>NC_136069.1:1368234141-1378234141 GCF_964261635.1 Lissotriton helveticus | reverse complement strand
GGGAGAGTCTCATAGGGGATGCTGTTGCACCCAGGGGCAATATGCCAGGTCCAGTGTCCTGGGAGATGTGCATGGCCCACTGCCCCTCAACGTCTTAGCCGTGGACGACCCACCTTCCTTGGGGGACCCTCAGGTGCAGGCCTGGATGATGCATGGGATGCTACGTCAGAGAGTTCCTCCTCCTCCTCCTCCCTCCCTGTGGCTGCTGTCGCACTTTGTTGTGATGTTGCTGGCCTTGTGACACAGGGAGGGGGCTGCATTTTGGCAGCTATCTGACGTAGCGTATGGCAAATATCCCGATGCACCATCAAGAGCTGAGCCTGACTTGCCTCCACCCGTCCATAATATAGGTCTTGCCGGGCTATTTGCTCTGCCTGCTGTTCTTTCACCTGGTTGAGGGCCTCCGCAAGCTGGCTTACCTCCCTGGTGTCCCGCCGGTATGCCTCCAGGATGTTAGCGAGTTCTGACATACCGGGTGCTGCAGCTGACTGGCCAGAATCTCGTCTCCGCCTTCTGCCACTCCCACCACCCTGACCCACACGAACACGGCCTGCTCTTGTGGGCACATCCGATTGACGGGCCCCCCGAGTGCTGCCAGGGTGGAGGTCGTCAGCAACCTCAGGGGCGCCCGACAAAGGGTGTCCCTCATTTTCAGACTGGCTCTCTTGTGGATCATGGGCAGGGCTCTGACCTGTCTGCTGGGATGTGGTGGGAATGGGTCCGGTGGTTGGCTGAGATGTAGCTGGTACAGTTGCTGCAGGGGTTTGGGAACCAGAGGAGCCAGGTTGGTTGGGGTCATCCACAGTGCGTTGAGGGGCGGCACTGTCGGTGGGGTCCGGGTCCTGCTGAGCCTGGGACTGGGATCCTTCTCCCCCCTGGTTGGGGGGGGCTCCGCATGTTCCCCTGTGTGTAGGAGAGACAGACACTGTTAAGGCACTTTCAAGTGACATCTTGTTTAGTTATCCATTATCAGCATCACAGTTCCACAAGCTTTACATTGTTGACATTGTTCAGTTGTGTATGTAGTGGTAGTAAATTGACATGTACTCTGGGGTATTTTCATTCTTCCATTCTCTTGACAATGACTGACACAGCCATTGCTGTGTCTCGTCTTGCCGGCACAACACTTGTGAAGCATTGCTCAGGTTCACGCAACATCCAGGATACGGTGTAAATCCTTATGTCTGCGTCAAGCATGCACAGAGTTCAGATGCAGCATGTTGATGTAAGACACAGAGCATCATTGATTTGCATGTCATCTACTACTTTGGATGTCTTTTGCTGTTCCGTGATGGCCAAACAATGCCAACACCCCTGAACCTGTACACACACAGTTATAGATCATGCTTTTTTAAGTTGGCACTTCTCAGAGACGCATCACCTTGTCAATACCATGTCCATGTTGGTACTTAAGTGCATCCACAACGTTCATGAGATGGGGCACGTGCATTGTTTGAGAGGCACGATGGACTGGAGCATCTGCAATGTGCATGTATGAGTTGTATGCGTATTCATATGAGTGAGTGTTTTGTTGTGGTACATGACAATTGGGACAGTGTTGCACTCCAATGCCTGTCCCCAGGGGATGAGTTTCTGTAAGCGGGGTGTATGACAGGCCATGCTAGTAGTTTGCATGTGAATTGCAAGCGTCCATCATTCATGATTTGGCTGCCCCCTGATGTAGCATGCTGGCATATTCGTGGTTTTGTGTTCATGCACAGGATGTGTGACCTTGTCCTGGTGTTTGTGTTTGCAGTGATCACAGGAGGGACTTGTGCTGCCTACACCTGTGCCCATTGTGTACTACAGAGCTTTCCGAGATGTGTGTCCTGACACAGTACAGTGTTGACTGCAAATGGTGGGTGTGTTGCAGGCACTTAGTAGATGACTGCTGGTACTTAGGAGACATCCCTAAACATTCTGCTCTATGGTGTTTGTAAGGCCTGTGCAGTGCTTGTGTGCAACTGTGTGTGTGCCCAGGGAGCTGCGTTGAGGTGACAGAGGGAGAAACACTGAGGGGTGGATACAGAGGGAGGCAGGCAGACAGAGGGAGAGAGTGCGACAGTGGGAGAGGGCGACTGTGGGAGAGGGCGACAGAGGGAGAGGGCGACAGAGGGAGCGGGCGACTGTGGGAGAGGGCGACTGTGGGAGAGGGCGACAGAGGGAAAAGGTGACTGTGGGAGAGGGCGACTGTGGGAGAGGGCGACTGTGGGAGAGGGCGACAGAGGGAGAGGGCGACTGTGGGAGAGGGCGACAGTGGGAGAGGGCGACAGTGGGAGAGGGCGACAGTGGGAGAGGGCGACTGTGGGAGAGGGCGACTGTGGGAGAGGGCGACAGAGGGAGAGGGCGACTGTGGGAGAGGGCGACTGTGGGAGAGGGTGACTGTGGGAGAGGGCGACAGAGGGAGAGGGCGAATGTGGGAGAGGGCGACAGTGGGAGAGGGCGACTGTGGGAGAGGGCGACAGAGGGAGAGGGCGACTGTGGGAGAGAGCGACAGTGGGAGAGGGCGACTGTGGGAGAGGGCGACTGTGGGAGAGGGCGACTGTGGGAAAGGGCGACAGAGGGAGAGGGCGACTGTTGGAGAGGGCAACAGTGGGAGATGGCGACTGTGGGAGAGGGCGACTGTGGGAGAGGGCGACAGGGATGGAGACAGGTTGTTTGTGCTTGCTTGGCTTGCTACACTGCCTTACTGTGTCACAAAATATAGCATCTCTGGCAGGTGTGTCCGCAACATGAAATTGTTTAGGAGCTGTGGTCTACTATCTTGTGTGATATTTCCCTATCCCTGTACATTGGGCATGGTGCCTGGGTGACGCCCTGGGACATATGGGATGAGAGCAGCCTCCTACCCTCCACCTTCCACCCTTTGTGGCTCCCACTTGCAACAAACCACTTTTAGTTGTGTCCTGCTAGGACTCATGGCCACCCACCCCATGCTGCTGGGCACTGTTGTAAGTCCACCCATGTAACATGTATTTTTTGTACACTCACCAGACTCAACGGCTCCTTCTATTCCATGTACTCCCACCGGTGGCAGCAGGGCCATGACTCTCTCCTCCCAGGGATGGTATACAGGAGGTCTGCGGGGACCACCACCTCCAGTGTGGTGTGCAGAGGCATAGTCCTGGTCCATTTTCTTCTTAACCATCCTCCGCAGCTCATACCACCTGGACTGGCATTCCCCCCTGGTGCGCCTGATGGGTGCAACAGCATTGACCCGGTCAACGATCCTCTCCCACAGGCGTGTTTTTTCGGCCAGGCTGGTCTGTCTGACCAATGCGCCAAACAGCTGTGGCTCGACTCTGATGACTTCATCTGTAAGTATCTCATTCTCCGGGTTAGTGAACTTTGGATTCTTGGGTGTGGTCATGGTGTGGGGTGTATGTGATTGAGGGGGTGATGGTGTGTATGGATGAGGATGTGTGGTTGTGATTGTGAAGTGGGCGGTGTGGGTGTAGATGTGATAGGGTGTATGTGTGAAGGTATGTGGCTGGAATTATTGGTGTGCTCTCTGTTTCTTCGCAAGAATGGGTATGTTGCAAAGGATGATAGGTTGTATGTGTGGACCCTTTTATTGGTCAAATAGTGGGTGTGGCTTAATTTGAATTGGTTGTGTGTGTGTTATATGGGGTGGGTGTTAGTGTTGACCTCTGTTTGGCTGTGACCAGGACATTGATTCTCTATGGTGTGTAGACAGGAGACATGTTCAGTGTTGTTGTGCGACTTGTTTGCAAAGTCCTTGTGCTGGTTAGGGTGTTGGCGTTATGTGTGTGTGTCGTACTTGTGCGTGCGATTGACTGGTACAGGCCGTTGGCAGGTGGGGGTGTTCGCGTGGGCTTGTTGGGGGAGTGTGCGTGTCGTACTTGTGCTTGCGATCGACTTGTACGGGCCGTTGGCGGGTGGGGGTGTTCACGTAGGGGGGTGTGCGTGTCGTACTTGTGCGTGCGATCGACTGGTATGGGCCGTTGGCGGTGGGGGTGTTCGCGTGGGCTTGTTGGGAGGGGGTGCGTGTCGTACTTGTGCGTGCGATCGACTGGTATGGGCCGTTGGCGGGTAGGGGTGTTCGCGTGGGCTTTTTGGGGGGGTGCGTGTCGTACTTGTGCGTGCGATTGACTGGTACGGGCCGTTGGCGGGTGGGGGTGCTCGCATGGGCTTGTTGGGGGGGTGTGCGTGTCGTACTTGTGCGTGCGATTGACTAGTACGGGCCGTTGGCGGGTAGGGGTGTTCGCGTAGGGGGGTGTGTGTGTCGTACTTGTGCGTGCGATCGACTTGTACGGGCCGTTGGCGGGTGGGGGTGTTCGCGTGGGCTTGTTGGGGGGGGGTGTGTCGTTATTGTGCGTGCGATTGACTGGTACGGGCCGTTGGCGGGGGGGTGTTCGCGTAGGGGGGTGTGCGTGTCATACTTGTGCGTGCGATCGACTGGTACGGGCCGTTGGCGGGTGGGGGTGTTTGCGTGGGCTTGTTGGGGGGGTGCGTGTCGTACTTGTGCGTGCGATTGACTAGTACGGGCCGTTGGCGGGTAGGGGTGTTCGCATAGGGGGGTGTGCGTGTCGTACATGTGCGTGCGATCGACTTGTACGGGCCGTTGGTGGGTGGGGGTGTTCGCGTGGGCTTGTTGGGGGGGGGTGTGTCGTTATTGTGCGTGCGATTGACTGGTACGGGCCGTTGGCGGGTGGGGGTGTTCGCGTAGGGGGGTGTGCGTGTCGTACTTGTGCTTGCGATCGACTTGTACGGGCCGTTGGCGGGTGGGGGTGTTCACGTAGGGGGGTGTGCGTGTCGTACTTGTGCATGCGATTGACTGGTATGGGCCGTTGGTGGGTGGGGGTGTTCGCGTGGGCTTGTTGGGAGGGGGTGCGTGTCGAACTTGTGCGTGCGATCGACTGGTATGGGCCGTTGGCGGGTGGGGGTGTTCGCGTGGGCTTGTTGGGGGGGTGCGTGTCGTACTTGTGCGTGCGATTGACTGGTACGGGCCGTTGGCCGGTGGGGGTGCTCGCGTGGGCTTGTTGGGGGGGGTGCGTGTTGTACTTGTGCGTGCGATTGACTGGTACGGGCCGTTGGCGGCTGGGGGTGTTGGCATACTTGTGCGTGCGATCGACTGGTACGGGCCGTTGGTGGGTGGGGGTGTTCGCGTGGGCTTGTTTGGGGGGGTGCGTGTCGTACTTGTGCGTGAGCGCGGGGTACGCGTGTGGTATGTGTTGACGCTGCTTGATGCGAGCCGAATATTGCCGTACGATTCATTATTCAAGTGCGAGAACTTTGTTCCGTACGAATCGCTGTCAGGCTTCTCGTACAGGATCGTACTTGTGTGTTTGTACGGGCAGGTTACGAATCGTACAGTAGGATTCCCGATGCATATTCCTACGGATCATCGACTGTGATTCGGACGGGTCGATGATATTCGTACAGAAATCGACGGGAACGGATCGGAATTCGCAGGTCGGACGTAAAGTTCCCATTCGTACGGATTCGGATACGAATGCGATTCGTACGGCGGAATATTTTACCGGATCAGAATCGACGCCCTAATGTGGATTGTATTATCGGGGATAATTTTGAGCCTTAAATCGACAATCTAAGAAAGATCTGCAGAGACTAAATCACATACATCTATCCCTGGCAGGACGATGCAATGTCATAAAAATTATTTTCGTACCTAACATTCTTTATTTTTTTAGGGCGATCCCGCAATGAATAAGTAATTTATTGTTTAATAAGTTAAATGACATAATTTAACAACTTGTTTGGGTTTATTCGCTGTTTACTACCCCTCCCCATTTGAGTTACTGATAGCTGAAGGGACGTGGGGGAATCTATGGAGGCAAATTGAAATTAGCTATTTTAAATGTGTTCATTTTAAGACCTTGTGGAACGTGCTTGAGATCTGGTTTTCAGTTCGTAAATTGCTGGGTCTACATCGACTTAATTGCTACACCCCCTAAAGGATAATCTAAATCTTCCAGGAATTTTATCAGACTTATATATAACAAGGTTGGTTATTAATGGTTTAAAGAAGGTGGGTCTGTTTTTCTATAATAGTGGGATAAAATCATTTCAAGAATTCAGAGAAGAATGTGGGCTTACTCATTAGGATTTTTTTTTGTTTTTACAAGTAAGGGATTTTCTTTACTGCAAAACTGAACGGGCAATAGTGTTTCAACAGTGTAATTTGGTTGATGCTTTGGTAGCTGAGCATAAGCCCTCAATAGGATTTATATATTCCTTTCTCAATAAGTACACGAGGGATGATTTAGATAAGCACTCGCAGAGATGGCAAGGACAAATGAACATCTCAGATGCCTCTTTCCGGGAATCTTTGCTCTTGCTCAGACATCATTTATATCAGCTAAACTACATGTTCAATTTTAAAAAACGTGTTTTAATTTATGTTATACTCCTAGTAGGATTATCAAATTGGGGGATGGCAAAGGTACCGCTTGCCCTAGATGTCATCTTAGGGATGCTAATATTGTGCATATTTTTGTCACCTGTCCATCCTTACTCACTGTTAAATCTCAGATGAACTAAATATGATGTGATCCTCTTAGGAGTGTCTGAATTTGAGAGATCAAAAAGATGCAGAAAGCTGATTTTTATTGTTATGACTATTTTTTTTTTATGTATTGTTTCTTCCTGGCTAGATAGTAAACCACTCTTGTTTCGACAGTGGCTTGCAAGGTTGCTGGCTGTTTGTAACCTAGAATAGGCAATTTTCTTGAGGGTAGGGATTCATAATAAAAGAAAGGTATTAAGGAGGTGGGGTCCTTTATTAGATTAGGTGGATGTGAGGAGTTGTTGAGGGTAGGCATAATGCATTTTAAGCTTGTGTTTACGTAAGCACTTTGGCACTTTACTGGCAGTTTGCAGCTTTGGTTATATTTGCTTTGTCTTTTCTCCTTTTTATCTTCCTGCAGTATCATTAGTAGGATTTATGATTGTATGGCAACTGTGATCAAACTTTCTGGTATCTAATTGTGTAGCGGGGGTGGGTCGGTGTTTTACTGGTGGTGAAAATGGTGGACTTATTCTGCTTGTTTTTTTCTGTCTAATGTATTGACTTTGGTTATATTTGCTTTGCATTTTCTCCTTTTTATCTTCTTGCAGTTTCATTAGTAGGATTTATGATTGATTTATTATGGTATGTCAACTGTGATCAAACTTTCTGGTATCTAATTGTGTAGCGAGGTGGTTTTACTGGGAGTGAAAATGATGGTCTTATTATGCTTTGTTTTTCTGTATTATGTAGTCAGTGTGGGTAAATGAAAATAAAAATATTTTTTTTAAAATGGATAGCAAAAGTCCTGTGGGTTCAATATGGAGGAAGAACTCTACAATTGTATAATGGCATGTCAGTTCCTATATCATTTTGTAATGAACTAACTGAATTCCTGTCTCTTTTGCTACTGTTGACAAGTAGTCCTAAAACTGTTCAAAAAGTGTTTCACTGATTTAAATGTAACGAGTGCAGGTGGGCGGACCTTGGGTATTCACGCTCCGCAAAGCTCCGTAAAGCTCCGTGAAACAGTCAAAAATCTCCAGGAGCACGCAAAAGTTCAGCGAGCATGCAAAATTGCTTGTTCCACCTGTTTGCGATGCTTTTTTCCTGTTTGCGAACACTGTTTGCGTGCTCGGGGGTAAATATCTCGCAAACACGCCTTTTGAAAGTGCAAACAATCAAAAAATTCAGCGAAGCCACGGATCGCTGAATTTTTAGCAATTCCGCGTTCTCCACGAACCGTGAAATAACCCAAATTCCGCAAATTCCGCGAGCAGAACGGAATTTACCATCCAGGCCTAGTAATGAGTTATAAACAAAAAATATGTGCAGGATTTATAGGTGGAGAGTAATCTATGGATTACGCTACAGAATTAAGATTTGCCCACTTGGGCTAAACAGACCACCTGGATATATGCATATTTTTATTTACAACGTTGTAATTATGTGTTTACGAAGTAGGCCCACTTGGACTAGACTGTCCGGATAGAGCACGTCATTTGAGAAATGTTCGCATTTATCAGTTTGATTTTTGATGATTCATAAAATCTATTTATGTTGAAATCAAAATTATCATGAAATGCTCTAATACAAAATTATTTCTTTAATGTTTATTATGTCAGACAGTACGTGAGCCCTTATAGATTGCCCGCCTGAAAATGCTCATATATGAAAGTATTTTCATGCTATTCATTATGATGTTCAGAATATATGTTCATGAAGTAGGTCCACTAAGGCTAGATTGTCTAGATAAGTACGCATAAAAGTGAGCATGTATTTTTATTAACAGCAAAGTTTGTATTTATCATTTCGAGTTTTGATGAATTATGAAATCTATTTATGTTGAAAATAAAGTTAGCATGAAATGCAAAAAAAAAGGAATATCCCATTCTGAACCCGTCGGCATTCGGAATGACCGAGCCGTATGGAGCAGAATCGTACGTCTCTATGAGCCGCTTTTCCGAGGAACTGATTCCGATGCTGGATTCAGACAGCCTTTCTGAATCATGCCATCCGACTCAAATCGTCAGTCAGAATCAGACTTTTGGAGCCGGTAAAGGGCCCCCTGCACCCAGACCATTCCCAATCAGGCCAGTTGGGGTATCCATGGGGTTCCCCTTACCAGCCATGCACAGTGTGGCAGGCACCAGGAGGTGCCCCCCACAGGGTGCCCGAATTTCCCCAGCCACCCCTTTCTTCAATGAGCGCCTATGCATTAGGTCAGAACATAGGCTGCCATTGAAGTAAATAGGAGCCCAGCCAAATCATATCTGAAAGCATCTGGATCCATCGTAATAGGTCGGTCGGACACTTCTGATCAGAGTCGGTTGGAACCCATTCCCAAACTGATTCAGTCGGGAAGATTTCCAACCCGCATTGGAATCTGGCCCTTAGTCAGGATCTGTATCAGTTATATTTTAGACACTACCATTTCCAGATCCCAAAACAATAGTGAAAACACCCCTAAACACTAACAGGAGAAACTTTATTTGATTATGAAGCTAGACTAAACAAAAACACACCCTGTTTCACCAGAATAGGTACAGGAGCATGGTACACAATTGATTAGTTTAAGCTGCAAAAGATTGAAAAAAGAAGGGCTCTGACTTGCAAGAAATACTGCCCACCTCATGAAAATTGAGACCCACATTTTAAAGACATGGCAATATATAGCCCTATCTAGAAAAGGAAACACCAAAATATTTAAATTTGATACTGGTATTAAAAAAGGGACTGAGCATTCTTTCCCAAACAGGGGTGTACAAAATACTTTTTGCTCTTCATGTGTTTGCTGGCCTGGAGGCAATTTCTTTTTTTTAAATTCTGTTTATTTAATATATGACTTAAATACAGAGTTAACATACATTTGTACATAAAATCACTTATTGACTGTGAATATTACATTCCTATTTCTGACTTGGTTATTTATTTGGAAGCTCACATCCCCCACAATCATCCCCTCACATTGTCTGCTTTACATCATTCAGCTGTTTTCCAGTCCAGATCGATCCGTCGGTAGTGTACAGATGTTCCCTCAAAATTTGTTCCACCCTCCCATATCTGTTTGCATTTCTTGGGGCAGCCTCTAGCTATTTATACTGCCTTTTCGGCCACCATGATCCAGTCCATGTCGTTGCACCAGTCCAAGTATGCTGGCATAGTTTGGAGCCCCAAGTATCTGGCAATATTACGCTTAGCTATTACCATGCCCAAAGTCACCCAGTCCATGACTGCGTGATTTAGGTCCCCAGGTTCCCACACATTTAAAATACAGTTTTTAGGTTTCGGTGGCAACGGAGCACCACTGACTGTATTCATGGTCGCTTCCAGTATGCTCTAACATCAGGACAGTCCCATATTGTGTAAAAGAATGTTCCCACAGCCCCACATTGCCGTTGGCAGAGCTGATCGGCAGTTCTCCCCATTGATTAAAGTCAGCATAGAAAAGTACATTCTGGTGTGCACCTTGTGCTGCACGAGTCACAGTCTGAAGGGTATTGCTAGTTGCTACCACCCTTGGGGATTCTAATGTCTCCTGACAATCTGTGTCATTCAGCTACCCCACATCTACCTGCCATTTCTCATGGAGACTCTCTGTGGGGTCTGGTTGGTTATTGATTAATTTTTGATATGTCAAGAAGATGGCAGTTCGATCAATCTGTTCTGTAAGGAGCCTATCTTCCAAGGGTGAAGCTTCTGGGAGGGCAGTCTCTGGCGGGATAGCAACCATCAATGCATGTCGAACTTGGAGATATAAGAATTTTTCTGCTGGCAACATTTGATACATTTCCTGCAAATGAGATGACCCGTCTCTTGCTCCAGAAGTCACCAACCCTGGTGATTACAATTAGGTCCCATTGTTTGAATCCTTTGCAGTTGCCCAGCCTGCCCAATTTCCCGGTTTTCCAGAGTGGAGTCAACTGAGTTGTCATGTTATACCATCCCAGTTTCTTGTGGGCTATGTGCCATATATGCGCTGTGTGTGCAGTTGGCCCTGTGAGTCTTTTCCCCTGAGTTTTGTTGTAGAGTGCCCTAATAACCCATCCCTCCCCCAAGAAAAATCAGTCCACATGGAATACGGGTTCTGTCTGGGAGGAGTGCATCTATTGGTTGAGGACAACTAGCTGAGCTGCCCAATAGTACATTTATATGTTGGGAAGTGCGATACCTCAATCATACCATCCTCTAACCAATTTGTCCATGGCTATCCGAGCCGGTTTGTCTTCCCATAAGAGCTTGCGCACTTCTGTCTCTATCACCTTAAGTACGTTGGGGATACTGGAAATGGTGTATTTTGCAGGGCATAGAGAAATCTTGGCAACGTCATCATTTTAAAAAGTGAAGCAAGTCCTAGTAGTCTCAGGGGGAGGGATTGCCAGTGTTTAGTGTCCCTGCGCAACCTTGTAAGGGGTTCTTGGAGGATCTTGGTCATGAAGTATTTTGGGCTGTCCGTAATGAAGATCGCGAGGTATTGAACGCCATCCACCACCACTTTTACTTCACAGCCCCTAGGCAACACAGGAGGGGGGGCGCTCAGGACATATAACGAGGTTTGGTTCAGTAAATGGTGTATCTATAGCATTCCTCATAGATGCTCAGTAGCCTGATGAGAGAGGCCTTCGGGGACGCTAAGTATAGCTGGATATCATCCGCATATGGAGATATCCTGTCTTTCCATTCCATTGTCCATTTGAGACCATGAATAATTGGGTCTCTTCTAATCCAGACTGCCAATGGTTCCAGTACCAGGGCAAAGAGGAGCAGGGATAGCGGGCAATTCTATCTCGTACCTCTACCCAGGGGAAATGTGTCAGAGAGTCTGCCGTTGTCCGCCACCTGCGCTAGTGGCTTCATGTAAAGCAGCCTTATCAAGGATCTAAATTTGGGACCTAGTCCCATGCGTTTGAGGACTGCAACGAGAAATGTCAATTCAATCGTATCAAATGCCACACAAGTGTCAAGTGAGAGGATAATGGTATCTTCACGGATAGTGTGCCTACGGCTCAGCACAATTAAGCGCTGTGTTCCTGTTAGGCATAAAGCCTGACTGTTCTGGATGTACCAATTTCGGGAGGTGGGGGTCAATCTGTTGGCTAATACCTTGGCCAGGATCTTGGACTCCGCATTAAGAAACGAAATAGGGTGATAAGTGGTTCACTCATGGGCTTGCTTCCTTGGTTTGCGAATGGCTACAATTGTTGCCATTCGTTGGTCTTTGGGGCATTCTCCCATTTTGAGGCTGGCTATGTACATCTTCTGCAAGTATGGCGCAAATCACTTGACCACCTTTTCATATAATTCAACAGGACCTAGCACCTTCCCAGATTGTATACTGCCAATGGCTGTTGCTATTTCTTCAGGCGTGAGTTCTGCCTCACGTACCTGGGCTTCTCCTGCCATAAGCGCCTCGATACGGATGTCCTTTAGGAGGCCAGCGGTTTTATCTGGTTTCGCCGTGGCCACTGGGGCATAAACCTTCCGATAATATTGTGCAAAGGTATCCACTATATGTTTTGAGTCTGTAATGGTCTCCCCCGAATAAATTTGGAGTCTGGCTACCCATCTATCGGCACAGTCTTGTCTATCCAGCATGGCAAGGAGCTTGCCCGCCTTATCTCCTACCTCATAGACTCTGTGGTGGGTGGATGCCAGCTTAGTTCTGGCGCCCTCCGACATGTGTTCTTTGCATTCTTGTTTTTTCGTATTTAGGCATGCTGTGTTAGTTTCAGATGGATCTTGGGAATGGACTGTTTTCAGGTCACTTACTTCCCGCTCTAGGGTCTCGGTTATCTTGGTCTTTTCCTTATTGTGGCCTGGGATAAGGGAAATTGCATGTCCCCTAATGAATGCTTGTAGGCCTCCCAAAGGATATGGGGGGATGAGACAGAGTGCTCCTTTTCTTCAAAATAATGTTTAGTGGCAGTTCTAAGGCCTTTCCAGATATTAGAGTTTTTAAGGTGGCCTGGGTAAATGCAATATATGTGGCGTTGGGTCGGACCATATAGTGTGTATTTTGTGAGGATTGGGGAGTGATCTGAAATGCCTCTTGCTAAGTGACGGATCTCACGGAATTTCCCAACATAGGGCCCTATTATGATGGCGGACGAACTTGAGGGACCGTCTGCATGGGCAGCGGCAGTCCCTCCATGGCAATTAGGATGTGACCGCCACCCTGGCGGTGACATCCTGTATTTTTTACATTGCGGCGGGTGCTGCTTGAAGCAGCACCCGCTGCAATGTAAAAAATGAAAGCAGTGCATTTGCATGCACAAAGCAGCAGGCACCGCGCGGTGCCTGCTGCTTCGTGCACGCAAAGGCAGGGGGGTACCATAGGTACCCCCCATGTGCACCCCCACCCCCCTTCACCCAGGGTGCCCGCAACGGGCCCCCGAAGTGAATGTCCGTATGCTTTTCCACGGCGGAAAAGGCGCCGCGGAAAAGCATGTGATTCCCTCCATCCTAATATGGCTGGCGGTGTCTGATAGACACCGTCAGCCATGTTAGTGCTTTTCCGCCGCGGTCAGAAGGCGCCCGCGGCGGAAAAGCTGCGGACGGAAAAGCTGCAGACGGAATTCAAGACCCACCAGCCATCCTAATTTGGCGGTGGGTCTTTGGAGGCCCCGCAGCAGTTTTCCCGCTTCCTCCGGGCCGGCGGAGGCCACCACCGGCCCGGAGGATGCGGAAAAACCGCGATCATAATCGGCCCCTATGTCTGCTAGTGTGAGTACATAGCCAATTCTGGAGAGGCTGTTGTGGGTGCCTGATTGGAATGTGTACTGCTGTGACTGCAGGAAGTGGAAGCGCAAGACATCTACTAGGCCCAGTGCCTTTAAGAGGTCAGCTAGACGGGATGTTGGGCGGTGTAGTTGCCTGGGGGGAATGCAATCTACTAGGTCATTTAGGGTAGTATTAAAGTCACCACCTACTAATATTTCACCTTCCGAGAGCTTAAGAAGAAATGTGCTCAGTGCCGGGAGGGCAATTGAGTGCAACGCTGGAGGGATGTATACAGTGATGATGTTAAATTGCCACCCTTCCCATTCGCCTGAGACTGCCACAAATCGCCCTGGTTGTCCGTCCACATTTGCTTGATAATAAATGGAAATTGTTTTTTAATCAGGATCCCTACCCCTCTCAAACCTGTTGTGAACCCTGAGTGTGCCACCAATTTAAATCCCCATCTGTCTAGGGCTTTACATGTTGTTCCCACCAGGTGAGTCTCCTGGAGTAGGGCCACCACCAGCGCTTAACGTTGGTGGTACTGTAGAACAAGCCCCTCTTTACTTTATCCCTAAGACCATTCACATTCCATGAAAGGAGCCTTAAGTGGGGGGTGCCTGGTGGGTGTGAGGCGGGTGTAGGAACTACCCAGTCACCCGAGTTGGACATCTGCATCATTAAATTCTCCTGAGGGAATGGGTTTGGTTGGATATTGAAGTTGGATTGATAGATAATATCGGTCAAGTTGTGTCTTGTCAATGCTAAACAATTAGAACCACACATACAGTAAATGTGCACCCCTCCAGCCCTTCCCAACCCACTCCCTGACTCACTGCATGATGGATTGAAAACTACCCGCCTCCCCAACATTGCAGAGCGCCTGGTACCCCATCCCCAATACCTCTGAAGGGGGAGCATCTCGGGTGTCCCCTAAGTCCATCTCTGAGTCTGAAAAAAAGTACATGTCTGGCGATAATTAAGAAGTCTCAATCAATATCTATAGATGAACAAAGGATCAGAGCCTGCAACATGGCACATCAGTCTGGAAGAGTTCCCTTGGGCATCGCAGGGCGATGTCATTCAATTTCACTTGCCTGCTACTGTTGAACACCATTTTGAGGTTTCCTGGCCGTCTGCTGTGATTGTGGATGTTGCCTCTTCCTTCCCAGACGCAGTCATCTGGTTTTTGTTTTGCTTTTTTCCGGATCATCTATGGTTCGCGACCTGACATCAGCCTTCACGCCACTCTTGGGCGTCCTCAGGCATCGTGAAAACCCATGTCTTCCCCACCACTTCGACTCTCAGTTTCGCGGGGAAGAGCATGGAGAATTTGACCTCTCGGTGTCTCAGTTCTTGCTTTACTTCTAGGAAACTGTGCCTTTGTTTTGTAACTGTTGCAGTGCAATCCAAGAAGTAGGTTACTGTGCTGTGCTCGAAGAGCAGAGGCGGGGCCGCCTGAGCCATCTGCAAAATTAAGTCTCGGTCTCGAAAGTTGAAGATAGGAGCCAGGATAGGCCTTGGAGGTGCCCCCGGTCTGGGTTTACTGCCCGGGACTCGGTGGGTTCTTTCTATAGAAAAGTATCGCAACAGATCTCTAGGTTGTAATTGGTTCTGGATGAGGTCTTCCATGAATAGGTCAGTTGCCGTGCCTTCTGCTCACTCGGAAATCCCAATAATTCTGACATTGCTGCGTCTTGAGCGGCCTTTATATTTGTCTAACTTCGAGGCCATTGCCCTACCTTCAGTTTGTAGTTGTTGCACTTGGCGTTCCAGAGTTTTGGCATGGTCGCGGAGGGTTGCTGTGGTGGTTTCAACCTCCGTTACTCTTGTGTTCATGTTTCTGAGGTCTGCTCGGATCAACGCAATTTAGACCAAGACGAAGCTGAGGCGTACGTCTAAGGACGTGTGTACCTTATGTAGTTTGGCCATTATATCCTGCAGCGTAATTTCTTTTGCCTCTGCCGCTGCTAGGTCCTTGGCTTGTGGGGTTGCCGGGTCTGTCTCTTCTGGCTGGTCTTTGGCCCAGGCAAACTTGTCTAGTTTTGTTTGGCGCATAGTACGTGGGCCTCTCCTCCCTCCATCTTGGGTACTGTGCTTTCCCGTGCAGTCTGGGTCGGATATGAGGTGATACTCACTACTGACTGCCTGTGCTGTGCTGCCTCACGCAGCCTTTCAGTTTTCCCACTTCTTGCTGTTGGGGCTGAGGCCCCGTCTGATGGCAGGAGATGGGGGAAACCTTCCATCAAGTTGCCGATCTCTTCTTCTGTTACTCTGTAAATCAACACCAAGGAGGGGTAGGGGGGCCTGAACCCAGTACGTCCAGGACCCTGTAGTTATTGAGAAAAGGGGGTGGTGATGAACAGAGTGTCTGAATTAAGCAGACCACTCTTACCCAGTCCAAAGATCAGGGCTTGATCCATCACCGTTATTTAGCTCACTGCCCCATCCCAGCTCAGAACCTGGCTATATGCAAATTAGTCTGTCCCTGGCCCAGTGCATCATGGGAACAGGGCAGACCAAACTACCAAGCCAATTCTTCACCAGAAAGGATACAAGCTACCGGGGACCGGTTTCTGGCATTTCAGCCTCGTCGGCCCGGCTTGCTTGAATCCTGATGGAGCAGTGAGCAAGGGACTCATGTCTGAGTATACCCTGCCACACCTATAGTGGCCAAAAACGATTCAGAAAAGGGGGTGGTGATGAACAGAGTGTCTGAATTAAGCAGACCACTCTTACCCAGTCCAAAGATCAGGGCTTGATCCATCACCGTTATTTAGCTCACTGCCCCATCCCAGCTCAGAACCTGGCTATATGCAAATTAGTCTGTCCCTGGCCCAGTGCATCATGGGAACAGGGCAGACCAAACTACCAAGCCAATTCTTCACCAGAAAGGATACAAGCTACCGGGGACCGGTTTCTGGCATTTCAGCCTCGTCGGCCCGGCTTGCTTGAATCCTGATGGAGCAGTGAGCAAGGGACTCATGTCTGAGTATACCCTGCCACACCTATAGTGGCCAAAAACGATTCAGAAAAGGGGGTGGTGATGAACAGAGTGTCTGAATTAAGCAGACCACTCTTACCCAGTCCAAAGATCAGGGCTTGATCCATCACCGTTATTTAGCTCACTGCCCCATCCCAGCTCAGAACCTGGCTATATGCAAATTAGTCTGTCCCTGGCCCAGTGCATCATGGGAACAGGGCAGACCAAACTACCAAGCCAATTCTTCACCAGAAAGGATACAAGCTACCGGGGACCGGTTTCTGGCATTTCAGCCTCGTCGGCCCGGCTTGCTTGAATCCTGATGGAGCAGTGAGCAAGGGACTCATGTCTGAGTATACCCTGCCACACCTATAGTGGCAAAAAACGATTCAGAAAAGGGGGTGGTGATGAACAGAGTGTCTGAATTAAGCAGACCACTCTTACCCAGTCCAAAGATCAGGGCTTGATCCATCACCGTTATTTAGCTCACTGCCCCATCCCAGCTCAGAACCTGGCTATATGCAAATTAGTGTGTCCCTGGCCCAGTGCATCATGGGAACAGGGCAGACCAAACTACCAAGCCAATTCTTCACCAGAAAGGATACAAGCTACCGGGGACCGGTTTCTGGCATTTCAGCCTCGTCGGCCCGGCTTGCTTGAATCCTGATGGAGCAGTGAGCAAGGGACTCATGTCTGAGTATACCCTGCCACACCTACAGTGGCCAAAAACGATTCAGAAAAGGGGGTGGTGATGAACAGAGTGTCTGAATTAAGCAGACCACTCTTACCCAGTCCAAAGATCAGGGCTTGATCCATCACCGTTATTTAGCTCACTGCCCCATCCCAGCTCAGAACCTGGCTATATGCAAATTAGTCTGTCCCTGGCCCAGTGCATCATGGGAACAGGGCAGACCAGACTACCAAGCCAATTCTTCACCAGAAAGGATACAAGCTACCGGGGACCGGTTTCTGGCATTTCAGCCTCGTCGGCCCGGCTTGCTTGAATCCTGATGGAGCAGTGAGCAAGGGACTCATGTCTGAGTATACCCTGCCACACCTATAGTGGCCAAAAACGATTCAGAAAAGGGGGTGGTGATGAACAGAGTGTCTGAATTAAGCAGACCACTCTTACCCAGTCCAAAGATCAGGGCTTGATCCATCACCGTTATTTAGCTCACTGCCCCATCCCAGCTCAGAACCTGGCTATATGCAAATTAGTCTGTCCCTGGCCCAGTACATCATGGGAACAGGGCAGACCAAACTACCAAGCCAATTCTTCACCAGAAAGGATACAAGCTACCGGGGACCGGTTTCTGGCATTTCAGCCTCGTCGGCCCGGCTTGCTTGAATCCTGATGGAGCAGTGAGCAAGGGACTTGCACCGTGCTGTGCACCATCTAGGGTGTAGTCCTCCTTAAGTAGTTTGCTACTGCTAAGTGCTGTGACTCTGCATTCCACTGGGCTTACATCAACTTTTACCTCTTCTCTAACCCAGTGAGTCAGCGCAATATTGAACCCTGAGGTGATGCGCATTCAGAGCACGCCGCAACTCGAGCCCCCAGTCTCTGTTTGCCCATAGCCCGCTACTCTCTTCACACCCCAGCTCGTGCTCTCTGCATCGGAGTCGGTTCGGGTCCGTTCACTGCACACCACAGTGTTTCTGATCACTTCTCCACTCCACTTTGTTGCTCGTCTGCAGATTTAAGGACGGATTTTCACGGATAGGTCTTGGGACGAAACAGAGTTACTTTAGGCGGCGGCCATTTTCCATGGCAGCCGGCCACGCCCCCTGGCCTGGAGGCAATTTTGTTTACTTATTGTACTGTGTGTTGCTTGTAGTGTATATTCCCTCCTTTCTACCTTGATGTTTGGGAATTTTTCAAAGGAGTCATCAGGGGGCCTTAAGTGTTTTCCACTATCTTCCTGTCTTTTTAGAAAGTGTGTTCTGGGAGTGGATGGGACAATGGCACATCCACGGATAGTGTCCTGAGGTTTTCAGCATTTCTCTGTTATGACTGCTGGTTTATTTAACATAATAAGTATACAAAACGATGATGGATGGAGTGTTTGAATTAATCTCAGCTTGTGATAATCACTCAGGCCAAATCCAAATCTATCATTATTTTTCATACCATGCCACCTCAGTTAGTACCTAGCTATATGTAAATCAGTCTTGACCCTGCTCCAATCGGAACAGCTGCCTGAACTGCCCTGTCATGTCCTGCCTGAACTGGAACGCAAGCAACTCAGGACTGGGTTTGCCCTAGTTATGGTATCATCAGACAGGAACAGCTTGGTTACAGTGACACAGTGTGCATGGGACCATTGTCTGGCCATACCCGAAACAATAAGTATACAAAACATGTTGTGAGTGCCGTATAGGGCCCACTGTATCCCTCTCCTATGTTAGCCTAACTGTTGGTTGTACGCCGCTTTTGCTTTGCACACAATATGAAGTCACATGTTTGCTTTTGTCCCACCTTATAAGTTTAGAAATAAGCAGCACATGTTTTTGTTATTCTGCTCTTCTGTTGCAAATCAGTCTCAATATTTCGTACAAGGTCAACCAACACTGTGCCCTGTTTTTCTCTATGGTCAGTCAGTAACACATCTCACAAATAGACACAACAAAGAGACCTAGCTGCTGTTTTCTAGAATGGCGTTTCTTATCATATAAGCCAAGGCTTGCAGTTTTGAAAATAGAGAGGGGAATTCCTTGTACAGGAAAGACCAGGGGAGGAGCGTGCTAGCCTTGTACAATCTGAAATGCTGACCAGCTAACGGCAAATGCCAGGTATGGGGCCCAGCTATAATCCCAGAGATCTGTGATATATCATTATGCTCACGTAGTGAGGTTAGGCTTAGGCAAATATATCATTGGCCATGATAGGGATTATTCAGTATGTACAGTTTACTGATAATGCTACTCACTCTGTTTTGTTGTATATGTTTTCTAATTGCAGCACAGTTATTACATGATAGAACACGATCATTCAATAAATATTGTAAACTTTCTTTGTGTCTTTTAGTTGTGTAGTATGGACATGTAAGAGTGAGAGAATGAAAGGTGAGGACCTGTTACTGCAGTTCCCTGAGGGTAGTAGAGTTTTGTGTTTTGCAGTATAAACGTACCTATCACTCTAGGAAAGTTAGGAGGGCAGGAAGGGCACTAGGAGTTAGTCAGGATTCAGGCCCATAGGTACTAATGTGGTATGGTGACTCAGTCCCTACATACTGTCGTTCTGTGATGCCAGGCAAAGTTCTGGTACCAAAACAGAATCCCTGCAACAAACAATGAGTGGTTGGAATGCTTAATTCCTTCTCAGCCACTGATAATCACTCGAGTCGCATACCTTCTTATTTTGCACAGCATGCCACCACAGTTTGGACCAAGCTATGTGCAAGTCATACTTGACCCTGATCCAATAAAAACAGTCCAGCCCGAACTGCCAAGCCAGGCCCTCCCTGAACCAGAGCATAAACAACCCAGGACCAGTTTTGCTCTAGTTATGGTCTCATCAGCTGAATACAGCTTGATTACAGTGACACTGTATGCATAGGACCCACATCTGGGCATGCCCGTCCCACTTAGGGCAACACAATAAGTATACAAAACAGTGATGGATGGAATGCTTGACTTAATCTGAGACACTTGTAATCACCTAGGGCTGCATCCCAATTCATCATTATTTTGCACACCATGCCACCTCAGTTTGGACCTAGCTATATGGAAATCATTCTTGACCCTACACCAATAGGAACAGTTCAGCCTGAACTGCCAAGGCAGGTCCTACCTGAACCAGAACACAAGCAAGCCAGGATTGGTTTCTCCCTAGTTATGGGCACATCAGCCAGGTACACCTTCATTCTGGTGACACACTGTGCATTGGACCCAAGTCTTGGCATACTTATCACACTTAGGGCAATACAATAAGTATACAAAATAGTGACGGATGAAAAGCTTGAATTAGTCTCAGCCGCTGGTAATCACTCAAGGCTGCATCCCAATCCATATTTTTCACACCATGCTACCTCAGTTTGAACCCAGCTATATCCAAATCAGTCTTGTCCCTGCTCAAATAGGAACAGTGCAGTCCAAACATCCAAGCAAGCTCATCTTTTAACCAGAACGCAAGCAAACCAGGACCAGTATCATACTCATATTTATATAGGCATATTTACAAGGGAGTTGCCACACCGGTACATCACTTTTTTTTTTGACATTCAAGTGGAGCAATGATCTGCACCATATTTACAAAGTGGGGTTAAGCCATTGTTTGTGATTTAACAATGCTTTGTAAATATAGTACCCCCGGGGCAAGATGGCCGCTGACAGACCGTAGGAGGCAGTCACCACCCTTCTAGCTCCTGCTCAAAGGCGAAGAGGGATGGAAAAAACGGAATGCTGACAATGCTGACATACATTGTTTTTTGGATAATATGCAGTATTCTACACAGATTCTGAAACGATTTTTTACTTGGATAACGAGAGGCAGAACAAATTGGAAAAAAATTGCGCTCTCCTGGCTTGGCTCTCCACTAGGCACACAGCAGCATTGGATGCAAGTCATGGCTCCACGCGGACCAAGACCGCTAAAGGAAAAGGAAACTGACAAAGACAACCTAAGTGATCCTGGTGTTGCTCTAAACTCTAATTATCGGACCCGAACACGTAAAAATATAATGAAAGAAAATCAAGACAATGCGGACAATACGGAGTATGAGGAGGAGGAGACAGACGCTGGCGAAAACCCACAAGGCAAAAATGGGAAGATGGCGAAGTTAAAGGAGAAATTAAAAGATAAAAAGGAAAAGGTCCATACAAACAAAAAAACATTAAAACGACAAAATAATGAACCTGCCAGCAAGGCTTTTGGTAAAGAAGGTAATTTGAGACAACCTACCCTCCACAAATCCTTTTCGGCACCTTCACCTTCGGTGGCCCAGCTTCCAAGCGCAGCGTCCGTGGCTACTGCAGCGGTAACAGAGATACTGACGCAGACAAGGACAGAAGCAGCGGAAGCGGTGACCGCCTTACTACAGGCAGGTGGAGGATTCAGTGCACCTCGTGGAGCCGCCCCGGGGGGGTTGCTGTCGATTGCAGAGCTTGGAGAGGATCGGTCAGAGCGATCAGAGCCGCCGGTGCGCCGAGACGAAAATGATGGTCGGGAAACACCAACACCGGAGCTCAATGCAGTAATACAGGATGCCGGTTTACCGGCAGGACAAAAAAGTAATGAAATCGGAAGACACTCTATTGGACCTAACGTGGCTGGTGCTGGCGCTGGTAAGTAGAGAGGAGAGGGCGGTGATGGGTTTAACAAGCTGGACAGTGATAGTGGCGGCGCTCAGACTTGTTTGGTGGACCAGGAGGGGCCGGTGGGGCCGATGATAGCTGAGCAGACACCCACAGAAACAGTGCCAGATAATGTGCAGCCCGATGCACAGGCTGTACCACTGATGAACTTTGAAAATGAGAGAGACTTTGATGGGCCCCCAGTAATTGATGAGGGAGAGGCAACTCCACAGCAACTACCACAACTATCGCAAAATGGTGGTTCTGATAATCAGACTTTGGCGGCAACAGTGAGAGAGGGAGAGACAGGGACTGTTTTACAAGATCCTACCGGTCCTCTTGTGAATGCAGGCTCTCCTAGTGATGACTGTTTTTATTCAGTCAATGATGACGAGGGCAGCAATGAGAAGGAGGACTCCACTTCAGAGAGCGATATTGGGGGCTCAGACACTGAATCAGACTTGGAATCCGAACTTCTAACTTCGGATAGTGATGTTACTCACAAAGCGGCTACAAAAAGAAAAGGAAAAAGGGGGAAAAATAGATCTCGCAGTAAGTCAAGAATCAGCATGTCCTTATCGCATACAGATGTTTCCAAAAAGTTAGACTGGGATTATGCAGCAACATCTCAGCTGTATCAAGAAGGGTTAGCAGTAGTAACTCCTGGCCTGCAATCGCAATCGCAATCCAATCCGTCTGCAACAACAATGGATATAGTATATACGACATTAAAACAGATGCAGGGAGAGGCTAGAGCAGAGTCTCGGAGGGCAAAACATGCTAACCAGAAGATACAGGTATCTCTACGCAAAGTTAACAAACTATACACAGAGATGGCAGCAAGGGTAACTGAGGTAGAATCAAGAACTGAGAAATTGGAGGAAGAAGTCGGGAGCTGGAACGACTTCCGGAGAGAGCAAGAGCAGATGACAAGCGATGTACATTGGGAATTGGAGGATTATGAGAATCGCCAGCGCCGCAACAACATAAGACTACTGGGGGTGGAAGAAGGAAGGGAAGGGCAGGATGTGCGGGCTTTTGTTATTGAATTACTTAAGGGTGGTTTTCCTGAATTAACGGGTTGGGAATGGGAAAGGGAGATACAAAGAGCGCATAGATTCCCAATGGTCCAAAGAAGGGCTCCGCCTACTGATAAACCCAGGGCCATCCTGATATTTGTAGGGAATTTCCTTTTAAGGCAGGAGATTATGGACAAAGCAAAGCCACAAAGTAAACGAACATACAATGGTATAACTTTTTTTGCCCGCCCCGACTTTTGCCATGCCACAGTGGAAAGGAGGTGGGAGATGAGGAAAATTATAGCCCCTTTTCAAGGTCTGGGCTGTGAAGCGTATCTTATGTTTCCATCTCGGTTAAAAATAATTGATAAAGGGCAGACCAAAATATTCTTCTCCGAGATTAAAGCACAGGAGTACCTTGAGGAGATTAAGCAGAGAAAAGGAGGTACTAAGAATATGGCGCTGGCCCTAATCCGGAAAAAAAAAGTTTAATAATAACAATTTGGTTTATTTATCATAGTCTTCTTTTCCCTTTTAAATAGCGTAGGAACTGCAGGAATTGTAGAATGGCATAAAAGGGCATAAAAAAAAAAGAAAAAAAAGAAAAAGCTGATGGTAACTAGAGCAGGAGAGCAGGGGGGGAGTGGTGACTGGTACCTGGGGCGACAGCTGTCACGCATAGGTCAGGCCTGACCTATTTGCCTGTAAGGGGGGGTGGGGTAAGGGAGCAGGGTGGGGGAGGGGTACAGGGCACTTGGATGATTTTTGTTTAAATTCTTACGTACATGAAAGAACCAATGAAATATGTATAATTCAATGGATGAAGATTTCAATACAAGGAGGAGGTGATAAAATAATCTGTGGTGAAAATGGTAAACTGTTGGGACAGATAACTGATACACATTAATGGGTACACGTATAATCACTGTGAATGTCTGTGGATTAAATGATCGGGTCAAAAGACAGCGAGTCGCAGTGTGGTTAAGATCTCTAAATGTGGATTTTGTGTGCCTCCAAGAAACCCATATAGCTGGAGATCAGGGTTATTTGCTAGATCAGTTAGGATATCAAGTGTTAGCTTATACTAAACAGGGTGCAAGGAATAGAGGAGTGGCAATTCTGGCCAAACAGAGGGATCTTATAGTAAGAAGAAAACTTGAAGATCAATGGGGGAGATGGGTCATTATAGATTGTAAAATGAATCAGGAGTGGGTAACCCTAGTGTGTGTGTATGGCTCAACGGAAGATGACCCGGACATTTTTGACTTCTTGGACTTAGAATTATCCACATGGTCACCAACTATAATCTTAGCTGGAGATCTTAATATTAACGGGGCAGGTGGGCTTGGATTGGCTCCTAATAGGGCTTATCAGGGTAGAAAAAGGAGAGTTTGTTGTTCATTAGGTAACCTTGTAAGGAATAATGCACTTATGGATGTGTGGGGTACAACATATCCTAATAAACAGGGGTTTACTTATTTTTCGGCTCCACATAGGGTATGTGCTAGACTTGATTATTTTTTTGTATCGAACTCACTCCAATCAAAAGTAAGAATTGAAAAACTACCACGCATAATTTCTGATCATAATCCTCTAGTTTTAACATTAAGTCTTAGCATTAAGAGACCGGATCGTTGTTGTACATTCGAGAGGGGCCTATTAAAGGATGAGGCATATATAGTTCATATGAAAGGTTGGATTACTGATTTTCTAAATATTAATAGAGGCAGTACAGAAGTTGGGAATGTATGGGATGCATTTAAGGCTGCTATACGGGGGGAGACAATAAGTTATAGTGTAGCAAGTAGGAGGAAGGATAGACAAAAGGAGGAAGAACTTATTAAAGCAGTGATAGAAGCGGAGGACGAGTTAACTAATAACGTTGTAAGGGGGGCTCCTCTTGATCAAGTACTAATAAAAATAGCTAAAGCGAAGATGGAGGCACAGGAGAGTGTTGCTAATAAAGCTGCCAAAATATATTTAGCAAACAGAGAGAGATGCTACGAGTTTAATGAATCTGTGGGACGTACTTTGGCTATACGAGCTAGGCAGAATGTCTCTATTGCTCAAGTAAGAGGGGTTCAGGATGAAGCTGGGAGAATAGTCTCAGAAACAGAGGGTGTAAGAGAAGTGTTTAGAAAATTCTATGCTACACTATACAATCAAGACAACCAAATTGACACCTCTAGGATAAGGAATTACCTATATGAAGTCCCAATGATTACGTTGCTAGAGAATGATGCATAGGGACTAGAAGAGCCTTTAAGCTCTGATGAGATTTTTATTGCTTTGACAAGTCTGCCTTCCGGAAAGGCTGCAGGACCTGATCAGATCCCAGTAGAATTCTTTAAGACTTTTTGGGATGTTATTAAACAGGATCTTACAAATACAATGCAGCAGGCGCAGGGTGGAATATCTATCCCAAAAAGCTGGGCAGGGGCTGACATTGTGGTAATTTTGAAAAAAGGTAAATCACCTGAACAACCTGGATCGTACAGACCCATAACATTGATGAACGCAGACACGAAGATATATTCAAAGGTATTGGCTCTCAGAGTAGCAAAAGTAATTAGTAGACTTGTGAGTATTAACCAGCACGGGTTTATACCTGGGAGAGGCACTACCCACCATATACGGAAAGTCATTACCCTCCTTGATGTTGCAGAGGTAGCAGGAGACCCGATAGCGATTATATTATTGGATGCTGAGAAAGCGTTTGATCGGGTCTCCTGGGACTTTTTATGGTTTATATTGAGGAGATTGGGCTTTGGAGAGGGAATGGTGAGAGCGATTCAGGTATTATATGAGAATCCAACCGCTCGTATTCGAGTAAATGCTGGATATACACTTCCATTCAATATAAGAAGGGGAACGCGACAGGGGTGTCCCTGCTCCCCACTTCTATTTGCTCTATATATGGACCCATATATTCGTCGTATACAACTAAATGATAATATTCCTGCAGTAGATGCGTATGGAGCTCGGTGTAAAGTTCTGGCCTATGCAGATGATGTTGCAATTGTGACCCCCAATCCTACCGAAGCAATGGCAATGGTTGAAATGGAAGCCCAACAATTTGGAGATGTGTCAGGGTACGCCCTCAATACAAGCAAAACCCAGATTATTAAAAATTGTAAAGCATATTGCCTAGATAGTCGGGTGGTGGAAAGTGGAGTTTACTTAGGGGTAACAATTACAGCGGACTTAGATAGGTTAGTGGAGGTAAACATTGCACCTATAATAAGTAAAGCAAAAAAGGAATTAGATAGATTACACAATATGCATATGTCAATAGTAGGACGAACGAATATAATTAAAATGATCTTTTTGCCGAAGTTTTTATATATATTTAGGGCTATACCTCTACTATTTGAATCGAAGTGGTTTAAAACATTGGAGCATATGGTAAACCGATTTGTCTGGTCGCATGGAAAGACTCGAAGGGCATTAAGATTTATGGCTTTACCTAGGGAGCGTGGTGGGTGGGCCCTCCCAGATTTAAAATTATATTACTGGGCGGCATCTCTTCAATATATGGCAGGATTATTAGGAGGGGGAGAAAAAGAAGGACAAGATCAGTTAGGAACCCTAGCGATTTATACACTGGCTTTAGGAGAACAAGCTGAGAATCTTTTTTTGAAATTCACTGACCATAGCTATTTTAAGAGGATTAAATTTAAAACAATCAATGCAGCACATAGAATGTGGATCTCATTTGCTAAAAAGTTTGGACTTGGAAGATATAATGCTTACACTAGGTTCAAAGGGAATCCAAATTTTCCTGATGAAATATTTACAGGGGTGGTCTTTAATGAATGGATAAGCCGTGGGATTATGAAGATGGGTGATATTATGGGATCACAGGGAGTAATGCAATTTAGTGGCCTCCAGGCAATATATGGGATGGATGCAACTCATTTTTTTAAATATCTGCAAATAAGAAGTTTTATCACGACAAAAACTGGAGGGGTTCAGGGATTTAATTTAAACCCCATTTTGGACATTATAGAGAATGGAGCAGAGGGCACAATAAGGAGATTCTATGCTGAGCTGATAGAGCATCAACCTGATGATATGTATAAATTTGAGAATAAGTGGGTACAGAAACTGGGGGTTGAAAAGAAGTGTTTTTACAGGTCATTAGAATTGGGTCAGAAGCTCCTCTGCTCAGCATCACTCCAATCACAACACTATAAGACTTTGTACCTACTATATTACACACCAGCCAGAATAGCACAGTGGGGAGGTACAACAGGAATTCTATGCCCAAGATGTGACAGTGATGAAGCTGATCTTGTTCATATGCTCGCGAAGTGTACCCATTTGAAAACTACCTTCGATGAAATAGAATTCTTTTTTAAAAATGCGCTAAGGATAGAAATTATACTCACTCCAACAGTGATAATGCTTGGAATTAATCAGAATGCTAGCCAGGCATCTTATGAATATTTTATATTTTTGGCTATGGCCGTTTTGAGATTATGTATTGCTACAGCCTGGCTGGACCGCATACCACCCACATTTCATCAATGGTTAGCTAAGTTATTGAATATATACAATCTTGAAAAAGCAATTTATACTAGGAGAGACGTAACTAGTAAGAAAATAGGTAAGGAAATATGGGAACCTATACAAAGATGGATAGATATAGACCCTGGATAGGAGTCGTTAAAAGGAAGGACTCATTAATTTGAATATTTTGTTTGATTTGAGAGACCACACGTAATAGTTATGAGAATATAAGATTGTAAAAGTTATTGATTAAGTTCTTATGAAATGTATAAAGTTGGAGAAATGATTGTGAACTATATAATGTGGAAACAATATGATTTTGAATGGTAAATTTTGGTTTTGTTCGTTTAATCACTATCCTGTATGTATTTGTGTGCCCAGTACCAATATATAAAAATGGGGGAAAAAACTTAATAAAAATATTATAAAAAAAAAAAAGTAAATATAGTACCCTTTCACACAGGTATCTGTGTGAAAGGGCAGTGCAATGGTTGTTACTGTTGGCTTTCCACCGCAATACCCATTGCTTTTTGATGCTGCCCCAGATTTACAAGGAGGTGTATATCTGAAGTACTGGCAAAAACCAATGCCATGCAATAGCAGGAGTTAGAATAGTGTAGCAAGGAGAAATACTTTTATGTTTCCCTGTTTTTGCTTTTTCTATGTCTGTTGCATTCTGCAACACACGTAGAAAGAGCAAAATACCATTAGTGATTGTTTATGTGCAGGAAGGTGTCCCTTTCTGCACATAAATAGGCATTAAATAATGGCGATTTGCTAATTCTCTGTGTGCTGCAGACACCGTTCTGCACATAAACAACCCTTCCCTGCAACTCAGGCACCCTTGCACTATGGTCTAAGGGCGTCTGCCTTGGCGCTACGCAGCTACTTTTAGCGCCATCGCTAGAGAAAACATAGTGGTGAGTCATATTGTTGTAAATACGGGGCATCCCACGGTTTTGAAAATGGCAGAGTGTGGCACTGCAAAATGTGCCGCACCTCAGCGCTCCATCATTTCCTTGTAAATAAGCCCCTCTGTGTCACTAGAACCATGCTGTACCCGGCTGATAAGCTCATAACTAGGCCGAAACCAGTCCTGGGTTGCGTGTGAATGGAAATATCAGCACAAGTAACTGTTTACTATATCTTTATCAGTGTTCAATGTTTATATTTAAATTTGTCAGCCCTTTAAGCTTTTAGTACATCAGTAAAACATAAAGCATGCTTTTTAAAATCTAACCATATTAAAATAATGAAAAAAGAAAACATAAAACATAAAGGAACATTTTGCAGTCCAAAATAAAAGAGGGAAAAGAAGGTGTTAACAGTGAATATTCTTCTAGAAATGGCAACTTAATGTAGCCAGCCCATAATCTGAACTTTAGCAGATGTCATAAAAGTCTGCCTTCTTGTGATGTGTACATTTATAAAATGGTGAGTGGATGCGAAATTATAGAACCATGGGAAATATTTACAATGAAATGGAACAGCGCGGTTCTGCAATCAATTTAGCTGCACGAGCTGGATCATTTAAAAAACGCAGGTATGCGCCATATTAACAAGAATACGGCGCACCCCTGTGCTCTCCCCTGAACCAGCACTAAAAAAGCTCTGCCTAGCACCAGTGCAGGGACCCTAGTATCATGGTGCAAGGGTGTCTGTTTTGCAGGGATGATTGTGTTTGTGCAGGAAGAGACACCATACTGCACAAAAACAATCATTAATGGTGCTTAATCTTTCTATGTGTGCTACAGAATACAGCACACAATGAAAGAGCAAAAAACGAGGAGAAAAAAAGTATTTCTCCTTGTTGCACCACATACACACCTCCTTTTGAAAGGTGTTTTTGCTGCTGCCTCAGATTAACAGATCCTTGTACATTGGGCCAGTGTCAGAAAACAATAGGTTTTGCATGGCAACACACACAACAACACCCATTGCATGCCCCTTTGCCATAGAAAACTGTGTTGAGGAAGAACATATTTACAAGGTGGCGTAAAGCCACGCATAGTGGCTTAGCGCTACCTTGAAATTATGGAGCCGCACACTGCACCACCGGAGCTTCAGAAACAGTGGCCCTCCGGTGCGTCAGTTCCCTTGTAAATATGCCCCTAAGTTTAAGCCAGAGAGGTTCCATATTAATTTCTTAATCATCCCCAGATTTCCTTATGCACCTATTGTAAATATTTTGCAGAGATATCTATCTTGAAATGAAGGTATGTCTCTGGGTATTTTTCAATTCTTAAACTTTCTCAGTAGTACGCTTGAAAATGCGTGCCCGCCCAGATTTCCAGGCAAAGTATCAGGTGTGTCATGTGACATTACCCAAAGGCTCCTATTCCCAAGTGCATAAATCTAAATTTTTTCGTACATAGACACCATGCCCAGAGCAACTTCTTGTCTGAAAAGCAGCTCCTTTAGAACGAAAGATGCAAAAACATTGCTTTGTCAGGCGAT
This sequence comes from Lissotriton helveticus, assembly GCF_964261635.1. Lineage (NCBI taxonomy): Eukaryota > Metazoa > Chordata > Amphibia > Caudata > Salamandridae > Lissotriton > Lissotriton helveticus. The sequence goes on along the minus strand of NC_136069.1, from coordinate 1,378,204,665 downwards.
GGCTGCATGAGCACACAACCCCACACGTGCAATCCATTGCCACATTAAAAACCTTGAGGAGTGAAAGAATCTGGGGTTCGGGGACACTCATGAGACACTGCGGGATAAAGAAAGCTCTCACTTAGAAGAATTGCCAAGGTGTGTAGAGGAAGACAAGAAAAGTTTGAATAGCAGAATCCAGATAGAATAATTTTTACAGGCATACTTACAGATTTTACAAGATTTTATTTAGGAAAGATCTAATTGCAATAAAGAAACAGAGGTGAGTATTGTTTCTTAGTTTTTTGTTTTAATCTTAACAGCAGCCAGAGAAACTACAGTACAGAAATTACTGGACAATTAATACTCTGTAACATTATTAAAAGTACAGTAATGGACCTGGGTGAAATTCCCTTTACTCCGAATAATCCTGATAATTTTCTCATGAGGCAAAATCTCCACTATTACACAATATCATGTAACTATGCTCAATTTGAGGCAACTATTTAGTGCAAACACAGGAACAAAGCGAGTATCGTTTGTTTGTAGCATGCATGTTTTTTGCGCTATATGTTTAGTATGAAATGCATCCTTGTGTCCAAAGTGGAGACGAGGGTGCATTTTGAACCAAATTGTCTTCGGCATTTCATTTAATTGCGAGTAATTCCAAAATGTCATGCATTTATATAAATGTAAAGTACATGACTTTTGTACACCTTTCTACATTACCCAGATAACCTGAAAACAATTACTACAAGAACATAACATAGGTATGAAATCAGTGTAATAATAGGTCCAAGAAATGTCAGCCCTCCTCTTTCCTGATGCATTGCAAATTAACCCATATTGTGGAGAGTCAGAAACATGATGAAAAAACACAAATTATAGCAATTGATAATGCCACAAGTCATTCTCCATCTTGCTTAGAAGGGGCAAGTAGATTGTGGCACTCACTCAGTGTTACTAAAGAGGATACATACATGGTAAAAATCAAATAAACGATAAAAAAAAGATTCTGGAAAGATGATGTGTGGCCTGCAACTCTAGCCCAGACATAAAGCTGTCAAAGAAAGTGAAGTAGTGTCAGGCTAAGTATTGAACATATTCAACATTTAATTTACATCCCATAAAACTGTGTATTCTGGTAAAGGAGCTATCCTTATCCCAGTGCCTTTTAATAGGCAATGCAATCAGGGGTGCTCTTTCACTGGTTTAGCACCTACAAAATTATGCTGCAGAGAGATGGCTGAGCAATGGGAAGTCACTGTTCTATTATACTTACCCAAAGAAAGTAGAAGGCTTAAGAAATTTGCCATGGTGGAGGAATATGTCGTCTTATTCCACACACATGCGACCCCAAGATGCCAAGAAGGACTTGTAAGCTCTTTTGGTACTAGGGGCCCAGGGGCCTTTGATGAATTTAAAAGAGTCTGCTGAACAGCCTGGAATGATGGCCATAACCATTACATATTTTTAAAAGAACACTTTTTGAGGTATGTGATTTTTTTTGTTAGGTATATTATTATCTGAATACCATATATTTGTTTAGATAGGAGAGACATTTGTGTTTAGTCGTTTTAGCAGTTTGGGTGGATTGGTCATCTCTCTTGTGCTGTGTTTGTATATGTGCAAAACTGGGGATGAATGTATGATTTATTCAGCATTCCGTTAATCATTTGTTTGCGTAGCACTTTTCACCCTAAGTGGGATGGGTATGCCCCGACGTGGGTCCCTTGCTTACTGTGCCACTGGATTCAAACTAGCCTGGCTGATGAAGGGTAATACCCAGAAACCGGTCCCAGGATGCTTGTTTCTGGTCCAGGGAGGACCTGGCTTGGCAGTTCTGGTCTGGATTGTTGCCATGAGGCACAGGGTCAAGAATGAATTGCATATGGCTGGGTCTAAACTGGGGTGGCATGGTGAGCAATCCAGCGCGGCTCCAAACCAAACCTCCAAACCATCACTATATTTCCTAGGAGCTATCACACTTTACTCGTCAGTGGGGCCCATAACACCGTGAGTCATTCATACACACGAATCACACTGCTCCCAAGAACAGTGAAGCCTAGTGGAGGAGATACTGTATTTTAGCGGAGTGTCTTATTTCATTCAAAAATTGTATACACTATATACATTTGCAGTTCATCAATATTACTATGATTTTATCCTTAAGAAACATTACAACACCCCACCATTTGGTCAATGGATCAGCTAGTAAAAGTTAACTAATGGACAACAAGACCAGCTTAATTCTCCATTTATTTAATTTTTATTTAGAGACTTACTCTCCTAGCACGACCTTATTTTATTCAGCTTAATTCAATAATCCCTAAACATTTAATAACCTAGAGAAAAGAAAAGTTAAATTCAAACAGTTTACATTTATTAGCAGAATAGTTTCAGAAAATAAGTCAAAACCATATTACCATGATTTCAGCAAATGGACGTCAGAGTTAGCACAGGAAAGTTCCCAAAAACTTTCAGTCTTTGCACCATGGGAATGAGTTCAGTCCGGCAGCATGTCGTGGTGCGAAAATAAAATCAAAAGCAAGCTTTTTCTCTTATTTCTAAACGTCCTCTTTTATACCCTTTTTCCCTAACTATCTATCTAAAATTTGAAACTTTTAGGGTCCTCGCTCACTCTCATTGGTCCATGTAAAGGGTGGACGAGCATAACCTCATTTCCTCATTGTCCATATCTCCGCCAAGCCATCGTTATATTCAAAAATAAGGTTTCGATTGTTCTTTAACAGTTTTTTTCACTTGTGTCCTTTAAATTGTCACTTCGGGATTAATTACCAGGCACACGACACGGTCATACAAAATCTTGGCACTCTTCTACACTTCTAGGCCACGCTGACCTTGACCCACGCTGTACAGGCACAGACTGCTTGCACATCTCTCGAGCGTAGTCGCGCATGCGTAGATCACCACAGTTTCGGAGTCTCGCAAACCTCCATTTTCTAGCAGGCCGCATGGGCCATAATGGGAACTATTATAGAAACAAACACAATTAAACATTAGATTTCGAAGTATAGCCCTTCTGTTTACCTCCCCCTCATTCTAAGGTAACCCTGTTAGCTATTATCTAGCGTTTTAGTGACATTTATGCGTTGTTTTCTTACCATTCTCCATCATTTCCGCCACAATAAGACATATCAAAAGCATACATACACAAGTTTTTGTTAGATTATGACATTTGCGTACTATGTTAGTATAACAATTTCACTTACTTAGTATATTATGATTCGCAACATTAGCAAATTAGTATCCCACGTGCATTTGTGTGTGTGCATTCTATTCTACGTTGGTTAATTTAAAAAAACACACAAATAATACATATTACTGTTATGGGAAAGAGACTTCAAGAGGGGTATACATAAATGTGGTTTTCACCCTCGCTCCATCAGTGGGCAAAAGAACGATGGATTTAACCCAGATCTCTTGACTGGGGGTGAATGTATGGTTTATTCAGCATTCTGTCCATCATTTGTTTGCGTAGCTCGTGTTTGTATATGTGACACAGTTTTAGTTTTAAATGGGTGATTTGGAGTGATATTTATATATTGTTGAGGAAGTTAGAACTGTTTTGATCTCTTTTACTTTTTGGACTATCTATGAATTTATTGGACTTTGTAAATGTTTGATTTGTTTTGTTCATTTTGTTTTTTTAGTTCAATTCAATTCAAAACTCCTTTATTTTCTAGTTTTTTACTCGACTACTGAAACTGTCAAATAGGCCATGAGTTAGCAACTTTTATTGTGAAAATTATGTTGGCTGGTTTGTGCTTAGACAGTACATTTATTTAGAATATATTTTTCTTTTTGCCCCTTGAAATTCTTTCTGTGTATGAAATTACACAATAGTAACATGAAATTCCCCAATAACATCAGGTCATGGTATAGACCTGCTAGCTTGATAAGGAGGTGGTTGTAAGGAGGAAAAAGATACACCAATGGACATCTGAAGGAGATCTCGATACCATTTCTGACAGGCCAATAGAGAAGGAAGACTCTAGAGCCACGCATGGCGAAAAACATAATTTCCGAGAGCTGCTGTACCCAGTCTCCAACTGTAGATCTGGCTGAGTTAGAGAACTGGTTTTGAGCATGTAAATGTAGACCTTCAAAGGATGCCATACATTATGGAGAACTTGGAAGATGAGGATGTGTATTTACCAGTTGCTGGAATATCTCTGGGATGAGAGTATCAATCTGCCACAGGGTTGAGATATGTAAGTCCAATTCTGTTAGGTCTTTTGAACTACTGCTCCTCTAAATTGTTACTGAATTGCACTGCCTTACCACCCATTCAGAGAAGACTTGAGCCACAAGCATGATTTTATGTGAAGCTTTAAATCACGAAGAAGCTGGGAAGCAGATCTAAACAAATGGTGTGCATGGAAGACTCCCTCTGAGACTATACACCTTCAGTTAAGTATTGGTTACAATGTGCTTCCCTCCTTCCAACCAGACATACTTGCATTGGATTCAAATCGATGATCCAGGACTGAATTGAAGATGGTACTACAGTTCCATCTGAGATGGAGTTCCAGCAACCAAGAGGGACATGCTCCCACATTTGTTGCTGTTTACTAGCTTTTCAATGCCCCACTCCCACATACTTGGAGATTCACACCTTTCAAGAGCAAAACTAAATTTGTTTCTGGAGTAGAAATGGAAAAGGAACATTATGAAAACTTGTTGGGTTGTGACAAATGCGAATTTTCAAAGCAGAAATGTATTAATTGTACTAAAGCAAATGCATTTTTTCCATGCCCTATTGTATACTATGTACTGTGTTGGGTGAGTCACTGCCTGTGCATGTACATCTGAAAATCTGACATAGTTATGGGTCTCCATAAGTACTCATAACTACACTCTCTGTGCATTCTAAATTATTATAAATCTGCACTCAATTGACAGAGTATTTGTATATTATAATTAGACCAATTACATCCTACGTTGTGTGAATCAATTTCTCAACTTCAAATTGTGCAAAAACATGTTACCCATTGTATTTTCTTCTTACTGCACCACTCACGCACACAAGATTAGGTGAGCATGAATGTTCTTCCCTCAGCATCAGACACTAGAACATTCTTCTCTCCCATTGGAAAGCAGCACCATGTTTTCCACAAAGCTCTCAGAAAGTATCTCCTCGCTTCTTGTCTTTCCTTCTATCAACTCATCTTCACCTACTTAAAGGTCACTGCCAGGACACCCTTCTGGGGCAATCACAGACTTTACAAAATCGTTCAATCATCAACATAGTACCAGTATTCAGGCTTCTAGTATATCTATTTGAAAATCTGGCAGACTAATCTCTGGCCTATAATAATGGCCTAGGGAAGAGGATGATTTCCCCCAAAACACAGTAGGATAATAACAGTCTTAAAGATTCATGTACATAAATGGATTTGACCAAAAGCAGATTCACTAATACTATGTGCCAGGTTTGTATTACTTTTATAATGCAAGCATGGCACAAAGCATTATGATGGTATTGACGTTCCAATGCAAATTCGGATTTTCATAGAAAAGTTGGCAAAATAGCACTATGCACTACTTTGCATCAAGGGTGCATTCCAGGGGTGGTAAATGGATAGTTCCATGCAACCTCCATTGGTTTGGATGCAGATCCCTATCTAGTGGCAATTGTAGACAGGGAGTTGCGCCGAAACCTTACAGCTCAGAAAGCAGGTGTAATGAGGAGAAATCATTTCTTCATGCTTTTCAAACTTTGCAAGTGTTGTGCATCATACAGAACACATGCAAAGTAGGAAAAGTATTAATGTCAGTTTTTGTACTGTAAGGGTACCCTTACAGTAAAAAATATATATCTGACACAAAACACACATCCTTGTACTATGGTGCCTAATAGCGATGGCTCTGTTTTTCACTCATCAAAACACCAATGAGCATGTCTCCTATTTCTATCTGTAAAGGACCAGCATCTGCTGTAATTTAAGCCCTCATGACATGCATTCAAAAATCCCTCTTACCAATATAAAGAAGAGCATTGGATTACAGGGAATGGGACCTAGGTTCTACCATAAGAGATGCTGCTCTAAAAGCATCTCAGAAGATATCATGCTAAATAAAAATGAACATGGAATGATTCACAGCAAAAGACGTAGATAGCCATAGACCATATGTAGAGTGGACAGTTATGCCACAAAGATGTATAGTTTCTCTGTCTCTATCTCTCTCAAAGCATTATTTGTTAAGGATAAAAACCCTCACCCACCCTTGGGTGGCATGCCTCATTATAGGGTTTCTCCATACACCACTTGCAGAAGCTCATGGTGTGGGCTACATCGTCCCAGCACAAGCGGTGGCCAAGAGGGGTGCCTATGTGAGCTAAAGGTGTGGGAGTGTAGTGAGAGTGCAATTATGAAACAATTGTGAGTAAACTACCTCCTGTTGGATCTAAATGTAATTTTACTAAGTGTCCCCAAGGAATAGGATTAAAACTAAGAGGGGAGAGGAACCGCCAACCAAATCGTCGGTAAGAGGTCAACATGTTTCTGCCTGTTTTAATGCAACAGAGCACAGCAACTTTGGGTGCTATGTTGTCTTGTCTCATATTTTAAAACAATTCCTTAAAGCCTTTGAAAGCAACATAACTTTTGGTGTTGTCCATAAATAGAATGAACATAATAATCCACACCCTTTGTCTCCGTGCCTTCAAGTCATTCTTCACTCACACGTTACTTGATGCACTCTGCATCACTTTTCTGTATTTAGTCACATACATTGCATGACTTTCACTTTTCACTGCTATCATTATGCCACTCACATTCTTAGTTTACCACTTACTGTGACCAATCTTGCAATATTTTAAGTGGGAAAAGACATTATAAAATAATTCAGTTGTATCTCGCACCAAAACATAATGGTGTTTTTCATAGTGTAAGGTCAAGCAAAGCTGCCACTTTAACATAGCAGTAGTCAGTATAAAAGGTGCCTAGACAATTATCATTGCAGCTGCAAGACACACCCCACTCTTAATATGATGACTGCAATTAAATAAAATCAGCACACTAACTCCTGAGTCACATCAACAAACCTTTTAGGGCGAAATGCTTTAAAGTGAACAACAACACCCATTGTTTGATTAACACCACCTGTTGGGAACACTGAAAGCACACACCATTTCAGAATGTAACATAATGTATTAATACCAACAATACCAAAGAAGTGTATAACAACACTCAACAGAATCCAATAATCATGAATGAAAAGACCAACATTGAAAATGATCGTGCAGATTGTGAAAGGTAGCAGTGAGTCATTATCCTGCTTACAAAATGGCATGCCTTCAAATTTAAATTCAACAATAAAGGAACCAGACTATGCACATAATGTGCTGTAATGTAAGGCTCCATGACATGCATTCACAAATTCTGCCTGCCAACATAAGAAAGTGCATTGGATTACAGGGAATTTAACCTAGATCACACCAGAAGAGATGCTGGCTCTAGAACCACCTAAGAAGATATCATGTGAAATAAATAAGAACATGGAATGAGTCGCAGAAATAACATTTGCCATGTATATCTCTACAGATGAGGTCATGGGCTCTGCATGAACGCAAATATACATTTTTTTTACCTCACAAAATACCTGTAAATGGTCTTGTATGGTCACACTGAGGGGGTAGAAGCAGGTCGAATATTTACCAGTAGGGGTTATACATTTGTGTGGCCACAGAGCAGTCAGGCTCTGTGAACTTAATGATCAGTCCTATCATCTGGTTTACCAATATCACGTGGTTGGTCCCTTGATCATCAAGACCATTTAACCACTTATGGACGACCATGCGACAGCCGATCATTGATGGTTGCAAAGGTTAGGCATTCCACTCTATTTTATAATCACCACTATTTTGTTTGCACTGCAATTTCACTAACCTTAGCAACCATCAATGATCGGCTGTCGCATGGTCGTCCATAAGTGCCTATGGTCTCGATCTTGCTCCACTATCACTTTCGTGGTTAAATGATCTTGATGATCAAGGGACCAACCACGTGATATTGGTAAAGCAGATGATAGGACTGATCATTAAGTTCATTTTTGATGGTTATCCATTTGAGCACTTTGGATTGAGTTTTTTGGCACTGTATGCATGTGTTTCCATGCACAGAGACCCATTGTATCCTTGCATTCTTCTATAAGCTATCTAGGGTGACTAGGGCACTAACTCATAAGCTAGACTGGAGTTAAGGATAGCTAGCCACACGCCGTGTAGCTTATCTCACACTCAGACAGTTTGGCGGCTTGGCAAAGTAAAGAGAGGAACTTGCAAGAACCAGGTGTGAGGGTAGGACGTTGAGTCCCCCAACAAAAAGAATGGCACCGGGTATACATATTGGGCCTTCTGAGCCACTCATGAGAACACTCCTGGACCTGTAGAAGTCAAAGAAGAAAGGCTGCCCTGATGCCAGAGGACTGACCTGCTGCTTGAAGCACTGTCTTGCTGTCTGAAAATCAAAACTGGACCTGCTTGCCTTCATGCCAGGCGAACCAGAGTGGCTCCAAGGGTCAGTTGACTGACCTCCTGTGTGAGCTACAGAGACACAATAAACTTTCAAAGCTCTCCCAGCAATTGCCCAGTTGACCTGCTGCAACTTTGCTGGAGTGAGTTCCAGATCTCAAAGAGGTGCCCTAGGACCTAGACCCTTGGCTGGCATCAGTATGTAATATTCAGAAGAAAAGGTGACAATCCTGAAGTTTGGCCTTCCTGTGACTGCAAATGGGCCCGTTTTCATCAAGAGTTTGCTGTCCACAATGATCGCCAAAACGAAGCTCTGGTGAAACCTGCTCTATATGTTGACAGTGATCGCCAGTGATGACCGGCAACATGAGACACATATTTTGTACCACAACAACGAAAGTCTGAGATGACTACCAAAGCGAAATTAGAGCATTGACCGAGGGTAACCCGGACCAGCTCTTCTGTGAATGGAACTCTTCACACTGGATTTACAAGGTAACTTTTTAGCAGGGTTAACTCGCCCCTGTGGCCCACACTCCATCGCGGTTGGCCTGAACTCATGACTTTCAGCCGGTCTAGCGCGACCAGATAACCACGGGTGGTGCTTTGGCTTTTAGGTGCTATTTTCATTCAACTCTTTAATATTGAATATATTCGATTTTATTGCTTGAACTTTGTTGTTCTTGTATAATTTATTAATAAAATTGTACTCTAATTTTCGAAATTGTTCAGGATTTTTCTCGTGTTGTCACTTTATTATTGTTTGTGTGCTGCATAATAATTTTACACATTGCTTCCAAGTTAAGCTTGAATGCTTTTGTGCCAAGCTTCCAGAGGGATAAGCACATGTTAATATAGTGACTATTGTGGTTCACCTTGACAAAGATTATGCTTGTTGCCTAAGTCAGACTTTCACCCCTCTCAACCAATTACCCAATGTTTTATATTTCTTCATACCAATTTGTTGCCTCCAATGTCTGCAATGCATGGTCTTCAGCCAGGAGACAGTCCCTGCTCCCACGTTCCTACTCACCATCCATCTATGGTGCATGTACACAAAAGGTGTGGATTGTAAGTTAACATTCAGCAAATGTAAGTCAAAAAAGGTATGCAGTTCCTGACAAGGGAAGAGGAGGTCAGGAGAAACCTAAAGTGTCAGATCGGGATATTTGACCCCCTCTGGAGCAAGGGACCTCACACAACCCAAGGGATGTCATGCTTCATCATCAGGGCAGCTCCTCATTGGGCCGGCACCTCAATGCCCAGCGGGCAGGTACTCTACCTCCCTACAGAGATTTAGCTTGCCTAATTCCCATCTTGCCTTGATTCCTCAACTGCTGGAGCATCTTTGTTTTTCATGCCAAAGACTTTGAAAGAGTTAAGGCCACATATAAACTACAGAGGGCTTAATAAATTCACCATCAAGGATCGTTACCTTCTCCCCTCATTAAGGGCATCTTAAAGTCAGTGCAGTGGGGTGCATATTTCACAATGCTTCTCCTCCAAGGAGAGTACCACCTGCTCTAAATGAAGAAAAGTGTTAAGTGGAAGACAGCCTTCTGAACTCTTTTTGGGCATGTTGAATATTGAGTCATACCCTTTGGTCTCACAAATACTTAATCAGTCTTCCAAAGATTCATTAACAGTATCTTCTCAAACATTTTGAATCAATCCATGGTTGTCTACCTAGAAGACATTCAGAAGTTTTCTTTCTCCTTGTCTGTAGAGTGAGGATGTAATGTCTGTACTTTGGCTTCTTTGAAAGAATAAGTTAACATGCAAGTCTGAAAAGTGCGAGTTTGAGAAGAGAGAAGTTGAGCACTCAGGATGTGGTTTATTGAACAAGGACTGTAAATGAGTCCACTTATGATCTCAGCTATCCTGATTTGGCCAGTTACAACTTTCACCAAGGAGACTTAGAGTTTTATGAGTTTGGTCAATTTGTACAGACATTTTAATAAGTGCTTTCCAGCACAACCCATACCGGCACACCCTCAACGCCCCCCCAGATGCTGTGATACAAAACCTGATCAACAGCGCATCCGCACAGCAGGCACACCAGAGGTGCACCTAGGGCAACCCCGTCTGTGCCCACCCACACTCCGACCACTCTCAGCACCAGCCCCCTTGCCAGTTTTATCTCCCACCAGGTTGTACACACTCACTCTTCACTGGACAAGATGTATGCTCTCAACCCTTCAGGTAAGACTTGCTTAGGACCCACACTGATGCCATCAGGCAAATGTCTGCCCTGTCTGTAATTTTATCCTGGCTAACTCAACGATTGCCACACTCTTCTCCTTCAAATCTAAAGGCTTTAAGTCTACTCCAAACAGAGTCATCTGTAGCATGCTTATTAATGCTCGGTCTTTGTACAGCAGCGCATCAGACTTGGCGGTCTTTCTGGATGCTCAAGCATTGGACCTGATTTTTAGTACCGAGACCTGGGCAGATGCCTCATCTGACCCGGATCTAATTGCAGCAACTAACCCCTAGCTTTGCCATATTTAAGCTAGACCAGATTGGGAAAAGGGGTGGTGGATTATCACTTATACATGGGGATCATTTTAAAGTCTTTTGTAAGCCACTACCGGCCACACCTGAATATGAAGGTCTAGCATACAAAATTGCTCTCTCCAACCACTACTCTTTTATTGGGGTTCCTATTTATTGACCCATGGCCCCAGGACAGCTTTCTTAAACAATAAGACTTCGCCCTAGGACATCAGAAACAATACCCCTGATTTCAACGTTCTTGGGGATTTCAATTTTCATCTTGAGAACCTAGCATGCAAAGACACTGACACATCTTGGCCTTAACCAGCTAGTGAAGGCTCCTACACACTCATCTGACCACACATTAGATAAGATATTTTCAAACATTATCTTCAAGTCACCAGTACTCTTCCACTCTTCTGGTCAGACCATATTGCAGTGATGTTTCAAATAAACCTTGAAACTATTGATCCTATATATCCCTCTCAGATGGTGGATTCTATATACCGCCCTGGCATACAACTACCTTGGAATTACTTTCCACACATCTTGCCCTTTCTATGCCCGATAATACCTCAGACTTAGATCCAGCAATGGAGTCATACCATCAGTGAGTCAATTCCAGCATCAAGGTACTTTGCCCCACTTACAAAACACAAAAACAACAGATTATCCTCTTCTGAGCCTTCGTTCAATGAAACCTCAACATAATCTCCTACGCCGACGACACCCAGCTGATCCTCTCCCTGACCAACGACCCCGCCACCGCCAGAGCCAACCTGCACGAAGGGATGAGAGAGGTAGCCGAATGGATGACGACCAGCCGCCTGAAACTGAACTCGGACAAGACGGAGGTCCTCATCCTGGGCTCCTCGCCCTCCGCCTGGGACGACTCCTGGTGGCCCCCCGCCCTGGGCACCGCACCCAAACCGACGGACCACGCTCGTAACCTGGGCTTCATCCTGGACTCCTCCCTCTCCATGACCAGACAAGTAAACGCCGTCTCCTCGTCTTGCTTCAACATCCTGCGCATGCTACGCAAGATCTTCCGGTGGATCCCCACCGACACGAGGAAGACGGTCACCCAGGCCCTCGTCACCAGCCGACTGGACTACGGCTACGCCCTTTACGCCGGTACCACCGCCAAGCTCCAGAAGAGACTCCAGCGGATTCAGAACGCCTCGGCCAGACTCATCCTCGACATCCCCCGACGCAGCCACATCTCCGGACACCTGAGAGATCTGCATTGGCTCCCGGTCAACAAGAGAATCACCTTCCGTCTCCTCACCCACGCACACAAAGCCCTACACGACCAAGGCCCGAGCTACCTCAACAACCGGATCAACTTCTACACTCCCAGGCGCCCCCTCAGATCAACCAGCCACGCCCTCGCCGCCGTCCCCCGCATCCGAAGAGCAACAACAGGAGGAAGGTCCTTCTCCTACCTGGCCGCCAAGACCTGGAACTCACTCCCGACCGACCTACGCCTGACCCAAGACCACCTCTCCTTCAGGAAGAAGCTCAAGACCTGGCTGTTCGAGCAGTAACGGCACCCCCCCCAACCCAGCGCCTTGAGACCCTACGGGTGAGTAGCGCGCTCTACAAATGACCTGATTGATTGATTGATTGAACCTCAGAGTTTATAAACAAACATGTAGAAGGCTTGTAAGAAAATGGCACATTAAGTATGATCTTGGTGACAAAACTTCCCATAGGCTGACTTTTAGAAATGGGGTCTCTAGTTGTCAAAGTAGCGACCCTTCTTCCTATTCAGGGTAAGGAGGATACACTTCTAAAATAACCCCTACTCACCCCCTTGGTAGATTGGCATGAGCAGACAGGCTTATCTCAGAGGCAATGTGTATAGCATTTCTGCATGCATTCAGTAATACAGTAAAATTACTACAAATGAACACCACACCAGTTTAGAAAAATAAGCAAAAGTTTATCTAAACCAACAAGACCAAATACAACAGAAATCTAACATACAATACTGTAAAAACTATTACTTTGCCAGATAACCTTCAAATTGCAGAAATAGCTGAACACACAATTATTCCAAGTTAGTAGCTCTGTTCGGGGCTTCTGCGATGCTGAAAACAACAGAGTCTAACAGTTCCATCCAGCCGTGTCAGTACGGGCAAGCTAAACAGCTGACAGACTTGTGAACAGTCCCTTTCTCGTTGTGGCCGACACTTTGGTGGGAGTCAGTTGGGGGCAACCGTCTCGGGTGCATTGCAAAATGGAAGCATTGCAGGGTACGGTGCCCTCACAACGCTGTGCAGGCAGCGGCTCGGTGACGATCATCCAGTTGGCATAGGTGAGACCAAGGCTTATGGTTCAGGGTGAGGCGGTGCTCCATGCGGTGCTGGCAAGTAGTGGTGCAGGTGACAGAGCCGGTCGATGTTCGGGTTGTGCAGCGATGGTGTCGGTGATGTCCAGGTAGAGTGAGTTGAGGCGGTGGAGAGTGCGGTGCCCACAGGATGCAGTGCAAGCATGGGCTCGGTGACGATTGTCCAGATGGCGTCAGTGAGACCAAGGATGAGGTGCGTGGGGAGGCTAGGCCTTATGCGGTGCATTCACAACACAGAACCCTGTGATGGACTCGGTGACAGTCGGATGCTCCTTTCTTCTACAGCGGCTGAAACCAGTGGTTCCAGAGATGGTGCCAAGAAGGATGGTGAGGTCTTTGCTGTTCCTGAGACCTCTTGAACAGGGGGTAAGCTCCACTTCTAAGCCCTCAGAGATACTTTCTCAAGCAGGATACACACACGGTTCCTCTCCTTGGCAGAAACAGCTACTGCAGGTTAACCCTAGAAAGCACACAGCAAAGGGGCAGTACTCTTACTCCAGTTTCTTCCAGTTCTTCCCCTTGGCAGAGGTTCCTTCTTGAAGTCCAAAAGTGATTTAAAAGTTTGGGGTCTGGACTCCACTTTTTATAGCACAAATTCCTTTGTTTTCTGGTGGCAGAGAAGCTCTTTGGTCAGTCCAAACCAGTTCTGTCCTCCCTGGTGCAGCTGCCGAGAAGGAGGTGGAGACAGCATTGTTCAAGGCAGACCAGGCCCATTCAGGTGTGAAAGAAATCTTCTCCCTCTACTCTGAATACAGCCCAGGTGTATTCAGCCCAGCCCTGACTCACCCTGGAAAGGGAGGACCCCCAAGTGGTTGTCTGAAAAGAATGCACATGGTCAGCCCCGGCCACTCCAAAGCCAGATAGTCAATACACAAACGTAGCAGAGGCACACTGAAGGGCTAAGCAAGAAAATACCTACTTTCTAAAAGTGGTACTTTCAAATCCAAAATGTAAGCATCATCCTCACTAGAAGATGCCTCTTTGGATTCTGGGTTCAGGCGTACTAACCTCTAATTTCCTATCTTGTTCCCATGGAGAGTTATACTTTTAAAATATTATAAGTAAACTCCCCCTTCTATCCTATGGGACAGATAGCCTTTCAATAGTGGAAAACAAACTAACTTGGCAGAATTTCACTATCAGGACATGCCACACACATCAAGGCATGTGCTACATTTCACATACACTGCACCTTGCCCACAGGGGCATCCCTTAGGCGTGACTCACATATAAGAAAAGGGAAGGTTAGCGCTTGGCAAGTGGGTGTACTTGCCAGGTCGACATGGCAGTACTAGACTGCATATAGTCACTGCAGTGGCATGTCTGAGTTACATTCACAGGCTACTAAAGTGGGTGGCACAGTCAGTGCTGCAGGCCCTCTAAAAGCATTTGATTTACAGGCCCTGGGTACACACAATGCACTGTACTAGGGACTTACAAGTGAATCAAATATGCCAACCATGGGTTCACTAATCCATAACAAAAATTTACAGAAGGAGCACTTGCACTTTGGCACTGAACAGCAGTGGCAAAGTGCCCAAAGCATTTAAGCCAGCAAGAACAAAGTCCAACATACAGCAAAATAACAGGAGGCAAAGGCAAAAATACAGGGGAAACCCACTCCAATGATGCCAAGTCTAACATTGGCCATTCAGACATGCAAGGATATTCGGTTTAAAGTAAAATCTAGCTTTGGTGTCAATAAAATTAAATCATCCGAAAACATTCCTAAGGAGCTTTTGCCAGGGTGGTTAAGTTGAACCGGCTACCAGAACCTAAAAAGATGACAGCCAACCAATCTTTCTGTGCCAAGTTAGCAACTTCTTTTCAAAAGAAGGTTGAAGCGTTCTATTTTTGAATAATCACACCTCCTGTACAACATCTAATGAGATGAACATAGGCATTGACGTGGTATGGGATAATATTACCCATACCAGTTCTACTGATATAACTAAAACATGTTTGCTTCCCACTCAGCCACACAGGAGAATGGTTCTCCTGACACAGATATTCTTCTATTGTCCCCTAATCCTCTTTTAGAAGAGCGGGCTAAATCATTATTTATCCAAATAAATCTGGCTCTCCACTGGACCCATTGCCCTCCAAAGAGGTTTTCAGTTAGCACCTAATATCAGCTCTAGGCACCTTATGGGCGTCTTTAACAGGATGTTTCCCACTGGCTATTTTCCAAAATAATGAAAGAAATCCTTTATTATGCCTCTTCTAAAAAACAAATTAGACAGCAGCAAGCCTGACAATTTTACAGGCCCATCTCAGGCCTTGCCTTTCCTTCAAATATTGTGGAGAATGCCATTAAATCTGAGATCTCACTTTTTATTCAGAAGAATGCGCTTTTGGATCCCACCCAATACGGCCTCTGAAGTCAACATAGTGCAAAATTAGCACTGCACACTGCCTCAGAAGAAATAAGACAAACTCTTGATGCTGGAGGAAACACTGCTTTAATTTTTTTATATCTCTCTGCAGAGTTCGACATGGTGAACCATAGTTTTCTCATTGGCCGTCTCTTTTCACTAGGAATCAGTGGCATGACCCTTAAGCTTCTTAAATCTTTCTTTCAGAAAGAGAGCAGTTTGTTGAATGGCTATAAGGCCTCTCCTTTTTCCTTGCCATGCAGGGTCCCTCAGAACTCAGCCCTGAGTCCTTCCCTTTTTTGATTTGTACATGACCCCGCTGGCTAAAGTAATTACAACCTTCGGCTTTGCAGTGGTGTCATTTGCTGATGGCCCCAAATTGTGATGTTGGGGACATCTGGAAAACCGTGGTGCAGTTATTTGGCAGGAATGTATCTTTCTGTTCCCCCAACTGGTGGCCTCAGGAACTGGGGATTCTTCCCTGCCTAGTAACCAAAGTCAAATATCTCTGTGTCTAATTTGTTAACAAATTCTCATTCAAAGGGAATGCACATTTCTTCACCTCATCGTGCTTCAGTATGTTCAAGTCTCTCTGAAAAATCTTTTTCTTCATCCCCTAGGATTTACACAAATAAGCCATCACCACTTATTTTTGTTCAAAGCGATTATTGTTGTGCGCTGTTTGCCAACCTTCGGAAATGCTTTTACACAAGCTTTGGATTATTCAAAAAGCGGCCGCTCTGCTATTTCTGGCAATTCCTAAGTAGCAATCTGACTCCCATGTCCTCCCCACTTCATTGGCTTCCAGTCAAAAAACGGGTTGAGTTCAAATCTCTTTGAATTGCATTTAAGGCACTGCACAATGCTAGTCCAGAATATCTAAGCTAAGGCAGTACTTCCAAATGGTATGTACCTAAAAGAACGTTGTGTTCCTCCTCCACAGCCAATCATGTAATACCCAAGGTCAGAAGGGCCAAATGGGGAAGCAGAAGCTTCATAGCTGGTACTGTTAGGCTAAGGAAGTCTTTGCTGTTGGCACTCAAGAAAGAATCTAACCAGCTTGATTTTTGGAACGCCTTAAAAACTTGGCTTTTCAACCAATAGGCTGTTCAGTAGGTTCTACTGAACTGATTTTGCGCCTCTCTGCTGATCCAGGCTCTTTTTCTCTGTCTCTTTCTCCTCATTTTTTTTGTCTGTTCCTTTCTACGTGTCTTAGTGCCTAAACACCTTTGGGTAGTAAAGCACTCTACAAATCTACCTTTCATTTAATTTCATGACATTTGCTTCTATTGCATCCCACATGTCTACCACCTTGAAGAATTAAAATCTTTTTCAGCGATTTCACTGGACCACAAAAGAAATGAAATCCTCTATAGAACTTAAAAGACTGTTTCTTTCAGATGCTCTTTGTAGACAGGATGTAATAACTGAAGATCTTGACACTCCAGCACTCTAGCTTCATCATATATATATATATATTCACTGAAAAAACCATAGGTTATAGACCCTATATAGTTAGGAATTAGCATTTACAAAACCTTGAAAATTCACTGAAAAAACCGTAGGTTATAGACTATATATAGTTAGGAATTAGCATTTACAAAACCTTATTTTACTCACACAAAACCATTGAAATTCGCATATATAGTTAGTTGCACTAACTATATATCGCGCACCCACAATCCACTGCTGATCATGTCACATATTACATCATTCATGACATGGTCAGTGACATCACTGATGACATCACTGATGACATCTCAAATGACATTACTGATGACATCACTGATGACATCTCAAATGACATCACTGATGACATCACTGATGACATCTCAAATGACATCACTGATGACATCACTGATGACATCACTGATGACATCTCAAATGACATCACTGATGACATCTCATTTGACATTACTGATCACATCACTGATGACATCATTCATGTGATAATACGATGAACCTCTTCAGACTCTAATATAACCTTAGATACACTCAGTGTAAACAGACACTCACAGACTGTCACTCATCCATGGAGTTACTCACACACCTAGTCAGTCATGCAAAGAATCAATCACACCTCCATTTCCTCAACTATACAGTTATACACACCTTACTTATTCAAACATATACTAACACATATTTGCTCTCTTATACAATCCCTGATACAAGTTCACAATGATCCATACAGCCACTCACACATTCACTGGCTCTTATGCACAGTTATTTATATATGTCAACTTTTACATGTACTGTGTTTTACATATGTACTTACTTTGACATGTAGCAGTGAGATATCCATTCACTCACCAATACACTCATGCACACAGTCAACCGCCCATACAGCTGTTTCCACATGCACTTTTGAACCCATACATCTAGTGAATCAACTGCTCACACATCTATGCACAGAGTCATACACCTCCCAGCCACCCACACACACACTCAGTCTCCCATACAAATACTTGGGCAACCAATCAATAACCCATATAGTTACTCATATAGCTACTGATCAACACATGCAGCAGTTTACAGAACAACAGACATAATGATGCACAAATTAAGACAGTTTAGTCACTAACCCATGCACTCAGTGAGACACATTTAATCACTCACTCATACAGTCAGTCATGCACCTACTAAATCCTTCATCCAGACACTTATACATCCACTCATTCTTCAATATGTAAGACATATTTTAACTTTACAGAAACATACAGTCACTGGATGTTGTCATCAGTGATGTCATCAGTGATGTCATTTGAGATGTCATCAGTGATGTCATCAGTGATGTCACTGACCATGTCATGAATGATGTAATATGTGACATGATCAACAGTGGATTGCGGGTGCGCGATATATAGTTAGTGCAACTAACTATATATGCGAATTTCAATGGTTTTGTGTGAGTAAAATAAGGTTTTGTAAATGCTAATTCCTAACTATATATGGTCTATAACCTACGTTTTTTTCAGTGAATTTTCAAGGTTTTGTAAATGCTAATTCCTAACTATATATGGTCTATAACCTATGTTTTTTTCAGTGAATTTCAATGGTTTTTTAATAGCAAATATCAAAAGCTGTAAAATGTATTCTTCTTTTAAAGGAAAAATATATTGTATATGTATTTAATATAATTTTTTTATGTATATAAATTTTTTGAGGGAACGAATTTATCAACTATCATGCTGAAGAAGAGTGTGGGGAAAAAAAAACAAAGAGGAGGACTAAGAGGAAAGAACAATCAGTTCAAAAATACAATTGCTTTAAAGCATGAAGTGCTTTTCCACACATTTACATTTAAATAACCCACATTAGAACATACAAAATATCTACAGAGGAGACGGTGTACATTGAATTTTAGACTCTTCATTGGTACCTACATGTTGGTTCTTACATCACCCACACAACACAACAACCAGGACGCTGTCACAGATATATATATTTTTTTGAACGTTAATTTCTCAAAATCCGCTGGAGCACATATCTTGAGACCTAGCAAAGGCACATCGGACAAACAGTCTCTACAATTTTGCCAAGTTTCATAGAAATCCATTCAGCCGTTCGAGCTAAAAGTGAGTCCAAACGCCCTATGGAAAACTCAATGTTAAAAACACGTTTTGGGACCCCCCTTTTTTCTCGGCCCCCGCTTGACGAAACCCCCCCAAACTTTCAGGGGATGCTCAAAAACCGATTTTGCCATTTTCCTGAAAATTTCAGCCAATTCCGTCCATCAACGCCAAAGTTCTTCAACATAGAATTTTCAGAAATCCCTATTCAAAAAAATCCTAACTATATTCACTGAAAAAACCATAGGTTATAGACCATATATAGTTAGGAATTAGCATTTACATAACCTTGAAAATTCACTGAAAAAACCATAGGTTATAGACCATATATAGTTAGGAATTAGCATTTACAAAACCTTGAAAATTCACTGAAAAAACCATAGGTTATAGACCATATATCGTTAGGAATTAGCATTTAAAAAACCTTATTTTACCCACACAAAACCATTGAAATTCCATATATAGTTAGTTGCACTAACTATATATCGCGCACCCGCAATCCACTGCTGATGATGTCACATATTACATCATTCATGACATGGTCAGTGACATCACTGATGACATCACTGATGACATCTCAAATGACATCACTGATGACATGACTGATAACAACATCCAGTGATTTTTTGTTTCTGTAAAGTTTAAATATGTCTTACATATTGAAGAATGAGTGGATGTGTAAGTGTCTGGACGAAGGATTTAGTAGGTGCATGACTGACTGTATGACTGAGTGATTAAATGTGTCTCACTGAGTGCATGGGTTAGTGACTAAACTGTCTTAATTTGTGCATCATTATGTCTGTTGTTCTATAAACTGCTGCATGTGTTGATCAGTAGCTATATGAGTAACTATATGGGTTATTGATTGATTGCCCAAGTATTTGTATGGGAGACTGAGTGTGTGTGTGGCTGGCTGGGAGGTGTATGACTCTGTGCAGATCAATGTGTACTTGTATCAATGATTGTATAAGAAGGTAAGTATGTGTTAGTATATGTTTGAAAATGTAAGGTGCTCTATGTTTAACTGTATAGACAAGAAAATGGAAGTGTCATTGATTCTTTACAGGACTGACTAGGTGTGTGAGTAACTCCATGGATGAGTGGCAGACTGTGAGTGTCTGTATAGGTGTATGAGTGCATATGATAGTGTTGTAAAGATGAGTGATTGTATGTATGAATGATTGTATGGGTGAATGAGTGAAGGTGTGTGTAGACGTAGGAATCAGTGAGTGCGTATGTAGTAACTAGTATTGGTGTGTCAATGGTTTCAAAAATTATACTCTGTATTTAACACTGGGTGAAACAGAGGTTATATTAAAATGTGAGGAGATGCATTGTATTGTCACATGAATGATATCATCAGTGATGTGGTCATTGATGTCAAATGAGATGTCATCAGTGATGTCATCAGTGATGTCATTTGAGATGTCATCAGTGATGTCATCAGTGATGTCACTGACCATGTCATGAATGATGTAATATGTGACATCATCAGCAGTGGATTGCGGGTGCGCGATATATAGTTAGTGCAACTAACTATATATGGAATTTCAATGGTTTTGTGTGGGTAAAATAAGGTTTTTTAAATGCTAATTCCTAACGATATATGGTCTATAACCTATGGTTTTTTCAGTGAATTTTCAAGGTTTTGTAAATGCTAATTCCTAACTATATATGGTCTATAACCTATGGTTTTTTCAGTGAATTTTCAAGGTTTTGTAAATGCTAATTCCTAACTATATATGGTCTATAACCTATGGTTTTTTCAGTGAATTTCAATGGTTTATTAATAGCAAATATCATAAGCTGTCGAATGTCAAGTACGTGGTAAGTAAAAACATTTTCGTGTTTATGCACACTGATCTGCTTTGAATGGTGCCCCCCCCCTCATTTCTATTAGGAGTACTCTCTCTTTGCAGATAGTGAAAGGTAGTTAACGCAGGCCTTTGCCCCCGTTGTAATACGTCGTGCCTGCTTCTCTCTCCATTTGATTGATTGTTATCCAAGCATTTACTGTTTTAGAATTGGTTCTCTTTGGTTCATTCTCTATTTACAAACAAACACAGAGTTGCAATACTCTGTTTAGTCTTTGCAGATAACGAAAAATCGTGTAAAAAAACAAAAGGAATCGAGCAAAATCAGTAGGCCACTAATGGGATCTCTTTTTGACCTCGCTAAAATAGAAACATTAAGAACAACCCCTCATGACAAATACGAAACTAGTGAGATGAACTGAACTCCACACCATGATGGCTGCAATACACCTCGGCTCCGCCACCCACCCCGCCCAAAATAACGATAAAGAGCGGCTGCCATGATTGCTCGCGGAATGGCCACGACGGAGCTACGAAATGGTGGTGCTCTCATGCTAACGCCAGCTTCAGTCTGAAACATCCAGAAACACTGTAGACTACCAATTCGATCAGTTCCGGTAGCGCCCCAATGTAACCCGGTAGAGAAGAACTAGCCCTCCCCTCTTTGACTGATGGTTCTTGTTGCCTGTCCCTTCTGTTGTCATTTAACAGAACTATTTAGCCTGCTGAAAGGGGTTGTGTTCCGACCGCTGGTTGGTGGAGACATTTTGACTATATTCTGGACCTGCGTTGTCGCGTAATGCGTCATATGACGCGCCGCGTTAGCGCATCCGGAAGTCATCCGGGGCGCGACGCGCAGCGCGTAACGTAAGCATAACAGGTCATGTGACTTGTTAATAAAACTTTTCATTGGTTCATTTTACTTTTCTTATTCTAATGATGAAAGGCTTGGTCATATGACCTAAAAATTACGCTTTTTATTACTTACGAACATTATTTTTTCTTAAATATATGTTATAATGTTCCAGGCTAATGTACTTTCCCGGAAAATTTACAACTGTCCTGCAAGTAAAATATATTCTTTTTTCGAGAAAAAGGGCGTTTCTTCGTCCCATGACGGAGCCGTTGAGCAAAAGAGGGTCGACCTGCTGTCTTAGTCGCCGATACGCCTGAATATGAGATTCTTATCGATCACTTTATGTTGTAGGAGTAGAAAACACAACAGCCCTTGACCATTTATCTTTACTGCGTTCCTGCGTATTATACCTTTTACCCTTCATGTAATTGGTCTGCTTTATTTCACTTGCCTTTTAATGATTCTAAAACAGTGACTATTATTAAAAACGTTACCAATGTATATACTACTACCATGTTTTCTTTTAAAAACCTTTATTGTGAAAATTTCATTATACAAATACGAGCCTATAACCACGTGGGCCGGCCACGGAGCAAACTGTAATCGTATATGATGAGTAGACATTTACACTGTAGAGGAACGTAACGGGCGGGCCATTAGGTTGCAAGAACTAAGGTGTCTAACAGTTGCGGAATCGGTGGACGTACATTTTATAATTAAAATACGACAGGGCCAGTTACAATAAAATTATCTAGATATACATTTGCGGGCAAGTACCATGCGTGACGTTAATTCGAACTTTCAATAGTACAGTAATCAATAACACATCAGAACTTAATATCAATAGGGATGTCGAAATACTCAATCAATTCTCGTCCCCGCCCGCCATGTGCTTCAAAACTGCATACGTATCTCGTGATTTCAAGGTTCTGCAACCAGTACACAACAAGGAGTTACGAGTCCCATTTATTCCGGCGCCATTTTGGGCGAGGACGGGCAGGTCCAGGATATAGTCAAAATGTCTCTACCAACCATCGACTATGATGATGTTCATATGCTGTATTTATAGAGTAACACTCATCTGTCCACATGAAATTAATTTGCCACAATCTAAACATGTCATTTTAATCTTTCCAAAGTTCTTCTAAATATTTGGGACCGTTTCCCTTGCCTCTGATGCTGTCAGTGCCACTTCTTTGATGAATGTACTGGCAGGTCGGGGGTTCTCCTCCAAATCTCTCTTTTATGCAGCACTATAATTAATTGGTGCCACCTCTCCATATGACGATGCATGGTATAGTTACCATAACTATATATTTTTTCGGTTCCTCTGGAGAGTACATCGTGGCAGATGAAGCGTATAACGTACCGGGCATTTACCTTTTTTTGCATGTAGAGGAAAGGAAAAAAAAATCGAGCGTCCGAGTTCTAAGGTGTCCCAGGGCCATTTTAGTGGACCAGGCCCAAATCCAAAGAACAGGCCGCCATTTTGAGAGTCCTGTTGCAGCCGCCTGTCGCTGTAGCATCAAGAGCGGCCAAAACTCAGCTGAATGGCAACTGAAACGGTAAAGGGGCGCCCCACTACAGCAGACGAGCCTCCACCTAGGAAGGCCCGTTCACGCCGCCTCCCCCCCCCCCCTTCGGGCACCCCACGCCGTTATTCGGAGCAGTATTGTAGGATGGCCACACCAGTGCAGCAACTTGCTAGACACCACCTCGGTGGTAACCGAATCTCAGCGCCTTGTGGTGTCTTCTATTCAGAAAACATTGTTGTGCTGCCTTCGACCTATTCGCCGCAAGTGCGCACGCAACTCAGCTGCATAGCTTGCTAGACACCACCTCGGTGCTAACCGAATCTCAGCGCCTTGTGGTGTCTTCTATTCCAAAAATATTGTTGCGCTGCCTTTGGCCCCATTCGCACATCGGTCCGCTACTGCCGCCATCTCACAGGCCAACGGGGCGCCCCACGCCGACTTTCAGCATTGTAGGATGGCCACACCAGTGCACCTTACTAGACACCACCTCGGTGCCATCCGGATCTTGGCATCTCAGCGCCTTGTGGTGTCTTCTATTCAGAAAATATTGTTGCGCTGCCTTTGGCCCCATTCGCACATCGGTCCGCTACTGACGCCATCTCACAGGCTAATGGGGCGCCCCACGCCGAGTTTCAGCATTGTAGGATGGCCACACCAGTACAGTAACTTGCTAGACATCACCTCGGTGCCATCCGGATCTTGGCATCTCAGCGCCTTGTGGTGTCTTCTAGTCAGAAAATATTGTTGCGCTGCCTTTGGCCCCATTCGCACATCGGTCCGCTACTGACACCATCTCACAGGCCAACAGGGCGCCCCACGCCGACTTTTACCATTGTAGGATGGCCACACCAGTGCCACAACTTGCTAGACACCACCTCGGTGCCATCCGGATCTTGGCATCTCAGCGCCTTGTGGTGTCTTCTATTCCGAAAATATTGTTGCGCTGCCTTTGGCCCCATTCGCACATCGGTCCGCTACTGACGCCATCTCACAGGCCAACGGGGCGCCCCACGCCGACTTTCAACATTGTAGGATGGCCACACCAGTGCGGCAACTTACTAGACACCACCTCGGTGCCATCCGGATCTTGGCGCGTTGTGCTGCCTTCGGCCTATTCACACATCGGTCCGCTACTGACGCGAACTCACAGGCCAACGGGGCGCCCCACGCCGACTTTCAGCATTGTAGGATGGCCACACCAGTGCTGCAACTTGCTGGACACCACCTCGGTGCCATCCGGATCTTGGCGCGTTGTGTTGCCTTCGGCCTATTCGCACATCGGTCCGCTACTGACGCCGCCTCACGTGCCAACGTATTTTCTCCGCATTTTATACCCTATGCCGCATAACAGGTCATGTGACTTGTTTATAAAACTTTTCATTGGTTCATTTTACTTTTGGTTTCCTAATGATGGAAGGCTTGATCATATGACCTAAAAATAACACTTTTCATTGGATGAAAACTTTTTTTTTTCCCAAACGATGAAAGCCCCACCTTGTTTCTGGATGTTTCACACTGAAGCTGGCGTCACCATGAAAGCACCACCATCTCGTGGCTCCGTCGTGGTCATTCCGCGAGCAATCATGGCAGCCGCTCCCCACCAGAAGCCTGCAGGAGTCGGGGGCCCCCAAAACTTTTGTTGAATCCTCAAGGCGGAGGGGACGCTTTCGAGAATGGGGTCCAAGACCTAGCAGACAAGCGTCCGATTTCCAAGGTGTCCCAGGGCCATTTCAGTGGACCAGGCCCAAAAAGAAAAGAGCCTGCCGCCATTTTGAGAGTCCTGTGGCAGCCGCCTATCGCTGCACCGCAAGAGTGGGCGCAACTCAGCTGAATTGCGGCTTTTGACACAGTGGACCAAAAGCGGACGGAATGGCAACTGAAATGGTAAAGGGGCGCCCCACTACAACAGACGAGACTCCACCTGGAGAGGCCCAATCACGCCGCCTCCCCCCCCCCCCCGGGGCGCCCCACGCCGTTATTCGGAGCAGCATTGTAGGATACCAAAACCAGTGCGGCAACTTACTGGACATCACCTTGGTGCCATCGTTCTGCTGCCTTGGAACTATTCGCACAACAGTTTGCTACTGATGACCCACCCCCCGCGACGCCCCACGCCGGATGCCGAAATCAGTGCGGCACCCAGGCAACATCACCTGGGTGCCGTCCAGAAATCTGGACGTTGTGCTGCGTTGGGACTATTCGCACAGCCGACCGCTACTTCGTTGTTTTTCCCTAAAAATGTTTATATGTTTTTACTGTTTTTGTTTTGTTGTATATATTTATAAGTTATTAAAGTTTTATAATCTTACTACTTTGTTGGAGTGCAATATATTTTTAATGTGACACATAATTGTAAAAACTTTGATGTACAAAGAGTCATCCCTGGAATCTTCCGCTTCAGGCTCGGTCCCCTCCCCAATCACAATACAGGATGGTTTTCAGATAGTAGGAACGCGCGTGCTGTGACGGATCTCATCGAGTGTGGGCCTTGATCTACTATAACTCCTTTGAAGAGGGGTGATTCTTTACAGCTGGGGCCATAAACTACATCTGCAGGGCTAGCTGATAGCCTAGGACCGGCCTGGACAATCGGACACAGAGGAAAAGGAGTGTCAGAGGGTGCGGTAGTGAATAGGGCGAAAGGGAGGTGTCGGGCGGGCACAGGGTGTGATTCTCAGGGAAGAGCAGCGCAGATGGGGGGAGGTTTATTACCCATGCATAAGACAGAGAACGAGGGTGACCAGTGCCTGGGGGAGATGCTTGCGAGGGTGGGGAGCCATGCTAAGGATCGACAGCGTGCAGAGAGTGGGTCTGGTCAAGGCATCTAAAATGACTGCCGTGCATGACAAAAGTGTGGCATTTGAAAAAAGGCAAGATGGCGCAGACAATGTTTTTCAACACTTCCTGATTTCCTTCGAATCGAACGTTAACAGACGTTGGGGCATATTACCAAAGTTAAGCGATATTTATCCCTAACGATGCTTAGCAA
This sequence comes from Lissotriton helveticus, assembly GCF_964261635.1. Lineage (NCBI taxonomy): Eukaryota > Metazoa > Chordata > Amphibia > Caudata > Salamandridae > Lissotriton > Lissotriton helveticus. The sequence continues at coordinate 1,378,178,199 of NC_136069.1, read as the reverse complement.
CGAATTTTTTACCGCTAAGCATCGTCAGAAATTATCGCAGATAAACCTTGCTATTATCAAGGTTTATCGCAAATGCCATAAAAAACGACCGCAATGCATTAATATCGCTGAAAACTCAGCGATATTCATGCATTACCGAGCTAATGCTCTTAGCCATGTTATCCACCTCCCATTGGATAACATGGCTAAGAACTGCTCAGGGCAGGTGGTAGCTTTTGGAGATATTCACGCTTAGCGCGAATATCTCCAAAAGTTGGTAATAGGAGATAGCGATGTTAGCGACTGTTTCCAGTCGCTAACATCTTGGCATGCCCACTTTGCATGTCATTAGTGATAAATATCACTGACATGCAAAGTGGGGCCCAAGATGGTCGCTATCTCCTACTAGCGGTCGCTAACTGGTGTTAGCAACAGCTAGGTAATACAGAGATAATTTTATCTCCGCGAAGCGGAGCGCTGTTACAGATATATTTCTTTTTTTGAACGTTAATTTCTCAAAATCCACTGAAGCACATATATTGAGACCTAGCGAAGGCACATCGAGCTACCAGTCCCTACAATTTTGCCAAGTTTCGTGCAAATCCATTCAGCCGTTCGATTATTATTATTTTTTTTTTTTTGCCCCGCGGGGCCCTTTTAAAACCTCCACATCAAACCTAGGGGGTCAGGGAGGATCTACTATGCCCCCTTATGGTCATTTGCCCCTTCGCTTTGGCCTCCTCTTGTCTCTCGATCCTACCGAGAGACAAGATGGCGGCCGCTACGGACTGTTTGGAATGTTTACAGACGCCGGAGAACCAATCAGCTTCGCAAAGCTCCGTTACGCGAAAAGTACGCGGAGCGCTGTTACAGATATATATCTTTTTTTGAACGTTAATTTCTCAAAATCCACTGGAGCACATATATTGAGACCTAGCAAAGGCACATCGGGCTACCAGTCCCTACAATTTTGCCAAGTTTCGTGCAAATCCATTCAGCCGTTCGATTATTATTATTATTTTTTTTTTTGCCCCGCGGGGCCCTTTTAAAACCTCCCACATCAAACCTAGAGGGTCAGGGAGGATCTACTATGCCCCCTTATGGTCATTTGCCCCTTTGCTTTGGCCTCCTCTTGTCTCTCGATCCTACCGAGAGACAAGATGGCGGCCGCTACGGACTGTTTGGAATGTTTACAGACGCCGGAGAACCAATCAGCTTCGCTTCACAAAGCTCCGTAACGCGTAAAGTCCGCGAACCGGAGCGCTGCCTGGTCCGCTGTTACAGATATATATCTTTTTTTGAACGTTAATTTCTCAAAATCCACTGGAGCACATATATTGAGACCTAGCAAAGGCACATCGGGCTACCAGTCCCTACAATTTTGCCAAGTTTCGTGCAAATCCATTCAGCCTTTCGGGCTAAAAGTGAGGCCAACCGCCCTATGGAAAACTCAATGTTAAAAACACGTTTTGGGACCCCCCTTTTTTCTCGGCCCCCCCTTGACGAACCCCCCCCCAAATTTTCAGGGGCTGCTCAGAAACAAAATGTTCCATTTTCCTGAAAATTTCAACCAATTCCGTCCACAAACGCCAAAGTTATTAGACATAGAATTTTCAAAAATCCCATAGAGAAAAAATCCTAACTATATATACCTACTGGCGACCGCCAGTAGGTAATATACCTACTGGCGACCGCCTGTAGGTAATATATATATATATATATATATATATATATATATATATATTCACTGAAAAAACCATAGGTTATAAACCATATATAGTTAGGAATTAGCATTTACAAAACCTTGAAAATTCACTGAAAAAACCATAGGTTATAGACCATATATAGTTAGGAATTAGCATTTAAAAAACCTTATTTTACTCACACAAAACCAATGAAATTCCATATATTTATTAATAATTTTTTTTAAATATTTTTTTTGTTTCGCTCCCGGTCCGCGAACCGGGAAGCTTCCCGTTAGCTCAATTTGATGCCACGACCCGGTCCGCGAACCGGTAAAAAATCAACTTAGTGACGGTATCGCGTTGCCGCGTAATGCGTCTTATGACGTACTGCGTTAGCGCACCCGGAAGTGCCCCGGGGCGCGGACCGAGGCGCGAAACTCAGCTTCCCGGAAGCGATCCGCGGCGCGTCGCGAAAGCGCGACGTATCGCGTTGCCGCGTAATGCGTCTTGTGACGTACCGCGTTAGCGCACCCGGAAGTGTCCCGGGGCGCGGACCGAGGCGCGAAGCTTAGCGACCCGGAAGCTAACCGGGGCGCGTTCCGCAGCGCGTAACATGAGCGTGAGAGGTCATGTGACTTGTTAATAAAACTTTTCATTGGTTCATTTCACTTTTGGTTTCATAATGATGTAAGGCTAGGTCAGGTGACCTAAAAATAACACTTTTCATTGGTTGAGAATTATTGTTTTTCCCAAATGATGAAAACCCCTCCTTCTTTCCTCACTCTGACTTTCATCATTGTGAGAGGAAGACCTATTTTGCTTGTTGGAAAATGGCTTCATTGGTAGCTTCAGCTGGTGGACCCCCACCACCACCACCACCTCCTCATGGGAAGAGAGGACCACCTCCCCAGGTCCTGACCAACACTGAGGAGGAAGAGGAAGAAATGGATGAGGAGGGAGAAGAACCACAGTTCTTAGAAGAGGTGCCCCGTGTTTCCAGAAAGAAAGCCAGTTTCATCTGGCAGTTTTATTCGATCCCTCGTGGCCAAAAAAAAGTCAATGCGAGGTATGTCATCTGCCTCATATGCAAAGAACAATTGTCCAGAGGGACGGACAAGAAATATAGCTACGGAAATCACACAATGCACAGGCACATGACAAGGAAGCATCCGCTCAATTACAGCCGGGCGGAAATAAGGGATATGCAGGACAATCCAAGACCAACTCCTGTGGCCAGACCAAGATTACCAATTGCATTAACATCAGAAGAGGCACGGGAAACTGTGCCAAATATTCAAGAAAATTTTGGGCACATGATTCACTCTTGTATGCACTGTCGTGCATTGTTAGCTTGTGGCAACAGGAGCATCAATGCTATAAACCTGGCGTATGAACACCATGATTGCCCTAACCGCCCCCAGTAATTTTTTTTTTTGCTCCTGTTGAGCCCTTTTCAACGCCTGTTTTTTGTTGTTTCCCCCCCAAAAAAAACCAAAAAAAATATAAAATCGTTCAAAAAATACAAAAAAAACAAAAAATGTTCAAAAAATAAAAAAAATATATAAAACAACAAAAATATAAAAAAAAAAGTTCTTTTCAGAACTACCTTCCCTTTCAAAAAAAATTGCTAGAATGTTTAGCACTCTGGCAAGCTCTATTTCTTTTGGTTCGCTCCCGGGTTAGCTTCCCGGTCCGCGGACCGGGAGCTAACCCAAAAAAAATTTTAAAAAAAAAAAGAGTAAGTATAAGGAAAGTAAACAGAGAGTGATGTTAAAAGAAAGACAGCTATAGGGAGTAAAGAAGAGATACTGTTTAATAGATCTATTTACCGAAGAAAAGACGGAAGAGGGTATAATTGTGAAAAACAAAATAGATAACGAAGTGAAAGAAAAAAAAAGAGAGTATAACATTAACAAAGAAGAGTTTCTTGGAGAATGTGAGTGAATGTTCAAAATAAGATTAAAACATGAGGAATAACAGAGAGAAAAAATAGAAAACAGAAAACAAAAAATAACAGAAAAAGATTAATTGAAACAGCAAAGAAATGTAAGTAACATAGAGCCATATCATCAACATAGGCAATAAAAGTTTTGCAGCTTTTATTGGCAGAAATGTGTCGCTAAAGCTGCTTTTAGCGGCAGAAAACTGCCGCTAAAACCACTTTTGCACCAGTTTTCTGCCAATAAAAAGAGCAATAATTTTATTGGCTGTATTCATAATATGCCCCTTAGTGTGCTTCAACTACACAGAGAAAGCATTATGAACAAGTAGTGATAGAGTGATCAGTCAAAGACACTAAGAGTAATAGAGACGGAGTGAGTGAACAAGAGTGAGGAAGTATGAGAAGAGAGGGACTGAGAAAAAGAGTGGAAGGAGTTGAGTAAGTAGGTAATAGAGAAAGGAATGAGGGAAGTAGCAAAGGCAGGAAACTGAGGGTTAAAGAAATGAAGCAGTGGAACTAATAGTAGGTGAATGTGATAGAAATGTAACGAAAAGAGTACAAAGCATTTACCTTATAATTGTCGTTAAATTACTCACTTTTTGTTTTTATACTTTCAATCTGTGAAAGAGAGAACAAACATTTCAAAAATATTAAAACATGTATTTAAAAATTACAAAAGACAAGGGAAAAGATTGAAGGACAAACAGTTTTTCAACAACTTTGACACTTACAGAAGCTTCTGCTTCTCCAGGCCCCCTACACAGTCCTAAAGATATACATTTTAAACTAACAGTATCTTGATGCAGATGAAGTGAGGCCTATCTTAAAACATGGTGCATCTTTTGCATTGCTGTTGTCTCAGAAAAGTGTCGCAAGACACTAAAATTTTAAATAATTGCTTCAGGATGCCAATAAGATGTGTCCTATCCAGAGGTTTGTTTGAGGTGAGGCCTACTCAGGGTTGCAGATGAAATTTCGAGTTGTTGAAGAGAATAGAGGACATAATACATGTAAAGGTCTACCAATGAAGTGAGTCATGTCCACTGCACTCTTGAACAAAGTCCAAACCTCCTATGTTTCCCTGGACAGACCTAAACTTGATCTGCACAATGTGATTCGTAATGATAGGAAACACAGGTGATGTAATTGAAATACGTGCAATTTATTTTGCTCATTTCACAATCACATCACTTGTGTTTCCTTTGCTTAGGTATCTCATTGTGCAGATGTAGTCTAGCATATGAAAGAATACGCAGAAGTGCAGCACTGCATGCAACAACTTTGACACTTACAGAAGCCTCACCTTCTCCATGCCTCCTACACAGTTCTACATATACATCATAAATGCAAACAGTACAGAATTAATTATACATGTTAAATGGTTTATTTTTGCTGTTCTCAGAATGTATCAAAATTCACTAAAAACAGTGACTTGAAGGTATTCATCATATAACAGCGGGGAAAAAAAACCACAATCAAAATGATTGTGTTTAAAAAACCCATACAACATAAGAAATCAGAATTCAGAACTCCTTAAAGTTAACTTACTTTCCATGACGTCAAAGGATATCCTATGAACAGCTTACACTCTTTTGTGCTGTTATTACTTTCAGCCCGCCACTTTCTGAAAGAAAATCTCCATCGTTTTTAAAAACATGTTACATGCAATAAATGACTTCTTGCTCTCTACCACAAGTTTCCACAAGGCCAAATCTTGTCAGACCCATTTATAACTCTTGGATTTCTTGTAAGCCAATCCCGTCATTTGGCATTTCCGCAACTTTCAGAATTAAAATGTTGAAGATCATTTTCACAATCCTGGAATAGTAATATCTTCCCCTTCTTGCTCAGTCATGTTCTACATTTCCTATGACACTGATACTGCTTACTATGAAGCAGACTTACGCTAACTCTATGACTACTACAATTATTTAATTCTCTACATCACTTTCAATCACAAAGCAATGTAAAACAGTAGACAGCGTTGCAGACTTACATTCCCTCTACTCTATGTTTTGATTGGCTGCTTCAATTAGCTTATAAAAAGAAATAGTTTTTCTGAACTCATTCAAAGTGCACTTATTTCTCCATGACGTCCAGTCTTATGGTTAGAAGTTATGTCTCTGAACTACACTTATCCTCAAGGCCAAATTGTGTAGGAGCCATTAGAACTTCTTGAAATTCCACAGAGCACATCCCAAGATTATTTCCCTAAAATTTTGGTTTTAAAAACACCAGGTAAGAGTTTTTAAGGTCATACGGCAATTTTTTTTTGAAAATTAAAACAGAATCGTTGCAGAATGACCAGCCATTTCTAGACTTTAAATAAGCTGTGTAATGTCCTGATGTTATTGAAGGGCCGTCATGATATATAATTGCTGCAGTTACAAAAGTCCTTCCTGATATTGACAACTGCGAAGCTACAAAATTTTTAATTAAAGTTGTCAATTTTGTTCCATCAGGCCTACATCGTTGGAACATTAAAATGACATACTGTCCATATGTTCGTATAAATAATGTGGACATCATTTCAGATTTACATTGGCTACACTCCATGTTGTGATCAGCTGCTTTTACTAGCTTATTAAAGGAGACTGATTTACTGTCTGGCAAAGTTAAATATATAAATCTTTCTGAGTCTACACTAGTAGTACTTGATACCATACAGTTCTCGCAGTCATGCTGCCATTGATAAGAAAGCCCAAACAGCTGATCTACATCTACACCTTCAGCATGCAATACATCAAGCATATACATTAAAAACTCCTGACAATCTTGCTGAATATTTTGAGAGAATTGTGTTTGGCCTGAACATCTGTCTAACAGATTTCGAATTTCAGACACACTTTCTATGTTTCTTCTATCAGTGCTACATTTCTCTAACACAGAATTTAACAAACTGCAAAATCTTTGATCAGAATTGACCACAATCTCTTCTTTTACATTTTCTAGAGAAAACAAAACATTAACCACTACATTAGCATAGCAGTTGACACCAGAACTGTTTTCAAATTGAAAACCAACAACATCTTCAACAGAATCCTTTTTGTTTCTGCTTGTAATTTTAGGTTCATCGACTTTTCGTCTTTTTGCTACAACCTCCCCAGTATTGGTCACATTTCTTCGTTTCCGGCCTACCACACGTTTCTCAAACAAAGGATACTGAGGCAAATGTGACGCATACTCTCTTCTTAACCTATTGTATTCCTTAACACAATCTAGATCCGCACAAATGTTTGTGACATCACACTCAATCAAGTACAATCCCGATAAAGTTCTAACTCGTGACAATGCCACGTATGCCATACCCTCCTTGAACACAGAACTGCCAATATTCACCAATGCACAGTCTACACTTAAACCTTGCGATTTATGGATTGTCACCGCATATGCCAAGCAAACAGGAAACTGCTTACGGCGAACATATAAGTCTTTTACAAGCAAAAATCTAGCAGAGCAACGACCAATTAGCTGTACTTCCTCAATGCCATCAAATTTAATTTTTAAAAATTCAATTCCATCTCTATTTCTGTATTTTACAAAATCAACAACATTACCCATTGATCCATTTACTAGACCTCTTTCAACATGTAAATTCCTTCTTAAAATTATACGGCAGTTCAAGCACACATTCAGAGTCTTTTCAAAACCTGCAGTTTTAGATATACTCTTCTCTAATGAATCCAATTTTGTTTTCAGATTCTCAGACAAAATAATTGTTGATCCCATATGCTCTACTCTGTCAATAGCTTCCAGTTTCACAATCTCTTGCTTTTCTAAATGCAACATTTTGTTGTTGAATTTGGCACATTCTGCAAGAGTTGGCATCAAACATATTCCAGATTTCTTATCAGTAATTTTCTGAAAAATATTCTCAGGCACAACATCTTGTTCTGGATATAAATTTGACAGTAATCGTGCATGTAAAGCTTCTTTCCCATGCTCGGTCACTTTTCCAATTCTAACATCTTGTAGAATAGTCTTGTAAACTTCATCCTTCGCCTGACGCATATTTTCATGCAGTTCAGCATAATTGAAGTTTAACCATATATTGACGTTGCCAATGCTGCCTAGGCACTTCCTGGTATCTTCATGCGTGAGCATTTTGAACACAGGTTGCCCTTTCACTGGTGTCAGCTGCAGAAGATCTCCGAAAACAATGATGTGTTTGCCACCAAATAACACATCATACTCTGTTTTGAGAACTTCTTGCATTCTCAAATGCACAAAGGCAAGCATGACATTGGAAACCATGCTTACTTCGTCAATGATAAGAAGTTTCATTTTCCTCAAGATTCTTGAAACTTCAAAACAAGCATCTCCAGATAGCTTGTGATATTGTAATTTGTTGTCATGCTCCACTGGCAGCATCAGTAAACGATGTAAAGTAATCCCTTTAATGTTATGTGCTGCCAGTCCAGTTGGAGCGGTGACAACACAAGACAGCGATGACTCTGTCCTTTCCTGCAAATAGCATGAAATTGCTTTAATGAGGAAACTTTTTCCAGTTCCCGCTTCTCCACTCACGTACAGTCGGACAGGCTTCAACGACGTACATGAGCACTCTTTCTTGTCATGACTTAATCCATGATCAATTTGCATGGTAACTTCGTCATATATTTTCCTCTGCTCAACGTTGAGTTGTCTTTCCAACTCTTCTAAGTTAACCGCATCCTCCTGAGCATGTGCCATGGCTCTTTCCACTTCATTCATGGCAGTGGCAGCTTCATTTTCGATAACAGGTCCTCCTAGTGGATCCTGACTCAATGAAGCAGAACTCTGACTGTCCTGAGAACTGTCTCTGGCAATCTCGGCTGCAATCGTTGCTTCCTGCTCAATTTCCGCATTCAACATTTCTACATATTTGGGAAAAGCAGGACATTCTATGGTCTCCTTGGCGGCATTGAAAGAGTCTTCATAACAGAGGAAATCTCCAAGCAGTTCCTCTTCTGCACGCCAAGGCTTGAAAAGTTGCAAAAGTGCTAAATAGAAAAACTCCTTTTTTTCAGGAGATTCGCCACTCAATTTTCGATGGTTTACCAAGTGGCATTTTCTTTGCTTGACCAGACATCCCTCACTTCCTATTACAGCATACACTCCTTTCTCAGTATCTTCTTTGATGTTCCTCTTGAATATGTAATTTTGAAGAACCTCATACAGACAAACATTGTCGAGGTGACTGCTTCTATTTGGATAATATGTATCCAACATGTTGGTCTTCAAAATGTCGGTACTGTTTGGCTCCTTTTCCGCCAAATACTCAATTTCCCGCACAGGTTTCAGAACTCGATTACGCGTTGCAGCAAGACCAAGACTCGCCCAAACGATACTCCTGGACTTGGCATAGAGACTTGCTGAAGACAACCGGTCAGAGCATTCGTAAGCTCCAATTTCTCGATGCGACAACATCTTCAGACTGAAACTGTACAACTTCTTGCTGAGGCTCTTTTCATGGGAAATGTCCTCCCACATATCCTTCAATTCTGTCTTCTCTTTTTTGGTGATGTAAGACGTCACATACCGAGCCACAGCCATACAGTTATCAGCCACAAACTGTATATCCATGTTAGCATTCCACATGGACAAAATCACCGGGTTGTAGTCGTTGATGTACTTGGACTCTTCGTTCCTCTTCAAATTGTATGTGTTTTTAGGTGATTTCTTCATGACATTATGTCGCAGCGAAGACATCAAACTGTTTACTCTTCCTTTAGAAATCACCGGTCGTGGAAAGCCGAAACGACATTTGGTGTAGAACTTGTCCTTGTTTCGGAATTTACGACGGCAGTACTTTCCACATCGATGGCTTTGGAAACGCAGAACTTTTTCTCTTAGGCTTTTCTTCTCCTTTGCGTTTGGAACAGCACACATAGAATACTGTTGGATGAAACTCATCACTGAGTCTTCTGGATCCGTTCCAAATTTAGGTGCATCCTTAATCCACAGCAACATATGTATATGAGGAGCACCTCTTGCTTGGTACTCCTTTCTCCAGAAGAAATCCAACACCTCTCCAAGAGGTGGATTCTTCTTATTCATGATGAAAGACATCATAGCTTCAAATCTATGATTGAAGTACCTACATACATTGACTGGATCCAAAGAGCACAGTTCTCCGGGTGTCTTGAATTCGATGTTATCTACGTTAGCATTTGCCTCTCGTAGAAATTCAAGTAAGTCTTCCCAGCCATACTCGGCACAGCTCAGAGTGAGGAACCATGTGGGAGTACCTAAGTTCCTCAGCATACATTTTAAATCACCATGACGACGGTACCAGTACTCATTAGTACCACGCTGACACGCCATGAGATTAATCAGGTGAGAATCCAAAATACTGTCTTGGACATTGACTTTATCCATAAAGTCACTTGCCAAGATGTTTTGCATGTGTATACCACTTTTCAAGATGTGGTTCACTGCATATGACAGTCCAGACAGATCGCTTTCAAACAGGAGATGAAACAAATAGGGAATGCATTGTCGAAACCTAGCATCTCCTGCATACAATCGCAAAGTCCGGTATTCAGAAGCAGGAATTTGATGAAGTCGCTCATCATATCTTCCTCCCTGACCTGTTGGAAAAAGCTGTGGGAAACACCGAGCTTCCAAACTTTCCTCCCAAACACTAATGGGACTCCCTTTGGCTTGTTTCATTTGAAACAACTCAATAGCATTCCCCATGACTTCCTTGGAATGCAAAGGATGAACACTATAATGTTCATATATTTCTTCACTAGTAGAGGGTTCTACTTTCTCAATTTGACCAGCACACAAATCGCTATCCTCTTCCTCACTTACTTCCTCTTCTGCAACATATACATTCTTATAGTATTTATTATTTTTTTTCAAATACAATGTTGCCTTTTTAACTTTCCTAACATCTACTAAATCTTGCCATATTTTCTTATTCTTTGTCGGAACCCCATTAACTAAGATAACCAGAGGTTCCTCTTCCACTTTTTCTACTCCAATTGTGTTAATGTTTTTCTTCAAATCTAAAGGCAAATAAACAACTCTTCCCTTTAATCCTCTCTGTAAATCTGATGGAGGCAATTTCCCTGTCTTTGGCTCCATTCTTACAATAGCCTGAAAGGGATGGATACTTTGAATCAAAATAGATTCATAAGTATTTAAATCCTTCAATTCAGAAGGAATCTCAACCAATTCCAGATTATTATGAACTGCTCTAGCAGGCATCTGGTTTTGATTTAATTTGCAACAACAATAAGTACACACACGTTGATCAAATCCCAAATCAAAACAATTTTCTAACATCAAGTATGTTGCAAAATCCTTCCATTCACTATTATTTTCCCTTTCACTTTTTGCATATAAATCCACTAACTTAGTCTGATTCTTATAATAAGTGCGTCGACAACACACACAAGTGAAATTAGGCCTCTCACTTGATTTCACCTGAAACGTCGCAATTTCCCTCTGGAAATTATCTGTACTGGAAACCTGTACACTATCTTCCACATTACCCTCTTCTTCTGGGTCAATTTCAACATTCTCCTCTTTACTTCCAAAGTAACAAAACTCAATTTCTTCACATATGTTCTTCACATCTATTTCAGAACCATGCAAAAGAGCAGCGCATAATTGTTTAAGCATAATTGCTGGACTCTTAGCATAATACAACATTCTAACTAATTTCCTCACTTTATTATGATGCACTGCTAGCATCCTGAAATGATGAAAAACACTCTGGCATACTCTCCTGGAAAGACAAGCCAGTGAATGACCATGCAAACCTGTCACTTCTCTCACTCTGCAAGGATCTAATTCTTGCAACAACTTCATTTTCTGCTTCAAACTTTTCTTATTAAATGACCGTACAAAATCACAAAGCAAATTGATGGAATCCTGTCGCACACTGCAAATACTACTACACTTCCAGGTGTACACAGGACCCTTAGCACGTCTTCCTAAAACCTCATTACCTAACACCTCTTCTGCCTCTGTTGTCACAAGTTTTTCTTTTTCAACTGGACAACCATCTTTCACTTCATAAGCACGACCACTGGTGTCAACTGCATGCACCAAATCATTATCCTGGAAATAACTCTCCTCATTAAAAAATGCCTCACAGCTTGAACTATGCATCCATTCTCCAGAAAAAACTTCACAAAAATTACTACGATTAACTATTCTCTTCCATCTACTATTTCTTTTGAAATCATAAATTGCCTTGTTTAGCTTCCTAATTCTATTGATTATCAAAATAAATAACTTACGTTTAATTTCAAATGCCTGATCAATAACTTTCTCAACTTTTTTTTTTCTCTTATAAAAAACCAGTTTCTGTTGACCTTTCTTAATATTTTTTAACAAATTGCCAATTATGCTGTTGCGGAACATTCGTTTACGAATGTCCCTAAACTGTTGTTTCCTTCTACTATCATGCACAGAGTTATCTCTTGCTCTAGCAGTAACATTTTTGATTGGCCTTTCCTTTCCATTTGATTTGCTTATCTTTTTATGGACTGAAACATTTTCTGTAGTAATATTTTTTTTACTACACATATTTTTTATGAAATATTTTGTGCTCTTACCCGGTGCTTTCTTCGTGACTTGACAAATCTTTTTGTTAGAGGACTGCTGCTTATTTTGTTTCACCTGCTGTCTTTGACGTTTTGCAGCCTTTCTCTGTCTTTCTATTGTTGGCATGGTGAAATCTTGAAATGATCTGCAGTTGAATCTGTGGTAAAATATAATAAAAAATGTTATTAACCATTATTACCAAACAGTAAATCAATAACAATGATCAAAAACTTAACACACTACTTGACATTTTAAATAGAAGATTTTTTAGTCCTTGGCAAATTTACAATACAGAAATAGCAGAAAAGAAATGACATTTATATTTATGTTACCTGTGCTATTTTATATGTGAATCTGATCTAATTTTATGAGCATATTTTAATATTTTATTGAAGACACTACACATAACCTGTTTTTGAAGGTGTCTTTATTTTTAAATTAAACGGTTTACATTTTTACTTTTTATTAATTATACATTTTAAAAATAAATGTTTATATTTCCATAGGCTCAAGCAGGTCAGCTTCCCACCCTATGTCATATAATTCGGACAAATCTGCATCCTCATCACGCTCTTCTTCATCCTCAGGATTTAAATCATCCAATGGATCAACATCCACTGATGTTTCAATTACGAGTTCAATGATGAGGTCAAAATCAACTGATTGCAGATTGTCACTCATGTTGATGTTGTCTTTATCTTTAAAGAAAGATAACAACAATGAGATGTTGCAGAGTAAGAGACAAATCTCAGAGATTATAATAGTAAAATTGTTTAACAAGAGTAATATTTTGCAGCTATTATTTAGCCATGTCCAGCAATGCTGATCAGGTGAAGACTATGTCTAATTTTTCAGTGAACAGGACTCATCTCTTCTTAACCTTGGATAAGCCTCACCGACTCTGTGTGTCCTGCACATACTTAAATGTAAAGGGGCAGATTTATGTTAAATGGCACATCCCCAGGCATGCACCAGTTAACGTGCACCGCTGCTCTGCCACCCATGGTGTGCCGTATTTACAATCAGATAGGAGAAACTGCGTCAAAACCCTGCGCCTGCTTTAAGCAGGCATAGGTCTTGACGCAACATTGTGGAGATGGGGCACCCCTGAGCCTTGCTTGAGCTGCATCGCACTTGCGATACAACTCCAGCAATCACTACCTTTACATCACAGATACATCACGCATCTGTGCCATTTTTGCCCCATGATGCCCCGCATTGTAAATGCAGCACACCATGGGTGGCGGAACAGCGGCACAGGATGACTGACACATCCCTGGTGATGCACCAGTCATCATAAATCTATCCCTAATCTTCTTATCTTGTTACAGATGAACCGCCATATGTACCATCAAACTATTTTGCATTTCCTAAATAGCGAATTTTAAGGAATAAATAGCAATTCTTTACCATTCCTAATTTGCAATGAGCAAATTGCTAATTGCAAGTTACCCATTCATTTCCATGGGCTAGGAGCCTCATAGGAATGAAGGTTTAATTTGCGATTAGCAATTTGCTCATCACAAATTAGGAATTTTTCCAAGGGTGCAGGGGTGTCTCAAGAACACCCTGCTGCACCCCTGAAAAAGAAATTTGGGGGCATATGGCACACATACATGCCCTAAGGGCATGTGTTGGCGTCATATGGGACCTTTTGTTTTTTTGAAAAAAAGCTTTTTGAAAAGAATTCACAAATTACCACCAATTTACCACAATAGTTTCCAAATCCTTAATGTCATTTTTTACATATTTTTTGTTTGATACATTGCATTTAAGTAATCGCAAAATTTGCAAATCCTTCAGTGCAATCGCAAAATAAGGAATAGCAAATTGTGCTATTCCTTATTTTGCATCAAACTTGTTTGATACATACCATTTGTCTAATTAGCATTCGCAAAGGCCGAAATTCGCAGAATTTTGATCTTTGCGAATGCTAATTAGCTTGATACATATGGCCCCAAGTGAGGCCTGTCTTGCAACATGGTGCATCTTTTGCATCACTGCTGCATCGGTTTCATGTGGTACGTTTTTTTTACACCATGACATGTCTGCCTAAAAGCATCAATTTGTAATTTTGTCGCCTCATAGCAAATCTTTTGCACCGCCGCTGCATCATAAAAGTGACGCACAGTGGCGCAAAAGAGGCATACACCTATCATAAATCTGTCCCTAGCATTTTAAATGATTAATCCAGGATGACGATAAGGTGTGGCCTATCCAGAGGTTTGTTTAAGGTGAGGCCTACTCAGGATTGCAGAGTAAAGTTACGCTTGATGAAGAATACAGAAGAGATAATACATGTAAAGGCCTACCAATGAAGTAAGTGATTTGCACTTTATTTCGCCAGTCATCATAAATGTATCCCTAAGCTTCTTATCTTGTTACAGATGAACCACCATATGTACCATCAAACTATTTTGCATTTCCTAAATAGCGAATTTTAAGGAATAAATAGCAATTCTTTACCATTCCTAATTTGCAATGAGCAATTTGCTAATTGCAAATTACCCATTCATTTCCATGGGCTAGGAGGCTCATAGGAATGAAGGTGCAATTTGCGATTAGCAATTAGCTCATCACAAAATAGGAATTTTTCCAAGGGTGCAGGGGTGTCTCAAGAACACCCTGCTGCACCCCCTGAAAAAGAAATTTGGGGGCATATGGCGCACATACATGCCCTAAGGGCATGTATGGGCGTCATATGGCACCTTTTGTTTTTTGGAAAAAAAGCTTTTTGAAAAGAATTCACAAATTACCACCAACTAGAAGTTGGTGGTAGTTTCCAAATCCTTAATGTCATTTTTTTACATATTTTTTGTTTGATACATTGCATTTAAGTAATCGCAAAATTTGCAAATCCTTCAGTGCAATCGCAAAATAAGGAATAGCAAATTTTGCTATTCCTTATTTTGCATCAAACTTGTTTGATACATACCATTTGTCTAATTAGCATTCGCAAAGGCCGAAATTCGCAGAATTTTGATCTTTGCGAATGCTAATTAGCTTGATACACATGGCCCCAAGTGAGGCCTGTCTTGCAACATGGTGCATCTTTTGCATCACTGCTGCATCGGTTTCATGTGGTACGTTTTTTTTACACCATGACATATCTGCCTAAAAGCATCAATTTGTAATTTTGTCGCCTCATAGCAAATCTTTTGCACCGCCGCTGCATCATAAAAGTGACGCACAGTGGCGCAAAAGAGGCATACACCTATCATAAATCTGTCCCTAGCATTTTAAATGATTAATCCAGGATGACGATAAGGTGTGGCCTATCCAGAGGTTTGTTTAAGGTGAGGCCTACTCAGGATTGCAGATTAAAGTTACGCTTGATGAAGAATACAGAAGAGATAATACATGTAAAGGCCTACCAATGAAGTAAGTGATTTGCACTTTATTTCGCCAGTCATCATAAATGTATCCCTAAGCTTCTTATCTTGTTACAGATGAACCACCATATGTACCATCAAACTATTTTGCATTTCCTAAATAGCGAATTTTAAGGAATAAATAGCAATTCTTTACCATTCCTAATTTGCAATGAGCAATTTGCTAATTGCAAATTACCCATTCATTTCCATGGGCTAGGAGGCTCATAGGAATGAAGGTGCAATTTGCGATTAGCAATTAGCTCATCACAAAATAGGAATTTTTTCAAGGGTGCAGGGGTATCTCAAGAACACCCTGCTTCACCCCTGAAAAAGAAATTTGGGGGCATATGGTGCACATACATGCCCTAATGGCATGTATGGGCGTCATATGGCACCTTTTGTTTTTTGGAAAAAAATGCTTTTTGAAAAGAATTCGCAAATTACCACAAACTAGAAGTTGGTGGTAGTTTCCAAATCCTTAATGTCATTTTTTACATATTTTTTGTTTGATACATTGCATTTAAGGAATCGCAAAATTTGCAAATCCTTCAGTGCAATCGCAAAATAAGGAATAGCACATTTTGAATTAAGGACATTTTAAGTCATTTCCACATGTGCAGTGTTTTCAAATTATGATTTGAAAATCGTTTTTGGGGAAAAATAATGGTTTGCAAATTTATGACAAGGACATAATGGTGTATGCTTCTCTATAAGGCATTTCAGTGTCTCTGATGTCATTTTTCCCATATTACATTATAAGACCTTTCCCCATGGAGCACATTCCTTGTAAATATGCTCCCACCTGTGCATGGTGAATTTAGATTTTGACTGTTTGAGTCACATAGCCATGTTAAAAGTGACCCAAAAAAATTGCAAACGCTTTAAAAAAACACATTCATGTGTCTTAAGGACATTTTAAGTCATTTCCCCATGGACAGTGTTTTGTAAGTGGCGCAAAAGAGGCATACACCTATCATAAATCTGTCCCTAGCATTTTAAATGATTAATTCAGGATGACGATAAGATGTGGCCTATCCAGAGGTTTGTTTAAGGTGAGGCCTACTCAGGATTGCAGATTAAAGTTACGCTTGATGAAGAATACAGAGGACATAATACATGTAAAGCTCTACCAATGAAGTAAGTGATGTCCACTTCATTGCGCCAGTCATCATAAATCTATCCCTAAGCTTCTTATCTTGTTAGACATCAACCGCCATATGTATCATATAACTATTTTGCATTTCCAAAATAGCGAATTTTAAGGAATAAATAGCGATTCTTTACCATTCCAAATTTGCAATGAGCAAATTGCTAATTGCAAATTACCCATTCATTTCCATGCGCCAGGATGCCCATATGAAAGAAGGTGCAATTTGCAATTAGCAATTAGCTCATCGCAAATTAGGAATTTTTCCAAAGGTGTAGGGGTGTCTCAATAACACCCTGCTGCACCCCTGAAAAAGAAATTTGGGGGCATATGGCGCACATAAATTTTAACAACATTCCTTTACCTCAAAAACGATTTTCAATTCATAATTTGAAAACACTGCCCACAGGGAAATTACTTAAAATGTCCTTAAGACACATGAAAGTGTTTTTTTATTGCCTTTCCAGCATGGTTGGGTCACTTTTAACATGGCTATGTAACACAAACATTTAAAATCTAAATTTGCCATGCACAGGTGGGAGCATATTTACAAGCAATTTGCGCCACAGAGAAAGGTCTTACATTAAAATGGGAAAAATAACATCAGGGACAGTCAATTGCCTTATAAAGAAGCATACACCATTATGTCCTTGTCATAAATTTAAAAACAATTCCTTTTCCCCAAAAACGATTTTCAAATCATAATTTCAAAACACTGCACATGGGAAAATTACTTAAAATGTCCTTAAGACACATAAAAGCGTTTTTTAATTGCCTTTGCAGCATGTTTGTATCACTTTTAACATGGCTATGTAACACAAACATTAAAAATCTAAATTTTCCTTGCACAGGTGGGAGCATATTTACAAGCAATTTGCGCCACATAATTCATAATTTTCTCCTTAAAGCACACTATTCTCTATCTAAATTAAAGAAATATTTTCTCACCTTAGCAAATACTTTGAGTTTGAAAACAGTCTCAGAAACACACCAATTTGTCTTCAGCAGAGCAAAAGGTATGCACTCCAGAGTCTGCAGCTATCAAAAGCACAGAAATGCTGTAATTCTTCACACATATCTCTCATGTCACCCAATCAAAACTCTTCCCTCACTTTTTTTCAAATGAAAACCCTTCCCCCCTCTGCCCTTTCTGCCTTTTCTGCATGGCAACCACCTCTTGGAAGATTTCTGGTGTTTGCAAGTTCACACAACAATGTTGCAATTGAACTCTGAACTCTCAGTGCACCTGCATATCCAGTGCATTCTTTCATTTAATGATTTTTTATTGACCATTCAAAATACATCTGTCAAATAACTCATCCGTGCACCCTAACTTTCTGTTTTCAGCAATCAAAATCCACCAATCACTGTTACTGCTTCATGAACACAGAAACTCCACGGTTTTTTTCATTTTAAACTCTCATTTTTTCAACTGCCATTTCATTGCCACACTTCATCTGACTGCAGGAGAACCTTCTCTCACCATGGTTTCTGTCTGGATTGTTGGACATAGTTATATTCACTGGGCTCAAAGGTACACTGAAAACAGGAATTTACCTAACCTCAATTTACAAGATGTGGAAATTAAGTGGTTTGGCCACAGAGGATTAAAATGTCACCAATTGATACCATTGGTGAAAACCTTTTTGCATTTGCCCAAACCTGACCTGTTAATTGTGCACTGTGGAGGTAATGACTTGGGCACTTTGACTGGTGTAGGTCTGGAAATGCTTTTAAAGGACACCTTTGAGCAATTGATGGCACTTTTTCCTCAGACTGCCTTGGTATATTCAAATATATGCCAAAGACAGAAATGGAGGTGGTCAAACCAATTTTGTCCACAAATTGAGAAGTCGAGGAAGCATGTAAACAAATCTGTTTCAGCTTACATGAGAGACCATGGAATGGGCTCCCTGTACAACAATAACTTGCGTTACTACATGCAAGATATCTACAGAGGAGATGGAGTTCACTTCTCAGATGAGGGCAACAGAATTTTCACTCTGAATTTAAGAATGTGCATTGGTACCTACTTATAAGTACCTAAATGTACCATAAACCCAAAAGCTCTTCTCAGAGCTACCCTACATCTGATCACTCACAATTATTATTTTACTCTAACATTTTTCACTAATTTTCAACAAAGTACGCTCCCTGGGGCGCTACCCGGTACGCGAACCGGGAGCTAACCTCGCGAAATTTTTTAAAAAAATGTTTTTTTTTCCGCACACATTGTATCTTAATTCGACCGAAACACAAAATGGTGGACTCCCGTTACGCTTAAGGTTCGCGAACCGGGGCGCTCAACGGTTCGCGTACCGGGTCGCTCCCTGGGAAGCGCACCATCAAAAAAGGTGGGAAAGTAGTTCACAGAAAAGCCACTGGAGACAATTTCACCAAATATAGACTAGCTCATACTACATACCAATCCCTACCATTTTCAAAAATTTGATTGGAATTCCATTTAGCCATTTAGCCTGTAGACCTCTCTAAATACCGTGAGGTAAATTACTTCACAAAACACATCTGAAGTGTTGGAATTGACAACCAATTAAAATGTTACTTTCATTTTCTACTTTTTTTACCTGACATTTGATTGGTTATATACCTGAATATATATAAAGGAAGAGAAGAAAACACAGCCATTTTGACTACTACTTCTTGCTGTACATTTCAATAGGATTTTCACTAATTCCTTCAACTTCTATCTAAAGGTAAGTTTTTATTTTTAAAACTGAAGTATATTGTGCACTATAAGTTAATATGGTAAACTTTTTCTGATAGTTATATACTATCCCTCTGTAGTAGTTATAGATTTAGATAGACTTCTCTGTTATAGTTATGGATGGAGTTAGGCTTCTCTTGTATAATTATGAATTTACTTACGTTAAATCACATACACTTTTTTATATTCCTACTTCCACTCTGATACTATACACTGCCCAAAATTAATCCCAACAGTGCCCTATCTCTACTAATATATATTTTTTTAATCTAAATTTCAGGCAAAATGGAAGGCGAACAGAAAGTTGAATTTCAAATTGTCCTGCAAGAGAGCAGCCAAGAAATCAATGATGAAAATGATATTGAATTTTTCGATGAAACTTTAGACAAAGAACTACTGCAATGTGTACAAGCAGTAGATAACCTCCTTGAAAATGAGGACATTTTACACCCTCAGAGACTACAATGTATATTCAATGATAATTATGAAATTTCTGACAATGAAATGTTAGAAAGTTTAATAAATTATGAAACACAATCACAATAAAAAAAAATGCTTAAAAAATAAAGAAAATAAAAAATAATCAACAAAACCAACAATCAATTAACATACAGCATTTGAAAAGTCTATCATTCATTTTTCATTGCAGTACGCTGCCCAGAACGCTTCCCGGTTCGCGGACCGGGCGCTCCCCACGCAAAAAAAACAAAAAAATTTTGGGGTTTTTTTTGCCCCGCGGGGCCCTTTTAAAACCTCCACATTAAACCTAGGGGGTCAGGGAGGATCTAGTATGCCCCCTTATGGTTATTTCCCCCTTTGTTTTGGCCTCCTCTTGTCTCTCAATCCTACCGAGAGACAAGATGGCGGCCGCTCCGGACTGTTTAGAATGTTGACAGACACCGGAGAGCCAATCAGCTTAGCTACGCGAAGTTCCGGTATGCTTAAGGTCCGCGGACCGGAGCGCTGCCCAGAGCGCGCTTACAGATATATATCTTTTTTTAAACGTTAATTTCTCAAAATCCACTGGAGCACATATATTGAGACCTAGAAAAGGCACATCGGGCTACCAGTCCCTACAATTTTGCCAAGTTTCATGCAAATCCATTCAGCCGTTCGGGCTAAAAGTGAGGCCAACCGCCCTATGGAAAACTCAATGTTAAAAACACGTTTTGGGACCCCCCTTTTTTCTCGGCCCCCCCTTGACGAACCCCCCCCAAATTTCCAGGGGCTGCTCAGAAACAAAATGTTCCATTTTCCAGAAAATTTCAGCCAATTCCGTCCACAAACGCCAAAGTTATTAGACATAGAATTTTCAAAAATCCCATAGGGAAAAAATCCTAACTATATATACCTACTGGCGACCGCCAGTAGGTAATATATATATGTATATTACCTACTGGCGGTCGCCAGTAGGTATATATAGTTAGGATTTTTTCCCTATGGGATTTTTGAAAATTCTATGTCTAATAACTTTGGCGTTTGTGGACGGAATTGGCTGAAATTTTCTGGAAAATGGAACATTTTGTTTCTGAGCAGCCACTGGAAATTTGGGGGGAGTTGGTCCAGGGGGGGCCGAGAAAAAAGGGGGGTCCCAAAACGTGTTTTTAACATTGAGTTTTCCATAGGGCGGTTAGCCTCACTTTTAGCCCGAACGGCTGAATGGATTTGCACGAAACTTGGCAAAATTGTAGGGACTGGTAGCCCGATGTGCCTTTTGTAGGTCTCAATATATGTGCTGCAGTGGATTTTGAGAAAATAACGTTCAAAAAAAGATATATATCTGTAAGCGCGGACCAGGCAGCGCCCCGGTACGCGTACTTGACGCGTAACGGAACTTCGTAGCGAAGTTGATTGGCTCTCCGGTGTCTGTCAACATTCTAAACAGTCCGGAGCGGCCGCCATCTTGTCTCTCGGTAGGATCGAGAGACAAGAGGAGGCAAAAGCGAAGGGGCAAATGACCTTAAGGGGGCATAGTAGATACTCCCTGACCCCCTAGGTTTGATGTGGAGGCTTTAAAGGGGCCCCGCTAAGCAAAAAAAAAAAAAAATTTTTTTTGTTTTTTTTCGTGGTTAGCGCCCGGTACGCGAACCGGGAAGCGTACTGGGGAGCGTATCACAATAAAAAATGAATGATAGACTTTTCAAATGCTGTATGTTAATTGATTGTTGGTTTTGTTGATTATTTTTTTTTTTTTTTTAAACTTTTTTTATTGTGTTTCATAATTTATTAAACTTTCTAACATTTCATTGTCAGAAATTTCATAATCATGGAATATAGATTGTAGTCTCTGAGGTTGTAAAATGTCCTCATTTGCAAGGAGGTTATCTACTGCTTGTACACATTGCAGTAGTTCTTGGTCCCATGTTTCATCCATAAATTCAATCTCATTTGGATCAATGATTTCTGTGTTGGACTCTGGAAGGACAATTTCAAATGAAATGTTTTGTTCACTTTCCATTTTTCCTGAAATTTGCATAAAAAAAATATATATTAGTAGAGGTAGGGCACTGTTGGGATTAATTTTAGATAGGCAGTTTTTATCAGAGAATTTATCTTTGGGCAGTGTATAGTATCAGAGTGGAAGTAGGAATATAAAAAAGTGTATCTAAATTTATAAGTACTACAGAGGGATAGTATATAACTAACAGAAAAAGTTTGCCATATTAACTTAAAGTGCACAATATACTTCAGTTTTAAAAATATATATAGTTAGGATTTTTTCCCTATGGGATTTTTGAAAATTCTATGTCTAATAACTTTGGCGTTTGTGGACGGAATTGGCTGAAATTTTCTGGAAAATGGAACATTTTGTTTCTGAGCAGCCACTGGAAATTTGGGGGGAGTTGGTCCAGGGGGGGCCGAGAAAAAAGGGGGGTCCCAAAACGTGTTTTTAACATTGAGTTTTCCATAGGGCGGTTAGCCTCACTTTTAGCCCGAACGGTTGAATGGATTTGCACGAAACTTGGCAAAATTGTAGGGACTGGTAGCCCGATGTGCCTTTTGTAGGTCTCAATATATGTGCTGCAGTGGATTTTGAGAAAATAACGTTCAAAAAAAGATATATATCTGTAAGCGCGGACCAGGCAGCGCCCCGGTACGCGTACTTGACGCGTAACGGAACTTCGTAGCGAAGTTGATTGGCTCTCCGGTGTCTGTCAACATTCTAAACAGTCCGGAGCGGCCGCCATCTTGTCTCTCGGTAGGATCGAGAGACAAGAGGAGGCAAAAGCGAAGGGGCAAATGACCTTAAGGGGGCATAGTAGATACTCCCTGACCCCCTAGGTTTGATGTGGAGGCTTTAAAGGGGCCCCGCTAAGCAAAAAAAAAAAAATTTTTTTTAGTTTTTTTTCGTGGTTAGCGCCCGGTACGCGAACCGAGAAGCGTACTGGGGAGCGTATCACAATAAAAAATGAATGATAGACTTTTCAAATGCTGTATGTTAATTGATTGTTGGTTTTGTTGATTATTTTTTTTTTTTTTTTAAACTTTTTTTATTGTGTTTCATAATTTATTAAACTTTCTAACATTTCATTGTCAGAAATTTCATAATCATGGAATATAGATTGTAGTCTCTGAGGTTGTAAAATGTCCTCATTTGCAAGGAGGTTATCTACTGCTTGTACACATTGCAGTAGTTCTTGGTCCCATGTTTCATCCATAAATTCAATCTCATTTGGATCAATGATTTCTGTGTTGGACTCTGGAAGGACAATTTCAAATGAAATGTTTTGTTCACTTTCCATTTTTCCTGAAATTTGCATAAAAAAAATATATATTAGTAGAGGTAGGGCACTGTTGGGATTAATTTTAGATAGGCAGTTTTTATCAGAGAATTTATCTTTGGGCAGTGTATAGTATCAGAGTGGAAGTAGGAATATAAAAAAGTGTATCTAAATTTATAAGTACTACAGAGGGATAGTATATAACTAACAGAAAAAGTTTGCCATATTAACTTAAAGTGCACAATATACTTCAGTTTTAAAAATAACAACTTACCTTTAAAAAGAAGTTGAAGTTATTAATGAAAATCCAAATGAAATGTACACCAGGAAGTAGTAGTCAAAATGGCTGTGTTTCCTTCTCTTCCTTTATATATATTCGGGTACATAACCAATCAAATGTCAGGTAAAAAAAGTAGAAAATGAAAGTAACATTTTAATTGGTTGTCAATTCCAACACTTCAGATGTGTTTTGTGAAGTAATTTACCTCACGGTATTTAGAGAGGTCTACAGGCTAAATGGCTAAATGGAATTCCAATCAAATTTGTGAAAATGGTAGGGATTGGTATGTAGTATGAGCTAATCTATATTTGGTGAAATTGTCTCAAGTGGCTTTTGTGTGAACTACTTTCCCACCTTTTTTGATGGTGCGCTTCCCAGGAAGCGACCCGGTACGCGAACCGTTGAGCGCCCCGGTTCGCGGACCTTAAGCGTTCCGGGAGTCCACCATTTTGTGTTTCGGTCGAATTAAGATACAAGATGGAGGGCAAATAATGTTCAGAATGGGTAGAAGGGGGCACGGTAGAGTTATCTTGACCCCCTAAGTTTTCTGAGGGTGGCTGAGGAGGTTTATATGTGCGAAAAAAAAACATTTGGTTTATTTTATTTATTTTACTTAGGGAGTTAGTTCTGAAAAGAACTTTTTTTTTAATGTTTTTGTTGTTTTATATTTTTTTTTGTATTTTTTGAACATTTTTTTACTTTTTTTGTATTTTCTGAACGTTTTAAAAAAAAATTTGGTTTTTTTGGGGGGGGGGGGGGGAAACAAAAACGATCCATTATAAAGGGCTCAACAGGAGCAAAAAAAAAAAAAAAGAATTTATTTTTTGGTGCGTCTCGTACAAACATTAATATGATTTTGAATTGCTCGCAAAATCAAAGTGATGCTACTTTCTCTGTAGCAGATGAAAGTGCCACATTCCACGCACACTTGCTTTACGTGCCCAAACAACATTTGGATGTTTGCAATCGTCTCCCTCGCCTCTGGTCCCGACACCTCTGGAACCACCGATCTTCTTGCCATTGGGAGGGGATTTTGTTGTTCGTCACGTAGCTGGGCAGCACTATAATTATTTGGGTGCCACCTACTCATATGCCGATGCATAGTATGATTGCCATAACTGTATTTTTTATCAGTGCCCCTAGACAATCTATCACCGCATATGCGGCAAAACACGTAACGTGCATTGACTTTCTTTTGCCCCTCAGGAATTCTGTAGAATTGCCAGATATAATTCTCCTTTCTGTTGTACCTCCTGGGCTCCTCTGGCAGAAACTCATGCTGTTCCTCCTCTTCCTCCTCTTCCTGTTCTTCCTCTTCTTGCAAAATTACTTCTGCAGGTGGTCCTCTCTTTCTTGGATTTGGTGGAGGTGGTGGGCTAGCACCAGCTGAAGCTACTAATGAAGCCATCACAAAGTATCAATAAAGGGTCTTTCTCTCACCAAGATGAAAGTCAGAGTGATGAAAGAAGGAGGGGTTTTCATCATTTGGGAAAAACAAAAGTTCTAAACCAATGAAAAGTGTCCATTTTAGATCACATGACCTTGTATTACATCATTAGGAAACCAAAAGTGAAATGAACCAATGAAAAGTGTTATTACCGAGTCACATGACCTGCTATGTTTACGTTACGCGGTCGGCGCCGCGCCGCGGATCGCTTCCGGTTCGCGTACCGCTACGCTTCCGGGTACGCGAACGTAGCACGTAATATGACGTATTACGCGAGAACGCGAAACGTCATGCTGACGCGAAGCGTCGCGATGTTGTTTTGTAACGCGAGAGGTGCGCAAAAGGAACGTTTACCAGTTCGCGTACCGGGTCGCGCCTCCGGATTGAGCTAACGGGAAGCTAACCGGTACGCGTACTGGGAGCGAAACAAAAAAAAATAAAAAATAAATTGTATAAAAAACATGTAAAAAATATTTTTCTTTTTAAAGAATAATACATTGTAAAGGTTTTGATATTAGCTATTAAAAAACCAATGAAATTCACTGAAAAAACCATAGGTTATACACCATATATAGTTAGGAATTAGCATTTAAAAAACCTTATTTTACTCACACAAAACCAATGAAATTCCATATATAGTTAGTTGTACTAACTATATATCACGCACCCGCAATCCACTGCTGATGATGTCACATATTACATCATTCATGACATGGTCAGTGACATCACTGATGACATCACTGATGACATCTCAAATGACATCACTGATGACATCACTGATGACATCTCAAATGACATCACTGATGACATCACTGATGACAACATCCAGTGACTGTATTTTTCTGTAAAGTTAAAATATGTCTTACATATTGAAGAATGAGTCGATGTATAAGTGTCTGGACGAAGGATTTAGTAGGTGCATGACTGAATGTATGAGTGAGTGATTAAATGTGTCTCACTGAGTGCATGGGTTAGTGACTAAACTGTCTTAATTTGTGCATCATTATGTCTGTTGTTCTGTAAACTGCTGCATGTGTTGATCAGTAGCTATATGAGTAACTATATAGGTTATTGATTGGTTGCACAAGCATTTGTATGGGAGACTGAGTGTGTGTGTGGGTGGCTGGGAAGTGTATGACTCTGTGCATAGATGTATGGATTCAAAAGTGCATGTTGGAAATAGCTGTATGGGCGGTTGACTGTGTGCATGACTGTATTGGTGAGTGAATAGATATCTCAGTGCTACATGTCAAATTAAGTACATATGTAAAATACAGTACATGTGAGAGTTGACATATATAAATAACTGTGCATAAGAGCCAGTGAATGTGTGAGTGGCTGTATGGATCATTGTGAACTTGTATCCAGGATTGTATAAGTGAGTAAATATGTTTTAGTATATGTTTGAATAAGTAAGGTGTGTTTAACTGTATAGTTAAGGAAACGGAGGTGTGATTGATTGTTTGCATGACTGTCTAGGTGTGTGTGTAACTTCATGGATGAGTGACAATCTGTGAGTCTGTGTTTACACTGAGTGTATCTAAGGTTATATTACAGTCTGAAGAGGTTCATCGTATTATCACATGAATGATTTCATCAGTGATGTCATCAGTGATGTCATTTGAGATGTCATCAGTGATGTCATCAGTGATGTCATTTGAGATGTCATCAGTGATGTCATCAGTGATGTCACTGACCATGTCATGAATGATGTAATATGTGACATCATCAGCAGTGGATTGCGGGTGCGTGATATATAGTTAGTACAACTAACTATATATGGAATTTCATTGGTTTTGTGTGAGTAAAATAAGGTTTTTTAAATGCTAATTCCTAACTATATATGGTGTATAACCTATGGTTTTTTCAGTGAATATATATATATATATATATAACATTTCTATGGCAAAATGAAACCCCTCGTTTTGTTCCTTTTCAAATTAAATGTATTAAGTGTTACCACTTTATTCCAATCAAGATGACTTCAGGTGTGCCATACTTTTGTCATAAGTAAGACTGTTAGCGTTCTAGTTGTTCTTTAGAACACTCTGGGACATTCTGTCATTGGGCTATAGTTGGGCTACATCTGGCTGATATTTGGGCTACATTTGTTTTTTTTTGTCTCTGGTGGCCATCTTTGGGCTACATTGGGCTACATTGGGCTACATTGGGCTACATTGGGCTACATTTGGGCTCTAACATATATATAGCCCAATGTAGCCCAATATATATTTTTCAAAGTTAATTTTCGTAAAAACCACTGGAGCATATATCTTGAGACATAGCAAAGGCACATCGGGCTACCAGTCCCTACAAGTTTTGTGGAAATCCATTCAGCCGTTCGAGCTAAAAGTGAATCCAACCGCCCTATGGTAAACTCAATGGTAGCCCGATGTGCCTTTGCTATGTCTCAAGATATATGCTCCAGTGGTTTTTACGAAAATTAACTTTGAAAAATATATATTGGGCTACATTGGGCTATATATATGTTGGAGCCCAAATGTAGCCCAATGTAGCCCAATGTAGCCCAATGTAGCCCAAAGATGGCCACCAGAGACAAAAAAAAACAAATGTAGCCCAAATATCAGCCAGATGTAGCCCAACTATAGCCCAATGACAGAATGTCCCAGAGTGTTCTAAAGAACAACTAGAGTGCTAACAGTCCTACTTATTACAAAGGTATGGCACACCTGAAGCCATCTTGATTGGAATAAAGTGGTAACACTTAATACATTTAATTTGAAAAGGAACAAAATGAGGGGTTTCATTTTGCCATAGAAATGTTATATATATATATATATATATATATACATATATATATTACCTACTGGCGGTCGCCAGTAGGTATATATAGTTAGGATTTTTTCCCTATGGGATTTTTGAAAATTCTATGTCTAATAACTTTGGCGTTTGTGGACGGAATTGGCTGAAATTTTCTGGAAAATGGAACATTTTGTTTCTGAGCAGCCATCTTGATTGGAATAAAGTGGTAACTCTTAAAACATTTAATTTAAAAAGGAACAAAATGAGGGGGTTCATTTTGCCATAGAAAGTATGATTAGCGAATATATGACGAAATCCCGCATACCATCAGTCCGCAAAAAAAATCCCGCATGTACTATTAGGCCGCAAATTAAAATAACGAAAACTTTTAGAACGAATATGCCTTTAGCATACACTAAACAACTAAACTACCCTAAACCCTAAAACACTACCCCCAGCATTACCCTACACTACACAAACAGTACAACACTACCCTAAACCCTAAAACACTACCCCCAGCATGACCCTACACTACACAAACACTACAACACTACCCTAAACCCTAAAACACTACCCCCACCATGACCCTACACTACGCAAACACTACAACACAACCCTAAACCCTAAAACACTACACCCCAGCATGACCGTACACTACGCAAACACTACAACACTACCCTAAACCCTAAAACACTACCCCCAGCATGACCCTACACTACACAAACACTACAACACAACCCTACACCCTAAAACACTACCCCCAGCATGACCCTACACTACACAAACACTACAACACAAGCCTAAACCCTAAAACACTACCCCCAGCATGACCCTACACTACGCAAACACTACAACACTACCCTAAACCCTAAAACACTACCCCCAGCATGACCCTACACTACGCAAACACTAACACACTACCCAAAACCCTAAAACACTACACCCCAGCATGACCCTACACTACGCAAACACTACAACACTTCCCTAAACCCTAAAACACTACCCCCAGCATGACCCTACACTACGCAAACACTACAACACTACCCAAAACCCTAAAACACTACACCCCAGCATGACCCTACACTACGCAAACACTACAACACTACCCTAAAGCCTAAAACACTACCCCCAGCATGACCCTACACTACGCAAACACTACAACACTACCCTAAACCCTAAACCCTAAAACACTACCCCCAGCATGACCCTACACTACGCAAACAGTACAACACTACCCTAAACCCTAAAACACTACCCCCAGCATGACCCTACACTACGCAAACACTACAACACTACCCTAAACCCTAAAACACTACCCCAAGCATGACCCTACACTACGCAAACACTACAACACTACCCTAAACCCTAAAACACTACACCCCAGCATGACCCTACACTACGCAAACACTACAACACTACCCAAAACCCTAAAACACTACCCCCAGCATGACCCTACACTACGCAAACACTACAACACTACCTAAAACCCTAAAACACTACCCCCCAGCATGACCCTATACTATGCAAACACTACAACACTACCCAAAACCCTAAAACACTACCCCCAGCATGACCCTACACTACGCAAACACTACAACACTACCCAAAACCCTAAAACACTACCCCCAGCATGACCCTACACTACGCAAACACTACAACACTACCCAAAACCCTAAAACACTACACCCCAGCATGACCCTACACTACGCAAACACTACAACACTACCCAAAACCCTAAAACACTACACCCCAGCATGACCCTACACTACGCAAACACTACAACACTACCCTAAACCCTAAAACACTACCCCCAGCATGACCCTACACTACGCAAACACTACAACACAACCCTAAACCCTAAAACACTACCCCCAGCATGACCCTACACTAAACAACCACCACAACTCTACACTACACTAACACAACACTACACTACACAACACTACACTACACAATCACTAACCCACGAAAAAATTAACACGAACCCACTTACCTCTCTCGTCATCGTGGTTTTCACAACGCAAATGCATTTACCATACATGCCTTTAAAACATAATTCTTTGTAAAGGCATGCGCGATAAATGCACATGCGTTTTGAAAAAATGCGGGATAATGGTATGCGAGGTCAATGACCTTGCGGGATAATGGTATGCGGACTGAAAGTCTGCGGGATAAAAAATGCGGGAAAATGGCTGCAAACCATGATTAGCAGCAGACTTCCCTGGTGAGCACTAGCTTTACTACAGTGATCTAATGAGCAACTAGAGTGCTAACATTCAGAATTTATGGCAAATATATGACACATCTGAATGCCTTCTTGATGGAACCAAAGTAAACAAGCATTGAAAATGCAATAGATCACGCCCTCGTTTAAGTTAAAGCCATTCTGTTTGTAATGAGGTGGCTTTTTAGCTTTGCTTTTATTAGTGTTTTTAAAACTTTCATGTAAATAACATGCATATGTATGCATATATGTATATGTATGCATGCATTTATATTTATATAGATATGCAGATTATATATATTTATATATGTATATTACCTACTGGCGATAGCCAGTGGGTATATATAGTTAGGATTTTTTTGGGGGGGTTTCGTCAAGGGGGGGCAGAGAAAAAAGGGGGGTCCCAAAACGCGTTTTTCCCATTCATTTTTCCATAGGGCGGTTGGACTCACTTTTAGCTCGAACGGCTGAATAGATTTACATGAAACTTGGCAAAATTGTAGATATGGTTTGCCCGACGTGCCTTTGCTATGTCTCAATATATGTGCTCCAGTGGATTTTGAGAAATTAACGTTTAAAAAAAATATATATATCTGTGACAGCGCTCCGGTTAGCGCCCCGGTTCGCGTACCTGACGCGTAACGGAACTTCACGAAGCGAAGCTGATTGGCTCTCCGGTGTCTGTCAACATTCTAAACAGTCCGGAGCGGCCGCCATCTTGTCTCTCGGTACGATCGAGAGACAAGATGTGGTGAAAAATGAAGGGGGAAATGAAGGAAAGGGGGCAAGGTAGACCACTCCTGACCCCCTAGGATTGATGAGGGGGATATTAAAGTGCCCCGCGGGGCAAAAAAAAAATATATTTTTTTTTGTTGTGATTTTACGCCGTAGAGGCGTGTCCCGGTACGCGAACCGGGCAGCTCACCGGGCAGCTAACCGGGCAGCTAACCGGCAGCGTAGCTGTCAACATTGTAAACAGTCCGGAGCGGCCGCCATCTTGTCTCTCGGTAGGTTCGAGAGACAAGATGTGGGGAAAAAAGAAGGGGGAAATGAAGGAAAGGGGGCAAGGTAAACCCCTCCTGACCCCCTAGGATTGATGAGGGGGATATTAAAGTCCCCCGCGATTTTTCGCGGTAGAGGCGCTTCCCGGTACGCGAACCGGGCAGCTAACCGGCAGCGTAACGGGAGTCCGCCATCTTGTGTTTTTGGAGCGTCCGGTTCGCGTACCGGGTAGCGCCCCGGTAAGCGTAACAAGGGGAAAACCAAGAGAAACAGTAAAAAAAAAATTAAGGGAATAGATTTCCAGCAAACTTGGCAAAATTGTAGGGACTGTTTGTTTGATGTGCCTTTGCAAGGCCTCAAGATATGTGCACGTGTGGATTTTGTCTAATTAAGGTTAAAAAAAATATATATATCTGTAAGCGTGCTCCGGCACGCTTACGTTACGGGTTTTGTTTGCGCTGCAGAGCCGATACGTCATGGTTATGCGACGCGTCATGAGGCGTCTCACGTGGCTACGTGATACGTCACGTAATAAAGAATATATTTTACAGCTATAGATATTAGCTTTTAAAAAACCAATGAAATTCACTGAAAAAACCATAGGTTATAGACCATATATAGTTAGGAATTTGCATTTACAAAACCTTGAAAATTCACTGAAAAAACCATAGGTTAGAGACCATATATAGTTAGCTGGACATTTTATTGACATAAAACCAATGAAATTCCATATATAGTTAGTTGCACTAACTATATATCGCGCACCCGCAATCCACTGCTGATGATGTCACATATTACATCATTCATGACATGGTCAGTGACATCACTGATGACATCACTGATGACATCTCAAATGACATCACTGATGACATCACTGATGACATCTCAAATGACATCACTGATGACATCATGACACACCAATACCAGTTACTACATACGCACTCACTGATTCCTACGTCTACACACACATTCACTCATTCACCCATACAATCACTCATACATACAGTCACTCATTATTACAACACTATCATATGCACTCATACACCTATGCAGACACTCACACACTGCCACTCATCCATGGAGTTACTCACACACCTAGTCAGTCCTGTAAAGAATCAATCACACTTCCATTTCCTCATCTATACAGTTAAACACAGAACACCATACTTCAGTGACATCACTGATGACATCACCGATGACATCTCAAATGACATCACTGATGACATCTCAAATGATATCACTGATGACATCATGACACACCAATACCAGTTACTACATACGCACTCACTGATTCCTACGTCTACACACACATTCACTCATTCACCCATACAATCACTCATACATACAGTCACTCATTATTACAACACTATCATATGCACTCATACACCTAGTCAGTCCTGTGAAGAATCAATCACACTTCGATTTCCTCATCTATACAGTTAAACACAGAACACCATACTTTTCACACATATACTAACACATACTTACTCTCTTATACAATCACTGATACAAGTACACATTGATATGCACAGAGTCACACACCTCCCAGCCAGCCACACACACACTCAGTCTTCCATACATCCACTCATTCTTCAATATGTAAAACATATTTAAACTTTACAAAAACACACAGACACTAGATGATGTCATCAGTGATGTCATTTGAGATGTCATCAGTGATGTCATCAGTGATGTCATTTGAGATGTCATCAGTGATGTCATCAGTGATGTCACTGACCATGTCATGAATGATGTAATATGTGACATCATCAGCAGTGGATTGCGGGTGCGCGATATATAGTTAGTGCAACTAACTATATATGGAATTTCATTGGTTTTATGTCAATAAAATGTCCAGCTAACTATATATGGTCTCTAACCTATGGTTTTTTCAGTGAATTTTCAAGGTTTTGTAAATGCAAATTCCTAACTATATATGGTCTATAACCTATGGTTTTTTCAGTGAATATATATATATACAACTGCTGCCCAATCTTCTCACAATAAGGTGCGAACCAGAAACAGCACTCTCAGGGGGGGTTTAAAGCCAATAAATCTTTATTTGGCACACCAGCACGGACAAGACGCGTTTCGGCGATTAGCCTTTGTCAATTGCGAAATGAAAACGCGCCGCCATTCTTTTTAAGCACATCGATTCACTCACAGCATGTAAGGTATAGACATCAAAAGAGGACAACATAACATATAGTTCGTCGCCATCTTTGAATGTGCAATTCTAACATGAAAAAGAAAAGAGATACATTTCGATATTCATGATCATTTGTGTGGGGTAAAGGGAAAATCAAGTATAAATTACTCATTTGCCATGTTTCAAATATTTACAATATATACAGTATTATATATACAGTTTTTCAATCAAGCCCTGGATGGGCTAAAACCCCATAACTCATTTATGCCCACAGATGGGCTAAGCCATAACAATTCATACTGTGCCAAAAAACAATGTATTTAACTAAAATTACTAGTTCATAAAGCATATATAACGGAACGAGAGCAAACTCTTTGCTGTAACATTGAACCATAATCCATTAGTACACATATAGAATTAATACCCCAAGTGAACTGCTAATTCCTCATGTGTGTTGTGCCCCAAAGGACTCTTACTCTGCAGATCTATGATGTAACGCGACTCTAGTCGCCGTAGTTTCTGTAAGCGGTCTCCACCTCGTGGGAGAGGAGGCACACTGTCTAAACAGAAATAGGCCAACAGGTCCCTGTTGTGCCCATGTAGTTTGTTAAAATGTCTCGCCACTGGATACGATTCATCTGTATTATTGATAGCACGCATGTGCTCCAATATACGTAGTTTAACAGGGTTGATGGTGCTACCCACGTACCTTAAACCGCAAGGACATACCAAGCAATAAATGGCATAACGTGTGCTGCATGTAAGAAACTTGGTTATTTTCTTGGGGAATTTCAAGCCGGGAATGACATATGTGAGGGTTCTTTTACTGATTTTACAGGCCTTACATCGACCACATGGAAAAAATCCATTTAGAGGTATTTTATCAGACGCCTTGGGTTTAACCATGTGGTGACTATGTACTAGATCGTCTTTCAAAGCTCTGGCCTTACGATATGTTATTAACGGATTGGAAGGTAGATCTTCTCTGATAGTGTTATCCGTTAACAAAATGTTCCAATTCTTTTTTAGTATCTTCCTCACTTGCTCCGAATTTTCGGAATAGGTGGTGATCAATCTGAAGGTACCCTGCTCTTTAGCTTTGGTCTTTTTAGGTTTCAACAGATCAGATCTCAATCGTTTATTAGCTTTATTTAAAGCTTGTTTTAGCACTCCCTCTTTGTACCCACGAACCCTGAACCGATCTAAGCAGAGTTTAGCAGATTCTTGGAATTCTTTCTCTCAGGTGTTATTTCTTTTCAACCTTAAGAGCTCACCATAAGGAATGCTACTGATCAACTTTTTCGGATGATTACTCGTGGCGTGTAATGTGCAATTACCAGCTGTAGTTTTCCGAAAAAGTTTGGTGTGCAGTTGTCCTTGTTCCACATAGATAGTAAGATCCAAATAGTTCACCTTGGATTCACTAATTTCAACACTGAATTTCAAGTTAACATTGTTATCATTAAGTACATCCACATACATTGTAGCTTCCTCTTTTGACCCTTCAAAGATAATAAAAAGGTCATCGATATAACGATACCATGCTTTGATTTTTTGGTTCCATATCGCATTGCTGTTGTTCCAAGCTATTTGTTCCTCCCACCAGCCCACGCAAAGATTAGCGTAGCTGGGGGAGGAACAAGAACCCATTGCTACACCTGACATTTGTCTATACAGCTGACCATTGAAGACAAATATGTTATTATTCAGGCTAAAGGTCAAAACTTCTAAAAGCATTTTATTATGTTCAAAATATTCAATTTCCCTCATTTGTAGAAAACTTTGAATAGCCCTCAATCCGTCAGTGTGTGCGATACTGGTGTATAAACTGGTGATATCCATCACCATCATACAGTATCCTGTCTGCCAGACAAAATCACCCAACAGGTTCAAGAGGTGTGTGGTGTCCTTAAGATAGGATTTTAAAGCAATGACAAATGGAAACAGAAAAGAGTCAATGTACATCGAAAGGTGTTCAGTGAGCCCTCCCAGAGAGGCCACAATGGGGCGTCCAGGAGGATTAAGACTGTCTTTGTGCACCTTTGGGAGGTGATAAAAAGTCGGTGTAATAGGATTAGAACAACGTAGAAATAGAAATTCATCACTGTTCAACATGTCTTTGCCATACCATTTAGAAATGATGTCATGATAATCTTTTATGCTGTTTTGATAATCTGCATTTGTGATCTTAAGATAACATGAAGTGTCTCTTAATTGTCGATAGGCCTCCATTTCATACTTAGATTGTGTCATAAGTACGATGTTGCCCCCCCTTGTCAGAAGGTTTACACACAAGCGAAGAGTCTTCACAAAGTCTATTAAAAGCCACTTGTTGTTGACGGTCAAAATTGGTGATTTTGTATTTTTTATATTGAGCATCATGTCTCAATTTAATCAAATCTTTAGTTACCGCTTCCGAGTAAATGTCAATTGCATCGGTCATGGTTGGAGGCATGAAAACAGATGCTGGTTTGAAAGAACTGGTACCAGCTTTTTGTTGGACATCCATATCTGAGACCATTTGTTTGTTTGTTATGTTAGAACACTCTCCTTCTATATTCTCCATACGTAGTTCTTCCATAGTGATAACACCACTGAGGTCTCTACATAACAGCCCTTCAGTAGTTTCATGTCGTGTTTTCCTATACGGTTTAGCGGCAGCAGGTCTCATTTTGAAAAATTTATGTAGTTTTAGTTTCCTCACAAATTTGAACAAGTCTATACGGGTTTGAGCGAATTCAAATTTTCTCTGTGGGCAAAAGGAGAGACCTAATTTGAGTATTGCTTCTTCTTCAGTTGTCAAGGTTTTAGTAGTCAAGTTGATAATAGTTAAGTCATCTATAGCTTTTAGTTCCTTTTGTTGTAAGTCTTCTTGCTTCTGGTCATTGGGGGTGAGCCTACCACATTTTTGGCCCCAACCCCCCTTCCTCGTCTTCCTCGTGCCGCTCTTCTTTCTGGTGGTTTCCCTCTGCCGCCTTCTAGTTGTTGTTTTCGCATCACTTTGAATTCCTCGTAAAAATGGGAGGAAGTAGAAGCCCCCACTCCTTCCTCAATTGAATCTTCATCAGGTGTTGCTTCCGATTCTGTGGTTTCCGGCATTATGAGCGGTGGGCCTGTTTGTTTTTTCTGAATCTCTTTTCTCGGATTGTCATATTTTCTTGAAAAAGTTAGTACCCTGCCTAGTCTGTAGTCTCTTTCGTCCCTGTCGAACTTCTCTTCTTTTCGTTGTTTTATTTTTTGTTCATATGTTTTTAATCGTTTTTTCATTTGCTCTCGTTTTTCCTTGATATTCTCTTGGTCCTGTTCTTTTTGTAATTCTTCCTCCAAATCTTTTATAGATGCTAGCGCTTTCTCGCGGTCACTCCACGCAAAGCGTATCAAAATCACTAACATGCCCTTGCACGAGTCCGCTACATGTTCTGCCCAAGCATCTAGGAATTGAGGGTCTGGGTTCTCGTATGCAGGTATAGTGTAGATTCTTAACCCTCTAGGAACACGACTAACCTCAATATAATTCTGTAGTGAGGTGGCCTCCCACCATTTACGAATTTCACACTCATACAAGCGTTCCAGGGAGGTTAATTTCGTGTTAAGACTGGAGACATTGATGCTTCCATTACTAGGACCAGCTTTGTTTTTATCATTATCACTTTGCTTTTTTCTGAACATGCCTAGCGCGGCTTCCTTGCGTTCTGTCTCGCAAAACATAGTTCGTTCGTAGAATGCTGCAGCCGCAGCTCCACAAGTTAGTAGGTGCTCAACCCCTTCGCTCTGTGCAGGTGAGATATGTGAAAAGTCTTTGAAAGGTATTGAATAAATCGTTGACCGCTTACCAGAATCAGATGTACTTTTACCGAACGTCGGCTGTAGTTATTCACAGTTTGCGTTCGACGTTAATCAGGAAACAACGAAATCCGGTGTCCCAGTCACAAACGATCCTCTAAATCCATATTATTCACAATATCTCCCATTACGGTGCAGCTGGAAAAGTTCAATTATTGCTCCAAAAAAAACACCAGCCTGCCGCACTCTCGAGCGGGTGCTTTCCAAGGCGGGGGTGTACCCGCCAAACGAATAACTGCTGCCACAATCTTCTCACAATAAGGTGCGAACCAGAAACAGCACTCTCAGGGGGGGTTTAAAGCCAATAAATCTTTATTTGGCACACCAGCACGGACAAGACGCGTTTCGGCGCTTAGCCTTTGTCAATTGCGAAATCAAAACGCGCCACCATTCTTTTTAAGCACATCGATTCACTTACAGCATGTAAGGTATAGATATCAAAAGAGGACAACATAACATATAGTTTGTCGCCATCTTTGAATGTGCAATTCTAACATGAAAAAGAAAAGAGATACATTTCGATATTCATGATCATTTGTGTGGGGTAAAGGGAAAATCAAGTATAAATTACTCATTTGCCATGTTTCAAATATTTACAATATATACAGTATTATATATACAGTTTTTCAATCAAGCGCTGGATGGGCTAAAACCCCATAACTCATTTATGCCCACAGATGGGCTAAGCAATAACAATTCATACTGTGCCAAAAAACAATGTATTTAACTAAAATTACTAGTTCATAAAGCATATATAACGGAACGAGAGCAAACTCTTTGCTGTTACATTGAACCATAATCCATTAGTACACATATAGAATTAATACCCCAAGTGAACTGCTAATTCCTCATGTGTGTTGAGCCCCAAAGGACTCTTACTCTGCAGATCTATGATGTAACGCGACTCTAGTCGCCGTAGTTTCTGTAAGCGGTCTCCACCTCGTGGGAGAGGAGGCACACTGTCTAAACAGAAATAGGCCAACAGGTCCCTGTTGTGCCCATGTAGTTTGTTAAAATGTCTCGCCACTGAGAAAATAACCAAGTTTCTTACATGCAGCACACCTTATGCCATTTATTGCTTGGTATGTCCTTGCGGTTTAAAGTACGTGGGTAGCACCATCAACCCGGTTAAACTACGTATATTGGAGCACATGCGTGCTATCAATAATACAGATGAATCGTATCCAGTGGCGAGACATTTTAACAAACTACATGGGCACAACAGGGACCTGTTGGCCTATTTCTGTTTAGACAGTGTGCCTCCTCTCCCACGAGGTGGAGACCGCTTACAGAAACTACGGCGACTAGAGTCGCGTTACATCATAGATCTGCAGAGTAAGAGTCCTTTGGGGCTCAACACACATGAGGAATTAGCAGTTCACTTGGGGTATTAATTCTATATGTGTACTAATGGATTATGGTTCAATGTGTAATGATGTCCAGGCAGGTTCCGCAGGAGCGCCAAGGATCCGAAGAATAATCCGCAGCCTTCCCCTACGGCCTCCCGACTCTATCAAACACTAGAGTACCGAGAGGCTCGCCAGGGGAAAACAGGGAGACAAAACAAGGAAAGGTGGGGAAAGAATATAAGCTTGGCTGTAATCTTCTGTGTGAAAGGGCATCCACAGGGCCAGGACTTCTGGTGGATGAGGGAGCTGAAATAAAATACAAACTTCTAACCACTGTTCACATACACATAGCTATGTAACAATTGTAGTACATGAATATTACATACCAAATATATTTTAAGCTTTGCTGTGGAATAATGTATAGTGGTTGCAGGGTTCAGCTCAAGTTGAAGACTTGTAGAAAGCTCCTAAATAAACATCTATGTTGAAGTGGATTGGCCCGAATTAGAAGATAACACCCCGTGATTCTGGGTGGTGTGGACATTTTCTGCGCCCCTCACGAGTCCACGCAAGTGCCCCCAAACACACACATGAGAGATGGCCAGGAACACGGGAGTAATTGATCACGGCCGTAAGGCAACAAACGGGAAACAAAAGGGATGAGGGGAACCCACCGGATTGTGGTAAATAAATAAATAATACCCTATTTTTGAATGAATAAATGAATAACAGATAGCTCAATAAATAAGAGTCAAGATTCGAGGTAGTAGGAGTTTTGCAGGTTTATTACAGCATAAAGGACAGGAACAGGACAACCTGCATAGGAATAGGATGGCAGGGCCCAGCAGCTGCTGGGGCTGGGTCTGGGATGAGCGCGCTAAGGAAGGATGGACGGATAACTTTTTAATAACAGTGCATGAGCATATATACATAACGCAAACACATAGCATTACATTGCAATAGGCGTAGCAGTGGGTGGAGCAAAAAGGCGTGACGCGTAGCAGTCGCGAAAGATAAGGGTGAAAAGAGGTGTAACAGGGCGTATACATAGACATGTGATGCAAACGTAACAGAATATGTCATGAATGGGGCGGAAACATGGAGGGGGCTACCTAAGGAGCCGGGACCTCTGACCTAATGGTGCGCGCAAACTAGCAATGACGTGTTACTAGGAGAAGCTGGGGGCTTCGAACTCTGTGCTAGGAGCAGAGACTGAAGTCTAGAGAGTCAGGGCGACATGTACCTAAACAGTATCTAGTATCTGATGTTTAGAGAACATGTTGATATAAACTAGGAGTCAGGAGGGGAAAGGCTAACAGACACTAAGACTGGACCATGCATTATTCTACATGTAGTGCGTGATGAAGAATATTAAATGACCATTAAATGCAGTATTTCTCTTACATGGAGACGTGAAGGCTAGACAATGACGGAAACTATTGATGCGATTCAGTAGCTTTTAGGAATGCAGAGAAGGAGGACTGGACTGATAACTGGAATCATAACATACTCTTGGCAGACTCAGAGGCAGAGCCAAGCTGAGCCGGGCACTGCGAGGCAGGAAGTAAGTGAAGGGTCGAGGATACAGGTGGGGGCTGTATCGCTCCTCAGCGAGGCTTCAGGAGACAGGAGCTGAATCTGATGTCCGGGCCCTTTTGAGGCCTAGAAACGGGGACTTTACAATGAAATAACGTGCACACTGAGAAACGTGGCAACGTAACTTTACATAGGCCTGATATTCGTAGTATTCACGAGAACTGGAAACTGGCATACGAGAGGTGGACACAACTGTAATTGCGTCTATAAACAAACATAGGGAATACATATGCATATTTAATCATGCACATATAACATATGATGGATGACTCGTAGGGACACAGAACATGGCAAAATTTACTTTTCCACAGGATGGCGGAGACCAGGCCCGGCCACCGGGTGGAGGATAACGGTAAGCCAAACTAAATACCTAAGGGAAGTTTCCTGCTGATCGGCGGAGACCAAGCCCGGCCGACTGGTGAAGCAGGTAAGGGATGGGGCTAATAGCGGGAAATGCAGCCCGGCCGGACGGCGGAGTACAAACCCGGCCGTCGGGCGGAGCCGATGGGAAACGGGAAAGTCAGCAAAGAAGCCCGGCCAGACGGCGGAGCACAACCCAGCCGTCGGGCGGAGCAGGAAGGTAATGGGGACTCTGACTTGCTGCCCGGCCAGACGGCGGAGCACAAACCCGGCCGTCGGGCGGAGCAGAATAAACAAAACAAAGTTTCCGTGAGTTCTACAAAACGGAACAACTGGGGGAGCAAGGGACAAGCCTCAGGGAAGTAGGACGGTGAAGAACCCGTCCTCACAACTACCAACAGGAAGTCAGGAAAAAACAGGACGCAAGACGGAACAGCAGCAACGGAGGTTGACGCAAGAACGTAAAGCGTCGCTCCAAGGGCTCTGTAAGCCTATGTAGGAATTTCTCTTAAAGGGACAGCGTCTTGGGGGTCTCGGGGCATGACAGCACACTCCCCCCACAACTCCCTTCCCCTGGTTTGGGTTTGTCAGGATGGGCTTGGTGAAACAGACTAAGCAGACGCGGTGCATGGATGTTTGACTCAGGTTCCCATGTGCGCTCTTCTATTCTATAACCCTTCCAATGGACCAGATACTGAAAGCCTTTTCCTACTCTTCGGGAATCAATTATCGCCTCCACTTCATATTCTTCAGTATCCTGGAGGGACACAGGAGCTGGTCTCTGGGGTAATTTGGTACCCGGTTCGACCGGTTTCAACAGTGAAACATGGAACACCGGGCGAATTCTGAACGAGGGGGGAAGTTCCAGTTTCATAGCCACCGGATTAATCATCTTCACCACTTTATACGGGCCAATGTATTTGGGGTTGAACTTGCGTGGACCCCCTAATGCTCTGTGTTTTGTGGAAAGCCACACTTTATCTCCTGGTGTATAAATGGGTTCAAGCCTCCTGTGTAAGTTTGCACCTTCTGTGTATCTCACTTTTGCCATCTCGAGACAGTCTAATGCATTCTTGTGTACTTGTTGTAATTTCTCTACTCTGTCTGTGGCAGCTGGATTGGAACCATCAGTTGAGACTCCTGAAGGCAATAGCTTGGGGTGATACCCATAGGTACAAAAGAAAGGGGTCGTGTTGATAGAGAAATGTGGATTGTTATTGTACGAAATCTCGGCTAACCATACCAACTCATCCCAATCTCTCAATGAGTGTAATGCTTGATTACGTATGTATTGTTCAAAGCACTGATTGACCCTTTCCGTCTGTCCGTCCGTCTGAGGATGGTGACTGGAGGACAGTCTGACTTCAATGTGGAGCAAGGAACATAAACTCTTCCAGAAACGAGATACAAATTGTGCACCCCTGTCTGAAACTAGAACAGAAGGGACCCCATGAAGTCTGGTTATTTGTTGCAAGAAAATAGAAGCCAAGTCTCCTGCTGTGGGTAACCCTTGTAAGGGTACGAAATGGGCCATCTTCGTGAACAAATCTACCACTACTAACAATGTGTTGTTGTTCTTCTTAGTAAGTGGTAACTCTACTATGAAATCGAGAGACACCGTATGCCAAGGGCTAGGAGGGGAAGCTAACGGCATGAGTAGGCCCACTGGATTAAGGTGAGATGCCTTGGTTTGAGCACAAACGTGACATGTCTTAACGTAGGTCTCTATATCCTTAAGCATACCAGGCCACCAAAATGGTTCTCTCAAGGCTCTGGTGTTCTTCTTGATTCCTGGGTGTCCTGCCACTGGATGTGAATGATACCACTTCATAACCTGTTGTTGTAAGTCTGAAGTGGGTAGGACCACTCCCCCCTGTACCCAGGCTAATCCCCCCTTTGAGGTCACGTCTTGGGAACCCACAAAAGTTGTCATGTCCACTGCTGCCTGACTACTCCGAACTTGCACTACGAAATCTTCTTCTTTTGACATCCCTCCTATAATACTTGTCCTGGGGATGATGTATGGTTGTTCTACTATTTCTGTAGGGGATTCAAATCCTAATCTTGACAGTGCATCAGCCTTGCCGTTTCTTCTCCCTGGTCTATAGTGAACGGTGAAGTCATATTCGCTGAAGAATTGTGACCAACGTAATTGTCTCATTGAAAGTGCCTTTGCGGATTTGATATATTGTAGGTTGCGGTGGTCTGTATACACCACCGCGGGATACCTGGCACCCAGTAGATACTGCCTCCATTCTTCAAATGCTCTTTTAATGGCCAGAAGTTCTTTGTCTCCCACTGCATAGTTGTATTCAGCAGGGGTGAACTTATGGGAGAAATAGGCTACCGGATGACACTCGCCTGACTCCGTGTCTATTTGGGACAGTACACTTCCCACTGCCACCTGTGACGCGTCCACCTCCACCACAAAGGGAAAGGCCGGATCCGGATGCCGCAAAACAGGAGCGCTGGTGAAGGCCGTCTTCAGAAGACGAAAAGAGGTAGCAGCTTCCGGGGACCACACAAAAGGAACGCCTTTCCTCAATAAAGCGGTGATGGGCGCCACAAGCGTAGAAAATCCATGTATGAACCTTCTATAAAAATTGGCCAATCCCAAAAAACTTTGGATCTCTTTCACCGTACGAGGAGCGGGCCAAGCCAAGACTGCTTCCACCTTAGTGGGATCCATGCCGAGACCCCAAGGAGACACTATATAACCCAAAAAGGGGACTTCCTGTGTATGGAAGTTGCACTTTTCTAGCTTGCAATACAGATGATTCTCTAGTAACCGTTCCAACACATTACGTACATGCTGCACGTGTTCCACCATAGAAGGGGAAAAAATCAGAAGATCGTCTATATATGCGATGACATATAGGTCTAGCATATCTTTTAGGACTTCGTTGATAAAGAACTGAAATGCTGCAGGAGCATTACAGAGCCCGAATGGCATCACGAGATACTCAAATAGACCGAATTTGGTACAAAACGCGGTCTTCCATTCATCTCCCTCCTTGACTCTCACAAGGTGGTATGCGCCACGCAAGTCCAGCTTAGTGAAAAACTTGGCATTGCGGATCCGGTCAAGGAGAGAGGTGATCAAAGGTAACGGATATCGGTTCTTGATAGTGATGGCATTCAACTTCCTGTAATCAATACAGCACCGAAGACCCCCTTCTCTCTTAGGGATGAAAAATAGAGCAGAGGAAGCTGGGGAACGGGAAGGCCTAATAAAACCCTTAGCAAGCATGTCGTCCAAGTAATCGCGTGAATACGCATTCTCTTTTTCAGTGAGAGCGTACACTCTGCTACAGGGAATTCTTGCCCCTATCTCTAGGTCAATGCGTCAGTCATAGACCCGGTGTGGAGGGAGAATCTCTGCTTCTTTTGCATCAAATACGGAGTGCAGATCTTGATAACATGTCGGTAGTTCGGTCTTTTTCTCGTCAATACTACTACACATGGGAACCTTGTCAGCGGAAGCTCCTACTACTTGTGCCCTTGGTTCTGGCGGAAACGCTATTGTAGAGGTTTCCCAATTGATATCAGGGTTTTGTGATCTAAGCCAAGGAATACCTAAGAGCACCGGGAATTGAGGAGAACAAATAAGATCAAAACTTATGTCTTTGTGATGTTCAGGTTCTATAGTCATGTGTAAAACAGAGGTCTGATGAGTAACTGGGCCTGAAACAAGTGGGCTACCGTCTATGGTGGTAACATGACTGGCTATCTCTTTTGGAGTACAAGGTATCATGTTTTCTTTGGCCCACTCCCTATCCATGTAATTCCCTGACGCACCAGAATCAACCATCACCAACACATGTAAGCCATGCACTCCATAAGACAGAAAGGCCGACACATACAGATGATTTGTTGGGGTGCTACTGTAATCAGAGGAAGAGACTGTTAGTCCTAACCTACCTGGAATCCTTGTCTCACAGGATTCCAGGCTTCCTAGTTTCCCGAATACTTGGACTGTGCGGGTTTTACTGGACAATCCTTCAAGAAGTGTCCTGCCTTCCCACAGTACAGACAAAGTCTAAGGGTTCTTCTTCTTTGTCTTTCTTCTTGTGTGAGAGGCCCCCTTACTATGCCTATCTGCATGGGCTCACTCTCATCGCTGGGCTTCTCTACAGTGGTCTTCTTTTCTCTTAAAGGCAGATATCTTGCTTCATGTTTACCCCTCTCTTTCTTTCTTTCTTGTTGTCGATGATCTATCTTTACCACTAAGTCAATCAAATCAGTACATGATGTAGGTAAATCTACGATCTGTGAGAGAGCGTCCTTTAGATCGTCTCTTAAGCCCCTGTAAAACATTGTACTACGTTTCTCCTCTGGCCAGTGGGATTCGACTACAAGTCTACGAAAGGAAGTTATGTAGGTGACAAGATCTTGATTACCCTGTTTCAGATTCAATAATTCCGTATCTGACGAATGGGTGTAGACGTGTCTGTCAAAGAGTTTACGGAACTCCCTCCTGAATGCGGGGTAACTATGTAGCAGTGGATCATCTCTGTCTACTAACGGTATGGCCCAATCCGCAGCCGCCCCACTGAGGTAGCATATCACAAAAGCTACCTTCGCCTGCTCAGATGGAAAACAGGCAGCTTTACAAGAAAAATGCAGCTGACATTGACTAAGGAAGGCGGCACATTGTGCTGTGTCTCCTGCATACCTTTGAGGGGGTGCTAAAGGTAGAGAAGGAGGTGTGGTTACTTGAACCACCGATGTGCCTCCCCCCGTG
Source organism: Lissotriton helveticus (assembly GCF_964261635.1). Lineage (NCBI taxonomy): Eukaryota > Metazoa > Chordata > Amphibia > Caudata > Salamandridae > Lissotriton > Lissotriton helveticus. The sequence continues at coordinate 1,378,133,324 of NC_136069.1, read as the reverse complement.
GCTCCGGCAGTCTGTTGTCGCTGCAATACATCTACTCTAGATATCAATGCTTGGGTCTCAACCTGCAAATTCCCCAACATGCTAGCTACATCTGCTAGGGAAACTGATTCGAGATCCATGACGCTCGGGCAGAACAAACCACGTGGGCTTTACGTTCTGTAATGATGTCCAGGCAGGTTCCGCAGGAGCGCCAAGGATCCGAAGAATAATCCGCAGCCTTCCCCTACGGCCTCCCGACTCTATCAAACACTAGAGTACCGAGAGGCTCGCCAGGGGAAAACAGGGAGACAAAACAAGGAAAGGTGGGGAAAGAATATAAGCTTGGCTGTAATCTTCTGTGTGATAGGGCATCCACAGGGCCAGGACTTCTGGTGGATGAGGGAACTGAAATAAAATACAAACTTCTAACCACTGTTCACATACACATAGCTATGTAACAATTGTAGTACATGAATATTACATACCAAATATATTTTAAGCTTTGCTGTGGAATAATGTATAGTGGTTGCAGGGTTCAGCTCAAGTTGAAGACTTGTAGAAAGCTCCTAAATAAACATCTATGTTGAAGTGGATTGGCCCGAATCAGAAGATAACACCCCGTGATTCTGGGTGGTGTGGAAATTTTCTGCGCCCCTCACGAGTCCACGCAAGTGCCCCCAAACACACACATGAGAGATGGCCAGGAACACGGGAGTAATTGATCACGGCCGTAAGGCAACAAACGGGAAACAAAAGGGATGAGGGGAACCCACCGGATGGCGGAGACCAGGTCCGGCCACCGGGTGGAGGATAACGGTAAGCCAAACTAAATACCTAAGGGAAGTTTCCTGCTGATCGGCGGAGACCAAGCCCGGCCGACTGGTGAAGCAGGTAAGGGATGGGGCTAATAGCGGGAAATGCAGCCCGGCCGGACGGCGGAGTACAAACCATGCCGTCGGGCGGAGCCGATGGGAAACGGGAAAGTCAGCAAAGAAGCCCGGCCAGACGGCGGAGCACAACCCAGCCATCGGGCGGAGCAGGAAGGTAATGGGGACTCTGACTTGCTGCCCGGCCAGACGACGGAGCACAAACCCGGCCGTCGGGCAGAGCAGAATAAACAAAACAAAGTTTCCGTGAGTTCTACAAAACGGAACAACTGGGGGAGCAAGGGACAAGCCTCAGGGAAGTAGGACGGCGAAGAACCCGTCCTCACAACTACCAACAGGAAGTCAGGAAAAAACAGGAAGCAAGACGGAACAGCAGCAACGGGAGCTTGACGCAAGAACGTAAAGCGTCGCTCCAAGGGCTCTGTAAGCTTTTGTAGGAATTTCTCTTAAAGGGACAGCGTCTTGGGGGTCTCGGGGCATGACACAATGTTACAGCAAAGAGTTTGCTCTCGTTCCGTTATATATGCTTTATGAACTAGCAATTTTAGTTAAATACATTGTTTTTTGGCACAGTATGAATTGTTATGGCTTAGCCCATCTGTGGGCATAAATGAGTTATGGGGTTTTAGCCCATCCAGGGCTTGATTGAAAAACTGTATATATAATACTGTATATATTGTAAATATTTGAAACATGGCAAATGAGTAATTTATACTTGATTTTCCCTTTACCCCACACAAATGATCATGAATATCGAAATGTATCTCTTTTCTTTTTCATGTTAGAATTGCACATTCAAAGATGGCGACGAACTATATGTTATGTTGTCCTCTTTTGATGTCTATACCTTACATGCTGTGAGTGAATCGATGTGCTTAAAAAGAATGGCGGCGCGTTTTCATTTCGCAATTGACAAAGGCTAAGTGCCAAAACGCGTCTTGTCCGTGCTGGTGTGCCAAATAAAGATGTATTGGCTTTAAACCCCCCCTGAGAGTGCTGTTTCTGGTTCGCACCTTATTGTGAGAAGATTGTGGCAGCAGTTATTCGTTTGGCGGGTACACCCCGCCTTGGAAAGCAACCGCTCGAGAGTGCGGCAGGCTGGTGTTTGTTTGGAGCAATAAAAAAAAAATATATATATATATATATTCGTATAACCAATCATCTAACATTGAGCTAGGGATGCCCATGCGCAGCTCAGGCTAAATACCTTACAGTGTCAGGTTCTCCTGTTCTTTTGTCGGAATCTCTAGCTTTTTTTAAGAGGCCTGATTGATTCCTTCCAAGTAGTTACAGACAGAAGCCAGTAAGATGTGCCTCAATTCTGCTGTGGCAGGGTATCAAGGGTTGGGTTCAATTTTTGAACTATGATATTGGTCGTCTGGTGGCCTGCTGTTCACTAAGATGTGAGTCTGCAGTAAGATCCTCCCCTGCTTGTGCCCAGGTTAAAGCAATCCATGACAATCCTTTTGATTACCGCCAACCATTTCCCATGCATACCCATCCTTGGCATATCATTTCTACTAATTTTATTGTTGATTTACCATTTTATAGGGTAAACAGATTGGTTATGGTGACAGTTGATCTCTTTTCTAGGATGGCACACTTTTCTCTATTTTAGAGTCTTCAGTCTGATAATGTCATGGCCAAAAGAGATGTTAGTGATATGTTTTGGTTGCATGAGCCATCATTTCTAATATGACCTATCGGCACATCTCACGATTTTCGTGATCAGTATACTCCTCTTTAGGAATCAAACAAGACTTTTTTTTAAGGTTTCCACCCAGTCAAATGGGAAGACTGACAGAATAAACCAGAGCCTTGACTAACACCTGTGTTGTTGCTAAGATGCTACTCAGAACAGCTAGGCAGAGTTTCTACCATTTGCAGAGTTCATGTATAACAACTACAAATCCAGTACTACCAAGGTTTCTCCCTTCTAATGCATTCAGGATTTTCACCCACATTCATTTACAACACCTCCTCTTTCCACACATTTAAAGCCTGCAGCTGGCATCTTTGTTTGGAAGAATACATTCAAAGTGACAAATGAATGCCAACTATCTCCAAGATTCCAAAATAAAGATGAAGACCAGAATGGATATACTTAAAATACCAATAAATAATTATAAACTAGGATATAAAGTTTGGTTGTCTTTTAAGTTTCTCCTCATTCGTAATGTTCCTGTTTGGTTTCGTCCTCATTATTTTGTCACTTTTGTATTGTTACGACTATCACCCCTCTAGCCTTTAAACTCTGTATGCCTATTTCCTGGAAGAATCATTCAACATTTCATGTATTTCATCTGAAGCTGTATGTAATTGATCCTTTCCACAGAAATTCCGTTCCTCCTCCAGTGGTGAGTAATGGAGTGCTAAAATATGAGGTCAGTGAAGTTTGTGACTCTCACATTTTTAGAGATTAGTTGCAGTTCTACATCAATTAGAAGGGATAACCTGCTAGTAAAACCTCCTGGATTCCTACCTTCTGTCTCAACTCCACTAAGTCTGCCAATTTTTCTTAGGCTTTCTAGACAAACTTGAGGCTTTGGAAGCGGGGCATACTTTTGTGAACGTGGCTTTCCACTGGCTGATAGAGGCATCAGAGCCACAATGCATGTTAGCTGGGAACCACAAGAAGCCTTCTGAAGCCTGTGACTACAGGCAAGGGGAAACACTTACATGGATCTGCTTTTACTCAAGCTTCCCTGCAACTTGCTGCTGCTGAGTGTTGCTTGCCTTCTTTTGGGGGTGTGGGGCATTACTTCATTAGGACAATCACTTGCCTGAAAGTTTGTAGATGAGCTAAAAGTTTAAGTTTAGGTAATTCATTCCTGTTTTTATTTTCATTTTCTTCTCTTTCCAATATGACTATTTGTTTCTCTCCCAATCCATCACAGGGTGTTTCACAATTTCTCATTCTTGCATATTTTATATATAATGGCTCTAGTTTGGTTGGAGGGTGAGTCGTAATGCAATTGTGTTCCTTCAACAGTTCTTCACTCTCACCATCGTCTGGTTCCGGTTTCTTGTGCTGGGAGGTGTTTCTTCTGGAATTCTGCCCTGCACTCTGGAATTCTCCATTGTTGCCTTTTGAAGTTCTTCCGCCACCAAGGGGGTTTTTGTTTGACTATTTTTCTTCTGAGAATGTTACTGGTTGCTGGGGGTACTCTTTTATCACACTGTTTCACTTGTGTGATTATATTGTGGCTTCAGGACGTAGTCACCCATACGTACACAATCCAAGTTCTGGCTCAGAAAGTTAACTCAGCATCCGACATTGAACATTAACCTGCAATTAAACTGGTGATCATTTTGATTGCACTTTTTACTTTTTAAATTAAATAACTTCAAATTTAAAAAAATCTTTTTTTTTATGAGTTCGGTGTCCTATGAAAATATTATGCTTTAAACTTTGGTGAAACTGATGAAGCAAAGCTTCGCATATTTTGCGGCTTGCCGAAGTCAAGAACCTCGTTTATGTATAACAAGGTAATCAATGTACGTTTTACTAACGTTTATATTTAGTTTAAGTAAAGTTTATGACGCTTGCCTATGTGTATTCCTAACTATTTTAATCCGTGTTTATAAAATGGCCGCCGCTTGTATTTAGTTACTGCGCATGCGTCAGCCACACTCACGTGTCCTGACGCGTCTGCAGAAGTGGAGGGAAATTTATGCGCATGCGTAATTCATAGCTGTGCTTATCATGTGGTACTGCTCGTGCCACTGCTCTTGTATCCGTGTCAATGTAGCTAACATTTAAAAGCATAAGGTTATTTCTTGATGATGAGTTAAAAGTACAAACCCTGTGATGTGTTTTCATAATGACATTACTATGTATTAATTTGTTTTCGCTTACTTTTCATGTACCGCGGGGAATGGGGTTTTGTCTGTGCCGAGAACCATCTTGGAGGTCCCTTCTGCGCCTGCGCGACTTGCCGAGGCAGAGCAGACCTTGACTGATGGAACACAGCCAGTTGGCAGTGATGAGCAAGATGCTCCTGAGAAACGACCTGAATACTCGGCTGAACCAATCATATGTTCTCACAGTGCAACATTGTAAAAATTGCCATTGTATTTCTGCACTATTTCTCATGGGAACCCCAATCTAGTTAGGCGGTACCCTTCTATGCAAATTGTAGGCTTGGAGCGCTATGTTGTGATTGGTGTGTTACCCAAATCCTACCTTAGGACCAATCCAAATTGAGGGATTCTGACACTTTGCAACATTGGAGGGTGGTACACTGTCCCCAAACTGTATATCTACCCTGGGTTCCCCTGGGGAGTCGTCCGACTTGTCTGGTTTAGCTGACCTGTCACTGACCCAACGCACTCAATAGGTGACTGAAGATACAGAGCGCTGCGAAGCACTCTGTTCGAATTTGACCATAGACTAAGGTTTTACTGAACCTTAAAGTGCTGGCGAAGCACTTAACTGGGAGTTCGTTGACCCAATCGGGGTCTTGATCGATAGCTGCAGAGCGGGTGGAGCGCAGGCGTTGCTTCCGAACTGTGGGTTCCGGTCCTGTCCTGAAGAGGTCCTGTCCTGAGGGTTTGCTGTCCTATCCTGAGGGTTCTGTCCTGATTCCTATTCCGAGGGTATCCTGTTCTGTCTTGGGTGTCCATTCTGCACCTGCTGTCCTTTGAGGGTTATCCTTCCTTGAGGGTTTCCTGTCCTTAACTGACCCGTGGCCAGGGTTTGGTTTCCACACCTTTCTAGGTAAATATTGCTCTGAAAACTCTTAAAATCTTGCACCTTCTGAATTTCTAACTTTTGCTTTAATAAAGTTCATCATTGCATATGTTATATTTTCCATGCCTTTCCGCAACTATTGAAAGTCAATTACATATTTTCTTAAGTTTGTTCCTATGTCTTCTCACTTGTTAGAAATTATATTTTGCATTGCAGTTTGTCATTTTCTGATATGGTCTAGAACTTCATTGCCTAGACTGTTCAAAGGCCCCTTTACCTTAAGTGAAGCGTGTTACTCATTGTAGGCCCTCCTATAGTTACCCACACTTAGTCTGCCCATGTCTGGATAATACTGAATTGCATAGTATTTTTCTCATTACATTTTATCAATACTTTAATGATTACTCTGTCATTATTTCTTTATGCCTATATAATTTACGTTATCTTGGTTATTGATTGCCTTATTTTACTGTATCTCATGCAAGAAAATAATGAATTTTAGATAAACATTTTAAAACTTCCAGTTGTCCGTGGTCATTTAAACAGTATTTGAATGTTATTGGTTGGGTTTGTATTTTGTTGCTTTTCTTTACAGCTAGCTCCCTGATTCATTGTGGTCATTAGGTACCCGCATCGGTGGATGGTAAGTCGGGTGCACTGAAAATAATAGTAGGGAACACACACACACAACTTGGTAGAGCTCGTGAAGTCACCTGATCGATGTATATGGTGAGTTGAAAGTATATGGGCCCTGAAGCCGGAAACGGCGAAAACTATTGGTCGGGTGGCCTCGCGCGCTCGATCAGTTTTCTGGTAGCTAGAGGATGGTTAGGGACTAGTTGGGAGTAAGGCAGGGATTAGTTGGACTAGTTGAGTCGGAAGCTGCTAGTATATTGATGCTGCTAGAAGAGCGGCTGTTCTAAGAGACCTGATCATTCTCTTGTGAATACGCTGCTGAAACTTATGAATTTTTGCATTGTTATTATTCTTGTTCTTATATTGTTATATGTACTAATCCATGCATTTGTAAACCGTATTGTTTCATGTTGTCCGAACTCCCCGGGGAATTGAAAGGGCAAGTGGTGAATAGAATCCATTGTCCTGAGGTCACAGGCTCGAGGAAAGTTAGGTGCAGGTTAGGATAACCGGGAAGCACTAACTAGGGTTTTCTGAATACATGTGTGAATAAATGACAGTAACGGGGTTCATTGGCAAAATTCCCATAGTGGCGTAACCTAGTAAGGGTCACATCGGAAGAGTAGCAGGTTCCTCGGAGCTAGCGTGAAAGCAGAGGGGTCCGCTGAGAAACCTTAAACTCGGAATATATCCCGGAAAGAAGTGGATGGGTTTAGGGGAATAACAGGTTCACCGATGCTAGAGTGAAGGGTAGGCGGAAGAGATCTGCCCGCAGCGAGTGAAAAGTAAATGGGAGTAGTTTACTTGCAGTAAAACAATTCTTTCTCTGTCTAGACACTTGAGCACTGTGGCGAATGTGTATTTGTTGTAAATTAACCAAGCACTGAGCACTTTAAAAGAAAGAAAGTTTCCGTTACCTTGTGAAGGGAGGGGGTCAGCCGCGAAGCGTCTCTGACGTCACTCTGTGCCGCGCTGGGATTGGTAGAAGCAGCGGGCGGGTAGCGGAGCTGGAATTTGTAAAGGAGGGGTGAGCGCCGGAGCGTGGGAACTGTCTCACGAAGGGGCCGCGCACCCATTGGCGGAGCTTATTTAGTGCCGCCCACCCATTGGCCGAGAATATTCAGAGTCGCGCACCCATTGGTCGCACGGATTTCTGAAGCGCGTTCTGATTGGAGGTAGTTTGTAAACAAAGTTTAGCGTAGAAGTCGTATGTGGCACTCGCAGACTACAGGAACTCGACCTGATCCAAGGCACCTAGGGTTTGAAAGGGATCAGTGGAAAACTAATAGATACGATATTATGTACGGAACCAAGAGAAAAATGTCCCTTGTAAGTAAGGTGAAAAATTATTTTAAAACGGACAAACCGATTAAATCTAGAGAAGGTGTTCTTGTCCCACCACCCAATACTCCCGCCTCATTCATGATGTTTGACCGAGGGTACAATACCTGTGTGTGGTTGGAGAATTGGGTGAAGTACACAAAAGATGACGGAGTATTGGCTTTTCCGTTAGATGGTACTTTCAATGGTAGGATCTTATTTAATTTAAGAACCCGAATGAATGAACTGCATCCCAGGCCAAGACTAACGCAGTATGAGGCATTAGAGGAATGGGAGATTGAGGCTTTTGAAAGAGAAAGACCCCGAATGGACAAGGGTTTGACCAAGTGGTACCCCAGGCAGAAACAGGAGTCCAGGGATAAAAGGATGAAACAGTGGAGGCAGAGCATGATTGTTGAGGGTCTGTTTCCCATGATGCCGGCATGTCATAACGTTGGAGCAGGTGAGAAAAGCACCGAAAAGTGTAAACATTGGGGGGGTCCGGGGGAATCAGATGATGAATTGATAGATGACATCTGTACCAGGAGTCCGCCACCTTATAATGAGGGAACCCGCCCTTCCAGTGTAGGAGATGCTCCCCGACGCCACTTCCTAAAGGAAGAAGACAGGTCCCTGGGACTGGGAGGGGGTGGTCAAGTATTGCCCTATCCTGAGAAACCCGAACCGGCGGAAACAAGGGATATATATCCCAAAGTGCCCGCAAGCCAGGAAGAAAAATATTCACGTTGAAAGTCTTTTTTCCCAGACCCTTGTATGAAAGCGAAGAGAAACCATCGAATTCAGGACTGCCTTTTGTTCAACCTCCATATGGGGAAGAGCGCAGGTCCTTTAATACCGGAACTTTATTCCCGAAACCCAATTATGGTGGAGGACCCAGTGAAACGCATCCTACTGCCCCGAGTTTTACTCCTCCCCTGACCCCACAGATATTACATGACACAACTTTAAGAAGGATACTAGTGGAAAAGGAGCAAGAGGCTCTAGCTAGACAAAGGACAGAAATAATTCAGAAGATCTCCCAGTTAAATACCAGTCCTGAGGCATTGACTATTCCAGTAACTATTGGACCGGTGGTCCCGTTATACGGAAATGGTCAGGGAAATCCAATTACTCCAGTTATGACCCCAGTCATGGCACCCCCGAGACAGGAACCGATAATCATAGATGATCAGTCCAGTGAGTGCGAGTCTGAAGTTGCGTTTTTGGACTTGCCAAACAAACCGACCGGAAAGGGAATGCAGCAGAGGCATAACCCTTTTAATACAAAAGAAATTAAATTAGAGTCAGCAACAGGTACTAGGAATGTCTCTCTGGTAACTCCGGATGAAATTGACAGTTGGAGTCGTGAATTAGAGAAACAGACTCCGCAAACGAAACCTTTAGACCTCTACAAGCTGAGGGTCGAAATAGAAGAATTAATGGCAGGAAATGTGGGGTTGGATCGATTGAATACCTACTCCGAAGAAGAATTGTCGTTTATATGTAAAAGCTTTACAAGGAACACTAGAGTGCTCCACGAAAAACTGACCGAAACAGCAGTTAGTATGGGGGTAGATATCTCAAAATCCAAGCCCTTACAGAAACCGTACAGAGCAGACTTCTCAGACAAAGATATAGAGCACCTGAATGTGGCGGGGAAGAAGTTGCAGATTAAAGAATTAATGGGGGTGCTGCAGAAATGGGGAGATGTGGAAAGATGGAGAAGCAGGTGGGCGAAAAAGAGGGAAGAGGTTCGCTCCCGACAAGCAACTCCTGAGTTTGCTTTAAGGGAGGTAGAAAAACCTGAGCAGTTATGCCCCATGCGCGAAGTTCCAGGAGGGAAATATGTGCATGTCCCCTGGTCTAGACAGGATATTGTGTCCTTTACGAACGATTTTCCAAAATTACGAGAGAAACCAGTCGACTGGTACAGGCAAGTGGAGAGGTTCGTGAAGGTACAGAAATGTCTGTGGAAAGACCTGGATGGGTTTTTCGACATTGTGGTTCCAGTAGATTTATGGACCCAGTGTAAAATAGCCATAGACTGGCCTACTGAAGAGTACCCAAGAAATAAGGAAACAGGGGAGCCATCAAAGGATGTCATGCGAAAATATGAGCAGGTAATTCAGCATTTGAAAGAAAAGGTGCCCGCAAAGGAAACTGATTGGACAAAAATAGATAGAACAACACAGGAAAGGGACGAGACAGTGCACTCCTTCTATGAGAGGTTATTGCAGGTATTTAAAACATACAGTGGTATTGATAACATCGATTTGAAGGACATGACACACTTTATTTACAGGTTTGTAAATGGTTTAAGACCTGAAATTTGTCAGTGGATAAAGGATAATAAAATCTGCTGGCATACAAAGAAAATGGATGAGATCCTGCGGTACGCTAAGTACTGCGAGGACGAGATGGCAGAAAAGAAAAAGGCCCTTAAGGAAAAGGTGATGTGGGCTCAGGTGAAGCTCGCAGAACAGCAGGAAAAACAATTGAGTAACATGGTTAAAAATGCTGAGAACAAAAGTCCTGGGGGAGGGGGTGGAGGAAAGCCCCGGCCCAAATTTAGCAGGGAAGAGGCTATGAAGAAATTTCCCTGCCATCAGTGCGGCGAAATTGGACACTGGCGTAACGAGTGTCCCCAATTATTAGATGATAATGAAAAAACTCCTGATTTAACTCCACAGACGCAGAAAGAAAGACCAAGAAAGACTCAACCCCAGGTAAAAACAGTCCAGGTGCCTCGAGCACCTAAGCAGGTATACAGAGGAAGACAGGCAGAAGGTGAAGAGATAGAAGTTTGGGAAAGCGGGGAGAACAGAAATACAGCAACTTCGCAGTATCTGCTAAATGATACCTTCCTTTGTAATGATCAAGACTGACGGGGCCTGAGAGGGGAGGACGAGGAGTGCGTACTTGGCGCTTCCTTGCCGGTAGACCAGACTGGACCATACATTGAAGGAAAGGTTGACGGAAATGATGTCACCTTTCTGTTGGACACTGGCGCTACCCGTTCTACTGTGAGAACAGTGGACGTTCCAAACCTACCCCTCTCGGGAGAGAATATCCAAGTAGTGGGTGTATCTAATCAGTTGATTAGTACTCCTGTTACCGAACCAATGGAGATTTCAATTGGAAATTTTAAACAGATGCATAGATTTGTCGTCTGTGACACCAGTCCAGTGAATCTACTGGGTCGTGATTTGCTGTGCAAAATGAACTGTACCATCTTTTGCACACCAAAGGGTGTTGAAATACAGACCCCGGATGAAGATGGCATCTATAAACTATTGTTACTCAGACCTGACTCAGAAATTAAAAGATTGACCCTGCAGGACTTGCCCCAAGAACTCCAGGAAGCGGTAAAGCCAGAGGTGTGGGATTTCACTGGAAAAGATGTGGGGTTAATGAAAGATGTGGACCCCATACAGATAGCCATCAAGGACAATGCAGTATATCCTAACACTAAGCCCTACCGAATGAATGCTGAAGTAAAAGCAGGTGTCACTCTGGAAATTCAAAAATTATTAGAAGGAGACATCATACAGGAAGTAATGAGCAGCCCATGCAATTCACCGATTATGGGCATCAAGAAGCCTAGTGGCAAGTATAGGGTAGTGCAAGACCTAAGAAAGGTAAACAAAATTGTAGTTCCTTGCTGCCCTATTGTCCCGAACCCAGCAGTGATATTATACCAGATTCCTTGGGATGCTGAGTGGTTCACTGTGATTGATTTATGTCATGCATTCTTTTCGATACCCCTGCACCCCGACAGCAAATTTCTTTTCTCGTTTGCCTTCGAAGGTCACGTGTATTGCTGGAACCGGGTCCCTCAGGGGTATACAGAGAGCCCTTCTATCTTTAATCAGATCTTGAAAAAATGTCTAGAGACTTTGATCTTACCTGGGAATTCGGTCTTAGTGCAGTACATAGACGACCTTCTACTGGCGTCTAAAAGTCATAGGGACTGTGTAGTTGACACTATTGCCCTCCTAAATCATCTATGTGAGAAAGGGCATAAAGTGGCCCCTGACAAACTACAGTTCTGTGCAAAATCAGTAAAATATTTAGGACACCAAATAGAAAAGGGTGTCAGAAAAGTCACATCAGAAAGAGTGAGAATAATTCAAAAGATGCAGTTGCCCCGTACTCAAAAAGAAGTCAGAATGTTCCTGGGTGTACTAGGGTACTGCAGGCAGTGGATTCTGGGATTTGCAGTCTTAGCCAGGCCTTTGATAAAAATGACCACGAGAGGAATGCCAGACATTGTAGAATGGGACGATGAAAGCCTAATGGCTTTCACAAGACTGAAAAACTGTCTGTGTACAGCCCCTGCGCTGGGAATGCCAGATTATTCTAAAGAGTTTGCCCTATTCTGTGACACTCGCGATAATTGCGCATTGTCAGTCCTGACTCAAGAACATGGCACGACCAGAAGGCCTGTGGCTTATTTCTCTGCCACTTTGGACCCAGTAGCTGCTGGGTTACCAGGCTGTCTGAAAGCAGTAGCTGCTACCTGTGCAAGTTTAGAACAAAGTGAGTCCATTGTCATGGGACATCCTGTGACTGTGTATGTTTCGCATGGAGTAGTAATTCTATTGACCAGAACTAAAACGCAGTATCTCACCCCTAGTCGGCTGACTAAATACGAGAGGATTCTTGTGGGTGCAGCAAATGTAAGCATTGTTAGGTGTGGTATTCTGAACCCTGCCACTTTGCTCCCCGACCCCTTGGAAATGGAAGGTGGGGATGATGATGAGCATGACTGCATTGACCTGACAGAGTTCAGTACTAAACCACGCCCAGACATAAAAGAAACGCCATTGCCTGAACATGATAAAGAACTGTTTGTAGATGGTTCCTGTCTAAGACATGAACTAGGAGGCCTGAGTGCTGCTTATGCAGTAGTCTCTTTTACAAAAATTGAAGAAGCAGGTTACCTATATAACATCAAGTCTGCACAAGTAGCCGAATTGATTGCTATGATAAAAGCTTGCAAGATTGGGAAGAACTTACGCATAACAGTGTATACTGACAGTCAGTACTGTTATGGAGTTGTGCATGACTTTGGCCAATTGTGGCTACAGAGGGAATTCATGACTTCCTCAGGTACTCCCATTCGGAATGCAAAGGTTGTTCATGACCTTTTAGAGGCCATCCAGTTACCCAAGGAACTGGCAGTGGTAAAATGCGGTGCTCATAAGAAGAGCATGGACAAAGTATCACTGGGAAACGATTATGCTGATCGAGTGGCCCAATGGTGCGCCAGAGATCGGTATATTGTAAATCCAAAACGAGGGGGGCCAGGAACCAGCTGCCAACTTCAGGTGTTTGAAGAAGTGCCTACATGGGATGAAGTGAGAGAGTGGCAGGAATCGGCTCCTTGGCAAGAAAGAGAGAAATGGAAGGAGGATGGGTGTAGACCGAGACGTGTGGATGGTGTGATTCTGGGCCCAACTGGTATGCCTGTGTTACCCCGACACTTGCTTGGCACAATGGCAAGATTAATACATGAAGGATCACACATTGGTAGGGATGCCATGATTCTGGTATTTCAACAGACTTGGTACAGTAAAAAGTTCAGGAAGGTAGCAGAGTCCCTCTGCCAGAGGTGCCTGTCATGTCAACAGATGAACCCAGGCAAGAGGACAATGGTTGAACTGAGCAAAATTGGGAGATCAGGGGGTCCCTTTGTAAGAATACAGATTGATTTCATCACCATGCCCCGTTGTGAAGGGAAGCGATATGTCCTTGTCATTGTTTGCGTATTTTCAAAATGGGTAGAAGCTTACCCTACTCCCCAAAGTGACGCACTGACAGTAGCGAAGTGTTTACTAAAAGAACTGATACCTAGATTCGGGATACCATTCATTATTGAATCAGATAAGGGTGGACATTTCCAGAATGAAATACTGGCTGAACTCTGTAAGGCCTTTGGAATAAGGCAGAAACTTCATTGTGCATACCACCCAGAGGCTTCTGGAATAGTGGAACAAGTAAATGGAACTATCAAAAACAGACTAGCAAAGCTGACAGATGCTACTGGCATGACCTGGGTGAAGGCCCTGCCCCTGGTCCTGATGGGACTGAGAAGTGTTCCTGACCGCAAGACAGGCCTAAGTCCCCATGAAATCATTATGGGAAGAGTGATGAGACAAGCATGGGTGCCAGGAAGCAAACTGTTGAGTATTACTGATGATTTGGTGCTTGAATACTGCAGAAGATTGGGTGACCAAGTGCGTTCTATCTCTCGCCAGATTGGAGACGACGGCATCCTCAATCCAACGACTCCTCTCCACAGCTTGGTTCCAGGAGACTGGGTCAAAATAAAGAAGCACACTCGATCAAACTGTCTGGCACCAAGGTGGGGAAAGAAACGCCAAGTAATCCTGGTAACAACCACTGCAGTGAAGGTCGCAGGTGTTCCCCAGTGGATCCACGCTGGCCACACCCAGAAGGTATTACCAGACAAAGAATTTGCAGAAGAAGGGCAACCAGCAGAGGACTCTGCAGGAGCCAGACCAGAAGTAGCTGACAACGAGCAGCCCAGCACCAGTCAGGCTGCAGGAACAGCAGACGTTGGCCCAGGAGTAGTTGACTACGAACTGCCAAGAATCCAGCCTGCTGAAGAGGTCCAGGAAGCTGAGCCAGGAGTAGCTGATGACGAGCTGCCAAGCATATGGCCAGAAGAATGGATACCGATGATTGATCTGACTGAAGATCCTATCAGAACAAGAGAGCGACTTAGTGAAGGTAGAGAGTGGACTAGTCAGGAAAAGCAAGGCTCAGGCGAAGAACCTCAGAATCTTGAGATTCACATCAAAACTGAGGAAGGAGAAGGTCAGACAGGGACAGAGCACGTGATTGATACAGAACAAGTGAATAAGACTGAACAAGTGCCCGATACTGAACAAGTGCAGGATACAGAGCAAGTGTTTGATACGCCTCCACTAACTCCTGATGTGGATAAGGGACAGACTAGACATAGAGTAATAGTTCGAGCAGAAGAAAATCAAGAGATCGAAGTGCTTGAACAGGATCAGATAGGGTTAGAAGAACGGGTTCAGGAAACAGAAACAGAAACAGAAACAGAGACAATCGAAAGCCAAAAACAAAATATTCCTGAACTAGGCCAGATTAGTAACCAGGCAGAAGAAATTGATGATAGCCCTGGAACTAGCGAGATAAGGGAAGAAGAAGAAGAAAGTGAAGCAGAATTGCCACAAGCTAAAGAGAATAAGAGGATAAGAGAAGAAAGTGAAGTCCAAGTACCAACTAAGAGACTAAAGAAAAGAAACAACCTTGAGCCTAGGTTCATAAAGAGACTAAGGCTAAGGATAAAGACGGTGGAAGAGAAACGTGCAGAAGCAAGGAGAAGTGCACGGATAGCAGAGCAAGAAGAAAACTCTTCCAAAAGAAGGAGTGAACGATTAAAAAGACAAAACAAGAAATACAAGTCTCCTGAATGGACACTCGTTTTGGAAGAACTTGAAGATCTTGATATAACTGACGTAAGCGACGGAGAGCCCGTCCCTGAGTACTCTGCTGAAGAAGAAGACGAACCACCGTGAATTTGCACAAAGTAAGCTAGCTGTGTAAAGACACAAAGAGGGGTCAAGAAACTTCTCCTGAGCCGAAATGTCTGATTCAACTGTGAATGGTAGACCTAGTTGCAGTCGTTTCAAGACGTGCTGCAAGGTGTGTATATGTAGTATAATAGTACTGATAATAATTTGGATAGGACTAACAATCTTTATACCCTTCACTGTAAGTAAAGATACTAACATTGTCCCTACTGAAGTTGTAAATACTGACAGTGAGGAGTTGACAACACAGAGTGTAGCAAGACATGAGAGAGCACTGAGACAAACAAAACGAGACTTAGAAGCATCAGATGAGGGAGGACTACATTATCATGGAGTTAAGAACAAGACACACTTAAATGTTTTCGCAAACTTGTTAATACACTATGTAGAGACTATGGAAATTGAAGATTGCTATGTCTGCATGAAGCTACCTACTTCTGTGGCTGAAGGCGTGACATACCATCACTTGCCATTGACATATGGAATTTCCTGTAGCATTCTGGCTAGTTTATTTTACAAAAGAGGACCGTTACAGTACTATTACTCTAACAATGACGTGATCTTTTCTGAACTTCCTATACGTGGGAACCTGAATCCTGTACATACCAAAAGTGACACCATAAGATATATGGGAGACTACTTTCTGACTATAGGTAACATTGACATAGCGGACGCACACAGAGATAACTTGACTTGTTCTTTGCGTGAGCAGGAAAAGATGTTCCTGAACATGGCAGAGAAAAGAAGAATTAAAATTCAAAAGAAGGCTAATGACGAAAGTCAGAAAAAGCCAAAGTGGGCAGAGAACATGGAAGGCACCTCAAATGGTGGAGCGGGACCTGCTCTGTTGCTGGATTTTGAAAAGAAAGGCAAGCTATGTCTTCACCGCGAGAAGACTAGCTATTATAATAATGTTTTCATTGGTTCCAGTGAATGCGAACATAATTACAAGGTAATTGGAGGTTGGGGTTTCAAAAATGGGTCAGAGCCTGTGTTTCCTGGAATTTATTATATTTGTGGGGACAAGGCTTATTTCAAATTGCCGGATCACTGGTATGGAAGCTGCTATTTTGGCATTGTCTTCCCGAAAATATACCATGTGAATGGGAAAACTGGAAGCAATGAAGATACTAATGGCTTAGTGCGTAGTAAAAGAGAAAGTATAGGTGAAATTATGGGTAGTATTTTCAGTGCACTGATACCTGGAGTGGGAGTGGTTCTGAACACTCACAGAATTTGCAAATTGTCTACTATAGTAGATGTGCTGTCTACTGAAACAGCTCATGGATTTCTGCTGGTCAATACCGAAATGGTTGCGATCAGATCAATGGTTTTACAGAATCGACTTGCTCTTGACACCTTATTAGCGAAAGAGGGCGGAGTCTGCCGGATGTTGAAGGCGCAACATTGTTGCACTTATATTCCGGATAAAAGTGTACAGATCAAAAGATATGTGAAAAACATTACTAATTTGACAAAGGAACTCAAACCACTCGAGGTTGATAGTGCCTGGAAGAGACTGGTAGATGGTCTCTCAAATGTAGGTCATTGGCTTGCTAGTGTAGGTAAAAGCTTGTTGTTCAAGATACTGATGCCAATTGGTATTATAGGTCTTATTATATTTCTCATTTTTATCTGTTGTAAATGCCGTAAGCGCACCAAGAAGCACGAGGTAAATGCAAGAGGGTTGAAACGGAGTGTGGATGAGATTGAGTTGGAGGAAGTGAATGATCAGATATACAAAAAGGTGAAGACTTCTCACCCTACTAAAACTGAGAGAGAAAAGTTAGAACGATTGCTGGAAGAGATAGAGCTATATAAAGTATGAAAGAAAGTTGGCATCTGGTTCTATTTTTGTGATGATAGTAAATATCATCAAAGAGGGGATTGATGAAGCAAAGCTTCACATATTTTGCGGCTTGCCGAAGTCAAGAACCTCGTTTATGTATAACAAGGTAATCAATGTACGTTTTACTAACGTTTATATTTAGTTTAAGTAAAGTTTATGACGCTTGCCTATGTGTATTCCTAACTATTTTAATCCGTGTTTATAAAATGGCCGCCGCTTGTATTTAGTTACTGCGCATGCGTCAGCCACACTCACGTGTCCTGACGCGTCTGCAGAAGTGGAGGGAAATTTATGCGCATGCGTAATTCATAGCTGTGCTTATCATGTGGTACTGCTCGTGCCACTGCTCTTGTATCCGTGTCAATGTAGCTAACATTTAAAAGCATAAGGTTATTTCTTGATGATGAGTTAAAAGTACAAACCCTGTGATGTGTTTTCATAATGACATTACTATGTATTAATTTGTTTTCGCTTACTTTTCATGTACCGCGGGGAATGGGGTTTTGTCTGTGCCGAGAACCATCTTGGAGGTCCCTTCTGCGCCTGCGCGACTTGCCGAGGCAGAGCAGACCTTGACTGATGGAACACAGCCAGTTGGCAGTGATGAGCAAGATGCTCCTGAGAAACGACCTGAATACTCGGCTGAACCAATCATATGTTCTCACAGTGCAACATTGTAAAAATTGCCATTGTATTTCTGCACTATTTCTCATGGGAACCCTAATCTAGTTAGGCGGTACCCTTCTATGCAAATTGTAGGCTTGGAGCGCTATGTTGTGATTGGTGTGTTACCCAAATCCTACCTTAGGACCAATCCAAATTGAGGGATTCTGACACTTTGCAACATTGGAGGGTGGTACACTGTCCCCAAACTGTATATCTACCCTGGGTTCCCCTGGGGAGTCGTCCGACTTGTCTGGTTTAGCTGACCTGTCACTGACCCAACGCACTCAATAGGTGACTGAAGATACAGAGCGCTGCGAAGCACTCTGTTCGAATTTGACCATAGACTAAGGTTTTACTGAACCTTAAAGTGCTGGCGAAGCACTTAACTGGGAGTTCGTTGACCCAATCGGGGTCTTGATCGATAGCTGCAGAGCGGGTGGAGCGCAGGCGTTGCTTCCGAACTGTGGGTTCCGGTCCTGTCCTGAAGAGGTCCTGTCCTGAGGGTTTGCTGTCCTATCCTGAGGGTTCTGTCCTGATTCCTATTCCGAGGGTATCCTGTTCTGTCTTGGGTGTCCATTCTGCACCTGCTGTCCTTTGAGGGTTATCCTTCCTTGAGGGTTTCCTGTCCTTAACTGACCCGTGGCCAGGGTTTGGTTTCCACACCTTTCTAGGTAAATATTGCTCTGAAAACTCTTAAAATCTTGCACCTTCTGAATTTCTAACTTTTGCTTTAATAAAGTTCATCATTGCATATGTTATATTTTCCATGCCTTTCCGCAACTATTGAAAGTCAATTACATATTTTCTTAAGTTTGTTCCTATGTCTTCTCACTTGTTAGAAATTATATTTTGCATTGCAGTTTGTCATTTTCTGATATGGTCTAGAACTTCATTGCCTAGACTGTTCAAAGGCCCCTTTACCTTAAGTGAAGCGTGTTACTCATTGTAGGCCCTCCTATAGTTACCCACACTTAGTCTGCCCATGTCTGGATAATACTGAATTGCATAGTATTTTTCTCATTACATTTTATCAATACTTTAATGATTACTCTGTCATTATTTCTTTATGCCTATATAATTTACGTTATCTTGGTTATTGATTGCCTTATTTTACTGTATCTCATGCAAGAAAATAATGAATTTTAGATAAACATTTTAAAACTTCCAGTTGTCCGTGGTCATTTAAACAGTATTTGAATGTTATTGGTTGGGTTTGTATTTTGTTGCTTTTCTTTACAGCTAGCTCCCTGATTCATTGTGGTCATTAGGTACCCGCATCGGTGGATGGTAAGTCGGGTGCACTGAAAATAATAGTAGGGAACACACACACACAACTTGGTAGAGCTCGTGAAGTCACCTGATCGATGTATATGGTGATTTGAAAGTATATGGGCCCTGAAGCCGGAAACGGCGAAAACTATTGGTCGGGTGGCCTCGCGCGCTCGATCAAAACTCTCTCTTTTTTCAGTGCTTGCTCACTGGGAATATTAATTAGACTAGATCTGGATTACATTTCTGAACTTACGTACTCATGCTTGGAAGGTTCCTTATTCCACTACAGTTTATACCATTTTCGCAAAGAATGCACCCTAGACAGGAGCTATTTTTACTGTTTAGGGCAATTATCTGCAGCATTTTGGGGCTGTGCGTGGTCAAATGGTTAGAATGTCAAACTGGGACTCCGTATAAAATCAAGGCATTGATGCTGAAGGCATACAAGAGCAAGCCTGTCTGTACCCTTTCACGCTCAACTGTCGCCAGCCACTAGAAACCCTTTTCGAACTACACGAAACCAGGTTGTTAGATTGAACTATACCATTCAACTATTACATCAGCTGAGTAAGTTAAGTCACCCGGTCTATGGTTTGGATCACTGCCATGAACAGAATTCTGATGCATCCAAAGTTTCTTCTTAATGCTGCACATGTAAGTTTACGAGTATGTGCAATCTCACCATAATTGGGGATAATACATATAAGCAAACACAGTTGGTTAGGACCAGGGGAAATTTATAAGACCAAGCTCCGATATGTTCCCTACAAGCATTAAACAACAAATATATCAGAGGGTCTAGTGACAGAACTGAAGTGTACGCACGATGTGACCTAACAAGGGAACCAAGATAACCTGAACATATGTGTATCTATCTAGGGTAATCTCCATAGTGGTCAGGAAAGGATGCCCATCAGTCACCACACGGAACCGCCCTTCATCATTTGGGATTCCATCAAGACCACCACTAGGAGAGCCACTAAACTTTCACGGTCGAGGGTCCAGATGTAGAAAGAGGACTCCTGCACCGATCAGATAGGTCATACTGTGGTCTTGCTACTCAATTTTGAGGATATTAGCACACATAACAAGAGGGGGACTGACGCTGCAGTGCGCAAAAGGTGTGAAAATAATAATAAGATAAGTGTTAATAAAATTGGATGGTGGGGTACTAACAATTTTATTCGGATGCTGCCCACTCTTCCAATATTAAAAAGTAGTCAGTGACAGTCACTATAGTATGGACTGCCCAGATTTTTCATAAGGTCGACATGTTTCAGCAATTGGTGACAAGTTTGTCATTGCTTTCTTCAGGACCGTATCTACTGATAGCTACTGCAGAAATAGTGATAATGAAACAAGAAAGTGCTCAAAATCAAAAACAGATACAGAGATCACCTGACATCACCAGGCGTTCATATAGTTTTCTTCACTCTTTCCAAATTATGTGAATGTACTAAAAATTGGAATGAAAATATGAAGGTCAACAAAGGTAACCCTTAGGAGAAAACAACTTGCAATATTCAGTTTGTAATTTATGCTATCGTGAGGTATCAATAATGTATACCAAAAGCACTCAACACTAAGTGCACGTGTCTTAACATTGGGTCTAATCTAGCAAATACCAATATAGCAAAACAAAGAACCATCTTACCATACTTGTAAGAGGTATGGACCTCAACCCACCTGGCCACGGCTCAGGGAATAGGGGAAGCACCGCTCTACAATAGAAAGAGATAAGTACACAGGACTCTGTTAACCTCACTCAATCTATCGATTGTTCGAAAATATCCATACAGCGCATGTATAACCAAACATTCACACACTGTCCACTCATAAGAATGAACATAGTCATAACTTTCAATGGCAGAAGTCGTACGCTTTTACCAAGTATCAAGTAATGGAACAGTCACGGCTTAATAAGTTAGAAGCTACTTGCCACGCATGTGACTTAAAGACAAGCGTGTCACTCAAAACTCAAGCATACCGCTGACGAGCAGGTGGTCACATCAGGCCGATTAAACCCGACAAGTTCTTCGTTTACCTGTCCGTCGGTACTCCTAGAATCGGCGTCCGAGGCGATCGGGGAGGTACCAAGGGACGGAAGAACTCGGGATTATAACGCCATGCGTGATTGGTCGAAAACCGGTCACATGGTACGCTTGTTTTACTGAAGACAGAACCGGGCTTATGATTGGCCTAAAGGATATAACTAACAGCCAATCATAGCCGTAGTAAATCGTGCCGGGTTTTCTCTTGCGATTCAGAAAAGGGGGTGGTGATAAACAGAGTGTCTGAATTAAGCAGACCACTCTTACCCAGTCCAAAGATCAGGGCTTGATCCATCACCGTTATTTAGCTCACTGCCCCATCCCAGCTCAGAACCTGGCTATATGCAAATTAGTCTGTCCCTGGCCCAGTGCATCATGGGAACAGGGCAGACCAAACTACCAAGCCAATTCTTCACCAGAAAGGAGACAAGCTACCGGGGACCGGTTTCTGGCATTTCTGGTTCTCTCTTGCGACATTTTTTGCTTTCAAGTTTGGTCTTACACACAACTTTATCGACACTGTTAAACGGTTAAATCGTACATGTTATAAACATTAACGATTAATCCCACAGCATCGAGAAAAGACAGCAAACGACAATGACTAACCACGATGTTAAATTACATGATAGAATGATGTAATGCTGTGGCAATTTTTTGACAGAAAAAATGTTTGGGTAAATAGTGACATACCAATCAAGGGAAACTAGTACCATATAGATGGCAGAATTACATAGTTCTACCGGGAATTGTTCCAAGCAGTGTTCCCTCTTGTTCAGTGTGGATTGAGCCCTTACGTATACTTAGAGATATCAACAGTATCTGATCATTATTGTCTAAATTAAAGGGTCGACCACGGTATGTCATCATTCAGACCCACACGATTAGTGCCCATCTTAAACACCCATTTCTGTTCTTTCAATAAAAGGTATTTGGACACATCCGTAACATGCGTGGGGATGTAAGGTTGTTCAATCACCGTCCATTGGAACGCCGTCGAGGGATGGTGTGCTTCTAGAAAGTGATTGGTGAGTTTTGTCGCTTGTCTCTTACACCTAATGGTGCTCTTATGTTCAGAGATTCTAACCCTGATTTTACGGGTTGTCATCCCTATATATTTCAGACCACAGGGACAAGTGATGAGATAAACGAGATTGTCACTGTTACAGTTTGTGAATTTAGACTGAATCCACGGTCTCAAGGTACCTATGTCAATTTCAGTCGTCTTCCTCGTTTGTGGGCAGGATTGGCACATGCCACAGGGATGATGACCTGTGACTGGCGGAAGATCCCAGAGAGAACCTAGGGCCCTAGGTCTTTCTTCACGTGGTCGTGTGTGGATCAATCGATCCCTGAGGTTGGGTCCCCTTTTAAATGAAAACAGAGGACTTTGAGTTGAAACACGGTCAGAGGTGAGAATAGACCAGTGTCTCTTGACCACTTTCTGTATTCTGTTGGACAAAGTCCCAAAGGTAGTTACAAAAGTAAGCCTCTCTACAGGAGGTTTCTGGACAGAAGGTTCAAGAAGAGCCAAACGATTGTTATTACGGGCACGCTTAAGTGAGCGTTGTACTAGTCTGGATGGATATTTTCTTGAGACTAGTTGCTCCTTAAGAGCCAAGGAGTGTGTTTTAAAAGCCGCAGCATTAGAACAGTTCCTCTGAACCCTTAAGAACTGTCCATAGGGCAGATTATCCTGTAAGGATTTAGGATGATGACTGTCGAAACATAGCAAGGAGTTCTTCACCAGAGGTTTCCTATATAATTCAGATTGCACTCCCTCCGGAGTTGCTGTAATCAGTAAGTCTAGGAACGCTAATTTGTCCCTACCTACTTCAATCGTAAAGCGGAGGAAGTTATTCCTGTTATTCAGCCACATTTAAAACTCATTGCATCTTTCTTCAGTGCCCCGCCATACCACTAGGACATCATCGATGTACCTTTTCCAAGTTCTAATACAATCGATGAAGGGGTTCGTGGTAACCGGTATGCACTCCTGTTCAAAAGAGTGAACATATAGATTTGCCAGGCTGGGAGCGTAAACGCTCCCCATACTGGTACCCGATATCTGAAGGTACATCGAGTCCTCGAATTGAAAAAAATTGTGCTTCATAGCTAAGGTGGCACAGGCCATGATAAAACTAGCTGGAGTAATACTATCTAAATCTCTTGACTGGAGTAGAAGCTGGATGACTTCAAGAGTTTCATCCTGAGGTATTGATGTATATAAGGCTTCTACATCAAAAGATACAAGAAGATCAGTAGTAACATCAAATTCAATTTCGGTCAATAGTCGTAGTACGTCAGTTGTGTCCTTTAAATAGGTAGGCATTTCTCGGACCATGGGACGCAAAAAATGATCAACAAATGTTGACAAAGGTTCGAGAATCGACCCGATGCCCGAGATAATAGGGCAACCCGGGGGTGGTCTTTGCTTTTTATGCACCTTGGGCAGGGCATAAAAGTATGGGGTAACAGGATGTGTAGTACATAGAAAGGTTGCTTCTTGTGGCGTTATTCAACCTTCAGACAATGCCTCTTCAGTCATAGTTTGAATTGTAGCTTTCAGTTCTTGTGTAGGATCAGCATCTAACAGGCGGTAAGATCTCACATCGCCCAATTGGCGCAAGCACTCTGCACGGTAGGTGCTAGTGTCCAAGAGGACAATAGCACCACCTTTATCTGCTGGCTTGATGGTCAATTTGTCATCCATTGATAATGCTTTAAGAGCCAATTGCTCCTCTTTGGGAAAATTATTGTAAAACACATTCTCTTGTTGAGTAAACAGGTCCTCAATGCTCTTCTCAATAGCCTGCTCAAAGGCCAGCACCTTGGGAGGCATTGAGTGAGACGGTGGATAGAAGTTAGATTTCTTCTTTAACCCTGTATTAACATCTTGCATTTCAGTTTCTTGTTTGCTTGCAAAAAAGAAGTGTAGTTTAATCTTACGTAAGAATTTGGACAACTCAAGTCGTGTTTCAAAGTGGTCGTTCCTATGTGTGGGTACAAATCCTAGCCCTCTATTGAGAGCCTTCTCTTCCATTTGTGTCAATATGTGTTGGCTCAATTTAATTACTAGCCCGGTTCCAGGCTGATTGTCGCCTGTTCCTTGCTCTTCGTGGTAGTGCTCCTCAGGTTCCTCGCTGATGTTGTTGGCGGACTGTAATGCACATGTGGTTGTTGTTGACCTCTTCTCCTGCCTCGGGACCGTCCCCGACCTCCGCCTAAAAAAGGCTGTCCTCCAAAATTAGTGGGATAATGTGATGGTTGAAAAGGGCCCATCTGTTGAGGTCCCATCTGTGGAGGGAAAGGCGGACCACCGAACTGCCATGGGTTAGGTGGCCACCATAGTTGTGTTTGGTTTTGTTGATTTCCTCTCCAATTATTGCGTGGATTCCTTTTACCCCGACCTCTACCTAGAGATCCCTGACTAGTAGACCCAGTGTCACTATCTGATGTATTTTCGTCAGAGCTTAATGTCCCATAACTAGACCCTGTTTTACGCCCATTCGTAGGAAAATCAGGTGGAGTGTATGTCTCACTTGTATATGGGTAAACTTTGTCGAACTTAAACTTGTCAAGATCTTTTCTACATTTTTCAATCTTGACAGACAAAGTAAATTCTTTGAACTCCCTGTTGTTCTTATTTGTCTCATCCACATTTTTCTGGAAGGCTTTACTGGAAAGGGGAGTCCTAATGTGGACTCTAGAACCTGGATCACAATAAGTATTGCGTCTGCAATTCTCTTAGAGGTCTGGATAATAAGTATGAGCCAGTCCCTGGTGCATCGCCATGCGATGAGTGACCAGCTTTTTAAGAATTCTTTATCCGTCAGGAAAAGTCTCGGGTTGTTAGTTACAATCAACCCAGTGGGTGCACAGTTGTTACGTAAGTATTGTGCCATCACAGTGCCATGGAGGGTTGTCCGCGTGTGTGATTTCTTGAGGATGAGTATCTTGCCCCACTCGTCCTCATTACTAGTAACAGGAGTTGCTACGGTATCCAATAGATCAGGATGGTCGGCCAAAACCAATTGTACATCATCCTCATCAAACGAAAGGCCGTGATTTTCGGCCATAATGAAAACAAGGGAAAGTGAGTAAAAGCTAGTAGACCTGCGCCGCAAGAAAAATTCAAACAAAAATTAGAGCAAAAAACGCTTAACACCGTATTATCGGTGGCGTAAATCAACAGTCATCTATTCTGTTGTAAAAAAGGGTCCGCAGTCACAGTGACTGCTCAGGAACAAGCAAACACAGTTGGTTAGGACCAGGGGAAATTTATAAGACCAAGCTCCGATAGGTTCCCTACAAGCATTAAACAACAAATATATCAGAGGGTCTAGTGACATAACTAAAGTGTACGCACGATGTGACCTAACAAGGCAACCAAGATAACCTGAACATATGTGTATCTATCTAGGGTCATCCACACAGTGGTCAGGAAAGGATGCCCATCAGTCACCACACGGAACCGCCCTTCATCATTTGGGATTCCATCTAGACCACCACTAGGAGAGCCACTAAACTTTCACGGTCGAGGGTCCAGATGTAGAAAGAGGACTCCTCCACCGATCAGATAGGTCGTACTGTGGTCTTGCTACTCAATTTTGAGGATCTTAGCACACATAACAAGAGGGGGACTGACGCTGCAGTGCGCAAAAGGTGTGAAAATAATAATAAGATAAGTGTTAATAAAATTGAATGGGGGGCACTAACAATTTTATTCGGATGCTACCCACTCTTCCAATATTAAAAAGTAGTCAGTGACAGTCACTATAGTATGGACTGCCCAGATGTTTCATAAGGTCGACATGTTTCAGCAATTGGTGACAAGTTTGTCATTGCTTTATTCGGGACCGTATCTACTGATAGCTACTGCAGAAATAGTGATAATGAAAACAAGAAAGTGCTCAAAATCAAAAACAGATACAGAGATCACCTGACAACACTAGGTGTTCATATCGTTTTCCTCACTCTTTCCAAGTTATGTGAATGTACTAAAAAGAGGAATGAAAATATGAAGGTCAACAAAGGTAACCCTTAGGAGAAAACAACGTGCAATATTCGGTTCGTAATTTATACTATCGTGAGGTATCAATAATGTATACCAAAAGCACTCAACACTAAGTGCACGTGTCTTAACATTGGGTCTAATCTAGCAAATACCAATATAGCAAAACAAAGAACCATCTTACCATACTTGTAAGAGGTATGGACCTCACCCCACCTGGCCACGGCTCAGGGAATAGGGGAAGCACCGCTCTACAATAGAAAGAGATAAGTACACAGGACTCTGTTAACCTCACTCAATCTATCGATTGTTCGAAAATATCCATACAGCGCATGTATAACCAAACATTCACACACTGTCCACTCATAAGAATGAACATAGTCATAACTTTCAATGGCAGAAGTCGTACACTTTTACCAAGTATCAAGTAATGGAACAGTCACGGCTTAATAAGTTAGAAGCTACTTGCCACGCATGTGACTTAAAGATAAGCGTGTCACTCAAAACCCAAGCATACCGCTGACGAGCAGGTGGTCACATTAGGCCGATTAAACCCGACAAGTTCTTCGCTTACCTGTCCGTCGGTACTCCTAGAATCGGCATCCGAGCCGATCGGGGAGGTACCGAGGGACGGAGGAACTCGGGATTATAACGCCATGCGTGATTGGTCGAAAACCGGTCACATGGTACGTTTGTTTTACTGAAGACAGAACCGGGCTTATGATTGGCCTAAAGGATATAACTAACAGCCAATCATAGCCGTAGTAAATCGTGCCGGGTTCTCTCTTCCGACATTTTTTGCTTTCAAGTTTGGTCTTACACACAACTTTATCGACACTGTTAAACGGTTAAATCGTACATGTTATAAACATTAACGATTAATCTCACAGCATCGAGAAAAGACAGCAAACGACAATGACTAACCACGAATTACATAATAGAATGATGTAATGCTGTGGCAATTTTTTGACAGAAAAAAGGTTTGGGTAAATAGTGACAATAGTGACATACCAATCAAGGAAAACTAGTACCATATAGATGGCAGAATTACATAGTTCTACCGGGAATTGTTCCAAGCAGTGTACCCTCTTGTTCAGTGTGTATTGAGCCCTTATGTATACTTAGAGATATCAACAGTATCTGATCATTATTGTCTAAATTAAAGGGTCGACCACGGTATGTCATCACTCAGACCCACACGATTAGTGCCCATCTTAAACACCCATTTCTGTTCTTTCAATAAAAGGTATTTGGACACATCCGTAACATGCGTGGGGATGTAAGGTTGTTCAATCACCGTCCATTGGAACGCCGTTGAGGGATAGCGTGCTTCTAGAAAGTGATTGGTGAGTTTTGTCGCTTGTCTCTTACACCTAATGGTGCTCTTATGTTCAGAGATTCTAACCCTGATTTTACGGGTTGTCACCCCTATATATTTCAGACCACAGGGACAAGTGATGAGATAAACGAGATTGTCACTGTTACAGTTCGTGAATTTAGACTGAATCCACGGTCTCGAGGTACCTATGTCAATTTCAGTCGTCTTCCTCGTTTGTGGGCAGGATTGGCACATGCCACAGGGATGATGACCTGTGACTGGCGGAAGATCCCAGAGAGAACCAAAAGAGTGTGTTTTAAAAGCTGCAGCATTAGAACAGTTCCTCTGAACCCTTATGAACTGTCCATAGGGCAGATTATCCCGTAAGGATTTAGGATGATGACTGTCGAAACATAGCAAGGAGTTCTTCGCCAGAGGTTTCCTATATAATTCAGATTGCAGTCCCTCCGGAGTTGCTGTAATCAGTAAGTCTAGGAACGCTAATTTGTCCCCACCTACTTCAATCGTAAAGCGGAGGAAGTTATTCCTGTTATTCAGCCACATTAAAAACTCATTGCATCTTTCTTCAGTGCCCCGCCATACCACTAGGACATCATCGATGTACCTTTTCCAAGTTCTAATACAATCGATGAAGGGGTCTGTGATAACCAGTATGTGCTCCTGTTCAAAAGAGTGAACATATAGATTTGTCAGGCTGGGAGCGTAAACGCTCCCCATACTGGTAACCGATATCTGAAGGTACATCGAGACCTCGAATTGAAAAAAATTGTGCTTCATAGCCAAGGTGGCACAGGCCATGATAAAACTAGCTGGAGTAATACTATCTAAATCTCTTGACTGGAGTAGAAGCTGGATGACTTCAAGAGTTTCATCCTGAGGTATTGATGTATATAATGCTTCTGCATCAAAAGATACAAGAAGATCAGTAGTAACATCAAATTCAATTTCGGGCAATAGTCGTAGTACGTCAGTTGTGTCCTTTAAATAGGTAGGCATTTCTCGGACCATGGGACGCTAAAAATGATCAACAAATGTTGACAAAGGTTCGAGAACAGGTGGGGACAAATTAGCGTTCCTAGACTTACTGATTACAGCAACTCCAGAGGGACTGCAATCTGAATTATATAGGAAACCTCTGGCGAAGAACTCCTTGCTGTGTTCGACAGTCATCATCCTAAATCCTTACGGGATAATCAGCCCTATGGACAGTTCTTAAGGGTTCAGAGGAACTGTTCTAATGCTGCGGCTTTTAAAACACACTCTTTGTCTCCTAAGGAGCAACTAGTCTCAAGAAAATATCCATCCAGACTAGTACATCGCTCACTTAAGCGTGTCCGTAATAGCAATCGTTTGGCTCTTCTTGAACCTTCTGTCCAGAAACCTCCTGTAGAGAGGCTTACTATTGTAACTACCTTTGGGACTTTGTCCAACAGAATACAGAAAGTGGTCAAGAGACACTGGTCTATTCTCAACTCTGACCGTGTTTCAATTCAAAGTCCACTGTTTTCATTTAAAAGGGGACCCAACCTCAGGGATCGATTGATCCACACACGACCACGTGAAGAAAGACCTAGGGCCCTAGGTTCTCTCTGGGATCTTCCACCAGTCACAGGTCATCATCCCTATGGCATGTGCCAATCCTGCCCACAAACGAGGAAGACGACTGAAATTGACATAAGTACCTCGAGACCGTGGATTCAGTCTAAATTCACGAACTGTAACAGTGACAATCTCGTTTATCTCATCACTTGTCCCTGTGGTCTGAAATATATAGGGATGACAACCCGTAAAATCAGGGTTAGAATCTCTGAACATAAGAGCACCATTAAGTGTAAGAGACAAGCGACAAAACTCACCAATCACTTTCTAGAAGCACGCCATCCCTCGACGGCGTTCCACTGGACGGTGATTGAACAACCTTACATCCCCACGCATGTTACGGATGTGTCCAAATACCTTTTATTGAAAGAACAGAAATGGGTGTTTAAGATGGGCACTAATCGTGTGGGTCTGAATGATGACATACCGTGGTCGACCGTGGTCGACCCTTTAATTTAGACAATAATGATCAGATACTGTTGATATCTCTAAGTATACGTAAAGGCTCAATCCACACTGAACAAGAGGGAACACTGCTTGGACCAATTCCCGGTAGAACTATGTAATTCTGCCATCTATATGGTACTAGTTTCCCTTGATTGGTATGTCACTATTTACCCAAACCTTTTTTCTGTCAAAAAATTGCCACAGCATTACATCATTCTATTATGTAATTTAACAACGTGGTTAGTCATTGTCGTTTGCAGTCTTTTCTCGATGCTGGTGGATTAATCGTTAATGTTTATAACATGTACGATTTAACCGTTTAACAGTGTCGATAAAGTTGTGTGTAAGACCAAACTTGAAAGCAAAAAATGTCGGAAGAGAGAACCCGGCACGATTTACTACGGCTATGATTGGCTGTTAGTTATATTCTTTAGGCCAATCATAAGCCCGGTTCTGTCTTCATGGCATTATAATCCCGAGTTCTTCCGTCCCTCGGTACCTCCCCAATCGGCTCGGACGCCGATTCTAGGAGTACCGACGGACAGGTAAGCGAAGAACTTGTCGGGTTTAATCGGCCTGATGTGACCACCTGCTCATCAGCGGTATGCTTGGGTTTTGAGTGACACGCTTGTCTTTAAGTCACATGCGTGGCAAGTAGCTTCTAACTTATTAAGCCGTGACTGTTCCATTACTTGATACTTGGTAAAAGCGTACGACTTCTGCCATTGAAAGTTATGACTATGTTCATTCTTATGAGTGGACAGTGTGTGAATGTTTGCTTATTCATGCGCTGTATGTATATTTTTGAACAATCGATAGATTGAGTGAGGTTAACAGAGTCCGGTGTACTTATCTCTTTCTATTGTAGAGCGGTGCTTCCCCTATTCCCTGAGCCATGGCCAGGTGGGGTGAGGTCCATACCTCTTACAAGTATGGTAAGATGGTTCTTTGTTTTGCTATATTGGTATTTGCTAGATTAGACCCAATGTTAAGACACGTGCACTTAGTGTTGAGTGCTTTTGGTATACATTATTGATACCTCACGATAGTATAAATTACGAATTGAATATTGCACTTTGTTTTCTCCTAAGGGTTACCTTTGTGGTGACCTTCATATTTTCATTCCTCTTTTTAGTACATTCACATAACTTGGAAAGAGTGAAGAAAACGATATGAACACCTAGTGATGTCAGGTGATCTCTATCTGTTTTTGATTTTGAGCACTTTCTTGTTTTCATTATCACTATTTCTGCAGTAGCTATCAGTAGATACGGTCCTGAAGAAAGCAATGACAAACTTGTCACCAATTGCTGAAACATGTCGACCTTATGAAACATCTGGGCAGTCCATACTATAGTGACTGTCACTGACTACTTTTTAATATTGGAAGAGTGGGTAGCATCCGAATAAAATTGTTAGTACCCCCCATCCAATTTTATTAACACTTATCTTATTATTATTTTCACACCTTTTGCGCACTGCAGCGTCAGTCCCCCTCTTGTTATGTGTGCTAAGATCCTCAAAATTGAGTAGCAAGACCACAGTACGACCTATCTGATCGGTGGAGGAGTCCTCTTTCTACATCTGGACCCTCGACCGTGAAAGTTTAGTGGCTCTCCTAGTGGTGGTCTTGATGGAATCCCAAATGATGAAGGGCGGTTCCGTGTGGTGACTGATGGGCATCCTTTTCTGACCACTGTGGGGATGACCCTAGATAGAAACACATATGTTCAGGTTATCTTGGTTGCCTTGTTAGGTCACATCGTGCGTACACTTCAGTTCTGTCACTAGACCCTCTGATATATTTGTTGTTTGATAATACATATAAACCATTAGTAATAAAGTAAAAGGAGGGTCTTTCCCAAGTTAATTGAGATAGACATTTTAACAATCCCCATGTGTCTTTAAGGGCAATAATCGCTCTATATGTTAATGCAAGATCTATGCCCAAACACGTAGTTGAGGTATGCAACCTTCTTGCATTCCTCAATCAAGCAGATTGTTTTACTACGGAAACATGGTTCCACCTTGCATCTTCCCCTGACAAAGCTGCTCAGTAACTAATTAAACTTGATAGGGAAGGCAAGGTACAAAAGGAAAGGAGGGTTGCAATTATATTTAAACCTTTTCTCAATACCTCAATGATCGATTCTCATCTGTCAAATTAGTTAGAGATGTTGCTCCCATCTACAAAAGCGTGTACAGGGACTTCGATTTACTGCCCTCCGGGGCCAAAGGAAGTGTTTAACATTATTTTACATACACTGCTGATCTCCCCTATCATTGGGGTGGACACCTTTGAATAGAAAATATAAAAACCTAGGTTGGAATCAATACAACCTAATAAACACTGATTTGCAGGTGTGAAGATCCTCCGCAAGTCACAGGATGTCACAGGATGTAAGTTCCCGTGTCTTCCGGGGAATGGACCTCACCTCACCTGGTGACAGCTCAGGAATGGAGGCCCGCTCTGTCTGTCGGAACCTCGGGGGGCCGCTGAGTTAGGAAAAGGAAACCAGTAAATCAGGTTTTTTTTAGGTTGTATTGATTACAACCTTGGTTTTTCTATTTTCTATTCAGCAACAAATATTTTGTATATTTTTTCACTACTCAGTAGCAGGTATTGATAGTGGTTCTGAGGAAGGCCTAGGAAAATTGACATCCTGGCAGGCTGAAACATGTAGACTAGAATCAGTTACATCTAAATAGTTAATTTGCTCAAACTGCTTTTGCACTGTTTTTAATTTGGATAAGTAGAAGATATCCATTAAAACTTTTTTCTTCTGCTACCAATTTTATCTTCACTTTTCACACCCATGCACTGCGTCCATCACTCCTATTCACAGAATATGTCTTTACATCTGTAGTTTCTCACTTACCTTCTTCGTTTGGAAACATCTGTGAGCTCCCCTCTCTAGTGAGAAGGTTGCAGCCCCTGGTTACACTAATGAGTAACCAGGAAGGAGAACCCAGATGATGAAGCATTTCACTTCAGTGAGCGATGGTTATCCGTCCTTTTTAAAGGATTTTCCTTTCTAAGGCAGTATACTCTTACTATTGGAATACAGCACACTAGGTTTTCTGCACACAGGTAGGTTTTTTAGATACCTTCCAGACCCATGATGCACCTGTGGCCAGTGAATGGTACAGAGACCTGAGAAGACTTTGGGAAGCATTTCCAGCACCCTCAAATAACGTGTTTCTAGCTACCGACTAAGGACAACTATTCTGAAACACATGTCTAGAGATACACAGCAAACATTACACACACACACACGCACACATACACTTCCTTATCAGACACTAACACGCAAACCACACACATGGATACAAACACATCTAGTCCACATTCAGAACTCAACCCACACACACAGAAACTACTCACACCTAAACCAGAGTCAGACAGACACCCTACTATGTACAGATTTCTTGATGTCGTGGGCCAGAATTCCAAAAGTAATAATATTGTGCTTTACTTGAGATAAAAGAGACATAATTGGATTGTTTGCATTTTGTTTTAATGTGATGGAATGGTTAACTTAGGCTAATGGCATGTTTTCATTTAATTGTGCAGCACAGCTCCATGTAATTTAAAAGTGCTGTGTTTTCTTCTTTATCTGCCTGTGCACCAAGAGCCTCAGTTTTGACCTTCACCAATGTATTACATTTACGAAATTCAGTGGACACCACAGTCTTGTTTGCTCTGTAACATTTATAAAATGTATTCATTTTCTGTTCCTGATGCTCCTGGAGACATTCAATTGAAGGTCACTTCCTTCAGCCAAAAATAGGTCTTGTGTATATTTTTTAATGAGCTTTTGTTCCTGTGTAAGGCATAGGGCAGCATACTCATCGCATATAGGGCAAAGGTAATTTATATTATGTGATTTTTATGTTTTACTATTGGGTCCAGAACTTTAACTTTCTTTGTCACCCCACTGTGACGGTATGGTTTCTCAGATAAAAAATATGAAAACACCGTCTGGGAAGTAAGCCAGGTTCCTTCCCAATCCCTTTAGACAACAAACTCCATGTTAGTCTGTTTTTCGATCAGCACTTAGAATTATTTTCATGTTTTTTCCTGCCTTTAACTGAGCGGTCCTAATGTCATTTGCTCATTATGGGCCAGATGTAGGTAATTCTATTTTACCGACTCATAAATACCGAATTTTACCGATTCGGTATTTATGAATCGGTAAAATAGAAGGTGGGAGATGTAGGTGAAATCGGTATTTGAAATACCGATTCTGTAAAAATCGGTATTTACTGATTCTGTAATTACAGAATCGGTATTTCCCATTGATTCCTATGGGCTTTGAAGCCCATAGGAATCAATGGGAAATACCGATTCTGTAATTACAGAATCGGTAAATACCGAATCCTGCAAGGGTGCAGGGGGTGTCACTTTGACACCCTCTAGCACCCCAAATACAGGCATGTGTGCCATGTGGCACACAGACATGCCCTAAGGGCACGTCTGTCTGTCACATGGCATAGGTGTGCATGCACACATGTGCATGCACACCTGGATTCGGTATTTTACCACCCAATTGGATTGGGAGGTAAAATACCGAATCTGTAAGGCCTTTGGGACTCAGAAGAGTCCCACCTACATCTGGCAGTTACAGAATCGGTAAAAATACCGATTCTGTATTTTACCGATTCGGTAAATTTACCGAATCGGTAAAATTGTCCCCCTACATCACAGATACCCATTTACCGGTCGGTAATGGCCGAAATCGGCCGTTACCGCTCGGTAAATGGCCTCCTACATCTGGCCCATATGTATCTTGTGCTAGACCATATTCAGTTCTGGATATTGATTTGATCTGGGTTTATTTTCAGCTACAAATGATATTCCCCCAAAATTGCATTATTCTGATTTGATTGACTGCCCATTGCCTTTAGCCTTCTAAATTGATTCTTAATTTTGACTTAACCTTCATGGTTTGCACTTTGAATCCTGTCTCAAGTGAATGTTCTTTTGTCTCTCAGCATATTTTATGTTTGTGTCCCGGGCTGTCGTCTCTTAGAGTCTCACACATAGCCCTGGTCAATCAATCAGCCCTTTTGATGCATAACATCCTGACTGCAATTAAATAAAATCAGCACATTAACTCCTGAGTCACATCAACAATCATTTTAGGGCAAAATGCTTTAAAGTGAACAACAACACCCACTGTTTGATTAACACCACCTGTTGGGAACACTAAAGGCACGCACCATTTCAGGATGTAACATAATGTATTAATAGCAACAATACCAAAGAAGTGTATAAAAACACTCAACAGAATCCAATAATCATGAATGAAAAGACCAACATTGAAAATAATTATGCAGAATGTGAAAGGTAGCAGTGAGTCATTATCCTGCTTACAAAAAGGCATTCGTTTAAATTTAGAATAGAAAGTGCTGTAATTTAAGGCTTCATGAAATGCATTCAGAAATTCTGCCTGCCAACACAGGAAAGTGCATTGGATTACAGGGAATTTGACCTAGGTCATACCAGAAGACATGCTGGCTTTAGAACCACCTAAGAAGATATCATGTGAAATAAATAAGAACATGGAATGAGTCATAGAAATAACATTGCCATGTAGATCTCTATAGATGAGGTCATGGGCTCCGCATGAACGCAAATATACATTTTTTTTACCTCACAATATATCTGTAAATGGTCTTGTATGGTCACACTGAGGGGATAGAAGCAGGTTGAATATTTACCAGTAGGGGTTATACATTTTAGGCAGCATAACACAGAAATGCAAACTAAGTGGAGAAGGAACCCAACTTACCATTAACAAAGCTTTTTTCAGTGTTTTGGTTGTTGCATTAAGCCTACACTTCACCAGTGGTTCTCAGGAGTGTGGCCACAGAGCAGTCAGGCTCTGAGCCTAACCTTAAAAATACCGCTTTATATGCAGTGAATGTTTTTTTTAATGTTGTGCTTTGGTGGACCTGGCCCTTTTTGCAGGGTCGCCCCAAGATTGTTGACTTGTGTTGCTGAACCCATTTATTGTTGGCATTCAGCCTATGTGAACTTTTCCCTGCTAATCGAGAGTTAAATTGCTTGTGCTCTCAACAAAGACCATGGTAACATTGGTTTACAACTGATTGATGCATTTAAATTTACTTCTAAGTCCCCAGTATATGGAACTACATGTCCCCAGAGCCTGTAAATTAAATGCTACTTGTGGGCAGCAGCACTTATTTTCCAACCAACTAAAGTAGCATTTTAAAACATGTCCTAGGCCTGCCGCTTTAGCCTTTACTACTGTTTTAAATTTCCATTTCAACCTAGAAAAATAAACCTTTCACAGGGTTCAAACATTCCTT
This sequence comes from Lissotriton helveticus, assembly GCF_964261635.1. Lineage (NCBI taxonomy): Eukaryota > Metazoa > Chordata > Amphibia > Caudata > Salamandridae > Lissotriton > Lissotriton helveticus. The sequence continues at coordinate 1,378,097,650 of NC_136069.1, read as the reverse complement.
TTAAGTGCTTATAGTCAAACCTCAGGTGGACCCTGAAGGGTCAAAGGGCAGTGTGTTGTGTGTTTACTACATTTAATAAGTGCTAACTTTGGATTGGGAGTAGGTAGAGATATGAAGTTTACAATGTAAAGTCTTCTTTAATAGTGAGGTCAGATTTTAAGCTATAATTTTGAAAATGCTATTTTTAGAAAGTGGTCGTTTTCTTGTCCTAACCACCTGTGCCTTCTGCCAGTATTGTGGGTCACATAAATGTGTATGTTTTGCTGCTAGGGTTTTTTGTATTACTTCCAGACAGTAACACAATGGTGCTTAGGTGTGGACAGGATGGTCCATGTTGACAGGATGACTAGGTAGGGACTGCTCCCATCCCCACTTACACTTTGAAGGACTTTGCCTACTGTGCACTTAAAAGATCTCCACTCCAAGCATGGGTTGCATTATCTCACACTCAGACAGTTTGGAGTCTTGGCAAAGTAAAGAGAGGAACTTCCCAGAACCAGATGTGAGGGTAGGACGTGGAGTCCCCCTACACAAAGAATGGCACCGGGTATACATATTGGGCCCTCTGAGCCACTCATGAGAACACTCCTGGAACTGTAGAAGTCACAGAAGAAAGGCTGCCCTGATGCCAGAGGACTGACTTGCTGCTTGAAGCACTGTCTTGCTGTCTGAAAATGAAACCTTGACCTGCTTGCCTTCATGCCAGGCTAACCAGAGTGGCTCCAAGGGTCAGTTGACTGACCTCCTGTGTGAGCTACAGGGACACAATAAACTTTCAAAGCTCTCCCAGCAACTGCCCAGTTGACCTGCTGCAACTTTGCTGGAGTGGGTTCCAGATCTCAAAGACCTAGACCCTTGGCTGGCATCAGTATGTAATATTCTGAAGAAAAGGTGACAATCCTGTAGTTTGACCTTCCTGTGACTGCAATGGGCCCTTTTTCATCAAGAGTTTGCTGTCCACGATGATCGCCAAAGCAAAGCTCTGGTGAAACCTGCTCTATATGTTGACAGTGATCGCCAGTGATGACCGGCAACATGAGACCCATATTTTGTACCACAGCAACGAAAGTCTGAGATGACTACCAAAGCGAAATTAGAGCGTTGACCGAGGGTAACCCCGACCGGCTCTTCTATGAACGGAACTTTTCACACTGGACTTGCAAGGTATCATTTCAGCGGGGTTAACCCGCCCCTGTGGCCCACACTCCATCGCAGTAGGCCTGAACTCATGACTTTCAGCTGGTCCAGCGCGACCAGATAATCACGGGTGGTGCTTTGTGCTTTTAGGTGCTACTTTCACTCAACTCTTTAATATTGAATATATTCGATTCTATTGCTTGAACTTTTGTTGTTCTTGTATCATTTAATAATAAAAATGTACTCTATTTTTCAAAATTGTTCAGGATTTTTCTTGTTTGTGTTTTCACTTTATTATTGTTTGTGTACTGCATAATTATTTTACACATTGCTTCCAAGTTTTCTGCCTATCAGCTATCCTGGCTGAAGACGGCTGATAGACAGAAACCGGCCCTAGGATGCTTGATTGCGGTCCAGGGAAGACATGGGTTGGACGTTCGGGCTGGACTGTTCCCATGAGGCACAGGGTCAAGACTGATTTGCATATGGCCATGTCTGAACTGGGGTGGCTAGGTGAGCAAAATAATGATGGATTAAACCCAGATCTGTGACTGGGGGTGAATGTTTTGCCATTGTGCAACATTCCGTCCATTATCTTGTGTGTTTTGCTGTTCTCCCTATGTGAGAAGGGTATGCCCAGACGTGGTTCCCGTGTTCACTAAGCCACTGGAGTCAAGCTATCCTGGCTGAAGACGGCTGATAGCCAGAAAACGGTCCTAGGATGCTTGATTCCGGTCCAGGGAAGACATGGCTTGGCAGTTCGGGCTGGACTGTTCCCATGAGGCACAGATTCAAGACTGATTTGCATATGGCCATGTCTGAACTGGGGTGGCTAGGTGAGCAAAATAACGATGGATTCAACCCAGATCTGTGACTGGGGGTGAATGTTTTGCCATTGTGCAACATTCCGTCCATTTTCTTGTGTGTTTTGCTACCAATGGTGTATACCAAGAGATTCGAACCCATACATATTCCTGATTACTATCCACACTTTATAAGCAGCCCCCAAGACCTTAAATCTAGTACGCTTGTAGTAGCTCAAATCTAAGTTTAAAAACAAGCAGTTTTTAGCTTTCACTCCCAATAACATCTGGTATATAGAGGGGCACTCCTCAATATCGAGCGGGCCAGCCCCTGTAAGCAATATATTCATACCTTGGATCATACAAGCATAATAATACAGAGTAAAATCCGGTACAGACCAGCCCCTTGACAGTCTCGGTAATACCATATATCGCATAGCCCGACGGGCCTTACCCCTAGACCACATGAATCACATACAAATAGATTGCAGGTGTGCCAAGCTCGCCTTTGGAATTTCTAAGGGCACGCATCTAAGAAAATACAGCATTTTAGGCAGTATCATCATTTTTAATAAATTACCTCTCCCTACAAGAGAGAGATCCAGGCATTCAGCCTGGTCTAGCTGTCTCCTCACCCCCATCAAGAGAGCATTCCAGTTTGATTTAACCAAGGCAGTTGCGGAGACCCTGAGCTTAACACCCAAATAAGTAACCTCTTGACAAGCCCTTGGGTCAGAATAAGTCGGCATATTGGCACATAGCAACTGAGTTTTAGCCGTATTCAGCTTATAGCCGGAAACTGCCCCAAATTCTATAGCCAAGTGCTCAATCACCTGCATTGCTGTGGTTGGTCTAGGCGTGACAACAGCAACGTCATCCGCATAAGCGAGGACCTGAAACTGATAATTCTGTATGTTTATTGGTTGAATCCTGGTGCTAGATTCCAACATTTTTAGAAACGGATCAATATATAATGAAAAGAGCAAAGGGGAGCACAGGCACCCTTGCCTAGTGCCCCGTTGTATATGAACTACCTCCGACTCGAGTTCCATGGTGCAAATACGGGCAACGGGTTGGCGATATAATGTCTGCACAGAGGTGATAAACTCTGGACCAAAACCACGCCGCCTCATTACATCCCATAAAAAGCGCCAGGAGACTCGGTCGAAAGCCTTCTCGGCATCCAATAAAATTAGACACAGCACCTCCCGAGTTATATTAACATAGTCAAAGAGTGGTATTACCCGACTTACATGATTTGTCGTTCCCCGGTGCGGGATAAAACCATGCTGTGTGGTGGAGACTAGTGGGGTAATAACTGAAGCCAGCCTGGTAGCCAATATTTTTGTAATAGATCTTCCCATCCGCATTTAATAGCGAAATGGGCCGATATGAGCCGGGTACATTTGTAGGTTTGTCTTTTCTGTGAAACACGACTATGCATCCTTCATCCCAAGACTTGGGGGCAGCCTCTTTCTGAGCCGCTCTAATTGTTGCTAACATATCTAGCTTCAATACAGTAAAAAAAAAAATATACATTTCCAGAGGTAGTTTGTCTGGGCCTGCCGCCTTGCCCGCAGCCAACCCATTCACCACTACTTCTGATTCCCCTAACGTGATTGGAGCATCCAACCTTTCTGCCTTGTCCAAAGAAAGCAACAGACTTTATAGCTAGATAAATAATACTGCTCTTCATTGAGATGTCCTGTCTAGTACCCCATATTAGCCCTTCAAAGCCTAAGTTTTCTGGTGATCCTATTTGACTTAAAGAATTTCAGGATGGTCTATATCAAGAATTTCTGGATGTTTAAAAAAAATCCGCTGCAGGTACTCTACCTCCCTACAGAGATTTAGCTTGCCTAGTTCCCATCTTGCCTTGATTCCTCAACTGCTGGAGCATCTTTGTTTTTCATGCCAAAGACGTTGAAAGAGTTAAGGCCACATATAAACTACAGAGGGCTTAATAAATGCACCATCAAGGATCGTTACCTTCTGCCCTCATTAAGGGCATCTTAAAGTCAGTGCAGTGGGGTGCATATTTCACAAAGTTTCTCCTCCTAGGAGAGTACCACTTGCTCTAAATGAAGAAAGGTGTTAAGTGGAAGACACCCTTCTGAACTCCTTTTGGGCATTTTGAATATTGAGTCATACCCTTTGGTCTCACAAATACTCAATCAGTCTTCCAAAGATTCATCAACAGTACCTTCTCAAACATTTTGAATCAATCCATGGTTGTCTACCTAGAAGACATTCAGATCTTTTCTTTCTCCTTGTCTGAACAGTGAGGATGTAATTTCTGTACTTTGGCTTCTTTAAAAGAATAAGTTAACATGCAAGTCTGAAAAGTGAGAGTTTGAGAAGAGAGAAGTTGAGCACTCTGGATGTGGTTTAGTTAAAAAGAGTCTGTAAATGAGTCCACTTATGATTTCAGCTATCCTGATTTGGCCAGTTACAACTTTCACCATAGAGACTGAGACTGCCGCTGTACTCAGTGGTGCTACCCTGGTAACTGTCGCATTTTAAATACAATTCCCCTTTGTTCTTTCTCAGCAACTGCACGGTGATTTTAGACTTTGCAGGCGCATTTTAGTGGTGATTTTAAAACTATTAAAGTGTGTAACGGTGATTTTAAAACTGTGTATTTTAGGATACGGTGACTTAATACTGTAATACTTGTTCCTTACCTGCCTCCGTAACTACCCGCCAAAGCTCCCCGGTCCGTCACGGCAAGTGCCGATTGTACGGCGGGGGCGGAAGGCACAGGTAGCCAGAACAGCACTTCCGGCTGGAGAGTGCAGTACGGGGGTGAGCGGGCTAGTCGTCGAAGCCCTGGGACCTCAAATAGCTTGTCAGGACTGACACGAGGCCCATAGAGACTGAGACTGCCGCTGTACTCAGTGGTGCTACGCTGGGAACTCGCGCATTTTAAATACAATTCCCCTTTGTTCTTTCTCAGCAACTCCATGGTGATTTTAGACTTTGCAGGCGCATTTTAGTGGTGATTTTAAAACTATTAAAGTGTGTAACAGTGATTTTAAAACTGTGTATTTTAGGATACGGTGACTTAATACTGTAATACTTGTTCCTTATCTGCCTCCGTAACTACCTGCCAAAGCTCCCCGATCCGTCACGGCAAGTGCCGATTGTACGGAGGGAGCGGAAGGCGCAGGTAGCCAGAACAGCACTTCCGGCTGGAGAGTGCAGTACGGGGGTGAGCGGGCTAGTCGTCAAAACCCTGGGCCCATTTAAACAGATAATGATCCGTATGCGCAGCGGGCGCGCCGGCGGCGCGCCAAAGGCAAGCCCGTCTGCGCCCGTCTGCACCTGGCCCGGGCCTAGGGCTGGAAGTCCTGCCCAAAATCCAACCAATAGATCTAGGACGGTCTTAGATAGCTCTCAATTGAAGGATCTACGGCCAAAACCCTCCTGTGCACCCCTCAACCCGGGGGATGAAATTAAATATTGTACAAGCTGTCAGCTTGAGTTCTCCTACGCACGCTGCAGGCAGGCAGCACCTTGCCAGCAACGGGGCCAGCCTGTGAATAAACAAATTAAGGCCGCCCTAGTGAATGTAAGATCCCTGGTGAAACATAGTATAGAAGTGGCAAACATGATTGACTCCTATAACGTGGAGCTGCTATTTGTAACGGAAACCTGGGCAGATAAATCGTCGGACATTGACCTGGCATTTGCAGTGCCGATGGGATACTCCCTCCTATGCACCGACAGAACGGGGAAGCGGGGAGGAGGTATAGCCATCATCAGCAAGGATTCACTCCATGTGCAGGGTCTTGAGAGTCTGAAGTCCACAGAGTGTGAAACACTTCCTTTCAAAATTCGCATCACTGACAATCACACAATCTCCGGCCTTCTACTATACAGGCCTCCTAAGGCTAAGGTCCCCTTGGCACAACTATTGGGGCCCACTCTAGAGTCGAGTTTATCCATGAAATATTTTACGATCTTGGGGGATTTCAATATCCACTTGGAAAAAGCTGATGATAGCAGTGCAAGCTCCTTATTAGAGACCATGACCAGCTGTGGCCTTTCCCAATTAGTAAAGCAGGACACTCATTACGCTGGGCATACCCTGGACGGAATTTTCACTTCTAATCCTGACATCAGTATTGGTGAAGTACTGGCGGTCCCCTGGTCTGATCATAAAGTAATTCATTTGTCCTTAAACTTGGACTTAACTAAAAAGGTCAGGGAACCTAGGGAGGGGGATCACCCATACCAGGATGGAAAAAGATCGACATTGCGGAACTACATGCTCTGTTGTGTTCTTCCTCTTTAGTATTAGACAAAGACTGTGACGTAGCCTCACACCAAGTGGAAAATTGGATCAAAACCGCAGTGCTAGCAGCCGCCCCCATTAAAATAAAAAAACAGAAAAGGGGTAAACACTCTGAACCTTGGTTCTCAGAGAAATTAAGACTGCAGAAACAAACCTGAAGGAGGGAAGAAAGAAGATGGAAGGCCAATTACGGGACAAATGAGAAAGCAGATTATTGTAAAACACTAGCCACATATAAAAAACTGATTATGGAAGGTAAATCGGCATTCTTTGTAAAAAAAATTAACGAGGCCCAAAATTCGAATAAAGAACTGTTCAACACGGTTAAAAAACGTACAAAACCCGCGCCTTAACAGGTCGAAGGCAGCACGGAACTAAGCAACAAACTAGGACAGTTCTTAACGGACAAGGTGGGACTTATATATGAGTCCTTTCCCCAGAGGCCCATCGTTCCATATGCAGGGAGAACTAGTCATTCTGATCTCCCCTTGCAGAATAGCACCCCAGACCCCTTGCCCAAATTAAAGTTTTCAGTCCCCTCGGTGGAAGAAATCAGTCAGCTGGTCCTGTCTACCAAATCCGGTGGTCCGATGGACCTGTGCCCTCCCAAGGTCCTACACATGTTCCCAGATCTGCTCAGCTCCCAACCCCAGACTCTTTTCAGCAACATAATTCAATCCAGCTGTTTTCCTAAGGCGTGGAAGGCAGCCTCTGTACTTCCATTACTTAAGAAATCCAGCCTGGACCCCTCAATCCCAGCCAATTTCCGGCCAATCTCAAGAATTCCTTTTCAGGCTAAGATCCTGGAGAAACTTATGAAATCCCAATTGGCAGGATTTGTCAGGAACACGCATGCCCTAGATGACTCCCAATATGGGTTCCGGGAGGAACATGGGACCGAGTCTGCCTTGGTGATGGCAGCTGAGGAACTCAAGAGGATTCTGGATGCAGGAGGGAAGGCCGTCCTCATTCTGTTAGATTTGTCGGCGGCCTTCGACACTGTTAACCATGAGATTCTCATAAATAGGCTAATCGATCTAGGTCTTCATACCTCTGCTACCAATTTGCTGGCCTCCTTCCTGGAAAACAGAACATTTTCGGTGGAGCTTGGGGAATTCTCATCAAGGGCCTTTGATCTGCCATGGGGGGTTCCCCAGGGCTCGTCGCTGAGCCCGTCCCTTTTTAACCTATATGCCGCCCCTCTAGCCAACATCATCAGGAACTGCGAGTTCGTCCCACTATCTTACGCGGACGATACCCAAATTGTGGTGGCTATCTCAAACAACACCGCGGAGACTGCGGACAGATTCAGACTCTGTATGGACCAGGTCAGCAACTGGATGCAGGACAACTGTTTAAAACTAAACGGGGAGAAATCGGGGGTTATGTTACTGGGGGCCAACCCGGACATCTGGTCCAATCTCTGGTGGCCGGACAGCCTCGGCAGATGTCCAACGCCGGTGGACAAAGTAAGGAATCTAGGGGTCATATTTGACTCCAAACTCAACTTTGAGGCTCAAATAAATAATCTCTCCTCATTGGTATGGTATATGCTGAAACTCATTAGGAAACTGCTGCCATACATTCCACCCGACACCGCAAAAACCCTGGTTACCTTGTTAGTGCTATCCAAACTAGATTATGGCAATTCTCTTTATGTAGGGCTACAAAAACAGCTGCTACATAAACTCCAGCGTCTCCAGAATGCGGCAGCCAGGCTGGTTCTAAATATTCCCAAGTGTGAACCCGTAGCTCAAAAAATGCGAGACCTACACTGGCTTACGGTAGGGAAAAGAATCCAGTTTAAATCAGCTTGCCTAGCGTACAAATCACTTCACGGCTCAGGCCCTTGTTTCTTAAAAAGAAACCTAAAACCTAACGAACCTACAAGGACTTTAAGATCTAGTAGCGCTAAACTCCTGGTGATTCCTAGATTCGGTGGGGAGGGAGAAGCTTCATAGGCAACATGGCTAAAATATAGAACAAACATCCCACCGAACTGAAAAACAACCCCTCTCTATGTTCGTTCCGCAAGAACTTGAAAACCTGGCTGTTCTCATCTTAATCAGGAGGTGTACTACGTCTACGGTCAGGCAGTTTCTATCTCTTACAGCGCCAAGATGCCCTCGGGCATTCGAGCGCTCTGCAAATCCCATAATATAATCAAATCAAATCAAATCAAATTTAAAGTTTTATGAGTTTGGTCAATTTTTACAGACATTTTAAAAAGTGCATTCTAGCACAACCCATACCAGCACACCCTCAACACCCCCTCAGATGCTGTGATACAAAACCTGATCTACAGCGCATCCGCACAGCAGGCACACCAAAGGTGCACCTAGGACTACCCCGTCTGTGCCCACCCACACTCCGACCACTCTCAGCACCAGCCCCCTAGCCAGTTTCATCTCCCACCAGGTTGTACACACTCACTCTTTACTGGACAAGCTGTATGCTCTCAACCCTTCAGGTAAGACTTGCTTAGGCCCCACCCTGACGTCATCAGGGGAATGTCTGCCCAGTCTGTAATTTTTCCCCTGGCAAACTCAAGGATTGCCACACTCTGCTCTTTCAAATCTAAAGGCTTTAAGTCTACTCCAAACAGAGTCATCTGTAGCATGCTTATTAATGCTCGGTCTTTGAACACCAGCGCATCAGACTTGTCCGTCCTTCTGGATGCTCAAGCATTGGACCTAGTTTTTATTACCGAGACCTGGGCAGATGCCTCATCTGACCCGGATCTAATTGCAGCAACTAACCCCTAGCTTTGACATATTTAAGCTATACCAGATTGGGAAAAGGGGTGGTGGATTATCACTTATACATGGGGATCATTTTAAAGTCTTTTGTAAGTCACTACCGGCCACGCCTGAATATGAAGGCCTAGCATTCAAAATTGCTCTCTCCAACCACTACTCTTTAATTGGCGTTCTTATTTATTGACCCCTGGGCCCCAGGACAGCTTTCTTAAACAATAAGACTTCGCCCTAGGACATCAGAAACAATTCCACTGATGTCAACGTTTTTGGGGATTTCAAATTTCATCTTGAGAACCTAGCATGCAAAGACACGTCTTGGCCTTAACCAGCTAGTGAAGGCTCCTACACACTCATCTGACCACTCATTAGACAAGATATTTTCAAACATTATCTTCAAGTCACCAGTACTCTTCCACTACTCTGGTCAGACCATATTGCAGTGATGTTTCAAAAAAACCTGGAAACTATTGATCCTATAGATCCCTCTCAGATGGTGGATTCATAAAACTACCTTGGAATTACTTTCCACACATCTTGCCCTTTCTATGCCAGATAATACCTCAGACTTAGATCCAGCAATGGAGTCATACCATCAGTGAGTCGATTCCAGCATCAAGGTACTTTGCCCCACTTAAAAAACACAAAAACAACAGATTATCCCCTTCTGAGCCTTGGTTCAATGAAAACCTCAGAGTTCATAAACAAACATGTAGAAGGCTTGAAAGAAAATGGCACATTAAGTATGATCTTGGTGACAAAACATCCCATAGGCTGGCTGTTTGAAATGGGGGTCGCTAGTTGGAAATAGTGTACACCTCTGTCAAAGTAGCTACCCTTCTTCCTATTCAGAGTAAGGAGGATACACTTCTAAAATAACCCCTGCTCACCCCCTTGGTAGATTGGCATGAGCAGACAGGCTTATCTCAGAGGCAACGTGTAAAGCATTTCTGCATGCATTCAGTAATACAGTAAAAATACTACAAATGGACACCACACCAGTTTAGAAAAATAAGCAAATCTTTATCTAAACCAACAAGAACAAATACAACAGAAATCCATCATACAATACTGTAAAAACAATTACTTTACCAGATAACCTTTAAATTGCAGAAATAGCTGAACACACAATTATTCCAAGTTAGTAGCTCCGTTCGGGGCTTCTGCGATGCTGAAAACAACAGAGTCTAACAGTTCCAGCCGCCCGCGTCAGTACGGGCCAGCTAAACAGCTGACAAACTTGTGAACAGTACCTTTATCGTTGCGGCTGACACTTTTGTGGCAGTCGGTTGGGGGCAACTGTCTTGGGTGCGTTGCAAAATGGAAGTATGCAGGGTGCGGTGCCCTCACGACGCTGTGCAGGCAGCCGCTCGGTGATGATCATCTAGATGGCATAGGTGAGACAAAGGCTTACGGTTCAGGGTGAGGCGGTGCCCAATGCGGTGTTGGCAGGTTGTGGTGCAGGTGACAGAGCCGGTTGATGTTCGGATTGTGCAGCGATGGTGTCGGTGATGTCAAGGCAGGGTGATGCGAGGCGGTGCAGAGTGCGGTGCCCACAGGATGCGGTGCAAGCTTGCGCCCGGTGAAAATTGTCCAGATGGCGTTGGAAAGACCGAGGATGAGGTGAGTAGGGAGGCGGGGCCTTCTGCAGGGCATTCACAACACAGAACCCTGTGACGGACTCGGTGACAGAGTCGGATGCTCCTTTCTTCTACAGCGGCTGAAACCAGTGGTTGCAGAGATGGTGCCCAGAAGGATGGTGAGGTCTTTGCTGTTCCTGAAACCTCTTGAACAGGGGGCAAGCTCCACTTCTAAGCCCTCAGAGATACTTTCTCAAGCAGGATACACACACGGTTCCTCTCCTTGGCAGAAACAGCTACTGCAGGCCAACCCTAGACAGCACACAGCAAAGGGGCAGTACTCTTACTGCAGTTTCTTCCAGTTCTTCCCCTTGGCAGAAGTTCCTTCTTGAAGCCTAAAATTGATCTAAAAGTTTGGGGTCGGGGCTCCACTTCTTTTAGCACAAATTCCTTTGTTCTCTGGTGGCAGAGAAGCTCTTTGGTCAGCCAAAACCAGTTCTATCCTCCCTGGTGCAGCTGCCGAGAAGGAGACAGCATTGTCCAAGGTAGACCAGGCCCATTCAGGTGTGAAGGAAATCTTCTCCCCCTACTCTGAATACAGCCCAGGTCTATTCAGCCCAGCCCTGACTCACCCTGGAAAGGCAGGACCCCCTAGAGGTTGTCTGAAAAGAATGCACATGGTCAGCCAAGCCACTCCTAAGCCATATAGTCAATACACAAACCTAGCAGAGGCACACTGAATGGCTAAGCAAGATAATACCTACTTTCTAAAAGTGGTATTTTCAAACCCAAAATGTAAACATCATCCTCACTAGAAGATGCATCTATGGATTCTGGGTTCAGACATACTGATCTCTAGTATCCAATCTTGTTCCCATGGGAAGTTATACTTTTAAAATGTTATAAGTAATCTCCCCATTCTATCCTATGGGACAGATAGCCTTTCAATAGAGGAAAACGAACTAACTTGGCAGAATATCACTATCAGGACATGCCACACACATCAAGGCATATTCTACATTTCACATACACTGCACCTTGCCCACAGGGGCCTCCCTTAGGCGTGACTGACATGTAAGAAAAGGGAAGGTTAGCGCTTGGCAAGTGGGTGTACTTGCCAGGTTGACATGGCAGTACTAAACTGCATATAGTCACTGCAGTGGCATGTCTGAGTTACATTTACAGGCTGCTCAGGTGGGTGGCACAATCAGTGCCGCAGGCCCTCTAAAAGCATTTGATTTACAGGCCCTGGGTACACACAGTGCACTGTACTAGGGACTTACAAGTGAATCAAATATGCCAACCATGGGCTCACTAATCCATACCAAAAATTTACAGAGTGAACACTTGCACTTTGGGAAACCCAGGGGAAACCCACTCCGATGATGCCAAGTCTAACACTGGCCATTCAGACATGCAAGGATATTCTGTTTAAAGTGAAATCTAGCTTTGGTGTCAATAAAATCAAATCATCCGAAAACCTTCCTAAGGAGCTTTTGCCAGGGTGGTTAAGTTGATCCGCCAACCAGAACCTAAAAAGATGACAGCCAACCAATCTTTCTGTGACAAGTTAGAAACTTCTTTTCAAAAGAAGGTTGAATCGTTCTATTTTTGAATAATCACACCTCCTGTACAACATCTAATGAGATGGACATAGGTATTGACGCGGTATGGGATAATATTACCCATACCAGTTCTACTGATATAACTAAAACATGTTAGCTTCCCACTCAGCCACACAGGAGATTGGTTCTCCTGCCACAGATATTCTTCTATTGCCCTAATCCTCTTTTAGAAGAGTGGGCTAAAGCATTATTTATCCAAATTAAATATGGCTCTCCACTGGATCCATTGCCCTACAAAGATGTTTTCAGTTAGCACCTAATATCAGCTCTAGGCACCTTATGGGCATCTTTAACAGGATGTTTTCCACTGGTTATTTTCCAAAATAAAGAAAGAAGTCCTATATGTTGCCTCTTCTAAAAAATACAATTTAGACAACAGTAAGCCTGACAATTTTACAGGCCCATCTCAGGCCTTGCCTTTCCTTCAAATATTGGGGAGAATGCCATTAACTCTGAGCTCTCACTTTTTATTCAGAAGAATGCGCTTTTGGATCCCACCGAATTCGTCCTCTGAAGTCATCTTAGTACAAAATTAGCACTGCACACTGCCTCAGAAGAAATAAGACAAACTCTTGATGCTGGAGGAAACACTGCTTTCATTTTTTTATATCTCTCTGCAGAGTTCGACATGGTGAACCATAGTTTTCCCATTGACCGTCTCTTTTCACTAGGAATCAGTGGCATGGCCCTTAAGCTTCTTAAATCTTTTTTTCAGAAAGAGAGGAGTTTGTCGAGTTGAATGGCTTTAAGGTCTCTCTTTTTTCCTTGCCATGCAGGGTCCCTCAGAACTCAGCCCTGAGTCCTTCCCTTTTTTGATTTGTACATGACCCCTCTGGCTAAAGTTATTACAACCTTCGGCTTTGCAGTGGTGTCATATGCTGATGACCCCAAATTGTGATGTTGGGGACCTCTGGAAAAGCTGTGGTGCAGTTATTTGGTAGGAATGTGTCTTTCTGTTCCCCCAACTGGTGGCCTCAGGAACTGGGGGTTCTTCCCAGCCTAGTCACCAAAGTCAAATATCGCTGTGTCTAATTTGTTAAACTCTCATTCAGAGGGAATGCACATTTCTTCACCTCATCGTGCTTCAGTATGTTCAAGTCTCCCTGAAAAATCTTTTCCTTCATTCCCTAGGACTTACACAATTGAGCCATCACCACTTATTTTTGTTCAAATAGAGTATTGTAGTGCGCTGTTTGCTAACCTTCGGAAATGATTTTACACAAGCTTCGGATTATTCAAAATGCAGCCGCGTAGCTATTTCTGGCGATTCCTAAGTACCAATATGCCTCCCATGTCCTCCCCCACTTCATTGTTCCACAGTCAAAAAATGGGTTGAGTTAAAATCTCTGTGAATTGCATTTAAGGCACTGCACAATGCCAGTCCAGAATATCTAAGCTAAGGCAGTACTTCTAAATGGTATGTACCTAAAAGAACTTTGTGTTCCTCCTCCACAGCCAATCATGTAATACCCAAGGTCAGAAGAGCCAAATGGAGAGGCAGAAGCTTCACAGCTGGTACTGTTAGGCTATGGAATTCTTCGCTGTTGGCACTCGAGAAAGAATCTAACCTGATTGCTTTTTGTAAAGACTTAAAAACCAGGCTTTTCAACCAAGAGGCTGTTCAGTAGGTTCTACTGAACTGATTTTCCGCCTCTCTGCTGTTTCAGGTTCTTTTTCTCCTCTTTTTATCTGTTCCTTTCTCCGTGTCTTAGTGCCTAAATACCTTTGGGTAGTAAAGCACTCTACAATTCTACATTTCATTTCATGACAAGACATTTGCTTCTATTGCATCCCACATTTCTACCACCTTGAAGAATTAAAATCTTTTTCAGCGATTTCACTGGACCACAAAAGAAATGAAATCCTCCATAGAACTTAAAAGACTGTTTCTTTCAGATGCTCTCTGTAGACAGGATGTAATAACTGAAGATCTTGACACTCCAGCACTCTAGCTTCATCATAAAGTGATTCTTATAACCAATCATCTAACATTGAGCTAGGGATGCCCATGCGCAGCTCAGGCTAAAGTATCTAAATACCTTCAGTGTCAGGTTCTCCTGTTCTTTTGTTGGAATCTCTAGCTTTTTTTAAGAGGCCTTATTGATTCCTTCCAAGTAGTTACAGACTGAAGCCAGTAAGATGTGCCTCAATTCTCCTGTGGCAGGGTATCACGGGTTGGGTTACATTTTTGAACTATGATATTGGTCTTCTGGTGGCCTGCTGTTCACCAAGATTTGAGTCTGCAATAAGATACTTCCCTGTTTGTGCCCAGGTTAAAGCAATCCATGACAATCCTTTTGATTACCGCCAACCATTTCCCATGCATACCCATCCTTGGCATACCATTTATACTAATTTTATTGTTGATTTACCATTGTATAGGGTGCACAGATTGTTTATGGTGACAGTTGATCTCTTTTCTAGGATGGCACACTTTTCTCTATTTTAGAGTCTTCAGTCTGATAATGTCATGGCCAAAAGAGATGTTAGTGATATGTTTAGGTTGCATGAGCCATCATTTCTAATATGACCTATCAGCACATCTCACGATTTTGGTGATCAGTATGCAACAAGCTTTTTTTTTAAGGTTTTCACCACAGTCAAATGGGAAGACCGACAAAATAAACCAGAGCCTCGAATAACACCTGAGATGTTGCTAAAATGCTACTCAGAACAACTGGGCAGAGTTTCTATCGTTGTAGAGTTCTTGTATAACAACTCTAAATCCCCTGTTACCAAGGTTTCTCCCTTCTATTGCATTCAGGATTTTCACCCACATTCATTTACAACACCTCCTCTTTCCACACTTTTAAAGCCAGCAGATAGCATCTTCCTTTGGAAGAATACATTCAAAGTTACAAATGAATGCCAACTATCTCCAAGATTCCAAAACAAACATGAAGACCAGAATGGATATACTTAAAATACCAATAAATAATTATAAACTAGGATATAAAGTTTGGTTGTCTTTTAAGTTTCTCCTCATACGTAATGTTCCTCTTTGGTTTCGTCCTCATTGTTTTTTCGCTTTTGTATTGTTACGAATATCACCCCTATAGCCTTTAGACTCTGTATGCCTATTTCCTGGAAGATTCATTCAACATTTCATATATTTCATCTGAAACCGTATGTAATTGATCCTTTCCACAGAAATTCCATTCCTCCTCCAGTGGTGAGTAATGGAGTGCTCAAATATGAGGTCAGTGATGTTTGTGACTGTCAAATTTTTAGAGATCAGTTGCAGTTCTACATCAATTAGAAGGGATATCCTGCTAGTAAAGCCTCCTGGATTCCTACCTTCTGTCTCAACTCCACTAGGTCTGTCAAATTTTCTTAGGCTTTCTAGACAAACCTGAGGCTTTGGGAGCGGGGCATACTTTTGTGAACGTGGCTTTCCACTAGCTGATAGAGGCATCGAAGCCACAATGCCATGTTAGCTGGGAACCACAAGAAGCCTTCTGAAGCCTGTGACTGCAGGCAAGGGGAAACACTTACATGGATCTGCTTTTACTCAAGCTTCCCTGCTACTTGCTGCTGCTGAGTGTAGCTTGCCTTCTTTTGGTGGTGTGGGGCATTACTTCATTGGGACAATCACTTGCCTGAAAGTTTGCAGATGGGCTTTAAAGTTTAAGTTAATCCATTCCTGTTTTTATTTTCATTTTCTTATCTTTCCAATATGACTATTTGGTTTTTTTCCCAATCCATCACAGGGTGTTTTACAATTTCTCATTCTTGCATATTTTATATATAATGGCTCTAGTTTGGTTGGAGGGTGAGTCGGAATGCAATTGTGTTCCTTCAACAGTTCTTCACTCTCACCATCGGCTGGTTCCTGTTTCTTGTGCTGGGAGGTGTTACTTCTGGAATTCTGCCCTGCACTCTGGAATTCTCCATTGTTGCCTTTTGAATTTCTTCCACTGCAAGGGGGTTTTTGTTTGCCTATTTTTCTTCTGAGAATGTTACTGGTTGCTGGGGGTACACTTTTATCACACTGTTTCACTTGTGTGATTATATTGTGGCTTCAGGACGTAGTCACCCATATGTATACAGTCCAAGTTCTGGCTCAGAAAGTTAACTCAGCATCCAACACTGACCATTAACCTGCAATTAAACTTGTGATCATTCTGATTGCACTTTTTACTTTTTAAATTAAATAACTTCAACTACTTTAAAAAAATCTTTTTCTTGATGAGTTCGGTGTCCTATGAAAATATTATGCTTTAAACTTTGGTGAAACTCTCTCTTTTTTTCAGTGCTTGTTCACTGGGAATATTAATTAGACTAGATCTGGGTTACATTTCTGAACTTGGAAGGCTTCCTATTCCACTACAGTTTATACCATTTTCGCAAAGAAGCTATTTTTACTGTTTAGGGAGATATGCTGCAGCATTTTGGGGCTGTGTGTGGTCAACTGATTAGAATGTCAAACTGGAACTCCCTATAAAGTCAAGGCATTGATGCTGAAGGCATACAAGAGCAAGCCTGTCTGTACCCTTTTACGCTCAACTGTCGCCAAGCACTAGAAACCCTGTTCGAACTACACATAACCAGGTTGTTAGATTGAACTATACCACACAACTATTACATCAGCTGAGTAAGTTAAGTCACCCAGACTATGGTTTGGATCACTGCCATAAACAAACTTTTGGTGCATCCAAAGTTTCTTTTTAATGCTACACATGTAAGTTTACGAGTATGTTCAATCCCACTGTAATTGGGGATAATACATCAACCCCAAGACCACCCTCAGAGGCACCCTCATCTACAGACCCCCTGGACTACGCACACAATTCAGCGAAGACATCGCAGCCCGCACGCCCTTTGCTCCGCTGACTACATCCTCCTCGGGGACCTCAACTTCCACCTGGAGAACAACAACGACCGCAACACCACCACCCTGCTGGACAACCTCGCCAACCTCGGACTCAAGCAACTGGTGACCACCCCCACCCACTACGCCGGACACACACTCGACCCCGTCTTCTCATCCAGCAAGGACATCGCCTTCAGCCACGCCACCGGACTCCACTGGACGGACCACAGTTGCGTCCACTTCAGCTTCGCAAGGACCACGATCCACCACCACCAGCAACAGGCTGCACGCAGAAGCTGGAACAAGATCACAGCCGACCAGCTCGCGTCCTCCCTGAGCACGAACCCCCCCACCAGCACAACGAACCCTAGCCAGGCGGCCACCAACCTCACAGCGTGGATCAGCGACTGCGCAGACGAGCTCGCCCCCCTGAGGACCTAGCCCAGCAGACCCGGCAGCAAGAAAGCCCCATGGTTCACCGACGAACTCAAGAGCTCCAAGAAGAACTGCCGAGCCCTCGAGAGAACCTGGCGCAGAGACCCAACACCGGACAACATGACTGCCCTCAAGCTCGCCACCCGGAAACACCACCAACTCATCCGCGCCACCAAGAAAACTGCTTTCAAGGAACGACTGGACAACAACACACACAACAGCAAAGAACTCTTCAACATCGTCAAAGAGCTCTCCAACCCCAACGCCGGAAACAACGACATCACCCCTTCGCAAGACCTCTGCAACTCCCTCGCCTCCTACTTCCACAACAAGATCGCGGACATACACAACAGCTTCAGCACTCAACCGACGAGCACCACGACCGAACCACCACCCCCCACCACCACCCTCCGCGCCTGGACTCCGATCAGCACCGAAGACACCATCCGCACGATGAACTCCATCCACTCCGGATCTCCGACCGACCCCTGCCCTCACCACGTCTTCAACAAGGCCGACGCTATCATCGCACCCCACCTACGGGACATCATCAACACCTCCTTTGACACCGCCACCTTCCCAGAGAGCTGGAAGCACGCCGAACTCAGCGCTCTACTCAAGAAGCCATCGGCTGACCCCACCGACCTCAAGAACTACCGTCCCATCTCGCTGCTCCCGTTTCCTGCAAAAGTCATCGAGAAGACCGTCAACAAGCAGCTGGCCGCCTTCCTCGAGACGAACGGATCCCTCGACCCCTCGCAGTCCGGCTTCCGGGCCACCACAGCACCGAGACCGCCCTGATCGCAGCCACCGATGACATCCGAGCGCTGCTCGACAACGGAGAAACAGCGGCCCTCATCCTCCTCGACCTCTCCGCGGCCTTCGACACTGTCTGCCATCGTACCCTAGTACAACGCCTCATAAACGTCGGAGTCCAGGAGAAGGCACTGGAGTGGATCATCTCCTTCCTCGCTGGAAGAACACAGAGAGTCCGCCTCCCCCCGTTCAGATCTGAAGCCACCGAAGTCATCTGCGGCGTCCCTCAAGGCTCCTCGCTCAGTCCGACCCTCTTCAACATCTACATGAGCCCCCTCGCAGACATCGCACGCCAGCACAACCTCAACATCATCTCCTACGCCGACGACACCCAGCTGATCCTCTCCCTTACCAACGACCCCGCCACCGCCAGAGCCAACCTTCACGAAGGGATGAAAGAGGTAGCCGATTGGATGAAGAACAGCCGCCTGAAACTGAACTCGGACAAGACGGAAGTCCTCATCCTGGGATCCTCACCCTCCGCCTGGGACGACTCCTGGTGGCCCCCCGCCCTAGGCAGCGCACCCAAACCAACAGACCACGCACGCAACCTGGGCTTCATCCTGGACTCCTCCCTCTCCATGACGAGACAAGTCAACGCCGTCTCCTCGTCATGCTTCAATATCCTGCGCATGCTACGTAAGATCTTCCGGTGGATCCCCACCGAGACCAGGAAGACGGTCACCCAGGCCCTCGTCACCAGCCGTCTGGACTACGGCAACACCCTCTACGCCGGAACCACCGCCAAACTCCAGAAGAGACTCCAGCGGATCCAGAACGCCTCAGCATGACTCATCCTGGACATCCCCCGTCGCAGCCACATCTCCGGACACCTGAGAGATCTGCATTGGCTCCCGGTCAACAAGAGACTCACCTTCCGTCTCCTCACCCACGCACACAAAGCCCTACACAACCAAGGACCAGGATACCTCAACAGCCGCCTCAACTTCTACGCTCCCAAACGCCAGCTCCGTTCGACCAGCCACGCCCTCGCCGCTGTCCCCCGCATCCGCAGAGCCACCACAGGGGGACGATCCTTCTCCTACCTCGCCGCCAAGACTTGGAACTCCCTCCCCACCCACCTCCGCCAGACCCAGGACCACCTCGCCTTCAGGAAGCAACTCAAGACCTGGTTGTTCGAGCAGTAGCAGATTCCCCCCCCCCCCTCTCCCAGCGCCTTGAGACCCTCTGGGTGTGTAGTGCGCTATATAAATACGATGATTGACTGATTGATTGATTGACCATTAGTAATAAATTAAAATGAGGGTCTTTCCCAAGTTAATTGGGATAGATATTTTAACAATCCCCATGTGTCTTTAAGGGCAAAAATCGCTCTATATGTTAATGCAAGATCTCTGCCCAAACACGTAGTTGAGGTATGCAACCTTCTTGCATCCCTCAATCCAGCAGATTGTTTTACTACGGAAACATGGTTCCACCTTGCATCTTCCCCTGACTTAGCTGCTCAGTAACTAATTAAACTTGATAGGGAAGGCAAGTAGAAAAGGAAAGGGGGGGTGGCAATTATATTTAAACCTTTTCTCAATACCTCAATGATCGATTCTGATCTGTCAAATTAGTTAGAGATATTGATCCCATCTACAAAAGCATGTACAGGGACTTTGATTTACTGCCCTCATGGGCCAAAGGAAGTGTTTAACATTATGTTACGTACACTGCTGATTTCCGATATCATTGGGGTGGACACCTTTGAATAGAAAATATAAAAACCTAGGTTGGAATCAATACAACCTAAAAACACTGATTTGCAGGTGTGACGATCCTCCGCAAGTCACAGGATGCTGTTAGATCCTGTGTCTTCCGGGGAATGGCCCTCACCTCACCTGGTGACAGCTCAGGAATGGAGGCCCCGCTCTGTTCGTCGGTACCTCGGGGTGGGGGGGGGGGCGCTGCGCTGGGAAAAGGAAACCAGTAAATCAGGTTTTTTTTTAGGTTGTATTGATTCCATCCTTGGTTTTATTATTTTCTATTCACCAACAAATATTTTGTATATGTTTTCACTACGCAGTAGCAAGTATTTAGAGTGGTCCTGAGAAAGGCCTAGAATAAATTGACATCCTGGCAGGCTGAAGCATGTAGACTAGAATCAGTTACATCTAAGCAGTTAATTTGCTCAAACTGCTTTTACACTGTTTTTAATTTGGATAAGTAGAAGATATCCATTAAAAAAATAATTCTTCTACTTCTAATTTTATCTTCACTTTTCACACCTATGCACTGCGTCCATCACTCCTATTCACAGAATATTTCTTTACATCTGTAGTTTCTCACTTACCTTCTTTGTTTGAAAACATCTGTGAGCTCCCCTCTCGAAGTGAGAAGGTTGTAGCCCCTGCTTACACTAATGAGTAACCAGGAAGGAGAACCCAGATAATGAAGCATGTCACTTCAGTGAGTAATGGGTCTCCGTCCTTTTTAAAGGATTTTCCTTTCTAAAGAAATCTGTTTCTGCCTCCTAAAAGGCAGTATACTCTTACTATTGGAATACAGCACACTGGGTTTTCTGCACACAGGTAGGTTTTTAAGATACCTTTTAGACCCATGATGCATCTGCTGCCAGTGAATGGTACAGAGACCTGAGAATACTTTGGGAAGCATTTCCAGCACCCTCAAATAACGTGTTTCTAGCTACTGACTAATGATAACTACTCTGAAACACATGTCTAGAGATACACAGCAAACATTACACACACACACACACACACACACACACATACACTTCCTTATCACACACTAACACGCAAACCACACACATGGATACAAACACATCTAGCCCACATTCAGAACTCAACCCACACCTACATAGAAACTACTCACACCTACATCAGAGTCAGACACACCCTACTATGTACAGATTTCTTGATGTCGTGGGCCAGAATTCCAAAAGTAATAATATTGTGCTTTACTTGAGATAAAAGAGACATAATTGGATTGTTTGCATTTTGTTTTAATGTGATGGAATGGTTAACTTAGGCTAATGGCATGTTTTCATTTAATTGTGCAGCACAGCTCCATGTAAGTTAAAAGTGCTGTGTTTTCTTCTTTATCTGCCTGTGCACCAAGAGCCTCAGTTTTGACCTTCACAAATGTATTACGTTTACGAAATTCAGTGAACACCACAGTCTTGTTTGCTCTGTAACATTTATAAAATGTATTCTTTTTCTGTTCCTGATGCTCCTGAAGACAACCAGATTTGCCACTGCATTCAATTGAAGGTCACTTCCTTCAGTCAAAAGTAGGTGTTGTGTATATTTTTTAATGCGCTTTTGTTCCTGTGTAAGGCATAGTGAAGCATATTTATCACATATAGGGCAAAGGTCATTTAAATCATGTGATTTTTATGTTTTACTATTGGGTCTAGTTTCTTTCTAGTTTATTTTCATGTTTTTCCTGCCTTTAACTGAGCAGTCATAATGTCATTTGCTCATTATTTATCTTGTGCTAGACCATATTCAGTTCTGGCTATTGACTTGATCTGGGTTTATTTTCATCTACAAATGATATTCCCCAAAATTGCATTATTCT
Source organism: Lissotriton helveticus (assembly GCF_964261635.1). Classification (NCBI taxonomy): domain Eukaryota; kingdom Metazoa; phylum Chordata; class Amphibia; order Caudata; family Salamandridae; genus Lissotriton; species Lissotriton helveticus. The sequence continues at coordinate 1,378,075,842 of NC_136069.1, read as the reverse complement.
GATTTGATTGACTACCCATTGCCTTTAGCCTTCTAAATTGATTCTTAATTTTGAAATAACCTTCATGGTTTGCACTTTGAATCCTGTCTCAAGTGAATGTTCTTTTGTCTCTCAGCATATTTTATGATTGTGTCCAGGGCTCTCGTCTCTTAGAGACTCACACATAGCCCTGATCAATCAATCAGCCCTTTTGATGCATAACATGCTGACAATCTTACACACACCTCACATATTACAGACAGCCACTGATTCACACCATATATTTAACAGACACACCTTTGACATACTAAGATAATCACACGTCTACCACTCACACCATAAAACCAGAGACATGAACACACACACACATAACTACATAACACACACAATTCGGATACCATAGACATACATACACACACCCCACATATACCCCCACACCTCATACGCATATACACATCTCTCTCCACACATGCTACATAAATGCACACAAAACTGCCCAGAGACACAGGCCTCACTCCCTCACTACTCACAATGGTAACATAAAAATGCATTCCATCACTTACTCTTCCACACTCAGAGACACACATACTCTATAATACTCTGCATCCACCACTCAATCACATAAAATACACAGTGACATGCATAACATAGAGACACAAAACACATGCAGACCCCACACATACACAATATATAAACAGCAAACACTCAACTCACCCTTAAACAGCCACACTATATGCACACACAAATCCCAACATACATACAACTCAATCAGGACAAAACTGAAATTCTCCTCATCTCTCACAAAGAAGAGAACCCCCAAATTACGGAATGGCTAAAAGCGATTGATGCGCTCCACAGCAACCTCACCCTGGCGGACGCTGTAAAATCACTAGGTATCACTCTAGACCCGAACCTCGACATGACCAAACACATTAAGAACTCCGCCAAGAGCGCCTTCCTTGATCTGAAGCTACAGAACAAAATAAAACATTTCATCCCGCCCAATGACCTCAAACAAGCCACTCAAGCACTGGTGCTGTCTAGATTAGACTATGGAAAAGCAGCCCTCACAGGTACATCAAAGTCCCACCTCGCTCCCCTCAAAACAACTCTCGATGCAGCAGCCAGAATGGACCACATCCCACCCGCACTCAGAGAACTAAAATAGCTACCAGTTGAAATGCGTGCTAGCTTCAGAACAGCCTGCCTCACACACAAAGCCCTTCATACAGGCAAACCTGAGTACCTGGCCTCCAAACTCAAAAAAGACGGCCGGACCAGGACCCTCAGGACCTCGAACACACTACTACTCATCCCGTTGAAGGCTCGCAAACAAAAAACTGCGGCCCGATCCTTCGCTGGGAACGCACCCAAAATCTAGAACTCTATTCCCCCCCTCACATCAGAACTATCCCCTCCTTTTCAAAATTCAAAGGTCAGCGCAAAAACGTTTTCTTAGATCGTTCCATAGCGGAGGGACAGGAGCAGCAGAAGTGCTGATAACACTACTCCTTGGAAGAGTGCCCCTTGGTTACACAATCCACTAAAACTCTCTGTCCATGTTATTTACTATTATTGTATTTTGTGATATTTTGCAGAACGACGGTTGTAAAGCGCTCCGATACCCTCGGGTCTGGCCAGCGCTATATAAAACTTCAGAATAAATAAATAAATAAATAAAACAACCGTTGCATGAAGCACCAATACAACAAACAGTCCTCAGAAATAAAAAGAAATGTGTTTTAAACAGACGAGAGAAGCAACAGAGTCTTATAGCCAAACCCAACTGGGCACTATTGAAACAGATGCACAAGAGAGGTTAGTCATCCACAGTGGATTAGCCACAGGCTTGGCTGTGCAGCAGGGATTATTGAAAGAAATGTTAATTCAGTAAACCATGAAAAAACTAGGCCCTAACTCCTGGTACGGAAAATTTATGAAATTTCTAGTATGTCACATCGCGTAGTTACATGCCATTTGTGGTGGGAAATTGCCATGAATGCAGAGGAACGTGAACAAAATAGCCCAAATGGCTGTTGTTAGCTATGCCTTTCAATTTTTTTTCACTATTTCTTAAGCCCAAAATGCATCCCTGGATCCAAAATATAGCATTAAAAGGCACTTTTGCATTAGGTATAATTACTCATAATTTCCCCAAAATGTGGTAAATTGCACAAAGGCAAATTACATGGATTTTGCACATCCCTAAAAAATAGTTGTAATTCACTGAAAACAACAAAGCTATGTTAATGATATGGATATGGACAAATTCAGGGAAAATCATATACTTATACATATAAAGGTATACTTATTACACACACACTACTAAATACCATGCATTCATTTTCAAAATATATACATAAGGCAGATAGAAAATACCTTAGGTGACATTTTGAAATCACATTTGACCCCCAAAATCAAGTACCAACTCCTGTGAGAAATTGGGTTGCAAGTTGATTGGGGTGAAACCCTACTTAGGCAACAGCCACAATCCTTGTCAGGGTGAACCACAAACAGTCATTAAATTAGCCTAAGCTAACCCTTTGGTAGCTTGGCACACAGGCAGTCAGGCTTAACTTAGAGGCAATGTGTAAGGTATTTATAAAGCACTTAAACAGTAAGAAAATAAAAACACAACACAAGTAAAATCCCAAACCAATTTAGAGAAAGAGAGTTAATTGCAATAAAATATTTGACCACAAAACCACAAAATCCAATTAGTAGAACCGGAGAAAGGCAATTTTAAAGATTTCAGGTAAGTTTTGCGCCTAAAAGATCAAAGGTTATATAGTTGTGTGAGTTCGGTGAAAGTCATACATTCAGGCCAACCGTGATGGAGCACGGTCCTGTACAGGGGCTAGGTTAGTCCTGCTAAAAAAGTTACTTTTTAAGGTCCAACACAAAGAGTTACGTTCCCGGTGGAGGAGGACACAAGGAGCAGGAAAACTGTCTTGGATGGTTGTCCCTGTAGTTAGTGAACAGGCTGGGAGACGCAGACAGTCGTCAGTTTAGCACAAAGATCCTGACAGGCATTGCAGACGGTCATTGCCAGAGCTTTGCGTTTTGTATTACTTGATAAATATTCACCCAGGTTCGTGGGTATATCGGGTTGTCCTTGCGATTAATAGATCGCGTTGGTGATCAGCATGGGCTGGAATATATTGAGGACAAACTGGCTCATTTGCCGTAGTCAAGACCCTAAGACTTCAGGATTTCTTCTTTTCTTTCCGGATGAGCTCAACTGATGACACACAATGGGACCAGGACATAGGGGGCACCTCTGGGGATCAGGGACTCACTCCAGCAGAGGACAGCAGGGCTCAGGGATGTCCAGATTAATGTGCAGGCTGGTCATATTGCAGCGGACCAGCTGGTCAGTTGCAGAGAGGCTTCTGGAACATATTATGTCCCCTGTATCTCAGATTAGAGGGTCATTCAGCTGACCCTTGGAGTCACTTCAGCTGGGGGTGAAGGGTGCAGGTCCAGTCTTCCTTCTCAGCCAGAAGAGCACATCTAAAGCAGGGCAGCAGGGTGTCCTTCTTCTGTCATATCCAGAAGTAGGAGAAGCTTTTGAAGTTTTCTTCTACAGAAGTGTCTGGAATTTCTTGTTCCCAATCTGTCTGGGGGATAATAGGTTAGTGTGAAGCCCTTTGTGTGTGACCAAAGGTAGCGTCTTGGAGGTGCAAGTGTGGTAGCTTACAGCTCCGGCCCCATCCTGTCACTGATAGCCCATCCTGCCAACACGCAGACCCTCTATTGGGATGCTGTCTGTGAGCAATTCACAAAGACCAACAACACCTAATCAGGCAACACAGGAACAGGCCAAAGTCACCAAATCTTTGGAAATAAAAATGCAAACTTTCGAAAAGTGAAATTTTCAGAATTGTGAATTAAAATTCGACTTTACCAATAACAATGGTTTAAATTACAATTCTTCAGAAAACAAAAATGACTTTCCTACCTTCTCCAAATCAAGGTAATACGTTAACCCAGTGTTATCCTATAGGAGCGGTAGGACTTGCAATACTGGAAAACAAATGTTAACATTTTTCACTACCAGGAAATGTAAAACTAGATGTCCAACTTTTTATCTTTTTTATTTATTATAAAAAAAATATTTGTATTAAGCTTTTTTAGATACCAGCACACAGTTATAGATATACTTTAAACATGAGGGTTGCTTTCTTCCAGCTAATGATAAAAAGTGTTATACATGTTTACAGAAAAATTAAGCTTTGCAACTAAACAAGAAAGAAGAGCACAAGTGACAAACGTTGCAGATTAATCCAAATCCATTTTGAGCAACATCAGTCTTTGCCTTTGCGGGCAGTAACCCCAGATCAAATCAGAAACAGAAACATGCCCCTTCCCAAACCTTAGACCTTGGAAGAAAGTTAGTTACATCCAGAAATTACAATAAGTCAGGGGCCATTCATTTCTTGAGCCTCCTTCCAGTTTAGAACCGGAGCCCAAATACCCCTACCAGCCAGTCTCCCTCTTCTACCCCTTCTCTCATAAATACCTCTTTCCATATTAAACATAGAGAGCAGCCGTGCAAGCCATTGCTAAAATGTTGGAGCTTCTGAGTTTAGCCAGATGTCCAAATTTTTAAATACAACATGCTCTGCCCTGTGAGCTGCTTGAGACCTAACCCAGGGGTGACATTTAAAAAGGAAGGTTTGGGCTGGACAAAAGGTTTATTTTGCTAAGACCAATTCGTAGCTTAAAATTGCACATACAAGCTGCAATGGCAGGCCTGAAACATGTTTTTAAAGGGCTTATTATGTGGGTGGCACAATAAGTGTTGTAGGCCCACCCCACTAGCAACATAACATTTACAGACCCTGATAATGTGTTTATACTTTCCAACCACATAAAATGCAACCATAGAAACAACCCGTAGGGGAGATACATTCCATGTATGGGATGCTCAACTTGGAGGAGCAGTGAATATTTTGTGAGCAGCTCTCTTGCTATTCGGGCGAGACACTTTCTAATTTTTGTTTATTTTCCACGGTGATTTTTAATTGCAGGGGTGCCTGGTCCCACCCGGGACCCCAAAGGCATGGCTCCGACTTTATGGGCAGCCCGGAGACCACACTCCCGGCTGCCCCAGTCAGCTCTGCACTCGGCCAGCACTTCTTGTGGCCAGTGCAGGAGCCGGCAGCTTTGTTTGCCCTGCCTGCTTCTTGCAGGCTGGGTGTTGCTTTCCTAGCAACCACCCCACTTACCCCAGACACGGGCATATGAAGCGGAATGAGGCCTCCATCACTGTGACCCTGCTTGCCCTTCCTTTTTTGCTCTGAAGGCCTGGGGTTGTTTTCCTGGGCCCCATTTACTGTTTATGCAGCCCAGGGATGGATAAATAGAATGTCTGGGGAAAGGGGCCCCAAACACACCCTCCCCCCTGAAAATATTTAACAAAGTCTTGCAAAGGTAGAATTCAGATGGACAGCACAGCCCCATGCACTCCAACACTCACATAGAGGTTAAAGTTTGCCAAACTTAAAGGGTCATAACTCAAGACCAGTCGAGGTGATTTAGACAATGTTGGGCTCCTTTTACTACTGGTGGTGAGATCTAGGCACCAAGAGCAGTTTCAACAGGTCTTGTGGTCTAGAAAGGGCACATGTCCTCTAGCCTGAGTGCAGACATCCAGATCTTTTTTCCCAACTGGTTCTCAGGGGGTATAAGTGGGCCAACCTCACTAGCCCTTGGAGAGTCCCACTGGTCTGGGGGTCAACTGGGGTAGAGTCCTTAGTCCTACCAGGTTTCAGGGGTTTCTCTATCCAGTTGTTCATGGCTGATGCCACTGCCACGATCCCAGTGTCCACAGTCCAACAGCAAAAAGCACCTAAGCCCCTTCCCTCCTTGTGCAAGAGCTTTATGAAGGTGGTGGAAGGTTCTAGAAGCCAGGCACCCCTGAACAATCATAGAGTTCCACATCACCTCTCTGGGAGCCTCATCCCTGACCCTCCTTGTCCCACATCACTGCCAGGGCCTTTCCCTCCCAAGCTTAAAAGACATGCCCCGTCCTGTGTTGGCTCCAGTTGTTGGGGCTTGCTCCTTTGTTCAGTAGTCCTTTAATTTTTACTTAGACTCTGAAGAAAGATTTGAAACGTTTGCAGCTACCCTGTAACACTTTCCTAGCACAATATATTTTGAATACCTGTTAGTGACATCAAAGACAATAGAAGATAGTAAGTTAGATACAGATTGCATTTTAAACTATCTTGCTGATAAGGTTCAACCAAAAAGCTGCAGCACTGAAAAAAAGAAGTGATTTATCTTGTTCATCACATTGCAAACGGAAGGAATTTCGAAAGTGTAAAAATAACACATATCTGTATTCCTGAAGATGACTCACCATCCACCCAAAGGTAGGTGAGGATGCTTCTGGGGATAGTTGGCTACAATTGTCAGTGGATTCTAAACCTTTTTTCATAACTGAAAAGCATTTAGTGAGACTTAATTGCAGTGATATCAATGACCCAGTACCATTTGATGGCAAACATAGGAAAACACCTTAGTAGTTGACCTGCTTTCGGAATGCCCGTTTATGATAAAGAATTTTATCTTTATTGCCATGAATATGACGGGTTTTTGCTATCTATGCTGCCCCAGAAGTAGAGAGGATTAATGCAACCTCTTGCTTACTTCTCTGCTGCACAGGATGCAGTAAGAGTAGGGCTTCCTGGTTGTTTGAAAAGTGAAGGAATTGTTATAGGTCATACACTCACTGTGTTTTTTCCCCATTCATCTTGTGCAATGCAACGGGCCCGCAGGCCGAGAATCTACGCATCACCTCCGCATCGGTAAGGATCACAGCGCATCCCCTACTCTGCGCAAGCATTGAGGCACGACACATCGTCTCCCCTGAATCACAGAACCGACGCATCTCCCCTTTTGCAAGCCTTTTGGTTACTTTACATTACGCATCCAGGTGCTTGGTTGAGAACTTTGTCGAATAAATCATCAACTTGAACTAAGCAACTTTAATCATCGTTTAAGTAATCTTAAGTGTAGTGTTGTGGATTTTTGTCGTTTGTGGTCTTGTGTTAAGTCTATATAAAGAATACTTCTTTTTATAAAACCTGTGTTGTGTCCATCTGTAGTGTTTTCACTGTATTACTGTGTTCATTTACCAATGCTTAACACACTGCCTCTGAGATAAGCCTGTCTGCTTGTGCCAAGCTACCAAGGGGGTGAGCAGGGGTTATTAAGGAGTGTAATCCTCTTATCCTGACTTAGAAGTAAAGGTCCCTATTTAGACAAAGGTGAATACCATTGCCAACTAGAGGCCCCCAGATCTAACAGTTGTTATACCAGATTTGGCCACGAAACCTGTTTGGTTGAATGGGAGGTGCTTTGTTTCGTTGGCCCAGGTCAGCAGGTCTTCCAATAGACTACTGGTGTAGTATTTGGACTCTACGTCATAAAACAGCTAAGAAGTTGGGAGATTGAAGTCTGGTTGTGAGTTTTGGCTACAAGCTAAAGTTCTGTTACTATTAGGAATCTTGAGCTTGCCCTTGCAGCTTAGTAAATGCAAGTGAAAATATGTTTTATGCATTAAACATCATCAAAAGAACAGTAACATAAAAAAATCAGATAAAAGCCTCAAGCTAGTGACTTAATAATGAATAGCGTTTAATTTGAAAATGTCATGAAAACAACCCAAATCTGTTGAGATCAGGAGTTCTGATTTTCGAAAAACAAATGCTGCAACTGTTTAATGAAAAGCAGTGGAAATACTAAAAGCAATTGTTCTTCTATGTTATACGGTGGATCGACAGCTTGGCTCCTTTTCTTGTCATCCTTGATAAAGTGAGAATTAAAAAAGTCCTAGTAGGTCATTCTTCTCAAGAGCTTTTATCATCAGAGATAGAAGAACCTAATTGCTAAAGCCAAACAGGGTACCCTCAAGCGTCATTCTGAAAAGCTGTAAGAAAGACGAACCTAGAAAGAGTGGCTGCTTAGGTCACATCTTTCTTAGGTAGGCTTGTTACTTTTCCTGTTTCTCTTGAAGTTAAGTCTCAACTTAATCAAACATTAAATAACTTCTTCATGCTAAGTTCAATACAAGACAGTGGAGCACTCCAATGCTTGTTTAGCATGTAACACACAAGGAGAGTCCTGACATCACTAATAAACAGCAAAATATGACAAGACTAAACTCTTTGATCATTTTTTTTGTTTTTACAAATGGAAAGTGAGAGAAAACTGAACAGGTTGCATGTTTCCAAATAATATCTCATACACAAAAGGGCAACTAGGCGGAAAGAAACCAGCGAAGAAAGAAAACCACTCGAAGGTCCTACCATAACATCCCAAAAATTTGGAATAGACGGCTCACTCACTAAATCGTGACATGCTTTATCATCGGCCACACAGCCCTGAAGAAGGCCCCAGACCCGAATGGGCCACTACCAATAAAGAGGAATCCCTTTTGCTTATATTACATGGCATTTTTACCATCTTTTACCTAGTATTTGGTCAAAATATTGATACAAGAATATAGAGTTTTTATTATCATGATACAGGAATATTATGCTGCGGAAATATGGTTTACATAAATATTGCTTTTTAAGGTAAGTAATATTCTTGTCAAAAATATCTGTGTTGTTAATATCATTTGCAATACCATAGTTGTAAAAATATCGTTTTTTAATTAATTTAGGTATTTTAGTTTATATTTTAACTGTATATGTTATAAATTGTTTGCATAATTGTTGTGAAGGCTATTGTTCATTTTTAGGTACTTTTAAACGTAATTTGTTAATTGTAATTTATAGTGTTGTAGCGGGTTTGGAAGTTTGTAGTGGTACAGGGTGGGAAGGTAATTAATTTATAATTAATTAATAATTAATTTGTAATTACTTTTATGCATTTATTTGATAATTAGTTATATTTTAGGTGTTGGGTTTATTTAATTAATTATTGATGTATTAATAACTGTTTAATTGATAATTAATTATGTAAATTTGTACATTATTTTTGTTTTGCAATTAGTATATTTTTAAGTTATATTTTAGGTACAGGTTGTTGGGTTTCTAGGGGTCTATGGTGAGAAGTTAATTAAGAAATAATGTATTATTAATTAACTATCCATTTATGATCAATTATTTAATTGATATATAAATATGGAAATTGTGTAATTATCATATATTTAAAGTTACATTTTAGTTATGGGTTCTTAATTTTATAGAGCAATAGGATGGGAAGTTAATTAAGTAATAATTAATTAGTAAATAGATTTAAGTGCTACTGAAATATTTAATTTATTGATAATTTTGTAAATGTTGTAAGTTATATATTAGGTTTTGTTTATTGTGTTTGTAGGAGAATAGGGTGGGAAGGTATGTAAGAAATAGAAAAGTACAAATTATTTCTTTTAGTGAGAATTATTTTATTCATTACTCAATCTTTTTTATTTCAAATACATTTTAATTGTTGGCTGTTTAGATTGTGAGAATGTAGGGTGGCATTTTAAATAAAATAATAATAAGTGTTTAATTGATAATAAGTATAAAATAATTGCAATAATTTGGTAATATATAAAAAAAAATGTAGACATACGATTTTTATCCTAAACAATTTATATTTTTAGTTAATTAATAGAGTTGTTAAAATATGTTATTTGTTTGAAGTGAACTATTCTCTCTCTACTGCTGCACAGAGTGAAGTGGGAATAGTAAATTCTACCCCTCTAGAGTCCAATGCTTTTCCTACATTTGAGCAGACTGGAGTGGGAATAATACATTTTACCCCTCTGGTGTCCAACAGTCTCCTTACTGTTGCAGAGACTATAGTGTAAATAGTATATATTTTACCACTTATAAGTCCAATGCTTTCCCTTCTGTTGTATACATTGCAGTAGTAATAGTATATCTATTGTTCACGGATGTTAGCACTTTTTCAATAGTGTTTAAATGTATGTAATATTATTTGCTTATTTGTTTTAATTTATATTATTTTTTATATTATTTCCATAAGCATACATATTTGTATATATTTTTCACTTACTTTGTTAGTTAGTTTATGTTTTATGTATATATAGATCTGTGTTTTATGTTAGTAAATTCAAAACAATAACAAATGTAATATATTGTGATTTTTTTAATAATAGTGTTTTTCATATATATGTTTGTATAACTACACAACTATAAATATATTTGTGTAAGTGTGTATATATATATATATATATATAGTATAACATGTTACTTACATTTATATATTTTATATTATAGTTATGATACATATTAAAATATTTAATAATGACTACTTTACCCACAATATTTGTATTAAAAATCTATATTTTTGTCTTGTTCAACGATATTAGTGAGATACATACCCCTTGCTATGTATAGGAAAATTACATGTTTGTAATCAATATTTTTGACACAATATTTATCTATCAAGATATTTGCGTTCTCAATATTATGTCAGTGAACGGCCTATCTGGATCCTTGCTTTATCCAAAGAAATACTTTATATAAGAACTCACATTTGTTTGAGTCAGCCCTGGTGGAATCGCCCGACCAGGGTGCGGATAGGCGCAGATGATGAAGCATGTCGTGGTTCAGTGAGTGGGGCATTTATTCCCAAATCTATGAATGTTCTGGTAGGACCTTCAAATATGTTTCTTTCTTCTCTTGTTTCTTTTCTCCTAGTGGTCCTTTTGATCATGAGTGTTGTCTATTACCATTTTGCACATTTATAAATAACCATCCATCAAAACTCATTATTGTCATAAACAAAGCAGATTTTCCTGTCCAGAAGGACAGCCAGGCAGCCAAGACTTTCTCAATGCTGAAATGCTTCCCATAATAGGCGCAGGTAGGTAAGTCACTATTGGTTAGTGAATTGGAGAGAGAAAACAACTTTCAAATTATTGACTAAGTATTATTGGGTCATTTATATACCTAATTTGATAGTGATGATGTAAATGTAAATGTAAATGTAAATGTGTTGGACTTGTAAAGCGCACAGCTGCCCGTAAGCGTCCCGGCGCTTGCTTAGGGAACCCATCCTGGTATTCCCCTGTGAGAAACCCCGGCAGGGTGTCCACAAGGTGAAAGCCAGGCATCCCGCCACGAGGGGCCGTAGTGGAGATTAAGCAAGCTATTGCCCAGAGTCGCAGAGTATGACCCCGTGAGTTGAGTAGGCACCAGAGCGAGAATTATCGAGTCCATGGAATTTTGAGCCCGAGACCCGCCGAGGCGGGGAATCGAACCCTGGTCCACGGTCGATCTCAGCTTCCAGGTCTGCCGCCTCTAACCACTGAGCCATGACATCATCACTGTAGAAAGATGGATAAGTACTTGGTAAATTAGCCGGCAGCAATTTGTAGGACATGTACATCACAGAATCAAATGTTATCAGAGGGCTTGTTATCCAATATGCAGCTGATAAAATATAAGAAGTAAAACTTCTGCAAATTATAAAGCCAACCAGTACATCCTTAGGATCAAGAAGCAGTTTATAGTGCATGAGCATATTCTCTGAATATTACACAAATTCCTTGGTGAGTTGAATAATCACACTTTATTTGAAACAGAATCAAAATCAGGAGTGATTAGCTGAGTATGGAAAATATTTTTTATTTTATATATAAAGAAGACAATATCAAAATATCTAAAGACCTCAGAAACACCCTACATTTGTTGAGGCCAGTTGGAGACTGCCAGAGCAGCACTATGGGTGGTCCGGCAGTGGTGGCAGTGGTCGGACAGCCACCGCCAGTGTGGTGGTAATGAGGGCTGCTGTACTTGTAACAAGGCCCAAATTACAAGTTAAAAACCAAAAAGGGAAATAGGCTTGAGGGCCTAAGGGTCCTCCATGTATATTGCACTACGGAGCTTCAAGTCTGTCATCATTTCAGACCCAATCATTGTTGAGTTGAAAAGGTTATGAGGGATGCCACAATCCAGAAAAACATATATATTTAAGAAAATCCCTCACCCACAATTTGTGGCATGCTTCATCATTGGGCTCCACATCTCGACATACTTTATGTCAGGATGGGCTCCACTGGAATAGAGGAAGTACTTGGTAAGTTGATCTCATTTTTATAATGCATTTTTGAGTTTTTCCGGACAAGATTAAAATAACATGGTTGGATGGAATGGGAAATAATTATATCTCCATCCTTTCAATTCGACATGTTTCAGCCATCACAACTGTTCACAGGGTTGTGAGTCTTTCATCAGGACTAAGAAATCCCTAATAATTTTGGTGTAGCTCCCGGTGGTTTAAGTCCTGTCAAAACATGCAACACATAATTGGTCAAGACAAAACAGACATAAGAACATGTGTAATACCTGCTTTGCTTCTGTAAATACAGTTAATCATATAGAGTAGACACACACATTTAAAAAATCATGGAAAGGCAGACATATTCACCCTGCTGTTTTGGCATGCAAATACGTGATTGCTCTTGCGCTGAACTATTGGTGATTACCCTGCACTCAGGTGGAAATAAAACACATAAATGTACAGGTAAATAATTTTGGTCTATAACTCACCTAATTTTCGGGGGCTATTGGCCTCCAATGTAGTCTCACATAATGTGCCAAATTTAATAAAAACAAGATATTTACATTTTCTTAGTAGGAGTGTACAGTATGGCATTCAAGAGTAGTCATTTTTAGGTCTGGTTGAAAACGGAGCTGTCACCAGGCATTATTTGACCAACCTAAAAAGGGCTTTATAAAGCACTTCCAGCAGAAGGGGTTTAGTGCCACCCACATACTGGCAGCCAGGAGTACATGTTTTGATTGGGCGGATGTTGTGTGCTTCCACAAAAAATGCTTGCCCTTCACACAGCTATAATCATTTTGTTGATTTTTCCAGCTGCCTGAGGCAGCAAGAGTAAGGCTGCCTGAGCTTCAACTTTCAGGATCACACACAAGGCAGTGTAATGTTATTAAAATGTCTTTGATAACTAGTTGTTTATTTTTATCTGGCATCAACACAGATGAGAGGAAGGAAGTCATTATCTTTTGGGATAATTTGTAAACTGCTTTTGCCTCAAGCTGGGACCCTGGACTGCTGATTTTACCCCCGCTTTCACCTAACTGCTCGCGGAACCCGCTGCGCGGGTCCCGCTTCGTGTGGGGCTGCCTGTAGGAGGTTGACTGTGCAGGGCTGCGAACGTGTTGCGGCGCAGGACTACAAGTCCCAGGAGCGCCCGCAACCCCCAATCGCCACCACCTGGGACGCTCTCCCTGCAGCTCCTCCCCGCAATCCTCACGACTAAAAGCCGTCTCCGCTGGTTCTTCGCTGGATAATTTGTAAACTGCTTTTGCCACAAGCTGGGACCCTGGACTGCTGATTTTACCCCCGCTTTCACCTAACTGCTCGCGGAACCCGCTGCGCGGGTCCCGCTTCGTGTGGGGCTGCCTGTAGGAGGTTGACTGTGCAGGGCTGCAAGCGTGTTGCGGCACAGGACTACAAGTCCCAGGAGCGCCCGCAACCCCCAATCGCCACCACCTGGGACGCTCTCCCTGCAGCTCCTCCCCGCAATCCTCACGGCTAAAAGCCGTCTCCGCTGGTTCTTCGCTGGATAATTTGTAAACTGCTTTTGCCTCAAGCTGGGACCCTGGACTGCTGATTTTACCCCCGCTTTCACCTAACTGCTCGCGGAACCCGCTGCGCGGGTCCCGCTTCGTGTGGGGCTGCCTGTAGGAGGTTGACTGTGCAGGGCTGCGAGCGTGTTGCGGCGCAGGACTACAAGTCCCAGGAGCACCCGCAACCCCCAATCGCCACCACCTGGGACGCTCTCCCTGCAGCTCCTCCCCGCAATCCTCACGACTAAAAGCCGTCTCCGCTGGTTCTTCGCTGGATAATTTGTAAACTGCTTTTGCCTCAAGCTGGGACCCTGGACTGCTGATTTTACCCCCGATTTTACCTAACTGCTCGCGGAACCCGCTGCGCGGGTCCCGCTTCGTGTAGGGCTGCCTGTAGGAGGTTGACTGTGCAGGGCTGCGAGCGTGTTGCGGCGCAGGACTACAAGTCCCAGGAGCGCCCGCAACCCCCAATCACCACCACCTGGGACGCTCTCCCTGCAGGCTCCTCCTCCCTTTCATTTGGATTGTATATCTGTAGCAGCCGTGTCCAGCAACGTGGGAGCACGCGGGAGCGTGCCCGGGAGAAGCCCGGGACAAGGGCGGGACCGTCTGTGGCCGTCTGGGGACGAACGAGGACGGGACGGACCTACCCTTTAACATCTATGCCTCCATAACAAGTAGGATTTCTATGACTTGTTTCATAGTGCTATTTTATAGTGGATTCGCAGTATATACTGACATTTGCTCTGTCCTGTTGCTAACAAAGATCTCCTGCTACCTCCCACAAAAAAACATATAACTTTTTATAACATGTCTACAAGGGGCAGCAGGAGTAAGACTGCTGCTGGGGCGGCTGCAGTGATAGGTCCAATAGACAGTTTTATTACACGCACTAATGATGCCATTGATCTTAGCATTTCAATACTGCAACGAAGAGTATCTCGGGACCTAAACTTTGCGAAACGATCCTCTCTAGGAAGCATTAAATCAGCCAGAACCCCAGGTATCGCCGGTACCCTGAGAGTGGAAGACACTAATGACATTATAGACGTTCCTCACACTTTATTGAATGAGGTAAATCTATCAGTATCGGACACTAGCACCAACTGTGAGCTGGACAGTGATCTAGAAAGATCTCCCCTTCTTAATGCGGCCTTAACTCCTGAACTAGTTAAGGATACCTATGAGAATGCTTCGGGGGACACACAGGGGAGGGCAATTTCAAAACCAGCTATATCTACTATGCAACCTTTGCCATCGACTCGCAAGAAACGTAAACGCTCGAGAGGACAAAAAGGTAAAGCCACGTTGGTTGATGTACACCAACAACTTGAGTCTCTTAACACAAATACTAGTCACGCATATAGAGATAGGCCTGATAATACCATAGACTGTGATCACCTGATTGAGCGAATCAGGGATCTTCTGAGTATCTATATATCGCCAGTCGAATCCAGGCTCGCTCGATTAGAGAAGAGAATTGAAGAACTGGTATCTTTAAATAAAAACACTCCCCCTGCCTCTCCTCTTAACGCGGCTGGAGCACAAAAAGCTAAACCCAATGAAAGCAAAACAGCGCCGCCACAACCAAAAGCCATACCCGGTGGAGCCGCTGAGACAAAACAAAAGACAATAGCTAATAAATCAACACCAGCAATCCACCCTGCACCAGCTATTAGTCTTCCCCCAACGACCACTAGTGCTCACTTAAGAAATCCTCAAACGGTTTCGCAACACATGTCACAAATTCCCACTCAACTCAGTAACATGACGGCAACAACATTCTATCCTAAGACCCCCTTTGAACTTCCATATAAAGCTAAGCAAATTCCTTCACGGATCACCTTACCGCCAGAATGTGGAGCCTTTGTACTTGTGTTAGTTAATGTGCCTATACTTAAGCAAGAACAGTCAGAAACTGTTCTATCATTAAAAAATAAAATCCTTCACTGGCTTTCGCTAAACTGTAATTTCCCACTGGAATGTGCGGGGGAAATCACCCATGTACAGAGAGTGGGATGGATAGGCCCCTTGCGAAAAAATTCGAGGGCGACTGTGTAACACTCAACTTCAGAAACCCTCAATGGGCAGAAAAGACACTTGCCAATGCCCCCCCACCCTCTACTTGGGAATTCAACACTACCTTGCTTCCCTTGGGCTACTTTTATAGGCACATGCTTCCAACAAGTTCAAGTATACCGCCTAACCCTATGAATCCTCCCTATGAAAGGCACTTTCTGCCAGAAATGGAGACTCCCTTCTCTCAACAAAATCCCAAGTTTGTCTACCCTACAGGATCAGTACAATGGCACCAGAGCCAAACTCGCTTGCCTCCAACACTTCATTCCTATCTTTCTACTACCCTTCATCAAGATTACAGGGACAATCGATGGACCCAAGCTGCTCAGCTGCCAACTACTTCCTATAACATTCCTACTCACAACAGATATAATGTATTTTCTGGGCTAGATAGCAACGACTGACTCACTACCCCCATAACCAACTGGGAAGATGCACCTACATTAGAATCAGGGGTGAACTCACAACCTGGGGGTACATGTATGTCAATTTCACTGGAGCACTCTGAAAAAGAGGACACTTTGAATGTATCACCGGCTCTTACTACTCCCGGTATATTGGGGTATGTAGACAATTCAGTCACTGCTATAGACCCAACTCACACAAGGTCAAAACTACATTTTACATTTTGGAATATCGCTGGATTAGCACACAAACATAGCAATCCTAATTTTCTGATGCAACTTAACTTAAGTGCTATCATCTGTCTCCAGGAGACTTGGGCCATTACGCCCATACACATAGTGGGCTTTAAAACATTTTGGTCCCCTGCAAGGAAATCTCCCTCGGGCAGAAACAGCGGCGGCTTCGCCACCTATATTCTAAATACCATACAAATGAAGGACATTGTTCCCCCAATAATAAAAGATAACTTCCAACTCATAATTCTAAAAAGGAGTAAACAAAAAGTGTACATACTAGTAAATTTCTATAATAACCTGCCGCAAATTAATTTGCTAACTACCCTCACTGAGATTGCAACAGCTCTACAAGAACAAACCACAAAATATGCAAAAAACTCATGCACAATAATTTGGGGGGAGACTTTAATCTCCATCTATGCAGGAATAGTAATAATAACAAATGTGGCATCACCGATGAGGAGGGCATCGGTATAACCCATTTTACACATTCCATCGAAGGAGAGAAAATGAACGAGGTCATGGCTGAACTAGAGTTAGGTTTCTTAAATGAAAAAAAAAATCCTCCTGCTCCCTTTTTGCCAACTTTTAATGGAAGAGGACTAATAAGTCTGATAGACTATATACTAATTTCTCCCCTGAATGGGATAGATATTGAACTGTTTAAAGTAGCAAAAAACCCATTGAGTGATCATTTTCCAGTTATTGCATCCTTCGTGGAAAACAGATCACATAAACCTACCAATATTATGGCCGTTTTAGGCCAACAAGAACTTGCAGTAGGCTCGTTGAACGGTTATACATTAAAATGGGGGAAAATTGACAAGGAAGCTACAACTAATAAAATAGTCAATCATTGCTGTGCCGAAATAACTAACTGTCTTGACCTTAATTTACAACCAAAGGAGGTCATAAACAGTTTCAATGTCGTCTTAAAAAATATACATAAAGAGTTAACTAGGACCTGTATGCAAAAGTCCGAAACAAACCAAAATAGCAGTTGGTTCAATTCGGCATGCACAAAGGCACACACAAGACTAAAAGAGGCCTTGAACAGGGATAAGAGGGATAGAGCTGAGGTTGGTAGATTAAGGAAAGAGTATGCTGTCGTGATGAGGTTAAGAAAACAAGAACTAAAAGCCGATTTATGGAATCGCCTCAGCAAAAGCACAGAGTTGAAGGATAGCGCAATGTTCTGGCACATAATAAGATCACTGTTTTTAACAAATAAAAATGAATCACCCTCCATCGACGTCCCTATAAGCGAAGATGAATGGGTGACCCATTTTTCGAAAGTTTTTAGTAAAGACACCTCGGTAGATATTGATCACCTAGTCTCCCTAACACAGGTTACATATCCAATAAACTTACAATTTTCCCATGAAGAGGTCCAACTGGCATTAAAAAACTCAAAAACCGGTAAAGCCCCTGGTCCAGATGGGGTTCCAGCCGATGTTTTTAAACATCTACCGGACCTCTGGTCCCCCATATTGACCAATGTTCTAAATGCCACACTAAAGGTAGGGCTATTAGATTCCTGGAAGTCATCGATATTGGTCCCGATCTACAAGAAAGGGGATCGAAATACCCCGTCCTGTTACAGGCCTATCTCCCTTCTGGACTCGCTTGGGAAGATGGCAGGGCGGATCCTTCTCAATCGACTCCAGGAGTGGGCAACCGACCAAGGACTAATATCAGACATACAATATGGCTTTCGTGAAGGCCTAGGAACAGTGGACCAAGCACTTAATCTCTCCCTCCTTGCGGGTAAATACATGGAGGCTAAGGGGTCCACACTTTACATGGTCTACGTCGACTTATCAGCGGCGTTTGATTGTGTCGCACATTCAGCATTATGGAACATAGTGCTGAAAATGGGTGTTGACCCCGCGATTGTTGATTTCCTCCGTGAAATGTATACAGGAACCACAGGTAGGGTAAGATTTGGGGTCAAAAGGGAACTTACTGGAAGTTTTAGGGTAGAAAAGGGGGTCAGACAGGGTTGTGTGCTGGCCCCCTTTCTATTCACTGTCTATACTAACGGCTTGGAGGCAGCGATGCTTCGAGGTAGTAAAGATCTACCTACAATAGCTCGTCGGCAAATACCTGCATTGCTATATGCCGACAATGCCGTTATTTTAGCAAGAACCCCAAATGAGCTCCAGTGTGCATTAGACAGATATTGTGCTTTTATGGCCACTCTGAACCTAAAATTAAATGTTAAGAAAACTTATACCATGCAGGCCGGGAAGGGGATCGGGAAACATCGAAGGTTGTTTGTAAAAGGTGAACCACTAGATAGAACAACAACCTACCCATTCCTGTGAGTAGTAATAGATGAGAAGTTCAAGTGGAACCCAGCGGTCAATGCAGGAAACTTACCTTTCTGAGGGAAATTGTTTCACTAAAAGCATTCTCACAAAGGCTGGGCCAACGTCCAATACAAGAAATGATAAAAATATACAATGCAAAATGCATATCTACGGCAATATATGGGGCGGGACTATGGGGTTTTGTAAACGTGGATGTTATTCAAAAGATTGAAAATTCCTTTTTAAGATTCCTACTCGCGGTCCCAAGGAGTACCTCCACATATGCATGTCATACAGAACTGGGATTAGACTATATAACAGACATTATAAAACTACAGCCAGTAATGTTGTGGCGTAGAATATGGGTCACTGATCAATGCCATCTCACGAGATCCATTATTGAAGACACTCTGAGCCTTGACCAATGTAAAAAAATCAAATGGTTAGCCTTTGTCAAAGCAACACTAGTCGACTTGGGCTATAAAAAATACGTTGACTATCCTTCTAGGATAAATGAAATTTCTAAGGTGGACCTAAAAAAGGAATGTCTCGCACATCTGAGACAGCTACGTTTAGTAACAGAGATCCACAAACAATCTGTACAACAAGCCATACTAGTGCAGACTGTCTTTGCATCGGAACCCTATTTGTCTTTTAGTCTAACCCAATACGAAAAAATGCTGTTAACTCGTTTAAGGCTTGACATGTTTCATTTGCTAGTCTCCTTCCCAATCCAAAATGACTGGGCGTCAACACGGTCATGCTGTCCGTGTAATTTGGTATCTACACAATCAACCATACACACTATTTTATTTTGCAAATTCTTTGTAGAACCCCGTAGACGTTGGTTATTCCCCATTCTAAAATTTTGGGGGCTTCGTCAATGCCGCCCTGCATTCTTGGCACTCCAATATTTAGAAAATGAAAAATACGCCAAAGCAATTGTACGTTTTCTCAAATTTTGTATTCAACATCGTCGCAACCTATGAACTGTCTTGACCATGAGCGACATTAAGAAGGCGTACAAATCCTCAGGTTCTCAGACGAATGATAAATTGTATGTCACATTTTGCTGTTTTTTAACTGAGTTGTTTTTTTAAACCAATTCTTTTTTAAATTGTTTTTAGTATCCCAAAATTGAGATTTTATTATATAATTAACTTTGTAAACTGTATTTCATGAACTTTTATGGTGTTCTTATCAAATGAACTACCGAATAAAGTATTTTTGATTTGATTTGATTTGACTTCAGAATGTAGTTTTGTTTTTGTAAGCTGAGGGCTACACTAATATACATGGAAGTTTAGGTCTGGCTTGACAGTGGAACCTTATGTGGTCAACAAAAAAGAGCTTTCAGTTCCCGACTGAGAAAGGGATTTAGGTTCCACCCACATGTTGATTCCTATGTGTACAGGATTTGATTGGGCCACCTTTGTGTGCATCCACTAAAAAGACTGCTTGCAATTTTTGAGTTGTGTCAACGTTTAAACTAGATACAGCAGTACTGAGTTGGTTGTGGTGATCTCTTTATTATGAAATTTGGGATAAAGGAATGAGGTCCAATGTATTTTACATGAAAAGCATATTATTACATGGAATCTCATAGATTACTTTAGTAGGCAACGGTTTGGGTATTGGTTACACCCTGTGGAAAACCATGAGCATAGACGATTTACACTGTGAGAATCCCTTTTAACCATTGTGAGGAGAGATAGTATTTTGCTTTGGGCTCAGTATAGTAGGCCTGAGTTGCTTATGCAAACAAACCAATAATATTAGCTATAGGCTTGATTTGTGTATTAATGCTATGCCCAGTGCCATAAATCTGTCCTGTTTATTATCAAATTAATCACTAAGGCAGGATATATGACGTATGTATAGTGAAAAGGGTACGGCAAAGTCAATAGCATTTGGTAAAACCAATAGCACTTATGCTGGGGCAATAGCTGACAGTCAAACCTAGGCAGCTCCACCCACAGGAACTACCATACAAACCCTGGATCACCTATCCTCGAGGAGAACAGTGTCCATGTCTCTCATCTGTGGAGTATCAAGCCCCATTGGGTCAACTGTAAGTTCCAGAGGGCACTCTGTGGGACACAACTAACCTAGGCCACACTTTAAGCCACGTCCTGGCCTTCAACCGGTGAAGCTGGAGACTAACCTGGGACCTTAAAGATCCCTCTCTGAAGGCACATGGTGCATAATTACACATTGTAGTATAATGGCATAATTTACCAGAATTTTATCTAACAAGGGTAATGTGAAATTCTAGCAATAATGCAAACTTTGCCAGTGTAATTTACATTTGCCCAGTCCTAGTACTGATCATATGTTAGTTATTATACAGCAAGGTTTTCTTTGGGTGTATGTAGGGTAATTCCACATCACTGTGATGGCCTCCTTGAATAGTTATTGATGTACAGCCTTACCGACCCCCTTCTTTTTCATCTGCTTGACAGAGCAGCTATCACCAGACATTATGTGCTAAGATAAAGAACATTAAGAAGAACTACCAGTCTACATGTTGATCTTCAATACAAGTTTTTTGTGTGCAGTAATTGTGTTACCCTGGATACAAAGTGGTTCCATTGACTCTGCTGCGCCATCGTATGCTGCATTGCATGCTACTGTGCGAAAAGAAAACAAGCACACTGCAAACCTGCCAAGTACCACACATCAATCGTTAGACTAACGCATTTTAGTGTGGTGATCGGCGTCACCACACTAAAATGCAAAGTCGCGAATTTTAGTGCTGCGGCTTCTCCCTCGTGAGCACTTGGCTAAAATGCATTAAGGTAAATTAGCAGTCATTTGCGCAAGCAGGTAGCAGGAGCGCGGACCATACGCTGGCCTGGTTGGCACTGCTGGGGCCAAGCCGGCTCAAATTAAGCCCTGGACAGACTATCGACTGACACTGTACTCTGCACACTGCGCACTACTGCCCTGTTCAAGTCATTATGCAAGGATGCGCTGACAACGCTGCGGGTGGGGGGGGTCAGCTGCTGCGCATTTGTTGACTGTGACTGTTGTTTTCACTGCGGCAACTGCATTCATGTGACATGGCGTCAGGACTGCAATGGTGTGTGTATTTCCTGAGAGGGGAGACAGCAAGTTAAGTTACTCCTGAGGCGGGCTGTGTGAGTAGACAGCAGTTATGAATTGTTTCTTTAGTTTGAGCTGCAGCCACTGCTCGCACCGATACCTATAGTGAATTGGTCACAGTGCCTCATCATGCCATTGCCCTGCGAAAAGACCTTGTGGTTGCAGAAGAGAGGTCGCACAGACTGTCATCACAGAGAGGTATTATTAGTTTTAAAACTTTACAGCCTTAAACACTGAACATGCAGCCCTGCTCGCTCCTCTCCAGGCTCAGTGTGGTGTCGCTGTGGGCTTGGCTCCATTTGGAGGACTTTTTTTATTGATTTAAAGCATTGACTAGATTTTGAATATAATTTCGGGTGTTTTTAAATGCAGCTGTGCCCCCTGCTTTCTCACCAGCCGTGGCCCCCAGGCAGACATTCCCGTAGTCTGGGAGGACCTGTGATGTAAAGCATTTTCACTCCACTAAAGTGTCCTTAGCTCTTGGACACTCCAGTGGAGTAGCCATGTGCTTCATATATTTTTTTGATTTACATTTTTCACCTGCCCTGCATCCATGTGTGTTGCGGGAATGGTGGGCACTTATTTTGTGTCTGTCCAGGCGAGTGCTGTGCTGTACTATCCTGAAAAGGCACAGACCAGAGCCTGTGATTTGTCTCTGACCTGACCTGGCAGCTGCGACTGAGGATTCTGCAGGCTGTCAACTTGAGCACTGAGCCCACAAAGTCAATAGACGTCCAGCACCTGCTGCTATCAGCACAACGTCTCAGAAAAGGGGGTGGTGATGGACAGAGCATCTGAATTAAGCAGAACACTCCTACCCAGTCAAAAGATCAGGGCTTGATCCATCACCGTTTTTTAGCTCACTGCACCATCCCAGTTCAGAACCTGGCTACATGCAAATTAGTCTGTCCCTGGCCCAGTGCATCAGCACAACGTCAGCAACAGTTCAGGCGGTTGGCAATTTTGCAGAATCCTGTAGTACAGAAAGTTGGTAAGTGGCCTGTCCAGAAGGGGCAAGAAATCAGTGCTGATAGAGTGATGTATGCAGTTGGAGGGGTGATGTATATCTATGAAATGTTACAAGCAGTACTTTAAATAGAAACATAAAATAAAGTGCTGGTACTTATTACCCACAGTACCTATTCGCTCCTCCGAAGTGCATCTGTTCTCCTATTAAATGTATTACAGCAGTTCTGAGAATTGCAGATGCTCTTCATTTTAAATGAAAGTAGTGCAGGTACTCAGTACCGGACACCATCTGCCCAGTTAAAGCAATAGTTTACAGGAAGAAGTTTGAATGTAGGGATCACTCTGGTAAGGTTTTCTAGCATGGACAGGGCGGGACTGGCTACCGGGTGTTTTGGCATGCTGCCGAGCTGGGGGCTGATGTCACTGTGGTGGGGGCTAATTTAGTTGATGGAGACCTGCGTGTGCTTTGAAATAAACAAAGCAAAACAAATTTCGTTCAGCACACGCAGGTCCCCATCAACGAAATCAGCCCCCAGCTCAGCAGCATGCCAAAACGCCAGGTAGTCAGTCTGGCCCTGAGCATGAACTGGCAATTTGACACTGGAAAGAACGGTGTCATTTATCTGCAGTCCTGTGGTGCAAGCAGATGAAAAGTGTAGGATGAGAGAAGATTATGCAAGTGTATGAGAGAGTTTTGAAGAAGAGACTTAGGGGCTCATTTGGATAGCGGGCGGATCACCACCGCCCGCTAAAAACCACTGTCCGCTCCCAAATTCCCCTCGTCAGATTACCATGGCGGGGGGGACCCCGGCGGACGTAAAGACCGTCTGCCCGTTTTCTGCCCAGTTGCAGAGTCAACCGGGCGGAAAAGCAGCTAACATGGTGGTGGTGTCTGGGAGACACCACCATCCATATTAGCATGAGTGCAGGCCCCCAGGTACTCTGGGGGGTGGGAGGGGGATGCACATTGGGGGTACCTAGCAGTTCCATGCACAACATGGCAGGCACTGCGCGGTGCCTGCCATGTTGTGCATGGAAGTGCACATAATGCCTTCCTGGCATTGTGGTGCCACAATGTCAGGAATGCAGGATGCGCCCGCCACTGTGGTGGGTGCATCCTAATGGCCCCCAAGGGACCCCCGCCCTTATGGTGGGCAGTCCCATTTCATGACAGGATGGCGGGCGGACAAACTCCACCCACCATCCTAATGGGGCCCTTGGTGTTTTGAAGGAGTATGTCCATGGGAGAAAGCTGAAGAAGGATGTAGTATTGCTTTTTGCATCTGTTGAGGAGGACTGCCCTTCCATTTTTTGTATTTTTTACAGCAGTTTTAGGATAATCTACGAGGTTCTCATTGCTTAAATGGGTGTAATTTCTAATATTTATATATTTCCCTAATTTCCGTTGCTTGATTGTGCTCGTGAAAAAGTGTCAGGCATAGTCATTGGATGTCACTCAAAACCTTGGCAGCTATGACACTGACCTCTTAAGTATTGCAGCAGAGGCCATATTGCTAAGGAAATAATTTAACAACAAAATGTCCCTTATTGGTTACAGAGGTTGTTTCTCTCATGCAAAATGGCTGTAACTGCGTCTTGGGTTATGAAATAAAGGGACTAATTGTTGTTATCCTAGTCCTTCTTTGGTGTCTGTGCCCTGTTTCAGGGTGAAGCTGGTGGGATGCAGCCATTGAACCTGAAGGAGGGCATTAGGCCTTGTAGTACCTGTTCTCAGGGGCAGAGGCGTTGTTATGTTTGTCCAAGTGTGGCGTTAATATATTCTACATCCTCAACTTGCCAAGAAGAGGGGGAAATATTCCTTCACTCCACTTACCCAATGATGAAGCTGGCTTCAAAAAACAGAACCTGACAAAGCTGTTGCCAGATTGATAGTTTTTCCTCTGACCTGTTCACAACTGTGAACAGGTTGTAGACGGGGGTCTATCTGCCCTGCTTTTCTAAGATGAGCACAAGTCTACAGGTCACAGAGAAATGGATGAGCTGGCAATGACTCCTCAAAATGTATTTCGAACTGGGTGCAGGAGTGGGCAGTGGTGTAACGAAAGTTGAGCCCCCCCATGCCACGGACACGGAGGGACCCCCACTCCAGATTTAATCCAGACTTCTTGGGACCGAGTTTTGTGCTGAGAGAGCCACCTGTAGCCCGGGGTCCGCTGCATGGCGGGGGCTGAGGGGGCTTGTGTTATGCCCCTAGGAGTGGGTGCTAGCAGATTCACTCCTTCATGACCTATACACTGCTGCAGAACATGGATGAGGGTGTTAGCTAAAGGCGCATATTGTCTCCCATTTTTACATTTCTTTTGGATAGCCCCTTTATTGTTGTAGAAAGTGAAGAGAGTTCAAAGTTGTTGTTTTTATCTTCCCTAAATTTCAGAAATAACTGTGGAGTAAGGGACAAGTTTCCTTTCACATTTGGGCAAGGTTGATGTTGGTGCTGCCGTCGGCCAATGGCCGACGCGGCCCCGCCCTTTTTTTTAAAACGGCCGCACTGCCGCGAAATCACGGAAGCAGCCAACGGGTTAAAGCTTTCCGTTGATCTTGACCTTGGACTAGGCAAATGGGAATGGTGCAGCTTTTGTCATTCATGCTTGGACGGCGTGGAGGAGTTGAAAGATTACCTCTTCTGCGGTTCAATATTCTGGCATGAAAATTGTAAATTACTTACCCTGCCATGGGCAACCCAGTGGGAAAGTGTGATTAGCCCCAGAGCTCCTGGTTTGGCATGGAGCAGGGGAAGGAGTTGATTATCACTTCTGTTCCTGGATTGGTTAATCAGAGGCTATGGTCTTTTTTCTATTGCTATTCTTAAACTTGCTACAGGAGAATGTGATATGTCTCCAGAAGACTTGGGGGCAGATTTATGTCGGACTTGCGCCATGTTTACGCCGCCGTTGCGTGACGCAACGGCGCAGAAACGTGGCGCATCCCTGCGACCTATTTACAATGTGACGCATCTAGGCAGATGCGTCACGTTGTAAAGCCCTGCGCCACATGAAACCTGCCTCAGGATTCATGTGGGCGTTCTGTCGCAGGGTGGGCGTTTCCTCGTAGGAAAGCCCCGTAAAACTGATGCAGTGAAATCTACAAGATTTCACTGAATCAGTTTTACGACGCTGCTGCGTCAAATCCTTACGCCTGCTTGAAGCAGGCGTAAGGAGTGACGCACCACAATATGTATGGGTGGCCTCTGTACATTGCAGGAGTTGTGTCGCACCTGCGACGCTACTCCAGCAATGCGCCACCCGTAAACCACAAGATGCGTCACGCATCTGCCCTTCCTTGCACCATGGTGCGCCGCATTGTAAATGCGGCGCATCTGTGGTGCCGCAAGGAGGGAATTGCGTGACGCATCAGTTTTGGCGCATCCCTGCTGATTTCCAGAGATGCGCCAGAACTCATAAATATGCCCCACGGTGTTATGAAGAGTTTCAGTGTGAAGACTATGTGATTCTTGATTGTAAGGCTACGCCATCTAAAAGTGTACACGCAAAAGTGGGGGTAGCGATTCTCCTGACCAACCGATTCAAGTGGAAGTATGTTTGCTACAGAGATTCCACTAATCTATTTATGGTGGTAACTTTGTTCGACCTCGTTGGGGAGCATGGTGCTCTACCTCTCCTATTGGTGAATGCTTATACTCCACCTATAGTAAAGTATGACACACTCTTGAACAAGGTCTTCCCCTTTATTAAGAACTCTTTAGACAAGGACCAGGTCTCACATGTAATATAGGTAGGGTATCTAAATTGTTAATTATCTAACTTTGCTTTGGATCAATTGTGTAATGATGACAAAATGAAGGCCTTGCGCATTCCCCCTATTACCCTTCCAGCAAAAATAAGAACTAAGAGGGGGAAGTTGTTATATGATCAATTGAGAAGCAACAATTGTATTATTGTAAATGGGAGAATACCCTCGGATTCCCCAGTACAAAATACACATGAATCTCAGAGGGAAGGGGCTATCCTGGATCATTCTGTGGTTGGTGTTACTTGATTGCAAATCAGAATGCCTGGGCGGGTGATGTATGGATTAGATTTGTACATTTATAAAGCGAATAGTAGTAAGGGCCAATTGAAAATCAATAGAAAGCAAAAAAGAGAGCAAGGGATATTTTTTCACTGAGTTACTGAGTTACTGATTACTCCTATTCCCCTGAAAGGAACTTGGTACAACAAAAGGAGGAGTATCCCCTACTGAGATTTCAAAAAAATCTCACTTGAAGGCGTACTTTCTGGCAAAAAAGGAAAAATTCAACCTTTTGTGTAAAACCCCTCTCTCACCCACCTAGTGGTGACATGCTTCATCATCGGGGTCCACCCTGGTGACCTAGCGTCACCAGGATGTGCTTCAACACCTGTACTACAGTGGAGCGGGTTGTGACTGTAGGTGCAAAAAAATGTTAAAAATTGTCCTGGTTTAACTCAAAATATAATTTTTATTTTAGAGCAACTGAACAATGTTTAAAAAATGAAGGCGAGACCCTGGTAGGTGAGTTACGACCAGAGAGTCTCTATATGTGTTGATGTGAATTGGTCGACATGTTTCTACCAATAGGGCGGTAGCCCGGTATTCATCAGGACCAAAATCAGGTGGACGGAAGGTCTGCGCCCCCTAAAAGGCGCACCCTATCCAGTGCCCCTGAGTACCTTGTGGCAAAAATGGCCAACGGTATATGAGCTCAATCAAATCAATGAGCTGAAAAATGTGAATAAAAGGAGACCTGTAGGGAAAGAAATGTAAACATTATTCAGTTGTGATCGTGCTTACTCTCCTGTAACGTCGTGACGTGTCTCCGTGCTCATAAAATCGTGCCAGGGAGGTGGAGGCCCTCCGTGTGATAATAAAACCGTGTGTCCATGAGAGGTTTGTTAGACACAGGCATTTTAGCAATACGTGTGTGCATATTTTCATGCATTATAGTTAATAACTCTCGTATAAATAATTGGAGACGCACTTATGCCTCAAAACATGCAGCGTGACAAGTTTTGTAGTTCATTTCTATCGTGACTATTCATGAGCGCGTGAAGAAATAATCGCCGCGATCCGCAATCATTATCTTGTGGTTTGAAAGAGTCGGCGCTCCATTAGTGCATATAATCATTGAATAACGTGAATTGACGTGTAATAACGTACAAGACTAACACACATGTAAACATATAGGGGTACATACAAATTCCATGGTATGAGTGAGGGCATACTTATTATTAGGCTCTAGCGTGCTTCAACGGGCAGGGGGTAGGTTCTTCACGCCGTGAGAACATATTCTGTAATGGCGGAATGTAAAATGGTAAAGGGCGTTCGTGCCCAAAAAGAAATCTACCCGCTTTCGGAGAGCGATCTGTGCCAGAAGACCGATTAATGTAACTGGCTCCCTGTGGGGAAAGAAGGTGCTTACTTACAGTTAACGGGCGGAGGGAAAGGCCATTCACCTACTGCTACCGGCCTCTGCTCGGCTAGTGCTGCTGAGCGGAGCGTCGCCGGTAAAGTAGGATCTCTGTCTTCCGGGGTGGGCGTGGCTACCCTGCGGAAGGGGGCGGAGACCTGCTACCATCACGCAATGACGTGACGTGTAGGGGAGGGCTCAAGTCCCGTTAAGGGAGCATGGAAAAGGGTAGTAAAGAAGCGAAATTATATAGGGACCATAAATTACATACTATTGCAGGAATAGCGGGGGACACTGTGATTAGAGCCCAATGTGGTTCGTATGTGTCCCGAATAGTGTATAATGCTGGATTTACGAGAGTAGAATACACAAAGTTGGTATGTCTGGGGAGAGCCAGATTGGAGGCGGGCTCGTCCTCATAGCATATTGGCTGTGGGGACAGGGAGCAGAGGTGGAAAGGTGTTAGTACGGCTATGGCAGGTATACATTGGGCGTGATATAAGGGATTTATTTAAATACAGAGCCCCATGGGATATTATCGTTCATTCCTGTCCATATTACATGGAACTATACTGAAGGAATATGTCACTAATAACATAGCCCCGAAGGGACTGCTAGTTACTAACGCTCCACGCATCTTTCTGGATGATCCAGAATTTAGAAAAGATTGGGCCCTCATTGCTTGGCACTGCACGCACGACTGGATCATACTGATCCTAAAGACAGCTGTGCGTCTATCAGAAAAGATCCAGATCGAAATTCAAGTCACGGAGTCCCAAATAAAAACCAGCATCACCGGCTACAAGAAAAAACTAGATGACTTAAATAGAGAAATAAATGAATACAAAGACAACCTCACGCAACAAAAAGCCCAAAAATTTCAAAAAGACCTGAAAAAATTCTCGTTCGTGAAGATATACCCGTATTCTGACCCGGACTACAAAGCAAGTGGAGCACCAGATCAAGATTCTGATGCCTCAAGCAATGCTTCCGTTAGTTCGAATGGAAGTGGAGGATCCAACAATGGGACCCCTAAACAAAGACAGCAAGGCGCGTTCAGAGGGAATTACCAGTGGCCACAATACAATTACCCCCAACATAATCCATTCCAACAACCACCGCAATTCCCAATATACGGATGGCAACCCCCCTTCCAACAACTTCCCTTTCCACAAAACCAATTCCGTCCTCCTTTTCACAACAGAGGCAGGCGCGGAAGAGGACGCAACAGACGAGGGAACAACGTCCATTGGGAAGAGGAAGACACAACGGGCAGTGTCACCAGGAGCAAATCGGGAGCGAACAAGGCCGGCCCCAGCAATGCGAAGAGCTAGTCACGAACTTATCTTCACAAATACTCACGACCACAGAATCCAAGGTCCTTAACAAAGGACTAGGCTTCGTGCCCACTGCGGCACTTGACAAATTCAAATTACATTGCGAGCTAGCATCTTTCTTTCGCAAGCTCAAGTTGAGAGCGTTCTTTGAAAAAAATTCCCCTGAGTCCTCCACTGACACTCCCAATGAAACAGGCCTCAGACTGCGGTCAACCTTTACACCCCCACCGCACTCTGTCCCGGTGGAAATTAACACCTTTGAGCAGGCAGTATTCAATGACATTGAATCTATGACAGCCACCACACAGTACCATAATAACAGTAGAGCCGAGAACATAGCCATGTCCGACCTGAAAAACGACAAAAATATCATAATCAAACCGGCGGATAAGGGCGGCGGACTGGTTGTAATGAATAGAAATGAATATGATGCAGAATGCCAACGCCTGTTAGGGGACGCCAAAAACTACCGAGTATTACCTAAAGACCCAAGTGAAGACCTGCGCATCGAAATCACAAACCTGGTAGAAACAGCAGAAGCCTCAGGCCATATTTCCAAGCAGGAAGCAGATTACCTGAGCAAGACGGAAGGAAAGATTCCATACTTCTATGTGGTCCCCAAGATGCATAAAGGAAAGCTCCCTCCTCCCGGTAGACCGATCGTATCGGGCATAGGCTCACTCCTGGAACCTCTGTCAAGATACTGTGACTTCTTTCTAAAAACCATCGTCCAAGATACATTGACCTATCTGAGAGATACAAAGAGTCTACTCACACTTTTGGAAAACATCAATATGGAAGAAGACTCGATCCTCCTAAGCCTTGACATAGAAAGTCTTTACACCAACATACCGCAGGATGCTACCATAAATGTCCTAAAGAAAACACTAGAAAATTCCGCATGGGACCATCATACACCAAGGGAATTCATCATAAAATGTGCAACCCTTGCACTCAAAAGAAATTTTTTTGAATACGAGGACACCCTGTACCTCCAAGTGGGGGGTACGTCTATGGGCAGTGTTTTTGCCCCTAGCGTAGCGGGACTCTACGTGTATGACTTTGAAGAAAAATTCATTCTGGCCACAGACAATCCTTATGGTAACCATATCAAGTTTTGGCGACGGTACATAGACGACGTCTTCGCCGTCTGGCAAGGGCCACAAGAGACACTCACGTCCTTCATCAACTGGCTCAATAACTGTGACCCCAACCTACGTTTCACACATTCCTCAGATATGAACCAGATGGTTTTCTTGGACATTGTAATCCAGAGATAAAACAACTGCTTGATAACCAAAACACATTTCAAGCCAACAGCGAGAAATAATCTGCTAAAATACGACAGCTTTCATCCCCGCCCCCTTAGGGAAAACTTACCCTAAGGACAATACCTTCGTTTGAGAAGAAACTGCAGCAAATTGGCTGACTATAAAAATCAAGCAGAAGATCTTACGAAGAAATTAGCCAATCGTGGCTACCCTGAAAAAATCACCAGCAAGTGTCAAAAAAGAGCAAGGAATCAACCACGACAAGCCCTACTTGAAGACGTGCCCAAAAGCAATGATGACATCCCACTCACATGTGTCACAACATACAATGTGGTGTCCAACCAGGTGAGCAAATGCATCAAAAAACATTGGTCGATACTTCACACTGGCAACTACAAATGGGACAAACCGCTATTCTCCTACAAAAAAGCACGCAGCCTTAAAGACACCCTGGTCAACACAAGACCAAACAAAATAGTGACCACAAATCCAAGCATCACAGCAATATGGGGACTTCCACCTGTCACCGGACACTCTAGATGTGGGGACTGCAGTGTCTGCCACCTCACTACCAACACGAAGACCTTGAACCTCGAAGAAGGCAAAGTCTGGGAACAAAAAGCACACACCAACTGCAACAGTCACAATGTTGTATATTTGATCAAATGCCCCTGCGGAAAATCCTATGTAGGTATGACCACACGCAAAGTGAAGCAACGAATATCTGAGCATCGCAGTACAATCAGATGCAGGAAGAACAATACAAGACTCACAGATCATTTTCTTACAATGTGTCACACCCCCAATGACATGAGGTAGACCGTAATTGAACAAATCCAACCAGGTCCTAATATACAGGCACGTCTCTTCGAGAAAGAACAACGGTGGATATATAGACTTTCCACCCACAAGACAGGAATGAACGATAATATCCCATGGGGCTCTGTATTTAAATAAATCCCTTATATCACGCCCAATGTATACCTGCCATAGCCGTACTAACACCTTTCCACCTCTGCTCCCTGTCCCCACAGCCAATATGCTATGAGGACGAGCCCGCCTCCAATCTGGCTCTCCCCAGACATACCAACTTTGTGTATTCTACTCTCGTAAATCCAGAATTATACACTATTCGGGACACATACGAACCACATTGGGCTCTAATCACAGTGTCCCCCGCTATTCCTGCAATAGTATGTAATTTATGGTCCCTATATAATTTTGCTTCTTTACTACCCTTTTCCATGCTCCCTTAACGGGACTTGAGCCCTCCCCTACACGTCACGTCATTGCGTGACGGTAGCAGGTCTCCGCCCCCTTCCGCAGGGTAGCCACGCCCACCCCGGAAGACAGAGATCCTACTTTACCGGCGACGCTCCGCTCAGCAGCACTAGCCGAGCAGAGGCCGGTAGCAGTAGGTGAATGGCCTTTCCCTCCGCCCGTTAACTGTAAGTAAGCACCTTCTTTCCCCACAGGGAGCCAGTTACATTAATCGGTCTTCTGGCACAGATCGCTCTCCGAAAGCGGGCAGATTTCTTTTTGGGCACGAACGCCACTTACCATTTTACATTCCGCCATTACAGAATATGTTCTCATGGCGTGAAGAACCTACCCCCTGCCCGTTGAAGCACACTAGAGCCTAATAATAAGTAAGCCCTCACTCATACCATGGAATTTGTATGTACCCCTATATGTTTACTTGTGTGTTAGTCTTGTACGTTATTACACGTCAATTCACGTTATTCAATGATTATATGCACTAATGGAGCGCCGACTCTTTCAAACCACAAGATAATGATTGCGGATCGCGGCGATTATTTCTTCACGCGCTCATGAATAGTCACGATAGAAATGAACTACAAAACTTGTCACGCTGCATGTTTTGAGGCATAAGTGCGTCTCCAATGATTTATACGAGAGTTATTAACTATAATGCATGAAAATATGCACGCACGTATTGCTAAAATGCCTGTGTCTAACAAACCTCTCATGGACACACGGTTTTATTATCACACGGAGGGCCTCCACCTCCCTGGCACGATTTTATGAGCACGGAGACACGTCACGACGTTACAGGAGAGTAAGCACGATCACAACTGAATAATGTTTACATTTCTTTCCCTACAGGTCTCCTTTTATTCACATTTTTCAGCTCATTGATTTGATTGAGCTCATATACCGTTCGCCATTTTTGCCACAAGGTACTCAGGGGCACTGGAT
The DNA here is from genome assembly GCF_964261635.1 of Lissotriton helveticus. Classification (NCBI taxonomy): domain Eukaryota; kingdom Metazoa; phylum Chordata; class Amphibia; order Caudata; family Salamandridae; genus Lissotriton; species Lissotriton helveticus. The sequence goes on along the minus strand of NC_136069.1, from coordinate 1,378,042,954 downwards.
AGGGTGCGCCTTTTAGGGGGCGCAGACCTTTCGTCCACCTGATTTTGGTCCTGATAAATACCGGGCTACCGCCCTATTGGTAGAAACATGTCGACCAATTCACATCAACACATATAGAGACTCTCTGGTCGTAAGTCACCTACCAGGGTCTCGCCTTCATTTTTTAAACATAGTTCAGTTGCTCTAAAATAAAAATTATATTTTGAGTTAAACCAGGACAATTTGTAAAAAAATTTTGCACCTACAGTCACAACTCGCTCCACTGTAGTACAGGTGTTGAAGCACATCCTGGTGACGCTAGGTCACCAGGGTGGACCCCGATGATGAAGCATGTCACCACTAGGTGGGTGAGTGAGGGGTTTTAAACAAAAGGTTGAATTTTTCCTTTTTTGCCAGAAAGTACGCCCTCAAGTGAGATTTTTTTGAAATCTCAGTAGGGGATACTCCTCCTTTTGTTGTACCAATTGAAAATCACACAAGGGCAACTTTAACCCTATCCCTCTTTTAATTCTCCTACTAAATAAAGAAATAAACACACTAGCCAGGAAACAATATCCGCTGTACTCCACCCCCAGAAAGGAATTCTAGGGTGTCCCTCTATGATTAGATCTGCGAGAGGCTGTGGTTAAGGGACAGACAAGATTTGTTTGGGCTTTAGTAGAAGAGGGCTGTCGGTCGGAAGTTAGATCTCTTCATTCGCCCATTGAGGAAGTTAGCTGTATTGGCTTTATTTCTAACCTATATACGGCAAATAGAGAGATGGATGATCCTTCCAATTCAGATGTCGGTATTCACACACAGAACTTTCCACCAGTAGAGAAATTAAGCTTGCTGTTCGAGGAATGCATACCCCCACAGTGATGGGGCCAGATGAAGTCCCCGCCTCTGTTATAAAACAGGAAGCAACTCTTTGGAGAAAATTATGACACCCAGTCTTTAAAAGCTGTTGCAAGAAAGAGAGAGTCTCCCCTCCTGTACAGGAAGCATTATAGTTCCGCTATTCAATGAAAGGACATTGTAATGTGCCGGACAACTATCGCCAGATGAAGAACTATGAACAGATGACCCTTTTGGATGAAGTGACTAAACTTTTTATAAAGTGCCTTTTGTCTCAAATAAATAAATGGGTGGAAGATAATAAAATCGTACCACATGAACAAACAGGATTCAGGAGAAACCATGGAACCATTGATAATATAGCTGCCCTACAGTTGATTAGTGAGAAATATGTGTCAGTTATAGGTGGAGTGATTTATGCAGCTTTTAAAAACTTCTCCACATCATTTGATAAATTAGATCGATCAATGCTGTGGAGAATAGATCTAGTAATTGCACTCAACTCCTCTACCTGGTGTAGAGTATTGCTAGGTCTCTCTAAGGAAATGGTAAGCCTAAATGGTCTTAAACAATGGTGCCTTTTAGCCCTGTTCCTTTTTACTCTATATGTCTCAGACCTCCGCGTCCACTTGTTATAGAGTAAGGGTATTGCAGAAATTACAATATCCTGTTTATTATTCACAGACAGCATAATAATCGCGGACCTTACCCCCAAAAGCCTAAATAGTTGCCTGGAGATTTTGCAATAATTTGCTGATGCACATCGCTTGAAGATCAACATCTCTAAAAGTAAAATAATGCGCTTTCATGCTAAGAAGAAACGTACGTGCACTAATTTCTTCTGGGTACTCAAAAGTTAGAAATAGTAAAGTCTTATACCTTTCTCTGGAAGATAATGTGTAGCAACCTCAGTGACAAAGCCCACATTAATAATAACATAAATAAAGCACAGTCTCAGGCCAAAGGTGTGGGTGCTCTTTATAGGGCGACTGGTAGTATACATTTTTCTTATCTTTTAGAGGTTTAACAAGCAAAAATTCACTCCTTACTGCTCTATCCTTTGGAGCAGATGGATGTAGCCAAATGGGGAATCTTAAATACAATGGACTGGTGAGTGCTGAGTATTTCCTCAGCTAACCTCGCGATTTCAGTGGCTTCTCTGAGGAGGAAAATGGGCTTAAGACGTGCTTATGTCCAGGTATTTGCAGGGGTGATCCGCTAGGCAGCCTGCCTAAAAAAGAGTGATGAAGACATACTAAGGTACCCTATGAGGAAAGAAATTCTGGTAGACAAAAAAAGAAGAAAAATCATTATTCTACAGCAATTTCTCCTATGATGTTAATCAGCTTCAATTAGACCCAAATCTGGTACTCACATTACCTGTTTTACAATTAAAAGTTAACCTAAAACCAGCCACGTGGATGTCATGCTTTTACCTGGATAGTGAGGCATAAATCAATAAAAGGAGATTTCATGACATAAAAGAGTCCATCTCAGTAAAAAGTCCACAACCCTTTATACATTTATCTCATGGATCAACGCATTACTCAAGAAACCCAAGGCCGACCAGAAGGACCTCAAGAGCTTCCGACCCATCTCCCTGCTCCCGTTCCGTGCGAAGGTCATCGGAAAACCATCAACAAACAACTGACCCGCTACCTCGAGGAGAGCAGCATCCTGGACCCGTCCCAGTCTGGGTTCCGCAGCAACCACAGTACCAAAATGGCCCTCATCGCCACCACCTACGACATCAGGGCCCTACTGGACAATGGCGAGACCAATGCCCTCATCCTCCTAAACCTGTCAGCCGCCTTCGACACCTTCTGCCACTGCACCCTACGCATACGCCTCCACGATGGACCACCTCCTTTCTCTCTGGCAGAACCCAGAGAGTCCGCCTCTCCCTGTTCGGCTCCAAAGCCACCGAGATCATCTGTGGCACACCCCATACCTCAGCCCGACACTGTTTAACATCTACATGGCACCGCTCGCCCACGTCGCGCGACTGCACAACTTCAACATCATCTCCTACGCCAACGACACCCAGCTGATCCTCTCCCTCACCAAGGACCCCCTCAACGCCAAAAGCAACCTCCACGAAGAAATGAAAGCTGTCGCCGAGTGGATGAAGAACAGCCGCCTGAAGCTGAACTGGGATAAGACAGAAGTCCTCATCCTCGGCTCCATCCCATCATCCTGGGACAACTCCTTGTGGCCGACCGCACTGGGAACAGCATCGACATCAACCCACCACACACGCAACTTGGGGTTCTGCGACTCCTCCCTCTCCATGATAAAGCAGGTCAACGCCGTCTCATCCGCCTGCTTCAACACCCTACGCATGCTCCACAAAATCTACAGATGGATACCCACCGAAACAAGAAGAACAGTCACCCAGTTTCTCGTCAGCTGCAGATTGGACTATGGAAACGCCCTCTATGCAGGAGCCCCGACCAAACTCCTGAAAAGTCTTCCACGCATTCAGAACGCCTCCGCACGCCTGATCCTCGAAATCCCTTGCCGCAGCCACATCACACTCCACCTGAAAGACCTGCACTGGCTTCCCGTCAACAAGAGGATCACCTTCCAACTCCTTACCCACGCACACATGGTACTCCACAACATCGGACCAGCATACATCAACAGACGTCTCACCTTCAACACACCCAACCGACAACTCCGATCCACAGACCTCGCCCTTGCCACCGTCCCCCGCTTCCGAAAAGCATCCTCGGGCGGCAGATCGTTCTCCCACCTTGCCAACAAGACCTGGAACACTCTCCCTATCCTCCTTCAGCACAACCAAGACCTACTTACCTTCAGAAGACTACTCAAAACCTGGCTATTTAAGCGCAGCAACACTCTCCCCTCCCAGCGCCTTGAGACCCTTACAGGTAAGTAGTGTGCTCTACAAATGCTGTGATTGATTGATTGATTGATTGATTGATTGATGGAGTGAGATGATTTTGGATTTTGCTGAGGTTAGGTATGCTTCCTTTAAATCCCCTCATGGCCAAATGTTATGTGATTTCTGTCAAAATGGGATTTAAGATTTGAACCATGTTCCTGTTGTCTGTACTGCATTTCTACTATATCGCCGAAAATGTTTGAGACGTACATGTTTATAGCTATCTGCAAACACTGTGAGCATATGTGACGGTGGTATTTTGATCTAGCTAGTAAGGAGAATTATCGTCTAACTCTGAATTCTTATCATAGTCATATCAGGCAAGTGTGTCATTGTCAGGCTTTTTATACAAATAAAATTGAGTCAGCACAAAAGTCCTCTAGAGATATTTGTGATCGTTGCATTTTTATCCTCTTTGGACTGTGTCTCAGCAAATGTTGCTCCACCTGAGGGTAATTGTAATGGTTTGGCTGACTATTTCTCTGATGAAATAGTAGGTTTTTACTCCTCCTTTTCAGAGGCAGCCAGAAATGTTCCATGCCTTGATGCCTGGTTTGAGCCTTCTACAGACCCTGATCCTATTGCACTTTCAGAGTTACAGACCTGCATTACTTTAGTTAAGTCATGCTTCCCTCTTGCTCTGGTATCTCCTGGGAACTTGGAACGTGGAATGAATGCACTCCTTCCTTTCTTTAGAGACCTCTTGAATAACTCTTTTAGGGTGGCACAGGTGCCTCCTAGTTGGACACATGCCTCGGTGGTCCCATTGCTTAAAAAGCCTTATCTGGATCCCTCCAAACTGGACATTAGAGGCCAATCTCACTGCTTCCTTTTCTATTGAAAGTGGCAGAAAAAAATATTATTTAGCAGATTGAATATTTCCTTGAGGAAAGGAACCTCTTGCACAGAACTCAGTCAGGCTTTCGTCCCCAATACAGCACTGAGTCTGCTTTGCATCGTATCGGAGACCTTACACCAGGTAGTAGACAGAAGAGACACTGCAGCTCTCCTGCTGTTAGATTTGACCGCGTTTGACACCATATCTCACAGCCACCTATTGGAGCAGTTGTGGAGCTACAGGATAGGCCACAGGGCCTTGAAATGGTTGGCATATTTTTTGCAATGTCAGTCCTATCAGGTCTTTCAAAAGCCTTTTCGATCAAAGGTGGTTCCACTGGCTATGGGGTTTTTACATGGCTCCAACTTGAGCCCCACTCTTTTCAACCTTTACATGTGCCCCCTGGCTGATGTCATTGAGCATCACAAGTTTGATATGTTATTATATGCTGATGATACTCAATTGATTATTACTCTAGCTCCAAATTCTGCCCATGGGATTGCCTCCCTGAGAGCTTGTCTGTCAGACGTTGCCCAGTGGATGGACCTCAACTGCCTGAAATTAAATGTAGACAAAACTGAGATCCTGATCCTGGTCAACCAGCTGGCCGTTTGGTCACTGGTTTGGTGGCTGATGGCACGCAGCACTTTTCAGCACCAAATTCTAAGGTCAAGAACCTGGGCATGTGGTTTGATCAAAATCTCACATTCAATGACCAAGTGACGGCTTAGGCAGGCAGGTGTTTTGGCATTCTCAAGTCTTTGAAGACCTTTATTGCCCTTCTTCCATTAGATGCCCAGAAGACAGTTAACCAAGCCCTGGTCACCTCGCGGCTGGATTATTGTAATGTTCTGTATCTGGGGGTCTCTCAATCACAGCTGTTGAGACTCCAACTGGTTCAGAATTCAGCAGCTTGTCTGCTATTAAAACTTCCTAAATGGGCTCCTATGCATGCTCCACTTCTTAAACTTCACTGGCTCCCAGTGAAGAAGTGTGTTGCTTTTAAGGTTGTTTGCTACTGCTACATGATTTTCAGGAGGACTGGTGCAACCTATTTCCACCCTCGTATCACGCCCTGTTCCCCTTTGGGGCACCTTAGGCCTCTGGGGGATTGCTAGCCCAGGCCTATAGTGCAAAGAAAGCACATATTAGTGGGATTTCCTTTGGCTATCAGGCACCCAGGTTTTAGAACTCTCTGCCTTTGCAGTTAAGGTACTCTGAGACAGAATGTTTGTTTCGGAAAATCTAAAAACCTGGTTGTTTGCTAACTAGTTTCTTGTGCGGGGAGCAGCCTGTTTGGGTTATTGGACCTTAAAGCTAGGACACTCCCCTGGGAGTAGGTATGAACTTTATAAGCTATGTCATTATTAATATTATTAACCATACTATCTGCCTCAGAAGCACTGAAGTCACTTTATGACCCTCCTAATGAAATGTTTTGCTATAGAATATTCAACTTTTTAAAGTGTTTTTTTTTAATTTGTGTCGATTTTACTACACCTTTAAGAGTTGGATTTTATTTTAATGAACTTTTCAGAAATCTGAATGGTTAGAGAAATGCACTTTGGGCAAGGTTGGAGTGATTCAAAGAGGAGTGGCTGCAAAGCTGCCACTTGAGCCCCAGAAGGTTTATTTGTGGTTTAGACCTTTCCTTTGCCCCACTGCTTCTGGTTTGGCAAGGATCAGGGAGAACATGTGATTATCCCTACTGCTCCTGACCAGGATAATCAGAGGTTATGATATTTTTAATTGTTCTCTATAAACAGGTTTAGGATAGAAATTAATAAGAGAATGGTGTGCCTGTGTGTGTTTAGGTTCGGAACTGTGCGAATATGAGTGCAGGATAGCAGGTGTAACTCTGTGAAAGCAGGGTGGGCTCTGTGTCTATGGGAGTGCAAAGTTAGCTGCTTTACAAGTGAATGGGTAGTGTATAGTGTACATGCATGAGTGCAGAGTGCAGCAAATTACAAGCCAAATCACTGCAAATGCTTGTTTGTCCTCCTTTCCTTTACTTGTGTTCTTGTTTTCTTTGGTCTCTTCCCCAGTACTGACCATAACAATGTGAATAAAATTCCACACATATGGGTCTTATACGATTTTAGAAAGGGCTTTTGAATATGTTTATCTACTGAACCGCCTAATTTCATTTTAGTTCTACCATGGTGTCAATTGTAGCATTCATGCATTTTATGGTCATGAAACCTCTAGCCATTTAATTGTTTTCATTTTGTAGTAACTTGTTTATTGTTGGAAAATGATAATAAATCAAAAGAAATCTACCTTGAAAATTTCCTCAAGGGGACTGGAACTCTTCCCGTTAAGGATCATATCCTCCTTGAATATAAGAACTAATATTGCAGTGACATGACTCTAACCCATTGAACATAGAGTATTTAGCTGAGTGTCATTCAACATTAACAAACTATTTAATAGATGCTATTGATGTATTTTTCTTGATGGATCCACAATTTGGTAGGGAATGGGAGAACATTTTAACTCCCACATTACTTTCAAGGAGTTGGGCAAAGTAAAACTAAGATGTAAACTTTTAAGCATGTATTCAATAATTTATCTTGAAAACAAATTTACCTATGATTACCTATAAGAATTAAATGCAAAATGCCAGTTACTAAATTTTATTTTGCATTCCACAACTCTGCGCTATGGCCCTTCGACATACATACAATCCAGCCAAGCATGCTGATTTGTGGGGCCTAAAGTTTTGCTTTTAACAGTTTCATTATAGGATCAAAACTTCAGTATGGGTTTATAACCGGCCGTGGAACAACGCAGTATGTGCCCCGAGTGATAACACTTTTTGTTGTAACAGAAGTCTCAGGGGACCCTATGTCTGCTCTGCTACTGGATGCAGAGAAAGCTTTTGATAGGGTCTCCTGGGATTTCTTGTGGGAAACAATGAAATGGTTTGGCCTGGGGTGCGGCTTTATTAAAGCCATACAGGTACTATATAAGGCACCCACAGCCCGGTTAAGGGTAAATGGTGGCTATACGTCTCCTTTTATTATTGACCTCGGGACTCGGCAGGGCTGCCCATGTTCACCTCTGCTTTTTGATATATATATCGACCCGTTAATACGTCTATTTGAGGTTAACAATGGAACTCTCCCTATTGTCTGTCAGGGTTTGGAATCTAAAGTTTTCGCCTATGCGGATGATGTGGCTATAGTTGCGGCAAACCCCTCGACTGCATTGAGGGTGGTGGAGCTAGTAGCACAAGAGTTTGGCAAATTCTCTGGGTATGCACTGAATAGAGCTAAAACCCAAAGAATAGGTATGCTATCATAGATGATTCCCGAGTTACAGAATCTGCAGTGTATCTGGAATTACGATTATGCTAGATCTGGGGAACCTTATAAAGAGAAATATCTATCCAGTTATAAAGAAGGCGAGAGCTGATTTTGATAGAATCAATAATTTGCATTTATCTTTAGTTGGCCGCTGCAATGTGGTGAAGATGATGTTTTTAACCAAAAAATCTTTATTTGTTTAGGAAAATACCGTTGGAATTTGAGAGACACGTGTTTTTTAACACTAGAGCGTATTGTAAATTGATTTATCTGGGCACATGGGAAAACAAGGAGGGCCCTCAGATTCATGTGACTACCACAGGAGCAAGGGAGGTTCGCTGTTCCTGATTTTAGACTTTATTATTGGTCAGCAGCTCTTCAATATATGAGTATATTATTTCGTACACCCCCGGGGGATATTGAAGGGGAAACAGGGCTCCCTGATGTGTATAAGCTGCTGCTCGGGGATCATGCAGAGAACTGTTTCATGAAATTTATCGAGCCTAGTTATTACAGAAGGGCAACATTTAAGACTCTGGCGGCTGCCTTTAAAATCTAGGTAGCATTGAAAAAAAAAACTGGTCTAGGGAGGTTTGATCATTATACCCAGCTATATAAAAACCCTATGCTTCCTGAAATTTTTGAGGATACGATCATGGCAGAATGGTCAGAGAAAGGGATCCAGATGGCTGGGGATCTAATACAGAATGAAGGCTTCCATCAGTTTAGGGATATTCACTTAGAGTTTGGATTGTATAGAAATTATTTTTTCAATTTTTACAGATACTCAGTTTTTTTAGCAAGAAGGAGGCGGGTTCAAGGGGTTTTTCTAGAATCAGAGTTATAGATATCATTAGGAGCAGTATGAAGGGTGCTATTAAATTATCGTGTGTTGAACTAACCGAATTAAAAATAGACGATTTGGGTAAACATGCTGGAAAATGGTTGGAACGGGCGGGTGCTGAACCAGAGTGTTTTTTTGAATCTCTAGAACTAGGCCAGGTGGCCCTTTGTTTAGCTGGGTTATAAGAGCAGCATTTTAAGACCACTTTAGAGCTTTACCATACCCCGGCAAGAATATCACAGTGGGGCGGTTCAGCTGGGATTACCTGTCCTCATTATTAGCTTCTGACCTAGTACACATGTTCGCATCTTGCCTACGCTTTGAAAAACTGCTAGAGTATATTGCGAAATTCTCAGATTCATCACTAGGGCTGAAAGTCACACTTACCCCTGCTCTGAACTTACTTGGAGTTAGCTGTAGTGAGCAGCAATACCCGGCTTATAAATTTCTCTTCTTGGCAATGGCAATAGAGCGGATAAGCATCACTTCAGCCTGGCTGGATCCGCTACCCCCTACATTTCAACAGTGGTTTTCACGGTTACCCTCATTGTTTACTTATGAGAGAAAGGGGAAAAGGACGAGAGTGATGGGGTGGCGTATCTGGGCCCCCCTAGTAAGGTGGAAGGATTAATAGGTAGTTAAAAAATTAAGGTTTAAATTGAGGTGAATTGATGAAAATATTCAGAGGGGAGAAAAATATTTTTTTATGTTTAAATGTTCCTGTGTATTTTTGGTTGATTTTTGCATGATATATTGTAATATATATTCTCTCAATTGATACTGGGGGGTAGATGTGTTTTGGTTTGACATGGGTGTTCGAGCATTGATGGCTTATTCCTCTATTGTTGCTATGATTATTAAGATATCGTCTCTCACCTCACTGTAAAAAATTAGCTTTATGTTTTTGTGCTAATCATTCTTAAAATACGAAAAAACTGAATAAAAAGATTTTTTTTTTAAAACAAAAAAACCTCAGTATGCAAATTGCTGTTATATAAAATGCCAAAATTGACCAGAGGTGGTATACATGATAGGGAGCCACTTGTCAGCCACTTTTTAAAATTTTGCAATGTCGCCTACTCCATTTCAAAAACCAAAAGTACATTCTGCTCACAAATGTTATTCGGATTTACAGTTTCACTCACATCATGCATTTAAACAAGCATTGGCAATGTGAATCATTTTTTTATTAAGTGGAGTTGGACGTATTATACGGGGCATCACAAACAATAAAGATAGAACGTGAACAGCTACATCAAACCTTTTCAGACACAAATAATAAGTTAAGGACAGATGGCAGAAGCAGAAAGAACATAACATAATTCTCGATCACATACAAGACTTTAGAGCACAGGTAGCTGGTTCACTAAAGAGTGAGTGAGAGGTGTTGAAGGACTGTTGTATAGTTTTAGTTAAACAGACATCAACATGCAAGAAGTACAAAACTCCTAGAAGAAATAGCCAAACTAATATGGGGTTTCCCTATATTCTTGTACTCATATCACCCGCTAGGGCCTATATACAAGAATCACTTGAACTCACACAACTTTGGGATACCCCCACTAGCCATCAGGTATTCAAACAAAGGGTCTGAAAGGCCCTGAAAATCTGCTCCGTCATGGAGGACAAGGCCTGGTTGTCAAACAGAGTGCATGGATGGATGACATTAAAAAACTATACACACCTCTGACCACAGATGTATTTCACCACTGGATTCCCAGTCACTCTCAAGCTACAGTTCTTAGGATATTGGCTGTATCTTCTACCCACAAAAGCTCATCATCCACCATGGTTGCATGAAAGACTCACAGACACCTGTTGCCTGTGTGGGACCAGGAAGGAAGAACTCCACTACTTGTAATGTTGTACAGGATGACAAGAGACAGTTACTGAAAATACCTTATACTCAAAGAGGAATACTTTTGCAAAGGCAGACGGTGCTGGCCTGCTTCGACCCGCAGAACGCCCAGCTTAATTGTTTTGTTAAATTCATGCTGAAGGTGGAGAAAAGACTGCTCCAGAACTGCGGAAGTAAATATTCCCTATAAAAACAGAATCATCCCCTCCTCAGACCCTGAGCATATGAGGATAATATTGGCCACACATTCCGCACTTGCACTTTATTATACATATATAACCAGGACTAAGTGATGGCTAACAGACAAAATGAAATGAAGAAATGAAATGAAGAAGGTTCTTGGTAAAGCGCACTGCGACCAAGCGGCTTCCTGGCGCTGAGATAGAAGGCTAAAGCAGATGGAGGATACTAGGAGGTGATTCAGCCAGAGTACGCTATGGAAAACAGATGTGTCTTGAGGGCCTTTCGGAATTGGGAATAAATTGGGATAGACCTGATTGACAGAGGGAGGCTATTCCAGAAACGGGGAGCCAGTACCGAGAATCTGGTGCCTCCCGTTTTAGATCTACGGAACCGCGGGACATGGAGGAGGAATTGGTTGGAAGAACGAAGGGCACAAGTGGGAGTGTAAGGGGTGATGAGTGAGTTGATGAAGGCTGGGGCCATACGAAAGCGGGCCATGAAGGCCAGGCAGCCCATCTTGAAAAGAGATCTTTGGCCGATAGGAAGCCAGTGAAGGGATTTCAGAACAGGCGTGATGTGAGAAGATTTGGGCAGGTGATGAATGATTCGAGCAGCTTGGTTCTGAATGGCCTGCAGTCGGCGCAGCTCGTAGGCCGGGATGCCCGCGTAGAGACTATTCTCGTAGTCAAGACGGGGCAGAATCATTGCTAGCATGATAAGTTTGACCAACGGGGACAGCACAATCCAAACGTTTTTAAAGTTTCATTGTGCTGTTTTTTTATGGTTAAATCTTTTTATTGAGTTACACATAACAAACATTGGACAATAGGACATTACAATATTTCGAGGTGGTCCCGGATTTCCGACGTCCACCCCTCCCTCCCGCCGGGGGCAAGTCTCACCGTTGCGTAATAGAGTATGTCCTTGGTTGCGAGAGAGGGCCCCGGTTGCATGTGCAGTGTCCTGAAACAATCTTAACAACAACCCCTATTCCCGGTTTCACCACCCACCTCCCTCGTCCCTCCCGCACCCCCCCTCCCCGGTGTGGTAGGTACGCTTTTGTTAGTTATTCTGAAGCATGTAAAAAAAAATGAGATTCATGCAGGGGTCTCCGCATTTCCCCTAAAGTCGTCTGGTAGACGTAGCACCCTGAGGTATTTCGGGCACGTGATTTCAGCAAATTCATCTGATAGGAGGGAGACCAGGGGTTGCCATGTGTCTATGAATGTGTCCCGTGTCTGGGTGAGGGAGGCTTGTGTCTTTTCCATCCCCATGATGTACCAAAGTCTATGGAGCTACCCCGTGTGTGTGGGTTTCCTTTGAGTGCCCCATAATGACAGGATATGCTGAGTGGCAGCTCCCATAGCCAGTCCCAATTGTTTCCCCCTCAGCGATTTGAGAGGAAACTTGATAGCATTGGGAAGGCAAAGGAGCGTGTACGCTGGGAATCTGGGGATCTCCGTTTCAAAGTGTTTATCGATATCATTGAGCACCCTTTCCCAGTATTCCCTCACCTCCGTGCACTCCCAGAGTATATGAGTAAGTGTCCCGGTGTGACCACAACCCCTCCAACATGTCTGGTCCCTGCGTGGATTGCTCTGATGCAGTCGTAAGGGTGTAAGGTGCCAGTAGTATGCGACTTTCACTGCTGATTCCCTGCTAGCTACATTTCGGGCCGTGTGGTGAGCCCTGAAGTAGATGTCCTGCCATTCTTTGTCCGTGAAAGAGCGTTCCAGTTCCCGTTCTCATCGGTTTTGCCTCAACGACCGTTATTCGGGGGGGTGGGCTGAGCATCTTGTAGATGTCTGAGATCGCCTGTTTATCTGTTGTTTTCGTGTGTAGCCACCTCTCATAGGGTGTAAGGCGTCTGCTAACGTGAGGCAGCACATCTCTCATTGTAAGCCAGTGTCTGATCTGAAAGTATTGAAAGCGATGGATCTGTGGGAGCGTATAGTAATCTTGTAAGGTGTGCATTGGCATAAAGCCCTCAGGGTCAAACAGGTGGCTGGCCGCTTTGCATTCCGAGTCCCGCCATTGTGGGAACGAGCCAGGGATCATTCCCGGTGGGAAGGCTGGTTTATCAAATAGAGGTGTCACCGGGGATGGAAAGGTAGTGAGGCCGCACCGGACCGCCACCTTGTCCCACACCTGCATCACTGTTCTCGTGATGAGCGATCTTTTAAGGTACGAAGGTCTGTCTGCACGTGTCAAGAATGGGACATCTGACCCATAGCGCGGTCTTGAAATAACCATCTTTTTTCCGATTCGGGTCGGTTCCACTCAAGTAAATATCGCATCTGCGTCGCTTGGAAGTATCGGAGTAAGTCAGGGACCCCCTAGGCCGCCCTCCGACGTAACTCGCGTGTTCAGGTCTCTGCGCAGACGCGGGCGTTTGCCGGCCCAAACAAACTGTTTGATGCTATCCTGCAGTTTTTTTAGCACGCCCAGTGGGGGAGTTACCGGAATGGTCTGGAACAGATATAAGATTTTCGGCAAGATCGTCATTTTGATTGCCGCCACCCATCCCAACCAGGAGAGTGGCTGCCGGCGCCACCTTGCCAAGTCGCCCTGTAAATCAGCAAGTAGAGTCGTGTCGTTTTGTTCGACTGTCTGGGTCGTGCTGGGCATTAGGAAAATGCCTAGGTAGGGCAGCGACATCTGGGACAGAAGCCCTCCGTACAGTCGCCCGCCGTGTGCCCTTGCGCGTGCGTTGCGCCCCAGGGGCAAGATCAGAGATTTCTCAATGTTCATCTTGAACCCCGATATTTTCCCGAAGTCCTCTAGTTCTGTGAGGAAGGCCGGCACCGATGTCGAAGGGTTCTGTAAAGCAGCAAGGACGTCGTCTGCGTATAGACTTATGGTCTGCGGTTCTCCGCCAAACCGAATTCCCAGAATGTTCTGGTTGTCTCAAACCCTTGCAAAGAGTAGGGGCGAGAGTGGGCACCCCTGTCTGGTGCCCCTTTGAATATCCAGTGGCTTTGAACGCACCCCATTGATGCTTATCGTGGCTCGTGGGGCCGCGTAACAGCTAGCGACCCATGTGCGAAACCGGTCGCCCATCCCGTACCGTGCCAGGACGACGTCTAGGTAACCCCAGTCCACCATGTCGAACGCCTTTTCGGCGTCCACCGACAGGAGGACCGCGTCAGAGTCAATGAAATGGGCTTTATCAATGACGTGGAGCAGGCGCTTGGTGTTGTCCGCGCATTACCTGTTTGGGATAAAGCCTGCTTGGTCCGGTTCAATGATGCCCGGTAAACATGGGCCCAGGCGCGCTGCTAGTACGCCGGTGAATAGCGTCAAGTCAAGTTTGAGCAACGAGATGGGCCTGTAAGCCTTGCATTGGGACGGGTCCTTGCCCGGCTTGGGGAGGACCACGATGTCAGCCTCCAGCATATCCTGGGGAATGGAGCCCCTGCCTTGGAAGGAGTTAAATAGCCTGGTCAGTATTGGCGCTAGCAAGGGACAGAAGGCCTTGTAAAAGCCGGCGAGAAGCCGTCAGGGCCCGGGGCTTTCAGTGGCTTGAGACGCGCGATCGCGGAAATGACCTCGTCCGTCCTGATGGGCGCATCGAGAGAGTCTCTAGTAGCCTCGTTGAGAGGTGTGATTGCCGTCTTGTTGAGATACGATTCAGCCGTTATTTGCCCGGTAGGCGGTTCCGCCTCATACAAAGAGGCGTAGAACGCTCGGAAGGCCTCCGCAATCTGGTCATCCTGTTGCACGATATGCCCCTCTCCGGTTTGGACGGATGAGACTTTTGCATGCAGGGTCTTAGCTTTGAGGCTGCTCGCTAACAAGCGCCCCATTTTATCGCAGCCCACATAGTAAGTGTGGCGCAATCGCAAGGCCGCGTATTCCGCTCTGTCTAAGTCTAAGCTTGCGAGTTGGGCCCTAACCGCTTTGAGTTGGCACCATATCCGGGGAGCCCCCGTACGACTGTGAGCCTGCTCTAATTCAAGTGCTTGGCTAGACAGGGATTGCCGCTTGTCCCTCCTCTCTTTGGCTTCCGCTGCGGCTACAGCTATTAATTCCCCTCATGCCACCGCTTTAAGCGCTCCCCATACCGCGGCAAGGGTGACTTCTGGGGTATCGTTCACCTGTAGATATTCAGTAATGAGGTCATGAAGCTGTTGTTTTACACCCTTATGTTGGAGAAGAGCTTCATTGAGACGCCATCTACCTTTCCGTTTCGCGACTTTGGGGACTCGGAGGTGTATCATGAGTGCATCGTGGTCTGACAGTGCTGCCGGGAGAATCTCCATGTCATATACCAGGGGAGTTGTGTCAGCTGTCCCGAAAAAGTGGTCGATTCGGGCGTAGGTGTGGTGCACGTGGGAGTAAAAGGTGTAGCCCGGGGTAATGGGGTGATGTGTTCTCCACAGGTCTGTAAATCCCATGTCTGATAGCCACTGGCTCCCCTCCGCTGAGATTGCTCCTGCGAACCCGTGGCGATGGCCTGACCTATCTACATTGGGGTCCATTACTAGATTTGTGTCCCCCCCACCAGTACTGAGTTCGTATTAGGTTTTAGGGCTTCTGCCAGGGTCCCTTTGAGAAACGGTTCTTGTTTGGAATTTGGAAAATAAAGTGAGCCCAGTATCATTGCCAGCCCGCCAATCTGAATGTTATAGGCCAGGAATCTCCCTTTAATTTCTGCCACCTTATCTCCAACTTTCCCTGTGACTCGTCCGCCCCCCGACCCCATCCCCCCGATGAGGCACCTGTATGAGGGCAAACCCTTGCTCAGAGGCACCTTACTGTATAGCCGCTGTGTTGTCCGCCACCTCCTGCACCGCCGCTTCACGTTCATGGGCCGTCACCTGGGGGTCCGGTTTTCGAAGGGAGGTAGGAGAACGTCGTCTGCGCACGGTCTGCCAACCGTCCCTGGACCGGCTCGCAGGCTCCTCCGATGATCGGTGCGGGGAAGTCCCCCTGGAATCAGTCTCCTCCGGCAGGTCGATGTCCAGCACCGTGCACGTGTCTCGAAGGGATTTGAGCTGATGAAGTGACCCTTTCCATTTAAAGATAAGGCGGAATGGGTGGCCCCATGTGTAAGGTACTCCTTTGTCTCTGAGGAAGTCCGTAGCTACCTTGAAGGCTCTCCTTTTCTCTAGGGTAATAGCAGAGAGATCCTGGAAGAGGGCCACTGGGTCTCCTCAGAAGATGATCGGCTGTCGCGCTCTGGCCTCCCTCAAGATGCGCTCCTTCAGGGAGAAGTCCGGGAGAAAGGCCAGTATATCTGGAGGAGGGGCCCGAGCACGGCGCGCAGGGCCGACTCTGTGTGCGCGATCAATACGCCTGTTGAATTCTCCTGGTTCCCCAATGATCTCCCGGAAGAGCTCCTGTAGATAGGCGACGATGCTGTTCCCCTCCGCTTTCAGTGGAACTCCCCGGACCCGTATGTTGTTCCGTCGGGAATGGTTCTCTAGGTCCTCTGAGTGTGCTTGGAGATCCACCTGTTGGTCTTGGAGGCGGAGGATTTCCTGTTGGAGCCGCTCCACTTTCATACTGCGGGTCTGGTCCGCCTCTTCCACCGCCGCCACGCGGTCCCCTAGCCCGTCTATATCTCTGCGCAGTTCCCGTTGCTGACCCGCCAGCTCCTGCTTCAAGGTCTGGAAGTCGTCCCTCAAGGTGTTGAAAAGGGAGGCCAGAAAGGCCTTCGTGATGGGAACTGAGTCGTCGTCCGGGCTTGCGGCTGTAACCGGTGTCTTAGGGGGCGACTGCGTCAGGGCTTTCTCTGTTTTCGGAACATTTTTGTGGAGCATGTCCGATATGTTGCGGTTACCTTTGCGTCCTGCGTTGGCCATGTTGTCGGCGTTGTGGAGTCGACGGCGGTCAGTGGTTCACCGAGCAGGTCGTGAGCTGCGCCCCCACCAGTGTATAAGCGAGTTCTAATTTTCGCTATGCGCCGGTGTAGGAGCCCAGGATCGTATGGTCCTCTCCGGGCAACAATGTAGGGTGGCGTGGGCCCTTCTCTTGGAGCAGCTCTGTCCTTACCGTGGGGGAGCGTTGCTATGCGCGATGTGGCCTCCAGTGCAGCCTCCGGCCTCCTAGGTCCCTCGCTGCGACGGCCCAGTGGGTGCAATCGCCGGAGCCGCCCCCTGTCGTGTGGGCGACCCGAGCACTCTGTCACTGGCTGGCTTTCGGTGGCTCTGGTTCAGGGCCCGGGACCGGCCCCGGGGCCACACTCTTCGCCCCTCGGCATCGTCGTTCCGTCCGCTAGGCGCTGATACACCACGGCTTGGCCCGCCTTGACTGCTGCGTAGAGCTCGGCCTTATTCCTCTCTGGACAGCACGCCCGTCTCGGGGGGGCCACACCGCCACCCCTGCTCGGGGCCTTGGTCCCTGATATTCGCTCGTCCGCCCGCCCCAGGCGCAAGAATCAGGGCCCGGTTGCTGCCCACCACAGAAAAGGGGGGTCCTCGGCGCAGTCCCAGCCTCTTGAGGCGTATTGTCGCGGTGGCTCAGCTTGGCCCGGCGCCGGCACCGTCTTCCTTCTTGCGGGCACTATCGAGGCTCGGCACCGGTCCGCCTCTGGTATTCTGGCCATAGGGCTTGGCGCAAGTTAGGGGGCACACACCTCACCGTCCGGTTCCAGGGATGCCACTGCGTAGTCAGATGCGGGTACACGGCAGCTCAGGTGGGCATCCAGGCCGGTCACTCCTCGCTGCCCCGCCGCCAGCTCGCCCTCATTTTCACAATTCCCCTTTAGTTATGGTGCCAGGTGTAGGGGCACCGCTGCGGCGCTCACCCCCCGGGCCACAGTCCCCGAGGTCCACCTGCTCGCCCGCTCCGGGCGTGGAAGTCAGGGCCCGGTCACTGCCTCCACGGACCAGGCCCCAAGCCGGGGGCTCGATTAGTGCAGCAGCCCGCCCGGCCTCCACCGGTCGCTGCCGCGATCCAGCCGGACCGCGCTCTTTCCAGTGGGAGCCGCGGCCGCTCCTTCTCTGCTCCGTGGGCCTCCCCCGGCCTGTCGCTGCTCTCGGCCTCTGTGTGCGAGTCGGTGTATCCGCCGCGTTGGTCTCCGGGGCTCGGAGATCTGCCCAGGCGCTGGATTCGCGCCTTCACCCTCCCGCGGTCCCCGCGCTCGGGAGGGCCGGAGCCGGGCTACCTCGTCTCTCGTCGGCGGTGTGCCGCAAAGCTGCTCGCCGACAGCGCCGGAGTCAACGCTGCACCTCTGGCGCTGGTGTTCGAGGAGAAATTAGGGTCTTGCCCGCTAATGAAAGGGCGGTAAGGGGCTTAGGGCCGGGGAGCCTCGGAAAGCACGTCCAGTCAGGCCGCCATCTTGGCCACGCCCCCCCATTGTGCTGTTTTAAACATATTTTATTTATATTGTATAATTTTAAGGAACAAAATGCACCATGTATTGCAATGGTTTTAGGTAACAATGCAATGCATTAATAAACTCAAACTATCATATAGTATGATGAATGCTCACTTACCTACTGTGATAAGCTTTATCAGAGGGTTCCATATTTAACACTGGAAAACTTTCACGAGTACTTGTATCCACGAGTTGAATAGTCTCTTAGTTATGGGTTCATTAGTTTGGTCGAAGTTATGTCATCTATGTCGGCATATATATACTACCATTGTTAAACTGTCCGACCTATATCAAAATGTTTTGTTTGCTAGCTGAAAATGTTTTTTTTCTGGGGTCTGCCTACCAATCAATTAAACCATGAGGGCGGTGCAATGGACCCTACTTCTCTTTGGCATCAGTATGTTTTGGGCTTAGGTGTCTTTTTTAGGAATATAGTGAAACAATGTGTCTTAGGGTGAATCACTTTGATCATAGTCTGCACTAAGAAACAGACCATGCCCATGCTGCCAAGCCATACTCACAGCTGCCTGGATGTGGGCAGCAGCAGTGCGTAAGCCTTGAAACCATGCACTTTTTGCCCAAGCACCAAAAGGGCAGTGGTAGCCAGGGGGTTTCTACCAGGTCCCATAATTGACTACAATCCCATTTGTATTGCACCCAAAGTGGAATTGCAGTGCTGTGGAGGCTTAAGCAGATAGATTTACGCTCAGCCTGGACCTCCTGCTCTTATGCAAATGTCAGTGACTGACACTTTATTGCTGAGATAAGAACTTCTACAATAAAAATGTGTAGTTTGAACTGTTTGACTTTAGCACCTTGAATTGCATCACTGGTGTGAGTGGCCTCTGTCAAAATGAGTGAACCACATCGTTTCTGCTGTGACAATTTTATTAATGACTCAAAAGGCAACTCAGTTGTCTTGTTTCCTCCTATATGAGCTTGACTGTTTGATGGTGCTCCAAAATGTGATGCTCATGGAAAAGGAGGCACAGTGGCAGATTCCAGATTAATAAATAGGCAAAGTAGGCTAAGGCCTGGGGCCCCACTACTTTTAGGGGCCCCATAACAACAGATTCAAATAATATTGATTTGATCTTAAAAGAAAATTAGCAATCAAGCTTTCTTAAATATTGTTTCCAAAAGATAGAAAAAAATGAATAAACTAAAAGGAACAAAAACTTTACATTAAAGTCTCTACAGAGAAAATACTCTATTCATGTAATGTATCCATTATCAACTTATAGTACATAAACTAGAGACATCATATTCACATAACGGTTTGTCTCTTAAAAGCTCATCTTTTGGCAGCTGCAAGTTACTAAAAATACATCAACTAGATTTTCCCTGGTACAATAAAAGTTTCGGACTAACCTAGGAATGTAATACAAGGGCATTCAAAATATATTTTAGAAGCTGGGGCAATAGAAGTAGAAACACCCCTCTTCATACGTAGCTACAACATAGGGAGAAGGAGCCCAAGTATCCCTCCTTAAGAGGACAGGTATAGCAAGGGTAGCCTCAGCGCAAGCAACTACCAATTGGCCAACAGCATTGCAAAAATGTTCACTCACAGAAGAGGGACGGCATGGAAATAGAAAGCACGATTCCCTCTCTCACAAAAGGCAATCAGTGCAATCCTCCATTTCCTAAGAACAAATACAGCATCACAGAGTTGTGAAAGCCTTCATCGCTCTCAAAACATGAATGGTTAAGGCACGAGTGAGATGTAGTTTACAGGCAGCTGTCTGGAACAGGTATACCTCACTGAGAGGAATGTATAGATGAATGAGTGAGTGAGTATGCAAGCTCTGACACCATTCTCGCTTAGGTGATATCCCACATCAGCACCCTGAAAATGCTGCTGCTGTCACTCTGAGGCCTGTTTTATTTAATTCTTTGTTTTTCCACATATTGAGAAATTACAGTAAACCAGTAGTTGAGTGTTTCCCAAACTTTTTAAAATCGCAACCCAATTTTTAGAATGACAAACTTTTGTTACCTACCCCACCTTAATTGAATAAAGGTGAGTGATTTTTTAATGTAAAGAAAGCATTGTGTGTTAGCGCACCATCATTGCCACTAAGACTGCACAGATATATAGTTTTACTAATTGAATTATATTGCACACAAATAATAATGTATGGAAATCGGGTTTCAGGGACTATTTATCTTTTGTGCATCACCAAGTAAAGTGTCTTCATTGCTTTGATCTTGTTAACATCTTTGTTTCCATCACACTTCAGAATTACAAAAAAAGTGCTTTATTGTTGCTCTCCTAACTGCTGAGTGAATACAATTTGTTTACAGGCATTTATATTTTGTTGTGTTGTATAAAAAATACATCCTATAACCTTTCCTTTCACACTTCCTGTAACCCAAAAAGATTGCACATAATTCACTTTACTTTTCTTTCCCTGACTGTGAAGAAAGAGGAGATTGTAAACACCAATCCGATGCTCAAAAATATAAACAGCAATCTGTAAGAAGACATAGACTGACATTTGACATCTGCCTTTGAATCCAGCGAATGCGACAAGATAAATGCAGTAATTAAAGGCATCTTTATTTATTGCTTGGAGTTTCATGACCCTCCAAAAATCGGCTTTCGACCTACAGTTTGTGAAACACTGAAGTAGGTCATTGTTATTTGGAAAAGCTTCACCACAGTCTAAGAGCCTTATTACAAGAAGAGCGGCCTTGGGGCTTCTGTACTCGTGGTGCCGGTCCCACCACCACCCATCCGCCATAGTACAAGATCGCCACCTCCGCTGAGATTAAGGATCCCGCTGTGGCATCTTCTAACATTGGCCTGAATATGCTGGTGGTGCCGAAGCCTGCACTGCTGGGCATATTCCGACCTGCATATCCACTGCCCTTTTTATGGCAGGACTCCGGCATCAAAAGGGTGGCAGACATGCAGGTAAGGGGGCCCTAACAGGGCCCCAGGCCGTTGCTGGACCTGGGGGTGCATGTGGGGGGCACATGTTGTGCCACTTGGAATTGCACCCTCTTTCCTGCACGGTGTGGCATGCACAACATGGTGCATGCCACACTGTACAGCAACATGCTGCATGCACTCCCACAGCAGCGGTATGCTAGTTAGGCTCTCCTATGAGACTAGCACTGCCACCGCTGTGAGACCACCGCCGCACCGCTCACCTGCCATGGATTATTACACTTGTAATCAGACGGGCTCACCTCAGCCTTGGCTGTCTTCCTGGGACCGGCACAGTGGTGTGGCGGTCCCATTGGAAGAACACCAAAGACATAATAATAAGCCCTAAGTAGCTATGCTCAAGAGAGGCACACAGGTGGCGCCCTCTTCGATAAGGTTTGTAATGTCCATGCATCAGGCTGTGTGCAATCCCAGCATCAGTGCTGCACCTGTTCAAAGTCCAGAGGGCTTCCAGTGCTATTTGTAGAACCAACATTTAACAGTATAAGAGCTTGGTAAGGCGCATGACTAGGGGTGCCATTTTTCGGACCTGTTTGCACTACAGCCTGTCGCAAAACTTAATTTGATCTTGTGGGGAACAACTTAGTTATATATATATTTTTTTTTTATTAATTTCCTGCAGACGCGGATTTTTAAAAAATAGATCTATTATAGATTCTGCTAGGATAAAGTGTTCACTCCATTGTGGTGCAGTATTTTTTGTAATACATTTGTGAACATATTATTTATACATGTGTGCTGATATCTCTAACAGGAGCTGATATCATTAACTTTATATTTTAGGGTCTATTAAGAGGCCCACACTGTACTGCTAGTAGTGTTCGAAAATTTCAGAAATAAAGAAAACAGGTGTTTTAGGTTCGAAGTTTATTGCAAAACAAACAGCTTCACGAGGCTGACTCCTAAGGGACCCAGGCTCACCTAGATCAGTGGAGCAGCTTCACAACAATGTCAATCTTCACATAGCCAGTCAGGGCATACCCGGGAACCATCTAAAGTCTGACTGAAAAATATAAACACCAATCCCAAGTATTTGCCTGAGCATGGCATGTATTGATAGTTTACTAGATTTAAGTTTTAGGAGGGTAGCATAGGAACCACAGTTGAATTGTTAATTGATCATTGTCCACCCTTAGGTGAGAAATATAGGAAACAAAAGTGTACCGTTTAATAGAAATAGAAAACGAAAAATACATACTGTTATCCCTACGTCTGCATTCTTCAGATACACAAGGTAGGTGTTGTAAAATGTATTGCAAGCTCTGCACAAACATTTTGTTAATCACATACACATTTTGGACCTATCACTTGATTCAAACTACTACATTTCAAATTGTCTCTCTGTAGTATTGTTTTTGTTGCATTTGGTTTTCATAAGGTAATGATTACATGTCATTTAAGAAATACATTAATTTATATTCATACTATCACGGTAAAAGAATGCATTTCATTTACAAGAACACAGAAAGAGGTTTTTTAAATTATTATCTTAAAATCAACATTCTCAGTTCACATTGCTAAAGAATGGATAAAATGTAAAAACATGCAGACGGCGGTGTTGGTTTAAAGCTTTAAATAGAATTTGAGCATGCAATCTTTTACTTTTTAGCCTCAAGAGATATTCCATCTTTCGGAATAGGATTTCTGGCATTAAAATACCTTTCATCTAGTTTCAGACTCGGCCACCAGCAGATGCTGGCTGTTCGTATGCACCAGATATCCCGACTTCCCTCCCCGTGATTAATATTCCTCCGCACTGACAGTTGAATTAACTGTTTCTTTTTCCTTAAACGCAGCCGTTGGAGATGTTAAAATTCATTGCAATCATAATTCAAATAACAGATTATCAAAGAAAGCTAACGCGTTCTTGGCATGCAGAGGCAAAACTTCATTCATGAGCAATTAGAATGTTGCAGGAGCCTCGCGCCTCCCCGCTGGCAAACGATCCCACTTGAAAAGCCCTCCAGGTGCAGGGAACGCTGTCAGCGGCTAACGTGATTATTCAGGGCGATCGACGCCTTCCTCTACATGGATTTAAAGTGCTAATATCTTTAGCCTGCCCACCACTGTTAACTGGGTCAACTGCCCAAGGCAAAACTTTTTCATTTAATATTATAACTCGTCTAATGCTGTCAATCACCGTTATTATTGCCGTTTGGGGGCTGGTTTGAGAATGGATGGTTTAGGATGCTTGACGTGTGATGTTCAGGAGGCGCGTGGGGGCACCCATTGTCACTGCCTGGAGGGACGGTCCTCGCGCTATATTTGTCTTGTTCTATTATGGCTTAATATACGTAATGCCGCATGCCTGTCCCGGTGCATACTTGTGATGAATCAGATGGCAGGCTTAGATCGTATGGAACCCATCAGCATTGTTCCTAGAATATAAAACATGTCCCTAACTGTATTAAACTGGGAATAGATGGTTACTCATGGCCTTACCAGCAGTCCAACTGCATGAAAAGGGAATGCCAACTGTTATCCCAGCGGGGATGAGGCCAGACATATAGTAAAAAGAATATTATTTTGCTGGCCTTTTTCCTCCAAGTAGGTACCTACCAAATATAGAACACGCAGCCACACTCCTTAAATGAAAAGTGAATGCAAGTTACAATATTAGGTGGAAAATGCACTTTTTTATGTTATGATTGGTTAATGTGAGCACTGCAGATATCTGTGGGTGTAATCAAAATGGTTACACTGCTGAATCCTGGTTTGCACTGCAGGGAATAGTGTGATGTGTATTTATTATGCTTCTGAGAAGCACTGTGAATATGTAAATCAGCATTTTAAAATTGTATCACACACAGTATAAGATTCGCTGTCGCAAAATGTGTAAAAAGATTTAGGGGCTAATTTATTATTTGGTGGATGGATTGAACTCCGTCGGTCTGGCGGACATTGCTAAATTTGGTAGGCGGGTACTCCATCAGGGCGGCGGCCTAATGGAGTACCCACCTGCTAAATTCTTAAAAGTCCATCAACCCGATGGACATATCTTCCATTTACAGAAAACGCCATCAAGGTGGTTCCAATGAATGCATTGGAACTTTGTCAGTCGACTCCATCAAACATGACAGAGCTGTTTCAAAACTTTTTTTATATTTAAAAAAAAAAAAAAAAAAAACAAAGTGGGTTATATTTTGAAAAGAAAAAAATCAATGCTGCCCTCACCAATTATAGTATTTTATTGCCCATTACCACCAGTGTTTTCATGGCAGTGATGGGCAGTAAAAAACTGGCATATGTCTGCCTAAATTGGATGGATGTACATATTGCCAGGTCTCTGATGGCCCTTACTCCATTGATCCATCAGAGAAGTTTGGTTACGGTGGAGACAGAGTAGTCTCTGCTATTACCAAACTATGGTCCACCTTCATATAAATTTGGTGGGCAGATCACTATATTGGTGGTCAGGACATTCCGTCGTCATTGTGACAGAGTATGCTCACTGCGAATATATAAACTGGTCCCTTTACTTTTAAGATAAAATAATATTTTTTTAATAATACACAATCAGTGTATACCTACTACAAATCTGTTTTGTTCATTTTCATTATAAGAACACACTCCCAAACTCATCTGGGAACATCCTTGAGCAACCTCTAAAAAATATTAAATGGTTGTCACCATGAAGTCTCAAAAGACTCCATCAATTAAAGTTTCCATGTTGCTTCCCAAGCAGCCTTTAGATTTTTTGACTAACCAGTAACACGCACATGTACATTCCTTTCAGGTGGCAGGTACCCTTGGGCAAAGCCTTGCTTCTTCATTGAATGCCGGCCTCTTGCGTGGTTTCAGAATATAGGAAACCCTCTCCTGCCCAGCCAGGCAGAGGCAACGGAATATTTGCATTAATGTTCAGGAATGGTTGTTGAAGTTTTTTTTAATGTATTTAATAAACAATAGGGGAAGTGATTTTGTAAATGGGAAAAAGCTAAAAAGGTTGAGTCCATCATTTACACTAGATTCTTCCCACTTTGACCACTGGGTCTTATGAACAATCATCAGATCCAAATTGCGCAAACAGAATGAATTACCAAAAAGCCTTAATTATTAGATTTTTCCTTAATTAGTCAGAACCTTCAACATCCCTTGACAATCATCTACTCAGTACAAAACGCACAGTAAAATGGAGCAGGTATTGCATATCTAGCCATTATTAGTCACTCTAGTACCTATTCAAATGCAAAAGCAGACGTTTAGATAAATAGAAGGAAAAGAGAGCAAAGTCCAGACTTTTTAAACTAAAAAAACTAAAAAAAGTACTCACAAGTAACCACAAGATTAAACACACTCATTTACAAATCTCCCTAATAGGTAAAACGCGTAGCTTGTCTGTCAGAGTTAAATCGTCTGTCGCTTTTTTTTTTTGTACCAACATAACAAGATTAATTGTATACATTTCATTACATGAATTGGAATGGGCTGACCTTTCACTTTGTTGCTAAATTATCCATAAATAGGAACACAAATTGCTTCCATCCTTAGAAAACAATACTAAACATTGATAGGCATCTTTCAGAGATTGCAAAGTATTCCTCAGAGCCCAGAGGTTGACATTACACTGCCAACTGAGTGTACAGAACCTAACAAGTGAGCTGCCTTTCTTAGTAGAACATAATGGCATACTGCTCAGGTTGTTTGTACTGGAGAGGTGCAAGAGACAGGATTACCCTCTCTAAGCAATCCTGTTTGTATTGGTAATAGAAGTACTGGTTTGCTGGATACAGGAGAACCCTTTAATAAGAGGGTTTGGATGGATGGGTAAAGAGAGGATCTATATCATTGAATGAAGATGTCCTACTTTTATACTTGGTGAACCCAAAAATGCCACTAGAAAGGCTTTTCTCAGCCTCAAAACGTATGGAATATTCAGTTCAGTTAAAAAATAAGTTTATTTAGACCATTCGGTCTTTAAACAACAGCTCTTACATTAATATTTAAAAGAATCTACACATAAAACATCATAGTCTTAAAATCATGGTATCCTTAAAAATTAATTCCTAACAATTTAAACATCAATAAAATTTCTTTTTGGATTATAACACAATTTGTTGCACTTAGACCTCTAATGCAACCGGGAACTTATATACACCCTGCATAAAATTCCCAATGGCTATCGCAATATCTAACTTTTCCATTTCCGCGAGAAGCTCCCATGCTTTTAAACGCGCCCTTACATTATACTTTTAAAAGATCGGATGAAGTATTAATTTACGTAATTCTAAAAAATGATCACAATCCAATAAAATGTGTAAAATACTACATTTCATCCCTATCTTACATATACATTTACCATCTTGTTGCATTAATCCAGATTTTATAGCACTGTTTATCACAGCCGGGTTAATACCAATTCTTATCCTAAGCACTTCCAATCCTAGACAACGATTCGCTAATGTGTCTAGGTACGGGTAACTTATATCTTTCACCCAGCCACTGCACATCCATTTTACAGAATCTTTTTTACTTAAATACTCCTGGTCTGATGCTCTAGATAATTTTTTTCCCTGCATTTTAAGTACGCTCTTAATTATTTTGTATTGCAATGTCTTCGGGTCTTTTTTCACATTCAGGTGCTCCCAGATGGTCTGAATTTTTCTCCTTGTGGCTTTTGCCATTTTAACTCACTAGATTGGATTTCTTTCATACACCATTGCGACACCATTGTGACCTCCTCAAGGCCCAAGCGATTCCAAATCGGAGTAGGCTTAATTGCACCTGAACATTCCACGCAGTCAGGCCTAGCTCTATCCTAATTGCCTGGACCATTGCCGAGCTAGGGAGGGACAGTAAACATTTTAAACATTTCCCTTCCTCCTTATCCCAGGAGTTTTTACCATCAATGCAAAAAATGTCTGCACCATATTGGAATTGCGGGGGAATCATTGCTTTATAGGCCTTCAGTAATGGTATATGGGACATATCATCATAACTTTGATTGAATCTTTTCAGCCCACATATCGCCGTATGTGCTTTTATTTTCTGTGCCTCCAACTTCAACCCCCCACTTCAAAGAGTGTGTGAACCATATACCAGGGTATTTATATTCATTCACTATTTCAAGTTTGGTTTGGCCCAAGTACCAGTTAAACTTCATATTCCTTTTCCCGAAGCACAAGATTTTTGTTTTGTCCATGTTTACTGTTAGACGTTTTGCATTAAATGTGCTCAGCTTTCTTTGAAGACCCACGTGCGGAGCATTTTGACCCTCCCCCCCGCTGTAGCCCCCGGCACTGAGCAGGTATGTGATGCTGCTTGCATGGTGGCTGGGAGGCGTGTGGCACTGGTTGGGAGACGAGGGCGGTCTTTGGGGCGGGTCCTTAAGTCGTGAGGCGGAGTTATGGCCAGGGCAGCCCTGCGAGACAAACTTGGCGAGGGAGGCGGAAGAGGAGTGCTGACATGCCGGTGGCTTCCCCAGACAGGCTGCAAGTGCGATATGGGGAGAATTTGGTACAGCAGGATGACGTTCGGTGGCCAGGGGAAGCCCAATTAATTAATGTGCACGGGCAGCCTTTTATCCTGAGCCCCGCTTCATCGGTGCACAGTGTATTCCATGCAGATGTGAAGCTGGAGGCCCCAGTGGTTGGGTCAGCGGCTAGGTTGGTGCAGAGTGGTGGGACCAAGTCCCCATCTGTGGTTGCGGTGAGGCAGGCACCTAACAGTGCAGAGGTGGTGGTGCAGACTGGTGTTAGAGGACCGGGGGATACTCTGCGGTTGCTATTATGGTCACAGCAATTAAAAGAGCCAGATGTGGCATACCGGGCAGCACAGCAGTCAGTCGGTCCACCTTTGGTGATGGGTCCCCAAGGAGTGCGTTCTGGTGACACTCCACGGAAGGTAGCTCGGGACCCCCAGGTAGGCCATTGGGTGTGGGTGGGTGAAGGTGGAGAGGCGGCGATGGCGGTGGGTGACACAGTGGGGGTTTCGCTGGGGTTTTGGATGCAAAAAAGGCAGGTCTGAGCGGCTTGAGGGGCAAGGTCCCAGTTTTATCTCAAAAGAAGGTGGCTGGCAAGAGGAAGCTGTGGGCTGAGCGCTCTGCGGCTCAGTCAGGGGGCTGCTGCAAGAACAGAGATCTTGAGCGGATTTCCTTTCCACACCAAGCAAAACACCAGCGCAAAAGGATTTGCAATGGCAATTTTATGATGGTGGGGTGGGGCATGGTGAAATGCCAGGGGGAAGTGGGGATTATGTTGGTTGAGGGGACGTACTGATAGTTAAAGCAGACAGCAATGAGCTGGAGGAGGATGAGGTGAGAGATGGGGATTGTGGGGATGGTGGAACATCTGTTTTGGCTCCAGTTGTGGAGAAGAGGATTGTTTCGGGGAAAACCAGTGTGTTTAGTCTTTTGCAGCCGTCAAGTGCGGACCAAGAAATTGCAAAGGACTCCTCAGCTGTCACTGAACATCATGATGACCCCCTGGATTTTCACAAGAGAGCTTCACAGAGCCTAGAGGTAAGGCTGGCTGGTGGTCTGTTGGCAACAAGGGGGTCCTTCGCAAACCTCTACCAGGTCTATTTGCATTGAGGGGATAGGGTTTTGGATCAGGATGGTCAAGGGCCTTTAGAGGAGGAGGTTCGAGGGGGTGGTGCAGTAGGCAGTTCTGTAGATACAAGCACGAGTGCTCTCAATGTGGAGGCAGACATCCTCTCACACAATGTTTCCCAGGCCAGAGATTGGGTGATCAGGGACGGGGACAGAGGGGGAGAGGCCAGCCCCTCCAGTTTGTTCCAAAGGGCTCATACACCTATTAGGTTGGAAGTCTTGGAGCATTGGTTGGCAGCGTATCCAGATACTGAAGCTGCAAATAGACTGTTTTGGGGTTTCAAAGATGGATTTAAGATCGGTTACCGAGGTCCCCTTCAGAGCCGGTGGCCGGACAATTTAAAGTCCGCTAAAGAACTCCCTCAGTTTGTTCAACAGAAGTTATGGGCTGAAATCAAAGCAGGCAGGGTGGCTGGTCCTTTTGTTAGTTGTCTAATGCAAGTATTGATTGTGTCGCCTCTGGGGGTGGTACCAAAAAAGAAGGCTGGGGAGTTCCGCTTGATACACCACCTGTCTTGTCCCAAAGGCTCCTCTATTAATGACTTCATTGCACCAGAAGATTCTAGTGTTTCTTACGTATCAGTGGATGATGCATTGAGGTTGGTGCGATTGGCCGGTAGAGCAACTCAGTTGGCAAAGAGCGATATACAGTCTGCGTTTAGGCTTTTGCCCATCCATCCTTCTGATTTTGGTCTGTTAGGTATGCACTTCCAGGGAGCTTTTTTTGTGGATAAAGATCTGCCCGTGGGGTGTTTGGTATCCTGTGCACTCTTTGAAACATTCAGCACCTTCCTACAGTAACATTTTACCTACATTAGTGGTCACAAGCTCATCTGTCACTATTTGGACGATTTTTTGTTTATTGGTGTTCAGAATTCAGGGCAGTGTCAAAAAGCGCTACAGATTTTCCAAAACATGACTCGGGAGCTTGGTGTGCCCTTGGCACATGACAAAACTGAATGTCCTAGTACCACATTGACCTTTTTCGGGATAGAGATAGACACTTTGGAAATGGTGGCGAGATTGCCAGCGGACAAGGTTCAGGACATTTCAGCCTTTTTGTCCTCAGTGTTGGAGGAGCGTAAACTGAAGCTCCGGAAGGTGCAGAAACTGTTGGGATACCTGAATTTCACCTGTAGAGTGGTCAGAGCTGGGAGAACATTCTGTAGGAGGCTTGGAATGTCATTGTCTGGGGCCTCTC
Organism: Lissotriton helveticus; assembly: GCF_964261635.1. Lineage (NCBI taxonomy): Eukaryota > Metazoa > Chordata > Amphibia > Caudata > Salamandridae > Lissotriton > Lissotriton helveticus. Next base: position 1,378,013,148 of record NC_136069.1, on the reverse strand, counting down.
TCCCACACCATAGAGTGCGCATTTCAACAGCAATCAGGGCGATCTGTCCATATGGCTCACCTTTCTCAAGGACTTTAATGGAGTATCTTTGTTTTTTGTGGACGAAGATATGATTTGGCTAGTGCAGGTATACACTGTTGCTTCTGGTGCTAAAGGCTTTGGTATTTTCTGGGAGGGGAGGTGGTGCGCAGAGACTTGGCCATTGCATTGGCGGAGGCAGGGTCGCAGCCTCGCCTTTCTAGAGCTGTTTCCACTCCTGGTTGCATTGTATGTTTGGGGCAAGGAACTCCAGAATAGAACAGTTCTGTTTCATGTTGACAACCTAGCGGTGGTAGAGTTGATTAACAAGCAAACGGCCAGGGATTTGCGAGTGTTGCAATTGTTACGTGCTTTCATGCTCAATTGTCTACAGTTAATCATTATTTTTGAAGCAAGGCATTTTCCTGCTGTAAATAATTGTATAGCAGACGCTCTGTCTCGTTTTCAGTGGGAGGAATTCCGCAGGCCGGCTCCTGGAGGCAGAGCCCAAGACTCAGATCCCACAGTGCATCTGGGCATGGGGGGAATGAGAATTGTGACGTTGGTGGAGCAATCAGTGGCAGAATCCCTCAGAAGAAGCTATCAACAAGCCTGGAACAAGTTCTTGAGTTATGGTAACAGGTTTCTTACACATGGGAGGGTGATTGATGAGGAGCAGTTTTTGTTGAATTTTGTTTTGCACTTGATAGATAAAGGTCTTTCACATACTACTATTTCTGGCAAATTCGCTGGCATTACTTTTTATGGGCAGTTACAGTGGGGTAGGGATCCGTTGGCAGGCGTATTGGTGAGGAGGGTCCTTAAGGAGTTGGGTAGGGAACAGGCTGGTTCCAAACAGTTGCGAAAGCCAGTGTCTTTTGAGTTGCTGCAAAGGATGCTGTTGCAGCTCCCCTCTTGCTGCTATGATGAGTTTGAGTGTGTAAAGTTTAGGTTATGTTTTGTGGCAGTTTTTGGAGCATTTAGGGCCTCTGAGCTACTAGGTTTAAGGAATGGGGTAGGCTTACACAGTAATGAAGTTTTTGTTGAAGGCCACAGGCTACGACTTTGGTTGAGGGCTTCTAAGACTGACCAATTAGGCAGGGGGAAATGGGGTTTCTTGAATAAGAGTGTTATGGAACTTTGTTGTTCTGTCAGGGAATGGGAGGTTTTTCAGGCTTCTTCTTTTTTCACACCTGGGTACATATTTTATCATGCACAGGGGAGACCGATATTAGTTGCTCAGTTGTTGGCAGTGTTGAGGAAGGTGCTTATTAGTTTGGGTGAGAATCCATTGCATTTTGGAACGCACTCCTTTTGCATTGGAGCGGCTATGGAAGCTGCAAGATTGGGGTGGTCTTGGTCAGCTATACACAGGATTAGGAGGTGAAAGTCCAGATGTTGTGAAAAGTATGTGAGGAAATGTTCTCAGAGCTTCTGTTTCCCTTGTTAATATTTGTTTCGTTATCTAGGTCTGATTGACAGGCATACACACTTTAAGAGGACAACTTGGACTGCTGTTTATGCTGAGCAACAAATTTGTGGGAGATCGCTTGGACTCACAAGTGTTAACCATGAGGTGATATGTTATGGAAAAGGGGCAATGCATTGGGGGGGTTTGTTCCCAGTTTTGTCTATGATGTGTTTTAGGGGGGGCTCTGGATTTACTGATCATTCACCTTGGAGAGAACGATCTAGTTGATTTATCTGGCCTGACTCTGATCAAACTAATGACATTGGATCTGTCCGTCATCAAAGAAAAGTGGGTGAGCACCACAGTGGTTTGGACAGAATTCACCCCGCAGCTGCATTGGAGAGGAGCCCGAAGCCATGTAGCTTTGGAGAAGGCGAGAAGAAAACTTAATAGAGCTATGCTTCTCTTCTGTGGGGGTATGGGGGGTCACTGTTTTATCTCACCCTAATATACAGAGTACTGAGGGGCATCTTTTTCGTACAGATGGGGTCCACCTTTCTCAAATGGGACAAGCATTTTATTTACTGGAATTGCGGGATTTGATTGCACAGATTTGTGAAGAAAATATATGGTGCTCTAATGAGAGGAATTGAAGGTTCTCCTTGGTGGGGCAGGAAAACTATGTTCGGTTTTCCTGATTGGCGGATTACTGGGGGGTGGGCAGCGGGTTTGTCCATCCTCAAAGGGGGGAGGTGGGGTACACTGCGAAAAGAGATGAAGGGGATCTCAACAGGAGTCAGTTCCTTTCTGGGTTTGATTGGGTTAACCTTGTTGGGGTTTCGGTTTTGTAGGCAGGCTAAATTGAGTTTGGGGATTTGCTTTATCTGACAAATGGCAAGATGTTTTTGGAAAGAATATTTACTTTGCACCTGTCTTAATAAAGGGGCCTTTCTTGCTAATAAAGAATTTGTGGGTTTCTACAGGCTCGAGTAGGCAACATGAGCCGATCCTTCATAGTTAGTCTGTCACAATGGGAAACTGACATTGGATGCTATTGTTGAGCAACGATTTGGGATTGAATGATGGGGTGCCCTGGGCGACACTCGCCAGATAGTGATTAATCTGGACCAGTTGTCCAATTATTAATGTATCAACATGCCTGGCTGCACTCCTATACCCCTCGATAGATGGCCTCCGGGCTAACAGTCCTAGGCTACGCTATCCCTAGCCCACGCCTTTGGCCAGGGCGATACTCGCCAGTTAGCCACTATTTATTTGGCTTAGCGGTCCAATTCTAAGCGCCTCAATACATACCTGGCTATATATAACTTCTAAACCCAGTCTGAGATGGCCTCTGTATATTGTCCAGCGATGCCCTCGTTGCTCCATACACGCGCTTTTTAAGGGGAACCCCGCTAGAGAGTTACTATTACTATTATTTATCTGGACCAGTTGTCCACTCTCTAGTACTCCAACCATGCTTTGCGGGCCTTTCCTAACCCACTCCAAGATGGCCCCCGCGTATTTTTACTCGGCCGCGCTATCTACAACTAACCCCTCGTTGGTTTCCACTTCTGTGCGTCACAGACCCAGCAACTGGAGTGACACACCCCCCCTTCTGCGCGCGCTACTCTCCCTTATCAACACGGGAGTTTGCTGTATCACGGTGCCGGCTGTCCAGTCACCGGAGTTCCAGTGGGAGGGGTAGGTGCAGACAAGCCTGCCACCAGCGATACCTGAGGTAAGGTGGGGATCCGAGCACTGTTGGGCAGCCTGCATCTTACTTATTCACGCAGCTAGCCCTCTCACGGTGTTGGCCGACCGGCTGGGTACCTTTTCCAACGATCCCGCTGTAATACGCTACTTTCCCCTTAGGAATTCCTCCATCGCTGCTGGCCCCACCTGGGCAGCCTGTGAGGCAGTAAGCAGGATTTCCTATGGGTAAGTGGAATAGTAACTCGTATACTAGCGTCTCCTTAAACGCACGCGTTCAGCATGGCATGTTGACTTGGTCAATTATTATTATTATAATTTTTCCTCGCTGGGATAAACGATCTTCCCGCGTTGAACTTACCTAATTGCAGAGTGTCAAATTACATCATATCCTCTAATGGTTTTATCTGTGCGGTTTTTTCAGCGTGTGTGGCTTAAACCGAGTCTACATATGCTTACATGACTTTCTATCACTGGCGCAATTCACTGCCTGACCACTGTGGATGCACCACTTCCCTGCTCAAATTCATAGGTGAGAATATGACGCCTCCACTAAGATGCATGCTATAGCGATGCAGCACGGCAGCACTAAGTAGAGCGGCTCACCTAGGCGCACTGTGTATATATAACTTTTGTTTTATACAATTCTCACTCACAGCACTACCCGACCCTGTCACTACTTTAACAGAACGTTAACCACTGGGCATGTATCCTCTGACACCTGGGATATAGGCACCATAATGATGAACTACGGTCCATATATACTCTTGACATCATTGTCTGGTTACTTATCTCTTTTCTTTAGGAGGTCCATCATAAGGAATCAACTCCGAACGACACTATACAGGTCGTATACCAGTGTCCTCCGCTATTCGGGGGATGTTAGCAATCATATGAGCACAAGGTCCTGAAGAATCGCCCTTAGGGCGAGAAACATGTTGACCGTTTCCACAAACAAGGGTTGAATAAAGGTTTGGTCTCATTGTTTACCACTCCTTGTTACCCCTTTATATTTTTTTAATAAAGCAGTGAGCCTGACCAATAAAAATCTTCTCTTTTTAGGACTCTACTGACTTTTTTTAACACACACCACCACGCTCACTATTGCACCTTATATAGGCCCCTCACACCCACACACCCGCTGGCTCGGAATAAAAGATCTCCGCCAAAGTGCAGCTTATCTTGCTGCCCGACGGGCATTGCACCGCCAGCCTGTCGTAGGAGCAGGATACCAATGATGACGCTGGACGGTCATCGGCTGGGACAACAGTTGTGGTCCTGCCGTTAGCCTGTGTGAGGTATCCTTACATTCTGAAAAGGGTCTACACCATGCACTCAACCCCCCACTTTTTTATCTAGTGAGAGAGAAGAGAGGCTGAGCTAAAACTATTTAGCTCCCTCTGGGGAACTCTGTACAATTCTATTGTTTGCTGCATGCTATTGTTGCATACCTTTCATTCCCAATCCTGTACTATTGTTTGTTTCTTAGCCCTGAAGAAGTCGCTGCGCATAACTGTAAGCGCAAAGAAGCATGTGTTGGCTAAGGCTGTTGGGAATAAACTGAAGCGCATGTTCCAGCAAAGACTCAAGCTTTTGTCACACTGTTATTGATATAATTGATATACTGTTAGCGTGTGCAGGGGACTGTTGTCTGTTTTACCAGTGGATATCCACACGTTGGGGAGGAGGGTAGCTCTCCCTACCCTTATGCACCGCAATCCTCACTCAGTACTAGAGTATACTTACCAGCGTATTGCCCCAGAGCGCCAATATCCTATAGAACCACCTACCAAGCAGTTTTACCTGTATGACACAGACTCCACTCTACTGTATGAGACCCACTCCAGTTTATATTAGTTTTACTCAACACCATGCTACACCACTTCAATATATGTGAGCTAAATCTATACTAATCCACTAAACCCTACTCCACCCTACGCCATTCTACTCTATTCCACCCCACTCTCTGCTATGCCACTCTGTGCCACTCCACTCTTCAAAACTTCACTGTACATTATGCCACTGTTATCTTTCCACTGTATGCCACTCCACTTTACAGTAATCCACTCTACACCAGTACAGTGTATACCACTTCACTCTACAACACTCCTATATATGACACCCTCCTCCTCTTCATATAACTCCACTTTATAAAAGTGTACCACACTTTATGGCACTGTTAGACATTTTACTCCCTTCTGTCTCCGCACAATCCACTATCCCTCTCTATACTCCACTCTGTGCCCGAGCACTCCATTGTACAACACTCCATTCCACTATTCAATGCTTATTTATATGCCACAGCACACTACTCTACTGTACAAGTCCTCACTCCAATTTATGATAGTTTACTACCAACGCTATGCCACTAAACTCTCCTCCATGCCTCTCTACTCTGCAGCACTCCAACACACTCTATTGCATTGTACTCCACACCATATTACACTACTCAACTCAACTCTAGTCAACTGTTCAGGACTTTACCTCACTTTATGCTATTATATAACAATACACTCTACGCAGGTCCTCTGTTTGACACACTACTGTACTCTATGTGACTCCACTCTACTACAATATATACTACTCTTCAACACTTTCCTCCTGTATATACCCCTGCACTCTACTGTACAACACTGAACTATACTGTATGCCACTGTATAACACTGTACTCCACTGTATATTGCTCTACGATATACTAGTCCACTATAGAACACTGTATGTAACTCTTTTTATATCACTGCAATCCACTTCAATCCAATCTACTTCATTACTCCAATGCACGCCATTTCACTCCATTGCACTCTTTGGCATTGAACTCTAAAGCACTGTGTGCCAATCCACTCTACCACACTCTACAATGCTTTGTTGTAGACCACTCCACTCTACAAAATTCAACTGGACTGTATGCCACCCTATTTTACTATAGTCTACATCACTTTGCAATACTGTATGACATGCCAATCCACTCCACAACACAGTACTCCAAGTTTTGACACTTTACTCGACTATATGATTTGCCACTCCACTCTACTGTATTCTACGTCACTATGGTCAATGACACACCATGCCACGCCTTGCCACTCTATGACACTTTACTCCACTCTACAGTACCACACTCCAGGGTACTTCACTAAACTATACTCCACTCTATTGTACTTTACCCCACTCCTCGCCACTGTACCATACTTCTCTCTACACCCTTCCACTGTCCGACACCCTACTCCACTGTATGCAACTCCAATGTACACACTGTACAACACTCTATGCCACTCTATGAAACATTACTCCACTCTATGCCTGTCAACTCCACACCACTGTACTACACTGTATGACACACAACGACACTCCACTTAACGTCTATGATAAGCAACTCCACTATATGACACAGCAGTCGACTCTACAACACTCTTCTCCACTGCATTTTATGACACTCCACTTGATGATACTCCACTCTTGCTTCATCCAACTCCACTCTAAAACACAATACTTTACTCTGTGACATTCTACGACACCATCCTCTACTGTTCGAAAGGCCAGTCCACTGTAAAACTCGATGCTCCGGGCTACAATACTTGACTCCACTGTATGAGGCACAATGCCACCACACTATATAACACTTTACTACACTGTACAATATGCCGCTACACTCTACTCTACTCCACTCTATTCCAATCTACAATACTCCACTCTATGACAATATACTTTACAATACTTTCCTCCACTGTACTTTACGACACTTCACATACCAACTCTTCACTCGCGACACAGGACTCTACGATTTTGAACAAATTGTTATCGAAATGTTTTTAAAAACATTGAAATTAAATGAAAAAAACAAAGGTTAAAGCTTAGTTGTAGTTGAGAAACCTTTTCTTCCTATATAAAACAAGCTTAAACAAAACATACTGAAAAATTCTAAAGTTATAGTTATAACTTACATTTACAATGTATTCACCGCCTTCAAATTATTAAAAGTAGTGCAGCTCATTTCACACTCTTTTCAGCTCGCTACCCAGATGCCACTAACTATAACTCACCACTCTCCCATGCAATGTGTTCTCACCAAATATGATACTTCACTGTACAACACAACACTGTACGAGACTCTCTGCCACTCTACTGCATGACACTGCACCCAACAACACTAGCACTGTGTGACACTCTCCTCCACTGAAAGCCACCCTATGCCACTACACTCTACAAAACTCTGCAACACTCTATGCCACTCTACAACACTCTACTTGATGACACTCCACTCCCCAAGCTCCATTTCACAACACTCCAGTCAATGACACTCTACTATGCAACACCCAACTCTTCTGTTCGACAGATCATTATACTGTACAGCACATTGCTCCACTTTATGATACTCCACTCCATGATATGACACACTATGCCACTCCACTGTATAACACTTTACTCCACTTTACACTACGGCATCCACTCTACTTGACGACACTCTATTCCACTGTACAATACTCCACTCTACAACACTCTCTTTCACTGTACTGTACTACACTTTACAACACTCCAATCAATGACACTCCACACTGCAATTTGAAACACATTTTTATTAAAACAAAGATCAATAACAAACAATGAAAGACACTATGCCACTCCACTGTACAACACTTTACTCCACTGTACACTATGGCATCCACTCTACTTGACGCCACTCTATTCCACTGTACAATACTCCACTCTACAACACTCTCCTTCACTGTACTGTACTACATTTTACAACACTCCAATGAATGACACTCCACACTGCAATTTGAAACACATTTTTATTAAAACAAAGATCATTAACAAACAATGAAAGGAACATAGGTTAAGGATAAATTATAGTTGGAAATACCTTATGCATTATTTCTATGTAAACCAAACTTAAAATACACAAACATTAAAAATTGTAAAGTTATAATTATAACTTCAAATTATGATGTACTCATTACCTTCAAATTACTATAAGTCCTGCACCTCTGAACACAGTCTTTTCACCTCACTTGCCACACTAAATTAACTACTACTCATGCCTTTTCCACGCACTGGTTATACCCTTGCATACTACATCACTTAGAGCATGTGATATCATAACATTCATAACAACACTTATACCTTCTCAAATTACATTTGTCACAATACAGTGCATGGTGGAGTGGTGAGTTACAGTTAGTGCTGTATGGTAAGCAAGCTGAAAAGCATGTGTAAAAAGGTGCTCTACACACAATAATTTGAAGGTTGTAGGTAAAGTATAAATTAAAGTTATATCTATAACTTTAGAATTTTTAAAGTTTGTGTAAGCTTGGTTTGTATAGTGAAAAAACGTTCTACTAACTATAACTAAGCTATCATCTTTGGTTTCTTTCATCACATATATATATATATATATATATATATATATATATATATATATATATATTACCTACTGGCGGTCGCCAGTAGGTATATATAGTTAGGATTTTTTCTCTATGGGTTTTTTGAAAATTCTATGTCTAATAACTTTGGCGTTTGTGGACGGAATTGGCTGAAATTTTCAGGAAAATGGCACATTTTGTTTCTGAGCAGCCCTTGAAAATTTGGGGGGGGTTCGTCCAGTGGGGGCCGAGAAAAAAGGGGGGTCCCAAAACGTGTTTTTAACATTGAGTTTTCCATAGGGCGGTTGGCCTCACTTTTAGCCCGAACGGCTGAATGGATTTGCACGAAACTTGGCAAAATTGTAGGGACTGGTAGCCCGATGTGCCTTTTGTAGGTCTCAATATATGTGCTCCAGTGGATTTTGAGAAATTAACGTTTAAAAAAAGATATATATCTGTAAGCGCGGACCAGGCAGCGCTCTGGTTCGCGGACTTTTCGCGCAACGGAGCTTTGTGAAGCGAAGCTGATTGGTTCTCCGGCGTCTGTCAACATTCCAAACAGTCCGTAGCGGCCGCCATCTTGTCTCTCGGTAGGATCGAGAGACAAGAGGAGGTCAAAACAAAGGGGGAAATAACTATAAGGGGGCATAGTAGATCCTCGCTGACCCCCTAGGTTTGATGTGGAGGTTTTAAAAGGGCCCCGCGGGGCAAAAAAAAAAAATAATAATAATAATCGAACGGCTGAATGGATTTGCACGAAACTTGGCAAAATTGTAGGGACTGGTAGCCCGATGTGCCTTTGCTAGGTCTCAATATATGTGCTTCAGTGGATTTTGAGAAATTAACGTTCAAAAAAAGATATATATCTGTAACAGCGCACCGCTTCGCGTACTTTTCGCGTTACGGAGCTTTGCGAAGCGAAGCTGATTGGCTCTCCGGTGTCTGTAAACATTCCAAACAGTACGTAGCGGCCGCCATCTTGTCTCTCGGTAGGATCGAGAGACAAGAGGAGGCCAAAGCGAAGGGGCAAATGACCATAAGGGGGCATAGTAGATCCTCGCTGACCCCCTAGGTTTGATGTGGAGGTTTTAAAAGGGCCCCGCGGGGCAAAAAAAAATAATAATAATAATAATCGAACGGCTGATGACCATAAGGGGGCATAGTAGATCCTCGCTGACCCCCTAGGTTTGATGTGGAGGTTTTAAAAGGGCCCCGCGGGGCAAAAAAAAAAAATAATAATAATAATCGAACGGCTGAATGGATTTGCACGAAACTTGGTAAAATATTAGGGACTGGTAGCCCGATGTGCCTTTGCTATGTCTCAATATATGAGCTTCAGTGCATTTTGAGAAATTAACGTTCAAAAACAAGATATATATCTGTAACAGCGCTCCGCTTCGCGGAGATAAAATTATATCTGTATTACCTAGCTGTTGCTAACACCAGTTAGCGACGGCTAGTAGGAGATAGCGACCATCTTGGGTCCCACTTTGCATGTGAGTGATATTTATCACTAATGACATGCAAAGTGGGCATGCCAAGATGTTAGCGACTGGAAACAGTCGCTAACATCGCTATCTCCTATTATCAACTTTTGGAAATATTCGAGATAAGCGCGAATATCTCCAAAAAGTAACAGCTGCCCTGAGCAGTTCTTAGCCATGTTATCCAATGGGAGGTGGATAACATGGCTAAGAGCATTAGCTCGGTAATGCATGAATATCGCGGAGTTTTCAGCGATATTAATGCATTGCGCTCGTTTTTTATCGTATTTGCGATAAACCTTGATAATAGCAAGGTTTATCTGCGATAATTTCTGACGGTAAAAAAATCTTTGCAATGCATCGTTAGGGATAAATATCGCTTAACTTTGGTAATATGCCCCAACGTCTGTTAACGTTCGATTCGAAGGAAATCAGGAATTGTTGAAAAACATTGTGTGCGCCATCTTGTCTTTTTTCAAATGCCACACTTTTGTCGTGCACGGCAGCCATTTTAGATGCCTTGACCAGATCCACTCTGTGCACGCTGTCGATCCTTAGCATGGCTCCCCACCCTCGCAAGCATCTCCCCCAGGCAGTGGTCACCCCCGCTCTCTGTTTTATGCATGGGTAATAAACCTCCCCCCATCTGCGCTGTTCTTCCCTGAGAATCACACCCTGTGCCCGCCCGACACCTCCCTTTCGCCCTATTCACTACCGCACCCTCTGACACTCCTTTTCCTCTGTGTCCGATTGTCCAGGCCGGTCCTAGGCTATCAGCTAGCCCTGCAGATGTAGTTTATGGCCACAGCTGTAAAGAATCACCCGTCTTCAAAGGAATTATAGTAGATCAAGGCCCACACTCGATGAGATCCGTCACAGCAGAAGCGTTGCTATTATCTGAAAACCATCCTGTATTGTGATTGGGGAGGGGACCGAGCGTGAAGCGGAAGATTCCAGGGATGACTCTTTGTACATCAAAGTTTTTACAATTATGTGTCACATTAAAAATATATAGCACTCCGACAAAGTAGTAAGATTATAAAACTTTAATAATTTATAAATATATACAAGAAAACAAAAATAGTAATAACATATAAACATTTTTAGAGAAAAACAACGAAGTAGCGGTCGGCTGTGCGAATAGTCCCAACGCAGCACAACGTCCAGATTTCCGGCGTGGGGCGTCGCGGGGGGTGGGTCATCAGTAGCAAACTGTTGTGCGAATAGTTCCAAGGCAGCAGAACGCGCCGAAATCTAGATGACACGAAAGTGATGTCTAGTAAGTTGCCACCCAGCAAATAACGGCGTGGGGCGTCGCGGGGGGTGGGTCATCAGTAGCAAACTGTTGTGCGAATAGTTCCAAGGCAACGATGGCACCAAGGTGATGTCCAGTAAGTTGCCGCACTGGTTTTGGTATCCTACAATGCTGCTCCGAATAACGGCGTGGAGCGCCCCGGGGGAGGCGGCGTGAACGGGCCTCTCCAGGTGGAGTCTCATCTGTTTTAGTGGGGCGCCCCTTTACCGTTTCAGTTGCCATTCCGTCCGCTTTTGGTCCACTGTGTCAAAATCCGCCATTCAGCTGAGTTGCGCCCACTCTTGCGGTGCAGCGATAGGCGGCTGTCACAGGACTCTCAAAATGGCGGCAGGCTGTTTCCTTTTTGGGCCTGGTCCACTGAAATGGCCCTGGGACACCTTGGAAATCGGACACTTGTCTGCTAGGTCTTGGACCCCATTCTCGAAAGCGTCCCCTCCGCCTTGAGAATTCATCAAAAGTTTTGGGGGCCCCGAGTCCTGCAGGCTTCTGGTGGGGAGCGGCTGCCATGATTGCTCGCGGAATGACCACGACGGAGCTACGAGATGGTGGTGCTCTCATGGTGACGCCAGTTTAGTCTGAAACATCCAGAAACAAGGTGGGGCTTTCATCGTTTGGGGGAAAAAAAAAGTTTTCATCCAATGAAAAGTGTTGTTTTTAGGTCATATGATCAAGCCTTCCATCATTAGGAAACCAAAAGTAAAATGAACCAATGAAAAGTTTTATAAACAAGTCACATGACCTGTTATGCGGCATAGGGTATAAAATGCGGAGAAAATACGTTGGCACGTGAGGCGGCGTCAGTAGCGGACCGATATGCGAATAGGCCGAAGGCAATACAACGCGCTAAGATCCGGATGGCACCGAGGTGGTGTCATAGTTGAGAGTTCTGAGCAGCGGTTGTAACACTGTCTGAAGCTTATTTGCAGCTGCTGCAGCTTCACTACGCGCCAAGATCCGGATGGCACCGAGGTGGTGTGTAGGAAGTTGCCGCACTGGTGTGGCCATCCTACAATGCTGAAAGTCGGCGTGGGGCGCCCCGTTGGCCTGTGAGTTTGCGTCAGTAGCGGACCGATGTGCGAATAGGCCGAAGGCAGCACAACGCGCCAAGATCCGGATGGCACCGAGGTGGTGTCTAGTAAGTTGTCGCACTTCTGTGGCCATCCTACAATGTTGAAAGTCGGCGTGGGGCGCCCCGTTGGCCTGTGAGATGGTGTCAGTAGCGGACTGATGTGTGAATGGGGCCAAAGGCAGCGCAACAATATTTTCTACTATATTTCCGGAGTAGAAGACACCACAAGGCGCTGAGATGCCAAGATCCGGATGGCACCGAGGTGGTGTGTAGCAAGTTGCCGCACTGGTGTGGCCATCCTACAATGCTGAAAGTCGGCGTGGGGCGCCCCGTTGGCCTGTGAGATGGCGTCAGTAGCGGACCGATGTGCGAATAGGCCGAAGGCAGCACAACAATATTTTCTGACTGACACCACAAGGCGCTGAGATGCCAAGATCCGGATGGCACCGAGGTGATGTCTAAGTTGCGGACTGATGTGCGAATGGGGCCAAAGGCAGCGTAACAATATTTTTTGTATGGAAGATACCACTAGGCGTTGAGATGCCAAGATTCGGATGGCACTGAGGTGATGTCTAGCAAGTTGGTGTGGTCATCCTACAATGCTGAAACTCGGCGTGGGTCGCCCCATTAGCCTGTGAGATGGCGTCAGTAGCGGACCGATGTGCGAATAGGCCGAAGGCAGCACAACGCGCCAAGATCCGGATGTCACCGTGGTGGTTTCATAGTTGAGAGGCACTTCATCTGCAGTGGGGCGCCGAGATCCGGATGGCACCGAGGTGATGTCTAGCAAGTTGCTGTACTGGTGTGGTCATCCTACAATGCTGAAACTCGGCGTGGGTCGCCCCATTAGCCTGTGAGATGGCGTCAGTAGCGGACCGATGTGCGAATAGGCCGAAGGCAGCACAACGCGCCAAGATCCGGATGTCACCGTGGTGGTTTCATAGTTGAGAGGCACTTCATCTGCAGTGGGGCGCCGAGATCCGGATGGCACCGAGGTGATGTCTAGCAAGTTGCTGTACTTGTGTGGTCATCCTACAATGCTGAAACTCGGCGTGGGTCGCCCCATTAGCCTGTGAGATAGCTGTTCTTTGGATTTGGGCCTGGTCCACCAAAATGGCCCTGGGACACCTTAGAACTCGGACGCTCGATTTTTTTTTCCTTTCCTGTACATGCAAAAAAAGGTAAATGCCCGGTACGTTACACGCTTCATCTGCCACGATGAACTCTCCAGAGGAACCGAAAAAAAATATAGTTGTGGTAACTATACCATGCATCGTCATATGGAGAGGTGGCACCAATTAATTATAGTGCTGCATAAAAGAGAGATTTGGAGGAGAACCCCTGACCTGCTAGTACATTCATCAAAGAAGTGGCACTGAGAGCTTCAGAGGCAAGGGAAACGGTCCCAAATATTTAGAAGAACTTTGGAAAGATTAAAATGACATGTTTAGATTGTGGCAAATTAATTTCATGTGGACAGATGAGTGTTACTCTAATAAATACAGCATATGAACATCATCATAGTCGATGGTTGGTAGAGACATTTTGACTATATCCTGGACCTGCCCGTCCTCGCCCAAAATGGCGCCAGAATAAATGGGACTCGTAACTCCTTGTTGTGTACTGGTTGCAGAACCTTGAAATCACGAGATACGTATGCAGTTTTGAAGCACATGGCGGGCGGGGACGAGAATTGATTGAATATTTCGACATCCCTATTGATATTAAGTTCTGATGTGTTATTGATTACTGTACTGTTGAAAGTTCGAATTAACGTCACCCATGGTACTTGCCCGCAAATGTATATCTAGATAATTTTATTGTAACTGGCCCTGTCGTATTTTAATTATAAAATGTACGTCCACCGATTCCGTAACTGTTAGACACCTTAGTTCTTGCAACCTAATGGCCCGCCCGTTACGTTCCTCTACAGTGTAAATGTCTATTCATCATATACGATTACAGTTTGCTCCGTGGCCGGCCCACGTGGTTATAGGCTCGTATTTGTATAATGAAATTTTCACAATAAAGGTTTTTAAAAGAAAACATGGTAGTAGTATATACATTGGTAAAGTTTTTAATAATAGTCACTGTTTTAGAATCATTAAAAGGCAAGTGAAATAAAGCAGACCAATTACATGAAGGGTAAAAGGTATAATACGAAGGAACGCAGTAAAGATAAATGGTCAAGGGCTGTTGTGTTTTCTATTCCTGCAACATAAAGTGATCGATAAGAATCTCATATTCAGGCGTATCGGCGACTAAGACAGCAGGTCGACCCTCTTTTGCTCAACGGCTCCGTCATGGGACGAAGAAACGCTCTTTTTCTCGAAAAAAGAATATATTTTACTTGCAGGACAGTTGTAAAATTTCCGGGAAAGTACATTAGCCTGGAACATTATAACATATATTTAAGAAAAAATAATGTTCGGAAGTAATGAAAAGCGTAATTTTTAGGTCATATGACCAAGCCTTTCATCATTACAATAAGAAAAGTAAAATGAACCAATGAAAAGTTTTATTAACAAGTCACATGACTTGTTATGCTTACGTTACGCGCTGCGCGCCCCGGATGACTTCCGGATGCGCTAACGCGGTGCGTCATATGACGCATTACGCGACAACGCAGGTACAGAATATAGTCAAAATGTCTCCACCAACCAGCGGTCGGAACACAACCCCTTTCAGCAGGCTAAATAGTTCTGTTAAATGACAACAGAAGGGACAGGCAACAAGAACCATCAGTCAAAGAGGGGAGGGCTAGTTCTTCTCTACCGGGTTACATTGGGGCGCTACCGGAACTGATCGAATTGGTAGTCTACAGTGTTTCTGGATGTTTCAGACTGAAGCTGGGGTTAGCATGAGAGCAGCACCATTTCGTAGCTCCGTCGTGGTCATTCCGCAACCAATCATGGCAGCCGTTCTTTATCGTTATTTTGGGCGGGGTGGGTGGCGGAGCCGAGCTGTTTTGCAGCCATCATTGTGTGGAGTTCAGTTCATCTCACTAGTTTTGTATTTGTCATGAGGGGTTGTTCCTAATGTTTCTATTTTAGCGAGGTCAAAAAGAGATCCCATTAGTGGCCTACTGATTTTGCTCGATTCCTTTTCTTTTTTTTTACACGATTTTTCGTTATCTGCAAAGACTAAACAGAGTATTGCGACTCTGTGTTTGTTTGTAAATAGAGAATGAACCAAAGAGAACTAATTCTAAAACAGTAAATACTTGGATAACAATGAATCAAATGGAGAGAGAAGCAGGCACGACGGATTACAATGGGGGCAAAG
Organism: Lissotriton helveticus; assembly: GCF_964261635.1. Classification (NCBI taxonomy): domain Eukaryota; kingdom Metazoa; phylum Chordata; class Amphibia; order Caudata; family Salamandridae; genus Lissotriton; species Lissotriton helveticus. The sequence goes on along the minus strand of NC_136069.1, from coordinate 1,377,997,496 downwards.
ACCTGCGTTAACTACCTTTCACTATCTGCAAAGAGAGAGTACTCCTAATAGAAATGAGGGGGGGGGGCACCATTCAAAGCAGATCAGTGTGCATAAACACGAAAATGTTTTCACTTACCACGTACTTGACATTCGACAGCTTATGATATTTGCTATTAAAAAACCATTGAAATTCACTGAAAAAACCATAGGTTATAGACCATATATAGTTAGGAATTAGCATTTACAAAACCTTGAAAATTCACTGAAAAAACCATAGGTTATAGACCATATATAGTTAGGAATTAGCATTTAAAAAACCTTATTTTACTCACACAAAACCATTGAAATTCCATATATAGTTAGTTGCACTAACTATATATCGCGCACCTGCAATCCACTGCTGATGATGTCACATATTACATCATTCATGACATGGTCAGTGACATCACTGATGACATCACTGATGACATCTCAAATGACATCACTGATGATATCACTAATGACATCTCATTTGACATCATTCTTGTGCTAATACGATAAACCTCTTCAGACTCTAATATAATCTTAGATACACTCAGTGTATACAGACACTCACACACTTCCACTCATCCATGGAGTTACTCACACACCCAGTCAGTCATGCAAAGAAACAATCTCATCTCCATTTCTTCAACTATACAGTTAAACACACCTTACTTATTGAAACATATACTAACACATATTTACTCTCTTATACAATCCCTGATACAAGTTCACAATGATCGATACAACCACTCACTCATTCGGTGGCTCTCATGCACAGTTATTTATATATGCCAACTCTCACATGTACTGTGTTTTACATATGTACTTACTATGACATGTAGCATTGAGATATCCATTTACTCATCAATACACTCATGCACACAGTCAACTGCCCATGTAGCTGTTTCCACATGCACTCTTGAACTCATACACCTAGTGAATAAACTGTTCACACATCTATGCATAGAGTCACACACCTTTCAGCCACCCCCACACAAACTCAATCTCCCATAGAAATACTTGGGCAAGCAATTAATAACACATATAGCCTCTCGTATAGCTAATGATCAACACATGCAGCAGTTTACAGAACAACAGACATAATGATGCACAAATTAAGACAGTTTAGTCACTAACCCATGCATTCAGTGAGACACATTTAATCACTCACTCATACAGTCAGTCACGCACCTACTAAATCCTTCATCCAGACACTTATACATCCACTCATTCTTCAATATGTAAGATATATTTTAACTTTACAGAAACATACAGTCACTGGATGTTGTCATCAGTGATGTCATCAGTGATGTCATTTGAGATGTCATCAGTGATGTCATCAGTGATGTCACTGACCATGTCATGAATGATGTAATATGTGACATCATCAGCAGTGGATTGCAGGTGCGCGATATATAGTTAGTGCAACTAACTATATATGGAATTTCAATGGTTTTGTGTGAGTAAAATAAGGTTTTTTAAATGCTAATTCCTAACTATATATGGTCTATAACCTATGGTTTTTTCAGTGAATATATATATATATATTACCTACTGGCGGTCGCCAGTAGGTATATATAGTTAGGATTTTTTCTCTATGGGATTTTTGAAAATTCTATGTCTAATAACTTTGGCGTTTGTGGACGGAATTGGCTGACATTTTCAGGAAAATGGAACATTTTGTTTCTGAGCAGCCCCTGAAAATTTGGGGGGGTTTCGTCAAGGGGGGCCGAGAAAAAAGGGGGGTCCCAAAACGTGTTTTTAACATTGAGTTTTCCATAGGGCGGTTGCCCTCACTTTTAGCCCGAACGGCTGAATGGATTTGCACGAAACTTGGCAAAATTGTAGGGACTGGTAGCCTGATGTGCCTTTGCTAGGTCTCAATATATGTGCTCCAGTGGATTTTGAGACCCCCTAGGTTTGATGTGGAGGTTTTAAAAGGGCCCCGCGGGGCAAAAAAAAAAAAAAGAATAATAATAATCGAACGGCTGAATGGATTTGCACGAAACTTGGCAAAATTGTAGGGACTGGTAGCCCGATGTGCCTTTGCTAGGTCTCAATATATGTGCTCCAGTGGATTTTGAGAAATTAACGTTCAAAAAAAGATATATATCTGTAACAGCGGAACGGGCAGCGCTCCAGTTCGCGTACTTTTCGCGTTACGGAGCTTTTGTGAAGCGAAGCTGATTGGTTCTCCGGCGTCTGTAAACATTCCAAACAGTCCGTAGCGGCCGCCATCTTGTCTCTCGGTAGGATCGAGAGACAAGAGGAGGCCAAAGCGAAGGGGCAAATGACCATAAGGGGGCATAGTAGATCCTCCCTGACCCCATAGGTTTGATGTGAAGAAAAAAAAAAAAACGTTTTTTTTGGTGGGGTGCGCCCGGTTAGCGTAACGGGAAGCGGACTGGGGAGCGTACTACAAGGAATGAAGAATGATTGACTTTTAACTTATTGTATGTTTATAGACTTTTTTTAACTTTTTTTTCTGCTGAGTGACGTCTCGGCCTATCTTCACGGGATGCAGTCCCTACCATCTCGGCGTTTAAGCCCAGGTAGTGTGGGAGAGATAACGGGGCATATTATCAAGGGGGTTTATCTCCGCTTTTTTGGCTTTAAAAGCCAAGAAAGCGGAGATAAAATTATCTCCGTATTACCTAGCTGTCGCTAACACCAGTTAGCGACCGCTAGTAGGAGATAGCGACCATCTTGGGCCCCACTTTGCATGTCAGTGATATTTATCACTAATGACATGCAAAGTGGGCATGCCAAGATGTTAGCGACTGGAAACAGTCGCTAACATCGCTATCTCCTATTACCAACTTTTGGAGATATTCGCGCTAAGCGCGAATATCTCCAAAAAGTAACACCTGCCCTGAGCAGTTCTTAGCCATGTTATCCAATGGGAGGTGGATAACATGGCTAAGAGCATTAGCTCGGTAATGCATGAATATCGCTGACTTTTCAGCGATATTAATGCATTGCGGCCGTTTTTTATCGCATTTGCGATAAACCTTGATAATAGCAAGGTTTATCTGCGATAATTTCTGACGCTGCTTAGCGGTAAAAAATTCGTTGCTAAGCATCGTTAGGGATAAATATCGCTTAACTTTGGTAATATGCCCCAACGTCTGTTAACGTTCGATTCGAAGGAAATCAGGAAGTGTTGGAAACATTGTCTGCGCCATCTTGCCTTTTTTCAAATGCCACACTTTTGTCGTGCACGGCAGCCATTTTAGATGACTTGACCAGACCCACTCTCTGCACGCTGTCGATCCTTAGCATGGCTCCCCACCCTCGCAAGCATCTCCCCCAGGCACTGGTCACCCCTGCTCTCTGTCTTCTGCATGGGCAATAAACCTCCCCCCATCTGCGCTGCTGTTCCCTGAGAATCACACCCTGGGCCCGCCCGACACCTCCCTTTCGCCCTATTCACTACCGCACCCCCTGACACTCCTCTTCCTCTGTGTCCGATTGTCCAGGCCGGTCCCAGGCTATCAGCTAGCCCTGCAGATGTAGTTTATGGCCCCAGCTGTAAAGAATCACCCCTCTTCAAAGGAGTTATAGTAGATCAAGGCCCACACCCGATGAGATCCGTCACACCACACGCGTTCCTACTATCTGAAAACCATCCTGTATTGTGATTGGGGAGGGGACCGAGCCTGTAGCGGAAGATTCCAGGGATGACTCTTTGTACATCAAAGTTTTTACAATTATGTGTCACATTAAAAATATATAGCACTCCAACAAAGTAGTAGGATTATAAAACTTTAATAACTTATAAATATATACAACAAAACAAAAACAGTAAAAACATTTAAACATTTTTAGGGAAAAAGAAGGAAGTAGCGGTCGGTTGTGCGAATAGTCCCAAGGCAGCACAACGTCCAGATTTCTGGACGGCACCCAGGTGATGTTGCCTGGGTGCCGCACTGATTTCGGTATCCGGCGTGGGGCGTCGCGGGGGGTGGGTCATCAGTAGCGGTCTGTTGTGCGAATAGTTCCAAGGCAGCAGAACGATGGCACCAAGGTGATGTCCAGTAAGTTGCCGCCCTCCGAATAACGGCGTGGGGTGCCCCGGGGGGGGGGGGGAGGCGGCGTGAACGGGCCTCCCCAGGTGGAGCCTCGTCTGCTGTAGTGGGGCGCCCCTTTACCGTTTCAGTTGCCATTCCATCCGCTTTTGGTCCACTGTGTCAAAATCCGCAATTCAGCTGAGTTGCCGCCCTCCGAATAACGGCGTGGGGCGCCCCGGGGGGGGGGGAGGCGGCGTGAACGGGCCTCCCCAGGTGGAGCCTCGTCTGCTGTAGTGGGGCGCCCCTTTACCGTTTCAGTTGCCATTCCGTCCGCTTTTGGTCCACTGTGTCAAAATCCGCAATTCAGCTGAGTTGCGCCCACTCTTGCGGTGCAGCGATAGGCGGCTGTCACAGGACTCTCAAAATGGCGGCAGGCTCTTTCCTTTTTGGGCCTGGTCCACTGAAATGGCCCTGGGACACCTTGGAAATCGGACGCTTGTCTGCTAGGTCTTGGACCCCATTCTCGAAAGCGTCCCCTCCGCCTTGAGGATTCTACAAAAGTCTTGGGGGCCCCCGACTCCTGCAGGCTTCCGGTGGGGAGCGGCTGCCATGATTGCTCGCGGAATGACCACGACGGAGCCACGAGATGGTGGTGCTTTCATGCTGACGCCAGCTTCAGTCTGAAACATCCAGAAACAAGGTGGGGCTTTCATCGTTTGGGGAAAAAAAATAGTTTTCATCCAATGAAAAGTGTTATTTTTAGGTCATATGATCAAGCCTTCCATCATTAGGAAACCAAAAGTAAAATTAACCAATGAAAAGTTTTATAAACAAGTCACATGACCGGTTATGCGGCATAGGGTATAAAAAGCGTAGAAAATCCGTTGGCACGTGAGGCGGCGTCAGTAGCGGACCGATGTGCGAATAGGCCGAAGGCAGCACAGCGCGCCAAGATCCGGATGGCACCGAGGTGGTGTCCAGCAAGTTGTCGCACTGGTGTGGCCATCCTACAATGCTGAAAGTCGGCGTGGGGCGCCCCATTGGCCTGTGAGATGGCGGCAGTAGCGGACCGATGTGCGAATGGGGCCAAAGGCAGCGCAACAATATTTTCGGAATAGAAGACACCACAAGGCGCTGAGATGCCAAGATCCGGATGGCACCGAGGTGGTGTCTAGCAAGTTGTCGCACTGGTGTGGCCATCCTACAATGCTGAAAGTCGGCGTGGGGCGCCCCGTTGGCCTGTGAGATGGCGGCAGTAGCGGACCGATGTGCGAATGGGGCCAAAGGCAGCGCAACAATATTTTCTGAATAGAAGACACCACAAGGCGCTGAGATGCCAAGATCCGGATGGCACCGAGGTGGTGTCTAGCAAGTTGTCGCACTGGTGTGGCCATCCTACAATGCTGAAAGTCGGCGTGGGGCGCCCCGTTGGCCTGTGAGATGGCGGCAGTAGCGGACCGATGTGCGAATGGGGCCAAAGGCAGCGCAACAATATTTTCTGAATAGAAGACACCACAAGGCGCTGAGATGCCAAGATCCGGATGGCACCGAGGTGGTGTCTAGCAAGTTGCCGCACTGGTGTGGCCATCCTACAATGCTGAAAGTCGGCGTGGGGCGCCCCGTTGGCCTGTGAGATGGCGTCAGTAGCGGACCGATGTGCGAATGGGGCCAAAGGCAGCGCAACAATATTTTCGGAATAGAAGACACCACAAGGCGCTGAGATTCGGTTAGCACCGAGGTGGTGTCTAGCAAGCTATGCAGCTGAGTTGCGTGCGCACTTGCGGCGAATAGGTCGAAGGCAGCACAACAATGTTTTCTGAATAGAAGACACCACAAGGCGCTGAGATTCGGTAGGCACCGAGGTGGTGTCTAGCAAGTTGCCGTACTGGTGTGGCCATCCTACAATCCTGCTCCGAATAACGGCGTGGGGTGCCCGAAGGGGGGGGGGAGACGGCGTGAACGGGCCTTCCTAGGTGGAGGCTCGTCTGCTGTAGTGGGGCGCCCCTTTACCGTTTCAGTTGCCATTCAGCTGAGTTTCGGCCGCTCTTGATGCTACAGCGACAGGCGGCTGCAAGAGGACTCTCAAAATGGCGGCCTGTTCTTTGGATTTGGGCCTGGTCCACTAAAATGGCACTGGGACACCTTAGAACTCGGACGCTCGAATTTTTTTTCCTTTCCTCTACATGCAAAAAAAGGTAAATGCCCGGTACGTTACACGCTTCATCTGCCACGATGTACTCTCCAGAGGAACCGAAAAAAAATATAGTTATGGTAACTATACCATGCATCGTCATATGGAGAGGTGGCACCGATTAATTATAGTGCTGCATAAAAGAGAGATTTGGAGGAGAACCCCCGACCTGCCAGTACATTCATCAAAGAAGTGGCACTGACAGCATCAGAGGCAAGGGAAACGGTCCCAAATATTTAGAAGAACTTTGGAAAGATTAAAATGACATGTTTAGATTGTGGCAAATTAATTTCATGTGGACAGATGAGTGTTACTCTAATAAATACAGCATATTAACATCATCATAGTCGATGGTTGGTAGAGACATTTTGACTATATCCTGGACCTGCCCGTCCTCGCCCAAAATGGCGCCGGAATAAATGGGACTCGTAACTCCTTGTTGTGTACTGGTTGCACAACCTTGATATCACGAGATACGTATGCAGTTTTGAAGCACATGGCGGGCGGGGACGAGAATAGATTGAATATTTCGATATCCCTATTGATATTAAGTTCTGATGTGTTATTGATTACTGTACTATTGAAAGTTCGAATTAACGTCACCCATGGTACTTGCCCGCAAATGTATATCTAGATAATTTTATTGTAACTGGCCCTGTCGTATTTTAATTATAAAATGTACGTCCACCGATTCCGCAACTGTTAGACACTTTAGTTCTTGCAACCTAATGGCCCGCCCGTTACGTTCCTCTACAGTGTAAATGTCTACTCATCATATACGATTACAGTTTGCTCCGTGGCCGGCCCACGTGGTTATAGGCCCGTATTTGTATAATGACATTTTCACAATAAAGGTTTTTAAAATAAAACATGGTAGTAGTATATACATTGGTAAAGATTTTAATAATAGTCACTGTTTTAGAATCAGTAAAAGGCAAGTGAAATAAAGCAGACCAATTACATGAAGGGTAAAAGGTATAATACGCAGGAACGCAGTAAAGATAAATGGTCAAGGGCTGTTGTGTTTTCTACTCCTGCAACATAAAGTGATCGATAGGAATCTCATATTCAGGCGTATCGGCGACTAAGACAGCAGGCCGACCCTCTTTTGCTCAACGGCTCCGTCATGGGACGAAGAAACGCCCTTTTTCTCGAAAAAGGAATATATTTTACTTGCAGGACAGTTGTAAATTTTCCGGGAAAGTACATTAGCCTGGAACATTATAACATATATTTAAGAAAAAATAATGTTCGAAAGTAATAAAAAGCGTAATTTTTAGGTCATATGACCAAGCCTTTCATCATTAGAATAAGAAAAGTAAAATGAACCAATGAAAAGTTTTATTAACAAGTCACATGACCTGTTATGCTTACGTTACGCGCTGCGCGTCGCGCCCCGGATCACTTCTGGATGCGCTAACGCGGCGCGTCATATGACGCATTACGCGACAACGCAGGTCCAGAAATAGTCAAAATGTCCCCACCAACCAGCGGTCGGAACACAACCCCTTTCAGCAGGCTAAATAGTTCTGTTAAATGACAACAGAAGGGACAGGCAACAAGAACCATCAGTGAAAGAGGGGAGGGCTAGTTCTTCTCTACCGGGTCACGTTGGGGCGCTACCGGAACTGATCGAATTGGTAGTCTACAGTGTTTCTGGATGTTTCAGACTGAAGCTGGCGTTAGCATGAGAGCACCACCATTTCGTAGCTCCGTTGTGGCCATTCGACGAGCAATAATGCTAGCCGCTCCCCACCAGAAGCCTGCGGGAGTCGGGGGCCCCCAAGACTTTTGTAGAATCTTCAAGGCTGAGGGGACGCTTTCGAGAATGGAGCCCAATCTCTAGCAGACAAGCGTCCGAGTTCCAAGGTGTCGCAGGGCAATTTTAGTGGACCACGCCCAAATCTGAAGAGCCGGCCGCCATTTTGAGAGTACTGTGGCAGCCGGCTATCGCTGCACCGCAAGAGCGGGAGCAACTCAACTACATGGTGAGCGAGACGCTGTAGTCGAAAGAGCGGGCGGTAAACAGCTAAATAGCGGAAGAGGCACAGTGTAGCAAAAGCGGGCGGAATGGCAACTGAAATGGTAAAGGGCCGCCCCACTACAGCGTGTCTTTAGGTGAAACGGATTGTGGGACAAGGTCAAGAATGGAAGAGTTACCAAAAGGCAAAAAGTTCCGCTTGATCCCGGGAGCCGGCCACCTATGTTGGGGGCGATCTCAGGCTACACCAGGAGAACACGACTTGGGGAGGGAGCCGGAGCCAAGCGCCCCCTCCGAGTCCGCGCCATCACACCGTCCCTCGGGGGCCTCAGTCAAGCGGTTCAGGGTGGCACCGCATTACATTGTTCACAAATGCAGTCACGTCCTCAAACAGCCCCCACTTTACTTTGAGAATAGTGAAGCTGAAGCAAGTGCAAATAGGCTTCAGACAGTGTTACAAGTACTCCTCAAAACTTTGAACCATCAGAGTGCATGAGTTTCATGCTCGATCGATTGAGCTAGCCGGATCGGGCAACAAAAAGTATAAAATTGTTATGTAAATAGTTGTTTAATAAAATGTTTTACCCTGTTACTTTGCTGGTGTGTTGTATATATTTGTAATATTTGCATAGAGTTTATCGTTAATTTGGGCGGGGTGGGTGGCGGAGCCGAGCTGTATTGCAGCCATCATGGTGTGGAGTTCAGTTCATCTCAATAGTTTCGTGTTTGTCATGAGGGGTTGTTCCTAATGTTTCTATTTTAGCGAGGTCAAAAAGAGATCCCATTAGTGGCCTACTGATTTTGCTCGATTCCTTTTGTTTTTTTACACGATTTTTCGCTATCTGCAAAGACTAAACAGAGTATTGCGACTCTGTGCTTGTTTGTAAATAGAGAATGAACCAAAGAGAACCAATTCTAAAACAGTAAATGCTTGCATAACAATCAATCAAATGGAGAGAGAAGCAGGCACGACGGATTACAACGGGGGCAAAGGCCTGCGTTAACTACCCTTCACTATCTGCAAAGAGAGAGTACTCCTAATAGAAATGAGGGGGAGGGGGGGGCAGCATTCAAAGCAGATCAGTGTGCATAAACACGAAAATGTTTTTACTTACCACGTACTTGACATTCGATAGCTTATGATATTTGCTATTAAAAAAACATTGAAATTCACTGAAAAAACCATAGGTTAGAGACCATATATAGTTAGGAATTAGCATTTAAAAAACCTTGAAAATTCACTGAAAAAACCATAGGTTATAGACCATATATAGTTAGGGATTAGCATTTAAAAAACCTTATTTTACTCACACAAAACCATTGAAATTCCATATATAGTTAGTTGCACTAACTATATATCGCGCACCCGCAATCCACTGCTGATGATGTCACATATTACATCATTCATGACATGGTCAGTGACATCACTGATGACATCACTGATGACATCTCAAATGACATCACTGATGACATCTCAAATGACATCACTGATAACATCTCAAATGACATCACTGATGACATCTCAAATGACATCACTGATGACATCACTGATGACATCTCATTTGACATCAATGACCACATCACTGATGATATCATTCATGTGACAATACAATGCATCTCCTCACACTTTAATATAATCTCTGTTACACCCAGTGTTAAATACAGAGTATAATTTTTGAAACCATTGACACACCAATACTAGTTACTACATACGCACTCAGTGATTCCTATGTTTACACACACATTCACTCATTTACCCATACAATCATTCATACATACAATCACTCATCTTTACAACACTATCATATGCACTCATACACCTATACAGACTCTCACACTCTGTCACTCATCCATGGAGTTACTCACACACCTAGTCAGTCCTGTAAATAATCAATCACACTTCCATTTTCTAATCTATACAGTTAAACATAGAGCACCTTACATTTTGAAACATATACTAACACATACTTACTCTCTTATACAATCATTGATACAAGTACACATTGATTTGCACAGAGTCACACACCTCCCAGCCAGCCACACACACTCAGTCTCCCATACAAATACTTGGGCAATCAATCAATAACCCATATAGTTACTCATATAGCTACTGACCAACACATGCAGCAGTTTACAGAACAACAGACATAATGATGCACAAATTAAGACAGTTTAGTCACTAACCCATGCACTCAGTGAGACACATTTAATCACTCACTCATACAGTCAGTCACGCACCTACTAAATCCTGCATCCAGACACTTCTACATCTACTCATTCTTCAATATGTAAAACATATTTAAACTTTACAGAAACACACAGTCACTGGATGATGTCATCAGTGATGTCATTTGAGATGTCATCAGTGATGTCATCAGTGATGTCACTGACCATGTCATGAATGATGTAATATGTGACATCATCAGCAGTGGATTGCGGGTGCGCGATATATAGTTAGTGCAACTAACTATATATGGAATTTCAATGGTTTTGTGTGAGTAAAATAAGGTTTTTTAAATGCTAATCCCTAACTATATATGGTCTATAACCTATGGTTTTTTCAGTGAATTGTCAAGGTTTTTTAAATGCTAATTCCTAACTATATATGGTCTCTAACCTATGGTTTTTACAGTGAATATATATATATATATATATATATATATATATATATATATACACATATATATATACACATATATATATATATATATGTGTGTGTGTGTGTGTACATGTGTGTAAAGAAACCATAGAAACTGTTCTGATGCACTTTAACACATGATACCCTTGTATCTAAATCTAAATGAAGAACTGGCTAATCATCTAAGTCATAACTAAAGTAATACAAAGTAGTCGTTGATATGAAATGATGAAACACACTGACTGACATTGTCAAAATGGGTGGACATATGTTGGAGACAAATATGGTTGAATAACTTGCATTTATGTTGTTCACTATTGAGAACATGCATTTTGATGTGAGCAGAAGTTTATAAAAGCACATATTTTCATGTATCAGGTTCCGTGACACCGCCACTAGTATATTCCGTGGGGGCGGAAAGCAGTTACCTGCCTTGCAGACTTCACTGAAGGCCAGAGCAGCAGTGGAGCTAGGGGCAGGGGACCACGTGGTTCAGAACCCCTCCTTTAAGAAATGAAGAAAGACAGCCATGAACGCAAACTCTAACAAAGATCTTACTGAACTCCACCAGACATCCAGCGGAGTAGAGTTCCACATGGATCTGGTGGTGGCAACGGTGGCTATATAGATCACAATATCTTGAGGGAAGAAACACAAAAAAAACATCCTTACTGGGCACTTTACCACTGCTGACTAGTGCTAAAGTGCATGTGTTCTCTCCTCAAAACATGGCATAATTGGTTTAGACCTGTTTCACATATTTGATTTATTTATACGTCCCTTGTAAAGTAGTCTACCATATACGCAGGGCCTGTACTCAGCCCCTGCCACTGCAGTGCAGGTGTGTGCTGTTTACTGCCACTTTGACATGGTATTTAAAACTACTTGCCAAGCTTGAAGCTCTCCTTTCATTACACATAGCAGTACATATAAGTCACTCTCAAGGTAGGCCCTAGGTAGCCATAATGGTGGGGTGCTATGTAGGTAAAAGGTAGGACATGTACATTTATGTTTTGCATGTCCTGGTAGTGACAAACAGCCTATTTCACATTTTTCACTATTGTGAGGCCTACTCTTTCCAAAGATTAGCAATTGAAATTCCTTAATACGCTTTTAAGCTGCAATTTCTAATAAGGAGAGAGTCGGTTTTTCATGTTTCATATCTTTGAAATGGTAATGAAATATTTGCCTTGTTGGTGAAGTTGGATTTAACATTTCTGTTTTGGAAATGCCACTTTTAGAAAATAGACATTTCTCTGTACTTACCTCTCTTTGTGCCTTACAGCTTTGTTATAGGCCTGGGCGGAGCTCGCGGAGTTTCACTCAGCGGAAACCTGCAGTTACTGAAAAACTCTGCCAAATTCCACAGAGTTCGGCGAGTGGACAGACTATTGCTCGGCCACCCCTATTGAAGTCCCTTGGCTGCTGAGCAGTTGTGGTCCAAGAGCCCCTCCTTTTGTCACCAGTAATTCCTACACATTTGAAATGCTGAGAGCTCATGGGAGGCCCGGGGCCCTTTCTCAACCACTCTGGAAATGTGCGTCCTGGCACACTACTGCTGGGGGGATGAAGTATCCTTGGCTGCTGAGGGTCGCAGAGGGCTAAGAACCCCTATTGTTATCACCAGTAAGTCCACCACAGTTGGATTGCTGAGACCTTGTCAGAGGCCCCACCCCTTTCTCAACTACTCTGCAAATGCACCTCCTGTCCCACCATCCACCCCTAATTTCCAATACATGTCTGGGATGGGTGAAAGCTAGACTTTCTGCATTCGCTCTAGAAAGCAACAAACACAGGAAGGTAAGGTTCCTCTGAATTCTGAGCACTCATCTGCATTCATCTGCATTCTGATGGGTTTTACTGGGCAGGGAGGAATATGAGGGTCTGACACACTTCAATATGTAGTGTCCTAGCATATACAGATTTGCCCCCCTACTGATAGCCTGGAAGACAGGATTGGTTTGAAAGGGATACGTGTGCACTCCAGAGAGCTGCTTTGAAATCACCCCCTACATTAAAAGCACTTTTGGGTATAAGTACTGGGTCTCTGACCTCCTGAAATCAGACACTACTGGATTTTGACCTGCACCTCTGTCAGACGGACTGCTGTCTAAAGGACTCAACCAGACTTATTTTCTGGAAGGACTGTTTTTCTGCGTACTGCCCTGCTGCCTGCTGCTCCCTGACTCTGCTGAAGGTGAGCTGGACTCTGCCTTCCCTCCTAGTGATCTCCAAGGCTTGATGGCTTGCCTCCTGTTTTATGAAGTCGCAGGGACACAAAGGACTTACTGCAATTCTGCTGGTGCTGCTGGACTCTGCCTTCTTTGAGCCCTACCCTTGCCTGGAGTGCCCCCTCCAAGCTCTGGCCCTCAGAAATGGGTTATGCAGCCAGTTTGTTACTGAATCGATGCAATGACGACTTTGTACCAAACGGAACCGACGCATTGCTCTTCAATGCCAATGCAGGAGCCGATCGATTGCATCGCCTCAAGAGACTGCATGGCTCGACATCGATGGACAACATGCCTTGGCCTCAACACATGACCTGCATTGTGAAGAGGTTCAACATTGAAGCTTTCATCGACTGCACAGATCAGTGCTGATGCGTAGACTCCATCCACGGGATCGACTATGACGTGGTGCCACACTCAACTCCTCGCACCGAGTCTTTGACATTGACACTTTGCCCCATTCAAGGTACTTTATTAGCGAGACCTGTCTGAGTCCTGTAGTCGGCCTGCCCTCGATCGCAAGTGGCCTGAACTATGAATTTCCAAGGTCTAGCACAACCTCAAGTAACCTTTTTGAGCTATTTACTTCTAAGCACTGGTTTTGCATTTAATCTTTACAAAATTCATATCTTGACTTCTACTTGTTGGAGTTTTGTCATTTTGGTCTTAGTTTTCTCAAATAAATATTCTCTATTTATATAAACCTGTGTGGAGTCTTTTGGTGGTATATTTATTGTGTTACTTTAAATAAGTCTGACTGCTCTGTGCCAAGCTGCCAGAGGTTGAGCACAGGTTATCGTTTAGTGTGTACCTAACTTGCCCTGACAAGACTGGTGGTTCCTGCCTGGCCTGGGTGCATACCTCAGCCAACCAGGTATCCCGCTTCTAACAAATACTATGTCTCATTAATAGTGAACTGTCTAATTTAGGTATAAGTGTAACATTATTTGTACGTGAATGAATTGCGATCTAAGCACTGGTCTGTTTTTTATGTCTAGAGAACCACAGTTGTTTCCTTTGTATAGAGGGCACGTCACTGGAAAAAGGCTTGGGTGAACTAAAATTTGTCATGACTGACTGTTGAAATAAAATATTAACTTGAGCACCTAATCCTAGGTGTGCCTCATATATCCTTGGAAGTATTTTAAGCAGATTTGTTTTTATTATTTCTAGTTTGTATTTTGATAAATTGTTGAAACACAATTTACATATTTGTATTCAACATGTGGATGAAGGCTAGATAGTTAAAGTAAAAACAAATAATAATAATGAAGACAGGCATTTCTACATTTTAATTCTTTATTTATTAATTTTCATGAACATTACATTATTATTATTTTAAATGTGTTTATAATTTTATAGGTTAAGTGTGGTTGTTGAGATTGAACAAGGCATACACACAAACACTAATACACTTTTCTTGATGTTTAATAAATTAATAAATGCATCGTTATTTCTTTTGAATAACTAAACAAAAAAACGTAATTTGAGTAGCCAGATGTTTTTGAATGAAACACATTTATGGATGGAACATGGAATCTGAAAGTAGGAGATTGAGTTTTGTCAAAAAACTAAAATGAATAAATAAATAAACACCCAATAGTTAAGATGGTTGTTTACAAATAGAAACATTTTTAAAGAACTGCGGGGCTGATTAACAGAACTAACTTACGACTAAATCCTAAACGTACTACTTTTAGTATTCACAGAAGGCATTTAGTAGTCTTAAATTAGGATTTTGTCCTAAATTAGGATTTTGACCTGAATTAGAATTTTGTCTTAACCCCTTCGCTGCTAGGCTTCCCCCCCCCCCCCCCCCCCGTGCTAAGCCTTTTTTTGGCTATTTGGGGTAGTGCGCGCTTAGGCCCCTGTAACTTTTTAACCACATAAGGTATCCACGCCACATTTGTGTCCTTTTCTCCCAACATCATGGGGATTCTAAAGGTACCCTGGGTTTGTGGATTCCCTTGGAGGGATCCCAGAAATTAGCCAAAATACAGTAACATTTTTGTTTTTTTCAATAAAAAAAGTGGAAAAACAGGCTACAAATGAAAGCATCTGGGTTTTTCCCTGTAAATGTTATCAAAAAGGGTTTGTGGGGCTGAAATCACCATTTTGCCAGCTTTTAGGTAATGACAGTCTTTTGTCAGAGAACCAACATTTCTTACACAGTTTTGACATTTTTCTGGGACATAGCCTATTTTTGCTATTTTTAGTGCTTTCAACCTCCTTCCAGTTAATGGTAAAAATGAATATGAAAGCAATAATGGATCCTGTACAGCTATACATTTTAGAAAGGTAGAGAAAATTCTGAATTTAGATAGGGGTCATTTGTGTAGATCCATCAAGGTTTCTTTATGGTAACTAACAGTAAAATATTGGAAAAATTGAAAATTAGTTGAAAAAAACAGCCTTTTGTGTCAACGCTTTCACCTGTAACTTTTTGTAATTATGACAGTTCTTTGAAATCAATATACCGTTACATCCACTGGACCTTCCTAGTTGTGAGGATATATAGGACTTGTAGGTTCACCAAGAAGCAGACAAACCCAGAGTTAAAAACTGAGTAACAATTTGCAATGGCTTTTTATTATGTACCGGGTATATTGCAATTATTGTGCAAAAATGTATACATGGAAAACTTGCTATGAAAGACACCTATGTATTTCTGAAATGGGTACAAATTATAGAATTTAGAAACAGTACATATTTGCACATTTTTAAAATTGAGAATACTCATACTAACATGAGAATTATTGGTCATTTTTCAAAATGACTTCTTTTTTACACAATGTCTTTCATTTGGAAGGCAGAAATGCATCAAAAATCAATAGGTAATAACAGTTGCTTTACTCATCTGAATTACCCCAAGTCTCCCGATAAAAATGGTACCTCACTTGTGTGGGTAGGCATAGTTTCCACGACTGGAAAGGGCTCAAAACCCAGCATGAACACACCACATTTTCACAATGAAAATTAACCCTTTTTTTGCGAAGTTTGTAGCTGTAGTTTTTGAACCCTAGCTCTGCAAGCACCTAGGGAAACATTGCAAACCTGTACAGTTTGTAACACTAGACACCCAGGGGAATCCAGGATGGGGTGATTTGACTGCCTGCCACCATGTTCTGTTGAATAAACAAATAGAGGAGTACCATCATTGGAAAACCAAAACAGAGTTTCCTAATGTAGTGGAAAATGGGCAAATGGAAATAATTAATCCTTTTGTTAAAACCCCTCACTCACCAGCCTAGTGGTGACATGCTTCATCATCGGGGTCCACCCTGGTGGCCTAGCGTCACCAGGGTGTGCTACAACACCTGAAGTACAGTGGAGCAGGTTGTGAGTGTGGGTGCAGAAAAAAGTGTGTTAAAAATTGTCCTGGTTTAACTTAGTGGGACGACAAATTTTATTTACAAGTAACTGGACAATATTAAAAAGGTGAGACGAGATACCGTGAGGGTAAATTAGGACCAAAAGTATCTATGTGTGTGTGCTGGTCTACATGTTTCAACCTTAGTTGGGATGTACCAGGTTTTCATCAGGACCGTTATAACAGGGAGCTGGATGGTATGTGCCCCCTAAAAGGCACACCCAATCCTTGTTCCTTGTGACCAAGTATTAGCAAAAAATCAGCTAAATGGTAAAAAGACTCTAGCTACAATGTCTGAGTCAGAAAAAATCAAAAAAAGACTGTGGGAAGGAAGAAGAAAAACAGACATCAATCAGACGCGAACTATGTTACATGCCTGTTACGATGTGCAGTGTCGTGTCATTTATCTCTTCTTGCTTCATGCCACTCTTATTAGGAACGTTGTGGAGGTTTTTCAGTGAAATTATCACGGTGTAATAGAGCCCGCTAGGGGCTGGTTGTGGAGCCAAATCACTCATACTTATCAAGAGGTACGCGCTCAGTGGCAGCGTGTTCTGGGACATTCGCTACTTTTATACACTCTTGCGTACGTATTACTGTCTTAGTGGTGATGTGGTATCACATTCTCGCTTATCCGCTATTGTGGTCGCGGGAATTTGTTTGAAAGTGCATAGATTATCTGTAAAATACTGTGGACATACAAGGAGTCACTGACATAAAACGTAAAAGACACACAAACATTCAATTTTTGGGAAGTTTATGGCTTACTCCTGATTGAGTGTCTTTTATCATCAGAGGGCGGAAGGTGGTGTCCCCACTACTTAGACATATTCTGTGAAAAACAAACGTTGTCGACAGCGATAAGAATATGGAACCACTGCGGTTGGCGGTAGAAACCAGATACCTGGATGGCCTCTGACCCTGTAAAGCAAAGCTGTTTTACTCACAGTTCTCTCGTGGTGGAATGGCCGTTAACCTAAATCGGTCCTCCGCTGCCCTGCTACAGAGCCGTAGTGTCTTGTGTAAGTATAAGTAAGGAGACGGCTTCCGGGAAAGGCGGGGTTGCGTGCTCGTCACGTGTTGGTTGCCTAGGTAACGGGTGTGAGCCAAATGTTACGGGTGCCGAATACGGCCAAAAAGCGGGGGCTGGGTGAGTTGTCAAGGCAACAGTGCTGGGTTGAAACTACGAAAGACACGAGGATTCGTGTTAGCTGAATCCCCGGTGGAGGTGGTCAAAAGTGGACCTGTCTATTCGAAAAGTGCACATCAATAAGGGAGTCATGCTACTATAAGGCGGTTAATTAATAAATGGGTGAACCTGCCTGATCGAAAAGTGCAACCATAATGGTTATGAAACCATATATGTCAATAATAGAATCAAGCTACTATCAGGCGATTAATTAATATATGCTGCAATTCCGAGGTATAAGCAGTCAAAGTGTGACAAAAAGGGGGAAACGTCTGATTGATCAAATACCCCTGCATGGATTTGATGCGAGGGAGGTTGCTGTCACTCTGTGGTGCAGAAATAATCCACAGGAATGTAATGCTAGACTGCTATTTAGAATATGAAGGCTGTTCTCGAGTAGCATGCGGATGCAGGTCTGCTTGGGAAGCTTGGGAATGCACCGCTTTATATAGTTAATTTAGTTGATAGGTGGTGTCTGACAGCAGAGAGGGTTCAAAAGGCCATTAGCACGATGGTACTAGTGTATTGGAAGTGTGAGTATCAGGCGGTCAAAGTTATCAGATGGTCCAGAGTGATAGCCTGGACCTTTTGGGGGGAAGAATTGGTCTACGGCTGGGGGTGCTCATTTCAGAACTGTTGCCCACGGGATATTGTCATTGAGGCCTATTTTGTGTGTCGAAAGTCTGTAGACCCATCTTTGTTCTTTTTCAAACAAACAATTCTGTGAGTTGGAACCTGGTTGTACCTGTTCTATGACTGTCCATTGCATGTCGTTGGGTGCATGGTGCGCTGCTAAGAAATGTTCTGTGAGTCTTGTGATGTTTTTCTTGCAGCGTATTGTGCTCCGATGTTCACTTATACGTTGCTTCACTTTGCGTGTTGTTATACCTATTTGATCATATACACCACATTGGTACTGTTACAATTCGTGTGCGACCGCTGTTCCCAGGTTTTTCCTTCCTCCAGATTTAGGGTTTTGGTGTTTTCAGTAAGGTGGCATACGCTACAGTTACCACACTTTGAGTGTCCTGTCACTGGTGGGAGCCCCCATATTTGTGTTAAGCTGGGATTTTTATTGGTAGTTGTTAACTTTGGCCTGGTATTGACCAGGCTGTCTTTTAGGCTCCGTCCTTTCCTGTATGAAAAGAGGGGTTTATCCCATTTGAAGTTGCCTGTATTGAGTATTGACCAGTGTTTGTTGACGCTTCTACTCACTTGGTTGGATACTGCGTTATAGGTGGTGACACAGGTAAGTGGGGTTTCAACAGATTGGTTTATCTTTTCTTCCAGTAGGGCATCCCTGGGCTGATTTCTTGCTCTTTTCTGGCATTTGTTCGCAATTTTTGAGGGGTATCCTCGTTGTTTGAGTTTTTTGGTGAGGTCCTCCGCCTGGTTCTTGTAGTCTGCTAGTTCACTGCAATTCCTCCGAAGTCGGAGGTACTGTCCGTAGGGGAGGTTTTCCCTGAGTGGGCGAGGATGAAAACTCTCATACCTCAGCAGGTTGTTCTTGGCTGTTGGTTTGAAGTGAGTTCTCGTTGTCAAGTGTTCCTCTTCTCTGTTGATCTCAATGTCCAGGAAGATCATTTTGTCCATGTCATGGCAGTGTGTGAACCGCAGATGTGGGTCCCGGGTGTTGATCCAGGTAATGAACTCTGTGAGGGTTTCTGGTGGGCCTTGCCATATTGCCAGGATATTATCAATATACCTGCGCCAGAATTTGATGTGGCTAGCATAGGGATTATCAACTGTGAGGATGTATTTCTGCTCAAAGTCATATACATAAAGCCCTGCCACGCTGGGGGCAAAAACACTGCCCCCTGTTTGTAAATACAATGACCCCTCGTACTCAAAGTAATTTCTCTTGAGGGCAAGGGTGGCACATTCTAGTATGAACGTCTTGGGTGTTTGGTGTTCCCAGGCGGCTTCATCCAATGTTATTTTAAGTACAGTTATGGTGGCGTCCTGGGGTATGCTTGTGTAGAGGCTCTCTATGTCAAAACTCACAAGAATGGTATCTGTCTCCATTTTGATTTCTTTTAGGAGTACTAGGAGGCTCTTTGTATCTTTCAGGTATGTTGAGGTACCTTGCACTATAGTTTTGAGAAAAAAGTCACAGAACCTAGATAGTGGTTCTAGTAGCGAGCCTATTCCTGAGACTATTGGTCTGCCAGGGGGTGGGATTTTGCCTTTGTGCATTTTCGGGACTATATAGAAATATGGAGTTTTGCCTTCAGTTTTGCATAAGTAGTCTGCTTCTTGTCTAGAAATCTTGCCGGCAGCTTCTGCTGTTTCCACGAGTTGTATGATTTCAATTCTCAGGTCTTCTGTAGGATCAAACTGAAGGGGTTGGTAATTTCTGATGTCTCCTAGTAGTCTCCTACATTCGGTGTTGTAGTCCGACTTGTCCATTAGTACTAGGCCTCCACCTTTGTCTGCAGGCTTTATTATGATGGTGGCATCTGATTTGAGGTTTGAGATGGCATTGTTTTCTGCTCTGCTGTTTTTGTGGAATTGTTTGGGGACTGTCATCGATTCAATATTATTGAACACCGCTTGCTCAAAGGTGTTGATTTCAGCTGGAGTTGTATGGGGCGGTGGTAAAAAAGTGGACTTGATTCTTAGTCCAGTTTCATTGGGTGTTTCTTCATTTGCATTGGTGTCATGTTTCTCAAAGAATGCCTTTAGCTTGAGTTTCCTAAAGAATGATGCCAGTTCACAGTGCAGTTTGAATTTGTCCAAGGCCGCTGTTGGCACGAAGCCGAGTCCTTTGTTGAGGACCCTGGTTTCCGTCTCAGTGAGTGTCCTTGATGACAGGTTGGTTACTAGCTCTTCGCATTGCTGGGTCCCGCTTTGTTCTGTCCCGTTTTGCTCCTGGTATAACTGCCTACTGGATCTTCTTCCTCCCATTGGACATTGTTCCCTTGTCTTTTGTTGCGTCCTCTTCCGCGCCTGCCTTTGTTGGAAAAAGGAGGGCAGAATTGGTTTTGCTGGAACGGGTATTGCTGGAATGGTGGCTGCCATCCATACATCAGGAATTATGGAGGTGGTTGGAAAGGATTTTGAAAAGGGTGTTGGCTGTATTGTGGCCATTGGTATTGACCCCTGTAGCCTCCTCTCTGTCTCTGTCTTGGGGTCCCGTTCCCCGAACCCTCACTGTTGTTGGAGGTGTTTGAGGTGTTACTTGAGGCATCTGAATCAGGGTCCGATGTAGCGGATATTTTATAATCTGGATCCGAGTAGGGGTATGCCTTTACAAAGGAAAATCTTTTGAGATCCTTTTGGAATTTGGTTACCTTTTGTTGTGTAAGGTGATCCCTATATTCATTGATTTCTTTGTTAAGGTCGTCCAATTTCTTTTTATATCCTGTTATGCTGGCTTTGATTTGTGATTCAGTAACCTGTATCTCTATTTGAATTTTTTCGGACAGACGTAGTGCGGTTTTGAGGATCAACATAATCCAGTCATGTGTGCAGTGCCATGCGATGAGAGCCCAATCTTTCCTGAATTCTGAGTCATCCAAGAAAATTCGTGGGGCATTGGTAACTAGTAGTCCTTTTGGTGCCATATTATTAGTCACGTCCTCTTTTAGTATTGTTCCATGTAATATGGTTCTTATTCGGTTACGTTTCATTTCGGACAGTTTGTCCCAATCTGAAGTTTGGGAGATGGTGTTGCTGATGTTGGCATCTGCAAAGACTGTCAGGTTGCTCATAATGGAGTCTGTCTCCTCCGTTGAGTAAGACACCATGTTCTGTTACCCAGAATCCCTTGCAAACCTAAAAAAATGTCAAGAAAGCCACATTTCCCCCTACATTTCTGTGGTGGAAAGTTTTGGAATCTGCGTGGATCCAGATATTTCTACCTACCCTGCGTTCCCCACGGTACCTCACTTGTGTGGGTTGGCCTGGTGCCCATGACAGGAAACAGCACAAAATGCAACGTGGTCACACCTCAATCTCGCAGTGAAAACGGACCCTTTTTTTTGCAAAGTGCCTAGCTGTAGATTTTGAACCCTAGCTCTGCCGGCACCTAGGGAAACCTAGCAAACCTATACATTTTTGAAAAGTAGGCACTCAGGGGAATCCAGGGTGGGTTGACTTGACTGGCTCGCACCAGGTCCTATTTCCCAGAATCCCTTGCAAATCTAGAAAGTTGTCCAAAAAAACACATTTCCCACCCACCCCACGTTCCCCAAAGCATTCCAAAAAAAATGGTACTCCACTTGTGTGGGTAGACCTAGTGCCCGCGACAGTCAAGGGCCCAAAACCTATTGAGGCGACATCAAAATTACCTATCACAAAACAACCGGGTTTTGAAAGGGGTGTCTCATGAGTATTTGGCCCCGGGCTTGGTGGCCATCTAGGGAAACCTACCAAACCCACACATTTCTGAAAGCTAGATACCCAGGAGAGTCTAGCGAGGTATGGCTTGCATGGGTCCCCCATCGTTTTTCTAACCACAATCTCCTGCAAACCTCAAATTTAGCTGAAAAAAATTACTTTCTTCTCAAATTTCTGTGTGGGAAAGTTCTGGAATCTATGTGGATTCACACATTTCCTGCCACCCAGCGTTCACCCAGGTCTCCCAATAAAAATGGTACCTCACTTGCGTGGGTGGGTCAAGTACCCGCGACAGGAAAGGCCCCAAAACCTATTGAGGTGACATCAAAATGTCCTATCACAAAACAACCTGCAAAAAAAGGGTCAGTCTTCACCGTGAAAATGTGGTGTGTCCACGTTGCCTTTTGGGACGTTTCCTGTCGCGGACACTAGGCCTACCCACGCAAGTG
This sequence comes from Lissotriton helveticus, assembly GCF_964261635.1. Lineage (NCBI taxonomy): Eukaryota > Metazoa > Chordata > Amphibia > Caudata > Salamandridae > Lissotriton > Lissotriton helveticus. Next base: position 1,377,975,090 of record NC_136069.1, on the reverse strand, counting down.
AGGTACCATTTTTCTTGGAAGACTTTGGAGAATGCGAGGTGGGTGGAATTTTCTGGATCCATGCAGATTCCAGAACTTTCCCCCACAGAAATGTGAGGAAAATTTGTTTTTTGGACGGATTTTTAGGTGTGGAAGGGATTCTGGGTAACAGAACATGGTGAGAGCCAGTCAAGTTACCACATCCTGGATTTCCCTGGGTGTCTAGTTTGTAAAGATGTTCAGGTTTGCTAGGTTTTCCTATGTGCCTTCTGCGCTAGGGCCCAAAATCGACAGGTAAGCATATTGCTAAAAACAAATCCGTGCCTACTCAGCTTTCTGCTGCCCTGTGGGGGGATATCGGGGGTGGGGTTGCCCGATATGCCCCCAAGGGGGGCATTAACACTGTGGTTAGTTTTTTTGGGGGGTGGGGGCATTGGTATGCCCATTCTGGTAGGCCCCACCCCTACACATAAAACACCCAGCCTAATAGTTGCCGACTAGTTGGCTTTTTGCCCCCGGGGGGCAGAAAGGCTGTAATTGTTGCGGGTGGGGGTTTTGGGCAGCCTCCACCCTAATAAAAAAATCCCTGGAGTCTAGTGGGCTTTTTTCCAGATTGGGGGCTACTGCCCCATCTCCCCTCCAGGAGGGGCAGGAAGGCTGTTATTTTTGCGTGGGAGGGGGTGGGGTCATGGGCATGCCCATTTTGGGAGTCCCCACCCTAATTAAAATTTGACCCAAAAACATTACTGGCGTCTGGTAGGCTTTTTGCCCCCCCCGGTGGGGTAGATTAGGGGCTAATGGCCCCATCTGCCCCCCAGGGGGGGCAGAAAGTCCACTAGATGCCAGGGAGTTTTTGGGCAAATTTTAGTTAGGGTGGAGGCTACCCAAAACGGGCATGCCAATGCCCGCATCCCAACTAAAATTTGTCAAAAAAATCCCTGGTGTCTAGTGGGCTTTTTGCCCCCTGGTGGGGCAGATTGGGGGCTACTGCCCCATATGCCCCCCGGGGGGCAGGAAGGCTTTTATTTTTGCAGGGGGAAGGGGTTGGGACATTGGCATGCCCATTTTGGGAGCCCCCACCCTAATTCAAATTTGCCCCAAAAATATCCCTGGCGTCTAGTGGGCTTTTTGCTCCGCCTGGTGGGGCAGATTGGGGGCTAATGCCCCCATCTGCCCAGAAAGTCCACTAGATGCCAGGGAGTTTTTTCGGCAAATTTTAATTAGTGTGGGGCTGCCCAAAACAGGGTTAAACTTGAGTTTAACTTAAGACAAAATCCTAATTTAAGACAAAATCCTAACTTAAGACTACTAAATGCCTTCTGTGAATACCAAAAGTATTAAGTTTAGGATTTTGTTGTAAGTAGTTCTGTGAATCGGGCTGTGTGTAAGGTAAGAGAAAAGTTGAAATGATAACAAACATACAAATAAGTGGAAGTAGGATCAGAAAAAACTAACTTATGTGTTCATTGTTTTTCATTTTGGCATGGCTCTTTCTCATACTCTGATTACACTTCTAGCTCCATAATGTTTTCAAAAGCTGTATCACAGTTGTAGATACAGGTGTTGAGGAGACATCACAGGTAGGAGTTGTACACCGCATGCCTCCAAGACATCCTTATGAGGACTGAAGGCTTCAGTTTTATATCTGGCGATGGTTTCCAGAAAGACAATTATAATAGCAATGTTTTTATTCAAGAAATTCATGATATATATATGAAGGTATCCATTAACCTTTTTAGGCCAGGGCCTATTTACAGACTGCATTTTGCAGTATGTAAAGTATATAAAGTAACTCAATGTTACTCACAAACCTTTGGGCAGAGACCTAGCCTCTACGTGTCCTATCTTTTCTTCGTGGAAACCGCCACCGTGGTGGCTGAAATCTACTCACATGTAAGTAAACATTTCAGTAGTAAATGTGTGGGGTACAAGGGGAAGTGACTGGAACATGGGGAATACTTACTCACAAGATGTACTTTTAAAGAGACTGTAGTCATAAAGGTACCAAAACAGGTGTAAATGTACTCAAGCTCATCTAGTTAAGAACCTCACATGGTCACTCACAGGTACTTCAACACAGTGCAATATAATATAATGGATTCAGAGAAAGAAAATAACACTCCATCGGAACTAATCAATCACACACAAACACACACACACACATATATATGTCGATATATGAAACTGGGGTATTAGTTGAAAGGGGTGATTAATTAATTAAGGAATCCAATCTTTGTTAGGGTAAACCACAAAAGTCTCTTAGTAAACCGGTGCTTAGCCCTCCAGTAGCTTGGCACAATATCAGTAAGGCTTAACTTAGAGGCAATGTGGGAAGTATTTATGCTGCACTCAACAGACATAAAGTGAAAACACAACACAGGAGAGATCCAAATAAATTTGGGAACATATAATAACTGTTAATAAATAAAATGACATCAAAATGACAAAAATACAAAGAACAGAATTAAAGTTATACATTTTTAAAGTTTTAAGTAAAAAAAGAGTAAAAAAAGAACAAAGCACCAATCATGGTAATCTAACTGCGTGGACCTGGTCAAAGTCACGAGTGCAGGTGGACCGTACCGGTACAGGGGGGGGGATACAGGGACCTGGTTCATCCCAGTGGAAAGTTCACCTACCAGCTTAGTCCAGTTTTGTGCAAGGGCCTCAGTTGGAACTTTGCATTGTCAAGAAATGCCAGACGATCATTGTGAATGCAAAGAGCACCATGATAGTACATTTTGGAGTCTGTAGCCATAAAGGTTGCATTGGCAGTCAGATGCAGGTTCTGCAATGGTCTCAGTGAACTCCCTCATATTTGCGAGTAGAATGTGGACGTTTTTTCGAAGTGAGGTGCCCTTAACATATGGATTTTCACCTGGAGTCCAGTTCTTGAAGTTTTTATATTGAAGGAGTACACTCTGACACCAGTAAAGGGTCCATGACCAGCTAAGGACAACAACAAGGTTGAAGCATGTCCAGTTGGTACAGGTCAGCTGGGCAGTTGCAGAGAAGGCCTAGTCTGTGGAAGCTTGCCGTGTCCCTGTAGCTCAGAAAGTTTGTCAGCCAACCAATCCTTTGAGTCCATTCCAGGGTCCCGAGGTCAAGGCAAACAAGTCCAGTCTTTCTTCAAGTTTCAGGCAGTTCAGGATAGTCCTTCTTCTGAGTCGACACATTTTGAGGAGTGTTCTGTTGAGAGGCGGGTCTGAGGGTGCTACTTTTATAACCAATGCCAGCCTGTGTGTGGGGAAACTCCCTTTGCCTAACATTAAACTGGTTCTAGACAGTTCTTTCCTTTTCCCTGGGTTCGGCTACAATCTGTGTGAGGAGACAAGGGCAGTCAGGTCAGGTGTGGCTGCATTTGCCAGCCACCAGGCAGACATATTCAGGAGTCAGGAATGGGCTGGGTACAACCCTCAGATTACCTGTTGAAGCTCAGGAAAGTATGAAAACAAACCCCTAGGCCATCCTTCTCAGTAGTGGAACACTATTCCATATACCCCAAGGCTAATTTGTCCCCTGTCTGAAAGGAATACACATCACGCTACTGGAGATTAACAGTCATGTGACCGTCGGCACTAGCAGAAAGGCACATTTGGTTTAGGCAGAACAGTAATTTAAAACATGACCATTGAAAATAATTTCTAAATTCCAATTCCAATGAGTGGAAGAAGTATTTATCTGCTACCAAACTGAAGTTATCTTTTACTAAATTTAATAAGGTAACACAGTGTTAGTCTATGGGAGAGCTAGCATTGCTATAGTGAAAAACATATTTGGGGGTTTTCACAGCCAGAAGATGTAAAACTTAAATACACCCACCTTTTAAATACCATGCACCCTACCATAGGAGCTTTTAAGGTCTACCTTAGGGGTGACTTGTTAATATTAAAAAAGGAGGTTTAGGTCTGGCAAAAGGCCAAAATGTCAGGTCAAACTGTCAGTTTAAAACTGCACTACAAGCTGCAGTGGCATGCCTGAGACATGCGTTATAGTGCTACTTTGCTGCTGCAGCCCACTTGTAGCATTTAATTTGCATTCCCTGGGTATATGTAGTATGTAAGAAAATGAGTCATTAGTTGTGAGGACTGCACAAGTAATGAGTCTACATCTTTCCTTCACTGGGAACCAAACACCCCATTTTAGCTCTTGACTTGCATAGTGAAGTGAAGTAGAATAGTCCAAGGTCTACTCAAGGGAGGTTGTGTGGGACAGTTTTCACCATTCACAGATATACAGTAATAACACTCAATAAATGGTTGTCCAGTCTGTGCTTTTGGAAAAGTAAATGTATTGCACACACACAACTCAATACTATGCAGCAATTTACAAATATACACAGGCTGATGGAAATACTTCTGGATTACATTGCACAATACTTCTTACCCCTCCCTACGGGAGAGATCCTAGCACCACAACTCACATGTGTAAACATGTTCTTGGCCCTAGATGCAAGGACTGAACATAACTTGGAGTAGGAGCTCATAATACTAGCACCAATGTGAGTGACTGTTAACCTCATTATCTCATCAAGCATTTCATCCTAGGAATACATGCGATAAATACATATAACCATGACTGAGGGTCCTTAATACTGACAATAAAACATGCAAACTTCTATCACGAGTCGATGTCAGTCTTATTATTCAAATAAAGCATTAGCAAGATGAAAGGTCCAGGCATGACTGGGGTATTTGGGTACTCATCATAACTGTTAACATGAATAACGCAATTTAAATATGCCATTTATAATCACAAGATTCGCAATTATATCACTCACACCTAGAGGGTGCTTGCCTAAACTAGACACTTCAGACATAGGGCCACATGGACAACCATTTACTTTTGCAAGTCGCAATTTACAAATATTTGCGACTCCCAGATTTGTGAGTCACAAAAGGAAATGTACTAATGTGTCTCAGACACATTTTGCAATTCCAAAAGGGTTACAAATTACCTGCCACATCAATATTTATGAGGTAGGTCGCAATTTGTGACCCACTAGTAATCGGCAAAAACACACGGATGGTGGCCTGCTGTGGACAGCAGACCCCATGTTTGCATGCAGCATGTTTTCCCTAAAGGAAAATGGGATGTTTTTCAAAAACAAATATGAAACTGCTTTCTCTCCTAAAAGGTTTTCGCTGCTAATCACAAAGGGGCAGTGGTCGCCTGGGTACCCCTTTCTGTTTGCAAGTGGCTTACCACCTACTTGAAGGAGGCGATAAACATTTCCCAGCAACTCGCTATTTGGAAGGGACACCCTTGGCACATCCCATCCTTCCTTATACCTGACCTGAACTGGTCAGTGCCGGTCGCTCCTCCCGCCGCGTGGCCCACCCCGAGTGTGCCCGGATCCGCCCCCGCTGCCCGTTGGTATCTATTGGTATCTGCCTTCATTAGTTTCATTGTTTTGTATCTGCATCGTCCTCTGTTGTGCCCGCATTTGTGCCTGCATTGACCTCTGTTGCTCCATTGCCCTCTGTTGTGCCCCGACTGCCTGCCTGCCTTATTGTATCGGCCCCTCTGTATTGTCCTGTATCTGTCCCTGTGCATTGGCTTCCATCGTCCTCTGCTGTGCCCCTATCGTTCTCCGCTCCCTGCCGCTGCTCCCCCGCGGCCCCACCCCCGCTCCCTCCAGCATCACCGCTCCCCTCCCCACTCGCCACCCGCTCCCGCCTCCCAGCTGCTCCTCCCACGCTCCGCCCCCCCCACTCTCCATTTATGGCAGAGACCGCGCGTGCGCGCAGCGGGCGCGCCCTATGCGTGCTGAAGGCGCGCCAAAGGTAAGCCCGTCTGCCCCCGTCCGCGCCTAGACCGCGCCCAGCGCCAGACCCCCCGGCTCCCGCAAAGGCCATCCCACCCGCCGTACGTACGACGCCACCACCCTCAGCGCACTCAACACCGACTGCCTCCCCGGCTGCCACCGAGCCGCCCCAGGACGCACTCACGGACCCTTCACCTGCCATTCCTGCAAGTTCTCATGCATCCGGACCTGCAACACACCCGCACCCGCCAAGCGGATCACCAACAGCAACCACCTGAAGTGTATCCTGCTCAACACCCGCCCCATCCACAGACACGCCGTGGAACTATGGAACCTGCTCGACACCACCTCCCCGGACGTCGCCTTCCTCACGGAGACCTGGATGAACGCCTCTTCAGCGCCTGACATCGCCATAGCCATCCCGGACGGCTACAAGGTTTTCCGGAGGGACCGCGTCAACCAGACCGGAGGAGGCATCGTCATCGTCCACAAGAACACCATCCGCATCAAGACCAACTCCAACGACTCCCTCACAGCCGCCGAACATCTCCACTTCCAGATACACACCAACCCCAAGACCACACTCAGAGGCACCCTCATCTACAGACCCCCAGGACCCCGCACACAATTCAGCGAAGACATCGCAGACTTTATCAGCCCGCACGCCCTCCCCTCCGCTGACTACATCCTCCTAGGGGTCCTCAACTTCCACCTGGAGAACAACAACGATAACAACACAACCACCCTGCTGGATAACCTCGCCAACCTCGGACTCAAGCAACTGGTGAGCACCGCCACCCACTACGCCGGACACACGCTCGACACAGTCTTCTCCTCCAGCAAGTACATTTTCTTTAGCCACTCCTCCGGACTCCACTGGACAGACCACAGCTGCGTCCACTTCAGCTTCAGAAAGACCACAACTCACCACCTCCCGCAACAGGTTCCCCGCAGGAACTAGAACAAGATCACCACCGACCAGCTCACCACATCACTGAACCAAAACCCTCCCGCCAGCTCAACGGACCCCAACCAAGCAGCCCTCAACCTCGCACGGTGGATCACCAACTGCGCCAACGACCTCGCACCCCTGAAAACCCATCCCAGCAGACCCGGAAGTAAGAAAGCCCCGTGGTTCAACGACGACCTCAAGAACTCCAAGAAGAACTGCCGCACCCTCGAGAAAGCCTGGCGAATAAACCCAACCGCAGACAACATGACCGCCCTCAAGCACGCCACCCGCAAACCCCACCAGCCGATCCACACCACCAAGAAGTCAGCATTCAAGGAACGACTAGACAACAACGCACACAACTGCAAGGAGCTCTTCAGCATCGTCAAAGAGCTCTCCAACCCCAGCGCCGGAAACAACGACATCACTCCCTCACAAGACCTCTGTGACTCGCTTGCTTCGTTCTTCCACAGCAAGATCGCAGACATACACAACAGCTTCGGCGAACAGCCCACGTACCCAACGACAGAACCAACGCCCCCCACCACCACCCTCCGCGCCTGCACCCCAGTCAACACCGAAGACACCATCCACACGATGAACACCGTCCACTCCGGATCACCAACCGACCCATGCCCCCACCACATCTTCAACAAGGCCGACTCCGTCATCTCACCCCATCTCCGGGACATCATCAACTGCTCCTTCAACACCGCCACCTTCCCGGAGAGCTGGAAGCATGCCGAACTCAGCGCCCTCCTGAAGAAGCCATCAGCAGACCCCACCGACCTCAAGAACTACTGCCCCATCTCGCTCCTCCCGTTTCCTGCCGAAGTCACAGAGAAGACCGTCAACAGACAGCTTGCCGCCTTCCTCAAGACGAATGGATCCCTCGACCACTCGCAGTCCGGCTTCCGAGCCAACCACTGCACCGAGACCGCCCTCATCGCAGCCACTGACGACATCCGAACCCTGCTCGACAACGGGGAAACAGCGGCCCTCATCCTCCTGGACCTCTCCGCAGCGTTCGATGCTGTCTGCCACCGCACCCTAGTACAACGCCTCAGCAACGTCGGAATCCAAGAGAAGGCACTAGAATGGATCATCACAGCCTCAACATAATCTCCTACGCCGACGACACCCAGCTGATCCTCTCCCTCACCAACGACCCCGCCACCGCCAGAACCAACCTACACGAAGGGATGAAAGAAGTAGCCGAGTGGATGAAGAACAGCCGCTTGAAACTGAACTCAGACAAGACGGAAGTACTCATCCTGGGATCATCACCGTCTGCCTGGGATGACTTATGGTGGCCCCCGGCCCTAGGCAGCGCACCCAAACCAACGGACCACGCTCGCAACCTGGGCTTCATCCTGGACTCCTCCCTATCAATGACCAGACAAGTCAACGCCGTATCGGCATCGTGTTTCAACACCCTACGCATGCTATGAAAGATCTTCCGATGGATCCCCACCGAAACCAGGAAGACGGTCACCCAGGCACTGGTCACCAGCTGACTGGATTACGGAAACACTCTCTACACCGGAACCACAGCCAAACTACAGAAAAGACTCCAACGCATCCAGAACTCCTCCGCACGACTCATCTTGGACATCCCCCGTCACAGCCACATCTCCGGACACTTTAAAGACCTGCACTGGCTCCCCGTCAGCAAAAGAATCACGTTCCGACTCCTCACCCACTCACACAAAGCCCTCCACAACCTAGGCCACAGGTACCTCAACAACCGCCTGACCTTCTACACTCCCACCCGCCAACTACGATCGACCAGCCACGCCTTCGCCGCTGTTCCACGCATTCGAAAAGCCACCATGGGAGGTAGATCCTTCTCCTACCTGGCAGCCAAGACCTGGAACTCCCTCCCCACCCACCTCCATCTTACCCAGGACCACCTCACCTTCAGGAAGAAACTCAAGACCTGGCTGTTCGAGCAGTAGCGGAAACCCCCCCCCCAAGCGCCTTGAGACCCTCCGGGTGAGTAGCGCGCTATACAAATTTCTGATTGATTGATTGATTGAACCCTATTTTGCGAGTCATTAAGTTTACCAACTCGCCAGCCGCGGTCGGTAGAGGAGTACCTGACGTTTACAGGTAAGTAAACATATAAATAAATCAAACTAATTTTGTTGTGTTCACTGCATCCCTAAATGCAATGCAGTGCACGCAACGAAATTCGTTTGATTTATTTATATGTTTACTTACCTGTAAATGTCCATTATCCATAGATTGCTACCCCCCAACCTGCCCCTCCCCCTCCTCACGTCACGGCCCCGGCAGGTACTCCCCTACCGACCGCGGCTGCAACTCGCAAAATAGGGTTGATACATGCTACTACACTTTTTAGCCGTAGCAATATGCTGAATCTCCATTTGTGACCACCAAACACAGTTGTACATGTGGCTTATAATCCCAAAAGAACATATCTCTTTATAATTACATGAACATGCAATCACCAACTCTTACCTCTGGAGGATGTCAATACAATACAATATGAAACCTCACATTGAACAATGTTAGGCCACCAGCATTGCAGCCATAATCTTTATGCCTTAAAAATGCAGTAGTCCCAGGTATATAACAAAAGCTCCAGCCTGGGGAATGCTTAAAACCCATCATGGGTTTAAGTCCCCCTAAACTTAGGGTGGGGACTGCAGGAGCCAGCAGCAGCATTCTTGTCTGCTCACTCCTGTGGGAAGACACGCCCTCTGTGGTTGACATTCCCGCTCCCACCAGACTTAGGCTTGGGGAGCAGGGAAGACGGACCATGCTGGAGAGTGCGGCAGCAGTCCCCTTTCCTTGCTAGTGGCATTGGGGCCAGGGATGGGGTTTTGGGCCCCTTCCCGCAATCGCAAGGGAGCACAATGGTCCTCCCTTAGTCCTTTTCTTCACGGGATCCAGGGATTGGGCCTTGAGCCCCTCCCTCGCATCACGAGGGGGCGCAACAGTGCTCCCTCAAGCCATCTTTGCTCCGGGGCCCAGAGAGTTGGTGTTGTGGGTCCTGAGCCCCTTTCCACAATGGCTGGGAAAGTGTGACAATGCTTCCTGCCTTTCTTTTGCTTGGTACAACTGCAACAAATGATGGACGGAATGCTGAATAATTCAAACATTCTCCCCCAGTTAAATCCATCAATCTTTTTCCCAGTACGCCACCCCAGTTTGGACCCACTATATCCAAATCAGTCTTGCCCCAGTGCCTCAAGGGAACAGTCCAGACCGAACTGCCAAGCCAGGTCCTCCCTGGACCAGAAACAAGCATCCTGGGACCAGTTTCAGGGTATGTCATCCTTCATCAGCCAGGCTAGCTTGAATCCAGTGGCCCAGTGAGCAAGGGACCCATGTCTGGGCATACCCATCCCACTTAGGTCGAAAAGTGTAACTGCAATAAATGATGGACGGAATGCTGAATGATTCAAACATTTTCTCCCAGTCAAGAGAACTGGGTTAAATCCATTGTTTTTTTGCCCACTATGCCACCTTAGTTTGGACTCACCCATATGCAAATCAGTGTGCCCAGATGTGGGTCCCATGCTCTCCATACCACTGGAGTCAAGCTATCCTGGCTGATGAGGGGTGAAACCCCGAAACTTGTCCTAGGATGCTTGTTTACAGTCCAGGGAGGACCTGGCCTGGCAGTTCAGGCTGGACTGTTCCCATTGGTCGCAGGGTCAAGACTGGTTTGCATATGGCTGAGTCTACACTTGAATGGCATGGTGAGCAAAAAAAGTTAGATTTAGGCCCAGATTTCTGCACTGGGTGAAGGTACGCCATTGTTCTCCATTCTGATCATCAATTGTTGTTTTTGCATTTCTTTTGCTGGGGGCAGCCTCTGGACCCTGGCTCAGATCGCAGGCAAAATTCATTATGGAGGCAGAGCCCCCACACTTCGTCATTGACCCTGAAAAGGTCAAAGGTTACCTGCTCCAAAAAGCCACATTTTGGCAAACATTGGTCAGAATTTGAGGGATCTTTGTCTCATTGTGCTCTTGGTGGTAAACCCCAGCCACCTGGAACACTTTCCTTAGGCCTCCTGGCCTAAAAGTGTGATGAACTTTGCAAGGAGCTGTTTTCACTGGCTCCCTGCACCAGTCTTTTGCTTTGCTCTTCCTCTGGTCCTCTCTCCTCCTTGCACAGAAGTCCAGTCTTTCCCCCAACTGGTCCTCAGGGAGTATAAGGGGACCAGCTTCCCAGGTCCTAGGGAAATGCCACACTGGTCCTGGGGTCTATCAGAGGAAGAGCCCTTAGTCCAGGGGACAGTCATGGGGTTCCTTCTTTCAATTGTCCATGGCGTGAGCCTCCAGTCCCAGTGTTCAGCAGAAAAAAACATTCAAGAGAGTGCTGCATAATACCTTTTAAGTGGGGGTGGGAGGTGCAAGCATGGATGCTCCTCCGGCCTACTGTTATGATGTTTCCACTAATCAGTAGGAACTGCGCGTTTGTGGGTGACAAACCTTGGATGGTGCCACAATTATTCCATGCGACCACCCAGGATATGTTGTCCCATGGACCAGCTAGCTCACAGTGCCACCATTAGCCCCCCCCCCCTTAATCTTAGGCAGGGCGCAAGCAGTTCTGGCAACTACTGAGCATGACAATCCTGTTCCCTCAAGAATCATGGTGACAGACCTAGAAATTTTCATTCAGTCACTTGTGCTCTATTTCGCTCAGAGAAATATATAAAGAATACATGAATTGATAATTTTCAATATGTATTGAACCGTAGTGATTTTTGTATATAAAATGTGTGCTGCAATGATTATTAGACAGAAGCAGACAAAAGTTATAATGAGTGTCAAAACAGTGAATAAAATGAAGGGTTCCACTATCTTGTATAGACAGCTTATATATGCATACATACACAATATTGTAACTATCTAGTGTACTCCTATGATTCAAACCCTAACCTGCATGTCTAGTGCATGAATGTATGGTCTGCCAAGAAACTCCCTTCTGGATGATATTATCCCTTTACCGGGTGGGTAAGAATGTAGGACCCCGTTTTGGTCACAAACTGGACACCCCTCAATGAGATGTCAGTCAGCTGCTAGACGAAAGTTTCAGCATGCAAGGACCCCTCGAAGTCAGCAGAGGCATCTCCTTGGATTGTATTTGGAAGAAAAAGTATATATATATATAGAAAATGGCATCTTTACCTCGGGCAGTGATTGTGATCAGGTTGCCTATTGTATGTATTCCTCAAATAGCTGTATCGCCATATTGATGTAATCCCAAACGCATTTGTATCACAGACAAGAAGCCCTTGCACATAATGCCAACGCACATGGTGGTATTCTCATGAAGCTCTTTTGATTCAGCAATGTTGGTGTTTCTCCGAAACTAACCGAAGTGCCACAAAGGCAAAAGTGTCAAAAGAACAATGTGACAAATGCATGGCAACTTTAGGAAAGAACAATGTACATATAAATTGGCACTATTTTCTACCAGACCTAACTCGGGCACATGACACTATCCTGAGATGCCACATCACCTCTCAGCCCTTGTTTCAATATTCCTGCACAGCCTTCTGGGATACTTCAAGATGGCATCACCCAGGAGTCTCTTGCCACATGTGCTCTGGGGGTTTCAGCTCTACCCCTCTCGGACATCACTGCCATGACCTTCCTCAGGAAAACTTCAAAGGATTCCTCCTGCTGGTTTGGCTTCAGAGGCTAGGCTCCCTCCCTTTGTTCAGTGGGCTTGGACCAACCGTCTTCCTGGCACAGCATGATAGCTGGCTGATTCCTGTGGAGCAGTCTGGCCCACCCTTTCCTCTTTAGGAGCTGACCTAATTAAGTAAATTGCTTCCTTGTGGGGAGAGGCCTTTGTTGCAGCTGGATGGAAAAGTAACTAACTCAGTCCAGCAGAGTGACAACAGGCCTAGGCTCTAATCCTGAGCTGAGCCAGTGAAACATGACATTCCTGGATGACCAATAAGCTGTACAGTCATGACTTTGTACTTTACAGGTCTGTTCTTTTCAGATAGGTTACACTCTACACTGGAATGACTCTGGTGCCTGTAGACTCAAGGGGAGAGGAGTTGCACTCTAAGGCAGTCCTCCCCATAGTGCATAATGGAGGGTCACTGCAGACCAGACAGAAAAAAACACTGAATGCTCCTATCTGTGTGCACCAACATTATGAGGCCTATCCCAGGTCAACACCCAACCATACACCAGGTTCCTGGGATGCACACAACAGGAGTTCACATGTAACCAGACACGTGCCTTTACCCCTTGCTGCATCTCAGCAGCCTTATCTTAAAAGGTGGACACTGGCGGTAAACACGTGCAGTCCATTTTACAATCAGTTTACATTGGGTGGGTCTCAGGTTATTAGGCTCTCCCACAGTAAAAGGTCAAAAAACAAATGAGCAAAAAGCAAACCATCCACGTGGTTACATGGTTGGAACCACCTTCTCACATAGTACCATTTACCTTTCTAATTAATTTTTCTATATTGTGTAAGGTGTCATAGATACTTTAGAAAGGTATTTGTGTCTTGCCTTTTAAAATTTCTGTCTAGATGCCCAGCATATTCATCCAGTTAATAGTCTGATCCATGAAGCCAGATGGCAATTGTCCTATGTGGACTCAATGAAGTCACCATTAGTGCGAAGACATCTGTGGCCTTCTTCTAGAGTATCAGAGTTTCTCCCTCTCTTGTTATTTCTTCTTCAATGGTTTTGTGTTCTGTTGATGAGCTTTACAAAGTTTAATGCTGAATCTTCAAATCCTGAGTCTGCCAATTCTGTTTACTGGCTCTTGAAGAAATTGTTGGTGGTTGGTTTGGAGACACGTTCACATTGTATTCACTTGCCAATATTGGTGAAGTGGTGTTCAGATCTCCCTTCATGTGGAATAAAGTATCTTTATGCTTTGAGTGCGGGAATGGTTTTGAGGACTCAAAGGTTTAATCCTGAGCCTCAAGATGATTTTCATTGGATGGACCAAAACAATTAAAAAGAAAAACATATATTAACATATTAAAGAAAACAATTCAGAATCATCAATTACTTTAAAATGTATTATATCTGATACAATTATGACTCAAATTAAATCATGTACCTACATAACATTTGTTTACTCTAAATATGTAAAGTCATGTTATGACTTATCAACTTTCTGAGACTAATGTTTGTAAATTATGTTTTCTATAATTTCTCATCATAAGGGATCATTAAATAATAGTCATAGGCCCACATAGGAAAAGATACGATTCTTGAAAAATAATATCAACTGCACAGTCTGATTAAACCATATCTCACAGTTAATATTTTTGGGAAATCCTATGCTTGCGAACATCCAATTAAGCTTTGTTATTAGTTCCACAATAAATATATGCATTACACATCCTGTATTTATTACATTGCCATTGCATATCTGCTGATACAATCACTTTGTGTATGTAGGTAATCATATGTCATAGTCAATCCCTACCAGCAACCTCCTGTGTGGATGATAAAGGAATGTGTTATCATGCTTAAAGTCTGATGTCTGTATGTTATTCAGAGGCTGACTCTGTGTGTGTGACAATTAAGATTTAAGTTACAATAATCCATTGATCTCTAGGGATAATGCATATTTTAGACATGATCATATCCATTGATAGCGACATAGCTTCATTAAGAAGAATTAAAAAGAAAAAATAGAGTATCTGAATACATTTACAAAATAGAATATATGTAATGTGTGACTATGTTTCATTTACAAGACACTCCCTTCCCTAATGGATTGTACTGTCTCTCCTGGTCTTACTCTGCTACTGTTATGCATGCATTTTGAGTTATGAAGTAAGAGTCCATTAATTAAAATGAAAAATTAATTAACCAAGTAAGATACACTGTACAATGAAAAGTGTAAAGCTTAACATTGAAGTGACACGCTTTTAAAATGTGCTGATTTTCAATATGCAGTAATAGTTATCTATGAAGGCCATAGAAAGCTATGAAGCAATTTTCCATCAACTAGAAACAGAACCTAATATTGCTGAAATAAGCACAACGTGAATTTGAAGCTTGACCTTAATTTGACATGTTTAGAAATGTCATAACTGCAGAAGGATCCAATTAAACAAGTGAATTATCTTATGAGCAACACTTTATTAATTATGTCATGAACTTCCCACATTCTTATGTTTTATATAATGTTTGAATAGAATTATTGTTGCTTTTTAAAAAGATTCTTGATTCATAGTAAAAAAGAATGCATTACCTAACAGTGATTTTTCCTTTTAGTTAATAGTTAATTGTTCTCATGGTGAAACAACATAGATGTAGAAGGTTAATTTGTATTTTAAGGCCTTTCAGAATCTAGCTACACAAAGACTGACCGTAGCTAACCCTGCAATAAAGTGTACAAGTTGCATGTATTTCGTGGGAACGGAGGAGCTGAACCTGCTTACAGAAGAGGACTGCCATTCCATTCGATCCTGGAGGCGAACAGCCTAATACAATATTTTCGACAAGTTTTCCTTACTTTTATATAAATTAGTATTCCTAGGTAGAGGCAAGCCCTTCACTTACTGCTGAACTCTGCAGGGGATTGGCCCGGACCCAGACCCCTGACTATTGTGGCTACTCCTGCATCTGTTCCCTTTGCATGTTTTTTATTTTCCTTTTCAACAGATTGCTACTGCACCTACATGCTGATTTGTTTGGATGTATTAAGACTCGGCTGAGTGGTATGAACTACTCTTTCTGGGAAGTTCTACTCTAATCTGGCTTGGAAGCTTTACGCTCCTCTGATCTCACTCTTTGTCTCGAAATTTGAACTCTTCATGGGTTCTTGATCTCTAAACCTCTTATTCTGATCTTTAGAATAGGGAATCTATTCCTTCATGTCACGTGCTTAATGGATTATATTTTTGATGCTTGTTCTAACCATTCTTTTAATAAGATTTCTGTAAACTTACGTGATTTGTGAACTAACTGAAATGAAGGCAAAAATAAAGAGAATAACTTTATTAATCTCTTAATGAGAATATAAGTATTGAAAACATCTATTCAAACTCTTATCTTTGACTTAAAAAACTATTGATGCTATTTAAGTTTGTGATTTCTGATTATGCTCCTTGACTCTTAATACAACATTCCAAGGTCCACCAAGAAAAAGAACAATGATTTAGCACAGAATAATGATAATATTATAACTAAAAGAAAGACAGTCTAATTGGAAAAGTTTAGGGCCCAGTCCGCTCTTACAGAAGCCACATGCACGCACACACACACACACGCAACCACACACACACACACCTGTCTGAAAGTATTTTAAGGTACAAATAATCACCCTCGTAGTATTGGCATGTAAAACATGACCAGTGTTTGTGTAAAAGTGTTATTACACAGTGTCATTATGTATCTTTTAAGGATATCTGCAAAAAAATAGCTAAAAACTGAATTATGGTTCTGATCAAACATGTGAAAACAGAATAATTCACTAGTTATTACATACAATGCACGACATAACTCAGGTTACTGTGTTCAAGATTTTGTCTTTTTTCCTGTCCCATTTCTAAATGGTTGCTTTGGTTTGGATTTTCTGTTTAGCAGGCACATCCATTGCATACTATATCTGGCAATTATCAGCGATTGTACAAGTTTAAGCCACACCCATAACTCAGTTTCCTAACTAGGATTTTGTCAGTGAATTTTAGAGGTTATTTTATGATGCACTTCATTTCCAACCCACGCTGCAAATGGCCATTGGCTGTGTACAGCAAAAGTTGGCTGAAGGTCCTGCACTCACCTAGCTGTGGGCAGCCAAACTAAATTGTGCATGGCTTTTGGCCAAGCACAGCAGAGATTTGCCAGAACCCTGAACCCTACCCATTCTTAGCGACCAACACCCAGCCAGAAACCACTGTTCATAGGTGTTGGCCTTCAAAGCTTTATCATTTTTGTAATTGTTTTGAAATTGTGTACCCTGTTTGAAAAAGATCTTGCTCATGTAGCTTATGCACAGGGTAAACTACAGTACTCCAGTCTTCACAAAACGTTCCAAAACATAAAGTCCTGCTACCTCAGCTCATTTCTAAATCTTTCTGTTGGGACTGCCGCCCCTTTTTAAGATGGGGCTGAGAAGTAGGAGGGATCCTAAAACACTTTTTCCCTAAACCATTTTCCATAGGAAAAAATTGACAATGATACAACCAAACAAACAGAATTACAGCAAATTTGGCAGAAAGCTAGATTGTTACCCTGAAAGCCTGCTTTGTTGATTTGGTGTAAATCTGTTCAGTAGTTTTGAGAAATGATGACTGAAAATGTAGGGATATATTGACTGTTGGTACAGCGAGAGTCCAGCTGGAGTTCTATCACATCATAAATTAAAAAATTTGAGTGATCTGATTGGTCCCAAGTAAATTTTTTCTAATCAGCCAACTCGCTCATGCAGGGCTCATAGTCCCACGGGAGCCAGCCATCTGAATGGTTGGGTGCAACATGAAAAGGGCAGCAGCAGTTGCAAGAACTCAGTTCTGTGTCCTGCAAATTGTAAGCTCATTAGGTATAAGTAGCTGCCATAGGGGGTGCCCTGACCCCTAGACCCAATGGAGGGTCCAAGAAGGATCTCTGTGGGTCATGTGATCCACGTGCTCCCGCAGGACCCCAAGAAAAAATGTAAAATAGAAGTAAATGTGGGGATGGAGTTATGTGGCTGGAGGCTACATGTGGGTGGTGGGTCATCCCGGGTTGTTGGGTCACCCCGGGTTGTTGGGCAAAGGGCCTATATATCTATTTTTTGTTTGTACTCTGTCTTATATTGTTGACTCCCAGCTGCCCCCAGCTGCCCCCTTCCAATTTCTTCGCCCTATTTTATATCTCAGTCTTTTATTGGAAAACCTATTGGGATATATTTCCTGTCTACTTCTGTGATAAGTAGTTTAAATATGGATTTTAAAAGTTTCTTCTCTGGCCTGTTCTTCTTGCTGTCCTTGGCACACCCCCTACGCAATGAGAGCCAGGTTCTGAGTTAGTAGCACATTCAAACTCATTAAAAATTAAATTAACAAATATATGTTCCAAATGCAATCTACACATTTTGTGTCTGGTTCATGAGAAATTCCTCTAATACAGAGCATACTCCAGGGATGGCTTTTGTCAATCCGAGGTGTGTGTGTGGGGGGGGGAGGGGGGGCGGGATGAACTAAAAACAAAAAATAGAAGCGTACCTATCCTGCTGGCCGCTGAAAATTTCACCGCCTGCACCGTGCTGCTTCCCATGGGCACAGGCTCCCAAACCCCACCCAATCCCAGCTCTTCACCCAGCATAAGCGAAATGCTGGAATTGTACGGAGCGGGCTTGTTTTGCACTGCAGCAGGGTCTTGGAGCCTGTGCCCCTGAGCACTAGGATATCTCCAAGGGAACAGCCTGGAGATATCCAAGTGTGCATGTGGGTTTTACCGGCCCTGAACGGCCAGCTAAACCCACATTACCACTTTCAGTGCCTGCCTACCACCACTCCCCTTGCTGTGTGACGCTGCTGCCTGGCCCCGCCCTGCCCCTGACTCGGGAGGCTGGAAGTAAAAATAAAATGACAATAAAATAGTTTTACTATCATTTTATTTTTCTTCTTACGGCTGTGTTTTAGCAGTGGAGCGACGCTCCTTCGCCATATCGGAGGATCAACGCCTGGCATATTCATGTGTCATGGGTCTGACATGGCAGCGGGTCTTCAACAGGTTATGCACCTATAGACCTTAACATGGTAACCAAACAATATACCTTTAGTAGGGCTACAACCTTATTATTATCTCATGACAATCAAAATTCGGACCTACTGTCTTTCTGAATGTATTGATGATATACAAGAAATGCCTACTGCCTTTAACAATTAATTTCTCAACCAACACAAGTTTACAAGCTTGATCCTTCCCGAGAGAGCTAACATTCAGGTAGATACAACATAGCATTGACATGAAGTACACTTCAAAATAAACAGCAATAACAAAGTCAGAACTAAAACATGCAAAATTTCAACATCAGGTCTCTCAATAGAGCAAACATTTTAGGCATTGACAGACTCCATAATTTGGATGAAGATTGTGAGTTCCAGCCTGGAAATTCAATGCCTTATTTTGTTCCTGGCACATGGCCCTTGTTCTTTGGTGAAGCAGTGATTTTTCTTGTTTACCCATTTTACTTTTCTTTTGTTTTCCCAATGAAAACAGCTATTCAAATTAGCTTTTTCCTTCTGTGGGTGCCTTACAGCACCTTAAAAGAGGATTGCATTATGGAATCCTTGAGCAATGTGGCCCTGTCGGCTTCTCTCCCTTTCCATCATTTAACTCCCTGTCCTAGGCATTTGAGCCTGTGTTTCCCCTTTACTGAGTGTCTGCTTCTATTCTTCTCAGGTATGGAATGTTGAGAATATGTGAGTGCATCCTTCTCCTTGTTGAATGTTAATAAATAAAGAACGCTTCAAAAATGTTGGTGATGATATTCGATTAGCTTTTATTCCTTGTTTTGTAGTTTTAATTGTGTTTCCAAAGTATTACAATATTCAATTTGAAACAATTCAGCAGCCAAAACGATTTTTGCCCTTACATGGTCTTCTGGACTAGGGTTTTCTCAAGGCTTTCAAGCTTGTCATTGGTAGTTCTTAATGTTTTGTTATCTTTTCCGATAAATCTCTTGTACCAAACAATTTAATACATGTGAAAGAAAACTTGATCTTCGTCCTGAGGCTAATCCCGATCTGCATCTGATCATCAATAGAAATTTTGAAGTTTTCTTTATTTATTAACATTCAACAAGGAGAAAGAGGCACTCACACATTCTCAACCAATTACAATCGAGGTATAATTAGGTCCAAAACCTCGAGACAGCATCCTCCCAACAAAGACAATACTACCCAGGAAGAGAACCTTTGGACCTTTTTCCTCAACTAGAATTTTAGGTATGGAATATGTTAGGTGAAAACACAGCTTTGCCAGAACCACAGAGAACCTTCACAGTTATGGCCGCGCTGCAGACGCCTGAGAGTGCCCATTGAACAGTGACTCTTCTGGTCCTGCAGGTCTTGAGATGAGTATAGGCAAGTCCCCCCCCCACCAAGCAAAATACCGAAGGAGCACATGGAACCACTTGGAATTTTTGTTGTTGTTGAAAGTCTTCTTCAAAAGTATCAATCCCCACACAATTTAATTTTGTTGTAAATTTTCCAATGGCGGTGAATTCCCACAGGGCACCCAATGAGTCCTAAAGGTATCCACACATGTGAAACTCGGATACCTCAGACCTGCTTGACTTCATTTAGCTAAGTATGAAGGATTTTGCTTCAGGATCTCCAGTAGCTGAGCATTGATGGGCTACTGGCCCAGCAACAAATGAATTGTTCAGAATCTCACAGCATCTAGCAGCACCATTAGCTCTTCTCAGCAACAGCAACTTTCCTGTAGGGACACCAGGCCCATCCTCTAACCAACCCTGGTGAACTCCTGACAGGGGCCTCTTCTCAGCAGTCCCTCCACTACAGACCACAGTCCCCAGCCACTCGATGGGCCAGTCTGTGTACAATATCCAAAGTCCACTTTTCCAGGTACTACAGCAGGTCTAGTCTCAGAAGGAGTCATCCATGCCCCCTCTTTTAGGATATTTCAGCAGGTATGCTTCCCACTAGGCTTGTCTAGAATGAGATAGCTAGTACCATCAGCCCTTGGGAGAGTCCCAAAAGATCCCAGAAATACAAATCTGGAGGGGTGCATCTACAATGATCCCAAAACAGTGATGCTGGTTATCACCACATGTCAGATCCCCATGTCTGTGCAGTCTTATGAAGAAGTGGAGTAGAATGCTTGAGTTCTGTGAGTGGTGAATCACCCTCCCAATCCATAAATGTTGCATCATTCATCCACCTTTATCTGTCTTTAAAGAATCCGGCCCACTAATTGCCCCACCTGTGTAAGGTGTTCTAAGAAAAATATAATATGTGCACTATAGAGCACAAGGCTTCAGTGGGTCTGTCACCACCAATAAAGGCCTGACTGCTATCCTCAAAAACTTCAAAAAGGCCAGTTACAGAGAAAGAGAGGAATACATCTGCCATCTCCCTATTATTGAGGGTAGAAGCTTCCCCTATCTTAATTAACTGGGAGGTGCTTATAAAAGTTCCAAAAGGATAATCTTAATCTCTCTTTGGGTTTCCTTTTTCAATCAGTCATTTATAGAGCACTGCAAATCGCCCATGAGGGTCTTAAGGCACTAGAGCTGTTCGCTACTGCGTGGAAGTTGTTTAATCCAACAACCAGGTGTTTAGAAATCTTCTGATTTGTTAGAGTTACGGTGTGGTCCTGAGGTGCAGGGGTAGGTTGTTCCAAACATTTTTAATGCAGTGCTGTGTACTAGTGTTATCAGGTGGAACTCCGCCTGCTTAGAGGTGGGGAAGCAAAGGGTTCCTTTACTTTAAATAACCCTTGCACACTCTAGTAGTGTCATGCTTCTTCATTGGGTTCACCCAGACTCCTAAAGGTCAGTGTGGGCACAACCATGTCGGGTCTCTTTGTAACGGGATATAGTGTCTGGTATCTGACAAGAGGTGCAACCAACCTTCCCTGTACCATTTATGAAATGAAATGAAAAGTAAACTTATAAAGCGCGGTTGCTGCCCAGAGGCGTCCAAGCGCTAGAGGCCAGAGTGGAGTTGCTTGACAGAGAAAAAGCGGGCAGTTAGTGAGGGGCATTAAACAGAAAAGTCTTCAGCTGTTTACGAAAAGAGGAGAGATTGGGATTGGACCTAAGATGAAAAGGAAGTGAGTTCCATGTCTTGGCGGCATTGTAGGCAAACGTCCTGCCGCCGGCTCTTACCTTTTTTATTCTGGGAACTATAGCCATACATGGTATTTATGGTCTTGAATAATAGTGGCACTGCCTTTGTCTGCTGGTTTGATCACTAAATTGGTTTTCTTGCTGATAGACTTCAATGCCTCTTGTTCATTTGTGCTGGAAGGTGTCTCTCCTAACGTTTAGTTTTTCCACCTCTTTGAGCACTGCCTCTTCTGAAAGCAATTACATGTGGGGCATCATGGAGGCTGGCAGATTGAATCTGGATTTCCTCCTGATATACGTGTAACCATTATCTGTCTTCATCATGGGGATCCCTTGGAAAAAGGTTTTCAGTCAGATTTTCCAGAAAAATTCCTCCAGTTCGCATCTGGTCTTAAATTTGCACATATTGGTGATGGGGACGAACTCAAGGCCCTTGTTCAGGACAGCTAGTACATTTGGGTGTGAGTTATAAATCTGTGAGGTTAACTACAAGGTCTACAGGACACTCGGGCCTGCTTGCTTGTCCCTTGTTTGGCTCCTTATGTTCACTCCTTAAAGGAATACCTTAGAGTAAGCCGGAGGATTTTTAATCTTTATGTCCCCTGGTCTTTTTCTTTCAAGTTCTCCCTGGAACATTGTCGAGTCCACCCTGACCTTTAGGAGTCGGGGTGAACCCAATGATGAAATGTTACACTATTAGAGTGTGTGAGGGTTATTTTAAAAAAAGGAACCCTTTCCGTCCCCGCCTCTAGGCAGACGGAGTTCTACCTGATAACACTAGTACACAGCACCGCGTTAAAATATTAGGTGGGACACTTTGTGTATGTATGAAGCAATTTGGGAGGACGTATTTCTCCTGTCTCTCTTCCATAAAATGGAAAGACCTCTCTACCCTTCAGACTTGGGAGAAGGACCATCAATCCCTCTCCCAGGTCTTCTATATACTGGAGGTTGTTTCAAGTCTTGGCTGGCAGGTGCAAGAAAGAGTGTTCTCCGCTGTTGGCTCAATGGATCTGTGGGATGTCTACGATGGAGTGGGAGGCTGATTGGAGGTGTCTGGATGGCTGGTGGAAGGTAAGGCATTTGTTGATGTATGCTGGTCCTTCGTTGTGCAGGGACTTTTAGGCGAGGATCAACATTGTGAACTGGCATCTCTTTTGGATTGGGAGCTAGTGTAGTTTCTTGAGATGGGGTGTGATGTGGGTCCTTCTGTGGAGGGCATGAATGAGTCTTGCCATGTGATGTATTCCTATAGGTACTGTATCGATTCCCCTATTCCTGACCCTGGTCTGGTTAATAATTAACTAGCAGCCATCCAACGGTGCAAAAACCGTTATCTGATTAAGCCACACCACGGCACAGAAGCGCGTTATCTGATTAGGTCATAACGCATGCCATCTAATTAGACAAGCGATATTCCTCCAGCCCCTGATAAGGCATACGGAGTTCTCAAAACAAATCAAACCTACAGCGACCTGGGAAATTCCCATAGCCATTGTTTTGATTTCACCGAGAACTTCAGCAAAGAATGTGCGAACGAGCCCGTTCATATGACATCCTTATTGACGTATATATGTCCATCCTTACGTCAATCTCGGCACCTTTCAGGTATAAATATTACCGACATTGCCTTAAGCAAACACATGCGGTGGTGACGAGATCGGAGCAGCGAGACGTGCTGAGGAGCCCAGCAGAGTGCGAAGCCCACAGACGCTGCCCCGCCTTCCTGACGCGCTGAGAACGAGACGCTGCCTTTCTCCTGCCGAGAAATCCAGCTCCGGCGCTTCCAAGCAGCCCTCGCAGGCAGCTGGAATATCAAGACCTGGGATAAGAGATACCAGCCCTCCATCATTCTAGATCTCAGGTACAGAACTGAATAACCCCTTACAGAGAATTCTCAAATCAGTCCCTTGGCAAAACAAACTTAACTTAAACTGCTACTCATCTACTCCCGCCCACGTATTAGGCTTAGGTCAGGTACACTGGGGTAGGCGTGATTAGAAGCACCAGTTGAGTATGATTAGTCAAATGTATATATGTATGTATTTATTTTATCCATTTTAAAGTATCATATGGCTCAGAAACCATATCAATGCTTTTACAGTATTATTTTATAATTCTGTCTCTACTGTATGCACTTTACTTAACTACAAGTATTGCAATAATAGCGATTCATTTCTCTTGTATGAGAAAAGAGACTGATCAATAAATAACATCTTTTATTGAACCATGCCCATCTCTTATTTCTCTACAAACTGGTGAAACTAAGAATGCACGTACTGACTGAGTAAAATAAGTTGTCTATTGTTTTCACACCACTCTAGAGATACACTCTTGATTAGGGGAGAGCAAAGTTGTCATGTTCTATGGTTGTCAGAAACTAAATCCCTTCTTGTCTATCCAGGGAGGTTAAAATCCTCCTTGCCTATTCGAGAAAGTTTCTAGTGAACTCTGAGCTAGCTGGCAAACACAAAACTTTAAGTCTAATATCGTCGGTAGAAGACCTAGTTAACCTCTGCCCTAGGTCTATACTATTGAAGATATTATTCCAATGCGCAGAGCCTATTGGGATAATAGGAACTACACTACATGGCGCCCAACGTTTGGATAGGCGATAAAACTAACGCAAGACATTAGAGTAACTCAGTCGTGCTTTTCACACAGACCCCTTTTTTCCCATAATACTCCAAAGACGTCTGGAGTGGGTGAAAGGTCATATCCGCCAAACCTCGCAGGAGGAGACTCCTATGTATGGTTCTTGGTTTATTCAACGTTGAAGGATACACTGTGCCAAAATATTGTGCATCTAATCTTTGTTCCATAGAAACCTGATCTGCAAACAAACAGAATAACCTTCTTGACAATAGTATGTCAGAAACTGAAGAAGAAAGGGAGACAGCTAGATTAGCAGCTGAACTCCTAGTAGCAGACAATACTCTGCTGGAAAATGACCCAGATGCAATACTCCTCCCTGTCAACATAAGAAAATCTATAACCCTAAAGCTTATAGAAAATGGACTGACACCAAGAGGTGGTACAGTCATATCCGTAATTGAGGCACACGAATATCGGCAGACAGAGGTATTCTATTCATGGATAAACTTTCCAGCAGCAAACGCTGTAACAAAGGACTTCCACTATTACAAAATAGAGGAACCTCCTAGTGAGTACACTCCTTTCGAAGAAGTGGAGATACCACTCAAATTCCAAGAGCACCTGCTCTTGTTTCATGGCGCCCTAAAACATAATAATCACATCACCAGGCTCGGTCCACTAGGTAGACCAGGAGCAACGTGGCCGGTCCTAGCCGGATATACACCACATCCAGACATTGAAGAAATGCCTGCACCAGAGCTTTTAGCACAGCTAAAACAACTAATAAAAATACATAGACAATTAGTCCAATATGTAATGCGGACTTCAACAATCCAACCAGCACTTAAAATTCCACAGCTGACCAATCATCAGGGGAACACAAATAAAATTACACCTCAGAACATACAGTCCTGTCTAGGTAAAGTACCCGCAAAACGGGAACAAATTCCTTTCTGGCTAGCACAAAAAAACACTCAAATAGAGGCGGTGTTTCCAGATACCACCCCTGTTGAGAAACATAGGATTCTGACTATCTGTCTCCCAATGGGAATCGCACCACATGTGGAGGACTGTGACACTTGGGGAACAGTCTTTGCTTCTATTTACACAAAAACACATGGTGTACCATCCATGTCAGTAATACCAGATGTACTAAAACAGATTCAAGATGAATATGGTCCAGAACCCGCTTTAACTCTCGGTATGAAACTACTGAAAGATTTTAAGCAGGTCTCGGCAATATTATTAGCCAACATAAAGGGAGAAGCAGCAAATGTGGCGATTCGCCAGAGGTTAAAAGAGACAAATATAGCAGACCAACCATCTGAAATTGCCAGAATCATAGAAAAATCCTATGAAGAACTAGGAAGAGATAGTTTTGGTGGAATACCAGTGAAACCCCAACTAGTTGAAAGTCCTGAAAAGATATTTATAAAAAATAATTTAAACACTCAAAAAAAGAGCTGGGATGGAAATAAGCAATCCAATCCTAAAGAAAAAAGATTCCAGTCCAGAGGAAGATCTCCTCGGCGGAGAGAAAGGTCTCCTGACCAAGGACGCAAGTCTCCCCAAAGGGAGCCCTCTGTGAAAAAATACAACCTTAGAAATAGGGATAATATAAAGAAACCTGATAGATATCAAGATATTGATGCACGTCCCTCTCAATCTTTTCAGACTTCCTCGCAGAAATCGGAAAGAAGAGGACGATCAGAACAAAGGGAAGAGCACGTCAAGTCCAAAGACAAAGAACCTGCTCATCTGAATAAAAAATTACAATTTCCAAAAAAGAAGGTAGCCAGTATTAAAGTAATCAACAATGCCGAGAATACTGAGGACACAGCTGAAAAACGGAGAATGGGCTCAGACAATGCTAGACAGCGCAGCAGAAGTGAGCATAGCTCGCAAAGTCCTTATGAATCATCTGGAGACAGTGGACACGAATGAATACATTCAGGTGGAAACTGCAGATACCAGAGTTAGCAAACCTCATAAAATATATGAAATAACATTGCGTATAGAGGGGGATAAGACTACAAAAATAAGGGGACTTTTTGGGATAATCTGTCCAAGGGCTATGACATCCTTCTAGCTGAACAAGACTGGCCTCCAGAGTTTGTCAGGGAGTGCCCACATGGCGAAGAAATAATTATGCCTGCCTTCTCAAACAATATTCCAATTCATAAAAAATATTCACTTGCAAGAAAGTGGGCAGTAGCTCAAGCCCCTGCCTTATATAAAAATCATGTGGGATGGGATGAGGACTCTCCTCCTCACAAAATCCAGTTAAAATCAAAACCTACTGCACAGAGGCAGTACCCGATTAAGCAAGAAGCTAAAAAACAGGTAAAAGAGATCCTAGATCAACTTGAATACCAGGGGGTGATTGAAACTTGCACCTCACAAATGAACAATCCTTTGTTTCCTGTCTCCAAGCCAGACAATTCATATCGTCTTGTTTTGGACTACAGACACCTTAACTCATGTTGCAAAACATTTGCAGTACAAAACTCGCACCGTGCTGCACTAATGAATAACATAGTGCGCAAAAAATACAAAACAACCTTAGACATTTCTAACGGTTTCTTTTGTCAAAATATAGCACCAGAGAGCAGATATTTGACGGCGTTCTCAATAAATGGCACGCAAAAGAATTTCTGTTGTTTGCCCCAGGGGTTCAAGAACAGCCCAGGGTTATTCTCAGCGAGGGTAACAGAGTTACTACAAACCTATGATGACGAGGCATTATCTTATGTCGACGACATCTATTTAACAGACGATGACTTGGATACTCACTTGAAAAGAGTGAACACCATAATACTTGGGTTCCCAGCAGAGGGTTACAAATTTAACTTTCAAAAATCAAGAATTGCCCATCTAACAGTCCTGTTTTTAGGATATGAACTATCAAGTGAAGGCAAAAGCCTGGCTGAGAATTTCCTAGAGAAATGCTCTGTAATCCAAGCACCCAGAACACTAAAAAACCTACAATCAATTCTAGGCTTCCTGAATTTCGGAAGAACTTATATTATAAATTATGCAGAAAGGGTCAAACCCCTTTATGATCTAATAAAACCAGATTTTAAAAGAATCAATTGGACTCAAAAACACACAGAAATTTTTAGATCTTTACAAACAGACATGTTAATTAAAACAAAATTACAAACACGTGACAACACACGCAACCTTGTGATTCGAGTCATCCCTGGAAGATGCGGATTCACATACCTGACCTCTAATGAGGGAGAGAAGGTACCAATAGCATACAAATCACATTTGTACACAGAAGCTGAAAAAAGGTTCAGCATTAAGGAAAACATTGTTCATGCGGTTCAAACAGCTGTAGAAAAAGAAAAATACCAAGCAGACGGTAGACAGGTTACAGTCAGAACAGAAGAATCAGCTTTTGAGGCATTAACAACACCATGTAATTTACCGACAACTGCACTAAATCCAGAATGGATACAATGGGTAAATTCTGTTACTACAGACAAAGTAAAATACTATTTTGACCCGGAAATGAAAGAATTAAAATATCTAGAATATGAGAAAGAATACCCTCTGCCAATCGACATTCTGCCTTTACGACAGTACGCCTGTGTAATACATACAGACGGGCATGCTCAACCCTCAGTTTGGGGAGAGCTGGCTTACAAGGCCACATGCGAAATTGTAAAAGAAGTGTGGCGCGGAGGTAAATTAAGACCTCTACTTACAAAAACACACTCAGTGGAAAATAATTCAGAACAACAAACTGAAATAATAGCGCTAAAAATGGCGCTAGATAATGCCGATCGCGAATTCCCGACACTTATTGTGTGCGATTCGTATTACTGCGTCAAATCATACAATAACAATTTACAGAAATGGATTCAAAACGGTTACAAAGATGACACAGGTGCAACAATAAAGCAAAAAGTGCTTTGGGAACAAGTAGTTCTTTTACAGAAAGAACTACCAAAAACTCACGTGATACATTCACTGAGTCATCAGCGTGCTGGCGTTCACGTTGCAGGGAATTCATTGGCTGAGACAGCCACAGCGGGAGCAACTAAACCGGCTTCCGTAGCTACAAAGAAGCGTGCAGTAAAATACATTGACGGTGAAACTGTGCTGGCGGTGAAAACGTCATCAAAAGGCGACGGCTCAGCGCTACCGATCAATTATCCACTCAATTATACATACATAATCGATGCAAACTCAGTCCCTTTTGCTCGAATCCCTGGAGTGGGGGATAGAGTGATTCCAAACACGAACAGGAGAGGCTTGTTAATAGCAGACGCACACATGGGTGAGGGTCTTAGACACCTTAAGCAAAAAGATTCTCTGGAAGAATTACAATCAGTGTACTGGTGGCCAGGCATGAGCCTGCATCATCACATTTTTGTAAAAAACTGCCCAGGCTGCAATAGAGATCGCAGTGGCGAGCGAGGAGGACTATTGCCATGGCACTTCGCTCCAAAAAAACAACAACAATAAGTAAATACCCATCATGAAAAAAGCGTTATATTAACATAAAAAGACTAATTTACACTTATAATGTAGACCCCAGCGCTCGGCTGATGTCTGGACTGTTATAAAAAGATTTGCGAGTCTATAATGGCATATACGCTAGGAGCATGCTACGTTTTGACTAAAGTATTCTCTTTAGCCCTCAAGCTTATGGGGAAGCATGGCCAAATGAGCATAGCATAGCGGGACTCTTCTCACTTCCTTCCTGAGGGATACGGGATGGTGTAAAGAAAAAACCAAGACATAAAGCAATCTATAACGGAAAAGGTATTAGGTTCGGGAGCTGGGTGGGTCAAACATCTAATAAGTGTCCAACGTAGTCTAAATAACCTGCCAAGGAATTCTCTGAAAGGGTTCAGTCCGTACGAACTATTGTTCGGGACTAGAATGATGATCCAAGATCTTGATAGTCAGACTTCAGTGGTTAAAGACAAAAGCTTTGATATCAAAGATCGTTTGGCTATTTTACAGGACTTAAATGAAACAAGAAAAGACCTGAGCAACATAAAGTTGAAACAGCAGCCAACAACCACTGAAGAGAAACCACCTGTCCCAGCAAGGCCTGTCTGGATTCCAAAAGTCGGGGATCTAGTCAGAGAGATGATCGCGGTAAAGAAGGAATTTGGGCCTTCTTACAGAAAAGCAGTTCCTGTCTTGTCTGTCAACGGGACAAGATCAGTAGTACTACCGCCCCTTGCTGGTAAAAAGGAGAACCGAGTTGTATCCATCGACCTGGTTAAACCACAATCATGTGGCCGATAACAAACAGTAGGCCAAGTGGACTCCCAAGAAGTAGCAGAACACCAATGTTTGCTACAAATACAGAGGCTCATACTGGAAGACTGATCACATTTGGGAAATCTACAGTGAATCAACAAGGACTATGCAACAAAGCAATGGAACTTGAACCTCTTAAAACCCAAATTAAAACTTTTCATCAAGAAACAACAACCTATGATGATGTAACTGCAGACTTTGCTAATGAAACAAAGCAAAATCCAAAAACAATTGGAACAATTGACAGAACAGCATCCGGCTACTTCATCAACTTCGATGATTCATCTGAAGACCTGAGTGAAGCAAAGAAACAGCCATCAACAAAAACTTTTAAAGACAAAGCTAAGGAACTTCTTCAACAGCTGAAAGAAACCTATCTGATCTCTCCATGGATTGAATTTTGGGTGGCCTTCGGTGCATTTATCCTCATTCTTTGGCTCACCTTAGTACTATGTTTGGGAAATTTCATTGAAGGGAAATATGCTAAAATGGACACAGCAAGCCAGAAAATCAACTTGGTCCTTAAACCACACACATCTTCACACATCGAGAAAAGAGAACTTTCTTCAGTAAACTTCACAGCCAATACTATACCAGGCGGTGTAGCATGGGACAAAACTGATTATGAAATATATGGTCCGGTTGAAATCCTGAAGTATCCACACCAATTCAAGATCTCATTGAGTGACTTTGTAAAACCAAGCTCATTTGCGGATGATTGGGACTTTGAAAGTATTAATGATATGATGTCTGATCTTGTGATGTCTGCTAAATTTACAGAACATGATTATTTGCAGGGTTCGTCTAATTATGATCAGATGTTCTGCTACAACCATTATGGTAACCATTATCTACATAAATCTGCTCAACCTAGAAATGTTTTAAATTATAACCAATGGGAACATTGTGCTACTCCTCCAAATGATTGCTCAAAAACATTTTATGATAAATATTCATACTTTTCAGGGTTTAACACAAGTAATGCAGAAACATTTTATTTCAAATTGTCAAATAAGACAGGTATGAAGACCATGCTTACAAACACAAAATTGATATATTCCGATTCATTCTTTGAACAAATGAATACATTTGGGTTTGATTTCTGGAACAATAATATTGAAGCAAAAACTGTTTGGGGTACAAGAGATTGGCACGTACAAGGTATAGAATCATTGTTTAGAGCCTGCATGATCCCAGAACAAATTATATTCTTGAATGACACTATTCAACAAACTACCTGTCTTGGCTTAGCCAAAATCAAAGATTTGAACAAACCGTCTATTCCAAAGCCAACAGTGAACAGTAATAGCTCTATAGATGTTGAGATAGACGTAAACCATATATTAAACCAAAACAGAACACATCCTGAATGGAAAAAATGGTTGATCTGGCCCACAGACACAAATAACTGTCAAGACAGATTCCTGAACAAAATACAGGGGTTCACATTGACTAGGCCAGACCCTATATATTCCCAAAGACAACATCCAGGGATAGTAACAACCTACAGCGTGGGCAAGCTCTGCCTTCAATGGCTACAAACGTCCACACTGGCTGAAATTAAGCAACACCTAACTTTACTTACAGAAGGTGCTGACTTGCGTGATTTCATATTGGGACCACGCAAACAGCGTCAAAAACGTTTCATAGCGGCCTCTATATATGCAGCTTATAACGAAGTCTGGAAAGTAACTCAAATTGAGACAGCAGAAAAAATACGGGAAATTGACCGTATTAATTTGGAAAAATCACTTTCTGTGGTGGACAATGGGTTAATGACTCTGTCCTCCAGAATATATTCTCTGGACAGCATTGTGTCTTCAGCAATCGATATAATATCGCAAGACTTACTGATGTTACAACACGGTCAGTCCCAATTGCGTTCTATTGTACAGCTTGGCTGGACGTTACAAAATTTGCGTTCTGGCTATGTGCCCTGGCGTTTAATCAACACAACGTCATTATTTAATATCTTTAACCTCACTGATAAACAAATCAGTTTGGCACAGAAGGGTGCTGACTATACAATTCTGAGCATTGAAAAACTTGAGAGATTACCATTGACAATGTCAGAACGACCTGTCATTGAATGGATAATACATGGGATAATAAATATCCCGATAACTACTTTCCAGTTTCAATTCTGCCAAAAATATATACAGGCAGGCCAGTATGAAAGGTTGGGTAAAGGATACATTAAGTCAATATGGAACTTGCCCTATACACACGAATGTGTCAGCAATAAAGGCCAGAAAGTGTTTCTCAGTGGCGATAATTGTGCAAGATCACTGAGCGGTACACTTCTGTGTCAGGGTATTAGTTTGCACGGAGCCTGTGAAGGGACTTCAAATAACCTTTCATGTTACCAGCTAGGCACACCTGCAACACGAATAGAACCATTCTTTAGGAGACTCTCGAATGGGAGTTACATTCTAATAGTAGATCGCAGATGTTGTAGTTTGCTGCCCGGAAAACCTTATCTCATAACTGTGACTAGGAAGGTCATGTGCTGTGAACATGTATTGTTCCCCAGCGAGTCTGCAGACAGGGAGGCAAGGTTATGGCCCGATTTGAAAATTGCTTCTATTCGAATAGATACTTTAAGCAGAATGAAGACTGTGCTCCTACAGACGCCGACAAGGCTCACGTCATCAAAAGAAACGTATGATCTCCAAGTTGCAAGGACAACAGAAGAGATTCATTCATTATTATCAACTAATTCCCCCATACATTTCGCAGAAATACTGAACGAAATCTTAAATATTTCTGATACCACTGGTATCTCCAGTGTATTTAAAGCAGTGTTTTCGGGTGCTTTAACTCCATTCAAAGCCATCCTGGGTATTTTTCCAAACTTTGTCCATTCCATTTTTGGCGGACTTCCACTCCTTTTGGGACTAGTAGCGGGTATTCTATTTTTGATCCTGTTATTTCGCTATGGCAAACCATGTCACAGACAAAACACCTGCGACAAGGGAAGAAATGATCCTAGCCATTGGCTACCGGGACCGGGTAACTAAAATCCTTGGACTATCCCGGCTCAGAGACCTGAACATTACTTGGTTTCTTTCATTTAGACCAATGTGGCAAAGTTGTGTTATGCCTGTATTAAGGTGCTTGCTATGCGGCGAAGACTTTATGATTGTGATGAAATGGTCTCGCACTTTTTTTTCTGTATTAAGAGCCATTTCATGTGTGGTTTTCGCATTTATTCATGCTGAATTTAGAAATATGCGTTATATGTTTAGCATTATTAAACTGCTTGTGCATATAGTATACGTGACATTACATGTGATTGTGTTTCGTATATTTTATAAAATCCAATTTCCGGAATGCATATAAATGTATTTTTGGGGTGGTACGGTATACACAAACGCTACTGGTTTCACTATGCCTAGATTTGTAAATATGGACATAGTCTACGTGGAGTGGGTGTGATGTATTCCTATAGGTACTGTATCGATTCCCCTATTCCTGACCCTGGTCTGGTTAATAATTAACTAGCAGCCATCCAACGGTGCAAAAACCGTTATCTGATTAAGCCACACCACGGCACAGAAGCGCGTTATCTGATTAGGTCATAACGCATGCCATCTAATTAGACAAGCGATATTCCTCCAGCCCCTGATAAGGCATACGGAGTTCTCAAAACAAATCAAACCTACAGCGACCTGGGAAATTCCCATAGCCATTGTTTTGATTTCACCGAGAACTTCAGCAAAGAATGTGCGAACGAGCCCGTTCATATGACATCCTTATTGACGTATATATGTCCATCCTTACGTCAATCTCGGCACCTTTCAGGTATAAATATTACCGACATTGCCTTAAGCAAACACATGCGGTGGTGACGAGATCGGAGCAGCGAGACGTGCTGAGGAGCCCAGCAGAGAGCGAAGCCCACAGACGCTGCCCCGCCTTCCTGACGCGCTGAGAACGAGACGCTGCCTTTCTCCTGCCGAGAAATCCAGCTCCGGCGCTTCCAAGCAGCCCTCGCAGGCAGCTGGAATATCAAGACCTGGGATAAGAGATACCAGCCCTCCATCATTCTAGATCTCAGGTACAGAACTGAATAACCCCTTACAGAGAATTCTCAAATCAGTCCCTTGGCAAAACAAACTTAACTTAAACTGCTACTTATCTACTCCCGCCCACGTATTAGGCTTAGGTCAGGTACACTGGGGTAGGCGTGATTAGAAGCACCAGTTGAGTATGATTAGTCAAATGTATATATGTATGTATCTATTTTATCCATTTTAAAGTATCATATGGCTCAGAAACCATATCAATGCTTTTACAGTATTATTTTATGATTCTGTCTCTACTGTATGCACTTTACTTAACTACAAGTATTGCAATAATAGCGATTCATTTCTCTTGTATGAGAAAAGAGACTGATCAATAAATAACATCTTTTATTGAACCACGCCCATCTCTTATTTCTCTACAAACTGGTGAAACTAAGAATGCACGTACTGACTGAGTAAAATAAGTTGTCTATTGTTTTCACACGACTCTAGAGATACACTCTTGATTAGGGGAGAGCAAAGTTGTCATGTTCTACGGTTGTCAGAAACTAAATCCCTTCTTGTCTATCCAGGGAGGTTAAAATCCTTCTTGCCTATTCGAGAAAGTTTCTAGTGAACTCTGAGCTAGCTGGCAAACACAAAACTTTAAGTCTAATATCGTCGGTAGAAGACCTAGTTAACCTCTGCCCTAGGTCTATACTATTGAAGATATTATTCCAATGCGCAGAGCCTATTGGGATAATAGGAACTACACTACAGCCACTGAGTTCTGTACTGTTTGTAGTGTTTTTAAGAGGCATGCAGTGTTTCCTATGTAGCGTGTGATTTAGTAGTCCATTCTACTAGTGACGAGGGCTTGTGTGACGTTCCTTCTGGTGTTTACCAGGAGCCACCTGAAGATCTTACAGAACATGTGAAGGGCGTGGAAGGAGGTAGAAGAGACTGTATTGAATTGTTTCTTCATAGATAGCTTGTTATCCAGGATGATGTCGAAGTTGTGGGCATGGTCTGTTGGGTCGGGGAAGTACTGAGCTCCTTGGGCCACCATGAGTTGTTCCACAGTGAGGTGTTGTTCCTAAAGATGAGTACTTCTGTTTTTTTCTTAGTTGCATTTGACACTGTAATCCTTTATCCAGTCCGCAACGTTCATCATGCATCTGTAGGAATTAGCCTTTGTAGAGGAGGGATCTTCAGACAGAGAGAGGATGAGCTGTGTGTCCTCAGCGTAGGAGACAATGTTGAGTCCATGTGAGCTGACGGTGTTGGCCAGGGGGTCATGTAGTTGCTAAAGAGGGTCATACTTAGGGACATCCTTTGGGTTCTGCCGGTGAGGTACAAGGTAATCCATTAGAGGGTGTTTCATTGAATCCCAATGTGGTGGTGGAGTCTATTGATCAGGATGTGGTGGGAGACGGTGTCAAAAATGGCTGACAGGTCCAGGAGGATGAGGGCTATTGTTTCCTCATGGCCCTGGAGAGAGTGATTAGATGGATGGCAAGAGAGAGATTACTCAAGGAGACAGAGGGAGCTTGTTTGAGCATTTTTGCCACAGCTTATTTTGGCACCCCAACAAAACAAGACCTTGGCTTTGGTAGATACACTACAGGAGTGACAAGCCACGCCTCAAAGCAAGTGATTGTGGTATTATGTGTAAAAGTACAAAATAACAACAATGCAATTTTTTTTGTTTTCAATTTTCAAAGCTTTATTCGACTTTTAGTCATAAAAGCAACCTCCTAAACATCATACAATAAATACTAAGTATAAGAATAATGCATTAAAAAACGTATTAAACAGCAAAAGTCGAAAAGCTAATAATACTAAAAAATGTATACATACAATTTTATAAAATTTCATATAAAAGTGTTAACCCCTTCGACGCTGATGACGAGCTGGGCTCGTCATGAGGTAGCCTCCTCGCACGCTCATGACGAGCCCAGCTCGTCATGTAAAGTGCGAATCCGTAAATCCCAGCGTACGGGCGGAAATCCTACCGCACGCATGCGGTTAAAAAGGGACAAGCAAGATTATACTGGCAGTTAATAAATCATATTATTCCATAGGCTTTAGAGCACGAGATCTTATGACCCATGCCCATGCAAGGAATTTTGCTACGCCTATTACCAATGGTGTTGAGGTATCAGATTTTAGGATTCTTAGGGCCTGAGAGCAACAGCGGGTGCCCATGTTCTTGCAAATAGGTTTTAACCACATTCGACGTGGAATCGCATATAGGGGGCAGGAAAAAAGCAGGTGTGCAATGTCCTCAATGTGGTTTTTACAATGGTCGCAATAAGCGTTCTTTAATGGGGACCATTTTTGTGTAAAAGCATTCACTGGAAGAGTTCCCACACGAAATTGGAAATATAGTTTCCTATCCAGTGGGCGTTCAACTATATCCCAATATTTTTCATATAATGGGATTTGTTTTGTATCCAAAAAGCGTGAAGTCAGGGAAGATTGCAAACCTTTTCGATACAGTGTTACGTATACTGACTCCCAGTAGATATCCTTAAGTTGCTTTTTTGATGGTAATAGGGCAACATCCTTTTTACCCCACAAATGATCCAGGCCCAATTTCACCAATGTGCCCCGCAATTCCTTTAGCCATGCAATGCAGTGGAAGCGATCAAAATTCACAACATCAAAAAAAGCAGATGCATAATGACTTAACTCTGGGGTTACCATTAACCGCCTCCAATACAACAAAGGACGTAGACGGGCAATGTCTTCAATATTTTTCCTACCTAAGTCCATCTTGAGTGGGATTATAGGTGTACTTTGAGGGGCCCTAATAAGCCCTCGTAGGAATCTATTTTCCGCCCGCCCTAGGTTATCTAGGTCTGAAAAACCCCAGAGCTCAGACCCATACAAGCATGCACTTACTACTTTCATACTGTAAACTTCAAGTGCACAATTTATAGGTCTAGTCAAAGAAGTATTATGTTTAATAGTGACTGCACCTGCTAACTGGCTAAATTTTAAAGATGCCATGTTGATGTGTGATTTCCATTTCATGTCATTTTGAAGGGTGATTCCTAGATAAGCAAAGGCATCTACTTTTTCCAGTGGTTCACCCTTGTATTTTATCACCCCCTTGAAACCTGTTTGGGAACTCAGGCACATAAATTTGGTTTTGCTGGTATTTAATTCCAGGCCTCGGCTGTCGCAAAAAACCCCAAAGGCATCCACCGCTTTCTGCAATCCACTGGGCGTACGTGATAGTAAAAGCGTATCGTCCGCGAACATTAGTACGGGGACGTGTACACCTGCCATGGTTGGGGCATCATTTGGAAATTTATTTAAATGCTCCACAATTCCATTTATATAGATTGAAAAAAGCGTTGGAGCCAAGACGCACCCTTGCCTCACCCCTCGTTCTACTGGGAAGGGGGTCGTCACTTCCCCCTGTTTGCCCCACCTTATTTTTGCAAAATTATTTTCGTGGAGCCGCACCAGCAAAGTGAGGAGCTCATGGCTTATTCCCGCCTCCGCCAGGGTTTCCCACAGTTTCTCTCTTGGCACCAAGTCAAACGCAGCTTTTAGGTCCACAAAAACTCCATACAATGTGCCATTTCGCAGCGTGACATTTCTCCAATAAATGGCTAAAAAATAAAAGACTTGGTCAACACTACTAGTCAAGGGGCGAAAACCCGCTTGATAAGGTGACAGTATATTTTGGTCTTCAATCCATTGTTGCAGTTTATTCTGGACTAGTCGACCCATTATCTTCTGCGCTGTGTCAATCAGACTAATGGGTCTATAATTTTTTGCCTGGGTTTTATCCCCCTTTTTGTATATGGGGATGATTTCTGCCCCTTTCCATGAGGCTGGGACTTCTCCACCCATAGCGATTGCATTTGACAGCATTGTGAAATATGTGCACCAAGAGATACGGTCAGATAAAAAAACGTCTGCTGGGATCCCATCCATGCCTGGCGCTTTTCCACCCGACACGCAATCCAGTGCCAAGTTAACATCCTTTTCAGTGAATATCTGATCACTGAAAAATATAGCTTGGGGGGGAGATATGGATGCATATATCGAGCATCTGGCATACTGAGGTTTAAAAAAGTAATTCCAGCCGTCTATTGGCACATGATTTTGTGGTTGGGCAGCTGTCTCACCCCTGTTCCATTTGACTAAGGCCCAAAACTGCTTGGAATCTTTGTTGGTACACGCCTGCTTCAATTCACTCCAGCCCTCTTCATCCCAGCACCTCTTTGCTTGTTTCTGTATCTGCCTATAAAAGTCCCTTGCCCTTCTAACAGCTGTTGGGTTTCCTATTTTTAATTCTTGACTTAAATTTTGCCTTGCCAATCTACAGCTTTTATCATACCAACTTTTAACAGCTCTGGTTTTTTTTGCTGTGGTTTGGACTGCTGTTTTAATAAAATAACTTTGCAATTTAGAAAATAGGTTTTTATGAGCCTCCATCATGTATTCCTGGAAATTACGATTCCCAGAATGCGCTTTAATATTGTTCACTTCCTCTCTTACCTGCTTTTTCATATTTTCTAGGTTTCTTTCATCTCTTAACAACATTCCCCATTTCAAATGTCTTTGATTATTTGAACAGACAACATCTCGTGTTACCATCAACTTTTTGTTAGTGGGTACTCTAGACTCTTGATAGGAATGGAATGTCATGTACAGAGGGTGGTGATCACTCTCTAATCGTGTGACAACTTCCATATCTATTAACTTGGGCCATGCTCTTACATCAATTAAGAGATAGTCAATCCTGCTTGTAGCACGACCATTATCAAAGGTGAAGTTCCCTTTTGGGTCAGATTGTGTTCTCCCATTCACAGCTCTCAAGCCTCTAGCGAGGCAGAGGCTCTTTATACTAATGGCCGTAGCACTCCATCTTTTTATGGGAGGAATCTCCAATTGTGGTATTCCCCATCTACTATCCTCCTCTTCCGTTAGACTCCTATCCTCTTCTCCTAGGGGCTCAAAAGTTGAATTAAAATCACCACCCACTATAATGTGGGGATTAGGACAAAGGGTTTCAACGTCTTGTTCTAGGGTGGAAAAGACTTCAGAAGGAATACCTGCACCAACCCCCCTAGCATAGATATTATACAAAGCTGTTTTTTGGCCATTGGGCCATCTGATATTTAATGCTAGAATATCATTTGAAGTTATTTGTCTTTGTGATATAGTACAGGACAATGCTTGGCGAACCCATATCAACAATCCTCCCGAGGGACGTCCTTTTCCACCTTTAAATGCAGGTTTAAAAAAAATTAGATAGCCCAATCGAAAAACTGGGTTGACTGACCAAGTTTCTTGCAGCATGACTATATCATGCTTGTCAATGTAATCAACCCATTCTGGATTATCTATCTTACTAACTATACTCCAGGATATAAAAGTTAGTGTACATGCCACCTCCAAGTTTCTACTGACATCCACTTTTGGCTGTCCCCCCTGCTCAGGTCTTAAGTTATCCCCAGCCATTGTTCTAGTGTTCATAGAATCCTCTGGCCCTGATATGAGTATATTACTATTTGGGCTTTGTGGGACTCTATGGCCAGGATCCATATTTTTTTTGTTTCGATCCATAATTTTATCTAGTTTGCCTGTGGAATATCTTGACTCATTTTTCACTGATGATCCTTTATCTATTGCAAGTCAATCACACTCATTTAGATTGGACAATGCTGTGTATCTATTATCTAAATTTAAACCCCAAACATTAGGTGGGCCCTCCTTTGCACGTCTACTGGTCACTGTTGTCCATTTGGTTCTCAGAATGCTCGGGTTTGATACTAAACCTTTCCTCTTATAAAAAAAGTCCAGAGTGAGTGGGATTAACTCCGCTGATCTGCGTTGGGGTGGAAAAAGGTTATTCAAAATTTCAGGTAAAACTTCGGGGGATTTAAGACTCAAGACCACGCAGTCCCCTGAACATTTCTTAATGCTACTCCCTATCCATTTTACCCGTCTTGCGGTTAATAAATCTTCTGCCAATTTGTGTTTACCCCCGGGACACATATGCATGTTGTTATTCAACCATTGGAGTGCCTTATTTAATAGGGAATCTGGATGTTCTTTCTGGCCTATGTTTAGCGGGGGAACATTGGCAAGTACCAGGATAAGGGGTGAAGCTTCAACAATTAGCTCCATAGGGTTGTTTTCTATGCTGGAGCCCTGTAATAAACAATTACCATCAGGCTCAATAGATGGAGTGGTAGCAAGATTAACTTGGTTTAGGCCAGTCTCAGATCGAACCTGTTCGTTCTGAGGTAGCTTTATTGCACCTTGAAGTGAGCCTTCTAGTCGAGTTTTTTCAGCCAGCTTTTCTACCAGCATGGTCGGCAATTCCCCCATTTTATTGTTAGTTGCTGTAATATAATCCTCCATTTTATTTATTTTAGCAGTAAGATGATCGATTTTTGACAATACGGGTTTTACTAGCTGGTTTAGCTTGATATCCAGCATGCCCATAAGTTTTTTTAGTAATCCCTCTTCGTCCCATCCTTGGTTCACCTCTCCTCTGCTCATATTCCCATCTGCATTTTTCCTGATTGGTGGAGTAGCTGGCCTTTTCCTGCTAGACCTTAACCCTTCCCTTTTTGTCAGGATCTTAGCAGTCGCTTTTGTTACTCTTGGAGCGGCAACAGGAGCAGCGGGTGAGGGGGGGGAGGAATGTACTATCTCCAACTCTAGATCTGGATCATGCAAAGAGAGTTCTAAATCTAGGTCTAAATCTCCAGTAGGCGCTTGCGCATTGGTGGCTGAGTGTACTATGGCTGAAACATTTTGTGGTAACCCCATCTCCAGC
Organism: Lissotriton helveticus; assembly: GCF_964261635.1. Classification (NCBI taxonomy): domain Eukaryota; kingdom Metazoa; phylum Chordata; class Amphibia; order Caudata; family Salamandridae; genus Lissotriton; species Lissotriton helveticus. Next base: position 1,377,934,910 of record NC_136069.1, on the reverse strand, counting down.
CCATGAGGGGCTGGGGATGAAATATTCGAGGTGTCCAAAACAATTAGATCCGTATTTAGGATCTCATTTTGGGACAACGAAAGTGGGGTGCTAAGGCCCAATGATGACCTCCTTGCATGGTTAATATTTTCCACAACTTGTACCAGATAATTATCCATGGTATTACCCGGAGCTATAGAATTTTTTGCCTTCGACATTTAGATACTAGTAGTGATAACTATCAGTCTTTAACCCTCTAATGTCAATATAGTCAATATAGTCAGTCGGAGTCACCTTAGAAGTCTTGTTACCTTCCTGCTTGACTTCCCAAACAGTCCTGGTTCAAATCAGGCAGCAACGAGGGCAGTAGGCAAACGTGAATCCTGACGACAATACTGGTAATGGGACTTTGAATTGCAACACGTTTGAGGGGTGGCCCGTCCCGTCTCCTTAGGTCCACTGAGGGCCACAGAGGGCCCGCCCTTTGCCCGGGCTTAGCCCCGGGCGTCCCGCTTCGCGTCCCGCGAGGGAGTGGCAGCGTTTTTTAAATGCGCCTCCAGGCTCTTTCAGATGACGCTATACCCCAGAAGGGCTGCTGGGACACGTAGTGCAGCCCCTCGCCGGTCTCCTCTCGGCGGCTCCCGCTTTGGGTGTCAGAAAAGCGGCAGAGCGGCGGGAGACTAGCGGGCGGGTTTGGAGAAAGCAGAGAAGGTCCAAATAGGGCTCCAAGGGTACAAACCAACAGCAGTGCTGGCAGCAGTTTTAGCGTGAACAGGCAAGCAGGACAACCCACTTACAATAGTGGCAGCGTTGTTTAAATGCGCCTCCAGGCTCTTTCAGATGACGCTATACCCCAGAAGGGCTGCTGGGACACGTAGTGCAGCCCCTCGCCGGTCTCCTCTCGGCGGCTCCCGCTTTGGGTGTCAGAAAAGCGGCAGAGCGGCGGGAGACTAGCGGGCGGGTTTGGAGAAAGCAGAGAAGGTCCAAATAGGGCTCCAAGGGTACAAACCAACAGCAGTGCTGGCAGCAGTTTTAGCGTGAACAGGCAAGCAGGACAACCCACTTACAATAGTGGCAGCGTTGTTTAAATGCGCCTCCAGGCTCTTTCAGATGACGCTATACCCCAGAAGGGCTGCTGGGACACGTAGTGCAGCCCCTCGCCGGTCTCCTCTCGGCGGCTCCCGCTTTGGGTGTCAGAAAAGCGGCAGAGCGGCGGGAGACTAGCGGGCGGGTTTGGAGAAAGCAGAGAAGGTCCAAATAGGGCTCCAAGGGTACAAACCAACAGCAGTGCTGGCAGCAGTTTTAGCGTGAACAGGCAAGCAGGACAACCCACTTACAATAGTGGCAGCGTTGTTTAAATGCGCCTCCAGGCTCTTTCAGATGACGCTATACCCCAGAAGGGCTGCTGGGACACGTAGTGCAGCCCCTCGCCGGTCTCCTCTCGGCGGCTCCCGCTTTGGGTGTCAGAAAAGCGGCAGAGCGGCGGGAGACTAGCGGGCGGGTTTGGAGAAAGCAGAGAAGGTCCAAATAGGGCTCCAAGGGTACAAACCAACAGCAGTGCTGGCAGCAGTTTTAGCGTGAACAGGCAAGCAGGACAACCCACTTACAATAGTGGCAGCGTTGTTTAAATGCGCCTCCAGGCTCTTTCAGATGACGCTATACCCCAGAAGGGCTGCTGGGACACGTAGTGCAGCCCCTCGCCGGTCTCCTCTCGGCGGCTCCCGCTTTGGGTGTCAGAAAAGCGGCAGAGCGGCGGGAGACTAGCGGGCGGGTTTGGAGAAAGCAGAGAAGGTCCAAATAGGGCTCCAAGGGTACAAACCAACAGCAGTGCTGGCAGCAGTTTTAGCGTGAACAGGCAAGCAGGACAACCCACTTACAATAGTGGCAGCGTTGTTTAAATGCGCCTCCAGGCTCTTTCAGATGACGCTATACCCCAGAAGGGCTGCTGGGACACGTAGTGCAGCCCCTCGCCGGTCTCCTCTCGGCGGCTCCCGCTTTGGGTGTCAGAAAAGCGGCAGAGCGGCGGGAGACTAGCGGGCGGGTTTGGAGAAAGCAGAGAAGGTCCAAATAGGGCTCCAAGGGTACAAACCAACAGCAGTGCTGGCAGCAGTTTTAGCGTGAACAGGCAAGCAGGACAACCCCATATATATAAAGACATTATTGGTTGAAACCAAGGGCCTCACAACTGTGAGGGATTTCCCGTCCGACGAAATATAAATCCCATATCCTATGGGATTTATATTTCGGCAGACGGGATCTTGGTCACTGCTGTGATGGAGTGACCCATCTGTCAAGATCTAAATCAGGCCCCAAGGTCGGTTACAACAGATATGCCTTTATAAAGCAAAATAGGACAAAATAGCAGGACAAATCTATAAAAAAAAATGGGGAAATCAATATTGATAACAGATATCAGCAAAACATGTGTTTTGGAAAATGGACCAAAAATAAAATGGTTTTCTTATTCTAAGGGCCTGATTGGGTACTCTGCTGTAAATGCAACAGAGTACCCTTCCGGCTAAACTCTTGGTATGCCAGTCTCAATTAAAGACTTAAGTATTCATCAATGGAGATCATGTTGGCTCCCATTGTGATTCAGAATTTATTTGTATGGGGTCAGGAATACTGGCCATACATGATAATTCAGTACCCAGTATTCCTGTGTCCCCCACACCACACAACTAGGAATAGGGACCTAGGTGGGATCTATTTGCAGTATGCTCATTCTTGGGCATAAAAATGTAAGGGTTATATCAAAGGAATTCCATATAGGGGGCTATATGGGAGTGTTCTCTAGCTCCCTTTTGTTCAGTCTCAGCTACATGCATCTTTAGAGGGAGCCGACATTTACAACACAGCCGTTACCAAGCAGTACTAATACCACACAACCATATCAACACATATGTCTTTTATGTATATTGGGACATGGGCATTTTTAGGGTTTACAGGTTGGTGAAGATATTGGGTGGAAAGGATATTTGTAGGGTTTAGGGCGGGTGAAGGTATTTGGGTGGCAAGGGTAGTTTTTGTGTTTAGAGTGAGTGAGGGTATTTGGTTTGCAAGGGTATTTTTATGGTTTATGGTGGGTGAGGGTATATGGGTGGCAAGGGTATTTGTAGGGTTTAGGGTGGGTGAGGGTATGTGTTTCGCCAAGGGTATTTTTAGGGTTTAGGGTAGGCAAGGGCATTTGATTGGCAACGTTAGTATTGGGGTCTAGGGTGGATTAGGGAATTTGGGTGGCAAGGGTATTTTTACGGTTAGGGTGGGTGAGGGTATTTAAATCACATATGTATGGTCCCTCAACAGGATTTGCCATCATGCGTGCTAGATACAGAGGGGCATATGTACAAGGGAAGTTGCGGAGCTTGTCGTTAGCCTTCTTGGCTTAACGACATGCTCTGCCGCTTCAGAAACGCAGGGCTGCCCTGCATTTCCCCCTGCACTGGCGCTAAGTTTAGCAGCTTAGCGCCAATGCAGCACCTTTGCACCGTAGTGCAAGGGTGTCTGCATGCAGGGAAAGATTGTTTATATATAGAAAGGTCCGCCTTCCTGTACATAAACAATCTTGTAATGCCGTTTTGTAACTTCTATGTGTGCTGCTTAATGCAGCACATCCAGAAGTTGCAAAACTGCATTAAAAAAATATATTGTTTATGTGTAGGAAGGGACACCTTCCTATACATAAACAATCAATGGACTTTTGCTGTTTTCATGTGTGCTGCACTTCGCAGCACTCATGAAAACAGCAAAAACAAGGAGAAATTAAACATTTCTCCTCACTTCGCCAGAAGACCAGGTTTTTCCTGGTCTTATTTCTGGTGCTGCCTTCTATTTACACCTCCCTTGTAAATAGGAGGCAGCGTCAGAATCAATGGGTGTTGCGGTGGGTTTACTTGGCAGCGTTAAGCCACATTAAGTAGCTTAATGCAGCCTTGTAAATAAGGCGAAGCCCCTATCGCCAGAGGGACGTCAAAAAAAGAGACAGTCCCATGGCAATAGGGGTTTTTAAATATGTCTGAGAGTTTTCTTCTCCCGATACCCTAGGATAACATTACTCCTATTACCGACATGCTGATATCCACAGCATTGTGTTCACCAGGAATATGGGCATGTAGGAAAAGTGCTGGCACTATACATTGGTATGTACGTATTCCACCACATCTTGTTCCTGTCCTATCTGGAACTTTTCTCATACTCCATTCAAGATAATGTTAAAAATTCCATACCTTACATAAGACACAAGAAACTACCCACGAGAACGAAAAAATCCAACTTTAGTGAGTGACTTTTAAACTCTGCCAGGTCTTAGTTAACATAACTTGCATATTCACAAAGTAAAACATTCCCCAAGTAAGCCCCTTGCCTCTGGCTGAATGAACAGCAAAAAAGAGGTTTAATGCGGAAATGGATGAATGCATTTACTACAATCGACCCACACCCTAGTGATTGAAACATCAGCAAGCAATGCGCATGCAGGGGCATATTATCAAGCCTGGGCGATACAATTATCGCCGCTTTATCGGCCGAAAACGGCCGCTAAAGCGGCGATAATGGGCTTGATAATATACTCTGTGGAATTCCAATCGAAGCCCATGTTAGATGTGAAGACATATTATCAAGCCCATTATCGCCGCTTTATCGGCCGTTTTCGGCCGATAAAGCGGCGATAATTGTATCGCCCAGGCTTGATAATATGCCCCGCAGTTTTTATTATCTGCCTTTCATTTGCTTATGCTTTCCTGGTTTTAAGCAGCAACAAAAGCATTGTTTGATATAGAAGGTCATTATACCTACATAGAAGGATGGATAATCCATATCTCTGCTTAGGCTGCTCTTGACTGCGAGCCAACCCACTATAAATGTGACAATAAGAAAGTTAACATTTGTTTTATCCAAATAAGGCCATTGTTTCACACTGTTTGGGCTTTTCAAAGCATTTCTCGTTTCTTATATTTTTTAGCGAAGAATATTAAGTTTAGTGAAACGTAGTTGCTTGAAAATAACTTTTTTTCTGTGTTCCTAACTGTCCTAAAATCTCCATAGTTGTCATTGGTGATTTTATCTCATCAGGCAGACCACGGCAAGGAACAGATTGGTATTTGCAGTCCTTCTCCGTACATGTTTTCTGGTCCTTTCAGCTATCTCAGCTTGACCAAATGTTCTCTGTACCCGAAGGAAAGCTCCTGAGTAAAATGTCAAGCCGATCAACCTTTTTTATTTTTGTTTATTTCCGCCAACAGGTCTCTTTTTACATCACACAACACTGCCCCTTTTCTGACAGGTGTAATTCTGTCGCTTGTTTACTTTTGGTCAGATAACAGAGTTTTGTTTCTGTGTATTTGCACTGCTTCTAAATAGAAAATTGTATTTTGCGAGACAATTCTTATCATTGTGATTGCAGTCAGTGAAATACACGATAGTGCATCAAATTGCTTCTAATGCAGTGGCAGTATTTGTGCCGATAGCTGAGATACGCGGCTGAGCTTACTTTGAGAGTAAGCCTTTTTGGTGCAATCTTGTGCTGTTCAATGTGGTTGTAGAGTTGTTTTTCTCTGTTCTTGTATCTAGCATACGTTTGACAATACGGATAGGTGTTTGGAATTATGATTAGATGCGGCAAAAGAAAATGTGCAATGAATGCAACAAGAAAAAAGATGAATGCTGTTTTGTTTAAAACTAAGTCAGAATATGAATCATTGTGGGCATTGCTCTCTATTTATTTTCTCAATGAAATACCCAAATATTTTAAATCTAACAGATTATCAGCCTGATTCATGAAGCTAAATAGCGATCGCAATAGCTGCGAAAAAGCAATTGCGATCGCAATTCATAAAAAAGGTATTCATGAAAAAAATTAGCGAATTCGTTAAGACATAATAGCGAATTCGCAATATAATTCGCAGAATCCCGGTAGTAGCCCAATAGCGATTCAGAAAAAGCGAGAAACCACGGATTCTGCGAATAAGTATACGAATTCGCAATACAATCGCAATCACTATTCAAGAAGAATCGCAATTAGCGAAAAACCCAAAAATCGTTGTTTGCGAGGCGCAATTTAAGGACAACCCAAAGCAGGTGGTAACCATCAAAGTAAAAAAAATGTATTTTTTGAAAAACCGTTTCCCAATCAGCAACAGGTGCTGGCCTGACCAAACACACTTAAGGAGATGCAGCTGCAGCATTAGGACTCTCACAATGCCAGGACTGTACATGGTGGTCAGGCGGCGAAGGCTACAGCGAGCTGCACGGAACAGACGCAGGATCCAGGAGAGGATATTCCGCCAGCGGGTCACCCTGCTGGGCCAAACCAGAGAGCAAATATACGCTAAGTACCGCCTGAATGGGCCAATGATCATCAAGCTAATCCAGGACCTGGACCCCCTGATGCAGCACCCAACAAGGCGGACCAATGCCGTGCCCACACATGTTCAGGTATTGTGCAGCCTGCACCTTCTGGCCTCCGGAAGCTTCCAGGGGATAGTTGCCGCTGCTGGGGGGATAACCCAGCCCACCATGTCCTGCTGCCTAAGGAGTTTCCTAGATGCAATGCTGACCCAGCTACACCAGCACATACAATTCCCCACCAGCCAACAGGACTTGGATGAGACCAAGCATCAATTCTACAATGTTCGCAATTTCCACATGTGATAGGATGCATTGACTGTACCCACATCCACATCTGCCCACCAGCACAAACGGAATACATGTACCGCAACCGCAAGTCCTACCACTCCCTCAACATCCAGATGGTGTGCAATGCCAAGACATACATCACGGACATAGTGGCACAGTACCCGGGGAGCACACATGACTCCTTCATATTCCGGCACTGCGGCCTCCACACACGACTGGCCAGGGGAGACTTTGGTGAAGGACACCTACTTGGTAAGTATACTTGCCCCACAATGTTACACTGTGATGAACTAGCTGCGCTGCACAGGCACTCACCCTCTGCTCCTCTCATTCAGGTGACAGTGGCTACGCTCTCCGTGAACACCTCCTCACTCCATACCTCAACCCTGCTACACCACAGCAACGGCATTACAATATAGCACACATACGCACAAGGAATTGCATTGAGAGGACATTTGGGCTGCTGAAGAGCAGATTCTGCATACTTCACAAGACTGGTGGGGCCATGTACTACAGTCCTGATGTCTGCTGCCGCATTGTGGCTGTGTGTGCAATACTACACAACATTGCTACCAAGCGCCGGATTCCTGTAGAGATATCTGGCAGTGAGTCGGAAGGGGACGACCGGCCACCTGCACATGCGCGTCATGCACGTGGGGAACATCCAGCTGTAGGACACAGACGGCGCAACCACATCACAATGAACTGTTTCTAGTGCACCCACTCCCCTCACCCAACACTTCACAAATGCATGACAATGGAAATAATGACAGGAGTCCGATGTTCAATGCTTGAATAAATATTATTGTTGATAGCACAATAATATGGAATAAGTGTTATGATTTACATGTGAGGAGTATTGCGCCATACTGCTCAATGTTTTAGACACGACCTGCTTATGTCAGCAGCATGTCCCTGCCCATGGATTGAAATGTCATGTGCGCCTCCGGCGCGCAGCACCCAGTCGCCTCTCAGGCTCCTCCTCCAGCAGGGCACGTGATCCCACACTGGGCCTGCTGCTGCGGCGTAGGACACCGACCTGTGATGCAGACAGGCTGCTGACACTCGATGTCCCCTCGCTTGGTCATCCCCACCAGCATTGGCTGGGCCAGTTGGTTGTAGAGCCAGGACAGCACTGGTCAGATACTCAAGTACACGTGCCACGTCCTCACTGCATTGTGCCATCTGCAGCTGCATTGCCAGACACCGACGGGACAGCTGGGAGGTGGCATTTCCTATCACGTAGTTGGAACGCGTGTAGGCCGAGAGGCGCGTGAATCGCTGGCGGTGGCGGCGGCGGGTGATGTAGCGCTGGCTGATGATGGCCGCAGTGTTTGCCTCCATGGCAGTTGTCATCCGGTCAATTCGATCAGACACATTGGCAACATTTCTGCCTATGTTGTGGAGCTGCAGTTGTATGGCACCTTGGCCTCGTGCCTGCAATTGGTGCACGCGCAGCATGCGGCGCTCAATACGGAGCCCTGGTACACGCACAGCGATCGCCCTCCTGCCGGTGCGTGCTGTACTCTGCTGCGGCTCCCTGACATGCCTGCTGTGCTGGCTGCCCACAGTGGGTGTGCGCTGTGTCGCAGGTCTAGCAGCACCTGATGTTGATGGTGCCACTGGGATGGGTCTTGCAGCTGGCACTGGTGCTGTGCCTGATGGAGCTACAGAAACAACAATAACCTAGATTCCAAAGTCACTTCATCTCCATTAATTTAAGGGAGAAAGAACCACACTATTTTCTGCTGGTGGTTGGGTTATTAATTTTACCCAAATTCTTTCAATTTTATTCTTATATAATAAAAGGGGCAACTGTTCTTCACAGATTTGCACACACAAATTTTTACCAACAAACATTTACAGTAACAAACTATTTCCTACAAATAACGGTGGTCAGTGAGACAAAAAAATTCACATAATCAATAAAACGAATAAATTCAAAAAATCATTACACAGAGTATTCACAATCTCTGTTAATTAATGCAATGTGGAACGCAAGAAATGTTGTAAAGCAAGACAAATCAATTGCACTGCCAATTGCGTTTGTTTACACAATATTCCAATATCTTGTTAGTATTTAATTCATTCTCCAAGATATTCTCAGTAATCTTATTCTTAACAACTCAGCGGAACTCTCGCTGTGCCGACGCGTTTCGAGACACACTGTTGCCTTCGTGTGCTCTCATCAGGGCATCTTACTTATCCACATTCATATCTATAAATACAAAAACATATAAAGCACCTGTCACTTATCTGCAGTGTTTTTATAATGTAACCAACTCCCCTCAATGGCTATGTGGTCCTACCTACCTGCCAATGTGGTGAAGTGTTATTTTGATCGGGCTGATGGAGCTGGCGTTGCTGGTGGTGGTCTGCATGGTGGCACTGGTGCTGTGCCTGATGGAGCTGGCGTTTCTGGTGGTGGTCTGCATGGTGGCACTGGTGCTTGGCCAGATGGTGCTGGTTGTGTGGATGTTTGCTCCTCCTCACCCTCAGGCTTCTCTGGTGCCTCATATATCTGCAGCCTCTCGCTGTCACCGCTGGTGTTATCTGCGCCACCTGTGATGGAAAGTGGACGTAGATTAATTGCATGTCTCTTTGGCATGTGCAGTTGGTACATGCATGCTGGCTACCATTCCCTGACTGGCTGTTGCATTGCGGACATTGGGACATGTCTGGCTGCATTGGAGTTTTTGTAAGTTGTGGGCAGACTACGTGTCCCACAATGCAATAGGGCATGTTCTGATGTGCATGGGCTGCATGACTGGGGTTGATCATGGGAGGCTATAGGGTCATGGCCATTGTTAGGGGACAGGGTTGCAGTCGCATGCCACTTACCTTGGCTGTCTTGGGTGGGTCGGGATGAGTCCAGAGGGATAACCCCAACACATGCCTCAGGCTGCCGTGTGTCCTCCACACGATCCTCCAAGGGGGTGTTGGGAGGGACTGTTGGATCTCCCCCTCCAGTGACAAGGCTCTCACCCAGCCTCTCAGCCACCCTCTCCTTGGCACGACCTCGGAGGTCGTACCACCTCTTTTTGAGGTCTTCTATGGACCTCTGTGTTACTCCCACTGCATTGACTCTGGCGCGGATGCGCAGCCACAGTCGCCGTTTCTCGGCCTCAGGCACCCTCCTGGAGTCCTTGCCAAATAGTTTGTTGTGGTCATGGCAGACTCCATCGATTAGATGCTCCAGCTCCTTCTCGGAAAATTTTATCTTGCGCTTGCGCCCGGTGTCACTGGGCCCTGCTGCTGCATCCTGTGGCATAGCTGCAGTCTGCAATATCCAAAATATCCAAGTCTGGAGGTGTTTTGAGAGGAGCTCTGTGTGGTGCTGCTTCAATCTCTGCCTCAGTGTTCTCAATGGGGGTGGGAACTGCCTGCTTCCTGGTTGTGATGTCATCACTGTGCTCGAAATGCAACTTCCCGTTTTTGCGATCTCGCTATCAGCGAGATCGCAATTTGCGATCTCGCTATTTGCGAGATCGCTATTCCTACACGGAAATGGACGGATTTAGCGATTTTTCTGCGAATTTGAATAATTGCTATCGCCTTTTGCGGACAGTTGCGATTCGCATTATTTTCTCACAGTTTTTGATGAATCCCATTCTGCGAGTTCTAAATAGCGATTCGGTATTAATCGCTATTTAGAACTCGCAGATTTCGGTTTTCATGAATCAGGCTGTATATGAGCTGATGAAAAGAGTTGTAATATGATTTAGACTCGCAATTAAAATCCTGATTAGCAGTGGCCTGTTAAATTCCGGTAAGGGTGGTGATTCATGTTAATGCACTCAATGAAATTCTGAGTTTTTGGATAACGAGATATAACCGCAATTTACCCTTGGTACATTTCAGCAGGTCAAAAATATTGGGTCCTAAAAATCATTTACAAAAATATTGCACCACTGGATCTAAAGTTTCTAATATTGACTCCAATGGGATGATAGTTTTCTAAATGGGGAGAGGATGTGGCCTAACGGCTAGGGCGGTCGACCTCAAATCTGGACAAATCACTTAGGGGCATATTATCAAGAACGACGTTAAAATTATCGCCGGTTTAGCGGCAGAAAACTGCTGCTAAAGCAGTGATAATGGGCTTGGTAATATGCCTGGAGTATTCCAAAAGAAGCTCATGTTCACACCAGAACATTGACTTCTATTGGAATTCTCAAGGGCATATTATCAAGCCCATTATCGGTGCTTTTGCGGCAGTTTTCTGCTGCTAAATCGACGATAAGTTTTAACGCTGTTCTTGATAATATGCCCCCTTATCTCCCCACGCCTAACAAAACTGAATGTGTCCTCCCAACTGGTGCTCATGTAAAGCGCTCTGATACTTGATACCTTCTGGCGAAGTTCACACGGTATAAAACTCAGTGGAAATAAAAAAATTATATTTAGGATACAACCTTTCTGTCAGATGATATTTGTTTTATGATATTCTGCCCTCGTACCTCGTAGTGTTAAGAAGAAACACAGTGGTGGAGAATCAACTCAATTTTATTGACTGTATAATTAATTAAAATCCTTACAGTAAAATCAACAATGAAACAAATTCTTGTATGTAAAAAAAAAAAAAGGAGAAATACTTAAAAAGCTAAAGTTAAAGCTAATGCTAAAATCGGGACTGTCGTTGGTTACATCATTTGATTGCATGAAATATTTTGTTTGAATGTCTGAGTCCCACATGGTTGTCCATTCCCCTACTTATGTGCCTTTAGTCTGTTACAGTTGGGCGCATATGCTGCTCTCCACGGTGCATTAAGTGTCTTACTAGGTGCGTTGATTTCTTGGTAGGGGGCGTGAAAATGGGACACTGTCAGAGAGGCTGCGTGGCTGGGTCCTGTCCACTGTGGTCCGCAGCTTTTAAGGCCAGCCTGATTTGGTGGATGAATTTCGCCAGTCTTGCCAAGATCATTGTGGTGGTATTGGACAGACATAATGCTGATGCTTCACTACAAGACTTTATGTTCTTACTGAGGCAAATTGAGCGCAGCAGTCGCTGTCGATCGTTGTTGAGGTTTGGGCAACAACAGAGAAGGTGCAGCCAGGATTCCTTCTTGTAGGAGCACAATCTGCAAGTTATGGATTCCCCTTTTCGAGCCCAAGCGGGATTGAAATCAGCTATCCCCAGCATGGTCAGCCTCATATATATAATTTTGCTTCGGGTCTGAGTTGTGAGGGACTCACTTAAATAGGGTTGTGCTGTTCCTGCCCTGTATGAATCATTTAGTGAGGCCAGGTGCGGGCTTCGGCGAAGAGATTTGTAGTCAAGGTCGAACGAAATTTCACAGACTTGTCTATTAATGGCTTTCTTCCATGCGCTCAAGGGAATGTCCTGCCGTGGCATACATTCTTCCTCGATCTTCAAGACTCGTATTGCCTTTCCCAGCCTTATGTGCCATTCCGAACCTGGCCACTCAAAGATGAATCTCAAATGTTTTTTTAAAGAGTTGGCCGGAGCCCTCAGTATTCTTAAATATAGCTTTATAATCTCCCCCTGACATATCAGATCTGGTCTTGCGAGGCCGAGCTCTAATCTTAGCCTAGTATTTCTTGCCGATTTTGGTATTAATAGCACCGATTTATATGCCTTAGCCTGGGCTAGAGTAAGAAGAGTATCCAGTTTCCCGGGGAAGGCTAAGTGGCCGTAGCTGATTGCCGGAAGGAGTTTTGCTCTAAGGGCTATCATGATGGGGCTGGCGGAAGGGCTAGTCAGGTTCTGGCTAAGTTGTCTTAGTGCGTGGGTGACCTTGTTGGCTTTAGAGCTCTGCTGATTTATATGTATGTTCGCCTTGGCCCGTTCCGTGAACCAGACCCCTAAGTAATTGTATGAGGCCACCGAGTTAATTTGATCGTTTCCCAGTTGCCACTGTACTTTCTTTTTCCGTTGCTAGGACCCAAAAATGATAACCTTGGTTTTCCCTTGGTTAACTGTCAAGTTGTTTGCGATGTTAAAGCAATTGAGGGCGTTTAATGCTCTTTGCAGTCCCACCTTCGTATGGTCCAGTATAACTGTATCATCAGCGTACTGTAGAACGGGAAGCCTCACGTTTCCTAATTTTGGGGCTATTAGACTGGGGCCTTTTAGTGCCTCAACCAGATCCGCGGAATATAAGTTGAAGAGGGTGGGGGCCAGCACGCACCCTTGCTTCAGCCCGTTCTCTGTGCTTATTTTGGGGGAGACTGTACGGGCACTTGTTTTGACCCTCACCCAGGTGTCCTCGTGTAATGACCTTATTGCCTTCAAAAGATTTGGAGGGATGCCCCACTTTTCTAATTTCCACCATAATCGTTTTCTAACTACTTTATCGAAGGCGGTGCTATAGTCCACGAAGTGGTGGAGAATCAGTATGGTCTCTCTCTCTTCACAACAGTAATTTACCAGTTGTAGTTAAAGAAGCTTTCATCTGGGCATTACACGTTTGATGCCTTTATTCATGAGGAGCTTCTTTCTGAGTGCTGGAGTAAATCTAGACTTGGGCAAAAAGGGTGTTTCCACATGAATCATATGTATACTTCACACCTTACGGTTTTATCTGCACTGTTTTCTCCAGGTAAAAGCTTAAGAAATTGATACTGGAAAAGACATCGGAAAGAGGAGAAATTACGAAAACCCATCCCACCCTGTCCAAACATACACTGCTCTCAAATAGCCAAGGCTGATATCATATATCAATTTTTGGTGCAGGTGCATCTAAGTTGAATTTTCAATAATATGTTATTAGCGTCATTTTACACCTCAGTGTTTCACTGTTAGACCTGTCATCCTTAGGGTGGTCTTCCCCCAAACCTTTTGCCTGCTTACCTCCTCTTTCTGCTGATTTTTTTTGTTGGCCTTCGGACTCTGAGCACCTTGCAATGGCTGACCAGTGTTAAAGTGCATGTGCTTCCCCCCTCACCATAGTAACATTGGTATCAACAGAATTGGCATATTTAGTTTACTTGTAAGTTCATTGAAAGTGGTATACTACATACCCAGAGCCTGAAAATTTAATGTTACTAGTGGGTCTGCAACACTTTTTGTGCCTCCCACACAAGTGACCTTTTAAACCTGTCTCGGGCCTGCCACTGCAGAGCCTGTGTGTGCAGTGTCAGTGCTACTTTGACTTGTAATTTAAAACATGTTGCCAAGCCTTAAACTCCCTGTGTATTACACATACCTCACACCTAAGGTAGGCCTTAGGTAGCCCATGGGCAGAGTGCTGTGTTAGTAAAACGTAGGACATGTACTTTGAGCTTTTGCATGGCCTGGTGGTGACAAACAGATATTTTCATTTTTCACTACTCCTCTCATAGGTTAACACTTTTAGGCTGTAATTCCTGATTAGAGAGGAGTAGCTGTGTCATGTTTTATATCTTTGGAATTGTAATGATAAATCCTCCTTACTTGTAAAGTTGGATTTACAATTTCTATTTTAGAAATGCCACTTTTAGAAGGTGGACGATTCTCTGCATTTACAGCTGTGTGTGCCTCTAACCTGTCTCCAATATACGTCTGGGATGGGTGACAGCTACACTTTGTGCAATTCCTCCAGACAGCTACAAACACAGGAAAGTTATGTGTGTCTGAGTACTTATCCACATTTAGATGTATCTTCCTGGGGAAGAAGGGAGGGAGGGGCTGACACTTACACTTGAATATGCAGTACCCTGTCCCCACACAAAGGGCTGATTACTCCTATTGATAGTTGGAAACCAGGGTTGGGAAGAAGGTGCTTCTAAGCACTTCAAAGGTCTTTCTTTGAAGTCACCCTACTTCAAATTCACAACTGGGTGTAACCCCACCAAGTCAGACACTTGTGGACCTATAACTGAACTCTGTCAGAAGAACTGCTGTGCTGCATCAAGAACTGACAATCTGCTGGACTGCTGATCTGGAAGGCCTGCTTTTCTGCTCTCTGTCGCTGCTGAGGGAAGCTGGACTCTGTATTGCAACCAAAGTGATCTCCAAGTGCTTGTTGGTTTGCCTCCTGTTGCTTGAGACTCAGTGATATAAAAGTCTCTACCCCTGCTCCTGTGCCTGTTCCTGGTTCACTGGAAGTGGACGCAGTTACTTGCACCAGGCAAATTGACACATCTCCAGTCTGTGCATGAGTAGAATCAGAGCATTACTCTTGGGGCCAATGCATCACCTTGGGAGTCCTATGCATCGGAAAAATGCATAGCAGTAACTGCGGTGTGGAGAGATCAATGCATCCTCTTGACTGCATGGAGAAAACCAGCGCATCGCACTTCGGAACCAAAGCATCTCTGCTCAGTGCTTCGTCTTTGGAACCAACGCATTGCCACCACTACATGGAGAAAATCTACATATCAGCCCGACTCAGATTTTAAGTCAAAATTCTGAAAATGCCACATTTAGAAAGTTGGTATATTTATTTCCTAACAGTTTGTGTCTTCTGCCAGTGTCCTGAGCCACATGACTAAGAATGGCTCTGCTGTTTGGTTTGTGTGTTCCTCCCGAACAGTGACAGAAAAGGGATTTATTTGTAGAGGATGGGCCATCCTATGAGGATGGATGGGGAGAGAGCTGTTCCATATCACATTTGCACTTCAAAGGGGTTCACTCCCAGCATACACAAAAGGAACCTGACACCAGTCTCTTGTCATCATAGACTTCTTGGAGCCTTGACTGGGGAAGGGAAGATCTTTCCAGAACCAGATGTAGGGGTAGGACAGGATATCCCCCCTCACACACAAAGCCTGGCACGTGTATAAATACTGAACCTTCAGAACACTCCTAGATCCCTGGACATTAGCAGAAGAAGGACTGCCCTTCCACCAAACACTGGCCTGCTGCTACCAGAGAACTAGCATGCTGCTTGAGGGCTGTCTTGCCGTCCAAGAAGGAATACTGGACCTGCTCACTTTCATCCCAGGCTTACCTGAGTGATTCCAAGGATCAATTGTCTGACCTTCTGTTGGGCCCACAGGGACAGAACAAGCTCAAGGAACCTCCCTGCAGCTGTCCATCTGATATGCTGCAATGGGACCTGTCTGGCTCTACTTTAGGACGTGCATGAGCCACGTTGCTGGCCTTTGCCTGGAGTGAGTCCTGATCCCCAAGAGGTGATCCCCAGGTCCTGGACCCTTGACTGGTATCGGATTGCATCCCTCCCTGCCTAACTGTAGGTCCTACCAGAGCTGACAGTGTGATGAAACACAGACCAAGACCTTGCATGGTAGCCCATCGTAGCTCCTAAGTAGCTGCCTGATTGGAACTGACACAGCTCAACGCAACTCGACGCAGTACCTTAGAACCCCAGACTTCACAGCTCCTCATAAGAACTACTGCACATAATGCAACACCTCGGGTCATACTCATGAGGTACAACTTTATGAAGGGCCTAACCCAATCCTGTATCTGGCCTGCGCTCCATCACGGCTGGCCTGAACTTGTGACTTTGTCCCAGTCAACTGCAACCAGATAACCACAGCTGGAGCTTTGTGCTTCTCTGAGGTGTTGTTACCTAAACTTTTGAAATTACTTACCTGCAGCTCTATTTATTGAATTTTTGCTGTTCTGGTATCATTTTATTTATTAAAATGTACTCTATTTCTCTAAATTGGATAGATATTTTTCTTGTGTTGTGTTGTCACTTTAATAATGCTTGTGTGCTGCATACGAACATTATACATTGCCTCTAAGCTAAGTCTGACTACTTTTGTGCCAAGCTACCAGAGGGCTAAGGACAGGTTAACTTAGTGACTTTTGTTGGTCACCTTGATCAGGATTGTGGCTGTTGCCTGATTGGGACTTCCACCCTCCTCAACCAATACCACAATTTCTTACATTAGTGCTCAGTGGGGGAGTCCACTACTTGTATTTGTGAAGTACCACACAGTGCTTGTGTGTACCAGTAAAACCCATATTTATAACCTGCAATCAGATTTGTGTTTTTTCCAAATTCTCCATCGTTGGCCTCTAACTTTTCTGTTGAGCCTGACCTTGTGCGTTTGTAACTCTGCCTGCAAGCATAACATTTTAGCGCAACAACCTTGAGAGCTGCATGGTGGCTGAGCTCAATGGATTCAGGAAGAGGGGGCTTACAGCAACCAAGGGTTACAAGATGCAGGAGCTCCAGAAAGTCCCTAGGGCCTGGGATGATGCCCACCAGGTGATAACCACAGCACAGGAGCAAAAGAAGAGGAGTAATATCCTCTGTACAGTAATATTAAAAATGCTGGAGCATGGGCGTAGCGGGCGCACCGCTGGCGAAGCAAGCCCGTCTGCGCCCGTCCTACTACCATATATGTGACTTTTGCAACAGCGTCCATTTCAGATTGTGAGGTATTGGATTTCTGCTTATATTACTCCCATCAGTTCACTTTCAAAGGCACTCTCCTTTATGGGCCACCTGGCCTCAGGAGGCCTTTTGTAATATCGCTGGAAAATCTGTTGGAAAAGGGACTCTGTACCAGTTCCTATACCTTACTGGGCAACTTTAATTTTCATTTAGAGTCACATGCAGACCCAGATACGGTGAGTCTTTTGGAATTCATGAAAAGTGTAGAACTTAAACAACAAGTTGTTGGGCCTACTCATATGGCAGGGCACACGTTGGATGGTATCTTTTTTAACAACACGCAACTTTCTTTTACAGGGTTGATACCCCTGGTCTGGTCAGACCATGTGGCAGTACGCTTTGAGCTAGCCTCTTCTAACCATCATGAGATGAGTAAACTAGCCAAGAAACCAATGGTCTCCAGTGCATGGAATAAAATTAAGGCCAAAGAGCTAGAAGATTTGTTGAACACTACCTCATTTCAAATGCCCATAGACATAGAAGAGGCGACCACTCAATATACCGACTGGCTAGAGGCAGTCGGCAATAAGTTAGCGCCCAAAACTTTGTTATACTCTAATAGAGCACGGCCCTCCGCCCCATGGTACTCCCAGGAACTCAAAGATCAGAAACTGAAGTGCAAATTGTTAGAGAGGAAGTGGAGGAAGGGGTATAACGCCGCAGAAACAGAAGCATATAAACAAAGCCTAATGGTTTATAAATAGCTACTTCTCACAACTAAGAAAGAGTTTTTCACCAACCAAATTAATTCTGCCATAAATTCGGCTAAAGAACTCTTCAAAATAGTCACCAGCCAGGCGTACCCTGGTACACCTAGTATTTCCTCAAATCAGGGGCTCTGTGATGAAATAGGCAGATTCTTCTGTAAAAAGTGGAGGCCATTTTTGCCACATTTAATGGTCCAACAACAGATGGAACACTGGACGTCAGGGAGAGATATAAATCTCGGTCTGGTCCCCATCCGATATTTGAAGAGTTTGTACCTTTATCCACCAGGGATATTCATAAGTCGTTGATGTCAACTAAATCAGGTTCCCCTTATTATCCATGTCCAGTGGAGGTTTTAAAACTAGCCCCAGAACCCATTGTTATAACTCTTACATCTATGATGAACACAATGTTTGCGGAAGGACGCTTTCCCAAAGCTTGGAAAATCGCATCAATACTACCACTGCTTAAGAAGCCTAGCTTGGACCCCAAGGATCCTAAAACTTCCGACCCATCTCGTGTCTCTCCCTGTCAGCAAAGCTGGTAGAGAAAAGCATGAATGCACAATTGAGCACATACTTACGAGAAGCGCAAGCATTAGATCCAACGCAATATGGGTTCAGATAGGGGCACAGTACGGAGTCCGCTCTCTCAAAATCTACAAAGGAAATTAGAGCCATACTTTTCCAGGGAGGTAAGGCCGCAATGATTATGCTGGACCTGTCCGCGGCCTTTGACACGGTCCATCATGACCTGCTGATGGATCGGTTGTGGGGGTGTGGAATCCGTGGTAAAGCATGGGAACTCCTGAAGTCCTTCCTCTCGGACAGAATGCAAACAGTGTCACTTGGCACATTCTGCTCCAAACCTTTCTCACTACCCTGCGGAGTTCCTCATGGTTCCTTCCTTAGCCCCATACTTTTTAATGTTTATGTGTCCTCTCTGGCCCCACTGATCAAATCCTTTGGATTTCCTCTGACATCATGAGCAGAGAACATTCAAATTGTGGTGTTTCTGCTATCGGGGCAGGAGACAGCGAAACGATTTCACCATTGCATGGAAGCAGTGGGTAAATGGATGTCCCAAAATTGTTTAAAACTCAACTCTGCTAAAATGGAAGTAATTATTTTGGTAATGACCGCAAGTTATGGACCCCAAGTTGGTGGCCAGACTCTTTGGGCTTGCTTCCGACCCCCACCAGCAAAGTAAAAACCTGGGAGTCCTGATTGACGACAAACTCAATTTTGAGGACCAAGTCAATTCAGTTGTCTCGGCTACCACATTTGCCCTTAGAACATTCAAGAAAATGTTAAAGTTTTTACCAAAGGAAAATCAACTCACAGTAGTCACTGCACTAACAATGTCGAGGCTGGACTATTGTAATAGTCTATACCCCAATATTCAGGAGCGGTTACTGCATAGACTCCAACTCCTACAGAACTTGGCCGCCAGACTGCTTACAGGGACAGCTAAATTTGCCTCTGACTCCGGTGATATCTGAAGACTTCATTGGCTACCCATTAATAAACGGGCGCAGTTCAAATCACTCTATACTGTTTACAAAGCCTATTCAGGGTATCGGTCCGGATCATCGAAAGCAGCAGTTTCAGTGGTATGTCTCCATAAGACCACTTCACTCTTTGGGAGCAAAATTAGTAATAGTCCCTATCTTAAAAGAAAAAACAGCTGGGGAGGTAGGAGTTTCCCGGCAGGGGCGGCCAAGGCATGGAATACCCTCCCATTCCATCTTAGAAATAGCACTGATCTACTGGCATTCAGGAAAGCCTAAAAAACCTGGCTATTTGACACTTAATCCTCGGCCTCATATGTATGACTAAGTGGGAGGTTTGTAGACAGCGCCAGGACACCTTCCGGTAACAGTTTGCACGTTCAAAAATACCAATAACATAACATAACATAACAGGAAGTAGTGGGAGAGGAGGATGAAAAACCCAGACCACATCCCCAGAGAAGAGTTGAGGGCCCGAGGAGTGAGGCTCCCTGCCAGGTTCAGTGCAGGCAGCAACATCTCTTCCCACAACCTGTCCCCTGAGGAACTAGAAGAGAGGAGGACTGAGAGGGATTTTCAACTGCACTTGGTCCAGCTAAAAATGAAATCCGCCAAGGACAAGGCTGTTGCCAAGAGGGCCACAGAGGAGGCTGCTGCAAACAGGGCCTTGGATGAAAAGAAACTATCCGTGGCTCATGAAGTGAGTTGCAAGGAGCTGGACCTGAAAGCCAAACAACAATCAGGGTCCAGTAGCAATGGTGTAAGTGAAAATCCAGTGTCCAGTGGAGACAGTAGGTTTCACATCCCTAAACATCTGTTGCCTAACTTTGTTGTGGTGGAAAACATTATTAAGTCATTCAAGGCTTATGAGGTTGCTCTTGAGATGCACAGAGTCCTGGAGGAGTATTGGGGTGCAGGCCTCTGGAGGCACATTTGCAATGAAAGTAGAGATTAACTACTGACCCTGGGGAAGGAGTCCAAGATGAGGTATCCCTCTTGTCAGGAAATATGGCCTCACCCCTGAGAAGCAGAGGCTGAAGTTCTGGGTGGCCAGAAGCTGCCCCACTTGTTCTGGGAAGAATATATGTATTACTTCTGAAAGGCACTGGGTATTTGGGTCCAGTCCCAACCTGTCCAAAAGAAGAGTAGTTTCTATGAGATGAAATCCTTAGGGAATCCCAGAATGTTAGGAGTGCTACAGGTACAGGCATATATCAAAGGGGACACCAAATACCCTAGGAGGATGCAGCCCCACACTGGTGGGCAGACACCAAGGTTGGCTAGGGTAGCTACTGTTGTAATTCAAAAAATGTTGATTGCATTATTAATTTAATGACATTTTCAGATTTACATATAACATGTTAACTGATCATATTTCAGTATATTGAACTAATGTTTTTTTTAACTCCTGGTCGCCAATGAGGTTGTTGGTGATACATAGATCTAGTTAACATATCCTGAAATATGGTGCCTTTCAATACGTGATCTTAAAATAAATATGAAATACCAGCATTTTTAAAGCGCACAGTTACCTCCAGAGCGGTGTTCCGTCGCAGGGGGCTGTCAGGAAGATTACGCAAGCTATTGCACAGAGTCACATGGTGCTGAGCTAACCTGCCGCAGGCACTGGGGATCGAACTGTGAACCCCGTGGTATGGAGTCAGGCACCCTGGCTTCTGCGCCACCCCTCCTAGGGTGCTGACCAACTACATCTCTCAAATGTTCATCATGTTTCAAAAAAAGTGTCTAACTTAGTCCCAGTTTCCATCTACCCCACATATCAGACTGGATAAAGCCTGTGTGCTCAACAAATGTTCCCTGTTTTTAGTTAGGACCCTTTGTTTTTCTTCTCTGAAGACCCAAAGTGGATATCCCATTCCTGCAAATCTCATGATCATCATATTGGGTTAATGTTCAAATAAGTCATCAGTGGAGCAGATTCTGCGGGCCCTTAGCAATTGACTATATGGAATACTCCAATTTAAAGAACAAGTGTGTCCACTATTGCGATGTAAAATGGAGTTACAGGCAGTTTTATTTTGGGAAAAACTTAGGGGCCCATTAGAATGTCGCATGGTGGCGGCGATCCACCCGACATTCTCTCCCACCCGCATGCCAATTCCTGGCGAGTTGTAAGTTGGGGAATTAATTCCCCTTCAATGCTGAGGGTCCCTGAGGGCCAACTAGCCAACCAGGTACCTGCAGTATGCGCCAGGGAGCTGCGTTGCAGAGAGGTGTTCAGAGGCCACGCCCCTTTTTACACCTCTCTGCTACGCAGCCCTGTGGCGCTTACTGGAGGTACCTAGTGGGCTAGTTTGAGCCTAGGGACCCTCACGATTCAAGGGGACTTAATCTCTATCTTAAAATGGCCACAGGGCGCGTTTACACAGTGGTGAAGGGAGGTGATGGGGCCTGAGGTGACGTGTGCAAACACTCCCTGTGGTGTGTTTTAAGTTGGGGACTTAAAACGGGCCACAGGGTGTGTTTGCACATATGTCACCTCAGGCCCGCCCCCTCCCTTCACCACTGTGCAAACGCACCCCGTGGTGCATTTTAAGTTGGGGGATTAACTCCCCTTAAATCCTGAGGGTCCTTGGGATGCAACTAGCCCACCAGGTACCTTCATTAGGTGCCACAGTGCTGCATTGCAGAGAGGTGTAAAAAGGGGCGTGGCCTCAGAACACCTCTCTGCAACGCAGCTCCCCGGCACATACTGGAGGTTCCTGGTGGGCTAGTTGACCCCCAGGAACCCCCATTATTCAAGGGGGATTAGTTCTCCATCTGCAAATGCGCCAGGGGGCGCATTTGCAGAGTGCTGCATGGAGGGGGCGGGGCCTCCGGTGCGATGCCACTCTTTTTAATAAAAAATTTAGAAGGGGGGCTGTGTGGCCCCCTTTTTTTCAAATGTATTGGCACTGGGGACCCCATCCCCCAGGGCCTGCCCCTATTTTATTTATTTTGTAAAACAAATTGGAAGGGGGCCGCGTGCCCCCCTCCTGAGGCCATAATTGGCCTTGGAGACCCTATCCCCCGGAGCATGGCCATTTTTTTAATTGTAAATTAATTATTGGAGGGGCAATGCGTGGCCCCCTCCTCAGGCCATTTATGCCCCCTGGGACCCCCATCCCCCAGGGACGCCCTTTCCTTTTAAAAAAAAAAAATTATAATTGGGGAGGGGGCCTCGTGGCCCCCCTCCCGGGCCATTTATTGCCCCGGGGACCCCATCCCCCAGGGCTGGCCCTCTCCGTTGGGGACCGTGGAGGGGTCCCCAATCCCCCCTCGGTCCCACTGGCTCCCGCCTCCTGCGGGAGCCGGCATTGCTTTTCCACATGGGGAGCTGCTGAGATGCAGCTCCCCTTGTGGGAAAGCAATCTGCTTTGGTATAAGCAGAGTTTGCTGTGGAAGGGCGGGAGCCGCGAGGCTCCTGCCCTGCCATAGCAAACTGCAGTGTCCCGGGGTTGGGCACCCGGGACACTGCAGGAGCCGGCCCTGGGGGTTGGCGGTCCACAGGGCTATGACAGGGCTCCAGGAGGGGGGTCACATGGCCCCCCTCCCAACATTAGCAAAGCCCCGGGGAGGTGGTGGTCCTCGGGGCATGTGGGGGGGCTCGAGCCCTCACACAGGTTAGTTTTCTTTAAAAAAAAAAAAAAAAAACGAGCCCAGGGGTGGTGGTCCCCAGGCCTGTGGGGGGCCATGAGCCCCCGCAAATATTTTAGAAAAGCCCCGGGGTGGTGGTTCCTGGGGCTAGGGGAGCCTTTGAGCCCCCCACCCATTTAATTCAAAAGCCGCGGCCGTGGCGGTCCCCGGGCGGCTGTGAGCCCCCTGCAAATATGTTTAACAAAGCCCCAGTGGGTGGCGGTCCCCGGAGCTGGGGCCCCCTTGGGCCCCCATTTCAATATAGAGATTGCCCCCGGGATTTGGCCCACCCGGGGGCCAAATATTAAAGTTTTTTTTTCACAGCCGGATCCGCGGATCCTCCACACACCCCGCGATTTAAAAAAAAAGGCCTAGGGTGTCAGGGTGTTTCTACCCTACCCCCTTTTCTTATTTTTCAGGTTTGTTATACATATATATATATTACCTACTGGCGGTCGCCAGTAGGTAGTTATAGTTAGGACCTAGTTACCATAGTAAAACGGCAACATTCTATTCCCAATAACTTTGGCACCGATTGACGAATCTTCGCTAAATTTTCAAAACTAAATATTTGTTGATATCAGCTCCTATGTTAAAAAATTGTGGGTGATTTATCAAGGGGGGGTGAGAAAAAAGGGGATCCCAAAACATGTTTTCTCCATGTTAATTTTCATAGGAAACTTTAGACAAGGCTACAGGTAGAACGGGTGAACAGAATTACCCCAAATTTGGCAGGGAGAAGGGTCTTGGTCTAGAAAGCACGCTTTTGTTTATTTGGTGTAAATGTGTTCAGTACTTTTGGAGAAATATAAAAATTTACAGATATTGATATTTGGAAATTCTGCCATCTGATTGGCTGAGGCGTTACGAGCAGGAGCTTGCTGCTGATTGGTTGCCAGTGGTTGCAACTAGGAAGTGTTGGCCTCCATTTTGGGATTCCGTTGAAGCGAGTAAGGGGAAAAAAGGGCGAAAAAAGTGGGAAAGAGAAGGGTAGGAGACCTGTAACATCTATCTGGTGATTAGGGTGTGCTATAGAGGGGGTGCGAAGTGAAGCATTCACTCCTACCGGTGTGAAAGTGGTAAGCTGCAGAAATTAAGTGAGGTATTGCGGAGATTATGATGCTTAGGGTGAGCTGGTGCGGGACTCGGGGATTAAAGCGTGAGCCCTAACTGTGTATCTTATGCTGTGAAGTCATGTGCTGGGGCCACTGCACTACACTTGTGAAAGTAGTGTCAGCATGTGTTTATAACTACTAGGACGAACTACTGCCCCGTACACTAGTCTGAAAGTCCTGTGGTACGGAAAATATGTGAGGTACTGTCTAGAGTCTCATGCTGCTAAGCTGATCTGTTGCTGGACTCGGGGATATAAGTGTGAGTCCAATCTGTGTGTCATATGCTGTGAAGTCATGTGCTCTGGCCGCTGTGCCACTTCTGTCCAAGTAGTGTCAGCATGTAGTTATAGCTACTCGGAGGAACTTTTGCTTTGAACATTGTAACTTGTGTATGGTGCTTAGGGGTGTTATACAGGGAGTGCGAAGGTACATTTGCGCGTATCAAATGAAAATACCAAATTGGTATTGTGAAGTACAAACTACTGCTGGGGGCGTAAGCTGAGCTGCTAAAGGAGTCGGGGTAAAGTCGCTGAACTACTGACCCCTACCAGTCTGAAAGTGCTGGGTACGGAAATTAAGTGAGGTATTGCCTAGACTGTCATGCTGGTAAATTGAGCTGCTGCTCGACTCGTGGATGAAACGTGAGCCCAAACTGTGTGTCCTGTACTGTGAAGGCATGTGCTCTGGTCGCTGTGCCACACCTGTCCAACTTGGATATGGTGCTTAGGTAGTGTTGTATAGGGAGTGCAAAGGTAAATCAATACTGTATTTTGTAAAGTGCAAACTACTGACACCTATGGGTGAGTAGAGCAGGTGATCAAAGCGAGAGCTCTGTGCTGCAAAGTGAGATGGTGTGGCTGCTGCGCCAGAGCTGTCTGGAGAATACATTTTAGTGAGGGTCTAGGAGTTGCTGTTACCTGACCTTAAAATAGCGGGGCTAATTTGTAAGTTATTGGGTGGCTCTAAAAAGAGCCCTTGTGTTCATTAGTTGGAGCTACATAGAAGTGTGGATGCACAGCTTCAAGATATCAGCCATATCAAAACGTATGATGTTGTTGTAGATGGACCCCATTTTGTGGTTCTGAGGTATGCAGACACAGCTTTGTTGACTTTCTTCCTAGATTTTTCAATCTGAGGACAAAATTGTTTCAACCATTTCCACTTCTGTCTTTGGCATATATTGGAATATACAAAGACAGTTTGAGGCAAAAGTAACATTGTTTGTCCAAAGGTATCCTTCATAAGCATTTCCAAACCTACCCCAGTCAATGTGCCTAGGTCGTTTCCACCACAGTGCACAATCATGAGGTCAGGGTGTTGGAGATGCAAACAGGTTTTAACCAAAGGGAATAATTGCTGCCCCTTCAATCCTCTCTGTGGAAACCATTTAATGTCCACATTTTGTAAACCTAGGTCTAAGTCAATACATCTCTGTTCTGCATACCTCTTGCACCAGAAAGCATAGCTATGTCCAACGATCCACACTACTATTTTGAAGATATGGCTAAAAGGTTTGGAAAGATGTATGTAGCTTCGTAGAATAAGAGATATGTTTAAAGTTGGGGAACTAGTTTTTTTTCACAAACAAAACGATACCTTTTGGAGATGAAAAGCATTGTTTTTTAAAAGTAGGGTGCACAGTCGTTTTGTGGAAAAGCATGTTTGTGATTGGTTAAGAAAAAGCAGTTTGAACGTGGAGTGCATATTATAGGATACAATTTGCTCAACTCAACCTAACCTGCTACTTGTTTTTGGAAGGCACTGTTTGATCTTAAAACAATCGTGAACTTTTAACCTGCATGTGCCGTTAAATGTTCGAGAAAATTTTGCAAAAAAAATCATTCGATTTAAAACAATTGATGAACTTTTAACCTGCACATGTTATAGAATGTTCTAGAAAGTGTGTTGATAGAATGCGTTGCACTGCTGACTTCGATGTGTCGTTGAATATGAAAAAAACTGTTTGTATGGGAAATTAAAAATAAACTAATAGAGAGAAGGCTTGAAACGTAAAAGAATCAAGGAAGTATTCTAATGTGTTTGTTACTTGTATTTATGTGTCACAACCTGGGAACATCACACCACTGAACGAGCATAGAAGTGAAAACCACGCTGCATTCATACAGGATGTGTAGAAAGGCCGGTCGTGGGTGTTGTGGGATGTCTGCGACCGTGGTCATCATGGATGAGATGCCCAGCCCGTGGCACATGGGCGGGTTCACTGTGTGTTACGTTGCCAAACAGCTACTCCTCCCTCCCGCGAGCCCCCATACTTTTTGTGCGGTACGCTGTTGTATCCCGTGCACTCATACGGCACAGCATTGTTATGTCTATTCCGGCATGTCCTGTGGCATTCAAACTACACCATGAGAGTGCCGTTTTGTGGTGGTGTATCCCACTTTACATAGTTTGCTGCGGCCTTGTGGCAGGCCACACCAGAACACAGAGACACACTTACTGCACTTCCTGCACACGGACATTTCCGAGACACCCCGTTTACCTTGCCGAATAGGCACACCACTGCGGTGCCCAGTGTACGCCGGACCTGCACACGTGTGTTGTGCTTGCAAGAGGATGCGTGTGTAGCTACATGTCCTGGGTCACTGCCAACTCTGAGGTGACATGGTAACGTCTACTGAAGACAGCACACTGTGAAGTTGCAGGTCCCGTGCCTATCATGCTAACACAATGACCACATGGACACACTTGCTCAGAAGCGGGTTGGTGGTCCTGGTGTTGTTGCAATGAGTCTTGTGGCCCTCATGGGTATCCCTGTATCGTGCTCATTGACTCTATGGCACATGTGGGTGTTCTGGTGTGGCTCTTGGCTGTGTTTCCTTTCATGCTGCAGGTAGTTGTCCTGCTTAACACAAGGAGAAAGCAGGTGTAAAATTCCTGGTGGTAACATGGGTTATCGCCGGAATTAATTTTGCATTGCAGTTGTGAAAGTTGTGATGTCATTTTTTTGTGTGCAGAACAATATACGAACTGGGCAGTGTATCCCGTCAAGATGTAGCACATGACACACTATTCCTAATCAGTTTAAATACAATGAGGTTTCTTCATTGATTTTGTGTGTCCACTGTAAGTGGAGGCACTACCTATGTGCAATTCAATACAGGATTTTAGTATTTTGAACAAATCGCAAAGGTGCACCTCGTGTGTATTTGCACAGAACGGCTATTCTGCATTTCATTATCAGCACTTTAATGCAACTAAAGTTGAGATAAATCTAACACAGTATTCAGAAGTTGGTGAAAACAGCAGAGATCACCAGTATTCCTCCAAAATTTAACACCATGGTGGATACCAGCGAATAACAGTAATAAAAACACGAAAGAGTCACACAGCAGTTAAGAAAAGAACCGCAGAGGTTAATCATTTTTTTTGTCAAAACTTGGGGGCCCATTATGATGTCGGGCGGATTGTCCCCGCCAGGCTGGCGGTAGCCACCGCCATCCTGGCGGGGGCAATCCGCCCGACATACACACTCGTTTCCCCCCCCGCCATATTAGTATGGCGGGGGGACCTCGGCGGATGGGAAGACCGTCCGCCGCTTTTCCGCCCCGGTCGCCTTGCGGCCGGGGGGGGGAAGGAATAATATGGTGGCGGTGTCTATCAGAAACCGCCAGCCGTATTATGATGGGCATTTTACAATGCCTTTCCGTGGCGGCAATGAGAGAGAGAGAGAGGGAGAGAGAGAGAGAGAGAGAGAGAGAGAGAGACTGTCGCCTCTGGGCATCCATACGCAAATAATTACCTGGTGCCAGTGGAGTGTGCAGCAGTGGGCCGAGTCCACGTGCCCGTTAAAACCCCGCCAATCTCATATGTGCTGCTGAGTCCTGAGTCCTGAATGGTGGAGACCACATCAGATACTTCGCCTATCTCAGACGTGTTGCTGAGTCCTGAGTCATGAATGGCCGAGACCACATCAGATTGTGCGCGGATCTTACAGATGTTGCTAATTCCTGAATGGCGAAGACCACATCAGCTTCTTTGCGTATCTCCCAGGTGTCACTGAGTCCTGAATTGTGGAGACCACTACAGCTTCTCCGCAGCCCGGCAGATCTCTGACATGTCACTGAGTCCTGAGTCGTCAATGGCGGAGACCACCTCAGGGTTTGGTGCCACTAAGCCTGTGGAACTCAAGTTCGTGCCACATGGTGGTAGGCTCCTGATGGCCACATGAGTTTGGGGTGGCACTAACCCTCTGCATATGAAGTTTGCGCCAAGGGGATGGTAGGCTGCTGATGGCCATACAGCTGAGGGTGCAACTAACCTTCTGCGCAACTTTTCATGGACTCTTTATGGATGAGACCCGTGGAGCGTTCGGCAGCTAGTCAGCACCGGCATTAAAGGATGTGACATTGCTGATCTATTATATTTGTGTGGTTACATCTCCTGTGCTGCATGTGCCGGATGGGTGTGGTGTGTGTACAAACCTGCCCTCAGGGAGTGGCCGTGGGATGTTGAGAACTAGAACACTGACCTGCACACCAACAGCGAGTACGACTGCGACAGGTAGCTATGTGGGGCCAATATTGGAATGTAATCGGAGTGGTGTGGTGGCGTACGACGGAACAGGGCAGAGATAGACACAATGACGCAGACGGCTCACAGTACTGCGTCTGGGAGTCGAGCAGAAGGTCCGCAGCTGTCCCTCTGCGAGCCTGGGCCGAACTGTTCATAACGCACACTATATAATTATTGAAACCATTTTTTAATTCAGTCCGTCAGCTGGCATCTGTCCAAGGCATTTGTGAAAACATATTGGAGTTATTTCTGTGAGTGATACCCCTTTGACGCTCCCTCTCCCCACATTAGAGGGTAACTTACCCTCTTCCCACATTACCAACATACCCCCAACAATCTTCTTGGGCCCGGAAGTGTCCCTGTGCGGTTGGAGAACGAAGAATCTTAGTCATGTGTAGATTTACATATAAAAAAATGTATTGAAAGAAAAGAACAACTAATAAGACTGAAGGGAGTCTGGTGCTGTGGTTAATGCCACGAAGTTGGGGTCATTGTTGTTCAGGACTCAGGACACAGTTACATATGTGGGATTGGTTTGTGTTAAATAGGGTTAGTGGTACCAGAAGCATTCAGAATGTATGAGCCTATGATGATGGTTGATGCGGACGGGTCGCACTGGGAGCAATGTGTCTTGCCTACTGCACTGCGTCATGTGGAATCGGGACTGTATCTGAACTGTGAGGCCTGCTGACTGTAGTGTAGGCCATAGGTAGTGATGAGGAAGGGCCCACAGGCATGTGCATACATTGGTGGCCCCACTGGCCTGTGTAGTGCTGGTTCGGTGGCACCACTTGTCGGCAGACTTCAATCTGTAAATACTCCTCACTAATCGAAGGGAGTGAGGTGCTGTGGTCGCTGCTATCAAGTTGGGGTCGCTGTAATTCAAGACTCAGGACACACTTGTGTTAAAGAGGGTTAGTGGGACTACGTGTCGCCGACCTTGCATATCGAAATATGCCTCACCGATCGAAAGGAGTGTGGTGCTATGGTCGCTACCATGGACTGGGGGTCAGTGCAATTCAGAACTCAGGACACAGTTACACATGTGGGATCGGCTTGTGTTGAATAAAGTTAGTGGCACGACATGTCGCCGCCGTTGCATATGTTAATGTGCCTCACTGATTGAAGGGAGTCTGCTGCTGTAGTTGTCTCACGGAGTTGCGGTCACTGCTATTCAGGACTCAGGACACAGTTACACATGTGGGATTGGCTTGAGTTGAACAGAGTTAGTGGCACTACGTGTTGCCGGTCTTCCACAGTGTAGGTCAGAGGTAGCGGTGAGCAAGGGTCCATAGCCATGTGCATTTGTTGGTGGCCCCACCGGCCTGCGTAGTACAGGTTCAGTGGCAACACGTGTCGCTGGCCTTCCATATGCAAATATCCTTTACTGATTGAAGGGAGCCTGGTATTGTGGGTACTGCCATGAAGTTGGGGTCGCTGCCATTCAGGACTCAGGAACCAGTTAGACATGTGGGATCGGCTTGCGTTGAACAGGGTTAGTTAGTACCACGTGTTGCCGGTCTTCCACAGTGTAGACCGGAGGCAGCGGCCAGCAAAGGCTCACAGGCAGGTGATGTTGAATTAAGCTGCACAGATAGGGAGTATTTGGTCTTCTTAACCCATTATAGTCTCTTACACAATTTACTTTGCTACTAGTCTGGAATTGTGAACCATGTAGGGAGCAGGCAGTGGTCAGGATGGATGCACAGCCACATGGCATTGAGTTGAGCTGCACAGTTAGTGGCACTTGGAGCACTCAGCGTGTGCGCACCCTGCGATGAGACGTGGTCCCGGCGGGCCTCACTGGGTTCAATCATAAATTGACCCAGTCCTAAAGGCAAACGATAATATAGAACTGTAAACAGCTATAGATTGTCAAATGATCATTCTAATTATATCTCTAAACATAGAGATTATTACTCTGATTCAGTCCAATGCCATAAATAAAAATTAGCCCGTCTCTGATAAACAAATAACCAGACAACACAGTACAGACATCCACTAGAAGGACAACATTAGAAAAAAATTGTGAATAGCTAGATGACACCTCACGGGCGCACCACCAATGGGACCCCTGGTTGGTACTCACCAGGATGGCCCTGTTCTCATCATCGGTGTCAAATAGCTTAACGTAAACGTGTCCGAAAACCCAAAGTAAAGAGAAAGACAGTGAATGGTGCAGTGTACGCAAAACGTATATGTGACAAGGACTAACAACGTTCAACATATAACACACAACATACTGTGCAACAAGATGCAACTATCTCTTTATTTATATTTTCTTGTTGCTTACAGTAAACATGTAATATAAAAAGGGGGGGGGGTACGAATACTACCTATCGATTCATACTCAGCCCACAGCCGACATGTTTCATTGCCTTAGGTATTGTATCAGGCAATTTCTTCAGGGCAGACGAAAATTTAAGGTGCCACTGCCAGCGATACTGTGCTTTAAATGCTGGGGGGCACCTTTAGCTTTCTCGGCACCGGAGAAGACGCCGATTGAAGTCCCTCCACTGATGAAAATAGAAGGGAGGCAAGACCACACTTACCGGTTCGAAGTGGGTCCAAGATTTTTACATAACCATATTGGTAACGGTATGAAAGCTAAAGGTGCCCCCCAGCATTTAAAGCACAGTATCGCTGGCAGTGGCACCTTAAATTTTCGTCTACCCTGAAGAAATTGCCTGATACAATACCTAAGGCAATGAAACATGTCGGCTGTGGGCTGAGTATGAATCGATAGGTAGTATTCGTACCCCCCCCTTTTTATATTACATGTTTACTGTAAGCAACAAGAAAATATAAATAAAGAGATAGTTGCATCTTGTTGCACAGTATGTTGTGTGTTATATGTTGAACGTTGTTAGTCCTTGTCACATATACGTTTTGCGTACACTGCACCATTCACTGTCTTTCTCTTTACTTTGGGTTTTCGGACACGTTTACGTTAAGCTATTTGACACCGATGATGAGAACAGGGCCATCCTGGTGAGTACCAACCAGGGGTCCCATTGGTGGTGCGCCCGTGAGGTGTCATCTAGCTATTCACAATTTTTTTCTAATGTTGTCCTTCTAGTGGATGTCTGTACTGTGTTGTCTGGTTATTTGTTTATCAGAGACGGGCTAATTTTTATTTATGGCATTGGACTGAAACAGAGTAATAATCTCTATGTTTAGAGATATAATTAGAATTATCATTTGACAATCTATAGCTGTTTACAGTTCTATATTATCGTTTGCCTTTAGGACTGGGTCAATTTATGATTAGTGCTTGACTGAGTGGAGGGCGACCTAGTCTTTTTGTCCTTCTTGACTCCTATTATCTGGATACTCACTGGGTTCAATGTCTTGCCTTGATATGGGCACGTGGAGATGACTTATGGTGCAGTGAGTTAGTAGCACCTAAAGCACACAGCGTGTGCGCTTCCTGCGAAGAGGCGTGGTCCCAGCAGGCCACACTGGGAGCAACATGTCTTGCGACCTGGACTGCGTCATCTGCAATCGCGACTGCATCTGAATTGTGAGCCCTGCTGTCCGCAGTGTAGATCAAAGACAGTAGTTAAAATAGACATCGAGGAATGCTTTTTGTCACTTCTTGACAACATCCGAGGACATAGAGTACAATTCTCTGTGCAATTAATAAATCAAGGCTGAATTCAAAGTGTGAACCCTGCTGTCCGCAGTGTAGATCGAAGGCAGTTGTAAGCATAGACATCGACGAATGCTTTTTGTCACTTCTTTTTGACAAAATCTGAGGAGATAGAGTACAGTTCTCTGTGCAATTAATAAATCAAGGCTGAATTCAAATTATGAACCCTGCTGTCGGCAGAGTAGATCGAAGACAGTAGTTAGCATAGACATCTAGGAATGCTTTTTGTCACTTCTTCTTGACAAAATCTGAGGACATAGAGTACAGTTTTCTGTGCAAATAATACATCAAGGCTGAATTCAAGTTATGAACCCTCCTGTCCGCAGTATAGATCGAAAGCAGTAGTTAGCATAGACATCGAGGAATGCTTTTTGTCACTTCTTGACAAAATCTGAGGACATAGAATACAATGCTCTGTGCAGTTAATAAATCAAGGCTGAATTCAAATTATGAACCCTTGCTGTCCGCAGTGTAGATTGAAGGCAGTAGTCGGTACCGACATAAGTCTGCGGTGCTGTGCCGCTGGGATCGCAGGGGGCTTGTGTGAAGGAGGCCTGCGGTCATGGCGACAGCCACGTGCCAGGGTGAGTGCCTCCGCTTTGCAGACTCGTTGGTCTTCCTGGAAGTAAACCATGCCTAGGGCCTGGCCTATTTATTTATACTCCTACGCTGGAGTGGCATACGTTGGACCAGTCCACTCCTCTTCCGCTTCTTGGGGGGGACAACACAGCTACATGACCGAGATCTTCCCCACTGTTTGAGGTAACATGGTTACGTCCACTGTGCACTACAGTACAAGTATCAATAGTATATCTCCACATGGAGAGGTACGTGGTTTGTGCAGCACATCAGCGTTACACTTGGCATTGTGTGCATTATTATTGATGGGTGACTTGCCTTCTTCATATATAGTTGGTTGCCACATCTCCCAACATTCAGCTATTGTGCGGCTGAGGGGCATGGTATTTTGGGAATGTCCATTGTCCTGTTTTGCGCTGCCTCGGTGGTAGTAGAGGGGAGGTGGTCCGGGGGAGGTTCTGGTGGTGGTGGTGGTGGCGCTGGGTGTTGTGGTCTTGTTGGGTGTTGGAACTGCATGAGTAGTAGCTCTATCACGTGTTGATCTTTAGATGTAGCTGTGAGTTGGGTCTAATTCAGGCAGTAGATAGTCAACCTCCTTACACCAGTTAAAGTTTGATGGTAATTTGTTACTGATAAGTTGGCTAATAGTCAGCTTTTTGGATCGCATTGCAGATTTGGCTGGTTGTTGTAAATATGGGGAAGTGGTGTTTTCGTGGTTTTTCTGCACTGGAACGCCTACTTTGCTTATCATTAGCATTAGTTGTGGCTCTCGTTTGTGGCGATTTTGTTGGCAGAGGGTATCGATGGAAGAGTGGTGAGATTTGCAGTTTTCACCAGGTTGAGAATGGGATGATAATTAAAAAACACATAAAAAAATATGTTCAATGAACATTATATTTTGAAATTAGCATTTAAAAAACCTTTGAAATTCATGGAAAAAAACATAGGTTTCAGGTACGTTATAGTTAGAAATTAGCATTTAAAAAACCTTTGAAATTTATTGAAAAAAAATAGGTTTTACAGACGTTATAGTTAAGAATTAGCATTTAAAAAACCTTAGATATTCACAGAAAAAAACATAGGTTTTAGTGACGTTATAGTAAGTTGTACAAAAGGGGATGATGGACGGACCGTTTGAACAAATCAAACACTCACCCCCAGTCAATTGATCTGGGTTTAATCCATCACCATTCTTTAGTTCACTCAGCCACCCCAGTTCAGACATGGCTGGGTGGCGGAGTGGGCTAAAGAACGGTGATGGATTAAACCCAGATCTTTTGACTGGGTGTGAGTGTTTGATAGGTTCGGATGCTCCGTCCATCACCACCCCCTTTTGTACCGCTTTTGGCCGCCATAAGTGTGGCAGGGTATGCTCAGACGTGAGTCCCTTGCTCACTTTGCCACTGGATTCAAGCAAGCCGGGCTGAAGACGGCTGTAATGCCAGAAACCGGTCCCCGGAAGCTTGTTTCCGGTCCAGGGAAGGCATGGCTTGGCAGTTCGGGCTGGACTGTTCCCATGAGGCACAGGGTCAGACTGATTTGCATATAGCCATGTCTGAACTGGGGTGGCGGAGTGGGCTAAAGAACGGTGATGGATTAAACCCAGATCTTTTGACTGGGTGTGAGTGTTTGATAGGTTCGGATGCTCCGTCCATCACCACCCCCTTTTGTACCGCTTTTGGCCGCCATAAGTGTGGCAGGGTATGCTCAGACGTGAGTCCCTTGCTCACTTTGCCCCTGGATTCAAGCAAGCCGGGCTGAAGACGGCTGTAATGCCAGAAACCGGTCCCCGGAAGCTTGTTTCCGGTCCAGGGAAGGCATGGCTTGGCAGTTCGGGCTGGACTGTTCCCATGAGGCACAGGGTCAGACTGATTTGCATATAGCCATGTCTGAACTGGGGTGGCGGAGTGGGCTAAAGAACGGTGATGGATTAAACCCAGATCTTTTGACTGGGTGTGAGTGTTTGATTGGTTCGGATGCTCCGTCCATCACCACCCCCTTTTGTACCGCTTTTGGCCGCCATAAGTGTGGCAGGGTATGCTCAGACGTGAGTCCCTTGCTCACTTTGCCACTGGATTCAAGCAAGCCGGGCTGAAGACGGCTGTAATGCCAGAAAGCGGTCCCCGGAAGCTTGTTTCCGGTCCAGGGAAGGCATGGCTTGGCAGTTCGGGCTGGACTGTTCCCATGAGGCACAGGGTCAGACTGATTTGCATATAGCCATGTCTGAACTGGGGTGGCGGAGTGGGCTAAAGAACGGTGATGGATTAAACCCAGATCTTTTGACTGGGTGTGAGTGTTTGATTGGTTCGGATGCTCCGTCCATCACCACCCCCTTTTGTACCGTTATAGTAAGTTGGACATTTCACTCATACAAAACGAGAGAAATTCCGCTGTTATAGTTAGTTGAGCAAACTATAACTCGCCCCCCGCAAAGCACTGCTGATGGCGTCACATATTACATAATTCATGACATGGTCAGTGACATCACTGATGACATCACCATATCTAGCTCCTTGTCTGCTCGGCCGACTCGTCGACCGGCGGAACACGACGGACAGTCATTCCGTCCGCCGGGGTCCCCCCAGGCATACTAATATGGCAGGGGTAAATGGGTGGCGGGTGGGGTATGATGTAGGGCAGATCGCCACCACCGGGCGGGCGGTGGCAATCTGCCCTACTTCCTACAAAACCCCTATATTCCAACAAACATAACAGCCAACAATTAAAATCTAATAAAGATAAACAAAGTGTAACACAATTAACCGATTAAATAATACATTATTTTTAAATAAAATATTTTTTTTATATATGGTTACTTAACATCCCCCATTCCTCTACAAACTAAACATCATACACCTAAAATATAACTTAACAAATATGATAAGTTTGTAATTAACATAACTATCAATTAAATGATTAATATTAAAGTAATAATTTAATATGAATACATTATTTCTTTATTAACTTCACACCCTGTAATCCTAAAAACACAAGACCCCCACCTGACATATAATTAAAAAAAAATTGCACAATTTACACAATCATCAATTAAATAATACATAATAATTCAAATTAATTATTAAATAATTAGAATTAATTTACTTCCCCTTCTGTAACTACATAAACCCCATCACACGCACCTAAAACATAGAAAATACATTAAGTACACATTCAACATAATGAATCATCAGCTAAACATTTAATAATTCAAAATGAATTATTAAATCATGAACGTTAATTTCCTTCCTACCTTTTTCCCTACAAACCCCACCACCCACACCAAAAGTTTAACTTACAAAATAACGTAATGACACAATTTACATAATTAATTATCAATTAAATAATTAATATTTAAAATATATATTTATTAATTAATTATAATTAAATTACTTCCCACCCTATCCCCCTGCAAAACTCACAACCTGCAACAACCTTAAAAATTACAATGAGCAATTAAAGTGAATTAAAAAACAACGAAAACCTTACAAACTATATTAAAAACATTAACACTAATTATACAAACAATTTATAACATATACAATTAAAACATATACTGAAATACATATAAATAATTGAAAACAATATTATTGACAATGATATTCTTGTAAACTATATTAGCAACATAGATATTTTTAACATCAATATTAACAACATAGATATTTTTAACATTGATATTAACAACATTGATATTTTTGTAAATTGATAATAACAACATAGATATTTCATCATTTAGAATAACTTTTTTTGTTAACAATATTCCTGCATTACGACATTTGTGCATCACGATATTAAAAACTAGATATTTGTGCATCTCAATGTGTTTTTACTTAATATTTTGCCCGAATACCGACGAAACAGCAGCCCTCATCCTGCTTTACCCTTCTGTGGCCTACAACACTGTCTCCCACAACACCCTCATCAGAATAGTCCATAAGATTGGCATACAAGGATCTGCTCTTTAATGGATCTATTCCTTCCTCTCTAGAAGAACCCAACGGGCCATGCTGACACCCTTCACATCAGAGACTAAGAAACTGATAAGTGGTATCCCAGAGGGATCTTCCCTCAGCCCGATTTTTGCAACATTTACACCTCTCACCAACATCATCCAATCACAAGTCATCACCTTCATCTCTTATGCCAATGACACCAACTCATCTTCTCCCTGACAGACAAGACAAATACCAGCAGAAACAACTTCACCAACCGCATGACCATGGTAGCAGACTGGATGCAAACCAACTGCCTGAAGCTCAACTCCGACAAGAGAGAAGTACTGGTATTCAGCAACAACACCTCCCTACAGTATTCCATCTAGTGGTTGTAGGAGCTTGGACCAACCCTTCAAGACCAC
Organism: Lissotriton helveticus; assembly: GCF_964261635.1. Taxonomy (NCBI): domain Eukaryota; kingdom Metazoa; phylum Chordata; class Amphibia; order Caudata; family Salamandridae; genus Lissotriton; species Lissotriton helveticus. Next base: position 1,377,897,895 of record NC_136069.1, on the reverse strand, counting down.
GCAAGAAATCTAGAGATCATCCTTGATGACAAGCTCAACATTATGGCTGAAATCAACGCATTGTGCAACTCCTGCTTCCACATTCTATGCATGCTGCTAAAGATTTTCAAATGGTTGCCTCGGAACACCAGACAGATCTTCAAGCGAGCACTCATCCCCAGTAGGTTGGACTATGGCAACACTCTATACGTCAGAATCTCCAAACAACTCCTACCCAGACTCCAGACCATCCAGAACGCAAGCACAAGACTCATACTCAACTTCCCACAGAGCAACATGTGATGTACACCACATCTCAGGAAGCTTCACTGACTCCCCAGTCAAAAACACAGCCAATTGAAACTTCTCACACACACACACACATACAAAGCCCTGCACAACACAGGACCAGAATACCTGAACAGCTGCATTCACTTTCACAACCCACCAGACACCTACGCTCTGCCTCACTCTCACTCCCACAACCCCCCGCATCTGCAAAAATGAAACTGGAAGTTGGTCATTCTTGTACATCACACTGAAGACATGGAAAAACCTTTCTCAACAAATCAGAGCTTCCTCCTCATTTCTTGAGTTCCGCAAGAAGCTGAAGACTTGGCTCTTCATATAAGCACCTTGAGCCACACACCTTGCTCAAACGCCTGGATACCCTCTTGGGTGATTAGTGTGCTGTTCAAATCAACATACCATAACCCAATGGGGGAACAACACACCATTTACCACATGACCTCAAGTTAGCTCAAATTTGTCCATGGGATGTCATTGTTGAGGCCCACATAAATTCTGCTCAGCTTGTGTGCCCATTTTTGCTCCTTCTCAAAGAAAACTTTAGGTATTTTCTGAGTTAGAAACTTGGCTAGTACCTGCTTCAGTACAGTCCATCTGAAAATGTTTGTGATGTGTCCATTATTACTTTAATGGGCAGCCATTTTATTAGTATCTTTCCTGCACCTTGAATTGTTGTCATGTTCTCCAATGTGTTGTTTGAATTTTTTTTTCTGCCTGCCATTCCAGCATAGCATAGCACAGTATACAGGAGCAAGTGATCAGGTATACAACAATAGCTGAGTTGAGGATCCATTTCTTTTGTAGACCAACATCTAAATTTTTGGATGATTGCAGTGAAGGGGCATATGCTAAGCGTTTCACAATGGTATTGGCCTGAGACCAGTGGGAGTCCTTAGAGTGTCAGTTGATTTTCACCTGCAGTCTGCTGCTGTGTCCTAGTATGAAGTAGAACATCATTAAGGTTCTGGAACTTCTTGTGTGTAAACAATGGTTTCTCAAGGCTAAGAGAACCTGTGCAGACGATTAGAAATAGCTGGGTAGAATGTAAAAAAGGCAAGGCATGAGTCGTCATCTTTATTGTTGATATATTCAATGAGAGCATCTCCATTACGAAAGGGCAAGTTATGAAATTCACTGCTGCTATGAACAAAATCTACTGGCTTTCATCTTTCTTTCAATCCTTCAAGCAAGATTTCATGACCTTTATTTTCAGACTAATGTTCCTTTGTGTGGTGGCCATTATGCCAATGTTTCCTAGGCCCAAAAATGCTCTTTTGGGCGACCTTCACACATTAAAATAATTTTTGCATTCAATTTCCATTCCATACAGTTTGAGACGAATCACAAAAACATCTAAGAGTATGTACAAAAATGCTAATGCAGTACTACCTTACTTACATCAAAATGGGTTTCCTGACAGGCCTCATCATAATATAAAATGATAATATTTTATATTACTCAAATTAATGCAGACCAAGCATCTAATTTTTTTTAAATGTATGTGTTTGTAATACGTTTGAGGCATTCATGTTGGGTTTGAATGAGCCAAAATAATGTATGAAATGAGAACTGCCGGCAACAAAATGTACACTTCCGGACAGTGGAAACATTTATCCTGTCAGATTCATATTTATACTCTTTGTACCTCAAAACCTCACTTGTTGATATTGTTGTAATCCTGTATTTAAAAGCAAGGGGCTGTTGTGCTGAGTACTTAGACAACTGTTTTCTAACAAGTGTAAGTTTCTTTTTGACAATCATCTTTCAGCAGGTAATAGATAGAATTTCACTTTACTATAGTAGGACATTTGCACCTGTCTTGCATTGCCTTATAGATTGCATGCTTGTTGACAGAGTGAATGAGCCTGCACCTCTTGCAGGAAGAGTGTCTGTAGATAAGGAGCCATGTAAAATTATACAATTATTCCCAGGTATCCATGATACATACATAATAGGATGAGTAGGCTTTGTGATCCAAGGACATATGTGGCAGTGGTAGTACAGTCTGTGCCGGTTCCTTAGATAACATTCAATACCTATGTCTACAACTGCAGAGCATTTCTCATATCTTCAGTTAGTTTAAAGAATTTTCATTAAGAGTATTTTGCATGAGCACAATCTGCACGTGGTGGTCTGCTTATGGCATCCTCTGTTGTTTTAATTTATCTAATTAATTCTGTATGGATTTGGTTTTCTGTATCAAAGTGGCTTAGTGTGTGTACTTACAGGTGATTGTTTTTATTAAGAAGCAACCATACTGACTAATTATATTCATCATCTTTGTGTTTTATTAATAAATATAATGTGATTTGTTAAATTTGTAACTTTCAAATATTATAAATTATATTTATGACTTAGGGCACGATTTTGATCTTGCTTGGAAAGCACTCTGACCGAGCCGGATCCGGAGTATTTTCCGACCGAGCCGGACTCCTGCAGTCTGCCTGAGCGATTTCGATGCAGCCGCATGCTGCCGCACTCGGTTCCGGCAGACTCTCATAGAAGTCAAAGGGAGTCGGTCATATGACGCGTACATGGGCTCCCATTGACTGAATGGGTACTTCACGCAGAAGGGCACCCTCTGCAGTGGGTACGCATTGTGCCATTCACACCATACATGCCTGTGTTGGGGAGACCCTTGGGTCGTCCCATGTGTCCGAGTCATAAGGCTGCGGGTGACAGGGAGTCCAAAGTATAGTATTAACCATTTTATAGCGCGCTCCGTTACTGGGGAGTATCCTGGCGCGAAAGAGGAAAAGGCAGACAGCAGAACACAGAGAAAAACACATCAGATTGTACTCTTGAAAAGGTGAGTTTTCAGGTGTTTTTTTAATGCAGCCACTGTAGGCATGGAACGCAGATGGAGAGGGAGAGCGTTCCAGGCCCAGGCCACAATCACAGAAATCGACTGACCCCCCAGTCTAGCACGTTTGAAGCGTGGAAGGGACAATTTAAACAGAGTGGAAGATCTCAGGGTACGTGCAGGGACATAACTAGTAAATCTCTTTCTCAGATACAGGGGGCCTTGATCATGAGTTGCACGAAACGCAAGCACCAGAGATTTAAACAAAATACGCTGTACCACAGGAAGCCAGTGGAGCGTGCGCATCTCCGCGCGAACGCTCTTCCATCTAGGGATGTTAAATAGCAAACGGACAGCCGCATTCTGAATAATTTGCAGGCGCCGCACCAGATAAGCCGGAATGCCACTAAACAGTGCATTCGCATAATCCAACCTAGCCAATATGAGCGCCCGAGCAACCGACTCCCTAGCATCCCTAGGGAGCAAGGGGAAGAATTTGCGGAGCATTCTCAGAGTGGCAAAGCAGGTGCCTGTAAGCTTTTTAATATGGTACTCGAACCCAAGGTCCTCTGTGAACCAGATGCCAAGATTTTTGGCAGGTCTCCCCATCTCTTTCGGGCCAGGAATGTTAGAAGGCCACAATGAGCTTCTAAACGAGGAGGGAAAAGAGCCATAAAAAAGCACCTCCGATTTGTCCTCGTTGCATTTCAGCTGGGCCTGCGTTAACCAGCGAAATACCGAGGACAAACACAGGTGGACTGTAGATGTATCCAGATCGGCATCCGGCCAAGTGAACAGCAGTTGGGTATCATCTGCATACCCTATGATCTTAGCCCCAAACTGTTCCGCAAGATAAACCAGGGGGGTGATGTAAACATTGAACAGTAAGGGGCTAAGAGTTGACCCCTGCGGGACCCCTGTGAGCAGAGGTTTGGGCTCAGAGGCGTGGGGAGGCATCCAGACCTGCTGGGTCCTATCAGATAGAAAAGAGGACAGCCAGTCTAGAACAACCCCCCCAATGCCTAAGGCAGACAGCCGGCCGAGAAGGAGCTCATGTGGGACGGTATCGAACGCGGCAGAGAGGTCCAATAAAATTAGGACCGCTCTGCCACCTCTGTCTAAACAGTCCCGAATTGTCTCGGTCATCTCCAACAGGGCTGTCTCGGTGCTGTAAGCAGCCCTGAAGCCCGATTGGGCAGGGTGGAGGGCGTTGGAGGTTTCAACAAAACTCTCCAATTGTTGAAATACTACCTTCTCACAAATTTTCGAAAGTGCCGGTAGAAGAGAAATAGGACGATAATTCCCAGGAGCCGCCGCATCCAGTCCTGGTTTCTTCAAGAGTGGCAGAAGTCTGGCCTGTTTCCAGACAGAAGGAACCTCGCCCGCAACCAGGGAGAGGTTCACTATCTGCGTGATCTCAGCGCAGACTATATCCGCCACATCCGAAAGCACCCGGGCTGGACACGGATCGGCTGGAGAGCCGGATTTTAGGGACTGGAGAAGGGGGAGAATCGCACCCTCCGCAATCAGCGCAAAGTTCGTAAGTTGCTGTCCAGAGCATGGGCAAAAAGAGGGACACAGGCCAGCTGCAGAGTTGTCGTTGGGGAGAGCCGCTAGAAGGTCCTGCTGAATCCTTGCTATTTTAGTAGAAAAAAAGATGGACAGCTCTTCGCACCATTGCGCCGAGGGCAGAAGGGAAACAGCCTCCGCGACAGGTGACACAAAGCTTTTAACAATGGCAAAGATCTCCCTGCTGTTGTTATCTGCCTTGGCAATTCGCCCTGCGTAGTAGTTCCCCTTAGCTACCTTGATGGCTGCATAATAATCTTTTTGAGCAAGCCGTAGGGCGGATTTAGCCTCAGAGCTATATGCACGTCTCCACGCTCGTTCAAGTTTTTTGCACCCCAGTTTCATTTCCCTCAGTTCAGGGGAGAACCAGGGTTGAGAAGGAGAGCGTCTGGCTCTGGTCAGCGTGGTTTGCTTAGTGGAGACAGCAGCCGCCTGCCGTACCCACTCGTTAAACTCACCGACCGCATCGTCCGAAATCGACTTAGATTTTTGGCGAGTTTTAGACAGAGCCTGTCTAAACACAGGCAGGTTAATTTTCTGGGGATGACATATAGAAGGTGGAGGACTATGCTCTTCCATATCCCACAAAAACCTGACCAGATCATGGTCGGACCATGTTGTCTTTTCAATGACCACGGACTGAATGGGGAAATTGGAGCACACCAGGTCGAGCAGATGACCACCCGTATGCGTCGGAGCGGTCACCCATTGTTTAAGCTGAGCGAGCTCGAGAATTTCACCAAGCCTGCGGGCATCAGGCGAGTCAGGAACATCCATATGAATATTTAGGTCGCCGACCAAAAGAAACTTAGGAAACCCTAAGGCCTGCGGCACTATATATTCTTCTAGGGAGTCCAGAAAGTGAGTGGCCTGGCCCTGGGGCCTGTAGATCAGAGATCCACCCAAGGTAAAATGGGGGGAAGTTATGATAGAGAAGTGAAGAACCTCACCCCCTACGCCCACAGTCGGAGGCTCAGAGGCAAAGCTCCACCCCTCTCTGAAAACAACTGCTAGTCCACCCCCTCTACCCGATGGTCGATCTACCCTAACGATCTTGAACCCCCTGGGGACAGCCAGTTCCACACTGGGAGCGGAAGAACTAGTCATCCATGTCTCCGTGAGGAATAGCACCTCCAACTGACCGTCCACCAGAAGTTCAAAGTGGACCCCCAAAGGCAGCTTCCCAGATGTTTTGCGAGCTGGAAAGTTCAACTCGGCCTGGCTGTTCGACGCCTGCATCGTACTGGCTTGGTCAGGAATTGCCTCCATTGCACGGCACGGTTTGCTTACGGATAAGAGGTACGGAGTGGTTCGGAACCGGAAACGATTCGGTCGGTGAATTTTGTGTTGCTCGCATCTTTCTTGCTCGCTCGTACAGCTGTACGAGTCGGGCGGAAAACACACGTACGGCTCATACTTTTTCCAGACAGACTGCGGTCAGTGCCCTTTCGAGCGAGATCGGAATTTGGCCCTTAGTAGGTTGAGATTTAATTAAATCATTTTGACAAAAAGAAATTATATAAAAAAAATACATAACTCCAAACAGTTAAGAAGGGTATTTTAGTGCGCAAATCATTGACAGAGTATTTATACATCTTAACAGAACTATGTTAGTGCACAGAAAAGGTGACATAATAACAAACATAGTACTATGGAGATTGTGCACCGAAATATCCTTAGTGATACCGTTAGTGTTTTACATAATGGCATAGAAGGTACATATCCTGTTCATCATGCTTTGGTGACTCTTCATACTCCATGGTGTTTTTAGAAGGTCAATTTGTAGACACAACATTTATTTCAGATCTCTGGCGACTAGCTCTTTGATCTAACGATGACCTTGTCATTGTTCCTCACCAATGAGAAGCATCAATGGAGGCTCCTTGTGTGGCACTATACTAAGGGGTCGATTACAATGTCATTCCGAAAGGCTCTAAATGGCATTCGGTTCATCCAAATCTGATTCGGAATCCCCTTTCCGACCAACTGGGAAACTTTTCCGAATGACTGATTATGATGGTTGGTAACAGTTCGGAATTTTCTGACCCGGTTCCAAACGGCATTCAGAGGAACCGAGTCAATCGGAGGCAAATCATAGCGGTCTACAGACCACGTTTCTGACCGAGCAATTATGATGCCGGATTCTTACAGCCATTCCTAATTGGTAGTTCTGACCATGGGTGCCTGGCATCGGGTGCCCGATTTTTCACAAGCACCCCTTTTTTCAATGGGAGCCTGTGTAGTCGGTCGGAGTACAGGCTCCCATTGAAGTAAATCAGAGTCCATCTGAACGGTTTTCGGAACATCATAATCAGTCGATCGGACTGCACGAACCCGAGTCGGTCGGAAACCATTCCGGAACTGATTCGGTCAATGTTCTTTCTGAACAACATCGTAATCTACCCCTTAATTAGAAGGTAAACTTGTACCTGGACAAACCTGTTCCCTGTATCTGGCCTGCACTCCATCGCGGACAGCCTGAACTTTTGACTTTGACACGTCCTGCTCGACCAATTAAACATGATAGGCAATTTGTGATTCTTGGTGTTATTTTATATAAAACTTTATCAACTCTGGTTCTACTTGTTGGATTTTTGTTGTATTGGTTTCATTTTATTTATTTAATGTACTCGAGTTTTTGAAACTTAGGGGTCGATTATGAAGGCGGTGAATCCGCATCCTCCGGGCCAGCGGAAGCCACCGCCGGCCCGGAGGATGCGGATTCACCGCCGCGGTCCTTGAAAACACCCACCGCCAGATTATGATGGCGGTGGGATCAGCGGCGGACGCAGGTCCGTCCGACGCTGATCCGCGGGGTGTGGACCACAATATGGTGGCGGTGTCTGCAAGACACTGCCAGCCATATTATGATGTGTGCAGAGACATGCTTTTCCGCGGTGGATATTCCGCCGTGGAAAATAATGTGGACCTTTGCTTCTGGGGGCCCCTGCCGCTTTGTGCATGCACATACAAAGCATGCATTTTTAACTTTGCAGCGGGTGCTGCGTTAAGCAGCAACCACCTCAATGTTAAATATACAGGATGTGACCGCCAGGGTGGCGGTCACATCCTAATTCCTATGGAGGGAACGCCGCTGCCCCTGCGGACGGTCCCTCCACTTCGGGAGTGGCGGACGGACGCAGGTCCGTCCGCCATCCTAATCGACACCTTGGTTAGGAATTTTTCAAATCACTGACAAAATATTAATTACAAAAATACCGAGGTACAAAAATATCATGACAAGAATATCGAAGTCAAGAATATCGACATCCTATCTAAATCATGGTAAGTATAAAAATATATAGAATAAAATACCGATGTCAAAAATATAGTTGTAAAAAATAGCGCTTTTTCAAATGTTAAGAAACGAATGTAAAATAAAGTAAATATTGCATATGATTAAAAGAAACATAGTTACAAATATTTAAAAATGTTTAAAAATAATAACTAATACATATAGGGGTCGATTCGGTAAAAACCCTACAAATAGCTGTACGGAGCATATTTCCCGTACGAAATGTACACCTTCAACGTCCCCGTACGTAGGATTAAGTACGATCTGAACCCAGAGCAGATCTCCGTGCGAATCGTACCAAACACAGTACGACAAAAAAATATGTGCAAATTGTATCCGGAACACACATTACGCAACGTCCGTACATAAACAATCAGCAGTTTCGGGCCCAGCAAGTACGATTCATTTCTGCGACACTCCATACGACCCTTTTTCTAAGGGAGCTCAAAACGTCCGTAGAAGCAGAGTCCGACCCAAACTGCATCCCCGGTACGCGAGATACACGCCATGTACCCCATCGTCCGTGTCATCCCAGTCCTGTCTGCCTACGACCTGGTGCACAGAAACCAACGACGGCGTATACGGTGAGAAGAATGTACCGCAACAACGGAAGTGTACTTGTACAGTGCGTCTTATACGCTCGCGTATAGCACCATTGCAATAGTGATACGATGCGCACACACGCCATGAATGTTGGGGTATGGTGCGTTTCACGCGCTCGCGTACGGCACCCTCACAATACTTATACGAGGCACACCCACACCATCAACCCCATGTGGCCAACAGTATGAGGGTAGGTGGATGTGACTCCCAGCAAAGGCCAGACATATGAGGGGTGGGTGCAGAGGGCTCCCAGCAGTGGCCAGACAAATGAGGGGTGGGTGCAGAGGACTCACAGCAGTGGCCAGACATATGAGGGGTGGGTGCAGAGGACTCCCAGCAGTGGCCAGACATATGAGGGGTGGGTGGATATGACTCCCAGCAGTGGCCATACATATGAGGGGTGGGTGCAGAGGACTCTCAGCAGTGGCCAGACATATGAGGGGTGGGTGCAGAGGACTCAAAGCAGTGCCCAGACATATGAGGGGTGGGTGCAGAGGACTACCAGCAGTGGCCAGACATATGAGGGGTGGGTGGATATGACTCCCAGCAGAGGCCAACAGTATGGGGGTGGGTGCCGAGGACTCCCAGCAGAGGCCAACAGTATGGGGGTGGGTGCAGAGGACTCCCAGCAGTGGCCAGACATATGAGGAGAGGGTGCAGAGGACTCCCAGCAGAGGCCAACAGTATGGGGGTGAGTGCAGAGGACTCCCAGCAGAGGCCAACAGTATGGGGGGGTGCAGAGGATCCCAGCAGTGGCCAGACATATGAGGGGTGGGTGCAGAGGACTCCCAGCAGTGGCCAGACATATGAGGGGTGGGTGCAGAGAACTCCCAGCAGTGGCCAGACATATGAGGGCTGGGTGGATATGAATCCCAGCAGAGGCCAAAAGTAAGGGGGTGGGTGCAGAGGACTCCCAGCAGTGGCCAGACATAAGAGGGGTGGGTGGATATGACTCCCAGCAGAGGCCAACAGAATGGGGGTGGGTGCAGAGGACTCCCAGCAGAGGCCAACAGTATGGGGGTGGGTGCAGAGGACTTCAAGCAGAGGCCCGACATACGAGGGGTGGGTGGATATGACTCCCAGCAGTGGCCAGACACATGAGGGGTGGGTGCAGAGGACTCACAGCAGTGGCCAGACATATGAGGGGAGGATGCAGAGGACTCCCAGCATTGGCCAGACATATGAGGGGTTGATGGATATGACTCCCAGCAGAGGCCAGTCATATGAGGGGTGGGTGGATATGACTCCCAGCAGAGGCCAATAGTATGGGGGTGGGTGCAGAGGACTCCCCGCAGAGGCCAACAGTATGGGGGTGGGTGCAGAGGACTCCCAGCAGAGGCCAACAGTATGGGGGTGGGTGCGGAGGACTCCCAGCACTGGCCAGACATATGAGGGGTGGATGCAGAGGACTCCCAGCAGTGGCCAGACATATGAGGGGTGGGTGCAGACGACTGCCAGCAGTGCCCAGACATATGAGGGGTGGGTGCAGAGGACTCCCAGCAGTGGCCAGACATATGAGGGGTGGGTGCAGAGGACTCCCAGCAGTGGCCAGACATATGAGGGGTGGGTGGATATGACTCCGAGCAGAGGCTAACAGTATGGGGATGGGTGCAGAGGACTCCCAGCAAAGGCCAACAGTATGGGGGTGGGTGCAGAGGACTCCCAGCAGTGACCAGACATATGAGGGGTGGGTGCAGAGGACTCCCAGCAGAGGCCAACAGTATGGGGGTGGGTGCAGAGAACTCCAAGCAGAGGCCAGACATATGAGGGTTGGGTGGATATGACTCCCAGCAGTGCCCAGACATATGAGGGGTGGGTGCAGAGGACTCCCAGCAGTGGCCAGACATATGAGGGGTGGGTGCAGAGGACTCCCAGCAGTGGCCAGACATATGAGGGGTGGGTGGATATGACTCCCAGCAGAGGCCAACAGTATGGGGGTGGGTGCAGAGGACTCCCAGCAGAGGCCAACAGTATGGGGTGGGTGCAGAGGACTCCCAGTAGTGGCCAAACATATGAGGGGTGGGTGCAGAGGACTCCCAGCAGAGGCCAACAGTATGGGGGTGGGTGCAGAGAACTCCAAGCAGAGGCCAGACATATGAGGGGTGGGTGGATATGACTCCCAGCAGTGGCCAGACATGTGAGGGGTGGGTGCAGAGGACTCCCAGCAGTGACCAGATATGAGGGGTGGGTGCAGAGGACTCCCAGCATTGGCCAGACATATGAGGGGTTGATGGATATGACTCCCAGCAGAGGCCAGTCATATGAGGGGTGGGTGGATATGACTCCCAGCAGAGGCCAATAGTATGGGGGTGGGTGCAGAGGACTCCCAGCAGAGGCCAACAGTATGGGGGTGGGTGCAGAGGACTCCCAGCAGAGGCCAACAGTATGGGGGTGGGTGCAGAGGACTCCCAGCACTGGCCAGACATATGAGGGGTGGATGCAGAGGACTCCCAGCAGTGGCCAGACATATGAGGGGTGGGTGCAGACGACTGCCAGCAGTGCCCAGACATATGAGGGGTGGGTGCAGAGGACTCCTAGCAGTGGCCAGACATATGAGGGGTGAGTGCAGAGGACTCCCAGCAGTGGCCAGACATATGAGGGGTGGGTGGATATGACTCCCAGCAGAGGCCAACAGTATGGAGGTGGGTGCAGAGGACTCCCAGCAGAGGCCAACAGTATGGGGGTGGGTGCAGAGGACTCCCAGCAGTGGCCAAAAATATGAGGGGTGGGTGCAGAGGACTCCCAGCAGAGGCCAACAGTATGGGGGTGGGTGCAGAGAACTCCAAGCAGAGGCCAGACATATGAGGGGTGGGTGGATATGACTCCCAGCAGTGGCCAGACATGTGAGGGGTGGGTGCAGAGGACTCCCAGCAGTGACCAGATATATGAGGGGTGGGTGCAGAGGACTCCCAGCATTGGCCAGACATATGAGGGGTTGATGGATATGACTCCCAGCAGAGGCCAGTCATATGAGGGGTGGGTGGATATGACTCCCAGCAGAGGCCAATAGTATGGGGATGGGTGCAGAGGACTCCCAGCAGAGGCCAACAGTATGGGGGTGGGTGCAGAGGACTCCCAGCAGAGGCCAACAGTATGGGGGTGGGTGCAGAGGACTCCCAGCACTGGCCAGACATATGAGGGGTGGATGCAGAGGACTCCCAGCAGTGGCCAGACATATGAGGGGTGGGTGCGGACGACTGCCAGCAGTGCCCAGACATATGAGGGGTGGGTGCAGAGGACTCCCAGCAGCGGCCAGACATATGAGGGGTGGGTGCAGAGGACTCTCAGCAGTGGCCAGACATATGAGGGGTGGGTGGATATGACTCCCAGCAGAGGCCAACAGTATGGGGGTGGGTGCAGAGGACTCCCAGCAGAGGCCAACAGTATGGGGGTGGGTGCAGAGGACTCCCATCAGTGGCCAAACATATGAGGGGTGGGTGCAGAGGACTCCCAGCAGAGGCCAACAGTATGGGGGTGGGTGCAGAGAACTCCAAGCAGAGGCCAGACATATGAGGGGTGGGTGGATATGTAAAAAATGTAAAAATTTAAAATGTAGTATACTTGTAAAGCGCACAGCTGCCCCAGCAACGGGGCGTCCCGGCGCTGTATAACTCTGGGGAACCCGTCCTGGCTTTCCCTGTGGGATGGTCCCTTGCTGGGAGTCCCCAAGGTGGAGCCAGGCATCCCCGGAATTGGTGGGGCCGTTGTGGAGATTAGGCAAGCTAATGCCCAGAGTTGCCGAGTGGAACCCCTGATTAGAGTAGGCACCGAAGCGAGAATTATCGAGTCCGCTGACCAAGGTCCACGACCCTGCCGCGTCGGGAATTGAACCCTGGTCCCAGGCTGACTTCTGCTCTCAGGCCTGCCGCCTCTAACCAGTGAGCCACACTACTCCACCCATGACTCCCAGCAGTGGCCAGACATGTGAGGGGTGGGTGCAGAGGACTCCCAGCAGTGACCAGATATATGAGGGGTGGGTGCAGAGGACTCCCAGCAGAGGCCAACAGTATGGGGGTAGGTGCAGAGGACTCCCAGCAGTGGTCAGACATATGGGGGGTGGGTGCAGAGGACACCCAGCAGAGGCCAACAGTATGGGGTTGGGTGCAGAGGACTCCCGGTAGTGGCCAGACATATGAGGGGTGGGTGCAGAAGACCCCCAGCAGTGCCCAGACATATGAGGGGTGGGTGGATATGACTCCCAGCAGAGGCCATGAGTATGGGGGTGGGTGGCGAGGACTCCCAGCAGTGGCCAGACATATGAGAGGTGGGTGGATATGAATCCCAGCAGAGGCCAACAGTATGGTGGTGAGTGGGTGCAGAGGACTCCCAGCAGTGGCCAGACATATGAGGGGTGGGTGCAGAGGACTATCAGCAGAGGCCAACTGTATGGGGGTGGATGCAGAGGACTCCAAGCAGAGGCCAGACATATGAGGGGTGGGTGGATATGACTCCCAGCAGTAGCCAGACATATGAGGGGTGGGTGCAGAGGACTCCCAGCAGTGGCCATACATAGGTGGGGTGGGTGCAGAGAACTCCCAGCAGTGGCCAGACATATGAGGGGTGGGTTTAGAAGTGTGGCTCACTGGTTAGAAGCGGCAGACCCTGAAGCAGAGATCTGCCCGGGACCAGGGTTCAATTCCCGACGCGGCAGGGTCTTGGGTCAATGTCCGCGGACTCGATAATTCTCGCCAAGGTGCCTATGCTAACCATGGGTTCCACTCTGCATCTCTGGGCAATAGCTTTCTTAATCTCCACAACGGCCCCATTCAGCGCCGGGGATGCCTGGCTTCACCTTGGATGTGCCCACTAGGGACCATCTCACAGGGAAATCCAGGACGGGTTCCCCAGCGGTATACAGCGCCAGGACAATCCGAGATGGAGTAACAGTGCACTTTACATATGACTCCCAGCAGAGGCCAACAGTATGGGGGTGGGTGCAGAGGACTCCCAGCAGAGGCCAACAGTATGGGGGTAGGTGCAGAGGACTCTCAGCAGTGATCAGACATATGAGGGGTGGGTGCAGAGGACTTCCAGCAATGGCCAGACATATGAGGGGTGGGTGGATTTGACTCCCAGCAGAGGCCAACAGTATGGGGTGGGTGCAGAGGACTCCCAGCAGAGGCCAACAGTATGGGGGTGGGTGCAGAGGACTCCCAGCAGTGGCCAGACATATGAGGGTTGGGTGCAGGGGACTCCCAGCAGTTCCCAGACATAAAAGGGTGGGTGCCTGGACTCCCAGCAGTGGCCAGACATATGAGGAGTGGGTGCAGATGACTGCCAGCAGTGCCCAGCCATATGAGGGGTGGGTGCAGAGGAATCCCAGCAGTGGCCAGACAAATGAGGGGTGGGTGTAGAGGACTCCCAGCAGTGGCCAGACATATGAGGGGTAGGTGCAGAGGACTCCCAGCAGAGGCCAACAGTATAGGGGTGGGTGCAGAGGACTCCCAGCAGTGGCCAAACATATGAGGGGTGGGTGCAGAGGACTCCCAGCAGAGGCCAACAGTATGGGGGTGGGTGCAGAGAACTCCAAGCAGAGGCCAGACATATGAGGGGTAGGTGGATATGACTCCCAGCAGTGGCCAGACATGTGAGGGGTGGGTGCAGAGGACTCCCAGCAGTGACCAGATATATGAGGGGTGGGTGCAGAGGACTCCCAGCAGAGGCCAACAGTATGGGGGTAGGTGCAGAGGACTCCCAGCAGTGGTCAGACATATGGGGGGTGGGTGCAGAGGACACCCAGCAGAGGCCAACAGTATGGGGGTGGGTGCAGAGGACTCCCGGTAGTGGCCAGACATATGAGGGGTGGGTGCAGAAGACCCCCAGCAGTGCCCAGACATATGAGGGGTCGGTGGATATGACTCCCAGCAGAGGCCATGAGTATGGGGGTGGGTGGCGAGGACTCCCAGCAGTGGCCAGACATATGAGAGGTGGGTGGATATGAATCCCAGCAGAGGCCAACAGTATGGTGGTGAGTGGGTGCAGAGGACTCCCAGCAGTGGCCAGACATATGAGGGGTGGGTGCAGAGGACTATCAGCAGAGGCCAACTGTATGGGGGTGGATGCAGAGGACTCCAAGCAGAGGCCAGACATATGAGGGGTGGGTGGATATGACTCCCAGCAGTAGCCAGACATATGAGGGGTGGGTGCAGAGGACTCCCAGCATTGGCCAGACATTGGTGGGGTGGGTGCAGAGAACTCCCAGCAGTGGCCAGACATATGAGGGGTGGGTTTAGAAGTGTGGCTCACTGGTTAGAAGCGGCAGACCCTGAAGCAGAGATCTGCCCGGGACCAGGGTTCAATTCCTGACGCGGCAGGGTCTTGGGTCAATGTCCGCGGACTCGATAATTCTCGCCAAGGTGCCTATGCTAACCATGGGTTCCACTCTGCATCTCTGGGCAATAGCTTGCTTAATCTCCACAACGGCCCCATTCAGCGCCGGGGAGGCCTGGCTTCACCTTGGATGTGCCCAGTAGGGACCATCTCACAGGGAAATCCAGGACGGGTTCCCCAGCGGTATACAGCGCCAGGACAATCCGAGATGGAGTAACAGTGCACTTTACATATGACTCCCAGCAGAGGCCAACAGTATGGGGGTGGGTGCAGAGGACTCCCAGCAGAGGCCAACAGTATGGGGGTAGGTGCAGAGGACTCTCAGCAGTGATCAGACATATGAGGGGTGGGTGCAGAGGACTTCCAGCAATGGCCAGACATATGAGGGGTGGGTGGATTTGACTCCCAGCAGAGGCCAACAGTATGGGGTGGGTGCAGAGGACTCCCAGCAGAGGCCAACAGTATGGGGGTGGGTGCAGAGGACTCCCACCAGTGGCCAGACATATGAGGGTTGGGTGCAGGGGACTCCCAGCAGTTCCCAGACATAAAAGGGTGGGTGCCTGGACTCCCAGCAGTGGCCAGACATATGAGGAGTGGGTGCAGATGACTGCCAGCAGTGCCCAGCCATATGAGGGGTGGGTGCAGAGGAATCCCAGCAGTGGCCAGACAAATGAGGGGTGGGTGTAGAGGACTCCCAGCAGTGGCCAGACATATGAGGGGTGGATGCAGAGGACTCCCAGCAGTGCTCAGATATAGGGGGGTAGATCATCATCAGCATACCACAACTACATGGGGGTATGTGCACATCCCTAACTTGTGACTATAATGATAGTGCCATAGCAACATATATCTTACATCAGTGTCTCACTCTCTGGAAGAAGGATTACTTTCACACACTGCTTGACACTCCACATGTGGGTGTGATGTCAAATTCCACATGCATACCCACCCATGGAGGTTGCTGGCGAAATACACACCCTACCATCATGACACAATAGTGTATAGTGATGTAACAGCCTACCAAACAAGAGACTGAAAGGGAACACACACTGTCACGCACATCCCAGGACTGATATGAATGTCCAGGTGGTGGTCAGACCACCAAGATGTAGTTTATCATGGAAGGAATAGGGTTGAAACCCCCTAGATACAATGCACAAAATTGGCTGTCGTTATACACATGCATAGTGGTGAAAAAGTTGAATGTGTCCATGAAGGCATTTGTACATACTCAAAACACAAGTACAGTGATTTGCAAGCATGGCACAGACGAATGAGCAGTAAACATCTGTGAGCAGGCATGGCCATTGTTGAAGGGAACCGTCACCAAAAAAGGGAATGTGCACACATGTCAGCACAACAATTATGCAACTCTCTGCAGTGAAGATGTCAGGTGCCACAGAGGAAGGAATACTCATCTGGACAATGTCTCTAGCCAAACTGAACACATACAACCAATGATTAATTCCAGAGACATTGTGATGGCACACAGATACCATGGTCCACTTCATGACCATCAACAAAAAAACATCTTTCAGAACCCCAAAATATTACCATGACACCAACTCCAGGTCCCTCATCACCAACATCAAGTACCTGAAATGCAGTAGTGTTGAACGTAAAATAAAAGGCTTTATTCAGCAGGAACAAAACAAATGTGCAAAAATGAGTCTCTGCTCAAATAAGGACAATGGCCAGTCCAGACAAATGTCCTTGTAGGGGGACGTCTACCCCTACTTGCCAGCACATGGAGTACTTAATGGGATGTGGACCTTTGGGGGGCATCATCGGGGGCAGGAACAAGCACTGCAGGGACAGGAATGGTAAGGGTAGGTGTGGTGGGTGCAGGGGTGGATGTATCCTCCTCAGTGGTGTGTGCAGCACCGAAGGTGGACTCATACTCCGCACACTGCAGCCAGTTTGGCCAGCCCAACCCCTACACCCGAGGACACAATTGTAGAGGGAGAGGGCTGTGAGGGTTGCGCACTGTGACTCTGGCTGCATCTATGCGGTCTAAGCCCAGTCCCTGTGGGTGTGCCTGCAGCCCCCTGAGTGTGCATGCCAGGAGGTGTGCGCTTTGCCATATGTGGGGGTGTGCTGCCTGTGTCTGTTGGGGTGCGTGATGGTGTCTTCCTGCGTGTGCGTTGGACAGGTATGGGAGAGGGGTGTGTGGATGGGTCCGAAGGAGGGGGGGGCGACGGACCGCTGCAGGAGGGAAACTGCTGCCGTCAGTGATGAGTCCATGGACTGCATAATCCGACATTGGTCAGACCTCATTGCTGACATGCCCTCCATGAAAGACAACAACTGGGTCAGTATTTGAGTGTGGCCATGGAGGACACTCAGCATTGATGTCTGACCAACCCGCAACTGGTGGAGTAAGTCCACAGACTCCGCACTGATGGCAGCAGGGGTGACAGGGGCAGGGGCTGCAGTGCCGGGGCTGAAGGAGACATGGGGGGCTGCACAGACAGAAGGGATGGGAGCAACTGGGAGGGTGGAGATGGTGCTGGAGGGGGCGGGTACAGTCTCTGTACAGCTGCCCGGTGTTGCTGCCTATTCCTCCTCCTCCAGGGAGCCAGAATCGGATCCGTTGGTGTGGTAAGATGTTTCGCCTTCCAACAGGTCCTCAGACTGACTCCCCTCACCCTCCATGCCACTGGCTCCCTCTGACTCCTCCACGCTGGTGGCACTGTGGCTGGGTCCCTCCTCTTGGTCCGTGCAGCTGTCTCCTCCTGTTTCTGGTGATGATGCTGTTGGCAAGGAGAAGAAACAGAAATGCATCAGTCACCTGTACACATCTGACACATGAGCACAAAATTAGTAGGTCACACTGCAAATCATGCCATGCATCATGAGTAACAGACAGATAACTTTGCACATATTTGAGCCTTGTACTGCCCAGTTGGTATAGACACAATGCTACTTGGACAAAATGATCCAAAGAACACACCAGGCCACAACTTGAATGAGAAATACACAGAGAAGCTAGTGTTTGTTTAGAGGAGAGCAGATCAATACAATGAAGTGATGCCACCTGAAGTTCACAAAGAAATAAACAGTAGTGGTGTCCCTCAGGGCAAACTAACTCACCTCACTCCCCAATGTGACACCACACTCAGAGCCCTGTAAGTACATTGGGCAAAAAATAAATGTAAATAAATTTTGGTATCTTGGGACTCACCATACTTTACACAATCGACATGTA
The DNA here is from genome assembly GCF_964261635.1 of Lissotriton helveticus. Taxonomy (NCBI): domain Eukaryota; kingdom Metazoa; phylum Chordata; class Amphibia; order Caudata; family Salamandridae; genus Lissotriton; species Lissotriton helveticus. Next base: position 1,377,879,799 of record NC_136069.1, on the reverse strand, counting down.
TTGAATGTGGTAATTCGCCATCTTGTGAAGAGAACATGTATGTGCCTGCATGAAAGATGTCTCACAATGAAATGCACACTAAAAAACATTTGCACATTCATTGAAAAAGCTGGCACTCTTTAAGATAAAACACTGTTAGAAACAAATGGCGTTGCAGATTGTCCATATACATGGTCCAATGGAGGTCTTGATGTCTTGACACTCATTAGTTTGTATAATTGACAACAAAGGAGTTTCAAGACGTCAAGACCACTGTGGGGACATGTATATGGAGATCAAGGCACACCATTATTCGCTAACACTGGCCTCTTTGAAAAGGTGCCAGCTTCTTTCAAGAAAGTGGAAATGTTGTTTTGTGTGCACTACCTTGTGAGACATCTATCATGCAGGCACATAAGTGTCATTTACACAATTCGTCATATTAACACATTCTAAACATGAACAACTTTTAACAAGTGTTGTGAGTGCCAAGGTACAATCATTTATGTGACACAACTTGAAATATGTCAGTCCTCACATGGGCATCCATTCCATGATCACCCAGTTGCTTGCACATAAAACCTACTGGCTGTTATGTGGAGTGGCACACATGTCTAAACTCTGGACAATGCTTAAGCTATTGGGCCAGCAATTGTGATGAACCAAATCATTGCTGCATGGTGGACACACCGTTATCCCCAGGCAAAATGTCAACACAGAAGTGTGCACACTAAGACAAAACAGCATTGCATCTAAACTACATACATGTGGCAAAAATGTATGAGCCTGAATCATGTCTGGAATAAAATGACATATGCTGCAAAGCCCCAGCTGAAATCCCTGGCCACTCTCACAGGGTCAGTGCATGGTGAATCATTGTTCAGCCAATTATCACCCACAGGTCAGACCTGGAAAGGCTAAATCAGGCAGGCCCATGTAGACTTCTCCTGTACAACACCCCCATCCCTCAGTCAATGTGATTGATACAGCTCAAGAAGTGAGACCTCTGAATCGGGGTAACAAAAACTGTGCAGCAACAATTCCAAAAGTAACCTAAGCTCACCCTGTGGGGCTGGCAATACATATTTGTGACAAACAACCATCAACAGATTGTTGTGAATAGGCACACAGGCACTGCCCAGTGTGAGTACACACAAGCCAAATGTTATATCCCTGTCCGGAGGACACATGTAGCAGACAAAGGAAAAATACAAACTATGCCAGGGACCAATGCCACAGAGGCAGACCCATGCTGAACCCACATAGAATGGGCACAGTGTTGGATGACACACATGATTAGGAGGCCAGGGTGTCTCAGGCGACTGTAGTGGGCACACTGATCCGTGGGTCTGGAATGATCTGACTGTACCATGAGTAACCGTCATGGCACTATGCATATCTCCCACTGATGTACATCATGTCTGAGAACACAACATAGGTCATGCATGCTTCAAGGGTGTGCAGTTGAAACCTCACACTCCTATGTTGAGCCATCAGTGCACACAAATATAAAGGCCAAACACAGTGCACAGGTCATGGCACAATCAAGGTCCCAACATATGTCACAGACCAACCTCCCACATGATGTGAAAATCAATGTGCAGTTTTATTTTCTTGCACCCTAGATGTAGGAATCGAATATTGGTCATTCACGTGACAGCGCCACTGATCTTCCGCCCCCTTGACGTCCCTCAGACAAGTAAGCCCGGTTTTCTTTTCGGCTCTTTTCGCAGCGTGTTTTAGAGTCACGTTTTTTCACTGACACGCAGTTCGAACATTGCCTTTCAGATAAAAACAGTATTCGACATTGGGAGTAAATATTTACTCGGTCCATGAGATTAGTTAAAGCCACCGCCAGACCTACAATAAAGGTAAATCCTCTTTATTTATAACTCACTTGCAACGGCCGTTGCAGCCCACACTTTTGACACAGTTCCCTGAAGGGTTTCTCACTCTGTTGCAGGTTGATACCCATGGAAATTGACAACATTCTTTAAAGACCAGCACACACCTGGTCCATTAAGGTATGCTGCATCGGTTGATGCAATTTTTTATACAAGCAGTTTTGGTTGGATAGAGGACTAAACTCTAAAAGTATTCTCTCCCCCTTGTTTTTTCTTTATAAACAGTTCCTACGGATATGATTCATCCCGCCCTGATGAGAGTCTTGTGATTAATACGGGGAGACTCGAAACGCGTCGGCATTTATCTATTCATTAAAGGAATTGTACCATTGTCATTTGTTACATTCCCTGTGTGAAACAGAGATCCAAATATATAATAATTGAACAGAAGTGTAGGAGGTATCACATATCGTTATACCCCCTGGACATTCAACTCTTTTGTCAACTAGAGTTTCTTTTGCACTGTCCTTTTGGTAACTGTTTACTGATTTGTTCACATCCACTTATTTTTGTAATTGTAGAGCACATTTGTACTGTATGTTTAATTTATCTTTTTACATATCAATTGCATATATTGTTGTATAATTAACAATGGTGTATGGTTTATTGTGAAGTTGATGATGTCTTTTTTCTCTGTCTAAAAAAATGATTTCTTCCAAAAATTCAACAAAAAAGTAATGACACAAATCAAGTGTCTGGGTAAACAAATACATTTTGGTTTATCCATCTTTATGCATTAATTGTTTTTTCAATCAACATCAGAGGCATAGGTAAAATTCCCCTTTTGTATTGCCTTGCAAGTCACGCACACAGCACTGCCTACTTGTCACATCAGATGGTTAGAGCTGTTGCATACGCTATGCAGCAGTGGTGCAACACATCATATACACACTCACCCACATGACAAGGCACATTCACACACATCAATGTCCATGAGGTTGCACACATCATTTGGACAATCTCACCACAGGTTCCCTCAAGTCATAAACATCTGTGAGTACAGTCACCTGTCACTCCGGGGGGACCACTGTTCCACCTCAGGACATTTGGAAATAAAGCCACCAAGGTCTGGCACGGCTGAATGTGTCATTCACTATGCAGTGAATGTCACAGTAAGCACAATGCAAGTGTGGAGTGAACACACATGAACTACATCATGCTCTGCATGAGAGACACCACCATGTACACCCCCTGGGACTCACTCCAAAACACATTGCATGTCTGTCCCACCAATACACAATGCCTGTTGTGACACTTACACAACAGGTGCACAGTCAAAGGTAGTGGAGTCAGCACTCACCTGCTCCTCTGGTCTCCCATACAGCTTGCTGTACTGTGGTAGGAGGCTGTCCAGGAGGGCCTGGTTCTCCACCTCAGTGAAGGCAGGGGCCCTCTCCATAGTGCGAGCCATGATATGCCTGAGGATGCCGAGAGAGCAGCAGTGTGGTCCACTCCAATGTTGTGCAGGCAAGTGCCCTCTCAGGGGTTCATGCTGCCTTAAATCAGCGCTGCTGAGGGGCTTTCAGTTTGAGGAGTACAGAGTGATAGGTCAGATTCGTTCGCATCGTACGTTTCCTCCAATCCCTTTAAACATACGGCTCTGACAGCATTCGCATCATTTAAAATTTGAGCTTCAGCTCAACAATCAATTTGCAACATTGTATTTTTTAGGTCAACTAACTTTTGCAGGACACCTGTTGGACACATAGCTACTCTAAACTCAGTATCCATGACACCCATGATTCATTCAGGGCCTACTACTCGTCCCCTATGTGTCCCCTAAGTAATTTTGAGATACTCACACGTGTACGGTGCGTTTCACACGCTCGCGTATGGCACCATTACAATAGTGATACAATGCGCACACACGCCATGAATGTTGCGGTACGGTGCGTTTCACACGCTCACGCATGGCACCATTGCAATAGTTATACAATGCACACACATGCCATGAATGTTGGGGTACGGTGCGTTTCACGCGCTCGCGTATGGCACCATTGCAATAGTGATACAATGCGCACACACGCCATGAATGTTGGGGTACGGTGCGTTTCACGCGCTCGCGTATGGCACCATTACAATAGTGATACGATGCGCACACACACCCGGAAAGTAGGGGTACGGTGCATTTCATACGCTGATGCGAATGCAGGGTTACGGTCCATTTCACATGGTGCTTTTCAGACGCAGGGGTACGGTGCGTTTCACATGGTGCGTTTCAGACGCAGGGGTACGGTGCGTTTCACATGGTGATGCGAATGCAGGGGTACAGTGCCTTCCACACGGTGCTTTTCACACGCAGGGGTACGGTGCGCTTTACATGGTGATGAGAATGCAGGGGTACGGTGCCTTCCACATGGTGCTTTTCACACGCAGGGGTACGGTGCGTTTCACATGGTGCATTTCAGATGCAGGGGTACGGTGCTTTTCACATGGTGATGCAAATGCAGGGGTACGGTGCCTTCCACACGGTGCTTTTCACACGCAGGGGTACGGTGCGTTTCACATGGTGATGCAAATGCAATGGTACGGTGCCTTCCACACGGTTCTTTTCACACGCAGGGGTACGGTGCGTTTCACATGGTGATGCGAATGCAGTGGTACGGTGCCTTCCACACGGTGCTTTTCACACACAGGGGTACAATGGTGCGTTTCAGATGCAGGGGTACGGTGCTTTTCACACGCTGATGTGAATGCAGGGATATGGTGCATTTAACACGCTGATGTGAATGCAGGGGTACGGTGCGGTTCACACACTCACATATGGCACTATTACAATAGTGATACGAGGCACACACGCAGGGTTGTAGGGGTATGGTCCGCAAAAGGATGTCTATCAAGTACTTGTCATTGCATACTTTCATGTTCAGGCCCTAGGTGTGGCAGCCAGTGATATAGCACAGGGCATCTTATCTTGTTGCACAATCGATGTGTGATGACCTGTGGACACATGTCATGTTGATGGGGCACTATGTGGCACACATCACCTTGACACTTGTCCCATGTGTATCATTAGGCAGATTTTGTCATGCACAGCAACACTGGGATAGCACAGTCATCACTACCAGCACCTGTCTCCTGATGCCAGGGGACGCTCAGCATGACCCTATGTGACTATGTCAGGTGTTTGTCATGTGTTACTATGAGCTTGCTGTTTGTGTTCCGTAAACTGCATCTGCTGTTGGTGCATCTAACATGGGTCTGTGTTGAGATGGGAATGGTTTCACATCTATGCACACCATGCCACATGTGCATTCCCATGGCTGTTGGGCCTGATGGCATCAGACATCATATTTCCCTAGGCATACATGTCTGCATCGTGACAATAGCTGTGTTGTTTTGTTGTCACGTGTACCCCTTAATTGCAATGTGTTTGATATGTACATTTGACATTCCATGTGACCTGTGCATGTGCCTTGCAGTCATCTGTCTGGATGGGATGACAACCTTCCACTGCAGGTATGGTGACGTGTCTCTCCAGTGATATCTCGGGCTGTTCACTCAGACCGGCCCAGCAGCTAATTTCAGGGCATTTCACGTTTATTTGTCAATCAACAGGTGTATCTGGCTTTTCGTAGGAGTGCCAGCAAGCTGGCATATGTGTCCTGGATGCATTGCACACGCCAGACTCCATAGTGACATGATGTCTAGTAGCAGTTTTGCATGTGCTATGTGCATTGCCATTGATGTTGGCTGACTGTTAATCTCCATTATTCCCAAATATGTCCTGCAGGGCACCGCCTCTACCAAGGCCATTTCCAGGCTTGGCTACCATGAGGGAACGTGCCAGCATCCGATGTTACAGATTCACTCAACAGTTGATTCAGTAGTTGACGAACAAGCTGGCACCACATCTCCAACCACAACACAGGTACTGCGCTGAACCCCAAGATAAAGGTGATGGCAGCACTCCATTTTTTTGCTACAGGTACGTTTCAATTAACCATAGCTGATGTTGGTGGAATGTCACAGACAATGTTCAGCCGTATCCTGCGTGATGTTTTGGCAGCCATGTTGGAGCACATTGATGAATTCATCAAATTTCCTACTCCTGAATAGGTGAGAGATGTTAAGGGTGATTTCTATGCCCTAGGAGGGATGCCCCATGTCATTGGGTCCATTGATGGGACACATGTGGCTTTGGTGCCACCACAGGCACAGGAGCAGGCTTACTGCAACCGTAAACATTATCATTCAATAAATGCCCTTGTGGTGTGTCTTGCTAACATGCTGATTTCCCACGTTTGTGCACGTTTTCCAGGATTGGCACTCAATGCATTCATCATGAGGCGAAGTAGGGTGCCACAAATGATGCTGCAGCTGCGCAACGAGCGGGCATGTCTTGTTGGTGGGTAAACTCTGTTTGTCCTGTGTGTTTCAGTATCTTTTGCTCTGACGGCATCTCCTGACCCACTTATTTACATGATGTATCTATGTAGGGGACTCGGGATATCCCAACATGCCATGGCTAATGACACCTCTCCGCAACCCAAGAACAGTTTCAGATCAGCGGTACAATAATGCACACGGGCAGACCAGGCGAGTGATTGAGAGGATGTTTGGCCCCCTGAAGAGCCAATCAATAAGACCGGCGGATCCCTCCCATATGCACCGGACAAGGTCTGTAATATCTTCATTGTATGCTGCATGCTGCACAACTTGGCAGTAGAGAAGGCAGTGACACTCATCCTGGATCCTGAGGAGCAGGAACATCCACCCGTTGAGGGTCAAGGGCTTGGTCACGATGCAAGTGATGAGGAGGAGGAGGATGATATCCGGAGTCAGCTCATACGCAACTTCTTCTCATCATTGGAGTCACTGGGAATGAGTGAGGAAGCTTGTAGCATTGAGTGGCATGTGTTGCAATGTGTGTGTCCAGTTGCCTGTATGCAAAGTGACTTTGATGTGTGTTCTGATGTGTCACGCAAGTGCTGATGTCATGCCACACAGTAATGCGCAATGACTTTCCTTAACATTTGCATGTGTCCTACATAGTTCCTGTTTCGTAACTGCCCATGTCTTTTGCAAAGATTTTTACCGGTGAACTCTTGGGTGTCTGTCATTCCCAGGTTGCTGTGCCTGTTGTCTGTTCGTGTCATCTTTGTCCTCCTGCTATTCCTCATGATGATTGCAATGTGGGCTGAATCAGCATTTCATGCACTGACATGTGTAAATGTCAGTTTGGGCAAGAGATCCAAACAGGCTTTTTTGTGTTGGTATGGTTTGGGAATGTGTGGGAACTGTTTCTGTGCATGCTGTAGTACCATGCATACATGTCTCATCAGCATGGATCAAATTACATGTTGCACCACTCCCATGACATGACAGTTACCCTTCTTGACAGTCATCTGTAGTGGAGTGTGGACTCTGGTGAAGGCATCAATGTGTGTAAACCTTGCCCCTGAAACATTACGGATACCATGTGTTGACATTGTGTGGGACATCACAACAACAGGCCCTATGGGGAATGGCAACCTCACTGTGTGCAGCAGGATGTGTTTGGCTCATCCACTTAATCTTGTGTGCGAGTACATTTTGATTTCCAACAAACATGTTGTGAAGGTGTGGGCCAGCGTATGTACCACATGTTCTGTCAACTGTCCTGTGAGTCTGTTCATATGGATGCATTGCCCTTTGTGCCAGTATGTCATGTCACTGTCACGTCGCTTCCTCAGGGCCGGTGGAGAACACTGCTTTGCAAGCCTTCTCGGTAAGTTGATAAGAAATTTCTATTCCCATGAAGCCAAGAAAGTTGCGCTGATGACGTCACGACATTGCGCTGTAGCAAAGGTAAACGCTTCCGTGGCACCAGTCGGGTGCCGTAAATTTCAGGATTCTCTTGTGGTGTGCTGCATATCCTGGTCAAGGTAGGGGTGCTTTTGTGCCATCGCTCCTATTACTCTCTCTGTTGAGTTCCGTCCCAGCAGCTTGTTCTGTTTGCCATTTCAAAGCCCAGTTGGACGAGCCGATGACTGGCTCTTGCGGGGCCTCCTTGTGTTTACCTAATTCCCTCCCTCATTGGACAAGCTTCTTAAGGCCCTTGCGGGGGATGTGTAATTTCCGTTCTTGACCCGCACTGATTCCCTGGGATGACTACGGATTGTTGACTTTGTGTGAGTCGCGCTGCAGTGCATTTGAATTTCTGTTTATTGGACCTTTTTCATACACTGTGATTTTCAGGATTACCGCATGGCTTAACTTGCCTTGAAGCAGCCTGCAGAGCATCATACCCCCTTTATATCGCTGCAATACTCTGCTGCCTTTTATGTGTCTTCTGTGATCCCTGTGCTACTTGCAAAATCCTTGAAACAAGATCATAAAATTGGCCATTTCTTTTGCAACTCGTACAACATAATCTTTGGTGTGTTATAGTGTTTCATCACCTTTCCATGTGCTATGAATTCATGTGCATTGTTCATCTCTGTGTTCACAGCAGGGGCTTGTAGAGCTCGTCCAGAAGTAAGTTCAAATTTCCCATTTACGTGGCTGTTAAGACTTTTTTAAGTATGTTGATAACTGCTGGATAAATACATGTAAACGTATAGAACATCCTTCTTTGTAAGTGTGTAGTAATGTCCTTGTTTGATCCTCAGATCTAGTAGCACTTTCATTACAGTGATCCCAACTAGGATAGAGTGGTGTTGTTTTCCTTTAAAGGTGTAACTGTTGGTGAACAGACATAATATCGAAGGAAAAATATAGAATGGACATAATATCGAGTGAAAAATATAGAATGGACATAATATCGAATGGACAGAATATAGTGGTTAAAAATATCGAATTGAAAGTAAGTAATATCGATTTTTAAAATATAGAAAGTCAAAATATCGAAGTAAGTAATATCGATTTTTAAAACATAGAAAGTAAAAATATAGAAGTATATAATATAGGTATTTAAATATATCGAATTTTTAATAATATCCAATTTTTTAAAGTGTTTTTTATGTTATTTAATTTTTGTGGAATCTATTTCTGTAGCGGGTTGTAGGTTTATAGGGGAATAGGGTGGGAAGTAATTTAATTGTAATTAATTAAAAATGTTAATTTATTTATTGGTATTTATTTTGAATTAATTGTTAATTAATTTTTAATTGGGAATTAATTAATTTTTAATTGGTAATTCATTTTTAATTGGTAATGTATTTTTATTAATAAATGAATTAATAATTATGTTTATTTTTATTAATTTATTTTCCGAAGCGGGTTGTAGGTTTATAGGGGAAAACGGTGGGAAGTAATTTAATTGTAATTAATTATGTTAATTTTTTAATTAGTATTTATTTTGAATTAATTGTTAATTATTTTTTAATTGGTAATTTATTAGTTTTTATTTGGTAATTAATGTTTATTAATTGATTAATTGATAATTATGTTAATTTAATGTATTTATTTTTTGTAGTGGGTTGTGGGTTTATAGGGGAATAGGGTGGGAAGTAATTTAATTGTAGTTAATTAAATATGTTAATTTTTTTATTGGTATTCAGTTTGAATTATTAATTAATTATTAATTAATTAATTTTAATTGATAATTCATTTTTATTAATTGATTATTTGATAATTAAGTTAATTTTATTAATTTATTTTCTGTAGTGGGTTGTGGGTTTATAGGGTAATGGGGGGAAGTAATTTAATTGTAATTAAGTAAATAATTTGTATTTATTAATTGTTATTTATTTGTAATGTAATTGGTAATTAATTTGTATTAATAGGTAATTCATTTTATTTATTAATATTAATTTGTATTTGTAATTGATTAATTATTATATAATATTAAATTGGTAATTCATTTTAATTAATATTTTCTTGGTATTGATATTTAATTATTTTTTTATTAATATATTAAATATTTACTTTCTCTACTGTTGCACTCACTGGAGTGGGAATAGTAATTATTACCCCTACGCTATCCAACGCTTTCCATACTGTTGCACTCTCTGGAGTGGGAATAGTAATTTTGACCCTCCTGCTATCCAATGCTTTCCCTACTGTTGCACTCTCTGGAGTGGGAATAGTAATTTTTACCCTCCCGCTATCCAACGCTTTCCCTACTGTTGCAGTCTCTGGAGTGGGAATAGTGATTTTTACCACTAGGCTATCCAACGATTTCCCTACTGTTGCACTCTCTGGAGTGGGAATAGTAATTTTTATCCCTACGCTATCCAACGCTGTCCCTACTGTTGCACTCTCTGGAGTGGGAATAGTAATTTTTACCCCTAGGCTATCCAACGCTTTCCGTACTGTTGCACTCTCTGGAGTGGGAATAGTAATTTTTACCCCTAAGCTATCCAACGCTTACCCTACTGTTGCACTCTCTGGAGTGGGAATTGTAATTTTTACCCCTAAGCTATCCAATGCTTTCCCTACTGTTGCACTCTCTGGAGTGGGAATAGTAATTTTTACCCTCCCGCTATCCAACGCTTTCCCTACTGTTGCACTCTCTCTAGTTGGAATAGTAATTTTTACCCCTAAGCTATCCAACGCTTTCCCTACTGTTGCATTCTCTGGAGTGGGAATAGCAATTTTACCCCTACGCTATCCAACACTTTCCCTACTGTTGCACTCTCTGGAGTGGGAATAGTAATTTTTCCCCTACGCTATCCAACGCGTTCCCTACTGTTGCACTCTCTGGAGTGGGAATAGTCATTTTTACCCCTACGCTATCCAATGCTTTCCCTACTGTTGCACTCTCTGAAGTGGGAATAGTAATTTTTACCCTCCCGCTATCCAACGCTTTCCCTACTGTTGCACTCTCTGGAGTTGGAATAGTAATTTGTACCCCTACGCTATCCAACGCTTTCCCTACTGTTGCACTCTCTGGACTGGGAATAGTAATTTTTACCCCTATGCTATCCAACGCTTTCCCTACTGTTGCACTCTCTGGAGTGGGAATAGTAGTTTTTACCCTCCCGCTATCCAACGCTTTCCCTAGTGTTGCACTGTCTGGAGTGGGAATTGTAATTTTTACCCCTACGCTATCCAACGCTTTCCTTACTGTTGCACTCTCTGGTGTGGGAATAGTATTTTTTACCCCTACGCCATCCAACGCTTTTCCTACTGTTGAACTTTCTGGATTGGGAATAGTAATTTTTACCCTTCCGCTATCAAACACTTTCCCTACTGTTGCACTCTCTGGAGTGGGAATAGTAATTTTTACCCCTACGCTATCCAACGCTTTCCCTACTGTTGCACTCACAGGAGTGGTAATAGTATATTTTACCCTTTCCGCTATCCTACTGTAAAAATATTGTAAATGTTTTATTAATATTACGTTTATATATATATATATTTATATTAACAAATCAATTTGTATGTTTTTTTTAACTTACATTAATTATTTATTAATTTTAAGGTTATTTAAGTATTTTAAGTATGTTTAAGTTAATTATATCTATTATGTAATTAATTTTTAATTAATTTAAAGCATTCAAAAAAATTCGATATTTTGACTAACTATATTTTTTACATCGATATTTTTGATTTGATATTTTTGTACTTACCTGTTTGGAGATAGGAGTTCGATATTTTTGTATTCTATATTTTTAGCTAGATATTCTTGTAGTTCTATATTTTTGACATCGATATTGTTTCAGTGATCCGTAACTGTTACAGAATAGGTCCTGAGGTATTCTGTGATTCAGTGACAAGAAGTGTTGAATCCTTGTGCTTGTTTACCTTTGTTTCAGATCTCCCTCCCTGCTGTTCCCTTCCTTTCTCTCCCTTGCCTGATCACCCTTTTGAGTCTGTCATTTCTACTCAGACCAAGGGGCTATCGGGAGATGGACCACTTTGAGCATCGCACGTTTCTGAGGATTCAAGGCCCTGACAGACACATTGTTTCACCAGGAGTACAGGTAAACTCATTACATGACTGTTAATTTATTCAGAGCAATGGCACTGGCCATGGACATTGGCTCATGCAGCATGGCCTCAACACATACTTGATCCGTTTGTGTAGTAAATGTGTTCCCCACAGTACAATGTGCCTCCTCACTGTCACCGCAGATCTCTTGCCACTTTGCATGCGTCATCTATGGAATAATTGACAAAGATTGTGCATATGGGAGTATGCGTATTTTGCCAACACGCATGCAGTTCTTCATGGCTAATGATCCCTATTGTGCATGAAGTACTTGGGTGTGTATGTATTTGTGCAGCTTGCTACCCACAACAGGCAGGTAACACCTGCTGACGCTGTGTGTCCTGGGTGCAGCTTGGCCTTTTGGTGCTTAATCCTGTGCCCGTCATTTTTGGTGATTTTTCATCCATTTCTTTGAGTGACCCATGAGTAACCAGACACTCCTTCCTTTCCATACACCTGTTACACTGTGCCTTTCTAACCTTCTTGTCTTTGTGTGCTACTTTTTGCCTGGTGTCTCACCCCTTCCGCCATCAGGTGTTCACTCATTCCTGCTGCTGCCTCCCCTGTGGCACCGCACCACCGAGTGCCCTGATTCTGCAACCCACACGCCTCTCAGATGCTCCTCCCTCCACACATTCTTAATGCAGGCAGCAGCTTGTCTGTGCCACTGTTGCGCCACCTCCGTGCCAAAGGCAGGACCGTGAGCGCCCGTCAGCGCCTGCAATGTGCGCAGTGCAAAACCCTCTGGTCCTTGCATGACCCAAATAACACAACAGACTCATGCTCCAGCCACCCTCCAAACAATGAACACCAGACAATCAACCACCTGCTATCAGGCAACCCCTAAGCGCACACACGACAGCTTCATATGCTGTGTGTGGAACTCCTTCTGCCTACACTGCGCTGCCCCGCCTCACAGACCATGTCCGTACAACCAGGTCATACGCCTCCTACTGCACACCCGCTTCATCCACCAGCACACCATTGGACTCTGTTACCTCCTCAACACAACAGCCCCACACATCGCCTTCATTGCAGTAACCTGGTTGAACGCATCCTCAGCACACAACTTCAACACTGCCATCACAGGCTGATACAAGATCACCCGCAGGGACCGCACCAACAATCCAGGAGGAGGAATTACAATTCACACACTCAGAGTCACATACAACAACAATGGGCATTGTGAAGCACCTGCACTTCAGGTTTCACACCAACCCCCTGACCACCCTCAGTCTAACACTCATCTACAGATCTACAGATCTCCAGGCCTACACCCACAATTCCGCTAAGCCATCAACAACTACATCAGCACTCAGGCCCTCACCCACACAGACTACATGTGGCAGGGAGACAGCAACTTCTGGCTGGAGGACAACCACACCACCATCCTTCATTGGTACATCAACATTTGCATCCAGTTCTCCGACAAGCAACACACTGCCCCACACTCCGCTACAGATCCCTCGGAGATGCTTGACCTAAGTCACCACAGACGAACTGGGTGGCACCCTCGCCCAGGACACTCCAACCAATGCCACCGCCACACTGTGCAACCTCACACACTGGATCAGCGACTGATCCAACACTCTTGCCACATTGGCGGACTTTCCTGTGAAGTACAACAAAAGTTAAGCCACCTGGGACAAGGCAGACCTACTGGACTCATGAGGGTCTAGCCGGACTCTTGTGCAAACCTTGCGAAACAAACAACCATCAGTTACCTTTCAGCCCTGAAACCCGCCACACACAGACATCACCATATCATCAGCACGGACAAGAGGACATCCTTCAGGTAGGGCATAGGCACCAACACACACAACATCAAGGAGCTCATCGGCATCATGTGTGAACTATCTAACCCCAACTCTCCATCCAAAAGGTATCCCACCCTTGCAAGACCAAGGGGATCCCTCGCAACATTCCACCACTGCAAGCTCATGGACGTACACGACAGCCTCGCCACATAGAGGCAGACAGTGCTATTATCCACAGGACATACCCCACCTCAGTTCCTGGACTCCCGTCAGCAGCAAAGACACCACCCGGCTCATGTACACAATCCACTCCAGCTCTCCTTCAGGACCTTTCCCACACAACATCTCAATCACAGCATACCCCATCCTTGGAGCCCACTTCCGGCACATCATAAATGTCTCCTTTGAGTACGCCACATTCCATGGGAGCTGGAGGCATGAAGAGACCAAGGCCCTTCTTTAACAATGGACGGCAGTAGCGCAGGATCGTCAGGAACATCACCCTGCTTCCCTACCCGGCAAATGTCATCAAGAAGACAGTCAATGAGCAACTGACCATCTCCTTCCAAGCAAACACCTCCAGGCAACCCGCCCCAGTACATCTTCCACAGTCATCACCCCACTGCAACAGCCCTCATTGCCACCACAAACACCTTGGACCCTGCTCAACAATGGTGCGACCACCACCCTCACCCCCTCAACCTCTCAACGGCATTCTACACCATGTGCTACCACACTGTCAGATCACACATCTCCAACACTGGGATCCAGAGGAGGGCCCAGGATGAAATCGCCAAGTACCTCACCAGCAAGGCCTAGGGTGTCCGCCTCCCCCTTCAGCACGTAGTACACTGGGGTCATCGGGCCCATGCCCCAGGGCTCATCTCTCAGTGTCACAATCTTCAATGTCTCCATGACCCCCCTCTCCACCATCACATGCGCAAACAACCTCATCATCATGTCCCACTCCCAGATCCAACCTTCAAGAGGGCATGAGGTGCGTTGACGAATGGATGAACATCAGCCGCTTGGGGCTGGACTTGGTCAAGACTGAGGTCATCATTTGAGGATTGTCCCCTTACAGCTGGGACAACTCCTTGTGTCACACCGGCCTGGGCAGCGCACCAGCACACAGTGCCCACGCACGCAAGCAGGTGTTCATTGTACACTCCTCGCTCACAATAACCATGCAACTCAACACAATCTCTACCGCATGCTGCAACTCCCTCCGCATGCTGCAAATGATCGTCAGATAGATCCACTCGTAGGCAAGACAGACAGTCACCCAGGTCCACGACACCAGCCGACTCAAAAACGGCAACGCCCTCTATGCAGGAAGAACAGCCAGACTCCAAGAGGACTTGTGCACATCCAGGTTGCATCCGCACACCTCATCCTCAACATCCCCTGCCACAGCCACATGACCGTCCACCTGAGATACCTACAATAGGCTCACTGTCAACTGCAGGAGCACCTTCAGACTTCTCAGGCACAGTCAGGAGGCACTCCACAACCCCAGCCCCAAAGACGAACATGGACGTCTCCCATCCAACACCCCTTTGCCTCAACTCCGTCCAGCCAACCTTGCCCTGGGCATCATTCATCACATCCACAGTACAACTGCATGCGGGAGATAGTTCTCCCTCCTCACCAAACAGACCTGGTACTCCCTCCCTGGGCACCTCCACATGACCCATGACCTCTACGCCTTTATAAAACTCTTCCAAAACTGTCCGAGCAGTATGGCAAGCCTTCCCCCTCAGCAGCTTTAAACCATCACGGGTGAGTATTGCGCTCCATGTATGTATTTGATGATACATTGTGGCCTATGTGTGTCCTCGACCAGACTCAGCTCCCAGTGTATGGATGGCTTGTGTTTGTTCCACGCTCTGGCATACTTTGACATATCCCCACACGTATGTTGTTGACTCATGCTTAATGACTGCAACACCAATTTTAGTTGTGATTGTTTTGTTTATTTATCTGTCTTGTGCGTGAAACGTGAGTAAGTGATAGGTGCTGTACAAAAATGCCGGGAATCCAAAGTTCACAGAGGGAGATGTGATGCCTTGCAGTTTGAGTCAACAGAGTCCAGACCACAGTGCTTGGCATCATTGTTCAGACTACAACCAGCAAGTCCATGTGGGAGAGTAGGACAGTCAATGAGGTGATGCTGTTGCACACAAAGTCAAGGTGCCAGACCAGGTGACCTGGGAGATGCGCAAGGCCCGCTGCCTCTCACTGTCTTTTCCATGGATGACCCACTTTCCTTGGGGGACCCTCATATGCAGGCCTTGACGATGCATGGGATGCTCCGTCGGACGATTCCTCCTCCTCCTCACTCCCTGTGCCTGGTTTCAGTCTTCGCCTAGATGTTTCTTGCCTGGTGACACAGGGAGGGTGCTCCATGTTGTCTGCAATCCGACGGAGTGAATGGCTTATGTTCTCGTTGACTGGCGTGCTGCTCGGCCTGCAGGTTGTTGATCTCTGTGAGGGTCCCCACTACCTGGCTGAACTCCCTGGTGTCCCGCCGGTATGCCTCCATGATGTTGCGTAGTTCAGACATACGGGGCCCTACAGCTGGCTGGTCAGGTTCTCGCCTCTGCCTGCCGCCACTCCCACCACCCCTGCCCACAGGAGCCTGGCCTGCCGTTGTGGGCACATCGGGTCGACGGGACCCCTGAGGGATGGCAGTGGTGCTGTTGTCTGCCACCTTCTGAGTGCCCGGCGAACCATGTCCCTCATTATCAGACTGGCTTAGTTGTTGACTGTGGGCAGGCCTCCGAGATGTCCGCTGGGATGTGGCAGGAAAGGTGGTGGTGGTTGGCGCAGATGTTCCTGATCCAGGTGCTGCATGGGTTTGGGCACCAGAGGTGCCAGGTTGGTCGGGGTCATCCGTGGAGCGGTGAGAGGCATTGCTGTCGGTGGGATCAGGGTCCTGCGGAGCCTGGGACTGTGATTCATCTCCGCACGTTGCCCTGTGGGTGTGAGAGACAGACAATGTTAATGTCATTTAATGTAACATCCATTCTTCATACATGGGTATGTTGTGGGGTCAGATTGATCTGTGCTCAGGAGTCATTGACATATGGGGGCATATTTACAATAACTGGCACAGCCCTGCATATCAGCAGGGATTGGCTAGTCACTGTGCACCACAGCTATGCCAGCATTGATGCAACACATTTACAATGCGTAGCACCATAGGGGGAAAACGGCACAGCTGTGTCACGCATCTGTGCCATAGAAGTGGCGCATTGCTGGAGTTGCGTCACCAGCCCAACGCAGCTCCAGCAATGCTCTGTGGGGCCCTATATGCACAATGCTGCATCAATCCTTACGCCTGCTTCAAGCATGCACTGGGTTTTGACGCAGCATGTGCTTAAAAGTGAATGAGTGAAATCTTGTAGATTTCACTTAGCCACTTTTGGGAGGCGTTGCTGCGCTGGAACGCCTAGCGCCAGAACACCTACTTCTGGCGCAGGGCTTTAGAACATGACACATCTCCCAGATGCGTCACCTTGTAAATACACAGCACCATGGCGCCACTTTTGTATGGCCGCTGGGTCACAAAGGTGACGCAAGGGCGGCGTGAAAGAAGCGCAAGGGGCTTGTGAATCTGCACCTTGCATTTTTTGCTTGGATGCTTAAGCAGATCTGTATTGGTTTTGTTGTGTTACATGACCATTGTGACAGTGGGGCACTCCATTGCCTGTCCAGGAGGGTATGTTTGTTTAAGAGGTGTGTGACAGGCCATGTTGGTAGTTGCAGTCTACCTCGTGGTGTGGCTGTCCCCCATTGAGAATGCTGCCATGACAGTGGTTGTGAGTTCCTGTCAAAGATATCTTACCTTGCTGTCCTGGTGTTTGTGTTTGCATTGGTCCCAGGGGCCTTGTGCTGCCTACACCAGGGCCCAGTGTCAGCTATCTTGTCAGTACTTTCCCCCACTCTCTGTGCATTGAGCATGGTGCATGGGTGTGTACCTGGGCCACATGGGAGGAGGGCAACTGGGCATGGGTGTCCACAGAAATGTTTCTAGTGGTGGACAATTTTTTAACTTCATCACCATCCCCCTTGCACCCTTCTCACCACTGCCTTGCCCCCTTCTCCACTCTGCCTTGTACCCTTCTCACCCTCCCCCTTGCACCCTTCTCGCCCTCCCCTTGCACCCTTCTCCCCCTCCCCCTTGTACCCTGCTCCACCTCGCCTTGAACCCTTTTCTACCTTGCACCCTTCTCCCCTCTGCCTTGCACCCTTCTCGCCCTACCCCTTGCACCCTTCTCACCCACCCCGTGCACCCTTCTCCTCCTCCCCCTTGTACCCTTCTCCCCCTCCCCCTTGTACCCTGCTCCACCCCCGCCTTGCACCCTTTTCTACCTTGCACCCTTCTCCCCTCTGCCTTGCACACTTCTCCCCTCCCCCTTGCACCCACCTAGCCCTCTGCCTTGCACCCTTATCAGACACCCCCTTGCACCCTTCCCACCCAATGGAGGGTGCTGCCACCTGGAACAATATCACCATTTCAAAAGCATGATGGACTAGGTCCGACCCTGACTGGGCCCACACCAGACGCACTGGTGATCCAGGGGGGGGGGGGGCAAGAGCCCCCTTTGCCCCCACCTGCGGACGCCCATGCAATTGGGTCTGATTTGGAGTCACACAATGCATTTTGTGACACCCACCCTCCCAGCATACCGGACGTCCATTTTTGGGTCTGTGCTTCCTGTAGCATGGGACATAGCATGGCCTTGCTTTCTCAATGGGGCATACACATGTTAGTGGCATTAGTGTTGTTTTTGGATGTAGTTTTGGGCGGTGGGTGCGGGCATTTTTTGTACTTGGGGTGTGGATGCCATTATCCCCATGTTACATGAGTTGTTTGTGTACTCACCATGTACTCCCACCATCGGTAGCAGGGCAATCACCTTCTCCTCCCAGGGCTGGTACTGTACTGGTCTGCGGGGACCACCACCTCCAGTGTGCTGGTTCTGTTGGTACTCCTCGTCTATCTTCAGATTGATCACCCTCTGCAAATCGTACCACCTGGCCTGGCACTCCTTCCTTGTGCGTCTGATGGGTGCAACAGCATTCACCCTACTGACTATCCTCTCCCACAGCTGTGTTTTCTCAGCTATGCTGGTCCATCTGACCAATGCGCCAAAAAGCTGTGGCTCGACTCTGTTGACTTCATCTACAAAGATCTCCATCTCTTCCTTTGTGAACTTTGGATTCTTCTGTGTGGACATGGTGCGGGGTGATGGTGTGTATGGATGTGGGTGTGTGGGTCTGAATGTGAAGGGGGGGTGTGGGTCAGAATGCGATTGGGGGTATGTGTGAAGGTGGACGTGTGCAGTTGGTGGTGTGTTGTCAGTGTGTCTTGCTAATTGTGTCTGTTGCAAAGGATCATGGTTTGTGTGTGTGGGCCCTTTTTATTGTGGGTGGGGCTTAGTTTGAATTTTTGGTGGGTGTGTTATAAAGGATGTTTCTGAGTTAGCCCCTCTGTTTGCCTGTTTGAATCTGGCCAGGACTTTCATTTCCATGGTTTGTACACTGGAGACATGTTTTGTGGTGTTGTGTTAGTCGTTTTCACCCTCCTTGTGCTGTTTTACAGTGTCCGCGTGGTTCAGTACGGCTCGTTTACTTGTATCTGCTTCTGTGTATTTGTGTGTGCAACGTGACGTTGTCGCGGTACGAGTCGTTTTCTACATCCTTGTGCTGTTTTTAGGGGTTTGCTTAGTTTAGGGGGGGTTTGTCTCGTATTTGATTTTGTGGCTGGCTCATACGCGACGTTTTTACGGGGTTCGCGTGTGCTTCATTCAGTGTGGGTTCATCTCGTATTTGATTTTGTGGCTCGCTCATACGCGATGTTTTTACAGGGTTCGCGTGCGCTTCGTTCAGGGGGTTCGTATCGTATTGGATTTTGTGGGTTACTCATACGTGACGTTTTTACGGGGTTCGCGTGCGCTTCGTTCAGGGGGGGTTCGTCTCGTATTTGATTTTGTGGCTCGCTCATACGCGAAGTTTTCCGTATGAATCGCAGCTCATACGTGACGTTTTCCATACAAATCGCATTCTGATTTCCAGATCTGGATCGTACTTGTCGGGTCGTACAGCATGTTTACGATTCGTACGGTTCACTTTCAGGGTCCGTTTCATAAAGATTTTCCCTTGCTTTTTGTACGGTTCGCAAAGATTCGGACATATTTTTTACCTATTGATCATACTACGCGATTCGGACGGATTTGTACGATTCGTACGGAAACGACTACAAATTCGAATCGTCGTACGGATTTGTTTCCTGAATCGGAATCGACACCAAAATGTTAAGATAAATTAAACATATACGTATAAAACATAATATATATATACTTACTTAATTATATTCATACATAATTCTTTTAATAACTTATACATTGTTAAATACATTTTATAAATTATAAATACATATATAGAGATTCAAAAATATTATAAATAAATAAAAATATAAAAAATATAAAAAACTACTATATTTTTTATATTTTTAAAATAAATTATACAGAACATTAACTAAAACATATTGAATAGCGGAAAGAAAAAAATTACTAATCCCACTCCAGTGAGTGCAACAGTAGGGAAAGTGTTGGATAGCGTAAGGGTAAAAATTACTATTCCCACTCCAGTGAGGGCAACAGTAGGGAAAGTGTTGGATAGCGTAGGGGTAAAAATTACTATTCCCTCTCCAGTGAGTGCAACAGTAAGGAAAGTGTAGTATAGCATAGAGGTAAAAATGACCCATCCCACACCAGAGAGTGCAACAGTAGGGAAAGTGGGGGATAGCTTAGGGGTTATAATTGCTATTCCACCTCCAGAAAGTGCAACAGTAGGGAAAGTGCTGGATAGAGTGGGGTAAAAATGACTATTCCAACCCCAGAGAGTGCAACAGTAGGGAAGGTGTTAAATAGCGTAGAGGTAACAATTACTATTCCCACTCCAGAGAGTACAACAGTAGGGAAAGTGTTGGATAGCGTAGGGGTATTGATTACTTTTCCCACTCCAGAACAGTAGGGAAAGTGTTGAATAGCGTAGAGGTAACAATTACTATTCCCACTCCAGAGAGTACAACAGTAGGGAAAGTGTTGGATAGCGTAGGGGTATTGATTACTTTTCCCACTCCAGAGAGTGCAACAGTAGGGAAAGTGCTGGATAGCGTAGGGGTTATAATTGCAATTCCAACTCCAGATAGTGCAACAGTAGGGAAAGTGCTACTCAAGAAACCCAAGGCAGACCCCGGGGACTTCAAGAACTTCCGGCCCATCTCCCTCCTCCCGTTTCTGGCAAAGGTCACCGAGAAAATTGTCAACAAACAACTGACCCGCTACCTCGAGGAGAACAACATCCTGGACCTGTCCCAGTCTGGGTTCCAGCAACCACAGCACCGAGACCGCCCTCATCGCCACCACCGAAGACATCAGGACCCCGCTAGACAACAGAGAAACAGCGGCCCTCATCCTCCTGGACCTGTCAGCCGCCTTTGACACGGTCTGCCACCGCACTCTACGAACACACCTTCATGATGCCGGAATCCAAGAGAAGGCCCTGGATTTGTGGAGTAGTGTGGCTCACTGGTTAGAGGCGGCAGGCCTGAGAGCAGAAGTCAGCCTGGGACCAGGGTTCAATTCCCGACGCGGCAGGGTCGTGGACCTTGGTCAGCGGACTCGATATTCTCGCTTCGGTGCTTACTCTAATCAGGGCTTCCACTCGGCAACTCTGGGCATTAGCTTGCCTAATCTCCACAACGGCCCCACCAATTCCGGGGATGCCTGGCTCCACCTTGGGGACTCCCAGCAAGGGACCATCCCACAGGGAAAGCCAGGACGGGTTCCCCAGAGTTATACAGCGCCGGGACGCCCCGTTGCTGGGGCAGCTGTGCGCTTTACAAGTATACTACATTTACATTTACATTTACATTTGACCACATCCTTCCTCTCCGGCCGAACTCAGACTGTCCTCCTCCAACCCTTCCGATCCAATGCCACCAAGATCATCTGCGGCGTACCCCAGGGCTCATCCCTCAGCCCAACGCTGTTCAACATCAACATGGCACCCCTCGCCCACGTCGCCCGACAGCACCACCTCAATGTCATCTCCTACGCCGACGACACCCAGCTGATCCTCTCCCTCACCAATGACCCTCACACCGCAAAAACCAACCTCCGCGAAGGAATGAAGGCCGTCACCGAGCGGATGAAGAACAGCAGTCTGAAACTGAACTCAGACAAGACGGGGTTCCTTATCCTCGGCTCCACCCCATCAGCCTGGGACGACTCCTGGTGGCCAAAAACACTGGGAACAGCCCCGACACTCACCGACCACGCATGCAACCTAGGGGTCATCCTCGACTTCACCCTCTCCATTACTAAGCAGGTCAACGCCGTCTCCTCATCCTGCTTCAACACCCTCTGAATGCTCCGCAGTATCTTCAAGTGAATCCCCACCAAAACAAGTAGAACGGTCACACAGGCCCTCGTCACCAGCAGGATGGACTACGGAAACGCCCTCTATGCAGGAACTTCTGCCAAGCTCCTAAGATGGCTACAACGCATCCAGAACGCCTCTGCACGTTTGATCCTCGACATCCCCAACCAAAGCCACATCACACCCCACCTGAGAAACTTGCACTGGCTCCCCGTCAACAAGAGGATAACCTTCAAGCTCCTCACCAACGCACATAAAGCTCTCCACAACACCAGACCCGCATACCTTAACAGATGACTCTGCTTCTACACCCCCACCCACCAGCTCCGCTCCGACGACCTCACCCTTGCCAAAATCCCCCGCATCCGAAGAACGACCTCCGGCAGCAGATCTTTCTCCCACCTTGCCGCCAAGACCTGGAACACCCTCCCCATCAACCTATGGCAGACTCCAGACCCACTGGCCTTCAGAAGACTCCACAAGACCTGGCTCTTCGATCAGTAGCGGCACCCCTCCCCCCCAGCGCCTTGAGACCCTCACAGGTATGTAGTGCGCTTTATAAGTGTTCTGATTGATTGATTGATTGATTGATTGATTGATTGATTGATTGATTGATTGATAGCTTAGGGGTAAAAATTACTATTCCAACTCCAGAGAGTGCAACAGTAGGGAAAGTGTTGGATAGTGTAGGGGTAAAAATATATAATTCCCCCTCCAGAGAGTGCAACAGTAGGGAAAGTGTTGGTTAGTGTAGGGGTAAAAATTATTATTCCCACTCCAGAGAGTGCAACAGCATGGAAAGTGTTGGATAGCATAGGGGTTAAAAAACATACTTATCAAAGAAATGATATATTTAATTAAATAATGATTTATTTATAAATTAACAATAAATTCATTATAAATACCAATAAATTAAAATGACTAATTACTTTAATAGCATTAAATTGCTTCCTACACTATTCATCAATAAACACACAACCCACTCTGCTTAAAATGTAACACAATTAATATAATTATCAATTAATAAAAATGCATCACCAATTAATAATGAATTCACAATAAATGAATTATCAATACCAATAAGTATTAATTAATAAAAATGAATTACCAATTAATAATTAATTAAAAATACATTCATTATCAATACCATTAAAAATGAATAATCACATAATTATACTAAATTACTTTTCACCCTATTCCCCTATAAACACACAACCTGCACCTAAATTAAATTAACACAATTAATATATTTATCAATTAATTAATTAATAATAAAAATTAATTAACAATTAATAATGAATAATACATTAATTATCAATAACAAAAAACAACAATTATTAATTAATTATTTATAATTAATTTACTTCCAACCCTATTCCCCTATCAACCCACAACCCGCCGCTAAACTAAATTAACACAATTAATATATTTATCAATGAATTAATTAATGCAAATTAATGACCAAATAATACTAATTAATAAACAATAAAATAATTATCATTACCAAAAATACAAATTATTAATCAATTTAATATAAGTAATTTACTTCCCACCCTATTCCCCTATTAACCCACAACCCACTCCAATAAAAAATTAACACAAGTAATACATGTATCAAATAATGAATTATAAAAAGTAATTACCGATTAACAATTAATAACAATAAATTAATTATCAATACTGAAAAATATAAATTAATCAATGTATTATAATTAATTTACTTCCCACCCTATTACCCTATAAACCCACAACCCGCTCCATTAAAAAAATTAATACAATTAACATATTTATCAATTAAACAATTAATGTAAATTAATTACCAGTTAATAATTAATTAAAAATAAGTAAATTATCAATAGCAATAAACACAAATTAATAATTACCTAATTGCAATTAAATTACTTCCCACCCTATTCTCCTATAAACCTACAACCGGCTACAGAACTAAAATGCAAAATTTAATTAAAAGTAATTAACAATTTCTAAAAATGATGAATTAAATTACTATAATTAAATTACTTCCCACCCTATTCCCTATAAACCAACAACCCGCAACAATACTAAAATGCTAAATTTACTTTAAAAGAATTACTATTAAAACATAACAAAACATGTGGAACACATACATATAAAATACACACTAAAATACATAACACTAACATAAACATTTATATTAACATCGATATTTTTGCTATCGATATTACTAACTTTGATATTTTAAAAAACGATATTTCTTACCTTCAGGTCGATATTCTGGTCACCGATATTCTTGATGTCGATATTCTGTCTCTACGATATTTAAAGCTTGATATTAATGTAGGTCGAAATAAAAAACTCGGGGGCATATTATCAAGGGATTTATCTCCGCTTTTTTGGCTTTAAAAGCCAAGAAAGCGGAGATAAAATTATCTCCCTATTACCTAGCTATCGCTATAACCAGTTAGCGACAGCTAGTAGGAGATAGCGACCATCTTGGGCCCCGCTTTGCATGTCAGAGAAATTTATCACTATTGACATGCAAAGTGGGCGTGTCAAGATGTTAGCGACTGGAAACAGTCGCTAACATCACTATCTCCTATTACCAACTTTAGGAGATATTCACGCTAAGCGCGAATATCTCCAAAAGCTAACACCTGCCCTGAGCAGTTCTTAGCCATGTTATCCAATGGGAGGTGGATAACATGGCTAAGAGCATTTGCTCGGTAATACATGAATATCGCTGACTTTTCAGCAATATTCATGCATTTCGGCCGATTTTTATCGCTTAGGAGATAAACCTTGATAATATCAAGGCTCCTAAGCGATAAAAATCGTCGCTACACGGCGATAAAATTATAGCCGCTAATCCAACATAGCGATAAATATCGCTAGTTGTTTGTTGGTAATATGCCCCTCGATGTTTTGTCTGTGCACCACATTTTTCTTCTCTTGGGATTTTACTTAATTACCCTTTAAGAAATGCATACATACTTTACATTTTTGTCTACAATATAAGGCTGACTGCTTTTGTGCTGACCTACCAGAGCGTTAAGCACAGGTTTATTTTGTTAACTTTTGTGGTTCACTCTGGCAAGGATTGTGTATATTATTTAAGTGGGGCTCTCACACCTCTCAACTAATAAACACATTTATTACAATTAAAAGTATGAACCTGCATTCGAGTGAGGAGAAGGTTACTTTGGCAGACATCATTTCTGTGGGACATAGACTTAGAAACAATCATGCACAAGCTACCCTTAGCCTACTGTTGAGTATTACTTTCTGTATTCTGATGTCACAAGGTCAGGGGAAGGGTATGCTGTGGAAAACCGTTTAATTTGCTTACGCTTATCCTGCAACTGTGTAGCACTGCATACATCAGACCAGCCCTGCCAAGTGTGGGTATACTTCCAATACATAACTGTTCTTTATAGTGCAGCACACATACAAAGTTTGAATAGCTTGAAGAAATAAAAATAATTCTGCTGCTTTGTGCCTCCGTCTAGGAAGCATAATCATTTAGCCAGTGCCTAATATTAATAAACAGAGCTTTGAATCAAACATCTTGGATCGTAATGTGGGAAAGAGGCATCATAATATGGACCAGCTCGCAGATAAAATATCGAGGGAGTCACAAGATATCTGGATTTAGTACAATGATTTGTAGTAACCTGCAATATGTTTGATAACATAAGGATAAGATTTTGTAAACTCTCACCTGGTAGAAGGATGTGTTCACCTAACACAGGGTGTAAAATTAAGCAGTTTCCCAATGAGAGTATTGTGTTCTCTGTATCTTTTATGAACGTGTAGCTTTTGCTACTTTTAACTGATAAGTCAGGGCAACATGTGATGAGCAGAGCGTCCTAATAAATGTGGTCCTGTTCATTTCTTGTTTTTTCATAGAGTGATGCCTCCTTTTCCTGAGCCGCAGCCAGGTGAGGTGAGGTTTGATCCCCATACATTACGGGTAAGCATGTAATGCTGGTTTATTATTTAGTAATCAGGCATGTCATGATGAAACACATCAGTGCCAGAAATAGAATGTATGAAGTCGATTTATGATGTTGAGAATCTTGATTTGGAAAGTCGTAAGATTTGATTTGTTTCATGTTACAGTGGCTGTTTGCAGTGTGCCATTTGCAGAGGTTTGGTTCACACATAGGATTCCAGATGATATGGTTGTATTAATTCCAACCTGTACAATTCACTTTGTTGTATCATTATTATTTTTTCACTATGCAGTAGCAACGTCATTGAGGTCCTGAAGAAGGCAGAGTATGAGTCTTTCCTCACATTGCTAAAATATGTCGAGCAAGTCAATCATCCTGACAGTCATTTATTGAAAGCTGTCTAGTTTTGCATTGTTTTTAGATTTGAGCACTGAGAGACATTAATTAAAGTCTTTTCTCCCATTGCCCAATTTTAACTCACTTTTTGTAAGTATTTTTTCGCTCTGCATTAATTTCCCATCATGGTTACTAGCAGCTCACATCTATAGGTCAATTGATAACCCTCACTATATTAAGAACATAATCAACAGTTCTTGATTCCAACAATTGCGAGGTACGTTACCTTGTCTATGAAAAGGGCATAGCCCTTAGAGTCACTACAGTGACACTAGGAGGAGACCCAAATAATGATGAGCCATGGCACCACTGGTGACTGATGGGAATCCGTCCTTGTGATTAGGGCTTCCAATTGCTCTAGGACACTAATAAGCTCCCCTTTGATAGTAAGGAGATTTTTGCTCTTTCAGAATCTCTCTTGTTTATTGTCGTGTTTGTTCAGACCCGTGAATAGGTATGTGTAGTATCTGTTATATGTGGGTAGTATATCCACTCTAGGGGCATCATTAGGATGGCGGGCGGACAAAGTCACGGTAAAAGGGACCGCTTGCCATAAGGGCGGGGGTCCCGTTGGGGCAATTAGGGCATGTCATATTTTTCACATTGCGGCAGGCGGTGCTGAAAGCACAGCCCGCCGTAATGCTAAAAATTCATGTTGTGCTTTTCAAAGCACAATGTGACAGGCACCTTGCGGTGCCGGCCATGTTGTTCTTTGAAAGGTACCCCCCATGTGTACCCCCCACCCCCCCGGAGTCCATGGGGGCCCGCAACGGGACCCCAAGCAAACTCTGCATGCCTTTCCATGGTGGCAATGCCGCCATGTGAAGGCATTCAAAAAGGCACATTCGAATATGACTGGCGGTGTCTGAAAGACACCGCCACCATATTGAACCCTTTTCCGCCCGGTCGACATGTCGACCGGGCGGAAAAGCGGCAGACGGTCTTTCCATCCGCCGCGGACACCCAGTCATAATAATATGGCGGGGGTCTTTTCTATAGGGATGGCGGGTGGATTGCCCCCCCGGGCCGGCGGTGACTACTGCCGGCCAGACAGGTGTAATCCGCCTTCCATCCTAATGGGGCCCCAGGTCTTTAAACATTTCCTGAGACCCTTTTCCAATTGGTGTATTGTTTGGAATAATTTTTCACCAGCGATGGGATGCCCTCTTGACATCTACTTATCACAAAATGGCTCAAAGTGCTACTTTGCTTTACTGTTAGGCAACTTTCCAGTTCAAATCATTTTTGTGGTGGAACACAAATAGCAATTTAACACTGCACTGGTTTGCATCACTTTTGTTGGCTTTGCACTGGTGCAAACCGTTAATAAATCTGACCTGTAATTTGTAACTTAACAACTATTCCACATGTCTGTAGTGAGATGGATAAATTGCACAGAACGTTTCTTCATTGTGCCGCACACCAATTCTAGCATCTAATCGTACAGCTGGTACATAGCAACAGTTGAGTATTGCTTTGGCACAGACTTTCAGTTTTGTCCTAAGGGGCTCATTAGGATGGCGGACGGAAGTGCGACCGCCGTCCTGGAGTAGGCGGAAAATGCCTTTTCCGTGTCCGCCTGCCGCGGACAGTCCGACCGCCATATTAGGATGGGAAACACTGTCAAAACTCTGTACGCGGCAGAAGAGAACGCACCGCCGCGGAATTACACCGACCCCGCGGCGGACGTAACCAATCCAGAGACACCGCAGTACGGAATGACGTCTCCGACCGTGTCCCAAATCAAGATGGCGGAAAACACACATAAAACCGCTGCAGAAAAACAACCTGCGTGGACACGGCGGATTCCCCACAGCAAACAGACCACACATTGCTAAGATACCCACCACAAGCAGCTCGCCCACATGGACCCAGCGCTACACGCTTTTCCGATACTCTTCGCGATCCTCCACCAGCAAGTCATGGACCATCATCGACGACGATGCAGGTACGCTACACACCATTTACTGTCGGAAGGGGAGTACCTGGCAGGGCTGTGACGTTGGGAGGGGGAGTGTCATGTACGAGAAACCACATCAGATGGCACAAACATATCCACAATCGAAGTACACATACATGAATGACAAGACAAACCAGTACACATGAATGACTTGCTTTATTAAACATAATCGGGGTACAATCTCTGAGTAAGCAAGAGCATGGGCACCGGGTACAACAGAGCAGGTACATGATAGGGAGCACATGAGAGGGCAGAATGCAGTATCAGAACAGCAACAGGGCATTGTGGACAACAGAGCAGGTACATCAGAGGCAGCACATGAGAGGGGCTAAGTGCATCAACAGTCCATGGCAAGGCACAGGTTCATCAGAGGCAGCACATGAGAGGGCGCAATGCAGTATCAGAACAGCAACAGGGCAGTGTCCATAACAGAGCAGGTCCATCAGAGGCAGCACATGAGAGGGGCTAAGTGCATCAACAGTCCATTGAACTGAACAGGCCCATCAGAGGCAGCACATGAGAGGGGCTAAGTGCATCAACAGTCCATTGCACTTAACAGGTCCATCAGAGGCAGCACATGAGAGGGGCTAAGTGCATCAACAGTCCATTGCACTGAACAGGTCCATCAGAGGCAGCACATGAGAGGGGCTAAGTGCATCAACAGTCCATTGCACTGAACAGGTCCATCAGAGGCAGCAAATGAGAGGGCAGAATGCAGTATCAGAACAGCAACAGGGCATTGTGAACAACAGAGCAGGTACATGATAGGCAGCACATGAGAGGGCAGAATGCAGTATCAGAACAGCAACAGGGCATTGTGGACAACAGAGCAGGTACATGATAGGCAGCACATGAGAGGGCAGAATGCAATATCAGAACAGCAACAGGGCATTGTGGACAACAGAGCAGGTCCATCAGAGGCAGCACATGAGAGGGCAGAATGCAGTATCAGAACAGCAACAGGGCATTGTGGACAACAGAGCAGGTCCATCAGAGGCAGCACATGAGAGGGGCTAAGTGCATCAACAGTCCATTGCACTGAAAAGTTCCATCAGAGGCAGCACATGAGAGGGGCTAAGTGCATCAACAGTCCATTGCACTGAACAGGTCCATCAGAGGCAGCACATGAGAGGGGCTAAGTGCATCAACAGTCCTTTGCACTGAACAGGTCCATCAGAGGCAGCACATGAGAGGGCAGAATGCAGTATCAAAACAGCAACAGAGCATTGTGAACTACAGAGCAGGTACATGATAGGCAGCACATGAGAGGGCAGAATGCAGTATCAGAACAGCAACAGGGCATTGTGGACAACAGAGCAGGTACATGACAGGCAGCACGTGAGAGGGCAGAATGCAGTATCAGAACAGCAACAGGGCATTGTGGGCAACAGAGCAGGTCCATCAGAGGCAGCTCATGAGAGGGCAGAATGCAGTATCAGAACAGCAACAGGGCATTGTAGACAACAGAGCAGGTCCATCAGAGGCAGCACATGAGAGGGGCTAAGTGCATCAACAGTCCATTGCACTGAACAGGTCCATCAGAGGCAGCACATGAGATGGGCTAAGTGCATCAACAGTCCATTGCACTGAACAGGTCCATCAGAGGCAGCACATGAGAGGGGCTAAGTGGATCAACAGTCCATTGCACTGAACAGGTCCATCAGAGGCAGCACATGAGAGGGCAGAATGCAGTATCAGAACAGCAACAGGGCATTGTGAACAACAGAGCAGGTACATGATAGGCAGCACATGAAAGGGCAGAATGCAGTATCAGAACAGCAACAGGGCATTGTGGACAACAGAGCAGGTACATAATAGGCAGCACATGAGAGGGCAAAATGCAGTATCAGAACAGCAACAGGGCATTGTGGACAACAGAGCAGGTACATCAGAGGCAGCACATGAGCGGGGTAAGTGCATCAACAGTCCATGGCAAGGCACAGGTTCATCAGAGGCAGCACATGAGAGGGCGCAATGCAGTATCAGAACAGCAACAGGGCAGTGTCCATAACAGAGCAGGTCCATCAGAGGCAGCACATGAGAGGGGCTAAGTGCATCAACAGTCCATTGCACTGAACAGGCCCATCAGAGGCAGCACATGAGAGGGGCTAAGTGCATCAACAGTCCATTGCACTGAACAGGTCCATCAGAGGCAGCACATGAGAGGGGCTAAGTGCATCAAAAGTCCATTGCACTGAACAGGTCCATCAGAGGCAGCACATGAGAGGGGCTAAGTGCATCAACAGTCCATTGCACTGAACAGGTCCATCAGAGGCAGCACATGAGAGGGCAGAATGCAGTATCAGAACAGCAACAGGGCATTGTGAACAACAGAGCAGGTACATGATAGGCAGCACATGAGAGGGCAGAATGCAGTATCAGAACAGCAACAGGGCATTGTGGACAACAGAGCAGGTACATGATAGGCAGCAGATGAGAGGACAGAATGCAGTATCAGAACAGCAACAGGGCATTGTGGACAACAGAGCAGGTCCATCAGAGGCAGCACATGAGAGGGCAGAATGCAGTATCAGAACAGCAACAGGGCATTGTGGACAACAGAGCAGGTCCATCAGAGGCAGCACATGAGAGGGGCTAAGTGCATCAACAGTCCATTGCACTGAAAAGGTCCATCAGAGGCAGCACATGAGAGGGGCTAAGTGCATCAACAGTCCATTGCACTGAACAGGTCCATCAGAGGCAGCACAAGAGAGGGGCTAAGTGCATCAACAGTCCTTTGCACTGAACAGGTCCATCAGAGGCAGCACATGAGAGGGCAGAATGCAGTATCAGAACAGCAACAGGGCATTGTGAACAACAGAGCAGGTACATGATAGGCAGCACATGAGAGGGCAGAATGTAGTATCAGAACAGCAACAGGGCATTGTGGACAACAGAGCAGGTACATGACAGGCAGCACGTGAGAGGACAGAATGCAGTATCAGAACAGCAACAGGGCATTGTGGACAACAGAGCAGGTCCATCAGAGGCAGCACATGAGAGGGCAGAATGCAGTATCAGAACAGCAACAGGGCATTGTGGACAACAGAGCAGGTCCATCAGAGGCAGCACATGAGAGGGGCTAAGTGCATCAACAGTCCATTGCACTGAAAAGGTCCATCAGAGGCAGCACATGAGAGGGGCTAAGTGCATCAACAGTCCATTGCACTGAACAGGTCCATCAGAGGCAGCACAAGAGAGGGGCTAAGTGCATCAACAGTCCTTTGCACTGAACAGGTCCATCAGAGGCAGCACATGAGAGGGCAGAATGCAGTATCAGAACAGCAACAGGGCATTGTGAACAACAGAGCAGGTACATGATAGGCAGCACATGAGAGGGCAGAATGCAGTATCAGAACAGCAACAGGGCATTGTGGACAACAGAGCAGGTACATGACAGGCAGCACATGAGAGGGCAGAATGCAGTATCAGAACAGCAACAGGGCATTGTGGACAACAGAGCAGGTACATGATAGGCAGCATATGAGAGGGCAGAATACAGTATCAGAACAGCAACAGGGCATTGTGGACATCAGAGGCAGCACATGAGAGGGTGCAATGCAGTATCAGAACAGCAACAGGGCAGTGTCCATAACAAAGCAGGTCCATCAGAGGCAGCACATGAGAGGGGCTAAGTGCATCAACAGTCCATTGCACTGAAAAGGTCCATCAGAGGCAGCACATGAGAGGGGCTAAGTGCATCAACAGTCCATTGCACTGAACAGGTCAATCAGAGGCAGCACATGAGAGGGGCTAAGTGCATCAACAGTCCTTTGCACTGAACAGGTCCATCAGAGGCAGCACATGAGAGGGCAGAATGCAGTATTAGAACAGCAACAGGGCATTGTGAACAACAGATTAGGTACATGATAGGCAGCACATGAGAGGGCAGAATGCAGTATCAGAACAGCAACAGGGCATTGTGGACAACAGAGCAGGTACATGACAGGCAGCACGTGAGAGGGCAGAATGCAGTATCAGAACAGCAACAGGGCATTGTGGACAACAGAGCAGGTCCATCAGAGGCAGCACATGAGAGGGCAGAATGCAGTATCAGAACAGCAACAGGGCATTGTGGACAACAGAGCAGGTCCATCAGAGGCAGCACATGAGAGGGGCTAAGTGCATCAACAGTCCATTGCACTGAACAGGTCCATCAGAGGAAGCACATGAGATGGGCTAAGTGCATCAACAGTCCATTGCACTGAACAGGTCCATCAGAGGCAGCACATGAGAGGGGCTAAGTGCATCAACAGTCCATTGCACTGAACAGGTCCATCAGAGGCAGCACATGAGAGGGCAGAATGCAGTATCAGAACAGCAACAGGGCATTGTGAACAACAGAGCAGGTACATGATAGGCAGCACATGAAAGGGCAAAATGCAGTATCAGAACAGCAACAGGGCATTGTGGACAACAGAGCAGGTACATGATAGGCAGCACATGAGAGGGCAGAATGCAGTATCAGAACATCATCAGGGCATTGTGGACAACAGAGCAGGTCCATCAAAGGCAGCACATGAGAGGGCAGAATGCAGTATCAGAACAGCAACAGGGCATTGTGGACAACAGAGCAGGTACATCAGAGGCAGCACATGAGAGGGGCTAAGTGCATCAACAGTCCATGGCAAGGCACAGGTTCATCAGAGGCAGCACATGAGAGGGTGCAATGCAGTATCAGAACAGCAACAGGGCAGTGTCCATAACAGAGCAGGTCCATCAGAGGCAGCACATGAGAGGGGCTAAGTGCATTAACAGTCCATTGCACTGAACAGGTCCATCAGAGGCAGCACATGAGAGGGGCTAAGTGCATCAACAGTCCATTGCACTGAGCAGGTCCATCAGAGGCAGCACATGTGAGGGGCTAAGTGCATCAACAGTCCATTGCACTGAACAGGTCCATCAGAGGCAGCTCATGAGAGGGGCTAAGTGCATCAACAGTCCATTGCACTGAACAGGTCCATCAGAGGCAGCACATGAGAGGGCAGAATGCAGTATCAGAACAGCAACAGGGCATTGTGAACAACAGAGCAGGTACATGATAGGCAGCACATGAAAGGGCAGAATGCAGTATCAGAACAGCAACAGGGCATTGTGGACAACAGAGCAGGTACATGATAGGCAGCACATGAGAGGGCAGAATGCAGTATCAGAACAGCATCAGGGCATTGTGGACAACAGAGCAGGTCCATCAGAGGCAGCACATGAGAGGGCAGAATGCAGTATCAGAACAGCAATAGGGCATTGTAGACAACAGAGCAGGTACATCAGAGGCAGCACATGAGAGGGGCTAAGTGCATCAACAGTCCATGGCAAGGCACAGGTTCATCAGAGGCAGCACATGAGAGGGCGCAATGCAGTATCAGAACAGCAACAGGGCAGTGTCCATAACAGAGCAGGTCCATCAGAGGCAGCACATGAGAGGGGCTAAGTGCATCAACAGTCCATTGCACTGAACAGGTCCATCAGAGGCAGCACATGAGAGGGGCTAAGTGCATCAACAGTCCATTGCACTGAACAGGACCATCAGAGGCAGCACATGTGAGGGGCTAAGTGCATCAACAGTCCATTGCACTGAACAGGTCCATCAGAGGCAGCACATGAGAGGGGCTAAGTGCATCACCAGTCCATTGCACTGAACAGGTCCATCAGAGGCAGCACATGAGAGGGCAGAATGCAGTATCAGAACATTAACAGGGCATTGTGAACAACAGAGCAGGTACATCAGAGGCAGCACATGAGAGGGGCTAACTGCATCAACAGTCCATTGCACTGAACAGGTCCATCAGAGGCAGCACATGAGAGGGGCTAAGTGCATCAACAGTCCATTGCACTGAACAGGTCCATCAGAGGCAGCACATGAGAGGGGCCAAGTGCATCAACAGTCCATTGCACTGAACAGGTCCATCAGAGGCAGCACATGAGAGGGCAGAATGCAGTATCAGAACAGCAACAGGGCATTGTGAACAACAGAGCAGGTACATGATAGGCAGCACATAAAGGGCAGAATGCAGTATCAGAACAGCAACAGGCCATTGTGGACAACAGAGCAGGTACATGATAGGCAGCACATGAGAGGGCAGAATGCAGTATTAGAACAGCAACAGGGCATTGTGGACAACAGAGCAGGTCCATCAGAGGCAGCACATGAGAGGGCAGAATGCAGTATCAGAACAGCAACAGGGCATTGTGGACAACAGAGCAGGTACATCAGAGGCAGCACATGAGAGGGGCTAAGTGCATCAACAGTCCATGGCAAGGCACAGGTTCATCAGAGGCAGCACATGAGAGGGCGCAATGCAGTATCAGAACAGCAACAGGGCAGTGTCCATAACAGAGCAGGTCCATCAGAGGCAGCACATGAGAGGGGCTAAGTGCATCAACAGTCCATTGCACTGAACAGGTCCATCAGAGGCAGCACATGAGAGGGGCTAAGTGCATCAACAATCCATTGCACTGAACAGGTCCATCAGAGGCAGCACATGTGAGGGGCTAAGTGCATCAACAGTCCATTGCACTGAACAGGTCCATCAGAGGCAGCACATGAGAGGAGCTAAGTGCATCAACAGTCCATTGCACTGAACAGGTCCATCAGAGGCAGCACATGAGAGGGCAGAATGCAGTATCAGAACAGCAACAGGGCATTGTGAACAACAGAGCAGGTACATCAGAGGCAGCACATGAGAGGGGCTAAGTGCATCAACAGTCCATGGCAAGGCACAGGTTCATCTGAGGCAGCACATGAGAGGGCGCAATGCAGTATCAGAACAGCAACAGGGCAGTGTCCATAACAGAGCAGGTCCATCAGAGGCAGCACATGAGAGGGGCTAAGTGCATCAACAGTCCAT
This sequence comes from Lissotriton helveticus, assembly GCF_964261635.1. NCBI lineage: Eukaryota > Metazoa > Chordata > Amphibia > Caudata > Salamandridae > Lissotriton > Lissotriton helveticus. The sequence goes on along the minus strand of NC_136069.1, from coordinate 1,377,844,710 downwards.
TGCACTGAACAGGTCCATCAGAGGCAGCACATGAGAGGGGCTAAGTGCATCAACAGTCCATTGCACTGAACAGGTCCATCAGAGGCAGCACATGAGAGGGGCTAAGTGCATCAACAGTCCATTGCACTGAACAGGTCCATCAGAGGCAGCACATGAGAGGGCAGAATGCAGTATCAGAACAGCAACAGGGCATTGTGAACAACAGAGCAGGTACATCAGAGGCAGCACATGAGAGGGGCTAAGTGCATCAACAGTCCATTGCACTGAACAGGTCCATCAGAGGCAGCACATGAGAGGGACTAAGTGCATCAACAGTCCATTGCACTGAACAGGTCCATCAGAGGCAGCACATGAGAGGGGCTAAGTGCATCAACAGTCCATTGCACTGAACAGGTCCATCAGAGGCAGCACATGAGAGGGCAGAAAGCAGTATCAGAACAGCATCAGGGCATTGTGGACAACAGAGCAGGTACATGATAGGCAGCACATGAGAGGGCAGAATGCAGTATCAGAACAGCAACAGGGCATTGTGGACAACAGAGCAGGTACATCACTAGCAACACCAGTACGTGGGTCAAGCTACCCGTCCCAACGACAACAACAGTGCAAGGCTGGTTACAATAGACAATGTACACACCAAGTCAAATCACATGGGAGTGAACAGCACCTCACATCACAGAATCAGGTGGACTGCTTGAACTACCTGCCTCGGACACACTGCCAGCACCAGAAACAGGAGTGTGAGACACAGCCACAGCTCGAGTGACTGACTCATGAGCCACACACCCCGACACACTGCCAGCACCAAAAACAAGAATGTGAGACACAGCCACAGCTCGAGTGACTGACACGTGAGCCACAGACCCTGACACACTGCCAGCACCAGAAACAGGAGTGTGAGATACAGCCACAGATCTACTGACTGACACATGAGCCACAGACCCCGACACACTGCCAGCACCAGAAACAGGAATGTGAGACACATCCACAGATCTACTGACTGACACATGAGCCACAGACCCAGACACACTGCCAGCACCAGAAACAGGAATGTGAGACACAGCCACAGCTCGAGTGACTGACACGTGAGCCACAGACCCTGACACACTGCCAGCACCAGAAACAGGAGTGTGAGACACAGCCACAGATCTACTGACTGACACATGAGCCACAGACCCCGACACACTGCCAGCACCAGAAACAGGAATGTGAGACACAGCCACAGCTCTACTGACTGACACATGAGCCACAGACCCAGACACACTGCCAGCACCAGAAATAGGAGAGGGCACAACAGAGACAGTGCTACTACATGAAGCATGACAGCAAACAACAGACACAGTGCCTGCATCTGACACATGAGAGTCAAATGCAGCTGCGCCACTGGGATCAGTGAAATGATGAGCCACAGGGCTGTATGGGCCAGGAGGCAGGGTGGCCCTGGGAGATGGGGATAGCTGTACTTGAGCGACATCGGGGTGTTCAGGTGTCAATGGTGTGTGTCTACGTTTCTTAGGGATATGTGAGTGCACCCTGGACATGACTGGACTGGTAAGTGGTGTGGCCTTATCTGAAACATCACCCAGCGAAGGTGGATCATCTGCTGGTGGGGGTCTGCTCTCTGGGGATGTGCTGGACCCTGCTTGTCGTTTGCTGTGGGCCTGCCTTCTGCCCTCTAAATCATGTGTAATGGGGGATGCAACTACAGGGTACTCCTTCCTCTGCTTCTGACGGTTGTGGATGGGAGTAGAGGTATGGGGAGACTTCACTGCGGAGACATCTTTACTACGTTCCTTCAACAACATCAGCCTCAGTGCAGCCAGGGGTGATGTATGCCTGTCCTTGATGGAGCTAGTGTCTATGGGAGAAGCCCTGTCCCTTGGATGGACCTTGGCCGTAGGAGGTGTCCTGTCCCTGGAAGTTCCCTGATCCCTGGGCGGTGCCCTGTCCCTGGGTGCAGACTTTTCCCTTGTAGTGTACCTGTCTCTAGAAGCAACCTTGTCCCTGGGAGTGTCCCTGCTCTTGGGAGTTGCCCCTTCCTTTGTAGTGTCCTTGTCCTTGGGAGCGTCCCTGCTCTTGGGAGTTGCCCCTTCCTTTGTAGTGTCCTTGTCCCTGGGAGTGTCTCTTCTCTTGGGAGTTGCCCCTTCCTTTGTAGTGTCCTTGTCCTTGGGAGTGTCCCTGCTCTTGGGAGTTGCCCCTTCCTTTGTAGTGTCCTTGTCCTTGGGAGTGTCCCTGCTCTGGGGAGTTGCCCCTTCCTTTGTAGTGTCCTTGTCCCTGGGAGTGTCTCTTCTCTTGGGAGTTGCCCCTACCTTTGTAGTGTCCTTGTCCTTGGGAGTGTCCCCGCTCTTTTGAGGTGGCCTTGCCTTTGTAGTGTTCTTGTCCCTGGGAGTGTCCCTGCTCTTAGGAGTTGAACCTTCCTTCGAGGTGTCCTTGGTAGTGTCCCTGGACTTGGGAGTTGCCCTTCCCTTGGGACTACCTTTTGTGGGGGATGCCTGTGTAGCATGTGAAGTCATTTCCACCCACACCCCTTGAGGATCCTGTGTGTCAACTCCAGTGTAGCTCATGTCATCTTTGGTGCCAGATTTACCAGTCCTAGGGGATGGGGTCTGTGCTCTCCGTGCCCTGCCCTGCTGCCTGTGGCTGCTCCTAGTGCAATAACCTGTAAAAGAGTCCTGCTCCGAGAAGTCACTCCCCCCTGAGACATCAAGTGGTGTGGATGGGGGAACAGAAGTAGCACCCTGTCTTTGTGACTGTACAATGGCAGAAGACGCAGTGTTTGCCAATGACTGAACTGTTCTGTGTAGACCAGCAACATCGCCATGCATACCCTCCATGAATGCCACCACTTGCCCCAACTTCCTATCGTGGTCGTGGAATGCATTGATCATGTTTGTCTGCCCTACACACAGCTGTCGCAGCAGATCTAAAGCCTCTGCACAAAGTGCACTTTGTGTCACCGGGGCAGGGGCGGCGGTTCCTGCACCGAAGGCAACTCTGCTCCCCCTCCTCTGGCGAGCACGAGCAGTACATGTTGCAGTGGGTGGCAGTGTGGGCCCTGTGTGCAGTGTCCCGACTGAAGGTGTCGATTGCCCACTCCCTGTCTGTGCCAACAGTGCGGACTCACCAACACTTTCTGAGGATGATGGCGATGGTGTTTCCACATGTGAGCCCTCAGGGACGGTCCTATCCCCCTCTCCAGGGCTGCCCTCTTCAGTGTCAGTCTGCGTGTGTGTGACCTCTGATCCGGAAGCATTGCCACCACTCATCTCCGTCGTCTGTGGGTCAGTGCCCTCTGCCAAAGCTGAAATAGAGAGAAACGAGGTGTGAGTAAGTGCCACACTCACGTACTGAAGGAAAACAGATCTAGAATTCCATTACATACATAGTACATGTCGCACACATCCTGCACACGTCCCACCCCTACCAGTCATCCTCACATCAAAGAACCGGTGTTGGCTGCCAAACATGCACATCATACGAACATGGCAAGTGCCTGTATATCTGCACACATGTCATGCCATGGGACCACAGGCCTCAACGGCATGTCCTGGAACCCTCAACTACTAAGCAAGTGGGCTGTCCACCTGGCGGACATGGATGCCAACGCTCACTCCGCTAATGGCACCAGCATGGTATTTCAGCATAACATACGCACCACGGAAGTCACTACTGTGTCTGAGCACCAATACATGCATTGCAGGCCCAAGTAACATACACATACATTCTGCTTACCGCTAGTTTGCTGTGGATCCCCACTCAGCTGGGCAGACAGGTCAGGATGGGTCACAGCAATGATACGGTGCATAAGAGGGGTCATGGTGCGGCGGGCCAGATGGGTAGATCTTGGAATCATCCCCAGTGTCATCTCCGCCACATTCTTGCTACGCCTGGATATGTCGTCCCAGCGCTTGTGGCAGTGTGTGTGTCGTCTATTGCACACCCCCACTGCCCGTACATCACGTGCTATGGTCCTCCACACGGCCTTGCGAAGGTGCAGCTTTACCTACCATGATGGGAGACAAGAGGGTAACGTAAGTGGACAGTATGACATGCACAAACATCGTAGTAACATGTTTCTACATGCAGCCATGCTCAGCACTACACATGTGAAGGTCCCACAGCACACCGCCAGGCGTGCAGAAGACAGGAGCCACTGAACACCTCATGGCCAACAACATGTACACCACTGAACTTACCACCTGTCCGGGTGCACCGTAGAGCCGTTGGTAGTGGCTGAGCACACCGTCCACAAGGACTTCCAGCTCCGCTGTGGTGAAGGGACGAGACCGGGTCTCTCGCACTCTCTGCATGGCAAGGTCCTGGACTGTGGCACAGCAGCAGCAGCCGTTGGTCAGCTCAGCAGCAGCAGGTCGAGGTGATGGTCACAGGCAGCAGCCGTTGGTCAGCTCAGCAGCAGCAGGTCGAGGTGATGGTCACAGGCAGCAGCCGTTGGTCAGCTCAGCAGCAGCAGGTCGAGGTGATGGTCACAGGCAGCAGCCGTTGGTCAGCTCAGCAGCAGCAGGTCGACGTGATGGTCACAGGCAGCAGCCGTTGGTCAGCTCAGCAGCAGCAGGTCGAGGTGATGGTCACAGGCAGCACTGGATCAAAGCAGTGAATGTGTGCTTGTGAAAGTCACACATATATAGGGCCCTGAGCCCATGTCAGTGGCACACGTCGCCAGCTATTGGTTCCCCCTGGATGCCTCATTCGAAAAGGGCCAATGACAGGCCCTGGTGTGGCGGTGCACTGTTTCCGCCATTGTCGATGGCGCATACGCGCCCCGCGGTACCTCTTCCCATTGGCTGCCTGTGCACGTGCCGTCACGGACACACATCGGCAACCGCAAGTGCGCACTTCCGTGACGGTTGCATCTTTTGCAACAATGTTCAATCAGTAGCGCCACCATGGCGGTGCACGCCTTCCACGGGGGAGGTGCAGGCCAACACATACTTGTGATTATGGAAATAAAAATGGCAGTTCATGACCCCCCTTACAGTCCCATTGCATCATCCACCGTAGACCGACCGTCCCAGCCCGGTCACCCACTGCCGTGCCAGCCCGGTCACCCACCGCCGTCCCAGCCCGGTCACCCACCGCCGTCCCAGCCCGGTCACCCACCACCGTCCCAGCCCGGTCACCCACTCCCGTCCCAGCCCGGTCACCCACCGCCGACCCAGCCCGGTCACCCACCGCTGTGCCAGCCCGGTCACCCACCGCCGTGCCAGCCCGGTCCTTTCCCGTCCACTCTCCCTGCTTGGCTGGGATGTAGATGGCCCTGCGTCGTGCGATGGGTCAGGCAGGGTGGCACAGACAGGAGTGGTGGTACTGGTGGTGGTGGAGGTGGTGGTGGAGGTGGTGGTGGCTGCACAGGTCACTATGGCAGGTGTTGGTGGGGTGACACAGGCCAAGGTTGTGGAGGCAGGGATGTCCTGTGAGCCTGATGGCCCTGGGAGTCAGCTTGGGCCCGCTTCGTCCTCCGCACGGGAGCTGACCATGGGATCGTCCCCAGAGAGTCCGTGCTGTGAGTGGGGCAACTGTTGCAGGCGGTTGCTGGTTTCGCCAGTCAGGTTGCGATCACCTGAGGGACAAGATTTTAATGATCAATGCAGTGGACATGACATGTTTTAATCTTTCCAACATTACATATCACTGACCTCTCTACACACCCCACCCACCTCCCAACACACCCCACCCACCTCCCAACACACACCACCACCCTCCCTGTGGACATGGGGGCCTGTTGGGAGTCATAGTGCTGGTCTCTCACACACCCCACCCACCTCCCAACACACACCACCCACCTCCCAACACACCCCACCCACCTCCCAACACACCCCAACACACCCCACCCACCTCCCAACACACACCACCCACCTCCCAACACACACCACCACCCTCCCAACACACCCCACCCACCTCCCAACACACACCACCCATCTCCCAACACACACCACCACCCTCCCTGTGGACATGGGGGCCTGTTGGGAGTCATAGTGCTGGTCTCTCACACACCCCACCCACCTCCCAACACACACCACCCACCACCCAACACACCCCACCCACCTCCCAACACACACCACCACCCTCCCTGTGGACATGGGGGCCTAGTGGGAGTCGTAGTGCTGGTCTCTCACACACCCCACCCACCTCCCAACACACACCACCCACCTCCCAACACACCCCACCACCCTCCCAACACACCCCACCCACCTCCCAACACACACCACCCACCTCCCAACACACACCACCCACCTCCCAACACACACCACCACCCTCCCAACACACCCCACCCACCTCCCAACACACACCACCCACCTCCCAACACACACCACCACCCTCCCTGTGGACATGGGGGCCTGTTGGGAGTTGTAGTGCTCTTCTCTCACACACCCCACCCACCTCCCAACACACACCAGCCACCTCCCAACACACCCCACCCACCTCCCAAAACACCCCACCACCCTCCCAACACACCCCACCCACCTCCCAACAGACACCACCCACCTCCCAACACACCCCACCCACCTCCCAACACACACCACCACCCCCCCAACACACCCCACCCACCTCCCAACACACCCCACCACCCTCCCTGTGGACATGGGGGCCTGTTGGGAGTCGTAGTGCTGGTCTCTCACACACCCCACCAACCTCCCAACACACACCACCCACCTCCCAACACACACCACCACCCTCCCTGTGGACATGGGGGCCTGTTGGGAGTCGTAGTGCTGGTCTCTCACACACCCCACCCACCTCCCAACACACACCACCCACCTCCCAACACACACCACCACCCTCCCTGTGGACATGGGGGCCTGTTGGGAGTTGTTCACATTTTGGTGAGTAGTGGCCCACATGCATGGTGTTGGGCCTGGGAGATGTGTCCTCTCAGTTGTGTGAGTCAGACCATGTCGGTGTGATAGTGGTGCTTGGTTTGTACTTACCAGCCTCTTCTCCCTCGTCGATTCCTTCAAGGATCTCTGGGTGCAGTATGCCCAGCACCTTTTCCTCCCATTCTGCATAGGGCAGGGCTCCGGGGGGGTGCCGCCGCCAGTGTGGTGTGCCCGCAGGTGATTTTTTGCACGGATGCCTTTGACCCTTGTTTTGAGGTCGTGCCACCGCCTCTGGATATAGTGCTTGGTTCGTGGCACAGTCCCTGACGCATTCACCCGACTGACTATCCTGTCCCACATGTGGTTTTTGGTTGCCACGGTGGTCTGCTGGACTAGTGTGCCGAACAGGTGGGGTTCGACACGGATGATTTCATCCACCAGGACCTTCAACTCTGTGTCAGTGAATTTAGGATTTTTCTTTGGTGCCATGGTGTGTGAGGTGCAAGGTGTGGGTGGAGTGGGTTGGGATGTGCAGGAGTGTGGTGTGTAGGAATGGTGTGGTGGGTGTTTGTGTGGTGGGTGTGTTTGTGTGCAGGTTGTATGTGTGGACTTTTATGTCTGCTGTTAGTCGTATTGAGCCTCTTGCTTGCAGCTATGCTGTGGTGCAAAGGATTGCGGTAGTGGGTGGGAATCTTTTTATTCTCTGTGTCGTGGTAGTGTCCCAATGGTTTTTGCCAGTCAGGTGCTAGGTGGGTGTGTTGACTTCAGTGGATTTTTAGGTGCTTGGGGGGGTGTCATTGTGGCTTGTGATTGGTGTGGGTGTTTCAGGTGGGTGGGTGTCCTGTGTAGTGTGTTTTGTATTTACTTCCGTCAGCCATTTGGAAATTGGTTTGACGGTAGGGATGGTGTTCGTGGTGTTCTTCCGCTGGGATGCTGGGTTTATCGTTGCATTGTTTCCGCAGCGGTCCTGGATGGAGGTGAGTTCCGTGGGACTGGCGGCGTTATCCTAATCGCGGGCACGGAGCCTCCGCAGGTATTGCGGTGGCCGTGCCTGTTCCCGTGGTCATTCTCGTCCGCTGCAGACGGTGTTTCTTTGGTTCCGTCCGCTTGCGGCGGTCTCAGGTGTACTCCGTCCGCCGCGGACGGGGTTTGATGTACTCCGTCCGCCGCGGACGGAGTTTCATGACATTATTATCCTAATCGCAACGGCGGTTTATCCGCGGAGCGGTCGGGAGTATCTTGGCCGCGTCCTTGGCGGATGGAACCCGTTTCCGTCCGCCATCATAATCGGCTCGTAATTGTGTCTCCACAAATTCAAGTGACCCCACTCCTTCCACCAGCAAAAAAGGGAGATGCTCTAGTTTACCCAGCTTCCCATTGTATTTATGGAACAGGTTGTGGATGTGGTGGTTCGCAGACTTCTTGCTGAAAATAGCCTTGACAGTCAGTTGTTGTGTATCTTGTTTTTTGTGGCAATGCCACCTACAGTGACCTGTATGGAGGTAATCTGCTTTGTCGTTTTGAGGTGACATGGCATCCATCTTTTTTCTTTTTGCAAGCTGAGGTTGCTGCAGGTAATGAGCACACACTACGAGTGAGCTGCTTCCCAAAGCAAATTCTTCTTCATCATAAACACTTCATTTTATCTGTTCAGGTTCTTCTTTCAAAGTAACATCTATCTTTTTTAGGTGCTTCTCCAAAATATTGCCTGCTGTGTTTTTCATACGGGTCAATTGGCTCCCTGAGCTAAAATGTCCATCTGACTTCAAGTGATGCTCTGATCTGTTGCATACTACAGTCTGAAATGTGGTTCTCAGTCAGTCCAAATGTAAATACATCACAAACTGTGAAGGTTAGCTTCCTTAGTGATGCAAACTTAGAAATGGTGATGCGCTATGGTGCATTTGCTTTTGCTTAGCAGGGACTGTTATCAGACTTATTGGTGTGACTTTTTGGGTTTTCGAATACATGGAGGCAGGTGGTGACAGTACAGGAGCACATTGAATATAAGTAATCTACACTGTTCTTTACTGTTGCTCTCAACAGGAACAGATTCAGTAACTAAGGGCCTGATTATGAGTTTGGCACAGCGGAGCCGGTGCAACACCGTCTCCACTACGCCAAACCTGTGCAAGGCCACCCAAAGACCACTGACCATATTACGAGTTGGAAATGCACAACTCCAAATCCGATCAGCGGTCCTATGACCATTTCCATGGAGGTCCCTTGAAAACAGGAACCGCAATAGGAACAGCCATAAAGTTCCATAACAGCATAGACGTTGACGTCCATACCCTGCTAGAACTTTGAGGGGGTAAAGACAGGGGGGGGCACATTTTGTGCCCCCCTAATTGTACCCCTGTGGTGGGGAAGCGAGGGAGCCTTGCAGGGCCCCCTTTGTTCCTCCACCACCAGCCTTTTCATGGTGGAGCTCCCACCATGAAATGCTGGCAATGGACAAACTTGTAATTTGCTGAGCAGGACTGTGCCTATCCCCGTTCAGCAAATTGCACTGTGATGCAGCAACTCCACCACCGGCTCACTGCCGGCACAACTTTGTAAGTCATGATACAGCAGATGCTAGACTGCCACTGCTGCACCATCCCAAGTCTGGCGGTCTTGCGACCACCAGACTCATAATCAGGCCCTTACTCTTCTGTAGTAGCATAAACGTTTGCAGTAATTTCAGTACTACACGTGGCCAACCACTGGTAATGCAACACCCTACTATAGAAAAATGAATAGAAGTACAGACTAACAAAAAAAAACCACTTTTCTAGGAAGTCTTGCACTACACATGGACAACCACTGGTGATGCAACACCCTCCCATAGAAAAAAATGGTGGTAGGGAATTAAAGTAAAACCCCATAGAAAATAATCATAATGTTAACTTGAACAAAATTATTTTAAAAAGATAAATATATAAAGAATTATTTTTTATTTAATTAAAGCAACTTTATTCAATTCACAGAATCATCAAAGCACTAAAAAATTACTAAGAACATTGTTAAAAAAGAGTATACAGTACATTGATCCTCATGTTGGTTACTATACAGTACATAAAACCTATTATTTACAGTTAGCACCAATATGATGAGTTCCATAAAGGGCAAAGTGCTGAGTGCATGTCATCAAGGCTTCTATAGCAGTACTTAATTCAGAAATTAAAAATAGTTTTACGCTATCATTGACTAAATACATCATGGACATTTAAAATTCATATGCCTCCCATAAGAAATGAAATCCTAAAGATTTTGAAATCTTAAAATTTAAAGTTTAAGCCCTTTCTTCCTCCTTATAAAATTTATAGCCAATAAAAATCTACTGACACCAAATACAATAAGCTTGGAGCTATCAGTTTTTAATATAGGCAGCATTTCAGTGTATTTTCTAATACTCAAACTCTTGCCCAAGGGTTTTATCCATTTTCTTCTAGGATTTGCGTAAGCAGTGCAAAAAAATAAGACATGGGCAATATCCTCCTTGCTTCCTGAATGGCGCTGGGTACACTTACAGTCTTTTCCTCCTTCCTGTATCGTTGCCGCCTTAGATGTAAAAGCCTTTATCTGGAGAGTACCATATCTTAACTTCAGATACAGTACCTTAGCAAGTTGAGGTTCGATTTCATCTAAAACGATTCAAAACAGGGGGTTATTTTGAACATCAAGAATTGAGGTGTGAGTGTACCAGATCTACAATTTAAAGTGACACTGTGCCTAATAAAATTCCAATAAATGGTTTTAATTTCCCGCTCGCTTTGAGTCCGGGGTCAGCGTACTTGGTTGTTCCCAGAATCTACTCAAGCCCAGATAAAGAACTAAGAACATTGTTAAAAAAGAGTATACAGTACATTGATCCTCATGTTGGTTACTATACAGTACATAAAACCTATTATTTACAGTTAGCACCAATATGATGAGTTCCATAAAGGGCAAAGTGCTGAGTGCATGTCATCAAGGCTTCTATAGCAGTACTTAATTCAGAAATTAAAAATAGTTTTACGCTATCATTGACTAAATACATCATGGACATTTAAAATTCATATGCCTCCCATAAGAAATGAAATCCTAAAGATTTTGAAATCTTAAAATTTAAAGTTTAAGCCCTTTCTTCCTCCTTATAAAATTTATAGCCAATAAAAATCTACTGACACCAAATACAATAAGCTTGGAGCTATCAGTTTTTAATATAGGCAGCATTTCAGTGTATTTTCTAATACTCAAACTCTTGCCCAAGGGTTTTATCCATTTTCTTCTAGGATTTGCGTAAGCAGTGCAAAAAAATAAGACATGGGCAATATCCTCCTTGCTTCCTGAATGGCGCTGGGTACACTTACAGTCTTTTCCTCCTTCCTGTATCGTTGCCGCCTTAGATGTAAAAGCCTTTATCTGGAGAGTACCATATCTTAACTTCAGATACAGTACCTTAGCAAGTTGAGGTTCGATTTCATCTAAAACGATTCAAAACAGGGGGTTATTTTGAACATCAAGAATTGAGGTGTGAGTGTACCAGATCTACAATTTAAAGTGACACTGTGCCTAATAAAATTCCAATAAATGGTTTTAATTTCCCGCTCGCTTTGAGTCCGGGGTCAGCGTACTTGGTTGTTCCCAGAATCTACTCAAGCCCAGATAAAGAATTATAAATTAATGTTAAAAAATATATCAAAATAGTATATATGTGCCTGCATATGGACCTACTGAGCATCAGTAAAATGCCCTTGAGAAACATGCTCTTCCTAGTATTTGCAACACCACTCCGCAACGATCTCTACAACCAGCCAAATCGGCAATAAGAACCTAAAAAAGGCAATAAGGCGCATTAGCAGCAGGAAATTAACACCTGTTCGGACCTGGTGTAAAGTTGGATGACAGCCTGCACCAGAAAAGGGAGCCCAGGCCAGAGTCACACATGAATATCAACTGATGGCATGGAGCCACTGATCATGCAGCTGGGAGCCCCAACAGGTCCACAACACTCCCGCGACCACCCCCAGGAGCCCCACAACCCCCTGGACCGCCACCACCTCCCCAGAACACCACAAAGGCAGCGCAGACAAAGACAGCGACCTTCAGAAAATGCACCAACCTCACAGACCTAACACCAGAGAATGTCATTGCCCACTACAGGCTCAAAAGGACAACCATCCTCCGCATCCTGAACATCATGCCCACAGCCTGACGGTACCAACACAGCAGACAACCAACATCCCAACACAGACAAAGCTGCTGGCTGTGCTGCACTTTTTGGCCTCTGGTACCTTGAAACCAACAACCGCCAGAGTCGAAGGATTCTCACAGCCAGCCCAATCCAAATTCCTCACAACGGTCTTGGATGACATCATCAGCTTGGTACACCACTACCTATACTTCCCCCACACTGTGCACGAACAGCTGGAGACCAAGCAAGGCGTCTACACCATAGCTGACTTCCCGCATATGTTAGGGGGCAATTGACTGCAAACATGTCCTACTTGTGACCCCTGGCAACACTGCACACAAAAATCGCAACAGAAAGCACATGCATTCCATCAATGTGCAGGCAACAGTGGACCACCGGGGAATCTCCACCAACGTCGTCACCAACTAACCAGGCAGTGTGCATGATACCTACATCTACCGACAGTCCATCATCAACCAGCGCTACCAGGATGGCACCTATAGAAATGCACTGCTCGTTGGAAAGTACCAAATGAACACACGACACACCTCAACTCCACAATCATGTAACTCACAACACTGGGCATGCACATGTTACAAACTCACATACAACATGCCAAACAACATGCCCACCCACCAGACACTACAACACAGCTTACTGTGGAATTCTGGGCCAGCCATGTACATAAGCCATCAACTACATGGCACCTCAGCCACACAATAGCAGATTGCACGAAGGAGGCAAGTGACCAATGAATGAGAATGTACATGTTGTAAATAAAAGATTGTCCTGTAGCCAGATCATGTATAAGTAGTTGTAGGTTTATTCATAGGTACAGCTTCAGATAAGTTACTGGAAGATGTATAGTCCAGGTGATGCCCCACCAGGAGCAGCCTCCCTGCTGCTCAGCCTGCTCACTCCAACTGAGACTCCCAACCTCACCAGGCACCTATGCATTCCACGACATCATCAATCATCCAACATTCCAGACATCTCCAAGCACACCAACACTCATTCTGGCTGAGCAGTAGGTAAGAGATACATAGGCAAAGGGGAAAGGCAACAGTAGATCATAACACATCCCCCTTCCTAAGGAAACCAAAACACAATAAAAGCAATTGAACGTACATAAGACAATCAAATTAGAAAATACATTAGATTATAAAAGATGCATGAAAAGACATTGAGCAAATGAATCAAGGAACATATCAAATAAATGAAATGCATGACAATTCATTAAGACAACGAATTCACATATCAAGAATCAAAAATGAAAGAGTTTCATGAAAAACATCAGGCTTAGACAATACTAAAATTCAAGTCAAACATTTCAAAAGTAAAACCAGAGAAGCTTTGTAAGAAGGTGTCTTCTCTTAACACAGTCAAAACAGAGAAAACCTTTCACCCACACAGGTGACAAACTCGTATAAAGGTACACACAGAGAAGCTTCATAATAAGGTGTCTACTCCTAACATAGCCTAAATAGGGAAAAACCTTTCACCCACACAATCCAAACAGTGCGGGAAACCGACACAATCATGTCAACAAATAAGCACATATCAGTGGTTGATAAACCAAAGGCTACGGGAAAACTAGGGGTGGTACTCTACCCCTGAACTCAGGGTCAAATAGTGAGATAGACTTTACACTCACACAGAGTATGTTGACAAACACACACACTAAGGTAACCAGGAACACTACACACTCATCTCCCCTATTCCATTCAATAGCAGAAGCAAAGACATCACAAGGTACACACTCCCCCCCACCAAAACAGTGTATACTAATAAAACAAAATTAAAGTCTTTCACTCCGGTGAGCGACCTCTCACCTGAGGTCCTCATCAAAATTGAAGTCCTAGTCCATGAGCTCCATGTAGCTGTAATCTCCCAGGGTAATTCGGGTGCTTCCATGTTTCACCACTCTGGCTCTGGAGTAAGTCTCTCCCAGTAGAGCGAAGCCAAGAATATACTCGCTCTCTAGACACTGACACAAGGTCACTGTCATTTTTTAACTGCTAATCTTCGACTGTCACACTTGCTGTTAGTCCCCATTTCTGATAGCAGCTGGAAGGAAGCAGAATGGCTGCAGGTAAAACAACATGGAGCCGGGTAGTGCCACAAATGATGACAAGCCGATAAAGTTTAGTGTAATTCACAAAAGAAAAACGTGGTTGGTAAAACGTGCACACATAAAGAGATTACGAAGACACTCAGAGGCAGTGATTCCATTAGCAAGATGGCGGTGCATTCAAGTGACGCCACGCTGGATGGCTACCCGCTTCAGCGTGCTTACCAAACGTCCAAAGAGACAGAGAAGGTCACGAGAGAGCAGATGTCACAAAAGATTCCTCAGCTGTTGTGCATGAAGAGGTGAGTAGCGTTTGCATATTTGAATATTTGAATTGTGTGAATCATTACAAACGGCTGCAAAATAGATGTTTAATCGTCCCAAAAAAAAAGAGTCACTCACCAACCCTAAGTTACTGAAAGTAATGCCACCAGTTTACTCCTTCAAGCTTGATGAACACAGGGATGTCCAACAAACGGCAGTCATTTGATTACGCTCTAGTTTGTTTTGCTTCGTAGGTGTTGTGAATTAAAGATCTTCAGTAGCCAGGTGGTATATAAGTATATTGTAGATTTATTGATAAGATGACAGCTACAGTTAAGTTACTGGAAGATGTAAAGTCCAGGTGATGCCCCACCAGGAGCAGCCTCCCTGCTGCTCAGCCTGTACACTCCAACTGACACTCCTAACCTCACCAGGCACCCATGCATTCCACAGCATCACCAATCGTCCAACATTCCAGACATCTCCAAGTACACCAACACTCATTCTGGCTGAGCAGTAAGGAAGAGATACATAGGCAAGGGGAAAGGCAACAGTAGATCATAACACATCCCCATTCCTAAGGAAACCAAAACACAATAAAAGCAATTGAAAGTACACAAGGCAATCAAATTAGAAAATACATTAGATTTTAAAAGATGCATGAAAAGACATTGAGCAAATGAATCAAAGAACGTATCAAATAAATGAAATGCATGACAATTCATTAAGCCAACGAATTCACACACCATGAATGAAAATCAAAGAGTTTCAAGAAAAGCATTAGGCTTAGACAATACTAAAATATTTAAGTCAAACATTTCAAAAGAAGAACCAGAGAAGCCTCATAAGAATCATATCAAGGTAAAACCAGAGAAGCCTCGTAAAACTCATATCAAGGTAAACGCAGAGAAGCTTCATGAGAAGATGTCTTCTCCAACACAGTCCAAACAGGAAAAATCTTTCACCCAACAATCCAAACAGAGAGGGTACAAACAGAGAAGCTTCATAAGAAGGTGTCTTCTCCTATCGCAGTCCAAACAGGAAAAACCTTTATCCCACACAATCCAAACTGTGAGGGTACACACAGAGAAGCTTCGTAAGAAGGTGTCTTCTCCTATCGCAGTCCAAACAGGAAAAACCTTTCACCCACACAATGCAAACAGTGAGGGAAACCGACAAACTCATGTCATCCAATAACCACAAATAAGTGGTAAATCAAAGGTTAAGCGAAACACTAAGAATAAATACTCTACCTTTAAACTCAGAGTACAAAACACAACAAAGCACACGAGGGTGACTTTAGCGATCAGGGAAACAACCACTCACCTCGTCTATTCCATGCAGATTCAATATTCAGATAGATAGAACCAAAGAATGACCATTAACATCACATCCCCAAGAGGAAACAAACACCATACTGTGTATACAACAGGGACATTACACACTCACCTCCTCTAATTCCATGTTTTTTCAATAAACAGATAAATAGAACCAAGGAATGACCAATTGCACAAAACTACAACATGCCCTCATAACAGTATTGTAAACACCTAGTTGCATATAGGTGATATGCATAACAGAGTAGGTTAAAACATCTGTAATACCACCAATTAAAACAATAAACGTAGTCACTGTCGTCCACTCATTAGGGTGACTACTCATTTAAGATGATGACTTTTCCTCATGTGAGCGATCTCTCACCCGAGGTCTTGAGCAAAACTCATTTGGCCATTGGTATAGAAAGCAGTGTAGCGCAGAGACTCTGTCGCGATAAGCATTATAGAAAGAAGTGAAGTACCATATACTGTGTACCACCAATGTCAGTAACTAGAAGAAAACACCGACTGTAGCGAAAATCAGCGCAGATTGAACCTTTTTAATCCCCCGACGAGAGATACTACATTCGGCCATAAGCTTGTTCACAAAACTTTATTGACAAGGTGGTTGACACCATGGTGTAGAAAGCTGGAAACAGTTAAGCATTTCTGAATACACCGCCAAACTCAAAATGGCAGCACGCACCGGTGACGCGGTGCCGGATGGCTCCCGGCGCGCTCTTGCACAAAAATGTCTGGAGGCAGTAAAGCAGCAAGTAATGAAGAAAAACATCATAGAAGATTCACTGGACGCATGGAAGAATAACTGCAGCCAGGTGCCGCTCGCAGCTGTCTTTGTCTGCCGTGACTCTGCTCTACTCATTGCCCGCATCTCCGTGAGGAAAGGAGATAAACTGCACATATTTTTGATTGCGTTGGAGGCAGTTAGACAGGGGCCGGGACTGCGAGACCCAGGGTTCTGCGCGTGAAGACCGGAGCGCACCTGGAGTCTCTTCCCGCCCCTGCTCCGCCCTGCTAGTTTGGCTGCCTGCTCTCTGCTGATTCGCTGCCTCCTCTACTTACAGCTCGCGGCCCCCGCTCCGCGGGAGCCGCTCGCAGCTGTCTTTATCTGCCGTGACTCTGCTCTACTCATTGCCCGCATCTCCGTGAGGAAAGGAGATAAGCTGCACAGATTTTTGATTGCGTTGGAGGCAGTTAGACAGGGGCCGGGACTGCGAGACCCAGGGTTCTGCGCGTGAAGACCGGAGCGCACCTGGAGTCTCTTCCCGCCCCTGCTCCGCCCTGCTAGTTTGGCTGCCTGCTCTCTGCTGATTCGCTGCCTCCTCTACTTACAGCTCGCGGCCCCCGCTCCGCGGGTGCTGCTCGCAGCTGTCTTTGTCTGCCGTGACTCTGCTCTACTCATTGCCCGCATCTCCGTGAGGAAAGGAGATAAGCTGCACAGATTTTTGATTGCGTTGGAGGCAGTTAGACAGGGTCCGGGACTGCGAGACCCAGGGTTCTGCGCGTGAAGACCGGAGCGCACCTGGAGTCTCTTCCCGCCCCTGCTCCGCCCTGCTAGTTTGGCTGCCTGCTCTCTGCTGATTCGGTGCCTCCTCTACTTACAGCTCGCGGCCCCCGCTCCGCGGGAGCCGCTCGCAGCTGTCTTTGTCTGCCGTGACTCTGCTCTACTCATTGCCCGCATCTCCGTGAGGAAAGGAGATAAGCTGCACAGATTTTTGATTGCGTTGGAGGCAGTTAGACAGGGGCCGGGACTGCGAGACCCAGGGTTCTGCGCGTGAAGACCGGAGCGCACCTGGAGTCTCTTCCCGCCCCTGCTCCGCCCTGCTAGTTTGGCTGCCTGCTCTCTGCTGATTCGCTGCCTCCTCTACTTACAGCTCGCGGCCCCCGCTCCGCGGGAGCCGCTCGCAGCTGTCTTTGTCTGCCGTGACTCTGCTCTACTCATTGCCCGCATCTCCGTGAGGAAAGGAGATAAGCTGCACAGATTTTTGATTGCGTTGGAGGCAGTTAGACAGGGGCCGGGACTGCGAGACCCAGGGTTCTGCGCGTGAAGACCGGAGCGCACCTGGAGTCTCTTCCCGCCCCTGCTCCGCCCTGCTAGTTTGGCTGCCTGCTCTCTGCTGATTCGCTGCCTCCTCTACTTACAGCTCGCGGCCCCCGCTCCGCGGGAGCCGCTCGCAGCTGTCTTTGTCTGCCGTGACTCTGCTCTACTCATTGCCCGCATCTCCGTGAGGAAAGGAGATAAGCTGCACAGATTTTTGATTGCGTTGGAGGCAGTTAGACAGGGGCCGGGACTGCGAGACCCAGGGTTCTGCGCGTGAAGACCGGAGCGCACCTGGAGTCTCTTCCCGCCCCTTGCTCCTCCTATTAAGTATACTCACTCCACGCTAAGCGGGACGCGTGTGGGACGCCGGGCTAAGCCCGGGCAAAGGGCGGGCCCTCTGTGGCCCTCAGTGGCCGAGGTAGGCTGGGCTGGGCCCGGTTATTTTCATCGCTTGCTTGCTGTTATTTGATTCAAGTGTTATTTTAACATCCTCTATTGGACAGTACGCCTGACTGTCGGCGGAAGGAATCACTCATCTAAATTGACTGGCTGCTTCCTCAGGCTTTATTCTCGGGCTGCCTCTGTTGCATCTCCAGGACTGGTTTTTATGATTGGTTTTATTATTGTGGTATATTGTATTATTCTTGTGTTCTCTCATCCGGAGGAAATTATTCGTTAAAATATCAGTTTGTGGACAAATTTTGTGTATAAAGATGTTTAAGAAATTGCGTTCGGGTAGGGAAGTGGGCGGTTTGCCTAGTGCAAATAATGAAATTAAGCGCTTGAGAAATAAATCGGTAAACAATCCCCCCCTTAAGGGTCAATGCCATTTGTATGAGCTGTGGGATTTGCCCTCCCCGAAGAACGCTAATTTATCCTCTAAAAAAGCCCCATGCGCTCTGGCCCATGAGGTCCATATGCAACCTCTCACACACCTACCGCTCTCCGGTTCTCAGCTCGCACCACAACATCCGGTGCCAGTGGTGTTTTCTTTCCCTGTTCTCCCTAAAGGGAATGGGGAAAACAAAAACACTACTTTAACACAGGAGAGGGAATCTCCAAATCTTCCATCTATACCTCGAACCCCGCTGAAGGATAGGTTGGATGGGGATTTGTCTGCCCTATGTATTGATCATGAACTTTGTGGCCGGTATGTAGATATAGCGAAAATGCAGCTACCGGCCCCTACTAAATCCCCAGGGGGAGCTACCCCATCTGGGTTAATGTTGTATAGTAGTACCCCCTCTTTGAATGATCAGGATATGTCCGATTTGTTAGTTGCTTCGGGGACCCCGGGCCTTAATCTATCTGGCATCTGTCGTCCGTCTGAGGTATGCGAAAAACCAATTTCTGAATCCATGATTGCCTTGGAACAACTATTAGCCTCTATTTTATCTCTTTTGGGGAAATTTGTTGGTAATTTGGACTGCATTTTGGAATCCGTTACCCAAATACTGAAGTCATTGTTACAAAAGCCATTGGATTTGAGGAGTGTACCCCCCACGTCTGATTATAGTCGGCCAAGGGGGGGAACTAATGTGGCTTCAGTGGATTCTGACACGAAAGCTGGGACATCGGTTTTGATACCACATACTGCAGTTCTTCCCTTAACTGCAGTGCCAAACTGTATAAATAACTCAGTTCTTGAGATAATGGAGGAAGATAAATCCATATCTGACCCTAAAGTGGTTCAGGACCTTTTTCCCATCTTCGTGTCTGAAAATAAAAAAGAATTTATCGATGATAAAGATGAGGTAAAGGCAAAAAATGGGAAATCTAGAAAAAATGGGAAATCTAGAACCAATAAGGGGAATAAAAGGAAACCAACTCGTAAATATAGGAAGAAAAGGCAGCGTCGGATAATTTTTCAAAATTCTGTGTCTGCACTGGAGAATGAAGTGATTGATCTGGAGCCTTCTTCTATATCTGGAAAGGTAGTTATGGATATTGAACGGAACCTACCCATTAGTACCTTTTTTAGGGTAGAAAGTGAACTGTGTCCCCCAACGATTTTGGAATCTGTTCCACAAAGGGTGGGCTCTCCTACCGGTCTTTCTCTTCCTTTAGCGACTGGAGTTTCAATTCAAAATCCATCTGGGTCCCTTAACCCCTTGGCTCCCCCTTTCCGTGTAGTACCTGAGAATGGAGATCGCCATTTTCCGGATTATCCTTTAACTACTTTAAATGCCCCAGTAGAAACGTTAGTGTTGGACTTTTTACCTTTATTCGACGTTGACTTGCCCTTAAACAGAGCTTGGCTACTTAAGCGTTTTAGTGAGATTGATAGTCTCCAGCACATCCAAACTAGGGATATTGAGTTAGTCTCCCTGTTTGGTGAAGTCAAGGTAACGAGTATAAGGGTGAAATTTTATTCCCCTATTATTGTGAATCTGATACTACAGCAAGCTGAGAACTTCCAGCGTATAGGCATTGATATTCTCCCGATCTTTAACCGTGGTAATACCAACCCGTCTCTTAGGGAGGTGTCCAGAAGGGAGGACCAAAATGGGGTAGCCTCTCCTCTTAGAGACCTGAAGATTTGCGTATCCAAGGGAAAACGCTCGGTTTCACAAGTGAAGCCACTCCCGCTGACTTTGAACTCCTCTCTGGTAGAGGACAATAATCGGTGGAACTGGCTGCATAGTGCCTTATCTACTAAATCTAAAGATGATCCAAGATTGTTTCAGCATCTTTAACACCCCTTTAAATATTATTTCCTGGAACGCCGCAGGGATCCACAGTAGCCCAGAGAAGTTTGAGTTTTTATCTACTCTAGGAGCGAATGTGATTTGTTTACAGGAAACGTGGTGTATTGATACGCTGAAGGTTTCGAAGGATTATTAT
Organism: Lissotriton helveticus; assembly: GCF_964261635.1. NCBI lineage: Eukaryota > Metazoa > Chordata > Amphibia > Caudata > Salamandridae > Lissotriton > Lissotriton helveticus. The sequence goes on along the minus strand of NC_136069.1, from coordinate 1,377,824,156 downwards.
GTCCTGGAAGTTCCTGCCGTACCCTCTAAGAAAGGTCACGCTAGGGGAGGAATCGCTTGCCTACTATCTAATAAATTGCAATGGAAATTCACCCATTACATGGATTCAAGTAAACTCTTCCACGCTATTACCATCGACAATTTGTTTAATAACGGGATAAAGTCCCCTATTGTAATTGTGAATATCTATATCCCTCCGGAAGAGCGTTTTAATGTGGTTTTAAACCCGGTATTTCGATACATTGATTTAATTAAAAATGTTCCGTCCCCTCCGGACATCTTGTTGGTTGGAGACTTGAATTGCAAAATCTCCAATGTTAGCCTGGATCTTTTTAGGAATAAACTTAAAGAAGAGGCGCACTTTATCCCGCAAGCACTCTTCCCGGATAAGTTAGCGACAAACAAAAGAGGGAAGATTTTGTTAAATGAATTAGCGGCCGTCGATGGACTTATATTAAATGGGAGATTTCCATCTGATGTGCCTGCAAAATTTACTCACAAGTCTCCGTTTGGGTCGTCTATCTTAGATTATGCTATCGCAGACTATGGTTTGTATCCTTTTATCCAGGATCTTAAAATAATATGTACTCCTCTGAGTGATCATAGTATACTGTTTGTTACTATTTCCTTAAAACCTCAGACAATCGCACCTTGGTCTTTTAATGGCAGTGATGCCGCTTTCCACGCCTCTTCGGGAAGGTGCTATTGGAATCCCACAGCCATTAAAGGGGTTCAGGATTTTTTAGCTGATACCCTATTAGTCTTAAATGAGTGGCATGGGAATGAAATAGCATATTTTGAAGAATTTGTGCGGAATATTATTTTATTTGCTAAAAAAACTCTTCGACCTAGAAATAGAGTTGCGGTGTCGAGCACACTGCGTAGTCTAAATAAGGAAATAAACAAACTGGTTCGCGAACAATATCTTGATAGAGTCATGGAACGTGGAAAAGAAATATCAAGGTTAAAGAGAAAGAGAAGTAGACTTCAGTTAAAATTAAAAAAAGTAAGGGAGGACAATGTATGGATTAATTTGAGGGAATCTGTTGTCCATGGCAGGATCAGAGATTTTTGGACGATAATTGGTAAGGGGTGTGGTTCTAGATTAGCCCCCGCCCCTATCCCCATAGCAGAAGAGGTATGGATTTCCTATATTCGGGATCTTTACGCAGGGAATGGGATTTTAAGTGACGATATTGCCACCGGTGTTAACTCAGGCAATGAGATCGCCATTAATTTTACTTGCGTGGGCCTTACTATCTACCCCGCGGAGAAAGAAATTGAGTTAGCTATAAAAAGTATGCGGGTTTCCGGGGCAATGGGACCCGATGAACTTCCTATGACGGTCCTGAAGTCGGATCCTGTAAGGTGGAGTAAAATCCTGTTTCCCCTGTTTAAAGTATGTTTTATGACAAAAAAGGTACCTGCCTCTTGGAGGGGAAGTATCTTGGTCCCTATCTTTAAGAAGGGAGCTAGGGATAGCCCCAGTAATTATCGTTTGATTGCTCTCCTCGACTCCATCGGAAAGGTGTTTGCGAAATGTCTTCTAAAATCCCTTTCCGGTTGGGTAGAGGAGAATAATATTTTGCCATTAGAACAGACTGGTTTCCGTAGGGACCACGGTACGTTAGACAACCTTACTGTTCTTCATGTGGTTACGGATAAGTATGTTCAGGTGAGAGGTGGGGTGGTATATGCTGCCTTTATTGATTTCTCCACAGCGTTCGACAAAGTGGATCGTGGAACGCTGTGGAGAAAATTGGCAGCGCTTGGTCTTCCATCCCATCTGTTGGAGTTGGTGCAGGCTCTACACACAGAGACCTGGTGTAGGGTGTTGATGGGGGGCGAAAGGGGGTTATCGGATTTAATTCCATCTTTGAATGGCCTTAAACAAGGCTGTCTGCTGGCCCCCCTTTTGTTCTCCCTGTATACGGCTGACTTACCCGCTGCCGTGTCCTCTAGAGAGGGCATCGCCCCGGTGGTTGGGGGGACCCCTATATCTTGCCTGATGTACGCCGATGATGTCCTTATCTTTGATCTAACCCCCAAAGGACTCGCAAATCGGCTTACTGCCCTTCATACTTTTGCTGTGGCTCATCATATGAAGATTAATATTACTAAAAGTAAAGTTATGTGTATAGCTGGTATGAAGAGGTGCCGTTCTGTTGATTTTGGTTGGTTTATTGGGGGCCAAAAACTTGAGGTTGTACAGTCCTATACCTTTTTGGGGAAAATTATTACAGCTAACTTGAGTGAGAAGCTCCACATAGAGCATTGTACACGTAAAGCTATTGCCCATGGCAAAGGTTTAAATTCCTTATACCATGCAACGGGGAAACGGCACTTTCCGATTTTATTGGAAGTGTACAGATCTAAAATCCCCGCTACAATTTTGTATGGTATTGAACTTATAGAAGTGAAAAAGTGGGACTTTTGCCATAAGATTGAGGGGAAACTTTTAAGATCTCTCTCTTCCCTAAACACGGCGTGCTCTACGGCCGCCTGTAGGCTTGAATTTGGCCTCAGGAGCAGTTGGGTACAGGGACTATTGGCCCTTGTTAGATGGGTGTCCTGCCTTGCAAGAGCAGAGGTAGGGACAATGAGAGCACTCCTCAAAAGTGAATTATTGGGTAATTTCAATGAGTTCTCTCAACTTGTCCGTAATTTTAGAAAAGCTGTATCCCTTTTAAAATTAGATGAAACTGCTTTGTTTTTGTATTCTCCTTTACAGTTAAAACTTGTTTTAAAAGCAGCTTCATGGGACTTATGTTTCCAGATGGATAAAAAAACAATTAGTGAAAAAAGGAAGGTTGATCCTCTCCTGGACCCTCTCCTTGATTCCTATCTGTGTAAACTTCCACAACCCTATGTAATATGGAACCTACCGCATGGTATCCGCAGATTCTGGTTTCTTTTACGCTATGATTTATTACCCTTAAACCGATTGTTATCTAAATGGTATGGCTCCTCTCCTTTGTGTAATTTTTGTAAAGTAAATATCCAGGACTGTATGCATGTGTTGCTGATTTGCCCTGCGCTTCGTAAATTGCGCTGTAGATGGTTAAAAATTATCTGTCTGTATCTTGGCATTGTCACTTTGAATGATTTTCTGTCTGCACTTTATTGCCCTCCCAATGAAATGTTCTGCTTCCATATTTTTAACTTTTTTAAAGGGTTCTTAGCTATTTATTAATATGTTTCTGGAGATGCATTTTGACTGTCCGACTCTTGTAGTTTTGTCTTATATGTCAGTGTCGTATTACCTTGAGGATGTTTAAAGGATATAATTTTTATTGCTTTTTTGTGTAATGTAATTGTACTGTGTTACATTTTGTATATTTTATGTGGCCCTCCTTGGAGAGCCAAAATCATAATAAAATAATTGAATGCAGCCAGGTAAGGTAGCACGCATGCAGTGAGCGCCCGCTGTGCACCGCTCGTGCCATGTTTTGAAAAGCGAGTAGCAGTGCAACTGCCCCAGTGGCACATAATCAATAAATCAATCATATCATTTGTAAAGCGCACTACTCACCCGTGAGAGTCTCAAGGTGCTGGGGTGGGGAATGCTGCTACTGCTCGAAAAGACAGGTCTTGAGGAGTTTTCTGAAGGTCAGCAGGTCTTGGGTCTGCCGTAGGTGGATGGGGAGGGTGTTCCAGGTCTTGGCGGCGAGGTGGGAGAACGATCTGCCCCCTGAGGTTACTCTTCAGAAGCGGGGGACTGTAGCGAGGGCGAGGTCAGCGGAGCGGAGCTGGCGGGTGTGGGTGTAGAAGCTGAGTCGTCTGTTAAGGTACATTGGTCCGGTGTTGTGGACAAAGACAGTAAAATAGTGGCAAAGCAGCTTTTTAAAATGACTTGCGTGAAGGTGTCTCCTGGTGGGAGACATTCCTGCACTAAACTCAATAGGCACAGAAAAAGTAATGTTATAAAGTACTCACAGTTAACGGTCCATCCTATCTTAAATAAATGTATAGGCTCACAAGTTAACAATGAATCCTCTGGGGTGCCGAAGGGTCAAGAGCTTAAAATCCACAGCATCTAATAAGTTGACTCCTATTATATAGAACAGAGCAGAATGTGGCACGCAAGGACATGTCCAGTTCGTTGTACTTCATGAATTTTTAACCAGCCTCCAACTGTTGCGTCGCTGGTGCCAATCCAACGCACCTTTCAATCTTGGAAAATCCAATTAACTGTATGTTCCATAACTGTAGTAAGTTTACCTAGGCCAGGGCAACTCATCCACAGTAGTTAAATGGCAGCAATATGCCCAGTCAAGTTACAAGGAAGAGTAGTAGAAGGTCAAACAAACAGAAATATTTATGTAAGGCAGGTAACATCCAAAGCAGGGAAAACCAGTACTACTGTTCACAGGTCACAGGAAAGTCAAACAAAAGTCAAACGCCCTGGTCTGCAGGCTGTCCTGTTATGTTATGTTATGTTAATTGGGCTCTTCTATAGCGCAACGGCTACTCGCAATGGAGTGTCCCGGCGCTTTGGCGAAGAGGGCCTTTATTGGAAAAGAAAACATAACTGAGAATAAAAGACATCACAATTCCTAAATAAAAAGCCAAGTTTTTAATGTTTTTCTAAAAGACAACAGACTAGTCCTGTTAACAAAGGACACTGGTGGGGGCTTACCAGAGCGTAATTCTTGTAATCCTTTTTCTTGGAAATTCTTTTCCTTGGGATTCCAGTTCATGAGTTCCTGTGGTTAGTCAAAACATTAGATCCAGGGTAATCCTCCAGCAACGCGCAGGCTCTTTTAAATCATCGCCAGTGTTGTAAATGAAAGATTGTCCTGTAGCCAGATCATGTATAAGTAGTTGTAGGTTTATTCATAGGTACAGCTTCAGATAAGTTACTGGAAGATGTATAGTCCAGGTGATGCCCCACCAGGAGCAGCCTCCCTGCTGCTCAGCCTGCTCACTCCAACTGACACTCCCAACCTCACCAGGCACCTATGCATTCCACGGCATCATCAATCATCCAACATTCCAGACATCTCCAAGCACACCAACACACATTCTGACTGAGCAGTAAGTAAGAGATACATAGGCAAAGGGGAAAGGCAACAGTAGATCATAACAGTACACAATGCCAAGGTTCCTTGCTGGTGGTCTGTGGGGCTTGTAGGGTTTGCGTTGGCCTCTGCACTCTGTCCGGGTGCATCCATGGTGCTACGCAGTTTGATTTGGTGTTGGTGTGTTTTTTTATTGCTTTTATAGTGCATTTTCCTGCATGGCGCGTGGGAATTGCAGGCCAGTCGCTGGTTTTCGCTGATTTTTGTATCGCAATTGACCTCATTGCAACTTTTTTTGCGTTTGTGTTTCACATTTTTGCGGCATCGCGTAGACTTTATCACGGACATTTGATGCATTATCATGGGCCTATCGCATGTTACCGCCGTGTTGTGAATTTTTCCCGTTATTTTCCAGCAATAGGCTGCCATGTGAAGAGTTGTGTTACGCTAATTTGCGGTAATTATCACACGTTCCTGAGAATATCCCCCTGAGCATCATGTGCCTGTATGGCTTCTTCACTGGCAGCTGAGGTAAGAAAAATATTCTTTTAAGGATATACTGTATCTGTGTTTTTTTCGGGTGTGAGTGTGATTGTGTGAGAGATGTTGTGGTTATGGTTAAGTGTGTGTCTGCCTGTGTGAGCATGTGCGTGTGTGTGTGTTAGTGTGTGTGTGTGAGAATATGAGTGATAGTCAGGGACAGGTAGTGAGTGGGAAAAAGTGATATTGAATGTCAGTGAGTATGAGTGAGTTACCGTAAGTGTGAACGTATGAGTGAGAGTAATATTGGCTGGAAGTGAGTGACAGTGAGTGAGAATGAATGCAGAAGGTTGAGTGTGAAGGAAGGTTAGAGAGTGAAAGAGAAGGAGTGACAGTGAAGGAGTGTTACTGGGAGAGACAATATGCGAGTCAGTAAGCAAGAATAAGTGAGAATCAATTAGTGAGAGTCAGAGTGTGTGAGCATGAGGGAGTGAGAGTAAGAGTGCATTTAAGTCAATGTGAGTAAATACCTGGGAGTCAATCAGAATAAGAATGATTATAAATTAGTGAGAATGAGTGAGTGTAAGATTGAGTGAGAATGAATGAGTGCACATGAGTGAGAGTGAGGGTCAGTATGAGCGAGTGAATGTAAGTCTGAATGCGAACTAGTGATAAGCTTGTGGGTCTGACTTTAACGCTGCCATACCGAAGCCAGTTATTTGTTTGCAGGTTCATATAGCGTGAACTTGGCACACATGTATTTGAGTGCTTTACCTGAGCACCAGATAACATTATGTACTTTTTGAAGAGGGGCATGGTTAGATTAATGGATTTGCCCAGAATCACGGGATGTTGAGCAAGGGTGGTCGATCTGATAACTTGCCCACATCTCCTCTCCAATTCTTTGCTTATGGAGGCACCCATTGCAAAATACTGGCAGTGGCTTACTAGAGGAAATGCTTAACATATGACAACCCATGGCCACAGCCTGGCTCTGGGTTGCCGGAGGTAATTCTTGGCATTGGGGCACCCATGCTGGTGATGTCATACTGAAGATACTTTTTTGCATACAATTCCCACATGGAAAAACATTAGTACTGGAATACTAAAGGTAATTCTTGGCCAATGGGGCATCCATGGCAAAATGCTGTTACTAACACATGGCAGGTGATGCTTAACATAAAGGAGTACAGCTATGGTATAGAGAAGAGGAGCAACCATGAAAAAGCTCTCTCTAACATACTGGAAGTACATTTTGACATGATGGTCACCCTTAGTAAATGGATGAAATTATTAGCAAAGTCCTAGAACTGGCAAATTGTATGTCATTTGTAGCATAAGGGGGCACCCATGGTATATAGAATTTGACTTTGAATTTAAAAACACTTATTAAGCGCACTTATACCACGCGGTTTCATGGCGCTTTCAGATTGCGAAGCAGCAGCAGAGGCAAAGGGTATTTAAGCAGCAAAGGCACGGGAGAAAAGCAGGGTTTTGAGACTTTTCCGGAACTGTGTGTAAGATGGTGAAGTACGGAGTTCCACAGGGAGGGAGTTCCAGAATGCAGGGGCAAGAACCGCAAATTTTGTTCCACCAGCCTTCTTCTTTTTGAATCGGGGGGTGGTCAGGAGTGCCATGTGGGTGGAGCGGAGCTCTCTACCCGGTATGTAAGGCTTGATGGCAGAGCATATGAACTCTGGAGCGGGGCCCATTTTGGCCTGGAAGGTGAGGCAGCCGAGCTTGAATAGGGCTCGCTCTTTCACAGGCAACCAGTGTAGAGCCTGCAATAAAGGGGTGGCACGGTGGAATTTAGGCAGGCCGTGGATCAGGCGGGCAGCCTGGTTCTGCACTAGTTGCAGACGGTGAATCGCATAGGCCGGCGCGCCATTATAGATTATGTTGCCATAATCTAGGCGAGAGAGCACCATTGCCATCACTATGATTTTTAGAGCCGGAAGAGAGAAGAAACGGGAGATCTTCCTAATTGTTCTAAGGGAGAGAAAACAGGAAGACACAACAGAACTGACCTGGGGGTGAATGGAGAGTTGGGGATTAAGAAAGATACCAAGGGTTTTAACTTTGGAAACAGGGAGTGGGGGTGCACCAAGTGGGAGAGGCCAGTGGGACGGGGACCAGGGACTGCAACCACCTCCGGTCAGGACTAGCTCCGTCTTGTCCGGATTAAGTTTGAGGTGGTTGCAGTTCATCCAATCCCGAATGAACAACATAACTGATTGGACGTTCTGGGTGGATGAGGGGGAGTGGGAAAGGTTAAAGATTAGCTGGAGGTCATCGGCGTAGTTGAACACCATGACCTCCAGCTGCTGCAACATAAAGATGAGGGGGTAGATGTATAAATTAAACAAAAGGGGGGAAAGTGAAGAGCCCTGGGGAACACCACACACTACCCTGCGAGAGGCGGCGGCGAAACCGGCAAGATGGACCGCCTGAGCCCTCTCGCTCAGGAAGGACTCAAGCCACGCGAGGGCTAGGCCCTCAATGCCCGCCGCCCTGACACGGGTGAGGAGGATGGAGTGGTCCACCGTGTCAAAAGCGGCGGACAGATCTAGAAGGATGAGGGCCTGCGGATGGTTTGTGTCAACGTCCTCGCGTAGGCTGTCCATCACTGAGATCACCACCTTCTCCGTAGAATGGAGGGGCCGAAAGCCCGCCTGGCAAGGGGAGAGGCAGTGATTAGTCTCCACGTGGGTGCTCAGGGTGCTGGTCACGTGAGTTTCTAAGACCTTGCCCAGGTAAGGCAAAAGGGAGATGGGACGATAGTTAGAAAGGGATGAAGGGTCGATGCCAGCTTTTTTTAAGATAGGAATGACGACTGCAGATTTATGGGGGATGGGGACCACCCCCTTACTGAGTGAGTCGTTAAGAAGTGTGAGGGGCGGAGTGGGGCAAGTTAGGAAGATTTCTCTCAGGATGTGAGCAGGGGCAAAGTCCAGGGGAGAACCCGACTTCACTCTTTGGAGCAGAGGGAGAAGTGTGGCTATGGTCAGAAGAGGGATGGAAGTTAATTTAGAAATGGTGGGGGGGGGAAGGATTAGTGAAAGTGGCGGATGAAAGAGGGATATTGATCTTGATCTTTGCGATCTTTTCAATGAAAAAATCGTTGAGCGAATCGCAAAGAGATTGGGAAGAAGGGATCGTGGCCGTAACTCTATCAGATGAGGCCAGTTCATGCACCGTGGCAAAGATTTCTTTTGATTGAGACTCCGCTGCCAATATCCTGTTAGAGTAGAATGTGGTCTTTGCATCAAGAATGCCTTGCTTGTATGTCTTAAGGACAGATAGATAGATGGTTTTTAGGGCAGGGCAGTAAGCTCTTCTCCAGGCTCGCTCGGCTCTCCGTGCGGCCAGCTTCTTCTCCTTGAGATCTATGGTGAACCAGCGGTTAGCAGCGTGGACTCGCTTAACCGTGATCCGCCTCAGGGGAGCAAATTCGTCGCCCGCTTGGGTCAACCAATCGTTAATGGTGGCCAACTGGGCAGGGGCGGCGAGGCCGGAAAGATCAGGGCTGGAGTTGGCCAAAGACGAGCATGTCGGCTTTGCCCCATTTTCTGACCCAGGTGTTCCTAGGGAGCGGAGGCTTGATCACTGGGGCTAAGGCAAGGGAGAAGGAAATTAAAAAATGGTCGGACCAAGAGCAGGGAGAAATAAGGGGGGGTGTGACGGGGATGTTCAAGGTCCAGACCTGGTCGAGTGAATGACCCTGTGAGTGAGTGGGGCTGTGTATATGGGGGGTGAAGTTGAGACTGGTCATAAGGTCGGTGAAGTCTTTAGAAAGGGAGCTTTCAGCAGGGTCATTAGGCCAGTAGTTAAGGTCGCCTAGGACTAGCACTGACGAGTTGTTTACTACCAGTGTGGCAAGGAGATCTTGAAGACTGGAAATAAAAGAAGGAGTGGGGTGCGGGGGACGATAGATGAGAACAGAGGTCAGGGGGACCAGATGAGAGTTCGATCGGATTATCAGACAATCTACTTCAGGAATGGGGGGGAGGGGAGGGTCTGGAAATGAAGGTCCGTGCGGGCTATCAAAGCCACTCCGCCGCCTCTTCTGCCCTCCGGACGGTCCGCTCGGATGATAGAGTATGAGGGGGGCAATGCGGCTAAAACGTTGGGCAGGGAGTCGGCTTTGAGCCAGGTCTCCGTTAAAAACAGGAGGTCTGGCCTGTAAGTGTCGATATAGTCGAATATCTCGTGCTGATGGAGAGCCGCCGATCTAGTGTTTAGAAGCGTGGCCGCGGTGTTGAATACAGGGATATAAGGGGCGGGGGGGGTGATGGGAGGCACAGGGGTCAAACGTGATATGACAACGGGGGGGAGCGGAGTGGGAGGAAGAGTAGCCCAAGGTGAGTCAGGAGGGCGGTGACAGACGAACCAATAAATCCAGGAGTCCAATATGACAGGAGATGGGAAGGAGAATAGGTGAGCAGGGGAGCATAGTGAGATGCCCCCTGCCCCGGCCTGCCGCGGACGGGCGCAGACGGGCTGGACTCTGGCGTGACTCCGGCGCGCCTACGACGCGCCCGCTGCGCTCGTCCGCTGCGCTGACACATGGGGCCGTTGAAATAGGAGGATGGCGAGGGGGGTGTGGCGAGGCTCTAGCTCGCAGCCAACCCGTTCAAAGATGGCGCCCGCGGCCGCTGGGGAGCCCGTTAGTCGGTCAGCCCGCAGCAGGCGGCCTGGCCTCCACGCGGGTGGCGGTCCAGTCGGGGAATGAGTGTGTCCCCGCTAGTAATCAGCGGGAAAGAGGTGAGGATATTTTAAAAATGTTTTAAAAATTAAGATCGCTGCTCGTAATCAGCAGGACCGAGGTAAAATGAAATTGCTCGTGATCAGCAGAGATAGGGTCAAGGCAAGTAAGGCAGCGCTCCAGCTATTGCGCGTCAGCCCCCTGCCACAGGGCTGCTTGCAATCACTGGGAGAAAGGCAGGAAGTCCTAAAATAGGAGGATGGCGAGGGGGGTGTGGCGAGGCTCTAGCTCGCAGCCAACCCGTTCAAAGATGGCGCCCGCGGCCGCTGGGGAGCCCGTTAGTCGGTCAGCCCGCAGCAGGCGGCCTGGCCTCCACGCGGGTGGCGGTCCAGTCGGGGAATGAGTGTGTCCCCGCTAGTAATCAGCGGGAAAGAGGTGAGGATATTTTTTAAATGTTTTAAAAATTAAGATCGCTGCTCGTAATCAGCAGGACCGAGGTAAAATGAAATTGCTCGTGATCAGCAGAGATAGGGTCAAGGCAAGTAAGGCAGCGCTCCAGCTATTGCGCGTCAGCCCCCTGCCACAGGGCTGCTTGCAATCTAGGGCGCGCCGATGAGAAAATTCTACTCCTCACAACATAGAGTTTATATTTGGCGTATAGGGGGCCCCATAGCACATTCTGAATAAGCATGAGGTTTCATTGGCTTGTCACATCATAACGCCACCTAAGGCGTTTTATGTGATGCAGTGGATTCTGATTGGCTGTATTGTGTTATTGGCGGCGTCCTTATTCAGTAGTGTGAAGTTATGTTTCTAAGAAAGTAGTCCATATAATTGTATGCTAATTTTTTTACAAAATGGCTGTAACACAATTCGCTTACATTGAATTACAACTTCAATAACAGAGCTTGGCGGTTGCAGACAACTGTTTTGTTAAACCTTTTCTCATTTAACACTGTGTGACAGCAACAACCGGGGATCTTATTAGACTCTCGGTCAGTTTTTTTTGCATAGATTTTGAGACAATGTTCATTACTTGTACGATCGATTTACTTATGCGTCATTTTAAATAATGTGTTGAGAAGCGGGTTATTTCTAAGGACAATGGCTGGGCATTTTGCAAATGTCTCTGGTGTAATTTGTATGTGATCATCCGCCATCACTGAGTGTTGATCTGGAAACAGCCCCAGTGCTCTGTTCAATCGGGTCATCTAAATTCGGAAGAACACAGTTTGAGTAATTTTAATTGTGTGCTCTTCTCCTGCCAAGGTTATTTTTATTGTACTTTGAATATTGGGGAAAACATCTTTCAACGAATGTTGAGTCCTTGCTGTTCCGTATGTTCATATTTCAGCAGTGTGTATTACGATATTCCTCCTATGTTCATTTGTTGTTAAATGAAACTAATTGGCACTACTGCATGTAATGAAACTTAGGCTTTCCAACTAATAGAGAACTGCTTGCCAAGGGCAATGTGCCCAGACGTTGTTTTTCTCAATGCTGAGTGTATTTACTCTGTTTCCTGCAGAGAAAAGTAAATGCCACCACTCAGTGAAAACAAACAAGATAAAATAAATACAACTCGACGAATGTGAGATGGCATGCTACTCACAATTCCACAACTAAATTACCAAATCCAGCTAAAATGACCTGAAAGTTTTATGAAGGCTCTGTAGTAACATCCGCCTTGGTGGTCTGAGGTGGAAAGTGTTGAGTCACAAACAGTGCGTTGATGACAACAGTAAAAGTAGTGTACGCACTACGCACGTGAACAATCATACTGGATTTGCATATTAATTGTGTTATTTTAAAAAGATACTCCATTTGTTTTTATTAATATTGTATGAAGAACACTAATAGCGCTCCATTTTATCTCTGGAATGTCATGTCATTTCATTCACATATTTATATATACTTTCAGTCTACGAGTGTCTGTAAAAGGCGTTGTAATATGAAGCAGTGCACACATTTCGAGTGCATGCTTCCTATCTCTACCACTATAACCATACTAGGTCCTCTACTATTAGGTAGTCTAAAGTGTTTCCATTATCAGAGAGGCAATGATCCTCTGATGAATCTTTGTCCGCCGTTAGGAGGGGTGGACATTAGGGAGACCAAATTCCAGGTTAACTGTCGAATGAGGACCATTAATTGACAGTCAGCTCACAAGTTAGAAATCAAGTTTAAATAGGTCACTCTCAAGACTATGCTGTGGAAATAAAGAATAGCCACTGGAAGACCCAAACTTCTGAAGAAGTTAAGTCGAGTGAGAATTATACAAACCTCATCAATTGCAACACAGAACAAATTAAGTAAAGCCTTATGTTCCGATAGGACTATCTGATTCTCTCTACAACACATTTAAAACATTAGTCACAGTCAAAATGGAAGAATCAACAGGACTCAATAATAGACTCAGACAGATATTTAAGTAAATTTGGTTAATGTATTAAAGAATCAAAGTTTTTATTAGAATAAACACTTTCTAAAGGACTTTAGTCAAGAATATCACAGACAGATCTTCACTTTGCTCTTTTTACCATTCTTTCGTTGTTGTGTCTTGAATGTTACGGGTCACGGCTGTGCCCGCTTGTCATTAATTGGGTCTCGCATCTTGTGAAATCCTTTTGTACGCCAAAAATAAATTTCTTGTCCAGCTGGACGAAAGACATAGTGCCCACACTCCCAGCGCTCACTCCACTTTGCGCACCATAACACTTACATACCAAGGAAACTCATGAGACAGATTTGTGGGAAAGCAGTGGTGCAGGTTTATTTTGCACAACAAGTAGCAATAAGGTGGGTCATCTTACGGACGATCCAATGCAGCAGCCCCTCGCTGACCCGCATGCCTAATGAGCCATTCTTGCACGGCGAGTCGATGCTCTGACGGTGCAGTCCATTATCACTTCCTTTCGCTCAACTCCCGCCCCCCCTGTCAGGGCGGAGCGATGAGGCACACCCCCGGTCGGTTCAGGCCCCCCGACCGCCCGAAGGACTAACGGGGCGCCGACGCTGTTTCCTGGAACCCCCTCGGCTCCAGGTTCTTGGCTCAGGCACCCCTACTGTGCCAGGCAGAGGTATTGACTGTATCCTTCTGCCGCAGAGGTACCCCTACTGTCCATCTGCTTCCAGATCGCCCTGTGACTCCGCCTGCAACATAAAACAGACCGTTAACAGTTCAAAACATGCCTGCCGCTCTGCCGCTGGGTCTGGGTCAGGGAGGGAACAGCGCAGAGCAGCCAGGAACGCGATGGCAGGAAAGGCCGAGCCTCGCTGCCGCGCGAATTTTAAACCACTTGGGGCCGCCCCTCCCACCAGTTGACCCGCGCCCATTGGACGCGCATGAAAGGGGCGGCCAGGAATGACTTGCACCGTTTTACTCGCGCGGAATGTGGGACTAAGATGCTGTCTCGCTTAGCTCCCCTTCGCGTCGCGCGGCCAGCGGCATAGTGCCCACACTCCCAGCGCTCACTCCACTTTGCGCACCATAACACTTACATACCAAGGAAACTCATGAGACAGATTTGTGGGAAAGCAGTGGTGCAGGTTTATTTTGCACAACAAGTAGCAATAAGGTGGGTCATCTTACGGGCGATCCAATGCAGCAGCCCCTCGCTGACCCGCATGCCTAATGAGCCATTCTTGCACGGCGAGTCGATGCTCTGACGGTGCAGTCCATTATCACTTCCTTTCGCTCAACTCCCGCCCCCCCTGTCAGGGCGGAGCGATGAGGCACACCCCCGGTCGGTTCAGGCCCCCCGACCGCCCGAAGGACTAACGGGGCGCCGACGCTGTTTCCTGGAACCCCCTCGGCTCCAGGTTCTTGGCTCAGGCACCCCTACTGTGCCAGGCAGAGGTATTGACTGTATCCTTCTGCCGCAGAGGTACCCCTACTGTCCATCTGCTTCCAGATCGCCCTGTACTCCGCCACAGCTCTGGAGGAGGCCCCCGTCGATGACAGAGCCCCCCCACACACTTAGCTACTTTCGGCCGCTGATTGTGCACCTCTATCCTCCACCACACCTTTTGGAGATTTATTAGGACGGTTCTTAGGACTCGCCCTTAGTTACATAGGCCGCACCTCGATGGCGTTTGCTTAGATCCGTTCTCAGGCCACGCCCTTGGTTACATAAGCCGCACCTCTAATGAGGACTGCGTAGACACGCCCTTAGTTATACAAGCCGCACCTCTACTGGGGATTGCATGGATACCGTTCTTAAGCCAGGTCTCACTCTCACAGGACTATTTGCCTCAACCTTGATCTTCCACCCTGGGACCTTATTAACCCATAATTTACTGCTCGGGGAGCCCTGCCCTCAGACTAGTGTACTTGGCCCTCCACCTCTTGTGAATCCTACCGTTTTTTCATTGGGCTGTTTACCTGTCAATATCTACAAGAGGGGCCGCACATCCTTACTTAGCCCTGCCTCTCTGGTGCATTCTGCCTGTTATTTGCAATATTCTATGGGTGCTAATGGAAGACCGGTGATATTGGTCCCAGGAACCAAAGGGATGGGTATGGCAGGTATAACGTTAATGCCTGCAGTGAAAAGCCCTCATGTATTATGCAGAAGGCTTATCCGTAATTTTTGTAGCTTTTTACTTGCAGCTATAAAACTAGAATCCTTCTAATGCCCACCGTGGACTGTGAAGGATATGGGACTCATGTCCCTTCTGACCCTCGCTGTCCCAAGGGACACTCTGTATACCGCTGCCATTACCCACTTGTGCAGCCCACATGGAATCCTCTCTAATATAGCGCTGTGGACTCAGAAGGATATGGGACTCGTGTACCTGTAACCCTCGCTGTCTCATGTGATGCATATGCATACTGTTTCCTTCACCGCTCCACAATGCATTGTCCCTGTATAACCGCATGTTACCCAACCAACCGTGCTCTGCCATCCTGCATAGGGATGCGAGGTGCTGTTAAGCATAGTAGTGCTATTTAAATTGTTATTTGGGTAAGTACCGGGACAGATAAGGAAGACTGGCATTCTTACGGTGCCTGCACTTATCTAAATTGTTATTTGGGTAAGTACCGGGACAGGCAAAGACAACTGGCGGAGCCACCATCGCCTATCCTACCATTGTTCTGGGCCTGGGTGTCTAGCCCATATTGCAATATTTCACCACCAATTGTACCTTGACTCTCTTGTAACCTGCACACTTATCACTTGTTCCTTCTGTAATGCACTGTTTGCTACTTCGTGTATTTTGTTTGCCTCACCATTTCACCTGACCTCATGTAACAAAGCGTCTGCTTTTGTACAATGTTGCCTGTCGTTACTTGTACTTATTGTGAAGAGCTCACGCCTTCGGTTAACGTCCGTGCTATATAAAACGCATAATAAAATAGATGAACCAAGTTGACCATGCATTGCGTAATCGATTTTTTTAGTGGGGGCCAGGAACGGGGCTATGCCGCCTGCTAGAGCACTCGTGTTCAACTCTTTACATCATCTCGAATATATGTTGTTAAAACAAATTCCTTCTCTGTAAGGGGCTGCTGGTAGCTGGACAGCCGGCGGTGGCGACAGTGACTGTATGGTTGTACACCCCGAAGCCTGCCGGGCATGTACGCTTCCTTGATGGAAACAAGTTCAGGGGCTGTTTCCACTGGCGCCCTTAAACGACATTTTTAATATGGCCCAATTCCAACTTTGTCTGAGCCTGTCTGTGCACTGCTAGTACAGCCAGGTATATTAACTAATCCCCTGTTACGAAACGTATACAGTCACCGTGCGCTTCATGCCGCTCCCCGCACACTCTGCCATGTGTGTACCACCCGGGCACGCCCTCCAGATGGATGCCTTCTCACGTAAACATTAACTCGCTCCAACATAACGATGGGACCGTTAAATTGAATTACAGCAGATGTGTGACGTAGTCAGTAACTGGTCTGCTAGTTTGAAGGCACATAAGCTAGCCAGAATTGTCATGTACACTTCGCTTGTTACAATTCATTACCTTAATTCCAGCTCCGTTCGGCGCCAGAATGTTAAGGGCGTAGGCCACCACAGCCATCACATTGCAGAAAATCAAATAGTCAAGCCTTAGCGACGATTGTGTTACTGACATTAGTATGAATCATACCCACTTAAGTTTAAGCTGTCATTAAAACATGAATACCCTTTTGCGTCATAATAGTTACCTGGTGGATGTTGTGATGCTTCCAGTGGCATTGGGCCCGGACTAAATTACGGGCAAAATATACTTTGAGGATAGAGCGTTATCTTAGAATGTTGGCCCGTTTTGTTGCATGGTATTGCATTAATATGTCAAGCCTCCGAACTGGACAGTCCAGAAAGTGATGTGGTTTTCTGCATAAACTGCAGTGCCTTTTGGTATTACATGTATTAGTTAGACACATTAGCAGTTTATGCCTGCAGAATTAATCGATCAAAGGGCTTATGCTATTCTTCAAAGGGCTTCCCTACCTATTTAACAGCATCCTACACATTCACTTCCTGAGCAGGGTGGAGCATTGTTGCCATCCGTGTGTGGCCCATGGACCCACCAATAGTTCCCTTTTCGTCTCAATGGCTGGTAACAATGTGTGTTTTACTGCGAGGTGTGTTAAAGTCAGTCCTGTGGTGCTTGGGGTCTATATGCCCCAAATATGGACCAGGAGCCATTCTACCTCTAGGTGAATACTGTGCTGGCGAACTGGACCGATCACCCATGGGTCCTAGGGGGAGGCTATAATGCAGTTTTAGATGCGGTATGGATCGTTCACATCCCCATCCAGATACGGCTCATACCAAATGACTGTCAGCTTCACTGAATAACTGGGCACAGGGATGGTGTCTAATAGAGATGTGGCATAAACACAATGAGGGGATGTGGGAGTATTCTTATTCTATATATTTTGCATTGCATCGCTTATAACACAAACTACACGCTCCGCCTATGTGGGTAAACTAACTCTGCTCATGAATAGTTGTGTCCCTTACCCAGTCCCTGCATGGAGGCTGAATCCATTACACTTCGAAGACGGAGTGTTCAAATACACACTGGCCACCACATCACACATTCCTCCATAGAAAACACGGGCACAGCAGTGAAAACCGCAACAGAATGTGAAACATTTAAGGTGGCAATCCGTGGCTCAGCTATCACTGCTGTCACTGGATCCCGCCATCAGACGAACAGGGAACTATGCCAAGTTGAGGATCTGTTAGGTTCGCTGAAGGCACTGTTGGCTTCAGATCTGGCTGTGCTGCCGGCACTACAAGATGCCCATAATAAATATGCAAAATTATCGGAGCAGCTGCGGGTTATTGACTACCATTCACATATACAGAGAATACATGTAGGAGCGGACCGTCCTGGTGCACTGCTGGCACAAATCATTAGGGATGCTCCTCCACCTACACCAATAGTAAAATTAATAACACACAATATACTGGTTAACTTCCCGGCAGGAATAATGACACTCTCTATCGCCACTACCAGGCCCTGTGCAGGGCCCCTCACCGGGCGGACCCCCTTCAGTTGCACTCCTTCCTAAGCAAAGTGCACCTACCCTGAGTTACTGCAGGTAACCGACCATTATCACTGTTGTACACAGAATATAAAATCCTTAGTCACATTTTTGCAACTCGGCTGAAACCACTCTTGACGGGCCTCTTGACGGCCTAATACATATCGACAAATGCGTCTTGACTGCCTAATGCATATCAACAAATGCGGATTTATGCCCACACGCAACACTTCTCTCAATAGCCGCCTCTTGACGGCCTAATACATATCGACAAATGCGCATTTAACCCACACGCACACTTCTCTCAATAGACGCCGGCTCTGCTCTATAACTTCTTGCGCTGGGAAACTATCGACTTCTGGGTGCCTGTCACTGGATCACTCAACACACTGAGCTGGGAGTACATGTTAGCCACACAGCAGAAATTCGGTATCCCCTCTGAATACATTCAATGGGTGCAGACACTATATTATCTCCCAACCGCTACCGTGACTCACAGCACTAAACACCGCCGGATTGTCGATATCTGCAATATTGCCCCATCCGTTTCTTTCCCCATGGTAATTAGCACGATCTGAGTGCAAAATTGCAAAAAGTTCAAACTATTTATAGCACTCTAAAATTATTTGCAGAACAAAAGTAGGAAGTCTGCAGAGTAGAATATAAACTAAACGGACATCTGCAGACTATAATCCAGCTAACAAACGCGGAATCACTGGAAGCACAGATACTCCGCCGCCGACAACAAACAACCGACGCACTGTCTACATTTCAGCACAATGCCTGCTTATTTTGCAGTTATCGTGGAGAAGAAAGACTGCCTGTGTAGAATAACCTTGCCATGTAATTCAACACATCTAATAGGTCTGCTGATACCTGTTTAATAGATGTTCATTCTTTTACACCCCTGAAGAAAGGGCACCAGTGAAACTAAGCATACATGAGTGCCAAAAATGGAATAAACAAAGTCAACCTGAAAAGAATGTAACGCTCAAAGAGATGTAAGACGAATTGCGCAAGCCACTCATTGCTAAGGGTTTTGAACTGGCAGAAATAAAACACAGTCATTAATTGGGTCTCGCATCTTGTGAAATCCTTTTGTACGCCAAAAATAAATTTCTTGTCCAGCTGGACGAAAGACATATCGCTTATCAAGTGTATGATTATTGCTTCTGTACATTATTCTGTCTAAAAATAGGGACCAATGTTTTGTGTAATATAATTTCTGCTGGCAGAAAATTGGGCCTCAAAGTGAGAGGTCCACACTTCAGGTGCTACGTGCTTGATGGGGAGTGGTTCAATATACCATTGCCCCATTTAACAATATACCAGAAATTGCCCATGTTTTTTCCTGGCTTGCACTGAGCAGGTTTTGCCAACGGTGATCATCCCATTCCTGTTTGGCTCGTGATAAAACTCGCTTGTAGCCAGCCCTTTCCACTCTAATCTTTCCTTATTCCTTAGACTAACTGCTCTCGCTAATCTCCTGTAAGCCTCTACTTAATTTATTGTGCCAGGGGGCTGCCTTTGGACTTAACTTCCTATCCTGTTTCTTGGACTTCTTTACAAAAAAAGATTTAAGTATAGAAAAAAATCATTGTGAACCTGCAAAATAATTAAATTAATGTCCTCTTGGGTATCACAATTTTGGATGGTTTCCAGGGAACACTCAACCAGTGCCTCCATCTGTCTTAGGTGCCCTTCATTGGCTGCCACACTAGTATATTTCACTCTCCTTGAGTCATTGGGGGACTCCACTCCTACAACATCCTTTACTATTTCCTGGCATGCGTAGTTAGGTAGGCCTGGGACCTGCACAGTCAATAATAACGGGTTATGGTCTTTTTCAAGCCGATCATGAACTTCCATATCCTGTGAAGACGACCATAGTTCCAGGCTAAGGAAGATGTAATCAATCCTACTACTTCTCATGCCATTATTAATGGTGTGTTTACCCTGCCCATTGGACCGCGACCTCCAGTTCACTGCCCTTAAGCCCCGTTCTAAACACAGCCCTTTCAGCTGAAGTGCCAGTTCCGTTCATTTTTTAATAGGTGGAAGATCAAGCGATGGAATGTCCCATTGTGCATCCTCCTCGCTACTAAGATTACCGTCTTCACAGTCTAGGGGCACAAAGGTTCAGTTGAAGTCTCCGGCAATAATCAGGCTACTATGTCCCCTGTACCTATCCAAAACCCCGTCCAGTATTGTGACTGTACTAGATTCTTTACCTCCGAGTGTCCCTCTTAAATATACATTAATGAACAGTATGTTCAAAACATTACCCATCCGCAATCTTATAGCCAAAAGGTCCGCACTATCGATCTCAATTTCCTCCACTATGTATCCCGCATTCTGTTTGACCCAAATAACCAGTCCCCCTTTGGGACTACCTATTTGTCCCTTCTGTGCAGGCTTAACGTATTTTAGAAAACCTGGGTGCCAAATTTGATCGAGCGCCCAGGTTTCTTGAAATGCCCAGATGTCATATTTGTCAATAAATGTTGACCATTCAGAAGAGTGGGTTTTGGTGAGGAGACCAGCAATATTCCAACTTGCCGGTGAAAGATTGGGTTGGCCATGCCCTAGTAGTGGTGTGCTACAAATATCAGGGAGATTAGAGATAACAGTGTAGACCATTGCCCCTTGGGTGCTTGCATCATTGGACTCAATAAACCCTGCTTGTGGTTCTGAACAGGGCAGGAAGGCTGAGCGATCATCTTCTGCTACACTTCTTGGGGTCACCCCTTCTACTACATTTCCCAGCCTGCCTGAAATAGTCTCCTCATGTCCTTCCTCTATGTTGCCATTGTTCCCATTTAAGGTTGGTATTTTG
Source organism: Lissotriton helveticus (assembly GCF_964261635.1). Taxonomy (NCBI): domain Eukaryota; kingdom Metazoa; phylum Chordata; class Amphibia; order Caudata; family Salamandridae; genus Lissotriton; species Lissotriton helveticus. The sequence goes on along the minus strand of NC_136069.1, from coordinate 1,377,803,626 downwards.
GTAGAAAAATGGTAGGATGCAATCCCATTCTTTGGAATACCCCTGGAATTATTTGTACCGTGTAATAATAAGTCACTCACTACCAGGTCCAAGTCAGTCTATGTCTTCCAGAGAGTTCAACACCCCATAGCGGTTACATGTATTATTATTTATTTATTATTTATTATTATTATTTATTTATTTATTTATTTATTTATTTATTTATTTATTTATTTTGTGTATTTATAGAGCGCAGTCCTGTCACCCAAAGGGCATCCTGGCACTTTGATCTAGGAACAGTTGCACTTTATCCGCTCAAGCAGTTTTAGGGATTGAATAGCTTGGTGTTTCATGGGCTTGTCGCACCAACCCCGAGTTTATGCCTCTTCTGTTTGTAATCGGTTGGTAGAAAAAGCCCAGAGGAAAGATGTTGATATCCCTCTCCCTAATTTGCAGATTGACAGCCCTGTCCAGAATATGTTGGACCAGCCCTGAGGACCCAAAACATAAAACAACACAGTGCCCTGTTATACATTTGTGTGAACTACCTATCCATGGTATCCTATGAACCATTTTAAAATTAGAAAAGAGCTAATGCCTGATACCAGTCCTAGATGTCAAAAGATCTAGTGCCCTATTCCTCAGTGAAGACCAGTGTTCCTGAACCGCGGTCTGGATGACCGGGATGTTGGCCAGAACCACCGTGTATAGTGTTCCATCAGGAGGTAGATGCAGTGTGTTGTGATTATGTGGGGTGAGGCTAGTACTCCTACTCAGAGGCACCCTGGGACGCCCATCCTCAACAAGTGAAGGACAATGGAGATTGGTCCCGCTATTAATATTATTCAGGGGTTGATTATACCTGGTTAACACTGTGGTTGGAATGGGGCATGGCGGGATGTCAGCACAAACCCGAGTGCATGGTTGATTCTCGTTCTGGGCAACCAATCCTTCTCCCTGTCCCTTGTTGGTATTGGTGCTGTTAAGCCTAGCACTGGTTAGAGTCTGTTCTATTTTTGTCAGCCTACCCTCTATCTGCATCAGTTTATCCAATAGTGGATTAGCCATACATGGGTTTTTGGAAGCTGTACTATCATTAATGCTGTCTTCGTGCCCATTATCATCCACCTTCCCTGCGCTGGGTTTAGAAGCCAATTTTGAGGGCTTTGAGCTACGATTTCCTTTTTTTAAGGTGGTACCCCACATTGAGGCTATATCGTTTTATGGCTTCTGGTATTTACAGTGGGAACACAAGGGGCTGGGACTAGTGAAGTGTTACTCGTATCAGTAATTTTTGGATTCGTTGATAACAATGAGGGCGGTGTAATTGAGCTACTTGATGAGGCAGCGTTGATACCAGCAGTGCTCTCAGGGGGATTCTAAAACACAAGACTAACCAAAGGTTGCAGTGGCTCCAACAATAATCTACATTCTGTAAGCTGTATTTCATGAATCTGGGCAGATTCTGCCCTAGAGAGGAACGCATCTAAAGTATCCACAACCCTAGGACCCACTTTCCGCCTATTCATGTTAAGTGATGTTTGGTAAATAAACACTACAATAAGTAACACTACAGGTTTATACTTGCAACTTGGATATTAGGGGGGTGGCCCACTCCAGTCTATGACGGTCTCTGACGGGCTCAGACAGGTGCGGCCTTGGTCCAGGCTTGGTCCGTGCTACATCCCATGCGCGTCCCACATGGAGAGGCAGCGCTTTAAGCGCGATCGCCATGCCTCCCCCTCACTCGTGGCAGCTGTAGGTTGCCCGGTGCACCCTGGGGGCTGAAGTCCTCACCCCGGGTCTTAGGGTGTTGAGTGTCAGATTTGTGGCAGGTTTGTCAGGGCAGGGCGGCATCCTTCAGCAGCCCACCTCCTTTAGCAGGTAAACAGGATTACTCTGTTCCCGGTGTCAACAGTGGCAAAAGTAAGGATCTTCCGCGGGGGAGAAGCAGCGCTTTAAGCGTGATGGCCACGCCTCAACCTCACTCACGGCAGCTGTGGGTTGCCTGGTGCACCCTGGGGGCCTAAGTCCTCACCTCGGGTGTTAGGGCATTGAGCATCGGATGTGCAGCAGGTTTGTCAGGGCAGCGCAGCGTCCTTCAGCAGCGCACCTCCTTTAGCGATGAGAAATTAAAGTTTGCGAGTCCTCACAGGCCTACCATTGATGGAGAAGAAATACAAAAGGGCCGATTACGATGTAGGGCGAATGGCATTACGATGCGGTCGGTCCAGCCGCTGCAACCTGGGGGAAAGAACGAGAGAGATCCCGTTGGTGCATTATTCGGACAAATGGCGGAGGTGCCTGCTCAGACACCTCTGCTGTTATTATGATGTCCGATTCCAACATCCTTTCCATGTCAGCCTTTCTGACATGCAAAGGCTGTCGGAAAGCGACTTTGGGGGCCCCTAGCAGGGCCCCCACACCTTTGCAGCCTTCGCTATGAGGTGTGGGGGCACCTATGGTGCCTCCCAAACATCCACGCACCGAGAGGCAGGCCCCAGGTGCCTGCCACATGATGCATGGATGTTTTAAAAGTGTATTTTTCTATTGTGGCTTGTTCAGCATCATGCAGCAAAAGCCACAATAGATAGAATACACTTTCTAACCGCCATGCAGGCGGTCTATCGTGATAATGGAAGCAGGACCACAGACTCCTTGCCGGGTGGTCCCGTTTCCGCTACAGTGTTGGTCGGACAACCAAAATGGGCCCCGAAATTGTGATTGATAGCCATAGCTGAAACTGAATTCACACAGAAATACTCAATTCAAAAGCATTCAAGAATGTCATGGTGTTGAAGTGTTCAGGACATAACAAGCAAAGCAAAGAACAATTCATTAGAATAAATCAGGGGGACGGTCAGCATTTAAAAAAAGTATTTCATTAAGGCCTTTAAGTTAGCAGTGCACATTTAAATGAAATGAACTTTGACTTTACTTCAAATATAATGGAAATAAATCACTTCAAATGAAGAATGTATAAATTCATGAAGAACTTTCAAAAAATAATATTACACAGAAATGGCTAAAGTTAGAAATACCCAACTACTACAAGATTTGATGGTATTCATATAAATGCACGTCTTTTAAGTTTCGTTTTACTAAAATTGTTTAAAATATTTAATAAACCACGTATTCTCTAATTCAAGAAGCAAAATCTCAAGTCTGTATTTTATTGCTACACATTTTTCCACCAACTTTTCTAACGGGTGCATTCTCAGCAAAAAGCATAAAAATCACAAGGCCACTTCATATAGCATCAAAACTTTCATCAATATACGTTAATAAGCAACATTAGCATTAGAATTTATCTCAACTCCTTTATATGTATGTATTGTATCTTATTAATGTGTTTTCTTCATCCCTCATTTCAAAGCACGTTTTTACTGTGCCTCTACTACACTTGTCTCTGTTTCATGTGTCAATGTGTCTAACAAAGGCAATGTGTACTTTCAACTTTTCATGTCTTCTGTGTATAACATGTTGTGCAATATGATTTTTAAAATCCTGCTGGATCGGTGTCCTTGCGTGGGTTTATATGCCGGTTGGTAAGCATGTCACTTGCTATGTGACATCAATATTAGTTTTGTTTTGAAAGTAATTCTTTTTTGTATACTTTGTGTCTTTGAATGTCTGTTAGTGTCTCCGTATATCTCCCTAACATGTTGATCTGTATACAGAGATGATCTAGTGGGTGGAAAGTAGGAAGCAGCATTTGCAAAGGTATAGTCAGCAGGCGAGGTAGGATCAGTGGCTTGACAGGAGTATCCTTTGCTCAATGATGGGGCACGTGGCTGAGCACGGGACACAGAGTGAATTGGCAGACAGAATGTAGTCTCATGGTAGGGTTAATTGGCCATTGGGCAGGTGGGGTTAGAAACTAGAAAGTGATATCAGGGGTTGGGATGAGGGCCCAGATGATATCAGTGACAGTGTGGGGTGGTGTGTTGGCAATGCAAGGGGATCCTAGGAGAGTTAGTGTCTTGCTAGTGCCGGATGCCTCCACAGGAGTGATCAGTGGCTGAGCCAGAAGCAGGGAGGTAAGTAACTGAAGAGGAAGCAGTACAGTTCTCGTTTTGAGAAATCAGTGGCTAAATGAATGGTCAGTGATTGTGAGGGCACGGTCAGTAGCTGAGAACAGGAAGGCATTGACTGGGTAACAAAAAGAGTATTTTGGCTGTAGGGTGAGAATGATTTGCATGATAGGGTCAGTGAATGACAGGCAGGTGTATCAATGGCCCAACCATTTTGTTGACTGTTGATAGTCTGGTGGATGACTGGGGCAGATGGGACTGTGGTTGTCAATCATAGTTCATTGACCACCCATGTAGGCTCAGAGGACAAAATGTGATGGTCTGTGTGAAGACGGAATGACGTTGGAGGTCAGTGAAAACTGGAAGAGGGTACACATTGGGGATTAATGAGAAGTTAGTCACATACAGTCATAGAAGGTTGGTGGTGTGCAAGGAATCACTAACAGGGATGACATTTGTATGGACAGCTGTAGATAAACAATGAACTTGTAAGCCGGTGGCATGTATCAGTGGGTGAGAGGGAGTGAGTGATTGGGATGGGAAAATAAAATGAAACAAAGCTTCTTTTTATTACCTTTTAAGCTTTCCCTCCTGGACAGACTGGCAGGAAACCTATTATTTTAAAACTACATTGAAAGTGCTATCGGAGTTCCAAATAGCATTCACAATAGTAAAATGTAATCAAATTATTTGCAATCCTAAATGTGCAATTTCAATGAAAACTGAGACTTAACCATAACTTCAAAGTTGATTTAAAAACATTTTTCATGTGGGTAAATTTAATCAAACCTATAGTATTATGAAACTCATAATGAGTTATATCTATATTTTAAGTGTAATAACTAACTTATACCCAATAGTCATACACAGTAAAATTGAATACTATGTTTCAAGGAAACCCATTTGCTGAAGAAGATACAAAAACTCTAAAAGAGAAGCTGGCTGGACCAAACGTTATACTCATCATTCAACTCTAAATCCATGGAAGTCTGTATTATGTAATTGACTATTTTTCATAACTGTTAAAATAAGATTCTGGGATACTGCTGTGACAGTATACAGTTTCTAGACATGACCTCTGATGAGAATCTGTAAGAAATTGAGGTACTGGTTGAGAGGTTGAAACAATACTCAAGCAGGAACCACAATCCTTGTCAGGGTGAGGCACAAGGAAACCCCAAATTAAGCTGCGCTCATCACTCTGGTAGCTTGTCACAGATCGGTAAAATTTTACTTAAAGGTAATATTTTAAAGTTTTTATGCAGCACTTCAAACAGTAATACAGTGACAACATAACACAAGAAAAATCAAACACTAAAATAGAGGAACGTACAATAATAAATCAAGACCAAAATAACAAACAAGCATTGGCATTGCCAATAGGTCTCGCTTGTGGGTCTTTCGTTCTCTGCCAGACAACGCACACCGGATCCCCAGCACTAATCAAGTTATTTCCGTATTCAAGAATCTGAACTATTCATTTCAATATTATGTGCTTTCTCGGTTTTTCCCCCTCGCAATCACCAAGATAATTAGACATTTTGCACTTTATAATGAAATGATTGCAGCCTCAATCTGTGAGAAACGGGGAATTGACTGTTCTTCATTGTACTGTGGAGTGGATGGAAATGTGTGTGTGCGGGAGGGGGGGTAGAGAGAGGGGGTGAAAGAGAGACACAGGAAGGGAAAGGTGGAGAGAAAGAAGCAGAGGGGGAGATAGGGGGTAAGAGGAAAGAAAGAAAGAAAGAAAGAAGGAAAGAAAGAAAGAAAGAAAGAAAGAAAGAAAGAAAGAAAGAAGGAAAGAAAGAAAGAAAGAAAGAGGAAGGAAGGAAAGAAGGATGGAAAGAAATAAAAAAGAAAGGAAGAAAGAAAACGAGAGAAAGGAAGAAAGAAAGAATGAAAGAAAAAGAAAAAGAGAAAGGAAGAAAGAAAGAAGAGAAAGAAAGAAATAAAGGGGGAAAGAAAGAAAGAAAGAAAGAAGACAGAAAGAAAAAAGGAAGGCAGGAAGGAAGAAAGAAAACGAGAGAAAGGAAGAAAGAGAGAATGAAAGAAAAAGAAAAAGAGAAAGGAAGAAAGAAAGTAAGAAGAGAGAAAGGAAGAAAGAAATGAAGGAAGAAACGAACAAAGGAAGGAAGAATGAAAGAAAGAAGGGAAGAATGAAAGAAAGAACGAAAGAAAGAAAGCAAGGAAGGAAGAAAGAACGAAAGAAAGAAAGGAAGGAAGAAAGAAAGGGGAGGGAGGGGAAAAAGCGAGCGAGAGGAAGGAGAGATAGGTGGAGTAAGAGAAACATAAAGGGGCGTGGGGAGGGGTGCTTTGGCTTTCTCCATTGCTCTGGGAAGTGCATGTAAATCTGTATGACAGAGAAAGAGGCAGAAAGGATTAAACATAAAGGTGGGAGATAGAGGACAGGAGAGAACAAGGACGAAAGACAGGCCAAAGCAGGGTGAAGGATTCGAGCATGAAAAACAAGGCAGCGCTGGGAGGGGGGCTGGGCACGAAGGAAGGAGAAATGTGAGTCACGGCGGCCGTGAAGTGTGAAGCAGATCCCTTTGAAGCTCTCGGAGGCAGGAGCAAATGGTAAGGGGAGCTGAAAACAAGAGCGGCCGGGAAGCGGCCAGGAAACTAAGTACGGCCGGCCACATAATTAGGGGAGGAGAAGTGTGGCAGGCAGATGTGCGGCCTGGTGAGGGGCGGGAATGCGAGCCTGGTGGGGGCAGGCGGATTACGGAGATGCTCGTGCTTGTGTGGTCACGTGATCCGCTTTGTGGCCACGTGACCTCACATGCACTGTGAAGAAACGCCAGTGGTTTCACTAGCCGATCGAGCACTTGAATTCGATCCTATCCATTCCTGCGGAATGGGACAGGCTCGACCTAAAAATAGGAGTAACAGAGATAAGCAATTTTATGGATTTAAGTGAAAGTGTTACCAAAAAGCCCAAAGTGCCACTCACAGTTATCTGGGTGTGCGAGATGAGGAGAGAGTCACAAGTTCAGATAAATCACAATGGAGCATGGGTCAAATACAGGGACTTGGTTAGTCCCTCTGAAAAGTTACCTTCTCAGTCCAGCCCAAAGTGTCCAATTGGGGGTGAAGGCAGGCCGCGAGGAACAGTCGGCCATGTACTGTGAAAATCAGGCCTAGCCTCGCGTGCAGTCATTGCTGTAGCGTGAAAATGCCATCTTTCTAAAAGCTGTACTTTCAGAATTGTAATTTCGAATCGGACTTGACCATCAGTTAAAATTTTAAATTAGGATTCCAGAGACATCAAACATCACCTGGTTATTTTTTCCATTCAGAAAGTATACATCTAAAATGCAATGAGATACATCCAATGTCATCCTACTGGAGAGGTAGGCCTTGAGGTAGTGAAAAGCAAATTTAAGAGTTTTCCACTTCCAGGACATGTAAAACCTAAAAGTACACCGCTCTTACCTGCACGGGCTGTGGTTGTGTGTTATAAAAGTTCTATACTTACACAGGGGTACAGATATCAATAGATTGGGAATTAGTGAGGATGTGATTGTTAAAATTGTCTTCTTTAAAGCAATGCTATACAAGTAATGCACTGATGTCTAACTTTATTTTATACTAAGATAAAAAACATAGCAAAGGTGCCTGATTTCAAAATGATTTACTTTTTACTCCTAAATGCATCAACTTAAACATACCATTTAATGGCTGTCTTTCACATACACAAAACAGACAAGGACATGAAAATGGTTTAGATGTATTGGGGGCTGTGAAAATGTCTCCCGGAAGTGAGACTGTATAAACATACATCTGACTTGATATACATATATGCACTGATGGTTTACAGTGTAGCTGTGCTCTTAAAAGCTAAAACTGCTGTATTTATGTGTGTGATCCTGGTTTAGACACTACTCAGTTAAGCTGCCCATGTATACAGAATGATATGAATGACATTCACACTGTTGTTCCTATCGTCACATCACCTAAAGCTAATTTCACAAAGCCTAATTTTATGTATTCCACTGAACAAATTCATATTGAGTGTAACGCCACTTGTGTAAAAAAGGTAGCCAACCACAATGCCTCAATTAGTATATCTCCCATATCTTCAACAATTCATGGCAGCAATACTGCACAAAATAATAGTAATGGCAGTATAACATTGGATGGCTACAGGTCTATCAAAGGTTGTGTTGTCCTTGCATCATGCAGGATGACACAAAGGCAACGCAATACCCAAGTCAGATTTACTTAGGTGGCCCTTGGTAAATCCATTATAACTCAAGACTGCACAAATCGCTGTCTTGCATTACTCTGCACCTGGAAGGTGTTCCCATGCATCCACCCGTGCTTTTGATGCATTACCAGATTTACCAAGACTGGTAAGCCTGGGAATGTATCAAAATTGTACGCCTTCCTGATAGAGTTGAAACAAGAGAAAATATGTTTGTCCTTGTTGTTTCCTCTTCTGAAGTGTGCTGAAATCTGCAGAACACTTAGAAAGAGGAATATGCCTATGATGACTGTCCTTGTGCAAAAAGGTCTTCCTTCCTGCACAAAACAATCCTGCTTGCACCACAGTGCAAGGGTGCCTACATAAGCGCTAGGCAGCACATAGCGAGTCAGCGCAGGGAGAAAGCAGAAGTGCGCCATATCTTGGTAGATATGGAGCACTTTTACCCTCTCCATTTGACCCAGCGCCATGCAAGTGGTCTTGCTGCATTGCACTGCATCAAATAATGATACATCTGTCCCACAATTGCAAGAAACTTTGGCCCATTCAAGGCCTACAGAACTGAATATGTTTCAGGAATGTCATCCAGTGATGGAAAAGAGTGTTATTACACATCACATTTTGGTTAAGAAATCTTTAGAGGGATTGTTAAAGTGCAAAATCCATGGTCTCTCAAATTGGAGTTACATTACATGTTCTTAATAAGGTAATTCGCTAATTATATTCTCATTTTCAATGCTAAAATAATTGCTGTACAAAATAAATATGATAAGATATCTTCAGAAAAATAGGATACGGGTTGTAGGTGATCCGCCATTGTTGATAAATGATGCTCACTTCCGACTTTCCTTTTTAAAATAAAGTTAGGTCCCAAGCAACAAGAAGAGTGTCACTGCAACATCTCAGGGGGTAGTAGTATTGCTTCCTGCTAGTCATGATAACTTTCAGACACCTCAGTTGGGCATTATAATCATTGTAAATTTCTCACTGCACCTACTAAATACGCTGTCTGTTAAGCAAGTTTGAAAGCTCTATAAAATTAACAACATGCACAGAAATCAAATAATTGAAGCGTTTTGCCATGATCCTGAACCATCATTGCATACCTATTAGACTAAGAGGCTTATTATGACTGGTGTCTTCAGTCTGGATCTAAGAGTGTCACAGTCTGGTAGAAATTGAGTGTGTATTTGATTCTATATGTGATATCAGACCGATATGTCTGGCTTAACCGGACTCAGAAGCTAAGAACATCCCTCCACTCCTTGTATGGTAGGATAATGATTTGATTTGATTTGTAACTAATCACTAATCTAGGATTAGAATTACTGTTGTACAATTATAGTACTTGTTTGACTTTTTTGTATCACTATTAAAGTTCTATGAAGATACTGAAGCGAATAGAGATTGACCACTTGCCCACAGTTACCCTCCTTGCACAGTTAAAAGAAATAAAACGGGGGTGTGGCTTAGGTACTCTTAGGATGGCGGCACCTTTCTGAAGCTCTGCAACGCACGGAGCTGGAAGTCTCTTTACTGCTGCAGTCCGCTTTGAAACGCCTCAGTAAGCAGATATATTGAGTTTGGAGCATCGGGAGCACAGGCACACTGTCTTCTGGAGCCTCATTATGCAACGGCTGTGCCTTTTGCTCCGGCGACACGTTCTCCTTAGGATGAGCCGCCATTTTGACATTATATTTCGTTCCAGAGCTGGCCTTGAGGGAAGGAATTCTCAATAGGGCGTTTGAAGATACGCTGCATTTCCGCTGTATGCCTATTACTCAACAGGGCGATCCCTGATAAATGAAGTTTTTTAGAGGCATTACCTTTCTTGACCAGCCCTATTAGTCTACAGAGCCAAATATTTGCTGCCTTAGGGGTCTCTGGCCTTTTTATCTTTAAAACCTGTGCCTCACATGACTAACCTTCCCCCTCTGGCAAACAAGGTCCTGGCTGTCTGTTATTTATAGAGCCTACATACTCAGTCAGTGATATATGCCTTGTTAAGCTTATGTCCACTGCTTTCCTGTACCTATATATGGAGCCTTCCCTTGCGTCTGGTCAACAGAACATCACCTCCAACATGTCTTCTGCCCCAAGGAATCCATCACCGCCTCAAAGAGACAGAAAACAAATCCTAACTCCCCTACTAAGTCCCCACTACCTCTAACCCTAGAAGACTTAATCAATTACTTTAAGCTTATGAAGCCCTTCATCATAGATACCAACGCCACTCTTCAACAAATGGAGGAAAAGTGGTCCAACCTGAAATCCAGAATGGAGTCTGTGGAGCAGGGGATCAGCGATGCTCAGGATATCTCCTCCAAGTTTGAGGCCATGTCCAAAGAAAGTGTTCTCCTCAAACTGTAGACCGAGGATTTGGAAAATCCAAATAGGAGGAACCATCTCAGAATTGATGGCATTCCATAGGGGGTCGAGGGCTTGGACATGGTTTCTTTTCTTAAGGTACATAATCTTAAAATTGTGGGCCTCAAGGAAGACATCAACCTCAACTTGCAGCGCGCTCACCGCCTAGGTCCTACATTTGGGGGTCCTTACTTCTCCTCCTCCTCGAATAATCGTCCTAGAGGGATTATTGTTCTCTTTCTGGATTACATTTATCTTATTATGGTTTTTGTCAGTGGCCAAAAACCGAAAACAAATGCTGTGGTCAGGCCAGAAGGTATTTTTTTCCCAGGATGTGGCCCGTGCCACTGCTGATCGACGCAAAGAGTTTCTTTGTCTCTGAACTGCTCTACGCTCCATGGATGCCAAATATGGTCTTGTGCAGACATGCTTTCTTAAGGTTACCTACAAGGAAAGTATATTTTCTTTTGATCACCGGGAGGATTTAAGACAATTTATCGCTCGTCACAAGGGAGAGGAGATGGACCTTGGGAAAACTTGAACAGATAATATTCTTATTTCTTCCACATTTGGTTGCTGTCATTTCTAAGTAGGATTGCTGTTTGAGTAGTCAACTCCGTGTTTTACTCTGAAGTTTGTTATATTCTTGTCTTTTTCAGATTGATTCATCATTAAGTCTCTACAAATACCCGTCCTTGATGTATCCTCTCCCATGTTCCTCCGTCCTAATCCTAGTGTTTATAGTACCTCTATCTTGATGGTAAGTGTTTATTCCAGGTACTGGCCTTACTTGTCGTTCTTCATGCTCCTCCCTTCCACATGTTTTGCCTCCTGCTTTTCCCGCCTCTATTTCCATTTTCCTTGGTTCCCTTCTTTGGTCGCTATTAGCTTATGTATACCACTGTATTAATTATGGTCTTTGTCAATACTTTTGTTTTGTCCATATGTTGGTTGTCCCCTTGTTCGCGCCTCCTTGCCTCTACATACTGCTTTTTCTACACTTGCTGTGTACTCTTTCAACTTTGACTGACGCTTTCCAGCTTTTTGTCAACTTCTCCTATTTCTTGCCCCCTTCCCCTCTTTGTTTTGAAGCTTCTGCCCCTCTCCCTCATTTATCCTTTTCCTTTATAATGTTTTTGTTGTCATATTTTGGTGATTTTTTTATTCTACTATTGTTTCCTACTCCCTGTTCTTTTCTCTTTGACATTTTTGTCATTTTCTACTGATTGCTCTTTTTGCATCCTTTTTCCTTACATGTTCTCATTACAAAGTTACTTATCTGTCAATTTCAGATTTTCGCGTGTTGAATGCTCAATTTTATTCATTTTTAGAATGCTCTTGGTGTTGCTTTTTCGCATTTCTTCTCATGATGACTAATAATGTTCGTATTGTCTCCTGGAATGTGAAGGGATTACGTATATCTTGTTACAAGAAACTCACCTTAATGATAACGATAGTAACTCCCTTAAAAAACAATGGGTTGGTCATGTATATTGTTCTCCAGCTAAAGACAGGAAAAAATGGTGTGGTGACATTATTTCATAAGTCCCTTCCTCTCATTGTAGAGGGGGGAGAGGGATGCAGAGGGATGATGTCTTCTTCTTCATCAAATGGTTCCCCTATCTCTCTCCTTAACATTTATGGCACTACTGGTATAGATTTTAGGTTTTGGAAGTCCATGTCACGTACTCTCCACTCCTGTTCTGATTCTTACCTTTTAGCGGGTGGGGACTGCAATCAGGTCATGGACCCCTTCACCAATAGGAAATCTACATCTAGATTTATCCCCAATAAAATACAAAAAGCCTTTACCAACGCTATTCGTTTGAGAGGTTTGGTGGACACTTGGAGGTTATATAATCCCGATTGTTTGGAATTTTCTTACTGCCCTCCAGCACATAAACTCTGCTTCCAGAATCAACTATATTTTTCTGAGCCTACACCTTCTCACTAACTTACAGCATGTGGAAATTGGATCCATATTGATTTCCGATCATGCTCCTGTTCTTATTAATTTAGGTCTCCTTCTTTTCCTTCCAAACCCTGTAGATGGTGCTTTAATAACTATCTACCAAAGGATCCTATCTTCATTGGGCGCTGCAAAGATCTAAAATAGTCAATATAATCAATGATAACGGTGTTAATAATTTCAAGGATTAGGAAATATTGAAAGACCTTATATACCCCTGAATCTTCACCTTCTGACGCTGCTTTGGATGCATTCATCAATGTGTTGCCTCCGCGCTCCTCCCCTTCCTTGACTGTTCTATTTTGGATAAAGACTTGTCTCTCTTTGAGATTAAGTTAGCCCTAGCCAAGTTACCCTGGGATAAGGCCCTGATGGCTTTACTGCAGAATTCTATTCCTGTATCTCACAGACTCTTCTTCCCCATTCTCTTACTCTTTTTCAGCACTTTGTATCTCACAATGAAGCTTGTGGCTCTTTTTTAGAAGCCATGATTTGTCTAATCCCCGAAAAAGAGAAATATCCCTCATCCTGTGCTAATTATCGCCCTATTTCTTTCATTAACTTAGACTGTGAGACTTTTGCCAAGGTGCTGGCCCTACGTATCAATCAAGTTGTTTTGGATTTGATTGGCTCTGAGCAGATGGAGTTTGTTAAGGGAAGGACGTTGGCAGAAAATTCCAAAACTTTTCTAAATATCATACAGCTTGCATCTAAGAGTTCCTCCCCTGTTGCAGCCATCACACTCATTGTGGAGAAAGCTTTTGATCACATTCATTGACTTTTAATGATGCGAGCACTTAAATGGCATGGTTTTAGACCCGCTATCCTGTTCTTTATAAGTGTGTTATATTCTCAGTTTTTGTTAATGGATCTCAATCTTCTTATTTTACCCTCCAACGAGGTACCCGTCAAGGTTGCCCTCTTTCGCCTTTGCTCTTTATTCTATTGCTTGATACTTTTCTCAATTCTTTGTGGCATTTACCCGCCTTTTAGGGTTTTACACAAAAGGCTACTGAAATCAAGTTTACTGCTTATGCATATGACATTATGCTGTATATGTCTGACCCCCTTAGTTCTTTGCCTGCTTTTACGGATCTTTTATCTTCCTACACCGCCTTGTCTGGATATAAGTTAAACTTCTCCAAGTCTGAAGTACTTCCATTAAACAAATACTGTTTAAAAGGTATGCTTGATGGAACTGACTTCAAATGGAGCAGTAATAGCATTTCTTGCCTGGGGATTACATATTCTTCTGCACTTGTTAGAACTGTTCAGCTTATTTTGAAAGATGTCTTATTAACAGTGACCTGCATGACAGAGAAATGGTCTCCCTTATATTTGTCCTGGTGGGGTAGACTGGACTCAATCAAAATTATGATGCTTCCTGTTATCAATTTTTATTTGTCCATGTTATCTGTGAAACTTCAATTAAAATCTTTCAAGAATCTTAATGGTGTTTCTGAGTAAATTCCTCTGGAATAAAAGGAGAGCTCACATATCTTTGTCCTTGTTGTCTGCTCCTAAGGACCGGGGAGTGTTAGTTTCCCCAATTTTTGCTAGTATCATTCCTCTTTTTTAATTCATCAAATGCTGCCCTATCTAGCTTTCTCGGAAGAACCCCCTGTATCGGTCTGACAAATGCAAAAACAACAGTTGATGGACAGAATGCAGAATAATGTCATACATTCACCCCAGTACAGAGATATGGGCCTAAATCCATCGTTTATTTGCTCACCATGCCATTCCAGTTTGAACCCAGCCATATGCAAATCATTCTTGACCCTGTGCCTCATGGGTACAGCCAAGCCTGAACTGCCCAGCCAGGTACTTCCTGGACTGGATACAAGCATCCTATGACCAGTTTCACCCCTCTTCAGCCAGGATAGCTTGATTCCAGTGGCATGGAGAGCACAGGACCCACGTCGGGGCATACACATCCCACTCGGGGTGACAAATGCTAAAACAACATTTGATGGACAGAATGCAGAACAATGTTATACATTCACCCCAATGTATAGGTCCTCCCTGGACTCTAAACATGCATCTTAGGACCGGTTTCGGGGTTTCACCCCTCTTCAGCCAGGATAGTTTGATTCCAGTGGCATGGTGAGCACAGGCACAATGTATGGGCTTAGCCATTCCACTCAGGGCGACAAATTCAAAAACAACAGTTGATGGACAGAATGCAGAACAATGTCATACTTTCAACCGAGTACAGAGATCTGGGCCTAAATCCGTCATTTTTTTGCTCACCATGCCATGCCCCGAGTGGGACGAGTATGCCCAGACGTGGGTCCCGTGCTCTCCATACTACTGGAGTCAAGCTATCCTGGCTGAAGAGGGGTAAAACCCCGAAACTGGTCCTAGAATGCTTGTTTCCAGTCCAGGGATGACCGTGCTTGGCAGTTCGGGCTGGACTGTTCCCATGAGGCACAGGGTCAAGACTGATTTGCATATGGCTGGGTTCAAACTGGAATGGCATGGTGAGTACAAAAAAGGATGCATTTAGGCCCAGATCTCTGTACTGGGGTGAATGTATGACATTGTTCTGCATTCTGTCCATCAACTGTTGTTTTTGCATTCGTCACCCTGAGTGGGACGGTTATGCCCAGACGTGGGTCCCATGCTCTCCATGCCCCTGGAATCAAGCTATCCTGGCTGAAGAGGGGTGAAACCCCAAAACCGGTCTTAGGATGCCTGTTTCCGGTCCAGGGAGGACCTGGTTTGGCAGTTCGGGCTGGACTGTTCCCATGGGGCACAAGGTCAAGACTGATTTGCATATGGCTGGGTTCAAACTGGGTGGCGTAGTGGGCACAAGAACAATGGATTTAACCCAAATCTTTTGACTGGGGGATAATGTTTGCATTGTCAGCATTCCATCCATCATTTGTTTGATGTAACACTTTTCGCCCTAAGTGGGATGGGTATGCCCAGACGTGGGTCCCTTGTCACTATGCCACTGGATTGAAGGTAGCCTGGCTGAAGAAGGGTGACTTACCCTGAAACTGGTCGCAGATGCTTGTTTCCTGTGAAGGGAGGACCTGACCTGGCAGTTCGGTCTGGACTGTTCCCATAGGGCACAGGGTCAAGACTGATTTGTTTATGGCTGGGTCCAAACTGGGGTGGTGTAGTGGGCAAAAGAACGATGGATTTAACCCAGATCTTTTGACAGGGAGTATGTTTGCATTGTCAGCATTCCTTCCATCATTTGTTTGCTGTAACACTTTTCACCCTAAGTGGAATGGGTATGCCCAGACGTGGGTCCCTTACTTACTGTGCCACTGGATTCAAGCTAGCCGGGCTGAAGAAGGGTGACATACCCTGAAACCGGTCCCAGGATGCTTGTTTCCTGTCCAGGGAGGACCTGGCCTGGCAGTTCGGTCTGGACTGTACCCATGAGGCACAGGGTCTAGACTGATTTGCATATGGCTGGGTCCAAACTCGGGTGGCATAGTGGGCAAAAGAACAATGGATTTAACCCAGGTCTTTTGACTGGGTGAGAATGTTTGCATTGTCAGCATTCCATCCATCATTTGTTTGCTGTAACACTTTTCGCCCTAAGTGGGATGGGTATGCCCAGATGTAGGTCCCTTGCTCACTGTGCCACTGAATTCAAGCTAGCCTGGCTGAAGAAGGGTGACTTACCCTGAAACTGGTCGCAGATGCTTGTTTCCTGTGAAGGGAGGACCTGACCTGGCAGTTCGGTCTGGACTGTTCCCATAGGGCACAGGGTCAAGACTGATTTTTTCATGGCTGGGTCCAAACTGGGGTGGTGTAGTGGGAAAAAGAACGATGGATTTAACCCATATCTTTTGACAGGGAGTATGTTTGCATTGTCAGCATTCCTTCCATCATTTGTTTGCTGTAACACTTTTCGCCCTAAGTGGAATGGGTATGCCCAGACGTGGGTCCCTTACTTACTGTGCCACTGGATTCAAGCTAGCCGGGCTGAAGAAGGGTGACATACCCTGAAACCGGTCCCAGGATGCTTGTTTCCTGTCCAGGGAGGACCTGGCCTGGCAGTTCGGTCTGGACTGTACCCATGAGGCACAGTGTCTAGACTGATTTGCATATGGCTGGGTCCAAACTCGGGTGGCATAGTGGGCAAAAGAACAATGGATTTAACCCAGGTCTTTTGACTGGGTGAGAATGTTTGCATTGTCAGCATTCCATCCATCATTTGTTTGCTGTAACACTTTTCGCCCTAAGTGGGATGGGTATGCCCAGCTGTAGGTCCCTTGCTCACTGTGCCACTGGATTCAAGCTAGCCTGGCTGAAGAAGGGTGATATAACCGAAAACCGGTCCCAGGATGCTTGTTTCCGGTCCAGGGAGGACATGGCGTGGCAGTTCGTTCTGGACTGTTCTCATGGGGCACAGGGTCAAGACTGATTGGCTGATGGCTGGGTCCAAACTGGGGTGGCGTAGTGGGCAAAGGAACGATAGATTTAACCCGGGACTTGGAGAGAATGTTTGCATTGTCAGCATTCCGTCCATCATTTGTTTGCTGTAACACTTTTTGCCCTAAGTGGGATGGGTATGCCCAGACGTGGGTCCCTTGCTCACTGTGCCACTGGATTTAAGCTAGCCTGGCTGAAGAAGGTGACATACCCTGAAACTTGTCCCAGGATGCTTGTTTCCGGTCAAGGGAGGACCTGGTCTGGCAGTTTGGTCTGGACTGTTCCCATGGGGCACTGGGTCAAGACTGATTTGCATATGGCTGGGTCCAAACTGGGGTTGCGTAGTGGACAAAAGAACGATGGATTTAACCCAGATCATTTGACTGGGTGAGAATGTTTGCATTGTCAGCATTCCGTCCATCATTTGTTTGCTGTAACACTGCATCGATCTGGCACAGATTGGAGGAATCCTTGGTTCAGCCATTTTCTTTTTTTGTTAGCCAGTTTTACTCATTCCCCTCGCTCATTTAATTCCCCAACGATTTCTAGATTTATTCCTACTTTCAATCTGGTCCTTGGCAGATACCTTACACCTCTATAAATGTTCTTAGATTCACATCTCTGGCATAACAGATCCAATAAACTTTCCCACCGCACTATTTTTTGGAAAGATTGGAGAGCTAAAGGGATCATTCAGGTTAAACCTTTATTACTGGGTACTAATTTTCTATAGTCTCAGGAAGTTCAGTCCAAATTGTACCTGCCTGCCCCTTCACTTCTTAGGTATGACTGTTTGAGAATGCTTTTAAGTCATCAGTTTTCTCTTCTCTCTGGGTCTCCTCCTCCTCATCTGACCCCCTATTAGAACCTCTTTCTACTTCTCTTTCAGTTCAGGCCTCTCACATCTACAAATATCTTCATTTCTCTCTTCGGAATCGCTCTAAGAGTTAAATTGAACTATTGTGGGAGTCAGATTTGTAGTGTACTCTCTCTCTACTAGTATGGAACTCTCTGTGGACACGAATACCCCACACCTCTCGCACTGCTAGCTCCACCCAAACACTTTATTATTTTTTATCATAGGTTGTTTTTAACCCCTTTATCCCGCTCTAAGTACAGTTCCGACTTGTCCCCCAACTGATGGTCATGTAAAAACATCCCAACAGCTCCTTCGAAAGGAAGCCTTTTGGTCTCCACTCACCAACTATTTATCCTCTTCTACATCAGGCAACAATGACAGCTCCTTCGTCTTTCAGCCGCCATGAGTATTACGTTACATTTCATTTATACTGTTTTTATTAGATAATGTTTGTTTCCTACATGGTTATCAGAAATGTATAACGTTTGTTATCAGATATTTATCTCTGGTAAGGATGCTGATTTATTTCTATTCTTTTTTGGTCTGTTTTGGTTTTCCCCCTTTTTCTTTTTTTTTCTTTCTTTTCTTTTCTTTCACTTTTCCTTGTCTCTTTTTCTTTCCTTCTTTCTTTCTCCTAAACAAAAAGTTGTAAAATGCTAGTTTTTAAGGTTCACAGCTTGTTAGTATTGCCTTCAGCCTTTGGTTTCAGTTCTCTACAAGGTAGTTGTCCTACCTTTCATTTTACCATATTTATATATACTATGTGATATTTTCTGCAACTCCTCCATAACTGTTGATGTTATGCTGTACCTTTTTTCATACTTGCTTTAATAAAGCTCTTTAAACTAAAAAAAAGAAAGAAAGAAAACGGGACAAGACCACACATGAACGACTGATTGACTGGAAAACTGTACATACCTATGATAAAATGGTAATATATTAATTCAAAGACTTTGAAGGAACATACCTATTATTTTTATAGAGTTAACCGACTTCTTCTTTATGAAACCACTTGGCCCTGAGAAATAAGAAATTATTAATCATATGCAAAGACATTGATGTTCAGTTTAGGGACTTGGTTTACTTCCCAACTCAGGATAATGAGAAATGAGCTTAGGTCACTTTAACACAATCTAAACCACTCCTGTGATAAAACAGAACTCTTTAAAAAGATTGCCAGGTATATGAAGGATTTGCTAAAGTTCTGGCATGCTGAAAGGGTATATATAGAAAAACAATGGATTCATAACTTTACTTAGTGCAGATCAAATCTAAATGTGGTACTATATTAATAGGAGGGGAGGGTTGAGCACAATAGGAAATGGATGTGCCCCAGCTGCTTGAGTTTTGTATATCTGCACATTGTATACAGCACAAACCCCACTACAGATTGATTTTAGTATACACTTCGGACAGTTCAACAAGGAGTCTCTCATTGTTGCAGTTCTTTCTCCTAAGAGAACAATAGTCTCCTGGGGTAAATGGACTCCCAAGAGCACATTTAATATCAACTATATTTATGGGAGGCATGGTTAACTCCGCTTTTCAGCTTTACTTTTCAGCATGCACAGATACCTGTTCGTTGTTTTTCAATGATCCTTTTTGATGATGATGATGCAGCTAAAGCTTATATAAAGCTTCTCCTGAAAGAACTACAGATTTTGGGCACTTATTAGGCAGGTGTATGACCATACTGTAGCTCCATTCATAATACTCCAAAATTATAATTTTTAGATTTTCCACCAAAGCAGACTCACAGAGAGAGCCTTTTATACGTGTGACTCTAGCTATAGCATGGCTTTTTTGTGGATCTGTGCAAATATGAGAAATATTTGTGCACATGGGGCATGCCATGCTGGATTCTCTTGGCCATAGTATGCTTATAAACTGACTCATGGGTCATTGGTAATGTAGGGAATTGCCATAGATTCTCAGTGTGACTATACAATAAGGGTTTGAAACAGTGATGCTGTCTTTTCCCTCTGTCATTTAGTCATTATACTGCTGCTTTTGCAAAGACCTTACAAGATTTAAAATCTTTCCTTCCAAAAATAGGTCATCAGCACATTCAAGTGCTCCAGAATAGTGACAACATCATTTTAGTCAAAAAAATGCATTTTTGGCTTATGAGATTGCTTTACATTTTGTATGTATCAAATTGAGACAATAATTTTGATTTTATTAAAAGCAAAGTAAAATTATGATAAATGACAAACAAGCTGGTCAAATTTGAAGTGAGATATTGGAAAGCTGTTGCTGGACCAATCTTCGATCTTGGAGAGCTGTCGCTGGACCAATCTTCAACATATAACTATGTTGGTGTATTGCTTTCTGACACCACTTCTCTTAGGTACTGCTTGGCAACAATTAAAAAAAGAGGGTCCTCCATAACCTTTGCTGTTATTGTATTATATCATAAGATGGTAATTCCACCTGCAGAACCCATTTTTAAAATCTTAAAAGTCAAATTGCACTCCGCTGTCATTCATGGTCAAGATGTCTTTCTGTTCAATAGCGAATTCCTTGGAAATCATACAGTGAAATACATTTAGATAACATTTCCAAATAGTATTGGATAAACCCTATTAATATAAGATCTATCCTCCTGTAAAGCAGTGCTTTTGAAGTATTGCACAAATTAAACATTCTATCCCGGGTCTCTGAAATCTGTTCTTAGTCACATACAAATTTCAGACAATGGATCTGAAATAAAACCTTGCTGCATCTGTCCTTATTTAGCAATTAAGAAGCTAGAGGTTTTCCCTCACCCTTTTTTTGCCATTTTCCCTCCTATTTTGCTGAATTTGTTTTTGTTGTCCTTAGGACTCGGGGGGCTCTACCACTGCTAACCAGTGCTAAAGTGTTTTTGCTCACCAGTTAAAATATTGTAAAATTGAAGTATTATACCTTATTTGCGTATGTAATTTACCTATAATTCACTAGTAAGGTGGTATACCATATTCCTCGGGCCAGTAACTTTGTTATCAGTGAGAAAGCAGCACTTATTGTGGCACCCACTTAACTTAGGAAGAGGTGTGGCGCTGCGGCTAGGGCGACTGATTCCAGAATATGGGGATCACGGTTCGATCCCTAGCACCATGTGACTCTGGGCAATAGCTTGTTTGATCTTCCCGATGGCCCCCAGTACCTAGAGACCCTTACGGGTGATTGTGCGCTTTACAAATATGGATTATTATTATTAAGTCACCCTTTAAAACATGTCTCAGGCCTGCCATTGCGGCCTGTGTGCAGTTTTAAACTGCTAATTGGTTTGGCGAAATAAACCTTTTGCCAAGCCTAAAACTCTCTTTTTAATACATATTAGTTACCCCTTGGGTAGGCCCTAAACAGTCCATAGGGTGGGTGCTTTGCATGAAAAAAGATGGATATGTACTTTTATGTTTTACATGTCCTGGTAGAGAACAACTTACAAATTTGTTTTTCAGTACTGAAAGGCCTACCTCTCCCATAGGATAACATTGGGTTAGTTTATTACATTTGTTAAGTGATAACTTTTGGTTGGGAACAGGTTGAGAAGTCATGTTTGATGTCACAGGAATAGTAATTTAAAACCATCTTTAATGGGAAAGTATGATTTTAAGTCACAATCTTGAAAATCCCACTTTTAGAAAGTCAGCATTTTCCTGCCCTAACCATTTGGCATCTACACATTGTACTCTGGGCCACATGTTGTAAATGGCAGTTGGCCTATTTGTATTCCTCCCAGACAGTAAGAATGTGAGAATAGGTGTTGGCAGGATGGGCCATCCTGACAGGATGGACAGGGTGGAGCTGTGCACAGTCCCACTTACACGGGGTCCGGTAGCAGGAGACGCTAGGTGCAAAACGGGTGGCAGGCGTTGCGGGCGGTGTGCCATTGTCGCTTTCCCCCCCCTCCCGAGACCCATGGGGTGTGGATCTTGTGCATTACAAACAGTACAGGGACCTCAAATTGAAGGTTTCCCATCACTTTTGTTTGATTTTTGCACTTTATTTTACACACTTGTTTTTAACTTTCACGTCCTCTGGTAAGGGTGGGCCTTAGCGCGCCCATACCGCCGAGGTACACCACCTGACTGTCCTGATGAAAGCCCAGTAAATGACACATAGACGGGCAGAAACATGTTGACCCCACTTTAAGTGGAAACAACCGAGTCCTTAACTGGTAAGTTTCCCACACATATTTTACTTATGTCAAACTGACCATTGAATAACATTTTTTCCATATGGTACAGTTTCTGACATTTTTAATTCACATTTCTTTTTGACACTTTTGCCACAAAGAACCTGCTCCGCAGTAATCTGGCGTTGTAGCACACCAGGGAGGCATTCGGCTTCTCCTGGTGGGCCCGATGATGAAGCATGTCACCACCCAGGGTGGTGAGTGAGGGCTTCCTAAAAAAAACCCGCTGATTTCCGCTGTGACTTCTTCAGGGAGATTTCTTCTCTGTGTCTAGTGCTTACACACTTCTCTCACGACACTCTTTTGTTGTTTTACAAGATTTAACAGGGGGACAAAGAGTGCCCTTTTCCCTCTCTCTCAATTTGTTATTACCAATGTTTTCTAACACAGCAGGAAATCCTGTTCAGCAGCTCTTCTCTGGAAGAGTATCCAGCCTCATTGATGCCTCATGGGATACAGTGTGCAGCTTTGTCCCATTCGAGATTTTCAACTTCTGACAAAGATACTAATTCCGACCGTAGACATCTTGATCGCAACTTAGTCAAGAAGCTCCTCAGCGACAACACCACTGACCTGCCCCACTGAATTTTACCTACTCAGAGATTTCTTTTTTTACTTTCTTCCAAGTCCAAAGGTAAGCTTAGACTGGGTCCCATCCACTTCTTGTATCTGAACCGCGCTCCATCGCGGTCGGCCATACCATTCAACTTTCCCCCAGTCCATTGAGACTAAATGTCTATGGTTGACGCTTTTCACTTTTTTTAGGTGCTAAATTGCACTAAAATCTTTAAAAAACCATAACTCCAGTTACATTTATTACAGTTTTTGTTGTTTTGGTGTTAAATAACTTACATAACTACATGTTGCTCTAACTTTCTAAATTAGTATGGGCTTTTTCTTGTGTTTTGTTTTCAATTTATTATTGTTTGAAGACTGCATATATACTTTCCACATTGCCTCTAAGTTAAGCCTGACTGGTTTTGCACCAAACTATCAGAGAGATAAGCACAGATAAATGTAGCGGCTTTTGTGGTTCACCCTGACAAGGATTGTTCCTGTTGCTTGAGGAAGGCTTGCACCCCCCCTCAACCAACAACTGATTTTATCACACAGGGTCTCAGCCATATGTTTTCCTTCTGTTGTTGAAGCCGTATTTGTGGCATTAGGACTGCTTGCACTATTTCCCTGATAACTAATGGTAAAGTGCTTGTGCTCTCACCCTAAAGCATGGTGCAATAGGGATATACCCCCTTAATTTTTTTATGCATCCCTAGTTGATCATACTAAATGTCCCTAGGGCCTGTAAATTAAATGCTACTAGTGGGCTGCAGCACTCATTGTGACATCCACTAAAATAGCCTTTTAAAATATATCCCAGGCTTGCCATTACAGCCTGCAGATCAGTTTTAAATTGCCATTTCAATCAGGCAAAAAACCTTTTGCCAGGCCAAAACCTTCCATTATAACGCTTACAAGTCAACTCCCAAGTAAGGCCGAAAGGCTCACAGGGCAAGGTGCATTGTATTTTGAAAGGAGGACATGTGCCTTTGAGTTTTACATTTTCTGGCCGTAGTAAGGCTAATCTCTCGCATTTACTAACAATGGGTTAGCGTATTGCATTCAATAAGTGATATTGGATTGGGAGCTAATAGAGATATACTGTTTACACTCGAATAAATTGCAATCTAAATTCATCCTATTTAACAGTAAAATCAGATTTTAAATCACAGTTATGAAAATGACACATTTAGAAAGTTGCCATTTTCTTGTCTCAACCATTTGTGACTTCTGCCAGTGTCCTGGGTCAATTGACTGTAAATGGTGTGCTCTTTAGGTTTGTGTATTACTTCCAGACAGAGACGCAAAAGGGGCTTAGGTGTGGACAAGATGGGCCACACTGGCAGGATTGCTGAGGGAGAGGATGTACCCAGCCCCAGTTGCACAACGGCTTTGCCTACTGCACACACAAAAGGATCTGACACCAGGCCTGTCCTGCCCATTGTCACTCCCAGACTGTTTGGAGCCTTGACAGGGGAAGCAGAAGAATTTCTCAGAACTAGATGTGGAGGTAGGATAGGTAGTCAGCCACACGTAGGCTGGCACCAGGTATAAATATTGGACCTCCTGAGCTACTCATCAGAACATTCCTGACACATAGAAGTTAGACAAAGAGGACTAACCTGCTGCTAGAGGACAGCCTTACTGTCTGATAAGGAAGACTGAACCTATCTGCCTTCATCAAGGGCTAACAAGAATAGCCCCAAGGGTCAGTTCGCTAATCTCCTATGTGAGCTACCAGGAAACAACAAGCTTCAGAGGTCTTCCTGCAATTGCCCTGCTGACCTTCTGCAGCTGGACCAGCCTAGATATGCCTGAGCCCTGCTGGCCTCTGTGGGAATGAGTCTCTGATTCCTAAGAGGTGTCTCCCCAGATCCTGGACCCTTTGCTGCCATCACATTGCATTTGTCAGCAATAAAAGGTGAAAATCTTGAAGTTTCCTAGTGAATGCGAATGGGCCCATTTGCACCTTAGTCTCTGCTGCTGCAATGACCAGCAATGTGAATCTGCAGTGAAGCCTGCGCTTCATGCTATACTATTGCCAGCAATTATGGGGCTTGGTGACCATCAATGCTAAGCTACAGCAATGACTGTTAATGAGATCTAACCAGCTCTTCTGGCTACAGCGATGACAGCCCGCCACAACTGGCCTGCTCATCGCGCTACAGCAACAGCCATCCGCAACTCTTCACTTACTCCTCACAGCCTCCTCCACAGCGAATGGAACTCTTTGCACCACATTTTGAAGGTAACTTTCCAGTGGGGATAGCGTGATCCCTATATTCGACTCACACTCCATCGTGGTCTGCCTAAACTTGTCAAATGCAACCATATGACTATGAGTGCCAGTTTGTGCTTTATGTTCTATTTTCACAAAAAGATTTAAGATTTCCGGTACTACTGGTTGGATTTTTGCAATTCTGGCACCATTTTATTTCCTAAAATGTACCCTATTTTTGTAAATTAGTTTGGTGTTTTTCTTGTGTTGTATTATCACTTTATTACTGTTTGTGTGCTGCATAAATACTTTAGAAAATAAAGTGCTGTCAATTGAAAATTGATTGCATCCCTTTGGGCACTCTTATGTCGGAGGATTTTAAACCTCTATGTTTCCAAAAAACAATCTTCGTGAACTTTTACAAGTTGGTGAATACTTTTATTAATCCAATATAAGTATCAAAGTCTGTTTTCCCACATACTGAATTTTCCTTATGAAATCAATGATTTATTTACTCCAGCTCCAATGCATTTCGGGCTGATGGCCTTCATCTGGGAGCATCTAAAAAAACGACATGTGAAAACACCTAAGTATACTGTTCATACAGTTTCAAACAAAGCAAACAATAAGTCTATAAAGAGTGCAAACATATAAATAATGAAACCTGTGTTTCCTCAGTGACTCAGATATTAACAAGAGAATAAACAGTCTAACCATCTTGTAAGGTGAAAATTAATGAAGCGGCTTAAAAGCGAGCGAGGCATACACTGTGATGTTACATAAAAATGCGATACCGGAGTTAAGCAAAACGAACCGTACTGAGACAAAAAGTAGTTAACAAATGTGGCTTGTGATAAACGAGCTCATAATGCTGCTGGTGTTAAACGTAGCACTATCGAGTGCGAGTTCGCTTAGCTTGCCGTCAAAACTTACGTTAGGAGAAAATCAAGCGTGTTCTCACTGGGTCACGGGAATGCTTGGGAATAACGAGTGAAGCAAATGCGGAAGCATAAACGGGCTCAGAGTGCCGATCACATGGGCGTAGTTCGCGAAGTAGCGCTACGCGAAGCTACGTGAAGTGCACTTCGCACTACGCGAACTTCACGTAGCACTACGCGAGCTGCGTAGTAGCATGTTCGCACTGTGCAAGATGCATTTTCAATGATGGCACAGTGCGGACAAGCATCTGGCACTGTGCAATCATTGAAAACGGCATCTTGCACAGTGCGAGCCGTAGTTTTCTACTGCTCGAGTAGATTTTTACTCGAGCGGCAGCTTTCTCAACGCGAACTGGTAGTTTCTCATTGCGAGAGGTCGCGAGCATGCGCAACCAGTCGCAATGAGAAACCTGACCTCCCCGCGTTGAGAATCTCACCAGGATGTCATTTTGCTTGCTCGTGGCCGCGAACATGACGTTGAGGACCACAAACAAGCAAAAAATGACTGCTGCACTACGCTACGCTGCACTACGCGTGTTCGCACTATGCTACGTGCAGTTCGCATAGTGCGACGTTGCGCAAACTTTGCAAACTACACAAGCGTAGCGTAGTGCATCGCCCAGGGTTAGTCACGACTACCCCAAAGTCAACATTAGTGAAAATATATTCTGAAAATAATATATATATTTGTACACACTTGATGGACACTATCACACAATCATGTACGTGCTCACAAACACATTCAGAAACTTACAAACCCATTCACATACCCACTCACACATTTTAAAAATCCAGTCACGTACCCACTCAGATACTCATGCACTCACTTACATTCCGATTCAGGAGGTACCTATCGAGGCACTTACAGACTAACTCAGAGAGTGACGCACACATGTACAGTCCCACTCAAGGACTCATTCACCTACTTAGAGACTCAGCAAACAATTGAATTAATCACAATTCACAACAAGCAGTGCATTTATCCCTATAATCAGTTTATGTAGCCATAGTGTCCTGTGGATAAATAGCACGCAACAAACAATAACAATTTTCATCTTTCAAGATGGCCAACTATGATGACATTTCAAAAAGCACAGAGGTCAGAGCCTCAACCTTTGCATTTGAAACCAAAGATGCCGATGCAATATATTCGTTGATCAGGGAAGAACTCACTCAGGAAACCACAGGACGATCAAAAGAGCAAAGCATTAGACAATTACTATACCTATCGAAACGAAAAACTAATCAACAATTACATGCTAGTACCCTCATCAGATACCATCGGAACTTACGCATACCACGTGGACTGCGAATTGCACTTAAACCGTCCCTATGTAAACATTCTAAAAAGTTTCAGGAACGTTGGTATGAGATTCTCAACAAGTGCTCATTAGACTTAATTCTTTTAATAATACAAGAACTATCCACGATCCTAGAAGAACTGAGTGTTGAAATTGAGGAAACAACAACGGAATTATCTAAGATGATGTCAGAAGACGAATTGACAACCACACTAAACGATATAAAGAGCCAGATAGATCGGCATACCAAAGAAATAAATGAACGAAAGATTCGAAAATTTAAGAGAGATACACTTGACTATCGCCTTGGTGAGGTATACACGTGGGCAGAAATTTATGCTCAAAAACGAAGAAATAGACCATATAATTCTAACACCGAAACGTCATCATCTGACAGTGATACCAGTCGAAAACCACGAAAGACACAATTTACACCTCAAGATAGACCGACTGCAGAAGAACCAACAACTAGCAAACCTACTGAAATTAGTCCTTTTTTAGACCAAGGCCAAGCACAAAAAGGAGACCCAGGAGAGGGTCAGGCAAAGGACAAAGAAAGGGATCCACCGACTACGAGAAGTACAACCATGACCTTCAAAGAGAAAGAGAAGGAGAGGAAATCCAAAAAGAACCCACAACAGAGCACCTAGTAATCAACATCAGTGATCATCACTTCAGTCCGTATGAATTAGGGTTACTACAAAAAGGCACATCTTTCATACCAACTACCACCACTGACAATTTGGAGCCTGAAGTTAGTTTCTTTAAACTAATGCGTAAATTGAGATTACGACATTTCTTTGACAATACACTACCGGATAGACCCATGCAAGAAAAAGATCAGTTAGCTGGCTTACGACCACACAGCACGTTTCAAGCCCCAACCAGTCACAAGACGTTGGATCTTTTTGAAAATTTAGTAAAACAAGACATCAAAAAAATTAAACATGTCAAACCAAAACGCAGGAATATCACACAAAAGGACGTTGATACTTTACATAAATTAGCTTCAAATGAGAAGGTCATTTTCACAAGAGCTGATAAAGGTGGCGCGATTGTCATTATGAATATAGAAATGTACAAGGAAAAAGTCAATGAACACATTTCAGATGACAACACATACAGCAGACTGGACAGGAATCCAACAGCAGAATACACTAACAATTTGAAAAACATCATAGATGAAGCATTGAAACAAGGGACCATTACAGAAAGAACAAAGAACTTCTTACTGAGTTCCGATCCTAAAAGTCCTACACTTCGGATGCAACCTAAAATCCACAAAAACATCAATGACCCACCTATGCGACCTATAGTATCCACGAGAGGGAGCTTGCATGAACCAATTGGTCAACTGATTGACCGATATTTACAACCGATAGTGCAGTCAATGCGGACGTATGTTAAAGACACATCTCAATTTCTTCAGATAATACAACAGTTAAAGTTGGATCCAACTGAGAAATTAATTTTATGTACAGCGGATGTATGTAGTTTATACACCAGCATCCCCCATGACATGGGCATTGAAGCGATTGAATCTGCTCTTTTGAATTCAGATTTAAACCAGGATTTTCAAACTTTCTTGATGAAACTGATGTACTTTATTTTGTACCATAGTTATTTTAAGGTTGACGAAACCTGGTATCAACAACTAACAGGCATGGCTATGGGCAACTCAGCAGCCCCAGTATATGCGAATATATTCATGGAATGGTACGAAAATCTTCACATTTTCTCCAATAATGAATGGACACAAAATTTGAAACTACTGATTAGATATATTGATGACTATTTCATAATATGGACAAACACACAAGATGAACTGCAGAAGACACTAACCAAATTCAACAGTATTGATCAAAGAATCCAATTAACATGGACAATGTCGGATACGACGGTAAATTTTTTGGATGTAAAAGTTACTTTAACCACAGAGGGATTTGTGACCGATCTATATGTTAAACCAACTGATCGAAATAACATGCTGTTATATTCAAGTTTTCATCAACCTAATCTCATAAAAAATTTACCATTCTCACAGATGGCCAGAGTTAAAAGGATTACTTCAGACGAACACACTCTGAACATCAGATTGAGTGAAATGACCAATAAATTCACATCTAGAGGATATCCAAAATCATTAGTAGATGATTCAAGAAAGAGGATTGAACAAATTGAAAGAACACAGTTACTTACTACCAGAACCAAACCAGAACAGACAAGAATTGTAGTAGTATCTAAATACTCCACCTCAAGCAACAAATACAGACAAGCGATAATGAAACACTGGTCAATCCTTAATATGGAGCCGGATTTTCAACAATCTTTCAGAGAACCTCCGATCTTTGCATATACTAGATCTAAGAATTTGGGAGAAATTCTACATCAGAAACCACAGGCTACTACTAAATTCACAGGAACTAAACCATGTCTTAATTGTGGTAACTGTAACAACGTGATCCGAGGAAATACAATCTGTCATCCCTCCAAAGGGTACCCAATTAAACTGAGAGTTAATGCCACCTGCGAATCGAGCAACTTGATATATGGTATTAGGTGCCCATGTGGCAAAATGTATGTGGGAAAAACTGAAAGACGCATAAAAGTACGGTTAACTGAACACAGATCAAACATTCGGCTAAAAAACACGAAATCTGCATTGGCATTGCACTTTACAGAAGAAAAGCATCATATATCTCAAATCAAATTCATAATTTTGGAAACTGTTCAAAAAATCGAAGGGAGAAATAATACAAACTTCTTACTGATGAGAGAGAACTATTGGATACAGAAATTGTCGACCCAGAAGCCAATGGGGCTTAATGAACGAATAGAGCTTGCATGTTATTTATGAACCCCTGTAAATTGCTCTTGATGTTTTTCCTGTTAATACTGAGTGTTGTTTCTTTATATGACATTTACACTCACACTTACTTTCTGTTTCTTATTAGCTTCCGTTATGGCTACACACACTAATACACCTTGTCACTGTTTTGAACCTTTTAGGTTCGAATCCTGATCTCACCATATATTTTTTATTATTATTTTTTTTGATCATTTATTATTTTTTTGCAACCAACTCAATTTACAATTGGATGCGCGTTATGTAAATATTATTACCACTTCCATGCTTTGTTCTGGCCAGAACACGATAATCGTGCACATTGTTATTGCACGCTCGTATATATACGCGACATAGTCTGTTTTCTATTGCTGTTGTGTGGCTCTTGTCACATGACCGGAACTCTTCCTTTAAATACACGTAGATGTTTTTGAATTGTGTACCAGCTCGTACCGACGAGAGGATACACACTGAACCGGCATTTCAGAACACTAAGGTTAGTAGATGCGCTTACGAGCACACGCTAATGGATGATTACTCCAGTGTAATCTGCTCAAGAACGGAGGTTTTAAGACTTGCGCTTTCATTTATTTTATTTCAGATCGTACTCCCACACGGGAGACTCCGGGCATGTGAGTTATCTTTTCACCGTTCTTTTTCGCAATGCATGCATTTCACCATCACAAACTGCGTACTGAGCACTTGTCACACAACACTTGTTTTCACTTATATAAGTAACTTATAATGTCATATTATTGTTGTTATTATTGAAGTATACAGTTGATCAGAACATTGATCATATGTTATTATTTCTGACAGTGTCATTTTCCCTGACGAAGGGCATTTTTCCGCATGCCCGAAATGCATTGGATACATCATGATGACAATGTCTATAAGTTGATTACTACCATGAAATGTTGGAAATAATTGAAGAAAATCATGAATTTCATTGAAATGTGACTGAAATTAAAACATTTACCATTGGAATTGAACTTCAGAGTGGAAGTCTTCTTATGATATAGGAGACAAATACACGAGTGCCCATGAAGGGATGGTTCCAGAGTATCTCTAGACCCACTTTTTTGAGTTCAATCATTGAAAACGGCATCTTGCACAGTGCGAGCCGTAGTTTTCTACTGCTCGAGTAGATTTTTACTCGAGCGGCAGCTTTCTCAACGCGAACTGGTAGTTTCTCATTGCGAGAGGTCGCGAGCATGCGCAACCAGTCGCAATGAGAAACCTGACCTCCCCGCGTTGAGAATCTCACCAGGATGTCATTTTGCTTGCTCGTGGCCGCGAACATGACGTTGAGGACCACAAACAAGCAAAAAATGACTGCTGCACTACGCTACGCTGCACTACGCGTGTTCGCACTATGCTACGTGCAGTTCGCATAGTGCGACGTTGCGCAAACTTTGCAAACTACACAAGCGTAGCGTAGTGCATCGCCCAGGGTTAGTCACGACTACCCCAAAGTCAACATTAGTGAAAATATATTCTGAAAATAATATATATATTTGTACACACTTGATGGACACTATCACACAATCATGTACGTGCTCACAAACACATTCAGAAACTTACAAACCCATTCACATACCCACTCACACATTTTAAAAATCCAGTCACGTACCCACTCAGATACTCATGCACTCACTTACATTCCGATTCAGGAGGTACCTATCGAGGCACTTACAGACTAACTCAGAGAGTGACGCACACATGTACAGTCCCACTCAAGGACTCATTCACCTACTTAGAGACTCAGTCATAGACTCATCTGTACAGTGTCATACCTACTTAGAGACTCTTATACCCACTCAAAGAACCACCTTGGCACTCATGCATCCACTCACAGACCCACTCAGATACTCAGGCACCCACTTACAGACTCACTCAGAGAGTCACACAACCATGTACAGACCAGCTCAGAGACTCATGCACCTCCTTAGAGACCCACTCATAAACTCATGCGTACAGTAACATACCTACTTAGAGACTTTTAAAACCACTCACAGACCCACTCAGATACTCATGTGCCCACTTACATACTCACTCAGAGTGTCACACACCCATGTAGAGACCCACTCAGAGAGTCATGCACCCCCTTACAGACCCACTCATACACTCACCTATGTACTCACAGACCCACTGATATACTCATACACCCACTTACAGATTCACTCAGACACTCATATACCCACTCGCACACCCATACAGTCACTCTCACAGTCAGTCACAGACCCCTCAGAGACATATGAACTTAGTCACCCACTCATACACTCACAAACTCACACACCCACTAGCACACTCACTCAGATATACATGCACCCACTCACTCACTCAAGGCTCATACATACTCACTGACCCACCCAGACACTCGCCCTCGCAATCACATACTGACTCAGTCATGCATGCACCCATTCACTCACCCACTCAGAAACTTATGATCTCACTCACATACCCATTTAGACACTCATAAAACCCACACACAGTCACTCAGACACTCATGAACCCACTCACAGACCCACTAAGACACTCAAACACCCATATAGTAGTCAATCAGACAGCCATTCATAGACCCACTCAGTGACTTATGCACCCAGTCAGTTATAAACTCAGAGACTCATGTACCCAGTCATGATCAGAGACCCACGCACCCACTGACAGAACCACTCAGACACTCAAGCTGCCAGTGATAGACCTACTGAGAGACTCATGCACTCACTCACAGATATACTCAGACACTCAGGCACCCACTCAATCACCCACTCAGACACCCATTTAGACACCCACTTAGACACTCATGTATCCCCTCACAGATGCAGTCAGAAAGTCATATACTTACTTACAAATGGACAAAGGCACTCATGCACCTACTCACAGATTGAGTGAGAGACTTAATAAACCAACTATAGACCCATTGTGACACTGATGCACCCACTCATACATGTTCTGAGGCAGTCACATATTTTGTTACAGAAGTATCAATAGACTGATGCACTGTCTCACGGATCCTCTCAAATACTTGAATGAAAGACTTAGTGATACAGTGACACATGCAGTCCTAGATTACACTGAAAAAAGTTATGCACTGTGTTATATTGATATTAAGGGAGATGTACATGCTATTTTAGTCATTTAGATAGTAATGTGTTTAGTGTGTTGGTTATAATCCATTTTGCACTTATAAGTTTTGAATGTGGTGGTGGCTATTGAATGTCTGCATTTGTTTTGTCATTTCGCGTCGTATTCGCGGTGATCAAGGGTATCAATATCATTGTGCCACCCGGCTTCACCGTGAAAGTAGAATATCAGTTTAAATGGCTGTTTTACACAAACTCCCTACAATATTATGACTTTAAACAGCACAGTAATAAACCTGTAGTGGCTAAAATACTGTAAAATGTGTGCATATATGTGTATTGCACTCCCTAAAAACACGGGCAATCATCACGGTTACCAGAGTCATCCCTACTCTTGGTGTAATTGTGAAAACAGGAAGTAGGGTTTCAGCACTTTCTTAAAAAACTTAATAGAAAAATATGTGTACAAATATATTTTGAAAGCAGTGATGGGGTTAGTAATGTGTGTTAAAATGGTTAATGTGGTGGTGGGCGTTGAATGTCTGCTTTTGTTTTGCAATTTTGCAACATGATCATGATCATTGTGAAGTCACTGTGTATTTTAAAGTTTCAAAAGAAAAATTATATGACAAGAAAATTAACAAACGTGTGGCCTCTTGGGTGGCTCTGACAAAAGCCTTTATGTTTAAAGTGTGTCTAAGACAGCTACAGATAAGACTGTATGCAGAGTTTCAGATTGCTTAGAAACACCCTGTTGCCTATCTCTGTAAAGTGAACTCCATCACTTCTATATGTTCCATGTCATAACACAGATTGTTATTATAGATAGAGCCAATATTATGGTCTCTGAGAAAAGCAGAAACAGTTTTATAAACATGTTTCTTGTCTTCGTCAATCTGTGGACAGAATTGCTTTGACCACTTCCATTTCTGTCTTTGGCATATATTAGAGTCCACCGAGACAGTTGGAGAGAAAAGCGAGATCAGTCCTGCAAAGGTATTCTTCCTTAGGATTTCCAGCCCTATCCCAGTAAATGTGCCTAGGTCATTGCCACCACAGTGCACAATCATGAGGTGAAGAGCTTGAAAATCCACAAAGGCTGTAACCAAAGGCAGTAGCTGATGAAACTTTAACCCTCTCTGGCCAAGCCATCTAATCTCCACATTTGTCAAACCCAAGTCCCTGTTAATACTTTTATTTTTGTCAGCCTCTTTAGCCAAATAGCCATAGCTGTGGCCCACAATCCACACTTTAAGCATTTTGTAGGGATGAGGAGTAGCACAGAAAACAAGTCTGCTGCTCAATTTCCCAGTTGGTACTATGAAAGATAGTGAAAATGCATGTGTGCTAGTGGTTTCGGAGAAACCTGAAACTCATTTAGATGAAGGGAATGCGCAGGTGAATAAAAGTAGGTTGCATTTGGAAATGATTAGTAAATAGATGTTTCATTGGCTCTGGTAAATAGAATAAAATGTAATACAGAGTTGGATATTCTTTACAGTATGTGCCATAAACAACACCCGCTGTAGTTTATTTTGTAACTAGTATGGTCCTTCTGGAATATGTTTTGAACTTGTGACCAAGTGGTTACAGTGGGTTTCTATGGAGAATCTGCAGAGGGTGTATTGGGGGAAGGGTGTTAAAGAAACAGGTATTCATTTAAAAAAATTAGAGAGGTTAAGGTTCATTGTTTTATAAGGTGGGTAAGATGCCCTAGTGAGGGTGTTCCAAGAAAAATGAAAGAATTAAGGCCCACATGCATCAAACTGAATTGCATTCGCAAACGGTGCGAATCGCAAAATTTGGCTGTTTGCGAATGCAATTCATTGTTTTGGGATGCATTACCCTTTTTGGCTTTTTCGCAATTTAAGAAATCGCAATGTATTTGCGATTTTTTAAATTGCGATTGCATTTAAGAAATCGCAATTTTGCGATTTCTTAAATGCAATGCATGATTTTTTTTTTTTATTGCGAAATCGCAAATTGGAAGTGGTAAATTACCATGAAGTTAACCTTCATGGTAATTTTCGAAAACTTTCAAAAATGCACAAAAATGCATTTTTGAAAGTTTCATTTTAAACACACGTGAAAAAAGCGCTTTACGGTACATTACAGGGGTGCGGGGGGGTCCATTGGACCCCCCCTGCACCCTTGAAATTGCATTCTCATTTTGCCATTCCTTAATTGCGAATCGCAAAATAAGAATGCCTTCACATTCATTCCTATGGGCCTCTAGGCCCATAGGAATCAATGGAAAGGGATTCCTTAATTGCGATTCGCAAATTGTGAATCGCAATTAAGGAAAATTAAGGAATCGCAAAAAAAATTAGATTTTTTAATGCATAGCCGTTTGCGAATTCTTAATTGCGATTCCTTAATTTTCGCAATTAAGAATTCGCAAATGGGAACATTGATGCATGTGGCCATAAGTGAAGTAGGTTTTCTAACTCACATTTTGTTTTGTTAATTAATTGCGATGAGCGCCATTACATCGCAAGTGTTGACACAAATGTATGCATTTTGGGCTACCTCCAAAAAGGAGTGAAAAAGTTAATAGACAGTAACGATTCAGAGATTCAGTTACAAGACTGATTTATGAAAGCTATTTTTTTATTTGTTGACTTTTGCAGTATCAGGCAATGCGAAGTTCAGAAGGCTGCCATTTAAGGTTGCTTTGTATTAGAGTGGTGTGCCATTCTTGTGCTAAGTTTTTACAAACCCTGAGAATAGTGCATATACCCAATAAAAGAAAAAAAGCAATTTATTGACAATCTCAATCTTCTGGTATATTAATTCAAAATGATTAATAAGGTATTAAATAATATCATATTGTAATAAAAAGATTTTGAAATATATATAATTATTAAAAACAGAAAGGATGATATATAAATCTAATCGTACATTTTTTTATATATCTATTAATAGGTAAGTAAGTCATAGTTTGTCTCAGGGGCAGAATATATGTCTGTGAAGTTAATTTAGAATGTATATATATATATATATATATATATATATATATATATATATATATATATATATATATATATATATATATATATATATATATATATATATATATATATTTATTTATTTATTCGATCAATAACATTATCATTTACATCAGCAGATACCCCAACCAGAATAAAAAAAGCATTACAGCTTAAAAACAGATTTAAGAAAAAGCAGGGTGTAGCATCCCTCAAACCATATAAAAAAAAAAAAGTTTCATATGTATTTAAACTAGGAGAATTCCACATCACATCAAGTCTATATTATAAAAGTTCCATAATTCTAAACCCCATTAGTCCACAGGTGACCCTAGGACCAGGTTGTTTACATGATCTTTTGTCTTTCTCAGAGTAATTTTTTATAATTTTTAACCTTTTCCACCAGGTATGGAGCAAGTATCACAAGATTGTCAAAACGAGCCAGCTTGTGGTATCGGACCTAAAGATGCGTAAAGCATCCGAGGAACATGAGAAAGAGAGAGGACCGCAGGCAGGAATTACCCACGTTTTCCTGAGATTTGCTGTAACGGTCAACGGGACCAACCGCAAGAGGTGTGGCGGTCCCGCTGTGCCTATCAGGATGCAACCGCCACCATGACGGTTGCATCCTGTATATTTAACATTGTGGCGGGCAGTGCTGCATGTTAACAATGTTAAACAGGCATGTTGTGCATTTGCATGCACAATGTGACAGGAATCACGTGGTGCCTGCCACTTTGTGCATGCAAATGCAGGGGGGACCATAGGTACCCCCCATGTGCACCCCCAACCCCCAAACCCCTGGGGGCCCGCAACGGGACCCCTCTTGCAGACACCACATGCCTACACCACATGCCTTTCCATGGCAGTAATGCTGCCATGGAAAGGCACATCCCCGCCTGCATTATAATATAGATGGCGGTGTCTTGTGACACCGCCACTATATTATATCCCTTCTCCACCCGGTTGACTCGTCGACCGGCGGAAAAGCGGTGGACGGTCTTCCCGTCCGCCACGGTACCCCCGCCGTCATAATATAGCAGGGGTAAATGGCATGCGGACGGTGTGTTATGGTGAGCAGATCACCACCGCCGTTTAGGCGGTGGCGATCCACCCGCCATACTCAATGACCCCAAAGTGTTCAAGAGTCCCAGTACCTTTTTTTAAGCAGTTATGATAGAATCTGTTTGCCAGACCCAAAAGGTATCATCCATATTTGTTAGTATATCTAGGTCTCAGTACGACCATGTTGGTCTGGATAAAGATGGACAAGAACTCAAAGGGGCCAAGTGCCTAGAATGACAACTAGGGAATATCGTCATTCAAAAAATCGTCATGAAGGGTCTTTCAAGCACCGTCCAAGTGTTGCGCTGCAACACATGGACGGTCCATGACCAAGTTGACGAACCATTTCCTTGCAGCGCAACACAGGCCAAGTGATTTGATATGGACGGTGCTTGAAAAACCCTTCATCCCGCTCCACATAACTGATTTCACAACCTTTTTGTTTAAACGGGAACAGTGGTGGGTACACAAATTGCTGACAGACAATATTCCCTGGTTGTCATTGTAGGCACTTGGCCCCTTTGAGTTCTTGTCCATCTTTATCCAGACCAACAACGTACTGAGACCTAGATATACCAACAAATATGGATGAAACCTTTTGGGTTTGGCAAACAGATTCTATCATAACTTACACATGTAACAATGACCACAGGCATGCATAGGAAAACCCACTGTTTCCCCTAATCAACCCCCCTTCCCCCGGTCATCTAGGTGTGGGGTCACTGATGTTTAGTATAGAAGACATGATCACACATATTTTCAGCAGTATGCTTATTAACGGCTGATCGCATTTCCACAAGCAGATACCTGTTGTGGACATAGTAATAACATATACTGCAACACACAGTGGTTTTATAAGTGTCTGAGATCATCTAATGCACATGTGTAGTACTCCTATTAACATATAGGCGTTTTCCCGTAGTAATTTACTGAGGGTGCCTTACCGTGTTAGTGCAGTAATTTATTTCCCGACTTTCCTACAGGAGGATTGATCTGTTTATGGAGGGTCATTCTGTGAAGCACCAAAGGGATTTCAATGTCACCATGCGCGTGCTTCCTCTAGTCGCCAAACAATGCACATGCGTTAAAAATCCTTCTCTGAGCTGAAAGACATGCGCGAAATCACAGAACATGGTGACTGTTTAGCGCGCATGCGCAAGTGATTCAAAAAATGTATGCCGCACATGATCTCACTTCTATGCACTGACTTGCTGTTTACAGAGGAGTGACATAGTTTAAAAGGGGCGTGACTTAGTGTCCCGGTACCTCCGGCTATATGCTCAATTAGCTGCCGGTGCACCGACGGACAGGTAAGCCCTCTTATGCACTCTTATCTTTACTTTTTCGTTTATCGCCGCTCTATTATTCACCGTATAGCTTTGTTTATCCAGTGGTTTTGTAAATGCAGCTTTGCTTTTCAAACTCGGCATGCTTGGGTGGCGGTTAGCATTGGGTCGCTCCTTTTGCCGTTATGAATGAATGGCGTTCAGGGATGGTGAATAGCTTACATAACCATTCAGCATGATCACAACATTATGCAGGCTACATTGCGGTGATTTTGTAAAGAATATTGACATAGCTTGACATCTTCTCATGTTAATTGTCGATTATATAAAGAATTATTATGATCTATACAGAGATATGTAGGTTATGTGACTAAGCATTATAGGACTTCAAATAAGGATGTACTTTCCAAATAGGACTGAAGTCTCACCAGCCCTTTTTCTTTCTTCTTACTGTGTTAGTCTCCCTCTCTGGAGTATAGCACCTGATACACTTGCTTTTTTAGGGTGACTGTTTCATTTGGTACATCCCTTTTTGATAAAAAGACATGATTCTCACAAATTGTTTACCACCACTTTTTTTAGAGCGGTGCCCCTTTCCTGAGCGGTTGCCAGGTAGAGGTGAAGTGACTTACCTAGTAGTTACGGGTGAGTCATTACCTTTTTCTTGTTCTTCTTTCTTGTCATGTGTGAAACAGAGCTGTACATCTATTATACCCATGATCATGACATTAACAATGTTGTTTGTTTGGTTATAGGTAACATTCTCCACGAAACAGGCACACTAAGACAAAAAATTGTTTGTCCCTGTATGCTTTTACGTTTCGACTTTCTTTTTTGTTTGCAGCAGCATCACAGGTCCTGAAGAAAGCCTAGTCTCCTCTTAGGCAGAATGGCTGAAACATGTTGACCGATTAGTTCTCCTCCACCATCGCGGTTTGTAATTTATACCGCTGGTGCACTGCTTTTTTAAACCTTGCGAAGAACACCTCGCAATAAATTCTTTTTTGGCATTCTTGAGCTAGTTGTAATCACACTTTCTCACTATTGCATTATTTTGCGCTGCACCCTCATTCACACCACTAGCTCTTCCTTTGTGGATTTAGCATATCCTACTCCATTAATAAAACATCCCTGAGCTCCTCCCTTTCAGAAAGGGGCTTGTAGCCCCAGAGGAACTAGGTTTTTCCTCTGGGAGGAGAATCACATATGATGAAGCATGTCACCTTCGGGTGAGTGAGGGATTTCATCCTGAAAAGGGAAATGGCCAAAAGTTAGGTCTGTTGGGCTTAGTCACTAGTTCTGTTTCACCTTTCTTATCTTTCCCTACTGGATGAATCAGTTGGTAGTGAATCAAATCAAATCAAATCAAATAAGCTTTATTCGATTTATCGATAAATCATAAAAGCATACAAATACAATTTATGCAGACAGTTTAAGAACAGTTTTCATATGAACAAAGTTACAAAAATAGATAAAACGTTTCTCCAAAAATTAAAATCTAGAGCAATCATTCGGATGAAGGGCCTCGTTTTGCACTAATCAGTCAATATAAACATGTATTAGTTACCTCATTGAGTTTCTAAATTTCATCACTGACATTAAGAAACGGGAAACAGCAAAGATAACATCCACATCTTCTAAAAGCAATAATTTTAAATATGCAGATTTACATGTTCTTATCCCCCAGCGTTTAAGTAAAGGTAGAAGAAATGATTTCCTCGGGCTGGTATATAGATTACAAAAGAACACAATGTGAATGTTACTTTGTGTTGAATGGTCGTCGCATGGACATATTAATTTCAATGAGGCCCAGTCATTCTGTTTCGGCAAAGTGACCAGGCGGAAGAAAATCCCTAGACGCAGCCTGGTTAAAAGCATGCGAGCATAGGGTACTTTTTCAATCCCAACATAAGATTGCAGGCCTTCAGTAGGGGTAATTTGCTGATAGCTCAGGTTTGTGCCTTTAAGTTTCTCAGAGTCCCATCTAGCGCTCTCTAAGTGTATGGATAATAGTTTTTTAAGGGCTGGTCTGGTCAAGGTTTGTAGGGTCTCTGGTTCATCGTAAAATTCAGAGTGCCCAATGTTAGTAAACATCGTTTGTACGTATCGCAGCCACTTGACTTTTGCTGCACCGTCCAAAGCCATACAGTCTTTTATGAGATTTCTATTCAATTTGCACTCCTCTGTGGTCCAAATCTTATGCCAGAGCAAACAGGGTGATATTTTTATAATGTCGCTGAGGTATTTAATGCCGGTCTCAATGTGAGTCATAAAAGTCGACGTGGTTTTAGACACACCTAATAAGTAGCAGATGAAAATGTTCTCGCAAGTTTGTAATGAGGACACATTCTCATACCCCCAGAGACCTGCGCCATATATGGCCGTAGCTATGCACTTTGCCCGGTAGATCTGTAACATTTCCTGGATAGGTTTACCCCCAATTTTAGCTGCAAAGGTTCTTAAAGCACCTGTGGCACGGGTAAAGGCGATTTTCCTAGCTGACACTGCGTGTTTCCACCTTCCCCGCCTATCAAACACAATACCCAAATAGCAAAAAGTGTCTGTAATGGCAATCTTTTGCTGATCTAAATATATTGAGCATGATGGTCTGTTGTTCTTTTGGGAGCAGGGCATGGAGAAAGTTTTGGAAATGTTCACCTTTAAATTTCTTTTACCCATGTAGGATGAAAATTCATTTACTGCTCTCTGTAGGCCTACTTTTGTCCTAGACATGATTGCCGCGTCATCGGCATATAAAAGAATGGGTACGGGCCTACCATTAACAGCCGGGTAATCGCTTGACAGAGTAATTAAGCTCTCAGCGATAGAATTTATGTAAAATGTGAAAAGCAAGGGCGCAAGTATGCAGCCTTGCCTCACCCCTCTGTTTATGGCGAATTTTTGTGAACATTGCCCCTGGGTCCCAAATCTTACTCTGGCCCCCGCTTCTCTATATAGTTCTTTGATAAATGTGAGGATAGTTGAATCCACCCCGATGTCTTCCAGTGTCGACCAGAGCATCGCATGGTCCACGCAGTCGAATGCGGAGCTGAGGTCGACAAAGGTGACAAATAGGTCCCCTTTTTTTGCCTGCGTGTATTTAGAGACTAATAGGGACAAGTTTAGGCATTGCTCCAATGTCCCTAGGCCCTTTCGGAACCCATATTGGAACTCCGAGATAACCTTCTTCTCTTCTTCCCAGTGTTGTATCCTCTTAAGGACAATCCTGCCAGCAACTTTCATGAGTCCGTCCAATAAGGATATTGGACGGTAACAAGCCGGGTCGTCCCTATTCCCTTTTTTAAATATGGGGACTACGATTGCGTCCGACCAGGTGGTAATAAAACCGCATTTATTTCCCATATTTAATACGTTGGTTAATAAGGGAACCCAGAAATCCGGTTCTGATTTATAGAGATCCACTGGGGTGTGATCAGGGCCGGGGGCTTTACCTGAAGGACTTTCTCTAAGGGCATCTTCCACTTCTAATGTGGTAAATACCAGTTCAATGGGGTAAGGGGGTGCTGGGGACACAGTTAGATGGTTATCCTGAATTATGCTATCTGAGGGTAAAGTCACCCTGCGTGGGTTTGGGGCATTACCCTGTGTAGTGTTGGAATAAAGATTGCCATAATGTTCTTCCCAGAGCTCAGCCGTTATAGCCACTTCTACAGAGTTATCTCTATCTTTTAAGTTGTAAACAGATCTTATGACTTTCCAGAAGGCATTGCTGTCCTTATTCCTGGCGGCTTCCCCCAGAGCTTCCCAAGCCTCCTGCTTCAATTTCGCCCTCCGTTGTTTAATTGCCAGCTTATAATCATGCCTCGCTTGACGAATTTGGACCCTAACTTTAGGGTTCGGCAGACAAAGCTTTCTTTAAGGTTTTCAGTGTAGATGTACATCTAGAGTCAAACCACCCACTAGTATGCCTCCCGTTGTCTTTGCAGTTCCTAGTCAGTGCATTTTTTATATGGCGCTGAATGTTAGAGAAAGCAACCATGATGCTCCTTGGGTCGGTGTCTTCCTCTAGACAAGCAAGTATGTCCGTAGAGCAAGAGGATAGGAAGTTCTGGAAGAAGGATGTAGGGTTCATTTTCTCCCATTTAATTACATACCCATTGGTCTTAGTTAGGGTAACCTCAAATGGACATAGAACCTTACTAGGTTTCTTTACTTTGCCCTCCATGAGATTTACCCCGAAGGTGATGGGATAATGATCACTCATGGGGTCATCCCCCGTTTCCCAAAAGGTTATAAAGTCAGGATGGGTGGGTGATATCAAGGCAAAATCGATTGTGGATTTGCAACCTCTTCCATTGTACGTTGGGGCAAAGGGAACCGGAGGGGAGCATGCCTGGTTGATAAAAGTGAGGTCAAAGGTAAATATAACATTGTTAAGAAGAGACCCCATGTTGGTGTGGGAGAAGTGCAGAGGACCGTCCTCCCCGAGATCTGACAGGCCGCACAAACCTAGCTCAGAAGACGGACAGACGGGACAATTAAAGTCACCCACCCACAACATTATGTGCTCCCCTGAGCCTTGATCTCTCAGTTTGTGAATATGATGGATCATAATGTTCAAATTTGATTCCACCTCGCTAATTGGCAAATTATTATAAAAATTCACAAGAATCACCTTTTGCGA
Source organism: Lissotriton helveticus (assembly GCF_964261635.1). Classification (NCBI taxonomy): domain Eukaryota; kingdom Metazoa; phylum Chordata; class Amphibia; order Caudata; family Salamandridae; genus Lissotriton; species Lissotriton helveticus. The sequence goes on along the minus strand of NC_136069.1, from coordinate 1,377,760,701 downwards.
AGTGCCCCATTTAAATAGTATGATTTGGAAGTACTGATTGGATTGGAAGTCGCAAACTTTTACGTCCCCTACGTTCGAGATATATGTACACAGGCTCCCCTTGTTGCGGCCCTGGGCTGATGGCACAGCTGGGGAGTGGAAAGTTCGGTAGCCCAACATGTGCACTTCCTCTATGAGCCAGGTTTCTTGTAGACATAGGATGCCATACTTCTGCACAATCTCCAGCCAAGGTTTGTGTGTGATCTTACTACCGAGGCCTGCTACATTCCAAGAAAGGAGAGAGTGCATTGGGTTTCCAATTTCCTGTGGATGATGCCTTGCGGTCCCCGTTGTGCCCATCCGAACTTGCGGGTGAGTAAGGTCTCCCTGTAGTTTGACCTGTGCAGTAAGAGCGTGGTGTTCAGGGGGGTTTAAGTCTATCCCAGCGTGACTTGAAACTTGGGGTATGGGCATTAATTTTTCACTCGGGACAGTCTCCATTAGGGGATTTTGGGCGTTGGTAAGAATTGGTGCGACACTAATTCCCAGTCAATCCACCTGATCCAAACACTCAAACCTGCTCATAGTGGGCGCTCCTTCCCACCAGTTATTAATGGGTTGCCAACCATCCCCATGACCTTTCCATCTACGGTTGTGGGCTATTGACCAAGCCCCAGGTGGCTCAACAGTCTGTTTTGGGGGATAGAAAAAAGTGAGGGGTCTGGTGGTAATAGATTGGTCAGTGTCCTGTGGATCCCGTGTAGTAATATGCTGGGCCGTATGGCGGTCTGCAAATGAAACCACTATGCAGTCTCCTGGGATGGATTTATAGGTACGACCCACCCATGGCACTCTCCTAACCATTAGAATCCTAGTCCTAACAGTAATGGGGAGCTGTCTATTGATGTTGAGCCAGTGAATCATCTTATTCCTTAGGGACCACTGGGTCTCCATAGAATGCGGGTCAAGTGGTGGTACACCAGCCAGTATGACGACATAGGGCTCAGCGTCAGGAGGAAGATCAATATAGCCCCCACGAAAGTTCTGGCGCCCATGGTACTGGTTGGTTATACGCTCAGTCGGGGGGATATTAGTCTTATTGGGCTTGTGGGCAGCCTTGGGGATAGGGTTGGGTAAGGTCTGGTTCTCGGGGCCTTTTGCCACTGGTATTGGGATTTTTGATATTAGGGGAAAGGGGACGTTTGACTTAGAGCGGGGTTTGGGTATTGGGGTCAGTTTTGGTGGGGGTAGGGGCAAGACCGGGGGCGGCATTTCAGGTGCAAGAGAGCTAACGTTAGTTTCTGGAGCCGGGTGAATACCATCGTCATCCTCCTGAGGACTACTCCCAGCAATATGAGGATAAGTTGCTTCCAGTTGTTTTAGGCTAAGGGTGGCCAGGGAGACTAAGGTCTTATCCATCTCAAGGAGATTATTCTCAATGCGTGAGAGTCTGAGTTCTAAAGGTAACAGTAATTGTTTTAATGTGCCCCAGACTATCGTGAGAAAATCTTCGTCATCACCCCCCTTGTCTTTATTACTCCCTGGCTCACTTTGCCCTCCCTCTTTTGGTTTCTCACCATGTGTGGGGAGAGGCCCTTGAGTAGAGTCAAGGACCACGTTAAAATTACTGTGTTCCCTGTACCCCCCTATTAGGTGCTTATCCAAGTTTGGCGCTTGTATGGTCTCCCCCGTAGTGGGTAGGGTTCTCCTGTTATTAAAGAACTGCAGCCTTGCAATTTTTGCTTTTTTACGGGCATAAGCAGATCTTGCATTGTTTTTCTTTGTTAGGGTTGGGCCATCTTTGTTTTTATTCTTTGCTAGAGGGGGAGAAAGGTCAGGGGGGTCAGGGGTGTCCGGCGAGCTAATGGCAATTCCGGGTCCAGTGGGCGCGATTCCCTCGAAAGTTTTAGGGGGCACAGAGGTTGAGGTGGGTATGGGCTCTACTGGAAGGGGCAGAGGTGGGGAAGCATGGTGAACATCAGCATGGATTATCAGTAGAGGAGGGCAAGAAGCATGTTGTGGAGATACAGCAGACGCGATTTTCCCCAGGGAAGATTTTTTTGAATTGGCAAAAGTCTGAGAAAGCCTACGTGCCGCATCAAGCTCAAGTGACACCATCTTCTGCATTTTGGTAATTTCCGCATCAATTGCTAGATTAGTCTTCACTAGGAAATCATCCAATGTCCCGCTGGGCTTACTCAGCCACAATGCAGTTTTACTGCGAGTGCCCCGTGTACTCATGGTATATTTGAGTTGCAGTGCCCACAAAGTACTTACTGGTGCAAAAGGGACAAGTCAAATAACGAGAACCAAGGGGGGTGGGCCAGGCCAGTCCTCTATGTCCTCGAACGGCCTCAAACGGCCCGCTCTTTGCCCGGTCTTCGCCCCGGTCGCTCCCGCGCGCTCCCGCGCCGTGGCTACCCCGCCCAGTTATGTGGGGTGCTGACAGGGCAGGGGGCGTGTCCGGCAGGGAGAGCGGCCACAGGTGTTCCATGCAGGGACTCCTGGTCAACGGAGTCCCTGCTAGCCTTCTCGCAGCCCTGCCGGTGCGGGAGGGGTCTGTTGGTGCTTCTCCTCCTCTCCCCGGATGCTCCTGGCGCAGCGGGACCCGCGGAGCGGGTCCTGCAAGTCGCAGCGTTTCTTTCCCCAGAACTAGGGAGCAGACGAAGGGTTGGTTCCTCTCACGAGCAGCAGCAAACAAACAAACAGCAAGGTTTCCCAAGGGCTGGGTGCACTGGACGGCCTTTGTGCTGTCAGGGGGCGTGTCCGGCAGGGAGAGCGGCCACAGGTGTTCCACGCAGGGACTCCTGGTCAACGGAGTCCCTGCTAGCCTTCTCGCAGCCCTGCCGGTGTGGGAGGGGTCTGTTGGTGCTTCTCCTCCTCTCCCCGGGTGCTCCTGGCGCAGCGGGACCCACGGAGCGGGTCCTGCAAGTCGCAGCGTTTCTTTCCCCAGAACTAGGGAGCAGACGAAGGGTTGGTTCCTCTCACGAGCAGCAGAAAACAAACAAACAGCAAGGTTTCCCAAGGGCTGGGTGCACTGGACGGCCTTTGTGCTGTCAGGGGGCGTGTCCGGCAGGGAGAGCGGCCACAGGTGGTCCACGCAGGGACTCCTGGTCAACGGAGTCCCTGCTAGCCTTCTCGCAGCCCTGCCGGTGCGGGAGGGGTCTGTTGGTGCTTCTCCTCCTCTCCCCGGATGCTCCTGGCGCAGCGGGACCCGCGGAGCGGGTCCTGCAAGTCGCAGCGTTTCTTTCCCCAGAACTAGGGAGCAGACGAAGGGTTGGTTCCTCTCACGAGCAGCAGCAAACAAACAAACAGCAAGGTTTCCCAAGGGCTGGGTGCACTGGACGGCCTTTGTGCTGTCAGGGGGCGTGTCCGGCAGGGAGAGCGGCCACAGGTGTTCCACGCAGGGACTCCTGGTCAACGGAGTCCCTGCTAGCCTTCTCTCAGCCCTGCCGGTGCGGGAGGGGTCTGTTGGTGCTTCTCCTCCTCTCCCCGGGTGCTCCTGGCGCAGCGGGACCCGCGGAGCGGGTCCTGCAAGTCGCAGCGTTTCTTTCCCCAGAACTAGGGAGCAGACGAAGGGTTGGTTCCTCTCACGAGCAGCAGCAAACAAACAAACAGCAAGTTGGTAGTGGTCTTTCCACACTTTTCAAATAATGTTGTAGACCTCAGGATTTCTTGTTGTTATTTGTACTGCTTTACAAACCAGAATGTCATTGGATAAGCTACCATCTATCTTGATGCAGGTGAATCAAGATTTTAAGTAAGGAGGTAGGGAGTCCCAATTCTCGAAGGGCAGTCCCGAGTTGGGTACGGTCTATCGAATCAAAAGCCTTTTTAAGATAAATGAACACAACATAATAATGACCCCTCCTAATTGTCACTTCTTTCCATATAAGCAACAGAAATCTAAAAACTTGGTCTAGAGTGCTTGTAAAAGCCCTCAATCTTGCCTGCAAGTTTGATAATATATTATTCTCCTCAATCCAATCTTGGATCCAGGTTAAGATGATTTTACTAAAACATTTTTGGGAGATATCTATAAGGCTGATAGCCCTAATATTCGCAGGTGACCCCTTATCTCCCTTTTTAAATATTGGGATTATTTCTGTACCTCTCCAGGTCGCAGGAATATCTCCACCTTACAGGATGGCATTAAAGTAAAAACAGTTTGTAACAGCGGTCCCCATATTGTAGGTTCTGCTTTCAACATATCTCCCAAGAGCTTGTCCCAACCCGGAGCTTGCCAATTCTGCAAAGAACTAATAGCATTAACAATTTCCTCTATTGTGAAGCTAATTTCATCAGCTTGTGCTGGTTCTGTACTATTCATCTGTGGATCTAGATAAAAGTCCTTCAGTTTGCCTGCATAAAGGTATGTGAAATACTCCTCCCAAACATGGGACTGTATGTAGAAGTCTGTTTTAGTTTTCTGTTTGGGTGTCCCTTTTGACAAGAGGTGCCAGAATAATTGACCGTCCTTCAACTTTGACGCTTCTACGAGTATGAGCCAATTTTCTGACTCCCAATCCCTTTTTGCCTTAGCCTGTGCCTTTTTGTAAGGGTCTTAGGGTAAGAGTTAATTGTTGGAAAGTAGCCATGATGTCATCATCACTGGCATCATAATTGCTCACAACAGGAAGGATCTGTGCTACCTCAGCATAAATATTTGGAAGGAGGTTACCATCAGCCAATATCTGTGGCCATTTTACTCTTTTGTTGTTATTGGTGGTAACAGCAGTGACCAACATCTGCCGAGATCGTCCTTGCAAAATTGCTAAGCCAGACAGCGTCAATGAAAAAGCATTATGGCCAATGTCCTCCCAATTTAATACAATCATGTAATTAACATTTGGCCATACGTCAAGGTCACCCAAAATGTAATCAATCGTGGTCTTGGCTTCCCCCTCTTAAATGTATAACATGCTTCTGCGTCCGAGCATGTCCGACCATTACAAGCTTGTACCCCATAGGCGGGGGTAAAAGATAATACCTGTTGCCCCACCTTAGTACATTTCTTGTTCGCTGTGGTCTGAAGCTTATCGACCCCTCTGGCTTGATATTTTTCCTGCAGTATCTCCTGTACATAGTCACCTGGCTCGAATGTTATATTAAAATCACCAGAGACTATGAGTTGGTACTTTCCCTGGATGTGTCGTGGTAGTTAGTTAGTGAGGTTATCATATCTGATAACTTGTGGGGTGCTACTAAAATGATTATATATGTTAAACAACCTGAGATGGATATTTTCTATCGTTGATGTCAGTTCTAAACCAAGTATCTCCTCTGACCCTAGTTTCAGTAGCTTGATTTTGTAAACCAGGGTGGTCTTAATCCAGATCAGTAATCCACCAGCTGGGCGACCAGCTGGAGAATGCCTTGCCTCAATGCTAAAAGAAGTAAACCCTATCCTATGTACCTGCTCAACGGCCCAGGTTTCTTGGAACAGACATAGATGGAATCCATCCACTAAGTTACACCATTCTGGGTCATTTGACTTTGACCTTATTCCAGCAATGTTCTAAGATAAGATTTTCAAATCCTGAACATTTTTCACGCACTCCTGGGACTGACGTTTTGATGTAGATTTTACTCTCTCTGGATCTAAGTGTTGTGGCTGAAGGCATAACTTAGTAACTGGGACACAGAATACAGTTTCACTAGAGTTATTAATATTAATAGAACCTTCTAACTGAATAACAAAAAGTAACTCATGTGTCGTTTGCTATTCAGTAATTTCGGGGTTTAGTCAATCAGGGGAGTCCAGATCAGTGAGGGCTTGGTATATGTTTCTTGTTTTCAGGTGAGAAAGCTCCTGTCTCATCTTTGGTTTCTCATTGTAAGACATATTGAGTGGGGCATTTAGGCCTATGCATTCAAGGTGCCTATAAAAATACCCAAAAGGCAAAATGTCAATCCCTTGTCTAGCCCCTGGTTTGGTGGAATCTTTCCCCATCTAGGCAACTACCCTGCAATAATTGGTGACCAGTTTACCCATCTTACAAACCAGATATCATGATAGTTTGTATTTGAGAAATTTGTGTTCTGGGATAGCCAATAGCAAACTTTATTTTCAGCTGGTTGAGGGATTCTTTGTAATTATCCTGAACTGGAGGGGCACTAGTTAAAATTGCCACATATGGGCAGTACTCTGGGGGAAGATGAAATGTCACCTAATTAGCCTGATAATTCCTATCATTAAAATCAATTATTTCAGGAGAAGTCTGTTTACTGTACTCAGTTATGTTCCCTGTGGAAGCAGTACTATGTGCGGAAGGCCCGATATTATTAGGAGGCAACCTCCCCTACAAGTTACCAACATGTATGGGTTCCGTTGGTTTTTGTGATACTGTCCTTGGGTCACTCCTATTTATTTCAGTGTTGGGGACACAGGGTGGTAATTCTCCATTCCTACTGGGATACCCCTCACTGGTATGTGGACCGCCACAGAGAGGTGCCCCCCCTTGTGACTTTTCATTTTGGCCCTACCCCAGTCAAAAAATCAGCAAGAGATTTTTGGATTGATTCCACACTTGTCTTTAATGTATCAAGCCTGACCAGAATGGGTAAGAGGTTATTGGATATTGTTTTTTCCAAGCATGTCATTAAGGTTTCAATGGTTTGCAGGGATAGACCTATAGGGCTAGGGGATGGCAAGTCTGAGTCTATCAAAGATGGTACTGTTTGCCTTGTGTCAATAAACACTTCTGATTCTGATTCCTGGGTCTTTTTCATGGAAAATTGTCCATACAGCGAGTGGAGGTTCAAAATGTTTTGCCTTCTTTTCCTTTCTAGCTGGGGGATTACAAAGCGGAGTTACCATTGTTTGTGGTCAGGGACGCTTGGCTAGAGATAGAAATGATAAACTTTTATCTTGTGTGTGAGTACCTTGTTCAGTGTCACTTGGTAGTCCATTATGAACTTGGTCCTCATTTATACCTACAGCCAGACCCCCTTCTACAGACTGCCGTCGCTCTGCTACCAAAATTACCTTATCAATGGTCTTGGAAGCCCGTAGGAGGAAACAATCGAGTGTGGAATTCTGCAGAGGCTTTGGAGTGTTCACCCTTTCCCCTGTTTTCTTCAATTTAGCCATAATTCAAGAAAAGGACTTGGCCCAGCCAGCCTCCTCCGGGCTCTGAAGGGCACAGATGGGCCCGCCCTTGGCCTGGGCTCAACCAGGGCGTGGCCAGGGCATGCCCCTGCGCGTCCCGCTCTGCAGGAGAACCGCAATGCTTAAGTGCACCTCTGGGCACCAAGGAACAGCTACATTGGAGGCACACCAGCCGCATTGCTCTCTGGGGCTTGTGGTCTCCCCAGTGCTGGTGCTGGTAAGTGAAAGCAGTCTCCCACGCTGCGGGAGACTTGCAATGCTTAAGGGCATCTCTGGGCACCAAGGAATGGCGATGTTGGGGGCACACCAGACACTTTGCTCTCTGGGGCTTGTGGTCTCCCCATGGTCTCCCCGGTACTGGTGCTAGTAAGTGAATGCAGTCTCCCGCGCTGGAGGAGACCCGCAATGCTTAAGTGCGCCTCCGGGCACCAAGGAACCGCGACCCTGGCGGCAAAACAGCTGCTTTGCTCTCTGTGTCTCCCCGGTACTGGTGCTGATGAGTGAATGCGGTCTCCAGTGCTGCTGCAGACCCACGATGCTTAAGGGCACCTCCGGGCGCCAAGGAAAAGCGACATTGGTAGCATGTTGGCTGCGTTGCTCTCTGGGACTTGTGGTCTCCCCGGTACTGGTGCTGGTGAGTGCATGCATTTCCATTGAGGTCAATATTGCACTTGTATTGCTTTACTGCATTCTGGAAGAAAAAATCACACTAATGGTTAAACCTATATGTTATCTTGTTGTGTATTATGTCAAAGTTTTATATGTGTTCATAAGATGAAGTGCTTATGACTAATGTTTTTATTTGAATTCTGGGAGTTGTAGTGTTAATTGTTTAATTATAAAGGATGAATACAACACTCTGTTTTCAAAGTATAATTTATGCACTATAGCAGTATATGAATTTTGAATCTGAATTGATCTGTACATGGAGGTTTATTGGTAGGACTGTCTAATCACTTAAAACTGCTACACAAGGTATACATTTTTCCTAAACCACATATAACTGAACAATGAGGTAGGCTATAGCTAGGCCGTAGAGCAGGGAACTACGTGCTTAAAAAGTAAAAGGGGCACTTTGATGTTTCAGTGAGCTATATGCACTCATAGGAACCTATGTGCCTAATTATACATCCAGCCCCCACCCAGACTTAACTCCGAGATACCTAAGTAGAGAAGTAGCCAGACACTGAAATACCTGGTGAGATAGTTAAAGAAGCATGCAAATATTCACTCACACAAAAGGCACAACTGATATGTATTTTGTGTTAATGAAAGCAGTTTCTTAAACACTAAAATAACCCAATATTCACTAGTACACCAAGAGGCAATTTATGCATACCCTGAATGACACATTCAGAAAATCACATATCAATTAAAGAGAGGCAGTGATTTAGTAAAAGATTTACACACATGTAGAATCACAGCCACAGATAGGAACTGAAAATCTCATTCAGATATCTGCTAAAAAACTGACACTTTCAAGTGTGTGGGTAAATCTATGAGTGAGTAAGGGTGTGTGTGAGTAGCTGTATGAGCAACCTCTCACTCATGCCAAAAAACAAAGAAGGTAGTGAAGAGATATAATAAGTCATGAACTCGGCCTCCTCTACAAGTAACAAAAAAACAAAAAAACAAAGGGAGTCCACTCTCAATTCCAAAGAACCGTGCTATCTTTACAAACAGTGACTAACCCAAGAGAACCATTCATTTCTAGCATGGGAGAAACAATATGTGTTCTAAAATAACCCTCTCCAACCAAAAGGTCCCTTGGTGGCATGCTTCCTTATCGTGTTCTTCCCACCCGCTGCGGGAAGGGGCACGCTACGAGTGGAAGGGTCAGAAAATAAGTGAGTTAAAAAATACCTGGCTACGTGGAAAACTAAACGTTATTACTACCTATAGCTGGTATTAATACAAGTAGGGAAAAGGAGGAAAAAGTGCTATAATAGGCAGTTTCCTCATGGGTCTACATGTTTCGAAACCTACCCCTAAGCTTCTCTTCAGGACCTAGGATGTTTATCCATTTTACTACTCTGACTGTTACCTTGTGTGGTCAGCCTAGTCAATGTCAAAGGCTAATATGCATCTTTGTCAAACATACATTTATCCAATACCTACTTGGTATTCTCTTTAAAAACCATATTTAGGTTGCTTAAACAGGGCCCCATGAACAAGCCACAGGCAGGTAGTGTCTTGTGCGAGAGAGATGCTTTGACGATTAACTAAAATGCATGCTGAGAAATTTAGGAGCTCCTAAATGGATTCTAACAGTCAGTTGTGCTGAGTATGCAAGGGATGACCTGCTACCATTCTTGCGAGAGGCAAAGTCAAATAAAGAACCACAGATGTAAAGCCATGATGGCTTTTGTTGAAAACAAAAGAAATCCACCTCTTAGTGAAATGTCTGATTTATATTGCCGCAAAGAATACCAAGCCAGAGTTGCTCCACATATTCACATGCTACTATGGGTAAAAGATGCTCCAAAGTTTGGAACAGTCACTGATAAGTCTGTGTTGTCTTTCTTAGAGCAGTATGTGACTTGCATAATCCCAAATTAGAATGTTGATAAAATATAAGACAACAAGTGCTAAGATTCCAAAACCATAGGTGTGGAAAATACTGTCATAGAAAATATAGATCTAAAAGAAAGTTTTATACAAGATGTCGTTTTGGATTTCCATGACATGTGATCTCAGAAGGAAGAGTTAATAGCTTTTTGTCCGCAGACAGACACACTCTAACACTGAAATCACCAAAGAACACATACAGCCTCAGAAGAACAGAAGCCTCAAAATATATCACTGACTACAATCCTGTGGTTTTGAAGATGTGGAATGCAAATATGGATCTACAGTTTCCTGCAGATAACTCAATGGCTGTTGCTCAGTGCAACACCTCTATATAACAAAGTCAGAGAAAACTGAGTTGAAGGAGATGTGGGAAGAGATTTCAGCAGAAAAGAGTCTTACAAAGAAATTGTGCAGTTTTAGTTTGAAAACGCTTTCTCACAAAGAGATCGGCTCTTATGAATGTGCAGTCTGGTTAAGCTCAGCTTTCTTGTTTTATAAATCTAGAGGAATTCTATGGGTCAGTTTAAGGCTTGCTGGGCTTGCTAGTACTTGTAACCGAGTATTGCAGTCTTTTCCTGAAATCCAATAGCTTGTGGAATTTGAGCCACACAGTACAAATAATCTGATGACTAACATGGTGGATACATACTGTCCAAGAAGGAGTCCTCATATAGAAAGGACGTGTCTGTAAAAAATACTTCAACATTATACATATAGATATAATGTCAGTGAAAACATTGAAGAAGGAAAATTTGCTGTCAATAGATGTGAAGGATGTTTGGTCAGACATAACAAAGGAAGTTTAATCAACCATTAAAAGGTAAGTGGCCAAACTCCAGACAAAATCAAGTTTGTCACTTTTTCTGCTACTTGCTCCGAGGCACAGCGCTTCTGACCCCTGCAACCGGATTTTGTAACCGGACCTCACTGCCACTGCTCGCGGAAGCCGCTTCGCGGGTCCCGCTTCGTTTGGGGGCTTACCTGGGCGAAAACAGCACCCGAAGGACAGCGACCTCCCTCGGAGGTAGGGACTGTGGGAACGCGTGCAGGGCTGCGAGCGAGTGCGGGCGCAGGACTCCAAGTCCCAGGAGCGCCCGCCAGACCCAATTGGAAGCACCTGGGCCGCTCTCCCTGCACGCTCCGCCCCTCTCACAAGCACGAATCATAAACAAACAACAAGTCCCGCTGCGCGGGAGCGCGCGGGAGCGACCGGGAGAAGCCCGGGACAAGGGCGGGCCCGTTCTAGCCCGTTACAGACCGAGCAAGACCGGACCGGGCCACCCCCCTTGGCCGTGCGGTACCACTACCTGGTGTTAGGTAATAGTATTCTTTGCTTGCTCCTGACTAGGGTCTTTTCATGAACGATGTCTGCGCGCGAAACAAGATACAGGGCAAAAAATGCCAAAAAAGGCACTGGAACTTTGGATGATTTTATAACAAAGACCAATACAAGCATTGACATTGAGATTAACAAACTCCAGCATAGAGTGTCCTTGGAGCTGGAGGCAGCTAGAAAACTATCTACAGATCTAGGCGTGGGCAAAAAATCTTCTCTAGGCAGTATTGCCTTAGTTAAAACTCCTGAGCGCCCTGGTGCTATCAAACCCATTATTATACCAGCTGACGAACATTCTGTCCCTGAAGAAACATTACCTCCAATTGATGTTACACTCGACCTCACCCAAGAAACACCTAAAAGAAATCCACCTGAAATATCTCCTAAGGTGGATACACCTGTAGAGGATAATGAAAATAAAGACAATAATGAACCTAATAATATTATGTGCGCCACTAAGGCAACGTTATCACAAAAAAGAAAACGTCAGTCAAAGTTAGCGTACGTTAGGAAAAAGGCCAAAGTGGCAAAAAGTCAGTGTTTAACAGCATAGTCTAATCCCCGGGGGGGCCTAAATAGTATGTTTCACCAGACCTTCTCCACTAAGGAGTTGCCTAAAAATGGTAATAAGATCGAAGCGTTGAATATAGTCAATGTTGATGTGCATCCTGCTCCACTGAATGAGAAGACAGGTACACCCCTGGTGGACTTGGAGGGTGGAATAGAGGGTAGAAAGGAGGATTTTGTGAAAACTGTATGGGAGACACTAAAAAAACTATTAAGACCTCTTGAAGTTAGGTTATCCTGTATTGAAAACCAACTTCTTGAGGTAGAGAAAAGTATTATTACTTTGTCTAGCTTAAGTTTAAACTCATGTGGCAATAAGCCACAGTGTTCTGATGCAGCTACTAGTAGCTTACATGCCCCCATCCCCTCTGTATCTTCGGAGATAAAATCGGACGCCAAACAAACCACTGTGAAGAGTGCTTTAAAAGTAGTTGACCACACTGTGAGCTCAGTTTATACTTTCTCTGCTACCCCTTTGGTTCCACCAAAAGGTAAAACTGTTAATAATTCGATCTGTAAAGGTCTTATACCAGCCACGAATAATGGAACACCGAGAAATGAAAATGCTCATCCTCCTGCACATATTGTCCCTACCCCTAATGTGCCCTCATCAAATAAAAACCTGAAAAAGAATGCACATAATTACCGCACATCCCATGCTAGTAAAATCACAAGGGGAGGATATATAGATCTTCCACCAGATGCAAGTCCTTTTGTAATTGTATTAACTGGGGTCCCTGAACTAGACAACCAACATGAGGAAACATTTTTGTCCTTGAAAAACAAGGTAATATATTGGCTAAACGAAAACAAGCCTATTTCGAACCATATAAAAAGTAGAATCCTCATGGTAAGAAGGGTGCCCTGGATTGGTCCTATAAACAAAACCATTATGGGTGATTGTATTGTTGTTTCATTTGAGGGCTCTCATACTGCCCAACATATATGCACACGAATCACCTATGCAGGCACATCCTCCATTGAAGCAAGGCCTCTAACATTTTTTTATCCTCCTCTGAGGCATACTAACAATGGAGGAAATTGGACGACGATTAACCATTATTCTATGCTTGGCACCAAATTGGGTAGACAGTTCATTAACAATGCGTGGAATGGAATTTCTACCTATAATAGGTTTAGCTCCCTGGATGGAGTTGATTGACTCCCAATCCAGATAAATTGTCCTATTAATTCTCAAGACATCGACCATCTAGCTGGTGATGAAGGTACTTTCTTTAAATCTGCTAATTTTAAGGTAATGACCCCAGTTGGAGAGGGAGGTAAAGACCGTCAAAATAAAACGCATGCCTTAGACAAGCAATATATAACTGTAGCAAATACGAGGAATTCTGGGCAAAAATCAGGTGGTTCGGCTAATGAAGATATCAATGGTGTAGTGGGTCTGCTATCTGGCTTAGATCCGCACTCTGCAGATGCCCCATTACAAGGCACAATGACAGGACCAGTGTTCACTGCAAATCCAACCTGTACAGGTAAAGGGGTAAAACCATCTTTGCTTTTAACCTCTTGGAATATAGCGGGGGTAAATAAAAATCTGAGGGACCCAGAATGGGCGGAATATATAGATTTGTGCGATTTTTGCCTTCTACAAGAAACCTGGGCAATAGACATACCCCATAGGATAGGATACAAAACCTTTGGTATCGGGGCTGTTCAGTCAAATAGGGGAAGACCCTCGGGGGGTCTCATCATATGGGTCAAAGTCACGTTGAAGATTAAGATCAAACTTATTGAAACAGGCTCACTGGACATTTTGGCTCTGAAAATCATAAATACAAAAGGGGAAGAATGTTATTTAATTATTGTCTACAACAGACCCTCCGTACACTCTAAAAATTCCCCCACGATTGAATTTCTGGATAATTTTATTAGAAGGGAGGTTGGTGATGCTGCAGTTATCATGGGAGGTGATATCAACTGTAATTTTGAACCCGTCCTGGGGCTTGTTGATATCCTTGAGGAGGAAGACCATGCAAACAACATTCCTCAGCTTGAGAGTATAAACTTTGTCAATTGTTCGGCATTGGTCATACAACTGGTAAGACTAATGGTCGATCATAACCTCAGGGCATGTAATGGTCGTTTACCCTCCAACCTTTCAAAATGCCCCACCTTTGTAAGGTCTGATATCACAAGCAATTTGGATTTCATATTTGTTTCATTGAGTATCTGGCATTATATGATGGACTTTGTGGTGTCCAATAGGGGTGAAAGTGACCACTACCCATCAGAATTGTTGGTTGATGGTATTTTGTTCAGTGAACCCCCTTTTCCACCGGCAATTGAGGTTCCTAATCCCATCTCATGTGATGTGCACCATGTTAGCAACAACAGACGTGTACTGAAATGGTCATATGTACTTGAACATGGGGATACACTGGCAAATGTATATTCACTCTTTGATTCTATTTTTGGGTCCTTAGATGAGTATTCTCTTTCATCCAACTGTTATGATAAATTCATTGCATTACACCATACATTTTTTAAAAAGTTAAAAATATGTTTGACAAAAATGCCAAGGAAAAAACATCAAAATGTGAGGATGGGGTGCCATGGTAAATTATGGTATGATCACTCGTGTAGATCAGCCAAGAGGGAGTTATTGTATGCAATAAAAAACAAAACGAAGGATGATGTTAAAGTAGCCAGGGAAACCTATAAGTCTATTCAAAATACATCGAAAAGGACATGGGAGGAGTCGATCTGGGCAGAGATGCTGGCCGCGGCTAAAGTGAAGGACAATGTTGGGTTTTGGAGGCTAGTGGCCAATGGGTCTCATGCAGGTAGGGTTGTGAAGGATGTTTTTTTAGACGAGTTGACTTGGGTGACGCACATCACATCTCTTTACAAACAATATGACAACGGGTCTGATGTCACTCCTTGGTCCCCTCCACCAATTGAGTGCATGAATTTTACAATTGATGAGACAGAAAGGGCAATTGCCGAATTGAAAAGTAGCAAAGCCCCTGGCCCCGACAAAATACCAGGTGACCTGTACAAACACGAGGTCGAAGTTTGGGCCCCGTACATAAACCATTTATTTAATGCTTTGTCTAGCAAATGTCGATTCCCAGATAGTTGGCGAGCTGGGGAGGTTGTCCTAATATTTAAAAAGGGCAGCAGGTTTGTTCCATCGAACTACAGACCGATTAGTTTGATGGACATTCTGCAAAAACTTTACTCTAAACACCTATTGTTTCGGATGAATGACTGGCTCGAGGAAAATGCCATACTTACTAAATTACAAGCCGGTTTTAGGGGTAAGATCAGCACCATAGACCAGGTTTTTAGATTCTGTTGTATATACTGGAAGTATGTGCTCATTAGGATGGGTTGTCTGTATGTCGCCTTCGTAGATCTGAGGGCGGCATTCGACCTTGTCCCTCGTAACCTGCTCTGGAGGTCACTCAGTGAAGCTGGCCCAAATAGTTAAGCTACATGATGGGAATCATGCCAACATTAGGTGGGGACCGAACGGGGAATTGACACGTGATATCCCCATAGAGCGTGGTGTACGCCAAGGATGTGTTTTGGCTCCCACCTTATTTTCACTTTTTGTTAACGATATCCCTGAACATTTGAACAGTTGTGCTAGTGATTCACCAAAACTCAATGGGGAGAGGGTGCCTGCGTTACTCTTCGCGGATGATACCATTTTGATATCACAAACCAAGGAGGGTCTCCAGGCACTCTTGAACTCCTTTAGCACATACTGTGCGAAGAAAGGTCTAGAGATAAACGTTAATAAAACCAAATGTATGGCCCTAAATCCCCCTAAGCTAGATAAGGGGACCTTAAGTCTGGACGGCCAGGTACTGGAAACAGTGGATAATTTTTCCTATCTGGGGGTAGTGTTAGACTCAAACCTAACTTGGAAAGATCAAATCGAGAAAAGTAAGATGTCCTATGCTCATAATGTTAGACCAATTATCAGCAAATTAAATACTTGCTCAAGCAAAAGCGTTACTCCTGCGCTTGAGCTCTTCAAATTTAAAACCCAGTCTGCTGCCCTTTATGGGGCTGAGATATGGGGGCCATGGTCAAAGGATAGTTTTTATGGATTGGATAATAGATTCATGAGATCAATCGTAAGGGTCCCCATAAGTACACCTTTGATTCCACTCCAAATGGATTTGAATCTCAGAAGAACTGATAATTATACAATCTTACGACCACTAATGTTTTGGGTAAGACTATGGTCTACCCCTGAATTGATTGACTATAGGAATGGACTTCAGGAGATATTGGGTCTTGATACTCTACATTCTGTTGTATGGCTCAAGCATTAAAAAATGGTTTTTTATCCTGGGTTTACCACAGTTTTGGGAACGTCCTGAAGGGCTGCCGTTTAATGCAAAATCTATGGTGAAACAAGCATTTTGGTCCCTCATCACCAATCGTTTAACAAATGGTAATAGTATCGGTTCCCTTACTCAAAACTTTTTAAGCTTCAAGGAAGAACCTTTTTTCGAGGCATTTTTGGATGAGATAGAGCCTCCACTTGCGAAGTCTCTATTTTTGAAGTTTAGGTATGGGAATCTTATGACAAATTGTAATGTTGAACGCTGGTCTAGGAGAAATCGGGACGGGGCTGACCTTACACAGGGGAATTGTACAATGTGTTCAGACTCCTGTATGGAGGACGAAAGCCATATTCTTTTTTTCTGCCAAGCGTACGATAAAGCAAGGAAAAAGTGGATTAAACCCCTGTGTAATACCCTAGGAATAAGAACATGTCTCCAGGCATATAGGATTGCCAGGACTAATACCCTACAAATTGTTGTATTTAGTATTAGCAGATTTCTTCTCTCAGTTTATTTTGCTAGAAGTAAGATCGGCCAACCATTCTGAGTAGTCAAACCATGTATATATTCTTCCAAACTAAATGGTGCATGATTCCCTCCCTCGCTACTAAATGTAAATGGTGACAATATTTAGTCCTCGTGTATATATGTATATCTATATTGTATTGTAGATGGTTTTAACGTATATTTTAAATTATGGATATATTTTTATTTGTGTTAAGTAACATATGTGTTATATGACATGCTGTGTGTTCTATATGTATCTTTTATGGCTGTATCAATCGAAATAAAGATTAAATTGAATTGAAAATCAAGTTTATCTATTTAGCTTTGTTTCAGTTGTTCAAGTCATGTTGAACTGAAAACTAGCTACTTTGAGAATTTGACCGTTACAAAGACTCATTCAACACAGTGAAAGACAGCATTGAGTGCTCTGTATTTCCAGTATAACTGTTGAGAGATAAGATTGAACAAGAAGAAACAATTGCTGCTGAGATAGCAAGAGAGAGTTCTCCAAGCATTCTAGTTCAGCATCTGGAAGTCAAGATCCTCTTGGATAGTCAATCATTCAAAATGAAGCAGCAATAGCAATGAATGAAGTGGAGAATACAAAGCAGCAAGCTAGACAGGAAACTCTAGATGTGGAAGAACTAATACATCAATAGTATGCAGATCAGAAAGACATTTTTGATAAGTAAAAAGTAAACTAGAACATGGTTTTCTGCATGAGAAGAAAGGGTGTGCTTGTTCTAAATATAAACCAGTTCCATTGCACATAAGTGGTCAAGTTGGAGCTGAAAGAAGTTTCTTGATGAAAGTACTGACAAGTTATCTACTGAAGACAACAGATTCAAATTTGTCATGTGTAGTTACAGCACCAAAAGGGTTAGCTGCACATAATATTAAAGGAGTTACCCTTCATTGATTATTACTGCTGCCTGTTGATAACAATTTAGAATACATCAAATTATCTGATGATGAATATCATGAAGTGGAAAGAGGATTAAAGAAATTAAAGTTACTAATTTATTTATTTGTTCATTTAAAGAATTTTATAAAGCGTGGACGTGACCCATCTGTGTATCAGAGCGCTGAACACATCGCAAACAGGTTGTACAAACAAAGTAAAAGGCAAAACAGTTATAAGAGAGAACAGCAAGAACTGCAGAGCATCCATCTAGCAGGTTGAATCAAGATCAGATATTGTTAACATTAGAGTCATCCTGAGTCACTCAACAGGGTTGTTAATAGAGATACTTTTTCATCAGAAATACTTTCCTTTCTATTTTGAAGGTGGTAGTTGAGGGGTTGGTTCTGATAGTGGGTGGCAATGAGGTCCATATTCTGGGGGCTAGGTCAGAGAATGAACGGTTGTATGCTGTCTTCTTGTTGAGCTTCTGCAGTTTCAGCAATAGGGAATTGGCACTTCTCACGGAGCAACTGCCCCTGACCATTCAGGTTTATTGGCCAGGTAACTGTAAGTGTTGTGGTGTAAAGCCTTATGAGTCAAGCAGGCAATTTTTAGCTGGATCCTTGCTTCAAGTGGGAAAAGTTTTAAGTCTGGACTGATATGATCACATTTTCTAGACCGCGTGACTAGTCTAGATGCAGAGTTCAGCACAGCTCTTTATGGCGCTAACCTTGTTTTGGGAAGGCCTGCGAGAGTAGCAATCCTGTGGTCTAATCTGTAAATGACAAGGAATTGTATTGCCATATGAAGGTCACCAGGGGGCAAGAAAGGTTTGATTTTCTTTGGTGTTGCGCTGAGAGGATCTTGCATATTCATATATTTGTTTAAAGTAATATCAAGTGATCTCGTGGAGTCAATGATGGTCGGGACGCAATTGAGAGTTGTTATTTCTTTGAGCCATTCATGTATAGGGACACAGAAGTTATTGATGAAATCAGTATAGTATATAACCTAATGCTAACTTTTAACATTTAAGAACGCAGCACATATTCAAAACTGACTATGACATGGTTTTGGAGAAAAACACTTAATAATCTTTGGAGACCTGATTCAACTAACTCCAGTCAAAGGACAACCTGTTTTCAAGACACCATTAGATAATGAAACTAGGAATTTAGTATGAAGTATTGGAAATGTAAACATTCGGGAAAACATTGAATGCAAATAGTTAATCAGAAATATGCACTAAGCATCAGATATACAATATGGAGATATACTGAAGGAACGTCCTCACAAAAGAAGGAGAAAGAGCATTACAAACCTGTCTCATCAAAAATCTGTTTCCAACAAATATTTCAGCTGCAGAAGTAATGTGTAATGTTGTTAAGGAAGATTAGCATATTGTTTGTTTGATGACATCTCTTGAGGAGAGTAGTAAATTCAATTAACAATTATTTGAACTGGAAAAAGAAGAGATAATCAAAATTAGAGCAAATGATAAAATGGAACATTAAGAAGTTGCAGTGCTACTAACAGAAAAAATGCAATCAAAATTGAATAGTTTAGAAAAGTCTGTGTCAAAAACTGCAGGATTAGAAAAACAGTTATGTATCTGTAAAAATTGTTGTGTAATGTTAAGTCATATTTTAAATGTTGAAGAAGGGCTAGTAAATGGAGCAATGGGTAAAGTTATGAAATGTATTAATTATCCAAAAAGAAATTGAATGGAATAGTTAGCTATAAAATATGATGATGTTGGTGAAGTTAAGCAGATTGTTAGATGTGTTGTACGTTTCCTACTCATGAAAGATTTGTATGTTCAGCAAAATCAGTTCCCACAGTGTCTTTAGGGTATGCAGTAACTATCTACAAACCACAAGATTTAAATGTAGATAACGCTCTTGTTAATATTGGTAGTAGTGTATTAAAAGAAGGAATGCCATATGTAGCTTTGTCATGAATTTGAATTTTGTCTGGTTTATTTTTGATTGAGTTTGATGAGGAGAAATTAAGTTCTGATGTGAGCTGTGTAAGGGAGTATAATCGGTTAAGAGCTCAATATGCTCCTCATTTAGGCCAGTATTCTGTGTTTGAAAGGCCGATAATATGTCCAAAGTTGAAAATATCAAAGCCGTCTATCCGAGATGAACAGAAAGATAAACAAAAAGAAAAACAACGAGGACCTAAGAAAATAAAACTACTACACAATGAGGAAATAGAAGGCTATCACTTTGATAATTAATCTGGAGTGAAGTGTTATGCAAATCTAGTGTTAAATGGACTATACCATTTGCCTCATTTTTTAAATGCTATGAAAGAAAAGGTAGATGAAAGAATGTCTTCACAACTATGTTGTTTACTTGAAGCATTAAGAAGTGACAGAAGCATTATACATTCTGCTATTGGAATAAGAAAACTTACAGATGACTGTACTGGATCAGTAAGAATTTTTAATGGTAATGCTAGGACTATTAGAAGAAGAAGATGTGAATATCAATGAATTCTTTGGTTTAACTTATACAGGGAACCTTAACTGTGAAGTTTGTCAATTTGCATCAAGCACTGAAATCAATTCAGAACAATTTCTCAACTTGACATTACCAGATTTTATAGCTGTGCCCTTTGAAAATGTAACTAAAAGCACCCATCAAGATACGACCTTTCCAAACTGCAGATCAGAACTTAGGTCAATGTTTTTTCGACAATGGTATGGAAAATGTGTCATAGTCATGCTATAATGAAGCAGAGTGGTACTAAAGTAGGAACTGAAATTTCAAACTTTGTAGCTAGACAAATTTCCATTTCATGAAGAACTTTCACAACTATAGCAATCATATTTCATTAAGATGTTAATATAAGCTTTGGACACTACGCAATATATTTAAGATGTCAAACAGGATGGGCAGAGTGCAATGACATACACGTGACATTCAAATCAAGACTACCAAATTACCAAACTCATGAAAGCTATTTCTAGCACCAAAGTTGTAAGGAGACTTTAGGATTAGAAAATGTGGTAGTGTGTTGACATATATATGGACTATGGGCCAGATGTATGACCAGTTTTTGCGTGTTCAAATGGGTTCGCGACCTATTTGCGCATGCAAGAACCTACATGGCCATGTATAAACACTATTTTGTGACTCGCAAAAAATTGCAACCCGCAAAATAATGTTTTGCGACTAGCTATTAGGAAGGGGGGGTTCTTTTCCTAATAGCGAGTCTCTAGCCATGTATGAATGTTTTGCAACTGAAATTGCAGTCGCAAACACTTGCAATTTACCGTCCTCTTGAAGAGGGTGGTAATGTAGTCAGAAATAGGAAGGGGTCTCCAGGTGACTCCTTCCACTTTGTGACTGGCTCTACAAATATTTTTTAAGGGCAGGCAGTGGTCACAGGGACCACTACCTGCCCTTAAAAAATTTAACAAAATTGTTTCCTTGTTTTTTTCTAAATGCAGCCTGTTTTCCTTTAACGAAAATGGGCTGCATTTTAGAAACAAACTGCTTTAATGACAATCAGTCCCAGACATGGAGGTCTGCTGAGCCCAGCAGGCCACCATCCCTGGAAGGGCCAGCCATTTCCAAAGGGGTTACAAATTGCGAGTGGCTCATTAACATTCATGAGCCTCACATTTTGCAACCCCAATCGGAATCGCAATCAGTGTCTCTGACACTGTTGCACATCCCAATTTGCGACTCGCAATTGAGTGCAAATTTCAAGTCGTAATTTGGAATGGTCGTGCATCTGGCCCTATGTCTTTCTCAGACATTATTCAGCCTATTAGGGTTATTGTCTACAACAAGTTGTTAGGAATGAAAGACTCTCTTTAACTGTGGGGAAGTAATTGACAAAACATTTGAGGACTACATTCTGTTACTACAGTTAAAAACTAAATGGAGATACTATAATACTAGAAGCCTTAAGTTGCATCTAAAAAGTCTCTTTGCCACTCTTTTATTTCTGCTTCAGGAACTTCTGCGTAGCACTGTGTGTTATGTTTTCGTACAGGGACGAAGAACATTTTAGACATCATTTTGCCTAACAGGGATGATGTTTCCAAAAAGATATCCAAAAATGAAGACTGCTTCATAGTTGTTGGACATTTTGTACCAGATTTAAAAATATCAGAAACAGTTTTAACATATAGTTGCTTTAATTGAGATAGTAACCTATCAGCAAGCCAGCATTAAAAAACATGTATTGAGTGAAGTGCACAGTATGACATATTTGTAAAGAGGTACTATGCACATTTGTTTGTTTTTTTACAATCCATTGATAGTTTTTTCCCCAACTGTTTGATGATGATGCCTCATACAGGACACTGTATAAAGTGAAGAAGTATGAAAGCTGAAAACAGTAAATAAAAATGTGAAAAGATTTTTCAATGATGAATTACAGCTTCAGAGATAAAATGTTGGGTGTTGTTTTTGTTGCTTAGTGTTCAAAGTTAAATTCTAACACATTTTTCTCTGTTTATATTTTTTCACAGTGGTTGGAGATTGGTATATATTACGTG
This sequence comes from Lissotriton helveticus, assembly GCF_964261635.1. NCBI lineage: Eukaryota > Metazoa > Chordata > Amphibia > Caudata > Salamandridae > Lissotriton > Lissotriton helveticus. The sequence continues at coordinate 1,377,738,882 of NC_136069.1, read as the reverse complement.
TGTCAAATCACTAATCTGGTGATGGATTAATCAAGTCACTAACTAGACAGTCATCTTTTTCACAGTGGTTGGTATATATTACGTGTGTCAAATCACTAATCTGGTGATGGATTAATCAAGTCACTAACTAGACAGTCATCCAATCACTGAGGTAGTGTACTTGCAGTCATCCAAAGTCCAAGCCACTACTCGGGCACTCATCCAATCACTCATGCAGTACTCATGGAGTCTTGCCTTCACTCAGGCACTACTAATGTAGTTATGGAATCACCTAGGTACTACATTTGCACTCTTATATTCATCTAGGCACTGCACTTCCACCACTCCATTCACCCAGGCACTACACTTGCAGTCATGCAATCATCCAGGCAGTACCAATAAAGTCATCCATTTACTCAAGCTGCACCCATGCAGTCATGCAATCACCCAAGCACTGGACTTGCACTCATTCATTCACCCAGGCACTGCACTTTCACTCATGCATTCACTCAGGCTCTACACTTACAGTCATCCATTCACCCAGGCACTACTCTTGCACTCATATGTTCACCCAGGCACTGCACTTGCGGTCATCCCATTATCCATGCACTGTACTTGCACTTATGCAATCATCCAGGCTCTACACTTACACTCATACAATGACTGAGGCACTACCTGTGCAGTCATTAAATCACCTAAGTATTACCCATGGAGTCATCCATTCACTCAAGAAGTATCCATGCAGTCATGCAATCATCCAAGCATTGTACTTGCACTCATGTGTTCACCCAGGCACTGTACTTGCACTAATTCAATCACTCAGGCTCTACACTTACACTCATCCATTCACCCAGGCACTACTCTTGCACTCATATGTTCATCCAGGCACTGCCCTGTACTTGCACTCATGCAACCATCCAGGCTCTATACTTACACTCATACAATCACTCAGGCACCACACATGCAGTCATTAATCCACCCAGGCACTGCACTTGTACTCATTCATTCACCCAGGCACTGCACTAGCCCTTGCACATATCCATTCACTCAGGCACTACCAATGCAGTCATGCAATCAGCCAGGTACTGCACTTGCACTCATACAATCACACTGGCACTATCCATGCACACAACCACTCACCCAGGCACTACAGTTGTAGTCATCCATTCACCCAGGCACTACACTTTCACTCAATAAATCACCCAGACAGTACCAAGGCACTCACACAATCCTCCTGGCACAAACCATGCATGTATCCAAATACCCAGACACTAATCATGCACTCATCCAAACACCCAGGCACTACACTTGCACTTATTTATTCACCCAGGCACTGCACTCACATTCATCCAATTATCCAGGCACAGCATGTGCAATCATTCATTCACCCTGGCACTGCACTTGCACTCATCCAATTATGCAGGCACTGCACTTGCACTGATGCAATCATCCATGCAAACATGGACTCTCCCAGGCACTACCCATACACTCATCCAATCATCCAGCTACTACCCACACATTTATCCAATCCCCTATGCACTACTCGTGCACTCACTGAATCACCCAAGCACTACATATGCACTCATTCAATCACCCAGGCACTACCCATACACTCATCCAGTCACCCTGGCACTACCCCTGTACTCATGTAATCACCCAAGCACTACCCATTCACTCATCCAGTCAGCTAGCCACTACCCATGCACTTATCTAATCACCGAGGCACTACCATGCACTGATGAAATCACCCAGACACTACCCATACATAGATCCAATCACCCATGCACTACCCTTGCACTCAACCATTCACCCAGGCACGAACCATGCAGTAATGAAATCACCCTGGCACTGCCCATGCACTCAACCAATCACCCTGGCAGTACTCATACACTAACACAGTCAACTTGGTACTGCACTTGCAGTCATCCATTCACTCAGGCACTACCCATGCAGTCATGCAATAATCCAGGCACTGCACTTATCTAATTACCCAGCCAGTTCCTCTGCACTCATCCAATCATCCAGGTATAACCCATGCAGTCATACAATTACCCAGGCAGTACTACCCATGCACTCAGAGATTCACCCAGGCACCACTCCTGCACTAATTGTAACATCCATTAATCAGTCATGCACTCATTCAATCATCCATACACCCGTCATACACTCATTCCAACATGCATACATACTTTCTCTTTTTTTATCTGTAAAAGGTGGTTCCAAAAGGAGCCTATTTGTATTTATATTTTTTTTTGGTGGTTTTGTAAAGTTTTGTTTTTAAATTATTCTTTTTTATGTTAACAAAAATGGCAACTCGGACAGGAGGAATTCGAAACTTGTTCATGTGATGTTGATTATAACTTGTAGATAGTCCCTTACTATGTTCTCAGAAATATCCCCAATTTAGAGATTATCACGTTACAGGCGACCTTAAATGGCACGCTGCTGTATATTATTTAAGATCACTTTGACGAAACTTTTTCAGTCTGCTCAGATAGATGCGAAAACGTAGAGGAACTGTAAATATTTTTTTCGAAGCAAAGCATATGTCTTATAATTCCTTAGGGCACACCTGATTATTGGATTGCCCTTGTAAACTGGTTGAGACCCATGTGCACGGTATGAATTTTCTTTTCAGGGTCTCATGTGAACTCTCTGGGAGACTTTTCAAGCAGTAAATCACTGCTGCTGGAGGTCCCTTGGTAGAATCCAGGAAAAACAACCGTCCAGTCCTGCGAGATCTGCATGAGTGGAACAATTCTCCAGGGGCGGGCCAGGGAACAGCTCAGAAATGTTATGGTATTGCATTAACTTGAAACGAAATACCCATGATGATGTATATATAGGCTATCAATAGTTGTAGCTGAACTTTCGTCGTGCCTTTAATTAACAAAACAGTTTTTAAATGACCTACTGAAGGATACGTGGTTTAGGTACTTGTGTATTTACTCCACTCTCCCGTATGCTGCACATGGAGTTACTAAATAAATGTTTAATGGGCTACAGAGAGCTAAACGTTTCAGTGTGTTTTGAGTTTGTGAACAATTTGGCAAAAGTATGACCTAGGTGTTTGAGCCTGCAGATATTCAGGTCATATAAATATTATATTTGACAGACTTTTCATTGTTCCTCTTCCGGTTTGTATCATCAGCTTAGAAAACATATTTGGCCGTGTCAAATTTGACACTGTGCAGCAATTTATATGTAGATTCCCTAGAACTGAGCGCAATGTCAGGAAGCAAAAAATCCAAGATACAAAAATGCCTGCAGAATGTAATTATGAAAGGGATAGGAAAGCATCAGTTCCCAGGCCAGCCTGCCCAAACCTCAGTATTGTGGAATTTATTCAAATAGATGGCAAGGGGGGCTGATACTTAATCCAATGGATTTTCTCAGACCTTTAAACTTATTTTACACTCATTTCAGAAAGGGCGTTTCCCTTTCTTTTGAAAATGACAGCGGTTCCGCCTTCCAAGAATGAAAAATCTGGGACATTTAATACATTTGGAAAAGGAGCATTAGGAGGCGATCTGACCGGCTGTCATTCATCGGAACTCCTTGCCCTGGTCATTAATGAACTGCTGGACAGTATATTTAGGGATATGTCAGGAAATGTATCACCTTGTGCATAAATACCGTTTAAAATGTTATTTGGCAGGGGAGGATTAAAGGGAACTACATTTGTGAAATCACACTACATCAAGCTACACCAAGCTGTGAAATCAACAGAATGCTAAAAACCTCATCTTTTCTGCTCTCTTTAACGTGGGTAGTGCAATTACTGGGTATGATTGCTGAAAACTGACCTGTAATAAAGCAAAATTATGCAAAACAACTGCAAACTCTGTCTTCTGTTAAATTGTGCTATTTGCCTTCGAAATTGAAATAAAGGAGTGACCGATATTTTTAATAGACTATTTTTCTTGTCACTCATCTGATATTTGCACGTGGCGCAGCTCTCTTGGGTAATCGTAAATGGAAAACCACATATGTATTCAAAGCTTGAAATTGAAGCAAAAGCTGCAAGAACTCTGCTCCACAGCATAACAAATAACAAATCCCCACACGTTTTGGATTTATATTCGACATTTGGGCAATCTGCAGACTCATGCAGGTGGTACCAGAGGCAGCTGGTCAAAATTGCCATAATGAAGGACCAACCCTGTTCGACAGTACATTCTTCCTTCACAGAGAGACACTACACTTACGTTTAAAATTATTTATGGCAAGCCTGGTGAGAAGTGTAAGGGGCTCATCCGTGAATATGTAAGTACAGACTTGTAAGTCTTGACAGTAAATGCCCATTAAAAATGTTATAAGGGGGCGTGGCCAAGACAGCAATGTGAGAGGACGTGTCACGGGCGAGCTCCGTCGCCCCGTTGCCTGCAATAGCTATTAAAAGCAATACTCGGGGGCTACAAAAGGGGTACCTCCACAGCTGCTGGTGCCTGGAACACGCGGCTGCCACCGGAGAGGCGGATCCGGCGGGGGAGACCGGGAGGTGCAGCTCGGAGGGCCTGGACGCCTTGCCGCCGGGGGACCCGCCCGCCATCTTGGCCCTGTGACTGGGGACCGGCTCCCGGGTGGTTGCGCCTCTGAGGGTGATTCCTCGCTGTACAGTGATCGGAAGCCGTGCTGTGCCGCCTCGCTCCATGCGGTGCCCTCCGGTTGCCGGTTTGGAGCCTATAGATGCCTGCAAGCAACCATTCCTTAGTCCCTTGCAGAGCGCGCTCAGGCATTGCCCGGGACCTAAGATGGCGCCGCCCTGTCACCGCAACTTCGCCTGACGCCGAGAGCTGCGTCCAACCCCTCACACCAGCGAGCGCCTCCTGCAAGACTGCGAGGACGAGAGGAACACCCCACCAATGCCTCAACTTGTCAGGGAGGTGGGACTCCCTAGCGAAAGCTGCCGCTGCAGGCCGGAGGCGGCCCGACTTGCCTGACCCCAAGATGGCGGCGACTCCTAGGGTCCGCGATAGCCTCCAGTGCTGCGCCTAGCACACCAAGCGCATCGTACAAGGCACCCTCCCCCCGGCCCATCCTGCAAGAGAAGCGAAACCCTTTGATCCTGTGCAGGCGGCTCAGCTGGGGGCGAGCAGGGGTCTGAAGGAGCTGAGGCCGGTGTGTGGCCGCCGTTTCCTCGACGCGTCGGACGGCCGGCGACTGGGCCTTGCCTACTCCCAGGGGGGCACGCAGAGCTGAGGGTTCCGACACTGAAAGGGTGACCTGCGGCTGCTGATTGCGTGCTGAGGACCCAGTGATCAGAGCGGACGGAGCTGACGGCGCTGAGGCGGTTCCTAGACAGGAGTGCGGTGTGTGCTTGGCCGCAATTCCTGGGGGAGGACCCGGCTTTGGCGGGGACACAGAGCCGCACTTGGCGCGGGGGCGCAGCCGGCTGGGCCCCTGCCCGGGGACATTACTGTGGGACCGGGAGCTGCTGCAGGGGTGCCCACCGAAATCCCCCCCATCGGAGCTCTTCTTTCCCCTATCTGCGGACTGGTGCGCCGCTGCTACCCGGCGCCACTGGACCAAGGCTGGGATTACTGCGCACGCCGCCCGCCATCTTGACTCATTGGGATCGGACCCTGACCGCCGCCTTGGCCCCTCTGGCTGCTACACCCACTGGCATCTGCATCCCCAGTACCGAGCTAACTGATCTGGAGCAAGGGACCGGAGCTACGACGGCGCGTGAGTACCCCTGCACTGACTGTGGAGACCCGGAGTGACCAGCGCCACTCCTGAGCGGTGATGCAATTTCCTGGGGGACGAGAGGTGTGACACCCGGGGCTTGAGGAGGGGGCCGACCTGTGCAGCGGATCTCCTGCGCGATAGTGATACCTGGAGGTCCCAGGCCTGAATCCCGTCTTGTGGGCAGAGAGCGCGTTTGCGCGTGGGGAAGTGCTTGAGCGGGGAGTGGAAGACTGGTGGTGCTCCGCACTATCCCCACGCCCCGGCAACGCCATCGAGGAACCGTGCCCGCGGCGAGGGTCACATAACAGGTGACTGGACACCGCGCCCTAAGCTGATAATGACCCGAGGCAGAGGGGGGGACAGGACGGACCCGGCGACGACGTCCAAAGGCACGTCGGTGGTCGCCATGTGGGGCAAAGCAGGAGCGTCAGCACCGACTGAAGAGATGCCGCCGCCCGTCACTGACTCCCCCCCGGTGACCCAGGCCTTCATGTCCTCTTTCATGGCGGACTTGAAATCGGAAATAGGCTCCTTGCGGTCGGAGGTGCATACATGCGTCAAAGAGATGCGCAAAGAAGTCACAGAGCTGGGGGACAGGGTTGATGGACTTGAAAAAATTGTCGACACACGCACTGACAATCTCGAGCAGTTGTGGCAGAGGGTGGCGGTTCTGGAGGAGCAAAACATTGAGATCCAGGTCAAACAGGAGGACCTTGAGAATAGGGGGCGCCGCAACAACCTCCGCATCCGCGGCGTACCACTCGGGAAAGAAGGGACTGACATCATGGCTTATACGGCTCAGCTCCTGCATGAGGTGCGAGGCGGCGAAGGGGCCTCCCTGCCGCTTCTGGACCGCGCACATCGAATCTTCAGCGCGGGAGGCAAGATGGGCCTTCTCCCGGATATAATAACCCGACTACACTACTTCACGGAGAAGGAGGCCATACTGGAAGCAGCAAGGGACAAGCAAGACCTACGATTCGAAGGGAACAAGATTCAAATCTTCCAAGATCTGGCCCCCAACACGCTGCATAGAAGGAGAGTCTTCCGCCCTGTGACAGAAAAATTACGGACTCTCGACATCCCCTACCAGTGGGGACACCCCTTTGCCCTCATCTTTTGCTGGGATGGCAAGCGCAGAGTAATCCGCTCCTACAATGAGGCGGCGCAGCTGATTGGAATCTCGGAATCCCCCGAGCGAAGCCCATCCCGCGCCAAGCGCCAGGAGAGATCCCCGGCTCGACCGGACTGGACCACGGTGACCCGGCATCGCCGGACGCCCCCGAAAGATGCCTGCTCCACATCCCAGGTCAAGCAAGACATCATAGACCACATTCGCTCCCTTGAGAACGACCGCGAGGAGCACCCCTCGAAACCTCATACTCCATGACCCCCAGTTGTCCAGCCCCCACACTTAGATGATCAACGATTGCTGAGGAGAACGCTGCTGCAAACCCCTATGCAGGGATAGAAGCCTTGGTGATCGTGCGCCCACTGAAGGGCGATAGGAAGACACCTGCACTTTTGCAGCCCGCATGAATCCACGCACCTCGGCAATGCGGGGGAAACACATGCCTGGACCTGAGCCCGCCGTATCTCTACAGGGGGGTAACCGACCAATGGAGGCGGCCCAGACGGGCCGGTGATTGGAGCCACTACCCCTCAGGAGGTGATTGGGGCCGGACCCGGCGGCCATGCGACTTAGGAGTGAACTCCATGCTGCGGGGATCCAATCTCTCTGTCATGGCAGACATGACACACTCACCTTGAGATTAGCTTGTACCACCTACCCCTCGAATCCATACCGGGCAGTGGGGTAGACGGGCCTCGGGATAATTGAGACTCACACCTTTGGCAATACACCCCCCAACTTGTCCCAAAGGAAGTGACATTCCTGAGATCATCCAAACCCTAGGGTAGCGGATGCCCGGAACTTGGGACATTCTACTACGGCCCTGTTGGCCTATTGTGGTTATCTATTTTCTGTGTACTTTCTCTTTCCCTACTTGTTCTATCTTTCCTACTTCTCATCTGAGTTTTCCTCTCACTTGGCCCCTTCTCTCTTTGTGCAATGCGGCGACCCGACAGCCACCACGGGTGCCTGCGCGACTGCGGGGGGTGGGAACGGCCACTCCCCTCTGTCCCACGTGGTGGAAGACACAGGGTGATGAAGCGGCTTTTAACCCCTTCGTATCATGGCGGTAAATGTCCCCGCTCCCCTAAAGGTCCTGACACTTAATGTCAAAGGACTCAACTCCCCCAACAAGCAAACTCAGGTATGGCGCTATCTTCTCCACCATTCCCCTGACATCATCTTTCTTCAGGAGACCCATCTCTTGCGGGGGGACACTAGACGTATGGCACACCCCAGATACCCCACACAATTCTGGGCATCGGCTGACACTAAAACTGCGGGGGTGGCGATATTGTGCAGAACTGGCTTCAAGCAGGGATCCATAAAACCCTATAAGAGTGGAGACGGACGCTTCCTTCGGGCCACGGTGCAGGTGGGAGGCATGCAATTCACCCTTGGCAATGTATATGCACCTAACCAGTCGCAAGATAAATACCTCCAGTCACTTCTGCGGGAACATTTTCAGACCGGCGGACTGCGCACAACACTGGGAGGGGATTTCAACTTAGTGTGGGACCCAGACATAGATCGCGGCGACGGCGCATTTAGCGGCACGGGCGCGATGTCGGCCGCGTTAAGAGGGCAGATCACTGACCTGGGGCTTGTTGATGCATGGCGCTATCATAACCCAGGAATCCGAGACTACACTTTCTACTCACACTCCCACAGAACTTACTCGCGCATTGACCACCTCTTTACCTCTCCTGACCTGACCCGGGACACGCTGAAGGTTACCATATCAGACATCTCACTATCTGACCACGCGCACGTGGAGATGCTTCTGCAAGATCCACTAGCACGCGCCCCTCGGGAGCGGCGATGGGTCCTCCCTCCGAGCATCCTTTGAGATCCGGAGGATGTCAACAGTATCCGCGAAGCCATAGACTCGTATTTCGCCCTCAACGACATCCCGGAGACCCCATTCCCGACAGTATGGGATGCCTTTAAGGCCACCATCCGAGGTCACATCACCTCGCTGGCGATAGCGTGATGACGGGCAGCTCACAAACTGGAGGCTGACTTGGCGGTTGAGATCAAGCAGGCGGAGGGACAGGATAGAGACCGGCCCTCCCTGGCGTCCAGGAGAAAGCTGGCGAACCTTAGGGGACAACTCCGCCTCCTACGCACTAACAAGGCGGAACACTCCTTGCTGGCACTAAAACTGAAATATTACGAGGGGGGGGGACAAAGTAGGACGCCTTCTGGCGGGACGGCTGAGGGCGAAGACGGCTAAAGCCCACGTCGCAATGATACAACGCCAGGACGGCACTTGTGCCGTTACGGAAAGAGCTAAACTGGATACCTTTGCAGCCTATTATACCTCCCTATACGCGGAGGAGCCTACGTCGGCGGAGGCTCGGAGGGCTGTCCTCGACGACTACGAGGGGACTCCGCTAACACCAGCGTGTGTGCTGGAGCTGGAAGGGCCCATATTGGAGGACGAGATCTCTGCGGCACTGAGGGACCTCCCTGTGGGGAAAACCCCAGGGCCAGATGGCTTACCGCTGACCTTCTACCGACTCTTTCAGACCCAGCTTCGTCCCCACCTGTTGAGACTGTTTCAATCCTTCTCTGACATGTCCGGTCCATCCCCTGATATGGGTCTGGCGGAGATAGCCTTGATACCAAAGCCGGGGAAAGATCCAGCGCAATGTGCCTCGGACCGCCCGATCGCCCTCCTGAACACCGACCTGAAGATCTACACTAAAATACTGGCGAAGCGACTCGACCCTCACATGCCAGGATTGGTAAACCCGGACCAGGTGGGGTTCATCCATGGTCGACAGGGTGCTGACAATGTACGCAGATTGGCACACCTGGTGGGTAAGGTGGGGCACTGGGACATTCCAGCCTGTCTCCTCTCGCTAGACGCGGAGAAGGCATTTGACCGGGTGGACTGGGTCTTCTTGAGGGAGGTCCTCCAGAAACTGGGTCTGGGCCTCAAAATGATAGCGCGGATCATGGCCCCGTATCTAGGGCCGCGAGCCAGAATCAGGGTTAATGGACAATTGACATCGCCGCTGACGATACATAGAGGTACGAGGCAGGGGTGCCCGCTATCGCCGCTCCTGTTCGCCCTCGCAGTAGAGCCGCTCGCGGCGCTGATTAGGCGCGACCCAAGAATACAGGGCATACCACACGGGGGAAGAGATAACAGGGTGGCGCTGTTTGCGGATGACCTGATCCTCACCCTAACGCATCCTCGCGAATCCCTACTGGCGCTCATGAGGTGCTCTGCCTATACGAGCAGGCCTTGGGCCTGAAAATAAATCACACCAAATCCTGGGTGCTTAACCTCACTGTATCTGCTGAGGAGCTCCCATCCCTGCAGGAGGCTGCACCTTACCGATGGGCGGAAAACCACATCCGGTATTTGGGCCTTGACCTCACTCCCCAATTAGGCTCCTGGTCTTCTGTAAACTGGACTGAATGCCGGAGAGCGGTGTTGGAGGATCTCCGGAAGTGGAGGCCCCTGATGATATCCTGGCTGGGACGTCTCAAGGCGGTGAAGATGTCGATCCTCCCTAGGATCCTATATGTATTTCAATGCCTACCCACCCCTATTCCGCTCCACTGCATACGGAGCCTCCAACGCGAAATCACGTCCTTTATCTGGGGTGGGAAACGCCCCCGCTTTTCGCAGAAGGTCCTTATGGAACCCAGAGATAGAGGCAGACTGGCATGCCCCAACCTGGTACATTACTACTGGGCAGCACACCTCCGATTCGTGGTGGAATGGGGCTCGCGCGAAAGCGACAAGCACTGGTTCCATATGGACAGGGCGGTCACAGGACGCACCATATGGGACTTGCCCTGGCTCCCGCGAACAGCACGCTCCAAAAGCGCGTACCTTGCGGTTCCCACGTAAACGGTCCTGGACATCTGGGATAGAGTAGCTGTGTCTAGGGGTCTTACCACGTTCCCGTCTCCACACACACCGATTGCCGAGAATCCACAGTTCCCCCCGGCCCATCGGACCCGGGCGTTCGACAAGTGGATAAAAGGGGACTGCAGAGTGATTGGGGACCTCTTCATAGGGGACTCGCCCAAAACATGGAAGGATTGTAGGGAGGAATTTGGAGTACCACCGACGGCTGCCTTACAGCACACCCAGCTACGTCATTGGACTGTGGGGGAGGACATGTACCGAGCGGCCACCCGGGCATACACGCCCTTTGAGAAGCTGGCACGCTCCCTAGGGGGCCTGAAGAGGCTGATTTCGCAAATATACTTCATTTTGCAGCACCCTGCGTCGACGCCTGCACATCCCTACCAACGACAATGGCAATCAGCGACAGGCACAGACATTGACCTCTCCCATTGGAACAGACTGTGGAGGGACATACCCAAGATATATTGCAGTATCCCACAGAGGGAAAACGCCTACAAACTGCTCACCCAATGGTACTACACCCCTCTGCGTCTTATTAAAATGTTCCCCAACTCCTCGCCGATGTGCTGGAGGTGCGACTCTGCGACTGGCGACTTCGTGCACATATGGTGGTCATGCCCGACCTTGACCGTCTTCTGGAAGGAGGTGCTTAGTCACATCAAAGGGGTGCTGGGTTTCCCTCTACCTGAGGAAGTTCGCACAATTCTACTTGGCATCCGCCCTACCACACTCAAAGCACTCACTCGCAGTGACTGGATCTGCACACTTCAAATGCTAGGGGCAGCCAAACAACTCATAGCCCTATTCTGGAAGCGAAAGGAGGAGCCACCCGTAACTTCCTGGTTTGTACGCCACTGGCAGGTCCTGGCGATGGAGCTTCTCACGGCACGGCTACAAGCGCGAGACACACGCTTTAAGGCAGTTTGGGAACCCCTAGTGCGACACCTCTGCTCCATAGAATATACACGCCATATGCCCCCTAGACTTCGTGCTTTGCACCTCTTTGAAGATGCACTCGTCCCTGCAGACCCAACTAGGCTGTGTGCCTGACCACCACGGGCACCGATGATGGTCCTGCTCCTGCGCGCGGCCCCCTGCGCTCGCCCTATCGGCATACTGCACATGTCCATCATCCCTTCTTCTTTTCTCTGACTCCTCTTAGGCCTTTCTGTCTTTCCTACTTTCTTTCTTCCTACTTGCCACTCTGGGCCTCGACTTTCAGCGAGACAGTTGCGCCCTGTTGCGCAGTTTGTGACAGTTGGGCTAGTTGCCCCGCCAAACGCCCTATCACCGAAATGGACACATGCCTGCTTGCAGCGCACACCTACTCAGCCTATAAGTAAGCCACGCGGCCGGCCCCCTCCTGGAGGGTTGTAGGCATGGCGCTGTGTTAAAATGTCTCCCCCATCCATGCTGGCGCCAAACTAAAGAAACTGATTTATACGTGGCCGGCCTCGACACGAGGTTGTAGGCTCAACGCTGTGTCCACAATAAACAGAAGTGAACAAAAAAATGTTATAAGCAGGTTCTGACTATCAAAAAGGAGAATAGAGAGGCGTGGCAAGCAGGAACAGTTTAAGTTTAATTAAACAATAACGGCAGGGAATAGCAGCCGCAGCCCTTACAGTCTTGTGGTGATATTGAACATGCATTAGGCACATGGCATGCTTTATACTGTACAGGAGGTGCAATAATGAGAAGCTCATCCTCCTTTGGGCAGGAAATACTGGTACAGTGATCCCAACCTGATCGAAGGGCCATGAATACCAACTGGAGGTCACACTCTGAGGTGGTCCAGGTGTCCCGGTGTGCTGTGTGTGTGTAATTGAGGGTGACCTTTTTATGCTCTTGTAACTGATGTAACTTTTAACTTAACAATCCTAAATGTTAAGTGCTCTGATACCCTCTTGGGTCAAGTTTGCGCTATATACAACTTTTTAAAATAAAAAATAAAATAAAAAAAAGTACTTTCAGGAAAAAATATGCGATTTACTGCTGCAGTCTTCCTGGTGCATTTGAGACTGTGACATACCTGGTGTTTCCATCACAGGAAGTGCTAGGCATGGACAGAGGGCAGCTGTGTCATGTTGATCTAGTAAAGGGTGACTCTGAAACTGTAACAAGTGTTTTATTGTGAATTTGAGTACCGCAGGCAACAGTTGCTCTGGGTTGTGCTGGTCTCCTAAAAGCAGGACCATTTTTATAAATTAATCTTATGCTAACAAAAGCATAGATTTACAATGTAAAGGTTATACATACATAACATATGGGCATACATACATTGTCCCTGATTAAGAGCTCATAATTTGGATACGACCGCACACAGTGCAGTCAGAAACATTCATTTTCTAGAGGAGCTTGTGCTGCTGGCTGAAAACACCCACAGCGTAAGCTCCAGTAGAAAAATTTATGTTTTTATTTTTTAGGTTTTAAATAGATCTAGCTAGACCCGAAGGTATCAGAGCGCTTTACATATTCGAGAGCAAGGTAATAATCCAGTCACTGAGCATATGACGTGCAATAATCTTAGGTTCAATTACACACACAAGATATACAAGGGAAAACATTGTTAGACAATGTGGGTGAAATACACAAAAGTTTTAACAATGAATAGGACTTATTAATTATTAATGAATTGTATTGTTTTGATTTACTTAATGTGAATATACAAATATTGTTTGAACCAGGTGTGACTCTGAACTAGAAACCGTAACTTGGAATTGTTAGATAGCAGCTATAAGTGTAACAGAGCACCCTTTTTAAATGATTTAAAGTGTGATCTAAAGTTTGTGAATATACATGTTTTTCTTTTAAAAAAAAGTTTTTATAAAAAAACATTTTAAATAAAAAAAACTTTGAGAGTAACCAAAAATGATATTCTAGTGTGGCGTACTAATGTTGAAAAACTGCTTAAACCTATAAGTAACACCAAATGAGTCATATGTGTAGGCCTGTTGGTCACTTATAGAAAGACTAATACACAGAAAGGATTTCTTTTTTGTTAAAACTGTTGATACCCAGTCCTTTCTGGTCCCTGGGAAACTCTCTACCTTTTGAGATTGAAATACACAAAATGTACACAAGGAAAGTAGTTAGGCCATGAGGGTGGTTACTGATTGTGGTCAATTCGCACATTAGGAGTCCAGAGTAAGAAAGACATTCTAGACAATAGAAGCAAACAAAAAACAGCCAACTGTTAAAAGGGGTCTGAACCGAGAAAGAGAGACTATTAGAACCAAGTTTAGAATTGCTCATGTGTTCCAGTATTTGTTGAGGAGATGGCGTTTCAAGTTTTTTTTGAAGCCAGAGAAGGAGGGGCTACATTGTAGGTCCCTCGGGAGAGAGTCTAAATAAAGAGAATGGGAGCGACCCCACACCCAAGAGAAGGGGTACCACAGGTAAATAAAAAGCAAGTTTCTCCTGGGAAAATGATTTCACTGCCCTAGGATCAGTTATGTTACTTGATTTTAACCATCCATACTAATTCATTCAACCTCATTTATCCACGACAACTATAGTATCACCGATCACAACAAAGAGAGGAATCAACCAGGGCCCCAACAGTCAATTATGTAGAACAATACTCAGAAACAGCTGATATGCAAAAGTAAACAAATTTTAATACAATATATAGAATTTACACAATGGTTAAAAATACTTTCGTAAACAAATTCATGTAATACATAAACAATAATAAAAAAATATTAAAAATAAATATTAAAAACACAAATGTACTAACAATGCAAAAGAATACAAATGAGAGAACAACAAACAACAGTGTGTAATCATAAAAACATCATAAATTCGTTACTCCACGTAGAATTCATTGTCGTAATTTTTCATGGGGGTCAATAATTCATTTAATCTATTCACCACCCAATCAGATCCTTGGATGTAACACCCAAAAATACGTCGACGCGTTTCGATGGCCCTTATATTATTGTAAGCCACCTTCTTCAGGACAACATTTATAGACTGTTCTCTTTCAATTAAAAACACCAGTGAATCCTAATAAAAAAACATATAAGCAGTGTGTTATTATTTACTTAAGCATATCATACTAATGAAGAATTGTATACCTAATATCCCAATCATAATATTCTTGCCTCTATCACCTAAAATCATAGGACGGAGAGCAGTGTTCATCCCTTCTAATTCCTATACCGATTAGCTTAAACAGGATTTCGTAACACAAGAAGAAAAAGAACAAGACGACCTGACCAAGGTCTAGCACAACCAAAACACAAGTGTAATTTATATAGTTTCTGGTGCAGCACACTTCCCGTGTCTGTCGTCCCAAGGCACAGTTCCGGTCAAATACTCTTATCAAAAGGCGGAAGGCGCACTCATTAAGATATGACAAAGACAATCTTCTTTAGTCCAAATGAGTTCACTTCTTTATTTCGGTAATTATACCAAGCGAATCACACAGACAGCACGTTTCATTCCTTGACGGAACTTCGTCAGGGCTGAAATTACCAAAAAAAAAAAAGAAATTACATAAATTACATACCATGATTCCACAAGACATACATAGACAAAGACCAATATATATAACAGAAGGATGGGATTTAAAAACAGAACCTAATCTAAATGAGCAAAAAATTGTTTAAAACATATTGAGCATATACAATTATTCCCACATATATATAAAACATCATATGTACAATACTCACAAATTACATATATGTACAATACGAAGAACATAAATGGAACAAGAAAAAGGTAATACACAACAATACATGTGATGACCAAAAAGTACATGTGGTTGGATCCATCACACTGCCTAATTGCTTATTTGTATTTATTTTGAAAATTCATGATCATGACTTAAGATATAATCGACATAGCAGATGCCAAGTTCGTCATGAAAAGAGAAGAGTGAAATGTGATAATATACAGAGCATTAGAAAAACAACAAAGGAAGAGAAAAAAAGAGAGAAGAATAGGATGAGATCAGAATATTCTGCAGGACGAGATCCAAACAAATCCACAATGTGTCTATACATAATTTGGTACGTTGGCAGTCCCAAGTACTTGAAAAAACAAGACAAAAAACGTAGTGAGATTTGAGCCCTAAGTAAAAGGGACCCAACGGGCACATGACTGGTCACATGGACAGTACCCCAAATACCAGAGGCGTAGAGCGAGGAAGGACACCCCAAGCAAGGCAGACTTATAATCATAAGCCATACTAGTTTAATGAGAAGAGTGTAGAGGATAAACTCACCATGAGCACCACTGCGTACAATAAGCCAGTGAAGCAATGAGTATAATGGAAGTCACCGGATAATGCCACCTGCTCAAACTTGCGATGAGAGAATCAGAATAAACTGTAAAAAAATGCAAAGGGCATCTATTAGGAAAAACCTTAATGAATATCCTGGACGGTTAACTATCCATTGTACAAGGTGGGGGGGCAGTCCAATTACATCTAAAATACCGAAAAAGAAGAATTTAAGAATTCATTGTTTCCTCCATGTAACAGTAACAGTTAATGTGGGAAGGGGAGTACAATAGCTTACAAAATGGCTTGGAGAAGCAGGCTCCTGTCCTTGAACCACTGACAGAATATCGACTCTAAGAATATCGACCTACAGAAACATCGACGCTGCAATATTGAAGGTAAGTATATCGACATCCTATCTACAACATGGTAAGTACAAAAATATCGAAACTAAAATATCGATGTTAAAAATATCGTAGTTAAAAATTTCGTTTATTTTAGTTAAAAATAAATGTGTAAAATAAAGTAAATAATACTAATAAATAAAATAAACATAGTTAAAAATATTTAATAATGTTTAAAATTAATAAATGATACATATATATTAATAAAACATTAATTAAACATATACATAAAATATATAATATATACTTACTTAATAACAACTTTTAATAATTATTTTAATTACTTATAAATTATTTATGAATACTATAAAATACAAATACATCTACACACAAAAAATAATAACATAAATAAAAAGTATATAATTATTTAATACATTAAAAAAATAAAATATACCTACTAAATATTCTAAATTTATTAAATACTACATTATATAAAATAATAAAAAAATATTACATAAAAAAAAAACTACTATTTAAAGTCCCAAAAATACTACAGTAATTAAAATATCGGATAGCGTAGAATGTAAAATTACTATTCTCACTCCAAAAAATGAAACAGTAGGGAAAACGTTGGATAGTGGGTGGGTAAAAATTACTATTCCAACTCCAGAGTGTGAAACAGTAAGGAAAGCGTTGGATAGCATAGGGGTAAAAATTACTATTCTCACTCCAAAGAGTGCAACAGTAGGGAAAGTGTTGGATAGCGGGTGGGTAAAAATTACTATTCCCAGTCCAGAGAGTGAAACATTAGGGAAAACGTTGGATAGCGTAGGGGTAAAAATTAATATTCCCACTCCAGTGAGTGCAACAGTAGGGAAAGCGTTGGATAGCGGGTGGGTAAAAATTACTATTCAAACTCCAGAGTGTGAAACAGTAGGGAAAGCGTTGGATAGCGTAGCAGTAAAAATTACTATTCCCACTCCAGAGAGTGCAACAGTAGGGGAAGCGTTGGATAGCGGATGGGTAAAAATTACTATTCCCACTCCAGTGAGTGGAACAGTAGGGAAAGCGTTTGATAGCGTAGGGGTAAAAATTACTATTCCCATTCCAGTGAGTGCAACAGTAGGGAAAGCGTTGGATAGCGGGTGGGTAAAAATTACTATTCAAACTCCAGAGTGTGAAACAGTAGGGAAAGCGTTGGATAGCGTAGCAGTAAAAATTACTATTCCCACTCCAGAGAGTGCAACAGTAGAGAAAGCGTTGGATAGCGGGTGAGTAAAAATTACTATTCCCACTCCAGTGAGTGCAACAGTAGGGAAAGCGTTGGATAGCGTAGGGGTAAAAATGACTATTCCCACTCCAAAGAGTGCAACAGTAGGGAAAGCGTTGGATAGCGGGAAGGTAAAAATTACTATTCCCACTCCAGAGAGTGCAACAGTAGGGAAAGGGTTGGATAGCGTAGGGGTAAAAATTACTATTCCCACTCCACAGAGTGCAACAGTAGGAAAAGCGTTGGATAGCGGGTGGGTAAAAATTCATATTACAACTCCAGAGTGTGAAACAGTAGGGAAAGCGTTGGATAGAGTAGGGGTAAAAATTACTATTCCCACTCCAAAGAGTGCAACAGTAGGGAAAGCGTTTGATAGCGGGTGGATAAAAATTGCTATTCCCACTCCAGTGAGTGCAACAGTAGAGAAAGCGTTGGATAGCGTAGGGCTAAAAATTACTAATCCCACTTCAAAGAGTGCAACAGTAGGGAAAGCGTTGTATAGCAGGAAGGTTAAAATTACTATTCCCACTCCAGAGAGTGCAACAGTAGGGAAAGCGTTGGATAGCGTATGGGTAAAAAATACTATTCGCACTCCAGTGAGTGTAACAGTAGGGAAAGCGTTGGATAGCGGGTGGGTAAAAATTACTATTCCAACTCCAGAGAGTAAAACAGTAGGGAACACGTTGAATAGCGTAGGGGTAAAAATTACTATTCCCATTCCAGAGAGTGCAACAGTAGGGAAAGTGTTGGATAGCATTGAAATTAAATATAACATACTTACAAATAATGTTTGTATTTAAAATAATTAATAATTAAAATTTGAAACCAACATCATTTACAAATACCCATTAATAAATATTAAAAACATAATTACAATTGAATAATTTATTAACAATAAATTAACAATAAATACCAATACATATTAATTAATCGATACTAGTTGCCAAATAATAAATATTGAACAATGAAATATTTTTTAAAACAAAACACATATTTATTATTAAAAATTGATTAGCAATTGAAAAACTTTAAAAAATACATTTATTTTTATACCAAAAAATACTTTTCATAAATCATTAATTACCAATTATTAAAAAATAGTTTCCAATTAAAATAAATTGCTTACCAATTAAAAAAATTAATTACCAATTACAAACATTAATGATCAATTAAAAATTTTAATTACCAATTAAAAAAATTAATTACCAATTACAAACATTAATCACAAATTAAAAAAATAAATGATCAATTACAAAAATGAATTACCAATTACAGACATTAATGACCAATTTAAAAAATAAATGAACAATTAAAATAAATATTGCCAATTAATATTTATTAAAAATGAATTTATCAATACCAGTAAATAAAAATAAATAATTGTTTAATTACAATTAAAATACTTCCCACCCAATTCCCCTATAAACCTGCTACCCGCTACAAAACTTAAATGCAAAAATTAATTAACATTAATTTTTAATTCCTAAAAAACAATAATTAATTTAATATATTTAAATTACTTCCCACCCCATTCCCCTATAAACCCACAACCCGCTCCAGTACTAAAACATTAAATTCACTTTAAAATATCATTATTAATATATGAAAATAGTACACATGTAATTTTAAACAAGTAAAATACTTAACAAAAAACATATAACACATACATATTAAATACATAATAAAATACATAATGGTAATACAAATATCGATATTAGTAACATCGAAATTAGTAACATCGATATATTTGATATCGATATTACTGACTTCGATATTACTTACATCGATATAAATAAATTCGATATTTCTTACCTTAGGGTCGATATTCTGTCCAACGATATTCTTGACCTCGATATTCTTTACCTTCGATATTTTAGACTCGATATTTCGGTAGGTCGACATTACAAACTCGATATTTCGACTGTGTACTCCTGTCCTTATGTATAAGGAAACTCCACACAGTCATATACAGGTCGGCCATAGGCGATATAAGGCCAAGGATTTAAAGAATCAAGAGAGTGACAAATAAGCAGTACCCAGCCCCTTAACCCATCGGTACAGTCAGAAATGGTAACTATCATCTTATCCCAGAATTGTTCCAATGCGCAAAAAAAATATAAGAAGAAGCATATAAAAAAACAGCCCCTGACGAAATGATAAACAGAAATATCTATTTTAAGCAAATCGCTTGAGGGCGAAGCCCAACCCTATAATGTATCATAGATGTGCTTTAACCTTTCTCACCTCGTGGAGTATTTAATCCCAATAAACCGATAAACCGATAATCCAAAAGACAACTCAGAAGTTATAACCCAGACTGTCCATGAAATACGACTGTGGGGCTCACCTGGCAATAAATTATGTCCAACGATGAACATGGAACAGAGCGAGGGAAGCACTTATTTCGGCACCTGTGTGGCAGTATCGACTGTTAAAAGATAAGTTGAAAATACACTCGAGTGCATGTGATATAAAAGTAGCCGCATCTTAGAAGATAAATGGAAAATACACTCGAGTGCATATATTGTGAAAGCAGTCGCATCTGTGAGTGCCCCCCCCTTTAAAAACCTTGAGCACGGCTTGGATAGTTTACGCAAATTAAACGAAACAAATAGATTTCAGCTAACGTCCCCCAAATTATAACTTCAATTAGCCTGAGCATATGGAAAAACTGGCAGTGTAGGTCATATCACACAATGATTCCCCCTAGCGCTATATATCCAATATCAAAAACCCGAACAAGTCTAAATGTCAAAAGTTAGCGCAGCCCACCAACCGGAAAAGCAGAGCAATCTGCTTCTTACCTTAGTCCAATACGAAAACCCCCTGCATGGTAACAGGGAGAGTGAAGTCAGATGATTCCCGTGACTGTCCATATTTAAAGCCAATAACTTCCTGCGAAATTGGACGTCCCAATTAGTGGCGTCAGTAGAAACCAAGGACGTAATCCAAACCTCCGAGAGGTGAAATAGAAGGATAAAAGACGGAGACACCCGAAATGGCAGGATATTCCTACCTTCGGGCCCGATAGCTGGCTGCCATCTTATAATAGGTGATGAACCGACGAGAGCTTGCTGCACTCATATCAATAATTACGAAAATAGATGAAGTGACAAAGTGACATTTTCCAAAGTTTCCGACATAGAGGGAAAGATGAAAGTAGGACACTCCAAAAGGCAGGGTGTTCCTACCTTTAATCCCGTTTGATGGCAGCCATATTATAGTGGGTAATAAACCGGCCAGAGTTGCGGCGGGCTTACTGTCGTGTCCAAATTGTTGGCATAGAGATAATAAAATGTGTGACATGGACACACCAAAGGGCAGAGAATTCCTACCTTCAAGCCTAGTTACAAGCACCCATATTGGTAAAGGATATCTAGCACATGAGGAATTTGAAAAGATATTTTAAGATTGATGAACGGTCCATGAGCACACCCCGGTGAATGCTCACATTACATCAAAAAGCAATCCACATAACCCCCAAAAAATATTATTATGGGACTCACCACTGTATCGCGAACGGGATCGGCCTTTATACATTGCCAATGGTCGTATGTTAATGACCATGAGTCCGCAAGTTTATATGAGTATCATTCTGGAAAAACCATGGGGGAATTCATAACATCCCTTCCCTTTAGGACCTACATTCTCTAAAGCATGGGGGCATATGGGCCCAGTATAAAAATCACTAGTCACATCGTCATCACAATTTGTTATTGTACAACATAACTGTCCAAGGGGTCTCCGAATACCATTCATCCATTCCATACACATACACATTTCTCTCCATGCGTGTTCCAACTTTCATGCAAAACATATCCTATTCATCATTGTCTCCCCAGGCCAAGCTGGAAAGGAAATCGATTCTACCTACCTCATGATATTTCTGGGGTGGTTCAGAAGATATTTCCACAATTTTAATGTTTTTAGCGGGGCTCCTTAGGGCTCCAAACGCTTCTTAATACTGACACTGTGGGTAGAAGGACAATGGTCCCGTTATATTTTAAATTTAAAATTGTTGTCCTCTTATGATCTGGGGTGGAAATACATTACACAGAACCCCCAACCCTTTTCAGGACCTACCTATCACTACAAGGTGGTCTATCCTCCACTGGAGAAATATTAAAATTAAGCGGGGCTCCTTGGGGCTCCAAGCGCTTCTAAAAGTAGGTACTATAGAGAGAAACAATAAACAAAGCCACTTATATTAAGTTAGTGTCATGCCTCCTTCATGTCTGATTTCTGGGTATACTATATACAACTAAACCCTACTAGAACCTACCGGTTACTTGGGGAAGGAAACCAACGTCTATTCTTTTGGTAATGGTACTATTAAGAATATTTTTTAGTCTGTAGAAAAGAGAGAACACATATACGGTGGTGCTCTATTAATAGCCCCCACTTAATTGAAACAACCTTATAGTTCTTTAGTTCTATTAGCGAAGCATACTCACCAGGGTGCAGTGTGCAATGACTCTAAGTGCATGTATACCGCAATTTGTCTGTCTCAATCCCAAGTCTTCCTCCACTCTTTTTTATATATGTGATGATCAGAGGGGTGGATCTTAAGATATACCATATCAATGAATATAAATATTGTAGGTCTTTCCACAAAGGAGGAACACCCCCTAAAGCTTCTTAATGTCATAAAGTTTGTTTAAGGAAATCTAATTCCCTGATTCCAAGCAGCCCTTATGTCTCTGATCTAGCCCAAGTTACCTTACGTCAATCCTTTTTATAAATTAAAGATATCATTTGTTTCCCTCACCCTCCTGACTTTGTCCCATATTCTTAGGAAATCCCCTCTAGTACAGGGAGTCAGAATGCAGTGAAATCTTTTTCCCTCGGGAGAGAGTTCCATATGCTGAAAGCATTATCTGAAAAAGAGCCAGCCTGAGTTGATTTCCTTTTTAGTTTGGGTGGAACAAGGAGAAGTGTGTTGGAGCTACTCAGCAATCTGGTTCTTCCTGCTTTTGTGAGTTTGTTGTCTAAATAGTCAGGTATACATGAGTGAAGGCAATGTGGGTGATACAGGCATGGGATGGGAAGCCAGTTGAGGGTCTTGAGGGCAGGAGTGATGTGTTGATACTGTTTAATATCTGTTATGAGCCAGGCTGCCATGTTTATTACTGATCTGAGGGGAGCGAGGTGGGTTTTCGGGGTCCCTGTCAGGATAGCATTCCTGTAGTCAAGTTTGTAGAGGACTAGACATTGAACGACCTACTTGAAATCATCTGAGGGAATGAATGGTTTGATTTTCTTAGTTGTTTAAGTGTGTAAAGCACTCCTTTGGCTGAGTTTTTGATGCAATCCTTCATTGACAAGTTTTTGTCCAGGTTAAAGCCGAAGGATTTAGCCAAGTTGAATAGATTGAGAGAGCAATTTAGAGCCTTCAGGTTACAGATTCAGTCTTGGATTGGAAGGTGGTTAATGTTTGGGGAGAACAGAATAACTTCTGTTTTTATGCGGTTTAATTTAAGTTGGTTGGAGTTAAACCAAGATTGTATCTTACTCAGTGTGAGGTTGAGATGTAGAATGTCACTGGGTGATTTGATGTTTTTACTAGAGTTGAGTGTCATCTGGGTAGAGGTGATATTTGATCCCTGATTGCTTCAGGATGATAGTAATGGGTTCAATGAAGAGATTGAAAAATGGAAGGGGAGAGGATTGAGCCTTGGGGGATACCAAGAGTGACAGGTGTGGGTTTTTGAGAGGTAAGACCGGATTCTGATTTGTTGTGATCGGTGTTGTAGGTAAGATGTGAACCATTTTAAAACTGCCCCATTAATACTGAATCAAATCTTCAGTAATTCCAGTAAGGCTGGGTGATTAACTGTATCAAAAGCCATTGATAAGTCAAGTAGGCTAAGTAGGCATTCATGTCCTTCTTCTAACTATCTAGGGATGTCACCTGCGATATTGAACATGGCAGTTTCTGTACTACAGCCTTTCCTGAACCCTGACTGGAAGGAGTCAAGTATGCTGGATTCCCCTATATGCAGGTTGAGTTGTTGTAAGACACATTTTTCCATAGTTTTGGCTAGGAATGGGAGGTTGGGGAAAGGTCTAAGGTTGTTGAGATCATAAAGGTCCGCCCTGGGATTTTTGAGAATGGGAGTGATTTGACCTTGTTGGAGGGAATAGGGAACATCCATTACGACGCGGTGTTTACACCGCACTACCATTACAATAATGGTTTTACAACGCAAGTCATTACCACAACTTGTGCTGGAGGGCGATCTAGGCTAAGGAATAGTAGATTTACTATTCCAACACCTTCCCTACTGTACGTAGGCTGGTGTTGGAATAGTAAATTTTACTATTCCTAAGTCCAGCACCCTACAGCGCATGTCGTGGTAACGACTTGCGTGGTAAAACCAGCTTTGTAATGGTAGTGCGGTGTAAACACCACATTGTATAGACATACAACCGGAGGGAATCCGGTACACAACCCGTGGTGAGCAAAGTTTTGATGATTTGTGTCCAAATGGTTTAGGTTATGTACTATTTTGGCTGGGAGGGGATCTTTGGTGTGAGAAGTGGGCTTTAATTTTGCAATATTATTGAAGACATCTAGGTCTGTTTTGAATTTGAAGTCCGATCAATTCGCATTGTTTTTCAATTGGGTGTTAAAAAAGTTGTTGTTTGTTCCATTTGGGGCCATTTGATAAGATCAGGTGGTGAGACAACTGTGGAGGGGGGTGTCAGAGAGGATAGATAGTGTGGGAAAAAGGGTTGAGATTTGAAAGAAGGATTGATACATTTTTGCGAATTTGTCCGTGAAGAAGCTGACAATTTCTTCACATCGTTCATTAGAGGCTATTATTTCATGTGGGGAGGAAGACGTGGTTTGTTGATTGACAATGTTAATGAGCTCCCTGGGTCTATTCATTGCATGGTCAAGATGTATGCGGAAGAAGGAGGCTTTTTCTCTAAAAATGTGCTTCTTGTATGCCAACCTTGCAGTTCTTGGTATAGTTCCATGTAATGACGAGGGGTTTTGGCTCCAAGTCCTTTCTGCTTGTCTGAGTTGTTTCTTTCATTGTTAAGATCCGAGTTAAACCAAGATTTAGATTGGATTGATCTTAATTGTTTTAATTTGAGCGGTGGGACTTGGTCGAGAGCTTCCATTATAGCAGTGTTGAAGTGGGCAGTGAGATCATTTACGTTAAGAGTGTGAGGGAGACGTTGTAGTAGTTCACTAATTTTGGCTTCCAGATCCACAATTGTGACTTTTTTGAGATTTCTGATGCAGGGTGCAGGGATGTTGAGGGGGCACCATAGATGCCCACCCCCAGGACAGTATAGAGAGGCCGCGGAGATGGGGCAGCAGCTAAGGGCTCCCAAAGACACTTTCCTGACAGCAGTTCCATGTCACAAATGTGGACATGGAACTACTGTCGGAAAGTGCCATTATAATCTGATGGTGGAAACATCATCCTTAATTGATTATGAGGCCTTTTTGACCAGCCAAAGAGCTCCTTGAACCCATCGGAACCGCATTGGATTCCCCGGCTGGCCAGTGGACAGAGGCTTTCCGACTGACATTGTAATTAAGCCCTTAGCATTTTCTTTCAGACATATGTACTAAACCGGCATATATGTTTAAGCACCAGCTTGCACATTATTGAAAATATGCAATGTCCCAAAAATCTGTTAAAAAATGCTACATAAGGGGTAATGTACTTTCTATAAAAGTGATCCGTTTCTATAAAAATCACAGGATAAGCCATATATATTTGAAGCATCTGGGCAACCACATTTATACTCAACTACCAGTTTGAAAAACATACTTTAAACTCCCTCAACATGCATTTTAACCTCTGCCAACTCCAACTGTGTTGCTGACACAGCAGAGTAATATTATACTACATAATATCCAAATTTATTTTCTGCATAGGTTCACCCCACAGCATTTGACATGTTCACTTATTTGAGTGTGCATTCATCATATATAAATGCAGGATACTTTTAGCATTGTTTGTACATGTATACCAAGTAAAATGTGCTTTCCTATAGTGTGATAGTTCAGCAATAAAACATATATGTGTTCACATGACTTTTACTGCTGTATAAGTTTTAGTGAATGTTTACCAATATTAATATGGTAATTATTGCATTTTGCATCATTTGATGTGAGGCCCGCCCTTTTCAAAATAATGAGAAAAATGATTTAGGCAGGCTAAAGGCAAGTAGAAGGCAGAGAGTAAATCTTTGCCTGATAGAGGAAAAAGAAGCTGTAAATACCCTTTTTTGAAGGCCACAGACTGGCATCTCAGAGCCAGCCCAGCCTTATTAACTCACCATTGTTAATGAGTAGAGATAGACAATGACCTTTTTCTGCATAGAGCAACACGTTTGTTGTTCCATTAAGATGTTCGGATGAGAGGCAGCCTTAGAAACTTGTACAAGCCTTTTGGTGATAAGATGGATTAGCTAGAGGCAAGAAGGGAAAGAATGGAGGATGGAGAAAAACTAATTTTGAAACACTGTTACAATGTTGTGATTCATTTTCATGTAAAAGTCACAGAACTGCTCGCTTTCCAGAAAGCACCATCCTCATGAAATGCCTAGGTGGTTTGTGGGCTTTAGACCACCACGTTTCCTGATCCAGTTAGCAAGTTGGCATGGAGCCTTCACTTTCCCCAGAGAGTTAATAAACGTACTTTCCAGGACATCTTTGGCATGAGTTACAAAACATGTATCAATGTAGCAGATTTAAGTCAAATGCCTACCTCATGAAGTGAAAATAACATCTGGTTCAGGGATAAATAAGAGAACAAATTAAGTGAATTGTTAAAGTACAACATTTCTTTCTACCACAAGCAATAACTGATTGGAGAGGAGACAAGACACATCAAATGCTAGAAAGCTACACACTTATATTAACATAAGTTTGTAAAGCAATAGGATAAATATGGATTCAACATAATGGTGAGCTGCTTGGTCACTAGCACAGCTCAGTTGGCAGTTCTTAACACAAAAAACGGGTCACTATCCTATGAAAATATGTAAGGGAGTAAAAAGCGACATTGTATTGGGTCATATCAAGCTTCGTGCAGAGGTATAAATTGACAGAAGTTAATTCAGGTACTATGGTGCTTCATAATATAAATCCTTGGGAGGAATATTGCCAGTTTGATATTGAGAAAATTGGCATCTTCAGGAAATATTTAATTACAGGCACAATATGGCCCAAAAATCAATATCAACTCTGCTGTAATCCCTGTTATAAAATAGTTTTTCCTCGCAAATAGGCCATATTGTATGGCCTGTTTGGCGTCATACACATCACTGTGAAGATACCGAATGACCAAAATTCAATGGACTTTTAGAATGCTAATTATGCATCTGATATAGTTTGTTGATATTAGTCTCACAAATTATATATTAGGGTTAATGTGTTATAGCAAACGGGGAACATTTCAACAAATGTGCAGAATTGGAATAGATTTGTAAGACAACATTGGCCCATGCTGTGGATATAGACTGTAGACATCATGATTAGAGGGCACAATAAAAACACCTGCACTGCCCAATTCCAGGATAGTGAATAGAGAGAACAGTGACAGTTTATGGTATTTATTTACAGGAGGATGGTAGAGTGCACTACGTTAAGGTAAGATAAACAATACAATTATAGTTTCAAGAGTTTCAATGGTACACAGGCAAGGAAATGCAAACATAATTTTTTCAAGCTACAGACAAATTAAGAGTGGAGGGCAGTACAAGTCTCATGGCCACTCTTTCAAGTAATGGTTTAGCTAGGAAATCGGTTACATTTGTGTCCAGCAGTATATTCTCATTGTGATTAAACATGTGTCTTAACCTTAGAGTGTTCAGGTTAATTGTAGGCTGTGGTCAGGAGTTCAGTTTTAGGAGAAATTGATTTTCAAGCAGTGCTTAAAATATGTATTGGTCTGAATCCTGGAGGACACTTTAAGCTACGCCATTCCAACCCTAAACCTAAACAGGAGTACATTTGAGTGGAGGCTATATTTCACCAAATGCAAATTGCTTTTACTATAAAGGTGTCTCTGTATGCCTTAGAATATTAAAGTATCTTTCAGATACAGGGAAGGGGTGGGTTGTTGAGCTTTGAAAAATATGCCAGCAAACCTGAAAGTTCCGCAGTCTTAGAGAGGAATCCATTTAAGTTCAATGTGTGCAGACATGATATAGCCAAATTTCATAGTGCCCATAACTATTCTTGTAACTATTTGAAGGATAGCCTTCAAAATCGTTGTCCACATAGCAGGGAAGTCAGTGATCAAAAAGATTCAACATTTCTGTCTTGAGATTACCAGTGCCTGTGAGCCCTGATTTAGATTTTCTTTGGGAATGAGTCAGTAAAACAATTTAATGAGATAAATCTGATACACATTGACAATGATATTTTATACCATCCATTGTTGTTCTTCACTGTGGCAAGGCTGGTTCTCCCTTAGAAAAGAACTGGGTTACATTATAAAAGATCATATTGCTTCACTTCAGTTTGGAAGCAACTAGAAACATGATTCAAGGACTCATTTGAATAGTAATTTACGATTCCACTTAATGGTAAAGTAAGATTTTATATAGCTATTTTGCAGTTACACTGTTATAAAGTTGTCGTTTTCCTGCCTAGGCCAAATGTGCCTACCTGCCAGTGTCCAGTGTGAACTGACCTATTATGGCTCCCCTAGAGTGTTATGTATATTGCTTCCAGACAGTGAACACAAGGGCCTTGGTTGTGGGGAGCATGATGGCCTGGGGCCATCAAATGGCAAGCTGGGAGCGGTACCCATCCCCTTCTTGACTTCAAAGGAGGCCTACCCTGTCACTGGCAGATGCAGCTCACACTTAGGACAGGCTGCCCTTTGCTCTCTAATCAGACTGCCACCAAACAAGGTGGAGGTAGAGAAACTGACCAGAACTGGTTTAGGAGTGGGCAAAGGCTTGCCCTCCATACAAAGGCTGGCACTGGGCATCTATATCAAGAAAGAAAAAGAATATTGTAAGTAACCAATACTCTTAGCAAAACAGGAACATAAAATTAATTCAACACATAGTGGCACAGTAGCACTAGCAAGCACAGTACATAACATTTGTGGTAAGTATCTATACTCCCACTTCTTCGGCCTCTAACATTTGTGGGAGTTTCAGGCATTATACTAGCAGTATGGACTTCATTACACACCAGTCGTCTTCTTCTTCTTATCTCTAGTTTAGCGAAATTACATAACCTTGCTGTAGCCTGCATACCAGCTCAGTCAGCTAAACATGCACCCAAGACAAACTTACGAGTCATGATGCAGACTCACGTTAGTTTTATTTACTACTACTTTCTGCAGGTGGGGAAACTCGTATTTTTCTATCACGGGTGGCACTGGCCATACTCTTTCTGTTACATGAGGGCAATTGCTCAGTTTCACTTTCACCCTACCCTTGGTACTACAAAAAGGCCGATTATATATCTGATCCAATGATCATTGCTTATATATGGGAGTTGGACGACGACATACGGTCAGTAGCGGTCGGTGGTGAGAGTGCTGCCGGGCGGTGATGTGGGGAGGGGGAGGGGCAGGGTGGGGGGTAGTAAACTATGAATTACGGCCGATTACAGGTAAGTAAACATATAAATAAATACAACTAGTTTTGTTGCGTGCACTGCATCGCATTTGGCGGTGCAGTGCGCCCAATGAAATTCATTTTATTTATTTTTATGTTTACTTACTGTATTTGGCCGTAATCCATAGTTTGATACCCCCCACCCTGCCCCGCCCCCTACCCAAATCACCATCCGACAGCACTCCCACCACCGACCGCTACTGCATAAGGTACTTTGTTTTGATTGATTGTGTAACCAACAGATAGGCCACCCTTTGCAGGCTGGCTGACACTGTCGAAAAGTAAATTAACATAGGTAGGGAGTGGTCCTCGGAGTCAGAGGAAGGCGTTTGATAACTAAACTATACACAATATTAAGGGTGGGCGGACATTTCAGTTCCGCCCACGGAATGTGCGATAATTTGCACCTTCCGCAAAGAAGGCGGAAAACGGGGCAAATTATCGCACATTCTCGGGCGGAACGAAATTTGGCCGCCCGCCCGACTCCCTCTTCCCGCTCGCCTACCGCCCGCCTCCTGCCCGCCTTATTAAATTAGATTTACAGGCTACAAATAAAGTTAAATAAAACTTACCTTTTCGACCTGCAAAATTCCCGATCGCGGCTTCTTCTTTAAAACTGCGCATGGGCGAGAGCCTGCGCTTGCACATTCCTCGCCAGGAATGCGCATGTCAGATAGAAGAGGCCATTGGTTACTCAACTCACGCTGCTAATGCTTTTGCTAATGCCATTGCTAAGTAAAGGGTGTCTTCATCAACCGTTGTCCAATGTTCACTACAACTTCCTACTTACTAAGTCTCAACAGTACAGTGAGTGTACAGTACACCCTTCCCACTAGTGTGATATCAATAAGTAGGGAATATAACTTGCCACCGCCCGCCACTGCTGCTGGCTCACCCCCGTAGTATCTCCTGCAGGTGTCGCTGCTGCATCTCCTGCCCCCTCCGGAATGGCCTCATCGGCATCGCCGCTGGCCCCACCGGCACTGGTGGTCAGTAGTACGCATAGAAACAACAGTACACCTTTTTAGATGCCTGTACACCCCCCCTATTTAGTCGTTTTTACTAGCAAGATTGAGAAAAAGTTAATAGTATACATACATATACAACATACATCACTAGTCCAAATTGGG
Source organism: Lissotriton helveticus (assembly GCF_964261635.1). NCBI lineage: Eukaryota > Metazoa > Chordata > Amphibia > Caudata > Salamandridae > Lissotriton > Lissotriton helveticus. Next base: position 1,377,708,604 of record NC_136069.1, on the reverse strand, counting down.
TACTAGAATAGAGACTAGAGCGTTATGGTCCCTAGGGTCATTATAGTCTACTATAATCGTGCAAAGTTAGCCTGAGGCATGCAACCATTTTAGCTTCATGTATTTTGGGCATGTGTTACCTCGCAACTTGTTGTGGAGTAGACGCCTTTAGTTTGAGCCCACATGAGCTCATACAGCTACTGTCTGAGCGTTGTGTTACAAGAGGTAAAAAAAAGCCACTTTGTTATGGAGTTCAGTTAGTCCGTATTGTTTAGCCATAACATGTACATGTTACACTTTTTGGCATGACTGAGAAATGCTTGCATTATACTATCTAACGCGCACATCATTTTTCTCATAACAGCAGGAAGATTCCCTTCTACGAACCAGAGATTTGCAGAGTTTATAATGCATGTAACTAGTACTTCTACGTTCTACGGTGAGGGGTTTCCCAGAATTCACACAGATTTTTTGTCTTTTAATTCTTTTATCATGCACTTGTAACAATGTTTATTGTTTTAATCTATCTTGTGCATTTTGCTGTTGTAGTACACTCAATTTTACAGAACAACATACAGAGCTTGTTAGTTGAAAATAAACCTTTTGAACTTACACATAGACTCTGTGGTATTTGGTGTGGTGGTGGACTTACACGAGTGAGTGAGCGAAAGGGTGTTAAGTTCTGGGTTGTGTAATCATTGGGTACCTTCAGGTGGGGGTTCAGGGACATAATGAGACACTATAGCTAGACAGTCAGGGGATTGTGGGTTCACTTTTGACTGACGTCACCAACTTCCTATTTTCTTGTGCATAGGTCTGTATCTGGCTGTGCAGAATCCCCACAACAGTAGTAGTATGTACTATTTCCTATAAAAAATAGTCAAACATCTGTGTGGGCATTTTGTTTGTCAAAGCCTCAAGAATAAGAAGACTAGGAGAGGACAACCCAAAGGACTGGACTCAGTGGCTAGAGCTGTTGGTCAATCTGAGCTTTTTTCAAAACCTTAAATAAGGAGTGGCCAGCTGGGCAAGCTTAGCTACAGACACATAGTAGTAGTACAGAGAGTCATAGCAGAGGCAGTTAGAACTTAGAGAGGCAGGGATAACCGGAATTTAGAAACAGATAGTCAAGAAGATCAAAGAAGCTTTTGTAAAGAATAGAATTAGGAATAGAACCAGATTTAATAGTTCAGAAAATAATAAGGTGCAGTAAAAGTTAGGGAAATATAATTGTTAATATTAACCACTGGAGGACTTACTGGGTCCAGCAGCAGGGCCCTCGGTAGAGGAGCGGCCCTTTAGTTGTCCTGCCGACTCGGACCCCGTCTTCTTGCCCCTGGGTGCTGCTCATGTAAGATATAAAAAAGAAAGAGACAAACAAATAATGATTGCTGTGATTGTGAAGTAAATAAATTACTTTAAAAAACGATCCAAATTTCTTTTAGGAAACAACAATTGCAATAAAATTGACCTATCTAATCAGATCAACTACGGGTGGGACAATTGAAAAACAAGATGGCCGTGCCCATAGGCGACCGCATGGGCAAGTTTGCGAGCCCGAGCATGCAAACAGCGTCCCGAACACGCACAAGGCGTTCCCAACACGAGAAAAACTCATCGCGAATGGGCGCGACAAGCAACTATGCAAGCTCGCGTAGTGCAACAGCAACTTTGCGTAGCTTCACGTAGCGTGACTACGCGAACTACGCCAAGGGTTCGTTCTTAACCTCTGACTAAGTTTTATGAATGGATGTGAAAATTCTCGAGCTGTGCAAAGCTGAAGGCTGTATCCATTGATGTTCCTTTGAATCAGAACAGCAACTGAACCAGGTCATGCTGAAGCAGTTAGTTTTGGTTCAAAAAGCTCCTAGCAGGAAAATACTATTTTTGTGGCCTCCGAACTCCTGTTGTTGGGTGTATACTTTTCACACCTTCGTCCAGTCAAGATTTCTACCATCAGAACCTAATATCTTTTTGGGAGCGCAAAATCTTCCAGCAGGAAAATCCTAAAGCTGTATTCAATTAAGTTCTTTTGAAATGGGACACCTTTGCACTGTAAACTGGTTCCTGGCCAACTCTCTCCTCCACTGAAACTAAAGCTAGAATACTAAAATGTGTTTTAGGATCAAAAGACCCTTTCCGCAAAGCTTCACTCATCACTAAGCTATAAAAGTACAGGGGTCCTCCTTTTGTTTTTAAGTTAGTAAAGATTCTGGACACTCCTAACTTGCTGTGATTGGGTTATTCTGCGTCACATTCCTCCACAGAGCCAGCCTACCAACACCCAGCCATGGCATTTCACACTCATCAACACAGCACCGACAGGCCAGCTGAAGGCAGGCCATTGCTAATTAGTCATAAGTCCACAGAAAGGGAGGTGACAATGCAAACAGAAGGACTTTCTACAAGATCCCTATTTCAGTAGTTTTAAAGACTGGTTACTCCAGGATTTGGTGGCATTTTGGATGACGGGAAATGCACCTTTATTTTGTGAGACTGTACAATTGAGGATACGTTTGAAAGGCCTTGGCGTGCCACTTGTGTGGTCAGCTAGTTATTTAGGTAAAAGTCCTGCTTGGTCCCTCTGTGGCAGGTTAATTATAAAAGCATTGTATCTTCTAGAGCATCTGTTTCAGTCTTCTGCTCAATATTCCAAAGAACGTATCTTTTACGCAAGGTTCAAAATATGTTTCCAGAATTGATTAGAATAAGACTGCAACTTGACTATTACTGTGCAATTTATTTAACTCTCTTGGTAAGTTTATTTTGGTCTTCTCTCACAAGACCCAAACCTACTATCACTCAGTCTGTTTTGTTTTCCAGAACATTGTGTGTACCTGTAACGGCATTATATATCTTGTCTAATTTGACCAAAGGGGAGTGTGGCCTGCATCATCAGATCTATTTGTAGCAGTAGGTATCCAACCGTCCTGTTAGCTCAAGGTCTTATATTTGAAATCTGGGCCATGTTTTTGCCTCTTGGTGACTTGAGGCTTGCCCATATGGCCTTGATATTGGCTTCTCCTTCAGATTATGACTGTGAGGATCGGTTACCACCAGATTTAGGGAGAGTGAGTAGTAAAACTGCATATATATTCCAGTGTCTTAGAGCACAAACATATCCCATGCTCTTTTGGAGTCCCGGATCAGAGGCATTCACCTGTGAAGTAAAAGCCCAATCTCTCACCCAGAGGCAGCGTGATACATTTCAGCCTTTAAGATTTAAATGAAAGTATGCTTAGAAGTAAAAAGCGCTACATGTGGTTATCTGGTTGAGCCATGCCGGAACAAAGTCAAAAGTTCAGGCTGACCTTAATTGAGCATGTGTTGAATATATGGACAAGCAGTCCTGCTGAACGAAGTACCGTAAGCCCTGGTTGCAGAGCATTGCAAGATCTAGCATTGAGAATGCATTGTGCAGCAGCAGTTCTGAGAAGCTGCAGGTGGCCATGCGAGGTCACCCGTCAGAGATGCTTCGCTCAGCAGTGATCCTGATGAGGCCACTGATGGGCCTTGCAATGCGAGGTTCTGCGTCACTGTCAGGGATATAGTCAATGAAGGCTTGCGATGCAAAGTCTGACATCAGGGATGCTTTGTGCTGCTCCTGTTCTGAGAAGCTGCAGGCTGTGAAGCAATATCCTGCATTGGAGCTGCATCATACAGCAGCGGTTCAGCCCACAAGTAAACAGCTCGGCTGGCAGGGCACCTTCCGGCCCACTTCTAAGAGGTCCAGGACTGGGGTGGCACCACTTAGGGGGCGTGATTTGAAGCAAACAGAGTCCAGCTTTGGGTTCAAGGTGGTTGGAGCTTTTTCTGTCCCTGAAGCTCAGATCAGGAGGCCAGCTAACTAGTCCTTGAAGTCATTTGGTATTCTTGGGTTCAAGATACAGGTCCACACCTTCTCATTCAGGTTGCAGGTCAGCAGAGTATCAGTCCTTCTGTACAGCAGCACAGCAGTCCTTCTGAGTCTTCCACAAGTCCAGAGGTGTGCTGAAGAGATAGGTCTGAGAGCCCAATATATATATACCTGGTGCCAGCTTTGAATGAGGAAAAACTTTTTTTTTTTAGTTTTTTATAGCGCGAACTAGACCCAAAGACATCGGATATCAAAGCGCTTTACATAGCACCAGTTTCGTTACATGAGGACACATTCATTTTTTGTTAGGCACTTCTAGAGGTTTCCACCCACAGAGGTAATTGGAATTTCCTGCCTCCCTGCCCTAGCCTCATCTAGTCAGGGGGCACAACAGACAAGTATTAAACCCTTTGTGAATGTGCTGAAGCAGAGACATTATAATGCACAAGTTTGGTGGGTAACAGTGACATTCCCCCTATCAAGTCCGAGATGGCCCATCCTGTCAACACATATCCTCCCTTTGTCTCTCTGACTGGGAACAATACACAAAGACCAACTGCCAGCTACACCTAATCATGTGACCCAAAGTATAGGCGTAGGTACCAAATGGTGGGACAAGAAAATGCCAACTTTCTAAAAGTGGCATTTTCACAATTGTGACTTAAAATCTGACTTTACCAATAAAGAGAGTTTTAAATTACTAATCTTTATACATCAAACTCGATATTCCTATCTGCTCCCAATTATACGTTTTCATTTGTTAAATGTAATATGGTAACCAAATGTTATCCTATGGAAGAGGTAGGCTTTGCAGTAGTGAAAAACAAACTTTAGAGTTTTTCACTACAATGACATGCAAAAGTAAAAGGTACATCTCCAACTTGTTAATACCCTGCTCTCTAGGGATTGTAGGGCCTACCTGAGAGGTGACCAATATGTATTAAAAATGATGGTGTAGGCCGGGCATAAGGTTTATTCTGCCCAGATGAAATGGCAGTTTAAAACGGCCTACATAGGCTGTAATGGCTGCAATGAGACAGCTTTAAAGGGCTACTTAAGTGGAAGGCACACTAAGTGCTACAGACTCACTAGTAGCCTTTAATGTAGATTCCCTGGGTACAGGTATACCACTTTTCTAGGGACTTATAAGTAAATTAAGTGTGCCAACTGAAGTGAGATCAAAGCCACCATGTTTTAGGGAGAGAGCACAAGCACTTTAGCACTGCTTAAAAGTGGTACCTTGTTCGGACTCCTAAGCCCAGCAAAATCAAAGTCATTAAACAGGAGAATTGAAGGCAAACTGTTTGTGGGCAATCATGTCAAGGTTGGCAGGTCCAAAATTCACCCAACTTGTAATCAGACCCTTAGTCTACATCTGATGGTGTCTTTACTGCGGGTGAGCTTAGAACCACAAGAAATGATGAGCTTGCCTGCAAGAAAATCAGGGGCGCTTGTTGTGATATCTTTGAAAATGATGCACCTGGTTTTGAAGATGGCACCAGACGGCAAAGGGAGTCAATGAAGGTCCACCAGGATGAGTGTAATCTGACCATATTTGTGCAGGCCCTGGATGAGACATGACATGCTGTGGCATATAGGATGCACCTAAGGGGTGCAAGAGCGGGATCATGCATACCATTGAGTAGGGGATTACAACAATTCAGAAGCGAGACTATAAAGGCTTTTCTGAAGTCACTTTCTGAAGTTAATGGTTTGACTTTCTTCAGAAGAGAGAACTGGTACAATGCCGTCCTTATTTTTTGACAATGTTCTACTTGAGGGAGAGACATGCTGCTTTTTCAGATTGGGTAAGTAGCGTTATCCAAGCCAGGGGTAACGTCCCCAAACGCACACAATCAAAATACATTTTGTTCAAAAGTTTGTTTTCAGTTGAAATGAATAAAGTTTTATTGAAATTTCAATTCTTTTAATGTTTCTTCATATTTGTTTACGATGTTCCAGTCACATCAAACATTAGTCATGAATTCCTTTTCATATCACTTGCCCAATGCATTTCGGGCACTGTGGCCCTTCTTCAGGGGCTCAATCTCTATTCAAAAACAGATATACATCGCTATTAATTCAAGAAACAGGGTTAAATTCATACTACATTGATGAATAGTGAATTTTCAAATGAAAAATGCACGTCAATTTTTAAACCAATTTGACAATCATAGAAGATAATAACTTGAAGCTCAAAATAACCTTATATCCCTCTGGGTATACGGTGTAATAATGAAATTGCATTTGTTTCAATCATAGATAAAACATAAAAAGGGCATAGGAAGAACGCAAAAGGAAGGTGAAATGCTGATACGCTGATTTATACTCGAAACACAGTATATACATCTTCCGTTATCTGATTTAAAGTATGAAAGGTGGTGAGAGCATAGACGAACATGATAATTCCCTGTGAACCCTATAAGGTATAATGCATGGTAATAATCATACCTTCAATGTGACATAACAACGTGGTAAGAGATCAACTGTAATGTTCATTTGCGGGTTATATCAAAAAAAAAAAATGTATTCTTTTTAGATATAACCCGGAAATGAACATTACAGTTGATCTCTTACCACGCTGTTATGTCACATTGAAGGTATGAATATAACCCTGTTTCTTGAATTAATAGCAGTGTATATCTGTTTTTGAATAGTGATTGAGCCCCTGAAGAAGGGCCACAGTGCCCGAAATGCATTGGGCAAGTGATATGAAAAGGAATTCATGACTAATGTTTGATGTGACTGGAACGTCGTAAACAAATATGAAGAAAAATTAAAAGAATTGAAATTTCAATAAAACTTTATTCATTTCAACTGAAAACAGACTTTTGAACAACATTTATTTTGATTGTGTGCGTTTGGGGACGTTACCCCTGGCTTGGATAACGCTACTTACCGTATCTATAGGACCCTTTTACTCAGAAGGGCAAACCAAACAGCCCCTACCTACTTATACAACACACGTATTACCCATTTTGTGTTCACAATAAGGAGTGCGACGGTTCTTTCCAAATAGCAGTATTACGCTTTTTCAGATTGCTCTGCCTACCATGACCCAGAAGATGAACCTGGCCATCATCTTGGATACGTATAGAACACCTATGTTATTTTATGTTATGTTATGTTATGTTATACTGTATTTCTAAAGCGCACGGCTACTCAAAGTGTCCCGGCGCTGCTACAATGAATCCCCCACAGCCCGCCTGAAAAAGAAAGCATCACAAGAAAGAACTCATAACAAAAGTGTTTTCAATTTCTTCTTAAAGACTAGCGGGTCCGAGACCCTCCTAAGCGTAAGGGGAAGCTCATTCCAGGCAAGGCCAGCTTTGCGGGTGAAAGAGCAGCCCCCCAGCCTATGACGCAGAAACCGCAGATTTTGTATGAGGAGTTGGTCCGAGGACCGCAAATGCCTAGATGGAATATAGAAGGCGAAGCGCTTCTGAAGATAGAGTGGGCCCTGTCCATACAAGGCCCGTTGGACAACGGCCAGCATTTTAAATTTCAGACGAGCCTCGACTGGGAGCCAGTGAAGGTGCCGGAGATGAACCTGCACACTCTGCCTGGACGAAAAACCCAGCAGGAGCCTCGCCGCCGCGTTTTGGACTACCTGCAGTTTTTTTATCAGATAGCCCAGGCAGCCCACTAGAAGCGCGTTGGAGTAGTCTAGCCTGGAAAGAATAAGCGCCCGGACCACCGTTTCTTTAGCCTCTGCAGGCAGGAGGGGGAGAAATTTGCGTAGCGTTCTCAGTAAGCCAAACAAGTACCAGTGAGTTTTTTGATATGCTTCGCAAAATTCAAATTTTCCTCAAACCAGACCCCTAAATTTTTTGCAAGACCTTTGTCAGATTGAGGGGGCGGAAAGTCTGGAGGCCACAGTCTGGCTCTGAAATCCGCAGGAAACGCTCCAAATAGTAGCACCTCAGATTTCTCCTCGTTACATTTAAGCTGCGCGTTGGACCACCAACGAAACACAGCAGAGAGACAACACTGAGCCGAACTGACCGAATCCTCGCCCCTTCTCCAGGTAAACAATAGCTGCGTGTCATCCGCATAGGCCATCACCTTAGCCCCCAGTGACTCCGCCAGGTAGACCAGGAGAGTCACATAGATGTTAAACAAAAGGGGGCTAAGCGAAGAGCCCTGCGGGACACCAGTGGAGAGAGGGGATGGAGACGAGGCAAATGGCGGAAGCCAGACCTGCTGAGATCTATCCTCCAGAAAGGATCCAAGCCAGCTCCAAGCTGAGCCCGCAATACCGATGGCATCCAGCCGCTCAAGGAGGAGAGCATGGGGAACCGTATCGAATGCCGCTGAGAGATCCAGCATCACTAGAGCTGTTCTCCCGCCGGCATCCAAACAGTCCCTGATAGCCTCCACCACCTCTAGCAGTACAAACTCCGTGCTATGGGCGGCTCGGAACCCTGATTGCGCAGGATGCAGCACGCACGCCTTCGCCACAAAGCTAGTAAGCTGCGAGATGACCTCCTTTTCGCAGACCTTGGCCAAACTAGGCAACAAAGAAATGGGTCTGTAATTGGCGGGGAGCGATGGATCCAGAGAGGGCTTCTTGAGCAAGGGGAGTAGGAGAGCCTGCTTCCAAGCATGCGGAACATACGCCTTGCGAAGCAACTGGTTAATCAAAAGATTAACCTCCGGATTGACCGTATCGGCTAATTCAGCCAGCATGCGAGTCACGCAGGAGTCGTTGGGGGAACCAGATTTCAGTGCCCCAAGGATTCTGTGGGAGGTCATAAGATCAATAGAGCTAAAGGCCAAGAAGGAGTGATCCGAGTCCTTCACTAGCCCAGACCCTCGCATGGGCAAGGACGGCATCGGATTTTTTGGGAAGGAAACTTTAATATCCCTGATCTTCTCCCTAAAATGGTTAGACAGCGTGTTTGCCCAAATGGCTGAGGGGGTAACAGCTACCTCCTGCACTCTGGGTGCCACAAAACTCTGCACAATGGCAAAGATTTCCTTTGCATTATTATTCGCCCTATCAATGCTAGCGGCATAATGCGCGCTTTTAGCCGAGGAGATGGCAAGATAATACAATTTCTGTTTGGCCCTAAGCGCCAGTTTGGCCATAGGACAGTATCCCCTGGCCCTCCATGCTCTTTCCAAAACCTTACAGGAGTGTTTGAGGTCCCTCAGCTCCGCAGTAAACCAAGGCTTCGAGGGTGTTTCTCTCCCTAGCTTATAGGGGCCAGGGGCTGATAGGGTGGAGACAGCACCACTAATCCAACTCGAGAATGTGGTGACATTGTCGTGAAGAGCACTTACTAAGGTCGGGCGCGATACCGCCAACTGAGCCCTTAGAAGAGCCGCATCAATCTTCCTGGCCAAGGGGGCACGGTGGGAAGATGGCGGTAGACGTACGCGATGGGCAGGCCATGAAAAGAATACTGGGAAATGATCTGACCAGGTGACTGGGAGAGGTTTTTTTTACATGTACTGGGAAATTGGAACAAATGGGATCGAGAATGTGGCCCCCCTTATGGGTTGGGTCAGTCACCCATTGTGAGAGCACAGCTAGCTGGAGAATATCCCTGAACGCGGTAGCGTCAGACGACTCAGCCGAGTCAAGATGTAAGTTAAGATCGCCCAGCAAAAGGAAGTTGGAGAACCTTAGGACTCTCTCCGCTAAAGTGTCACCACAGCCTTCCAAAAAGACTCCCGCTGGACCCGGAGGGCGATAAAGTAGTGAGCCACCCAAGGTGAAGTGGGGAGACAGTTGGAGGCTGAAGTCCAAAGCCTCATAGCCTTCCCAATTGTTGGAAGATTCCCACCTATTTCCTACACAGTCAACCTCCCCTCTTGGAGTGATTAAGCTACCAACTTGCATACATGGTTCCCCAACTACCATCTCCCAGGAAACCATGTACATGATGTTACCTTGCCCTTCTGTGATGTGCTCCTGATTCTCCTATGAATTTGCAACCCTGTGTAGTCTAAGGTGTGACCTTTCAAGCTTGGTCTCAGGTGAGAATCTGGAAGAAATTCAGCTCCGAAAAGCTCCTGTAGTTTGTTGGAAAATCTACAATGGAAGGTCCTGAGTAGGAGAGGAGAATTAAGAAATGAGGCACCACCCCATGATTGATCAGGTGGGCCATATCACTCCCAGTCTATGAGATATTGTAACTCTGCCCTATGACAACCAGAACTGAGAACAAAACAGACATCAAACTAAGGTTCTTCACTTCCGTTAATTGGTGGAGGTGGAGGAGTAGATAGGAGTAGGAAGGAAGGAGAATGGTCATAGATGGATGTATGTGCCAATGAGTAGGCACGGAGAGAAAAACTGAGCATGGGTTGAATATTTGGAAAACTGGATTTGGAGAGGGACTGACAAATCTAGGTTTGAACTTCATATGACATTCTAGACTATGTAAATGACTGGTAGAGAGCCAAACTGAAACGCAACTCTAGAGTCTCAAGTAGATTGACAATGAAGGTAAGCATGATGTTTGAAGGTTTGCTTGGTGGTCTTGAGATGCTGGGCAATCTGTTTTTGTACTTCATGAATGAGGCACAAGCTTTGTTTTAGGGCACTAGACTCAATAGTTCATGGCAGAATCTGAGAGACAAATCCACAGGTTCAATACAGTAGTGATGATTACAAGGAACTATGTATTGAGTTATTGAATATAAATTCTGCAATTGAATCCATCTATTCCAACCTTTGTCATACTGTGTTACAAAGCAAACAGAGAATATTGTTCTATGGCTTGGTTTATTCTTTCTATCTTTCTATCTTCCCATCATAGTTTGGACAATTGCAGAATTTGAATAAGTTCATTACTAGAATGCACATTAAAGCAGACCAGAATTTAGAAGTAAATTGTGTACCTCATTCTGACAAAACAATAATAGAGGTCATATAACAACTATCATTAGCATGAATTGATTTGCCAATGTTTAAGCGGTTGGGAAATATTTCATAGGAATAAAATGTTCAATGCTTGTAAAGACGTCAATGACTACCAATACGGTTGCATATGTGTTTTAGACAGGTAGGTGGAAGACAGAGTCCACTAATATTATCAGCCGTGGTTCAGTGGGAGAAGTTCAGTGGGAGTAAGCAAAGGAAATAATGGATGTACAGATTTCCAACATACATACATTTTTAACTTGTAAACAAGTGACATAGGTTGCTATGTACAGTTTTTCTCATGTATGGACACCAGAAGGAATGTTCTATTCGTATTTCAGTGTGTCAATTACCCAGAAGACCAGCTTAAAAACATTTGCGAAACCATTGAAGGGTTTCAAGATGAAGCCCCTATGTAAGAATGAACAGTTTATTTGCATATATAGCATGTCATGTTGAGTATGTCTTAGTTTTCATTCTCATAGCACCCATTTATTTTGGGGATTTTTTTGTTGAGCTTCTGCTACAGATTCTGGAAATGTATCTAATACAAAGGATCTAGTATGTACACCAAGAATTATTACAGGTGGGGGTGTTTTATTAATGTTTTTGCATTTCCAGATAAATCATCTGCTTTACCATATCTACTTTCTGGTCTGTAATTGATTTGAAAATGAAAGCAGGAGAGAAATTAACACAAATGTATTTGAAAAATCTCCCATGATGTCGAGGTGATTTTTCATGTTTCTGTTCGGAACCATAGGGATTCCACTGGCTGTCTAGAACAGAACAAATACATCTCATCATTTGATCTAATTAGAGTGGGTGGTGTGATATATTTACATGGCCCCAAGTGCATCGGACTGTCGGTGTAAGGTTTCTGCCAGTGGAACCAGCGGGGTCACTGCTGGCAGAAACATGAAAACCCTTCCCAAACCTAAATAGAGCAGGAGGACTATCAGTTTGGCGGAATGGGTACTCTGCCATATTTGCGGCAGTGTACTCTGTCCACTAAACTCTAAATGGGGCGATTAGATATTTTTATGGAAGTTAGAAACCTTCAAGTGTCAAGGTGAGAAGATGTAGTTGAGATAAATTGAGCAAGGTCATATACTGTTTCTGCAATCCCACTGAAGCTCTGAGCTATGCTGCAAACAGCTCATAGTGCTTCTACTTTGAAAGCATAGTCACTTGAGAGTGCTTTACAGATTGGTATGCTTTGAAGCCTTAATCCACCCTTCTTTTATTATTATTATTATTATTATTATTATTATTATTAATATTTCTAAAGCGCACTGTCACCTTGCAGGCATCCTGGCGCTAAACTAATTCATGGGCAGAGGACATGTATCGGGCAGAGCAGAGACCACATATCAAGTTACTCAGGAAACAACCAGGTTTTAATCTTTCTCCTGAATGGGAGAAGCTGCGCGGTTTGTCTTATATCGAGTGGGAGCAGAGTCCATAATTTGGCAGCTGTCACCTCAAAGGATCTGCCTCCTGCTCTAACCTTTTTAAATCTGGGTACTTTCACCAGCCTGGCCGCTGACGACCGCAGGTGCCTGGTTGGAGTGTACCAAGTAAATTTAGATTGCATGGAGGCAGGGCCTATTCCGTGAAGAGCCCTGAACATCAGACAGAGGGCTTTAAATTGTATCCTTTGTCGCACAGGTAACCAGTTTAGCTTGGCAAGGGCAGCCGCACCATGTGCTCTTCTGGGAAGCCCCAAAGCCAGTCTGGCAGCTGAAGATTGCACCCTCTGGAGCCTGTCCAAGAGAACCTCAGGGGAACCCAGTAATAGAGCATTGCAGTAATCCAATCTGCTGAGGATTGTGCACCTTGCCACTTGAGCACGAGCATGGAATGGTAAAAGTGGCAAGATTTTCCTCAGAGATCGAAGAATAGCAAAACAGCAGGCGGTCGTTTTGTTGACATGAGTCTCCATACTTAGATTATGATCATCAAGCATGACCCCTAAATTGCGAACTGAAGCCACAGGTCGTACAGTAGTCATTGTTTCAGGAGGCCAAAAAATTTCTGGAAACGGGCGGGAGATCTTATTCCCAGTGCTAAAAAGCACCTCCGTTTTTGCAGCATTAAACTGAAGCGAATTAGCCTTTAGCCACCGTGACGTGTCCCGCATACAGTTGTGGAAAACTTCCACTGATGTTGACTCCTCTCCCTCAAAGGAGAGGATCATCTGCATATCGTCCGCATAATTCACAGTCTTGATGTTATGGGTCTTAATAAGTGAGATCAAAGGTTTTAGATATAGATTAAAAAGTATGGGGCTAATCGCCGAGCCCTGTGGGACTCCATGAGCCACCTTATTGAATACAGACTGAAAAGGTGGCAAAGACACTGCCTGCTGCCTATCCTGCAGGAAAGAGCGAAACCATGCCAGAGCGCTGCCTCTCACCCCAGCATCAGATAAATGGTTCAATAGGATCTTATGGTTAACCGTATCAAAGGCGGCAGACATGTCTAACAGAATCAGAAATGCTGTCTGTCCCTTGTCTGCACGCCTCTGAAGTTCATCCACAGCCATCACCAGGGCTGTTTCAGTCCCGTGAGCAGGGCGAAATCCAAATTGATCGTTCTCTAATAGATGATACTGTTCAAGATGTTTGGAGAGGGTAGCACTGACAAGTCGCTCAACCACCTTAGCAGGAAAAGGCAGCAGAGAGATAGGCCTGTCATTTTTGGAACAGTCCGGATCCAAGGAGGGCTTTTTCAGCAAAGGGGAAATCACAGCCTGTTTCCACTGAGCTGGAACAATGCCAGTAGCAATAGACTGATTACAGATTAGGTGGAGTATGGGAAACAGTTCCTCCTTATGCTCCTTCCAAATTTTGCATGGCACCGGATCCAAAGGAGACCCAGAGGAGATCCCCATAGCCAGCCCACAAAATGCATCGTCTGTGAGAAGAGGGAAGTCAGATAGCGATTCCCCCGACAACCAGGCTAAGTCATCTGCCCGATCTGTTGTTACCTCAGGCACGGTGTCATTAGAGTGACCAGCAGATGACCTGTCCCCCTCCAAGTTCTCAACAATCAGCTCAATTTTCTCCTTAAAGAATTTAGCCAGATTTTCGCAGAGTTCTTGAGATGGGACAATAGCATTCTTAGAACAGTCAGGGCTGGTTAAGCTGTTTAATATGTTAAAGATGCTCCTGGAGCTGTTAGCAGCCGTGCAGATGACCGAAGAATAGTAATCCGATTTAGATTTTCTAATCATACTTTTGTATTCCAGGACTTTGCTTTTCCAAAGCAGCCTAGATGTTTCATCATATTCCCGCCTCCATCTCCTTTCTGCCTGTTTACAACCCTGCTTAAGTTTAGCCAACATCTCATTGAACCATGGGGCAGAAGCACTCCCCTTACAGCAGCGTTTTTTTAGGGGAGCATAAGCATCCAACACCGCCGTGATTCCAGAACAGAGTGAGGAGTAATTCTCCTCAACTTGCCTGTCCAGGCTAAAAGACTTACTCACATTGAATACCCCGTTTGGTGAGCTCAGACGAGTAAGCGCCTTCCAGTCTCTACACCAGAATTCCTTAGTAACTAATGGAGCCTTAGTGTAAACATCACAAATGTTTACAAAGAGTTTTACAAGGAAATGATCTGACCAGTCTGTAGGCAATGTTTCCCCCATTACCACCAAGTCAGGAACCGTGAACAACAGGTCTAAAAGGTTCCCTGCCTTGTGAGTGGCTCCAATAATCTGCTGAGAAAGACCAAAGCTTTCGCAGGATTGAAGCAGGTTACGGAAACCCATATCCAGGGGGCCATTGCACCAAAGATTAAAATCCCCCAGAATGACCAGCTTATGGTGGGACGCTGCGATATTAGTCAGCGTAGATAAGAGTGCTTGTTGTTGCAAAATACTGAAAGCCCCTGGCGGTCTATAACATAACACGCCAGTGCAGACAATCCCAGAACAAGTCCGGATAGATAGACCCAGCAACTCTGTCCCCTTCGCAGCGTCTAAGTCAATGATGTCAATTTTACAAGTGGCATTGTAAATGACTCCTACCCCCCCACCCCTACCAGTAGGTCTGGGAAGATGCAAACATTTAAATCCAGGAGGGCATGCACAGCCAGGTTCGACCAAACAGTCAGCATGAGTCCATGTTTCTGTCATGAACAGAACGTCCAGCTCATGCGTCTCAATCAGCAACTGGATTTCCACGCTGTGCTTTGACAGGGACCTAACATTTAAAAGCCCACATCTCAAAAGATTGTTGGTAAGGAAATCTGTTCGTGGCTGGGCCGTATGCAGCAAATTAAGAGTCCCCTTGTCTGAATAAAGCTTACCGATTGGTATAAGCGTATCTCTCGAGTAGGGAGGACCAAGAAAGTCATCACACAGCTCCTGGGGGCCAAAACCGGCAGCATAACTGGTGCTCGGCGCTTCCCTGGCGTGGACGGGCGCAGACGGGCTTGCCTTTGGCACGCCTTCGGCGCGCCGCCGGCACGCCCGCTGCGCGTTCGCTCCAGTGTTGTTTATATGGAGCCCAGAGCGTGCAGCCCCGACCACTAGACCATGTCCCCAACTACACCCAAAATGGCGGGTCCGCTCGCACGGACGGACCCGACCAAGGGAAACAACCAAAGCCTCAAACGACCGCACTGGCCGAGCACAAGGTAAGGATGTGCAAATGAGCAAGTTGTGGCTACTTATAGGCAAGACAACAGTCTAAAAACATGGGATAAAATATTAAAAGCAAATGAACAAGTTGTGGCTACATATACATGGGATACAATTTTAAAAGCACAGAGGACCGTTTTTTAACCGGGCACGTTTTAAAATAAAAAGTAAAATCAGGTAAATCAGGTAGCCTCAAAAGTAGCCGACCGTGCAAGCAGAGCCCTGCCGAACACGTCGAGTGCCTCTAGAGCTAGGTAGAGCTGGGTAGTAGCTGGAGCTTCTGATTTACTTTCAAGCTTAGAAATATTCTGGAGGTCAAAATCCATCAGGGAGGCCAGGCCGGGAACCTTTGACATGGGTCCAGGATGTGAGATACATTTCTCCTGCTAAAAGACTGTTTGTTGGTTGAAAAGGCCTCAGAATGGGACAGACAATAAAATATTGTCCAACAATTATTAATGTTCTTTTGGTAGATTTGGCTTCTTTGATCCTCCAAAGAACAAAAGGCCCCAACATCATCTTTCCCGATAGTCCTATTGTCCACAAACTTCTGTCAGGAACTGATTTCTATTGCAAACAATCTTATGGAAGAAAAAAGAGATGAATAAACAAAGCTCTATAGTTATGTAACAATTTTAACACCTTTAACTAAATGTGTCTTCTCTGGGCCACAGGGCCACCTGCTGTCAAAGCCAAGGACCACAATGAGTCAAAGGAGGTATCTGACAAAAATCACACAACTGCTCCCTATAAACTAGAACAACTATTGGATCTGCACAGCCTGAGGACCAAAGGTAACATAAGTACCATTTCTTATTAACATATTTTCTGCTTCATAAGAGGTTTTAAATAAGTCTTCATCAAAGTGTCCCAAAGGATATCGTTTTGATAAAAACCTCAGAAGTGAGGTTTGATCTACCTCTTTTCACTCCTTGACTGATTTTATAAGCACATGAGGAACAGGTAAGATTTCCTTCCTTGAATATGAATACTGGGAGAAGAAAACATCTTACCTTTGTATGGGTTTTCTCTGTGAATGAAGAGCTCCTCATATATGCTTTAGAAACTCCAATGTCAATAGTCCTTGAAACTACTTTCTCTTAAGACCCTCTTCCTGTTCCTCATCCATGTCATTGAAAAGCTTGTGTTTTCATGAAACTAAGATAGTGCAGCATCAACAACTTGCTTTACCATAGTCGCCAACTCCGATCTAGAAATGGAGATCTTCTCTTCAACAGACTAGTCAGCCGCAGAGTGGTACAATCTTCCTAGAGCACTTTGCCTACTCTCTTGTTATGAACAGACTGCACTAAGAGCTGTGGGACTATTTATTTCCATTTCTTAGCAACAAATTCTCATCTTGCTAGATGAGTAATGTTTACAAGCATCAAAGTGGCTGCCTCACTACACGTGCGCAAGCAAGCATGGTATGAAATTGGGGCTGCTCTTCAATAGTGTGGCCACACACCATGGTCAACAAAAGCAGACTCTGCTCTCAGATCAGCACATGAGCGAGGAGAATGTCACATAGTACTGTGGCACTCTAACAAACGCAAAGCAAATTATATAGACTTACGAACCTTCAGGAAAGTGATGGCCACCAAAACAGCAGAACAGGGAGTTCACCCAGAGGTGGAAGGGAGGGAGGAGTGTGTTGTGTTGGCACTCACCTGATGAATGAGCTAGATATGTTATGTTATGTTAAAAGTGATTTGTAAAGCGCACGTTCACCAGACGGTTTCTTGACGCTAAGCGGGGTTGGTTGCAGGTACAGTAACAGTGGAATTAATTGTAGGCCTGGACGAATAACCATGTTTTAAGGGATTTCCTGAATTGAGTGTAGGAGGTGGCCAGCAGCAATTCGGGGGAGAGGGAGTTCCAGAATTGGGGTGCCAAGGTAGAGAATCTTAGACCACCCTGTTTTTTACGTTTGAATGGGCAAAGGGTCAACAGGTTCATGTTTGAAGAACATAAATCGAGGGGGGACATAGCACTGTATTTTGGAAGCGATAAAGGCAGGACCACGATCAGAGAGGGCTTTTTAGAGCATGCAGCCTAATTTAAAGAGGCAGCGTTGGGTCACGGGAAGCCAATGTAGGCTTTTTAACAGAGGTTTCACGCGGTTAGACTTAGGTTGACCGTAAACAAGCCTGGCGGCTTGGTTTTGCACCAGTTGTAGCCGACGTAGTTGGTAGACTGGGATACCGGTGTGCAGGGAGTTAGCGTAATCAATACGCAACATAACCAGGGCGAGAATGACTTGGATCTGGGCCTCAGTGGTTAAATATCTGCTTATTTTTCGAATTCTCCGAAGATGAAAAAAACAAGCGGAGACCACAGAGCTCATCTGAGCCTCCACAGTGAGGTTCTAGCTGATCACGATTCCCAGGTGTATACTGCATTCCTGCAGGCTGGATAATAGTGTGTAGGCATGCAGGGATGCAGTACATACCAATAATAACACCAACACAAAGTTACCGTAATTAGCCCACGGCTCAAGTCTCCGTAAGAGTGACCTCACCCCGGCCGGGGTCCTCTTTATTATCTCGCGCCACATGGTGCGAAACCAACCATTGGGAGAACACTTCACATGGGACAACATTGACTACCTATGTGTTTGGGGCTACAAGTGCAACATTCCCTGATGCACCTGTTGCGTCACAGGCACGACACCACAGGGGTGCATAGTTAATTCAACCTGAAAAAGACTATGATTAATCTAGTAGAGAAATGCATGTGGCAAGGGCTGCTGTGGGCGAGTCATCTCAATGAGTAAGACTGGGACGAGCAGCAGAAGCGAAGGGTTAATGTGGTCGAATACCTGAAGCCAGTGCTGAAAAAGCCATCTCAGACAAAGTCGTGACACTTCACCTTGCTTCCCAAAGGTCAAAGTTTCCCAACTTCGAGGGTGAATTTAAAGCATTGGCAGGTCCTAGATTTAACACCAAGCCTAATTCGAAACACCCGTAAGGATATGGAGGGTTTCAGAATGTTTGCACTAATCACAGTTCCCCTGTTATGTTATGCCCCTTACCAACTAACTGTCTGCTAAATGAAAACAGTGCATATGAAACAGGAGCCAGACTCTTCTTTCAGTAGCAGAAGCAATGTAATATAATTTTCTTTAGCTGTGTGAATTCGGAAATCAAACTTCCTGCACGGCTGCAATCACTCAGGGAGCCCTCCCGCTGTGCCACTTTATTGAAAAACTGAAAATTCATCAAAATTAAGAGTGATGATCTAATAATTAAAAGATCTGGCTTAAATACGAATGTGCTTTTCATTGCATGGCTGGCACATTGCATTTCATTAACCCACTAATTGGAAACGGTTCCCACCCTCGCTGCTTCCTGTTTGCGCTAATGTGTCGGCAAGTCGTTTATCCGGGTCTTCTGGAAGTGCCCCTGTTGTTTTGCTGCCTTCCTAATACTGTTTTGATTAGACGAGCATTTTTGATTTCATATTGATGAGCGCGTCGCTGAGGGACCCTGTCTCGGGAAGCGCTTGTTTTAATCTATTTTTCAGAAGCAGCTGAAACACAGCAATGCTCTAAAAACGCCTGGAAGCTGGAGTGCTTTCCAAAGGCACTCGGGCGGATTTCCTTCCAAGCTCCAGTGTGTAATTTCAACCAAAACCGATTATAGCCCTGTATGTTCGTCGTCAGCCATTTCTTCTTGTTTGTTGATTAGCTGTGAGGAGAGGAGAATAACTGAGGAAAGTGTAGTGTACCTGAGAGCATTGTATATGCTAAGCGGTTTATGAGACGCAGTAATTAATGCCTATTTTTATCACAAAGAATATAGATTGCCTCCTTACATATATCTATTGGAAACTCGACATAAGCCTCTGTAAGCTGTCTCTGCATGTATGATTGGCGCGGAAGAGCTAAATATGAGCCTCTGTAATCCTGTCTTTCGTTGTCAAGTGCGAGCGGTGGTTGCTGGCAGGCAGAGAGGTTGTGGCCGCCGAGATTTAATGTCCACCAGCTGGCACGTGCTGCGGTCCCAGATACAGCCGCGCTCGCATCCTTTCAGATATTTGAGAATGCGTCAAATAGCGGCGCTGCTTTTATGGTCAGGGTTTAGTGTTTGAGCGTCAGCGATTCATCTGAATGTCTTCGCATTAAGAATTCTAATTTAGTGTACATTTCTTTTCCGTCTGCTTTTTGGAGGGGTTTGCAAAACTCGAATGCCCTTTATCTTCCACACGGATCATTAGGCAAACACAAAACCTTTTAAAGCCACCCTGGATGTAAAGAGCGTGCAGTCCGACTGCTTTTATGTAGAATATTCAGACCGGTGCATTATTTAATGAGCAATCTGCAAAGAAACAGACGGGAGATTGGAAATCAGACTGGACAGGCTTTGGAATCCGGGCCTTGATGGATTTATAGTGTTAAGGTTGTGTTTTCCGTTTTTAGCAAAGAATGTCAATAAGCCTTTGCTGTCTTGCCAGAGCTTCCTTGTGCTTTTTAACATGTACATATGCCTTAAGTAATGTATTTTTATTTAAACTCACGACAGACAGTAGTGTTGGAAATGGAAAAAGTGGCTTCTGAAAAATCACCATGCATACTGGGAGAATGGTTCGGTGAGCTGAACGTCATAGCTCGAATTATGGCAAAGCAAACTCAACCTGTCATGCTTCTGACGGCAATATAACTGAAAAATGTGTACTACTGATATAATACATGGGATTCTGCAATAGTGTTATAAAATGTAACTCTATATAGGCAATTTGTGACTAGGGGTGGGAAGAACTCAGAGGGTTACATAAAAACTCAGCAAGATTCCGCAGAACTCTGCCAATGGGCAGAAAATATGCATGTTGTGCTGCAATTTAGCACCAGTAGCGCGAGCAGTGCTGAAACGTCACTACAAAGGGCACCATGTGGAGTGCAAGAACGCGAGGCCATTCAGGTTGATTTTGCTGCCACTTGAGTAGAAAATCTATTCAAGCAGCAAAAAATCTACTTGACAAGCTGTCCTCTGACCGCGACTGCCTGCGTTATAAAATGGTGCTAGGGGATGCCAAATCCTGCTTGCATTTGCATTTTGAAGCCTCGCAAGAAAAAATTCTGCCACATGGTGCTTGACGGAATTTGGCCAGAACTCCATGTTACAAGAGTAATGCGGAGTCACCAATTCCACTGGCGGAATAAAACATTCTGCCCACCCCTACTTGAGAGGCACCTCGTTGCCCATTATAAAGAAATTATGTAATTACTCCAACTGTAATAACTTATTTAAGTTAAGTTCTGAGTTGCTATGCCTCCTGCCAGAGCCAGCCGTTAAGGGGTAATACAGGTCAGGCCATGGAGCATAATTAAAGTAGCTGCTTAAAAAACAAGCATTTGCAATGCAATAGGTCTCGCATTAATTAAGTTGGAGCTAATGGCATTGCTAAATATTGCAACACCAATTGCAATAAAAGTCCATCAATTTTTGTCCCAAAAAATTTGTATTTTTTTTGTAGCAATGGTGGCATGCTGCGCTTTAGATGAATATGTTTAAAAGTAAAATGCGCCATACTGCGATTGCTACAATAGTCAATTGTGGATGCGTTAACAATTGATGCATGCACTGATGCCTGGTGGTGTGTGTGCCTGTAGAAATTGTGCACTGATGGGTGGTGGTGTGCGTGCCTGGTGGAAATGTGCACTGCCAGCTGGTGGTGTGTGTGCCTGGTGGAAGTATGCACTGATGTCTGGTGGTGTGTGGGCCTGGTGGAAGCATGCAATGACAGCTGGTGGTGTGTGTGCCTGGTGGAAGTGTGCACTGACAGATGATGGTGTGTGTGCCTGGTGAAAGCGTGCACTGACGGCTGGTGGTGTGTGCCTGGTGAAAGCGTGCACTGACGGCTGGTGGTGTGTGTGTGCCTGGTGAAAGTGTGCATGACGGTGGTGTGTATGCCTGGTGAAAGCATGCATTGATGGCTGGTGGTGTGTGTGTGCCTGTTGAAAGTGTGCACTGACGCCTGATGGTGTGTGTGCCTGGTGAAAGCGTGCACTGACGGCTGGTTCTGTGTGCCTGTTGGAAGCGTGCACTGACGGCTGGTGGTTAGGGTCCGGTGAAAGTGTGCACTGACGGCGTGTGGTGTTTGTGTCCGGTGAAAGCGTGCACTGACGACTGATGGTGTGTGTGTGACTGGTGAAAGTGTGCACTGACAGTTCGTGGTGTACGCGATCATGGTCCTGAGGAAAGTCATACTGACCCCCTGAGGCAGCAAAGACATTATTGCTGAAACATAGCTACCTTTATGAAGGATGTGAGAGGTCATTAATTCCTTGCCATGCATCCACCAATAATTTTATTCTTGGCTAAGGGCACCATTATTAGAAAAAAAGATACACTAAGTTGGGGGGTAACCCAGAAGACAATTTTAATTCACTCCCATTGTCGTCTCATTTGAGGTAAAGAAACACCCCCTTAAAAAAAGCTCTGCTAGGAGGCATCGCTATCGTCCATAAGAAATCCATCCGCATCTCAACCAGCTCCGACGTCAATCTCGCCTACTCTGAACACCTTCACTTCCAGATCCACATCGACCCCAAGACCACACTCAGAGGCACCCTCCTTTACAGGCCACCAGGACCCCGCGCACAATTTAGTGAAGACATCACGGACTTCATCACTCCACACGCGCTCACCTCCGAGGATTACATCCTTCTGGGAGACCTCAACTTTCACTTTGAAAAGAACAACGACCGCAACACCCCCACCCTCTTGGACAACCTCGCCAACCTCGGACTTAAACAACTTGTCACTACCCCCACCCACATCGCAGGTCACACACTCGACCCTATCCTCACCTCCAGCAAACATGTCTCCTTCGACCACACCACGGCTCTCCTTTGGACTGACCACAGATGCGTTCACTTTACCTACAACAAGCCCACATCCAACAACCACCCACAACCCACTTTGCAAAGAAACTGGAACAAAATCACCATTGACCAGATCTCCTCATCACTTCTTCAAAAACCCCCAGTCCACTCCTCAAACCCCGACTAAGCAGCCACCAACCTCACCCAATGGTTATCCAACAGCGCCGACATCCTAGCACCAATGAAAAAACGAAAAATCAAACTAGGCAGCAAGAAGGCCTCCTGGTTCAACGATGATCTTAAGAAATCCAAGAAACTCTGTCGCTCCCTTGAGAAGGCCTGGAAAAAAGACCCAACCACCAGCACCAAGAACACCTTCAAAAACGCCACCCGCATACACCACCGACTGATCCGAAACGCCAAGAAAGCCGCTTTCAAGGACCGACTAGATAACAACGCCCACAACAGCAAGGAATTATTCAACATCGTCAAGGAATTCACCAACCCCTCAGCCAACTCCAACGACATCACCCCCTCTCAAGCCCTCTGCGACTCCCTAGCCTCGTTCTTCCACAACAAAATTGCAGACATCCACAACAGCTTCGACAACCAACCCGAAGACCAACCCACCCAACCCCCTGCAGGACCCCCACCCCCCCGGAACATCCTCAATGACTGGAAGCCACTCTCCACTGAGGACACCATCCGTCTGATGAACTCTATCCACTCAGGATCCCCCACAGACCCATGCCCTCACCACATCTATAACAAAGCAGACTCCATCATAGCACCGCACCTCCGAGACGTCATCAACTGCTCCCTCAACTCCGCAACATTCCCGGACAGCTGGAAACATGCAGAACTCAGCGCCCTCCTGAAGAAACCCACAGCTGACCCCACCGAACTCAAAAACTACCGCCCTATCTCACTCCTTCCATTCCCGGCCAAAGTCATCGAAAAAGCGGTCAACAACCAGCTCGCCGCATTCCTCGAAACCAACAAATCCCTCGACCCCTCACAATCCGGCTTTCGAGCCAAGCACAGCACTGAAACCGCCCTCATCGCAGCAACAGACGACATCCGAACTCTACTGGACAATGGAGACACAGTCGCCCTAATCCTCCTCGACCTCTCCGCAGCCTTCGACACGGTCTGTCATAGCACCCTTTTACAACGCCTCCGAAACGTCGGTATTCAAGGAAAAGCTCTGGAATGGATCACCTCGTTCCTCACCGGAAGAACCCAGAGGGTCCGCCTTCCACCATTCAAGTCAGAGGCCACTGAAGTCATCTGCGGCGTACCACAAGGATCTTCACTCAGCCCCACCCTCTTCAACGTATACATGAGCCCCCTCGCGGTCATTGCACACCAACACAACCTCAACATCATCTCCTACGCCGACGACACTCAACTGATCCTCTCACTCACCAAAGACCCGAACACTGCCAAAACCAACCTGCATGAAGGAATGAAAGAAGTAGCCGAATGGATGAAGCACAGCCGTCTGAAACTGAACTCTGACAAAACAGAAGTCCTCATCCTAGGCACCTCCCCCTCCGCCTGGGATGACTCTTGGTGGCCAGAGGCCCTTGGTAAAGCACCCATCCCGACGGACCACGCACGGAACCTGGGCGTCATCCTGGATTCCTCTCTCTCGATGAACAGGCAAGTCAACGCCGTTTCCTCTTCTTGCTTCAACATTCTTCGCATGCTCAATAAAACATTCCGCTGGATCTCCACCGAAACTAGAAAAACGGTCACCCACGCTCTGGTCACGAGCCGACTGGACTACGGAAACACCCTTTACGCCGGTACCACCGCAAAACTCCAGAAAAAACTCCAACGCATCCAGAACGCTTCAGCCAGGCTCGTATTAGACATCCCGCGTAAAGAACACATCTCTGGTCACCTGAAAAACCTCCACTGGCTCCCCGTCAATAAGAGGATTACTTTCCGGCTCCTAACCCACGCACACAAAGCACTCTACGAAATCGGACCCGAATGCCTCAACTCTCGACTGTCCTTCTACACCCACACCCGCCAGCTACGATCCTCCAACCAAGCCCTTGCCACTGTACCCCGCATCAACAAAACCACCATGGGAGGTAGATCCTTCTCCTACCTGGCAGCTAAAACCTGGAATTCACTTCCCACTCACCTTCGCCTTACTCAGAACCACCTAGCATTCAGAAAACAACTTAAAACGTGGATATTCGACAAGTAATTCCCCACCCTTCTTCAAGCGCCTTGAGACCCTCTGGGTATGTAGCGCGCTATATACATTTTTTGACTTGACTTGACTTGACTGCTGAACTCAGGCATGAGGCGTTGAACTATTTGATGTGCTAAGTGTGTCGGTGGGACTTCCCGCGATGAAGAATGACACCAACCAGGTTGGTAAGGACCTAGGTAGCTTTCTTGCTGCTCTTTGATTAGGGGGTCCAGTAATATTAGTCACTTTTTACCCACTCATAGCTAGTCTTATTAATATTACTGGTAGAAGCAATGGACCAAAGAAGCTATCAAACAGCTTTTGAAAAGACTGCAAGGAAGAATCAATAGGTCTGAAAAAGTATCTGAAGATCTGCAATCCGGGGCCTTTTCTTTACTACATGTTGATACATGTGCTTTAACTGAACTCTGACCATGTTTCCACCATGGAGGACAGAGCTGCAGAGGTTGTATCGTAATGGCATGTTTTGCTAATGCACTAATTGATGTAAACCCTTTTTCCCATCCTTTGGTAGACATGTTTCACATTTTGGCACAAACATCACCGAACTCTAGATGTAAAGGATAAAAACATGAGTTATGAAAAAGTAACTGCTAACAAACACAACAAGAATTGGCAGTCAAAATATCTGGCTTTAATGTGTTAAGGTATGCGCAACAGGAAAGCACAAATGTTCTTCTCATATTATGCCCAACCTATCACCTTTGTAAATGCTTCTTTTACATAGAGCTTAGTGACAGCCTTGTGGTTCTGTGGCACTGTAGGTAAGTTCAGCTGTCTTCGACCAAGTCAGTGTTACTTATTTTATCAACCTGAAAAGAATGAAAGGTAAGTTGCGATGTTCAAGCTCAAACGTATTGCCAGCAAGTGCATATTTTACAGATTTCCTCACCAAGTATTGACCCACTGAACCATTGTAATATATTAACAGGCTTGCTGCCATGCTCATAGGCCTCAGAGTTGGTAGTTATCAGTCCAGAAGATAGGTGAGAATGCCTCAAGTTATGCCAGCAGCATCTACTCAGTACAAACAAAAGCAGTGCTGTCCATTGAACTTGTATATACACAACCCTTTATATCGGTAATGAGACACTGAAGGGCACTCGTTAATGGCAAGCATGATACTCCAGGTGATTGCTTGGATGAAAAGTGTTTCTCAAATGGATTATTTGGGTAGTATTTCAATGTTGTGCTTGAGCACCACAGGTGTACTCTCCCGTTGTCATTACAAGTTGAGCGGAAGAGGGTGGGATATTGACCACAGCGATAAAAACCATTACTGTAGGGTTAGGTATTTACACTACCTGGTAAATGCTGCTTAGTCCTAGTTTTCAACAAGAAAACAACACACAACAGAATCGTTTTCTAACACACCAAATTGCAAACGCTTTGCCGTGTTTCCCCCTGTCATTTTCCCCTGATACATTTCAGCAAGTTGACTTGTTACTGTTTTTTTGGTGTAACAGCTAAAGTACAGCTCAAAGACCTAAACTTGGATCATTGTAATTAATCCCGATAATCTTAGTTTAAAAAAATAGGTATACCGTATATGCATATATTGTACACCAAAATCCATCAGGAAAATGTTCTAAAAACAACAGAAGGGATCCCAGGTTTAGGATGTTCTTTTGGCTAGATTTTAGATTTTCATTTCAGAATCCAGTTCTACTGGAAAGTTGAATGGGAAAAACGTGTCACGACAACTTCACCCACTTACTGAAAACAGCAGTTCTTTAATAGCATGTTAAACATCACCCCAAGCTGTCGCTTTTGATATTAATGGCTAAGGAGTAACCTTCCACCTGCCACGACCGTGGTTCCCCTTATTGCCCTAGAGAAACTAGACCTCTACTTTTTCTGGTAAAGATTTCAGGGCTATTATATTGAAAAAAAAACGAATACAGAAACGGACAAGGAATATAATCCAGAGGTAGCAATGCCATGTTATTACCTTAACAGAAAACGATAAAGCCAAAAGTTTATTTTTTCTGTGTATGTTCATACATGCAAGCTGCATACAGACACACATGCACCGAAACAGCATGCACTTGACACACATACAGACACCTATTTTTTACAAAGTCCAACAGGCAGAAGCACTTGAGCACAAAGACTCTTAAACAAAAGATATCAATGCACGCAGGCCACTAGTCAAAAACCAAGAGACAGGGTGGTGGTGTGTATTAGTGGTAGCAAGATGCAGGGGATGTAGAAGAAACAAGGGAGGAGCACCGAAGCAACACAGGGAAGGAGGACATTGAAGCAGCATATGAGGACAGGACAGACAGGGATGCAACACAGGGGTTATTGTAAAGGAACACAGAGGATACAGGTTGGGGGACAGAAGACGCAGGGCACGGGATTCAATGGGGAAAAAAACACAGGCCAACACAAATAGGGTGAGGTGAAGAACTCGGGCAACAGATAGCAACACAGACTGCAGATAGAGAAAAGTAGACGACGGAGACAGTAAAAACACATGCACTCTCATAGAGTGCTTAACACAAAAGAAACAAGACAATAAAAGTGCTAAAGCAGTTTTCCAGACCCTTGCAGTCCACATGAGGAGTGTTTCTCTTGTTCCTACTTACTAGGCAGTGTCACACAAAGTGTAAAATAAAAAACGTTGAAATGTCGCAAAGAAGAACCATCAAACATGGAATAAGAAAGCTTGACAGCTATGTGTGAGCCTGCACAATAACCTGAGTTCCAGCCTTTCTCTACATTAACTAGGGTCCTCAAGCTCGGTGTCAGTCAGTGAACTGAAGTCCTGTTCAGGGTCGGTCAGTGAGAATACAGTCTGTTTTGGGTCAATGCGATAGCTTGATCTGGCTCGGCGGCCGAAGTTTGGTTGATGACCATCTTGCATAGGGTTAGAGTCACTCAGCCACGTCATAGTCAGACATGGGCGCCACTGTCTTTCTGGCCACATAAGACTTTAGAGGATCGATTATCATTGAAGGATTCCAACTGATGCTCTCCCTTGAAATGTCTATACTACGTTAATCTCTCCTGGTCACAGAAGAATCGTGACCTTCGAGTAGAAAAGTTGTTTTTTTTTTTTTTAAAAGCCACTGTCTTTCTAAGGTGCACCCGACGGAAGTGAGGAAATACGATGCCAGGCACCGGGAAATGGAGCCAGAAGCAGTGCGCTTCACGTGCTGTGCAGAGCGAGAGGTGAAGCGGGACTTGCCCTGAGCCCGCAGATGCCACCGAAGGGAGCTGAATGACCCCAGATCACAGGAACCTTTGAGGGTATTAGTCGCCATGCCCGGGAGCAAAGCAGAAGGCTTCTAGGCGAGTAATGCGCAAGCCCCGCCTACTTCCATGCAAGGTCTTAAGTGCCGCACGCGATTGCACAAAGCCACCAACCCCCCTCTGTGATTGGGCCCACCTTCTGATGCCTGATTGGGCAATTGATTGTCCACTAAATTAAATAATAATAAAAAAAACAAGTTAAAAATGAAAGTGCTGTCAGCTGGCCATGGTCTTGCTTCAGGGGGTGTGGTATCTGCGTAGTGTGTTTGTGTAGGGAGGCAAGGTACAAATGAAAGTGCCATCAGCTGGCCACGCTCTTAGTGTGGTCTCACATGAGGGGGTGTGGTAATTTAAGCTGCTTCATCGTGTTGGGAGGCAAGTTAAAAACAAGCATTGGGGGCTGCGAAATGAAATTAAAAAAACGTGAGTGGTGACGTGTGTGGTGCGCACGCGCGGCACCGCAAGTGTTACCTTGCCGGTGATCAGCTTACTATAAATAGCATGCTCGCGCTCTCTTGTGTGTGTTCTAGCAAGCTGATTGCCGGCAAAGTAGCATTTCTCAGAGCCCTACTAAATGTCCCGGTCGAGACCAGCACATGCGCTGGATCAGGCCGAGACCTAACAAAAACAAAACATTGCTATTAGAAATTTCGTTTCTGGTTGGCAGAGGTATGCACCCAGTCCAAGCAGGAACCACAATCCTAGTCATGGTAAATCACTAGACATCCTAAATTATCCTGTACTCACCCTATGGTAGCTTGGCATAGAGCAGTCAGGCTTAACTTAAGAGGCAATGTGTAAAGTATTTGTGCAATACGTCAAACAGTAACACAGTGAAAAGCACCACAAAAGACTCCACACCAAGTTAAAAAACATAGAGCTTAATTTTGCCAATAAAACAAGACCAAAACGTCGAAAAATTGAACAATTAGAAGTCAAAATATGAATTTTTAAAGAATAAATGTAAAATAGCACTTAGAAGCAAAAAGTGATTCAATGGGTTATCTGGTCGCACTGGACCAGGGCAAAGTCAAAAGTTCCAGCCAACAACAATAGACCCAGATACAGTGAACAACTTGGGCCTCCTGGTCCAAAGTACCTTGATTCGGGCTTGTGCTAATGTCGGAGAGGATGGGAGGTGCCGCAGAAGCAATGCATCAGGGGGAGATACGTTGAGATTCTCCACGTAATGGCGGCAATGCATCGGTTCTGAGTGCGAGGCACCAGTACCCAAGGTCAACCCGAAGCGATGTGCAATGCGCCAGCTCCGTTTCACGCTTGGAATAGCATGCACTGGTTCCGATCCATGCCAAGTTGAAGGCGTGCCACATCCGACCCACGCAAGGCAAAGACACACCTGTTCCGGAGAGAATGGGTGGGTTCAGGATGTAGAAGTACCTTAGGTCTCACTTCCTGGAGACCACTAGGCAGGGCAGATTCACAGCTTGTTGAGTCCAGATGCAGGTTGTTGAAGTCTTTGATATCCCTGAGATTTAGAACAGGAGACAAGCAAGCAAGCCCTTGGAGTCACTCTGGGTTCAAGTGATGCAGGTCCAGTCCGTCTCACCCAGACAAGAGAACATCAGGAAACTGGCCAGCTCAGAAAGGCAAGGGCACAGGAAGGCAGAAGTCAAGCAAAGCAACCGTCCAGCAGAATGGCAGTCCTTTCAGCAGCACAGCAGCTCTTCTTCCTGGCAGAGAAGTCACAGGTCCAGAATTGTACTTACTGACTGAAGTTATGGTGTCAGAGGTCCAGTACATATACCCAGTGGTGCCCTTGAAGTGGGGGAGGCTTCAAAGAAAAGCTTTAGAGTGCACAGAGGTCATCCTTTCCTGTCCTGGCTCCAGGCTCACTACAGGGGCATATGCAGTCCTTTGTGTGTGAGCTGTATACAGCCTATTCAGGCGTAGGTTTGAGGCTGTGTCCAGCTTCTCCCTCCCACCCCCCAGAATGGTCCATCAAGACACACCTCAGCTCCCTCTGTGCACACAACCCAGCTGTCACCCAATACAGACTGAACAGAGAGAGGCAACAGGCACCAGATGGCTAAAATAAGTAAATGTCAACTTTTTATAACTGGTATTTGCCACACTGTATTTTAAAAATCCAACTTCACCACAAGTTGTGAATTTAAATTGGGAGACCAGTGACACCAAACTTGAAAAGTCTTTCCCTTCACATTGGTAATTAAACTTAGAAGATGTAATAATGTCATATCAATGCTATCCTATTAGAGAGATAGGTCTTGTAGTAGTAGTGAACAACAAAATTGCGTGTTTTTCACTACGATGACATGTAAAACTTAGAAGTACATGTCCTGTCTTTTAAATACATGCTGGCCTGCCCTGTGGGTCATAAAGGGCCTACCTTAAGGATGACTTAAATGTGTTAAAAGGGAATGCTTAGACCTGGCATGAGGCTTATCGTGCCAGGTTGAAGTAGCAGTGTAAACTGCACATACAGGATCTGCAATGACAGGCCTGAGCCATGGTTAGAGGCCTACTGAAGTGGGTGGCACACTGAGTGCTTCAGGCCACTAGCACCATGTAATATACAGGCCAGAGCACAAGTAGTGCACTTTACTAGGAACTTATAAGTAAATTATATATGCCAATTGGGGTTAAGCCAATTTTGCCATGTTTAGGGGAGAGAGCACAAGCACTTTTGCACTGATTAGCAGTAGTAAAGATTCCTAAAGCCAGCAAAAACGAGGTCAGAAAATGGAGGGAGGCAGGGTAAAAGTTGCACAAAGACCACCCTAAGGTTGTCAGGTCTAACAATTGCTTTTCTTTCAACTGCTCTGTTTTTCTAGCTGTACAATGCTACGCAGAAACTAAATATTAATGGCAACATGTCTATTTTTTGCACTCCTTAGGTAATTATAGAAATGTGAAAATCTGTCTACATCTTTCCAAATATTTGAAGCTACTTCTAATTTTTAAAATAAACTGACTTGTATCAAACTGATTCTAATATCTTTCTGCAACTTATATCAAACAGTTTTTTTGATGTGTTTAATTCTGGACTAGAGTTTCTATTTTTATTCTTTAGGTTTATAAACAGGCTTCATCTTTCATATGAACAAGTTATGCACCAAACACTTAAATGACTTGTTGGAAAGGTGATGGTGTGACCGAGTATTATAATGAAATACGTGCATCTCCTGTAGATAGGATATTGCAAGTCACTTCAGAGTTGCAAAAGCTTATAAAGGAACTAGGCCTTCTGCCTCATTCCTCTATATGATCATGGAACTTCTTGGTGACTTGCAGTATCCTTATAATGTATGGAAGGGAGTACCTTGTCCCATATATCTGTTTCTTACACTGCTTTGCAATATTCACAACATTCCTCATTTTAATGTTACTATTCAAAGTACAGTGTCTAGGGCTCAACATGTGTTTCACAACAATTAAAATTGACATCATTCCTATTTATTTAGCCTTGCAAAAACATCATTTCAATTTATGAAAAATATTGTAGACCAATAACATATTGAAAGTAGTGAGACTCTCAAGAAACACAAATTAAAAACAAATTGCTTATTCTATAACAGCTATTTTTGGCTCAATATTCTGTCTAAATCTAATGGTCTTGGTTGAGGTGCAACCAGTCTTGTTTCGGCAGGATTGAGACCGAAAGAAACAAGACTGGTTGTTTCCTTTGACAAGCACTTCTCTGCAAGGATACATATGTTCAATAAGCTAACGCTTGTACTTGCTTGAAGAAAAGGCATATTTTAAATGTGACTATGCCATCAATTCGCTGCAAAACTGCCATACATTTCATCAGTTGGTACTGTCTGTGGTACTGCCACTTTCCATTGGACTTTCTCAGATCTTCACAGAAAGTAGATAATTGGTGCTTGAAGTGAGCTTGACCGTGATGAGAAACTTAGCATGAAACTGGCAGGTTTTCTACCTGCAGCTCTGGAGTCATCATGAGTTTTTGTTCAAAGTTCTGTGATTCATGTGAAAAAGAAAGACTGTACTGCACATATTGTGTTCAATACAGTAGGCCTGAGTTGGTTATGAATACAAGCCATTGATCAATATTATAAGTCTGTGATTCCTTTGAAAAAGTTATATCAGATGTAATCGGCCTGGTCTGTTTTTTTTTTTTAAACTTTATTTTTCAGGTTTGTAATGTAACAGTTACAAAAGGAAATCCCCCCCAGATGGCATCATAACAACACATGTGTACACATCGACATGCTCATTATGGCACTTTTGGGACATAGGCTTCACCTGGATATAATTAGATCCATGAGGAATAGTGGAATAACAGACAAATGAATAGGCATCATCGTGAGGAAATAACCAGACCTCGCACCATGCACTGTGCCAAATAAACCTTAGGAGACACCCCCCACCTCCCCATCAGACCCCGATCCCTGCGCTGAGAATAATTCACCACTGTTCCGTTCGGAATCGCTCTGGGAAGATTGCCCTCTCATTGCCAATCCTGAGATACACATGGCTCGCCAGGCAAGCAGGTCCTCTTGTAATTTCTAATCCCTCCTGGTGCTCTGCATATGTGTTTCTTCGGCTAGGGACCATTCTCTCACGTCTCTAAGCCATGTTGGTATCTCCGGGGCCCTTTGTCCCATCCAAGTTATAGCTAAACTGCGCCTGGCCAGCACCAACCTCAGTTGCAGTAATTTATAAGAAAGTTTCCGTTTCCTCGGCATCGGGACCAACGCCAGTAGGCAATGTAAGGGTGTTAGTGTGATCTGGAGGCCTGTAGTGGCAGTTATGTGATCTACAACGCTTGCCCAAAAGCACCTAATTAACGGGCAGTCCCAGGCTAAGTGCAGGAAGCCCGCCCCCTCCACGCTACATCTGGGGCAACTGTCCTCTCTGTCCTCAGAGTAACGACTCAACAGAATCGGAGTGAGGTAGGTACGGTGCAGGAAGCAAAAAGTGTATTAGTTTAAAGCGCGCATTGCATGATACCTTACGCGTCAGAGCCCCTATGCGCTTGCGCTGCCCCTGGTCCAGCAGCGAGCCCAAATCCGCT
Organism: Lissotriton helveticus; assembly: GCF_964261635.1. Taxonomy (NCBI): domain Eukaryota; kingdom Metazoa; phylum Chordata; class Amphibia; order Caudata; family Salamandridae; genus Lissotriton; species Lissotriton helveticus. The sequence continues at coordinate 1,377,675,907 of NC_136069.1, read as the reverse complement.
TCCCAGGCCCCCCAGGCCTGTGGCACCGTCGGGGTGGAGTCTCGTTTCATAGCTCCATATAGAAGGGAGATTAGTCTGCGTCCCCTGCCGCAGGACAGAAGAATATGTAAGGTGTGAGTCATTGGAGGTGCCTCTGGACTCTGAGGCCAGACCGAGCGTACTACGTCGCGCAGTCCTTGATAGTGTAGATACTGTCCTCTACTAAGGCCAAAGGTCTCTTCCGCCTGCTCATATGTCATGAAGGTCTCGGTAGGGTACAGATCGGCCAGGACCTCACAGCCCCCCTCTCGCCATTCTCGGAAGGACATATGTTGTTCCATTGCTACCATGGGGGCCAGTATCCAGACCGGGAGGTCCCTATGAAAGGGCGCTGATCAAAGACTCTTTCTATAAATCGTTGCCAACAACGTAGGGCAACGTATCATTTGCCCCCCTTCCCTGCATCAAAGCCACCTGTAACTCCTGCACCGTTGCTCTATCGGCCAATAGTCGCGTCTCCCAGACATCCCCGTCCGCAAACCATCTGGCCGACCGTTGCACCTGCGCCGCATAATAATATATGTCAAAGCGCGGGGCTTCTAGGCCTCCCTCCTCGTAGGAGCGCACAACAGTATGAAGAGCCACTCTGCTGCGCCGACCCGCCCAAAGCAGGGTTGTGAGTAGCATGTTCAGGGTCCGAAAAATCCTAGGGGGGAGAGGACACAGCATATTTTGGAGGACGTAAAGTGTCCTAGGCAGCATTACCATCTTGGCGACGGCCAGCCCGATCTGTTTATTAAGAAGAGTTAGGATAAAGGATGGAGGCTTGATTTTTTTATTTTGAATGCCATTTGTTAAAGCTAATAGACATTTATATCTGGATTGATATTACACTGTATTAAAGCTTGTAGACAAGAATTCTGTAACATGTATTTACATAGATTTACCTAGTAGGCAATGGGTTTGGTTAACCCCACTCTCAAACACTGTATTTTTTAATTTCATAGATTTTTGGGTCTGACATTGACTTATTTGAACTGTATATGTGATCACCAGAAAAAGAGCTGCAGGGAATAATACTAAGAAGGGGGGTATGACTCCACCCACACTTCGATCTTGTGCTCTATAATACTTTGATTGAAAGATAGTTATGTTTGTTCCCCTAACAACTTGTTCCATTGCTTATAACCAAATAGACCTTGCTAACACAGACCCTAAGTCAAATACAGTACAAAGGGTATTTGCATAGTGTAAGTCTGTGACCAACTCAATCTGCTATATATTTACCACAATAGCTGATATATTGTTTTAGCCAACACCATTCTGTTTACCCATATTATACATAACTTTGTAGTATGTGTCCCTTTGACATATGTGTCATCAGTTTAATGTGTACGTGATGATTTTAAATGGATAGCTCACAGCCGCAGCCTGTGCAGCTAAGAGCGGTGGGTAGTATGGCCGGGTTGGGGTTGGGGATTTTGATGAATGACGACAAGGGAAAATTTAATAAAGAATACATTTTACATCACAATCGTCTGTCTCAATGCCCCCACACCTGGCCACACCGCTCTTACCTGCATGGGCTGCGGCTGATAGCTCAGTATCAGGAAGTTACATTCTTGTATCTTTTTTCAAGGTCTTTTAAACTTTTTTAATGAAAAAGCTGGGCACCTGCAATGCGATCAGAGTTTTAGTTTCTGTCACATGTATTCAATTCAAATCCTCTTTGTGAAAGCCAATAAAGGCTTCCTGCAAGGAGAGGAAAGCTGATTAGCAATAGATTCTCTTTAACTCTTTACAATGCAATATCACATTTTGCCTATGTTCGCTTAATAAATGTGCTCTGACTTCAAGCGGGCATGTAAGTAGTTGTTTCTTCAATAGTAGCAGGGAATTTCACAGTATGAACTCTCTGACATATATTAAAAGAGGGGGGTTTACGTTGAACTGCTTGCCTGAAACATATACAATGAAAAGGGGTTTCTAACTGTGCACTCTTCACCAAACACCATAAGCAGTTGCTTTACATTGTGAATCTTCTGACAATTGCAGTAGGAAGAGGTTTTGCAATGTAAACGATGACAAATGCAACAACAAGTGTTTTTGGGATAGTGAACCCTGTGTCAAACAGTAAGTGGTTTACCTTGTTTCACATTGCAAACACCTTGACAAACACCATAGGGATGGCTTTACATTTGAGTTATGTGACAAATGCAACATAATGGGCTTTACATTACGAGCTCTCTGCCTTTTTAGGTCTGGCTACATTGCATGTTTGGTGTTTTAGAGTTTATGTTCATGCGTTTGTATACATTGTGCCTGCCTGAAATGTTTGATGAGAGATTTGTTAGAGACCACATGGTTTCTATTCATCGTAAAATCATAAAGCCATAATGGCGATAAGGGTAGTAGGCCTCCTATTTTACATTGGGAATGACTTGACTAAACCTGCACCCCTTCCGTTTCTGCCCATACAAGGGCATTGCAGGTACAGAGGCTCCAGTACATATCCCACTGACACAATTGGGGCCAGTAACTACAGACTGCCCTTTAACATCCCAAACTAGATTTCTCAAATACAGTAGTTAACCGGTTTGCACTGTGAATTCCTTGAAATACAATTGGAAGGTATTTTACTTTGTGAACTCCATGCCAAACACCATAGCCAAGAGTTTTATATTGTGAACTCTGTGACAAGTACTATAGGTAGGGGTTTTACATTGGGAACTGTCTGACAAAAAGTAACAAGCATTGGAAATGCAATAGGTCTCGCATTAGGAAAGTTTGAGCTATTGGTATTGTAAATGACACTTTTTTTATTTATGTGTTGGTTTTGAAAGTAGCAAAATTAATAGCTTTGTCAGTTACAATGTCAATAGTTTTAACTTTTGCAAATGTGACACCTATAGCATTTGTAATGCAATGTGTGTTGTATTTACGTGACTTAGATGTATTGATATTACAAATAACAATGGCTTTTAATTTTGTAAATAATTAATACTTAAATAAAAGTTATTGTAATTTATAATGGCAATAGCTTAAACGTTTGTAAATAACTTTTGTGAAGATTATGTTCAGTGTATTTTATTGTGACGAAAATCCAAGAACATTGCATTTGCCCCTACACACACACAGAGCCACACACATATAGATGTGGTGGTGGTGGATCTGGGGGATATGGTGGTGGTGGATGTGGTGGTGGTGGTGATGGTGGATGTGGTGGTGATGGTGGTGGATGTGGGGGTGGATGTGGGGGTGGTGGAGGTGGTGGATGTGGTGGTGATGTGGTGGATGTGGTGGTGATGTGGTGGATGTGGTGGTGATGTGGTGGATGTGGTGGTGGTGGATGTGGTGGTGGTGGATGCGGTGGTTGTGGATGTGGTGAAAGTGGTGGTGGATGTGGTGGTGGAAGTGATGGTGTTGGGTATGGTGGATGTGGTGGTGGTGGATGCGGTGGTGGATGAGGTGGTGGATGCGGTGGTGGATGCGGTGGTGGATGTGGTGGTGGATGCGGTGGTGGATGCGGTGGTGGATGTGGTGGCAGTGGATGTGGTGGTGGTGGATGCGGTGGAAGTGGTGGTGGATGTGGTGGTGGTGGATGTGGCGGTGGTGGATGTGGTGGTGGATGTGGCGGTGGATGTCATGGTGGATGTGGAGGTGATGGTGGATGTGGAGGTGGATGTGGTGGTGGTGGTGGATGTGATGGTGGATGTGGTGGATGTGGTGGTGGATGTGGTGGTGGATGCGGTGGATGCGGTGGTGGATGCGGTGGATGTGGTGGATGCGGTGGATGCGGTGGTGGTTGTAGTGGATGCGGTGGTGGTTGTAGTGGATGTGGTGGTGGATGTAGTGGTGGTGGGTGTGGTGGTGGTGGTGGATGCGGTGGTGGTGGATGCGGTGGATGTCATGTTTTTGTAGGCTCACAGCCAATTGATTAATATATCTACTCGGCAATAACTTCTTTAAATGGGTCTGGCACTCTTTACTCATTAAAGAGACAAATGATTCTTCCCATCACACCGCATTAAATAAAAATTACCAACTGGAAAAATGTGGTATTCTTCAGGATATGAGACACGACCAGAAAGCTTAAAAAAAATACTGGACTCAGGTAAAAAAAAACAAAAAAAAAACTTCAAAGCAGCAGATGTACTTTATCGAAAGTTAATACTAAAAGTTAGTATCTGCTCGGTTCCTGGAACTTATACCCAACTACGGCCTGGAAACGTAAATATAAATAAATATTTCCTAACGGCATAAAAAAAACACTTGCAGAAATAATGCAAATTCATTTTCAGTGGCTGTGCATACAGTAAAACACTGAATTTAAAAGACCGACAATGAAACGTGTATGCCTAATTTAATGCAAGTAGCCAACCGCTACCACACTAACAATTATTACTAACTTGTAGCTGCGATAATGGTTAGACTTTGATAAAGATGCTGGGACTAAGTGCACGAATGTTTGTAAAATAGTACACTTCATCTAGAGCTGCCAACAGCCCACACTGGCACAACTTTGGAAATGCAATAGGTCTCGCATTTGTTGGAGTTGGAGCTATTTACATTGTAAAGGTCAATGTGTTTTACTTATGCCGTAGGTCTGTATTTGTTGGCGCTATTGGCGTTATAAATGGCAATTATTTTTACGTATGTGTTAAGGAGTTAAATGACTGGGACATTGAGAGTAACGTAAAGGCACCGAGGGCAAGAGAGGGCAGATTGTGTGAGGGTGAAACAGGTCCACATCATGACGGAATTGAGGGTTGAATGAAGAAAGAGGTGGCTAATTTAGCAATAAGCCGACAGCCAGCAAGAGCCGATGCAAGAGTTAGCTATGACTGCAGCACCAGGGCACCGGAAGGTTGATGGACAGGTGGGAGGGGCCAGAGCAAATGGCAGGGGGAGATACAACTCACCTGAAAGTTTTGCAGGAGGAGAGGAAGAGATGAACTGAGGGCCTCAAGTAGGGAGGGCAGTGGGAAAGACTCATGGGGAGAGGAGCCTGTTCGCGAGTTCTGGGATAGCAGAAGAGACAGGCTCAGAGAGAGAGGAAGTGTGGCAGACTGAGGTTAAAATGTTTTGGGGGTAGTTGGGGACCGTGTGGGATGGTGTGCAGGGGAGGGAGGGGTGCAAAGACATAGGGTATAGACGCTGATAGACACTTAGGAGCAGCAAAGAAGAGATGTATGTTTAGGAGCACACTGTGTGCTGGGAGCAAGACATGACTAGCCTGCATTGAAATACCTGTATTTTCGGGCATGCTCTTGGTCAGGAAGTAAAGGGCTTTGTTAAACGAGGCGCTTTTACTTAGTTTCGCTTTTAGTGCAACGAGGGTGGAAAGTGACGGGCAGGAGAGAGGCTGGGGAGCGGAACTATTGGGGCGAGAAGTTGAAAAATGTGATTCACTTTGTGACAGCAGGGGCACCCCTCTCCACTGCCACGGCATTAATCAAGGCACTTTGGTGACACCCCGGGTGGCTAATAAGGCAACTGGGAAATTGCTGCGAAATCCAAAAGCAAGCGCACAGAGTGGTCCCGACTGTACCCGTGCTGAGGGAGGGAGGCGAGGGAGGGAGGAGAAATACGAGACGGCCTGCCGGCCGTGAGACGTGTGAAGCAGGGGGCGGGGGGAGCGGATACCTTTGAAGTGAAGCTAAGCTTCACTTCAAAGGTGTGGGGGGAGTGCGGCTGAGGGAACAGACGGCGATTTGGTGATGTGCACGCGCATTTTAGGTCAATGCGCAAGCGCATTGACCTAAAAGTCACGGGCACAGCACCAAATCGCCAAGTTCGGTAAAGTCTGTTTAAAAGTCTGTTTAAGCCCCAATAGAGCTTCGCCAGCTAGGCGCATGCGCCCAGCAGGCGAGCCCTAAAAAGGGGTAGTCAACTCCTAGAAAATACAAAAGGAAGGGTTTTTAAATTGTGAACTCTCAAACAACTTCACTAGAAAGGAATTTACCTTGTGGACACTCTTTCAAACACAACAGGAACCACCTTTATATTAAGAACAACTCCCTGACAAATGCAGTAGGAATAGCCGTTAGATTATAAACTCTGAAAAAGGCATCAGAAAGTGATTTTACGTTATGAACTCGATGGCAAATAAAATAGGAAGGGGTTTTACTTTTTGAACTTCAGGACAGCCACAGTCGGAAGGGTCTTTACATTTTTAATTATATGGCAAATACATTAGGTACAGGATTTACATTGTAGATACTCTAACACACGTAAAAATCGGTTTTAATACAAATGGTACTCCAGAGGGCACTTTAAGATTCATGTCAAAGTATACTTTGAGTCTTCCTTAAATGTTTGCTGGGTCTATTTATGCAAATACAACATGATCGTATTAATTTATTTCCACATTATAGCCAACTGGCTTGCTTTATTGAATATTAATTCTCCTGGCAAAGACAGCATCCCTTTAATATTGTGACTGCCATGACAAAGCCTGTCGGTCCAACCTTTTTGATTGTGAAAATCCTCTTGTTTTCCAGTAGGCCCTATTGAGAGCACTGCTGGCTTTTAGAATAAAATTCTGCTCAGGCCCGGACTGGCCGCTGCACGGGTGGGGGCCGGTTTTGGGCCCCTGGTGGCGATTTTGTTACAGGGCCTTTTTTTTCAGCATAGGTGCAAAATCGGCCCTGTAACAAAATTGGCCGAAAACCGGCCCTGGCAAAGAGCACAGCGGGGTGGGGGGGCGGCTGAACAATTTGCCAGGGCCGGTTTTGGTTCCCAGTCTCAGTTCTCAGTTTGTGCACAAATTGCCATTTAGTATCTCAGGGATAACATGATCAGACTATATTTGCAGGGTTAATTTGTGATACCCTCTCAAGGAAGGGTTCCAATTGGTAATTCCATCTAAACTCTTAAAAATGTTTGTCATTGTTAGTTTAGTATTCAGTTGTATCTGCATTAAAGTAGTTTTTCTGTTTGAAGAAAAGTATTGGGTAGATATCAATTTATTGTTACTTATTTTTGTGTGTTGCTTAGCCCTGAGTTTCTAACACCCAATCACGCTTCCACCCCCACCTAAGTCAGCCTTGGACCACTCTGCTTCAACATTCTGACAACCCGGTTTCATATTTTGAACTCTTTGACAAATGCACTAGTAGAGGGCTTTTCATTGTGACCTCTCTGACAAATGCAAGAGGAAATGGTTTTACATTGAGAACTATGTGACATCTACAATAGAAGGAGTTTCTAATTGTGAACTCCTTCAGAAACACCAAAGGGAAGGGCTATATGCTGATTAACAGTAAGAGACCTCCTGACACAGATCTACTGGTCTGATGGTGCTAGAGAGGTCTCGTTTTCATTGTGTACACTTGTCATTTTATGTCTAGAATTTAGTGCATGTGAATTTTCTTTTTACAAATAAAAACACTGGACATTGATTTAATAAGAAGTATTGGGCACCTCGTGGAGTTCATTAACATTTACTTAACCGCTTTAGTTGTTTTAATTAGTTCTGAGGATGTCAGTTCTCAGCTTTAGCTTTACATGCCCGCTTTGCCCTTTGCAATTGCACCAGAGAAGGCAGATGTTGTATTTAGTGTTCCCTCCTCTTCCTGTTACATCAGGGGTATAAGACAATGTACACTTGAGTGCAGAATGAGTGGTGTGTTTGTGCCAGTACAGGGTACAGCTCATTAAATCATCATCTATTGGCATTGACAATGCTTGTTTGTTGAGAAAGCAAAGGAATGTTGCCATAGTATAAGTGGGCAATGCTCTGCCAGTTCTATGGCAGAGATTCTGCAAACCTTATCTGGAAGAATTGGTGAAAATAAAGAGACAAACGTGCAGTTCATTCTCATACTGAACGCTACAGCACAACAATGTTGGCAATGAAAGGAGACAGCTCCTTGAGATAATATATGTTTGTTAGAAATGGGGGTCTCTAGTTGGCAATGGCTTGTACCTTTGTCCAAGTAGGGACCCTGCTTCCTAATCATGGTAAAGGGGATACACTTCTAAATAAACACTGCTCACCCCCTTGGTTGCTTGACACGGACATGCTTATCTCAGAGGCAGTGTGTAAAGCATTTGTGCACACATACAGTAATACAGCAAAAACACTAAAATGGACACCACACCAGTTACAAAAAAAGTTATCGTTATCTAAACCAAACAAGACCAAAATGAAAAAAATCCAACATACAATAATCAAAATGTGATTCTTAGGAGGTAAAAAGTGTTCTGTCCATAGCAAACTGTAGATGGGATACTTTCAACACAAAGTACCTTGGATGTGTCACAGTGGTGAACATAAACAGCAGCAGAGAAGGTGATGAGTTGGTTCCTTTCTTCCGGGGAGGTGATGTGTTGGTTCCTTACTGCTACGCAGGGGAGGTGATGAATAGGTTCCTTACTGAAGGGGAGGTGATGCATTAGTTTCTTACTGTGCGAGGATGTGATGCATCGGTTTCTTACTGCAGCCCTGGCATTCCTGTATATTTGGCATCCCGGTGTCATGCATGAGGATCAGAGATGCTTTGGTTCTTGATGGGGCGGTGGCGGCAACAGTGCTGCGTTGGTTTCTACAGCTGCGATCCCGGGATGCGTTGGTTCTTGCAGCCGCACAGCAGGGCCTGCGTCGAAATCGGTATGGTGATCCCAGAATGTAAAAATCGGTGCACAGGAGTCAGCATGCAGCGATTTCCCAGTCGCAGGCAGGCACTGTGTCGGTTTTTTCATGGTGTGTTTCTGTATATCCTCTTACCAGGCCCAAACCTTTCCTTTTAAACATATAAGTCACCCCTAAGGTTGGCCCTGGACAACCCAGAGGGCAAGGCGCAACATATTTCAAAGACAGGATATGTACTTTTAAGTTTTGCATGTCCTGGTAGTGAGAAACTCTCAAAGGCATTTTTCACTACAGCAAGACCTATCACTGCCACAGGAAAACTTTGGGATTGCTTTATTACATTTTATAAATGTAATTTCCCATTGTGAAGCGATGGACATTCCAAATTTGGTGTCTCTGGAATCACAATTTAAAATGCAAATTTATAGTGGAGTTGGATTTTTAATTACAATTCTAAAAATGCTACTTTAAGAAAGAAGACATTTTTTTAATACTTTAGCCATTTGATGCCTGCTACCTGTCTCTGATCACATCTAATATAAGTGACAGTTGGGCTTTGTGTATTCCCCTAAACAGCCACATGCAATGGGAGCTTAGGTGGGACTTGATGAGCCATCCCTGCTGGATGGGAGGGAGAAGCTGGACTTAGCCTCACTTACACCTGAATAGGATGTGTTCTTTCCCCACACAAAGAGCTGCCATCTGTAGTGAGTCTGGAGCCAGGGCAGGTAGGGAGGACATCTATACACTTCAAAGGCCTGTCTTTGAAGTCTCCACCACTTCAAAGGCACAACTCTGTGTAAGTACTGGACCTCAGCAACTGCCACTTCAGTACCTGTCTGGACTTGTGAAGACTCTGCCAGGAAGAAGGACTGCTGTGCTGCTGAAGGACTGCCACTCTGCTTGACTGTTGCTTTGCTGGACTCCTGCTAGTCTGTGCTGCCTTGCTGCCTACTGTTCCCCTGCCTAAGTGAGAAGGACTGGACCTGCATTTCTTGAATCTAGAGTGACCACAAGGGCAAGCTGGATGGCATTACGATCTGAAGCCTCAAGGACATAAAATACTTCCAACCATTCTGCTTCTTCACCTGCCATCTGTGATTCTGCCCTGTCAAGCAGTGCCACCCCAGTCCTGGACCCTTGGAATTGGGTCTAAGGTCTTTGCTTCAGCAGAACCCACACTTCTTCTGTCAAACCTCCGCTGCATGGATCGGCACTGATGCATTGCCCTGGCTGCACTCCCCATCCTAGACGTCAACGCAACCAGGATTAGGGAACTTCTGTTTAGCAGGCCTCACAGGGTCCTTGCATCGGGCTCACACTCCGTTGCAGTAGGCCTGCACTTTTGACCTTGTTCCAGTCCGGTTCGACCAGAAATCTGAACAAGCGTTTATTCCTTCTTAGTGCTATTTTACAGTTTATTCTTTACAGGTTCTACTTATTGGATTTTTTTCATTTTGATCTTGTTTTATTTCTTAATTTAAGCTCTATTGTTATAACCTGGTCTGGAAACTTTCTGAGTGGTGTTTTCACCATTTTACTCTTTGAAGTATTGCATAAATACTTTACACATTGCCTCTAAGTTAAACCTGACTGTTCTTTGTCAAGCTACCAGAGGGCGAGCTCAGGTTAATTTAGGGTTGCCTGCTTCTTACCATGACTAGAATGGTGTTTGCTGCCCGACTAGGGTTCATACCCCAGTCAACCTACAAGCCAATTTCTAGCAGGCCAAGACATTTGTGTCTCCAAAAAGAACCAATTGTATGAATCTCTGATGACAGATGTTAAATAACTGCAACTCCCAATTACTATAATAATAAACTTTATATAGGACCTTCGCTCATGAAAGTACAGTTACATAGAACATTTGTATCCACAATTATTATTATCATGTTAAAATTAGTATTTATATGGCCATCCTCAGAGCCGGGATTTAGGACTGCAAAATGGAGACTACACGGATTTCTGCAACGCTTTCTCACCTCTCTGACCTATCTTACTTAAAATACTCTGCACATAGCATTTAATAAATGAGCCACACACTCACCAAATGTTATCCATAAAGTTCAGAAGCTCAGCCATGTAATGTAACTCACCTACATTTTACTAGTTAACCATACTAGGTTGCCTATTCCCACTGAAACACTAAACTGTATCAAAATACAGCATTCTACCTTATTCCTCATACCCACTATTACCCTGGAAAGGCAGCCACACTGCAACAAGAAGAAAAACATGTAAACCTTTAATAGAGAAGTGAAAAGTTTCTGGGTTAAGGGGGTGTTTTATGTGGAAGATCTGACATTAGTATGGATGGCATCATACAGAAATAATATATTGCAAAAATTGCAGCTACACATCTGGTTGGGGAAAGTTGTAGGTGGTTCAAAATAGGAAAGGGACAAGAAACGTTTACTTCTCAACAAAACTTGTTTTAAAAATACAGTCTCAAGACAACATAATGATGGTTAAAAATAAAATGACAAAAACAAGTTTAGGGGAGAGTGCAATTAAAAAAACAACATCAGCCATCACCTGTTCAGACACTATATCAGCGGTGATGCCCGTTAAACCTTCATTCTAACAATCTAGATCATCCACCAGCATCAGCACCAACCTACTCCATAACAATGTCTAAGGACAGATGCCTCTTTCTGGGCATACCAGGAAGTGTGAAAGAGCAATATGACAGGAAGGGATACAATTCACCTGACATGGTGGACATGGGGAATGGTGAAGGAAAGCTGATCTTGGTCATCACTGATGCGAAAGAGGAGAGCAGTTTTGAATTCGACTTGTGCAGATTTGTGACCAGTAAATTCAGGCCAAAAAGGATGTATTAGAATGCCCTTGCCATCTAAGATAAGTGGGAATGGCCATGAAAAAAATTAACATTAGGATATAAGAACTAACAGCCTGATTCATCAAAGACCCGTTTTGCGAGTCTTTAATAGCGATTCATAAGGAATCGCTATTAAGGACTTGCAAAACGGGATTCATGTAGGAATTGCAAAAAATATTGCGATTCCTACATGTTCCTTATTTGCGAGTAGCAAATTGCTAATCGCAAATAAGGATGCGATTTCAAGGGTGCAGGGGTGTCCAAAGGGAAATGTAATCTACATTGGTGTTGCGCACACACATGTCCAAAGGACATGTGTGTGTGTAACATGCAACTTAGAAAAATGCATTTAAATGCATTTTTCTAAGTTTTTGCTATTTACCACGAGGTCTGACCTCTCGGTAAATAGCGGCCCAAAATTGTGATTTCGCAATTTTAAAATGATTTATGAATTGCATTTAAGGAATCTCAAATAGAGATTCCTTAAATGCAATTCTTCGCAAATGTGCGAATTCTTTAATAGCGAATTTTGCATTTGGGATGATGAATCCCAAATGCAAAAATTGCACTCGCAAAAGGCAAGATTCTGAGAATCTTGCCCTTTGCGAGTGCAATTTAGCTTGATGAATCAGGCTGATAAATTCAGTATAAAAGAAGGATCCCTGACTTCATACTTAATTACACACTTAAAACTATTGCAGGACAGCAATGACAGCTGGTGAACTTTGAAAATTGGTAGGGTGGATAGACCAAATCCTGAATCTTCCTGTTCTTACAAAAACAGCAATACCTTGTACAGGCATCACTATAGGAACACTCATTCAGTATTTCAGTTAATTCCCATGTTGCCAAGCAAGCTGACGTAAACTATAACCACATCTTTTCACTGAATGTGTTCTCATGTCTTCCTTGATTGTATTTATTTCCTACATATCTTCTGGTCACCCACTTCAATTTTTCTTTAATAATCACCTCTTGGGGGCGTGGACAGCCAAGATGGTCGTGCGGACGTAATCCACAACGGCTCTGCTGACATTGAAGACATTTTCGGGGAAAGAGCCACAAACACCAGCCTCTTATTGGCACATTCAGCAGGACTGACTCCCGGGGGTAAATTATAAAAAATCCTGGCAATCCCGAGACCCACGCACGCCGAGATGCAGCCGGATGAAGTCAAGGCCCACTAAGATGGAAATGCATCGAGACCCTCAACGGGCTGGTTAAAGATCCTGGACCCTGTATCGGCGGCTTACCGACACCATGGAAGACAAACCCCGGTTTATTGGAGGAGGGGGCGGCAGAACCCCGAATTGGCTGCTCCGTTGTGGGTTACATGTGACAGGACTGACTCACATGGATGGCGCTGGTCACACGCCACTGACCAAGGGAGTACCGCAGCAGGGATACCGATCCCAGAGAGTCACGTCTGATGGGACCACTCTCACTGGTAGCCACATCAAAACGGGGGTCCCTGTTAGAGAGATGCTGCTCCAGCCTCAAAAAGGGACACACCCGGTAGTTTTGAAGCTCTGCCTGACCTTAAGATAGCGACCAGGAGGCCCGCAGAGCAGCTCTGCGGCCTGGGTCTGGGTGGTGGGTGGTCTTGGGAGGAGGCCAGCCTATCTGCCTTGGCAGACCCCACATATACAAAGCCTTCCAACTCATGTGACGACTATGACCGGAATGGAATACTCGAGGCCTGACCTTGACATACTTCGAGCAGGCGCTGGCCTGCGAGGTTCTTTTTCCCTCTATCTAGACCCATTTTCATTTTTTCTGAGCTCTGATTTCTGATATATAATTTATCTCGATTGACCATCATGGTCGATAAGGAGGTTCTATCTTACACTGAGGATTACATTAAGCAATTTTTATCGGACTCTGCCAATAGTTTTCTATCCCCAACCACACCTGCAATTGACTTTTCCCTCAATGATAAAGTCAACCAGTTGGAACGTCTTGAAAAGAAGCTCATCAGAACTAAACTACATGGACATTTCTTAGCGCAGTGCCTCCAATCCAACATTATTCCTGTAGGCCTGCAGGTTAAAGTTGAACCCGCGATCTTTATTGATGTACCAAAATTCCGGGAAGGTTTCAGCTTTGTCGCGAACAATTGTTCGCGACATTGGATGGTCCTTGGCATCGAAACGGCTAGTGAACAGATTGCACTTCTAACGAAGCAAATAGCGGATCTGAAGGCCGCAATCAGTGGGGATGCCACCCTGAACAATTCTAAAGAAGCTCTGACCAAACTAGTGGCAACACTTCAGGATTTTGAAACGACCACGATAAAGAAAAAACTGGAGAAATTGGCACGGGACGTGAAAGCATATGATAAAAAGAGAACATACCCCTATCTGCAGGACGATTACTACAGACAGGACAACCAAGGGAGATTCACCAACCGCGGCCGTGGTGCTTACAGAGGTAGACGAAATTTCACAACTTTTTCGGACTCCTCGTACAGCTCCGGTGAGGATTCAGACCGACCCGGCCCCAGTGGTACATACGGTTACCAAGACTCCTACGGCCCTTTCTACCAACCCCCTCCTTTTTTAAGGCAGGGAGGATGGAGACCACCGCGGGGCCGAGGGAACATGTGGGACAGAGGTACAGGCAGAGGCCAATTCAACACGGGCCAGGAATGGGATTCCGGGAGAGGGAGAGGTGCCAAGCAAGTGAGCTTTCCACAAGAGGAACACGGGGAGAGGTCCACTCGCAGGAAAACGTACCGATGGTGACAAAGACGTCTCCTGTGATTAACATTTCTAAATACACCCTTCAAGATGACGAAATCAAAGTACTGAGCCGCGGTCTATCTTTCGTTCCAACCTCTAGACCAGATCCTTTTAACACGGAGGTTGAACTCCACAAGTTCTTCAGGAAAATAAGACTCAGATACTTTTTTAAGAATAAGCCAATTCAACCGATGCTATCTGCCACAAACTTGAGGGTACCTTCTACTTTCGTACCATCCACCTATGCCATGAACCAGCGTATCCTTGCATATGAAAGCCTTGTACTTAGGGATGTAAGGTCCATTCTGGAAGACAACAAATTTGTAAAGAACAACATTAGCCGTGCAGAACAATCAGCACTTAAAGCGATAAGAGACAACACTGAAATAGTCGTGAAACCGGCCGACAAGGGCGGGGCGATTGTTGTCCAAGATTTGGATAACTACACTAAGGAAATTCTGCGACAGTTGAATGATGGAATCAGCTACAAGCAATTGGGTGGGGACCCATCTAAAGATATCACGGCCGAGATTCTGAGGGTTACGCAGGACGGACGACAGCAAGGCTTCCTATCGGAACATGAATTCCAATATCTGAATCAGAAGCATCCGCGACTTCCTACCATCTATACCCTACCCAAAGTACACAAGGATCTCCACCAGCCCCCCGGGCGCCCGATTGTTTCGGGGTGTGGTTCTGTGCTGGAACCCCTGTGTAGATATATAGACTTTTTTCTGAAACCTATAGCAGAAGCCACTACAACTTATCTCAGGGATACTACCCACACCATCAACCTGATCGAAGGGCATCCATATGACTCTGCTCAAGACCTTCTGGCAACATGTGACATCGTTTCCCTTTATACCAGCATACCCCAAGAGGAGGCCCTCATGGCAATGACAATTGCACTTGATAAGCGGGAGGCTCCAATCTGGGTGCCGACATCCTTCATCATTCTACTTTTAAAGATTGCGATGATGAGGAATTTCTTCGTTTTTCGGAACTGTTTCTACCTCCAGACCAAGGGAGTTGCGATGGGGGCTGCCTTTGCCCCGGATCTGGCCATTATCTTTATGTCCATGTACGAGGACACGTTTGTATTCACTGACGCTAACCCTTTTAGACCCCAGATAAAAACTTGGATGAGATACATTGACGACATCATCTGTATCTGGTCTGGAACTGAGGATGAAATCACCAGTTTTTTCCACTGGCTTAATGCCCGGTCCCCCGATATTAAGTTCACCATTCAGTTCGACAAAAAAACAATAGACTTCTTGGACCTTACCATCTTTGTGGAAGACGACACCTTAAAAACAACGCTTTTCAGGAAACCAACGGAGAGGAATTCTCTATTACTATACTCCAGTCATCACCCCCGGGGTCTCCGGGACAACCTTCCGTTTGGCCAGTTTTTAAGGATTCGCCGTAACTGCAGCAGGAAGGATGATTACATAGAACAGTCCACCGTACTGATGGACAGACTACTCGAACGTGGATACCCAAGACGCCTGGTGAATAAAGCCAAAAAAAGAGCTTGGTTCAATCCAAGAGAAACCTTGCTTCAACCCGGTGACAAGCAGGCCAGCAACGAAGAGCGTCTTATCTGTGTGACGACCTTCTCCACAAGGAGTAATGAGTTAAAAAAAACCATTAACAAATACTGGAACTTGATATCAGAAGACCTTGGGAGTAATTCGCTGCCTCTTCACGCTTTCAAAAAAGCTAAGAATATTCGGGACAGTGTGGTTCGCTCCTTCTTGCCGACCAAAGATGCACCTACCATCACAACCATGTGGAATTTGCCCCCCATTTTGGGCCATTATCGATGTGGATCATGCAAAGCATGCCCTGCGACAATCCAAACCAAGGTTTTCAGCCACGGACAACAACTAGTTACACTAAAGTCGCACACTAACTGCAACTCGACTGACGTGGTATACTGCATACTATGCCCCTGTGACTTGATCTATGTGGGTCAAACCCAGCAACGAGTTAAAGTACGTTTTCTCCAACACTGCAGCCGTGTGAGATGCAAGGTTGCAGGCGCACCCCTGGTGGACCATTGCAATGAAAAAAGCCACTCACCAGAAAGTTTGAGGTGGACAGTTTTGGAGCAGGTCAAGCTGGGCCCAAGGGGTGGGAGCATCGAACCCATCTTGAATGTGAGAGAAATTAAATGGATCCGTTTCTTTGACTCAGTGCGAGGGGGCCTTAACGAGTCTGAAAGCAGTTTCGCCCAAATGGCTACTCTCTGATACACCAATGCAAATATGGCTCTTCATATGGAACTTTGGTAATTCCCTTTTTTACTATGTCTTTACCAATGCACCTTAGTACACACTTGTGGATGATCATGCATTCCGATTCTTCTTCTTAGGCTTTGCCTTAAAATGATTACCCTGAGAAAAAGAGCGCCTTAACCGCCGTGCCTGGCAGGTTCGCGCAATCAACCACCGGTCTGGGTATGGTTAATAGCTTATGATGTTCCCCTAACCATCTGGCGCGTTTGACACCTGTGAGATATGACCCATGTAGACCTATTGAAATATGAATATTCATTGTTATAGAATTTCGAATAATCATCACCTCAATGTTTTACCAATGTGCCTCAAATATATACCTGTGGACCACTATGCATCCCTTTCTAGACTTTGCTTTAAAATGATTACTCTGTTGAAAAGAGCGCCTTAACCGCCGTGCCTGGCAGGTTCGCGCTCTTAACCATCGTTCTGGATATGGACAATAGTCAATGATGTTCTTTTAACCAATCTGGCGCGTTTGACACCTATGAGATATGACCCTTGTAGACCTATTGAAATATGAGCTTTGAATATTCATTGTTATAGAATTTCGAATAATCATCACCTCAATGTTTTACCAATGTCCTCAATATATACCTGTGGACCATTATGTATCCCTTTCTAGACTTTGCCTTAAAATGATTACTCTGTAGAAAAGAGCGCCTTAACCGCCGTGCCTGGCAGGTTCGCGCTCTTCACCATCGTTCTGGATATGGACAATAGTCAATGATGTTCTTTTAACCATTTTGGTACGTTTGATACATATGATATATGACCTATGTAGACCCATTTTGTCACAGAGATTCCATTAATGACGGATCTCTTGTAAGAAGTAGCGGTCTGGACCGCCCTGTGTGGCAGGCCCAGCGCTATTAACATGGTAATTTTTTTCAACTGGATTCATTTATTCACATTAATTATTCAGGCCCCAGGATTTAGATTTACTATTGAGTCGTCTTTCTCCTCCATGGAACTGTTTACAGCGTTCGGGAACAAACCCAAGTCTGTCTTCTCCTAGGTAGTAAATAACACCGTCTCCTGGGGCAACACTTCCTGTTCCCAGGAGACGCGGCGCGCACGCACCACTGTCGGATTTTTCCATGAGCACTGCGGGTGAGTCTCCCCCTTCGGCGGGTTGTATCCATGCGTTTCTCGAAGATAATGGGCGGCTATCTAAGTATGTTTATCAACGTGTCTTTACAGATGTTGACACTGCGGAGGCCGTGCTATTTGTATATTAACAACGCGCGCCACTGAATTGGTTCAAAAAAGCCGGTTGGCTCTTCAACAAACATTGCGGGTGAGTCTTCTCCCTGGCTGGCAGTATCCCTGCATGTTTGATATAAATGGGCTGCGACATAAGCTGTTTATCAACTTGTTATCTTTCGCAGATATTGACACTGCGGAGGCCACTTTAACAACGCGCGTCACTGATTTGGTCCAATTTTTTGGATAACGAGCCGGTCGCAGGCATGCTTGCTCTACATCCCTTAAGGGTGAGTTCTGAGCGGTGTGAGTTTTTTACTGAGTATCTTTCAGAATCATTGTTTATAGCTAATCCTTCTCTGATACGTTGTTTTTAGATGTAGCCGGTAATGCCTCGACCCAGGATTTAACCTCTGGTTACAAGGTGACTATTATACAACAAGGTAGGGCCCTGTACCAACACACTCCTATTGAGTTCTCCTATGGCACTTTGGTAATTCAGTACAACTTGACTGTGGTTTTGATTTTATACGGCAGACCCTGACTCCACACGTGGTAGACCTTTATGTATACCCTGCTGACGGGACACTCCCGCTCCGCCAGGTACCTTGTTTTTAAATGTTCCGGTGTGTTTAGCTATTCCTAACAACCCGCACCCCCTTATTTATCTATCTGCACCACTGGGGCCTATTGGGATAAATGTGTTCTTTAATTGCACTTGGCAGACCCTAACTCTCTGTATGGTGTTCTCTAGACATCACCTTTTGACGGGTTCTTCCCGCTACATAGGGTAATGGTTTTGCTTAATTAGGTTCTTCAGCCCACCTAGTATTCCTCACACTATGAACCTCCTACATCCCTTCTCGATTTTCTTAGAATGGACCACCTTGTCCATATTCTGTAGCTGTGTCGGGACTCTTCTGAGACCGGTTAATTAAATAAATCATTATTATCTTTTTGTGCAGAGTTAAACGCCCCACTCCCCTTCACCCACCACGTCCTGACGAAGACCCACGCAGTAAGGATCGACTGTCCTACACCATCCGGGTCGAAACGTAGACATCTACACCTTACACCCAGGAACTCCTAACCCTAGTTTGATATATTAATCATTATAGGAGTATCTTCCTTTTGCAATTTTCTGTTATGATATATGTCATTTTCCATGGTCCTTCATGCATGTGGAATTATGTTTTGAACTATGGATTTATGCAATATACTGTTTTGAGTGGTAACTAGTGATGTATAATCCTGTGAAATACATCCCCCTCCCTGCACTTCCCCTCCTCCTTGTGGGCGCATTGAAATTTGTATAATCTATGTCTGATTTCTCTAACATTGATTGTTTGTTTGGTACAGTGAATATTAAAAACACTGGTCACCTTCATTTAGTGTGTTTTTCAATCTCATCTAAATAGTGTGCGTTTTCAAAATAAGAATTGTGTTTTTGGTCTGGGACCCCCTATATATAACGCTATTGATCACCCAGGTCCCACTGACTATATGGGTATAACCCCCCTTGTACAACTGACCTTGACATGGCAGCCCAGGGCAGACACACTGACCCCACTAACAGCCACATCGACATCTGTGACATAGCCCGGGCGCATTAGATGCACATGGGAGAGTGCAAGAGAGGTCACACATAGTAGAACCAAGAGGCAAAAGCTACAACATAGGGGCAGGGCCCTGCAGATATGGGGTCAAAGGATTACTACAATAGATGACCAGCCTCTTTGGCACTCAAATGAAGAGAACGGCCTAAAGAACCTTGCTGGAGACCTACTTTCCTTTCCATTGCAATAGGAGCAGAGAGCATCCCTATGCCGCCAAAGAACCAACAACACAACAGAGTATCCAACTACTTCAACCCCACAGAAGTTGGTAGTAGTTGCCAGACAGCGAGAGGGTAAGACACAATGGCTTTCACAAAAGAGGATCTCCTAACTTCTTTACACAAATTTAAAAGAGAACTACGGAGGGAGCTCAAAACCAACATGTCCATAACCATGGCGATATTGAAGGCGGGTCTAAATGAAAAGTTAGTAGCATTTCGGCAATATGTAGACTCAGTCGGGAGCAGAGTGGTGGACCTGGAGGCAAAATCTCAAGAACTGGAGCAATGCATGAACCAGATTAAGGCTTCCACGCAATGTCTTAAGATGCAACTTCAAGTGGCCCTGCTCAAAACTGAAGACATGGAAATCAGGTCCCGAAGAGACAACATTCGAATCAGAAATCTAGAAGAAGTGGGATTGGTGCTCTGCTGCTGAAAAGACAGTATATGAAAGCAGGGGATGTCCTAAGTAATGGGAAAAAGTGTGGCAACAGTGGGAATGTTACTGGGGCAACTGGGAGATCCCTGAGAGTTAGAAGAGGGAGGGGGTTGCAGGTGGGATAGGTGTTGGACTGGGACCCTGCTTGTATTGTGTTTCTTGTCACGTACAATTATTTGATTTTAGATGGTGTAGGGTTTCACTGAAGATCTATAAAATATATGGCTTGTGATAATGCTGTATTTTGATACTAATGACTGTTTAATAAAAAGAATTAAAAAAAAAGAAATCTAGAAGAAGTCGCAAGATGGACCGTGCAAGAAGCATTCGTTCTGGTTCTATTCAACAAGACGCTGGGCTCAAATCCAGTCAAAATCAAAATGGAAATAGTACAAAGAGTGGGGTAGCCGCCAATGCAGATAAAAAGCGGCCACAAGACATCGTGGCCAAACTACACTCTTTTAAAATGAAAGCAGCCATCCTTCAAGCCACAAGGAAGCCTGACAAGGTGGTTTTCCAGGGAGCCACTGTACCCTGTTTCAAGACATTGCACCAGCGACACTGGCGTATCCGCAACAGTTCAGGCCTGTCACTGACAAACTTCACCAGGAAAAAATCCCATATAGTTAGACATAACCCTTCAGGCTTATTTCTTTATTTATTTATAGGTTTTGTATCGCGCCTGAATCACCCCCTGAGGGGTATATCTGCGCTTTGGACTGTACTGCTCAGTGGGCTGAAGGGCTATGTTAAAATAAGGTGGCCTTAAGAGGTTTACTGAAACGCAAATCAACTGGGCATTGTCTCAGGTGAATGGGGAGCTGGTTCCAGTAAAGGGGAGCGAGGTAAGAAAATGATTTCCCACCTAATCCTGTTTTCCTGACCCTGGGGACTAAAAGAAGTGATTTGCTTCCTGACCTAAGGGTCCTAGTTGGAGCGTAATGCTTAAGTTTCCTAGAGATTTAAAGAGGGCCTTTAGTTATGCAAGGCCTTATGGACGATACAGCAGACTTTGAATTTGACACACTTGCAGATTGGAAGCCAATGAAGTTGTTGAAGAAGGGTAAGGGCAGTTTTGAATGGAGCGTTCATGACAAGGCATGCAGCAGTGTTCTGGACCACCTGCAACCTCCTGAGTGAAGACTCATTAGCAGGGAGCAGGAGAGCGTTGCAGGAGTCGAGACGGCTCATAACCATGGTCTGAATAAGTGTTTTAAAGGTGTGATCTGGAAGGAAAGGAAAGACTCGTCTTGGCAAGGCCAACACATGGAAGCAGGTGCCGGGCATGTGACCTGCATGCTCCTTTGAGGCTAAGGCACGATCTAGACGGATGCCCAAGTTTTTAACTCGGGCCTTTGAACTTCGCAACAGAGCACATCGCATTACAGAACTAGAAGAAGCTGTGACTCTCCTGGGCCTGGAGATGAAAGAAACTGGTCGGGCAGCAGGCGGCCCCAAGATGCTGAGAGCGGGGTCAGGGGTGTAGGGATAGCCCTCCCTGGATTTCCCAGCAGCTCTCTAAACAACAGAGGAGGAGTTGAACGACCGGGCAATAGATTACCCATCCTTGTTTTACCGGGTGCTCATGGCCCTTGGATCTACGGGCTTGGTGGACTGGACGTTAAGAGGGTTAGTGGGCACTGACACCAAAGGAACACTTTGTAGCATGGTCGCACAATTACCATAGGGGTGGTCTGATGACGTCCCCAACCGCATAGACAACAGAGAAGACAAGGGGTGATCCTGGCACTGAACTTGGCCATCTAAGACATTGATCCTTGCAAAAAAGTTGCAGTATCATAGCCACAGCAGCGATGATGGACCAACTCACCCTCTATGACTTCAACCCTCTATGCAACATCAGACTAGTTCTTGGACCTGTTGTCCCAAAAGGTTTGGTTTTAGGGGTATTTCCTTTTTTTTACAGGTCCTCACTTGATCGATGGTCTTAGGAAACTCTGGGCATATGAAGCATTTACAGGTACTGAGATGGGTGGATTGGCTGAAGAGGGGAAGGAGAGATGGGTTGTTAGAAAGTTTGAGAGGGATGTGGTGATTGGAGATCAGCTGCCAAGGAGCCATGGGGAATTGCTCCGCCTTCTGCAATGGTAGTCACGGCTCTAACATGGAATGTGAGGGGGCTCAATACACCGGCTAACCAACATCGGGTGTGGAAATATCTGTTAGATGAACACTATGATATTGTAGCACTACAGGAAACACACCTCAAGAGATGGGAGTACCATAGATTGAGGCATAAGTGTTACCCCTTGATATGTAAATCATCCAGATCCACCAAGCACAATGGGGTGGCACTTCTGTTCCATTTCGGCGTTAAAATTCCAACCCGAAGGGTACAAGACAGATAAGGAGGGGAGGGTGGTCATGGTGAAGGAGCGCATACAGGGGAAGATGTGAAAAGTGGCAGCGATTTATGTCCCAAATACCAACCAGATAGCATTCATAACAGGGCTGTTGACACTTCTGGCGGGGCTTTGCAGAGGGAGAGATACTTCTCATTGGCGACTTCAATCTCACTTGGCACTCGGGCACAGATAGCACACACCCACACAGGACTCACACAGGCAGCTTTTCAAAAGCTATCAAACATGACTAAAGGGTTGAGGCAAAAGAAAACCGCACCTGCTAACAATAGTGTAATGAGAAAAGTATATAATACTTTAAAAGGTGCAATGAACCAAGGAGTACAATGCCTCTCTACTCCAAAATTTGGAAAAACTCCAAAATACAAAAGAACAAAGGTAGGTTTAGCACTCGATAGTTGGATGCTTGAGTTCAATAACTAAGTTGATAAACACAGTCCTTATGTACACATATAAGAACTACGAATGTAGAGACTGTATTTCTTCATTTGTCCTTCATTAAATATCTTCTCACATAGAAATACATAAATCAGATAAAATCCAGTAGCCGACGCGTTCGTCCACATAGGACTTCTTCAGGGATCTGATGCGTATGTGGGATTCGCCAAATCCATAATATCTTATAGGATAGTCAGATTGTATAGTATGTACATCTAGTAAAATAGATCTGTGACACCGTGCCTGTCACGGCGACTGCTTCAAGGCATGATCTCACAATGCACAATCTAGGGCTGGTTGATGCCTGAAGGGAGTGCCACCCGAAAGATAGGGACTACACATTTTTCTCACATATCCATTGTACCTACTCGAGGTTGGATAACGCATTTCTGAGCTGGACTCTAATGCGAGATGTTTGCAAGGCAGAGACCCACCCCATAATTATCTCCGACCATGCACCTGTGGTTATTTAGCTCCTGTAAAAGAACCACGCCCTGAAATAGTCATGCTGGTTCTATCCTCAAGATAGACTAGCACAAGATGAATTGTGCAAAGCTACAAACGAGTTCTCTCTGATGAACAAGCCCCAGGATACGCCTCCTTCTAACCAGTGGGGCACGTTTAAAGCAGTCTTGAGGGGCCAGTGCATGGTGGCAAAATCAGCGCTCAATAAACAACGGGCGACTGAACGCCTGACATTAGAAGCAGAACTCCATACACAGGAACAAGCGCACAATATGGCCCCAGCCCTAGCCCTCCAGCTCAAAGTCAAAGCTGTGAAGGGGATACTAAATGCAATCTACACAAACAGGGCTGAACTGACACTTTTGCGACTCAAGCAAACATCCTACATACAATCACGGTTGGGGGCCTAACTCTGCTCTAACAGCAGAGTTTGCAGAGTATTACCAACTCCGCGCTCCTCTGGGAAAGCAGAGTTCAGCAAAAACTCAGATTCCGCGACTTGGCGGAGTTAGCCCCTGCCACTCAATCCTAGCCGAGGCTGCCGTAGTTTACCTGTTGTGTTCTCTGCTGTGCCTGGTCTGTCCTCCTTCTCCTGGCTGTCTCCTCTCCTCGTCCAGGCAAAACAAAACCCCTCCACTGAACGTCTTGGGAGGACTGCACATGTGTATGCGTCATTCATACGCAGTCCTCCCAAGACGTATAGCGTAGGGGTTTTGTTTTGTAAGGACGAGGAGAGACCGCCAGTAGGAGGAGGACAGCCCGGGCATGGCAGAAAACACACCAGGTAAGCCAAGCAGGTTGCAGTCGGGGGTCAGGAACCTTAAAGGTCTGCTACATGCATCATGCTGCATGTGGGGGATCGAATTCCACAGTTTTTAGTCAACTCCATAGGATTCCACGTGGTGGCACTCTGCCAACACCGCCCACCTTGACACATAAGGCAACAAGGTGGAAGCACATTTGGCTTGCCAACTCAGGTTATGAAGGGGAAAGGAGCGCATTGGTTATATCTATCAGCCTATGGGTAGGCGTGGCCGGTAAATTCTGTTCCGCTTGCGGAATTTGCGGAATTTGGGTAATTTCGCATTCCGAGGAGAACTTGGAATTGACAAAAATTCCCCAATCCGCAGCTTCGCTGAATTTTTTGCTTGTTTGCGCTTTCAAAATGCGTGTTAGCAAGATATTCCTCCCGAGCACACAAACAGCATTCGCGAACAGGTAAAAAGCATCACGAATGGGCGGAACAAGAAATTACGCATGTTCGCTGAACTTTTGCGTGCTCGTGGAGATTTTTTACCATTTCGCCGAGCTTTGCGTAGCGCGAGTACGCAAATTCCACCCAGCTCTACCTATGGGTGACCAGGAGAAATCAAAACAGGGTAAAGCTGGCATCTTCGGATGGTTCTATAAGTCACTATATACTGTGAACCCACAACTCCCAGTCTCAACTAGACTACCCTACCAAGGTTGACCTAAAGCAAATTACACCCACACAGAATGAACAGCTGGGGGAACCCATTAGTGAGGAAGCCATAGGCTCCCTAAAAGATTTTAAATCCCTCGGTCCGATGGGCTGGTGGCACATATCTACAAAACATTTAGTGTGGAACTTGTTCCACATTTGACCTCCCTCTTTAACCACATAGTAGAAGTTGACAGGGTAACAACATACATGAGCGATGCCATCATCAAGGTTATTTCAAAGGCAGTAAAGGATCCGAAACACTGTAGCTTCTACTGCCCCATAGCTTTTCTCAATCTCGAGGCAAAACTTTATTATAAATATTTTGCCTCGCGGTTGTAGGACCTGATGCCCAACTTCATCCATCCAGACCAATCAGATTTTATCAAGGGGAGACAATCCCAAAATATTTTGTGGAGAGTAAGTATGGGTGAAATGTGCGAATTCGCGGAATGCTAATTCGCGCGAAAGCGAATTCGCGGTCCGCAAAATCAGCAAATTTGTGAGAATTTGCGGATTGTTTTATTTTTGCATGTTCGCGGGGCGCTTTGCGTGTTTTTTTTTCAGTGCGGCGACCGCGAAGTTACCCATGCGGTCATACATGGGCGCGGCCATCTTGTTTTCAGTGTTCACGTTGCGTATTTCCATTTCTGGGTGCCAGTTGCATGCTCGCGTTGTGCCTTTCCTACGTGTGGGCTGCAATTGCGTGTTCGCGTCCTTTTTGCGTGCTTGCGGGCGAAATATCGCGCAAACTTACCCACGCGGCGCATTGAGCTCGGCCATCTTGTTTTTCATTCATTGCTATGGTTCTGGGCATGCTTTTTCAATCCTCCCTTAATCTTTGCAATCCTTTGTTTCTTTGAACTTTTTAAAAAAAATGTTTACTCATTATCTATCTCTTTATTTTTCTACATCTATATGTTGTGTTTTTTTCTACTTTTGGTTACTTTAAAACTACTTTTTTAACTCTTTTCTTTTATTTACTTGTTCCCTATTCTTTCCTATTTTATTTTCCTTTCCTGTCCAGGACCATGGCAAACTGAGCCGGGAAGAACCTGAAGGGGAAGGGTACCCGGCTCCCTTGCAGGAGCTTAAGGCGGGAGGCAGTATTGCCCGGGAGATCTTCAGCGCAGTGGAGGTGGCCGCACTGGTTTTCTTTGTCCAGCGCCACCTCCCGAAGACCGTCGCGGCAGACCCGGTACCGGGTACGGGCTCCGGGAGCGTCGCCAGCTATGGGGGAACATGTGCCGGGCCATGTATCGGGAGTCTGGGGTCCGGCGCACCTACAACCAGATTGGCCTGAGTGATTATCTAGGAGTGTACTTTACAGAACTGCGTAATGCTAGACACTAGAGATTACATTGCAGGTAAATTATGTTTTAAAAGCTTCAGTGATTGCAGGTGCTCGCCTGCTCACTGGCGGTGCTACTATGCTGACTTGTTTTCAATTTTGTGCTCATTTGGTCTGAGTGATAATGTAGGAGTGTACTTTACAGAACTGCGTAATGCTAGACACTATAGACTCAAGTCCAGTCCTTCCTTTGTACTCCTGCCACTAAGAAGAGATAGTGGTGGTGGATTGATAGTTTGAGTATATTATGACTGGTTATTTAGTAGGAAACATTTTAGTGATCTGCAATCATGACGGACTGTGTCTGTCACTTTGCATGCTGCGGAGTGCTGCCTGCCAGTCCTAGTAGAACCTTTTTGTAGTTGGTTTAGTGAGTTACATAACTTTCCAAGTAGACGGTCCGCGAATCCCGCAATACTAATATCCTAGTAGACCACATCAGATAGGTCAACAAATTTAGTGCAATTGTTGTCTATTTCCCCGAAATAATTTGTTATTGTTTTTTTTTAAATGTTTGATTTGGTTGACAACAATCATCCATGTTTGTGTCTTTCTTTCATGTTGTACATCAGCTTCCCCCAGGGGCAAGAGGACAGAGGAGCAGGTAGCGGGGCCGGCAGAGCAGGAACAACAGGAAGGCCAGGATAGGTCCGCCGAGGGCTCCTCTGCTGGCCCCAGTAAGTTTTCCTGTTAATATTAATAATTATACTTCCCTATCTATTACAGCACCTATTTATACCAAACGTTCCTCATAATTCTATTTTTCCCTAAATCGTCTTTGAACTTCTTGTAGACTGTTTCTAAATTCTTATCCTGCCTCTATTATGACTCTCTGTGGTACTACTAGATTATTATTAGTCTGTCTTTGTAGCTAGCTAAGCTTGCACAATTGGCAAAAGGTGTTAAACAAAACTCCTATTCTATTCAGCAATAGCTCTAGGCACTGAGTGCAGTCCTCCGGGTTGTCCATAATGTCTATTGAAGTCTTCTAAATGTTTATGCTTTGATAATTCCCAACAATAAAATGTCAATGGCCACCAAGAATAAGATACTATTTTACTTTTTTATTGGATAGGAGGACAATCCATACTACTACTGTTGCATGGACTATTCTGCACATACAGAACTAGAGAGCGCTCATGCTGTTATTCTCGTGTGCTGACTACGTGATATTTTAAAAAAACTCCCGTTTTTGTCTTTGATTTAATTTTTCTTTTAGCAGCGTTTCACCCTGGTTTTAAATCCCCTATGCGCATACTTGCATATTAAATTGGTCCCCTCACCGCTACTTTGGCGGCCCGGTCCCTCGCGCTTTCGATTTTCGGAGCGCCATCTTGGGTAGGTGCAGGAAACGCTGGACACTCCCGCGCTCTAGCAGTCAGGAGGACTGGCTAGAGACTGCTGCCGGGAAGTGTTTAAAAGGAGGTAGGGCGAAGGATCTTCCTGTTTGGCGAGCGCTCATGCTGTTATGCTCGTGTGCTGACTACGTGATATTTTAAAAAAACTCCTGTTTTTGTCTTTGATTTAATTTTTCTTTTAGCAGCGTTTCACCCTGGTTTTAAATCCCCTATGCGCATACTTGCATATTAAATTGGTCCCCTCACCGCTACTTTGGCGGCCCGGTCCCTCGCGCTTTCGATTTTCGGAGCGCCATCTTGGGTAGGTGCAGGAAATGCTGGACACTCCCGCGCTCTAGCAGTCAGGAGGACTGGCTAGAGCTCTACTTAAACCGAGTGCGATGACGCGCAGCGTGTGCGCGCAGCGTGATTGCCGCAGCCACGCCGGAGTCACGCCAGAGTCCAGCCCGTCTGCGCCCGTCCGCGCTGAGGACGGGCTGGACGGCGGGACCCATAGGTCGGACATAGTTGGGCATGGTGTATTAAAATATTCTTTACAGGACATTTTACGCCTCCGGCCCATTACCGCACCATGCTTCCATAGATTCACTCCTGAGGACCTCTCCGTGTTTAAGGGATGTGGGTGCTTCAAGTCAGATCTGGCCGGTGTGAATTCCGTACTTCTCGTCCCCCCCCGGGAGCCTCGCTCGCAAGTATTTTCTAGGGAACTGAGCGTAAAGTGCCTGCTCCTTAATGCGCGCTCACTCATTAAAAACAACATCGTGTTCAAGGAGCTGGTTCTGGAGAAGAATCCGACATGGGTTTTTATTACGGAAACGTGGGCTAAGGACTCCTCGGGCCCAGACCTTATTGAAGCAGTCCCTGATGGGTATTGCTTGACTCGGCAGGACAGAGTAGGCCGAGTCGGTGGTGGATTAGCCATCCTGCATAGGGACAGTGCTCAATGTCATACTATGCCTCTATCTGACCCCAAGGATGCCACCCAGGTTCTGTATTTTTCATTACAGGATGCTTCTAACTCCCCTTTTAATGGGATTTTGGTCTACCGTCCGCCCGGGCCAAGAGCAGATTTTAGCCTAAAACTGCTTCAACTCTTGGAGCCCTACTTTGGTCGGGAGAATCTAACGATTCTGGGTGATTTTAATTTTCACTTAGAGCTATTGGAATCACATGACACTTCCGTGCTGCTGGAAGCACTGTCAGCTTGTGGACTCACCCAATTGGTGAAAGGACCCACCCACCGAGCTGGACACACGCTCGATGGGATTTTCTCTAACGACCAGAGACTCTTAGTTACGGACCCCCTCTCCCTCTCCTGGTCAGACCACCTGGCTGTTCCTTTTAACGTGTCTGTCCCTAGCCATGAAATTCTTAGGAAAGTTCCGAGTACTTTTGAAGTACGTAGGAATCTCAAAAACATCGGGGAACACTCTTTTGACCCATGGATTCCTAGTCTGTCTCCTATTTGGGAGATGGATCCCTCTTCGGCGGTCCCGCATTATGACAATACTCTCACAGAGGCCTTGGACGAATTGGCGCCGGCTCGGACCTGCTATTCAGCCAGGAAAAGACCATCAGCTCCCTGGTTCTCGGAACACCTTAGAGTCCTGAGGCAGGAAGTCAGGAGGCAGGAACGGCGATGGCATGCAAGCTGGGATCTCAAAGACAGGGAAGCTCATAAAGCCCTGCTCAAGAGATACAAGTCGGAAGTCATCGGGACCAAACAAGACTACTTTGTGACCCTGACTTCCTCCCTTTCATCTCCCAAAGAGCTCTTCAGGATCGTGGACTCCCTTACATCTCTTCAGGTCCCCGATCCTGTTGTTCCATCTCAGGAGCTCTGCAATGACATTGCCCTCTTCTTCCAGTCCAAAATATCGGACATTTACACTTCTCTGGAGTCACAGAGACTCTTAACGGCTGAGCCTCCGGCCACTGTAGTCCCGGATGTTCCTGTGGCGGAGCCTCCCGTGGCCGACTATTTGGAATCTTTTCCTCCGCTCTCCCTACAAGATCTTGACATGCTGCTTGAGAAAACTAAGTCAGGGTCTCCATTAGATGCCTGCCCTCTTAAAATCATGAAGCAGTGTAGAGGATCTCTTTTACCCCCATTACTTGAGATCATGAATGGGGTTATGAGGGAGGGCGTTTTTTCACAGCAGTGGAAAAATGCTGTGGTAAAACCTCTCCTTAAGAAACCCTCCCTAGATCCCGGGGTATTAAAAAACTTTCGCCCCATCTCACTGCTCCCGGCCCCTGCAAAGATGCTTGAGTCCCATTTAAATGGGCATCTAGCTGCCTTTGTGGAGAAGTCGGGCTGTTTGGACCCTTCCCAGCATGGTTTCAGGAGGGAACACAGCACCGAGTCCGCCCTCACCTTGGTCCTCGACTCTATCCGTACGAGTGTGGACGAGGGTCGGACATCCCTCCTGATCCTTCTGGACCTCACGGCTGCCTTCGATACCCTATCTCCCCGGGTCTTAACATGTCGTCTGG
Organism: Lissotriton helveticus; assembly: GCF_964261635.1. Lineage (NCBI taxonomy): Eukaryota > Metazoa > Chordata > Amphibia > Caudata > Salamandridae > Lissotriton > Lissotriton helveticus. The sequence goes on along the minus strand of NC_136069.1, from coordinate 1,377,646,010 downwards.
GTGAGATTGGGGTCCGGGGGGCAGCCCTGGGTCTGCTCTCTTCCTTTTTACGGTAGGTATGTATACATTGGTCAGTGTCTATTTAGTTATAAATCAAGAATTCATCATGAGTAATCTTTTACATCACAAACTTTTTAAGCAATTACTTTGGTGTAGTACAAGGAATTTATTCCAATTTTTCAAAAATTAGTATACATGGTAATGTGTTTACCAGAATTCCACAAGTTATGCCTCATTCAGGCAGACAATTTCTTCATTGAATCAAGCATGGTCAGCCAGCCAGAAAGGCTCAACACAATAGTTTCAAAATAGTCCTTGTGGATTCATACAGTCATATTGAAAATTCACACAAAATTACACAATGAAAATTGCGCTCAAAGGTGAAAGAGAGGAGACAGTTTGAGAGGGATGGGTGTGATTGGGTGGTGGTGGGGACTGGGTAAAGGATGTTGTGACCATGTAACAATCACAGTGATTAATGCAACCTTTCCAGACTAATTTTGTTCATTAGTTCCGTTAAACAACTTTAACATAGGGTTTGTATGTATCAACCAGTTATTTCCTATGTTAAGTAATTGGAAACAGTGCGGTCTACGTTTCGACCCCTAAGGAGCAAGGGTTGATTGAAGCCTCATACTGGGGTCTTCTTCAGGACGAAAGTACATGGAGCGCCTAAAGATGACATAATTTAGAACAAAAAGGAGACTGTCAGGAATTATATTAAATGCCGGGTTGTACTACATTTATTTACGCGGGAAGGAAAGATTTCTTACTTATAAACAGGTCGTTCAGTGGCCTCATGATAATGGACCTAATTCGGTTCCTCAGGCAGGGCCATTCATCTAGAAATAATTCAAAAAATGAAGGAGGTCGGTTTAGGAAGTGGGTTAGAGAGTAACCCTATCATTTTAGCAAAAAGTGTAAAGTGTGATCCCATCAAGGGACTTACTAGGGCATCCGGGGCTTTCCAAACTGGCACAACATTATGGCTTGGTTTCCGCTCCTCCAGATGGACGTATCTGAGAGTTCAAGAAAACCAACATGAGAAAATCACGTAGTAAATTAGGGGGCCATGGCCCGTGGGCATGGTCTTGAGTAATGTATTTAGACGGGCGAGATGGAAATAATGCTCGTCACACAGTTCCATGTGCAAACAATGTAATATCTGAGCTGGGCGTATATGACTGCTCATCAATTTAAAACGAACCCACATAGGAGAATCACGTAATTACTAAGGACGTCATGGTCCGTGAGCATTGTCTTAAGTAAAATATTGGAAGTGTTTCGGATTAAAGTTACTACTCATCATACATTGCCATGTGTACAAAATGTACTAACCGGGCTGTGCATACATTACTAATCATGAATTAAAAATTGAAAACCGCCGCCCCCGCGGGTGAGCATCGCAATAACTTACCATCGACTCCACCTCTGCGCGGGTGCTTGCATCAACACGGCCTGACCGCGAGTGAAGCGAGCGCGAGGTGCAGGCGCTGGATACCTGCCAGGGGCTCGTCCGAGTGGACCAATCACAGGGCGCCACCTCCACCCCGTTAAGGGAGAGTGTAAAATTGGCTGTCAGCGAGTGAAACGCGACGTTCCAATGAGGGAGGGTTTTAAATGGCATATGAGCCGCCGGCGGTTATATGAAAACTACTGAGTACAAAATTAATGGTACTCAAGGGCTCTGTCGTATATTCAGGACAACTTGATCCAAAATTGCGGGGTCGGAAACCCACCTGCAGAATTTCGACAGTGTTGAAAGTAGTTGTTCGGGTCTGATCAAAAAGTCGGTATCAGGGGGGAAAAACTTATTAAATCTGCCCAATTCAGTTGGTCGATTACAAAAGGTACATAACAACCGCGCTGTTCAAGGTCTGATCAAAAAATCAGTATCAGGGGGGAAACTTATTAAATCTGCCCAATTCAGCCCAATTCAGTTGGTCGATTACAAAAGGTACATAACAAACGCGCTGTTCCTCTTTCTGTACATAACAAAGACGGGACACCTATTCTTATAATGACCTGGAGTGTCTCACAGAGATATACAGTATACGTTACATTGGAAATCAATACACCTATGTTTGAACCTGGAGTGCACCGGAATAAAGGCAGACAGATTGCATCCGTGTGATGTTCCTTTTTACATCATAGGGAGCAGAGGGTAATGCTGGGAAAATTTCTATCTCCATCCCTGTCTGTGCATTGTGGGGTCCCTCAAGGGTCGGCGCTTAGCCCCACCCTTTTTAACATCTATGTGACCCCCCTTGCCAGACTTATTAGATCCTTTGGGATGGAGGTAGTCTCCTACGTGGACGACACTCAGATCCTCGTGTCTCTCTCCCAGTCAACAGAGCTGACGGCCCCCAGATTTAGATCTTGCATGGAGGCCGTCGGCCAGTGGATGATCTACAACTCACTGAAGTTGAATGGGGAGAAGACCGAGGTGATGGTGTTCGGCGGAAGGGAAGACATTTGGTCCATGGAGTGGTGGCCTGATTTGTTTGGTTCCTGCCCTAAGCCCACCTCCTCGGCTAGAAATCTTGGGGTGATGATTGACCCTACGCTTGATATGCGCCAACAGGTCAGCAGGACGGTATCTACCTGCTGGGGTATAATCCATGTTCTCAGGAAAATCAGGAACTACCTCTCCCTGCAGGCAAGAAGGCAACTGGCTGTCGCCCTTTTGGGGTCCCGTCTGGACTACTGCAATGCGTTGTATGCTGGACTGAATAAGAGTCAGCTGCAGCGCTTGCAGGTAGTCCAGAATGCGGCAGCCAGATTTGTTCTTGATCTTCCCCGACGTTCTTCGGCAACGTTGGCTAGAAAGCAGCTCCACTGGCTGCCGATAAAGGAGCGGATTGTCTTTAAGTCCATGTGCATGGTCTATAAGGCCTTGGCAAAAAATAGCCCTACAGGCATTAGATCCATCTTGACCTACTATAATCCTGGCAGGAACCTTCGCTCCTCCAACCATTTTCTTCTTTATATCCCTCGCATTCGGAAAGCCAGATGGGGCGGTAGGGCTTTTTCCATCTTGGCTCCAAAATGGTGGAACGACCTCCCTTTGGAGCTCAGGTCCCTCCCCTCCCTGCAAACCTTTAGAGCCGCTCTCAAAACTCTCCTCTTTGTCCAAGCCTATGATTTAAGCGCATGAGTGCCAGCCTTCTGATCTTTTTTGTTAGGCGCCTTGACACCTTTGGGTTTTAGTTTTCGCGTTACAAGATGCAAAATAAATAAATAAATAAATAAATAGTATGGACAAGAAATAGGGCATTGGTTATAAATTATAATAGGCGCAGTTAGACTTTCCCCATACCTCAGTCATAACAGAAGTTGAACCCCTAATCTCCTTACTGACTAGCAAGTGTGTCAGAGTCATTATTTAGCTCCCGAATGCAGCGATGATCCCCAATGATTATATAACCCAGAACATAAGACTATGGAGTCAGAGTCCCGACCTCTCAGAGTCACGGACTCATGCTTGCAAATTGCAAACCCTTTCGCTCACTAACTCGTGACCAAAAACCACAGAGTCTATGTAAGTTTTAAAGCTTTATCAAAAGTAAAACAACTAGCTCTGTGTGTTCTCTGTAAAAATTTAAATTGTGCATTATATAAAAACATTTATTAAAATCAATGTCATATAGCAAACGGCGAACGACTGAAAAGTGGCTGATTTCACACATTAATTGTGGGAGAGCCGTCACCTGGTTGGAACTTAAAGTCTTGGTGGGGATGAATCGTTGACGACTCCGACTAACATATGATGATGATCTTGCTCTTGTTCGTAGAAGGGAAGCTTCTGTCTGTTATGAGAAAAATGGTGCGTGTTAAAAAACAAGCATTCATCAGTTGTGCCAAAAAGTGTAGCATCACATGTTATGGCTAAGCATAAATAAAAAACACCCTTCCCTGAAGAAAGAGAAATTTGTAGTATAGACTAGAAAGCTATAAATTGTTAAATTTGTTTATGTAGTAATAGTAAATTTTTTTCAATCCTAGACAAAATAGGGAGTGGTGTATATGGCATCTAAAAATATTAAATGTATTTTCTAGGTGTAACACCATTTGCACAGCCAACCACCAGCCAACCGCCAGCGCGGAGGTGGGCACTCCAGTGGCGGATGCGGTGCCACAGCCAGCAGGAACTGCTGTGGGGGATGCCACGGTAGTGGCGGGCAGTGGTAAGCTATTATATTCCTTACTTATTGAGATTGCAGAGTAGGCTCACTGCAGGGGTGTATATGTTGTACAGTACAAGTACACTTTACTGTTAAGAAGACTTACAAATTTAGAACTAAGTTTTTGCCAAATAAGTAAAAGAGTAAGACAGTCACCCTTGACTTCACATTAGCAATAGCATTAGCGGCAGGAGTTGACCAGTAACCAATAGCCTCCTCTAAATTCGACTTCAACTCAGCTGTCAAAGTTTTATCGAGAAGCCAAGTCAGATCAGAAATGAACTTGATGGATGGGATGAACGAAAAGGGAAAGAAGGGTGTAAGGAAGGACGAGTGAGTTAAATTAATGACTGGCAAAGAATGATACGTGTTTTTGAATGCAGGCACAGGTTGCTGGGAATCTAATGCATGGCCGGTTGAATCCTGAAGCAAGGATGGGTGGAAGGAGAAAGAAAAGAGGACTGCCTGGGTGGGTGAAACAGAAACTGTATGTGTGCGCAATATATCCTTTGGTTCAAATTCAAATGCAAGTCAAGCACGGATGCATGGCTGGCGGTTTACAAAATAAAATAAAAAGGGTGTTTTTTGGTGAGAAAAAGTAAGGTTTGTCCAGTAGAGACATTAAGAAGAATGATTGACATTTACTTTGAATGGATGGATGCCTGGACGGTATCTTCCTTGTAGCATAGGTGTATGTAGTAGACAGAGTAGACGGTCACTGGATGAAGAGTGTTACTTTGAAGAGCATGTAACACCGCACGTCTGTGCCAGAGTAGCAAAGCCGAGGAAAGAAGTTGTAATTTTTCAGAATACTACCATGACTAGTAACAGTAGTTTGCAAGCACAGCAGCATATATCCGGCGATTAGACCACTCCCTACCTCTGTTAATAATTTTTTTACAACTCTGTCATTCATGTGTGGCCTATCGGTGTTCACTCAATAAAAAACAAAGCACCTAAAGTCATCCCATATGTAAGCAAATATCCTGTGAAGGGATAGATGATCATATTATTTATCTTCTTCATTTTCCTTTTGTAGTAGTCAAGGGCAGGGCAGGGTGAAAGGTAAATTAATTAAGCAGTAGCCCTTGTAACAGAGTATGGCCAGTGCCACCCGTAATAGAAAAGTCAGAGCTTCACCACCTGCATGTACTGGACTGGTACAGTAACTCAAGTCTGTGTCATCATGGCTTGCGTCTGTTTTTTCTCAGGTGCAAGTTGGCTGCGCTGGCATTATGCCGGCTTCCACAAGTTTACATACCAATTTCGCTAAACAATAGAGAAGAAGAAGACTGGTGTACTGTCTGAGTCTAATGTAGTGAGTCCATATAGTGCTAGTAGAATTCCTGAAACTCCCACTAATGTTAGCGCAGAGGCCGACGAAGTGGGAGGTTAGATAGATACATGCCACAAATGTTATGTACTGTGCTTGCAAGTTGCTAGTGCTACTGTGACACAACTTGCTGCTGAATTATTTTGTGTTAATCTTAAAGAGCACTGGTTACAGTATGTTTTTCTTTCTTCATATAGATGCTCCTTCCAAACTAACAAGGAAGGAGTTGGCTAGACCGGCCCGGCAACAGAAGCTGGAGGCAATTGTCACCGAATATCGTCGGCTGGTGGCCCAGGAGGAGGAACACATGCAGTCGCAGTCAACAGACAATATCCACGACAGCTGCATCCTCCTCCGCTGACCCTGGGTCATACAGTTAGCGCAAGCTTTCAGCGATACAGAGCCGTGGTCCAGCAGCCACCTGCCGCCGCCGAGCAGCAAAAATATCAGCAGCCCCCACAGTACCTGCAGGTGCAAGGCTCTTGTGCACCGTATGACCCTCAGAGTGTCCAACCTTGAGCAGGAGGTGGTGAGGCTGAAAGCCCTGCTCAAGGACATCCGGAGAGAGCAGCGTGACCACCTGGCCAAAGGACACCGCCGTTGGAAGTAGAGGAGAGACTGCCCCTTTTTAAAGACTTTTGGGGTGGGTGGGAATTGGGCGTTGGGGTTTTTGGACTTTGTGGACTTTGATTTCATGGACATTCGTTGGGGTTTATTTTTGTTAGGGCTATAATAATTTATTTCAACTTGAACATAGCATACGCGTTTTTTACTGTTTTGTGGGGGAGGCAGGGGGGTAACTGTATGTTTGTTTTTCTGAAACTTAACTGGCGGGTTGATTCAAATTGTCTAATCGCCCAAATTTGTACAAAATTGCCGCTGACAGACTTAGTGAATTCAATTGTCCTACTACTTTACTAGTACTACCGTCAGTCTCTCCTCTCCTCCTACTCCATTATTCTTCCTCCCCGAAAATTCTTATCTTACCTGTGATTCGTGTTTGAGAATAGGGCTAGGTACAGGGCTGGCTGCATGGCAAATGGCGATTAAGGTTGGCTATGGAATACAGGATGATGAAATGTCATCGTGTGGTGGTAGTAGTAGTGGTACACACTGGCAGTAGCAGCATATGAAAAAAAAGTAAATGAAACATTGAGTTGCCTGAGTGTAGCATTAGAACAGTATGATAGATAGTACAGTATACAAGAACAGTGCCATAATATGTAGCCTAAGCAATGCTAAAGTATTCAAAATATAAGTACTAGTTGCGTGGAGTATGGCTACTACAAGAAATAGTACTGAAGGTGATGGAGCAGCGTAAGCATTCGTCACGTGTAGGAGGAGGATGTTGTTGATGATCAATCCACTTGATGGCATACATGAAATTCTGATTTGATTTGCAAATGCTCATGGGTGTGTGTCAAGCAGATAAAGAATAAGAATATATCCTCGGATTCCTTCACCAGCCTTGAAATTGATTTTCTGTTGCTTTGACCTTATCCTCCCCAGCAAGTGTGTGGATTTATTGTTGTCATTTAGTCACACCTCAATGGAAACCACACCGCCCCGGGGGCAGAGGGTTAGGGTATGAAAATTGGATGGGAATAGGGGTTTTTGGCAAAGTTTTGTGGAGAGAGGAAAAAAAAACACAGCATGGACAAACAACAAATGAAGTAAAACAAATCTTTGGATACGAAGATATCCATAAATCTTTTAAGGCACATAAAGGAAGTGCACTACTGCATGCGTGAAGTTGTTTGCTACATGGATGGTTAGGTTACTGAAAAGTAGTACTTACTACAACTTACTAACTATGAAGAAACAATTTGACAGTACAGGGCTGCAGTAATTACGCAATTTCACTTGCCTATCTGCCCTCAGAGAGAATAAACACTTATTAGTACATTAAATTAGTTTTAAAAATAGCAAAGAAACTTATCAAATAGCTGGAGGGATGAATTTGAAGCAGAGAGCAAACAAACGCACAGAGTCATACTCATAGAAGTTCACAACAATAACATTATTTAAAATATAAGGAGAAGTGAAGAGGATACTGTAACTGTATGTTGTAGTTGTCCTGTTCAATTTGGGAAGTTGCATGCATCCAGCCATTCCTCTTATTCGCGGTACTCCTCCATTCCATCTGACGCTCCGTCGATCAATCTTGGTGACCAGACACACTGTCCACTGCCTGCCTGGCGGATGCGGAATTGTGGATCGCTAATGGTAATCCTGAGTTAATCGTTTTTCCCATTGCACAGGGTAAAAGCCGGCCTGTAATTGTTGATGGAAAAACAGGAATTGATATTAAAACACCATGGAGAAAAAAATATAAGGTACAGTGTGTAGTGCAAAAAATACACTTTCAGTTTCAGATGCAACAGTATTACATACAAGCATCATTTCTAAAGTGCGTACTCTGAGTCTCCTTTTCAAGGATAGTTATTAGCACACAGCAGGCCAGGGCCATGCAGACGGTCAAGGCAGGCACCACTGAGTGAAGCAACCTGATGTAGCATACCTCTTTGACACAGACAGACAAAGCATATCTAATTGTATGCAGCAAGCCACATAGCCGCAATTTTACATGAACTGCTGTCTGGACTCTGGCATAACAACACTACACTGGCTCGACCACTCCATACCTCAACTAGACAGACATGTAGTTCTGCTGTAGTTGTTGTTGACTTGTTTGCCTATTTGCCACTCACGAAATGGCCATAGTTCTTCCGTAAACCGATGATGATGATCCATCTATCCCAGTGAGTGACTGTAAAGAAAAAAGATAATATGTAACTTTGATCATCAAGACTCATCATCATCATGGTATATTGGCAAACTCAATGTTGTTCATGCAGTCGCAGTCTACACACACAGTGAGTCCCAGGACATTTTGCATATTAAAAAATGCAACGTGGTGGCCCCGGCAGTAGAAGTACAATTTGAATTAAACAAGGTAAAACAGAGTAGACTTGAGTTACATTTAGTGTGTAAAAGATTAAATAACAACAGAAGACATATGATTAATTTCATGCACAACAAACAAACAGCAATTGCTTTCAACAGAGCCAGACAGCCAGTGCTGTCCACTGCATGCCATCTCATTATTCATTACCTGTTCCACTTTTTGTCCGCATCTTGTTCTTAAAGTGAAAGCCCACAGGGCAGCCTCTTGTGTCAATTTCAGAAGTAACTGTCAGCAATCAGCATATAGTCAGTAATTCTAGTCCCACTTCTTTTGTTTGAAAATTATTATTATTTTTTTTTTTTTGGTAAAATTTTTATTTTATTTTGAGTTGCATAGGAAAATAAACAAAGGGCTGCGGGGGAACCGCACAGTACCCAAAATCAAGGTAAAATCCTTGTACGCACATCAGCAGTGACCCAAACCATATCATACGCATATCCAGTCCAGGCTCGAGACAACATAGCAATTAGGACCACTGTACACAGTGTTCTACCAGCTTATCATTAGGTCGGTCCAGCTAAGACGACCAGTGCCGCAATGTGCCGGACCCCAGACCTCCAAGTTCCATACAAGCGGTGCAGATAATCAATTCGTGGATCCTCCACAGCCCAAAAAACCAAAACAACCAACATCCCCATCCCACCCCCTCCCTCCCCCCCGGTGGTGACGCCATTCACTCAACACTCAATCATATCCACATTACACTTGAAAGAGGTGCATCGACCTCAAAGAGGCCGGACATACGGCCGAGGGCAACCCCTTAGAAAGAAACGTAACCAGAGGACCCCACTGATACCGGAAATTCTTATACTGGCCCAGGAAGATGTCCGCCACTCTCTCCAGACTGAGCAACCTCCACAGCCGCGCATGCCACAATGAGACCGCCGGGGCCTCCTTCTTCTTCCAGGCCGCAGCCAGTGTGAGCTTCGCTGCGCCGAGGCACAGCCACAAAATCTTTTTATCTGCCCTGGTCTGATAGACGAGGCCAGGGTCACGCAGCCCTAGCAGGACACAGGCCATAGAGTCATCAATGGGATAAGTCAATATGTCCTTCATGTGGGAGAGGATTTCCTCCCAGTACGGACGGATCACCGGGCAGTCCCACCAGATATGGCGGAAGTCCCCCAGAAGTCCGCAACCCCTCCAGCACTTATCCGAGGTCCCCGGGAAAATGCGGTGAAGCCTAGTCGGGCACATATACCATTGCATGACCGTTTTGAGGTGGGCTTCCCTCAAGTGCAAGGAATGGTTAAAGGACGTCAAGTCGCGCCACAGCGCCGACCATTCCGCGTCCGAGACATCTCGCCCCAGCATTTCCTCCCATTGCCCCATATAACGAGGTCGAGGAGCTATCGTCGATTGAAGCAACAGCTGGTAAATGAAGGAAATGGCCCCCTTCATGGCAGACGTCCGCAAAATGAAGGCTTCAAACGGCGTCGGTGGTCTCGTAGCCGCCTCCACCACTCCAGGCGACGTAGCCCAGTGAAGCAGCTGAACATGCCGGAATTGTTCAGTCTGGGGGACCCCATAATCTCTCATACAGTTAGCGAAAGTGAGGGTGTCCAGGCCGTGGAACAAATGGGTCAACGCCCGACACCCCCCCTCCCTCCACACCGCAAACGGCCCTTCATGTAGCGCCGGCGGGAAAGCTGGGTTGTAATGCAAGGGCGTAAACGGCGAAGGGAACGTGGTCCAACGGTCATCTCCCGCCAGTGAGTCCCACACCTTCAACACCGTGCTGGTGGGAGTGCTGATATATGCATTGAGGGGGCGGTCCTTCTTCGGTTTCCAGGCCAGGTCCCAGATTGACCTACCAGCAACGCATCGGTCCATATGGAGCCAGTGTTTCTCGGAGGTCTGTTGCGACCACTCTACCAAAACTCTCAGTTGCGCCGCTTTGTAATATAACTGCAGGTCCGGGAGCCCAACCCCACCCTCTGATCTCGGTCGACGGAGAACTGCATAGGAGACCCGTGCCTGACCCCCCTGCCACACGAAACGCAATAAATAAGTCTTGAGGCGCCGAAAGAAATCGCTGCCCATGGGGATAGGCAAGGCTTGGAACAAATATAAGAATTTAGGGAGGAGGACCATCTTCACGGCATGGATTCTGCCCAGCCATGACAGAAATTTCGGCTTCCACCTGTCCAATTCCGCCCGGGATTTCGCCAGCAAAGATGGGAAATTGGCCTGGAACAGCCCGCCCACCGTCGGAGTCAGATGGACCCCCAGGTAGACAATCGAACCCGTGGCCCAGGCCAACGGAGTCAGCGGCCGCACCCGGTCCCTCTCGACCTGCGACAGGGTAAGATTCAGGATGTGCGACTTGCTATAGTTGACCTTAAAGCCCGCCACTCCCTCAAATTCCAACAAGGCCTCCCTGACGCAAGGAAGCGAGCTCTCCGGATCAGTAATAGAGAACAAGACATCGTCCGCGAAGAGCGAAATCTTATGCTGTTCCCCCGCGAATGGTAAACCTCGGATCCCATCATGCTCCCGCACCGCCACCGCCAGCGGCTCGATGCTCAGCGCGAATAGCAGGGGGGACAGAGGGCAACCCTGTCTAGTGCCTCGAGTGTGAGCAAAGAATGCTGACATATGACCATTCACCGCAACCCGGGACCGGGGGCAGCAGTAATTAGCCCTCACCATAGTGATGAAGGTCTCCGAAAAACCAAAGGCAGTCATGGTATTGAATAGGAACCCCCAATCCACCCTATCGAAGGCCTTCTCGGCGTCCAGGCCCACTAGGACCGCCGGTATACGAAATCGTTCCGCTTTTTCTATTAGATGCACCACCCGACGTGTGTTATCATGCGTCTGGCGCCCCTTGATAAAGCCAGACTGGTCCGGATGGATCAGCGCCGGCATAAGGTCTTGTAGCCTACGTGCCAGGATCGCCGAATACAGTTTGGCGTCCAAATTAAGAAGCGCTATCGGGCGAAAGGAGGCGCATTGTGCCGGATCCTTCCCCGGCTTTGGCAAGACCGTAATCATCGCCTCCGCCAGGGAGCCAGTGGAGGAACCAGAGGCGGCCACGTCATTAAAAAGGGCGACCAAGAAGTCACAGAGCTCGGAAGCGTAAGATTTATAAAACACAGCAGTGTAACCGTCCGGGCCAGGCGCCTTGTGAAGCTTCAAGTTCTTAATAGCCGCTAGCACCTCCTCCCTGGTAATCGGGGCCCCTAAGAGCTCATTCCATTCCTTAGACACCTGCGGAAGGGGTAGACGCCCCAGGTATTCTTTCTGGGCAGCCGTTCCTAGTTGTTCCCCCTTGTATGGGTCCGAGTAAAAGCGACCGAAGATGGCCGCCTTCGTCTCGTCCCGATGCTGCAGCTGTCCAGCAGAGTCGCGGATCCCTCCAATGTACTCACGTTCCCGCCTGTCACGAAGCTGTCGGGCCAAGTGCCTCCCCACCTTGTTACCACAAGAGTAGGACTGTCGGCCCAACCTCAGTAGGGTGAACTCCGCCCTGTTACTGTAATGGGCCCTCAGTTTCCCCCGTACCGCCGTGAGAGGCCGGAGGGTCACCCTCGAGGGGTTGAGTTTATGCGCCTGCTCGAGAGAAGCCAGTTCAGCCTCCAGGGCCTCCCTCTCCTTGCGTCGCATCCTATTGAGTTGTGCGTTAAGGCCCAAGCAAGTGCCCCTGATGGACGCCTTAAAGGCATCCCACGTGTTGGGTACCGAGGTGTCAGACGGTGGATTGAGGGCAAAGAACTCCCTAATGGCCACCCGCAGCGCCTTGTTAGAAGCCTCGTCCCGAAGCACCGAAGCCGGGAAATACCATTTCCGTTGCCCGGAGCCTGCCGACGACCAGCGCAGAGTAAGTACCAGCATGCTGTGGTCCGAGACCGAGAGGGGCAGTATGGTGGAGTCAAGGACATCTCCTCTAAGAGCCTGGCTAAGGAATATATGGTCCAGTCGTGAATATGAGCGGTGTACATGAGAAAAAAACGTGTAATCCCTGGACGTTGGATGTAGAAACCGCCACCCATCAACCAACCCCATGTCCGCAACTTTTTGCCGTGACACCTCTGAGAACACACCAGTATCCGCCCTGCGAGCGCCAGAACAGTCCAGCGCCCCGTCCCACACCAAATTACAGTCCCCCATGATGAACAACTGCCCTTCAACAAAATCACCCACTTTATGCAGTAAACCTTGCAAAAACTTATTCTGGCCAGTATTAGGAACATACAGCACAACAAAGGTACAGAGCCTCCCCTGAACCAGCCCCCTCACCATCAACCAGCGGCCCTCCCTGTCCGTGCGTATCGCCACAGGCTGGAAACGCAGCGAAGCATGGAAGAGGAGGGCCACCCCCTTGTGCTTTGTGGACGCAGAGGATCTGTATATCAGAGGATATGCCTTATGCTTAAGACGCAGCTCATCCGTGCGTGTAAGGTGAGTTTCCTGCAGACCCACTATATCTAATTGGTGGTCCGTTATATATTTCCACACCCTTTGCCTTTTCTGCGGAGAGTTCAGTCCCTTAACATTCCAGGTCCCTATGCTAACAGGCATCGGGAGACAAAAAACAAGAATCCTCCATAACTCGGGGGCATGCCCTCCACCCCTGCCGGAAGATGCCCTGGTTACAACACATGTTAAGATCAGGCTCCCGCCAACCCTCCGCCCCACTGTCCCAACCTCGAGTCCCATGCCCACCCGCCTCGCATCCCCCATACCAACAGCACCTCCCAGTCTCCCTCTCACCACCACACAACACTATCCACAGCACGACCGCGTCACCACCAACACCCCCCCTCACCCCCAACCCCAACACCCCAAACAGCCCCTCCAAGACCCTCCCCCCCCGGAAACCCCCTCACAAACCATCAGAAGTCCAAAAGAGTCCTCCATGGGATGGCGAGGAGACATCGGCCGATGTCCCCCACGAATCTCGTACCTGGGCGTCTTCTCACAAAGTACATACGAACCCACGATACCTGCAGGGGTGCGCCCCTCCGGCGCCAGCCAGATCCCTCTTCAGAAATCACGCCGCCCCGGAACCAAGCTGAGAGGCAGACAGCGTGGCGGTGGCAACCGAGGCCACCGCGTCGACCCGTTCTTGCATGCTGGTGGGCCTGTCAGGCACCCTCCTCCCCCCCTCCCCGCCCACCCTGTGCCAGGAGGGGGACCTTCGCCGGCCCCTTGCAGAGGGACTCCTATCGCCAGGTGAAGCATCCGGTCCGTCGATCCCCAGTAGATCCATGGCCACTTGAAGGGACCTGATCTGTTCAAGCCTGTTGTTCCAACGAAATATGATGCGGAACGGGTGGCCCCAGGAGTAAGCAATGTTGCGGTCCCGCAGGAAGGCAGTCACTGGTCTGAACTCACGCCGTTTCCGTAGAGTAGAAGCTGCCAAATCCTGGTACAGCTGCGGGTGGTGCCCACGAAACTGGATAGACGTAGCCTCCCGGGCCTTCTTCAGAATGCGCTCTTTCAACTGAAAATCGTGGACGCAGACTAGGATGTCTGGCGGAGGGCCCCCCCCGCGCCTAGGAAGACCAACCCTATGGGCCCTGTCCATCTTGACATCCGTAAGTTCTTCGTCGCCCAAGATCTGCCGGAACAGCTCCAGGACATAGCCTCTCAGATCGCCGGACTCCCCGTCCCATGGTACCGACTTAATACGGACGTTGTTCCGCCTGGAGCGGTTCTCCAGGTCCTCCGCGTGGGACTGCAGGTCCAGATTCTGTTCCCTAAGACGCAGCACATCCTGTTGCAGCTGATGGACATCATTAGCCAGAGTAAGATCATGGTCCTCTAGGGTGGCTACCCTCTCGCCAACCCCATCCAGGTCTCTCCTCACCTCCCTAAGGTCCGACGCGAGCTGGGACCGCAGCTCTGAGATGTCATCTTTAATGGAAGCAAACAGCTCAGTCATGAATGCTTTTGTGACCGGCGCCTCACCGTCCCCTGACGTGGAGGAGGAGCTCGCCCCAGGCGATGGCGGAAGATGGGAGCCCCTGGTCAGGCCATCCTTGTTAGTCTTCCCCCTCCTCTGGTTGTTCGCCATCACAAGATCGGTCGTGTGCGTCTCCCCAAGCCGACCACAATTCGCCGGCGACCACAACCCACAGCGTCAATCGCCGTCCACGAGGTGAGGTGACCGAGGCGGGCCCCTCTCCCCTGCTCCACACCGCGGGCCTCCCTGTGTCCTTCTTCGAGGTGCTAGGGCCGCTATAGCAGGTCCGCTCCACTTCACGGCCAGCCCTTCAGATCTTGCGACAGCCCCCACCAGGTCACAGGTCAGTGGTGCGTGTGCCCCCAAAGACCAGAGAGCGCCTCACATGTCCGGGCCACTGCTCCCCGATTTAATGGCGCCCAGGTTCGCTGCACGGCACAGGCCCTCCGAGCCGAGCCTCACTCAGGTTGTAGGTCGCAGCTGAGACTCCAGGTGCCTCGCCTCCCCCTCCACTATAGGCCGCCGCCGTCCAGGGTGCCCTGCAAGCGTAGGCTACTTGCGGCCGCAATCCTCAGTTGACCCACTCAGGGGGGGCCGCCCAACCTGCACCAGGCCGTCCTCACTCTCGGCCAGAGCCCAATGCCGTCTCCTCGCAATTCCCGCCCAGCAGTCCGGCTCAGTCGGCGCCCTTCGCGGGCCAGATCGCGGTCCTGAGCCCCCCGGCTGCCTCCAGGCGCTCACCTCCTTCCGTTCTGCAGGGCCTCCGCTCCGCCGATCCGCACTCAGCCCCCGGCTCCGCCGCCGCTCCACACAGCTCGACACACGGGAAGGGGGCAGTGGGGCAAACGCCGACCTCCGGAGAACCCGTCGGCTACTGAGGCTAATGAGGCGCCGCTCCAGGCATCGGGCCGACCTCCATCTCCTTACGGCGACCGCTCTGCCTGCACTTCCTGTCGGCTTCCCTCCTACTCCAGTCCGGCGTCGGACAGGCCCTCCACCGCTTCCGCTCCAAGAGCGCGCCTCTCCTCGCGGGACGCTCCGAGGGACCAGCGCCGCCACCAGAACGCAGCCACTATGCTCCGGTGCCCCTTGGCAACAGAACCACCGGTCAAAGCACGGTCCCGGGGGTGCTATTCGGTGCTTTGTTGAATTCGGCGCCGGAGGGAACGCAGAGAACGTCTCACTCCGTCGCCATCTTGGCCACGCCCGTCCCACTTCTTTTGAGGGAACTCGTCTACGAAGCGACAGTTTCTTGATTCTGCGTAATCCAGCCATCTGCCTTGAGGGAAATGGATAGGGGGAGTCTGGAGGAGGAGGATAGAGGAGCATGACTGAGTTGTGAACTTGTGAACTTCAGGAATGCAGACAGCGCCACCTTCAATAAGGAAATAAGACGAAGACAGTGCTGCTGATGGATTTGTTGTGATTAGAGTTTTGTTGTGTTAAAAGTTGCAAAACAAAAAAAGACACACAGGAATAAAAGTGAATAAGGACGGAAAAAAAAGGAAGTCAGTTTCAGGCCTAGGTGTCAGGGAAGTAGAGCTCGTCCTCAAACTCTGTGAATTGAGACAGGAGTAGGTCAGCTAACAGAGAAGAACTTCCGTCACCTAAGTCGTTGTCCTCTTCTTCCTGCGTGGATTCACGTATTTTGTAATCTGGTGGTATGAAGTGCTGATTCATCTTGATCATTGTTAACCTCTCCACATTTTTGGGCGAGAGGCGGGTCCTTTTTGAAGTTACAAGGGCACCAGCAGCACTGAAAACACGTTCAGAAGACACGCTTGCGAGTGGACAAGACAAATAATTTAGAGCCAGCTTGGTGATCAGTGGCCATTGACCCCTTTTCGCATACCAATACAGCAATGGGTTGTGATCAATGAAGACCTCTGTTGGGTCAGATAGGCCTGCACCATCCACTCAAGGTCATCCAGGGGTGCTGAACTTTGCGTACCATCTGAGGCCCTTGCATCAACACTGGAACGAGCAAACCCTTGAAGAGTTATCCAATCCGCTTCCGACAATATTATGGCTGGGCCTGGTGCAGGTGAGGATGATGATGATACGGTTGCTGGTGTCGATAATGGCTGTGAGGGAAAGTGACTGCCTTCGGCCACAGAATTGGACCTTGACGCCAGATGGCCTGCTGATTCAGTAGTACTTCTGCCGGTTCCTTCAATTTCCTGCCGCTCTTTTTCGAACCGAGTGGCTGACAGAGCTAGCCAATGTTTGTACTTTGAAACATCTGCTTCATTAAAAGGAATGAATGTATTGCTGGCCAGTGCCTTTTTGTACGGTGGATTTAGAATAGTGGCACAAATGTAATGTTGTTCACAATGTATTCCTTTAAGCCTTGCATTGTCAAGTTGGTGGGTTAATAAGTTCTCCGCCAACTGATATGCGTCTTGCTTGTCAGTATCATCTTTGAACGTTGAAGACACCGCCTTCAGTTGGTGCTCTAGCATGCGCAACAATGGGATAGCTTTGCCCAAAGTACAGTCATCCCTGCTGACTTCACGCGTGAAGACCTCAAAATGACGAAGCATGTCTGTCAGGCTTTTAACTAGGTCCCATTCCTCCACCTCTAGCCTCATGTCTTTTATAGAAGAACCCCCGTGCAAAGACATACTCATTGATTACCAAGCACTGCTCAAACAGACGCTCAAGCAAGGTTGAGTTCCAATGTGTTGCCACCTCCTGGATGAGTCCTCTGACTGGCACTCTACGGACACGTTGAATGATCCTCAGCTGCTTCCGGGCCTTAAAAGAATGGCTGAAATGTGTGCAGATTCTTCGGCAGGTGGTCAGTAACTTGCTGACTTTGTTTTCTTTTTTCAAGAAATCTTGAACAACAATGTTAATACTGTGCGGCAAACATGGCACTCTGAAATAGCCACCATCATTCATGGCCCTAACTATATTACTGCCATTATCCATGGAAACATAACCAATCGTGCGCTTTCTTGGATGCAGCCATTTAAAGACCTTACTGTTAAACTCCCCCAAAATGTTTAATGCAGTATGAGATTTCTCCATGGCAAACATGGCTACTGTTGCATGTTTCCGACTAGCTTGAAAAATTGTGGCACTGTCAACACCTGCAGATATCTTGTCTCTAACCCCTGCAAAAGAGACCTAGTTTGCAGTGATGCACATGTAATCAAGGGCTTGGCAACTGGTCAACATGTCTGTTGTCAGGTGGATAGTGTGAACAGCACTCTTCTGCAAACCTGCCCCAATCACCTCCAGCACATCTTGATGTAGTGCTGGAACCACAACTCTGGCAAAATAGGACCGGCTAGGAACCTTCCATTTACGGCAGACTGTTGCCACAAATTCTAGAAAACCCACCCCTTCCACGAAAGAAAAAGGGAGAAGGTCCAGCGCTAACATTTTAGCCAGCATTGCATTATAAAGACGTGCCGTTGTGTGGTTGCGTTCAAATGGTGCCTCCAACCAAAACATGCTTTTAATGGTGGTCTGGACCATTTTCATATGTCATGAGGAGGATCCAGACCTCATCATCCCAGTGAGGCTCATTGATGTACTTTTTTGCATTGGTGTCTCTACCAGATTACGGTGCCTCCTTGATGTTGTTGGGGTAGAGGAGGGTGTGGGCGCTACCACTGCAGTGCTGCTGCCAGGGGTACTGTGTGTACCAGACAAAATAACTCTCGGTTGTTCACCTCCCCCCTGCACAATCAGCTCCTCTTCGTCATCAGATGCAATATCAATGTCTACATTTAGATTTGTACTTTTGACTTTCCGGATGTTACTTAGGTGCGCCTCCCACTGGATAATGTGGTGTTTTTTGATGACCTCTCTGGCCTCCGGTACCATAGTTGGTACCAAGCTTACCCCGACTAACTACGTGTTTATAAATCGAACAAATGACTAGGTTTTCTGCCTTTTTGCTAATACTAAAAAAGTCCCAAACTGCGGACTGGAGATTTCTGGTGGTGGTGGAGGTGCTACTTTCAATGCCAGATGAAGTGGAGGATGGGCGTGGCTGAATTTGAGTCTGTTGTGCACTTACAGCACCACTACTTGAGGTAATGGAGGTCGAGCTGGATGGAGGTCCCTGCCGGCCCGTCTGACGAGAAAATATGGAAGCTGTAGGTCGTGTTGGTGTAGTAGTTACCTGTGTTGGTGGTGGTTGTACGACCTGATGCCCAACTTCATCCATCCAGACCAATCAGATTTTATCAAGGGGCGACAATCCCAAAATATTTTGTGGAGAGTAAGTATGGGTGAAATTTGCTAATTCGCGGAATGCTAATCAGCAAATTTGTGAGAATTTGCGGATTGTTTTATTTTTGCATGTTCGCGGGGCGCTTTGCGTGTTTGCGTGTTTTTTTTCAGTGCGGCGACCGCGAAGTTACCCATGCGGTCATACATGGGCGCGGCCATCTTGTTTTCAGTGTTCGCGTTGCGTATTTCCATTTCTGGGTGCCAGTTGCATGCTCGCGTTGTGCCTTTCCTACGTGTGGGCTGCAATTGCATGTTCGCGTCCTTTTTGCGTGCTTGCGGGCGAAATATCGCGCAAACTTACCCACGCGGTCGCAATGGGCTCGGCCATCTTGTTTTTCATTCATTGCTATGGTTTCTGGGCATGCTTTTTCAATCCTCATTTAATCATTGCAATCCTTTGTTTCTTTGAACTTTAAAAAAAAAATGTTTACTCATTATCTATCTCTTTATTTTTCTACATCTATATGTTGTGTTTTTTTCTACTTTTGGTTACTTTAAAACTACTTTTTTAACTCTTTTCTTTTCTTTACTTGTTCCCTATTCTTTCCTATTTTATTTTCCTTTCCTGTCCAGGACCATGGCAAACTGAGCCGGGAAGAACCTGAAGGGGAAGGGTACCCGGCTCCCTTGCAGGAGCTTAAGGCGGGAGGCAGTATTGCCCGGGAGATCTTCAGCGCAGTGGAGGTGGCCGCACTGGTTTTCTTTGTCCAGCGCCACCTCCCCAAGACCGTCCCGGCAGACCCGGTACCGGGTACGGGCTCCGGGAGCGTCGCCAGCTTTGGGGGAACGTGTGCCGGGCCATGTATCGGGAGTCTGGGGTCCGGCGCACCTACAACCAGGTGACGCACCGGTGGTCCGACATCCTGGACCCTGAACAAGACCTGCTCAACCTGCTTGGCGTTGAGATCCCTGGGCTTGGTGAGTAGTAGTAGTTAGTATTTAATCACTACTTTGTTTTCTCCTGCTCTGTGTTATGATATTGCAATTAGTTTTTTTCCGAAGAGCAAGAATGCTGCCGATTACATTGCAGGTAAATTATGTTTCAAAAGCTTCTGTGATTGCAGGTGCTCGCCTGCTCACTGGCGGTGCTACTATGCTTACTTGTTTTCAATATTGTGCTCATTTGGCCTGAGTGATTATCTAGGAGTGTACTTTACAGAACTGCGTAATGCTAGAAACTAGAGATTACATTGCAGGTAAATTATGTTTTAAAAGCTTCAGTGATTGCAGGTGCTCGCCTGCTCACTGGCGGTGCTACTATGCTGACTTGTTTTCAATTTTGTGCTCATTTGGTCTGAGTGATAATGTAGGAGTGTACTTTACAGAACTGCGTAATGCTAGACACTATAGACTCAAGTCCAGTCCTTCCTTTGTACTCCTGCCACTAAGAAGAGATAGTGGTGGTGGATTGATAGTTTGAGTATATTATGACCGGTTATTTAGTAGGAAACATTTTAGTGATCTGCAATCATGACGGACTGTGTCTGTCACTTTGCATGCTGCGGAGTGCTGCCTGCCAGTCCTAGTAGAACCTTTTTGTAGTTGGTTTAGTGAGTTACATAACTTTCCAAGTAGACGGTCCGCGAATCCCACAATACTAATATCCTAGTAGACCACATCAGATAGGTCAATAAATTTAGTGCAATTGTTGTCTATTTCCCCGAAATAATTTGTTATTGTTTTTTTGAAATGTTTGATTTGGTTGACAACAATCATCCATGTTTGTGTCTTTCTTTCATGTTGTACATCAGCTTCCCCCAGGGGCAAGAGGACAGAGGAGGAGGTAGCGGGGCCGGCGGAGCAGGAACAACAGGAAGGCCAGGATAGGTCCGCCGAGGGCTCCTCTGCTGGCCCCAGTAAGTTTTCCTGTTAATATTAATAATTATACTTCCCTATCTATTACAGCACCTATTTATACCAAACGTTCCTCATAATTCTATTTTTCCCTAAATCGTCTTTGATCTTCTTGTAGACTGTTTCTAAATTCTTATCCTGCCTCTATTATGACTCTCTGTGGTACTACTAGATTATTATTAGTCTGTCTTTGTAGCTAGCTAAGCTTGCACAGTTGGCAAAAGGTGTTAAACAAAACTCCTATTCTATTCAGCAATAGCTCTAGGCACTGAGTGCAGTCCTCCGGGTTGTCCATAATGTCTATTGAAGTCTTCTAAATGTTTATGCTTTGATAATTCCCAACAATAAAATGTCAATGGTTACCAAGAATAGGATACTATTTTACTTTTCGATTGGATAGGAGGACAATCCATACTACTACTGTTGCAGGGACTATTCTGCACATACAGAACTAGTATGGACAAGAAATAGGGCATTGGTTATAAATTATAATAGGCGCAGTTAGACTTTCCCCATACCTCAGTCATAACAGAAGTTGAACCCCCAATCTCCTTACTGACTAGCAAGTGTGTCAGAGTCATTATTTAGCTCCCGAATGCAGCGATGATCCCCAATGATTATATAACCCAGAACATAAGACTATGGAGTCAGAGTCCCGACCTCTCAGAGTCACAGACTCATGCTTGCAAATTGCAAACCCTTTCGCTCACTCACTCGTGACCAAAAACCACAGAGTCTATGTAAGTTTTAAAGCTTTATCAAAAGTAAAACAACTAGCTCTGTGTGTTCTCTGTAAAAATTTAAATTGTGCATTATATAAAAACATTTATTAAAATCAATGTCATATAACAAATGGCGAACGACTCAAAAGTGGCTGATTTCACACATTAAGGGGCCGATTAGGATAGCGGACGGACTTGCGTCCGTCCGCCATCCCAGAGGTGGAGGGACCGTCCGCATGGACTGCGGAGGTCCCTCCATGCAAATCAGGATGTGACCACCACCCTGGCGGTCACATCCTGGATATTTAACATTGCGGTGGTTGCTGCTTCAAGCAGCACCCGCCGCAATGTTAAAAGTGCATGTGTAACATTTACATGCACAAAGTGGCAGGCACCATGCGGTGCCTGCCGCTTTGTGCATGTAAATGCTGGGGGGTACCATAGGTACCCCCCATGTGCACCCCCCACCCGCCTACGCCCTGGGGGCCCGCAACAGGCCCCCAAAAGCAAAAGTACACATGCTTTTCCACGGCGGAAAAACCGCCGCGGAAAAGCATGTTTACTAATGCTTCCTAATTTGGCTGACGGTGTCTGATAGACACTGCCAGCCAAAGGAGAGCTTTTCCGCCGCGGTTGTAATCCGACCGCGGCGGAAAAGAAGCGGACAGAATCCAAGACCCACCAGCCATCGTAATGCGGCGGTGGGTCTTTGGTGACTCCACAGAGGATTTTCCGCCTCCTCTGGGCCGGAGGTGGCTTCCGCCGCCCCGGAGGAGGCGGATAATCCTCTATCATAATCGGCCCCTAATTGTGGGAGAGCCGTCACCTGGTTGGAACTTAAAGTCTTGGTGGAGATGAATCGTTGACGACTCCGACTAACATATGATGATGATCTTGCTCTTGTTCGTAGAAGGGAAGCTTCTGTCTGTTATGAGAAAAATGGTGCGTGTTAAAAAACAAGCATTCATCAGTTGTGCCAAAAAGTGTAGCATCACATGTTATGGCTAAGCATAAATAAAAAACACCCTTCCCTGAAGAAAGAGAAATTTGTAGTATAGACTAGAAAGCTATAAATTGTTAAATTTGTTTATGTAGTAATAGTAAATTTTTTTCAATCCTAGACAAAATAGGGAGTGGTGTATATGGCATCTAAAAATATTAAATGTATTTTCTAGGTGTAACACCATTTGCACAGCCAACCACCAGCCAACCGCCAGCGCGGAGGTGGGCACTCCAGTGGCGGATGCGGTGCCACAGCCAGCAGGAACTGCTGTGGGGGATGCCACGGTAGTGGCGGGCAGTGGTAAGCTATTATATTCCTTACTTATTGAGATTGCAGAGTAGGCTCACTGCAGGGGTGTATATGTTGTACAGTACAAGTACACTTTACTGTTAAGAAGACTTACAAATTTAGAACTAAGTTTTTGCCAAATAAGTAAAAGAGTAAGACAGTCACCCTAGACTTCACATTAGCAATAGCATTAGCAGCAGGAGTTGACGAGTAACCAATAGCCTCCTCTAAATTCGACTTCAACTCAGCTGTCAAAGTTTTATCGAGAAGCCAAGTCAGATCAGAGATGAACTTGATGGATGGGATGAACGAAAAGGGAAAGAAGGGTGTAAGGAAGGACGAGTGAGTTAAATTAATGACTGGCAAAGAATGATACGTGTTTTTGAATGCAGGTACAGGTTGCTGGGAATCTAATGCATGGCCGGTTGAATCCTGAAGCAAGGATGGGTGGAAGGAGAAAGAAAAGAGGACTGCCTGGGTGGGTGAAACAGAAACTGTATGTGTGCGCAATATATCCTTTGGTTCAAATTCAAATGCAAGTCAAGCACGGATGCATGGCTGGCGGTTTACAAAATAAAATAAAAAGGGTGTTTTTTGGTGAGAAAAAGTAAGGTTTGTCTAGTAGAGACATTAAGAAGAATGATTGACATTTACTTTGAATGGATGGATGCCTGGACGGTATCTTCCTCGTAGCATAGGTGTATGTAGTAGACAGAGTAGACGGTCACTGGATGAAGAGTGTTACTTTGAAGAGCATGTAACACCGCACGTCTGTGCCAGAGTAGCAAAGCCGAGGAAAGAAGTAATTTTTCAGAATACTACCATGACTAGTAACAGTAGTTTGCAAGCACAGCAGCATATATCCGGCGATTACGGAGACCACTCACTACCTCTGTTAATAATTTTTTTACAACTCTGTCATTCATGTGTGGCCTATCGGTGTTCACTCAATAAAAAACAAAGCACCTAAATTCATCCCATATGTAAGCAAATATCCTGTGAAGGGATAGATGATCATATTATTTATCTTCCTCATTTTCCTTTTGTAGTAGTCAAGGGCAGGGCAGGGTGAAAGGTAGATTAATTAAGCAGTAGCCCTTGTAACAGAGTATGGCCAGTGCCACCCGTAATAGAAAAGTCAGAGCTTCACCACCTGCATGTACTGGACTGGTACAGTAACTCAAGTCTGTGTCATCATGGCTTGTGTCTGTTTTTTCTCAGGTGCACGTTGGCTGCGCTGGCATTATGCCGGCTTCCACAAGTTTACATACCAATTTCGCTAAACAAGAGAGAAGAAGAAGACTGGTGTACTGTCTGAGTCTAATGTAGTGAGTTCATATAGTGCTAGTAGAATTCCTGAAACTCCCACTAATGTTAGCGCAGAGGCCGACGAAGTGGGAGGTTAGATAGATACATGCCACAAATGTTATGTACTGTGCTTGCAAGTTGCTAGTGCTACTGTGACACAACTTGCTGCTGAATTATTTTGTGTTAATCTTAAAGAGCACTGGTTACAGTATGTTTTTTCTTTCTTCATATAGATGCTCCTTCCAAACTAACAAGGAAGGAGTTGGCTAGACCGGCCCGGCAACAGAAGCTGGAGGCAATTGTCACCGAATATCGTCGGCTGGTGGCCCAGGAGGAGGAACACATGCAGTCGCAGTCAACAGACAATATCCACGACAGCTGCATCCTCCTCCGCTGACCCTGGGTCATACAGTTAGCGCAAGCCTTCAGCGATACGGAGCCGTGGTCCGGCAGCCACCTGCCGCCGCCGAGCAGCAAAAATATCAGCTGCCCCCCACAGTACCTGCAGGTGCAAGGCTCTTGTGCACCGTATGACCCTCAGAGTGTCCAACCTTGAGCAGGAGGTGGTGAGGCTGAAAGCCCTGCTCAAGGACCTCCGGAGAGAGCAGCGTGACCTCCTGGCCAAAGGACACAGCCGGTGAAGTAGAGGAGAGACTGTCCCTTTTTTAAAGACTTTTGGGGTGGGTGGGAATTGGGCGTTGGGGTTTTTGGACTTTGTGGACTTTGATTTCATGGACATTCGTTGGGGTTTATTTTTGTTAGGGCTATAATAATTATTTATTTCAACTTGAACATAGCATACGCGTTTTTTTACTGTTTTGTGGGGGAGGCAGGGGGGGTTAACTGTATGTTTGTTTTTCTGAAACTTAACTGGCGGGTTTGAAGCAGAGAGCAAACAAACGCACAGAGTCATACTCATAGAAGTTCACTACAATAACATTATTTAAAATATAAGGAGAAGTGAAGAGGATACTGTAACTGTATGTTGTAGTTGGCCTGTTCAATTTGGGAAGTTGCATGCATCCAGCCATTCCTCTTATTCGCGGTACTCCTCCATTCCATCTGACGCTCCGTCGATCAATCTTGGTGACCAGACACACTGTCCACTCCCTGCCTGGCGGATGCGGAATTGCGGATCGCTAATGGTAATCCTGAGTTAATCGTTTTTCCCATTGCACAGGGTAAAAGCCGGCCTGTAATTGTTGATGGAAAAACAGGAAGTGATATTAAAACACCATGGAGAAAAAAATATAAGGTACAGTGTGTAGTGCAAAAAATACACTTTCAGTTTCAGATGCAACAGTATTACATACAAGCATCATTTCTAAAGTGCGTACTCTGAGTCTCCTTTTCAAGGATAGTTATTAGCACACAGCAGGCCAGGGCCATGCAGACGGTCAAGGCAGGCACCACTGAGTGAAGCAACCTGATGTAGCATACCTCTTTGACACAGACTGACAAAGCATATCTAATTGTATGCAGCAAGCCACATAGCCGCAATTTTACATGAACTGCTGTCTGGACTCTGGCATAACAACACTACACTG
The DNA here is from genome assembly GCF_964261635.1 of Lissotriton helveticus. Classification (NCBI taxonomy): domain Eukaryota; kingdom Metazoa; phylum Chordata; class Amphibia; order Caudata; family Salamandridae; genus Lissotriton; species Lissotriton helveticus. Next base: position 1,377,620,644 of record NC_136069.1, on the reverse strand, counting down.
GCTCGACCACTCCATACCTCGACTAGGCAGACATGTAGTTCTGCTGTAGTTGTTGTTGACTTGTTTGCCTATTTGCCACTCACGAAATGGCCATAGTTCTTCCGTAAACCGATGATGATGATCCATCTATCCCAGTGAGTGACTGTAAAGAAAAAAGATATTATGTAACTTTGATCATCAAGACTCATCATCATCATGGTATATTGGCAAACTCAATGTTGTTCATGCAGTCGCAGTCTACACACACAGTGAGTCCCAGGACATTTTGCATATTAAAAAATGCAACGTGGTGGCCCCTGCAGTAGAAGTACAATTTGAATTAAACAAGGTAAAAACAGAGTAGACTTGAGTTACATTTAGTGTGTAAAAGATTAAATAACAACAGAAGACATATGATTAATTTCATGCACAACAAACAAACAGCAATTGCTTTCAACAGAGCCAGACAGCCAGTGCTGTCCACTGCATGCCATCTCATTATTCATTACCTGTTCCACTTTTTGTCCGCATCTTGTTCTTAAAGTGAAAGCCCACAGGGCAGCCTCTTGTGTCAATTTCAGAAGTAACTGTCAGCAATCAGCATATAGTCAGTAATTCTAGTCCCACTTCTTTTGAGGGAACTCATCTACGAAGCGACAGTTTCTTGATTCTGCGTAATCCAGCCATCTGCCTTGAGGGAAATGGATAGGGGGAGTCTGGAGGAGGAGGATAGAGGAGCATGACTGAGTTGTGAACTTGTGAACTTCAGGAATGCAGACAGCGCCACCTTCAATAAGGAAATAAGACGAAGACAGTGCTGCTGATGGATTTGTTGTGATTAGAGTTTTGTTGTGTTAAAAGTTGCAAAACAAAGAAAGACACACAGGAATAAAAGTGAATAAGGACGGAAAAAAAAGGAAGTCAGTTTCAGGCCTAGGTGTCAGGGAAGTAGAGCTCGTCCTCAAACTCTGTGAATTGAGACAGGAGTAGGTCAGCTAACAGAAAAGAACTTCCATCACCTAAGTCGTTGTCCTCTTCTTCCTGCGTGGATTCACGTATTTTGTAATCTGGTGGTATGAAGTGCTGATCCATCTTGATCATTGTTAACCTCTCCACATTTTTGGGCGAGAGGCGGGTCCTTTTTGAAGTTACAAGAGCACCAGCAGCACTGAAAACACGTTCAGAAGACACGCTTGCGAGTGGGCAAGACAAATAATTTAGAGCCAGCTTGGTGATCAGTGGCCATTGACCCCTTTTCGCATACCAATACAGCAATGGGTTGTGATCAATGAAGACCTCTGTTGGGTCAGATAGGCCTGCACCATCCACTCAAGGTCATCCAGGGGTGCTGAACTTTGCGTACCATCTGAGGCCCTTGCATCAACACTGGAACGAGCAAACCCTTGATGAGTTATCCAATCCGCTTCCGACAATATTATGGCTGGGCCTGGTGCAGGTGAGGATGATGATGATACGGTTGCTGGTGTCGATAATGGCTGTGAGGGAAAGTGACTGCCTTCGGCCACAGAATTGGACCTTGACACCAGATGGCTTGCTGATTCAGTAGTACTTCTGCCGGTTCCTTCAATTTCCTGCCGCTCTTTTTCGAACCGAGTGGCTGACAGAGCTAGCCAATGTTTGTACTTTGAAACATCTGCTTCATTAAAAGGAATGAATGTATTGCTGGCCAGTGCCTTTTTGTACCGTGGATTCAGAATAGTGGCACAAATGTAATGTTGTTCACAATGTATTCCTTTAAGCCTTGCATTGTCAAGTTGGTGGGTTAATAAGCTCTCCGCCAACTGATATGCGTCTTGCTTGTCAGTATCATCTTTGAACGTTGAAGACACCGCCTTCAGTTGGTGCTCTAGCATGCGCAACAATGGGATAGCTTTGCCCAAAGTACAGTCATCCCTGCTGACTTCACGCGTGAAGACCTCAAAATGACGAAGCATGTCTGTCAGGCTTTTAACTAGGTCCCATTCCTCCACCTCTAGCCTCATGTCTTTTATAGAAGAACCCCCGTGCAAAGACATACTCATTGATTACCAAGCACTGCTCAAACAGACGCTCAAGCAAGGTTGAGTTCCAATGTGTTGCCACCTCCTGGATGAGTCCTCTGACTGGCACTCTACGGACACGTTGAATGATCCTCAGCTGCTTCCGGGCCTTAAAAGAATGGCTGAAATGTGTGCAGATTCTTCGGCAGGTGGTCAGTAACTTGCTGACTATGTTTTCTTTTTTCAAGAAATCTTGAACAACAATGTTAATACTGTGCGGCAAACATGGCACTCTGAAATAGCCACCATCATTCATGGCCCTAACTATATTACTGCCATTATCCATGGAAACATAACCAATCGTGCGCTTTCTTGGATGCAGCCATTTAAAGACCTTACTGTTAAACTCCCCCAAAATGTTTAATGCAGTATGAGATTTTTCCATGGCAAACATGGCTACTGTTGCCTGTTTCCGACTAGCTTGAAAAATTGTGGCACTGTCAACACCTGCAGATATCTTGTCTCTAACCCCTGCAAAAGAGACCTAGTTTGCAGTGATGCACATGTAATCAAGGGCTTGGTCTGGTCAACATGTCTGTTGTCAGGTGGATAGTGTGAACAGCACTCTTCTGCAAACCTCCCCCAATCACCTCCAGCACATCTTGATGTAGTGCTGGAACCACAACTCTGGCAAAATAGGACCGGCTAGGAACCTTCCATTTACGGCAGACTGTTGCCACAAATTCTAGAAAACCCACCCCTTCCACGAAAGAAAGAAGGGAGAAGGTCCAGCGCTAACATTTTAGCCAGCATTGCATTATAAAGACGTGCCGATGTGTGGTTGCGTTCAAATTGCGCCTCCGACCAAAACATGCTTTTAATGGTGGTCTGGACCATTTTCATATGTGATGAGGAGGATCCAGACCTCATCATCCCAGTTAGGCTCATTGATGTACTTTTTTGCATTGGTGTCTCTACCAGATTACTGTGCCTCCTTGATGTTGTTGGGGTAGAGGAGGGTGTGGGCGCTACCACTGCAGTGCTGCTGCCAGGGGTACTGTGTGTACCAGACAAAATAACTCTCGGTTGTTCACCTCCCCCCTGCACAATCAGCTCCTCTTCGTCATCAGATGCCATATCAATGTCTACATTTGGATTTGTACTTTTGACTTTCCGGATGTTACTTAGGTGCGCCTCCCACCGGATAATGTGGTGTTTTTTTAGATGACCTCTCTGGCCTCCGGTACCATAGTTGGTACCAAGCTTACCCCGACTAACTACTTGTTTACAAATCGAACAAATGACTAGGTTTTCTGCCTTTTTGCTAATACTAAAAAAGTCCCAAACTGCGGACTGGAGATTTCTGGTGGTGGTGGAGGTGCTACTTTCAATGCCAGATGAAGTGGAGGATGGGCGTGGCTGAATTTGAGTCTGTTGTGCACTTACAGCACCACTACTTGAGGTAATGGAGGTCGAGCTGGATGGAGGTCCCTGCCGGCCCGTCTGACGAGAAAATATGGAAGCTGTAGGTCGTGTTGGTGTAGTAGTTACCTGTGTTGGTGGTGGTATCAGTGCCACGACGCCCACATCGTGCACAGCAGCATTTCGGGATAGGGTAAAAATGTCTGTCTACTGCATGCCCGCTGGGGCTGAAGACTGTGATGACTGGGTCGTCATCATCAGACTGTTCATAAGCAGCAGAATGCACCACTTCTACTTCTTGTTCGTCGTAATCACCCATAAGTGAAAGCCTTGCGGGAACCTTCCTTTTAGCTACCTTTGTCGGCTCATGGCGTGCCTCCCTCTCAGACTGCATTGGTGGGTTCCAATCAAGATCTAGATCATCAGATTGAAGGGGGCTTGAAGAAGAACTTGTACTAGCCTTCCTTGACCTTTTTTTGCTGGGGAAGACAATGGATCTTCAGGAGGAGTGGCTTGCTTGGATGATACCTCCGCTTGAATCTCGATTTCCTGGAGGAACAAGCATTGTGGGAAGTTGTGCCTCTCCATGCGCCTCTCCATGCGCCTCTACTTGTGCCTCTCCATGCGCCTTTACTTGCGCCTCTACATGCGCCTCTACATGCGCCACTCCTTGCGCCACTCCTTGTGCCACTCCTTGCGCCACTCCTTGCGCCACTCCTTGCACCTCTCCTTGCGCTTCTCCTTGTGCCTCTCCTTGTTGCACCTGTGGTTGTCGTTGCAGCTGTGGTTGAACACTCGTCAGATGAGTTACACCCTGCATTGATTGGATGCTACTTTGCGATGAGTCAATGCCAACATCACTGGTCGATGGTGAAAGAGCAATTAAAGAGGCTGCCTCTGCGGCACTCATGGACTTGGGCCTAACTTGGCGTGGTGGCACTGAGAAAAATGAAGCGGAGGTGCTGCTCCCCGCTTGGTCACCGCTGCTGCAGTCTCCTTGGTTAGTGGCACCACTTGCTTCTTCTGCTCCTTCTTACTGGCAGTGGCACTGGCAACTTTCTTGGTAGAGGAGCTACGGCCACCTTTCTTTGGGCCCATCTTCTTCAGATGTCAGAACAGCAGGACGCTGTTGCACGAGTTGCAGAGTTGTCTGTGGCCACCACACGTGACAACACGTGACGTTGTGCACACACCGCACCAGGACTTCTTCCTGGCACTACAGCAAGTGATGATGATGAGGATGATTTTGTCAGTCTTCGTGCACCTAAAGCAAAGGAAGCCAGAGGAACATCAGTTAAATAAATGTTGCATATGTCGTGCTTCAATTAATATTTGCAACTAGGCATTTATTATTATTAACACAACACACCCAAAAACGGAAAGACCCAAAAGAAAAATTGCAATTCTAATCCAAAATGGATGTTTAAATTAGTAGAAGAGAGAGAGACCACACAGAGAGAGTTGTTTCATGCACCACTCAGTACCCCTGGGCATAACGGATGAAAGCAAGGCAGACTGGTAGCAGGCCTATGGCAAAAAGCACACTGCCTGGCTTCAAAATGGCTCCTAGACCCACACCCACATCGCCAGGCCCTGTACCAGGCCTCAAATTGACCCACACCCACATGGCCAGGCCCTGGACCAGGCCCTAACAACACCCAAATAATCGAAATACACACACAAAATCACCCCAATCCAATGGCATCCATGCCCTAAATGATGTTTAAAATCAGGAGAACACACAGAAAGAGTTGTTCCATGCACCACTGACTACCCCTGGGCATAATGGATGAAAGCAAGGCAGACTGGTTGCAGGCCTATGGCACAAAGCACACTGCCTGGCTTCAAAATGGCCCCTAGACACCAACCCACATGGCCAGGCCCTGTACCAGGCCTCAACATGGCCCCCACCCACATGGCAAGGCCCTGGACCAGGCCCCAACAACAGCCAGAAAATCGAAATACACACAAAAAATCACCCCAATCCAATGGCATCCGTGCCCTAAATGATGTTTAAAATCAAGAGAACACACAGAAAGACTTGGCCCATGCACCACTGACTACCACTGGGCATAATGGATGAAAGCAAGGCAGACTGGTTGCAGGCCTAAGGCACAAAGCACACTGCCTGTCTTCAAAATGGCCCCTAGACCCCCACCCACATGCCCAGGCCCTGTACAAAGCCTCAAAATGGCCCCCACCCACATGGCCAGGCCCTGGACCAGGCCCGAACAACACCCAAAAAATCGAAATACACGCAAAAAATCACCCCAATCCAATGGCATCTATGCCCTAAATGATGTTTAAAATCAAGAGAACACACAGAAAGACTTGGACCATGCACCACTGACTACCCATGGGCATAATGGATGAAAGCAAGGCAGACTGGTTGCAGGCCTATGGCACAAAGCATACTGCCTGGCTTCAAAATGGCCCCTAGACCCCCACCCACATGGCCAGGCCCTGTACCAGGCCTCAAAATGGCCCCCACCCACATGGCAAGGCCCGGACCAGGCCCCAACAACACCCAAAAAATTCGAAATACGCACAAAGAATCACCCCAATCCAATGGCATCCATGCCCTAAATGATGTTTAAAATCAAGAGAACACACAGAAAGACTTGGCCCATGCACCACTGACTACCCCTGGGTATAATGGATGAAAGTAAGGCAGACTGGTTGCAGGTCTATGGCACAAAGCACACTGCCTGGCTTCAAAATGGCCCCTGTACCAGGCCTCAAAATGGCCCCCACCCACACGGCCAGGCCCTGGACCAGGCCCGAACAACACTCAAAAATCGAAATACACACAAGAAATCACCCCAATCCAATGGCCTCCATGCCCCAAATGATGTTTAAAATCAAGAAAACACACAGAAAGACTTGGTCCATGCACCACTGAGTACCCCTAGGCATAATGGATGAAAGCAAGGCAGACTGGGTGCTGGCCTTTGGCACAAAGCACACTGCCTGGCTGCAAAATGGCCCCTTGACCCTAAGCCACATGGTCAGTCCCTGCCTGGACTAGGCCTCAAAATGGCCCCCACCCACATGGCCAGGCCCCAACAACACCCCAAACCCCAAAAAATTAGAAAACACACAAAAAATCACCACAATCCAATGCCATCCATGCCTTCAATGATGTTTAAATTCAAGAAACCCCACAGAAAGACTTGGTCCATGCACCACTGAGTACCCCTGGGCATAATGATTGAAAGCAAGGCAGACTGGGTGCAGGCCTATGGCACAAAACACACTGCCTGGCTTGAAAATGGCCCCTTGACCCCCAACCACATGGCCAGGCCGAGCCTAGACAAGGCCTCAAAATGGCCCCCACCCACATGGCCAGGCCCCAACAACACCCCAAACCCAAAAAAATCAGAAAACACACAAAAAAATCACCACAATCCAATGCCATCCATGCCTTCAATGATGTTTAAATTCAAGAAACCCCACAGAAAGACTTGGTCCATGCACCACTGAGTACCCCTGGGCATAATGATTGAAAGCAAGGCAGACTGGGTGCAGGCCTATGGCACAAAGCACACTGCCTGGCTTGAAAATGGTCCCTTGACCCCCAACCACATGGCCAGGCCCAGCCTGGACAAGGCCTCAAAATGGCCCCCACCCACATGGCCAGGCCCCAACAACACCCCAAAAAATAAAAAAACACACAAAAAATCACCACAATCCAATGCCATCCATGCCCTCAATGATGTTTAAATTCAAGACACCCCACAGAAAGACTTGGTCCATGCACCACTGAGTACCCCTGGGCATAATGGATGAAAGGAAGGCAGACTGGGTACAGGCCTATGGCACAAAGCACACTGCCTGGCTTTAAAATGGCCCCTTAACCCCCAGCCACAAATCCAGGCCCTGCTTGGACCAGGCCCCAAAATGGCCCCCACCCACATGGCCAGGCCCCAACAACACCCCAAAAAATCGAACAACACACAAAAAATCACCACAATCCAATGCCATCCATGCCCTCAATGATGTTTAAATTCAAGACACCCCACAGAAAGACTTGGTCCATGCACCACTGAGTACCCCTGGGCATAATGGATGAAAGCAAGGCAGACTTGGTGCAGGCCTATGGCACAAAGCACACTGCCTGGCTTCAAAATGGCCCCTTAACCCCCAGCCACAAGGCCAGGCCCTGCTTGGACCAGGCCTCAAAATGGCCCCCACCCACATGGCCAGGCCCCAACAACACCCCAAAAAATCGAACAACACACAAAGAATCACCACAATCCAATGCCATCCATGCCCTAAGTGATGTTTAAATTCAAGAGACCCCACAGAAAGACTTGGTCCATGCACCTCTGAGTACCCCTGGGCATAATGGATGAAAGCAAGGCAGACTGGGTGCAGGCCTATGGCACAAAGCACACTGCCTGGCTTCAAAATGGCCCCTTGAACCCCACCCACATGGCCAGGCCCTTCCTGGACCAGGCCTCAAAATGGCCCCCACCCACATGGCCAGGCCACAACATCACCCCAAAAAATCGAAAAACACACAAAAATCACCCCAATCCAATGCCATCCATGCCCTCAATGATGTTTAAATTCAAGACACCCCACAGAAAGACTTGGTCCATGCACCACTGAGTACCCCTGGGCATAATGGATGAAAGCAAGGCAGACTGGGTGCAGGCCTATGGCACAAAGCACATTGCCTGGCTTCAAAATGGCCCCTTAACCCCCAGCCACAAGGCCAGGTCCTGCTTGGACCAGGCCTCAAAATGGCCCCCACCCACATGGCCAGGCCACAACAACACCCCAAAAAATCGAAAAACACACAAAAATCACCCCAATCCAATGCCATCCATGCCCTCAATGATGTTTACATTCAAGACACCCCACAGAAAGACTTGGTCCATGCACCACTGAGTACCCCTGGGCATAATGGATGAAAGCAAGGCAGACTGGGTGCAGGCCTATGGCACAAAGCACACTGCCTGGCTTCAAAATTGCCCCTTAACCCCCAGCCACAAGGCCAGGCCCTGCTTGGACCAGGCCTCAAAATGGCCCCCATCCACATGGCCAGGCCACAACAACACCCCAAAAAATCGAAAAACACACAAAAATCACCCCAATCCAATGCCCTAAGTGATGTTTAAATTCAAGAGACCCCACAGAAAGCCTTGGTCCATGCACCACTGAGTACCCCTGGGCATAATGGATGAAAGCAAGGCAGACTGGGTGCAGGCCTATGGCACAAAGCACACTGCCTGGCTTCAAAATGGCCCCTTGACCCCCACCCACATGGCCAGGCCCTTCCTGGACCAGGCCTCAAAATGGCCCCCATCCACATGGCCAGGCCACAACAACACCCCAAAAAATCGAAAAACACACAAAAATCACCCCAATCCAATGCCATCCATGCCCTCAATGATGTTTACATTCAAGACACCCCACAGAAAGACTTGGTCCATGCACCACTGAGTACCCCTGGGCATAATGGATGAAAGCAAGGCAGACTGGGTGCAGGCCTATGGCACAAAGCACACTGCCTGGCTTCAAAATTGCCCCTTAACCCCCAGCCACAAGGCCAGGCCCTGCTTGGACCAGGCCTCAAAATGGCCCCCACCCACATGGCCTGGCCCCAACAACACCCCAAAAAATCGAACAACACACAAAAAATCACAACAATCCAATGCCATCCATGCCCTGAGTGATGTTTAAAATCAAGAGACACCACAGAAAGCCTTGGTCCATGCACCACTGAGTACCCCTGGGCATAATGGATGAAAGCAAGGCAGACTGGGTGCAGGCCTATGGCACAAAGCACACTGCCTGGCTTCAAAATGGCCCCTTGACCCCCACCCACATGGCCAGGCCCTTCCTGGACCAGGCCTCAAAATGCCCCCCACCCACATGACCAGGCCACAACAACACCCCAAAAAATCAAAAAAACACACACAAATCACCCCAATCCAATGCCATCCATGCCCTCAATGATGTTTAAATTCAAGACACCCCACAGAAAGACTTGGTCCATGCACCACTGAGTACCCCTGGGCATAATGGATGAAAGCAAGGCAGACTGGGTGCAGGCCTATGGCACAAAGCACACTGCCTGGCTTCAAAATGGCCCCTTAACCCCCAGCCACAAGGCCAGGCCCTGCTTGGACCAGGCCTCAAAATGGCCCCCACCCACATGGCCAGGCCCCAACAACACCCCAAAAAATCGAACAACACACAAAAAATCACCACAATCCAATGCCATCCATGCCCTCAATGATGTTTAAATTCAAGACACCCCACAGAAAGACTTGGTCCATGCACCACTGAGTACCCCTGGGCATAATGGATGAAAGCAAGGCAGACTGGGTGCAGGCCTATGGCACAAAGCACACTGCCTGGCTTCAAAATGGCCCCTTAACCCCCAGCCACAAGGCCAGGCCCTGCTTGGACCAGGCCTCAAAATGGCCCCCACCCACATGGCCAGGCCCCAACAACACCCCAAAAAATCGAACAACACACAAAAAATCACCACAATCCAATGCCATCCATGCCCTAAGTGAAGTTTAAAATCAAGAGACACCACAGAAAGCCTTGGTCCATGCACCACTGAGTACCCCTGGGCATAATGGATGAAAGCAAGGCAGACTGGGTGCAGGCCTATGGCACAAAGCACACTGCCTGGCTTCAAAATGGCCCCTTGACCCCACCCACATGGCCCTTCCTGGACCAAGCCTCAAAATGGCCCCCACCCACATGGCCAGGCCACAACAACACCCCAAAAAAATCAAAAAACACACAAAAATCACCCCAATCCAATGCCATCCATGCCCTCAATGATGTTTAAATTCAAGACACCCCACGGAAAGACTTGGTACATGCACCACTCACTACCCCTGGGCCTACTGGCTAGTGTTGCTTTACACGCACCCCAAAATTAAAAAATAATTCCACATATAACAGTGAGCTATTCAATTCCATGACATAAATGAGATTTAAGTTCAACAAAACTCACTGAAACAGTTGTTTCATGCACCCATGACTAACCCTGGGCCTACTGGATACTGTGCCTACCCACAATATATTTTTTTTAAAGTTGTTAAAAAGTTTAAAAATTGTAGTTGCAGCAACTGCAATGCCCCAAACAAACAACACCAACTTACTTGTAAAATCTCAAATCCAAAAGTGATCCAAACAAAAAGTCCTCAAATACAAATATCTAGCAGCAGCCACAAAAAGTAATCCTTCCAGCTCCAGTCCAAATGAAAAGGGACCAGGACATGGACAAAGCACTGGGAGGAGCCTGCTGGACAGGAACAGGAAGTTGGAAACTCTGGGGCACTTCCTTCCTCCCACCACCCCTAGAAATGGACTCCTTGCACAAAAAAGTGCAGCCAAATGACAATCTGAGGAGTTATTCTGATCCAAATCATAATTTTCAGAAGGATTATGCTGCCTGCGGTGGATTTCTTGTGCAGAATTGCAATTTTTGTAAGTTTGGGAAAGCGAACTGTTCAAATCTCCCGCCGGAAGTCAGCTGCGCGTCACATCTACGTGTTCGCAAATATTTACTCTCGCGATGCGTGATCGCGTACCCTTATGACGTGGTCGCGTTCTCAAACTCTCGCAGTGCAAGATGGCGGGCCGCTATGATGTACTCGCGGTCTAAAAGTCTCGCGCGATCACGTAGTCAGATCCAAAATGGCGCAGCGCACGCAAACCGGGAGGAAAACAAGTCGGCGAACTTAGAATCACGGTAAGTCAAGCAAGCAAGGCAAGCAAGATTGTATTTTTCAAGCGCGACCAAGCAAAAAAATCCGCCAGCTTGCGAATTTCTAATTCTTTTACAATTCCGCGTGATTCGCAGACCGCAAAATTGCCAAAAATTCGCAAATGCCATGAGCGGAACGGATTTTCAGCCCATACTTAGTGGAGAGTCATCCACCTAATAGAGAAAGTGACCAAGAAGGATATCCCAGTAGTCATGCTTGGCCTGGACGCTGAGAAAGCGTCCAGGCCAAGTGGATTGGTCATTTCTATTCTCCACCCTGATACGGTTTGGCTTCTGCAAGACCTTTATCACCATGACCCAAACGAACTATGCCACGCCATGTTCTAGAGTATTGGTCAATGGAGTTAGTGCAGAGCCATTTTAGTTGTAAAGGGGAACTAGACAGGGATGCCCTCTCTCTCCCCTCCTCTCTGCCCTGAGTATTGAACCCCTTGCAGCAATGATAAGGGCCAACTAGCTGATCAAGGAGGTTGTTTTTGGAGCAGAGGAGCACAAGATCACCTTATTTGCTGATGAGATCCTACTACCTCTGGCAGATCCACAGACTCATTGGCCAGCCTACAACGTGAACCTCGACTATTTGAAGGAGCGGCGTGTTTGCTTATAAACCTGTCTAAGTCCTTCTTACTCAAGCTTACTCTTCCAGAGGCAATAATATCAACAATGCCCTTCCAATGGGCAAATAAAGACGTCACATATTTAGGCATCAGTCTGATGCCCAGGGTCTCCCAGCTGTCCAGGCTAACTACCCATCCATCTCACACAGTTTGAAGGCCATCCTAAAGAGATGGGCTTCTCTTTGTCTATAATGGTATGGCAGAATCGTCCCAGAGGGAGTCTGACAAGCACTAGCTCCACATGGACAGGACAGGGTCAGGGAGGGTAATCTTGAACCTACTATAGAAACCAAAGGGGGACTGCCCTCCTAACTCCTACCTGAGCATACCAACAGGGGCCACCCTGAGAGCCTGAGATGAAGTACTTAGGAAAAAGGCATGGACGACTTTCCCCTCTCCCTTCACCCTAATTTGTTCCAACCCGGTGTTCCCTCCAGCAGTGCACCCTGGACCTTTTGATGCATGGAGGGAGGAAAGTAGCCTGATACTATCACACCTTTTTCACAACACAGACATCCTCAGCTTAGAACACTGCCAACGGACTGTAATCTTACAGGGAGGGAATATTTTTGCTATCGACAACTGCCTCATTGGGCATTTCAACCAGATACATGAGAAGCAGCTATGAGGGAGCTCACTCCACTGGAGCATTTAGTAAAGGTGGCTAGGGGTACCAAGGGCACCATTGCTTTTTTCTTACGACTTACTATTTTGCACAATGTCCTCACAGCTGCTCCAACATATTGCCTTTTGGGAACGCACCCTAGGTCATGACATTGGAGACTGGAGAGCAAAATGGAGAGATATATACAGACACACCTATTCCATGGGTCTTCGGGAAGCCCATTACAGTATTCTATATGACTGGTACCTATACCCTACAAAACTGAAAAAATGCTTTCCGAACACATTAGATTTGTGCTGGAGGGGCTGCGGCCTTTTGGGTGACTTTTGCCACATCTGGTGGGACTGCCCAACCATCTGGCCATTCCGGTCGGAAATGTTGGCACAGATTAAAGACTCGAGCACCTGCTTTATTTTATCTATTAGAGCTTCCTGTTGAAGCTAACTTAGTAACTATTTTAGGATGGCGCTGGCAGCTTGCCGGCGCCATCGTAAAATAGTTACACCATGCCCTTAGGTGTGCCTTCTTCCTAAACCAACCGTCGAAAATCAGCTGTGATGCTGGACAGAGGCCTTTGCATCCTTGACTTTCACGAGCGCAATCCTCGTGCTGTTCCTGTGACCAGGAGCTTCTGTCTCTTCATCTACTGCTCTGATCGGTCTCATACCTTTTATACACACAAGAGGCTCTAATGTGCACTCGCATGGAAGCCAGGCCAGCCAGCACAGCTCACTGAGGGGACCCCTGCGCCCTTCGGCGCGATTGCATAGTGACTCATTCATCAGCCCAAAAACAATCGTGCGCGCCATCGAGGCTGGGCAGGTGTGCCTTCTTCCTAAATCTACCGTCGAAAATCAGCTGTGATGCTGGATAGAGGCCTTTGCATCCTTGACTGTCACGAGAGCAATCCTCGTGCTGTTCCTGTGACCAGGAGCTTCTGTCTCTTCATCTACTGCTCTGATCGGTCTCATACCTTTTATACACACAAGAGGCATGTGCACTCGCATGGAAGCCCCGCCTACACACTCGCGGTGTGCACCGTTTCCCCGCCATTGACCCACTATGATGGACAGCTCACCCTAGGGACCCCTGCGCCCTTCGGGCCGAATAAATCCGCAAATCCGCAAAATCCGCGGACCGTGGATCCGCAAAATCCGCCCATGCTTACCCCGGGGGCTCCCCAACCCTGATGCACATACTTGTACCTAAGCAGACTCCTACAGTCACTGTAAACGTCAGAAATCCCATTTGAGTACCTAGTTGTATTCCTCCTAATCTTTTATTTTTCTTCTGTTCGTATAAGGTATGGGGGATATGGAGGGAGGGTCGGGGCTTTTCGAGGAAGATCGATGATTAATATGTATAACGGACCATCAGAATAGTATTTGAAAACTGTCTCTGGATATAGCACTGCTTGATGAAATTATGGTCTCCCTTCTATGAATGTACTGCAAGTCCTGGTGAAGCCATTTAATAAAAAGAAGTTTGACAAAATATTCACCTCATATATATGCACCTCTGTTCTTTTGCTGTTTCTTCACTTGTTTCTTGATTGTTACCGCAGCCTTTCTAGAATGTCAACTCATCCATTCCTTGATGCTATTATCATTCATCTTTTTGTTGTCCTTTGGCTCTTCATCAATTGTCTTGTCTCCCATGTGTTTTCTGTCTACACATGCCTACCATGCTTATCTCTTCATTAATTTCAAATGTTCTCCTTATCTCTTCCGTAAATGCCTCAGCACTCCTTTCTTCTCATCTTATACTTTCCTTTTTTGCTATCTCACCCTTTCTTGGTTGTCATATCATTCTTTGCTTGTATCATTATCTTCATCTTTACTGTCTCCTTGTTCCTTCTTTATCTTCTTATCTTTTCCTTCCCTGCTTCTCTTCCTTATCTGTCACTTCAGTTCTTGCTCAGTTATAACCTCACGTGCCCCTTTTCATCTCCTTCATCTCTCCGATTGCTTATCTTTTCCTTCTCTCTATCTTTCCGTCTTATCTGTATGCTCCGCTTTCCTCTCAATTACATCCTCCTCACATCAGTCTTTACTCAGTCCCTTTTCACCTTAGTCCCTTTATCACTTCTCACTGTTACTATGTCCGCCACCCTCCTAGGTGCTGCATGAAAACAGAGCTCACACTACCTGGAGAAACCAGTGAAATCTCTGAAATGAGGACCACTCAGATCGCTGTTTCATCAGCTGCATAAAGGAGAGGGGATACAAGCTATGCACATTCTGTGAAGATACACAACACACAAAAGAGCAGACCAGGTCTGGAAAAAAGTGTGTAGCTGTACTGGCCGGGGTGCAATAAAAGGATGTATACACAGACACATGATGCTGAGAATCACTGGCTAGATGAATCCCATCAGACCACCCTTATGGTGGAATTTACGTCATGTGGGATGTTGCTGATCATTCCAAAACACAACCGACCTTGCAGTGCCGATGTAGAAATGGATGTCAGAAAGATAGCCATGATAATCATCATAAAGTGATATTTACTAAAGTGCAGTGCCTATATGACAGTAGTGAAATAAAATTGACTACATGGGCGTTGTAAAATATTCAAACCGCACTCAATGTGTCAAAGGTTAAAAACACGCTAGGTAATAAGATTACCCTCTGGCGTTTGTGAAGATCGGTCGACATGTTTCAGCCGTAGGGGCTTTACCCCGGCTTTCTTCAGGACCATAGACAGAAATGCTACTGCAACCATAAATGAAATGTTAAATCAATAACAAACAATGTACTAAAAATTAGATACATAGCTACCAGAAACCATCCCGGTTGAATGCCCACTGGAAGGAAAGGAGAACATCTTCTTCCTAAACAAATAAAGTTTGATTTACATCAACACCTTATGTCGAATATACATCCACATACATACACACAAGCTGCACAGATAAAACACACTTGCATGAATAATTTGCATTCAGCATGATTTGAAAAAAGCTTAATAGCTCAGAACAACATGAGGCATTTCCTCATGGTGCTACTCACCCAGCCTTGTGTGGGTGAAGACCTCACCTCACCCGGCAACCGCTCGGGAGTATGAGGCCCCGCTCTATAGTGTAGAAAAAAGGAAACCATGAGTGCACAGCTCTATAGTTTCCAAGCCAATTGCTCTACACAGAAACCTAACAGACGTGTGGTAGTGCCCCAACTGTTCAACCTTACAAACCTACATTGTTGTCAATCGGACATATTGAGGACCCAAATACTAAAGTGCCCTTAATCCCATGGGACACGGAAACATACTCATGTTGACCTATATAGATGTTCATAATTGGTTGAAAAAACATGTTATTTATTAAAAAAACAGTATATAATTATGCGTGCTCCAGGACTGGTAATCAAAAATGACCATGGTGAAGGGTTCATCAGATGCCCAACGACATTAAACAGCAAAGTCTTTGGTGAAAACCTAAAAAACTCATGGGCTTAACGGGTCGTCATAGACTAGTCCACACAAGTTTCCACAACTGCACCACGAGACTCAGTGGCACGAGTTTCCTCAATTTTACCACTGGCAAATATAAGTTAACCACAGCGAGAAAAAAGATAAACAGGAGACTGACCTGTCCGTCGGTGCCTCCGATGGTAAACCGAACGGAAGTGGAGGTGTCGGTGTGACCGCCCATCGCACTTTTATAACTGCCAATGATTAAAAGAAGAGGCCGTAATTGCCATTGAAATCAGCAGACTGTGGCGTGATAAAAAACAAGTTTTTTCAACCAATTATGAACACCTATATAGGTCAACATGAGTATGTTTCCGTGGGATTAAGGGCACTTTAGCGGTTGCCGGGTGAGGTGAGGTCTTCACCCACACAAGGCTGGGTGAGTAGCACCATGAGGAAATGCCTCATGTTGTTCTGAGCTATTAAGCTTTTTTCAAATCATGCTGAATGCAAATTATTCATGCAAGTGTGTTTTGTCTGTGCGGCTTGTGTGTATGTATGTGGATGTATATTCGACATAAGGTGTTGATGTAAATCAAACTTTATTTGTTTAGGAAGAAGATGTTCTCCTTTCCTTCCAGTGGGCATTCAACCGGGATGGTTTCTGGTAGCTATGTATCTAATTTTTAGTACATTGTTTGTTATTGATTTAACATTTCATTTATGGTTGCAGTAGCATTTCTGTCTATGGTCCTGAAGAAAGCCGGGGTAAAGCCCCTACGGCTGAAACATGTCGACCGATCTTCACAAACGCCAGAGGGTAATCTTATTACCTAGCGCGTTTTTAACCTTTGACACATTGAGTGCGGTTTGAATATTTTACAACGCCCATGTAGTCAATTTTATTTCACTACTGTCATATAGGCACTGCACTTTAGTAAATATCACTTTATGATGATTATCACGGCTATCTTTCTGACATCCATTTCTACATCGGCACTGCAAGGTCGGTTGTGTTTTGGAATGATCAGCAACATCCCACATGACGTAAATTCCACCATAAGGGTGGTCTGATGGGATTCATCTAGCCAGTGATTCTCAGCATCATGTGTCTGTGTATACATCCTTTTATTGCACCCCGGCCAGTACAGCTACACACTTTTTTCCAGACCTGGTCTGCTCTTTTGTGTGTTGTGTATCATATTTAGGGGTATGAGCAGACAGGTCATTAAACATCCCCTCGACCCTCCACATACTCGTTTTGTTTTTTTACATTCTGTAAAGATGCCAGAAAACTGGAGCTGCCCTCTACTGTCATAAATACAATATAAGAGTGGGCATGCAGCCATGGGTACTGCAGCCACAGAATAAGAATAGTAGAAACAAAGCCTACACAGACGTCCTATGGGGACATGTACTGTGTTATTAAAAACTGTACTTGGAATACAGGAATCCTTTACTAACACAAATGTTGTAGGATGAGCTCATCCTTACAATTCTTGTGTTGATATGTCCTGCACCCACAGTTCCTATACTCACAGGTCCTTCTTTAGAAGTGCCTTTGGTGATTCCTGCAGTGAATTATCCTGCACTGTGCTGTGCATATATAATTTGAAATTGTAATATCTAATCTCAATTTGAGAAGTCCTATACCCACAGGACCTGCACTAACACATCCTGGGGAGAAATTCCTGTCCTGACAGATCTTGAACTAATGCTCTGCAGCCACATGCCTTACACCAACAGGTTCTAAAACCAATATTTTTCTAACCACTCTGTTGGCACTACCACCTACTATAGAAATATCCTATATTTACAGTTACAATAGACTTCAGTCTTTCCTGGGGAAATGTCATGAGAGAGACAGCACCATACTGATAGGGGACCTCAATGCCAAGATTGAAAGCAACAACACTGGGGACAAATACATTATTGCCAACCATGGCCTAGGCAAAATGAACAAGATTAGTAAAAGGCTTGCAGATCTCTGTGCCCTGAACAGTCTGGTGAAAGGCAGTAGTATACTCCTGCACAAAATAATACACATGCCAATGTGGGAGTCACCACTAGACCATACCTCAGAAGTTTGTATGCAAACGCCACTGGCATAAGCTTAATCTCGACCAATTTCCTGACCTCCTTTCCACGAATGTCTTTATTATGCCAACAGATCCAGATGCCACTGATAAAGCACTTTCTGACTGGATTCGCAGTCATATGGATGTACTTATTCCTGCTAAGTGGTCAAAAAGCCATAAATCTAAATCTAGCCTGTGGTACAATGACAAGCTCGCCATTTTGGGTAAAACCTGCAAAAGGTTGGAACAGATATGGAGATGGGAGTATGACCCGATGCAGAAGCAGTATTATCCGGTGGCTATCAACAATTATTACAGGTCCATTCAGACAGAGCGGGCAGCTTACTTTTCCGGCGAGATCAGGAGCAGTTGTAACCCCTCGAAAACCATCTTATCCATAGTGAAAGATCTGATACAGCCGGGGGTTCCTGCAGTCCCTCTCATACCATCGGATGAACAGTGTGAGGCTTTCGCCACCTTCTTCGTTAAAAAGGTGGAGAATATTTACAAGACCTTCCCTCATGGTGTCATGTGTCTTGACCATGTGCCTGGACCACTCCCTACACACATATTGGCCGCTTTCCCGTTGGTCTACCTGGATGAGTTACGGTGGTTATGTAAGAAGATTAAATCTGGCTTCTCTATTGAGCCCCTCAAGCCTGACCAATTCATGAAATTGCTACCTATGCTCCTTACACCTCTGAGCCAGGTGATCAGTCTGTCCTTGTCCAGGGCAGTTGTTCCCAGTACTTGGAAGCAAGCCAGGGTTGTTCCCCTGCTTAAGAAACCTACCCTGGAGCAGCCAAACTGGAAAGTTTTTGCCCTATGTCGCTCCTGCCGTGGGTCGCTACGATTACTGAGACCTACATTAATTCTATTCTCACTAGATTTCTAGAGGAGAATAATCGCATAGACATCTCTGGGAATGGTTTTCGCCCAGGTCACAGCAGGGAGTCTGCCCTCCTAGCTGTCATCGAGCATCTCGGGCTTGCTCTAGATGAGGGTCGTACGTCGACTCTGAATCTCTAAGACCTCAGAGTCTCATTTGAAACGGTTTCTCGTCAGATCCTGCTGCTAAGGCTGGAGGAGGCGGGTATTGTGGGCTCTGCCCTAGATTGGTTTGCCTCCATTTTATCTAATATGACCTTCCAGGTTATGGCCCCTCCATTCGCCTCCACGACCCATCCCAACAAAGAAGAGGTTCCTCAGGGCTCTGCCTTGAGTCCTATGCCTTTTAACCTCTATGTTCAACCTTTAGCAGTACTGACCAGGAGCAGAGGGCTCACAATTGTATCATATGCTGATTAAACACAATTGGAAGTTGCACTCTTAGACGATTCCGTGGGAGAGGCCTCTAAGTTTTGGGACGATCTTACATCTTTCACAGAGTGGATGACTGCCAACTGTCTCCAACTGAACTCCAGCAAGTCAGAGGTTCTGCTGGTAGGTAGAGACCCAGTACTGTGGGGTGAACATTGGTGGCCGGCCATACAGGGCTGTGTACCCACCCCTAAGCAGGTGGTGAAAGATCTAGGTGTCTGGGTTGACTCAGTCCTCAGCTTTCAGTCTCAAACTAAGAAAGTTGCAGGGACCTGATTTGACATATTACGGGGGCTCAAACCACTGCTGGGGTTTTTTGACCCGCCCATCAGGCAGATGATTATTCAGGTCTCCATCTTGTCAAGACTGGACTATGCCAAAGTACTCTATTTAGGGGTCTACAAGACTGAAGTCCTGAGACTGCAGAGAGTCCAAAACGATGCGGCCAGAACTCTCCCGGTCTTCCCTAGAACCGGTCCCACCTCCAGTGCTATTCGTCCGCTACATTGGCTGCCTGTTGCCAACCTAGTGGAATTCAAGGCCCTCTGTACTGCGTTTAAAATTCTGAACTTCTCCTCTCCTGGCATTCTGTCGAACCTGCTCTCATCCTATTCTCCCTGGCGTCAACTTCATTAGATGGAACGACACCTGGCGCTGTGCCCCGGGTGAGGAGGTCTCGGTCGGGCGGGTGCTCTTTTAATTTATTGGCTGCCAAACTTTGGAACACTTTACCACTATTCATCCGTGCCATGAATAACAACCTGGCTTTCCGCACGGTTATCAAAACTCAACTTTTCCCTCCGCTTTAGTGTTTTTCTTCTGTCATCAGCCTCTATGTTTCTGCTTTAGCGCTGGGACGCCTTTTTGCTAGGGCAGCTGTGCGCTCTATAAAACAGGCTAACTTATCATAACATACCACAGAGAATCAGATTGACCCTGACTACATTGCCAAGAAATTTCAGAGGTCCCTGCAGGATGTGAGATTGATGAGAGGAGTGGACGTGGCATCAGATCACCTTGCCATGGCCAGGCTAAAGCTGAAAAAGCGTTGATGGAACCTATAAACCAACGCCAGCGATATAACACCACCCTCCTCAAAGATGCAGAGAAGCTGAGTTAATACTCACTTACCCTCCATAACAAGTTTCAAGTCATGCAAGAACTAGAGGATGACAGGGACCCAGTAGAAAACATCTGAGAGAATATCAAAGAAACATTGACATCAACCTGCCAGGAGGTACTGGGTCCAAAGAAACATCAACATAAAGAATGGCTCTAAACCAAGACTCTGCAAAATCCAGACGAGAAAGGAAAAGTAAGCTGCAATCAAGACCAGCTGAACGAGAGCAAAAAAAGTGAGAGGCCAAGGCAAATACACCAAACCCAGCAAAGAAGCCAAGAGGAGCTTAAGAGCAGACAAGCAAAGATTTATCGATGGTCTTGCCATAGAAGCCCAGGAAGCAGCAAGCCATGGAAACTTGGAAGACCTCTGCAACACAACAAGGAACCTGTCCAGCAGATAGAGCAAGCCATAAAAGCTTATTAAAGAAAAACCTGGGAAGACGATTGTGGTTCACAAAGGCAAACAATGAAGATGGGTGGAGCCCTTTGAAGAATGGCTGAACCAGCCAATGGCAAAGTCTCCATCGGCCAGCTGACAAGGCCTTGCCAATCAACTGTAGCAGACCAACCGAGGAAGAAGTACAGCAAGCAATCAAAACCCTGAAAAAATGGGAAGGCAGCAGGACCTGACAAATACCTGCAGAGTCACTGAAGGAAGACATTGAAACATCAGTAGACATACTCTATCCCATGTGTGAAAGGACCTGGGAAGAGGAAAAGGTGTCATCAGACTGGAGGGAGGGATATCTTATCAAGGTCTCCAAAAAAGGTGACCTGGGTAACTGTGCGACCTGCAGAGGGACACCTTTTCTGTCAACCCCAGGAACAGTGTTCAACAAAGACATCCTGAACAGAATCAGAGAAAAAGTCGCCACTCAGTTGCAAGACTATCAAAATGGCTGTGCAAATATATATTCTGCACAGACCATATTCCAACACTGCACATCATAATTGAGCAGTCGATGGAATGGAACTCCCCCCTGTATATCAACTACATAGACTATGAGAAGGCATTCAACATCGTGGACAGAGAGACCCTTAAGACACTCCTCCACTACTACTGTGTGCTAGATAAACTTGTAAGAATCATTTGGAACTCTTCTGAGGGAATGACTTGCAAGATAGACCATGGAGGACAACTCTCAGAAGCCATCACAGTGAAGACTTGAGTCATTCAGGATTGTTTGATCTCGTCTTTTCTGTTCCTGCTTGCCATAGACTGGATCATGAAGACATCCACAGCAAGGAGAAGAAATAGGATCAAGTGGACACCCTGGATGCAATTCTACAACCTAGTCTTTACAGACGTCTTTACAGACGACCTGGCCCACTCTCCCATATCCACATGCAGATTCAAGAAAAGACTGACAAAATGGCAGCCACATCAGCACAACTTGGCCTCAACATCCACAAGGGAAAAAAACAAGATTCTGAAGGCTATTATGACTGGCACAACTGCAGTCACTCTTGTATGCTACACACTGGAAGAGGTTAAGGCCTTCACCTTCCTGGAAAGTGTCATTGACAAGCAGGGCAGCACAGATGCCGATGTCAAGGCATGAATCAGCAAAGCAAGGACTGCCTTCATTTAGCTAAAGGAGATCAGGAGCACCAAACACATAACACTGCAAACCAAGATCAGACTTTTTAACACTAACATAAAATTGGTCCGTTTGTTTGGGGCAGAATCTTGGAGAACAAAAGTGACTATCACCAACAGAGTGCAGACCTTCATCAACACATGTCTGAAGAAAATCATCCAAATCTACTGGCCAAACAGCATCAGCACCAACGACCTATAGCAGCAAACTTTCCAACTCCCTCCTCATGAAAAAAATCATTAAAAGATGCTGGGGCTGAATAGGTCATACTCTCTGCAATCCCTAATCAAACACCACCAGGAAAGCCCTCACCTGAAACCATCAAGAGAAAGGAAAAAGGAAAAGAGGAAGGCCAAGAAATAACTGGCATCTACACCTGGAGTCAGATTGAAAAAAAAGCCCAGGACAGACATGGCTGAAGAGTCTTGGTTGTTGGCCAATACCCCAGGAGGGGTGGTAGGTATATCTAAGTGACTAAGTGCAGCTACTGCACAAACGCTAGGCACTCACGTGTTCTGCACCTATAGTTTCTTCACTAACACACATGTTTTACATCCAAATCATCTGTAAATTGTAGTCTGAATTAATAATTAATTTCCGGAGCCCCAGCAACAATGGTTTTGGACCTTCCCCAGTGTACTATAGGCAACATCCGGTTACCTGGTGCAAGCAATTTGATTTGACTTTAAATAACTGTTGAATGTGTGCACTGTTGGTAGCAGTGTAACGAAATAGAGCTTGTCCTAGAATGCTTAGATCAGAGCTTGCAGTCAGTATCCAGGCTTGCATCAAAACTCTTGGGTTTTTGGTCGCAGTTTGAGGTTGTACCAAGGAGTAGCCTAAGATGTCCATAGGTAACAACATATGGGGCCTGATGTAGGTAATTTATTTTTACCGGTTCGTAAATACCGAATGATACTGAATCGGTATTTATGAACCGGAAAACCACATGTAGGTAAATAATCGGTAAAAAATACCGATTCGGTAACATTCGGTATCCACACTCGGTAAATACCGAATCGGTAATCACCGAATCGGTAATCTCCGATTCGGTAACACCCATTCACCCCTATGGGCCTCCAGTCCTATAGGAATGAATGGGAGACACCGAATCGGATATTACCGATTCGGTATTTACCGAATCGGTATTTACCGAATCGGTAAAATCCGATCTCGAAAATTCGAATACATGACATGTGAGCCAGTGAACCAATCAGGGACACCCACCACACCCCACAACAAAGCATCAGAGAAATCAACCAATCAGATGCAAGTACCACACCCCAGTACCTGGAGGTGGCCACACCCATGCAGGTGCAGAGCAACAGAACTGCAGAGAGAGCTGAAGGTGAGACAGAGGAGCAGGCTGCACTGAGCCCAGCATAGCTATACCATGGAGTCCCAGGAGGCACAAAAGGATGGAGGTGACAGAAAGAGGAAGGTGAAATTCAGCCCAACTGAGCTCCAGGTGCTGGTGGAGGAGGTTGTGCAGCATTACAGTCAGCTGTTTGGGAGACAGTCTCTGCAAGTAGCAGAGTCTGTAAAGAGGAACACCTGGCTGGCAATACAGAGCAAAGTCAATGCCCTGGGAGTGACTCATCGCGAAATCGATGACATGAAGAAAAGGTGGTATGATCTGAGAATCACCACCAAAAAGAAGCTTGCCACCCAGAGGAGGGAATGAGCAGCCACAGGTGGGGTCGAAGAACCGTGCACCAAGCCTCACTGAACTAGTGTGTCCTCATGTAACGTAACTGGTGCTATGTAAAGCGCTCTGATACTGATTCGGTTCGGTTCTAGTTCGCGCTATATAAAACTCTGCAAACAAAAAACAAATTGGAGCAGCTTGTGGAATCCACCATGGAGCCTGAGAGCATACACGGGATTGGGGATGCTGATAGCTCAGCCAGAGCTGCAAGAAAGAAAGGTAAGATGCATGGACATGTACCCCACCCATTCCCTGGCCCCTTCCCCAATGTGGGTGACTCACTCACAATCCAGCACACATGACAGTAGTCACCAGCAATGCATCATGGTAGTCGTACTCATAGGTACATACATCAAAGCTGCCAACACTGAACACTGCATGCCATGCCACACTCCCCATACACAACCAGTTGAGGCATATGAAAATGTGTTTTAGGATTTTGTGTGATGAAAACACACAGCTGATCATTGTCCATGTCTCTCCACATGAGAGTCATCGCGCAGAGCAGCGCAGGGAGGGGAGTCAAGTGCACCAACAACGGCACCGAGGGAGAAGCCCACAGACACAGCAGGACCTAGCACTGTCCCTGAGGACACAACCACAACGCACGCACCCACAGCAACGGAGCAAGACACCACTGCACAGCCACTGTCGCCCCTGCTGTTCGAGACACAGACTCCGGCAGCACCTGCAGATGCCACAACACCAAGCTCAGGCTCCCCTGTGCATGTGAGGCCAAGGAGGCAGGACGTACCACCATTAAGAATCATGAAAAGCTCTGATGAGGAAGTGGTGGAGGCACCCAGACCGAGCACACCACCACTGGCTGGCGACGCAGGCCAACAGGGGTCAATGGGATCTGGCCGTGCAAGTGACCGTGGCCGTAGGGCACGTGAGCAGGATGAGGGGCAGAATGTGCAGGGGGTATTTGCTGGGCTGGAAGCCACAATGGTTAAGGTCCAACGCATGCAGGCCAAAGGGATCATGGCAGTGCACAGACAGGTGCGCATCCTGAACAGCAGGATGTCAGACATCGATCGGGGGATAAGTGCCATGGCAAAGGGAATGGAGTCCATGGGCAAAGGAATGGAGGCAATGGGCAAAGGAATGGAGTCCATGGCAGATGGGGTGAGGGACATGGGTGTGCGCATGGGTTCCCTCTGTGACAGGCTGGAGAGTGACCACCAAGAAAGGCGCAGGTATAGGCGCGAGGTAAAGCAGCTGAATCAGTTAATTAACTGTCTGGCTACTTCTACCACACTGCTATGCCGCCGTTCAGTGAACATGCAGACTGAAATTGAGCACTGCTGCAGTGACTTGTCCAGGGGGATGGGGAGGGTGACCTCTGCTATGGAGGTAATGCTGACACAGCAGACAGCCACTGCTGATAACACGTGTTGTGGGGACACAGAGGAGTCCACAAGCAGGAGTGGAGCCAGCACGCCTGTACAGGACATTCGTCGGAGCAGCAGACTCCATGCAGATGACACCGCTCCCACTGCGCAGGTTGACCCCCAGCCCCGTGGCTCCCACAACATCATGCGTAAGCGCAAACATTGATCATAATGAACACAGGACAGGTCACAGTGAGTTGAACTTTGGCCACCCAGTGTGCAAAGTGAATTTAATTTGATTAATGTGGTCTTGAATAGTGCAGTAGTGCATATTAAAGTGAGTGTTTCATGACATGAACATGCCTGTGTGTCATCACTCTATTAAAAGTATCTGTTGGTGATTTCTGCGCGTCGCAGTCTACCATCTGTTGCAGGTGCTGCTCCTGCTGCAGTGTGATCGGCTTGTACAGTCCCATCATCTATGTCCTCATGATATGTTAGTTCAATCTCCATGCCCTTTTTAGTGGCAAGATTGTGCAGCATGGCGCAGGTCACTATTATCTTGCAACAGATAATTGGCGTGTATTGCCGTGCACCTCCACTCTTATGGAGGCACCTAAATCTACTTTTCAGCAGTCCAAAAGTGCGTTCCACCACTCAACGTGTTGTTCTGTGTGCCATGTTATAACGCCTTTCGCTCATGGTGGATGGGTTCAGGTAGGGGGTGAGCACAAATGACCGCAGGGCATATGCACTGTCACCTGGGTGGAAAATGAAATTTTGATTAGTCACATACTCTTGATATTTCCTTCTGCATGGACTATCAGGCTGTCTCACACATACTTACCCAGCAGGTATCCATCACCAAAATCACCAGCCACAAGGCGTCTGTATATCCCACTGTTGGTGAATATGTAGGAGTCGTGGGTACTCCCTGGATATTTGGCTACAATGTCCGTAATTATGTTGCCAGCGTTGCAGATCACCTGCACATTGATAGAATGTGTGGACTTCCGGTTTCTATATATGTGTTCAGTTGCGGAAGGTGGGCATAGTGGGATGTGCGTCCCATCGATACAGCCTATGATGTGCGGGAACTGGGCAAGTTGATAGAAATCGGTTTTCCTCCTTGCAAGTTCTGCAGGTGTGTCAGGAAACTCGATGTAGTGTTCCATCCTCTGCAGTGTTGGATCTAGCCCTGATCTCTTGACTGGGTGAGAGTACTCTGCTTAATTCAGAGACTCTGTCCATCACCACCCCTTGTTGTAAATAATTTTGTCCACCCTAAGCGTGGAAGGGTATACTCAGATGTGAGTCCCTTGCTCATTGCACCATCAGGATTCAAGCAAGCCGGGCCGAAGACGCCTGAAATGGCAGAAACCGGTCCCCGGAAGCTTGTTTCCTTCCCAGTGTAAGAATTGGCTTTTGTAGTCTGGTCTGCCCTGTTCCCATGATGCACTGGGCCAGGGACAGACTAATTTGCATACAGCCAGGTTCTGAAACTGGGATGGTGCAATGAGCTAAAAAACGGTGTTGGATCTAGCCCTGATCTCTTGACTGGGTGAGAGTACTCTGCTTAATTCAGAGACTCTGTCCATCACCACCCCTTGTTGTAAATAATTTTGTCGACCCTAAGCGTGGAAGGGTATACTCAGATGTGAGTCCCTTGCTCATTGCACCATCAGGATTCAAGCAAGCCGGGCCGAAGACGCCTGAAATGGCAGAAACCGGTCCCCGGAAGCTTGTTTCCTTCCCAGTGTAAGAATTGGCTTTTGTAGTCTGGTCTGCCCTGTTCCCATGATGCACTGGGCCAGGGACAGACTAATTTGCATACAGCCAGGTTCTGAAACTGGGATGGTGCAATGAGCTAAAAAACGGTGTTGGATCTAGCCCTGATCTCTTGACTGGGTGAGAGTACTCTGCTTAATTCAGAGACTCTGTCCATCACCACCCCTTGTTGTAAATAATTTTGTCCACCCTAAGCGTGGAAGGGTATACTCAGATGTGAGTCCCTTGCTCATTGCACCATCAGGATTCAAGCAAGCCGGGCCGAAGACGCCTGAAATGGCAGAAACCGGTCCCCGGAAGCTTGTTTCCTTCCCAGTGTAAGAATTGCCTTTTGTAGTCTGGTCTGCCCTGTTCCCATGATGCACTGGGCCAGGGACAGACTAATTTGCATACAGCCAGGTTCTGAAACTGGGATGGTGCAATGAGCTAAAAACGGTGTTGGATCTAGCCCTGATCTCTTGACTGGGTGAGAGTACTCTGCTTAATTCAGAGACTCTGTCCATCACCACCCCTTGTTGTAAATAATCCTCTGCATCATGGCGTCTAGAAATTTTCTGAAAGACCGTGACAGGCAGCTCTGAGACACCCCACCTACTGTGGCTATCACGTGCTGGTAGCTACCAGAGGCAAGAAGGTGTAGGCAGCACAGCACCTGCACATGGCGTGGGATGGCGTGTGCTCTTGGGGTTGGGTGTTCCAGATATGGGTGGAGGTCCCCAATCAAGTCCAGGTTGGTTCTGGGGTGGAGTCGGTACCTTTGCAGGATCTCAGCTT
The DNA here is from genome assembly GCF_964261635.1 of Lissotriton helveticus. NCBI lineage: Eukaryota > Metazoa > Chordata > Amphibia > Caudata > Salamandridae > Lissotriton > Lissotriton helveticus. The sequence goes on along the minus strand of NC_136069.1, from coordinate 1,377,593,106 downwards.
CAGTCAGTTGGAAGAGGGTGATCCTCTGCCTATACACCTGCTCCTCCCTTAGCCAGACCCTCTCTCCTGCTGCCTGTATCCGTAGCCGCCTTGCAATAACGTAAAAAGCCGCCATTGTGGTTGCACTGTTGCATTTTGGGGCCTTCTTATATATCCTGTTCCTGGTTTCCACCTGCTTCCAATCCATGGTAAATACCGATTCTTAAAAACCGAATTTTCATGGAATTCGGTATTTTTTGGATTTGCTACATCTCAACAGGCCATTTTTGCCATTTCTTATTTACCGACTCGGTAAATATGAATTCGGTATTTTCCGATTCGGATATTTACCATTTCTTAATTTCCGAATCGGTAAATATGAATTTGGTAAATTCCGATTCGTTTAATACCGAATCGGTGTTTTACCGACTGGTATTTACCGATTCGGTACGTTTTTAGTCACATACATCTCGATGCTCATATACCCGTCGGTAATGGCCGGAATTACCGAATTTCGGCTGCTACCGACCGGTATTTTGCTACCTACATCGGGCCCATGGTGTCATGGTTTGCTCCAGTGTGACTTCCATTATTCTCTTGCCCAATGTAAAACCCAAGAAACAGAGATCCTTTTCCCGGAATGCAACACATAACACATAAATAACATTTTGGCAGTAAGAAGAGGCTGTTCATACATGGAAAGTGTGTGTTCATTGCTTAGTTGGTGTGTCTTGTTGACATCTGCTTTTTTATGTCATTGTATATATTCATTGTAATAAATAGTGTACCTTTTTATTCTACTCAGGGCAACTGGTACACACTATCCATGCCTGCTGCTGGTCACTGTGGAGTGTCTATGCTTCACCTGATGGCGTATTAAACATAGGATAATAAACAGCCGGATCACAAATAGTATCTAAGTCGAGTCCCATCACATGCCTTCTACAAATTAAGCGAGAGAAGCTACTTTGCAACAAAGGGGCCTTTTCAGAGATACCATTTTCACGAGGTCTGTCACTGGTGCTCCCTGGCACATGGTTTGTCTGTGATGATCCATAAAAATAAGGTCTGTCCTGGTGTTTGCTGCACAAAGGCCTCTCCGGGATTCTACCTGTACGTAAGTCTGTCTCTGGTTCCCCTACACACATGGCCTTTCCTGGGACATCCCATATTGATGCAGAATGGGAGACATACCTAAATCTGCCCGGGTGCAGCACCTATGAACTTTGTGAGAGAGCTGGGTCTCTATTCCTTGGAGAATTATAAGCACTTCCACACAACCCTACTAGGTCTCATGTTTCCATTTCTATACATAAGTAGATCAGCCACTCCATGTTTTTTCTTTGCTTTTTGGGATTCATTATTTTGCTGATCCTATTAGAAAATTAGGACTACAAGTGTCAGAAAGCAAAGAAAAACCATGGCCAGAATCAGCTATTGACTCATGGACCTTTAAAACTTGAGAGCTCTGTTCCACTAATGCATGGGGGTCTGTGATCGCTCCCACTGAACTGAACTTCAAAATCATCCTGGGCAAACACGTTTATATCTGTCCTTGGCTCCCTTCCCCCACCCACCTACACAACCAGCATGTACAGAATATACCCTGTCTTCATAAGATTAACTGAGCAGCAACATGTTACTGACAAGACACCATTTTACGTTACCCTCCTCACCGAAGATGGACAGCCTCTTGAAAAACAGGTTAAAGTTTAAAGTGCCAAGCCTGTCTTTAATCAGTGAGGCATATGCACGTAGTGGTGCGGTTCTACACTGTTTTAGACCACAGTGGGTCAGGGGTGAAAACACACAAGCCCTGCAAAACATGTGACAGCTGGCACATGAGCACTAACACTTTGTCTGACTTTCTGATACTCAGACCGACATAAAATAAACCATGCCTTAGTGGCTGCAGTAAAATAGTAGCAATGAGGAATGTACAAAGGACTACAAATTCCATCAGTCTTGGTAACAGTAAGCCAATGAGTAGCAAATAGTATTATTACAATCTACAAATCAGGGCCACGGGATCCCCTATAATACCTAACTTGACTGCAAACAGCCCTCTTTCCATGCTGCCCGCAGTCAAGATAAGCATTATCATAATTTTCTGCATCAATTATAATCCTATTTTGAATATTACAGTATTTGTCTTTTCAGCTATTGATTCTGTAGTTATTGTTTATTTGAACGTTATTTTTCAGCCATTCATAAGCTGCGTGTGCATGAGCTCTCCTTCCCAGTTTATTTAATTTGTTACGCCACCCATTATTTTGTGGCGTAACCTAAAAAAAAAAAAAAAAAAAATGAAAGTGTGTCCTCATGTAACGTAACTGGTTCTATGTAAAGCGCTCTGATAACTGATTCGGTTCGGTTCTAGTTCGCGCTATATAAAACTAAAAAAAATAAAAAAAAATGGGCATATTGTACCTGCAGCAACCGGCTCCCTTTCTCACAGAAACTCTTTGGCAGCCTATTAAGGCATTTCTTTCTCCCAGAGTGCCTTCCCTGCAGCGGTCTTGGCCAGTCGGCTGTTCCGAAATCGGAGCCTACAACACGCCTCAGAATCTTCTCCTTTTTGCCCACCTCCTGTTTCTCCTCACAACAATAGGGCCAGCATGTCTCCTCCCTCTGGGTGGAGACTTCGTCTCTCAAACTCTCAAATTCCCTGTTAACCCATTCACTCCCAAGCTGCTCTCCAACTGAGTAGGCCTATTTAATTAATTGATGACGCATTCTACGTCATGGAAGTGGGCAATACTTCCATTTATGATGGCAATAACAATGGATTTTAAAATAACCTAATGGCTTCATAAAATCCTCTGCGGCTTAAGCTTTTTCAGCTTCTATGAATAAAGTTACAAGAGAATTAAAAAATACTGTTCTCAATTGAATGTATGAGACTATGTTCGCCCAATCTCAGGGGAAAGCAGAAAGTGCAAAGCCATGGTTGTTCAACCATCGGCTCAGTTGGAGCAAATTGGAATTTTGAAACAAAGTATTGCGCTATTGACTGGTGAGGATTTCTCACATAGGTTTGAGGACGAAGCTCCTCAAAGGCATCCTTCTAAGGAGGGGAATTCTAACACTGCTAAACACAAAAACAAAACAAAAAATAATGGGAACAGAAATTCAAAAATGTTAATATTGGATATCCATGACACCGATGACGATATAGGGTACCCAGATACTGATGAAGACCATGATGGGGTGGATGACTCTGACTTTGGGTCAGGTTCTCAGGCAAAGAAAAGAAAATTGGCTTTCCCCTCTAAAGATCCTTTTCATTCCAAAACAACGTTGGATGCCGATGGTCAACCTATGTTTGCCCCTAAATTAAATCACCAACCTCACTCTATGGAGGGGCTCCCATCCGACTACGTGGGGAATATATTTCTACCAAACTCCGGGTACCTTTAGTTAAACAAACCATAGACACACTAAAAACTGAATGTCTCAGACCTTCCCTCCCTTTTCAGAATATTTCTACCCAAAGAATTGATCCAAATATGCTAACCTTTCTCTCCAAATATGGCAAAGATCCACAAATGGAATTATATAAACGCCTGGTCTACATGTCAGGGCAAAGTGTTGCACATCATTGGTCCTCAATCAATAAATAAATCAGGGGTTTATAGAGCGCTCTACTCACCCGCGAGGGTCTCAAGGCGCTGAGGGGGAGAGAGATGCAGCTCAGGATCAGCCGAAGAGCCAGGTCTTGAGGCTTTTCCTCAAGGTGTGCAGGGTAGGTGAGCATCTGATGTTGACTGGGAGCTTGTTCCAGGTCTTTGCCCTGACGTTGGAGAAGGCTCTAACACCTGCTCCGGTGCTACAGATGCGTGGGTCTCTGCTTGGGCAAGGTCGACGGAGCGGAGATTATTTCTGGGTATGTGGAAAGAGACTCTTTTATTGAGGTATTTGGTTCCGATATTGTGGAGGGATTTGTAGACGTGGGTGAGTAACTTGAAGGCCACTGGACCGACCACAGATGCATCCACTTCACCTTCAGGAAACCCACCACGCAGCACCACGCCCAACAGTTGCCACGCCGCTGCTGGGGCAAAGTCACCAAGGACCAACTGACCACCACCCTCGCCCTGAGACCACCGGCCGACCCCACCGACCCCGACACCGCCGCCACCAACCTAAAACAGTGGATCAACAACTGCGCCAACACCCTTGCCCCAACCAAGACCCCTGCAACCAATCACACCAACAAAAAAGCTGCGTGGTTCACGGAAGACCTACGGACCTCCAAGCACACCTGTTGGAAGCTGGAGTAGAAATGGCCCCGCGACGTGCACCAGACAGCAACGCAGCCCACAAGAACGCCACCCGCAAACACCACCAACTCATCAGGACCGCCAAGAGGACCGCCTTCAAAGATCGCCTAGACAACAACGCACACAACTCCAGAGAGCTCTTCAGCATCGTGAAAGAACTCTCCAACCCTAGCTCCAACACCAACAACATCCCACCCTCTCAGGACCTGTGCGACTCACTGGCCACCTTCTTCCACCGCAAGATCGCCGACATCCACGACAGCTTCAACTCCGACACCCCCACATCCACCACCGAGACAACCAGTCCTGCGACCTCCACCCGCACCAGCCGCCTGACCACCTGGAACAAAGTCAGCGACGAAGACATCATCAAGACCATGAACTCCATACACTCCGCTTCCCCATCTGACCCATGCCCTCACCACGTCTTCAACAAAGCCAGCGCAATCATCGCACCCCATCTCCGGAAAACAATCAACTCCTCCTTCGAGACAGCAACCTTCCCGGAGGGCTGGAAGCATGCCGAGATCAACGCCCTACTGAAGAAACTAAAGGCAGACCCCAAAGACCTCAAGAACTTCCGGCCCATCTGCCTACTCACCTTCCCGGCGAAAGTCACGGAGAACATTGTCAACAGACAACTGTCCCGCTATCTCGAAGACAACAACATCCTGGACCCATCATAGTCTGGCTTCCGCAGCAACCACAGCACTGAGACCGCCCTCATCGCCTCCACCGACGACATCAGGATCCTGATGGACAAAGGAGAAACAGCCGCCCTCATCCTTCTAGACCTATCAGCAGCCTTCAACACGGTCTGCTACTGCACTCTAACAGCTCGCCTCCATGATGCCGGAATCCAAGAGAAGGCCCTGGCCTGGACCACATCCTTCCTCACCGGCAGAACCCAGAGCGTCCGCCTCCCACCCTTTCGCTCCAAGACCACCGAGATCATCTGCGGCGTCCCACAGGGATCCTCCCTCAGCCCGGCGCTGTTCAACATCTACATGGCACCACTCGCCCACGTCGCGCGACAACATAGCCTCAACATCATCTCCTACGTCGACGACACCCAACTGATCATATCCCTCACCGGAGAACCCCACACCGCCAAAGCCAACCTCCACAGAGGAATGAAGGCCGTCGCCGAATGGATGAAGCACAGCAGATGGAAGGTGAACTCAGACAAGACGGAGGTCCTCATCCTCAGCCCCGCCCCCTCAGCCTGGGATGGCTCCTGGTGGCCATCATCGCTAGGAACAGCCCCAGAACCCACCGACCACGCACGCAACCTGGGGATCGTCCTAGACTCCGCCCTCTCCATGACCAAGCAAGTCAATGCAGTTTCCGCATCCTGCTTCAACACCCTCCTAATGCTTCGCAGAATCTTCAAATGGATCCCCCACGACACGAGAAGGACCGTCGCCCATGCCCTCATCACCAGCAGACTGGACTACGGGAACGCCCTCTATGCTGGAACAACAACGAAGCTCCTAAAGCGACTGCAACGCATCCAGAACGCCGCGGCACGACTCATCCTCATCCTGCTGGTTATGAGTGAGTGGGTGATGGTCTTGCTGGCTTCAATATGCAGAGACTTCCAGGTTGGATAGTGCCGCCATTAATGCTGCAGAACAGTTCATGTGGACACAAGGAGCTTTTTGTCTCTTAGGAAATGCCAATTTGGGGATTACCCACAAAAGAAGCAAGGCAGAAGGTGTGTTATTCGGTGATTACTTTTTTCAAGGAACTTAGTAAATATGTTTCTACCTTTGCCTCCTTGGAAAAGGCACAACATTCTCTTAAAATGTATTTTCCAATCAAGTTTTTGCCAGGGTTGGTAGAGGCAGGAGACACTTTACTGACCCAAACCTCAGGAATCAAGGTACAGAGAATCCTTCAATTCCAACCACTAAGAATTCCAATCTCAATTTTATTTGCAAAGAGCAAGAGGTTACCATGGCCGGGTCACATAAATCTCACGAACACATACCTAGCCAGAAAGACTTCCTTCAGGCCTGCATAATGTAGGGGGTTGCTTAAGATTTTTCCTGGGCAGATGGCAATCAATTGCTTCCAAACCTTTGGGTTAAAAATAGTACGGGGCTATTCTACAGAACTCTACAAAACTCCATATAAAACTTTCTTTCCTTTCCCTCTAAACTTCTCAACCAAATTGTCTGCCTTGTTTTTCCAGGAAATTCTCACTCTCTCTTACACAAACAAGTCATCCATCTCTCTTAAGTTGACCCTATAAGCTTCTTATGCTTACTTTTCTTAGTTCAGAAGAAAAACAAAAAGATGAGACTGGTCATGAACCTCAGACACTTCAATAAGTTTGTTGTTTATCACCATTTCAAAATGGAAACCATTAAACATATCGGAGATGCATTACTACAAATCGATTGGATGGTACGTTTGTATCTGCAGGATGCATATCTCACCATCCCTATTCACCAAGAAAATAGAAAATATCTTCAACTTCAATGGCAGGGCAAACCGTATCAGTCTTCCTCTCTTCCTTCCGGTCTTTCTTCCGCACCATGGTTCTTTACAAAACAAATGAAACCTGTAGTATCCCACCTCAGGTCCCAGGTTACCATAATAATTATATGTTTGGACACCATTCTTCTAATGTGTCAGAATCTTCAAAGCCTTCAATCTCAAATTCACATCACCTGTTCTTTCCTTTCAGATCTAGGGTTCCTCATGAACAAAGAAAAATTGGTTTTACTGCATGTTAATCAGAAGGAATTTCTGTTTCCTAATAGATGCAACAGATGCAACTCTTCATTTACCGCAAACGAAGGCGAAAGCAATCAAATCAGAAATTGCTGAAAATACAGATTTCTACCATATTCCTCAGGCCGCTTGCAAGGAATGTTGGTCTTCTTTCCTCATCAATCCAGGCAATTTTTACGGGCCCTCTTCGCTATTGAGATTGAATATTGAAACTGTGTCATCTTTTCAGAAGGTTTGCTTATTCTGACACCATTCACCTAGATCACGAGTCCCAGTTAGAACTACAATGGTGGATAGACCATTTACATGCCTGGCACAACAGGACTATCTTTGCTTTGTTACCAGGTAATGTATTAGAATCCAATGCAAGCTCGACAGGTTGGGGCACCTGGTGTGGTCAGATCTCGACTGGAGGTACATGGTCTTCAATGGGGTACAAATTGCACATAAACTGTTAAGAGATGCTTGTAGGCTCCTTTGTGATCAAAGGTTTTGCAAAAAACAGGGTACAGTCTTCCATTCTTCTCCTGATCGAGAATCTTTAAGCAGTAAGACACATCAACCACCTCTGTGTCACAAAATCTAAACCCCTGGTAAAGCTGGCAAAAAGCTTCAGGGATTTCTGTCTGTTTCACAAGTTATCCGTTCCTGCTGAAATTTTGCAAGGCAGCCTCAACTGCATCGCAGATTGGCATTCTCGATATCTTCACAATTACAGCAACTGGGGATTCCATCGCTCCGTTTTCAATATACTATGCCACAAATGAGGGCCTTTCCAAGCAGACCTCTTTGGGTTCTGACTCAACTCTCATTTACCTCAGTTTTTCAGTTGGTGCCTGAATATATTACACAAAAAACAGTTTGAACGAGGGTCTAAGGGCATGTTTAAAGACCAACACATAGACATGAGTCCCAACAGATACACTGAAATAACAAAAAAATGTCTATGGGTCAAAGAACTCAACTGTGTGACCTGTCCAAGACACAACTAATAATAGAACTTGGCGGTGATAAAAGAAATAGAAATAAATGCACATATATAGACTAAAGGCACAGCATGATGTCACTAGGGTGTAAAAAGTACCCATCAGTTCCCGCTCGGTACCGCCCTTGTCATCTTATGGGTTCTCATTATACCTAGGAGAATGCGCTGCCAACCACAAGAAGTTTTTGTGGATGCCACCCAACCATTGAGACTCGTATGTAATAATAGGGAGTGCCGGAATAATATGTATATGTGGGTAACTGATTTGCAGTGCAAAAGAGTGAGTGACAGTGAAAAAGTCAGATGTATAAAATTGGAGAGAAGAGAGCCAAAAAGAAAGTTTATTGGTATCTCTCAAATCTTCCAAGTTTTAAAAACAGTGTGAATTATCAACAGATTTAATGTAATATATGTTTCTAAGAATTAACGTTGACTTGTTTCAGCATATGTGGACACTATATTTCCACTGCTATCTTGAGGACCATACATTCGCTAATGCAAAATGTGAAAGTACTAAAATTAAAGCATATCACCTGATTGTTCCAGGTCATGTGAGATCTTCTCCTAAGAAGAATTGTTGTACCAAGGACAGACCACAAGGAGAAAAAGAAAGAAAGGACAAACAGAACAAGAATGTCAACAGCAAATTGTACCTCTTGTTATCATTTGATTGTCATAAAAAAAGTATGGGCAGGAACCCATTACTCTTGGTTAACGATCCGCTTACCTATTTGGTAGGAGGATAATGCATCACCCCTCCTGGCTGGCACTGCAAATCAGTTATTTTTTTGCCTGAATATATTAGCCTTAGCAAGAGATGCCAACCAACTATTTCATTTCCTCCCTTTTCTGTGTTCAGCAGACCTAGCCCAGGTCTGTTGTCAGAACGGGATTTTAGTAATCGTGGTCCAATTTTGCCAATCACAGGTATGGTATCCCCACTCCTAGAACTTGCAATAGACTACTCCATTCTATAACCATCCTTTTTCGATCTCTTACTGGATCCTGAGAGCCATGCTCATAATCTAATTCTGGACAACACTCTTTATCTCTCCGCCTTGAAGGTAGTGGGTCTTCCCAACCTTACCCAGGCATTTCAGAAAAAGCTTCTGAGACTATTAACAAATCCTGGCACTGTCAAAGCTTACAAATCATCCTGATCTGTTTGGGTAAGCTGGTGTGTGAGAAAACCTGCTAATCCCTTTTCAGCAGACATCACTCTAATAGTGAACCTTTTAGTGTCTCAACCTAGTGCAGTGATAACCTATCAGCTCGAACTCCCTTGTTCACCAAGAAAGGCGCCGCACACTCACGGGCGGTATGATTTCAAGAATGTATTTGTTGAAAGCGGGACGTGCAAGCCTTCTTCGACCGCTATGTAAACACTAAATTAAACATCACCATTTTACCTATTGTTGTGCTGAGCGTCATGACGTGCTAATCATGAACATAAATCGCGGACATTTACTTTCTCGTAAATCAATGTCAGTGTCATTTCACAGTAAGCAGTATTCACTACTTAAGCTATATACATTATTTACAAAATCGAGATGCTTGTTAAGCATCTATTATTGTGCCCTGGATGGGCGTCTCAACTGTGAATGCTTTCTTTTTTCCATTACTCTCAAGTTCACATTGGTAATCATGTTAAACGTCAAGAAATAAACATATACATTTCCTTAAACTTATGTGGACATACTCTCACATGATTGGCTGAAGGAAAAGTTATTAAGCCCTGGATGGGCATACATGAATTAACAATCCTTGTAATCATTTTATACTTTTTAACTTAATCCTTCATCCTAAGAAATTATAAAAGTGACTAGAACAATACTAAAAAAGCAAAGTAATTTATTAAACATTGCTTCATTGAAAAATGGGACTGAAACATAATCAATTTCCACATTATCATGATTGGATACACTAGCTCTATTGTTTAACCCAAGTGAATGGCTAACTCCTCTTCCGTGTTCAGACCTCCCGGATTTTTTGTTTGGAGATCTATTATGTTCTAATTTTCTTAGCCGGAGTTCGCGATTGCCTCCTCTCTTAGTGAATGGTACATGGTCAATGCAAAAGAATTTTAATAAGTTCCTATTGCTAGTATGGCATTTCGCAAAATGCCTAGCAACAGGGTATGTTGGGTCTCTCTTTTCAATTGCTCTGGCATGTTCGAGGATTCTCTTTTTGGTAGGATTAATCGTACTGCCTATGTACCATAAATTACATGGACATAGTAGTACGTGAAAACACAGAATGGTGTATTACAAGTAAGAAATTTGTTGATATATATAAATAGGTTCCCTGAATGCTTCAGTGACCCACCACCTCCTGAGCGAAAGGGGCGTCGGCGTTTGTAGACCCCCGAAGCCCGGTCTGAAAATATGCTTACTTTTCCAAAGACGGAATGTCGGCGCCATGTCGTTTGATAAAATTCTTTATTGTCAGCTGAAAAGAGTCAGACGCGTTTCGCCTGCCCAGCAGGCTTGCTCACTAACATCTTCAATAAAGCTATTTTGCCATTTTAACTGTGCATGCTTCCGTGTCATGTGTGGACTACAACCATAAACAGTGAAGACATACTCGTAGTTTGTTACATTTTTACAGTACACCATTCTGTTATTACTTATTTAAATGAGGTTAGAAATCATGAATCCTTTATCAGATGTATAAGCTAGCATTGTGTATCACATTTAGGGATGTTACCAGATTATTCCAAATTGGCGTGTTGTATTACAACATGTTGGCAGAGAGACTAGCTCCGTCAATGAAGCCAACCGCTACATACCCTCCCCCTCGCAAATCTGAACATTTAATTCATATACTTGTGCACATGTGTTACTGATACATTTCGATCATTACCTGCCCTGGTGGACCATGATTAGATTGCATCTCTGCCTACACTCCCTCGAAAACCTTGCGGCATTGTACGTTTGGATATCGCATATATTATATTAAACGACAGCGCATGTGCGCATACCTCATTCGTTACTCCACCAATCTTCCCCAAGTGGGCATGATATCTCGCCTAGATACTTGGTATCTTACAAAATACTCTAACATTTGACTTTGCCTTCTTCTCCCTAGTGCTCAATGTGAATGTGTAAAAAAACGTTAAAAAACAGTTAAAAATAACAGGATCACAGGAATAATTCACAAGTATGTATAGAGATCCATATTTAAACCCATAGGGGTCTTGGTGTTAAATTTGATAATGTAACTTGATTCAAGTCTACGTAAGGTTTTCTGTTGGTAACCCCATCTGGTGTTACCTGGTACAGCATGTATGACAAAGTATGTTAGTCCCTTCACATCTTTGCTGTGGCATTACTCAAAATGACGGGTAACCGGATAAGATTTGTCCACATTTGTTATGGCTTGCAGGTGCTGCAGCACCCGCTTGTGGACTTGTAGAATTGTGCTGCATATGTACCTCAGGCCACACGGGCACTGAAGGATATAGACAGTAAACTTTGTCTTGCATGAAAATTGCCCTTTTATTTTTTGTTCTTTCGTGGTGAACCCTGGCAAGTAGCTACTAGTATTCTTTTCAAAGGTACAAGCCTTGCATTTTGTGCATTTTATAAAACTGTCCTTCCTAGATAGCCATGTTTTGTTGGTCTTAGTTCCTCTACCTGCTGGCAGCATGTTACTTACCAGTTCTTGTTTCAAAGAACGTGCCCTTCTAAAGGTGATGAGATGCCTTCATTGAACGCACTGCTTCAACATTGGATTGTAACTTAGGATTTGCCAATGCTTTTGTAAAATATGACGAAAATCATTGTGCTGGTTAATATACGTGGAAATCATCCTACACTGGGAGTCCCCCATTCAATTCCGAATCTTCTTCTCACTGGGATTGAAAAGTATCTCCTCCCTCGTGTTTTTGGTTGCATTATGGACTGCTGATTCAATGTATTCTTGTGAATACCCTCTCATAGCAAATCTGCTCTTTAAACATTCTATTCCCACCTCCAGATCTCTACTGGGGCCACAGTTCCTCATGGCTCGGAGACACTCCCCATAGGGAATGCTTCTCACCAAATTAGCCAGGTGAAAACTCGTTGCATGTAGCAACGTGTTTCCATCGGTGGGTTTACGAAATAGTTTAGTGTGTAATCTCCCTTGGTGGATGTAAACTGTCAAGTCTAGAAAGTTTAACTCTACACTGCTGATGACACTGGTGAATTTCAGATTTAATTGGTTGTTATGCAGTTTTTTCACATACTCACGGGCACTGATCTCATCTCCCTACCAGACTACAAATAAGTCATCGATATAGCGACTCCACTGAATCACATTGTTATGCGACTCTTGCGGAAAAAGCGGCTGAACCGCCTGCTCCTCCCACCAGCCCATATGCAAATTAGCAGAGCTGGGGGTGAAGCAGGTGCCCATCGCTGTACCACACCATTGATGATAAAGATCTTTGGTAAAAAAGGAAAAAACTGTTTTCCAAACATGTGGTAATCAAGCATAGCAGCATTTGGGTATGGTGCCAAAATTTGGCTGGTCTCCCTCCTAGAACATACCTGACTGCATTCAGCCCATCCTTGTGACGAATACTGGTGTACAAAGTCGTCACATCAATTGTCATTAAAAGAGAATCAGGTTCCCATGGCACATCATACACCTTGCGTAGGAAATCCCCTGTGTCTTGGATAAAAGAGGGGAGCTTGGTGACTAGTGGGCATAGAAAAGAATCAACAAAGTTGGATTTGTGTTCAAAAGCACTATTGATGGCCGAAATAATTGCCCGGCCTGGGGGATTCGTTATGTCTTTGTGTATTTTAGGGATTAAATAAAACATCGGAGTGGTCGGATTGGATACTTTAAGATAGGACAGCTCGTCCTGACTGATTAAGTTCTATCCCTGCCATTCCAATAACTCGGTGTTGTACACATCAAAGCTTTTATACATAACATCATTTGAAATTTTTGCATAGTTCACTCTATTCCCCAATTGCTTATTGGCCTCAGCAAGATATTGTTTTTCCCCATAAAACCACATTTCTACCTTTGTCCGCATTACGGACAATACAGTCATCATCATTGACAAATGCTTCCACTAAAGCGTAATGCTCTCTCATTTGCTGAGTGGATGGTTTTCTCTTTGCATTTATTTTACTTTATAATTCCTTAACCTCATTTATCACCAAATCGCTGAAAACGTCTACAGAGTCCCTTGATGTCACTGGTGTAAATTTCGATGGTAGTTTAAACTTCGTTGCCTCACTACCACCAATTTCAAGTTTTTCTTCTTCGGCCAACTGAATTGCCCTGCTTGATGTGCTCGGCAAATCTTGAGTGGCCATACCATCACCGGTCAAAGTTCTTTCCGTTTGCAGGTCTTGAAGCTCAACCATTAAATTGATGTCACTGACCCTTAAGTCCCCATCAGCACAATCTCCATGGTTACTCGCGGGATTAACTGATCTTGCGGGACCTATTGCAAAATACTTCTTTAATTTTAATGACCTTGCGAATTTAACCCCTTCGGTGCTGATGACGGCTCCCGGGCGTCATCAGTTACGGTGGGCGTGTGCTGATGACGGCCGGGAGCCGTCATGACCACGCCCGCAATCGGAATGTGCCGCACAGGGGCAGAATTCCGGCCGCAGCCAGGGGGTTAAACAGGTCTACTCTTGTGGCAGTGTAATCCATGTCCATTTTTGGACAATAGGAAAGACCCAGTCTCAGGATTCTGTTTTTGTTGTCAGTGAGGCTAATTGTTGTGAGGTTAACAATTGTTGCATCATTCTCAACAATTACTTGTTATTTTTGGATTTCGGTTTTCTCGCTTGATGTTACATAGTTTGGCTCCTTTGCGCCTCTGCCGCTTCCTCGTGGTGGCTTGGAATCAGCTTGGGGTCTTGGTCTGAGGTTGAAGCGTCTCTCCTCCCTTAAAAAATCTAACTCATCTATCACTCAAGGAATCGGTGTTGCTCTGACATTGGACGATCCTTCTTCCAAATCAGTGTCGAGCTCTGATCTTTGTATACTGCTTGTATCTGATTGTTGAGCCTGCAAACTTGAGCCGCCCATATTCATTCTTTGTCTTCTCATGTTTTCAAATTTCTTAGCAAAGGTGTAGATTTGGCCCCTGTCATGATCAATTTTATCCCGCAGAAACTTCTGGGCTTTCCTGTCTTTTATTGTGGCTTCCAATTTGCTTAGACGTTCTTTCTTTCATTTCATTCATGAATTGCATAATTGGCCCTTGGTCAGCTTCTTTGCTGAGCATGTCCATAATTTGTTCGATCTCCTCCATAATCTTAGCCCGATCTATGTCTGCATACTTGCTTAGTGTTGCTAACATTCTACTATAAGACTCTTGGTTGTTGTCAGCCCATTACCTTAGCATGTTGCATATATATATATGTAGCCGCGATGAACGGTTCCTATGGAAAATTGCATGGGGAAAACACATTTTGGGACCCCCTTTTTTCTCTGCCTCCGCTTGACGTATCACCCCGAGACTTTCAGGATAGGAGTGGACTGGAGCCCCCCACCTGTTTTGAAAATGTCCCGATGATTCGTCAACCGGCGCCAAAGTTATTTTAAATAGAATGTGGCAGATTTCCTATGAAAAATAGGTCCTAACTATAACAGTCACCAGTAGGTAACACATATATATATATATATATATATATATATATATATATATATATATATATATATATATATATATATATATATATATATATATATATATATATATATATATATATTCACTGAAAAAACCATAGGTTATAGACCATATATAGTTAGGAATTAGCATTTACAAAACCTTGAAAATTCACTGAAAAAACCATAGGTTATAGACCATATGGGTTATTGATTGATTGCCCAAGTATTTGTATGGGAGACTGAGTGTGTGTGTGGCTAGCTGGGAGGTGTGTGACTCTGTGCAGATCAATCTGTACTTGTATCAATGATTGTATAAGAAAGTAAGTATGTGTTAGTACATGTTTGAAAGTGTGAAAATGTAAGGTGCTCTATGTTTAACTGTATAGACAAGAAAATGGAAGTCTCATTGATTCTTTACAGGACTGACTAGGTGTGTAAGTAACTCCATGGATGAGTGGCAGACTGTGAGTGTCTGTATAGGTGTATGAGTGCATATGATAGTGTTGTAAAGATGAGTGATTGTAGGTATGAATGATTGTATGGGTGAATGAGTGAAGGTGTGTGTAGACGTAGCAATCAGTGAGTGCGTATGTAGTAACTAGTATTGGTGTGTCAATGGTTTCAAAAATTATACTCTTTTTAACACTGGGTGAAACAGAGGTTATATTAAAATGTGAGGAGATGCATTGTATTGTCACATGAATGATATCATCAGTGATGTGGTCATTGATGTCATCAGTGATGTCATCAGTGATGTCACTGACCATGTCATGAATGATGTAATATGTGACATCATCAGCAGTGGATTGCGGGTGCGCGATATATAGTTAGTGCAACTAACTATATATGGAATTTCATTGGTTTTATGTCAATAAAATGTCCAGCTAACTATATATGGTCTCTAACCTATGGTTTTTGCAGTGAATTTTCAAGGTTTTGTAAATGCTAATTCCTAACTATATATGGTCTATAACCTATGGTTTTTTCAGTGAATTTTCAAGGTTTTGTAAATGCTAATTCCTAACTATATATGGTCTATAACCTATGGTTTTTTCAGTGAATTTCAATGGTTTTTTAATAGCAAATATCATAAGCTGTCGAATGTCAAGTACGTGGTAAGCAAAAACATTTTCGTGTTTATGCACACTGATCTGCTTTGAATGCTGCCCCCCACCCCTCATTTCTATTAGGAGTACTCTCTCTTTGCAGATAGTGAAGGGTAGTTAACGCAGCCCTTTGCCCCCTTTGTAATCCGTCGTGCCTGCTTCTCTCTCCATTTGATTGATTGTTCTCTTTGGTTCATTCTCTATTTACAAACAAGCACAGAGTCGCAATACTCTGTTTAGTCTTTGCAGATAGCGAAAAACCGTGTAAAAAAACAAAAGGAATCGAGCAAAATCAGTAGGCCACTAATGGGATCTCTTTTTGACCTCGCTAAAATAGAAACATTAGGAACAACCTGTTGAAAATAGCAATGCGTATGTACATAAGCGGCGTTCATTTGTGTTCACAGTACCCCTTGTTGATTGTTTGAATCGAGCATTGAATTGTTCGAAGTTGGTTCTCTTAAGGATCTTCTCTGCCTGCAAACGAGGAAGAATAGGAATATTCTCTCTCCCTTTGCAGATAGTGAAGGGTAGGTAACGCAAGCCTTTAACACGTCGTACCTATTTCATTCCTCATTGATTGATTGATTGTCCGAACATTGACTGTTTGGGAATTAGTTCTTTTTGGAGGTATTCCCTGTTTGCAAATAAACGTAGGAAAATCTTTGCAAGTAGTGAAAGGGTACGTAATGCGGACCTTTCTCCCCCGTTGTAATCTGTCATGCCTATCTACTCCCCACTGATTGATGCACCTGTTTCACCCGGACCATTTACTAGACATACGTCATCTGGCCCGACCAGAGAGCACCCCTAGTGAAAAGGACATATGCAATAATAACGAAGTGATCACTGTATCCTGTTAACAGAAACTTTAGCATGAAACAACCTGGAAAGAAAAGAATAGGAAAACGAAAATCAGTAGGCCACTGATGAACATGAACTTTTATTAAACAACGAACAAAGAAACGATAACATAACGTAATGATAAAACCTATTAATGTCCTAGAAACAAGAAAACGTTAAAATATGCCATTGGTGAGAGACCAGAAAAACAGTAAGAGAAACCAAATCACCCCTCGCTGTCCCACCGCCTGCCACGCCAAAAAAATCGATAGACTAGGGAAAATGCAAGTCAGTAGAACATCCGCCCCCACTCTGGAAACTTCCAAGGTGGGGCAGGGTTCCGGCTACGCCCAGCCGGGAGCAGCCCATATAAGGCAGGTCCTGCTGCCACGCCTCGGCCAGGAGATCCTAACGTAGGGTGTAGCCGGAGGAGAGGCCGAGACCAGCGGGACCCGGCCAGGGGATTGCCTTTACAACGCTGAACAGTTGCAGGGGGGGGGAATGTCTCCTCGACCCTCCCCTCTCTCTCCCAGTCCGGCCGCGGTGGCCCTTGAGAGTTGCAGGTAGTCCCGCCACATGCTCTTCCGGTCCGGCCACCAACGGTCGGGGGGCCGAGGCCGACGGGATCCGGCTGCAGCCGATAAACCAAGAAACCCGTTCATGGGGCCAGAGCCAGGGGCGTCCGGCCGACATCTACCGGAAGCCCGGCCCGAAGACGGACGGGACACTTCTTCTTTCTTGTATAATTGCTGCAACAACCCTGGGGGGGGATGTCTTGCACATGCCTCCGACCCCCCCCCCTCGTCCTCATCGCCTGGTCCGGCCATAACAAATATCAAGCGAGACGCCGTGGGGTGCACTGGGAGGGAGAGACGGTGCGAACAGGCCTCTCCCGCCTCCCCAGTGGAGGCTTCCCAGCTGCACCCTCAGCGCTCCAGGCGCCCGGAAAAGAGTTCTTCCACTGTGGCCATGCTGCAACGTCTCGCCCGGCAGGGTGGAGCCCGTCCGCTCATTTGACCCCGCGATCGCCAGTAGCTACCGAACTCTCAAAATGGCGGTCGACCTGGCAAGAGCGGGCCCAGCATAAAGAAATGGCCCGGTCACTGGTTGACTCCACCACCGTAGTCCTCCACGACCTTGAAGATTCTAGAGGAGCCGCGGGAGTCTCCGACCCCCGATGGGGAATGACTGCCATGATCACCCGTGGAGTGACGAAACTGTATCCGCGGGACGTCGGCGCCAGCCTCACTTTGAATTACTAGAATCCTGCAGACCTCACTTCCGGTGAAAGCACAGTGTGACCCGGTAGGAAAAATTGTTGCACCCCCTCCCCTTCTTGACTGATAGTTCAAACCACCGATCCTTTCCTTTGCCCTTTTAACGGAACTTTGGACTGCCTCCCCCTCTTTTACATTTTCTAGAGAAAACAAAACATTAACCACTACATTAGCATAGCAGTTGACACCAGAACTGTTTTCAAATTGAAAACCAACAACATCTTCAACAGAATCCTTTTTGTTTCTGCTGTGACCCTGCTACAGCACAGGCATTGTCCCCAGCAGTAATTCTGCAATGCCGGTAAGAATAGCTGTGGTGCCTACTGGACTCACTCACCCCCGCGGCGCCCCACGCCGTTATGTGCTGGGCGGCAACTTGCTAGACATCACTTTCGTGCCATCTAGATTTCAGCGCGTTCTGCTGCCTTGGAACTATTCGCACAACAGACCGCTACTGACAAGAATATTTCATTATTGGTGCTGTCAATTTCAATAAATCTATTGGATAATTCAAAAGAAATTGCCACGGTCTCTTCGTTGTTTAAATGTTTTTACTGTTTTTGTTTTGTTGTATATATTTATATGTTATTAAAGTTTTATATTCCTACTACTTTGTTGGAGTGCTATATATTTTTATTGTGACACATAATTGTAAAAACTTTGATGTACAAAGAGTCATTCCTGGAATCTTCCGCTTCAGGCTCGGTCCCCTCCCCAATCACAATACAGGATAGTTTTCAGATAGTAGGAACACGTGTGGTGTGACGGATCTCATCGGGTGTGGGCCTTGATCTACTATAACTCCTTTGAAGAGGGGTGATTCTTTACAGCTGGGGCCATAAACTACATCTGCAGGGCTAGCTGATAGCCTGGACAATCGGACACAGAGGAAGAGGAGTGTCAGAGGGTGCGGTAGTGAATAGGGCGAAAGGGAGGTGTTGGGCGGGCACAGAGTGTGATTCTCAGGGAAGAGCAGCGCAGATGGGGGGAGGTTTATTGCCCATGCATACGACAGAGAGCGGGGGTGACCAGTGCCTGGGGAAGATGCTTGCGAGGGTGAGGAGCCATGCTACGAATCGACAGCGTGCAGAGAGTGGGTCTGGTCAAGACATCTAAAATGGCTGCCGTGCACGACAAAAGTGTGGCATTTCAAAAAAGGCAAGATGGCGCAGACAATGTTTTTCAACACTTCCTCATTTCCTTCGAATCGAACGTTAACAGACGTTGGGGCATATTACCAAAGTTAAGCGATATTTATCGCTAACGATGCTTACCAACGAATTTTTTACCGCTAAGCATCGTCAGAAATTATCGAAGATAAACCTTGCTATTATCAAGGTTTATCACAAATGCGATAATAAACGGCCGCAATGCATGAATATCGCTAAAAACTCAGCGATATTCATACATTACCGAGCTAATGCTCTTAGCCATGTTATCCACCTCCCATTGGATAACATGGCTAAGAACTGCTCAGGGCAGGTGTTACTTTTTGGAGATATTCGCGCTTAGCGCGAATATCTCCAAAAGTTGGTAATAGGAGATAGATATCTTGCATGTTGTAATGCAAGTTATTGTGGTATATGGAACTCATACCATAATCTCTCAGGAAAGCAGAAACTGATCCTTTTGGGACCGCCTAAAAAGGCCTAGGGGGTGAGGAGTACTCTACTTTGCCCCCTTTTCACGTTCCGAACTATTTTATTTTACTCTCTTCTGTAATTACACAAAATAGCAGCGATAAGATGCATCGGAGACACACAGGGGTATATTATCAAGGGGTTTTATCTCCGCTTTTTTGGCTTTAAAAGCCAAGAAAGCGGAGATAAAATTATCTTCCTATTACCAAGCTGTCGCTAACACCAGTTAGCGACAGCTAATAGGAGATAGCGACCATCATGGGCCCCACTTTGCATGTCAGTGATATTTATCACTAATGATATGCAAAGTGGGCGTGCCAAGATGTTAGCGACTGGAAACAGTCGCTAACATCGCTATCTCCTATTACCAACTTTTGGAGATATTTGCGCTAAGGGCGAATATCTCCAAAAGCTAACACCTGCCCTGAGCAGTTCTTAGCCATGTTATCCAATGGGAGGTGGATAACATGGCTAAGAGCATTTGCTCGATAATGCATGAATATCGCTGACTTTTCAGCGATATTCATGCATTGCGGGCGTTTTTTATCGCATTTGCGATAAACCTTGCTAATAGCAAGGTTTATCTGCGATAAAAATCGCCGATGTGCGGCGATAATTTTTGTCTCTAAACAAGTTAGAGACAAAAATTATCGCTAGTTGTTGATAATATACCCCACAGTGAGAGAAAGGAGGCCGGAGATGAAGAAGAGATGTCAAATACACATTGGAGATAATATAGTGGCAGAAGGGAAGTAAATATGAGTAAACTTACCATGTAACATAAAAATGTTGCACTCTATACTATAAGTCTCATTTTATACTACAATCACTTCGCTACAACCTCATAAATTAAAAATAAAAATGAATAATGTCTCAAACAATTTTTGATTTCTAAATATAAATTTATTCTTCAGAATTTTCTAAATTTGAAAGAACTAGTAACATGTCCTCATCAGCAATGTCCTCATGAAAAGTCTGCAATAATGATTCTTGTAACTCTATGGTCTCCAAACACTCGATAAATTCGCCATCAAGAGATTGATCAAAAAAATCATTCAAGTCATCTCCTCCTTCTGACAATATTTCATTATTGGTGCTGTCAATTTCAATCAATGTAGTGGAATCATTCAAGTCATCTCCTCGTGACAATATTTCATTATTGGTGCTCTCAATTTCAATCAATGTAGTGGAATCATTCAAGTCATCTCCTCCTTGTGACAATATTTCATTATTGGTGCTGTCCATTTCAATCAATCTAATGGAATCATACAAGTCATCTCCTCCTTGTGACAATATTTCATTATTGCTGCTCTCAATTTCAATCAACGTAGTGGAATCATTCAAGTCATCTCCTTGTGACAATATTTCATTCTTGGTGCTGTCCATTTCAATCAATCTAATGGAATCATACAAGTCATGTCCTCCTTGTGACAATGTTTCATTATTGGTGCTCTCAATTTCAATCAATGTAGTGGACAATTCAAAAGAAATTGCCACGGTCTCTTCATTGTGAGCCATTTTATTTTGAAATTGCTTGCTGTAAATTGCAGAAAAAAATAATCACTTTCATTTATCGTTTTTAGTAATACATAATATAAAACTAACTTTATCAAGTATTTAGTATAACAGAAGGACTGCAAATAAATAACAGAAAACATTTTTCAAATTATCTTCAAGTGTACAACATAGTTCCCCTTACAAATTAACAACTCACCTTTTTAAAAGTAGGAAAAGTGTTAGTACTGTGTAAATCAAACACCAGAAATTCACCACCAAAAATTCCTCACAAATGTACCTCAGACAGTAGTATCACAAAATGGCTGTGGTTTCCTCTCATTTGACATATATACATAACCAATTAACTTTCATCACACACAAATACAAAACCAAAGTAACATTTTAATTGGTTCTAAATTTCAACACTTTCAAATGTGTTTTCCCCATGCAATTTTCCATAGGACATTTACATACGTCTACAGCCTGAATGGCTGAACGGAATTACACCAAACTTGGCAAAATGGTACATCAAACCTAAGAGGTCAGGAAGGATCTACTATGCCCCCTTATGGTCATTTCCCCCTTCGCTTTGGCCTCCTCTTGTCTCTCAATCCTACCGAGAGACAAGATGGCGGCCGCTACGGACTGTTTGGAATGTTGACAGACGCCGGAGAACCAATCAGCTTCGCAAAGCTCCGTAACGCGAAAAGTACGCGAAGCGGAGCGCTGTTACAGATATATATCTTTTTTTGAACGTTAATTTCTCAAAATCCACTGGAGCACATATATTGAGACCTAGCAAAGGCACATCGGGCTACCAGTCCCTAATATTTTACCAAGTTTCGTGCAAATCCATTCAGCCGTTCGATTATTATTATTATTTTTTTTTTTTGCCCCGCGGGGCCCTTTTAAAACCTCCACATCAAACCTAGGGGGTCAGCGAGGATCTACTATTCCCCCTTATGGTCATTTGCCCCTTCGCTTTCGCCTCCTCTTGTCTCTCGATCCTACCGAGAGACAAGATGGCGGCCGCTACGGACTGTTTGGAATGTTGACAGACGCCGGAGAACCAATCAGCTTCGCTTCACAAAGCTCCGTTGCGCGAAAAGTACGCGTCCTGGGCCGCTGCCCGGTCCGCTGTTACAGATATATATCTTTTTTTAAACGTTAATTTCTCAAAATCCACTGGAGCACATATATTGAGACCTACAAAAGGCACATCGGGCTACCAGTCCCTACAATTTTGCCAAGTTTCGTGCAAATCCATTCAGCCGTTCGGGCTAAAAGTGAGGCCAACCGCCCTATGGAAAACTCAATGTTAAAAACATGTTTTGGGACCCCCCTTTTTTCTCGACCCCCCCTGGACGAAACCCCCCCCAATTTTCAGGGGCTGCTCAGAAACAAAATGTGCCATTTTCCTGAATATTTCAGCCAATTCCGTCCACAAACGCCAAAGTTATTAGACATAGAATTTTCAAAAAACCCATAGAGAAAAAATCCTAACTATATATACCTACTGGCGACCGCCAGTAGGTAATATATATATATATTCACTGAAAAAACCATAGGTTATAGACCATATATAGTTAGGAATTAGCATTTACAAAACCTTGAAAATTCACTGAAAAAAACATAGGTTATAGACCATATATAGTTAGGAATTAGCATTTAAAAAACCTTATTTTACTCACACAAAACCATTGAAATTCCATATATAGTTAGTTGCACTAACTATATATCGCGCACCCGCAATCCACTGCTGATCATGTCACATATTACATCATTCATGACATGGTCAGTGACATCACTGATGACATCACTGATGACAACATCCAGTGATTAGGTGTTTCTGTAAAGTTTAAATATGTTTTACATATTGAAGAATGAGTGGATGTATAAGTGTCTGAATGAAGGTTTTAGTAGGTGCGTGATTGACTGTATGAGTGAGTGATTAAATGCGTCTTACTGAATGCACGGGTTAGTGACTAAACTGTCTAAAAGTGTGCATCAGTATGTCTGTTGTTGTGCAAGCTGCTGCACGTGTTGATCAGTAGCTATATAAGTAGCTATATGGGTTATTGATTGGTTGCACAAGTATTTGTATGGGAGACTGAGTGTGTGTATGGCTGGCTGGGAGGTGTGTGACTCTGTGCAGATCAATGTGTACTTGTATCAGTGATTCTATAAGAGAGTAACTATGTGTTAGTATATGTTTCAAAAATGTAAGGTGTTCTGTCTTTAACTGTATAGATGAGAAAATGGAAGTGTGATTGATTCTTTTCAGGACTGACTAGGTGTGTGAGTAACTCCATGGATGAGTGGCAGAGTGTGAGTGTCTGTATAGGTGTATGAGTGCATATGATAGTGTTGTAAAGATGAGTGATTGTATGTATGAATGATTGTATGAGTGAATGTGTGTGTAGACATAGGAATCAGTGAGTGCGTATGTAGTAACTAGTATTGGTGTGTCAATGGTTTCAAAAATGATACTCTCTATTTAACACTGGGTGTAACGGAGGTTATATTAGAGTGTGAGGAGATGCATTGTATTATCACATGAATGATATCATCAGTGATGTGATCATTGATGTCAAGTGAGATGTCATCAGTGATGTCATTTGAGATGTCATCAGTGATGTCATCAGTGATGTCACTGACCATGTCATGAATGATGTAATATGTGACATGATCAGCAGTGGATTGCGGGTGCGCGATATATAGTTAGTGCAACTAACTATATATGGAATTTCAATGGTTTTGTGTGAGTAAAATAAGGTTTTTTAAATGCTAATTCCTAACTATATATGGTCTATAACCTATGGTTTTTTCAGTGAATTTTCAAGGTTTTGTAAATGCTAATTCCTAACTATATATGGTCTATAACCTATGGTTTTTTCAGTGAATTTCATTGGTTTTTTAACAGCTAATATCTGTAGCTGTAAAATTTATTCTTCTTTAAATCCAAAAATATATTTTATATGTTTATTAATAACTTTTTTTTTTATATATTTTTTTCTTCGTTCCCGCTTCGCGAATCGGGAAGCTTCCCGTTAGCTGACCTTGATGCCGCGAAATAGACCGCGAGCCGGTAAACGTTTCTTTACCGCAACTGCCGCGTTAGAAAACAACATCGTGACGCCTCCCGTCCGCATGACGTTTCGCGTTGTCGCGTGATACGTCATATGACGTGCTACGTTAGCGAACTCGTACGCTTACCGAGTCGCAAAGCACAGGTTTCTGGAAGCAAACCGGGAGGCCCTGCAAAGCGCGTAACATACACACAGCAGATCATGTGACTTGGTAATAACAGTTTTCATTGGTTCATTTCACTTTCGGTTTCCTAATGATGTAAGACTAGGTCATATGATCTAAAATGAACACTTTTCATTGGTTGAGAACTATTTTTTTTCCCAAATGGTGAAAATCCCTCCTTCTTTCCTCACTCTGACTTTCATCATTGTGAGAGAAAGACCCTTTGTTACCAGTGAGCAATGGCTTCTTTACTAGCTTCAGCTGGTGCTTCCCCACCACCTCCACCACATCCAAGGAAGAGTGGACCACCTGCTAAAGTTATAATTCAGCAAGAAGAGGAAGAAGAGGAACAGGACGACCTAGATAATCTCCCTATTATGGCCAGAAGATCTGTTGTACCGGAAGTAACGGGACCAGAGGGCAGGGAGATGGTGCCAAATATACAAACGAGATTTCGTGAAGTAAAACAAGTCTGCGTACATTGCAGTGGATTCATTTGCTACGCAGAAAGTAGCATCACTCTGATCAACAGAGCTATTGACAATCATACTCATGTTTGTCCGAAACTCCCCAAACAATAAATTCTTTTTTTTTGTTTTCTTGCTCCTGTTGAGCCCTTTACAATGAATCGTTTTCGTTGCCCCCTCCGAAAAAAAAACAAAAAAAATATAAAACTGTTCAGAAAAATTCAAAAAAAGTAAAAAAATGTTCAGAAAAATAATAAAAAAATATAAAACAACAAAAACAATTTAAAAAAAAGTTCTTTTCAGAACTACCTCCCCGTTATTAAACAATTGGTACAATATTTGCAACTGTGCCAACCTCTATTTCTCTTAGTTCGCTTCCCAGTTCGCTCCCCGGTACGCGAACCGGAAGCGAACCAAAAATTTTTTTTTTAAAAAAAGAACAGTAAGTATAAGGGAAGGAAACAGACACTTATGTTAAAAGAAAGACAGCTATAAGGGAGTAAACTAGAGATACTATTACCCGTAATCCACTGCTGATGATGTCACATATTACATCATTCATGACATGCTCAGTGACATCATCAGCAGAGGATTGCGGGTAACAGTATCCCTAGTTTATTCCCTATAGCTGTGTTTCTTTTAACATAACTGTCTGTTTCCTTCCCTTATACTTACTGTTCTTTTTAAAAAAAATTTTTTTAGATCAGTCAGAAACAGTGAAAGTAATGAAATATAAAAGACTACGTAGAATATGAGCACTGTATGCAACAACTTTGACACTTACAGAAGCCTCACCTTCTCCATGCCTCCTACACAGTTCTACATGTACATCATAAATGCAAACAGAACAGAATTAATTATACATGTTAAATGGTTTATTTTTGCTGTTCTCAGAATGTATCAAATTTCACTAAAACAGTGACTTGAAGGTATTCATCATATAACAGCGGGGAAAAAAAAACACAATCAAAATGATTGTGTTTAAAAAACCCATACAACATTAGAAATCAGAATTCAGAACTCCTTAAAGTTAACTTACTTTCCATGACGGCCAAGGATGTCCTATGAACAGCTTACACTCTGTTGTGCTGTTATTACTTTCAACCCGCCACTTTCTGAAAGAAAACCTCCATCGTTTTCAAAAACATGTTACATACAATAAATGACTTCTTGCTCTCTACCACAAGATTCCACAAGGCCAAATCTTGTCAGAGCCATGTATAACTCTTGGATTTCTTGTTAGCCAATCCCGTCTTTTCGCATTTCCGCAACTTTCAGAATTAAAATGTTGAAGATCATTTACACAATCCTGGACTAGTAATATCTTCCCCTTCTTGCTCAATCATGTTCTACATTTCCTATCACACTGATACTGCTTACTATGAAGCAGACTTACACTACCTTTATGACTAGTACAATTATTTAATTATCTACATCACTTTTAATCACAAAGCAATGTAAAACAGTAGACAGCATTGCAGACTTACATTCCCTCTACTCCATGTTTTGATTGGCTGCTTCAATTAGCTTATAAAAAGAAATAGTTTTTCTGAACTCATTCAAAGTGCACGTATTTCTCAATAACGTCCAGTGTTATGGTAAAAAGTTATGTCTCTGTACTACACTTATCCTCAAGGCCAAATAGTGTAGGAGCCATGAGAACTTCTTGAAATTCCTCAGAGCACATCCCGAGATTCTTTCCCTAAAATTTTGGTTTTAAAAACACCAGGTAAGAGTTTTTAAGGTCATATGGCAATTTTTTTTTGAAAATTAAAACAGAATCATTGCAGAATGACCAGCCATTTCTAGACTTTAAATAAGCTGTGTAATGTCCTGATGTTATTGAAGGGCCATCATGATATATAATTGCTGCAGTTACAAAAGTCCTTCCTGATATTGACAACTGCGAAGCTACAAAATTTTTAATTAAAGTTGTCAATTTTGTTCCATCAGGCCTACATCGTTGGAACATTAAAATGACATACTGGCCATATGTTCGTATAAATAATGTGGACATCATTTCAGATTTACATTGGCTACACTCCATGTTGTGATCAGCTGCTTTTACTAGCTTATTAAAAGAGACTGATTTACTGTCTGGCAAAGTTAAATATATAAATCTTTCTGAGTCTACACTAGTAGTACTTGATACCCTACAGTTCTCGCAGTCATGCTGCCATTGATAAGAAAGCCCAAACAGGTGATCTACATCTACACCTTCATCATGCAATACATCAAGCATATACATTAAAAACTCCTGACAATCTTGCTGACTATTTTGAGAGAATTGTGTTTGGCCTGAACATCTGTCTAACAGATTTCGAATTTCAGACACACTTTCTATGTTTGTTCTATCAGTGCTACATTTCTCTAACACAGAATTTAACAAACTGCAAAATCTTTGATCAGAATTGACCACAATCTCTTCTTTTACATTTTGTAGAGAAAACAAAACATTTACCACTACATTAGCATAGCAGTTGACACCAGAACTGTTTTCAAATTGAAAACCAACAACATCTTCAACAGAATCCTTTTTGTTTCTGCTTATAATTTCAGGTTCATCGACTTTTCGTCTTTTTGCTACAACCTCCCCAGTATTGGTCACATTTCTTCGTTTCCGGCCTACCACACGTTTCTCAAACAAAGGATACTGAGGCAAATGTGGCGCATACTCTCTTCTCAACCTATTGTATTCCTTAACACAATCTAGATCCGCACAAATGTTTGTGACATCACACTCAATCAAGTAGAATCCCGATAAAGTCCTAACTCGTGACAATGCCACATATGCCATACCCTCCTTGAACACAGAACTGCCAATATTCACCAATGCACAATCTACACTTAAACCTTGCGATTTATGGATTGTCACCGCATATGCCAAGCAAACAGGAAACTGCTTACGACGAACATATAAGTCTTTTACAAGCAAAAATCTAGCAGAACAACGAGCAATTAGCTGTACTTCCTCAATGCCATCAAATTTAATTTTTAAAAATTCAATTCCATCTCTATTTCTGTATTTCACAAAATCAACAACATTACCCATTGATCCATTTACCAGACCTCTTTCAACATGTAAATTCCTTCTTAAAATTATACGGCAGTTCAAGCACACATTCAGAGTCTTTTCAAAACCCGCAGTTTTAGATATACTCTTCTCTAATGAATCCAATTTTGTTTTCAGATTCTCAGACAAAATAATTGTTGATCCCATATGCTCTACTCTGTCAATAGCTTCCAATTTCACAATCTCTTGCTTTTCTAAATGCAACATTTTGTTGTTGAATTTGGCACATTCTGCAAGAGTTGGCATCAAACATATTCCAGATTTTTTCTCAGTAACTTTCTGAAAAATATTCTCAGGCACAACATCTTCGTCTGGATATAAATTTGTCAGTAATCGTGCATGTAAAGCTTCTTTCCCATGCTCGGTCACTTTTCCAATTCTAACATCTTGTAGAATAGTCTTGTAAACTTCATCCTTTGCCTGACGCATATTTTCATGCAGTTCAGCATAATTGAAGTTTAACCATATATTGACGTTGCCAATACTCCCTAAGCACTTCCTGGTATCTTCATGCGTGAGCATTTTGAACACAGGTTGCCCTTTCACTGGTGTCAGCTGCAGAAGATCTCCGAAAACAATGATGTGTTTGCCACCAAATAACACATCATACTCTGTTTTGAGAACTTCTTGCATTCTCAAATGCACAAAGGCAAGCATGACATTGGAAACCATGCTTACTTCGTCAATGATAAGAAGTTTCATTTTCCTCAAGACTCTTGAAACTTCAAAACAAGCATCTCCAGATAGCTTGTGATATTCTAATTTGTTGTCATGCTCCACTGGCAGCATCAGTAAACGATGTAAAGTAATCCCTTTAATGTTATGTGCTGCCAGTCCAGTTGGAGCGGTGACAACACAAGACAGCGATGACTCTGTCCTTTCCTGCAAATAACATGAAATTGCTTTAATAAGGAAACTTTTTCCAGTTCCCGCTTCTCCACTCACGTACAGTCGGACAGGCTTCAACGACGTACATGAGCACTCTTTCTTGTCATGACTTAATCCATGATCAATTTGCATGGTAACTTCGTCATATATTTTCCTCTGCTCAACGTTGAGTTGTCTTTCCAACTCTTCTAAGTTAACCACATCCTCCTGAGCATGTGCCATGGCTCTTTCCACTTCATTCATAGCAGTGGCAGCTTCATTTTCGATAAGAGGTCCTCCTAGTGGATCCTGACTCAATGAAGCAGAACTCTGACTGTCCTGAGAACTGTCTCTGGCAATCTCGGCTGCAATCGTTGCTTCCTGCTCAATTTCCACATTCAACATTTCTACATATTTGGGAAAAGCAGGACATTCTATGGTCTCCTTGGCAGCATTGAATGAGTCTTCGTAACAAAGGAAATCTCCAAGCAGTTCCTCTTCTGCACGCCAAGGCTTAAAAAGTTGCAAAAGTGCTAAATAGAAAAACTCCTTTTTTTCAGGAGATTCGCCACTCAATTTTCGATGGTTTATCAAGTGGCATTTTCTTTGCTTGACCAGACATCCCTCACTTCCTATTACAGCATACACTCCTTTCTCAGTATCTTCTTTGATGTTCCTCTTGAATATGTAATTTTGCAGAACCTCATACAGACAAACATTCTCGAGGTGACTGCTTCGATTTGGATAATATGTATCCAACATGTTGCTCTTCAAAATGTCGGTACTGTTTGGCTCCTTTTCCGCCAAATACTCAATTTCCCGCACAGGTTTCAGAACTCGATTACGCGTTGCAGCAAGACCAACACTCGCCCAAACGATACTCCTGGACTTGGCATAGAGACTTGCTGAAGACAACCGGTCAGAACATTCGTAAGCTCCGATTTCTCGATGCGACAACATCTTCAGACTGAAACTGTACAACTTCTTGCTGAGGCTCTTTTCATGGGAAATGTCCTCCCACATATCCTTCAATTCTGTCTTCTCTTTTTTGGTGATGTAAGATGTCACATACCGAGCCACAGCCATACAGTTATCAGCCACAAACTGTATATCCATGTTAGCGTTCCACATGGACAAAATCACTGGGTTGTAGTCGTTGATGTACTTAGACTCTTCGTTCCTCTTCAAATTGTATGTGTTTTTAGGTGATTTCTTCATCACATTATGTCGCAGCGAAGACATCAAACTGTTCACTCTTCCTTTAGAAATCACCGATCGTGGAAAGCCGAAACGACATTTGGTGTAGAACTTGTCTTTGTTCCGGAATTTACGACGACAGTACTTTCCACATCGATGGCTTTGGAAACGTAGAACTTTTTCTCTTAGGCTTTTTTTCTCCTTTGCGTTTGGAACAGCACACGTAGAATACTGTTCTATGAAACTCATCACTGAGTCGTCTGCATCCGTTCCAAATTTAGGTGCATCCTTGATCCACAGCAACATATGTATATGAGGAGCACCTCTTGCTTGGTACTCCTTCCTCCAGAAGAAATCCAACACCTCTCCAAGAGGTGGATTCTTCTTATTCATGATGAAAGACATCATACCTTCAAATCTATGATTGAAGTACCTACATACATTGACTGGATCCAAAGAGCACAGTTCTCCGGGTGTCTTGAATTCGATGTTTTCTACGTTAGCATTTGCCTCTCGTAGAAATTCAAGTAAGTCTTCCCAGCCATACTCAGCACAGCTCAAAGTGAGGAACCATGTGGGAGTTCCTAAGTTCCTCAGCATACATTTTAAATCACCATGACGACGGTACCAGTACTCATTAGTACCACGCTGACACGCCATGAGATTAATCAGGTGAGAATCCAAAATACTGTCTTGGACATTGACTTTATCCATAAAGTCACTTGCCGAGATGTTTTGCATGTGTATACCACTTTTCAAGATGTGGTTCACTGCATATGACAGTCCAGACAGATCGCTTTCAAACAGGAGATGAAACAAATAAGGAATGCATTGTCGAAACCTAGGATCTCCTGCATACAATCGCAAAGTCCGGTATTCAGAAGCAGGAATTTGATGAGGTCGCTCATCATATCTTCCTCCCTGACCTGTTGGAAAAAGCTGTGGGAAACACCGAGCTTCCAAACTTTCCTCCCAAACACTAATGGGACTCCCTTTCGCTTGTTTCATTTGAAACAACTCAATAGCATTCCCCATGACTTCCTTGGAATGCAAAGGATGAACACTATAATGTTCATATATTTCTTCACTAGTACAGGGTTCTACTTTCTCAATTTGACCAGCACACAAATCGCTATCCTCTTCCTCACTTACTTCCTCTTCTGCAACATATACATTTTTATAGTATTTATTATATTTTTTCAAATACAATGTTGCCCTTTTGACTTTCCTAACATCTACTAAATCTTGCCATATTTTCTTATTCTTTGTCGGAACCCCATTAACTAAGATAACAAGAGGTTCCTCTTCCACTTTTTCTACTCCAATTGTGTTAATGTTTTTCTTCAAATCTAGAGGCAAATAAACAACTCTTCCCTTTAATCCTCTTTGTAAATCTGATGGAGGCAATTTCCCTGTCTTTGGCTCCATTCTTACAATAGCCTGAAAGGGATGGATACTTTGAATCAAAATAGATTCATAAGTATTTAAATCCTTCAATTCAGAAGGAATCTCAACCAATTCCAGATTATTATGAACTGCTCTAGCAGGCATCTGGTTTTGATTTAATTTGTTACAACAATAAGTACACACACGTTGATCCAATCCCAAATCAAAACAATTTTCTACCATCAAGTATGTTGCAAAATCCTTCCATTCACTATTATTTTCCCTTTCACTTTTTCCATATAAATCCACTAACTTAGTCTGATTCTTATAATAAGTGCGTCGACAACACACACAAGTGAAATTTGGCCTCTCACTTGATTTCACCTCAAACGTCGCAATTTCCCTCTGGAAATTATCTGTACTGGAAACCTGTACACTATCTTCCACATTACTCTCTTCTTCTTGGTCAATTTCAACATTCTCCTCTTTACTTCCAAAGTAACAAAACTCAATTTCTTCACATATATTCTTCACATCTATTTCAGAACCATGCAAAAGAGCAGCGCATAATTGTTTAAGCATAACTGCTGGACTCTTAGCATAATACAACATTCTAACTAATTTCCTCACTTTATTATGATGCACTGCTAGCATCCTGAAATGATGAAAAACACTCTGGCATACTCTCCTGGAAAGACAAGCCAGTGAATGACCATGCAAACCTATCACTTCTCTCACTCTGCAAGGATCTAATTCTTGCAACAACTTCATTTTCTGCTTCAAACTTTTCTTACTAAATGACCGTATAAAATCACAAAGCAAATTGATGGAATCCTGTCGTACACTGCAAATACTACTACACTTCCAGGTGTACACAGGACCCTTAGGACGTCTCCCTAAAACCTCATTACCTAACACCTCTTCTATCTCTGTTCTCACAAGTTTTTCTTTTTCAACTGGACAACCATCTTTCACTTCATAAGCTCGACCACTGGTGTCAACTGCATGCACCAAATCATTATCCTGGAAATAACTCTCCTCATTAAAAAATGCCTCAGAGCTTGAACTATGCATCCATTCTCCAGAAAAAACTTCACAAAAATTACTACGATTAACTATTCTCTTCCATCTACTATTTCTTTTGAAATCATAAATTACCTTGTTTAGCTTCCTAATTCTATTGATTGTCAAAATAAATAACTTACGTTTAATTTCAAATGCCTGATCAATAACTTTCTCAACTATTTTTTTTCTCTTATAAAAAACCACTTTCTGCTGACCTTTCTTAATATTTTTTAACAAATTCCAAATTATCCTGTGGCGGAACATTCGTTTACGAATATCCCTAAACTGTTGTTTCCTTCTACTTTCATGCATAGAGTTATCTCTTACTCTAGCAGTAACATTTCTCATTGGCCTTTCCTTACCATTTGAATTTTTTCTCCTTTTCTGGACTGAAACATTTTCTGTAGTAATATTTTTTTTACTACACATATTTCTTATGACTGTTTTTCGACTCTTACCCGGTGCTTTCTTGGTGACTTGACAAATCTTTTTGTTAGAGGACTGCTGCATTATTCCATGGTCCTGCTGTCTTTGACGTTTTGCAGCCTTTCTTACTCTTTCTTTGCTAGGCATCCTAAAATCTTGAAATAATCTGCAGTTGAATCTGTGGTAAAATATAATAAAAAATGTTATTAACCACTATTACCCAACAGTAAATTAATAACAGTCATCAAAAACTTAACACACTACTTAAGTATATAATATACTGAAGCCTATCTCCAATTTTTCACTGAACAGGACTCATCTCTTCTTAACCTTGGATAAACCTCACCTACTCTGTGTCCCCTGCACATAATTAAATGTAAAGGGGCAGATTTATATTAACTAGCACATCCCCAGGGATGCACCAGTTAACGTGCACCGCTGCTCTGCCACCCACGGTGTGCCGCATTTACAATCAGATAGGACAAAGCTACATCAAAACCCTGCGCCTGCTTGAAGCAGGCATAGATCTTGACGCAGGTAGGCTGAAAGCTAAAGCAACAACTAAGTGTCGTGTGCAGAAGTTACAAAAAAGGAAAAATGGCGTTTAAACCAGTAATGAGACCATGCTAACGTAATACAGAGTAAAAATATCCAGGATCTACATCAGTTTGGGGTTCACGAACCTGGCAGGTACAAGGCACTGAGGCTTTCCACCGTGCATGTCTCATCCCAAAACATATGTGGTTTGTGAATGAAACAATTTCCCAGACCAAATGCTTTGGATTGGCTACTTCTAAAAAATTAAACACCCCTACTATCCCGGAGTTAGAGGAATATGATGGTTGGAGTAATTTTACTCGTTGTCTATTAAAGATTTACAGGCCCTACTCCGTAACTCTTCCTTTAACATTTCCAGTATAAATCCAAAAGGTTGACTGCTTTGGCAACGTGCCTTATCCACGGTTTAATAACGCTGCCTTTTGCTTTATATAAGTTTTCAAATTGTATGAAATATATACCAATAGGTCGTTATTAACCTTTAGGTAGTGGTTTTCTTCATGAAGTCTGGTCGCTTCCATACACATACAGATTTTCAAAGATGATCAAGAACTTTATCTGAATGGAGAGGAATGCACTGAGACGCCAGATCATTCACTAATGTGTAGGCACATACAGTTACACGGTTCATGCAACAAACACCGACCAAATATGGCTTGCGTGTTGCAAGGCACACCAGTTCCTGCTATCATCCCCACGTTCAAGTTCTTGGAAAATGGTAGTTATTTGATGCTCAATAATGAAGATTGTTCTGGGTTAATTAAAAGTATTCATTTTATCGTAACAGTAAATGAACGGGTTATTTGCTGCAGAAATGTTCTATTTCCTCCCACACATGAACATAGGGAGTTTTCAATCTGGCCACAAATACCAACCTTGGCAGCACATTTCAACGGCATGGCAAGAATAAGAGCTATTTTGTCTCAGAGAGAGGTGGCCTTGAGTTCGGCCCGTGAAACTTTCGTGCTTCACACAGCGAACACCCGTACAGAGGTGCAGACCCTTTTAAATACAGATTCGCCTTTCCATTTCAGCAAGATGGTTCGGACTATCTCTAACGCGTCCTCCACAAAGGGCCTGGCGCACTTTTTTTAAATTGTTACCAGTGGTCTCGTGACTTCATTTGAGAAAATCTTTGGAGTCATCCCTGCTTTCTTTCATTCTATATTTTTCCACTGTGCTTCGTGGATTCCCATTTTTACTTGCATTACCAGCGGACGCTCTTGTGCTTTTTTACATTTTTAAATATGGATGTCCCTCCTGTGCAAGCTCCCGCCCTGCAGCTGCTGACACTGTTCCGCAATCGCATGCTAGAATATTATGGCACAATGCCGTTGGCGATATTAAGCACGGCATATGGATTATCTTTTCTATGCTGATGTGATTCCTTCAAATCTAAGACACTAAAGTATCGGCACGCCCTAAACCAACACAAAGAGACCTTCTTAGCAAATAATATAATATGTGTATTAGGGAGGGTGAGATATAAGCAGCCGCGGGCCGTGGAGGGAGTTACGGTGAGGCAGGGAGGCGGGGAGGGGGAGAAGCAGGGTGGAGCCCTCTCTACCTTGCCCCTCCCCCTCCCCGCCTCCCTGCCCCACCGTAACTCCCTCCACGGCCCGCGGCTGCTTATAAGTGTTGCTAACTCTTATTCATTTACAGCATGTTAACATACTGTCACCATTCGCTTTTTATGTACTATTGACTATGCTGGTAATTTTGCTACTGATAATATGTGTACTTGTATAATCTAAGATACTACGCCTGAGAAGACGGCATTAGTAAATAAACATTTCAAATACACATGTGTTCTTCTTAACTCCATGTTCTCGTTTCTAAGAAATATATAACGACCGACTGTTCATGAGTTCCACGTATCCTGAGGTACTATAAGTTCATATTCTGGATTGTCTAAACATTGAGAGTT
This sequence comes from Lissotriton helveticus, assembly GCF_964261635.1. Lineage (NCBI taxonomy): Eukaryota > Metazoa > Chordata > Amphibia > Caudata > Salamandridae > Lissotriton > Lissotriton helveticus. Next base: position 1,377,557,906 of record NC_136069.1, on the reverse strand, counting down.
TGTTATATCCAATGTGACACTGTACCTAGCTTGCTAAGGGGTTTTGATTACTAAGGTGAGTTTTGGGACACCCTAATTCGCCGAGGTTCCAATCCTCTGTCCACAGTTCTGTGTCAGAACAGAAACCCTGCGACAGGGGCACCCCTCAACCTTACTGGAGCTTCATCACACTTGCGATACAACTCCAGCAATGCGCCAACTTTACGGCACAAATACGTCACGCATCTGTGCTGTTTTTGCCCCATGATGCGCCGCATTGTAAATGCAGCACACCATAGGTGACGGAACAGCGGCACAGAATGACTAACACATCCCTGGTGATGCGCCAGTCATCATAAATCTATCCCTATGCTTCTTATCTTGTTAGAGATAAACCGCCATATGTATCATCAAAGTTTTTTGCATTTCCTAAATAGCGAACTTTAAGGAATAAATAGCGATTCTTTACCATTCCTAGTTTGCGATGAGCTATTTGCTAATTACAAATTACCCATTCATTTCCATGCAGCAGGAGGCCCATAGGAATGAAGGTGCAATTTGCGATTAGCAATTACCTCATCGCAAATTACGAATTTTTCCGACGGTGCAGGGGTGTCTCAAGAACACCCTGCTGCACCCCTGAAAAAGAAATTTGGGGTCATATGGCGCACATAAATTTTGAAAACATTCCTTTACCTCAAAAACGATTTTCAACTCATAATTTGAAAACACTGCACATGGGGAAATGACTTAAAATGTCCTTAAGACACATAAAAGCATTTTTTGATTGCCTTTGCAGCATGTTTCAATCACCTTTAACATGCCTATGTAACGGAAACATTCAAAATCAAAATTTGCCATGCACAGGTGGGAGCATATTTACAAGCAATTTGCTCCACAGACAAACTTCTTACATTGAAATGGGAAAAATAACATCAGAGACTCTCAATTACCTTATAAAGAAGCAGACACCATTATGTCCTTCTCATCAATATTAAAACCATTGCTTTTTCTCAAAAACGATTTACAAGTCATAATTTGAAAACACTCCACAGCTCCTATGCACATAAAAGCCCTGTCAGTACTAATACTTCACATTTTCTCCAATTACAATTTCTCAAAGAAACAAAATCTATTTGTGAAACACTTGAGACAAAGCAACATTTGAAAAACACAACTTTCTTCATAATTTTCTCCTTAAAGCACACTATTTTCTATCTAAATTAAAGAAATCTTTTCTCACCTTAGCAAATACTTTGAGTTTCAAAACAGTCTCAGAAACACACCAATTTGTCTTCAGCAGAGCAAAAGGTATGCACTCCAGAGTCTGCAGCTATCAAAAGCACAGAAATGCTGTAATTCCTCACACATATCTCTCATGTCACCCAATCAAAACTCTTCCCTCACTTTTTTTCAAAGCAAAACCCTTCCCCCCTCTGCCCCCTCTCTGCTTTTTCTGCATAGCAACCACCTCTTGCAAGACCTCTCACACAACAATGTTGCAATTGAACTCTGAACTCTCAGTGCACCTGCATATCCAGAGCATTCTTTCATTTAATGATTTTTTCTTCGCCACTCAAAATACATCTTTCAACGAACTCATCCATGCACACTAACTTTCTGTTTTCAGCAATCAAAATCCACCAATCACTCTTACTGCTTCCTTAACACAGAAACTCCTCAGTTTTTTTCATTTTACACTCTCATTTTTTCAACTGCCATTTCATTGCCACACTTCATCTGACTGCAGCAGAACCTTCTCTCACCATGTTTTCTGTCTGGATTGTTGGACATAGTTACATATATTGGGCTCAAAGGTACGCTGAAAACAGGAATTTACCTAACCTCAATTTACAAGATGTGGAAATTAAGTGGTTTGGCCACAGAGGATTAAAATGTCACCAATTGATACCATTGGTGAAAACCTTTATGCATTTGCCAAAACCTGACCTGTTAATTGTGCACTGTGGAGGTAATGATTTGGGCACTTTGACTGGGGTAGGTCTGGAAATGCTTTTAAACGACACCTTTGAGCAATTGATGGCACTTTTTCCTCAGACTGCCTTGGTATATTCAAATATATGCCAAAGACAGAAATGGAGGTGGTCGAACCAATTTTGTCCACAAATTGAGAAGTCGAGGAAGCATGTAAACAAATCTGTTTCAGCTTACATGAGAGACCATGGAATGGGCTCCCTGTACAACAATAACTTGCGTTACTACATGCAAGATATCTACAGAGGAGATGGAGTTCACTTCTCAGATGAGGGAAACAGAGTTTTCACTCTGAATTTAAGAATGTGCATTGGTACCTACTTATAAGTACCTAAATGTATCATAAACCCAAAAGCTCTTCTCAGAGCTACCCTACATCTGATCACTCACAATTATTATTTTACTCTAACTTTTTTCACTAATTTTCAAGAAAGTACGCTCCCCAGAACGCTTCCCGGTTCGCGAACCGGGCGCACTCCACGCAAAAAAACTAAAAAAACTGTATATTTTTTTTTGCCCTGCGAGACCCCTTCAAAGCCTCCACATCAAACCTAGGGAGTCAGGGACGATCTACTATGCCCCCTTATGGTCATTTGCCCCTTCGCTTTGGCCTCCTCTTGTCTCTCGATCCTACCGAGAGACAAGATGGCGGCCGCTACGGACTGTTTGGAATGTTTACAGACGCCGAAAAACCAATCAGCTTCGCAAACCTCCTTAATGCGAAAAGTACGCGAAGCGGAGCGCTGTTACAGATATATATCTTTTTTTGAACGTTAATTTCTCAAAATCCACTGGAGCACATATATTGAGACCTAGCAAAGGCACATCGGGCTACCAGTCCCTACAATTTTGCCAAGTTTCGTGCAAATCCATTCAGCCGTTCGATTATTATTATTTTATTTTTTTTTGCCCCGCGGGGCCCTTTTAAAACCTCCACATCAAACCTAGGGGGTCAGCGAGGATCTACTATTCCCCCTTATGGTCATTTGCCCCTTCGCTTTCGCCTCCTCTTGTCTCTCGATCCTACCGAGAGACAAGATGGCGGCCGCTACGGACTGTTTGGAATGTTGACAGACGCCGGAGAACCAATCAGCTTCGCTTCACAAAGCTCCGTTGCGCGTAAAGTACGCGTCCTGGGACGCTGCCAGGTCCGCTGTTACAGATATATATCTTTTTTTAAACGTTAATTTCTCAAAATCCACTGGAGCACATATATTGAGACCTACAAAAGGCACATCGGGCTACCAGTCCCTACAATTTTGCCAAGTTTCGTGCAAATCCATTCAGCCGTTCGGGCTAAAAGTGAGGCCAACCGCCCTATGGAAATTAACATGGGAAAAACGCGTTTTGGGACCCCCCTTTTTTCTCGGCCCCCCCCTTGACGAACCCCCCCAAAATTTTCAGGGGCTGCTCAGAAACAAAATGTGCCATTTTCCTGAAAATTTCAGCCAATTCCGTCCACAAACGCCAAAGTTATTAGACATAGAATTTTCAAAAATCCCATAGAGAAAAAATCCTAACTATATATACCTACTGGCGACCGCCAGTAGGTAATATATATATATATATATATATATATATATATATATATATATATATATATATATATATATGTATATATGTATTACCTACTGGCGGTCGCCAGTAGGTATATATAGTTAGGATTTTTTCTCTATGGGATTTTTGAACATTCTATGTCTAATAACTTTGGTGTTTGTGGACGGAATTGGCTGAAATTGTCAGGAAAATTGAACATTTTGTTTCTGAGCAGCCCCTGAAAATTTGGAGGGGGTTTGTCAAGGGGGGGCCGAGAAAAAAGGGGGGTCCCAAAACGCGTTTTTCCCATGTTAATTTCCATAGGGCGGTTGGACTCACTTTTAGCTCGAACGGCTGAATGGATTTGCACGAAACTTGGCAAAATTGTAGGGACTGGTAGCCCGATGTGCCTTTGCTAGGTCTCAATATATGTGCTCCAGTGGATTTTGAGAAATTAACGTTCAAAAAAAGATATATATCTGTGACAGCGCTCCGGGCAGCGCTCCGCTTCGCGTACTTTTCGCGTTACAGAGCTTTGCGAAGCGAAGCTGATTGGTTCTCCGGCGTCTGTAAACATTCCAAACAGTCCGTAGCGGCCGCCATCTTGTCTCTCGGTAGGATCGAGAGACAAGAGGAGGCCAAAGCGAAGGGGCAAATGACCATAAGGGGGCATAGTAGATCCTCCCTGACCCCCTAGGTTTGATGTGGAGGTTTTAAAAGGGCCCCGCGGGGCAAAAAAAAAAAATCGAACGGGTGAATGGATTTGCATGAAACTTGGCAAAATTGTAGGGACCGGTAGCCCGATGTGCCTTTACTGGGTCTCAATATATGTGCTGCAGTGGATTTTGAGAAATTAACGTTCAAAAAAAGATATATATCTGTGACAGCGTCCCGGGTAGCGCTCCGTTTCGCGTACTTTTCGCGTTACGGAGCTTTGCGAAGCGAAGCTGATTGGCTCTCCGGTGTCTGTAAACATTCCAAACAGTACGGAGCGGCCGCCATCTTGTCTCTCGGTAGGATCGAGAGACAAGAGGAGGCCAAAGCGAAGGGGCAAATGACCATAAGGGGGCATAGTAGATCCTCCCTGACCCCATAGGTTTGATGTGGAGGCTTTAAAAGGGCTCTGCGGGGCAACAAAAAAAAAAAAAAATATCGTTTTTTTTGGTGGGGTGCGCCCGGTTAGCGTAACGGGAAGCGGACTGGGGAGCGTACTACAAGGAAACAAGAATGATTGACTTTTAACTTATTGTATGTTTATAGACTTTTTTTAAACTTTTTTTTCTGCTGAGTGACGTCTCGGCCTATCTCCACGGGATGCAGTCCCTACCATCTCGGCATTTAAGCCCAGGGGGACCGGTAGTGTGGGAGAGATAACGTCTGTTAACGTTCGATTCGAAGGAAATCAGGAAGTGTTGAAAAACATTGTCTGCGCCATCTTGCCTTTTTTCAAATACCACACTTTTGTCGTGCACGGCAGCCATTTTAGATGCCTTGACCAGACCCACTCTCTGCACGCTGTCGATCCTTAGCATGGCTCCCCACCCTCGCAAGCATCTCCCCCAGGCACTGGTCACCCCCGCTCTCTGTCTTATGCATGGGCAATAAACCTCCCCCCATCTGCGCTGCTCTTCCCTGAGAATCACACTCTGTGCCCGCCCGACACCTCCCTTTCGCCCTATTCACTACCGCACCCTCTGACACTCCTCTTCCTCTGTGTCCGATTGTCCAGGCCGGTCCCAGGCTATCAGGTAGCCCTGCAGATGTACTTTATGGCCCCAGCTGTAAAGAATCACCCCTCTTCAAAGGAGTTACAGTAGATCAAGGCCCCCAACCGAGGAGATCCGTCACACCACACGCGTTCCTACTATCTGAAAACTATCCTGTATTTTGATTGGGGAGGGGACCGAGCCTGAAGCGGAAGATTCCAGGGATGCCTCTTTGTACATCAAAGTTTTTACAATTATGTGTCACATTAAAAATATATCGCACTCCAACAAAGTAGTAGGATTATAAAACTTTAATAACTTATAAATATATACAACGCAACAAAAACAGTAAAAACATTTAAACATTTTTAGGAAAAAAGAAGTAACAATGGTCAGTAGCGGTCGGTTGTGCGAATAGTCCCAAGGCAGCACAACGTCCTGAGTTCTGGACGGCACCCAGGTGATGTTGCCTGGGTGCCGCACTGGTTTTGGGTATCCTACAATGCTGCTCCGAATAACGGCGTGGGGCGTCCCGGGGGGTGGCTCGTCAGTAGCGGTCTGTTGTGCGAATAGTCCCAAGGCAGCAGAACGCGCTGAGATGTGGATGGCACCCAGGTGATGTCAAGTAAGTTGCCGCACTGGTTTTGGTATCCCACAATGCTGCTCCGAATAACGGCGTGGGGCGCCCCGGGGGGGGTGTGAGGCGGCGTGAACTGGCCTCCCCAGGTGGAGGCTCGTCTGCTGTAGTGGGGTGCCCCTTTACCGTTTCAGTTGCCATTCCGCCCGCTTTTGGTACACTGTGTCAAAATCCGCCATTCAGCTGAGTTGCGCCCACTCTTGCGGTGCAGCGATAGGCGGCTGCCACAGGACTCTCAAAATGGCGGCAGGCTCTTTCCTTTTTGGGCCTGGTCCACTGAAATGGCCCTGGGACACCTTGGAAATCGGACGCTTGTCTGCTAGGTCTTGGACCCCATTCTCGAAAGCGTCCCCTCAGCCTTGAGGATTCTACAAAAGTCTTGGGGGCCCCCGACTCCTGCAGACTTCCGGTGGGGAGCGGCTGCCATGATTGCTCGCGGAATGACCACGACGGAGCCACGAGATGGTGGTGCTCTCATGCTGACGCCAGCTTCAGTCTGAAACATCCAGAAACAAGGTGGGGCTTTCATCGTTTGGGAAAAAAAAAAGTTTTCATCCAATGAAAAGTGTTATTTTTAGGTCATATGATCAAGCCTTCCATCATTAGGAAACCAAAAGTAAAATGAACCAATGAAAAGTTTTATAAACAAGTCACATGACCTGTTATGCGGCATAGGGTATAAAAAGCGTAGAAAATCCGTTGGCACGTGAGGTGGCGTCAGTAGCGGATCGATGTGCGAATAGGCCGAAGGCAGCACAACGCGCCAAGATCCGGATGGCACCGAGGTGGTGTCTAGCAAGTTGCCGCACTGGTGTGGCCATCCTACAATGCTGAAAGTCGGCGTGGGGCGCCCCGTTGGCCTGTGAGTTCGCGTCAGTAGCGGACCGATGTGCGAATAGGCCGAAGGCAGCACAACGCGCCAAGATCCGGATGGCACCGAGGTGGTGTCTAGCAAGTTGCCGCACTGGTGTGGCCATTCTACAATGCTGAAAGTCGGCGTGGGGCGCCCCGTTGGCCTGTGAGTTCGCGTCAGTAGCGGACTGATGTGCGAATAGGCCGAAGGCAGCACAACGCGCCAAGATCCGGATGGCACCGAGGTGGTGTCTAGCAAGTTGCCGCACTGGTGTGGCCATCCTACAATGCTGAAAGCCGGCGTGGGGCGCCCCGTTGGCCTGTGAGATGGCGTCAGTAGCGGACCGATGTGCGAATAGGGCCAAAGGCAGCGCAACGCGCCAAGATCCGGATGGCAACGAGGTGGTGTCTAGCAAGTTGCCGCACTGGTGTGGCCATCCTACAATGCTGCGCCGAAAGGCGGCGTGGGGCGCTCCGTTGGCCTGTGAGTTCGCGTCAGTCAGTGGGGGTTGTTTGAGGATCTGACTGCATTGGAAAGCAATGTGATGCTGTGCGTCGCCCCCAAGATGAAGGTTCCTCGGCTGCAGTGGGGCGCCCCTTGGTGTTTCACTCGCTATGCAGCTGAGTTGCGTGCGCACTTGCGGCGAATAGGCCGAAGGCAGCACAACAATATTTTCTGAATAGAAGACACCACAAGGCGCTGAGATTCGGTTGGCACCGAGGTGGTGTCTAGCAAGTTGCCGCACTGGTGTGGCCATCCTACAATCCTGCTCCGAATAACGGCGTGGGGTGCCCGAAGGGGGGGGGGGGGAGGCGGCGTGAACGGGCCTTCCCAGGTGGAGGCTCGTCTGCTGTAGTGGGGCGCCCCTTTACCGTTTCAGTTGCCATTCAGCTGAGTTTCGGCCGCTCTTCATGCTACAGCGACAGGCGGCTGCAACAGGACTCTCAAAATGGCGGCCTGTTCTTTGGATTTGGGCCTGGTCCACTAAAATGGCCCTGGGACACCTTAGAACTCGGACGCTCAAATTTTTTTTTCTTTCCTCTACATGCAAAAAAGGTAAATGCCCGGTACGTTACCTGCCTCATCTGCCACGATGTACTCTCCAGAGGAACCGAAAAAAAATATAGTTATGGTAACTATACCATGCATCGTCATATGGAGAGGTGGCACCGATTAATTATAGTGCTGCACAAAAGAGAGATTTGGAGGAGAACCCCCGACCTGCCAGTACATTCACCAAAGAAGTGGCACTGACAGCATCAGAGGCAAGGGAAACGGTCCCAAATATTTAGAAGAACTTTGGAAAGATTAAAATGACATGTTTAGATTGTGGCAAATTAATTTCATGTGGACAGATGAGTGTTACTCTAATAAATACAGCATATGAACATCATCATAGTCGATGGTTGGTAGAGACATTTTGACTATATCCTGGACCTGCCCGTCCTCGCCCAAAATGGCGCCGGAATAAGTGGGACTCGTAACTCCTTGTTGTGTACTGGTTGCAGAACCTTGAAATCACGAGATACGTATGCAGTTTTGAAGCACATGGCGGGCGGGGACGAGAATTGATTGAATATTTCGACATCCCTATTGATATTAAGTTCTGATGTGTTATTGATTACTGTACTATTGAAAGTTCGAATTAACGTCACCCATGGTACTTTCCCGCAAATGTATATCTAGATAATTTTATTGTAACTGGCTCTGTCGTATTTTAATTATATAATGTACGTCCACCGATTCCGCAACTGTTAGACACCTTAGTTCTTGCAACCTAATGGCCCGCCCGTTACGTTCCTCTACAGTGTAAATGTCTACTCATCATATACGATTACAGTTTGCTCCGTGGCCGGCCCACGTGGTTATAGGCCCGTATTTGTATACTGACATTTTCACAATAAAGGTTTTTAAAAGAAAACATGGTAGTAGTATTTACATTGGTAAAGTTTTTAATAATAGTCACTGTTTTAGAATCAGTAAAAGGCAAGTGAAATAAAGCAGTCCAATTACATGAAGGGTAAAAGGTATAATACGCAGGAACGCAGTAAAGATAAATGGTCAAGGGCTGTTGTGTTTCTACTTCTGCAACATAAAGTGATCGATAAGAATCTGATATTCAGGCGTATCGGCGACTAAGACAGCAGGACGAGCCTCTTTTGCTCAACGGCTCCGTCATGGGACGAAGAAACGCCCTTTTTCTCGAAAAAGGAATATATTTTACTTGCAGGACAGTTGTAAATTTTCCGGGAAAGTACATTAGCCGGGAACATTATAACATATGTTTAAGAAAAAATAATGTTCGAAAGTAATAAAAAGCGTAATTTTTAGGTCATATGACCAAGCCTTTCATCATTAGAATAAGAAAAGTAAAATGAACCAATGAAAAGTTTTATTAACAAGTCACATGACCTGTTATGCTTACGTTACGCGCTGCGCGCCGCGCCCCGGATCGCTTCCGGGAAGCTGCGCTTCGCGCACCGGAGCACTTCCGGATGCGCTAACGCGGCACGTCATATGACGCATTACGCGACAACGCAGGTCCAGAATATAGTCAAAATGTCTCCACCAACCAGCGGTCGGAACACAACCCCTTTCAGCAGGCTAAATAGTTCTGTTAAATGACAACAGAAGGGACAGGCAACAAGAACCATCAGTCAAAGAGGGGAGGGCAAGTTCTTCTCTACCGGGTCACGTTGGGGCGCTACCGGAACTGATCGAATTGGTAGTCTACATGGTTTCTTGATGTTTCAGACTGAAGCTGGCGTTAGCATGAGAGCACCACCATTTCGTAGGTCCGTCGTGGCCATTCCACGAGCAATCATGCTAGCCGCTCCCCACCAGAAGCCTGCGGGAGTCGGGGGCCCCCAAGACTTTTGTAGAATCTTCAAGGCTGAGGGGACGCTTTCGAGAATGGAGCCCAAGCTCTAGCAGACAAGCGTCCGAGTTCCAAGGTGTCGCAGGCCCATTTTAGTGGACCACGCCCAAATCTGAAGAGCCGGCCGCCATTTTGAGAGTCCTGTGGCAGCCGCCTATCGCGGCACCGCAAGAGCGGGAGCAACTCAAGTACATGGTGAGCGAGACGCTGTAGTCGAAAGAGCGGGCGGTAAACAGCTGAATAGCGGAAGAGGCACAGTGTAGCAAAAGCGGGCGAAATGGCAACTGAAACGGTAAAGGGGCGCCCCACTACAGCGTGTCTTTAGGTGAAACGGATTGTGGGACAAGGTCAAGAATGGAAGAGTCACCAAAAGGCAAAAAGTTCCGCTTGACCCCGGGAGCCGGCCACCTATGTCGGGGGCGATCTCAGGCCACACCAGGGCAACACGACTTGCGGAGGGGGCCGGAGCCAAGCGCCCCCTCCGAGTCTGCGCCATGACACCGTCCCTCGGGGGCCTCCGTCAAGCGGTTCAGGGTGGCACCGCATCACATTGTTTTCAAATGCAGTCACGTCCTCAAACAGCCCCCACTTACATTGAGAATAGTGAAGCTGTAGCAAGTGCAAATAGGCTTCAGACAGTGTTACAAGCACTCCTCAAAACTTTGAACTATCAGAGTGCATGAGTTTCATGCTCGATCGATTGAGCTAGCCGGATCGGGCAACAAAAAGTATAAAATAGTTATGTAAATAGTTATTTAATAAAATGTTTTACCCTGTTACTTTGCTGGTGTGTTGTATATATTTGTAATATTTGCATAGAGTTTATCGTTATTTTGGGCGGGGTGGGTGGCGGAGCCGAGCTGTCTTGCAGCCATCATGGTGTGGAGTTCAGTTCATCTCACTAGTTTCGTATTTCTCATGTGGGGTTGTTCCTAATGTTTCTATTTTAGTGAGGTCAAAAAGAGATTCCATTAGTGGCCTACTGATTTTGCTCGATTCCTTTTGTTTTTTTACACGATTTTTCGCTATCTGCAAAGACTAAACAGAGTATTGCGACTCTGTGCTTGTTTGTAAATAGAGAATGAACCAAAGAGAACCAATTCTAAAACAGTAAATGCTTGGATAACAATCAATCAAATGGAGAGAGAAGCAGGCACGACGGATTACAACGGGGGCAAAGGCCTGCGTTAACTACCCTTCACTATCTGCAAAGAGAGAGTACTCCTAATAGAAATGAGGGGGGGGGCAGCATTCAAAGCAGATCAGTGTGCATAAACACGAAAATGTTTTTTCTTACCACGTACTTGACATTCGACAGCTTATGATATTTGCTATTAAAAAACCATTGAAATTCACTGAAAAAACCATAGGTTATACACCATATATAGTTAGGAATTAGCATTTACAAAACCTTGAAAATTCACTGAAAAAACCATAGGTTATAGACCATATATAGTTAGGAATTAGCATTTAAAAAACCTTTTTTTACTCACACAAAACCATTGAAATTCCATATATAGTTAGTAGTACTAACTATATATCGTGCACCCGCAATCCACTGCTGATTATGTCACATATTACATCATTCATGACATGGTCAGTGACATCACTGATGACATCACTGATGACATCTCAAATGACATCACTGATGACATCACTGATGACATCTCATTTGACATCAATGATCACATCACTGATGATATCATTCATGTGACAATACAATGCATCTCCTCACACTTTAATATAACCTCTGTTACACCCAGTGTTAAATACAGAGTATAATTTTTGAAACCTTTGACACACCAATACTAGTTACTACATACGCACTCACTAATTCCTACGTCTACACACACATTCACTCATTCACCCATACAATCATTCATACATACAATCACTCATCTTTACAACACTATCATATGCACTCATACACCTATACAGACACTCACACTCTGCCACTCATCCATGGAGTTACTCACACACCTAGTCAGTCCTGTAAAGAATCAATCACACTTCCATTTTCTCATCTTTACAGTTAAACATAGAACACCTTACATTTTCAAACATATACTACACACATACTTACTCTCTTATACAATCACTGATACAAGTACACAGTGATCTGCACAGAGTCACACACCTCCCAGCCAGCCACACACACACTCAGTCTCCCATACAGATACTTAGGCAATCAATCAATAACCCATATAGTTACTCATATAGCTACTGATCAACACATGCAGCAGTTTACAGAACAACAGACATAATGATGCACAAATTAAGACAGTTTAGTCAGTAACCCATGCACTCAGTGAGACATATTTAATCACTCACTCATACAGTCAGTCATGCACCTACTAAATCCTTCATCCAGACACTTATACATCCACTCATTCTTCAATATGTAAGACATATTTAAACTTTACAGAAACATAAAATTACTGGATGGTTTTTTTCAGTGATGTCATCAGTGATGTCATTTGAGATGTCATCAGTGATGTCATCAGTGATGTCACTGACCATGTCATGAATGATGTAATATGTGACATGATCAGCAGTGGATTGCGGGTGCGCGATATATAGTTAGTACTACTAACTATATATGGAATTTCAATGGTTTTGTGTGAGTAAAAAAAGGTTTTTTAAATGCTAATTCCTAACTATATATGGTCTATAACCTATGGTTTTTTCAGTGAATATATATATATATATATATATATATATATTCACAAAGTTTAGTCACTGGGACTAATAAAGAAGGCACTCACTCGTGTTTTGGTAAAAAGTTTATAGCGGCTTTATTCTTGCCAGACCCAACGTGTTTCACCTCTTCCAAAAGGCTTGATCATGGGATGAGGTCACCTGACAGGCTTTTACTTTTATAGTAAGCACGCATTCACTTTCTATGATTTTTACAAGTGCATTGTGGTTAGTGAAGTCTCTAGTATATTTAAAGTGATATACATTAAGTGCTGTGCGTCAAATGATTTTAAAAACAAATTTGACGCATGCAATCCTTTCTTCACAGTGATAACTTATATGCTTTGTGGCACTCTAGCTGCGCATATGTTCACTATTTATCACTGTTGATTGTCCATTATTTACAGAGTTCATTATGAGTTTAATTAATTAAATGTTCTTTTCCTTGCTCATTGGTGAGCCATGATTTTCTTTTTCTTTCGATTTCCTCTCTCTAGTGAGTATATTTATTGATGTTTGTACGTTGGTAAATATTTATAGGTGAACATAAAGTTCCTCATTTTGATTCAAACCTCTCGGGTCCAGGGTTCTGAAGGTAAGGATGTGTTTGGATTCTTTTTGTCGGAGGGTTCTCAGCCGATCACCCCCTCTTTCTGATGTTGGTACCTGTTCCAAAGCACAATATTTCAAAGACTCCCAATCTCCATTGAGGAATTTTTCCATATGTTGTGGCTCGGACATGTTCCAGGATACGTTTTTTTACATTCAAAAATTGTGCTTCCTATGTACCTTTTGCGGCATGGACATTCAATCATGTATATCACATAGGAACTCTTGCATGTTAGATGTTGCCGTATCTTCCAGATCTCGCCCTTTTTGATTGTAACTTCCTTCAATGGGGTGGCAATTTTGCAGACCTTGCACTGTTTGCAAGGAGTTGTTCTCAATATATATTTCTGTGTCCAGAAATGTGACTCTCTCCGAGCTTATGTCAAAAGTGAATTTCAATTTGGCTGGAGAGTCGTTCAATCTTTCAAAGTATGTTTTAAATTCCTCTTCGGTACCGTTCCAGATAATCAGCAGATCATCTATGAATCTGAGCCACAATACGGTTTTCTGTTTCCATTCATAGTTTGCAGTGTTCCAGGCTATATTTTGCTTGAACCATCCCATCGTGAGGTTAGCATAGTTCGGAGAAAATGAAAACCCCATTGCACACCCCCTTATATGTTTGTAGATTTGCTTATTAAATAGGAAAATGTTGTTATTCAAACACAATGATATCATTTCATTCAACATTGTGTTGTGTTCCTTATATTGTATGTTGCGTTTTCCTAATTAGTATTTGCAGGCATTGATTCCAATGGGATGTTTAATATTGGTATATAGCGATACCACGTCTATGGTTATTAATTTGTAACGTGGTTTCCATACCACTTTGTCTAGTTTCATAAGCAAATCTGTTGTATCTTTCAGGTAAGATGTGAGGTCTTTCACTAGGAGTGACAAGAAGTGATCGATGTAATTCGATAATGGTTCCAGTTGTGAATTATTTGCGGAGACTATAGGTCTGCCCGGCGGTTTGTCTCGATTTTTAAGCACTTTTGGGAGGCAGTAAAAAGTTGGAAGTCTAGGATGTTTCTTGTCTAGATATCTGTGTTCATCCTCATCTATTAGACCCTTTTGTTGCCAATCCGTGAGATGTTGTTTTATTTTATTTTGTAGTTCCTTTGTCGGATCTTTCTTTAGTATTGAGTAGTATTCCACATCTGATAGTTGCCGTTCTGCTTCTTCAATATATTCTGTCTTGTTGAGGATGACGATATTTCCGCCTTTATCGGATAGTTTTATTTCAATCGTTTTATCATCCTTTAGAATTTTTAGTGTCTCCCATTGTTTTGCATTTAGATTGTTTTTGCTTGTGTTTGGTGTCATTTTGTATAATTCTTCCACAACTGCTTCATGGAACAAGTCTTACTTCCGGGTGGTAGGACGGGATAAAACTTTGATTTCATTTTGAGTCCACTTTCACCTGCCCCTTCTATTGGTATTGTGTCTTGTAGTTCAGAGATGGCTTCTTCTTCTTGGGAGTAGGATGTTGTTCCCATTGTCATTAATGTTTCCAATCCTTCTGTATCTTCAGCAAGTAGTTGATTTGATTTTTGATGGATGTGTCTGGGATCCCCCATATACATATATACATATATTTATATATGCTTTTTATAGCAGAAAACGTAAAAAACCCACAAAATACATACATTTAATGTAAAGTATATATACATTTAATATTAGTGGTTTGTTATGGATATGTATATATAAACATACACACATATGTATTTATATGTGCATGCTTACATAATTATATATTTATATTTAATATTAAATGTTACCTAAATTTATGGAATACACATAATTTTAACGGGAGTTTTATATACCGTGAACTAGACACAAAGGTTTTAGAGTGCTTTACATGAGCACCAATTGCGTTACAGATGGACACATGGAACTGGGAGATTAAGTGATGGGCCCAGAATCATAAGATGTTGATTGTCCCTGCCGAGACACGAACCTGGTTCCCCAGCTTTGAGGTTGATCCCCCTAGCAGTTAGGCCACATCCTCTCCCTGTTATGTTATAGTTATGTATTAAAATGTTTATGTTTTACTATTTTGAAACTGTGAATTTATTGATAAGCAATATTTTTTCTTATTTTTATCAAAATTAGTGTAGACGACATTTTTTACTCAATATTTTTGTTCTTATCTCTATAAATATAGGCAAACAATATTTGTGTGAACGATATTTTTAACATTAGATTTGTGTGTCACAATATTTGTGTCGTTTATATTTTGTCTCTGAACCCTTATAAATCCTCGCACAGGGATAAGGTTGTATTTCACACCCTGGTCTTCCAAAGAGTAAGTGAACATATGAACACTCAGTAAGTGCCACTTTATTGTGTCACACCAGTGGGATGCAGTAGTTGGTGAAAGCTATAGTAATCATGCATCTATACAACATAAGATTACTTATTGATTTAATTTTGTTGTGTTGTTTGTATTGTACCATGGGATTACAGGGAAGGACTGTGACCCTGATGCAGGTACACTATACAATAATATTTTTCACACAGGCGAGGGTTACTAGAGGTAGCCTGTGTGCAGAAAGGATGTAACAGCCCTGCAGAGAGTCCCAGGATGTGGTTCTGCTCCATAAAATGGCAGAAATATGTTCAAATCAGTAGAATGTTGAGGAAGATACTCTAATAATGTATATTTGTCTCTCACATCTCAGTTAATTTAGATCTTGAATAAGATAAGGGAGAAAATATCATATGAATACATTGTTCAGTTCTCATACATATGAGGCCCTCTTTTACCTTTTCATACACTGAAGACTCGAAGAGGCCAATTACGAGTCTAGCGGTCCATGGACCACCAGACTGGCACAGGCGTGGTGGTGGCAGATCCCCCCAATGCCCTGTTATGAGATGGGTGTTGGGACCATCAGAGCCCACCGCAACCGCAAGGGAACCGCAAGGGAACCGCCCTTGAGGTGTTGTGGCAATCAGCAGGCATCCATATCCTTGGCAGGACCGCCACAGACCCACCAAGCATATTAGGAGTTTCCTCTCTGTCAGGGTTTACATGGCTGTTCCTCCTACATGTAAACCATGGTGGAGAGGAAACAAAGGGGAACCTACAGGGCCTCCTGGTGACTCTGCACCCTGTCAATGCACACGGATGGACACAACTTGTGCCCCCCTGTGAGTATGCATACCAGTTCCTGCATGGCATGGATATTTCAGTCCTTCCCGTGCAGGAACAGTTTATGGCATTCCATTGCAGTGTCTGTTTTTAAAGGCACGTCTGTGGGAACACCAATAAAAGCCTGCCATACAGAAGCAAACTTCTAATCTGTCAAGCAGCCTCACCATGGGTTTGGTGGTGCGGCGGAACCAACACCGCACCACCAACCTTGTAATCAGGCCAATAGAGTTCTGGTGAGGCTGTCTTGCACTAAGTTGATGCTGAGAAGGACCAAATCCATTGATGGGGCATGGCACCTAGTGTGTGTGAAGGGTTGCATCTTTGATTTATTTTTATTTTTTTAATTATTTTTATTAAGTTTTTCCTATTTTCAAACAATAAATAAAAATGGCTTAACATATAGCACATTCACTTATTAGAGGTATACAACCTCAAAAAAATGTAAAAAAATAATTCATAAGTTATGATATACGGCAACAAAAAATACCAACAAAAAATGCAGAAAGAAAAAAACAATATTTCTAAGAAAATTTATTTTCATTTTCAAACATTCTCCCTCCACCTCGTAATAAGTTCCCATATGCGCTTCCCAAGCTTTCTACCTTTCCTATCATAAATCCCATTCTCCAGATTATAGACCGAGAGTAATCTAGCCAACCATTGATGGAAAGTTGGGGCAGTCTTATCCAGCCATGCGGATGCCACACACATACTTAAAACTGCCATTGCCATGAAGGGGAAGTAGTGCAGTCTACCTTGCTCACTGTCCCCTCCTACCCCAAGAATAATCCATGCTGGCGTAAGGGCAATATGTATTCCCAAAGTTTGACCCAAAAAGGATTCGATAGCTCTGGGCAGCGATTGTAAGTGAGGGCATAAAGAAAAAACGTGTATAATATCTGCTTCATTACTATTACACCGAGAACAGTTAGTTCAGGTGATCCCCCCCACTGGGCTATCCTGGCGAATATATGGTATAGAGAGTAGATTGTTTTGTAGTGCTGAGCCTGTAATGATGCCGAACAGAGTATAGTTTGCCCCATATCTAAAGAATCCTGAAAACAATTCTGATCCACCTGGAGCTTGTCTGCCCATTTTCTTCCATATTGTTCCAGATAATCACTTTTAAGACTAGGCAGCTCCAAATAGTACCTTCCAATGGAGCACTCTGCACACCCCTCTATTATATCCAAAATCCTGATTTTCCCAAATCCGGCAGAGCCTCCCTGTTTATTTATTAGGTAGCTCCTGACTTGTAAAAACGTAAAAAAATTATTACTACATACGCCATACATCTCCTCAATATCCGCAAACTGAAGAACTCCGTCGGCACCCATTAAATCACCCACTTTACGTATCCCCCATTGCCCCCAATCAATCATAACAGAATCTGCAAATATCTCTGCCTGGAGGGAAGGGTTCTTATCTAACCTGGTATAGGCATTAAACCTACCCAACCCCAGTTTTTTACAGAATGCAATCCAGATTTTATATGCTGCCATAAGTGTCTTAAACCTGGTTCTTTTAAAATAACTGGGGTCAGAATATTTCAAAAAACAGTTTTCTGCATTCTGGCCAATAAGAATTGTATGCATGTTTGTTGGGCCTTTTTCAGCCTGGGGTCTAAGGTATCACCCCCCATCAACCCAGACATATATTGGAAGGCTGCTACCCAATAGTACAACTTAAACTCGGGGACCGCACATCTTCCCCTGTCCCTAGGAAGAAACATAAACCAAAGGTCTCTCCTGGTCTTGTCTTTTGCCCAAATAAATCTCTTAATAAGATGCTCAATTGCCACAAACCATTTGCCTTCAAAAATCAATGGGATTGTCCTAAATAAATAGAGAAATGTAGGCAAGACAATCATCTTTACGACATTAGCGTGTCCTACCAATAAGAGATGAAGGTTGTGAATCCTATCTAAATCTTCCTTACTTTTAGCCACTAAAGGCTTGATATTTTGTTCCACAATTTTTTCTGGGTCAGCCGTAACAGTAATCCCCAGATACACAGCGGACTTCGTCACCCATGTGCCGTTGCAAACCGCCTTACTTAACAATCTGTGTCTTGGGACCGTTTAGGGTGTTGAAGCTGAAATAATAAAGGATAAATAATAACACAGAAACAATTCTCTCTCAGCACACAAGTTTGCAAGATTTATTAGGAACCCAATCAGAATGCAAAATAAACGAGCAGCACGGAGACATCAGCAAAGCTTACTGAGTGCCCAATTGGTATGACAGTGCAGAGACATTTTATAGATACAAGCCCTAGAAGGTGGGCATCACAAAATACTTAACACAGATCAGACTATGTCCTGCTGGACCAATCAGTGAAGGCTAATCCTGGTGTGATACCTTCTAAGGGCCGAAATACGTCTATGATCTGGTGTTGCTGCCCACGTGTCATCGGCAAAAGCAGATCTGGGGTATTTCCATAGTGGTGAAATATGTGTTTCTGGTATACGTGGGCATGGCACGGACGTGACCGGTCAGGTCACGTTGACACAGATAGGAAATGTGCTGTTTCTGCAATAGCTAGCTGGAAGCTGGCACGCGTATTTTTTGCAAAGCCTTGCGTTGCTTTGCACGTTACAGCTGGCTGACACAGAAAATGGAACGTGTGACCATTTAGTGCATTCTTGCTGGTGTCAATTTTAAGTAGATCAAAGAAAGCTACAGGCCTTAAAGCAAAGGCATTTGGTACCATAAAGTATCAGCTACATCAGGGCATAACCTGACATACGGCCAAATATAGCCGCCTCCCTTTCTACCTCCTGTATAGCACTACCAGGAGACTATCGCCACATCGTCTGCATAGACCAAAATTTTAAAAACCAGGCCCTGGGTCCTAATCTGTAGAATCTGCTCATTTACTTTCAGCTTACGAATCAACGTGTCCATATATACCACAAAAAGTAAGGGTGAGCATGGGCACCCTTGTCGAGTGCCCCTTTTAATCTGCACTGCCGAAGTGCACCCTCTATTAATTCTAAGACGAGCTGTAAGGGATTGATAAAGCGCCTGTAATGCCTTAATAAATCCTTCCCCAATACCAACCCACGTTAATGTTGTCCAAAGAAAGTCCCAGGAGACCCAGTCAAATGCTTTTTCAGTATCCAGCAACATTACCGTCTACTGAGACTTCCATGGCATCAAACAGGGTAATAACTTTGCGTACGTGATTTGTAGGGCTCCTCCCGAGGATGAAATCATGTTGGGTAGGGCTAACCAGTTGTCCTATTACCTTACCCAACCTGCCAGCCATTGCCTTAGAGAAAATCTTAACATCTGAATTCATCAGGGTAATTGGTCTTAGGGATCACCACAATATCAGCACCTGCCCAGGACTTTGGCACCGAATTCCCTAGCTGGGCCTGCAGAATTGTCTGAACCAGATCCCGGCATATCGCGGCTTGGAATGTTTTATAAAATTCTATAGGGATCTGGTCCGGTCCCACAGCCTTGCCCGAAGGGAGACTATTAAGTGCCACAGTGATTTCCTCTAGGTTAAGAGGTGCATCCAGCTCCTCCCTGTCCCCATCAGAGAGCTGAGGAGTGGAGATATCCCCGAGATACTGTTGAGTATATGAGGGGTCCCCGGGCTGGCCCTCGCTATAGAGTTTCGCATAGAACCGACTAAATAACTCCCTAATACCCTCAGCATTGACAACTGTACCACCATTACCGTCAGATATTTCTTTAATCTCACCCGAAGCCGGTCTCTGTCTTGTACGACCCGCGAGGATATGTCCTACTCGCTCGCTCAGTTCATAACACTGCTCCTTTTTTGCTAAATAAGTCGCAGCTGCCTTGATAGAAAAACCCTCATTTAGCTCTGCTTTAGTACCCAACATTTTTAACAGTGCCGACTCAGATAAAACACCAGTCCGAATTGCTGTAGTCAACTTCTCCTCTGCCTCCGACACTGCTTTGACCAACCTGTTAACTCTCATCTCCTTCTGTTTTTGTCTCTGCAAACTAAACCTTAATGTTTCACCTCGAATACCCACTTTAAGAGCGTCCCAACTAACCCTTGAGGAAGTACTCCCACGACGTATCTACCTAAAACCTGGTATCCAATTATTCATATGTTTAAGATATCCGTAGTCCAAGAGCAGCTTTTTTTTCAAAAATCCATATTTGAGTCCTCCTATCCCCACCTGACAATTTTAGTGTTAAAACCACAGGATTATGGTCAGAGACCATGTGAGGGTACTTCACTATCTAAGTTTTTGATAATAAAGAGTTTGAGATAAAAAAGTAATTCAATCTCACACAGACTCTGTGAGGAGCAGAATAATACGTGATTCTCGTGTCTAATGGGTTCAGTCGTGCCCATGCATCATTTAAGGATTTATGGTGGGCCAAATTAAGTATCTCTTGGCATGTTTTCTTTTTACGGCCGCCATAACGCTGCCCAGGCTCTATACCCAGCCCCCCTACCCCATTTATATTGAAATCACCACCCAAAATAATCGGCTTCAGCCAAGAAGTCAATTCATAATCTAAAAATTCAAAAACTTCCGGATCGTTCTCAGTTGATCCGTAAACCGAACCTATAGTAACTACTTGGTTATTTATTCTACATTCCAACAACACCCATCTTCCCCATTAATCTTCCTTCTGTCTTATAACCGCGACAGCCCTTCCTTTCGACAAGATTACCATCCCTCTGGTCTTAGTCCTCTGCAAGTAGAGTAAATCCCATCTGTTCCATTAAATAACTCCTTGTCCCCTCCACATGTGTCTCTTGGAGGCAAACTAAATCCGCACACATTAATCTCAAGGCAGCCGCCACACGTTGTCTTTTCTTGTGGTCATTCAGCCTGAAAACTTTTAGTGAGACAATCCTTGCACTCATTAAAATACATCATATATCTGTACCATCCAAATAACCAGCATATCACTTTGTAGCTTCCTTATCTCGTATACTGAACATTTCCTTCTTTTACTCATTCACCTCCTGTGACTGCTCAACCATCTCGAACCTAGTGCTGTGCTATACTGTGCAAACCCCATCCCACCCCACCCCTACCCCTACCCCACCCTCTGTCCCCCATTAAAACTACCCCCCAGCCCCCCATCCCCCACAGGCAAATAGGTCACTCGTGACCTATGTGTGACAGTTTAGATTGCAGCAATCACAACTCTCCCTCCTCCTGAACCTACCTCCCTTTGAAACCCAAATCACCCACAGTTCCTCCCAAAAAAAGAAAGCAAAACCATAGAAACCCCTACCCTCCCTTCTGCTCTTTTAATTCTATGAGATACTGTTGAGCCTTAATCTATGATCTATGAAAAGAAGATTCTAACATGCCCCTTAACAATGATCTTAAGCCTTGCTGGGTACAGTAGATATGCCTCGTGTCCTAAGTTCTGAAGGGGCGCAATCAGTTGCCTCAGCCTCCACCTTCTTTCTACTGTAGCATGGCAGAAATCTGGGTGGGCAAAGAAAGTGACCCTCTCAAACGTGCATCTAGCCTCTGGCTATGCCTTCTCCATAATCTCCTGTCTTGAAAGAAAGTTGCCAACATAGACAAGAATTCCCCGAGGTTTGACAGCCTGAGATGCCCCATATGTCCTTTTTTGAGTAAGTGGGAAGTGGTGTGCTCTCTGAACTTCGCTCTCCCACCCCCAGGATGCCAATTCGGGGAATGCCCCCTTGAACAAATTAATTACAAAGGACCTGACATCCTGCCCTTCAACTCCTCCGCCACCCCTAAAAGTCTTATGTTGTTTCGCCTTTGGTGGTTTTCGAAGTCCTCCAATTTCCATTGAATATCCTCCGCCATCTTCTCCTGTGCCTCCTTAAATGTTTGCCATCTACTGACATCATCTTCTAGCTTCCCTGTTCGCTCCTCAACATGAGCGACTCTGTCCGCCATCTCATCGTACAGTTTGGTCATCTTCATCATGGAACTTTGAATTTTTTTTGCGCTAATTTGGTTCTTTGACTCTCTAATCTGGCTTCGCCCTGCATCAGCTTCAAAGTTGTATATAGCAGATCCAGTGAGGTGGCTTGAGGCGGGCTGCCTACATTGTCCTGAACCAGCTGAGTATCATCTTCCATACCCTCCTGATATAGATGTGAGGTCGCTGAATAATCCCAGCATAGTTTCCTGTTCGGGGCATCATCTGAAGGACTGCAGGGGGGCTTTGATTTTGATTCTGATCTTTTTTTCCCCTGCTGAAAGCCACTGTGGGTCGCTGGTGCTTTTTGAACTGATGAGCTGACTACAGAATCAGAGTCTGAGCTGCTAGCCAAGCTTCCCTCGCTCGATAAGAAGGAATCTGAATCATCATTAAGTGAGAAAAAGCACTCCCCATCCGGGGTACGGGGAATCCCCCTGTCTTGTGCTAGCCCATGAGCCTGTCCTGTGGCCCCTTCCTCTGCAGACAGCATCGCGTACCCAGGGGGAATTTTCCCAGCCCTTATCTGGTTACTGCATGGCAAGTTTTCTACGCCCCAAACAGCCCCTCCACCAGCACCGCTGGAACCTGCTTGAGCGTAACATTACTATTGTGATTTGCTCTGTTTTCAATCAAAACTGCGGGAGAGTTACCTTTTCCAATGCATTGTGTGTCCTGAACGTCCTGGATAGCCTCCGTAGCCTCCTCTGAGACAACTGCGGCGTCTCGCTTCTCGCTGGGGATTGTCTACGGCCCTGCTTCCGCCTGTTGCCCAGCAACCACGCTTCTAGCGTCCTCTGACAGACCAGCTTCACTGTCAGCTGCTGGTCTCTCCGGCGCCCTCGCGGAGAAAGATTCCTTCAGGGTAGTTTGCCCCAATACAAGATCCTTAGGGTCTTAAGGTTTACTCGCCTCTGAGCCGCCCCTTACGGATGGCAACTTTCTGATGGCTCCGTTCGTGTCCTTCCCAACGGTGCTCGGAGTGGGTGCGCCGCGGTCATTGCCTCGCAGTTCATCCATTTTTTCCCCGTGATATCTCCGTGGCTGTATTGAGGTGCGCAGGCTTAGGGCTGATGCTGCTTCCTTGCTGCAAGCATTTGCGTGCAGCCCTTTCTTACCCTCTAAATCCTTTGGCTGTTTGGGCCCCCGAGGTGCCATTCTATTGCTGCTTCCAAACCGCTGCCGCTGCCGCTGCCACCGCTGAAGAAGCCGGTCAGGTCGGCTCACCAATGCTGCCTTGATCCGTGACAAACACCGAAATGAGGACACTCCCGGATCCAGGCCGTAATCCAAACGTTGACCAGGTAGGGAACCTCAAGCATTCCAGCACTCCTGTGGGATAATTTCAACTTGGGAGGAGGGATAGAGAACTGCGACTACTCGCTGCAATCAGTCAGCTTCCATCTTGCCCCCCGGTTGCATCTTTGATTTTAAAGGAATTTCACATACAAGACCAACAGCAGGAAAACTGTATGGACACCAGAGACACAGGAGCATCAATGGTGACCCTCACTTCATCAAAGCCAACTAGTTCTTTGTATGACAACATGGATGTCTGACATTTTCTAAATACAGTGATTGATGGTGATGCTACAGAAGAAGACATCTGTCATTGGCCAAGAATATTTAATCAAAGTGATCCCTCCTGCTTAGTTTGTAATCAAAACTCCCTGTTGTACTGGAAGGAGGGCATGGGAAAGAATAGGCAAGCCATGTGAAAAGACAAGTGTGCGTGCTGTACTGGTTTGCCTGTACAAATCAACCATATTAAAGCAGGCACATGATGCAGTTGTACACTCATTTTGCAGCGGATGAATGACACACTCATCTTGTGTCTTATGTCAGTATGATAAAATGCACTAAAATGCTGTTGACTTTTTATGGTATGCTCTACCACGCCCACTGTTGTAGCACAGAATCCACTGTGTGCTTCTTAAAAGCCTTACTCTTATCATGTGACACCCATAGGCATGCACATCATTGGATACTAGAAAACGACAGTGGAGAGTGAGAGTGACTACCTTGCAGTATGAGATCCATGTGCAAGAATAAAGGAAGCAGAACATTTGGGCCTTATGTGTTCTTATTCTCATTCCTTCAAGCTATAAGCATTAAACCTTGTTTACCTTCCTCTGCTGTATTCGGTCGAAGTCCCACAAGATTTCAATTCAATTCAATTCAATTGATCTTTATTTCGACTGATTCAGCCATAAAAGATACATATAAAACACACAACATTTCATTTTACACTTATGTTACTTAATGCAAATTAAAATATATCCGTAATTTACAAAATTCATTAAAACCATCTTCAATTAAAAAGACATACGTATATGCACAAGCACAAAGTTTTGTCACCATTTACATCTAATAGCGAGGGAAGGAGTCATGCACCAATTTATTTAGGAAAATATGCACATGATTTAACTGCTCAGAACGGTTGGCCGATCTACTTTCTAGCAAAATAAACTGAAAGAAGAAATCTGCTGATACTGAATACAACAATTTGTAGGGTATTAGTTCTGGCAATCCTATATGCCAGGGAGCATTTTCTTATTCCTAGGGTGTTGCACAGGGGTTTGATCCACTTTTTTCTCGCTTTATCATAAGCTTGACAGAAAAAAAGAATATGGACATCATCCTCAATATAGGTGCCTGAACACATTATACACTTCCCCTGTGTAAGGTCAACCCCACCCCGATTTCTCTTAGACCAACGTTCAACGTTAGAGTTTGTCATAAGGTTCCCATACCTGAACTTCAAAAATAGAGACTTCGCAAGAGGAGGCTCTATCTCATCTAGGAATTCCTCGAAAAGAGGCTCATCCTTAAAGCTTAAGAAGTTTTGAGTAAGGGAACCGAGATTGTTACCATTCACTAGTCGATTGGTGATGAGGGACCAAAACGCTTGTTTCACCATAGATTTTGCATTGAACGGCAACCCTTCAGGACATTCCCAGAACTGCGACAAACCCAGGATAAGGAACCATTTTTTAATATGATTGAGCCATACAACAGAGTGTAGAGAATCAAGACCCAATATCTCCTGAAGGCCTTTCCTATAGTCAATCAATTCAGGAGTAGACCATAGTCTTACCC
The DNA here is from genome assembly GCF_964261635.1 of Lissotriton helveticus. Lineage (NCBI taxonomy): Eukaryota > Metazoa > Chordata > Amphibia > Caudata > Salamandridae > Lissotriton > Lissotriton helveticus. The sequence continues at coordinate 1,377,532,842 of NC_136069.1, read as the reverse complement.
AAAACATTAATGGTCTTAAGATTGTGTAATTATCGGTTCTTTTGAGATTCAGATCCATTTGGAGAGGAATCAGAGGTGTACTGATGGGGACCCTTACGATTGATCTCATGAATTTGTTATCCAATCCATAGAAACTGTCCTTTGACCAAGGCCCCCATATCTCAGCCCCATAAAGGGCAGCAGACTGTGTTTTGAATTTAAAGAGCTCAAGCGCAGGAGTAACGCTTTTGCTTGAGCAGGTATTTAGTTTGCTGATAATTGGTCTAACATTATGGGCATAGGACATCTTGCTTTTCTCAATTTGGTCTTTCCAAGTTAGGTTTGAATCTAACACCACCCCCAGATAAGAAAAGTTGTCCACTATTTCCAAGGCCTGGCCGTCTAGACTTAAGGTCCCCCTATCTGGCCTTGGGGGATTTAGAGCCATACATTTAGTTTTATTAACATTCATCATCTTGTAAACTAACTGAGCCCAGAATGCTACTTAAGCAACGCCAATCTACCACATGTCTTTCCATGGGAATCTGGATGTTGCCACAACAGCAACTCACTTCCCTCAAAGATTTACCTGAAAAGTCTAGAGGAACTCTTCATCTTCCCAGCACTGCCAGCCCAGGTATTGATCATGGTCCATGGAAATCTCATGTCCACAGCATGTGTAGCTTTTAACACCTGTGTGACCATCCAAAAATCATTAGCTTCACTTTGATATTTGTTTTTGTGTGCATCAGTATCTTAGCTGCTCACTCAAGAAGAAGAGAGACAGAGAGGAGAGTAGAATGTGTTGCTCAAGCTAATCAGCCCAGTGTTTTCTCACTATCCCTCTTCCCCCAGGGATATTCAGGAAAGAAGTTGTGATCACTCAGTTGCTTGCTGTATGCTCTAAGGTTATGGAGATTAACATTACTCTATTACTCTATGTCATGCAGATGGAAGTTAGTGTGCATCTGTAAATATGACATGCTCCGAATGTGCACATTTCACTCTTACATGCATTGTTACATGGGGGTGATTTGACATGAATGTTATTCAGAGGTTACGCATTGCCAATGCCATATCAAATCTAGGCCTTGCAGAGGGATGACTGAATGTGGATGGCTAACCAAATTGAACGTATGTCTAACAATAACAGCAATGTCAAAATATGTGATGCTCCTTGATATCAAAATGTCAGCCATATTTCTAAAACAGCCTGAAAATAAATGTGCACAATGGTATCCTTCTTAGTGTCTCGGAAATATGTGATATGTCATGGTAGCATTGTCCATAACCCAACTGAGATCCATGGCATAAGTTGACAATTTCTAGTGGGCATGCGGGAGAGGTTTTATTCCTGGGCGTGAATGGCACAAATATTGTTTTGCAAGATATCTTGTCTAAATTATTGTAAAGTCAAATATATTGAGTTTTCTCTTTAAAAACTATTGTTTTCTAGAATGCCCAAGTACTTTAATATATTTTTTTACATATCGTTTCTTAAATATATTACTATAGCAATTTTAAATATTAGTATTCTTATAATGATTGTTTGAATGTTTAATTATGTTTTTATATTTAAGAAGTAATTTATAATTTAGTAGCAGGTTGATATGTTTTGACAGGGATCACTAGGAAGTTATTTAACTGATACATGAATATTTTCTATGTTAATTGCATATTTGATTGTTCACTAATTAATTTAACTCATGCAAATTGCTTAATTGATCCTTTATTTTAATTAATCAAATGTATTTTGTGAGTTTTAATTGGTACTTTGATTTGTCTAGAGTTGACTATCAATTTAGTATTGGGTTCTTGAGTTTGTAGGAGAATAGGGCGGGAAGGTATCTAAATGATATTTTGTTATGACATTATTTTAATGTTAATTAAAATATTTACTTGGTGGTATGCAAATACTTTAATTGATTGATTAGTATATACATTATTTGCTGTATTTTAAATGTATTTTAATTAATTGCTGTTTCATTCATAACCATTTTTAATAAAAAGAAAAACATAATGTTTTTTCAATATATTATTTGTGTTAATTTTACTTGTTTTATTTGATTACTGTTTTAATGTTATTGTTTTTTTAATCTATATTATATTTAAAAGATGTTTTTTTTTTAACAAAGTGGAGAGGCAAGTGCATTTATTTTAAATCCAGTCCAATTGTTTCTGTACTATTGATTAGATTGGGTTGGCAATAGTAAATCTAACCCCTCCGAAGTCCAACACTTTACCTTCTTTTGATTTTGTGTTCACTGGGAATAGTACATTTACCCCCTCCAAGTTCCAGCTCCTGCTCTAGTTTTGTTTAAATTATGAGTGAGAGTGAGAATATTAAATCTGACTCCTTTGAAGTCCAACGCTTTTGCTAATGTTATTTATTTTTGATTGTTGGTATATGTTTTCATTATTTTTCTCTTATGTATGTTTATATCATTTATAAAAAAGAACAGCAATTTTTATTTATATATTTTATGTTACTTATAATCTTTAGTTTGAACTTTTTAAGTAATTATATTTTTAGTGTATTTTTTAAATTGTTTAACTTTTTATATTTTGTACAGTCTATATATAAAATATCTATATCTATATTGATATATGTGTAAATATATGTATATGTATAGATACACATATGTGTACATGTTTATTTATATAGTTAATTTGTAGTATTAATTACAACTATTTTATATTAATTTTATTTTTTATTATTTCATATACATTTGTATTGGAGTGTCTTTTGGCAGAGGAAAACATGATGTTGACATGTTGATGCTACAGTGCTTGCAGCAGGTTGATGCTACCATGCTTGCACTCCTAAATTTCTCCTTCTCTGTGGCCTGCTTCTTTTAGAACACTGAGGTGTCACTGTCTTCATTTGGGATCCTCTGCCGATGTATTAAGCCAAATGCTTCCTCTCTGCTGTAAGCCGTTGTATGAAGCTAAATTTCTGATGCTGAGGACGATGTATGAATGTGTTGCTCTGGCTGCTCTGATGGCTCACTTGCCCAACATAAATGAGATACAGGCATGTTTAGATGGGGCTGTTTCATTCACTTCTTTGGATATGTCGCAGCCTCCCATCAGGTTGAGTTAAATATTGTTTCTAGACATCTTACATCCTTCATTTCATCTGAAGAGGGGTATTGGTATATTCACATGCCTTTTGGGTTGGCATCAGTGTCAGAGGTATATGAATAATTTGTTTAAGAATTTGCTTTGATCTTGGTCGTGGGAGGTTTGTGGTAGAGTGACTGTGCTCCCCTTCCCCTCCCCGCACTCTACGCAGCACTAACTTTATGTAATAGTTGTAATAGTTGTACCCTGAATTTACTGTGCCCCTCATCTACTTTTCATTCTCTTCTTTCGACTCTACTGTGATCTTACTGTGGCGCCTTTGTGCCTTTCCTTTGCAGTTCCTTCCAGCCCGCGTCATGCTTACGGTTTATTGGGGGATATTTCTGTCTTTTCTCGCCTCCCCGTCCTCGCACCTCTTGAAAGCCTTCCCTTCCCTGCGTGCCTGAGATCGGACGGAGGCTTTCATCCCCCCCCCGCTTTTCCTCGGCGCTTTCAAGCTGAGGGAATCCCTATTTGACCTTTATTTAATGGGGCCGGCGTCTTTTAAACGCCGGCCCTGCGCTACTTGCCGCTATGCTCTTCTTGATGCTGCCTTTGTCTCCGTAGCAACCCCAGCCTCTCTCGGAGATTGAGAGGGCCGCCGAGGGTGCCGCGGTGACGAGAACCAGCAGAGGTCTCCATCTTTAAGCTCGGAGGCCTCTGACGCTTGCCACATTAGTTTGAAGCTCCGAGGCTTTCTCTTACCTCCTGCAGAGATCGCTTCACGCCTCGCTCCCCGACGAGTGCTCCATTAATCTGCTGCTCCACGCTCACTGCATTATTGACCTAAAAAAAAAAAGGGTTAGCTTCTCCTACACAATAATAGAGAAATGACTGCCCTGCTTTAGAGGAAAGTTCCTTAGACAAAAAAAACAAACAAACAAGAGAGAGAAACTATGTACTGTGGTAATAGAAAATGGACTATGTTGTACTAAAGGAAAGTTCCTTGGCACCTGATACTGTTTCCATGACTACTCTCCTCCATTTTGTTGCCAACATTCCTACTACTGACAGTTACTATTCATTTCTCACCCAGCTTACAGACCCAGTTTTTTACCATGGCTTCTGAACCTTCTACCTCCAGTATGGAAGACAAATTGGAAGGACTTCTCAATAAGGCCCTGGACAGGGTGATGGAGTCTTTGGACGACACCATTAATAAAAAGTTGGAATCACTTTCCAAACCAGGGTGGCAACACAAGAGAGCTCAAGGGGACTCTAGCAAGGCTACAAATAGCCAAAGGAAGAGACAGATTATTACTGCCCCCCCTGAAGGTGCCAAAAAGTCTAGGAGCTCCAACCCTGGTTACTTGAACTCACGCTTTGGCGTTGAAAATAATGGTGCCTCTGGCACCTGGATGGGCATTCAAAAGGTCCGAGCCTTCCTATCTCCATCGATAGTGACGATGGATTGGAGGACGAGATAGAACTCTCTAGCTCCTCAGACTTCAATTCTGATGAAGAGGAAGGCAAATCAGAGAGACTTTGGGTGAGGCATCAGGGGCCTCTGGGTCTAGAATGGGAATACTTGACCCCTTTGGGGAACATATGTTTGACCCACTACTTATCAAACACCCCCTTTTGCCAGAATGGACCCCGTCCCAACACATTGGTGAATATCTCTCCTTTTGGCTTCGCAAGGAAATGCCAAAGGAGGTCAGAGCTCGTTTGAGATCTGAATGTCCCCGACCCTCCCTTCCTGACAAGATAGCTATGACCCCTGAACTGGACAGTAAGGTGTTGGCTTTCATTGCCAAGACCGGTAAGGATCCCAGGAGGGGACTTGATAAGGGCCTGAAATCCTGCCAAGACAGGCTCCTGGACATCATGGGTCCACTCACTAAAATGTTTGAGCTGGCGGAAGGGGCATACGTTTCTGATACTCCCATTGACCCAAGAGAACTGCGCCAGTGGGCACAAAGGGCGATCTGCCTTTTAGGCAATGCAAATACCGCACTTTCAAATGAAAGGCGTAAGAGCCTACTCTTGAAGATCGACCCCAAATTGGCCGAACTGGCCTCCAAGGAAGGGGGTGCATCCTTTCAGGGGCTTCTCTTCGGAGAAGAATTCATCAGAGAAATGGCAAAGTACGTGGGAGTTTTTAACTCCATTCAGAAATCACAGAAGGATATTAAGAAGGTGTTTAACAATAGAGTTTTTTCACGAGCCGGGAGGATGCGAGGTCGATTCTCCGGCCGTGACCCTTTGGAGGACGCGGAGGAAGGTCCCCTCAATCCTGATGTGACTTCCAGTCATCCTTCCAGTCGTCCTTCTTTCCCCAAAGACAAAGGTTCAGAGGAAGAGGATTCAGAGGAGAAAGGAAGGCAAGAGGCTTTTCTACAGGTAAGAGCTCCCAAAGACCATTCAGATACCCCTAAAAAAGGTGGGCGGGAGACTAGCCCTTTTCTCTGGGAATTGGTCCATGGTGAGTCAGGACCCTTGGGTGCTAGACACCATAAAGGGATACAAAATAGAGTTCGTAGACCTTCCTGTTCAGGAAAGATTCCCCCAAGAAATCTGCTTCTCACAGAAGGACTCCGCTTTAGTGTCCCAAGAGGTGAGAGACCTTTTTGCCAAAGGTACAATCCCGGAGGGAGAAGAGATTGGCTTCATCAGCAACGTCTTTCTGGTAGAGAAGAAAGACAAGACAATGAGGCCCGTCTTCAATCTCAAAGACCTGAACCAGTGGGTGGTGTACCGCCATTTCAAAATGGAGGGAATCCACCTTCTCAGGGGCGTCTTGAGAAAGGGAGACTGGCTTACTCGCCTAGATCTCAAGGACGCATACTTGACCATTCCCATCTGGTCCCCTCATCAGAGATTTCTCCAGTTATTTTGGGAGGGCAAGCTTTGGCAGTTTTGCAGCCTGCCCTTCGGTCTTTCATCGGCCCCTTGATGTTTCACCAAGGTTCTCCTTCCGATAGCAGGGTGGCTGAGGAACAAGGGGGTGAGGCTAATTCTCTATCTCGACGAAATCTTGATAATGGCCGAATCCAGAGAGGTCCCTTCACAACACACTGCCCTCGCAATAAATCTTTTGGAACACCTAGGTTTTGTGATAAACACAAAGAAGTCCTCTACGTCTCCAACCCAGGTCACTCAGTTCTTGGGTTTTTCAGTAGATACACTCCAAGCGGAATTGAAACTAACAAAGTCAGGAAACTCAGGAAAGAGTTAAGAAAAGCGCTAAAGATTCGCTCCTTTCCTCTAATGACCTTGGCAAGGATATTGGGTGTGCTGTCCTCCACTATCCAAGCGATATATCCGGGTCCCCTGCATTATCTGGTACTTCAGAGGCTCAAGGCCAAAGCCCTCAGGATAAATCCATCCTATTCTCAAATGTTTTCCCTGGACACAGACTCCAGGAAGGAAATAATATGGTGGTTAAAGAATGTAGAAGCCTGGAACGGCAGAACAATTTTCGGGGAAGAACCGGACTTAGTCATACACGAGGCGTGCCTGGAAGGTTGGGGCGCATCGTGCGGCGATTCTTCAACGGGGGGACTTTGGACCCAGCAATAGAGGGATCTTCATATCAACTGCCTAGAACTACTGGCAGGGTCCTTTGCTATCCGGAGCTTTACCAAGGATTTGATGAAATGTTCGGTCATGCTTCGCATGGACAATGTATCCGCTGTGAGATACGTAAACAAAATGGGGGGCCCTCATTCAAAGGGCCTCTCGGACCTAGCGAAGAGCTTTTGGGTGTACTGCCTCAACAAGGGCATCTCGGTCGTCGCCGAACATATTCCGGGGTTGAACAATGGGGTAGCAGACTGGTTCTCCAGGAATTTTGTAGATTCGAGCAACTGGAGATTAGACAGGGAAATTTTTCTTGCGATCCAATCTCGCTGGGGTCCCTTCGGAGTAGACCTCTTTGCGGACTGTCTGAATGCTCAACTGCCCAAGTTTTTCACCTGGAGGCCGGACCCTCTGGCCTTGGGGATAGACGCCTTCTTTCAGAACTGGCTTGGTCTGGGACCTTATGCATTCCCCCCCTTTGCCATGCTTCCACGCCTCCTTGTTCAAGTCCAGAGGAACAGAGAATCCGTGGTAGTAATAACCCCCCTCTGGAGATCTCAGGCGTGGTTCCCCATCCTGTTGGAAATGAGTGTAGATTTTCCAATCCGCATCCCCACTTTCAAAGAATTGCTGAGAGGACCTCACTGGGAATGTCCCCCTCTTGTTCTTCAGGGCATCCTGTGTCTGATGGCCTGGAAGATTTCAGGACACAGTGGCAGATCCCAGGACTTTCGGAGCCTATAGATTAGCAAAGAGCAGAGTATTTTGGCTGAGGAGGGTTCATGACACGCATACTCCTCATAAGTTTTTTGGTCAGTAGATTTTGGCCTACCGAGGTACGATCTAACAAGCAGTGACCTGCAGCAATTGCCAATCTATATACGTTAACGGTCCGATAAGCCAGTCCCGATGCAAAGATTTCTGTCAAAAAATTAAGAACCTGAAATACATCAGCTGAAACAGGATCGTAACCCCGTCGAAGGCACCAGCAAACCCATTTACGCCAAGCCAATCTATAGACTTTTCTGGTACCAGGGGCCCATGATTCAGACATGAGTCTGAAAGCGCCCTCATGGTCTTATCAGATTTGTATGCTAGAAATGCAGGGGTTAACCAGTCTGAACCCTCAATTCGTTCAATGATATCCAAATTACTGAATTTGTCTAACTCAGACTTGAGTTCCTTCCCCAAATTGATAGGTACACGCTGCACATTATGTCCCACAGGCTAGTATTCTCTTTTAAGAAAATGTAATGCTTAATTCTATTTAATTTTCCAAGATTATCTGTATAGATTTCAGGATGCATGCTGACCCACATATATCATCCACGTTGCAAACTTCATTGCTAAGATATTCTAGGAAATGTTGTCTGGACAAATCCAATTCAGGATGGCCAGCATCAAGAATGATATCAAGATTCTCTTGCTCATTCCATCCCAACAAATTAGAACCACCCATAACTACATGTATAGTGCCTGTGATCATCTTATAATCAAAAGCAAGCGTCGCATTGAACTGGCCCATCAGTTCCATCTGTTTGCCTCTATATGCAAACATTTTAATGCATGATTCATCAAGACATGGAATATTCAACCTGGCAAACTCCATTTCACCAATCAATGTGTATCAGCCATCACTTTTACCTTAATATTATTGATAGAGATGTCCAAAACCAGAAACTTTCTTATTATAAGATCACAAAAGGATGCAACTTGAGCGACCGCGCGGAACATTGATCAGTAAGAGCATCCCAGGTTGGCAGATCCTGTCAGGTGGGTGAAGTGGATGGCAGAATAATCTTGAGTTCTACCTTCCTAGAGAATGTGTCTCCTTTTCATTGAACTAAAAATTTAAACTTTAATGAAAATATGAATGTTTTATATATTTTTCAACTGACAATGGAAACAATAAAGGTTCTAAACTACTGCCAATAATTCAAAGGATATAGCATTCACAATGTAAAGGCCTTATTTAGCCTTTGGCAGGTGGACTGCTATACCTAGAGGTCAACTTCCCTGGAGAAAGGTGTCGCTGCTATATTTTGAGGTGGTAACAAATTGGAGTATTAAGAGGGTTGAGAACCCACAATAAATAATAGTCTCAATCCCTCTCAGGGTGAACCACTGATTTCAATTAATAAACCAGACCATGCCCCCTTGGTAGATTGTCAAAAAAGGAGGGGTTTGGCCCAAAGGATTAGAGGGTAGGTAGGGCCAGTTATACTACATAAGAAAAAAATTACCTATGCCTCTAGTGACTTCACAACACTTATTCATATGAAGTAAGATGAACGCAAACTAATACGTTTACCTTAGCAGTAATTTCTGCCTTTTATTTCATAATTTTTTTTTAATTAATATCTTTGATCACAAAAAGAACACATAGTCAACTAAACGAAATACCACATTAGTACTTACACAGTGAAAATGAACAACGTGAAAATGTGTTTTGACATACAATTACAAATAAACTCATAATAATCAAACATCAATACAATTTGTGACATTTCATTCGTTTGTATTGATGTTTGATTATTTCCCATGTTAGTTCCCATAGAGTCTTTAGATACGCCTGCAGCCCAAACCGCTAGACGAATTACACCAAATTTGGTAGAAAGGTAGATTTATTTTCGCAGATCATGCTTTTTGAGAAATCCACATTTGTGTATCTGGGAAGAGCAAAAACACAGATCTCATGGTGAGATCTGATTGTCTGCCAGCACATCAACCAGAAAGTGATGGAAGCCATCTTGGGACCAATATACATGATAGCACTCTTTGAAATGCATTATAGTGAATGGCAGGTTTTGGAGGTCACAAAAAGGAGAACGCAAAAAGGATGATAACAGATTTTATTTAAAACATTAATCGTTTGTTAATAAGGTAATTTTACCCTGTAAAACAGCCTTCTGCTGAGATTTCATGAACCATGTTTGAGAGAAAATAGTTTTCTCATGATTTTACCATAGGGGTTATGGAAGGTGCTCCAGAATCTAAAATGAGAGCATATTTTCTGTAAATTCACACTGTCTTTCTCAGCCATATGAGAATCAAGGCTGACATTCTCAGTAAAACATTTACTTCCAACAGGAGCAGCCTGTCAGTGTATTCCCTTGTATTCTACTGCAGCCTCCCAGAGTGTTCTGAAGAACAACTAGAGCGCTAACAGTCTTACTTATGACAAAAGTGTGGCACACCTAAAGATGTCAGCGCGCACCAGTGCTGACTGGGCGAGCACCGTGAACACTGACAGGTACGGTGGAAAGCACGAGGGGAATCAGGAGGAAACGACATTTCCCAGCAGGCTTTGCGGTGTGCGTGTCAACGCACGCGTCATTGACATCACCCCTACTTGAGGGTCTGGAAGAATGGATCCCTCACAGCACCGTTCTTCCAAACAGGGAGCCATACTTGTTCAAATTTTTTCGTGTCACAGGATTCATTACCATCCACGCACATGTTACAAAACGGCATACTCATTTTTTCAGAGTCAACATTGTCATCACTCTCAGAAATACTAGAAACAACCACAGTGAGGATAGCATTAGAAGTGCTCTCAGTCGCACGACCTTTCTTGGAGGACTTGCAAACACGGGCATAGTGTCCCTTGATCCCACTGTTGTTACACACAGAGTCTCTAGCACAACAATTGGGAAAACTTAAAGAGTAAGAAAAACTGACACATCTATAACACCACCCCCTTTGATTGTCATTACTATTCCTTTCACGATCAAAGAAACACTGTTGATGTAGATCACATTTGTTACATGGTTGGGTATCATTGCTAGTGGTGGTGTGAGATTGAGTGTTCTTTAAAACATTCTTATTCTTGGTTTTCAATGACACCTTAGCAATATGGTCAGAAAAGTCTTTACCAATGTAACAATCAGACAGGGTGAGTACACCATCTTGGCCTTTCTTTGTGCCTTCACTCTGGGTTTGGTTACTATCTTCACAATGTATCCTTATTTCTTTTACCCAAGAGGAAGTATTTTCAACACCTTCCACAATTGCAATAACCTGAGTTAACGTGTAATTTTTGGATAAAAGTTGTTCTTGTACCCTAGAGCTGTTGGTACAAATTACCAGTTGATCCCTCACAAGGGAATCTAAAAGTTCACCAAATTCACATGTGCGTGTCAGGGTTTTGAGAGAACCAACATAGCTCCCCACACGTTCGGTGGGACCCTGGACTCTTGTGAAAAACTGTGCGGCTCCAAAACCACATTGATTTGAGGACCAAAATAGCATTCCAACAAAGTCATAGACATTTCATACACGTCTGTAGGCTCGCCATCACCATTGCCAACTGTTATGAGGTCCATGCTGTCATAAATATTTCTGCCTTCCACACCTAAATTATGTGGCAAGATGGCTTTTTTCCTGAAAGCCGAAAATGTTTCTCCCCCAATTGCCACTATATACTAATCAAATAAGTTCCTCCAATTCTTCCAAGGAAGGATTGGTTCCCCCTTTTCAGATACAAATGTGGGGGTTGAGACATGCTGGTAGATTTGGCCATAACTTCTTAATTGTAGAAGAAAACAATTGTTCAAATTGGCAATACTTAAAGCACAAAAATGAAATTCTCACCATGAATAAATCTTGTTTTGAGGAGATAGTCATGAGTATAAATCGATGTGAGAATCACTAATCTCTTCTCACCTTGTGAGTCACACTGCGTTGAAAGTGCATTAAAACTCACTGTTCGATTCGTAAAGCATTGGCTGTTTGAGGAATTAAAACATCATTAAGATGGCCGCCACATTGCACGTTGCGTGACCTGACGCATACGTTTAGCGTCAATGTCAGCGTGACGTGAGCAAAAGAATGCAGGGAACATCGAAGGTGCTCGGAATGCAGGGACGTCAGTCGTGCCTGGAATGCGGGAGCCCAGGCTGCAGACACGTGATGGAGATTTGAAAGTAAGCTTGTAACTGTCACTGGGTTGTCACTGGGTTGCAATTCCGGAAATTTTAGGAAATTAATACACTTTTTAAGTACTAAGGCTCCGGCGTGAGTTCCGATGTCTAAAAGCAACGTAGCATGTGGTCTGCTGCTTCAGATGAAATACCTCCATCCAAGTATTCCCACTGAATACAATTTTCGACAAGGAGGTTTCGCAGGGGTGGGTTCACAGGGGAATCGGTGGTTGCTCACGCTTGTCCCCAATCAAAAGCAAATCGTCGCCAGTAATAAAGGCTAAAGTCAAAGGAGATCCAAGTGAGGCTTTATTCAGTGCAACCACCAACAGAAGCACATCCTAAGCTGGAATGACTCATGACAATCCATGAGGTTATAACATTCTAAATTCTATAACTAGCACACACAGGTAAATTACAACACTTCCTCTTCTAATTCATTAAATCATTCTGACATGTAGACTGAAACATCCACTTTCAACACCAGCACCATACTGCCAATTAACTCCATGGTGATAAGCAGTGTACTAAAGTGTTCTAATGAGCAACTAGAGTGCTATCATTCTGAACATATGCCAAATGAGTGGCACATCTGACCACCATCTTGATGGAATCAAAGTGGAAAACTGAAAGCTGGTAAGGAGAACTCGCCAGGCCCCCCGTAGCTGCCTGCAGCAATTAAACTCAAACGCCCTCTGGAGTGCCTCGGACCCTTGTGGGGTCAAACAACACGGCACTGGCACCCCACCACGCAGCTCCTCCTGGCTGCACCACTCACGCTCCTCCTACTTCCTGCATCGGACCTCAGAAGTCGAGGCACGTCTTCAGTATCTCAGTGCATGGTGACAGCCTTTCCTGAGGCTCTACAGCTGCTGGGACTTCTGGGCCAGAACCCTCGCGCACCAGGAAATCTTGTGGGACGACTTTGCTTTGGTAGGCTGCCAGGCAAATTTTACACGCCGGGCCACGTCAGGAGATGCCGATGTGACTCATTCTCTCCAAGGCTTCTCCGCTCCTAATGGGCACATCTGTGAGGCAGCTTGCAGCACACGTCATGATTTTCATAAAGCTACCCAGCGGAAAGAAAAGAGCGCTATACAAGCTTATTTTTATTAAAGGGATTTTCCAATAAAGTGCTCACCATGTGCTTTTGTTGTTGTTTTTTTCATTTCTGAGCACTTCTTCAGTTGCAGAATAGAAGTCCAGCGCTCCACACACACTTTGAGAAAGTCACTGTAAAGCGCGCAACCTGCACTTTTTGTTTTAAAAAGGTAAAGAACAGTCCAGTTCTTCACCTGCTCTAGCCGGGAGCAGCAACTGAAACCTGTCCCAACCCACTCACATTGGGCAGCACTCTTCACATAGTCCTTCCGCCTTCCTTCCAGGCAGGTTCCTTTTAGATCCAGGAAGGATCTTTCTTGAAGTCTTTCATCTCCCTGAGACTTACAGCAGGAGGCAAAGGACACACAAGCGCAAGGAGAATCTTCACAAGCAGGATACCCCAGCAGGGCAAAGAGAGTCAGTCCTTTTTCTCCACCACAGACAGAAGCATCAACTGCAGGCCAACCCAGCTCCCACACATTAAAAAGGCAGCGCTTCTCACACATTTAATATGCTCTTCTTGTTGGCTGAGTCTTTTTGTTTCTTGAAGTAATCTAAAGTCCTGGGGTGTAAGCTCCCATACTTGTACCCCATGTTATTATTGTTTTCTTAGTGGCAGAGGCTCTGAGCTCAGTCCAAACCAGTTCTGTCCTCCTTGATGCAGCATGACCACTGGGGGTGGAGACAGCATTGTGCAAAGAAGACACAGCCTATTCAGGTGCTAGCGAAACTCCTTGCACCACTCTAAATGCAGATCATGTCTATTCAGCCCAGCGATGAGTCACCAAGCCAGGGCACACCTCAACCACCCTTGTGACTGACTAGAGTGAATGCACATACTATACTCCTGTCACTCCAAAACCAGACTCTGAATACATAAACAGTCAGAGGCACACAGAATGGTCAAGTACGAAAATGCTCATTTTCTAAAAGTGGCATTTTCAAACACACAATTTAAAAACCACCAGTACCAAAAGGTGTGTAATAAATTCCGATTTCTGGGAGCCTAAACTACATTTCTCTAGCTTGTCCCAAATGGACATTTCAAGCAAGCATGGCTGATGAGGGATGTTACCCCAAAATGGGCCCCAGGATGCTTGTTTCTGGTCCAGGAATAAACTGGCTTGGCAGTTCTGGCTGGACTGTTCCCACGAGGAGCAGGATCAAGACTGATTTGCATATGTCTGGGTCTGAACTGGGGTGGCATAGTAAGCAAAAGAATGATGATGAATTTAACACAGATCTAATGGAGACTGAGGGTGAGTGTCTGAAAGTTTAGCGCTCAGTCCATCATCTATTGTGTTTGCTTTGATCACCCTAAATTGACAGGATATGCCCAGACATTGGTCCCTTGCTCACTTTATCACTGAATTTAAGCTAGCCTTGCTCATGAGGGGTGTTACCCCAAAACTGGTCCCAGTATGCTTGTTTCCTGTCCAGGGAGGATCTGGCTTGGCAGTTTGGGCTGGACTTTTCCCATGAGGAGCAGGGTCAAGACTGATTTGGATATGGCTGGTTCTGAACTGGGGTGTTGAAGTGAGCAAAAGAATGATGATGGATTTAACCCAGATCTAATAGTGACTGGAGGTGAGTGCCTGAAAAGTTTTAGAGCTCTGTCCATCATCGATTGTGTTTGCTTTGTTTGCCCTAAGTTGTCAGGGTATGCCCAGACATGGATCTCTTGTTCACTTTGTCACTAGATTCAAGCTAGCCTGGCTGATGAAGGGTGTTACCCCGAAATAGTTACCAGGATGCTTGTTTCTGATACAGGGAGGATGTGACCTGGCAGTTCGGGCTGGACTGCTCCAATGAGGAACAGGGTCAAGACTGATTTGCATATGGCTGGGTCTGAATGAGGTGGCGAAGTGAGCAAAGGAATGATGATGGATTTAACCCAGATCTAATAGTGACTAGGTGTAAGTGTCTGAAAAGCGTTAGTGCTCCGGCCATCCTCTTCTTGTGTTTGCCTTGTTCGTCCTAAGTTGGCAGGGTCTATCCAGACGTGGGTCTCGAGCTCGCTGTGCCACTGGATTCAAGCTAGCCTGGCTGATGAGGGGTGAAAGGCCGAAACCAGTCCTAAGATGCTTGTTCCGGGCAAAGGAGGACCTGGCTTGGCAGTTCGGACTGGACTGTTCCCATGGCTGGGTCTGAACTGGGGTGGCGAAGTGAGCAAAAGAATGATGAGGGATTTAACCCAGATCTAATAGTGACTGAGGGTGAGTGTCTGAAAGGTTTTAGCGCGCTGTCCATCATCTTATTGTGTTTACCAATTGGAAGTTCCACATGTAAAATGTTACAGTGCAGCCCCAATGATAGCCTATGGGACAGAGAGCCTTTTAACAGTGAAAAACGACATACACAATATTTCACTATCCGGACATGTCACACACCAGTACATGACCTACCTTTCACATACACTTCACCCTGCCCATTGGGGTACCTTGGGCCTACCTTAGGGGTTTTTACATGTAAGAAAAGGGATGGTTTCGTCCTGGCAAGTGGGTGCCCTTGGCAGGTCAAAATGGCAGTTTACAACTGCAAGCCCAGACACTGCAGTGGCAGGTCTGAGACATATTTACAGGGCAACACCTGTGGGTGGCACAACCAATGTTGCATGCCCACTAGTAGGATTTGATTTTCAGGCCCTGGAACACTCATAGCCCTTTACTTGGGACTTACCAGTAAATCAGATTTGCCAATCCTGGATGCCCAATCATATTTACAATTTATACAGAGAGCATATGCACTTTAGCACTGATCAGCAGTGGTAAAGTGCCCAGAATCCAATAGCCAACAAAAACAGGGTCAGAAACAAAATAGGCAAAAAGTTTGGGAATAAACTTGCAAAAAAGGGCCAGGTCCTAACAGACCTCATCCATGCTGCTTCATTCCCATATAGAAGACCCTGAATCGTGCCCAACAGTGTAGCTATTATAAGAAGTACGTGGAGCAAAAGATGAATGTACAAGAGTTCTTGATTATTATAATCAGGCCATAAGTTTAATATATGAGATTCAAATGCAAAAGCACCTACAGAAAAGGCTGAAAATTGTAGATGCCTTGAAATACAATAAGCGATAACAGAGGCTTCATAATGAAAACTGACAGCATTTGAATACAAAATAAAGACCTGCTTTTTAATTGCAGCTCTGGAATATAAATCAATGTGTATGGAGGTATGGAGACATTGCAAAAAAATACCCACCTTCGTACGCTGATTAATAAATCATTTCGTTTTATTACCATAAGGTTAAAAAGTATACATTTGCATAACAAGTAGGGCAATATATTTTAATTTCATTATCATATTGTCATCAATTTGCTTACATTAATACTTAGGAAAGACATATTGTCTGTTAAATGATCTGAGCCATGTAGCCCTAAATTTCTTGCAGAGCTAAATGACTGGCTGCAGTTTTGCTTCATTAGGAAACAAAAATCGAACCTAATAATAGAATAATCTGTCAGTGTTTAATCAATTATTCATTGTTTTAATGAATGTATTATGTTGTGTGCGATAGTGGCATGTAGCATAGGCTCTACTGACAAACATCCTTTCCTGTAATTAAAATAATTGTGAATTATGCAGATTACAATATTAATGCATTTCTGACACATCCCAGAAGCATAATACCAAACCTCAAACACTCTAGTGCGTGTAGCCAACACACGATACATTGAAAGATTAATTAATTTATCACACGTTCTGCCATTCATTAATCGATATGTTCATCCGAAAAAAGTGTAGTTAGTATGAGAAAAACTAGACCTTGCAAATATATTACGGATGTGCAAAAATGCAACAATATTTTACCACCAAAAAAGTTTTAACTTGTTTTAAAAAAAAATCTTCAAATGATTGAACTGCTCAAACTATGCACAGTTTTAGGAAAACAAATGGCTGGGAGAAAACATCTACAATAAGTAGGACTGTTCGAGAACAGCACCCGCATTCGAATTCCTGTGGCAAACGTCACTAATCCTGGGTTTGCCAACTTTGAGGGTGAAATTTAAAATTTCATCCAAACCTAATGTGTATTCTAACAACATATCAGTAAAAAAGAGACTAAGACATGTGGCATATTACATTTCTTTGTCCATTACTGTGTACCGTTGGGGACTCAGTCACAAAAATAATGCATCTATGTGATTAGTTTTAATTCTGTGATAGTTCTATATTTACTCTATTTTTGTTAGCTCATAGAATTTAATAGAGGTACGAATGGAAAACTAGGATATTTGTTGTTGTTTCCACGTGGAAGGTACTTGTCACCTAAACCTGAATCTCCTAACACTAATCAAAATTCGTCTACAGTGAATTTTGCACTATTCTATACATATTTTTTCTCAATAGTTAAAATATTTTCCCCAATTATTTTTCCCAACATTATAATTGCCAGTGCATCATGGAAAGATACCGAACTGCTCTTTTGCAGCAGTAACTTACTAAGTGCCTCTTGAATGAGGATGGTGCCCACATTCCCCCAATTGCTTACTAGTAATATTCATCAATCCGAGTCTGTCTTCCTTCTCATAGTCCTAATGATGTTAGGATTGTCTTGGCCTTAAGACAGCATTGCCTAATCTGGTTAACAAAACAATGTACAAAGTTCCCCAGGTGGGGTAGTGAAGCGTAGAGTGTGTCGCGTGAAGTGTGGAGAGTAGAAGAAAGAAGAACAGAACCAAAGAAGGGGAAGTACCCTTGTTGGAACTAAAACCCTCACACATCTAGCAAGCTAGATGTCACGCGACACACTCTACGCTTCACTACCCCACCTGGGGAACTTTGTACATTGTTTTGTTAACCAGTCTCTCGGACACGTACACTGGACCCCTTTAAATATTGTCCCTTCACGGTTCCCTCTGTTGTTGATATAGCATTGCCTAATCTAACATACAAAATACATTTTCATTGTTTACTCTCCTAACTCTACTCCTAGGTGTGGCTCTATTTTTTGTGGCCAATTAACATGCGCCTCCCTCTTCCTGATACATACCAATCCCCCTATCTTCCTCCCCCCCCCTTACCCCCCCCCCCAGGTCAGGAACCATAAAGATCTGGTAATGGTGGGACAAGGAAGACTGTAATGAAGATTGCCTGTGGGTAACTGGGGCATTACCTCCTTGTCTGCCTTCCTTGTCCCATTCCTAATAATGTGAGTCTGCACACAAGAAGAGAACGCTCCAGGATACAGGCAAACAGCAAGTGAAGTAACATAACTAAACACAAACAACTTGTGTCAATAGAAGAGAAACTGGAGTGAAGGATAGTAAACCACACCATGGATGGGCAGTCACAAGAAAGGCCCATCACAGGTCTCAAAAACAGCAAACCAGAAAGGGAGAGTAAACCATAGATTGCATGGTTCAATGACTGGAACCCATCACCACAGATGGTACCACAATGTGACAGAATCACTGAACAGGAGGGAAACCAGGAAACTGCTTTGGAAGCAAGGGGGATCATGATCCAACATCCAACAAGAAGGAATGAGCACACCAAAACATCAGAAGCAGAGCAAACCTTAAAAACTGGGAAAACAGAAGCACCCTAAAAGTAAAACTTAGGGCAACACCAGAAAACTACCTCAAGAGGACCTGTCTCCAAAGACAGATAATGGTTGTAGGTAAAACATTTGAATGCTTTGAAAAGTTGAGTACTGGGCTCACACGTAAGAAAAAAACATGCAATAACACTAACTGGAGTACAATGAAACCCGGTCCGGAAAGAAAAGGCAAGACAACCAAGGATCACAAAACCCAGGGAGGAAGTGCATCAGAAGCCTCGATGCAGATAGTCCTGGACTTGCAATGACAATCTAAAATGCTGCAAAGTCACCACAAGGCTAGAAATTCACAACATGTGTGAACGGCAAAGCCACCCACTACCTTGAGGACAATGACTGCAGAGAGTTAACCATTGAAGAGTAGAGTGACATATTCACAAGGCCAACCGACTTGAACAACATAGAAGTCTAGGTAGCAGACAAAAGAACAATGTAGAAATACAGAAGGCAGATCCCCAGGATGGCAATCAAACAGTCAGACTCTCACCTTTCCTTGCCAGAAAACAACATGCAGTCTCAATGACACACAACAGAGAAGAATTTGGGAGAGAATGTGGACTAACTGCTAGGGCGGTTGCCCGGCAGGGATGCTCAACATTCTGGGCACATCTCTCAATCTCCCAGTGCCTAACAAAAATGAATGTGTCCGTCTGTAACGTAACTGGTGCTCATGTAAAGTGTTCTGATACCTTCGGGTCTAGTTCGCGCTAGGTAAAATTCCACACATAAAAAAGGAGTGACAGAAATGGGAACCTCAACCCTTGGCCAGGTATCAAGGTCAACTGAATCAGAAGACACACAGAAAACAGCAGTTGAAGGCTTCTACTAACAATGGGAAGAAACAGAGACACTGCCAATAACTAGAAAAAATTGATTCCAGGCCTTCTAGGTACATAGTGTTATCCAGAGGGGGAACACCATAGCTCTATGAGAGAAAAAGTTCTGCAAGCATATGCAGGACCATGAACAAACCACAGTGATGGTGATAAGGGTTGCTTCAAAGGAGTCAAAAGATGCTCAAATTACATATAAACAAACGAAAATTGTGTTCATACATTTTATAGACATACCATTCTCCCAATTGCACCAAAAACAAACAAATACATCGAAGCCCTAATGAAGTCAGACCCCCAACAGGGCTTGCCAAAATATGTATGCAGGCCAAAGATCATACTCACACACTTGAGGAAATAGATGCCTAACTGAATAGAATCTAGCACACTCGGGAGACGCGCAAGCACGCGATCCAAGATGGCCGCCCGCTCCTGCTCTAGCACGTTTTGCACCCGTTTTTCCTTTAAAAACGACGATTCCTGTCACAACCTCATCAAAAAGGAGGTCACTTGTCATTTGGAATGCCTACCTGTACTGTGCAGCAAAATAATGCATCTATGTGATTAGTTTTAATTCTGTGATAGTTCTATATTTACTCTATTTTTGTTAGCTCATAGAATTTAATAGAGGTACGAATGGAAAACTAGGATATTTGTTGTTGTTTCCACGTGGAAGGTACTTGTCACCTAAACCTGAATCTCCTAACACTAATCAAAATTCGTCTACAGTGAATTTTGCACTATTCTATACATATTTTTTCTCAATAGTTAAAATATTTTCCCCAATTATTTTTCCCAACATTATAATTGCCAGTGCATCATGGAAAGATACCGAACTGCTCTTTTGCAGCAGTAACTTACTAAGTGCCTCTTGAATGAGGATGGTGCCCACATTCCCCCAATTGCTTACTAGTAATATTCATCAATCCGAGTCTGTCTTCCTTCTCATAGTCCTAATGATGTTAGGATTGTCTTGGCCTTAAGACAGCATTGCCTAATCTGGTTAACAAAACAATGTACAAAGTTCCCCAGGTGGGGTAGTGAAGCGTAGAGTGTGTCGCGTGAAGTGTGGAGAGTAGAAGAAAGAAGAACAGAACCAAAGAAGGGGAAGTACCCTTGTTGGAACTAAAACCCTCACACATCTAGCAAGCTAGATGTCACGCGACACACTCTACGCTTCACTACCCCACCTGGGGAACTTTGTACATTGTTTTGTTAACCAGTCTCTCGGACACGTACACTGGACCCCTTTAAATATTGTCCCTTCACGGTTCCCTCTGTTGTTGATATAGCATTGCCTAATCTAACATACAAAATACATTTTCATTGTTTACTCTCCTAACTCTACTCCTAGGTGTGGCTCTATTTTTTGTGGCCAATTAACATGCGCCTCCCTCTTCCTGATACATACCAATCCCCCTATCTTCCTCCCCCCCCCCTTACCCCCCCCCCCAGGTCAGGAACCATAAAGATCTGGTAATGGTGGGACAAGGAAGACTGTAATGAAGATTGCCTGTGGGTAACTGGGGCATTACCTCCTTGTCTGCCTTCCTTGTCCCATTCCTAATAATGTGAGTCTGCACACAAGAAGAGAACGCTCCAGGATACAGGCAAACAGCAAGTGAAGTAACATAACTAAACACAAACAACTTGTGTCAATAGAAGAGAAACTGGAGTGAAGGATAGTAAACCACACCATGGATGGGCAGTCACAAGAAAGGCCCATCACAGGTCTCAAAAACAGCAAACCAGAAAGGGAGAGTAAACCATAGATTGCATGGTTCAATGACTGGAACCCATCACCACAGATGGTACCACAATGTGACAGAATCACTGAACAGGAGGGAAACCAGGAAACTGCTTTGGAAGCAAGGGGGATCATGATCCAACATCCAACAAGAAGGAATGAGCACACCAAAACATCAGAAGCAGAGCAAACCTTAAAAACTGGGAAAACAGAAGCACCCTAAAAGTAAAACTTAGGGCAACACCAGAAAACTACCTCAAGAGGACCTGTCTCCAAAGACAGATAATGGTTGTAGGTAAAACATTTGAATGCTTTGAAAAGTTGAGTACTGGGCTCACACGTAAGAAAAAAACTTGCAATAACACTAACTGGAGTACAATGAAACCCGGTCCGGAAAGAAAAGGCAAGACAACCAAGGATCACAAAACCCAGGGAGGAAGTGCATCAGAAGCCTCGATGCAGATAGTCCTGGACTTGCAATGACAATCTAAAATGCTGCAAAGTCACCACAAGGCTAGAAATTCACAACATGTGTGAACGGCAAAGCCACCCACTACCTTGAGGACAATGACTGCAGAGAGTTAACCATTGAAGAGTAGAGTGACATATTCACAAGGCCAACCGACTTGAACAACATAGAAGTCTAGGTAGCAGACAAAAGAACAATGTAGAAATACAGAGGGCAGATCCCCAGGATGGCAATCAACAGTCAGACTCTCACCTTTCCTTGCCAGAAAACAACATGCAGTCTCAATGACACACAAAAGAGAAGAATTTGGGAGAGAATGTGGACTAACTGCTAGGGCGGTTGCCCGGCAGGGATGCTCAACATTCTGGGCACATCTCTCAATCTCCCAGTGCCTAACAAAAATGAATGTGTCCGTCTGTAACGTAACTGGTGCTCATGTAAAGTGTTCTGATACCTTCGGGTCTAGTTCGCGCTAGGTAAAATTCCACACATAAAAAAGGAGTGACAGAAATGGGAACCTCAACCCTTGGCCAGGTATCAAGGTCAACTGAATCAGAAGACACACAGAAAACAGCAGTTGAAGGCTTCTACTAACAATGGGAAGAAACAGAGACACTGCCAATAACTAGAAAAAATTGATTCCAGGCCTTCTAGGTACATAGTGTTATCCAGAGGGGGAACACCATAGCTCTATGAGAGAAAAAGTTCTGCAAGCATATGCAGGACCATGAACAAACCACAGTGATGGTGATAAGGGTTGCTTCAAAGGAGTCAAAAGATGCTCAAATTACATATAAACAAACGAAAATTGTGTTCATACATTTTATAGACATACCATTCTCCCAATTGCACCAAAAACAAACAAATACATCGAAGCCCTAATGAAGTCAGACCCCCAACAGGGCTTGCCAAAATATGTATGCAGGCCAAAGATCATACTCACACACTTGAGGAAATAGATGCCTAACTGAATAGAATCTAGCACACTCGGGAGACGTGCAAGCACGCGATCCAAGATGGCCGCCCGCTCCTGCTCTAGCACGTTTTGCACCCGTTTTTCCTTTAAAAACGACGATTCCTGTCACAACCTCATCAAAAAGGAGGTCACTTGTCATTTGGAATGCCTACCTGTACTGTGCAGCAATTTCCAGCGTTTTTGTGCTCCAGAAGACCTTCTTTTCACTGCCTGGTTCCTGCACCCAGCCCACCTCTGAGGTACAGCCGAGTTTCTCTGTCAAGGGGGCAGAGTGACTTTTAGGAGAGGGCCTGACTTGGGCCTAGACACACCCACAGCCCATTTTAGCTGCTGCACCTGCTATTTGGCTGCTTTTTTCCCACAGTATTTGCTGCATTGAGGATTATTTCACTTTTCCTGTTTTAGTTTTAATTTTTCTGTTCTCTTCTTTTCTAACAAAATGGAAAATAAAGCTCCTATAATAATAAAAGGAGGCAGCCCGTTTCCCCACTTCCTGCTAAGTCAAAAGTTAAGGAGTCATCTGAACCTTCTTTAGCCTTAATACTAGAGGAAATTCAGGCTCTGCGCATTAACACAGAGTCCATTGCATCAGAAGTTAAAAATGTACGCAAGGAAATGGCAAGTCTATCCATGAAAATTTCAGACAATTCTATTAAAATTCAGGATAACAAGGCAAAAATTGTCTCTTTTAGTCCTCTAGTGGCGAAAATCTCTCCTATGTGCTCTCAATTGTTAGACTTGGAAAATCGCAATAGACAATACAATCTTTGCATCTTTAATTTACCGAAAGATGTTGAGGGAGCTAACTGTAGATTATATTTGGAAAATCTTATCCCTGGTCTTTTGAATCTCAAGTTCCCTGAAAAATTTGAAATAGGTAAGGCCCACAGGATTCCCTCCCATCGCAACCCTCATCACACTAAACCACGCAAATGAACTCCAAGGTTTTGCGTCACCATCATTTGGTTCTAATCAGAAAAGCTGCAAGAGAAATTCCTTCACTGATGGTTAATGGTAATAAAATTTTCATTCATCAAGATTTTGCCAAAGAAACGGTTGCAATTCGCAAGGAATTTACTGCTCTTCGTCCTCAACTCCGTCGTCTTGGCTTCAAATACAGACTTTTTGATCCATCCACAATGCGCATTTGGAAAGATAATTTCTCCAAGTCTTTTCAGTGTCCTGATGAGTTGAAGAATTTTATTGATCAACAATCTCCTCACTCAATGGATACTAAGGACTCTATTACTTGAATATCCTTTCACCAACCAGAGGATCTATGACACTTTCTTGGTCCCCAATTGCAGCACTCAATGGTCATTTAGGACTCTACTACTTGAAACAGATTTTTTGCTGACAGCTTTATACGTCATTTCTTCCATTTTTGGGCTCCAGCGGTTTTGGCCATGGTTGTAGAACCTGTTTGCGTTTCACTGTTCACATGTATGTTTGTTATTTTGTTTGTTGTTTGTCTTTTGTTCTCAGTTCTACCCTCTCCTATACCTTTTATATTCTCTAGAGCTACTCACACCTTCTTATATGTTCTTTCCCTCATTATCCTGTTCTTATCCTTTTCTTCTTTCTTCTTCCATTATGGCTAACATTAAAGTAATTTCGTTAAATGTTAAAGGTTTACGTCATCCATTTAAGCGTACTAAAAGTTTGGATTATTTAGGCAGTTCCAAAGCTGATTTTTGTTTTTTACAGGAAACTCATGTTGATGATAAAATACTAGATTATATGAAAAGAAAGTGGGTTGATAATATTGTTTCTTCTCCTGCTAATGGCAAGAAAAATGGAGTAGCGATATTAATTGCAAAGAAATTTCATTGCCAAATATTGAGTACATTTACTGATACAGAGGGAAGATACTTAATTGTTAAAGTTAAAGTTCATGACTCTATTATTTTCTTACTAAATGTTTATGGGCCCACTACAGATGACCCTACTTTTTGGTCCAATCTTGCAACAGAGGTGCTAAAAATTGGGAATATCCCTTTGATTGTGGCTGGTGACTTTAATGTTATTTCTGATCCTTTACTAGATAGATTGTCTCAGACGAAATTTCATCCCTCTAAGGTTTATTTTGCTTTTAAGGCAGTTCTTCAAACTACTAAGTTAGTTGATATATGGCGTCTTCATTTCCCAACGGATAAAAATTTTACTTTCTTTTCTAATCCACACAATTCACACTCTAGACTTGATTATATTTTAGTAACAAGACAACTTATTAATTCTATAAAAACACCTATGATTGGAAATTTTGATGTTTCTGATCATGCTATGATCTCTTGTATTTTAAATTTAAATTCAAGATTTCCTAAACAATCTAGATGGAGAATGAATTCTGGCATAGCTCTTAACGAACATAACAAACCAAAACTTTTAACTGCCATTAATGATTACTTTCAATTGAATTCTGAAGGTTCTACTTCTTTGGTTAATAGATGGGACGCTTTTAAAGGATATATTTGAGGAGCTACTATTTCTATTATGGCCCATGAAAATAAAACCTTCAATGCAAATATTAAAAGCTTGGAGAAAAAAATAAAAGCTCTTTATTACTTCTAATGATCCGCAATACAGGGATAAGTTACAAAAGTTAAGTTATGACTTTAATACTATTCTTAGTAAAAGAGCTGGTATCCAACTTTCTAAAGCTAAAGCTAAATTTAGTTTCAATGCAAATAAATCTGGAAGACTTTTAGCAAATTACCTTCGTATTGTCGTGTATTTCTATAGGTTCTGATTCGATCCCCCTATTCCTGACCCTATTCTGGTTAAACTTACTAGCTAGTTAACTAACAGTCAGCCCATGAGGCAAGAAAACCCCCATGATGCAGATACCGTTATCTGACGCAGTCACACTACGGCACAGGAACGTGTTATCTGATTAGGTCATAACGCTTGAGATCTAATTAGACAAGCGACATTCCTCCAGCCCCTGATAAGGCATACGACGTTCTCATAACAAATCAAACCTATGACAACCTGGATAATCCGTGCGGCCATTGTTTTGATTTCACAGAGAACTTTAGTAAAGAATGTGCTAACGAGCAAGTCGTATGACATCTTTATTGACGTACCTATGTCCATCCTTACGTCAATCTCGGCACCTTTAAGGTATAAATATTGCCGACCTTGCCCTATGCAAACACACGCGTGGTGACAAGACGGAGCAGCCATACTTGCCGAAGCCGAGAGCAGAAGCAGACCCCGCAGGCAGCAGCCCCGCCTTCCTGACGCGCTGAGAGACGCGCTGCTATCTCAAGCCGAGAGACCCAGCACCGGCGCTTCTGGGCAGCCCTCGCAGGCAGCCTGGAATATCGAGAGCAGAGAAAGAGATACCATTCCTCATTCATCCTAAATTCCAGGTACAGAACTGAATAACCCCTCCTAGAGAATTCTTTAGTTATTCACTTGGCAAAAACAAACTTAAACTAAACTGTAACTTTCTATTCCCGCCCACGCATTAGACTTAGGTCAGGTACACGGGGTAGGCGTATTTAGAAACACCAGTTGAGTACGTTTAGTCAAATGTATATGTGTATATAAATATATTTTAATCATTTTAAACATCATATGGCTCAGAAACCATATCAATGTTTTTACAGTATTATTTTATACTATTGCTTCTAATGTATGCACTTTACTTAACTATAAGTATTGCAATAATATCGATCCATTTCTCTTGTACGAGAAAAGAGACTGATCAATAAATAACATCTTTTATTGAACACGCCCGTCTCTTCCTTTTCTCTACATTCTGATGAGACTAAGAATGCACGTACTGACTGAGTAAAATAATTGCCTTGTGCTCACACGACTCTCGAGATTGACTCTTGATTAGGGGAGAGCAAAGTTGTCATGTTCTATGGTTGTCAGAAACTAAATCCCTTCTTGTCTAATCAGGGGAGTTAATCCTTCCTTGAACATTCGAGAAAGTTTCTAGCGAACTCTGAGCTTAGCTGGCAAACCCAAAAATTAAGTCTAGTATCGACAGTAGTAGACCTAGTTAACGTCTGGCCTAGGCCTTTACTGCTGTAGGCACTATTCCAATGCGCAGAGCCTATTGGGAAAATAGGAGCTACACTACATGGCGCCCAACGTGTTTGGAAAGGGCGATAAAACTAACGTAAGACATTTAGAGTAACTCAGTCGTGCTTTCTCACTCAGACCCCTTTTCCCAAATACTCCAAAGACGTCTGGAGTGGGTGAAAGGTTATAATATCCTCCAAAACCTCGCAGGAGGGAACTCCTATGTATGGTTCTTGGTCTAGTCAACGTTGAAGGATAAAACAGTTCCAAAATATTGTGCACCTAATCTCTGTTTCCATAAAGAAACCTGATCTGCAAACAAAAATAATACCATCCTGTCAGTAAAATGGGAGACAGCGATGGAGAAAGAGAGGCAATTAGATTAGCTACTGAAATAGCAGATGCTGATGCTACCATGCAAGCAGCAGACGCGGATATAATACTTATTCCGGTCATTAAAAGGAGATCTATAACCTTAAAACTTATAGAAAATGGACTGACACCTAGAGGTGGCACAGTCATATTCGTAATTGAGGCACACGAATATCGGCAGACAGAGGTATACTATACATGGATACATTTTCCAGCAGCAAATGCTGTAACAAAGTACTTCCACTATTACAAAGTAGAGGAACCTCCTGAAACGTACACTCCTTTCGAGGAGGTGGAAGTACCACTCAAATTCCAAGAGCATTTGCTCTTATTTGATGGCGCCCTAATACATAACAATCACATTACAAGGCTCGGTCCTTTAGGAAGACCAGGAGCAACGTGGCCGGTCCTAGCCGGATACACACCACATCCAGACATCGAAAGAATGCCTGCAGCAGAGCTATTAATACAGCTAAAACAACTACTAAAAATTCATAGACAATTAGTTCAGTATGTAATGCGGACTTCAACAATTCAGCCAGCGATTAAAATTCCACAGCTGACCCCTCACCAGGGGAACACAAATAAAATCACACCACAGAACATCCAATCCTGCCTAGGTAAAGTTCCAGCTAAACGGGAACAAATACCATTCTGGTTGGCACAGAAAATTACCCAAATAGAGGCGGTGTTTCCTGACACCACCCCATTAGAAAAACACAGGATTCTGACTATATGTCTCCCAATGGGAATCGCACCACACATTGAGGACTGTGACACTTGGGGTACAGTCTTTGCTTCCATCTATACAAAAACGCACGGTGTTCCATCCATTTCGGTGATACCAGATGTGCTAAAACAAATTCAAGATGAATACGGTCCAGAACCTGCTTTAACTCTTGGTATGAAATTACTGAAAGACTTCAAGCAGGTCTCGGCTATATTACTAGCCAACATAAAGGGTGAAGCAGCAAACGTGGCGATCCGCCAGAGGTTAAAAGAGACAGATATAGCAGACCAACCAGCTGAAATTGCCAGAATCATAGAAAAATCCTATGAAGAACTAGGCAGAGATAGTCTAGGTGGAATACCAGTAAAACCGCAACTGACTACAAGTCCAGAAAAAATATTTTTTAATAATAATTCACCAAAAAAGAACTGGGATGGAAATAAACAATCCAATCCTAAAGAAAAGAAATTCCAGTCCAGAGGAAGGTCTCCTAGGCGAAGAGAGAAATCTCCGAACCCGAGACAAAGGTCACCTCAGAGTGAACCCTCTGGGAATAGATATAACCTTAGAAATAGGGATAATATTAAAAAACCTGATAGATATCAAGACATTGATACACGTCCGTCTCAATCTTTTCAGAATTCCTCGCAGAAATCGGAAAGAAGAGGACGATCAGAAGAGCACGCCAAGTCCAAAGACAAGGAACCTGCTCAACTGAAAAAGAAATCACAATTTCCAAAAAAGAAGGTAGCCAGTATCAAGGTAGTTAACAATGCCGAGAATACTGAGGACACAACTGAAAAACGGAGAATGGGCTCAGACAATTCTAGACAGCGCAGCAGAGGTGAGCATAGCTCGCAAAGTCCTTATAAATCATCTGGAGACAGTGGACACGAATGAATACCTTCAAGTGGAAACTGCAGATACCAGAGTTAGCAAGCCCCACAAAATATACGAGATAACATTACGTATAGAGGGAGATAAGACTAGGAAAATAAGGGGACTATTTTGGGATAACCTATCCAAGGGCTATGACATCCTTCTAGCTGAAAAAGACTGGCCACCGGAGTTTGTCAGGGAGTGCCCTCATGGCGAAGAAGTAATTATGCCTGCCTTCTCGAATCAAATACCGATTCATAAAAAAATATACACTTGCTAGAAAGTTGGCAGTGGCCTTAGCACCTGCTTTATATAAAAATCATGTAGGATGGGATGAGGATTCTCCTCCTCACAAAGTCCAGTTAAAATCACAACCTACTGCACAAAGGCAGTACCCAATTAAGCAAGAAGCTAAAAAACAAGTAAATGAAATACTAGATCAGCTAGAATACCAGGGGGTGATTGAAACTTGCACCTCACAAATGAACAATCCTTTGTTTCCGGTCTCCAAACCAGACAATTCATACCGTCTAGTTTTGGATTACCGACACCTTAACACATGTTGCAAAACTTTTGCAGTGCAAAACTCACACAGTGCTGCACTAATGAATAACATAGTGCGCAAAAAATACAAAACAACCTTGGACATCTCCAACGGATTCTTTTGTCAAAACATAGCACCAGAGAGCAGATATTTAACTGCATTTTCAGTAAATGGCACTCAAAAACAATTCTGTCGGTTAGCCCAGGGGTACAAGAACAGCCCGGGGGTATTCTCAGCAAGAGTAACAGAATTACTACAACTATATGATGATGAAGCATTATCTTATGTCGATGACATTTACTTAACAGATGATGACTTGGAGACTCACTTGAAAAGAGTGAACACCATAATACTTGGTTTCGCTGCAGAGGGTTACAAATTCAACTTCAAAAAGTCCAGAATTGCCCATCTGACGGTCCTATTCTTAGGATATGAGTTATCAAGTGAAGGCAAAAGCCTGGCAGACAATTTCCTAGAGAAATGTGCCGTAATCCAAGCTCCTAAAACACTAAAAAACCTACAGTCAATTCTAGGCTTCCTAAATTTCGGAAGAACTTACATTGCAAATTACGCAGAAAGGGTCAAACCCCTTTACGATCTAATTAAACCAGACTTTAAAAGATCCAGTTGGACTCAAGCACACACAGAAATTTTGAGATCCTTACAAACAGACATGCTAATTAAAACAAAATTAGAAACCCGTGATAATACACGCAACCTTGTGATCCGAGTCATCCCAGGGAGATACGGATTCACATACCTAACCTCTAATGAGGGAGATAAGGTACCAATTGCATTCAAATCACATTTGTACACAAAAGCTGAACAGAGATTCAACAACAAAGGAAAAATTGTTCAAGCAGTTCAAACCGCAATAGCTAGAGAAAAAGACATAGCTGACGGTAGACATATCACAGTCAGAACAGCAGAATCAGCTTTTGAGGCATTAACAACACCGTGTAATTTACCAACAACAACATTGGATCCAGAATGGTTACAATGGGTAAATTCAATCACAACGGACAAAGTATATTACTTCTTTGATCCAGAACTAGAAGAATTAAAAAATCTAAAATATGAAAAAACGTATCCTCTGCCAATCGACATTCTGCCTCTACGACATTACGCCTGTGTAATCTATACAGACGGACAGGCTCAACCCTCCGTTTGGGGAGAACATGCATACAATCCCACATGTGAGATTACAAAAGAAGTGTGGCACGGAGGTAAACTAAGACCTCTATTAACAAAATCACACTCAGTAGAAACTAATTCAGAACTACAAACTGAAATATTAGCTTTGAAAATGGCGCTAGATAATGCGGATCGCGAATTCCCGACACTTATAGTGTCAGATTCATATTTCTGCGTCAAAGCATATAACAAGGATTTGCAGACATGGATTCAGAACGGTTACAAAGATGACACAGGTGCACCAATAAAGCAGAGACTTCTCTGGGAACAAGTAGCTCTTTTGAAAAAAGAACTACCAAAGACTCACGTGACACACTCACTGAGTCACCAGCGTGATGGCGTTCACGTTGTAGGGAATTCATTGGCTGAAACAGCCGCAGCGGCAGCCAGTAAACCGGCTCCCGTAGATCGAAAAAAGCGTACATTAAAATACATTGACGGCGAAACATTGCTGGCAGTAAAAACGTCATCAAAAGGCGACTGCTCGGCGTTACCGATCAACTATCCACTCAATTACACATACATCATAGATGCAAACTCCATTCCTTTTGCTCGAATCCCTGGAGTGGGGGATAGAGTGATTCCAAACATGGACAGGAGAAACTTGTTAATCGCAGACGCACACATGGGCGAGGGTCTCAGACACCTTAAATTAAAGGATTCTCTGGAAGAATTACAATCACGGCACTGGTGGCCAGGCATGAGCCTGCACTACACCATGTTTGTAAAAAACTGCCCAAACTGCAACAGAGATCGCAGTGGGGAGAGAAGCAGTTTAATACCTCGTCGTATCAAGGCAGATAACATCACCACTAAAAAAAATGGCTTGCGATTAACATATACAGGCTAGTTCCCACTTATAATGTAGATCCACAACACTCGGCTGACGTCCGGACTGTTATACAAGATTTGCGAGTCTAAATGGCATATACGCTAAGAGCATGCTACGTTCGACCATTTTTTTTACTTTTCTCAGGCAATCCAGCCTGGGGGGGGAAAGAATGGCCAAATGAGCACAGCCCAGCGGGAATCTTCTCACTTCCTTCCTGAGGGTATGGGACGGTGTAAAGAAAAAACCAAGACAGAAAGCAATCTATAATAGAAAGGAAATTAGGTTCGGGAGCTGGGTGGGTCAAACATCTAATAAGTGTCCAACGTAGTCTTAATAACTTGCCAAGAAATTCTCTGAAGGGATTCAGTCCGTACGAATTATTATTCGGAACTAGGATGTTGATCTCTGACCTTGATAGTCAGACTTCAGTGGTAACAGAAAAAAGCTTTGATGTCAAAGACCGTTTGGCTATTTTGCAGGACTTAAACAAAACAAGAAAAGACCTGAGCAACATACAGTTGAAAGAACAGCCAACGACCACTGAAGAATCACCACCTGTCCCAGCAAGACCTGTCTGGATTCCAAAAGTCGGGGATCTAGTCAGGGAGAAGATCGCGGTAAAGAAGGAATTTGGGCCTTCTTACAGAAAAGCAGTTCCTGTATTGTCTGTCAACGGGACAAGATCAGTTGTACTACCGCCACTTGCTGGAAAAAAGGAGAACCGAGTTGTATCCATCGACCTGGTAAAACCACAACATGTGGCCGATAACCAACAGTAGGCCAAGTGGACTCCCAATAAGTAGCAGAACACCAAGGTTTGCTACCAGTACAGAGGTCCTATCAAAGAGGCTCATCACATTCGAAACGCCTACGGAAGAACAACAAGGACTATGCAACAATGCAATAGAACTTAGACCTCTGAAAACCCAAATAAAGACATTTAGCAGAGACACACCAATCTATACAGAAGTACCAAGTGAAAATGCGAGAAACAAAAATCCTGAACCAATTGGAACAATTGACAGAACTGCATCCGGTTACTTCATCAACTTCGATGATTCCTCTGACGGCTTCAGCGAACAAAAGACACAGCCATCATCAAAATCCTTTCGAGACAAAGCTAAGGAACTTTTGAAACAACTGAAAGAAACATATCTAGTTTCTCCATGGATTGAATTTTGGGTGGGTTTTGGTGCATTTATCCTCATACTTTGGCTCATCATGGTATTTACCTTGGGACGCTTCATTGAGGGAAAATATGCTAAAATGGACACAGCAAGTCAGAACATCAACTTGGTCCTCAAACCACACACATCTTCACACGTCGAGAAAAGAGAACTTTCTTCAGAACTTTCTTCAGCCAACTTCACAGCAATTCCAATACCTGGTGGGGTAGCCTGGGACAACACTGACTATGAAATTTATGGTCCGGTCGAGATCCTGAAATATCCACACCAAATCAAGATCTCCTTGAGTGACTTTGCAAAACCAAACTCATTTGCTGATGATTGGGACTTTGAAAGTATAAACAATATGATGTCTGACTTAGTAATGTCTGCTAAATTTACAAAACATGATTATTTGCAGGGTTCTACAAATTATGACAGCATGTACTGCTATAACCATTATGGTAACCATTTCTTGCATAAATCTGCACAACCTAGAAATGTTTTAAATTTTAATCAATGGGAACATTGTGCTACACCTCCAAAAGGGAGCTCTAGAACCGTGTATGGCAAATATTCATATTTTTCAGGTTTTAACATAACTAATGCTGAAACATTTTATTACAAATTGTCAAACAAGACAGGGATGAAAACCATGATAACCAACACAAAATTGATATATTCAGATTCTTTCTTTGAAAAAATGAATACTTTTGGATTTGATTATTGGGACAAACATGTTGATTTGAAAAGTGTTTGGGGTACAAAAGAATGGCAAGTACAGGGTATAGAAGCTTTGTTTAGAGCCTGCATGATCCCAGAACAAATGATATTTTTAAATGACACCGTTCAACAAACCACCTGTCTCGGCTTAGCCAAAATCAAAGATTTAAATAACCTGTCTATTCCAAAGCCAACAATGTTTAGCAATAACTCTGAAACAGATGAAGAAATAGACATAAACCATATACTTAACCAAAACAGAACACATCCTGATTGGAAACAATGGTTGATCTGGCCCACAGATACAAATAACTGTCAAGATAGATTCCTGAATAAAACACAGGGTTTCAAAATGAACAGGCCAGACCCTAGATATCCCCAAAGACATCACCCAGGGATAATAACAACCTACAGTGTGGGCAAATTATGCCTTCAATGGCTACAAACTTCCACACTGCCTGAAATTAAGCAACACCTAACTTTACTTACTGATGGTGCTGACTTGCGTGATTTCATAATGGGACCACGCAAACAGCGTCAAAAGCGTTTCATAGCAGCCTCTGTATATGCAGCATACAATGAGGCCTGGAAGGTTACTCAAATTGAGACAGCAGAAAGAATACGGGAAATTGACCGTATTAATTTGGAAAAATCACTTTCTGTAGTGGACAATGGGTTAATGACTCTGTCCTCCAGAATTTTTTCATTGGACAGCATTGTGTCTTCAGCAATCGATATATTATCGCAAGACTTACTGTTATTACAACATGGTCAGTCACAATTGCGTTCTATTGTACAGCTTGGCTGGACGTTACAAAATCTGCGTTCAGGCTATGTGCCTTGGCGTTTAATCAACACAACGTCACTATTCCAAATCTTTAACCTTACTGATAGACAAATCGGTATGGCTCAGAAGGGTGCTGATTATACAATCTTGAGCATTGAAAAACTAGAAAGATTACCGTTGACAATGTCAGAACGACCTGTCAGTGAATGGATAATCCACGGAATCATAAATATTCCAATCTCAACCTTCAGGTTTCAATACTGCCAAAAATATATACAGGCTGGCATGTACGAGAAATTGGGAAAGGGGTACCTTAAAACAACATGGAACCTGCCCTATTCACATGCATGTGTCAGTAACAAAGGACAGAAAGTGTTTCTTAGTGGCAACAATTGTGCTATGTCACTAAGCGGCACGCTTCTGTGTAACGGTATTAGTTTGCACGGAGCCTGTGAAGGGAATTCATACAACCTTTCATGTCACCAGCAAGGCGCACCTGCAACTGAAATAGAACCATTCTTTCAAAGACTCTATAATGGGAGTTACATTCTTATTGTAGACCGCAGATGCTGTAGTCTTATGCCCGGGACTCCTTATCTCGTCACTACGACGGCGAAGGTCAAGTGCTGTGGACGTTCTTTGTTTCCCAGCTCCTTTCCAGACAGGGAGGCAAGGGCATGGCCCGGTTTGAAAATTACTTCTATTCGAATAGACACTTTAAGCAGAATGAAAACAGTGCTTCTTCAGACGCCTACAAGGCTCACGTCATCTAAAGAAACGTATGATCTACAAGTCGCAAGGACGACTGCAGAGATACATACATTATTATCAACTAATTCCCCCGTACATTTCGCGGAAATCCTGAGCGAAATCTTAAATATTTCTGATACCACTGGGGTCTCAAAGGTATTTAAGACAGTATTTTCGATGGCATTAACACCATTCAAAGCCATACTGGGTATTTTTCCAGACTTCGTCCATTCGATTTTTGGCGGACTTCCCCTGATCCTAGGACTAATTGCAGGAATCCTATTCCTAGTCCTTATTTTTCGTTATGGCAACCCATGTCACAGATCAAACTCTCGCGACAATGGAAGATACGATCCTAGCCATTGGATACCGGGACCGGATATCAAAAATCCTGGGACTATCCCGGCTTAGAGACCTAAACATGACTTGGTTTCTATCATTTCGACCAATGTGGCAAAGGTGTGTTTTACCTGTACTAAGGTGTCTGCTATGCGGAGAAGAATGCGTGTTAGACACCTGTCTGACGCTACAATCGGATGCGCCGGTGGATGCAGATACACTGTTGGTTCCTACCAAGGTTCACGCACTGTGCTGCCCTCAAAGGCTGCCAATTCTGATGACGGCATTCCTGGAATCTTCACCACTGCGATTGAAGAGTAGTGAAGTTCAAGATGAAAGCAGCATCGAACAGGTACGACCTTCTGTCAGCAATGCAAATCAGAATGTCAATGGAGACAATCATGCGCATGAATGCATGGTTACCCCTATTTCCGACTTAGAGGAACTTTCCCATGAAGCTGTTGACAGTTTTTTCGAAAGCCTGAATGATATGATGTTCTCTCCGGAACAGAAATAGAGACTTTTGAGTAAACTCGCACACGGCGTTCCCTGAATTCGGCCTTCAACTTTAAAAATAAAGTCACATGAACAATTACAATCCAGTTCACGGACAGCAACTTTTTTCAGCAAGCCCCTAAAATATTTTTCTATATATTTTTTCCCGGGACACTGATTTTCTGCTTAAAGTAAGAAACTATTCCTAGAGAACTAAGATTTCTATTTTTTTAGATACTTTATAGACTTTATATAGACTTTAGCTGCCCGCTGGTATGTTCGCAATAGATTTTATGTGATGAAATGGTTTCGACTTTTTTCTGTATAGCCATATTAAGAGCCATTTCATGTGTATTTCTCATATACCAACAAGCAATAATGCATAACAATGCGTGTTTACTTTTGCATTTAATTCATAGCTTAAGTGCATACAATATATATGACTGCAATTTTTCAGTATATTTGAAAATTTCGAAATGCATTTATGTATTTTGGGGTGGTAAGGTATACACTATACTCTATAGTATGTTGTACTATGTTATACTATGCATAGATTAGTAGATATGACCATAGTTAGCGTGGAGTGGGTGTCGTGTATTTCTATAGGTTCTGATTCGATCCCCCTATTCCTGACCCTATTCTGGTTAAACTTACTAGCTAGTTAACTAACAGTCAGCCCATGAGGCAAGAAAACCCCCATGATGCAGATACCGTTATCTGACGCAGTCACACTACGGCACAGGAACGTGTTATCTGATTAGGTCATAACGCTTGAGATCTAATTAGACAAGCGACATTCCTCCAGCCCCTGATAAGGCATACGACGTTCTCATAACAAATCAAACCTATGACAACCTGGATAATCCGTGCGGCCATTGTTTTGATTTCACAGAGAACTTTAGTAAAGAATGTGCTAACGAGCAAGTCGTATGACATCTTTATTGACGTACCTATGTCCATCCTTACGTCAATCTCGGCACCTTTAAGGTATAAATATTGCCGACCTTGCCCTATGCAAACACACGCGTGGTGACAAGACGGAGCAGCCATACTTGCCGAAGCCGAGAGCAGAAGCAGACCCCGCAGGCAGCAGCCCCGCCTTCCTGACGCGCTGAGAGACGCGCTGCTATCTCAAGCCGAGAGACCCAGCACCGGCGCTTCTGGGCAGCCCTCGCAGGCAGCCTGGAATATCGAGAGCAGAGAAAGAGATACCATTCCTCATTCATCCTAAATTCCAGGTACAGAACTGAATAACCCCTCCTAGAGAATTCTTTAGTTATTCACTTGGCAAAAACAAACTTAAACTAAACTGTAACTTTCTATTCCCGCCCACGCATTAGACTTAGGTCAGGTACACGGGGTAGGCGTATTTAGAAACACCAGTTGAGTACGTTTAGTCAAATGTATATGTGTATATAAATATATTTTAATCATTTTAAACATCATATGGCTCAGAAACCATATCAATGTTTTTACAGTATTATTTTATACTATTGCTTCTAATGTATGCACTTTACTTAACTATAAGTATTGCAATAATATCGATCCATTTCTCTTGTACGAGAAAAGAGACTGATCAATAAATAACATCTTTTATTGAACACGCCCGTCTCTTCCTTTTCTCTACATTCTGATGAGACTAAGAATGCACGTACTGACTGAGTAAAATAATTGCCTTGTGCTCACACGACTCTCGAGATTGACTCTTGATTAGGGGAGAGCAAAGTTGTCATGTTCTATGGTTGTCAGAAACTAAATCCCTTCTTGTCTAATCAGGGGAGTTAATCCTTCCTTGAACATTCGAGAAAGTTTCTAGCGAACTCTGAGCTTAGCTGGCAAACCCAAAAATTAAGTCTAGTATCGACAGTAGTAGACCTAGTTAACGTCTGGCCTAGGCCTTTACTGCTGTAGGCACTATTCCAATGCGCAGAGCCTATTGGGAAAATAGGAGCTACACTACAGTATTAAAAAAGACAAAACCCAAATCACTTCCATTCATAGCCCCACTGGTAAAATTGACTTTTCTCATACAAATATTGTTAATTAATTTTTGGACTTTTATTCTAAGTTATATAATAAACCTGAATTTAATTATGATTCTTTGGTAGACTCCTTCCTATCCTCATGTGATTTACCTAAAATTTCTCAATCAGATAAACTTGGATTGGACCTACCCATTACTAAGGACAAAATTTTATCTGCTATAAAATCTCTTAAGCAAAATAAATCTTCGGGTCCTGATGGTTTACCGGCAGAGTTTTATAAAGAATTCCAATCCCAACTATCACCTTTTTTACATCAACTTTTTACATCATTTGCTTCATCATGAAGTATGTCTAGTTCTTTTACGGAAGCTTTAATTATTGTTCTTCCTAAACCACACGTGGACCCTACTCTTGTTTCTAATTATCGTCCTATTTCTTTAATAAATCAAGATTGTAAGTTATATGCTATCCCCTAAATTGGACTCTATTATTCATCCTGATCAATCCGGGTTTATGAAGAATAGATGCTCAGCTAATAATACAAGAACTCTGCTACATGTTATTGAACAAGGTCACACATTAAGTAGCCCTTCGGGAGTCATGGCTTTGGATGCTGAAAAAGCCTCTGACAAACTTCATTGGCAATTTTTATTTCATACTTTAACTTCTTTTAATTTTGGTGATACTTTTATCCGTATGATTTCAGCTTTATATTTTGCTCCTACTGCTCGTCTTTTTATCAATGGCCAAGTTTCCACTGAATTTTCCCTTTTCAGAGGTACACGTAAAGGATGTCCCCTTTCTCCACTATTGTTTTTATTAGGTATTGAAACTTTTCTTGCTTCTATCAGAAAATGTGATATTATTAAAAGTATTGAGGTTAAGGATATTATTATTAAAACATTAGCATATGCCGATGATGTGCTTTTATTTATCAGAGATCCATTTTTCTCTTTTCCTTCCTTAATAGAACTAATTACAAAATATTCTTTGGTATCGGGGTATACATTGAATACCTGATAAAACAGAATTTTTCCCTTTAAATGTTTTTAGTACTCCTGATATGATTCCCATGCATGAAATTATTTGGCAAAAAAATAAGTTAAAGTATTTGGGTATTTTATTCTCTTCTTCTATAAAATCAACATTAACTTCATACAGTGATTTTGTTTTAAATTATATCAAAAATAAAATGTCTAAATGGTCTTCGTTGCATCTTTCATGGTGGGGTAGAATGGAATCTATTAAAATGAATATTGCTCCAAAAATATTTTGCACTCTCGCCATGATCCCTATTCAATTTCCATTCAAATTTTATAAAGATATTGATAAACTCCTTTCCAAATTTCTTTGGAATAACAAAGCACGACGTATTAGTTATAAAAAATCGAAAATGCCTAAATGTAATGCTGGTTTTGGTATTCCTGATTTGCTTCTTCATCATAAAGCGTTTATTCTAAAACAAAGTGCTATTTGGTTTAATCA
The DNA here is from genome assembly GCF_964261635.1 of Lissotriton helveticus. Lineage (NCBI taxonomy): Eukaryota > Metazoa > Chordata > Amphibia > Caudata > Salamandridae > Lissotriton > Lissotriton helveticus. The sequence goes on along the minus strand of NC_136069.1, from coordinate 1,377,494,284 downwards.
TTCCTGTCTACATAATACTCCTACCTGGTTCCATATTGAAAAATCCATTGTGAATCCTTTTCCACTTCCCACACTGTTAACAATGTCAAACAAATCATAATTTTTTCATAAATCTCTTATCCTCAAATCCACCAAAATGATTTTCAAGGATACAGGATTCTTTTCCCACTAGGCCGACGGTCGATTCCATGAACTTACCAGAGGGACCAGTCCACCCTATCTCCTCTGGTCCAGTGTTGGCGGTTTTTCCGCCTCTCACGGTATCTTCATCACTTACACTCATGACGAACCTCAAATCTGGATCGCCATGTGATCCCTGCCCGGCTAAATTCCTAGCTAAAATGGCAGCTATTGTCAACCCTCTAGCCAACCCAATCCTGAATCTCTCCCTGAGTCAGGGGGCTATCCCGCAGTCATGGAAGCAGGCCATGGTCATCCCTCTCCTCAAAAAACCACACCTTGCCCCAGAATACCCTGCCAATTACAGGCCCATCTCGCTCCTTCCGGCATTGACTAAAATTCTCGAGAAGCATGTACATGGTGTGCTCTCCCATTTTTTGGAGTCCCACGAGCTATTACATGCCTCTCAATCAGGCTTCCGGCCCAATTTAAGCACGGAGACAGCGCTATTGGAGGTCTCGGAGGTCATTAAGGAGACGCTGGATGTTGGAGGCAGGGTGATGCTGGTCATGCTGGATTTGTCGGCGGCCTTTGACACCGTCCCCCATGAGGATCTCCTCGTAAGACTTTATGAGATCGGTCTGAGAGGGACGGTGTTCAGTTGGTTTCGATCTTTTCTAGCCAACCGCCGACAAACGGTCTGGGCCTTCCCTGGATCCGCTGAGATGTCGTCTTAGGGAGTCGGAGTTCGTCAGGGCTCCGTGCTGAGCCCAACTCTATTTAACATCTTTATGACCCCTTTGGCGACATGGGTGGAGTCCTTCGGGGCCCAGATCGTATCCTATGCCGATGACACCCAGCTTCTCTTTACCTGCCAGAAGGGTGAAGATTTTGATGGCGAAAGTATCCGTGGGTGCCTTGGGGCTGTTTTCAATTGGTTCCAGTTGAACAGCCTCAAGTGCAACTCAGACAAATCCAAGATACTTTTTTTCGGATGTCCATCTGATCCGGATTGGCATGGGTGGTGGCCCGCCGACATGTTCCCTCCAGCTCATTCATCCCAGTCAGCCAAGAACCTGGGAATTAAAATTGATAATGGGCTGACGCTCAAATCCCAGGTGCTGGCTCTTACAGGAACATGTTTTGGCATCCTCAGGATGCTCCGGAAGTTCTTTCCGTTGCTCTCTGAGGAACACAGGAGAATGACAGTTCAGGCCCTCATTGGATCCAGATTGGATTATTCTAACATCTTGTATCTTGGCATCCCGGACCACCTATTACAACGTCTACAGGTGGCCCAGAATGCTGCCGCGCAAGCCATCTTCGGCCTCCGTAGACGAGCCAGTGCCTCAAGCCTATTGCAAGCTCTACATTGGCTCCCCAGCCGGAAACGGATAGCATTCAAGGCTTTGACGCTGGCATACAAAGCTCTACATGCCATGGGAGCTCAATACCTGCAAAGGAGGCTGGCTTTTTACAACCCGGCACGATCCCTGAGATCGGAGTCCCTCTTCCTCGCGGTAGTCCCCCGAATAAAAAAAGCCCGCATTGGAGGACGGTCATTTAGGCTGTTAGCTCCGCAGCTGTGGAACTCCTTACCTCTGTTCCTGCGTTCCATGCCCAATCTACTTGCGTTCAGGAAGGGCTTAAAAACTTGGCTCTTTACCTGCTAGAGACCTCCTGCCCTGTCTGGAATCGTGACTTTCTTGTTCTTTCTGTTATGTTCTGTTTGTCCCTTTCTAGGTCATGTAGTACAAAGCGCCGGGACACTCCTAGGAGTAGCCGTGCGCTATAGAAGACCTTTTTACCATAACATAACATAACATATTTTTCAACACCCCATGTGCAATACTGATGAATTATCACTGTGGTATAACAATGTTAATAAACTGAATAGAAATATTAGTTTCTGGTCTTCATGGATTAAAGCTGGTATTTTTTATCTTAAAGATGTTTATTCTATAATACTATTATTCCCTTTCAAATGTTACAAACAAAAGTTTGGTTTAGCTGACCTTATAAAATATTAATATTTAAGTAACTCAATTTTGGATTCCTTTTCCCAAGCCATTCCATCTAATACTCATGCTGACTTTCTATCTATATTCAAACTATATCATCTAATGCTCATGGGGTTTCCATTTTATATAAAAAGTTGTCCAACAATCTCAGAAGTAACATAAATATGATTGCAACGTTTTGGAACAATGAATTGTTGTTTTGATTATCTACTTATACATGGGAAAGTATATGGATTTCTTATATTTTATTTAATTGTTTATGGACTCCATCACGTTTATTTCACGCTAAACTTCTTCAATTTGATACATGTTGGCATTGTAATTTACACCCTGGATCGCTACAACATATGCTTTTTACTTGTCCTTTAATATCCAAATTTTGGACGGAAGTATGGGATATTAATAAAAAGATTCTAAATATTCAAGAAGACGTATCATATAAAATATTAATATGCAATTCTGTAACTTTGTCGCAAGATTTAAGTGAACTGGAATGTAAACTTTTTAACTTCTTTATTTCAGCTGCATTCAAATCAATGACATTTTGTTGGAAGGATGTTTCGAAGTTATCAGTTCATGCTTGGTGGTCTTGGGTTATTTTTACTAGAAGAGGTGCACAGTTATACTTGCCTGAGGTTACTCAGTTTCAGCTTCAGTTTCAAAAGTTTTATTCGGTTTGTCAATAACAACCATATAAGCATCTTGTTAAAATACAAAAACTAATATCAACAGCCTACTTTAAACTCTCAAATATTTGCTTAGCCGCATGGGTAATTTAGAAACAACATATGGAATTTCATATTTCGTGCAAAATCGCAAAAAGTGCAAAGTGCAGTCAATTTTACATTTCGTACAAATTTCGCAGTAAATACCATATACAATCAATGTACATTTCGTGCAAAATTTGCAAAAAGTGCAAGGTGTCACACATGCTGAATTAAATATTGCAACCAGTACATGACAACCCAAGCTAATCGCATAAAATTTTGTATATGAACCACATGTTCAAAACCTGTCTCCAAAAATTACATAAAGTGCTTACGTGCTTTCTAGTTGTTTAAATCATAACATATAAATGTGCATACTCAAAAGTTAATAGATTTCCTAGCAGCTATACATTTTAAAATATAAGATGCAACATAAAAGCATATGTCTGGACCTTCCAAAGAACTTCATAGCATTTTTAGTTGATCTTACATTATATTTTAAAAAGATAGGTTTCAAATAAAATTTCCTTAAAAAAGAATAAAATTTGCAAAACATTAAAAAGTGACAACAACTTTGGTTGGATTTATTATCACATGGGCATACAGAAGTAGAACTTCTTTTCATAGTCGGAAAAGCCTCAAGATGGTGAACAATCCCTAACCTTAGGCGTGTCAGTACAAAACAGTGGGAGATTCTAGTCACTTCGGTCAGGTATGCCTGAAAACTATTTCTTAGGTTTAGTTGCTGATAAAATACAAGAGTAGGTTGTTCCCAATTGTTCTCACACAGACCTCCCTTTTATATGCTAGAAAGGTTGTTTTTCATTCGTTCTTAGCAACTGAGGCTGTGTACTTGGGCTCTACCTGAATGGTACAATTTAACAAAAGACTATACCAATGATGGATAAAGCTTAACCAGGGAATACGAACACAGTGGTTCAACTTCAAACAATCTTTAATGATTGATTGGGTAAATAGCGTTTCTTCTTTAGACCAAATAGATCGCCACAATAACAGGGGGTGTAGGGCAGATAGGTCCGAAATATATTTGATTCACACTTCTTGGTGTACCAATTCCGTGGAAGCCTATGTTGGCACGCTCAGCAAACGTTTGAGGAAGGTGTTTTCATCTTGCGGAAGTGACTTATCATGGCAGTGTCATCAGACTCCTGCCCCATAAAGTGCGTAAGACAAACACCTGGCATTGTAGATGGCCCCCATATCTTTTACTCGGCGTTCCCCCAATTTTGCAGAAAATGTACAAATACTGTTAGTATTCCTACCCATCTTATAACACACATTTTCATGTTCACATGTCCATTTCCCATTACCAGCAAATGTAATACCCAGGTAACAGAACGATTTGACCGATTGCATTTTAGTATTCTCTATATAAAAAGTCCTAGTTGATTTAACATTTTTCCCACATGTCATAACAAATGTTTTGGACTTATTAATTAAAAGTTTTCTCTCGTTAATAAACAATGTAAAATTATTAATAAGCCGCTGGAGACCAATCGGAGTACCTGATAATAAAACGGCATCATCTGCATATAATAAAATAGGTACAGCATTGCCATCTATCAATGCAGCATCCGCAGGTATCTGTCTTAATGTTGCGTCAACTTGATTAATAAATAGGGAAAACAATAATGGAGCTAGGACGCAACCCTGTCGGATGCCTCTTTTTACGTTAAAAAAGGGGGTACATTCCCCCGTGGGCCCATAGCGTACTCTACTTGATAACCTCTCATAAACTCTTGCTAAAAAATATACAATCTCCCTTGGGGCACCAGAGTCAAGTAATGTAGACCACAAAATTGAGTGGTCCACAAGATCAAATGTGCTACTCAAGTCGGTGTAACATAAAAACATGTTACCCCCTTTAGCTAATGTGTATTTACTAATGAGAAGATCAAGGTTGACATACTGTTCCAAGGTTCCTAATCCCTTTCTGAAGCCCAAGTTTCAAGCCTTTTTAGCAGAATCCTGCTCATAATCTTGACAGACGAATCCAACAATGATATTGGACGATAATTGCATGATTCTGATTTTGAGCCTTTTTTGAATAATGGTATAATTAGTGACTGGCCCCAAGACAATGGGAATTGGCCCACTATAGCAGCATTAAAAATCCTAGCTAAAATCGGGGCCCATACCTTCATTTCACTTTTGTATAAGTCGATCGGCACCCCGTCGGGGCTTGGGGCTTTGCCCCCCCTTACTGTTGACTAACCCTTCGTGCACCTCTTCGACATTTATTAACAAAGGTAATATATGCCACATAGAATCATTGATTGGCAGTGAACCTAAAACATCCCTATCTGGATTAAAAATATTTGTAAAATGTTCGCTCCAGGCATTACAATTTACATGCAAAGTTAATTCTGGTACACAATTGTCCTTTAAAAAAGGGCAGTTTATTGTCTCCCAAAACAATTTACTGTTATTACTAACTGCTGCTAGGCTAAGTTGATCCCATGCGTCAGCTTGAAGTTTTCTTTTTCTAGCCTTAATAGCTAACTTATAGTTAAAACGCAATTCTTGAATATGGACTGTATTTTGAGGCTTGATACCAAGGGCCTGTTTCAATCTATATAGAGCTTGAGTACAGTTATGGTCAAACCATCCAACATGCTTCTGTTTTTTTGATCTATGGCTCTTGGTTAATAGACCTTCTATTGTATTATTTATCTTTAAGAAACTGGAAAGCAAGAAATTTGAATTAGCCTCGTCGCCAAGACAATAATCTATTTCCCTTCTACATTTTGTTACAACATCCCTCTGTATCTTTGGCGGGGCAACACCAGCCCATTTTGTCCTCATACCGTTTGGTCTTATGGGGGCAATGTTGGAAATACAATCATCGTTGTTAGGTGATTTATTCCCCCAGCATAGCAGTGATAAGGAAATACTATTGTGGTCACTTACGGCCTGCTCTATAATCCATAAGTTTGAGTAATCACTGTTACATGAGATCAATATATGATCAATATTGATGGCGGCATTCCTACCAGTAAAGGTTGGGCATTTAATATTTCCCCTAGTCATAGTACAGCTTAATAATTAAAGATCAAGTTTTGCTATTAGTGTGTTTAAGGCTGTAAGGTATTCGCAATGGGGGAAGTGCATATGGTCATCATTATCATCGACGTTATGGCCCTTCCTGAACCCACATATCTTAGTTTAAGCCAACGGACATGCCTGAATGTTAAAGTCACCAACCCAAAGAATGATAGCTACCTTACTGGTCGATGCCATCACCCTTTCAATTTCGTTTTCCAATGTATGAACTACAGACCCCAGTCCATTATCAAACATGTTGTTGTAGTAGTTGACTAAAACCAAATCTTTACCCTTATAAAAGTTAAGCCTCATCACTTGGCTATAAATATCAACTGTTATACAACTTTTAATTTTACATGCATTCAATTTATTAGAGACAAGAATCAAAAGGTCCCCCTTTGCTCTACCTGCCACAGAATCGGCAGCGGGTGGCCAATGCGAGGTATAGCCCTCTACAAAGATCGGTTCTCTGCACCAAGTTTCCTACAAACAAATTATATCATAATTTGAGGTAATAAAATCCCTCCAAAACGGCGTATCTTGTTTCTTTCTAAGGCCTGCAATATTCCATGTTACAAGAGTGTTGCCTTCATAGGGGATATATCAGTTGTTTCCCCAGTTATTATTATGGGGGTTTCTGTTAACTCCCCTGGGGGTGTATCTTTTATTTCTCTTATAGTAGTTATGGCCAATCCTGGATGGGGTTTCCTACATTCTTGCGGCATTTAAGGAAAAGGTGACTTAACCGGTAATTGATAAAAAGGGTATTTTGCAGCTAATTCACAAACATCCTTACAAGATGTCCCATTTAAATGATGTTTCTGAGATGTTCCATAAACTATCATAAGTCAATCATTATGCTCCAAGGAACTTAATGCTTGAAATCTATTATATATTGGGACAGTAATACAGGGTGGTGGTATTAGTGTTGGTAGCATTTTATTGAAGTTAGGGTTGTAGTTAGGGCTGTCATAATTATTGGTCATCATCAGGTGTCTATAAACATATCCAGTATGGATAGAGTGGGTGTATTAGAAATGCAAGAGTGGTCATCATTATTGTTAGTCACACTAACAGCTCTATCAATTTCATCTTCTAGAGTGACACCTAACATAGAAATACTCTGTCTATCTTCACTGGCCAAAATACACTCTTGGCTAACCTAGTCTCCACAAGCAAAACTAGACCCCCTAGATAGACGCCTCTCAGTGCGATCAATTTCCTCAGATAAGCCACTGACTGCTTTTACTAGATATGAATCTATCGTAGTACAAGGTTTTTCCATCAAAGTTTTTGTGGCTCGTTTTCTGGCCATCTTGTAATTAATTATGGGAGATGAAATGAAATGAAATGAAATGAAAACTAAAATTTGTAAAGCGCTACAGTTGCCCTCAGGCGTCCAGGCGCTGTGACTAACAAAAATGCCCTCAGATGAACAGGAAGCTTCTAGTTACTGAAACAGAAAGGTTTTAAGCTGTTTTCGGAAGCTGGTTAAGTTGGAGTTGCCTCTCATATGTAGAGGGAGGGTGTTCCATAATCTTGACACATTATAAGAGAAGGAACGTCCCCCTGCTCTGGCTCTAAAGATTCTAGGAATCTTGGCCAGAGATGCAGACGAGGATCGAAGCACCTTGTTGGGCAGGTAAGGGGAGATCAGGGAAGAGTTGATTTCTGGGCCCATTTTCCAGAAAGCCTGGTGAGCAATGCACAATGCTTTAAACTTAACTCTGTCCCTGACAGGCAGCCAGTGCAGCGCTCTTAGGCCAGCATTTATTGAGGTTCTTCGTGGGACTCCAAGTAGCGCACGAGCAGCACAATTTTGGGCGCGCTGAAGTTTTTGTAGGGTGTAGTCCGGTGCTCCAAGATAAAGGGCGTTATTAAAATCCAGGCGAGATTGGACGAGGCCCTGTATAATTATCTGCCTGGCCTCAAATGGAAGAAAGGAAAGAATTTTTTTGATCACCCTGAGGAGGCCAAAGCAGGTGGCCGCCACCTTGGTGGCCTGTGTATTGAAGCTCAGCGACTTATCTAGCCATACCCCCAGACTTTTGATGTTATCACTGGGGGCAGGGGCCGCCCCCATGCTCGCTGGCCATAGCAGCTCCAAAGTAGAGGGGGCTGCCGGGCCTAGGAGCATGAGCTCGGTCTTGTCGTCGTTGAGCTTCAGGCATGAGCTCATCATCCAACTCCTCACCTCCTCCAGGCACGCTGCTAGATTGGGTGGCGATTGGAGGCCGCTCTTCTGCACAAGGGAGACCACCAGTTGGGTGTCGTCCGCATAGAAAATTATTTCAATACCATGCGGACGAACAATCCCAGCCAGCGGCCTCATATATGCATTGAAGAGCGTAGGGCTCAATGATGAACCCTGAGGGACTCCACACCCCAGAGGCCTGCTCGATGAGACGGATGTGCCGTCAAAGACCTGGAAGGTTGTATCTGATAAAAAGGACTTGAACCAAACCAGGGCTTCTCCGGACACTCCTAGGTCGGCGAGACAGTTCATCAGAATTTTATGATGTACCGTATCAAAAGCGGCGCTCAGATCGAGGAGGATCACTGCCACTGACCCTCCCCAATCCAAGATCCGTCTCGCCTCCTCAGTCACGGCCAATAGAGCAGTCTCTGTCCCATGTTTTGAGCGAAAGCCCGTCTGGGAAGCATCGAGGAGGTGATTTTCCTCGAAGAACTTCGTCAAGGTGATGTTAATGGGCTTCTCCAGGATCTTAGATACCATGGGAGCAGAGAAATTGGGCGGTAATTGCTAGAGTTAGCTGGATCAAGGGCAGGTTTTTTTAGCAATGCCCGTACCATCGCATGCTTCCATGTCACAGGTACCATCCCGCTCAAAATGGAGGAGTTCAGCAATTTCCAAAGAGTAGGGAAAATGGTTTTGCTAGCCAGCCCCAGCGAGCCCAGGGGGGCAGGGTCACACGGTGAGCCAGATTTTATTTGTTGTGCTAAGGACTCCAATGTTTCCAGATTCAACAATGGAAAAGACTCTAGCTTGCTATGAGAGGGAGTTACCATATCCAAGACTGAGTCGGAGCGTTGAGTGGATGATTCAGTGGCTGGATCAGGAAAGGAAAGGTAAATTTTATTAACTTTTTGAAAAAAGAAATCAACCAACTCGTTACATTTAGAAGGAGAAATACTATTCTCTACGGCGGGCGGAGGGGAGATGGACAATGTTCAATCCTCAGTATAGTGACTTAACTTATAGCCCAAGGTGATACAAACTCAAATCAACAATAATACAATTTGACAACCTTTCCCCAGCAATGCAACTTCAGTACCTTTTAAATGCCCAGTCCAAGTTCGTTTCGAAGGTTAGGGGGGTGGCTCAGCCCAGCCTCCTCCGGCCACTGATGGCCTAAGATGGTCACGCCCTTGTCCTGGGCTTCACCTGCGCGCATTCCGCAGTGCGTGGGGCGGGAGCGCTTAAATCATGGGAGAGGCGTCGCTGTGCTGGCGTCACCGGGCCGCGCCAGGCACAGGATTGTGGGGAGTGAAGTTCCTCCAGCCAGCCGTTCCCCTCACGGTGATGTCACCTGGCAAGTGGGTGAAGGGTGGAAGCCGTTCCCCTCACGGCGCACCCAAAAGAACAGCAAGCCGTTCCCCTCACGGCAAAGTCAGGTAAGTACCAATTTCCAGGAGCACGTCCCGCGTTGCGTGGGGCGGGAGCGCTTAAATCATGGGAGAGGCGTTGCTGTGCTGGCATCTCCGGGCTGCGCCAGGCAAAGGATTGTGGGGAGTGAAGTTCCTCCAGCCGGCCGTTCCCCACAGTGATGTCACCTGGCAAGTGGGTGAAGGGTGGAAGCCGTTCACCTCAAGGCGCACCCAAAAGAACAGCAAGCCATTCCCCTCATGGCAAATTTGGGTAAGTACTAATTTCCAGGAGCGCATCCCGCGTTGCGTGGGGCGGAAGCGCTTAAATCATGGGAGAGGCGTCTCTGTGCTGGCGTCACCGCGCCACGCCAGGCAAAGGATTGTGTGGAGTGAAGTTCCTCCAGCCGGCCGTTCCCCTCACCGCGAAGTTACATGGCAAGTGGGTGAAGGGTGGAAGCTGTTTCCCTCACGGCACTCCCAAAAGAACAGCAAGCCATTCCCCTCACGGAAAAGTCGGGTAAGTACCAATTTCCAGGAGCGTGTCAAAATTCTATTTCTTATCATCTATTTTGGACTCCTATTGATATCTATTTATCAAATTAATAGTATATTTATTGCTTCTCCCCTTTATTGTTCTATTGTTATATAAGTTGAAATTGTAGAGTTGCTCTATTTATCTATTATTAAGTATTTGATATTGTATGTTTCCCTCTACTTCCTTTGCCCTTTGTAAGTTTTCTATGCACAAGTTTATTTTTATTATTGAACATGAATTAGCTGATGTTGTGCATTTAATATTTTACTAAATCTTTTCGTTGTTACCCTTTTTTGTATATCTTGCTTATTGTTTATTATGAAAAAGTTTCAATGAAATATTTTGAACTCAAAGAATCTAGCACACTCCCTCTAACGAAGAATATTCAGGTGTAGCTGCAACATTCAGTCCAGTAGCACGAGACCCCAAAAAAGGATCAACAACAATCTCGTAAGAGTAGAGCAATAATTTTACCGCAGCAGTCGAAATGGAGTAGGAAAATGCCTTTTGTCAAACTGCAAAGGATGCAGCAGAAACAGGTTGGGGCATTAACATAAGAAAGCACATAAACACAACAAAAAGCAGAACATTTGACAGTGATTGTGCCTGAAATGTAGTTGTAAGCATTAGAACCACTACGCCCTCACACAGCAGGATGTGTGTAAAGGAAATTGCTGGAAGAAGGGAGAGTTTGCAAATTATGCACCAACACATTTTAATATATAACTATTGACATATAACGTTTTTGAAATAGTTTTGGAGTCTTTTATTACTATGATCGATTCAGATAGATGGAAATCTTAAACCATGTCCAGAATATCGTTTCCTGGGAAAAAGGTAAAGTTACCAATGAAAAGGCAGACAACACCCCTACTATACCCGACCTGCAGGACCCAAGGGATGAACATAGTAAAGCATGATGTCCAGAGGAAGGCCAGCAATTAAATGATTCACGTTTTCTAAAAACATACAGCATGAATAATTTGGCAAAGGGATCCACACATGAGGGGTGCATTCAGAATAAATTTGCAACAATATTTTTGTTATCACCCATGGTACTCAAATTGGCAGCCTGGTTTCGACTGAAGGTTATCTATTCCTTTTTTCTCTCCTTTAAGCCCCTCCCCTCACAGTTACCTTCAGATCACTGCCTCCGAGAGCAGAGAGGTATAAGCTGGCACACCTGTGAGCCATCTTCCCAGCACCATACACAACAGGCACATTTCAAGGACAACTACTTAAAAATTGCATTTGTCATGTAATTAAAATCAGAAAGAGAAGAATTCATGTATCCCCAAGCAGATTAATGGCTCTATAATGCATTAAAAATGTGGTTATATTTCTGCAATATGGAAGCTAATGAATGTTCCTTCACTAGAGTTTTCAATTACCGGAAACATTCTTGACTTGCCTTGCTATTGAAGTGACCCTCAAGCAAAGAAATCTCTACCAAGATGTCACAAATCGCTGTAGTGAATGCTTTAGTTTAGGGAGACACTACCAAGCTTGAGCTCCTCCAAATGAGGGAGAATGTTATGCCAGTTTAGGAAACATCCAGATATTTAGCAGCCCTCAAACAGCGTGTTCCCCATTCTGGCAGAGATCTGCAGGCTTTCTCATTCTAGGCCACGATAGCTAGTCAGGTCAGAGCTCCCAACTCTCTCCCATATGCAGCACATAGCAGAGCTCCTCGCAGACAGAGATACTGGTGAATCCATGCCTCTCTCTTAGCTCTATGAGCTTAACCACTTGCCCTATAGTAATACTTTGTCCATAAAACATAGGGGCATATTAGCAAGAACCTCATTAAAATTATCGCCGTTTTAGCGGCAGGAAACTGCCGCTGAAGTGGTGATTATGGGCTTGCTAATATGCATTATAGAATTCCAATAGAAGCCCAGTTAGATGTCCTGCAAATCTAACCTGGGCTCTATTGAAATTCTATAACGCATATTAGCAAGTCTATTATCGCGGTTTTAGCGGCAGTTTCCTGCCGCTAAAATGGCGATGATTTTAACGAGGTTCTTGCTAATATGACCCATATGTTTTTTAAAGTAGCGAGTATCAGTCATCTTGGTGGAGGCTTGTTAGGAGTGATGCAGACACTTTTAAACGGCAAGAAAAACAACTTAACAATTGTGACTCCGCCAGTGAATATGCCATTGAAAGAGATAAAGCCTTTGACCCCTCTACAATCGTGGATGTATTTAGCCACATCCGGTGCTAAGATATAGCCTTGAAGAAAGAAACCTGCAATGGCTCATACCCAGCAGTGTCATCTAGTTGTAAAGAGTGCTAGTGATAGTGTGAGAGAGAAGAATGGTGGTTGCAATGTGCAAGAGTGTCACAATCTCAAATCTCAGCTATGTCCACTAGGATGGACCTATATTTTGAATCATAAATTCAACAATGTATCAATGACAGTGAAACAGAATTTGCCACACAGGAAAAGAAACAGATCATTTTGCAAACCATGAAGATCTAATAGCAAATTAGTAGTTAGTAAAGTTACAATCTCAAATGAAATCAGTTAAGCATAAACAGTAGTCACCTGAATACAGCATGTATGAATATGATCCAGTCAATTAAATCTGGCAAATGCAAGTACATGTTATTAAAGACAGCATTTGCAGAGTGAGATAAAATTCCTTTCCCTTAAAGGGAAACTTCCTAGTGCTAAGATTAGGTTATAGGTAAGTCAGAAAACTTTGAAGCAACTGGTGTCAACAAATATAGCATTGAAAGAAGAACCAAATGAACATTCTAAACAAGGAAAGGAGAAATATAGTTGCTCTCAAAAGTAGGTCTATGAGTAGAAATATAACAATCATTGAGTCAAGAGAGAGTAGAAATGTGCTGGCAAGGGTGGATGTGGGCAAGTCTCACCAACTAAAACCAAAGCATACAATTAAATCAGCAAATTGAAGAGACAATGGCCCACATGCATCCACATTGCCATTTGCGATTCCTTATTTACGAAAAATAAGGAATCGCTAATGAGGAATCGCAAATGGCAATGCATGAAGGAATTGCTAAATAAATTGCGATTTCTTAAAATTCCTTAATTGTGACTCGCAAATTGTGAATCGCAATTAAGGAATAGCTGCCCATTCATTCCTATGGGCCTAGAGGCCCATAGGAATGAATGGGAAGACATTCTTAATTTGCGATTAGCAATTAGCGAATCGCAAATTGAGAATGCGATTTCAAGGGTGCAGGAGTGTCCAAAGGACACCCTGTTGCACCCCTGAAATCAATCTGTGCACATATGTTGTGCACACACATGCCCTAAGGGTGTCTCTCAGTGTGTCAGCTGGAGGGTGGGCTTCCTTCGGCACTTGCTCCTGCAGGGCGTCGGGCAAGTAGTTAGTCGATCTGCTCCAAACCACCGCTTGTTTGTCTGGGCAAATGTAGGCATATTTATACCTTGAAGGTGCCGAGTTTGTCGTATGATTGGACATAATAACGTCATCAAAGACTCAGTTCTTTGAAAACTCCATGATTTTCTAGATAAATTAGTATTCAGGCAAGGGGAAGTCCCTAGCTGCTGAAGGCGGGTTTTTCTAAGAAATCGTTGTTGATTCTCGGAACTTAGTGGAAGTAGCCATGTCGTATTTGGGCTGCATAGGCTCAGTCTAAATATGGTAATGGTTTCTATGCCTATATAAGGATCGGGTAAGTTATACCTATATATGGGCATGAATCGGGAAAATTACACTAGGGTCCTAGATTCCTACACGACAGTACTTGGTGTCAGCCTCCTTCTCATGGATAATACAATGCCAGATTCTTCCATTATTGTGGTCTTCACGATATCTCCCAAAGAGATACCCATCTCACCATATCTCCCAAAGAGATACCCATCTCTACTGCCTCACATCTCTTACACGTGCTGAGAATCATTACGCGGCCACTTAATTGAAGCGAACATGACTTTCTTACAACAAACTAACAGAATAAAATTTTAGTAAGAACACAGTGACTCTGGTGCCTCAGACAAAAAGATCAAAAATACTGAGTTTACCTCAAAATGGAGTCGGACACCTAGACCAACTCATTTCAGTGTTAAGATGCATAATTATAGCTAAATTGGAAACATATAAATCAGTTGTTTCACTAAATGTAAATCAATGTGTGCACACATATTAGCGATGGACAAGTTAGTATATTGCAAGCGTACATATTATTGAGCGCAAATAAATGACAATGACTTTGCCTCACCAATTTCCCCCCTCTGATGGCTCATAGAGCCATCACATGAAAAATCCACCATTTTCCTCATAGCAATTCAGAGTCTGTTTGATAACCGCAGCTGCATACGTCTAGAGTACTCTAGCTCCCTCAACTCATCATATACACAAGACTTGCTCTCTTCCTTCTATTTCTTTACTCTTTGTTTTCAATCCCTTGTCATCTACTGATTTCTCTCCACCTTTCTCTTCTATACTCCTTTCCCCTTTCATCAACTTGACTTCCTTTATCTTTAAGAGCAAACAAATCTCAGAAACTCTTAGTATCAACATTGGTTCAATATAGTGCCTAAAGGACCACCACTAATTACACTAAGCCTTTTGCCTACAGCTGGAAACCCTTGCAGAGTTGCTTTCCAGCTACCTCTCTCTTCCAGCTCCTTGAAATCTTTAGTTAGACTTGCAGTACTCTTCACTCTTAACCGGCACATGTGTGCAGCACTGCTGGACCTACAACATTTTATAAACTACTCCCTATTTTATGAGCAACATATCTAAAGTTAATATATTTTGAAGAACCATGCTGTCAATTGCTGTTGCTGTTATTGCTGTCAATTCTGAATTAATGGCGCCTAATGCACTAGCAGTATTAGCTGCCAGCATGTCAACCAAAGTTAACATCTTTCTAATTTTTGCATCATTTAAAATGACACCTACAGAAAGAATTAAAGCATCAAGAATATCACCCACTAATTGCAGCGCACTGCAACATATCTCCCTTCAGTTAGGGTGACCAGATTCTCAAAACAAAAAAGAGTGACAGGTCATTGACGTAGAAGTAGGACAGACAGAAGTACCCAGGGCTATAAGAGGGCTGCAAAAACAGGGGTGGGGGATTTAGGAGGGTCTCTCAAGGGGCGTGGCCAATGTAATTAAGGTTGTGGCTTAAAACACATCAGCTAAAAAGATCTGTGCTTGGCATAGCGTCCCTCCCGAAAAATGTGCTGCTTCTGTCCTTGTATCCAGATAAACAATACAACGAGTCACATTGCACCTACAACAAGCCTAGACTATTGGTTTTGTCAATGGTTGTTAGCTGCATAAGAGAAATAAGAATCAGCTTTGGCTTCCCTGTACATAACATTGAAAATGCTTCAGTTCTGGAATGAAGAGACTGTGAAAGAACTATAGCGCAGTGAAGGGTAGTACTGCTGCAGCAGTAAGATTTTCTTTTCACTGTGGGGGCCAAAAATGGAGAGCGGAATAGGGACCCGTCTCTGCATCTATAGAAAGTACAGCAGGCACACCGAGACACTATTTAAACACCAGGACATGTATCTGTTTAACCTGGGCACTATGCAAAAACCGGGACATTTCTTTAATTTGGAGTAAAGTGTCGGGACACCGGGACACTGCTCCAAAACCCGGGACCGTCTGGGGAATGCCGGGACGTCTGGTCACCCTACCTTCAGTGGCTTTAGTCTTGTATTCTAGTTCACCTACATGATATATGTTTGGAAATTTGAAACTCATATAACAACTAACCACCCAAATACTAGGCAACTGTAAAAAATATACTGCAAAGGTCTCTTCCAGTCATAATATATGCATTTTAAACCTCTACTCATTGTACACACTTAATCCATCCTACCTTTAGTAGATTTGTAATCCATGGCTTTCATTTTGTAAAACATACCTTTTCTCCTTTTCCATGTCCAGACTCAATCTAGGATGTATTCCTGCATCTTTTAATTCTTGTTCTTCCTTTTCCTGATTAGTACCCTTACTATTTGCTGAAACCTTTGCAATCAATTCTCTTCTTGCCTCCAGTTTTTCTATTAAATCATTTTCATCCCTGTTCATCTTAGAGGTATAATTTCCTTTCTAATAAGACTGTGGTGATCACCACCCAAAATGTATCCCATTCACTTTATATCTCTAACTAGAGGATACAGTTCAGCCCTCTGAACATAGGTACCTCATGTATGGGTTTGTCAAAATTAAAAAACGGATAACTTATACTACCTTGTTCATAAAACAAACTAGCGATAATGCTACAATTTAGTGCATGTGTCAATGAAATATAGTGGTAGTTCACATCACCAGCAATAAACTTTGGCAAAAAGCTAAGTGAATATCCCTGCAACAGCTTGAAGAAAACATTAATTGAAAAACTTCCCTCGGACTCTTTCCTATGCAGAAGCTTCTAAATTAAAATTATGCTGCTCTTTTACATCATTTAAACTACTCTCTGCTTTGACATTTCCCTTAGCACTATTACTATGTAAAATCTGCAAATCAAATTTATTTTGCCCTTCTGTGTTAGTAAGACTAGGATTGGATTTAGCTTGGATGGGAACATTCTTGGCAGGGGAACTGAGACTCACTAATGAGGCAATCTTAGGAGTAACATAAATCGTTCTGCTATAATCACAAGTGCTCTACAGTGATTCGATGAAAGAATCACATTGTTTCTCCCGACTCACAAAGGAAAAGGCAAAGCCCTGAAGTACCTAAATTTCACCAACCCCCAAAGGATTATACTTACAATTACCAAATATCATTCATCAATAATCAGTCGATTGGCAGTGTAGAAAGTTCAATCGTTTATTAGCAAAAAAATACTCTGCCAGAGGAGCTCCCAGCGACCTCACACCCCGAGGACCGCCGAGAAGACTGCTGGCACATTGTCAGGACAACACATATATACTATCATATTTTGCAACCGTTACCTAAGATGGAAAAGTACAAGTTGGTACAGGAGGTGGCAAGGGATATGACCATATATGGAACACAAAGCTTCTATCTGAGCTCAGTATAGCAAGGTCACGCTGGTTGACTCCCTTCTGGTAGTTTCGGTGAGAGTCTGCACAGCGCTTGCAAGAATGTGCTTATCTGGCCGGCCCCCTCCTATAACCTTGACAGGCCCAAAAGCAGAAGCAGCTGCTTGCTACATATGTTAAGCTATTTCTCATGAGAACGGGGAAACGTGAAAACGCAGAGCCATGGAGGATTTCAAACAGCATTACAGGCTGACTAACTAAAATGGCGCCGGTCCTGCTAAGCGGCGCTAACCTATTTACAAGGAGGCGTTAGAGTATGATTTTCATAAAGGATGACAGAGTGTAACTAAAAGGGTGTCTTATGCCATAGAGGCGTACGTAGCATGTTAATTAGTTGCATCACGCTGAACACTAACCAAGAGACTACGATCTATGTCCCCGTGAAAGGCCTAATTGAATTCCTATTCCTCAAACCCTACTTTTAGCGTGATGAAGCTAATAACAGAGAACACTTAATCGTCGAAGAGATCTTTGTCGATTGCCATAAGTTCGTGTACCTCTTGCTGGAGCATCTGAGCTTTGGAGGGGGTCGAAGAAGGGATGACAGCCGCTGCTAATCTAGAGGCACAATAAGAACAGCACGCAGGATCGCACTGTAGACAGAGACAGCAGGCGAAAAGGACACCTGCCGCTCCGACCAAAATCAGTAATACCTTCCATCCCCAAGTACATAGAAGACCCCAGAACCACCCAGACAGAGACCAGGACCCATTTTCTACATGCAATTCTGCTGTTATGCGATGGAGCTTCTGAATGGCCAAATGAACCGTAGGGGCGGAGTCTGGAATGTAGACACAGCAAGAGCTGCCGATCACCCGGCATACACCACCGTGATCAGCTCAGATAACGTCTAAAACCATTTGATTCTGAAGAGAAACAAGTCTAGTAGCCTGAAGCTCTTCTGTGATGTTAGCCATTATATCAGTAGTTATGTTAATGACATTTTCTACTACCCTTGACAGTCTCCTAATCTCTCGGCTATTGAATATCGGACCCCAGAATGGAACCAATCCCTTAGTGAAATCGGTGAACTGTTGCAGGGAGGTGTCTGTCTGATCAACTTCAGTCATTGTAAGCTGTCTTCGTTGCCTGTGAGGGGCCAATTCAGAGGTATACAACTGATGCGTTTTATGATAGTCGGGTGTTGCAATGTAGACTGGGGATACAGAAAGGACAGATAACACTGGCCCGCCCAACCCCGAGGTAACCAGGTATAAGCATTTTCTCCACAAACGAAATACACATTCGGGGGTGTCAGCAGAGGCAGGCTACTGAATATTTTCAGATTATACTTGTAATTACACAGGCTGATACCAACTTGCACATGACCTGCACCTTTGATGCAGAAGGGGGAAGAGGTGTTCAGGATAGGAATAGGCATAATACGTTCACTGGTAACATTTCTAGAAATAAACTGCTGGAAATATTGCGAATCGTTAAAGCTGGCAAAATCAAACAATTCCTCTATTAGCCAAGTATCATTTATATTATCTGTATAGACATTCATACAGGCACTAGGATCTAAGGATCCTTCCCCGTTATTGCCCTCGGGATCAAAACATTGATGCGTCTCAATGTAGGCCAAAACCATTTCATAATCCCTCTCGGAGTACTGTTTGGGATGGGCCACATAATGGTTATACATAGCAGATAGCATCTGAAACCAGGCTTCACAACTTCCTAGGAACGACATAGGCAAAGAAAGGAACAAATCATACTTATGCATAACGGATGGCAACAACCCACAGACCCAACATTTTGTCATATTCGTAGTACTGTGGGTCTGAGGAAGCATTTCTATAAAAACATTCTTAGCATATGTCTGACGGTGTCTTTCTTTATGTGGTGCTAAAGTGAACATAAAGTGTTCAGGAGGAGCAGCAGTCGACATCATCATTGATTGCATTGGGTGCTTATATTCGAAGTATATGAAAATCCCCATAAAGATTGCTAAAATGACTGCTATTGTAACTACAAAAGCTATTTTCACGCGCATGGTTCAAGTAGAAAACATTGGTTCGTAAAAAGGCAAATATCTAGGAGCAAAAGGGCGTTCTTCTTCAGGTACAATACGACCAAAAGGGTACATTCCTAGCTAAAAAGTCCAAAGTAACTAAGGTGGGCCAAAACAACCTTTCGGCCAGAGGGTTCTTCTCCCTGTGTCCTTCAAAGCCTCACAGGCAGGCTTCTATCGTTCATCAAAAAGAAATCAACGAACACATCCAATGACGTCCCACGATGCAGATCTTCCGAAAGGAATTTACTCAAACAACCTGGCCAGTGACAAGAACAGAGTCTTTCTTTCTGAACAGATCACAATATCAATGTTCCAGCTCTCAACGGGTTCAGTCCAGTGTCTCGCTCAGTACCACAGATTAGAATCTAGCAAACCCTACTTTTATCCGAGTCTTTCCTTATCTCCTAACAGTGTCATCTGAGGTACTGTGTTGTTTTCTTGGCTGCAGGTTGTAACGGACATGACCGGGCACTTCCTGATCAGGAAGTAACAAAGGGGAAGGTGCAATACCTTCATCAGAACCACCGCCAACCAGATCAACATGGACAGAGCCAGGGGCGATTGACGATTCTCCAGAGACTGCCCCGTCTGGCCCTGTATTTCCTTCAGCTCCGATTTCACAAGCGTCGGAGAACGGTACCAATGCAACAGCTCTCTCACCCTCTTGGGTCAGGATTCCATCGGGGTGTCACCGGTCATAAGGAAGTGGAAGAGGGATTCTTCTTAGATGTGACACATGGATCCTGTGTCGTTTTCCATCCACCTTTACCGCCGTCCGTGTGGCCAAGAGTACCTGATGTGGCTCAGACCACCTCGGAGCCAAGCTGGTGTCCCGATCGTATTTCTTAACCAGCACCCACTGGCCGGGTTCCAGGCGATGTCCGGGGCCCTCTGGCAGGGGTTGCAGTACAGACGCTACCTGCTGATGAATAGAACGAAGGTCTTTAGTCAAAGTATACAGGTAATCGATCAACATAGGATATTTAACATCAGTAAATGATCTTGGTCTAGGCATGCCCCATACATTAGCGGGTCGCCCAAAAACGATCTAATAGGGAGACAAGCCAGAGTGTGAACGAGGGACATAAGAGCTAATGGGAGGGTGTCAGGCCATTTTAAACCAGTGCTCTCTTGGATTTTTGCCATTTTGAGTTTCAGTATTCCATTATATTTCTCAACTAGTCCTGCTGACTGGGGGTGTCTAGCTGCATGAAACTTTTGTTTTATCTGGAGCCCATTGCATATGCATTGCACAAGGGCCCCATGGAAATGCCCGCTGTTATCAGACCAGATCAAGCGAGGCAATCCGAAGCGCGGGATAAACTCCTTTATAAGGGCTTTTGCGGTGGCTAGGGCAGTATTTTCTTTGTAGGGTACGCTTCAACCCACTTGCTAAAGTCACATACCACCACCAATACGTATTTTAAGTTATTGACGCGTTCCATATGGATGTAGTCCATCTGGAGCACCTCAAATGGCAATGTCGGGGGTGCAAAATTCCCACTCAAAACAGGTTCTCCTTTCCCTGGGTTATGTTGCAGACAAACCATGCAATATTGAACAAGACGTACAGCTGTTCTCTGTATATTGGGGTTATTCCAAACTGGATCCAGCAAGGCAAAAATGCCTTTAGCTCCAACATGGGCTGGTCCATGGGCCATAGTAACGACAGCCTGCACCATAGCATTGGGCAACAACCATCGCTGTTTGTCTGTCAGATCCACCCAACAGTTATTCTCATCCAATCTTCCTACTTCCTGTTCCCATCTGTCCAACTCCACTGGGGTTGCTTCTTTCTGAATTTCTCACACACTTTCAATAGTATTATCGAACAAGTCGGACTCTTCCACCCACCTGGCAGAGGAGTTCACATACATAGAAGACACCATGGACTGGGCTGTTTGTTTAGCTACCTGGTCTGCAAAAGCATTACCCTCACCTATTTCATCCACCACTGTCTTATGTGCACTACATTTTATGATTGCTACTTTCTTGGGGAGAGTCAAAGCTGCAAGCAATCGTAACACCAAGGGGCCATTCTGTATCTTCTGACCATGTGAGGTGAGAAACCCTTGTTCCCTCCACAGCCTCCCAAAGCTATGGGCCACGCCAAAGGTGTACTGGCTGTCCGGGAAAATGTTGACCTCTATTCCCTCACTTAACTCACAGGCTCGTAGTAAAGCCATCAACTCTGCAGCTTGGGCTGATCGATGGGGTATTCGGAATGTTTCAACTACTGTTTTTAGAGTGGTAATTGCATATGCAGCTGTCGTTGTGCCATCTGCTAATTTGAAACAAGAACCATTCACATACAATTCCCCTTGGGGGTCAGATAAGGGAATGTCTGTGAGATCGATTCTTCCCTTCGTTTCCTCTTCTGTCCTAAAAATACAATCATGGACATCATTCGCCTGTTCCCCCGAAGGGAGGGGCAACAGTGTAGCCGGATTCAACGTGGCACAATGCTTAATGGTCACATGTGGAGCAAACAAAGTCAATTCATAACCCATGAGGCGCGCGCTCGTCAGATGCTGTGTCTTAGTTTTATTTAACAATGCATCCACAGCATGCGGCACCATCACGATCAAATTAGAATTTAAAACAAGCACTTCTGATTGTCTGATGGCCGCCGCCACAGCCCCAGTGGCCCTCAGGCAACTGGGAAGTGCTCTGGCCACATTATCCAATGTGGCCGAAAAATAAGCACACGGTCTTTGCTTACCACCAAAGCCCTGTGTCAACACTGAAAGCGAACAACCGTCGACCTTGTGCACATATAGAACAAAAGGTTTACGGTAGTCAGGAGTAGGAGCAGAACACAGAGCAGATTTCAGAGAAGCAAAGGCAGACTGAAAATCATCAGTCCAAGGGAGAGGTTCATGCACATCTTTAGTGGTTAAGTGTAGCAAAGGTTTAGCAAGAAGAGAAAAATTAGGAATCCATTGACAACAATAAGAGGTAATGCCGAGAAAAGCACGGACTTCACGTTGAGTACAAGGCACAGGCATGTTAGAGATGGTAGTAATTCGTTCAGGCGACAAACGCCTACCCTCCTTCGACAGTAAGTGGCCTAGGTAGGTCACTTCCTGTCGACAATATTGGAACTTGGACAAGGAAACTTTATTACCTCTGTCCGCCAGATTGTGCAATAATTTACCCGTGGCCTCTTTACAACCCTCTTCAGTGTCAGATGCTATCAAGAAATCATCAACGTATTGCAAGAGCACGCTACCATCTGGCAAGGACAGGTCTTCTAGGACCGCTTTAAGGGCTTGGCTATAGATGCTAGGACTTTCGGTATAACCTTGAGGAGCGCAGCAGAATCTGAAGCTTCGGCCAGATAATGAGAAGCCGAAGATCTGCCTGCTATCAGGATGAATAGGGATACTAAAGAAAGCATTCTTCAGATCGATAACAGAGAAATACTTAGCAGTGGGAGGTATCATAGTAAGGATGGTAGTGATGTCAGACACCACTGGGAATTTTGGGCACCACTATCTTATTTACTTCTCGTAAGTCAATCACAAAACTATAGACATCAACATTTTCAGATGTCCCTGTCTCAGGAGCTTTTTTCAAAATAGGTAGGATAGGGCTATTACAAATATTCAAGGCCGTTTCTTCCACCACCCCTTTATCAATTAGATCCTGCATAGTAGAAAGCAAGGCTCGCTCTCCCGCTGGGGAGATCTTGTATTGGGGTATGCGAGGTAGCCTAGCACCGGGCTTTAATGTAATATGGACAGGAGGGATATCCAATTTACCGACATCCGCATCTCCTGTTGCCCACAAACTGGGCGGTATGCCCGCAAATTCAGGTGGCAATGGGTCATTTTTAGCAAAACACTGCTTTGTGCCTACATCGGGATTTTGGATAGTCAAATAAACACCATCTGGAGAGCAATATATTTTAGGGTTCAGTCTTTTTAGCATATCCAAACCCAAAAGATTCTCCCTACAACTGGAAGTTAAAAGGAAGGGCGAGTCCATGGTAAACGGACCAATCGTAAAGGGGAGGGGCTGAGAGATGGGGCTTATTACGGGAACTCCTGAAAATCCCACTGAGACGTTATTCTGCCCAGACAGAGCGGCCCCTGGGACCAACGAGCGAGCAACCGAACTATTCATTGCTCCTGTGTCAATTAAGAACTTATCGGTGGTCCCCATCAACTCCCCTGTCACATAGGGTCCTTGTTGATTGACCGGTATCAACACTTGGCCCCCACTCTGTCCTTGGCTGTCCTATACATCTCCGAATCTATCCTGATCTTTGTAACCATAATCTTCATTGTAGTATTGCCTACCTTGGGGTTTATCAAAATGATTTCGCCCGTGGTGTCCCTGCACTGCTTCTTCTCTGCGCATATCACTACGGTCCGGGCCGCCTCGTCCTCGACCCCTTCCTCAGACAGCTCCGTTCTGTGTTAACAGCAACGGACACTGATCTCTCCAATGGCCCTCCTGTCTATAATACGCACACTGATTGGGTCCCCATCGGGAGGTCTGACCCCCTCCTCCTCCTCTGGAGACCGCCCCGCTGGCCACGGGCCCTCTGGCGCCTCTCCCTGCCCCTCGACCCCTCATGACTTGCTGTTCTCCCCATGTGACGTGTGAGGACTAGAGTTCTCCTTCCTACATTCATCTGTGTGCGCACAGCACACCTGCGTCATAACTCAGGTGCAATTACACAAAACCTGGGTTCAAATTAACATGTGCAAATGAGGCAAACCATCATGTCTCAGCCTATGTGGGTAGCACCATGGAAACAATGTGCCCTAGAGGCAGCATAGTCATGTAACACAGCACAAACATCTACAGGGACCCAAACCTCATTCTTATTCTCACCACTCCTGTTCACACTTCTTCCTGTAATCTCTGTACCTCCACATCTCAGGAACACTCAGCAAAAGATTCATAGACATGTCACAAATCTTCATTGAATGTGCAAGACCCAAGAGTATCATATCTGGCTATTTCGTTTGTATAGAAGTTGCCATCAGTCACAAAATCATTTCTGCTCTTGTGTGCTGCACACTTTACAGCAGTAACTTTGGCTGAAATTGGCAATGCATTAGGAAATTCCATCCCATACTGCCCGATCCTGATAGGGGAGCCAGACGAGGTCATGAAATCTCTACATTACACAAACTGGAAGCTTCCACTACACCCTTTAAGGTGCAAACTGCATATGATGCTTTCAAAATACCTTGTTTGTCTCTTAGACAAGATTAGTCAACAAACAACATATACTCAGGCTCAACAGGAAGGATCTCTCAAAAATAAGGTCTCATCAAAGCAGTCATGGTCTACCTCATCATATTTTTCATCAACAACATGAATAGGAAACAGTGTGACAGGATTGACATAGAAGAATCTCCACAGAGTAATGTTCTCCACAGCAAGGATAACCTGCTCATATTTGGTAAGTCGACTGTAGGGCATACTTGAACTCAAGTGCGAGTCTGTAAAATCTCAACAGAATGGGGAACTATAACTGTGAGAGGGTAGTCAATAACAATACCCTCACATTGTTGATTGCTGGCACCCTTTGCTGCTACCGCCTTTAGGTAACCCAGGAAGGGGTCAAGAGAGGCTGACAATTAAGCAACAGGGCGTTGTTAGTGTCCATGTGTTAGACCTGACAGCCAGTGGGTGGTCCTCCCCCCAATTTTTTCATTCCTTCCTCCATTCTTCTGACATCGTTTTTGCTGCCTTTAGGACTCAGCACACTTTACCACTGCTAACCAGTGCTAAAGTACCTGTGATCTATCCCCTAAACATGGTAATATTGGTTCCTATTCAATTGGCATATTTAATATACGTATAAGTCCCTAATAAAGTGCCATACCTGTGCCAAGGGCCTGTAAGTGAAATATTAGTAGTGGGCTTCAACTCTGATTGTACGACCCACATGAGTAGCTCCTTAACCATGTCTCAGGCCTGCCACTGCAGAGCCTTTGTGTGAAGTTTCATACTGCCATGTTGACCTGGCAAGTAAACCATCTCGCCAGTCCTAAAGCTTCCCTTTTTATGCATATAAGGCACCAGTAAGGTGGGCCTGGATAACCCTCAGGGCAGGGTGCAGTGTATTTAAAAGGCAGGGCATGTACTTTTAAACTTTTCATGTCTTGGTAGTGACAATTTCTTTTCTCACTACTGCAAGGCCTAGCTCTCCCATGGGATAGCATTGGGATTACCTTGTTATATCTTGTAAGTGTAACTCCCAATTGTGAAGAGATAGACGTTTCAAGTTTAGTGTCACTGAACTCATAATGTAAAATCACAACTTATGGTGAAGTTGGAATTTAAATTCCAAGTTTAGCCAATGCCTCTTTCAGAAAGTTGGCATTTACTTACTTTAGCTATTTGGAACCTTCTGCCTCTCTCTGGAATACACATCTGGGGTGGGTGACAGCTGGCTTTCTGCCTTCCCTCTAGACAGTCACACAAAAAGGAAGGGTAGGTGTGCCTGAGTAGTCATCTGCATGCAAATAGAACATGCTGAGCAGGATGGGAGGGAGGAGCTGTCTCTTACACCTGAAAGGACCGTGTCCTGTCCCCACACAAAGGACTGATTACCCCCCTGTAGTGTGCCTGGAGCCAGGGCAGTAAGGGAGAGCCTCTGTGCACTTCAAAGCTTTCTTTGAATTCTCCCCGGCTTCAAAGGCACCTCTGGGTATAAGTACTGGACCTCTAACACTACCAAATTAGTATGCTTCTGGGCCTGTGACCACTCTGCCAGGCAGAAGAGGATCTGCTGTGCCGCTCAAGGACTGCCACTCTGCTAGAACTGCTGTTTGCTGAACTCTTGCCTTGCTGGGTTGCCCTGCTTCCTGCTGCTCTCTCTCTGCCTGAGTGAGAAGGACTAGACCAGCATGTCTCCAAGGGCTTGCCCCCTGTTGCCTAAGTTTCATGGACACATATGGCTTAGAACCCTCCTGCCAAGTGGTGCCACCCCAGTCCTGAACCTTTGGAAGTGGACCTAGATGTTTGCTCCCATGGAACCAACACATCATCTGCTGCAAGAGCAGAAGTGACTCATTGCTGCTATTGCAGGGACTGGACCTGCACATCAAACTCAGAACCATCGCATTGAACTCAGAACCACTGCTTCAGAACCGACGCATTGCTGCCACTGCGTGGAGAAGATCAACGCATTGCCTCTCCAGCCAGGAGAAATGTAATGCATTGCATACTGAACCATTGCACTTCGGAACTGACGGACCTGCAGCATTATTACAGTTGCTTGGAGAAGTCCGACACAACACTTCACCTGCATAGCGATCATCGACGCATGTCGCTGTTACGACTAGGATCAAGGTACTTTTGCTCCAGGGTCTGCATGGGACCTGTATCTGGCCTGGCCTCCATCGGGGTTGACCTGAACTCTTGGCTTTGTCCTGGTGCGGTGCAACCAATTAACACTTTAGGCGCTACTTGCTTCTGAGCCCTATATTTTGCATTTAGTCCTTAAAAATTCACATTTCGATTTCTACTGGATAGAGTTTTGTTGTTTTGGTCTTGTTTTATTTATAAAATCATAATCTATATTTCTAACCTTGAGTCTTTTTGTGGTGTTTCATGCAGTATTGCATAAATACTTTACACATTGCTCTTAAGTGAAACCTGACTGTTCTGTGGCAAGCTACCAGCGGGTGAACACAGGATAATTTAGGATGTGTTGTCACCTGCCTTGACTAGGATTGTAGTTTTTGCTCTTCCAACCAAAAACCCAATTTCTAACACCATGATTTTGAGTTAGCCCTGATAGGGAGCACCCTTCCCTCACAGAACAATACAGAATAGATGGTTTCTCATAGTCTTGCATTCTTAGAGGTGGGGTGAGGCAGAGACTTTCCCTCGCTATGAGGAAGGCTTTTTCCGAAACGTCCCATGGTAGCTGATATAAAACATCTTTGTGTGTAAGTTTCTGTAGAGGCTTAGCTGCAAGGTAAAAGTTGTGAATTCACCACTAATGACAGTAACCCACCATTCCCAAGACCATCCTTACTTCTCTCTGCATTTTGGAAGGGTTAATTTGCAATACGTCAAATATTTTCTCTTGAGTCATTTTCTTTGCTGCTTTCTCAACGTGATGTCTTACATACAGGACTTCTTTCTGGTAGTACTACAGTTTTGATGGGTACACCTTACGTTCATTCTCAGCCAAATGCTTCAACTGGGA
The DNA here is from genome assembly GCF_964261635.1 of Lissotriton helveticus. Lineage (NCBI taxonomy): Eukaryota > Metazoa > Chordata > Amphibia > Caudata > Salamandridae > Lissotriton > Lissotriton helveticus. The sequence goes on along the minus strand of NC_136069.1, from coordinate 1,377,466,991 downwards.
TATGGTATTTTGCTGGCATGCCTCTTGTGCTGTCAATGCCACCAGCAGGTTGTCAATATGTTATAGCAGAACTGAATTACATGGCAGCATCAGGGTCTCCAGATCTGTTTTTAAAGATCTTGTTGAATAGTGAGGGGTTCTCTGTACACCCTTGTGGAACTCTCCACCACGCAGATAGAAACTGGCGGTCTTCATGAAACGTAATAAAAAGAAAGATGTGCACAGGTAGATGACCATGAACCACGCAGTGTCACAGAGGACCTGGAACAGTATCACAACTGGATTTGTAACCACAGGGCAACATGGACTACATTATTGCTTATCTTTTGCAGTTCCCATAAGACTCACCAGTTTTTATTTGGTTTTTAAAGCCCCATTGTCGGATACTTAAAGGAACTCCCTAAAATCTCTTTTAAAATGCCTTGCTCGGAAATGGATTCAATCCCGGGGCTAATTCTAGTGAAGCCTCTAATGAGAGGTTAAATAGGGGCATCCGGGGGAATTCAGCATTCTGTTTAAATTGTAATCCTTTTTAAATCTGAAGCCTAGTCCTTTTTAGTCAAAACAGGAAAAAGCCCATCAAAGGCCTCCTGAGTACCTATTTTAAAATCAGCATTTTTATCATCTGTTTAAAGCACAGCACCATTCAGAGTACAGTACATTGTGTAGTTAAGCTTACACAGAAAGGTACTTTCCTGTCAAATTAACAGGGCTATAGTTACATATCAAAAAATGATGATCCTCTTCAAGGGGACCTATTTTCACAGGTGTCTTTGACTAAAACTGGATTCACTTTTTGCTTATTTGCAACACCTGCAGTTTGGACTTGTTTTCCCAGGCGGGGTAGGTTTGGAACTACCACTGTCCTTACAGTAACATGTGTAGCACCGGTGTCAATTAACAAAGACACGGTTTGGCCATTCACGTATCCTTCTATATTTGGGCCACCATCATTGTGATTGGCCAGACCCTGGTTCTCCAACTGTATTGAAGACTGGGAACTGTTAAAAAATGTCTGAACTTGCAAATGGGTTATGTTGAACTTGGACACTTGCACTCACTTACATTTTTATGGTTTTCTTCAGCATAGCTAGAACCATTTCCAAATTCGTGTCAACATGCCCTCCTCCTTCTCACCCAGGAGGGACACCATTCCCACCCTGCATCATCTGATCACCACATTAATATCCGACTCCAGCACTCCTCTGCATTCCATTACTATCACTAGAACTAAAACCAGAATTCACAGCTATGGACCACTATGAAATACCTTCTGGGCTAACTTTGTCTGACCCAACATGAATGTATCCTTAATTTTCTTTTGAATGGTTTGCAAATCATAACTGCTATACTTTGCTATCACAGGATTTCATCTAAAGACTTGGCCTGCCAACAAATCACTTTATGCTGGATGTGTGAACTAATCTCCGGCTGTAATCCGATAACAAAATCTGACACAATTTCACTGGGATTTCGCTATGTTGACAAAAAAAACAGCATAATCCACTCACTTTCTCCTTGCACTTTTGAGTAGGTCTTAAGATTTTCAGCCAATCATCCTCCTTCTGGGGAACTTTAGTTTTCAAAAAGTTAATCACCTGATTATACTTCTCTATAACCACTGCAGAGGAAACATGAGTTTACGCTTCCCTCAGCAGCTCAACATTCAGCCACTGCACAGACACCATTCACTTAGCGCACAGATTATTGGGAAAAACAATGTCAAAGAAAGTATGCTGATATTCCTAAAGCACCTTCACAATTTTTGCAAATCTGTCAACCTGAGTATATATTTACAACAAGGGGTGGTGAGGGACAGAGTCTCTGAATTAAGCAGAATACTCTCACCCAGTCAAGAGATCAGGGCTAGATCCAACACCGTTTTTTAGCTCATTGCACCATCCCAGTTTCAGAACCTGGCTGTATGCAAATTAGTCTGTCCCTGGCCCAGTGCATCATGGGAACAGGGCAGACCAGACTACAAAAGCCAATTCTTACACTGGGAAGGAAACAAGCTTCCGGGGACCGGTTTCTGGCATTACAGCCGTCTTCGGCCCGGCTTTCTTGAATCCTGATGGTGCAATGAGCAAGGGACTCATGTCTGAGTATACCCTTCCACGCTTAGGGTGGACAAAAATATTTACAACAAGGGGTGGTGAGGGACAGAGTCTCTGAATTAAGCAGAATACTCTCCACCAGTCAAGAGATCAGGGCTAGATCCAACACCGTTTTTTAGCTCATTGCACCATCCCAGTTTCAGAACCTGGCTGTATGCAAATTAGTCTGTCCCTGGCCCAGTGCATCATGGGAACAGGGCAGACCAGACTACAAAAGCCAATTCTTACACTGGGAAGGAAACAAGCTTCCGGGGACCGGTTTCTGGAATTGCAGCCGTCTTCGGCCCGGCTTGCTTGAATCCTGATGGTGCAATGAGCAAGGGACTCATGTCTGAGTATACCCTTCCACGCTTAGGGTGGACAAAAATATTTACAACAAGGGGTGGTGAGGGACAGAGTCTCTGAATTAAGCAGAATACTCTCACCCAGTCAAGAGATCAGGGCTAGATCCAACACCGTTTTTTAGCTCATTGCACCATCCCAGTTTCAGAACCTGGCTGTATGCAAATTAGTCTGTCCCTGGCCCAGTGCATCATGGGAACAGGGCAGACCAGACTACAAAAGCCTATTCTTACACTGGGAAGGAAACAAGCTTCCGGGGACCGGTTTCTGGCATTACAGCCGTCTTCGGCCCGGCTTGCTTGAATCCTGATGGTGCAATGAGCAAGGGACTCATGTCTGAGTATACCCTTCCACGCTTAGGGTGGACAAAAATATTTACAACAAGGGGTGGTGAGGGACAGAGTCTCTGAATTAAGCAGAATACTCTCACCCAGTCAAGAGATCAGGGCTAGATCCAACACCGTTTTTTAGCTCATTGCACCATCCCAGTTTCAGAACCTGGCTGTATGTAAATTAGTCTGTCCCTGGCCCAGTGCATCATGGGAACAGGGCAGACCAGACTACAAAAGCCAATTCTTACACTGGGAAGGAAACAAGCTTCCGGGCACCGGTTTCTGGCATTACAGCCGTCTTCGGCCCGGCTTGCTTGAATCCTGATGGTGCAATGAGCAAGGGACTCATGTCTGAGTATACCCTTCCACGCTTAGGGTGGACAAAAATATTTACAACAAGGGGTGGTGAGGGACAGAGTCTCTGAATTAAGCAGAATACTCTCACCCAGTCAAGAGATCAGGGCTGGATCCAACACCGTTTTTTAGCTCATTGCACCATCCCAGTTTCAGAACCTGGCTGTATGCAAATTAGTCTGTCCCTGGCCCAGTGCATCATGGGAACAGGGCAGACCAGACTACAAAAGCCAATTCTTACAATGGGAAGGAAACAAGCTTCCGGGGACCGGTTTCTGGCTTTACAGCCGTCTTCGGCCCGGCTTGCTTGAATCCTGATGGTGCAATGAGCAAGGGACTTGTAAATATGAAAACATTCCCCCAAATCCAAGGTTCATGCACATATGCACTCCCATGAACAGCTCCCAAAGCATGGGCTTTAATCTCTGAGTCACTTTTGATCGCTTCACCCTCTAGCTCTCAAGCATCAATGTCCTTCCGCTATTTCCTTCCCTTATCAGCCCATGGTTTCTTGATCTTTTGGATGTCAGTCTATTTCTGAATGCCTCCCACCAATTCCCTCAAATGCAACTTCAACCTGGTTGATCTCATATTTGTTAGGGTGTCCTCAGTTATGAACATCCAAAAGTTTTTTTTGCAGGGTTTGGGTTTTTGATAAATCAACTCTGAACTCTGCTACTATCCCATCAATGGCTTCATGAGCCTTACATGCAGCTGCGGTCCATGCAGGTAACAGCGGTGAGGGGGTGGGGCCAGATACGGGGGGATTTCGAGGGACAAAGCCGAGGAAAGATTAATTATTTTTTTAATTTTCCCTCTGAATCGTCCCTTGAAATCCACCCCCACAAGGCCCAACCGCTTCACCGCAGTTACCCTCATGGACTGCGGCTGCTCACATGCATGTCTAGCAGGCTCTCTACACAGGAGAAGGAGTTTTTATGTCCATTTATAAATTCTAGCTTCAGTGTCCCCTTTAAAATTTTCTCCAACTAAATTTCAGTTTTTAGCACATCCAACATCTTTTCAGGTGTGACCTCCTACTCTGGAGCATCTGACTCAGAGTCTTCGTATATCTCAACAGCAGGCACACTCACTACAAGAGTTGTAATGGTTCTGGGTCTTGCTCCTGGATCTACATTGGTGCTTCTGCTAGGGAAAACAGATAAAGGTGCAACTGAAGGAGCAATTGGGGCTAGGGTGGCAACAACTATGCTTGGAAGCGTTAGCAGAGGAGCTGGATCTACTACCTATGTACCAGTAGCAAGGGGCAGCCCATGCACAGGCAGACCTTGTGCCACTGGGGCATTCACACTTGGGTTAACAATGGATGGAGGTTCTCCTACAGAATTTTCCCCTACAACTGTCTGGTTTCCTCCTCCTGGCTGCACAACGTTATTAGGCTGAGGTCTAGAAATAAATGATACAAAAATCCAACACTAGAGTCACTATCACTCCCTTCATCAGTCCTCATTTCACTCTCACCTCTGTCTTATACTTTCTTTCTTTCTCCCTGTTCTTCCACTAGTTAAGACTAGTTACATCCTAACTTTCTCAATCAGATCATTTTGCCGTGCCTGCTGTTCTGCATCCCATTTCGCTTCCATCAAACTCTTAGTTGTCTTTTATTTTGAGAATTTCCCTTCCCTTTCGCATATGCGGCCTGCTCCCATTTATTCAAGGCTTCATATTTGCTGGTCTATGCGGGAGCTTCATTTTAAATAGCACATTACTCAAATTCTCAATTATTGTTATTTTCATTTTGAAAGTACCATAGGGAGGTAACTGCAGGGACCCTTCATGTGCATTGATCTTATTCCATTGTTTAAGCCAAATACACATGTATAACCCAACATTGGCTGTCATTTGTTGAACAGGCGCACTCTCTGGAGGGGCCTCCTCATTTTACTGGATAGATATTTAGATATCAGCACTAAATGAAGCCCTCAATTTTGTGAAAAATTGCATCTTTACTCTGTAGGGAACAAGGCACAATTCAATGAATGTGGATCAAAATAACCAGCAGTTCTCAACAAATCAAAAAAGCAAAATGCAACAAAACTAACTCCCAATCTCAGAGCCACACTGCAAAACAGTCCACTCACAGTGTGATACTATACTACATAACAACAATTACCAGCGCAGCACATACACTGACTGACCACTATCAGCGGTGCACCTTATGATGCAATGGCTGACTAACCAATACCAGCAGCGCACCTTAAGATGCAAGGGCTTTCACTCCTGAGAGATCAATTTAGCATGAACAATTATTAAAAAACAAAATTCCTGTCTGTTCTACTAAGAAGAAAGTTCAAAGTACGCAATCACTCAGGGATTAACAGCCTCCTGGTGCTATCGCACACACAAAGTGAAACCTTGGCATGTGGGATATTACCCTGACTAGTGCATGTGACTCTCCGTGCAGAAGGATTACCCCAACTGCAATCTCATCTAGCGCACCCTAACCACCCTAGAAGTTAATAAATTCATAACTTGTGTGTGGTCAATGGTCCTTTACAGTCCAACAGCAAAAACCTCAACAGACAAGTTACAACATAATAGGCTCAATATTTATCTCAGTATCTTAGACTTCAATGAGTCCGATTACTCAAACTTCAACTCTTGCAACAACTTCAATACTCTTTATAAGTGCAAGTGAAATATGTATGGCAGCATCACAAGTAACATGACAACAAAGAGCCCTCCTCCAAATGGAAAGTACACTGCGCAGCAAACAAACTCAACAAAATTCACAAACAGCACAATGCTCTATAACACAATCAAAGACACATCACCCTACCATACTCACACTTCTACAACACTGCAACTGCTCAGGACACAAATAGTTCTCCAAACTAGATAACAGGAAACGTAGCAATACGGGAGAATTAGGTGCTGATTCTGACAGATTTTGGACACATTCTAGCTACCAGTAAGAACCACCCTCTGCTACCATCTTGAAAGAGTGAGAGAGAAGTATGGTGTTTTTAAACTCAAGTCTCCTCTATGTCTACTAGGATGGACCTTTATCTCCAAATGAGCTAAATCCATCACTATATCAAAGACAAATTTTCCCCACCGGAACTACAGAAAAAGATAATTTTGCAAACCATGAAGTTTTATTAATAAAAAATGTGCAATCTCAAATGAAATCTGATAAGCATAAATCATTAGTCACCTGAATACAACATATATGAATAATCTAGGCAATTCAATTCGGGAAATGCAAGTGCACGTTAATAAAGACATCATATGCAAAGTGAGATAAAATTACATTCCCATAAATGGAAATTTCCTAATGCTAACCTAAGGTTATGGGTAAAGCGGATATTTTTGAATTAGGTGTTGTCAGCAAATATAGCATAGAAAATAGGATCAGATGAAGGTTCAATAAAAGTAAAGGAGGAATGTACTTGTACATCTCCCTAAATTCCCAATGTAAAAGGAACCAGTCAAAAATCAGTGTTTCCTCCTACGTCCTGCTCGTGGATAATGCAATGTCAGAGTCTTTCCTCGTCGCAGCCTTCACAATATCTCGCAAAGACATATCCATCTTCTCTACCTCCCATCCCATACAGGTGCTGAGAACCATTGCCTGGCCAATTAATTTCAACAAGGATGACCTTCACACAACAAGCTAACAGAATAAACTTGTAATGATAAGAAACGTTTAATGATAACACAGTGACTCTAATGCCCGAATCAAAACGACAGGTATGCACACCAAGCAAAAGTGAAAGGCTTATTTCAAAATGTAGTCGGGCACCTAGTCTCATTCATTTGAATGTTAGGATGCAAAAATCCCAGTTAAAGCTAAACAGAAACATAGAAATCACACATTTCACAAACTTTAAATGTAAAATAGCATGTGCGCACATATAAGTTGTTAAGCATGTTGCAATTTAACATATTATTAAGCACAAATCAATAATGATAACTTTGCATCACCACTAGCATTGAAAGTCCAAAAGCAGACATATTCACTGAGGAAACAGAGACCTTTGCCAGTAAATCATTGCTCATGAGAGCTCAGCTCTCAGGGATCACTGACAGAATACCGGAAACACAAACATTGTGTGGACAGAATGTTAAGTCAAGAATAATAAGGATCGAAATATAGAGAAGGTAAGTGCAAATCGGTAAGTATAGATTTAATATTCTTGAAGATATATATATATATTGTTAAGAAACATATCTTTGTAGTAATATTTAATAAAACATTGCATACCTATAGACACTTACCTTCACATTATTTCTGTTCTTGATATTCTTGACTCAATATTTTGTCCACACAATGTTTTATCCCTGATATTTTGTCTGCACACTGATCTAAGTGAATCCAGACTACCCAACTGCAAGTCGCAATGGACTAACTAATACGTCTATAGTGCTTCGCCATCTCTATCTGTGTCCCTTTCTTAACCCTTTTCTTCCGTCTTTTTCACCTTTTACCTTTTTCTCCTTTGTTATATGTTTTACAACCTCTAATTTGATTATTATGATATACACAAATGTTGGTCATATGTATGCTAAAACTTTTGTTATGACCTCCAATACTTTTTTATGACTTTATTAGACCACATTGTCATTTTTCGAATCTTTGATGAAAATGTAATTTAAATTAAAAAATAATTATATGGCAGACTATGACACCCACCTGTGCCCGCCATGTGGACCAGTGGTGAAAATATGGACCAAAAGTTATTTTCACCCAGCAGGAAGACACAAGACTGCAGGTTTGCAGAGAATCCCTTTGGGATGTGAGTTTTGCCAGGAGCTTGCCTTCAATAATCTATTTTACTCCACTGCCAACCCCATGGACCTAGCAGGGAGCACAACTATCTAGGAGCATGCAAGAGACGTAGGGAAATGGAGCTCCCAAATGGCAGTGAGACCTGCTCAAGGAACGCCTGTGCCAACAAAGGTTGCTGAATGGCAGACAAGGACCCCAGTGCATGCAGCAGCAGTGTGACATGGTATGCAAGAAATCCAGCAAGACTTAGGAAAGCAAAGTTCTTGTCATGATACATGAAATAGGAAGATTTAGCGGGACAGATGCCTGTTGTGGGGGGTCAAAAGGGCAAGAGAATTTATATGGGTGGAGCAGATAAAATATATTTTCAATGAGCTAGATCAGGAAATGATGTGTCATGGTCGAGGTAAGTCTCATGATCTTGGCAGACAGGGTTGCCCCGCCTCAAATGTGACGGATATCCTGCCCGCCAAACTACAATCCCATTATAACCATTAAAACTTGTAATTTGGCGGACAGGATATCTGTCAAGTTTGCGACAGAGTAATCCTGTCCACTATGTCTTTAGCTGTACCGGAAACAAGCATCCTGGGACCGGTTTTGGGGTAACACCCCTTTTCTGCCAGGCTAGCTTGAATTCAGTGGCAGTGTGAGCAAGGGAACCACACCTGGGCATACCCTGCCCACTGAGGGCGAACAAAGCAAACACAAGGAGATGATGGACGGAGTGCTGAAACTTTTCAAACACTCACCCCCAGTTACAGATCTGGTTTGAAACCATCATCATTTTTGGCTCACTTTGCCACCCCAGTTCAGAGGATGCTTGTTTCCAGAATAGAGAAAACATATATTGGCAGTTTGGGTTGAACTGTTCCCTTGAGGCACAGGGTCAAGACTGATTTGCATACAGCTGCATCTGAACTGGGGTGGTGAAGTGAGCTAAAGAATGATGATGGATTCAACCCAGATCAGTGACTGAGGGTGAGTGTTTGAAAAGTTTCAGCACTCCTGCTATCATTTCTGTTGTTTACAGAGAAGAACATAGCGGTAGCTGCTGCAAAGTCAGACCAACTGGTAATGCACATTACCAGATAGACAAACAGGTTGATCCCGGTCTCTCCTCAGTTCTCAGAGCAATTTTTAGCCCAAACCTTTCTGTGTTCTATGTTTTGGCTATCTGGGCACCTTTAGCACCACCACCACCTAGGGTCCAGGAATGGAAGGGCACCACTTGGGAGTTAGGACTCACTCAGGCTATTTCCAGGTACGGGTTCAAGATGGTTGGAGCCTTTTCTGTTCCTGAGTCTCTGATCAGGAGGCCAGACAACTCGCCCTTGGATTCACTCTGGTAGTCCTGGGTTTAAGGGCTGAAACAGGATTCAAGCAGCGTTAAAACTCCTTTCCCGTCCACACTGGGACTGAATCACAAGAGATATCTCATACGCGGCCGAGGTTGTAGGCTTAACGCTGTGTTCAAAATAAAACAGAATTGAATATAAAAATGGTACTCTGTATTTTACACTAGGTGTAACAGAGGTTATATTAGAGTGTAAGGAGGTGCATTGAATTATCACATGAAGTATATCTTCAGTGGTGTGATCATTGATGTTAAATGAGATGTCATCAGTGATGTCATTTGAGATGTCATCAGTGATGTCATCAGTGATGTCACTGACCATGTCATGAATGATGTAATATGTGACATCATCAGCATTGGATTGCGGATGCGCGAAATATATAGTTAGTGCAACTAACTATATATGGAATTTCATTGGTTTTATATCAATAAAATGTCCAGCTAACTATATATGGTCTCTAACCTATGGTTTTTTCAGTGAATTTTCAAGGTTTTGTAAATGCAAATTCCTAACTATATATGGTCTATAACCTATTGTTTTTTCAGTGAATTTCATTGGTTTTTTAAAAGCTAATATCTATAGCTGTGAAATATATTCTTTATTACGTGACGTATCACGTAGCCACGTGAGACGCCTCATGACGCGTCGCATAACCGTGACGTATCGGCTCTGCAGCGCAAACAAAACCCGTACAGATATATATATTTTTTTTAACCTTAATTAGACAAAATCCACACGTGCACATATCTTGAGGCCTTGCAAAGGCACATCAAGCAAACAGTCCCTACAATTTTGCAAAGTTTGGTGGGAATCTATTCCCTTAAATTTTTTTTTACTGTTTCTCTTGGTTTTCCCCTTGTTACGCTTACCGGGACGCTACCCGGTACGCGAACCGGACGCTCCAAAAACACAAGATGGCGGACTCCCGTTACGCTGCCGGTTTAGCTGCCCTGTTCGCGTACTGGGAAGCGCCTCTACCGCGAAAAATCGCAAACATTTTATTTATTTTTTGCCCCGCGGGGCCCCCTCATCAATCCTAGGGGGTCAGGAGGGGTCTACCTTGCACCCTTTCCCACATTTCCCCCTTCGTTTTTCACCACATCTTGTCTCTCGATGCTACCGAGAGACAAGATGGCGGCCGCTCCGGACTGTTTAGAATGTTGACAGACACCGGAGAGCCAATCAGCTTCACTGCGCGAAGTTCCGTTACGCGTCAGGTACGCGAACCGGGGCGCTGCCCGGAGCGCGCTTACAGATATATATATTTTTTTTAACGTTAATTTCTCAAAATACACTGGAACACATATATTGAGACCTAGCAAAGGCACATCGGGCTACCAGTCCCTACAATTTTGCCAAGTTTCGTGGATATCCATTCAGCCGTTCGAGCTAAAAGTGAGGCCAACCGCCCTATGGAAAATTGCATGGGAAAAACGCGTTTTGGGACCCCCCTTTTTTCTCGGCCCCCCCTTGACGAAACCCCCCCAAATTTTCAGGGGCTGCTCAGAAACAAAATGTTCAATTTTCCTGAAAATTTCAGTCAATTCTGTCCTCAAACGCCAAAGTTATTCGACATAGAATTTTCAAAAATCCCATAGAGAAAAAATCCTAACTATATATACCTACTGGCGACCGCCAGTAGGTAATATATATATATATATATATTCACTGAAAAAACCATAGGTTATAGACCATATATAGTTAGGAATTAGCATTTACAAAACCTTGAAAATTCACTGAAAAAACCATAGGTTATAGACCATATATAGTTAGGAATTAGCATTTACAAAACCTTATTTTACTCACACAAAACCATTGAAATTCGCATATATAGTTAGTTGTACTAACTATATATCGCGCACCCGCAATCCACTGCTGATCATGTCACATTTTACATCATTCATGACATGGTCAGTGACATCACTGATGACATCACTGATGACATCTCAAATGACATCACTGATGACATCACTGATGACATCTCAAATGACATCACTGATGACATCACTGATAACATGACTGATCACATCACTGATGACATCATTCATGTGATAATATGATGAACCTCTTCAGACTCTAATATAACCTTAGATACACTCAGTGTAAACAGACACTCACAGGCTGTCACTCATCCATGGAGTTACTCACACACCTACTCAGTCATGCAAAGAATCAATCACACCTCCATTTTCTCAACTATACAGTTATACACACTTTACTTATTCAAACAGATACTAACACATATTTACTCTCTTATACAATCCCTGATACAATTTCAGAATGATCCATACAGCCACTCACACATTCACTGGCTCTTATGCACAGTTATTTATATATGTCAACTCTCACATGTACTGTATTTTACATATGTACTTACTTTGACATGTAGCACTGAGATATCCATTCACTCACCAATACACTCATGCACACAGTCAACCGCCCATACAGCTGTTTCCACATGCACTTTTGAACCCATACATCTAGTGAATCAACTGCTCACACATCTATGCACAGAGTCATACACCTCCCAGCCACCCACACACACACTCAGTCTCCCATACAAATACTTGGGCAACCAATCAATAACCCATATAGTTACTCATATAGCTACTGATCAACACATGCAGCAGTTTACAGAACAACAGACATAATGATGGACAAATTAAGACAGTTTAGTCACTAACCCATGCACTCAGTGAGACACATTTAATCACTCACTCATACAGTCAGTCATGCACCTACTAAATCCTTCATCCAGACACTTATACATCCACTCATTCTTCAATATGTAAGACATATTTTAACTTTACAGAAATACACAGTCACTGGATGTTGTCATCAGTGATGTCATCAGTGATGTCATTTGAGATGTCATCAGTGATGTCATCAGTGATGTCATTTGAGATGTCATCAGTGATGTCATCAGTGATGTCACTGACCATGTCATGAATGATGTAATATGTGACATGATCAGCAGTGGATTGCGGGTGCGCGATAATGGTTAGTACAACTAACTATATATGCGAATTTCAATGGTTTTGTGTGAGTAAAATAAGGTTTTGTAAATGCTAATTCCTAACTATATATGGTCTATAACCTATGGTTTTTTCAGTGAATTTTCAAGGTTTTGTAAATGCTAATTCCTAACTATATATGGTCTATAACCTATGGTTTTTTCAGTGAATTTCATAGGTTTTTTAATAGCAAATATCTATATGTATGAAAGTAATAATTTTTATTAGAAATTTTAAAATGTGTAAATATTTTTTTTTATTATTTGCCCCGGTACGCGCCCCGGGGCGCTCCCGGGGCACGTACCGGTGAACGTACGGGTGAGCGCCCCGGGGCGCGTACCGGGGAGCGCCCCGTGAGCGCTTTTCCCGCGAACAAAAACAACATCATGACGTTTCGCGTAATCGCGTGATGCGCCGCGTAAACGTGACGCATCGCGTAACCGCGTGATGCGTTTCTTCGGCGTGCTCCGTAAATGTACCCGGAGCGCGCAACGTAAGCGCTCCTGTGCGCGTAGCGTAAGCGCGTCGGGACATGTGACCTGAAAATAACACTTTTCATTGGTTCTCAACTTTTTTTTTCTACAAATGATGAAAGCCCCCTCCTTTTTTCCTCATTCTTACTTTTTTCTTTGAGAAAGCAAGAGCTATTTGTGAGACATGGCTTCAGTAGTAACTGCAGCTAGTGCACCCCCACCACCACCACCACCACCCAGAAAGGAAGGTCCACCACCCCAGATCCTTCCAGGAGTTGAAGAAGAGGAGGAAGAAGATGATGAGGACCAACAAACCATAAAATACTTGCCTGAAGAACCAAGACAAAGCCATGTCAAAGTTCATTATATATGGCAGTATTTTTCCATCCCTGCTGGGCAAAAAAAAGTGAAGGTGACATGCTTAATTTGCAACGAGGTCATGTCCAGGGGCAACCCAAATAAAAAATATTCATTTGGGAACTACACGATGATCATGCAGAGGTGGCACCCTAACAATCTGGCACAAGCTGAGGTACGGGATCTGGCTCAGAAAAAAAGAGACCATCAGGCCAGCACCTCCTCAGGTGAATCTTCATTTGCAGCACCAGAAGGGCGCGAAACAGTACCTAATATACAAAAAAAATTTGGTGTAATAAAAATGGTCTGCGTTTTTTGCGGAAAGACCCTCTGCTACGGGGAACTAAGCATTCACCTTATTAATGCTTCCATCGACAACCACAACTGCAGCAAGAGAAGAAAGCAGTAGTTTTTTTTTTTTTTGCTCCTCTCGAGCCACTGTTAATTCCCAGTTTTTTGTTTCTTGTTTTTTGTTGAGCCCTTTATAATGGCTGTTTTTCGTTGTTTCCCCCCAAAAACCCCCAAAAAAACATAAAATTGTTCAAAAAATACAAAAAAAACAAAAAAATTCAGAAAAATTAAAAAAAATATAAAACAACAAAAACATTAAAAAAAAGTTCTTTTCAGAACTACCTCCCATTTTTAAAAAATTACAAAAATTTTTAGCACTCTTGACTTCATTTTTCTCATTGGTGCGCTTCCCGGTACGCGCACCGGTACGCGAACCGGAAGCGAACTAAAACATTTTTTCAAAAAAAGAAGAGTTAGTATAAGGGAAGGAAACAGAGAGAAATGTTAAAAGAAAGACAGCTAGAGGGAGTAACAGAGAGATACTGTTTAATAGATCTATTTACCGAAAAAAAGATGGAAGAGGGTATAATTGTGATAAACAAAATAGATAAGGAAGTGAAAGAAAAAAAGGAGAGTAGAAGAATAATAAACAAGAGTTTCTTAGAGAATGTGAGTGAATGTTCAAAATAAGAAGAAAATAGTAAAGGATGTGGAATGAGAGGTGGGGATAGAACCGGACTAAAAGAACAATCCTGAGGGAAAGAGTTAAGAAAACAGTGAGCAAGAGTAAATAGGAATAAAACAAGATGTATGATAGTGACTAAGGTTAAAACATATGGAATAACAGAGAGAAAAAACAGAAAGCAGAAAAGAAGAAGTGACAGAAAAGGAATGAATGAAACAGCAAAGAAATGTAAATAACATAGGGGCATATTATCAACACAGGCGATAAAATTTTCGCTGCTTTTATCGGCAGAAAAATGACGCTAAAGCCGCTTTTGCGGCAGAAAACTGCCGCTAAAGCCGCTTTTGCGGCAGTTTTCTGCCAATAAAAGCAGCGATAATTTTATCGCCTGTGTTGATAATATGCCCCTTAGTGTGCTTGAACTACAGGGAGAAAGCATAATGAACAAGTAGTGAAAGAGTGATCAGTCAGAGACAGTGAGAGTAATAGAACAGGAGTGAGGAACTATGAGAACAGAGGGACTGAGAAAAAGAGTGGAAGGAGTAGAGTAAGTAAGTAATAGAGAAAGGAATGAGGGAAGTAGCAAAGGCAGGAAACCGAGGGTTAAAGAAATGAAGCAGTGGAACTAATAGAAGTTAAATGTGATAGAAATGTAACGAAAAGAGTACAAAACATTTACCTTATAATTGTCGTTAACTTAGTCACTTGTTATTTTTATACTTTCAATCTGTGAAAGAAAGAACAAAAATTTGAAAAATATTAAAACATGTATTTAAAAATAAGAAAAGACAAGGGAAAAGATTGAAAATCATCCAATTTTACAAAGAAATAAAGTTAGAGATAAACATGCAGAAAAAAAGAGAAAGAAACGGTGATAGACAGTCAGAGACAAAAAGAAATTGAAATAGAGTAAATTACTAAGAGAAAAAAAAAGAAGATACTTTCAGTGACAGAAAAGAAGGATAGAAGAGAAAACTAAATTGAAGTTGTGTAAGCTACTAAAAGAAAGGGAGTAAGGGAAACTATATAAGGAAAGGGTGAATAAGGAAAAGAGAGTGAGGGAGAGAGGAGACAGAGGAAGTGAAGGAAAGAGTGTCAGATACAGACTGAGTGAGGCATCTACACAATGTGATTCATAATGTAAGGAAACACAGGTAATGTAATTGGAAAACGTTCAATTTTTTTTGCTCATTCCACAATCACATCACCTGTGTTTCCTTTGCTTAGGTATCTCATTGTGCAGATGTAGTCTAGCATATGAAAGACTACGCAGAAGGTGAGCACTGTATGCAACAACTTTGACACTTACAGAAGCCTCTGCTTCTCCATGCCCCCTACACAGTCCTAAATATATACATTTCAAACTGACGGTATCTTGTTGCAGATGAAGTGAGGCCTATCTTGCAACATGGTGCATCTTTTGCACTGCTGCTGTGTCACAAAAGTGACGCAACGGCGGCGCAAAAGAGGCGCACGGCCATCATAAAACTGTCCCTAACATTTTAAATTATTGTTTCAGGATGCCGATAAGGTGTGGCCTATCCAGAGATTTGTTTGAGGTGAGGCCTACTCCGAGTTACAGATTAAATTTAGGCTTGTTGAAGAGTACAGAGGAGATAATACATGTGCAGGCCTACCAACGAAGTGAGTCATGTCCACTGCACTCTTGAACAAAGGCCAGACCTCCTCTGTCTCCCTGGACAGGCCTAAACCTCATCTGCACAATGTGATTCGTAATGTTAGGAAACACAGGTGATATAATTGAAAAACGTGCAAATATTTTTGCTCATTTAACATTCACATCACCTGTATTTCCTCAGCTTAGGTATCTCATTGTACAGATGTAGTCTAGCATATCCAAGAGTACGCAGAAAGTGAGGACTGTATGCAACAGAGCAATGTACTCTGGACAGACCACAGGCTGATCAAGTTCTCGGTGTCGGAGATTGGGCGGCCGGGTAATATTGCTCCCGTGTTACCTAGACCAGCCTCGAGAGCGCTGCACAGAGTGACAGCCGACATGCTGGAGCAGGCGCTCGCGGAACATCCCTGTCAGCTCTCGGGTGTTCTGGAAAAAGACACGGAGGCCTGGCAGTCGTGGCTGACCGAAAGGTTGGACGATCTTGCCCCGCAAGTTGCCCCTCGGTCCACGGTAGCACGGCAATCTGCGCCGTGGTTTACTGAGGCGTTGAGGGGGGCTCGCAGCCAGTGCAAGGTTGCTGAGCGGGCCTGGCGCCTTCAGTATAATGGGGAGGCTAAACTTGCTTACAGGGCGGCTATCAAGGCCTATCACCGGGACATCTTGGAGGCCAAGAAAGCATACCTGGCTAGGAGGATTGAGGCAGCGGCGAACTCCTGCAGGGAGATCTTCACGGTGGTGAAGGAGTTCACGTCCCCCAGCTCCCAGACACCCCCGTCAGTATCATCGGAGTCGTGGGCTTGTGATCTTGCCAGCTTCTTCACCAATAAAATCAAGGCGATTCAAGCCTCCTTCTCGGAGAGCACCGTGGATAGTGATTGCGGCCCCGGTGCGGGATGTGAGCTACCGCCCACGCCTGTCGCTGTTCTGACAGATTTTCCTGCTGTCACGAGCGAGGCGTCGCGGGCGCTGCTTGCCAGCCTTAAATCGGGTTCGCCACTTGACCCCTGCCCTGCCAGATTTTTGGCTGAGATGGCGGCGGTGGTGAATCCTCTGGTTAATCCTATCCTCAACGCCTCCTTGAGGGAAGGGAAGGTGCCTTGTACCTGGAAGAGGGCGATGGTCATTCCCCTCTTGAAAAAGCCAGGTCTTGATGCTGAGGTCTTGGCCAATTATAGGCCAATTTCACTCTTGCCGGCGTTGGCCAAGATCACCGAGAAACATGTTCATGGCGTCTTGTCGAGCTTCTTAGAAACGAACCATCTGCTCCATCCTTCCCAATTCGGATTCCGTCCTAATTTTAGTACGGAAACGGCACTGTTGGAGGTCTCTGAGATCATCAGGGAGACTCTGGATGTTGGTGGCAAGGCCATGCTAGTCATGTTGGACCTGTCGGCGGCCTTCGACACCGTCCCTCATGCGGCGCTCCTCGCCAGGCTTCATGACATCGGCATTAGGGGGACGGTGTTCAAATGGTTTACATCTTTTTTGGAAGGCCGCCGCCAGACGATCTGGGTCTCGCAGCGCTCCGCCGAGATGCCGCCTTTGGGGGTTGGGGTTCCACAGGGCTCTGTGTTGAGCCCATCATTATTTAACATCTTTATGACCCCTTTGGCGGCGGCGGTGGAGGCGTATGGGGCCCAGATCGTGTCCTACGCCGACGCTACGCAACTCCTCTTCACATGTGGCAAAGACCAGCCATTTGATGGAGAGGGTATTCGGGCCTGTTTGGCCATGGTATTTGATTGGTTCCAGCATAACAACTTGAAGGCCAATTCCAGCAAATCTGAGGTTCTCTTTTTTGGACGTGCCACCGACCCTGAGTTGCGACAATGGTGGCCGGTTGAAATGAATCCCCCGGCACAGTCATTGTTGGTTGCCAAAAATCTCGGGGTTAAACTTGACAATAAATTGTCATTGAGAGCCCATGTACTTGGTCTGGTGGGCACCTGCTTTGGTGTTCTGAGGATGCTCCGCAAATTTCTTCCATTGCTCTCTGCGGAGCATAGGCGGATCACCGTGCAGGCGCTCATTGGATCAAGGCTGGACTATGCCAATGCCCTTTTCCTCGGCCTCCCAGACTACCTGGTCCAGCGTCTACAGGTTGCACAAAACTCTGCTGCCCGCGCGATTTTCGGCCTGCATAGGCGATCGCGAGCCTCGGGGCTGCTTCAGAAGCTCCACTGGCTGCCTATCCGTAAGCGGATTATGTTCAAATCCCTTACGTTGATGCACAAGGCACTGTTTGGCTCTGGGGCCGGATATTTACGGCGCAGGTTGATTTTCTATCGCCCTGCTCGCCTACTGCGCTCTGCAGCTCATTTCACTGCCGTGGTTCCTCGCGTGCATAAGGCCCGCACTGGGGGCCGCTCCTTTGGCTTTAATTTACAACAAGGGGTGGTGATGGACAGAGTCTCTGAATTAAGCAGAGTACTCTCACCCAGTCAAGAGATCAGGGCTAGATCCAACACCGTTTTTTAGCTCATTGCACCATCCCAGTTTCAGAACCTGGCTGTATGCAAATTAGTCTGTCCCTGGCCCAGTGCATCATGGGAACAGGGCAGACCAGACTACAAAAGCCAATTCTTACACTGGGAAGGAAACAAGCTTCCGGGGACCGGTTTCTGCCATTTCAGGCGTCTTCGGCCCGGCTTGCTTGAATCCTGATGGTGCAATGAGCAAGGGACTCACATCTGAGTATACCCTTCCACGCTTAGGGTGGACAAAATAATTTACAACAAGGGGTGGTGATGGACAGAGTCTCTGAATTAAGCAGAGTACTCTCACCCAGTCAAGAGATCAGGGCTAGATCCAACACCGTTTTTTAGCTCATTGCACCATCCCAGTTTCAGAACCTGGCTGTATGCAAATTAGTCTGTCCCTGGCCCAGTGCATCATGGGAACAGGGCAGACCAGACTACAAAAGCCAATTCTTACACTGGGAAGGAAACAAGCTTCCGGGGACCGGTTTCTGCCATTTCAGGCGTCTTCGGCCCGGCTTGCTTGAATCCTGATGGTGCAATGAGCAAGGGACTCACATCTGAGTATACCCTTCCACGCTTAGGGTGGACAAAATAATTTACAACAAGGGGTGGTGATGGACAGAGTCTCTGAATTAAGCAGAGTACTCTCACCCAGTCAAGAGATCAGGGCTAGATCCAACACCGTTTTTTAGCTCATTGCACCATCCCAGTTTCAGAACCTGGCTGTATGCAAATTAGTCTGTCCCTGGCCCAGTGCATCATGGGAACAGGGCAGACCAGACTACAAAAGCCAATTCTTACACTGGGAAGGAAACAAGCTTCCGGGGACCGGTTTCTGCCATTTCAGGCGTCTTCGGCCCGGCTTGCTTGAATCCTGATGGTGCAATGAGCAAGGGACTCACATCTGAGTATACCCTTCCACGCTTAGGGTGGACAAAATAATTTACAACAAGGGGTGGTGATGGACAGAGTCTCTGAATTAAGCAGAGTACTCTCACCCAGTCAAGAGATCAGGGCTAGATCCAACACCGTTTTTTAGCTCATTGCACCATCCCAGTTTCAGAACCTGGCTGTATGCAAATTAGTCTGTCCCTGGCCCAGTGCATCATGGGAACAGGGCAGACCAGACTACAAAAGCCAATTCTTACACTGGGAAGGAAACAAGCTTCCGGGGACCGGTTGGCTTTAAGGCACCTCAGTTGTGGAACTCCTTACCACTGGCGTTACGCAGTACTCCTAACTTGCTTCAATTTAGGAAGAGCTTGAAGACATGGCTTTTTAATGCTTAGTTGTTTTCTGGGGGCTTTTTCTTTTCTGTATTGTTTCGTGTTATGTTATTACACACTGATTTATTTGTGGAAAGCGCCGGGACACTCTGTCGGAGTAGCCGTGCGCTATATAAATATAATTTAACATAACATAACATAACATGTACATTACTCACCTCCCTTGACACTTACAGAAGCCTCGGTTTCTCCATGCCTCCTACACAGTTCTAAATGTATATCATAAATACAAAAAGTACAGAATTAATTATACATGTTAAATGGTTTATTTTTGCTGTTCTCAGAATATATCAAATTTCACTAAAAACAGTGACTTGAAGGTATTCATCATATAAGAGCGGGGAAAAAAAACACAATCAAAATGATTGTGTTTAAAAAACCCATATAACATAACCAATCAGAAATCAGAACTCCTCAAAAGTAACTTACTTTCCATGACGTCGAAGGATGTCCTATGAACAGCTTATACTCTGTTGTGCTGTTATTATTTTCAGCCCGCCACTTTCTGAAAGAAAAACTCCATCGTTTTGACAAATATGTTACATACAATAAATGACTTCTCGCTCTCTACCGCACTTCTCCTCAAGGCCAAATCGTGTAAGAGCCATTTATAACTCTTGGAATTCTTCTAAGCAAATCCCGTCATTTTCTTTTTCCGCAACTTTCAGAAAGAAAAAGTTCAAGATCACTTTCACAATCATGTACTAGTAATATCTCACCCTTCTTGCTCACTCATGTTCCACATTTCCTATGACACTGATACTGCTTACTATGAAGCAGACTTACACTACCTCTATGACTACTACAATTATTTAATTCTCTACATCACTTTTAATCACAAAGCAATTTAAAACAGTACATAAAATTATATCAACTCCTAGAATCATTATAGGCCAGTTACCTACCCTAAATTCTTTCTTCTGAAAACAGAAAGAAAGAATATTTTTAAGTCAAAAGGCAACATTGTTTCATGGACAAATGTGAATCATTTCCAAAACATCAGCTTTTTTTACATTTTCAATAAGCTGTGTAATAAGCGGATGTTGTCATAGGACCATCATGTCATATAATAGCTGCAGTTAGAAATGTTATTCCTAAAATCAACAACTGTGTAGCCACAACATTTGTAATTAAAGTTGAAAACTTACTTTCATCAGGTTTATATAGTTGGTATTTTAAAATGACATTATAACCAAAAGGTTGTTCAAAAAATGTGTACACCATTGCAGACTTACATTACCTCTACTCCATGTTTTGATTGGCTGCTTGAATTAGCTTATTAAAAGAAACAGTTTTTCTGAACTCATTCAAAGTGCAGTTATTTTTCCATGACGTGAAGTGTTATGGTAAGAACACCGTTTGCTTTGGGTAATACTCTGTTGTCCTTTAACTAATCCGTGCCCACCACTTTCTGTAAGAAAAACTTCTTTTTTTTCAGGAACTACTTAAAACTCAAAAATAACTTTTTACTCTGTACTACACTTATCCTCAAGTCCAAATGGTGTAGGAGCCATTAGAACCTCTTGAAATTCCTCAGAGCAAATCCCGAGATTCTTTCCCTAAAATTTTGGTTGTAAAAACACCAGGTAAGAATTTTTAAGGTCAAAAGGCAATTTTTTTTTAAAGTTAAAACAGAATCATTGCAGAATGACCAGCCGTTTCTAGACTTCAAATAGGCTGTGTAATGTCCTGATGTTGTTGAAGGACCGTCATGATATATAATTGCCGCAGTTACAAAAGTCCTTCCTGATATTGACAACTGCGAAGCCACAAAATTATTAAATAAAGTTGTCAATTTTGTTCCATCAGGCCTACATCGTTGGAACATTAAAATGACATACTGGCCATATGTTCGTATAAATAATGTTGACAACATTGCAGACTTACATTGGCTACACTCCATGTTGTGATCAGCTGCTTTTACTAGCTTATTAAAGGACACTGATTTACTGTCTGGCAAAGTTAAATATATAAATCTTTCTGAGTCTACACTAGTAGTACTTGATAACCTACAGTTCTCGCAGTCATGCTGCCATTGATAAGAAAGGCCAAACAGATGATCTACATCTACACCTTCATCTTGCAATACATCAAGCATATACATTAAAAACTCCTGACAATCTTGCTGAATATTTTGAGAGAATTGCGTTTGACCTGAACATTTGTCTAACAGATTTCGAATTTCAGACACACTTTCTATTTTTATTCTATCAGTGCTACATTTCTCTTACACAGAATTCAACAAACTGCAAAATCTTTGATCCGAATTGAGCACAATCTCTTCTTTTAAAGTTTCTAGAGAAAAGACAACATTAACCACTACATTAGCATAGCAGTTGACACCAGAACTATTTTCAAATTGAAAACCAACAACATCTTCAACAGAATCAATTTTTTTCTGCTTATAATTTTGGGTTCATCGACTTTTCTTCTTTTTGCTACAACCTCCCTACTATTGGTCACATTTCTTCGTTTCCGGCCTACCACACGTTTCTCAAACAAAGGATATTGAGGCAAATGTGGCGGATACTCTCTTCTTAACCTATTGTGGGGCATATTACCAAGGGGGGTTATCTCCGCTTTTTTGGCTTTAAAAGCCAAGAATGCGGAGATAAAATTATCTCCCTATTACCTAGCTGTCGCTAACACCAGTTAGCGACAGCTAGTAGGAGATAGCGACTATTTTGGGCCCTACTTTGCATGTCAGTGATATTTATCACTAATGACATGCAAAGTGGGCGTGCCAAGATGTTAGCGACTGGAAAGAGTCGCTAACATCGCTATCTCCTATTACCAACTTTTGGAGATATTCGCGCTAAGCGCGAATATCTCCAAAAGCTAACACCTGCCCTGAGCAGTTCTTAGCCATGTTATCCAATGGGAGGTGGATAACATGGCTAAGAGCATTAGCTCGGTAATGCATGAATATCGCTGACTTTTCAGCGATATTCATGCATTGCGGCCGTTTTTTATCGCATTTGCGATAAACCTTGGTAATACCAAGGTTTATCTGCGATAAAAATCGCCGCAGCTCAGCGGTAAAATTTTGTCTCTAACCAAGCAATAGCGATAATTATCGCTATTGCTTGGTAATATGCCCCTGTATTCCTTAATACAATCTAGATCCGCACAAATGTTTGTGACATCACACTCAATCAAGTACAATCCCGATAAAGTTCTGACTCGTGACAATGCCACATATGCCATACCTTCCTTGAACACAGAACTGCCAATATTCACCAATGCACTGTCTACACTTAAACCTTGCGATTTATGGATTTTCACCGCAAATGCCAAGCAAACAGGAAACTGCTAACGGCGAACATATAAGTCTTTTACAAGCAAAAACCTAGCAGAGCAGCGACCAATTAGCTGTACTTCCTCAATGCCATCAAATTTAATTTTTAAAAATTCAATTCCATCTCTATTTCTGTATTTCTCAAAATCAACAACATTACCCATTGATCTATTTACCAGACCTCTTTCAACATGTAAATTCCTTCTTAAAATTATACGGCAATTTAAGCACACATTCAGAGTCTAATGAATCCAATTTTGATTTCAAATTCTCAGACAAAATAATTGTTGCTCCCATATGCTCTATTCTGTCAATAGCTTCCAGTTTCACAATCTCTTGGTTTTCTAAATTCAACATTTTATTGTTGAAGATGGCACATTCTGCAAGAGTTGGCATCAAACATATTCCAGATTTCTTCTCAGTAATTTTCCGAAAAATATTCTCAGGCACAACGTCTTCTTCTGGATACAAATTTGACAGTAATCGTGCATGTAAAGCTTCTTTCCCATGCTCGGTCACTTTTCCGATTCTACATCTTGTAGAATATTCTTATAATCTTCATCCTTCGCTTGACGCATATTTTCACGCAGTTCAGCATAATTGAAGTTTAACCATATATTGACGTTGCCAATGCTCCCTAGGCACTTCCTGGTATCTTCATGCATGAGCATTTTTTTTTTTTTTTTTTTTTTTGTTCCAAAACCTTTATTGCACATTTGCATATTACACAGCGGAATGCCTACAACCCTGCGGGCCGGCCGCCATCATATAATCGTCACTCACAGCAAAGAGAAGCAGAAGGAGCATGTAAACAAAAATCAGAATAGTGTTCCCCGAAATCTGCTGTGCAAAGAAAACAAAATGTGCAGTATTAGCAAATAAAACATTCGGAAGATGCGGTTTTGACGACCATTTTCACGTTTTCTTCTGTAAAACAACAAACTAGAAACATTAACCCGTTAGGAACGACAGTACGGTCTGCTATAACACAGTACAGATCAAGCTCTAAGTGTCGTATTGGAGGACCAGAAGTCGAACCACAATTCTTAGTGCCCAAAGTTGTTCATCATTCAATACATTCTCCCTCAATGCCCGGCCCCTCATGTCACCCCCCACCCGAAACCCTCACTTGCCCCAAGCCCACCACCCCTCCCCTGTTCAACCCCCTTCACTTTCGTCATCGGAATCTATCTGGTCATCCTCGAGCAAGGGCTCACAAATATCCTCCCTGAATACATTCCATTTCAACCAGATCTTGTTCCATTTCCCCGGGCAGGCACGGCTGGAATATATTGCTCTCTCGGTCAGCATTACTCTGTCCATGGTCTGGCACCACTGGGACCTAGTCGGCAGGTCTGCCGCCCCCCATCGTTGTGCTATGTCGCGTTTCGCCACCATGACCCCTGCTGTGACCCAGAGTTGTTCGTACCTGGACAGGTCAGTAGGTTCCCATATATTCAGTAAACACCTCCTCGGGTCAGGCAGTAGGGAGTGTTCTAGTGTTTGTGAGAGAGTGCGGTGTATTTGTTTCCAGTACTCCTGGATTTTGGGACAGTCCCATATGGTGTGAAAGAAAGTGCCTTCCTCTCCGCAGCCGCGCAAACAATAAGGATGGGGCGCGCGCTGTATGCGGTGCAATACCGTCCTCGTGTAATAAACCCTGTGGAGGATCTTAAATTGAACTAGTCTCATGCGTGCCGAGATGCCCACCTCCCTAGGTGAACCCAGCGCCGCATTCCACTCATGTTCGTCCATATCCTGAACGTCTCCCTCCCATTTCTCCTTCAGGAGGAGCGTCGGATCAGGGGAATTATTAAGCAGTTTACGATAGGTGAGGGACGTCGCTTTCTCCAACATGTAATCTGTGAGGAGGCGGTCTTCCAGGGGAGAAGACTCCGGCAGTGGTGTGCCGGGTGGTAGGACTGCGAGCAGTGCATGGCGAATTTGAACGTACCTGTAAAGTTCCCTGTCACCAAAATCGTACAGCTCTTTCAGCCGGGTAAAGGGAATTACTTCCTCCCTCTCCCACAAGTCCCCTACTGTGGAGATGCCAATCGTGTCCCATTGAGCGAACCCCTTGGTGTTTCTGAGATTGCCCAACGCTCGGGAGTCCCACAGTGGAGTCATTTCGGTTATCCTCCCCTTCCAACCCAGGGCCTCCGTAGCTGCGTGCCATATTTGAACTGTAAGTTTCGTGGGGCCCAGTAGTGCCCGCATCTTGCGGCGATCGTACAAAGGCCCTAACAAGCTATTGACACCCAGTTGAGTCCTGTCTGAATGAAATGCCGGGTCAGTATGTGGCGCGTGGATCCACTGATTAATCGGCTTGAGGTGTGCAGCCCAGTAATACAATTTTAGATTCGGCAACGCGATACCTCCGCTGTACCAGTCTCTGTGTAGCTTGGACTGCGCCACTCGTGCTGGGAGGTTACCCCACAGAAGGTTGGAGACCAGAGCCGCCGCTTTCTGGAAGAACTTAGGTGGCACAGGATATGGTGAGTTTTCAAGGACATACAAAAACCGCGGTAATGCCATCATCTTGTAAAGTGCCGCCCTGCCCAAGAGTGTTAACGGCAGGCTCGACCAGAATTCTACATCTCGTTTAAGCCGGACCAGGTGCGGAGTCAGATTCTTATCCATGAATTCTGCTGGTTCCCTAGTGACATGTATTCCCAGGTATTTAAAGGACGTCCCCGCCAGCTTCAGCGGGCACGCACTGTCGAGAGTCAGGGCTGGACCTTGCAGAATGTAAACTTCAGACTTGGCCCAGTTTAGCGTATAGCCTGAGACACTGCCGTGGGTGTCGCAGATGCGCAGTAACGCTGGTATGCCTTCATCGGGGTCGGTTAGATATACTAACATATCATCGGCGTACAAGGAAAGCCGGTCTTCCCAACCCCCGGGCCACGTTATGCCTTTAATGAGGGGTGAAGCTCGTATGAGGGTTGCGAGGGGTTCAAGCGAGATAGCAAACAGCAAGGGCGACAGAGGGCACCCCTGCCGCGTGCCTCTTCCCAAGGGGAATGCATGCGAAATATGACCATTAGCTACCACGTGCGCCAGTGGGTCCGTGTAGAGCAGCTTGACCCATGCCAGAAAGCGAGGGCCAAAGCCCATACGCGTCAGTGTCTCGAACAAGTATTCCCACTCCACCAGATCAAATGCCATCTTGGCGTCAAGCGCTAGAATCACTGCTGGTGATTTAATGGCGTCAGTTCTAGCCAGCACCCCGTGCAGTCGCCGCAGGTTCAACGCCGTGTTCCTGTGTGGCATAAATCCGGACTGATCCGGATGTATGATCGAAGGCAAATGTGGCAGAATCCTTAGTGCCAGGAGTTTAGCCAGGATTTTCACTTCCGCGTTTAATAGGGAAATGGGCCGATAGGAGGAACAATCCTCCGGCGGTTTCCCCGGCTTGGGGATTGTTACGATAGTCGCCACTCGTTGGTCAAGCGGAAGTGAGCCCTTCTCGAGACTATCCCTGAACATCCCCAACAGATGTATACTGAGGGTCTCCGGCATCGCCTGGTACCATTCTATGGGTATACCATTCGGTCCCATCGCCTTACCTGGGTTAAGTGCATGAATGGCCAGTTGGATTTCCTCCACAGTAATATCTGCCTCTAAGTCGTTTGACGCCTCTGGTGACAGTGATTGTACCTCAATCGGAGCCAAGAGAGCTCTCGCGGTTTCGGATGTGACTATCCGTTCCGGGGTGTATACTTGTTGGAAATAGGCCGCCAGTATCTCTGTGATGCGCCTAGGGTCTGAATGTGGCACTCCATGCATGTCCTTGAGCCGCTGTATCCCCCTGGAATTGGTCTCACGTTTATCCAGCCACGCCAGCATTTTCCCTGCTTTGTCCCCCACCTCATAAATTCTATTCTGAGTATCTGTTATGTAGCCTTTAACAACCACGCGGAGGTGATCGTTGTACAACTGCTGTTGGAGAGTGAGTGCGTGTAGGGTGGAGGGAGAGGGGTGTAGCTCATGGGCCGTGGTCCGATCCTTCAGTGCCACCTCTAAAGCGGCCAGTGCCTGGGATTGCAGCCTCCTATACCCAGTTATAGTGTTAATTGCTTGCCCTCTCAGGACCGCCTTATAGGCTTCCCAGAGTGTCGCTGAGGAGCGTACTGAGTGTACATTTTCCAGAAAGTATTGTTCCGTGGCACGTGTAAGGGCCTTACGGACCTGTGGAATTTTAAAGTAGGATGCATGGATGGGGTAGATGCGCTTACGCGTTCTCGCTCGCATGGTGAGAGTCAGTGTGAGGGGTGAATGGTCTGAAACCCCCCGAGGGTGTATCACTAGGTTGTCAACGTGACGAAGGCCATCGCCCATTGACAAAAAGTAGTCGATACGGGATAGGCTACCATGTACTGCGGAGAGAAAGGTGTATTGTTGTGCGCCCGGGTGTAAGTGTCTCCAGATGTCAGTCATTCCCATGGCCATTGCAAACCACCGCCAGGGCCGGTGTGGGACGTCTATCTAGCCGTGTGTCCATGACCGCGTTGAAGTCTCCCCCTAAGATATTCTCCCCCTCCGGTAGAGTCAGCAGGAAGTCTCCTAATCTAGGGAGGTGTACTGAATGCAGTGCCGGCGGAATGTATACTGATATAAGGTTGAAAAGTGACCCCTCCCATTGCCCATGCACAGCCGCGAAGCAGCCTTGATCATCCGTGTGAGACGATAGAGGCAGGAATCGTGAATTCTTTTTTATTAAAACACCGGACCCTCTAGAACCAGATGTGAAGTCTGAATGAGCCCACATTTTGTAACCCCGTCTATCCAGAGCTTTTCTAGCCCCCCCCATTAGGTGAGTCTCCTGCAGCAAGGCCACGGTAGGTCGCAGTCGCTTAATAGCAGTCAATACCAACCCCCGTTTAACCTTGTCTCCCAAACCTCGAACATTCCAGGACAGTAAGGACAGAGTTGGGCTTTGTGTATCGGTGGAGTCCAGTCCCTCTAATGGTGGTACGTCGTTAGCCATTGGGAATCAAGGGGTATGAAGTGGAGCATCCCGTAACAGTGGGAACAACTTTCATGCCTATACGGGTACAATCTTAGCATAAATAATACAAAGCAATTCCTTTTCTCTGTTTCCGTGCTTAACTGGGTCAGGTGGTTCGATACGTCCCCCGAGTGGTATGGTGTATTACTTGGCCGTACATATGTGTTCCCAACAAACAAATTCGTAACTGTAAAAGAACAACCCGTCCCCCTTTCCCCCCTCCCTGCTTCCCTGCCTAACGGACTTTCAACTGCCCGCCTCCCCAACTGAGCAGAGTGCTTAACCCAACCCATAACCAGAGTACTTGCGTGTAGGGGGGAGAGTGTCTCCCCGAGCAGGCGGCATCCCTGCGTGCCTCAGGTGAGGTCATGCCAGTGTCCACGTGCAGCAACTGAAACACGAAGGTGGTGGTCAGCAGTTGTGGTCAGCGTAGATCCTGGGGGGGGAGGGTCATCCCTCTCCATCCGCCCCTCCTGTTCCACGGGAGGGAGAGTCCTCTGCCCCCCCATCTCGACCAGATGCTTGCGAACCATGTCTGCTGTCGTCTCTGCGGTTGTGATCTGGTCCGCGGTTCCTGCGGTGCCGGCCCACCGTGTGCCAACCTTCCAGCCAATCCCGGGCAGCCTCGGGGGAGTCAAAAAAACCACACTTTTTTGTCCGCAACAACTCTCAATCGTGCTGGGAAGATCATCGAGTACGGTAAGTCCTTCTCCCTCAACGTTCTCTTAACTTCCAGGAACGTTTTCCTTTTCCTAGCCACCTCAGCCGTGTAGTCAGGGAAAAACGCAAGTCTTGAGTTTTGAATCTGAATGGCGGGCGCCACCCTGGCGGCCTGCAGAATGGCATCACGGTCCCTGAAGTTAAATAGTCGTGCTAGTATAGGCCGTGGAGGGCCCCCTGTCTTCGGTTTTCCCCCCGGAACGCGGTGGGCCCTTTCTACCGAAAAGAAGTTTGAGAGTCCCTTTGGCTGAAGTCGGGTTTTTATCAAGTCCTCCACATAGAGGTCCATCGCCCCTGTGTCCTCGGATTCCGGCACGCCTAGGATTCGGACGTTGTTGCGTCTGGAGCGACCTTCCTGGTCATCCAGTTTGTCCCTCAGTATTTTGTTGTCAGCTTGAAGGCGCTCCATTGATGTTTGCAGTTCAGACACGTCCTCCACCAATGATTTGGTGACGACCTCTACTTGCTTGACCCTCTCGTTCATTTTTTGGAGGTCCGCCCGGATCAGGGTGACTTCAGTGGCGGTCGCCCCGACTGTCGCCTGCACCTGGGCCAACGCCGCCAGGACATCCTCAAGCGTGGCCTTCTTAGCCCCATCCGCGTCCGCCGCTTTCCCGGTGTTCTTGCGTTGTTCCTGGGGCGGTGATTGCTTCTCATACGCGAATTTATCCAGCTTCGCTTGGGTGGAGGTGTTTTTGGGGCCCCTGTTCGACATGGTAATGCACGATGTCAGCAGCGCCCAGACTCACAGCTCACCAGCGTTCGTGCCGACCGCGGCCGCACCAGCAAAGCACTCCCGCCGCAGACGCAGCCCGCAGTCCACAGCGAGGGGGCGAAGAGTCCTCCCCTCAGACTTACAGCCGTTAGGGGGCCCCCAGGGTATGCAACTCGGAGTACTGGCAAGGGGTGCGCCAATCCGCGCAGGGGCACCGCCCGAGGTCCCAGGAGCAAGGTGGTCGCTCGATCCCCCAATCCTTATGAAGACTGCGTGTTGGTGTGCTGGAGGTCCTCCTCTCCCCTCCGGTGGCACTCCCGCGGATCTCGTGCGGGGGGTCGAGCACAGTAACGAAGGGGCCCCGCAGGGACCCGCCGCCCCCACTTGATATTCTTGGGAACTGGAGCCAGTACAGTCCCGATAGGGGAGTCTCCGTCAGGTGCCGGGGCGCCGCTCGCTCAAGGCGCGGAGAAATGGCGGCTGCACCGCCGCTGCCAACGGTCTAGAATGCGCCCACGACCAGAGCAACTGGCGGTGTACGGCTGTTCCAGGCGTCGCGGGGGTCAGCGCTCACCTCGGGGCCCCCGGGGGCACGATTGCGGGCTCTCCGGACCGCGCGTCCGGCGACCGACACTTCCTGCCGCACCCCTGCCGCTCCAAGGCAATTTCCGGCCGGTCACTCTCTCTCCGCGACCCCGCTGCTTCCAGGCTGGCAGTAGGCCCTCCGCACCTTCGGTGTCCGCTCTGCTTACCGGAGCTCGTCTGTGCTGCCACCGTTCTCAATTCCGCAGCGTTGGGTGCCGCACGGACTCCGGGTCCGATCCTCTCCCACCAGCACTGGAAAATTCAGGATTGATGTGACGGATTGTCGTGGGAAGCCGCCGTTACTCGGGAGCCTCTCTACGCTGCGGCCGCCATCGTCGGCTGCTAGCCACGCCCCCCATGCATGAGCATTTTGAACACAGGTTGTCCTTTCACTGGTGTGAGCTGCAGAAGATCACCGAAAACAATGATGTGTTTGCCACCAAATAACACATCATACTCTGTTTTGAGAACTTCTTGCATTCTCAAATGCACAAAGGCAAGCATGACATTGGAAACCATGCTTACTTCGTCAATGATAAGAAGTTTCATTTTCCTCAAGACTCTTGAAACTTCACAACAAGCATCTCCAGATAACTTGTGGTATTGTAATTTGTTATCATGCTCCACTGGCAGCATCAGTAGACGATGCAAAGTAATACCTTTAATGTTATGTGCTGCCAGTCCAGTTGGAGTGGTGACAACACAAGACAGCGATGACTCAGTCCTTTTCTGCAAATAATATGAAATTGCTTTAATGAGGAAACTTTTTCCAGTTCCCGCTTCTCCACTCACGTACAGTCGGACAGGCTTCAACGACGTACATGAGCACTCTTTCTTCTCATGACTTAATCCATGATCAATTTGGTGTGTAACTTTGTCATATATTTTCCTCTGCTCAACGTTGAGTTGTCTTTCCAAGTCTTCTAAGTTAACCGCATCCTCCTGAGCATGTGCCATGGCTCTTTCCACTTCAATCATGGCAGTGGCAGCTTCATTTTCGATAACTGGTCCTCCTAGTGGATCCTGACTCAATGAAACAGAACTCTGACTGTCCTGGGAACTGTCTCTAGCAATCTCGACTGCAATCGTTGCTTCCTGCTCGATTTCCGCATTCAACATTTCTAGATATTTGGGAAAAACAGGACATTCTATGGTCTCTTTGGCGGCATTGAAAGAGTCTTCGTAACAGAGGAAATCTCCAAGCAGTTCCTCTTCTGCACGCCAAGGCTTGAAAAGTTGCAAAAGTGCTAAATAGAAAAACTCTTTTCTTTCAGGAGATTCGCCACTCAATTTTCAAAGGTTTACCAAGTGGCATTTTCTTTGCTTGACCGGACATCCCTCACT
Source organism: Lissotriton helveticus (assembly GCF_964261635.1). NCBI lineage: Eukaryota > Metazoa > Chordata > Amphibia > Caudata > Salamandridae > Lissotriton > Lissotriton helveticus. The sequence continues at coordinate 1,377,435,834 of NC_136069.1, read as the reverse complement.
TACAATTACAGCATACACTCCTTTATCAATATCTTCTTTGATGTTCCTCTTGAATATGTAATTTTGTAGAACCTCATACAGACAAACATTCTCGAGGTGACTGCTTCTATTTGCATAATATGTATCCAACATGTTGGTCTTCAAAATATCTGTACTGTTTGGCTCCTTTTCCGCCAAATACTCAATTTCCCGTACAGGTTTCAGAACTCGATTACGTGTTGCAGCAAGACCAAGACTCGCCCAAATGATACTCCTAGATTTGGCATAGAGACTTGCTGAAGATAACCGGTCAGAACATTCGTTAGCTCCGATTTCTCGATGCGACAACATCTTCAGACTGAAACTGTACAACTTCTTACTGAGGCTCTTTTCATGGGAAATGTCCTCCCACATATCCTTCAATTCTGTCTTTTCTTTTTTGGTGATGTAAGATGCCACATACCGAGCCACAGCCATACAGTTATCATCCACAAACTGTATATCCATGTTAGCATTCCACATGGACAAAATCACTGGGTTGTAGTCGTTGATGTACTTGGACTCTTCGTTCCTTTTCAAAGTGTATGTATTTTTGGGTGATTTCCTCGTCACATTATGTCGCAGCGAAGACATCAAACTGTTCACTCTTCCTTTACAAATCACCGGTCGTGAAAAGGCGAAACGACATTTTGTGTAGAACTTGTCCTTGTTTCTGAATTTACGACGACAGTACTTTCCACAACGATGGCTTTGGAAGCGTAAAACTTGTTCTCTTAGGCTTTTGTCTTCCATTGTGTTTGGAACAGCACATGTAGAATACTGTTCTATGAAACTCATCACTAAGTCATCCGGATCTGTTCCAAATTTGGGTGCATCTTTGATCCATAGCAGCATATGTATATGAGGAGCACCTCTTGCTTGGTACTCCTTATCTCCAGAAGAAATCCAAGACCTCTCCAAGAGGTGGATTCTTCTTGTTCATGATGAACGACATCATAGCTTCAAATCTATGATTGAAGTATCTGCATACATTCACTGGATCCAAAGAGCACAGTTGTCTTGAATTCGATATTTTCAATGTTTCCATTTGCCTCTCGTAGAAATTCAAGTAAGTCTTCCCAGCCATACTCAGCACAGCTGAGAGTGAGGAACCATGTGGGAGTTCCTAAGATCCTCAGCATACATTTTAAATCACCATGACGACGGTACCAGTACTCATTAGTACCACGCTGACACGCCATGAGATTAATCAGGTGAGAATCCAAAATATTGTCTTGCACATCGACTTTATCCATAAAGTCCCTTGCCGAGATATTTTGCATCTGTACACCACTTTTCAAAATGTGGTTCACTGCATATGACAGTCCAGACAGATCACTTTCAAACAGTAGATGAAACAAATAGGGAATGCATTGACGAAACCTAGGATCTTCTGCATACAATCGTAAAGTCCGGTATTCAGAAGCAGGAATTTGATGAGGTCGCTCATCATATCTTCCTCCTTGACCTGTTGGAAATAGCTGTGGGAAACACCGAGCTTCCAAACTTTCCTCCCAAACACTAAAGGGACTCCCTTTGGCTTGTTTCATTTGAAACAACTCAATAGCATTCCCCATGACTTCTTTCGAATGCAAAGGATGAACACTATAATGTTCATATATTTCTTCATTTTTAGAGGCTTCTACTTTCTCAATTTGTCCAGCACACAAATCGCTGTCCTCTTCTTCACTTACTTCCTCTTCTGCAACATATACATTCTTGTAGTACTTATTGTTTTTCTTCAAATACAATGTTGCCTTTTTGACTTTCCTAACATCCACTAAATCTTGCCAGATTTTCTTACTCTTTGTCGGAACCCCATTAACTAGGATAACCAGAGGTTCCTCTTCCACTTTCTCTACTCCAATTGTATTAATGTTTTTCTTGAAATCTAGAGGCAAATAAACAACTCTTCCCTTTAATCCTCTCTGTAAATCTGATGGAGGCAATTTCCCTGTCTTTGGCTCCATTCGTACAATAGCCTGAAAGGGATGGACACTTTGAATCAAAATAGATTCATAAGTATTTAAATCCTTCAATTCAGAAGGAATCTCAACCAATTCCAGATTATTATGAACCGCTCTAGCAGGCATCTGGTTTTGATTTAATTTGTTTCAACAATAAGTACACACACGTTGATCCGATCCCAAATCAAAACAATTTTCTACCATCAAGTATGTTGCGAAATCCTTCCATTCACTATTATTTTCCCTTTCACTTTTTGCATATAAATCCACTAACTTAGTCTGATTCTTATAATAAGTGCGCCGACAACACACACAAGTGAAATTAGGCCTCTCACTTGATTTCACCTGAAACGTGGCAATTTCCTTCTGAAAATTATCTGTACTGGAAACCTGTACACTCTCTTCCACATTACCTTCTTCTTCTGGGTCAATTTCAACATTCTTCTCTTTACTTGCAAAGTAACAAAACTCAATTTCTTCACAAATATTCTTCACATCTACTTCAGAACCATGCAAAAGAGCAGTGCATATTTGTTTAAGCATAATTGCTGGACTCTTAGCATAATACAACATTCTAACTAATTTCCTCACTTTATTATGATGCACTGCTAGCATCCTGAAATGATGAAAAACACTCTGGCATACTCTCCTGGAAAGACAAGCCAGTGAATGACCATGCAAACCTGTCACTTCTCTCACTCTGCAAGGATCTAATTCTTGCAACAACTTCATTTTCTGTTTTAAAGTTTTCTTATTAAATGTCCGTACAAAATCACAAAGCAAATTGATGGAATCCTGTCGCACACTGCAAATACTACTACACTTCCAGGTGTACACTGGTCCCTTAGGACGTCTTCCTAAAACCTCATTACCTAACACCTCTTCTGCCTCTGTTGACACAAGTTTTTCTTTTTCAACCGGACAACCATCTTTCACCTCATATGCTCGACCATTGGTGTCAACTGTATGCACCAAATCATTATCCTGGAAATAACTCTCCTCATTAAAAAATGCCTCACAACTTGAACTATGCATCCATTCTCCTGAAAAAACTTCACAAAAATTACTACGATTAACTGTTCTCTTCCATCTACTATCTGTTTTGAAATCATAAATTACCTTGTTTAGTTTCCTAATTCTATTGATTATCAAAATAAATTATTTTCGCTTAATTTCGAATGCCTGATCAATAATTTTCTCAATGTTTCTCTTTCTCTTATAAAAAGCCACTTTTTGTTGGCGTTTCTTAACATTTTTTAACAAATTGCCAATTATCCTGTTGCGAAACATTCGTCTACGAATGTCCCTAAACTGATTTTTCCTTCTACTACCATGCACAGAGTTATCTCCTGCTCTAGCAGTAACATTTTTGATTGGCCTTTCCTTTCCGTTTAAATTGGCTCTCTTTTTCTGGACTAAAACATGTTCTGTACTGATATTTTTTTTTCTGCAAATGTTTCTTATGAATGATTTTGTTGTCTTACCCGGAGGTTTCTTGGTGACTTGACAACTTTTTATTGTAGAGGACTGCTGTAAGCATGTAGTAAGCTGCTGTCTTTGACGTTTTGTAGCCTTTCGGCTTCTTTGCTTCAATGGCATACTGTAGTTTTGAAATGATCTGCAGTTGAATCTGTGGTAAAATATAATAAAAAAATTTATTAACCACTATTACCAAACAGTAAATCAATAACAGTCGTCAAAAAATTAACACACTACTTGTCAATTCTACATACAATAATTTTTAGTGCATTGGCAAATTTAGTACTCACAAATAGTAGCAAAGAAATAGAATGCTTCTACATTTGACCTTTGCTCTTTTATATGTGAATCTGAACTAATTTTATCAGCATATTTACCTGTTTTATTAAAGACACTTCACACAAGCTGTTTTTGAAGTTGTGTTTAATTTTAAATGAAACGGTTAACATGGTTACTTTTCATTTCCAGTAACTTTTAAAAATAACTGTTTATAGTTCCATAGGCTCGAGCAGGTCAGCTTCCCACCCTATGTCATACAATTCTGCCAAATCGGCATCCTCATCATGTTCTTCATCATCCTCAGGATTTAAATCATCCAAGAGATCTACTTCCACTGATGTTTCAATAACAATTTCAATGATAATATCGAGATCAACAGTTTGCTCATTATCACTCATGCTTGATGTTGTCGTTATCTTTAAAAAAAGAGAACAACAATGAGATGTTGCAGAGTAAGAGACAAATCTCAGAGACTATAATAGTAAAATTGTTCAACAAGAGTAACATTTTGCAGATATTATTTAGCCATGTCCAGCGATGCTGAGGAGGTGAGGCCTATGTCCAAGTTTTCAGTGAACAGGACTCATCTCTTCTTAACCTTGGATAAGCCTCACCAACTCTGTGTCCCCTGCTCATACTTAAATGTAAAGGGGCAGATTTATGTTAACTGGCGCATCCGCAGGGATGCAACAGTTAACGTGTGCTGCTGCTCTGCCACCCATGATGTGCCGTATTTACAATGTGGAGCACCATTGAACAAAAATAGCACAGATGCGTCACGCATCTGTGCCGCAAAAGCGGCACATTGCAGGAATCACGTCATAAGCGCGACATGTCTACTACAATGCACAGGGGCAAGCCACACATTGCATGGTGCGTCACTCCTTATGGCTGTTTCAAACAGGCGTAAGGATTTGATTCAGCAATGCCATAAAGCTGACTCAGTGAAATGTTCTAAATTTCACCGTGTTAGTTTTACAGGGCTTTCATGCAAATGAATGCCCACCCTGCAACAAAACGCCCACATGAAACCTGACGCAGGTTTCATGTGGCACAGGACTTTACACCGTGACACATCTGCCTAGATGCGTCAAGTTGTAAATATGTCTCAACATAGCGCATCTTTTGCACCGCCGCTGCGTCACAAAAGTGACGCAACAGCGGCGCAAAAGAGGCGCACGTCCATCATAAATTTGCCCCTAACATTTTAAATGATTGATTCAGGATGACGATAAGGTGTGGCCTATCCAGAGGTTTGTTTGAGGTGAGGCCTACTCAGGGTTGCAGATGAAATTTAGGCTTGTTGAAGAGCACAGAGGAGATAATACATGTGCAGGCCTACCAATGAAGTGAGTCATGTCCACTGCACTCTTGAACAAAGGCAGACCTCCTCTGTCTCCCTGGACAGACCTAAACCTCATCTGCACAATGTGATTCGTAATGTTAGAAAACACAGGTGATGTAATTGAAAAACGTGCAAATATTTATGCTCAATTCACAATCACATCACCTGTGTTTCCTCAGCTTAGGTATCTCATTGTGCAGATGTAGTCTAGCATATCCAAGTGTACGCAGAAGATGAGGACTATATGCAACAGAGCAATGTACATTACTCACAATAAAGCATTTCTTTTTTTTTAAAAACGATTTTCTGGTCATAATTTGAAAACACAACACAGCTCCTATGTAGAAGCACACCCTGTCAGTACTTAAATTTGCCAAGCACACATGGCGGCGTATTTACAAAGACTTTGCAGCACGGGGAAATGTCTTAAATTAAAATGGGGAAAATAACATCAAAGTGACTCAAAGGCTTTGTAAATATGCCTCAAGCAGTACATATCAAGAAACCTAATTGATTTCAAAAAACGTTTTTAAACACTTCAAGTAAATCACTTATTTACCCACATTCATGGGGAATTGACTTAAAATGCCCTAACACACATGAAAGCGTATTTTTAAGGCCCTTGCACCATTTTTGCGTCAGTTTTAACATGGCTATGTAACTCAAAGAAACAAAGTCTAAATTTGCCAAGCACACATGCGGGCATATTTACAAGGACTTTGCACCACGGGGAAATGTCTTAAATTAAAATGTGGAAAATAACATCAAAGTGACTCAAAGTCCTTGTAAATATGCCTCAAGCAGCCTATGAAACTCTAGCAGTACATATCAAGAAACCTAATTGATTTCAAAAAACGTTTTTAAATACTTCAAGTAAATCACTTATCTGCCCACATTCATGGGGAAGTGACTTAAAATGCCCTAACACACATGAAAGCGTATTTTTAAAGCCCTTCCACCACTTTTGCGTCACTTTTAACATGGCTATGTAACTCAAAGAAACTAAATCTATTTGTAAAACACTTGACACAAAGCAACATTTTAAATACACAACTTTCTTCATAAATTTATCCCTAATGCATAATATTCTCTATCTAAATTAAATGAATATTTTCTCACCTTAGCAAATACTTTTTGAGTTTCAAAACAGTCTCAGACACACACCAATTTTTCTTTAGAAGAGCAAAGGGTATGCACTCCAGAGGCTGCAACCATCAATGGCACAGAAATGCTGTAATTCATAACACATATCTCTCATATCACCCAATCAAAACTCTTCCCTCACTTTTTTCAAATCAACACCCTTCCCCCCTCTGCCCTTTCTGCCTTTTTTCCATAGCAACCACCTCCTGAAAGACCTGTCATGTTTACAAGTTCACACAACAATGTTTCAATTGAACTCTGAACTCTCAGTACACCTGCGTATCCAGTGCAATCTTTCATAAAATGATTTTTTCTTGACCATTCAAATTACATCTTTCAAAGAACTCATCCATGCACCCTAACTTTCTGTTTTCAGCAATCAAAATCCACCAATCACTGCTACTGAATCATTAGCACAGAAACTCCACACTTTTTTTCATTACATACTCCTACTATTTCAACTGCCATTTCATTCCCACACTTCATCTGACTGCAGCAGAACCTCCTCTCACCATGTTTTCTGTCTGGTTTGTTGGACATAGTTACATCCACTGGGCTCAAAGGTACGCTGATAACAGAAATTTACACAACCTCAATTTACAAAATGTGGAAATCAACTGGATTGGTCACAGAGGATTAAGATGTCACCAATTGATACCATTGGTGAAAACCTTTTTGCATTTGCCAAACCCTGACCTGTTAATTGTGCACTGTGGAGGAAATGACTTGGGTACTTTGACTGGGGTAGGTCTGGAAATGCTTTTAAAGGACACCTTTGAGCAATTGATGGCACTTTTTCCTCAAACTGCCTTGGTATATTCAAATATATGCCAAAGACAGAAATGGAAGTGGTCCAACCAATTTTGTCCACAAATTGAGAAATGGAGGAAGCATGTAAATAAGTCTGTTTCAGCTTACATGAGAGACCATGGAATGGGCTCCATCTACAACAATAACTTGCGTTACTACATGCAAGATATCTACAGAGGAGATGGAGTTCACGTCTCAGATGAGGGGAACAGAATTTTCATCCTGAATTTAAGACTATGTATTGGTACCTACTTATAAGTACCTAAATCTACCACATACCCAAAAGCTCTTCTCAGAGCTACCCTAACTATGATCACTCTAAACAAATTTTAAATGTAACTTTTTTTTTACTAATTTTCACGATTTACGCTTTCCGGAGCGCTACCCGGTACGCGCACCGGACGCTAACCGCGCAAAAATTTGAAAAAAAAATGTTTTTTTTCACACATATGGGCCTCCTCAGCCACCCTCAGAAAACCTAGGGGGTCAGGACACGTCTACCGTGCCCCCTTCTACCCATTCTGAACATTATTTGCCCTTCATCTTGTATCTCAATTCTACCGAAACACAAAATGGAGGACTCCCGTAACGCTGCCGGTGCGGGTACCGGGGCGCGCACCGAGAAGCGCTCGCTTAAAAAAGGTGGGAAAGTAATTCACAGAAAAACCACTGGAGACACTTTCACCAAATATAGATTAGCTCATACTACATACCAATCCCTACCATTTTCACAAATTTGATTGGAATTCCATTTAGCCATTTAGCCTGTAGACCTCTCTAAATACCCTGAGGTAAATTACTTCACAAAACACATCTGAAGTGTTGGAATTGACAGCCAATTAAAATGTTACTTTCATTTTCTACTTTTTTTACCTGACATTTGATTGGTTATGTACCTGAATATATCTAAAGAAAGAGAGAGAAACACAGCCATTTTGACTACTACTTCCTGAAGTACATTGCAAGAGCATTTTCACTGACAACGTAAACTTGTTTTTAAAAGGTAAGATGTTATTTTGAAAACTGAAGTATATTGTGCACTTTAAGTTAATATGGAAAACTTTTTCTGATAGTTATATACTATCCCTCTGTAATAGTTATAGATTTAGATAGACATCTCTGTTATAGTTATGGATGGATTTAGGCTTGTCTTGTATAATTATGAATTTACTAAGGTTTCATCACATACACATTTTTATATTTCTACTACCAGTCTGATACCATACACTGCCCAAAGATAAATTCACTGTTAAATGTATCCCAACAGTGCCCTATCTCTACTGATATATATATTTTTTTAATGCAAATTTCAGGCAAAATGGAAGGAGAACAAAAAGTGTCATTTGAAATTGTCCTTTTAAGAGACCAATCAAGAAAACATTGAACCAAATGACATTGAATTCATGGATGATCACAGGACCATGAACTACTACAATGTGTACAATCTGTAGATTTCCTCCTTCAAAATGAGGACATTTCAGACACTCAAATGTTGCAAGTTATGTTCACTGAAAATGACGACATTTCAGACAGTCAAATGTTAGACGTTCTATTAAATTTTGAAAAACAATCACAAAAAAAAACCAAAAAAAAAACAACAAAACGAACAATCAATAAACATACAATATTTGAAAAGTCTATCATTCTTTTTTACTCATAGTACGCTCCCCGGACCGCTTCCCGGTGCGCGTACCGGGCGCTCCCCACGCAAAAAAAACGAATTAAATTTTTTTATTTTTTTTGCCCCGCGGGGCCCTTTTAAAGCCTCCACATCAAACCTAGGGTGTCAGGGAGGATCTACTATGCCCCCTTATGGTCATTTCCCCCTTTGTTTTGGCCTCCTCTTGTCTCTCGATCCTACCGAGAGACAAGATGGCGGCCGCTCCGGACTGTTTAGAATGTTGACAGACACCGGAAAGCCAATCAGCTTCGCTTCGCGAAGTTCCGTTACGCGTCAGGTACGCGGACCGGGGCGCTAACCGGGGCGCGTTTACAGATATATATTTTTTTTTTAACGTTAATTTCTCAAAATCCACTGGAGCACATATATTGAGACCTAGCAAAGGCACATCGGGCAAACCATATCTACAATTTTGCCAAGTTTCGTGGAAATCCATTCAGCCGTTCGAGCTAAAAGTGAGTCCAACCGCCCTATGGAAAAATGAATGGGAAAAACGCGTTTTGGGACCCCCCTTTTTTCTCGGCCCCCCTTGACGAAACCCCCCCAAATGTTCAGGGGCTGCTCAGAAACAAAATGTGGCATTTTGCTGAAAATTTCAGCCAATTCCGTCCTCAAACGCCAAAGTTATTCAACATAGAATTTTCAAAAATCCCATAGAGAAAAAATCCTAACTGTATATACCTACTGGCGACCGCCAGTAGGTAATATATATATATATATATATATATATTCACTGAAAAAAACATAGGTTTCAGGCCTGATATAGTTAGGAATTAGCATTTAAAAAACCTTAGAAATTCACTGAAAAAACTGTAGGTTTTAGGGTTGTTATAGTTAGCTGGACATTTCACTTATACAAAACCATTATTTATAAACAACTCACACATACATTGCCTTTTATTTTTCTACTTTGTTGGACATGTACCATTAAGAGAGATATTTGCTCATCAACACACCCATAAAGATATTCACTCACCCAAACAACTGTTATAACATGTAGTCTTAACATCATATACCTACTAAATCAACTATTCACATATCTTTGGGCAGTCACACACCTCCCACCGAACCACATACACATTCACTCTCCCATACAAATACTAAGTTAACTAATCAATAACTAATATAGACTTTCAAATAGCTAATAACCAACTGGAGAAGTAGTTTTTACAACAACTGACAAAGTGATACAGATGTTCCCACAGTTTAGTCACTATCCAATATATTTAGAGAGACACTTTAAAGTAGTCAAGTAAACAGTCAATCACACTGCTACTAAATCCTCCATCCAGATATTTATATTTATATATCCACTCATTCTTCAATGTAAATTGCTATATATATAATACATATTTAAATAACAAAGCAAACCACATTCACTAGATGATGTCATCAGTGATGTAATTTGAGATGTCATCAGTGATGTCACTGACCATGTCATGAATGATGTAATATTTGACATCATCAGCAGTAGATTGCGGGCGCGCGAGATGTAGTTAGTACAACTAACTATATCAGAGGAATTTCAATGGTTTTGTACAAGTGAAATGTCCAGCTAACTATAACACCCCTAAAACCTACAGTTTTTTCAGTGAATTTCTAAGGTTTTTTAAATGCTAATTCCTAACTATATCAGGCCTGAAACCTATGGTTTTTTCAGTTAATTTCAAAGGTTTTTTAAATGCGAATTCCTAACTATATCAGGCCTGAAACCTATGGTTTTTTCAGTGAACTTCAAACTTTTTTTAAATGCTAATTTCTAACTATATCAGGCCTGAAAGCTTTGGTTTTTTTCAGTGAATTTCAAAGATTTTGTAAATGAAAATGTTTAAATGTATTAATTGTTATATTTTTTTTATACTGATTTACTATATTTTTTAAATATTTATTTTTAGATATTTTATTTTTTAAATTACATTGTAATTACATCACACATTACATTACAAAATATACTTTCTCAGAATGAATTACTTTAGTTTAAATACTTTGCAAATAAGCAATAGACTTTTAGGTACAGTAGTAACAGTTGTTGCAATGGGCAACACAATTTCAAACACAGAGCAACATTGGGCTCAATGTGTTTTTCTAGTTAAATGCAATTAGTTACTTTATGGATTTCTTTTCTAACCACAGGACTGGATCGTAGATTCAGTCCTTGGACACCTCCTGTAAACGGTTGAGTAAAACTGTTTTAGTTACAGTAGTGATTTTTAAGGAATATTATTGTATTTTAAAAGTTGACAGAAATGTTTTCACATAGAATCACCAATGTTATCCTACGGGAGGAAATTCACTTAGCAGGTAAGCAGTGTTATCATTACTTTTTCTTACTCAGTCGTGGATCCTGGTTCCAGCACTGGTGCATCTCCTGTAAACAGTTGAAAGAATGTGTTTAAGTCATACAGGCGATTTTTTAGAAATATTTTTAGTTTGTGAAAATAGACACAGAAACATTTCTGGTGAAAACCAGACAATGGATTCCTATGGTAGGAAATTCAAGTTACTGGTAAGTATGGTTAGAATTACTTTTCAGGATCAGTACTAGGCTCAAAGATACAGCACTGAGGTCTCTCCTGATAACAGGTGAGTACATCAGAATTCGTAGTTCGGCTGATTTTAGAGGAATTTTTTTAAATTTCCAAAACTCCACACTTAGAAAAACTTCCAAGTGAAACCAGTCAATGTTAGCCTATGGAAGGAAATGCAAGTTACTGTAACTACGATTAGAATTACTTTTCAGGATCAGTATTGGGCTGAAAGATGCAGCACTGAGGTCTCTCCTGATAACAGGTGGGGGAATAGGAATTCAGAGTTCGGAGGCATTTTTTAAAGTTCCAAAACTCCACACTTAAAAAAAATTCCAAGTGAAACAAGTCAATGTTAGCCTATGGAAGGAATTTCAAGTTACCGTAAGTATTGTTAGAATTACTCTTCAGGATCAGTAGTGGGCTGAAAGATGCAGCACTGAGGTCTCTCCTGATAACAGGTGAGTAAATCGGAATTCGTAGTTCGGCTGATTTTACAGGACTATTTGTACGTTTCACAAATAGACACTTGGAAACTTTTCTGGTGAAAACCACACAATAGATTCCTATGGAAGGAAATACACATTACTGGTAAGTACGCTTAGGCTTACTTTTCAGGGTCTGTACTGGGCTCAAAGATGCAGCACTGACGTCTCTCGTGATAACAGGTGAGAAAATCGTAATTCGTAGTTCCGTTGATTTTAGAGGAATATTGTGCTCAATAGGGAAGGAAGGGGGCGAGGCCTGAGGTGACATGTGTGCAAACACGCCCTTTGGCGTGTTTTAGGTTGGGGAATTAATTCCTCTTCAATTCTGAGGTACCCTGTGAGCAAACTAGCCCACCAGGTACCTCCAGTACCCTTTTTACAACACTCTGCAATGCAGCTCTGTGGCGCTTACTGGAGGTACCTGTTGGACTAGTTGGCCCCAAGGGGACCTATGGATTGAAGAGGAATTAACTCCCCAACTTAAAACGCGCCACAGGGCATGTTTGCACACATATCACCTCAAGCCCTGCCCCCTACCTTCACCACTGTGCAAACGCGCCCCGTAGCACATTCTAAATTGGGGGGTTAAGTCCCCTTGCATACTGGGGGTCCCTGGTGGCCAACTAGCCCACCAGGAACATCCAGTATGTGCCACGGGGATGTGTTGCAGAGAGGTGTAATTAGGCCACGACCCCTTTTACACCTCTCTGCAATGCAGCCCCCTAGCGCGTTTGCAGAGGAGGAACTAATTCCCCTTGCATACTGGTGGTCCCTGGGGGGCAACTAGCCCACTAGGAATCTCAAGTATGCGCCAGGGGGCTGCATTGCAGAGAGGTGTAATGAGGCCACGCCCCTTTTTACACCTCTCTGCAAGGCAGGTGATCATATAAATATGCAGAAGAGCACCTTTATATGGAGCAACCTCAAACACAAGCAACACTATGAATCTGCTCACTTCCCCTTTTTCCAAAATCTTCCACTCTTTTCATCTATAAATCTACATCCTGCTACTAAAAATACAAATGAAAATTAAACTTAACATAAAACACTTAAGAAATGAACATTTAATTGCAATAATCTACTTCAAAAAACATAAGCTCTAAACAAATGTAATATGTAATATAAAATATTGCACCACAAAAGAAATATTGCAAAACTTCAAATTACCAATATTACCTACAACAATATTTGAACAATGACATTTGTAGTAAAGATATTAAAACAACACTAAAAAACGATATTCTTATCTGCAATATTCTTCTAGACATTAATGTTCCACAAGATATTCTTTCAACAATATTATGCTATGACAATATTAAAAACTTGATATTTGTACAAAAGCCTTTATTGTCGAAAACCCACTCTCCACACATATCTTTGAAGCTAGGTGGCCACCACAAGCTTGGTTAAATAAACATCTTTATTTTCATGAGTTGATATATTTTAAACTGTTCTTCATCAAAAGCATAAACCTCCATGAAATGGCTTATTCATAAAGTCATTTCCAAGCAGGTAAAGTAGCGTTTGTTTTGTACGTGTCGAGTACACTTTTATGTACTCTTACATGCCTTTGTGAATTGCCCCAAAACATTGAAACAGGAAATAAACTGGAAATATTCATGACAGCTCATCTCCTATTCAGTCCAGTAGCATATCTTTCAGTCAAGGTATAGCAGCAGGGTCTTCTGCATGTTGCTGTCATTCTTCCAGCCTCCATGGGACATTAACCTCAAAAGTGCTTCTGCAGAGCTTTAATTGAAGTGAAGGTTGGACAGCAGTGGGTTGTGGTGCATGTGTGGTGTGTGTGCCTGTGTGTGTATGTATGTTTATGTTGTCTTTCTGTTTGTCTGACATTAAATGCTACAATCACTAAAGGATAATTGCTTTTATATTTTGTTGAAATAATGAGAACTAGTGTAACCCGTCCCCCCCCCCAATAGGGCATATATTTTATATCCAGAGGGTAGGTTTAAGAACCACCTAACACAAGGTTTGTGTAACAGTTATCATGAAAGCACAGCTACGGAGTGCACAACTGAAGATAATGGGACATGTCACACTAGATGAAGGCATGTCTGACCAGTTCATACAGAAACATATCATTTTCATTCACTTATCAGTTAATATTTATGGTGCCGTAAACAACATCACTGAAATGGACTCTGAAGACAACAAATATGTGAACAGTCTGTCATCAACGAACTTAATAAATATATGTATATCTTAAATACGTCTAAGTAAAAGCATAGTGGAAAGCTGATTATCAGAACACTGTAAAATTGACTAAAGATATGTTCTAAATAAACCATCCATGCGACTCATGCTTCTTGGACCTTTAACATCACTCCACATGACCAGTCCTTGCAAAAAAACGTGGCCGGTCAGTGGAACCCAGGCGACAATAAATTGTAAACCCCCAAATTCAGTCCCCTACTTAAACAAAGAGACAAAAATCTTTGATGATTTCTTCCATGTCTTTCTGTTTCATACAGAGGGGCATGCAAACATTGTTAAGAGGCTTTGGACCGGAAATTCATTAGTCAGCAAATTCGAGTGGGGTTTTAGCTGCAATCAGGCTATGAGGAATGTGGGTGACCTAGGACATCAAACCACTTTGAAGTAGTGTTACAGAACAGGTATTTAAGCTAAACTTGTATTGTAAATATTAAACTAGACAAGGGTTTCAGATGTACACATCCTGTGGTACTGCTTTTAGGACAGGGAAGGTGGAATGGTACCACTATTGAATCAGGGAACAAGCCCCTTGGTAACATGCACTGTATCCGTGCAGAGCAAGTAATTTAAACAGCATGTAGGTCAGCTGTGTGAAGCATTTCAAGCAAATTGGGCCGTTTGTGGCCACAAAAAAGCTTTGCAAAGGATACACAAATTACAATTCAGTAACTCATTACCAAACCGGAATTTGGGTTTGTAACCAAATACCAATTTGGTATTTGGAAGGAGCATGTTTAAGGCAGCACTTACAAATGCCAGTTGGATTTGTATGTATTAATGTTTTGCAACTGAAAACAGGTGAGAAAACATTCATTCTTTACTAAATACTGAAGGTCGTTGTAAGGCATTCTCAAAAGAGAAGGGGTCCTCTAGGGACCCCATTTCCTTTGCTGAATTTAGAATTAGTATTTAAGAGTAGGACCACTGCCAACTCCTAAAAAATATTAGTGACATTTTTTTTTTAAATGCATCCTGTTTTCTTTTAAGCAGAATGAGTTGTATTTTAAAACTTGCTTTATTTAAAAATCAGTCACAGACAAGGCGGTCCACTGATCTTCGCAGGGCACTAACCCTGTGATGGCTGCAATTCCTAGTGAGTCACTGTTTGCGAACTATCCTATTAATATTCATGAGGTAGGTTGAATTGCGACCCACTTAACTATTGGTACATAGGTCAGTTCACAAAATGCCATACTACTCGCCAGGGCTTTAAGTGGGATGAAAAAACTCGTGGGTCTCTCAAAGGGGCATGGCCAATGTAATGAATGGTGTGGCCTCAAAACATGTAAACTAAAAAGCTGTGCTTAGCATAGTGTACCGCCCAACATTTATTTTGCTGTTTCTGTCATTGCATCCAGATATATGATACAACAAGTAACATTATACCTACAACAAGTCAGGACTTTTGGCTTTGTCAATAGTTGTTAGTTGCATAAGATAAGTAAGCAGCAAACTATGGCTTGTTATAATATTGAAAAAGCTTCCACTTAAAGCTGTGGTGACACCAAAACAATTTTGTTGCTCCTTTGTTTCAAAAATAGAAGGGAAATTTAGCGAGAAAATTGTTCTCGTTAAGGATTTCCCTTTCCCTACAAAGCTCACCTGGCATGACGTCATGCCGTAACTTCTCCACCAGTGAGAAGTGTGAGCAGTGTGAGCAGCGCACATCGAAGTGCCTGCTGTCACGACAGTCCGTAAAAAATGGACCGCCTGTGCCAGGGCATAAAACAGAGCCCGATAGAGAGCCATTTCAAGGCACCCTTTAAAAAACTGAGACGCGGCTCACTTACAGCCCTTCTACTCGTAAACAACATTGGTCGCAAATTAAGAACAGTATTTTACAGCCAGTGCTATGTTTATCAGGCCCTTAGTCTCAATACTTTCGACTCTTAAGCAAAACAAAATAGTATACATTCTGGTGAATTGAAGGACCCTATTTTTGTAACTATGCATTATTTGCAGAGATACTTGACAGTCACTTCTACCAAGCCATAATTACATGAGCCTTGCAAAATCGATTACCTGCAACCAACCACCCGTGTCTTTACACTAATTTTAAGTGATAGTAGTTACACTTGAATATGGTTGAGGTATACACTCTGTGTGAATCTCTAGTTTAGCAGGTCCTTGTGTTCCGCTAAAGGGCAATTAAAAACTACATGGATGGAGAACAATTAGCGGTAGCCAGGCCAGCAGCTTTTGCTACTAGTGTATCCTTTGCTACCCCTGGCACTGATTTTGCTCCCACCTGCTTCTAATGTCATGAAGGCATTTGCAGGATCAGAAATAAAACAGAGTTTTAAAACCCATGTTTGCTTTCAGTAGTTCACACTTTTGGTCAAAGTCCATAAAGAAGGAGCACATTTGATGGGTTCGAATATGTCACGCTGGTTGGTAGGAAACAGAGGGTGTACCCGGTGGTTTAAAAATAGAGGCTTTTACATGAACCTTTGCTGTCATGATGAGTACATCAGTACTCATGTGTTTTTTTTATGTTTGTGCAATGTCTAGCGCATTTTCATTCAACTCTGAATTTCTCTGAGTTAGTGTATGGGCTGCAGGTGGCACAGTTTGGAAAGGCTTAAATGTATGACATTTTTACAGTGGAGTTGCATCAAATCAAGTGTTTTGCTTGCCTCTTGGCTAGCGCCTCATTTAGGATATGGTTAATGGATGGCAAAGCTAACAAGACATTGCAAGAATGTTGTTCCTACAGTCCCAATAATAGGAAATCGATAAGAAATGAATGTGAAAGACCATGTCATATTGGCTGACACAAAAATAGAGCATAGTGTCTCCTCTAGTTATCATGCTAATTCAGCACTATACTCCTTTTCCTGTTTTTTCCCAAGGGTCCAACACCTCAATGCACAAAACAAAAAAGACCACTCCCATTTTCCATACAGGAGCTAGTTTCTGAAAAAAGGAGATGGGGTCTCACTCTCCCATTAGATGAGCCAAAGTCAAAGTTAGCTATCAGAACTCAGTACGCTAAACCAATTAAGAAAGCAGTGATTATACATTCCATACTTTTTAAGTAACAGTCCCTGTATTTTGTCTGAACTTAAAAACTCTTTTCTTCTCCCAGACGGGTTATCTTAGAAGTCACACAATCAGAGGGGTCCCTGTAGTGAATAGGGTAGAGAGAAATCAAGGGGAAAAGCAAGCTAATCAAAACAGAAATTCACTACCACAATAAATACCATGCGCTATAAGTCGCTGATATATAGACACCCAGGGAGCTGGCCAGAAGACAAACGCATGTCACAATGCAAAGTTTAAAAACATATCAAAACGTATTAGTAGTTCATTAACAACGATTGATTATGAACAGACATATCACATCTCACGCCCCACTCACTCACACATTCACACCAACAGTTTCATATCAACAGATTCATACTCTCGTATACCAACATGTCCTGAAAGTCAGGAGTTCAACCATACTCATACTAATAGTGCAGGAAATAAGAACAAATGGACCAATTTTAACAAATTGGAATGACAATGGGAATAATCTGTGGATAGATAAATCCTCTAACATTTAAGTGGCGCCAAATATATCCAGGGCCATCCAATTGCATTTAGGTTAAGGTAATAACCACAAGTGCAGATCATGAATTATATATGGTTTATAAAGTAGAGACAACGCTGACGCACGTTTTGGTGTTCGACCCAGTGTGGGTCTCACCTTCCTCAGGGCGAGGCAGTCCGCAATTGGATGGCCCTGGATATATTTGGTGCCACTTAAACTTTAGAGGATTTATCTATCCACAGATTATTAACATTGTCATTTCCAGCATGTAAAGTTGCAATTGATTGGCCCGCTGCAGAACCAGCTAGAGATCCGGTAAATCAGTGTCCGTCACCCGAGGTAATTAGGAAATATGAGCAAGTGATTACATGGTTCCAATCCAAAGTAGCTGCTCAGACTGTTGATTGCCTTAAAATTAATCATACTTCTCAAGATTCTAAAGAATCGGTACATGACTATTATGAGAGACTTTTAGTGGGTTTTAAACAGCATAGTGGATTGGACACAATTGAGCAAAAAGATATTGGACAGTTTGTCTCGAAGTTTGTGCTGGGATTGAAATTTGATATTAGTTTAATGATACAGCATCACTTGATATGTTAGCAGAATAAGTCGGCGGATGAAATTCTGCGTTATGCAAAATACTGCAGTAAGCAGGTGGAGGCGGTACAAAAGAAAATGAAAGACAAGTTGATGTTGGTGCAGTCGAGGAATGCCGAAAGGCCTGATCTGATGCAAGGGGTTGGAGGAGTGATGGGTTGAGGAAGAGGAAGTGGTAGAGGAATGGGTCAACATATGGTAACCCAACCTGGTCAGGGAAGTGGAGAGGAAGGGGAAGGGATGCGGGAACAGGAGGTGATTAGGTGGCATTTTACTGGGACATAGCCTATTTTTGCTCTTTTTTGTTCTTACAATCTTCTTCCAGTTAATGGTAGAAATGGGTATGAAAGCAATAATGGATCCTGGAAATGTATACATTTTTGAAAAGTAGACAAAATTCTAAAATTCATCAAGGGGTCATTTGTGTAGATCCTTCAAGGTTTCTTTATAGAAACTAACAGTTGAATATGGAAAAATTGAAAATGAGTTGAATAAAACAGCCATTTCATCCACCGTTTCACCTGTAACTTCTTCAATTGATAAGAACTGTTTAAAATAAATATACCATTACATTTGCTGGACCTTCCTGGTTGTGGGGATATATAGGACTTGTAGGTTCACCAAGACCCCGACGAACCCAAAGCCAATAACTGAGCAGCATCTTGCAATGTTTTTTTGTTATGTACCGGGTATATAGCAATTAATTTGGAAAAATATATACATGGAAAATCGGTATGAAAGACACCTATGTATTTCTGAAATTGGGAAAAAATATATAGTTTAGAAACAGTAGTTATTTGCACATTTCCGAAATTGTTAGTACCCATACTAGCATGAGAATTATAGGTCATTTTTCAAAATGACTTCTTTTTCACACATTGTCTTTCATTTGGAAGGCAGAAATGCATCAAAAGCCAATAGAAAAAACAGTTGCTCTACAATTCTGTGTTAACCTAAGTCTCCGGATAAAAATGGTACCTCACTAGTGTGGGTAGGCCTAGTGCCCGCCACAGGAAACGGCCCAAAACGCAACGTTGACACACCACATTTTCACAGTGAAAACTGACCCTTTTTTGCAAAGTGCCTAGCTGTAGATTTTATACCCTAGTACTGCCGGCAACTAGGGGAACCTAGTAAACCTATACGTTTTTGAAAACTAGACACCCAGGGGAATCCAGGATGGGGTGACTTGACTGGCTCTCACTAGGGTCTGGTAGCAATTAGCCAAAAAAAAAACATTTTCCTCACATTTCTGTGGTGGAAAGTTCTGAAATCTGCGTGGATCCACAAAATTCTAACCACCCAGCATTCTCCAAAGTCTTCCGAAAAAAATGATGCCTCACTTGTGTGGGTAGGCCTAGTGCCCGTGACAGGAAATGGCCCAAAACGCAATGTGGACACACCACATTTGCAAGGTGCCTAGCTGTAGACTTTGAACCCTAGCACTGCCGGCACCTAAGGAAACCACCAAGTGGGCTATCTGTCCTCCCGGGGGGCAGAAAGGCTGTAATGGTGGCGGAGGGTGGGGGCATTGGCGTGCCTATTTTGGGCAGCCCCCACCCTAAAAACAAATGTGCCCAAAAAAATCTCTGAAGTTTAGCGCGCTTTCTGCCCCCCGGGGTGCAGATTGGGGGATACAGCCCCCATATGTCCCCCAGGGGGGCAGAAAGGCTGTAATGGTGGCGGTGATGGAGCCACTATCCAATATCCAATATATTTAGAGAGACACTTTAAATTAGTCAAGTAAACAGTCAATCACACTGCTACTAAATCCTCCATCCAGATATTTATATTTATATATCCACTCATTCTTCAATGTAAATTGCTATATATATATAATACATATTTAAATAACGAAGCAAACCACATTCACTGGATGATGTCATCAGTGATGTCATTTGAGATGTCATCAGTGATGTCACTGACCATGTCATGAATGATGTAATATTTTCATCATCAGCAGTAGATTGCGGGCGCGCGAGATATAGTTAGTATAACTAACTATATCGGAGGAATTTCAATGGTTTTGTACAAGTGAAATATCCAGCTAACTATAACACCCCTAAAACCTCCAGTTTTTTCAGTGAATTTCTAAGGTTTTTTAAATGCTAATTCCTAACTATATCAGGCCTGAAACCAATGGTTTTTTCAGTGAATTTCAAAGGTTTTTTAAATGCTAATTCCTAACTATGGGGCCTATTAGGATGGCGGACGGACCTGCGTCCGTCCGCCACCCCAGAGGTGGAGGGACCGTCCGCAGGGGCAGCGGCGGTCCCTCCATGCAAATTAGGATGTGACCGACACCCTGGCGGTCAAATCCTGCATATTTAACATTGCGGCGGGTGCTGCTTGAAGGGCCCCCAAAGAAAAGACTGCATGCCTTTTCGTGGCGGCATTGTCGCCGCGGAAAGGCATGTCCCAGGGCAAATCCTAATATGTCTCACA
The DNA here is from genome assembly GCF_964261635.1 of Lissotriton helveticus. NCBI lineage: Eukaryota > Metazoa > Chordata > Amphibia > Caudata > Salamandridae > Lissotriton > Lissotriton helveticus. The sequence goes on along the minus strand of NC_136069.1, from coordinate 1,377,415,284 downwards.
AAAACGCTCAAGGGTCAGAGCTATAATGACCAGCACAAATTTTCACTATTGGTGAGTGCCTATTTAGCAAGTAATTCCTTGTGCGACATGATCGAGGATGTGACCCATATACACCCCCTGAAAGTGACTGAAAAGCCACTAAAACATATCTGTATAATGTATATGTATAAGACCATGAATACATAGAAATTATATGGTGGCTGACGCTAAATAGAAATTCTGTCAGAAAATTAATTATTGAGCCCAGAAGAAGTCACGGATGTGACAAAACGCATTGGCAACAAGCAATTCTGTGATTTTTAATTGAGAAATTGAATAAAGAAAATATGAAAAATCTTCAATCAACTCTTTTCAAAATTCTTATTTGTGGGAAGTTTCTGTCTGAATATCAACTACAACTGTGAAATATAGAAATTTGATAATCAAATACTTGGGTACAAACCTTGGTGCGGGTCAACTTTCTGTGACAAATCCTAATATGGCTGGCGGTGTCTGATAGACACCGCCACCATATTAGAGCTTTTCTGCTGCGGTATCGCGGCGGAAAAGCGGCGGACGGTCTACCCCTCCTCTTCCCACACACCGCAGCGGTCCTGGTGCTGCTTGATCTATCAGCGGCCTTTGATACGGTCTCACATTCCGTATTAATTGGCCGCCTAGCTGAATCAGGTATAGCAGGAGTTGCTCCTGAATGGCTAAAAAACTTCCTTAGCCACAGGAAGCAAGTCACGGTCCTAGGGAAATACTGCTCAGAGGAGAAAGCATTAAAAACAGGGGTACCACAGGGCTCTAGCTTAAGCCCAGTACTATTCAATCTGTACATGACCTCCCTGATAGAGCTTATTACCTCTTTCAACATCAGCACTATATCTTATGCTGATGACACTCAGCTCATCCTCGTATTAGACAGCAATACAACAAAGGCAGAGGAAAATCTGAGAGATTGTCTGACCGCCACATTCGACTGGATGAGAAGACACCATCTCAAATGTAATTCGGGTAAGACCGAAATTTTACCATTTGGACAACAAAACCTTCTTTCCCCTAAATCATGGTGGCCACAAGACGCAGAAGTTCCCCCCAACACCATTACTACGGCCCGCAACCTTGGGATTAGGTTTGACGAGGCCCTGTCATTTAAGCAACAAGCAGGTGCTGTGGCAGGGTCCTGCTTTAGCATTATCAAAAGCCTTAGGAGATTCTTCGACCTTCTCCCACTGACAGCCAGAAAGACGGTGGCGGTGGCACTCATTACATCTCGCCTTGACTACTGCAACAGTCTATATGCAGGCTCCAGTAAAGCAGTACTGCATAGACTGCAGATGGTCCAGAATGCCACCGCCCGCCTCGTGCTGAGATGGCCCAGGAAGTCGTCTGCATCAGCAGCACTTAAGATCCTGCATTGGTTGCCCATTCACAAAAGGGTACTATTTAAAATATTAGTAATCACCTTTAGGTCCTACCACCAGCTGGGTCCCACCTACCTGTCAAAAAGGTTTGAAAGATATATGCCCTCTCGCTCACTTAGATCTTCCAACCTGAACCTGCTGGTGACCCCCAAATTCAGACTAGCTACGAAAGGAGGAAAATCCCTTGGAGTACTGGGTCCTAGGGCCTGGAATAAACTATCACCCCAACTACGCCAGATCCCGTCAGAGAACCTTTTCGGAAAAGCTCTAAAGACATGGATTTTTAAACTCACAGAAACAGCCTGTTTAGCCCAAGTCTAAACTCAACTCCCAGAGACACCAGACACTGCCTTATCGGTGCCTCACTAGCTCCCTGCCCAAACACCTCTTAGACATGAGTGGTCAGCGCCAAGATGATCCGTGGAGTGTAAGCCGCGCTTTACAAAAATAAAATTACATTACATTACATTACAAATCCGGATCCTCCGGGCCGGCGGTGGCTTCCGCCGGCCCGGAGGATGCGGATTCACCGCAATCATAATTGGCCCCTCAATCAGGCCTAAAACCTATGGTTTTTTCAATGTAAATTGCTATATATATAATACATATTTAAATAACAAAGCAAACCACATTCACTAGATGATGTCATCAGTGATGTCATTTGAGATGTCATCAGTGATGTCACTGACCATGTCATGAATGATGTAATATTTGACATCATCAGCAGTAGATTGCGGGCGCGCGAGATGTAGTTAGTACAACTAACTATATCAGAGGAATTTCAATGGTTTTGTACAAGTGAAATGTCCAGCTAACTATAACACCCCTAAAACCTACAGTTTTTTCAGTGAATTTCTAAGGTTTTTTAAATGCTAATTCCTAACTATATCAGGCCTGAAACCTATGGTTTTTTCAGTTAATTTCAAAGGTTTTTTAAATGCGAATTCCTAACTATATCAGGCCTGAAACCTATGGTTTTTTCAGTGAATTTCAAAGATTTTGTAAATGAAAATGTTTAAATGTATTAATTGTTATATTTTTTTATACTGATTTACTATATTTTTTAAATATTTATTTTTAGATATTTTATTTTTTAAATTACATTGTAATTACATCACACATTACATTACAAAATATACTTTCTCAGAATGAATTACTTTAGTTTAAATACTTTGCAAATAAGCAATAGACTTTTAAGTACAGTAGTAACAGTTGTTGCAATGGGCAACACAATTTCAAACACAGAGCAACATTGGGCTCAATGTGTTTTTCTAGTTAAATGCAATTAGTTACTTTATGGATTACTTTTCTAACCACAGGACTGAATCGTAGATGCAGACCTCGGACACCTCCTGTAAACGGTTGAGTAAAACTGTTTTAGTTACAGTAGTGATTTTTGAGGAATATTATTGTATTTTAAAAGTTGACAGAAATGTGTTCACATAGAATCACCAATGTTATCCTATGGGAGGAAATTCACTTAGCAGGTAAGCAGTGTTATCATTACTTTTTCTTACTCAGTCATGGATCCTGGTTCCAGCACTGGTGCATCTCCTGTAAACAGTTGAAAGAATGTGTTTAAGTCATACAGGCGATTCTTTAGAAATATTTTTAGTTTGTGAAAATAGACACAGAAACATTTCTGGTGAAAACCAGAAAATGGATTCCTATGGTAGGAAATTCAAGTTACTGGTAAGTATGGTTAGAATTACTTTTCAGGATCAGTACTGGGCTCAAAGATGCAACACTGAGGTCTCTCCTGATAACAGGTGAGTACATCGGAATTCGTAGTTCGGCTAATTTTAGAGGAATTTTTTAAATTTCCAAAACTCCACACTTAGAAAAACTTCCAAGTGAAACCAGTCAATGTTAGCCTATGGAAGGAAATGCAAGTTACTGTAACTACGATTAGAATTACTTTTCAGGATCAGTATTGGGCTGAAAGATGCAGCACTGAGGTCTCTCCTGATAACAGGTGAGTAAATCGTAATTCAGAGTTCGGCTGATTTTAGTGGAATTTTTTAAAGTTCCGAAACACCACACTTGAAGTGAAACAAGTCAATGTTAGCCTATGGAAGGAAATTCAAGTTACTGTAAGTATTGTTAGAATTACTTTTCAGGATCAGTAGTGGGCTGAAAGATGCAGCACTGAGGTCTCCTGATAACAGGTGAGTAAATCGGAATTCGTAGTTCGGCTGATTTTACAGGAATATTTGTAAGCATGTGCTGAAAATTCGTTCCCCTTTTGGAATTTGCGGATTTTCTGCGATTTCGCGATCCGCGAATCTTGCGAAATCGCGGTAAAATCCGCTAATCAGCTGGGATGAATTTTCAGCCAAGCACTTACAGGGTTACAGCAGCAGGTGCAAAAGTTGAAGCTAATTTTTTGTAACCTTTTACAAAAGGGTTACAAAGAAATTAACTTCAACTTGGGCACCTGCTGCTGTAAGCCTGGTAGTGCTTCCTGGCGCCTCGTTGCCTACTTGCAACTATTCTCTGACCCTGCTCTGACCCTTGAAGCAGGGTCAGAGAATAGTTACAAGTAGGCAATGAGGCGCCTGTCACGAAAATTAAACCTCAACAGGAAGCACTGACAGATATAAAAACAAGCATTTGCAATGCAATCGGTCTCGCATTAGGAAAGTTTGAGCTATTGGTCTTGTAAATGACAATTGTTGGTTTTGGAAATAGCTAAATTAATAGCTTTGTCATTTACAATGCCAATAGTTATAACTTTCGCAAATGTGACACCTATAGCATTTGTAATGCAAAATGTTTTGCATTTACGTGACTTAGCTGTATTGATATTACAAATTACAATGGCTTTTAATTTTTTAAAATAATTAATACTTACATAAAAGTGATTTTAATTTATAATGGCAATAGCTTACACTTTTGTAAATAACTTTTGTGAAGATTATGTTCAGTGTATTTTATTGTGACGAAAATCCAAGAACAGAAGTGAAATATTAACATCTTTTTGTGACATTTGTAAAAAAGTTTGAAACATTGAGAGAACATATTTGAACCAGTTGTTGTTAAATGGTTGCGCAGATTGATGCCGGGGTGGCGCTGAGTGGTGCTGTGGTGGTGCTGAGTGGTGCTGTGGTGATGCTGAGTGGTGCTGTGGTGTTGCTGAGTATTACTGGGATGGTGCTGAGTGATGCTGGGGTGGTGCTGAGTGGTGCTGTGGTGCTGCTAAGTGATGCTGTGGTGGTGCTGAGTGATGCTGTGGTGGTGCTGAGTGGTGCTGTGGTGGTGCTGAGTGATAATGTGGTGGTGCTGAGTGATGCTGTGGTGGTGCTGAGTGATGCAGTGGTGGCGCTGAGTGATACTGCGGTGGTGCTGATTGGCGCTGTGGTGGTGCTGAGTGATGCTGTGGTGGTGCTGAGTGATGCTGTGGTGGTGCTGATTGGTGCTGTGGTGGTGCTGAGTGATAATGTGGTGGCGCTGAGTGATACTGTGGTTGCGCTGAGTGATGCTGTGGTGGTGCTGAGTGATGCTGTAGTGGTGCTGAGTGGTGCTGTGGTGGTGCTGAGTGATGCTGTGGTGGTGCTGAGTGATGCTGTGGTGGTGCTGTGGTGGTGCTGAGTAATAATGTGGTGGTGCTGAGTGATGATGTGGTGATGCAGAGGGCAGAAAGGCACAAAAAGCAGTCTAACAAAGGGCAAAAGGGCAGAAAAACAAGGGAAAAACAAGTCTAACAGAGGGCAGAAGGGCACAAAAAAACAGTCTAACAGAGGACAGAAGGGCAGAAAAACAAGGTAAAAATGAGTCTAACAGAGGGCAAAAGTGCACAAAAAACGAGTCTAATGGGACAGAAAGGCACAAAAACGAGTCTAACAGAGGGCAGAAGGGCACAAAAAACTAGTCTAACAGAGGGCAGAAGGGCACAAAAACAAGGGAATACCAGAGGGCAGAAGGGCACAAAAAACGAGTCTAACAGAGGGCAGAAGGGCAGAAAAACAAGGGAAAAATGAGTCTAACAGAGGGCACAAGGGCACAAAAAATGAGTCTAACAGGGGCAGAAGGGCAGAAAAACAAGGGAAAACGAGTCTAACAGAGGGCAGAAGGGCACAAAAAAAGAGTCTAACAGTGGGCAGAATGAATCCCGCCCTGCGTGTTTGTCCACGAAGATGCCACCTTTTTGTGCAATACCTCTACTCAACTGGAGTACTTTCTACTGTCTAATCAGTAAGTGCTCCCTCGTTGGCTAAATGTATAGGGGCAGATTTACAATAACTGGCGCATCCCCAGGGATGCGCCAGTTATTGTGCGCCGCAGCTCCGCCACCCATGGTACGCCGCATTTACAATGCGGCGCACCATGTGGCAAAAACGGCACAGATGCATCACACATCTGTGCCGTAAAAGCAATGCATTGCTGAAGCTGCGTCGTGCTTGCGACGCAGCTCCAGCAATACTCTGGGGGGCCCTATGTCCCCAATGCTGCATAAAGCCTTGCGCCTGCTTCAAGCAGGCGCAGGGTTTTGACGCAGCCTTGGCCTAAAAGTGACTGAGTGAAATCTTGTAGATTTCACTCAGCCACTTTTAGGAGGCGTTCCTGCGCAGGAACGCCCTCCCCTGCGCCGGAACGCCTCCTGATGGCGCAGGGCTTTACAACGTGACACATCTCTCAGATGCATCATGTTGTTAATACCCAGCACCATGGCGCATCATTTGTGCTGCCGCTGTGTCACAGAAGGTCTCGGTAAAGGGTGGCAGTGGTGAACCAGAGGGTGGCAGTAATGAACCAGAGGGAGACAGTGATGAACCAGAGGGTGGCAGTGCTGAACCAGAGGGTGGCAGGGGTGAACCAGAGGGTGACAGTGATGAACCAGATGGTGGCAGGGGTGAACCAGAGGGTGGCAGTGGTGAACCAGAGGGTGGCATGGGTGAACCAGAGGGTGGCAGTGGTTAACCAGAGGGTGGCAGTGGTGAACCAGAGGGTGGCAGTGGCGAACCAGAGGGTGACGGTGCTGGACCAGAGGGTGGCAGGGGTGAACCAGAGAGTGGCAGTGCTGAACCAGGGGGTAGCAGTGGTGAACCAAAGGGTGGCAGGGGTGAACCAGAGGGTGGCACGGGTGAACCAGAGGGTGGCAGTGGTGAACCAGAGGGTGGCAGTGATGAACCAGGGGGTGCCAGTGGTGAACCAGAGGGTGCTGTGCCCATACACAACCACATGGGTAACTTCGCCATGCAAGCGTCCCGCGAACACGCAAAAAGCCCTGCGAACACGCAAAAAAACCCGCGAACACGCAAAGAAAACGGCGAACGCGCAAAAAACAAAAATCCGCAAATTCGCACGAATTCACGGATTTTGCGGAATGCGAATTCGATTTCGCACTAATTCGCGGAACGCAAATTCTCAAATTTCGCCCATACTTAAATATTTGTACGTTTCAAAAATAGACACTTGGAAACTATTCTGGTGAAAACCACACAATAGATTCCTATGGAAGGAAATACACATTACTGGTAAGTACGCTTAGATTTACTTTTCAGGGTCTGTACGGGGCTCAAAGATGCAGCACTGATGTCTCTCGTGATAACAGGTGAGTAAATCGGAATTCGTAGTTCCGCTGAATTTAGAGGAATATTGTGCTCAATAGTGAAGGAAGGGGGCGGGGCCTGAGGTGACATGTGTGCAAACACGCCCTGTGGCGTGTTTTAGGTTAGGGAATTAATTCCTCTTCAATCCTGAGGTACCCTGTGAGCAAACTAGCCCACCAGGTACCTCCAGTACCCTTTTTACAACACTGTGCAATGCAGCTCCGCAGCGCTTACTGGAGGTACCTGTTGGACTAGTTGGCCCCAAGGGGACCTATGGATTGAAGAGGAATTAATTCCCCAACTTAAAACGTGCCACAGGGCATGTTTGCACACATATCACCTCAAGCCCTGCCCCCTACCTTCACCACTGTGCAAACGTGCCCCGTAGCACATTCTAAGTTGGGGGATTAAGTCCCCTTGCATACTGGGGGTCCCTGGGGGCCAACTAGCCCACCAGGAATCTCCAGTATGCGCCAGGGGTCTGCGTTGCAGAGAGGTGTAAAAAGGGGCGTGGCCTCATTACACCTTTCTGCAACGCAGACCCCTGGCAGGTTTGCAGAGGGGAAACTAATTCCCTTTGCATACTGGGTGTCCCTCGGGGCCAACTAGCCCACCAGGAATCTCCAGTAAATGCCAGGGGGCTGTGTTGCAGAGAGGTGTAATGAGGCCATGCCCCTTTTTACACCTCTCTGCAACGCAGCCCCCTGGCGCGTTTGCAGAGGAGGAACTAATTCCCCTTGCATACTGGTGGTCCCTGGGGGGCAACTAGCCCACCAGGAACCTCAAGTATGCGCCAGGGGGCTGCGTTGCAGAGAGGTGTAATGAGGCCACACCCCTTTTTACACCTCTCTGCAAGGCAGCCCCCTGGCACATTTGCAGAGGGGGAACTAATTACCCTTGCATACTGGGGGTCCATGGGGGCCAACTAGCCCACCAGGAACCTCCAGTATGTGCCAGGGGGCTGTGTTGCAGAGAGGTGTAATGAGGCCACGCCCCTTTTTACACCCCTCTGCATCGCAGCCCCCTGGCACGTTTGCAGAGGAGGAACTAATTCCCCTTGCATACTGGTGGTCCCTGGAGGGCAACTAGCCCACCAGGAACCTCAAGTATGCGCCAGGGGGCTGCGTTGCAGAGAGGTGTAATGAGGCCATGCCCCATTTTACACTTCTCTGCAAGGCAGCCCCCTGGCGCATTTGCAGAGGGGGAACTAATTCCCCTTGAATACTGGGGGTCCCTGGGGGCCAACTAGCCCACCAGGAACCTCAAGTATGTGCCAGCGGGCTGCCTTGCAGAGAGGTGTAAAAAGGGGCGTGGCCTCTTTACACGTCTCTGCAAGGCAGCCCCCTGGCGCATTTGCAGAGGGGGAACTAATTCCCCTTGAATACTGGGGGTCCCTGGGGGCCAACTAGTCCATCAGGAACCTCCAGTATGCGACAGGGGGCTGTGTTGCAGAGAGGTGTAAAAAGGGGCGTGGCCTCTTTACACGTCTCTGCAAGGCAGCCTCCTGGCACATACTGGAGGTTCCTGGTGGGCTACTTGGCAGAGTGGTGCCTTCATTTTTTTGGGGGGGATCGGCAAGGTACGCGTACCCCGCGATTTTTTCAACAACAAAAAAAAATTGGGGGGGGCTTGGGGGTCCTTGTGGGACCCCCTAAGCAGGCCTAGGGGGTCAGGGTGTTTCTACCCTGCCCCGTTTTCGCGTATTTCGCGTTTCTTTTTCTGTTTTCTTATACCTCGGTTCTACCGAGGCATAGGATGGCTGCCAACACTTCCTGGTTTGGAGTGTTGACAGACAGTTGACAGCAAATCAGCATGCAGCTCATGCTCGGGAAGGTACGCTTACTGTACAGACTTCTGAAATCCGTGCCTAGATATCGCTATGATTTTACTTTTGATTTTCTCAGGAACTACTGAACGGATTTACACCATTTAACAAAAAGCACAATTTGCAAACCAAACTCTACCTCTCTGCCAAATTTGGTGTAATTCCATTCAGCCATTCGGGCTGTAGCCCTGGCTAAAGGTCCCTATAAAAAATCGCATGGGGAAAACATGTTTTGGGACCCCCCTTTTTTCTCGGCCCTCACTTGATGAATCATCCCCAAACTTTCAGGGAAGGAGCGGAGCTTAGCAGGCCTTTTTCTTGGAGAAATTCACAAAGATTCGTCTAGCAGCGTCAAAGTTATTCCAAATAGAATGTTGCGGATTTCCTATGGAAACTAGGTCCTAACTATATCTACCTACTGGCGACCGCCAGTAGGATATATATATTTGGGCTGGTGATCAAGCTTTGTGAAAGGCGAAATGCGTAATGGCGGCTGGCTTGCTGGATGAAATAAAGCACCTTGACTGAGCACTTATTCACGGGTCTGCTCCTTCGTCATTTGGAACTGGGCTGGGGCGAGGGCTCGAGTCAGTTGGCGAATTACATTTATATATATATGTATATATATGCATCCAATTATGGTTTAGCATAAGAAAGAACAGGCACCGACTCCGTGGATGAAGATCAAAGGTTTTTTATTTCCCAAAAAAACGACCAGACGCGTTTCGGCGGACAAGTCCGCCTTGCTCACTACATCTGCTTACACCATGATGATGAGCCATATTTATACTGGTGCAAAGTGACTTGTTAAGGATCAGGTGAGTGACACAGGTAACATGTGACTTTTGATAGACATGGAAGAGTTGGTGTCTCAAAAAAATGCAAGTCATGTTAAAAAATAATAACAAAGGTATGTAAATAATTTCTTTACAATTGTTAAAAATTAAAGTAATGCACTCTTATTCACTTTTGGCTTAGCTAGGCCCTGATTCTGGTGTATTTCAGTATAGGAAAGAGGCCCGTCATTGTTGTGAGGCTCTAATTGCTCCTACGTGTGATTTCAGACATGGAAGAGTTTATTTCCTTTACAAAATACTTCTGCCCCCTCGGTTTCTGTAAGCTCTAAGATGACAGGTGAGTCATCGTGTGTGTGTGATGCGTCTGAGTATGTTCCTCATTTGAACGTGCACAAGGCAGATTGGTGCTATTGGTTCTTAAATTTGCGTTTTCCCCGTATTACTGTTAGCCTCAGATGTGCCGATTTCATTGTGTTTAAAACAAATGCCTATGCCAGGTTCAAGAATTATCGAGTGATTTACCGACGGGAGGTGTGTTGCTAAAGGGCGCGCTGCGTGTTGTTATTTGAGCAGTTTAGTAACACGAATGGAAGTATCCTGCAGATCAAAAAACGTGTTGTCGTTTATTTAAGGCACGTTTGAAATGCAACTAGAACGGTTGCCTTGCGCTATGTGTGACATAACTACCCCTTGTTATCGGAAAGAAAACAGTGTTTCAAATTTATTTCGAAGGATAACAAGTGTGTGTGGCATTATGGGTGTCATTGCTAAGAATGCTGAGAGGCTGTGTAAGGATGAGTGGGGAATAAAGGGGGAAGAGAGTCTGGCCCCTGTGGGCGAGTGATGTCTGAGTTAGGCCAAAGGAATAACAGGTGAAGTCTGTTATTCGCAACAACGTTACTGGGGTTGCTAGGAGGCTGCTTGGGGGGAAAGAAAGACAAGACATCCAGCCCCTGTGGGCGATCTATGTGTGACACGTTTTTAATGTGGTCGTGGTCTTGTGTCTCCGTGTGTGCTCCTGAGGTTGTATGTGGATGGGTTAGGTTTGTATGTAGTGGCACTGGTGTTCTCAGCCATGTTATGGTTATATCAGTCCAAACTTCGCTTGTTGTCGTCACAAACAAATGGGAACTCCGTACTTGTGGTGCAAATCAAAGATTTGTTGTAGCCCTGACACCACCGCCATGACACATTTCAGCCTGAACAGGCCTTGATCATATAAATATGCAGAAGAGCACCTTTATATGGAGCAACCTCAAACACAAGCAACACTATGAATCTGCTCACTTCCCCTTTTTCCAAAATCTTCCACCCTTTTCATCTATAAATCTACATCCTGCTACTAAAAATACAAAACATAAGCTCTGAAAAAATGTAATATGTAAAATAAAATATTGCACCACAAAAGAAGTATTGCACAACTTCAAATTACCAATTTACCTTCAACAATATTTGAACAATGAAATTTGTAGTAAAGATATTATAACAACACTAATAACGATATTCTTATCTGCAATATTCTTCTAGACATTATTTTCCACAAGATATTCTTGCAACAATATTATGCTATGACAATATTAAAAACTTGATATTTGTACAAAAGCCTTTATTGTCTAAAATCCACTCTCTGCACATATCTTTGAAGCTAGGTGGGCATCACAAGCTTGGTTAAATAAACATCTTTATTTTCATGAGTTGATATATTTTAAACTGTTCTTCATCAAAATCAAAATCATTCATCAAAAGCATAAACCTCCATGAAATGGCTTATTCATAAAGTCATTTCGAAGCAGGTAAAGTAGCGTTTGTACTCTTACATGCCATTGTGAATTGCCCCAAAACATTGAAACAGGAAATAAACTGGAAATATTCATGACAGCTCATCTCCTATTCAGTCCAGTAGCATATCTTTCAGTCAAGGTATAGCAGCAGGGTCTTCTGTATGTTGCTGTCATTCTTCCAGCCTCCATGGGACATTAACCTCAAAAGTGCTTCTGCAGAGCATTAAATTGAAGTGAAGGTTGGACAGCAGTGGGTTGTGGTGCATGTGTGGTGTGTGTGCCTGTGTGTGTATGTATGCTTCTGTTGTCTTTCTGTTTGTCTGACATTAAAAGCTACAATCACTAAAGGATAATTGCTTTTATATTTTGTTGAAATAATGAGAACTAGTGTAACCCCCCCAATAGGGCATATATTTTATATCCAGGGAGTAGGTTTAAGGACCACCTAACACAAGGTTTGTGTAACAGTTATCATGAAAGCACAGCTACAGAGTGCACAACTGAAGATAATGGGACGTGTCACACTAGATGAAGGCATGTCCGACCAATTCATACAGAAACATATAATTTTCATTCACTTATCAGTTAATATTTATGGTACCGTCAACGACATCACTGAAATGGACTCTGAAGACAACAAATTTGTGAACAGTCTGTCATCAACAAACTTAATAAAGATATGTATATCTTAAATACGTCTAAGTAAAAGCATAGTGGAAAGCTGATTATCAGAACACTGTAAAATTGACTAAAGACATCTTCTAAATAAACCATCCATGCGACTCATGCTTCTTGGACCTTTAACATCACTCCACATGACCAGTCCTTGCAAGAAAACGTGGGCGGTCAGTGGAACCCAAGCGACAATAAATTGTAAACCCCCAAATTCCGTCCCCTACTTAAACAAAGAGACAAAAATCTTTGATGATTTCTTCCATGTCTTTCTGTTTCAGACAGAGGGGCATGCGAATATGGTTAAGAGGCTTTGGACCGGAAATTCATTAGTCAGCAAATTCGAATGGGGTTTTAGCTGCAATCGGGCTATGAGGAATGTGGGTGACCTAGGACATCAAACCACTTTGAAGTAGTGTTACAGAACAGGTATTTAAGCTAAACTTGTATTGTAATTATTAAACTAGACAAGGGTTTCAGATGTACACATCCTGTGGTACTGCTTTTAGGACAGGGAAGGTGGAATGGTACCACTATTGAATCAGGGAACAAGCACCTTGGTAACATGCACTGTATCCATGTAGAGCAAGTAATTTAAACAGCATGTAGGTCAACTGTGTGAAGCATTTCAAGCAAATTGGGCCGTTTGTGCCCACAAAAAAGATTTGCAAAGGATACACAAATTACAATTCAGTAACTCATTACCAAACCGGAATTTGGGTTTGTAACCAAATACCAATTTGGTATTTGGAAGGAGCATGTTTAAGGCAGCACTTACAAATGCCAGTTGGATTGGTATGTATTAATGTTTTGCAACTGAAAACAGGTGAGAAAACATTCATACTTTACTAAATACTGAAGGTAGTTGTAAGGCATTCTCAAAAGAGAAGGGGTCCTCTAGGGACACCATTTCCTTTGCTGAATTTAGAATTAGTATTTAAGAGTAGGACCACTGCCAACTCCTAAAAAATATTAGTGACATACTTTTTTTTTTAAATGCATCCTGTTTTCTTTTAAGCAGAATGAGTTGTATTTTAAAACTTGCTTTATTTAAAAATCAGTCACAGACAAGGCGGTCTACTGATCTTCGCAGGGCACTAACCCTGTGATGGCTGCAATTCCTAGTGAGTCACTGTTTGCGAACTATAATATTCATGAGGTAGGTTGAATTGCGACCCACTTAACTATTGGTACATAGGTCAGTTCACAAAATGCCATACTACTCGCCAGGGCTTTAAGTGGGATGAAAAAACTCGTGGGTCTCTCAAAGGGGCATGACTATGTAATGAAGGGTTTGGCCTCAAAACATGTAAACTAAAAAGCTGTGCTTAGCATAGTGTACCGCCCAACATTTATTTTGCTGTTTCTGTCATTGCATCCAGATATATGATACAACAAGTAACATTATACCTACAACAAGTCAGGACTTGTGCTTAGCATAGTGTACCGCCCAACATTTATTTTGCTGTTTCTGTCATTGCATCCAGATATATGATACAACAAGTAACATTATACCTACAACAAGTCAGGACTTTTGGCTTTGTCAATGGTTGTTAGTTGCATAAGATAAGTAAGCAGCAACTATGGCTTGTTATAATATTGAAAAAGCTTCCACTTAAAGCTGTGGTGACACCAAAACAATGTTGTTGTTCCTGTGTTTCAAAAATAGAAGGGAAATTTAGAGAGAAAATTACTCTCTTTAAGGATTTCCCTTCCCCTACAAAGCTCACCTGGCATGACGTCATGCCGTAACTTCTCCACCAGTGAGAAGTGTGAGCAGTGTGAGCAGCGCACATCGAAGTGCCTGCTGTCACGACAGTCCGGAAAAAATGGACCGCCTGTGCCAGGGCATAAAACAGAGCCCGATAGAGAGCCATTTCAAGGCACCCTTTAAAAAACTGAGACGCGGCTCACTTACAGCCCTTCTACTCGTAAACAACATTGGTCGCAAATTAAGAACAGTATTTTACAGCCAGTGCTATGTTTATCAGGCCCTTAGTCTCAATACTTTCGACTCTTAAGCAAAACAAAATAGTATACATTCTGGTGAATTGAAGGACCCTATTTTTGTAACTATGCATTATTTGCAGAGATACTTGACAGTCACTTCTACCAAGCCATAATTACATGAGCCTTGCAAAATCGATTACCTGCAACCAACCAACCGTGTCTTTACACTAATTTTAAGTGATAGTAGTTACACTTGAATATGGTTGAGGTATACACTCTGTGTGAATCTCTAGTTTAGCAGGTCCTTGTGTTCCGCTAAAGGGCAATTAAAAACTACATGGATGGAGAACAATTAGCGGTAGCCAGGCCAGCAGCTTTTGCTACTAGTGTATCCTTTGCTACCCCTGGCACTGATTTTGCTCCCACCTGCTTCTAATGTCATGAAGGCATTTGCAGGATCAGAAATAAAACAGAGTTTTAAAACCCATGTTTGCTTTCAGTAGTTCACACTTTTGGTCAAAGTCCATAAAGAAGGAGCACATTTGATGGGTTCGAATATGTCACGCTGGTTGGTAGGAAACAGAGGGTGTACCCGGTGGTTTAAAAATAGAGGCTTTTACATGAACCTTTGCTGTCATGATGAGTACATCAGTACTCATGTGTTTTTTTTATGTTTGTGCAATGTCTAGCGCATTTTCATTCAACTCTGAATTTCTCTGAGTTAGTGTATGGGCTGCAGGTGGCACAGTTTGGAAAGGCTTAAATGTATGACATTTTTACAGTGGAGTTGCATAAAATCAAGTGTTTTGCTTGCCTCTTGGCTAGCGCCTCATTTAGGATATGGTTAATGGATGGCAAAGCTAACAAGACATTGCAAGAATGTTGTTCCTACAGTCCCAATAATAGGAAATCGATAAGAAATGAATGTGAAAGACCATGTCATATTGGCTGACACAAAAATAGAGCATAGTGTCTCCTCTAGTTATCATGCTAATTCAGCACTATACTCCTTTTCCTGTTTTCTCCCAAGGGTCCAACACCTCAATGCACAAAACAAAAAAGACCACTCCCATTTTCCATACAGGAGCTAGTTTCTGAAAAAAGGAGATGGGGTCTCACTCTCCCATTAGATGAGCCAAAGTCAAAGTTAGCTATCAGAACTCAGTACGCTAAACCAATTAGGAAAGCAGTGATTATACATTCCATACTTTTTAAGTAACAGTCCCTGTATTTTGTCTGAACTTAAAAACTCTTTTCTTCTCCCAGACGGGTTATCTTAGAAGTCACACAATCAGAGGGGTCCCTGTAGTGAATAGGGTAGAGAAAAATCAAGGGGAAAAGCAAGCTAATCAAAACAGAAATTCACTACCACAATAAATACCATGCGCTATAAGTCGCTGATATATAGACACCCAGGGAGCTGGCCAAAAGACAAAGGCATGTCACAATGCAAAGTTTAAAAACATATCAAAACGTATTAGTAGTTCATTAACAACGATTGATTATGAACAGACATATCACATCTCACGCCCCACTCACTCACACATTCACACCAACAGTTTCATATCAACAGATTCATACTCTCGTATACCAACATGTCCTGAAAGTCAGGAGTTCAACCATACTCATACTAATAGTGCAGGAAATAAGAACAAATGGACCAATTTTAACAAATTGGAATGACAATGGGAATAATCTGTGAATAGATAAATCCTCTAACATTTAAGTGGCGCCAAATATATCTAGGGCCATCCAATTGCATTTAGGTTAAGGTAATAACCACAAGTGCAGATCATGAATTATATATGGTTTATAAAGTAGAGACAACGCTGACGCACGTTTTGGTGTTCGACCCAGTGTGGGTCTCACCTTCCTCAGGGCGAGGCAGTCCGCAATTGGATGGCCCTGGATATATTTGGTGCCACTTAAACTTTAGAGGATTTATCTATCCACAGATTATTAACATTGTCATTTCCAGCATGTAAAGTTGCAATTGATTGGCCCGCTGCAGAACCAGCTAGAGATCCGGTAAATCAGTGTCCGTCACCCGAGGTAATTAGGAAATATGAGCAAGTGATTACATGGTTCCAATCCAAAGTAGCTGCTCAGACTGTTGATTGCCTTAAAATTAATCATACTTCTCAAGATTCTAAAGAATCGGTACATGACTATTATGAGAGACTTTAAGTGGGTTTTAAACAGCATAGTGGATTGGACACAATTGAGCAAAAAGATATTGGACAGTTTGTCTCGAAGTTTGTGCTGGGATTGAAATTTGATATTAGTTTAATGATACAGCATCACTTGATATGTTAGCAGAATAAGTCGGCGGATGAAATTCTGCGTTATGCAAAATACTGCAGTAAGCAGGTGGAGGCGGTACAAAAGAAAATGAAAGACAAGTTGATGTTGGTGCAGTCGAGGAATGCCGAAAGGCCTGATCTGATGCAAGGGGTTGGAGGAGTGATGGGTTGAGGAAGAGGAAGTGGTAGAGGAATGGGTCAACATATGGTAACCCAACCTGGTCAGGGAAGTGGAGAGGAAGGGGAAGGGATGCGGGAACAGGAGGTGATTAGGTGGCATTTTACTGGGACATAGCCTATTTTTGCTCTTTTTTGTTCTTACAATCTTCTTCCAGTTAATGGTAGAAATGGGTATGAAAGCAATAATGGATCCTGGAAATCTGTACATTTTTGAAAAGTAGACAAAATTCTAAAATTCATCAAGGGGTCATTTGTGTAGATCCTTCAAGGTTTCTTTATAGAAACTAACAGTTGAATATGGAAAAATTGAAAATGAGTTGAATAAAACAGCCATTTCATCCACCGTTTCACCTGTAACTTCTTCAATTGATAAGAACTGTTTAAAATAAATATACCATTACATTTGCTGGACCTTCCTGGTTGTGGGGATATATAGGACTTGTAGGTTCACCAAGACCCCGACGAACCCAAAGCCAATAACTGAGCAGCATCTTGCAATGTTTTTTTGTTATGTACCGGGTATATAGCAATTAATTTGGAAAAACATATACATGGAAAATCGGTATGAAAGACACCTATGTATTTCTGAAATTGGGAAAAAATATATAGTTTAGAAACAGTAGTTATTTGCACATTTCCGAAATTGTTAGTACCCATACTAGCATGAGAATTATAGGTCATTTTTCAAAATGACTTCTTTTTCACACATTGTCTTTCATTTGGAAGGCAGAAATGCATCAAAAGCCAATAGAAAAAACAGTTGCTCTACAATTCTGTGTTAACCTAAGTCTCCGGATAAAAATGGTACCTCACTAGTGTGGGTAGGTCTAGTGCCCGCCACAGGAAACGGCCCAAAACGCAACGTTGACACACCACATTTTCACAGTGAAAACTGACCCTTTTTTGCAAAGTGCCTAGCTGTAGATTTTATACCCTAGTACTGCCGGCAACTAGGGGAACCTAGTAAACCTATACGTTTTTGAAAACTAGACACCCAGGGGAATCCAGGATGGGGTGACTTGACTGGCTCTCACTAGGTTCTGGTAGCAATTAGCCAAAAAAAAACCATTTTCCTCACATTTCTGTGGTGGAAAGTTCTGAAATCTGCGTGGATCCACAAAATTCTAACCACCCAGCATTCTCCAAAGTCTTCCGAAAAAAATGATGCCTCACTTGTGTGGGTAGGCCTAGTGCCCGTGACAGGAAATGGCCCAAAACGCAATGTGGACACACCACATTTGCAAGGTGCCTAGCTGTAGACTTTGAACCCTAGCACTGCCGGCACCTAAGGAAACCACCAAGTGGGCTATCTGTCCTCCCGGGGGGCAGAAAGGCTGTAATGGTGGCGGAGGGTGGGGGCATTGGCGTGCCTATTTTGGGCAGCCCCCACCCTAAAAACAAATGAGCCCAAAAAAATCTCTGAAGTTTAGCGCGCTTTCTGCCCCCCGGGGTGCAGATTGGGGGATACAGCCCCCATATGTCCCCCAGGGGGGCAGAAAGGCTGTAATGGTGGCGGTGAGGGAGCCACTATCCAATATCCAATATATTTAGAGAGACACTTTAAATTAGTCAAGTAAACAGTCAATCACACTGCTACTAAATCCTCCATCCAGATATTTATATTTATATATCCACTCATTCTTCAATGTAAATTGCTATATATATATAATACATATTTAAATAACGAAGCAAACCACATTCACTGGATGATGTCATCAGTGATGTCATTTGAGATGTCATCAGTGATGTCACTGACCATGTCATGAATGATGTAATATTTTCATCATCAGCAGTAGATTGCGGGCGCGCGAGATATAGTTAGTATAACTAACTATATCGGAGGAATTTCAATGGTTTTGTACAAGTGAAATATCCAGCTAACTATAACACCCCTAAAACCTCCAGTTTTTTCAGTGAATTTCTAAGGTTTTTTAAATGCTAATTCCTAACTATATCAGGCCTGAAACCAATGGTTTTTTCAGTGAATTTCAAAGGTTTTTTAAATGCTAATTCCTAACTATGGGGCCTATTAGGATGGCGGACGGACCTGCGTCCGTCCGCCACCCCAGAGTTGGAGGGACCGTCCGCAGGGGCAGCGGCGGTCCCTCCATGCAAATTAGGATGTGACCGCCACCCTGGCGGTCAAATCCTGCATATTTAACATTGCGGCGGGTGCTGCTTGAAGGGCCCCCAAAGAAAAGACTGCATGCCTTTTCGTGGCGGCATTGTCGCCGCGGAAAGGCATGTCCCAGGGCAAATCCTAATATGTCTCACAAAAACGCTCAAGGGTCAGAGCTATAATGACCAGCACAAATTTTCACTATTGGTGAGTGCCTATTTAGCAAGTAATTCCTTGTGCGACATGATCGAGGATGTGACCCATATACACCCCCTGAAAGTGACTGAAAAGCCACTAAAACCACTAAAACATATCTGTATAATGTATATGTATAAGACCATGAATACATAGAAATTATATGGTGGCTGACGCTAAATAGAAATTCTGTCAGAAAATTAATTATTGAGCCCAGAAGAAGTCACGGATGTGACGAAACGCATTGGCAACAAGCAATTCTGTGATTTTTAATTGAGAAATTGAATAAAGAAAATATGAAAAATCTTCAATCAACTCTTTTCAAAATTCTTATTTGTGGGAAGTTTCTGTCTGAATATCAACTACAACTGTGAAACTGTGAAATATAGAAATTTGATAATCAAATACTTGGGTACAAACCTTGGTGCGGGTCAACTTTCTGTGACAAATCCTAATATGGCTGGCGGTGTCTGATAGACACCGCCACCATATTAGAGCTTTTCTGCTGCGGTATCGCGGCGCAAAAGCGGCGGACGGTCTACCCCTCCTCTTCCCACACACCGCAGCGGTCCTGGTGCTGCTTGATCTATCAGCGGCCTTTGATACGGTCTTACATTCCGTATTATTTGGCCGCCTAGCTGAATCAGGAATAGCAGGAGTTGCTCTTGAATGGCTAAAAAACAGGGCTCTAGCTTAAGCCCAGTACTAGTCAATCTGTACATGACCCCCCTGATAGAGCTTATTACCTCTTTCAACATCAGCACTATATCTTATGCTGATGACACTCAGCTCTTCCTCGTATTAGACAGCAATACAACAAAGGCAGAGGAAAATCTGAGAGATTGTCTGACCGCCACATTCGACTGGATGAGAAGACACCATCTCAAATGTAATTCGGGTAAGACCGACATTTTACCATTTGGACAACAAAACCTTCTTTCCCCTAAATCATGGTGGCCACAAGACGCAGATGTTCCCCCCAACACCATTACTACGGCCCGCAACCTTGGGATTAGGTTTGACGAGGCCCTGTCATTTAAGCAACAAGCAGGTGCTGTGGCAGGGTCCTGCTTTAGCATTATCAAAAGCCTTAGGAGATTCTTCGACCTTCTCCCACTGACAGCCAGAAAGACGGTGGCGGTGGCACTCATTACATCTCACCTTGACTACTGCAACAGTCTATATGCAGGCTCCAGCAAAGCAGTACTGCATAGACTGCAGATGGTCCAGAATGCCACCGCCCGCCTCGTGCTGAGATGGCCCAGGAAGTCGTCTGCATCAGCAGCACTTAAGATCCTGCATTGGTTGCCCATTCACAAAAGGGTACTATTTAAAATATTAGTAATCACCTTTAGGTCCTACCACCAGCTGGGTCCCACCTACCTGTCAAAAAGGTTTGAAAGATATATGCCCTCTCGCTCACTTAGATCTTCCAACCTGAACCTGCTGGTGACCCCCAAATTCAGACTAGCTACGAAACGAGGAAAATCCCTTGGAGTACTGGGTCCTAGGGCCTGGAATAAACTATCACCCCAACTACGCCAGATCCCGTCAGAGAACCTTTTCCGAAAGGCTCTAAAGACATGGATTTTTAAACTCACAGAAACAGCCTGTTTAGCCCAAGTCTAAACTCAACTCCCAGAGACACCAGACACTGCCTTATCGGTGCCTCACTAGCTCCCTGCCCAAACACCTCTTAGACATGAGTGGTCAGCGCCAAGATGATCCGTGGAGTGTAAGCCGCGCTTTACAAAAATAAAATTACATTACATTACATTACAAATCCGCATCATCCGGGCCGGCGGTGGCTTCCGCCGGGCCGGAGGATGCGGATTCACCGCAATCATAATTGGCCCCTCAATCAGGCCTAAAACCTATGGTTTTTTCAGTGAATTTCAAACGTATTTTAAATGCTAATTCCTAACTATATCCGGCCTGAAACCTTTGGTTTTTTCAGTGAATTTCAAAGGTTTTGTAAATGAAAATGTTTAAATGTATTAATTGTTATATTTTTTTATACTGATTTACTATATTTTTTAAACTATTTATTTTTAGATATTTTATTTTTTAAATTACATTGTAATTACATTATACATTACATTACAAAATATACTTTCTCAGAATGAATTACTTTAGTTTAAATACTTTGCAAATAGGCAATAGACTTTTAAGTACAGTAGTTACAGTTGTTGCAATGGGCACCACAATTTCAAACACAGAGCAACATTGGCCTCAATGTGTTTTTCTAGTTAAATGCAATTAGTTACTTATTAGATCTTTTCTGCTGCGGTATCGCGGCGGAAAAGCGGCGGACGGTCTACCCCTCCTCTTCCCACACACCGCAGCGGTCCTGGTGCTGCTTGATCTATCAGCGGCCTTTGATACGGTCTCACATTCCGTATTAATTGGCCGCCTAGCTGAATCAGGAATAGCAGGAGTTGCTCTTGAATGGCTAAAAAACTTCCTTAGCCACAGGAAGCAAGTCACGGTCCTAGGGAAATACTGCTCAGAGGAGAAAGCATTAAAAACAGGGGTACCACAGGGCTCTAGCTTAAGCCCAGTACTATTCAATCTGTACATGACCCCCCTGATAGAGCTTATTACCTCTTTCAACATCAGCACTATATCTTATGCTGATGACACTCAGCTCATCCTCGTATTAGACAGCAATACAACAAAGGCAGAGGAAAATCTGAGAGATTGTCTGACCGCCACATTCGACTGGATGAGAAGACACCATCTCAAATGTAATTCGGGTAAGACCGAAATTTTACCATTTGGACAACAAAACCTTCTTTCCCCTAAATCATGGTGGCCACAAGACGCAGAAGTTCCCCCCAACACCATTACTACGGCCCGCAACCTTGGGATTAGGTTTGACGAGGCCCTGTCATTTAAGCAACAAGCAGGTGCTGTGGCAGGGTCCTGCTTTAGCATTATCAAAAGCCTTAGGAGATTCTTCGACCTTCTCCCACTGACAGCCAGAAAGACGGTGGCGGTGGCACTCATTACATCTCGCCTTGACTACTGCAACAGTCTATATGCAGGCTCCAGTAAAGCAGTACTGCATAGACTGCAGATGGTCCAGAATGCCACCGCCCGCCTCGTGCTGAGATGGCCCAGGAAGTCGTCTGCATCAGCAGCACTTAAGATCCTGCATTGGTTGCCCATTCACAAAAGGGTACTATTTAAAATATTAGTAATCACCTTTAGGTCCTACCACCAGCTGGGTCCCACCTACCTGTCAAAAAGGTTTGAAAGATATATGCCCTCTCGCTCACTTAGATCTTCCAACCTGAACCTGCTGGTGACCCCCAAATTCAGACTAGCTACGAAAGGAGGAAAATCCCTTGGAGTACTGGGTCCTAGGGCCTGGAATAAACTATCACCCCAACTACGCCAGATCCCGTCAGAGAACCTTTTCCGAAAGGCTCTAAAGACATGGATTTTTAAACTCACAGAAACAGCCTGTTTAGCCCAAGTCTAAACTCAACTCCCAGAGACACCAGACACTGCCTTATCGGTGCCTCACTAGCTCCCTGCCCAAACACCTCTTAGACATGAGTGGTCAGCGCCAAGATGATCCGTGGAGTGTAAGCCGCGCTTTACAAAAATAAAATTACATTACATTACATTACAAATCCGCATCCTCCGGGCCGGCGGTGGCTTCCGCCGGCCCGGAGGATGCGGATTCACCGCAATCATAATTGGCCCCTCAATCAGGCCTAAAACCTATGGTTTTTTCAGTGAATTTCAAACGTATTTTAAATGCTAATTCCTAACTATATCCGGCCTGAAACCTTTGGTTTTTTCAGTGAATTTCAAAGGTTTTGTAAATGAAAATGTTTAAATGTATTAATTGTTATATTTTTTTATACTGATTTACTATATTTTTTCAAATATTTATTTTTAGATATTTTATTTTTTAAATTACATTGTAATTACATTATACATTACATTACAAAATATACTTTCTCAGAATGAATTACTTTAGTTTAAATACTTTGCAAATAGGCAATAGACGTTTAAGTACAGTAGTTACAGTTGTTGCAATGGGCACCACAATTTCAAACACAGAGCAACATTGGCCTCAATGTGTTTTTCTAGTTAAATGCAATTAGTTACTTTATGGATTACTTTTCTAACCACAGGACTGAATCGTAGATTCAGTCCTCGGACACCTCCTGTAAACGGTTGAGTAAAACTGTTTTAGTTACAGTAGTGATTTTTGAGGAATATTATTGTATTTTAAAAGTTGACAGAAATGTGTTCACATAGAATCACCAATGTTATCCTATGGGAGGAAATTCACTTAGCAGGTAAGCAGTGTTATCATTACTTTTTCTTACTCAGTCATGGATCCTGGTTCCAGCACTGGTGCATCTCCTGTAAACAGTTGAAAGAATGTGTTTAAGTCATACAGGCGATTCTTTAGAAATATTTTTAGTTTGTGAAAATAGACACAGAAACATTTCTGGTGAAAACCAGAAAATGGATTCCTATGGTAGGAAATTCAAGTTACTGGTAAGTATGGTTAGAATTACTTTTCAGGATCAGTACTGGGCTCAAAGATGCAACACTGAGGTCTCTCCTGATAACAGGTGAGTACATCGGAATTCGTAGTTCGGCTAATTTTAGAGGAATTTTTTTAATTTCCAAAATTCCACACTTAGAAAAACTTCCAAGTGAAACCAGTCAATGTTAGCCTATGGAAGGAAATGCAAGTTACTGTAACTACGATTAGAATTACTTTTCAGGATCAGTATTGGGCTGAAAGATGCAGCACTGAGGTCTCTCCTGATAACAGGTGAGTAAATCGTAATTCAGAGTTCGGCTGATTTTAGTGGAATTTTTTAAAGTTCCGAAACACCACACTTGAAGTGAAACAAGTCAATGTTAGCCTATGGAAGGAAATTCAAGTTACTGTAAGTATTGTTAGAATTACTTTTCAGGATCAGTAGTGGGCTGAAAGATGCAGCACTGAGGTCTCCTGATAACAGGTGAGTAAATCGTAATTCGTAGTTCGGCTGATTTTACAGGAATATTTGTAAGCATGTGCTGAAAATTCGTTCCCCTTTTGGAATTTGCGGATTTTCTGCGATTTCGCGATCCGCGAATCTTGCGAAATCGAGGTAAAATCCGCTAATCAGCTGGGATGAATTTTCAGCCAAGCACTTACAGGGTTACAGCAGCAGGTGCAAAAGTTGAAGCTAATTTTTTGTAACCTTTTACAAAAGGGTTACAAAGAAATTAACTTCAACTTGGGCACCTGCTGCTGTAAGCCTGGTAGTGCTTCCTGGCGCCTCGTTGCCTACTTGCAACTATTCTCTGACCCTGCTCTGACCCTTGAAGCAGGGTCAGAGAATAGTTACAAGTAGGCAATGAGGCGCCTGTCACGAAAATTAAACCTCAACAGGAAGCACTGACAGATATAAAAACAAGCATTTGCAATGCAATCGGTCTCGCATTAGGAAAGTTTGAGCTATTGGTCTTGTAAATGACAATTGTTGGTTTTGGAAATAGCTAAATTAATAGCTTTGTCATTTACAATGCCAATAGTTATAACTTTTGCAAATGTGACACCTATAGCATTTGTAATGCAAAATGTTTTGCATTTACGTGACTTAGCTGTATTGATATTACAAATTACAATGGCTTTTAATTTTTTTAAATAATTAATACTTACATAAAAGTGATTTTAATTTATAATGGCAATAGCTTAAACTTTTGTAAATAACTTTTGTGAAGATTATGTTCAGTGTATTTTATTGTGACAAAAATCCAAGAACAGAAGTGAAATATTAACATCTTTTTGTGACATTTGTAAAAAAGTTTGAAACATTGAGAGAACATATTTGAACCAGTTGTTGTTAAATGGTTGCGCAGATTGATGCCGGGGTGGCGCTGAGTGGTGCTGTGGTGGTGCTGAGTGGTGCTGTGGTGATGCTGAGTGGTGCTGTGGTGTTGCTGAGTATTACTGGGATGGTGCTGAGTGATGCTGGGGTGGTGCTGAGTGGTGCTGTGGTGCTGCTAAGTGATGCTGTGGTGGTGCTGAGTGATGCTGTGGTGGTGCTGAGTGGTGCTGTGGTGGTGCTGAGTGATAATGTGGTGGTGCTGAGTGATGCTGTGGTGGTGCTGAGTGATGCAGTGGTGGCGCTGAGTGATGCTGTGGTGGTGCTGATTGGCGCTGTGGTGGTGCTGAGTGATGCTGTGGTGGTGCTGAGTGATGCTGTGGTGGTGCTGATTGGTGCTGTGGTGGTGCTGAGTGATAATGTGGTGGCGCTGAGTGATACTGTGGTTGCGCTGAGTGATGCTGTGGTGGTGCTGAGTGATGCTGTAGTGGTGCTGAGTGGTGTTGTGGTGATGCTGAGTGATGCTGTGGTGGTGCTGAGTGATGCTGTGGTGGTGCTGAGTAATAATGTGGTGGTGCTGAGTGATGATGTGGTGATGCAGAGGGCAGAAAGGCACAAAAAGCAGTCTAACAAAGGGCAAAAGGGCAGAAAAACAAGGGAAAAACAAGTCTAACAGAGGGCAGAAGGGCACAAAAAAACAGTCTAACAGAGGACAGAAGGGCAGAAAAACAAGGGAAAAATGAGTCTAACAGAGGGCAAAAGTGCACAAAAAACGAGTCTAATGGGACAGAAAGGCACAAAAACGAGTCTAACAGAGGGCAGAAGGGCACAAAAAACTAGTCTAACAGAGGGCAGAAGGGCACAAAAACAAGGGAATACCAGAGGGCAGAAGGGCACAAAAAACGAGTCTAACAGAGGGCAGAAGGGCAGAAAAACAAGGGAAAAATGAGTCTAACAGAGGGCACAAGGGCACAAAAAATGAGTCTAACAGGGGCAGAAGGGCAGAAAAACAAGGGAAAACGAGTCTAACAGAGGGCAGAAGGGCACAAAAAAAGAGTCTAACAGTGGGCAGAATGAATCCCGCCCTGCGTGTTTGTCCACGAAGATGCCACCTTTTTGTGCAATACCTCTACTCAACTGGAGTACTTTCTACTGTCTAATCAGTAAGTGCTCCCTCGTTGGCTAAATGTATAGGGGCATATTTACAATAACTGGCGCATCCCCAGGGATGCGCCAGTTATTGTGCGCCGCAGCTCCGCCACCCATGGTACGCCGCATTTACAATGCGGCGCACCATGTGGCAAAAACGGCACAGATGCATCACACATCTGTGCCGTAAAAGCAATGCATTGCTGAAGCTGCGTCGTGCTTGCGACGCAGCTCCAGCAATACTCTGGGGGGCCCTATGTCCCCAATGCTGCATCAAGCCTTGCGCCTGCTTCAAGCAGGCGCAGGGTTTTGACGCAGCCTTGGCCTAAAAGTGACTGAGTGAAATCTTGTAGATTTCACTCAGCCACTTTTAGGAGGCGTTCCTGCGCAGGAACGCCCTCCCCTGCGCCGGAACGCCTCCTGATGGCGCAGGGCTTTACAACGTGACACATCTCTCAGATGCATCATGTTGTTAATACCCAGCACCATGGCGCATCATTTGTGCTGCCGCTGTGTCACAAAAGGTCTCGGTAAATGGTGGCAGTGGTGAACCAGAGGGTGGCAGTAATGAACCAGAGGGAGACAGTGATGAACCAGAGGGTGGCAGTGCTGAACCAGAGGGTGGCAGGGGTGAACCAGAGGGTGACAGGGGTGAACCAGAGGGTGGCAGTGATGAACCAGATGGTGGCAGGGGTGAACCAGAGGGTGGCAGTGGTGAACCAGAGGGTGGCATGGGTGAACCAGAGGGTGGCAGTGGTTAACCAGAGGGTGGCAGTGGTGAACCAGAGGGTGGCAGTGGCGAACCAGAGGGTGACGGTGCTGGACCAGAGGGTGGCAGGGGTGAACCAGAGAGTGGCAGTGCTGAACCAGGGGGTAGCAGTGGTGAACCAAAGGGTGGCAGGGGTGAACCAGAGGGTGGCAGGGGTGAACCAGAGGGTGGCAGTGGTGAACCAGAGGGTGGCAGTGATGAACCAGGGGGTGCCAGTGGTGAACCAGAGGGTGCTGTGCCCATACACAACCACATGGGTAACTTCGCCATGCAAGCGTCCCGCGAACACGCAAAAAGCCCTGCGAACACGCAAAAAAACCCGCGAACACGCAAAGAAAACGGCGAACGCGCAAAAAACAAAAATCCGCAAATTCGCACGAATTCACGGATTTTGCGGAATGCGAATTCGATTTCGCACTAATTCGCGGAACGCAAATTCTCAAATTTCGCCCATACTTAAATATTTGTATGTTTCAAAAATAGACACTTGGAAACTATTCTGGTGAAAACCACACAATAGATTCCTATGGAAGGAAATACACATTACTGGTAAGTACGCTTAGATTTACTTTTCAGGGTACGGGGCTCAAAGATGCAGCACTGATGTCTCTCGTGATAACAGGTGAGTAAATCGGAATTCGTAGTTCCGCTGATTTTAGAGGAATATTGTGCTCAATAGTGAAGGAAGGGGGCGGGGCCTGAGGTGACATGTGTGCAAACACGCCCTGTGGCGTGTTTTAGGTTGGGGAATTAATTCCTCTTCAATCCTGAGGTACCCTGTGAGCAAACTAGCCCACCAGGTACCTCCAGTACCCTTTTTACAACACTGTGCAATGCAGCTCCGCAGCGCTTACTGGAGGTACCTGTTGGACTAGTTGGCCCCAAGGGGACCTATGGATTGAAGAGGAATTAATTCCCCAACTTAAAACGTGCCACAGGGCATGTTTGCACACATATCACCTCAAGCCCTGCCCCCTACCTTCACCACTGTGCAAACGTGCCCCGTAGCACATTCTAAGTTGGGGGATTAAGTCCCCTTGCATACTGGGGGTCCCTGGGGGCCAACTAGCCCACCAGGAATCTCCAGTATGCGCCAGGGGTCTGCGTTGCAGAGAGGTGTAAAAAGGGGCGTGGCCTCATTACACCTTTCTGCAACGCAGACCCCTGGCAGGTTTGCAGAGGGGAAACTAATTCCCCTTGCATACTGGGTGTCCCTCGGGGCCAACTAGCCCACCAGGAATCTCCAGTAAATGCCAGGGGGCTGTGTTGCAGAGAGGTGTAATGAGGCCATGCCCCTTTTTACACCTCTCTGCAACGCAGCCCCCTGGCGCGTTTGCAGAGGAGGAACTAATTCCCCTTGCATACTGGTGGTCCCTGGGGGGCAACTAGCCCACCAGGAACCTCAAGTATGCGCCAGGGGGCTGCGTTGCAGAGAGGTGTAATGAGGCCACACCCCTTTTTACACCTCTCTGCAAGGCAGCCCCCTGGCACATTTGCAGAGGGGGAACTAATTACCCTTGCATACTGGGGGTCCATGGGGGCCAACTAGCCCACCAGGAACCTCCAGTATGTGCCAGGGGGCTGTGTTGCAGAGAGGTGTAATGAGGCCATGCCCCATTTTACACTTCTCTGCAAGGCAGCCCCCTGGCGCATTTGCAGAGGGGGAACTAATTCCCCTTGAATACTGGGGGTCCCTGGGGGCCAACTAGCCCACCAGGAACCTCAAGTATGTGCCAGCGGGCTGCCTTGCAGAGAGGTGTAAAAAGGGGCGTGGCCTCTTTACACGTCTCTGCAAGGCAGCCCCCTGGCGCATTTGCAGAGGGGGAACTAATTCCCCTTGAATACTGGGGGTCCCTGGGGGCCAACTAGTCCATCAGGAACCTCCAGTATGCGACAGGGGGCTGTGTTGCAGAGAGGTGTAAAAAGGGGCGTGGTCTCTTTACACGTCTCTGCAAGGCAGCCTCCTGGCACATACTGGAGGTTCCTGGTGGGCTACTTGGCAGAGTGGTGCCTTCATTTTTTTGGGGGGATCGGCAAGGTACGCGTACCCCGCGATTTTTTCAACAACAAAAAAAAATTGGGGGAGGCTTGGGGGTCCTTGTGGGACCCCCTAAGCATGCCTAGGGGGTCAGGGTGTTTCTACCCTGCCCCGTTTTCGCGTATTTCGCGTTTCTTTTTCTGTTTTCTTATACCTCGGTTCTACCGAGGCATAGGATGGCTGCCAACACTTCCTGGTTTGGAGTGTTGACAGACAGTTGACAGCAAATCAGCATGCAGCTCATGCTCGGGAAGGTACGCTTACTGTGCAGACTTCTGAAATCCGTGCCTAGATATCGCTATGATTTTACTTTTGATTTTCTCAGGAACTACTGAACGGATTTACACCATTTAACAAAAAGCACAATTTGCAAACCAAACTCTACCTCTCTGCCAAATTTGGTGTAATTCCATTCAGCCATTCGGGCTGTAGCCCTGGCTAAAGGTCCCTATAAAAAATCGCATGGGGAAAACATGTTTTGGGACCCCCCTTTTTTCTCGGCCCTCACTTGATGAATCATCCCCAAACTTTCAGGGAAGGAGCGGAGCTTAGCAGGCCTTTTTCTTGGAGAAATTCACAAAGATTCGTCTAGCAGCGTCAAAGTTATTCCAAATAGAATGTTGCGGATTTCCTATGGAAACTAGGTCCTAACTATATCTACCTACTGGCGACCGCCAGTAGGATATATATATTTGGGCTGGTGATCAAGCTTTGTGAAAGGCGAAACGCGTAATGCCGGCTGGCTTGCTGGATGAAATAAAGCACCTTGACTGAGCACTTATTCACGGGTCTGCTCCTTCGTCATTTGGAACTGGGCTGGGGCGAGGGCTCGAGTCAGTTGGCGAATTACATTTATATATATATGTATATATATGCATCCAATTATGGTTTAGCATAAGAAAGAACAGGCACCGACTCCGTGGATGAAGATCAAAGGTTTTTTATTTCCCAAAAAAACGACCAGACGCGTTTCGGCGGACAAGTCCGCCTTGCTCACTACATCTGCTTACACCATGATGATGAGCCATATTTATACTGGTGCAAAGTGACTTGTTAAGGATCAGGTGAGTGACACAGGTAACATGTGACTTTTGATAGACATGGAAGAGTTGGTGTCTCAAAAAAATGCAAGTCATGTTAAAAAATAATAACAAAGGTATGTAAATAATTTCTTTACAATTGTTAAAAATTAAAGTAATGCACTCTTATTCACTTTTGGCTTAGCTAGGCCCTGATTCTGGTGTATTTCAGTATAGGAAAGAGGCCCGTCATTGTTGTGAGGCTCTAATTGCTCCTACGTGTGATTTCAGACATGGAAGAGTTTATTTCCTTTACAAAATACTTCTGCCCCCTCGGTTTCTGTAAGCTCTAAGATGACAGGTGAGTCATGTTATGTTATGTTATGTTATAACGTTTTATTGAGCGCGAACAGCTGCCCCAGCAACGAGGCGTCCCGGCGCTAAACTATAACAAAACCAAGAGGGGGAGATGAAACGGAGAGGCAATAAGAAATTAGGATGGCGAAAAAAGAAGTGTTTTGATCGATTTGCGGAAGGCGAGCAGATTAGTTATGGAACGAATGTGAGATGGGAGGGAGTTGTGTGTGTGTGTGATGCGTCTGAGTATGTTCCTCATTTGAACGTGCACAAGGCAGATTGGTGCTATTGGTTCTTAAATTTGCGTTTTCCCCGTATTACTGTTAGCCTCAGATGTGCCGATTTCATTGTGTTTAAAACAAATGCCTATGCCAGGTTCAAGAATTATCGAGTGATTTACAGACGGGAGGTGTGTTGCTAAAGGGCGCGCTGCGTGTTGTTATTTGAGCAGTTTAGTAACACGAATGGAAGTATCCTGCAGATCAAAAAACGTGTTGTCGTTTATTTAAGGCACGTTTGAAATGCAACTAGAACGGTTGCCTTGCGCTATGTGTGACATAACTACCCCTTGTTATCGGAAAGAAAACAGTGTTTCAAATTTATTTCGAAGGATAACAAGTGTGTGTGGCATTATGGGTGTCATTGCTAAGAATGCTGAGAGGCTGTGTAAGGATGAGTGGGGAATAAAGGGGGAAGAGAGTCTGGCCCCTGTGGGCGAGTGATGTCTGAGTTAGGCCAAAGGAATAACAGGTGAAGTCTGTTATTCGCAACAACGTTACTGGGGTTGCTAGGAGGCTGCTTGGGGGGAGAGAAAGACAAGACATCCATCCCCTGTGGGCGATCTATGTGTGACACGTTTTTAATGTGGTCGTGGTCTTGTGTCTCCGTGTGTGCTCCTGAGGTTGTATGTGGATGGGTTAGGTTTGTATGTAGTGGCACTGGTGTTCTCAGCCATGTTATGGTTATATCAGTCCAAACTTCGCTTGTTGTCGTCACAAACAAATGGGAACTCCGTACTTGTGGTGCAAATCAAAGATTGTTGTAGCCCTGACACCACCGCCATGACACATTTCAGCCTGAACAGGCCTTGATCATATAAATATGCAGAAGAGCACCTTTATATGGAGCAACCTCAAACACAAGCAACACTATGAATCTGCTCACTTCCCTTTTTTCCAAAATCTTCCACCCTTTTCATCTATAAATCTACATCCTGCTACTAAAAATACAAAACATAAGCTCTGAAAAAATGTAATATGTAAAATAAAATATTGCACCACAAAAGAAATATTGCAAAACTTCAAATTACCAATTTACCTACAACAATATTTGAACAATGAAATTTGTAGTAAAGATATTATAACAACACTAATAACGATATTCTTATCTGCAATATTCTTCTAGACATTATTTTCCACAAGATATTCTTGCAACAATATTATGCTATGACAATATTAAAAACTTGATATTTGTACAAATGCCTTTATTGTCTAAAATCCACTCTCTGCACATATCTTTGAAGCTAGGTGGGCATCACAAGCTTGTTTAAATAAACATCTTTATTTTCATGAGTTGATATATTTTAAACTGTTCTTCATCAAAAGCATAAACCTCCATGAAATGGCTTATTCATAAAGTCATTTCGAAGCAGGTAAAGTAGCGTTTGTACTCTTACATGCCATTGTGAATTGCCCCAAAACATTGAAACAGGAAATAAACTGGAAATATTCATGACAGCTCATCTCCTATTCAGTCCAGTAGCATATCTTTCAGTCAAGGTATAGCAGCAGGGTCTTCTGTATGTTGCTGTCATTCTTCCAGCCTCCATGGGACATTAACCTCAAAAGTGCTTCTGCAGAGCATTAAATTGAAGTGAAGGTTGGACAGCAGTGAGTTGTGGTGCATGTGTGGTGTGTGTGCCTGTGTGTGTATGTATGCTTCTGTTGTCTTTCTGTTTGTCTGACATTAAAAGCTACAATCACTAAAGGATAATTGCTTTTATATTTTGTTGAAATAATGAGAACTAGTGTAACCCCCCCAATAGGGCATATATTTTATATCCAGGGAGTAGGTTTAAGGACCACCTAACACAAGGTTTGTGTAACAGTTATCATGAAAGCACAGCTACAGAGTGCACAACTGAAGATAATGGGACATGTCACACTAGATGAAGGCATGTCCGACCAATTCATACAGAAACATATAATTTTCATTCACTTATCAGTTAATATTTATGGTACCGTCAACGACATTACTGAAATGGACTCTGAAGACAACAAATTTGTGAACAGTCTGTCATCAACAAACTTAATAAATATATGTATATCTTAAATACGTCTAAGTAAAAGCATAGTGGAAAGCTGATTATCAGAACACTGTAAAATTGACTAAAGACATGTTCTAAATAAACCATCCATGCGACTCATGCTTCTTGGACCTTTAACATCACTCCACATGACCAGTCCTTGCAAGAAAACGTGGGCGGTCAGTGGAACCCAAGCGACAATAAATTGTAAACCCCCAAATTCCGTCCCCTACTTAAACAAAGAGACAAAAATCTTTGATGATTTCTTCCATGTCTTTCTGTTTCAGACAGAGGGGCATGCGAATATGGTTAAGAGGCTTTGGACCGGAAATTCATTAGTCAGCAAATTCGAATGGGGTTTTAGCTGCAATCGGGCTATGAGGAATGTGGGTGACCTAGGGCATCAAACCACTTTGAAGTAGTGTTACAGAACAGGTATTTAAGCTAAACTTGTATTGTAATTATTAAACTAGACAAGGGTTTCAGATGTACACATCCTGTGGTACTGCTTTTAGGACAGGGAAGGTGGAATGGTACCACTATTGAATCAGGGAACAAGCACCTTGGTAACATGGACTGTATCCATGTAGAGCAAGTAATTTAAACAGCATGTAGGTCAACTGTGTGAAGCATTTCAAGCAAATTGGGCCGTTTGTGCCCACAAAAAAGATTTGCAAAGGATACACAAATTACAATTCAGTAACTCATTACCAAACCGGAATTTGGGTTTGTAACCAAATACCAATTTGGTATTTGGAAGGAGCATGTTTAAGGCAGCACTTACAAATGCCAGTTGGATTGGTATGTATTAATGTTTTGCAACTGAAAACAGGTGAGAAAACATTCATACTTTACTAAATACTGAAGGTAGTTGTAAGGCATTCTCAAAAGAGAAGGGGTCCTCTAGGGACACCATTTCCTTTGCTGAATTTAGAATTAGTATTTAAGAGTAGGACCACTGCCAACTCCTAAAAAATATTAGTGACATACTTTTTTTTTTTAAATGCATCCTGTTTTCTTTTAAGCAGAATGAGTTGTATTTTAAAACTTGCTTTATTTAAAAATCAGTCACAGACAAGGCGGTCTACTGATCTTCGCAGGGCACTAACCCTGTGATGGCTGCAATTCCTAGTGAGTCACTGTTTGCGAACTATAATATTCATGAGGTAGGTTGAATTGCGACCCACTTAACTATTGGTACATAGGTCAGTTCACAAAATGCCATACTACTCGCCAGGGCTTTAAGTGGGATGAAAAAACTCGTGGGTCTCTCAAAGGGGCATGACTATGTAATGAAGGGTTTGGCCTCAAAACATGTAAACTAAAAAGCTGTGCTTAGCATAGTGTACCGCCCAACATTTATTTTGCTGTTTCTGTCATTGCATCCAGATATATGATACAACAAGTAACATTATACCTACAACAAGTCAGGACTTGTGCTTAGCATAGTGTACCGCCCAACATTTATTTTGCTGTTTCTGTCATTGCATCCAGATATATGATACAACAAGTAACATTATACCTACAACAAGTCAGGACTTTTGGCTTTGTAAATGGTTGTTAGTTGCATAAGATAAGTAAGCAGCAACTATGGCTTGTTATAATATTGAAAAAGCTTCCACTTAAAGCTGTGGTGACACCAAAACAATGTTGTTGCTCCTGTGTTTCAAAAATAGAAGGGAAATTTAGAGAGAAAATTACTCTCTTTAAGGATTTCCCTTCCCCTACAAAGCTCACCTGGCATGACGTCATGCCGTAACTTCTCCACCAGTGAGAAGTGTGAGCAGTGTGAGCAGCGCACATCGAAGTGCCTGCTGTCACGACAGTCCGGAAAAAATGGACCGCCTGTGCCAGGGCATAAAACAGAGCCCGATAGAGAGCCATTTCAAGGCACCCTTTAAAAAACTGAGACGCGGCTCACTTACAGCCCTTCTACTCGTAAACAACATTGGTCGCAAATTAAGAACAGTATTTTACAGCCAGTGCTATGTTTATCAGGCCCTTAGTCTCAATACTTTCGACTCTTAAGCAAAACAAAATAGTATACATTCTGGTGAATTGAAGGACCCTATTTTTGTAACTATGCATTATTTGCAGAGATACTTGACAGTCACTTCTACCAAGCCATAATTACATGAGCCTTGCAAAATGGATTACCTGCAACCAACCAACCGTGTCTTTACACCCATTTTAAGTGAAAGTAGTTACACTTGAATATGGTTGAGGTATACACTCTGTGTGAATCTCTAGTTTAGCAGGTCCTTGTGTTCCGCTAAAGGGCAATTAAAAACTACATGGATGGAGAACAATTAGCGGTAGCCAGGCCAGCAGCTTTTGCTACTAGTGTATCCTTTGCTACCCCTGGCACTGATTTTGCTCCCACCTGCTTCTAATGTCATGAAGGCATTTGCAGGATCAGAAATAAAACAGAGTTTTAAAACCCATGTTTGCTTTCAGTAGTTCACACTTTTGGTCAATGTCCATAAAGAGGGAGCACATTTGATGGGTTCGAATATGTCACCCCGGTTGGTAGGAAACAGAGGGTGTACTAGGTGGTTTAAAAATAGAGGCTTTTACATGAACCTTTGCTGTCATGATGAGTACATCAGTGCTCATGTGTTTTTTATGTGAGCGCATTTTCATTCAACTCTGAATTTCTCTGAGTTAGTGTATGGGCTGCAGGTGGCAGTTTGGAAAGGCTTAAATGTATGACATTTTTACAGTGGAGTTGCATAAATTCAAGTGTTTTGCTTGCCTCTTGGCTAGCGCCTCTTTTATGATATGGCTAATGGATGGCAAAGCTAACAAGACATTGCAAGAATGTTGTTCCTACAGCCCCAATCATAGGACATCGATAAGAAAGGAATGTGAAAGACCAGGTCATATTGGCTGACACAAAAATAGAGCATAGTGTCCTCTAGTTATCATGCTAATTCAGCACTGTACTCCTTTTCCTGTTTTCTCCCAAGGGTCCAACACCTCAATGCACAAAACAAAAAAGACCACTCCCATTTTCCCAACAGGAACTAATTTCGGAAAACAGGAGATGAGGTCTCACTGTCCCATTAGATGAGCCAAAGTCGAAGTTAGCTATCAGAACCCAGTACGCTAAACCAATTAGGAAAGCAGTGACTATATATTCCATACTTTTTAAGTAACAGTCCCTGTATTTTGTCTGAACTTAAAAACTCTTTTCTTCTCCCAGACTGGTTAAGACATCTTACAAGTCACACAATCAGAGTGGGTCCCTGAAGTGAACAGGGTAGAGAGAAATCAGGGCGGAAAGCAAGCTAATCAAAACAGAAATTCACTACCACAATAAATACCATGCGCTCTAAGTCGCTGATATATAGACACCCAGGGAGCTGGCCAAAAGACAAAGGCATGTCACAATGCAAAGTTTAGAAACATATCAAAACGTATTAGTAGAGTTCATTAACAACGATTGATTATGAACAGACATATCACATCTCACGCCCCACTCACTCACACATTCACACCAACAGTTTCATACCATCAGATTCATACTCTCGCATACCAACATGTCCTGAAAGTCAGGAGTTCAACCATACTCATACCAATAGTGCAGGAAATAAGAACAAATGACCAATTTTAACAAATTGAAATGACAATGGGAATAATCTGTGGATAGATAAATCCTCTAACGTTTAAGTGGCACCAAATATATCCAGGACCATCCAATTGCATTTAGGTTAAAGTAATAACCACAAGTGCGGATCATGAATTAAATAGGGTTTATAAAGTAGAGACAACGCTGACGCACGTTTTGGTGTTCGACCCAGTGTGGGTCTCACCGTCCTCAGGGCGAGGGAGTCCGCAATTGGATGGCCCTGGATATATTTGGTGCCACTTAAACGTTAGAGGATTTATCTATCCACAGATTATTAACATTGTCATTTCCAGCATGTAAAGTTGCAATTGATTGGCCCGCTGCAGAACCAGCTACAGAACCGGTAAATCAGGGTCCGTCACCCAAGGTAATGAAGAAATATGACCAAGTGATTACATGGTTCCAATCCAAAGTAGCTCCTCAGACTGTTGATTGGCTTAAAATTGATCATACTTCTAAAGATTCTAAAGAGTCAGTACATGACTATTATGAGAGACTTTTAGTGGCTTTTAAACAGCATAGTGGATTGGACACAATTGAGCAAAAAGATATGGGACATTTTGTCTCGAAGTTTGTGCTGGGATTGAAATTTGATATTAGTTTAATGATACAGCATCACTTGATATGTTGGCAGAATAAGTCGGTGGATGAAATTCTGCGTTATGCAAAATACTGCAGTAAGCAGGTGGAGGCGGCACAAAAGAAAATGAAAGACAAGTTGATGTTGGTGCAGTCGAGGAATGCCGAAAGGCCTGATCTGATGCAAGGGGTTGGAGGAGTGATGAGTTGAGGAAGAGGAAGTGGCAGAGGAATGGGTCAACATATGGTAACCCAACCTGGTCAGGGAAGAGGAGAGGAAGGGGAAAGGATGCGGGTATAGGAGGTGATTAGGTGGCATTTTACTGGGACATAGCCTATTTTTGCTCTTTTTTGTGCTTACAATCTTCTTCCAGTTAATGATAGAAATGGGTATGAAAGCAATAATGGATCCTGGAAATCTATACATGTTATAATATTTCAGATACCATGTGAGGCAGAATGGTTTACAGTCATACATTTATGTCAGGCATTTTTCTCCATATCACTCCACGAGGATAGCCAATTTTTATTTGCATTTAGGATGGAAGTCTGTGTGTTAACATGGTGTTGTATCCCTCAAGGGTATACAGAAAACTCCTCTAACTTAAGTCAGAATTTGAAAAAGAATCTTGAAGGGCTGGTAATGCCCCAGAGCTCAGTTCTGGTTCAGTATATTGATGACCTTTTGGTCGCTTCAGAGACTGAGGATGCTTGCAGGATCGACACTGTGACTTTGCTGAATCATGGACACAAAGTGTCCCCAAACAAACTTCTGTAATGTCAGACTGAAGTTCAGTATCTAGGTCACCGAATTGAGAAGTGAAAACGAAGAGTGTCACCAGATTACATAGAGACGATTCTGCAAATGGGAACTCTGAAAACACAGAAAGAAGTCTTCATGTTTTTGGGATTGGTTGGCTATTGTAGACAGTTGATCCCACTTTTTTCGTTTCAAGCAAAGCCACTATTGAGGTTCACTCGAAAGGACATTAGTGATCTGGTACCATGGGATGATGATTGTTTGAGAGCTTTCCACAAGCTGAGAGAGTGCCTATGTTGCACTCCAGCTCTGGGAATGCCAGATGACAACAAAGCGTTTTTGCTCTTCTGCTATGAGAAGGCTGGATGTGCGTTAGCAGTCCTTGTACAGACACATGGAGGTGCCCATAGACCAGTGGCTTACTTTTCGGCTACATTAGATCCGGAAGCTTCTGAGTTGCCTGGATGTCTCAAATCCGTTGCTGCAACAGGTGTCAGCATAGAGAGATGTGAAAGCATAGTGATGGGTCATCCACGTATTGTTTTTATGCCACATTCAGTAGAGCTGATAATGGCAAGGACCAAGACACAGTATTTAACAAATAACAGATTTACAAAGTATGAGCAGGTTCTATTGGCTTCTGAAAATGTCACTTTGAAATGCTGTACCATCTTGAGTCCCACCACATTGTTGCCTCTGCCGCAAGAGGAAGGAGAGGATTGTGAAGACCATGACTGTCTAGATGTTACTGAGCTATCTACCAAACCCAGACCTGACATTGTTGATGAACCTCTGCCTGAATCAGATTTGACAATGACAATGAAGGGTATTTGAGAGCAGCCTTTGCAGTGTGCACCATCTTTGGGGTGGTGCAAGCTGCCTGTTTGAAAAGAGTATACTCTGCTCAGGTGTCAGACATTATTGCTCTGATCCGTGCTTGTACCTTCTCGAATGGAGTCCCAGTGACTCTCTATACAGACAGCCAATATGAGTTTGGAGTGGTTTATGATTTCGGGTAGTTATGGTCACAGAGGGGATTTTTGACGTCCTCAGGATCCCCCAACCGTAACGGAGAATTTGTGCGCTAATTATTGGACGTCTTGCAGAAACCTAAGGCAATTGCAGTAGTAAAATGTGCAGCCCATGGAAAGGGAGAGGACTTTGTTACAAAAGGAAATAACTAAGCTGATGAAGTAGCTCGTTTTTGTGCTATACATGCTTGTGTTTTCAATGGATAATATGTAGGAGAGAGGCAGAAGAGACCGCTCTCAGCATGATGTTAGCTGTAGCCGGTACTTGGGATGAGGTGAAGCAGCTGCAGGATGAGGTCCCAGAGGAGAAAGCTGCATCATGGGTTAGAGCAGGCAGTGAAAAGAGAGAAGATGGCATTTGGGTGTCGACAGATTCATGGAGCAGTTCATCTTGGGAGAGATGCCATGGTGAGAGTGTTTAGGCAAACTTGGTTTAACCCAAGTTTTCGTGTGTATGCTGAAGCAGTGTGTCACAGGTGTGTTACGTGTCAACAAATGAATGTTGGAAAGAGAACTGTGGTTGCAATGAGTCACATTGGAAGATCAGAAGGTCCTTTTAATAGGATACAATTGGACTTTATCGAGATGCCAAGGTGCAATAGGCTAAGATATGTTTTGGTAGTGGTGTGCATCTTTTCATGTAGGGTTGAGGCATATCCAACTAGACGTGACAGTCTCACAGTGGCAAAACTGCTATTAAGGGAACTGATACCGCGCTTCAGATTATCAACCTCAGTGGAGACAGATAGAGGAACACCTTTCCATTGCAAAATCATGACATTTTTGTGTACAGCTTTGAAAATTGATCAGAGATTGCACTGTAGCTACATGCCTGAGGCATCTGGTCTTGTGGAGCAGATAAATGGCATAATCAAGATGAGGGTATCAACAGTTTGTTCGTCAACTTCTTTGAAATGGCCAGGTGCACTGCCATCTGCGTAGCACTCCTGATAGAAGGACAGGGCTCTCTCTCCATGAAATATTGATGGGAAGAGCTATGCGATTGCCTACGGTGCCAGCTACAGCATTGATAAACATCACAGATGATTTGGTTTTGGAATATTGTAGGGGACTGGCTGATGTGGTCAATTCTGTGTCACACCAGGTCAAGACTGAGACTGCATCCACCTCGAGAGACCTGCTGCATGACCTTAACCCTGGTGACTGGGTGCTTGTCCAAAAGCATGAGAGGAAGAGCTGCATAGATTCTCGCTGGCAAGGATCATACCAGGTGATTCTGTTCACAAGTACAGCGGTGAAGTGTGGAGGATTGCCAAACTAAATCCACACTTTGCACACCCACCGAGTTCCAGAACCTGTGGAGGAAATCCCCTTGTTCCAAAAAGTGCAACTGAAGATGCAACAGGAGAGGAAGGAACAGGTCAAGTTGTAAGAATTCTTGGTGAGGCTGGATAATCAACTGAGCAAGGAAGAAGAGATCAAGCTGCTCCGAAGTTGAGTTCAGATTCTGAAATTGATGAGATTGCAGAAGTGAACTTTGAACCAGATCAGAGCAAACAGCCTATTGAAGAAGAATCAGATTGAGAGGAAGAAAGGAGAGCAGGTTATGTTATTGTGTTCTTTTATAGCGCATGACTCACCCAGGGGCATCTCAGCGCTTTACCAATGGACATGATGGCAGACATAAACAGAACGTGTTATACCATGACCGAGTTAAAATAAGAATGTTTTTAGTTGTTTCCTGAAGATCATTTGGTGCTAGATTGCCGTAGAGCAGTCGGTAAAGAGTTCCAGTATTTGGGGGCGATATATGAAAAGGATCTGCCGCCTGTACGGGTTAGCCTAATACGAGGGGTCTTCAGGAGGGCTAGGTCATTAGATCTTAGATTACGATCATGTACTTGTTTAAAAAGTTTATTATAAAGGTATGCTGGCCCCTCACCTCTAAATGCTTTAAAGGAGAGGCAGCATACCTTAAAAACAGATCTCTTTTGGACAGGGAGGCAATGTAACTGCTTGAGCAGAGGAAGGGAGGGTGATCCAGACAACACATTCAGAACCATTCTGGCAGCGGTGTTCTGTATAACTTGCAGTTTTGCCCGAGTGGTGGTGCCTATTTCCGCCAGCAAAGCATTACCGTAGTTTAGCCTGCTCACTACCATGGCCTGTACCACAGTCCGGCGATATTCAAAAGGAAGATAGGGAATGATTCTACATAGAAGGCGTAGGTTATGATAGCATGTCCCTGCTATGTTTTTAACATTATCTTTAATGTTTAGCAAGGCATCCAGCTGGATTCCCAGGCTATTCACTGAGGGGGAAGGTGTAGGCGCTTCTCCCAACTGGGGGGGACCACCATTCCGACGTCCAGAATCGGCCATCCTTCGCTAAGAGCGTGAGCTCTGTCTTCCCGGGATTCAGTTGTAGGCACTGTTCTTTCATCCAATTAGCAATCACTAGCATACCACCCGAGAAACTGAGTTTCTCGTCCATGATGTTGTTTCCTATGGGAAATAGTAGCTGCGTGTCATCAGGTGCAGAAGCAGAGATTTGGCCAGCAAGAAAAGAGAGGCTGAATATAAGGCTTGCATCTGAGAAAAATCGCGCCCTGATTCCTGAAACGTCTGAATCAGATAAAAGTAAAACTGAAGAGAGACTCAAAGGTCTAAGACGATCCAGAAGAGAGAGGGTACAATCTCAAAAGTATTCATCTCCTGAGTGGAAGTACCCGGCTGCAGATTCAGAGACCAGGGAGATCTGTGAGGCTGGAGACTGGTACAGTGAGTCATGGAGAGAGCACTCTGACAATTGATATACAGTTGCTGGTCCCTTGGGTTGATGCTTTCGGAATTCTGACTCTGACAGTTCCAGATCCACCAATGCTGTGTGGTTTGCGATTTCTGATCCTTAACCAGGTTGCTTTCCTTACCTTTGGTCAACAACCCACTGCATAGCAAATGGAAGAGATTTGTGCAGAGGTTCTGCAGCTTGTTCTTGCTATGCTTGGATCTAATATCATTAACGATGAAGCTTGAACTGTGAAAGAAGAACTTATAATCCTTTAGAAAGAAGATAACCTTGGCCCAAGTGGAAGAAGATGTAAATTAGGGAATTTCAATAGAAGAAGAATATAGGGTTAGGGCTGACTACATCTCTTCAATAGGTTAGTAGTATTGGACTTAAAATTGCAATAATCGAATGGAAAACAGAAAATAAAAAGA
Organism: Lissotriton helveticus; assembly: GCF_964261635.1. Taxonomy (NCBI): domain Eukaryota; kingdom Metazoa; phylum Chordata; class Amphibia; order Caudata; family Salamandridae; genus Lissotriton; species Lissotriton helveticus. The sequence continues at coordinate 1,377,373,829 of NC_136069.1, read as the reverse complement.
CATTGTAAATAGCAGGATAAGGCAAAGAAAAGAAGAAAAGAGACTTTTTTGATTTCGTTTGCGCCTTAAGAAATCCAAACAGTGGTTCAAAATAGAGTCTGGAAGTTCAGGACGCAGGCAGAAGTGCATAATTGGTACCCTTAATGTTATGGTGCTTATTGTCGTAACTGTAGTGATTGTTACATCTTTGGTTGGGTTTCACGATGCTGAAAAGAATGGGGAACAGGCGACACTTACCCTGTGGTATTTTCTAAAATCTTCCATTTGGATGATTTATAGCCTTTGGAAGGAAAAAGATCTCACAGAGGAAAATGTAGTGTAAATGCGGGAGAAATTGTTGGGATGTATTTGGGATGATACCTAGCTTGGGTGTGATTTTGAATTATGTGAAAATGTTAAAGTTGGCAATGCTGGTTGATAAGCTCTCTGTGAATATGGCCCAAATCTTATTACTTGCTGATGGAGAGATGGTTTCGATAAGGGCTAAGGTTCTTAAAAATTGTCTGGCATTAGACGTGTTATTTGAAAAAGCCAGAGGAGTCTGTAAATTATTGAAAGTTCAACAGTGCTGTACTCATATTCCTGACAATAGTCGGGATATAAGGAAATACATTAGTAACATTTTAGAGATACATCACAATTTACGTGATCTGGCTGCCGAGGGATTTTGGGAACAAATTGGTAAGGGATTTGGAAAGGTTAGAAGCTGGTTTGGGAGTATGGGACAAGGAATAATGGGATACATCTTGAAACCTATCATAATAGCTGTCATTTGCATAATAGTACTATTGGGAGCCATCAAGGCTACAAACGGGCACGACATAATGAAAATTCTTTGAAAAAATGTGAGCAGCAATTGGAACAACTGCAGGATAGTCATTATCAGCACCTTAAAGGGTTAGAAAGATTCAGACAGGGACGGCAAGCTACAACTTCTGTTTAGGTAGGTCTTATCTACAAGGAGAAAACTGTGAGAGGGTAGAGTACTGGTGTTATCACACTAGTCATAAGAGGGGGGAACTGGTAGAGTGCTTACAGCACTCTAAACTGTGTGGGTGTACTATACTCATGATTTAAACACACTCACATATATTTTTGTTGTTTGCAGTGTTTCATGATTACTAAGATGCATTTATTTAAAGTTATATTAGCATTGAAATGTAGTGTACACATGTAAGTAGGACTTTGTATTTATTAAAGAAACCTATAATTCCTGTATGTATAATGTGCAGGATGAAATATTACTTGTGCAATGTAATTAGTGTTTAGTTTAAGTTGTCTGAATTGTAGGCCCAAACTGCAGGTTGTTTTGAGTTCCGTTTCTCCTTGGTTGCTCAAGAATTATAATTAAATGAATCCTTTCTGTGCTCAAAGACAGTATGTTCTCATCCTACTGCAGGTGCGGGAATTCAACCTTGTTATTCTTAGATTGATGGAGATACCCGGAATGTCTTTGAAGAAGGCAAAAAGGGAGGACACCTTCTGTGTCTGGCCTATCTGGGAACTAAGGCCACTGGAAGAGAACGAATTAAAGATTCTGTGGAAACTTACTGAAAGATGTTGCAAATGGAAATGTTTACCTTTTGGCATATTGTGGGTTGAACATTGCCTTTTTGTATGATGCGCAGGGATAGATTCGGGAGACTTCTGTTTATTTTGGAGGAGAAGGAGCATCTTAGAACAAGCTCCATAGCTTTAAGTTATAAGATCCATTTGGCGTGAGTACTTCTTAGGAAGTCAACACATGCCGACACCTTTGGGCAGAGTAGGGAAAGATACATTTGTTTTCTTCTCTAATGAAAAGAGAATTGGACTCAGCTTCTAATCTTTGTTGCATTTTGATTTTGGAGTTTCATCATGTAATGTCTTTTGTGCCGAATTAATTACATTCGTAGACTCTGTTTTGTATGGATTTTTATGTACCTATATACTCTGATATTGAGGTGTGTTTATATTAAACTATTTTTGGCCTTATGATAAATCCACAAAACTGGAATTTGGAGTCTGTGGTCCTTTAAAAGCATGACTAAATTGAAAGTATAATCTTGAATTGTTTTAATCATCTCAACACTTTTAGAAGGCTATAAAAGACCATCTGCCTTGAATCTAGTAGGGAAGGCAAGGAGTAACATTTAGCGTAATCATGTACAATACAATTTTCACTAATTTGTGACAAGAATGCACCACACATTACCTTTTCTGAGTCTCAACTAGGTACTCATATAAGAGAATGTTCCCTTTAATACTCCATATCTTCCACACACGCTCTGATAAGACATATGTTTTCTCTTACTTCTCTCAACCACATTCCCTAACAGTTCAAGTCCTTTCTCCCTTTTTCTCTGTCCAAGTGTTAGCAGTCACAGTAGTGAAAAAAAGTTTTACAAACTCTGTTACCTCAGTGCTACTAAAATATGACATTTTGAAGGCTCACTTGGACACTCATTACCTCAAGGTCTACCTCTGAAGCCCCAGTAGCACACAGACTATGGGAGGATGTGTGGGGTACTGAAGTGCCATTTGTGATCTTGGGAACCTCGGAACTTCTGTAGGACAAGTCTTAGAGAGGCTCACTCAGAGTCACTGAAATAACGACACCACTACTGGCTTCCACCCCTTATCGCTGGTACTCCAGCATAATCCTTGTTAAGTAGTCAGTTCCACTACTAAAGCATTGTGCATATCAGCCTTATAGGTGTTTCATTGAATTATTGGCAAGGCCTTTATAAATCGGGCAAGCCTGTGTTAAGATGTGAAGACTATAGTTTATTACAGTTATATATTTTTGCAGAGCTGAACCTCAATACTTTGTTAGCAAGTGAAAAATACGTAATTATGATAATACATTGCACTGGTTTTGCGCCGACAAATCATTTTGTTTGTTTCGATTGTGTATTCGATATAAATATTCAGATGGAATTCAAGTCAGTGCTACTCAAAAAGTGATGCTTACAAATCTATTTTATGACAATTATGTTTTAGGTTTCCAGGATTGCTCAAACACTTGCTGATGTGAGATGCCATTAATGGAACTGTTTTAACATTTGGCACAGCACAGCAAAAAAAAAAAAATTATTCAGCACGTTCATTATTCATGTCAGTCCTGGAATTGTTCTAAAAACAGCCCTCAGCATTATTGCACATGCATTTGATTTAAGAATATTTCCGTAGATTATGCAATTTCATGTCACCCTTATATTCATATTTTACAAACAAATCTTATGAGGCGTAACGTAATTAAAGAGGAATAAAGGAGGAACGCTTTACTCCCAACCACTTTTAAAGAATAGAGGGGCACAAAGCTGCTGAACTAAAGATAAGTTTCTCAACTAATGCACCTAAATATTGTCCACCCTGACACTTTTAGTCGAAGTGAGGTGCTGAAAGACTGTACATTTTAAGAGCTGTGGTAACTGTTTATTTCGAGTGGATTGAGGCTGAGGTAAGCTTCTAATCTATTATAAAGTTGTGCACGTGGAACCATGCTAAATTTGTACAAAGCTAAAAGTGAAAGTTAGGATATTTTTATGCCACGCTTTGTGATATGGGGTCCGATGGTCGACAATTTCCTTTTGCGAGTAGCAAATTGCAAAATGGAATGTACAGCAGTGTCTGATACACTTGTTGTGATTCCCAAATGGGTCACAAGGGATCTGTACAAGTAATATTCATGAGGCAGACCGCAATTTGTGACCCACTAGGAATGGCCGGCACTCACAGGGATGGCGGTCTGCTAGGGTCAGCAGACCACCATTTCTGTGACTGCTCTGTCAATAAAGCAGGTGATTTTGCTGAAATGTAGCCCATTTCCTTATAGGAAGATGGAATGTGTTTGAAAAAAAAAGTGAAACGTTTCAGTTTAATTTTTTAAGAGTAGGCAGTGGTCCCAGGGACCACTGCCTGCTCTTAAAAAGTATTTCCGCCCAGATTCGCAAAGGGAAAGGTGTCTCTTAGAGACCCCTTCCTATTTATGAATCGACTTCCATCAATTTTTCATTGGCAGTAAATTGCTAATGTTTTGCGACCGAAACCATTTTTCATGGTAATACGATTCGCTATTAGGAAGGGATGCCCTTGGCATGCCCCTTCCTAATAGCAAGTCGCAAACCCTATTTTGTGAGTTGGTAATAGGTTTCTGACTTTCAAAATAGAGTTTTTACATACCACAGACCTATTTAGCAGTTCCGAATGGTACTTAATGACAAACAAGGAAATAAAATGACTGCGTTTGCTCCAAGTTCTTCAACTTTCTTCACCACCTCTGGCCTACAAATTTCTTGATGAGAGTGAAGGCAAGAGGAAGGGAGGGCTAGCTGAATACTAAATACCTAATTACGTCTCCTATTTGCCTTTTTACACCTTAAAATAGCCAGGTCGTCATAAGTGATGATCTATATGGAGGAGCCGAGAAGGGTAACCACTATTTCTGGTCACCCCATACCTCCCCTCTCACTTTGACTGCATTTGAAATCTGTCATACCCATGCAACTCATTTGAAAGTGGAAACCTCTTGAATGCCTTGAAGGAATCAGAAATGTAATTCTGGTTCATTATAAGGTAACATAAGTTTAAAGAAGAAGCACAGGATAAACTTAGTTTAGAGCAAAAGTACATTATATCAGTCAACCAAAAGGAAGAGTTTGTCAACGTTTCAACCATGTATGATGGTTAGGGTCTCTTTAGGACACAGTCATCTGACTACTACAGCACCTTTAATTGGGAGTAAAACAGTAATGTTGTATATGTTGCAAATAAATTCAGTCTGAGCACTGCGTCGTCTGCACCATAATCGCTTTTTGTCAAAATGTGTTGCTTATGAATTGTTTTCATGTACTTTTGATAGAAACTAAGTTTTTCCTGTGCCTCTTCTTAAAACACTGTATGCTACTCCACTATACTGAACAGCACTCTATGCCACTCCACTCTTTGCCACACTACTCTTCGCCACTGCACTTTACACCACTCTACCGTATGCTATTCCAATCGAGGTCACTCCACAATAAGTCGCTCCACAGTACAGCACTCCACTGTATGCTATTGCACTGTACACACTCCACTCTGTGCCACTACACAGTATGCTACTCCATTCTACGCCATTCAACTCTATACAGCTCCACTCCATGCCACTCTACTATGTTTCGCTCAACAGCACTATACTCTAAAACTGTTGATGCCCCTTCACTGTACCACACTATACTCCACTGTAAAGCACTATTGTGTAAAACAATGTATTGCCCTCAATGCCACTGTACAGCACTCTCCTTTACTCCATAGCGCTTTACTATACTCTACTCTACTTTATGACACTCTATGCAACTCCCTGTATGCCACTCCCCAATCAGATAATATACTCCATTTCAGACACTACTTCACTGTCCTCCAATGTCCTCTGCTAGTTCACACTACAGCACTCCATTGTATGCTATCCTGTGCCACTCAACTGTACAACAATCTATCCCACTCCACTCTATCACATTAAACCGGACTCTACTCTACGCAACTATACTGTACAACACTTTATGACACTCTATTCTACTCCACTCTATGACACTGTCTGACACTCTACAACACAACAGTCCAGTCCACTGTGCCACACACAACACCACTCTACACCACTTTACTCCATTGTATACTACAACACTACACTCTAACCAATTCCACTCTAATATACTCTAGAACACACCACTTCACTTTATGCTACACCACTCCACTGGACTACACTCAACTGTATTCCACTGCATTACACTTTCCCCACTCTAATGCACCTTACAACACTCCACTCTACACCATCCCACTGCACCACACAGTGCTACACTCTATACAACTCCACTCTACAAGACTCTACTAAACTCTGTGCCACTATGCAACATTGTATTTCACTATATGCCTCCACATTACACTGTAAAGTCATCTACTCCACTCTATGCCCCTACACCCCAGTACAGTGTACAAAACTCTACTCCACTCTATGACACTTTCCTACCCTCTACAATACACCACCCCAATGTACTGTAGAAGACACCACTCCAATTGTATAACAATTTACTCCACTGTACTCTACGTCTGTCCGCTTTAGTTCACTCCACACCACTATACTATACAGCATACCATTGCACTATATATTTTTACTCCACTGTAGACTTCGCCACTCCATTCTACTTCACTCCACAATACTCCTCTCTACTCCAATCCACTATACGACACTCCACTGTACCCCACTCCACTGTGCCCTACTCCACTCTACAACACTCCACTCTACACTATTCCACTGTACACCACTCCAATGCACCACATTGTACTCTACTCCACTCCACTCTACCCCACTAAATGACACTGCACTCTGCGACAGTACACTGTGTGACACGCTCTTCCACACTGCTTTACCACACTCTACTTAAAGAAACTCCACTCAATGAAAGTAAACTCTTCGATTTCCCAAAACGTTTATCCATACTAATATTATAAAGAGAGAGCCCAAACCTTTGAGGTGGGTAATCTCAGTAACCACAGCACCAATCACAACACCCAATACAGCGTTGGACAGGGCAGTTGCAGCAGAAGGACATAGGCTATGCAGACGGCAACCATATACATTTTTTTATTTTTATTTTTTAAATTGTTTTTATTAACTTTTCAATAAACAGTGGTGTTCATCACAATCACACATTGCAAGACATGCAATTGTACCGTAGGACACCATATACATTTAAAAGGTAAAAGAACCGTGCCAGCAAAGTAGTCCCTTGTGGGCGTGTCTGCGTTGTGCTGTGGGCGTGGGCTGGGGGTGTGACTAACACTGGGGGCGTGTGGTACAGCCATCACATTGTGGGCTGTGGGCGTGTGCTGGGGTCGTGACAAACGCTGGGGGCGTGTGTCCACCCTTCATGCCATGTGAGTCGTACATACAAGCGCCAATTACGTTGCTGCGCAGCATCAAGGGGCACGCTGGGGGTGTGACACGCTGGGGGCGCAAGAAACGCTGGGGGCGTGTGTCTGGCCTTCATGCCATGTGAACGCAATTGCGCCGCATCAAGGGGCACGCTGGGGGCGTGTGCTACATTCCGCCCTACATGCCATGTGGGTCGGACATTAATCAGAAGATCGTCTGCTGTGGCCGTGTGCTGGGGGCATGACAAACACGTTCAGCTGGAGGACTGGTAAGTAACATTACTGCAGCCTCTCCTGCGCGCTGTCACTGAACTCTCTCATTCAACGAAATTAGACGCGCCTGCTATCATCAACCAGGGCTCTAGCCGGGCTCAGGCGGCGGATCAGTACACTAATTACACGCGCCTGATAACATCAACCAGGGCTGCAGCTGGGCCTCAAGCGGGGGAACACGCGCCTTCTAACATCGAACAGGCCTGCATCTGGGCCTCAAGCGGGGGAACACGCAAATGAGCATGTCTGCGGGGACAATTACTGCAGCCTCTCCTACTCGCTGTCACTGAACTCTCTCATTAAACGGATTTACCCGTGGCTGATAACTCTCTCATTCAACGACATTACACGCGCCTGCTAACATCAACCAGGGCTGTAGCGGGGCTCAGGCGGCGGATCACAACACCAATTTCACGTGCCTGCTAACATCAACCAGGGCTGCAGCTGGCCCTTATCCGTCCCTATTCTAATGAAACAAAAAATGTTGTCTACCGCGAGATTTTAAAATAAATTGCCCTTGCCGAATACACACATTACACACATTCTATTTCATACCTGGACAACATCGGGACGGGCTGCTAGTTCAAAATAAAAGAACAATTTATTATTTCTACACAAACCGAACTTAAAATACAAAAACATTTCACATTCTTAAGTTATACTTTAAATTTATAATTTACACACCACCTTTAAACTAAAATAACGTTATTATTCTTTATCTACAAACAAATGTTTAAAGTACACAAAGAATTACATTTTTAAACGTATACGTATAACTTTAATTTAGAATGTATGCAGCACTGTCCAATTATTATATCTTGTGCACCTCCATAAACAGTGTATTAAACTTGCCACTCTATCATGCACTTTGTTCTTATAAAAGATTTGATTTGCGATGTCTTGTACATTCTATTAATTGACATGGTATAAGTGAGAATATAAAACAGAATAAGCAATTCATGGAAAAGGGGCGAGTAATAGTTAATGTCTCCTCCTTACTTCCCTTAATACAAAAATGAAATTGTGTTAAAAGGTCTGGAACAGAGACTAGTAATTAATCAATAAATCAATCATGGGAATTGTAAGCTACTCACCCGTAAGGGTCCCAAGGCGCTGATGAGGGTAAGCAGCTCTGTTCAGTCAAAGAACCAGGTCTTGAGCATCTTTCTGAAGCTGTTCAAGGAGGGGGCGTGTCTGATGTCGGTCGGGAGCTCATTCCATGTCTTGATCGCGATGTAGGAGAAGGCTCTTCTACCTGTTTTGGCTCTGCTAATGTGTGAGGTTTCGGCGAGGGCGACGTTGGCAGAGTGGAGCTTTCTCTTCGGTGCGTGGAAGGTGATTCTCTTGTTGAGGTATTGGGGGCCGGTGTTGTTGAGGCATTTGTAGGCATGGGTGAGTATATTCAAGGTAATTCTCTTCTCGACGGGGAGCCAGTGGAAGCTGCGCAGGTATTTGGTGATGTGTTTGTGTCAAGGGATGTAGAGGATCAGCAGGATCAGGGCTACAGTGTGTTCTTGATCGAGCAGGGTGCGGATGGCATTTGTGGCGGCGAGTAACATGGTTGCTGTGCTGTGGTTGCTGCGGAATCTGGATTGGGAGGGGTCAAGGATAGAGTTTTCTTCAATGAATTTTGTTAGCTGGGCATTGACGATCTTTTCTGTGACTTTGCCATGAAGGGGAGGAGGGAGCTGGGTCAGTAGTTCTTGAGGTCTGTGGGGTCCACTGAGGGCTTCTTGAGCAGGGGTCTGACTTATGCATTTTTCCAGTCACCGGAGAACATGCTGGTCGTGAAGGTGGTGTTTATGGTGCATCATGGTTCTGGAGCAATGGTGGTGGTGACATTGTGGAGATGTGCGGCGGCCAGTGGTCCATGGGGGCCACTGAGCAGATGCTTTTCATGGTCAAAGTGGTGTCTTTGGTGGTGACAGTGGTCCAGGAGGAGACGGTAGGCTCGCTGGCATTGCTGAAGAGGGAGGTGGTTTCAGAGTCAGTTGTCTGGTTGTTGAAGTGGTCATAGAGGCCCTTGATTTTCAGATGGAAGTAGGATCCGAGCTTGTCGCAGAGGTCCTTGGAGGTGTTGATGTCAGTGGTTTTGCTGGGGGGTTTGGGGAATTCCTGGATGGTGCTGAAGAGTTCCTTGGAGTTGCTGAAGTTGGCGAGGATCTTGATACGGATGAAAGTCCTCTTGGTGGATCTGGTTCATTGGTGGTATTCTGTCATGGAATTTTTTTTAGGTGGTGCAGTCTTCTGGCGTTTTGCTGTTTCTCCAGTTCTTCTCGAGATGTCTTCAGGTGCTGTTCGATTCTTGGAGATCGGTGGTGAACTAAGTGGCCTTTCAGGGTCACTCTCTGTCGGAGTTGCGAAGGGGTTCAAGCTCATCTGCGCAGTTAGAGATCCATCTGTGGAGTACTCTGGCTGCGAGGTTGGCGTCAGTCGATGTGGTGGGGGGGTCCCGGTTGAGGGCAGAGTTGATCTGTTCCACAGTGATTTTGTTCCAGTTCCTTCTTGGAGGGCGCGGTGCAGGTTTGGGGATATGTGTTTGTTAATCTTGAAGTGTACACAGTGGTGGTCTGTTGTGGGGGGTTGCGTTGTGTGGCTGAGGTGGATGCAAGTGAATTCAAGATAGCAATTATAAGATACATACACAGTGGGAGGAACCCCATTGCTCATTCTACCTCTCTTTATCATTTATCCAGGCCATCTTTACAACATGAGAGACTCCTACACCTCATAAGGAAGAAGAGTAAAATATTCATAAACTATCTTGCCTCTTTGGTAGACATAAAATCTGCTGCACCCTACGCATGGTGTTATTAGGTCTTTATGCACTGTGACACTGCTAATCAGAGCCACAGTGTGTGTGATCTGAAACAGTACATAAATGAACTAGCATGCCCTCACAGTGGCTGAGGACCTGAAATCAGTTTTCACTGTGGAGGCTTAGGCTACAATTTTCAGTAAAAGCCCTAGGTGAACCAAAATTCTGTATATTTTTTCTCCATCTGGGAAATTGCTGGCAAAATAATTCAATTTTCTTACCACTCAATTTTAAAAATCTGAGTTAGTGGTTAATCAGATGTTTCTTCGCTAGTGTAAAAGTTGCAGTCTAGAAATGTAATTTGTGCTTCCTGAAGCAAAACTGGCTTAGAACCAGTTTTACGGCTTTTCCCACCTCCAGAGGCACAATACATAATCTTGGCTGGAGCGAACAGCCATGCTCTCCATAGAAGAATGGTTTAGTCTCTGTCCCTGGGATGGCAGGAGTGCTGTCAACAACTGGATAGTCAGCCATCCATAAGGGGACAGGACCAAAGGGAAAAACTAAGTACAGCCTTAATACATCTTCTCTTGAAGATAGCAAATTGGACTGAATGGATATCTTCCCTTTCATTCTCAGAGCCCACTTTGACCCTCTAGCTCCAACCCCAGCCGGAGGGAGAACAAGAATGGACCTAGACAGAGGTATAGTCCCCTCACCAAAGTTAGGTAGTGGTCTAGGGACAGCCAGAAGCCAACCTGGTAGGAGAATGGATTAGCTATTTTAGATTTAGGGCTTTTGGGAATGTATATGGTAAAAACAAAAAGGAAGTACTTAAAAAGGGAGTGGGCATAGGATGAAGAAATGCACAAGAAAGGTTAGGCAAATTTATAACTATCGCTGGCTAGTGCACTTGTTAAGATTGGCATTTCACCACCACCTCCTAAAAACATTAATGTACCTAAGAAGTCTACTCCCAAAGTAGATGGCTCAGATTGAAGAAACAAGACTCAAGGTTTCCTGACTCCTGCTGGAACCCAGAGGCCAGAACTACTCTCCAAGGGCCTTGTAGTTAACCTACAGTTTGTTTGCTCCAGGGACACAAAAATCAGGAGGACTCGTGGCCACAAGATGGCCAGCTGACCAGAAAGGACAGGACCCTGTAGGATCCCTGACTGGAGAGACACATAGTACTTAGAAGCCTGCCCCAATAACCTGAGAGACCTGAAAGAACTTCCAAATAGTTGGAGAAAAGTAGGCCTTTTTTACCACCTCTGGAGGATGGAGACATAATCGTGAGGCTTGCCCATGGAGAAAGTATCCTTAAGAGGCAAGAAAAACAAATTTGGTCTGCTCGGAGATATTTGCAATGCTGAAAATGGCGTCAGCAGGGCCTGCCCTGGTATACCTTTCTGGAATGTTGCACAGGAAAATTTTGAGAACCAAATATGTGACTGAGCTGAAGACAAACCTCCGCCCAGAGTGAGGTGGCTAATCCATAACAATGAAAAAGCAACTTTAAAATACAGCTTTGTCATCCCACAGTGACATATCCAACTTCAAGGGTCCCACACTGGATTCAGCCTTGATCCTTGCCCCACTGGAGGACGTCAAGAAAAGAAATAAAGACCTGATTTAGAATTTGATGGATGGGTACTCCGCCATAAGCATGACAGATACCTTATTACAAGTGCCAGAGGCTGTATTGCACTTGTAATAAACCAGGTGAGATATCTGTCACATTAATTATCAGGTAAACTCCTCAGCCAAACTCTAACTCAAGCCCTAATTCAGAAATTAAATCTGTAACCCAAGTGGCCTGCTTTATTTATCTGACCACCACTTCAAAAATGCACCTTAGTCCTGGTCGAAAACCAATTTCTTTTTTTATCTTTTTATTCCTTCGATTTTTCTCTATTTGTGTCAATTAATTTGGTAAATTTGGTGTGCTGATTTTTTTACTTCAAAATTGTTGGCACTTTTTGAACTTCGCATTTCTCCGCGATTGCCTGCGTCTTATGCATGTGCAATAGCTTTCAGGGGTTGAGCAGATATTCTCTAAGAACTGTATTTTGGTCGAAACATCGAATATATGACTTTACAACGCACGCAATTACAATGCATGCTTTTACAATGCAGTCTTTACATCGCAACTACCATTACATTGCAAAATTTTACAACGCACACCATTACAACACATTTTTAAAAACTATCATTACAACGCATTCCATTACACCACATACCATTAAAACGCATACCATTACAACGCCTTATACTTTTAGGGCAACAGTAGGGTAAGTGATTGATAGTGTAGGGGTAAGAATTACCTAAGCGTTGGATAGTGTAGGGGTAATATTTACTATTGCCACTCCAGTGAGTGCAACAGTAGGGAAAGTGTTGGATAGTGAGGGGATAAAAATTACTATTCCCATGTACCACAAAACCCATACCCACCCTAATACTGAAAAATCTCCATTACTTACCATATAATGCATTGTAATGTCATGCTTTGTAATGGTATGCGTTGTAATGGCATGCATTGTAGTGACATGTGTTGTAATGGCATGCATTGTAATGGCATGTGATGTAAAGGCAGTGTGTTGTAATAGTTGCGTTGTAAAGGTAGGAGGTTGTAATGGCTGGGTTGTAATGGATGTTTTCCCTCTCGATCAGTCCATTTCAAGAAAATGTTAATGATTACACCTGGTAGAAATTGATATTCAGGACAGTGACAGTAAAAATCCAGGACAAAGTGTCAAAATTCAAGACAAAAATTCAGGGTAAAAGGTGATCTATACAGACACATCTTAGGACATAGCATGCTTATAAAATAGGCAGCTGAAAGACGTACAAGTCAAACGCAGTTTGTATTCTTTTTTTGTTTTACACATTGGAGTGTTGAGCAAACATTCATACATATCGGACAGATTTAAATATGAACAAACTAGCAAACATAATCAATTCAAGCAGAATTTGACAGCTGACATAAGGAGCAGTTTTCACAATTCTTCCCTGGTACCATGAATGATAATGCCAGAAGCAGCACTGTTCTGAACAAAGGCTTAGAGTTCGCAGGCATGAGCACTACTAGAGAGTGTGAAAAAGAGAGAAAATGATGGTGACAAAGGAGTAGAGGGCTATATAATGAGAGGAAGAAACCGAAGTTTGGAACAGTGAGAGTGAACAGTGGGAATAGAGTAAAACAAGTGAGGATCTGCATTTTAAGAGTACAAGCAGATGGTGAAAAAAGAAGAGAAGACAACATAAAATGGGTCAGAGAAAGGAACAGAACCGGATACAGAAACATGCTGAGGGTGACAGAGAGAAGCCTGAAAAGAGAACAAAAGATAGAGGGGCATATAAAAGGTGAGGTAGAGGGTACTGAGAGAAAGCATGTGGGGGAGTCAGAGAGGCGAGGATGAATGGCAAGGTAGGAAAGAAGAGGGAATGGATAGAGAAAGGGGAATTGAAAGATTAAGAGAGTGAATAGGGAATGAACAGAGAGATTATGTGAGGGGTGACTTTGTACAACTTTCAAAATTTCCTAAGAACCATATCTTTGAATATATGGTGATACTCTGCTCTTTCAGGCAACACAGAACAGCAACTTCATTTGATGTGCTCTTGTGCGTGAAATGTTAGTGAATATATCCCTCAAAGATTTAGCACAGGTTTCCAGGGTTACATTTTGTCTTGGACCTTGTACAGTGTTCCGCTGCTGTTTGGCTAAGGTCCCACTACAGAAACAACATATACATACACATAGAAATCCACTGTTAAAAAAAAGTCTATTTCTCGAGGAATGAGAGAGAAATCCATCCAAGGTTCCAGCCCAGAGCATTTGTCTGGCAAGTTACAATGCTACAATAGAGGATTCTGGGATTAGAGCACTTCGATCTTGTTATGTAGACATTTCTACTTGAGCTCTTCGTTCTCAATTAACTCAAAATGTTGAAATAAAAACTTTACAGAAACACAGATTACAATTAAATTAAATCCTTCTGTTCATACATAGGCTATGCCTCCCTACCAGCCAGTCCCACAGTCATCTTAACGCTTTTACCTCAGGGTCTTGGGCACTGCACAGGCATCAGGAATAATAGCTACACCCCTAACAGGTCTGATTTTAATGCTGGCACCAGATAGTGTAAGTTTATTTGTTGTGCCCCACCCCCCGACCTCCTTCTCCAATTAGTCAATCAGTACCACCCTCCAATGTTGCTCCTCATCACTACATAGATCCGCTCTCATGTGTATTTAATATTTATACAGGGTGCCGGAGTGGGTTATATCACACACACATTTTACAGAGACAATGGCTCTCATAAGTGTGTAAACCAATGTATAGGAAATGTTACTTAAAACCAGGGCCACTGGAATAACGCAATTTTGTAGCCGTGGCAATTTTTGCAAATTATAGATTTGCCCTATTTGCCACAACATCCATCATCTGCTGCATAATGTGCTGAGTGTAGCTCAAATGGTTCAAAAGTTAATAAAAGTGCAGCAACACGTTTCTTTGCAGTGGTAGGCCCTTTACAAAGGTTGACTGGTTGCCTTTCTGTTGCTTATATATATATATATATATTGGCTTGTTAAACGTATACTAATTATATGTAACCAATGCCTGACAGTGTTAACAAGTTTAAAAATGACATAATGAAAGAGTAATGCTATCAGAAAATGTGCCCCATTATGCAGCATAATTTGGCATTTTTTGTCACATAATTTATTTATGTACTTAATGTTTTGCTTGAGAGAATCTTCAACAAGGGTTGTGGGCATTTCAAGGCAAACAAGGCATTGAGAGTATTTGTACTCACAAACTCACAAGTGTATATAGCAAATGTCACCATGAATACTTCCCACTTTGGAAACAATCTAAAATATGCTTCCACTGAGAACAGTAGTAAATGTGTTCTATAGTGAAAATGGGAATGTAACCCCCCCCCAATTTATGGGGACATAAGGGAAGGTCTTTATGGAGAAAAGTTATGAGAATAAAAAGGCAAGCAAATTTATGAGAATTTACATTGCATTTGAGATTGTGCAATATGTAAATTACGCATGATGATTTGGCATTGCCTAAACATAATTGCAGTACTTAATTTGTAAAAACAATAAGTGCCAGGGCTCTAGTCAGGAGGCCACTGTAGCTTGCACCACCTGTTGCCCCTCCATGCTGCCTATGATAGTAACAACGCAACTACTAATCGGCACACTCATTCAATTCTGACTATCTCAGGCTGCACAGCTACTAGAAAGCCATGGGCAATAATAAGCTGTTGTTGTGGCCATCTCTAAATTAGCCTGACATTGCCACCTGGTGGCAGACTGTCACAAGTCCCAGTGTTGACAATTAAGTGCCGGTGCCGAGCACCAGAAACCACCGGCTCAAATTAGGCACTGCATAATTAGCGCTTTACAAAACTTCTCCAACAGTACTTTAGAACACTTTGTGAGAGTCAGAAACAGGTAACTCTGCATTTATGATTTTTTATTTCAGAATCAATTTCAGAGATGTTATATCAGTTCACTGATTAAACTCTGCTGCCATAGGTTTAACTATGTAATAAATCATTAAGCAACACTTTATGTGTCTTAAGTTGCAGTTAGAACTTTTCTATTGCATTTAAGCATTGGTTACGGTGTAGAGTGCTGTAACTGAATAGCGCCCACCGATGGC
This sequence comes from Lissotriton helveticus, assembly GCF_964261635.1. Classification (NCBI taxonomy): domain Eukaryota; kingdom Metazoa; phylum Chordata; class Amphibia; order Caudata; family Salamandridae; genus Lissotriton; species Lissotriton helveticus. The sequence continues at coordinate 1,377,358,224 of NC_136069.1, read as the reverse complement.
CTCCTTCTCCACAAATTCCCACACTATCACCCTTCAACAGTGCCCATCATCTCTACATAGCCCCTCTCTGACATAGATTTCCTTTTTTATAGTGCTACTCATAGTTCACTCACACTCAGTGGCATATTTACACGGAAGTGACTTAGCGCCGCGTTAGCCTCCTTGGCATAACGCAGTGCTCTGCCACTTCTGAAATGCAGGGCTGCACCATAGTTACAAGAATACGGTGAAGCCTTGCATTTTCCATGCGTTGGTGCTAATTTAGCTGCCTAGCACCAATGCAGGCACTCTTGCACGATACTGCGACAGTACCTGCGTTGAGGGAAATGATTCTTTATGTGCAGGAAGGCGTCCCTTCCTGCACATAAACAATCTGAAATCGTGTTTTGAAACTCCTATGTGTGCTGTTTAATGCAGCACACATTGAAGTTGAAAAACATAATTTTTTTTAATGATTCTTTATGTTCGGGAAGGGACACCTTCCTGCACATAAACAATCCACAGCATTTTGCTGTTTCTATGTATGCTGTACAACGCAGCACTCACTGCGCCAGGGTAAGACAAGGTTTTTCCTTGTCTTAATTTTGGAGCTGCCCCAAATTTACGTCACCCTTGGAAATATGGGTGAGCGTCAAAATCAATGGGTGTTGCGGTGGAACGCCCACCACAACACCCATTGTCCATCCCTTTCACGCTAAGTATAGTGCGAATGGTTGCCTTATTCACAAGGTGGTGTTAAGCCACATTAAGTGCCTTAACACTGCCCTGTGAATAATGGGAAGCCACTATCGTCATCACAATGTCAAGAAAAGTGATGTTGTGGTGGCGATAGGGCCTTGTAAATATGCTCCTCAGTTCTGTGATCTGTATGGTGCACTTTCTTTGCAGCAGGCACATTAACCCTCTGCTATACTTTAGGATGAGTCAAACCTGACACTAGACAAAACTCCAATCTCTCTCAAGCAGGAACATTAATCACCAGACTTATCTTCACATTATTATTGTAGCCTGAAAACTGCTGGGGTCTCAAGGAACTCTGCAGGGAGTGCTTTTGAACTCATGTTATTTTTAAACACAGCCCCCCCTCGAGCACAGCGCTATGTGTGGCTGCACTGGTCACACCACCCTCAAGCCAGCTCTGAGCAAAATAGAGTTTACAATCAAATGATAGTGCTAAGAAGCAAATCGCCTCTTAGTAACATCAATGCGGGCCTCAAAACAGTACCAGCATCGCCCTTATGGAAGGTACAGAACACTTTTGGCTTAGGTTGAAAATGCTCCTGCCGCCATACTCGATGTTTTCCATTATTCCGAAGGGCTCTCAACACATTCGTTCATATAATCTCTAAGAGATCAAGACCTCGCCTCCATGAATATTTAGATGCCAACACAATAACCGTTGCATATTCTATTACCCCAGGGCTTTCCTTCCCCAGTGTTCATAAAGCTCATTTAGCAAATAACTAATGTCAAACGGTGCGACTGTACATACATCTAGACCAAACACAGCTCTGCATGAAAGCTTTGCATAATCAACATTTCATATTCAGAATAAGTAAACAGGTAAAACATGCATATTTTGAAGTCCTTAAACCGTGTACGATCTTTCTGATTCTGTCCAATTTCTTCCCAGGCAGGATTGCCTATAAATCAATCCTAGAGCTCTATGCATAAAAAAAACAGCTCTACTGAAAAATCAAGTAATCTTCCTACTGAGGTTTTGTTCTTGGTAAAAAGATAGTTCAGCAAATGTAGTTGATGCCTAAGCTCTCCATACCGTTTAGTGTTCTTAATTCAATTACTTTTTTTATTGTTCACTAACATGTTCCAGCTCTTCTGTAAAACATGCTGGTGTAGAGAGAGATACTTTTGGTGAATCCTAATCTGGTGCTGGATTTTACTAAAAGGGTAGGTGGGAGCCTCCAACGAGCCAGCGACCTTTTTTGGCCCTTCCCCCTGGTGTGACGGGGCAATCACACGGCGCAGGAGCACCATAAACAGCGAAGAGGCATCCCGCAGCACAGGACGTGCTCGGGCGTGCGCGTGCCCATCCTGGGGGAAGACCGGGCCAAGATGGGCCTGTTTTAGCCCAACATAGACCGGAAGAGGCTGGGCTGGGCTGGGCCACCCCTCTTTCTTCTGCACACCAGGGGCCTTATTTATGAAGGTCTTGCGCCGCTGGTGCGTCACTTTTAAAAATGGGAAAAAGTGACGTACCAGTGGTGCAAGGCCTTCATAAATGAGGCCCCAGAGATCTTGCCGTTTCTGCCGATAGTGAATGATCATGTCTTCCAGCATTCTATTAGTGTTCCACAGGCTTCTTTGGAGTCTTCTTTATTCTGAGCATGGGGGGAGAAAAAGGCGGAAACAACTAATGGGGGTGATAAAAGATCAAGAGCCAGTACATCAATCCTGTCCTTTCTGAATCAGGCTGTGGGACCATTATCAGAGGAGATCACCAGAGCAGAAATAGAGCTGGCTGTGTACCATGAAGTTATAGCTCAAGAGACGGACACTCTGATCGGGGGAACGGTTGATCCAAGCAACATTATAATCCCCTCACCTCCCGTTACCCCCACGTCTACAGACTCTAACACTTTGGCTAGTTCCTCCAGTGCACAGGATTTACTGCCCATACCCAGGGACCCTATATTGAAATGTCGCGCAAAAAAACTCAAACTAGGGGCCAGACACAAAACGTCCGCCCTGGGGCAGCCCGTTTCTATCAAACTGACAAAGAAGGTATACCTGATCGTGGGAAAGCCCCACTTATACCAGTAATAGACCATTTTATAGCCAGCGAGAAGGAAACTCCAGAAGACAGCCTGTCGGTGTCTTTTAAAAACGTGGAAATGAAGATCACTGCAGCCTTAAATGCGTTTGATACCCGGATCTCTGCACTTGAGCAAATAGTGGGATCATTAAAGGGGGCAGTGAACACTCTACACTCAAGCATAAGTAGTTGGCTCTCAGATTTTCAGAGAAATACATCAAACACAGATTTGAACACTATCGCTCATGATGTTATTGATAACACAAGGGTCGGAGCAACCCCTCAGGCTCAGTTTCTATCGACAGCCTCATCACAATCATCTTTTTGTACCTGTATTTATAACCAAATTGGTCCATTAAGTATAATGGAGGCTAACTCTGGGTGGCACGTCCTTGGTATGTCGCAACCATTTCATCAAGAAAATTCTAGTAATCCAGACTTGGTCGTTCATAGTACATCTCAAAAAGCCTCAACAGTGTATTGTCCTTCTAACATCACTATCTAGCTGCCCACAGTGGCCACACCTTACGTCATCATGCTGGTGTACTTGCCCCCTCTGAGGAAGGGTACAGAGCAAAATTTCGACCAACTCAAAAACAAAATAGTTCACTGGTTGGCAACCTGTCACTCGATGTTGCCATTGAAGAGCCTATGGAGGATGAATCTGATGATAATCTACTTTATCTAGACTCTACCTCAATTGATGTTGCCGTTTGGCTTCTGGGCGTGGTTTGAATGCTTTATGATGCCCATTTTCTCTCCTTGTCTTGACATACATAGTTTCTCTTTTGCTTTGCAGACCATTATTAAATTGTTTTCCCTCCCACAGCCTTTGCATTTACCTATGTGTGGAAATGAATGAGAATCCACTTCAGAAACACAATTTATTTTTCTTCTGAGACATTTTCTTCTGGGCCTCTACTTTGTGTTTGTGCTTACTTTTCATTATCAACGCTGATTCCTTCTGGTCTGTTTCAGCTCCCATGTCAGTAGCATCTAGATCAGCACATTCCTCAGCTCTCGCAGCAGTGAGTATCTTTTCAAGACTGAGTGCCTCTCTCAGTATGCGTCATTTGAACATCAACCTTCGATGACTCTGACATGCATGGCTTCTTCGTCATTGAATTCACGGAACTTGCAGTGCTTAATGAGGGTATCATGTCTTTTGACAAACTCATCTATTGTTTCACCAGCTTGCTGTCTTGCTTGGTTGAAAATGTGCCTATCATATTTGCCATTGGATTGAACTTGGCATCTAGAGTTTCTTTGATTTGACGGTACATTACTTCATCATCTTGTGATATTTTCTAATCACTTCTCTCACTCCATCACCTGCAAGATTCTTTAAGTATTTGATGATCTTTTTCTCATCTACTTCTTCAAGAGCATCTATGAAGTAATTGAATGTTTCGATCCATGCAGTCCATCTAGTGCTAATATTCTGCTTTTTGGTGGTATCGAATGGCGGTGGTGGTTTAAGGTATGCGACTGCACTGAAAGCTTTTGAGTTGTGCTGTGTGCCACCAGCTGCCTCATTTTAATAATTTCTACAAGGGCCAACAGCTTCATAAATACAACCCCCTTGTTTGTGCTCAAGTCGCATCACCGGATTTTGAGGTTGTAAGTTCGCTTTGTCTGTTTCTCACCAGTTAGTAGACTTTTGTTTCTTGTACCAGATTGTCACCGGCTTTAGCGTTTTTTTGCTCCTGGTCATCACTTCCTTTTGCTCTTTATTGCCCCTGGCTGTTGCTGCCTTTTATCGCTTCAACGTACCTGGTTGTGTCTGCCTTTACCATTTCTGTTTTGTCTGGACGATGGCTCTGTGTTAGCCTATGGTGCATTATCTCTTCTTTCGCCCTTACTAGTAGTCTTTTAGCGGGCTTTCTGCCTGTGCTGCTATGTAGGACCTTCACCTTCTTCAAGGGCCTTGTATGAGCAAGAGTAGCGCATTGGCTCCACATAACCACACTGTAGCCTGCTTCATGGGGCAAGTATAGCATGCATGAGCAGCTTGTTGGGCATCGTCAAACTCTCAGGGAGAGCAGTCTTGTTTCTTCAGGGTACAAATCCCCTACTCATAGCCAGTTGTCTCATCCTCCCGTGCATGCAAATGACCACGCCACACATGGAGCTCTGTAACACATGTCTTTATTCTTTGGCAACCGTTAACTGAATGCATTCCATGAGACAACATAAATAAGACTGCAGGAAACAAGAAACACTCTGGAGAAAGGAATACAACCCCATGGAAAAAGAGAAATATAAGACCTGCCTTAGCAAATAAAAAAATAATATTCATAAAGCCAAGTCGGTTTATTTTACCCCAAAAATAATTGAAGCCAACAACTCTACCAAAGAGCTTTTCAAATTTGTGGCAAGTCAAACTTCACCTCCCAGAAATATCTTGAATAATAACACGCATGATTTATGTAACACTTTGGCCACATTTATATGGATAAAGTAGTTCAAATTTACAACAGCTTTGAACAGAGGCAGGGATCCAGGTCTGAGAACCACCTTATCTTCCATCTACTCCTGATATGCTTAATTTCTCCAATTTCTCCCTCCTCAACTCACAGCAAGTTACCTCACTTATTAAAAAAAACGAAATAGGCTCCTCATCGGACCTGTTTCTTACATTTATCATACACATGACTGGGGAAACAGTAGCAGACTGTTGACCATGATCTGCAACTCCATACTGTCTTCCGAAAAGTTTGCTTTGATTTGCAAAGAGGCCTCCATCCTCCCTTTGTTAAACAAATCTCATTTAAATTCTAGGGATTCTTATAACTACGGACCTAGCTCCCTCCTACCTCTTCCAGCAAAAAGTTTAGAAAAGGCTATGATTTAGCAACTGGATCAATTTCTGTCAGATCACCAGGTGCTGGATTCTACTCAATTTGCCTTTGGAAGCAGTCATAGCATATGATAAAATCCACAGAGGAAATCAGAGCCAGAGTAGATAGTGGAGGAAGAACTGGTCTAATGATCCTTGATGTATCAGCAGCTTCTGATACTGTCCACCACAAAAGCTTGATCTACCAACACCATGTTGTTGGTGTCAGGAGGCCCACTACAAAACTTCTAGGATCCTTTCTGTAGGAGAGAAAGCAGACGGTGGCCCTTGATCCTTTTGTATCTGAACCTTTAAGTCTGCCGTGTGGGGTTCTGCAGGGATCTACCCTCATCCCCATGCTGTTTAACATATGTTAAACCTCTCGCAGCCTTGATTAGATCCTTTGGTTTGAACCTGACATCTTAAGCAGATTATACCCAATTCATGATTTATATGTCCTCTAGTAACAATCACTCTGCCAAAATTTTAACAACTGTATGACATCAATCGTTCACTGGAAGAGCTTAAATTGTATAAAGCGCAATTCAGGAAAAACTGAGGTCATCTTATTTGGGAATAACCTGACTCTGTGGGCCCCAACTTGATGACCTTTAGAGATGAGCACCCTTCCCACTCCAGTCAACAAAGTAAAAAATTTAGGCATAATCTTAGATAGCAAACTGACCCTCGGACCCCAGATTAAGGCAGTTACTTCTTCTGCCTTTTATATCATGCACACGCTAAAAAAGATCTTCTCATTCATTTCTGGTGGATGCCCAGAAGAAAGTTGTCTGGACCCAGGTTCTGACCAAAATAGATTATTGTAACACCTCATATCTCAATGTTCAGGAGCAACATTTGAATAAACCTCAGGTACTTCAGAATGCAGCAGCTAGAGCAATAACTAAGATACCCAAACACAAATCCACTGCCCAAGCCATCAAACAGCTTCACTGCCTCACCATCAGACAAAGGATACAATTAAAATCTCTTTGTCTGGCCCACAAGGCCCTTTATGGGGTTGGCCAAGAGTTTTTGGAAGAATGCTTCAAGTGATACTTACCTGGTAGAAATCTCAGGTCAAGCCATTCTAGGCAATTACTAGTCCAGAGGTTTAAACTCACTAATTGGGAAGGCAGAATCTTCCTTAACACCACAGCCAAGGAATGGAATATTCTACAACTCCATGTCAGATCCATTCATAATCTGCTTAGTGTTGGGGAGTAGGTTCTGCTTCCTATGGTCACCCCCACTTTTTGCTGTGATTTTCTGGTTTTTTGACTTTAATGAGGTTGCCCAGTTACTCTCTCTCTAAATTGATACCATGTACTTTAGGCACATACCAGATTGAGTATTGTGTCACCTTTGTGAGCCCCTGTATAGTGTACCATAGGTACCCAGGGCATAGGTGCATCCAAGGCCTACCAGGGGCTGCAGCTTGTAGTATGCCACCCCTGGCTGGCCCTCCAAACTGACACCACAGGCTGATCACTCAGCTTGGGTAAGGTGGTGTAATCACCCCTTACTTAGATATAGTATAACTATATCTACCTTATATATAGACACATATGCACCTATAAGTCACTCCTATGCTAGGCCTCGACAATCCTGGAGGCAGAGTGCTTGGTTTTATGTGAGAGGGTGCCCTAGCATGAGCTGAGCCCCTCTGCAGCTAACGGAACCATCTCCTTATAGCTGTTCTATGAAATAGCCATACCATATACTCTTAAGTGCATTATAATCCTCGAGGTTAATGCTAACTTTGGTTTGGCTTTATCAAAACATGTTGTGTAAGGTGTCAAACACTTTGGAATACTAACCCCCCCCCCCACTAATTCTGGCGGCTGGGGTAGCATTGCACCCTTCTGTAGGGAAAAGACATGTATGTTACTGCTTTACCCGGCTAAAGTTAAACAGAGCCCCAGTATCACAAAATGGATGCTGCTGCCACAGACACAAGTCTGACCTCCCACTGCTGGATGAAACTCCGGCAGGGGAGGCCTGGAAAATAGGTTTCCTGTCCAGGGAGGTGCCAGCACCTCCCCAGACAAGCAGATGTGTATTGAGACATGGAGGGCTGCATTAGCAGATGCTTTTTGAGACACTTCCTGGGGCACACAAGGTGCTCCATGCATAGCCCGGTTCAAACCAGTTGCTGAGGCACTCCAGCCCCAGCTCTGGCACGAAACTGGACAAAGGGAAAGGGGTGTAACCACTCCCTTCCCAGGTCCATCCATAGGAGGGACCTTCGCAGGTAATCCAGCCCCTTAGCTTAATATAAGTATAGGAGCTGTGTCCCCAGGACTTTAGATTATCCTGGAAAGAAACGTTGATACAGAACTCTTGGACCTTCAACATTCTATTCTGACTAGAAGATGGAAGACATCTCCCTTGTGGTCAAGGAGTGACCACCCTGTGCAAACAGGCACCACAAGTAACTTGCCAGTCTGCTTTGTTGACGCTCCCACCAGAACCCGAAGACTCAGTGACAAAGAAACTAAACTCTCAGATTTCTCTACCTCTGACCCACATCCACAGCAAAGCTGAGACCCGTGGCGGACACGAGAGACGTGGGACCGGACACCCTGGATATCCTGCATTTTGCTAACATCTCGACTACCAAGGTACCCTTGCAGTTATGCATTGGGGTAGGAGAAGCCCCAAACCAGAGTGCCACTTACACCGAAGCTCTGCCCTGAACACTCCATGAGTGCCGCGTGGGGCCCGCTCTTGCATTTCAGCTCAACGCGTCTTCCCGGTTCCTTGCCCATTGGCTAGTGAGCCCCCTGAAGACTTTTCTTTCAAACTAAACTGTTTTCCTGATTGATCCAGGCTTGCTCCAGCTTCCCTTTAAAGGAAAAGAGCCACAGACCTTGCTGGTCTGCAACAGAGCCAATCTCAACAACCTGTGTGGGTTGCGTTTGCCAAGGCTTGTTCGGTCCAATCCAGATACCGACACCACAGTCAACTAGATCCTTTGAGGGACAGCTTGAATCCAGTGCCTGGTCATCATCGATGCCTGCTGGACCTCGTGGCTGAAGAGACAAGCTCACCTTCTCCACCTTCAAGCACACGACATCGCCTGGTTCGCCTGGTTCCTTCCTGGTTCCTTCCTGGTGACTGGCTAGTGACCCAGACTCTGTCCCCTCTGCTTTCAGGTTCTTCACATCACCGATCCACCCTTGGATCCACCCGGACACTTTTCCTCTGGTCGCCTGCAGCACTTCTTTGCAGATCTCCATAGAAAACGACTACGAAACCCGTCACCAAAAGGCACCTATGCACCCGGCTTCCCTGGGTGAGGTAACATGAGTACTCCAGTGCTCCCGTGGGTCTTGACTCTCGAAGTGTCCTAGTCTAAAGGGGTTTTATCGTAGTCCATCAGGAAGTGTCCCTAAACCGTAACTTTGTAATTTCTTTGTTTCCCATTATAAGTCAATGATAACTCGCGACAGTGTTCAGACACTGCACGCGTCTCCCGTGGGCCTCCTACTTCCTACCCCTTGGTTGTTTAGTGCAGTCCCAGCGATTCTACAGGCCCTAGGCCTGCTGTCTAACTCTCACGGGGTTCTTATACCACTTCTTTAGTATATGGTTTGTGAGGCCCCTAGGGCATAACTGTATTTGTGCAACTTATCGTATGCTAATTGAGTAACTTGTGATGTACGTTTACCTCTGACCTCATAAAGAGTGCAGCGGGGTTGTGTTTAGAATAAATACATATATATTTGATATATATCTTGTGTGGTGTCCTTTCATTCGGTATTCAAGGGATTATAATCGGCAAAACAGCTTACTTCACATGCTCTCTGAAGTCTTAGCCTAGACTGCTGGTCCATGCTACCACTAGTATAGCTTGTCTATAAGGTTGACTTTACAACCACCATCAATAAGAGTTGATTAGACTGGTGCAAGGAGTCCACTAGAATAGTGGACATCATATGCCAAGCTAACTTCTCACACTTAGTATCAGAAATGCCTTAAAAACTTCTGCCACTACTAGTAAAACTGGGAATGCCTCAAATACCCTGGGAGTTACGTGGGCATGTCTATGCAAAGCCTATAGAATGCCTTCCCAGGGAGAGTAACGCAACACAGTGATTTGCACTGCAATGCGTTACTCCTGATTTATGAAACAACTCGGGGTCACGCAAGGAGGCCTTTCATGCCTTCATAAATCGCATTTTGGACTTGTGTAGCTCTTGCACCACATTGCATGGTGCTAGAGCGATGCAGCTGTTCTCATATATATGCCCCGGAGACTTCACAAATTCCAGAAAGCCCTCTTATTCCATCAAAAGAGATAACATGTTGGCAAGCTTCCATTGTTTAAATGGTCTAGCGCATGGGTTCAGTGGTACGGCGACTTTTTGTTGACCATAGACTTGATAGTGGTTTGTTGTGGTCGCTGTTTTCTTTGTGAAGATGCCACTATCTAAAGTGACTTACAGGTAGCAAGTTCACTATTTGGACACTTTTGGGTGAATGCATCCTTCTTTTCCTTGAAATATGTTGACGTTGCTGCGGGTGATGACTTAACACTAAGAACAATTGGTCTTCTTTCCACAATGGTGACATTTATTTGTTCCTTATCACCACCTCCTTCCATCTGTTTCCCGCACAAGTGCATGTTTATATTTTAAATGGCCAATTGTCCTCAGTACAGCATAAAACACTGATTTGCAGAAAATTGTGCTGTCCGAGATGCGTCCCCTACACAACCTAAGTGGAAAGAAGTCGTAAATGGGGAGAAAAGAGTTTCCCTGTATAACCAGAGTCGGATGAACATGTTGTGGAAGAGCTAAACAGTTGTGTTTGTCTATCCCTAAAGTGGGCTGCATTACGCCTGGTAGTTACTGCAGATTGTGGTTTTCGTGAAAAGATGGAAACTTGTGGTATTGGCACCACTACCTGACTATCAGCAGATTGAGTAGAAGTAATCTGCAATTCCCCTATGCTATTCACACCGTGAGCAATCAGTTGTTCAATTTCCTCACTCCTGAGGCGCTGGACGACCTTCCTTTTATCCTTTCTCCCCAGGCGGGAGTCTAATTCATGTCACTGTCATCTGAGTTGATTGAGAAGATGGGAGTGCTCTTTTTTACCTCAGATAACATAGCAAAGATTATATGACCAATAGGAGAGAAGTAACAAAAGTTTGCGCTGCAGCAAGCTCAACTGCCTTCTCTATTCCTACCACAAGACAATTAGTGTGGAAGACTCTAGTTGCTGTTCAGTTTCCTGGAAAGTTTCAGTTCCCTCCACCCAGTATCTTCCTACTCAGAAGAGGGGGCGGCAGGTATGCACTGGTGTAATAAAACAATGACAGCTTGATGCCAGTGGTAGTAACAGACTTCTCCTCACTGGCTTCTTTCTTAGCTGGAGCTTGCTTTTTTGGAACAATCTTATTTACGGCTACTGTTTGTTCAGCAGCACAAGCATAAGCACTTAGCAGAGGGGTCTATGGACTAACAAACTTCTTTTCATTTCAGTATTCTCTTGTCAGTGTGCACTTGTAGGCAATAAAAAATACCAAATAATAGAGGGATACTTGGTCATTTTTGTCATCATCATCGCCATCATAATATTATATGAATCAAATAAATTATTACCAAAATACCTGGGGTCCCTCGAGGTCCCATGGGTCCGCTAAGTGAGCTGGAGGGAGGCATGGTAAAAAATTGGATACATTAATAAAACCAATACCTGGTGTCCCTTAAGGGCCCATTGGCCACCTACCGGGGAAGGTGAGGCGTACAAAACAGATTACATTATTTAACATATGGCTGGTGTCCCCCGGGGCCCATGGGACCCATGTGACCCATGTGAAAGCCAATGGAAGGCATGCAGAATTAAATTATACTAATTAAAGACAACAGTTTTATCATACAGACTACTGCAATCAGCCACAGAGTCCGATAAATATAATAGGAAACGATCATAGAAAAAATGAAAAAAAATCTTTTGTACTTTTAAAGGTTTTTATCAATCAATGCGTTTAGCAAAAGGCTTTTAAAAGTAGAATAAAATGCTTAATAATCAGAAACACACATTGACTCCACAAAATGGTCATCAGCACATGGAGGCAGAGAAAAAAGAGAAATGGCTGGCCCACATTGTTTGGAGCCCATTCTTCCCTCTCCACCAGTAAAAACTTACAGCATTGCAGGGAAAACATTGTACAAATATCTATACACAAAATGGGACTGGATCCACCCGTGGTCTTTTACATATCCCCAATAAAGTATCAACAATAATGTAAAACAAAATTTAACCAAGATAAAAATAATGGTAACAGTACAGCAAAATGTAAGCAGTGAGAAAATACAAAAATAAATTTAAATGTTCCAAACACAAATAGCATTTACAGCACTTGGTAATGATTTGCAAAATACTTTTAAAGGTCAAAGAAATTCACACAAACACACAAAATGGTGAGTGAGCACATACGACAGAGGTAGCGGAGGACAAAAATGTCTTGCTACATAGGCTGGAGTCCTAGATCCACCCGATCCTAGCTACCAACAGGTATATGCAGCATAAATAAATAATATCCCACCCACAAGCCCCAAAATATTTTCAAAAAATCCCTGGCACAGCAGCAGTGAAAATGTGGAAATACATTAAAAACACATTCAAGACCTTCAGCACACTGGGCCTCAAACAGTCAAACACAATAGTACAATCACATCTGGACTAAACCACAAGGAACAGCCAGAAACATAAAGCCTCTTCCAAAATGGCCATTATCCCTTAATCCCACATGGGCCTGTCTGCACCCTACCGCATGACTGCCTACAACAAACATTTTGCAAAGTACTGCACTGAACCTACTTGCTTTTTCCAAAAACAGTAAATATTCCTAAAGTGGATGATGCAGCATGGATTGCAGACAAATCCAAATCCAAAATGACCAAGAGCTGAACAAGGCACATGGAGGAGTCATCAGTAAGAGGAAATTGATGACTTAATGGACATTTGATCAATTGTATATGGCATTTCATCTGTCATCCCAAAAAAAACATCCATTTTGAAATCCAAAATTTCCCAAACTCTGGTAAAAATTTAACCCAAAATTAATTTGTGAGTTAATTTGATCAGTGCCCGTGTTAAAGGACTTTCACTTGGATTCCCAAATGAACATCTTGTTTACACGACATGGTGTAATGGCAAAATCTCCAGCATTATGTATCATTCATTCAACTCAAAGTTCCAGAGAGCACTGTTTAGGTATAATTGTGACATGATTATTCATTCATGGAATGGGTAAGGACAAAACAGACTGAGGGGCATATTTAAAACCACATATTGCCACCACAATGTCACTTTTCAGGACGATGTGGTGGCGATAGGGGCTTCGACTTATTTACACGGCAGCATTAGGCCACGTGGCTTAATGCTGCCTTGTAAATAAGGCACCCTTTCACGCTATATTTTGCGTGAAAGGGGAGGGCAATGGGTGTTGCTGTGGGCGTTCCTCTGCAACACCCATTGATGTTGATGCTGCCCCATTTTTACAAGTGTGGCGTAATGGTCTTACCCTGGTGAAACGAGGGGAAATGTTTAATTTCTCCTTGTTTTTGCTGTTTCCATGTGTGCTGCATTGTGCAGCACACATGGAAACAGCAAAACTCCAATGACTGTTTATGTGCAGGAAGGTGTCCCTTCCTGCATATAGAGACTCATTTAAACGAAATGAAGTTTTGCAACTTCTATGTGTGCAGCTTTAAGCAGCACACATAGAAGTTACAAAACAGCATTTAAAGATTGTTTGTTTGCAGGAAGGGACACCATCCTGCACATAAACAATCTTCCCCCGCAACGCAGACACCCTAGCTCTTTGGTGCAACGGTGCCTGCATTGGTGCTAGGCAGCAACATTTAGCACCAGCGCAGGGCAAAACGCAGGGCACACCATATTCTTCTAAATATGTTACTGTCCTGCATTTCAGAAGTGACATAGCATGTCTTCAGCCTTCATGGCTTAACAACACGCTTCGCCACTCAACTTGTAAATATGCCCCTGAATCCCTTACATTTTTGGTTCTAATACAGCATTTGAGAAATCTTTTATGAAAAAATGGTTAAATTAAGACAAATAAGTGGAAAATGGACAGATTACCTAAATAGACAATAAAAAGGCATCACAAATGTCGAATGAGAAATTCAAACTGATTATATTTTTGGATTATAACATGAAACCTATGATCAGGGCGACTGGAATGGGATTCTGTGGCTGCATCATTGTTCGCTTAATTAAGGATTTGTTGCATTTGCCACATGATACATCATCTACTCAAAAATATGTAAATTTTAACACAAAAATTGCTTCTAGCTCAAATGGATCACATTTTACTAAAAAAGTAGAAACATGTTTTGTGCCTGTGCACTCACGGACCGTTGCCAAAGGTTAACTGGCCATCCTTCAGTTGCTTATTTATGAATTTGGCCTTTAAACTGGTTCTCAGGAGGTTAAATAATTGCACTAATTACAAAATAATGAAGTATGTAATACTATGCAAACACAAGATGATGGATGGAGCGCTGAAACCTTTCAGACACTCACCCTGTCAGATCTGGGTTGAATCCATCATCGTTCTTTAGCTCACTTCGCCACCCCAGTGGAGACCCAGCTATATGCAAATCAGTCTTGGCCCTGTGCCTCATGGGTACAGTCCAGCTCGAACTGCCAAGCCAGGTCTTTCCTGGACCGGTAACAATCATCCTGGGATAATTTTCGGGTGTCAAATCCAATTCCAATCTCAGTCCAGTAAAGCTTCAATGGTCTGTCTTTATAATTACACCTCCCGAGTGCGGAAAAGACGTCAGTCCGTAAACTACTGCGGCGTGTAAGCTTAATTGTTGGCTGGTGTGAGGCTGTTTTGCAACGATCAGCATAGAAAAGGAGTCTGGTTGAAATCTGGACTAATACGTGGATTTTATTCTCTTGGACACTCTTTGTATGTGGCCAGGGCCTGGGTATATGTTTAAGAATATTTAGGGTGTTGGGTTTACACCCTTTCCCATGGAGCACTACTTACACTTGTTTTGTAACATAGGGGTTACACTGACTGTGCGCCGGATTGCTCCATTCAACCCCCCAATTTGTTTCAGTGTAATGAAACATCTCAGATATTGTTCCATTTTTTGTTCACTCTCACTCTTTCTATCAGTTTGAAGATGATAACTGCTGGAGTAATTAGTCTGGCCACCCCGGAGTGACATTAGTGCTAGCCAGAGTTATAATGTATAGTGAGAAACTCAGATATGATAGTAGAAGGCAGGCCCTGTAAACAAAGAGTTAGGGAGTGCTGGTCATAGAATTAAATGACAGAGTTTTCTAACAGGTCTACCACTTATCATAGAAAATTGCATGATTTATAAAGTGACACTTTTACAGTTAAATTCATTGATATGATTCTCCAAGGCTGTTTGGGTGGAGGCAGAGGTCGTAGCAATGCCTTAGGTTTGGTATTGCTATTCTTGAATTGTGTGCACAATGCAAAGGTGGAATCATAGTGTGATACAGATTTATGTAGTTGAGGACACCAAACATAGAATGGTAATAAATCTTTGGTAGAATGTATTCCAGGATGGACTGTTATAAGCGTGTGGGTGGTGAGGTCCCTTTGTATGTTTTGGTATTTCTTATATTTCTAAAGTGCAAACCTAGCTGGGGGCATGGAGTAGTGGAGACAGAGTGAGGGTGTAGATTAGTGGAAGGTGTGAGAATTCAACTTGGTGCTGGTGTTGTTCAAGATCTTGAGGGTATCATGGAGGAGAAGGCTTATTTTTTGTTGTCTCACTCACATAGTACTAAGGGCCAGATGTAGGTAACTTCAATTTACTGACTCATAAATACCGAATTTTACCGATTTGGTATTTATGAATCGGTAAATATGAAGGAGGGAGATGTAGGTAATTTATAAATTAGAATTACCGAATCGGTAACAATCGGTATTTACCGATTCGGTAAATACCGAATCGGTATTTCCTATTGATTCCTATGGGCTGTGAAGCCCATAGGAATCAATGGGAAATACCGAATTGGTATTTACCGATTCGGTAAATACCGAATGTTGCAAGGGAGCAGGGGGTGTCACTTTGACACCCTCTAGCACCCGAAGTAAAGGCATGTGTGACATGTGTGTCACATTGCACAGTGTGCATGCATGCACACCTGGATTCGGTATTTTACCACACAATAGGATTGTGTGGTAAAATACCGACTCTTAAGGGCCTGTGACACTCTCAAGAGTGTCACCTACATTTGGATTTACCGAATCGGTAAAATTACCGATTTGGTATTTTACAAAATCTGTAAATTTACCGAATCGGTAAATTTACTGATTCTGTAAAATAATGGCCCCTACATCTGAAAATCCAAATACCGGTTGGTAACGGCGAATTCACCGTTACCGACCGGTATTAGGGCGTTACCGACCGGTATTAGGGCTCCTACATCTGGCCCTAAGTGTATTATCTGGCAATATTGTATTTTCTTGTCTGGTGTTGATCTCCAGATAGTGTTAGTTTGCAAAGTATGTAAATAGGCCTTATAATCAGGGCTCTGTAAGTGATGTTGCTGATCTTGAGGATGATCTGGGCTTGCAGGAGAAGCCATTGCAGATCCTTTAGTGTAAGAGTGATGTGGCTGAGGTTCTCAGCCCTCGATGAGCTACGCTGCTGTGTGAAGGATGCCATTCAGTGAAGGGCGGTAGCTCCACTTAGGCGAGAGAGGACTGGGACTTGGACTATTATTCTGAAATCTTGTAATGGAGAAGAAAAGATGTCTACTGTTTTAAGAGATAGAACCAGGCTTTTTTTGTGTTCCTTCAATTTGCCCTTTGAGTGGGAGGTTCAAATCATAGAGAAATTTGAGGGAGTTGACCTTTTCTGTCAGTTGGGGTATGAAGCCTATTAGGTTTAAGCTGGTGAGCCATGACTGAATCAGAGAAAAATTTACATTGTTGACAAACTGGCAGAATTTGCTCTTCATGAGCTTTAGCATCAGGTGGCTTCGCGACATCAAAGTTTGGTATTCCTACTGGTGCTGAGTCTCTGTATGTTGTTGTTTGAGGAGAATTTGAGATAGAGTTAGGTGTTATCTGGTGGATCTTCATGTTGCTGTCTGCAAGTGTGGCTTTCAAAGGTTCCATATAAAGGCAAAAATTATGTGTAACACAATAAAGCAGTGGAGGACCTCATAGTATAGTCTGGGATCTTGTAGTTCCTATATGTTGGTTGGTGAGATAGAATGCTGTTGGTTGGTGCGATAGAATGTGAACTAATATAGGTCAAACCATTGTGATTCATCAGAGTATGTATCAATGGTGGATGTTTGGCAGTGCTGAAAGATGCAAAGAGGTCAAGGAGGACATGGATGAAAGTGTTGTTTTTTTCTGTTGAGGTGAAGTGCATAGTTGATTGGTTGAATTGTGGTTGTTTCAGTACTACAGCATTGTCTGAACTCCAATGAAAAGTTTTTAAGTAGGCTATACTTGCTGAGGTGCTCATGTAGCAAGTTGGCAACTACATTCTGAATGATTTTTCCAACAAATGGGAGATGTGATTTAGGACGAGAGTTGGTAGGGTTGTTTGGATCCAGAATATGGTTTTCAGCATTGAAAGGATCTGTTTTGTTTTAAAGCTATTCAAGAAGGTTCCCAGAGTTAGAGACGCATTGACAATGTCGAGAAAGAGTATGAGGGCTTCTCATTACAGAGAACTGATGATGGAGGAGAGAAGCATAATAACTTGTATGAGGTGGCTATAAGTGAATTCAGAATATTTGAGAGGTTTGTATGGGAGATAGTGCTGAAGGATGACCAGCTTGTGGTGTGTGAGTGAGTACAGTTGATGGTGTGGATGACCATGATACACTGGTGATATTAGTTCTGATTTTGCTCATTTTAATTGATGTTGTTTCTTCTCTCAGCTGATGATGAGATAGCGGGCTATGGGATGAGACTGTCATACTGTGTGTTGGAGTCAAAGAGTACATTGCTTCTATTTATTGTTTTAGTGATAGTGATCTTGTTATATGAAACTTTAGCTGTACACTTGATAGAGCGTGGTTAGAGTGGAGTGCTTTCAGAAGGTTAAGGTCCTCCTAGTATTATGATTTTTTTTTTAATTCCATTTTAGTATGGGGTGCTCCTTTTTGATAAGTTCTTGGGTATACCTGTGACTGATGGCTTAGGCTTGGAGGCATAAGTTATTAATGTAGGTACATGTACTTTATACTGATGAAACAGCTACCCATCTTTGAATCTTCCCTTTGAAGGTTGTTCTTTTATTCATGTGTTCTTGCTTATAGTATCAACTGCTAGTCTTACATCATTTAAGAAGTTATCATGTGATGGAACATTTTGCTGTACAAATGAAAGGATTGGCGGAGTCTCTGTTTTTTTCTGTTGTAGTAGAATTTGTGACAAAGCATCTGCTTACCCATGTCAATTTCTGAGTAGATAATTGTCCTGAAATACATAAAAAAAGTTACAATTCTTGTAATCTGCCCATATTGTTACTCAAAGATTAGCTCCATTTAAGATAATGTTGCCAATGGCTTAATGCATCATTGGAAATCATTTTCTGTCATGGATTGTATAATCTCTTTCAGTGTCTGTTAGTGTTCTTGAATCATAACAACTGGATGTAAGATTACAGTAATCTCCTCTCTTTGGGACAGGGGGGTTCCTATTGTGGTGGCTGATGCATCTAACTCCACAGGAAACAGCGTTTACAACGCAGTCATTATATCGCTGTACTATGACAACGCGGTTATTACAACAACTGCATTGTTAGTACGTGATGCATTTACATCGCAAGTCATTAAAATGACTTGCTATAGGAGGCACTGAGGTATTGGAAATGAATTCCAGCACCTAACTACTGTTGCGCAAACTGGAGTAGGAATAGTACATAATACTAATCCTAAGACCAGTACGCCTCCTACTGCAGGTCGTTGTAATGACTTGCGATGTAAATGCATTGTGTACTACCAATGCGGTCGTTGTAACGACCACGTTGTAAAAGCACGCGATTTAATACATCACGTTGTAATGTGATATATTCTTTAAATAGCTATGTTAGGATACCAAAGAACAGGTGCAGCAAAGAATGCTGTATTTGAAGATGCAAAAGCTTGTTCTTTCTCTGTTTCACTTTTGAGGGATATTCATTTTTGTTCAAGTCAAGTGGATGGAGAAAGAGACCAATCAGAAAATGAGGGAAGGAATTGCTGAGAGAAATATGAAAATGCTGGATGGATGGATGGATGGATAGATAGATAGATAGATAGATAGATAGATAGATAGATAGATAGATAGATAGATAGATAGATAGATAGATAGATAGATAGATAGATAGATAGATAGATTTTTTTATTTAAAGAGTTTTATATAGCGCTGTCTAGACCCGAAGGTATCAGAGCACTTTACATTAGGTTTCACAATGTAACAGAATATGATAACAATTACACATTATGTCAAAAAATAAACAATACATTGAGAGAGGAGAGAAGGAGAGACATAAGTAGTGGAGGGGGAAGGGGAAGTGTGAAGAGAAAGGATGAGTGCCAAGACGACAGGAGAGACAAAAGGAAGTCTGTCTAAAGACCGACTGAGTAGGTGACGTCCAAGGAGGGAATTCACTGCTCGTCTCCCCTATATCTAAACAAGGTAGCTCCATCGGGCATCAGTCAAAATAGCTAGGTCTCAGTTGACGAGGAAAAGTTCGCAGATAAACAGGGAGAGGGCGAGGACAGGTAAGGGCAAAGGTCAGTAGCAGGAAAGAGGGGAGGAATAGAGCAGAGAGGGGTAGGGGGAAGGGCCAGGAGGGAGATAAGGTCAGGAGAGACGCAGGAGGGTTTGCCCAAAGACCGGCTGGGTAGGTGATGGTCAAGGAGGGAATCCATAGCCCATCACCCCTTTAGCTTGCTAGGTAGCTCCACCGGGCATCAGTCAAAAAGGCTAGGTCTCAGCTGTCAAGGGAAAGGGTAGGACCATTATGAAAAGAGGCAGTCTCTAGAGTGAAAATACCACTTGGGAAGCAGGCAGGGCAGGCAGTTTGAGGTTCTTTGATTTTGACTCCATCTTACATGTGTCGTCATTTTTGTTGCCTTTACACAGGCTGCTCTATTCATGAAGTGTCTCTGCCCTTTGGACTGCAACGTGTTGAAAACCCCCTCTGTCCTTGTTTTGAAAACCAATCTCAGACACCAGCTGGCCTAACTGCATACAGACATGTCCTGCCATTACTGCTTGACCTATAGGTGCTGTAATTGATTGACTTGTGGGTTGGGCAGAAACACACTTAAGGGAGACGTTCTGGTTACATGATGCCTTGTTCTGAATGCTTTCCTATTGGTAATATTTTGCAAATCTTGTATGTCCATATTAGGTATTTTGCATGCATGCAAAAGCTAGGACTGCCCCTTACTTCTGTGCTGAGTTTGTAACCCTAAGCATTTAAAAGGCCTCTGTGTTCTGTACTCTTTAGACTGCCTCATTCAGTTGCTAAGGCTCCTGTGTGACGTAGTCTCACTTAATTAGGTTTAATAAAGATGTCTTTTCATATTTCAGCTTCTGTGCCAAGTTCTTTGTATTAGTGAGACCCCTGAGATTGAAGATTACAGTTCTTCAAATGGCGCGGCCAACATGGGCTTCATCAGAGAAGTGACTTTCTGAAGGAGTGATCTTGTCAGGAGACTGAAATCTACTGAGGAGGACATGACAGGATTCTACTAAGAAAGTACTCTGTGCACGGAGATTCTGGGGATTCTTTGTCTCTGCAGCCCAGTATATTTCTGTTCTTCCTGATTTTGATCCTCCACATGATGTCACTCCTGACTGAGAACTTTTTTGGTGTGAGTATTCCAAAAAAGGACCGTTAGGTCATTTAGAACTTGGCAGTTAGAATTTGGACAACCTTTTGATTGGTAAGAGTAAGGTAGTTTAGTAACGCTTACTGTGGCTTTGGAATTTTGGAATTTGTGTTGGCCAACTTTTGATTTGTATGGATTTGATATGCAAATTGCAATTTGTGTAGACAGGTAATGAGGAGATTTTTCTCTATTTGGTTTTGTTGAACGGTGCACGTATGAAAAGTACATTAAGCACTACTTTGATTATAATACTTGTATATTCTGCAGTATTTTTGGCATGCCTGTTTTCAAAGCTCACATAGAAGAATGTGTTGCTTTTTCTTGGCGGTACCATAGTGTGACGTGAAATTAATTAGCCGCCTCTCCTAGAAGGAATACCTAAATAGGTTTAGGTATAAAAACATATTTCTTCCTTGGTGATTCTGTATCCCCAGGGAATTAAAATATGGACATAATACATACAAGGATCCTTTGTTCTGTGCAATTTTATGAATGAAGATATGCAGAGCGATTTTTGGTGTTCTGCTAGCCAAAGCTAGTGAATTGAGTGTATTTTCGCTTCTTGGACACACATATTTCTGTTGGGCTGTTTTTGCAGTCTTTTGGAACACAATTGAGAAGCGCTTCTTGTAAATATGACTTAAAACTAGTATTTACAAATGGTTTGGTTTAAGTACAGTCAGTGGGCTGTCCTTTGTTTCTGTCCTGAGTATTGATATGTGGGTTAAATATGTGTTTAAATGTCTATGTGGTTTTCCTATTAGCGCAATTTCTGTAAGTGAATAGCGATGGCGCTATTCACGAAATAAATTGCTAAAGCGCGCCGTATTGTGAGTCCTGAGTCTTTGACCCCTTTCTGTTTATGTCTGAAATGAGCTCAATGTCTGTTCGTGGTTTTTCTTGATGTTTTCAGTCTATTAAGCAAAATGTCTAAATGCTTAAAAACTAAAATTTAAATTCACATTCACTAGGAATAAAAAAAAGCCCCCAAAAACGAAATTGGGTGTTTTGCAAAAAATAAATAAACTTACAGCATTTTCCTTAGATACATTGTATTAGATATTAACAAGCAAACACATCATCTGAATACATTAGATTTTGCTGTATTGCACACGCATTTTGAAACTTGAAATGCCTTAGTTTTAGTTTAGCTTTTGTAACATGAGCACGGTGGCTGTCTATTTAAAACTAAACCTGGTTAATGTGTACATGAACTAGGGAGGCCAGGCCACCTTGTTCGCCAGGCTACCTTTGCAGGCCTACGTGGCACAGAGCAAAAAACAAAAAAAGAAAATGAAGTCAGACTCGAGGAATTACAGAACATCAATATGTGGAATTATCAAAAATGATTGGGTTTATTAAAAATAATTAATTATTAATTAAGCAAAATATTATTAAAAATAAGTGCTTCAAAATTTGTTTTTCATTATTCATGAAGCTTAATACTTATACTATGACCTCCTAGCATTATAATTTAATTTAAGTTATGTTATACTGCATAATGAGGACATTAGCTTATAGAATTTCACTTGGCGCAGGCGTGAAAAACTCATTTTTCTCAGGATTTGCATGAGATATGTCTAATGTCTAATCTCTGCAATTTGTAAAGAACATTCTGAGGATGATTAATATGTATCACAATTATAGGATATTTATTTTTAAGTGCCCCAAATATCAAAGTCGAATTTGGGTACAATTTAGGCATTCTTGCCATTTACAATAGCTTTAAAGTGCTTTAGGCTTCAGTAAATGCATACATTTAGGTATAATACAAATTTGCAGGTTGTTCCCATTTGGGTTTGCTTTTAAATGGCTCTGTGAGCCAATGTGCCTGGTGCAGAGGTTTGAGTTTAAGATCAGGGTGGAAGGTTTTAACTTTAGCTAGGCCTATTGAGACGTTCATCCAATTAAGGTTGATGAAATAAGTACCATTGCAACACGCATTGGTCCTAAAAACTGGTATGTGTGTTATTAGGTTCTGTGAAATATTCACAGTAAATGTTGTTTAATAATCTGAGAATAGAGATAATTTTTTTAGCCCCTAAAAAGGAGAAATTATTTTTCAAAATAGAGTGAATTATTGCAGGTTGGGAGGAATTAGGAAGAGCTTTTGTCTTTGACAGCCTAGGAAAGCAGCAGAGGCTGGCTCAAGTCGCGCTGAGGTGTTATCTTTAGTTCCCCTGTAAACAATGAAAGCAGGCTGTCATGTCGACATCTGTGACCTCGTAAATTAGGGCCTTGTCTATGTTAAGTGCAGAATGACATTGCTAAACGGGCCTCTAAAAGGGGGGGTTTCTGATGTCTCTATAAGAAGATCAATACATTAAAGAACTTAATTCCAAAGGGAAAATATGAAAAAAGGGTTTCTTTGAAAGTCCCAACATCATGCTAAATACTCTGCAGAAATGATACATTTGTATCTCTGCTCTGAAAAAATAATGTCCGCTAGTTGCTTTTATTTGACAGAAAATGAGGTATTGCATTAAGTCTTAGACAGAAAATAAGACAAAGCTCTTTATTAAAATTTTGAAGGCTACATGCCTAAGTGAGAACGATTTGCCAATTAAGAATTATTTTTCACAATGGAAATTGTGGCACAAAGCTAACATGGAGTGTTAGTGAAACAATTTTACTTTTAGAAAGTTAAAATGGCTTAATGTTGCAAGCTGTCTGACAAGATGGTAACAGTTAAGTAATGGAAATTTATTTTTGTGTTTATTAATGTGTATCATGTTTTGTCTTCTGATTAAAAGTTATAAAGGATATTTGTTTGTTATGAGAAATGTCTCTCTTTTGTGTGCTGTGAGTTTTTTTCTTTTGCTTCTGCCCACAGATCATTCATGGATTGTTCTGGGTGATTTTAAGGCTGACAAGACATGTGAGTTTGGTTGGTTGAAAAGAGATGTGTTTTTGCGTAATTCCTTTGGAAAGAAATGTTCATGTGTTTTTTTTATTTTTATGTTTGTGTATTTGGTCCTATCATGAATTGTTCTTGCTGGTTCTGTATGTCAGAAGTGACACAGTAGAGTGTATTGACAGCCGATCACAACTGACTAGTGACCAGCTGTCAAAAGGAGGGTAAGGAAAGTAAAAGAAAGTGTGAGGAAAGTAAAAGAAAGTGAGTAAAAGAAAGTGTAATTTTGATTTTAAGCCTGACAAATTAAGCAGGCCTGAATATTGGGTTTTGGGCTGCAGGTTCACAGTGCATAAAGTGCATACAATGGTGTTGTGTGTCACCGCTTATTTACATATGATATTGTACTTTGTCTATGCTTTTTGTGCTTGATATACAGCGTGTATATCTGATGGCTTGGCATGTGTGTGTTTTTTTATTTTATGCATGTTTTTGTTTTATGTTGCTGCTTTAGATACTATTACAAGTTCACCTGTGTTGTGAAGGGTTCTACATGACGATGTATATCGCTGCACAACAGTTGGGTGAATTTGCGCTGATACTAAATTTCACAGATATGATTTTTTATGCTGTGAACAAGACAGGCAACACTTCATCAGTGTATGTCAAATTTGGCTATATAGTATTGAAGTAAAATAAAAGAGATATACAGGATCAACGTGCGTCACCTGCAATTAGTCATGATACTGTCCTCTCCCCTTAAGGAACAGGCAGCCCCTAGATTTATGTTTCCTTGATTGGACCTCAGGATGAAATTATAGATTTGTGGCTCTTGCTAAAGGTGACCTACATTTTTCATTTTGTCCCTGAAAAAGGAACTGGAACATTAGCTGAGATTACCGTATATTGTGTAGGGGCCAGCGGTAGAATTAAAATTTGTGTACTATTTTGACTTTTGTGCATCACCCATACTCTTGGTATTATGTCATAAACTTGACTATCACGCGAGTAATTTTTTTTGTTCTTCCTATAGATTTTTCTTTTGCCGCTTCTCCCCTGACTGATGTTACATTGTGCCTAGTTATTGGGGATTTTAGCTGTCTCCTACTCACATTTCTCTTTTCCGTATGTCTTTCACCAGTTAGCCCTTTTTATTATTGTTGTATTGTTCAGGTTCACACTTGCAGATTGCAGTAATGTACCAGAGACAACCATATTATGTATAATTCCCTTTTGTATGACCAGACTGGTTTTCAAGAATTTTCTTTAGGCCTACTTCAATGTTTTCCAGTCTGACCGTCATGGTAGTGATGGACTGGTTAACTGACTCAATACTATAGTAAGACAAGTTTTCCACCTCAATAGGAGATACCTTACGTTTATTTTTTGAATATGACAAATTCAATGCCTATTCTAATTTGGTTTTCAGTTCCTTTTTTCTGCTGCTTTAAGTTTTTGGTGGATCAGATGTGTTCTAATTTGTTTCCACATTTGATCATTAGCTTTTGTATTGAATAGTGCACCTAATGCACAGTTATTAAAAGGGAGGTATCTACATGTCTCTGATAATCTGTATTATGTGATTTCTCTTTTGAGGTGTTCTAGATTAGGAACACCTAGACGTAATCATTGAGAGAAAAATGTGTTTACCCCATTAGGCGATGTCACTATGTGCGAGGACATCCATTCAGATAGAATTCCCATGTAGCTATCTACCCTTAGATGGTAGAGGATATGCTCTCACATGAAAACCAAATTGAAGAGTCTAGTGGCACTGTTTTGCCTACTGCCTTTGTCTTTGTATTCTATGAGAATGACAGTGTATTTTAGATCACAATAGTCCCATGGCGTATGGCCACTACTTTGAAGATTGCAGGCCACCTGCTTGCAGTCCCTTTGTAAAATAATGAACTGTTTTTGTACTAAATTGAAGGAAACTAACAACTGTGTCACATTTCCTACGTCACTAGGTTCTGCGGTATCAAGTCATAATAACCTGCAGAACGCTGACTTAAGTCTAATTCCCATCAGTGACAGCTACAGAAGAGGGCCGGAGGTCTTGGCCCTACAGTCCCAGCACCCAGAAAGTAGCAAGGCTGGACAGCGATCGCCAGCACGCCATCAATGGTATCTTCAAAGTATTGTGCTTGCGTCATCAGAAGGCGTTGAACATCAGAAAAGAAGGAGGAGCTGGTTTTGCCACAGAACCAGAGTTTCAGTGCAAAAGAGCGAAAGAATTGAGGCTTGAGTCTTCTACCTGTCATGTGCTGGTAACCTCTGACAGTGTGCGGTCCCTTGAGCTCCTTGGCCTGAGTTTTTGGCTACCACCTCTTTGTCTTTGCTCCAACGGAAAGGCAGTGCACCGGAGGATCCAAGATTGGCAAAAGGCACTACATTGTGGTACCTATGATTAAATGAAAGAGCAGCCCGAGCATCCTCTGACACTGAATAGAGAGTGTTGGAGCCTGAAAGTGTTGCTGAGTGTGACAGTCTGCTGCTCTTTCCCGATTAATAGTACTTGGGTCTGCATGAGATGATCTGTGCCCATGACTAACAAAGAGCACAATATCTGTAGTGCCTGCAGCACAGGAAATATATTGGTGCACTGCATTGAGACATTGAGACTTTCAAGTGAGCTGTGAGTGTTTGCCAGGAGGGCACTCCAACGGATACTGAGAAGCACCATTTTCATGAAAGGCCTGAATGAAGAAGCCCATGCGGAACAAAACAACAGAAACAGATTTGATGGACAATAGAAGCCTGCCAGAGAGGCTTGGACAGACTCTGGGTATTTCCGGTGTGATTGCATAGAATGGGTGTTTGGAGACTGATTCTTCACCTAGCAATAAATTAGGATTTGCCTGTGTAATGGCAAAAGGAGGGTCTGAGGTTCTTTAATTTTGACTCCATCTTACATTCGTTGTCATTTTTGTTGCCTTTACACAGGCTGCTCTATTCCTGAAGTGTCTCTGCCCTTTGGACTGCAACGTGTTGAAAACCCCCTCTGTCCTTGTTTTGAAAACCATTCTCAGACACCAGCTCTCCTAACTGCATACAGACATGTCCTGCCATTACTGATTGACCTATAGGTGCTGTAATTGATTGACTTATGGGTTGGGCAGAAACACACTTAAGGGGGACGTTCTGGTTACATGATGCCTTGTTCTGAATGTTTTCCTATTGGCTAATATTTTGCAGATCTTGTATGTCCATATTAGGTATTTTGCATGCTTGCAAAAGCTAGGACTGCCCCTTACTTTTGTGCTGAGTTTGTAACCCTAAGCATATAAAAGGCCTCTGTGTTCTGTACTCTTTAGACTGCCTCATTCAGTTGCTAATGCTCCTGTGTGACGTAGTCTCACTTAATTAAGTTTGATAAAGATGTCTTTTCATATTTCAGCTTCTGTGCCAAGTTCTTTGTATTAGTGAGACCCCTGAGATTGAAGATTACAGTTCTTCAAGTTCGAGAACCAACAAATGGGATGGGAAAACCACTGCATAATGTGTGGTATTGGGGCATATATAGCCGGGCACGGAGTGGTCATATATGGTGATTGAGTGACCCACCCGAAGATTGCCACCATAAATGAGTGTGGGAGTAGATGTAGTGAGTGCCCATTCCACGATGGCCACCATAGGTTCGTAGAAGGGCAGGCCCCTTTCTAAGTCCATGCCCTGCCGAGCATCGAGCCCAGGTAAGGGGGCGCCATCTACAGATCCGAGAGGGAGAGAGGGGGAGAGCAAGTCAGCCAATACAAACAACAAAAAATAGGCCAAAAACAAAATGGGAGCTGAGAGCACCCCCGAAACAACAGCCCACAGGAAGATGCAATTCACAAGGGGGAAGACCAAAGGAGTACTCTCCACAACAATGCCACATCCACTTTTTCCACCAAAAACACTGGAGACATTTGCTCCACAGTGCCCACACACAAATCCTGGCTCAGTCAGTGCAAGAAGAGTTCCATGTATAGGTGGGCGCAACACTCAATTAGGCCGGTGGAACTGCCAGATGGTGCCACAAAGGCAGGGAGAGAGGGACACGGCTGTGGGAAACGCCACAATCACGGGTGGGAGAAGGGACGAACTCACCCCAGACCGCAGCTGACCCACTGCCCTCAATGCAATCAAACTGGCCTTCGCTGCGTCCCACAAGACGGCGGCCGAAAATAGACCAGTCCAAGAGGTCAGGATGCGAGCATTTAAGAGGAGATAGCTACCCAGTGAGGAATTCATCCCGAGACCGATCTCTGGCAGCAGGCGTCAGGCAGCAGGCGTCCGGTGCAGGGGTCAATGAGCCGTGGAGATCAGGCCAAAGCAGGCCGGCAGACGAGGCCAGGAGGGGGCTCCAGAGAGGAAGGTGGCCGGGACTGATCCCCGGCAGCAGGCGTCTGGAGTAAGCGCAAGAAGGGAGCCGAGGACAAAAGCAACCATCACGGTAGGATGAGGACAATAGAAATCATCAGAGCAAAAAGGGAGCCGAGGACAAAAGAAATATCACGCAGGATGCACCCTGGCAGCCGGCGCCAATGAGAGAGGCTCAGCGTCATGAACAACTCCAGGCTGAGGGGCTCAAGGGCGGCCCACACCGGACCATCAAAGGCATCTCAGCTCGGGGCACGGGTCTTCGATAGATAGATAAGTAGATAGATAGAGAGATAGATAGATAGATAGATAGATAGATAGATAGATAGATAGATAGATAGATAGATAGATAGATAGATAGATAGATAGATAGATAGATAGATAGATAGATAGATAGATAGATAGATAGATAGATAGATAGATAGATAGATAGATAGATAGATAGATAGATAGATAGATAGATAGATAGATTGATTTAACAGACTCTGGTGGTGGCCACTTGAGATTTGCCCGTATTGTTGAATGATTCATACTTATTCCTTGAGCTGAAATTGTTTATCCCAAGAAGGTGGGGAGTAGTCTTGCATTTGGAGAGTTTAGCATATAACCTGTAATTAATAAAATTTTGAAATGATGCTGGTGTGTTAGATAGTCTGAATGGTATTATAGTAGTGCACATACTTCATATTAAAAATACTTTCCTCTGGTTTCCTTGATGAACGTGCACCACATTTTAATCACATCAGAGACCAAGTTTAGAGAACCATTTGCAGTGCTTAGTTCATCAAGCAAAACAGAAAAGAAGCAGGGACATTTTCTGTTGGAGTTTTGAATAGGAATGCTCATTTCACGAGGGGTTTGATACTTACCAAATACGGTAAATGACTCATATTCCGAGTTTCAACAAGAAAATGAGGCATACTGGGGGTAATCATATGTGAAGAAACCGAAATCTGCATGCTTTGCTTTGTCCTGGGCCTTTACCCCTATACATGATTTATGCAGGTTTGTCCTGCGGAATTTATCTAGGGAAAACTGAGAAGATGTTCTAATTAACATGCAATTTTGATCCATGTGTAAACAGATGTGTGAACATGTTTGCACAGGGATCGAAATTCAGTCAGGAACTTGTAATAAGGGCTATTATGTAGCAATGAAAGTCGTAGCATTTTACTATTACTAGAATACATCAAAGCCAAAAATATATCAGTTTTAAAAGCAAACTTATGTAGCTCCTGCACCAGACTTTGAGCACATGTT
Organism: Lissotriton helveticus; assembly: GCF_964261635.1. Lineage (NCBI taxonomy): Eukaryota > Metazoa > Chordata > Amphibia > Caudata > Salamandridae > Lissotriton > Lissotriton helveticus. The sequence continues at coordinate 1,377,329,247 of NC_136069.1, read as the reverse complement.
GCCTTTCAGATGTAAGTAGCAAAACCTTTCAGATTTGAACAGTGTGGCTTTCTAATCATAAAACCATTCTCTTTTCTTTTTAAACAGATGCCTAATGCTAAATCCACCTGTGTGTGCTTTTTTAAGTGCCTGCAACTTTTTTCTCCACTTATTAGCGCAGTAAAAAATCTTCTTAAAGTTTACATAAGGTTGGATTTTGTATAGTTTGCACCACTTGCACACACATTACACATAACTTCCTATAGTGTCAAACTTACGAATTTAATACAAAAATGTATTTCTATTTCTAGGGCAGCATATACAGCTGGATGATGTTTAACAGTTCTTGTTTGCACAAAAAGTTAAAATGGCAGATGTTTTAAAAAAATATACTCCAGATTCTGGTCTGAGGCTAAAATTGCCAAACTGTACCCACCTATTGATTATATCACCTTTTAATGATGAGACGTGGTCAAATAGTACTTTAATAAAGAATGAATAACTAAAGATTTGAAAATACAACCCTTTAACACACACTAACTCTCTTTATTTAATGAACTAAAATAAAATAATAATTGATATCACAATATACTGACTTCAGCTCCTTACATCTCTGTCAACATCAAAGATCCAGCGACCTGTACGCGGGGTTCATGATTGATGAGTAAGTGATAGTGAAACTCAATGTTTCAACAACACAGGAGCCCCCTGGGGGCACCGCTAGTTGAATGCACTGACGGAATACACCAATTGGTAATACTCTATTCAAATGAAAAATGAAGGGTGGGTTGCATAGGCGTCCATGCTAAACACATATTTAAAATGTGCTTTTTAAAATTCCATAGCATTCTTTAGCAGTTCCTTGTTTATTTGAAATATGTATCGCCATTAGTAAAATATGTAGCTCTTGGCATAGTGAAATCGAAGCACACAATGACTGTTTTTATTCAAATCATGTTCTGTATCACCTTTCTGAACTGCAGTGAAAGGGTCTAATTGCTTCTTCATAAATATTTTGTATGACCTGCAGTGAAAGTATATTAGTAAAAAGCAGATTGTGTGACTGGGCAATTTCACAAATTAAGCTTGCACAGGCGCATAGTGCAAGTGGTTATACACCAATTCCTAAGCACAGCTACATAAAACCTATTCTCAGAATTTGACCATGAGGTGAGGCAGGTGGACGTGCAGATAGTGGCTGCAATTGAATGAGCACCTATCACAACTCCAATCCCTCTATGGATGTCATGATCTAGCAGAGGAATAATGCAGCATGAAACTTACTAAAGGCAAAGAGTTGGAATTGGACCTTTTTGCAGGGTCATCGCTGAACTTTTTGCTTTCCTTCTGTATTTTTTCGGACCGGTTGTTGGCAGTTTTATGACTCTGGGCACTTTACCACTGCTGATGAGTGCTATAGTGCATATGCTCTCGATTGTAAATTGTTGTAATGGATTAGTGATTCCATGATTGGTTATTTGATTTACTTGTCAGACCCTAGTACAGTGCACCATGTGTGCCCAGGGCCTGTAAATCAGGCTGGTGGTCTTGCTGCACTGGTTGTGCTACCCACAAAAGCAGCTTTTAAAGTGTGCCTCAGGCCTGCCATTGCAGAGCCTATGTGCAGTCTAGTACTGCCATGTCAACTTGGTAAGTGCACCCACTTACCAGTCCCTAAACCTTCTCTTTTCTAAGTGTTAGTCACCCCTAAGATAGGCCCAAGGTACCCCATGGGCAGGGCGCATTGTATGTAAAAGGTAGGACATGCCCTGATGTGTGTGGCATGTCCTGATAGTGAATTACATCCAATTTTGTTTTTTTAATATTGCAAGACTACCTGTTCCCATAGGCCAGAATAGGCAGTTTGATTATAACATCGTATAATCCTAACTGACTCACGGAACTAGATAGAAATTCAAATTTAGTATGCCTGAACTCAGAATGCAAAAAAATACATCTTTTAGTGAAGTTGGTTTTGACATTCTGTGTTTGAAAATACACGTTTTAGAAAGTAGGTATTTTCTTGCCTAACCATCCAGCCTGCCTCTGCTAGGTTGTGTATTGTATGTCTGGTCTGTGAGTGACAGGAGCTGCGGTGGCTCCAGGAGACAGGGTGAGTCAGCACTAGGCTGAATAGACCTATCTGCATTGGGAGTGGTGGGAGGAGTAGCACCTGGGCCTGAATAGGGCTGTGCCTGCCTTCCACAATGCTGGCTCCACCTCCTGTGGTGCGCCTGATGACCCTGGCCCACACTGACAAAGGATGAAGTTGTGCACTGGCAGAATGCACCCAGAACTGGTTTGGACTAGGTACAGACACTCTCTGCCTTCAGAGACAAAGGATTTGTGTGTATAAAAAGGGGGACCCAGACCCGAGAAATTTAGATCACTTCTGGGAATCAAGACGAACCTTTGCTGAGGAGAAGAACCAGGAAACTGACGGAGGAGAATACCCCTGTGCTGTATGCTGTTTGGGGGTTGGCCTGCAGTAGTTGCTTGATTTGCAAAGAAAAAAGAAAAAGGACTGAGTGTGCTTTCATTATCTTGAAGAAGAATCTCAAAGGGCTTGAACTGTGCTTGCCTACTGCCTGTAGTCTCAGGGATACAAGACTTCACCACCAGCTCCCCCATGAACTCCCTTGCTGGGAATTGAAGTGCCTGCTGTTGTGCTGGGCCTTCTAAGAGACTGTGTGTCACTGGGAGCTGGAACCATAACATCACCAAATGCGTCGCATCACCGCAGAAGCGTGCAGCCGCCACAGAGGTTGCCGTCGCATCACTGGGGAAGCGTGTCGCAGGGCCTTTTGCGGTTCAGAAGTACATCAAGTCAGCGTACAGCCGTCGGCGGAGCACATATCGCATCTACGTTGTCACACCATATCCAAAATGCCATTTTGTCGCATCGCTCCGCAGCGCCATCACATCGGATCGCAGTAAGAAACCGGCGCGTCAACTCCCTACACAGTAAGGAAGCGAGCCTCCATTCCCCTGCGCAGCAGTAAGTAACCAAAGCATCCACTCCCCTGAGTGTAAAGTACAGTGCATCACCTTCCCTGCGACCCTTTTGTTTGTTTTGCATTACCCAGCTCAGGTACCGTGAGAGTAAAGTGTTGCATTTACAATCTATAGTCAACTAAGCGATTTCTACCATTTTAAAGAATTATTTGGATTATAGTATCGTGAATTTTTGTTGTTTGGTCTTGTATTCAGTCTCGTAAAGATTAATTATTTTTCTAAACTGGTGTGGTGTCCATTTGTAGGGTTTTCACTGTATTACTGTAAGTGTTCACAAATGCTTTACATACTGCATCTGAGATAAGCCTGTCTGCTCGTGCCAAGCTACCAAGGGGGTGAGCAGGTGTTATTTTAAAAGTATAGCCTCTTACCCTGACTAGAAGCAAGGGTCCCTATTTGGTCAAAGGTACCTACCTCTGCCACCTAGAGACCCCCAGTTCTAACATTGTTTGTCAGTGGTGAGGATTTGGAATTGCATTTGTGACTCTTACACAGTGAATGGTGTACTCTACTAGTGAGTGCAGACCATAACACAACCACATACTGTTTTTTCTGTCCTCTGGTGTCCTCCTGGAAGTATTTGTTCTACTAAGACTCTGGTTAGTTGTTGCACCTGTGAAGTCTTGAGAAGATAGGACATGACTTCTGGCACATGTTCATGTATACAATGAGGGAGCTACATGTGTTCTGCAAGGAAAGGGGGCTGCCTGTGAAGAGAAGGTCCAGAGAGGATCTAGACACAGCCCTATTTCAGTATGAATTACCACACTGGATGCTAACACTACCAAAGGAGTCTGAGGAGGAGGTATTCTCTGAAAGTGAGGGACAAACAGAGAAAGATGAAGGGCTTCTGGCTTGTGAGCAGAGGCTGAGAGAGCTTGATGAGGAGCTCGAGAGGGCTGAGGTTAACCACTTGGCTGCTAAGGGTGTTCATGGACCTCCATTGACTTTCCATTGAAATCAATGGAAACTCCATGACGAGTTACCCTTGTCATTAGCACTGAAGGGGTTAATTGGGCCTTAACCCAAGAAGAAGAAATTTGTGTAGCTTAGGAAGTGAGCTTGGCTAGGTTGGAGGTGGAGTCCAGTTCAGATGGTGGCAGCAAAATGGAGTTATCTAGTGCTGAGGGAGCATTACAGCCACCCAGAGATGTGGCGCCTGACTTGAAGGATGGGGTTAACCTAATCCAAGGGGTTCAAGTATATGAGGTAGCTCCAGTGGTGGGCAGTGTTCCTGAGGTAAATTGGGAAACTTACGCAGGGGTTCATGGTCCTAGTGGTGGGCGGGACACTCTACTGACTCTAGATAAGAGTTTCAGGGAGAGGGGTTCCCCCATGGTTGACATTCGTGTGTGTGAGTGTAGAGACCGCCCAGAAGAGTGTGGGTTGAGTGACAGAGACAGTCAGATACTGTCTTGCAAATCTCAGGAGAGTGGTGTGGAGTATGTGTGTGAGGCACTGGATTGTGAGGTGAAGGATAGTTTGGTTAACACCTGTGGGGAGCTGTGTGATCAAATTGTGGGAGAGCATATTATAAGTCCCTGTTTTTTGGAACTATGTCAACACCTGTTGAGGTGTGAGTTCTCTGACCCCTGGGAGCTCACCCAGGAGGCAGACCTTTTGGTGGTTTCCAGAGGGTCTGAAGATCCCTTGGGGAGTGACCCTAAGAGGCGTGGCGCGGATATCTTCCAGCCCAGAGTTGTGGGAGAGGATCAGAGTATCCCAGCTAAGTCCTGGTGTAGTGGGAGGGTTGTAGGGTCTCACGTCCTGTCTCAAAGGAGAAGGAGTGAGACTGGGATGTGTCCTGAAGTACCCCAGCCTCAGTCTCAGGACCTGGATGGTTCATTAAGGGAACACCAGGTAGGGAGCCTAGGCTGTACTAGTAGTCCAGAGGGGGATCTCCTAGTATCTGAACTGGGAGTGTCTGCAAGCAGACCTCCATCAGTTCTGGTGTTTGGCAGTGCCACTCCTAAGTGGACAGGTAGGTATGTGTATATTGGTCAGTGTCTGTATTGGTTATGGATCAAGAATTCATCATGAACAATCTTTACATCACAAACTTCCTAGAAAAATTACTTTGATGTAGTACAAGGAATTTATTCCAATTTTTCAAAAATTAATATACATGGTAATGTATTTACCGGAATCACACAAGTTATGCCTCATTCAGGCAAACAATTTCTTCATTAAATCAAACAAAGTCAGCCAGACCAAAGGCTCAACATAATTGTTTCAACATAGTCCTTGTGGATTCGTACAACCATATTAGAATTTCACATATAATAGTACAATGAAAATAGCGCTCAAAGTGAAGGAGAGAGGAGACAGTTTGAGAGGGATGGGTGTGATTGGGTGGTGGTGGGGACTGGGTAAAGGATGTTGTGACCATGTAACAATCACAGTGATTAATGCAACCTTTCCAGACTAATTTTGTTCATTAGTTCCGTAAAACAACTTTAACATAGGGTTTGTCTGTATCAACGAGTTGCTTCCTATGTTAAGTAAATGGAAACAATGCGGTCTACGTTTCGACCCCTACGGAGCAAGGGTTGATTGAAGCCTCATACTGGGGTCTTCTTCAGGACGAGAGTACATGGAGCGCCTAAAGGTGACATAATTTAAAACAAAAGGCGATTATCAGGAATTATATTTGAAGCAGGGTTGTACTACATTAATTAAATTCGGAAGGGAAGATTTCTTACTTAAAAACGGGCCGTTCAGTGACCTCATGCTAGTGGACCTATTCCGGTTCCTCAGGCGTGGCCATTCATCTAAAAATAATTCAAAAATAAATAATGGATATCGGTTTAGGAAGTGGGTTAGAGAGTAACCCTGTCATTTTCACATAAAGTATGATCACATCAGGGGACTTACTAGGGCATCCGGGGCTTTCCAAACTGGCACACCGTTATGGCTTGGTTTCCGCTCCTCCATATGGAAAGTATCTGAGAGTTTAAGAAAACCAACATGAAAAAATCCGTGATTAATCAGGAAGTCATGGTCCGTGGGCAATGTTTTAAGTAAAGTGTTTAAAAAAAGGGGATTAATTTGCTAGTCGTCAGATAATTAGTATCTGAGAGCCACCATGAAAAGATACGTAATTAATTTGGAAGTCATAGTCCGTGGGCATCGTTTTAAGTAAAGTGTTTGAAAAGCGAGATTATTTTGCTAATCGTCACACAGTGTCATGTGTACATGATGTACTGACCGGGCTATGCGTACATGACTGATCATGAAATCAGTTAAAGGCAGCCGCCCACGCGGGTGAAAATCGCAATGTCTTACCCTCGACTCCACATCTGCGCGGGTGTTAGCAGCAACACAGCCTGACCGCGAGTGAAGCGAGCGCGAGGTGCAGGCGCTGGATACCTGCCGGGGGCTCGTCCTAGTGGACCAATCACAGGCTGCCACCTCCGGCCCGTTTAGGGAGTGTGTGAAATTGGCCGTGAACGATTGAAACGTGGCGTTTCATTGAGGAAGGGTTTTTTTGGGCATATACGCGACCGGAGGAAGATCGAATGAATGTGAAGTAGTAAACACTAATACCCAAGAGGTCCAATGTATCATGAGGTCATCTAGTCAAAAAATCTCGGGTCGAGGCTCGCCTGCAGAATTTCGACAATCTAGAGCAGGGCTGTTGCGGTCTAATCAAAGGTCGGTAACCCGGGGGGGGGGGGGGGGTAGGGGGTTGGGGGAAACATCTATCCCTTTCAGTTCGTCGGTTACAAACGGTGCATGGCAAGCGCGGTGTTTTGATTACTGTACATAACCATGGTAGGTCGCTTATTCTGATAGTGATCTGTAGTATATCACAGGGTGGTACAATACGCGTTGCATTAGAAAACGGTACACCTATGTCTGAACCAGCTGTCCACCGGGATGGGGGCAGACAAATTGAATCTGAGTGATATCACATAGAGGAATGTCATCAAACATGTGGCCAACCAGACATTTCTACATCGTAAATTTCGAATGGGTATTCCTATATTTCAACATACAATGCAAATGGTTTACAAGGAAATACGGGCATTACGATGGATGCAATATTTGGAATGTCACAATACATTCAAAAACTGGGCATGCACAATGTTGTATATAACACCAATGAATACTAAATTGCCATTCTGTTGTGTATGTTTAGACTGTAGTGTAGGCAATTTTGGACAGATAGCATACAATCATAGTGGGACGTACTTGTATGTGCCCCAGAGCTCAGTCACGATTGATCAAGGCCATTTGGGAAAAAGTCGAGTCTATTTCATTCAACCCATTTTTCACAGAATCAAATCGCTGCATCCATTTGCATTCTCTTATGTTCAAGATGGAATCTAGGTCGCCACCCCTTGGTCCTAATGTGATCTTCTCAATGACCACCCATTTGAGCGATTCAGGTGTGTGGGCCTTCGTTTGAAAGTGGTCAACTAAGGGTGCCCCTGTAGTTTGGCATCTGATTCTACTGCAATGCTGAAGAATTCTGTTTTTGATCTTCTGCTTTGTTTGGCCTATGTATATCATCCCACATGGACAGAATATAGCATAAATCAGACCATTACTATTGCAGTTTGTCAATGTTTTGAGAGTGATGGTGATATTGTTGTGTGTTACGGTCTTAGTCTCCAAGCACAGGACACAGGCCTTACAGGTGCTGCATTTGTAGTTCCCAACCACATTGGGTAAATTCCACATTGTTTGAATTGTAGGTGCTGGTGGGGTGGCTAGTAAAGAGCGGACCACAACATCTCGAATGCTCTTTGCCTTCTTGAAGGCATGCATAGGTGGGTCCGGTATTTCAATCACATCTGCTATGATACTCCAATGGTTGTTGATTATTTTCCTGATCTCATTGCTCTTGCTGCAGTACGTGGTAACACAGACCATCCTGTTCTCTGGGAGTTGACGATTCTTAGGTGTGAGTAGTGTTTCCCTGTCACTAAACCATGCTCGTTTCCGTGCTCTTTTAACCAGTCTTTTCGGGTACCCTCTTTCCAAAAGCCTGCAAATTAGTCCATCGGATTTCGCAAAGTAATCGTCTTTCATTGAACAGTTCCTCCGGATGCGGAGAAACTGTCCGAAGGGTAAGTTATCTCGCAGGGCCCGAGTGTGGTGGCTTGAGTATCGTAATAAAGTGTTCCTCTCACTGGGTTTCCTGAATAAGGTGGTGTATAGCCTACCCTCCCGTTCCTTGATGGTAATATCCAAGTAGTCTATAAATTCATTGCTGCTGCTGGAAGTAAATTTGATGTCGTCCGATCGGGTATTCATCCATTCAATGAAGGTGTCAAGTTCATCTTTTTGGCCAGTCCAGATCATCAGGATATCATCGATGTATCTGCGGTATTCCGATATATTGTTCGCAAACGGGTTGTTGGGGGTAAGAATGTGATGGTGCTCAAACTCACTCATGTAGAGGATCGCTAGATCCGGAGCAAATGCAGCCCCCATCGCCACCCCTTTCGTCTGCATGTAGTAGTTGTTTTGAAAGATAAAGAAGTTTCTGGTCATCGCGATTTCAAGTAGATCATTTAGGAATTCCGTGGGGACTCCTGCTGGTTGTGGTCTTGTTGATAGCGCTCTCCGTATAGTTGTTAGTGCTTGGTCTTGGGGGATGCTTGTGTACAGTGACACAATGTCCATGGTCACCAATAATTGATTGTTCTTATCAAAAGGTTTATTATCCAACAAGTTTATAACCTGCATGGTATCCCTCAGGTAAGTAGGTGTTGCCTCAGCCAAAGGTTTCAAAAAGGGGATTAATTTGCTAGTCGTCAGATAATTAGTATCTGAGAGCCACCATGAAAAGATACGTAATTAATTTGGAAGTCATAGTCCGTGGGCATCGTTTTAAGTAAAGTGTTTGAAAAGCGAGATTATTTTGCTAATCGTCACACAGTGTCATGTGTACATGATGTACTGACCGGGCTATGCGTACATGACTGATCATGAAATCAGTTAAAGGCAGCCGCCCACGCGGGTGAAAATCGCAATGTCTTACCCTCGACTCCACATCTGCGCGGGTGTTAGCAGCAACACAGCCTGACCGCGAGTGAAGCGAGCGCGAGGTGCAGGCGCTGGATACCTGCCGGGGGCTCGTCCTAGTGGACCAATCACAGGCTGCCACCTCCGGCCCGTTTAGGGAGTGTGTGAAATTGGCCGTGAACGATTGAAACGTGGCGTTTCATTGAGGAAGGGATTTTTTGGGCATATACGCGACCGGAGGAAGATCGAATGAATGTGAAGTAGTAAACACTAATACCCAAGAGGTCCAATGTATCATGAGGTCATCTAGTCAAAAAATCTCGGGTCGAGGCTCGCCTGCAGAATTTCGACAATCTAGAGCAGGGCTGTTGCGGTCTAATCAAAGGTCGGTAACCCGGGGGGGGGGGGGGGGGGGGTAGGGGGTTGGGGGAAACATCTATCCCTTTCAGTTCGTCGGTTACAAACGGTGCATGGCAAGCGCGGTGTTTTGATTACTGTACATAACCATGGTAGGTCGCTTATTCTGATAGTGATCTGTAGTATATCACAGGGTGGTACAATACGCGTTGCATTAGAAAACGGTACACCTATGTCTGAACCAGCTGTCCACCGGGATGGGGGCAGACAAATTGAATCTGAGTGATATCACATAGAGGAATGTCATCAAACATGTGGCCAACCAGACATTTCTACATCGTAAATTTCGAATGGGTATTCCTATATTTCAACATACAATGCAAATGGTTTACAAGGAAATACGGGCATTACGATGGATGCAATATTTGGAATGTCACAATACATTCAAAAACTGGGCATGCACAATGTTGTATATAACACCAATGAATACTAAATTGCCATTCTGTTGTGTATGTTTAGACTGTAGTGTAGGCAATTTTGGACAGATAGCATACAATCATAGTGGGACGTACTGGTATGTGCCCCAGAGCTCAGTCACGATTGATCAAGGCCATTTGGGAAAAAGTCGAGTCTATTTAATTCAACCCATTTTTCACAGAATCAAATCGCTGCATCCATTTGCATTCTCTTATGTTCAAGATGGAATCTAGGTCGCCACCCCTTGGTCCTAATGTGATCTTCTCAATGACCACCCATTTGAGCGATTCAGGTGTGTGGGCCTTCGTTTGAAAGTGGTCAACTAAGGGTGCCCCTGTAGTTTGGCATCTGATTCTACTGCAATGCTGAAGAATTCTGTTTTTGATCTTCTGCTTTGTTTGGCCTATGTATATCATCCCACATGGACAGAATATAGCATAAATCAGACCATTACTATTGCAGTTTGTCAATGTTTTGAGAGTGATGGTGATATTGTTGTGTGTTACGGTCTTAGTCTCCAAGCACAGGACACAGGCCTTACAGGTGCTGCATTTGTAGTTCCCAACCACATTGGGTAAATTCCACATTGTTTGAATTGTAGGTGCTGGTGGGGTGGCTAGTAAAGAGCGGACCACAACATCTCGAATGCTCTTTGCCTTCTTGAAGGCATGCATAGGTGGGTCCGGTATTTCAATCACATCTGCTATGATACTCCAATGGTTGTTGATTATTTTCCTGATCTCATTGCTCTTGCTGCAGTACGTGGTAACACAGACCATCCTGTTCTCTGGGAGTTGACGATTCTTAGGTGTGAGTAGTGTTTCCCTGTCACTAAACCATGCTCGTTTCCGTGCTCTTTTAACCAGTCTTTTCGGGTACCCTCTTTCCAAAAGCCTGCAAATTAGTCCATCGGATTCCGCAAAGTAATCGTCTTTCATTGAACAGTTCCTCCGGATGCGGAGAAACTGTCCGAAGGGTAAGTTATCTCGCAGGGCCCGAGTGTGGTGGCTTGAGTATCGTAATAAAGTGTTCCTCTCAATGGGTTTCCTGAATAAGGTGGTGTATAGCCTACCCTCCCGTTCCTTGATGGTAATATCCAAGTAGTCTATAAATTCATTGCTGCTGCTGGAAGTAAATTTGATGTCGTCCGATCGGGTATTCATCCATTCAATGAAGGTGTCAAGTTCATCTTTTTGGCCAGTCCAGATCATCAGGATATCATCGATGTATCTGCGGTATTCCGATATATTGTTCGCAAACGGGTTGTTGGGGGTAAGAATGTGATGGTGCTCGAACTCACTCATGTAGAGGATCGCTAGATCCGGAGCAAATGCAGCCCCCATCGCCACCCCTTTCGTCTGCATGTAGTAGTTGTTTTGAAAGATAAAGAAGTTTCTGGTCATCGCGATTTCAAGTAGATCATTTAGGAATTCCGTGGGGACTCCTGCTGGTTGTGGTCTTGTTGATAGCGCTCTCCGTATAGTTGTTAGTGCTTGGTCTTGGGGGATGCTTGTGTACAGTGACACAATGTCCATGGTCACCAATAATTGATTGTTCTTATCAAAAGGTTTATTATCCAACAAGTTTATAACCTGCATGGTATCCCTCAGGTAAGTAGGTGTTGCCTCAGCCAAAGGTTTCAAAAAGGGGATTAATTTGCTAGTCGTCAGATAATTAGTATCTGAGAGCCACCATGAAAAGATACGTAATTAATTTGGAAGTCATAGTCCGTGGGCATCGTTTTAAGTAAAGTGTTTGAAAAGCGAGATTATTTTGCTAATCGTCACACAGTGTCATGTGTACATGATGTACTGACCGGGCTATGCGTACATGACTGATCATGAAATCAGTTAAAGGCAGCCGCCTACGCGGGTGAAAATCGCAATGTCTTACCCTCGACTCCACATCTGCGCGGGTGTTAGCAGCAACACAGCCTGACCGCGAGTGAAGCGAGCGCGAGGTGCAGGCGCTGGATACCTGCCGGGGGCTCGTCCTAGTGGACCAATCACAGGCTGCCACCTCCGGCCCGTTTAGGGAGTGTGTGAAATTGGCCGTGAACGATTGAAACGTGGCGTTTCATTGAGGAAGGGTTTTTTTGGGCATATACGCGACCGGAGGAAGATCGAATGAATGTGAAGTAGTAAACACTAATACCCAAGAGGTCCAATGTATCATGAGGTCATCTAGTCAAAAAATCTCGGGTCGTGGCTCGCCTGCAGAATTTCGACAATCTAGAGCAGGGCTGTTGCGGTCTAATCAAAGGTCGGTAACCCGGGGGGGGGGGGGTAGGGGGTTGGGGGAAACATCTATCCCTTTCAGTTCGTCGGTTACAAACGGTGCATGGCAAGCGCGGTGTTTTGATTACTGTCAACATAACCATGGTAGGTCGCTTATTCTGATAGTGATCTGTAGGATATCACAGGGTGGTACAATACGCGTTGCATTAGAACTGGGACGATTCAAGGCAACAGGGATATGGCGGCAAACAGGTCCGCTTCCAACAGGACAATCACGGAGAGATCAACACCAGGAGGAAGACCTATCGCTGGTAAACAGAATAACAGCCACTATAAATCCACCAATACTGAGCAAAACAAGCCCGATCATGAATCTGTCGGATACCACCTTGACGCAAGATGAGATCCAAGTCCTCAGTAAGGGCCTATCCTTCGTGCCTACATCCCATGTAAATGTGTTTAATATCAAGACGGAGTTGACCAAGTTTTTTAGAAAGATCCGACTCAGGAACTTCTTTCTACACAAAGTTCCCAACCAAACCAGAGCATTCACGAACCTGCGACCACCCTCCACTTTCACTCCCTCAACTGCCTTGACTAATCATCGAATTTTGACATATGAAAGTCTGGTTGTTAGAGATGTGCTTCAATTATGTGGAACCAAACGCTACGTGAAACATAACATCACGAAAAATGAACGGATTGCCCTGGATGGCCTACACGATAATAAGTCCATAGTCATTAAACCGGCGGACAAGGGGGGAGCAATTGTGGTTATGAATGTGGATGACTATAGACAGGAGATTTATTCACAACTTAATGATGGAGTGAGTTATCGATTGCTAGGATCCAATCCAACTGCAAACATAAGAGGATTGATCAGGGATCTGACCCTAAAAGGGAAAGAGGAGGGTTCCTCACGGATAAGGAGTACACCTACCTGAATGTAGACCAACCACGCACTCCGACCATCTACGTCCTACCCAAGGTCCACAAGAACCCAACTAAGCCACCGGGAAGACCAATCATATCGGGCTGTGGTTCCCTCCTGGAACCTCTTTGTAAATATGTTGACAATTTTTTGAAACCTTTGGCTGAGGCAACACCTACTTACCTGAGGGATACCATGCAGGTTATAAACTTGTTGGATAATAAACCTTTTGATAAGAACAATCAATTATTGGTGACCATGGACATTGTGTCACTGTACACAAGCATCCCCCAAGACCAAGCACTAACAACTATACGGAGAGCGCTATCAACAAGACCACAACCAGCAGGAGTCCCCACGGAATTCCTAAATGATCTACTTGAAATCGCGATGACCAGAAACTTCTTTATCTTTCAAAACAACTACTACATGCAGACGAAAGGGGTGGCGATGGGGGCTGCATTTGCTCCGGATCTAGCGATCCTCTACATGAGTGAGTTCGAGCACCATCACATTCTTACCCCCAACAACCCGTTTGCGAACAATATATCGGAATACCGCAGATACATCGATGATATCCTGATGATCTGGACTGGCCAAAAGAATGAACTTGACACCTTCATTGAATGGATGAATACCCGATCGGACGACATCAAATTTACTTCCAGCAGCAGCAATGAATTATAGACTACTTGGATATTACCATCAAGGAACGGGAGGGTAGGCTATACACCACCTTATTCAGGAAACCCAGTGAGAGGAACACTTTATTACGATACTCAAGCCACCACACTCGGGCCCTGCGAGATAACTTACCCTTCGGACAGTTTCTCCGCATCCGGAGGAACTGTTCAATGAAAGACGATTACTTTGCGGAATCCGATGGACTAATTTGCAGGCTTTTGGAAGAGGGTACCCGAAAAGACTGGTTAAAAGAGCACGGAAACGAGCATGGTTTAGTGACAGGGAAACACTACTCACACCTAAGAATCGTCAACTCTCAGAGAACAGGATGGTCTGTGTTACCACGTTACTGCAGCAAGAGCAATGAGATCAGGAAAATAATCAACAACCATTGGAGTATCATAGCAGATGTGATTGAAATACCGGACCCACCTATGCATGCCTTCAAGAAGGCAAAGAGCATTCGAGATGTTGTGGTCCGCTCTTTACTAGCCACCCACCAGCACCTACAATTCAAACAATGTGGAATTTACCCAATGTGGTTGGGAACTACAAATGCAGCACCTGTAAGGCCTGTGTCCTGTGCTTGGAGACTAAGACCGTAACACACAACAATATCACCATCACTCTCAAAACATTGACAAACTGCAATAGTAATGGTCTGATTTATGCTATATTCTGTCCATGTGGGATGATATACATAGGCCAAACAAAGCAGAAGATCAAAAACAGAATTCTTCAGCATTGCAGTAGAATCAGATGCCAAACTACAGGGGCACCCTTAGTTGACCACTTTCAAACGAAGGCCCACACACCTGGAATCGCTCAAATGGGTGGTCATTGAGAAGATCACATTAGGACCAAGGGGTGGCGACCTAGATTCCATCTTGAACATAAGAGAATGCAAATGGATGCAGCGATTTGATTCTGTGAAAAATGGGTTGAATGAAATAGACTCGATTTTTCCCAAATGGCCTTGATCAATCGTGACTGAGATCTGGGGCACATACCAGTACTTCCCACTATGATTGTATGCTATCTGTCCAAAATTGCCTACACTACAGTCTAAACATACACAACAGAATGGCAATTTAGTATTCATTGGTGTTATATACAACATTGTGCATGCCCAGTTTTTGAATGTATTGTGACATTCCAAATATTGCATCCATCGTAATGCCCGTACTTCCTTGTAAACCATTTGCATTGTATGTTGAAATATAGGAATACCCATTTGAAATTTACGATGTAGAAATGTCTGGTTGGCCACATGTTTGATGACATTCCTCTATGTGATATCACTCAGATTCAATTTGTCTGCCCCCATCCCGGTGGACAGCTGGTTCAGACATAGGTGTACCGTTTTCTAATGCAACGCGTATTGTACCACCCTGTGATATACTACAGATCACTATCAGAATAAGCGACCTACCATGGTTATGTACAGTAATCAAAACACCGCGCTTGCCATGCACCGTTTGTAACCGACGAACTGAAAGGGATAGATGTTTCCCCCAACCCCCTACCCCCCCCCCCCCCCCCCCCCCGGGTTACCGACCTTTGATTAGACCGCAACAGCCTGCTCTAGATTGTCGAAATTCTGCAGGCGAGCCTCGACCCGAGATTTTTTGACTAGATGACCTCATGATACATTGGACCTCTTGGGTATTAGTGTTTACTACTTCACATTCATTCGATCTTCCTCCGGTCGCGTATATCCCAAAAAAACCCTTCCTCAATGAAACGCCACGTTTCAATCGTTCACGGCCAATTTCACACACTCCCTAAACGGGCCAGAGGTGGCAGCCTGTGATTGGTCCACAAGGACGAGCCCCCGGCAGGTATCCAGCGCCTGCACCTCGCGCTCGCTTCACTCGCGGTCAGCTGTGTTGCTGCTAACACCCGCGCAGATGTGGAGTCGAGGGTAAGACATTGCGATTTCACCCGCGTGGGCGGCTTCCTTTAACTGATTTCATGATCAGTCATGTACGCATAGCCCGGTCAGTACATCATGTACACATGACACTGTGTGACGATTAGCAAAATAATCTCGCTTTTCAAACACTTTACTTAAAACGATGCCCACGACTATGACTTCCAATTAATTACGTATCTTTTCATGGTGGCTCTCAGATACTAATTATCTGACGACTAGCAAATTAATACCCTTTTTTTAAACACTTTACTTAAAACATTGCCCACGGAACATGACTTCCTGATTAATCACTGGATTTTTTCATGTTGGTTTTCTTAAACTCTCAGATACTTTCCATCTGGAGGAGCGGAAACAAGCCATAACGGTGTGCCAGTTGGAAAGCCCCGGATGCCCTAGTAAGTCCCTGATGTGATCATACTTTATGTGAAAATGACAGGGTTACTCTCTAACCCACTTCCTAAACCGATATCCATTATTTATTTTTGAATTATTTTTAGATGAATGGCCACGCCTGAGGAACCGGAATAGGTCCACTAGCATGAGGTCACTGAACGGCCCGTTTTTAAGTAAGAAATCTTCCTTCCGAATTTAATTAATGTAGTACAACCCTGCTTCAAATATAATTCCTGATAATCGCCTTTTGTTTTAAATTATGTCACCTTTAGGCGCTCCATGTACTCTCGTCCTGAAGAAGACCCCAGTATGAGGCTTCAATCAACCCTTGCTCCGTAGGGGTCGAAACGTAGACCGCATTGTTTCCATTTACTTAACATAGGAAGCAACTCGTTGATACAGACAAACCCTATGTTAAAGTTGTTTTACGGAACTAATGAACAAAATTAGTCTGGAAAGGTTGCATTAATCACTGTGATTGTTACATGGTCACAACATCCTTTACCCAGTCCCCACCACCACCCAATCACACCCATCCCTCTCAAACTGTCTCCTCTCTCCTTCACTTTGAGCGCTATTTTCATTGTACTATTATATGTGAAATTCTAATATGGTTGTACGAATCCACAAGGACTATGTTGAAACAATTATGTTGAGCCTTTGGTCTGGCTGACTTTGTTTGATTTAATGAAGAAATTGTTTGCCTGAATGAGGCATAACTTGTGTGATTCCGGTAAATACATTACCATGTATATTAATTTTTGAAAAATTGGAATAAATTCCTTGTACTACATCAAAGTAATTTGTCTAGGAAGTTTGTGATGTAAAGATTGTTCATGATGAATTCTTGATCCATAACCAATACAGACACTGACCAATATACACATACCTACCTTTACTGACCCAGGTCAGGTTGTCTTAGGGTTCACCCCGTTGTGAACTTACTACTCCTAAGTGGACAGTGCAGGAGTCCAGATTGAGGGGTGAGAGGGGGAGAGAGTCCCCAGTGGATGAACCAGTGGGACAGGGGCCAGCCAGAAGGGCTGAGTCTCCTAGGAGTGACCATGGTGACACCACTTCTATCCTGGCGGATCTTTACACACTGTCAGATGGACAGGGGATGGAAGATCTGCACCAGGCAGACTGTCACACAACACATGAGGTATGTGTTACCCTTGGGGGACCTATGTGCTCCCCAGGAAGTCCTGGTGTGCCAGGAAAGTGCTCAACCACAGGGGTTAGTCCCTGGGTTGGGAAGCCAGGTTCAGGTGTTGCCTGACCTGGAGGAAAGGACAACTGTAATCAGTGTCTCTACCGGTTTGTCTTCTGGGGCACGGCTCCAGGTGGGAGGGTGCAGGGCCTCAGTAAGGGGATGGGGAGAGGGCAGCCTCACCCCTGACCTCTGCCCAGTCTAAGGGTACAGACCCTAGGCTGGGATCCCAGTTGCAGGATAGAACCCCTGAACTGGTAGGCAAATTGTGCAGGACACCTGCCAGAGGTGTCCTGATAATTCTGGAAGGGGGTACAGGTCCAGGTACGAGGGTACAGAGCCCTGAGGAGCAGGAGGAGCAAGTGTGGGAAAACCCACCCCAGTCTCCTGTCCAGCCATCGGGTACAAGCCCTGGGTTGGTGGGTCAGTGTCAGGATGTTCTACCTGATCTGACAGAGGGAGAGTGGACCAAGGGTGCCAAGCACCTGGGGCTAGTGTCCCCCACACTCTGACACCACAGAGGTTGGAGAACCACGAAAGGCCTGGGGCCTGGTTCTCCTCCCTGACTGACAGCTGTCAGTGGCCACTGTGACTTGCTGTCCTAGTGGACAGAGTTGCCCCTGGGAGGGGGACAGGAGTTGCACCTCAGGGTGGACTGGGCCATACCACTGTGTTGGCCATGTGGGTACTGTCTGTCTGTTGGGACACACCGGTGAGCAAGCTAAGGTTAGGTACTGCACTGGTGGTGTCCACAGGTGAGGAGAAGGGTTTTCCATGGGTTAGCTTAGTGGGCCCTGAGCGTATGGAGAGAGGGACCCAAAAAGGTTCAGAATGGCGTAGAACCGGAATATGACCCTGCAGTTGCAGGCCAGGGTCCATATTCTATCACCCAAAGCAGGGAAGCCCATCAAGGTAGTGATTGGGCTACCCTGTGTTTTGGCTGGAAGGGGGCTGTGTTGGACTTGGCCCTTTTTGCAGGGTCATCCCTGAACGTTTTGCCTTCCTCTTGTATTTATTCTGACCTGTTGGTGGTTTTATGACTCTGGGCACTTCACCACTGGTGATGAGTGCGAAAGGGCATATGCTCTCTATTGTAAATTGTTGTAATGGATTAGTGATTCCATGATTGTTTATTTGATTTACTTGTCAGACCATAGTACAGTGCACCATGTGTGCCCAGGGCCTGTAAATCAAATGCTCCTGGTTGGCTTGCAGCACTGGTTCTGCCACCCACAGTGGCAGCTTGTAAAGTGTGTCTCAGGCCTGCTATTTGGAGAGCCTGTGTGCAGTCTAGTACAGCCGTATCGACTTGGTAAGTGCACCCACTTACCAGTCCCTAAATCTTCCCTTTTGTACATGTTAGTCACCACTAAGGTAGGCCCAAGGTACCCCCATGGGCAGGGTGAATTGTATGTAAATGTAGGACATGACCTAATATATGTGGCATGTCCCGATAGTGAATTACGGCCAATTTCGTTTTTTCACTATTGCAAGGCTACCTGGTCCCATAGGCCAGAATGGACAGTTTGATTACAATATCTTATAATCCTAACTGACTCAGGGTACTAGGTAGAAATTCGAGTTTAGTATGCCTGATCCCAGAATGCTAAAATACATATTTTAGTGAAGTTGGTTTTAACATTCTGTGTTTGAAAATACCACTTTTAGAAAGTAGGTATGTTCTTGCCTAACCATCCAGCCACTGCTAGGTTGTGTATTGTATGTCTGGTTTATGAGTGACAGGAGATGCGGTGGCTCCAGGAGACAGGGTGAGTCAGCACTAGGCTGAATAGACCTATCTGCATTGGGAGTGGTGGGAGGAATAGCACCTGGGCCTGAATAGTGCTTTGCCTGTCTTCCACAATGCTGCTCCACCTCCTGTGGTGCGTCTGATGACCCTGGCCCAAACAGGCAACGGATGAAGTTGTGCACTGGCAGAATGCACCCAGAACTGGTTTGGACTAGGTACAGACACTCTCTGCCTTCAGAGACAAACGATTAGTGTGTATAAAAAGGGAGACCCAGATCCCAGAACTTTAGATCACTTCTGGGAATAAAGACGAGCCTTTGCTGAGGAGAAGAACCAGAAAACTGATGGAGGAGACTACCCCTGTGCTGTGTGCTGCTTGGGTGCTGGCCTGTAGTGGTTGCTTCATTGTCAAAGAAAGCAGAAAAAGGACTGAGTGTGCTTTCATCATCTTGAAGAAGAATCTCCAAGGGCTTGAACTGTGCTTGCATCCAGCCTGAAGTCTCATGGATACAAAACTTCAGCACAAGCTCCCCCCTAAATTCCCTTGCTGGGAATTCAAGTGCCTCCTGTTGTGCTGGGCCTTCTTAGAGACTGAGTGTCACTGAGAGCTGTAGGCGCGACCCAACGGAGAAGAAGGGTGTTGCCGCCGAAGCAGCTGTCGTGGAGAAGTGTGGCTCACTGGTTAGAGGAGGCAGACCTGGAAGCAGAGGTCAGCCTGGGACCAGGGTTCAATTCCCGGCTCGGCGGGGTCTTGAGTCCTAAAAATGTCCATGGACTCGACAATTCTTGCTCCGGTGCCTACTCGATTCACGGGTTCACACTCTGTGACTCTGGGCAATAGCTTGCTTAATCTCCACAACGGCCCCTCGCGGCGGGATGCCTGGCTTTCACCTTGCGGATACCCTGCCGGGGTTATCTCACAGGGGAATACCAGGACGGGTTCCCTAAGCAAGCGCTTAGAAACCGCTCGGTGATTTGCGCTATGTAAATTCCTGTACATTTACATTTACATTTACATCTCATCGCCGAATAAGCATGCCACTGCTGCCGCTGTCGACATCACATCACCAAAGTGCGTTGCATCACCTTAGAAGCGTGCCGCCGCAGAGGTCACCGTCACATCACCGGAGAAGCGTGTCGCAGGGCCTGTCACAGCTAAGAAGTTTATTGAGTCGCTGCAAGGCCGTCGGACCGTGCACGGATCGCATCCACGTTGTCGCACCATAACCAAGACGCCATTTTGTCGCATCGCACAGGAGCGTCATCGGATCGCAGTAAGAAACCGGCAAATCAACACCCCACACCGTAAGGCAGCGAGCCTCAACTCCCCTGTGCAGCAGTAAGGCACCAACGCATCCACTCCCCTGAGTGTAAGGAACGGCGCATCACCTTCCCTGCAACCCTTTTGCTTGTTTAGCGTTAGGCATCCCAGGTACTGTGAGAATAAAGTGTCACATTTACAATCTAAAGTGAACCAAGCTATTTCTACCACTTTAAAGACTTATTTGGATTAGAGTATTGTGGATTTTACTTGTTTGGTCTTGTGTTAAGTCTAGTAAAGATTACTTATTTTTCTAAACTGGTGTGGTGTTCATTTGTAGTGTTTTCACTGTATTACTGTATGGTTTCACAAATGCTTTGCACACTGCCTCTGAGATAAGCCTGTCTGCTCGTGCCAAGCTACCAAGGGAGTGAGCAGGGGTTATTTTAGAAGTGTACCCTCTTACCCTGACTAGAAGCAAGGGTCCCTATTTGATCTAAGGTACCTACCTCTGCCAACTAGAGACCCCCAGTTCTAACACAAAGGATAACACATACTTTGTTTGCATTTCAGGATCCTCCACACTAGTTCCCATTAATCAATTGACTTTCCAATTCTAAAATCAGAGGAGTAATATCATTATTTGCTATTTATTTAATAATTCTGTGAGAAATTGGGTTGTAGGTTGAGAAGGGTGAGAGCCCTTCTAAAAAAACAATCCCCGTCAGGGTGAACCACTAAAGTTACTACATTAACATGTGCTTAACCCTCTGGTAGCTTGGCACAAAAGTAGTAAGGTTTAATTTAGAATCAATGAGTAAAGTTTTTATGCAACATACAAACAGTAATAAAGTGAAAATACAGCACAATAAAAATAATAAACCAATCTAGACAAATAGAGTACATTTTAATAATGTATTTGTCACCAAAACAACAAAAGTTCAATCAGTAGAACAGGAGTTATTATGTTTTGAAGCTTAAAGAGAAAACTAGCGACTAAAAGATCAAATTGCCAACCACGAATATGTAGTCGCACAAGCAAGACCAGGGCAAAGTCAAAAGTTATGACGACCACAATGGACCCGGGTTGCAATTCGGATACACAAAGTGGATTGGGCCCGGTCTCCATTTACCTTACGACTTGGAAGAAATTTAGTGAAAATTGTTTGGGAGGGTAAATGTCAGGGAGACAAGGCAGCTGGGGGTGTCTGAGGAGAGCGTCCTCATCAGGGAGTTGCTGGTTGCAGTAGCATTGAAGATTCCTTCGTTCTTATGTAGCCTCCTTTTTAGAAGTCAAAAATATCCAGCAGGACCAAGCTACAGGCTGTAGCTGACAAGGGCTCCATGAGTCAGGATACCCCTTGTGCAAGAGCTGCTGAATAGGATTTGCTGCTGCTGCAGAGAAGAATGTAGCGGGAGCTGAAGCGAAGTCAGGACGATCAGCGATGCACCTTGGGAGAATCGACAAGCAGGTAGGTCCTGGTTTCCTCTCAGTTCTCAGAGTAATTTTTTGCCAAAAAATATCTAAATCCCAAGTTGTGATCTGTGTAAATGGAACCTATGATGTGTCAGGCCTTGACAAAAATGATATTACATTAAATCTGCTAGATCTCTAAACATGCACTATCACTCTGAGTCACTGCACAATCCAAATTACAGAATAATGCATGCAGGTTTCAGCTTGCACTGGATTGAATAAGGCAGCCTCACGTGCAGGCTCCACACTGTCAAACTGGATATGACAGTCAGAAATGCAAGCAATGACTGGGGATAATTCAGGCCAGCTCTGGCTTACCTAAAATGGGACAATCCAAACACACTTCCCAGCTCTTCTTCAGGGGCATTCCAGGGGTTTGTCCAAGATGGCTGCCTTAGTAGTGTACTATGTCCTGTATTGCGGATTATTAAACCTCATTAATTTTCCAGACTCAGCCCACTTCTCTGTGCAGGGCATAGCCACAATAAAACAAGGTGCAGCTGAAAATCTGTGCTAGGTCGTCCTAATCAAAGCAGGAACTGAAGGAGTCAGTGAACTTGCATGGAGCAGGTGATTTTGGAATGCAGCCTTGGAGGCCAACCCACAAATAAAGGGGAAGTTGATGATGATGCACCTGGGCTTGCCATACGATTCAACTGAGGAGTAATGACTTGAAGACTGCAATGAGAGAGGTGCTCTCTTTGAGAGATACCATGCTTCATGGTGGATCGCCAGATACAAAGGTGCAACTGGAGGCTGACAGACAGTGCTTAGGGTGAGTGATATTTCCTGGGCCAGTGTATAAGAGGCCAAACACACAGCAAGAAGGGAACCACAATACTTATGCAGGATGCAACATAAAACCCATGTTTAAAGGTGCTACTTTGTGCACAAGGGTGGCATTAACATTGGGGACCTTTTTTACTGATCTGGATTCTACATGAACATGGGGCACCTGCCCTGCGACGGCATCATAAGTTAATATTCAGCTTGGTGGTTTAGCCATAGTAGAGAGGTAAAAACAGAGCTAAAAACTATGGACATGGCAATTCTAGCGTTATGGCCTGTTGCACTATGACCCATACAGAGTATCACTTTCAACCCCCGTTAGCTGACTAGAGTATGCACTTTCAGGAAAGGCCTTAAGAAAGCTGCTATACTGGGGTCACGTGGATGCTAATCCATAGGAGAAGGTCTTCTAAAGATATCACACACATGACAAATAACTGCAGTGCTGCGCTTCACCCCATAACTGATGGTAGGACCCAAAAAGAGAGCCCATCCTCCAGATTTTAGGTAGCGAGATAGGGAAGGAGGATAATAAAGAGACCAAAATACATTTAGCAACACTGATGTCATATCCGCTGCCATCATAGATGATAGATGCATCCACGGATGGGGGGGTGAGTAAATAATATGGTACAAGGTGGTGATGACATGGCAAACCTTTCACTGGAAATAAAGGAAGGGGAGACTGGATTCCATGGATGGCAAAATTGACTCTTTCATTTTGAGAACAGACCACATTAAGGAACTCCTTGACAAACAAGCAACCAGAATGGATATCTGACGTGGAAGAGGATGCTAACACACCACAGAAAATAAAGCTTGCAATGGAGAGGGTCCTAGAATTGTAGAATTCAAGAATTAACGTTGAGAAGAAAGGTTGCAGTGTAACAATATCCACATTCCTATAAGGATTATAAATTGCAGGAATCACAAGCCATCCATACTAGTAAGCAGTTTATTTTAACAGTTTTTGGTCTGGAGAAGCACAAACTCAGGATTTAAAATGTATCATAGTGGCTAGGGTTGGCTTACCTATTAACAATATATTTCTACTGAAACAAGCCCTTTTTAGCAACATTAGATTAACGAAAGACGTGGGAAAAAAACATAACTTCCTAACCTATGGCGAACAGTTTTGCATGCAGCTCTTTGATGACAATTCATAGATCACTGTGCTATATTAGGATTATAATTTAGGAACTGCAAATAACAAAATGTTCCCTGTGACTATAGCAGTATTCCACTGAGCTATCGACATAAAATACAGCTTCTGTGATCTGCATGGTACACGTTCTTTGCAGCAGGCACATTAACCCTCTTCGCTACTTCATGATGAGTCACAACTGCCACCAGACAAAACTCACATTTCTCTCCAGCAGGAACATTAATACCTAGAGTTATCTTGACATGTTTATAGTTCCTGAAAACTGATGGACACACAAGGAACTCTGCAGCAGGTACTTTTAAAAATAGGTTATTTCTAAAACAACGCCCCCTCCCTTGCTCTGGGTTATGTGCAGCTGCACCGGTTGCACTGCCCTAAAGCCAGACCGGGGCAAGTGTGTGTGATGTGTGCCTGTGTGGTTGGGTGAATGTGAAATTAGCCCATGGCTGGAGGGATGAGTGAGTGTTAGATCTGGGGGTCTCTAGTTGGCAGAGGTAGGTACCACTGTCCAAATAGGGACCCTTGCTTCTAGTCAGGGCAAGGAGATAACCCTCTGAGATAACCCCTGCTCACCCTCTAGGTAGCTTGGCACGAGCAGTCTAGGCTAACCAGAGGCAATGCGTAAAGTATTTGTACCAACACTCACAGTAACACAGTGAAAACACCACAAACTGACTCCACAACAGTTTAGAAAAATAAAGGTATTTTTAATCTAAACTACACAAGACCAAAACGACAAAAATCCAACATACACAGTTCAAGAATATGGTTTCAAAAAGAGTTCTTAAGGTTGCGTTAGAATTCTCTACGTTGCGATAGAATTCTCTACTAATGCGTGAAAAGTTCACAGTTGCGTCACGTTTACTCACAGTACCTTTTAGTTGCAACAAAGTTCCAAAAGCAGAAGCTGGTGCTGTGGAAAACAAGCGATGCGTTGCTCCTGAGACCCTGGGGAGGCGATGCGACAGCCCCGCTGCAGCAGCGGGCGTGTTGCGACGAATCCGGTCTGTATGGGGAGGAAGGCCACTTGTATGGATTCCGGTGCGTAGGTTCCGTAGGAAGTCTGTTCTCGCAAAGGCACGATGCGACGATCTCGTAGGGGCTGCGACGATCTCCGGGGTGACGATGCACGGTCCAGCGGGGATCCTCTCTCTCGCAGCTCCTCGATGCGTTGATTCTGCGACGATGCTCGCAGCGACGTGATGCGGTCCGCAAGCAAGTGGTGCGGCGATCTCACCCAGCGACGACAGGCTCTGCGACGATACTCGCAGCGATGTTCGATTCTCCCGCACCGGTCTGGTGCGTCACGCAAACGAAGGATGCGACGGCTCTGGCAGCGGCATCAGGCGCTGCGACAATCTCGGCCTTCGTAGCGGCGGGAATCTTCTCGCACTGTCGGGGATGCGCTCCGCAAGCGAGCGATGCGACACTTTTCCGTTTCAAAAGTCTCTCAAGCTTAGTTTCAAGCTTCCCAGCACAGGTACAACTTCCAGAGACCCCACAACTGGATCAAGCACTCTAGGAAGGACAGAATTCTCTCAGCAGAGTTCAGGGAAGCTGGGGGTGAAGTCCTTTTGTTCCTGGGACTTCAAAACAGGGAGCCAGCTCTTCTCAGGCCCTTGGAGATTCCTTCAAGACAGGGGACACAGCTCTGCAGCAAAGTCCTTCCCCTCTCCTTGGCAGCAAAGCAACAGGTCAGTCCAGCAGAGCAACAGCAGGACAATCTTCCTTCTTCAGTTTAAGCTTTCTCCTTGGCAGAAGTTCCTTCTTGATTTCCAGGATGATCTAATTTTCTGTTGTCAGGGGTCCTGTACTTATACCCCTAAAGTCTTTGTTCTCTTGGTGCATGTGGGCCCTGAGCCCGGTCTAAACCAGTTCTGGGTGTATCCTGAGCACTTTGTTTTGCTGGCTGCATCTTTCCTTTCAGAGTGAGGGGCAGGGTCCTCAGCCGCCCAGCAGGGGGGTGGAGCCAGCATTGTGGAAGGCAGGCACAGCCCTATTCAGCCCAGGTGCTAACTCCTCCCACCACTCCAGTTGCAACTGCAGTCATTCAGCCTAGTGCTGACTCATCCATCCTGCTGGGGAATTCCCCAGCCCCTGTCACTCACAAACCAGACAGTCAATACACAAACAGGCCCAGGCACACAGAAGGGTTAGACAAGAGAACAGCAACTTTCTAAAAGTGCTGTTCTCAAACCCGGGATTTAAAAACAACCTTTCCTAAAAGATGTGTTATTAAATTCTGAGTTCAGTGATACTAGATACTTATGTCCTATCTTGTTCCTATGGGAAGAAATGCTGTTAACCACTGTAGCCAGCATCCCCCATGTTAATCTATGGAGCAAGACAGCCTTACAATAGTGAAAAACGAAAATGGCTGTAATTCACTACCAGAACATGTTACCTGCACCAGTACATGCTCTACCTTTCACATACACTGCACCCTGCCCAGGGGGGTACCTTGGGCCTTCCATAGGGGTGGCTGATGTGCACAAAAAGGGAAGGGTTAGGCCTGGTCAGTGGGGACACTGGCCAGGAGGACATGGCAGTTCTAAACTGCCCATAGGCACTGCAGTGGCAGGCCTGAGACACACTAGTGCTGCAGGCCCACTAGTAGCATTTGTCATCACCAGCCCTGGCACACCCAGTGCACTTTACTAGGGACTTCATGGTGATACAAACATGCCAAACATGTATATCCAATCAGAATAACAATTTACACAGGGAGCACTTACACTCTGGCACTGATCAGCAGTGGCAGAGTGTCCAAAGCATCTAAACCAGCAAAAACGAAATCCAGCACAGCATCAAAAATACAGGAGGTAGAGGCAAAAAGATTGGGGAAACCACGCCAAAGATGCCAGGTCTAACAGTGAGTGTGTGGATGAATGGGATGAATAAATGGCCGAGTCCATGAATAGAGTATACAGGAATGTTTTAATATTTTAATAAGGAGTGAAAAGAAGGCGGATGAGGGTGAGTAAGGGCATGAAGCTTCAGATAACAACAGTGATAATGCTATCAAAAATTTCAAAAGTACACATATTCTATTCAAGCCTTACGCCTTGGTCGTGCACATTAAAGCATGGGTTTCTCCCAGATGAAGAATGTACTATATAAATACAAAAAATGTGCACTTGAAGTCGTGAAAGGGGGAAGCTATCATAAACTGTAAATATTTAACCGTGTACTGAAAATTCATGATTCTTCCCAAAAGGGTCTTTGTCTCTCCAGTTGTAGTCTGCACGTATTCGCCAAAGCAGTAAAATCAAAAAGAGGAAATTGACTGTTTCAATATCCTACTTTTCTGGACACTGAAACAGAGTTAACCATCAGTGAACTTTTAAATGCACATTGTAGTCTGCAAGGCAATAGACACCCAACCTGAAGCATCATCTTTGTCTGTCATTACTATGTATCTGTCACCCAATGACACTACTCAGACCATGGACTCCATGAATAGTGAGCAGAAGTGTGGTAGCACAACGTCTCTCACTAACGGACAATAGTAGTTCATTTTTCTTCTAACCATAACACAGGCCACTGGCACCTATAAAAACCTATGAACTTGGCAGGGTCTGTAAGGCAATGATTCCTAGACACCATGGTCTCTGGGACAGGGTCCCGCAACTCGTTTTAACCCTGGGTCCCAAAAAACAAAAACGTTTCTGACTGGCCTGGAAATATAATGCAAGTGCATTCGGATGCCCCTCTTCACAGAACAGATACACCTGGGGCAGAAGCAGTGCCGCTCTCAACTTCCAAAGACAGGTACATCTAGGGTAGCAACATTACAGGTTGTTCCCATCTCAGGACTGGTACAAATTGGGCAGCATCAGTGCAAGCTTTACTTCCTCACAGAAGAGGGACAGTATGGCTTCCATCTCTCACAGAAGGCAATCCATGCACTTTTCCATTTCAAGCAGAACAGACCCATCAGAGCAGAAGTACTAGCTCTCATCTTTCACAGAGCTTGAAAAGTGAAGGTATGAGTGACATCTAGGTAAGAGACAGAGGGGCATATTTACAAGCCTGTATCACCACAGGAATGTCACTTTTAACAACGTTCCTGTGGCGATGGGGCTTCACCTTATGTACAATGTGGCGTTAAGGCAATTAATGTGGCTTAACACCGCCTTTTAAATATGGCACCTTTTCATGCTATACTTAGCGTGAAAGGGGTGGGCAATGGGTTTGCAGTGGGCGTTCCATCGCAACACCCATTGATTTTTGATGTTGCTCCCTAATTACAAGGGTGGGATAAACAGGAGGCAGCACCAAAATTTAGATCAGGGAAAACCTGGTCTTAACATGGTGAAACAAGGAGAAATGCTTTGTTGCTTCTCATTTTTGCTGTATCCATGTATGCAGGGCCAGACTGGCTACCGGGCAGTTGTGTGTGCTGCCGTGCTGGGGGCTAATTTCGTTGATGGGGACCTGCGTGTGCAAAACGAAATTCGTTTTGCTTTTTTTATTTCAAATCCCCATCAACGAAAAAAGCCCCACCACAGAGAAATTAGCCCCTAGCTCAGCAGCACACACAACTGCCCGGTAGCCAGTCCGGCCCTGCATGTATGCTACATTGTGCAGTACACATGGAAACAGCAAAATGCCATTAATGATTGTTAAACTATTACTATAGTGCAAAGGTACCTGGGTTGGTGCTAGACAGCTTAATTTAGCGCTTAACAAAAATAGAGGGGGAGGGACCAAGGAGCTCGACCAGGTCCAGTGTCCATGCTCCTAATTAAATCATACTTACAACAAAGGGGACACTGTTCCTAATACAAGGTGCAAAAAGTCACCTGTGTATGCGGGTGAAAAAAGTCACCCATATTTACAAACCAAGAAGGAAAAAGAAACAGAAATCCTAGGTAAAGTGAACTACAGTGAACAGGGAAAACATTTAGTGTCCTCTGTTGCCCTCACACACCTCGAGAGGTGTCATGCTTCATCATCGGGCAGTTGCTCCTCGTAGGGCCGGTGCTGCAATTCCCTACGGGGCCCCCGAAGGGTCTCTTTATCGGAGATCTTTTTGGGACTGCCGGATAGTGCATGTGGGTGTGCGGGGTAGGGGTCATGTGAGGGTGATAGAAAGTGCGTGCAAATATTGTGTAAAATATTTAGTGGGTAACCATGCAGCGAATGTTTGTAATTTGTGCCCAAAGCAGTCTTAACTTCTAAATAAATAAAATCTAGCCCCAAGGGCATATTACGCCAGGGTGTAGACAGAGGTCAACATGTTTCACGCCTGTGTCGCCTTAAGGGTCGTTGGCGTTTTGTCAAGACCAGAATATTTAAAAATAAGTGGTGTACGTGGAAATAGATTAAAATACCCTCAAGATCGACCAGGGCGGGCAGTAACCCGTATACCCGACATCTGGCTACAGCTGCATGTTGTAACCACTCCTGGTCAATACCTAGGAAAGAAAATGGACAATAGAATGCAGTTTTACGCATCAGAAACATCTTGATGCCACATCATGTGCCACCAATGTGTGCACAAACAAATTTTGAAACAACCAGAGTAGCAGACACAGGGGACCCAGGCTCACACCAGGCAACTACGAAAGCCCAGATCCAGCAAGGCATGATTTTGTGCATCTAATGCGCCCAAAAAGGGAATAAACACCCCTGGACATGGACACTGGACCTGGTCAAGCTCCTTGGTCCCTCCCCCTCTATTTTTGTAAGTAATTTAAGCACGGCGGTTTCGCCGTGGGACCAGTCTATCCTCTTTTGTTTTGTTCTTTTATTTTCACAGGCACACGGGACAACATCGTTCTGCCAATCGGTAATCTCTAACAGAGCCCACATTTTTTGCAAAGGCTTTAGTAGCGCCTGGGATTTCTTTCCACCTAATATTCTATAAACTGGACTTTTATAGTCTCTCACTCGTATGGATGAGGGAGTAGGTAGGGAGGAGAAGTTATTAAGCCAATTGCACCTTGTGTGACATTTTACCTAATCCTGATATACCCCTCAACTCCACTTTACGTCCTATTACCCAGTCAACAAAGTGGCTATTTATCTGTTCCACCCTCTAGGGCAGGCAGGCATTTATTAGTGCAACAACCACCAAGACTATGGAGCCTCCAAACGGGACACATACGCATTCAAGTAGCTATTATGACAACAAGCATAGCTTATTAGTATGAGCTATATTTGAGAGGGGACGTTTATAATCATTGGGTTTTCACTACAGTATTGCACCTTTCTTTAGAGTATATGAGCATCAAGAGTGCTTGCGCTGCGCATGTGTTGGGGAGTAGTCCTTCCCTTTCTGCACATGCGCGGCGCGTCGTTAACAACTGAGCATGCGGACTGACCCTTCTTTATTCATTAGGATGTTCCGGTGAAGTTAATCACATAGCACACCTGACCCCTTAGATCTGCTTTAAATAACTTCCGCGGAATGCGAAGTCATTTCCGGGCAGACGCAACGATGGGGTAGGTGTGGAGGAGACAGCACACGAGCGAATCTGTGAGTAGAATTTGGAAGTGAGTCGGGTACAGCTATGACTGAGCACCCTTGATATGGCATTCCGAGTCCGTTTTGTTAACCCCAAGTAATTATTTGTTACCTTTACAGCCTGTTAATGCGGGGTGTGTTCGTTGCCTGCTGCCGGTGGAAGCGTTTCCTCAGCGTAGCGAGGTGAGCACACATTTAGAATCTACAGCATCGGGGCATTAATTTTAGATGAGGCCCTACTAACATCATGTTTTACAGGGTTTGGCAAATTTGGTTTTTAGGGTGGCAATATTCACGAGTGGGCCCTTCCCTTAACCACCGCATTTTATTTTAGTATAAGATAGGGGTGTTTATTCCCTTTTTGGGCGCATTAGATGCACAAAATCATGCCTTGCTGGATCTGGGCTTCCGTAGTTGCCTGGTGTGAGCCTTTGTCCCCTGTGTCTGCTACTCTGGTTGTTTCAAAATTTGTTTGTGCACTCATTGGTGGCACATGATGTGGCTTCAAGATGTTTCTGATGCGTAAAACTGTATTCTATTGTCCATTTTCTTTCCTAGGTATTGACCAGGAGCAGTTACAACATGCAGCTGTAGCCAGATGTCGGGTATACAGGTTACTGCCCGCCCTGGTCGATCATGAGGGTATTTTAATCTATTTCCACGCGCACCACTTATTTTTAAATATTCTGGTCCTGACAAAACGCCAACGACCCTTAAGGCGACACAGGCGTGAAACATGTTGACCTATGTCTACACCCTGGCATAATATGCCCTTGGGGCTTGATTTTATTTATTTAGCAGTTAAGCCTCTTTGGGTACAAATTACAAACATTCGCTGCATGGTTACCCACTAAATATTTTACACAATATTTGCACGCACTTTCTATCACCCTCACATAACCCCCTACCCCGCACACCCACATGCACCATCCGGCAGTCCTATAAAGATCTCCGATAAAGAGACCCTTCGGGGGGCCCGTAGAGAATTGCAGCGCCGGCCCTACGAGGAGCAACTGCCCGATGATGAAGCATGACACCTCTCGAGGTGTGTGAGGGCAACAGAGGACACTAAATGATTTCCCTATTCACTGTAGGTCACTTTACCTAGGATTTCTGTTTCTTTTTCCTTCTTGGTTTGTAAATATGGGTGACTTTTTGCACCCGCATACACAGGTGACTTTTTGCACCTTGTATTAGGAACCGTGTCCCCTTTGTTGTAAGTATGATTTAATTAGGAGCATGGACACTGGACCTGGTCAAGCTCCTTGGTCCCTCCCCCTCTATTTTTGTTAAGTAATTTAAACACGGCGGTTTCGCCGTGGGACCAGTCTATCCTCTTTTGTTTTGTTCTTTTATTTTCACAGGCACACGGGACAACATCGTTCTGCCAATCTCTAACAGAGCCCACATTTTTTGAAAAGGCTTTAGTAGCGCCTGGGATTTTTTCCACCTAATATTCTGTAAACTGGACTTTTATAGTCTCTCACTCATATGGATGAGGGAGTAGGTAGGGAGGAGAAGTTATTAAGCCAATTGCACCTTGTGTGACATTTTACCTAATCCTGATATACCCCTCAACTCCACTTTACGTCCTATTGCCCAGTCAACAAAGTGGCTATTTATCTGTTCCACCCTCTAGGGCAGGCAGGCATTTATTAGTGCAACAGCCACCGGCTCAATGGTTAGAGGCAGCAGACCCGGAGGCTGAGGTCGGCCCGGGACCAGGGTTCAATTCCCCACGCGGCCAGGTGCAGGACCAATGTCAGCGGGCCCGATAATTCTTGCCTCAGTGCCACTCTAACCATGGGGTCCCATGCTGCAACTCTGGGCAATAGCTTACTTAATCTCCACTCTGGCCCCACCACCGCCGGGGATGCCTGGCTTCACCTTGGGGATGCCCAGTAAAGGGGCCATCTCACAGGGAAAGCCAGGAAGGGTTCCTCAGTGGTAAGCGCTGGGATGCTCCAGGGTAACCACGCGCTCTATAAATCCAGCATTCATTCATTCATTCACCATGACTATGGGGCCTGCAAACGGGACACATATGCATTCAAGTAGCTATTATGACAACAAGCATAGCTTATTAGTATGAGCTATATTTGAGAGGGGACGTTTATAATCATTGGGTTTTCACTACAGTATCGCACCTTTCTTTAGAGTATATGAGCATCAAGAGTGCTTGCGCTGCGCATGTGTTGGGGAGTAGTCCTTCCCTTTCTGCACATGCGCGGCGTGTCCTTAACAACTGAGCATGCGGACTGACCCTTCTTTATTCATTAGGATGTTCCGGTGAAGTTAATCACATAGCACACCTGACCCCTTAGATCTGCTTTAAATAACTTCCGTGGAATGCGATGTCATTTCCGGGCAGACGCAACTATGGGGTAGGTGTGGAGGAGACAGCACACGAGCGAATCTGTGAGTAGAATTTGGAAGTGAGTCGGGTACAGCTATGACTGAGCACCCTTGATATGGCATTCCGAGTCCGTTTTGTTAACCCCAAGTGATTATTTGTTACCTTTACAGCCTGTTAATGCGGGGTGTGTTCGTTGCCTGCTGCCGGTGGAAGGGTTTCCTCAGCGTAGCGAGGTGAGCACGCATTTAGAATCTACAGCATCAGGGCATTAATTTTAGATGAGGCCCTACTAACATCATGTTTTACAGGGTTTGACAAATTTGGTTTTTAGGGTGGCAATATTCACGAGTGGGCCCTTCCCTTAACCACCGCATTTTATTTTAGTATAAGATAGGGGTGTTTATTCCCTTTTTGGGCGCATTAGATGCACAAAGTCATGCCTTGCTGGATCCGGGCTTCCGTAGTTGCCTGGTGTGAGCCAGTGTCCCCTGTGTCTGCTACTCTGTTTGTTTCAAAATTTGTTTGTGCACACATTGGTGGCACCTGATGTGGTGTTAAGATGTTTCTGATGCGTAAAACTGTATTCTATTGTCCATTTTCTTTCCTAGGTATTGACCAGGAGCAGTTACAACATGCAGCTGTAGCCAGATGTCGGGTATACAGGTTACTGCCCGCCCTGGTCGATCATGAGGGTATTTTAATCTATTTCCACGTGCACCACTTATTTTTAAATATTCTGGTCCTGACGAAACGCCAACGACCCTTAAGGCGACACAGGCGTGAAACATGTTGACCTATGTCTACACCCTGGCATAATATGCCCTTGGGGCTAGATTTTATTTATTTAGCAGTTAAGACTGCTTTGGGTACAAATTACAAACATTCGCTGCATGGTTACCCACTAAATATTTTACACAATATTTGCACGCACTTTCTATCACCCTCACATGACCCCCTACCCCGCACACCCACATGCACCATCCGGCAGTCCTAAAAAGATCTCTGATAAAGAAACTCTTCGGGGGCCCGTAGGGAATTGCAGCGCCGGCCCTACGAGGAGCAACTGCCCGATGATGAAGCATGACACCTCTTGAGGTGTGTGAGGGCAACAGAGGACACTAAATGTTTTCCCTGTTCACTGTAGGTCACTTTACCTAGGATTTCTGTTTCTTTTTCCTTCTTGGTTTGTAAATATGGGTGACTTTTCGCACCCGCATACACAGGTGACTTTTTGCACCTTGTATTAGGAACAGTGTCCCCTTTGTTGTAAGCTTAATTTAGCGCGCCAGTGCTAGGAAAAACACAGGGATGTGCCATATCTTTGTAAATGCAGCTCATCCCAGCATTTTTGGAATGGGAGAGCATGGCGTTAGTATTTTGTGCTTAATGCCGCGCTACGCCATTCCTTTGTAAATATGCCCCAGAGTCCAGAGAGAGTGCCTACATTTCTGAGATAGATGCATAAGTGTATTAGTTAGTAAGTATGCACATTCTTGACACCATTCATTCATGACTCTGGTGATATTCCAAATCAGAATACAGAAAATCCAGCTGATGTTACTTGGAAATCTGCTATTTTTGTTGATTTTTTGGTGTTCCACTTATACAGAAGTCGTTTTCAACTAGTAGGTCATTTTTATCTGGGTAAGCCTCATCAAAGCGTAACTGACTATGATCTAGCCACGCAGACAGGTGTCAACCTCTCTAAAAGATGTTGAATGCACACGCAACAGGTGCCGTGCTATTCCAGGCTCAGTGCTCAACCTGGTCAAAATGTTGAGGGCCACCAGTGAGCCTTATTGAAGTAGAGAATATTTCAAGTCCTATGTCTCTGGTGAAATGTGAGAGGCTAAACTGTGTCTGAATTGCGTAGTAGACAACAGCAATGCCACAAGCGAAATGCACTTATCTAGATGTGTCTGTGAAATGATAATCCTCGATGATATAGACAATACAGCAGAGGGACTTAGCGCCACATAGTGCCACATAAGTCTTTAAACGTGTGCTAAAATAGTAAAAAAGAGTGCAAGTTAACATAAAGGGATAGATTTACAAATATTTCGTGCTGGCTTTGCCCCATAAAGGTGATGCAAACCAGCGTAAACATTTTTTGTTGAACAGCGCAAACCTTGTTTTGCGCTGGAAAGTTGCCTAAAAGTAACATGCATTACTCTGCATCAGAGGGGTCATGGAATCCTATGCTACCACCCATGCTTTTCAAAGCAAAACCTCATCTACCAACAATGGGAGGTAGGGTTTTGTGCCAAAAAATAATGCCACTTTGAAGCAGGCTTTAAAAGGAGAAATATCTTTATTCCTCCTTTCTATTCCAACTTTGCAAGTGTGAAACACTGTACAACGCACATGCAAAGCGAAGAAAGGTTTACAGTTTGTCTAGGCATAAAATGTTGTACTACAAGGGCACACCTATGCTAGACTCACGCAGACAGCAGTAGTGACGCCCTTGGGGCAAAGGTGTATTTGTGGCGCACGGCATCCTGATTGTGCACCCTGATTGTGCACCGATGCTAGGGAGAGGGAAGTGTGGATGCTGTGCAGCGTTGTGTCTGGACTTAAGTGTCTGTACATGCAAATTTAAGTCCCAAATATCAATGCTTGTTTTGTTTGTTTGTAGAATGTTGATTCCAGATCTGACTGTGAGCTAATCTGGACAAAATGAAATAGATAAGCAATATAAAGGTGTTTCTAAATGTGTGTACTGTATAGAAAGTTTTTTTTAAGTATGTAAACATAATTCTTTTTTTGCAAGAAACGTGGTTTTATTAAATGGCTAGCAAATACAAAAAGATTGCAGTTTATCAGTAGTGCTATAAATGTGACAAGCTGTTCAATGTTGTCACTTCCGTTTCAGTTGCTATATTGATAACGCTTTAATGTCTCTTCGCACAAATGGCGTGAAAGATGTCAGTAGAGTGTTTTGCCAGAGGTAAAACAGCTGTACTCTGCAAATCCAACAGACGCTTAAAGCAAGGGTGTGTAACTTTAAACTTTTCTTTTACTCCTTTGTCGTTGGCGAGGTGGTGCTTGAACCTGCTAATATTCTTGATTGTGGAAGAAAACAATTTGATTGGATAAATTCAGTTATTCCTAAATGTAAATGTTTCAGGAATTTGCCTTGTACTCATATGCGCATCTTGTTGTTTACGTTTAAACAAATTACCTTATTAAATGTCTAGAAAGGATACTCTGACAAATTATTACGCTAACAGCTCTTATAATTATTGTGACATTTGCCAGTAAAATTGAATATGACTAAAATCCCTGAACTGTAGAAAGCTCTGCTTGTATCAACTGAGTCCAACACAGCAATATATGGCATACACGAACAGGCCCAGTAGTGTATGGAATCAGTTAAAACAATACTACTGTATCCTTGTCACTATTATTCATAATTCAGGCTCAAGATGTGCTGCAGCAAGACACAGCAACTAGTTTTGATCACATCTCTGGAACTCGTGCGCAACCTCAACACTTCCCACGTGGGCAACAATATTGCCACAAGCTCATTCTACCATGCATGCAAGCACCAGATTGCACCAAGTTTTCCCACTCAACCAAGCCGTCCAGGTTAACTTGATGCATATCCACACATTCATTTTCATGTTGACAAATTAGCTATCTTCAAGCAATTCAAATGATGAAAGGCTAGACAGCTGCAGTGTCATTCCTTATGATATAGTAAACAAATCAAGTACAAGGTTGCCAGCGCAGGAAAGTTGTCACATCGATTTACTGCCAAAAAAGGTCAGAGTTGTCAGTAAAAAATGATTGATATGCAGTCGTAAATTAGTAGCAAAACATTCATACATAGCACATTCAATTTTGTATTTGGAAAGGACACCCTAAACATGCCTCTGACAAATACCGATTCCCTAACACATATTGTGATTCGATAATGTATCACCAAATTGGAATTTGTGCCTTTGTACATTCAAATATTTTCACTGCAAAAGGCCCATTCGGATCATATCCCTTGACGAGTCTGGAGCAATGCTAGGTTCCGTAGGCGCCTGGACCGTCATAGTCACTTCGGTAATAAGCCAGAATTGGGCCATTTCCAACTGCAAAAATGCTTTGTACATATAGTTCCTCATTGAACAGTGGGGTCTCCAAAAATTATTTATGTCACCTTTTTCATTGGGAATTCTGATGTATTTGCGCTCCTGTTCAGTAGGCTGGTCTCTCACTCCCTCATATTGAATTCTGGCATGCGCAATAGCAGCCTTGTAATTGATTTGAAATAATATTTTCGTTTTTTAAAGCAGTAGATTGCCGACAAAGCGATTACCACAGAGGTATATGAGTCTTTATTTATTTGTGTATTATTCATTCATGGTTTTATATATTAGGAAGTAATATACTGTGAAATATACACAGTATACTTTGACAATAATGGAATTGAGGTGCTAAACATACATTAAAAAAAGCAGAGAAATCTGCATGTGTGCTGTTCAGAGAAAGGTCCACGTTTAAAAATGGATTCAACAGTGCAAAGATAGGAGGCGTGGCCAGCAGCCAAGGGAAATGGCCGCCGCCTAGAGTAGCTCCAGCTCACCGCAAACTATTCCCCTACAAATCCGAGCACCAATCCGTTGGCGATGCCAAAAAAGTGTAGGAGGAGAATCAGACCCAGCCAGGGACAGAATAAACAGACCAAAACTCGAAAACGACAAAGGAACAACCAGATAGGCCACAGTAAATGAGCACGGCCTAACCGGTGACTTGGCACCGGGGCCTCGAGTGCCGGAAGGGCCGACAAACCAGATGATCAGCAGGCTCTCCCCAGGATGAAATTGAGTGCGGGCAGCGGCAGTGGCGGGAACGGACGAGTGATTAAAGCTGGCGCCCTTGCAAAGATCCACATGCACCAGCTTGAGCCAACCACACAGGCATGGCCCAGGAGATACTGGGACGCCGGGGCCCTGAGTGACGGGGAGGCTGAGACAGCACGCATCGGCGTGACCACGTCGGGGCCTGGATCGAGTGCTGTTCCGCGCCCACTCCAGAGGTATAGGGCAAAGAGAGGATCAAGGACTAGTGGGCCCAGCTCGGGTACGGCCGTGAGACAGGCCCATATTGTGACTGACCTGCTGGGCTCCGGAATCCAGAGCACCCCCTTTCTTCCTCAGCTGCATGAATCAGCCGCATTTATGACCTAAAGACAAATTAGCAACTTGGTGTGCGGCATGATTGTGAGGCTGCGGGAAATACAGGATGGGGCAAGCCAACCAGTTGGCGGGCCACAACGCACACCGCAGAATAAGTACTCACCTAGCATAATTGAGGCGCGGTGCAGGCGTGGGCGCAGTGAAGCACCACATTTATGTAAAGAGGATAGAAACCAGCACTGCGGTGGCACTCCGGGAGTACTGAAGTAGGCGGACGTCTCAAGCTGTGGGTTGCCGGCAATCAGGGCCCGGTGCAGGATCTTTCACCACCGTCCCTTGAAATACATAGACAAGTGCACCATTAAACAGGTGTAGGAAAACCGAAAGGCCGCGTGGGGTGACACACCACACTGGCAGGCAGCGGTGATTACTACCAGCGATTTATCTCACACTGTTCAGAGTGGCACAAGGCCTCAGATGACGGGGGAAGAGACCCACGCATTTCGCACCTGACGAAATTGAACAAGTTTGCTATTGCCAAAGAGCAATCGGAGATGACAGACCAAACAACCGCTATGGCTGCAGACCACACGGCAGCAGCTGCGAAGGAAGTCAAGCTACAACATGGCCATATTGAATAACGTACACACGTCCCTAGAGCCACGTATTGATACAGTGTCCGTGGAAATCTCACTGTTCTGTGCAGACCTTAAGATCATGAATGCAAGGGTAATGGAGGTGGAAACCACAGCAGCGACCCTCCGCGAAGAATCAGATACTCTTGAATGTCAAATAAAGCAATTGCAATCTGATAGCAAAGGGATGGCTGCCAAACTAGATGAGTTCGAAGGCCGCTCAAGAGGCAACAGTTAGGATCATTGGCTTACAGGAGAAAGCGGAGGGGCAGGCCACTGATCTATTCGTGGAAGACCTCATCCAGAAACACCTACAACCGCGAGGTCTATCCATTACTTCTCAGTGAGAGGGCTCAATGCGTACCGGGCAGCAAGCCTAAACCGGGCCCCCCGCATGCCCATATTGGCCCGCATCTTGAATTTTCTAGACCCCGACATCATTCTCCAAATAGCGCATGCAGCTCCGCTGCTGCGCTTCAAGCACAGTACCATAACTTTCTTTCCGGACTACACTGCAGGTGTAACAAAGCAAAGGCGCAGTTTCGTCGATCTAAAAAAAGAACTGAGAAGCCGCGAGCTTCAATATTTCATGCTATTCCCCACTAAACTGAGAGTGGAGGCGGAGGGGAATGAGTGGTTCTTCATTACAGCGGAGGAGGCCCATGAATGGCTCGAGGGGTGTTGTCGGGTCGTGAATCCTGGAAAACCCAGGGGGGAGAAACAGAACAGACATCCCTTGGCCGCTGCACCTTAAGGAATGGAAGAGACAGAAACACCAGTGAACATGACAGAGGGCCCGGGAGGTTCAGAGTGAAGGTCCCCCCCACCTTGAGGAACAGAGAAAGGAAACAACAAACCTGTGCTCTTAAGGATTTCCCATAAAGCGGAAACAATTTAAGACTGTATCAGCAGTGGCCTATTTCGGAAGTGACTATGATAGTCCAGGTGCCTACATTACCTAGCATTGCTCCAGAGTCGTCAAAGGGATATGATCCGAACTAATTTGCAATCTTATGGGTTCTGCTATTTTCTCCATCCATATATCACTGTAGAACTTGTTATATCATCGGCCAGCATAATACGCTAAAGACACTGGGATGGACATGGGGGGACACTGGAAATGCTCCCCACACAGAGGTATCAGGGAAAGGGTAGCAAACGCTCTGCACTGTTGGGGAGGCGGGTAGTTTTGAATCCGTCATGCAGGGAGGTGGAAAGGGTGGGTGTTAGGGATATATATAGTTATAGTTTATCTTGTTGTACTTGTTTGACACTGTTTATGATAAGACAGGACGACTGTCACCTAAGGTTCCGACTTCGATATCCTGTCCAACATACCCATACAGACAAATCATATGACACACTCGACAACGCTGGATATTCACACCACACCTACACTTATGGTGCACCCTCCGGGTAGCCAATACCTACCACTTAGTACATGGAATGTGAACGGCCTTTGGAAAAAACTAAAGAGGGGACTTATCCTACAATAACTTAAACGACAGGCACCAGCGATGGCCCTACTTCAAGAGACCCACTTGGAGGGAACAACATGTAAAGCCCTTGACAGATGGGGCATTCATTTAGTGGTACACTCAGGGTTCACAACAGGCTCATGAGGGCTGGGGATACTGATTAGAAAGCAGTTCCCACTCATTATTCGACGAACATGGACAGACGACCAGGGATGATTTGCAGCCATATTGACCCAATAGGAGGGGCGTACAATCAATATAGCTAAAGTGTACATCCCCCCAGCACTCCACTCAATAGCATTACCGGCGCTGAGCACATTCCTTCTCAAACTCCCGGAGGGCAAGTTAATAACGGGGGGTGACTTATATGCCACGTTAGATGACTCTATGGATCAGATGTCCCCTAGACAGCAACACCGTATGCAATTCAGGCTCGCTGATTTTCAGGAGGCACTGGGCTTAGTGGATGTGTGGCGTTCCTGAGTTCCCAAGACACAACAATATACATTTCACTCGAGTGCCCACAATAGTCTCTCCAGGATAGACTATGTGGTCACACTGGCAGATAGCCCCGGGAGGTTCCGCGAAGCAAGGCACCTGGTCAGAGACATTTGGGACCACTCCCCCATCCTTACCAACTATACTGTGAGTACCCCTACTCAACGTATATATTCCCAATATACCCGGGATATTTATAGAGCCCCAAAATACGAAAGGGTTTGATCACAACATCCCAGCAGTACTTCAAAGAAAATGAGCACTCGGTCTCCTCTCCCCATGTCCAATGGGAGGCCTATAAACCATTCCTTAGGGGACAAGCGATCTCCCTCTTTGGGGGCCATAATAAAGAAAAGATGAAATCCACAGAAGCCCTGGAGCAAGAGGTACACCAATTAGAAACTGAACACTCCCAGGACCCCTCTGAGCTCAATAGGAATAGTCTCAATACAAAAAAGCAGGAGTACAGAGAACACATGTTGGAAGGGGTTAAAGCCAAGCTAGCATCCACGCGACACAAAATATACGAAGTGGGGATAAAGCAGGCAAACTCCCTGCCTGTCTAGATAGACAGGGGTGGGTGGACCGGTGGGTGGCAGAACTCCAGGATGACACCGGAGAGATTATTACAGATCCGCAAAAGATATTTGACGCATTTGCACTCTACTACGAAACATTTTACGCCCCTGTGGCCACGGCGAAACCAGGGGAAGCTACAGAATTTCTCAGAGATATCTGTATCACCAGACTTACAA
The DNA here is from genome assembly GCF_964261635.1 of Lissotriton helveticus. NCBI lineage: Eukaryota > Metazoa > Chordata > Amphibia > Caudata > Salamandridae > Lissotriton > Lissotriton helveticus. The sequence goes on along the minus strand of NC_136069.1, from coordinate 1,377,288,287 downwards.
TAAACGAAACCCAATGACTAGAGGCTGACTTCATATCAGACAAAATAGTAGCAGCCATAGGAAGTATACAGTCTGGGGAAGCCTTGGGGCCGAATGGCATCCCCATTGAGCTCTATAAAAAAGTAGAATCAAAATTATCTCCGTACTTACTGAAGATGTACGAGACCAGCCTAGAGGTAGGAGAGCTTCCCAGGGACCAGAGCAAGGCAACAATAGTGGCCATCGGCAAGTCAGGGAAGCCGGCCCAGGTGTGTGCATTTTATCACCCCATATCGTTGCTCAACACAGAGGTCAAGAGTCTGGCCAAAGTGGTGGTCATTAGATTGACTCCCCACCTCACTAAATTGGTACATCCAGACCAGTCTAGATTTATGCCGGGCAGAAACACAGCACATAATTTAAGACGACTACACAGTGTGCTGAGTAGTAGCCATGCGATCCAGGAAGATGCCATAATCCTCTCCCTTGACACGCATATAGCCATTGACACAGTCGAATGGCCATTCCTTTTTGCCGTCCTTGAACATATGGGGTTTGGGTCCAAATCCCAATCCTGGATTTGAATATTATATATAAAGCCGCTGGCACAAATGATGATAAATGGAAGAATATCCAATGCATTCCCCCAGGACGTGGAACACGACAGGGCTGCCCTTTGTCCCCACTCCTCTTCAACCTCATACTGGAACCGTTAGCAGCCTGTCCTACTATATATGGCATCCCGAGACGTTTGCTAACCAGAATACTCAGCATCTGTGAGACGTACGGGAGGTACTCCAGGTACAAAATTATTTGGAACAAATCTCTACTATTTAAACTGAGTGACCCCCCTGCCGGTCACGCCCAGGGACTATAGGGGAGAGTGGTGGCAAACAGCTCCTGCTATCTTGGGATCTACATTACAGTAGATCCAGACACATTTATGAATAAAAAGCTCCAAGAGCCCCTGAAAAGACTACATCGAGATGCCAAACATTGACCTGTATTCCCTGGTAGTCTGCCATATCCTTACTGTGATTTCCCGCTTTTACACAGTAGTGCTGGAACTAGGGCTTTAAGCGGGCTGGCACTCACCGGTGCTGAGTACCAGCAGTTTTTTAAAAGGGGCCTCGAAATGGGTCTCTACCGAGCTCTGTTTTGTGCCCTGGCACAGGCGGTCCGTTTTTCCCAGACTGCAGTGACATTAGGCACAACGATGTGTGCGTGCTCACACTGCTCACTTCTCTTTGTGGAGAAGTTACGTCATGACGTCATGGCTGGTGAGCATTGTAGGGAAGGGTAATCCTTTAAAGACAGTAATTTTCTCACTGGATTCCCCTTCTCTTTTTGAAATGCAATAGCAGCAACATTGTTATGGTGTCACCAGAGCTTTAAGTGTTAGCTTTTTCAATATTATATACAAGCCATAGTTGCTGCTTATTTATCTTATGCAATTAAGAACCATTGACAAATCCAATAGTCCTGACGTGCGGGTATGATGTTACTTGTTGTATCATATATCTGGATGCAATGACAGAAACAGCTAAATACAAGCCGAGCAGCACACTGTGCTAAGCACAGCTTTTTAGCTTACGTATTTTTAAGCCATGCCCTTATTTACATTTGCCACGCCCCTTTGAGAGACCCTCCAGTTTTTTGCATCCCACTTAAAGCCCTGGCTGGAACGGTTTTCAGAGTGGCGGTGCTGCCATCATTGTTAGTACACTGAAGTCATAGGGAGTGTGAAAATCCAAGAATGTGCCTAAAAACAAGTATAGTAAATGAGCCAGGCCCCTTTAGCAGGGGAATGGTAAATGTGTGGTATGTAGGCAGTAATATTGCCAAAAGTGTAACACACCGACAGATAGATGCAGTACCCTCACTTGTCCTACTACTGTCAGTGTCTCCTCCTAGTCTATGCATTCTGCAACTAAAATCCCTTTGTAGTATGTACTTGGAAGGATGTGGGTGTGTGAATTAATTAACTTCCATAGGATATACATTATTGACTCCCCTGTACTTCTTCTCTTACCTGTGATTGATGTTTAGCCGAAGCAATGGCTGTATGGTGATGGTTTGGTTTCCTAAGGTGCCATGGTGGGTGGTGGTAGCAGTAGTAGACAGTTGCCTTTGCAAACAAGAAAATGAGACATATCAGTCACCTGAGGGAGACTGGGGAACGAGTAGTTCACAAGAAGAACACTGCCAAACAAGAAGAAAGTGATGATGAATGATATTGATATTATTAATGCTAAAGTAAAATAAAACATAATGGTGGCAGGGATAGCCTAGTACAAGTCACAACAAACTGAAGTAGTGGACTCGACCTATAAATTGGACTAGCGTAACCTTTAGTGCTGGAAGGGTGAAATTCAGGATGGCAATTAATATTGGGTCAATATAATTATGTTCCTCTGGGAAAAAAGAGCATAGCGAATACTGCTGAGCATGGGTGGGCAATGGACAATCTAATCTGTTGCCAGTGTGGCCAACAATATATATATATATTTAGAGCAGAGTTAGCAATTCCTCGCCGTTCCTTGAATTAGTGTTGCTTACTTGCTTTATAAAACAAATAGACTATCCATGAGTCTAAAAAGTCTAAGACAGACTATCCAATATGCAAGGAACTTAGGGCCAGATGTAGGTAATTCTATTTTACCGATTCATAAATACCGAATTTTACCGATTTGGTATTTATGAATCGGTAAAATAGAAGTAGTCAGATGTAGGTAATTTTCTTCTCACATTTACCGAATCGGTAAGATTCGGTATTTACCGATTCGGTAAATACCGAATCGGTATTGCCCATTGATTCCTATGGACCTTGAAGGCCATAGGAATCAATGGGCATTACCGATTCGGTATTTACCGAATCGGTAAATACCGAATCCTGCAAGGGTAAAGGGGGTGTCACTTTGACACCCTCTAGCATCCCAAATACAGGCATGTGTGCCATGTGGCACACAGACATGCCCTAAGGGCATGTCTGTGTGTCACATGGCACAGGTGTGCATGCACAGATGTGCATGCACACCTGCATTCGGTATTTTACCACCCAATATGATTGGGTGGTAAAATACCGACTCTAAAGGGCCTGTGGCACTCTCAGGAGTGTCACCTATATGTGGAATTACCGAATCGGTAAAATTACCGATTCGGTATTTTACAGATTCGGTAAATTTACCGAATCTGTAAAATGCTGGCCCCTACATGCCGATTCCTAAATACCGGTCGGTAACGGCCGTATTCGGCCGTTACTGACCGGTATTTCCTCTCCTACATCTGGCCCCTAGTGTGCTAGGTTCCTGTCGTCAGAGGACACTACCTACAAAGAGGGGGGAAAAAATGCTTTTATTTCTTAGAAAAGAAAATTCTTAAAAAAGGACAGATTCCCATCACTCACCTAAGTGACATGCTTCATCGTCTGGGTTCTCCATCCTGGTTACTCAATAGTGTGACCAGGGACTACAACCTTCTCACTGAGAGAGGGGACCTCACAGATGTTTCAATATAGAAAGGTAAGTGAGAAACTACAGATGTGACAAGATATTCTATGTATGTGAGTGATGGACGCAGTGCATGAGGGTGAAAAGTGATAGTAAAATTGGTAGTAGAAGAAAAAAAGTTTAATAAGTATCTTCTGCTATCCAAATTAAAAACAGTGCAATAGCAGTTTGAACAAATTAACTGCTTAGATGTAACCGGTTCTGGTCTACATGTTTCAGCCTATCGGGATATCAATTTGTCCTTGGCCTTCCTCAGGACCACTATAAATATTTGCTACTGTGTGATGAACAATAAAGAGCTAGTTAGTGAAAAAATACAAGGTTGGAATCAACACTACCAGAAAAACCTGATTTACAGATGTGAAGTTCCTCTGCAAGTTACAGGATGCTGCTGTTAGCTCCTGAGCAACACTAAATACATTCCTTTGTAGCTTATCAATACTTTACATTGTTCATATAGAATTTGTCAAACATTTATATACAACAGTGATACATAAGATTAGATTTTTCCATTGTTTTTATTATATCAAAACTTCATTTCTTTTATCATTTCTGTTTTCATATTTTTATTTTTTAAATATATATTTTCTTCATAAGAAACCAACTGTACAAAATTCATAGAAATTTTACATGATCATTAGAACCATTCCTTTTGACACGAATATTATTCAAAAAAAGTTACAGAAAAAAACACACCACCACCCCTGGATTAACTTAAATAAATACAACCATACTACAACGACTCAGACTCATACAATCTCACACAGACCTACATACCCCCAGCATCTGTACACAGTAGAGGTTTATGTGTGACAAAAGAACCCCTGCGAAGAAATAGGTCTAAAATTCAAAGCACGTGGCTCAGCACAAGGTCGACATGCTTTTCGGTGGAGTAAAGATGATTAGACCACCTTCCTCAGGACCTTTCCAGATACCCACATCAAACTCTCAGCTACCAGGGGACCTGAAATACATGAAGAAATAAGCACTGTTGTATCTAAAATATTTGAAACACTTGAAAATTATTATTGATCGGGACAAACATGAACATACAAATGGGCCTGCAGGTCAGTAAGCCACCCCCATACTCTTCCTCCTCCCGCTCATTACAATTAAGGACCCCAAACAGGTAATCCCAACAACTAGGCGACATACCATTCGTTGATAGACTTAAAGTACCAACCACCAACAGTAAAGCAACCATCCCTTTGAACAAGAAGAGAAAAAAAATTGTGAATCCTAGCTTTTAGGCATTAAACACATAGCAGATCACTTACAAAAAATGTAAGTCAGTTTTGGGTGAGTCGTAAGTTAGCAAATATTTTTATCCTCTTAGGATCCACAACTGGAATCCATCCGGATCCTCAGTTGGAGTAAACTCTGCAGTCCTAAAACAAGGAGACATAATTACATAATTTTAAAGACACGAATGTCTGGGATAAGGTTTTACGTTATACCTATATCCTACAGAGCCTAGTATCCTTACCAAAAGTATGATCCTTGATCGAACAAAAATTGTTACTTATTCTTTGATGTTGTCATGTTTGTCCAGTCACGGGAGAAGGGCAGTAATTGACCTAAGAAATTAAAACAAGGTCACATCATGGTAGGCACTACATGACGAACCAAGGTCTAGGAAATATGTCCATAGTAAGATTCTGTCTGGCAAAGATTGCCACACATACTGACCTCAAAATTTTAAATGGAGGGAGTTCACTTGTCGATTTATTCTGTTCAAATATATAGTGAATGTTGTCTTAATTCAATTAGAAAGCTCTTTATTAGTTTCTCTGAAAAAAGCAGAACGAAAACGGGGTCAGATTTTAATTATCCATATTCCACAAAAAAATAACATATACCTAGCCATACCCATTAATCCTAAAACTGCGGCTTACTTCTCATGGGTACCAATGGTAATACAAGGGTCCCAATCCCTATTTTATCAGGGTCCAATGTGTCCTCAAATTAAAGTATGACCCTTAGTATTTCAAATCAACCGGTATGCCCCGTGCATCCATGAACAAGATGAAAGTAAAAACAAGTACGGTATTTATTTTCTCCATTAAGTTTTAAGGAGGCATTTTAAATTTCAAACAAAGTTACAGAGAACCATGCAAAATTGGAAATTCTTGTTGCTGGCTCCGTAAGGTTTTGAGGAGGCATTACAGGCTTAAAACACAGTTACAATAACCGGGGAACCTAAAAATAAAAAGTCCCTCGACTATAATAATACCACCGCTGTTAACCCCCTGGCAGGCACTAGATAACAACCCACGGTAGACAAAGTTCCAAAGATCGGAGTCACCTGTTGCCTGCTCCATAAAGTTTTTAAGGAGACATATTAGGCTTCAGACACAGTTCCAATAACCGTGGAACCTCTAGATAAAATAGCAAGTCCCTCAACGATAATAATACCAACACTCTTAACCCCCGGCAAGCACTAGATATCAACCCAGGGCATGCTCTGAATATAAACATTGTTAACCCCGCACAATGATGAGGTTATATTTGGATTAAAACGCCCCCCACAACAATTTTCCTTGCATACGCGGTGGAGTCTATCTGGAGTCTAGCAAAACCCGTCTCCCCATATGTCCCCCGTGTAAATAAGGTGTTGCAAGACCCACGCAGCTCCCGCTTACCTATAGTTATATCCCCAAGTCTCTCCGCGCAGGACACCCGATGACAACTAAATTGATACCATTTTACGAGGGCTTTAAATAGCCCCGTGTTGAAAGAGAGAGCGGCCCCTGCGCAAAACGTAACGCAATTATACAAACGGCTCAGCGTAGCCTGCAACTTACAATGAAATAGGACTACGCTTCCTTCCATACGATGGGCGCCAAATTGAAGTGATTAATGATGACCTGTAATATGAAACCCATAAAGAAATGCTCCTCAAATTAAATACTACCTTAATCACACATATTGAGACAAACTATGTTCTATGTGGTATGGTGATATGTATATGACAGAACCCCTGCACAAAAAATTACTTAGGGTGACAAATGATCCCACATGGTGAGCATCTTCAAAGAGATAGGACTGCACCTCCTACCAACATGTGGGCGCCATATTGCAGTGACTAATTACGATCTTTATTGCAAAGCCAATAGAGAAATTTAGGCAGATAATCTTCAAATTAATATGACCCTCATCACATAACTTTTAAAAGAATAAGGCTCCATAAATTTTAACCATAGACAAATCCTACTTTGGGTTTCGAGCAATGAATATTCTCGCTTCTATATTGAAACCGAGTCTGGGTCTCTTAAAAACAACATTTCCCTAGATGTCCCAGCATGCTTTTGTAGTTCAAATGGGACACACATCACTAAACCGCGCGGGTTTCATACCAACATGCTTCAGCTGCGGTAATATTTGTGTATTCAAACAAGGCACGTACCTGAAGTCGATACCTCAGTTTCCAGCTCAGCAGCCGCCCGAGGTACCTATGACAGGTTAGTAATGCGCACAAACTCTATTATGGAGTTCTCCGTTTTCTAAGTCAGCCCTTGTACTTTGTTATAGCTCTTTTTAAAGACTAGTTGAGTATTGGACAGGTTAGTATAGCGCATAAACCGTAACACTGAATTTTCAGTTTTTCTTAATTTAGAGAACACCCAGCCCTTACACTTCGATATAACTCTTTTCAATGACTAGTCAGATATCGGGGTGGAGGAGTGCATACATGTGAGCCTTAAGCTTTCACTAACATGTGGGTCTGTTTCAATAATGCGGGTTCCCAGCACAAGGGAAATAGCCCGGTTGGCATTATGTTATGTGTCCCTCTTGGAGTGTTAAAGTAGAGCGGGGGATGCTAAGAGACTGGTGACTACGAACAGGGTAACACTGTGACTATAACAATAAGATCATTTGATCATCACAAAGGGATGAAAAGTAGTACACCTGAACCAGTACATTAATCACAACATTATCATTTTAGTGTGTGGCATTATAGTTGGTGGTCCCTTTAAAAGATTGTGTGTGGCACTCACTGTATTGTGATATGGATGATGAATAATCAAAACCACATGACGTGTACAAGCTTAAAAAGTAGGCATAGCTCCCACACTCTTTGACCATGAGCACGTCTAATTGAAACAACTTAGATAACTAAACCGGATGTTGCTCAAATTAAACACAAGCATAATGGATAGGTATACAAATCAAATCACATATCCTAAATTGTAAGTTTTATCCTTTTTATTTCCATTGCTTCTCAGTTCTAGTAGGAGTCACTTTTTGCAGGAATTGTTTCAAAATTAGAGGTACATTTATGGACAGTTGAGAGTAGTCACTCTTTTGTTGTACATCATTTTTTAGACTTTCTCCCTCTTGTTGACAGAGCAGGCCTATATTCCTGAGCTGTTGCCAGGTGAGGTGAGGTCTAGTCCTCGTAAGGCACGGATAAGCACAACCTTTGAAATAGATGTTGTTGGTAACACATAATGTGATGTATGCAAAGAGATAGTTACTAGGCCACCACTTTTTGTAGAATTATACATGTAAAATGCATATGACGTGGTGTTCTGTATACTAATACCACTCTTTTGTTAAGTGGCAGTCCCTCTCGGCTCGGAAATGAGGATTGCTATAGTCATGTTCTTTTGGAAGGAATCCATGAGGCAGGCACACATTGCTTGTACTGTTCTCTCATACAATGTCTGGCTTGAGGGAAACAGATTTAGGGCGAGTCAGGATGGATGGAGCAGGACTCGGGGGAGTGGACTTCTTTAATAAATGCATAAAGTTGCAACTCCAATATGGCAATAAAAAGACAAGACAATGGTGATGGATTTGTTGTGATTCGAACCAGAAAAACAGACACACACACAAATAATAAAAGTAAATTAGAAAGAAAGTAACACGTTGAAAGCCTAGTTGTCAGGGAAGTAGAGGCTGTCTTCAAACTCTGGTGGTTCACCCAGAAGTAGGTCATCTACCACAATACCTAAGTCACTGTCCTCCTGTTACTGCTGTGCTTCAGGTATAATGTAATTCGGTGGTATAAAGTGCTGATTCATTTTGATCATGGGTAACCTCTCCACGTTTTGGGGCGAGGGACTGGTTCTTTTCACTGTTACAATGGCACCAGCAGCACTGAAAACGTGCTCAGCAGAGACGGTTGTGACAGGACAAGCCAGATAGTTTATCGCCAGCCTGCTGAGCACAGGCCAATAGCGACTTTTCCCATATCAATACAGCAATGGGTTTTGATCAAAGTAGACTTCTGTTGGGTCATCCAGATAGGCCTAGACCATCCACTCAATGCGCAGGGGTGCTCCGCTTTTCCCGGCCTCTTTTACCTTTGCATTTGCATCAGCACTGGACCTAACAAGCACTTGCTGTAGATACCATTTTTGTGCCAATTTTACTGGGGCTGGTGATGATCCTGTTCTTGCTGTTCTTGCTGTTGTTGATGTTGGTAGTTTTGAGTGCTGTGAGCCAACCGCACTGCCCTCAGGCTCTGAAGTTGAATTTGATGCAGGCTGCCCTGCAGCCCTTGTTGTGGGCTGGAGTAGCAGACCTCTAATTTCTAGCCGGTCTTTTTCAATGGGACTGGCTGCCGCAGCTTTTTGTACTTGGCAACATCCACTTGTGAAAAAGGAAATAATGTGTTAGTGTTCAGTACTGTGGATCCCGAATTGTGGCAGAAATGTAAGGTTGAATGACACAATATCAGTTTGCACCCTTGTATTTTCGGATAAGCAAAGGGATAAGCTCTACATCAACTCATATGCTTCTTTTTATTCCTCCACACCTGCATACATTGCAGACACCCCCTTCAGCTGTTCCTATAGCATGTGCAACAATGGGATAGCTTGGCCCATATTACAGTCCTCCTTGCTGACTTCACGTGTGAAGAGCTTGAAAGGAAGTAGCATCTCTATCAGGCATTTAACTAGGCTCTATTGGTCCATCTCAACTGTCATGACTTTCACACTAGCATCCGCTAGTCTTCACATGATATATTCAGAGATTGGTCTGTACTGCTCAAACAGACGGTCAAGCATGTAATACGTTGAGTAACAATGTGTTGGCACCTCCTGGATGAGTGCTTTAACTGGCACTCTATACTCACGTTGAATGATCCTCAGCGGCTTCTGGTCTTTAAAAGAATGGCTGAAATGTGTGATATTCTTCTGCAGGTGGTCAGTAAGATGCTGCCTCTGTATTCTTTTTTCAGAACGTCTTGAACAATGATGTTAATGCAGTGCGCCAAACACAGGACCCTGATATAGCCACCGTCACCTATGGCCTTAACTATATTACTGCCATTGTCCGTGGCAACCAAACCAATGTTAAGCCCTTTTGGGTACAGCCATTCAAATACCTTGCTGTTAAACTCTTCCAAAATGTTTGCAGCTGTATGGGATTTGTCCATGGCGAACATGGCTACACTTGCATGTTTCCGAGTGGCATAAAAAATCTCTGCAGTGTCAATACCTGCAGATATATTTTCTCTAACCCCCACAAAAGAGATCCAGTGTGCAGTGCCGCACATGTAATCAGTGGCTTGGCAACTGCTCCACATGTCTGTTGTCATGTGGATACTGTGAACCGCACTCTGCCGCAAAGCTAATCCAAGCAATTCCAGCACGTCGTGATGTAGTGCTGGAACAGCAACTCTGGCAAAATGGGACCGGCTGGGAACCATCCATTTTCAGCATATGTCTGTCACAAATTCAAGAAAAGCCACTGAAGAAAAAGGGAGAAGGTCCAGCGCTAACAGTTTACCAGCTTCGCATTGTACAAACATGCAGTTGGGTGGTTGCGTTCGTACTGCCCCTCCGAACTAAACATGCTGAGAATGGTAGGCTGGATTTCTTTCCTTTTTGGTGCCACTAATGCAGGTGACTTCTTGATGCCAAATGTTGTTAGGCTCAACGCCACACTTTTTTTCGCTGCAGCACTCTGTTGTCTTGGTGTCTCACTCTCAGCCTGACTCATATTCTTGTGCCACTGAGATGTTGCTGAGGCTGATGAGGATGTGGGGGGGTACCACTGCACTGCTGAGGACAGGGTTACTTTGTGTTCCAGAGAAAATGTCTCCCTCTTGTTCACCTTCCCCCGCGATGGGTGCAGTTTTTCTTTTAATGGCCTTTAAGGTGTTTGTATCACTGGATCAAGTGGTGTGTTTTCAGATGGCTTGTTTGGTCTCCGGTACCATAGTTTGACCAAGCTTACCCCGAATAACACCTTGTTTACAAATGGAGCTTATAGCAACATCCTCCTCCTTACTGCTAACCGAAAAAAGTCCCAAACTGGGGAGGCAAACTTTCTGGAGCTGCTGGAGGTGCCACTTGCAATGCCGGATGAACTGGAGGGTGAACGTGGTACCACTGCTTACTTCTATTGAGGTGGGTGGGCTGGATGTAGGTTGCTGCCGGATGTTTGCAGATGCAAATATGGAACTGGAGGTGGTGTTTGTGTTACCAGTGTTGGTGGTATCTGTGCCAGATCCCTCACAGCAATTTGGGATGGGGTAATGTTGGTCTCCACTGGGGCGGACTGATGTCCTTGATGACTGGCTCGTCATCATCCTCCTCTTCTACATATACCTCAATAACTCTAAGGCTTTCTGGAACCTTCCTTTTCCATAGCCTTGTCTTGTGGCGCCTATCACTCTCAGACTGAGGTGGTGGCTTCCAAGTGGCATCTAGATCATCAGAAGGGGGGCTTTGCTGGGGATCTGGAATAGAATGGATCTTCTGAAAGAGTAGCTTGCTCTTCTTCCTCTGCAGGAAGCTCGATTTCCTGAACTGCCCTTACTACAGGAGGGACAGCTACTATTGTGGGTGGTGGTTGTGGCTGTTATTGTCCACTTACCTGAGTTTTCTGCGTTTATTGGGTACTAATTTGCGATAATGATAAGTCAATTTCAACATTGTTGCTCGTTGGCGTGATGAGAATAGCTGCCTCTGCGACAGACTCAGGCTTGGGCCTAGGTTGGTGGGGTGGGTCCACTGATGCGGGGGTGCTGCTTCCAGCCTGATCCCCAGACACAGCGGCTGTAGGCAAAATTTTTGGTTTCTCAAAAAAGATCTTGGTTGGCACACCAGAAGTGGAAATTGTCACTGCCTTCTTCTTCTCACTGGCAACTCTCTTGGTACTGGGGACCTGGTACCTTTCTTTGGGACTTCTTCAGATGTCTGTAGCACGCAGTGGCACAAGTTGAAGAGATATCTGTGGTCACACGTCACGTGACGTCGTGCACAGCAGGACTTCTGTCTGCTAGTACAATGGGTGATGACGTCTCCTCCTCTTTTGTGTACCTAAATACAAAGAAGCAAGAGGAACATCAGTGAAACGTGGCATTTATTGTTGTGGTTCAAGTTACTACTGTACAATCAAACAAACATAATGTATAACTTAGTACGTGGTCACACTTGTTAGTGTTATTATTAAATTGTATTAACTCAGTTATTAAAAAAACATAACAGTGTAGCCATTTATGAGACTTTGATGAAAAGGGTTTTCATGGTGTACTGTGTACACTCAGGGTGGATAGGAAAGATGAACAAAAACAAAAATACAAATGTAAAGGAACCTGTTTGGCATTGTGAATGTGATTATGCATCGCGTGGGATGCAGCTGGCAATGGGGATGGAAGCAGTAAGCCAAGAGGAACAAAGGAAAAATATGCAGGCCTATGGCAAAAGCAGCACACTAACTACCACCACAAAATGGCAACCAGCCACATGGTCACTCACACAACAACAAGCCAGAAGGCCTGTAAAACAATTAACGCAAGCAGGCCTATATGGCCAGGCACAGGAGGCATGCTAAAAAACAATGCAAAAATGAAAATCCACAGGGCTAAAAAAGATTTGCAAGTTGCACAGCAACCACACCACACACATCCGACAAAGGCATTTATTTAACACACACGAAAAAAGTGAAATACCACAAAAGACATAATTTGCAATTCAATCCAATGCCATCCATGCCCAAATGATGTTTAAATTCAACAGACACCACAGGAACAGTTGTTTCATGCAAACATGAGTAGCTCTAGGCCTACTGGCTGAAAAAGGCCTAATGGCAGTCAGACTAGGCCACATAGTGAATCAATTCAAATCAATAATATTGTAAATGTATTAGAAAATATAGTGAACTCTCCTGCATTTTTTTGCTGGATAAAATGAAAGAAATGTACGCAAAACAGCAACAAGGGTAAGGTATGGCCACCACAAAGAAAGCTTGCAGGCCTATGGCAAAACGCACATTGGCTGCCTGTACAAATGGCAATCCACTGCTGATGATGTCACATATTACATCATTCATGACATGGTCAGTGACATTACTGATGACATCACTGATGACATCTCAAATGACATCACTGATGACATCACTGATGACATCTCATTTGACATCAATGACCACATCACTGATGATATCATTCATGTGACAATACAATGCATCTCCTCACATTTTAATATAACCTCTGTTTCACCCAGTGTTAAATACAGAGTATAATTTTTGAAAACATTGCATGAACAGGCCTCTCCCGCCTCCCCAGTGGAGGCTTCCCACCTGCACCCTCAGCGCTCCAGGCGCCCGGAAAAGGGTTCTTCCACTGTGACGATGCTGCAACGTCTCGCCCGGCAGGGTGGAGCCCGTCCGCTCATTTGACCCCGCGATCGCCAGTAGCTACCGAACTCTCAAAATGGCGATCGACCTGGCAAGAGCGGGCCCAGCATAAAGAAATGGCCCGGTCACTGGTTGACTCCACCACCGTAGTCCTCCACGACCTTGAAGATTCTAGAGGAGCCGCGGGAGTCCCCGACCCCCGCAGACACCCCCGATGGGGAATGACTGCCATGATCGCCCGTGGAGTGACGAAACTGTAGCCGCGGGATGTCGGCGCTCCCATGCTGGCGCCAGCCTCAGTTTGAATGACTAGAATCCTGCAAACCTCAGTTCCAGTGAAAGCACACTGTGACCCGGTAGGAAAAATTGTTGCACCCCCTCCCCTTTTTGACTGATAGTTCAAACCACCGATCCTTTCCTTTGCCCTTTTACCAGAACTTTGGACTGCCTCCCCCTCTTTTACATTTTCTAGAGAAAACAAAACATTAACCACTACATTAGCATAGCAGTTGACACCAGAACTGTTTTCAAATGGAAAACCAACAACATCTTCAACAGAATCCTTTCTGTTTCTGCTGTGACCCTGCTACAGCACAGGCATTGTCCCCAGCAGTAATTCTGCAATGCCGGTAAGAATAGCTGTGGTGCCTACTGGACTCACTCACCCCCGCGGCGCCCCACGCCGTTATTTGCTGGGCGGCAACTTACTAGACATCACCTTCGTGCCATCTAGATTTCAGCGCGTTCTGCTGCCTTGGAACTATTCGCACAACAGACTGCTACTGACGACCCACCCACAGGCAACATCTTCTGAATTTTCATAATTTGAAAGAACTAGTAACATGTCCTCATCAGGAATTTCCTCATGAAAAGTCTGCAATGATGATTCTTGTAACTCTATGGTCTCCAAACATTCGATAAATTCGCCATCAAGAGATTGATCAAAAAAATCATTCAAGTCATCTCTTCCTTGTGAGAATATTTCATTATTGGTGCTGTCAATTTCAATAAATGTATTGGATAATTCAAAACAAATTGCCACGGTCTCTTCGTTGTTTAAATGTTTTTACTGTTTTTGTTTTGTTGTATATATTTATAAGTTATTAAAGTTTTATAATCCTACTACTTTGTTGGAGTGCTATATATTTTTAATGTGACATATAAATGTAAAAACTTTGATGTACAAAGAGTCATCCCTGGAATCTTCCGCTTCAGGCTCGGTCCCCTCCCCAATCACAATACAGGATGGTTTTCAGATAGTAGGAACACGTGTGGTGTGACGGATCTCATCGGGTATGGGCCTTGATCTACTATAACTCCTTTGAAGAGGGGTGATTCTTTACAGCTGGGGCCATAAACTACATCTGCAGGGCTAGCTGATAGCCTGGACAATCGGACACAGAGGAAGAGGAGTGTCAGAGGGTGCGGTAGTGAATAGGGCGAAAGGGAGGTGTCGGGCGGGCACAGAGTGTGATTCTCAGGGAAGAGCAGCGCAGATGGGGAGAGGTTTATTGCCCATGCATAACACAGAGAGCGGGGGTGACCAGTGCCTGGGGAAGATGCTTGCGAGGGTGGGGAGCCATGCTACGAATCGACAGCGTGCAGAGAGTGGGTCTGGTCAAGGCATCTAAAATGGCTGCCGTGCACGACAAAAGTGTGGCATTTCAAAAAAGGCAAGATGGCGCAAACAATGTTTTTCAACACTTCCTCATTTCCTTCGAATCGAACGTTAACAGACGTTGGTGCATATTACCAAAGTTAAGCGATATTTATCGCTAACGATGCTTAGCAACGAATTTTTTACCGCTAAGCATCGTCAGAAATTATCGAAGATAAACCTTGCTATTATCAAGGTTTATCGCAAATGCGATAAAAAACGACCGCAATGCATTAATATCGCTGAAAACTCAGCGATATTCATGCATTACCGAGCTAATGCTCTTAGCCATGTTATCCACCTCCCATTGGATAACATGGCTAAGAACTGCTCAGGGCAGGTGTTAGTTTTTGGAGATATTCGCGCTTAGCGCGAATATCTCCAAAAGTTGGTAATAGGAGATATATATCTTGCATGTTGTAATGCAAATTATTGTGGTATATGGAACTCATACCATAATCTCTCAGGAAAGCAGAAACTGATCCTTTTGGGACCGCCTGAGAAGGCCTAGGGGGTAAGGGGTACTCTACTTTGCCCCCTTTTCACGTTCCGAACTATTTTATTTTACTCTCTTCTGTAATTACACAAAATAGCAGCGATAAGATGCATCAGAGACACACAGTGAGAGAAAGGAGGCCGGAGATGAAGAAGAGATGTCAAATACACATTGGAGATAATATAGTGGGAGAAGGGAAGTAAATATGAGTAAACTTACCATGTAACATAAAAATGTTGCACTCTATACTATAAGTCTCATTTTATACTACAATCACTTCGCTACAACCTCATAAATTAAAAATAAAAATGAATAATGTCTCAAACAATTTTTGATTTCTAAATATAAATTTATTCTTCTGAATTTTCTAAATTTGAAAGAACTACTAACATGTCCTCATCAGAAATTTCCTCTTCAATCATCTCATCTGGAATCTCCTCATTAAAAGTCTGCAATGATGATTCTTGTAACTCTATGGTCTCCAAACATTCGATAAATTCGCCATCAACAGATTGATCAAAAAAATCATTCAAGTCATCTCCTCCTTGTGACAATATTTCATTATTGGTGCTGTCAATTTCAATCAATGTAGTGGAATCATTCAAGTCATCTCCTCCTTGTGACAATATTTCATTATTGGTGCTGTCAATTTCAATCAATGTAGTGGACAATTCAAAAGAAATTGCCACGGTCTCTTCATTGTCAGCCATTTTATTTTGAAATTGCTTGCTGTAAATTGCAGAAAAAAATAATCACTTTCATTTATCGTTTTTAGTAATACATAATATAAAACTAACTTTATCAAGTATTTAGTATAACAGAAGGACTGCAAATAAATAACAGAAAATTTTTTTCAAATTATCTTCAAGTGTACAACATAGTTCCCCTTACAAATTAACAACTCACCTTTTTAAAAGTTGGAGAAGTGTCAGTACTGTGTAAATCAAACACCAGAAATTCACCACCAAAAATTCCTCACAAATGTACCTCAGACAGTAGTATCACAAAATGGCTGTGGTTTCCTCTCATTTGAGATATATACATAACCAATTAACTTTCATCACACACAAATACAAAACCAAAGTAACATTTCAATTGGTTCTAAATTTCAACACTTTCAAATGTGTTTTCCCCATGCAATTTTCCATAGGACATTTACATACGTCTACAGCCTGAATGGCTGAACGGAATTACACCAAACTTGGCAAAATGGTACATTAAACCTAAGAGGTCAGGAAGGATCTACTATGCCCCCTTATGGTCATTTGCCCCTTCGCTTTGGCCTCCTCTTGTCTCTCGATCCTACCGAGAGACAAGATGGCGGCTGCTACGGACTGTTTGGAATGTTTACAGACGCCGGAGAACCAATCAGCTTCGCAAAGCTCCGTAACGCGAAAAGTACGCGAAGCGGAGCGCTGTTACAGATATATATCTTTTTCTGAACATTAATTTCTCAAAATCCACTGGAGCACATATATTGAGACCTAGCAAAGGCACATCGGGCTACCAGTCCCTAATATTTTGCGAAGTTTCGTGCAAATCCATTCAGCCGTTCGATTATTATTATTATTATTTTTTTTGCCCCGCGGGGCCCTTTTAAAACCTCCACATCAAACCTAGGGGGTCAGCGAGAATCTACTATGCCCCCTTATGGTCATGTGCCCCTTCGCTTTGGCCTCCTCTTGTCTCTCGATCCTACCGAGAGACAAGATGGCGGCCGCTACGGACTGTTTGGAATGTTCACAGACGCCGGAGAACCAATCAGCTTCGCTTCACAAAGCTCCGTACCGCGAAAAGTCCGCAAACCGGAGCGCTGCCCGGTCCGCTGTTACAGATATATATCTTTTTTTGAACGTTAATTTCTCAAAATCCACTGAAGCACATATATTGAGACCAAGCAAAGGCACATCGGGCTACCAGTCCCTACAATTTTGCCAAGTTTCGTGCAAATCCATTCAGCCGTTCGGGCTAAAAGTGAGGCCAACCGCCCTATGGGAAACTCAATGTTAAAAACACGTTTTGGGACCCCCCTTTTTTCTAGGCCCCCCCTTGACGAACCCCCCCCAAATTTTCAGGGGCTGCTCGGAAACAAAATGTTCCATTTTCCTGAAAATTTCAGCCAATTCCGTCCACAAACGCCAAAGTTATTAGACATAGAATTTTCAAAAATCCCATAGAGAAAAAATCCTAACTATATATACCTACTGGCGACCGCCAGTAGGTAATATATATATATATATATATATTCACTGAAAAAACCATAGGTTATAGACCATATATAGTTAGGAATTTGCATTTACAAAACCTTGAAAATTCACTGAAAAAACCATAGGTTAGAGACCATATATAGTTAGCTGGACATTTTATTGACATAAAACCAATGAAATTCCATATATAGTTAGTTGCACTAACTATATATCGCGCACCCGCAATCCACTGCTGATGATGTCACATATTACATCATTCATGACATGGTCAGTGACATCACTGATGACATCACTGATGACATCTCAAATGACATCACTGATGACATCACTGATGACATCTCAAATGACATCACTGATGACATCATCTAGTGTCTGTGTGTTTTTGTAAAGTTTAAATATGTTTTACATATTGAAGAATGAGTGGATGTATGGAAGACTGAGTGTGTGTGTGGCTGGCTGGGAGGTGTGTGACTCTGTGCATATCAATGTGTACTTGTATCAGTGATTGTATAAGAGAGTAAGTATGTGTTAGTATATGTGTGAAAAGTATGGTGTTCTGTGTTTAACTGTATAGATGAGGAAATCGAAGTGTGATTGATTCTTCACAGGACTGGCTAGGTGTATGAGTGCATATGATAGTGTTGTAATAATGAGTGACTGTATGTATGAGTGATTGTATGGGTGAATGAGTGAATGTGTGTGTAGACGTAGGAATCAGTGAGTGCGTATGTAGTAACTGGTATTGGTGTGTCATGATGTCATCAGTGATGTCATTTGAGATGTCATCAGTGATGTCATTTGAGATGTCATCAGTGATGTCATCAGTGATGTCACTGAAGTATGGTGTTCTGTGTTTAACTGTATAGATGAGGAAATGGAAGTGTGATTGATTCTTTACAGGACTGACTAGGTGTGTGAGTAACTCCATGGATGAGTGGCAGTGTGTGACTGTCTGCATAGGTGTATGAGTGCATATGATAGTGTTGTAATAATGAGTGACTGTATGATTGAGTGATTGTATGGGTGAATGAGTGAATGTGTGTGTAGACGTAGGAATCAGTGAGTGCGTATGTAGTAACTGGTATTGGTGTGTCATGATGTCATCAGTGATGTCATTTGAGATGTCATTTGAGATGTCATCAGTGATGTCATCAGTGATGTCACTGACCATGTCATGAATGATGTAATATGTGACATCATCAGCAGTGGATTGCGGGTGCGCGATATATAGTTAGTGCAACTAACTATATATGGAATTTCATTGGTTTTATGTCAATAAAATGTCCAGCTAACTATATATGGTCTCTAACCTATGGTTTTTTCAGTGAATTTTCAAGGTTTTGTAAATGCAAATTCCTAACTATATATGGTCTATAACCTATGGTTTTTTCAGTGAATTTCATTGGTTTTTTAAAAGCTAATATCTATAGCTGTAATATATATTCTTTATTACGTGACGTATCACGTAGCCACGTGAGACGCCTCATGACGCGTCGCATAACCGTGACGTATCGGCTCTGCAGCGCAAACAAAACCCGTAACGTAAGCGTGCCGGAGCACGCTTACAGATATATATATTTTTTTTAACCTTAATTAGACAAAATCCACACGTGCATATATCTTGAGGCCTTGCAAAGGCACATCAAACAAACAGTCCCTACAATTTTGCCAAGTTTGCTGGAAATCTATTCCCTTAATTTTTTTTTTACTGTTTCTCTTGGTTTTCCCCTTGTTACGCTTACCGGGACGCTACCCGGTACGCGAACCGGACGCTCCAAAAACACAAGATGGCGGACTCCCGCTACGCTGCCGGTTAGCTGCCCGGTTCGCGTACCGGGAAGCGCCTCTACCGCGAAAAATCGCGGGGGACTTTAATATCCCCCTCATCAATCCTAGGGGGTCAGGAGGGGTTTACCTTGCCCCCTTTCCTTCATTTCCCCCTTCTTTTTTCACCACATCTTGTCTCTCGAACCTACCGAGAGACAAGATGGCGGCCGCTCCGGACTGTTTACAATGTTGACAGCTACGCTGCCGGTTAGCTGCCCGGTTAGCTGCCCGGTGAGCTGCCCGGTGAGCTGCCCGGTTCGCGTACCGGGACGCGCCTCTACGGCGTAAAATCGCAAAAAAAAAAAAATGTTTACTTTTTGCCCCGCGGGGCACTTTAATATCCCCCTCATCAATCCTAGGGGGTCAGGAGTGGTCTACCTTGCCCCCTTTCCTTCATTTCCCCCTTCGTTTTTCACCACATCTTGTCTCTCGATCGTACCGAGAGACAAGATGGCGGCCGCTCCGGACTGTTTAGAATGTTGACAGACACCAGAGAGCCAATCAGCTTCACTTCGCGAAGTTCCGTTACGCGTCAGGTACGCGAACCGGGGCGCTAACCGGAGCGCTGTCACAGATATATATATTTTTTTAAACGTTAATTTCTCAAAATCCACTGGAGCACATATATTGAGACATAGCAAAGGCACGTCGGGCAAACCATATCTACAATTTTGCCAAGTTTCATGTAAATCTATTCAGCCGTTCGAGCTAAAAGTGAGTGCAACCGCCCTATGGAAAAATGAATGGGAAAAACGCGTTTTGGGACCCCCCTTTTTTCTCGGCCCCCCCTTGACGAAACCCCCCCATATTTTCAGGGGCTGCTCAGAAACAAAATGTGCCATTTTCCTGAAAATTTCAGCCAATTCCGTCCACAAACGCCAAAGTTATTAGACATAGAATTTTCAGAAATCCCATAGAGAAAAAATCCTAACTATATATACCCACTGGCTATCGCCAGTAGGTAATATACATATATAAACATATATAATCTGCATATCTATATAAATATAAATGCATGCATACATATACATATATGCATACATATGCATGTTATTTACATGAAAGTTTTAAAAACACTAATAAAAGCAAAGCTAAAAAGCCACCTCATTACAAACAGAATGGCTTTAACTTAAACGAGGGCGAGATCTATTGCATTTTCAATGCTTGTTTACTTTGGTTCTATCAATAAGGCATTCAGATGTGTCACACATTTGCCATAAATTCTGAATGTTAGCACTCTAGTTGCTCATTAGATCACTGTAGTAAAGCTAGTGCTCACCAGGGAAGTCTGCTGCTAATCATGGTTTGCAGCCATTTTCCCGCATTTTTTATCCCGCAGACTTTCAGTCTGCATACCATTATCCCGCAAGGTCATTGACCTCGCATACCATTATCCCGCATTTTTTCAAAATGCATGTGCATTTATCGCGCATGCCTTTACAAAGAATTACGTTTTAAAGGCATGTATGGTAAATGCATTTGCGTTGTGAAAACCACGATGATGAGTGAGGTAAGTGGGTT
Organism: Lissotriton helveticus; assembly: GCF_964261635.1. Taxonomy (NCBI): domain Eukaryota; kingdom Metazoa; phylum Chordata; class Amphibia; order Caudata; family Salamandridae; genus Lissotriton; species Lissotriton helveticus. Next base: position 1,377,267,494 of record NC_136069.1, on the reverse strand, counting down.
TGTGTTAATTTTTTCGTGGGTTAGTGATTGTGTAGTGTAGTGTAGTGTTGTGTAGTGTAGTGTTGTGTTAGTGTAGTGTAGAGTTGTGGTGGTTGTTTAGTGTAGGGTCATGCTGGGGGTAGTGTTTTAGGGTTTAGGGTTGTGTTGTAGTGTTTGCGTAGTGTAGGGTCATGCTGGGGGTAGTGTTTTAGGGTTTAGGGTAGTGTTGTAGTGTTTGCGTAGTGTAGGGTCATGCTGGGGGTAGTGTTTTAGGGTTTAGGGTTGTGTTGTAGTGTTTGCGTAGTGTAGGGTCATGCTGGGGCTAGTGTTTTAGGGTTTAGGGTAGTGTTGTAGTGTTTGCGTAGTGTAGGGTCATGCTGGGCGTAGTGTTTTAGGGTTTAGGATAGTATTGTAGTGTGTGCGTAGTGTAGGGTCATGCTGGGGGTAGTGTTTTAGGGTTTTGGGTAGTGTTGTAGTGTTTGCGTAGTGTAGGGTCATGCTGGGGGTAGTGTTTTAGGGTTTTGGGTAGTGTTGTAGTGTTTGCGTAGTGTAGGGTCATGCTGAGGTGTAGTGTTTTAGGGTTTTGGGTAGTGTTGTAGTGTTTGCGTAGTGTAGGGTCATGCTGGGGTGTAGTGTTTTAGGGTTTTGGGTAGTGTTGTAGTGTTTGCGTAGTGTAGGGTCATTCTGGGGGTAGTGTTTTAGGGTTTTGGGTAGTGTTGTAGTGTTTGCGTAGTGTAGGGTCATGCTGGGGGTAGTGTTTTAGGGTTTTGGGTAGTGTTGTAGTGTTTGCGTAGTGTAGGGTCATGCTGGGGGGTAGTGTTTTAGGGCTTTGGGTAGTGTTGTAGTGTTTGCGTAGTGTAGGGTCATGCTGGGGGTAGTGTTTTAGGGTTTCGGGTATTGTTGTAGTGTTTGCGTAGTGTAGGGTCATGCTGGGGGTAGTGTTTTAGGGTACTGTTGTAGTGTTTGCGTAGTGTAGGGTCATGCTGGGGGTAGTGTTTTAGGGATTAGGGTAGTGTTGTAGTGTTTGCGTAGTGTAGGGTCATGCTGGGGGTAGTGTTTTAGGGTTTAGGGTAGTGTTGTAGTGTTTGCGTAGTGTAGGGTCATGCTGGGGGTAGTGTTTTAGGGTTTAGGGTAGTGTTGTAGTGTTTGCGTAGTGTAGGGTCATGCTGGGGGTAGTGTTTTAGGGTTTAGGGTAGTGTTGTAGTGTTTGTGTAGTGTAGGGTCATGCTGGGGTGTAGTGTTTTAGGGTTTTGGGTAGTGTTGTAGTGTTTGCGTAGTGTAGGGTCATGCTGGGGGTAGTGTTTTAGGGTTTAGGGTAGTGTTGTAGTGTTTGCGTAGTGTAGGGTCATGCTGGGGTGTAGTGTTTTAGGGTTTTGGGTAGTGTTGTAGTGTTTGCGTAGTGTAGGGTCATGCTGGGGGTAGTGTTTTAAGGTTTAGGGTAGTGTTGTAGTGTTTGCGTAGTGTAGGGTCATGCTGGGGGTAGTGTTTTAGGGTTTAGGGTTGTGTTGTAGTGTTTGCGTAGTGTAGGGTCATGCTGGGGGTAGTGTTTTAGGGTTTAGGGTTGTGTTGTAGTGTTTGTGTAGTGTAGGGTCATGCTGGGGGTAGTGTTTTAGGGTTTAGGGTAGTGTTGTAGTGTTTGCGTAGTGTAGGGTCATGCTGGGGTGTAGTGTTTTATTGTTTTGGGTAGTGTTGTAGTGTTTGTGTAGTGTAGGGTCATGCTGGGGGTAGTGTTTTAGGGTTTAGGGTAGTTTAGTTGTTTAGTGTATGCTAAAGGCATATTCGTTCTAAAAGTTTTCGTTATTTTAATTTGCGGCCTAATAGTACATGCGGGATTTTTTTTGCGGACTGATGGTATGCGGGATTCCGTCATATATTCGCTAATCATACTTTCTATGGCAAAATGAACCCCCTCATTTTGTTCATTTTTAAATTAAATGTTTTAAGAGTTACCACTTTATTCCAATCAAGATGGCTTCAGGTGTGCCATACCTTTGTAATAAGTAGGACTGTCAGCACTCTAGTTGTTCTTTAGAACACTCTGGGACATTCTGTCATTGGGCTATAGTTGGGCTACATCTGGCTGATATTTGGGCTACATTTGTTTTTTTTGTCTCTGGTGGCCATCTTTGGGCTACATTGGGCTACATTGGGCTACATTGGGCTACATTGGGCTACATTTGGGCTCCAACATATATATAGCCCAATGTAGCCCAATATATATTTTTCAAAGTTAATTTTCGTAAAAACCACTGGAGCCTATATCTTGAGACATAGCAAAGGCACATCGGGCTACCAGTCCCTACAATTTTGCCAAGTTTGGTGTAAATCCATTCAGCCGTTCAGGCTAAAAGTGAGGCCAACCGCCCTATGGAAAATTGCATGGGAAAAACATGTTTTGGGACCCCCCTTTTTTCTCGGCCCCCCCTTGACGAAACCCCCCCAAATTTTTAGGGGCTGCTCAGAAACAAAATGTTCCATTTTCCTGAAAATTTCAGCCAATTCTGTCCTCAAACGCCATAGTTATTCGACATAGAATTTTCAAAAATCCCATAGGAAAAAAATCCTAACTATATATACCTACTGGCTATCGCCAGTAGGTAATATATATGTATATTTTTTTTAAAAAAAGCAGTTTAGACAAATATTTAATTGTATCAATACAAAATATCAAAAAGAACAGCTCCTACACACATGTATATATGGAGGACGCTAGTTAGCTAAAAACATACAAATTGTTTATAAAAAACAATGACACAGCATATTATAAACAATTCATAAAACTAAAATATAAGACCCTAAGGCCACCAACAACACAGTAGTAAAATTTGGTTGAGGCCAGACAATAGATCCAAAGCTGATACCACCGAAACGCACTCCTTAAGAATCCATCGCTGAAGGGTTTTTCAGGACAAAAAATAAAAGTATTTTGCCGAAATTACCTTTAAATCACATATCAGCTTTGGATCTATTGTCTGGCCACAACAAAATTTTACTATCGTGTTGTTGGTGGCCATAGGGTGTTATATTTAAGTTTTATGAATTGTTTATAATATGTTGTGTCATTGAAATATAAGAGGTGTAGGGCTGTTGTCCTCCGAACAGTGGCCGACTTTAAGGGGAGATGGGCTATCTCACAGATGGTAATTTCTGGGCATAGGTTTACAATATGCATGGTATATGGCCCAAATATCGATTGCTCGGACTTCATTCTTCAGTTAACCTCTGAGCTCCTTGAGTGGTCTGGTGAAAAGATTGTGATGGGAGATTTCAATTGTATGTTGGATAGAAAGATCGATACTACTAATGTTACCGCACATTTTAGAATGTTAGAGGATTCGTGGAGAAGGCTATTTCCAAACGTACCAGGTTTTACTTTCTATTCTGCACCGCACAAACACTATTCAAAGATAGACATGATATTTGCTGGTAGGACTATTTTAGAGAATGTGTTTTTTACGGTATGTCCCAAAATCACATCTGATTACAATCCGCTCATGCTAACAATGCAGCTGCAGCCTAATCTCCAGCCTAATCTACTTTTCCTAGTCATCTCCTCAACAACTTGGAATATCTTGATTTTTTTAACTATATTAGAGGACTATATAGATAATAAAGGGGCACGGCTACTATGGTAATAGTATGGGACTGTCTAAAAGAATGCCTAAGAGGTGCTACGCTGCAATATGTCATTAAACAAAATCGACAGGATTTCTCCCATCTGGAGCAAGAACAAAAGCGCTGTTTAGATTTTGAGCACTTACATGCAACAGCTATGGCTTCTAAAGACGTCGCTGAACAACTGATTTACCAGCAGGTTATTGAGACTAGAGCAAAGATGATGAGAAGGCTAAGGGACAAAGTTGCACATAGTTATTATAAGTTTCGCACAAATCAGTACGAATATGGTAAACAAGTGGGTCGTTTGTTGGCTAATCAAATTGCTGATCGCAGTGCCAAATCGTGTGTCAAATCAATCAAAGGGGTAGACGGTTTGACCTATACATATCTACGGATATTTTAGAACAATTTAGGTTATTTTATGCTGACCTTTATGGTGATTCTGGTCACTTTGATCAGCAAACTGCCTCGGCCAATATACAGGGGTGTGCAATGCCGGTTTTGGACTCTTTATATTCTGAGCTTCTGCAAAAAGATGTCGGAGTTGGGGAGGTTGAGGAAGAAATCACAGCTTTGTCCGCTAGCAAGGCAGTCAGGGAGGATAAGATACTGCTGGAATTTTATAAAGTCTTCAAATGTCTATTAGCCCCATTATACCTAGTGCTTTGTAATTCAATTATGGAAGGCGGTGAAGTTCCCCTCTCTTGGAACGGCATGAATATTGTTGTCTTTCCTAAAAAGGGGAAGCCTATAGATGAAATGAGTTCTTACCGGCCAATAGCACTGATAAATGCTGATGGAAAACTTTGTTCTAAAATTCTTTCCACACGATTGGCCCCCATTATCCATCTGCTGGTCTCCGACCAACAACACTGCTTTGTCCCCGGAAGAGACACGGCGGAGCATAATAATACTGCAATTGCGGCATTCGACATCTCGGGGAAGTTAGGTCAGCAGCTGGGGATGCTGATGTTAGATGCCGAGAAGGCCTTTGACCGAGTAAGTTGGGGAGCTGTATGGAAAACAATGTCTTCCATGGGCCTCGGTCAAAGGTTTATCTCAGCAGTACAGAAACTGTACAGATGTCCAACAGCAGTAATTAAACTTAATGGTCAGTCATCTGTCTGTCTTACAATACACAGGGTATGGAGCAGGGCTGTCCGCTATCCATGCTGTTGTTTGAAATCTATATTGAGCCATTTATCAAACATCTAATATTTAGTGCTGACATAATCCCGGTTACTTAAAATGGAATAGATCTCAAACTAACCGCATATGTGGACATTATAGCGGTATTCTCAAGTCAGCCGGGAAATGCTCTGACTGCTATAGAGATTTGGCACTTTTTCCAGCTGTAAACTCAATCTGAACAAAACACAGACATTACTGATTTTTCAAACTGATAATCTCCCAACGGCCTTAGGCATCACAAAAAATTGTGTATATTTGGGAGTTACTCTTAGTAGTCAAGTAAGGGATATTATCTCATTGAATTACGAACCTCTGTTGAGAAAATAGTTGCTAACTTACAGTGCTTGCACCGGCTCCTACTAAGTATACATGAGAGATGTAACGTCGTGAAAATGAATGTCCTCCCGAAATGTTTGTATTTTTTCCGTACCATCCCACTGAAGGTGCCCCAAACTTTTTTTAAGCACTTGGATAGCGTGGGAGGTAGTTTTATTTGGGGATATTGGCATGCCAGGAGAGCTTTATGATATAGAAAATTATAATTTAAGTAGGGTGGTTTTAAACTCCCAGATTTTAAGTTATACTTTTGGGCTGCGTTCACTGGGCGAATACAGAGTTTAGTCAAAGGACCTGAAGCTGGTCCCACCTGGCTTTCATACCAGCTAGCTTGTGTATCTGACTCTGGGTACTTGCTATATAAAACATCCGATCCAGTGACACGGCAAGATGGCGCCTGCGTTGCAGACGCGTGAGTGAGCGGCTCCGCTCGGCTTTTCAAACAACGCTGTTTGCCGAGGTCTTGGACGGCTGATTTTGTGACCCGTTACCTGGTTGTGGGTTTCTTGTTCCTGCGCCCATGGAAATCTGTTCTCTTGGGCGGTCTGAGCTGCTTCCCCTACAACGCTGCAAGGACGCACTGAGAATGGGCTGTGTTTACTGAACTGGAGAGGAAACGCGTGGTAGAGTGAAAAAACATTGTTTTTGGGCTAAAACTCCTTCCACGACTATTGCAGCTACAGTGTTGCAACAGCTAACATTAAACTCCTGAAGAACTCCTGAAAAAGCTTGGTGATATTTAATAACTAATTATAATAATTTTGTTGTTACGGGACTTTGTTTGCTAATTATGCCGCCAAAAACAGCGCGTGGGGTAAAACTAGACCTATTGGCGAGAGCATGGTTGGTACCCGCGCCGCGCTAGCTGCTAAACTTGATCAAGATCAAACCAGTAAGGCTGCTGAAACTGCGGGGCAGACTGTTCCCAAAATTCCCCAAATGTTCCAGTCTAAGATTGGGAAGAGAGCTAGCATTCCAGGAACTGCTCCGCTTGTTGTTGGCAATATTGATAATAATGATAAGGACCGTGCAGAGGCTGTAACATTTGTAACATTTGTGGACCCTTCGCTGCTTGTGCAATCCCACTCTGTATCTCAGGCGCTGATAATAGATAAAACTTTGGACCTGAGTGAGGGACTGAATTTGCCCAGTGAAGGTACTCTGGAAGATGTAATGGACACAGTTGACCCGGTCAGTAGTAAGGATTGCGAGTTCTTTTCCCTCTCGGAACATTCTGACGGTTCAGTCTTGGATGGAGAATTCGAAGATGACCTTTCACTTTATGAAGGAGGGCTGTGCGGTACTACACCCAGCGCAATGGGCTCAATGGTTGTTAATTCTAGCAGTAATATGTCCGGTACTATTGTGGAGGCAATCGCTACAGTCAGGAAGAAAGATGTTGAAAGGGATACGGCATTCACCGCTGAACCTACTGACTGGGATCTTTCTGCTGAGGAGCTCTCTCTGGAACAATTGAATTTATCCGAACAGGCCACTGGGGGCCTCGGTTCGGAACAAGCGGAACCAGTTTCACTTGAAGAAATTTATAGAGCTATTACCGACCACAGGCTTGGGGCACGTGCAGAACACCTAAAGATACATACAGCATGTCGTAAGCTGCAAAATAACGTGCGCAGCTTGACCAAATCTTGTAATGAATTTACTGACCGTATTATCGAAGCTGAAGGGTGCATATCGACGCTTGAAGATCCAATGACAGCTCAGAGGGAGGAAGTTGCTGATATCAAGGCTAATAAGGATGATGTCCATAATAAGCTCGCTGATTTAGAGAATCGACTGCGGCGCAATAACCTGCGAGTTCTTGGGGTTCCTGAAGGTCTTGAAGGCCAGGACATTCGTAAATTCATAATTGAGCTATTTGAGGAGGCATTCCCTGAGGTAAAAGAATGGAATTAGGCTCAGGAAGTGGAACGTGCACACCGATTTCCATTTCGTCAACGCCCAGCGCGGAATGTGGAAGCTGGGCAGGTTGTGCACTCTTGTGCTGTATTAATTTCTTTGAAAAACTTTTTGGCAAGACAGGTCTTGTATGATCTGGCGCAACCGAAAAAAAAGGGATCTGGTAAAGGGATCCAATTCTTTGTACGCCCAGACTATTGCCATGCAACGGTCGAGAAGCGCTGGCAGTTGCGCCAGCTTATTGCACCTGCTTAATCTAAGGGCCTTCAGGCTTTTCTTCTGCAGCCAGCAACTCTTGAGATAGTAAACAAGGGACAAACTCAATATTTCACGTCTGAGGCCTCTGCTAAAGAGTATCTACAGTCTGTGCCTTAAAGGCATGGTATATTGTTATGGGTTAATTCACTGATGTCTCCATTAATGTTTATATTATTTTTTTAATATGGGACTCTCCGAGCATTCTGAGAGTCGGTCACACTCATCAAGGGGCGGTAGGCCCCATTGCCTTAGTTATGGGGGAGGGTATGGTGGGGGATGGGGGGAGGGGTTTCTCAGGGAGGGTGCGGGTTTTCGGGGGTAATGGGCTGGGTGGTCACTGGGGTCAGGGTGAAAAGGGAAAAAAGTCAGTTCATAGTGGTTTCTGTAGGGACTCAAGAGTAATATTATTTTTTGAATGTTGTGATGACCAGTGATTTAATGATGATAATGGCTAATAATTTACGGATTTGCACATTTAATGTATGTGGCATGAATAATGCGCTGAAGCGGAGACGTATGGTGGAGGAGATACGATTAATTAATCCTGACATTATTTGTCTTCAGGAAACCCATATACCTTGGGGAAACCGTGAAATTTTAGCTGAACTAGGATTTTCACTGCTAGCCACATCTAGACAGGTCACAATGAATCGCGGGGTGGCAATCCTGGGTCGTCGGGCGTTAGTAGTGACCGGTAAAACTAAGGTGGATAATTTTGGCCGCTGGGCTATTTTAGAGTGTACAATAGAGAGTAATAAAATGACAATTTGCACTGTGTATGGCTCTAATTTCGATGAAGTGCAGACTTTGGAGATTCTGCATGTAGAGCTTGCTCTGTGGGATACCCCCCTGGTACTATTAGGGGACTTTAATATACATGGCGAGCCCCTTACTTGGGACCCTCAATTTACTAATTATAAAGGTCGAAAACCAAAAGTGTTTAATGCACTTTATCAATTATTGGCTCAGCATGGTTTGGTTGACGGATGGCCATTGGCCAACCCGGGGGACCCGGGATATACTTTTTTTTCTTTTCCTCACAATAAGTTTGTCCGGTTAGATTATATTTTTGTACCTAGATTTTTAATGGCTGGTTCTAGGATGCGGGTTACACCGCGCATAACGTAAGCCCATTGCCCTGTAGTTATGGATCTTCCTCGCTTTAACCTCGCTCATTTTCTTTTTCTAAAAAGTTGTGATTAGAGGAGGATTACATATGCCATATTCAACTATGGGCCAAGCAATTTCTTGAATATAATAGGGGAACTGCTTCCTAAGCGATGGTTTGGGACTGTTTGAAGGCTGGCATAAAGGGGGAAACTTGTAGTTATGGCTGGACTCAACAGCGCAAATGGAAGGAATTAATGGAGAATTTGATTTTAGGGTTAAAAACGGCTGAACAAGAATTAGTTTCAGTTATCAGCACTAATTGGATAGTCAATCTGCTCAGACTCAGGTGGCTTGTTGTAAGGCAAAGATTAATGGCGTCTGGAGTGAGGAAATTGCGATTCAGTATAAAGTTATTAAAACCGAACGATATGAATATGGAGAAGCCGTCGGTAGATTTCGAGCTCAAAGACTTCGGGGCCGACAAGCCTCTCAGAGAATTGAGGGGTTGCTAGATAATCAGGGTTGTTTGGTGGTTACTATAGAGGGCATCATGGAGATATTCCAGCAATATTATAAGGAACTTTATACTCAAGATGTGGTACCCCGAGATTTGATTGAACAATATTTGTCAAGTATAGATTTACCCGAGGAGGGAGATACGATAAGAGAAGAATTAGAGGCCCCAATTTCTATGATAGAGCTACAGCGTGCACTTGAGGATCTGGCACCTGGGAAAGCGGCTGGACCCGATAAATTACCTCTCGAGGTGTATCGCATCCTATTTCCGGTGATAAAAGATGATATGCTGGCTACTTTTATAGCGGACCAGATAGGAAAGCCCTCTTTATCTTGGGATGATGCAAATATTGTTGTGTTCAAGAAAAAAGATAAGTCTTCTGAACTGGCTGGTTCTTATAGACTTATATCGCTAATAAATGCCGACGCCAAGGTATACTCTAAAATTTTAGCTACACGGCTAGTGCAAATTGTTCCTCTTTTGGTATCCCCACATCAACATGGATTTTTACCCGGGAGAAGTACTGTTAACTATCTGCATAGAGTTATTGCCGTGTTAGACTATGCTTCAGTGTTTCATAAAAACATTGGTTTCATTTTTTTAGACCCTGAAAAAGCGTTTGACTGCGTGGCTTGGGCATTTCTCTGGGCAGTTATGCGTAAAATGGGGTTTGGGCCTCATTTTTTGCTCGCTCTCCAGACTATGTATAAACAACCCAGGGCTAAGATCTGTGCGATGGGTCATGAATCCGCCTATGTATATATCACACGTGGCACAAGGCAAGGATGCCCATGCTCACCGCTACTTTTCGCGATGTATATTGAACTATTGTTACGTATTCTCGAAACTACGCAGGCTATACAATCAATGGTGGTGGGGAACTACTATGTACGTGTCTTAGCCTATGCTGATGACATAGCAATAGTTATATCTGATCCGAAGCAAGCACTATCTGAAATTGAGCATGTGACCCGCAAATTTGGGAAATCGTCTGGGTATAAATTAAACCTTTCGAGGAGCTAGTGACTCACGACGCCCAATATTTGGGGATCAAGAGAAGGATGTCGCTCCAAGAAATTGTAGCAGTTAACTGGGCGGATATACTAGGATCTGTTAAAAGGCAACTTGAAAAGGTGGAATGCCTACATTTATCTTTGGTTGGGCGTCGGAATGTCCTGAAGATGTGTATACTACCCCGGGTGCTCTATTTTTTTCCGACAGTACCATTGGAGCTGTCACGTGTACAATTAATGATGCTACAATCTATCACTGACAGGTTTATCTGGGGCTGGAAGAAGGCTCGGCGGGCTTCCAAAGAGGAGGATGGGGGTGCCCAATTTTGTTTTCTAATATTTAGCATGCCACCTACAAAATATAGATATCTTGGTGATGGGGGTGAGACAAGGCGTTAGAGACCTCTAATATTTATTTGATGCTATTAGGGGACCACGCGCGACATGTATTGCTTAAATTTGTTGAGCAGAGTTATTACAAAAAAACTAGATTTAAAACCGGCTGAGATGGGTACGCAAGGCCATTTCTCTTAATAGAATAAATTATTATACCCCATTTGATTCTATAGAACTACTTCCTTTAATATTCTGAGATGCTAAGATGAGGATATGGTGGGACAAGGGGATTCGATGTGTTGGGGATGTTTTTAATGGTGGTATCATGCTGTCATTTATGGAGCTAAGAGACAAATATGCAATTTCGCAGAACGACTTTTTTTAAAATATTTGCAGTTACAGGACTTTTTCTTTAAGCACCCTGAAATAACCCCTACAGTTGTTAATGATCTATTTGAAGCTATGTTTAAACGTGCTAGGATTGGGACATTGTATAATATTCTGCTAGCCAGACAACGTGATGATATTGATCTAAAGGATACAAAATGGAGTATTAGACTTGGTACTGCTGGCCCGTTTGTTCAAGAGTCTATTGATTTGGCTTCCTCAGTTACTTTGACTGCTAGCTTACAGGCCCAGCATTATAAAACTTTGTTTAATTTGTATATTACACCTGTCCAAATGATGAAGTGGGGAGATGCTCATGCAGGGAATTGCTTCAGGTGTCATAATCCGCAAGCTGACATAGTGCATATATTTTATGATTGTAGTGTGTTAGCACCTTTTTTTTAATCAATCGCACAATTTTTGTCACATCTTACAAATGTTAATGTTATGGTATCTAGAGAGATGTTGTTGCTTGGGTTAAGTAATAATGATAATACACGTCAGCAGTATTATCCTTATAGATTTTTCTTGTTTATGGCTATGTCAGTAGCTCGATTATGTATTGCATCAATGTGGCTAAAACCTGAGGCACCCTCGTACGAAATGTGGAGAGCAAAATGTTATAATATTTTTTTCACAGATTTTAATCTTTATCGTCTTAAGTCATTAAAGAAAAAGCAACTAGGGATTCAGATTTGGCAGCCAATGATACAGCATATGGAATGTGTATGAGTTCACAAATGTCCTCCCCTTGTCTAGTTTAAATTAATCCTTAGTATTGTCTTGTTTTTGTCTTGTTTTTCCTACAGCATATTTAATACTGATTTATTTTTGCAAGTTTTTAAATTGCCTTGTATACGCTATGAACTGAATACAATTTTTTTTTTTTTTTAAAAAGCATCCAATCCAAATTATTTTAAGAGGGTGCGATTTAAGATGGTAAGGGACATAACTAGTATCAGGGCGCGAAATCTATAAGGCATACACATTTCCTGATTTGCACTTTTATACTGTATTATGGGGGAATCCTCTACTGCCGAGTATATTTCACAATCGTGTTGGAAAAGAAGGGCAATGCAAGGGCGTGACTCGGCTGGGTCGTCTCTACGATGGACAGGGTTTTCGATCCTTTCAGTCACTGAAAGAGGAATTCAGCCTGCCACAAAAATACTACCAGAAACTAATGGGGGGGGGGCAGTGACGATGGCACACAGATAGGGGCTAAATTAAGTCCGATTTTTTATTGTAATATCACTAAGGAGGAGATTAATGAATATCTGGAAACAATAGACTCACCAGTAACTTCAGTCAATCTGAAGCTACAGCAAATCAGACTAATTTATATGCTCTATTATACTCTGGAGCGAATATCTAAATGGGCTATTAGCTCAAACAATACAAATCATACTGTCCGAAATGCCAGGAATTTGCCCCGGATCTATGCCATATGTTCTTTTTGTGTCCTAAACTGAAGGAATTTTGGGCTGGTATCACCCTCGCTCTCGCAGTTTGGGCTGGTACAATAATGTGGTCACTGAGAAAGAGGTGGCCCTGGGAATTTTCTCAGAGTTAGACTGTCTTACTAAATCCTTTGCTTCTATCAAATTACCTTGTGCTCATCTATGTATAGCTCGCTCTTGGATTCAGAACAAGGGTCCACGTTTTAATGAATTCTGGGGTTTATTAAGAGATATCTACAAAATGGAGATGGCATTAGCTAAAGCTAGAGAACCTCGGTCTTGGCGTAAATTTGAAAGGACATGGTCTTGTTGTCAATGGGATTGAGAGTATAATCTCTAATTTCTTGTAAACTGCAATGTGGGTATGCCTCTGTTCTCTGTGCATGCTTCTACATGTTCTCTGGCTCTGTTCTCTTTGGTCTTTTTTTCCTTTGTTTCCTTTGTTTTTTCTCTTTTTGTTGTTTATGACCATTGTTGGTATAATGGTATATTGTTTAAGAAATTTTCTGTATATGTAATTTGTTTCAATTTTATTTCTGTTTGTGGCTATAAAATAAAAAAATTAAAAAAATGGCCACCAACCACATGGCCAGGCCACCAAAATAACAAGAAGGAAGACAGACAATGCAGGCCTTTGGCAAAAGCACACTCACTGGCTTCACAAAATGGCCACCAGCCAGATGGCCAGAGGCCACCACAACAAGAAAGGGAAGACAGACAATGCAGACAATGCAGGCCTATGGCAAAAGCACACTTGCTGACTTCACAAAATGGCCACCAGCCACATGGCCAGGCCACAACAACAACAAGCAGTAAGCCAAGAGGAACAAAGGAAAGACATGCTTGCCTATGGCAAAAGTAGCACACTAACTACCACCACAAAATGGCCACAAGCCACATGGTCACTCACACAACAACAAGCAGGGGGGCTGTAAAACAATGTACTAAAGCAGGCCTATATGACCAGGCAAAGGAGGGATGCTAAACAACACAGCTTTAATGCATTATGCAACAATGCAAAAACGATAATCCACAGGGCTAAAAAAGGTTTGCAAGTTACCCAACAACCACACCACACACATCCAACAAAGGCATTTATTTAACACACACGAAAAAAGTGAAATATACCCCAAAAAACAAATTTTGCTATTCAATCCAATGCCATCCATGCCCTAAATGATGTTTTAAATTCAATAGACATCACAGAACCAGTTGTTTCATGCACCCATGAGTAGTTCTGGGCCTACTGGCTGAAACGCCTATAGTATTGGCAGACTACTGGGCTAGTGAATTAAATAAATATTGCAAATTAAATCATTTCAAATTTTGGTTAAAATGCAGTGAACTGTGCAACATGTTTCCTTTAAAAAAGATGAAAATCAACCAAGCTCCTACTGAACTACAGGCCACCCACCAAAATATATTTTTTTTAAAGAGGAAAAGTAAAAAAAATGTAGGTTCAATGCCCCAATCAAACAAACACTAATTTTTCAACTTGTTAAATCTCAGATCCAAAAGTCCTCAAATCCAATGATATATGGTGCAGCAGCCACAAAGAGAGATCCTTCCAGCTCCAAATCCAAATGAAATTAAATGAAAAAGACTCTTCTATAGCGCATGGCTACTCGGGAGCATCCCAGCGCTTAGGAAAGGACCAAAGGGGAATTAAAGTGCAGAGGGCCAGGGCCAGAGGCTCTAGATCCTAGGAAAGAGCCAGGTTTTTAACTTTTTCCGAAATGCAAGCAAATTGGGCTCCTGGCGAAAAGATGGAGGAAGGGAGTTCCACAATTTTGCTGCATTGTATGAGAAAAGACGGCCACCAGAGCGGGACCTTTTAATTCTAGGGATCACTGCAAGATTCAGATCATTGGAGCGAAGGTTTCTGAGAGCTTTGTATGGTCTGACCATCCCATCTAAAATAGGAGGGCCTTTCCCATAAAAAGTTTTATGCGCCATGCAAAGTGTCTTAAAATGAATCCGCTCCTTTACCGAAAGCCAGTGAAGGGGGTTCAGCACGGGTCTAGCTGAAGAGCGATGGCTGGTGCCCGTTAGCAGTCTTGCCGCCGAGTTCTGAACAATCTGAAGTTGCTGGGCCACCGATGCTGGAGCTCCTAAGTAGATTGCGTTGCCATAATCTATCCTAGAAAGAATTAGTGACTGTATTAGATTTTTTTTTTTGGCTTTTTCTGGTAACTGAGGGAGGATTTTGCGGATTGTCTTTAATAGGCCAAAGCAAGTGGCCGCTGTTTTTCTTGCCTGGGGCCTAAATGACAATTCCGCATCAAGCCAAAAGCCAAGGCTTTTAATCTCAGTTTTAGGAGTGGGGCCAGGACCCATACAGAGGGGCCAGAATATAGAGTTGTCAAATGTGGCCCGCCTTCCGAGTGATATCAGCTCAGTCTTTCCGCCGTTCAACTTGAGATGGGACAGGTCCATCCAGATTTCGACCGCTTCCAGACAGTTGCACAGATTCATAGGAAGATGTTCTTCCGGGTTCAAGGAGACCACCAGCTGGGTGTCATCGGTGTACTTACCAGTTGGATCCCGAAAGGGGCCACTATCTCTGCCAGGGGAGCCATGTACACGTTAAACAGTGTGGGGCTGAGGGAGGAGCCCTGCGGCACCCCACACTGCAACGGAACCGGGTGGGAACAGCTGTTGTCCATAAACACCTTGAAAAACCTATCCCTAAGGAAAGATTCAAGCCACCTAAGGGCCTTGCCCGTGACTTGGATGTTATTAAGGCGAGATAGGAGGATACGGTGATTAACCGTATCAGAGGCGGCGCTGAGGTCCAGGACGATGATGGCCGCGCTGCCACCTGCGTCCAAAATCCTCCTGGACTTCTCAACCACCTTCAACAGAGCTGATTCTGTTCCTTGACCTCTTCGGAACCCTGTTTGGGATGGATGAAGCAGATTGTGTAATTCTAAAAAAGAAGCCAGTTGGTTGTTGACAAACTTTTCAGTCAACTTACTGATACCCGGGAGCAAGGAAATGGGGCGATAGTTAGAAAAATCACCTGGGTCAAAGTTAGGTTTCTTTATCAAGGCCTTGACCATAGCCATTTTCCACTCTCTAGGGACCGTACCTGACTCTATAGAATAATTAACCAAGTTAACAATAGGTGTGCTGATGACAGGCAGGACTGAGTTTAGTATGTTCATTGGGGCGGGGTCAAGCGGCGAACCACTCTTTATGGCATTCAGAAGAGGGGGTAGAAGATCTTCCTTGAGAAGAGAAAAAGCAGAAAGCTGAGGAAAAGTTGAATTGACCGAAGTAAAAAACAAGGAATGGGGTTCAACAGATGATGTAGGAGGAAGCGTGATGAGGATCTTTTGAATTTTAGTGGCAAAAAAGTTTGCCAGTTCTTCACAGCGGGCGCCTGTTTCATCTGAGGTGGGCAGCGGATCAGGGGCTTTTAGCAGGAACTTTACAATTCTAAACATCTCTCTAGGGGTGTTGGCCGAGGTCTCAATTTTGTCTGCGTAAAAAGTAGATTTGGCAGTAGTTAGAGCGGACTTATAGTTCTTTATGCCGGCTCTATATTTACTTTTCTTCACAGGATTGAAATCTTTCCGCCATTGCCTCTCCTCCCGTTTACACTCTTGTTTAAGAGTCCTAAGTTCCAAATTAAACCAAGGTTGGTTAATGGAGCCTTTCTTTTTAATAATCGGGTTTTTTGGGAGCACGCTATCTAAAGACTGTCCTATCCATTGGTTAAAATCCCTATTTGCTCTATCTATGTCCCGGTTAGCAGAAGGTTCAGTCTTCTTCAAGATTTCTGACCATTCATGGAGCTCAAGTTTGGGCCAATGTCTAGCTAATGCTCTGTGGGAGGATATAATTGGACTGGGGCAGGGCACCTTCCAGGTAAAAGGGATTACCATGTGGTCCGACCATGAGATCGGATAAGGGTCATCCGTAGTTAAACCTGGGATGTTCGAGAAAATAGGGTCCAAAAGATTCACTCTAGAGTGAGTAGCATGTTGGACTTTTTGACTCAAATCGTAGGTCCCCAGATCTTTAGTCAGGTCTGTAGCAATGGAATCTAGTGGACTATTAAAGTGGAAGTTCAAGTCCCCCAGCACCATAAAATTGGACACTGTGCTAGCCAGGTCCAGTATTATTTCAACCAGTCCTTCATGGAATTGCCCTGGGGGGCCAGGAGAACGATATATCAAGAGCCCTGAAAATGAGGTTTCTGGGGATGGCAAGATGGAGAAATGTGCACTTTCACAGTCTGAGATAGAACTATCTAACAAACGACAGGCTATATAATCTTTGTAAATAATGCAACCCCTCCTCCAACTTTGGACACTCTGTAAGGCCTGGACAATATCGGGACCAGAGTTAGGTCCTAACCATGTTTCAGTGATGAAAAGTATGTCGAGAGCCGTACTGTGAAGTAAAAGGGAGATTTCAGTGGAATGCTTCGGCAGTGAGTGACAATTTACTAATGCCATTTTCAGTTCGACTTCCATCTTCCCTCTAATTTCAACCGGCTCTGTTACTTTGAAGGTACAATACTGGCATGAAAAACAGCCGTGCACCAGATCTAAAGAGTGCCGACATGAAAGAGATAAGTCACCTTTTAAGAACAGGAGTGCCGAGCGAGAATAGGTAAGTGGGAGGTTAGTTGGTGAAGCAGGGGTCCTGGTCCCTGGGCCCGACCGTGCGCGAACGGGCACAAACGGGCTTACCTCTGGCGCACCTCCGGCGCAATTACGGCACGCCCGCTGCGCGCAACCGCTGCGCGTTTCCATGACAGGTTTAAGTAGGCTTCAGGCGTGGCCGCCGGAGCACCAGAGCGCTCCCTACGGTGGCGCCCGCAAAACGTCGCTTTCTCCCCCAAGATGGCGGCTAAACAAGAACTGCACCGGCAAAGGACCCGCTCAAGTAGCGTTGAGCTCCACGATTATAGTGCAAGTATGCGCGCTATGTGAGCAGTAAAAGCAGGGGTCAAGAAATCAAGTAGAAACACAAATACTAAAATAGGGGAAATGGTTTTAAAATCACCAAATATCACGCTATATTAAAGCAGAGCGCGCGAGTGGCCTGGTACGCTTAATACACCTAGGGGTACCTTATCCAGGCTGACCCACCTGTACAAGCGTCTTAAGTAGGCTTCAGGCGTGGCCGCCGGAGCACTAGATTGCTCCCTAAGATGGCGCCCGCAAAACGTCGCTTTCTCCCCCCAAGATGGCAGCTAAACAAGAACTGCACCGGCAAAGGACCCGCTCAAGTAGCGGTGAGCTCCACGATTATAGTGCAAGTATGCGCGCTATGTGAGCAGTAAAAGCAGGGGTCAAGAAATCAAGTAGAAACACAAATACTAAAATAAGGGAAATGGTTTTAAAATCACCAAATATCACGCTATATTAAAACAGAGCGCGCGAGTGGCCTGGTGCGCTTAATACACCTAGGGGTACCTTATCCAGGCTGACCCACCTGTACAAGCGTCTTAAGTAGGCTTCAGGCGTGGCCGCTGGAGCACTAGAACGCTCCCTAAGATGGCGCCCGGAAAACGTCGCTTCTTCCCCCCAAGATGGCGGCTAAACAAGAACTGCACCGGCAAAGGACCCGCTCAAGTAGCGATGAGCTCCACGATTATAGTGCAAGCATGCACGCTATGTGAGCAGTAAAAGCAGGGGTCAAGAAATCAAGTAGAAACACAAATACTAAAGTAGAGGAAATGGTTTTAAAATCACCAAATATCACGCTATATTAAAGCAGAGCGCGCGAGTGGCCTGGTGCACTTAATACACCTAGGGGTACCTTATCCAGGCTGACCCAACTGTACAAGCGTCTTAAGTAGGCTTCAGGCGTGGCCGCCGGAGCACTAGACCGCTCCCTAAGATGGCGCCCGCAAAACGTCGCTTTCTCCCCCGAATATGGTGGCTAAACAAGAACTGCACCGGCAAAGGACCCGCTCAAGTAGCGGTGACCTCCACGATTATAGTGCAAGTATGCACGCTATGTGAGCAGTAAAAGCAGGGGTCAAGAAATCAAGTAGAAACACGAATACTAAAATAGAGGAAATGGTTTTAAAATCACCAAATATCACACTATATTAAAGCAGAGCGCGGGAGTGGCCTGGTGCGCTTAATACACCTAGGGGTACCTTATCCAGGCTGACCCACCTGTACAAGCGTCTTAAGTAGGCTTCAGGCGTGGCCGCCGGAGCACTAGAGCGCTCCCGAAGATGGCGCCCGCAAAACGTCGCTTTCTCCCCCCAAGATGGCGGCTAAACAAGAACTGCACCGGCAAAGGACCCGCTCAAGTAGCGGTGAGCTCCACGATTATAGTCTAAGTATGCGCGCTATGTGAGCAGTAAAAGCAGGGGTCAAGGAATCAAGTAGAAACACAAATACTAAAATAGGGGAAATGGTTTTAAAATCACCAAATATCACGCTATAGTAAAGCAGAGCGCGCGAGTGGCCTGGTGCGCTTAATACACCTAGGGGTACCTTATCCAAATGAAAAGTGAACAGGACATGGACAAAGCACTGGCAGGAGCCTGCTGGACAGGGACAGGAAGTTGGAGACTCTGGGGCACTTCCTTCCTCCTAAAAAAAAAAGTAAAAAAGAAATAGACCGCCTTGCACAAAAAAGTACAGCCAAATGTAAATCTGAGAAGTTATTTAATCCAAATCATCAATTTGAGAAGGTTTTAGGCTGCTCGAGAGATTTTCTTATCCAGCTTGCAAATTCTCCGTGTTCGGCAACGCGATCTTCACGGTACTTCCGCCGGAAGTCCGATGGCCTGTCCAAATGACGTGTTTGCGATCGTACACTCTCGCAGGACCGTACGGCCGGCTGCCAAATCTCGTGGTGCTCGCGAACAGATAGGAAATCTCATCGGCGATCGCAGACATCCTGGTAAGTCGCTCCAGCGCGCATGAAAACACATTTTGAATGCGCACACAAAAAAACCCTCCACTCCGTTGTGGAGCCCAGAATTTTGGGTAACTCCACATTCTACGCGGAACGCGGAGTTGCCAAAAATCCGCAAACTCCACAAGCAGAGCGGATTTTTCTGCCCAGGGTTACATTTGACCTCTGCATTTGAAAGCATGTTAAACGTGACAAGATAGAAAACAACTTTTAATGGCATCTTTATTCCTTATTCACCTTCCTAACTCCAGCAAAGTTATTTTAGGGGTGCTGCAGCACCCCAGCATCTCCACTTCCAGCACCCATGCTTTTGCAAGACTAATCATGTGGCTGGTCAAGCATTCCCTGTCTATAGTTAGACCAAGATATCCAATACCTGATCCTGCTACATCAGAGCTGTACTGTAGATTGAGGTCAACTATAATATCACCTCTCATGCATCTCCTGAGCCCCATAGGTGACTGGTGCAGAGAATGGAACCTAATATAGTGAATTCAAAGATTTAACATTATTCCAGTCTTGAGTGGCACAGCAAGTTATTCAAATCTGGAGAACTTAAAGGGAATATCAGGCCTGGTTTAGGGCTTGCCAGCTGAAGTAAAGGCAGGCATGGTGGCGGAGGACTTTATATCTGCCACCATGCTTTTAACTTTTTAGATATTGGCTGGCCCTGCAGACATCTCAGTACATAGACAACAACCACTGTCATGGTGGAAGAGAAGCTCTGTCAAACTATTCTTAATCTTTTTTATTTTACAAAATAAACTCCTTAAGCGGCAGTTTATTTTTGAAAAATAAAAAAATAATATCCCCCACAATATGGAAGTTTTTTCTAATGTGTGGGGACATGGGTCATTTCTTTCGTGTTTTGGGCTGTTCGTTTTAATGCACGGATTGTAACGTGAGGGTGCACTGGACAGCGTGGTTCAAGGCCTAATTGATGAAAGGCTGATTACCGGCATTTTAATCATACAAATTTCAGAATAGGAGTAAAGGGGCGATCTATTGGACAAAATTATATTTGAACAATTATATTGAATATTTGAATCAATAGTGATGAGCTTAGGATAGTGGCAGACTCTGTAGCACCTGGGTAACTTGCATTAAGGATTAGTACCCTCATACGCACAACATTATTTCCTGACAGCAAATCGTATAAAAGGTTAACACTCATATACTGGCCCTACCACAGTGCCGTGGGAGTCATATTTTGTGGTCGTGAGAAAGATGGTATAATTGGACTTGACATCATCGAAACGCGTCAATGCTGAGTTTCACAATCTGTGTAGTGGCTGGAACCACAGATAGAGAATTTGGTACAACCTATCGGGTTCCAGCTCAATTAATTTACGGACACGGATATGTGTTGTCTGTGACAAAGTGTACTTTATTGTTTTGTACTCCCCATGCTAGTGTTGCACATTTCTTTTGTTTTATTTTCTGGATTCTTCTTTGATCCATTGTTTTATAGATAAGCCTTTTAGTCTGTTTATAAGATGATATATTATGTATAGTGTGATGATGTTGTGTTTTAAATATAGCCTATAATGAAATGTTTTTAACTATATAATAATAAACAAGATATATATCTATCATCTCATTGTGCGTTGAGCTGTGGGTTTACAACTAGACTCCCTCTTGTATAATTATATGTGTAGTAGTGGTTGTATCATTGGAGTGAGCACTATATTAGAATCCTAATACCAAAGGAAGCCTTCTTTTTTACTGCTTCCTTCGAAGACCCCCACTTCATCAGACCATTAGATGAAAGTTTGCGCCAGTGGAGCAAGTTTTAGTCCAGTGGCATAAAACTGGTGGATTACCCACGTCAAAATCAGACAAGCAGGTGAACAGAGAGTTTGGCCAAGAGGGTACTCTGTTGCCATTGCAATGGACTACCCACACCGCTAGACTCTATATTGGAACTACAGTTACTTGTTTTCAAATGAAAATAGTATAAAACAGGGCAAAGAAGCAAGAGTTCCTTAAAGGGCCGCGCTAGAAAACAACGCTTCAATTAAGGACATTTCAGCATTAAGGGATCAATTGAGTTGGCTGTCCTCAAGCTAAAAGCTCACCCTCATAGAACAAAAGACTGTGGCACAGCAGAAGGAAGAGGTGATAGGTTACCAGTGGTCACTGTAGTGATCGGTTCCTCTCATGGCTATGAATGTGATGGGTGCCCTCACTGTAGATTCGTGCAAAATCCCCCCTCTTACTTCTTTTTCTCCTCTCCCAGAACAGAAAAATAAATGACAGTGATCATACTTTTTTTTTTAAATTAATGATTCAACAAATTAGCTCTACAAACTCTAAAAGCGTAGGTTACTTTAAGCCTAAAAGTGATATTTAGAGACATAATAACTTCAAATGTACTAGATTCGTTCATTCTCGTTTTCACTCTCTATTATTTTGATTTTTGGCCATGAAATGCATTAAACTTTTATATACAACTGTGTCACTTACATGTTTTAATGGTTAGTAAACTTTTCTAGTTTGTACTGCACTTACGTTAATACTGTAAGTAGTTTGAAACCTACATTCTGTTTGAGAGGATAGCATTATATGATTTTTGCACCTTATAAAAAAAACAGTTTTCTAATGAAAGGTTTTCTACTTTTCTTTGATCTCGGAAATCAGTGTACAGCCATAGGAATAAAAAAAAGGGGTGGAACTTTACTAATATTGCTTGTGCACGCGTAGGCAATGTGGTCTTGTGGGCATTTATACTGCTTCCTACATCGGTGCTACAATTTTCACGCACATCTGAGTCAAAAATTAAGGACAGAAACCACTAACTTTCTACGGCATAGGATATGCTCTTCCATGAAAACCCCGAATATAATTGTCTCTCTGCAAGGGAAATATTACCTAATTTCTGAAGTTTCTGCCTTGTTAATTGCAAAGTTTTAAAATTGTTATGCCGGCTTTTTTCGATCACGTGACCTACATTTTAAACCTCATTATCCTTGGGTTTAATGCTGTCATGCTGCGAATGCTCTAAAGCTAATGAAACATCCATTTCAGCCCTGACAAGTGTCTCCGACATTTAATCAATGCAGGGGTGACCTAAACGTTCCAGCCCTTTAAAAAAATGTAACATTTCCCAGTGGTCTTATTTTGCTTCCATTGCGTAAGAGACTTTTATTGAATAAAAAACTCAGGAAAGCTCTTCTCTATCTCGATTCTTTTGTTTCTGTAGCACTTTCTGGATCACGCACGTCTTTGGAAATAAGTGTTCCTTGTGATTCATGGGGTGTACAAATGTGCCTCTATCCATATGCATAAAATGCACAAATTACCATAATTCTCATTACAAGCCTGCATTGGTTTGTTCGCTGGACAGAAGCACTCTAAATGGTACAGGCTCAGCGGCAGTAATGCACAGCAAACACATCATGTGTCTAAACAAGTGGATACACTTTGAATATATTATTGTTGGTTCGTTAGAATTGTTTTTTCAATATATATATTGGTATTCTTTATTATTTGAAAAGGATGTGCAATATGCAATCCTTTTGACAATGTATAATATTGTGAGAGGTATGCTGTAATTCTTAAAGTTTACTCTGTTTGCAACATTGAGTCACTTCCTGTTAAAAATGGGACTTGCTCTTGCACTTAATCTCATCGTCCAGTTTTTATAAAAACTTAAAACAATGCAGGCGTATTGGAAATTGCTCAAGTTTTTACACATTTTGATGAGTTGTGTGTAATTGAACCAATTTCCGTTCTAATTGAAAGATGACGGCGCTTGTCTTATCTGAAGTCTTGCTTATGTGTCTGCCCTAGAGTCACCACTAGCATGAAAACACTTTTAAAGGGTACAGCATATTTTTAAAATAATTGAATTCACGTTTAACTTTTATGGATGTTGTTCTAGCACCTATTTTGTAAATGTTTATGCAGTTTGCAAGGGCCATTGATCCAATAAACTAAAATAATTAAGATTAATAAAACAGAAAAGCGATGAGGGAAATACTTGATTTAATCGTAGAAACAAGTGAATACTTTTTAAAATCCTAATCATTGCCAATTGTAAAATCTTGTTATATTTTATTGATGTGGAAGACAGACTGGACAAGTAAAGGTAACTTATTTGTAATTCGATCTAATCGGAATTTCAGATCCACCATCTTGCTGGATGGGGATAACCTATCCATGACCCAGAAGATCAAAACCAGTAGAGTAACTTTTACAAAAGCATGTACAAGTATTTCTGCTCTTCTTTTCTTTCGATTGTTCTGCGTTTCATCACATTATGCGGTACTAATGAAGTAGGAGAACCTATTAAGCTATGTATGCCTAACAACATTTCCTACATATTTTTCTTTTGTGTAAAATGATCAGGGTTATCAAATAGTTGCATTGTTACCTTCACTCTAGGATATTATTTGTTGGCATGAAAATGTAATAATTTACAAAATTTTGGGGGCATGTAAGGGTTTGTGGGAAAAAAAAATAATCATTTCTTATTCATATTTTTAAGTTCGATTTACCAGTAAATTTATCCAATAGATAGTCCCACAAAAATAAAATTAGCATATCAGAAATCTATAGAATTTAAATTGTAAACATGAGCTAAGAAGTGCTAAACAAGTATCAGATGATATACTCAACACAAGCTAGCAGACATCTGTCATCCGCAATATTTGACAATTTATTTGCATTTTGTAAAGTAAAATGTTTGCATAATGAGCGAGCAGAAGCTTTCAAAAGGAAGAATTCACTTTTTCTGCCAAGAACAACAAACAAGATACATTGCAAACATGGTGAAATTACATGAACCTTTACGGTTTTGAACAACAACTCTCACTGAATTCAAAATTACTTAAAGTGACCCTGGACACTAACCTCTCCCTCACGAAATTCATTGCCAAAAAAACAAAGGTCTGGTACCAGCTGTCACTTGTAAATAATATCAAACAGTTTCTTCCAGAAATCAACTTCAGAACTTCTGTTCTAGCCCTTGTACTCTCACTTCTGGATTCATGTAGTGCCCTACTCTATGGCTTCCGAGACACCACTGACACCCCTTAGTGGCATCATACACACCTCAGCACGTCTCATCCAGGGCCTGAAGAAATATGATCATGTCACCCAACCATGATGGAACTCCATTGGCCCCACTTTCCAGCACTTGCCAGCCTACAACAACTTCAAAACTAGCTACTCATTTACAACCCCTGCACAACCTGCACCCCTGCTTATCTTACAGACAAGCTCATCAACTCTGGTGGTTCTTGGCACATCCGCATCCAGCCCACCATCACACTGATGACTAGGTGCAAAAGAAATCAAGACAACAGGTCTTTTCAATCTATGCATCCAGAATGTGGAGCAACATTCCTTTTTCTATAAGGACCCCCCTAATGCAGCTCCAATTTAGAAAAGAGTTGAACAATCACCTCTTTAAAGAACACTACATGGCAATGCATTAACTGTTCACAACTCGGCTTCCTCTCCTAGTATTCGCCAACTTTTAGCTTGCACATGATCATGTACAGTTCATAAATTCAATGATAGAAAATGTGATGAGACAGGTGCAGTGAAGTACATGTTGGTTAACGATTTAGATAAACAGCATGCCTAATATTTTTGACAGTTTAACAAAATAAAACATATTTTTTCATGCAAACTGGTGCTGACCATTACGACAAGTTTCGCTGTCATGAAATGGCTGCGATACATTATCTGGCTTTTGCCTTTTCCAGATCAAAGGATGGTAATCTAAACACTTATCATGGCTAGACTGGACTATGGAAATATGCTTTATCTGTGGTAGGTAAAGCCTCTATCAGATGGTTTCAGGTGATCCATAATTCGGCTGCCAGAATGCTGTTCACACTTCCAAGAAATGCATCAACCATACACCTGCTGTGAGAGCTCCACTGGTTCACGGTAGAGAATTTAATTTAGTTAAAAACCTTGTGCTTTATGTTTAGAGCAAGGTCGGGAGCGAGCCCATGTTGTCCTTAGGAATTTGTTAGACTTTACTATCCGCCTCGTACACTGTGTTTGAGTGACCTTTCCCTTTGCGTGGTTCCTAGAGTGAAACTACCACGCATTGGGGGATGCTCTTTCACACAACTAGGACCCAAATTGTGGAATGGCCTCCAACAATCTTTAAGGAATGTACTTCTTTGACAACCTTTCAGAAACATCTTAAGACCTTGCTGTTTTCAGTTAAAATGATTAGGAATGGAGTCAACCGGTCGTGCTAGCACCGGGAAACCCCAAGTGGGTGACTGTGTGCTATATAAAATGGCCTAATGATAAACTGCTATCCTGTGTCTTCAAAGTTTTGTTTCATGTTAAACAGACTATAAGAGATCAACCATGTTCTTTTTACAGTGTATTTTATGCATGCAAAAGTAGATGTTGGACCTTTTTGTTCATGCATCTTGCAATACCATATTTTAAGTTTTCTAAGGATTCTACTTTAGTTGTTTCTTACTTCAAAATCTGTTCAGCATTGTGTGCAGGTCACTGATGTTCTGAATTCTTCTGTGCAAAATTGACACCCATAATTAGGGAGCAGAAGCTGTCCATCATAAAAAGCCTGAAGAGAGGGCAGGTGTTGTAAAATACGTGTTGGCTCAGTTTTGATATTTGGTAATATTTTTCGCCATTAGGAACATCAAATATATTTAAATACAGTCTGCTCTGCGTTGCCTCCAAACATGTGCTTCATGAGTATTTTGTGTCAGCAATGTCAGTACACTTGTCACTAAGCAAAATTCACATTACAATCCCCTAACTCATTTAAACATTTGCATATTTATTTCTTGGAGCAGGGTCTTCAAAGTGTGGGGCGCGACCACCAGGAGGGCAGTGGAGTGATGGAAAGGGGGTCAGCATTCCCGGTCACACTTCTGCCCAGGCCCATAGGACTACAAGGGATTCAGCCCCCCTCCTCCCCCATAGTGTGTCTCAGCTTGAGCTGCTGTGGGCTCTGCTGGGCTGTGTCTGCAGTCTTATCTCCAGCACAGCCCTGCACACCTGAGTTTTTCACCGGCCGTTAAAGACCATTTGCATATTTACATACCTTTTGTAAACTGGTTACTGAGGCTTAGTTTTTTTCTAGTTCCAATACCCCCTGGGCCCCCACTCTGCCTATTCCTTACAGTTGTATTTTACATTTACTGCAGTAGTGTGAGAATGCATCATTTCATGAAAAGAAATATAAAGTAGGGTTGCCAGAAGAAAAATACCAGCAATTTGATGTTTAAAGAGCCTGCAAATGCCTCCTCTTGACACTAAACAGGATTGTAAATAAAATCTTATGCATTCATTCGTAATGTGACTTTTTTGTCTTTGTTCCCTTTAATTATCAGTAATTGATCATTGAGGTAGCACTAGAACACAATTAAAACTGCTTTTTATTTATATTTGCTATTCCAAGTACGCACAGAGGAGTGCTGAAATATTCAGCTTTAGGTGACTGCTTATTTTTGTACCCTCTGGGACATCAACATAATGAGCAGGCTACTCTAACCATAGGACTAGAAGTGTGTTGCCGGATCAGCATATTATTTATTTTCTCCACCCTCGATCCCTGATTAATGCCGTAATAGCAATAGTTTAGTTATATCCTAAACCCTACGCCGCCGTCAATAACATGCAGAGTTACTTCAAGTGTCTGGGACTGCACCCTGCATTCAGACAACTCACTCCTCATTCTTGCCCTTCACTTTGATGCTCACCCTGCACTCACTGCAATCACAATGCACTCTCACTGATCACCATGCACTCACATCATTCACCCTCTCACCCTGCACTCACAGTGATCACTCTGCACTCACAATGCACTTGCATTGTTCACCCTATACCGCACCCTGTAGTCACACTGCTCATCTGCAATCATCCTGCACTCATGTGACACCTCATTCACCTGCCCCCTAACTGCTCAATTTGCAACTCACTCAAACAAGCCCATCATTAACCATGCATTCATTAGTTCCACTTTGCACTTACATCCTCACCCAAATTCATATGGTCACCTCACTCACCCTGCAGTCACTCCTCTTTCCCTACTCTCACACTGTTGCATCGCTCACCGTGGACTCACATGGACTCTTGTCATCCACAGAGTGCAGAGGGTTAATGTGCCTACAAAGAACATGTACTATGCAGATCACAGAACTGAGTGTGAGTAAACTATGAGTAGCGCTATAAAAAATGTAAATGTTTGTCAGAAAGGTGCTACAGAGAGATGAGGTGCATTGTTGGTGAGTGGTAGTGAGGGAATTTAAGGAGAAGGAAGAAACGGGGATGGGGCACCAAAAAAGACTGTTGCGCCGTGTGTGACCAGTGCAAGGGCCAGCCCTGCCTGGGAGTGTAGGCCCACGCGAAGTTTGGGTCTAGTGTCTCCCCTGCATCTGCCTATTACTATTATTATTTAATTTTTAGTGTGCTACTGTTACCAAAAGGTGTCCTTGGGCTAATAGCCATCTGCTGCCTGAAGGCAAATGAGAAACACACAGAAGGGGAAGGAGAACCAGCCAAATGGCATGACCTACCGAGAATTGGGGCAGGTTTTTATATCTTCCTAAAGGATATTAGATTCTTGGTGGAGCGAAGCAAAGGAGGGTGCACGTTCCATAACTGTGTGGCCTGCACCAAAAAAGCAAGACAGACAATTTGTGTCTTCCTGAATTAGGGAACAATAAGCAGAGTGGCACAGGCCAAGAGGAGCATACGGGTCCAACCCGTGTGCTCGGTGAACAGAGATGTGAGCATGAGAAAGGACAGCAAAGTAGTGAGAGAATTTGAAGAGGTCAGGGATGAGGAGAAATGTGAAGTGCCGAAAGGAAGTGCATACACGCAAGAAGTGAGTGTGAGGAAAAGTTAAGGGCACAGAGGAGGGCTACTGTCAAACTGTGAGAAAAGATAGCTAAGAGATGATCTGTGACCGAAAAAGTAATTTGATGCGACATGGGTGAGGGACAGCAGCGATAGAGGAAGAGAGGGAGTACTGGGATGGGTGCTGAGAAGTAATTAATTTGTAATAAAACAAAACAAATAATCAGTAGGCCTCTGCAACTTTAACCACCCACCCATTGTCTTGAATGTGCGGCCAATGACAATACCTATGCAACTACCAACCATAACACTTGTACAAGTGTTACTATTTCAAGCCCCCAAAGCTATAAGAATGGCATGGATGTCAGGAGTTTATCCTTTTAATGTATATTGTATTAATAAACAGCTGTTCTGCTCCTCTCTAAATTACACAGACAGAGCCACCATGTGGCAGACGGTCACAGTGCCAGTGTGCACAATTAGGTGCCAGTGCGGAGCACCGGAAGCCACCTGCTCAGATTAGGCCCTGGTGCTGAGGTAACAGGAGTTAAGTTACATTGGTTCAAGAAGGTGTGGAAGAACAAAGGAGAGATGTGAAAGATAAATGGGGGGACTGGAGAGGTGTAAGATACAAATAGACAACAATTTGAATGGAGAGACTTGAGGTGAATGAGAAATGCAGATGGGCACGAGAGGTGACGGGGCCAGAGAGGCCATGAGATAAATGCAAGAGACTGTTAGAGATGAGGGCAGTGAAAAGACAGAATGGCAAGAGGTGATTAAGGGTGAAGTGAGAAGTTTAATGGGGAGAGTTCAGAAGTTGTGAAAAGGGATGTAAGAAAATGGCCTGCAAAGTGAGAGTGGGATCTGGGGTTGGGAGAGGAGAGAGGGATGGAAGGAAGGGGTGAGAGGAAAGCGGCATGGGTAAATTGCTTAGGTCTGCACAAGACCGCCGTGGTTTTAAGGGACCCCTGCTGCTCCCGGCCAGGGCCAGGTGAGCTTCTAATATGGCAGAATGTATTCCTGTGGAATGGAAGGACCATCACAAAGGTTTACTAGACTAGACATCTTTCTGAAGTTAATTGTTGTATTTTGGTTATAAACTGGTACTGATGGGGTGAAATCTTTCCTCAGTGTTACTGTGTGCAAAAAATGTCAAAATAATGCTGCAATTCTATCCCAAAATAATGTGGCATCACATAACATTAATTAAATGTACTTCATACACAATTTAGTCAAGCCTGTCGTGTAATTTGGTCCTCCCCCACCTCTTAATTCCAGTAGCCCTGCCTACAGGTTTAGAAATGTTTGTCAGGAGGGGGTCCTTACGACTGAAAATGTTGACAGGTGGGTCCCGGCACCCAAAGGTTTGAAGATCTCTGTCTTATAGAGAGCATTCACAACTCTGGAGGAACTCATGGCTGACAAGCATGACAAATACTGCACATTATACATAGCCGGTTTACAAATTCAGTTGCTTGTTATGGCAAACAAAAAAAGGCCTGGTGGTAAAAAGAGAAAAGAGAAGGGAAATCAGAGATAGATGTGCTGTGCCACAAAGGTGCTTTATTGTAAAGCTAATCCCACAGTTCCTGTGCTACAGCCCCTGAAAAAGCTAGGCTCCAAGCTTTGCTTATAGTGGTCCTAAATGGTTCGACAGTAGTAGCTTCCAAACGTTCCTTAAACTGAGAGGTTTATGTTTTTAACCAACAAAATTATCTGGGAAATAAAGGGGAATTTTAATTTAAACATGATTCCTATAAATGTTAATTTTAAAGTCAAAACTTATGGTTTACTGTTATATCCTGAATTAGGTATAATGCATTCTCTCCCTAGTTCCCATAATACCTGCTGCTCAGCCTGTGTGTGTGATGTCATAGAGTGTTTATGTATGCTTGAGTAATAGTTAGAGTGGGCTGAGCAGCAGGAGGGTGATCCTGGAGGAGCATTTGATATTACATTTATATTACATCTGTAGCTTGCAACCAAGACTTAGCTTCTAAATTGAAGTTATCATAAAACCTACATGACTTGCCTACATATGATCTTTTATTGATTGCAACAATCACAATGATTTGAGAATTTACCTCTGCATAAAAATGTTAAGTCTACATGAAACAAAGTGCAAAGAGGAAAAGAAAGGGGGTGGTGGGATGCACCCTTTCCTACGGCTATGAGGGTGAGTGGAAGACATCTTTGCTTATTTCATCAAGTATTATTATTATTAGTAAATATTTGTAGAGCACCTGACTACCCTTAGGCATCGCCGCACTATCAGTGACAGGCAGAGTAGAAGAGAGAATCATTTAGCTAAGGCACGCTCTGAAGAGCCACATCTTTAACTGTCTCCGGAAGGAAAGATGATGACTGGTTGACCGCAGATGTAGGGTTGAAAGATACTCATTTCAGTTTAATGTTTTGTAGTATCTTATGCTTGTTAGGATGAGTGAGGGTTGCTCATAACCTTTGGCTACTGCTGTAATTAGATTTGTCATTTAATTTAGGTTAATGTAGTGTCCTGTGCTTTAGGGACAAATGAGGATTGAGCGATGCCGTTTGCTTATTGCCTGAGTGTTTGAGTGAGGGTTGAAAATGACCCATTTTTCTGTAATTATATAGTATCCTGTGTAAGGATGAGTGAGGGTGGGAAGATACCCTTTGCCTACTGTTGTTATGCATGAGTTTGGTTGAAAAAAGACCCTTTTATGATTCGCTATGTGGTTGAAAGAGACCTTTTTATCAATTGCCACCTTAGTACACAAGGTGCCCTTAGTTTTGGGGATGAGTGTGAGATGAATGAGATCCTCTTCCTTTAGTCACAAGATGCCCTGTATTTCAAGGATGAGTGTGGGTTGAGAGACACCCTTTCCATTGCCTACTATGTCACAAGATGCCCTGGGTTGGCATGGGTGTGGGTTGGAAGATACCTGTTGCTTACTTTTAGACTAGGGTTGAAAGACACCCATTATGTATGTTTACTATTTCTAAGGTGGAACATGTGTTATATCCTGAATTAGGTATAATGCATTCTCTTCATGCTTGCCATGATACCTGCTGGTCAGGTTTATGTATGCCTGAGTGATCAGTTGGATAGAGTGGTCTGAGCAGCAGGAGGCTGCTCTTGGTGGGGCATTTGATATTACATTTATATTACATCTGTAACCTGCAACCAATACTTAGCTTCTAAAATAAACATCATCATAACACCTATGTGACCTGCTTACAAAGGATATAGTAGGACTGAGTTGTTTTTAGTATCACTTCCAAAGATAAGAACCTATATGTGACCCATTTCAAACATTCAGAAGGGAAATTTCCTTTATCTATGAAAATATATGTTCCAGGCATTTAGATATGTTACATAGACCACGAAATTCATCTTTAACTGAAGAAGGCTGTGAGTGTGATTGCCATTTATCTGCAGTGGAAGTGGTAGAGATCAATCACATGGGGGAGAAGGCTCATGTTCACACTTATTTGGAGCAAATATGGTGTTCAGCAGAAGGCTGCCACACACATAACTGTGTGCTCCTATTTGATAGGAATGGAGTCCAGGGCTATATCTGGCATGCCACCATTCATTAATAGCTGGCTTAATAGAGTGTCATGATCAGCTGTGACCTATGAGATTGAGGAGGTTCAATGCTGCTGATTGATTCTCATATGAGACCATGAGGAAGCTCTCATGAATGTTCATTAATACAGATTCTGTGCCACAACCAGAAGGCTTGTTCAACAGAGGATTGATTACTGCCTGTTTTCATTATTGTGTTCCAATCTCTTGGCCTTGAATTTGTTTTCGTGTGATATGCAGAGGTTGACTGAGAAAGAAAGGAGTAACCGCTCTAATGCATTGCCTGTGTCAAAATACTTGTTATTCATTGCAGAGTCTTGAGGGGTGTGTTCCACCTCATAACTAGAGATATCTGTTTCCACCTAAACAGTTATAGTGAGGGATGCAATACTCCCAGGAAAAGGAAAAAAAAGACTTGTTAGCGCCACCGAATATCAGGCCATCGGTCTTTGGGACTGTAGCTTTACTAATTGTCTAATGTTTTCTGATCTCTGAAATGGGTAAAAACAAGTGACAACAAGCAGATGGCCGGGTTGATTGGCTAGCCAATGAAAGGGGAGCATTAAGGACCATTTGTCAGATCTGTACGCCTTAGGGTGATCTTCCCCCAAACATTTTGCCTTCACACTCCTATTTTTCCAAATGTGTTGGTTGGCATTAGGACTCTGCGCGCATTATCACTGCTAACCGGAGCTAAAATGGTTGTGCTCACTGCCTAAAACTTGATAAAATAGGCTTACACCTGATTGGCATATTTAATTTACCCAGTATCTGTAAATAAAAGGCTGCTAGTGGGCCTGCCGCACTTATTCTGTCACCCACTCATGTAGCCTAGCCCCTTAAAACATGTCCCATATCTGCCATTGCAGCTTAAATGTAGCTGTAAACTGATAATTCTACTTAGCAAAACAAACCCAATGTAAAGCCTCTAGCTCCCCTTTATTTACATGTAGGTTACCCTAAGGTAGGCCCTAGGTAGCCCAAGGGATAGGTTCATTGAAATGAAAATGTTGGACATGTACTTTTAAGTTATACATGCCTTGGTAGTAAAAAGCTCTTAAATGTGTTCTTCACCACAGTGAAGCCTCCCTCTCCAATCGGATAACATCGGGATGCCTTATTTAATTTTGGGAACAGGTCAACATTTCATGTTTGGTGTCAGAGAAATTGCAACTTAAAACCCTCCTTAATAATAAAGTTGGAGTTTGAGTTACAATGTGGAAAATTCCACTTTTAGAAAGTTGGTATGTTCCTGCCCTAACTATTTGATGCCTGCAGTCTGTTACTGGGTCACATGACTAGGTGTAGTTCGTAGTTGGACATTGTTTATTTCTCCCAGACAGCCAAACAAAAGAGGGTTTGGGTCTACCTGGATGGGCCATCACCGGCAGGATAGGGGTACAGCTTGACACAGCCCCACTTGCAAACCAATAGGCTTTGCTCTGCCTTCACACAAAGGACTTGTCATCCCTGCATTGTTTATGAAGATTTCCAGGAGCGAGGGCAGGGGAGGCAATAACCATCAAGCACTTCAGAGAGAATTCTCTAGAAACATTTCCTACTTCAAATAAGGTACCAGCTATAAAGATAGGACCCTCAGACCCACTCTTCAGTTCACCTTCTAGACCTTTGGAAGGTCTCTCAGAGGGTTGCCTGTTACTGTGGCCTGCTGTGTACTTCAAACAACTTATTGCTGTACTTGGAAGGACTGATTCGCCGGCTGGAGCCTTCCATGAGCCTTCAGAGGCCTGCCCGTCTGCTTGAGCACTGTTTCACTGTTTGAACCCAGGACGGCCAGAGTGCTTGGCCCTCCTGATCAGAGATTCATTGGAGGAAAAGGCTCCCACCTACTTTAAACAACACCTGGTCCCACCCTGAGTGAGTCCTAATTCTCAACTGGTGCCTCTCCAGACCTGGACCCTTGGTAGTGGGTGGTGTTAAAGGTACCCGGATAGCCAAATCCAAAACTTGGAACTTAGAAAACGTTTGGCTAAAACTGCTCTGAGAACCGAAAGGAGACCAGGTCCAACCTGACTGTTTATCCACTCAAGAAGCACAATTTGCTGGCCTGATTTAGCAGCAGCTCCCGCTGCGTTCTTCTCCGCAGTAGCAAATCCTGTCCAGCAGTCCTTCGCAGAAGGGGTATTCTTGCTCCTTGCAACTCACATTGGCTACAGCCTCCAGTTTAGGGAATTTTTAACTGCCAAAAAATAGACTAAGGGCCTGATTTAGATCTTGGTGGATCGAGTCCTGTTGTTGCTTTTTCAGCAGTCTTCCCACCAGCTGGGTTGACTGTCCACTCGTCCTAATTAGATGTTGGGGATTGCATAGACAAACCACTGCTGCAGTCCGCCTCTCACAGCCAAGAAATCACAACGGCATCAACAGCAGGATGGCAAAAGAGGCTGTTTAAGGGAGGACTGCCAGGCCCACACTGCCACAATCGCAATGTTCCTTCATGCCGACATGAATGTGGTGGTAAAACCTCCACCATAAAAATAAGAGGAGATAGAAGCAGTTCAAATAGTTCACTCGGCTTCCCATTGTAAGTGACAATAATCAAAGAAAGTGAACCTCCACACCTGAGTTGCCGGAATGGAAGGGCAGAAACTCACCTTTTCGCAATTTCACACTTCTTGTTTCACCATGGATTGGATCTCCCAAGTCGTGCGGCTGCTTGATGACGAACGAACCAACTCCGCCATGGATGCAATCAACAGTAAGCTCCACTTTAATTTGTTACCTATTGACTTGTCTGTTAACAATTGCACAGGACTCGTGCATTTATAAATCTCTCTATGCCAATGTGCAATGCATCTGTCTGTAATTTAGGAAGTTGAAGACATTTTAAGAAACACACCTGTATCGTCAAAGTGTATGAATACATTTAGTGCAAGCTGCCTTCCAAAAAATGGAAACTTGCACAAAAAAATATTTAAAAAATGAAACATTCACCATAAACGTGTGTTTAAAGAAATTTCGAAAATTCCCACATTAAATACCTATGCAACACACATCATAGGGATAAGTGCATTGTAAGTTGATGTAGAAATAGCACTAGACAAGGTGTTACCTTTAACTTGGAACTTAACAGTAAAATCAATGTCAATCACAAATGAGAAATATTCAATGAATACATTCATGTAACATTTCCCCTTATCTAGTGAAAGTCCTGTACTTTGTCCAATTTCAATAGTCATACTATTCTTTAAGGTATAATGCATAGGTGTTCATACTGATCAGTTATCAAGGTGAAACAAACACATCTGTAGTAACACATCCAAATAACATTTGTAAAATCAATTAGTTGGTGCAAGTGGCCATTACTATGATGAATGCCTGCACCTAAATTCAAATGACCATCACATACTATGTTAACCAGTGTATGCACTCATCAAAGTAGACATTAAATAAAACAGTTTTATTACCTGCCATCATAGGAAAAGAAAAATAA
The DNA here is from genome assembly GCF_964261635.1 of Lissotriton helveticus. Lineage (NCBI taxonomy): Eukaryota > Metazoa > Chordata > Amphibia > Caudata > Salamandridae > Lissotriton > Lissotriton helveticus. The sequence goes on along the minus strand of NC_136069.1, from coordinate 1,377,232,639 downwards.
ATACTTCACATTTCACTCAGAAACACTGCTAGGAATCAAACAATTGCTAAGGAAAATTCACTTCAGGACTAATTTGGTGAAATCAAAAGAATTGATTTATTTCACAAAATGAGATACAGCTTTCAAAATAATATTAAAGCCACATGACAGTCCATTAAGTCCAAAATTCTGCAATGTTGTGCAGTGGCACAAAGCGGGCCTCCTAATTCACTACCAAGGAGAACCTCCACAGGAAGAGGCATCTAGTGGGCAGAGCAGCCACCTCAAAGATCTTCCGTGGAGTGGTTGGGTTTGGGAGGGGGGTTGGTTTTGAGAAGGGCGCTCTTAGGTTTGGGGAGGGATACTTTTGGTTTTAGTAGGGGGGTTTCTGTATTGGGATGGGTGGGTTGGGATGTGAAACGGATGGGTTGTGGTGTGGAAGGGGTAGATTTGCGATGGGTAGAGGTGGATTGGGAATGGGTAATTTGGGGTATGGAAATGGTACATTTGTGTTTGCTAGGGGTGGGTTGGGGTTTGGAGGAGTTAGGACAAGGGTAAAAAGGACATCTTCTATTGGAAAATGGGTAGGATGTTAGGCAGGGAGTTGAGTTTGGGAGGAAGAGGAAGTGGCATTGTGAGTGCAGGTACCTGTGGGTCTGGTGTAAGTCATGCACGTTTGGATTTGTCTTGTATCATAGGTGTCCGTTGTTTGAGTGAGTGTGGGCATTTGAGGTTTGTGAGTGTGAATTCTAATGTGTGCGTGTTTGTGTATGGGTGTGCTCTGGAGGTGCTGGGTGTGATTATGGTGCATGTGGGTATGGGTATGGTGGTGGCTGCGGTGTCTGTGGTTGTGCTGGTGATGGGGGTGGTGCATCTAGGTGTGGCAGTGACTGCGGTGTCTATGGATGTGTTGGTGGTGAATGTGGGTGTGGTGATGGCAGCTGCAATGTCTGTATGTTTGATTGTATGCCTGTGTTTTTTGTGGTCTCTGTGTTTATGTATGTGTGCTGCTTGTATGTGTTGAAGTGGGTATGTGCAAAGCTGTGAGTGTCCTTGGAACAGGCCTGGGAATAGGGAATTGGGATGGGGAAGGGTTGGGAGGTGGGGCACAAGGCTGGGATGGTTGGAATGCTGCATTCAGTGAGGAGCTAGACCTTGAAAAGACCACTGTAGGCGAGACATACCAGTAAGAATGCCTTCCAGTTTAGCTAATAGTAATTTCAAATGGCAGCAAAGGCACTGGATAGCATTCAGGAGTGCTGTGTAGCCCACAGCAATGCTTCCAAGGAGGTCAAGAGCCTCCTGACTCAATGCAGCCGGGGGGACAGGGGCAGGATGTGGGGTCAGTCAATCTATAGGAGTATCAGGGAGGGAAATAAGGTAAGGTCTCTTTGGAGGGATCTTCAGAAACGCCGGAGGGACTCTGCACCAGGGGCTAGAGATTGAACGAGCCACTGGAGGACACGTGATCTTGCGACACGGGGTCCAACATTGTGGTGGTTGCAGGTATGCAGTAACTGGGCAACCATCAGGTCTTCTGAATGAATGAGTGTGAAGATTGAGAATACAGAACCCCACATTGCCCTGATGAAGTTGCTGGAATGTTGAGCAACAAAACATGTTGGCAATAAGAAAATGAGTATGGTATATTGGTAACCATTTTTAATTGGGAGGTCTTGCAGCAGCAGAATAAAGTTTGATAGCCAGCAAGCCTGACCAGATTTTTAACATTGGGAACCAATTGCACTGGTTCTCACGGGGGTTCTTTGTGCACACACACACACAGTTTGTGAATAGTGGACATCTTGGCTATGTTCACTACTTTTTCACTTCATGATTTTTATTTGGAAAAAGGGCACCTTTTTTCTTTTTCTTCTAAACACAACAAAGATAGAGTGGCCGATGATAAGAAGTGGGTAAACTGGTAATTGTCATTCAGAAACCCCCTCGGGTGGTGTTACCGTGAGGTACTCTCTCTTTGCTCCCTGTTTACTTTGTTTGAGTGAGAGTTGACCTGTTGTGACATTTGTACAGGCAGAACATACACAATGACCTAAGGGATCAGTGTTAATTAACACACCCAAGGGATTTAGAAAAATAATTTGGTATCATATCCTCAATGTGGGTCTATCCATGTAGGTGTAAATAATAGGCAGGATGTGGGGTGCCAGGAGCGTAGGAAATGACACTGTTTTAGGGGGGTGGGGTTGGCCAACTGGGGGGGGAGCAAGAGGGAGGGTAGAGATGGTACTCTGGATGGCGGACAAGAATGCAGATATAGCAGGAGCAGTAAGGTTTAGCACCTGTAGGGACTTTTGCTCGGGGAGGCCTCTGAATAAGACGTTAAGCTAGAGCCCTCCATGCCAGTCCCCTTACCCTCTGTGACACTGTATCCATCAGTGTCAGTGGTCTCACCAGGTGAGACACAGGGTCCAGCTGCTGCCCTGCCTTCATGGCCAATGTCTACTTCGCCTGCTCCGGATGATGCTAAAAAGACATGTACAATAGTTCTATTGTAGCTGTTTGAATACAACTGATCAACAACTTTGAGAAAAAACATTTACCTAGTATACATATTACACAAGCTACGGGGATCACAAAGTTTGGCTCAAGCATGTAGGGAACATCCCCAGACACCATTTGCTCACAGTTCTCTAATTCCCCACGAAAGCTACTGCATCAAATATAATCTTGTGTCTTAACCATAACAATTTTTCTGAAGTAACCATTGAACACCTCTGGTTGGCCTTTATTCTTCAGAATAGTGAACTTATGTCATCAATTAGGATATATAACAAATTTACCTTTGAACACTGTGTGTATAAGGTACAAAAAGCTGCATTGATGACATACACTAAAAGTAAACTATGAATCAATGTGCGTCAACAAATACTGCAATGTTGTACCAGTATTTGGATGAACTGAAAGGCTGTCTCCAATATGTATTTACCTATGCTGTTGTAGACTTGTGGACATATTGTCATTGTGGAATGACAAATGACTCCACTGTAGTACAGAGCAACTACTTATTCACACTTGACTCCAAAACATATCATATTAGTACAATGTGATGTTGGGAACATCCATTGTATCATAACTGCATAGTATGCAATGCCACATGTAATTGATCTACCATTACATCATCCACAATAGTGAAGGAGCATCACACCTGGCACAGTAAAGACTATTGGCTTGTTTGGGACAACTGTCCCTTATGACATCAAACAACCTGATGTAAATGTGTATTTTAGGCAGCCATGTGTCTGCTCAGAACAGTCCTTTGGTAGAGAAGATGAATCAGATAGGATAATTTCTAAAAAATTAATAGACAAAGCACATCATCATATATATTGTGCAAAACATATACCTTCACAAACTCTTCTTGTATGTTGGACAAGAATCAACATTAATGTTGATGGAAAAAATCCTGGCTTGAACAAAAAATGTGTCATGTAACATGTGAAACTCAAATAAGAACTTACACCCTTGTTGCTGCTGTTGGACTCTCAACAGCCGATCAAGCTGGGGATAGGCTATCACAAGAATGCGGTCCATTAGGGAGTTGGGATGCGGCGTATGCACTTCGCACTTTGGGAAGACTGCTCGAGCTGGACTTTGACTAACTTTCTGGCCCAGCTTCATAGGTCCTCCCACCTCTTGTATCAATGACCGCTGCACCGCTTGAAGACCCCCCAGGTTCCCCACCTTCCTGGTGATGGCCTTCCAGGAGTCCCACTTCTGATGAGAATTGACCTGTATGGATACAAGAAATGAAAGAAAAGCTCACATGTTGCCATACAAGTGCATTTTCACATGCTGAGCAAAATAAATATATTAATACACACCTTTGTAGTGACCTTTGACTACCCTCATCCCTTGTCATGTCCTACACTCGCTAATCCTGGCCTGTGGCATCATCTAGCCCAAGGGGATCCTACATTTTTTGTGGTGTGAGCTACTTCAGATCAGTGTAAAACATTGTGAACTACTGAAGGCTAAACAACTTGCCCTGCCATCTGCAGCCTGATGATGATTATATCAAATTAACACAGCCTTCCCTTAATGTTTATATGGAACAATTACCTTGTGCCAATCGCATGACTGATGTCAAGGTTGTGTGGTACTCTGAAGGGGTCTGGGAGCCACTGTCAGCTCTCAATCAACTCTTTGGAGACCACTGATCTAGGCTGAGCGATTTGTGGGACGATACACATGGCAAACATAATTTTCATTTGTTTTGTACAGAAAATATATATATGCACAGTGGTAATGACAAGATAATGTGTTTTCGAATTTACATGATGTGAGATTTCTAAATTTCACATGCAATTCAAACATATACATAGTGATATCTCTACATGCTTACCAAGTACAATCTAGGATTTTAAACACACAACATATACTAATGTTGTTTTTTACCATTGTAAAGTGCTTAGAAATCCCCAACATCATTGTTCTATGTAAGGGACAAGCTACATGACACTTCACATCACTCACTACACTTCACTCAGGAACTCAAAGGGACATTGTAGCTTGTGTTAATGGGACAAAAAACACCTAGACAGATTCTCATATACATTTCAGACATGTGCCTGTTCCTCTGGTGAGCTATAGAGCTTGCCATACAGGGAGAGGACCTCCTGTTCCAGCAATTTCAGCTCCCCTTGCAAGAAGACAGGGGCCCTCTCACTATTTTGATCAGCCATCGTTGCTCCCAGAGGTCAGTAAGAGCAGCAAAAGTGAAGGAGGTCTTGATGGCCGTAGTGTTAAGAGGAAAGTGAGTTTTTTGTAAACCACTGTGTACATGTACGCAATCGTCTGCGGGAATGGACACAACAATTGGCCTTTGTATGTTGCTTTCACACATGTTTCCCTGTGGCTGTGTCCGTCATGGAGTTAAACACCCACTATGTGGTCAACTTCCACTGCGGACATATGATTTCAAATGTCATGTCAGCAACATCAGGCAGCTGCCATTTTATAAGGTCAAAAAGTGTGTTTGTGACTATTACGTATGTTACCACCACTGAAAAGGGTGGCTACTATGTTTACATATTCAAACTTTGAATGTCACTCATGTATTTGAAAAAAACATAATTTTTATGTAGTGCTTTACTGTAGTTAAATGCGATATTTGTATTAGAAATGTAATCTTTGCACAGTTTTCATATTTAAAATATTGTCAGCTACAAAATGACATATATAAAATAAAAATTACAAAACATAATAACTAAAATATAAATATATTGTGAAACAAAATATATATATATATATATATATATATATATATATATATATTTAGCACTACATTACAGTTAATAATCAAAAATCATGTGTGTGTAAAATGTTTTAAAATGCTCACACTTCTTCCAATGCAGACATTGAACCCTGCAAGATTGAGGATCAACTGCCGCAGTGTAGCACCCATTTTCAGACTATGCCACCTCAGGAGATATTATAAAAAAGTTCAGATTGAATATGTAAACTATACTGGATTTATGTCATCATCTGGAGCCAGATCTGATGCCTCACATTAAGTATTTCATTTTTTGGCAACATGATCATTCCAGTATACTATTGCAGTATCTGGTGGAATATCACAACCAACTTCCAGTGGTGAGCTACAAGAAGTTCTTTTGTCAATGATGAAACTCATCAAAAGTTTCATTCAGTTTCCATGAAATTTTGCAAATGTGAAGGGCGATTTCTATGCTTTGGGTCCCCTACCACATGTTTTTGGAGCAATTGATGGCACGCTTTTTGAGTTAGTGCCACCACATGTCAGGGAACAAGTCTACCGGTCTTTTCACCTACAGAACAGCAGCATACCCCTGCAAATGTCATAACTTGGACATGAGAGGGCCTGATTTGTTGGCAAGTACAATCTGACATGATTCTGTTTGGGCAATTTCAAGGTGAACCATCTGGAATGGTGTTACATATCGTGGCTCTTCACTTTCCATTTAGGAGACTCAGCTTATCCTAACCGACCATGGTTGTTGGCATCGCTGAGCAATCCGACAATGCCGGGTGAAGTCCGCTTCAATGAGGCCCATGGAAAAAAAAGGATGCCAGTGGAGCGGGCTTTTGGGCTCCTAAATGCCAGATTTTGTTTACTGTACAGGACTGGTGGAGCCCTCCTCTACTCTCCTGATAAGGTGTTCCAATCAGCATGGCCTGCTGCCTGCTGCCTGCTGCACAACATAGCCCTGCGACAGAACATCCCTTACAACGGAGAGGATGGAGACCATGGAGAGCCACCAGGTGAGGATCCTGAAATTTCAAATGAAGATGATAGTGGTAAGAAGGAAGGAGTTGAGTTTCACGTGGATGTCATTGACAACTTCTTCACATAAGGGTATCTCTTTCTATCAGATTAACTGTAACAGGGCACATTCTGGGAAATCCAGTACACAGGTGTTTGTTGATAAAAGTTTTGACACATTGACTTTTGCGGTCATTTTTATTGTTTATCTCTGATTGTGTATTAGAAAATGTATCCTCAAAAAGATGACTTTGTAATGTGTCATTTGTATCATGTTTCATTACTCATCTTTTTGTTTTAATCTGTTTTATGTATCTTCACCATGACAATTTCATTTGGACATGTTAAAGTTGTGACATTTGCGGATAAATGTTGCTGTTTCAAATTACAAAGGGAGCATGGGTTCCTGTGGAAGACACACACAGACTTTGTGTGTAAGTATCTTGGACTAATACAACTTAAACAGTGATTGAATGGAAGTTGTTAAGATTGCATTTGACTTGTTTTCTGTTGATTGTTGGCACCAAGCCAATATGTGCTGTTTGATCTGCTGTAACCACATGTGGTAGTCAACAAAAGCATAGTAATACACCTGCACATTGACCAAATGCACATTTTGTGTTAAGTGTATGACTATGTTGATGTGTCTCATCATTGTAGAAAGAACGTCTTCTTTCAATATAGCTCCTCCTTCCAAGGTACCAAGCTGTGGAACTGTAAATGTAAAAAGGTCACTGAGTATTTGTGGTATGTATGGTTTATTATGTTCAATAAAGTTTTGACAGAACACTCGGTTTCAAAGTGAAATACTAGTTGATGAAGGTGTGGTATTTGTATTTTGTTGTCATGGTAGAAATTATTGAGGAACATTACCTACTTGCAATTCATTTATAAATTAACAATCCTTTGTTTTTTATATTTTAAATGTATGATGGAAGGAAAAACAATTGGATGAACACCGAACAAAACTACAACATCAGTCATTGACTTTGTTTTGTTTTGCATTTATTACAAACATAAGCAAATAAAGTAAAAGTTGATGTAAACCAAAATACAAACAATATAAGAAAAAGTCAGTCATGGTGCATGAAGCCATAATTGTTGAGCCAAATTTGTTTAAAGTCCAATGACCAAAACAAAATTTGCCTCAGAAAGGTCAATGTCTCAAGAATATAGTCCACGTAGTTTATAGTAGTCACACACTAGAGAAAATTAGGTTCGGTGTCTCTTGGTGGTAGTCTTGCCATCCTCTCCTTGTGATCCGGATGAACGTGTGCTCCTGCTAAGGGCTAGTGGATCCACAGTTGCAGGTACTGAGGTGGGTGCAGCTGCTTCCTGTTGTGGCAGGGTTTACCTTTCCGTGACTGAGGCAGATGTAATCCGGCCCTATGTAGTTTGACCACATAAAGGGGAAGATGGTGCAGGAAAAGCACTGAACATATGGTGGTAAATGTCCTTCAGCACCCCTGTCAGGGAGCCCAAATTGGAGTACAGATTCTCCATCAGAAAATTGTGCTCTCTCTGCAACAGCTTCATGTCCTGGATCCCTGTAAGGACCAAGCCCATCATGTCTTGGAACAGATTATGGGCTCCCAAGACGTGGTTGATGGTGGCCTGAGTGACAGTTACCCCAGTGGCCTCACCATATAGGCCCACAGGATCCCTCCCACGAGCACTAACCTGTGGGCTTGAGCCAGTGTGCCCTGTCCCACTGGGTCCTGGCTGAACTGCAGGTGGTGGTGGTGTTGTCTCACTACTATGTAGACCTGGGGTCACAAGATGGGTGCTATGTTGCTTTGGACACTGGAAGTGGAGGTATCAGTCTACTGAGATGCTATATCAGCTGGAGTGGGAGGTGTAGGTGTGGGTTGAAGGAGACCCACTAGAGCCGTCAGCTCAGGCAGATGAGATGGACCAGGCTGCTCCTCTTCATCCAGACTTTCATGAGTGGAGTCCTCCCTGGAGGTTTGATCCTGGGCTGGAGTGGAGGTTTCCTGAGACACAGATATTTGCCCATGTGCTTTGGCTGTTGGACCTTTCATGAATGTAAAAAATATATAATTTGGAAAGGTGTGGATTACACATCCAATGATTGCTTATAATAAAATGTAGAAACCTAAAAGTGAAGAGGAATTAGATATCATGATTAAACATTCTGTGGTAAATTAATTATTTGCAAAAACTGTTTATGTTTCAAACTGAGATGAAAAAAATAACTTAATAAGTATACATGAAATGTACCAACTATTCAACTCAACACAGTAGAGAGGAGATATGTAAAATTAACCATTCCATAGCCTAGCAGGCTATAAAATTGACATTTACACAACGTAGAGAGATGTTAGCATAGGTCATCATATGAACAGTGCAAAGTTCAGTTTTCACATATGCCACATATGCTCATATTCTTCAGCATACAATTTTACATGCTTTAAATTTTAAAGGCAAAAAAAGTTGATTTTTGAAACTAATGACATCAATTAAATAACATGACAAGTAAAGGACAGCATACAACATTTAACACAATTTGTTTTTAAAAGAGAGCATTAAGAGACAGTTTGATCAATAAATGATCCTTTACTATAGGTGAACATATGATAGAAAAGGGAGAATGAGCAAACTTAAATGGCAATATTATTATCACAAAACTGAAACAAGGCATCATGGTAATTGTAGTTATTTCAATGAGACATTTACAACACTGAAATTGTGATTTGAACATATTGTGTGTAAATCTGCAGTAGGAAGAAAACTGACATTTACTTTGTGAAACACATATATATTGTTTGTTATTTGGAGTACAAACACAAGCATCATAACATCTTGTGAAATGGGATTGCTATTGAAACCTGTTATCTTAAATACAATTCAATATATTCAAACAAAAAAGCCAAAACATATGTTACTGATATATTTTGGTTTATATTAAAAACAATTCAGCTGAACACATTAACAATAGCTAACTTCAAAGCAAACAGGAAACTTAGGTTTAGTGGCACATTTGAAATGATAACTGACCAGTCTGCACTCCACCAGGGATTCCTGTCAAGCCTTCAGGATGTAGGTTCTGCAAGACTTTCTCCTCCCAGGGCATGAGTTTTAAGGGGGGCCTGGGAGAACCACCACCAGTCCTTTGGGTCTTCAGGTGATTCTTGGGGCTAGGGAATGCACTCTCCCCCGCAGGTTGTTCCAACTCTTCCTAATCTCTACCTGTGTGCGTAGGTTGCTAGCTGCAGCATTCACTTTTTCAACTATACGGGACCACAATTCCCTTTTCTGTGATAGGGGTTTATTTTGGACTTGGGCCCAAGCAATTGCGGCTCTACTCTTATGATTTCTTCCACAATGACTGAAAACTCTCCCTCAGTGAAACATGAATTGTTGTGCCCTGGCATAATCCAAATAATTGTGATGAAATCAAATTAGGTTAACACAAGGAAATAAATAAAGGAAGAAAAACACGACAGGAAACCGGGAGAAGCAACAAAATAACTTCACTTAGCTGGCAAACGATCTGGTAGAAAATGTCATGGTGTAGTGGAATGACAAAGGATCATGGTCTGAAATGGAGTGTGTTTTATACTGTGGTATGCAGGGTTAAACAATATGCCAAAAAACAAATCAGGTGAGTGTTGATAGCATCCAGCCTACAGTGACAGCTATAGTCCAGTGTTGATCGTGTGCTACAACAAATTCACTCCATTAGCACCCCACCGCTGGAAGTCTAAATAGGCTTGGCACAATCCTGCCACCTGATGGAGTACTATTCGCCAGAATTGGAGTCTGCCACGTCAGCAGAGGAGAGCCTCATATGCGGTGGTAAACACTCCGTCAATGCGGACAGAGAGTCAGCCAGCATACATCTAAATACCGCAGGTAGACCGCTGTCAGCCTGATGGAGTACTTGGGACTGCCACCGTGGTGGAACATTGCCAAGATCTAAATCAGGCCCTAAGTCAGAAAGTGGACATCTTCACCATCACTTCGTCCAGTTGCTCCCCAACAATGATGACTCATCCTTAGATACTTCTTGCAGCCTTGCCACCCTAACCTTCTACCTTTACAGGACATTTTTCTCCAAATTTCTTGTCAGTCCAAAGGTACAAGTCGACCAGGCCTGATCCGGTTGTTGTATCTAACTTGCGCTCCATCACGGGTTGGCTATATTTTGCAATTTCTACCCAGTATTGTGTGACTGGATGTACGTGGTTGCTGCTTTGATCTTTTAGAAGTTAGTTTTTACCTTACAATGTAGAATGTCATTACCTTAGTTCTACTGATTTGATTTATTTTTGCCACTTTGGCGTACAATAATTTAATTAAATATGCTTTGTTTTTCTAAATTGGAATGGGATTTTTGTGTGTGTTGTCTATTCAATTTATTTCTATTTGTGTGTAGCATAAATACTTCACACTTTGGGCGTCATCTACAAGAAAATGAAGCAGTGCAGCGCTGCAAGCCATTTAGCTGCACCCTGGCGTGTCATTTTCAAAGCACAGAGATGCATCATATTAACATTAATACGACGCATCTCTGTGCTTTCCCCTGCGCTGGTCAACAATTGGCTGCCATTGTGCCAGTGCAGGCACCCTTGCGTCATTTTGCAAGGGTGCCTGTTCTGCGAGGATGAATGTTTTTGTGCAAGAAGGGACATCTTCGTCCACAAAAACAATCATTAATGACATTTTCCTCTTTCTATACATAGTGCAGAATGCAGCACTCATAGAAAAAGGAAAAAGGAGGAGCAATAAAAGTATTTCATCTCGCTGCATCATTCCTTTGCCTCCCCATATAATCTGTTTCTGACGTCTGTCTATTCAATGCTCTTTCAGACTGTCTATTCGATCTTTTCTCTCAGCAGTTGGACTTTCTTTCTAAACTTTCTCTCTTTTGTCTGTCTCTTGGTGTTTACTCTGCTACCGTTCTTTTCTGCAGAACGTTAATCTCTTTCTTGTGTCATTTTTCTTCTTCTGTTCCTCCCTCACTAATTTCTCTCCTTTATCATTTCTCTCTGCTGCCTGTCTCTCCTGTGCTATTCATCATCTATACTGTTTCATAATATTGCTCTGCTAGCCGCAGTCTTTTGTGTTCTGACCTTCCTCTTTGCTGTCTCCCCTCTCCTCTGCTATCCATCTCATTGCAGTCTCTGGTCCTGTCTCCACTCAATCCCTTTTCCATCTATTCTACCTCTGTGCTATGCAGCTAACCCTTCTCGCCACTACCATTCCTCCCACCTATTGCTCTTCTGCTAGAATCCTCTCTGTAATCTGCCACTCTGCTTCTCTCTCCAATCAATCCATTCTCAATGTCATCTTCCTCTCTGCTGTTCATTAACCTTTCCTCTATTACCATTTCTCCCAGCTGTTGCTCCACTGAAATCCTTCCTCGATGCAGCAATATGATTTCTTTTTAAAACTAAACCCTCAACATCTTTCAGAAGTGCTGTAGGAGACAGCCTTGAAGCGCAACATGTTTTCACTGTTATCTGTTTCACTCACACATAGTGTGAGTGAAAAGAACTGTGGGGCATATTATCAAGCAGGGCGTTAACATTATCGCCGCTTTAGTGGCAGAAAACTGCCGCTAAAGCGGCGATAATGGGCTAGATAATTCGCCGTAGAGAATGCCCATAGAAGCCTGGATGGCCACAAACAGCAGGCGGGTGGAAGTTTCCTACTTGTTTGTTGAGTGATAGGTTTGAGTCAATAGTAATCCCAAGGTTTTCCACTGAATTTGCTTGTATGGAGCATGTTCTCAATAAAGTGGGCCAGCCTGGCATGTTGAACTTTTGTGAGGTATTATGAACTAACAGAAGTTCCGTTTTGATTGGAATTAACTTCAAGAAATTGTCTGACATGCAATCGCTCTTATATTGCAGGACATTTAGCTGACATGAAGCTTTCTTTAGTCCAAACATGAGCTGTGTATTATTAGCATAGATGTAGGAACTCACCCTCATCATGTGACCAACTTGCACTAAAGGTCACAAATAGACATTAAATAATAGCGGGATAGAATTGAAACCTGTTGTACGGCATATTTGAGCGATGTGGGCTTGGATGAAAAAGATGCCCTAGACCTAGTTTATGTTCTGTGCCGGAGAAATTAAAGGATCCATTTTAGGGCTAACCGGCGTATTCCTCTTTCCCTTAATCAGGTTGCTAGTATTCATATAGTAATTAGTACAGAATGGTTGATGGTGTTGAAGGCAAAGGCTATCTCTGAGAAAACAGGGATACCTCCCTATCCTCAATCTGCTGCTGTTCCGAGATTGTCAGTATCTAGCATCACCACCATTTCCATACTCCATACTGGTCTAAAACCTGACTGATGTGAGTCTAACAGTTTATGTTTTTACATAAATTACATCAATTGTAAGTAAGTAAGTAAGTAAGTAAGAGTGAGATTGGTGTGTAGTTACTCAGCACCTTAGGATCTTAGTACTTCTCTACTATCTTGTCTTGTGAAGTTTTCTGCTTTCATATAGCACAGGTACTTTGATGGAGTGGGCAGGATGTTAACATTGCGGACACTAATAATCTCATGCTGGGGTCTACACAGTCTCCATGTTGTCTTCTTCTGCCTATGGAGTCTGAAATGCCAATACAAACGGTGAGATCTCATTACACCTACAACAGTGAAATATATGTTTCACACAGCAAAGCACCTTCATTCTCTATGTCATGTAAAATAATTTGAGCATTATATATATATATTGTTTTTTGTGGCAAGAGGTGAACAGCAGGTACAGCTTTTGGGTCTCATTTTTCTTTTTCCTCTCTTGTTGGCAAATTTTCCATTTAACTGTTCATGAGGAAACCATTTACTTGACCCTACAATAGTGTGGGTCCCACAAACTGGATCATTGTATCTTGTTGTGCTTTGTATTAATGGCTCCTTCTTGGAACCTACTGGTATTTGTTAAAAAGAATAAAGATATATAAAAAAATGTACATAATGTGTATGATACATTTGTATTCTGTGACTTTTTTCTTTTACCACTCGTCATCTCTTTGCAGTATTCAGCGAATGTGCTTGCCCATGGTTTCAAGGTTATAATTATATAACAACATGAAAAGGCAGTTCCCAATGATATACAGGACCAAGAGGTTCAAATAGTACAATTGCCCACAGAGCTGTTGTTTGTATTCACATTATTTTATTGTCATTTATGTAAAAAATTGTTAAGACAAGTTCATACTTCAGTGAGTAGGACAACAGATATATCTCATATAGTGTCAACCCGGAAACATAAAGAGCAGTAAAACAGATACATACACCAGTCATTCATTCTACCAGTCTCAAACTCACTAACACACCAATGCAACCATAAAAGTTCAAACACCTCAAGCAACTCTCAACAACCAGACAGAAAAAAGCGCCATTGTATCTTGTTGTGCTTTCTATTAATGGCTCCTTCTTGGAACCTACTGGTATGTGTTAAAAAGAATAAAGATATATAAAAAAATGTACATAATGTGTATGATAGATTTGTATTCTGTGACTTTTTTCTTTTACCACTCGTCATCTCTTTGCAGTATTCAGCGAATGTGCTTGCCCATGGTTTTAAGGTTATAATGTCAGCGTCTTGGGGGAAAATATGGGTAACTGAGCTTTGGTTTATTTGCTTCTTTACCGTCCTTCAACAGGATGTAACTTTAACAGAGCTTTCTCTACATGAACCCCATCAACATTCCCTTTCTTTGCACGTCTGCAGATGATTTTCTCACAGTTGTAAGAAACCTGATCAGTCCCCAAATATTTCACTGTGGAAGCTTGGAGATAAGCATTTGGCAATCACTGGAATTGTCAGTAGTGGCCTGAAGCTCTCATTACCATGGACAAAGGTATGGTACTCGGTACCTGTTGTGCTTCACCATTGAGCTCATGAATATCGAAACACATGTCTGAGGCTAAGAAAATGAAAGATTGGTAGAAATGAATAGTCATCAAGCTAAGAAAATTAAACATTGAAAGACAATAGTTGCCACGAGTGACTTCACTGGAAGAACTGCAACTTTACAAATGATGGACCAGAATGCACTGCGAGGTCTACCACATTGTGTTTCACTTAGGCCCCCATACATTTTGCCCAATTAAGGTACCCACATTAGAGTTGTGTCCCCAGGGTTTCCCGATTACCTGGAGGGAACTGTGAAAGGAGTCAAAATACAGTAATTTTGGGGTTTTGGGGAAAATGGTAAACAAATGGTGCAGAAGAAAGTGTCTGTTTTTTATTCCCTGTAAAAGGTATCAAAAAAGGGGTTGTGGTGCTAAACTCACCATCTTACCAGCTTCAGGAACAGGAGAACCTTTGTTGTGAATCTATCTAGGACCCTAATTAGATATCCCCGATTCATGCCCTTATGCGGTTATAACAAAACATACCCTTATGAAGGCATAATAATCATGTCCATATTCAGGCATAGCCCATGCAGCCCAAATACGGCAAGGGTACTCCCATAGACTCCTAGAAAGTACAACGTGTTCTTTAAACAAACCAAGCCTCCAGCAGCCCGGGAATTCACCCTGCTTTTGTTTTGATTTGCACAAGAACTCCTGGAGTCCAGAAAGAACTGTTAGTTCTTAGTGACGTCTTATGTCCAACCTTATGTCAAACACAGCACCTTTCAGGTATAAATATACCAACGTTGCCTTAAGCAAACACACGGTGGTTTGGAGCAGAGCGGCTATCTACTTGCCCGACGCCCAGCTGATGCGAGAGCCGAAGGAAGCCGACCCTCCCTTGACGCACTGAGAGAGACGCTGTCTTTTCTCTTGACGAGAAATCCAGCTCCGGAGTTTCCAGTCACCCTTGCGGGTTGCTGGGAGATCGAGTCCTGAGAGAGAGATACAAGACCTCCTACATTCTAGAACCAAGGTACGGAGCTGACTAAACCCTTAAGAGAATTCTTGATTCAGATTCTTGGCAAAAAAACAACTTAACTTAAACTGCAACTTACTTACTCCTTCCCAAGTATTAGGCTTAGGTCAGGTACACCGGGGTAGGCATATCTTAGAAGCACCAGTTGAATACATTAGTCAATGTTTTTATGTATGTATATATTTTATCCGTTTTAAAGTATCATATGGCTAAGAAACCATATCAATGCTTTTACAGTATTATTTCATAATACTCCTTTTACTGTACGCACTTTACTTCATGATAAGTATTGCAACTGTGGCAATTCATTTCTCTTGCGTGAGAAAGAAGACTGCTCAATAAATAACACCTTTTATTGAAAACGCCCGTCTCTCTATTTCTCTGCACTCTGGTGAAACTAAGTATGCACGATTGACTGAATGAAATAGCTGTCTATTGTTTTCACACGACTCTAGAGATATACTCTTTATTCTGAGGGAGCAAAGTTGTCATGTTTATGCGGTTGTCAGAAGCTAATCCCTTCTTGTCTAAATCAGGAGAGTTAACTCTTTCCTGAACATTCGAGAAAGTTTCTAGTGACCTCTGAGCTAGCTGGCAAAACTAATTAAGTCTAATATAGTCAGTAGAGACCTAGATGACCTCAGTCCTTTGTCTACACTGCTGTTTATATTATTCCAATGCGCAGAGCCTATTAGGAATATAGGAACTACACTACATGGCACCCAACGTTTGGTAAGGCGATAATCTAATGCAAGACACTAGAGTAACTCAGGCGTGCTTTTTCACACAGACCCTTTTTCCCGTAAATACTCCAAAAGACGTCTGGAGTGGGTAAAAGGTTAATATCCGCCGGAACTTAGTAGGAAGAGATTCCTATGTATTAGTTTTTGGTTTAGTCAACGTTGAAGGATACAGTGTTCCAAAATATTGTGCACCTAATCTTTGTTTCCCTTGAAACTTGATCTGCAACAACAACTTTCTGTTAGTAAAAATGACGGAAAGTGAAGACGAAAGGGAGGAAGCTAGATTAGCAGCTCAACTCCTAGCAGATGACACAAGTCTCCAAGAAAATGACCCGAATGCTATAATCATTCCGGTAAATGTAAGAAAAACTATAACTAAAAAACGTATAGAAAACGGAGTATCATCACGAGGTGGTACAGTCATATTCGTGGTAGAGGCCCATGAATATCGGCAGACAGAGGTATTCTATTCATGGATACATTTTCCAGCAGCACACGCTGTGACACACGAATTCCACTGTTACAAAATAGGGGAAACTCAGGATGAATACGCTCCTTTCGAGGATGTTGAAATCCCACTAACTTACCAAGAGCACCTGCTCTGGTTTAATGGCGCCCTAATACATCAAAGTCACATCACCAGGCTCGGTCCACTAGGTAGACCAGGAGCCACGTGGCCGGTTCTAGCCAGCTACACACCACATCCCGACATTGAAAAGATGTCAAGTGAAGAAATCTTAGTTAAAATAAAAGAATTAACAAAGGCATATAGAGAATTAGTTCAATTGGCAATGGATGATATAACATACCTCCAGAAATTGAAAGAAACAGATATAGCAGAACAACCTTTTGAACTTGCCAGAATCATAGAAAAATCCTATGAAGAACTAGGTAGAGATAGTTTGGGTGGGAAGCCAGTAAAACCCCAACTACTTGAAAATCCTGAAAAAACATTTATTAAAAATAATCTCAACACTCCAAAAAAGAGTTGGGAGGGTAATAAACAATCCACTCCCAGGGAAAAATGATTCCAGTCCAGAGGAAGGTCTCCTCAACGGAGAAATAGATCTCCAGAACAAGGAGGCAAGTCTCCCCAGAGGGAGCCCTCTGAGAAAAGATACAACCTTAGAGATAGGGATAAATTAAGAAAACCTGACAGATATCAAGATATTGATACACGTCCCTCTCGTTTTTTTCAGACTTCCTCACAGAAATCGGAAAGAAGAGGACGGTCAGAACACAAAGAAGAGCACGTCAAGTCCAAAGACAAGGAACCTGCTCATCAAAGTAAAAAATTACAATTTCCAAAGAAGAAGGTAGCTAGTATTAAAATAAAACATGCCTAGGATTCTGAGGACACAATTGAAAAACGGAGAGTGGGCCCAGACAATGCTAGACAGTGCAGCAGAAGTAACCATAGCTCGCAAGATCTTGATGAATCTTTTGGAGACAGTGGACACAAATGAATACATTCAAGTGGAAACTGCAGACACCAGAGTTAGCAAACCCCATAAATTATATGAAATAACATTACATATAGAGGGGGACAAGACTAGGAAAGTAAGGGGTCTCTTTTGGGATAACCTTTCGAAAGGCTATGACATCCTGTTAGCTGAGAAAGACTGGCCACCAGAGTTTGTCAGGGAGTGCCCTCATGGCGAAGAAATGATTATGCCTGCCTTCTCAAATCACATTCCAATTCATAAAAAATACACATTTGCTAGAAAATGGGCAGTGGCCCAAGCTCCTCCGTTATATAAAAATCATGTAGGATGGGTTGAGGATTCTCCTCACCATAAAATCCAGTTAAAAAATCAACCCACTGCACAAAGGCAGTACCCAGTTAAGCAAGAAGCTAAAAAACAAGTCAGGGAGATCTTAGATCAACTTGAATATCACGGGGTGATTGAAACATGCACCTCACAAATGAACAATCCTTTGTTTCCTGTCTCCAAGGCAGACAATTCATATCGTCTAGTTTTGGACTACAGACACCTAAACTCCTGCTGCAAAACATTTGCAGTACACAACTCACACAGTGCAGCACTAATGAATAACATCGTGGGCAAAAAATATAAGACGACATTAGATATCTCAAATGGCTTCCTTTGTCAAAATATTGCACCTGAAAGTAGATATTTGACCGCTTTCTCCTGCAAGGTGTCGCAAAAACAATTCTGTCGACTCCAACAGGGATTCAAGAATAGCCCAGGATTATTCTCAGCAAGGGTAACAGAGTTACTACAAATGTATGATGATGAGGCATTATCATATGTCGATGACATCTATCTTACAGACGACGACCTGGAGACACACTTGAAAAGAGTGAACATCATTATACTTGGGTTCGCATCTGAAGGGTATAAATTCAACTTTAAAAAGTCACAAATTGCTCATCTAACTGTCCTGTTTTAGGATGTGAATTATCAAGTGAAGGCAAAAGCCTAGCAGACAATTTCTTAGAGAAATGTGCAGTACTCCAAGCTCCAAAAACGCTAAAGAACTTACAATCAATACTAGGTTTCCTGAATTTCGGAAGATCATACATTCTAAATTATGCAGAGAGGGTTAAACCTCTCTATGAATTAATAAAACCTGATTTCAAACCAATTAATTGGACTCAGAAACACACTGAGATTTTAAGATCATTACAAACAGACATGTTAGCTAAAACAAAACTGCAAACACGCGAAAACATACGCAACCTTGTAATCCGAGTCATCCCAGGAAGATGCGGATTCACGTACCTGACCTCTAATGAGGGAGAAACGGTACCAATAGCTTACAAATCACACTTGTACACACAAGCTGAAATGAAATTCAGTTCAACTTAAAAAAATTCTAACTGCGGTTCAAACTGCTGTAGCAAAAGAAAGAGCCCTAGTCCAAGGGAGGAACATATCTGTTTTGACAGCAGAATCATCCCTTGAGGCATTAACAAGCCCACGCAACCTAAATGCTGTGGCATTAGATCCAAAATGGGTACAATGGGAAACTTCTCTTGCTGCAGTTGACGTGAAACACTATTTTGATCCAAAAATGAAAAAACTAGAAAATCTATAATACGAACATGAATATCCTCTGTCAATCGAAATTCTGCCTCTAGAAGAATACACCTGTGTGATTTACACAGACAGATTTACACAACACTACGTTGTGGGCAAACAAACTTACAATGCAGCGTGCGCGATTGTTAAAGGTTGCTGGCGCTTAAGTAAATTCAGACCGTTAATCACCAAAACTGAATCACTCAGAAACTGTCCAGCTCAGCGAGCTGAAATAAGATCTTTGAAGATGGCGCTTGAAAATGCAGATCGCGAATTCCCCACACTAATGGTGTGCGATTCGCATTATTGCGTCAAGTCTTACAATAATGACATGCAGATATGGATCAAAAACGGTTACAAAGATGACACAGGTACCACAATAAAGCATAAGAAGCTCTGGGAACAAGTAGTTCTTTTACAGAAAGAACTACAAAAGACTCACGTGATACATACACTGAGTCATCAACGTGATGGCGTTCACGTTGCAGGGAATTCATTGGCTCACAGAGCCACAGCGGTAGCGGTTCAACCGGCTTCGGTAGCCACACAAAAGCGTTCTAAAAACACATGGACGGGGAAACCATGCTGGCAGTAAAAGCCTCATTAAAAGGCGACTATGCAGCATTACCTCTCGGCTATCCACTCAATAATACATACATAATTGGTGCAAACTCCGTTCCTTTTGCTCAAATCCCTGGAGTGGGGGATAGAGTAACTCCAAACACGAACCGGAGA
This sequence comes from Lissotriton helveticus, assembly GCF_964261635.1. Lineage (NCBI taxonomy): Eukaryota > Metazoa > Chordata > Amphibia > Caudata > Salamandridae > Lissotriton > Lissotriton helveticus. The sequence continues at coordinate 1,377,212,985 of NC_136069.1, read as the reverse complement.
GTCTTCTTGATTGAAGACACACACATGGGACAGGGTCTAAGGCACCAAGAGATCATGAAATCACTAAAAGAATTACAATCAGAATACTGGTGGTCGGGGATGAGCCTGCAAAATTACAAATTTGCAAAGGATTGTCCAGACTGCAACAGAGACTCAGTTGTGAACCGGACCAGACTACTGCCAGGACACCTTTATTAGAAAGCACCAAGCTATCTATACGCAGAAATCCAGCCGGAGAAATGCGTTCCCATAATTAGTAAGACTAGATACACTTAAAATGTAGACACCAGCGCTCGGCTGATGCCAGAACTCTTATAAAAGATTTGTGAGTCTTTATCGGCACATACGCAATTGGCATGCTACATTCTGACCAGGGTCCTGCGTTTAGCTCTCGAGCTTACAAAGAGGCCATGACCAGCATGGGCATTGCATTGCGGTACTCTTCTCCCTTCCATCCTGAGGGAAATGCGGTAGTAGAAAGAAAAAAACGTGACATAAAGCAATCTATTACGGCGAGGGTATTTGGTTCGGGTGATGGGTGGGTCAAACATTTAACAAGTGTCCAACGTAGTCTTAACAATCTGCCAAGAAATTCTCTAAACGGTATCACTCCATACGAACTATTGTTTGGTACTAGAATGCACATCCAGGACTTAGATTGTCAAACTTCAGTGGTAGAAGAAAAAGCATTTGATATCAAAGATCGTTTGGCTGTTTTACAGGACTTAAATGAAACAAGAAGAAGTCTGAGTAATACAAAGTTAAAGCCAACAGCCACTGAAGAGAAACCACCTGTCCCAGCAAGACCTGTCTGGATTCCAAAGATTGGGGATCTAGTCAGAGAGAAGATCGTGGTGAAGAAGGAATTTGGGCCTTCTTACAGAAAAGCAGTACCTGTCTTAGATGTCAGCGGAACAAGAACAGTAGTACTACCGCCCCTTGCTGGTAAAAAGGAGAACAGAGTTGTATCCATCGACCTGGTAAAACCACAATCATGTGGCCAATAATAAGTAGTAGGCCCAGTGGACTCCCAAGAAATAGCAGAAAACCAAATCTTGCTTCAATCCAAGAGGTTCAAACTGAGAGACTAATCACATTTGATAAACCTGCAGTGAATAAAAAATGACTATGCAACAAAGCCATGGAACTTGTGCCTCTTGAAACCCAAATTGCAACAGTTCGTCAAGAAACACCTGTCTACAACGATGTAGCCTCAGACTAGGCTAATGAAACAAAGAAAAATGCAAAGACAAATGAGAATCCGGAAGCAATTCCAACAATTGACAGAACTGCATCTGGCTACTTCATCAATTTCGATGACTCTTCTGATGATCCAAGCGAGCATGAAGAAACGCCAGCAACAAAAACTTTCAAAGACAAAGTAACTGAACTCTTTCATCAACTAAAAGAAACATATCTGATTTTACCATGGATTGAATTTTGGATTGTGTTAAGTGTACTTTTCCTCCTACTTTGGCTCATCATGGTTCTATCATTGATGGAAAATATAGTACAATGGACACAGCAAGTCAGAACATCAACTTGGTCCTAAAGCCTCACACATCCTCTCACATCGAGAAAAGAGAACTGTCATCAGTGAACATCACAGCCAATCCAATACCCCGTGGGGTAGCATGGGACAAAACGGATTATGAAATCTATGGCCCGATTGAGCTCTTGAAATATCCACATCAATTTATGGTTTCCTTAAGTGACTTTGTGACACCAAGTACTTTCTCTGATGATTGGGACTTTGAAAATATTAATAATATGATGTCAGATTTAGTAATGTCAGCAAAATTTACAGAACATGATTATTTACAGGGTTCATCAAACTATGAAGAAATGTACTGTTTTAACCACTATGGTCATCACTATTTGCATAAATCTACTCAACCTAGAAATGTTTTTAATTATAATCATGGGAACATTGTGCAATACCGCCAAAAGGCAGCACGAAAACATTTTATGAGAAATTCCCATACTTCTCAGGGTTTAACACAAGTGATGCAGAAACGTTTTATTTCAAAATGTTAAATAAGACAGGAATGAAAACAATGTTGACAAATACTAAATTGATTTATTCTGAAAAATTGTATGAGAAAATGTCTACATTTGGTTTTGAATATTGGAAAAACAACATTGAAACAAAAACCATCTGGGGTTCAAAAGACTGGCAGGTACAAGGTCTAGAAGCGTTGTTTAGAGCCTGCATTATCCCAGAACAGATAATATTCTTGAATGACACCATTCAACAGACACCCTGTCTTGGTTTAGCCAAGATAAAAGACTTAAACAAACCGTCTATTCAGAAGCCCATACCTGATAGTAATAGCACTACAGATGTGGAGATAGACATATCCCATATTTTACACCAAAACAGAACAAATCCTGATTGGAGAAAATGGTTGATCTGGCCCACAGACACTAATAACTGTCAAGATAGATTCCTGAACAAAACAAAGGGGTTTAAACAGACCAGGTCAGACCCAAGACATTCCCAGAGACAACATCCAGGGATAGTTACAACATACAGTGTAGGGAAACTATGCCTCGAATGGCTACAGAAATCCACACTGGCTGAAATTAAGCAACACTTGACTTTACTTAACCCCTTCCATGCTCATGACAAGGTCAGCTCGTCATGCAGTGCAGCTATGGTGATAACGAACTGACCTTGTCATTTCAATGGGAAATCTGGAGTAACACCGGGAATTGCCTTAGCACCAATGTGGTTAAAGACGGTGCTGACTTGCGTGATTTCATACTGAGACCACGCAAACAGCGTCAAAAACATTTCATATACGCCGGTATATACGCTGCTTACAACGAAGCTTGGAAAGTAACGCAAATTGAAACTGCAGAAAAAATACGAGAAATTGATCGTATAAATTTGGAAAAATCACTTTCTGTAGTGGACAATGGGTTAACGACTCTGTCCTCCAGAATATATTCACTGGACAGTATTGTATCATCTGCTATCGATATAATAGAGAAGGACTTACTAATGTTACAACATGGTCAGTCCCAATTACGTTCTATTGTACAGCTAGGCTGAACGTTGCCAAACCTGCGTTCAGGCTACGTGCCATGGCGTCTAATCAACATAACGTCATTTTTTTCTATCTTTAACCTAACTGATAAACAAATCAGTTTGGCACAAAAAGGAGCAGACTATACGATTCTGAGCATTGAAAAACTTGAGAGATTACCATTGACAATGTCATAGAGACCTGTCATTGAAAGGATAATACACGGAATAATTACAATTCCGATAACAACTTTCCAGTTTAAGTATTGCCAAAAATATATACCAGCAGGCCTGTATGAAAGGTTGGGTAAAGGATACATCAAGTCTACATGGAAATTACCCTATACACACAAATGTTATAGTGAAGGGAAAAAAGAGGTATTCCTTTTAACAATTGTAAAAAATCACTAAGCGGTACACTCCTGTGTCAAGGTATTAACTTGCATGGAGCCTGCGAAGGGTCTTCAAATAACCTTTCATGTCACCTACACTGCACTCCTGCAATACAGATAGAGCCATTTTTCAGACAACTTTCCAACGGCAGTTATGTTCTAATAAGTGATCACAGCTGTTGTGGCATGGTGCCAGGAAAAGCCTATCTCGTGAGCGTTAGTTCCATGGTCACTTGCTGTATGCAAGTATTGTATCCAAACAGCAATCCAGACATGGACGCGGCAATATGGCCTTCTTTGAATATCTCTTCTATTCGAATTGATACTTTAAGCAGAATAAAGTCCAATCTTTTACAGACAACTGTGCCTTTAACCTCGTCCAAAGAGACGTATGATCTGCAAGTTGCAGGGACAGCGGCAGAGATACATTCCCTATTATCAACAAATTGGCCCGTGCTTTTTGTAGAAATGTTAGGTCAAATTTTAAACATGTCTGATACCAGTGGTATCGCACATGTATTTAAGACTATTTTTTCGGGACTGTTAGCACCCTTTGAAACAGTTCTGGGCATTTTCCCGAATTTTGTCCATTCCTTTTTCGGCGGCCTGCCTCTTCTTTTGGGACTCGTAGCAGGAATTTTATTTTTGATCCTTCTGCTCCGATATGGCAAGCCAAGCCACAGACAAAACTCCAGCTACAATGGAAGAAACGATCTTAGCAATACGCTACCGAGACCGTATCACTAAAGTGCTCGGATTGGCCCGGCTAAGAGATCTGAGTGCAACCTGGTTTCTTTCATTCAGACCAATCTGGCAAGATTGCATCTTACCTGTGCTTCGATGTCTGCTATGTGGAGAAGAATGCATGTTAGACGTCTGTCTTACACTACCATCAGCAGTACCAATGGATATCGATACTTTGCTAGGTCCGGTAACGACTCATGCAACGTGTTGTCCCCAGTAGCTACCTATTCTGATGACGGCATTCGTTGAGACTTCACCATTACGATTAGGTGGTGGTGGAGTACGAGAGGAAAGCAGCACCAAACAGGTACAACCTTCTGTGAGCATTGCTGATCCAGACATCGATGATGGCAATAATTCTCACATATGCACAATTTCAGCATTTTCGAAATTGGTCGAACTTTCACCTGATGTTGTAGACCAATTTTTCGCAAGCCTGTCTGATATGATGTTCTCCCCTGAACAAAAACAATAACTTTTAAAACAACTAGCACACAGCATTCCCTGAACTCTGAATTCGGCCTTCAGCTTTTTTCATAAACGAAAGTACTGAAAAACATTTGGAACTATTTGTTCCCCTGAAAGCGAAATTATTTTTTTCTAATTCCAAAATATTTACTTTTTTTTTGGCACATGGTACTCTGCTTAAAGTAGAACTATTCTTAGAGAACAGAGCCTCTATTTTTAGAGATACTAGAGACAATATTTTACCTCAGCCTCTAGCATATGTACAGTATTGTATAAGAATGTGATAAAATGGTCTCGACCTTCTTTCTTTATCTAGAGCCATTTCATGTGTAATTTTCGCAAATTCATTCAGCTGAGATATATATGCATTTAACTGAATGATATCACGGCTTGAAAGACGTACAGTACCAATACTCATTTTCATGTATACACCATACACCATTTCAAATGCAATTGATGTATTTTGGGGTGGGTTTGAAAACACATGCATCATTATATGTTTAGTATTGCTTAGTATTTAGTAATGATTGATATAATACGTGGAGTGGGTGTTGTGAATCTATCTAGGACCCTAATTAGATATCCCAGATTCATGCCCTTATGCGGTTATAACAAAACATACCCTTATGAATGCAGAAGAAGCATGTCCATATTCAGGCATAGCCCATGCAGCCCAAATACGGCAAGGCTACTCCCATAGACTCCAAGAAAGTACAACGCGTTTTTTAAACAAACCAAGCCTCCAGCAGCCCGGGAATTCCCCCTGCTTTTGTTTTGATTTGCACAAGAACTCCTGGAGTCCAGAAAGAACTGTTAGTTTTTAGTGACGTCTTATGTCCAACCTTACGTCAAACACGGCACCTTTCAGGTATAAATATACCAACGTTGCCTTAAGCAAACACACGGTGGTTTGGAGCAGAACGGCTATCTACTTGCCCGACGCCCAGCTGATGCGAGAGCCGAAGGAAGCCGACCCTCCCTTGACGCACTGAGAGAGACGCTGTCTTTTCTCTTGACGAGAAATCCAGCTCCGGTGTTTCCAGTCACCCTTGCGGGTTGCTGGGAGATCGAGTCCTGAGAGAGAGATACAAGACCTCCTACATTCTAGAACCAAGGTACGGAGCTGACTAAACCCTTAAGAGTATTCTTGATTCAGATTCTTGGCAAAAAAACAACTTAACTTAAACTGCAACTTACTTACTCCTTCCCACGTATTAGGCTTAGGTCAGGTACACCGGGATAGGCATATCTTAGAAGCACCAGTTGAGTACGTTAGTCAATGTTTTTATGTATGTATATATTTTATCCGTTTTAAAGTATCATATGGCTAAGAAACCATATCAATGCTTTTACAGTATTATTTCATAATACTCCTTTTACTGTACGCACTTTACTTCATGATAAGTATTGTAACTGTGGCAATTCATTTCTCTTGCATGAGAAAGAAGACTGCTCAATAAATAACACCTCTTATTGAAAACGCCCGTCTCTCTATTTCTCTGCACTCTGGAGAAACTTAGTATGCACGGTTGACTGAGTGAAATAGCTGTCTATTGTTTTCACACGACTCTAGAGATATACTCTTTATTCTGAGGGAGCAAAGTTGTCATGTTTATGCGGTTGTCAGAAGCTAATCCCTTCTTGTCTAAATCAGGAGAGTTAACTCTTTCCTGAACATTCGAGAAAGTTTCTAGTGACATCTGAGCTAGCTGGCAAAACTAATTAAGTCTAATATAGTTAGTATAGACCTAGATGACCTCAATCCTACGTCTACACTGCTGTTTATATTATTCCAATGCGCAGAGCCTATTGGAAATATAGGAACTACACTACACCTTTGTCAGGAAAACATATTTTTTTACAGTTTTGCCATTTTACTGGGACATAGCCTATTTTTCCTACTTTTTGTGTTTTCAACCTCCTTTCAATTAGTGGTTGAAATGGGTATAAAACCAGGTATGGATCCCAAACAGCTATATATTTCTGAAAAGTAGATACAATTCCAAATTCAGCAACAAGTCACTTGTGTAGATCCCTCAAGGTTTTTCTATATAAAGGAACAGTTTAAATAAAAGAATATTGTGATTTAGTGAAAAAAACATCAATTTGTGCCTACATTTTCACTTGTAACTTCTTCTAACTTGATTTATGATAGCTATATACCGCTACGTCCATGGGACCCTTCAGGTTGTGGGGATGAGTTGCACCTTGAAATGGTTTTTCATTGTTTACTGGGTGTAGAGTAATTCATTTGGTAAAATATAAAGAGTGGAACATAGGTATCTAGAAAACCTATATATATCTGAAATGGGAACAAGATATGGAATTTAGAAGCAGTGGTTATTTGTGCATCTCCGAATTTGTGGGTACCCATATTAGCATGTGAATTAGCGGGTATTATTCAAAATGACTTCTTTTTTTACACATTGTCTTACATTTGGAAGGCAGAAATGCATAGAAAGACAAATGGTACTAACACTTGTTCTACTATTATGTGTTCACCTATGTAACCCGATAAAAATTATACCTTATTTGTGTGGGTAGGCCTAATGTGTGCTACATGAAATGGCCCAAAACGCAATGTGGACACTTCACATTTTTTCCAATGAAAACGTAGCCTTTTTTCGCAATGTGCCTATCTGTGGATTTAGGGCCCTAGCACAGCCGGCACATAGGGAAACCTAGCAAACCTGTACATTTTTGAAAACCAGACAACCAGGGGAATGCAGGGTGGGGTGACATGTGGATCTCACCAGGTTCTGTTAAATAGAATCCGGTACAAATCTCAAACTTTTTTTGTAAAAAACACAACTGTTCCTCATATTTCTGTGATGGAAAGTTCTGAGGTCTGTGGGCAGCCACAAACTATTATTTTTTTTAACCTTCTTTTTATTGGTTTTTCATATACATACAACCTACAGCAGAAGCATCATCATGTACATATGGTGGTACAAATTATTTGTGACTACATAAAAAAATGTGCATTGTTTTGGGGTTCAAAATACAACTGATCAGCGTGAATCAACGTGTCAACAATTGAGCAAGAGGCAACTGTTCATGTGGCAATTTAACATACATAGTTTTCATTTCCAGCATTCTCAGTCAGCATAACATTTACATCTCTTATCCTGCATTTCTAATAGTAAGGCCTATGTCAACAATCGATTCGCAGAGTGTTCCCATGCATAGTATTTTCTACATTAGTGTGCTACAAGTCTCGCGGGTGAGCTAATAGGTAACATATCAAGGTGGCCCAAATGTCCCTAGGTCGCGATGTGCTCAGAAGCAGTTCTGCATATGTGACTAGTCTCTCTTGGTAACGTAATGAACTAAGTCATTAACCCACTCCTTAAATTTGGGCGCCCGTCCTCTTCCTCAGCGGCAGGCAACCCGCCTCTTAGCCATGAGTAGTGCAAGAGCGACATATTTGTGATGTTCTGCCTGTAGTGGTCTGACATAGCCTAGCAGGGCCGTAAGTGGGGTGGGCTCAACTCGTGTGTTTACCATCTCCATCAGAGCTTCAAACACTTGCTCCCAGTATTCCCTCACCCCCGGGCACTCTCAGGCCAAATGCAGAAAACCCGCTCCAGGTGCCTTACATCTGTCACACCTGTCAGAGTCTCGTAAGTGGTATTTGTGTAGCCTGGCAGGGGTGTAGTATATTCTGTGTAGGAATTTATAGTGTATGATGCGGAGTCTGCTGCTGGCTGATACACGCTCTGTTTGTGAGCAGCAGGACTCCCAATGCTCATCTGTCAATGCATACCCTAGTTCCTCACTCCAGGGAGCGTGGGGTGTCGTGTCTGGCAGTTCCCTCTGTGTATGCACTGCTCTACATATCAAGGAGACAAGGTATTTAGCCGATGTGGTTTTAAGTGCTAGCAGCAGTGGCGCCAAAACCTGTGGCTCAGCTGGAAATTCCGGGGTAAGAGATCGTATCCCCTGTCTAAGGCAAATGTAAAGAAAAAGAACAAGTGGAGTGTGTTGTCGCCCCTGCCACATGTGCTCAGCTGTGCGAAAAAAGCCGTCCTGATACAGGTCCCCCCAGGTGCGTAGGAGGTGACGTTCTTTAAATTCATGGAAGAGTGCTTCCCGATGAGGGGCATGTCCATATGATAAGTGAGGGGCAATAATGGAGAATATAAAAAGGTGGCGTTCAGCATGCGTCCTATGCGTTGCCATGCCATTGTGGTACATGTTAGAGTAGTCGGGGATTTCTCTCTGGGGCTAACTGGTTCATACAGCACTGCATCAATGGGAATGGGATGTGCTAGCCAGTGCTCTGCTGCGACCTGTGGGGCATACCGCGGCTGTGCCACCCAGAACCAAGCATAGTGGGCCTGTGTGCTAGTGCAGTAGAGTTCAAAGTTTGGGATCCCAAACCCACCTTGTGAATACGGCGTGATAAGGACGTTCCATTGCAATCTCGGCTGCTTACCCCCCAAACCAATCTCGTCATCTCCGCCCGTAGTGTCTCAAAAAAGAAAGTCTCTGGGTAGTATGGAATATTTAAAAAGAGATAAAGCAGTTGGGGAAGTATCACCATTTTAATTAATGATACTCTACCCCTATGGATAAAGGTAATGCGATCCAGCGGGTAACACTGTCTGATATACGAGTTATAGCAGTGCCATAGTTCAACCTCATAAGTTCCTCTCTATCCTTAGTGACGCGTATTCCCAGGTACCGGAACTCCTCATCACACCACTCTAAAGGATAATCCAGCGGGAATCGGGCTGTCGCAGTCGTCAGCGGGAAAATGCTCGATTTCCCCCAGTTTATCTGTATCCCTGATAGTCTCCCAAAAACTATACATTCTCTGAATAGTGGATTTATATTGTGCTGAGGATCACGTATGTACAGGGTAATATCATCTGCATATAATGATATAAGTATTTGCCGCATGTTACAGCGCAGCGCATTCTCTTTATGGTGCTGCTGCAATTTTGCCGCCAATGGTTCAACAGCAATGGCAAAAAGAAAGGGGGATAGTGGGCGCCCCTGCCGAGTTCCTCTAGTAATTTGGAACGTCTGAGATGTGCGCCCATTAATAAGAACTTTAGCTACCGGCGACTGATATAATAGTCTGATCCAAGAGAGGAAGAGGGGAGGGAACCCCATTCGTAGCATCTCCCCAAATATGTACTCCAATTCAATTGGATCAAAAGCCTTTGTGGCATCTAAAAAAACGCAGCCATGGACAGATCTGGCGAAACATTATTGAATGTAGCAAAAAGTGTTCTCAAGTTATGGGAGGTGGCCTTCCCGGGTACAAATCCTGACTGTTCAGGTAGGATCAGATGTTCCATCAACAGGCTCAGCCTGTTAGCAATAAGTTTTGCTAAAATGTTGGCGTCGCAGTTAAATAGAGAAAGCGGCCCATAGAAGTTGCAGTGTCTGGGTGATTTTCCTGGCTTCAGTAATGAAATTATAAGAGCCTCCCTCATGGATGCCGAAAGAGATCCCACCTGATATACTTCACGTAAAATGGGGGCCATAAAGTCTATATATGTTTTATAGAATTCCATGAAATTCCGTCCGTCCCAGTGGCTTTACCCGACTGCATACCCATAATTGCCTCCCGAACCTCGTCCAATTCAAATGGAGCACATAAGAAAGTACGTCGCTTAGCCAGCCCAGCTCCACATCTTCCAACTAGCTGTCTAGATCTAAGTCATCTCTACGCTGTGTGGTATATAGACAGGTATAGTGCCTCGTGACGGCATTTAATATGTTGGCGGTATTGCGGTAAGTCATCCCATTCAGGTCCTCAATTTCCAATGCGTACCCAACGTAACAAGGTTGTCTGACTATGCATGCTAAAGCCTTGCCAGGTCTCTCCCCCTCACCGTAATTTCAAGCCACCCAAAATGTATTCCTAAATTGAGTTTCCCTCTGCGCTGCGTCCATATACTCTGTGAGCGTATCCCGAAACTAACTTTGAGTAGCGGGCCTTGGGTCGGAAGCCAGCTCCGCCTCCAGCGCCTTAAGCTTTATCTCCTGTTTACTTAGTGTATTAGTTATGTCTTTAAGTACCCCCGTCTCCTTTGAGATGCAGAACCCGCGAAGTGTGACTTTGAATGCCTCCCAAATAGTTTCCACATTGTCCACTGTTCCTTTATTGCGTTAAAAAAATCTTATGCTTCATCTCGCAGTTCTTCCTGAAAAACAGTGTCTAACAAGCTAGGGGCATAGAGCCGCCAAGGAGTGCGCCGTACAGTGAATTCAGAACACGATAGAGTGAGCGCCACTGGTGCGTGGTGTGAATAGGTTCTGGCCAAATGTTGCACCCGGGACACTGCAGGTTCTAGCCCTCTGGACAGAAACCAATAGTCCAAACGTGCCCAAGTTGCTGCCTGCGCTGTGAAGTGTGTTCCCGCACGGGCATGAGGGTGCATATGTTGCCATGCATCTATTAGCTAAGTGGTTACGGTGTCCTGCAACATGTCCCGCGCTTTGGTATAATGATGCGGGCCGGTTGTAACCTATCCATCCCAGGATTATATGCTACATTAAAGTCACCTCCCCATATAATGTGACTAGATCCTATGTCAAATATCTTGGCCCACAGCGAGGTATAAAAATCTGGGTCATCAACATTAGGCCCATAACAACAGGCAGTGAGACATTTACCAGTCTTCCCCAGGCTACACAGTAGCGCCCCTGTGAGTCCACTGTGGTACCCGCTAGATGGTATGACACACTTTTTCTTATAAGGATTGCAGTTCCCCTCGCATATGAGGAATATGAAGAGAAGATTCTATGCACTGCCCATTTACTTGCAAAGACATTTGGTCTCTGAGGTGCAAAGTGTGTTTCTTGTAACATAGCTATATGTGTATGATGCCTGTCTAAATATGCCAACCTTTGCCTCTTTTTTCTAGGGTCTCCCAGTCCCCGAACATTCCACGTCATTAAATTCATTGCTTCCATTTCCCCATTAGCCATACTCACTAACCTCTGTTATCATCCGACATGTGAGCCAATAAATACAGTCCCTCCAGTGTACCCTCTTATCTTATAATGCTAAAATACGCACATGATGCTCTGCCATCGTCTTGTCCTTTGCTCCCATAACAACATTACTAAAACAGTCCTGATGAGCTCCCATTATACAACATTTGAAACATACCCCACCCTGCCTCCCTCCACCCAATGAAGCAACCCCAACTTGCCAGTACTGGTTCCCCGACCGCCCCTCCCCTCACTCAAACCAACCAGAAACAGAAACATCGCTGTAATCCCTGCAAACAACATGCAGATAAAATTCCTGGAGGTATACCCTTCGGGGGTCATTTCTAGGTGGCAACACAGAACCCCTGCACCCACAGAGCTCTCCCATGGTGGAACGCCCAGGCCCTGGGGGGCAGAGGATTGCCCAGCGTTAGCAGATATAGCTCAATTAACACCTTGTAAAACATCTTGTGCGCCCTCTAACACTTAAGCTATTCCCCAAACTTACTGCATGTCCAAAGGCGTCTCGTTAGTAGTTAGTGAAAAACATTTTCAGTGCAAATCTTCTTCGGCCCCCGTCGACGCAGATTGCTGTGACACTGCCACACCGCTGTCAGTTTGATTCGTACATTCATTTGACATGTTTGAGGAACTCCTTCACCTGTTGCGGCTTGGTAAAAAACCTCTGTTTTCCCTGGTGCGTGACCCTAAGACGTGCCGGGTACAAGAGTGCGTAATCAATTTGCGCCTTCCTCAGCTTGCTCTTAACGTCCAGAAACTTACTGTGTTCCTCTTATACTATAGGCGTGAAATCTGGATAAATGGAAAAAGTGTTTGGGTTTGGTAGGTTTCTCTAAATGGCAGCCAAGCCCGGGACCAAAAACGCAGGTGCCCCCTTGCAAAACCCGGTAGTTTTGTCATAGATTGGGGGCACTTGGGTTTTTGGTCCGGGGCTCGGCAGCCATCTAGTAAAAGCTAACCAATCCAGACATTTCTGAAACCTAGACACCCAGGGGAGTCCTGGGATGTGTGCCTTGTGTGGATCTCCCAACGTTTTCTTACTGGGAATCCCCTGCACATCTCAAATTTAGCTAAAAAGTCACATTTTCCTCACATTTCTGTGTGGGAAGGTTGTGAGATCACTGCACCCGCACAAATTTCCCACCACCCAGCCCTCCCCTCAGTCTTCCAATAAAAATGATACCTCACTTGTCTTGGTGCTCAAAGCTGTGTCAGCCTAAAAACGCATTAGAAATAACTGCCCATTTGGACCCCCTTTGGTTCCCCCTCAGTTTTTAATTTGATAATTTTTTAGGTTCTCATGCTTTGGCATCCACACCAATGAGTTATTCTTTTTTTCAAGCGACTGAGGGAAACGCTGTGTGGTGGGAAATGTGTGCCAGCGAAGTGATCTGACAAATTTTCCACACAGAAATGTGAGGAAAGTGTGAATTGTTAGCTAAATGTTAGTTTGCAGGGGATTCTGGGTATTAAAACACTGGAAGATCCACGCAAGCCACACCGCCAGCCAAGCACCATCCATGCACACCCCCAGCTAAGCGCCAGCCACGCACATCGCCAGCCAAGCACCATCCAAGCACATAGCCAGCCAAGCGACAGTCCACGACCATCGCCAGCCAAGTAACAGTCCACACACATCCCCAAACATATGCTATCAACGAATACTGCTAGTCAAGTGACAGTCCATGCACCCTGCTAGCCAAGTGCTATTCCACACACACTGCTAGCTAAGCACAAGTCCACACACACAGCCAGCAAAATGCAGGTTCATTCACATACAGCTAGCCAAACATCAGTAAACACAGACTGTCAGCCGAACTCCAGGTTACACAGACATTTTCTGTAGTGTTTAGTGGTTTTCTGCCCCCCTTGGGAGCAGATGTGCCTAAAAATATCGCTGACCTGTCCCCAATGGGGACACAAGCAGCCAAAATGTGTTCACAAAATAAAGGGGAGCAACCCTTGCCTAAGGGTCTGCTCCCTGACATGCCCATAAACATATCTCTCGAGCCTAGTGGGCTCTCTGCCCCCCCCCCCCCGGCAGGGCAGAAAGGGTTCCCTTCTGTGTTAGGGGTGGGGGCATTGGCATACATATTGGGGCCTCCACCCCTCTTTTGTAAAATAAAATCATCCTGGTGCCTAGTGGGCTTTCTGTCCCCCTGGGGGGTGCAGAAAGACTGTGGCAATTTTTTGGGTGGGGCAACACAGTGCACATTTAGGGCAGCCTCCACCTCTAAGTACTAAAAAAGCAAATCCCTGGTGTTGAGTGGGCTTTCTGCCCGCCGAAGGAAGACAGACTGTCCCCTTTGTGTTGGGGTGGGGGCATTGGCATGGCCTTTGTAGTCAGCCCCATCCCATTTTTATTAAAAAAAGAAACAATCCTCCCTGGTGCCTAGTGGGCTTTCTGCCAGCCTGTGGGCAGATCAGGGGCTATTACCCCATCTGCCCATTTAAGGTAGCCCCCACCACATAGTATTTGAAAAAATCAATTGTGTCTAGTAGGCTCTCTGCCCCCCTGGGGGGCAGATTGGGGGTAATAACCCCCATCTGCCTCCTGGGGGGGGGCAGAAATACATTCCCTTTTGTGTTGTGGTGTGGGGGCATTGGTATGCTTATTGTGGGCACCCCCACCCCTCTTTCATAAAAAGAAAAACAACCATCCCTGGTGACTTGTGGGCTTTCTGCCACATGGGGGGCAAAAAGTCTGTGGTAAATTTTGGAGAGGGGTAGAGCATTGCAGTGCTCATTTAGGACAGCCTGCACCCCTAAGTATTAAAAAAATCCCTAGTGTCCAATGTGCTTTCTACCCCCTGGGGGCTGATTGTGAGCTAATGCCCCCATCAGAAAGACTGGATATGCCCATTTAACAATAGGGGGAGCACAGACCCTTGCCCAAGGGGCCACTCCCCCTCCCTGTTGTCTAGTGGTGGGTCCCTGCTTGAGGATCGCCCTCCTGTGGTGAACTCCAAGCAGGGATCCATTAGGGAAGGGCACCAATGGAAAGTGGAGATTCTCCCCTTTCCAACAATATCTTCCCGTGTGTTTTGGTGCTCGAGGGCCTGAGATAGCCATACGAGCACCAAAGCACTAAAAGTGAATCAAGCCGATTGGCTCATTTCAGTTTCACTTTCAATGTAATGACATCAGCTCGCCATGCGTGTGATCATCATTACATTAAAAAAAATGCTTCTGGAGGTTGGGGAAACTCAACAGGGATTATGCGGTGGTGTTCCTTGGACGTAATGTTACATCCATGGCAACGGAGTGCCACAGCAATGGACATAACCGATACGTCCATGGATCCGAGGGAGTTAATTTCCACAGCTGAAGGCTATTGGTGATTGGCAGTACTACTTTGAGTGCTGCCAAATGGAGGTTTTTGTTTCTCCATAAAAATTTCCCCATGGTCAATGGCTATGTAACAAAAGGGGGATGACTCTTACAACCCCAGAAATAATCATGATGGGGTTCAGAATGGTAATGAACAATAAAGATACCTTTAAATATGGTGTTGATCTTGTCTCATTTGCTGAACTTTCGAAGACAAAGGTCCAATTTCAGGCTATCTCTTCTGACAAGTTATTTCGAAACAGGAGTGTACTTTTATTCCTCTGCCTACAAAGTGAGACCATTTTGTAAAAGTCATCTAATGGACAATCCTGCTGGGGTACAGGACGGAACGAAAAATTGCAGCTTGTCAGCTTTATTCTAACACATAGTAACATTAAATTATTATTGGGAAATGAACTCTGCACATATTTCAAATGACATCAGCAATTAGGAAAGCACAGACTTTTTTTGTAATTCTGAAGTGAAGATTTTAATTGGATCAAGACACTTTATTTGGTGATGCACAAATTATAAATAAATAATCACTGAAACCCAATTGTCAATTGTCAAACATTATTGCTTTGTTGCTTTTGTGCTATATAGTTTTATCAATAAAACTGTCGGCCTATGAAAGTTTAGTGGTCATTTCAACAGAAAATGTGCTGTCTGTAAATGACAGTGCACAACCACACCATTACATAACATTCATGGCAACACCCCACTCTAAAAATTGTTTCAGCGCCATTGCTTGTAGTAAAGTGTTGTTTGATTAATAGTTATCAAGCTGTGCTTCACTGGAATAACTGCAACTTTGCAAAAGATGGGCCACATTGACCAGAATGCAATGGGGTGGGGCTACTGAGTTGTGTTTCACTTGAAACCCACAGCTGAAAGCTATTGGTGAGTACCAGTCATGTTTTGAGAGCTGCTAAAGGAACGTCGTTTTTTCATATTGTTAAAATAATGTTTGTGTTTTCGACTATGTAGAGTTTCTTCCTGAATGCTCATCATAAAACAATTTCTATTTAACACCCTTACTTTTCCTTCAATCTTCTTCATTGATATCCACATGAAGCCTTCCTGTTGAACTGAAAATAAATGTTTCTCTACCTGGAGTTTGGAAGGTGCTTGATTCTGCACTTTCATTTAGCGTGATTAGTGCCTGCAAAAATTCCTGCACAGTTGTAGAGAACTGTCACAAACCAAACGATTAACCATCTATACTTCTATCCTTTTATTTAACACGTGAAATTTCTTCTCAGAGGATTTGCCATTTTACACACACACTTCCCAGACGCCACTTCTTTCCATCTCGCAATGTAAATACATCACTCTTCATATCTACCATGTTATACGGTCTGGAGATTTTACTCTCTCCCTTCTTAATTAGTCCTCCCTTCTTGATTTGCATCCATAGTGTATGTTTAATCTGTCTGGAAACACAAGTTTGGAAGTCGGAGAGATACACACCCGATGAAGCCTTGATGCTCAAGCTGTCTCTCCTCTCTTACTCATTCTCCTTACCTTTGCCTCCAGCATTTAGTTCTTCTTTCGGTGCTGATACTCACACAGCAGCCGAGTCACGTATTTGGGAGTGGGCAGGTTGACAATAGACCCTACTGTACAACACGTCCGAATCCTGACAGTTTCAGATTCATATGTTAGTTGTTTTGTCTGCGCTCCACTGAGTTTCCTGCAATAAAGCAGGTTGTCCTTGATATTGTCTTTGCATGTTTTTATAGAAAATGCACTTTATGTTAGGCTGCACATTTGACATCTGTCATTGTGCTCAGATCACAGTTTCTTCAAATTGATATTCTGCATGCAAATGTTTGCTCTTTTTCTACAGTATATGTTGTTATGACATGTCAGTTTCTTCTAGGGGATTTGATTACAGTTTGAGATTAAGTACGAGAAACAAAGTTATATATTTGGGGCCTCATTTATGAAAAGTGTTGCATCGCTGGCGAAAAACAGCGATGCAATATTTTTTATAGCGCCGTGCTTGCGACACAATGGATGCACCATATTTACATTACGGTGCTCCATGTCGCAAGGATTGCACCGATACGTCAGGAATCCTTACGTATCTGGTCGCGCAGTAATGACACATTGCTGGAGTGTGTCGGTAAACTGACGCAACTCCAGAAATGTGTTATTACACATGGGGTGAGTCCCATGTAAAAGGACCTTCATCACTGTTAACTCCTGCTTGAAGCAGGCATAAGGATTTTGACGGAGTCAAGTTATAGGAGTGATGCAGTGAAATCTCATAAATTTCACTGCGCCACTTCTACTAGGTTATTTTACAGGGGAATGCCCATCCTGCATACATTATACCTGACACAGGTGTAATGTCTGCACTGCGGGGCTGATTGATTTTGGGCAGGAAAGGACACCTTCTTGCACAAAATCAATAAATTCAGGCGATTTCCTCTTTCCATTTGTGGTGCAGAATACAGAACACATGATAAAAGGAAAAAACAGGGAGAAAAAAATTATTTCTCCTTGTTGCGCCTCCGTTTAACACACTCCCAGGTTTTCGATTTCTTGTAAATCTGGGAATGCTTCAGATTCCATGGGTGTTGCGTGGGAACACCCACAGCAACACCCATGAAACGCCCCTTTAATGCAGTGTTCTGTGTGAAAGGGGCACATATTTACAAGGCAATGAAAAGCCACGTAAAGTGATGTTCCGGTGCCACAAGGGGCCTCATAAATGAGGCCCATCCATTTCTCTTACAGGCCAAATCTGAGAATGCTTTAGAGTTAATCTTCCCGTCAGATGTGTGTATGTTAAAAGGGACAAAGATGCGCCCAGCAGAGACGTGGTATCATTCAGTCCTGCACACATTGTTTAGATGTGTTAATTAACTTTGCTCTCCTATTAGCAGTGCACGTTTATTTCAGGTATATTTGACATTTCAGATTTGTGATAATTATAGCAGGTTTGTTCAGCTCCACCCCTTTTTAAGGAAATTATTGTAGGTGGAATTCTATCACAGGATACGATCAAGGTACTTAATTTTTTTTTTTTTTTAGCCACCAATAGCGCCTTTCATCAATAGCAGTTGGATACATGGCCATTTAGCCCACACCCCTGAGGTCGGGTGGCAACTTTAAATCGAGCGCTTTCGATGGAAACCAGTATATAGTTCTGAGCAATTCAAGGGACATTCCGAACATCTGCAATGAACAATAAAGAACACGGGTTATGTACTTCCATCAGATTACATACAGAGAAAACTCAGCAGCAGCCACACCTTCCCACCCACCCCCCCCTCCACCCATGCCAGATACGTCCTTTCCAGATCTGCGTCACAACTCGCAGGCACCTTACGACGGTCCACAAGTGCAGTATTGATTAACACCTTCCCAGTGCCAGTGTCCCAGTGATCCCGGCCACCCGTCTCACACTCATCCCGGGAAGCCCACCCTCACAGCCCCCCCTCCAGTCCACGGTATCGTCTCCACTTGGACCAAACTCTGCGGAATTTTTTGGGACATCCCCTGGCCTTATAGGTAACCCTTTCAGCTGCCATGTAGAAATAAAGCCCCCTTCTCCATTCCTCCATGTTGGGGGGGTCTGGGGCTCCCCAGTGCTTTGCAATATCCCTTTTTGCCACTACCAGTGCCAGGACCAGAAAGATAAGAAGGGGCCGTGTCAGGTCTACCTCGTTGGTCATGCCCAATAGAGCTAGTTTGGGATCTTGTGGGATCGGGGCCTCTAGGACCTAATCCAATTCTTTGAACACCTGGGTCCAATATGTTTATATGATACTGCAAGACCATATCGTGTGGTAGAAATCCCCAACCCCCTGAAAGCACCTAAGGCAACTTGGGTCCTCTACCTTCCCCATTCTGCATAGCCGCTGTCTGTCATAGTAGGTTCTATGGAGTATATTCAACTGAATCAGTCGCAATCGGGACTTGATTGCCACATCCCGGGGATGCATTAGTACTGTGTCCCAGTCCAAGTCCTCCATCTCTCCCACCTCCGCCTCCCAAGTGGCCCTGAGCTTTGCCAAATCTCCCAGCATATGGTTAGTTAACGTTTTATATGTCAGGGGGACCGCCTTTCCCAGCAGCTGCTCCTGTAGGAGCCTCCCCTCCAGAGGGGCATATTCAGGAATATCTACGAGTATTTTGGGCCTTCCAGGCGTGCCGAAGTTGTATATATTTAAAATGTTGTGTGTCTTGAAGCCCGAAGTCTGACTTAAGGACCTGAAATGATTTGAGCTCCCCCTTGGTAATTACAGCCCCTATCGTGGAGATGCCAATGTCGTCCCATCTTTGGAAACCTCTCAGTTTGTGGAGTTCTGCCAACCACTGGCAATGCCACAATGGTGTCTGTCGTGTGGGCTTCTTATCCCATCCCATGCGACGGTTAGCCTTCGTCCACGCGGACAGCGTCACTGACGTGGCCGGGAGGAGGGAGGTCCGTCCAAGAGTGGAGTGCCATAAAGGAAACATAGTATGTTTTTGGCCGACATTTTCGCTCTTTCCAGTGCGTATGTCGGGTGGTTCGCTGGGGCATGGAGCCAGTCATTTATTGGCGTTAGGTGTTCTGCCCAGTAGTAGTAGGCCTCTAGGTTAGGAAGTAAGATCCCACCACTGTATTGATGTCTGTGGAGCGTGGACAGAGCCACCCTGGCATGCTTCCCTAACCAGAGGAAGGATCGCAAGTCTGAATGGATCCTGCGGAAGACCGATGCCTGTATCGGGTAGTATTCATTTTGCAAAGCATATAAGAATTTCGGCAATGTGACCATTTTATACATGGCCGCCCTACCTAGGAGAGTCAGCGGGAGCTGTCTCCATCGGTACATATCCGCCACTGCGTTAAGTATGATCCGTTCTACGTTTCTACTGAAGGAGAGGGCCTCGCTCACAGTAATGAATATCCCGAGGTATTGGAAGCCCTCGGTAGTTGTCAGTAGGTATTCTGGTAAACTCCCCCAACGATTGCGACCCCCCGGGTCATAGAGTACTGATTTGTGCCAGTTTATTTTGTGTCCGGCCATCGTGCCATAACGTTCTATTTCTCGGAAGAGCTCTGGGATTGCGGTTTCTGGTTCCGTTATATAGAGTAAAACATCGTCTGCGTAGAGCGAGATTTTTTCAGGCACCGAGTCAGCGGCACTGCCTGTAAAACCGCGAATGTCATTGTTCTGTCGGACCCTGGCGGCGAGCACCTCTATTGTAAGCGTGAACAAGAGGGGAGACAGAGGGCAACCCAGCCGAGTACCTCTCTGAATCTGAAACTCTCGGGATAAAGTCCCGTTCACCCGCACCCTGGCCCTCGGGGCAGTGTAGAGGAGCCGTACCCACCGAATGAAATTCGGCCCGAAACCGAACCTACATAAAACTGCAAAGAGAAAGGGCCAGTGCACTGCATCATACGCCTTTTCGGCGTCTAGGGAGAGGAACCAATGGGGATCGGAGCGGTCCCGTACTTCTTGTAGCCAGTTATGGGTCCTTCTGAGGTTCAATTTTGTGGCCCTGTCTGGTAGGAAGCCCGATTGATCTAGATGTACCAGATCCGTAATAACTGTTCGCAGTCGAGCTGCCAGGATGGTGGCCAACAGTTTCACCTCCGTATTCAGTAAGGAGATGGGTCGGTATCCTCACGTGGTTTGCCCTCTTTATAGATCGGGACAATCGTAGCCCTAGCTAGGTCAGGGGGCAGCTCTCCCTCCTCAAAGGCACCGGTAAAGAGTCCCCCAAGGTGGCCCGACAGTAGGTCCGCTGCCCGCTTAAAGAGCTCCGCCGGGAAGCCATTGGGTCCCGGGGTTTTGCCTGGTCTCAATCTGGCAATGGCCTCGGTGATGTCATCCACCGTTATGGTCGCCTCTAGGGCCTCCATGGACTCGGGGGAGAGGGTGGCCAGGACCGTTGCATCTAAATATTGTAGCGTCTCCTCTTGCGTAGCAAGGTCCCGAGCCGCATAGAATGCTTCAAAATGCGTGGCAAAAGTTTCGGCTATCTCCCTATCAGTGTTGACAGGAATGCCGTCTCCGGCTTTTACACTATCAATCCATCTCGCCGCCCTTTCTTTCCTACTGAGCCACGCCAGGAGCTTCCCCGACTTGTCCCCTACATCGTACAGCCTATGAAGGGTGGCAAGGGCCTGGGTCTTCGCTTCTTCGTTAACCAGTTCCCTATATTGTCCCTGGAGCTTTCGGAGGGTCTCGTCGTGTTTTTGGGCCAGATGGTCCCTTTCCCTTTCTAGGACAGACTGTTCTAGGGCAGTCACCTCAGCCCGGAGTCTCCGTCATTCTACATCCAACCTAGAATTTATCCTGTCTCTAAGGACCGGCTTCAGGGCTTCCCACAGAGTAACCCTCGAGTCTACCGTGCCCTCGTTTTCAGCCAGATACACCTTAATGTCAGCCCGTATACCCCTAAGTAGAGTCGAGTTTTGTAAATCCCAAGCCGCTAGGCGCCAAGATCCCGCGTGTCTATCCTGATCCCGTCCTACTCTTACATACAGTGGCGAGTGGTCCGATATGCCCCTAGCCCTGTATTCTGCAACATTATCCGCCCTCAGGGATTGTCGGGACATAAAAACGTAGTCAAGGCGCGAGAACACCTTATGCGCCCCGGAGTAGTATGAGTATGCCTGCAGTGTCTGGTGCAGCCACCTCCAAATGACTGTGAGTCCTATGGTGGACATCTGGCTGTAGAGTGTTGTCTGGTGCTCGCCTCTCGTCAAGTCTCCTGATCTATTGTGTCTGGTGTTCATAACATCATTGAAGTCTCCTCCCACCACTTGTATTGTATCAGAGGTCTCTAAGAGTATGCGGGTGAGCGCCGTGAGTGTACGGGGCTCCAGCTTGGGTGGTGCATATACCGAGATAAGCGTGTAGGTGCGTCTGTTCCAGGTGCCCTGCACTCCGGCTTAAGTGCCTTGTGGGTCAAGCCCAGTGCGGGTAATGCAGAATGGGGAGGCTTTTTTAGCGATGACTGCCACCCCTCTAGAGTCAGATGTGTATCCCGCATGTGCCAATACCCTGTGACTCCCCCTAGCGATAAAGGCGCATAGAGTACCCTTGAGGTGTGTTTCTTGCAGGAAGGTAAAGTCTGTGTCCACCCTTTTAATGTAGGCGTTCACCAGGCCTCTTTTGATTATAGATCCCAGACCGTTGACATTCCATGTCAGGATGCTCAATCTCCTATCGTCCCCTAGTGGTGCGGCTACGGTACTCGCCATTGGACTACGTGGTAGCTGAATATGGTCCAGCCCTGGCATGTGTAGGTGGTTCGTGAGCTCAATGTGCGCTGCTGCACGAGTTCTGCGGAAGTGGCTCCCCTCCCCCCCTGACCCTCCCGTTCCCCAATTTGAGAGAGTTCGGAAACTGCCCGAGGAGTCCTGCTCCAAATGAAGAATTTCCGTGACTAGTGGGTGGACGGAGTCCCCCACTTCCACCTCTTCCTCTCCTCCAGATGCGCGGCCCTCCGATTCTTCCTCGTCATCTCCTTCTGAGCGGGTACCATTTCGCAGGCAACTGAACCTGGAGCCTGCCACTGAGGCATTTCCCAGTGATGGTGATCTACCACCCCTCTTGTCACCCTTGCCATGGGTCTGGTACGGTGTCGCCGGTGTCTGCTTCCTCACCCTTCGTGATTTCCGTCTCTGTGGTTTCGGCACCTCCCAGCGCGCCCTTTCCCGCAGTGACCTCTCCAGTGCTTCTCGCCCCAAGACCTCTCTGCTATTCAGTACAGGGCGTTTCTCGAGCCACTGCCACGCGTCCTCCGGGTGTGAGAAAAAGATAGACTTGTCTTTGTAGAGCACCTTGAGCTTAGCGGGGAAAAGGAGCATGTATCGAATGTCCAAGGTCCTCAGCTTTGCCTTCACTGAGTCGAACGAGCGACGCTGTTTCGAAACTTCCTGGCTGTAGTCCGGGAAAATCATTATGGTCGTATTCTCCGAACGTATCTCCCCCATTTTTTTGGCTTCTCTCAAGATCAGATCTCTGTCCGCAAGGTTCAAGAAGCGCGCTATGACCAGCCTTGGCCTCGCCCCTTCCGGAGGTTTCGCCAGGAGGGCCCTGTGTGCTCTTTCAATGATAAAACACGGGGAGAACTGTGCATCCGGGAAGGTGGTCTTCAGCCAAGCGTGGAGGAATGATGACATGTTCGTCCCCTCAATTCCTTCTCTAAATCCCACGAAACGTAGGTTGTTGCGTCGCGATCTATTTTCCTCATCATCCACCTTCCACTGCAGCTGGCGATGTGAGGCCTGTAACTCCGCCATATCTTTCTTCAAGGCGGATATCGATGCATCATTGTCGCTTATCCTAGTTTCAGTCGCAGTCACCCTATCGGACAGTTTCCGGAAATCTTGCCGTAGCAGGGTAACCTCGGAGCCCACTTCCCCGATCTTCACCTCCAGGGCCGCCCGAGACTCTTGTATGTCCGTTCTGGAAGCCTGAATGGCCTCCATCAACAGCGCCGTGTCTGTCCGTGCTCCGGGTGCCACCAATTGGTGCTCCGCCGTGTGTCTTGGTGCCGCAAAGTTGTCCATGGGGCCTTGTTTCATAGTTTTAGGGATCCCGTCTCTTTTCCCCATGGCTGCCCACTTCTCGGGCGGGGACCCTCGGAGCAGGACGCAAACCTCAGACCTCTGGCGCGCCAAAAGTATGGCTGGCGCCGAGCGGGGGGGGGCCCTCCTTCCTCTCCTTGCGCTGGCGTTTCGTGGAGGTTGTAAACCCCCTGCCTCCCTCGTCGACTGCCCCCCCGCTAGCAGTGGACGCCGCTTCCTCTGTATGTACTCGTCTCCGCTTTCTGTGCCCGCTCCTATGTGTCCCCACCGGCTGCCACTGAGTGAGAGCGGTCCCCTCGCGATTGCCACTTCGTCCCCGATGGGTACAGCGCCGTCAGACGCCTAGGACCTCCGCAACAGTCTTCGCCACTGGCCCTCCGGGTCACCCTTCAGATGGGCAGGCAATCGGGGTGTCAAGCGAGCAGACCTCCGGAGGAAGGCCGGGGGGGGGGGCGAACTCAGGCCTCCCACCGCAGTCCAAACGCTCCCATGGCATTCAGCCCCCTTGGGCGTCCCCCGATCACCGCCGCCATGTTGGTGTAGGATCCGGGTCTGTAGAAAGGGCTCGATGCGTAAGTGTCTTCACCGGAATCACCCCCCCTCGGGAAGCGCACCAGAGCTCTTCCGCTCCCCGACTCCGCAGACTGCGGGTCGCGCGGCCAGGGGGGAATGGCGGTGACTGGCCCCGGCTCCCTCTTACTGACTCTGGGTCTCGCCGGCCGCCATCTTGGTAAAGGCGGCCGGTAGTCGGTGCTTCTCTTTTCGCCCCTCTGTGCACCAGGCGTGCGGCACCGCGAACAGGCTCCCGTGCAGCGTCTTCTCAGGCAGCGGGCTCTGGCTCCGCAGGGGCTCGGGAGGGTTCCTAGGCGCTTCGGCGATCCTCGGGTGCCATGGCCGCCATCTTGGCCTCACAGGGAAGCGCCGAGTCGGGGCTACAAACTTGGATTTCTTCGAAACCCCGCGTAGTTATTACAGTAGATGCACCTCCGGCCGCCCTCAGGGTGTTGCGGCTCCCGCTGATCGGTTTTGTGCTTCTTTGGGAATAGTGTAACGGCGGATCTGGGAGCAGCTCGTCAGGAGCTCCGGCAATGCACTTCCTAACCGGCCATGCTGCTGGCCACGCCCAAACTTAATTACATTTATAAACACAGCTGGATTTCTTTCACTTGCTGCTTTCAGTAAGTGTATCTGGTATTTTAATTCTCAGGTTGCTAATGGCATTCTTTCCGGAAGTCTTCAGTGTGTGATTCTCATATAGAGTTATCTAGAGGTTCCTTGCAGCTTTGTACAGCTGACGTGAGAAACTGAGCTCCATTAAGTTTTGACGTTTCTGTTATCGAAGGCGGTTCTAAATTCAGGTTGTGGTCGCAGACAGAACTTGGGGGCATATTATCAAGGGGGTTTATCTCTGCTTTTTTGGCTTTAAAAGCCAAGAAAGCGGAGATAAAATTATCTCCCTATTACCTAGCTGTCACTAACACCAGTTAGAGACAGCTAGTAGGAGATAGCGACCATCTTGGGCCCCGCTTTGCATGTCAGTGATATTTATCACTAATGACATGCAAAGTGGGCGTGCCAAGATGTTAGCGACTGGAAAAAGTCACCAACATCGCTATCTCCTATTACCAACTTTTGGAGATATTCGTGCTAAGCGCGAATATCTCCAAAAGCTAACACCTGCCCGTTAGCAGTTCTTAGCTATGTTATCCAATGGTAGGTGGATAACATGGCTAAGAGCATTAGCTCGATAATGCATGAATATCGCGGACTTTTCAGCGATATTCATGCATTTCGGCCGATTTTTATCGCTTAGGAGATAAACCTTGATAATATCAAGGATCCTAAGCGATAAAAATCGCCGCAGCTCGGCGATAAAAATATCGTCGCTAAACCAACATAGCGATAATTATCGCTAGCTGTTGGTAATATGCCCCTTGGTCTTGCTTGGTATTTCAGATGAGTCCTTGGCTGACATGTTGACCATCCTTTCGGTCCTCATGGTACTAGAATCTCCGTTCTTGGATGCAGGATGAATGTCTGAATGTTTTTGTTGCGCATAGCTATACAGTTTTTGAATGGGCCTTCTGGTTCTTCTTCTTTCCTGAGGTGGATGAGGATTTGATTAACATATCCTATTATGATACACTTTACTGGACCATTAATTTGAATGTTCATGAAAGAGTAGTCCACCATGTTGAGTGGTGTAAAGGAACAACAGCGCCCACAAGGACCCTGAATTCTGCCTGATTCATACACAGCTACTGAGTATATCAGTCAAAGATCAAAATGTTGAGATTACTTGCTGCATCCCCATAATGTAAGAGCTGAGATGGAGAAGTGGGACAAACCACTATTGCTTTGATACCTTATTGTAAATCTCAAGACATTGATGTGTTACACTTCTTTGCACGGCTTTGGCTGGGGCCCAGTCCCCTGTTGAGTCTGTGTCTGAACCCCTTGTGGTACTATGTGATAACAACATGAGACATCTTGGCAGAAGTAAAGGGGAGCAACTAAAGAGGATGCTTACCCTCAATATGCTAACAATGATTTATGGAAATGACTCCCCATCATGTGCACATACTGTGAGGCTGCAGAGAAGTACTAATTATAGTGCAGATTACCAGTAAGTGAAGAGAGCAAAATGTGACTAGCTCCTATGTCAAATATCTTGGCCCACAGCGAGGTATAAAAATCTGGGTCATCAACATTAGGCCCATAACAACAGGCCAGTGAGACATTTCCCAGTCTTCCCCAGGCTAGACAGTAGCGCCCCTGTGAGTCCACTGTGGTACCCGCTAGATAGTATGACACACTTTTTCTTATAAGGATTGCAGTTCCTCTCGCATATGAGGAATATGAAAAGAAGATTCTATGCACTGCCCATTTACTTGCAAAGACATTGGGCTTCTGAGGTGCAAAGTGTGTTTCTTGTAACATAGCTATATGTGTATTATGCCTGTCTAAATACGCCAACATTTGTCTCTTTTTTCTAGGGTCTCCCAGTCCCGAACATTCCATGTCATGAAATTCAATGCTTTCATTTCCACATTAGCCATACTCACTAACCTCTGTTGGCATCCGACATGTGAGCCAATAAACGCAGTCCCTCCAGTGTACCCTCTTATCTAATAATGCTAAAATACGCACATGATGCTCTGCCATCGTCTCGTCCTTTGCTCCCATAACAACATTGATAAAACAGTCCTGTTGTGCGCCCATTATACAACATTTGAAACATACCCCACCCTGCCCCCCTCCACCCACTGAAGCAGCCCCAACCTGCCAGTACTGGTTCCCCGCCCGCCCCTACCCTCCCTCAAACCAACCAGAGACAGAAACATCACTGTAATCCCTGCAAACAACATGCAGATAAAATTCCTGGAGGTATACCCTTCGGGGGTCATTTCTAGGTGGCAACACAGAACCCCTGCGCCCACAGAGCTCTTCGATGGTGGAACGTCCAGGCCCTGGGGGGCAGAGGGTGCCCAGCGTTAGCAGATATAGCTCAATTAACACCCTGTAAAACATCTTGTGCGCCCTCTAACACTTAAGCTATTCCCCAAACCTTCTGCATGTCCAAAGGTGTCTCGTTACTAGTTAGTGACAGTGAAAAACATTTTCAGTGCAAATGTTCTTCGGTCCCCGTCTACGCGGATTGCTGTGACACTGCCACACCGCCGTCAGTTTGATTCGTGCATTTGACATGTTTGAGGAACTCCTCCACCTGTTGCGGCTTGGTGAAAAACCTCTGTTTTCCCTGGTGCGTGACCCTAAGACGTGCCGGGTACAAGAGTGCGTAATCAGTTTTAGCCTTCCTCAGCTTGCTTTTAACATCCAGAAACGTACTGTGTTCCTCTTATACTATAGGCGTGAAATCTGGATAAATGGAAAAAGTGTTTGGGTTTGGTAGGTTTCTCTAAATGGCAGCCAAGCCCGGGACCAAAAACGCAGGGGCCCCTTGCAAAACCCACTTGGGTTTTTGGTCCGGTGCTCGGCAGACATTTTAAAAACCTAGACACCCAGGGGAGTCCAGGGATGTGTGGCTTGTGTGGACCTCCCAACGTTTTCTTACTCGGAATCCCCTGCACATCTCAAATATAGCTAAAAAGTCACATTTTCCTCACATTTCTGCGTGGGAAGGTTGTGAGGTCCACTTCACCTTCCAGAAACCCGTCACCCATCACCGCTCCCTACAGATCCCCTGCCGACGCTGGGGCAAAGTCAGCAAGGAACTACTAGAAACTCAGCTCGCACTCAACCCACCAACCAGCCCCGAGGGGGCCCGCACCCTCAGACTCTGGATGGAAGACTGCGCCAACACCGTAGCACCTGCTAGGCTACCGACCAACAGAGACACCAGCCAGAGAGCCAGCTGGTTCACCCCGGAACTCCTGGCCTCCAAGCGCACTTGCTGAAAACTCAAAAACACCTGGCTCAGCGATAGAACGCCCGCCAACCACGCAGCCCACAAAGACGCCATCCGCAACCATCACCACCTCATCAGGACCACCAAAAGAGCCTCATTCACAGACCGCCTCGACAACAACGCCCACAACAACAAAGAGCTCTTCAACATCGTGAAAGAACTCTCCAATTCCAACTCCTGCACCAACGACATCCCGCCTTCACAAGCCCTGTGCGACACCTTCGCTTCCTTTTTTCACCGCAAGATCACAGACATCCACGACAGCTTCAACCCCCGGCTGAACCCTACGGACCCCGCCACAACGAACACTCCGATCCCCACCCACCACGACCTCCTGACCACCTGGACCGACGTCAGCACCAAAGACATAATCAAGACCATAAACACCATCCACTCAGGTTCCCCGTCTGATCCTCTTCCCCACCACATCGCCAACAAGGCGGACAGCCTCATCGCACCCCACCTGCGTGACATCATCAACCTCTCCTTCGGAACCGCCACCTTGCCTGAGAGCTGGAAGCACGCCGAGATCAACACCCTGCTAAAAAAAAATTAGGCGGACACGAGCGACCTCAAGAACTTCCGGACCATCTCCCTGCTTCCGTTCCCAGCGAAAGTCATCGAAAAGATCGTCAACTCCCAGCTCACCCACTACCTAGAAGACAACAGCATCCTAGACCCCTCCCAGTCAGGCTTCCGCAGCAACCACAGGACCGAGACCGCCCTCATCGCCGCCACAGACAACATCAGAATCCTACTTGACAACGGCGAGACGGCGGCCCTCCTCCTCCTGGACCTCTCCGCCGCCTTCGACATCGTCTGCCACCACACACTTCGCACACACCTCTACGACGCAGGGATCCGAGACATGGCCCTGGACTGGACCTCCTCCTTCCTCATCGACAGAACCCAGAGAGTCCGCCTCCCCCCGTTCCATTCCAGAACTACCAAAACCATCTGCGGCATCCCGCAGGGATCCTCCCTCAGCCCGACGCTTTTCGACGTCTACATGGCTCCCCTCGCTCGCATCACCAGACGACACAACCTCAAAATAATCTCCTACGCCGACGACACCCAACTGATCCTCTCCCTCACCAAGGACCCCCTCACCGCCAAATCCAACCTGCACCAGGGCATGAAGGACGTCGCCGACTGGATGGAGGCAAGCCGGCTCAAGCTGAACACAGACAAGACATAGATCCTCATCCTTGGGCCCAACCCATCAGCCTGGGACGACTCCTGGTGGCCTGCATCACTGGGAACCCCCCGGCACCTACCAAGCACGCACGCAACCTAGCGGTCATCCTTGACTCCAAGCTCAGCATGACCAACCAAGTCAACGCAGTCTCCTCCTCCTGCTTCCATACCCTCCGTATGCTCCGCAAGATCTACAGATGGATCCCTGCGGACACATGGAAAACTGTCACCCACGCCCTCGTCAGCAGCCGGCTCGACTACGGAAACGCCCTCTACGCCGGAGCCCCATCCAAACTCATCAACAGACTCCAAAGAATCCAGAACGCCTCCGCACGCCTGATCCTAGACATCCCACGTCGAGACCACATCACCCGACACCTGAGAGACCTGCACTGGCTCCCCGTCGACAAAAGAATCACATTCAAACTCATGATCCACGCACACAAAGCACTCCACATGAGCGGCCCAGCCTACCTCAACAGCAGACTCTCCTTCCACGTGCCCAACAGGAAACTCCGCTCCGCCAACCTCTCCCTGGCCTCCGTTCCACGCATCCACAGAACCACCGCCGGGGGCCGATCATTCTCCTATCGCGCCGCCAAGTCCTGGAACGCCCTCCCCCTCCACCTACGACAGACCGCAGACCTCCCGGCCTTCAGAAGACTGCTCAAGACCTGGCTCTTCGACCACTAGCAGCAGCTCGCCCCCCTAGCGCCTTGAGACCCTAACGGGTATGTAGTGCGCTTTATAAATTCCCTGATTGATTGATTGATTGATTGAGATCACTGCACCCGCACAAATTTCCCACCATCCAGCCCTTCTCTCAGTCTTGCAATAAAAATGATACCTCACTTGTGTTGGTGCTCAAAGCTGTGTCAGCCTAAAAATGCATGAAAAATAACTGCCCATTTGGACCCCTTTGGTTCCCCCTCAGTTTTTAATTTTATAAATTTTTAGGTTCTCATGCTTTGGCATCCACACAAATGAGGTATTCTTTTTTTCAAGCGACTGAGGGAAACGCTGTGTGGTGGGAAATTTGTGCCAGCGCAGTGATCTGACAAATTTTCCACACAGAAATGTGAGGAAAGTGTGAATTGTTAGCTAAATTTTAGTTTGCAGGGGATTCTGGGTATTAAAACACTGGAAGATCCACGCAAGCCACACCGCCAGCCAAGCACCATCCATGCACACCCCCAGCTAAGCACCAGCCACGCACATCGCCAGCCAAGCACCATCCAAGCACATAGTCAGCCAAGCAACAGTCCACGAACATCACCAGCCAAGTAACAGTCCGCACACATCCCCAAACATATGCTATCCACGAAGACTGCTAGTCAAGTGACAGTCCATGCACCCTGCTAGCCAAGCGCTATTCCACACACACTGCTAGCTAAGCACAAGTCCACACACAGAGCCAGCAAAATGCAGGTTCATTCACATACAGCTAGCCAAACATCAGTAAACACAGACTGTCAGCCGAACTACAGTTCATACAGACATTTTCTCTAGTGTCTAGTGGTTTTCTGCCCCCCTTGGGAGCAGATGTGCCTAAAAATATCGCTGACCTGTCCCCAATGGGGACACAAGCAGCCAAAATGTGTTCACAAAATAAAGGGGAGCAACCTTTGCCTAAGGGGCCGCTCCCTGACATGCCCATGACCATATCTCTCATGCCTAGTGGGCTTATTGCCCCCCCCCCCGGCAGGGCAGAAAGGCTGTCCCTTCTGTGTTGGAGGTGGGGGCATTGGCATGCCTATTGTGGCCTCCACCCCTCTTTTGTAAAATAAAATCATCCCTGGCGCCTAGTGGGCTTTATGTCCCCCTGGGGGTGCAGAAAGGCTGTGGCAATTTTTTGGGTGGGGCATTACGGTGCACATTTAGATTAGCCCCCACCTCTAAGTACTAAGTAAGCAAATCCCCGGTGTTAAGTGGGCTTTCTGCCCCCCGAGGGCAGAAAGACTGTCGCCTTTGTGTTGGGGTGGGGGCATTGGCATGGCCTTTGTAGTCAGCCCCACCCCATTTTTATAAAAAAAACAATCCTCCCTGGTGCCCAGTGGGCTTTCTGCCAGCCCGTGGGCACATCAGGGGCTATTACCCCATCTGCCCATTTAAGATAGCCCCCACCACATAGTATTTAAAAAAATCACTTGTGTCTAGTAGGCTGTCTGCCTCCCGGGGTTCAGAAATACTGTCCCTTTTGTGTTGGGGTGTGGGGGCATTGGTATGCGTAATGTGGGCACCCCCACTCCTCTTTCATGAAAAGAAAAACAACCATCCCTTGTGACTAGCGGGCTTTCTGCCCCCGGGGGGGGGTAGATAGGGGATACTGCCCCAATCTGCACCACATGGGGGGCAAAATGTCTGTGGTAAATTTTGGAGAGGGGTAGAGCATTGCAGTGCTCATTTAGGACAGCCTGCACCCCTAAGTATTAAAAAAAAATCCCTAATGTCCAATGTGCTTTCTACCCCCTGGGGGCCTGATTGTGGGCTGATGCCCCCATCAGAAAGACTGAATATGCCCATTTAACAATGGGGGGAGCAAAGACCCTTGCCCAAGGGGCCACTCTCCCTGCCTGTTGTCTAATGGTGGGTCCCTGCTTGAGGATCGCCCTCCTGTGGTGAACTCCAAGCAGGGATCCATTAGGGAAGGCACCAATGGAAAGCTGAGATTCTCCCCTTTCCAACAATATCTCCCCGTGTGTTTCGGTGCTCAGGGGGTTGAGATAGCCATACGAGCACCGAAGCACTGAAACTGAATCAAGCCGATTGGCACATTTCAGTTTCACTTTCAATGTAATGACATCAGCTCGCCATGCGTGTGATCATCATTACATTAAAAAAAATGCTTCTGGCCTCCTGAGGCAAAACACAAAGGAAATCAACAGGGATTACGCGGTGGTGTTCCTTGGACGTAACGGTTACGTCCATCGCAACTGAGTGCCACAGCCATGGACATAACCGTTATGTCCATGGATCCGAGGGAGTTAAATTCCACAGCTGAAGGCTATTGGTGATTGGCAGTACTACTTTGAGCGCTGCCAAATGGAGGTTTTTGTTTCTCCATAAAAATATCCCCATGGTCAATGGCTATGTAACAAAAGGGGGATGACTCTTACAACCCCAGAAATAATCATGATGGGGTTCAGAATGGTAATGAACAATAAAGATACCTTTAAATATGGTGTTGATCTTGTCTCATTTGCTGCACTTTCGAAGACAAAGGTCCAATTTCAGGCTATCTCTTCTGACAAGTTATTTCGAAACAGGAGTGTACTTTTATTCCTCTGCCTACAAAGTGAGAGCATTTTGTAAAAGTCATCTAATGGACAATCCTGCTGGGGTACAGGACGGAACGAAAAATTGCAGCTTGTCAGCTTTATTCTAACACATAGTAACATTAAATTATTATTGGGAAATGAACTCTACACATATTTCAAATGACATCAGCAATTAGGAAAGCACAAATGAATAGATTTTTTTGTAATTCTGAAGTGAAGATTTTAATTGGATCAAGACACTTTATTTGGTGATGCACAAATTATAAATAAATAATCACTGAAACCCAATTGTTAATTGTCACACATTATTGCTTTGTTGCTTTTGTGCTATATAATTTTATCACTAAAACTGTCGGCCTATGAAAGTTTAGTGGTCATTTCAACAGAAAATGTGCTGTCTGTAAATGACAGTGCACAACCACACCATTACATAACATTCATGGCAACACCCCACTCTAAAAATTGTTTCAGCGCCATTGCTTGTAGTAAAGTGTTGTTTGATTAATAGTTATCAAGCTGTGCTTCACGGGAATAACTGCAACTTTGCAAAAGATGGACCACATTGACCAGAATGCAATGGGGTGGGGCTACTGAGTTGTGTTTCACTTGAAACCCACAGCTGAAAGCTATTGGTTAGTAACAGTCCTGTTTTGAGAGCTGCTAAAGGAACGTCGAATTTTCATATTGATAAAATAATGTTTGTGTTATCAACTATGTAGAGTTTCTTCCTGAATGCTCATCATAAAACAATTTCTATTTAACACCCTTACTTTTCCTTCAATCTTCTTCATTGATATCCACATGAAGCCTTCCTGTTGAACTGAAAATAAACGTTTCTCTACCTGGAGTTTGAAAGGTGCTTGGTTCTGCACTTTCATTCAGCGTGATTAGTGCCTGCAAAAACTCCTGCACAGTTGTAGAGAACTGTCACAAACCAAACAAATGACCATCTATACTTCTATCCTTTTATTTAACACGTGAAATTTCTTCTCAGAGGATTTGCCATTTTACACACACACTTCCCAGACGCCACTTCTTTCCATCTCGCAATGTAAATACATCACTCTTCATATCTACCATGTTATACGGTCTGGAGATTTTACTCTCTCCCTTCTTAATTAGTCCTCCCTTCTTGACTTGCATCCATAGTGTATGTTTAATCTGTCTGGAAACACAAGTTTGGAAGTCGGAGAGATACACACCCGATGAAGCCTTGATGCTCAAGCTGTCTCTCCTCTCTTACTCATTCTCCTTACCTTTGCCTCCAGCATTTAGTTCTTCTTTCGGTGCTGATACTCACACAGCAGCCGAGTCACGTATTTGGGAGTGGGCAGGTTGACAATAGACCCTACTGTACAACACGTCCGAATCCTGACAGTTTCAGATTCATATGTTAGTTGTTTTGTCTGCGCTCCACTGAGTTTCCTGCAATAAAGCAGGTTGTCCTTGATATTGTCTTTGCATGTTTTTATAGAAAATGCACTTTATGTT
The DNA here is from genome assembly GCF_964261635.1 of Lissotriton helveticus. Taxonomy (NCBI): domain Eukaryota; kingdom Metazoa; phylum Chordata; class Amphibia; order Caudata; family Salamandridae; genus Lissotriton; species Lissotriton helveticus. Next base: position 1,377,179,105 of record NC_136069.1, on the reverse strand, counting down.
AGGCTGCACATTTGACATCTGTCATTGTGCTCAGATCACAGTTTCTTCAAATTGATATTCTGCATGCAAATGTTTGCTCTTTTTCTACAGTATATGTTGTTATGACATGTCAGTTTCTTCTAGGGGCTTTGATTACAGTTTGAGATTAAGTACGAGAAACAAAGTTATATATTTGGGGCCTCATTTATGAAAAGTGTTGCATCGCTGGCGAAAAACAGCGATGCAATATTTTTTATAGCGCCGTGCTTGCGACACAATGGATGCACCATATTTACATTACGGTGCTCCATGTCGCAAGGATTGCACCGATACGTCAGGAATCCTTACGTATCTGGTCGCGCAGTAATGACACATTGCTGGAGTGTGTTGGTAAACTGACGCAACTCCAGAAATGTGTTATTACACATGGGGTGAGTCCCATGTAAAAGGACCTTCATCACTGTTAACTCCTGCTTGAAGCAGGCATAAGGATTGTGATGGAGTCAAGTTATAGGAGTGATGCAGTGAAATCTCATAAATTTCACTGCGCCACTTCTACTAGGTTATTTTACAGGGGAATGCCCATCCTGCATACATTATACCTGACACAGGTGTAATGTCTGCACTGCGGGCTGATTGATTTTGTGCAGGAAAGGACACCTTCTTGCACAAAATCAATAAATTCAGGCGATTTCCTCTTTCCATTTGTGATGCAGAATACAGAACACATGATAAAAGGAAAAAACAGGGAGAAAAAAATTATTTCTCCTTGTTGCGCCTCCGTTTGACACACTCCCAGGTTTTCGATTTCTTGTAAATCTGGGAATGCTTCAGATTCCATGGGTGTTGCGTGGGAACACCCACAGCAACACCCATGAAACGCCCCTTTAATGCAGTGTTCTGTGTGAAAGGGGCACATATTTACAAGGCAATGAAAAGCCACGTAAAGTGATGTTCCGGTGCCAAAAGGGGCCTCATAAATGAGGCCCATCCATTTCTCTTACAGGCCAAATCTGAGAATGCTTTAGAGTTAATCTTCCCGTCAGATGTGTGTATGTGAAAAGGGACAAAGATGCGCCCAGCAGAGACGTGGTATCATTCAGTCCTGCACACATTGTTTAGATGTGTTAATTAACTTTGCTCTCCTATTAGCAGTGCACGATTATTTCAGGTATATTTGACTTTTCAGATTTGTGATAATTATAGCAGGTTTGTTCAGCTCCACCCCTTTTTAAGGAAATTATTGTAGGTGGAATTCTATCACAGGATACGATCAAGGTACTTAATTACATTTTTTTTTATTATTTTTTTTAGCCACCAATAGCGCCTTTCATCAATAGCAGTTGGATACATAGCCATTTAGCCCATACCCCTGAGGTCGGGCGGCAACTTTCAATCGAGCGCTTTCAAGGGGCATTCCGAACATCTGCAATGAACAATAAAGAACACAGGTTATGTACTTCCATCAGATTACATACAGAGAAAACTCAGCAGCAGCCACACCTCCCCCCCTCCACCCATGCCAGATACGTCCTTTCCAGATCTGCGTCACAACTCGCAGGCACCTTACGACGGTCCACAAGTGCAGTATTGATTAACACCTTCCCAGTGCCAGTGTCCCAGTGATCCCGGCCACCCGTCTCACACTCATCCCGGGAAGCCCACCCTCACAGCCCCCCCTCCAGTCCACGGTATCGTCTCCACTTGGACCAAACTCTGCGGAATTTTTTGGGACATCCCCTGGCCTTATAGGTAACCCTTTCAGCTGCCATGTAGAAATAAAGCCCCCTTCTCCATTCCTCCATGTTGGGGGGGTCTGGGGCTCCCCAGTGCTTTGCAATATCCCTTTTTGCCACTACCAGTGCCAGGACCAGAAAGATAAGAAGGGGCCGTGTCAGGTCTACCTCGTTGGTCATGCCCAATAGAGCTAGTTTGGGATCTTGTGGGATCGGGGCCTCTAGGACCTAATCCAATTCTTTGAACACCTGGGTCCAATATGTTTATATGATACTGCAAGACCATATCGTGTGGTAGAAATCCCCAACACCCTGAAAGCACCTAAGGCAACTTGGGTCCTCTACCTTCCCCATTCTGCATAGCCGCTGTCTGTCATAGTAGGTTCTATGGAGTATATTCAACTGAATCAGTCGCAATCGGGACTTGATTGCCACATCCCGGGGATGCATTAGTACTGTGTCCCAGTCCAAGTCCTCCATCTCTCCCACCTCCGCCTCCCAAGTGGCCCTGAGCTTTGCCAAATCCCCCAGCATATGGTTAGTTAACGTTTTATATGTCAGGGAGACCGCCTTTCCCAGCAGCTGCTCCTGTAGGAGCCTCCCCTCCAGAGGTGCATATTCAGGAATATCTACGAGTGCGATATTTTGGGCCTTCCAGGCGTGCCGAAGTTGTATATATTTAAAATGTTGTGTGTCTTGAAGCCCGAAGTCTGACTTAAGGACCTGAAATGATTTGAGCTCCCCCTTGGTAATTACATCCCCTATCGTGGAGATGCCAATGTCGTCCCATCTTTGGAAACCTCTCAGTTTGTGGAGTTCTGCCAACCACTGGCAATGCCACAATGGTGTCTGTCGTGTGGGCTTCTTATGTAAATGTAAATGTAAATGTAGGTGTACTTATATAGCGCAAACCTGTCACCCAAAGGGCATCCTGGCCCTTGCTTAGGGAACCCATCCTGGTATTCCCCTGTGAGAAACCCCGGCAGGGTGTCCACAAGGTGAAAGCCAGGCATCCCGCCGCGAGGGGCCGTAGTGGAGATTAAGCAAGCTATTGCCCAGAGTTGCAGAGTGTGACCCCGTGATTCGAGTAGGCACCGGAGCGAGAATTGTCGAGTCCGGGGAATTTTTGAGCCCGAGACCCGCCGAGGCGGGGAATCGAACCCTGGTCCACGGTCGATCTCAGCTTCCGGGTCTGCCGCCTCTAACCACTGAGCCACGCTTCTCCACATCCCATCCTATCCCATCCCATGCGACGGTTAGCCTTCGTCCACGCGGACAGCGTCACTGACGTGGCCGGGAGGAGGGAGGTCCGTCCAAGAGTGCCATAAAGGAAACATAGTATGTTTTTGGCCGACATTTTCGCTCTTTCCAGTGCGTATGTCGGGTGGTTCGCTGGGGCATGGAGCCAGTCATTTATTGGCGTTAGGTGTTCTGCCCAGTAGTAGTAGGCCTCTAGGTTAGGAAGTAAGATCCCACCACTGTATTGATGTCTCTGGAGCATGGAAAGAGCCACCCTGGCATGCTTCCCTAACCAGAGGAAGGATCGCAAGTCTGCATGGATCCTGCGGAAGACCGATGCCTGTATCGGGTAGTATTCATTTTGCAAAGCATATAAGAATTTCGGCAATGGGACCATTTTATACATGGCCGCCCTACCTAGGAGAGTCAGCGGGAGCTGTCTCCATCGGTACATATCCGCCACTGCGTTAAGTATGATCCGTTCTACGTTTCTACTGAAGGAGAGGGCCTCGCTCACAGTAATGAATATCCCGAGGTATTGGAAGCCCTCTGTAGTTGTCAGTAGGTATTCTGGTAAACTCCCCCAACGATTGCGACCCCCCGGGTCATAGAGTACTGATTTGTGCCAGTTTATTTTGTGTCCGGACATCGTGCCATAACGTTCTATTTCTCGGAAGAGCTCTGGGATTGCGGTTTCTGGTTCCGTTATATAGAGTAAAGCATTGTCTGCGTAGAGCGAGATTTTTTCAGGCACCGAGTCAGTGGCACTGCCTGTAAAACCGCGAATGTCATTGTTCTGTCGGACCCTGGCGGCGAGCACCTCTATTGTAAGCGTGAACAAGAGGGGAGACAGGGGGCAACCCTGCCGAGTACCTCTCTGAATCTGAAACTCTCGGGATAAAGTCCCGTTCACCCGCACCCTGGCCCTCGGGGCAGTGTAGAGGAGCCGTACCCACCGAATGAAATTCGTCCTGAAACCGAACCTACATAAAACTGGAAAGAGAAAGGGCAAGTGCACTGCATCAAACGCCTTTTCGGCGTCTAGGGAGAGGAACCAATGGGGATCGGAGCGGTCCCGTACTTCTTGTAGCCAGTTATGGGTCCTTCTGAGGTTCAATTTTGTGGCCCTGTCTGGTAGGAAGCCCGATTGATCTAGATGTACCAGATCCGTAATAACTGTTCGCAGTCGAGCTGCCAGGATGGTGGCCAACAGTTTCACCTCCGTATTCAGTAAGGAGATGGGTCGGTATCCTCACGTGGTTTGCCCTCTTTATAGATCGGGACAATCGTAGCCCTAGCTAGGTCAGGGGGCAGCTCTCCCTCCTCAAAGGCACCGGTAAAGAGTCCCCCAAGGTGGCCCGACAGTAGGTCCGCTGCCCGCTTAAAGAGCTCTGCCGGGAAGCCATTGGGTCCCGGGGTTTTGCCTGGTCTCAATCTGGCAATGGCTTCGGTGATGTCATCCACCGTTATGGTCGCCTCTAGGGCCTCCATGGACTCGGGGGAGAGGGTCGGCAGGACCGTTGCATCTAAATATTATAGCGCCTCCTCTTGCGTAGCAAGGTCCCGAGCCGCATAGAATGCTTCAAAATGCGTGGCAAAAGTTTCGGCTATCTCCCTATCAGTGTTGACAGGAATGCCGTCTCCGGCTTTTACACTATCAATCCATCTCGCCGCCCTTTCTTTCCTACTGAGCCACGCCAGGAGCTTCCCCGACTTGTCACCTACATCGTACAGCCTGTGAAGGGTGGCAAGGGCCTGGGTCTTCGCTTCTTCGTTAACCAGTTCCCTATATTGTGTCTGGAGCTTTCGGAGGGTCTCGTCGTGTTTTTGGGCCAGATGGTCCCTTTCCCTTTCTAGGACAGACTGTTCTAGGGCAGTCACCTCAGCCCGGAGTCTCCGTCATTCTACATCCAACCTAGAATTTATCCTGTCTCTAAGGACCGGCTTCAGGGCTTCCTACAGAGTAACCCTCGAGTCTACCGTGCCCTCGTTTTCAGCCAGATACACCTTAATGTCAGCCCGTATACCCCTAAGTAGAGTCGAGTTTTGTAAATCCCAAGCCGCTAGGCGCCAAGATCCCGCGTGTCTATCCGGATCCCGTCCTACTCTTACATACAGTGGCGAGTGGTCCGATATGCCCCTAGCCCTGTATTCTGCAACATCATCCGCCCTCAGGTATTGTCGGGACATAAAAACGTAGTCAAGGCGCGAGAACACCTTATGCGCCCCGGAGTAGTATGAGTATGCCTGCAGTGTCTGGTGCAGCCACCTCCAAATGACTGTGAGTCCTATGGTGGACATCTGGCTGTAGAGTGTTGTCTGGTGCTCGCCTCTCGTCAAGTCTCCTGATCTATTGTGTCTGGTGTTCATAACATCATTGAAGTCTCCTCCCACCACTTGTATTGTATCAGAGGTCTCTAAGAGTATGCGGTTGAGCGCCGTGAGTGTACGGGGCTCCAGCTTGGGTGGTGCATATACCGAGATAAGCGTGTAGGTGCGTCTGTTCCAGGTGCCCTGCACTCCGGCTTAAGTGCCTTGTGGGTCAAGCCCAGTGCGGGTAATGAAGAATGGGGAGGCTTTTTTAGCGATGACTGCCACCCCTCTAGAGTCAGATGTGTATCCCGCATGTGCCAATACCCTGTGACTCCCCCTAGCGATAAAGGCGCATAGAGTACCCTTGAGGTATGTTTCTTGCTGGAAGGTAAAGTCTGTGTCCACCCTTTTAATGTAGGTGTTCACCAGGCCTCTTTTGATTTTAGATCCCAGACCGTTGACATTCCATGTCAGGATGCTCAATCTCCTATCGTCCCCTAGTGGTGCGGCTACGGTACTCGCCATTGGACTACGTGGTAGCTGCATATGGTCCAGCCCTGGCATGTGTAGGTGGTTCGTGAGCTCAATGTGCGCTGCTGCACGAGTACTGCGGAAGTGGCCCCTCTCCCCTCCTGACCCTCCCGTTCCCCAATTTGAGAGAGTTCGGAAACTGCCCGAGGAGTCCTGCTCCAAATGAAGAATTTCCGTGACTAGTGGGTGGACGGAGTCCCCCACTTCCACCTCTTCCTCTCCTCCAGATGCGCGGCCCTCCGATTCTTCCTCGTCATCTCCTTCTGAGCGGGTACCATTTCGCAGGCACATGAACCTGGAGCCTGCCACTGAGGCATTTCCCAGTGATGGTGATCTACCACCCCTCTTGTCACCCTTGCCATGGGTCTGGTACGGTGTCGCCAGTGTCTGCTTCCTCACCCTTCGTGATTTCCGTCTCTGTGGTTTCGGCACCTCCCAGCGCGCCCTTTCCCGCAGTGACCTCTCCAGTGCTTCTCGCCCCAAGACCTCTCTGCTATTCAGTACAGGGCGTTTCTCGAGCCACTGCCACGCGTCCTCCGGGTGTGAGAAAAAGATAGACTTGTCTTTGTAGAGCACCTTGAGCTTAGCGGGGAAAAGGAGCATGTATCGAATGTCCAAGGTCCTCAGCTTTGCCTTCACTGAGTCGAACGAGCGACGCTGTTTCGAAACTTCCTGGCTGTAGTCCGGGAAAATCATTATGGTCGTATTCTCCGAACGTATCTCCCCCATTTTTCTGGCTTCTCTCAAGATCAGATCTCTGTCCGCAAGGTTCAAGAAGCGCGCTATGACCGGCCTTGGCCTCGCCCCTTCCGGAGGTTTCGCCAGGAGGGCCCTGTGTGCTCTTTAAATGATAAAACACGGGGAGAACTGTGCATCCGGGAAGGTGGTCTTCAGCCAAGCATGGAGGAATGATGACATGTTCGTCCCCTCAATTCCTTCTCTAAATCCCACGAAACGTAGGTTGTTGCGTCGCGATCTATTTTCCTCATCATCCACCTTCCACTGCAGCTGGCGATGTGAGGCCTGTAACTCCGCCATATCTTTCTTCAAGGCGGATAACGATGCATCATTGTCGCTTATCCTAGTTTCAGTCGCAGTCACCCTATCGGACCGTTTCCGGAAATCTTGCCGTAGCAATGTAACCTCGGAGCCCACTTCCCCGATCTTCACCTCCAGGGCCGCCCGAGACTCTTGTATGTCCGTTCTGGAAGCCTGAATGGCCTCCATCAACAGCGCCGTGTCTGTCCGCGCTCCAGGGGCCCACCATTTGGTGCTCCGCCGTGTGTCTTGGCGCCGCAAAGTTGTCCATGGGGCCTTGTTTCATAGTTTTAGGGATCCCGTCTCTTTTCCCCATGGCTGCCCACTTCTCGGGCGGGGACCCTCGGAGCAGGACGCAAACCTCAGACCTCTGGCGCGCCGAAAGTATGGCTGGCGCTGAGCGGGGGGGCCCTCCTTCCTCTCCTTGCGCTGGCGTTTCGTGGAGGTTGTAAACCCCCTGCCTCCCTCGTCGACTGCCCCCCCGCTAGCAGTGGACGCCGCTTCCTCTGTATGTACTCGTCTCCGCTTTCTGTGCCCGCTCCTATGTGTCCCCACCGGCAGCCACTGAGTGAGAGCGGTCCCCTCGCGATTGCCACTTCGTCCCCGATGGGTACAGCGCCGTCAGACGCCTAGGACCTCCGCAACAGTCTTCGCCACTGGCCCTCCGGGTCCCCCTTCAGATGGGCAGGCAATCGGGGTGTCAAGCGAGCAGACCTCCGGAGGAAGGCCGGGGGGGGGGGGCGAACTCAGGCCTCCCACCACAGTCCAAACGCTCCCATGGCATTCAGCCCCCTTGGGCGTCCCCCGATCACCGCCGCCATGTTGGTGTAGGATCCGGGTCTGTAGAAAGGGCTCGATGCGTAAGTGTCTCTTGGCCTTCACCGGAATCACCCCCCCTCGGGAAGCGCACCAGAGCTCTTCCGCTCCCCGACTCCGCAGACTGCGGGTCGCGCGGCCAGGGGGGAATGGCGGTGACTGGCCCCGGCTCCCTCTTACTGGCTCTGGGTCTCGCCGGCCGCCATCTTGGTAAAGGCGGCCGGTAGTTGGTGCTTCTCTTTTCGCCCCTCTGTGCACCAGGCGGGCGGCACCGCGGACAGGCTCCCGTGCAGCGTCTTCTCAGGCAGCGGGCTCTGGCTCCGCAGGGGCTCGGGAGGGTTCCTAGGCGCTTTGGCGATCCTCGGGTGCCACGGCCGCCATCTTGGCCTCGCAGGGAAGCACCGAGTCGGGGCTACAAACTTGGATTTCTTCGAAACCCCGCGTAGTTATTACAGTAGATGCACCTCCGGCCGCCCTCAGGGTGTTGCGGCTCCCGCTGATCGGTTTTGTGCTTCTTTGGGAATAGTGTAACGGCGGATCTGGGAGCAGCTCGTCAGGAGCTCCGGCAAGGCACTTCCTAACCGGCCATGCTGCTGGCCACGCCCAAACTTAATTACATTTTTAAACACAGCTGGATTTCTTTCACTTGCTGCTTTCAGTAAGTGTATCTGGTATTTTAATTCTCAGGTTGCTAATGGCATTCTTACGGGAAGGCTTCAGTGTGTGATTCTCATATAGAGTTATCTAGAGGTTCCTTGCAGCTTTGTACAGCTGACGTGAGAAACTGAGCTCCATTAAGTTTTGACGTTTCTGTTATCGAAGGCGGTTCTAAATTCAGGTTGTGGTCGCAGACAGAACTTGGGGGCATATTATCAAGGGGGTTTATCTCCACTTTTTTGGCTTTAAAAGCCAAGAAAGCGGAGATAAAATTATCTCCCTATTACCTAGCTGTCACTAACACCAGTTAGCGACAGCTAGTAGGAGATAGCGACCATCTTGGGCCCCGCTTTGCATGTCAGTGATATTTATCACTAATGACATGCAAAGTGGGCGTGCCAAGATGTTAGCGACTGGAAAAAGTCACCAACATCGCTATCTCCTATTACCAACTTTTGGAGATATTCGTGCTAAGCGCGAATATCTCCAAAAGCTAACACCTGCCCGTTAGCAGTTCTTAGCTATGTTATCCAATGGTAGGTGGATAACATGGCTAAGAGCATTAGCTCGGTAATGCATGAATATCGCTGACTTTTCAGCGATATTCATGCATTTCGGCCGATTTTTATCGCTTAGGAGATAAACCTTGATAATATCAAGGCTCCTAAGCGATAAAAATCGCCGCAGCTCGGCGATAAAAATATCGTCGCTAAACCAACATAGCGATAATTATCGCTAGCTGTTGGTAATATGCCCCTTGGTCTTGCTTGGTATTTCAGATGAGTCCTTGGCTGACATGTTGACCATCCTTTCGGTCCTCATGGTACTAGAATCTCCGTTCTTGGATGCAGGATGAATGTCTGAATGTTTTTGTTGCGCATAGCTATACAGTTTTTGAATGGGCCTTCTGGTTCTTCTTCTTTCCTGAGGTGGATGACGATTTGATTAACATATCCTATTATGATACACTTTACTGGACCATTAATTTGAATGTTCATGAAAGAGTAGTCCACCATGTTGAGTGGTGTAAAGGAACAACAGCGCCCACAAGGACCCTGAATTCTGCCTGATTCATCCCCATAATGTAAGAGCTGAGATAGAGAAGTGGGACAAACCACTATTGCTTTGATACCTTATTGTAAATCTCAAGACATTGATGTGTTACACTTCTTTGCACGGCTTTGGCTGGGGCCCAGTCCCCTGTTGAGTCTGTGTCTGAACCCCTTGTGGTACTATGTGATAACAACATGAGACATCTTGGCAGAAGTAAAGGGGAACAACTAAAGAGGATGCTTACCCTCAATATGCTAACAATGATTTATGGAAATGACTCCCCATCATGTGCACATACTGTGAGGCTGCAGAGAAGTACTAATTATAGTGCAGATTACCAGTAAGTGAAGAGAGCAAAATGTGACTAGCTCCTATGTCAAATATCTTGGCCCACAGCGAGGTATAAAAATCTGGGTCATCAACATTAGGCCCATAACAACAGGCCAGTGAGACATTTCCCAGTCTTCCCCAGGCTAGACAGTAGCGCCCCTGTGAGTTCACTGTGGTACCCGCTAGATAGTATGACACACTTTTTCTTATAAGGATTGCAGTTCCCCTCGCATATGAGGAATATGAAAAGAAGATTCTATGCACTGCCCATTTACTTGCAAAGACATTGGGCTTCTGAGGTGCAAAGTGTGTTTCTTGTAACATAGCTATATGTGTATTATGCCTGTCTAAATACGCCAACATTTGCCTCTTTTTTCTAGGGTCTCCCAGTCCCGAACATTCCATGTCATGAAATTCAATGCTTTCATTTCCACATTAGCCATACTCACTAACCTCTGTTGGCATCCGACATGTGAGCCAATAAACGCAGTCCCTCCAGTGTACCCTCTTATCTAATAATGCTAAAATACGCACATGATGCTCTGCCATCGTCTCGTCCTTTGCTCCCATAACAACATTGATAAAACAGTCCTGTTGTGCGCCCATTATACAACATTTGAAACATACCCCACCCTGCCCCCCTCCACCCACTGAAGCAGCCCCAACCTGCCAGTACTGGTTCCCCGCCCGCCCCTACCCTCCCTCAAACCAACCAGAGACAGAAACATCACTGTAATCCCTGCAAACAACATGCAGATAAAATTCCTGGAGGTATACCCTTCGGGGGTCATTTCTAGGTGGCAACACAGAACCCCTGCGCCCACAGAGCTCTTCGATGGTGGAACGTCCAGGCCCTGGGGGGCAGAGGGTGCCCAGCGTTAGCAGATATAGCTCAATTAACACCCTGTAAAACATCTTGTGCGCCCTCTAACACTTAAGCTATTCCCCAAACCTTCTGCATGTCCAAAGGTGTCTCGTTACTAGTTAGTGACAGTGAAAAACATTTTCAGTGCAAATGTTCTTCGGTCCCCGTCTACGCGGATTGCTGTGACACTGCCACACCGCCGTCAGTTTCATTCGTGCATTTGACATGTTTGAGGAACTCCTCCACCTGTTGCGGCTTGGTGAAAAACCTCTGTTTTCCCTGGTGCGTGACCCTAAGACGTGCCGGGTACAAGAGTGCGTAATCAGTTTGAGCCTTCCTCAGCTTGCTTTTAACATCCAGAAACTTACTGTGTTCCTCTTATACTATAGGCGTGAAATCTGGATAAATGGAAAAAGTGTTTGGGTTTGGTAGGTTTCTCTAAATGGCAGCCAAGCCCGGGACCAAAAACGCAGGGGCCCCTTGCAAAACCCACTTGGGTTTTTGGTCCGGTGCTCGGCAGACATTTTAAAAACCTAGACACCCAGGGGAGTCCAGGGATGTGTGGCTTGTGTGGACCTCCCAACGTTTTCTTACTCGGAATCCCCTGCACATCTCAAATATAGCTAAAAAGTCACATTTTCCTCACATTTCTGCGTGGGAAGGTTGTGAGGTCCACTTCACCTTCCAGAAACCCGTCACCCACCACCGCTCCCTACAGATCCCCTGCCGACGCTGGGGCAAAGTCAGCAAGGAACTACTAGAAACTCAGCTCGCACTCAACCCACCAACCAGCCCCGAGGGGGCCCGCACCCTCAGACTCTGGATGGAAGACTGCGCCAACACCGTAGCACCTGCTAGGCTACCGACCAACAGAGACACCAGCCAGAGAGCCAGCTGGTTCACCCCGGAACTCCTGGCCTCCAAGCGCACTTGCCGAAAACTCAAAAACACCTGGCTCAGCGATAGAACGCCCGCCAACCACGCAGCCCACAAAGACGCCATCCGCAACCATCACCACCTCATCAGGACCACCAAAAGAGCCTCATTCACAGACCGCCTCGACAACAACGCCCACAACAACAAAGAGCTCTTCAACATCGTGAAAGAACTCTCCAATCCCAACTCCTGCACCAACGACATCCCGCCTTCACAAGCCCTGTGCGACACCCTCGCTTCCTTTTTTCACCGCAAGATCACCGACATCCACGACAGCTTCAACCCCCGGCTGAACCCTACGGACCCCGCCACAACGAACACTCCGATCCCCACCCACCACGACCTCCTGACCACCTGGACCGACGTCAGCACCAAAGACATAATCAAGACCATAAACACCATCCACTCAGGTTCCCCGTCTGATCCTCTTCCCCACCACATCGCCAACAAGGCGGACAGCCTCATCGCACCCCACCTGCGTGACATCATCAACCTCTCCTTCGGAACCGCCACCTTCCCTGAGAGCTGGAAGCACGCCGAGATCAACGCCCTGCTAAAAAAAAATTAGGCGGACACGAGCGACCTCAAGAACTTCCGGACCATCTCCCTGCTTCCGTTCCCAGCGAAAGTCATCGAAAAGATCGTCAACTCCCAGCTCACCCACTACCTAGAAGACAACAGCATCCTAGACCCCTCCCAGTCAGGCTTCCGCAGCAACCACAGCACCGAGACCGCCCTCATCGCCGCCACAGACAACATCAGAATCCTACTTGACAATGGCGAGACGGCGGCCCTCCTCCTCCTGGACCTCTCCGCCGCCTTCGACATCGTCTGCCACCACACACTTCGCACACGCCTCTACGACGCAGGGATCCGAGACATGGCCCTGGACTGGACCTCCTCCTTCCTCATCGACAGAACCCAGAGAGTCCGCCTCCCCCCGTTCCATTCCGGAACTACCAAAACCATCTGCGGCATCCCGCAGGGATCCTCCCTCAGCCCGACGCTTTTCAACGTCTACATGGCTCCCCTCGCTCGCATCACCAGACGACACAACCTCAAAATAATCTCCTACGCCGACGACACCCAACTGATCCTCTCCCTCACCAAGGACCCCCTCACCGCCAAATCCAACCTGCACCAGGGCATGAAGGACGTCGCCGACTGGATGGAGGTAAGCCGGCTCAAGCTGAACACAGACAAGACATAGATCCTCATCCTTGGGCCCAACCCATCAGCCTGGGACGACTCCTGGTGGCCTGCATCACTGGGAACCCCCCGGCACCTACCAAGCACGCACGCAACCTAGCGGTCATCCTTGACTCCAAGCTCAGCATGACCAACCAAGTCAACGCAGTCTCCTCCTCCTGCTTCCACACCCTCCGTATGCTCCGCAAGATCTACAGATGGATCCCTGCGGACACATGGAAAACTGTCACCCACGCCCTCGTCAGCAGCCGGCTCGACTACGGAAACGCCCTCTACGCCGGAGCCCCATCCAAACTCATCAACAGACTCCAAAGAATCCAGAACGCCTCCGCACGCCTGATCCTAGACATCCCACGTCGAGACCACATCACCCGACACCTGAGAGACCTGCACTGGCTCCCCGTCGACAAAAGAATCACATTCAAACTCATGATCCACGCACACAAAGCACTCCACATGAGCGGCCCAGCCTACCTCAACAGCAGACTCTCCTTCCACGTGCCCAACAGGAAACTCCGCTCCGCCAACCTCTCCCTGGCCTCCGTTCCACGCATCCACAGAACCACCGCCGGGGGCCGATCATTCTCCTATCGCGCCGCCAAGTCCTGGAATGCCCTCCCCCTCCACCTACGACAGACCGCAGACCTCCCGGCCTTCAGAAGACTGCTCAAGACCTGGCTCTTCGACCACTAGCAGCAGCTCGCCCCCCTAGCGCCTTGAGACCCTAACGGGTATGTAGTGCGCTTTATAAATTCCCTGATTGATTGATTGATTGATTGAGATCACTGCACCCGCACAAATTTCCCACCATCCATCCCTTCCCTCAGTCTTGCAATAAAAATGATACCTCACTTGTGTTGGTGCTCAAAGCTGTGTCAGCCTAAAAATGCATGAAAAATAACTGCCCATTTGGACCCCCTTTGGTTCCCCCTCAGTTTTTAATTTTATAAATTTTTAGGTTCTCATGCTTTGGCATCCACACAAATGAGGTATTCTATTTTTCAAGCGACTGAGGGAAACGCTGTGTGGTGGGAAATTTGTGCCAGCGCAGTGATCTGACAAATTTTCCACACAGAAATGTGAGGAAAGTGTGAATTGTTAGCTAAATTTTAGTTTGCAGGGGATTCTGGGTATTAAAACACTGGAAGATCCACGCAAGCCACACCGCCAGCCAAGCACCATCCATGCACACCCCCAGCTAAGCACCAGCCACGCACATCGCCAGCCAAGCACCATCCAAGCACATAGTCAGCCAAGCAACAGTCCACGAACATCACCAGCCAAGTAACAGTCCGCACACATCCCCAAACATATGCTATCCACGAAGACTGCTAGTCAAGTGACAGTCCATGCACCCTGCTAGCCAAGCGCTATTCCACACACACTGCTAGCTAAGCACAAGTCCACACACAGAGCCAGCAAAATGCAGGTTCATTCACATACAGCTAGCCAAACATCAGTAAACACAGACTGTCAGACGAACTACAGTTCATACAGACATTTTCTCTAGTGTCTAGTGGTTTTCTGCCCCCCTTGGGAGCAGATGTGCCTAAAAATATCGCTGACCTGTCCCCAATGGGGACACAAGCAGCCAAAATGTGTTCACAAAATAAAGGGGAGCAACCTTTGCCTAAGGGGCCGCTCCCTGACATGCCCATGACCATATCTCTCATGCCTAATGGGCTTATTGCCCCCCCCCCCCGGCAGGGCAGAAAGGCTGTCCCTTCTGTGTTGGAGGTGGGGGCATTGGCATGCCTATTGTGGCCTCCACCCCTCTTTTGTAAAATAAAATCATCCCTGGCGCCTAGTGGGCTTTATGTCCCCCTGGGGGTGCAGAAAGGCTGTGGCAATTTTTTGGGTGGGGCATTACGGTGCACATTTAGAGTAGCCCCCACCTCTAAGTACTAAGTAAGCAAATCCCCGGTGTTAAGTGGGCTTTCTGCCCCCCGAGGGCAGAAAGACTGTCGCCTTTGTGTTGGGGTGGGGGCATTGGCATGGCCTTTGTAGTCAGCCCCACCCCATTTTTATAAAAAAAACAATCCTCCCTGGTGCCCAGTGGGCTTTCTGCCAGCCCGTGGGCACATCAGGGGCTATTACCCCATCTGCCCATTTAAGATAGCCCCCACCACATAGTATTTAAAAAAATCACTTGTGTCTAGTAGGCTGTCTGCCTCCCGGGGTTCAGAAATACTGTCCCTTTTGTGTTGGGGTGTGGGGGCATTGGTATGCGTAATGTGGGCACCCCCACTCCTCTTTCATGAAAAGAAAAACAACCATCCCTTGTGACTAGCGGGCTTTCTGCCCCCGGGGGGGGTAGATAGGGGATACTGCCCCAATCTGCACCACATGGGGGGCAAAATGTCTGTGGTAAATTTTGGAGAGGGGTAGAGCATTGCAGTGCTCATTTAGGACAGCCTGCACCCCTAAGTATTAAAAAAAAATCCCTAATGTCCAATGTGCTTTCTACCCCCTGGGGGCCTGATTGTGGTCTGATGCCCCCATCAGAAAGACTGAATATGCCCATTTAACAATGGGGGGAGCAAAGACCCTTGCCCAAGGGGCCACTCTCCCTGCCTGTTGTCTAATGGTGGGTCCCTGCTTGAGGATCGCCCTCCTGTGGTGAACTCCAAGCAGGGATCCATTAGGGAAGGCACCAATGGAAAGCTGAGATTCTCCCCTTTCCAACAATATCTCCCCGTTTGTTTCGGTGCTCAGGGGGTTGAGATAGCCATAAGAGCACCGAAGCACTGAAACTGAATCAAGCCGATTGGCACATTTCAGTTTCACTTTCAATGTAATGACATCAGCTCGCCATGCGTGTGATCATCATTACATTAAAAAAAATGCTTCTGGCCTCCTGAGGCAAAACACAAAGGAAATCAACAGGGATTACGCGGTGGTGTTCCTTGGACGTAACGGTTACGTCCATCGCAACTGAGTGCCACAGCCATGGACATAACCGTTATGTCCATGGATCCGAGGGAGTTAAATTCCACAGCTGAAGGCTATTGGTGATTGGCAGTACTACTTTGAGCGCTGCCAAATGGAGGTTTTTGTTTCTCCATAAAAATATCCCCATGGTCAATGGCTATGTAACAAAAGGGGGATGACTCTTACAACCCCAGAAATAATCATGATGGGGTTCAGAATGGTAATGAACAATAAAGATACCTTTAAATATGGTGTTGATCTTGTCTCATTTGCTGCACTTTCGAAGACAAAGGGCCAATTTCAGGCTATCTCTTCTGACAAGTTATTTCGAAACAGGAGTGTACTTTTATTCCTCTGCCTACAAAGTGAGAGCATTTTGTAAAAGTCATCTAATGGACAATCCTGCTGGGGCACAGGACGGAACGAAAAATTGCAGCTTGTCAGCTTTATTCTAACACATAGTAACATTAAATTATTATTGGGAAATGAACTCTACACATATTTCAAATGACATCAGCAATTAGGAAAGCACAAATGAATAGATTTTTTTGTAATTCTGAAGTGAAGATTTTAATTGGATCAAGACACTTTATTTGGTGATGCACAAATTATAAATAAATAATCACTGAAATCCAATTGTTAATTGTCACACATTATTGCTTTGTTGCTTTTGTGCTATATAGTTTTATCACTAAAACTGTCGGCCTATGAAAGTTTAGTGGTCATTTCAACAGAAAATGTGCTGTCTGTAAATGACAGTGCACAACCACACCATTACATAACATTCATGGCAACACCCCACTCTAAAAATTGTTTCAGCGCCATTGCTTGTAGTAAAGTGTTGTTTGATTAATAGTTATCAAGCTGTGCTTCACTGGAATAACTGCAACTTTGCAAAAGATGGGCCACATTGACCAGAATGCAATGGGGTGGGGCTACTGAGTTGTGTTTCACTTGAAACCCACAGCTGAAAGCTATTGGTGAGTAACAGTCCTGTTTTGAGAGCTGCTAAAGGAACGTCGATTTTTCATATTGATAAAATAATGTTTGTGTTATCAACTATGTAGAGTTTCTTCCTGAATGCTCATCATAAAACAATTTCTATTTAACACCCTTACTTTTCCTTCAATCTTCTTCATTGATATCCACATGAAGCCTTCCTGTTGAACTGAAAATAAACGTTTCTCTACCTGGAGTTTGATTTGTGCTTGGTTCTGCACTTTCATTCAGCGTGATTAGTGCCTGCAAAAACTCCTGCACAGTTGTAGAGAACTGTCACAAACCAAACAAATGACCATCTATACTTCTATCCTTTTATTTAAAACGTGACATTTCTTCTCAGAGGATTTGCCATTTTACACACACACTTCCCAGACGCCACTTCTTTCCATCTCGCAATGTAAATACATCACTCTTCATATCTACCATGTTATACGGTCTGGAGATTTTACTCTCTCCCTTCTTAATTAGTCCTCCCTTCTTGACTTGCATCCATAGTGTATGTGTAATCTGTCTGGAAACACAAGTTTGGAAGTCGGAGAGATACACACCCGATGAAGCCTTGATGCTCAAGCTCTTACTCATTCTCCTTACCTTTGCCTCCAGCATTTAGTTCTTCTTTCGGTGCTGATACTCACACAGCAGCCGAGTCACGTATTTGGGAGTGGGCAGGTTGACAATAGACCCTACTGTACAACACGTCCGAATCCTGACAGTTTCAGATTCATATGTTAGTTGTTTTGTCTGCGCTCCACTGAGTTTCCTGCAATAAAGCAGGTTGTCCTTGATATTGTCTTTGCATGTTTTTATAGAAAATGCACTTTATGTTAGGCTGCACATTTGACATCTGTCATTGTGCTCAGATCACAGTTTCTTCAAATTGATATTCTGCATGCAAATGTTTGCTCTTTTTCTACAGTATATGTTGTTATGACATGTCAGTTTCTTCTAGGGGCTTTGATTACAGTTTGAGATTAAGTACGAGAAACAAAGTTATATATTTGGGGCCTCATTTATGAAAAGTGTTGCATCGCTGGCGAAAAACAGCGATGCAATATATTTTTATAGCGCCGTGCTTGCGACACAATGGATGCACCATATTTACATTACGGTGCTCCATGTCGCAAGGATTGCACCGATACGTCAGGAATCCTTACGTATCTGGTCGCGCAGTAATGACACATTGCTGGAGTGTGTTGGTAAACTGACGCAACTCCAGAAATGTGTTATTACACATGGGGTGAGTCCCATGTAAAAGGACCTTCATCACTGTTAACTCCTGCTTGAAGCAGGCATAAGGATTGTGACGGAGTCAAGTTATAGGAGTGATGCAGTGAAATCTCATAAATTTCACTGCGCCACTTCTACTAGGTTATTTTACAGGGGAATGCCCATCCTGCATACATTATACCTGACACAGGTGTAATGTCTGCACTGCGGGCTGATTGATTTTGTGCAGGAAAGGACACCTTCTTGCACAAAATCAATAAATTCAGGCGATTTCCTCTTTCCATTTGTGATGCAGAATACAGAACACATGATAAAAGGAAAAAACAGGGAGAAAAAAATTATTTCTCCTTGTTGCGCCTCCGTTTAACACACTCCCAGGTTTTCGATTTCTTGTAAATCTGGGAATGCTTCAGATTCCATGGGTGTTGCGTGGGAACACCCACAGCAACACCCATGAAACGCCCCTTTAATGCAGTGTTCTGTGTGAAAGGGGCACATATTTACAAGGCAATGAAAAGCCACGTAAAGTGATGTTCCGGTGCCACAAGGGGCCTCATAAATGAGGCCCATCCATTTCTCTTACAGGCCAAATCTGAGAATGCTTTAGAGTTAATCTTCCCGTCAGATGTGTGTATGTGAAAAGGGACAAAGATGCGCCCATCAGAGACGTGGTATCATTCAGTCCTGCACACATTGTTTAGATGTTTTAATTAACTTTGCTCTCCTATTAGCAGTGCACGATTATTTCAGGTATATTTGACATTTCAGATTTGTGATAATTATAGCAGGTTTGTTCAGCTCCACCCCTTTTTAAGGAAATTATTGTAGGTGGAATTCTATCACAGGATACGATCAAGGTACTTAATTACATTTTTTTTTCTTTTTTTTTTTAGCCACCAATAGCGCCTTTCATCAATAGCAGTTGGATACATAGCCATTTAGCCCATACCCCTGAGGTCGGGCGGCAACTTTCAATCGAGCGCTTTCGGTGGAAACCAGTATATAGTTCTGAGCAATTCAAGGGGCAGTCCGAACATCTGCAATGAACAATAAAGAACACAGGTTATGTACTTCCATCAGATTACATACAGAGAAAACTCAGCAGCAGCCACACTGAATCAGTCGCAATCGGGACTTGATTGCCACATCCCGGGGATGCATTAGTACTGTGTCCCAGTCCAAGTCCTCCATCTCTCCCACCTCCGCCTCCCAAGTGGCCCTGAGCTTTGCCAAATCCCCCAGCATATGGTTAGTTAACGTTTTATATGTCAGGGAGACCGCCTTTCCCAGCAGCTGCTTCTGTAGGAGCCTCCCCTCCAGAGGTGCATATTCAGGAATATCTACGAGTGCGATATTTTGGGCCTTCCAGGCGTGCCGAAGTTGTATATATTTAAAATGTTGTGTGTCTTGAAGCCCGAAGTCTGACTTAAGGACCTGAAATGATTTGAGCTCCCCCTTGGTAATTACATCCCCTATCGTGGAGATTCCAATGTCGTCCCATCTTTGGAAACCTCTCAGTTTGTGGAGTTCTGCCAACCACTGGCAATGCCACAATGGTGTCTGTCGTGTGGGCTTCTTATGTAAATGTAAATGTAAATGTAGGTGTACTTATATAGCGCAAACCTGTCACCCAAAGGGCATCCTGGCGCTTGCTTAGGGAACCCATCCTGGTATTCCCCTGTGAGAAACCCCGGCAGGGTGTCCACAAGGTGAAAGCCAGGCATCCCGCCGCGAGGGGCCGTAGTGGAGATTAAGCAAGCTATTGCCCAGAGTTGCAGAGTGTGACCCCGTGATTCGAGTAGGCACCGGAGCGAGAATTGTCGAGTCCGGGGAATTTTTGAGCCCGAGACCCGCCGAGGCGGGGAATCGAACCCTGGTCCACGGTCGATCTCAGCTTCCGGGTCTGCCGCCTCTAACCACTGAGCCACGCTTCTCCACATCCCATCCTATCCCATCCCATGCGACGGTTAGCCTTCGTCCACGCGGACAGCGTCACTGACGTGGCCGGGAGGAGGGAGGTCCGTCCAAGAGTGCCATAAAGGAAACATAGTATGTTTTTGGCCGACATTTTCGCTCTTTCCAGTGCGTATGTCGGGTGGTTCGCTGGGGCATGGAGCCAGTCATTTATTGGCGTTAGGTGTTCTGCCCAGTAGTAGTAGGCCTCTAGGTTAGGAAGTAAGATCCCACCACTGTATTGATGTCTCTGGAGCGTGGAAAGAGCCACCCTGGCATGCTTCCCTAACCAGAGGAAGGATCGCAAGTCTGCATGGATCCTGCGGAAGACCGATGCCTGTATCGGGTAGTATTCATTTTGCAAAGCATATAAGAATTTCGGCAATGGGACCATTTTATACATGGCCGCCCTACCTAGGAGAGTCAGCGGGAGCTGTCTCCATCGGTACATATCCGCCACTGCGTTAAGTATGATCCGTTCTACGTTTCTACTGAAGGAGAGGGCCTCGCTCACAGTAATGAATATCCCGAGGTATTGGAAGCCCTCTGTAGTTGTCAGTAGGTATTCTGGTAAACTCCCCCAACGATTGCGACCCCCCGGGTCATAGAGTACTGATTTGTGCCAGTTTATTTTGTGTCCGGACATCGTGCCATAACGTTCTATTTCTCGGAAGAGCTCTGGGATTGCGGTTTCTGGTTCCGTTATATAGAGTAAAGCATTGTCTGCGTAGAGCGAGATTTTTTCAGGCACCGAGTCAGCGGCACTGCCTGTAAAACCGCGAATGTCATTGTTCTCTCGGACCCTGGCGGCGAGCACCTCTATTGTAAGCGTGAACAAGAGGGGAGACAGGGGGCAACCCTGCCGAGTACCTCTCTGAATCTGAAACTCTCGGGATAAAGTCCCGTTCACCCGCACCCTGGCCCTCGGGGCAGTGTAGAGGAGCCGTACCCACAGAATGAAATTCGTCCCGAAACCGAACCTACATAAAACTGCAAAGAGAAAGGGCAAGTGCACTGCATCAAACGCCTTTTCGGCGTCTAGGGAGAGGAACCAATGGGGATCGGAGCGGTCCCGTACTTCTTGTAGCCAGTTATGGGTCCTTCTGAGGTTCAATTTTGTGGCCCTGTCTGGTAGGAAGCCCGATTGATCTAGATGTACCAGATCCGTAATAACTGTTCGCAGTCGAGCTGCCAGGACGGTGGCCAACAGTTTCACCTCCGTATTCAGTAAGGAGATGGGTCGGTATCCTCACGTGGTTTGCCCTCTTTATAGATCGGGACAATCGTAGCCCTAGCTAGGTCAGGGGGCAGCTCTCCCTCCTCAAAGGCACCGGTAAAGAGTCCCCCAAGGTGGCCCGACAGTAGGTCCGCTGCCCGCTTAAAGAGCTCTGCCGGGAAGCCATTGGGTCCCGGGGTTTTGCCTGGTCTCAATCTGGCAATGGCTTCGGTGATGTCATCCACCGTTATGGTCGCCTCTAGGGCCTCCATGGACTCGGGGGAGAGGGTCGGCAGGACCGTTGCATCTAAATATTATAGCGCCTCCTCTTGCGTAGCAAGGTCCCAAGCCGCATAGAATGCTTCAAAATGTGTGGCAAAAGTTTCGGCTATCTCCCTATCAGTGTTGACAGGAATGCCGTCTCCGGCTTTTACACTATCAATCCATCTCGCCGCCCTTTCTTTCCTACTGAGCCACGCCAGGAGCTTCCCCGACTTGTCACCTACATCGTACAGCCTGTGAAGGGTGGCAAGGGCCTGGGTCTTCGCTTCTTCGTTAACCAGTTCCCTATATTGTGTCTGGAGCTTTCGGAGGGTCTCGTCGTGTTTTTGGGCCAGATGGTCCCTTTCCCTTTCTAGGACAGACTGTTCTCGGGCAGTCACCTCAGCCCGGAGTCTCCGTCATTCTACATCCAACCTAGAATTTATCCTGTCTCTAAGGACCGGCTTCAGGGCTTCCTACAGAGTAACCCTCGAGTCTACCGTGCCCTCGTTTTCAGCCAGATACACCTTAATGTCAGCCCGTATACCCCTAAGTAGAGTCGAGTTTTGTAAATCCCAAGCCGCTAGGCGCCAAGATCCCGCGTGTCTATCCTGATCCCGTCCTACTCTTACATACAGTGGCGAGTGGTCCGATATGCCCCTAGCCCTGTATTCTGCAACATCATCCGCCCTCAGGTATTGTCGGGACATAAAAACGTAGTCAAGGCGCGAGAACACCTTATGCGCCCCGGAGTAGTATGAGTATGCCTGCAGTGTCTGGTGCAGCCACCTCCAAATGACTGATGTAGGAAGGGGGATTCTCTAGTTGGCGCAGTGCAGCACTGGCGACAAGCAGGGACTCTCTCTTCCCCGTCAGGGCTGAGGGTTACCTTCAAGACAACCTCTGCTTACCCTCTAGGTAGTGTGGCTTAAGCAGTCTTAGGCTAATCTCTGGGGCATGTAGGGTTAAACATTTGCAATATTACACCATCACAACCAACCCACCACACAATGACACCAAACTGTATTTGTAAAAATATATGTTCTTTATATAAATCTCAAGCAGGCTTGTAAATACAGTCTTTAAACTTTCCAGATTCCAGTTACTTGTAGTGTGCCACAGTTCTTATTAGCAATAAACAATCTTTGTTCAGCGTCTTCAAAAGCAGTTGGTAGTTCTTAGTACTTATGGACCAATGTTCCCAAAAGAAATGACCTTTCTTAGATTCACTTTTAGGCTCCCAATGGTCCGGGCACTGTGTGCGGCGTGTGGGCCCCTTTCGCTAGCTCTGGTACGCTTTGCAGAGCCTCAGTGCGACTCGTTCGGTGAATCCAGCGCGGCCCCGCTAAACCTCACGCATCTCGCGTGAGCGGCGTACGGCGCTGGAGGAAGGGGGCGAGGCGTACTGTGCGCTGGAGCTGTGCGACCCGTACCGCGGCCGGGAGACAGGCTGGGGACGTCTCCTAGGTACGGCCACACAGCGGAGGGGTCTCAGGGGGCTCGAAGGGAGTGCGCGCCTCACGGACTTCGGGTCCTGAGCGCCGCGCAATTGGCAAACACAGTCACAGTACCTGCTTGAGGGGGTCGAAGGCCACGGCAGCGGGGGTCAGTCTTAATCACGTCGCGGTGCTCCAAGGCGGGCTACGGCTCGTCAGGCGTAGGGCTCTCCAAGGACGGTGCTTCACGGGGCAGACAGACGTACCCGCAGCGTGCGCTTCTACCCAGGAGGGGGAGCGGCTGCAGGTGATGCGGGCAGGAGTACGGGTTGAACACAACGGGACGTACTCTCCTGCTGGACGCTCGCAGCTGTGCACTTCACAGCAGCGGGCGCTTCTTCCAGTGCGATCACGGCGGGGAGGTCGAGGCGGGGCGGGGGTCCGTCTTTACTTTACGGGCGGCGGCGTTGGGGGCCAGCAGCTCGTGGTGCTCGGACCGGACGGGTCCTCCTTACGTTGCAGCCCCAGGCCCAGCCTTTCCAGCAGTTGACGGTGCTCGGCCCAGTGCGGCTAGGCTTTACTTTGTTTCCTGTGGGTCGGCCAAGCAGAGGTCGCGGTGCTCAGGGGACGGGGGACGCCCTGCTTCGTGGAATGTGCGGGGAGGGTTCCTCACGCACTCCGCTCCCCTGAATCAGCGCTGGAGGGTCAGAACACTTCAGGCAGCAGCTTCTTCCTTCTGGGGGGGGTAGCGCCCAATGTTCCTGGGGCGCAGTTCAGGGGGCAAGTTCACAGGCAAGCCCTTGGAGATCTTTAGCAGAGTTTGGCACAAGTTGAATAAAAGCAAAGTCTTTCAGTCTTTCTTCTCCTGCTCTCCTTCAGCAGCAAGGCACCCACCACAGGCCAGTCTCTTGGGGTCAGAGTCAGTACTTCTCCATGCAGCTTCCAGGGTCCTTCTCTTCAGGCAGAGCTTCTTCTTTGCGCAAACTGGATCTAATTTACAAGGAGCAGGGCTCCTACTTTTATACCCAGTTTCTTTTGTTCTAGCAAGCCAGGGGGGCCTCTGCATAACTGCTCCAGTCTCTGAGTACTTGTTATGGGTACTTCTGGCTTCTGTATTCAGTGTGAGGGCAGGCACATCAGCCGCTCCCCAGGGGGGCGGAGCCGGCATTGTGAGGACAGGAGTAGCCTGAGCACTTTGTTGACAAGCTTCGGTCCTTCCTGGACCAGGTGCAGGCTGAGTCATCAGTCGCTCCCCAGGAGGGCGGAGCCAGCATTGTGGTGGCAGAGCACAGCCTGATGCATCATTCAGGGGAAACTCCCACCACCCACTAAGGTGTCTTCTGGCTATTCACTACCTGTCAACTCCCAGCCCTGTCACTCACACACACCAGACAGTCAGATCCACATCCAAGCAGAGGCGGGCTGAAATGGTTAGGCAAGCAAATGCTAACTTTCTAAAAGTAGCATTTGCAAACACAGGATATTAAAATAAACTTTACTAAAAGAAGTATTTTATTATTCTGAGTTCAGGCATACTAAACATGAATTTCTACCATGTTCCCTGGGCCTGCTGGGATTATAGAGTGTAACAATTCCAGCAGCCCATCTGGCCTAGAAGGGAACAGGTAGCCTTACAATAGTGAAAAACGAATTTGGTAGTAATTCACTATTAGAACATGCCACACACATCAGGGCATGTTCTACCTTACACTTACAATGCACCCTGCCCTCAGGCCTACCATAGGGGTGACTAATATGAAGTTTAAGGGAAGGTTTAGGGGCTGGCAAGTGTGTGCACTTGCCCAGCCAGGGTGACAGTACCAGACTGCACGCAGGTTCTGCGGTGGCAGACCCTAGACACATTTTAAGGCTGCTTCTGTGGGTGGCGCAACCAGCGCTGCAGGCCCACTAGCAGTATTGGCATTCACAAGCCCTGGCACCCCTAGTGCACTTTACTAGGGACTAACAGTAAATCCAATGAACCAATCATGGACATCAATCACATGTACACTTTTCAGTAGGGAGAGCATATGCACTTTGGCACTGGTCAGCAGTGGCAAAGTGCCCAGAGTCATTAAACCAACAAAAACAGGTCAGAGAGAGTATTGGAGGAAGGCAAAAAGGTTAGGGATGACCCTGCTAAGAGGCCCAGGTCCAACACAACCCCCTTCCAGCCAAAACGCAGGGTAGACCAATCACCACTGTGATGGGCTTCCCTGCTTAGGGCGATAGAACATGGACCTGGCCCGCAACAGCAGGGGCACATTCCAGTTCTACGCCAAACTGAACCTATTTCAAATCCTCTGTCCATACTCTCAGGGTCCACCCAGCTAATCCATGGGGCACCCTTCTCTTCCTCTGCGGACACCACCTGTGCAGCCTCTAACCTTAATTCGCTCACAGGTGTGTCCCAACAGGCAGACAGAAAAATGTCACAGTGGCCACTGACAGTAGTCAGGAATGAGACCCAGGCCTTATGCCTCTCAGGGCTCTCAAACCTCTGTGGCCTTAAAGAGCGGGGGGCATTAGCCCCAGGTGCTTGGCACCCTTTGTCCACTCTGCCTCCTGTCAGGTCAGGTATGTCACCCTGGCGCTGACCCACCAGCCCCAGGTCTGTACCTGGCGGCTGTACCAAAGACTGGGGTGGCCTCTCCCACACCCGGTCCTCCTCCTTGGGGCTCTGTACCCTCCCACCTGGAGTGGTACCCCCTTCCAGAATTGTCAGGGCACCTGGGGCAGGTGACCTGCACAATTCGCCCACCAGTTCAGGGGTGCTATCCTGCAACTGGGGCGCCAGGTCAGGGGGGACACCCTGCACCTGGCCCTTAAACCTAGGGTCTAAACCCTCAAGTTGACCCGGGGTCAGAGGAGAGGACTCCCTCCCTCTGCACCCCCTTCCAGAGTACTGCCCACTCCCAACTGGAGTGGTACCCCTGGAAGCGACATGGGTCAGGACACCTATTACAGTGGTCCTGCCCTCCAGGTCAGACAACACCTGACCCTGGCTTCTCAACTCAGGGACCCAACCCTGCAGTTGAACACTTGCCTGGCGCACCAGGACTTTCCGGGGAGCACGCCTGCCCCCCCTGAGGGTGGCACATAGCTCATGTGTCGTGCGACAGTCTGCCCGGCGCAGATCTCCCAACCCCTGTCCCTCTGACAGTGCGGGAAGATCCCCCAGGACAGAAGTGGTGTCCCCCTGGTCATTCACTGGGGACGCAGCCCTGCTGGCTGGCCCCTGACCCACTGGTTCTTCCACTGGGGACTCTTTCCCCCTCTCGCCCCTCTTTCTGGACTTCTGCACCCTCCCAACTGGAGTGGTACTGCCAGTCACCAGAACTACTGGAGCTCTGTTTACAGAGCCTCCACGTTCTCTAGCCACTGGGGGATCCCCCTCAGCGGGTGACTCATCCGGACAGCCTAGGCTCCCCACCTGGTGTTCCCTTAAAGAACCATCCAGGCTCTGAGACTGAGGTTGGGCACTACCGGGACAAAACCCATTCTCACTCCTTCCCCTTAAGGACAGGACGTGAGGCCCTACACCCATCTCACTACTACAGGACCTAGCTGGGCTACTCTGCGCCACTTCCACCACTCTGGGCTGGAAGATACCTGAGACACTCCCCACAGGATCACACCCCAATGCCTCTCCAGACCCTCCGGAATCCACCACAAGGTCTGCCTCCAATGTGAGCTCCCTGGGGCCAGAGAACTCACTCTCAAACAGGTGTTGGCATAGCTCTGGAAAACTGGGACTTAAAGTATGCTCTCCCACAATTGGATTACACAGCCCCCTAGTAGGGTTAACCAAATTATCCTTCACCTCACCATCCAGCGCCTCACACACATACTCCACACCATTCTTCTGAGACTGGCCAGACAGTAGCGAACTGTCTCTGTCACACAACCCACACTCTTCTGGGCGGTCCTTACACTCACCCACCAGGACCTCAACCATGGGGGAAACCCTCCCGCCACTAGGACCATGAACTCCTACGCCAGCTACCCTATTCCCTTCAGGGACGCTGCGCACTACTGGAGCTACCTCATGCCCTTGAACCTCCTGGTGTAAGTTAACCCCCTCCAAGTCAGGTGCCATATCTCTAGGTGCGCGCGCTATGCTGTCTGCACTCGATACATTAATGTTGCTGCCACCATCTGAGCTGGACTCCACCTCCAACTCAGCAAAGCTCAATCTGTGAGCTACACATATTTCTTGTTGCTGGGCTGAAGCCCTCTTGGCCTCAAGCCCCTCGAGCTCCAAGTCAAGTTTCCTCATTCTTAAGTCATGCGCAAGCTCCATTTTCATTTCTTCCAGGGCTAACTTCCTAGATTCTAGCTCCAGTTGGCAATTCAATTTCAGCTCCGCCAACTTCATTTCATGTTCTCGGGTGGCCTGTCTGTCCGCCAGCTCCTCTGGCGACAGACCTCGGCCAGAAACACTGCTACCCAATGGGGAGGTTGCACCCCTCCACTCTGGAGTCAGGGGTCCCTCCAGCTGCTGTTCTGCATCCTTAAATTCAAAATCCTTTCCAGGGGCATTCCTTGCCTTGACCCAGGCCCTCAGCGCCTTTTGGAACTGCTCCCTTCTGGAGAGTCCAGTCATGGAAATGTTCAAATTTTTGCAGAAGCTCTTGAGCTGTTTCCCGGTGTAGTTTTCTAGTTTCTCCCAATCACAGTCAATAGAAGAAATGGATGCTGCCCTTTCCATTTTCACTGACACAGGCATGACTTCAAAAACACATGGAGATCTCTTCTCGCAAAACATAAAAAAAGTCTGTGGCTTAGTTACTGGACTGTCATCACTGTGCAATGGTCAATAGTTAAGGCATGAACACTGCAAATGTAAATTCGCTATCCTCACCGCTGCGACCAATGTAGGAAGGGGGATTCTCTAGTTGGCGCAGTGCAGCACTGGCGACAAGCAGGGACTCTCTCTTCCCCGTCAGGGCTGAGGGTTACCTTCAAGACAACCTCTGCTTACCCTCTAGGTAGTGTGGCTTAAGCAGTCTTAGGCTAATCTCTGGGGCATGTAGGGTTAAACATTTGCAATATTACACCATCACAACCAACCCACCACACAATGACACCAAACTGTATTTGTAAAAATATATGTTCTTTATATAAATCTCAAGCAGGCTTGTAAATACAGTCTTTAAACTTTCCAGATTCCAGTTACTTGTAGTGTGCCACAGTTCTTATTAGCAATAAACAATCTTTGTTCAGCGTCTTCAAAAGCAGTTGGTAGTTCTTATTACTTATGGACCAATGTTCCCAAAAGAAATGACCTTTCTTAGATTCACTTTTAGGCTCCCAATGGTCCGGGCACTGTGTGCGGCGTGTGGGCCCCTTTCGCTAGCTCTGGTACGCTTTGCAGAGCCTCAGTGCGACTCGTTCGGTGAATCCAGCGCGGCCCCGCTAAACCTCACGCATCTCGCGTGAGCGGCGTACGGCGCTGGAGGAAGGGGGCGAGGCGTACTGTGCGCTGGAGCTGTGCGACCCGTACCGCGGCCGGGAGACAGGCTGGGGACGTCTCCTAGGTACGGCCACACAGCGGAGGGGTCTCAGGGGGCTCGAGGGAGTGCGCGCCTCACGGACTTCGGGTCCTGAGCGCCGCGCAATTGGCAAACACAGTCACAGTACCTGCTTGAGGGGGTCGAAGGCCACGGCAGCGGGGGTCAGTCTTAATCACGTCGCGGTGCTCCAAGGCGGGCTACGGCTCGTCAGGCGTAGGGCTCTCCAAGGACGGTGCTTCACGGGGCAGACAGACGTACCCGCAGCGTGCGCTTCTACCCAGGAGGGGGAGCGGCTGCAGGTGATGCGGGCAGGAGTACGGGTTGAACACAACGGGACGTACTCTCCTGCTGGACGCTCGCAGCTGTGCACTTCACAGCAGCGGGCGCTTCTTCCAGTGCGATCACGGCGGGGAGGTCGAGGCGGGGCGGGGGTCCGTCTTTACTTTACGGGCGGCGGCGTTGGGGGCCAGCAGCTCGTGGTGCTCGGACCGGACGGGTCCTCCTTACGTTGCAGCCCCAGGCCCAGCCTTTCCAGCAGTTGACGGTGCTCGGCCCAGTGCGGCTGGGCTTTACTTTGTTTCCTGTGGGTCGGCCAAGCAGAGGTCGCGGTGCTCAGGGGACGGGGGACGCCCTGCTTCGTGGAATGTGCGGGGAGGGTTCCTCACGCACTCCGCTCCCCTGAATCAGCGCTGGAGGGTCAGAACACTTCAGGCAGCAGCTTCTTCCTTCTGGGGGGGGTAGCGCCCAATGTTCCTGGGGCGCAGTTCAGGGGGCAAGTTCACAGGCAAGCCCTTGGAGATCTTTAGCAGAGTTTGGCACAAGTTGAATAAAAGCAAAGTCTTTCAGTCTTTCTTCTCCTGCTCTCCTTCAGCAGCAAGGCACCCACCACGGGCCAGTCTCTTGGGGTCAGAGTCAGTACTTCTCCATGCAGCTTCCAGGGTCCTTCTCTTCAGGCAGAGCTTCTTCTTTGCGCAAACTGGATCTAATTTACAAGGAGCAGGGCTCCTACTTTTATACCCAGTTTCTTTTGTTCTAGCAAGCCAGGGGGGCCTCTGCATAACTGCTCCAGTCTCTGAGTACTTGTTATGGGTACTTCTGGCTTCTGTATTCAGTGTGAGGGCAGGCACATCAGCCGCTCCCCAGGGGGGCGGAGCCGGCATTGTGAGGACAGGAGTAGCCTGAGCACTTTGTTGACAAGCTTCGGTCCTTCCTGGACCAGGTGCAGGCCGAGTCATCAGTCGCTCCCCAGGAGGGCGGAGCCAGCATTGTGGTGGCAGAGCACAGCCTGATGCATCATTCAGGGGAAACTCCCACCACCCACTAAGGTGTCTTCTGGCTATTCACTACCTGTCAACTCCCAGCCCTGTCACTCACACACACCAGACAGTCAGATCCACATCCAAGCAGAGGCGGGCTGAAATGGTTAGGCAAGCAAATGCTAACTTTCTAAAAGTAGCATTTGCAAACACAGGATATTAAAATAAACTTTACTAAAAGAAGTATTTTATTATTCTGAGTTCAGGCATACTAAACATGAATTTCTACCATGTTCCCTGGGCCTGCTGGGATTATAGAGTGTAACAATTCCAGCAGCCCATCTGGCCTAGAAGGGAACAGGTAGCCTTACAATAGTGAAAAACGAATTTGGTAGTAATTCACTATTAGAACATGCCACACACATCAGGGCATGTTCTACCTTACACTTACAATGCACCCTGCCCTCAGGCCTACCATAGGGGTGACTAATATGAAGTTTAAGGGAAGGTTTAGGGGCTGGCAAGTGTGTGCACTTGCCCAGCCAGGGTGACAGTACCAGACTGCACGCAGGTTCTGCGGTGGCAGACCCTAGACACATTTTAAGGCTGCTTCTGTGGGTGGCGCAACCAGCGCTGCAGGCCCACTAGCAGTATTGGCATTCACAAGCCCTGGCACTCCTAGTGCACTTTACTAGGGACTAACAGTAAATCCAATGAACCAATCATGGACATCAATCACATGTACACTTTTCAGTAGGGAGAGCATATGCACTTTGGCACTGGTCAGCAGTGGCAAAGTGCCCAGAGTCATTAAACCAACAAAAACAGGTCAGAGAGAGTATTGGAGGAAGGCAAAAAGGTTAGGGATGACCCTGCTAAGAGGCCCAGGTCCAACAACTGTGAGTCCTATGGTGGACATCCTGCTGTAGAGTGTTGTCTGGTGCTCGCCTCTCGTCAAGTCTCCTGATCTATTGTGTCTGGTGTTCATAACATCATTGAAGTCTCCTCCCACCACTTGTATTGTATCAGAGGTCTCTAAGAGTATGCGGTTGAGCGCCGTGAGTGTACGGGGCTCCAGCTTGGGTGGTGCATATACCGAGATAAGCGTGTAGGTGCGTCTGTTCCAGGTGCCCTGCACTCCGGCTTAAGTGCCTTGTGGGTCAAGCCCAGTGCGGGTAATGAAGAATGGGGAGGCTTTTTTAGCGATGACTGCCACCCCTCTAGAGTCAGATGTGTATCCCGCATGTGCCAATACCCTGTGACTCCCCCTAGCGATAAAGGCGCATAGAGTACCCTTGAGGTATGTTTCTTGCAGGAAGGTAAAGTCTGTGTCCACCCTTTTAATGTAGGTGTTCACCAGGCCTCTTTCGATTTTAGATCCCAGACCGTTGACATTCCATGTCAGGATGCTCAATCTCCTATCGTCCCCTAGTGGTGCGGCTACGGTACTCGCCATTGGACTACGTGGTAGCTGCATATGGTCCAGCCCTGGCATGTGTAGGTGGTTCGTGAGCTCAATGTGCGCTGCTGCACGAGTACTGCGGAAGTGGCCCCTCTCCCCCCCTGACCCTCCCGTACCCCAATTTGAGAGAGTTCGGAAACTGCCCGAGGAGTCCTGCTCCAAATGAAGAATTTCCGTGACTAGTGGGTGGACGGAGTCCCCCACTTCCACCTCTTCCTCTCCTCCAGATGCGCGGCCCTCCGATTCTTCCTCGTCATCTCCTTCTGAGCGGGTACCATTTCGCAGGCACATGAACCTGGAGCCTGCCACTGAGGCATTTCCCAGTGATGGTGATCTACCACCCCTCTTGTCACCCTTGCCATGGGTCTGGTACGGTGTCGCCAGTGTCTGCTTCCTCACCCTTCGTGATTTCCGTCTCTGTGGTTTCGGCACCTCCCAGCGCGCCCTTTCCCGCAGTGACCTCTCCAGTGCTTCTCGCCCCAAGACCTCTCTGCTATTCAGTACAGGGCGTTTCTCGAGCCACTGCCACGCGTCCTCCGGGTGTGAGAAAAAGATAGACTTGTCTTTGTAGAGCACCTTGAGCTTAGCGGGGAAAAGGAGCATGTATCGAATGTCCAAGGTCCTCAGCTTTGCCTTCACTGAGTCGAACGAGCGACGCTGTTTCGAAACTTCCTGGCTGTAGTCCGGGAAAATCATTATGGTCGTATTCTCCGAACGTATCTCCCCCATTTTTCTGGCTTCTCTCAAGATCAGATCTCTGTCCGCAAGGTTCAAGAAGCGCGCTATGACCGGCCTTGGCCTCGCCCCTTCCGGAGGTTTCGCCAGGAGGGCCCTGTGTGCTCTTTAAATGATAAAACACGGGGAGAACTGTGCATCCGGGAAGGTGGTCTTCAGCCAAGCGTGGAGGAATGATGACATGTTCGTCCCCTCAATTCCTTCTCTAAATCCCACGAAACGTAGGTTGTTGCGTCGCGATCTATTTTCCTCATCATCCACCTTCCACTGCAGCTGGCGATGTGAGGCCTGTAACTCCGCCATATCTTTCTTCAAGGCGGATATCGATGCATCATTGTCACTTATCCTAGTTTCAGTCGCAGTCACCCTATCGGACCGTTTCCGGAAATCTTGCCGTAGCAATGTAACCTCGGAGCCCACTTCCCCGATCTTCACCTCCAGGGCCACCCGAGACTCTTGTATGTCCGTTCTGGAAGCCTGAATGGCCTCCATCAACAGCGCCGTGTCTGTCCGCGCTCCGGGTGCCACCATTTGGTGCTCCGCCGTGTGTCTTGGCGCCGCAAAGTTGTCCATGGGGCCTTGTTTCATAGTTTTAGGGATCCCGTCTCTTTTCCCCATGGCTGCCCACTTCTCGGGCGGGGACCCTCGGAGCAGGACGCAAACCTCAGACCTCTGGCGCGCCGAAAGTATGGCTGGCGCCGAGCGGGGGGGCCCTCCTTCCTCTCCTTGCGCTGGCGTTTCGTGGAGGTTGTAAACCCCC
This sequence comes from Lissotriton helveticus, assembly GCF_964261635.1. Lineage (NCBI taxonomy): Eukaryota > Metazoa > Chordata > Amphibia > Caudata > Salamandridae > Lissotriton > Lissotriton helveticus. The sequence goes on along the minus strand of NC_136069.1, from coordinate 1,377,146,648 downwards.
TGCCTCCCTCGTCGACTGCCCCCCCGCTAGCAGTGGACGCCGCTTCCTCTGTATGTACTCGTCTCCGCTTTCTGTGCCCGCTCCTATGTGTCCCCACCGGCTGCCACTGAGTGAGAGCGGTCCCCTCGCGATTGCCACTTCGTCCCCGATGGGTACAGCGCCGTCAGACGCCTAGGACCTCCGCAACAGTCTTCGCCACTGGCCCTCCGGGTCCCCCTTCAGATGGGCAGGCAATCGGGGTGTCAAGCGAGCAGACCTCCGGAGGAAGGCCGGGGGGGGGCGAACTCAGGCCTCCCACCACAGTCCAAACGCTCCCATGGCATTCAGCCCCCTTGGGCGTCCCCCGATCACCGCCGCCATGTTGGTGTAGGATCCGGGTCTGTAGAAAGGGCTCGATGCGTAAGTGTCTCTTGGCCTTCACCGGAATCACCCCCCCTCGGGAAGCGCACCAGAGCTCTTCCGCTCCCCGACTCCGCAGACTGCGGGTCGCGCGGCCAGGGGGGAATGGCGGTGACTGGCCCCGGCTCCCTCTTACTGGCTCTGGGTCTCGCCGGCCGCCATCTTGGTAAAGGCGGCCGGTAGTCGGTGCTTCTCTTTTCGCCCCTCTGTGCACCAGGCGGGCGGCACCGCGGACAGGCTCCCGTGCAGCGTCTTCTCAGGCAGCGGGCTCTGGCTCCGCAGGGGCTCGGGAGGGTTCCTAGGCGCTTTGGCGATCCTCGGGTGCCACGGCCGCCATCTTGGCCTCGCAGGGAAGCGCCGAGTCGGGGCTACAAACTTGGATTTCTTCGAAACCCCGCGTAGTTATTACAGTAGATGCACCTCCGGCCGCCCTCAGGGTGTTGCGGCTCCCGCTGATCGGTTTTGTGCTTCTTTGGGAATAGTGTAACGGCGGATCTGGGAGCAGCTCGTCAGGAGCTCCGGCAAGGCACTTCCTAACCGGCCATGCTGCTGGCCACGCCCAAACTTAATTACATTTTTAAACACAGCTGGATTTCTTTCACTTGCTGCTTTCAGTAAGTGTATCTCGTATTTTAATTCTCAGGTTGCTAATGGCATTCTTACGGGAAGGCTTCAGTGTGTGATTCTCATATAGAGTTATCTAGAGGTTCCTTGCAGCTTTGTACAGCTGACGTGAGAAACTGAGCTCCATTAAGTTTTGACGTTTCTGTTATCGAAGGCGGTTCTAAATTCAGGTTGTGGTCGCAGACAGAACTTGGGGGCATATTATCAAGGGGGTTTATCTCCGCTTTTTTGGCTTTAAAAGCCAAGAAAGCGGAGATAAAATTATCTCCCTATTACCTAGCTGTCACTAACACCAGTTAGCGACAGCTAGTAGGAGATAGCGACCATCTTGGGCCCCGCTTTGCATGTCAGTGATATTTATTACTAATGACATGCAAAGTGGGCGTGCCAAGATGTTAGCGACTGGAAAAAGTCACCAACATCGCTATCTCCTATTACCAACTTTTGGAGATATTCGTGCTAAGCGCGAATATCTCCAAAAGCTAACACCTGCCCGTTAGCAGTTCTTAGCTATGTTATCCAATGGTAGGTGGATAACATGGCTAAGAGCATTAGCTCGGTAATGCATGAATATCGCTGACTTTTCAGCGATATTCATGCATTTCGGCCGATTTTTATCGCTTAGGAGATAAACCTTGATAATATCAAGGCTCCTAAGCGATAAAAATCGCCGCAGCTCGGCGATAAAAATATCGTCGCTAAACCAACATAGCGATAATTATCGCTAGCTGTTGGTAATATGCCCCTTGGTCTTGCTTGGTATTTCAGATGAGTCCTTGGCTGACATGTTGACCATCCTTTCGGTCCTCATGGTACTAGAATCTCCGTTCTTGGATGCAGGATGAATGTCTGAATGTTTTTGTTGCGCATAGCTATACAGTTTTTGAATGGGCCTTCTGGTTCTTCTTCTTTCCTGAGGTGGATGACGATTTGATTAACATATCCTATTATGATACACTTTACTGGACCATTAATTTGTATGTTCATGAAAGAGTAGTCCACCATGTTGAGTGGTGTAAAGGAACAACAGCGCCCACAAGGACCCTGAATTCTGCCTGATTCATACACAGCTACTGAGTATATCAGTCAAAGATCAAAATGTTGAGATTACTTGCTGCATCCCCATAATGTAAGAGCTGAGATGGAGAAGTGGGACAAAGCACTATTGCTTTGATACCTTATTGTAAATCTCAAGACATTAATGTGTTACACTTCTTTGCACGGCTTTGGCTGGGGCCCAGTCCCCTGTTGAGTCTGTGTCTGAACCCCTTGTGGTACTATGTGATAACAACATGAGACATCTTGGCAGAAGTAAAGGGGAGCAACTAAAGAGGATGCTTACCCTCAATATGCTAACAATGATTTATGGAAATGACTCCCCATCATGTGCACATACTGTGAGGCTGCAGAGAAGTACTAATTATAGTGCAGATTACCAGTAAGTGAAGAAAGCAAAATGTGACTAGCTCCTATGTCAAATATCTTGGCCCACAGCGAGGTATAAAAATCTGGGTCATCAACATTAGGCCCATAACAACAGGCCAGTGAGACATTTCCCAGTCTTCCCCAGGCTAGACAGTAGCGCCCCTGTGAGTCCACTGTGGTACCCGCTAGATAGTATGACACACTTTTTCTTATAAGGATTGCAGTTCCCCTCGCATATGAGGAATATGAAAAGAAGATTCTATGCACTGCCCATTTACTTGCAAAGACATTGGGCTTCTGAGGTGCAAAGTGTGTTTCTTGTAACATAGCTATATGTGTATTATGCCTGTCTAAATACGCCAACATTTGCCTCTTTTTTCTAGGGTCTCCCAGTCCCGAACATTCCATGTCATGAAATTCAATGCTTTCATTTCCACATTAGCCATACTCACTAACCTCTGTTGGCATCCGACATGTGAGCCAATAAACGCAGTCCCTCCAGTGTACCCTCTTATCTAATAATGCTAAAATACGCACTTGATGCTCTGCCATCGTCTCGTCCTTTGCTCCCATAACAACATTGATAAAACAGCCCTGTTGTGCGCCCATTATACAACATTTGAAACATACCCCACCCTGCCCCCCTCCACCCACTGAAGCAGCCCCAACTTGCCAGTACTGGTTCCCCACCCGCCCCTACCCTCCCTCAAACCAACCAGAGACAGAAACATCACTGTAATCTCTGCAAACAACATGCAGATAAAATTCCTGGAGGTATACCCTTCGGGGGTCATTTCTAGGTGGCAACACAGAACCCCTGCGCCCACAGAGCTCTTCGATGGTGGAACGTCCAGGCCCTGGGGGGCAGAGGGTGCCCAGCGTTAGCAGATATAGCTCAATTAACACCCTGTAAAACATCTTGTGCGCCCTCTAACACTTAAGCTATTCCCCAAACCTTCTGCATGTCCAAAGGTGTCTCGTTACTAGTTAGTGACAGTGAAAAACATTTTCAGTGCAAATGTTCTTCGGTCCCCGTCTACGCGGATTGCTGTGACACTGCCACACCGCCGTCAGTTTAATTCGTGCATTTGACATGTTTGAGGAACTCCTCCACCTGTTGCGGCTTGGTGAAAAACCTCTGTTTTCCCTGGTGCGTGACCCTAAGACGTGCCGGGTACAAGAGTGCGTAATCAGTTTGAGCCTTCCTCAGCTTGCTTTTAACATCCAGAAACTTACTGTGTTCCTCTTATACTATAGGCGTGAAATCTGGATAAATGGAAAAAGTGTTTGGGTTTGGTAGGTTTCTCTAAATGGCAGCCAAGCCCGGGACCAAAAACGCAGGGGCCCCTTGCAAAACCCACTTGGGTTTTTGGTCCGGTGCTCGGCAGACATTTTAAAAACCTAGACACCCAGGGGAGTCCAGGGATGTGTGGCTTGTGTGGACCTCCCAACGTTTTCTTACTCGGAATCCCCTGCACATCTCAAATATAGCTAAAAAGTCACATTTTCCTCACATTTCTGCGTGGGAAGGTTGTGAGGTCCACTTCACCTTCCAGAAACCCATCACCCACCACCGCACCCTACAGATCCCCTGCCGACGCTGGGGCAAAGTCAGCAAGGAACTACTAGAAACTCAGCTCGCACTCAACCCACCAACCAGCCCGAGGGGGCCCGCACCCTCAGACTCTGGATGGAAGACTGCGCCAACACCGTAGCACCTGCTAGGCTACCGACCAACAGAGACACCAGCCAGAGAGCAGCTGGTTCACCCCGGAACTCCTGGCCTCCAAGCGCACTTGCCGAAAACTCAAAAACACCTGGCTCAGCGATAGAACGCCCGCCAACCACGCAGCCCACAAAGACGCCATCCGCAACCATCACCACATCATCAGGACCACCAAAAGAGCCTCATTCACAGACCGCCTCGACAACAACGCCCACAACAACAAAGAGCTCTTCAACATCGTGAAAGAACTCTCCAATCCCAACTCCTGCACCAACGACATCCCGCCTTCACAAGCCCTGTGCGACACCCTCGCATCCTTTTTTCACCGCAAGATCACCGACATCCACGACAGCTTCAACCCCCGGCTGAACCCTACGGACCCCGCCACAACGAACACTCCGATCCCAACCCACCACGACCTCCTGACCACCTGGACCGACGTCAGCACCAAAGACATAATCAAGACCATAAACACCATCCACTCAGGTTCCCCGTCTGATCCTCTTCCCCACCACATCGCCAACAAGGTGGACAGCCTCATCGCACCACACCTGCGTGACATCATCAACCTCTCCTTCGGAACCGCCACCTTCCCTGAGAGCTGGAAGCACGCCGAGATCAACGCCCTGCTAAAAAAAAATTAGGCGGACACGAGCGACCTCAAGAACTTCCGGACCATCTCCCTGCTTCCGTTCCCAGCGAAAGTCATCGAAAAGATCGTCAACTCCCAGCTCACCCACTACCTAGAAGACAACAGCATCCTAGACCCCTCCCAGTCAGGCTTCCGCAGCAACCACAGCACCGAGACCGCCCTCATCGCCGCCACAGACAACATCAGAATCCTACTTGACAACGGCGAGACGGCGGCCCTCCTCCTCCTGGACCTCTCCGCCGCCTTCGACATCGTCTGCCACCACACACTTCGCACACGCCTCTACGACGCAGGGATCCGAGACAAGGCCCTGGACTGGACCTCCTCCTTCCTCATCGACAGAACCCAGAGAGTCCGCCTCCCCCCGTTCCATTCCGGAACTACCAAAACAATCTGCGGCGGCCCGCAGGGATCCTTCCTCAGCCCGACGCTTTTCAACGTCTACATGGCTCCCCTCGCTCGCATCACCAGACGACACAACCTCAAAATAATCTCCTACGCCGACGACACCCAACTGATCCTCTCCCTCACCAAGGACCCCCTCACCGCCAAATCCAACCTGCACCAGGGCATGAAGGACGTCGCCGACTGGATGGAGGCAAGCCGGCTCAAGCTGAACACAGACAAGACATAGATCCTCATCCTTGGGCCCAACCCATCAGCCTGGGACGACTCCTGGTGGCCTGCATCACTGGGAACCCCCCGGCACCTACCAAGCACGCACGCAACCTAGCGGTCATCCTTGACTCCAAGCTCAGCATGACCAACCAAGTCAACTCAGTCTCCTCCTCCTGCTTCCACACCCTCCGTATGCTCCGCAAGATCTACCGATGGATCCCTGCGGACACATGGAAAACTGTCACCCATGCCCTCGTCAGCAGCCGGCTCGACTACGGAAACGCCCTCTACGCCGGAGCCCCATCCAAACTCATCAACAGACTCCAAAGAATCCAGAACGCCTCTGCACGCCTGATCCTAGACATCCCACGTCGAGACCACATCACCCGACACCTGAGAGACCTGCACTGGCTCCCCGTCGACAAAAGAATCACATTCAAACTCATGATCCACGCACACAAAGCACTCCACATGAGCGGCCCAGCCTACCTCAACAGCAGACTCTCCTTCCACGTGCCCAACAGGAAACTCCGCTCCGCCAACCTCTCCCTGGCCTCCGTTCCACGCATCCACAGAACCACCGCCGGGGGGCGATCATTCTCCTATCGCGCCGCCAAGTCCTGGAACGCCCTCCCCCTCCACCTACGACAGACCGCAGACCTCCCGGCCTTCAGAAGACTGCTCAAGACCTGGCTCTTCGACCACTAGCAGCAGCTCGCCCCCTAGCGCCTTGAGACCCTAACGGGTATGTAGTGCGCTTTATAAATTCCCTGATTGATTGATTGATTGATTGAGATCACTGCACCCGCACAAATTTCCCACCATCCAGCCCTTCCCTCAGTCTTGCAATAAAAATGATACCTCACTTGTGTTGGTGCTCAAAGCTGTGTCAGCCTAAAAATGCATGAAAAATAACTGCCCATTTGGGCCCCCTTTGGTTCCCCCTCAGTTTTTAATTTTATAAATTTTTAGGTTCTCATGCTTTGGCATCCACACAAATGAGGTATTCTTTTTTTCAAGCGACTGAGGGAAACGCTGTGTGGTGGGAAATTTGTGCCAGCGCAGTGATCTGACAAATTTTCCACACAGAAATGTGAGGAAAGTGTGAATTGTTAGCTAAATTTTAGTTTGCAGGGGATTCTGGGTATTAAAACACTGGAAGATCCACGCAAGCCACACCGCCAGCCAAGCACCATCCATGCACACCCCCAGCTAAGCACCAGCCACGCACATCGCCAGCCAAGCACCATCCAAGCACATAGTCAGCCAAGCAACAGTCCACGAACATCACCAGCCAAGTAACAGTCCGCACACATCCCCAAACATATGCTATCCACGAAGACTGCTAGTCAAGTGACAGTCCATGCACCCTGCTAGCCAAGCGCTATTCCACACACACTGCTAGCTAAGCACAAGTCCGCACACAGAGCCAGCAAAATGCAGGTTCATTCACATACAGCTAGCCAAACATCAGTAAACACAGACTGTCAGCCGAACTACAGTTCATACAGACATTTTCTCTAGTGTCTAGTGGTTTTCTGCCCCCCTTGGGAGCAGATGTGCCTAAAAATATCGCTGACCTGTCCCCAATGGGGACACAAGCAGCCAAAATGTGTTCACAAAATAAAGGGGAGCAACCTTTGCCTAAGGGGCCGCTCCCTGACATGCCCATGACCATATCTCTCATGCCTAGTGGGCTTATTGCCCCCCCCCCCGGCAGGGCAGAAAGGCTGTCCCTTCTGTGTTGGAGGTGGGGACATTGGCATGCCTATTGTGGCCTCCACCCCTCTTTTGTAAAATAAAATCATCCCTGGTGCCTAGTGGGCTTTATGTCCCCCTGGGGGTGCAGAAAGGCTGTGGCAATTTTTGGGGTGGGGCATTACGATGCACATTTAGAGTAGCCCCCACCTCTAAGTACTAAGTAAGCAAATCCCCGGTGTTAAGTGGGCTTTCTGCCCCCCGAGGGCAGAAAGACTGTCGCCTTTGTTTTGGGGTGGGGGCATTGGCATGGCCTTTGTAGTCAGCCCCACCCCATTTTTATAAAAAAAAACATCCTCCCTGGTGCCCAGTGGGCTTTCTGCCAGCCCGTGGGCACATCAGGGGCTATTACCCCATCTGCCCATTTAAGATAGCCCCCACCACATAGTATTTAAAAAAATCACTTGTGTCTAGTAGGCTGTCTGCCCCCCTGGGGGGCAGATCGGGGGTAATAACCCCCATCTGCCTCCCGGGGGTCAGAAATACTGTCCCTTTTGTGTTGGGGTGTGGGGGCATTGGTATGCGTAATGTGGGCACCCCCACTCCTCTTTCATAAAAAGAAAAACAACCATCCCTTGTGACTAGCGGGCTTTCTGCCCCCGGGGGGGGGCAGATAGGGGATACTGCCCCAATCTGCACCACATGGGGGGCAAAAAGTCTGTGGTAAATTTTGGAGAGGGGTAGAGCATTGCAGTGCTCATTTAGGACAGCCTGCACCCCTAAGTATTAAAAAAAAAATCCCTAATGTCCAATGTGCTTTCTACCCCCTGGGGGCCTGATTGTGGGCTGATGCCCCCATCAGAAAGACTGAATATGCCCATTTAACAATGGGGGGAGCAAAGACCCTTGCCCAAGGGGCCACTCTCCCTGCCTGTTGTCTAATGGTGGGTCCCTGCTTGAGGATCGCCCTCCTGTGGTGAACTCCAAGCAGGGATCCATTAGGGAAGGCACCAATGGAAAGCTGAGATTCTCCCCTTTCCAACAATATCTCCCCGTGTGTTTCGGTGCTCAGGGGGCTGAGATAGCCATACGAGCACCGAAGCACTGAAACTGAATCAAGCCGATTGGCACATTTCAGTTTCACTTTCAATGTAATGACATCAGCTCGCCATGCGTGTGATCATCATTACATTAAAAAAAATGCTTCTGGCCTCCTGAGGCAAAACACAAAGGAAATCAACAGGGATTACGCGGTGGTGTTCCTTGGAGGTAACGGTTACGTCCATGGCAACTGAGTGCCACAGCCATGGACATAACCGTTATGTCCATGGATCCGAGGGAGTTAAATTCCACAGCTGAAGGCTATTGGTGATTGGCAGTACTACTTTGAGCGCTGCCAAATGGAGGTTTTTGTTTCTCCATAAAAATATCCCCATGGTCAATGGCTATGTAACAAAAGGGGGATGACTCTTACAACCCCAGAAATAATCATGATGGGGTTCAGAATGGTAATGAACAATAAAGATACCTTTAAATATGGTGTTGATCTTGTCTTATTTGCTGCACTTTCGAAGACAAAGGTCCAATTTCAGGCTATCTCTTCTGACAAGTTATTTCGAAACAGGAGTGTACTTTTATTCCTCTGCCTACAAAGTGAGAGCATTTTGTAAAAGTCATCTAATGGACAATCCTGCTGGGGTACAGGACGGATCGAAAAATTGCAGCATGTCAGCTTTATTTTAACACATAGTAACATTAAATTATTATTGGGAAATGAACTCTACACATATTTCAAATGACATCAGCAATTAGGAAAGCACAAATGAATAGATTTTTTTGTAATTCTGAAGTGAAGATTTTAATTGGATCAAGACACTTTATTTGGTGATGCACAAATTATAAATAAATAATCACTGAAACCCAATTGTTAATTGTCACACATTATTGCTTTGTTGCTTTTGTGCTATATAGTTTTATCACTAAAACTGTCGGCCTATGAAAGTTTAGTGGTCATTTCAACAGAAAATGTGCTGTCTGTAAATGACAGTGCACAACCACACCATTACATAACATTCATGGCAACACCCCACTCTAAAAATTGTTTCAGCGCCATTGCTTGTAGTAACGTGTGGTTTGATTAATAGTTATCAAGCTGTGCTTCACTGGAATAACTGCAACTTTGCAAAAGATGGGCCACATTGACCAGAATGCAATGGGGTGGGGCTACTGAGTTGTGTTTCACTTGAAACCCACAGCTGAAAGCTATTGGTGAGTAACAGTCCTGTTTTGAGAGCTGCTAAAGGAACGTCGATTTTTCATATTGATAAAATAATGTTTGTGTTATCAACTATGTAGAGTTTCTTCCTGAATGCTCATCATAAAACAATTTCTATTTAACACCCTTACTTTTCCTTCAATCTTCTTCATTGATATCCACATGAAGCCTTCCTGTTGAACTGAAAATAAACGTTTCTCTACCTGGAGTTTGAAAGGTGCTTGGTTCTGCACTTTCATTCAGCGTGATTAGTGCCTGCAAAAACTCCTGCACAGTTGTAGAGAACTGTCACAAACCAAACAAATGACCATCTATACTTCTATCCTTTTATTTAACACGTGAAATTTCTTCTCAGAGGATTTGCCATTTTACACACACACTTCCCAGACGCCACTTCTTTCCATCTCGCAATGTAAATACATCACTCTTCATATCTACCATGTTATACGGTCTGGAGATTTTACTCTCTCCCTTCTTAATTAGTCCTCCCTTCTTGATTTGCATCCATAGTGTATGTTTAATCTGTCTGGAAACACAAGTTTGGAAGTCGGAGAGATACACACCCGATGAAGCCTTGATGCTCAAGCTGTCTCTCCTCTCTTACTCATTCTCCTTACCTTTGCCTCCAGCATTTAGTTCTTCTTTCGGTGCTGATACTCACACAGCAGCCGAGTCACGTATTTGGGAGTGGGCAGGTTGACAATAGACCCTACTGTACAACACGTCCGAATCCTGACAGTTATAGATTCATATGTTAGTTGTTTTGTCTGCGCTCCACTGAGTTTCCTGCAATAAAGCAGGTTGTCCTTGATATTGTCTTTGCATGTTTTTATAGAAAATGCACTTTATGTTAGGCTGCACATTTGACATCTGTCATTGTGCTCAGATCACAGTTTCTTCAAATTGATATTCTGCATGCAAATGTTTGCTCTTTTTCTACAGTATATGTTGTTATGACATGTCAGTTTCTTCTAGGGGCTTTGATTACAGTTTGAGATTAAGTACGAGAAACAAAGTTATATATTTGGGGCCTCATTTATGAAAAGTGTTGCATCGCTGGTGAAAAACAACGATGAAATATTTTTTTATAGCGCCGTGCTTGCGACACAATGGATGCACCATATTTACATTACGGTGCTCCATGTCGCAAGGATTGCACCGAAACGTCAGGAATCCTTACGTATCTGGTGGCAGCAGTAATGACACATTGCTGGAGTGTGTCGGTAAACTGACGTAACTCCAGCAATGTGTTATTACACATGGGGTGAGTCCCATGTAAAAGGACCTTCATCACTCTTAACTCCTGCTTGAAGCAGGCATAAGGATTGTGACGGAGTCAAGTTATAGGAGTGATGCAGTGAAATCTCATAAATTTCACTGCGCCACATCTACTAGGTTATTTCACAGGGGAATGCCCATCCTGCATACATTATACCTGACACAGGTGTAATGCCTGCACTGCGAAGCTGATTGATTTTGTGCAGGAAAGGACACCTTCTTGCACAAAATCAATAAATGCAGGCGATTTCCTCTTTCCATTTGTGATGCAGAATACAGAACACATGGAAAAAGGAAAAAACAAGGAGAAAAAAAATATTTCTCCTTGTTGCGCCTCCTTTTAACATATTCCCAGGTTTTCGATTTCTTGTAAATGTGGGAATGCTTCAGATTTCCATGGGTGTTGCGTGGGAACACCCACAGCAACACCCATGAAACGCCCCTTTAATGCAGTGTTCTGTATGAAAGGGGCACATATTTACAAGGCAATGAAAAGCCACGTAAAGTGACGTTCCGGTGCCACAAGAGGCCTCATAAATGAGGCCCATCCATTTCTCTTAAAGGCCAAATCTTAGAATGCTTTACAGTTAATCTTCCCTTCAGATGTGTGTATGTGAAAAAGGACAAAGATGCGCCCAGCAGAGACGTGGTATCATTCAGTCCTGCTTACATTGTTTAGATGTGTTAATTAACTTTGCTCTCCTATTAGCAGTATACGTTTATTTCATGTATATTCGACATTTCAGATTTGTGACAATTATAACAGGTTTGTTCAGCTCCACCCCTTTTTAAGGAAATTATTGTAGGTGGAATTCTATCACGGGATACGATCAAGGTACTTAATTAAATTTTTCAACACAGCTGGATTTCTTTCACTTGCTGCTTTCAGTAAGTGTGTCTGTTATTTTAATTCCTAGGTTGCTAATGGCATTCTTTCCGGCAGGCTTCAGTGTGTGATTCTCATATAGAGTTATCTATAGGTTCCTTGCAGCTGTGTACAGCTGACGTGAGAAACTGAGCTCCATTAAGTTTTGACGTTTCTGCTATCGAAGGCGGTTCTAAATTCAGGCTGTGGTCGCAGCCAGAACTCGTTCTTGTTTGGTATTTCAGATGAGTCCTTGGCTGACATGTTGACCATCCTTTCGGTCCTCATGGTACTAGAATCTCCGCTCTTGGATGCAGGATGAATGTCTGAATGTTTTTGTAGCGCATAGCTATAGAGTTTTTGAATGGGCCTTCTGGTTCTTCTTCTTTCCTGAGGTGGATGAGGATTTGATTAACATATGCTATTATGATACACTTTCCTGGACCATTAAAGACTAGTCCACCATGTTGAGTGGTGTAATGGAACAAGGGCGCCCAGAAGGACCCTGATTGCTGCCTGATACATTCACAACTACTGAGTGTATCAGTCAAAGATGAAAATGTTGAGATTACTTGCTCCATCCCCATAATGTAAGAGCTGAGATGGAGAAGTGGGACAAAGCAGTATTGCTTTGATACCTTATTGTAAATCTCAAGACATTGATGTGTTACACTTCTTTGCACGGCTTGGGCTGCGGCCCAGTCTGTTGAGTCTGTGTCTGAACCCCTTGTGGTATTATGTAATAACAACATGAGACATCTTGGCAGAAGTAAAGGGGAGCAACTAAAGAGGATGCTTACCCTCAATATGCTAACATTGATTTATGGAAATGACTCCCCATCATGATGCACATACTGTGAGGCTGCAGAGAAGTACTAATTATAGTGCAGATTACCAGTAAGTGAAGAGAGCAAAATCGTCTGCTAAGTAATTATTTCCAAACAAGATAACATAACTTGTATAGCGCACGTTCATCTGTAGGCATCTTGGCGCTGAATATAAGTGATGTTTATTGTTACCCAATGGTACTCATTTTATCGACCTCAGATGGATGAAAGGATGGGTGGACCTGGTACTCATTTTATCGACCTCAGATGGATGAAAGGCTGAGTGAACCCGCCGGGATTTGAACCTGTGACCATGAGGTCGAACACAGGTCCCTGCAGTGGGTGCATTGTTCCACTGAGCCAGCAGACCCGAAAATGCCAACTCTACTCTATCAGTCAGCGAATGAGTAAATAAAGTAATAAAAAAATTCAAACTCTACATATTCTTCCTAGTTTTATGACAAATTGTGGTGCTACATTTTTATGTTTATGTTTTTACAAAGCCTAAGTCGTAGCCAAACCTTATGAATCCTTTAGGTTTCTGTAAACAGTGCAAGAAAGGTCACTTTGAAACAAAGCTACGCCCAGCAAGGACGTGCTAACATTCGGTCCTGCATAAATTGTTTACATGTTGTGTTGATGGAATTAGCTTTGCTCTCCGATTAGCGGTGCTCATTCATTTCAGGTATATTTGACATTTCACATTTGTGGTAATTATAGCTGTTTTGTTGACTCCAACCCTTTTAAAGGAAATTATTTTAGTTGAAATTCTATCACAGGATACGATCAAGGTAATTATTTCTATTTTTTCATAACAGCTGGGTTTCTGTCACACGCTGTTTTCATTCAGGGTAGGTGTTATTTAACTCTCAGGTTGCTAATGGCAGTGTTTCCGAAAGGCTTCAGTGTGATTCTCAGAAAGAGTTATCTAGAGGTTCCTTGCAGCTTTGTTCAGCTGATGAGGGGAATTCAGCTCCATTACGTTTCGCCATTTAGGTCATAGAAAGGAGCGCTAAATCCAGGCTAAGGTCTGACTTATTATGCATTATCTATACCAGTGCGGTATTTGCAGGCAGTGACGCTAATTGTTGCAGTGGGATACCTTGTATAAAACAGGTTTCCTGGTATTTTACCACAGCTAAATAGTAGTGCCATGGATGGCTATGTGCCTCTGTTCTCATAGACCCTTGATGTACATGTACACTTCAAATTATGCCAGGAGAGTCAGTGCAGATTTTAAACTTGCTCCTGGTGAAACTATGCATTTTTAAATACGAGATTGTTTCCTAGTTTTTGCTCCAGAAGTGTTTCCTTTTTAGGTTTCACCTGCACAGCACTTAGGTTTTGCTTGAGACATCTATTGTTTTTAATGTAAACATAAATGAGACTTACCAGCTCCTTTCTTTCCTGGCTTCTCATTTGTTCTCGTGCGTGCCACTTACCTTGCCTCGTTTTCTATTGGCTGTAGCATATTTTCCTACATTTACCAATGCTTGTTTCTTATCTGTTTCTCGTATTAGTTTCCATTCAAAATACTGTTAACATCCACTTTGGGGGAACTATCATTCCATAAACTTTTGCCTTTCACTCTTACAGCATATGTATATAACAATGTATCACCCTGGAGAGATTAGGGCCCAGATGTAGTTAATAGCAAATGACCGAATGGTAAATACCGATTCGGTATTTACTAATCGGTAATTGCTATGTAGGTAAAAAAGTCGGTAAAAATAATTACCAATTCGGTAATTACCGAATCAGTATTTGCCATTGATTCCTATGGGCCTTGAAGCCTATAGGATTCAATAGCAAATACTGATTCGGTATAATTACCGATTTTACAAGGGGGACAGGGTGTCACTTTGACTCTCTGTTGCACCCCTGTTTCTGGCTTTTGTGCCATGTGACACACATACATGCCCTTAGGGCGTGTCTGTGTGCCACATGGCACAGGAGTACATGCACAGATGTGCATGTACACTGGAATTCGTTATTTACCATGTAAAAGTATTACATGGTAAATAACGATTCGGTAATGGCCTGTGGCACTGTTTTCAGTGCCCTTATCTTAAGTGTTAGTGCCACTTAACCACTGCGCACTGTTGCTCGTGCTGTTCTACATCGAGAACAACGCTCTATGTTTCACAATTTGTCAACATGATAAATCATTTATACAAAATTAAACTCAACAACTTTCTTGAACTTTTGCTCATTTAGAGCTTCAAAAGTGAATTTTTAACACTGAACATTTTCACGCTATATTGTATTCAATCACAATAAAGTCTTAATGAATTTTACATGATAAATGATATAAACATAACAAAATATTCAAAACATTCTCCAAGACGATTCTTCTTTAAGCCCAATGCATTTCGAGCTCAGCGAGCTCTTCGTCGGGGGCCTGTAAACTAAATGCAATATTCATTGTAAACAACTATTTAAATATGCAGGACATCAAAAATTCACAAGGTGCATAGGATCTCGAGTCACTATGAAGTGTCTTACAGAGTTTAAAGAAAGAAAAGCGTTCTGGAAGAAACCTTAATCCCCACCTATATGTGATCAAAATCATATATAATAACTCACTAGTCTCGAAGTTTTGGGTCTCCCATCAACCTGAGTCAAAAAACGGGTGTTTGTTTAATTACAAAAAACGTAACTACTTGCCTCCCCTAAAGTTCCGAGGCAGTCATCAGTCTTACCTTGAATGAAACGTGCTAGTCTTAAAAACCTTCTCTCAAGAATGAACTTGTAATCGCTGTCTATGGGTGTTCAAACAAACCTAAGAGGCAATGCAGAAACCACAAGGTATTACACACTATTCACCGCGATGACCTCCTAAAAAAACCACCTAAAAAAATCACAAATGCCACTGAAACTGGTCTCACCTCCGTGACTCAGCACCAATGTGCAGTCGTTTTTCTCACTCGTTTAAACCAAACTACGTAATCGGCAATCTGCCTCGATGGTTCCTCTACAGTAACCCCTCTTCATAAACGCTGCCGTTACTTCAACCTGAAACTGACAAAGGACTCCTCAGGGCTTCCGAATGACTACGGGCGCCATATTGGAACGGTGTAGATCAGCTACATAAACACTATGTAATACTAACTAAAGACTCCTCAGTGCTCTAAAAAAGATTACGGACGACATATTGGAACGTTGTTTCGGCGGAACCAAACTCATAGAGGTGCCAGTGTTTTCAGTGCCACCTACATCTGTATTTACTGATTCGGTAAATTTACCGATTCGGTATTTTACAGAATCGGTAAATTAACCGAATCGGTAAATATACCGATTCTGTAAATTAAGCCTACCTACATGCCAAATCCCAAATACTGGTCGGTAACGGCCGAAATCGGCCGTTGCCGACCGGTAATTGGCGACCTACATCGGGCCCTAAGTGATTCGTAGAGAATCACAGGATGTTGCTTGGGGTAACGAGACTCCAATCCTTAGCTCTTGAGTCAGCAGCTCAGGCCCTTGCGCCACATCCTTTCTACTCCCGTCTTATTTGTCAGGGAGCTCTTTACTTCTTCCAGACAATGATTGCTGAAAACAGCTCTTTATTGATTACATAGGCGAAACCGATGCATTACCAATGCTTGTTATCCTTTATTTTCTATATAGACTTTGTGAAAACATATTTTCTTTCATATGAACTTTGAGATACCTGCTCCAAATGCACAATAGTGGTTGTTAAGGATGGCTTCATCATTAAATTCCTTCTTTTGAGCATTCAAATAACTCTATTGTCCGACTAATGTTGCCTGGTTTTGATACTTCTTTTACTCTCCAGATTTTGCAAGTTGCTTTGGCCAGTGATGAGTTACCAGTGGACATGGACTCTAGTCTGAGGGCACTGAACTTTGCTCCGGGTCGGCAGAACAGCCCAGTTTCTTTCTGGCTCATTAGTGAAGTCAGAATTATTGCTCATCCCTGGCAAAGATAAACTTTTATAGAAGCTGTTTCAGAGAGGGAAAGGCAGGAGCTCAATATTAATGTGCTTGCTAAAAAAATGAAAAAAGGGAGGAATAAAGGAAGAAATATAGTCCCTTTTGATCAGTTTGAGCTTGCAGGTTCTGTGTTCTCAATCTCTTTTGGAGTTCAGTGTTTAAATTCATCTGTCAGAGGAGAATGAATAAAGGGTCTATTTTGTTTATCATTCTTTCATAGAACATTTCATTGAGGGCCTATGGTTTAAAGTTTTCACCTTTTTAAATATGGAATTAAGATTCACTTCTCACTGTTTCTAGAGGTTTATGTCTGTCTAATCTCCTTTATGTCAATAGGCTTCTCAGGCAAAGGTTTGTGCAATTTGTGTATCACCCTACCTAATTCCAGTTGAGCAGGAAAGTTAACATGGGGTGATCATTCTAGTGGTGCCAGGCGTAAAATAGATTTTCTTTTCTTCTCGGGTACATCCTCACTAAGTTAGGCCTGGGACAAGAAAGACAGATGGGAAGATAATGCCTTGATTACTTACTGGTAATCTTCATTAAGCCGAGTCCAAGTCTTCCTTGTTACAGTAGTAAAATCACTCCCTCCCGGATCCTGTAATACTCCTGACCAGAATGGTTGCTTTGATATGATCAGGAAAACGGAAAGGCAAAGGAGGCATTTTGTAGAGGCAGGAAAGGGAGGAGCTACCCCGACGAAGGTAGCATACATTTGTAGAAATAGTCATTTAGGAGTGTATATGGTAGGCAATTCTGTCTCCTGACCAAGACTATCTCCACTTAGGACTTAGATGAGGAAGACGGATGAGGAGATAATGAATTATTGTATGTTTAGATGTTTTCGTGATGGTGAATAGCTGACTATTATATATGTGGCAATTGCATTTAAATATGCCATAAAAAGATTATTCATTCTTTACATAATTTTTTATCTACCGCTTCATTGGCATTTTAGAATATACAGTAAACTCAAGTAGTATTGTATTGACCAACAACCTGCAGTCCACGTCGTGTCACGATAACCACAGGTAGTGAACGGAACAAATAGTGAAAAAGAGGTCATACAACCTAGACACACAAATTCACATGTTAGCACCCTTTTTCTCTACGCTTCCCCTTGCATCTCTAATGAGATGCAAAGGGGGCGTTCCAGAGAAAAATAATAGGAGAAATGTTTTAAGCGACATTTTTCCTATTATCAAGGATTTCGCTAACCCTGTTAGTGATAAAAAAAAAGCAGTGCTAACCGCGGTTAGCACTGCTTTTTTTACACCTGGTATTTTCCTGACTTAGCCATGATATCCTATTGAAGGTGGATATCATGGCTAACTTTGTGAGCCCCTATCATCAACGCCAGACTTCGAGAGATTATCGTTGGTTTTCCAGCGATAAACTCTCATTTGGCAGTTAGCGCGAGGATTTTTATCACTTCTGAGATAAACCTTGCTAAGAGCAAGTTATCTCTGCGATAATTTCCGGCGATGCTTAGCGTTAAAAAATTTGTTGCTAAGCATCGTTAGCGATAAATATCGCTAATCCTTGGTAATATGCCCCACAGTGCCTAGAAACCCTAACCAGCTAGCATCAGTGTCACATTAGCGCTTCGTCCTATAACAAAGGAACCAATGATTAGACAACCCAGAACATTCGACTTAGGTTATACTCAGGAATGGTGGGAAGCAAGAATACTCTTTCGTTATACTGTCGTACCAGTCCACAACAGGAGTAAAAAAGAGAAACGGGAAGGGTTAAAATATTTATTTTAACGACGTGCTCTAAGATGCAGTATCTTTACTAACATAAGCAGACATATGATTAGAAATAATATGATCAGCATTGTTACAATTCCATAAAACACAAAGAGAGAAATCATATTACAATGATGGTGAAATTAGGTCCTTAAGCGCCTAGTGAATCACCCTCCCTACCTAGGAACTATGTTTTATAAAATATAGAAGGTCTCTTAGGCTTGTTTGGGGGACCCCAAACCTCCAAGATCAGCAGGTGTGAATCACATCAGGATCTGCAAACGCTCTCTGTCTTCTGGAAAAACGGGCTTCTTCCAAGTGTGTGAAATCATGCTTACAGTGTGATATTAAAGGCGCCAGAATCACGTTGGCTTGCAGCTGCTTGTATGTTATCCGCCCAGACAACAGCTACTTTGTTATGATAACCTTGGAGGCTTTAGCACTCAGTGTGCAGACTAGAGTCATGATGTAAGTCTAGGGATGCTGAAAACAAGCCATTCTCATGTGAAGCATTTCACAAAGTCTAACTTACAACAACAGTTATATGCAGTGTCGTGTGCAAAAGCGGCAAAAAGTAAAATGGCGTTTAATCTTCTAATAAGCCTATGTTAACTTAACAATGTGTGCAACAAGGCCCAGCCCACACTACAGGGCCACTGCTCCCTATGATGCTCTGCATCCTCGCTGATTGAAAACATCCTGGGAGCTTTAAGTTTAAGCCCTAAGAATGTCTGTAAATCTGCTAGGGTGAACTGTGGAAACTCTGCACCCCACCTATTTCCTAACTCATCACAGAGTGGGGTGGGAGCAAGACCCTATGGCACCATCCCATTTTGGGAGGAGTTGGGAAAGGTTTGAGGTGCACAAAAGCCGGGCTGTCCACAATGTGATCTGCAGCACACGTGCCTCATGATGATGCAAACAGCAGACGTGATTGAAGAATGGCTGCCAGTTAATGTGTCAGGCAAGTGCGGTCACTCGGGTATTCAAAGGGAGGGGACTAGTGAAAGGGTTTTTATTGGATTGGGTCATTTTTTTGCCAATCACCGGCAGTAAAAAAACACAAAAAAACTAACAGACTATGAAATGGGCCCCTACTGATGTAC
This sequence comes from Lissotriton helveticus, assembly GCF_964261635.1. Classification (NCBI taxonomy): domain Eukaryota; kingdom Metazoa; phylum Chordata; class Amphibia; order Caudata; family Salamandridae; genus Lissotriton; species Lissotriton helveticus. The sequence goes on along the minus strand of NC_136069.1, from coordinate 1,377,127,448 downwards.
TGGTTCTCATTTCTTATCCGTCATTCGCCAGCTAAAAATTAAAAACAGAATGCCACTCAACTAAAAAACGCTACATGACAGACAGTGAGCTAATGAATCGCTCATTAATGCCAATACCATCCACAACACGCACTTGAAGTAGAGGAAGAGGGAGGAGAAAGTGAAAGCGCTATATTTGGTTTTTAAAACTCATCCCAATCATGTAATTTTTTCTTGTTTAGGTGTCTATCTTTAAACAAACAGGCTAGTTCACCAATTTAGGGAGGGCCTGTTGGGGTTAATATTCTGCACGATCTTTGGTTCCCACAGAACAGAGGAAGCCTTGTGGGGTGTAAAGGAGTGAGAACTCTCGTGACGCATGGTTTCTGCTTGCCAGGGGTGCATTTCTGCTTTGTTGCTCCTTGTTCACTCATCACAGAGTTAAAGGATTTAAAAATCAAATCAATAGACGGCAGTCAGACGTTTGGTCATATTGGTCATTGTTCATGTCTGTGTGCCATTTTTAAACAATTTAACATTTAGGTTAATAAACATGATGCTGTGAGCAGATGTACCATCCATTGCCCAACGTTGCAGTCTGCAATATGGTGGTCTGCTTGAATGGGTTGAAGAAACTGTCTCCTGCTGCAGTAAAGGGGTAAGAACACTCCCCTCCCCCAACCAGGACTCTGTGTGCCCTAAGTCAGTATTAGTGGGGGTGCCCTGATGTGCTTCTGTTGCCTCCCTGAGGCTGAGTGTCATCTGACACTGCAGCAAGGGTTGAGGTAGGGAAAAAAGGCTGTAGGCTAAGCATAAAGGCGTTCAGCAAGGCTTTACATTTGTACTGAGCTGTACGGAGTATACAGTCCCGATTTCATCAGCAAGAAGCCATGAGGAAGTGACTAAAGATAGAACTCTAGTTTTGAAGGCTCGTTCCTGGTTGCTCATCCAGTTCAGGTTTTCTGCTTGCCTTCTAAAATTTGTAGTCTTACTGCAAATCTGAGAATCCAAACCAAAAACCTTGCCTGGGGGAGCTACTCATGCATGGACTTGGTATAGTTTAGAGCTCTGTGAAGAGTCGTAAAGAAGGGAGGACAAAATGAGAACAGTAAGGGGAAGTGGGACTGACTTAGAGATGGGGCGAACAGGAGTGAGTGGGTTTTCCATGTACCACAAGTCTGTTTCTTTCTGTCAACCAAATATCCACAGGTTTGATGGACAAACCAGTGTATGAAATATGACAAGAAACAAATGCCCCTGATCAGGCCAGGTGAATGCCCAAACCAAGAAATACAACATACACAGCTCTTAAAGTGCATTTCCTCAACCTTTCATTTGAACTGGCTGGATGTTTTATTTCGAGGCAAAGGTTTTTGGATGCATCTCGGATACAAACCTCGGTGTGTCTCATTTTCTGAGACACATCTGTGGATGTCTCGGTCTGAGTTACCAGAATGCCTCATTCATGATTACCACGGTGTCTTGACAACAGATAGGGATGACTCATATGCAGTCATCCACACAAGTGTAACTCCCAGACTCAGTACTACAGGTATCTTATTTTCACACAATTCTGTGGTGTCGTAGTTTGAAACCTCAGGCTAGCTATGAATGTCTCAGGCACAGTTCCTCGACTGTCCCATTCTGAGTCCTCGAGGTGTCTCAGACGCAGTCATCAGCATATCAGGCCTTGGTGTCACAGGCACACTTGTATTCCCGATATCTCTCTGGGAGTTATAAATCCAGCCTCATGTGCAGTCTTCTGCGTATCTCACTTGCACCCATTCTGGGTGTGTCTTTGTTGAGACCTTCCTGTGTCTCAGACAAGATTAACATTGATCCCAGAAACAGTCCACAATTTCTCAGGCACATTCTTCCTCTTTGTTCTCACTTTGAGGCACTATACTTTGGGTAACTGTCATGCTTTACCTGTCTGTGTTTGCAAAAAAGAATATGAATATTTGAACAACGCTATTCAGAAACACCCGATATATACGTCCTACCAAAAATCCATAAAAATAGTGAACAACCGCCTGGATGGCCGATCATATCCGCATGTGGTTCACTTTTGGAACCCGCAGCAAAATATATTGATTTCTTCGTAAAACCTTTCATCATTGAAACTAAAGCATACATTAGAGACATGATGTACCTAATAGCTAAAGTGGTGAATTCACCATTTGATAGGGACAAACAACTATTGGTCTCTTTTTATATTGAAAGTCTCTATACAAATATACCGCAGAAAGAAGCACTAGCAGTGTTGGCGATGGTCTTGGACAAGAGAGAATGGCCTCATCAGGTGCCAACAGAATGTATTGCCTCACTGGCTGCCTTATGCCTCAAGAATAATTTCTTTGAATTCAACGATGAGCTGTATTTACAGGTCAAGGGGGTGGCTATGGGGTGTTGTTTCGCCCAGGAGATAGCCAATCTTGTATTGGATTGTTTCGAGAATCGATATATTTTTAACACATCGACCCCTTTAAATTACACACCGCACAGTGGTTGAGGTTTATTGATGACATTGTGATGGTGTTGAATGGTGACCATGAGTCCTTGGAGAAGTTTCATCACGGGTTGAACTCCAGAACGCAAGATTTGAAGCTCACAATGACATATAGTAAGGTGAAGGTCAACTTCTTGGATGTATGGATCATTAATAGCGATGGGAAATCGGAGGTGAGTTTGTATACTGAGCCCACCGACTGCAATACGCTATTACATTTTACAAGCGGACATCCAAGAGGTTTAAAGGAGAATTTGCCATACGGGAAATTTCTTAGAATCAGACGTAATCAGACGTAAACAAGGCAGATTATTTTAGGAATGCTGAAATTCTGTTGAACAAACTAATGGAGCGAGGATACCCAAGGAAATTGATAAAATCAGCACTCAAACAAGCTTGGTTTACGCCGAGAGAGGAGTTGTTGACTCCTAAACCCAAGCCTGACCTGAATCCACTGACTTGTGTGCTAACATATAACCCCAAGGCTAATAAAATCAAGCAACTTATATTGTGGAATTGGAGGCTGGTGAGCCATTTAAATATTCCTAGGCCCCTGTTTGCTTTTCGCAAAGGCATGAATCCCCGCAAACATTTGGTGAAATCGGCTCGTCCTTCGCAATCTGAAAAAGACATAAGAGGGCACTTTAGATGTAACAACTGCACAGCATGCTCCCTGACCATTGACTCCAAATTTGTGATGCTGAACGATAAGAAACATGTTCAGATGTATTTCACTAACTGCAATACTAAAAATGTCGTTTATTGCCTGACATGCCCATGTGGGAAAACTTACATAGAGCATACAACGCAACCTGTAAAAATGCATGTGTTGCAACATAAATCAAGGATACAGTGTAAGACTCAGGGTGCCCCGCTAGTCCAACACTATCTACAGTGTAACCATGATGAGAACAACATCCATTGGCCGGTATTGATGGTGGTCAAATCAAGCAACAAGGCGAGCCTACAAACTGCATTAAACAGACTTGAAGCCTGCATGATAGAAAAATATAGAACAGTGGTGCAGGGCCTTAATGACCGGGATGCAATATGGGCTCTGATCTGAGAATATTATCCTTTGATTAAAATTTTTGGCAATTTTTGGTAAAGTGATCTTTGGGGTGGTTAAGAGAAAGTGGTAACATTTGTTAACAAAACCGTGTTGGTGTTATGATTGATTTGTAACATGACACATGTGGGTATTGGTTTCTGACCCTTTTGTTATGTGATATAGTCATGTGATATAGTGTTCTATTGTTATATTGTCATTGTTGCCTTGTATAATCCTTTCTATTGTTGTAACCAGTGTGCAGGATGTGCTGAAACTATTCCCCCCCCATTTTTCCCCCACTAGACTTTGTCCTGTCCATAGTTCATGTATTTAAAGAGTACTGATATTTCTTGTTTTGTATACCCAGGCTGTATGAATGGTAAGCCCATATAGATTTTGACCAGCAGTCGGGTCCCCTGTTTTTTCCATACAAGTGGGGTTCAAACCATTTTCCTCGTGGACAGCTAGACACATGCCACAAACAACACGATTGTCTTTTATTATTATGATGTAAAAAGGGATTGGCACACTTAGGGCCCCATTAGGATGACGGGCGGACTTTGTCTGCCTGCCACCCTATCGGTAAACGGGACTGCCCGTCTTAAGGGCGGGGGTCCTGTGGGGGCAATTAGGATGCGCCCGCCACAGTGGTGGGTGCATCCTGCATTCCTGTCATTGTGTCGGGTGATACATTCAGCATCACCCGCCACAATGCCAGGAAGGCATGTTGTGCACTTCCATGCACAACATGGCAGGCACAGTGCGGTGCCTGCCATGTTGTGCATGGAACTGCTGGGGGGTACCACAGGTGCCCCCATGTGCACCCACCACCCCCCAGAGTCCCTGGGGGCCCGCAACGGCCCCCCCATGTCTAACACCGCATACCTTTCTATGGGGGCATTGCCACCACGGAAAGACATGTCCCCCCCTGCATTATAATATGTATGGCGGTGTCTGACAGACACCGCCACCATATTGAACCCTTTTTCACCCGGTCAACTCCTTGACCTGGCGGAAATGCGGCAGACGGTCTTTCTATCCGCCACGGTCCCCCTCGACATAGTAATATGGCAGGGGGGGGAATTGGGTGTCGGGTGGGGTAAAATCCCGGGCGGATCGCCACCGCCATACGGGCGGTGGCGATCCGCCTGTGATTCTAATGGGCCCCTTAGTGTTTATACGCTGTCATGGTGCTAGCTACAGCACGTGCATGTAATATTTTTTCTAGTTCCTCCGGCCAGGAAGAAGCATGTGACCGGGTATGTGGGGAGGGTCTATTTGATCTTGCGACCCGTGAGGGAGCTGCATTAGTGTTCCTCGGTCACGCAGCAGGCAGGAAGCAGCTAGATTGGTTTAATTCAAACTGATAAGAGACTTTTTGAGACGAGGTGGATAGGTCGGGTCCCGAGCATTGCCTATTTAAGGCCCACTGATGGGTGTTTTATTTGCTCATTTGCAGTGCGTTGCCCATTGGAAGACGCTGAGGGCTTTAATTACATTTTCATCACATTGAGGAAATAATCGTATTGAACGTGGTGGTGCCTAACATACTTCGAGAAGGTCCGGGGATTTTGAAACACCATAGGTACGCAAATTTGAATATGCACACAATTTTACGTGACAGTTTTATATTTGTATTATTTACACTGAAAGTCAATTTTGATTTTGGAGTGTACCAGATCTCATCCAGTGGGATTCACATTCTTTTTGTGAGGACAGCATTTAGCAAGGGGGCCACACCCCAGAGACATAACACCTGTGGGAGGCAGAGTGAGTGTATTTTAATATGTTTGTGCCCTTCCCTGGTTTCAGAAGGCAGCACCTTTTTCTGTGTGCTAATAATATTTACTGCATCATGGATTGCTTTGCAAATAGGTGGCTGTCTCACTGCACGCTATAGAGGATGGGCCTCCCTGCACATTGATTCATAGTGAGTTACCGCTTGTTTTTTGCACTTTATGGGTGCATTTGCATGCCCGGGTGATCAGCACATCCTGCGACACATGTAAGCAACTGGTTTTAATTTTTAGTTTTGGATTACTTTAGGTTGTTCCCTTTACCCTTGTCCTGTGGAGGCCCAGTATGAATAGGGGCTGAAACGCTTTAACAGTTCATGTTTGGAGGAATCCACTGAAACCAAGAATAATAATTATTTATGTGGAGATACACATGTATAAAAAGTCCTAGGGGTTGTAGCGGATACCCCATGTGTATACAGGATTACCTCGCAGTGTATTGCTTTTAATGAGGGTGCGAACACTGACATATTAAAAAATAGGGGTCTGGCGACAATATACATATGATGATTTGTTTAATGAATGAGAATACATGTACATATTTGTGTACAATGTTTTTTGTCTATGTTTAATTTTTCTACAAAATGCAATGAAAAATTGTTTCAACAAGGAAGTAGTAGTGGTATGTGGTTTTTGATGCATTAGAAATTGGGACAGGACGATGCACCTTCAATAGGATAATTTGATGTACCCTATGGGTAATATTTAGATATCCATTACTCCACACTACCATTGTGTATAATATGTTGTTGTTACCTGACTGTGTTGGCAATGGAAAGAGCCTGGTAGTTCTATATATATATATATTTATTTAGAGTCTCTTGCAACCCATTTCATCCCCTTCAAAGATGCCTTCTGGCAGCTGTGCTCAGTCATGCAGGCAAATTTAGGATTGCATCTTACACTCACCACCTTCAAAGTTGACCAGCCGTCACTGCATGGACTCATACAAAATATGTGCATCATCTGCATGCATTGTGCATAGCTGTCATATTTTTTATTCCTCTGTTTGCTCCTTCATTCACGCTGTATGTTTTGGGCATAACTATAATTGACTTTTAAAGGTTTGTGTGTTAACTTCGTGCCTACTGCGTAAACTACATGATTGCATATTTAGGGCGGTGTCACATAAAGTAAGAATTGAAATTAGTAATTTAAAACATGGGCTGATGGGTGTCTTAAATAAGCAATATGCAATATTGAAGAACAAAAGACAATCGCGCTAAAAAAACAAATCACCTCAACTAAAGTAATGCATCACTATGATAATGCACAAACCAGTGCTTAATTTGAGCCTGTGGTTTCGTTGCTCGGCATTAGCACCTAATTGTCAGCACCAGCACTTGTGACAGTCGCTGTCTGACTAATTTAGAGATGACCACAAAAAAGTTAATTATGAATTCAATAAAAAAAAAAAGGCTATTACTTGCCACCTAAGCCATTCCTATAGCCTTGGGGGCCTGACATAGTCTGAGTTGTCATACTTGTGTGATGGTTAGTAGTCGTGTTGTAGTGTAGTTCCTATTATCCCAATAGGCTCTGCGCATTGGAATAATACCTTCAATAGTATAGGCCTAGACCAGACGTTAACTAGGTCTACTACTGTCGATATTAGACTTAAAGTTTTGGGTTTTGCCAGCTAGCTCAGAGTTCACTAGAAACTTTCTCGAATAGGCAAGGAGGAGTTGAACCTCCCTGGATAGACAAGAAGGGATTTAGTTTCTGACAACCATAGAACATGACAACTTTGCTCTCCCCTAATCAAGAGTGTATCTCTAGAGTCGTGTGAAAACAAAAGACGACTTATTTTACTCAGTCAGTACGTGCATTCTTAGTCTCACCACATTGTAGAGAAAAGGAAGAGACGGGCGTGTTCAATAAAAGATGTTATTTATTGATCAGTCTCTTTTCTCATACAAGAGAAATGGATCGATATTATTGCAATACTTATGGTTAAGTAAAGTGCATACATTAAAAGCAGAAGTATAAAATAATACTGTAAAAACATTGATATGGTTTCTAAGCCATATGAAGGTTTAAAATGAATAAAATGAATACATACACATTTACATTTGACTAATCGTACTCAACTGGTGTTTCTAACTACGCCTACCCCGTGTACCTGACCTAAGCCTAATACGTGGGCGGGAATAGAAAGTTACAGTTTAAGTTAAGTTTGTTTTGCCAAGTGACTGACTAAAGAATTCTCTGCAAGGGGTTATTCAGTTCCGTACCTGGAATCTAGGATGAATGAGGGATGGTATCTCTCGTCTCTGGTCTCGATATTCCAGGCTGCCTGCGAGGGCTACCCGGAAGCGCCGGAGCTGGATTTCTCGGCAGGAGAAAGCAGCGTCTCGTCCTTAGCGCGTCAGGAAGGCGGGGCTGCGCCAGCGGGGTCTGCTCTGCTCTGGGCTTCGGCAAGTCTGGCTGCTCCGATCTCGTCACCACCGCGTGTGTTTGCATAGGGCAATATCGGTAATATTTATACCTTTAAGGTGCCGAGATTGACGTAAGGATGGACATAGATACGTCAATAAGGATGTCATACGACCTGGTCGTTAGCACATTCTTTTGCTGAAGTTCTCGGTGAAATCAAAACAATGGCCGCAGGGTTTTTCCCAGGTCTGTCATAGGTTTGATTTGTTTTGAGAACTCCGTATGCCTTATCAGGCGCTGGAGGAATATCGCTTGTCTAATTAGATGGCAAGCGTTATGACCTAATCAGATAACACGTTCCTGTGCCGTAGTGTGGCTTTATCAGATAACGGTTCCTGCATCATGGGGGTTTTCTGCCTCATGGGATGGCTGCTAGTTAACTTGTTAACCAGAATAGGGTCAGGAATAGGGGGATCGATACAGAACCTATAGGAATACATCACACCCACTCCACGCTAACTATGGACATATTTACGAATCTATGCATAGTAAAACATACTGTAGAGTATCGTGTACACCTTACCACCCCAAAATACATAAATGCATTTTGAAATTATCAAATATACGGAAAAAACAGTCACATGTAATATATGCACTCAAGCTGTAGAATAATGCTAAAGTAATCACGCATATCTATACATTATCACTAATTTGTATATGAGAATTTACACATGAAATGGCTCTTAATACAGAAAAAAGTTTCGAGACCATTCCATCACAGAATAAAATAATTATGAACATACCAGCGGGCAGCTAATGTCTATAAAGTATCTAAAAATAGAAATTTTAGTTCTCTAAGAATAGTTCTTACTTTAAGCAGAAAATAAGTGTCCCGAAAAATTCGTAAAAATATTTTGGGGCTGTTGAAAAAAATTGCTGTCCGTGAACTGGAGGGAAAATTGTTCATGGTATTTTGCTATTCTAGTTGAAGGCCAAATTCAGGGAACGCCGTGTGCGAGCTTGCTCAAAGTCTCTATTTCTGCTCTGGTGAGAACATCATATCATTTAGACTGTCGAAAAAGCTGTCAACAGCTTCCTGGGAGAGTTCCACTAACTCGTAAAAAGATGTAACCATGCATTCGTGCGCATGATTGTTTCCATTGACGTTTTGATTAGTATTGCTGACAGAAGGTCGTACCTGATCAATGCTGCTTTCATCTTGAACTTCACTACCCCTTAATCGTAGTGGTGAAGCTTCCACGAATGCCGTCATCAGGATTGGTAGCCGTTAAGGGCAGCACAAAGCATGAGCCTTTATTGGACTCAACAATGTTTCTGCATCCATTGGCGCATCTGATTGTAGAGTCAGACAGGTGTCTAACACGCATTCTTCTCCGCATAGCAAGCACCTTAATACAGGTAAAACACATCGATGCCACATTGGTCGAAATGAAAGAAACCAAGTCATGTTCAGGTCTCTAAGCCGGGATAGTCCCAGGATTTTTGATATCCGGTCCCGGTATCCAATGGCTAGGATTGTTTCTTCCATTGTCGCAGGTGTTTTGTCTGTGACATGGTTTGCCATAACGAAATATAAGGACTAAGAATAGGATTCCTGCAATTAGTCCTAAAATGAGGGGAAGTCCGCCAAAAATCGAATGGACGAAATCTGGAAAAATACCCAGTATGGCTTTGAATGGTGTTAATGCCATCGAAAATACTGTCTTAAATACTTTTGAGACTCCACTGGTATCAGAAATATTTAAGATTTCATTCAGGGGGGGAGGAGCCAAGATGGCGGAGGAGACAGACGTGTAGTCTCCCGGCTCCGCGAGCCTTTGTCTCCCGCAAATAAATTCTGCTATCCATCCTGTTACTGAGTGGCTGCGGGGGAACGGCGAAAGTGAGCGAAGGCTGTTGCCGTTTTTCCGAGGGCCCTGCCAGCCTCCCAACTGGAGATATCGCCGAGCTGCTTCGGCGGCCGCTCCTGGACATTGAGCTGAAACCCGGACTGACCCGCTAAGATGGCGCCTGCTGGAGCTCCGTGACCCGATCGAGCCGGGGCAATGCTGACGACTGCCTTGTAACACACAGATGCCTATAGCCATTGGCCCCTCTCACAGGGCTTTCCTTTGGCCGCCTGGGCTTTGCCCCACCGCTCTGCTGTGGAGGATGCTCAGGTGAGACACGCCGCGCATTTCCCGCATTGGTCTGTGGCGAGCTGACGGTGCCTGCTTCTGACTCGTCCTCGCCCTGGGTCGGTCGAGGGTGTCTCATCCTGTTGTGCCTCCGTTACCGGCTGCCCTGAACTGCACCGGTGACCTGAGACCCTGTTTCGGTTTGCGGACCTTGCCGACTTAACCCCGTGCTTTCCCGGCAGAGGGACGGAAATGGATGGCGCTGTTGTTGCAACGAGGGAAGGCTATGCTATGACCCATAAATGTGCCATCCGGGAAGTTTCTGATCGGTGTGCCGGGGGGCGAGCTGCACATTACGCTGTGGATGAAGTGGAACCATCGCCCGAGCCGACCCGCGGCTCTGTTATGTTAGCGCTTGCCGACCTGAGGGCTGCGTGGTGTGAAAGCTCCTGTTTGCTGGGCAGGATGCTTGACGATGTGATACTCTCAGTGGCGCTTATACCACCGTTTTCTTCCCCACGCAGTACTGATCTGCCTTCATTGGGCTCCAACTGTGCTACGATGTTACCGCCCGAACACATGGGGGATGTTTCTTTTGGCGACGCTACACTGTTTCCCTTCTTGCTGGATATCAAGACTTCAACCGGGGCAGTGCAACCATGGTTTACAGAGCCGTCAGTGCAGCGACTGTCTTTCCTGCAGATTTGTTACCCGCAAGCTCCGTTACTTTTGTATCTTACTCTGGAATGCCTGTCTGCCCTGATTTTGATACTCCCTGGAGACAGTGAGACTGAATGCGCTTGGCGGAATCCGTTTTGCCCTTTGATAACTCGATTCTGCCGAGGGCGGCCATCTTGCTCCTTTGTTCTATCTGTGGTGGGCTCTGTCCGAGAGCCATGGCTGGGCGGGCATTTACGATCGGGCCAGGGCTAGGAGTCTCTATGTTCTGAACTGTGTTGGACTGTCTGGTGGAGTCTCGGACTTTGGCGCTTCCTCCGCACGTGCTACAGTAATATCCCTTCCCATCTTGTTTTGTAATTCAATTTTATAGTGATTATTCACGTATGGGGTGGAAGAGTACACTGATGGCTGGGGAGTTCCGGGGACATTGGACTTGGCCCTCCTCCGGTAATAATAGATCTATCCTTGCTGGGGACTGGGGTTGAAATGTTGTACGTACTGGCTGCATGTATCATATGTATGGTGTAGATTGTTTCCCCCGTCTGTCTTTATTATTGCTAGGGGTAGATCTGCTTTACAATCATGGCGTCCTTCGAGATATTGTGACCTTTGTCAATGGCACAGTCGGCACCATATACTGGCTACCCTGATAAATCGCGGGCTATCGGCTCCGCCGCATTCTCTTTGGTTCCTGTCTCCTGATCATGGAAGTGTAATGTGACGTGGGGGCTGTTTGTTTAGGGTGGCGTCCATCTTGCTCTCCTTTGTCTGCGTCCTCATTAAGGCGGCCATTTTGTCCCTTTGTTCCGACTGGGGCGGGCTTCTGCTGGGCGTCATGGTGTAGTGGTCGCTCGCGACCTGATTAGCGCTGGAGATCTCCGGGGGTTCACCTTTGTTAGACTAGCTGGTACGACTTTGAACTCTGCCGCCTCTCTGGCGTATGTAATGGTTGTAGCTCCCCACAATTGTTCTGCTAATGATGTCTATCCTGGTATATTCTCACATGGGGTGGGACTGTGTGTATCCTGCTATTGCCCGTATGGACGGGGTGATCATTCCGGTACTGACTTGGGGACCCGGATGTATCTGATTCAATTCTCCTTTTGGTGGTGTACTTCTCGATATTATTGTTTCATTCGGTAAAGGGGGCTATACATGGCTGGGGGACCGGGAATCTTGTTAGTGTTAGGGCTCCTCCCCCGTTTCCGTTTCCTTTCCTTTCTCTTTTGGGAGTGGTAGAATAGCTTGTTCTTTTCTTCCTCCCGATACTTCAAGTGTGAACATCTTATTTTCTTATCTTTTCTTCTTTCTCTTCTCTTCTGATTCTATATTTCGGGTTCTTTACTGGGCGACAGGCACTTTGCCGGGGGGGGGGGTAGGCCGTAGCCTCCGGATTGTTGCAGGGTGGGGGGGTAGATATAGTTTTCCTCTTTTAGTTTCTATGGGCCTTATTTCTCTAATTTCTGCGCTTTCTTGCTTTGGTTTCTGTTCTGGGTCTGCAATAGGGGTTAGTAGGGAGTGGGCGGCGCTGAGGGTGGTGCGTAAAAGTGAACTGCAGCTACTGTTGTTTTGTATGGTACTGCCATATTGACGAAATGTTCTTCCCAATGTTGTTCTTATTGATGCCGCCTGCTCATGTTATGCAGCTAATGTCCGGACTCAGTTCTTCTTGACTCTATTCTTTACTGATTTATATTTCAATCGAACTTTAGAAATTTAACCTTCAATGCTCCTTCTCCTTGGCGGCATAACTCCATTCGATGTAACTGTTACTTATTGATGCTATCTTGCCTGATGCCGCTGTAGAACCGCATTGCCCGCACCTGTGCTTAAAAGTCCCGTGGCCGGCCTGATGGTTGTAGGCCCGTATTTGTTCTCTTTTCGTGCACAATAAAGGTTTTAAAAAAAAAAAATAAAAAAAAAAATAAATAGATTTCATTCAGGATTTCTGCGAAATGTATGGGGGAATTAGTTGATAATAAGGAGTGAATCTCTGCAGTCGTCCTTGAGTCTGGTCGGCGTCTGAAGAAGCACTGTTTTCATTCTGCTTAAAGTATCTATTCGAATAGAAGTAATTTTCAAGTTGGGCCATGCCCTTGCCTCCCTGTCTGGAAGGGAGCTGGGGAACAATAAGCGTCCACAGCACTTGACCTTCGCAGTCGTAGTTACGAGATAAGGAGTCCCGGGCATAAGACTACAGCATCTGCGATCTACAATTAGAATGTAACTCCCATTATAGAGTCTTTGAAAGAATGGTTCTATCTCTGTTGCAGGTGCGCCTAGCTGGTGACATGAAAGGTTATTTGAGTTCCCTTCATAGGCTCCATGCAAACTAATTCCATTACACAGAAGTGTACCGCTCAGTGACATTGCACAATTATTGCCACTAAGAAACACTTTCTGTCCTTTATTACTGACACATGCATGTGAATAGGGCAAGTTCCATGTTGTTTTAATGTACCCCTTTCCCAATTTTTCGTACATGCCAGCCTGTATATATTTTTGGCAGTATTGAAACCTGAAGGTTGATATTGGAATATTAATTATCCCATGTATTATCCATTCACTGACAGGTCGTTCTGACATTGTCACTGGTAATCTCTCGAGTTTCTCAATGCTCAGAATTGTATAATCAGCACCCTTTTGTGCCATACTGATTTGTTTATCAGTAAGGTTAAAGATATTGAATAGTGACGTTGTGTTGATTAAACGCCAAGGCACATAGCCTGAACGCAGATTTTGTAACGTCCAGCCAAGCTGTACAATAGAACGCAATTGAGACTGACCGTGTTGTAACAACAGCAAGTCTTGCGATATTATGTCGATTGCTGAAGACACAATGCTGTCCAGAGAAAAAATTCTGGAGGACAGAGTCATTAACCCATTGTCCACTACAGAAAGTGATTTTTCCAAATTAATACGGTCAATTTCCCGTATTCTTTCTGCTGTCTCAATTTGAGTCACCTTCCAGGCCTCGTTGTATGCTGCATATACAGAGGCTGCTATGAAACGTTTCTGACGCTGTTTGCGCGGTCCCATAATGAAATCACGCAAGTCAGCACCATCAGTAAGTAAAGTCAGGTGTTGCTTAATTTCTGCCAGTGTGGAAGTCTGTAGCCACTGAAGGCATAATTTGCCCACACTGTAGGTAGTTATTATTCCTGGGTGTTGTCTTTGGGAATATCTAGGGTCTGGCCTGGTCATTTTGAACCCCTGTGTTTTGTTCAGGAATCTGTTTTGACAGTTATTAGTATCTGTGGGCCAGATCAACCACTGTTTCCAATCAGGATGTGTTCTGTTTTGGTTTAATACATAATTTACGTCTATCTCTTCATCTGTGGAGCTATTGCTGTTCATTGTTGGTTTTGGAATAGACGGTTTATTTAAGTCTTTGATTTTGGCTAAGCCAAGACAGGTAGTTTGTTGAACAGTGTCATTTAAAAATATAATTTGTTCTGGGATCATGCAGGCTCTAAACAAAGATTCTATACCCTGTACTTGCCATTCTTTTGTACCCCAAACACTTTTTACTTCAACATTTTTGTCCCAATAATCAAAACCAAAAGTATTCATTTGTTCAAAGAATGAGTCTGAATATATCAATTTCGTGTTTGTTATCATGGTCTTTGTCCCTGTCTTATTTGACAATTTGAAATAAAATGTTTCGTCATTACTTGTGTTAAAACCTGAAAAGTATGAATATTTGTCATAAACGGTTCTTGAGCTTCCTTTTGGAGGGGTTGCACAATGTTCCCATTGATTATAATTTAAAACATTTCTAGGTTGTGCAGATCTATGTAGAAAATGGTTACCATAGTGGTTATAACAGTACATACTATCATAATTTGTCGAACCCTGCAAATAATCATGTTTGGTAAATTTAGCAGACATCACTAAGTCAGACATCATATTATTTATACTTTCAAAGTCCCAATCATCAGCAAATGAGCTTGGTTTTACAAAGTCACTCAACGAGATCTTAATTTGGTGTGGATATTTCAGGATTTCAACCGGCCCATAAATTTCGTAGTCAGTTTTGTCCCATGCTACCCCACCCGGTATAGGATTGGCTGTGAAGTTGACTGAAGAAAGTTCTCTTTTCTCGACGTGTGAAGATGTGTGTGGTTTGAGGATCAAGTTGATTTTCTGACTTGCTGTGTCCATTTTAGCATATTTTCCCTCAATGAAGCGTCCCAAAGTTAGTACCATGATGAGCCAAAGTATGAGGATAAATGCACCAAAACCCACCCAAAATTCAATCCATGGAGAAATTAGATATGTTTCTTTCAGTTGTTTCAAAAGTACTTTAACTTTATCTTTAAAGGTGTTTGTTGATGGCTGTGTTTTTGATTCAGTGAAGCCTTCAGAGGAATCATTGAAGTTTATGAAGTAGCCGGATGCAGTTCTGTCAATTGTTCCAATTGCTTCAGGATTACTGTTTCTTGCATAGTCGTTTGTTACTTCATTATAGATTGGTGTGTCTCTGCTAAATGTTTTTATTTGGGTTTTCAGAGGTCTAAGTTCCATTGCATTGTTGCATAGTCCTTGTTGTAGTTCTGTAGGCGTTTCGAATGTGATTAGCCTCTTAGATTGAACCTCTGTGTTAGTAGCAAATCTTGGTGTTCTACTACTTCTCGGGAGTCCACTTGGCCTACTATTTGTTATCGGCCACATGTTGTGGTTTTACCAGGTCGATGGATACAACTCGGTTCTCCTTTTTACCAGCAAGCGGCGGTAGTACAACTGATCTTGTCCCGTTGACAGACAAGACAGGAACTACTTTTCTGTAAGAAGGCCCAAATTCCTTCTTTACCGCGATCTTTTCTCTGACTAGATCCCCGACTTTTGGAATCCAGACAGGTCTTGCTGGGACAGGTGGTGGTTCTTCAGTGGTTGTTGGCTGCTGTTTCAACTTTATGTTGCTCAGGTCTTTTCTTGTTTCGTTTAAGTCCTGCAAAACAGCCAAACGATCTTTGATATCAAAGCATTTTTCCTTCACCACTGAAGTCTGACTGTTGAGATCTAAGACTAGCATCCTAGTTCCAAATAATAATTCGTACGGACTGAATCCCTTCAGAGAATTTCTTGGCAAGTTATTTAGACTACGTTGGACACTTATTAGATGTTTGACCCACCCAGCTCCCGAACCTAATATCCTTTCTGTTATAGATAGCTTTATGCCTTGGTTTTTTCTTTACACCATCCCGTATCCCTCAGGAAGGAAGTGAGAAGAGTCCCGCTGTGCTATGCTCATTTGGCCATGTTTCCCCTCAGGCTGGAGGGCTAGAGTGAAAACAATGGTCAAACGTAGCATGCTTCTAGCGTATATGCCATTTAGACTCGCATATCTTTGTATAACAGTCCAGACGTCAGCCGAGTGCTGGTGATCTACATTATAAGTGGAAACTAGCCTGTATATGTTAATCGGACGCTTTGCTTTTTACTGTTGATCTTTTCTGGAGTGAAACGACACGGTATTACACCGTTTCTCTCACCACTGCAATTTCTGTTACAGTTTGGGCAGTTCTTTACAAAAATGGTATGATGCAGGCTCATGCCTGGCCACCAGTACCTTGATTGTAATTCTTCCAGAGAATCTTTTAGTTTGAGGTGTCTGAGACCCTCGCCCATATGTGCGTCTGCTATTAACAAGTCTCTCCTGTCCATGTTTGGAATCACTCTATCCCCCACTCCAGGGATTCGAGCAAAAGGGACGGAGTTTGCATCGATTATGTATGTATAATTGAGTGGATAGTTGATCGGTAGCGCTGAGCAGTCGCCTTTTGATGACGTTTTCACCGCCAGCACTGTTTCACCGTCAATATACTTCACTGTACGCTTTTTTCGAGCTACGGAAGCCGATTTAGTTGCTACCGCTGTGGCTGTCTCAGCCAATGAATTCCCTGCAACGTGAACACCATCACGCTGATGACTCAGTGAGTGTGTCACGTGAGTCTTTGGTAGTTCTTTTTGTAAAAGAGCTATTTGTTCCCAGAGCATCTTATGCTTGATTGTGCCTCCTTTTGCATCCTTAAAGCCATTCTGAAGCTAGATCTGCAAGTATTCATTGTAAGACTGAATTCAGTAATACGAATCGCACACTATGAGTGTGGGGAATTCTCGATCGGTATTTTCAAGCGCCATCTTAAACGCCAGTAGTTCAGCTCGCTGAGCTGTACAATCTCCTAGAGATTGTGTCTTAGTGATAGCCGGTGTGAATTTTCCTTCGTGCCAGCGACCTTTAACAATCGCGCACGCAGCACTGTAAGCTTGTTTACCCCCTACTGCGGGTTGTGCTGATCCGTCTGTATATATTATACAGCCGTAATGTTCTAGAGGCAGAATTTCGGTCGGCGGAGGACATTCAAATTCATATTGGAGAAATTCTTGTGTTTTTAAGTTAGGATCAAATTCGTATGCCACGTCTGTTGCAGCAAGAGAATTAGCCCATTGTATCCATCTCGGATGGAGCGCTTTAGCATTTGGAATGCTTGCTTTTGTTACAGCCTCTAGTGCTGGTATTGGTGTCACGATTATTATTCGTTTACCTTGTGCCAGGGCTCGTTCTTTTGCTATAGCTGTCTGTGTTGCAGTAAGAATTTTTTCCGTTGGGCTAAATTTCATTTCAGCCTTAGTGTACAAGTGTGATTTGAATGCAATTGGTACCTTTTCTCCCTCATTAGAGGTCAGGTATGTGAATCCGCATCTTCCTGGGATGACTCGAATCACAAGATTGCGTGTGTTATCACGTGTTTCTAATTTTGTTTTAATTAACATGTCTGTTTGTAAGGATCTCAAAATTTCTGTGTGTATTTGAGTCCAATTGGTTCTTCTAAAATCTGGTTTTATTAGATCATAAAGGGGTTTGACCCTTTCTGCGTAATTTGCAATGTATGTTCTTCCGAAATTTAGGAAGCCTAGAATTGACTGTAGGTTTTTTAGTGTTCTAGGTGCTTGGAGTACGGCACATTTCTCTAGGAAATTGTCAGCCAGGCTTTTGCCTTCACTTGATAATTCGTATCCTAAGAACAGGACTGTTAGATGGGCAATTCTGGATTTTTTAAAGTTGAATTTGTAACCCTCTGCTGCGAACCCAAGTATTATGGTGTTCACTCTCTTCAAGTGAGTATCCAAGTCATCATCTGTTAAGTATATGTCGTCAACATAAGATAATGCTTCGTCATCATATGTTTGTAGTAATTCTGTTACTCTCGCTGAGAATACCCCTGGGCTATTCTTGTACCCCTGGGCTAACCGACAGAATTGTTTTTGAGTGCCATTTATTGAGAATGCAGACAAATATCTGCTCTCTGGTGCTATGTTTTGACAAAAGAATCCATTAGAGATGTCTAATGTTGTTTTGTATTTTTTGCGCACTATGTTATTCATTAGTGCAGCACTATGCGAGTTTTGCACTGCAAAAGTTTTGCAACATGAGTTAAGGTGTCGGTAATCCAAAACTAGACGATATGAGTTGTCTGGTTTGGAGACCGGAAACAAAGGGTTGTTCATTTGTGAGGTGCAAGTTTCAATCACCCCCTGGTATTCTAGTTGATCTAGGATTTCTTTTACCTGTTTTTTAGCTTCTTGCTTAATTGGGTACTGTCTTTGTGCAGTAGGTTGTGATTTTAACTGGATTTTGTGAGGAGGAGAGTCCTCATCCCATCCTACATAATTTTTATATAAAGCAGGAGCTTGAGCTACTGCCCACTTTCTAGCAAGTGTGTATTTTTTATGAATTGGGATATGATTTGAGAAGGCAGGCATAATTATTTCTTCGCCATGAGGGCACTCCCTGACAAACTCTGGTGGCCAGTCTTTTTCAGCTAGAAGGATGTCATAGCCCTTGGAGAGATTATCCCTATTTCTAAGGTTATATCTTTTCCCAGAGGGGTCACTTTGGGGTGACCTGTCTACGCCTAGGAGACCTTCCTCTGGACTGGAATTTCTTTTCTTTAGGATTGGATTGTTTGTTTCCATCCCAGCTCTTTTTTTGTGATGTTGAATTATTATTAAAAAATATTTTTTCGGGACTTTCAATCAGTTGTGGTTTTACTGGTATTCCACCTAAACTATCTCTACCTAGTTCCTCATAGGATTTTTCTATAATTCTGGCAATTTCAGCTGGTTGGTCTGCTATATCTGTCTCCTTTAACCTCTGGCGGATCACCACATTTGCCGCTTCTCCCTTTATGTTGGCTAGTAATATAGCCGAGACCTGCTTGAAGTCTTTTAGTAATTTCATACCAAGAGTTAAAGCGGGTTCTGGACCGTATTCGTCTTGAATTTGTTTTAGCACATCTGGTATTACCGAAATGGATGGAACACCGTGCGTTTTTGTGTAGATGGAAGCAAAGACTGTACCCCAAGTGTCACAGTCCTCCATGTGTGGTGCGATTCCCATTGGAAGACAGATAGTCAGAATCCTGTGTTTTTCTAACGGGGTGGTGTCTGGAAACACCGCCTCTATTTGGGTGATTTTTTGTGCTAACCAGAATGGTATTTGTTCCCGTTTAGCTGGCACTTTACCTAGGCAGGATTGTATGTTCTGTGGTGTAATTTTATTTGTGTTCCCCTGGTGAGGGGTCAGCTGTGGAATTTTAATTGCTGGTTGAATTGTTGAAGTCCGCATCACATATTGGACTAATTGTCTATGTAATTTTATTAATTGTTTTAGCTGTGTTAAAAGCTCTGCTGCAGACATCCCATCGATGTCTGGATGTGGTGTGTAACCGGCTAGAACCGGCCACGTTGCTCCTGGTCTACCTAATGGACCGAGCCTGGTGATGTGATTATTATGTTTTAGGGCGCCATTAAATAAGAGCAGATGCTCTTGAAATTTAAGTGGTACTTCCACCTCCTCGAAAGGAGTGTACTCATTAGGAGGGTCCTCTGTTTTGTAATAGTGGAAGTACTTTGTTACAGCATTTGCTGCTGGAAAATGTATCCATAAATAATATACCTCTGTCTGCCGATATTCGTGTGCCTCAATCACGAATATGGGGTACATATATGAGGGGTCCCCGTAAAGGAGGAAAGTGTATTGTAGACAACATACACTGGAAATTTGTAAAAATAAATATATACAAAACTGGTTTGCGATTGGTAATTTAATGTATTACCCAATGCTCTGTGATTGCCGATTGACAAAATTTAATCACATCAATTCATAAATAGTAAAGCCCCAAGGGGGAAAAAAAAGGGAGGGAGGTGGTGCTCAGGAAGGTGTTAGATTGAGGAAAAGTGACACAGTATCAAAAAGAGTAACCAATGTAATACCAAATTGCAAACATAGGTCAGAACAAATATAATACAAAAGCCAAAATACAAGGCAAATTTCAAAATTGTTCATGAAAGTGAAATTCAACGGTCACATCTAATTATTAGATAAATCGGGGGGGTGCCGGAATTCCAACAAAGGGAAACAAGTCGACGTTTCGACCCCTAACAGTAGGCCAATTGAAGTCCTTTCACGGGGTCTTCATCAGGACGTCACAAAGGGAGAAGGGAGGATGGGGCAATTCTGTATAAAAAATATTTTAAGGGAAAATATGTTTTAGTATATATCATATAAATGACAAGAAAAAAGAGACGAAGTAATTTACAAAAATTACCATGGAGTACAGCCCAGCCGGGCTCTGTACATGGAGAGACGTGCCACGCTGACTGTCGTGGTCGGTCTGATAAAGTGGAAACCTCAAAAAAAGAGGAGAGAAGATAATCAATAGGGTTCAAAGGATGAAACCTGGTTTTAGAACCAATTACATACTACAAATGTTGAGACCACTGTTAACAAAATCTACTCAAAGCATTTCCAGACATAAATGCCAGTAAAAATCACATCGTGATTGTTCATGGGGGTGTATAAACCCAACATCAGACTGCCAAGGATTTCAAAAAGTACCTCTAGGTCGATTTTATTCGAAACGTCTGGGGTCCAAAAGGTTTAAATAGCGCGGCATGGACAGATTCAGAAACAAATTCTGGTTTGTAAAGTTATTCTCCTATGGTAAACAAAGAGGAGAAAAAATGTTTATCAAATAGTGCAAGACGAGTGGTGCTCCCATGGGGAAGTCCGCACTGCATGCTACCAATTACTTACATAAAACGGGGCAAGACCCGCAATCTACTAAAGAACGTTTTGGCAGCCTCAATCGCCGATGTACGCCGGACGAGATGAATTCATAGTCCACCTCAGGGCGGGAGATGGTTTGTCCGTCTGTTTTAATTTCGAGCTGAAAGGAGGGAGGGGGAAAGTCGGTTGCTTATTCGAGGTGCGGGGCTTACTGAAGAAAACACAGCACTTGAAATTACTTAAGGGAGAAGACAAAGCGGGCAGCCAGCGTCTGCTCGATTCCTAACGAAAACTCCACCGTGACAGCAACGCGGAGTTTGGGGGCGGGGCCAACTAATGTCCCAGAATGACTGAAAGGGAGGAGTGACTCGCGGTTGGAAGAGACACTTCGCACAACCACATGGTTAGAATTGTACAGTGACTCTCTTAGGTTTTTGATCAATGATGGTTTCAAAACGAATATTTTTAGAAAAATAATAATAATAGATTCCAAGAACTAAAATTGGTGCAACTCTCACGCAGGAGGTTAAAAACCAATCTACGAACATTACAAGTGGCTGTTTCACAATGGTATCAGTGAAACTATAACTTTCGTTTACGCACCCAGTATGAAATGTAAATTATTCATTATTCTTGTAAATTGATGATTATTAAAAAAAACGTGATGGTTATTAGGAAAAACACAACTACATTTTGAAAATAGTTACATTGGTGCAACTCTCACGGAGGAGGTTGAAGACCAAGCCACAAGGCATAGCAAAATATTAGAAACCTTTATCAAACATCATAGACCGTGCGAGTCTTGATATTGCTGTCATCATCAGTTCATTACAGGAAACTCGTTCACTTCTCCAGCATGAGAGTGTAACGAGTATGTTAGACCATTAATACACAGTTGGTTTTAACCCAGTGTTGCCAATTGAGCAATGCTACTGTCCTGCTCATTTAAACCATTCTTAATGGAGTCCAGAAGGGACATCCATTTGGACTCACGTGTATTCAGTACCAGGGGGAGATTGCCACCTCTTCTGCCCAGGGAGACCTTTTCTATGACAAACCATCGTAGGTCTGTAACAGTGTGTCCTGCTTGCAGCCAGTGGTCTACCAGAGGCGCCCCTGCTACTTTGCATCTTAGTCTGCTAGAGTGGGACGAAATCCTAGATTTTATCTTCTGTTGGGTTTGTCCCACGTATACCTGACTACATGGGCACCGGATGATATAAATGACCCCAGTAGAATTACAATTCGTATAATGTTTTAAATTGTAGGTTCTGCCACTGTGGGCAAATGTTTTAGTCTGTACAGTCGTCTCGCAAGCAGTGCAAGACCCACACCGGTAATGGCCAATTACTGGCGGGAGGTTCCAAAGAGATGTTAGAGTGGGTTGGCTTTCTGACTCCAAGTAGGAATGGACCACCATGTCCCTTATGTTTTTGGCTCTCTTAAACGAGTGGAGAGGCAATTCAGTTTGTTTGATGACATCCGCGACCAAGGGCCAGTTTTGATTAATGATTTTTTTGATGTCATTACTGCGTGTCGAAAAAGTTGTGACACAGATTATGCGGTTTTGGGCAGTTTTTGGTGAGTTCTCTGGATTGAGTAGGGTCTCACGTGGATTATACATCGGCGATTGAGGCTGCCAAAACGTTCTTTAGTAGATTGCGGGTCTTGCCCCGTTTTATGTAAGTAATTGGTAGCATGCAGTGCGGACTTCCCCATGGGAGCACCACTCGTCTTGCACTATTTGATAAACATTTTTTCTCCTCTTTGTTTACCATAGGAGAATAACTTTACAAACCAGAATTTGTCTCTGAATCTGTCCATGCCGCGCTATTTAAACCTTTTGGACCCCAGACGTTTCGAATAAAATCGACCTAGAGGTACTTTTTGAAATCCTTGGCAGTCTGATGTTGGGTTTATACACCCCCATGAACAATCACGATGTGATTTTTACTGGCATTTATGTCTGGAAATGCTTTGAGTAGATTTTGTTAACAGTGGTCTCAACATTTGTAGTATGTAATTGGTTCTAAAACCAGGTTTCATCCTTTGAACCCTATTGATTATCTTCTCTCCTCTTTTTTTGAGGTTTCCACTTTATCAGACCGACCACGACAGTCAGCGTGGCACGTCTCTCCATGTACAGAGCCCGGCTGGGCCGTACTCCATGGTAATTTTTGTAAATTACTTCGTCTCTTTTTTCTTGTCATTTATATGATATATACTAAAACATATTTTCCCTTAAAATATTTTTTATACAGAATTGCCCCATCCTCCCTTCTCCCTTTGTGACGTCCTGATGAAGACCCCGTGAAAGGACTTCAATTGGCCTACTGTTAGGGGTCGAAACGTCGACTTGTTTCCCTTTGTTGGAATTCCGGCACCCCCCCGATTTATCTAATAATTAGATGTGACCGTTGAATTTCACTTTCATGAACAATTTTGAAATTTGCCTTGTATTTTGGCTTTTGTATTATATTTGTTCTGACCTATGTTTGCAATTTGGTATTACATTGGTTACCCTTTTTGATACTGTGTCACTTTTCCTCAATCTAACACCTTCCTGAGCACCACCTCCCTCCCTTTTTTTCCCCCTTGGGGCTTTACTATTTATGAATTGATGTGATTAAATTTTGTCAATCGGCAATCACAGAGCATTGGGTAATAAATTAAATTACCAATCGCAAACCAGTTTTGTATACATTTATTTTTACAAATTTCCAGTGTATGTTGTCTACAATACACTTTCCTCCTTTACGGGGAGCCCTCATATATGTACCACTTAGCACCCAGGTCCCCGTGACTATATGGGTTTAACCCCCTTTTTGTAACGTCTTCTGAGCAGGTGCTGACCTGCGAGGTTATCTTTCTAATTTAATTTGTTTATACCATGGTGGAATCCGAACTACTTTCTTATACTGAGGAGTATATTAATCAGTTAACTAAGGATCTGTCAACCACTTTCCTATCTACATCTGTCCCTACTATTGATATCACTCTTAACGATAAGATTTCCCGTCTGGAAAGACTAGAGAAAAAACTTATTAGAACCCGGCTACATGGGCACCTCTTTACAAGATATTTGCAAGAAAATATAATTCCGGTGGGTCTGCAAATTAAAATCGAACCAGTGATTTTTGTAGACGTACCGAAGTTTAAAGAGGGGTTCAGTTACGTGGCCAATAATTGCTCCCGGCACTGGATGGTGCTGGGAGTGGAGACAGCAGCTGCACAAGTAGTCTCCCTGAGTAAGGAAATTGCCGACCTGAAGGCTGAGATTTTGGGAGACCACACACTAACCAAAGCGAAGGAGGCTGTGGAGAATCTGGAAGCTACGATCAAAGACTTTGACACCACAGCCCAAACGAAAAAACTTGAAAAATTAGCACGAGACCTAAGACTATTTGACAAAAAACTAGTGTACCCATACCTCCAACCAGACTATTACCAACAGGACACACAGGGACGCTTCACTAATCGCGGCCGCGGGGGGTACAGAGGACGCCGGAATTTTACCACCTTCTCGGACTCCTCGTATAGTTCTGGGAGTGACGGGGAGGCAGGACCCAGCACTCCATACCTTTATCCATCTTACCCTCCTCAAGACCTAGTCTACCAACAGTACCCTCCACAATTCCCACCTCATTTTTTAGATCAAGGTCGGGGCTCGTGGCGCCCTCCACGGGGACGTGGCAACAACTTTCCCAGAGGCCAAGCAAGAGGACAACAACAGAACCAGACAGGATGGGACGGTGGCAGAGGCAAACAGCAGAAACGGGTGACCTTCCGCCCGGAGGTGCACGGGGAGATTTCGACCCGGAGGAGCACATACAGATGGTAGATGAACTCACCAGACCTGTCGCCATCATACCAAGTAATAATGCATTAAACCCTAGTCCTGTGATCAACATCTCCAAGTACAACCTACATGAGGATGAACTCAAGGTCCTGAGTCGAGGCCTTTCCTATGTCCCGACTGCTTCGGTTAATAAATTCCTGTTGAAAACAGAATTATACAGTTTCTTCAGGAAGATAAGATTGCGATACTATTTTCGTAATCAAATAACCAGACAACAGAGTTCGGCTACCGGCCTCAGAGTGCCTTCAACCTTTTTTCCACCCACATATGCCATGAATAGCAGGATTCTTGCCTTTGAGGAAGTTGTGACCTCCTCAGTAGAACAATCACTACAACGACCAAAATATACCAGACTCAATCTGAGTAAGATGGAGAAAAAGGCTTTGACGGACCTATGTAACAACAAAGAAGTAGTCATCAAGCCCGCGGACAAAGGCGGTGCCGTTGTGGTGCAGGACCTTTCGGATTATAAGGCAGAAGTTCACAGACAATTGTCGGACGGGATTAGTTACCGCCTTTTAGCAAGTGATCCCTCACGAGAATTGGCGAGTACAGTCTTGAGCATTACACAAAAAGGCCTTGATGCAGGTTTCCTGAGCAAACAGGAATTTGATTTCCTCAATCAAAAATTTCCAAGACTAGCGACTATTTACACGTTACCGAAGGTGCACAAGAACCTCAACACCCCCCCAGGATGCCCCATCGTGTCCGGGTGTGGATCATTGCTTGAGCCTCTGTGTCAATATGTGGACTTTTTTCTCAAACCCATCGCCCTCAACACCAGGGCCTACCTACGAGACACGACCCAGGTTATCAACATGATGGATGAGAGACCATTTAATTCAGAACATGCACTATTGGTCACTTGCGATATAGTATCGCTTTATACAAGCATCCCCAACTAGATGCTTTGGAAGTAATGAGAGAAGCCCTTGAAAATAGGACAGCGCCAGTCCAGGTTCCCACAGATTTCATAATTGAGCTACTAAAGATTGCCATGATGCATAATTTCTTTATTTTTCAGGAAGAATTCTATTTGCAGACTAAGGGCGTAGCGATGGGGGCTACCTTCGCTCCAAATCTGGCAATAATATATATGGATCATTTCGAACATCAGCACATCTTCACAGAGACTAATCCCTTCAACAATAATCTGACCCTATGGGTCAGATATATTGATGACATCCTCTGCATTTGGGAAGGAAATGCAGAGCAGCTCAAAGTATTTCATGATTGGCTCAATTCCCGTAATCAGCATATACAATTCACCATGGAATCCAGTAATGAAAGTATACCTTTCCTGGACATCTCCATTTATGTTGAAGCAGATCACCTACAAACAACGCTGTTCAGGAAGCCTACAGAACGCAATTCTCTATTACAGTATCAGAGCCATCACCCGAGGGGCCTCAAGGATAATCTACCCGTCGGACAATTCCTCCGGATCAGGAGGAATTGTTCCACAAGAGCTAACTACCTGAAGGAGTCCGAGGTCCTAACAGAACGCCTAATTACACGAGGATACCCATCCAGGATGGTGAAAAGAGCAAGAAAACGGGCGTGGTATAATCCACGTGAGACCCTACTCAATCCAGAGAACTCACCAAAAACTGCCCAAAACCGCATAATCTGTGTCACAACTTTTTCGACACGCAGTAATGACATAAAAAAAATCATTACTCAAAACTGGCCCTTGGTCGCGGATGTCATCAAACAAACTGAATTGCCTCTCCACTCGTTTAAGAGAGCCAAAAACATAAGGGACATGGTGGTCCATTCCTACTTGGAGTCAGAAAGCCAACCCACTCTAACATCTCTTTGGAACCTCCCGCCAGTAATTGGCCATTACCGGTGTGGGTCTTGCACTGCTTGCGAGACGACTGTACAGACTAAAACATTTGCCCACAGTGGCAGAACCTACAATTTAAAACATTATACGAATTGTAATTCTACTGGGGTCATTTATATCATCCGGTGCCCATGTAGTCAGGTATACGTGGGACAAACCCAACAGAAGATAAAATCTAGGATTTCGTCCCACTCTAGCAGACTAAGATGCAAAGTAGCAGGGGCGCCTCTGGTAGACCACTGGCTGCAAGCAGGACACACTGTTACAGACCTACGATGGTTTGTCATAGAAAAGGTCTCTCTGGGCAGAAGAGGTGGCAATCTCCCCCTGGTACTGAATACACGTGAGTCCAAATGGATGTCCCTTCTGGACTCCATTAAGAATGGTTTAAATGAGCAGGACAGTAGCATTGCTCAATTGGCAACACTGGGTTAAAACCAACTGTGTATTAATGGTCTAACATACTCGTTACACTCTCATGCTGGAGAAGTGCACGAGTTTCCTGTAATGAACTGATGATGACAGCAATATCAAGACTCGCACGGTCTATGATGTTTGATAAAGGTTTCCAATATTTTGCTATGCCTTGTGGCTTGGTCTTCAACCTCCTCCGTGAGAGTTGCACCAATGTAACTATTTTCAAAATGTAGTTGTGTTTTTCCTAATAACCATCACGTTTTTTTTTAATAATCATCAATTTACAAGAATAATGAATAATTTACATTTCATACTGGGTGCGTAAACGAAAGTTATAGTTTCACTGATACCATTGTGAAACAGCCACTTGTAATGTTCGTAGATTGGTTTTTAACCTCCTGCGTGAGAGTTGCACCAATTTTAGTTCTTGGAATCTATTATTATTATTTTTCTAAAAATATTCGTTTTGAAACCATCATTGATCAAAAACCTAAGAGAGTCACTGTACAATTCTAACCATGTGGTTGTACGAAGTGTCTCTTCCAACCGCGAGTCACTCCTCCCTTTCAGTCATTCTGGGACATTAGTTGGCCCCGCCCCCAAACTCCGCGTTGCTGTCACGGTGGAGTTTTCGTTAGGAATCGAGCAGACGCTGGCTGCCCGCTTTGTCTTCTCCCGTAAGTAATTTCAAGTGCTGTGTTTTCTTCAGTAAGCCCTGCACCTCGAATAAGCAACCGACTTTCCCCCTCCCTCCTTTCAGCTCGAAATTAAAACAGACGGACAAACCATCTCCCGCCCTGAGGTGGACTATGAATTCATCTCGTCCGGCGTACATCGGCGATTGAGGCTGCCAAAACGTTCTTTAGTAGATTGCGGGTCTTGCCCCGTTTTATGTAAGTAATTGGTAGCATGCAGTGCGGACTTCCCCATGGGAGCACCACTCGTCTTGCACTATTTGATAAACATTTTTTCTCCTCTTTGTTTACCATAGGAGAATAACTTTACAAACCAGAATTTGTCTCTGAATCTGTCCATGCCGCGCTATTTAAACCTATTGGAGCCCAGACGTTTCGAATAAAATCGACCTAGAGGTACTTTTTGAAATCCTTGGCAGTCTGATGTTGGGTTTATACACCCCCATGAACAATCACGATGTGATTTTTACTGGCATTTATGTCTGGAAATGCTTTGAGTAGATTTTGTTAACAGTGGTCTCAACATTTGTAGTATGTAATTGGTTCTAAAACCAGGTTTCATCCTTTGAACCCTATTGATTATCTTCTCTCCTCTTTTTTTGAGGTTTCCACTTTATCAGACCGACCACGACAGTCAGCGTGGCACGTCTCTCCATGTACAGAGCCCGGCTGGGCCGTACTCCATGGTAATTTTTGTAAATTACTTCGTCTCTTTTTTCTTGTCATTTATATGATATACACTAAAACATATTTTCCCTTAAAATATTTTTTATACAGAATTGCCCCATCCTCCTTTCTCCCTTTGTGACGTCCTGATGAAGACCCCGTGAAAGGACTTCAATTGGCCTACTGTTAGGGGTCAAAACGTCGACTTGTTTCCCTTTGTTGGAATTCTGGCACCCCCCCGATTTATCTAATAATTAGATGTGACCGTTGAATTTCACTTTCATGAACAATTTTGAAATTTGCCTTGTATTTTGGCTTTTGTATTATATTTGTTCTGACCTATGTTTGCAATTTGGTATTACATTGGTTACCCTTTTTGATACTGTGTCACTTTTCCTCAATCTAACACCTTCCTGAGCACCACCTCCCTCCCTTTTTTTCCCCCTTGGGGCTTTACTATTTATGAATTGATGTGATTAAATTTTGTCAATCGGCAATCACAGAGCATTGGGTAATAAATTAAATTACCAATCGCAAACCAGTTTTGTATATATTTATTTTTACAAATTTCCAGTGTATGTTGTCTACAATACACTTTCCTCCTTTACGGGGACCCCTCATATATGTACCACTTAGCACCCAGGTCCCCGTGACTATATGGGTTTAACCCCCTTTTTGTAACGTCAATCACGAATATGACTGTGCCACCTCTAAGTGTCAGTCCATTTTCTATAAGTTTTAAAGTTATAGATTTCCTCTTGATGACCAGGATGAGTATTATATCCGGGTCTGTGTCCTGCAGTGCATTATCAGCTGCTGCGAGTTCAGTTGCTATCCTAACTGTCTCTCTTTCTTCATCACTGTCTACCATTTTACCGACAGGAAGGTTATTTAGTTTGTTTGCAGATCAGGTTTCTTATGGAAACAAAGATTAGATGCACAATATTTTGGAACAGTGTATCCTTCAACGTTGACTAAACCAAGGACCATACATAGGAGTTTCCTCCTGCGAGGTCTGGCGGATATTACCTTTTACCCACTCCAGACGTCTTTGGAGTATTATGGGAAAAAAGGGGTCTGAGTGAAAAAGCACGACTGAGTTACTCTAAATGTCTTACGTTAGTTTTATCGCCCTTCCAAACGCGTTGGGCGCCATGTAGTGTAGTTCCTATTACCCCAATAGGCTCTGCGCATTGGAATAATACCTTCAATAGTATAGGCCTAGACCAGACGTTAACTAGGTCTACTACTGTCGATATTAGACTTAAAGTTTTGGGTTTTGCCAGCTAGCTCAGAGTTCACTAGAAACTTTCTCGAATAGGCAAGGAGGAGTTGAACCTCCCTGGATAGACAAGAAGGGATTTAGTTTCTGACAACCATAGAACATGACAACTTTGCTCTCCCCTAATCAAGAGTGTATCTCTAGAGTCGTGTGAAAACAAAAGACGACTTATTTTACTCAGTCAGTACGTGCATTCTTAGTCTCATCAGATTGTAGAGAAAAGGAAGAGACGGGCGTGTTCAATAAAAGATGTTATTTATTGATCAGTCTCTTTTCTCATACAAGAGAAATGGATCGATATTATTGCAATACTTATGGTTAAGTAAAGTGCATACATTAAAAGCAGAAGTATAAAATAATACTGTAAAAACATTGATATGGTTTCTAAGCCATATGAAGGTTTAAAATGAATAAAATGAATACATACACATTTACATTTGACTAATCGTACTCAACTGGTGTTTCTAACTACGCCTACCCCGTGTACCTGACCTAAGCCTAATACGTGGGCGGGAATAGAAAGTTACAGTTTAAGTTAAGTTTGTTTTGCCAAGTGACTGACTAAAGAATTCTCTGCAAGGGGTTATTCAGTTCCGTACCTGGAATCTAGGATGAATGAGGGATGGTATCTCTCGTCTCTGGTCTCGATATTCCAGGCTGCCTGCGAGGGCTACCCGGAAGCGCCGGAGCTGGATTTCTCGGCAGGAGAAAGCAGCGTCTCGTTCTCAGCGCGTCAGGAAGGCGGGGCTGCGCCAGCGGGGTCTGCTCTGCTCTGGGCTTCGGCAAGTCTGGCTGCTCCGATCTCGTCACCACCGCGTGTGTTTGCATAGGGCAATATCGGTAATATTTATACCTTTAAGGTGCCGAGATTGACGTAAGGATGGACATAGATACGTCAATAAGGATGTCATACGACCTGGTCGTTAGCACATTCTTTTGCTGAAGTTCTCGGTGAAATCAAAACAATGGCCGCAGGGTTTTTCCCAGGTCTGTCATAGGTTTGATTTGTTTTGAGAACTCCAAATGCCTTATCAGGGGCTGGAGGAATATCGCTTGTCTAATTAGATGGCAAGCGTTATGACCTAAACAGATAACACGTTCCTGTGCCGTAGTGTGGCTTTATCAGATAACGGTTCCTGCATCATGGGGGTTTTCTGCCTCATGAGATGGCTGATCGATACAGAACCTATAGGAATACATCACAGTGTTATTACTATAATTGGCAGCATAGCAGGAAAATGTGTGCTGCAAGCTGTAAAGGCCTCCTGACGAGAGTCCTGGCAGTTATTTTTACAAATAAAGTACTGGCACAAACTTTCTTGTCACAGCACCATACTGTATTTGCATGAAGCATTGACCACTAAGGACGTGTAATAGCGCCAGCTGAAATGTGTTTTTGATCCGGGTTGCAGTGTCATAATGTCATAATCTACTCGGTTATTCTAGAAAGGAGTTTAATTCTATGAGCCAAAGTCATCTCGAAAGCATAGATTTGTGGTTAAATGAAAGACACACAGCCCTCGTCATTCGTCAAATAGGACAAATTAAATTAACTAAAAGGAGACTTTAAATCCTTGTCACTGTTTCCACCTCGTGCAAAAACTACACCTACCGCTGAAAATTAAGTAAATTAATTTATGAAATGAGATATATTTATTATTTTCGGTTAGAAAAAAATATGATTTACTTCCAGCGGTGGTCGATGCAGGTAAGCGCGGTGAGTCGAGCTGGGGGCTCGGTGCGAGGGTTGAAGTCAACATACGACAGTATAGGGAACATTACATTAATAAATCCTATTACGTCTTCTATTGACATCCCCTCCCCCCCGCCTCACTGCACTTACCTGCACTGACCGCAGCTGTTTAATTCCAGAAATTCTTAGGTTAAATGTTCACTTCTCTCAGGTTTTCTTATGAATTCACTAATGGAAGCATGAAAAAACCAACCAGCACAAGTTGCCAGAAGAATCCTGATGCATTAGAAATTGAAAAAATCCAAAGTGCATGTCTGGTTCAAGAGTCCAATTGCCTCTATTCTTATCCATGTCCTAAATTACTGCAACATCGCCGAACTGTTAATGGTCAAAATACACTTCCAAGAGCATTGCAGAACAGAGTGGAGTGCTTTTTTTAAAAGGTTTCGCTTTTAACAATAATAATACAGACAGTCCTCATATTTCTTTGAACAGTTTTGAATTCCATCAAAATATATTGTTATTACCTTTAAACATTTAGGGCTAGAGTAAAAGGCTCTCTTTATCAAGTATAGATTCTTTGGAAAACATGCACTACACTTACCAATGTTTAAAATTAACAAAACAAATTTGCCATAGCACTTTAAGTTATTAATCAATATTTCCATCTGAAGAATTGCCAAAATGGTTGAAATTCATATCAAGGCATGAATTGTACATATGGTAGAATCAGACACAATTTTTTAGCAAGGAAGCAGTTCATATGTAGAAATATAAAGGCTAGTAAGCCGGTACATGGGTAGCTGTGCGCTCTACAAATATTTTATAATAATAACTTGTGGTAGAACAAACAAGCATTTACAATGCAATAGGTCTCGCATTTGCGAGAGTTTGAGCCATTGCCATTGTAAATGACAATGCCTTTTATTTACGTATTGGTTTTGAAACCATAAATAAAAGGCATAGTCATTTCAAATGCCAATAGCTTGTGGGGCATACCCTGTTACTAATTGTGAATAGGGAAAAAATACTTTTGCTGACATAAGAAGAAACTAAAGCCCCAACCTCAAGGGTGGGGACTGTGTAATTGTTTGTTAATGTCATATTTTTTTTGTGTTGGTGACAGAAGAAAATAAAATACTTTTTTTCTTCACAAAAGTGAGTATATGACTGGACAATGATTTATTGCTGATGCTGCGCGCATGTTGAATTGTGAGTGTGTGCTCACTCACCTGTATTCAAACCTCTCATCCGCTCCAGCAACCCTCTCTGCGAGATCTTGGGACTGCTGGGATCATGCTTACCCTCAGAGTCAAGTGCAGAAGGTACATTTGACCCAGTTAGTCAGAATCCATAGTTAGTCGGGTCACAGTGAGAGGCCTTAACCCCCACTTTAAGCCGAATAGCTCCTGCTTGCCCTGTGGCTCTCTTAAAGAGGTTATGACAGTCATAGTACCATTTACTGAATCAGGACACATTCATTGGCACTCTTACTTTGTGTCCTTTGCATTTAGAACAGCAACTTAAAAGACTATCAACACTCTTTTTGTTTGAATCTTACCTTGATGTGCCTAACACATTGAGGAAACAGGGATAATTCACTTTCTGTCACTTCACAAGTGCTTAAGAGATAAACTATGTTTTGGTGGGAAAGTTTCCGATTTCCCAAGCTTTATATGGAAGAGATTTGCATGCACTTTAAGAATGTCATATGTATCTGTGTTTTCTGTATGTATATGAATTCGTCTGTATGAGTAATTACACTAGATACCGTTAAGGTAGCACTCACTAATAAGTATTTATTACAATCCAATTATACCCTTTATAGCACGTAGAATAACTAAAGATTGAGGAAAAGAACAGTAAGATTCGAAATGTATGTCTTGCAGTTTGCATGCAGCTCTTTGATATCAGTTCACGACTAACTAAGCTATATTACAAGGATTGTAACGTGTGGGCTGCAGGTAACACTAGGATGTTTGTGAAAAAACAGTACCCCACTTAACTATCTACATAACACAAAAACCTGTTACTGCGTGTTACACACTTTGCTTTACAGCAATTAACCTAAACCCTCTGTGCTATTATATGATGAGTCAACCAGCGACTAGACTGCTCATACATGCTCTCTCCAGCAAGTTCATTAACCACCAGATTTATCCTACCACAGTTACAGCCTAATATTTGCTGGATACACAATGATTGCTCTAAGAGGTGTCTTAACCGTACAAGATATTTTAAAATGTACTTTGTGTGCGGCCGGTCAGCAAGCCAGAACAGATGTACCACATGTGTTCCTTTTGCCAATTTCTTTCCTCCCTTAATGGGAATCTCGGAGTAACTGTTTTTCATGACCTGCACTTGATGGGACTGTAAACAGTACCCGTAGTGACACGTGCTGCTTGCTGATGTTCGTGTCAGCTCTGTTAGTTTCTCTCATTGCTGCCCCTCCAAAACACTCACTCGCAGCTACAAAACCTACGCAAAATACACGATCATATTTAGGCCCCTTTCCATCCATTTGGAGCATTGATACAAACAAAGGTTTTAAGTAGCTTGAAATACAGAAGCCTTCCTGTGTAAAAAAAAAAATGCAAGAGGAGCGCAGGTCACATGACACGTGACGCGTGATGTTGAATGATACACAGTACACTCCTATATAATTGCATACTCTATTTCTTTCCACACTCTCTCGCCATTACCCCATCGGAGCTAATTGGATAAAGAGACGTGGATGCTGGATTCAGCCCCCACGGTACTAGATGACCGATGTGATAACACGATGTTATGTTATGTCTGGGGCATGATGTTTTCAGTTATCTGAACTCGAACCAGTCATTCTGTCTGGCAGTTTCTTACGAAGCTGGAAACCTCTACATCACCAAGAAGGTGAAAGGTTGGAAGGCAGCACATTCCTTCCTTTAAGAAGTGTGTGTGTGTGGGGGCCTTTCAACAGTGCAAGCGATACTTTCTTCCGTAGGTGAAACCATTGGAGTTGAATGCACGACATATAGTAACAGAAGTGTAACAGCGAATAACGGGGTACATGGACTCGAGTCCCAAACATAAAATACCCTGGTCTCCTGCTACCTTTGCCTGTCTGTCACCCTCTGTGCCTTCCCAGCACCCCACCTGAACTTGTGCTGACAGGCTGTGAGAGAGAGAGCCCCATCAGCGCAGCCCGAAATTCTTAGATATAGCAACAGTGGAAAACAGCTCTAGTTTTCTACTTTAACTGCGTCACAGCAGTGAATGAATACCCTGTGTTAGAATCTGGTTATTCACGCTACATTCATTTCTCCGCACAGGAGCATCGCCTGCTAGTAGGCGGCTACCTACACCCAGCAGCAGCCAGAAACCATGTGATCTGCTCTGGATCACAAGAGCGCATTAAGCATCGGGGGCGTGGCTTGGCCACCAACGAAAATGGACGTGTGAGCCCTACGCTCCGTACCCGCCTTCCCCTTTATCCTGTTAAACCTTATCCTGGTGTCCCTAACGGACTAAGACTGTTCACTTACCCAGCCGTGGACGTCGAGGATCGGCCCGGAGCAGCGAGGCCGGCTCGGCGGCAGTGACACAGCACGCCGCGAACGGACTCCCGTGGGCAGCGCCGGCCATTTTTCTGTGGCCTGTGCGCCCGGCCTCATCCCCGGCCTCGATTGGTTTGCTGGCCGCCTTGCAGTGAGAGCCGGCCGGTCTCCGATTGCGGTGGGGGTCGGAGTCCCGGCTTCGCAGCCGACCGGCGGCGATAGACGACCGGCCCATCCAGCGGGGGACCAACGTAGTGCCCGGTGGAGCGTGCACTCAGGGGAGGAGGCCTCGCACCTCCCGTTGCTGCTGGGACCCGGCGGACGCGGCCGCGGTGGGGCTGCGCACTCGGCGCTTTGCCACTTGTGCTCCTCGGCGAACCACGGTCTGAGCCCTGGGGGTTGCGTGCATCCCCGGATCTGCCTGGCTCTGCCGTGACTCTGTGGGGGTGATCTGATTGGATAGATTGGCTGGACTGAGACGCTGGTGAGCCCTGGCGACCGCGGAGGACCTGGAGGGACGGCGCTGTGGGCTCCTG
The DNA here is from genome assembly GCF_964261635.1 of Lissotriton helveticus. Lineage (NCBI taxonomy): Eukaryota > Metazoa > Chordata > Amphibia > Caudata > Salamandridae > Lissotriton > Lissotriton helveticus. The sequence goes on along the minus strand of NC_136069.1, from coordinate 1,377,092,313 downwards.
TGGTGACGTGGACCATCTGCTGCGGCCTGCGGAACCGCGCTCCTCTTCGGCTTTGGGGCTGCGGTGTGGACTTGCCGGCTGCTGCTAGCGGGAGACGTTGGAGCTCCGGTGGAGGGCCCGGGGGCCTGGCGGGGCCTGGTCCCGGGGGCGGCCGATTGTCGAGGAGTGAGAGCACTGGCGCCTACTAACTGGGGCGGGTGGCGTCTGCCACTGGGACAACAGCACTGAGACAGACGTGCCTGCCGCCGCACACCCTGTCGCCCCCGCTTCTGTGCGGGGAGCAGCTCGACTTCAGAACCTTCTTGCAGCGTCTGCCCTGGGCTGCGCGGCGCACCTGGCCGGATCTGGGAGTGGGGTCCTTGACCTGAAAGTCCACGGCAGCGCTGCCACGTGCATGACCCGGGAAGCGGACCTTGGTTCGTGTGATTGAGCTCTTGCCCACCGCTCGGTGAGGGCCCCTGGTAGATCTGACTTGGGGAGTGCCCCACGCCTGCTGGCCGAGCGCTGGGAAATGGCTGCCACCATGGGGAAGCGCCAGAAGCCGCCTCCTGACCCTGCGGAGGACTCATCGGGCGGTCGGGACCCTGCCCCGTCTGGTGACTCGGCAGCGGGCCTTCCACAGAGCCAACTGGATCAGATCCTGAAAGCCATCACCGACACAAGAGAAGCCTTGCATCACGACATTGCTCAGGTGTCCACGAACTTGGGGCTCCTACGGGCGGACCACGGCAAACTGGCGGACCGGGTCAAACAAACTGAGGCTCGGTTGGACACTCTGGAGCCCTCTCACAAGGCATCTGAGGCCTCCCAGGGAGATCTGCAACAGCGGGTACACTTGCTTGAAAAGAGGGCAGAGGATGCGGAGGGACGCAATCGCCGCAACAATATACGCGTGGTGGGCCTGCCTGAAAATATTGAAGGTACTGACATGCTGGGCTACCTTGAAACCTGGCTTCGAGACGTGGTTGTCCCGGAGGGCCTGACGCCATTTTACACGCTGGAGCGCGCTCACCGCGTGCCGGCCCGCCCTCCTGCTGTTGGTCGACCTCCTCGGCCGGTGGTGGCGGGCCTCTTGCACGTCAGAGACCGGGACATTATTTTGCAGAGAGCGCGGGCACTGGGGCCCTACCAAGTGGACAATGCCCGTGTTTCCATCTACCCGGATTATTCCCTTGAGGTCCAGAGGCTGCGCTCCACCTTCCTGGCGGTCAAGAAGGCTCTCCGTGAGGAAGATATCCGTTACTCTCTTTTGTTCCCGGCCCGTCTGCGGATCATGATGGAGGGCAAGTCCTCCTTCTACAATTCTCCTGAAGAGGTGTGGGACTGGCTGGAACTGTACAGGGCTGGTGCGGACGCTCATCTGACATCTGGGGAGACGCGGGACGCCGCACCGAAACCTCAACGAAACAGGAGAACCAGGAGGCGGCCGCCGGCTACTCGGACCCCCTCCGTGTCACAAACTGAACTGGAATGCAAGGAGGCCCTCAGGGCGGTCTCTACTATTTCCAGGACGGCGGAGTCGATGTCGGCGGTGGAGTCGGGCTCCCGCAGAGGCTCTGAGGATGGGACGTCGGAGGGCTCGGGCGGTGGTGGCCCTGCGCCGCCTCATGTCACTCCTGGGACTGCGGATCGCTTGCTTGACGAATGACCCCTGTACCCCCCCTGATGTGGTATTGTAAATGCTGATATGATTTAGGCTATAAGTCCGGGATGGGAATGTCTACCCCGGGCTGGCTGAGGGTTGTTGGGCTGCTACCTCGTACACTTCGTGGCTCCTGCCACTGACACAGTGGGGATGTGGGACACCTGGGGAGTAATGGGGGAGGCCGGGCTAACGGTATGTGTGAGCTCGCTCTCTGTGGGATGTGGTGCTGACCCCCCCCCCCCCGATCTCACACTTATTGTGAGACTCTGGTAGTTGCCAGAGGCTGTTTTCATTGGGAATTCTGCATTTGGATGGGTTTCTGCGGTTTAGTGCCTATTCTGCGGGTGGGTGGGAAGAGGGCTTGTTGGGTTGTTTCGGGACTCAGGTTTTGGGGTACTGTCAGTGTGCCTGGAGCTTTTTCACTAACTAGAACTGTATCTGCTATTTTGAATGGGGACCCTACCTGAGCTGAAATGTGTAACTTGGAATATACGGGGACTGAACTCCACGCTGAAACGTCATAAAGTGCATGCCTATCTTGTTCGCAGGGGGATCCAAGTAGCTTTCCTGCAGGAAACACATATTGACCAGACGGAGGGGCGGGCTTTGCAGCGTAGGTGGCGGGGCCAGTTGTTTTATACCACGTACTCGGCCTTTGCAAGGGGAGTTTTAATCTGTGTGAGAGCAGGGGTTCCATTCTAGCCCTTGGTGACAGTGGTAGATCCTGAGGGGAGATTTGTGGCTGTGCAGGGCCGACTGGATGGGAGGGATTTGACACTTTGCAGTGTTTACGCCCCGAATGTAGAGCAGCCTGCCTTTTTTACACAATTATCGGGGAAACTGGCGGCAGTCTTATCTAACACGGTCTTGGTCGGAGGGGATTTTAACTCAGTGTTAGATGTGGAATTAGACAGATCACACCCACCATTAGCGCAGTCTGCGGCTCACAGGCTGGCGAAGAGCAGGCGAGAGTGGCAAGGTAGTTGGGGCCTGGTCGATGCATGGCGCAGACAACACCCTGTTGAGAGGGATCTTTCCTTTTACTCCTCCCCATATGCTCTGCATGTTCGACTTGACAGCATTCTCTGCTCGCCGGACGCTCAGTGTTTGATCCGCCACAGCGAATACCTGGCTAAAACGATATCTGACTATAACCCTTGCTTGGTGGTGGTCCAGTGGACTCGGCAGCGCCAAGCTATCCCCACGTGGCGGTTGAACCCACTGGCGCTGGAGGACGCGGCTTTTAAAGCTGATGTGCGAACCGGGGTGGAAAGCTATTTTACTGCAAATGAGGGCACGGGGTCGAGCAGGGCTCTGGAGTGGGACGCCTATAAGGCGGTAATTCAGGGAGTTTGTATCTCTGCTACCGCGGGGGCCCGCAAAACCCTCCTGCAGGATCTCGCACTGAGTGAGGATCGCTTGCGCGCGGAGGAGCGAACTAGTCATGTGAATCCTGAGGCTCACGGGGAAGTTTCGGCCGCGCGCGAGGAAGTTCCGTGACAGATGGAGAAGCTCCACTGCTTTGATTATAAGGAGTTTCTTGTTAGGGCTCATGCTGAGCGCGACAAGGTGGGCTCCCTACTGGCCTGGCTAGCCAATCCTGGGACTCGTGGTACTCCGATTGTGGCTTTGGCTACCCCGGAGGGGCACCTGGTCTACACTCAGTCGGAGATCAACGCCCAGTTCTTCGCATACTATGAGCACCTCTATAGGAGCACAATTCCGAGTGCACCTGTGGAGCTTGACGACTTCTTGCTTGCGGCACGGCTTCCCCAGCTCGATCCGGACCATGTGGACCACTTAGGCGGGGAGATCTCTGAAGGAGAGCTAAGCGCAGCTATTAAACACATGGCTCGCCGCAAGACCCCTGGCGCGGATGGTCTGCCTACTGAGTTTTACGCGACTTATGCGGATGTGTTGCTCCCACGGTTGCATGCTGTTTACCGGGAGGCCTGGGATACCGGGGCTTTACCTGCGACTGCTCGCGAGGCTTTAGTGATACCCTTACTGAAGTGTAGCGGCGACGCCAGCTCTCGCTCGGCCTATCGCCCGCTTTTCATGCTCACGACTGACTACAAGATCCTGAGTAAGGTCCTTGCGACGTGGCTTCTTGCTCACATGCGGGCTTTGGTACATCCCGATCAGGCGGGCTTCATTCCCCAATGCACCACTGCCACCTGTGTGCGTCGGCTGCTTCGGGTCATGGGGGGCGATGTTGGAGGCCTCCTGGAGGCCGCTGTACTTTCGATTGACATCGAGAAGGCCTTTGACAGCGTGGAGTGGCCATACCTGCTCCGTGTACTGGAGACATTTGGACTAGGTGAGCGGTTTGTGAAGTGGACTGCCTTGCTTTATACTGCAGCCACAGCTCGAGTCAAGACGGGTGCTACAATCTCAGCCGCGTACCGGGTTGGTCGTGGGACGCGACAGGGATGCTCCTTGTCCCCTCTATTATTCGCGCCAGCCATTGAACCACTTGCCGCTCACGCCCGGATGGGCCGAGCTTTTGAAGGTCTATCGCTGAGAGGTGATTCCCATTAAATCTCCCTCTATGCAGACGACTTGTTGATGTTTTTGGCGAATACCGGCAGTTCACTTCGTGGTGCCAGGCGCTTGCTCCTTGACTTTGGCCACCTCTCGGGACTGCGAGTCAACTGGGGAAAGTCTTGCCTTTTCCCGATAACACAAAAGGAGGACGAATCCCAGCCGGAGGGCGACCTTCGCTGGGAATACCGTTGCCTCCCTTACCTGGGCACGCATATCTATCACTCTTCACTGGCCCTCTTGGAGGGTAACGTTAATAGAGCGATCAGAAATCTGCAGGGCTCCATGGGATTCTGGCGGACGCTGCCCTTGTCGGTCGCGGGGCGGGTGGCGTTACTGAAAATGGTAGCGCTCCCCCGCTTATTGTACCTGTTCCGCACCCTACCAATCTGGGTTCCGGCAACGGTTTTTCGCAGACTCCGTTCTTTAACCTCCGGGTTCGTCTGGAGATCGGGAAGGCGTCGCGTTGCGCTGGCCACTTTGATGCGCCCTAGGGCAGATGGGGGGCTTGCGGTCCCGGATTTCGAATGGTATTACCTAGCGGCGCAACTACAGTGGCTTACCCAGGCGGTGGCTCGGGAATTCCGGGGACCAGAGGAAATGCAGGGCAGGCTGTTTCCCAGGCATATCATATCTTTTATAATTCTTGGCCAGAAGCTGGACCTGACTCAGCTCACACTTGAGGAGCGTACTCTCCGTAGCTGTTGACTTCGTTGCCACAGGCGCTCGGGTACCGCTCGCCCGTATGCCCCTGAAATTCCGCTGGGGATGTGCACGGCCCTCCCACATGGTTGGTGACTGGTCGGCGCTGGCAACCTGGGAGGAACTGGGACTGCATATGATTGGAGATCTTTACAACGACGGTGCGCTGCTCACATTCCAAGAGTTGCGAGACTCTTATGACCTCCCGAGAGGAGATTACTTGCTACACGCCGCTCTGGTGGCCAGTATTCAGAAACACTGGAGGGGGGGCTCACCGAGCCACCGACATCTGCGGGCTGCCAGTATGTGGTCATGGCGGCCGGAACGTTCAAGGCCATCACTTGCCTCTATCGGAGGCTCTCGACTGAAGCCCTACTGCCCATGGATGGATTACGAGCCAAATGGGAAGGTGATGTTGGGCGACCGATCCCCGAGACAACATGGCCGCAGCTGGTGCGCCGCGCCTGGAAGGGCACTAGAAATGCCAGGTTCCAGTTGGTCCAGTTCTTTACGCTGCACCGCGCGTACCTGACGCCCGTTAAGATTTCGCAATATTTTGCGGGCGCATCATCTCTCTGTCCGCGATGTGGGACGACCGGGGCTGACTTCGCACATATGTTTTCGTCCCGTGGTGGGTTGACTGGTTACTGGGGAGCGGTGCTGGCTTGCCTGAATGCTGCCACGGACCGGCAGATAGAGGTGGATATGGGCACATGCTTATTGTTGTGGTTCCCTCACACCCCCCGAAAACGGGTCACTAGCAAGTTCTATGATTTGGGCCTGATTTTAGCCAAAAGAGAGATCACCATGCACTGGAAATCCAACCAGGGTCCCAGCTACTTGCGATGGAGGGCCACTCTACTGCGCTGGGCGAGGGCTCAGAGTACACTAAGAATGCAACAGGCCAGGCGCTTAGACAACGACAAAGCCTTGGATGTAGCCAGAGCATTGGAGGCCTTGGTGGTGGCGCTCCAACGACCTGAGGGTAGTTTAAGTGAGGAAGAAGAAGGGGCGGCAGCGTAGGATTGACACTCTAGAGGGTAGCCTACTTCCAAAGAAACACGTGTCTAATGCACACACGGCATAGGAACTGGGGTGTCGGTCTCCCCATCGCGTTAGATTGTATCTGGCGGCAAGACTGGAGGGAGAATTTCCACTGGTAATATGCTTACTAGGGAGAGACGGAGGGCGCATTGACAGGGGTGGGGAGGGTGGAGGGCGGGGAATTTTGTGGGGATTGTTCTGTAAATGGCATAAATTAAGAAATGTGATATCATCCTGGATTGTCAATAATTGACGCATCATCTTGCTAAATGTACCATTTTCTTTTTGGATTTGGTTGCCAATAAAAATAGTTTTTACAAAAAAAAGAGCGCATCAAGCATCGAACCTAAACAAGTGCAGACAGAGGAATTTGGATTAAATAAAGCAGGGAGCTGGAAACAGAGCGAGAGACAGGCAGAGATCTACAGCCGCTGGCGTAAAGCAGCTGATTGATAGTTGCAGAGTGGTGGGAGGACAAAAGCACAGACAGGAGCAAAGCCATTAAAAAACAAATGATACAAACGGTGCGAGGAGGTGGCTCAACATATGACGCTGCTGCCTTTGTTGCAGGAAAACAGTGTTCAATCCCCGGGGTGGGCTGCATCATTCCAGTGTCTTTTAATTATGAATAAACTAAACATAAATACATAAACAGTGTCGGGTAAGGGCAGGAAGCTGCCAAAGGTGGAAATGCAATCAGCAAAGGAAAAAAGTAGTCCCTAAATAAAAAGATAACAGCTAGCAGCGTAAGTTAACTGTAGTTGGTCCATGCTGCTTCCTCTAGAAAGGGAAGGAAAAAGAAGTGATGTATCGGACCACCAGCCAAAGAAGGAGCAAGATAAGAACAGCAATACCAGATTCCACCAATGGCAAGTGACAAAACAAAGAGGAATGCAATGGGTGGAGTTTCAGCAGTAATACTGATTACTTGATGCCTCGCAGAGGCAGCGCAAGCGCTGCTCTATACGAGACCTAAAAAACGAATACACAAGATGTAAAAAAGCGGGCTATTTCTTGAGAGTTGTAAACCCGCTCAAGCAACAACCACAATCCTTGTCAGGGTGCACCACAAAAGGTCACTACATTAATTTGTGCTTAATCCTCTGGTAGCTTGGCACAAAAGCAGTTAGACCTTATTTGAAGGCACTGTGGTAAGTATATATGAGGTATACAAACAGTCATAAAGTGAAAACGAACACAAGAAAAACCCCACACTAGAGAACATTTCAATGAATAAAAAATAAATACAATCCTATCCATAGAACCAGAGTTATGCATTTCTTACATTTTCAATTAAAAGAAGCCCCTAAGATATGAAAGTGCCAACCGCTGGTATCTGGTCATGCGAGACGGGGCAAGTCGAAGGTTAAGGCTGACCACAATGGAGTGCAGGGTAGACGAGGTGGATTGGGACTGGCCTTGGCTTATCTTCGGACTTTGGAGCGGTAGAAGCTGGTATTCCAGGTCGGGGAGGTTGTCATCGTCGAAGGGGACATATTGCCGCTAAGCCCAGTAATGATTTTTACCTTCGGTCTTAGACAACTTTTGCAAATTCAAAAACCTCCAGCATGACAAAGCTGCAAGCTGTATCCAAAGAAGGCTCAATGAGGCTGGATACCATCACTCGGAAGTTCCGCTGAACAGTAGTGGCTGCTGCTATGAACGTAGTTGGAGCTACAGCGAAGTCAGGCCGACTGGCGATGCACTTTGGGTGGATCGGCTGGTAGGTTGGTCCCGGTCTTCTGTCAGTTCCTCTGGCACATTTTGATGAAAACTGTTTTAAGTACCACATTAAGGGATGAGGCAGGATGATCACCCTTTAAAACACCTCTTCCAATGATCCATGACCTGGTCAGCCCCACTTGGGGTGTTAGGACTCACTCCAGCAGAGGCCAGGTGCAGAGTTCAAGGTCTCAGGAGCTTGTTACATTCCTGTAGCTCACACAGGAGGCCAGCCAACTTACCCTTGGAGCCACTTGGTAATCCTGAGACCAAGGAGATGCCCTCTCTCTTTCAAGCAACAACGAATGCCTCGAGCAGCAGGGCAGCCCTCTGGAGTACAAGCCAGTCCTTCTGAAGTCTTCCACAGGTCCAGGAGCATACTGAAGAGGTGTTTTAGAAGGTCCCATTTTTTATACCTAGTGCCAGTCCTTGAAGTGGAGGTGACATCATGGCTTCCCTCATGTCTGGTTCCTGAAAAGATTTCTATTCCACTGCCTAGTTCCAAGTAGACTTGGCAGGTTCCTTTGTGTGTGTGCTGGATGGAACCCTTCAAAATGTAAGTGGGGGCAGGGAACAGCTCTGCCCCACCCAATCTGGCAGGATGGCCAGTCCTGCCAACAACTAGTCCCCTTTGTCTCACTGTATGGGAAAAATACAAAAAAAGGCCTACTACCAAGGTATTCACAATCATGTGACCCAGGACACAGGCATTAGGCACCAAATGTTTAGGACAAACAAATGCTAACCTTCTGAAAGTTGTGTAAAGAAGTAATTGCCAACTTCACCTTACTTTTCAGCTTACAATTAAGGAAAAACTACCAAAGTTACTATATGGTCTGTTTGGTATATCTACTTGATACCTTTTTATTTTTTATTTTCTTATTTTCAAGTATTTTTTGTTTGAAAAAGACACAACAATACGGAAAACATTTTCAACATAAATTCACTAAACAAACAATTACATTCCACATTACATATATAAATACCACATAAATATACATAGAGACACCATATCGGTTTTTGTCAACAATTAGATTCAATGAATGATCTCTAATTCTAATCAAAGAACAAAGGACAAAGTAAACATTTGGATACTATTATTCATCAAACAGCAACTTAATGCATTTCAATTTGTCAATATAATTTAGTATGCTGCAAATAAATGCATTCCTGATTTAAATGCCGACGCGTTTCAAACCCATTCTGTCACTTTATGGGTTCTCATCAGGGCTCTGTCTCTTTTGTTTGTCTACAGGGTATATGTAAAACAAAAAGAGGAAATTTTATTTTAGTATTCGGGTATATTTTTTAGCATTTACCCCTATTCGGTCCTCCATCCGTACATGGCACTACTTGTACCTGAATTCCAGCTTGTCGCCGGTCGTCTGCTTTACACTTCACTTGCTAGCTCATATGTTTCTTTATCTATAATGTAGAGTACGATTGTCAGGGAATTTATTTACATTTTAATTGGAAGCTCGGCAACTCGTTTACAAAAGCATTGCATGTAGCCTACCTTTTCTGGTCTTTATCCACGTGTATGCACCCTTATCGGTAGTTTGTTTCGTAGTATATTCAAATACTATGAGCAAATGAAAAAACTTTAATTTAATGTACATTTTTCGTCTCTTTTATTCATCCAGTTATCCTCCTATTCGGGCAACTTTTAAGACGTACCTTATCACAGTGTAGCGCATTCGTGCGCGGGGTGCAGCACGTCTCGGCTAAATAGGTTTATAGAGTTGAAGGGTTGCTTTTCCCTGCAAGTTTTAAAGGGAATTCCATCACCTAAATGAACTCGTTTTACACATATATTTGACATTGTTTTCAAACGAAATGGCATACCTCCTTTCTTCAATAGCGCGGTCCCGCGCTGAGTGCTTCGTGCGCCTATGAGACGCCTGTTTTTCTTATCCTCTTCACCGCTAGTCTCCTGTGTTTACACAGAGACTGAAATTTAGTATCAGGAACACTTAGCTTAGTGTCAGCTTTCTTAGTTAAGTCGCGCATCTTACCTGCTTGTCTTGTATGCTGAGTTTGGGTCCGCTTAGTCCTTTGACATCGCGGCCATCTTTTAGTAGGTTATTTAAGGATTCGGAAACATTCGGCAAATGGGGGCCATCTTGGAACGGGCTACTTTTAAGCTTTCTAAGTTGGCTAGTGTGTTGTTTTATTTAAACCCACGATTATTATCAACTATCAGTTTGTTACATTTATATCTTATTTTGAAAAGCCCCTTTTGAAATGTTTTAGCTGTCATTACATGATGCCGAGTGTTTATTTTAAATGCGTGAATACCAATTTTCAGCTGTTAATCCCTGATATTAATAAAACAGGTGAACATTAATCAAAGTCGAGAAACTTCTGACAGTGTATTCAATCAAGTTAGGGCACTATTGCATTTTAGAATCAGATATGCTTCTTTATGCAGAAGTAGCTTTTCTGTATCAATGGGACCTTTTGATTGGTTTACAGTGTACAAGACCGACCATCTGAAATCTGTCTCCCCATGTTGCTTGTCAATAAAGTGTTCAACCATAAGGGCTGATACCACCTTATTTTTGATGTGGGACCTGTGTTGTGTTATTCTCACTTTTATTTGCTGATTAGTCTTCCCAATGGAAATTTTTGAACATGGGCACCTGACTACATACATGACATTTCTTGTCCGACAATTGGAGTAACCATTATGTTTCCATTTAACGGTGGCATGTTGGAATTCTTTTCCCTCAATCGTATTCACACAGGACACATAATTTCCACACTTGTGGTGTCCTACAATTGGTTTCATCCCCCATTTGGATAGTAAATCGCTCTTTGGTTTAGGCAAAGCAATTTCAGCACGCACTATGTTTTGGCCAATGCTTTTGTTCTTTTTGTAGGCAAACAATGGGCGAGGGAGAGGGCATTCTAGGTTCTCTAGAAGGTGCCAATTTTTTAGGACCATTTGTCTGATCTTGTGTGTATTGGGACTGAATGTAGTCACACAGACTAGTCTGTTCAGGTCTTGTTTTTCTTTTACTTCCAACAGGCATTCACGCGGTGTACAGCGAGCCCTCTTGTAGGAATGCTTTAGCATTTTGCGTGGATATCCCCTATTCTTCATTTCCCCACAAAATGTTTCTGCATGGTGATCAAATCTCCGATTTGCGTACAGTTCCTCCTAATTCGGAGTAGCTGGCCATATGGCAAATTTGCCTTCAGGCTCCTGGGGTGACCACTCCGATGATGCAGTATTGTGTTTTTATCAGTTTTATTTTTATATAGTGATGATTGCAAACAGCCGTCAACACATGGTTGAACACTTTATTGACAAGCAACATGGGAAAACAGATTTCAGATGGTCGGTCTTGTACACTGTAAACCAATCAAAAGGCCCATTGATACAGAAAAGCTACTTCTGCATAAAGAAGCATATCTGATTCTAAAATGTAATAGTGCCCTAACTGGATTGAATACACTGTCAGAAGTTTTTTGACTTTGATTAATGTTCACCTTTTTTAATAATATCAGGGATTAACAGCTGAAAATTGGTATTCACGCATTTAAAATAAACACTCGGCATCATGTAATGACAGCTAAAACATTTCAAAAGGGGCTTTTCAAAATAAGATATAAATGTAACAAACTGATAGTTGATAATAATCGTAGGTTTAAATAAAACAACACACTAGCCAACTTAGAAAGCTTAAAAGTAGCCCGTTCCAAGATGGCCCCCATTTGCCGAATGTTTCCGAATCCTTAAATAACCTACTAAAAGATGGCCGCGATGTCAAAGGACTAAGCGGACCCAAACTCGGCATACAAGACAAGCAGGTAAGATGCGCGACTTAACTAAGAAGCTGACACTAAGCTAAGTGTTCCTGATACTAAATTTCAGTCTCTGTGTAAACACAGGAGACTAGCGGTGAAGAAGATAAGAAAAACAGGCGTCTCATAGACGCACGAAGCACTCAGCACGGGACCGCGCTATTGAAGAAAGGAGGTATGCCATTTCGTTTGAAAACAATGTCAAATATATATGTAAAAGGAGTTCATTTAGGTGATGGAATTCCCTTTAAAACTTGCAGGGAAACGCAACCCTTCAACTCTATAAACCTATTTAGCCGAACAGACTAGTCTGTGTGACTACATTCGGTCCCGATACACACAAGATCAGACAAATGGTCTTAAAAAATTGGCACCTTCTAGAGAACCTAGAATGCCCTCTCCCTCGGCCATTGTTTGCCTACAAAAAGAACAAAAGCATTGGCCAAAACATAGTGCGTGCTGAAATTGCTTTGCTTAAACCGAAGAGCGATTTACTATCCAAATGGGGGATAAAACCAATTGTAGGACACCACAAGTGTGGAAATTGTGTGTCCTGTGTGAATAAGATTGAGGGAAAAGAATTCCAACATGCCAATGTTAAATGGAAACATAATGGTTACTTCAATTGTCGGACAAGAAATGTCGTGTATGTAGTCAGGTGCCCATGTTCAAAAATTTACATTGGGAAGACTAATCAGCAAATAAACGTGAGAATAACACAACACAGGTTCCGCATCAAAAATAAGGTGGTATCAGCCCCTATGGTTGAACACTTTATTGACAAGCAACATGGGGAGACAGATTTCATATGGTCGGTCTTGTACACTGTAAACCAATCAAAAGGCCCATTGATACAGAAAAGCTACTTCTGCATAAAGAAGCATATCTGATTCTAAAATTTAATAGTGCCCTAACTGGATTGAATACACTGTCAGAAGTTTCTCGACTTTGATTAATGTTCACCTGTTTTAATAATATCAGGGATTAACAGCTGAAAATTGGTATTCACGCATTTAAAATAAACACTCGGCATCATGTAATGACAGCTAAAACATTTCAAAAGGGGCTTTTCAAAATAAGATATAAATGTAACAAACTGATAGTTGATAATAATCGTGGGTTTAAATAAAACAACACACTAGCCAACTTAGAAAGCTTAAAAGTAGCCCGTTCCAAGATGGCCCCCATTTGCCGAATGTTTCCGAATCCTTAAATAACCTACTAAAAGATGGCCGCGATGTCAAAGGACTAAGCGGACCCAAACTCGGCATACAAGACAAGCAGGTAAGATGCGCGACTTAACTAAGAAGCTGACACTAAGCTAAGTGTTCCTGATACTAAATTTCAGTCTCTGTGTAAACACAGGAGACTAGCGGTGAAGAAGACAAGAAAAACAGGCGTCTCATAGACGCACGAAGCACTCAGCACGGGACCGCGCTATTGAAGAAAGGAGGTATGCCATTTCGTTTGAAAACAATGTCAAATATATATGTAAAAGGAGTTCATTTAGGTGATGGAATTCCCTTTAAAACTTGCAGGGAAACGCAACCCTTCAACTCTATAAACCTATTTAGCCGAACAGACTAGTCTGTGTGACTACATTCGGTCCCGATACACACAAGATCAGACAAATGGTCTTAAAAAATTGGCACCTTCTAGAGAACCTAGAATGCCCTCTCCCTCGCCCATTGTTTGCCTACAAAAAGAACAAAAGCATTGGCCAAAACATAGTGCGTGCTGAAATTGCTTTGCTTAAACCGAAGAGCGATTTACTATCCAAATGGGGGATAAAACCAATTGTAGGACACCACAAGTGTGGAAATTGTGTGTCCTGTGTGAATAAGATTGAGGGAAAAGAATTCCAACATGCCAATGTTAAATGGAAACATAATGGTTACTTCAATTGTCGGACAAGAAATGTCGTGTATGTAGTCAGGTGCCCATGTTCAAAAATTTACATTGGGAAGACTAATCAGCAAATAAACGTGAGAATAACACAACACAGGTTCCGCATCAAAAATAAGGTGGTATCAGCCCCTATGGTTGAACACTTTATTGACAAGCAACATGGGGAGACAGATTTCATATGGTCGGTCTTGTACACTGTAAACCAATCAAAAGGCCCATTGATACAGAAAAGCTACTTCTGCATAAAGAAGCATATCTGATTCTAAAATTTAATAGTGCCCTAACTGGATTGAATACACTGTCAGAAGTTTCTCGACTTTGATTAATGTTCACCTGTTTTAATAATATCAGGGATTAACAGCTGAAAATTGGTATTCACGCATTTAAAATAAACACTCGGCATCATGTAATGACAGCTAAAACATTTCAAAAGGGGCTTTTCAAAATAAGATATAAATGTAACAAACTGATAGTTGATAATAATCGTGGGTTTAAATAAAACAACACACTAGCCAACTTAGAAAGCTTAAAAGTAGCCCGTTCCAAGATGGCCCCCATTTGCCGAATGTTTCCGAATCCTTAAATAACCTACTAAAAGATGGCCGCGATGTCAAAGGACTAAGCGGACCCAAACTCGGCATACAAGACAAGCAGGTAAGATGCGCGACTTAACTAAGAAGCTGACACTAAGCTAAGTGTTCCTGATACTAAATTGCAGTCTCTGTGTAAACACAGGAGACTAGCGGTGAAGAAGACAAGAAAAACAGGCGTCTCATAGACGCACGAAGCACTCAGCACGGGACCGCGCTATTGAAGAAAGGAGGTATGCCATTTCGTTTGAAAACAATGTCAAATATATATGTAAAACGAGTTCATTTAGGTGATGGAATTCCCTTTAAAACTTGCAGGGAAACGCAACCCTTCAACTCTATAAACCTATTTAGCCGAACAGACTAGTCTGTGTGACTACATTCGGTTCCGATACACACAAGATCAGACAAATGGTCTTAAAAAATTGGCACCTTCTAGAGAACCTAGAATGCCCTCTCCCTCACCCATTGTTTGCCTACAAAAAGAACAAAAGCATTGGCCAAAACATAGTGCGTGCTGAAATTGCTTTGCTTAAACCGAAGAGCGATTTACTATCCAAATGGGGGATGAAACCAATTGTAGGACACCACAAGTGTGGAAATTGTGTGTCCTGTGTGAATAAGATTGAGGGAAAAGAATTCCAACATGCCAATGTAAAATGGAAACATAATGGTTACTCCAATTGTCGGACAAGAAATGTCGTGTATGTAGTCAGGTGCCCATGTTCAAAAATTTACATTGGGAAGACTAATCAGCAAATAAACGTGAGAATAACACAACACAGGTTCCGCATCAAAAATAAGGTGGTACCAGCCCCTATGGTTGAACACTTTATTGACAAGCAACATGGGGAGACAGATTTCAGATGGTCGGTCTTGTATACTGTAAACCAATCAAAAGGCCCATTGATACAGAAAAGCTACTTCTGCATAAAGAAGCATATCTGATTCTAAAATTTAATAGTGCCCTAACTGGATTGAATACACTGTCAGAAGTTTCTCGACTTTGATTAATGTTCACCTGTTTTATTAATATCAGGGATTAACAGCTGAAAATTGGTATTCACGCATTTAAAATAAACAGTCGGCATCATATAATGACAGCTAAAACATTTCAAAAGGGGCTTTTCAAAATAAGATATAAATGTAACAAACTGATAGTTGATAATAATCGTGGGTTTAAATAAAACAACACACTAGCCAACTTAGAAAGCTTAAAAGTAGCCCGTTCCAAGATGGCCCCCATTTGCCGAATGTTTCCGAATCCTTAAATAACCTACTAAAAGATGGCCGCGATGTCAAAGGACTAAGCGGACCCAAACTCGGCGTACAAGACAAGCAGGTAAGATGTGCGACTTAACTAAGAAGCTGACACTAAGCTAAGTGTTCCTGATACTAAATTTCAGTCTCTGTGTAAACACAGGAGACTAGCGGTGAAGAGGATAAGAAAAACAGGCGTCTCATAGACGCACGAAGCACTCAGCGCGGGACCGCGCTATTGAAGAAAGGAGGTATGCCATTTCGTTTGAAAACAATGTCAAATATATATGTAAAACGAGTTCATTTAGGTGATGGAATTCCCTTTAAAACTTGCAGGAAAACGCAACCCTTCAACTCTATAAACCTATTTAGCCGAACAGACTAGTCTGTGTGACTACATTCGGTCCCGATACACACAAGATCAGACAAATGGTCTTAAAAAATTGGCACCTTCTAGAGAACCTAGAATGCCCTCTCCCTCGCCCATTGTTTGCCTACAAAAAGAACAAAAGCATTGGCCAAAACATAGTGCGTGCTGAAATTGCTTTGCTTAAACCGAAGAGCGATTTACTATCCAAATGGGGGATGAAACCAATTGTAGGACACCACAAGTGTGGAAATTGTGTGTCCTGTGTGAATAAGATTGAGGGAAAAGAATTCCAACATGCCAATGTTAAATGGAAACATAATGGTTACTCCAATTGTCGGACAAGAAATGTCGTGTATGTAGTCAGGTGCCCATGTTCAAAAATTTACATTGGGAAGACTAATCAGCAAATAAACGTGAGAATAACACAACACAGGTCCCACATCAAAAATAAGGTGGTATCAGCCCCTATGGTTGAACACTTTATTGACAAGCAACATGGGGAGACAGATTTCAGATGGTCGGTCTTGTACACTGTAACCAATCAAATGTCCCATTGATACAGAAAAGCTACTTCTGCATAAAGAAGCATATCTGATTCTAAAATTTAATAGTGCCCTAACTAGATTGAATACACTGTCAGAAGTTTCTCGACTTTGATTAATGTTCACCTGTTTTATTAATATCAGGGATTAACAGCTGAAAATTGGTATTCACGCATTTAACCACTTGGCTGCTATGGCTTTTCCCCTCCTGTGCTGAAAAGCTTTGAAACCCATTGTTCATGACGAGCTCACCTTGTCATGAGCACAGCTCCAGTGTGCCTCATGACGAGCTGAGCTCGTCATGAGCGTGCAATA
This sequence comes from Lissotriton helveticus, assembly GCF_964261635.1. Classification (NCBI taxonomy): domain Eukaryota; kingdom Metazoa; phylum Chordata; class Amphibia; order Caudata; family Salamandridae; genus Lissotriton; species Lissotriton helveticus. The sequence goes on along the minus strand of NC_136069.1, from coordinate 1,377,075,861 downwards.
GGTTAAAATAAACACTCGGCATCATGTAATGACAGCTAAAACATTTCAAAAGGGGCTTTTCAAAATAAGATATAAATGTAACAAACTGATAGTTGATAATAATCGTGGGTTTAAATAAAACAACACACTAGCCAACTTAGAAAGCTTAAAAGTAGCCCGTTCCAAGATGGCCCCCATTTGCTGAATGTTTCCGAATCCTTAAATAACCTACTAAAAGATGGCCGCGATGTCAAAGGACTAAGCGGACCCAAACTCGGCATACAAGACAAGCAGGTAAGATGCGTGACTTAACTAAGAAAGCTGACACTAAGCTAAGTGTTCCTGATACTAAATTTCAGTCTCTGTGTAAACACAGGAGACTAGCGGTGAAGAGGATAAGAAAAACAGGCGCCTCATAGACGCACGAAGCACTCAGCGGGGGACCTCGCTATTGAAGAAACGAGGTATGCCATTTCGTTTGAAAACAATGTCAAATATATATGTAAAACGAGTTCATTTAGGTGATGGAATTCCCTTTAAAACTTGCAGGAAAACGCAACCCGTCAACTCTATAAACCTATTTAGCCGAGACGTGCTGCACCCCGCGCACGAATGCGCTACACTGTGATAAGGTACGTCTCAAAAGTTGCCCGAATAGGAGGATAACTGGATGAATAAAAGTGACGAAAAATGTACATTAAATTAAAGTTTTTTCATTTGCTCATAGTATTTGAATATACTACGAAACAAACTACCGATAAGGGTGCATACACGTGGATAAAGACCTGAAAAGGTAGGCTACATGCAATGCTTTTGTAAACGAGTTGCCGAGCTTCCAATTAAAATGTAAATAAATTCCCTGACAATCGTACTCTACATTATAGATAAAGAAACATATGAGCTAGCAAGTGAAGTGTAAAGCAGACGACCGGCGACAAGCTGGAATTCAGGTACAAGTAGTGCCATGTACGAATGGAGGAGCGAATAGGGGTAAATGCTAAGAAATATACCCGAATACTAAACTAGAATTTCCTCTTTTTGTTTTACATATACCCTGTAGACAAACAAAAGAGACAGAGCCCTGATGAGAACCCATAAAGTGACAGAATGGGTTTGAAATGCGTCGGCATTTAAATCAGGAATGCATTTATTTGCAGCATACTAAATGTTAATGACAAATTGAAATGCATTAAGTTGCTGTTTGATGAATAATAGTATCCAAATGTTTACTTTGTCCTTTGTTCTTTGATTAGAATTAGAGATCATTCATTGAATCTAATTGTTGACAAAAACCGATATGGTGTCTATATGTATATTTATGTGGTATTTATATATGTAATGTGGAATGTAATTGTTTGTTTAGTGAATTTAGGTTGAAAATGTTTTCCGTATTGTTGTCTTTTTCAAACAAAAAATACTTGAAAATAAGAAAATAAAAAATAAAAAGGTATCAAGTAGATATACCAAACAGACCATATAGTAACTTTGGTTTGTTTTTCCTTAATTGTAAGGTGAAAAGTAAGGTGAAGTTGGAAATTACTTCTTTACACAATTTATTAATGGTCCAGCCGACTTCATGCCCCAGGACCTAACTCCTTAGTGTAAGAAAAAAAAAAACTTCTGAAAGTGGCATTTTGACAATTGTGACTTCAAACCCACACTTACCGTTAGAGAGGATTTTAAATTACAAATCTTTGGAGCCTAAACCTACCCTTCCCATCTGTTCCCAATCAAGGGATAGCACTTCTTAACCCCTTTGACGCTCATGACCAGCTCAGCACATTATCGAGCACAGTGGAGCTGTGCTCATGACGAGCTGAGCTCATTAAAACAGCTTTGAAACGCCCACGTGGGGCTAATTCCCCTCCTGTGCGGGGCGTTCCAATGAGTGGGCGGAGTCTTGACAAGCTCAGCTCGTCACGAGTACAGCTCCACTATGCAGCATGACAAGCTGAGCTTGTTACGAGCACCGCGGCGGCCCCCCTTCCCCCGCACCGCGGGGGAATTAGCCCCCAGTGGAAGGGGTTAAATGTAATAAGGTAACATAATGTTTTCGAATGTGAGCGATAAGCCTTACAGTAGTGAAGATCTAATTCAGGAGTGTTTCACAACCACAGTGAATTCTGCAGGATGTCTATTAGGGTCTAATTTATGGACCCTGGATACACGTTGTACCATATACTAGGAATGTATAAGTAAATTAAAGATGCCAATCAGGGCTAAGCCAATTGTACCATGTTTTAGGGAGCCAGCATAGAACTTTAGCACTGATTAGCAGTGGTAAAGTGCAAAGTCCTAATGCCAACAAAAATGGAAATCAGAAAATGGGAGGGGTGAAGGCAATAGGTTTGGGGTAGACCACAACAAGGACGACAGGTCTAACAATAGACCATCTGTTTTCCCTTACCTCTGGGACCTTTAGTTTTGGTATTCTCAATTTATTATTGCATTAAAATTAACTGAGTGCAAATACCCACCCACTTTACCTGAGCATGCTTTTGAATCCTGTGAAAAAAACACACTTAGCAATTTAGGTGTGTTTTCAGATCTGATTAACATGTCAGCACTAATAGAAAGGGACAGAGGCAAAAACATGAATTTCACCCATTTTGCACGTGATATCGCCATTTACTAACACATTTTAAGAATAGTTCTGGCTGTGCAACAAGAGAAAAAGTGCATTTTTTAAAATATAATTTTATCTTTTTATTAACAGATTGACAAAAAAGAGAAAAGAAAAACATTGGGTGAATGAACAGCATCACATTAGTCAAGACAATAAAGTGTCGATCATACAGGATCATAATGACAACACATGCGTAATGGATCATGGGGATTCTTGTGCTTCCGCCAAAGCTTGCCGTACCGGAGGAGCACAAATCTCTCCACAGTGGCTATTACAGGCCCCCCATATCTTCCCCCACTTCTCAGGGCAACCCCAGGCAACATACACCGACTTCTCCCGGAGTATACACCAGTCCATGTCCTCCGCCCATTTTGTGACCCGGGGTGGCTGGCTGGCTCCCCACAGCTGAGCAATATTCAGTTTCGCTACCATACAAGCCAGTGTTACCCACTGTTTCCGGTACACATTCAAGTGTGTGTGTTCCCACACAATCAATATACACCTCACACATTCAATATACACCTTTGGGCTTCCGGTAGTATATCCACCCCCAGAGCATCGCGCATCTCCTCATGGACCTTTGTCCAATAGTCCTGTATTTCAATGTAATGCCACAAAATATGCAACAAAATATGCATAAATGTGTCAAGCTTCCCAAAACCCCTTCGGCACTCTCCACTTTCACTGCGACCCATCTGTATCAGGCGAGGCCCTGTAATGTACGACATATGCAAAATCTTTAGTTGCACCAGTCTAAGTCTCATCTGGATCGCAACCAGTCTGGGGGATGAGACCGCCTCTGTCCAGTCTTCGTCATCTAGTTCCAACCCGTCAGCATTCCATTGTGTCCGATGTAGCCTAGTGGGTCTTCCATATTGTTGATAAGCTTTTTATACATTAAGGAGATAGTCTTCTCAGGGATATACCCGTCCAGTACTCAATCTTTGAAAGGAGAGGCCTCTGGAAGTGTAGTGCCCCTGGGTATGTGTGTGAGTAGTGCATGTCTAACCTGGAGGTATCGATAATACTCACTGTCATGTAGACTGTATTGCAGCTTGAGGGAGTTGAATGTATGTTTCGTGTCCCCACCCCAGACATCTTTGATCCGAGTGATCCCGATTAGATCCCACTTGTCAAATCCCATAGACTTCCACAGGCCCCCAATTCCACAGGGGGGTGGCCAAGGTTAATTTCCCTTCCCAGGCAAGATACCTATTGGCTGCATGCCACACGTGGACTGCATATGCCGTTGGGCCTGTCAATGAAAACTGCCTAGGCCTAGCATAAAGTGCCCTGGTGAAATCCCCACCCGGCGCCTGTCCGCGGTCCATGGCATATCCTGGATCCCCTGGGGGTCTGTACACCACATGATTTACCTCTGCTAAGTGCGCGGCCCAGTGATATTTCCACAAATCAGGAAGTCCGATCCCCCCACCATGCCAAGGGAGCGTAAGTTTTGTGAACGCTATACTGGGATTTCCGTCCCAGAGAAGCTTCCTCTGGAGGGCCTCTATTTCTTTAAAATAGGATGCCGGTACCGGGTCCATTGTATTCTAAAGGACATCCAAAAATCGGGGAAGAGCCATCATCTTAAACAGTACGGCCCTATGCAGCAGGGAGAGCGAGAAAGCTTTCCAGCACTCCACGTCCCTTTTAAACCGGCTCAAGGGAGGGTCAAGGTTGCTGGAATATCTCAACTTCGGATTAAGTGTCACATAAATACCTAGGTATTTAAACCCTACCGGTTCAATTTGCATAGGGCACGACTGAGGGATTACCGGCGGCTCGCCCGTGAGGACGAAAAGCACAGATTTTCGACAAAATTAATTGCGAATCCAGAATATCGTCCGTATGGCAAGTATATCTAAAAAATTATCAATGGGTTGCTGAGATAGAGTAAAATATCATCGGCATACAATGAGATTTTGTCCTTCATTCCGATGTCCATCGCAGGACGTGTATCGAACGGTCACTTCTGACCCAAGCCGCAAGAGGCTCCAGAGCAAGGTCAAAGAGAAGCGGAGACCCCTGTCTAGTGCCCCTGCCAAGGGGAAAGTCAGCCAACTTGCAGTTATTAACTAATAGTCTAGTCAAGGGATTAGCATATAGCATGCGCACCCAACCGATAAACTCTGGTCCAAAGCCCATCTTCGCCAGTACTGCAAACACATAGGGCCACGTGACCCTATCGAATGCCATCGTGGCATCTAAGGACACTAAGACTGCCGGCTCATAAATCTTCGGGATGCCACCCAAAATCCCATGCAACCTCCGCAGGTTAAGAGCTGTGTTTCGAAGCGGCATGAAGCCGGACTGATCTGGGTGTATCAAAGTGGCGATTACCTTAATCAATCTAGTAGCAAGTAATTTCACCAGGATTTTGGGCTCAGCGTTAAGCAAAGAAATAAGTCTATATGAGGAACAAAGCGTCTTAGGCTTGCCTGCCTTATAAATAACCACAATATTGGCCACCCACTGGTCATATGGGAGACTACTTTTATCTCTACTGTCTGCAAACATGGACCGAACATGAGGGGCGAGTCTATTAGCATTCAATATATATAATTCTATAGGGATTCCGTTTGGGCCAGTGACCTTCCCGGATCTAACCCCTCTAATCGCCTGCGCCACTTCGTCATCAGTTAAAGGGGAGTCCAGATAACCCCTATCCTCCTCCGAAAGCTCAGGCATATTGACATCCCTGATCATGTCACTGTTCTCATCCTCTGAATATCCACCAGCCGAGGTGTATACTCCCCGATAATAGTCAGAGAATTTATCCGCCTCTGCCTGCGGGTCCGTGATCATGACCGAATCTGCTACCTGCAACTCAGGCACGAGCCTAGATGCCCATTCTTCATGCTCAAGCCACGCTATCAATTTACCGTCCTTGTCTCCATGTTCATGTATCTGACTCCGAATGATAATTCTGGGCTACCGTCCTATCTCTAGCTAGGCCTTTATATTCATCCTGCCGTATTCTAAAAAGATGCAGGTCTTCCGAAGCGGCCGACCTAGCCACCTTACCTTTCAACCTTACCACCTCTGCCTCTGCGCTCGCTACCTCAGCCTGATGCCTCTTTTCTTCCCCGTCACCAAAGACAGAACCTCTCCTCACATCACCGTCTTAAATGCTTCCCACAAAGACTGCGCTGAATCAACCGTGCAAACATTTTCCTGGAGGTAGCGCTCCGAAATCATAGTGACTTCCTGGGGGTGCCGCTCACAGCGTGCTGCTGACCGGGAGGACGACGCGGGATTTGTGCGCTCTGCTAGCGCTTCTGATTTTGTGTGGGGCTCCGTGAGGGGAAAGGACTGAGTCTGCACCACACTCCGAGGGACTGCGAGGACCAGCAGTCTCCCTGCTCCACAGCTGCTGCCTCTTCCCTCGGTGTTCCCGCCCCCCCGCCTGGACATTACATCAACCTATCGTGGCCCCCGCTCCGCGGGTGCCGCTCACAGCATGCTGCTGACCGGGAGGACGACGCGGGATTTGTGCGCTCTGCTAGCGCTTCTGATTTTGTGTGGGGCTCCGTGAGGGGAAAGGACTGAGTCTGCACCACACGCCGAGGGACTGCGAGGACCAGCAGTCTCCCTGCTCCACAGCTGCTGCCTTTTCCCTCGGCGTTCCCGCCCACCCGCCTGGACATTACATCAACCTATCGCGGCCCCCGCTCCGCGGGTGCCGCTCACAGCGTGCTGCTGACCGGGAGGACGCTGATTTTGTGTGGGGCTCCGTGAGGGGAAAGGACTGAGTCTGCACCACACGCCGAGGGACTGCGAGGACCAGCAGTCTCCCTGCTCCACAGCTGCTGCCTCTTCCCTCTGCGTTCCCGCCCCCCCGCCTGGACATTACATCAACCTATCGCGGCCCCCGCTCCGCCGGTGCCGCTCACAGCGTGCTGCTGACCGGGAGGACGCTGATTTTGTGTGGGGCTCCGTGAGGGGAAAGGACTGAGTCTGCACCACACGCCGAGGGACTGCGAGGACCAGCAGTCTCCCTGCTCCACAGCTGCTGCCTCTTCCCTCGGCGTTACCGCCCCCACCGCCTGTAGTGTATAAATCTAGCTCAAAATCCCGCAACGCGGGACGCGCGCGGGACATAGCCCGGGGCGAAGCCGGATAGGACGGGACGGGCCACCCCCCTTTCGGCTGACATATTGAAGGTATACCAGCCACAAGGTAAAGACCCCCTCTAATTGTTCCGTTTCCACATTTGTGGATCCCTGCATACTTTATGGCCTTATTGCCTAATCCCACCATGACTTCCAAGGGGGACCATACAACCGGAGAGGCTGGCACTGGGCAAACGTATACTTTGCTGGATGAGTTAAACCTTCTATGCAAAACCAAATATGCCCCACTGGAAACTCCACCCATGACCAAACGCGCTAGTACACCTTCAGATATGGCTACTCTTTTAGATCCCCTCATATTATCAAACAAATCCTGCAGCACGAACACGCAAAGTATTGAACTCCCCCAGGTCCAATCTGTGAAAAGGAAACATAACGATGTTAATCAAGGTGGAAATTATCCCATAACCCTAAAACGGTGCCGTACTCCATCCTCTGCTAATTCTCCAACGATCCAACCGATTGCTGAGGTTCCTGAAGCTATAACACCCCCTCACCTCTTGCACATACTACCCCTCATCGAACAAATGGTTAGCGCTATGATAGCCCCACTGTTAGAAAAAATTACCATGTTAGGGGATAGGCCTTCTGGGATAGAGAAAGCCATTAAGTCAAACTCGCTGGTTGATAAATGCAGTGACGCATCTAATTGCCCTAAGACACCTCCTATCCACTTAGGTTTAAAATCACCTGTGCAGGAAAAAATCCGTCAAATACAACTTGCGGGCCCTAGCACTCCAGGGCAAAAAAGAGTTAAACACCCCGTAAAAGCTTCTTTTCCCCATCCTACCGCACCTAGAGTAGGCCTAAATAAAGTTAATTCTATCCATTTACCCCCGGAAGCGGCCCCATACGTGTGCATCCTTGCGGGTGTACCTGCCCTTCCATCTGGCAAAATTGAGAGACAACATGACTTACTTAATAAAACCAAATTCTGGCTGTCCAAACATAGGCCACTGCCCCGTAACTTATACGGAGCAATAAGGAGCGTTAGAAGGGTGGGTTGGTTGGGCTCTCTTCCCAAAGATGTTGCCGGGGACCTGGTACTTGTGCGATTCAGAGATCGAAATATTGTCCCTTACTTAAAAACTCGGCCCCCTCAAGTAAGAGATGGCTCAATATCATTATGGGATCTACATGATTTCTACCCCATAAACCCGTGTTTCCCTCTTTGAATATCTGGACATGTAACGATGATCAACTATGAATTCCAACGATTAATTATACATTTTTCTGATATTGCCTTAAGCCGGGACTGGAAAAAAACTTTTATGTCTGGGACCCTATTTTACTGTATTTTGGTCTCTCAAAATGTATCTTAATAATTGGATTGTAAATTGTATTTATTGTGAACTTTTATGGTTTTTTATTTTCAAAAACCGAATAAAGTATTTGATAAAGTATTTGACTAGTGACTTCCTTCTTGGTGGCAGGGTCTTTTAAGTGCCACGCATTAATAGGAGCAACTCTGCCAACTGCTGGCTGCCCAAACTCCATCCTCAACCACATAGGTGAATGGTCTGAGATACCCTTGCCCAACACATAGCACAGCCTGGACATGCTGCGGTGTGCGGTGGAGACATGTGTGTAGTGTGCCTGTGTCAGATTGTGGACCCGCCAGCTATCTACGAGCCCCAATGTTTCAAGGAATTCTGATAGCCACCTCTGAGCTGGTCTGAGTATCTTTGCCGGGTATCTGTCAACATCTCCATCGATCACCGCATTAAAGTTGCCCCCTAACACCACAAGACCCAGGGGCAAGGTAAGAAAGACAGCACTCTGGTCTCAAAATGTGTCGGATTGAAGGCCTGGGGGGACATATATGGACAGACAGGTGACTGACCTTCCCCCCCACTGACCCAAAATACCAATATATTGGTCCCTCTGGTCAGACCACATAGCCTGTACCGCCAAGGGAAAGGAGTTCTTTATCAAAATTCCAACTCCCCTGGACCCCGCAGTAAACCCTGCATGCGCCACCAGTTTATATCCCCCTTTATGAAGAGCCAAGCAGCGGTTACCAATGAGATGTGTCTCTTGCAATAAAACTACATCAGGGGCATGCCTCCTCAAAAATTGGTTAACCATTCCTCTCTTGATTCTGTACCCCAGGCCATTCACTTTCCAGCTCAGCACCTTTATCCCCGATCCCTGGCTAACACGCAACATTCGACCATTAGGGGTAATTTCTTACTGCCACATTCACACCCGATGCATAAAAGGAAAAGATTAAAGAAAAACCCAAACAATGCAAACGTAACATGTAAAATGGAATCTCCAAATCGAATCTCTTCACCCACCCCTCAGTCCACCCCCCTCCCTGCACCCCTGCATATGGCAAACGCCCATCCCCAACTCGCAGTGTGCCTGTCGCCCAATTCCCCGCTGAACTAGTAACTAAAGGTAGTAACGAGGAGGTAGTCATAGCCCCGCCCCTCCGCCCCAGCCCCAAAACAATGTCATGTGCCCAGACTTAGTTCGCAGCCATGGTGTGATCTCCCAGATCCAACAGGACACAGCTGTTGAGTCGCTCCGACAAAGCAAACAGCTCTAAATCCGACGACCTTACTGTTCAAGTCATTCCTCCTCTTCACCATGTTCGTGTTACTCAGCCCTTGTCGGGGGCCTGCTTTCAATTCAGTCCGATGCCACTTCCGATTATCAAGGAACCAGGTCTTCCCTTCAATTTTCACTCGCAACAGAGCCGGATACATCATCGCATACCGCAGTTCCTTATCCCTCATTCTCTACTTCACTGGGAGGAAACTTTGCCTTAGTTTCTGCACATTCTGGGTGAAGTCATGGAAGAAGGACAGCGTCGTGTTCTCATAGCGCAGTGGGGGCCCCGCCCGTGCCGCCTGCAGGATGGCATCACAGTCTCAAAAATTAAGCACTCTGGCAATCATCGGACGAGGGGGCGCCCCGGGCCTGGGTCTTCCTCTCGGCACTCTGTGGGCCCTTTCAATTGTAAAAAAGTTGCTGATGCCCTTCGGCTTGAGATGGTTGAGGACGATATTTTCAACAAACAAATCCAGCGCCTGATCCTCTGACCTCTTGGGCACCCAGAGAATGCGTACGTTGTTACGCCTGGCTCTCCCTTCATACTCATCTAGCTTCCTATCTGTGGCATCTCTAGATGATTTAAGGACACGCACTTCCTGTTGCAGCTCCGCTACATCTTCCATCAGGCTGGCAGTCTTGATGTCAAGCGACTTCACCTTCTCGCTGGCCTTAGTTAGATCTGCGCGAATCAGGTTGACCTCAATCGTGACAGCGTCCAATTTATTGTCCAAGGATTCCATTTTGCCTCCCAGCGAAGACTGGACCCCACTGATAGCAGCCATGACATCAGTCAAAGTCGGTTCCGCTAGGGCATCGTGTGTGTCACCCCCCCACTGACTGGGTCTTCCTGGGCTCCACCGTGGACCCTTTGGGCATTGTATAGCGATCCAACTTATTAGATTGGACATGCTTCATCCCCTCGAAGACCTGGGCACATTCTTGTTAAAATCCGGCTTCGTCGCCATCGCCTCAGTCACCTCTTCCTCTTAGCTTGTTGCCAGTCTTAACAGACCACACCAGGTCCGGAAGTGCTAATGATCAGTTGCAGCACAATATATGCTGTACCCTGCCACTTAAGTCAGTGCCAAAGTCAGCGGGCCTATTCCCCCTGGGCACACAGGCTTGCGGTGAGTCTCCTATCAGGTGTCTTGGTGGCAGCTCTTCACTTCTGTTGATTGTAGCCATACTCAGCTCAATGGGAAACATAGGTTTCAGCCTCGGCCGGGTCACACTGTCAACAGACCATTGCGCGGATATCACAAACTGTCTCTTTCTGCACAGGGGGAGTGCACACTATCAGTCAGCACTACACCGGCATTCCAAAAGGCTCACCGCTCACTGCAAACAATTAGGCACAGTAGTTTACTCAGAGACCTGTCTGGAGTATCAATCTGGCCATCATGCGGTCCTGCCAGAAAGCCCCTTGCATCCCCTTCACCACTGCCAGGCGTCTACGCAGCCGTCCCGGGCCGCCGCACCTCAGCGTCTATTATGGGTTCCCGGAGTCTGATTGGCAGACCGCCGGGGTCCCCGCACAGCCTTGTCCACTAAATATCGGCTACTCGGCTCCAGAGCCACACGCCACACACCACAACCCCTAGGGGCTGACCGCGGATCTTCCTTCACGGCGGGCGCGACGGGGGTCCGCAGCCGTTCACCCACTCAAAAACCGCCTTGTTGCGGCGCGTCCGCCTCTCCGATATTACAGGATAAAAGTCCCCAAATTGTAAACATTGCCAGCGGCTTTGCCGGACGGCAGCAAAATCAGGGACTCAGCCTGGCCAGGCAACTTATGGTGATGCTGTGGGGGGGGGCGGACCGGCGACTTCCAGTCTCCGACTCCGTTGTTGTGAGACTAGCGGCCAGGGACAGGATACACTCCAGTTCCCGGCTCGAAGAGCAGTAGGCCGCAGGCTGAGAGGCGACATAGCTCAGGCCCACGACACCGGACCCCGCCAAAAGACACCCATGGGTTTGTTTTCACAATAAACTCCAAGCAGGCTGAAACCACAAACATTAGGAGTATTAGAGGACTATTTAGAAAAATGCAACAACTGTAGCAAAAAATGATTGCTCTTTAGAAGTCTGCTTGTTCCTGAAATTGGTAAAACAGTGTTCCTAGCACAGCAAACCTTTCCTGAATGCAATTTTTAGAAAAACACATGATTTCCCACAGAACCAAAAGTTTGTTATGCACCAGGCATCTCTGTGTTAGTTTGTTGTACATATAACAATAACATAACAGTAGGTTTGTGCAAGTGCCTTTACAAGGTCACATAACTCTAAGGTGCTTTACCAAACCGTTGCAACACAATCATTTTAAAACATGCCTTTTAAAAGATGGCGAGCTCTATCCATTTTCTCTCTTTCACCAATGTTAGAAATGGGGTAGCATGGTGCAGAGTGGGCAGGCCAAACTCCCACATAGTACGCACAGGCGACACCCAAGGCACACTCCAAAAAGAGACACAGCACAAGATTAGTTGAAAGCAGTAAGTGTATTATAAGATAAACACCTTGGAACGTAATCACAATTCAAATAACCTGCACCAGCCGGCATTAGGTAAGGACTTATACGGGGACTATTTACAGGACAGCGCCAATCGGGCCGCTGCCCGGACCATTACTGGTACAGTTCGGAGGAAGGGAAGGGTGAAGGACAAATGAAACAGGTAAATTCAACAGTCTCCACCCTGTAACAAATATAGCAGGCACAAACCTTAGGCAGACTCCATTAACAGTGACATAACCTTAGCATGAAAAACATTAGGCACATCAGTATAGGGCCCCGTGCCCCTAGGCATAAGTCACACTATGCATAATCATGACTGTAGGCACGGCCATATTGAGATGGGGGAAACATTATGCGTAACCTTCATTCGCATGACCACATTCCACATGGAGCCCCACAGCTTGAAGCACACTCAGCATGGGCCAGTAACCTTAAGCAACAAGACACTAGGCATGAACTCCTCAGGGTGCACATTAGGGGAAGCATCAACACATTTGCATAAATCCAGAGGCTCCTCCCTAGGCATAACAGAACTAGCCCTGCGGCGTAACAGCCATATCAAAAGGCATGGAACCTTGAGGCAGCTCAGTCTGCGTAAACCCCATTGGCTTAATACAGCACTCTGTCAGCGACTTTTTCCCTGAGGAGGGACATCAATGCAGTCTAGCGCCGAGACGCCTACGGGTATTCGTTCGCGCTTTTACAAATGTCAGAAAATAAATAAATAAATAAATTAGGCACAGAACACCCGGTGCAGTACCTCAGTATATGTCCCTGGGGCCTAAGATCAGCAATATATAAGCATTAGGGGAAGAAACACGTATGTGGCCAGTTTAGGTTCTTCTCAGGCTCACGGAGGTCTATGGCAGCTGGAAGTGGGGGTCCCCCATCTCTGGGGTTCTCTAATTACACAATTGCCCCTCCCGGGACTCGGTAATGGGTGCGCTGTGGCCCCCCCTCTGGTCGTTGTCACTGCCCACTGTCCAACGGGGCAGTGGCGTCCATCAAAACCAGTTTGGGGCCTGGGAGAGCCTCCCACAACAACCACTGGTCCCGGGGCTGGGCACCGACCCTGTGCCCCGACACACCCCCAACCACCACACAGCTGAGCCCCACTCACCGGGTTCCTCGAGATGGCTCGGCTCCTCTCTGGCGCTGCAGGACCTTCACCTGGAGCCTTTGAGGCTCCGGTCGTTCCAGGTGACACGCAGGGCTCCTCTCCCCTCCGGAGCCCTGCAGACGTCGCACTGCTCATTTCCGCCCTCACCCGGGGCACCTTGGTCTCCATTCCGCTGTGGCGGGTGGCAGGCACGGGGAACACGCGGGGCTCTCCTCCACTCTATGAGAGCCCCACCTAAGACAACACGTCTCCCAGCTTCACCCGGGCCCCCCCTCCTGGGGACCCGGGGCTTTGAGGCAGCCTCAGCGGGCTGTAGGTGTCTTTGCGGCTGCTGAGCCAGCGCGGGGCGGGCTCCCGCCTGGCTTCTCCATCAACACAGGGCTCCCTCCTCATCACGGGAGCCCTGCAACGCCACCTCCTGCTTCCGACTTCCTCTTCCTGGTCAACGGCCACGCCCCTAACCAGGCACGCCTCAGCCTGGCTTCCGGGTCACTGCGAGGATTCCTCTGCAACCACGGGTCGCGGCGGTGATCTTCTTTCGTCAAGTGCGAGGTAGGCACCCGCTGGTGGTGCAGACACAGCACTCCCCTACTTCTTGGCCTGGGTGGCGGCGATGCTTCTTTTCTCGGCGCCAGCGCGCGGTGGGCACCCGCTGAGTTAATTAAGGTGCCAATGTGGGGTAGGCTCTTGTGGCGTTTCCCACATGCAGAGGCAGTTCTCCTGGGCTGCGGCGGTGATTGCGGGGAGTCAGTCGGTCCCACAATGAGGGGTAGGCTCCCTCCAAATTAGTGTAAAAACCACGTGGTAGGCTCCCGCTGGTTTAAATAAACATACCAACTCGGGGTAGGCACCCGATTCTTCTGGGGCATGCAAAGCGCCGCCGCTATGCGGGATGGGCACCCGCTGTGCTTTCAAATAACACAGTCTGTCCTGGCCACACAGCGCTGTTGGGTCCACGATTCTTCTTGGACCAAAGTAACATAAATCACTGCGGATATCAGCACCTCACCTCTGGGGCTGGGAATATAGCGCTGCACTCTCCAGGCGCTAGTCAGCAGGCAGATAACGTGTTCTTGTCTTCTAGGCCCTTGCCAACAGTCAGGGCTCAGGGGTAGCGCTCCTTCTCTCTTCAGTGGCAGCAGGCACTACTGGGCAAGGTCAGCAGTCAGTGGGCACTCATCAAGACAGGGCGGTAGGCTTGACAAACCATCCTCCACTGCAGCTTGGCACTCCTCCTGTACAGCAGCCTTTACTCCTGCAGTGGGGCTTTCACTAGCCCTGTGGACAGCAGAGGGGTTTCAGTTAGGTGCAGGGTCAGCACACAGGCCCAAGTGGTGGCTCCCCCTGGCAGCAGGTCCCCTCACATTCCTGTCCCTGCTCTGTCTGAGCACATGGTGGCACAGCCCCCCTATTTATGCGCCCCTCACCCCACCTACCAGGCAGTGCCAGAAGCTTCTCGAAGCCTCTGGGGAACTGGTTCTAACTAGCTCAGGGGGAGGAGTAGAGCACCCTGGGTGCCAGGCTTTCCCTCCCAAAGCAGGGATGGTTGGGAACCGAACATCTAGACTGCTAAACTACTACAGTCAGGTAGCACCACACACAGCCATGGCATCCATTTTAAACGCAGCATATTACCAGGGTACATTTTTACAATGGGGGGTTAACAAGTGCACACCATTGCATTACATTTAACATGGCGTCTCACACCACACATCGCCTATACAGTTTTCTACCATGGGGGAGACATCCTAAAACAGGGGGGTGAAAGCGAAAAATTTTGGGGAAATGGGCCAAGTCCAACAACCACGATTTTATATTTTTTGCCATTATGTCTTTTTCTTGCTATAAAGAAACATTAGTGTTCCATTGTGTCTTACTGTGAAGTTGTTTTTCTTGTGATGTCTGCTTCCCTTCAATATATATCTTTTTCCTCCTTTATACTTTCTCTACCTTTAACGTTATTAAATATGTCTTACTGCTGTGTTTAGTTACCCTACTTTATATGCTAAACAGTTGTTGGTATATCTTTCCTCTCACTGTCGGTACTCATAAATGCCTTTTCTTTGTATGTGATTTGATTCTGGATTTCTGTAATATGCTTTTATCCCATTGTGAGTTGGGGCGACATGGATGTTCAAAAGATAGAGTTTGCAAATGACTTGCCACACATGCTTTGTGAGAGATGATTTTGGAAAGGCTCCCAAGAACTACCTCTGTGATGGAAAGTGTGGCAATAGGGTTGTTTTTACCATGTGGACCTTAGCGTTGGGTATTTTATTTGACACGACCGGTGGACAACTCTGCATCACAGCTTACCTATAAAATCTAATGACAAGTGTATATGGTATCACTCGTGTACTACTCATTTGGATGTTAAAATGTGCCTGTAATATGAAAACTACTTTATTGTGCATAGGTTGTACTTACTTTGCAACATGACTTTGTGTTTAGGCTACATCACAGTTATAGAGCAGTAGAGTAGTAGAAAAGATATTTCTAAGTAACCAGAAATCATTAAGTAACAATACAATGTAAGTTAAAAGGTTAAAATTGGGCTGTTAAGGATTAAGCTACAAGGGTCCATTATCAATTCTTTTTGGCCTTCGCCACCCTAATGATCTAGAACAAATTTGGCTCATATCGCTTTCTGATCACAGCAGCACTCCTAAAGAAGTTTGCTACTGCTATGCAAATATCGGTAGAAGCCAATGAGTGCAGATAGCTAAAACCATCTATATACCTGCACAGTCATAGCTTTCTCAATAATGGGAGAAAAAAATCTAACCCTCACAGACTTATAAAGTGCACAAAATAGTACAAAGTGCAACGTGCTTTGCTTAGTTAAATTGTCAATGGGGCAGGTGTGAGCTTATCCAACCATCCTGCTTGACGAGGGAAAGCTACCAAAAAGTGCACAGTGCCTGCCCGAAACCTAATGAGATCAAATCTGATCTTGAGATTTGTGGTAAACATAAAAAAAAACAGTTTGATGGCCTTAATGGGTGAGCAGGCTCCCAAATGGGCTAAAGGCTGACGATTACGCATAGTGCCCTTAGAAAAGGAAGCCTGTTTGATAGTGTCTTTGGCATTTGGGGGAATATTATGGAGGTGAACAGAAAAGTGACCTAGGCCTAACTCATAAAACATGTCCTTCAAAAAGTGAAGCTAGGGGATCTTATCTGCACTGTGAGCAGTAAGACAATCCATAATGATGTCTCTTGAGAACTCTAAGTCCTCCGATAGCCAGATCTTAACCCATAGGCACAATGGGGCAAGACCAATACAGTCCTCTATGAGTTCTAAAGAAAAAGAGAGTGTCCACTGCCCTACTTGTCTGCTGTGCTCTGAAATTCAGGAAGGGGTCCCTTTTTATCTGAGTGTTGAATAAGTTGCACAATTATGAACATTTTTTTCTAACTGTTTCTATCACCTTTCTCTGCATCACAAATGTTTTGGTTTTGTGGTCCGAGGACCACATACCATGATGCATGATTTATTAGCATTAACTTCTAGGTCAAGGGATTTCATAAATTCTGTGAAACTGTTGAGGGATTTCTGTATACCCATAGCTGTCCTGTGTCATCTGTGTATAAGAGCAGAGAAACAAATTTCCTACCAATTCTTGGGAAGTCAAGCTCCTTTTTAATAAAAAGTCCTCCAGCCCATTTTATAAATGAGAAATAAACACAGGGCTAAAATGCAGCCTCAACAAACCCCTTCAGTAGAGATAATAGAAGGTGTTTTTCTCCCTTGCTGCCATATCTTACAGTAACCCATGCCCCTTCTAAAACCATATTGTGTACTCGACAGGACCCCCTTTTTTTGGATGCCCACTCCTTTAGATGCGCAATAAGGACCCTACCCAGGACCTTTACTTTTGCATCAATCAATTATATGGTTCGGTAAAACAAAGGGTCATTTTTGTCTCCCTTTTTAAAAACGGGGACTACTATCGCCTCTTTCCAAAATCTAGGGAGTGGGCCGGTAATGGCTGCTTTAAAGATATTAGTTAGTAATGGTGCCCGCAAATTAGAATTTCTCTTAAAGCGATCAAGGGGCAGCCCATCTGGGCCAAGGGCTTTCACACTAATGTCCTGTGTGATAGTCACCTCTACTTCTTGAATTGAGATGGGTGAGCTTAGCTGTAGGGCTTGGATTGAGTCCTGGGGCATTTTCTGTGCTACCGCTTCTAACAGCCTGTGTGAGGGGTGAAGAGATGGGTGAAGTGAGCTTCCCAGGCTTCACCTAGGATCAGCAAGTCTATCTGTCTCACGTCTTCTGTAAATATTGGGTGGTTTGTAATTTTCCAGAATTTTTTTTAATCCTCAAGGGATCCTTCACATTCCAAGTCCTACCATGCCTCAATCCTTAGTGCCCTTTTCCGCTATTCAATCACCATTTTATATTTGCTCTGCAAGATTTTAACTCGCTCTCTGTCACAGGGGATTTTATGAAGGGCTCCTTTTAACTACTTGTGCACTTTGGTGCATTCGTTATTGAACCAGCTCACCAATGGAGCATGCTTTTGAGGTATCTTCTTTACCAGGCTCAGGGACATTTCAGTGCAAAGCACCTCAAAGTCTTGCACTATATCAGTTGGTGTAGAATCTGGCCTCAAACACCCATCTATAAGATTATGGTTACTTGAGATAATTTCTTAATAAAATATTTGGGAATCTACCTGGTCCCATTTCAATCTAATACCCTTATTGGGATTAGACTGGATCACAGGATCTTCCGTAGTGTTCATCTGTGAATTTATGAGAAGAGTGGCTATGAGTGGGTTGTGATCACTCAAACTATTTGGTATCATTTTAAAATCCTGAACCAGGGCAGTAGAGTTCCTAGTCGTTAACATAACATCAATAGAACTTACCTGACCATCTCCAACAAAGGTTGGACACTGCTTAATAGAATTACAAATACATTCATTTTGAAAGCTTAAATCATTTATGACCAGAATGGCATTTAGAGCTTCCCCCAAGTATGAATGGCTAGAATGAGCCATGGACTGGCCATCGTTGTCTTCCAACCCACAAACGCTTAGGGTGCTATATTTGCAAAGAGTTCAATACAAATCTGCCACCCATAACATACATAAGGGTTGACTCTTATCAGAGACTTTACTAACTTCATCTTGCAAATCCTCTATTACTTGACAACTGCGCTTATCAAAGATGTTATAATATAGGTTCACCAATAACAGATTGACGTGGGCCGAGCCTGACATCACTAGTAATTGATACCAGGTAGAGGAACAAATGCATCTGACTTTTACAAATGCATATTTTACTTCTATAAGCACTGCAGTACCACCCTTGGCCCTTTCTGATGTAGATGGAATCAGTGGGATACAAAAAGAGTGAAAAAATCATTTGGGGACGAGTTTATTGTAGGTAAATTAAATCACAGCCTCCAATGAAGCTCAACCAATCACCATTCCCGTGTTTTGGGAGGAATCCCACTATGTTCCATGACATAATTCTAAAAGGAGTAATCATATTTTCTTGTTGTACTTGCCCCATTTTTAGGTTGACAATTATATCAGTGGTACAGGAAGAAATAGATAATGCCACTACTTTGGCCGCTCCCTCAAGGTTCATTACCGGTGAGGCGTTACTAGATTGTTCAGCACCGCCTACTTGCCCTGCCATGCTGTGGCCAACTGTCAATCTATATCTGTCAAACCAGAAAGAACGTCAAATCGGTTTGTCTGCTCAATAGGCTCTCTGTTAATCTGTTTGGTCTGATTATAGGCTTGCCACTGGTAAAGGCTAGGACCTGTGTGGGACGGGCGTAGAAGAAACCTAGGGGACTCGCCCTTATAGATCCAGGCTCACCAGTCATATCAGTCAGGCATGTTAGCAAAAAGTGCACACACCTGGGATCTTTCAACTTGAAGACTACACAATCTCCCTCCACCGATTTAAGTGTGTGGCCTAAACACCTTACCCTACGCACCATAATGATGTTTTCCATTATTTTCACTTGACAACCTGTGGGCTGATTTGTCGATAAGACTTTGGCAATCCTCATATTGATCTAACCGCAATGGAAGAACTTCCATTATCAGTGGGTATGGAGTGCAATCTGGGGGTAGGTTGAGCAAATCTTGTGCCCCCTTCCCTGGGGGGGGGGGGATGCCAGTTTTGTATGATTTTGATTAATGGCGGATTGTTTGCCATAAGGCAGGTCATGGCCAAAGTGATGGGCCTGATCTATACCTTTCCCCACCCCTGCTCCAAGGTCTTTCCTTGTAGCCATTGGCTCCCCGATATCCCTCCTGACTTGGATAATGGGTTTCGCCCTCCCAGAAACCCCCTGCACCCGCAGAACCAGAGTAGGCAGAAGGGCCATCTCCTACATTGCAGCCAAAGCCTGGAGCGATCTCCCCCACCCTCGACACCTTCAGGAAGAACCTTAATACCTGGATCTTCGACTGAACCTGAGCTGCACCCCCCTCCCTCCCCCAGCGCCTTGAGACCCTCATAGGTGAGTAGCGGGCTTAATAAATCCCTGCTTGATTGATTGATTGATTGATAGTTGGCAGAACTCAGACATTTTGAGGATTGAAGGTGTTGTGGGGGCATTACCCTTTTTTGAATGGGCAGCTTCTTGTTTCCTAGTATAGGCAGTATGGAGAGTTTAAGCACTTTCATCCCTCCTTGTGTTACAACTTATACTACATTCAGATTTCTCCTTTAACTCAATTGTCACAAGGCGGAGTTGCTCTTCAATGCAGCCTAGACCAGCTAAAATGGGCTTTAAAGCATCCAAAATAAATTGGCACTGCCTTTTGGATTTTGTGTCCACCTCTGTCCTTATTCTTTTCCCCCCAGTTGCTTGCAATCGTACAGCCTCTTCCTCGGT
Organism: Lissotriton helveticus; assembly: GCF_964261635.1. Taxonomy (NCBI): domain Eukaryota; kingdom Metazoa; phylum Chordata; class Amphibia; order Caudata; family Salamandridae; genus Lissotriton; species Lissotriton helveticus. The sequence continues at coordinate 1,377,056,056 of NC_136069.1, read as the reverse complement.
CAAAGCAGGGACTTTTGGATTATTTGCACTGTTGATCACAGATGCGTTTAAAGTATTGATGATAATTACTATTGGCGACATGGGGGCCAGTGGGTGGGGCTCGATTTCAATGTCAATATCCTCCTTGTTCCCTATTCAGGTAAGGGAGAGAGAGTGAGGGTGGGACTAATGCTAATTTTCTTTCCGTCAATTTAATTTATTTGCTGATTGCACCCACTGCTTTTTGTAGAAAGCCATCCAGATTAGAGCTTGTGACTATTAGGGCTAGAATGTTTTTTTCGCCTAACCATGGCTTCAAAATCATTAGAACAGGACAACAAGAGAGATGACTGGGCTGTTCCTAGGGGGAGAAAGAAAGAAGGAGAAGGTCACTAAGGTATAAGGGCTAGTGCTCAATGGAGGACCACCCCTGGGTATCCAATTTGTTGGATATAATGGCCTCACACACCCTTGCGAGTGTCATGCTTCATCATAGGCAATTAAAATCAAGGGCAGCCGGTGTTCATGGGAACTTTGGTTTCCCAGATTGGACCGGGGCTAAAGTGCAAGTGGTGTGGTCAACATGTTTCTTGCTTCTAGTACATTGAGTGCGATTCTTCAGGACCTAGTAAAAAACTACAATCTACAAAACATGACCTAATGATTAGTATCAGTGTTAAATACAGCACATAAGTTGTACTACCTGTTTGACCCTGCTCTTGCCTAAAGGTTAGAGTTATGGGGTGTCAACAGTACCCGATGGGTCTGACATCAAGGGAGAAGCCATAGGGGTTGAGGTTTCTACTGCTTGTGTCAGGGCCAGTAATGCCTACCCATCTCACCGGGTCCGGACTAGGTCCTGAAGAATCGCAGTCAATGTACTAGAAGCGAGAAACATGTTGACCACACCACTTGCACTTTAGCCCCGGTCCAATCTGGGAAACCAAAGTTCCCATGAACACCGGATGCCCTTGATTTTAATTGTGGTAGAGGACCACCAGAATAAAATTGTTTTCCGGTACCTTGTACCACATTTTATCCTCACCCGCACTATCTACTCTGTCCTTGCCCTTCACCCCCACTTCACCCATAGGCAGTTGGATAAAGATCTGCGATAAAGAGCCCCTCTTTGAGGTGAGTCAGTTGGGCATTGCACCGCCTGCCCGACGAGGAGCATTGCCTATGATGAAGCATGACACTCACAAGGGTGTGTGAGGCCATTATATCCAACAAATTGGATACCCAGGGGTGGTCCTCCATTGAGCACTAGCCCTTATACCTTAGTGACCTTCTCCTTCTTTCTTTCTCCCCCTAGGAACAGCCCAGTCATCTCTCTTGTTGTCTTGATATCTGGGGCTACGACTGCGGCCGGACCTTCCATTCTCTTTTCTCTGAATGGTAATCAAAGACCTACTGGATCACAGTTGATCCTTGTCCTCCCCTACCCTTTGTTACATTCAAAATCATTAGGGCACTTCACTCACCACGCAGAGCCTGCATTTCCTTTTAATGGTTTTTATAACATGTGCCTTAGGGGATGGGGTCCAGGCAAAAACAACACAATTGAAGACCATATACACTACCAAAAGCTGTGCTATCTCATTTACCCCAGTACCTCAGCTCTCAACTGGTTGCAGGAATGTCCAGATAGTGGGGCCAAGAGGGCTTGCTAGCCCAGCCTCGTTCAGCCGCAGATGGGCACAAATGGCCCTGCACTAGGCCTGGGCTTTGCCCAGGCACCGCTGAGTGCACCGTCACACCTCCCATGCTGTAGGACTCACCTAGCGATGAAAAGGCATCACGTCCTCCTCCCTGGGCAGCGAGACCCACCCCAGAGAAAATTGTGGAGGTTGGTGTCACCGGCCTCCGCTCGTTCCCTGCAGCACCACATCCCACACTGCGGGAGACTCCTGGGGCTGAAAAGGCATCAAAGGAGGCTCCTCCTCCTTCTCCTGGGCAGCGATGAGTTCTGAGGGACAGAGTTCCAACCCAAAGAATGTTGCAGATGTTGGTGTCTCCGGCCTCCACTCGTCCCCTGCTGCAGCGCAGTCTACTGGCACTGAAAAGGCATCACATGAGGCTCCTCTTTCTCTTCCTGGGCAGCGATGAGTTCTGGGGGACCAAGTCCCACCGCAGAAAAAATTGCAGAGGTTGGTGTCCCCTGCCTCCGCTAGTCCCCTGCATCAGTTCGTCCCATGCAGCGGGTGTCTTCTGGTGCTGATAAGCCATCACAGGAGGCTCCTCCTCCTCCTCCTGGCAGCGATGAGGTCTGGGGGACTGAATCACACCCCAGAGAAAGTTGCGGAGGTTGGTGTCTCCGGCCTCCACTCGTCCCCTGCAGCAGCATTATGAAACTTTTTGATTTAACATGCTTTTTCCTTTCTGCACTGTTCTGTATGCATGCTTTCCACCAAACGTTATTTTACATTGAGTAGGAAGATATTCCCAGTATTTCCTAAAAGTCTTTTTTCTAAATCCATGACATTAACATATGCTTACGCTTTGGGACTCCAAACTGGAAAAAAAATCACATTGTTTACTGTGCACTTAAAGTGCTATCTTCCTCCATTATTGAAAATGGTGAAAAGGGGGGTACTTTGAAAGAGACTAGAGAATTGGGTGGTTTTTGGGTATGGGTGAAGCCTATTGGGTAGAATTTCTACCCGAGCGGCAATAAGACCAGATTGAACAGCAGTTCACACTACACTCCTCCACTTGTGAAACTTCTCTACGTTTTTTTTGCAACTTCGTGGAGTTCTATGCAGCAAAACTCAGCGAATTAGGCCCAGGCTTAAAACATGGTCAGTACCACCTCTCAGTCCCCAAACCCCTGTCTTAGTAAGCAATGCTTCCCTTTGTGATGCCATCTAGAGTCATTGTAGCATATGCCTCCCCTTTCTTGTAATCCCCCCCATGTGAGCCTAAGGAGGTATATTAGTCTTTTGTTTTTCAGCATTTTTCTTAAATTCTTGTCACCTATCTTCTACAGTATTTATGAATTCTACTTCTATACTATGTAATCCACAGGTCAGATTATTTCGATGTGCATATACAATATCTATTGTTTTAGTCATCTGGAAAAATTCTCCCATATGCTCAGCGTTTCTTGCACTACTCACTATCTTAATGTTCCTTTTAATAGGGACTTCCGAAAATACTAAATCATAGTTGGAGTAGAAATACTGAAACTGATCCTTCCATAGAATAAACTAGTTAGTACACTACATTAAATACCATATGTTAATGGAAGGTGGTGATAAGTCACACCTTCCAAGACAGTCGATGGTGATTGTATGCACACATAACAACCTCTTGCATCCATTGTATCAACATAATCATACCACAATTTTGTAAAAACATTTTATTGAAAAATCATTAATAGAATTATCTTGTTGTAAATCACTTCCTGTTAGTTCTTTAATATTAGTCTCCGGATCTTCTTTCTGATCTTTCTTTATCTGAATATTTCTGAAAACATCATTATTAGTAATATTATCTTTAGTAGGATACATAAAGTAAGGTATTATTAAAATGTATATTAACCAAACAAACAGCATTAAAAGGACACAAATAAAGCAAGCAATAAAACATCTTCACTTAATTAAAACTTGATTTTGATTACCAGTATAATGTCTAGCAATTTTGTAAGTAAGTCTATTTAAAAATTAGCAAAAAAAAGAAAAATTGAAAAACTGAAGAAAAAGATTGTTTGCTAAAATCTGTGTATCCCACACTTTTTGAACCTTTTCTGAACCTCAGGTCTCGAGAGATTATCACATTTGATTTATCTTCAAATCTCATCTCTCTTTTTCTGCACCCCTTTTTCTTTAGCACAGTTCATTTAGGGTGGCTCATATATGATGAATTGCTTCTGATGTCTTTCTCTGAAAAATCTGCTGCAGCAGCTAAATATGTCCATTCAGGTGCTGTGTACTTCTTGTTTGCAACTTTTGCTCTTTTTGTTCTTCACCCTGTATTTTATTCTCCTTCAGAATCACTTTGTTCAGATTGGCTAGAAATTTCAATTATGGTATATGGAACTTTTTTCTTCAGAGTGTATTTTACTCTAATGACTCCTTTAGGCCATTTATCACCTTTCCTTGTGCTTTTTCTAGAAACACTGTCTATTTCACTTGATTTGAAACTTCTCTTAGCTGATTTCTTTTTTCCTTTTCTTTATTTCTTTCAGGGTCCAACTCTCTTTCAGTTTCAACAATGACAGTATTACGAGACCTAGTAGTTTGTGCACACTTTACTTGATTCTTAGTGTGTTCAGATTTCTTTTGTTCTTTTTGTTCAACTTCAACTGCTTTCAAGCAGACTTGGGACTCTTCCTGTATGACTTGCGTGTATCCAATTAGGCAAGCCACCACATTTTATTGCTGTTGTTGTCACAAGGATCACTTGATATGACCCATGCCATTGAGGTTCCAAACATGACTTCCTTTTGTGTTTCTTGATGAGCATCCACTCTCCAGCGCTCAAATTATGGCCTTGTTCTAGTTGTTTTGTAGTTGCAACTTCTACAACCTAATGAGACACAGAACACACTACATCATTTCCTCTATCTGACTCTAATGAGACTGAAAATCCGAATTGAATAATTAGCTCTGTAATAAGCAATTTGGCAACTGTTAAGCTGTCATTTTGTCTTGTTGGATAAGCGTCCACCCAACAAAAAAACAGACGTATAATCACCAATACGTATTTTAGACCATGGCAAGGAGGCATCTCCACAAAATCTAACTGTATGCGGGTAAATGGACCAGCATTACCTGGTTGTTTGAAAGGGTTCTGCTACTGACCGTCTGGACTCGTGCCATAGCGGTCGCTCCCCACGCCTCCTGATTCCTGAACATAGCGCCTACTGCTGGAGCGCTTTCCCTGAAGCACTTTCCCTGCGCTCCGCTACTGCAACTTCTGAACTACACTGCCCTGCTATCGGCGTCTGGTATCGTAACCTGCTGCTTTTTAAATTACTATTGTCAGCCCACTCTGCCGGTCATAGCGCATCACACCGTAGCGCTGCACCTAAATGATCTGATCTTAAGCGTGACAGTACCGAGACATTGAAACAGCCAGCTCTTGCTTTTACTGTTTTATTTGGCATTTCAGATTGTTTACCTCGCCTCAGTTTCGTTTTCTCTCCCCGACCACCATCTTGTTGTTGTGCTTCCCTTGGCCCGCCTACCCTCCCCGCTACCGCCTCCCAGCTGACCCTCCCACCCACGAATAGAAGGCTCACCTCCTCCTACACACCGCTGTGACCGTCTGGACTCGTGCCATAGCGGTCGCTCCCCACGCCTCCTGATTCCTGAACATAGCGCCTACTGCTGGAGCGCTTTCCCTGAAGCGCTTTCCCTGCGCTCCGCTACTGCAACTTCTGAACTACACTGCCCTGCTATCGGCGTTTGGTATCGTAGCCTGCTGCTTTTTAAATTACTATTGTCAGCCCACTCTGCCGGTCATAGCGCATCACACCGTAGCGCCGCACCTAAATGATCTGATCTTAAGCGTGACAGTACCGAGACATTGAAACAGCCTGCTCTTGCTTTTACTGTTTTATTTGGCATTTCAGATTGTTTACCTCGCCTCAGTTTCGTTTTCTCTCCCCGACCACCATCTTGTTGTTGTGCTTCCCTTGGCCCGCCAACCCTCCCCGCTACCGCCTCCCAGCTGACCCTCCCACCCACGAATAGAAGGCTCACCTCCTCCTACACACTGCTGTGACCGTCTGGACTCGTGCCATAGCGGTCGCTCCCCACGCCTCCTGATTCCTGAACATAGCGCCTACTGCTGGAGCGCTTTCCCTGAAGCGCTTTCCCTGCGCTCCGCTACTGCAACTTCTGAACTACACTGCCCTGCTATCGGCGTCTGGTATCGTAGCCTGCTGCTTTTTAAATTACTATTGTCAGCCCACTCTGCCGGTCATAGCGCATCACACCGTAGCGCCGCACCTAAATGATCTGATCTTAAGCGTGACAGTACAGAGACATTGAAACAGCCTGCTCTTGCTTTTACTGTTTTATTTGCCATTTCAGATTGTTTACCTCGCCTCAGTTTCGTTTTCTCTCCCCGACCACCATCTTGTTGTTGTGCTTCCCTTGGCCCGCCTACCCTCCCCGCTACCGCCTCCCAGCTGACCCTCCCACCCACGAATAGAAGGCTCACCTCCTCCTACACACCGCTGTGACCGTATGGACTTGTGCCATAGCGGTCGCTCCCCACGCCTCCTGATTCTTGAACATAGCGCCTACTGCTGGAGCGCTTTCCCTGAAGCACTTTCCCTGCGCTCCGCTACTGCAACTTCTGAACTACACTGCCCTGCTATCGGCGTCTGGTATCGTAGCCTGCTGCTTTTTAAATTACTATTGTCAGCCCACTCTGCCGGTCATAGCGCATCACACCGTAGCGCCGCACCTAAATGATCTGATCTTAAGCGTGACAGTACCGAGACATTGAAACAGCCTGCTCTTGCTTTTACTGTTTTATTTGGCATTTCAGATTGTTTACCTCGCCTCAGTTTCGTTTTCTCTCCCCGACCATCATCTTGTTGTTGTGCTTCCCTTGGCCCGCCTACCCTCCCCGCTACCGCCTCCCAGCTGACCCTCCCACCCACGAATAGAAGGCTCACCTCCTCCTACACACCGCTGTGACCGTCTGGACTCGTGCCATAGCGGTCACTCCCCACGCCTCCTGATTCCTGAACATAGCGCCTACTGCTGGAGCGCTTTCCCTGAAGCGCTTTCCCTGCGCTCCGCTACTGCAACTTCTGAACTACACTGCCCTGCTATCGGCGTCTGGTATCGTAGCCTGCTGCTTTTTAAATTACTATTGTCAGCCCACTCTGCCGGTCATAGCGCATCACACCGTAGCGCCGCACCTAAATGATCTGATCTTAAGCGTGACAGTACCGAGACATTGAAACAGCCTGCTCTTGCTTTTACTGTTTTATTTGGCATTTCAGATTGTTTACCTCGCCTCAGTTTCGTTTTCTCTCCCCGACCACCATCCCCGACCTACCGCCTCCCAGCTGACGCTCCCACGCTCCGCCCCCCTCCACTCTCCATTTAAGACTGATGACCCAACGCGCAGCGTCCACGCGCTGCGGCCGCGCCGAAGGTGCGCCAAAGGTAAGCCCGTCTACGCCCGTCCGCGCCTGGACCGCGCCCAGCGCCAGACCCCCTGGTCCCCACATCACCCACCCCTCCCGCATTACATACGACGCCTCCACCCTCTTAGCACTTAACCCCGGCCGACTCCCTAACTGCGCCCAAGCAGCACCAGGACACATCCATGGACCCTTCACCTGCCACTCCTGCAAATTCACCTGCATAAAGACCCACACCAAACCCACAACACCAACCACCTTAAATGGATCCTTCTCAACACCCGCTTGGTTCACAAACACGCCATCGACCTCTGGAATTTACTCGACACCATTTCCCCGGACATCGCCTTCCTAACAGAAACCTGGATGAATGCCTCTTCAGCCCCAGACATCACCATAGCCATCCCTGACGGTTACAAGGTCATCCGTAAGGACCGCACCATCCAAACAGGTGGAGGCATCGCCATCGTCCACAAGAAAACCATCCGCGTCTCAACCAGCCCAGAAGACAACTTCGCTACCGCCGAACACCTTCACTTCCAGATCCACACTGACCCCAAGACCACACTCAGAGGCACCTTCCTATACAGACCACCAGGACCCCGTACAAAATTCAGCGAAGACATCACTGATTTCATCACCCCACACGCCCTCCCCTCGGAAGAATACATTCTACTGGGAGACCTCAATTTCCACCTGGAAAAAAGCAACGACAGTAACACTACCACCCTTCTGGACAATCTCGCCAATCTCGGACTCAAACAACTTGTCAACACCCCCACACACTATGCAGGACACACACTCGACCCTATCTTCACTTCCAGCAAGCATATCTCCTTCACTCACACCACACCGCTCCACTGGACGGACCACAGTTGCATCCACTTCATTTACAATAAGACCACGATCCACAACCACCCTCAACCAACCCTGCGAAGAAATTGGAACAAAATCCCCATCGACCAGATCTCCACATCGCTTCTTCAAAAACCCCCTGCCTATTCAACAAACCCTAACCAAGCCGCCATCAACCTCACACAATGGTTAACCCAAACCACCGACAAACTAGCACCCTTGAAAAAACATCAAATCAAGCAAGGAAGCAAGAACGCCCCCTGGTTCAACGATGACCTTAAGAAATCCAAGAAGCTCTGTCGTTCCCTTGGGAAAACTTGGAAAAAAGACCCAAACAATATCACCCAAGCCGCCTTCAAAAACGCCACCCGCAAACACCACCAACTAATCCGGACAGCCAAGAAATCAGCACTCAAAGACCGACTAGACAACAACGCCCACAACAGCAAGGAACTTTTCAACATCATCAAAGAATTCACCAAACCCACCGCCAGCTCAAACGACATCACCCCCTCTCAAGTCCTCTGCGACTCCCTCGCCTCATTTTTCCATGACAAAATCGCCGACATTCATAACAGCTTTGACAACCAACCCGCAAACCAGTCCACCCCACTCACCTCCGAACCTGTACCCCCTCCAAATAACCTTTTCAACTGGAACCCAATCACCACAGAAGACACCATTCGCCTGATGAACTCTATCCACTCAGGATCCCCTACTGACCCATGCCCCCATCACATCTTCAACAAAGCAGACTCCATCATCGCACCCCATCTCCGAGACGTCATCAACTGCTCCCTCAACTCCGCCACATTCCCAGAAAGCTGGAAACACGCCGAACTCAGCGCCCTTCTGAAGAAACCCACAGCTGACCCCACCGAACTCAAAAACTACCGCCCCATCTCGCTCCTCCCATTCCCTGCCAAAGTCATTGAAAAAGCCATCAACAATCAGCTCGCCGCCTTCCTCGAAACCAACAAATCTCTCGACTCCTCACAGTCTGGCTTCCGAGCCAAACACAGCACCGAGACCGCCCTCATCGCAGCAACAGACGACATTCGAACACTACTGGACAACGGAGACACAGTCGCCCTCATCCTCCTTGACCTCTCTGCAGCCTTCGACACAGTCTGCCACAGCACCCTGATACAACACCTCAGAAACATCGGAATTCAAGGAAAAGCATTGGACTGGATCATCTCGTTCCTCGCTGGAAGAACTCAAAGAGTTTGCCTCCCCCTTTTAAGTCAGAGGCCACCGAAGTCATCTGCGGCGTCCCGCAAGGATCATCACTCAGCCCCACCCTCTTCAACGTCTACATGAGCCCCCTCGCAACCATCGCACGTCAACACAACCTCAACATCATCTCCTACGCTGATGACACTCAGCTGATCCTCTCACTCACCAAAGACCCAAACACCGCCAAAACCAACCTACATGAAGGGATGAAAGAAGTAGCCGAGTGGATGAAGCACAGCTGTCTGAAACTGAACTCGGACAAAATGGAAGTCCTCATCTTAGGTGCATCCCCTTCCGCCTGGGACGACTCTTGGTGGCCAACGGCCCTAGGAAAAGCCCCCATACCGACGGACCACGCACAGAACCTGGGCATCATCCTGGATTCCTCACTCTCGATGACCAAACAAGTCAACGCCGTCTCATCATCATGCTTCAACATCCTCCGCATGCTCAAAAAAACATTTCGCTGGATCCCCACCGAAACAAGAAAAACGGTCACCCACGCACTGGTTACAAGCCTTCTGGACTACGGAAACACCCTTTACGCCGGTACCACCGCAAAACTGCAGAAAAAACTCCAACGCATCCAAAATGCTTCAGCCAGACTCATACTAGACATCCCCCACACAGCCAACATTTCCATTCACCTGAAAGACCTTCACTGGCTCCCCGTCAACAAGAGAATAACGTTCCGCCTCCTCACCCACGCACACAAAGCCCTATACGAACTTGGACCTGATTGTCTCAACAAGCGCGTTTCCTTTTACACCCCCACCCGCCAGCTACGTTCGTCCAACCAAGCCCTCGCCGCTGTTCCGCGCATCCACAAAGCCACCATGGGGGGAAGATCCTTCTCATACTTAGCGGCCAAAACCTGGAATTCCCTTCCCATCCACCTCCGCCTTACTCAAAACCACCTAGCCTTCAGAAAACTACTTAAAACCTGGATATTCGATAAGTAAACCCCCCCCCCCCCTTCCTCAAGCGCCTTGAGACCCTCTGGGTATGTAGAGCGCTATATAAATTTTGACTTGACTTGACTTGACTTGACTGCATGAGTTTGGAACAGAGTGAAACAATTTTAATGGGACATCATTTGAAAGCGAATGTACAACATTCAGTTGAAATTTTGTTAACACAAACTCGCACACAGCATCTTACTAGTAGTTGGTTAACAAAATATGAAAGCTCAAGTATCTGAATTAATTGCACTTACAAGGGCATGTTGTTTTGGAAAGCCCATGAAAATAACCATATTTTTGAATTCATTTGATCATTTTTATGAAAACCCATATTCATATTGTATCTTGGCACTTGACCATTCACATTTTGATTTGGCATAGGAGTTTGAGGCATCGGAGCTGATGGCATACCCTGTCCTCTTTGAACTGACACTTGCTGGTTCTGATTCTGATTATTCGGTTGTATTTGATTCATATCATGTACTCCTGCAGCAATATTATTTGACAATAAACTCCTACACTTGTGCTTCCAATGTACTAACTTGCCGCACTCATGACAAGGATACTTCTTCTTCAACTCATCTTTGTTATTTTTACCTCTTCCTTGCGGTATCAGTATCATTTGTGTCACAGTATTTCCATTTGATACACCTCTCATACCAGGAGTAGTCTGAAAACCTTTTACATAATCTGTACTCATAAATCCTCCTTTCTTTGCTGCCTTCATCACTACAATACTTCGCATAACAAAGAATCTCATCAATCTCCTTGCTGAATCATAAGGCTAATTTCCGGTCTTAATCCATACACAAACCTATATTCAAAATGTCCCATTTCTTTATCAGTGATATTATCAATTCCCCTGTACTCTTTAAACCCTTGTAAAAGCCTTTCATAATAAGCATGCACTGATTCTTTCAAGTAACCTCTTCACTGCTGCGCGAATTCCACCGCAGTACTAGACATTCCAATTGCGGGCATGTTCATGACAGCTCCCGGCCGTCATAAGCACACTCTCACCGTGACTCATGACAGCCATGGGCCGTCATGAGCCTGGAAGAGGTTAATGAGTAGTTCTGTCTATTTTTACCAAATCTGTTTCTTTTGGTGAAATCTTTTCTTTCAAATAGGTAATGACCTGATTATAAGTTTTCATAACTTCTTCCGAAGGTGCTGCTGTTTTTGAATCTCTTGGATATTCTTCTTTTGGCCAATGTACAGCAATTTTACATTCAGTCCACAAATCTGCTGGAACTACAATGTCAAACAAGCCATCCATATTCTTTCACAATACTTTTGAAACTTTCACAAACCTCTCTACCTGTTTATACCATTCTACGGATTTTTCTCTCAATCTTGGGAAATCACTCGTGAATGACAATATATCTCACCTTCACCAAAGAACATGAACTAATCCACCTCCTGGAACTTCTCCCATAGGGTATATTGTAGCATCAGCGATTCCCATTCCTGATTCTCTCACACGATAGAATGGTAAAACCACTGTAGATGCTGTACTGTCTTCCTTCTTTTAAGCCCATCTTCCTTTCCAACTATCTAATTCTCCCCGTTGCTTTAGTGTACTAATTGACGCTTTAATTCGCAATTCTTTCCTGAAGCATTCAGATTCTTCAAATCACTAAAATCTAATCTATATGTTTTTTGTAAAGCTTTAGACTTCTCTAGATCAACTCCATTTGTTTGTGCAATCTCAGCAAAATTTTCATCAAGCGTCTTTGCTTTCTTTGTAATATTTTGACACATAATCAGTAATTCCTCATGCTGATATTTACTTAGTCTGTCTGGGTTAATTGTACCAAGAATCATTTCTTAAAAATCTGCTTTTAATTTACTCACATGTATACCTAAGTTATTTCTATTCTGTACACTACAACCAGGTGCTATTACTCTTATCCATTCACACAATTCTTCTGGCAAAGGACCTTATGATTTCTGAATTCATTCACTTGCTCCACTTCTCAATCCTGATGTAGGTGTTAATTTTTCTTCAACCTGTATTAGTCTTTTTGGATCTATATTTATACCTCACCTTGGAGTTTTATTTAATCCTTTCTGAAACATGAATCAACTGTTCTGAATCTCCTGACTCTAAACTCACATTTTTTCTGGAATTTCCAATTGTTCCTTGATTAGTCTCACTCATTTTTCTATATACCACAGGAACCCCATTTATACTTCTCTCAGAGGAGTTGGAGATCTCTAAGGGGGTGCCACAGGGCTCTTGTCTGAGCCCTACTCTTTTTAACATCTATGTGGCCCCCCTAGCTAACATCATGAGATCTCATGGATTTATTCCTGTGTCATATGCAGATGACACCCAACTCCTCTTTCCTTTTGAAACCCTTACGGTGGAGGTCAGGAACTCCTTTGCTCAGGGGAGGAAGGCGGTGGCACACTGGATGGCATCCAACTTCCTGCAGTGCAATGTTGCAAAGACGGAGGTGATGCTGTTCGGTGAGGCCAAACTTCTGTGGACTCCAGACTGGTGGCCTCAAGATCTTGGCGTGGCTCCAGAACATAAGCAGGTAGTGAAAAACCTCGGCGTCCGACTAGATCAGGAGCTTTCCTTAAAACATCATGGTAATCAAGTGGTGGGCTCCTGCTTTCATATCATCGGGATGCTACGAAAGGTATTTCCCCTACTACCAGACTCTACTAGGAGAACTTTGGTGCAGGCCCTAGTATTGAGTCGCTTGGACTACTGCAATGGATTGCTGCTGTCAACAAATGAAGCAGTAATCTCTAGGCTCCAGGTGGTCCAGAATACCGCTGCCCGTCTGGTTTTGAACCAGCCCTCTCGCACCCCCTCTAAACCCCTTCTGAAAAAGCTGCACTGGCTATCCATCAAACAGAGGGTGAAGTTTAAGATCTGCTGTATAATGCATAAGTGTCTACAGGGGAAGGGCCCAGCATATCTGACTAATAAATTCTCCTGGTATATACCGACACGCTCCTTGAGATCCAGTGAGCAGGCCTTGCTACAGGTCCCAAGATTTAAAAAAGTAAGACAAGGGGGAAGAGCTCTCGCTGTTGCTGGTCCAACCTTGTGGAACAGCCTCCCACTGTTTTTGAGACTGTGCAAGGACCACTTTCCTTTTAGGAAACAATTGAAAACCTTCCTTTTTCAAAATTGATCCATACCTATGGCCAAGCTCCGCTAGTTGTTTTCTTAGCTGCCAAAGGCGCGGAGATACTCCTTTGGGAGGTGATCCTAGTGCGGTATAAACATGCAAATGAAATGAAATGAAAAATATTGTTAACGCATGCACTTGAGAACTTCATGTCCATCATTATGTAATGGAACTATTGGAACAATAGATTCATGGACTGACAAAACTACTGGATTCAAATTCATTTGTGTTATTTTCTGTACTAGATCTTCTCTCACTAAATTCGGATTTTGGGCCAGATGTAGGTCCGTCGGTAACGGCCGAAAATCGGTATTTTCGGCCGTTACCGACCGGTATTTCAGAAATGGTATGTAGGGGCATTATTTTACAGAATCGGTATTTACCGAATCGGTAAAAACCGAATTGTTCCGATTCGTTATTCCAGCACATCTGGAATACCTACATCTCCACCCCTCTGATTTACCGATTCTTAATTACCGATTCGGTAAAATTCGGTAATTAAGAATCGGTAAATCAATTCTACCTACATCTGGCCCCATGACTTGTATTTACAGAATTTTTCTCTCAAGGAGTTTCTATCTGAATCAATGGAGCACTTGGCAAGGAATTTGTCTGTCTCCCATTCTGTTCTTCATGATATTGAGGAGGTCTATTCATTAATAATTCAATTAAAAGTGATATCTTCGGATACTTCTCACACAATGAGGGCTCAGTATCTTCCCCATCATCTCTGTGAGAGGCATTCAAGGTGGTCGTCCGTGGACAGTGTATAGCTAGGCAAGATGGAGTACTCAAGACCCTTAGACAAACAGTCAAAAACCTAGAACACAGATCCAAGCACTTGAATTTGACTACTTTCAATCTAGCGACCCCGAGCTCTTCCCCCAAATCAGAAGTAAACTAGATGAGTAGGCAGAGGAGGCGCAGGGAGAGGTCCATTACTTAGGCCAACATACACAAGCTAGGAGATACGGAGAGTGCAACAGACCTGGGAAAATACTAGCTTCACTACTCAAACCCTCCAGCACCATAGACTACATCACAGAACTGAGAGATGAAGCACAACAGACAATTAGAAGCCCACAGGAGGTAATGAATCATCTCACAAAGTTTTACTTCGATCTTTATACCGTATACAACACATTGGCCTGCCAGAAAACATTCAATCATACTTCGAGTCAATTAAGCTGCTGGGACTGGGAAGAGCACACAGAACATATTTGGACGAACCTTTCACTGAGGAAGATGTAATCCGGGTCATTAATAGTCTGCTACCTGACAGGGCCCCTGGGCTAGATTGGTTCCGTGTCTCTTTTTATAAATGCTACGCATGATCCTTGCCCCTCACCTCATGGCGGTTTATAAGGCATCTCTTGAAAATGGTAGACTACCCCCCACGCACAGGGAAGCAAGCATATTGCTATTACTTAAGCCAGACAAAGCTCCAGAATCTTGCGACTCCTGTCGTGCGATTTCTCTAATCAATACGGATAACAAAAAATATGCCAAGATACTGGACAATAGAATCCAGCCGATACTGTAGCTCATTGCCAGACCAGATCAATCAGGATTTATCCAGGGAGGTTGACTGCACACACCCTGTGTACATTCTTCACAATCTTTCTTTATTTAGACCCTCAGTTTCCCGTGGTAATGCACTACTTGACGCCACTAAGGCATTCGACTCATTGGAATGGCCGTTTCTATTTACAGTATTAGCCAGATTGGGCTTCAGCCCGCTATTCATACAATAAATTAAATTGCTGTACACTGATCCCACTGCACGTCTGTGTGTAAATGGCCAAATATCTGACCCATTTACCATTACCTGCAAAACCAGGCAGGGATGCCACCTATCCCCTTTGCTCTTCACGATTGCAATGGAACCACTCGCTGCGCGGCTGATGCAGCATCATGCAGCTAGGGGTTTGGGATTCTCTTCTCGAGGTATAACAATACCACAATACGCGGACGACATTCCCTTGTACATTAACAACCCCCAGGTAAACTTGCTCCTGGCACTATGTAAAATTACACACTTTGGCGGTATATCAGGCATCCAGATCAACTGGAAAAAATCTATATTTTTTCCACTGACAGACAGAGCCAACCCATTTGAACTTGATGATCTGCTCCGATGGGTGGAGGCCCGGTCAAAAGCTTGGGGATCTGGTTGAGCAGGGACGCCCAAGAACTATGGATTATGAATATTAGTTGCACCATAACCTGGCTCGAGGGTAAGATCCGAATCTGCTCTACGCTGCCACTATCCTTAGCTGGAAGAATAGCAATTGATAAAATGATAGTCCTCTCCAAGTTACTTTATATTTTTGTTAACATCCTTCTTAAACTCACTCAAGCATTCTTCAGTACCATGCGCTCACTGATGATTTCACTAGTGTTGGCCAGGGAGACAGGCCAGAAACTCCTGGGAAACACTTACACTTCCACAAATCAAGGGAGGACTGGGTGCACCAGATTTCCCTCTATACGTGTACTGCACACAAGTACAATTTTTACATTACTAGGTACACCCGATCCCCTTAGAGGCCCAAGTGGCAGTCGAACTAGACATAGCTGCACCTACACCCTTGGAGGTAGAGCTATACTGGCCACAAATGCCCAAACCAGGCCATTGACCCCACAGAAACGTTACAATGGGCCTGGGACGGCCTACGGGGGAGAGCACAAACATAAATACTATGCGCTGCCTCAATACCCCTGGCTAAAAATCCAGAAATGCCTCCGCTAAAAGACACAGGTGACATAGCAAGAGCACGATGACTAGGTATTTCCAGCTATGCAGACTTATATCAGCAGGAAGGGTTTATTGAACTGCCAGTGCCCACTGATACGCCACCCCCCAATTTCTCTGATATACCATTGTATACTGGTGTATCACCGTATACGTGCCACTTGCCGCCAGTTACACAGCACATTTCCCAACCCTCCCCCGGTCTTTCAAGCTTTAGAACACATACTCACTACTCCCTCTGTGCACAAACTCATTACAAGAATCTACACGTCCATGCAAATCCATTGCCTAGTACATACACCAAAACACAGAGAACAGTGGAATACTGAGATACATCCAATGATCATAGAAGAGCAACAACACTTCTGCTGTGTGCAGCTCAAGCAACTGTCCCCAAATTACAAACTCAGATTAATTAATTTCAAATTTAAAAACTAATACTACAGAACACCCATACAGCTGTCGCGCATGGGTGTTCAGCCCAATGCAGAGGTGCTGGAGATGTCACACAGTCTAAGCAACCTTTCTGCACCTGGCCTGGGACTGCTCCCAGATAGCTGCATACTGGAAAGAGATCTTTCTAAAGATTAGCAAAATACTCCTGACACATATAGAGCCCAGGGCTATAGTGGGGCTACTAGGGCATGTCAGAAATACCCCGGTGGAGGTCCATAAGCTATTGGCTATGTTTTTGCTGTTGGCCAAATGTAGATTTGCTATGTGGTGGGGCAGGTCGAATCCCCCCTGCTTAAAGAATGGATTCTCAATGTCACATTTTGTCAAAAACAACTCATTGACTTCTGGGAAACACTGCCCACTGCATCCAGACCCAAAGACACATGGGGGCCTTCCCTTACATGGCTGAGGGCATCTGAGCAGAGTATACTAGACCCTTCCACATCACCCACAACTGCATAACCCCCTCCATGGGTCACACGGCTGCCCTTATTGTACTTGTATTGTTAATGCCCAATGTGATTGTACCTCAAGGTTACCTTCGATGTAATTTACTAGAAAGAAATACGAATTACTGGGTCTGCCATGTTCAAAATGCATACTTGCACCGCATGTCTAATGAATGCCCATATACTAAACGAATGTCAAAATGTATAATTTCAAAAATGCCAATAAAAAACAAGTTAATAAAAATAATTCATTTAAAAATTCATCATCTATATCATCATTTCCTTCCATAAAATCTATATTGTCAGATTTTGGTTCTTCAACATTCATTCCTTCTTTTCTCCTTACATTTCTCTCCTTTAGACTCTGCTACTATTAATGGAAACATTCTTGCTCCTTCTGCTACATCTCTTCTCCACATTTCTATTTGAGCCTCCCATTTTGCTTCAGAATATCTACTCACAGTATTTTTATATTTATTCTTTCTCTTTTGTATGCTTCATGTTCCCTTTCTTCGAGAGCTTCATACTGATAGGTCTAGGAGTAGGTCCCAAATCATTCATCCGTCTCCGCTAATTCTTTAGAATTATATTATAAGCCGCCATAAGTGTGGCAGGGTATGCTCAGACGTGAGTCCCTTGCTCACTTTGCCACTGGATTCAAGCAAGCCAGGCTGAAGGCGGCTGGAATGCCAGAAACCGGTCCTCGGAAGCTTGTTTCCGGTCCAGGGAAAGCATGGCTTGGCAGTTCGGGCTGGACTGTTCCCATGAGGCACAGGGTCAGACTGATTTGCATATAGCCATGTCTGAACTGGGGTGGCAGAGTGGGCTAAAGAACGGTGATGGATCAAACCCAGATCTTTTGACTGGGTGTGAGTGTTTGATTGGTTCTGATGCTCCGTCCATCACCACCCCCTTTTGTACCACTTTGGCCGCCATAAGTGTGGCAGGGTATGCTCAGACGTGAGTCCCTTGCTCACTTTGCCACTGGATTCAAGCAAGCCGGGCTGAAGACGGCTGGAATGCCAGAAACCGGTCCTCGGAAGCTTGTTTCCGGTCCAGGGAAAACATGGCTTGGCAGTTTGGGCTGGACTGTTCCCATGAGGCACAGGGTCAGACTGATTTGCATATAGCCATGTCTGAACTGGGGTGGCAGAGTGGGCTAAAGAACGGTGATGGATCAAACCCAGATCTTTTGACTGGGTGTGAGTGTTTGATTGGTTCTGATGCTCCGTCCATCACCACCCCCTTTTGTACCGCTTTGGCCGCCATAAGTGTGGCAGGGTATGCTCAGACGTGAGTCCCTTGCTCACTTTGCCACTGGATTCAAGCAAGCCGGGCTGAAGATGCCTGGAATGCCAGAAACCGGTCCTCAGAAGCTTATTTCCGGTCCAGGGAAGGCATGGCTTGGCAGTTCGGGCTGGACTGTTCCCATGAGGCACAGGGTCAGACTGATTTGCATTTAGCCATGTCTGAACTGGGGTGGCAGAGTGGGCTAAAGAACGGTGATGGATCAAACCCAGATCTTTTGACTGGGTGTGAGTGTTTGATTGGTTCTGATGCTCCATCCATCACCACCCCCTTTTGTACCGCTTTGGCCGCCATAAGTGTGGCAGGGTATGCCAGACGTGAATCCCTTGCTCACTTTGCCACTGGATTCAAGCAAGCCGGGCTGAAGACGGCTGGAATGCCAGAAACTGGTCCTCGGAAGTTTGTTTCCGGTCCAGGGAAGGCATGGCTTGGCAGTTCAGGCTGGACTGTTCCCATGAGGCACAGGGTCAAACTGATTTGCATATAGCCATGTCTGAACTGGAGTGGCAGAGTGGGCTAAAGAACGGTGATGGATCAAACCCAGATCTTTGGACTGGGTGTGAGTGTTTGTTTTGTTCTGATGCTCCGTCCATCACCACCCCCTTTTGTACCGCTTTGGCCACCATAAGTGTGGCAGGGTATGCTCAGACGTGAGTCCCTTGCTCACTTTGCCACTGGATACAAGCAAGCCGGGCTGAAGATGACTGGAATGCCAGAAACCGGTCCTCGGAAGCTTGTTTCCGGTCCAGGGAAGGCATGGCTTGGCAGTTCGGGCTGGACTGTTCCCATGAGGCACAGGGTCAGACTGATTTGCATATAGCCATGTCCGAACAGGGGTGGCAGAGTGGGCTAAAGAACGGTGATGGATGAAACCCAGATCTTTTGACTGGGTGTGAGTGTTTGATTGGTTCTGATGCTCCGTCCATCACCACCCCCTTTTATACCACTTTGGCCGCCATAAGTGTGGCAGGGTATGCTCAGACGTGAGTCCCTTGCTCACTTTGCCACTGGATTCAAGCAAGCCGGGCTGAAGACGGCTGGAATGCCAGAAACCGGTCCTCGGAAGCTTGTTTCCGGTCCAGGGAAAACATGGCTTGGCGGTTTGGGCTGGACTGTTCCCATGAGGCACAGGGTCAGACTGATTTGCATATAGCCATGTCTGAACTGGGGTGGCAGAGTGGGCTAAAGAATGGTGATGGATCAAACCCAGATCTTTTGACTGGGTGTGAGTGTTTGATTGGTTCTGATGCTCCGTCCATCACCACCCCCTTTTGTACCGCTTTGGCCGCCATAAGTGTGGCAGGGTATGCTCAGACGTGAGTCCCTTGCTCACTTTGCCACTGGATTCAAGCAAGCCGGGCTGAAGATGCCTGGAATGCCAGAAACCGGTCCTCGGAAGCTTATTTCCGGTCCAGGGAAGGCATGGCTTGGCAGTTCGGGCTGGACTGTTCCCATGAGGCACAGGGTCAGACTGATTTGCATTTAGCCATGTCTGAACTGGGGTGGCAGAGTGGGCTAAAGAACGATGATGGATCAAACCCAGATCTTTTGACTGGGTGTGAGTGTTTGATTGGTTCTGATGCTCCATCCATCCCCACCCCTTTTGTACCGCTTTGGCCGCCATAAGTGTGGCAGGGTATGCCAGACGTGAATCCCTTGCTCACTTTGCCACTGGATTCAAGCAAGCCGGGCTGAAGACGGCTGGAATGCCAGAAACTGGTCCTCGGAAGCTTGTTTCCGGTCCAGGGAAGGCATGGCTTGGCAGTTCGGGCTGGACTGTTCCCATGAGGCACAGGGCCAGACTGATTTGCATATAGCCATGTCTGAACTGGGGTGGCAGAGTGGGCTAAAGAACGGTGATGGATCAAACCCAGATCTTTTGACTGGGTGTGAGTGTTTGATTGGTTCTGATGCTCCGTCCATCACCACCCCCTTTTGTACCGCTTTGGCCGCCATAAGTGTGGCAGGGTATGCTCAGACGTGAGTTCCTTGCTCACTTTGCCACTGGATTCAAGCAAGCCGGGCTGAAGATGCCTGGAATGCCAGAAACCGGTCCTCGGAAGCTTGTTTCCGGTCCAGGGAAGGCATGGCTTGGCAGTTCGGGCTGGACTGTTCCCATGAGGCACAGGGTCAGACTGATTTGCATATAGCCATGTCTGAACTGGGGTGGCAGAGTGGGCTAAAGAACGGTGATGGATCAAACCCAGATCTTTTGACTGGGTGTGAGTGTTTGATTGGTTCTGATGCTCCGTCCATCACCACCCCCTTTTGTACCGCTTTGGCCGCCATAAGTGTGGCAGGGTATTCTCAGATGTGAGTCCCTTGCTCACTTTGCCACTGGATTCAAGCAAGCCGGGCTGAAGACGGCTGGATTGCCAGAAACAGGTCCTCGGAAGCTTGTTTCCGGTCCAGGGAAGGCATGGCTTGGCAGTTCGGGCTGGACTTTTCCCATGAGGCACAAGGTCAGACTGATTTGCATATAGCCAGGTCTGAACTGGGGTGGCAGAGTGGGCTAAAGAACGGTGATGGATCAAACCCAGATATTTTGACTGGGTGTGAGTGTTTGATTGGTTCTGATGCTCCGTCCATCACCACCCCCTTTTGTACTGCTGTGGCCGCCATAAGTGTGCCAGGGTATGCTCAGACGTGAGTCCCTTGCTCACTTTGCCACTGGATTCAAGCAAGCCAGGCTGAAGACGGCTGGAATGCCAGAAACCGGTCCTCGGAGGCTTTTTTCCGGTCCAGGGAAGGCATGGCTTGGCAGTTCAGACTGGACTGTTCCCATGAGGCACAGGGTCAAACTGATTTGCATATAGCCATGTCTGAACTGGGGTGGCAGAGTGGGCTAAAGAACGGTGATGGATCAAACCCAGATCTTTTGACTGGGTGTGAGTGTTTCTTTTGTTCTGATGCTCCGTCCATCACCACCCCCTTTTGTACCGCTTTGGCCGCCATAAGTGTGGCAGGGTATGCTCAGACGTGAGTCCCTTGCTCACTTTGCCACTGGATTCAAGGAAGCCGGGCTGAAGACGACTGGAATGCCAGAAACCGGTCCTCGGAAGCTTGTTTCCGGTCCAGGGAAGGCATGGCTTGGCAGTTCGGGCTCGTCTGTTCCCATGAGGCACAGGGTCAGACTGATTTGCATATAGCCATGTCCGAACAGGGGTGGCAGAGTGGGCTAAAGAACGGTGATGGATGAAACCCAGATCTTTTGACTGGGTGTGAGTGTTTGATTGGTTCTAATGCTCCGTCCATCACCACCCCCTTTTGTACCGCTTTGGCTGCCATAAGTGTGGCAGGGTATGCTCAGACGTGGGTCCCTTGCTCACTTTGCCACTGGATTCAAGCAAGCCGGGCTGAAGACGGCTGGAATGCCAGAAACCGGTCCTCGGAAGCTTGTTTCCGGTCCAGGGAAAGCATGGCTTGGCAGTTCGGGCTGGACTGTTCCCATGAGGCTCAGTGTCAGACTGATTTGCATATAGCCATGTCTGAACTGGGGTGGCAGAGTGGGCTAAAGAACGGTGATGGATCAAACCCAGATCTTTTGACTGGGTGTGAGTGTTTGATTGGTTCTGATGCTCCGTCACACATATAGAGCCCAGGGCTATAGTGGGGCTACTAGGGCATGTCAGAAATACCCCGGTGGAGGTCCATAAGCTATTGGCTATGTTTTTGCTGTTGGCCAAATGTAGATTTGCTATGTGGTGGGGCAGGTCGAATCCCCCCTGCTTAAAGAATGGATTCTCAATGTCACATTTTGTCAGGAACAACTCATTGACTTATGGGAAACACTGCCCACTGCATCCAGACCCAAAGACACATGGGGGCCTTCCCTTACATTGGTGAGGGCATCTGAGCAGAGTATACTAGACCCTTCCACATCACCCACAACTGCATAACCCCCTCCATGGGTCACACTGCTGCCCTTATTGTACTTGTATTGTTTTTTTTTTTATATATATTTTTAATATTATAACACAAGAGGAGAAATATACATATCAGGTGTCATCAAACGAAACACAACACAGCCGCGGATCGGCGAATGACGTGAAGAAGCACTGTACAGTCAGAATCAGCAGAGAAATCAACACCAGCATATAGCAGAAGCAAAAACAATTAAACAGCACTGATCGCAGGCACAGGATATACGAGGCAAACACATGACTCCCAGATACGTGGAGACAAAAGCAGGAGATTACGCCACATCTCTTGTGAAGAAGGGAAAAGGGAGATAGAATGGTCATAGAAAATAACAAAGGAAACATAAAAAACCCCGCCACAACCCCCCACCCTACACCCCTGCAGATGGCTACGACCTAACCCCATTAGCAGTGTGTCTGTCGCCCCCTAAACTACGCCCCAAGGAAGGGGAAAAGTTGGAGGAGGAGAATATAGCAAAACAATACGAGCTCCCGGACTCCCATCCCCCCACGAAACGCTGACACCCCCTACCTTAGTAAATAGCAAGTTTTAGTAAATCAAGAGACAGTCCGTAGGGGAGCTGCAACCAGTAGAGGACCATCCCACCCGACCCCATACACTAAAGGGCTAAGATCGGGGAATTCAATATACGCCTACAATGCCTCCCGGTAGTAACATTCAAGTTGGAACCCACACATTTACCGCTCAAATCAATGTCCGCTCAAATCAATGTCCCGAAACAGAAATCGTCCTCAGCCTTGACCCGCACGATCAGGCACACAGTAGTACGTCACCCGAACTGCCGCCATCTTTGAAGAGTCAATAAACCGGAGATGGATGTCGAAATGCACAAAGAAGCGAACCCAAAATGAATTTACACATTCGAACCCAATGTCTCCAGGTCCCAGCCATGCCCACAAGAACTCTCGAAGTCGCTTCAAGTCCTGTTGCACCAACTCCAAAGAGGGCGAGTGTACCACTCGGATGAGCCCCCACGGCTTCTTCACAGAAGTCGTCAGCCTCGACACGTGGCTCGATTGTCCTCCCATCTGTAGCAGTGACCCACACACTGACACAGTCGGTACAGCCAGTACATGGTCATGAACAGAGACATCTTCCCGAGAATTATATACCTCTCGTAGCACAGGGACGACCTCCATAAGACCGGGTTCAATGGACTTCATTACTCTGTCAATACCACTAGTTTCAGGAACAGCCATTTTTAAATGCCCCCGTCCGAGAGCAGCGGCATCCAGTTTACTCCCCAGGACGTGTGTCCTCCGGGCCAAGGAAAGACAGAGACCATCGAGTGCTGCCAGTATCACTCAAAGCGTAAGCTTAACTCCGAGCCGCTCCGCAGGCTTCAGCACGCATGCGGATTCCCGGACCGGATTCGGAGAGTCCGCACAAAGGGCATGGCCACCCGGAGTATCAGCATAACTGAGTTCAAGCGCCTCGGAAGAGCGGGTCCGAATCACAGAGGGGTCGACGTGAGGCACCATACCTCGCTCTCGGCTCACGGTCTGTCCCCCGGGCCCCCAGAGACAGACCCCCCAAAGATTAAGAGAAGAGCCCGCAAGTCAATCCGTCTGCGTGTGAGGGTAGATCGGAGCTTGGTCAGGATATACCCGCGACCATCAGATCGTCGCCTTTCCGTGCTCCGGCAAAATAACACACCACATGCGTTAACGACAGAAGTAATACACTTCACTCCGGTGTAAAAAAAAACGGAATAGTGAGCTGCGAGATCAGACCAATCCTCCCCTCCGCTCCGACGGGCCGGCTCCTCCTCAGTTTTATGGCCGATGTTATACAACCGATGGCCGGCTGCACTCGCACTCGCGGCCCCGCCGATGCAGGCTGCAAACTTCGGGGCGACGTTACAGCGCACTCAGAGTAGTAGAACCTTCGGGGTTACACGAGTCGGCAGCATTCCAATTCAGCTACACGGGGGCAGTGCGCCGGCACAGGATGGTTGGCAGGATTTTGCAGCAGGATTAGGAGGTTTACGGAGCCGGGAGCCTAAGCGGCCATCGCGGTCGCCATCTTGGCTCCTCCTCTGTACTTGTATTGTTAATGCCCAATGTGATTGTACCTCAAGGTTACCTTCGATGTAATTTACTAGAAAGAAATACGAATTACTGGGTCTGCCATGTTCAAAATGCATACTTGTACCGCATGTCTAATGAATGCCCATATACTAAACGAATGTCAAAATGTATAATTTCAAAAATGCCAATAAAAAAGAAGTTAATAAAAATAATTCATTTAAAAAATCATCATCTATATCATCATTTCCTTCCATAAAATCTATATTGTCAGATTTTGGTTCTTCAACATTCATTCCTTCTTTTCTCCTTACATTTCTCTCCTTTAGACTCTGCTACTATTAATGGAAACATTCTTGCTCCTTCTGCTACATCTCTTCTCCACATTTCTATTTGAGCATCCCATTTTGCTTCAGAATATCTACTCTCAGTATTTTTATATTTATTCTTTCTCTTTTGTATGCTTCATGTTCCCTTTCTTCGAGAGCTTCATACTGATAGGTCTAGGAGTAGGTCCCAAATCATTCATCCGTCTCCGCTAATTCTTTAGAATTATATTATAGGCCGCCATAAGTGTGGCAGGGTATGCTCAGACGTGAGTCCCTTGCTCACTTTGCCACTGGATTCAAGCAAGCCAGGCTGAAGACGGCTGGAATGCCAGAAACCGGTCCTCGGAAGCTTGTTTCCGGTCCAGGGAAAGCATGGCTTGGCAGTTCGGGCTGGACTGTTCCCATGAGGCACAGGGTCAGACTGATTTGCATATAGCCATGTCTGAACTGGGGTGGCAGAGTGGGCTAAAGAACGGTGATGGATCAAACCCAGATCTTTTGACTGGGTGTGAGTGTTTGATTGGTTCTGATGCTCCGTCCATCACCACCCCCTTTTGTACCACTTTGGCCGCCATAAGTGTGGCAGGGTATGCTCAGACGTGAGTCCCTTGCTCACTTTGCCACTGGATTCAAGCAAGCCGGGCTGAAGACGGCTGGAATGCCAGAAACCGGTCCTCGGAAGCTTGTTTCCGGTCCAGGGAAAACATGGCTTGGCAGTTTGGGCTGGACTGTTCCCATGAGGCACAGGGTCAGACTGATTTGCATATAGCCATGTCTGAACTGGGGTGGCAGAGTGGGCTAAAGAACGGTGATGGATCAAACCCAGATCTTTTGACTGGGTGTGAGTGTTTGATTGGTTCTGATGCTCCGTCCATCACCACCCCCTTTTGTACCGCTTTGGCCGCCATAAGTGTGGCAGGGTATGCTCAGACGTGAGTCCCTTGCTCACTTTGCCACTGGATTCAAGCAAGCCGGGCTGAAGATGCCTGGAATGCCAGAAACCGGTTCTCGGAAGCTTATTTCCGGTCCAGGGAAGGCATGGCTTGGCAGTTCGGGCTGGACTGTTCCCATGAGGCACAGGGTCAGACTGATTTGCATTTAGCCATGTCTGAACTGGGGTGGCAGAGTGGGCTAAAGAACGGTGATGGATCAAACCCAGATCTTTTGACTGGGTGTGAGTGTTTGATTGGTTCTGATGCTCCATCCATCACCACCCCCTTTTGTACCGCTTTGGCCGCCATAAGTGTGGCAGGGTATGCCAGACGTGAATCCCTTGCTCACTTTGCCACTGGATTCAAGCAAGCCGGGCTGAAGACGGCTGGAATGCCAGAAACTGGTCCTCGGAAGCTTGTTTCCGGTCCAGGGAAGGCATGGCTTGGCAGTTCGGGCTGGACTGTTCCCATGAGGCACAGGGTCAGACTGATTTGCATATAGCCATGTCTGAACTGGGGTGGCCGAGTGGGCTAAAGAACGGTGATGGATCAAACCCAGATCTTTTGACTGGGTGTGAGTGTTTGATTGGTTCTGATGCTCCGTCCATCACCACCCCCTTTTGTACCGCTTTGGCCGCCATAAGTGTGGCAGGGTATGCTCAGACGTGAGTTCCTTGCTCACTTTGCCACTGGATTCAAGCAAGCCGGGCTGAAGATGCCTGGAATGCCAGAAACCGGTCCTCGGAAGCTTATTTCCGGTCCAGGGAAGGCATGGCTTGGCAGTTCGGGCTGGACTGTTCCCATGAGGCACAGGGTCAGACTGATTTGCATTTAGCCATGTCTGAACTGGGGTGGCAGAGTGGGCTAAAGAACGGTGATGGATCAAACCCAGATCTTTTGACTGGGTGTGAGTGTTTGATTGGTTCTGATGCTCCATCCATCACCACCCCCTTTTGTACCGCTTTGGCCGCCATAAGTGTGGCAGGGTATGCTCAGACGTGAATCCCTTGCTCACTTTGCCACTGGATTCAAGCAAGCCGGGCTGAAGACGGCTGGAATGCCAGAAACCGGTCCTCGGAAGCTTGTTTCCGGTCCAGGGAAGGCATGGCTTGGCAGTTCGGGCTGGACTGTTCCCATGAGGCACAGGGTCAGACTGATTTGCATATAGCCATGTCTGAACTGGGGTGGCAGAGTGGGCTAAAGAACGGTGATGGGTCAAACCCAGATCTTTTGACTGGGTGTGAGTGTTTGATTGGTTCTGATGCTCCGTCCATCACCACCCCCTTTTGTACCGCTTTGGCCGCCATAAGTGTGGCAGGGTATTCTCAGACGTGAGTCCCTTGCTCACTTTGCCACTGGATTCAAGCAAGCCGGGCTGAAGATGGCTGGATTGCCAGAAACAGGTCCTCAAAAGCTTGTTTCCTGTCCAGGGAAGGCATGGCTTGGCAGTTCGGGCTGGACTTTTCCCATGAGGCACAAGGTCAGACTGATTTGCATATAGCCAGGTCTGAACTGGGGTGGCAGAGTGGGCTAAAGAACGGTGATGGATCAAACCCAGATATTTTGACTGGGTGTGAGTGTTTGATTGGTTCTGATGCTCCGTCCATCACCACCCCCTTTTGTACTGCTGTGGCCGCCATAAGTGTGCCAGGGTATGCTCAGACGTGAGTCCCTTGCTCACTTTGCCACTGGATTCAAGCAAGCCAGGCTGAAGACGGCTGGAATGCCAGAAACCGGTCCTCGGAGGCTTGTTTCCGGTCCAGGGAAGGCATGGCTTGGCAGTTCAGACTGGACTGTTCCCATGAGGCACAGGATCAAACTGATTTGCATATAGCCATGTCTGAACTGGGGTGGCAGAGTGGGCTAAAGAACGGTGATGGATCAAACCCAGATCTTTTGACTCGGTGTGAGTGTTTGTTTTGTTCTGATGCTCCGTCCATCACCACCCCCTTTTGTACCGCTTTGGCCGCCATAAGTGTGGCAGGGCATGCTCAGACGTGAGTCCCTTGCTCACTTTGCCACTGGATTCAAGCAAGCCGGGCTGAAGACGACTGAAATGCCAGAAACCGGTCCTCGGAAGCTTGTTTCCGGTCCAGGGAAGGCATGGCTTGGCAGTTCGGGCTGGACTGTTCCCATGAGGCACAGGGTCAGACTGATTTGCATATAGCCATGTCCGAACTGGGGTGGCAGAGTCGGCTAAAGAACGGTGATGGATCAAACCCAGATCTTTTGACTGGGTGTGAGTGTTTGATTGGTTCTGATGCTCCGTCCATCACCACCCCCTTTTGTACCGCTTTGGCTGCCATAAGTGTGGCAGGGTATGCTCAGATGTGAGTCCCTTGCTCACTTTGCCACTGGATTCAAGCAAGCCGGGCTGAAGACGGCTGGAATGCCAGAAACCGGTCCTCGGAAGCTTGTTTCCGGTCCAGGGAAAGCATGGCTTGGCAGTTCGGGCTGGACTGTTCCCATGAGGCACAGGGTCAGACTGATTTGCATATAGCCATGTCTGAACTGGGGTGGCAGAGTGGGCTAAAGAACGGTGATGGATCAAACCCAGATCTTTTGACTGGGTGTGAGTGTTTGATTGGTTCTGATGCTCCGTCCATCACCACCCCCTTTTGTACCGCTTTGGCTGCCATAAGTGTGGCAGGGTATGCTCAGACGTGAGTCCCTTGCTCACTTTGCCACTGGATTCAAGCAAGCCGGGCTGAAGACGGCTGGAATGCCAGAAACCGGTCCTCGGAAGCTTGTTTCCGGTCGAGGGAAAGCATGGCTTGGCAGTTCGGGCTGGACTGTTCCCATGAGGCACAGGGTCAGACTGATTTGCATATAGCCATGTCTGAACTGGGGTGGCAGAGTGGGCTAAAGAAAGGTGATGGATCAAACCCAGATCTTTTGACTGGGT
Source organism: Lissotriton helveticus (assembly GCF_964261635.1). NCBI lineage: Eukaryota > Metazoa > Chordata > Amphibia > Caudata > Salamandridae > Lissotriton > Lissotriton helveticus. The sequence continues at coordinate 1,377,027,655 of NC_136069.1, read as the reverse complement.
GTGAGTGTTTGATTGGTTCTGATGCTCCGTCCATCACCACCCCCTTTTGTACCGCTTTGGCCGCCATAAGTGTGGCAGGGTTTGCTCAGACGTGAGTCCCTTGCTCATTTTGCCACTGGATTCAAGCAAGCCGGGCTGAAGATGCCTGGAATGCCAGAAACCGGTCCTCGGAAGCTTGTTTCCGGTCCAGGGAAGGCATGGCTTGGCAGTTCGGGCTGGACTGTTCCCATGAGGCACAGGGTCAGACTAATTTGCATTTAGCCATGTCTGAACTGGGGTGGCAGAGTGGGCTAAAGAACGGTGATGGATCAAACCCAGATCTTTTGACTGGGTGTGAGTGTTTGATTGGTTCTGATGCTCCATCCATCACCACCCCCTTTTGTACCGCTTTGGCCGCCATAAGTGTGGCAGGGTATACCAGACGTGAATCCCTTGCTCACTTTGCCACTGGATTCAAGCAAGCCGGGCTGAAGACGGCTGGAATGCCAGAAACTGGTCCTCGGAAGCTTGTTTCCGGTCCAGGGAAGGCATGGCTTGGCAGTTCGGGCTGGACTGTTCCCATGAGGCACAGGGTCAGACTGATTTGCATATAGCCATGTCTGAACTGGGGTGGCAGAGTGGGCTAAAGAACGGTGATGGATCAAACCCAGATCTTTTGACTGGGTGTGAGTGTTTGATTGGTTCTGATGCTCCGTCCATCACCACCCCCTTTTGTACCGCTTTGGCCGCCATAAGTGTGGCAGGGTATGCTCAGACGTGAGTCCCTTGCTCACTTTGCCACTGGATTCAAGCAAGCCGGGCTGAAGATGCCTGGAATGCCAGAAACCGGTCCTCGGAAGCTTATTTCCGGTCCAGGGAAGGCATGGCTTGGCAGTTCGGGCTGGACTGTTCCCATGAGGCACAGGGTCAGACTGATTTGCATTTAGCCATGTCTGAACTGGGGTGGCAGAGTGGGCTAAAGAACGGTGATGGATCAAACCCAGATCTTTTGACTGGGTGTGAGTGTTTGATTGGTTCTGATGCTCCATCCATCACCACCCCCTTTTGTACCGCTTTGGCCGCCATAAGTGTGGCAGGGTATGCTCAGACGTGAGTCCCTTGCTCACTTTGCCACTGGATTCAAGCAAGCCAGGCTGAAGACGGCTGGAATGCCAGAAACCGGTCCTCGGAGGCTTGTTTCCGGTCCAGGGAAGGCATGGCTTGGCAGTTCAGACTGGACTGTTCCCATGAGGCACAGGATCAAACTGATTTGCATATAGCCATGTCTGAACTGGGGTGGCAGAGTGGGCTAAAGAACGGTGATGGATCAAACCCAGATCTTTTGACTGGGTGTGAGTGTTTGTTTTGTTCTGATGCTCCGTCCATCACCACCCCCTTTTGTACCGATTTGGCCGCCATAAGTGTGGCAGGGTATGCTCAGACGTGAGTCCCTTGCTCACTTTGCCACTGGATTCAAGCACGCCGGGCTGAAGACGACTGGAATGCCAGAAACCGGTCCTCGGAAGCTTGTTTCCGGTCCAGGGAAGGCATGGCTTGGCAGTTCGGGCTGGACTGTTCCCATGAGGCACAGGGTCAGACTGATTTGCATATAGCCATGTCCGAACTGGGGTGGCAGAGTCGGCTAAAGAACGGTGATGGATCAAACCCAGATCTTTTGACTGGGTGTGAGTGTTTGATTGGTTCTGATGCTCCGTCCATCACCACCCCCTTTTGTACCGCTTTGGCTGCCATAAGTGTGGCAGGGTATGCTCAGACGTGAGTCCCTTGCTCACTTTGCCACTGGATTCAAGCAAGCCGGGCTGAAGACGGCTGGAATGCCAGAAACTGGTCCTCGGAAGCTTGTTTCCGGTCCAGGGAAAGCATGGCTTGGCAGTTCGGGCTGGACTGTTCCCATGAGGCACAGGGTCAGACTGATTTGCATATAGCCATGTCTGAACTGGGGTGGCAGAGTGGGCTAAAGAACGGTGATGGATCAAACCCAGATCTTTTGACTGGGTGTGAGTGTTTGATTGGTTCTGATGCTCCGTCCATCACCACCCCCTTTTGTACCGCTTTGGCTGCCATAAGTGTGGCAGGGTATGCTCAGACGTGAGTCCCTTGCTCATTTTGCCACTGGATTCAAGCAAGCCGGGCTGAAGATGCCTGGAATGCCAGAAACCAGTCCTCGGAAGCTTGTTTCCGGTCCAGGGAAGGCATGGCTTGGCAGTTCGGGCTGGACTGTTCCCATGAGGCACAGGGTCAGACTAATTTGCATTTAGCCATGTCTGAACTGGGGTGGCAGAGTGGGCTAAAGAACGGTGATGGATCAAACCCAGATCTTTTGACTGGGTGTGAGTGTTTGATTGGTTCTGATGCTCCATCCATCACCACCCCCTTTTGTACCGCTTTGGCCGCCATAAGTGTGGCAGGGTATACCAGACGTGAATCCCTTGCTCACTTTGCCACTGGATTCAAGCAAGCCGGGCTGAAGACGGCTGGAATGCCAGAAACTGGTCCTCGGAAGCTTGTTTCCGGTCCAGGGAAGGCATGGCTTGGCAGTTCGGGCTGGACTGTTCCCATGAGGCACAGGGTCAGACTGATTTGCATATAGCCATGTCTGAACTGGGGTGGCAGAGTGGGCTAAAGAACGGTGATGGATCAAACCCAGATCTTTTGACTGGGTGTGAGTGTTTGATTGGTTCTGATGCTCCGTCCATCACCACCCCCTTTTGTACCGCTTTGGCCAACATAAGTGTGGCAGGGTATGCTCAGACGTGAGTCCCTTGCTCACTTTGCCACTGGATTCAAGCAAGCCGGGCTGAAGATGCCTGGAATGCCAGAAACCGGTCCTCGGAAGCTTATTTCCGGTCCAGGGAAGGCATGGCTTGGCAGTTCGGGCTGGACTGTTCCCATGAGGCACAGGGTCAGACTGATTTGCATTTAGCCATGTCTGAACTGGGGTGGCAGAGTGGGCTAAAGAACGGTGATGGATCAAACCCAGATCTTTTGACTGGGTGTGAGTGTTTGATTGGTTCTGATGCTCCATCCATCACCACCCCCTTTTGTACCGCTTTGGCCGCCATAAGTGTGGCAGGGTATGCTCAGACGTGAATCCCTTGCTCACTTTGCCACTGGATTCAAGCAAGCCGGGCTGAAGACGGCTGGAATGCCAGAAACCGGTCCTCGGAAGCTTGTTTCCGGTCCAGGGAAGGCATGGCTTGGCAGTTCGGGCTGGACTGTTCCCATGAGGCACAGGGTCAGACTGATTTGCATATAGCCATGTCTGAACTGGGGTGGCAGAGTGGGCTAAAGAACGGTGATGGATCAAACCCAGATCTTTTGACTGGGTGTGAGTGTTTGATTGGTTCTGATGCTCCGTCCATCACCACCCCCTTTTGTACCGCTTTGGCCGCCATAAGTGTGGCAGGGTATTCTCAGACGTGAGTCCCTTGCTCACTTTGCCACTGGATTCAAGCAAGCCGGGCTGAAGACGGCTGGATTGCCAGAAACAGGTCCTCGGAAGCTTGTTTCCGGTCCAGGGAAGGCATGGCTTGGCAGTTCGGGCTGGACTTTTCCCATGAGGCACAAGGTCAGATTGATTTGCATATAGCCAGGTCTGAACTGGGGTGGCAGAGTGGGCTAAAGAACGGTGATGGATCAAACCCAGATATTTTGACTGGGTGTGAGTGTTTGATTGGTTCTGATGCTCCGTCCATCACCACCCCCTTTTGTACTGCTGTGGCCGCCATAAGTGTGCCAGGGTATGCTCAGAGGTGAGTCCCTTGCTCACTTTGCCACTGGATTCAAGCAAGCCAGGCTGAAGACGGCTGGAATGCCAGAAACCGGTCCTCGGAGGCTTGTTTCCGGTCCAGGGAAGGCATGGCTTGGCAGTTCAGACTGGACTGTTCCCATGAGGCACAGGGTCAAACTGATTTGCATATAGCCATGTCTGAACTGGGGTGGCAGAGTGGGCTAAAGAACGGTGATGGATCAAACCCAGATCTTTTGACTGGGTGTGAGTGTTTGTTTTGTTCTGATGCTCCGTCCATCACCACCCCCTTTTGTACCGCTTTGGCCGCCATAAGTGTGGCAGGGTATGCTCAGACGTGAGTCCCTTGCTCACTTTGCCACTGGATTCAAGCAAGCCGGGCTGAAGACGACTGGAATGCCAGAAACCGGTCCTTGGAAGCTTGTTTCCGGTCCAGGGAAGGCATGGCTTGGCAGTTCGGGCTGGACTGTTCCCATGAGGCACAGGGTCAGACTGATTTGCATATAGCCATGTCCGAACTGGGGTGGCAGAGTGGGCTAAAGAACGGTGATGGATCAAACCCAGATCTTTTGACTGGGTGTGAGTGTTTGATTGGTTCTGATGCTCCGTCCATCACCACCCCCTTTTGTACCGCTTTGGCTGCCATAAGTGTGGCAGGGTATGCTCAGACGTGAGTCCCTTGCTCACTTTGCCACTGGATTCAAGCAAGCCAGGCTGAAGGCGGCTGGAATGCCAGAAACCGGTCCTCGGAGGCTTGTTTCCGGTCCAGGGAAGGCATGGCTTGGCAGTTCAGACTGGACTGTTCCCATGAGGCACAGGGTCAAACTGATTTGCATATAGCCATGTCTGAACTGGGGTGGCAGAGTGGGCTAAAGAACGGTGATGGATCAAACCCAGATCTTTTGACTGGGTGTGAGTGTTTGTTTTGTTCTGATGCTCCGTCCATCACCACCCCCTTTTGTACCGCTTTGGCCGCCATAAGTGTGGCAGGGTATGCTCAGACGTGAGTCCCTTGCTCACTTTGCCACTGGATTCAAGCAAGCCGGGCTGAAGACGACTGGAATGCCAGAAACCGGTCCTCGGAAGCTTGTTTCCGGTCCAGGGAAGGCATGGCTTGGCAGTTCGGGCTGGACTGTTCCCATGAGGCACAGGGTCAGACTAATTTCTATTTAGCCATGTCTGAACTGGGGTGGCAGAGTGGGCTAAAGAACGGTGATGGATCAAACCCAGATCTTTTGACTGGGTGTGAGTGTTTGATTGGTTCTGATGCTCCATCCATCACCACCCCCTTTTGTACCGCTTTGGCCGCCATAAGTGTGGCAGGGTATGCCAGACGTGAATCCCTTGCTCACTTTGCCACTGGATTCAAGCAAGCCGGGCTGAAGACAGCTGGAATGCCAGAAACTGGTCCTCGGAAGCTTGTTTCCGGTCCAGGGAAGGCATGGCTTGGCAGTTCGGGCTGGACTGTTCCCATGAGGCACAGGGTCAGACTGATTTGCATATAGCCATGTCTGAACTGGGGTGGCAGAGTGGGCTAAAGAACGGTGATGGATCAAACCCAGATCTTTTGACTGGGTGTGAGTGTTTGATTGGTTCTGATGCTCCGTCCATCACCACCCCCTTTTGTACCGCTTTGGCCGCCATAAGTGTGGCAGGGTATGCTCAGACGTGAGTCCCTTGCTCACTTTGCCACTGGATTCAAGCAAGCCGGGCTGAAGATGCCTGGAATGCCAGAAACCGGTCCTCGGAAGCTTATTTCCGGTCCAGGGAAGGCATGGCTTGGCAGTTCGGGCTGGACTGTTCCCATGAGGCACAGGGTCAGACTGATTTGCATTTAGCCATGTCTGAACTGGGGTGGCAGAGTGGGCTAAAGAACGGTGATGGATCAAACCCAGATCTTTTGACTGGGTGTGAGTGTTTGATTGGTTCTGATGCTCCATCCATCACCACCCCCTTTTGTACCGCTTTGGCCGCCATAAGTGTGGCAGGGTATGCTCAGACGTGAATCCCTTGCTCACTTTGCCACTGGATTCAAGCAAGCCGGGCTGAAGACGGCTGGAATGCCAGAAACCGGTCCTCGGAAGCTTGTTTCCGGTCCAGGGAAGGCATGGCTTGGCAGTTCGGGCTGGACTGTTCCCATGAGGCACAGGGTCAGACTGATTTGCATATAGCCATGTCTGAACTGGGGTGGCAGAGTGGGCTAAAGAACGGTGATGGATCAAACCCAGATCTTTTGACTGGGTGTGAGTGTTTGATTGGTTCTGATGCTCCGTCCATCACCACCCCCTTTTGTACCGCTTTGGCCGCCATAAGTGTGGCAGGGTATGCTCAGACGTGAGTCCCTTGCTCACTTTGCCACTGGATTCAAGCAAGCCGGGCTGAAGATGCCTGGAATGCCAGAAACCGGTCCTCGGAAGCTTATTTCCGGTCCAGGGAAGGCATGGCTTGGCAGTTCGGGCTGGACTGTTCCCATGAGGCACAGGGTCAGACTGATTTGCATTTAGCCATGTCTGAACTGGGGTGGCAGAGTGGGCTAAAGAACGGTGATGGATCAAACCCAGATCTTTTGACTGGGTGTGAGTGTTTGATTGGTTCTGATGCTCCATCCATCACCACCCCCTTTTGTACCGCTTTGGCCGCCATAAGTGTGGCAGGGTATGCTCAGACGTGAGTCCCTTGCTCACTTTGCCACTGGATTCAAGCAAGCCAGGCTGAAGACGGCTGGAATGCCAGAAACCGGTCCTCGGAGGCTTGTTTCCGGTCCAGGGAAGGCATGGCTTGGCAGTTCAGACTGGACTGTTCCCATGAGGCACAGGATCAAACTGATTTGCATATAGCCATGTCTGAACTGGGGTGGCAGAGTGGGCTAAAGAACGGTGATGGATCAAACCCAGATCTTTTGACTGGGTGTGAGTGTTTGTTTTGTTCTGATGCTCCGTCCATCACCACCCCCTTTTGTACCGATTTGGCCGCCATAAGTGTGGCAGGGTATGCTCAGACGTGAGTCCCTTGCTCACTTTGCCACTGGATTCAAGCACGCCGGGCTGAAGACGACTGGAATGCCAGAAACCGGTCCTCGGAAGCTTGTTTCCGGTCCAGGGAAGGCATGGCTTGGCAGTTCGTGCTGGACTGATCCCATGAGGCACAGGGTCAGACTGATTTGCATATAGCCATGTCCGAACTGGGGTGGCAGAGTCGGCTAAAGAACGGTGATGGATCAAACCCAGATCTTTTGACTGGGTGTGAGTGTTTGATTGGTTCTGATGCTCCGTCCATCACCACCCCCTTTTGTACCGCTTTGGCTGCCATAAGTGTGGCAGGGTATGCTCAGACGTGAGTCCCTTGCTCACTTTGCCACTGGATTCAAGCAAGCCGGGCTGAAGACGGCTGGAATGCCAGAAACTGGTCCTCGGAAGCTTGTTTCCGGTCCAGGGAAAGCATGGCTTGGCAGTTCGGGCTGGACTGTTCCCATGAGGCACAGGGTCAGACTGATTTGCATATAGCCATGTCTGAACTGGGGTGGCAGAGTGGGCTAAAGAACGGTGATGGATCAAACCCAGATCTTTTGACTGGGTGTGAGTGTTTGATTGGTTCTGATGCTCCGTCCATCACCACCCCCTTTTGTACCGCTTTGGCTGCCATAAGTGTGGCAGGGTATGCTCAGACGTGAGTCCCTTGCTCATTTTGCCACTGGATTCAAGCAAGCCGGGCTGAAGATGCCTGGAATGCCAGAAACCGGTCCTCGGAAGCTTGTTTCCGGTCCAGGGAAGGCATGGCTTGGCAGTTCGGGCTGGACTGTTCCCATGAGGCACAGGGTCAGACTAATTTGCATTTAGCCATGTCTGAACTGGGGTGGCAGAGTGGGCTAAAGAACGGTGATGGATCAAACCCAGATCTTTTGACTGGGTGTGAGTGTTTGATTGGTTCTGATGCTCCATCCATCACCACCCCCTTTTGTACCGCTTTGGCCGCCATAAGTGTGGCAGGGTATGCCAGACGTGAATCCCTTGCTCACTTTGCCACTGGATTCAAGCAAGCCGGGCTGAAGACGGCTGGAATGCCAGAAACTGGTCCTCGGAAGCTTGTTTCCGGTCCAGGGAAGGCATGGCTTGGCAGTTCGGGCTGGACTGTTCCCATGAGGCACAGGGTCAGACTGATTTGCATTTAGCCATGTCTGAACTGGGGTGGCAGAGTGGGCTAAAGAACGGTGATGGATCAAACCCAGATCTTTTGACTGGGTGTGAGTGTTTGATTGGTTCTGATGCTCCATCCATCACCACCCCCTTTTGTACCGCTTTGGCCGCCATAAGTGTGGCAGGGTATGCTCAGACGTGAATCCCTTGCTCACTTTGCCACTGGATTCAAGCAAGCCGGGCTGAAGACGGCTGGAATGCCAGAAACCGGTCCTCGGAAGCTTGTTTCCGGTCCAGGGAAGGCATGGCTTGGCAGTTCGGGCTGGACTGTTCCCATGAGGCACAGGGTCAGACTGATTTGCATATAGCCATGTCTGAACTGGGGTGGCAGAGTGGGCTAAAGAACGGTGATGGATCAAACCCAGATCTTTTGACTGGGTGTGAGTGTTTGATTGGTTCTGATGCTCCGTCCATCACCACCCCCTTTTGTACCGCTTTGGCCGCCATAAGTGTGGCAGGGTATGCTCAGACGTGAGTCCCTTGCTCACTTTGCCACTGGATTCAAGCAAGCCGGGCTGAAGATGCCTGGAATGCCAGAAACCGGTCCTCGGAAGCTTATTTCCGGTCCAGGGAAGGCATGGCTTGGCAGTTCGGGCTGGACTGTTCCCATGAGGCACAGGGTCAGACTGATTTGCATTTAGCCATGTCTGAACTGGGGTGGCAGAGTGGGCTAAAGAACGGTGATGGATCAAACCCAGATCTTTTGACTGGGTGTGAGTGTTTGATTGGTTCTGATGCTCCATCCATCACCACCCCCTTTTGTACCGCTTTGGCCGCCATAAGTGTGGCAGGGTATGCTCAGACGTGAGTCCCTTGCTCACTTTGCCACTGGATTCAAGCAAGCCAGGCTGAAGACGGCTGGAATGCCAGAAACCGGTCCTCGGAGGCTTGTTTCCGGTCCAGGGAAGGCATGGCTTGGCAGTTCAGACTGGACTGTTCCCATGAGGCACAGGATCAAACTGATTTGCATATAGCCATGTCTGAACTGGGGTGGCAGAGTGGGCTAAAGAACGGTGATGGATCAAACCCAGATCTTTTGACTGGGTGTGAGTGTTTGTTTTGTTCTGATGCTCCGTCCATCACCACCCCCTTTTGTACCGATTTGGCCGCCATAAGTGTGGCAGGGTATGCTCAGACGTGAGTCCCTTGCTCACTTTGCCACTGGATTCAAGCACGCCGGGCTGAAGACGACTGGAATGCCAGAAACCGGTCCTCGGAAGCTTGTTTCCGGTCCAGGGAAGGCATGGCTTGGCAGTTCGTGCTGGACTGTTCCCATGAGGCACAGGGTCAGACTGATTTGCATATAGCCATGTCCGAACTGGGGTGGCAGAGTCGGCTAAAGAACGGTGATGGATCAAACCCAGATCTTTTGACTGGGTGTGAGTGTTTGATTGGTTCTGATGCTCCGTCCATCACCACCCCCTTTTGTACCGCTTTGGCTGCCATAAGTGTGGCAGGGTATGCTCAGACGTGAGTCCCTTGCTCACTTTGCCACTGGATTCAAGCAAGCCGGGCTGAAGACGGCTGGAATGCCAGAAACTGGTCCTCGGAAGCTTGTTTCCGGTCCAGGGAAAGCATGGCTTGGCAGTTCGGGCTGGACTGTTCCCATGAGGCACAGGGTCAGACTGATTTGCATATAGCCATGTCTGAACTGGGGTGGCAGAGTGGGCTAAAGAACGGTGATGGATCAAACCCAGATCTTTTGACTGGATGTGAGTGTTTGATTGGTTCTGATGCTCCGTCCATCACCACCCCCTTTTGTACCGCTTTGGCTGCCATAAGTGTGGCAGGGTATGCTCAGACGTGAGTCCCTTGCTCATTTTGCCACTGGATTCAAGCAAGCCGGGCTGAAGATGCCTGGAATGCCAGAAACCGGTCCTCGGAAGCTTGTTTCCGGTCCAGGGAAGGCATGGCTTGGCAGTTCGGGCTGGACTGTTCCCATGAGGCACAGGGTCAGACTAATTTGCATTTAGCCATGTCTGAACTGGGGTGGCAGAGTGGGCTAAAGAACGGTGATGGATCAAACCCAGATCTTTTGACTGGGTGTGAGTGTTTGATTGGTTCTGATGCTCCATCCATCACCACCCCCTTTTGTACCGCTTTGGCCGCCATAAGTGTGGCAGGGTATGCCAGACGTGAATCCCTTGCTCACTTTGCCACTGGATTCAAGCAAGCCGGGCTGAAGACGGCTGGAATGCCAGAAACTGGTCCTCGGAAGCTTGTTTCCGGTCCAGGGAAGGCATGGCTTGGCAGTTCGGGCTGGACTGTTCCCATGAGGCACAGGGTCAGACTGATTTGCATATAGCCATGTCTGAACTGGGGTGGCAGAGTGGGCTAAAGAACGGTGATGGATCAAACCCAGATCTTTTGACTGGGTGTGAGTGTTTGATTGGTTCTGATGCTCCGTCCATCACCACCCCCTTTTGTACCGCTTTGGCCGCCATAAGTGTGGCAGGGTATGCTCAGACGTGAGTCCCTTGCTCACTTTGCCACTGGATTCAAGCAAGCCGGGCTGAAGATGCCTGGAATGCCAGAAACCGGTCCTCGGAAGCTTATTTCCGGTCCAGGGAAGGCATGGCTTGGCAGTTCGGGCTGGACTGTTCCCATGAGGCACAGGGTCAGACTGATTTGCATTTAGCCATGTCTGAACTGGGGTGGCAGAGTGGGCTAAAGAACGGTGATGGATCAAACCCAGATCTTTTGACTGGGTGTGAGTGTTTGATTGGTTCTGATGCTCCATCCATCACCACCCCCTTTTGTACCGCTTTGGCCGCCATAAGTGTGGCAGGGTATGCTCAGACGTGAATCCCTTGCTCACTTTGCCACTGGATTCAAGCAAGCCGGGCTGAAGACGGCTGGAATGCCAGAAACCGGTCCTCGGAAGCTTGTTTCCGGTCCAGGGAAGGCATGGCTTGGCAGTTCGGGCTGGACTGTTCCCATGAGGCACAGGGTCAGACTGATTTGCATATAGCCATGTCTGAACTGGGGTGGCAGAGTGGGCTAAAGAACGGTGATGGATCAAACCCAGATCTTTTGACTGGGTGTGAGTGTTTGATTGGTTCTGATGCTCCGTCCATCACCACCCCCTTTTGTACCGCTTTGGCCGCCATAAGTGTGGCAGGGTATTCTCAGACGTGAGTCCCTTGCTCACTTTGCCCCTGGATTCAAGCAAGCCGGGCTGAAGACGGCTGGATTGCCAGAAACAGGTCCTCGGAAGCTTGTTTCCGGTCCAGGGAAGGCATGGCTTGGCAGTACGGGCTGGACTTTTCCCATGAGGCACAAGGTCAGACTGATTTGCATATAGCCAGGTCTGAACTGGGGTGGCAGAGTGGGCTAAAGAACGGTGATGGATCAAACCCAGATATTTTGACTGGGTGTGAGTGTTTGATTGGTTCTGATGCTCCGTCCATCACCACCCCCTTTTGTACTGCTGTGGCCGCCATAAGTGTGCCAGGGTATGCTCAGACGTGAGTCCCTTGCTCACTTTGCCACTGGATTCAAGCAAGCCAGGCTGAAGACGGCTGGAATGCCAGAAACCGGTCCTCGGAGGCTTGTTTCCGGTCCAGGGAAGGCATGGCTTGGCAGTTCGGGCTGGACTGTTCCCATGAGGCACAGGGTCAGACTGATTTGCATATAGCCATGTCCGAACTGGGGTGGCAGAGTGGGCTAAAGAACGGTGATGGATCAAACCCAGATCTTTTGACTGGGTGTGAGTGTTTGATTGGTTCTGATGCTCCGTCCATCACCACCCCCTTTTGTACCGCTTTGGCTGCCATAAGTGTGGCAGGGTATGCTCAGACGTGAGTCCCTTGCTCACTTTGCCACTGGATTCAAGCAAGCCGGGCTGAAGACGGCTGGAATGCCAGAAACCGGTCCTCGGAAGCTTGTTTCCGGTCCAGGGAAAGCATGGCTTGGCAGTTCGGGCTGGACTGTTCCCATGAGGCACAGGGTCAGACTGATTTGCATATAGCCATGTCTGAACTGGGGTGGCAGAGTGGGCTAAAGAACGGTGATGGATCAAACCCAGATCTTTTGACTGGGTGTGAGTGTTTGATTGGTTCTGATGCTCCGTCCATCACCACCCCCTTTTGTACCACTTTGGCCGCCATAAGTGTGGCAGGGTATGCTCAGACGTGAGTCCCTTGCTCACTTTGCCACTGGATTCAAGCAAGCCGGGCTGAAGACGGCTGGAATGCCAGAAACCGGTTCTCGGAAGCTTGTTTCCGGTCCAGGGAAGGCATGGCTTGGCAGTTTGGGCTGGACTGTTCCCATGAGGCACAGGGTCAGACTGATTTGCATATAGCCATGTCTGAACTGGGGTGGCAGAGTGGGCTAAAGAACGGTGATGGATCAAACCCAGATCTTTTGACTGGGTGTGAGTGTTTGATTGGTTCTGATGCTCCATCCATCACCACCCCCTTTTGTACCGCTTTGGCCGCCATAAGTGTGGCAGGGTATGCCAGACGTGAATCCCTTGCTCACTTTGCCACTGGATTCAAGCCAGCCGGGCTGAAGACGGCTGGAATGCCAGAAACTGGTCCTCGGAAGCTTGTTTCCGGTCCAGGGAAGGCATGGCTTGGCAGTTCGGGCTGGACTGTTCCCATGAGGCACAGGGTCAGACTGATTTGCATATAGCCATGTCTGAACTGGGGTGGCAGAGTGGGCTAAAGAACGTGATGGATCAAACCCAGATCTTTTGACTGGGTGTGAGTGTTTGATTGGTTCTGATGCTCCGTCCATCACCACCCCCTTTTGTACCGCTTTGGCCGCCATAAGTGTGGCAGGGTATGCTCAGACGTGAGTCCCTTGCTCACTTTGCCACTGGATTCAAGCAAGCCGGGCTGAAGATGCCTGGAATGCCAGAAACCGGTCCTCGGAAGCTTATTTCCGGTCCAGGGAAGGCATGGCTTGGCAGTTCGGGCTAGACTGTTCCCATGAGGCACAGGGTCAGACTGATTTGCATTTAGCCATGTCTGAACTGGGGTGGCAGAGTGGGCTAAAGAACGGTGATGGATCAAACCCAGATCTTTTGACTGGGTGTGAGTGTTTAATTGGTTCTGATGCTCCATCCATCACCACCCCCTTTTGTACCGCTTTGGCCGCCATAAGTGTGGCAGGGTATGCTCAGACGTGAATCCCTTGCTCACTTTGCCACTGGATTCAAGCAAGCCGGGCTGAAGACGGCTGGAATGCCAGAAACCGGTCCTCGGAAGCTTGTTTCCGGTCCAGGGAAGGCATGGCTTGGCAGTTCGGGCTGGACTGTTCCCATGAGGCACAGGGTCAGACTGATTTGCATATAGCCATGTCTGAACTGGGGTGGCAGAGTGGGCTAAAGAACGGTGATGGATCAAACCCAGATCTTTTGACTGGGTGTGAGTGTTTGATTGGTTCTGATGCTCCGTCCATCACCACCCCCTTTTGTACCGCTAAAAATCGGGGTACAGCCTTTACAACGTGGGCATTACCACGCGCTGCCATTACTAAGCTGCTTTTACAACGCACTGGAGGGCGCTGTTGGCAAAGGAATAGTTTAATTTTCTATTGCAACACCTTCCCTACTGTCAACATGGGCTGGAGTTGGAATAGAAAATTAAACTATTCCACTATCCAGCCCTCTCAGCGCAAGTCGTTGTAACGACTTGCGTTGTAAAAACAGCGTTGTAATAGCACACGTGGTAATAGCCCACGTTGTAGTGACATACAACCCTAAAAAGCAGCGCGACGTAACAGACTCTATCGCTGGTGAAACTCTGCAAAAAGTTGCAGCGTTTTTCTGGCACTTCGCAGAGTTCCGAGGAGTAAAACAGGCTTATATTTAATCCACCTAAAAGTACCATCTCAGTGAAGATTTTTGCATTCGAACAAGAAGGGACCAATGACATTGTGTCTCTTAATGTTTCTCCAATCTGACAATTCCATAACCTCAATTTCAGGACACAAAGGCTGAAGGTTTTTTTCATCCAAAAAGAAAGTGATGTGGAGAATCAGTATTTAGGGCTGAGGAATACAATCTACATTTAATCCTCCTACAAGTACCATCCCAGTAGAGATTTTGTAGTTTAAACAAGCTGTGACCAATGACATCAAATCTATTAATGTTTCACAAATCCCGTATTTACGTAACATCAGCAGAGAAAAAAAGGAGGCCTTGCGTTCCTTGCAAACTGAGTAGGAAATCAATATAAAACCAGCCACAAAAAAGGTGAGGACATCATGATACAGAATAGAACAGACTGTAGAACAGAATGTCTTCATCTACTGAATGACCAATAGAATTACAAAGAAACAGAAGTGAATCCTACAGAAGTAGTATGTAGAGTGATTATCAGCATAACAGAAAAAGCTGAACTGAACAAATGGATCTCAAAGAAAGAAGTTGAATTCCTATTAGCTGATGATCTTGTCACTCCAGATTTTCAGACCCTTCCAAAAATCAATAAAAACAAGATACTGGTACAGGGAAGACTATTGTATCTGGTATCAACTTGATCTTGGTACCCCTCTCCAATTTCAGCGATTACGTTCTATATCTATGGTAAAGAGAATTGCATCCTATCTCCAGAACACTAAGGACCTACTCAGAAGTTGACATGTCTAATATAAACAGGAAATTAACCTCATTATTAGCTTAGACATTGAGAGTCTATACTTTCACAGATCCCACGAAAAATGTCTATAACTCATGGAAGATCTCTTTTTTACGGCACTTGACTACATAACACCCCACAACATTTTAGACCGGAGTGCATGAGATTATTGCTCACACTGTGTACACCTCCGGGTACATGGCATCTCAATTGGTAATGCATTTGTTTCAAGCAAAGCAAGCCTCTATGTCCACCATGTCGAAAGTACTAAGATTATATTTGATGAAAATCCCTTTAGGATAACATCCAGTTGTGAAAGAGATACATTGATGACGTCTTAGCCATCTCGAACGGTGACCATGCAGGTCACCGTTCTAGGTGACATTCCATTGATAGTAAGACTATGTTGTTCCCTGATGCTAATATTTCTTATGAACATGGGACATTACAAAATGATCTACAAATGAAACAAGCTGATAGAAACAGCATAGTTTGCTTTGACAGTTTTCATGCATGGCCCCTTAAAGAGAATCAAACCGTTTGAACAATTTATTAGGGTGCGAAGGAACTGTAGTCGACAAGTAGATCAAGTAGATTTCAAAATTCAGGCAGCAGCACTCAGTAATCATTTGAGGCAACAAAAATACCCTGAACACATCATTCATAAATCTGGCTAGCAATTACAACAGGAATGTGCTCAGTGAATATTCACGAAGGAAAATGAAAGGGATCAACTGGTATGCGCAGCCACATATGCTCTCTAACTCCCTCAAGAACACTTTCACTAAATACTGGTGCATTTTAAATACTGGCAATATAAAGTTTGAAAAACATCTATTCACGCACAAGCATGGTAAAAAAACATTATAGATGCTTAAGGTCAGAAACGGGATTACCCTTCAAGTAAAACTATCAATCCAAAGACATTATGGAACTCACTACAGGTCACAGGCCCCTACCCTTTTCAGGAGTTGTAGTGTCTGCTACTTACAAAACCACCAAAAGTCCCAATTTGTACCTACATACTGATTGGATTCAATAGGCACAAACAAACTGTAACTATAGCCATTTGATGTATTTTATAATCTACCCGTATGGTCTCTGATATGTAACTATGACTAACAGAAAAGTAACAATTGGTACAAAGGAACACCTCAGTAATCTGCAATGAAACAGAAACACCAAAAATATGTCCAATTATCATATTATATCTGGATATACAGTGAATGATTTCAGCTGGACTGTAATCAAACGACTACACCCAAATGGAGGAATTACCTCTAATACCAAGGTGCTACTGGAAAAAGAACAAAGGTGGATTTTTCATTTATCAATACCCTGAATAAGCCTTAAATGGGTCACTTTGTGTGCTCTTGAAACGTATGTGTCCCGATTCGTAATTAAAATATGAATAGAACTTGGATTGTGTTAATTAAACTAACCACCCACATAAACTCAACTCCATTTTTCAACCTATTAGTTGTATTTTTGGTGGGTATTTTAAATTTACAATTCTGACAGTTTCAAGACATTTTTCTATATCACACAAATACATCTTTGTTGGTTAAAAATACATTCCGTGATATATGCGAGTGTTTTCCCCATGTGACTGTAGGTTTACCAGGAGTACCAGTACATTCCACTTTGTTGTCTTTGCTTAAAGATGACCACTGAGCCTGAGCCGGATGTTACATAATGACGGCACATTTTCCCACGTGCTGACATTACACGCACTCTGAGCATGCACAAAGGAGCAATCACATCCAGGACGCCAACATGCAGGGGCTGACTTGGTGAAGGGCCAGGATGATCCCATGACAAAGTAAGCAATTCCTTCTTTTCTTTTACAGCAATCCCCATTTATGCTGTACTTTTGGGTGTTGTAACATTGACAAGTGGTGTACAATTTTTTATTTTTTCACAGTAACTCTAAGAGTCTGCTGCCAATGAGTACATATGGGGACAGTAGGTCCCTAAAAAGAGTATGCTTTGTTTTTAATAAGTATTTGTTTAACCATGGGGCTGCCTATCTCTGACGTAATGATGTATTGGAATCATTGGGCACTTTAAGGCACGTTGGTAACTTTTTCTGAATGTTGTCCTATGTGTGTAGTATACGTACATGATTTTGGAATGTTTATGATTTGTACATTTGATGAGAGGCACCCTGCTACGTATACAAGAGTCTGTTACAGATGTGCAATTGATTATATGCCATTCACTACATCACATGAAGTACTAAGTATCTGATAAAGCACCATATACACCATATTCACAATCAATATAAATCGACCTTGATAAAAGTTCTTCTGTTTTTCATAGGTACCAGTGGATAACCCCTAAATAAAGCTGGTGAGATAAAAACACAATATTAATGTATATATTCATGCAGGACATGAGTGTGTGTCACCTCCCAACAGTCACTTTTTACCATGAAGGACTCATTTCATACAACCACTGCAGGACTTGGATGGTTCTGAAGACAGCTGGAAGACCATTTGGCAATAGAACCTGAAACTTGTTGATCTTGAGGTGGAGAATCCACTATTCCCTTCCACAAACCCAAACTGTTTTTTAGTGATGCCAAGGTTGCTTGTCATTATAAATAATATTTTGCAACCTTACACATTTTAAACTTTTTTCTTTACAAGTCTCCTTGCATAAAGTGAACAGACCACTATATTGAGTGCACTCCATAAACGGGCTTGTGCCCACCTGGTCCCGAACATCTGTACCAGGTGAGGACTCAAATATTAAGCATGTCACATAGAAATATGTGGGTAAGAGTACGCTAAGAAAACAGATGTTCTGTTTTATTTCGCATTGCTTCTTTTTTCTGTAAAATACCTAGAGTTATCTCTTTCTTAGTTTTGGATTAAATATTGGGGACTGAGGTAGCTCTTCCCCGTCTCGGTTTCCCCTTTTGATCGTTGATATATGGCCCTATATATTAAATGCAAATGATCTTGCTCTACTGGACATAACGCAAGTAGGCCTTTAAAGGGGACTAACAGACTTTAGTGATTATTGGAGGGCCAATCATCTTGAAAGTTACATAGAAAAAACAACAATGATGGCATTTTGGCAAGAAGTAAACCTTTCTCATGGTCTATTGGTACTCAAGTGGTTGAGGAAGTAACATCTTAAAAATTACCTGGGTATGGCCTTTGATAGTAACTTTTCTAGGAATTTTCACGTAGACACTTTAAAACGTTTTGTGTTAACCATGGTAGGTAGTCTAATTGAAATTTAAAAGGGACTTTGGCAGGCCTAAGTATTGTGCCTACGTACAAATATAGATAGGGAAAAGACAGAAGGATGCTGTCTCCAAAAACATTTAGCCCTCCCTAAATCTGCAACAGTCCAAGCTATTAGGGTGGAAGCCAATTTAAAAGCATATACTAGTATTACAAAAATCATAGGTTTTCGTTTTAGGCATTCACAGTTAGATCCCCCAATTCCAAAAGTTGTAAGATATTGTGTAAACAAAATTATGGCTAGTTAACCAAGGTGGGCAAAGGCTTCAAGGGATTGTCTTAGCATGATTGTACAATATCTCAAATTACAGATTTAAGAAATTGAGAACATTTCATTGCCTTCTAAAGAGGAATTAAATACTGGAGGCCAGGTAGAATCAATGTCAAAACATGTTGCTTATTTGTCCCTGAAAATATTAACAGTTCACCTGAGGCCACAATGGGAGAATGCAATCACCTTCCTGTATCTGATGGACCTACACAATCCGACAATTCGTAATGGTGTGTGATTAGGGTGATGCCATGTGATTAGGGTTGAATCCACTCAATTCCCTTGGTTTGGGGTTGAATCAGCTTTAAAATAAAGATGACATTTTTTGTTGTAACCTTAAGGTATGTTGTTCACATGTGCACATTTTGTGTGATTGTTTCAATTTTATGCCCTGCGGCATAAATTAATAAACCCAGTTTTACTAGAATATGGGATTTAGGAATGAGGAGTAGCCATATTCTTTTAATAGTCAATATTTAATATTTATGCTAATTCAATTGTAGCAGTTTCTTATGTGATGTTTGTTTAAAAGACTAATGTCTAAATAAACAATTTGTAATCTTTTTTATCTCTAGTGACTTCGCCTGCATGAAATAAGCACTGGCATAGTCTGTATTATATAAGGGGATGCACAAACATCTGGCCCATCTATCATAAAATGTGACCCAGGGGTGCAAGAAATTGGCACATGCATGTTACGTACCCAGGGCACTTTGATCGTATCAAGATGAATATGGTTATCACCATCGATGTAAGGTAAAATTGTCTTCAAAGTTTGAATGAAGGGAAGTAAGAATAAGAAAGGAGTCACCTGTTTTTCCAAACACCGATTAGTGCCTAGATAAATGCCTAAATTATGAACATGTTTTGATTTACATGGGGGAAGATAGATTGACATTTAACCTGAGAAGTCAGTTCTTGGACATGAGAAACGTAGCTCTGGTGTGTTTCAGTTTCAAATAACAAGTGGACATCTACTGTCTGGTGAGGCCTAACACAGCTATCATAGTGGATGATTCTGGGAATATAGCTGGGAACATTTAAGTGTCATTTTGAAAAGTAGCTGAAATTATTCTGTGTATACATAAAACTGTGTCAACTGTTGATGGAGTAGCTTTGTCAGGGATAGTATGCATATGTTAAAAATCAGCAGTGACAGAATGGAACCTTGCCAGACCCCATATCTGGCTATCTTGGATTGGAAGCTGTATGGTGGCTGAGCGGATGATTGACTCCTGCTATTTAAAACACATTTCAGCCTGTCTTAAGGCAGTCGTTGCCCAGAAGTAAGTTCAGCAATCTGGAAAGGGCTTAGAAGATTCATGAACCTGGCTGGGCAGATATCGCTCAGGAATACTAAGGGGTGACTGTTGGACATATCCCTTTTTGTAGGGTCACCCGCAAACCTTTTGCCTTTACCTTCTACCTTTTGCTGAATCCGTTTTTGCTGACCTTAGGACTCTGTGCACTTTATCACTTCTAACCAGTGCTAAAGTGCCTGTGCTCTTTCCTTAAAACATGTTGGATTGTTGCAGCCTGTGTGTGCAGTAAAACTGTAATTTGGACCTGGCAAAATAAACTTTTTGCCAGGCCCAAACCTTCCATTTATACACATATAAATCACCCCTAGTGTAGACTCTGGGCAGCCCAGAGGGCTGAGTGCAGTATATTTAGTATAAAAATGTAAGTTTCACATGTCCTGGTAGTGAAAAACTCTTAAATTGATTTTTCCCTAGTGTAAGCCATACCTCTTCCATAGAATTGGAGTTACCTTATTGCATTCAATAAGCTGTAATTTCCAAATGAGAGCAGGTAATCACATTATGTATTGTAATGAGAAATCCTAACTCCTAAACAAAATGAATACACAAGTAAAATCAAACATGTTAACTCATTAATGCTCCTAGTGTTATAAATGGCTAATTCTGGAACTTCTTCTATTGAAGCAGCCAAACTTGTAAATTTTGCTCAAAAATAAAGGATCCTTCCTCTTATTTTTCATGCTGAACATCATTTCCGGTAATTCTCTGGATTCAATGAAAAATATAAATCTCTGTGAACACAGCCTTCTTGCTTTGAAATGTTAACTTTTAACATTTCTCTTCATTTTAAAAGACAAACATCGTCTCTGCTAGGTAAGTTCATCTGGTTGATTCAGCCAAAGGCTGTCAGCAACAATGTCAGTCTGCGCTGTCAGGTGATCGCTTCAGGGTTGGAGTGGGGGGTCAGCCAGAATAGCTTGACTCCAGTGTCATGGAGAGCACGGAACACACCTCTGGGCATACCCATCCCACTCGGGGAGAAAAATGCAAAAACAACAATTGATGGAGAGAATCAGAACAATGTCATACATTCACCCCGTACCCATGAGGCACAGGGTCAAGACTGATATGTATATGGCTGGGTCTACACTGGGGTGGCATGGTGAGCAAAAGAATGATGGATTTAACCCAGATCTATTGACTGGGGATAAATGTTTGATTTGCTCTACATTCCACCCATCATCTGTGTGTCTTTTACTTTCTCGCCCTAAGTGCACAGTGCATGCCCAGACATGGTTCCCAGGCTCACTGTGCCACTGGATATAAACTAGCCTGGCTGATGAAGGGTGATGCCTCGAAACTGGTCCCAGGATGCTTGTTTCCAGTACAGGGAGGACCTGGCATGGCAGTTCGGTCTGGACTGTTCCCATGAAGCACAGGATCAAGACTGATTTGCATATGACTGGGTCTAAACTGGGGTGGCATGGTGAACAAAAGAACAATTGATTTAACCCAGATCTATTGACTGGGGGTGAATGTTTGATTTACTCTCAATCCGTCCATCATCTGTGTGTCTTGCTGAACAATATACAAGCATTACTCTTCTTACAAAAAATATTTTTCAAAAAGTGCACGCTCGCCTTTTTCTGTTTTGAGTCAGATGGCAACATTTTATCCTTTTGTCTGTACGGTTCTCAGCTGGCTCTGGGAATTATCTGATAATTCTACCCACACTTTGGCCTCTGTATTCTTTATATTGGAGTCAAGCTCTCCTTTCCCTTGCACAGTAAGAAGGGCTGGGGCACTCGCCTTCCAGACTATCTCTATATACACTGCTGAATAAGTGTCTCGTTGATCATTTGGCATGAGCCCAAGGCAATCCATCTGCCCTATCTGCTCTGGTAATTTTCCTTTCTTCAACTGGCCCCTCACCTCCTGTGGAACTGGTCTGTGCTGTGCATATTGATAAAAAGGAATCACGGTTCTAAGTAAGTCTAGGGAAATTTGCATTCCTTCATTTTCTGTCCCTCTGTTCGTAGTGTCTATCTCTCCTAGTTGCTCACACTTAGTCATGCCCACCAAATTAAAATCATGTGTCACCACCTCTGTCTCCAAGATGTTAGCCTTTCCATCTCTAAATCTTCTGTCTAGTGAATGTATGGGACAATGAGCATCGCTGTGCTTTGCAGTAACATTTCCCAAAATTCTTGCTACAAATCCTTGTTCCACTTCACTGGGGAATCTTGTGTCTCAGGCACCTCAAACACCACCCCTGGACTTTTTACTGGGATCTGCACCAGCTGTTCATGCAAAACTGCAGTTTCTGCCTGTATGAATCACCTGATCACATTTGCTTTTTGAGCATTACCTGTTCTGTAAAACACAAGGAAAGTCATCAGCCATTGCATTAGAGAAATTTCAAGGGCCAAAATCACATTATGCCTTATTGTCATCTGCCCAGTGTCTGTCAGCGTGCAAAAACACTAAAGCAACTGTGTCTGCCCAGTGTCTGTCAGAGCACAACTCAAAAGCAACCGTGTCTGCTCTGTGTCTATCAGAGCACAAACACACAGACACAACTGTGCCTGCCCAGTGTCTGTCACAGTGCATTGAAACATTAGCAACTGTTTTTAAAGGGAGTAAAACATTCTCCAGCATCTGGCAATGTTTCAGTCCAAAAGCACAAGAGCACCCTCTTCTTTCCTTGTTTTTCCCACATACTCCAAGTGGCACACTGCCCCTGACTGTCATTTCTAACTCAATGTCTCCTTTTTGTATCGGCCACATGTCTGAAACCCATTGTATAATCCGTTTTGCAGATTCAAAAGTACATTGCTGCTTCTCTCCCCACTCAGAGTCATGTTTACAAAGAACATTTTTCATCATTTTTTTTAGAATAATATCTCTCCATGCAAAGCAATGTTTGACACTCACTGACCAGTCTGATTTGTAACTGCAACCAACAATCGCTAGTTCTAACAGGCTGATTTGTTTATCTTGTCTGTAATTGCGAAAATATTCCTGCAAGTTACAATCAAAGCCAAGTTTAGGAAACTGTGCTTCAATTTCTTGAGTCAACATTGCTTCGGAAGCTTCCAATTCAACGAAAATACCAATAATTCCTAGCTGAGGAAGTCTTCCAAAGAATTAATTAAAACCTTTTGTGAGCATTGTAAATTAACCTGTTCATTCTTCATAAACGACTCACTCTGGCTATCTAAACAGTCTGATAAAATAAATTATATCAGTGCTGGGTACATTTCCAACTCTTTTTTCAATGATTTATTTTAAACTGTTGCAGCGCTGACCTTTCTTTAGCTTTAGCTATCTCTTTTTGCATTTAATTTCATTCTCCTTCTAACTGCCCACATTTTCCATACATGCTGAGCAATGTATTCAAAATGACACCACTTTTTCTCTCTGATATATCAAGTTGTTTTCCCTTTTCAAAAGAAAAATCCTGAAAACATTTAAATATCTGTGCTTGCCCCTTATCTGTTAAAAATGCATTAGAGGCAACTTCCCACCTAAATAACTCAGTTGACATCTGGGAATCGGCAACTGAAAACATTGACATTTCCGAAAGCCTTTTCCCTTTTACTTTTATTTTTTTTTCGAATCCTGTTCATGACACCATAATATATAGCTTTGCACTCCCAAATAATATAGAATGCCACTCTCCCACACGGCGGCTGAAACACAGTGAAGCAATAAACACAACACCACACCCCCTGGAAAGGGATTTCACTTTATAAAATGAAGCACGTCTCAGACTGTTCTTAGAATAAGGCTTGGGGTTTTATTAATGCAATGCTCTCTCTCTCTCTCTCTCTCTCTCTCTCTCTCTCTCTCTCTCTCTCTCCCTCTCTCTCTCTCTCTCGCTTTCTCTCTCTCTCTCTCTCTCTCTATATATATATATATATATATCCCCGGGGGACTGAATGTTAGCGAGGATCTGTATACCTGTTTGTGAATCATCAACTTTTGTATTAACATCTAGGAATATTGTTTTAATCAAGGTAACAGATATATTCATTTCATCTCGTTGAATTTGGCAGCCACATTTGATTCTTGAACAGCCCTCTCGTTTCTAATTACCATGGTTTTAGCTGGTTCGGAACATCAGTCAAACGGTTACAATTGGTAGGGAGCGGCTCCTCCCTTTATACTGAAAATGTTATAAAATTATTTTAGATATGTGTATTTGACTATTTCAATTGTTGCACTTTGCACTTTATTATTAGATTTTGCACTTAGATGTGATAGCTGCTCCTTGCCACGATATGGGAGAAAATGACAACTTGATTATGTTTACAGAGGTCATTGTTTACATTTGCACAAAACACTTTAATGTAGATGCCCACTTGGGATTTATTTTGCACAGGTTTTTACTTAGGAAACTTGGTCTTGAATGCAATAACATCATTAATTGTTTTTAGGATTTTTTATGTATTTATATATTTATTAATTTATTTATATATATATCTATTCTATTGCTTGATGTTGCACATGTATATATATTATATATTACATGAGGGAATTAAGAGCCACTTTGGGTTATATCTGTGACCGATAAGACTCTGACAATAATTGCAGTCTTATTTCTGTTTCCTTATCTGGAACCTGTGAATGTGTGGGTGGGAACTATTAGTCCACCCTTAGTGTTTTGTATTTAAACTCCCCATGTGGCTTTGCGATCACATCATGTGATCAAGACAGTGGTTACTGTCGAAACGCGTAATGGCGGACATGCTGAGCGAGAATATGCTTGAATAAACTCACTTTGTTTGGCACCAAGTAAACGGGTTCCTCTCTTCGTCTTTTCCATTCCGGTGGAACGTGGCAGGGCTGGGATTGTTTGGCGAGTTCTTTCTTCATGTATATATATATATATTACCTACTGGTGGTCGCCAGTAGGTAGTTATAGTTAGAACCTAGTTATCATAGGAAAATAGTTTTTTGATTTGCTAATAACTTGGTCGCTGTTTGACGAATCTTCGGGAAATTCTAAAAAAAAAGGACTATCCAGGTTAGCTCTTATCCTGAAATTTTAGGGTGATTCGACAAGTGGGGCTGAGAAAAAAGGGAGGTCCTAAAAAGTGTTTTCTCCATAGGAAATGTTATTACAGGCTACTGCTGAATGGAATTATGCCAAATTTGGCAAAAAGGTAGTGCTTGGTTCAGAAAGCGACCTTTCGTGTAAATCCGTTCAGTAGTTGCTGAGAAATTAAAAGAAAAAAGTTGTGATATCTGTGGCAGCGGTGGGTTCGCGCACCCACCTGAACACAACATTCACTGTAATTGGCTGCCTTGACCACAAGCGTCACTGTGATTGGCTGCCAACACTCCAAACCAGGAAGTGTTGGCAGCCATCATGTCACTCACAAGAAAACAGTCAAAAAAAGATTAAAAATGAAGAAAAGGGGGCAGGGTAGAAACACCCTAACGCCCTAGTCCTGCTCAGGGGGTCCCATAAGGACCCCCATGCCCCAATTTCTTTTGTTCTTTTTAAAAACGCCTGAATGCGTCCTGGGTGCGAAAATCTGGCCGAATTTCTTTTTTTTTAAATGAAGCGGGGGCTACCCCACTTCATTTAAATGAGCCCCCATGGGCGATGTTCCAGAGGCAAGTCTATAATTATATTGCGGGGGCCTGCGGGACGTCTGCGGCCCCAGGGACTGCCACCTCCGCGGGGCTATGTAAATTAGGTACAGAAGGGCACACAGGCCTTCGACAGCCCCGGGGGCCGCCACCTCCCCTGGGCTTGTTTTGTAAATAGTGGGAGGCCTCTGAGGCTCTCCTAAGCCCCGGGGACCGCCACCCTCTGGGCTTTAATGAAATATGCAGGTGGGGGCCTCGTGGGCCCCCGAAGCCCTGGGGAACACCACTTCCCTGGGGCTTTGAAAATAGAGGGAGGAGGCTGTGCGGCATCCCTCCTGGAACCCTTGATGGCCCTGGGGACCACCAACCCCCAGGGCCGGCTCATGTAATGTCCCGGGGGAACCCACCCCTAGGACATTGCTATTTGCTATGGCAGGGTAGGAGCATGGCTCCCGCCCTGTCATAGCAAACCCTGCTTTGCTCCATTGAAGCGAGATCAGGTTTTTAATGAAGTAAAGCAGGATTGCTTTTGGGCAAGGGGAGCGGCTTTGTTAGCAGTTCCCCTTGCACAAAAGCAATGCCAGTTCCATCCAGAGGCGGGGAGACCGCGGGACTGTGGGGGCACTGAAGCTAACCCACTGTCCCCAACGAAGAGACCAGGCCCCGGGGGATGGGGTTCCCGGGGCCAGAAGTGCACAAAGGAAGGGGGACCATGCAGACCCCCCTCCTAATGATTAATAAAAACATTCAAGAATTGGGCATGCCCCGGGGGATGGGGTCCTTGGGGTGAATATAAATTAATGGCAGTGGACCGTTTTTTTTAGAAAACTTTGGAGTGGCGATTCTAACGTGGCGGTCAGCACGGCCCCCTGGTGTGAACTCGCTGGGTGCGCGGCTCTCAGCACAACCCCCTAGTGTGAACATGCTGGGTGCGCAACTCTCAGCGCGCCCCCTAGTGTGAACGAGCTGGGTGCTCGGCTCTCAGCGCGGCACCCGAGTACTTCACAGCTCTTTAAAAGACCATTTACCTGTTAATAAGGCTTCGTTGTGTTTTCACCCCTTTTTAGAGCCCCTGCATCTCCACTCTACCTATGACTTGAAGAATTAGCCCCCCTGAAAACATTATCAGCCTTCCCCAAAATTTGCCTCTAGTTGCGCTCCTCACTGGCGTACGCCAGCTCTGCCCACTCGGCTTACGCTTACAGAATTCCTTAGATTCTATCCGCCGTATGTCAATGATCCAGCTGTGGGGCTAGGAATATCTTGCAGACAGGATTCTGGGTCTTTTATTATGGGTGCTCCACGGACCCAGCATCTCGCAATAGGGGATCCAGTGAACTCTGGGAATCCAAAAGTCTGAATTCCTTGATCCAGAGATCAACGACCTGGGAGGGTATCCACTGAATGAGAATGCAGTATACCACAATGAGAATTCCAAGCTCCTGGACTTGGTTTTCCATGCATCGGTGCGATATTCCCAATAGCCAGTGGCCCAGGTTTTAGTGGGCGGCAACGCAGGGTACTAGAGCAAAGGCTGTGGGATCCCATAGTAAAGAAGGCGGGTGCCTCAGGAACCAGCGCAGTGCCTACTCACGCTCCGTGATTAGCGTTGGCTCTTCTGAGGCTTGGTTTGCAATACTCATGCTCCGCTGGGGTTGCCACTGGTTGCAAAAAACAACAAGTGATGGACTGAATGTGGATCAATGTCACACACTCCCCCAGTCAAAAGATCTGGGCCCAAATCCATCGTTTTTTTGCACTCCACACCACCCTGGGTCAGATAATGGCTTTATGCAAATCAGCTC
The DNA here is from genome assembly GCF_964261635.1 of Lissotriton helveticus. Taxonomy (NCBI): domain Eukaryota; kingdom Metazoa; phylum Chordata; class Amphibia; order Caudata; family Salamandridae; genus Lissotriton; species Lissotriton helveticus. The sequence continues at coordinate 1,377,000,931 of NC_136069.1, read as the reverse complement.
TGACCCTGTTGCCCCATGGGAACAGTCCAGTCCGAACTACAACAGCCATATCTTTCCCAGACCGGAATCAAGCATCCGAGGACCGGACCGGTTTCGAGGTAACACCTCTCTTCAGCCCGGCTAGCTTGACTCCAAGTGGTGTGGAGTGCCTGGGACCCACGTCTGGGCATCCCCAGCGCACTTAGGGCGGCAATTGCAAAAAACAACAAGTGATGGACTGAATGTGGATCAATGTCACACACTCCCCCAGTCAAAAGATCTGGGCCCAAATCCATCGTTTTTTTGCACTCCACACCACCCTGGGTCAGATAATGGCTTTATGCAAATCAGCTCTGACCCTGTTGCCCCATGGGAACAGTCCAGTCCGAACTACAACAGCCATATCTTTCCCAGACCGGAATCAAGCATCCGAGGACCGGACCGGTTTCGAGGTAACACCTCTCTTCAGCCCGGCTAGCTTGACTCCAAGTGGTGTGGAGTGCCTGGGACCCACGTCTGGGCATCCCCAGCGCACTTAGGGCGGCAATTGCAAAAAACAACAAGTGATGGACTGAATGTGGATCAATGTCACACACTTCCCCAGTCAAAAGATCTGGGCCCAAATCCATCGTTTTTTTGCACTCCACACCACCCTGGGTCAGATAATGGCTTTATGCAAATCAGCTCTGACCCTGTTGCCCCATGGGAACAGTCCAGTCCGAACTACAACAGCCATATCTTTCCCAGACCGGAATCAAGCATCCGAGGACCGGACCGGTTTCGAGGTAACACCTCTCTTCAGCCCGGCTGGCTTGACTCCAAGTGGTGTGGAGTGCCTGGGACCCACGTCTGGGCAACCCCAGCGCACTTAGGGCGGCAATTGCAAAAAACAACAAGTGATGGACTGAATGTGGATCAATGTCACACACTCCCCCAGTCAAAAGATCTGGGCCCAAATCCATCGTTTTTTTGCACTCCACACCACCCTGGGTCAGATAATGGCTTTATGCAAATCAGCTCTGACCCTGTTGCCCCATGGGAACAGTCCAGTCCGAACTACAACAGCCATATCTTTCCCAGACCGGAATCAAGCATCCGAGGACCGGACCGGTTTCGAGGTAACACCTCTCTTCAGCCCGGCTAGCTTGACTCCAAGTGGTGTGGAGTGCCTGGGACCCACGTCTGGGCATCCCCAGCGCACTTAGGGCGGCAATTGCAAAAAACAACAAGTGATGGACTGAATGTGGATCAATGTCACACACTCCCCCAGTCAAAAGATCTGGGCCCAAATCCATCGTTTTTTTGCACTCCACACCACCCTGGGTCAGATAATGGCTTTATGCAAATCAGCTCTGACCCTGTTGCCCCATGGGAACAGTTCAGTCCGAACTACAACAGCCATATCTTTCCCAGACCGGAATCAAGCATCCGAGGACCGGACCGGTTTCGAGGTAACACCTCTCTTCAGCCCGGCTAGCTTGACTCCAAGTGGTGTGGAGTGCCTGGGACCCACGTCTGGGCATCCCCAGCGCACTTAGGGCGGCAATTGCAAAAAACAACAAGTGATGGACTGAATGTGGATCAATGTCACACACTCCCCCAGTCAAAAGATCTGGGCCCAAATCCATCGTTTTTTTGCACTCCACACCACCCTGGGTCAGATAATGGCTTTATGCAAATCAGCTCTGACCCTGTTGCCCCATGGGAACAGTCCAGTCCGAACTACAACAGCCATATCTTTCCCAGACCGGAATCAAGCATCCGAGGACCGGACCGGTTTCGAGGTAACACCTCTCTTCAGCCCGGCTAGCTTGACTCCAAGTGGTGTGGAGTGCCTGGGACCCACGTCTGGGCATCCCCAGCGCACTTAGGGCGGCAATTGCAAAAAACAACAAGTGATGGACTGAATGTGGATCAATGTCACACACTCCCCCAGTCAAAAGATCTGGGCCCAAATCCATCGTTTTTTTGCACTCCACACCACCCTGGGTCAGATAATGGCTTTATGCAAATCAGCTCTGACCCTGTTGCCCCATGGGAACAGTCCAGTCCGAACTACAACAGCCATATCTTTCCCAGACCGGAATCAAGCATCCGAGGACCGGACCGGTTTCGAGGTAACACCTCTCTTCAGCCCGGCTAGCTTGACTCCAAGTGGTGTGGAGTGCCTGGGACCCACGTCTGGGCATCCCCAGCGCACTTAGGGCGGCAATTGCAAAAAACAACAAGTGATGGACTGAATGTGGATCAATGTCACACACTCCCCCAGTCAAAAGATCTGGGCCCAAATCCATCGTTTTTTTGCACTCCACACCACCCTGGTTCAGATAATGGCTTTATGCAAATCAGCTCTGGTTGGCAGCCAATTAGAGCCAGGCTTATGCTTGGGGGTTAGGCTCTGCCAACATATGTACTCATCCGATCACTCCACCAATCCCCAAGCACTCATATGTTCACCATACACTCTCCTTGCAGTACTCTAATCATCCAGTCTCTACCCATGTACTCCTAGAATGACCCAGACAAAGTTAAATAACCAAGGTCTTCCCCACTGCCAGAGGTAACATGGTTGCGTGCGCAGTCAACAGAATAATGTGATGTGATAGGGCACAGGGCCATCATGCGTACATAATGAACACACAGACACAGTGAGATAGTGGAACTGGCTACAGGCACGTGCACTCGGCTCATTTTTACTACCAAGGTCACATGTCCAGTGATGTCTGTGCTGCATGTGTGTGGGGTGAGTGTAAGCCAGCCCTCAGGGAATGGTTGGAGCTGTAAACAACTTTAACAGTGATTATCGGATCACACACAGAAATTCAATCATAAAGGGTCCATGACTTGTGGTGCACTGAGGGCACTGAGGTAGGGGCACCAGAGATGAGCATGCTCATGTGAAGAAATTGCTAATGTCCCATCGCAATATTCCTGCTGCCTAAAGTGACATTGTTGCACCCGGTGTCTACAGCACAAATCATAAAGGGTCCATGAGTAGTTATGTACAGAGTTAGTGGCACCTGAAGAGCTCAGCGTGTGCGCAGCCACCGATGATGGCGTGTCGTTGCAGGACAGGATTGTATTGGATTTCTGTGAGACCTGCTGACCGCAGTGTAGGCCGGAGGCAGCGGTCAGCAAGGGCCCACAGGCATGTGGCATTGAGTTGCGCTGCACAGTTAGTGGCACCTCAAGCACTCAGCATGTGCACAGCCAGAGATGATGCTTGGTCCAGGAAGGCCGCACTTGTTGCAATATCTGTTGCCTACTTGACTGCGTCATTTGCAATCTTGACTCAATCTGAATTGTGAGCCCTGCTGTCCACAGTGTAGGCTGGAGGTAGCGGTCAGAAAGGGCCCACAGCCATGTGGCGTTGAGTTGAGCTGCACAGTTAGTGGCACCAGAAGCATTCAGCATGTGCACAGTCAGTGATGAAGCGTGGTCCGGGTGGGCCGCACTGTGACCAATGTCTAGCCTAATTAATTCTGTCTTAAAAGGTTACGTGACAGTGACTTGTGGTGCACTGAGTTAGTGATACCTGAAGCACTCAGCATGTGCACAGCCAGCGATGATTCGTGGTCCTGGCAGGCCGCACTGATAGTAATGTCTGTTGCCTACTGCACTGCGTCATCTGCAATTGTGACTTGATCTGAATTGTGAGCCCTGGTGTCTGCAGTGTAGGCCGGAGGCAGCGGTCGGCAAGAGCCCACAGCCACATGGCGTTGAGTTGATCTACACAGTTAGTGACACCCGAAGCATCCAGTGTGTGCACAGCCTGAGATTATGCGAGATCCGGGCAGGCCGCGCTTGGAGCAATGTCTTTTGCCTAATGAATTCTGCCTTAATAAGGCTATGTGGTGATGACTTGTGGTGCACTGAGTAAGTGGCACCTGAAGCACTCAGCGTGGGCACAGCCAGCGATGATGTGTGGTCCAGGCGGGCCACACTGGTAGCAATGTCTGGTGCCTACCAGACTGCGTCATCTGCAATTACGACTTAATCTAATTTGTGACCCCTCTGTCCGCAGTGTAGATCGAAGGCAGTAGTCAGCACAGACATTGAGGAATGCTTTTTGTTACTTCCTCTTCACAAAATCTGAGGACATAGAGTACAATTCACTCTGCAAATAATAAATTAAGACTGAATTTGAAATGTGAGCCCTACTCACCGCAGTGTAGGCTTATGGAACAAAATATGAAATATGTATGGAATACATTGTCGAAATATGTAGGTTTCATGGATGGTATAGTTAGTTGCCTACTGGACTCTGAAATTAATGAATCAAGACTGAATTTGATTCTGAGAGTCCCGCTGACCGCAGTGTAGGCCGAAGTCAGCAGTCAGAAAGGGCCCGCAGGCATGTGGCATTGAGTTGAACTGCACAGTTAGTGGCACCTGAAGCACTCAGCGTGTGCACAGCCAGCGATGATGCATAGTCCGGGCAGGCCGCACTGTGAGCAATGTCTTTTTCCTAATGAATTCTGCCTTAATAAGGTTATGTGGCAGTGACTTGTGGTGCATTGAGTTAGTGGCACCTGAAGCACTCAGCATGTGCACAGCCAGCGATGATGCGTGGTCCTGGCGGGCCGCACTGGTCGCAATGTCTGTTGCCTACTGGACTGCATCATCTGCAATTGCGACTTGATCTGAATTGTGAGCCCTGGTGTCCGCAGTGTAGGCCGGAGGCAGCGGTCAGCAAGGGCCCACAGCCACGTGGCATTGAGTTGAGCTGCACCGTTAGTGGCACCAGAAGCATTCAGCGTGTGCGCAGCCAGAGATTATGCGAGGTCCGGGCAGGCCGCGCTTGGAGCAATGACTTTTCCCTAATGAATTCTGCTTTAATAAGGCTACGTTGTGATGACTTCTGGTGCACTGAGTTAGTGGCACCTAAAGCACTCAGCATGTGCACAGCCAGGCAGGCAGCTCTGGATGCAATGTCTGTTGCCTACTGGACTGCGTCATCTGCAATCGCGACTCTATCTGAAATGTAAGCCCTGCTGTTCGCAGTGTACATCGAAGGCAGTAGTCTGTACAGACATAACTCTGCGGTGCTGGGCCACTGGGTTCACAGGGGGCCTGTGTCGAGGAGGCCGGCAGTCATGGCGGCGGCCTCGTGGCAGGGTGAGGGCAGATGCGTTGGCCTTCTTAGAAGTGAACCACGCCCAGAGCCCCGGCCTATTTATTCACACTCCTACGCTGGAGTGCCGTACGTTTACTCAGCCCACTCCGCTTTCGCTTACAGGGGGATGACACAGCTACATGACTGAGATCTTCCCCACTGCCTGAGGTAACATGGTTTCGTCCACTGTCCACAATACTACAAGCACCAGCAGTATATGTCCACATGGAGAGGTCTGTGCTCTGTATACTGAGGTCTGTCCAGCACATCACCGCTACACTTGGCATTGTGTGCATTCTTATTCATGGGTGACTTCACACATACTGGGTTCCCACCTCTCCCAACATTCAGCTATTGTGTGGCTGAGGTGCCATGCCATTTACGGAAGGTCCGCTGTTCTGTGCTGCCTCAGTGGTAGTAGAGGGGGCATCTTCCGGGGGGAGGTCCTGGGGGTGGGGGTGGTGGATGTTGTGGCCTTCTTGGGTGCTGGAGCTGTAAGAACAGTAGCTCTATGACATGTGTTGGTCTTCAGATGTGGCTCTGGGCTGGGCTCCCTTTCATACCGTAGGTAGTCGTCCTGCTTTACACCAGTAAAAGGCAGATGTTAAATTCTTACTGCTAACGCGGCTTATCACCTACTTTTGGATCACATCGCAGATTTGGCTGGTCATTGAAAATATCGTGAAGTGGTGTTTTCGTGGATTTTTGCACGGGAATGCCTACTCTGCTATTAGTAGCGTTAGTTGTCGCTCTCATTCGTGGTGATGTTTTTTGCGGAAGCTATTGCTGGAAAACCGGCAATATCTGCAGTTTGCACCAGGTTGAGAATGGGATGATAATTCTTTCGCCACTTTTTCTGCTCTCTGACTGACCTTTACATTCCCTGCCGTGAGGGCAACGGCTTACCTGTCCTTCGTGTGAGCGGGCTTCAGCAGGTGCCGTGAGGGGAACGGCTGCACTAGACGCCGCAAAACAACCTGCAGCCACCGCGAGGGCCCGAACCACAACTCCCAGGTGCCCCTGCAGCCTGGTCGCGTCCCTGACGCCATTATTGCGCCTGGAGGCGCCTGAAAAGAGAGGAGCGCCGAGCGCTCATTGGGACGCTCTCGGACTGACCTTTACATTCCCTGCCGTGAGGGCAACGGCTTACCTGTCCTTTGTGTGAGCGGGCTTCAGCCGGCGCCGTGAGGGGAATGGCTGCACCGGACGCCGCAAAACAGCCTGCAGCCACCGCGGGGGCCCGAACCACAACTCCCAGGTGCCCCGGCGGCCTGGTCGCGTCCCTGACGCCATTATTGCGCCCGGAGGCGCCTGAAAAGAGAGGACCCTGGCAGTGCAGACCTATCATCTACTCTGTGAGACTTTTAACGTATTTAGTATTAAGGACATCGATTCGTTATAATTGTATCGTTCATTTATTTATCTGTGTGATTCATGATAGCTTGGGTGCTTTCATTTAACACTTGTTAAGTAGGGTTTGTTTAAAGCTTTAACTATGTCTAAAGCCAAAACTACAAAAACTCCCTCAGTGCCAGCCACTTTAGATAACTACCTGGTCAAAGTAGTTAATAAAATCAATAATGAACGACGACGTTCTTTAAGTCGGGCTAGTCCCCCTGTTTCTCCCACTACCCTGTCAACCTCTTTAGGTACACCAGCTTTAGACAATAGCCATGATTTTGGCATACAGGCTGTAATAAATAGTGATATATCAGTGTTACCGGCCCCTAATCACGTTGTGTTGGATGATTCTTCTGATGCCCCTGAACAACTTTCCCCGGCCCGAAGAGTGGTCAGGGCCTGTCGGAAAATACCTATTAAGCGTGGGGGGAATAGAAAGACTAAGAGAATGCAAACAGCACCTAAAAGTCTAGTTGGAGAAGATGAGGTTTTGGAAAAGGAAGAAACAGCGAAATTGAATCCTGAGCAATTTGATCTGTTGGTTAGCATCATCGATGCTAAACTTGATAAGATTATTAAACCTTTAGTGGCCAAATTAGATCAGATGTCTAAAGAAGTACTCAGATTGGGTGACCTTTTGGATACCCATATTACTCTGGCCGGAATCCCCAAGGCCAGCGAGACAGGTACTAGGGTAAGGAAAGATGCAGCAACTCGACCCAAGGAGGGGACTAGGGTTAACAAAATAGTTACCCCAGTTCAACCGCCCACACTGAGACAAGAAAATCATGCTACCACAGCAGTTGATAACAATGCGGGGTGGTCTGAAGTAAGGAGAAGGCGTTTTATTAACCTTCCCCCAGATTGTGCTCCCTATGTGGTTGTTTTAACTAATGTACCCCAGGTTGACTCGCACATGACCCAGTCTCAGCATGAATCCCATGATTCTTTGAAAAATAAAACTGTTTCCTGGTTGCATAAGCAATGTGGGTTCCCAATTGCTTTTTCTAATGACATACTAACTACTAGAAGGGTAAACTGGATTGGCAATTCTAGTAAGAATTGCAGGGGCGACTGTGTCATTATTAATTTTAAACATCCCCAACACGTCGCTACAGTTTTTCTCAGAGCAGCTTACCTTCCGTTTACCGACAATAGCGTGTGTGCACGCCCACTTGGCTTTTTTTATAGCCACCTTATTAATGTGACCCCCAATGACAATAACCAAACAAGGCCATTTTCGCCGATCCAGCGGCCAGGGTTAATCATCCCTTTGCAAAATCGTTTTCATGCCCTAAGCCGTTTGGATTTTAATGACTGACTCAGCACGGATGACCAGTCCCCCTGTGTGAGGTTATTAATAATCCAGTGATTGAAATTACCAAAAGTATAATGGTCTCGGAGTTAATCAGGGCGGAGGATCCTATTCTGGTAAATAACTACGGGGCTATATCTAGTGGTAATCAAAGGGAGGAAAATAGTCCTAGTGTAACTACGATATCAGATAGGACTAACACAGAGGGTAAAGGGATAACAATTGTTAGCTGGAACGTTGCAGGACTAAAATCTAAGGGGAAGATTTTGGGCTGGCAAAATTTTATCAACACCCATAAAAAACTCTGTTTCCTGGAGACATGGTGCAGGGAAGAAGTCAACTATGAGGGGTTTGTTTCAGACAACTTGCTTGTGCAAGGTACTGGACCAGGTAGAGCAAAAGGGGGCTAACTGACATTAGTTTCAATCCATCGCCCAATTATAGTAAAAAGGCACATAACCGTGGGAGAACATGTCCAGATTCTCTGGTTGCTAGAGGAACAAGATCACAATATTTTACTGGTAAATTATTATAACAACATTTGTGGTATTTCCAGGGTTGCAGTCGTTCACGACCTGGCTTGCGCCATTGAAAATGTAAACCTAGAGGCTAATGTTTCTTTTGATTTCATCTGGGTTGGTGACTTTAATACCCCACTGTGTGAACTGTCAACTGAAAAAGTTTGTGGATTTATTAATGATGCCGGAGTGGATGACCTGCATTTTGGTCATAACAACTATGGAGAGGCACTAAACTATTTCATGGGCTGTTACGAATTGGAAATTTTAGGTCTCCCTAAAGATGAAAATGGACAAATCCTTCCGACCTTTAAGAACCAGTATTCCAGCTCAGTTATTGATCATGTGATTGTTTCTTCTAGCATTATTTCTTGCTGTGTCCCCCCGAGGATTGAAGTAACTACCATAAGTGACCATAATTGCATCATTCTGCAAACTACTTTATGGGGTGAATGTCATGTTAAAGTGGGTATTACTGTTTCCAACGTGGAACCGCATAGACCAAATGGAGTTCGTTTAAGATGGGCAGGGGACAAAGCCAATGAATTAATAGGTTCTATTGTTAGGGATTGTTTAACAGACATTTCTCTTATCCTTGACAATAGTACCGATTCAAAACAGGTTTTAAATGCTTTTAATGACATTAATAAAATTATCAATGCCAGGTTCACTAAACCCAAAGGCGGCCAGTGTAGAAATGGACCGGGTTGGTTTGATCATCTGTGTACTAGTTTATTAACTAAATTAAAACTAGCCCTTGCTAATAAACCGAGGGACACCGACTCTGTAATTAAATTAAGACTAGAATATAAGCTTGCTTTAAAGCCGAGGAAGAGTGAGCTACAGCAGTCGGCATGGGATTCTCTTAATCAAGCAGCCAAACTATCCAATAGTACCTTGTTTTGGGCTACTGTTAACTCTCCTTTTCTTAAGGATGATAATATCCCAGTGCTAACTTCTAACGTCCTGAGTGACGGTTGGGTTGCTCATTTTTCAAATATTTTTGACTCTAACAGCAGTATGGGCACGAACCCGAGTAGATGGCCTATTTTACCTTTGGATATTACAGTTAGTGAGGTTGAATCTGGCATACATGCCAGCAAGGGGGGGAAAGCCCAGGGCCCGGTTGGGGTGCCCATAGATGTGTATAAAACAGCCCCCGAGCTGTGGAGCCCTCTTTTAGCTATAGTTTTCAATGCTGCTATATGTGCCGAGGCCCCCGAAACATGGGGGGAATCAATTATTATCCCGATACACAAAAAGAGGAGTAGGTGTGATGCAAAAAACTACCGACCTATCTCTCTTCTTGACTCTTCAGTTAAGATTATGAGTAGAGTCATGTTAGTGAGGTTAGAGGAATGGGCCGAGCAAGAGTGTATCCTTGCCGATAGCCATTATGGATTTAGAAAGGGCCGGGGTACACTCGATCAGTGTTTAAAGCTAGAATTATTGATCGGGAAATACACTGAAGCCAAATCAGGCTCACTCTACCTTTGTTTTGCCGACCTAAGTAGTGCTTTTGACATGGTCGACCACTCAATTTTATGGCCAACCTTGCTACAGTTAGGAGAACCAGAGGGCATAATTTATTTCCTCGCTAGGTTGTAGGGGAGATTAAAAACCTGTGTGCGTTTCGGCACTAAAGGAGAATGCACCCCAAAATTTCATGTAAAAAGAGGGATTAGACAGGGCTGTGTACTGGCCCCCCCCTTTTTATTTTTATTTATTAACGGAATCCATGAGATTTTAAAAACTGTTAAAGCAGACGCACCCCAGGTCAAAGGTTCCCCTGTGCCGGTGTTATTATACGCTGATGACGCTGTTCTGCTCTCTAGAACACCGATAGGACTACAGCGTCTGATTGATAGATTTTCTACCTTTATTAAGGATAGGAAATTGATTATTAACAAGGAGAAAACGTATACCATGACATGCGGGGCCAAAAGCAAATTCTTAAATTCCTTTTTCATTGATAAAGAAAAGGTGGACCAAGTAGATACTTTTTGCTACCTCGGTATTACCTTCTCTAAAGATAGAAAGTGGCTTAATGAATTCAAAAACATCTGTATTAAAATGGCAAAAAATGCCCACGGTGTTTTTAGATTTGCAGCGAAGGTTGGGGACCGACGTACCAGGGACATGCTCAAGATCTATCAAGCTAGGTGTGTTAGTAGTGCACTCTATGGGGCAGGTGTTTGGGGACACAATGGTGCCCACACTCTGCAGCTGGAGGAAAATAGTTTTCTAAAAAATCTCCTGTCGCTACCATCCTCTGCTTCTACTGAGCTAATCCACTGAGAAGTGGACATCAATTTTCTGGCTGATCAATTATCCCTGAGGCCACTTATGATCTGGCGTTCAATTTGGCTTCAGGAAGAAAAATCTTTTACCAGATCAATCATTGAGGACTGTCTCTCGCTGGACACATTTTTAAATATACCCTGGTTAAAATATGTTGTCAGATGTTTCTCTGAGATATTTAACTTAAACGTCTTGGTTGACCCAAGGGCAGCATTGTTAATACCTAAACAAGAGCTGAAAATTATATTTTTGGCCTTTGCTGCTAGGAAACGGGCTATTGCCAGCGGATTTTATCTACTGTTATGTTTTATAATAATCATACCACTGTTGATGGTTTTCCCATCTATTTAGTTTGGGTGACTAGGCCAACCCTAACTAGACTGAGACTAACGTTGCTCTGAGGCTCCCTGCACCCGATTACATCACCGGCGCAGCCGATTGAGGCGCTGACGCCGGGAATCAAAGGGGGTAGCCACCATCTTAGGGGGAGGAAAGGGTAGCGGTCCAGCTGTAGGACGCCTCCCACCCTCCTCCACTGCGTATAAAGATGACGTGCCCCCGTCCGCACAGTGGGCGGGCGCAGCAGGAGCACGGGCGGCACGCCAAAGGCAAGCCCGTCTGTGCCCGTCCGCGCCTGGACCGGGCCCAGGGCGGTAACCCCTGGTCCATACGGTACAGCCCCCAGTATCCAATATTCGCACATTACGCTGCATAACCTGCGCCCACCACACGTGAGTAACTGTGCTAAATTCGACCCAGCACTCGCCCCAGGACCACCCACGCATACCTGTCCCCACTGCAAGGCTATCATCCCTTTGATAAACATAACTACTAACTCTAGGAACAAGAAAGTCCCAAAGAAAGATCACCTCAATCGCACTCGCCAATGTTCGCTCACTCGGAAAACATAGACAAGACATAGCAGACCTGGTAAAGGACAGGAATATAGACGTATTGTTCATGACCGAGACGTGGATGGACAGTACATCTGACCCAGACTTAGTCATCGCGGTCCCTAGTGGCTTTAAGGTTTACATACAGGACAGACAGCGCAAAAAAGGGGGCGGCCTAGCCATTATCGCTCGCGACACTTACACCGTCAGGACTGCCCTGATCCCCTCTTCCACTTGTGAAGCCATGCATTTTGCTATTAATTTATCCCCCTCGGATAATTTTAGAGGAATACTTTTATATAGACCATCCGGCGCACTCTCAGGATTCCTTTCCGATATCAGCACCATCCTAGAATCCCTTGCACTTGAAGATTCTTTAACGATATTGGGTGACCTTAATTTTCACTTAGAGAAATTAGATGACAGGGTTACGTCCTCCCTTCTATCTGCCATGGATACCCTAGGGCTCCCTCAATTGGCCAACTCTCCTACCCATGACGGGGGTCACGTTCTGGACGGCATCTTCTCTAACTTAGAAGATTTTCGCATAACTGATATCCTCCCACTCACATGGTCGGACCACCACGCAATTCTGGGCACAATCACCACCAATGAAGCTCCAACCTCCAACAAATCCACTTCCAGCCGCGAACCTTTCAAGGCCTGGAAAGATATAGACAGTTCAACTCTAAAAACTCTACTTGACAACTCTCAGCCTATACTATCCAATGATCCTAGCATAGCCACCAAACAATTCCAGGACTGGCTGGGTCTTGCCACCAACTCACTTGCACCCCTTAAACATGTAACCAGAAATAGACTGGCCCCCTCCGCTCCCTGGTTTACTGAAGACCTTAGGAACCAGAAACAACTCTGTAGGAATAGGGAGAGGCATTGGTGGAAGTCTTACAACGATGAAAGCAAAACCCGCTATAAGGAGATGCTTGTCAAATATAAAACTATGATCGCCGAGGCCAAGAGGAAGTACTTTAGCGAACGGATAGAGCAAGCCGAGAACTCTACTAAACAACTCTACGACACCACCAAGCAGCTAGCAGGAAACTCCCCCGATTTATCCGAATTCATTGAGGAACATCACTTACTTGACAGTACCCAATACGGGTTCCGTAAGTTCCATGGCACCGAAACTGCCTTGATCAAAGCTGCGGATGACATTAGAGTCATTCGAAATCAAGGAGGAACAGCAGTATTAGTGCTACTAGATCTATCGGCAGCTTTCGACACGGTCGATCGTGTCGAAAAAATGGGCATTCAACAAGCAGCCAAAGACCTACTGGCCTCCTTTTTGTAGGAAGAACCCAGGCTGTCACCTTGGGAACATTCCAATCGACTAATCTGTCTCTGCCATGTGGGGTCTCACAAGGCACATCCCTGAGTCCGACACTTTTTAATATCTACGTGTCGGACCTAGCCAAAGTCATTCGAGCACATGGGATGAGCCTTATCTCATATGCAGATGATACGCAGTTAGTCCTGGCCATCAAAAATAATGGCCAAAAAATATACGAGAGTTTTAAGGAAGGTATGTTGGCAATTTGAAACTGGATGTCCTCCAATTGCGTAAAACTCAATTCCGAGAAGACGGAGGTCGTCATATTTGGACATCTCACTCCGAGCTGGTCCCCCGCCTGGTGGCCTGCATCTTTCGGAACCCTGCCTAAACCTGCCCCTAAGGTAAGGAATCTGGGAATTGTTTTTGATGATCACCTCAACTTCGCTACGCATGCCAATCAAATAGCGTCCTCGGCCTTTCATAAATTGCGCCTAATAAGAAAAATGATTCCCTTCCTTCCTGATACTGCAGGGAAAACCTTGGTAAGTTCCCTAGTGTTGCCTACTTTGGACTATTGCAATGGTCTTTTTGCTAACGCTCAGATCAGGGTAATCAATAAAATTCAGACGATACAAAATGCGGCAGCAAGACTCCTCGCCAAAATTCCCAAACATAAGTCCGTAGAGCGATACAATCAGAAAATTTCATTGGCTCCCAATCAGAAGCCGGATCAAGTTTAAAACTTTGTGTATCGTATATAAGGCATTGCATAAACAGGGACCCCAGGTTCTTAAAGAACAGCTAATTCCCTACTGTCCCCCCAGAGTACTGCGATCCACCACTCTCAACGATCTAGTGGTGCCTCGTAAGAAAAAAACCATGGGTTTCACACACATTATAGTTAGGAATTAGCATTTAAAAAACCTTGCTAATTCACAAAAAAAAACATAAGTTTCACATCAGTTATAGTTAGCTGGACAATTTACTCATACAAAACCATTGAAATTCCCACGTTATGATTAGTTGGACTCACTATAACTCGCGCGCCCGCAATCCACTGTTGATGATGTCACATATTACATCATTCATGACATGGTCAGTGACATCACTCATGACATCACTGATGACATCTCAAATGACATCACTGATGACATCACTGATGACATCTCAAATGACATCACTGATGACATCACTGATGACATCATCCATGTGATAATACAATACACCTCCTCACACTCTAATCTAACCTTTGATACACCCAGTGTTAAATACAAACTACCATTCCTGAAACCATTGACACAGCAATACCAGTTACCACATACGCACTCACTGATTTCTAGGTCTACACACATCCACTCATTCACCCATACGATCACTCATACATACAGTCACTCATCAATACAACACTATCATATGCAATCATACACCTATACAGAGACTCACACACTGCCACTCATCCATGGAGTTACTCACACACCTAGTCAGTCATGTAGAGAATCAATCACACTCCCATTTTCTCATTTATACAGTTATACACACAAAACCTTACTTATTTAAACATAGACTAACACATACTTACTCTCTTTTACAATCACTGATACAAGTACACATTGATAGATACAGTCACTTATGCAATCACATGCTGTCATATATAGTCATTTTTATATGCCAACTCTCACATGCACTGTGTTTTACATATGTACTTACTTGGACATGTAGCACTGAGATATCCATTCACTCATCAACACACCCATGCACACAGTAAACCGCCTATACAGCTGTTTCCACATGCACTCTTGAACCCATACACCAAGCGAATCAACTGCTCACACATCTATGTACAGAGTCACACACCTCTCAGCCACCTCCACACACACTCACCCTCACATACAAATACTGGGGTTACCAATCAATAACCCATATAGCCAGTCATATAGCTACTAATCAATACATGCAGCAGCTTACACAACAACAGACATAATGATGCACACATTCTAACAGTTTAGTCACTAACCCATGCATTCAGTAAGACACATTTAATCTCCCACTCATACAGTCAGTCACGCACCTACTAAATCCATTATCCAGACACTCATACATACACTCATTCTTCAATATGTTAAACACATTTTTAATTTACAGGAACACACATTCACTGGATGTCGTCATCAGTGATGTCATCAGTGATGTCATTCGAGATGTCATCAGTGATGTCATCAGTGATGTCATTTGAGATGTCATCAGTGATGTCATGAGTGATGTCACTGACCATGTCATGAATTATGTAATATGTGACATCATCAACAGTGGATTGCGGGCGCGTGAGTTATAGTGAGTCCAACTAACTATAACGTGGGAATTTCAATGGTTTTGTATGAGTAAATTGTCCAGCTAACTATAACTGATGTGAAACCTATGTTTTTTTCAGTGAATTAGCAAGGTTTTTTAAATGCTAATTCCTAACTATAACGTTTGTGAAACCTATGTTTTTTTTCTGTGAATTTCAAAGGTTTTTTAAAAGCTAATTCCTAACTATAACGTGTGTGAAACCTATGGTTTTTTTCTGTGAATTTCAAAGGTTTTTTAAAAGCTAATTCCTAACTATAACGTGTGTGAAACCGATGGCTATTTTCTGTGAATTTCAAAGGTTTTTTAAAAGCTAATTCCTAACTATAACGTGTGTGAAACCTATGGTTTTTTCAGTGAATTTGCAACTTTTTTAAAAAGCTAATTCGTAACTTTAACGAGTTTGAAAACTACAATTTTTAAGTGAAATATTGTTTTTTAATGATAGGTAATTATTATATCTATTATTTTTTTATTTTTTTCTAATTATTTCCTAATTCTATTTTTGTAAAAAACAATTTTTTACATGTTTTTCATATATATGTTTTTTTATTTTTTGTGCACCGGTGCGCTCACGGTACGCGTACCTGTGCGCGCACCGGTACGCGCAATGAGAGCGCCCCATCGGGATCGGAAAAAAATTTAATTTATGTATTAAAAGTAAATAATAATATATAAAAGTAATATTTATAATATTTAAGAACCGTATTTGAACTTTAAACGCATTCCCGAAAAACGAGCAAAACGTCACTGCTACGCGCAGCGTAAGCGCCCCCGGAAGCGCTCCAGGAAGCGCCCACGTACGTGCCGCGTAAGCGCCCTGGAAGCGCTCCGGAGCACGAAGCGTAAGCGCGTCAAGCCATGTGACCTTAAAATAACACTTTTCATTGGTTCAAAAAAAATGTTTTCCAAATATTGAGAAACCCACCCATTTCTCTCACTATTGCTTTGTACTTGGAGAGAGCTAGAGTTGTTCTGTGCATTATCTGCTTCTCAAAGTTTTCTGATCTACAGCAATGGCTGCAAGGGAGTCATCCAGCAGTGATTCTGAAGGTTTTTTGCCTGAGGACCCTCCTCACCACAAAACAAAGGATCACTTCATTTGGAAGTTTTTTTCCATCCCTGAAGGAAAAAAAGGTTAATGCTGCTACGGTAATCTGCAAGATATGTGTCACTACTTTATCCAGAGGCAATCCTAATAGGAAATATAGCTTTGGAAATGCAACTTTAATTAGGCATGTCCAGAGAAGACACCCAAATAACTTTGCCAGGGAGAGTGTCAGGGACCTGGCACGGAATGCACCAAGAGATGGTGGCAGCACATCCACTGGTGGAGCAACAGCTTCGGGAACACCACGTGGAAGAATGGTCCCTAACGTGCAGCCGGTCTTTGCAGGCATAACATTTCTATGCGTGGACTGTGATGAACTGCTCTGTTATGGAGCAAAAAGGGGGGTGGTGATGGACAGAGTATCTGAATTAAGCAGAACACTTCTACCCAGTCAAAAGATCAGGGCTTGATCCATCACCGTTTTTTAGCTCACTGCACCATCCCAGTTCAGAACCTGGCTACATGCAAATTAGCCTGTCCCTGGCCCAGTGCATCATGGGCTAAAAAACGGTGATGGATCAAGCCCTGATCTTTTGACTGGGTATGAGTGTTCTGCTTAATTCAGATGCTCTGTCCATCACCACCCCCTTTTCTGAATCGTTTTGGCCACTATAGGAGTGGAAGGGTATGCTCAGACATGAGTCCCTTGCTCACTGCACACAGATTTCAAGCAAGCCGGGCCGAAGACGGCTGCAATGCCAGAAACCGGTGCCCGGAAGCTTGTTTCCTTGCTTGGTGCAGTGAGCTAAAAAACGGTGATGGATCAAGCCCTGATCTTTTGACTGGGTATGAGTGTTCTGCTTAATTCAGATGCTCTGTCCATCACCACCCCCTTTTCTGAATCGCTCTGTTATGGGGAGCAGAGCGTTGAACTCATTGCTATGAAGAGACAGGAACACCGCTGCCCTCTCCCTCCCTAATTTTTCACCTTTTTTTGCTCCTGTTGAGCAGTTGTGGAATCCCTGTTTTTGTTTTTCCCCTGATAAAAATACAAAAAAATATAAAATCGTTATAAAAAAAGTATAATTTTTTTTTACAAAAAAGTTCTTTTCAGAACTACCTCCAATTCTCAAAAAAGAGCTGTATTCTTTATATATTTTACAATTCTTTTTTTCAGAGAATGTGTACTGAATAAATGAATGAATAAAATGAGTGAATAAAGGGGAGAAAGTGATAGAGGGATCAAGTGACAGAAGACGAGTGAGAGAAGGTGAGTTGTAAACAAGAGTGAGTTGAAGTGGAGAGAACGAAGGAGAGTGACAGGGAGTGACGGAAAGAAAGGAGTCAAGGTGAAAAAAGGGGATTGATATTGAGAGAAAGAGGGTGACGGACGATAAAGTAATGGGACTGAGAGTAAGGCAAGGGGAGTGAGGGAGAAGGAAGGTGGACTGATTGAGAGTGAGTTGATGACAGTCAGTGTTTGAAGATGAGTGAGGGTAATTGAAGGGAAGTGACAGTGAAGGGACAGTGGGAGTGAGGGTAAGAGAGAGGGATTGAGGAAAGGGGCGTGAGGATGTGAGAGGACAGAGGGAGTGAGAGAAGGAGTGAGTGAAGTGGAGTAAGGTGAGTGAGGGAAGGGCAATGAGTGAGGGACTGAAGGAAGGGAACAGAGGGGAACAGGACTGAGGCAGAGGTATTAAGGGAAGGTGACTGGGGGATGAAAGTAAGGGGAATGGGAATGAATGATGGAGAATGAGGGGTAGTGAGGGAACCGGAGTAAGGGAACAGGAGTGAGGGAGGGTGAGAGTACGGCAGTGAGGATGAGTAAAGAGGGGTGATAGAGGGTGGATAAAGGCAAGTGAGAATGAGACTAGGGGACTGAGAGAGTGAGGAGACAGAGGGAATAAAAGAAAGAGTGAGAGAAGGGGACTGTGTGAGGGAGCAAAGAAACATAAGTAAGGGAGTGTGGGAGAGTTAAAGGGAGTGAGCATGAGGAAAGGGGACTGAGAGAGTGAAGGGACAGAGGGAGTGAGGCTAAGATAAAGGGAGTGAGGGAAGGAGAATGAGGATGTGACAGGACAGAGGGAGTGACAGAAGGAGTGAGTGAAGCGGAGTAAGGTGAGTGAGGGAAGGGCAATGAGTGAGGGAGCGAAGGAAGGGAACAGAGGGGAACAGGACTGAAGCAGAGGTACTAAGAGAAGGTGACTGGAGGATGAAAGTAAAGATAAGGGGAATGAAGGATAGGGAATGAAGGTAGTGAGGGAACCGGAGTAAGGGAACACCACTCTAAGCACTTTAAATTATTTTTTTCACTCTAATTTTTTACACTGTTTTTCCCCGTGGCGCGCTCAGGGTACGCGTACCGGTAAGCGCCCATGTGCGCGCCCCCTGAGCTTACCCCGCGAAATTTTAACAAAAAAAACAAAAATGTTTTTTTGCCCGTCGGAGTCCTCCTAGGCCCCCCTCATAAAACATAAGGGGGGCAGGGTGTCTCTACCCTGCCCCCTATCAACGTTTTCCACTTTTATTTTTCACCTCTTGTGTCTCTGTTCTTCAGAGTCACAAGATGGCGGACTATGCAGACCATTTAGAATGTTTACAGACACCCAAGAGCCAATTAGCTTTTGAAATTTAGAACCAATTAAAATGTTTCTTTGGTTTTGAATTTGTGTGTGATGAAGTTTCATTGGTTTTCTACATGAATATACATGAAAAATGAGAGGGAAACACAGCCATTTTGTGATAGTACTCTTTGAGGTACATTTGTGAGGAATTTTCGGTATTCTATTTCTGGTGTGAAATTTACACAGTACTAACTCTTCTCTGCTTTCTTTGTAAGGGGAATTTAATACTTGATAAAGCTAGTTTTATATTATCTATTACTAAAAACGATAAATTAAAGTGATTTTTTTCTGCAATTTACAGCAAGAAATTTGAAAAGAATATGGATCTCAATGAGGACACCGTTGATATTAATTTTGAAATTCCTGCAATTTTTGTTGAGGCGAGTTTTATTGAGGTCTTGAATGATCCTGTTGATAACACTATCCATGAAGAAGACCTTTTTTTGAGAGGAGATGGAATGGGGGATTTTAATGATGAGGCTTTGGATGCTGAATGTTTGGACTATATTGAGTTTCAGGACTCATGTATGGAGACTTCTGATGAGGAGATTCCTGATCAGTTAATGTTAGAAATTCTTCTAAATTATGAACATTCTGAAGAATAAATTTATATTTAGAAATTATAAATTGTTTGAGACATTTTTTATTATTCTATTTGTAATTTATGAGATAGTAGTGAAAATATTGTGGTATAAAGTGAGACTTATAGTATAGAGTGCAACATTTCTGTGTTACATAGTAAGTTTACTCACAGTTACTTCCCTTCTCCCACTATATTTTCTCCAATGTGCATTTCACATCTCTTCTTCATCTTATGCCTTCTTTCTCTCACTGTCTCTCTCTAATGTACACTATCGCCGCCATTTTGTGTACTTTCAGAAGACAGTGAAATGTAATGCTCCAAAGGTGGAGTGCAAGATATGCCATACTGTACTTTCCAGAGGAGACCCCAGAAGGAAGTACAGTTTTGGTAATTCAACTATGATTCAGCACGTCCAGAGGAGGCACCCCAGAACATATGCCCAGGAGAGTGTCAGGGCTCTGGCATGAGAGGCTCCAAGAGATGGTGCCTCTACTTCAACTGGAGGAACAACTGCATCGGTGAGGGGGTGACCAGAGCAGCTGATCCCAAATATTCAGCCTGTTTTTAATGAGGCCTCCATCAAATGCAAACATTGTGATGCCCTACTTTGTTACGGGGAACATATTATTATGATCATTGTTCGAGCATTAGAGAACCACCGCTGCCGTCCCCAGTCCTAATTTTAGTGAGAGAGGAAAGGAAAATGAGTGAGGGAGCAAAAAAAGGGATGAGAGGGGAAGGGAAGTGAAGTAGGGGGATTGAAAGAAGGTGAGTGTGTGAGTATAACTAAGTTATAGGGAGTGAGCGTGACAGACGAGGAGTGAGAGACTAAAGAGACCGAGGGAAGTAGGCTATAGGAGAGAGAATGAGTTAAGAGGAGTGTAGAAGTAAGAGGATAGAGGGAGTAAGACAAGGAATTAGTGAAGTGGATTAAGGAGAGTAAGGGAAGGGAAAACAGTGAAAGAGTGAAGGATGGGAAGAGAGAGGAAGGAAAGTAAAGGAGAAGGTCTGAAAGAAGATGAGTGTGGGAGTATGGCTCAGTAATAGGGAGTGAGCATGATAGAAGAGGAGTGAGAGACTAAGAGGACGGAGAGAATGGGGGTAACACAGAGAGAGTGAGAAAAGGGGAGTGAGTAAGTTAGAGGACAGAGGGATTGACAGAAGCAGTTACTGAACTGCAGAAAGAGGAGTAAGGGAAGGGAAAAGAGGGAAGGAGTGAAGGATGGGAAAAGAGAGGAAGGAAAGTAAATGAGAAGGTCTGAAAGAAGGTGAGTGTAGGAGTATGGCTGAGTTATAGGGAGTGAGCGTGATAGAAAAGGAGTGAGAGACTAAGAGGACAGAGAGAATGAGGCTAACAGAGAGAGAATGAGGGAAGGGGAGTGTACAAATAAGAGGACAGAAGGAGTAAGAGAAGGAGTTAGTACAGTGGAATAAGAAAGTAAGGGAAGAGAAAAGAGTGAAGGAGCAAAGGAAGGAAAGAGAGAGGAAGCAAACTAAAGGAGAAGGTCTGACAGAAGGTGAGTGTGGGAGTATAGTTGAGTTATAGGCAGTGAGTGTGACAGAAGAGAAGTGAGAGACTGAGGGGATGAAGAGAATGAGGCTAACAGAAAGAGATTGAGGGAAAGGGAGTGTAGAAGTAAGAAGACAGAGAAAGAAAGAGAAGGAGTAAGTGAAGTGGAGTAAGGAGAGTAAAAGAAGGGAAAAATAAAACAATGAAGTAAGAGAAGAGAGAGGAAAGAAAATAAAGGAGAAGGCCTGAAAGAAGGTGAGTGTAAGAGAAAAATGTGAAAAAAGAGAGTGAACGTGGGGATTCAGAATAAGTGAGGCAAGCGCAATAAGGGAACAGAGGTGTGGGAGTATCAAAGAAGAGTAGTGAGGTTATGGAAAACAGTATAGTGAAAATAAATATTGTACATGAAACTTACCTTATAAGTAATGTAAATTTAATATCATATTTCCATTAAAATTTATATCTGTGAAAGACAAAAAAAATAGATTATTTATAATATATATTCTAGAATACAAGAGACAAAGTAAGATAAGTAAGGGAGTGTGGGTGATGGAAGAGGAGTGAGAGAGTGACAGGATCGAAAGACTGAAGCTAAGAGACAGGGAGTAAGGGAAAGGGAGTGAGGATGTGAGAGGACAGAGGAAGTGAGAGAAGGAGTGAGTCAAGTGTAATAAGGTGAGTAAGAGAAGGGGAATTATTGAGGAAACAAAGAAAGAAAACAACGGGAAGGGGAGTGAAGTAGAGTGACTGACAGCTGGAAAGTAGTGAATGGGAGAGAGGGAAAGGGCAATGAAGGAGTGGTTAATAAGAATAAGTGAGGAAAGTGGAATATGGGAAGGGAGGTGAGGGAGAGTGAAAAAAGGCCAGTGAGGGTGAGTTAAGAGGAGTGATAGAGGGTGGAAATAGGTGAGTGAGCATGGGAAAGTAATATATATTTAATAATAATTTCAACATCAAATTAAATGGTTTATTTTTGCTGTTCTCAGAATATATTGAATTTCACTTAAAACAGTGACTTCAATAGTACTCATCATATAACAGCGGACAAAAAAAACACAATCAAAATTATTGTGTTTAAAAAACCCATTGAATAATTTCTTAAATAATGTAAAATTTTAAAAACCATATCTAAACTCACTTTTGATCCATCCACTTTTCCACGAGGCCAAATAGTATATGGAAAGTCCTTTTCTATGGAAATTAGTCCAGAGTATTCCTAAAGTCTCATTTACCGGACTTTCTGAAAGAAAAGCTCCAACATCTTTCACATTATGAAACAAGAGTTTCACTTCCACCTCTACCTTACTTTTTATAAATAATTTCTCACAGCACACACTATATGATAAACATATACTATCTCTATGAGAACTACATGTTTTTTATTATCTTCATCACTCTCATTCAGAAAGTAATTTTGAAGAGCAAACTAAGTTATATTAACTGCTGCAATCTTCATAGGCCAATTACCTTCCCTAAAATTTCGGTTGTAAGAACACTAGGTAAGAATTTAGTAAGTCAGAAGGCAAACGTTGTTTGAAAGTCAATTGAGTATCATTACAGAGCTTCCAACCTTTTTGACATTTTAAATAACATGTGTAATGTCCTGATGTTGTTGAAGGACCATCATGGTAAATAATTGCTGCAGTTGTAAAGGTTCTTCCTGAAATTGATAATTGAGAAGCCACAACATTTTTAATTAATGTTGTCAATTTAGTTCCACCAGGTCTACATCGTTGGAACATTAAAATAACATACTGCCCATATCTTATTAAAAATAAAGTTGATAGCATTTCAGATTTACATTGACTACAGACCATGTTTTGATTTGCTGCTCTAACTAGATTATTAAAAGACACTGATTTGCAGTCTGGTAAAGTGAAATATATAAATCTTTCAGTGTCTACTGTGGTACTACTTGAAAAGGAGCAATTGTCACAGTCATGTTGCCATTTATAAGAAAGGCCAAAAAGATTTTCTACATCTACTCCTTCATCTTGCAAAACAACAAGCATATACATTAGAAATTCCAGACAATCTTGCTGAATATTCTGTGAAAATTGATTTAGGAGTTTAGGCAGGCAAGATGGCCGCGGCTGGACGGTGCTGAGCGGTCGCACTCACCCTCTTCCTTACACCGAGATGAAATAAGCAGTACGGAGTGTCCCCTGATGTCCCTTACAACTTGGGTACATGCGAGCCTACGCACAGGGTTAAGGAGCCTCGACATTGACATTGGCATCAGTATCATCAGTAATACCGTCAAAACCCTAAAGGAGCTGCTCGGGACTCTAAAGCAAAAAGTCACCACGAGTCAGAGCTGGGTAAAAGTATCCACGGAAGTAAATGCCCTGTTGAATGTAACCGGTTTGGCAAGGCATCAACAGCTGCAGCAGTTACACTTACAGCAAAAGGCAGCTAAGATGCGTCCGCCGAAGCCCGAGAGAGGGCAGGTCAAGGAGAAGGTTCAAGCGCCGGTAAAACCTGCTGTCACAGCGGGGACAAATGAGACGGCGATCAACTTGGATGGCCCACCACGCTCTTCTGGGGCAGTTCGGAAGATCACCGCCGCCCCTCTGAGAAAGAAACCGGAGCCGCAAGGGAAGGCAAACACACCGGGAGGACAGTGTAATACGGCGTCTATGAGTAATACGGATCCGGCAAAAACATCTGACGGGGATAAACCCAAAAACAAAAACAAAGAAGCGGCCTTATGGCAATCTACCTTGGTGGAGGTATTCTCTCCCAGGATTTCTGGGCAGATCGAGGGAAGAACGAGCGGCGGCGGCGGTGAGGCTGATGTCGGCAAGAACGCCCTCGAGGACGCTGAGGACGCAGGGAGCGTCGAACACAGGGTTGCTAGGCAACATCCCAGCTGACAATACTGCTGTATTCACAGAGACGCCGGCAGTACAGACAGGGGCTCACGGCAGAAGAAACTCAGCGCCAGGCTCAGTGATAAGTCCAACAAACTTAGAAGGTGAGACTCGGCGGGGGTCTCAGGAACTAGGTAAAGCTGATATGCTGGGAGCCATAATGTTGTTGGAAGCTGATATGGGCCTGGGACAGAGAACTGGCAAAACTTGGGGGAGCGATGCAAGCTTGGCCGAGAAAAACACAGTAACTAGCAGTAATAAAAATCATGAAGGAAGGGTAAATGGAAATGGGGAAGGAGTTTCAACTGAGGGAGAGTTCTTCTCGCCCAATAAGGATACAGAAACGGATCAAACTACCAAGGGAAGTTCAGACGAGCATACTAGCTCAGGATTAAGTACCTCTGGTAAAGACACAACTAGAAAGAAATTGAAAAGATTATCGATGCTAAGCAGGCAGCATACTGAGACACCAATGGGTACTGGGAATCGGCTAACCTGGGATTACTCTGCAACCTCTCAGACATATTCTGAGGAGAACAACAAAAGGGAATTACCTTCTGGGGCTACAGCGCAATCTGCCCCTTTTGATATTTTGTTCAACACTCTTAAACAAATGCAAACAGAAGCCAGGACAGAGATCCGGAGAGCGAGGCAGGCTTAAAAAAAAATACAGAATACAATGAGGAAGATGAACAAACTGTATGATGAAATAGCGGATAGAGTTATGGAGGTCGAGGAACGCACGGGCAAGCTAGAGGACGACGTCGGGAGCTGGCAGACCTTCAAAACTATGCAGGACAAGCTATCCGAGGACTTCCAGTGGAAACTGGAAGATTTCGAAAATCGCCAGAGGCGAACCAATGTCCGACTCTTGGGTGTGGCGGAAGGGCTTGAGGGGCAAGATACAAGACATTTCGTTGTTAATTTACTAAAGGGAGCATTTCCCGAATCTGAATGGCAGTGGGAGAAGGAGATACAGAGGGCGCACAGGTTCCCTTTCACATTGAAGAAAGGCCAAGGAGGAGGGGGAGGTGGTCAGGGGAATCTACCCCGGGCGATCCTTGTAAATATAGGGAATTACCTGTTAAGAGAAGAAATCATCGAGAAAGCCAGACCCGACAGTAGGCGCACATCAGAGGGCGTTACCTTCTTTGCCAGGCCTGATTTTTGCCATGCCACAGTGGAGAGAAGGTGGAGGCTCAGACAGATGATAGCACCTTTTCAAGCACAGGGTTCAGAAGCCTATCTCCTTTTCCCAGCGAAGCTTAAAGTAATAACGAAAGGGAGAACAAGATTTTTCTTGTCGGAAATTAAAGCCCAGCAGTTCTTAGAAGAACTAAAAAGTCAGAAGGGTGGGTAACAGATCAATGTAACATTTGTTAGATGGTATTCAACTAGGGCCCTCGCCAGCAAGGCTTAGGGAGTATTCGGATCAGGGGGTTAAAAAGAAGGGGATTATCACTGGGTGGCAGGATCTCGGATGGGAGGAGGGTGCGACTGGCACAATCCAAAAGCGGTCACACATAGGTCACTTTGACCTATTTACCAGTAAAGGGGGGGGTTAGAAGGGGTGGGAAGGGTAAATGGTTAAAAGGGGGGTTGAAAAGGGGACAAAAATTGGGTAATTTCACTGAACTGTTTCAGCACATTGTATTTTTTACTTTTATGTTAATATTTTTGTGTACGCCAGGTATGCGGTATATAGAAATTGCAACCGATAGTAGAGATGTAGTAGTTACTGTTCATATCCATCTGGATGCTTTTCTGGAGCAGGAACACTTCATGTGTGTCAATGACCTGTAAGATTGCCTCGATTAATATATGTGGGCTTAATGATGTTAACAAGAGGTTGAGAGTGGCGGCTTTACTCAAAAATCTGCAGTTAGACTTAGTATGTTTACAGGAAACTCATATAGAAGCAACAAACTCACATCTTTTGGGACAACTAGGTTTTATAGTTTTAGCATATAGTAGGCAGGGGAGTAGAACCAGAGGGGTAGCGGTTTTGGGTAGAAACAAGGATATAGTGGTTAAAATGAAGCTGGAGGATAAATGGGGGAGATGGGTGATACTGGAAATTGGGTTTAAAGATGAGAATTTCACCCTGGTGACAATATATGGATCCACGGAGGATGATCCAGATGTGTTTCAATTCCTGGATACAGAACTAGCACAATGGCCCGAACCTGTAGTTTGCTGTGGTGATTTTAACATTCATGATCAGGATAGCTCATTTTTACAATCACAGAGTAATTATGTGGGGAGAAAAAAGAAGGTACACAGAGCGCTCAAGGACATGGTGTTACATAATTCTCTCTGTGATCCATGGGTCAAATTACATCCATATTTGGATGGTAGTACTTTTTTCTCAGCTCCCCATAAAATTATGGTTCGATTGGATTATTTTTTGATTTCCAACTCCCTTTTTCCAGATTCTAGATAGAGAAACACCCCCGCATTGTTTCGGATCATAGTCCCCTGATTTTGACACTTAAGATGGGGCAATCGCTTAGAAATACTACTCAATGGACCTTCGAGAGAGCGCTACTAAAAGATCATTGATATATAGAATATATGGCAGTCTGGATTAAATCATTCTGGGATATTAATAGAGGAACAGCACCCCCTGGGGTGGTCTGGGATGCATTTAAGGCTGCGGTGCGGGGGGAAACATTGAGTTTTGTTTTAGTAAAGCAGAAGAAGGAAAAGGCGAGGATGGAGGTAGTACGGAAAAAGCTGTTAAAGGTGGAAGAAGATTTGGCCTTAGCTATACTTCAACAATACCCACTTGAGCCTTATTTACTTACAATAGTAGCGCTTAAAGCAGAAGCCATAGAAGGCATAGCAAAGAAAGCAGCGGAGAACTACCTAACTAAAAAAGGAAGAGCTTATGAATTAAGTGAAAGGGTGGGGCATATTCTTGCTATACGAACCAGACAGAGAGCGGCTTCAGCTGATATAAAATAAATTTTGGATATACAGGGTAACTTAGTTACTAATCCTGAGTCGGTGAGGGAAGTTTTTAGAAGCTTTTATACAGATCTTTATACCTCAGAAAGTTTAAGGGACGGGGTGGACATAGGAGACTATCTAAGAGGAATTCATGCCCCAAATCTGCCCCTGGAAGAAAGAGAGATGCTAGATACCCCATTTTGTGTAGAGGAATTTACGGAAGCCTTAAGTATTTTACCTTCGGGAAAGGCAGCAGGACCAGATCAAATTCCGGTGGAGTTTTATAGAACATTTAAAGAGGTACTTCAAGCTGATATGTTTAATATCTTATCACAGCCACAAAGGGGGGAGTCGTGTCCAGAATCATGGGGAGGGGCAGAGATTTTTGTAATTTAAAGAAAGGGAAGTCCCAGCTGGCACCCGGCTCTTATAGGCCAATCACCCTGATGAATTTGGATATAAAAATTTATTCTAAAATACTAGCAAAGAGGTTGGCGGGGGTCATTGAGAATTTGGTTGGTTCACCACAACATGGGTTTATACCAGGGAAAGGCACAACACAGCACGTTAGAGTGGTGATAACAATGTTTGATGTGGTTGAAGTCCCAGGAGATCCTATGGCGGCCTTGTTTCTGGACGCTGAGAAGGCATTCGATAGGGTCTCCTGGGATTATCTATGGCTAGTCATAAAGTGGTGTGGATTCGGGGAAGGCTATATAAAAGCAGTGCAGGTTTTATACCACGAACCTACGGTCCGGATTAGAGTTAACAAGGGACATTCGGCAGTAGTTAAGATCGGACGAGGTACCAGGTAAGGCTGCCCCTCATCGCCGTTATTATTCGCACTGTATTTAGAGCCTTTTTTGCGGAAACTTGAAAGCAACCCTGGGATTATACCAATGACGGTAAATGGCTGTATAGTTAAAACTTTGGCCTACGCCGACGATGTCGCCATACTAACTCCAAATCCGACATCGGCCATAGTGGAGGTGGAAGCTGAGGCCCAGCTATTCGGACAAATATCTGGATATAGTCTTAATAGGGCTAAGACCCAAATAATCCAAAATCAACATGTTAGATATAACGATATAAGAGTGGTCAACTCAGCTGTATATCTTGGGGTGGCAATATCAGCAAATTTAGACTCGGTGGTTGAAAATAATATTGCCCCATTACTGTCCAGGGTTAAGTCAGATTTGGAAAAAATGAATAATTTACATCTGCCCCTATTAGGTTGTACAAACGTTATAAAAATGTTGATTTTGCCTAAGTTTCTTTACTTTTTTAGGTCTATTCCTTTGTTTTTTGAAACTAAATGGTTTAATGCTTTAGAGAAGACTTTGAACAGATTCATATGGGCCCAGGGTAAGACTCGTAGTGCTTATAGATTTATCTCCCTTCCAAGGGAGAAAGGCGGGTGGGGGGCCCCTGACTTTAGACTTTACTACTGGGCAGCTGCTATACAATATATGCAGGGATTAATGGGTGGGGGTGGCACCGAGAAAGGAGCTATTTCTACTGAAGTCTATATACCAGTTTTGGCGGAAGAGGCAAGAAATTGCTTCTTAAACAGAATTGAATTTGGGTACTACAAAAGGACTAGATTTAAGATGGTAAATGCAGCAATTAAAATCTGGAACGCCTTTTTGAAAAAATCAGGATTAGGGAGATATAACAGATATACTAGGTTATATAAAAATAGATCTTTTCCAGCTGCAGTTTTTGCGGACACAACAATGGCCAGGTGGGCAGGTAAGGGAATTATACAGATTGGGGATCTGAGAGATGCAGAAGGGATAGTACAATTCACGGATTTGATATCTAAGTATGGTATTGATAGAAGGGATCTTTTCAAATACTTACAGGTTAGGAGTTTCCTTAGCAATAAGCAGGGTGGCCCAGTAGGATATGAATGTAATGAAATTTTAGAGAATATAAAGGTAGGCGGGGACTGCACGATTACATCATTCTATGCAGTTATGGTAAAGGGGAAAGCTGACGATTTGGATAAGCATAGTAATAAACGGGCGGATAAACTGGGTGAAGTCAATGTGGGATTTGTGGAATCATTAGATCTGGGTCGTACAATTTTGTGTTCAGCTCCTCTTCAATCTCAGCACTATAAAACCCTCTTTTCATTATATTTTACTCCAGCAAGGATTGCAAAATGGGGAGGGACGACGGGTATCTCCTGCCCCAGATGCAATTCACTAGCAGCGGATATTGTCCATATATTTGCTACTTGTCCCCAACTACATACTTTAATTAAAGACATTGAGTTTTTCCTGTATAGGTCATTAGGTATACAAGCAATTTTAACTCCAGTATGGATTTTGTTAGGGATTGATCTGGTGGGAAATAGCCCACAGAAAGAATTTATGTTTATGGCTATGGCAGTATATAGACTGACTATAGCTAGGGCATGGCTAGATAAAAATCCCCCGCATGTGCGAATTTGGCTTGCGAATTTATTGGCTACGTACAATCTGGAGAAACCTATTTACGCACGAAAAGGTAGGAGAGGTAGGCTTTTGGGGTTAAAAATTTGGGAACCCATAGACAATTGGAAAGAAGATCTGAGGTAGTATGGTGATTGTTTTCAACCTAAAGATAAGATACAGAGATTAAGGTCACCTCCTTTGTTTTTCTTTTTTCCCTTTTTTTTTTTTTAGTATTCTCTTCTCTATCTTTAGTTTTCTTCTACATTTAATGGAATCAGTTAGGTTGAAATGTATCTTAATTTAAAAAGAGGGAAAAATTGCTTCTAGTAAAGATTATTTGAATGTCTATGTTTACTTTTAGCATCCCAGTAGGATTGTTTATATACAAGAATTAATGATGTATGATGTATGTACTTATAATTTGATATCGATAGGATTTGTTCTGGAAAAATTTACAATGTGTGTATTCATGGAAAAATAATAAATATATTTAAAAAAAAAAAAAGCAAGTAAAAAAAAAAGAAAATTGATTTAGACCAGAACATATGTCTAAAACCTTTCGAATTTCAGAAACACTTTGTATTTTTGTTCTATCACTGCTACATTTCTCTAATACAGAATTTATTAAACAACAAAGTGTTTGATCACGATTTTCAGCAATCTGTTCTTTTACAGTTTGGAGAAAAAAAACAACATTAACCACTACATTAGCATAGCAGTTGACACCAGAACTATTTTCAAATTGAAATCCAACAACATCTTTAACTGAATCCATTTCCTTTCTGCTTACAATTACTGTTTCATCTACTTTTTTTCTTTTTGCTACAACTTCACAACAATTTTTCTCATTTCTTCTTTTTCGGCCTACCACACGCTTTTCAAACAGAGGATATTGAGGTAAATTTGGGGCATACTCTCTTCTTAACCTATTATATTCTTTTACACAATTTAGATCTGCATTAATCGTTGTCTCATCAAAATCAATCAAGTACAATCCAGATAAAGTTCTGACTCGTGATAAAGCAACATATGCCATACCCTCCTTGAACTCAGAATTTCCAATATTCACCAAAGCACTATCAACGCTTAAACCTTGAGATTTATGAATAGTTATTGCATATGCCAAAGAAACAGGAAACTATTTTCTGCGCACATATAAATCTTTCACTAGCAAAAAACGAGCAGAACAACGACTGATTTGTTGTACTTCTTCAATACCATCAAATATTAATTTTTATAATTTCAATTCCATCTCTATTTCGGTAATTCACAAAATCCACAACATGACCCATTGCTCCATTTACTAAACCTCTTTCCACATGTAAATTACGTCGTAAAATTATAAGACAATTTAAAGATGCATACAGAGTCTTTTCCATTCCAGCAGTTTTAGATATTGTCTTCTCTAAAGAATCTAATTTTGATTTCAACTTTTCTGACAAAATAATAGTTGCTCCTTCATGTTCTATTTTATCAATAGCTTCCAGTTTCACAATTTCTTGATTTTCCAACTTTAACATTTTGGTGTTGAAGATTGAACATTCTTGCAGAGTTGGCATCAAGCACATGACAGATTTGTTTTCAGGAATTTTCTTAAAAATATTCTTTGGGAGAATATTTTCCTTTGGAAACACATTTGAAATGAATCGTCCATGTAAAACTTCTTTGCCATGCTCAGTTAGTTTCCCAATTCTTACATCTTGTAAAATATTTTTATAATCTTCAGCCTTTGCCTGTTGCATATTTTGAAGTAGTTCTGCATATTTGAAATTTAGCCATATGTTAACATTTCCAATGTTTCCTACGCCCTTCCTGGTATCTTCATACGTAAGCATTTTAAACACTGGCTGTCCTTTCACTGGAGTTAGTTGCAGTAGATCTCCAAAAATAATTATGTGTTTGCCTCCAAATAACACATCATAGTCTGTTTTAAGAGTTTCTTGCATTCTTAAATGCCCAAAAGCAAGCATTACATTTGATACCATGCTTACTTCATCAATGATAAGAAGTTTCATTTTCTTTAGGACTCTTGAAACTTCACAACAAGCTTCTCCAGATAGCTTGTGGTATTGTAATTTGTTATCATGCTCCACTGGCAGCATCAATAAGCGATGTAAAGTAATCCCTTTAATGTTGTGTGCTGCCAACCCATGTTGGAGCAGGAACAACACAAGAGAGCGATGACTCCGTTGTATTCTGCAAATATGTTGCAATCGCTTTAATCAGGAAACTTTTCCCAGTTCCTGCTTCTCCACTCACATACAGTCGGATAGGTACAAATGATGTACATGAGCACTCTTTTTTCTCATGAGATAAACCATGCTCAATTTGTTGTGTGACTTGATCATATATTTGTCTCTGCTCAACGTTTAGTTCTTTTTCCAAATCTTCTAAGTCAACTCCATCCTCCTGAGCTTGTTCCATGGCTCTTTCAACTTCATCCATGGCAGTGGCAGCTTCATTTTGTATAATTGGTCCTCCTAGTGGATCCTGACTCAATGAACAGAACTCTGACTATCTTGAGAACTGTCTCTAGCAATCTCTGCTGCAATTGTAGCTTCTTGATGTATTTCCTCGTTCAACATTTGCAGATAATTTGAAAAAACAGGACATTCTATTGTATCCTTGGTTCCATTGAACGAATCTTCATAAGTAAGAAAATCTCCAAGTAGTTCCTCTTCTCTACGAGAAGGCTTAAAGAGTTGCAAAAGAGCTAAGTAATAAAATTCCCTTTTGTCTGGAGAATCACAACTCAATTTTCGATGATTAATCAAATGGCCTTTTTTTTGTTTTACTAGACAGCCTTCACATCCAATTACAGCATTTACACCTTTATTGATGTCTTCTGTGACGTTCTTTTTAAAAATGTAGGTTTGCAGGACTTCATAGAGACAAGCGTTCTCAAGGTGAGTACTTCTATTTGGATAGTATGTATCCAACATGTTTGTCTTCAAAATATCTGTACTGTCTGGTTCTTTCTCCGCCAAATACTCTATTTCTTGTACAGATTTCAAAACTCGGTTTCGTGTTGCAGCAAGATCTAGACTCACCCAAATGATGGTTCTAGATTTGGCATATAGACTTGCTGATGATAACCGATCAGAACATTCATACGCTCCAATTTCTCAATGCGACAACATCTTTAGACTGTAACTGTATAATTTCTCTAACGGCCTCAAACGGCCCGCCCTTTGCCCGGGCTTAGCCCCGGGCGCTCCCGCGCAGCGGGATTCTCGAATACTTATATACGTTGGGCCGTTGAGTTAAGGGTGGGGCGGGGCGGTCAGGGAGAGCGGGCCAGGTGTGGCGGCCTCGGGGTTGCCGGGACTCCTGGGATATTGAGTCCCGGTCCCAGCGCTCGCAGCCCTGCAGCCCTGTCAGTCACCCAAGTTGGCTCCCAGAGTCCGGTGATTGCAGCAATGACGATGCGGGACCCCCGGAGCGGGTTCCGCGAGAAGTTAAGATTTTCCTGGGTAAAGATGACAGCAAAAGTCTCTGTTGGCGTCCCACACTCCAGTCGGCAGGCAGAGCTTTAAGTGAGTTAAGGGTGGGGCGGGGCAGTCAGGGAGAGCGGGCCAGGTGTGGCGGCCTCGGGGTTGCCGGGACTCCTGGGATATTGAGTCCCGGTCCCAGCGCTCGCAGCCCTGCAGCCCTGTCAGTCACCCAAGTTGGCTCCCAGAGTCCGGTGATTGCAGCAATGACGATGCGGGACCCGCGGAGCGGGTTCCGCGAGAAGTTAAGATTTTCCTGGGTAAAGATGACAGCAAAAGTCTCTGTTGGCGTCCCACACTCCAGTCGGCAGGCAGGGCTTTAAGTGAGTTAAGGGTGGGGCGGGGCGGTCAGGGAGAGCGGGCCAGGTGTGGCGGCCTCGGGGTTGCCGGGACTCCTGGGATATTGAGTCCCGGTCCCAGCGCTCGCAGCCCTGCAGCCCTGTCAGTCACCCAAGTTGGCTCCCAGAGTCCGGTGATTGCAGCAATGACGATGCGGGACCCGCGGAGCGGGTTCCGTGAGAAGTTAAGATTTTCCTGGGTAAAGATGACAGCAAAAGTCTCTGTTGGCGTCCCCGTATAATTTCTTGCTTAGACTCTTTTCATGTGAAATTTCCTCCCACATTTCCTTCAGTTCTGTTTTTTCTGATTTTGACGTCACATATCGAGCCACAGCAATAGAGTTGTCAGCCACATATTGAATATCCATGTTAGCATTCCACATGGACAAAATGACTGGGTTGTAGTCATTTATAAATTTGGATTCCTCATTTCTTCTTAGGTTGTATGTATTTTTGGGTGATTTCCTTGTCACAGTATGTCACAGAGAAGACATAAAATTGTTCACTCTTCCTTTCAATGTTACTGGACGTGAAAATGCAAAACGACATTTCGTATAGAATTTGTCCTTGGATTTGTATTTTCGACGACAGTATTTCCCACAACGATGACTTTGAAAGCGTAAAACTTGGTGTCTTAAATTGTTTTCTTCTGTACTTTTCGGAACAGCACATGTAGAATACTACTCAATGAAACTCATCACTTTCTCATCTGAATCTGTTCCAAATTTAGGTGCATCTTTAATCCATAGCAGCATATGTATATGAGGAGCACCTCTTGCTTGATACTCCTTTCTCCAAAAGAAATCCAACACCTCTCAAGCGGAGGATTTTTTTTTGTTTGTAATAAAAGATATCATAGCTTCAAACCTATGATTGAAATACCTGCATACATTAACTGGATCCAAAGAGCACAGTTCTCCAGGTGTCTTGTATTCAATATTTTGAATGTTTTTATTTGCCTCTCGTAGAAATTCAAGTAAGTCTTCCCAAGCATACTCAGCACAGCTAAGAGTGAGGAACCATGTAGGAGTTCCTAAGTTTCTTAGCATACATTTCAATTCCCCATGACGACGGTACCAATACTCGTTAGTACCACGCTGACATGCCATGAGATTAATTAGCTGAGATTCCAAAACACTGTCTTGCAGTTTGACTTTATCCATAAAATCCCTTACCGAAACATTTTGTAGATGTGCTCCACTTTTCAGTTTATGGTTTACTGCCTAGGAAAGTCCAGACAAGTCACTCTCAAACAGTAGATGGAACAAATATGGAATGCATTGACAAAACCTTGGATCTTCTGCATATAATCTTGAAGTCCGGTATTCAGATGCAGGAATTTGAACAGGTCGGTCGTCATATCGTCCACCTTCACCTGTTGGAAATAACTGTGGAAAACAACGAGCTTCTAAACTTTCTTCCCATACATTAATGGGACTTCCTTCGGCTTTTTTCATTTGAATCAAGTCAATAGCATTCCCCATTACTTCTTTGGTATGCAATGGATGAACACTATAATGTTCGCTAATTTCTTCACTTCTAGAGACATCAACTTTCTCTATTTGTCCAGCAGAGACAACAGTTGTTTCCTCATCTCCCACATACACATTTTTATAGTACTGATTTTTTTTACCAGATACAACGTTGCCTTTTTGACTTTCCTAACATCCACTAATTCTTGCCAGATTTTCTTACTTTTTGTCGGAACACCAATAACTAGAATAACCAGAGGTTCCTCTTCCACTTTTTCAACACCAATTGTATCAATATTCTTCTTAAAATCTAGAGGCAAATAAACAACTCTTCCCTTTAATCCTCTCGGTAAATCTGAAGGAGGCAATTTCCCTGTCTTAGGCTCCATGCGAACAATAGCCTGAAAAGGATGCACACATTGAATCAGAATAGACTCATAGGCATTTAAATCCATCAATTCAGAAGGAATGTCTACCAACTCCAGATTATTATGAACAGCTCTAGCAGGCATTTTGTTTTCATTTAATATATTATTGCAATATGTACAAATACGTTGATCAGAGCCCAAATCAAAACAATTTTCAACCAACAAATAAGTTTCAAAATCCTTCCACTCATTAATATTTATCTTTTCGCTTTTTACATATAAATCAACTAATCTAGTCCGATGCTTATAATGAGTCCGTCGACAATAAACACAAGAAAAATTAGGCCTTTCACTTGAATTCACATTAAACTTCATAATTTCAATTTCAATTTCTGCGCTAACCTTTTTTTCACCAAAGTAACAAAACTCAATTTCATCACAAATGTTTTTGACATCTAATTCAGTTCCATGCAAAAAAGCATTGTTTAACTGTTTTAGTTTAAGTGCTGGACTTTTTGCATAGTACAACCTTCTCACTAATTTCCTCACTTTATTATGATGCACTGCTAACATCATAAAATGGTGAAAAACACTGACATACTTTTCTTGAAAGACAAGCCAGTGAATGCCCTTGCAAACCTGTTTTTTCTCTCACTCTACAAGGATCTAACTCTTGTAAAATTTTCATTTTTTATTTCACCCTTTTCTTAGTATATGTCCGTAAGAAAATGCAAAACAAATCAATTGATTCCTGTCGGACACTACAAATACTACTACAATTCCATGTATATACTGGAGCCTTAGGACATCTCCTTAAAACTTCATCAGCTAACACCTCTTCTGTATTTCTAGGCACAATCTCTTCTTTTTCAACCAGACAAACGTCCTTCACCTCATATGCTCGACCACTGGTGTCAACTGCATGCACCAAATAATTATCCTGAAAGTAACTTTCTTCATTAAAAAATGGCTCAGAACTTGAACTATGCTTCCATTCTCCAGAAAAAACATCACAGAAATTAGTTCGATTAATTACTCTCCTCCAATTACATTTTGATTTGAACACATTAATTACTTTATCAAGTGTACGAATTCTATTCATTACTAAACTAAACAATTTATTTTTCACTTTAAATGCTTCATCCACAATCTTAACTACGTTTTTTTTCTTGTAAAAAGCTGTCTTTTTTATACCTTTTTACATTTTTTAATAAATTTGATACTATTCTGTTGTAAAACATTTGTCTACGTATTTCAGAAAATTGCTTGCTTCTTCGTTTGGTATGCAAAATATCATCTCCTTGTACAGATCTAACATTTTTAGAAGGACATCTTGTTTTCTTTGAAATTACAGGTATTTCATTGTTCTTTCTAAAAACAATTCTTGGCATTTGAATAACTTCCTGATAAATTTTTTAGTTTGCTTACCAGGAGCATTTTTCTTTTTCTCTGAAGATTTCATTTTGGTTGGTTGTTGATTTTCTTTTTCCTTAGTCCTTAATTTTCTTTTATGAATTTTTTTCTCTTCTTTCTTTAGAAGGCATCTTTTAGTTTGTTTGTATAGATGATTATAATCTGTAGTAAAGAAAAAATAACATATTATAGACCACTACAAACATATTACACATCAATTACAATAAGTAAACAATATAAACACTAGTATACAACAAAAGGCTCATTTACATTACATGTGCTTTCCTTTCTGTCAAAAACGATTAACTAATTAATTTTTATGTCTTGTTTATATATAGGTGGTCTGTTTTTGGCCTGTACATACTTTGAAATAATATGAGCAGAGACACACATACTGCTTGCAGAGAAAGAGATGGTAGATTACATCACACCAAATCTATTGCATTTTCAATGCTTGTTTACTTTGGCTCCATCAAGAAGGCATTCAGATGTGTCACACATTTGCCATAAGATCTAAATGTTAGCACTCTAGTTGCTCATTATATCAAGCTTCAGTCACAGTGTGATCTTAGGCACATTAATAGGATTTTAAATATAATGTACCATGTGTGTCTCTGCCAACAGTATGTGTGACTCTGCCTAAAATTACAATGATGGGTGAATCAAGCTTCACTTACAGTGTGATCTTAGGCAGATTAGTAGGATTTTAGATATAATGTACCATGTCTGTCTCTGCCAACAGTATGTATGACACCGAGGGTGAGATATATTGCATTTTCAATGCTTGTTTACTTTGGTTACATCAAGAAGGCATTCAGATATGTCACACATTTGCCATAAATTCTGAATGTTAGCATTCTAGTTGGTCATTATATCAAGCTTCACTCACAGTGTGATCTTAGGCAGATTAATAGGATTTTAGAAATATGTGTGACACATCTGAATGCCTTCTTGATGCAATGTTTCACATGGGTGCAAGCAGAAAATGCATGCAGAATAATAAAATTGGCACCCAGACAAGAACATGAAATGCTGTGAGAGATGTTTAAAGGTTTTTTTAATGGCATAAATTGAGATAGAATATACAAAAAAAGAGACACATATTTACAAGCTGCGTGCGCAATCTTTGACATTAATGCTGGTCCAGAGATAGTGTAATGGTTTCATTGGCATATTTACAAGCCGCGTGCACAATGTTTAACAATAATCTAGGTCCAGAGATAGTGTAATGCTTTCATTGGCATATTTACAAGCCGCGTACACAATGTTTGACATTA
This sequence comes from Lissotriton helveticus, assembly GCF_964261635.1. Lineage (NCBI taxonomy): Eukaryota > Metazoa > Chordata > Amphibia > Caudata > Salamandridae > Lissotriton > Lissotriton helveticus. The sequence continues at coordinate 1,376,963,375 of NC_136069.1, read as the reverse complement.
ATGCTGGTCCAGAGATTATGTAATGGTTTCATTGGCATATTTACAAGCCGTGTGCGCAATGTTAGATATAATGTACCATGTCTGTCTCTGCCAACAGTATGTGTGACTCTGCCTAAGATCACAGTGTTGGGTGAATCAAGCTTCACTCACAGTGTGATCTTAGGCACATGATCAGAATATTAGATATGCTGTACCATGTGTGTCTCTAACAACAGTATGTGTGACTCTGCCTAAGATTACAATGATGGGTGAATCAAGCTTCAATTACAGTGTGATCTTAGGCAGATTAATAGGATTTTAGATATAATGTACCATGTCTGTCTCTGCCAACAGTATGTGTGACACCGAGGGCGAGATCTATTGCATTTTTTATCTTTTTAAATTTTTTAATTTATAAATGTGCCATTAAAAGAAACCTTTAAACATATCTCTGGACCAGCATTACAAGCTGCGTGCGCAATCTTTGACATAGCTGTGTGTTTATAAGCTAGACTTCTTTATAAATTGCACAAGAGTCTTGTAAATATGCCCCTCTATATCTTATATTCCATCTCAATTGATACCATTACTGAAATACTTTATGTATCTCCCACACCATTTCATATGGTTTTCTATCTGCTATTCCTATCCCTCTCCATACATTCACTGCTTCCACCCATACGAAAGGTTGCACAAGGCGCTTCAAAAAAAGGAGCATATTTACAAGTCCAATGAAACCATTACACAATTTCTAAACCAACATTGAATCCAAACATAAAAAACAATTTATAAAGAAGTCTACCTTATAAACACACAGCTATGTCAAAGATTGCGCACGCAGCTTGTAAATATGTCTCTCTTTTTTGTATATTCTATCTCAATTTATGCCATTAAAAGAAACCTTTAAACATCTCTCACGGCATTTCATATTCTTGTCTGGGTGCCAATTTTATTATTCTGCATGCATTTTCTGCTTGCATCCATGTCAAACATTGCGCAAGAGTCTTGTAAATATACCCCTCTTTATCTTATATTCCATCTCAATTGATACCATTACTGAAATACTTTATGCATCTCCCACACCATTTCATATGGTTTTCTATCTGCTATTCCTATCCCTCTCCATACATTCACTGCTTCCACCCATACTAAAGGTTGCACAAGGCGCTTCAAAAAAAGGAGCATATTTACAAGTCCAATGAAACCAATACACAATTTCTAAACCAGCATTGAATCCAAGCATAAAAAACAATTTATAAAGAAGTCTACCTTATCAACACACAGCTATGTCAAAGATTGCGCACGCAGCTTGTAAATATGCCTCTCTTTTTTTGTATATTCTATCTCAATTTATGCCATTAAAAGAAACCTTTAAACATCTCTCACGGCATTTCATATTCTTGTCTGGGTGCCAATTTTATTATTCTGCATGCATTTTCTGCTTGCACCCATGTCAAACATTGCGCAAGAGTCTTGTAAATATGCCCCTCTTTATCTTATATTCAATCTCAATTGATACCATTACTGAAATACTTTATGCATCTCCCACACCATTTCATATGGTTTTCTATCTGCTATTCCTATCCCTCTCCATACATTCACTGCTTCCACCCATACTAAAGGTTGCACAAGGCGCTTCAAAAAAAGGAGCATATTTACAAGTCCAATGAAACCATTACACAATTTCTAAACCAACATTGAATCCAAACATAAAAAACAATTTATAAAGAAGTCTACCTTATAAACACACAGCTATGTCAAAGATTGCGCAAGCAGCTTGTAAATATGCCTCTCTTTTTTTGTATATTCTATCTCAATTTATGCCATTAAAAGAAACCTTTAAACATCTCTCACGGCATTTCATATTTGTGTCTGGGTGCCAATTTTATTATTCTGCATGCATTTTCTGCTTGCACCCATGTCAATCATTGCACAAGAGTCTTGTAAATATGCCCCTCTTTATCTTATATTCCATCTCAATTGATACCATTACTGAAATACTTTATGTATCTCCCACACCATTTCATATGGTTTTCTATCTGCTATTCCTATCCCTCTCCATACATTCACTGCTTCCACCCATACTAAAGGTTGCACAAGGCGCTTCAAAAAAAGGAGCATATTTACAAGTCCAATGAAACCATTACACAATTTCTAAACCAGCATTGAATCCAAGCATAAAACACAATTTATAAAGAGGTCTACCTTATCAACACAGAGCTAACATTATGGAAAAAGGTAAAAATATAATTCCTTAATTCAAACAGACACTCACTGTGATACTTGTCAAAAATCTTTAATATCTCTATCTTTTTTAAAAGAATCATTACTCACCTTTAAAAATGCTTTGAAAGATATAAAACAGTGTCAGTCACACTCAACAGATTTTCTTAAACAGAATCTCTGAACAATGCTTCCTTCACTAGAGCCTTTCAATAATGGCACAGATTCTTACTCATTTCAGACCCATATTCTTGTACGTAGCCAATACAAAATTGTTCCCACACAAATTCAAAACCAAACTGCACATTTTAATTGGTTGTACATTTCAAGACTTTGAAACTCACATAACATTCACCCATCCCCCCGTGCCCATTTACCCTGTAACCATGGTAACTCCCTCTTAAACCAGCACACAGTTCACACGTTCATCATACTATGTTGCAAAACAATCCTTCAAGGCTGTATGACCTCTCAATCTACTAGCTAATAAAATGCAATGTTTCTTTAAATGACTTTTTCTCAACCATTGAAATGACTACTTACAAAAACAAGCATTAGAAATGCAATCGGGCTCGGATTTATTTGAGTTTGAGCTAATGGCATTGTAAATGGTAATGTATTTTTGCTAAGTGTTATGGAGTGTGTTAATGTGGTGGTGGTGGTAGTGGTAGTACTGGTGGTGGTGGTACTAGTAGTACTGGCGGTGGTGTTAGTACTGTTGGTGGTGGTAGTGGTAGTACTGGTGGCTGTAGTAGTGGTAGTACTGGTGGCTGTAGTAGTGGTAGTACTGGTGGTGGTAGTACTGGTTGTACTGATAGTGGTAGTACTGGTGATGGTGGTGGTACTGGTAGTGGTAGTACTGGTGGTGGTGGTACTGGTAGTACTGGTGGTGGTACTGGTAGTGGTAGTAGTGGTAGTACTGGAGGTGGTGGTACTGGTAATGGTAGTACTGTTGGTGGTAGTACTGGTGGTGGTAGTACTGGTAGTGGTGGTACTGGTGGTGGTGGTACTGGTAGCGGGAGTACTGGTGGTGGTGGTACTGGTAGCAGTAGCATTGGTGGTGGTGGTACTGCTGCCCGTAATACTGGTAGTGGTAGTACTGGTGGTGGTGGTACTGGTGGTGGTAGTACTGGTGGTGGTAGTGGTACTGGTTGTGGTAGTACTGGTAGTACTGGTGGTGGTGGTAGTACTGTTGGTGGTGGTAGTGGTAGTACTGGTGGCTGTAGTAGTGGTAGTACTGGTGGCTGTAGTAGTGGTAGTACTGGTGGTGGTAGTACTGGTAGTACTGATGGTGGTAGTACTGGTAGTACTGGTGGTGGTGGTGGTACTGGTAGTGGTAGTACTGGTGGTGGTGGTACTGGTAGTACTGGTAGTGGTGGTACTGGTAGTACTGGTGGTGGTGGTACTGGTAGTGGTAGTAGTGGTAGTACTGGAGGTGGTGATACTGGTAGTGGTAGTACTGTTGGTGGTAGTACTGCTGGTGGTAGTACTGGTAGTGGTGGTACTGGTGGTGGTGGTACTGGTAGCGGGAGTACTGGTGGTGGTGGTACTGGTAGCAGTAGCATTGGTGGTAGTGGTACTGCTGCCCGTAATACTTCTACCAATCTGCACTCTGCACTACCACTCTGCACTCTGCACTACCAATCTGCACTCTGCACTACCACTCTGCACTACCACTCTGCACTACCACTCTGCACTCTGCACTACCACTCTGCACTCTGCACTACCACTCTGCACTACCACTCTGCACTCTGCACTACCACTCTGCACTCTGCACTACCAATCTGCACTCTGCACTACCAATCTACACTCTCCACTACCAATCTGCATTCTGCACTCTCAATCTGCACTTTGCACTACCAATCTGCACTCTGCACTACCAATCTGCACTCTGCACTCTCATTCTGCACTCTGCACTACCACTTGCACTACCACTCTGCGCTCTGCACTACCACTCTGCGCTCTGCACTACCACTCTGCGCTCTGCACTACCACTCTGCGCTCTGCACTACAACTCTGCGCTCTGCACTCTGCACTACCACTCTGCGCTCTGCACTCTGCACTACCACTCTGCGCTCTGCACTCTGCACTACCATTCTGCGCTCTGCACTACCACTCTGCGCTCTGCACTACCACTCTGCGCTCTGCACTACCACTCTGCGCTCTGCACTACCACTCTGCACTCTGCACTACCACTCTGCACTCTCAATCTGCACTCTGCACTACCACTCGCACTCTGCACTACCAATCTGCACTCTGCACTCTCAATGTGCACTCTGCACTACCACTCTGCACTACCACTCTGCACTACCACTCTGCACTCTGCACTACCACTCTGCACTCTCAAACTGCACTCTGCACTACCACTCTGCACTCTGCACTACCACTCTGCACTCTGCACTACCACTCTGCACTCTGCACTACCACTCTGCACTCTGCACTACCACTCTGCACTACCATTCTGCACTCTGCACTACCACTCTGCACTACCACTCTGCACTCTGCACTACCACTCTGCACTCTGCACTACCACTCTGCACTCTGCACTACCACTCTGCACTACCACTCTGCACTACCACTCTGCAGTACCACTCTGCACTCTGCACTACCACTCTGCAGTACCACTCTGCAGTACCACTCTGCACTCTGCACTACCACTCTGCACTACCACTCTGCACTCTGCATTACCACTCTGCACTCTGCACTACCACTCTGTACTACCACTCTGCAATACCACTCTGCACTACCACTCTGCACTACCACTCTGCACTCTGCACTACCACTCTGCACTACCACTCTGCACTCTGCACTACCAATCTGCACTCTGCACTACCAATCTGCACTCTGCACTACCACTCGCACTCTCAATCTGCATTCTCACTCTGCACTCTGCACTACCACTCTGCACTCTGCACTACCACTCTGCACTCTGCACTACCACTCTGCACTCTGCACTACCAATCTGCACTACCACTCTGCACTCTGCACTCTGCACTCTGCACTACCACTCTGCACTCTGCACTACCACTCTGCACTCTGCACTACCACTCTGCACTCTGCACTACCACTCTGCACTCTGCACTACCACTCTGCACTACCACTCTGCACTACCAATCTGCACTCTGCACTACCACTCTGCACTACCACTCTGCAATCTGCACTACCACTCTGCACTCTGCACTACCACTCTGCACTACCACTCTGCACTACCACTCTGCACTCTGCACTACCACTCTGCACTCTGCACTACCACTCTGCACTCTGCACTACCACTCTGCACTCTGCACTACCAATCTGCACTCTGCACTACCAATCTGCACTCTGCACTACCACTCGCACTCTCAATCTGCACTCTCACTCTGCACTCTGCACTACCACTCTGCACTACCACTCTGCACTACCACTCTGCGCTACCACTCTGCACTACCACTCTGCACTACCACTCTGTACTCTGCACTACGACTCGCACTCTGCACTCTGCACTACCACTCTGCACTCTGCACTACCACTCGCACTCTCACTCTGCACTACCACTCTGCACTCTGCACTACCACTCTGCACTCTGCACTACCACTCGCACTCTCACTCTGCACTACCACTATGCACTCTGCACTACCACTCTGCACTACCCTATCCTTCACCACAGCACAGAGCAGAACGGCGCCTTCCCTCATAGACTGACATACAGCATGGTGCCCAGTAGGACTGCGCCAGATTTATATTTAGCTGGTGTCGCAGCCACCCAAACTCACACTGTGAACCCAAAGTAGGGCATGAAAAGCGCACTCTTTACCTCTTACTGAACTCGCCACCCGTCAGGTGCTCCTGGGAACTCCTGCATAGTCAGACGCATATTAACTGACACATCGTTGAGCAAATGAAAAACCTTTCTTTTTTTTTAAATAAGTAGCTGAACTGTGTCGACAGAGTCCTTCACGCACGGCAGCTTTAGGCGTGAAGAAATATCATGTAGGAAATCGGGTGACCCAGAGAGGCTCAGATTATATTATACAGAATAAAATACCACTACAAAATCTTTTTAAATGCATAATTGTTGAAATGAGTGAATGTTCAATATCATCCGAAATTGCACTTTCCCACTTATTTTTATCGCAGCTAAGAGTGACAGTCAAATATACAGCTGGTACCGTGTTCTTCCCTCGTTATTCCACTTACCATGTCAGCCGCTTAAATAAACAAACTGGCAAGCCAGCCCGAAGCACCCACCACGTCGACCCTGAAGTTTCAACTCACAGGGCTATCAGTGCTCTAAAACAAACTCGCTTTACATTCCGTGTTCAAACAAGGAGGTGCAAGCTAGCTGAAAACTGTAAACCTTTTATTCCAAACAAACATTTCAAATTTCGGTAAAAGCATTTCAGCTATTCAAACATTGAAATTAGCCGAGTAAATCTGAGATGAAAGGAGCAACAAAATAATGCATGGCGCGCGCCCACCAAAACGCACTGCAGAATGGTGAACGCGCACACAGCATCTGGATTCCATTACAGCACCTCCCTGACAGCTCCTAATTGATATTTATGGACGGCCGTGCGCAAAACCGCAGAGAAAATGCCAAACATGGCGGACGTAAATTACATATAGCCTATCGCGTCAAGGCTACTAAAAAGACAGCACAGCGAAGACGAATCACCATGCAGATGCCATAAAAAACGCGTGCACTAAGGAATGTTGCTGCCCGGACCCCTAAAGAAACTTTTTTTTTTTTTTTCTTTTACAAAAGGATCTCGGAGCTCCGCCCCGGGCCCTAAAAAAGCATGCACCCTAATTTTCAGTGGAGATTTTTAACAAAGCTCCAATCAATTATGGTTATTCAACTGCACTGATTCACAACCACTTTTTTTCATAATCAAACTGCCATTTCATTTCCACAACTCATCTAACTAGAAGCACATCTACCTTCAAAATGACAAAAGTCTGGTTTGTGGGTCATAGCTATGTCCACTGGAGTCAAAAATACACAGCTAACAGAGGTATTTACAATCTTGATTTACCAAATGTGGAAATTGTATGGATTGGACAGAGAGGATTGAGGAGTCACCAATTGATACCATTGGTAAAATCCTTTATGCATTTACCACACCCTGACCTTATAATTGTGCACTGTAGTGGAAATGACTTAGGCACTTTGACTGGGGTAGGTCTGGAAATGCTTTTAAAGGACATCTTTGGGCAATTGATGTCACTTTTTCCAAAAACTGCCTTGGTATTTTCTAATATATGCCAAAGGCAAAAATGGAACTGGTCCAACCAATTTTGTCCACAGATTGAGAAAGCAAGGAAACATGTGAATAAATCTGTTTCTGCTTTCCTCCGAGACTATGGTATGGGTTCTATTTACCACAACAACTTGCGTTACAACATGCAAGACATCTATAGGAGAGATGGTGTGCATTTTACAAATGAGGGGAATAGAGTTTTCCTCTTGAATATAAGACTCTGCATTGGTACCTACTTGTAGGTACAAAAAACACCCACTTAACACAACAGCTCTTTTCAGAGCTAACTTACCTCTAAACACTCTACATTATTTTTTTACTCTATTTTTTTACACTGTTTTTCCCCGTGGTGCGCTCAGGGTGCGCGTACCGGAGCGCGTACCCAGAAGCGCAGCCAGCGCTTACCCCGCGAAAATTTCAACAACAAAAAAAGTTTTTTTGCCCTTCAGGGTCCTTCTAGGCCCCCCTCAGAAAACCTAGGGCGTCAGGGGGTCTCTACTCTGCCCCCTTTTAATTATTTCCCCCTTTCTTTTTCACCTCTTGTGTCTCGATTCTACCGAGCCACAAGATGGCGGACTCTCCGAACTGTTTAGAATGTTGACAGACACACGACAGCCAATCAGCTTTCCGCTCGCGCACTCCCATAGCGCGCCGGGTGCGCTCCCCGGTACGCATACCTGTAAGCGCTCGAAGCGCACATATAGATATATATGTGTTTTTGAAGTTAATTTTCGTAAAAACCTCTGGAGCAATTTTCAGCAAATATAGCAAAGGCACATCTGCGTACCAGTCCCTACAATTTTGCCAAGTTTGGCGTAATTCCGTTCAGCGGTTCCGTTCAGCGGCAGGCACCGCGCGGTGCCTGCCGCTTTGTACATGTAAATGTAAAACATGCAGTTTTAACATTGCGGCGGGTGCTGCTTTAAGCAGCACCCGCCGCAATGTTAAACATACAGGATTTGACCGCCAGTGTGGCGGTCACATCCTAATTTGCACAGAGGGACCGCCGCTGCCCCATTTGGACGGTCCCTCCACCTCTGGGGTGGCAGCCGGCGCAGGTCCGTCCGCCATCCTAATTGGACCCATAGTTAGGAATTAGCATTTAAAAAACCTTGCAAATTCACTGAAAAAACCATAGGTTTCAGGCCTTATATAGTTAGGAATTAGCATTTAAAAAACCTTGCAAATTCACTGAAAAAACATAGGTTTCAGGCCTTATATAGTTAGGAATTAGCATTTAAAAAACCTTTGAAATTCACTGAAAAAACCATAGGTTTCAGGCCTTATATAGTTAGGAATTAGCTTTTAAAAAACCTTTGAAATTCACTCAAAAAACTATAAGTTTTAGGGGTGTTATAGTTAGCTGGACATTTCACTCATACAAAACCATTGAAATTGCTCCTATATAGTTAGTTGTACTAACTATATTTTGCGCACCCGCAATCCACTGCTGATGATGTCACATATTAGATCATTCATGACATGGTCAGTGACATCACTGATGACATCTCAAATGACATCACTGATGACATCACTGATGACATCATCCATGTGACAATCACATACACCTTTTAATACACTATTAAAAATTTTCATCACTCTTTGTAAAATACAGAGTATCATATTTGAATCCATTGTCACAGCAATACAAGTATCTAAAAATCCACTCAGTGATTCATAGATGTATACACACATCTAATCACTTACCTGTAGATTCACTCATACATGCCGTCAATGAACAATAGAACACTATCAAAAATACTTATACACCTATATCGACATTAAACAACAGCACACATCCTATTCACATATGAAGTCATCCTACTCACTTATGCAAACAATGGATCATACTTACATATTTACTTAGCAAAACACTTATACAAACACCACTTCATCTATTCATTTAGATAGTAAGTCATACTTAGTGAATTATAAAATCATTATTACAAGTATACAGTTATCCATACAGTCACTCACACAATCTTTGAGTCTTATGTATTCTTATTTAGATACAACAACTGACACATACACTGCCTTCTATTTTTCAAGTTTGTTGGACATGTACCATTGAGAAATATATTTGCTCATCACCACACCCATAAAGAGATTCACTGACCCAAACTGTTAGAACATGTAGTTTTAACTTCATATATCTACTGAATGAACTATTCACACATCTTTGGACAGTCACACACCCCCCACCGAACCACACACACTTTCACACTCCCATACAAATACTCAGTTAACTAATCAATAACTAATATAGACTTTCACATAGCCAGTAACCAACTGTAGAATCAGTTTACACAACAACTGACAAAGTGATACAGATATTCACACAGTTTAGTCACTATCCACTATATTTAGTGAGACATTATAAATTGGTCAAGTAAACAGTCAATTACACTGCTACTAAATCCTCCATCCAAATATTTATTGATATATATCCACTCATTCTTCAATGCAAATTGCTATATATATAATGCATATTTAAATAACGAAGCAAACCACATTCACTGGATGATGTCATCAGTGATGTCATTTGAGATGTCATCAGTGATGTCACTGACCATGTCATGAATGATCTAATATGTGACATCATCAGCAGTGGATTGCGGGTGCGCGAAATATAGTTACTATAACTAACTATATAGGAGCAATTTCAATGGTTTTGTATGAGTGAAATGCCCAGCTAACTATAACACCCCTAAAACTTATAGTTTTTTGAGTGAATTTCAAAGGTTTTTTAAAAGCTAATTCCTAACTATATAAGGCCTGAAACCTATGTTTTTTTTCAGTGAATATATATATATATATATATATATATATATATATATTCACTGAAAAAACCATAGGTTATACACCATATATAGTAATTAGCATTTAAAAAACCTTATTTTACTCACACAAAACCAATGAAATTCCATATATAGTTAGTTGTACTAACTATATATCGCGCACCCGCAATCCACTGCTGATCATGTCACATATTACATCATTCATGACATGGTCAGTGACATCACTAATGACATCACTGATGACATCTCAAATGACATCACTGATGACATCACTGATGACATCTCAAATGACATCACTGATGACATCACTGATGACAACATCCAGTGACTGTATTTTTCTGTAAAGTTAAAATATGTCTTACATATTTAAGAATGAGTGGATGTATAAGTGTCTGGATGAAGGATTTAGTAGGTGCATGACTGACTGTATGAGTGATTGGTTAAATGTGTCTCACTGAGTGCATGGGTTAGTGACTAAACTGTCTTAATTTGTGCATCATTATGTCTGTTGTTCTGTAAACTGCTGCATGTGTTGATCAGTAGCTATATGAGTAACTATATGGGTTATTGATTGGTTGCCCAAGCATTTGTATGGGAGACTGAGTGTGTGTGTGGGTGGCTGGGAGGTGTATGACTCTGTGCATAGATGTATGGGTTCAAAAGTGCATGTGGAAACAGCTGTATGGGCGGTTGACTGTGTGCATGACTGTATTGGTGAGTGAATAGATATCTCAGTGCTACATGTCAAAGTAAGTACATATGTAAAATAAAGTACATGTGAGAGTTGACATATATAAATAACTGTGCATAAGAGCCAGTGAATGTGTGAGTGGCTGTATGGATCATTGTATACTTGTATCCAGGATTGTATAAGTGAGTAAATATGTTTTAGTATATGTTTGAATAAGTAAGGTGTGTATAACTGTATAGTTGTGAAAATGGAGGTGTGATTGATTCTTTGCATGACTGACTAGGTGTGTAAGTAACTCCATGGATGAGTGACAGTCTGTGAGTGTCTGTTTACACTGAGTGTATCTAAGGTTATATTAGAGTCTGAAGAGGTTCATCGTATTATCACATGAATGATGTCATCAGTGATGTGATCAGTAATGTCAAATGAGATGTCATCAGTGATGTCATCAGTGATGTCATTTGAGATGTCATCAGTGATGTCATCAGTGATGTCATTTGAGATGTCATCAGTGATGTCATCAGTGATGTCACTGACCATGTCATGAATGATGTAATATGTGACATGATCAGCAGTGGATTGCGGGTGCGCGATATATAGTTAGTACAACTAACTATATATGGAATTTCATTGGTTTTGTGTGAGTAAAATAAGGTTTTTTAAATGCTAATTCCTAACTATATATGGTGTATAACCTATGGTTTTTTCAGTGAATTTTCAAGGTTTTGTAAATGCTAATTCCTAACTATATATGGTCTATAACCTATGGTTTTTTCAGTGAATTTCATTGGTTTTTTAAAAGCTAATATCTATAGCTGTAAAATGTATTCTTCTTTAAATCCAAAAATATATTTTATATGTTTATTAATAATTTTTTTTAAATATTTTTTTTGTTTCGCTCCCGGTCCGCGAACCGGGAAGCTTTCCGTTAGCTCAAATTGATGCCGCGACCCGGTCCGCGAACCGGTAAGAAATCAACATAGTGACGGTATCGCGTTGCCGCGTAATGCGTCTTATGACGTACTGCGTTAGCGCACCCGGAAGTGCCCCGGGGCGCGGACCGAGGCGCGAAACGCAGCTCCCCGGAAGCGATCCGCGGCGCGTCGCGAAAGAGCGACGTATCGCGTTGCCGCGTGATGCGTCTTGTGACGTACCGCGTTAGCGCACCCGGAAGTGCCCCGGGGCGCGGACCGAGGCGCGAAGCGCAGCGACCCGGAAGCTAACCGGGGCGCGTTCCGCAGCGCGTAACATGAGCGTGAGAGGTCATGTGACTTGTTAATAAAACTTTTCATTGGTTCATTTCACTTTTGGTTTCATAATGATGTAAGGCTAGGTCAGGTGACCTAAAAATAACACTTTTCATTGGTTGAGAAGTATTGTTTTTCCCAAATGATGAAAACCCCTCCTTCTTTCCTCACTCTGACTTTCATCATTGTGAGAGGAAGACCTTTATTACTATATCAGAAATGGCTTCAGTAGTTGCTTCAGCTGGTGCACCCCCACCACCACCTCCACCTCCTCATGGGAAGAGAGGACCACCTCCCCAGGTCATGACCAACACTGAGGAGGAAGAGGAAGAAATGGATGAAGAGGAGGGAGAAGAACCACAGTTCTTAGAAGAGGTGCCCCGGGTTTCCCATAAGAAAGCCAGTTTCATCTGGCAGTTTTATTCGATCCCTCCTGGCCAAAAAAAAGTGAATGCGAGGTATGTCACCTGCCTCATCTGTAAAGAAAAATTATCCAGAGGGACGGATAAGAAATATAGTTATGGGAACCATACTATGCACAGGCACATGACCAGGAAGCATCCACTCAATTATAGCCGGGCGGAAATACGGGATTTGCAGGAAAATCCAAGATCAACTCCTGTGGCCAGATCAAGAATATCCATTTCATTGACACCAGCAGAGGCACGGGAAACTGTGCCAAACATACAAGAAAATTTTGGCAACATGATCCACACTTGTATGCACTGTCGTGAGTTGTTAGCATGTGGCAATATGAGCATAAATGCTATCAACCTGGCGTATGAACATCATAATTGCCCTAACCGCCCCCAGTAATTTTTTTTTTGCTCCTGTTGAGCCCTTTTCAATGCCTGTTTTTTGTTGTTTCCCCCCCCCCAAAAAAACCAAAAATAATATAAAATCGTTCAAAAAATACAAAAAAAACAAAAAATGTTCAAAAAAAATAAAAAAAAATATAAAACAACAAAAATATAAAAAATAAAGTTCTTTTCAGAACTACCTTCCCTTTCAAAAAAAATTGCTAGAATGTTTAGCACTCTGGCAAGCTCTATTTCTTTTGGTTCGCTTCCCGGTTAGCTTCCCGGTACGCGGACCGGGAGCTAACCAAAATTTTTTTTTTTTTTTTAAAAAAAGAGTAAGTATAAGGAAAGTAAACAGAGAGTGATGTTAAAAGAAAGACAGCTATAGGGAGTAAAGAAGAGATACTGTTTAATAGATCTATTTACCAAAGAAAAGACGGAAGAGGGTATAATTGTGAAAAACAAAATAGATAACGAAGTGAAAGAAAAAAAAAGAGAGTATAACATTAACAAAGAAGAGTTTCTTGGAGAATGTGAGTGAATGTTCGAAATAAGATTAAAACATGAGGAATAACAGAGAGAAAAAATAGAAAACAGAAAACAAAAAATAACAGAAAAAGATTAATTGAAACAGCAAAGAAATGTAAGTAACATAGAGCCATATCATCAACATAGGCAATAAAAGTTTTGCAGCTTTTATTGGCAGAAATGTGTCGCTAAAGCTGCTTTTGCGGCAGAAAACTGCCGCTAAAACCACTTTTGCACCAGTTTTCTGCCAATAAAAAGAGCAATAATTTTATTGGCTGTGTTCATAATATGCCCCTTAGTGTGCTTCAACTACACAGAGAAAGCATTATGAACAAATAGTGATACAGTGATCAGTCAAAGACACTAAGAGTAATAGAGACGGAGTGAGTGAACAAGAGTGAGGAACTATGAGAAGACAGGGACTGACAAAAAGAGTGGAAGGAGTTGAGTAAGTAGGTAATAGAGAAAGGAATGAGGGAAGTAGCAAAGGCAGGAAACTGAGGGTTAAAGAAATGAAGCAGTGGAACTAATAGTAGTTAAATGTGATAGAAATGTAACGAAAAGAGTACAAAACATTTACCTTATAATTGTCGTTAAATTACTCACTTTTTGTTTTTATACTTTCAATCTGTGAAAGAGAGAACAAACATTTGAAAAATATTAAAACATGTATTTAAAAATTACAAAAGACAATGGAAAAGATTGAAGGACAAACAGTTTTTCAACAACTTTGACACTTACAGAAGCTTCTGCTTCTCCAGGCCCCCTACACAGTCCTAAAGATATACATTTTAAACTAACAGTATCTTGATGCAGATGAAGTGAGGCCTATCTTAAAACATGGTGCATCTTTTGCATTGCTGTTGTCTCAGAAAAGTGTTGCAAGACACTAAAATTTTAAATAATTGCTTCAGGATGCCAATAAGATGTCTCCTATCCAGAGGTTTGTTTGAGGTGAGGCCTACTCAGGGTTGCAGATGAAATTTCGAGTTGTTGAAGAGAATAGAGGACATAATATATGTGAAGGTCTACCAATGAAGTGAGTCATGTCCACTGCACTCTTGAACAAAGTCCAAACCTCCTATGTTTCCCTGGACAGACCTAAACTTGATCTGCACAATGTGATTCGTAATGATAGGAAACACAGGTGATGTAAATGAAATACGTGCAATTTATTTTGCTCATTTCACAATCACATCACTTGTGTTTCCTTTGCTTAGGTATCTCATTGTGCAGATGTAGTCTAGCATATGAAAGAATACGCAGAAGTGCAGCACTGCATGCAACAACTTTGACACTTACAGAAGCCTCACCTTCTCCATGCCTCCTACACAGTTCTACATATACATCATAAATGCAAACAGTACAGAATTAATTATACATGTTAAATGGTTTATTTTTGCTGTTCTCAGAATGTATCAAAATTCACTAAAAACAGTGACTTGAAGGTATTCATCATATAACAGCGGGGAAAAAAAACACAATCAAAATGATTGTGTTTAAAAAACCCATACAACATAACAAATCAGAATTCAGAACTCCTTAAAGTTAACTTACTTTCCATGACGTCAAAGGATGTCCTATGAACAGCTTACACTCTTTTGTGCTGTTATTACTTTCAGCCCGCCACTTTCTGAAAGAAAATCTCCATCGTTTTTAAAAACATGTTACATGCAATAAATGACTTCTTGCTCTCTACCACAAGTTTCCACAAGGCCAAATCTTGTCAGAGCCATTTATAACTCTTGGATTTCTTGTAAGCCAATCCCGTCATTTGGCATTTCTGCAACTTTCAGAATTAAAATGTTGAAGATCATTTTCACAATCCTGGAATAGTAATATCTTCCCCTTCTTGCTCAGTCATGTTCTACATTTCCTATGACACTGATACTGCTTACTATGAAGCAGACTTACACTAACTCTATGACTAGTACAATTATTTAATTCTCTACATCACTAACAATCACAAAGCAATGTAAAACAGTAGACAGCATTGCAGACTTACATTCCCTCTACTCTATGTTTTGATTGGCTGCTTCAATTAGCTTATAAAAAGAAATAGTTTTTCTGAACTCATTCAAAGTGCACTTATTTCTCCATGACGTCCAGTCTTATGGTTAGAAGTTATGTCTCTGAACTACACTTATCCTCAAGGCCAAATTGTGTAGGAGCCATTAGAACTTCTTGAAATTCCACAGAGCACATCCCGAGATTATTTCCCTAAAATTTTGGTTTTAAAAACACCAGGTAAGAGTTTTTAAGGTCATACGGCAATTTTTTTTTGAAAATTAAAACAGAATCGTTGCAGAATGACCAGCCATTTCTAGACTTTAAATAAGCTGTGTAATGTCCTGATGTTATTGAAGGGCCGTCATGATATATAATTGCTGGAGTTACAAAAGTCCTTCCTGATATTGACAACTGCGAAGCTACAAAATTTTTAATTAAAGTTGTCAATTTTGTTCCATCAGGCCTACATCGTTGGAACATTAAAATGACATACTGGCCATATGTTCGTATAAATAATGTGGACATCATTTCAGATTTACATTGGCTACACTCCATGTTGTGATCAGCTGCTTTTACTAGCTTATTAAAGGAGACTGATTTACTGTCTGGCAAAGTTAAATATATAAATCTTTCTGAGTCTACACTAGTAGTACTTGATACCATACAGTTCTCGCAGTCATGCTGCCATTGATAAGAAAGCCCAAACAGCTGATCTACATCTACACCTTCAGCATGCAATACATCAAGCATATACATTAAAAACTCCTGACAATCTTGTTTTTTGATTTTTTTATCCTCATTTGCCGTCTTGCCGCCCATATCTTTGTTACTTTCCCACCTCTGGGCTGTTATTGTCTCTTGGGCTGATCTAGAGTAATGGGGCGTGAACAGCACATATTTTTGGGTCTGGTCCCCTCTTGAAACTCCTTCTTGACCACCTGACCCAAGATGTGTATCCTCCACCATCTCTATTCCTCGTTATCGATTCCAAATACCAGCGAGACAGGCACGGGCTTAATCATTGGACTTTTAACATAAATATAACTTTAACCAAAATTTAGCAGGAAGGGTATCCAAAAACCTCTATTTCTTTTAGAGGTATCTAACATATCTAACTTTGCTATATATCTCATGGCTAATATCCAGTCCAATAAAGTAGGACTGTGTGGTGAGACCCATAATTTACATATCTCCCGACGAGCTAATAACATAGCATAAAAGATAAGTCTTACATTATTACCCAAAACTCTATTTTGCAAATCATGTCTCCCAGAAATAATTAATTCGGGGCTTACCTCAATGGGTTGATTCAATGATTTGGAGAGGGAGTTACTCACGTCAATCCAAAATTGTTTGATATTCGGGCATGATACGAACATATGGAGGTCATCAACATTTGGGGCTTTACATTTTGGACATTCCACCAATCCTCCATTCTTAAATTTAGAAAGCCTGTAGGGGGACCAGTATGCCCTGTGGATAGTAAATAAAACATTTCGCCTTAGATTGGCAGGTTTAACAATTCTATATAGCATGCTCATAGTTACTTGCCATTGGTCTTCTGTAGCAATCCTTGGCAAGCTGTTCTTCCACAGGGTCTCTGGTAGATCAAATATCCCATCCTCCATCTCCAGTATTCGCCAGTACCAGCAAGCAACTTCCTTCTTAAAAACCACTAGTTCCAGTTTTAATTCAAATTCATTTTCCTGTACAATCTCTGATTCTTCGTGGTTTGCCCAACTTTGAATCTGTAAGTACTTGTATTTTGAGAAAACTGAGCCCCAATTTTGCTGACATGAACTCCATGAAATTAGTTTTCCATCTTGGAATAGATCTCTCCATCTTTGTAGGGCTGGCTCCTTTATCAAGTTTAAAGCTAACGCATCTCTTGTCCAGGTCGGAGCTCCCGGCGATTCCCATATTGGAGCCATGTAACTAAGATAAGGGATCTTAGTGATTTTTCTTATTTTATACCAAATCTCGGCCAAATCTTTCAGAGTCTTGAGTTTCACTTTTTTTAAAAACTTAGGGTCTCCAAACTTATATAAATAACCAAACTCATGATAGCCTGATATTTTCAGCATTGTCTTAAAAAGTTCACCTATCTGTGACTGAACAAGGGAACCCAATAACATCCTGCAATTTTTCAAACAGAAAGCCCATGCATATATTTGTAGATCAGGAGCCGCCAATCCTCCTTTATTTACACTTCTTCGTATTTTCCTCCATGAAATTCGAGAGGTTTTAGATGCCCAAATAAATGAAGTTATCATGCTTTGTATTTTCGCCAACCATTCCTTTTTAAAACATAATGGAATAGCTTCAAACAAAAAGGTAATTTTTGGAATAATCATCATCTTTACTAGATTCGATCTCCCATATATTGACAGAGGTATATTCATCCAGCCCTTCAGCAAATCACCAACCTCTTTTTTTACTCTGTCAAGATTGGTTTTAGCCAAGTCCTCAATCTTCTGTGTGATTCTAACACCTAGGTATCTCATTTCTGCTGTTGTTTTTACTCCTCTTGTGTTAAGATTCCAGGTCATTATCTCGGTCTTTTCTTGATTTAGCTGGTAACCAGAAATCCTACCAAAATCCTTTGTTATTTTTACTAGATTTTCCAAAGAACTAACTAAACTAGTAGAATAAACAATAATATCGTCCGCATATAGACCTAGTTTCCTTGACCAGTCCACCACAGCAAAAGGGGGTATCTCTTCTGATTCCCTAATTTTACAGGCTAAGGGTTCTATATATATATTGAAAAGTAAAGGTGATAAGGGGCATCCTTGCCGGGTGCCCCGCATTACCCTAATGGGAGATGTAAGAGTGCCATTTATAAGTACACGTGAAGTCGGAGCACTGTATAATGAGAAAATGGAGTGGGTAAATTTATCTCCTAGATTGAGATATTGCAGAAGAGTTTTTAAATAAACAAAATTAACGCGATCGAAAGCCTTGGCAGCGTCTAATGCTATCGCTGCCAAGGGATAATCATACTTAGAAGCTAAATCTCCTGACAATCTTGCTGAATATTTTGAGAGAATTGTGTTTGGCCTGAACATCTGTCTAACAGATTTCGAATTTCAGACACACTTTCTATGTTTGTTCTATCAGTGCTACATTTCTCTAACACAGAATTTAACAAACTGCAAAATCTTTGATCAGAATTGACCACAATCTCTTCTTTTACATTTTCTAGAGAAAACAAAACATTAACCACTACATTAGCATAGCAGTTGACACCAGAACTGTTTTCAAATTAAAAACCAACAACATCTTCAACAGAATCCTTTTTGTTTCTGCTTGTAATTTTAGGTTCATCGACTTTTCGTCTTTTTGCTACAACCTCCCCAGTATTGGTCACATTTCTTCGTTTCCGGCCTACCACACGTTTCTCAAACAAAGGATACTGAGGCAAATGTGGCGCATACTCTCTTCTTAACCTATTGTATTCCTTAACACAATCTAGATCCGCACAAATGGTTGTGACATCACACTCAATCGAGTACAATCCCGATAAAGTTCTAACTCGTGACAATGCCACATATGCCATACCCTACTTGAACACAGAACTGCCAATATTCACCAATGCACAGTCTACACTTAAACCTTGCGATTTATGGATTGTCACCGCATATGCCAAGCAAACAGGAAACTGCTTACGGCGAACATATAAGTCTTTTACAAGCAAAAATCTAGCAGAGCAACGACCAATTAGCTGTACTTCCTCAATGCCATCAAATTAAATTTTTAAAAATTCAATTCCATCTCTATTTCTGTATTTTACAAAATCAACAACATTACCCATTGATCCATTTACCAGACCTCTTTCAACATGTAAATTCCTTCTTAAAATTATACGGCAGTTCAAGCACACATTCAGAGTCTTTTCAAAACCTGCAGTTTTAGATATACTCTTCTCTAATGAATCCAATTTTGTTTTCAGATTCTCAGACAAAATAATTGTTGATCCCATATGCTCTACTCTGTCAATAGCTTCCAGTTTCACAATCTCTTGCTTTTCTAAATGCAACATTTTGTTGTTGAATTTGGCACATTCTGCAAGAGTTGGCATCAAACATATTCCAGATTTCTTATCAGTAATTTTCTGAAAAATATTCTCAGGCACAACATCTTGTTCTGGATATAAATTTGACAGTAATCGTGCATGTAAAGCTTCTTTCCCATGCTCGGTCACTTTTCCAATTCTAACATCTTGTAGAATAGTCTTGTAAACTTCATCCTTCGCCTGACGCATATTTTCATGCAGTTCAGCATAATTGAAGTTTAACCATATATTGACGTTGCCAATGCTGCCTAGGCACTTCCTGGTATCTTCATGCGTGAGCATTTTGAACACAGGTTGCCCTTTCACTGGTGTCAGCTGCAAAAGATCTCCGAAAACAATGATGTGTTTGCCACCAAATAACACATCATACTCTGTTTTGAGAACTTCTTGCATTCTCAAATGCACAAAGGCAAGCATGACATTGGAAACCATGCTTACTTCGTCAATGATAAGAAGTTTCATTTTCCTCAAGATTCTTGAAACTTCAAAACAAGCATCTCCAGATAGCTTGTGATATTGTAATCTGTTGTCATGCTCCACTGGCAGCATCAGTAAACGATGTAAAGTAATCCCTTTAATGTTATGTGCTGCCAGTCCAGTTGGAGCGGTGACAACACAAGACAGCGATGACTCTGTCCTTTCCTGCAAATAGCATGAAATTGCTTTAATGAGGAAACTTTTTCCAGTTCCCGCTTCTCCACTCACGTACAGTCGGACAGGCTTCAACGACGTACATGAGCACTCTTTCTTGTCATGACTTAATCCATGATCAATTTGCATGGTAACTTCGTCATATATTTTCCTCTGCTCAACGTTGAGTTGTCTTTCCAACTCTTCTAAGTTAACCGCATCCTCCTGAGCATGTGCCATGGCTCTTTCCACTTCATTCATGGCAGTGGCAGCTTCATTTTCGATAACAGGTCCTCCTAGTGGATCCTGACTCAATGAAGCAGAACTCTGACTGTCCTGAGAACTGTCTCTGGCAATCTCGGCTGCAATCGTTGCTTCCTGCTCAATTTCCGCATTCAACATTTCTACATATTTGGGAAAAGCAGGACATTCTATGGTCTCCTTGGCGGCATTGAAAGAGTCTTCGTAACAGAGGAAATCTCCAAGCAGTTCCTCTTCTGCACGCCAAGGCTTGAAAAGTTGCAAAAGTGCTAAATAGAAAAACTCCTTTTTTTCAGGAGATTCGCCACTCAATTTTCGATGGTTTACCAAGTGGCATTTTCTTTGCTTGACCAGACATCCCTCACTTCCTATTACAGCATACACTCCTTTCTCAGTATCTTCTTTGATGTTCCTCTTGAATATGTAATTTTGAAGAACCTCATACAGACAAACATTGTCGAGGTGACTGCTTCTATTTGGATAATATGTATCCAACATGTTGGTCTTCAAAATGTCAGTACTGTTTGGCTCCTTTTCCGCCAAATACTCAATTTCCCGCACAGGTTTCAGAACTCGATTACGCGTTGCAGCAAGACCAAGACTCGCCCAAATGATACTCCTGGACTTGGCATAGAGACTTGCTGAAGACAACCGGTCAGAGCATTCGTAAGCTCCAATTTCTCGATGCGACAACATCTTCAGACTGAAACTGTACAACTTCTTGCTGAGGCTCTTTTCATGGGAAATGTCCTCCCACATATCCTTCAATTCTGTCTTCTCTTTTTTGGTGATGTAAGACGTCACATACCGAGCCACAGCCATACAGTTATCAGCCACAAACTGTATATCCATGTTAGCATTCCACATGGACAAAATCACCGGGTTGTAGTCGTTGATGTACTTGGACTCTTCGTTCCTCTTCAAATTGTATGTGTTTTTAGGTGATTTCTTCATGACATTATGTCGCAGCGAAGACATCAAACTGTTTACTCTTCCTTTAGAAATCACCGGTCGTGGAAAGCCGAAACGACATTTAGTGTAGAACTTGTCCTTGTTTCGGAATTTACGACGGCAGTACTTTCCACATCGATGGCTTTGGAAACGCAGAACTTTTTCTCTCAGGCTTTTCTTCTCCTTTGCGTTTGGAACAGCACACGTAGAATACTGTTGGATGAAACTCATCACTGAGTCTTCTGGATCCGTTCCAAATTTAGGTGCATCCTTGATCCACAGCAACATATGTATATGAGGAGCACCTCTTGCTTGGTACTCCTTTCTCCAGAAGAAATCCAACACCTCTCCAAGAGGTGGATTCTTCTTATTCATGATGAAAGACATCATAGCTTCAAATCTATGATTGAAGTACCTACATACATTGACTGGATCCAAAGAGCACAGTTCTCCGGGTGTCTTGAATTCGATGTTATCTACGTTAGCATTTGCCTCTCGTAGAAATTCAAGTAAGTCTTCCCAGCCATACTCGGCACAGCTCAGAGTGAGGAACCATGTGGGAGTACCTAAGTTCCTCAGCATACATTTTAAATCACCATGACGACGGTACCAGTACTCATTAGTACCACGCTGACACGCCATGAGATTAATCAGGTGAGAATCCAAAATACTGTCTTGGACATTGACTTTATCCATAAAGTCACTTGCCGAGATGTTTTGCATGTGTATACCACTTTTCAAGATGTGGTTCACTGCATATGACAGTCCAGACAGATCGCTTTCAAACAGGAGATGAAACAAATAAGGAATGCATTGTCGAAACCTAGCATCTCCTGCATACAATCGCAAAGTCCGGTATTCAGAAGCAGGAATTTGATGAGGTCGCTCATCATATCTTCCTCCCTGACCTGTTGGAAAAAGCTGTGGGAAACACCGAGCTTCCAAACTTTCCTCCCAAACACTAATGGGACTCCCTTTGGCTTGTTTCATTTGAAATAACTCAATAGCATTCCCCATGACTTCCTTGGAATGCAAAGGATGAACACTATAATGTTCATATATTTCTTCACTAGTAGAGGGTTCTACTTTCTCAATTTGACCAGCACACAAATCACTATCCTCTTCCTCACTTACTTCCTCTTCTGCAACATATACATTCTTATAGTATTTATTATTTTTTTTCAAATACAATGTTGCCTTTTTAACTTTCCTAACATCTACTAAATCTTGCCATATTTTCTTATTCTTTGTCGGAACCCCATTAACTAAGATAACCAGAGGTTCCTCTTCCACTTTTTCTACTCCAATTGTGTTAATGTTTTTCTTCAAATCTAGAGGCAAATAAACAACTCTTCCCTTTAATCCTCTCTGTAAATCTGATGGAGGCAATTTCCCTGTCTTTGGCTCCATTCTTACAATAGCCTGAAAGGGATGGATACTTTGAATCAAAATAGATTCATAAGTATTTAAATCCTTCAATTCAGAAGGAATGTCAACCAATTCCAGATTATTATGAACTGCTCTAGCAGGCATCTGGTTTTGATTTAATTTGCAACAACAATAAGTACACACACGTTGATCCAATCCCAAATCAAAACAATTTTCTACCATCAAGTATGTTGCAAAATCCTTCCATTCACTATTATTTTCCCTTTCACTTTTTGCATATAAATCCAATAACTTAGTCTGATTCTTATAATAAGTGCGTCGACAACACACACAAGTGAAATTTGGCCTCTCACTTGATTTGACCTGAAATGTGACAATTTCCCTCTGGAAATTATCTGTACTGGAAACCTGTACACTATCTTCCACATTACCCGCTTATTCTTGGTCAATTTCAACATTCTCCTCTTTACTTCCAAAGTAACAAAACTCAATTTCTTCACATATATTCTTCACATCTATTTCAGAACCATGCAAAAGAGCAGCACATAATTGTTTAAGCATAATTGCTGGACTCTTAGCATAAGACAACATTCTAACTAATTTCCTCACTTTATTATGATGCACTGCTAGCATCCTGAAATGATGAAAAACACTCTGGCATACTCTCCTGGAAAGACAAGCCAGTGAATGACCATGCAAACCTGTCACTTCTCTCACTCTGCAAGGATCTAATTCTTGCAACAACCTTATTTTCTGCTTCAAACTTTTCTTATTAAATGACCGTACAAAATCACAAAGCAAATTGATGGAATCCTGTCGCACACTACAAATACTACTACACTTCCAGGTGTACACAGGACCCTTAGCACGTATTCCTAAAACCTCATTACCTAACACCTCTTCTGTCTCTGTTGTCACAAGTTTTTCTTTTTCAACTGGACAACCATCTTTCACTTCATAAGCACGACCACTGGTGTCAACTGCATGCACCAAATCATTATCCTGGAAATAACTCTCCTCATTAAAAAATGCCTCACAGCTTGAACTATGCATCCATTCTCCAGAAAAAAGTTCACAAAAATTACTACGATTAACTATTCTCTTCCATCTACTATTTCTTTTGAAATCATAAATTGCCTTGTTTAGCTTCCTAATTCTATTGATTATCAAAATAAATAACTTACGTTTAATTTCAAATGCCTGATCAATAACTTTCTCAACTTTTTTTTTTCTCTTATAAAAAACAACTTTCTGTTGACCTTTCTTAATATTTTTTAACAAATTGCCAATTATCCTGTTGCGGAACATTCGTTTACGAATGTCCCTAAACTGTTGTTTCCTTCTACTATCATGCACAGAGTTATCTCTTGCTCTAGCAGTAACATTTTTGATTGGCCTTTCCTTTCCATTTGAATTGCTTCTCTTTTTATGGACTGAAACATTTTCTGTAGTAATATTTTTTTTACTACACATATTTCTTATGAATGTTTTTGTACTCTTACCCGGTGCTTTCTTCGTGACTTGACAAATCTTTTTGTTAGAGGACTGCTGCTTCTTTTGATTCACCTGCTGTCTTTGACGTTTTGCAGCCTTTCTCTCTCTTTCTTTCGTTGGCATGGTGAAATGTTGAAATGATCTGCAGTTGAATCTGTGGTAAAATATATTAAAAAATGTTATTAACCACTATTACCAAACAGTAAATCAATAACAGTGATCAAAAACTTAACACACTACTTGACATTTTAAATAGAAGATTTTTTAGTCCTTGGCAAATTTACAATACAGAAATAGCAGAAAAGAAATGGAATTTATATTCATGTTACCTGTGCTATTTTATATGTGAATCTGATCTAATTTTATGAGCATATTTTAATATTTTATTGAAGACACTACACATAACCTGTTTTTGAAGGTGTCTTTATTTTTAAATTAAACGGTTTACACTTTTACTTTTTATTTATTATAAATTTTAAAAATAAATGTTTATAGTTCCATAGGCTCAAGCAGCTCATTTTCCCACCCTATGTCATATAATTCGGACAAATCTGCATCCTCATCACGCTCTTCTTCATCCTCAGGATTTAAATCATCCAAGGGATCAACATCCACTGATGTTTCAATTACAAGTTCAATGATGAGGTCAAAATCAACTGATTGCAGATTGTCGCTCATGTTGATGTTGTCTTTATCTTTAACCACTTGGCTGCTAAGGGTGTTCGATGAGCTCCATTGACTTTCCATTGAAATCAATGGAAAGTCCATGACGAGTTACCCTTGTCATTAGCGCTGAAGGGGTTAAAGAAAGATAACAACAATGAGATGTTGCAGAGTAAGAGACAAATCTCAGAGATTATAATAGTAAAATTGTTTAACAAGAGTAACATTTTGCAGCTATTATTTAGCCATGTCCAGCGATGCTGAGCAGGTGAAGCCTATGTCTAATTTTTCAGTGAACAGGACTCATCTCTTCTTAACCTTGGATAAGCCTCACCAACTCTGTGTCCCCTGCACATACTTAAATGTAAAGGGGCAGATTTATGTTAAATGGCACATCCCCAGGCATGCACCAGTTAACGTGCACCGCTGCTCTGCCACCCATGGTGTGCCGTATTTACAATCAGATAGGAGAAAGCTGCGTCAAAACCCTGCGCCTGCTTTAAGCAGGCATAGGTCTTGACGCAACATTGTGGAGATGGGGCACCCCTGAGCCTTGCTTGAGCTGCATCGCACTTGCGATACAACTCCAGCAATGCGCCACCTTTACAACACAGATACGTCACGCATCTGTGCCATTTTTGCCCCATGCTGCCCCGCATTGTAAATGCAGCACACCATGGGTGGCGGAACAGCGGCGCAGGATGACTAGCACATCCCTGGTGATGCGCCAGTCATCATAAATCTATCCCTAAGCTTCTTATCTTGTTACAGATGAACCACCATATGTACCATCAAACTATTTTGCATTTCCTAAATAGCGAATTTTAAGGAATAAATAGCAATTCTTTACCATTCCTAATTTGCAATGAGCAAATTGCTAATTGCAAGTTACCCATTCATTTCCATGGGCTAGGAGGCTCATAGGAATGAAGGTTTAATTTGCGATTAGCAATTAGCTCATCACAAATTAGGAATTTTTCCAAGGGTGCAGGGGTGTCTCAAGAACACCCTGCTGCACCCCTGAAAAAGAAATTTGGGGGCATATGGCACACATACATGCCCTAAGGGCATGTATTGGCGTCATATGGCACCTTTTGTTTTTTGGAAAAAAAGCTTTTTGAAAAGAATTCACAAATTACCACCAACTAGAAGTTGGTGGTAGTTTCCAAATCCTTAATGTCATTTTTTACATATTTTTTGTTTGATACATTGCATTTAAGTAATCGCAAAATTTGCAAATCCTTCAGTGCAATCGCAAAATAAGGAATAGCAAATTTTGCTATTCCTTATTTTGCATCAAACTTGTTTGATACATACCATTTGTCTAATTAGCATTCGCAAAGGCCGAAATTCGCAGAATTTTGATCTTTGCGAATGCTAATTAGCTTGATACATATGGCCCCAAGTGAGGCCTGTCTTGCAACATGGTGCATCTTTTGCATCACTGCTGCATCGGTTTCATGTGGTACGTTTTTTTTTACACCATGACATATCTGCCTAAATGCATCAATTTGTAATTTTGTCGCCTCATAGCAAATCTTTTGCACCGCCGCTGCATCATAAAAGTGACGCACAGTGGCGGAAAAGAGGCATACACCTATCATAAATCTGTCCCTAGCATTTTAAATGATTAATCCAGGATGACGATAAGGTGTGGCCTATCCAAAGGTTTGTTTAAGGTGAGGCCTACTCAGGATTGCAGATTAAAGTTACGCTTGATGAAGAATACAGAGGAGATAATACATGTAAAGGCCTACCAATGAAGTGAGTGATGTGCACTTTATTTCACCAGTCATCATAAATGTATCCCTAAGCTTCTTATCTTGTTACAGATGAACCACCATATGTACCATCAAACTATTTTGCATTTCCTAAATACCGAATTTTAAGGAATAAATAGCAATTCTTTACCATTCCTAATTTGCAATGAGCAAATTGCTAATTGCAAATTACCCATTCATTTCCATGTGCTAGGAGGCTCATAGGAATGAAGGTGCAATTTGCGATTAGCAATTAGCTCATCGCAAATTAGGAATTTTTTCAAGGGTGCAGGGGTATCTCAAGAACACCCTGCTGCACCCCTGAAAAAGAAATTTGGGGGCATATGGCGCACATACATGCCCTAAGGACATGTATTGGCGTCATATGGCACCTTTTGTTTTTTGGAAAAAAATGCTTTTTGAAAAGAATTCGCAAATTACCACAAACTAGAAGTTGGTGGTAGTTTCCAAATCCTTAATGTCATTTTTTACATATTTTTTGTTTGATACATTGCATTTAAGGAATCGCAAAATTTGCAAATCCTTCAGTGCAATCGCAAAATAAGGAATAGCAAATTTTGAATTAAGGACATTTTAAGTCATTTCCACATGTGCAGTGTTTTCAAATTATGATTTGAAAATCGTTTTTGGATAAAAGGAATGGTTTGCAAATTTATGACAAGGACATAATGGTGTATGCTTCTCTATAAGGCATTTCACTGTCTCTGATGTCATTTTTCCCATATTACATTATAAGACCTTTCCCCATGGAGCACATTCCTTGTAAATATGCTCCCACCTGTGCATGGTGAATTTAGATTTTGACTGTTTGAGTCACATAGCCATGTTAAAAGTGACCCAAAAAAATTGCAAACGCTTTAAAAAAAACATTCATGTGTCTTAAGGACATTTTAAGTCATTTCCCCGTGGACAGTGTTTTGTAAGTGGCGCAAAAGAGGCATACACCTATCATAAATCTGTCCCTAGCATTTTAAATGATTAATTCAGGATGACGATAAGGTGTGGCCTATCCAGAGGTTTGTTTAAGGTGAGGCCTACTCAGGATTGCAGATTAAAGTTACGCTTGATGAAGAATACAGAGGACATAATACATGTAAAGCTCTACCAATGAAGTAAGTGATGTCCACTTCATTGCGCCAGTCATCATAAATGTATCCCTAAGCTTCTTATCTTGTTAGACATCAACCGCCATATGTATCATATAACTATTTTGCATTTCCAAAATAGCGAATTTTAAGGAATAAATAGCGATTCTTTACCATTCCTAATTTGCGATGAGCAAATTGCTAATTGCAAATTACCCATTCATTTCCATGGGCCAGGATGCCCATATGAATGAAGGTGCAATTTGCGATTAGCAATTAGCTCATCGCAAATTAGGAATTTTTCCAAAGATGCAGGGGTGTCTCAAGAACACCCTGCTGCACCCCTGAAAAATAAATTTGGGGGCATATGGCGCACATAAATTTTAACAACATTCCATTACCTCAAAAACGATTTTCAATTCATAATTTGAAAACACTGCCCACAGGGAAATTACTTAAAATGTCCTTAAGACACATGAAAGTGTTTTTTGAAAGCCTTTGCAAGTTTTTGGGTCACTTTTAACATGGCTATGTAACTCAAACAGTCAAAATCTAAATTTACCATGCACAGGTGGGAGCATATTTACAAGGAATGTGCTCCACGGGGAAAGGTCTTTTAATGTAATATGTGAAAAATGACATCAGAGACACTGAAATGCCTTATAAAGAAGCATACACCATTATGTCCTTGTCATAAATTTACAAACCATTCCTTTTCCCCAAAAACGATTTTCAAATCATAATTTGAAAACACTGCACATGAGGAAATGACTTAAAATGTCCTTAAGACACATGAAAGTGTTTTTTGATTGCCTTTCCAGCATGGTTGGGTCACTTTTAACATGGCTATGTAACACAAACATTTAAAATCTAAATTTGCCATGCACAGGTGGGAGCATATTTACAAGCAATTTGCGCCACAGAGAAAGGTCTTACATTAAAATGGGAAAAATAACATCAGGGACAGTCAATTGCCTTATAAAGAAGCATACACCATTATGTCCTTGTCATAAATTTAAAAACAATTCCTTTTCCCCAAAAACGATTTTCAAATCATAATTTCAAAACACTGCACATGGGAAAATTACTTAAAATGTCCTTAAGACACATAAAAGCGTTTTTTGATTGCCTTTGCAGCATGTTTGTATCACTTTTAACATGGCTATGTAACACAAACATTCAAAATCTAAATTTTCCATGCACAGGTGGGAGCATATTTACAAGCAATTTGCGCCACATAATTCATAATTTTCTCCTTAAAGCACACTATTCTCTATCTAAATTAAAGAAATATTTTCTCACCTTAGCAAATACTTTGAGTTTGAAAACAGTCTCAGAAACACACCAATTTGTCTTCAGCAGAGCAAAAGGTATGCACTCCAGAGTCTGCAGCTATCAAAAGCACAGAAATGCTGTAATTCTTCACACATATCTCTCATGTCACCCAATCAAAACTCTTCCCTCACTTTTTTTCAAATGAAAACCCTTCCCCCCTCTGCCATTTCATGCCTTTTCTGCATGGCAACCACCTCTTGGAAGACGTCTGGTGTTTGCAAGTTCACACAACAATGTTGCAATTGAACTCTGAACTCTCAGTGCACCTGCATATCCAGTGCATTCTTTCATTTAATGATTTTTTATTGACCATTCAAAATACATCTTTCAAATAACTCATCCATGCACCCTAACTTTCTGTTTTCAGCAATCAAAATCCACCAATCACTGTTACTGCTTCATGAACACAGAAACTCCACATTTTTTTTCATTTTAAACTCTCATTTTTTCAACTGCCATTTCATTGCCACACTTCATCTGACTGCAGGAGAACCTTCTCTCACCATGTTTTCTGTCTGGATTGTTGGACATAGTTATATCCACTGGGCTCACAGGTATGCTGAGAACAGAAAATTACCTAACCTCAATTTACAAGATGTGGAAATTAAGTGGTTTGGCCACAGAGGATTAAAATGTCACCAATTGATACCATTGGTGAAAACCTTTATGCATTTGCCCAAACCTGACCTGTTAATTGTGCACTGTGGAGGTAATGATTTGGGCACTTTGACTGGGGTAGGTCTGGAAATGCTTTTAAAGGACACCTTTGAGCAATTAATGGCACTTTTTCCTCAGACTGCCTTGGTATATTCAAATATATGCCAAAGACAGAAATGGAGGGGGTCAAACCAATTTTGTCCACAAATTGAGAAGTCGAGGAAGCATGTAAACAAATCTGTTTCAGCTTACATGAGAGACCATGGAATGGGCTCCCTGTACAACAATAACTTGCGTTACTACATGCAAGATATCTACAGAGGAGATGGAGTTCACTTCTCAGATGAGGGCAACAGAATTTTCACTCTGAATTTAAGACTGTGCATTGGTACCTACTTATAAGTACCTAAATGTACCATAAACCCAAAAGCTCTTCTCAGAGCTACCCTACATCTGATCACTCACAATTATTATTTTACTCTAACTTTTTTCACTAATTATCAACAAAGTACGCTCCCCGGGGCGCTACCCGGTACGCGAACCGGAAGCTAACCTCGCGAAAATTTTTTTAAAAAATGGTTTTTTCCGCACATATAAGCCTCCTCAGCCACCCTCACAAAACCTAGGGGGTCAAGATAAGTCTACCGTGCCCCCTTCTACCCATTCTGAACATTATTTGCCCTCCATTTTGTATCTTAATTCGACCGAAACACAAAATGGTGGACTCCCGTAACGCTTAAGGTTCGCGAACCGGGGCGCTCAACGGTTCGCGTACCGGGTCGCTCCCTGGGAAGCGCACCATCAAAAAAGGTGGGAAAGTAGTTTACAGAAAAGCCACTGGAGACAATTTCACCAAATATAGATTAGCTCATACTACATACCAATCCCTACCATTTTCACAAATTTGATTGGAATTCCATTTAGCCATTTAGCCTGTAGACCTCTCTAAATACCCTGAGGTAAATTACTTCTCAAAACACATCTGAAGTGTTGGAATTGACAACCAATTAAAATGTTACTTTCATTTTCTACTTTTTTTACCTGACATTTGATTGGTTATGTACCTGAATATATATAAAAGAAGAGAATGAAACACAGCCATTTTGACTACTACTTCCTGGTGTACATTTCAATTGGATTTTCACTAATCACTTCAACTTCTTTCTAAAGGTAAGTTGTTATTTTAAAAACTGAACTATATTGTGTACTATCAGTTAATATGGTAAACTTTTTCTGATAGTTATATACTATCCCTCTGTAGTAGTTATAGATTTAGATAGACTTCTCTGTTATAGTTATGGATGGAGGTAGGCTTCTCTTTTATAATTATGAATTTAATTACGTTAAATCACATACACTTTTTTATATTCCTACTTCCACTCTGATACTATACACTGCCCAAAGATAAATTCTCTGTTAAAAAATGCCTATCTAAAATTAATCCCAACAGTGCCCTATCTCTACTAATATATATTTTTTTTATCCAAATTTCAGGCAACATGGAAGGCGAACAGAAAGTTTCATTTCAAATTGTCCTGCAAGAGAGCAGCCAAGAATTAATTGATCCAAATTATATAGAATTTATGGATGAAACTTGGGACCAAGAACTACTGCAATGTGTGCAAGCAGTGGATGACCTCCTTCAAAATGAGGAAATTTTACACCCTCATAGATTACAAGCTATGT
Organism: Lissotriton helveticus; assembly: GCF_964261635.1. Classification (NCBI taxonomy): domain Eukaryota; kingdom Metazoa; phylum Chordata; class Amphibia; order Caudata; family Salamandridae; genus Lissotriton; species Lissotriton helveticus. Next base: position 1,376,931,852 of record NC_136069.1, on the reverse strand, counting down.
TCAATGAAAATGACGACATTTCAGACAGTGAAATGTTAGAAATGTTATTAAATTTTGAAACACAATCACAATAATAAATAATTGCTTAAAAAATTAAAAAAATAAAAAATAATCAACAAAACCAACAATCAATTAACATACAGTATTTAAAAAGTCTATCATTCATTTTTCATTGCAGTACGCTGCCCAGAACGCTTCCCGGTTCGCGGACCGGGCGCTACCCACGCCAAAAAAACAAAAAAAATTAGTTTTTTTTGCCCCGCGGGGCCCTTTTAAAACCTCCACATTAAACCTAGGGGGTCAGGGAGGATCTAGTATGCCCCCTTATGGTTATTTCCCCCTTTGTTTTGGCCTCCTCTTGTCTCTCAATCCTACCGAGAGACAAGATGGCGGCCGCTCCGGACTGTTTAGAATGTTGACAGACAGCGGAGAACCAATCAGCTTCGCTATGCGAAGTTCCGGTACGCGTAAGGTCCGCGAACCGGAGCGCTGCCCAGAGCGCGCTTACAGATATATATCTTTTTTTAAACGTTAATTTCTCAAAATCCACTGGAGCACATATATTGAGACCTACAAAAGGCACATCGGGCTACCAGTCCCTACAATTTTGCCAAGTTTCATGCAAATCCATTCAGCCGTTCGGGCTAAAAGTGAGGCCAACCGCCCTATGGAAAACTCAATGTTAAAAACACGTTTTGGGACCCCCCTTTTTTCTCGACCCCCCCTGGACGAACCCCCCCCAAATTTCCAGGGGCTGCTCAGAAACAAAATGTTCCATTTTCCAGAAAATTTCAGCCAATTCCGTCCACAAACGCCAAAGTTATTAGACATAGAATTTTCAAAAATCCCATAGAGAAAAAATCCTAACTATATATACCTACTGGCGACCGCCAGTAGGTAATATATATATATATATATATATATATCGCTGCTCCCAAGTTCTTCCAGGTAATAGTCCCCGATAAAGAAGAAAGCACTCTCAGGGGGGTTTCCAATTAGATTTATTCAAAACAGGGAAACCTCGGCACTTCCGATGCGCTTCGACACTCAGCCTTTGTCAATCGTTGCACGAGAACGCCGCGGCCATTATTGTTTTTATGTACTTTCCAAACAAGTTTTCGGCACAACAACATAGAAAGAGGACTTCACAATCAAGTACTTCCTAATGCCACCATCTTATAGCATGCAAAATACAAAGTAATACAGAATCTACGTATATCTCGTCCATCCTGTATCTGCTATGTATAAAATCATAGAAGACAAGTTTACAAATGACCAACTCAAATGTTAAACAAATGTAAAAAGCTTCCATTTATCTAATCTCGCCCTGAATGGGCCAATGCCTCAATAGTTCTTGGCCGAAAACAATAATCATCATAAGAACGAATCATTCATATAAATCACAGGAAATGATGTAACATATTTCCTAATAGTAGGAAGTTAGATCAGAGACAAGAATTACATTTTTCAATTCAATAAAAAATTCAGAATTCCCAAAAATTGGCATTTGGAATCAAACATATTTGCTACCCCAAATGTATCGCTAATTCCTTGCTTCTATTAAGGCCTGTAGGACTTTTGCACTGTAGGTCGATGATGTATCACGACTCTAAGCGTCTAAGTTTTTGTATGCGATCTCCCCCTCTAGGGCTGACTGGAACACTGTCTAAATAAAAGTACGAGAATAGATCCCTATTGTGTCCATGTGCTTTGTTGTAGTGTCTTGCTACAGGATCTGCCTCATCTATATTGGTTATGGCTCTCATATGTTCTAATATACGTATTTTTACTGGGTGAATGGTACTCCCAATATATCTAAGCCCACATCGGCATACCAAACAATAGATGGCATAAGGAGTGGAGCAAGTTAAGAATTTGTTTATTTTCTTCGGTGTTCCCAGCCCAGGAGCATCATGTACTAAGGTGCTTTTGCTTATTTCACAGGCCTTGCATCGGCCGCAGGGATAAAAACCATTTAATGGTCTCAGGGAAGATTGGACGGGTTTCACATCATGATGGCTGTGTACCAGATGGTCCTTAAGTGCCCTAGCTTTTCTAAAGGTAACCAAGGGATTAGTGGGTAGGTCCTCTCTAATGATGTTATCTGTGAGGAGGATATTCCAGTTCTTACGTAATATCCTTTTTAATTGTCCTGCATTATCTGAAAAAGTGGTAATCATCCTAAATGTTCCATTATCAGAAGGTTTCTTATCTTTGATGGCCAATAAATCACTACTCCGAAGACTATTTACTCTCGATAGAGCATGTGTTAGTACTGCCTCGCTATAGCCTCTTGTTCTAAAGCGTTGCATACTTAATTTGGCAGCCTTCTGAAATTCAATGTCACTCGTGTTGTTTCTTTTGAGTCTCAATAGTTCTCCATAAGGAATACTATTTATTCGTTTTTTTGGATGATTGCTGGTGGCAAACAATGTGGAATTTCCTGCCATGGATTTTCTGAAGAGTTTAGTGTGTATACGCCCTTCTTCGATGTATACAGTGAGATCTAGATAGTTGACTGTTAAGGTGCTAATTTCTCCTGTGAATCTCAAATTGAGATCATTTTCATTAAGTCTTTCAACGTATGATGCCGCCAACTCTGTTGGACCCTCAAATATAATGAAAAGATCGTCAATGTAACGATGCCAAGCTTTGATTTTCGTGGTCCATTGTTGATTTAGGACGTGTTGTGGGTAAAACTGAATTTTAAGAACTTCTTGTCGGTGGGGCGAGAAGAACAGGAGCTATGCAAACCCTTAGTTAGGGCCCATTACTTGTTAAAACCATCTATTAACATTGAACCCTACCTTTTAATTGTCAACAAGCTGTATCATTGTTGGCTCCTAACTAAGCTCTGTTTTAATCTGATCCATCTAACATTGGGGGATTATCAGGGATGGTGTAATCCTGATGATGCTGAAACTTGCCAATGTGATAATTTCTCGCCGCAGGACACATTACATTTTATGATGTTCTGTGACTTTTACTCCGATATTCGCATGAGATTTCTATTACCTATCCTGAGAGGAAGGGGTTTTTCCCAGGTTAGACCAGCGTTAGTTTTCCTACAATCTCTGTGTAACCCTGATGATATTTTTAAAATTGCATTGTTTTTCATAGCAGCAGTGAGGATTAGGAATAAGAAAAATCTGAGGATGAGCGCATCTTAAGCTATCGTTTGAGGTCTACGGCTATTTTTAGGTTAAGGGGTCTGATTAGGTGATAGTGTTTTATAATGAATTGAATTATCGTCTATGTATTTTAATTGTTATGTCTAAAGATTTGTAATATTGCTTAAGTCTGTGTTCTGTTTTTGTACTTTTATGATTTTAAATAATCAAATAAAGTGGATGACTGACTGACTGAGTCCTAGGAGACTGGACACTATGCGCCTCCTTCCTTTTATATTACAGTATTCTGCCTGTGGGACCTGGTCAACCCAGGTACTATACTTTAAACAAGCACAGGAGATTGTGCTTGTTCTTTATAATTTTTGCTGTACATTCACAGCTGCATCGCGATTTCCCTGAATTTTTTAAAACAAATGCTTTTTCACCCTACCGGGGTCCCTAGGGGACCCCTCCACCAGAGCTGGGGGTTCAGGGTATTCCTACCCTGCTCCCTTTTCATTATTTTTATCCATTTTTTTGAAAGACTCAGCTTCGGCAGAGTCCCAAGATGGCTGCCACAATTCCTGGTTGAAGTGTTGTCTGCCAATCAGATCTCGGCACAAGATAGGGAGGGTTCAAGGAGAGTTTGCGTCCCTAAATATACAAATTCGGATTTCTTTTAATAACCGAAAACTACTGATCAAATTTACACCAATAACAAAATGATGCTTTCTGGACCAAGAACTACTGTTCTGCCAAATTTGGTGTCAGTCCATCGAGTGGAAACACAATTTTTTTTACAGTCTCCTTTTTCCTGTCCCCTGTTTTATAGATTGCTACAAACTATCCATACACCACTAGAATTAGAGGTGCACGTTGTTTTAAAAAAATCGTGAAGATTCGTCAACCAGCGCCAAACATATATGCAAGTCAATAAACGTTTATACTATGGAAAATTGGTCCTAATTATAACTACCTACTGGCAACCACAAGTAGGTAATATATATATCCCCAGTATATCAGTGTGCTTGCTGCTTTATTTGAAGTGTTCCATCTTGAGACTCAAGAGTTTTCTCACATGAGAGTAGGAGCTATAACAAGCAAAGTAGTTGAAGGATTCCCATTGTCCCTCATAATTGCACGTCTTACTGTGGTCAACATGGATCTCCTGAAGGGGAACACTTTTAACATTGTCTCATTCAAGGTACAACAAAATCTGTGGTATCTTCTTACAGTTGTTCAGACCCCTTATATTCCAAGTCCTCTGCTATTCCAAGTTCCCTTCTATTGTTAATGACATGCTCCATGTGCACAGAGCAGGTAATAAATGTAGGGTTGAGCAGAGCTGTAGTGTTGTATCAGGGTAACATGCACAAGTGTAGTGGAATTGCCTAGCATGCAACTAAAAAGTGTTATATTCCTAAATCAGTGGAATCTGCTAGTTGTACTCCCTCCCCCACCCACACTGAAACCCACAAATCTCAGTGAATACATCCTCACATCTTACCATGCGTGGTCACTTTAGTGATCAACACAAAGGGGATTGATTTGCCTGATTTGCCACGTAATCAATCATCTGCTACATAATCTGCTGTTTCAAATGAAAAATGATGTCTAGCTCAAACAGTTCAAAAGTTTCTAAAAAATACAGCAACATGTGTTGCAGCGCAGTGGAATGCCTTTTGCAAAGCTTGACTGGTCACCTGTCTATTGCGTGTTTCTATATTTTTGGTGTTAAACTGGTACTAATGAGGTTCAACCTAGACCCACCTAACTAGACCTGGGCGGAACTCAGTATTCCACAGAACTCCGCTTATGGGTGGAAAAATACTTCCAGGCCACGAGTGCATTACACACTGGATAATCTGCACAAACAGTACCACACAGGCATTTTATTTTGCATGATTTTGTTCCTGCTTCCTTGAAGGCTGCCTTTTTTCTCATCCATAACCCCATCCAACCCCATCTGCTCTTCCCTATTCCTAATCCCAATTTATTTGTACTTATGTTGTTATTGTCTCACTTGCCCTGTGTTTATTTATGTGTTTATTTCATGTTGCAGTGACTTTTCTGTACTGTATTTTTTGTATTCCTTTCCTGGCCAGTCCTCTGTCTGTCCTGCTCACGTTTCTCTACTTCCCCCCGACTTCATTCCCACTCCTCCTGATGGCAGACGCAAGCACCATGGGCCCCACCTGCAGCACATGCAAGGCATCATAGAAGGGCAGGGGTTCGGCCCTGCCCAATTTTCAGTGTGGCAGAGATGGCTGCACTCACTTTTCAGGTGCAGCACCACCTCCCTGCAAGCTGGCAGCAGACCAGGTTGGGTCTATGTCCTAGGCTATGCCATGCAGGAGCGTCAAATGCTCTGGGGGCGAGTGTGGAGGTGTGTGATCAGCTGCACTTGGATGACTTGCACCCTGCAACAACTGACACACTGCTGGGCAGATGTAATTGACACGGACAAAGACCTGCTCGACCTCCTGGGCGTTGAGGTGGCAGATTGATGTGTAAATATTAATTTTGTTTTCTAAAACTTCGAATATTTTTGTGTGAATTGACAGACAGACAGACAGACGGACGGACGGACGGACGGACGGAGGGAGGGAGGGAGGGAGGGACGGACGGACGGACGGACGGACGGACAGACAGACAGACAGACAGATCGATATTTTTGCGGCAATGATTGTTGCCATGTGCCCTCTGGTGCAAAGCCAAAAAGGACATTTTAGAAATGTTATTTCTTAGCAGGCATCATGTACATGCAAGAGGTTTTAAAATGTTAGTGTGTGCCACACACTTAATTAAATGTACTTTTATCATCAGAAAGTGCTTGTAGTTCTGTCCACAATCTTTGTTCTAAAAGGAATGTGGGTATTATGTAATAATAATACGACAAGGTTTAGACAATACAGTGCTGAGTGCACCAGTGGCAATGTCCCCAGAGTTATCAAAAATCGGTGCAGGGGAGCAAGACAACGTGCTTAGCTGCTTTGAAGGATAAGGGCAGGAATGTGACATTTATTTATGAAGATATCTTTCCATGCTCTCTCACTGCCCTGCCACACCCAGTGCTGCCAAGTGCGCCAATAAAGGCACCCTTGCGCCATGAGGGTGCATGGGTGCCACATTACGTGACACAGCACGCTGGACTGTTTTGTGCATGGAGGGACACCTCCCTGCATAAAAACAATCCTTAGAAGCAACACAAGCCCTTCATAGAGTACAGTGGTGCTGCGTGGTGCTCGCCTGATAGGGAGGATGTAGGAAGTTACGAATGTAGGAGGAAAGTGGAAGTCAAGTGAATAATACTGCCAGGATTCTGTTCCAGTGTAAGCAAGTCAGCTTCTAGCTTGGGCTGATTTAAGGCAAGATTGTCAATCCATCATTTCACTCACTCCTACAATGGCAGTTTAGCAGGGGTGTTGCATAACTTGTGTTCTTCTCTGTAACTTTATGTAGCTCATAGTGCAAATCTCCCAGATGTGTAGTATGCAAAGGGGAGCCAACTTGACTCATGAAAGGGGTTGGAGAAGCAAAGATCATTCTTTGGAATGAAGTATGCATGAATAGTTCAAAAGGCTATTTTTGAGGTAATATAATGAAATAAGGAATAAGCTATCTAACTTAAAAAGTACAATGATGTGCCTGCAAAATGTTTTTTTTGTACAGAGTACCACAAGTCATAGTTTTTTAATCTCTTTTCTTAAGCACCCAAGGACAAGAGGGCATGTGGGCTGGCTTCCACCAGTGCAGCGGGGGGTGGGATTGGTACAAACAACACCACCACCGATGGTTCTGCTGCCCTCTGGAAGTCATTTGTAATCCCCACCACTAAAAGTATGCCCTTGTATATACTTAGAGCCTCATTTATGAGGCCCATTGTGCCATCGGAACGTCACTTTTTGTGACGTTCCGTGGCGCAGAAGCCTGCGTGATATTTATCGGGCAGCACTAAGCCACTTTTTTTGGCTTATTGCTGCCTGATCAATATCAGTCCCCTTAATGCAGTGTTCTGCATTAAAGGGACGTGCAATGGGTGTTGCTGGGGGCATTCCCAGCAACATCCATGGTCTTTTGACCCTGCCCCAGATTTACAAGAAATCGTCAATCTGAGGCAGTGCCAAAGGCTTACGCCTCCCCAGGGGAGGCATATGGGAGGCGCAACGGGGAGAAATGTCTTTATTTCTGCTTGTTTTTCCTTTTTCTATATGTGCTGCATTTTGCAGCACACATAGAAAGAGGAAAAGCCTCTTGTGATTATTTTTGTACAGAAAGGTTTCCCTTCCTGTACAAAAATAATCACCAGCTCAACACAGGCACCCTTGCACCATTGTGCAAAGGTACCTGGGTTGACGCAGGCAGACCATTGTGCACCGGCGCCTGAGAAAAGGACAGGAATACGCCGTATCTTATAGCTATGGCACATTCCCGCCCTTCTCTTTTGCCATAGGGAAGTGCAGCAGGAAGGTCTGCTGCGCTTCCCTATGGCAAAACCTCATAAATGAGGCCCTTAGTATTTTTCTTTTATGTTGGATGTTGTTTGTTATCCCTACAGTTCCCTGTGTTTTTTCTATATTTACTGTTTCCGTGGCTGACTTTCTCCTGTCTGTGCCTCACTCCTACTCCCCTTTTCTTAGGCTCCCCTTGCCCCTCTTACATGTATTGTGTAGTACCAAGAGTAGACAAGATTGTTGGTAATGTAAAGAGGATTACACAGCCGGGCCCAGGTAGTACTCTAGTCACCAAACATGTTGGTGGTTTTCTTGCTCAAACAGTCAAAAAATACTGTGACAGAGAGAGAGAGAGAGTGGTCATCATGGTCATGGACCCCCAGTGTTGTCTTATACTAGCAGCATCCATGGCAGTGCAGCATGGCAGAAATGAGATACCACAACCAATACCATATGTCTTTTGTATACCCTTCTACCCCTAATCCACTCATAGCCTTGCCTTATACCCTTTCCTTATTCCAGAATCTCAAATTCTTCTTACCCCTCCAATACAAGAAAAGGTTATTGGTTGATTCAATGGCTACACGCAATGTGGGCAGAAGTCTATGCATGCTAATGTATAAAATAAAAAAAAGTTTATTTAACTCAAATGTAAATAAAGAAATAATAAAAATATTTTTCTATTAAATAATAATGTAAATTCATTTTATATACTATTTTTACATTTACATATGTTAAAATAAAGTGAATTAATTTCTATGAAGTTTAACAGAAATGTATTATGCATCAATAAATATTAAAAGTGGTATACAGAATTATCTAAAATGAATGTAGTTATATTTTAATAAAATATTGTTAAATTAAAATTCAAAATATAGTATTAAAATATTTTATCATGAAATAATAAATATGTACTACTTTTATATTTGTTAACATTGCATTATATTTATTTAATTTTTAAAAATAATGGGGCTGATTCGCATAACTATTCTGAGATAAAATCCTAAACTTACTACTTTTGGTATTCTAAGAAGGCATTTAGTAGTAGTAAAATTAGGACTCCTAACTTTACTACTACTAAACTGAGACAAAATCCTAACTTTACGACTTTCAGTATTCAAAAAAGGCAATTAGAAGTAGTAAAGTTAGGAGTCCTAACTTTACTACTACTAAATGCCTTCTGTGAATAGCAAAAGTAGTACGTTTAGGTTTTTATCTCAGTTTAGTAGTAGTAAAGTTAGGACTCCTAACCTTACTACTACTAAATGCATTTTGTGAATACCAAAAGTCATAAAGTTAGGATTTTGTCTCAGTTTAATAGTAGTAAAGTTAGGAGTCCTAACTTTACTACTACTAAACTGAGATAAAATCCTCCAACTCCATTTTTTTCTTTGGTCAGAGCATATTAACCCCTTCAGCGCTAATGACAAAGCCAGCTCGTCATGGGCGTTACCTGCGCTATGCGGATGACGAGTTGGCTTTGTCATAAACAAGTCATTTTTTAAATTTCAGCGCACAGCGGGAAAACGCGGTAGCGCGGTAGGAGTTAATTTGTGGAATTTGGTGATGCATAATTTTCTTACTCAATGGCACGAGATTTATGGCCTTATTGCGACTGTAGCAGTCCTACAGTGGATGGTATGACCACCAAAGCCGTGGTGTGACCATCTGGCAGATTAGGAGTTAAATCCTGATCTGGCAGGCAGTCATGCAGAGGTCTGACTACCAGTAGTCTGACTAGGCTCATAGAAAAGCCTTTTAGGCAGACCACCACAGTCAGAGTGCCGACTACACCTGATGAAGCAAGATTTCGCACATTACGCGACTTGCTGAAGTCAAGAACCTCGATTTATGTATAACTCTGTAATCAAAATTGTACGTTTTACTAATTTCCTTTATTTTACTATATACATGTATCCTAGCGATGCTTGCCTATGTGTTTTACTAATACGATTAATTTGTGTTTCTAAAATGGTCGCAGTTTAGAAGATTGCTTCTGCGCATGCGTTAGTCACACTCACGTGACGTGACGTAGTTGTGATTTGGAGGGAAAGGGTGCGCATGCGTAATAGCCACAAGATGGCTGCTGGTGTAATAATATGGTGAAGCTTGTGCAGATGCTCTCGTGTTATTGTGTATTGCACTAATAAATAATTGCATAGTATATTTTTTATAGTGATAATTCATAAGTACACAATCATGTTATGTAGTTTATTCATTTATTTCTATGTTTTAATTTGTTTTCGCTTACTTTTCATGTATCATGGTAAACGGGGGGTCCGAATGGGTCGAGAGCCATCTTGAAGGTCCCTTCCGCGCATGACCGCGCAGCCCAGGGAACAGTAGCCTTGAGCGGTGGAACTCAGCCAGCTGGCAGCCACAGACAAGATGCTCCTGAGAAAGCCACCTCTGACCCAGGAGGATGGAGAAATTGTGTTCCTAACTTGCTACATTGTAAATTCTCTATTGTATTCTGTGTTACTTGTCTGTGGGAAACCTAAACTGGCTAGGCGGTCCCCTAGAATGTAAATCAGGCCTCAGAAAAGTCTGTTCTGATTGGTGTGTTAACCTAGCCTACTTTGCGACCAATCGAAATTGGGAATTCTGACACTTTGCAACATTGGGGGGTGGTACACTGACCCGAAAACAGTATATCTAGCCTAGGTTTAGCTATAGAATTTGTCCAACTTGTCTGAATAGCTGACCTGTCACTGACCCAACGCACTCAATAGGTGACTGAATACAGAGGTGCTGCGGAGCACTCTGTCCGAATTTGACCATAGACTTTTGAAGGTTTTACTAAACCTTAAGTGCTGGCGGAGCACTTTGCTGGGGAGTTCGCAAACCCAATCGGGGTTCTGACTAATAGCTGCAGAGAGGGTGGAGCGCAGGCGTTGCTTCCGAACTGTGGGTGCTGGTCGTGCCTTGGTGGTCCTGTCCTGATCCTAATCTGGGTTTCCTGTCCTGTCCTGGGGTGTCCATTCTGCACCTGCTGTCCCATTGATGACTGCTATTCCTTGGGGTATTTCCTGTCCTTGACTGATCCGTGGCCAGGGTTGGTTTTCACACCATTTTAGGTAAATATATAGATAGGGCTGAAAAACTCTATACTGCACCTCTCTATTTTTCTGTCTTTGCTTCAATAAAGACATACCTTTGCACATGTTATATTTTCCATGCTTTCCGCAGTCTTCCATATGATAACCTATTGCATTTTATTCTCATAGTATGTTCCTATGTTACCCTACCTTTTAGAGCACATTATTTCCATACTGTCTATGAATTATAAATAATAAATCATTTCCTCCTGAACTCTGATTTGAAGTAACGTTATTAGAGTCATACCGTGTTCCACTTTACCCTTTATAGTTGTTTAAGGATTCCAAAGTTCCCATTTATATTCATGTAATATGTCCAAATAGTATAATTTAGTACGTGCATAAGCCTGCCCATTTAATAGATGTCCATTCTTGAATTCAAAATTTTCTCTACTTAGCATGTTCCCTGTCGCACTATTTACAAATTTAAATGATTGCCCTTACACTTTTCTTATATGGTTATGTGCTTTTCGTTATCTTGATTATTGATTGCCTTTTAACTGTAAGCCTAATACTCGCAGATACTGATTACTAGATAAAACCTTTAAAACTTCTCAGTTGTCCGTGGTCATTTTATGAAAATCAAAGTTTATGAAGTTGGGTTTGTATTTTGCCTGCCTTTCTTCACAGCTAGCTCCCTGATCCATTGTGGTCATAGGTACCCGTATCGGTGGATGGTAAGTCGGGTACACTAGAATACAACAGGAAGGAATTAGGGTGCTGATGGTAGATTATGAGGTCGCCTGATTAATGTATATGGTGAATTGAAATTTATGGGCCCGAAAACTATATGGTGAAATTATTGGTCAGGTGACCCCCGATCTCTATCAGTATTTCTGGTAGCAGAGAGGATGGTTAGGGACTAGTTAAAGTTAGGTAGGACTAGTTAAGCTAGATAAGTTGGATGCTGCTAGTTGAGAAAGAACTTTTTGCTGCTAAAAGAGTAAAGATTTTAGGTGAACTGATCACTCACGTGAAATGCTTTGCTTTGAAAAAGTATGAAATGTTTTAAAATTGTTATTCTCGTTATTATACTGTTATATGTATTTATGCATTCGTTAGTAAAACGTCTTCAGTGTTGTTGGGAATCCCCGGGGAATTGAATAGCGAGTGGTGAAGAGAATCCACTTGCTTTGAGGTCACTTACTCCAGGAAGGTTAGTGCAGGTTAGGTAGAACTGGAAGCACTAACTAGGGTTTTTCTGAATGTATGTTTGAATAAATGTTAGCAACGAGGTTCATTGGCAAAATTCCTATTGTGGCATAACCTAGTGAGGGTCACACCGGAAAAGTAGCAGGTTCATCGGAGCTTGGGTGAAAGCAAAGGGGCTCGCTGGTGAAACTTTAGACTTGGATATATCCCGGAAAAGTGGATGAGTCTAGGGAAGTAGCAGGTTCTCCAATGCTTGTATGAAGGGTAGGCAGAAGAGATCTATCCGTAGCGTGTGAAAAGTAAATGGACGTAGTTTACTTGCAGTGAAACAAATCTTTCCTGTCTAGACACTTGAGTACAGTGGCGAATGTGTATTCGTTGTAAAATAACCAAGCACTAGCACTTTAGAAAGAAATAAAGTTTCCGTTACCTTGTAAAGGAGGGAGTCAGTCGCGAAGCTGCTCTGACGTCACTCTGTGCCGCGCTGGGATTGGAGCAAGACCACTGACTCATTGTCAGTGAAATTGCTCTCCCACCCTCGCAGCTCCACCATTAAGTGAGGTGCCCCTGCCCCTGCACTCTTGAGTGTTGGTGATCGAGGCCCTCCTCCACCCGCAGGTTTCCCTGCGCCTCATCCCTGGTGGTCCAGTGGACCTCTGTCTCCTTTCTTTCTTTCTGCTCCTTCACTCCTTTTTCTCCCCTTTCTATCTTTCACCTTTCTGCACCTCTGCTCTTTTGCGCCTTATTTCTGCCCATTTCCCTTTCTCTCCCTCTGCTCCTTCACTCGTTTTTTTTTCCCTTTCTATCTTTCACCTTTCTGCACCTCTGCTCTTTTGTGCCTTATTTTTGCCCATTTTCCCTTTCTCTCCCTCTGCTCCTTCACCCGTTTTCACTCGTTTTTTTACCCTTTCTATCTTTCTCCTTTCTGCTCTATTCTGCATCTCTGCTCTTTTGTGCCTTATTTCTGCTTATTCTCCCTTTTTTCTTTATCCCTTCTTTCCTCCCTTTACCTTTCCCCGCCGCTGCTGCCCCCGCGGCCCCTCCCCCCCAGCACAACCGGCCCAATCCAGCTCCCCTCCCCGCTCCCGCCTCCCAGCTGTCCAGCCCTCCCCGACCCCTACTTAATGGCGGCCACTGCGGGGACAGGCGAGCAAGACCACTGACTCATTGTCAGTGAAATTGCTCTCCCACCCTCGCAGCTCCACCATTAAGTGAGGTGCCCCTGCCCCTGCACTCTTGAGTGTTGGTGATCGAGGCCCTCCTCCACCCGCAGGTTTCCCTGCGCCTCATCCCTGGTGGTCCAGTGGACCTCTGTCTCCTTTCTTTCTTTCTGCTCCTTCACTCCTTTTTCTCCCCTTTCTATCTTTCACCTTTCTGCACCTCTGCTCTTTTGCGCCTTATTTCTGCCCATTTCCCTTTCTCTCCCTCTGCTCCTTCACTCGTTTTTTTTCCCTTTCTATCTTTCACCTTTCTGCACCTCTGCTCTTTTGTGCCTTATTTTTGCCCATTTTCCCTTTCTCTCCCTCTGCTCCTTCACCCGTTTTCACTCGTTTTTTTACCCTTTCTATCTTTCTCCTTTCTGCTCTTTTCTGCATCTCTGCTCTTTTGTGCCTTATTTCTGCTTATTCTCCCTTTTTTCTTTATCCCTTCTTTCCTCCCTTTACCTTTCCCCGCCGCTGCTGCCCCCGCGGCCCCTCCCCCCCCCAGCACGACCGGCCCAATCCAGCTCCCCTCCCCGCTCCCGCCTCCCAGCTGTCCAGCCCTCCCCGACCCCTACTTAATGGCGGCCACTGCGGGGACAGGCGAGCAAGACCACTGACTCATTGTCAGTGAAATTGCTCTCCCACCCTCGCAGCTCCACCATTAAGTGAGGTGCCCCTGCCCCTGCACTCTTGAGTGTTGGTGATCGAGGCCCTCCTCCACCCGCAGGTTTCCCTGCGCCTCATCCCTGGTGGTCCAGTGGACCTCTGTCTCCTTTCTTTCTTTCTGCTCCTTCACTCCTTTTTCTCCCCTTTCTATCTTTCACCTTTCTGCACCTCTGCTCTTTTGCGCCTTATTTCTGCCCATTTCCCTTTCTCTCCCTCTGCTCCTTCACTCGTTTTTTTCCCTTTCTATCTTTCACCTTTCTGCACCTCTGCTCTTTTGTGCCTTATTTTTGCCCATTTTCCCTTTCTCTCCCTCTGCTCCTTCACCCATTTTCACTCGTTTTTTTACCCTTTCTATCTTTCTCCTTTCTGCTCTTTTCTGCATCTCTGCTCTTTTGTGCCTTATTTCTGCTTATTCTCCCTTTTTTCTTTATCCCTTCTTTCCTCCCTTTACCTTTCCCCGCCGCTGCTGCCCCCGCGGCCCCTCCCCCCCCAGCACGACCGGCCCAATCCAGCTCCCCTCCCCGCTCCCGCCTCCCAGCTGTCCAGCCCTCCCCGACCCCTACTTAATGGCGGCCACTGCGGGGACAGGCGAGCAAGACCACTGACTCATTGTCAGTGAAATTGCTCTCCCACCCTCGCAGCTCCACCATTAAGTGAGGTGCCCCTGCCCCTGCACTCTTGAGTGTTGGTGATCGAGGCCCTCCTCCACCCGCAGGTTTCCCTGCGCCTCATCCCTGGTGGTCCAGTGGACCTCTGTCTCCTTTCTTTCTTTCTGCTCCTTCACTCCTTTTTCTCCCCTTTCTATCTTTCACCTTTCTGCACCTCTGCTCTTTTGCGCCTTATTTCTGCCCATTTCCCTTTCTCTCCCTCTGCTCCTTCACTCGTTTTTTTTCCCTTTCTATCTTTCACCTTTCTGCACCTCTGCTCTTTTGTGCCTTATTTTTGCCCATTTTCCCTTTCTCTCCCTCTGCTCCTTCACCCGTTTTCACTCGTTTTTTTACCCTTTCTATCTTTCTCCTTTCTGCTCTTTTCTGCATCTCTGCTATTTTGTGCCTTATTTCTGCTTATTCTCCCTTTTTTCTTTATCCCTACTTTCCTCCCTTTACCTTTCCCCGCCGCTGCTGCCCCCGCGGCCCCTCCCCCCCCAGCACGACCGGCCCAATCCAGCTCCCCTCCCCGCTCCCGCCTCCCAGCTGTCCAGCCCTCCCCGACCCCTACTTAATGGTGGCCACTGCGGGGACAGGCGAGCAAGACCACTGACTCATTGTCAGTGAAATTGCTCTCCCACCCTCGCAGCTCCACCATTAAGTGAGGTGCCCCTGCCCCTGCACTCTTGAGTGTTGGTGATCGAGGCCCTCCTCCACCCGCAGGTTTCCCTGCGCCTCATCCCTGGTGGTCCAGTGGACCTCTGTCTCCTTTCTTTCTTTCTGCTCCTTCACTCCTTTTTCTCCCCTTTCTATCTTTCACCTTTCTGCACCTCTGCTCTTTTGCGCCTTATTTCTGCCCATTTCCCTTTCTCTCCCTCTGCTCCTTCACTCGTTTTTTTCCCTTTCTATCTTTCACCTTTCTGCACCTCTGCTCTTTTGTGCCTTATTTTTGCCCATTTTCCCTTTCTCTCCCTCTGCTCCTTCACCGATTTTCACTCGTTTTTTTACCCTTTCTATCTTTCTCCTTTCTGCTCTTTTCTGCATCTCTGCTCTTTTGTGCCTTATTTCTGCTTATTCTCCCTTTTTTTCTTTATCCCTTCTTTCCTCCCTTTACCTTTCCCCGCCGCTGCTGCCCCCGCGGCCCCTCCCCCCCCCAGCACGACCGGCCCAATCCAGCTCCCCTCCCCGCTCCCGCCTCCCAGCTGTCCAGCCCTCCCCGACCCCTACTTAATGGCGGCCACTGCGGGGACAGGCGAGCAAGACCACTGACTCATTGTCAGTGAAATTGCTCTCCCACCCTCGCAGCTCCACCATTAAGTGAGGTGCCCCTGCCCCTGCACTCTTGAGTGTTGGTGATCGAGGCCCTCCTCCACCCGCAGGTTTCCCTGCGCCTCATCCCTGGTGGTCCAGTGGACCTCTGTCTCCTTTCTTTCTTTCTGCTCCTTCACTCCTTTTTCTCCCCTTTCTATCTTTCACCTTTCTGCACCTCTGCTCTTTTGCGCCTTATTTCTGCCCATTTCCCTTTCTCTCCCTCTGCTCCTTCACTCGTTTTTTTTCCCTTTCTATCTTTCACCTTTCTGCACCTCTGCTCTTTTGTGCCTTATTTTTGCCCATTTTCCCTTTCTCTCCCTCTGCTCCTTCACCCGTTTTCACTCGTTTTTTTACCCTTTCTATCTTTCTCCTTTCTGCTCTTTTCTGCATCTCTGCTCTTTTGTGCCTTATTTCTGCTTATTCTCCCTTTTTTCTTTATCCCTTCTTTCCTCCCTTTACCTTTCCCCGCCGCTGCTGCCCCCGCGGCCCCTCCCCCCCTAGCACGACCGGCCCAATCCAGCTCCCCTCCCCGCTCCCGCCTCCCAGCTGTCCAGCCCTCCCCGACCCCTACTTAATGGCGGCCACTGCGGGGACAGGCGAGCAAGACCACTGACTCATTGTCAGTGAAATTGCTCTCACACCCTCGCAGCTCCACCATTAAGTGAGGTGCCCCTGCCCCTGCACTCTTGAGTGTTGGTGATCGAGGCCCTCCTCCACCCGCAGGTTTCCCTGCGCCTCATCCCTGGTGGTCCAGTGGACCTCTGTCTCCTTTCTTTCTTTCTGCTCCTTCACTCCTTTTTCTCCCCTTTCTATCTTTCACCTTTCTGCACCTCTGCTCTTTTGCGCCTTATTTCTGCCCATTTCCCTTTCTCTCCCTCTGCTCCTTCACTCGTTTTTTTTCCCTTTCTATCTTTCACCTTTCTGCACCTCTGCTCTTTTGTGCCTTATTTTTGCCCATTTTCCCTTTCTCTCCCTCTGCTCCTTCACCCGTTTTCACTCGTTTATTTACCCTTTCTATCTTTCTCCTTTCTGCTCTTTTCTGCATCTCTGCTCTTTTGTGCCTTATTTCTGCTTATTCTCCCTTTTTTCTTTATCCCTTCTTTCCTCCCTTTACCTTTCCCCGCCGCTGCTGCCCCCGCGGCCCTTCCCCCCCCCAGCACGACCGGCCCAATCCAGCTCCCCTCCCCGCTCCCGCCTCCCAGCTGTCCAGCCCTCCCCGACCCCTACTTAATGGCGGCCACTGCGGGGACAGGCGGGCTGCGGGTACGCCGCTGGTGCACCGAAGGTGCGTCAAAGGCAAGCACGTCTGCGCTCGTCTGCGACCCGTCCGCGACCAGCACCAGGAACCCTGGACCTCCGCCCCGCCAACGCTAAGACCCAGCAGCACTCCACGCACTCAACCCAGGCTGCAACAACAACTGCAAGCTAGCATCACCAGCCGACACCCATGGACCCTTCAGCTGTCACCGCTGCCGGCACACCTGCAGCACCGCCAAGAACACGGATCCAGCACAACCCGCCCACAAGAACACAACCGAACCGAAGACCCTGCAATGCATCCTCCTCAACGTCCGATCCCTCCACAAACACGCCACAGAAATCTGGGACCTCCTCGACAGCACAACCCCAGACGTAGCATTCTTCACCGAAACCTGGACCAACACCACCTCGGGACCGGACATCGCCATCGCCATCCCCCAAGGATACAAGATCTCCAGGAAGGACCGCCCCATCCACCCAGGAGGAGGAATCGCCATCATCCACAAATCCAGCCTCCGCCTGAGCACACTCTCTGACGAGTCCACAGAACTGATGGAACACCTTCACTTCAAGATACTGGCCAGCCCCACCGCCGCCCTCCGAGGAACCCTCATCTACCGACCTCCTGGACCCCGCGGACCCTTCGCCAACTCCATTACGGACATTATCTCCCTTCAGGCCATCGCATCCACCAACTACACCCTGCTGGGAGACCTCAACTTCCACCTCGACAATCAACTGGACCCCAACACCACATCCCTCCTGGACAACCTCCACAACATTGGACTCTGCCAGATCGTGACCGAGCCCACGCACTCAGCAGGACACACCCTCGACCCCCTCTTCACTACAGGAAACTCCATCACCTTCAGCGACACCACCGAACTCCCATGGACCGACCATCGTTGCGTCCACTTCACCTTCAGAACACCCACCATCCACAGACACCAGCACCTGCTTCCACAAAGAAACTGGACCAAAATCACCGATGACCAGCTCACCTCCTCACTCAACAACTCCACCCCAACCATCGCGGAAAACGACGACCCCAACACCGCAGCCCGAACCCTGCATAGATGGATCTCGGACAGCACCAACACCATAGCCCCCCTCAAGAAAAACAACAATACCCGTGCCAAGAAAGCCAGGTGGTTTACCACCGAACTTCGAGAGTCCAGGCGCACATGCCGCCGCCTCGAAAAGGCCTGGAGAAACACCAAATCCACAGAAGCCCACAACAACTTCAGAGCCACCACCAACGCCCACCATCAACTCATCAGAGAAACGAGGAAAAAAGCGATTGAAGACAGAATCTCCACCCACGCACACAACAGCAAAGAACTCTTCAGCATCATCAAGGAGTTCGCCCAACCCACCAGCGAGTCTACCGACATCCCTCCCTCACAAGACCTCTGCGACAAACTCAGCATCTTTTTCCACCACAAAATCAAGAGCATCTACGACAACTTCGATGAAGACAACCAACACACTGAACCCTCACCAACCACCCCGACACCCAGAAACCAGCGATTGATGACTGGACAGCACTCACCACCGAAGACACACTGAAGACAATGAAGTCAATCCACTCAGGGGCCCCCACGGACCCCTGCCCCCACCACATCTTCAACAGAGCCGCCAACACCATCGCACCCATGCTCCGCCAAACCATCAACCGCTCCCTGGCGACCGCCTCATTCCCTGACGACTGGAAACACGCCGAGGTCAACCCCCTCCTAAAGAAACCCTCAGCGGACCCCACCGACCTCAAAAACTACAGACCCATCTCCCTGCTCCCGTTCCCAGCGAAAGTCATCGAGAAAGCCATCAACAGCCAACTCGCCACATTCATTGAAGAACATAACATCCTCGACTCCTCCCAATCCGGCTTCAGAAAAAACCACAGTACGGAAACCGCCCTCCTCGCCGCAACAGACGACATCCGCACCTTACTGGACAAAGGAGAAACAGTAGCCCTCATCCTCCTAGACCTATCAGCGGCGTTCGACACAGTCTCCCACCGCACCCTAATACGCAGAGTCTACGATGCAGGAATCCAGGACAAGGCCCTCGACTGGATCTGCTCCTTCCTCTCCAGCAGGACACAGCGGGTCAGACTCCCCCCTTTCCTCTCGGACCCCACACCTATCACCTGGTGAGTCCCCCAGGGCTCCTCCCTCAGCCCGACGCTCTTCAACGTCTACATGGCTCCACTTGCCCCCATCGTCAGAACCTACGGACTCAACATCGTGTCATATGCAGACGACACCCAGCTCATCCTCTCCCTATCCAACGAGCCCAACACCGCCAGACGCAACTTTCAAGAAGGCATGGAAGCCATCGCCAAATGGATGAAAAACAGCTGCCTACAACTAAACACCAACAAAACAGAAGTACTCATCATGGGCCCAAACCCCGACGCCTGGAGTGACACCTGGTGGCCCACCGCCCTCGGAAACCCGCCAACCCCCACAGACCACGCACGCAACCTGGGAATCATCCTGGACTCCGAGCTCAAAATGGACCGCCAGATCAACTCTGTCTCATCTTCCTGCTTCCACACCCTCCGCCTCCTTCGTAAGACCTTCAAATGGATCCCCCTCGAACACCGAAAGACAGTCACTCACGCCCTGGTCACCAGCAGACTCGACTACGGCAACGCACTCTACGCCGGAATAAACAAAAACCTCATCCGCAAGCTACAGAACATCCAGAACGCCGCCGCAAGACTGGTCCTCAACCTGCCAAAACACTGCCACATCTCCCAGCACCTGCGCACACTCCACTGGCTCCCCGTCGAGGCGAGAATCACCTTTAAGATGCTCACCCACGCACACAAGGCCCTCCACGGCACCGGACCAGCATACCTAAACAGCCGGCATACCTGAACAGCCGACTCAAATTCCACGCACCCCAAAGGACCCTACGATCAGCCCAGCTTTCCTACGCTGTGGTCCCCCGCACCAGAAAGACCAGATCGGGAGGCCGCTCCTTCTCCTTCCTCGCGGCCAAAGCATGGAACGCCCTTCCGCTCCACCTCAGACAGACAACATCGCTCCCCATCTTCGCAAGAAACCTCAAAACCTGGCTCTTCGACAGACCCCCTCCTTGATGGAATGGAACCTGCACCCCCCCAACCCCCCCCCACCCCTAGCGCCTTGAGACCCTTACGGGTGAGTAGTCGCGCTTTAACAAACTCCTGATTGATTGATTGATTGTAGACGCAGCGGGTGCATAGCGGAGCTGGAATTGTAAAGGAGGGGTGAGTGCCGAAGCGTGAGAACCTGTCTCGCGAAAGGCCCCGCACCCATTGGTCGAGAATATTTGAATTCGTGCATTTCATTGGTCGCACGAAAATAAGAGACGCACTAGGATTGGGAGCGACTTGTAAACAAAGCCGCTCGCACAAAATCGTATGTGGTATTCGTACAGACCGCATACTAGACCTGATCCTCGGTATATGGGATTTGAGAACGATCAGTGGAAAGGTGTTAAAAACGACATTATGTACGGAAATAAAAGAAAAGTGTCCCTCGTAAAGAAAGTAAAGAATTACTTCAAAAAGGACAAACCGATTAGAACCAGAGAAGGTGTTGTCATTCCGCCACCAAATACTCCCGCATCTTTCATGCTGTTTGACAAAGGGTACCATACCTGCGTATGGTTGGAAAATTGGGTGGAGTACACCAAGGATGACGGAGTATTGGCTTTTCCGTTAGACAGTACATTTAATGGCAGAATTTTATTTAATTTGAGAACCCGAATGAATGACTTACATCCCAGACCTAGATTAACGCAGTATGAAGCACTAGAATTGTGGGAGATTGAAGCTTTTGAAAGGGATAAGCCACGAATGGATAAAGTGTTAACTAAATTTTATCCAAAACTGAAACAAGAGACCCGTGACAAAAAGATGAAGCAGTGGAGACAGAATATGATTGTAGAAGGACTGTTTCCAATGATGCCAGTGGGTGGTCCTCCTGCAGGGGAAAAGAAGACCGAAAAGTGTAAACATTGGGTGCCTATTGGAGAGTCGGATGATGAATTGTTAGATGACCTGTTTTTAAGAAGTTCACCTCCTTATAATGAAGGACACCGACCTTCTAGTGAAGGGGATAATTCTCGAAGACCTCAGCCCCAGGAAGAGGCCAGATCTGCCAGTGTGGGAGGGGGTTGCTTCATGCCTCCCTATACCGAGAGTTTAGGTCCCGTAGATGCAAGGGATATTTATCCAAGAATGCCAGCTAGTGGGGACGCAAGATACTCCCGGGAAAGAGACTTTTGCTCTAGATCTCCCTACGAAGGTGAGGCAAGACCATCCGGTTCAGGAATGCCGTTCCTAAACCCTCCATATGAGGAAGAACCCAGATCCCTAGGTACAGGAACTTTGCCCCCTAGACCTAGTTATGGTGAAAGACCCAGAGAGACACCTCCCACTGCCCCGAGTTGTGCTCCAACTTTAACCCCACAAATATTACATGACAATTCCGTTGAAAGGATATTGGAGGACAGAGAGCGAGAAGCACTAGCTAAGCAGAGAGCTGAAATAGTGCAGAGGATTTCTCAGTTAAATGCAAGTCCTGAGTCTTTAACCATTCCGGTTACTATTGGACCAGT
Organism: Lissotriton helveticus; assembly: GCF_964261635.1. Taxonomy (NCBI): domain Eukaryota; kingdom Metazoa; phylum Chordata; class Amphibia; order Caudata; family Salamandridae; genus Lissotriton; species Lissotriton helveticus. The sequence goes on along the minus strand of NC_136069.1, from coordinate 1,376,910,335 downwards.
GGTTCCATTGTATGGGGACCGACAGGGAAGTCCGAGAACTCCAGTTATTACCCCAGTTGTAGCCCAACCGAGATCAGAGCCCTTAATTGTAGACGACTTAACAAGTGAGTGTGAGTCTGAGGTTTCACTAATGGATCTGCCCAGTAGGGAACTAGGGAAAAGGATGCAGAAAAGACATAATCCTTCTAATGTGAGGGAGATTCAAATGGAATCAACTTCGGGAACTAAGAGTGTCACGGTAGTAACTCCTGAAGAAATTGAGAGATGGAGTCGAGAATTAGAAAAACAAACTCTGCAGTCAAAACCTCTAGATCTCTACAAACTGAGAGTAGAAATAGAAGAACTTATGGCAGGAAATGTAGGATTAGATCGATTAACTACCTACACAGAAGAAGAGCTGTTGTTTATCTGCAAGAGCCTTACTCGAAATGCCAGAGTACTCCATGAAAAACTAACTGACACTGCAGCTAGTATGGGAATAGATATCTCGAAATCAAAACCTTTGCAAAAACCGTACAGAGCAGATTTCTCAGACAAGGATCTGGAAAACATGAACATGTCAGGGAAGAAAGCACAGGTCAAAGAGTTATTGACAGTATTACAGAAATGGGGAGATGTGGACAGATGGAAAGCCAGGTGGGCCAAGAAGAAAGATGAGGCTAGATCTAAACAAGTGACTCCTCAGTTCGTTCTAAAAGAAGCTTATAAACCAGAACAGTTATGTCCTATGCGTGAAGTGCCAGGTGGAAAATACGTACATGTTCCATGGTCCAGGCAGGATATTGTGTCCTTTACAAATGATTTCCCAAAATTAAGAGAGAAGCCTGTGGACTGGTACAGGCAGGTGGAAAGGTTTGTAAAGGTACAAAAATGCCTGTGGAAAGATTTGGATGGGTTCTTTGATATCGTAGTTCCGGTAGACTTATGGACCGAGTGTAAAATAGCCATAGCATGGCCTAGTGAGGAATACCCGAGGGACTCTGGAACAGGGGAACCCTCCAAAGAAGTGATGAGAAAATATGATCAAGTAATTCAACATTTAAAGCTAAAAGTGCCCGCAAAGGAAACTGATTGGACAAAAATAGATAGAACCACGCAGGAAAGGGACGAGACTCTGCACTCCTATTATGAAAGACTGTTACAGGTGTTTAAAACCTACAGTGGTATAGATAACATCGAGATGAAGGACATGACCCACTTCATTTACAGGTTTGTAAACGGTTTAAGACCCGAAATTTGTCAGTGGATCAAAGATAACAAAATCTGTTGGCAGTCCAAGAAAATAGACGAGGTCCTACGGTATGCAAAATACTGTGAGGACGAGATGGCAGATAAGAAAAAGGCCCTCAAGGAAAAAGTGATGTGGGCACAGGTAAAGCTCGCAGAACAACAGGAAAAGCAATTCAGTAAATTGAGTAAAAGTACCCAAAATCAAGGCCCTGGGGGTGGGGGAAAGCCCAAATTAAAGATGAACAGAGAAGAAGCTAAAAAGAAATTCCCCTGCCACCAGTGCGGGGAAATTGGACATTGGCGAGACGAGTGTCCGTATTTACAGCATGATAATACCCAAACCCCTGATTTAATTCCACAGACGCAGAATGAAAGACCAAGAAAGACACAGCAGCAGGTAAAAACAATCCAAGTGCCCCGAGCGCTAAAACCTAATTTTAAGGGAAAATCACCGCAGGGTGACGACATAGAAATCTGGGGAGGTAGTGAGAACAGAAATGCAGCAACTTCGCAGTATTTATTAAATGATACTTTTCTTTGTGATGACGAGTACTGACGGGGCCTGAGAGGGGAGGACAAGGAGTGTGTACTTGGCGCCTCCTTGCCGGTAGACCAGTCAGGGCCATACATTGAAGGAAGGGTTGATGGAAATGATGTCACCTTTCTGTTGGACACTGGTGCTACCCGTTCTATTGTGAGAACAGCGGACGTTCCAAACCTACCCCTCTCGGGAGAAGCAATCCAGGTAGTAGGTGTATCTAATCAATTGATTAGTACCCCAGTTACTGAGCCCATGGAGATTACAAGAGGGAACTTTAAAGAAATGCATAGATTTGTCATTTGTGACACTAGTCCAGTAAACTTACTGGGACGTGATTTGTTGTGCAAAATGAACTGTACTATCTTTTGCACACCAAAAGGCGTCAAAATTCAGACCCCAGACGAAGATGGCATCTATAAATTAATGTTAATCAGACCTGACTCAGAAATTAAACGAATGACTGTACAAGACTTACCCGAAAAACTTCAAAAGACAGTGAAATCAGAAGTGTGGGACTTTACTGGAAAAGATGTAGGTTTAATGGCAAATGTAGATCCCATACAAATAGCCATGAAAGAAAAGGCAGTTTACCCCAATACCAAGCCTTACAGAATGAGTACTGAAGTGGGAGCAGGAGTTGCCATTGAAATACAGAAATTACTAGAAGCAAACATCATACAAGAAGTAATGAGCAGCCCTTGTAATTCTCCCATAATTGGAATCAAGAAACCTAGTGGCAAGTACAGAGTAGTGCAGGACCTGAGAAAGGTAAACAAGATAGTTGTTCCTTGCTGTCCTATTGTCCCGAACCCCGCAGTAATCCTGTATCAGATTCCTTGGGATGCTGAGTGGTTCACCGTGATTGACCTATGTCATGCATTCTTTTCGATCCCATTGCATCCAGATAGCAAATTTCTTTTCTCATTTGCTTTCAATAGTCACGTGTATGTTTGGAATCGTGTCCCCCAAGGGTACACAGAAAGCCCCTCTATCTTTAATCAGATCCTGAAAAAATGCCTTGAATCCCTAGTCTTACCTGGAAAGTTTGTTTTGGTACAATATATAGATGACCTTTTGGTGGCGTCTAAAAGTCATAGGGATTGTGTGATTGACACCATTGCCTTGATGAATCACCTAGGTGAAAAGGGACATAAAGTGGCCCCTGAGAAATTGCAGTTCTGTTCCAAATCAGTGAAATATCTGGGGCACCAGATAGAAAAAGGCATCAGAAAAGTCACTTCCGAGAGAGTCAGTATAATTCAAAAGATGCAATTACCCCGTACTCAGAAAGAGATCAGAATGTTCCTGGGGGTTGTAGGTTACTGCAGGCAATGGATTGTGGGATTCGCAGTCCTAGCAAAGCCCTTGATAAACATGACCAAAAAGGGAGCGAAGGACCCAGTTGAATGGGATGATGAAAGTTTGACAGCATTCACTAAATTGCGAGACTGCCTGTGTACAGCTCCTGCTTTAGGAATGCCTGACTATTCTAAGGAGTTTGCCCTGTTCTGTGACACACAAGACAATTGTGCATTGTCAGTCTTAACCCAGGAGCATGGGTTGATTAGACGCCCAGTGGCATATTTTTCTGCCACTTTGGATCCAGTGGCTGCTGGATTACCTGGATGTCTGAAAGCAGTAGCTGCCACTTGCACGAGCTTAGAGCAGAGTGAATCCATTGTAATGGGACATCCTGTAACTGTATATGTTCCACATGCAGTTGTAATTTTACTGACCCGAACCAAGACCCAGTATCTCACCCCTAGTCGGCTGACTAAATACGAGAGGATTCTCGTGGGTGCTGCAAATGTAGTTATTACTCGGTGTAGTATACTGAACCCAGCCACCCTACTTTCTGACTCAATGGTTGTAGAAGACCAAGGAGAGAACGAGCATGACTGCATTGACCTGACAGAATTCAGTACTAAACCTCGCCCAGACATTAAGGAAACACCTTTGCCTGTACATGATGAGCAATGGTTTGTGGATGGTTCATGTATGAGACATGAACTGGTGGGCCTAAGCGCTGCTTATGCTGTAGTCTCTTTAACCAGCATTAAAGAAGCATCATGTTTATTTGGAGTAAAGTCTGCACAAGTAGCCGAATTGATAGCATCGATAAGAGCTTGCAAATTGGGAAAAGACAAAAAAATAACAGTGTATACTGACAGTCAGTACTGTTATGGGGTTGTGCATGACTTTGGCCAATTATGGCTACAAAGAGAATTCCTGACTTCATCAGGTACTCCCATCCGAAATGGAGGGGTTGTACAAAATTTACTGGAAGCTATCCAATTACCAAAAGAATTGGCAGTAGTCAAATGTGTTGCCCATAAAAGAGGCCTTGACGCTGTATCTTTGGGAAATGATTTTGCTGACCGAGTGGCAAAACAATGTGCTATGGATCGCATGTCAATAAATATCAGACTGGGAGGGACTGGAAACAGCTGCCAACGTATGATGTTTGAAGAAGTACCTACCTGGGATGAAGTGAGAGAATGGCAGCATGCTGTGCCTTGGGAAGAGAAAGAGAAGTGGAAGGAATTTGGTTGTCGACCAAGGAGTGAGGATGGTGTCATTGTGGGCCCAAAGGGTATGCCTGTGTTACCTAGACACCTGCTCTCCTCTATGGCAAGATTAATACATGGAAGTTCACACACTGGTAGGGATGCCATGGTTCTGGTGTTTCAACAGACCTGGTTTAATCCGAAGTTCAGGAAGGTAGGAGAATCACTCTGCCAGAGGTGCTTAATATGCCAACAGTTCAACGCTGGTAAAAGAACAGTAGTTGCACTGGGGAAAATTGGAAGATCAGGGGGTCCCTTTGTAAGAATTCAAATTGATTTCATCACCATGCCTCGTTGTGAGGGAAAAAGATATGTCCTTGTCATTGTCTGCCTGTTTTCAAAATGGGTGGAGGCTTACCCTGCCCCACAGAATGATGCCATGACTGTAGCCAAACTGTTACTGAGAGAGTTGATACCTAGGTTCGGGGTTCCAGTCATGATTGAATCAGATAGAGGCGGACATTTTCAGAATGAGATACTGGCTCAGCTCTGTCAAGCATTTGGAATCTCACAAAAGCTGCACTGTGCACATCGTCCAGAGGCTTCTGGAGTAGTAGAACAAATAAATGGCACTATAAAATCGAGATTAGCAAAAATGTGTACTGGCATGAATTGGATTACTGCCTTGCCTCTTGTTCTGATGGGACTCAGAAGTATTCCAGACCGGAAAATAGGCCTGAGCCCCCATGAAATCCTAATGGGAAGAGTGATGAGACAAGCATGGGTACCAGGATACAAACTGTTAAGAATTACTGATGATTTGGTACTTGAATACTGCAAGCAACTGGGTGACCAAGTGCGTTCTATCTCTCGCCAGATTGGGGAAGACGCCGTCGCCAACCCGACAACTCCAGTTCACAAATTGGTTCCTGGTGACTGGGTTAGAATAAAGAAGCATACTCGTTCGAGTTGCCTTGAACCAAGGTGGGGAGAAAAGCGCCAGATAATACTGGTGACCACGACAGCAGTGAAGTGTGCAGGCGTTCCCAAGTGGATCCATGCCAGCCATACACAGAAAGTAGTTCCAGACGAGGAACCTGGAGCTGAAGGTTGTCCAGCTGAGGGGTCTGCAGACGCCGGTCCTGAAGTAGCTGATGACGAACAACCGAGCACCAGCCAAGATGATTGGATACCCATAATCGACTTAACTGAAGACCCAATAAGAACAAGAGAGCGAAGCCAAGAAGATAGAGAGTGGAATAGAGAGGAAGAGATAGGCACAGGCGAAGACCCTCAGATCATTGAGATTCACATCAAATCTGAGGACGAAGAGGGAGGTCAGACAGGGACAGAACAAGTGATCGATACTCCTCCACTGACTCCTGAAATTGAAAAGGGACAGACTAGAACTAGTACAAAAGTTCGAGCAGAAGAAAATCAAGAGATCGAAGTGCTTGAACAGGATCTGATAGAATTAGAAGAACGTGTTCAGGACAAGAAACAGAGACATTCGAAAGCCAAAATCAAAACTCACCTGAACAAGGCCAGCTTAGCAACCAGGCAGAAGAAATAGATACAAGACCTGGGATTAGTCAGATAGGAAGGGAAGAGACAGAGACAGAAGTGCCACAAACAAACGAAAATAAAAGAGCGTTAGAAGAAAGCCAAAACACAGTGCCCACTAAAAGACTCAAGAAAAAGAAGAATATTGAACCAGGATATATTAAGAAACTGAGACTGAGAATAAAAACAGTATAAGAAAAACTTGCAGAAAGAAGAAAAAGTCCTCGAATTGCAGAACAAACTGGAGAAAGCTCCAAAAGAAGGAGTGATCGAATAAAAAGACTGAACGAAAAATACCAAGATCCTGAATGGACATTTTTAATCTTGGAGGATTTTGAGGATCTTGATTTAACTGACGAAAGTGACGGAGAACCGATTGCTGATCAGTCTACAGAAGAGGAAGACGAATTAACCTGAAGTTGCGCAAAGTAAGATAACTGTGCAAAGTTACATAGAGGGGTTGAGGAATCTTCTTCTGAACGAAAATGTCTGATTCAAACGTGAATGGAAGGCCTAGTCGCAGTTGTTGCAAAACATGCTGCAAAGTATGTATATGTAGTATAGCTATAGTGATAATAATTTGGATAGGATTAACAATTTTCATTCCTTTTATGGTAAGCAAAAATACTAATATTGACCCTACTCAGACTGTGACCACTGACACTGAAGAACTGACAACACGAAGTGTAGAAAGACGTGAAAAAGCACTCAGACAAACAAAACGAGACTTAGAAGCATCAGATGAGGAAGGACTACATTATCATGGAGTTAGAAACCAGACACAATTAAATGTTTTCGCTAATCTTTTAGTGCACTATGTAGAAACTATGGAAATAGAAGACTGCTATGTCTGAATGAAGCTACCTACTTCTGTAGCTGAAGGCGTGACTTATCATCACCTACCTCTGACCTATGGAATTTCCTGTAGCATTTTAGCTAGTTTATTTTACAAAAGAGGACCGTTACAGTACTACTATTCTAATTCAGACGTGATATTTTCTGAACTTCCTATACGTGGAAATCTGAATCCTGTACATACTAAAAGTGACGTTATACGTTATATGGGAGAATGCTTTCTGACTATAGGTACCATAGACTTAAATGAAGCACACAGAGATAACTTGACCTGTTCATTACATGAACAAGAAAAAATATTTTTAAACATGGCAGAGAAAAGAAGGGAGAGTTTCCAAAGAAAGGCAAATGACAAGAGACAGAAAACTCCTAAATGGGCTGAAAATATGGAAGGCACCTCAAATGGTGGGAGTGGTCCTGCTCTGTTGCTGGATTTCGAAAGGAAAGGGAAACTTTGTCTTCATCGCGAGAAGACTAGTTATTATAATAACATTTTCATTGGTTCCAGTCAATGTGAACACAATTACAAGGTAATTGGAGGTTGGGGTTTCAAAAATGGGTCAGAACCTGTGTTTCCCGGAATTTATTATATATGTGGAAACAAGGCTTATTTCAAATTGCCGGATCACTGGTATGGAAGCTGCTACTTTGGCATTGTTTTCCCGAAAATATACCATGTGAAAGAAATTGCTGGAAGCAATGAAAACACTAGTGGCTTAGTGCGTAGTAGAAGAGAAAGCGTAGGTGAAATAATGGGTAGTATTTTTAGTGCACTGATACCTGTAGTGGGAGTGGTTCTGAACACTCACAGAATTTGCAAATTGTCCACAATAGTGGATGTGTTGTCTACTGACACAGCTCATGGATTCCTGCTGGTCAATACCGAAATGGTTGCGATCAGATCAATGGTTTTGCAGAACAGACTTGCGCTAGACACCTTATTAGCAAAAGAGGGCGGAGTCTGCCGGATGCTGAAGGCGCAACATTGTTGCACTTACATACCGGACAAAAGTGTACAGATCAAAAGATATGTGAAAAACATTACTAATTTGGAAAAAGAACTCAAACCACTGGAGGTTGACAGTGCCTGGAAGAGACTTGTCGATGGTCTCTCCAATGTAGGTCATTGGTTTGCCAATTTAGGTAGAAATTTATTGTTTAAGGTACTGATGCCAATTGGAGTGATAGGTCTCATCCTTTTCCTCATATTTGTCTGTTGCAAATGTCGCAAACACACAAAGAAGTACACGGTGGATAGAAGGGGTGTGAAACGGAGTGTGGATGAGCTTGAATTGGAAGAAATGAATAATCAGATTTACAAAAAGGTGAAAAATTCTCACCCTGATAAAGATGTGAAAGAGAAATTGAATCGCTTGTTGGAAGAGATTGAGATGCATAAAATGTGAAAAGTTGGCATCTGATTCCATTTGTATTTGTGATGATAGTAAATATCATCAAAGAGGGGATTGATGAAGCAAGATTTCGCACATTACGCGACTTGCTGAAGTCAAGAACCTCGATTTATGTATAACTCTGTAATCAAAAGTGTATGTTTTACTAATTTCCTTTATTTTACTATATACATGTATCCTAGCGATGCTTGCCTATGTGCTTTACTAATACGATTAATTTGTGTTTCTAAAATGGTCGCCGTTTAGAAGATTGCTTCTGCGCATGCGTTAGTCACACTCACGTGACATGACGTAGTTGTGATTTGGAGGGAAAGGGTGCGCATGCGTAATAGCCACAAGATGGCTGCTGGTGTAATAATATGGTGAAGCTTGTGCAGATGCTCTCGTGTTATTGTGTATTGCACTAATAAATAATTGCATAGTATATTTTTTATAGTGATAATTCATAAGTACACAATCATGTTATGTAGTTTATTCATTTATTTCTATGTTTTAATTTGTTTTCGCTTACTTTTCATGTATCATGGTAAACGGGGGGTCCGAATGGGTCGAGAGCCATCTTGAAGGTCCCTTCCGCGCATGACCGCGCAGCCCAGGGAACAGTAGCCTTGAGCGGTGGAACTCAGCCAGCTGGCAGCCACAGACAAGATGCTCCTGAGAAAGCCACCTCTGACCCAGGAGGATGGAGAAATTGTGTTCCTAACTTGCTACATTGTAAATTCTCTATTGTATTCTGTGTTACTTGTCTGTGGGAAACCTAAACTGGCTAGGCGGTCCCCTAGAATGTAAATCAGGCCTCAGAAAAGTCTGTTCTGATTGGTGTGTTAACCTAGCCTACTTTGGGACCAATCGAAATTGGGGATTCTGACACTTTGCAACATTGGGGGGTGGTACACTGACCCGAAAACAGTATATCTAGCCTAGGTTTAGCTATAGAATTTGTCCGACTTGTCTGAATAGCTGACCTGTCACTGACCCAACGCACTCAATAGGTGACTGAATACAGAGGTGCTGCGGAGCACTCTGTCCGATATTTGACCATAGACTTTTGAAGGTTTTACTAAACCTTAAGTGCTGGCGGAGCACTTTGCTGGGGAGTTCGCAAACCCAATCGGGGTTCTGACTAATAGCTGCAGAGAGGGTGGAGCGCAGGCGTTGCTTCCGAACTGCGGGTGCTGGTCGTGCCTTGGTGGTCCTGTCCTGATCCTAATCTGGGTTTCCTGTCCTGTCCTGGGGTGTCCATTCTGCACCTGCTGTCCCATTGATGACTGCTATTCCTTGGGGTATTTCCTGTCCTTGACTGATCCGTGGTCAGGGTTGGTTTTCACACCATTTTAGGTAAATATATAGATAGGGCTGAAAAACTCTATACTGCACCTCTCTATTTTTCTGTCTTTGCTTCAATAAAGACATACCTTTGCACATGTTATATTTTCCATGCTTTCCGCAGTCTTCCATATGATAACCTATTGCATTTTATTCTCATAGTATGTTCCTATGTTACCCTACCTTTTAGAGCACATTATTTCCATACTGTCTATGAATTATAAATGTGGTTTGTAATTTCCTCCTGAACTCTGATTTGAAGTAACGTTATTAGAGTCATAGCGTGTTCCACTTTACCCTTTATAGTTGTTTAAGGATTCCAAAGTTCCCATTTATATTCATGTAATATGTCCAAATAGTATAATTTAGTACGTGCATAAGCCTGCCCATTTAATAGATGTCCATTCTTGAATTCAAAATGTTCTCTACTTAGCATGTTCCCTGTCGCACTATTTACAAATTTAAATGATTGCCCTTACACTTTTCTTATATGGTTATGTGCTTTTCGTTATCTTGATTATTGATTGCCTTTTAACTGTAAGCCTAATACTCGCAGATACTGATTACTAGATAAAACCTTTAAAACTTCTCAGTTGTCCGTGGTCATTTTATGAAAATCAAAGTTTATGAAGTTGGGTTTGTATTTTGCCTGCCTTTCTTCACAGCTAGCTCCCTGATCCATTGTGGTCATAGGTACCCGTATCGGTGGATGGTAAGTCGGGTACACTAGAATACAACAGGAAGGAATTAGGGTGCTGATGGTAGATTGTGAGGTCGCCTGATTAATGTATATGGTGAATTGAAATTTATGGGCCCGAAAACTATATGGTGAAATTATTGGTCAGGTGACCCCCGATCTCTATCCCACCTTCCTGCGTGGTGTGGGATATATGCCACTCCGCGCAGAAATGGAGGGGTGCAAATCCAGGAGAGCACTACATGTCCCCCCCCTGCATGCACCCCAAGCCCAAATCCAGCAGGGGGCCCTGTTAGGTCCCTTTATGTTGTCATTCTGCCACCCTTTTCATGGCGGGTTCATCGCCATGAAAAGGGCGGTGAAATGGCAACTCTGAATATGATCTGTGGTGCAGGCGGCGGCACTATCAGTATATATTCCTGTAGGTGAAATGCCACCAGCCCAGCGGTATCCTTGATCCCAGCGGTCCCGTGGTTGGTCAACCACTACATTCGTAATACTGCGGGTGGTCGTCGGACCGCCACCACTGGTATGACAGTCCTATGGATCACTGAACGCGTAATAAGGGCCAACATCAAGAAGATTAGAGGGTTATTAAGGTTACAGCAATTAATTCACTTTACTCAGAGGATGGCATAGATGTTTACCTTTGCCTTGATGCCTGCCCAATGACAGAACTTCCACCACATTGAGGGACCCCTGTCTGCCTGACAAAAGTGCTTCTACTGATGCCTTAGAAGTGGTTTCATCAAAATTAAATGCCTGAAGGGCCGAAGTGTTATTGCAGTCTGCCCCACATTCGTTCTCTTATTTCAGATGCAAACTGCCAAAGCAAGGGTTTGTTCCTAAAATACAAAACAATAATGAGCCTGATGACAAGGGAATATTTTCTCTTGCTTGTGACGGCCATCGGCGATTTTATTTTCCTGGGTCTGCCATGCCTACATAGCAGATTGTTGCTAGAGGTACAGGGTTTTCGTTTATAGGAAGTATGGCGCTTAGCCTATTAACGTCGGTATCTATGAGTGAAAATGTATATTGCACTACCTGGGAAGGGGAAACCCTTGTAACCCCTTAATCTGTGTAGGAAAATCCTACAACATGTCAATGTACCTATATCCCGTGCACACACAATATTCGAACAAGCTGTACAAGTGTAATTCAAAAACAAAATTGAACAGTATTCTTTGTTGATGTCTTGGTTTCTTTAATATAAGTTGGATAGTGCTGCCAGGCGACACGTGTTTCGTCAGGGAAACAGGTAGTCCCCTGACTCTTCAGGGCTGGAAATGATACAAGAAATGACCTGAAAACAAGGCATAGTGTGACAATGACTGGAGAACACATGTTCTCCCCACCATGGTACTTAATACGTCACCCCAACACTCGTGGAGACCATGTTGCAGAAAAACCCACAAAACAGTGTGGGGAGTGCCCCATACATTTGACCAATCTAATATAATAATTACTAAAATTAAACATCAGTTGCAAAATAGTTTTAAGACACTCACACCAAGAAATCCGTTGTAGCTAAAGGGCATCGTGGAACCATAATTGCCATTCATAATAAGTCAAGAGGAAAAGGGGGCAAAAAGTGCACAAAGGGACTGGATTTCTATCCAATAGGAGAAGCAATGTATGTAAAACTCAAATAGATACCTGAATGGATTTACCAAAACTCAGAATAGTCTGTACGGTAACAAGGAGGAGAAAAAACACAATAGGAGGAATCACTGTAAGTGAAAATGGGGGTGTGAGGGAAAAAGGTGTGGGTACAAATGGAAAATTAAAAGGCCTGAACACACTCTTACCCCTGAACCAGTGATAATTCCAACCCGGTAGGGCACGAGTGTCGATGTATTCCAAACCTGGTTGAGGTGCAGGCAGGTGGATAAAATTAAATAAAGAAGAACAGTAAGGGCACGTCATGGATTGGTATGAAGAAGGTGAGTCAGTAAATCGTTTAATCTGTGAACCAAAAGGAGAAACTATAAGGATGGAGCCAAGAAAGGAATAAGGAACAGAAGCAACAATAGTACATATGTGAATGTCACATGAGGGAATCACACTATAATGGCAGTGACATTTCCAACCCGGCAACCCTGTATTGGGTCCAATAATGTTACCGGAGTATTTAAAACAATCTGAGAGAAATTAAAATTTGGAACTCAGATTATTATGTCATATGCAACTAAATCAAGAGTCAAGTCTATAGTCAATTAAAAGACCCGGGTAAGGCAACACATCAATCTCACCTTTAATGGGTATGTAGCAAAGCAAATAACGCTAGTATAGTTGCAAGTAGAATACTAATGTCGTCCATCTAGGGTTAAAAGTAAAAAAAGGAAAAGGGCGGTTGTAAGGAGAAGGAATGCTCATAAAGTAGATTATCATGCCGACCCCAAGGGTTCAAGGGATATAGAGACACTTACAGAGTAACGAGTGGTTGATAGCCAGCACGTCTAGGTCAGACACGTGTGTGTGTCTGCCTCGTCCATCTGTAGATTAGCCATAAGAAAAAAGGTACAAACACCACGCGTTATAAATGTGTGGCACGGAGGTATGTCCGATGCCCAAAAGAAATTAAGCGCCTGGTTAAGCAGCCCGATTCAGTCCAATAACTTACTTGGATTAGCTAGGTTACTAGCATCCTGGCGGCTCTGCAAATTCCTTGTGAATGAAAGCGGGGCTGCCCGGAAGTGACTAAATAGTCACAAACATCTCAACAACTAGACTGCATAAAAGAGTCAAAGTGGTGAAAGTGTACCTGGAAGTTTCAACAGGGAACATTGTGTTAGTTTCGCACGAAGCGCGAAGCTTCATAAATGCGATCTCGAAAGTAATTCGAAAAGGGGTTGCTAAGAGACAAGTTGGCTAATATATAGCCCCAAAACATAAGTCAATTCCGAATTGATAAGTTCTAAATACATGCTTGAACGACTGTCACGAGGGAGTTACAGATAGAATCAGGATCAAGTTGTACAAGACTAGTGGGCTGAATCCAGAAAAGTATCACGAGTTGCTTATCCGTGTGACATATCGCTGAGACATACTGTATGAACAAAAAGAGGGTGTGGTGCACCCCAGTAATGAAACTCGTGATAAATGAAGGAGTTTTAAAGCAGAGAAACTGTAAAGTGGTGCGTGCAGTGAGAAGATGGGAAAAGGCCTGGACCTTCAAGTTACGGGAAAATACCTGATGTATCTCAGTAGAAAAGCTAATAACAACTTCCACTGGTGTGTGTGAAGACTACATATTGTTATAACAGAAAGTTGCACACATCATGGAGAAAATAAACAATGTCCCAAAATTTACATCAGAAAAGGTTAAAACTGCAAGTCAATGCATAATGTAGTTAAGACAGTTAGGAAGCCTATCTGTGAAGCATATCTGAACAGTTACATTGTTGATAGAGTTACAGCAGGAAGTACATACTGAAAAAACAATATGCTTATCAGATTACATCATAGACATTAGGATGCACTGGAAGAACACCCATGTCAATACTATGTTGGATACACTCAATCCCCCAAGAAATATTGCATCTCAGAATCACAGTTTAGACCATGTTCAACCGTGTGTAAGCGCATAATCCACACCACTTCAGTGCGTCTCAGATATAATTTCCTGTTGCCCCCACGTGGACTTGGGTCAATGGATGCTATTCCGAAAAACGTGAATTCCTTGTGAAGGTCCTGTGCGGGACATATTGCAGCTTGTGTTGCTACACGGTATCTCACATCCTGTTGATATAGAGCCTTCACGTGTTCCCCAATCCCGTCTTTGAGTGGCTTGATAGTGCTTCCTACATATTGTCTCCCACATTTACATACAATTATGTAAACCACAAATCTGGTGGTGCAATTAATGTTCGATCTTATCACATATGATTTGTTACTGAAACTGTGAAACGTCTTGACTTTATGTTTCGCCCATTTGCAGACACCACAGCAACCACATTTGTGGAAACCAATGATGTGGGGTGTAAGCCAAGACTGTGTACTACCTGTTTTTGGTACCGTGGGTCTCAACCTAGTTCGTAGCGTTCTTCCACGTCTGAAAGTAATCTGTGGGTGATTGGTTATGCAGCTGGCTAAGGAACTGTCAGCCAATAGAATACCCGAGTACTTGGTCAGACTCTTTCCAAGGGTATGGCTAAGATCGTTAAAGTCTGTAATCATGTGGACCCTTTGGTCGCCAGTTTTGGACTTATGCTTGTTTTGTAAGGTGTCCTCAAGTTTCACACTAGCGATTCTGTTTTCAGCAAGTTTTAGATTGCCTGAGGTGTAGCCTCTTTTCTGAAATCTTAGTCTCATGTCTTTAATGCAGCTCTGAAACTCAGTTTCTTCACTGCAGTTTCTTCTGGCCCTGGTGAATTCCCCATATGGAATGGATCTGATTTGGTGTGTGGGGTGGTGACTGTCTGCATGTAATACAGAGTTACAGGAAGTGCTCTTGCAGAAGAGACAACTGTTGAGTTTGTCATCTTTGATATACAATTATAAGTCTAGGAAATTAATGGTGGTCTTGCTACACTCCATTGTGAATTCCAAAATTATTGGTGTTGAGATAGGTACTGAACTGTTCCAAGTCTGATTGTGTACCCACCCATAGTAACAAACAATCGTCGATATAACGACCCCAAAAAATTATGTGATCGATCCATATTTCTCACTTAGTACCCCAGATCCAATCGTTTTCAAGGCAACCCAAAAACAAATTGGCAAAAAACTGTGGAAATTTCTACCCCATCGCTACGCCTCTGGTCTGTTTGTACAATTAGTTCTCAAATAGAAAGAAGTTGTTGTGAAGAATAAGGTGCATCATTGTAATTAGCATCTCGTTGTGTAACCAATGCGCAGCCGGTCTATTGTTTAGTAAGCGTGTCACTGCCTGTAGACCTAGTTCAGGTTGAATATTGGTATAGAGGGATACCACGCCCAGGGTTGCTAGGATCATATCTGGCTGCCAATGCAAGTCAGAGACTAAACTCAATATGTGTTTAGAATCCTGCATATATAAGGTCAAATTACGTACCAGTGGACCTAAAAAGAGATCAAAATATTCGGACAATTTCTCTGTCGGTCCCCCTATGCCCGACATTATCGGTCTGCCTGGTGGAAAGAGGAGATGTTTCTGGATTTTTGGCAGCGTGTAAAGGCATGGGTAAGTAGGTCTGAGCACTTTCAAGTAGGCATATTCATCGTCATCTAAGAGACCCTTGGAAAATGTACATAGCAGATTGTGGCTGAGAATATCTACATTAGGATGACCACCCTCAATAGGGTAGGCCTTCCAAACAATGCAGGCAGACGCGCTTTTGTGGTTCCACTACCACCAGTAATTGTACACTAGTAGAGTTTGTAGAGACCTGTACAACATTAGTGGTTCCCCAAGGGAAGGGAAGGCATAGAGAGAGGTGTGGTATTTTCTTTTTTGATTTGGGACAAGGAGAAGTGGGCATGTTATATATGGGTCTCCCATTACTCCTCTGCTCCTGCTTAGCAGCTAAAAGAAGGGGTAGATGATTTGGGGGGCCGACACATAACATTCCAGATGGGTAAAAAGCAAATTATGGGAATGTGTTTCACCTCAGGGCTCTGAGTGACATCACAGACAACTCGAGCTTTGCTCTTGCTGTCTATTTTATGTCACTCAAGCCGGATTAGGGATTCTTATGTCTTAATCATCAAGTATAATCATTAAATCATTCCTGGACCATTGTTAGTCAACAAGGAGACGTGATCAGGAGTTATCATTTACATTATTTATCATGAAGTCAAATTGGGGCTTCACAGAAACTGACAAAAAGATTTAGGGCCCGATGTAGGTAATCCCAGATTACCGATTCTTAAATATCGAATCATACCGATTCGGTATTTAAGAACTGGCAATCGGGATGTAGGTAATTTTACCGAATTAATTACCGAATCAGTATGATTCGGTAATTAATGAATCGGTATTTACCGGTTCTGTAATTGCCATTGGTTCCTATGGGCCTTGAGGCCCATAGGAATCAATGTCAATTACCGAATCAGTAAATACCGAATCGGTAAAATTACCGAATTTGCAAGGGGGACAGGGTGTCACTTTGACACCCTGTTGCACCCCTGATTCTGGCTTGTGTGCCTCTAGGGCATGTATGTGTGCCACGTGGCACAGGTGTACATGCACAGATGTGCATGTACACAGGAATTCGTTATTTACCATGACATAGTATGTCATGGTAAATAACGAATTCTTAAGGGCCGGTGGCACTGTTTTCAGTGCCACCTACATCACAAATTTGAGATTCGGTAAATTTACCGATTCGGTAATTTACAGAATCGGTAAATTTACCGATTCTGTAAATATACCGAATCGGTAAATTTAAGGCCCCCTACATCTCAATCACAAAATACCGGTCCCGACCGGTATTTGGTGACCTACATCTGGCCCTTAGTGTGAGTTTAGAGGGTGTATTAACAAATCAATTCAAATCAAACAGTAGTTCTGAAAGCATTTATATTTTTAGTCATCAATACTAAAGATTCAAATATTCTAAAATTCGATATTTCAAAACTAGATAGAAGACCCCATTGGTATGGATCACAAATACAATCGAGACAATGCAGCTAGTGTGTTCCATAAAGGAAATCCCTAATCTAAACGAATGAAGATTGGGCAAAGGGGCATTTAATTTCAGCAAGAATGGTAACCCAAATGAAGGGTTCAAATGCAGGGCCGGACTGGATACCGGGCAGTTTGGAATGCTGCTGAGCTGGAGGCTGATTTCGTTCATGGAGACCTGCGTGTGCTAAACGAAATTCTTTTTGCTTTAATTATTTCGAAGCACACGCAGGTCTCCAAGAACGAAATCAGCCCCCATCGCATTGAAATTAGCCCCCAGGTTGGCAGCATCCCAAACTGCCCGGTAGTCAGTCCGGCCCTGTTCAAATGAGAGAATAAGAATGCGTATGTATGAAGCCTTAATGCTCAAGCAGTCAATCAATCAATCAATCAGGTTTTGTAAAGAACGGCTACTCTCCCATGAGGGTCCCTAGGTGTTGTGATGGTGGGGGCAGCAGATCAGACTAAGTGCTGAGTTCATTGGAGGAGCCAGGTCTTGAGGTCCTTCCTGAATTGTGTCAGCGAGTGTGATTTTGTGAGGTGGATGTGCAGGGTGTTCCATGTCTTGGAGGCGAGGGAGGGGAAGGACATTCCTCCAGTTTTGGTCTTGCAGAATCATGGGACGATAGCCAAGGAATGCAGTAGCAGAGGCTGAAAGGGTATTCTCAGCTCAAAGTGAACAGGCATCTCTAAGATCTGCCTCCTAATTTCTGGACCAAACTCTCTGAGGGTATTTTTCTCTTACTCTAAGCAACACACTTTAATATATTTTGATTAAAACATTAATGGCTACAATTTTCTCATTGCCCACTCTCATAAACCAATCAGTCTTCAGCAAACTCTGGTAGCAAGTATCAGGTAACCTTACCAGTTTCACGCGTCTTCACAATGGGCTACATAATCATGTCCTTGGTTTGTTACAGTTTTCTCCCCAGAGTCATGTTTCCTGCCTTCTCCTCCTCCCCAATGAGAACCTCACTTTCATTACTCTAACACACAACAAATGAGTATTCACTACCTAACTGAAAGATTCTGCAAGTATCTGTAGTAGGAAGAAAGAAAAAACATATCATGCAAAACAATAGTCAAATGCGGAAACAGGCCCCTTAGCGCTAACGTGTAAAGTTAGACAGTTAAATTGACATCAGCAGTTAGGCTAACTTAAGTCCAACCAATATGTTATTCATGTATTAGCTTATAATGCCGGTATTTACCTACTACCTACTACAATAGTTTTAATTTACTATGCGTGTTTTATACAGCACTGACATTAGTACTTTTCAGTTGAATGTGTTTTGTTTGCAAAATGTGGAAATTCGCTCTATCTCTCCGAACCCCTCATAAAAAAGCATCCCCACAATTCACTGTTACCCATCTACAGTTCGATATCTTGTCTGCTACTGTCCAACTACATCCTCATCACATCTGTAATCTGATTTCATCTGAACACGTACATATGAACATACACACAAATAGGCACAAACACACGTTTGCATTCAAACCTTTAATATCTGAGAGAGCAAGACTCTCCATATTTCTCTCCTAGTTCAGCATGTCCATTAAATAATACTTCTCACTTCCATCAGCGACAGTAAAACGCTCTTCACTAAGAGCCACCAGGGGCCGGTTGTGGGCTCTGTTCTGTGTTTACAGCACAAGCATTTTGGATTGGCGTTCTGCCATGCCATTCGTTTTTGTGATTTAACAAAAGGGCATATGGGTGCACGTATACAGTACTGTGCGTAGAAGTGATTAAAACTGTTAATGTGATTTACAGGCTGTCTTTACCCACTGTGAATACCAGTAATTTGTCAATTGAGCCACTTGGCATTAACAAAATCCTCCCATCAGACACATCCTGTTCCTCAGACTGTTTTCTCTTGGCAGTCACTGAAGCTGAGCGCCTTAGTGGAAGGTCATCTTGAAAATTCTTTTTTAAGTTTAAAAGGTCTATTTCTTTTGTTATTTTAATAGGGTGCAGCTGTTAAGGATAAACCATCTGCTCATCTAAAAATCTTCAAATACATGCTGTCAGTGTTTTATGTAATAGGAAGAAAATGTTACAGCACATTGAGGAAGTAGGGAAAAATAAAAGTACATTAATAATTTTAATTCCTTTTTTTTTTTTAAATGCCACTAAGTAAAATGAAGTCAAATAACAGCTCCGAAATAGTACGTATAGTAGTACAATAGAAGAAAGAGATAACGAGTTTGTCATTTAGATTCTTGTTCGTTTGAATATTGTTCAGGTTTGATGTTCCATATCCCTGTTGGTTTTTTCGGTATTAAGAATTTTAAACCCTTCATTTTATTAAAATGTCTTTATTGTGATGTAAATGGGATATACCTTTCTTTTGTGTGCAGCAGAATGAGTATAGAACGTGCCCAGGTGCCTAAGGAGAAACAACTCTGTAATGATTTGCTAAAGTTAATATTATAGATTGTTTTTGTTAATAAATGTAGCGTGAGATTATCAGATGGTTTATTTTTGTTTTAATATGGCATGGGATGAATTTGTGTAGCACATCAAATGTCTCACTGTGCACCTGTACTAACTGCACTACTTCAGAGGCGGTTGGTGGCACACATAAATGATGAGGCACAGAGTCAAGCTCACAAACACATACAAATGTACAGTCACAATCAGAAACACATCCTCACAACCCACACAATCAAAATATATCGTGAGTCAGGAAGGCACTACATTTAACAAATAAAAAAACAATTTCACTTACCTTAAATTGCAGCACGCCCTCGTGTTCTCCAGTCTGTGCCTCTGACTCCTCCAAAGATTAGGTGACATCCCAAAGCTAACTACCTTATCCAATCCAGAAGCTGCTCTCATGCTGTGAAGCGTCTGGATTTGCTGGAGCAGGCAGTCTCAGAGCTCCAAAGGTAACTGGAGGTCTGTGCTTGCTCTCTAACCAGGGTTGGGAGTTTGAATTGCGCATGACAGGCTGGTTGTAGTAAGTTAGCCGGTCAAACCGACATGCGCACTTCAAACTGAAGGGGCCACTCCTCATTGCTGTTAATCAGCAGCAAAACTGGCCTCGCTCTCCATTTGGCCAAAAGCTGGGGAAAAAATGGCAATAAAATAATTTTTCCAGCACATTGAGTAGGATGTGAAAATGTTAACATACATAGGTTTAAGGTTTCTTCTGAATGTGAAATAGTTTATTTTATTTTTCGAGGTAGCCTTATAGCGTATACGTAAATAAATAGACAATGAAGATTTTGGTTGCTTATGAGGTCTTTGGGTAAATGGTTGAATACTCTTAGTGCTTGGAAGGAGAGCTGGGGCCTGATTCACAAAGGTAAACTTACACTTTTGTGTAAGTGTACTATTTTTTTACTCACAAACTACGAGTAGGGGCACACAAAGAGTACATTTATTTCACTAACTGTGGGCCTGTCATGGGTTATGGCCAATATAGCAGTGGTGGCAGTGCACCATGTTTTCTATATCAGTAGTATGATCAGGCCTTTTTATCTCTATCAACTCAAGTGGGCCTACTGACCAGCTTCTGTAAAGTAACGTTCTATGCATAACATAGCTCTTAGTGCTAACGTACTCAGTGTATGCTATGCATGTGTGTGTTTTTGGCCTGTGTGGTACATGCATTGCGTGAATGAGCGTAATGGAGTGCTGTGGGATGCACTTTGGAAGCCCCTGGCCCGTTCATATGCACAAGATGGAGATAAGGTTGTTTTCCCAGACAGTGGATGTGTATATCTGACTTTCCTGAAGGTAGAGGGAGCAAGGGAAATGGATACACAATTCCTGTACTCCAAAAGTCTCACAAATTTGAAATCACAACTTGGGTCCTATGTACTGAATCATTTGGGTGCCCTGACTAGTTGAACACTAATAAAAGGACCACTTCAGGTTATCCATAGACAAGTTTATTATCATCCTAATAAATTTCAATGTACCATCATTCGCCTGTCCCAGTGGACGAAGGGCTAGCAACGCGGTACCCTGTGCAACTGAAGAGTCTGAAGAATAGGGAGTCTGGCCTTGCTAGAAGAGCAGAATCTCTGACATGAAGCATCCTTAAGCTAACCTGTTACTGAAATAGGGAAGGACCCAGCCAACCCTACAGACATTTGACTGACCTGAAGCACTAGAGCAGCTTGTCCCCCAGGGCACTCTGGGTCCACCAGCAAATGGAAGACTGAGGAGAGTGAAACTGATATGTGTGCCCTAAGGCGTTTGAGATGCAGACTCAATGTGACTCCATATGTATTTGATTTTTTAAGGCATTGCCGCTGCCTCGAAGAAGACTTTGCCCAAGGTGGATCAGGCCACCAACCATACCCTTGTGTTGAAGGGGACTTCTCCAACATGTCATAGTTGTTCTTAGGTGGAGTGTATCATCATCAAGAAGCTTATGCACCGACAGAGTGTGCATCTGTTCTTATGATTATGCTCAGAAGGGCCATTCAGCTGCCTTTTAAACAATTATACATGAGGTGCTGAGCCACTGAAGATGTGATCCCCATAATGGCCGCCCTTGCACTGCTGTGACCTCAAATTGTTCCATCCCTTACTGAAACCAACATCTGCTGACGAGAACATCAGAAGCCGGCTCACACTCGCATTCTGATGTGGTCCTTTCTAAACTGCGGAACAAGCCTTCAGCCAGCAGGCATGTCCCAGAAGCAGGAGCAAGGTCAGACAAGTGCTGCAGGCACCAGCTGGTAGATCCAAACTTGATCTCTGATCTCTGAGGCCAGAACTGGGTGAGACTCTAATTCTGAGATTATATGTACCAGAGACACGGAACACTGAGACTGAATGAAAGGGCAATCTGCAACTAAGCCTTGAGACTTGCTTGAAATACACTTAACCCCCAGGGTGGGGGTATTGAGATTCACCTAAGGGAGTGGCAACCTTGGGCAGACAACATGCCGCAGTGACCATAGCTCCCATATAAGAATTGTGGTTGGTTTTGATTATATGTTCAGTGTGTGGAATAAATATTTTTTCTTTTATTAAAGTAAAGCACTAGATTGAACATTCAGTTGTTGCACTTCTGGGTGACTGTTGAGTGCTGAGCACATGTACCCCCACTATCATTGAGAGTCAAGTGCTAAAGGGATTGCACTTGGCACAGTTTGCAGAGCTATAGGAGAACAGGACCAAGAGAGCAGAAGCATCAAACCCTACCCCCCACACTGAGGCCCAGTATTCCCTGCTTGCCCAGTGGGCCACAGAACATGGTCTGACAGAAGCCAAAGTGAATTGGGTGGAGACCTTGGAGTAAGGCGAGGAATCCGATAGAATCATTATTATCCTTTTCAAGATTACTTATAAGTTTTACTATTGAATATTATGTATTTTGTTATTAATATTGATGGCCTGATGGCATTTATGGCATAGACGGCCTAGGCTTCCTAACACTAATAAGCAATAGAACCCTGAAATGATCATAGAATGGTAGTCTTAGTTGCAATGGTAAGATTGTATTGACAGACTCAAAAGTATTATAACAGCTGTCTAAAATTATATTCAGTCCGGTATTGCCTTATGATTAACTCATTTAATAATGTCTAGCCTACCATTGTCATTATATCAATCAATCAACCAGGAAATTGGGAAGTGTGCTACCCACTTGTAAGGGTCTCAAGGCGCCGGGGGCGGGGGGACAGCTCCTTTTCAGTCGAAGAGCCAGGACTTAAGGACCTTCCTGAAGATGTGCAGAGTGGGGGCACGTCTGATGCTGATCGGGAGCTTGTAAGCATTTTAATAGCAATCTGCTATAATTCCTGAAATCACACCTCACACTGCATTTTTGAATTAACTCGGTGGAATGTATGCATTGCCATTTTTGATTATTGCTGCTTAAGGTAGTGATAGAAGCGGCTGTCTCCAGTTGGCAGAGGTATACACTTCTGACAAATAGGGACACACCTTTTCCAGTCAGGGCAAGGGGATCACACACTTAGATAACCCCTGGTCACCCCCCTGGTAGCTTGGCAAAGCAGACAGGCTTATCTCAGAGGCAGTGCGTTAAGCATTTATGACCACATACAGTAATAAAGTGAATACACTACAAATGGACACGACACAGTAGTATTATAAAAATAAGGATTTTTATATAAGGCTTAGCACAAGACCAAATAACGACAAAAATATACCACAGTCTTAATAAATACTCTTGGAAGGAAAAATAATAGTTCAAGCACGGTTTCTTCTTAGCACAAAGTCTTCAGTATCAAAAGCAACTCTTCTTCTCTAAAACACAGTTCTTGGCAACAATGTAACCCACGCGGGAGTCACATGACGTCGAGGCAAAGTTAATCCAAAGGTTCGGCGTCGACCGCGAGGAGCGCTACGTCGAGCCCGAAGTCGCACAGACCCCGACAACACAGTACCTTGGAAAAGTGAAGCACTCGATGATCAGCGGCGTCGAGATGTCCGGCGTCGCGTCTTCGGCGTCGATCGGGCCTCGGAGTCGGGGCGATCTGCAGCAGCGTCGACCGAAGTCAGGCAGGAGCAGCACTCACGAGATGAAGCAGGATACGGCATCGTCGATGCCGATGTTGCAAGAGTGAGCAGCGCTCACGGCGTCGAGAGGGCTCGAAGTCGATGCGATCAGCAGCGGTGCCGACACGAGGTCACTTGGAGCTGGAGCCGAACTCACTACTCACTGGCGTTGTTGCTGGCGTCGATCGGGCCCGGCGGCCGGCGTCGAGGAAGCGGGACACTGGAGCCGTTACTCACGATGTCGAGCTGGATTCGGCGGCGTCCGTCGGCATCGAGGTTGCTGGATTCTTTCAGAGGGGCTGGATTCACAAGTTTCAGCAAACAGCACTTTAAGCAGATGAAGTCCTTTAGCCCTGTGACTTCAACAGGAGACTGGCACTCTTCCAGCCCTTGGAGATTTTCTTAGCAAAGATTGAGAGTACACACACAGTTCCTCTCTCCTGGTTCCTTGGCAAAAATAAAGAAGCAATGCAGGATTCCCCCAACAAACAGCACTCTGGCAGAAGGGGTAGGCAGTCCTTAGATCAGCAGGCTTCTTGTCCTTGGTTCAGGTTTCCTTGTCAGAAGTGATCTCAATTCTTGGTTCAGGGGTCCTTCTCTTATACCCCTTTTTGGCTTTGATCCCTTTGTCCATGCAGGGGAATTTCCCCCCATCTTGGGTTTGTTGTGGGTGTTGCAAGGCCGAAGCACCTGGCCTATTCACTCTGCAGGGCAGAGTCTTCAGCCGCCCAGCAGGAGCGGAGCCAGCATTGTCACTGGCAGGGGCAGGGCCATCAGTTGCCCGGCAGGAGGTGGGCCAGGAAAGTCCCAGGCAGGCACAGAGTCATCAGTCGCCTGGCAGGGAGGCGGAGCCAGCATTGTATCAGGCAGGGCAGGCTATCAGGAGCTACTCTTCCCCTACTCTCAATGCAAATGCCCCACTCACCCCACACTGACTCATTCAGACCTCTGGAGCCACCCAGCTCCTGTCACACGCACACCAGAACCACCAGAGACCGGTAGACAGTTAAACAAGAAAATAGCTACTTTCTAAAAGTGCTATTTTCAAACACAGAGTCCAAAAACCATCCACACAAACGGATGCGTTATTAAACCCTGAGTTCAGGGATACCAAACTTGACATTGCACCATTCTCCCCGAGCCCGCTAGGATTATAGCATTAATAATCCTGGCAGCCCATTCTAACTGATGGAGAGCAGGTTACCTTACACTAGTGAAAAACAAATATGGCTGTAATTCACTATTAGGACATGCCAACCTTGTCAGGCTTGTCCTACCTTATGCTTACAATGCACCCTGCCCTTGGGCCTACCATAGGGGTGACTAACATGAAGTTAAGGGAAGGTTTAGGGACTGGCAAGTAGGTGTACTTGCGCAGTCTGCGTGACAGTACCAGACTGCACGTGGTCTAGCAATGGTAGACCTTCAGACATACTTTTACTAGGCCGCTCTTGTGGGTGGCACAACACGTGCTGCAGGCCCACTAGCAGCATTTGTATTTACAAGCCCTGGCACTCCTGGTGCACTCTACTAGGGACTGACAGTAAACCAAATAAGCCAAACATGGAATTCAATCAATACAGCAATTTCACATAGGGAGCACTTGCACTGTGGCACTGATCAGCAGTGGCACAGTGCCCAAAGCATTTACCAGCAAACACATCGTAAACAGAGGAGGCAAACAGAAAAAATGGAGGAGAGACTCATGGCAATGATGCCAGGTCTAACACGTGTCCCCTCCAGCTGAAATGTGGGGAGAACTACCCTTACCCTAGGGAGTCCTCTTCACTAAGGCGGAAAAATCTGGACAGACCATCAGCATTGGCGTGATCTGTGCCAGGGCGGTGTTCCACCATGAAGTCCATCCCCTGTAGGGAAATGGACCACCTCAACAGCTTTGGATTCTCACCCCTCATCTGCATCAACCATCTGAGGGGCCTGTGGTCTGTCTGAACCCGGAAGTGAGTCCCAAACAGGTAGGGTCTTAGCTTCTTCAGCGCCCAGACCACAGCAAATGCTTCTCTCTCTATCGCACTCCACCTCTATTCCCTGGGAAGTAACCTCCTACTGATGAAGGTTACAGGTAAGTCTCGGCCCTCTTCATTCACCTGAGCTAAGAACAGCCCCCACGCCATGCTCTGAAGCGTCCGTCTGGACAACAAATTCTTTAGAAAAGTCGGGTGCCTGGAGTATGGGTGCTGTGCACATTGCAGTTTTCAGGGTGTCGAAGGCCGTCTGACAGGCGTCAGTCCAGATCACAAGTCGTGGCTGCTTCCTGGAAGTCAGCAAAGTCAAGGGGTGCACAATGTTACCATAATCCTTGACAAACCTCCTGTAATAACCCGTGAGACCCAAGAAGGCTCTCACCTGAGTCTGGGTTTTGGGCGGTGCCCATGCCAGGATGGTATCAATCTTGGGTTGCAGGGGGGCCACCTTGCCGCTCCCTACTTGGTGCCCCAAGTACACCACTGAACCCTGCCCAATCTGGCACTTACTGGCTTTGATTGTGAGGCCTGCTCTGCGCAGGGTCAACAACACTTCCTGGAGGTGGTGCAAGTGTTCCTCCCAGCTGGCGCTGAACACTGCGATGTCGTCCAGGTAGGCGGCACTGAAATCCTCCAGTCCAGCCAAGACCTGGTTGACCAACCTCTGGAAGGTGGCAGGGGCATTCTTCATCCCAAAGGGCATAACCCGGAATTGGTAGTGCCCATCTGGTGTGGACAATGCTGACCTCTCTTTTGCCCCATCAGTCTAGGCGATCTGCCAGTACCCAGACGTTAGATTAAACGTACTAAGGTACCGGGCAGCCCCCAACCGATCTATGAGCTCATCAGCTTGGGGGATGGGGTGCGCGTCAGTCTTGGTGACTGAATTGAGTCCTCGGTAATCCACACAGAACCGAAGTTCCGGTGAAGCACCAGGCGCTGCAGCCTTTGGGACCAAGACCACTGGGCTGGCCCAAGGACTGCTAGAGGACTCAACCACCCCTAAGGCAAACATTTTGGAGACCTCCTCCTTGATGTATGCTCTGACCTTGTCAGTCACTCTGTAAGCCTTGTGCTTGACAGGAGTGCTGTCCCCGGTGTCCACATCATGGACACACCACTGAGTGACACCAGGAATCAAGGAAAACAGATCAGGGAATTGTCCCAACAATTGGCGACAATCCTGCTGCTGTTCAGGGGTCAGTGTGTCAGAGAGGACAACACCATCCACTGACCCATCTTGCTCTTTTGCAGACAGGAGGTCAGGAAGAGGCTCACTCTCCTCCTCCATTCCAGCATCTGTAGCTAGGAGCATGCCCACTTCGGACCTTTCTAAGTGGGGCTTTAAACGGTTGACATGCAGGACCCGCAAGGGGTTCCTGGGAGACTTCAAGTCCACCATGTAGGTGACATCGCTCTTTTTCTCCACAACCTCAAATGGTCCAGTCCACCTGTCCTTGAGCGCACAAGGTTCCACAGGGGACATAACCCAAACTTTCTGTCCAGGCTGAAGCTCTACCAGAGTGGCCTTCTGTTCGTACCACCGCTTCATCTCCTCCTGGCTGGCCTCCAGATTTGCCTGAGCAAGATCTCTGAAGCGCCTAGTCTGGTTCCTAAAGGCCAGCATGTAACTGTATACATCCTGGGGAGGTTTCCTGGGAGATTGCTCCCAGCCTTCTTTGACCAGACTCAAAGGTCCTCTTACCGGGTGTCCATACAAAAGCTCAAAGGGGCTGAACCCTAGAGACTTCTGTGGCACCTCACGGTAAGCAAACAACAGGCATGGCAAGAGGACGTCCCATTTACGCCTCATTGGTTCTTCAAGACCCATAATCATGCCTTTAAGGGTACGGTTGAATCTCTCAACCCACCCATTACCTTGAGGGTGGTAAGGAGTGGTGAACTTGTAGGTTACCCCACACTCCTTCCACAGAGACTTCATATAGTTGGAAATGAAGTTGGTGCCCCGGTCTGACACCACCTCTCTGGGGAACCCCATTCGGGAGAAAACACCCATCAGTGCCCGTCCCACCATGGGGGCCGTCACTGTTCTGAGAGGGATGGCTTCCGGGTACCGTGTGGCATGGTCCACCAAGACCAGGATGAACCTGTTGCCCAGGGCTGTCTTGGGGTCCAGGGGCCCAACAATGTCAATCCCCACCCGGTCAAAGGGGGTACTGACCACAGGAAAAGGTTGGAGGGGAGCCTTCTGCTTCCGCCCGCTTTTCCCACTTGCCTGGCAAGTTTGACAGGTCTTGCAATGGATATCTGTATCCCTTCTCATCTGAGGCCAATAAAAATGGGTGACAAGCCTGTCATAGGTCTTGTCCTGCCCCAGATGTCCAGCTAAAGGAACGTCATGAGCCAACCCCAGTAGGAAGGCTCTGAAGCGCTGGGGTACCACCAGCACACGGGCTGACCCAGGCTCAGCAGCCTTAGGCTCGCTATACAGGAGGTCGTTTTCCCAGTAAACAAAATGTGACCCTGACTGATCACCTGAGGTTTGGGCTGAAGCCTGCTGCCTCATACCCACAAGAGAAGGGCACACTTTCTGTTCTGCACAGAATTCTTCCCTGGAGGGACCACCATCCTGCTGCCAGTGGGTCAGCTCGGGCAGGTCTCCCAGTTCAGCAACTTGTTCACCTGTGGGTTCCAGGGCATACCCCTCAAGGTCTGCTTCCTCCTGGACCACGGGAACTACGGGGGACGGTTTCCCGCGCCCCCTGCCTCTTCTCTTTACAGCTGGGTCCTGGGCCATACTTTCAGGCTCCAGAACCCCATCAACACCCTTACTTGCTGTCATCGATCGAGTGGTTGCACACCCCCACTCTGGCACACCCAACATTTTCAAATGTGTCTCCCTCTCCACCTTAGCCCAAGGGGAGTCTTCTAAATCATTGCCCAGGAGACAATCAACAGGCATGGCGGGCCTTACAGCAACTTGAAGAGTACCTGAAACTCCCCCCCATTCAAAGGAAACTTGAGCTACCTCACACTCTCTCTGGGAGTTGTCAGCAGCTATCACAGGGTAGAATGCGTGGGGAACAACCTGCTCTCTGGACACCAAGTGACACTTGACAGCTGTCACACTCGCTCCGGTGTCTCTGAGAGCTTCCACTCTATGGCCATTAATGGTCACCCACTGCCTATATTTCTTAGTGTTACTAGGCAGCGGGGGTGGAGGGACCAATTCCATGTCTCCTAGAGAGACCAGGGACATCTCTGCGGGACCCTCCCCACCATGGGCAATCATCTCCTCCCCTCCCAGGGCTACACTCGCCAACTGACGGGGAGCTGCACGTGGTGGTGCAGTAGAGTTCTTCAAGGGACACTGAGGATCATAAAAACGGTGTCCCACCTGCTTACAAGCGAAGCAGGTCATTGGGCCCCTACGAACAGGTTTACCTGTCGGGGCCTCTGATTTCTTATCTGGGGGAGGCTGGGAACCCTTCCCTTGGTTCCCTTGGGGATTACTTTGGGGCCCTTTCTGGAACTCCTTCTGTTTACCCTTGTCCCCCCCCACTCTTCTGCTGGGGACCCTGCCCACCTTTGGCTGAGTCTCCCACTGGACCCTTGTGGACCCTGGTACTGACCCAGCGGTCCGCCTCTTCAGCAAGTTTTCTAGGGTTAGATTTCTTGCTATCAATAAGGTGCTGGAGCAGCTCTGGAAAACAGTTATTAGACAAGTGCTCCCAAGCAAACAAATCATAAAGAGCATCATAACTTTCCACTTTGCTGCCCTTTACCCAACCATCCATGGCTCTGCAAAAATATGACACATATTCCACCCACGTCGTACCAGGCAACTTCTTACATTCTCTAAAGGCCTGTCTGTACTTTTCTGGGGTTAGGCCATACCTTAACATTAAAGCATCTTTCATATGAGCATAAGACATCCTATCCTCAACAGGCATGTCTAACAGGGTATCTCTTCCCTCATTCACAAAGCGACCCCACAACCCCGCTCCCCAATCCTTCTCAGGGACCCGGTGGGCCAACAATGCTAACTCATATGCTTTAAACCATTGACCAATATCCTCATTCTTCTGAAAATCTTTGATCACATCTTTGGGAAAATAAAACCTACTTTCTGAAGGCACAGATGGGATGCTGCCACCAGAGGGATTCAATTCTAACTCTTTAGCTTTGAGCTCCAACTCCCTCATCCTGGTATCACGCTCAAAAGCTAACTTCTCTCTTTCAAACTCTAACCTTTTGATCTCCATATCAGCTTCTCTCCTGCCTCTTGCATTCTCTATTTCCAACTGCCCATCTATCTTAAGTTTTGCCATCTCCATGTTGTATGCTCGCTCCTTCGCCCTTTCTTCTCTTTCTTCAGGAGAAAGACCTTTGGCGGAAACACTGCTGCTAGGAGGGGATGGGGGCCCATTCACTGGCACCTCCTCCTCCCCTTCCACTGTCGGTACCACCACCGGATCAGCGGAATCTCTGGCCTCTACCCAGGCCTGCAATGCTTTTAGATATTCTGGTTTGTTTTTGCAGCCTGTGGTAGGAACTTTAAATTGCTTGCAAAAGGATTTCAGATCCTTTAACTGATAGTCGTTGATCTTACTCCTATCAAATTCCTCCACAACAACAACAGGGGTAGTGACTCCGGCATCACTCATGGTCAAAACTGGCAGTTTCAAAAATCAAGCTCCAGGAAAGCGGAGAACAAAAATAGAATATCCAACCAAGTAGATTGTGAATGCGCTATGGTCTGCTTTCACTATGTAGCGCACACTAATCACTGCACATGGGTCATAAATGCAAAGTTCCAATCCTCACCGCTGACCCACCAATGTTAGAAGCGGCTGTCTCCAGTTGGCAGAGGTATACACTTCTGACAAATAGGGACACACCTTTTCCAGTCAGGGCAAGGGGATCACACACTTAGATAACCCCTGCTCACCCCCTTGGTAGCTTGGCAAAGCAGACAGGCTTATCTCAGAGGCAGTGCGTTAAGCATTTATGACCACATACAGTAATAAAGTGAATACACTACAAATGGACACGACACAGTAGTATTATAAAAATAAGGATTTTTATATAAGGCTTAGCACAAGACCAAATAACAACAAAAATATACCACAGTCTTAATAAATACTCTTGGAAGGAAAAATAATAGTTCAAGCACGGTTTCTTCTTAGCACAAAGTCTTTAGTATCAAAAGCAACTCATCTTCTCTAAAACACAGTTCTTGGCAACAATGTAACCCACACGGGAGTCACACGACGTTGAGGCAAAGTTAATCCAAAGGTTCGGCGTCGACCGCGAGGAGCGCTACGTCGAGCCCGGAGTCGCACAGACCCCAACAACACAGTACCTTGGAAAAGTGAAGCACTCGATGATCAGCGGCGTCGAGATGTCCGGCGTCGCGTCTTCGGCGTCGATCGGGCCTCGGAGTCGGGGCGATCTGCAGCGGCGTCGACCGAAGTCAGGCAGGAGCAGCGCTCACGAGATGAAGCAGGATACGGCGTCGTCGATTCCGATCTTGCAAGAGTGAGCAGCGCTCACGGCGTCGAGAGGGCTCGAAGTCGATGCGATCAGCAGCGGTGCCGACACGAGGTCACTTGGAGCTGGAGCCGAACTCACTACTCACTGGCGTTGTTGCTGGCGTCGATCGGGCCCGGCGTCCGGCGTCGAGGAAGCGGGACACTGGAGCCGTTACTCACGATGTCGAGCTGGATTCGGCGGCGTCCGTCGGCGTCGAGGTTGCTGGATTCTTTCAGAGGGGCTGGATTCACAAGTTCCAGCAAACAGCACTTTAAGCAGATGAAGTCCTTTAGCCCTGTGACTTCAACAGGAGACTGGCACTCTTCCAGCCCTTGGAGATTTTCTTAGCAAAGATTGAGAGTACACACACAGTTCCTCTCTCCTGGTTCCTTGGCAAAAATAAAGAAGCAATGCAGGATTCCCCCAACAAACAGCACTCTGGCAGAAGGGGTAGGTAGTCCTTAGATCAGCAGGCTTCTTGTCCTTGGTTCAGGTTTCCTTGTCAGAAGTGATCTCAATTCTTGGTTCAGGGGTCCTTCTCTTATACCCCTTTTTGGCTTTGATCCCTTTGTCCATGCAGTGGAGGAGTGTGGCTCAATGGTTAGAGCGGCAGACCCTGATGCAGAGTTCTGCCAGGGACCAGGGTTCGATTCCCGCCTCGGCGGGGTCTCAGGCTCAATTTCCTCGGACCTGTTAATTCTCGCCTCGGTGCCTATTCTAATCACGGGCCCCACGCTGCAACTCTGGGCAATAGCTTGCTTAGCCTTCACACCGGCCCCAACAGCGCTAAGGATGCCTGGCTTCACCCTGGGGGTGCCCAGGAGTGGACACTTCACAAGGAAAGCCGGGAGGTGTTCCACAGCGGTATGAGTATCAGCGCCAGGAAGCCGCATAGGCGACACCGCAAGGTGACCGTCTGGTGACAGTGCGCTCTATAAGTACCATGACATTTACATTTACATTTACATGCAGGGGAATTTCCCCCCATCTTGGGTTTGTTGTGGGTGTTGCCAGGCCGAAGCACCTGGCCTATTCACTGTGCAGGGCAGAGTCTTCAGCCGCCCAGCAGGAGCGGAGCCAGCATTGTCACTGGCAGGGGCAGGGCCATCAGTTGCCCGGCAGGAGGTGGGCCAGGAAAGTCCCAGGCAGGCACAGAGTCATCAGTCGCCTGGCAGGGGGGCGGAGCCAGCATTGTATCAGGCAGGGCAGGCTATCAGGAGCTACTCTTCCCCTACTCTCAATGCAAATGCCCCACTCACCCCACACTGACTCTTTCAGACCTCTGGAGCCACCCAGCTCCTGTCACACGTACACCAGAACCAGCAGAGACCGGTAGACAGTTAGACAAGAAAATAGCTACTTTCTAAAAGTGCTATTTTCAAACACAGAGTCCAAAAACCATCCACACAAACGGATGCATTATTAAACCCTGAGTTCAGGGATACCAAACTCGACATTGCACCTTGCTCCCCGAGCCCGCTAGGATTATAGCATTAATAATCCTGGCAGCCCATTCTAACTGATGGAGAGCAGGTTACCTTACACTAGTGAAAAACGAATATGGCTGTAATTCACTATTAGGACATGCCAACCTTGTCAGGCTTGTCCTACCTTATGCTTACAATGCACCCTGCCCTTGGGCCTACCATAGGGGTGACTAACATGAAGTTAAGGGAAGGTTTAGGGACTGGCAAGTATGTGTACTTGCGCAGTCTGCGTGACAGTACCAGACTGCACGTGGTCTAGCAATGGTAGAGCTTCAGACATACTTTTACTAGGCCGCTCTTGTGGGTGGCACAACACGTGCTGCAGGCCCACTAGCAGCATTTGTATTTACAAGCCCTGGCACTCCTGGTGCACTCTACTAGGGACTGACAGTAAACCAAATAAGCCAAACATGGAATTCAATCAATACAGCAATTTCACATAGGGAGCACTTGCACTGTGGCACTGATCAGCAGTGGCACAGTGCCCAAAGCATTTACCAGCAAAAACATCGTAAACAGAGGAGGCAAACAGAAAAAATGGAGGAGAGATTCATGCCAATGATGCCAGGTCTAACAGGTAGTATTCCTGTTTGTAAGAACAGCAGGTAAATAATATGCATCTAATGATTGAGCACATTTTATTTTTGGCCTGCTTTTAACTGATAAGATGAGTGTGGCAACTGTTTTATTTGTTTATATTGGAAAGATTTTTACACCTGTTTTATTAGTATATATTGTCATGATTTTTAGTAATCAATCAATATATGCTACTTACTTACACTGGATTAACTCCTAACCTTGGTTGTACTACTCAACATAAAGTACTTTAACACCGATCCAAGATGTCATCAAGGCTCCATAAAGGCAATTACAAAACAGTTCCTCATAGTACCTTACCGGCGAGAGTATTCCTTGTCGATAGGTGCCATCAGTTAAGTCATCCTGTTCCCCTCAGTTGCTCCAAAACTGTAGTCTTTCTTTTATGTTTGTGAATTTCCAGTTTTTTTCCACAACCTGGCCACCTTAACTGTGGCCGAACGAGGGTCGGATTGGTAATGCGGGCACTCGGGAAATGGCCGAAGGGCAAGTAGCCGAGTTCTAGCTGTGGTCTGCTTATTTGAGCAGCCTGGGGGTTGTCTGTGCTGTTAGGATGCCGCCAGCAGCTCAGTGGGTGCCTGAGTGGCCTTTCTGGAGGCAGATGGGTGGAGGTATCACTCCCTTTCTCTCGCTGGGCCGACCCATTAATGTATGCTGATTGAGCGGGGGCAGGGGGCCTGAGCAGAAGTGGTCTCACTTGCATTCATGTGTGGCTCAGCAGTGTGAACTAATCTGTGCAATTGTTTTTTATCTAAGTGAAGTTACTAAGACATGCCCCCACCCTCTTTCTTTTCATAAAACTTCGCTGAAGCAGAGTTTTGCTGAAATGCAATATGCAAATGTGGGCCACTTTTTTGTGGTATGCCCGGCCCGATTTTTGATCCCAATCCAACCCTGGCAGAACTCCTGATCTATCGTCGAATTTGCACAAGAGTGCATTAAAATTAGACATCATTGTATTGGGAAAAACAGCACATCACTTGCACCTGAGAATCCTAGCCTTGGCGATAGCATCTATTATTCATTTAAATTATAAAAGCGTGAAAGAGCTAGATTATCTCCCCGAAATGAGTTTCCTTTGGGAGCCTCGCGATTTACAAACAGTTTTAATGTTAACGTGGAAAAATATCAAAACCCAAAATCTTAGCGCTCCTTCTTTTGCCCTCTGTACAATCACATGTTTAGAATTCTTCAGCTGCTGCTGAAAAGCAGCTAATTTTCCCTTCTGTCCCCTCACATATAACTTCTCTCAAAATAAATCACTCTGTATAGACTAAAAATGAAAACGGCACCTTCCTCTAATTTTAGAGTTATTACATAAACTGACCCCTCAAAACAAATTACACTGAAAAACATTGGAAGTGATTGCCCTACATTCCCGTTTACGGAAATACTTCCCTGACGCTATTCCGGCCATTACGCAGCGCGTAAAGTGACAGCTACTTTATGATGCTTACTTTAAAGTGCCGGGTGACCTTTCTCTGGCAGCTTCCGCGGCTTCACTGTGAGAGCAATAATAACACTGCTGCGCCCGCGTCCTATCGCCGCCCAGGTCTTAATATTGCTAAAACTGAAGAAGCAGCCGCATTTAGCTCAAGGGGATGCACTTCAAAGACAAAAAAAACAATCTGGAAGGCGGCCCAGGAGTCCCTAGATGTGCCCTCTCAGCTCGTGCAGCACCAGTGTATGATTTATAATTAGGGCTCGTGGTTTTATGGCATTTATCTTTTTGACTTTCCCATCAGTATTTATCCATATTGGTGTTTGTTCTAGCATAGAAATTATGATGCAGCTAGTGTATGACCATATTATTCAAATACATTATTTTGCATTTTCTCTTGGATGCCCTTTAGGGTTACAGTGCTGAAAGCAGCCATACAGAATGCAACAATATACTCGTAAACAAATTAGCACTATGGAAAATGACACCTGTATTTGCAACTATGCACGCTTTATAAGGGAATATTTTTTTTTTAATTCCCTGTGCCAAAAGTATGTACAGCTTTTGACTTGACAATCAAGAGTAAGTGTAAATAGTACTGCTTAAAGGAATTCCAAATGTCCGTTAAAAAAAAAAATCATTGGTATTTATTTGTAAAAATCAGGAAAAACACCTCCGATTGAGCAATGACCCCCTTATGATTCATCTTATGTTTGGTAAAGGTCCCGACCAGCCACGTGGCATTGACCACTGAGCTATAGGGAAGGTACACTACCAATGGTTCCTTGGACACGGCATTAGGCCAATGTATATCTGTGAGGTGACATTTCTAAACACTCGCTGCCGGGTTCTTGCATGTTAAACCATGTGTAGCTTGACACGTAAAGGACCCATAGTCTGCACTCTGCATACAAATTCATTGGAGCATTACAATACCGGGGTGATACTACTGGTCGAACCTTTTTGACTTCCTTGCTACAACCCATTCAAAATTCAATTTTTGTTTTTAGAAATACATTAATTCTTTTGTACAAAAATCACAATAAAATTTGCATGCATAGGTTCACTTCTATGTTTCAAGAAAATGTCCTCCTGTCTTGGCATTCCCAAAGAATTGCTGGATAACTCTTAAGGAGTTCATTCTATCTCAGCACTTTGAGGGTATACACATTTAAATATTTACACATTCGGAAATGTAGTAAGTACACATTTCCTCATGTGTGAAGGCACAAGATAAAAGCATAGTCAATGAATTTCTTTGTTTTCTTCTTACTCTTTCTGCACAGTCTGTCATGTACCTTGTCGCACCACGCATGCAGGAAACCACACTGGACACAGGTTGTGGTTAGAGGTACTTCTTTATTGTATGTATGTCGGTCGTCTGTCTGGGCACGTCCGCCCTCGTCCTCGTCCTGCTACCTAATCTCCTTTTCCTGTCTGACCACAGGAAGTGGTCTGGTGACCTGGTCACCGCCCTGTGACCCACAGGGTCCTAGTGTCCGGTCCCTGTCTTCTGTCTTCGTCATGGTTATCACATCTCCCCCCCTGTCACAACAAAGTCTTCTCGGCATGCACAAATTCCTGGTGTGTCCACACTATGGACAAGAGAGAGAGAGAGAGAGAGAGAGAGAGAGAGAGAGAGAGAGAGAGAGAGAGAGAGAGAGAGAGAGAGAGAGAGAGAGAGAGAGAGAGAGAGAGAGAGAGAGAGAGAGAGAGAGAGAGAGAGAGAGAGAGAGAGAGAGAGAGAGAGAGAGAGAGAGAGAGAGAGAGAGAGAGAGAGAGAGAGAGAGAGAGACACTACATTTCTTCTATCAGTCTCTTTGTCTTTTTGCACTCTCTCCGTGGTCTTTGTTCTCCGCTCCGTTCATGTTCTCCGCCTTCTTCTTTGTGTGTTGTCATCTCTCCGTTTGTTCCTTGCTCTCTGTCTTCCCCTTCCGGTGTTGTTATTGCCCGTTCCCCTTCTTCCATCTTGAGTTCCTTGAAGTGTGAGCTGTTTCTTGTTATTTTCCGACGATCTGAGATCGCAGTCACCATCGACCCTTTTACTCCAGTCACTACTAGAGGATCTTTTGAAAAAGGGCTGTCAGATTTCCTTTGCTGTGTCTGTTTCACAATTACCAAATCTCCTTCTTTTAGCTTGTGTTCAGCTGCATTCCTCTTTTTGTCAGCGTATTCTTTCATTTTCTTTTTTTCTTGACCGTCTCTTTCGGCAATCTCCTCTCTGTTACTGTCCGCTGCGGCCTCTGTTTGTCCTTTTCCTCAGCCGATGCGGTATCACAATCCTTGGACCTCTCATCATGACTCCGTTCTCCGTTTCAGACAGCTCTTCGCCAATCTTTTTGAACGCCAGCAGTTCTTCCTTGTCGACCCCTTCTTCCGTGACAGTGTTGCTATTGATATGCCTCCATCTTTGGAGCCTCACTATCGCCCCTACTGCTTTCATTGTTGGGTCTCTTTTTGTCTCCCGCTCCAACTCTTCACTTGTTATAGACGCTGGAGTGTTTTGTTTTACAATGAAGTTCAGATAGTCTTCTGCCATTGTGGTGCCACCCTTTTGGTGCGGGAGCGGGTGGCGCGACATATAGTCAGCTGGGTTTTGGTCTTTGCCTGGTTTGTGCACTATTTTGAAATTATAGTCCATCAGCCTTATTCCCCACCTTTCTATTCTTGGTGGTATTTTCGCATTTGGGTTGCCATATATGGTCACTAGTGCTTGGTGGTCCGTCACTATTGTGAAGGGTTTTCCATATATGAACATGTAGTAGTGTTCGCATGCCCATACTACTGCCAAGCTCTCCTTCTCTGGCTGAGAGTATGCTCTCTCGACATCTGACAGACTCTTGCTTCCATAGGCTACTATCTGTCGAGGTGAATCTTTACCTGGTTTGTGTTGGGCTAGTATCGCGCCCAGACCTACCGGGCTGGCGTCTACTGTTAGTTCAGTGCATAGGTTCGGGTCGAAATATGCCAAATGGTCTACTGCTGTTACGGACGCTCTTATTTCCTCGAACG
Organism: Lissotriton helveticus; assembly: GCF_964261635.1. Lineage (NCBI taxonomy): Eukaryota > Metazoa > Chordata > Amphibia > Caudata > Salamandridae > Lissotriton > Lissotriton helveticus. The sequence goes on along the minus strand of NC_136069.1, from coordinate 1,376,873,086 downwards.
CCTTTTTGCATTCTGTGGTCCATTCAAATGCGTGTCCTTGTTTTGTTAGTTCTCTCAATGGTGTGCTCACCGTTGCGAAGTCTTTGATATACCTCGCGCAGTAGCTGGCCAGGCCCAGAAAGGATCGCACTTCAGCGACGTCTTTTGGTTCACTCGTTTTCTCAAGCGTGTCTATCTTGCTCCGGTCTGGCCTCATTCCTTTCTGTGAGAATATGTGTCCGAAAAATACTAATTCTTCCCTTCCCAGTTCACATTTCTTCTCATTTACTGTCAGGCCCACCTCTACGAGCCGTGAGCACACTGCCCTTAGAGCCGTGTCGTGTTCTCCGTCTGACTTCCCAAAGACCAGAATGTCATCGCTGTAGTTGAGGCTGTTCCTTATCGGTCTTATTATCTGCCTGACCGTTTCTTGAAATATCTCTGCTGCTGAAGATATTCCAAAACTCAGCCTTTTGTAGCGAAACAAACCTAGGTGCGTTGAGAATGTCGTTATGTATCTGGACTGTTCGTCCAACTCCAATTGATGGTATCCCTTGCACAGGTCTAGTTTGGAAAATTTTCTCATTCCCGTCAGGCAACTTATCATGTCGTCTAGATGTGGCCCTGGGTGCCGTTCTCTTTCAATGGCTGTGTTTGGTATTCTCATGTCCACGCAGATTCTTATCTGTGTGGTGTCCTTTTTTGGTACGGCCACTATTGGGGACACCCATGGCGTTGGCCCTTCTGCTGGCTCGATGATATCCTGTGCCAGGAGGGCCTTTATTTCTTCCTCCACCTGAGGTTGTAGATGTATTGGTACCCTTCGGTGGTGCTGTGCGACTGGCCTGACAGCTTCATTTATGTGCAGGGTTATTTGTCTTCCTTTCAGCTTTCCTAGTCCTTCCGTCAGGGTCGGGAATTCCTGTAGTATGCTCTCCTTCTCCGACATGTGGTACGTCATTTTCAGTAGGCCCATTAGTTTTGCTGTTATATTGCTTAGTAGACACGGTGCGGGAATGTCTCCTCGTAACACGTGTATTTCCTCTGTGACAGTTTTGCCCTTGTGCGTCATGGTGTCCGTGAATTTTCCCATGTTCGTGACAGGATTCTGTGCACCCCACGTAAATACCCTTACGCTTGATGGTTGTAACGGTGGCTTCCTCTTCATCTTGTCATATTCGGTGGCACACATGATGTTGCACGTGGCTCCGCTGTCCAGTACAAATTCCGTTTGATGGGGCCCTACTTCAATGGTCACCCAGTCCGTCTTCTTTATTGACTTCCTGTCTATTAGCCTGATGTGTTCCTCTTCAGGCTCTCCATCTGTGGTCATGAGGTATAGGCGTTCTACTTTCCTTGTTATTTCTTCCTCTACCTCTTCTCCTCCTGACTCTCCAGACGAGCTTCTCTCCGTCGCGTCCATGTGCCTCACATGTCTTGTTGTTGCTGTTCTTGGCCGTCCAGGTTTGCCACGTTCATATTTAAAATGCCCACCTTGGCACATGGTAGCAAAATGGTTGCTTCTGTTGCATTTCTTGCATGTTTGACCGAATGCTGGGCATGGTCCTTTGTGAGGGAATTCCAGACCGCACCTGTAGCATTGGGAACCTTGTTTCTTCGCCGCTTGTTCCTTGTGTCCTCCCTTCCAGTTCCCTTTCTTGCCTACGTCTGACAGTCTATGTATTTGCTCTCCCTTTCGGTCCATTTGTTTCGCTTGTATCATTGCTCTTGCTTCGGCCCTTGCTAGATCTAAAAAATTTTCTAGGGTGATCGGTTCTTTTAGTAGTCTTGTGCGGAATTCCGTGTCTCGGCAGCCTTCTATCATTTTGAGGCGAAGTGCCTGTTCATTGTCGTATTTTTCAAATTCGCAATGCGCTACTAGTTTCCTCAGCCTTGTTGCGAAATCATCCATGGACTCTTCTGGTTGCTGATATGCCATGTGAAAGGAATATCTCTCAAAGTCAACATTTCTTTGGGGGTCAAACTTGGCCGTTAGACATCGTTTTAACTTCTCATAGGTCTCTAATTCACTCGGTGGCAGTGTTATGAGGAGGTCATCCACCTCATCCCCCACATAGTTCAGGAATAGATCCAGTTGTTTTTCTTTCACCACGTCAGTCGCCTTCATGTATCGTTCAAATTTTATGAGCCATTTCTCCCATCTGATGCCCACTTGTGGTTCCGATACAGTGAAAGGCACTGGTCTGCGGAATTGTGCGCTTTGCTTTGGTTCCGACATGTCTCTTGTTCCTTTCTGTTCTCTTCTTTATTGCTGCCTGTTCACCCTTATTTCCTTATCGTGCCTCTGTTGTCTTTGCTTGTGCTTGTTTTAAGTGTTTCTTTGCTTTTGTCCTTTTATTTCTCTTTTGTCTGCTCTCTTTTGTCTCTTTTGTCTATTTCTCTTTTGTCTGTTTTTTCTTTGGGCTTCTATTGTGTTCTTTTCTTTTTTTTTTTTTTCTTTGCTTTTGTCCTTTTTACTTGCCCCTTTTCTTCCACTTGTTGTTATTTATTCTTCTTGGTGCTTTTTCCTTTCTTAATAGCACTTTTCACTGTTTTTCGCCCTTTGCCTGCCTTTAAGATGGCCGCCGCGCTTATTCTCTCTTCTTATTGGCTTCTATAGCCTGACTCTAAGATGGCCGCCGTCTTCTCGCGAGACTTCGCGGCCAATCACGAGGCCGCCTGACCTCAAAATGGCCGCCGCGCTCGTTCTTCGTCCCTATTGGTCCTCGCGCCTGGCCCCAATATGGCCGCCGAGACTCTCGCGAGAGCTCGCGCTGGCTTTGCTTAATTATCTTTTGAAGCTCGCGCTCTTTGGCTGGCGCTTACCGCTTCGATTGCGGCGGTCGGGGTGGGCTCCCATGTCGCCTCTTTCTTCTGCTGGATGGCGCGTCACTCTTCCCTCTTCGTGTTTTTGATCACGACGTATGATCCTGGTTGGACACGATGTTCCGCCGATCAGCACAGCATGCAGTCCGTCACCGCCTCGTCGCCAGATGTCATGTACCTTGTCGCACCACGCATGCAGGAAACCACACTGGACACAGGTTGTGGTTAGAGGTACTTCTTTATTGTATGTATGTCGGTCGTCTGTCTGGGCACGTCCGCCCTCGTCCTTGTCCTGCTACCTAATCTCCTTTTCCTGTCTGACCACAGGAAGTGGTCTGGTGACCTGGTCACCGCCCTGTGACCCACAGGGTCCTAGTGTCCGGTCCCTGTCTTCTGTCTTCGTCATGGTTATCACACAGTCCAACCTATGTTGGGGAGCATTTTTCTCACATTTTGCTTTATATTGAAAACTGGTATACTCCTTGCATTGTAGGTATTAAACCTACAAACATTTTCAGCATGGGAAAAAAAAAGTTCACCTCCTTTTACAAGTGTTCCACCATGGAGCTTCCACAACCCGCTCCCATGAAAAGATGTACTTATACCTTAAAATACACCATACTGGCATAATTTTAAGTGTGAAGGAGTCCATAATTTGTAATAATTTGTAATTGACCTTAATGAAGACAAATTAGTTTTAGATCTTCTGCCCCATCCTATGGGTCGTTCCCCTATTTCTTCATATATTCTTAATGGAACTTCATTAAAAATATCAATATAGGGGGGCGTGGCCTGAGAGGCCAACATGGCAGACTCTCTCTAACGGAGCTCCGAGTGGAACCCCTTTAATCCAGTAATTTTCCGGTAACATACCTGCCATCGCCCATCAATCTTCAGTCCCTGCATTCTTTATTGCAAGGCAAAGTGGCAGATGTGACCCATGCTGTTGAGACTCCTTTCAAAGATGACCTGTGGGCTGAGGTCTTGCTGGACTGCGCTGACTGGTGGTGAGACGCTGCTCCGCAGTGTATGCCCTCACTACAGGCCAAGGGAAGTGGAGCATCGGTGACATGGTTCTTCCCCACAACAACCTTTCACTGCGGCGCTGCTGTGGGGGTGGTCTTACTGCGCCTGCTGGTTGTCTGAGCCGTGAGGTGTGGGCCAAGCGATCAGCATTGGTGCTCCACAGATAGGATCTGCTCTGTCCTTCCCTTCTCGCTGCCTGCCACCCGGCCCTAATGGCTGTTGGACCCCCTGGGCTGTGGGATTTGCTGTGGTGCCGCCGCCTCGAGAGGCTGGCGACTAGGAGGCCCCATTTTGCAACTGAGGGTGCTGGGACCCATGAAGGACTGTGCTGCGACCTGCAAACCTGCCTGGGTGGGTCTAGGGCACTGTGCCGCATCACTGCTCACCATCACAGATATTAAGAGGGACTGGAGGCCTTTGAGACTCCTGCTGCAGGGCACCAACTGCTTAGGCTAGCTTAGGCCCAGAGGCTGCAGTTATTGAGCTCTCCTCCCCAGCGGAGGTCCAAGGGCCTCCAGACACATAATTCCAAGGCACACCAGAGGAACAGGGCAGCCGGGTCTGGGCCACAGTGGTGAGTGAGGGGCAGCAGAGCCCTCTTGAGTAGCCCATTTGTTCCTGGTGCAGGTGAAGTGAGTGGTGAGAGGTGTGGGGACAAGACACACTTTCAGGAGCAGCACAACTGCTCCCTTTCAGCACCCAGAGTTGGAGGGCCCAATTACCCATGAGGCGCTTCCCTATATAACAACCTCAGCATATTATATTTTGGAAGTGGCAGGCCACCCCTTGCTCTTGTTTGCATTTATAAGTGGGTGGTGGTGGCTCTTGGTCCCACCCTGCCTCCGTTGGGCTGGACAATGATCTGCTTTTATTGGACTACCCTGAGAGGTGTACTCATTGGCCTGAGTTTCCCGCCGGGCCTGCCTAGACTTCCCACTGGTATAATTTGCCCTGACCGCCTTTATGCCTAACACTACACTCCAGGCTTCAACACCACACCTTCTCCTCCTTTGAGCTGTGGCTGCTCTGGGGGGCCGATGATCTCCTTCTCTCTTTGCTCCACTCTTGACCTGCTTTTGGGGAGACCATGGCAGAGCCCAGCACTCACCTAACTAGCCGTCTCCACTGACTTCTCCATGTCATGGATGACCCTCTCTCCTGCTGCAAGATCAGCTGCTCATGCTGCCGCAGAGCTGTGACAAGCAGGTCATATCTGCACTGGAAGAGCTGTTGCCACCTCAATGGTGGGGGATCTTTCCACAATTCTCCTGGCTATTCAAACTTCACAGGAATGTTTTGATTGCCAAAATCCTGACAATAGGAAAGATATATTATGATGTTAATTTGGATATATGATTTGATGTTAGATCTTAACATATACGAATGATATAGTACCAAGATAAAATGCGCCCCTAGTCAAGCTGTTACAATAGTCAGTTTGTATGGTGACTCCTCAGAAGTAGGATCACAAACAGTTGAACGCTGGATCTAGGAATTCACGATTCATACTGGTGTGATCATTTAACAGCCCATATTGGGTTTTTTCTGATTCCACGTAATAAAATGTTAAATACAAATACTAATCAAATCTCACAATATTGCAGCTATAATAAAAAACAAATGTAGACTGCATTTAAATAATTAGTTTCAAACTAAGCAGATTATAAGCTGGAGGACACTCAGGGACTTATTTATGGGGTTCTGACACATGGCTGCGCAGCAAGGTATCTTGATGCGCTGCCCTGTGTCAAAAGAAAAGGGCAGGAATATGCTATATCTATGAAATATAGTGCATTCCTCCCTTTCCCCCTTGTACCGCTTTGGCCGCCATAAGTGTGGCAGGGTATGCTCAGACGTGAATCCCTTGCTCACTTTGCCACTGGGTTCAAGCAAGCCGGGCTGAAGAAGGCTGTAATGCCAGAAACCGGTCCTCGGAAGCTTGCTTCCGGTCCAAGGAAAGGCATGGCTTGGCAGTTTGGGCTGGACTGTTCCCATGAGGCACAGGGTCAGACTGATTTGCATATAGCCATGTCTGAACTGGGGTGGCAGAGTGGGATAAATAACGGTGATGGATCAAACCCAGATCTTTTGACTGGGTGTGAGTGTTTGATTGGTTCAGATGCGCTGTCCATCACCACCCCCTTTTGTACCGCTTTGGCCGCCATAAGTGTGGCAGGGTATGCTCAGACGTGAGTCCCTTGCTCACTGTGCCACTGGGTTCAAGCAAGCCGGGCTGAAGAAGGCTGTAATGCCAGAAACCGGTCCTCGGAAGCTTGTTTCCGGTCCAAGGAAGGCATGGCTTGGCAGTTTGGGCTGGACTGTTCCCATGAGGCACAGGGTCAGACTGATTTGCATATAGCCATGTCTGAACTGGGGTGGCAGAGTGGGCTAAAGAACGGTGATGGATTAAATCCAGATCTTTCGACTGGGTGTGAGTGTTTGATTGGTTCAGATGCTCCGCCCATCACCACCCCCTTTTGTACCACTTTGGCCGCCATAAGTGTGGCAGGGTATGCTCAGACGTGAGTCCCTTGCTCACTTTGCCACTGGGTTCAAGCAAGCCGGGCTGAAGAAGGCTGTAATGCCAGAAACCGGTCCTCGGAAGCTTGTTTCCGGTCCAGGGAAGACATGGCTTGGCAGTTCGGGCTGGACTGTTCCCATGAGGTACAGGGTCAGACTGATTTGCATATAGCCATGCATGCACTGGGGTGGCACAGTGGGCTAAAGAACGGTGATGGATTAAACCCAGATCTTTTGACTGGGTGTGAGTGTTTGATTGGTTCAGATGCTCCGTCCATCACGACCCCCTTTTGTACCGATGTGCCAAAGCAGACACCCTTGTGCCATGTTGAAAGGGTGTCTGCGTTGTAGGGCTGATTGTTTTTGTGCAAGAAGGGTCACCTTCCTGCACAAAAATAAGTAAGAGAGGTGTTTTCCTCTTTCTATGTGTGCTACAGAATAAGGGTATTTCTCCTTGTTGTACCCCCCTGATGCCACCTCTGGAGTGGCGTTAGAATATGCAGCATTCCCAGATTCAATGGGTGTTGAGTGGCAACACCCACAGCAACACTAATGGAACACCCCTTTCACGCAGTGTTGTGCTTGCAAGTGGCACTTGTTTACAAGGCCATGAAAAGCCACGCAAAGAGGCATTGTGTAGCCCTGATGCAAAAGTGCTGCCCGGGGCCCCGGAAATGAAGCCCTGAGTCGGCTTGCAAGGTTCCTGGATTTGTTCCATCTCACATAAGGCAGACCAGCATGGTTTAATTGTGTTAGAGAAGTTTGCGGAAATTGGTTGTTTACACCGACTGATCATATTGAGGGTGATATAACACCTAGCATCACATGGAAAAGTCACAGTTGCTCATCCATAACTGACTATGTGATTACAGCATATAGATATTTTAAATTCATAACTGGTTTGCAATTAATGCATAATTAATTTAGTGATAAGTCTTACAACTTTGGTTGGATTTGGTCACTTATAAACACATGGGGGCCCATTAGGATGTCGGGCGGTGGCACCACCATGGTGCTGGCGGGACTGAAAATGCCTTTTTCCACCCGCAAGCAGCGGGAAACACGTTTGCCATATTAGTATTGCAAAACATTGGTCAATTCTCGTCTGCCGCGGAGCGACATGCACCGCCATCAAAGTGCGCCCGTCACCGCGGCGGTGGGAGCCAATGGAGACTCTCCGCCGTGTGGAACGACGTCCGCCCCGCTCCACAAATTAGGATGGCCCAAACAAGCAGACGCACCACAGTGGAGACACAGCCCAACCAGAGACGGCGGAAACTCGAGAATGGAGCGCGATACCAAACTCCTCTCCACCCAGTCACGAACGCCATGGACCCTGCCCTACATGTGTTCCCGGTGCTGTACTTGCTATAGCACTATCATCTCATGGGCCGCCACGGACGCCGTCGCAGGTACGCAACTTCACAAATATAACACACAACACACGGATTCACACAGGGTCCAAATCCACAACAGTCACCCTGCTGGGGGCATCAACACATCCACAAGGTCATCCACACATGACCCACCTGCCACCAAGTCACCCTACTGCATCCTGGACATACATCGACAATGAAGTTGCAGCAACGTCCCGGTCACGTCACCTCAGCGGTCAACACATGTGCACAATGCAGAAGGCAGGGCCAGTCCAAGCCTTGGGCAGGGCACTAACACCACAGGGACACACCTCCCAACACCACACATGAACACACCCCATGAAGGCACAGGCCAGGTGCCCATCCTCTGCACCCACACAACAAACAACCAGGGAGACAGCCACTGCAGGAGTGGCTGCAGAGGAACACACAACACACAACACCAGTGCCACACACACTGAAGGCTGCCAATACTTGCTAGTACATACACACACAAACAAACACACACCCTGGGTGTAGCCACAAACATAACACGCACACAGGGATGCCTGAACAGATGTCTGCCCAAAACCAGCACACAAACGCAAAACACTACAGAAACACACACTGAACCCCATCAGAAACAGACATACCCTGTCAGCAAAACCGACGAAAGGTAATGGGAGCACAGACACCACAGGAGTGCACAACCTCATCACCCAGGAACAAAACACACACAACATACCACAAATCACACAAGTAGTGTACCATCACAGAACTACACTGCCACATGAAACCAACCACAGATGCACATGAAATCAAAAATTAACAAACACTACAGGACATCAGGGGATGCACATCAGGCAATGCCAAGGCCACATACACACAGAACTGTATGCACAACAAGCAGTGTGTGCACACCAACCAGAACAGTTACACACAGACATGATTGACACAACTTCTACACACACAACACAGATCAGCACAGCACAAACACAACAGCACACCCATGAAGTGAAGCAATACCACAGCCAACACACATACATCCAACACAACAACAACAGATGCACCACTCTGGGATACAAGAGCAGAACCATCCTGACCAGAGCACTGGTCAGCACACACAGCTGAAGTGCACATGAGTAATCCTCACTGATTAATAGCACAAGAACATCACACATAAACCATTGGGGCAATGTCCATACTGGAACATCACACTTGGCCCAAGAACTGCACCACAAAGCACAGTGTCACAAATGAAGTCATGGGGAGGCACACACACGGGTAAATCAAGGGGACAGCTGACATCAAAGTGAACTGTCTTGCATGTCAGTAGTCGACATGTAAGTGTAAGGGGTGTACCATACTCAAATAGAGGGAGTGCAGACTCACAATGGGCAGGCATAACTGGCACACATAGGGGATGGCATTACACCACACACACCATGCCACACAGGAGGATAAAAGGCACCATGTGCCTGCAATGCATGAGAAACACAACCACAATGGCTGCGTGGAGCAGCAGGGCTGCACAGTCTACACAAACACTATCAAGACACATGGATGGTCAAACAAACACAACACTGATGTGCAAGTCACACACACTGCTCACCCATAAGTGGCCAAAAAGACAAGTAGGAGTCAGACAGAACAGCATAGACACACCAACACACTGCACAGTGCACAACAGACAACCCACACATGTGCATACAACCACATCCACAGGCAGAACAATTCAAACAACAGGCACACAACTCCTGGGTGACACATGTGTGTCTTTCACAATCATGGGGCACACACACATCCACAGGTGGCACAGCAAGTACATGATAATCTGCACAGGCAAGGGCAGAACAGTAGTGAATGACAAGGCCAGTAGGCATGGCAAAGTGCAGAGTGAGTACATGAGAATCTGCACAGGGAAGGGTAGAACAGCAGTGAATTACAAGGCCAGTGGGCATGACAAAGTGCAGAGTCAGGACATGAGAAGCTGCACAAGCAAGGGCAGAACAGGAAGGCCAGTGCGCATGGCAAAGTGCAGAGTGAGTACATGAGAATCTGCACAGGCAAGGCCAGAACAGCAGTGAATGACAAGGCCAGTGGGCATGGCAAAGTGCAGAGTCAGGACATGAGAAGCTGCACAGTCAAGGGCCGAACAGCAGTGAATGACAAGGCCAGTGGGCATGGCAAAGTGCAGAGTGAGTACATAAGAATCTGCACAGGCAAGGGTGAAGCAGCAGTGAATGACAAGGCCAGTGGGCATGGCAAAGTGCAGAATGAGTACATGAGAATCTGCACAGGCAAGGGCAGAACAGCAGTGAATGACAAGGCAAGTGGGCATGGCAAAGTGCAGAGTGAGTACATGAGAAGCTGCACAGGCAAGGGCAGAACAGCAGTGAATGACAAGGCCTGTGGGCATGGCAAAGTGCAGAGTGAGTACATGGGAATCTGCACAGGCAAGGGCAGAACAGCAGTAAATGACAAGGCCAGTGGGCATGGCAAAGTTCAGAGGCAGAACATGAGAACCTGCACAGTGAGTGTGTTTGACTGTACCCTTCCACGGCCAGCAACACACCCAGGTGGTAAACAGTGGGCAGGACTAGCACATCTGCATGAGAGACAGGTGTGTGAGGGGGACTACCACTCACTCTTGGCAGTCAGGCGGGCTTGGAGCTAGCTGTGTGTCGGGCACAGCAGGACCACTTGACTGGGAAGAGAGAGGCCCAGGTGATGTAGGGCTATCAGTGGCTTGGCAAGCTGGATGGCTGTTTGGCGCAGGTGGTATAGTGGCACGTGGAGGTGGAGTCATGCAGACCTGTGACACATTGTGGATGGGAAAGGTTTGAGGGGTGCCTTTCCACTTCTTGGGAATTCAAAATGCCTTCCCTCTACTGGGGTCAATGCGAACTGGTGATGACACAACAGGCACACACACCAACAGACCCGCATCAGGTGCAGACACTGGCACTCCCTCTGGTGACGTCCTGGATCCTGCAGAACGCTTTGTGTGGCTACGCCTTTGGACCACCTTCCCCTGTTTGCCAGGTGTACCCCCTACAGTGCCCTCCTTCCCCTGTTTGCCTGGGGTAGCCCCTACAGTGCCCTCCTTCGCCTGTTTGCCAGGGGTTTCCCCTACAGTGCCCTCCTGCACCTGCTTCACTGGGCTTGGAATTGGAGTTGATGTGGTGGGGGAATATGGCCCTGAGCCCTTCCTAAGTGTACCCTTGCTGTACAACACCTCCTCAAGGGGCATAGACACTGTACGCCTAGCTCTGCGTGAAGTTTTAGATACAGGAGAGTCCTTTGCTGGTGATGCCTCTGAGGCATGTGAGGCTGATGTCTGCTTCATTGCTTTTTCAGCCTTGCTCTTCCCTGACGGGCTCTTGTCTTTGCATTCTGGGGTGGCTCTGCTCTTCTGTGGGGATGATGTCTGCGGGCGGGCCGACTTGGGTTGTATCTGCTGTATGCTCCTTGTGCTGTATCGTGTCTGATGCATGCAAACCATTGTCACTGTCAACTCATGTGGCCACTGACTGGGGGGTGGACAAAGGCAACTGAGCAGGAATGGGAGTATGTGCCTGTTGAAGGGCACACGTCACTGTGGATGACAAAGCCTGCACAGTACGGTGTAGCCCACCCACGTCAGAGTGTATGCCCTCCATGTAGGCAACCACCTGGCCTAATTTTTTGTCATGGTCATTGAAGGCATTGAGCAGGGCTGTCTGGCCCACACAAAGCTGGTGCAGGAGCTCAACAGACTCAGCACTGAGGGCAGCAGGGGGACAGGTGCAGGCTCAGCAGTGCCAGGTGTGAATGTAGCTCATCCCCTCTTACTGACACGGACACGGGCAGCACCAGTGGAAGTGGATGGGAGGGTGGGCACTGGCCACTGTGTGATAGAAGATGATGCAGAGTCCCATTTCCTGTGCCTGCCAAAATGGATGCATCCCCGCTGGCATCAGATGATGTTGAACTTTGTGTCTCAGGCAGGGATTCTTCCTGCATACTACGGTCCCCCTCTGATGCGCTAGTGACCTCTGTGTCACTGGGCTCCTGTGCAGCTGTAAGGCTACTCTCGCCACCACTCGTTTCCGGCTCCTGTCCCTCCATGTCCACTGGCCAATCTGCAAGAGAGAGAGATGCAGTGTTGGCTTAGTGTCATCAACAGGAAAAAGCAATTCAATCAATGCAGTATAGAAGATGACCAAATCTACATGTTGACCACCACACTCTGCAATCACATTGCAGCAACTCATTACATAGAACACAACATTGCCTGTAACCCTGAATATCTGCCATGACTGAGCCATGTTAAGGCAACACAGCACAACACCCTGCCCGTGGATGAAGTCTACCAGACACACAAATTGCTCTGCCGACACCTATGGAAATGATGTGGGCACGCCACTTATTGCCACTTGCAGACCTTGAGGACACAGAAGGGGACAACACAGACACCTAATAGGACATGACAGTCCACAATGGCAAGTAGCCCATGACAAACACGATGTTGTACTCTGTGGCACATTGTTGTCAGATGTATGAGACTCAACGATCAAGGTGCATGCAAAGTATGCATACATGAAGTCACACTCAGATTGTGGACACTGCTGTTCACCCTCAAATAGATTCCCCACATTATCCCAATGCTGAATGACCATGTAGATCGTAACACATCTGGCTATGGGAATGCACAGCAGGAAGGATCACCATTGTAAGGCAAGTTTGGGCCAATGCATGACACTGGTACCCATCCCAGCAGCCACTCACATGACACAGCACAGCACCACCCCACAAACACCACATAGGCCACTGCTGCCACAGGCCCTGTACACATGCATCCACTCCCTGCCAAAGTTCCCCTCCCCAAATACTCACCCCTACCTTGCTGCTGATGCTCCTTCAGACGTGCATCCAGCTCAGGATGAGTCACTGCCGAGATGCGGCCCATCAGTGGTGGCATGCTGCACCGTGCCAAATGCTTTGCTGCAATGGCCCTCCACACGGCCTTACGCTGGTGTACCTTGAGCTGCAGGCATGGAAGAAAAGAGGGGGAAATGATCAGTGATACAGTGTCATGGACCAACATCTATCAGTACAGTAGCAAGACACAGACTCATTACCAAATGTAATCTCTGACCATCCCACCCTGGGGTACACCTCACATGGGCACTCTGCATGGGCCAAGCGGAAGTGATTGCATGAATTTATGAGGGCTTACAGGGTCCCAAATAATCTAACACACATGCAGGATGACTGCACTGAACCCCCTCTGTGGCTTGCACACATCTCCAGTCCTATGTCTGTGTGTAGACTCACTGTGTGCATGACTGGGCAGCAGTCAATGAGCATGTCCTGTGAACATATCTGTATGTCATGTGTGTGGCATCGGGGTACATAGACTCACCAACAAAATATACATCAACACAAGTGTGGTCATGTGCAATTATACAGGGCTGCGATGGTGCATATTTGGATTTCAGTGTGAATGAACAACAGTAAGATCACAGTAAGTGCAGTTAAGTCATCTCGTCTTGGTGGATGGGCACTGTGCAGAGCATCTGGGTTCACACCGAGTCGGACAACAGGGGCACACAGAGACAATCATCCAAGCAATTACTGTCCTAGCACCTGCATGTACAACATCCTGTGACTCTGTATGGCTGACAATGTAACACACTCCACTCAGACATACAACTGCAGGCAGGAAAAACCGTGATATTGGGACACACACTCTTTCCTCCTGGACACAGCATGTTTGTCAGTATATGACACAACCCCACACCCTCAGGCATATACTGCAGCAGCCCAACTACATGTCTGCCCCCCCTGCCCTACACCTCCCTTCACGATGACTTACCACGACATTTGGGGCACCATAGAGCCTTGGGTAATGTGTGAGCACCTCTTCTACCAGGACCTCCTGCTCCTCGCTTATGAATGGACTGGCATGGATCTTCTCTGTCCTTGCCATCCGTGTGGACATGGAACACCTGAGGTGGAATTGGGTGGTGAGGGGTCTCTGGCAGCAGGTTCTGCAGGCAGCAGGTGAGGGTCCCAAGCAGCAGGTGAGGGTCTCTGGCAGCAGGCTCTGCAGGCAGCAGCAGGTGAGGGTCCCAGGCAGCAGGCCCTGGAGGCAGCAGCAGATGAGGGTCTCTGGCAGCAGGTTCTGCAGGCAGCAGCAGGCGAGGGTCCCAGGCAGCAGGCTCTGCAGGCAGCAGCAGGTGAGGGTCCCAGGCAGCAGGCTCTGGAGGCAGCAGCAGATGATGGTCTCTGGCAGCAGGCTCAGGAGGCAGCTGCAGGTGAGGGTCCCAGGCAGCAGGCTCTGGAGGCAGCAGCAGATGAGCGTCCCAGGCAACAGGCTCTGTGAGCAGTGGAAATGTGAGGCTTACTCCCACACATTTATAGCCCCCTGGGGTCGTTTCTGAGGTGCCAAGCTGCAACAGATGGTTGTCCATGTCTGCCTCTTCCAAAAGCATCCAATGACCGCCTCCGCGGTGGTGAAGCACGCCTACAGCGATCTTCAAACTTGCATCATGCCACCGCAATCATTGCTCCCATTGGCTATAGGCAATGCTCCATGGCAGTGATGCACCGCAGGGGCCCGGGTGCGCTACCGTGATGGTGCATCTTTCAAAAGCATCCAATGTCCGCCTCTGCAGTGGTGGAGCACGCCTACCGCGATCTTCAAAATTGCATCATGCCACTGCAATCATCGCTCCCATTCCCTGTAGGCAATGCCCCATGGCAGTGACACACCGCCAGGGCCAGGCGGTAGCTACCACGAGTAGGGTGGCGGGGCATGCCAACCGCCATCTTCCCATGTCTCAATGCCAATGACAACCGCACTTGTGTAAGGGGTGGTGTCGGTGACACACCGTCGGGGCCAGGCAGTAGCTACCGCGTGTAGGGTGGCAGAGCATGCCAACCGCCATCTTCCCATGTTTCAATGGCTAGCACTAGCGCACTTGTGTAAGGGGTGATGCTGGTGACACACCGCTGGGGCCAGGCGGTAGCTACCGCGAGTAGGGTGGCGGAGCATGCCAACCGCCATCTTCCCATGTCTCAATGCCAATGACAACCACACTTGTGTAAGGGGTGGTGCTGGTGACACACCGCCGGGGCCAGGCAGTAGCTACCGCACGTAGGGTGCAAAGCATGCCAACCGCCATCTTCCGATGTCTCAATGGCTAGCACTAGCGCACTTGTGTAAGGGGTGGTGCTGGTGACACTCCGCCGGGGCCAGGCAGTAGCTACCGTGAGTAGGGTGGTGGAGCATCAAAACGGCCCCATCTTCCCATGTCTCAATGCAAATGACAACTGCACTTGTGTAAGGGGTGGTGCTGGTGACACACCACCGGGGCCAGGCGGTAGCTACAGCGAGTAGGGTGGCGGAGCATGCAAACCGCCATCTTCCCATGTCTCAATGCCAATGACAACCGCACTTGTGTAAGGCATGGTGCTGGTGACACACCGCCAGGGCCAGGCGGTAGCTACTGCAAGTAGGGTGGTGGAGCATGCCCACCGCCATTTGGGCATGTCTCCATGCCAATGACCACCGCTCTTGTGTAAGGGGTGGTGCTGGTGACACACCGCCAGGGCCAGGTGGTAGCTACGGCAAGTAGGGTGGCGGAGCATGCCAACCGCCATCTTCCCATGTCTCAATGCGAATGACAAGCGCACTTGTATAAGGGGTGGTGCTGGTGACACACTGCCGGCGCCAGGTGGTAGCTACCGCGAGTAGGGTGGCGGTTAGGTGAGGGTGCACAATGCAATGGCTTAAAGGTGCTCCTGGGTCGGGATGAGGAGGGCTCCATCTTGGTAGGCTGTGGGACAGGGGGCATGGTGGGAGTAGTTGTGCAGGTCTCCCACCCACAAACACCATGCCTGTGAAGATGGCTACCTACCTGTAAGTTTGATGAGGGTTGTACAGTGGCTCCCAAGTGCTTCTGGGTGGGGTGGAGTGCTACATCCTGCTTAGGGCTGGGGCAGGGGGCATGGTGGGAGTAGTGGTACAGGCCTTCCTCCCCCAAACAGGCCTCCCAGGCAAGATGGCTACCTACCTGTTAGGTGAAGGTGAACAATGCAATGGCTACCAAGTGCTTCTGGGTTGGTGTAGTTGCTTGGGGGTGGGACAGGGGGCATTGTGGGGGTAGTGGTACAGGCCTCCCTCCCCCACACAGACCTCCCAGGCAAGATGGCTACCTACCTGTTAGGTGAAGGTGAACAATGGAATGGTGTTTGGGTTGTGCAAGACAGTACATATCAGTGTGTTGGTTAACATTTGTTTGTACTTACCAGCCTCCACTCCCCCGGATACTCCTGTGAGACTCTCAGGATGCAGTATGGCAAGCACCTTCTCCTCCCATGGTGTGAATGTTTTTGGTGGAATGGAAGGGTCACCACCAGTCCTGTCAGCCAGCTCTCGGTTCTTGCTTCTCCTCTCTTTGACAACCCTCTTGAGATCATGCCACCGCTTCATGATGTCCTTCTTCAACAAAGCCGACACCATCATCGCACCCCATCTCCGGAACGTCATAAACATCTTGCTCGCGTCTGCCACCTTCCCCGAGAGCTGGAAGCACGCGGAAATCAACGCCCTCCTGAAGAAACCCACAGCGGACCCCAAGGACCTCAAGAACTTCTGCCCCATCTCTCTTCTTCCCTTCTCGGCCAAAGTAATCGAGAAGACCGTCAATAAACAGATGACTGCTTTCCTCGAGGCAAACAACTCACTCGACCCATCCCAGTTCGGATTTCGAGCCAACCACAGCACCGAGACGGCCCTCATCGCAGCCACCGACGACATCAGGACCCTGATGGACAAGGCAGAAACAACCGCCCTCATCCTCCTAGACCTTTCGGCAGCCTTCGACACCGTCTGCCATCGCACCCTAATAACCCGCCTCTTCAACACTGGGATCCAAGTAAAGGCCCTGGACTGGATCACCTCGTTTCTCGCCGACAGAACCCAGACAGTCCGCCTCCCTCCCTTCCGCTCAGAAGCCACCAAAATCATCTGCGGCGTAGCCCAAGGCTCCTCGCTCAGCCCAACCCTCTTCAATATCTACATGACCCCCCTTGCAGCCATCGCACGCAAACACAACATCAACATCATCTCCTACGCCGACGACACCCAGCTGATACTCTCCCTCACCAAAGACCCAGCCACCGCCAAAACCAACCTACAGGAAGGGATGAAGGATGTGGCAGAATGGATGAAGCTCTGCCGCCTGAAGCTGAACTCAGACAAGACGGAGGTCCTCATCCTCGGACAATCCCCATCCGCCTGTGACGACTCCTGGTGGCCCTCAGCACTGGGTTCCACGCCAACACCCTGGACCACGCACGCAACCTGGGATTCATCCTGGACTCCTCCCTCACGATGACCAAACAAGTTAACGCCGTCTTGTCATCTTGTTTCAACACACTGCGCATGCTCCGAAAGATCTTCAGGTGGATCCCCACCGAAACCAGGAAAACAGTCACCCAGGCCCGCGTCACCAGCCGACTGGAGTACGGAAACACCCTATACGCAGGAACCAACGCCAAACCTCAGAAACGACTACAACGCATACAGAACGCCTCCGCACGACTCATCCTCGACATCCCTCGCCACAGCCACATATCCGGACACCTGAGAAACCTGCACTGGCTACCCGTCAACAAGAGGATCACATTCAGGCTCCTCACCCACGCACACAAAGCGCTTCACGACATGGGCCCAGAATACCTCAACAGCCGCCTCTCGTTCTACGCTCCCACCCTCCAGCTCCGCTCAGCCGGCCTCGCCCTCGCCATCGTCCCACAGATCTGCAGAACCAAAACGGGAAGAAGATCGTTCTCCTACCTGGCTGCCAAGACATGGAACTCCCTCCCCACACACCTACGACTGACCCAGGACCATCTCACATTCAGGAGGCACCTCAAGACCTGGCTATTCAAGCAGTGACAGCACCCCCCCCTCCCTCCAGCGCCATGAGACCCTCACGGGTGAGTAGCGCACTCTATAAATGTTATTGATTGATTGATTGATTGATTCTTGGATCTCGGGGTGTTCCCTACTGCATTGACCCTTTGGACTATCCTTTGCCACATTTGTGTCCTTGTGGCTAAAGGTGTCTGTTGGACCAGGCTACCAAACAGTTGTGGTTCCACTCTGACTATCTCATTTACCATGACTGTCAACTCACTCTCTGTGAATTTGGGCATTTTCTGTGATGCCATGTTGTGTAGTGTGGAAAGTGTTTGTGGGTGCAAGGGTGTGGTTTGTGGGTGAAGTGTTTGTGTGTGAGGTGTGTTATGTGCTGGGGGATTGTTGGTGCTGGTGGTGGTGGTGGTGGTGGTGTGTGTGATGTGTTATCTTGCCTCTCCTGTCAGGTCTTGTGTATGCCCTTCTCTTCTGGAATGTTGCAAAGGATTGTGGTCAGTGAAGAGGCTGGTTTTATACTCAGCTATGTGGGTGTGTCCCAATGGTGTTTTGCTGTCAGGTGTGTTGTGGGAGTTGTCCTGGAAATTGTATGTTCCTGTTTGGCATTTATTAGTTTCATTGGGATGTGTTTGGTGTATTGGGAGGGCATGGCTACTTTTTTTGTGCAATGTTTGCCTTTGTTTTGGTGTTTTTGCATCGTCTGCCATGTTTTTTGGGGATCGTCCGCTGCGGTGGCTCTGCTGCAGCTCTTCCTCTGGCTCTCCCATTCACTCCAGTGTGCGACCGCAGCGGTCGGAAACAGCGGACCGTACAGCGGGACCATTGGGGATTTCCTAATTTCCCGTGCGGTGGGTTGTTGCTTTTCCGCTGCGTTTTCGACTGCCACGGTCGTTTTTTAATCATCACCGCTCGCGTCGGGTGGTTTTTATTAATCTGTTACCGCCGCGGTTGGTCTTTTTTGGTGGGGGATCCTAATTTGACCGCCGGTCTATCCACGGTCCCGGTGGACGGTTGTTTCCTGCGTCCGTGGCTGTCGGGGTGGTTTTCCACCCGCCATCCTAATGGGGCCCTTTGGAAGTTGAGAAGTGGCACTTCTGAAGCGCATGTTTTTTTGCAACCCTACACACAATGGCATCCCAGAAATATTGCAATATTTCAAGAAATGATCTAGGTAAAGATGTATTCTATTGTGGAGGCACACGTTTTTAACCCTGAGGAGAATAGGATTAAAGAATGTGAGGCCTAAATTTTAAATTATGTAGCAATAATTTAGATGAATGAGGAAGTGAATTATTCAAGACCCATTGCGAAAAGGAATACAACAGAGAGATCATTGACTCCTGAAATTAATAATATAGCATGCAGGAAACGTAGTAAGCATGACAAAGCCAATGGGTTTGGCCTTGCCAATCTAAGCCATTTTATTTTTGCACAAGTGTGCAATAGGCAACACATGTGTAAAAGTAATGATAAAATAAAAGCCTGCAATGCAAACATGCAGTACGTTTGTTTGCAAACAAAAGGTAACCCATAACCAAGATAAAAAAAACACAGGAATGAAAGCAGAAAATAAATGGATTCCTGACACCTAAGTTTACTACTTTTTAGTCAGCGGTGTACACGCAGTTTAGCATCAAAGGCACTGATGAGAGACAATGGCTGATTTTGTCCCCCTGCTGTAAGATTGTAGTGTAGTTCCTATATTCACAATAGGCTCTGCGCATTGAAATAATATAAACAGCAGTGTAGACATAGGACTGAGGTCGACTAGGTCTTTACTGACTATATTAGACTTAATTAGTTTTGCCAGCTAGCTCAGAGGTCACTAGAAACTTTCTTGAGTAAACAAGGAGGAGTTTAACTTCCCTGGAGATACAAGAAGGGATTAGCTTCTGACAACCATAAAACATGACAACTTTGCTCCCCAAGAATAAGAGTGTATCTCTAGAGTTGTGTGAAAACAATAGACAGCTATTTCACTCAGTCAATTGTGCATGCTTAGTTTCACCAGAGTGCAGAGAAATAGAGAGACGGGCGTTTTCAATAAATGGTGTTATTTATTGAGCAGTCTTCTTTCTCATGCAAGAGAAATGAATTGCCACAATTGCAATACTCATAGTAAAGTAAAGTGCGTACAGTAAAAGGAGTATTATAAAATAATACTGTAAAACATTGATATGGTTTCTTAGCCATATGATACTTTAAAATAGATAAAATATATACATACATAAAAACATTGACTAACGTACTCAACTGGTGCTTCTAAATACCCCTACACCGGTGTACCTGACCTAAGCCTAATAAGTGGGAAGGAGTAAGTAAGTAGCAGTTTAAGTTAAGTTGGTTTTGCCAATAATCTGAATCAAGAATTCTCTTTAAGGGTTGAGTCAGCCCCGTACCTGGGTAATAGAATGCAGGAGGTCTGGTATCTCTCTCTCTTGACTCGATATCCCAGAAACCCGCAAGGGCAGCTGGAAACACTGGAGCTGGATTTTCTCGGCTGGAGAAAAAGACAGCGTCTTTCTCAGTTCGTCAAAAGGGAGGGGCGGCGTCCGTGGGCTCTCGCATCAGCTGGGCTCTCGGGCAAGTAGATAGCCGCTCTGCTCAAAACCACCGTGTGTTTGCTTAAGGCAACGTTGGTATATTTATACCTGAAAGGTGCCGGGTTTGACGTAAGGTTGGACTTAAGACGTCAATAAAAGATGTCTCTAAGAACTGGCCGTTCTTTTCAGTGCTCGCAGGAGTTCTAGGACAAATCAAAACAGAAGCATGGGAATTCCCAGGTTGCTGTAGGTTTGGTTTGTTTAGAGAACTCGTTGTACTTTCTAGGAGTCTGGGGAAGTAGCCTTGCTTTATTTGGACTGTATGGGCTACGACTAAATATGGATATGATTCTTATGCCTTTATAAGGATACTATTTATTATAGCCATATAAGGGCATACATCGGAAATATCGAATTAGGGTCCTAGATAGAAACACAACACCCACTCCACGATTTAATGTCCATCATTACTAAAACTAAGCAATAGTAAACATATAACGATGCATGTGTGTTTTCCAACCCACCCCAAAATACATAAATCGCATTTGAAATGGTATATGGTAAATACACGAAAATTAGTATTGGTACTGTACGCTTTTCAAGCAGTGGTATCATTCAGTTAAAAATGCATATATATATATCAGCTGAATGAATTACGAAATTTACACATGAAATGGCTCTGAATACAGAAAAGAAGGTCGAGACCATTCCATCACATATTAATACAAATGCTGTACATGTGCTAGAGGCTGAGGTAAAATATTGTCTCTAGAGTTCTTAAAAATAGAAGCTCTGTTCTCTAAGAATAGTTCTACTATAAGCAGAGTGCATGTGCCAGAAAAAGGTAAATATTTTGGAAGTGGAAAAAAAATAATTTCCCTTTCAGGGGAAAAATAGTTCCAAATGTTTTTCAGTAGCTTTTGTTTATCAAAGCTGAAGGATGAATTCAGAGTTCAGGGAACGCTGTGTGCTTGTTGCTTTAAAAGTTATTCTCGTTGTTCAGGGGAGAACATCATATCAGACAGACTCGCAAAAAATTGGTCTACAATATCAGGTGAAAGTTCGACCAAGTTTTGAAATTGCCGAAACAGTGCATGTGTGAGAATGATTGCTATCATCGATGTCAGGATCAGCAATGCTCACAGAAGGTTGTACCTGTGTGATGCTGCTCTCATCTCGTACTCCACTGCCACATACTCGTAGTGGTGAAGTCTCAACGAATGCCGTCATCAGAATAGGTAGCCGCTGGGGACAACACGGTGCATGAGCCGTTACAGGACCTAGCAACGTATCTGTATCCATTGGTACTGCTGATAGTAGTGTAAGACAGACGTCCAACTCGCATTCTTCTCCGCATAGCATACATCGAAGCACAGGTAAGATGCAATTTTGCCAGATTGGTCTGAATGAAAGAAACCAGGTCATATTTAGATCTCTTAGCCGGGCTAATCCAAGGACTTTAGTTATGCGGTCCTGATAGCGTATAGCTAGGATCGTTTCTTCCATCGTTGCTGGAGTCTTGTCTGCGGCTTGGCTTGCCATATCGAAGCAGAAGGATCAAAAATAAAATTCCTGTCACAAGTCTCAAAAGTAGAGGTAGGCCGCCAGAGACAGAATGGACAAAATTAGGAAAGATGCCCAGAACTGTTTCGAAGGGTGTTAACAGTCCCGATAAAATTGTCTTAAATACATGTGAGATGCCACTGGTATCAGACATGTTTAAAATTTGGCTTAACATTTCTACGAAATGCATGGGGCAATTTGTTGATAATAGGGAATGTATCTCTGCCGTTGTCCTTGCAACTTGCAGATCATAAGTTTCTTTGGACGAGGTCAAAGGCACAGTTGTCTGTAAAAGAATATACTTCATTCTGCTTAAAGTATCAATTCGAATAGAAGAGATATTCAAATAAGGCCATATTGCCGCCTCCATGTCTGGAGTGCTGTTTGGATACAATACTTGCATACAGCAAGTGACCATGGAACTAACGCTCACGAGATCGGCTTTTCCTGGCACCATGCCACAACAGCTGTGGTCATTTATTAGAATGTAGTTGCCGTTGGAAAGCTGTCTAAAGAATGGCTCTATATGTGTTGCAGGAGTGCCGTGCAGGTGACATAAAAGGTTATTCGAGGACCCTTCGCAGGCTCCATGCAAGTTAATACCTTGACACAGAAGTGTACCGCTTAGTGATTTTTTACAATTGTTACCACTAAGAAATACTTCCTTTTTCTTTTCACTATAACATTTGTGTGTATAAGGTAATTTCCATGTTGACTTGATGTACCCTTTACTCAACATTTCATACTGGCCCGCTGGTATATACTCTTGGCAATATTTAAATTGGAAAGTTGTTATCGGAATTGTAATTATTCCGTGTATTATCCATTCAATGACAGGTCTTTCTGACATTGTCAATGGTAATCTCTCAAGTTTTTCAATGCTCACAATCGTATAGTCTGCTCCTTTTTGTGCCAAACTGATTTGTTTAACAGTAAGGTTAAAGATAGAGAATAATGACGCTGTGTTGATTAAACGCCATGGTACGTAGCCTGAACGCAGATTTTGCAACGTCCAACCAAGCTGTACAATAGAACGCAATTGGGACTGACCATGCTGTAACATTAGCAAGTCCCGCTCTATTATATCAATAGCAGATGATACAATACTGTCCAGTGAATATATTCTGGAGGACAGAGTCATTAATCCATTGTCCACAACAGAAAGTGATTTTTCCAAATTAATACAATCAATTTCTCGTATTTTTTCTGCTGTTTCAATTTGTGTTACTTTCCAAGCCTCGTTGTATGCAGCATATATACCGGCCGCTATGAAACGTTTTTGACGCTGTTTGCGTGGTCCCAGAATGAAATCACGCAAGTCAGCACCGTCTTTAAGTAAAGTCAAGTGTTGCTTAATTTCTGCCAGTGTGGATTTTTGTAGCCATTCGAGGCATAGTTTCCCTACACTGTATGTTGTAACTATCCCTGGATATTGTCTCTGGGAGTATCTTGGGTCTGGCCTGGTCATTTTGAACCCCTGTGTTTTGTTCAGGAATCTATCTTGACAGTTGTTTGTGTCTGTGGGCCAGATCAACCATTTTTTCCAATCAGGATGTGTTCTGTTTTGGTAAAAAATATGGGATACGTCTATCTCCACATCTGTAGTGCTATTACTATCAGGTATGGGCTTCGGAATAGACAGTTTGTTTAAGTCTTTTATCTTAGCTAGGCCAAGACAAGTAGTCTGTTGAATGGTGTCATTCAAGAATATTATTTGTTCTGGGACCATTCAGGCTCTAAATAATGCTTCTAAACCTTGGACCTGCCATTCTTTTGTACCCCAGATGGTTTTTGTTTCAATGTTGTTTTTCCAGAATTCAAAACCAAATGTAGTCATTTTTTCATAAAATGTTTCAGAATAAATCAATTTAGTATTTGTCAACATAGTTTTCATTCCTGTCTTATTTAACATTTTAAAATAAAACGTTTCTGCATCACTTGTGTTAAACCCTGAGAAGTATGGGAATTTCTCATAAAATTTTTTCGAACTGCTTTTAGGCGGTGTTGCACAATGTTCCCATTGATTATAATTAAAAACATTTCTAGGTTGAGCAGATTTATGCAAATAGTGATGACCAAAATGATTGTTGCAATACATTTCTTCATAATTTGATGAACCCTGTAAATAATCATGTTCTGTGAATTTGGCTGACATTACTAAATCTGACATCATATTATTAATATTTTCAAAGTCCCAATCATCAGATAAAGTACTTGGTGTTACAAAGTCACTTAAGGGAACCTTAAACTGGTGTAGATATTTCCTGAGCTCAATCGGGCCAAAAATGTCATAATCAGTTCTGTCCCATGCTACCCCACCGGGTATTGGATTGGCTGTGATGTTCACTGATGGTAGTTCTCTTTTCTCGATGTGAGAGGATGCGTGAGGCTTTAGGACCAAGTTGATGTTCTGACTTGCTGTGTCCATTGTACTGTATTTTCCTTCAATGAAGTGTCCCAAACAGAGAACCATGATGACCCAAAGTCGGAGGAAAAGTACACCTAACACAATCCAAAATTCAATACATGGTGAAATCAGATAGGTTTCTTTTAGTTGATGAAAGAGTTCAGTTACTTTGTCTTTGAAAGTTTTTGTTGCTGGCGTTTCTTCAGGCTCGCTTGGATCTTCAGAAAAGTCATCGAAATTGATGAAGTAACCAGATGCAGTTCTGTAAATTTTTGGAATTGCTTCCGAATTTTCATTTGCTTTTGGATTTTTCTTTGTTTCATCAGCATAGTCTAAGGCTACATCGTTGTAGACTGGTGTTTCTTGATGAACTGTTGCAATTTGGGTTTCAAGAGGCATAAGTTCCATGGCTTTATTGCATAGTCCTTTTTTATTCACTGCAGGTTTATCGAATGTGATTAGTCTCTCAGTTTGAACCTCTTGGCTTGTAGCAAATTTTGATATTCTGCTATTTCTTGGGAGTCCACTGGCCTACTACTTATTATTGGCCACATAACTTGTGGTTGTACCAGGTCGATGGATACAACTCTGTTCTCCTTTTTACCAGCAAGAGGCGGTAGTACAACTGATCTTGTTCCACTGACAGCTAAGACAGGTACTGCTTTTCTGTAAGAAGGCCCAAATTCCTTCTTCACCGCGATCTTCTCTCTGACCAGATCCCCAATCTTTGGAATCCAGACAGGTCTTGCTGGGACAGGTGGTTTTTCTTCAGTGGCTTTTGGCTGTTGCTTTAACTTTAAGTTGCTCAGGCTTTTTCTTGTTTCATTTAGGTCCTGTAAAACAGCCAAACGGTCTTTGATATCAAGGGATTTTTCTTCTACCACTGAAGTGTGACTATCAAGATCCTGAATGTGCATTCTAGTACCGAACAATAGTTCTTACAGACTGAGACCTTGTAGAGAATTTCTTGGCAGATTATTATGACTACGTTGGACACTTGTTAAATGTTGGACCCACCCATCACCCGAACCTAATACCCTCGCCGTTATAGATTGCTTTATGTCCCGGTTTTTTCTTTCCACTACCGCATTTCCCTCAGGATGGAAGGGACAAGAGTACCGCAATACAATGCCCATGCTGGTCATGGCCTCCTTATAAGCCCGAGAGCTAAAAGCAGGACCCTGGTCAGAATGTAGCATGCCAATTGCGTATGTGCCGATAAAGACTCGCAAATCTTTGTATAACAGTTCTGGCATCAGCCGAGTGCTGGTGTCTGCATTTTAAGTGAATCTAGTCTTAAATATTATGGAGACGCATTTCTCCGGCTGGATTTCTGCGTATAGATAGCCTGATGCTTTCTAATAAAAGGATCCTGGCAATACTCCGGTCGGTTCACGACTGCGATCTCTGTTGCAGTTTGGACAGCCCATTGCAAATCTGTAATGTTGCAGCCTCATCCCCGGCCACCAGTATTCTGATTGTAATTCTTTAAGAGATTCCTTGATCTCTTGGTGCCTTAGACCTTCATCCATGTGTGCGTCTGCTATTAATAAGACTCTCCTGTTCGTGTTTGGAATTACTCTATCCCCCACTCCTGGGACTTGAGCAAAAGGAACGGAGTTTGCATCAATTATGTATGTATTATTGAGTGGATAGTTCACAGGTAATGCTGCATAGTCGCCTTTTGAAGACGCTTTTACCGCCAGCATGGTTTCCCCGTCTATGTATTTTTCTGAACGCTTTTTTGTGGCTACGGAAGCCGGTTGAGCTGCTTCCGCTGTGGTTCTGAGAGCCAATGAATTCCCTGCAATGTGAACGCCATCACGTTGATGACTCAGTGTATGTATCACTTGAGTCTTTTGTAGTTCTTTATGCAAAAGAACAACCTGTTCCCAAAGCTTTTTATGCTTTATTGTGGCACCTGTGTCATCTTTGTAATCGTTTTGAACCCAGTTCTGTAAGTCATTATTGTAAGACCTGACGCAGAAATACGAATCGCACACTATTAGTGTCAGGAATTCACGATCGGCATTTTCAAGCGCCATCTTTAAAGATCTGATTTCAGCTCGCTGAGCTGAACAGTTTCTCAGTGATTCAGTTTTGGTGACTATTGGTCTGAATTTACCAAAGCGCCAGCGACCTTTAACAATCGCGCACGCTGCGTTGTAGGATTTTTTCTTTACATCGTAGTGTTGTGCAAATCTGTCCATGTAGATTACACATGTGTACTGTTCGAGAGGCAGAATTTCGATTGGCAGAGGATATTCTTCTTCATATTCTAGATTTTCTAGTTTTTTCATTTTCGGGTCAAAATAGTATTTCACGTCTTCTGTAGCAAGAGAATTTTCCCATTGTATCCATTTCGGATCTAATGCCACAGCAGTCAGATTGCGTGGACTTATTAATGCCTCAAGGGCTGATTCTGCTGTTAAAACAGGTATTCTTTTGCCTTGAGCTTGGGCTTTTTCTTTTTCTACAGCAGTTTGAACTGCTATTAGAATTTTTTCAGTAGAACTGAATTTCATTTCAGCTTTTGTGTACAAGTGTGATTTGTAAGCTATTGGTACCGTTTCTCCCTCATTAGAGGTCAGGTACGTGAATCCGCATCTTCCTGGGATGACTCGGATTACAAGGTTGCGTATGTTTTCGCGAGTTTGCAATTTTGTTTTCGCTAACATGTCTGTTTGCAATGATCTTAAGATTTCTGTGTGTTTCTGAGTCCAATTAATTTGTTTGAAATCAAGTTTTATTAATTCATAGAGAGGTTTAACCCTCTCTGCATAATTTAGAATGTATGTTCTTCCGAAATTCAGGAAACCTCGTATTGATTGTAAGTTCTTCAGCATTTTAGGTGCTTGGAGTACAGCACACTTCTCTAAGAAGTTGTCTGCTAGGCTTTTGCCTTCACTTGATAATTCATATCCTAAAAACATGACAGTTAGATGGGCAATTCGTGACTTTTTAAAGTTGAATTTGTAACCCTCAGCTGCAAACCCAAGTATTATGGTGTTTACTCTTTTCAAGTGAGTCTCCAGGTCATCATCTGTGAGATAGATGTCATCGACATAAGATAATGCCTCATCATCATATATTTGTAGTAACTCTGTTACCCTTGCTGAGAGAGGATAATACTGGGCTATTTGTGAATCCCTGTGGGAGTCGACAGAAGTGTTTTTATGACCCCATTATTGAGAACGCGGTCAAATACCTGCTCTCAGGTACCATGTTTTGACAAAAGAATCCATTAGAGATGTCTAATGTCGTCTTGTATTTTTTGCGCACAATGTTATTCATTAGTGCTGCACTGTGTAAGTTTTGTACTGCAAATGTTTTGCAACAGGAGTTTAAGTGTCTGTAAACCAAAACTAGACGATATGAATCGTCTGGCTTGGAGACAGGAAACAAAGGATTGTTCATTTGTGAGGTGCATGTTTCAATCACCCCCTGGTATTCAAGTTGATCTAAGATCTCCCTGACTTGCTTTTTAGCTTCTTGTTTAACTGGGTACTGCCTTTGTACAGTGGGTTGACTTTTTAACTGGATTTTGTGAGGAGGAGAATCCTCATCCCATCCTACATGATTTTTACATAATGCAGGAGCTTGGGCTACTGCCCATTTTCTTGTATATATGGATTTTCTATGAATTGAAATATGATTAGAGAAGGCAGGCATAATCATTTCTTCGCCATGAGGGCACTCCCTGACAAACTCTGGTGGCCAGTCTTTCTCAGCTAAAAGGATGTCATAGCCTTTTGAAAGGTTATCCAAAAAGAGACCCCTTACTTTCCTAGTCTTATCTCCCTCTATATGCAATGTTATATCGTATATTTTATGAGGTTTGCTGACTCTGGTGTCTGCAGTTTCCACTTGAATGCATTCATTCGTATCCACTGTCTCCAGAAGATTCATCAGGATCTTGCAAGCTATGGTCACTTCTGCTGCGCTGTCTAGCTTTGTCTGGGCCCACTCTCCGTTTTTCAGTTGTGTCCTCAGTATCCTCTGCATGTTTAATTATTTTAATACTGGCCACCTTCTTTCTTGGAAATTGTAATTTTTTACTTTGATGAGCAGGTTCCTTGTCTTTGGACTTGACGTGCTCTTCCCTGTGTTCTGACTCTCCTCTTCTTTCCGATTTCTGCGGGGAAGTCTGAAAAGATCGAGAGGGATGTGTATCAATATGTTAATATCTATCAGGTTTTCTCAATTTATCCCTATCTCTAAGGTTGTATCTTTTCTCAGAGGGCTCTCTCTGGGGAGACTTGTTTCCTCGGTCAGGAGATCTTTCTCTCCGTTGAGGAGACCTTCCTCTGGACTGGAATCATTTTTCTTTGGGAGTGGATTGTTTATTACCATCCCAACTCTTTTTTGGAGTATTTAGATTATTTTTAATAAATGTTTTTTCAGGATTTTCAGTTAGTTGGGGTTTTACTGGTTTCCCACCCAAACTATCTCTACCTAGTTCTTCATAGGATTTTTCTATGATTCTGGCAAGTTCAAATGGTTGTTCTGCTATATCTGTTTCTTTCAATTTCTGGCGAATCGCCACAGATGCTGCTACTCCTTTTATGTTGGCTAATAATATAGCCGAGACCTGCTTGAAGTCTTTTAGTAATTTCATACCCAGAGTTAAAGCAGGTTCTGGACCGTATTCATTTTGAATCTGTCTTAGTACATCTGGTATTACCACCATGGACGGAACACCATGTGTTTTGTGTAGATGGAAGCAAAGACTGTGCCCCGAGTGTCACAGTCCTCCACATGTGGTGCGATCCCCATTGGAAGATAGATAGTCAGAATACTGTGTTTCTCAGTAGGAGTAGTATCAGGAAATACTGCCTCTATTTGAGTGATTTTTTGTGCTAACCAGAATGGAATTTGTTCCGGTTTTGAGGGTATTTTACCAAGACATGATTGTATGTTCTGTGGTGTAATTTTGTTTGTGTTCCCCTGATGAGGGGTCAGCTGTGGAATGTTAATCGCTGGTTGGACTGTTGAAGTCCGCATTACATATTGGACCAATTGTCTATGTATTTTAATTAGTATTTTTAGCTGAGCTAAAAGTTCCCGGTGTGTCATTGTTTTAATGTCGGGATGTGGTGTGTAGCTGGCTAGAACCGGCCACGTGGCTCCTGGTCTACCTAGTGGACCTAGCCTGGTAATGTGATTTTGATGTTTTAGGGCACCTTTAAACCAGAGCAGGTGCTCTTGGTAATTTAGTGGGATTTCAACCTCCTCAAAGGGAGTGTATTCATCCGGAGGTTCCTCTATTTTGTAATAGTGGAATTCTTTTGTTACAGCGTTTGCTGCTGGAAAGTGTATCCATGAATAGAATACCTCTGTCTGCCGATATTCATGGGCCTCTACCACGAATATGACTGTACCACCTCGTGATGTCAGTCCATTTTCTATAAGTTTAATAGTTATAGTTCTTCTTATGTTTACCGGGATGATTATTGCACCCGGTTCATTTTCATTAAACCCTGTAACATCGAAACCCCGTTGATTCGCATCTACTGCAGCTTCACCGGTTTCGTTGCTGTCGCCGTTAGTTTACATTGTTTTAATGAAAGTTTGCAGAGCAGGTTTCCAAGGAAACAAAGATTAGATGCACAATATTTTGGAACACTGTATCCTTCAACGTTGACTAAACCAAAACTATACATAGGAATCTCTTCCTACTAAGTTCCGGTGGATTTTTAACCTTTTACCCACTCCAGACGTCTTTTGGAGTTTTTATGGGAAAAGGGTCTGTGTGAAAGAGCACGACTGAGTTACTCTAACGTCTTGCGCAAGATTTATCGCCTTACCAAATGTTGGGCGCCATGTAGTGTAGTTCCTATATTCCCAATAGGCTCTGCGCATTGGAATAATATAAACAGCAGTGTAGACGTAGGACTGAGGTCGACTAGGTCTCTACTGACTATATTAGACTTAATTAGTTTTGTCAGCTAGCTCAGAGGTCACTAGAAACTTTCTCGAGTAAACAAGGAGGAGTCTAACTTCCCTGGCTAGACAAGAAGGGATTAGCTTCTGACAACCATAAAACATGACAACTTTGCTCCCCAAGAATAAGAGTGTATCTCTAGAGTCGTGTGAAAACAATAGACAGCTATTTCACTCAGCCAATTGTACATACTTAGTTTCACCAGAGTGCAGAGAAATAGAGAGACGGGCGTTTTCAATAAAAGGTGTTATTTATTGAGCAGTCTTCTTTCTCATGCAAGAGAAATGAATTGCCACAATTGCAATACTCATATTGAAGTAAAGTGCGTACAGTAAAAGGAGTATTATAAAATAATACTGTAAAAGCATTGATATGGTTTCTTAGCCATATGATACTTTAAAATAGATAAAATATATACATACATAAAAACATTGACTAACGTACTCAACTGGTGCTACTAAATACGCCTTCCCCCGTGTACCTGACCTAAGCCTAATAAGTGGGAAGGAGTAAATAAGTAGCAGTTTAAGTTAAGTTGGTTTTGCCAAGAATCTGAATCAAGAATTCTCTTTAAGGGTTTAGTCAGCTCCGTACCTGGGTAATAGAATACAGGAGGCCTGGTATCTCTCTCTCAGGACTCGATATCCCAGCAACCCGCAAGGGCGGCTGGAAACACCGGAGCTGGATTTTCTCGGCTGGAGAAAAAGACAGCGTCTTTCTCAGTGCGTCAAAAGAGAGGGGCGGCGTCCGTGGGCTCTCGCATCAGCTGGGCTCTCGGGCAAGTAGATAGCCGCTCTGCTCCAAACCACTGTGTGTTTGCTTAAGGCAACGTTGGTATATTTATACCTGAAAGGTGCCGGGTTTGACGTAAGGTTGGACTTAAGACATCAATAAAAGATGTCACTAAGAACTGGCCGTTCTTTTCAGTGCTCGCAGGAGTTCTAGGACAAATCAAAACAGAAGCATGGGGAATTCCTCGGTTGCTGGAGGTTTGGTTTGTTTAGAGAACTCGTTGCACTTTCTAGGAGTCTGGGGAAGTAGCCTTGCTTAATTTGGACTGCATGGGCTACGACTAAATATGGATATGATTCTTATGCCTTTATAAGGATATTATTTATTATAGCCATATAAGGGCATAAATTGGAAATATTGAATTAGGGTCCTAGATAGAAATACAACAAGATGTATTGGAAGCAAAATCTGAATGGCACTTGATAAATTGGGTGGACCAAAAGCCTATATTATTATGATTTTTTTGTGAAAACAATGGATTACTTTCTGTAGGCTAGACCTAAACAAAAACAAAATACTGCTTAAAATATGGCAGCACCATCCTTGTCATACAAAAACAGTTAATTACAAACTAGTAATCATCACCTTAGCACTGAACGGCACCTGTTTAGTTGAAAAATTGTGTACAGAAAATCAGTCAAAACACAATCACTCAGTAGAAAAAACAGTCAGCTTGACTCACTGACCCATGCTGCATGCTGCAGTGAGTTGATGCAAAATTTCACTGACGAATGACAACACCAATTGGAGAAAAGCCACTTACCTCATGCGCATATGTATTTTTTAAATTTATGATTTTTTTTGTGACAAGAGACTACGGAACAGCAGGAAGAGCAAGTTTGACACATTGATGACTGAGAGAGGGTAGGTGTGTTGTGTTATGTCGCACGAATACCAAACAGTGTCTTGGCGCTAACAATCGAGAAGCGAGCTGGAGTACTATTCATCGAACAACCAGGTCTTAATGGCTTCCCTGAAGTGAAGGTTTCTGATGGTTCTAGAGCTTCGTAGCCCCCACTATAAAACTTCTACCACCCCTGTGTGATTTGAAAAATCTCTGAGAAAGTATCAATTTTGCCCCTTCTGACCGAAGGCTTCTGTTTGGAGAGTACCAGTACAGTGACCGCCTCAGGAACTAAGGACCGGTACCTGTACTGTGTAGTGTCTTATATGTAATGCACAAGGTCTTGAACTTAATAAGACTTTTGACTGGTAGCCAAAGGTGTTTTCCAACTGATTGAAATTTGAGAATTCGTAGGAGGAGCCTTGCAGCCGCATTTTGGATCATCTGAAACTTATGTAGCTGCTTCACGGGTATACCATGATATAGCCCGTTGCAATAATCCAGTTTGTAAAGGACTAAAGATGTAAATGGAGTTTTCCTGGTTTCTTTTGGAATCAGAGGTAAGATTTTCCTAATCGCTTTGAAAATAAAGAAGCTGGATGGCGAAACTGCCTTGACTTGAGCATCGAAGTCCAGTCTCTCATTTATCACCACACCCAGATTTCTGGCTTTAGGGACCAGGATCAGTACTTTTACCAGGTCATCCGGCCACAAAATCTGAGACCAGGAGGGGGAATATTTACCGAACAGTATTACCTCGGTCTTTCCTGAGTTCAACTTAAGGCAGTGCGATCTCATCCATGAGTCGAGTGACATCATGCAGTCCCTAAATCTTTTTACTGGTGGCAGGATATTTTTACAGATGGACAAGGCGATTTGAGTATATAATTTGAAAAACAGGGGACCCCTACGCGAAAATAGATTTGCTATAGGTAGGGCAAAAGCAGTTTTGAAAAGAAATTATAGCAAACAATTCATAAGAAAATGCCAGGACCTCTCATGCACATACTCGTGTGTATAGCTACGACATTCACACAGTCTTATATATTTATGATCACAGAGAGATATATATTTTTTGTTTTTTAAGAATATTTTATTTTTATTTTATAACAATAGTTGTCTGATAGTTGTCTGATTATTTTTAGTGTCCTATATAGGCTCTTTGAATAGATAATTATAGTATAAAAATTAATATTTCATTTGATAAAGGTATACACAATTACAAAAAAACTTGAAAAATATATAAACACATATCACAAAAACCAACAGAGACAAATCGGTCAGTGGTCTATTGTAGTGGGCAAAAGCGGTGAGTATTGAGTGTCAGCCGCATAGGATGTTAGTGCCATCCCGAATGATCTTATTAATGCCGTCAGTTCAGATACATATACGTTAAAGAGCGAAGGGCTTAAATTGGAACCTTGTGGTACTCCACTGGGACATGGAGGATGGAGAGGTGTAGTGCGCAAGGAGATAGAGCAATAGGATACAATAGCATTGTGGATGTGTTCACCCAATCAGAAGGAACACAGAGAGCAAGTAGAACTTAGCAAAGTAAAAAAAAACAGGGAGTTCCTGAGAAAGTGGACAAAAAAGCGTGAAACCACAAAGGGGGGAGAGTAAAACCGACACAGAGGGAAAAAGCAGAGCAAGAGGATACTGAGTGGGTTGAAAAGGCAATGCTGTTACAGACATTTCTTCTGTTTCAAATAATGAAAATGAGTACATAAGCTGTCACCTAAGTGCATAAAGGCATGAATCAATAGCAACTGAGGATCTGACCTAAAACCCTCACTTGATCTTTACACTAAATTTAACAGCTTGTAAAAAGCAATGCGCAATATTTTCCGGCACTTTAAACATGTCCAGGCGCAGGACACATTCCCACCTAGGCTGAATAACCATTAAAAACAAAATAAAGTTAAGAATTGGATTGTGAATATTATATATACATAGAACATAGAAAGAAAAAAGTAGATCTCAACAAGATGTGTCATGTTGTCTCATACAAATGGTAACATCTGTATGTTGTTTTCTTACAGTAGGAAATGCAGTGATTAAGTAGTGAATGTCTTCATTTTGCAAACTAAACGCATTTAACTAGAAAGTGTTAGCTTCGATGCTGAATGACACACAAAAAAGTAATAGAAACATTTGTAGTAGATAATCCTATTTAGGAATTATAAGCAAACTTGAATGAATTACACCTTTGCTGCTAGGCCTCCCCCCATGCTAAGCCTTTTTTTGGCGATTTGTGGTAGTTCACGCTTAGGCCCCTGTAACTCTATGACCACATAAGGTATCCACGTCAAATTTGCGTCCTTTTCTTCCCACATCACAAGGATTTTAAAGATACTTATCTTATGTTGATTGCCCTGGAGGGGACCCAGACATTAGCCAAAACACAGCAAAATTGTTTTTTGGGGGGATGGGAAAAAACGGCTGCAGATGAAGGCCTCTTGTTTTTTCCCTGGAAATGGTATCAACAAAGGGGTTGTGGTGCTGAAATCACCATCTTCCCAGCTTTCAGGGAAAGCAGACTTTTGTCAGAAAACCAACATTTTTTTTACACAGTTTTGACATTTCTCTGGGACATAACGTAT
The DNA here is from genome assembly GCF_964261635.1 of Lissotriton helveticus. NCBI lineage: Eukaryota > Metazoa > Chordata > Amphibia > Caudata > Salamandridae > Lissotriton > Lissotriton helveticus. The sequence goes on along the minus strand of NC_136069.1, from coordinate 1,376,838,753 downwards.
TTTTGCTATTTTTTTTGCTTTCAATCGCCTTTCAGTTAATGGTAAAATGGGTATGAAAGTAACGATGAATCCTGGACAGCTGTACATTTCTGAAAAGTAGACAACATTTTAAATTCAGCAAGGGATCATTTGAGTAGATCCTTCAAGGTTTTTGTGTAGAAACTACAATCTGAAAATAGAATTTTTTTTAAATGAGTTATAAAAAACAGCCATTTGTGCCAAAGTTTTCACCTGTAACTTCTACTAAGATGACAGATGTTTAAAAGCAAGATACAGTTACATTCGCTGGACCCTTCTGATTGTGGGGATATATAGGACTTGTAGGTTCACCAAGTACCCGAGGAACCCAGAGTCAATAACCGAGCAGCGTCCTGCAATGCAGGTCAAATCAATACAAAGTTTATTGTGTAGATTACTTAAAACCATGACAATAGAAAACATTTAAAAAGATGAAACATGATTATGCAAAGTCAGAAGAGAATAGTGGTTCCTTACAAGACCATATAGTGTAGATGGCTTATTAATTCTGAAAAAGGAAACCAACCAACACTCCATAAACTCATATAATCAATTAGAAAAGAACAAAGTTACCAAGAGCTCAGAGTGGAACAATCTCTGAGCAAAAGAGGACCAAAACTAAGTAAACAAACCAGTAATATGTACGAATACCTTCAGCAAATAACAAGAATGTATCCTAACATCCAGGGTCTGGAATAAATAGATATGATAGCAAAATCTATTCTTTAATATGATCCAAACATCAACGTTAAAGAACATATCAAATACACAAAGTATTTAATTTTCTATTAGTTAAATAATGTCATAAACTTTACTATAAAACTCCAAATCATATGACATAATATAACTAATAAAAAATAAAAATAGACATTCCTACCCTCAATAATGTAAAAAATATCTTACAGTTGTGTAGCTGTAGTATACCTTCAAAATACATGAAAAAAAAAACAATCCAAACGAAATAGGATCCAAGTAGTCCAAAAATACCCCACAAAATGAAAAAATACAACTGTATGTAAAAAACTCAAATCATCTCGATAAAAAAAATCTCGTAAATATTTAGTTAAAAAAAACTCGTTTTAAAACAAGAAACAACAATCTCCTTTATTTAAAAAAAAAGAAAACGCGTGAACAAATACAAATCCAAATGTTCACCGAACTCCGAACCTGTAAATGGAATTAAACATCACCCACCCATAACAAATATAGAAACCCACAAATATATTACATATAACAACACATATGCAAAGTATTATTTAAAAAGCATACCATTCTAATAACATTCGATAGAAAATAACATAGGAAATAATGAACCTACGTAAATAACACGTAACTATCCGAAAAATGTATAAATAATACCTTTACAAATAAATTAACACGACTACTAACTTAAAAATACCTTTAAACAAACTTAAAAGTAAATAAAAGTGAACTTACAGGAAGGCAGACGAAGCAGCTTCAAACCATGAGGCTCCGTCTTCGTAAATGACCCAAACAATGAAGAAGATAGGTTAAAAAGTGAGTAAAGGAAAAAAAAATGGCCGCCTAATTAAAACTAAAATAGGACTAACTCCCCATAAGAATGAATGGAAAATGTCAAAAGAAAATTCTAAAATTGTTTATATAATTATAAAAATTTCCTGGATTCCTCTCGTCTCCTTGTTTTTTACGGAAGTCACGGCACCACAGCAGTAAGTTAAAGTAAATTATTTATTTCATTAAAACACCATGGGCAAAGTGCAAAAAGGGCTACACGTTTCGACTACAGTTAGTCTTCAACTAGACCAATAAATAAATACAAAAATGCATATGTATATTTTTTGGAAAATGTTTAATGTAAACATAAAAAATGTTAAACATACACTAATTATTATATTATAAAAATTTATAATATAAAAATTAATGTATATTAAAAAAATGTTTTTTACATACACTTGTAAATTGAAAATATTACACAAATGTTCTACAAAATATATGTACTTTTCTGAATATTATTGAAACATTTTGTCAATTATTTAACATATTAAAATTTATTTTATCAAATTAAATTTTAATATGCTAAATAAAAAACAATTTAATAAAAATGTATATGTATATTTTGTGAAATTAATGGTTAATATAAACGTATAAAAAATTTAAAATATACATTAATAATTATATAAAACACAACTGTCATGTAATTATTAATGCTTATTAAAATGTATGTGTATTATATTCAACAGTAATTACCATGTAATCTAGAAATGTACCAAAATATATATGTACTTGTGTCAATATAAATGTTCAACATTTGTAAATTATTTAACATATTCAATTTTATTTAATACAAATAACATATAATATGCTAAATAATAAAAGCATTATGTAATAAAATGTACAAGGTTTAACTTTATACCAACTCCTCAACTTTTCTAAATTCTAATTTAAAAATGTGAAAATAAGTTAATAAAAAATATCTTGATGTGTAAATAAAAGTAATATACAATACAAAATATACTGTATATTAATGTAAAAATTATACTATCTTACTTTACTATTATTTTTTTTTCAGAAAAAATGTAAAATGTTGTCGAAGTATCAAATACATTTATGCATCAATGTAATAATATATAATTTGCGGAACATATATAAGCAAAACAAGGTGTACTTGTTTACAATATTATAATAATTTGTAAATGTAAAATAAATATCATAATTAACTATTCTAACCCCAAATCAAAATACAGTCAGGTCAAATGCTGGATACTAAACTATAATAACTTACTATTCTAACTCCAAATCCAATTAAAGTCTGAGAAAATGCTGGATAGTAAACCAAAATAATTTAATATTCTAACTTCAAATCCAATAAAACTATGGAAAAATGCTGGATAGTAAACCATAATAATTTACTATTCTAACTCCAAATCCATTTAAAGTCAGGGAAAATGCTGGATAGTAAACCACAATAATTTACTATTCTAACTCCAAATCCAATTAAACTCTGGGAAAATGCTGGATAGTCAACCATACTAATTTACTATTCTAACTCCAAATCCATTTAAACTCTGGGAACATGCTGGAAAGTCAACCATAATAATCTACTATTCTAACTTCAAATCCAATTAAACTCTGGGAAAATGCTGGATACTCAACCATAATAATTTACTATTCTAACTGCAAATCCAAATAAAGTCTGGGAAAATGCTGGATAGTAAACCATAATAATTTACTATTCTAACTCCAAATCCAAATAAAGTCTGGGAAAATGCTGGATAGTAAACCATAGGAGATCTCCGGACGAATCGTACGAAAGACCATTCGACTTAAAAATCCGTACAAATCGCATTCTGAACACGCAGTACGCGCCGTCCGTACGGATTGAAGCAGCATTTTGCGACCCAGCAAGTACGATTCGTCTCGACAACACTCCGTACAACTCTTTTTCTACAGGAGCTCAAAACGTCCTTAAAAGCAGATTTCGACTCGAACTCGCATACACCCCATGATTGCAGGGGTATGGTATGTAGGGGTATGGTGCACAGGGGTACGGTGCATAGGGGTACGGTGCATAGGGGTATGGTGCATAGGGGTACGGTGAGTAGGGGTACGGTGCGTAGGGGTACAGTGCATAGGGGTACGGTGCATAGGGTTATGGTGCATAGGGTGCAGTGCGTACACCCCATGATTGCAGGGGTACGGTGCATATGTGATTGTGTGGCTCTCCGTACGAATTGCTCATACAACATTTTCTGAACGAATCGCGTTCTCATTCCCCGGACCGGATCATACTTGTCCAGTCGTAAAGCATGTTTACGATTTGTACGGTTCACTTTGAGGGTCCGTATCGTACGGATTTTCACTTGCGTTTCATACGGTTCGCAACAAATCGTACTACGCGATTCGTACGGAATTGTACGATTCGTACGGAAAGGGCTACGGATTCGATTCATCATACGGATTAATTTATCGAATCGGAATCGGCCCTTAAATATTTTAAATTTTATAAAAATTCCAAAATTATATTATTATTTAAGTTTCATAATATGCTTATAACAAAATATCATTTCACATTTAAACATTTTTTTTTAAATTTTATATCAAATTTCTAATTTAAAACTAACATTTCTAATTTCAATTTTTTTTTCTCGCATATATCATACATTTTTAAATTTAAATTATAACACAACATTTTGACATTACTCCCCACCCTTATCCCCTATAAACCCAACATCCCGCTCCTAAAATGTATACAAATTTAAAAAAATTTAAAACAACATTTTTAAATTACTCCCCATCTTTATCCGCTATAAACCCAACATCCCGCTCTTAAAATATATACAAATTTTAAACATTTGAAAATTTGAAAACAACATTTTTAAATTACTCCCCACCCTTATCCCCTATAAACCCAACACCCCGCTCCTAAAATTATAACAAAAAATTGAAAACAAAATTCCCATTTATTACTTACGTACAAAAATAATAAATTCCCCAAAAAAACTAAAAAATAATTCTAAAAAACTATAGTTCAATTTACATCATAAACATACAATTGATATTATTTACCATAATATTACTTGCAACGATATTTTCTAAATCGATATTTAACACTATCGATATTCTTGTACTTCTAAGAAAACAATATTTTTTACATCAACATATATACATTAATATTTCTGTATGTCGATATTTTCCCGTCGATATTCTTGCTCTGCACCACAGGGTATATAGCAATTCATTTGGAAAAATATAAACAGGGAAAAATCGGTATGAAAGTCACCTAAGTATTTCTGAAATGGGAACAAAATATAGAGTTTAGAAACAGTAGCTATTTGCACATCTCTGAAATTGTCGGTACCCATACCAGCATGTGAATTATAGGTCATATTTCAAAGTGACTTCTTTTTTACAAATTGTCTTACATTTGGACAGCAGAAATGCATTGAAATTAAATAGGTAATAACAGTTGCTCTACAAGTTTGTGTTTACCTAAGTCTCCCGATAAAAATGACACCTCACTTGTGTGGGTAGGTGTAGTGCCCGCGACAGAAAACGGCCCAAAACGCAACATGGACATACCACATTTTCACAGTGAAAACAGATCCTTTTTTGCAAAGTGCCTAGCTGTTGATTTAGAACTCTAGCTCTGCCGGCACTGAGGGAAACCTAGCAAACTTATACTTTTTTGAAAACTAGACACCCAGGTGAATCCAAGATGGGGTGACTTGTCTGGCTCTCACCAAGTTCTGTTACCCAGAATCCCTTGCAAACCACAAACTTTGTAAAAAAAAACACATTTTCCTCAAATTTCTGTGGTGGAAAGTTCTGGAATCTGTGAGGATCCACAAAATTCCACCCACCTTGCATTTCCCAAAGTCATCCGAGAAAAATAGTACCTCACTTGTGTGGGTAGGATCACCTTCATACTCCTCAGCTACACTCAGGAGGCACTCCAAAACCCCAGTCCCAAAAACGAACATGGACGTCTCCCATCCAACACCCCATTGCCCCATCTACTTCGAGCCAACCTTGCCCTGGGCACCATTCATCACATCCACAGTACAACTGCATGTGGGAGATGGTTCTCCCACATCACCAAACAGACCTGGTACTCCCTCCCTGGGCACCTCCACATAACCCATGACCTCTACACCTTCATAAAACTCTTCCAAAACTGTCTGTCCGAGCAGTATGGCAAGCCCCCCCCCTCAGCAGATTGAAACCATCACGGATGAGTATTGTGCTCCATGTATGTATTTGATGATACATTGTGACCTATGTGTGTCCTCGACTGGACTCAGATTCCAGTGTATGGATGGCTTGAGTTTGTTCAACACTCTGGCATACTTTAACATATCCCCACACGTATTTTGTTGACTCAGGGAAAAAGACTGCAACATCAATTTCACTTGTGTTTGTTTTGTTTATTTATCTGTCTTGTGCGGGAAACATGAGTAAGTGCTAGGTGCTGTACAAAAATGCTGGGAATCCAAAGTTCACAGATGGAGATGTGATGCCTTGCAGTTTGAGTCAACAGAGTCCATATCACAGTGCTTGGCATCATTGTTCAGACTGCAACCAGCAAGTCCATGTGGGAGAGTAGGACAGTCAATGAGGTGATGCTGTTGCACACAAAGGCAAGATGTCAGACCAGGTGACCTGGGAGATGGGCATGGCCTACTGCCTCTCACTGCCTTTTCCGTAGATGACCCACCTTCCTTGGGGGACCCTCATACGCAGGCCTTGACGATGCATGGGACGCTCCGTCGAACGATTCCTCTTCCTCCTCCCTCCCTGTGCCTTTTGGCGGTCTTCGCCTAGATGTTTCTTGCTTGGTGGCACAGGGAGGGTGCTCCATGTTGTCGGCAATCCGACGGAGTGAATGGCTTATGTCCTTTTGCACCGCCAGGAGGTCAGCCAGTATTGCCTCCATCCGTCCTTGGTGTTCTTGTTGACTGGCGTGTTGCTCGGCCTGCAGGTTTTTGAATTCTGTGAGGGCCCCCACTACCTGGCTGAACTCCCTGGTGTCCCGCCGGTATGCCTCCATGTTGTTGCGCAGTTCAGACATACCGGGCCCTGGAGCTGACTGGTCAGGTTCTCGCCTCCGCCTGGTGCCACTCCCATCACCCCTGCCCACACAAGCCTGGCCTGTCATTGTGGGCACATCGGGTCGACGGGACCCCTGAGGGATGGCAGTGGTGGTGTTGTCTGCCACCTCCTGGGTGCCCGGTGAACCTTGTCCCTCATTGTCAGACTGGCTCAGTTGTTGAGTGTGGGCAGGGATCCAAGCTGTCTGCTGGGATGTGGCAGGAAAGGGTGTGGTGGTTGCCGCAGATGTTCCTGATCCAGCTGCTGCACGGGTTTGGGCACCAGAGGTGCCAGGTTGGTCGGGGTCATCCGTGGAGTGGTGAGAGGCGTCGCTGTCGGTGGGATCAGGGTCCTGCGTAGCCTTGGACTGTAATTCATCTCCCCCATTGTTGGGGGTAGATTCCGCACGTTGCCCTGTGGGTGTGAGAGACAGACAATGTTAATGTCATTTAATGCAACATCCATTTTTCATATACCTTGTCGTTGGCATTGTTCCACCTGGTAGTTGTCTATGCTTTGAATTGTTCTCAATGTTCACTTGTGGATGGGTATGTTGTGTGGTCAGATTGATCTGTGCTCAGGAGTCATTGACATGTGAGGGACTATTTACAGTGACTGGCTCAGCCATGCATATCAGCAGGGATTCGCAAGTCATTGTGCACCACAGCTATGCCAGGATAGATGCAACACATTTACAATGCGGATCACCATGGTGGAAAAACGGAACAGCTGCGTCACGCACCTGTGCCGTATGAGTGGCACATTGCAGGAGTTGAGACGCCGGTGCAAGGCAGCACCACGAATGCTCTGTGGGGCCATATCTGCACAATGCTGCATCAATCCATATGCCTGCTTCAAGCATGCACAGGGCTTTGAGGCAGCATGTGCATAAAAGTGACTGAGTGAAATCTGTAAGATTTCATTCAGCTACTTTTGGGAGGTGTTGCTGCGCCGTGATGCTCACCCACCACCCACCCACCTGGACCAGAACACCTGCTTCTGGCGCAGGGCTTTAGAACGTGGCACATCTCCCGGATGCATCACCTTGTAAATACCCAGCACCATGGTGCAACATTTGTGCATCCGCTGTGTCACAAAGATGAAGCAACAGTGTTGTGAAAGAAGCGCAAGGGACTTGTGAAACAGCACCGTGCATTTTTTGCTTGGATGCTTCAGCAGATCTGTATTTTGTTTGTTGTGTTACATGACGATTGTGACCATGGGGCACTCCATTGCCTGTCCTAGGAGGCTATGTTTATGTAAGGAGTGTGTGTGACAGGCCGTGGTGGTAGTTGGAGTCTGATTTGGAACTGGGCATCCGTCATGGTGTGGCTGTCCCCCCATGGAGCATGCTGCTATGACAGTGGTTGTGAGTTCCTTTCCAAGATATCTGACCTTATTGTTCTGGTGTTTGTGTTTACACTGGTCACAGGAGGGCCTTGTGCTGGCTACACCAGGGCCCAGTGTCAGCTATCTTGTCAGTACATTCCCACTCCATGTGCATTTAGCATGGTACATGGGTGTGTACCTGGGCCATATTGGATGAGTGCAATTGGGCATGGGCGTCCACAGAAATGTTTATAGGGGTGGCCACATTTATAGCCTCATCACCATCCCCCTTGCACCCTCCTCCCCACTGCTTTACACCCTCCTTCCCTCTGCCTTGCACAATTCTCGGCAACCCCCTTGTACCCTTCCCACCCAATGGAGGGTGCTGCCACCTGGGACAATAGCGGTACAAAAGGGGGTGGTGATGGACGGAGCATCCGAACCAATCAAACACTCACACCCAGTCAAAAGATCAGGGTTTGATCCATCACCGTTCTTTAGCCCACTCTGCCACCCCAGTTCAGACATGGCTATATGCAAATCAGTCTGACCCTGTGCCTCATAGGAACAGTCCAGCCTGAACTGCCAAGCCATGCCTTCCCTGGACCGGAAACAAGCTTCGGAGGACCGGTTTCTGGCATTACAGCCGTCTTCAGCCCAGGTTGCTTGAATCCAGTGGCAAAGTGAGCAAAGGACTCACGTCTGAGCATACCCTGCCACACTTGTGGCGGCCAAAAGCGGTACAAAAGGGGGTGGTGATGGACGGAGCATCCGAACCAATCAAACACTCACACCCAGTCAAAAGATCTGGGTTTGATCCATCACCGTTCTTTAGCCCACTCTGCCACCCCAGTTCAGACATGGCTATATGCAAATCAGTCTGACCCTGTGCCTCATAGGAACAGTCCAGCCCGAACTGCCAAGCCATGCCTTCCCTGGACCGGAAACAAGCTTCCAAGGACCGGTTTCTGGCATTACAGCCGTCTTCAGCCCGGCTTGCTTGAATCCAGTGGCAAAGTGAGCAAGGGACTCACGTCTGAGCATACCCTGACACACTTGTAACGGCCAAAAGCAGTACAAAAGGGGGTGGTGATGGACGGAGCATCCGAACCAATCAAACACTCAAACCCAGTCAAAAGATCTGGGTTTGATCCATCACCGTTCTTTAGCCCACTCTGCCACCCCAGTTCAGACATGGCTATATGCAAATCAGTCTGACCCTTTGCCTCACAGGAACAGTCCAGCCCGAACTGCCAAGCCATGCCTCCCCTGGACCGGAAACAAGCTTCCGAGGACCGGTTTCTGGCATTACAGCCGTCTTCAGCCCGGCTTGCTTGAATCCAGTGGCAAAGTGAGCAAGGGACTCACGTTTGAGCATACCCTGCCACACTTGTGGCGGCCAAAAGTGGTACAAAAGGGGGTGGTGATGGACGGAGCATCCGAACCAATCAAACACTCACACCCAGTCAAAAGATCTGGGTTTGATCCATCACCGTTCTTTAGCCCACTCTGCCACCCCAGTTCAGACATGGCTATATGCAAATCAGTCTGACCCTGTGCCTCATAGGAACAGTCCAGCCCGAACTGCCAAGCCATGCCTTCCCTGGACCGGAAACAAGCTTCCGAGGACCGGTTTCTGGCACCGGATAGCCTGGCTGATGAGGATTAGGAATCCGAAACCGGTCCCAGGATGCTTGTTTCCGGTCCAGGGAAGACATGGCTTGGCAGTTCGGGCTGGACTGTTCCCATGAGGCACAGGGTCAGACTGATTTGCATATAGCCATGTCTGAACTGGGGACGGCAGAGTGGGCTAAATAACGGTGATGGATCAAACCCAGATCTTTTGACTGGATGTGAGTGTTTGAATGGTTCAGATGCTCCGTCCATCACCACCCCCTTTTGTACCGCTTTGGCCACCATAAGTGTGGCAGGGTATGCTCAGACGTGAGTCCCTTGTTCACTTGGCCACTGGATTCAAGATAGCCTGGCTGATGAGGATTATGAATCCGAAACCAGTCCCAGGATGCTTGTTTCCGGTCCAGGGAAGACATGGCTTGGCAATTCGGGCTGGACTGTTCCCATGAGGCACAGGGTCAGACTGATTTGCATATAGCCATGTCTGAACTGGGGTGGCTGAGTGAACTAAAGAATGGTGATGGATTAAACCCAGATCAGTTGACTGGGGGTGAGTGTTTGATTTGTTCAAACGCTCCGTCCATCATCCCCTTTTGTATCGCCACCTGGGACAATGGCACCATTTCAAAAGCATGATGGACTAGGGCCGGCCCTGACTAGGCCCACACCAGACACATTGGCGATCCAGGGGGGGCCAAGAGCCACCCTTGCCCCCCCTGCGCACGCCCATGCAATTGGGTCTTATTTGGAGTTCCACATGCATTTTGTGACACCCACGCTCCCAGCATACCAGACGTCCATTCTTGGGTCTGTGCTTCCTGTAGCATAGCCTTGGTTTGTCAATGGGGCATACACATGTTAGTGGGATTAGCGTTCTTTTTGCCTGTAGTGTGCGGCGGGCGCTTGGGGGTTGTTGTGGGCATTTTTTGTATTTAGCATGTAGATGCCATTACCCCCATGTTACATGAGTTGTTAGTGTACTCACCAGGCTCTACGACTCCTTCAATGCCATGTATTCCCACCAGTGGTAGCAGGGCCATGACTTTCTCCTCCCAGGGATGGTACTGTACTGGTCTGCGGGGACCACCTCCTCCAGTGGCCTGGCTCTGGGCGTCCTCATCGTCCATCTTCCGCTTGACCGTCCTCCGCAGATCGTACCACCTGGCCTGGCACTTCCTCCTGGTGCGTCTGATGGGTGCAACAACATTCACCCTATTGAATATCCTCACCCACAGGCGGGTTTTCCCAGCTATGCTGGTCCGTCTGACCAGTGCGTTAAACAGCTGTGGCTCGGCTTTGATGACTTCATCTACAAGGATCTCCATCTCCTCCTTTGTGAACTTTGGATTCTTCTGTGCGGGCATGGTTTGGGATGAATGTGATTGGGGGTGACGGTGTGTATGGATGTGGGTGTGTGGGTATGAATGTGAATGGGGGTGTGTGGGTCTGAATGTGATTGGGGGTATGTGTGAAGGTGGATGTGTGCAGTTGTTGGTGTGTTGTCAGTTTCTGTAGCTAAATGGGTATGTTGCAAAAGATCAAGGTTTGTGTGTGTGGGCCCTTTTTATTGGTCCATTTGTGGGTGGGGCTTAGTTTGAATTGTTGGTGGGTGTGTTATAAGGGGTGGGCCTAAGTTAGGCCCTCTGTTTGCCTGTTTGGATCTGGCCAGGACATTAATTTCCAATGGTTAGTACACATGAGACCTGTTTTGTGGTGTTGTGCGAGTCGTTTGCACCATCCTTGTGCTGTTTTTAGGGGTTTGCTCGCACTTCATTCAGGGGGGGTTAGTTTCGTATTTGATTTAGTGGCGCGCTCATACGCGACATTTTTACAGGGTTTGCGTGCGCTTCGTTCAGGGGGGGTTTGTTTCGTATTTGATTGTGTGGCTCCTTCATACGTGACGTTTTTACGGGGTTCGTCTGCGCTTCATTCAGGGGGAGTTTGTTTCGTATTTGATTGTATGACTCCCTCATACGCGATGTTTTCCGTACAAATCGCAGCTCATACGTAACGTTTTCCCGTATGAATCGCAGTCTCGGTCCCCGGTCTGGATCGTACTTGTCGGCTCGTACAGCATGTTTACGAATCATACTGTTCACTTTCCGAGTCCGTATCGTACGGATTTTCGCTTGATTTTCGTACGGTTCGCAAAGATTCAGACGCATTTTTTACCAACGGATCGTACTACGCCATTCGGATGGATTTGTACGATTCGTATGGAAACGGCTACGAATACGAATCGTCGTACGGATTCCTTTCCCGAATCAGAATTGACCACTTTGTATGTGTGCCATATCTAAGTGAAGCATTTCTGCAGCAACTTTAAACATATTCTAAAAGTTCAGTTCTAACATGGTTTGCAAGTCAAATATTGATTTTTAACTAATTTCCTCCACTTAGCATTAACACCCAAATGATTGTCCTATCCATTAGATGTCTCAGGACAAACACCACAACACAGCAGACAATGTACTCAGTGTCTTCTCAACTGAGACCACCAGAAAGGTGTATATACCAAGATTTTGGGCCACCACAAACGGACGCAACTTCAACTTCTTTGCATTATGCAATATGGTGCACACAACTTTTTTAAATTACGCATCACATCACACAGCCATTTTTAAACACCTCAATCTAACCCAAAGCAATCTCAATGTGCATCTCTATTAATACTCAAACTCCTTTGCTGCTACAAGTCGTTGGAATCGAGACGTCATTCCGTCAGTACTCGATCAATCCTTGAGCCTAACCATGGGATTTTGGAGATTTGGGCTCGACAGGAGAAATTTATTTTGGGCACCCCAAATCATCCAGTTCATTAGACAAAACCATCATCTGATGCCAAGTATTGTTGGAACACAAGCTTCTTTTTGGTGTTTCTATCACTGGGCTCATACAGTTATTATACTAAACTTAGTATTTTCACTCAGATTCTTCACTTAACCCACAGAGGCATTGGTCTTCAGATTGACCTTTCTTAGTCATAGTGAGGGATGAGAAATCAGGGTTTCAAACTGTTGGCCAACCAGTGAGGACCAATAATTCATAGCCAACTCATAAATTAGAGATCAGGTTCAGGAACACGGCTCTCAGGAACCATACTGTAGAAATAGAGTATTGCAATTGGAAGACCCAACCTTTTAAAGAAGATCACTATAACAGGATATATACAAACCAGGAGCTCCGCTGTGGCTACATGGAACAAGAGCAAAAGAACCAGATTTTCAAAAAAATAATCCATGACTCTCTATGCTGCACTTAGAAATCAGATAGCTGTAAGCACAGTTTCTGCTGGAAGAACATTAAGTAACAATAAAAGACTCAAACAATTTTAGATAATTTGGTTTATTGTATTAAAGATCCAAAACCAATACATATAAGAGGCATTTTAAGTCTGTCATGAGTCTTATAGCTTACAGCATAAAACAACACAGTTAGTCAAAGTAAATCTATTTCTAAATAAATGCATGCTAAAGAAGACGGTTAAGGTTAGAGATTCCTTCTACCAACAAAGGGGGGAGGTCTGGTTCAGGTCTGGTCTCTCACCAGACAGCTCCAAATCGTTCAGCAGGTAAGTTCATCAGCAAAGGAAATAAGACTGCAAGGGTCATGTAAAGATAGACCGGCAGGCAGTCTGCAATGGAGGAAATAGGGAATGAAGGAGCTCCTCTGTGCCTGAGTCTCCCCTCTCCTTGGAGAATCTCTTTTATACTACGAATCGTCCATTTGTGACAGTTGTCACCAAACAGTAGTCTGACAATCATGTGACCTTTCTTCCATTCACCAGGAACAAAATTGATACTTCAGCATACTTTCCAATGTTTCTTATGAGAAACGAGTGTCCATTCTCTCCTCACATGTTAATTGACAAAGAGCTTATTTACTTTGTTTGTCTTTATGGATTAAGTCGAGAGGTCACGTTCCTATCATTCACACACAATTAAGTATTTGGAAAAGTGTCTTGTTGATTAAAGAATGTTGCACAAACAGAACAAATAAAGCAACATTTAATGAAACGTAACACAGGTCCATTACACCAGGCTATAAAATAGTGCAGCCTAAGGAAAAAGGCAAATCAGTGCACTTTAAAGTTAGAATTTCTTTTTTAGTAAACTAAACTCATAATACATTTAAAGCATAACAAAATAAATTTAAGAAACCCTATATCATATATGAAAATAATTTTTGTCATTGATTATTACACAAAAATGTTTAACCCATATTTTGTACTATTACCAAAATTTCAAAAGTACCTATATTCAATCTATTCTTAAAAATCATTAAAATAAATTTCTTTTAAGAAATATATGACCCTCATAATGTCAAATCCTTACACTGAAAGTTTCAGTCATATAACAAACTGCATAAATCTTTCACTTTTCAATGTGGTATGGTGGATTGCAAAGAAGGCAATAAAAATTCTGTTTCATCATTAATTTTGCATAACAACTTTGTTAAAAATATAAGATCATCTTTTCATAAACATGTTAAATTAATTATTTTATTAATCCTGCTATTTCCTCAAATACAAACACACTTTTAATGTGCTAAAACCCCAGCTTTTCTCAGTTTCAGTGTTGTTTTTCTAAACGTGTGCAAAGTGCACATTAGAGTTTGATTGTCATAATCTGTTCTTGTGTCACATAAGGAATACTCAGGTTTTACTCGGTAAAAGGAGCAATAACCACAGTCAACTAGCGCTCAATAAATAAATGCTTTAAAACCTTCGACTGGCTTCTGATGGTGATGTCATAAAAAATACCAGGCCATATCTAAGAGAGGTCTTTGCAGAGAAAAGAAGTTCTAGTCATATTATCCTCACAGCAGATTGTAGTTTTGTACAAGAAGAAGAGCTATTGCTGAAGACCTTTGTAAGCTATTGCAGGTAATGACAACTGCATCATTAATACTGTGAGATTCGCCAAATGCATGTGGAACCTTTTGTATTTTGTCTGAAAATGGATACAACTATAAGGAAAATGTGGACAAAATTGCCTATTTTAAATACCACTCCTTGATGGATTTAGAGTCAAGAGAATTCCATGCTGAGACCATTTTTGCAACATAATTCTATACATTATTTACCATTTTTCATTTTGTTTTCTTATCAAAGTTTCTTTGACACTTTGGGGCCGAAATTAGTATTTTGTCTTAAGTTAGGATTTTGTCTTAAGTAAGGATTTTGTCTTAAATTAGTATTTTATCTTAAGTTAGAATTTTGTTTTAAATTAGGATTTTGTCTTAAATTAGGATTTTGTCTTAAGTTTTGTTAAGACAAAATACTAACTTTAAGATAAAATCCTAACTTAAGACAAAATACTAACTTAAGAGAAAATCCTAACTTAAGACAAAATACCAACTTTACTACTACTAAATGCCTTCTGTGAATACCAAAAGTAGTACGTTTAGGATTTTGTCTCAGATTAGTTCTGTGAATAGGCCCCTATGAGTCTAAATCCAGTAGTACTACCACACTGCTGCAGAAATTCCAAATAAATGTCTTTTCCACCCTCATTATACCACCATATTTTCACATCAAGCCTGGAAATAAGCTTGATGAATTCCTAATGCCCGATTAAATTAACGTTTATGTTTAGAAGAGTTCAGCTATCACCTCACTGGGGTATCTTGTTGCTAAAACAGGCTATATACAGATTCATGCTTGACTCGCTAAATAACCATCATAGTGAGGTAGCTTAGCATTAGAATCAAGCACAATGTGATACAGATGATAAAGGATGAGTGATGATATAGACCCCAACAATCATATGGCTTCTTTCCCCATATAACTTCATAAAAGAAAATGGTTGAAGCTATTATTGGTATAGTGATTATGAATCTAATCATCCATCACATCATTTCATACGTTTTTCTGGTTGGAAATGCCAAAAGTGGTGCAAATTCTGCATTTTATTTGAACTGACAAAGTAGGAGACATTTGTAATGGATCGAGTAAATAACTATCTTATGATGTAAAAAAAAAGTATATTGTACTGCCCTTGTAAACTAACAAATATTTTTTGTTGTTGCTTGTTTCTGAAATTGTGAAAAGATTATGCACTGTCAATGAGTAAAAATGTCTAACAAATAATAATGAAGATTTTAAATCAAGCACACAATATATTGGAACTGAGAATGATTGGGGTCTGTGTGTATTGTGTCAAGAAGAATTACCAAAAGTTTTATTGTGACAAGCTAATAGTAAACCTTCGGATAAAGGAATTGGGTACAAAGGTTTGCTTGACAACCTACTGGCTTTTGACAAAATAAAAGGACTTTCATCAATCATCAAGACAAAATTGTTAAAAAAGCATGATGTAGTTGAACAACTATTAAATGAAAACTGTGGAAAATTCCATAAAACATGTAGAAACAAATTTTACATACACAAACTTGCAAGGTTATCAAAAAAACGAAACTAGTTTGAGACAGTTTTTCAAGAGAGTACTTCAAGGTGTACGCATGCTTCATTTATATTTTTATTTTTATTTGTGTTTTATAGAGCGCAAACTTGACTGTTAGGGTATCAGAGTGCTTTACAGGATTAACAAGTTGAAAATGAGGCTTAGAAGGGGGGTTGGAAAACATATGGGATACAAGCATGTAAAAAGATTTAACGAGAAAATAGAGGTCCCAGATCCTTGGGAGGGATGACCAGAGGTGCCGGTAGATAGCATCCGGATAGTCCAAGGTGTGGCAGTAAGATCAATACTGAGCTGATTGTAATTGTTAGTTGGTGAATTGAAAAATATGTGTTTCTTCTGTAATGAATAGTCAGGGACAAAGGTTATGAATGTTTGTACACTTGAATTGAGTAATCCGGTTCTAGATAATGCAGTCGCATCAAGTAACTCAAAAGTACTCGCCAAGTTAAGTGGTGGTGATAAGGTTGTGACCAAATTGAGGTCCCATCTCTTTGCTCCCCTTCCTAGCCGAGGTCATTGAGAAGGTAATCAACAGCCAGCCCACCACACATCTGGAGAACAATGACCACCTCGACACCTACCAATCTGGCTTCAGAGCAAACCACAGCACCGAGACAGCTCTAGTCACAGCCACAGAGATACATCCGAAAGCCGCTAGAACAAGGAGAAACAGTGGCCCTCATCCTCCTTGACCTCTCATCAGCTTACAACACTGTATCCCAGCACACGCTTATCAACGAGCTCCATCAGATCAGAATCACAGGAAGTATGCAGAAAGTCATCCTCCCTCCTACTCCTCGCTCCCAAAGAACATCTCCTGTGGAGTACCTCATGGTTCATCCCTCAGCCAAACCCTCTTCAATACATACATGGCCCCCCGGGCCTACATCGTCACAAGCCATGGATTAAATATCACCTCCTAGGATGACGACACCCAACTAATCTTCCCCTGACTAACAATCCAAGAACCACCAAAGACAGGTTCCAAAGATGCATGAAAGATGTCACCGACTCAATTAACAACAACTGTCTCAAACTCAACACCGACAAGTATTTATTTCCGGGAAATGCAACGATGCACACTGCAACAACAAATGGTGGCCCCCAGAGATGGGCCCACCCCCGATACCCACCGAACACACCCGCAACCTTAGCATCACACTCCATATGCTCAGGAAGGTTTTCTAAATGATTACCAACTAACACTAGGTGAACTGTCACTCAGGCTCTCGCCACCAGCAGACTCGGCTGTGGCAATTCCCTCTACTTAGGAATAACAGCCCAACTCATGAAGAAACTCCAGACAATTCAGAATACAGTGGTCAGGCTCATCCTTGACCTCCCCAGATGGATGAACATACCCCTCACCTCAGAAATCTCCACTGGCTACCAGTCATGAAGAGATTTCAGTACAAGCTACTCACCTATGCTTACAAGATGTTACACAATGAAGGACCTGCGTACCTCAACCTACGCACAACATTTCACCAGCCCACCAGGAAACTCAGTTCCCTCACCCAAGCTGTCAACCATTGCATCCACCGAACAAACAGCAGAGGCTGCTCCTTCTCTGGCAGGCAAGACATGGATCAACCCCCCCCCCCATACAAACCTCAGGGCCTAACAATCCCTCCAGCAATTCAGGAAGGATCTCAATACGTGGATGTTCAACCAATAGGAGAACAGGTAGTTTTATCAGACAGCTTGCAAGACTCTCACGGGTGACACAGCTACGCTCTACAAATACTGATTGATCCATTGATAGTACATCCCTTAAAGTTGGCTGTGACATTACACAAGATACTGCAACAGTGTATTGGAATGATCCTGTGGCCACCAAAGGGACTACTGCTGTTAATTTCACTATTAATGTTATTGAGGTGAATTTCCTATTGATGTGCAGAAGATCTGGCTCCAGCTGATGACATCCATCAACCAGAGATTGGCTATTTAATCTGATTTTTTCATCATGTCCCATTCTTCCATGGTGGCAAGGTCTGGAACTGTCAATGAAAATATTGCAAAATAATTTTGCATTATATAGCTGGGTTATTATGTATTAGGAGAATATGAGTAATGTTTCTTTATTCCAATTTAAAAATATCCTAGTTTGTGATTTCTGGTTTTCGTTCCTTTTTGTCATATATGCAAACATCTGAAACATACTACCTTTATGGAATTTATTGATGATTAAACAATCTTTTTTAATTTGCCTTGTTAAAATGTATAATGGAAGTACAAAAAGTGAACAAATTGAGAAAAAAAACACCATCCTTTTTTTTCTTATTCAATAAAACCAAATGAAGTAAAACAGGATATTAACAAAAAAAACGAACAAAAAATATAAAAGGTCAATCAAGGTGAACAAAACTAATCTTGAAGGGCTTACATTGCTTGGAATCCAATGTTCAAAATACAACTGACATGAAAAAAAGTAAATGTGTCTATAAATTAGTCCCCACGGTGAATGTTTGACTCACACTGGAGGAAATTAGGTTCTGCTCCTCTTGCTAGTGAAGGTCTTGCCATCCTCTCCTGCTAATCAGGCTGAACATCTCCTCCTGAGGAGAGCTGCTGGATCCACAGTTGCAGAGATTGAGGTGGGTGCAGCTGTTTCCCCTTGTGGCAGGCCTCCCTTTCTGTGGATGTATCAGATGTAGTTGGCCCAGATGTAGCTGGACCACAAAAAAGGGAAGATGTTGCTGGAAAAGCCCCGCCCATATGTGTGAAAATACCATGCAGCACCCGAGTCATTGATTGAGAAAAGAAAAGAAAGACTTTGCATGAAAGAACTGAAATCATAAAGAGTAATTACAGCTACAAGTAGTTGAATCTGAATGTTCAATGTGAACAAAGATATATTGTTGAAAAACTATTCCTGTCAATCCTTCCAGATGTAGGATATTCACGACCTTCATCTCCTAGGGGAAAAGTTGTAAAGGTGGACTGGGGGAACCACCACCAGTTCTCCGGGATTCCAAGTGATGCTTGGAGGCCAGGTAACGAACTCTACCCTGCAGGTAAACTCTGCCATGGAGGGACAATGGGAGTCCTGCCAAGATCTAAATTGGGCTCTGTCTATTTATTGGGACTTTTCTCTCATCACCTTGCACATCAGTGGGTCCTCGATTATCTCAGATCAGAAGTTCAATTAGAAAATGGTGGCCTGCTACAGCACAATGCCTCTGTGACCCTCTGGAAATCTTTGTCCTTGACATCCACAGCGAGCTCTGGAGCTTTCAGCAGAACAAACTGGCATGGTCACGCCATTTCACGATGCAACAACAATGGCTTCACTCTTGCCAACAAGACGATCTCCTCCTGGAGCTTTCTCGCAAAAGTTTGCTGAAAATTTCCAAACTTTAAGATCTGGCTGTTCCCGAGTTCCTTTGGGGGGAAATAAAGGTCCAGTAGCTTCAGGCATGGGTTCAGAGACCCTGCATGCCTCTTGTTGGTTGGGACTCAATTTCCCACACTACACCTGCACAGTCCAGGAAAAATCCAGTTGCCACTGGTCAGCGTGGGTGATCTTCTCTTTGGCTTTGCAGGTGACTTCTTCCAGCTCTCTTGTATCTGTTGCTGATCATGGAGTCCACTTCTTTTCCTTTGAGTCATACACAGTCCTTTTCTGTGTGGAGCCTTGTGAGTGCACAGGTACAGTACTTGTGAGTGCAAGCCTCCTGTGGTGCAGCCCAGGGGTCTAGCAGTGCAGTACTTCTTTTGTTCCAGGCGGGGGTTCTCAGGAGTTCCAGCAGCTCTCCCATATTTATCCTCCATTCTGCGTTGGCAAGAGGGGGGTCACCACAACAGATAGGGACAACGTTACCTTCTTCTTCCTCTGCCATGGCCACTTCCTGCAAAGTGTGGCATATTTTAACCAGGCACTATTCGCCAAAAATCAAAATGGAGAGAATCAAATCTCTTCTTGGTGTGTATTTAGTTAGGGGGGCTCCGATCTGGCTGGGGATCAAGGAGGTGCAGCTGGCCTGGATCTATGACATCTGTGCTCCTGTCTTTGTAGTCCAGCTTATCTCTCCAGCCGCCTTCCTCTCCCTCGCTTCTCCAAGAAGCAGATCAACTCTCACCGAGTGGCTGTATTGTTTCAGGCCGCGGCTCCTTTACACCTACTCAGGGAGAAGCTTGGCTCAGCGGACCAATCAGAAGATGCTGCTACAGTGCTGCTTTTGGTAACTTCATGATAGTAAATCTATAACTACTTTCTTGTAATAGTTACATTAAATCTAACCTTGGCAAGCTGCTTGATTAATGCGACCCTTAATTTGAAACTTTGAACGATATTGCTAGCTAGCAACCATGCAAAGAATAACGTTATTAAGTTTAATAAAGCCTTCCTCTTATTAGCCTATGGAGCTAGCAGGACTACAATAGGGAAAACATGCTGTGGTTGTTTTTTCTATACCAGAGTATATAAAACATAATTTATATTGTCCCTGCCTATTATAACTATGCACCCTTGCTATGGGCCACCTAGGTCAGACCTTACGGGTGACATATAAGTAATAAAAAGGTAGTTGTAGACTTTGGACGTACTTTTAATTTCAAATTCGAATTTGGGCTTAGTTCTTTTCTAAAACCTGCCTGAAAAGTAGGCCTGGCTTTATAATGACACTAGAAATGACAGCATTGGTTAAGACATGGTGGTGATCGGGGCAATAGGATGACTTTCATACACATAAATATCAGGCCTACCTGGAGGGTTAGTCAAACGTTTGGGCGCTGCATATTACGCAGGTACCGGTGAAGCAATTCAAGTTACAATACCCATCAAGTTTCGATGCAATTGAGACATGCTTGTCTCACCACCGGAGGGCCTATGGAGCAAGACTATTACTTTTTTAATATATAATACAGAATGTAACACTGAGTAGGTGTATGGTTTATTTACATTTACATGCAGAGTGTGTGAAGGCATAGCACTTTGCATTTACACCCATTTGAACTAGTATTAGTCTCAGGGAGTATAATACCTTGGTCCTGACCAAAGCCACAGGGAAGGGCGGCTTGAAACATGTAGACTGATTGGAAAATAGGGTCGTTAATTCCAACAACACTTTCTACTTGTCTTCCCATTTTTTATTATACCGCCTGGAAGAGAGAATAAAAAACAGTTTTCCCACCAGACTGTTATTTTTAACTTCACAAAAAAAGACTCAAACTTCTACCCTCCATCACTTTGTGTATAATATACAGTTCAGTTCTCCCGTGTAAAACACAGGTAGCAGGATAATGGGAAGTTCCCAGTGATGAAGCATGCCATCAAGGGGTTAACACTGGTGGATGAATGTTATACAACGAAAGCCTTGCACTTTTTCCAGAAAGGAGGATTAACCCACATGTTTGAGAAGAGTTCCTGTTCTCAAACATGTTCGAATGAGAAGGATGAACTCTCCTCTGCAAATACCTCTTATCTCCCCCATTTCATATATCTATCAGTTCTCCATGCCGCTAGGATGTATACAACACTATCATTCAAGGGGGTCAACAGTAGTATGCACCAAGATGACTTTCACCATTTCTTCCTCATCACAAACCTTAGTTTCCTCGCCCCTCAGAAGCCATCGAAACATGGATGCTCTTGCTTAGCATCCTGTAGAAAAAGCCATGTGCATCCCCTGCCTTATAGTGACTTGAGTGATGTGAAAAACAAACAGAAATGTTGAAGTATATTGAAAGATTTTGGAGAAAGATTTTTTGGGAACTATTAAGTGAGTTCCATTTCTTTGAGATGAATTCTCATCACAAAAGCTCAGGTACTAGCAAAAGATAGGCCAACTCTAACTGAGGAGATTAAGTGGGACAGTGCCAGACTGTAAATTCTCAATAAAAGTTTTCACAATGTTGTACATAGTAGTAAGCAATACCATCCCAAAGGCATGTTGTGCAATCTAAACTACGACTTAGAGACTATGGGGCACATTTACAAGGCCTGTGCACCACCAAATTGTCACTTTTTTTGATCCTCCAGTGGCACACAATTCAGGGCCATGTTTACAAGACAACACTAAGCCCCCCTGTGTGGCTTTTCATGGCCTTGTAAATATGGCACCCTTTAACATATTATATTTAATTTATGACCATGTGGCAGCTGGTTGTTTGAGGTGGGCGATATACAAGTTGCAACATATGAGTGACTATACTGAGTGGTGCATTTTTTGGAGCCTTGCTGCCTTTCTCCGCCCTCAACCTTTCACATATTACTCTGCCAGAAAGGGGTGTTCCATGGGGGCTCCGAGGGGAGGCATTAAGGTGGCTTAAGGAGGAAAAATATCTTAATTTCTCCTAGTTTTTTTTACTCTTTCTATGTGTACTGCATTCTGCAGGACACGCAGTAGTGCCCACTCACATTACACAGTGGTGGGGCTGTGGGAGGGGGTATCAAAACCAAAAAAATCATGGAAGACAGAATTATAAATATATAAAATTGCACTAACCTGCCACTATGACAGTCACCACCTTGTACTTATCCTCCAAAAACTACTGCACATTGCGCAGGCTCTCAGATACCAATCCCAGTACTTCTCTCATGCTGGGAATACTATTCCCAGCATGAGAGCAGTGCTGGGTGTGTTCCGAGCGCCCTGGTTCGGCACTCAGACAGGGACTGGGAGCCTGTGCCGGTTCTCTACTCGGCTGTACAAAAAGCTCGGGTGGAGAAAGACCAAGTGCGCATGACGATTTTCTGGTCCCAGATGGCTGGCGATACCGTCATGCAAACTTAACAGTGCCCATTACTCCCCCTTCCTCCCTTGAGCTGCAGCTACAGTGTCAGCACGGATGGCTCCGACCCTTCCTCGGCTCGGCTAGTAGCTTGCAGGATGAAAAATAAAATGTTAATACAATTGTTTTATTATCATTTTATTTTTTGTTTGCCTCTGCTGGCTTAAGTAGGGGGGCGACGCTCCGTTGCCATGTTGGAGGAGCCGCCCCATAGCACACATAGAAGGAGGATCAACATCAATCATTGTTTTTGTGCAGGAAGATGTCCCTTCCTCCACAAAAACATTCATCCCTGCAACGCAGGCACCCATGAACCATGGTGCACGGGTGCCTGCGGTTGCGCTAGGCAGACAATTGTGCACCGAGGGAAAGCATTGGGATGCGTCTTATTGCTGTAAATACAACGCATCCCTGCCATTTCCTAATGACTGCAATTTCCTAATGAGGCACCTTGGCGTAGCAAGATGGCTTGCAGTGCGGCGCTGTGTCATTTTCTAGTAAATATGCCCCTATATTTCTAGCATAGAAAATCTTATGACAAAGGAGTAACAACAACAGAAGGGTAGATATTAAGGCGTTTAAATAATCAGAGCAGCAAGAGCATTTTGTAGCGGTTCTCATGTGTTTTCATAATATTAGGCGAGGAGACCATAGTCCAGCAAACCGAGTTCATTTGACAAACGAGCCTGTCATCTTGGTATTTGAGGCTAAATTGCATCATTGAAGAAAGTACACTCCAGGGCAGCAAAGGATGTGACACTTCACAGAAAAAAGGAAAAGCAAAGGCTTGCATACTGCACCCGATAAAAGAGTATATGCTGATTTTATCCTGTTGGATCATGACTTGGGTTACAAATCAGTACTTACTGCACAGTCTGAAAAGAATATCACAAGGGCCTTCATAAAACATACTGCATAATGTGCTGATTTTCAGTTTTCCACATTGTTTGTCCTAGAAACCACTCATATCTAGAGAAATAAACAAGCATATTTTCTAGGCTTGGCCCTCTGTGTCCCCTTCCATTCATAGCAATTTATTGATTTCAACGAAGAAACATACAAGAGTCTGCCGGGAATGGAAAAGAAATACCAGTTTTATTGTGGGTTTCATTAGTCCTCTTGATTGTAGTTTCAAGAATGATGCACATGTTTACTGCCTCTCTCAAGTGGGCCTTGCCCAGTGTGTCATCCTAATTTTGTTTTGTGTTCACCTTTCATTCAAACACTGTATTGTATCTGTCTGGGCAGCTTTATTTGTGATTAGCGATATGTGCATTTTGCATCTTAGTAATACCAATTTCAGTAAGGGGTAGTGAAAAAGGCAACCTCTTCTTATGACTTAAAAGGAAGTTTATCAGTGTCAAGGCACTGCATGTGCAACGTGGATGGTATCTTTCCCTCTTTGTTTCTTCAATGATATTGTCTGTTCTGACTGCTGAAATAATTCCCACGTCCTTTCAATATGAATCCCAGAATTTTCGTATTTTGAGACCCTTCAAAGTGAGTTGAATTTCATTCTAAATTGTATTATGTGAAGATGTATTTTTCTTCTTTTTGTATGTAATAATGCTTAACCACTTGGGTGCTAAGGATGTGGTGGACACGTCGCTAGTACCACCACTCATGCGCTAACATGCCCAGCACTTCCTAGCAATCACCCTTAGGGAAGGTGCTTGCACCCCCCCAATCACCTCCCCCCATTAACCTCTCTTGCACTCCTCTACTGTAAGTACTTCCACTGCTACCTTTGACCTTTCCCTCAGGGAGATTTTGCATTCAGGGCCCCCCAATGTCACAATAGTGGTCGGAGACAAACTGGAAGTCGTTTTGCTTCCAGCACATCTCGAGCAGGATCTAAATTTGCTAAGGTCAGCTCACTAGGGAGGGATTTGGAGGAGAAGGACACACTAAGGGAACTGTCAGTATTTCTTATTTCTCCACTTTCTCTTTTTTGTGATTCTATCCTCAGGATCGTGAGCTTGACCACGATCCTTCAGCAGGAATGTCCCACTGGACCCACAGGCTATTTTTGTTAGTGGAGGGATTGGCGCCCTAGCTAATGGTCAATCCCCCCGAATGTGATGCAGGCCCATGCTCTGCTTGTTTTCCTGAAAATGTATGCGTGTCAATGGTATGCTGATAATGGTGTTTGTAAATTGTGTCCTTGCAATTTAGTTAAATTGTATTCTGGAGTAGGTTTTGCTTCGAAACATATTTGTATTAGTGTTCCCCATTTACTTACCACAATGATTTAACTGAATGCTGTATATGTGATGTCACAATTTGATTTAACTTCATCTTCTCTTTCATGTTTTTACCTCTGATTTTCTTTCAGTAATTTATGGTGGTAACTCCACAATTAATGTATGTTTTGTCCATGCGACCACTATGAAGTAAATGGTTGTTTTGTGTTATGGTGGTTTGTGTACTTTGTTTTCCAACAGATGCACCACCATCATTCAATGTTTCTTTGTAACTTCACTGAAAGTGATAAGTGGCTGCTATTTGTAACTTCACTGAAAGTGATAAGTGGCTGCTATTTTGATATTGCTTTGTAATATGTGGCTATACGATGAGAGAAGGCAAATAATTTAATAGTATCCTGCATACTTGTGCAAGTCATGCTTTTTCACATTCGTAATGTCTTGTGCTTTGATCAGCTTTTCTTTTTTTTTTGCTTTGTAGTATCTTAAATTGTATCTTTATTTTTTTCTTCCGATAATTTATATTTGTTTGTGAATTTAGGGCCTAATCTAGGGTTCCTTCATCATGGAGGGACTGATCTGTCTATCAAGTTGACGGATATCCATTCACTATGTTTAGGGGTTGGCCTGACTATCCAGGGTGCTTGAGGATAAACCATTGGGGTAACCCCAGTCCTCTATGATCAGTCCCCTTGTCTCCCATTAACGGACATCAGAGTGTGATGGAGGGATTTTCACAACAGAGGATAGCAATGGAGGGTGGGGTTTCTGAAAATGGATGCATACATCAACATTGACGGACTTGTCTTCCACCGCATGGTGGAAGACAAGTCCGTCAATGTTGATGTGGTAAATAAAATATTACCCTGGCTGAATTTCTAGGCATTAACAATTAGCATGCATCAAGTGAGAGGCAGAGTCCGTGGTATCTGAGTTAAAATGGGCTTTATTCCAATAACTCGAGTCAAAGGGAGAATATGTTCCATCACCTCTGAGGTTCAGGAAGAGTCTTCTAACATTTAATAACAAAACATTATATTGTATACTTTTTACTCCTTGTACATAGGAGCAGGCGCAAGACAGAAAATGAGATAAGAACATGTGGGTATACACTTGATGAGTCATAGGTGTGTGATAGGTAGGTGTCATAGGTGGGTGGGTACTTAGAGGAGGAGTTGGCATGACCAGCTCGAACTGTGCCCTAATTGTGCAACTTTGAGCATGACGTGCAATTGACGTGTAACTGGGAGGAGAGCTGACTTTCAACCTAGCAGAGAGATCTCTTATGTCAAGGCGACCAGCACATCTAGTACAACTGATATCTAGAGTCAGGGGATGTATTATCTGAAGAAAAGGTTGTTCGTCACTAAAAGACAGAGAGGGCATATTTATTCGTTCATTGCATGAGCTTTCTATGGGTGCAAGCACTGTAATTCACTTAAATGGAGACAGAATGACTTCTTGCTGACGTTACTGCAGCTCAGTATGCCAAGAGTCATGTAAACATTAATTCAGAAAGTGGTTTCAAGCTCAACCAGTACGATATTTATTTAAAAGAGCACAATGCAAAATGCAAATACATGGGCCTTCATTTTAGCTTAACGTTTGGGAGACTTGATGACTTGACTTGCAGGACATGTTTGCAGAGGCCTAGTGATTCAGGCCACTACGGGAAATATGCATGGGTGACATGCACATGACATGTAACATAGGGTATATGTAGTGTACATATTTGGTCAGGCAAAATATCATTTTCCTCATTCCCTCCTTGTCACCTACATAACCCTTCAGGATACATCTATATTCATGAGACCATATAGTTGATCATACAGCATCATTTGTTCATCTTTAACTCTTTGTTTACGTGGATGGGGAATACAGGCAGTGGCACACAGCCCGCAAATCGCCGGACCACACTGCAGACAGAGACAGCAACCAAATACCATAAGTAGGGCCATTCCTAGGAAGGACATAACTTTCCATCCCCATGCAGATATTACACCCCAGAACCAACTGGACCAAGTCCATGTGCCTGGGTCTTGATGTATGACATTAGCAATTTTGTGGAGCCTTGTTATTGCTTCGTACACAGATGGTGCATTATCTGGGATGAAAATGCAACAACTAGATCGGATCACTCTACAAGCTCCGCCCCTATCCGCCAAGATGACGTCTAGAACGAGGCGGTTTTGAAGAACGACAAGTCTAATAGCAGACTGTTCCTGGGTTAAGTTCGCCAGGGCAGATGCAGTTATATTTACAACTGTTTCAAGAGTCCTTGTTAACCTGCGTATCAGTTTACTGTTTTGGACGGGACCTATGAAGAAAAAGAATCCTCTGTTGAAATCTGTATATTGCTCCCAAGCTGTTTCAGTCTGATCGATCCCTGCAGAATCTGTCTCTCTCTTTTGTCTAACATGTTCTAGTCGTGAATCTCTATGATAATTTGATGGGGCTAGAAAAACGGGTGGCAATAAGAATGCTATATAACAAGTCCCACCCCAGTCTAAGGGCAGATGTACATAGGCTGTCTGACCGCAAATGAAATAGGTATGGCGTGATGTTTTGAAAGAAGATAGTCCGTTATCATCAAACTCTACTACAGTGTTACACTTGCTGTGTCCCATATGTACTGAGCCTTTCTTACTAACACATAAATCACATTTTGCTGGCAGGACTGATATAAACGGTGGGCCTGTGTTTTGCTTGGGCTGAACATTTAACATTATAAAATTAACAGATGCATTTCCCTGTTCGTACTCTTCATTCTCTAAATCGGTTCCCTTTCTTTGGGGGAATCCGTCTTTGTCTGGAAAGCATGCTTCATTCATTACTTTATTCAGGTTTCCATATATCCAGCCACCTGGATAAGCTATGTACCTTCTATCTATTGATGTCATAAGAGCAAACCATGCTCCACACGAACCATTGTGTGAGAACGGTAAAGGGTAGAAGGGCAGAACTCCCTTCGTTTCTTGATAAGGAGGCAGTTGGCCACATACCCAGCAATCGGTCGCATTGCTGGTCTGATGAGAATGGTGTAACATTCGAATAAATGTATTGTTACGCAGTGCAAGTCGATATGACAGTTCATGGGGAGGCAGGTCACTAAATGTATGCTCTATGGTACTGTTACTGGAAGAGTGTATATGTGAGGAAATGGGAAAGAAAACATGTAGCAATAAACTGACACCAATTATAACAATGCACAGAATAAAAAGGATGATCAAAGTAACTATACATCTACTGCGTAATACCTTGCAGTACTTTTCCTTCTTATCTCTCTTCTTGCTATTCTCATATGTGATCTTATACATGTCAGAATCGAGTCTAACCGATTCACCACCGGGTGGGCTTAAACAATTAAACTACGTCTGACTTACTAGTTTTTAATCTAGACCTATACTCTTGCTGAGGGGTATTTTCTAGCAAAGGTCAGTGTTCTTTATTAAACGTTTCAAAGTTCCAAAGTTCCAAAGTTCCAAAGTTCCAAAGTTCCAAAGTTCCAAAGTTCCAAAGTTCCTTTTGTAGTGATGAAGGTGAGTTCGGCCTTTACGTCCTTCCACCAACTTCGGCGTCTTCCAACGTGGCTCAAGGGGACTTGAACGATCAAAAATCCGGACACAAGTATAGAATCCTCTGGTGCTATTGCATGTTCCTTGACCTGGGTGTTGTCAGGGAAGGCGGCAGCAACCTGTGAATGAAAAGAGAGTAGTGCAGAAATCAAGGAAGCCAGGTAATCTGTCAGCATGTTACTGTCAACATCAGTAATTTTCTTTGGCATAGGCGTACCCCACATATATACTCCATAAGGAGATAGGCCTGTTCTGGAATGAGCTACCATACGCATGTAAAAGAGGGCAACCGGCAAGGCCACCATCCAATCCACGCCTTTTTCTGTACAGATCTCAGCAACTTTTGTCTTAATTGTCTGATTTTGCCTTTCTACAAGGCCTGCGGCTTCTGGGTGTCTGACACAATGGAATTTCTATCCTAACAGAAGTGACACTTGTTTCATTAATTCAAAAGAAAATGGCTGACTGTTATCAGAATAGATGACACGGGGCAATATCTGGGGAAGAACTCGTGCACTAATTGTCTGGCTGTTGTAACAGCAGTATAATCTGGAACTGGATATGCTTCTGTCCATCTAGACAGTGCACACACAACTACTAGGACATACTTGTTAAACCTCTACATCTGTCCATTTGGATATAATCCATCTGGAGAACCTCAAAAGGGCGGTCAGGAGGATGAAATCCGCCTTGTTCCACCGGAATGCCTTTTCCTGGATTGAACTGGCAATAGATCATACATGTTCGCTGCTTGTTAAACCAAATGTTCTGTAAGCTGTCTAGCATTGCCTTCTCTCCTAAGTGTGCGGGACTATGTGTTGTGTTTATGATTATTTGTATCATAGAATCTGAAAGAAACCATGTGCTTTTCCCTTAGTCATCCAACCTTGGTCAGTCTGGACCCCTCCTTGTTCAGTCCAATTCATTATCTCATCTGTTGTGGCATGTGTCTGTATGTCAAGTACATCTTGAGTGGGATCCCTGACTGTCATACTTTATATCAGTAATGGTACCTCTGTCCTTGTCGTGTCTGTTGGTGTCTGTAACTTTGGTATGAGCTTTATATTTCAGGATAGAAATGGCTGTAGGTAAATGTATGGCCTCTAACAGGGCCTGAATAAGCTGGCTGTGCTGAATCTTGGTCCCATGGGAGGTCTCAAGAAACCTCTCTCTTTCTCCTCAGAACCCCGAAATCATGAACAACGTCAAAAGCGTATTGTGAGTCAGTATAAATGTTTACTTTCAAGTGCTTGGCTCTTATGCAGGCTTGTGTCAGAGCGATGAGCTCTGCTGCTTGTGCAGACAGGGTGTCTATTTTCTGTGTCTCTATGACTTCTGTGGTCACGGCATACACTGCTACTAAGTCTCCTGTACTTGTTCTCATGCATGATCCATCTACATAGAGTGTCAGGTCAGGGTCTGGGAGTACAATATCTGTCAGGTCTTGTTTTGGTCACTATATTCATAACGTCAACACAGTCATGTGGTGGTGTATTTACTGTACTTGAGGGCAAAAGTGTTGCAGGATTCAGAATGTTACAACGTCTGATCTCTATGTGTGGTTGAAATAATGTCAGTTCATGTCCTGTCAGTCTTGCTACAGTCAAGTGTAAAAATAAATAAAAATAAAAAAGCATAAAATGTTTACTGTAACATGGAGTCGCTTAAAACTGGTGCTTGACATAATGCTCTTTTTAATTCCTCAAATGCCAAGGTGTGTTCTTGTGTCCTAGGGAGAACAGTCAAAATGGCTGCCTTCTGTGTAGTTAACTGTATGAGTGGTTTGCTAGATATGCATACTGGGGAATCCATTGCCTACAGTAAGAAGTGAGGCCAATAAAGGCACGTACTTCCTTTTGTGTCCTGGGCTGTGAAAGGTTAGTAATGAGCTGTATGATTCTTGTGTTAGCTGTCTACCGTGTTAGCTGTATACCTGGTGTACCCTCCTTGGAAAGCAAGTGTTGTACACCACTTGCTTTACACAGAAAGTATAAGACTGTCAGAGATGCAATGTCACAGTCTGGTTCTGATCTTGCTGTAATTAGAATGTCGCTCACTGTCATCAATCTAGCAAAAATAATTTACATAGAAATAAATAAATAAAGAAAAATGAATTTTCAATTCAAAAGCTCTGCAGTTTACCAAAAAAAAAAATCCTACTCTAGATCTTGGGAACAGTATGACCATACTACCTACAATATGTTCTCTAAATGTATTTGAATAAAATCAAAGTATTCTTGTCATAGACAGAAGGCTGGAGCCTCTGTGAGAAACAGCCCCTCCCTCTAGAATTATGTTCGCGCTCGGAGCTTTGAATCAATTCCAAGCCGGGCTACACTGTGATCTAAAATTGAATGACTGCCAGATGCTGAACTCATTGCAAGAGCAAGACTCCTGCCAAATATTCTGTTTACACTTTTTTAAACTATACATTTGCAAGCGTGACTTATCTGTAAGGAAGAGCAACTATTTGTACACAAGTCAGAGGGGCTGGGGAGGTAACTTCGCTACAAACTCACTCCTTGCTAACCTACCCCTCCCCTCAGAGCCAGGAGCTGGCTCAGTGTCAAACATCACTAAGAGGAGACAAGCCTCTCACTCGTCTCTGCTTCTCTAAAATTGGGTCGCTGCCAACGCTGAGCTCATTGACAGAGCCAGGCGTCTGCCAAGTTTCTTAAAGAGTGAGCTGCAAGCCTCCTCCCTCCACATGCGAAGGAAGCTAGTGTAAGTCTGATGAGCAGTGGCCCTCCCTTCACATAAACAAAGGGATCGCGGAAAGAATTGGGTTATGGCCAACAAGACAGGCACTGCTCGCTCCAAGAGGGAGTAGCCCTCCCTTTACATAAACATTTACTGGGAGCCAGGCCATCTCCGTCTTGGACGGACTGTCTCAAGGTTAAAAAACACATTCCTTGTACGTCATAACATATCTCTTCCCAGGCCAGAGCTTTTCTAACTTTAACTGAAGCAAACTTTAAAACGTGTTAAAAAGTAAATTAATAAAGACATGTATTTTTCTGTAACTGAGTGACATGCTAGCATTTTAAAATAATTCTGTACTGCTACTAGCTGCAAGGAAAAAAATAAACAGAACAAAACAATCATGGCATGGAAACACACCATATTTTACTTTTTTGAAAATAACATGTCGAACTCCTTAATTCTGCATTGCATAACCTATATTTTCATAAGTAAGTGTGCAAGCTTTTCTATTCTATCTATTAAAAGGGCCAGATTCATACTTTTTCAAAAGGCCATGTTTTCTAATTTTAGTGGGGACTGTTCTCTGCACATATCAATTGAAGCAGCCTGTCAAAGTACATAGGTGAGCCTTGAAACTAAATGAATGCAAATCAAACTAATGTAGGGGACTCTTAGCAATGCACTAACATGGTAGTGTATTGTAGCTATCAAAAAGGGCCACGTTCATTAATTTACAAATAGCCACTTTCCTAAGTGAGTGGGATAACTGTCACACGCTATTCTAAAGGGCAGCTTGCATTGGGAAAAATATTCTGTAGAAACATTCCTATTAAAACAAAAAACACTGTTGCATTACACTAATTTAAAGCACATTCTCTAAGATCGGTCTGTTCTATAATTTCTTCTCTATCGTGAAAACATTAAAGCACTCTTCGTGGTGCAAACCCTTATCTCACATTTCAGAAATACGCCCATTGGATAACATGGCAAATCGCACCTCCACACAAAACATGCTTTTTCCACCACTTCCACAGCTCAGATCCTTTTCAAATTTTGCATCACAGTAGTCCAAGCTATTCCCTAAATCCTCACCAAAAAACAACTAAATCCCTCCACTGGAACGGGTACGAATTTCCGCTCAAAAACACGCCCCCCCCGCAAACACCAAAAAAAAAACGCCAAAATTCCTCAACACCTTGTTAAAACAAATACTGCCTTCTCAATAAAAGATATTAACTCTTTGGCAGCTGAAGCACAAACATTCCCCAATGACTGCAGTACATGGGAAAGTCATGACCTCATCTCTCCACGTTATCACATAACACATACGCACATCTTCAAAACATTTTCTCTAAGCACTTGAAAGAGATCCAGCTCTCTCCTGCCTAACGTAATGGCTAGGGACCTGATGATAACATGCTCTGCACAAAACATAACCACATGGCGCTATTCACAAGCCATATTTACAAGAAACTCAACATGTCACAAAAATGACACGCTATTCACAAGGCATATTTACAAGGAGCTATACTTAAGAATATTCAACAAACTACTCACAAGTCTTAATCTCAAGTCGCTATTCACAAGCAACTACAAGCCATTCACAAGGCGTTACACACATGGATGTAACAAACTATTCACAAGTCTTAAGCACAAAGCGCAATTCACAAATAAACCAACTAGTTACACACAAGGCACTTGCGCAGTCCAGAAGGGACTTGTCTAGATACAAGGAAATGAACGCTTCAGATGCTGTCGGCTTTAATTCTACATACTCTAAAGGGTACAGGTGGTGGCGTTCTCTACCTACTGGGTCTTTCTGAGGTGGTCGCTTTAGCTAGTTTTTCTGACAGAACGGGATAAATACCAGTTAACAACGGCATTTCTTGGCTTGTTTAGTTCTCTCTGCTTTATTGAAATCATTCTTTATTCTCCTATGTCACTCTTTGCGCCATAACTCAATGGCATCTTTTCTGAGAGGGTCTTGACTTCTTTCTCCAAATGGCGTTTAGCCCATGCTTATTATACATAAAATGACCAGGTGTGTCTCTAGGCCGGATATTAACTGTCTATTCTAGTAAACCTCTTCTGGTCCCTATCTGACGTAATTTTGAAAACAGAAACCAATACAATGGAAACACAATACACAAAAATAGACTGAAACATTCAACAATCATTCATACAAGAAACATTATAACATGAAAACACTAAAACAATACCATTGAAACACTAAAACAGATACAACCTAAACTGATACAGAGAGTTAAACATGTACTTGAAAAACATTTTTGTGCACTGAAAATACAGTGCAACCATACCGGTCTCAAAAATTGAGACACGTCTTTACCGGGCCCACTTTTTACTGTGGACACGTCTTGACCGTTCTCATCTAAAATGAGCCCGTCTTGAAACTAGATACATTCCCCATAGTGGTACTCACCGGGAAAGCAGAACTTGAAACTTGAAGGCCTCGGAAACTTGACTTGACTACGCTTGCGCCTTGGAACAGGTGGACCTCTGGAGACCTCGGACCTTGCTCTCTCACGGGCTGGGCCTCTGGTTGAGACGATCCGCGATTCTCACCGCCTCACATGGATGCCTGGTCGCAGTCCGTCCTCCTCTGTGGGCCTGAGGGAGTGGCAGGAAGTCCTGCTGGTGCGCTTTGAAGTCCGTCACGGCTGTAGAAGGGGGCAAAGACTAGACCGACAACTCCGGCGAGTGGGGAAAGGGATATGTCCCTGTAAGGGCGCCAAATTATGTGGTAAATAAAATATTACCCTGGCTGAATTTCTAGGCATTAACAATTAGCATGCATCAAGTGAGAGGCAGAGTCCGTGGTATCTGAGTTAAAATGGGCTTTATTCCAATAACTCGAGTCAAAGGGAGAATATGTTCCATCACCTCTGAGGTTCAGGAAGAGTCTTCTAACATTTAATAACAAAACATTATATTATATACTTTTTACTCCTTGTACATAGGAGCAGGCGCAAGACAGAAAATGAGATAAGAACATGTGGGTGTACACTTGATGAGTCATAGGTGTGTGATAGGTAGTTGTCATAGGTGGGTGGGTACTTAGAGGAGGAGTTGGCATGACCAGCTCGAACTGTGCCCTAATTGTGCAACTTTGAGCATGACGTGCAATTGACGTGTAACTGGGAGGAGAGCTGACTTTCAACCTAGCAGAGAGATCTCTTATGTCAAGGCGACCAGCACATCTAGTACAACTGATATCTAGAGTCAGGGGATGTATTATCTGAAGAAAAGGTTGTTCGTCACTAAAAGACAGAGAGGGCATATTTATTCGTTCATTGCATGAGCTTTCTATGGGTGCAAGCACTGTAATTCACTTAAATGGAGACAGAATGGCTATCGGACGGGTCTGTTTACTTTTCCTCATCGGGCAGGGATGCCACTCTGTACAGCAGACGGATAACTGTTATTCATAATACTGTCTTGGCAGACTTCTTGCTGACGTGACTGCAGCTCAGTATGCCAAGAGTCATGTAAACATTAATTCAGAAAGTGGTTTCAGGCTCAACCAGTACGATATTTATTTAAAAGAGCACAATGCAAAATGCAAATACATGGGCCTTCATTTTAGCTTTGGGAGACTTGATGACTTGACTTGCAGGACATGTTTGCAGAGGCCTAGTGATTCAGGCCACTACGGGAAATATGCATGGGTGACATGCACATGACATGTAACATAGGGTATATGTAGTGTACATATTTGGTCAGGCAAAATATCATTTTCCTCAATGCACCTGATCAAAATATATTTACTCAGCAACACCACCTGCAGCTCCCCCTCTAAAAACATTCCTTAAAACCACAAATCAATTAGCGCTTACAACAGACAATACAAGGCACCAGCAGCAGATGTACATTTTTTTTCACAAAGTCTGAATGATAACCCATATGGTGGATGAGATGTTAGGGTGTGATACAGTTGTTTCGATCACTGGTCCAGGCAATAACCATGAGCCGAAAATTGAAATATGGACCAGAAATGTGGGTAAGGTGAATGTTGTCTCCAACACCAGATGCTCATAGAAAGATATCTACAAGCAGTTAAATGACCTGAATGGCAGAGTCTATACCCTCACATCCAGGGAAAACCAAGACACCTAGCATCTGGTGGTGGTTCTCCCAAGCCTCTCAACCTCCACTCTGGGAGTAGACAGTGTTGTTCACACTGAATACATTGGGTAAATTCCAGTACGAACACACTTCTCACATAATTAATTCACCTTATCACTCTTAAACATCTAATCCATAACAAAAACATCTTCACTAATGAACATCTATTAGCACAAGTATGCTACCTGACCCCTGTCACAACTCATTACATTCTCCATGTATACATATTCTCTCAGTTACTCATTCTGGCACACCATTTTCCCTAACCCAGCTGATATAAGAAGCACAATCAAACAAGTGTCATCATACATTTAGCCAACAAACAACCTCCCCACGTATCAACAACATCTATCAAGTTACTCATAACAATGTACGTTTGGCACGCTCTTATCACATTCACATAACACATACTATCTTCTTTCTCTTAATCTGATACAACATATAATGACATCTTTGTGATAATACAAGTTGCTAGTGGTTAGATTTATTGCAAGCATTCCCACTTAAACCCGACTGAAGAGTCCCAATCAGGGCAAATTTTTGAATTTGGATTTTTAGTTATTTGTAGAGCGCCCGTTCACTGAGCAGTTTCTTGGCGCTATAGGATTTCAAACTGAGGGAGACATCGAGGGTTATGGGCTGAAAGCTTTCTGAAATAGGAAGGTCTTAAGAGCCTTGCGGAACTCCTCGTAGGAGGGGGAGGATCTGAGGGGGAGGGAGTTCCAGAAGGTGGGTGCAAGTACCGAAAATTTCTGGCCACCGGAACGTTTTTTCTTGAACCGTGGGATGACTAACAGGGGCAAAACTGGGGTTAGATTGATTGTGTATGGGTATAAGAAACACCTGTCCTGGCAGTTTGGTCTAGTTTTTTTCTATTGCTGCAGGGAGAAGACTAATTTACACATGGCTAGGTCCAAACTGAGGTGGCATGGTGGGCAAAAGAACAGTGGGTTGGAATGCAACCCCAAGTGATTGCCAACAGTTAGAATTATTGCAAGTGTTTTACTCCCACCACTTTTTCTGTGTTTATACTGCAAATTGGGAAAGATAAATCCATATCGTAAGGACAAAAACTTTCTGGTTCTAGATGTTCGATTTGTAGTTAACATATTACTGCATTTTGTGTTCCTAACCGGTATGTTTTTAATCCATGTTTTCATTCTTAATACCACTGCACTGTTATTTGTCCTTCGATTCGATATGGCTCATTGTAAATGTTCATGTTTTTAAATGGACTACATCAATGTTGTAATCATATTGTGCTGTATGTATTCACTAAACTCCATAAGAAGGCAAGGATTGTCCTACCTTTATAATATTAACATACAACTGGTTTAGGGACTTAAATTTACAGGCTGTTGCTAAGACAGTGTAAGGATCCCTAAAAGGGGCAGGTGACTTTTAATTATAACCTGCCCCTTTTAGGGACAGTATAATTTATGAGATTTAGTCCTGCAGAGTATTTTAACTTGATTGTGAATATTGTTTTTTTACACTTTCACGCACTTTTGTTTTTAAATCGAAAGTTATTGACTTGTTGTGTTTGATCTATTTTTAAATTGAGGTATAATTAATTTGCAATGTACAAGTGAATAAATAAACATTTTTTACATTTGATCAATTTCCAACTACATGAAGCTCCTCTTGGATGAATGAACAGCGATAAGGTGATAATTGGGTTTTACGAGTTGAGTAAACAAGCAAAGAGTGGTGTGTGCCACGTAGAATTCCCAAAGGGATCTATTTTTTGAGACTTCGTATTAAACATTTGTGTCCTTTTTTTAACTGATCTGCTGTTTTCAACTTGCTTGTGCGTCTGTCAAAATGTTACTGGTTTATTACTAACCACACAGTAAACGTATAATTAAATGGCATGCCTTACTCCTCTACATATGCTGAACTGTCCAGCGGATTTGCCATTTTCGCAATATTGCACTGAGGTCAAGCGTTCATCATAAAATTGTCTTAAAGTTTATATTATGCCACAGCCACACCAATTTCATACAGAAAACTGAACATCATGGGTCTATACACAGTTGAACGCACTTGCCCAGACTTGAAAGCAATATTTTAAACAATCCATTTTTTGCTTGAGTATGCTTACTCGTTAAAAGACTTCAAATCACACATTGTGTGACAGTGCCTATCTCCTTTCGAAATCCATAATGGACATCGTATACTTTATTGTTTTCTTCTACCCAATATTGTTCCCTGGCCAAAAGTATCCTTCCAACCAATATAAGAGTGGACTCTACAAGCAAGATAGGCCTATAAGAACTTGGGCCAGCTATATTCCCTTTTTTAAAAATTGTAACAAACTCCAGCTGTATCTTATTGGGCATAGATCCAGATTATGGTGGCCCTGCATTCAACACAATAGCAAACAGTGATGCCCATAGATCAATAATTTCTATGAACAACATATCTAACAGAACCCATTTGGGTCCGGAATTTTCCATTTCCTACCATTCTTAATCCCATTAATTACTTCCTCTAGTTCAAACACAAGTGGATTAGGTGATGTGCAAACGTCCCCTTGTGAACTCTCCAGCACACCCATACTCTTCTCATTAGGACCTGGTGAGTAAATAGAAGGAAAATGTTTTAACCAATTCTCAGGCAGTATAACCATCTCCAACTACGGGCTTAAATTCTCCCTAAAATAGTGGGCAGTTATGACCTTTCAAAAGGCTGCATTGTTTGCTTTCTGCTGAGTAACACAAGGACTCCCCTAGCCTTGATGACCCATTTACCACTAGCTAGTGTACTCTTTATAATACCACCTACTTGCTTTTACCAGCTCCATATCTTGTGTAAAACTGGTTAAAGCCTTTTTTAATGGTACTGTGGGAATTTGTGCAGGCTTTATCAAACCACCCATTCTTTTTTCATAGTGATGTCGTGCAAATTTTGCCCTTTGATTTGTAGGGATGCATCATAATCATGGGTGGTCTGCACCCGCATATAATCATTTGTTGTATTAACCTCGAACAGTAGAACTTGAACTGTAATAATGTGAATTGAAGGGTATTAGGGATATTTTTCAAATAAACATTGCTGAAAACATTAACATGCAGAAATTGTGTATGCTCCTGCAATTATTCACGTATTTGCTGTGCTTATGTAATGAGTTGATATAGATGTGCTTAACAAAAAGTGTTCATTTATATGTAATTGTGTAAAGCCTGTGTGCTATTTCTTATGTTGGCCGATTTCTGAAGGCCTTAAATGCATTTTCCCTGAAAGCTCTCGCATTACATTTAATAGTTTAATTTCATGTGCTTGTTGGATTTGCTCATTCTCATGTTTCTGTTGCAGGTAGAATAATCATCCTTGTTAGTTAGAATAGAGCTTGCCTTGGGAAATACTCTGTAGAGATGTCACTCTAGTGACAGTGTCAGGACAGATTAATGCTTTATACCCATGAACTTCCGATGACGGGAAATCTAGATGTCTGCTCAATTATTTTCTCTCTTCTGATACTCAAACTAATTATTTTGTGTATGTTGCACCACCTTAATTTCATCCATAGATTTTGGGTCTGCCTCTGAAAATGACTCTGAGACTGACTCCATGTCTGAGGCAGAAGCCGAAGTGCAGGTTTTTGGCAGTGGAATGGATCCATTACTAGTGCAGATGAAGAGGCTCCTTTACATAGAAAGGCCTTTTTGTAGCAGGAGAAAGCTGGATTGCAACCAGGGGTCTAAGGGCTTCCCAAATTGAGTGTTGATATCTGCATTGCCCCTATCATGGAGTAATTCTGTTTTGCCTACATTTAGTGGTGATGTCTAATGCAGAACTAACACAGAGAACATTTTGGCAATCAATTTCTTCCAATTCTTTGATGGTGTGTTTTTTGATGCAGTTGTAGAGCATGCCACTTTATATGCAGGACAGTTCTTGGGTTCTCTTCTTGCCACACTTTAGCCCCCTGATTGTTCTATCTGGCAGACTCTCTCAAGTCTTCATTAGATAAAGCAGTTCTGGGGATTGACTTTTTTATGGGATTATTAAGGAAGCTATCATTATCTTGTCTGCTAATCCCTTGATGGCAACTGCTACTTTTCATTAGGAGAGATAGTTAATTGCTTTTGCAGTGAATGTGCAATATTACTGCATGTCCATGAGATCACACTGAATGTGACCATCGATTCATAATTCAGTCTGTCCTTTACCATTTAATAAATAGTTTCTCAGAAACATATGTTCAGGTACAAAATGCCTGTGGATGAGTTTCTGGTCAAGTTCAGCTGCCTTTTGGTTTTCAGACAGTACATGCAAGCAAGAGAGCATATTATGGCATTAAGTTGAAAATGTTGTCTTTGTTGTGTGACAGCATCATTGGATGTGTATAATTTAAGGGTTTACACTGGTAAGGATTTTTCAATTGACTTCCCTGCTCTCCCTCCATGTTTGGAATCAGTGAAATAGTTGTGTGGGTACTTCTCAGAACACTGTTTCACAAAGGTCACCATTTGTACATTGACATTTTCTACACAGGAGTTCAATTATTAAAAGATTGTTTTCAATGCTGTACTGTAGCATGTGCCACTATCTCCTCTAACCCTAAAGGTTACCATAAACAGCTTGTGTGAAAGGAACTTCAAAGGGGATAGAGCTGTGCCTTGTACAGCAATGATGTACTTGCTTTGCAATATCTGACTGAAGAGATGTCCACACCCCAGAACTATTCATGGTGAAAGCACTTTACCTGTGACTGTTTGAGATCAGGAAGCAGATGTGCACCAACCAGTGTATATTCTACACTACAGCCAGAACATGGAAGGTGTAGATAGGTCAAATCAAAGGGTGCACCCTTACAACGCAACTCAAATGTCATATGCCTGGTACAAGATGTTGCCTGTGCAATTGTGTCCTGTGGCATTCTTTAATGCTTATGTTATTTTCAAAGAAAGCTCCCCAGCACCTTGTGACCCTCACGGGTGAGTAGCCTGCTTTACTAATGTATGATTGATTGACCTTTCTTTTCTTTGTCTTGCTTAAATGTGCTTATGCTTCTCACGTTAGCACATTAAACCCAAATCCATTGTCTTTGCCAATGCTTCTTTTTGCCAGTCACCACTCTACTACCTCTTTTGTACTTCTCTTTAACAGGGAAATTTCCTGCAAGGCTAACACCAGACGTCTGCAAAAAGACTGTTATTGAGGCATCAGATATACATGTCAGAAATATTATATCAATTGATATATCAAGGCAACCTATATTTAGAAGTAGATCTACATATGAGTAGAGCTACACATGTAAATTTACCTTTGTGAATTTTGGTGTGACTTTGAGATAATGTGTACAAGGATGTGCTCACTTTTCTTACCAACTAATCCCAGTGATTAGTAGATTATAAATCATCGAACAATGTTACTTTCATAGGATGGAATAGCTTGAATTAAAGGAACTTTATGAGAAATCCTGGGGGCGCTAGAGGGCGCACTGCTGAATGGCCGCACCTGCGTGCAGCCTGGCATACCTATCCGGTCATTTATCCTCCTTTCCCTGCTCCCACCCGCCCGAAAATCCCCACGGGGGCACGACTAAAGCCACTGCACACTCGGTGCAACTTTGGTGACTCTACCCCCTCGGAGTCCGGAGTTACAGCCTGCGGAGCCCCCCGGCTGACAAGTGACTAGACGCGGCGGAGCTAACAGACGGCTCCGGGATCTACTCGGACCCGAGGCTCGCCACGAGGCAAGTGGGCCTCTAGAGCACAGCGAGAGGCGCGGCCTGTACCGGCGGTGGGGCCGGGCTCTGGTGCCCACTTTGGAGGTACGTGCAGAGCGCATTACTTGCGCAACGGGGGCAAAGGAGGTGCGGTGCCCCCGCCGGTTTCGCTACACTGAGAGCCCCACCGCTGCGGTGATAGGAGAAATCTACTGGCGCCATATTGGACTGGCGGCGCCCGCCTACGGAGAGCCTGGGGCTTCTGGCGACCTGGCCATAGACGGTGCCCTTCACAGCCTGTGGCCCTGATTCCTGCTGTGATACTGCTGAGCTGGAGACCCCTACAACTTAGTACTCCTGGCTGGGACCTCGAGGCGCTGCGACTTTAGCTGGTCTTCTCGCACCTGTCCCTTGGGGACCGATCCTTTGCTGATCTATCCGCTCTTTCACAGAGGGCCTCTCTCCATACCTCCCCTGCGCTTCCCCCGCTGCCTGACGCCTCGCTTGCTGCGGATACGCCACTACACGACAATTAGTGGTGTGGAGATACTAACTCCTTCACTCACGTCTCTCAGTCTGCGGTGCGAGTAGCGCCTAGACGCAGAAGCTTCATATTCCACGTTGTCGACATGGGGAAGCTGGACAGTCGCCAACCCAGGCTGCAGTTTGAGCCTGCGTCGCAGAAGAAGACGTCGCGACACACAGGAGACGCGATACAGCCCCGGAGCCCGGTCACGGAGGCCTCGACATCGGCCCCACTGACCCCAGATATAGCCACCATACTGCAGGAGATGCGCCAGGGCTTTGCAACGGTGGTTGACAAAGTGGATGGTCTCTCATCTCGAATGGACGGGATAGTCCAAAAGATGGATGTGCATGAGGAGCGCATCACTGAGGTGGAGCGCAGAATTTCAGACAATGATGACACCACCGCGGCACATGACTCCCGCCTTGCTAGAATGGACAATGTGTTGAGAGTGATTGCCGCCAAGAATGAGGAGTTGGAGGCTAGAAGTCGGCGGAACAACATTCGCGTCACGGGCATTCCGGAGTCGACCAACACGGGGAGGATGGAGTTGTATATAGAGAGACTGCTTACGGCGGCAGTGGGGGCAGAAGCTCTTTCGAATCAATTTATAGTGGAACGTGCCCATCGCTCTCTTGGACCCCAGCCCAAACCTGGTGCCCCGCCGCGACCCATAATAGCACGCCTGCTCAACTACCGGGATCGTGATGCGGCCCTCCGGGCAGCCCGAGCGAACCAGAATCTAACATATGATGGTGTGCCTTTCTCCATTTACCCTGACTTTACCCCAGTGGTTCAGGAGCAACGGCGGAAATTCCTTGCGGTCAAGAGGAAACTTCGGGACCTGAACATCGACTATGCTCTCTTATACCCGGCCAAGCTGCGGGTCACCCACCAAGGTACACAGCAATTCTTTCTCAACCCACAACAAGTCGAGGACTACCTTAAGACTTTGCCTAAACGACACAGGAAACCTGCGGATGCTGAGGACTTGCATGCATCTGATCCCGAATAATCACTGGCCGGCTCCCTATGGTGCTTGATCCTGTGCACAACTGGGTCATCCTCGCTCCCCTCTTCGCAAGGGGGGTCTCATCCTGCTCTGCGGTGGCGGCGGATGCCCCCGGGGTGCCATGGACGGGTGATGGACTGCAGGTGGTAATGTATGCCGGGCACCCGCCCCCTTACTTCCTCTCTGCTCCGGATGGAGGCCCCACGGGTGGACTTGTACGGAGTGGGAGGACTGGGGGTGGTGTAACGTGCGCCTCGGATGACCCCTACTGGGTGTTCCTCAATGACATTGACTTTGGTTCTTACTTGTTTATTGTTTCCTAGCATCGTTTTGCTACATGGGTGGGGGGTGGGCCTGGGGCACTGGCAAGTTGGGGATGCTTCAGTGGGTGGGGGGTGGTGGATGGTTTATCTGATGGTGTGGATGTGTACTGAGCGTGATATGGCTCCCTTTAGAAGAGCCGGAATGTTTTGCTGTATCTGGTTGACTACTGTGCAATGTTTTTCTTTCTTTGGGTTGGGTCCTTTTGTTGGGGCTCTTGGAGGGGCGGTGGGTAGGGGGGTATGTCTAGATTTCTGTTGGGGTTTTGGTTATAACATGTGCATGTTGGGGTTTGAACTCACCTCTCTGCCCTGTGGAGGGCTCCTTATTGGGGGCTGGGAGACATGGGGGCGGGATGGTTGTGTTGTGCGTTGTCTGTGGTTAAGACATGTAACAGGTGGTGGGGGCGCTCCTTCAGTGCTCCGCTCCCTGATCCTTCTGCGTGTCACTGGGCCAATTCGCCTGGGTGATGGCCTGTTTATTGTTCATGGAGACCTGACCGTTTTACTTGCCTTAATCCTGTATTCATTGTTTCACACTTCTACATGGGGGACACACGTTTGAATGTGATTACTTGGAATGTGAGGGGGCTGGGAGACCATAGGAAGAGACGACAAGTATTAAGTTACCTTGATCGCCATAACGTCCACATTGCTTTCCTGCAGGAAACGCACTTTGCACCCCACAGGTCACACTCCTTTGGAAGTAGATGGGCCTCCCACAGGGTCTTCGCTAATTACTCCTCATATGCACGAGGTACGGCCATTCTGGTTAAGAAGTCTGCACCGTTTCGGCTTGCTGGATCCATGGCTGACCCCCAGGGGCGGTATTGTTTATTATGGGGCAGACTGGGGCACATGACGGTGACGCTAGCATGTTGTTATGGACCTAACGTGGATGACCCACAGTTCTTCACTGCTTTATGGGCTGCAATAGTAGAGACGGGACCACAACACCTCATATGGGGGGGGGATTTCAATACAACCCTGCACCCACCTCTGGATAGGTCACACCCCGCCCCCCACCATTACACCAACGGGCGAGAAGTCCTTCGAGCTACCATGACCGGTAACAATCTCATAGACGCTTGGCGTTCACACTGCGGGTCTAGCAGGGAAGGTACACATTTTACAGCGCAAGCTAAATCGTGGGCGCGACTCGACTATTTCCTCCTGACCTCCCATCTGTACACTTCACTGGTTCACGCGTCGCACCTCCCCAGAACATATTCCGACCACTCCCCCGTTCTTATTGCATTGTCCGGCTCTGAGCTGGGCCCCCCAGTGACGGCATGGCGTATGCAGCCCTCTATGTTATTAGACTCGGCCTTTCAGGAAGAACTCCGGGATGAATGTCTGGATTTCTTTAAACGCAATAAGGACTCGGTCCAGGACGTTGAAACCATATGGGACGCCTTTAAGGCCACACTCCGGGGCTTATGTATTTCAAAGGGCTCCGGGGTGCTCAAGAGCATACTGAATAGATTACGCGGTCTAGAAGCTGACCTACGTAGCGCAGAAG
This sequence comes from Lissotriton helveticus, assembly GCF_964261635.1. Classification (NCBI taxonomy): domain Eukaryota; kingdom Metazoa; phylum Chordata; class Amphibia; order Caudata; family Salamandridae; genus Lissotriton; species Lissotriton helveticus. The sequence goes on along the minus strand of NC_136069.1, from coordinate 1,376,794,356 downwards.
ACCGCCTCAGGGCTGGCCCTGACAATGCAACCCTCGCTACCATACGTGACAAATTGTCGGAGTACCCTGAGGAGGCTGCTCGCGAGGTAAAATTCAGGAACAAATACTGGGTGGCCAGGCGCTATGGAGAGGGTGAGAGACCTGGGAAGGCCCTGGCGGCGACGGTTAGGCTAATGCGTTCACCAACTGTTATACTGGAACTAGACACGGCTGAGGGGCTGGTGCTCAGGGACACCACACAAATCCTGAACGAATTTGTGAGACACTATGGTGCGCTATACTCCTCTACCGGGACTGGCGAAATCACACTAGACGACTATTTAGCGGATGTCTCTTTAGGATGGCTGAGTGATGCGCAGAGAGCCTTTTTGAGCGCTCCGTTTGAATTGGATGAGGTCAGAGAGGCTATCATGAGTATGAAATCGGGCAAGGCCACCGGGCTGGATGGCATCCCTATTGAATTTTACAAAACATTTATTGAATTCATGGCGCCAGTGCTGCGGGAGGTTTATGAGGATGCGCTAGAGGTGGGTCATCTCCCTGCCTCCATGAGAATTGCCCTCATTACATCCCTGCTCAAGCCAGGTAAATCTGCTGCTAGCTGCGACTCCTATAGACCGTTGTCCCTATTGAATTGTGACGTGAAAATTCTTGCGAAATTGGTTGCAACACGCATCAGCCACCTCCTCCCTGACCTGATACTACCGGACCAAGCCGGTTTTGTCCCTGGCAGGGCGACGTCACATAATCTTCGTACCTTTTTTTCGGTCTATGACTCCATCCACGAAGATCTGCCAATGGCTGCCGTTTTTTTAGACGCCACCAAGGCATTCGACTCGCTCAATGGGACTATGTGTTCAAAGTTCTGGAGCGAATGGGATTCCCGCTTATCTTTATTTCTTGGATTAGACTGTTGTATACGCGTCCTGTGGCCAGAGTCCTCATCAATGGGAAATTGTCTTCGGAATTCCCGATCTCCAGGGGGACAAGGCAGGGTTGCCCCCTGTCCCCACTCTTATTTGCTATAGCCACTGAACCCCTAGCTGCTAAACTGCGGCAACATCATCGGGACAGTGCTCTACGCTGTTTTCAGAGACAAATACTCGTCTCTATGTATGCCGATGATATCACCCTTTATGGCCGCCATCCCAGCCATAACCTTCATCCCATACTCCGGGAATTTATACGGTTTGGTGCCCTTTCGGGAATCCAAATTAACTGGAGTAAGTCGTGTGTCTTTCCCCTTACAGCCTCCACAAGTCAATTTCCGCTAGAATTCCCGCTTGCCTGGTGTACAGGGGACTTTAAATACCTGGGTATACATGTGGAGAAGGGTAGAGAAGAGCTGATCCGTGCTAATTATGGCACGGTGATGGACAAGATCCGTGACAGTATATCCAGATGGATATCACTCCCCCTTTCCATGGCCGGGCGGGCCTTATTAGTTAAGATGGTAATACTCCCTCAACTTTTGTACCTCTTTATGAACATTCCGTATCACCCCGGGCCCCATTTCTTCCGACTACTCCGCTCGGAGTTCTCCGACTGGTGTGGGGTGGGAAGACACCTAGACTCAAATGGGAGATCCTAGTTCGACCATTCTCGCAGGGAGGCTTCGGTATTCCTGATTTTGAGCTTTATTATCAAGCTGCTCAAGCCCACTACGCATACTTTTGGGTGCATCAGCAGAGATATATGCCTCAATTGGCGGCTGAACACTGGTTGGCCCACCCGACTCCCATTGAAGGCGCGCTCCATTCCCAAATTGAAGGCAGAGACAAGACTCCCACCACGGTGTCTAGCACGGTCACGGCCTGGAAATCCATTACTGTGCGGCTTAAGTCACAATTCCTGTATGCTCCGCTATTACCACTGACCTACCACCCACAGCTCCCGCTCCTGCAGGAAGTTGGTTTTCAAAAACTGCTGAAAAGCATACATGTCACTACATGGGGAGACTTGTATCGTGATGGCATCTTCCGTATTAAGGACCAAATATACGAGAGCATTCAGCCGACACCCCTAGACCTGTTTTATTATATCAGGCTCAGACACGGACTGCAAGCCATCACACCTGACTTCCCCTGTGAGCCCCCGGTGCTTCTTCCTCTACAAAACATGCTGCTTCGCGACAATCCCAATAAACTGGTGTCCACACTCTATAAATCTGTCCGCGATAACACGACCTACACTGCTCTACCCGCTAGGCACAAATGGGATCAAGACTTAGCCTTGACTCTTACGGACGCACAAAGGGACTTTTGCACGCAACAGACCGAGCGCATATCCTCCAATAGCCGTTATAGGATAATTCACTATAAATTCCTACACAGACTGTACTATACTCCAGCGCGCTTACACAGATTTCAGCTACGGCCTACAGACATGTGTGACAGGTGTGGGGATCCTGGGGCTGACTTCCTTCACCTTGCATGGGGGTGTGCCGAGGTGAGCAGATACTGGACCCAGGTATTTGAAGCACTGTCTACAATGATACATGAGACGATAAGTCCGTCCCCATTGCTGGCCCTTCTGGGGTATGGTGCTCCACTCCAGGCGGCTCACCGCAAATTTGTGGCACTGGCTATGCTTCTGGCTAAACGCAGGGTGGCCTGTAGATGGGGGAGAGGGAGAGCGCCCAAGTTTAAGGATTGGATGAGCGACATGGTATACTGCCAGGAACAATTGCATACTTACTCCGAGCTGTTGCCACCCACTTCCAGGCCAACTGATATTTGGGCCCCATAGCAATGTTATTTGATAACTGACCCACTGGAAGATGACAGCGCTTGATGTTGGGATAGTGTAACACTACAGTGCCGCTTTATGGCCCTGCATTTACAGTCCTAGGCCTGCATGTCGGGCTGGATGTCCTGGCCTCCCCCCCCCTCCCCTCTACCCCCCCCGCTCCCCCCCCTCCCCCCCACCCCTCCCCCCCTCTCTCTCTCCCCCCCCTCTCTCTTCCCCCCCCTCTCTCTCCCCTGCCTCCCCATTTCTAGGTTCTCACTGGTCGCTCTCACTCCCACATTGCCACTCAGGTGATTACCGACCTACCACCTATGACACTGATGCCCGCCATTAATTTTAATTATGGGCTTTTGGCTTTGCCAGCTGCGTTCCTCCCACGGCTTGATATACCCACTCGCACACACGGTATGCGCCCCCCCTGGGTTCACCTAGACCCTGCACATGTTAATGTTGACACTTGGTTTCTAAAAAAGCAAGACACATTGATTTTACTGTATAGAAGCTGCACTTGTCATTTGGATGCTATTGAATGTCGCGATTATATTCACACTCATGTACCATTGTCAGTCCTTGCTCTTTATATGTGCATTGATAGCGGCCGGCCTACGGGTTGTTGGCGAGACGCTGTGTACTCCTGACAGTGCTCAATAAATGTTTTGCACCAAAAAAAAAAGAACAAAAAAAACTTTATGAGAAATCCTGTGATTATTCAAGCAATTTCATTAAAAAGAGGGTGACAACGTAATCTTATTAATGGCTGACACATTTTGGCATAACACCTTCCACTGGGCCTACACCACCACAGTGATTACAACAAAAATAAGCCCCTATAGTCCCTTTTCCATTGCAGCTACATTGAAACACTATAACAGTTACCTAAAATGTTTAATTGACATCAACATTCACCATTTTTCTTTTTAAACTTAAAGCATGAAAACAATTTATTATACAACATACATTCTCATTTTATTACTATATTACAAAAAATAAATATCTATTTATAAATCATCCATCCTTATTACATAATACATTAATTATGCCCAGAATTCCATGTCATCTTCCAATCAAGGTACTAAATTAATAACCATAAATACCACCTATATATGGGATATTTTGAGCTGATACATATATGGCATAAAGGACCCGTTCACTTGCTAAATAACATTTTATACCTAGGCAGATACATAGACGATATGCTAATGTTCTGGGCAGGATCCTTAGAGGAACTAAATCAGGTCTTTGAACATCTGAATAATAATCCTTTTAATCTAAGATTTACTAAAGAACAGAGTCTATCCAACATTAATTTTTTGGATATCACCACTGTGACAAACGGCGACAAATTGCTCTAAGTACCATACAGAAAGGCAACTGCATGGAATGCTTTATTACATGCAGAAAGTGCCCATCCCATCTCACAAATTAAAGCTATACCTTATGGGGAGATGATACGAACCAAGAGGAACTGTAGTGATGAGGATAGAATGAATGATGAATTACTTTTGGTGGAAAATAGATTCTTAGCAAGAGGCTACAAGAGGGATATTGTCTCTAAGGCCCGAAAGCAGGCTGAAAAGAAAGACAGGAATCTACTACTTAAGCGAAAAAAGAATAAAACTAATTTGAACACTAATAAAATACGATTCATTACGCCGTACAGTTCAGCAAGTAGGGATTTGTATAAAATATTGAATAAGCATTGGCACCTACTAACCAAAGATACCAGCTTACATGACAAGATAGGGAGTAAACCCTCAATCACTTTCAGTAAAGGGAAGACGCTGAGACAAGAACTCTGTCCCAGCTATATCCCTCCCAAAAGATCAAACACGTGGTTTCCAACAGCACCAAAGGGGTTTTTAAGTGTGGAGGTTGTAATATCTGTTGCTTTGCAATGAATAAAATCATGCAATTTCAATACAACAGTCCCAAAACACATAATATATCACGTTATTAACTGTCATACTACCCATACGGTTTATTGCCTAAAATGTGTTTGTAACCAAATATATATAGGCAGTACAATAAGGCCCCTCAAAGAGAGAATCCAGGAACACATCCGAGCCATATGTAATAACAACATGCAATATCCTTTTGCAGTACAATTTAACACAAAACATGCACACAATGAACTACATAGGTTAAGATTTTTATGGCATAGATGTTGCAGTGGCAGGTACAAGAGGAGGTAATAGGAACCGGAAGTTGCGCCAAATGGAGAGTAAATGGATTATCTCTCTGAGGGCGGTTGAAATGGGCGCCAACATAGACAAAGACTTTTGCAAATTCTTGTAAGTTCACAGAAGGATTTGCCAAACAAATGTTATATTCTGTAATGTTTGGCACTATGTACTAGGATGATGAGATTCTGTAAAAATGCTTATAAGATTCCTGTTATGATAACTAAGAGAACAGATTAAAACATGCTGAGTGGTCAATATAGCTAAATGATTAAACAGTGTCAATGGAAGAATAGAAATATCCTGAACAAAGACTAATGGAACAGCAGCCGCAAAGGGAGAAGATGCTAGGCGATAAGAGGAACTTTTTAGAGGGGTTTCGCTTTTAATATAAGGCAAACTGAATGCAGAAGTGGTGCATATACCTCAATATATAAAGAGTCTGTACTATTATCAAATAGGGTTATGAATAATATACATTGGTTGGTCTATGCATAAAAAATAAATTGGAATAATCATGAATATATAATTACTCATTCCATAACTGTATATACCACAATGTACATCATTGGGATTGATGTGGATGCTTAATACTGTAATTGGTAATGTGTAATGGTATTTTAGTGATATACTTGTTTTAAAGTACAGTGGAGTATTGATATGAAACACATAGATTTGGAATAAGTTACAAATGATTATTTGAGAAGTGCCTGCCATGGAATATGCAGGGCGGATGGGACAGCCACCGGGTGCAGGTGTCGATTGACTGAGCCATGCATGACTGGCATTTTGAGATAAAAATGAATTACGTGCCACCATAGCCTTTCCGATTGATCCACATTCATATGTTTTAAATGTATAAGTTTAAATGATTTTGGGATGAATTAACGCTATTTGCATCAAATATAGTATAATATTCGCCTTTTATCGGTATCAGTTTATAAAAAAGTACTTGATATATCTTGATAAGAGGAGGCAATCATAAGGTCGTATAATACTGGTCTGGATACGTGTAGGTTAGTCAGTCTAAGATGGCTGCGGCTTTTGCTACTAATCTTAACATCGGTTGAAAAAATGAGTCCTTTGTCGCGCTCCACGTCAGGAAGTGACCGGGGCTAAATATGCGCGAGGGAGAAGGGCAAGATGGAACCTGGTCACGCGTACTTATCGGTCAGATACACGCTTGCGGCTTGATGGTGAGTAATGAAAAGCGGTTAAAAGTTATATGTCTGATGAGTCCAAAGAATTAAATTATATGCCTCCCTGTTTGGGACTTTTAAGCGTTTATCTTTGTGAATGCTTATGGATGTATTTTGACTAACTTCACTTCCCAATATATGGGGCTCCTAAACAGACGATGTCCACCAGGGAATTACAAAATATGTGGGGGTACTCGAGGAAGCATTGGTGTATAATATATAGATTTTTTGGAGTTTGGAACTGTGTAGTAGTCATTTGGTGTTGGTAAACAATATACAACAGAAATGGGGGGCACAACACAACCTATGGTTGTTTACCAAATAATAGAACATTAAGGGAGATTTTAGGGTATAATGGCAGCGTGGACATAGAGGGAAGTGTTTTGATAATCTGAAACGTCAAACAGACAAATACGTTGATTACTCACGATTGGAGGTTTTTAAATTGAAGGGAATCCTCTTTAAACAACTGGATGTGTGAGGATATTGTAATTTTAATTGGGATATAAAAAATGGAAAATACAACAAAGAGTACGTTTTGGTGGTGTACGTAGGATGTATAATATATGTAGTTCCGGGCTGATACAATGATTTTGCTTTGACCATAGCTGGAACTTATCATGGCTCCATAATTTCAACATAGACTACTTGCAAAGGTAAGAATCTAAGATTTAGACGACTTTGAAATAAGTACATCTCTGTACTTATAAAGATTGTAAATTTAATGATAATATTGTGGCCCCTGTTAGACAACATTACTATTTATTGCTTTAGGAATTGTGAATGCGAATAGCGTTAGTAGACGGAGTGCGGTACAAATTGTTTCTTCTGGTAAGCATTGTTTATATACAAATGGAATTATTAGTGCACTGTTTCTGCTACTGAGCACTTTTCACATCACGCGGGGCGTTGTGGTTGTTATGTGAGTCACAAGGGTTTTGTTGTCACATGGTCGCCTTGTATCAGTAGCTTTCATGTGATATCCATGTGATATCTTGGCGGAGCTAGGTCACTTGCATGATACTCGTGTTGCCGGTCTGGCGTGGTGGCTGTTCTTTCTGTATGATCGCGCATCATGTGCCGCGGCACTTGAAATTGCCGCGGCACATGATGCGTAATACCATATGGATACAATATAATTGCCAAAGGTGGTACTACAAGTGTCTGTACACTGAATTGCATGAGGTGATTGTAGCATCCAGCGAGATGGATGGAATAGTCACAATTAAATGCATTGTAAATATTTGGAAAAATAGATTGTAATGTATATATGTATTTTTTTACGTATGACCTACAGCCTTGAGAAAGCCCTTATGGGGTAAAACACACGTCGGCTGTGAAGAACTTGGTTTTAAAAAGAAATAAAAATTGATTTGTGTCTACACTACGTGACTCCTTTGGATTAAGAAATCGTATTTTGGCGTGCGAATTGCACATGGATAAAAGAAACTATTGATGATGTGCACTGATGTGATTCTCTTTTACCATAAACTAAGATGTCTGTTCACATCAACATCTTAGGAAAGTTGTTTTCGATATTCAAACTATCCTCTATATTCAACTCCAGACATACGTTCTGTAAGTTCAGTACATGTGCATACTCTTCTTTTTCATTCAAATCTCCTCCCCACGCCACATCATTTCAACTCCATTTGATTACAGAATTATCTATGAATGAATCCTAACTCATATGTACATTTGGGCTCAATATTATGTATATTTCACACCATATTATGAACACCCAATCGCAATCCCAATGTTGATCCATGTTCAAGTCAAGTCAAGTCAATGCAAGCTTTATTCGATTAATTAAAATCATAAAAGCAATTCCATCACATATATAAAAGTGGCAATTCATATGTTAAAAACAATTCATATAAAAACAATTAGGTTTAAAAAGCATTTAAGAGAACAATTTCATATATTTACATGGGATAGAGCAATTCATCGGTAGGACTACTGGTTAGTAATTATTATCACATATCAAGGAACCTTTAGCTTCAATTTGTTAGACTTAATACGCATAGCAGCAACCAAAAAACTTGCGACCCCAAATATTACTCTGATGCTACTCAGGAGCTGTAGGTAACGGAGAGCGGGACGGACTTGCGTAAACCCTGCTTCTCTCAAAATAGGTAATAAAAACTGTTTCCTACATTCCTCATAATGGCCACAAAACATTATAAAGTGCATCAGGGTCTGTTCAGAGAAATTATCACAGCTACAGGGAATTGATGGATCTGACTTTCCCCATACTGGGTAATTCCCCAAGGAATATTGAATGATATTAAGTCTAAATCTCAAAAGGAGATTACGATGGAAGGGCCGGGTCACAATAATCAAGTAGGGTTCCAATTTCGGGGTAGTCTGAAGTATGTAATTAGCTCTAACTCCCGGTTTTTGGAGCTCTACTTCCTCCCGTTCCATCTCCCTACGTCCCAAGAAATTGTTCTTAATCCATAATACATCACCCCTCTTGATTGTTCTCAGGGCGAAGTATAGATCTGGCCTTCCCAGTTTGCAAAAAGTATTTTTAATGTAGACCAACCATGGGATTTTGTTGACTTTATCCAGTGCCAAACAATCTGTGAGAATAGAATGGTTTAAACTGATTTCTGAGTTCAGCCAGGTCTTGGCCCAACAGATCAGAGGTGCCAGCTGTAATTGGTCACTGATGAAGCCAAGGCCCAGCTCTGTGTGGACTGAAAATACTGGGGTTGATTGGGGGACCACTAACAAGGATCTAAGGAACTTATTTTCCACCACCTGGAGTTTGTCTTGTGGTAGATAGCCCCATAGGGAAGCACCATACCTTGCTATTGAAAGGCTTTTTGATTTGTAAACTGTCAACAGTGCTTCTACCGGGCGCGATCCCAATCGTTTCGCAAAACTCAGTAGAGCAGAAGTTGATCTGGTGACAGCTAAGCCTTTAGCATTTAATTGTGGCCTCCAAGTACCCCTTTTGTCAAACAAAACACCGAAATAGGTAAGAACCAGTACCTTGGCGATTTCTTCGCCGTTGCATAGAAACGTTTTTGCCTTTACAAATTTTGAACGTTTCCCTGCAACCATAACATGCGATTTTTTTATTATTAATCTGTAGATCCAAGGAGGACATAAATACCCCAAAATCGTCCAAGAGTTTCTGTAGCCCCACCCCGGTAAGGGCCAGCAGCACCGCGTCGTCCGCGTAGAGGAGTACCGGAACTGTGTACTCCCCCACATGAGGGACGTCGGATGTGGGCCCCTTCAAGGTTGATTCGAGGGAATTTATATATAAGGTGAATAGGAGGGGTGCCAAAATGCACCCCTGCCTTACTCCTCGTTTCGATCTAAAAAGCTAGTAGTTCCAGCCTCTCTATTGGTTCTAATAGAGGCTCGCAGATCTTGATGCAGTGCCGCTAAGTAATTCACCAAAGGCAGGTCTATCCCTAGGTTAATTAAAATCGCCCAGAGTTTGGAGCGATTGACCAAGTCGAAGGCCGGCGATAAATCCATGAAAGCCATATATAACTGACCCTCCTTAGCCAAGGCATATTTACTAATTAGCATGTGGAGGTTTAGGCATTGATCAAGAGTACCCCTTTTGGCCCTAAGCCCGTATTGTAATTCAGAAAGGACCCTCCTCTCTTCCAGGTGTTCACCGAGTCTCTGCAGAATGACTCTGCCCAAGATTTTAACGGCAGAGTCAATCAGAGAGATCGGCCTGTAACAGGCGGGGTCAGTTCTAGAGCCTTTTTTAAAGACGGGTATTATAGATGATGTAGCCCAGGACGAAGGGAACCCCGACGTAATTGTGGAGTTGAATACATTTGTGAGTGTCTTAGTCCAAAACTCCAAGGGGGACCTATAAAGGTCAGCGGGTATACCATCTGGGCCCGAGCCTTATTTTTTGTCATCTCTACAATGGCCTTTTGTACCTCCACTTCTTTAAAACATAAAGGAGGGGCTGCTCCATTTCCTATGGGGTTCACCGTTAAAATGTAATCCTCTGCACTATTATATATTTTACTGAAACGTGCGACCCATATCTCATCAGGGATCACGGAGTCCAACACCATGTTATTTGTACCGGAGAAATAGGGGTGGTTAATTACAGCCCAGAATTTAGAGCTATCTCTAAGTACGTCAACCGACATGAGATATTCCCATGCCTCCTTTTTTATGCATTTTTTACGGTTGGCCGTGGCTAGTTTGTAATTTTTTCTAAGTACAGCCACCAGCTCCCGATTTCTTGGATTTTGTTTTAATGCATGCATAAGTTCTTTATGGGCTTTTGAACACGTCTCGTCAAACCACCTTGGTTGGTCTGGACCATCCCACTTCTTATTACGCTTTAGTTCAAGTTTAACTTGAGCACAGATAATGGTGAAGGAATTTAAGACCTCTTTCCCGTCCGCCTGATTGTCTAGGCATATTGCCATGTCTTCTTTTACTTTGTTCTCTAATTCCTGCATAAAAGTATCTGGGACCACCTTGGCCCAGTTCAGCCTCCTCCCCTGGTCTTTAGGAATACGTTTGTCAGAATTACATTCCTCATTATCCCTCTGGTTATCTGCGTCCTCCCCCTTGTATAGGGACAGAATCAGGGGGCTGTGGTCGCTGAAGGCTGAGGTTGCGACCTCAATGGAGGAACACACATGGACTATGCCGGGAGAGACGAAAATATAATCGATTACAGTCTCCGCCTCTCTACCTACAAAGGTCGGAGCCCTTTCCTCCACTCCACTTCCCTCCACTTCATATAAATTAATGTTTGCAAGGAGTTCTTCCAGCAACTCACCCTGGGGCGAGTGAACAAAGTGAGTGGAGATTGAGCCAGGTGGGCCTATGTTTAGTTTGGCCATACAATCCCAGGCGCAGGGATGTATGTTAAAATCTCCCATTAAGATTATGTCGAATATAGCATTTTGTGTTGACTTGTAATGTTCTAAGAATGAGGCCAGTGTATTCAGGTGTATATATTGTCTATCCTTCTCTGGCGCATTATAAAAATTCAGAATTAGAATCTTGGGATATTTAGGACGGCTCCATTCTAATCCTTGTAAATTAGTTGAAAGAATCCCCAAATCGGTAAATGAGCCTGGGAGTCTAAGTGAGATTAAGATACATAGACCACCCTTGGGTCTCCCTCCCATGCCGGGGGTAGCCTTAACTTGGAAGCTACAGTAACCATCTAAATAATCCATGTTCACTGAATGCTGAAAGCATTATGGACAAATTGATATTGGCTCATAGGGTAAGCGGTACTCATATATGCATTCCCAAATATCTACACTACAGTAAGCCTTGCTAAAGTGGTTTGTGTCAAACAGCAAAACCACAATCCATTCACTATTCAGCATTTGTCATTATAGCACTCATGCATGCTTCCCCAAGCTTCTACATTAAAGTAAAACCTTAAGAAAGTGCTGAGTGCCAATGGTTGAAAAAACACAATCCATTCATTAATTAGCATTTGTTATCATCAACAGCCTTGATTATGACCTAACAAGGTAAAGATTTAAAATGATTCATAAATGCACATGAAGCTCTGCATCATTGTTTTGGTCCCTTGGACTTTCAGGGGCTTATTTACAAGCCTCTTGCACCGCCAGTGCATCGCTTTATATCACATAAAAAATGATGCAACAGCAGCGCAAGGGTATTGTATATACGCCCCTCAATTCCCAGCATTAAATGTATCTTTGACTCACATCGCCTGAGTTCAAATCCTCGATCAGCCCCCTCCCCCTTGCTGATTGCGCCACGTGTTTTATAGCATAGTACCGCAAACCCTCTAATGACTTCTGATGTCTGTTCGTAAAGTGCTTGGTTACTTGATAAGATCTATCTTGATTCTTAATGGCTCTTATATATTAGGGAATGCTCAGCTGAAGTTCTTTTTATTTGTAAACTCATCATATCATTTTATACAGTCACATTCAAGGACAAATGCATAAAACTCTGTTTCACAAATTATTCTTTCTCAAATCCTCATCTCATCCTTTGGTCTTTCGAACTGTACTAATCCTTTTCATTCATGCCTTGCAAGTAGTGTTTTCACAAAACCTTTATTTTTATTTTTGAACCAATTACCTGTTCTCCTGGAAGATTCATAGTGGCTCACCATTAAAATGTCACCAAGGATGGTACTTTGATGCTGAGATATGGGCTAACTATTTTCTTTATGTGCTTAAAGTGTCATAAATATATGGCAGTTCTTTCTCACATTTCATTTAAGTGTGGAATCGGCCAGAATATATTCCATGAAGAACCTCCATATAATGTCCTGATGTCCATCTGATGTTCTTCCCTTCACTGACATCCTCTCGATCCTTATGCTTAGCCCTTATCAAGATATCATCAAGGACTTTCCTCAAGAATTCACTGAATGTTTATCATGGCAGTTTCCTCACTTTCAAACCTTTCTTCCTTGGTTCATATTCTCCTAGCCCTTAGCAGCTGGCCATATGGAATACTCATTTTTTAGATGATCACTAATGGCATTTAGGATACAGTTTGCAGAGGTTGCTTCCCCATAGATCTTTGTGCAGATTTCGTCATTGGTAGCTTTCAAATTCACATTCAACAGAGACCTCGGATTTGACAAATGCAAGTAGTCCTGAGGATGGTTTCATGCAATCAATACTATACAGACCAAAACTACAACACATTGAACTGCGTTTCTTTAATTTACTTACCATTAGAACAAACTCAACAGCTCATAGATATGCTCTTCTGATTGTTTTTTTAGAGTGGAGTTGACATACATTTTGATCATATATGTGATTATTATGTGATTACTGCAACACCAAACTGCACACTGGTTATTGTTGTGCCTGATTGATTTTCTCCATACCCCTACTAATGTTTGGTATTCTGTAATATACATAAAGTCAATGCAATAGCTTTATTTTTGAATGCGGTTTTTTGATCATATATACATTCATTTTGTTATCCATGATTGATTTCATTTATCCAATTCAATTGATTTGGGTATTTGCTTTAATACAGTTAATTCTTATGAGTCAATTCATTGCACCATATATCTTAGACACCTAAATATCTCTATATATAAAAACTAATATATGTCTGTCTGTCTGTATGTTTGTCCTTTATGCATTATTACACCATTCATCCGATCGCCATGAAACTTTTGGAAGTTGTTGAGTACACTCCCGCAAAGGTTTCTGGCATAAATGTTTTTTAAATATCGGCCCCCAGGGCCCTCATAATCTCTCAAATACTGATGTATACACCAAACGGAAAAACAACAAATGGTGTATCCACACGCGCACGAATAAATAAATAGAATTAAAACACCATTCATCTGATCGCCATGAAACTTTGGGAAGTTGTTGAGTACACTCCCGCTAAGGTTTCTGGCATAATAAATGTTTAAATACTGGCCCACCAGGGCTCTCATATTCTTTCGAATACTTATGTATGCAACAGACGTAAAAACAACAAATCATGTACCCACAAGCACTCGAATAAATAAATAAAATTAAAACACCATTCATCCAATCGCCATGAAACTTTGGGAAGTTGTTGAGTACACTCCCGCGAAGGTTTCTGGCATAAAATGTTTTTAAATATCGGCCCCCCCAGGGCCCTCATAATCTTTCGAACACTGATGTACGCACAAGACGGAAAAACAAAATTATCGTGTATCCACAAGCACTCGAATAAATAAATAGAATTAAAACAGCAATCATCCGATCGCCAGGAAACTTTGAGAAGTTGTTGAGTACACTCCCGCAAAGGTTTCCGGCATAACATTTTTTTAGATATCGGCCCCCCAGGGCCCTCAAAATCTTTCGAAAACTGATGTACGCACCAGACGGAAAAACAAAAAATCGTGTATCCACAAGCACTCAAATAAATAAATGGAATTAAAACGACACTTTGAAATGTTTTCCATGTTAAAATGAATACGTTTCAATAAAAATTACACAATGTAAATTGAATGTTATCATAATGAGTTTCCTTGAACTTCCTTTCTTCGGAGATCGCAGCAACGCGCGACGGGTAAGCTAGTCTGGAATAAATATACTCTGTTTAATGAATGACTCCCTTGTTGTCCATTAGCTTCAGTTAATTCTGCTAACCATGCTCGCCAGTGGTTATTGGGTTGCCCTTCCTTTGTAAAACTTGGTTCCAAGTGTGGACAGGAGTACATTTAAGCCTGTTTAGACACCATTAGAGCTGTAGCAAATCTACAGGTGTATTTTGTGAATTGCAATGGTCTCTGCTCGGTGATTGTTTTCTATTTGGATGTCTATTAGAAATTGGGTCTCTAGTTGGTAGAAGTATGCACCCTATCCAAGTAGGGACCACAAATCTAGTCAGGGTAAGGCAGATACACACTAAAAGATTACCGGTGCTCACCCTAGCTTGGCACAGAACAGTTAGGCTAATCCAAAGAGGCAATGTGTAAAGTATCTGTGCACAACACACACAGTATCACAGTGAAACACCACAAAAAGACTCCACACCAGTTTAGAAAAATAGAGTATTAGATTCAGAAAAAACCAAGACCAAAATGACAAAAATCCAATATGTAGAAATTAATATATACATTTTTAGGGAATACGTGTCAAAATAGCGCTTAGAAACAAATAACTCTTAAAGGGTTAAAATGGGTGCAGTGTACCAGGACAAAGTCCAAAGTTCAGGCGGCCTGTGATGGAGCACAGGCACAGTACAGGACCCAGACAGGGCCTGCTGAGCAAAGTACCTTTATCCTTGTCACAGCCCGAAGTGCAGGGTGCGATGCATCAATGCTCCCAATGCAGCTGAGAGGTTGTGCTGAATTGTGCCATTCAGTAGTGGCGATTCTTCGGTTCCATGGATAAAGTGCCAATTCTAGAACGTGGCAGTTCCAAGTGTGATGGCCGGTCCCAGTCCCTGCAGCAGCAGTGATGGGTCCATGCACAGGTTCCTGCAGATGCAGCACTTTAGACTTACTTCCAAAGGCCCTGGACTGGATTGGCACCTCTTGGCAGAGCAGGACTTACAGCAAGTAAAGTCCAGGTACTGGGCTGAATATAAAAGTGAAGTCTCTGATACCCCTGAGACTTCAGCAATAGGAGGCAAGGCAACAGGCCCTTGGAGAAACCTAGGTTCCAGGATGTAGAGCTCAGGTCTAAGTCCTTCTCCCTTCAAGGCCAGAAGCAACGGGCAGAAGGCCAACACAGCAAAACAGTCTAGCAAGGTGGCAGTCCCTCCTACAGCACAGCAGTCTCATCCATAGCAGCAGGCCAACACAGCAAAGGAGTTTAGCAGAGTAGCATTCCCTCCCACAGCACAGCAGCTCCTCTTCTTGTAAGAATGTCCTTAGTTCCAGTAGTGCTCTGAGTTGGCTCGGCCAAAGGCCCAGTACTTATTCCTAGTTTGGCCTTTGAGATAGGGAGAATTCAAAGAGATGCTTTGAAGTGCACAAGAACCTTACCCTTCTTTTTTGCAGTTCCTGATTGACCTACTGTAAACAATACACAGTGCATCTTAATCCTAAATTCTCTGAATTTCTGCAGAGCCTGTGTGCCCACTCAGAGGTGAGGCCAGGGTGGTTAAACTAAATCATCAGTTCTGGGGGCAGCATCCCCCACACTGGGTTTGCTACCAACCTGACTGGGAGGATAAAAAGGGCCTGTTAAAGTGCGATCTACATTTGTTTTTGATTTGGGAGGTCCCTTTAAATTCAATTAAGCTCCTGGACGCTGTCCAACTGGACTTCCCACAAGAGTAAAAACAAAACACCCTCCTGCACCTAGGGTCAGACTGGCTATGGGAATAGAGGTTTGCTTTCACCGGGTCACACACTATATTTATTTGTGAAAGAGAAGTTTATGGAGTTCCTGCGTCCATCCTAACTGTTCGTCCTGCAAGTTGATAGAGTGAAAAACACTTTCCCACACATATGCCGTTGTTTTTGCTCTGAGAGCACTTTTCACACCTCAATAAGATCAAGCACTGACAGTCCAACTGTGTATCGGTTGATGGTAACTGGCCTTTCAGAAGTACAGGAAGACAAAAAAGTAACTCTCTGAACCTTGCTTTTCATAAACATCTATTACAATTAACATGAACCTCTTCTCTGCAGCGGCTATTCCGCCGCAGCGCTAATGGTGCGGGGGGCCGCGCGGCATGCCCATGCTGGTGACGGAACCGCTCCGTCACCAGCCTCGGTTGAGCTGTGCTGATGACAGAGCGGTTCCGTCAATGCCCGCCTGCTCAATAGAACGAGCCGCGCAACCGCGAAATCAGCCCCGCGCAGGTGCGTCGGGCGGGCCATGACGGAACCGCTCCGTCATCAGCACAGCGCCACCGCAGCTGATGACGAAGCGGTTCCGTCATCAGCATGGAAAGAGTTAAATATAGCCATGGAATGTCTTTTGTTTCCTGTCAAACGTAACAGGTTAAGGTTTAAAATGTGTACGTTGACATTTTATAGGGTTCAGTTACATGCCTGGCAGGGAAAATAACTTTTTGGGGACAGTTATTGGAGGAACATGCCAACTTTAATTTAGCACATGTTCCACCTCTACATATCAGGGACCCTACCTAGTGGGAAACAAGGTGTACTTAGGGGTGCCTAAATAATATACGAAAGCAGGGTGTCCTGCCTGTTAAAAGGGGTTATTTGGGCAAGTTTGACAGCAGGTCCTTAGGCTGTTGCAGTCAGGCCACACGTGGTAGGGATGAAGCAAAGTTCTACAAGCCACTGGTGGCATTTAACTTCAAGTCCCTGGGTGCTTTTTCTACATTATATACTAGAGTTTTGTATGTATTTTACATATGCCAATCAGTCATGGGACAAGTTACCTTGTTTATTGGGGCAGTAAAGGTTCTTTAATCCTCCCATAGCAGGGATGGGAAAAAAATGTACAGAGTTCTCAGTCCAGCAAAAATAGGGTCCAGAAAAAGGGGGATGGAAGGAATCTGGGACAACCTTGTCCAACAGATGGATTTATTACACTGGAGTACTACTTTACGAACTCCAAAATGCAATTTGTGAATCAGGCCCATTGTCTCATAAAGTGTGGGATACAATATGAAATAAGTAGCTCACAATGTTTAAGATTATCATGCCATGCTTCAGTTGCAAGTTTACCAAAATGTTCTCTGGTAACTTAATAGGGTGATTATATTTCCATCAATTTCAAGTGCAAATGCTAAAATAGCATTTGCACTTGAAATTGATAGCCACTGCTCATGGGCATAGTCTATGTTCATAACATGTGAATATTATCAATACCAATATTAACCAGTCCCAACGATGAGTGGCACTATCTGCTTTCAAATGTCTTACTGGGTTCAACATTACTCAAATCACAGTCATGTAAATTGTAGCATAAGTTTGCTCTATTCGTTGGAAAGATACGTATATGTTCAAATCTACATATGATGCCTTATGTTATTAAGTCTGCTGTTAACCGCTTCCATACTAACGACTTGCTAGAGCCACCCTGTGCAACAGCGCTTGGTTCTGAGGACAGCTCCAGCACATCCTAGCTCTTGTGGCAGAAGGTGTTCCCTTTTCGGTTAACTTCAGGATGGAAGGGAAGAGCCTAATTCTCTTTCCTTAAACTTTGTAATGAAGATTGGCGCGCATAATCTGTTGACATCATTACATTGAAAGTGAAAGGAAAATCAGCTCATTTCACTTTCACTGCATGATTCAGATGAGGGAGGTATCTTGGGAAAGGGGAGAAGCTCTCCTTTCCAATGGTATTGTTACACAGTAGATACAAGCAGGGATCCAACCACTAGCCACAAAACACTCTTTTTATGGGGGTAGCTGCAGCATGGCAATCGATTTGTGCATCAGTTGTTTGAATTGAGGGCGTTTACCCAAAATATGCCCCAAAGGAAACAGAAAGGCCACTAGATACCAACGTTTTCAACAAGGCGCCAAAACTAGGGTAACCTACTTCTCACTTTTGTGGCTGGGCCTAGTGCCTGCGACAGGCATGCATCAAACCAAGGTCAATGGGAGTCTCTTATTGACTCTTGTTTGATTTGGGCCTAGGGAATGTTTTAAGGCTTACACAGCATTGTGGGTAAGAACACCTCAGAGACCCACACAAGGCTCACCACCTAGGACTACCCTGTATTCAGTTTTTAGAATTGTCAGGGTTTTGTAGGTTTCACTAAATGGCTGCAGAGCCTGGGCCCAAATACTACAGCTACCCTCATTTACAGGTGCAGGCACTAAGCCCACAGATACACTAGTGAGGTACCATTTTAATCGGAAGACTTAAGGGAATGCTAGGTAATAGGAAATTAGTAGCTCATCAGAAATTCCAGTACTTTTCATCCCAGTAATGTGAGGAAAATGTGTTTTTGTCAAAGTTTGACGTTTTTAAGGGCTTCTAGGTGAGAAACCTGATAAGAGCCATGCCAAGTCACCCAACCCTGGATTACCCCGGTGTCTAGTTTTAAAAAATGTACAGGTCTGCTAATTTTCCTTAGGGGCTGGCTGAGACAGGGCCAGAAATCTACAGCTACCCACACTACAAAAGAAGGGTCATTTTTCAGTGCAAAAAATTTGATACGTCCATTTTATATTTTGTGGCCTTTCCTGTTGCTGCCCACACAATTTAGGCCCTATTTTATCTGGAAATTTAGGGGAATGCTCAGAGGTAGGAACTGCTTGGCTTCCTACAGATTCTAGAGCTTTCCATCACAGAAGTGTGAGGAAAATGAGTTTTTTTTAATCAGATGTTGAGGTTTGCAAGTTTCTGGGTAGGCCTCCCAACCCTGTATTCCCCTGGATATCCAGTTTAAAAAGAATTGCAGATTTGCTAGATTTCTCTAGGTGCCAACTGAGCGAAAGACCACAATCCACAGCTAACCACATTGCAAAAAAGGGTCCATTTTCAGTGGAAAATGTGTTGTGTCCATGTTGTGTTTTGGGGATTTTTCTGTCCCTGGCACTAGGCCTACTCACACAAGTGAGGTCTATTTTTATCACAAGACTTGAGGCAACACAGAATAGTACAAAATTAGTTATTGCGAATTCACTGACTGGTTCAAGCCCTGCATTTTCAAACTGGAGACACATACGAATGAAGACTAGAAGGGCACCTTAGTTTATCAAACTACGGGTCCCCTAAAAAAATGTCAGTAATAAATTGATCGAAGGCATCTTTCGTCTGACAATTTTATGCTGATTGGGGATTTTCACTACCATGCAAAACTTGACAAAGATCCAGAAGCTGCACTTCTGCTTTCAGACTGTGAATTGCTAGGACTGTATCAGAAAGTCTCAGGCTCCACATGTATAGCGGGTCAAACTTTGGACCTTGTTTTTACCAATTTGTCAAATTTACAGGTAGACCCTCCTATCCCGCATGTCTGGACAGACCACTTCTCAATAATCTTCCATATGCATATTGCGGAATCTAGGGGACACAAGACAGAAGCACAAAAAATGATGAGACTGTGGAGTAAGATATCACTTCTCTCTTTCATGCCACAGTTTCCCACCCTACCCTCCACATTGCACTCAGATATTAATTTCGCACTGCTCATCCTTGAAACCCATTCCCTTTCATATCTGTGTGCCCCCCTGGCTCAAGTGGGGTTTGAAGTAATCTCTTAAGCAGACGACACCCAATTAATTATCTCCATGGGACCCAATCCTGAATCCACAAAGATGAGATGTAGTGATTTCACAAAGAAAGTTGCTCCCTGGTTGTCATCCAACCACCTACAATCGAACAGTGGAAAAACAGAGATACTGATTTTCGGTGAGACTCAGGCTCACTCCGTATACCACTGGTCAGGGGATTGGTGGCCTTCAGAACTGGGGCAAGCCCCCTCCTTTAAAATGTAGTGAGAAATCTGGGCATCCTGATTGATGACAACCTTTCTTTGCAAGAGCAGGTTAGCTCCACCTATGGTGCCTGTTCTGGAATTATGTGCCTACTTAGAAAGGCTTTCCAATAGCTGCCTCTCTGTATCAGAAAATCACTCACTCAAGAACTCATTTAAGCCACCTAGACGATGGCAACACTTTTCTAATAGCAGCAAATTAAGCTCTTTTAGCTAAACTTCAGATAGTGCAGAATACAGCTGCCTACTTTGTCTGTAAACCCCCAGCCCGCACACCCTCTGATCCTACCCTCAAATGTCTGCACTGGTTACCAATAAAACTGTGTTCCCTCCTCAAACTCCTCTGCCTAGTACACACGTCTCTATCTGGAAATGGCCCCCTTTACCTACAAAACAAACTGCAGATCTACCTACCAACACACAACCTTAGATGCAGTGGGTAATCACTACTATGCCCTCGCCTCCTATATACAGCCAGTTACAGGTTTAGATCATTCTCATATCTTGCTCCTCACCACTGGAACAGACTACCCTTACACATATAGGCCTGCCCTGTCTTCAAAAAAGTCTTAAAACTTGGCTCCTCTGATTCTCTCTTCAAGCCCTCTTTCCTGTTTATGCTTCTTAGTGCTGTGAGACCCTTTCGGGGGGAACATTCGTTTGTGCTATATAAATAAAAAAAACATAACATTTATTTATTTAAGAGTTTTATATAGCGCTGGCCAGACCCGAAGGTATCAGAGCGCTTTACAACATTTATCGTGATGCAATTGAACACAAAGTATTTCAATAAACAGCATTGTCTCGTGTCAAATCCTGTTCAGGGTGTGGGGGATAAAGGAGCGAGTCAAAAGGCAGGTGATGTAAATGCCTTCTTATCGAAGTATCTATATTCTGCGCTGCACTTTGTTCGCCATAAGTTGGCAGGGTATGCTCAGACGTGAGTCCCTTGCTCACTTTGCCACTGGATTCAAGCAAGCCGGGCTGAAGACGGCTGAAATGCCAGAAACCGGTCCTCGGAAGCTTGTTTCCGGTCCAGGGAAGGCATGGCTTGGCATTTCGGGCTGGACTGTTCCCATGAGGCACAGGGTCATACTGATTTGCATATGGCCATGTCTGAACCGGGGTGGCAGAGTGGGCTAAAGAACGGTGATGGATCAAACCCAGATCTGTTGACTGGGTGTGAGAGTTTGATTGGTTCAGATGCTCCGTCCATCACCACCCCCTTTTGTACCACTTTGTTCGCCATAAGTTGGCAGGGTATGCTCAGACATGAGTCCCTTGCTCACTTTGCCACTGGATTCAAGCAAGCCGGGCTGAAGGAGGCTGAAATGCCAGAAACCGGTCCTCGGAAGCTTGTTTCCGGTCCAGGGAAGGCACGGCTTGGCAGTTCGGGCTGGACTGTTCCCATGAGGCACAGGGTCAGACTGATTTGCATATGGCCACGTCTGAACTGGGGTGGCAGAGTGGGCTAAAGAACGGTGATGGATCAAACCCAGATCTGTTGACTGGGTGTGAGTGCTTGATTGGTTCAGATGCTCCGTCCATCACCACCCCCTTTTGTACCATTTTGTTTGCCATAAGTTGGCAGGGTA
The DNA here is from genome assembly GCF_964261635.1 of Lissotriton helveticus. Lineage (NCBI taxonomy): Eukaryota > Metazoa > Chordata > Amphibia > Caudata > Salamandridae > Lissotriton > Lissotriton helveticus. Next base: position 1,376,772,810 of record NC_136069.1, on the reverse strand, counting down.
TGCTCAGACGTGAGTCCCTTGCTCACTTTGCCACTGGATTCAAGCAAGCCGGGCTGAAGACGGCTGTAATGCCAGAAACCGGTCCTCGGAAGCTTGTTTCCGGTCCAGGGAAGGAATGGCTTGGCAGTTCAGGCTGGACTGTTCCCATGAGGCACAGGGTCAGACTGATTTGCATATGGCCATGTCTGAAATGGGGTGGCAGAGTTGGCTAAAGAAGGGTGATGGATCAAACCCAGATCTGTTGACTGGGTGTGAGTGTTTGATTGGTTCAGATGCTCCTTCCATTACCACCCACTTTTGTACCACTTTGTTCGCCATAAGTTGGCAGGGTATGCTCAGATGTGAGTCCCTTCCTTACTTTGCCACTGGATTCAAGCAAGCCGGGCTGAAGACGGCTGAAATGCCAGAAACCGGTCCTCGGAAGTTTGTTTCCGGTCCAGGGAAGGCATGGCTTGGCAGTTCGGGCTGGACTGTTCCCATGAGGCACAGGGTCAGACTGATTTGCATTTGGCCACGTCTGAACTGGGGTGGCAGAGTAGGCTAAAGAACGGTGATGGATCAAACCCAGATCTGTTGACTGGGTGTGAGTGTTTGATTGGTTCAGATGCTCCGTCCATCACCACCCCCTTTTGTACCACTTTGTTCGCCATACGTTGGCAGGGTATGCTAAGACGTGAGTCACTTGCTCACTTTGCCACTGGATTCAAGCAAGCCGGGCTGAAGACGGCTGTAATGCCAGAAACCAGTCCTCGGAAGCTTGTTTCCGGTCCAGAGAAGGCATGGCTTGGCAATTCGGGCTGGACTGTTCCCATGAGGCACCGGGTCAGCCAGATTTGCATATGGCTATGTCTGAACTGGGGTGGCAGAGTGGGCTAAAGAACGGTGATGGATCAAACCCAGATCTGTTGACTGGGTGTGAGTGTTTGATTGGTTCAGATGCTCCTTCCACTACCACCCCCTTTTGTACCACTTTGTTCGCCATAAGTTGGCAGGGTATGCTCAGATGTGAGTCCCTTGCTCACTGTGCCACTGGATTCAAGCTAGCCGGGCTGAAGACGGCTGAAATGCCAGAAACCGGTCCTCGGAAGCTTGTTTCCGGTCCAGGGAAGGCATGGCTTGGCAGTTCGAGCTGGACTGTTCCCATGAGGCACCGGGTCAGCCAGATTTGCATATGGCCATGCCTGAACTGGGGTGGCAGAGTGGGCTAAAGAACGGTGATGGATCAAACCCAGATCTGTTGACTGGGTGTGAGTGTTTGATTGGTTCAGATGCTCCTTCCACTACCACCCCCTTTTGTACCACTTTGTTCGCCATAAGTTGGCAGGGTATGCTCAGATGTGAGTCCCTTGCTCACTGTGCCACTGGATTCAAGCAAGCCGGGCTGAAGACGGCTGAAATGCCAGAAACCGGTCCTCGGAAGCTTGTTTCCGGTCCAGGGAAGGCATGGCTTGGCAGTTCGGGCTGGACTGTTCCCATGAGGCACAGGGTCAGACTGATTTGCATATGGCCATGTCTGAACTGGGGTGGCAGAGTGGGCTAAAGAACGGTGATGGATCAAACCCAGATCTGTTGACTGGATGTGAGTGTTTGATTACGGGAGTCTTGACTACGGGAACGCCCTCTATTTAGGTGCACCTGTCAGCACGATAAAAAAACTTAAAGTAACCCAGAATGCGGCAGCACGTCTTCTTCTCGGACTAACCCGAAGACACTCGGGCGCCACCGCCTTGAAGGAATTACACTGGCTGCCTATTCAGGCCAGGATACGATTCAAGGCGATGTGCATAACGCACAAAGCCTTGTGGAAAAAAGCCCCCGCAATGATCAGCTCCCTAGTCACTCCTTACCACCCACGGAGATCACTGCGCTCCAGCACAACCTTTCTGGCCTCAACTAAGAAAATTAAAAGTGCTAGGTGGGGTGGCCGTTCCTTTTCATGGAACGCGGCCGCTGCTTGGAATTCCCTGCCGCTCATACTGCGCAGTGAACCCGATCTTCAAAAATTCCGCAAGAGTCTGAAAACTTTCCTCTTCCGCCAATAGCTTGACGGTTTTATCCAGCCCCACCTATCCACAGCGCTACGAGGCCTCCGGGTAGCAACGCACTTTACAAAACCCAATTTCATTTAATTTAATTTCATTTCATTTCAGATGCTCCGTCCATCACCACCCCTTTTTGTACCACTATATTCTGCGCTGGGCAAGTTTCCTGTGACAGAGGAACTCTGGGCCATATTAGCAAGAAGCTCGTTAAAATTATCGCCGTTTTAGCAGCAGGAAACTCGCTAATATGCGTTATAGAATTCCAATAGAAGCCCAGGTTAGATGTCCTGCACATCTAACCTGGGCTTCCACTGGAATTCTATAGCGCATATTAGCAGGCCCATTATCGCCATTTTAGCGGCAGTTTCCTGCCGCTAAAACGTCGATAATTTTAATGAGCTTCTTGCTAATATTCCCCTCTGTCTTGTTCGGCGGCAGCTAACCATTTGGATGGGTTCGGTTGAGGAAGCTGTCTTTGAGCTGACTGGGATGGAATTCCTTATTTTTGGTGCATTTCCAGAGAAAGAGCATGAAAAGGTTTTTTGTTTGTGAGTTTTCAGGGAAATGAGAAGGAGAGTGTTCGTACTGCTGAGATTGAGTTTGGAAGCCAGGTAGGCAGGTTTACCAGTGTGAATAGCTTTGTGTGCGAGACAAGCAGTTTTAAAGTTAGAACGCATTTCAATTGGGAGGCATATTAGCTCTTTTACAGAGGGAGAGATGTGGTCATATTTCTTTACTCTGGTGACCATCCTGGCAGCTGCATTTAGAGTTGATCTAAGGGGAGCTAAGTGAGGTTTTGCCGTGCCTGTGAGGGTTGCATTCCCGTAGTCCAATCTAGACAGAACCAGGGATTATGTGACCCGTTTAAGTTCATTGGGAGGGATGAAGGGTTTTATTTTGTTGAGTAGTGTTAGGTTGAAGAATGCACTCTTTGCAGTGTTCTTGATATGTATGTCTATGTTTACGTTTGGGTCCAGAGTGATTCCCAGGGATTTTACAGTCAGCCAGGGTGAGATTGCAGTTAAGATCATCTATGGTTTTTAGCCATTCTATGACTTGGGGGGTCTGCTCTTTGTTGGATATGAGAAGGCTTTCCGCCTTATCTTGGTTGAGTTTTAAGTGGTTGTGGGGTTGCCAGTGTTGGACTTCTTTTAGAATGTTATTTAGTCTCTGTATGTCTCCAATTAAGGAAGTTTCTAGGTAGATCTGAGTATCGTCCACATAGAGGTGGAAGGGGGTGTTGGCTTTTTTGAGCATGGTGGTGAGGGTCTCCATGTAGATGTTGAACAGAGATGGGGAGAGAACTGATCCTTGAGGGACACTTGGTTATGGGGAGAAGGTCAGACGTGAAGTTGTTAATTTTTATTCGTTGGAAGCGGTTCTGAAGGAAGGAGGTAAGCCATTGTAGAATCACCTCGTCTGCTCCAATCCTTTCTCGGAGTACATCAATGAGTAGTTTGTGGTCAACCATGTTGAAGGCTGCTGATAGGTCAAGGAGTATGAGTAAACAGCATTGGTCTGCATCGAGTGATTTATAGACATCATCTATGACATTCAGGATTGCTGTCTTTGTGTTGCATCCTTTTCTGAAGCCTGATTGGTGAGTATCCAGAAGGTTGTTTCTGTCAATGTGTTGGTTAAGTTGGAGGAGGACACATTTTTCCAGGATTTTGGCTAAGAATGGGAGATTGGAGACACGCCTGAAGTTATTAGGATTGTTTTGGTCAGAGACTGTTTTTTTAGTAATGGCGTGACTTGGCCGATTTTAAGACAGTCTGGCCTGACTCCGGTTCCCAGGGAGCTATTTATAATCTTGGTCCAAATCGGGGCTAGGGCGAAGTTTAGCTTTTTAGCCAGTTGGGCAGGAAAAGGGTCTGCTATGTGTGAGGAGGGTTTGGACCGGATAATCATTTTAATGATTTCTGCTTCGGAGATGGGGTTGAAAGACTTCCAGCTGTTAGGGGGGTGCATGTGGGGGTTATTGCCTACTTTGCAGGGGGCGGACTTTTGTTGGATGGCAGGAGGTGGTCATCAAGGGAGCGATCAATCTTAGTGATTTTCTCGTTAAAGAAATTGGTAACGTTGTCACATAAGTCTTTTGAGGCCTGCACTGTTGTTGAGGGAGGCTTGGATGTTCGTTGTCTAAGGATATTGACGATTTCTTTGGGACCATTTAGGCATTGTCTAATGCATCACGGAAGAAGGTTGTTTTTTTCATTGTTGATGTGTTTTTTATATTTCCTGCATTCTGTTTTGAGTTGATCAAGGTCAGTTGTGGACAGGTTGTTCTGACAGAGTCTTTCTGCAGCTCTGAGGTGTCTCCTATCAGAGTTTAGGTCTGGGTTGAACCAGGATCTCGATGGGATGTTCCTGACTCTTTTTTTTCTCGAGGGAGCTACTTGGTCTAGTATGGTTGTCATTGTTGTATTGTAATGTGTAGTAAGTTGAGTTGTAGAGAGGTCACTTGTGGTGGAGGGAAGTAGTGATCTTACCCTTTCTTCCAGGTCGGCAAGGGGAATCTGTCTTAGATTTCTCGCCCAATTAGGTGATTCCTGTGTACGGGGTAGGCAATGAGTCATTTGGTGAATATGAAATAGAAGGATGTGGTGGTCTGACCAGTCGACAGGAAGGATGTGGTTAATAGTAACTGTGTCTTTGTGAGCTATAATGGCATCAAGGATAGAATCTCTGTTATGGGTTTGCTCTGTGCAGTGTTGGATAAGACTATTATTGAGTAGAAGCTCATTTAAGGATTGGGTCAGAGTATTATTTTCATCATTCCAATGGAGGTTGAGGTCACATAGTATTATGTTGTGGAGTTCAAGAGTGAGTAGTGTGTTATCAGGTCAGAACGGTGTTTTCGGAATGTGAGAGTGTTGCCTGGCAGATGGTAGAGGAGATGGCAATATAGCGTTTTGTTGTCATTCGTCTTAATGGTGGAGGTTAGATATTCAAATGTGTTGTAGGTAAAGGAGTTGGTTTCAGTTATGGAAATGTTGCTCTTGTGGATGGTTGCAATCCCCCACCACAATGGTTCCTTCTGTCTTCATTGATGATTGAGGACCCAGGGGGCACAAGCATGTCAATGATTGGGGAGGAGGACTCATTCAACCAAGTTTATGTCACGAACGCGATATCGATGTCATGGGTTAGGATGGTTTCTGCCAGTTCTGTTGTATGTTTGGTTGCAGATCTGCTGTTTATAGGCATGCAGTTGGTTGTTCTTTTGTTGTTAAGTTTCTTCGTGGGAGGTGCTATGGGGATATTGATGTGGAAGGCTGGTGGCCTCCTCATTCTAGGTGTAATATAGTCTCTACCAAATTCAGTGATTACCTGGATCTTGGAGCTGGGGTTGACAGTTGTAGATGAGTCATGAGAGTTGGCAAGATCAGTCGCCTCTCTCAGGGACATTGCCGCACATGTCCTTTTGGGTCTCTGAGGCTTGTTTATGGAGGGGGTTGAATTCCAGCTAACAATTCATTTCTCTGCACTTGTGCCTTTCAAATGTAAGCCAATGTGTAAGAAAGAAGATATATTCCCTCACCTACTTCCCCCCCCTTGCGGGAGCGTGATTCCTTTTCCCTTTCCCCTCTTGTTGGTTGTGTTGTTCTTCTTTTTCCCCTGCATAAGTTGTTAAGTAGTATTTGTTGCCTACTTGCCCATTTCTTATGTCTATTATTTGAGATTTATACTCAGCTGATATTGGTATTTTGCCTCATTTTCTGAGGGTCCCCCATGGAGGCTTGGTCCAGTAGCGGCTGCTACCGGATGGAGTGGTCGGTGGAAGGAATGGATGGGGGTAGGAATGTAGTAAAAAAAGGGCTTACCTTTAATGGCTGGTCGCCACCTCTCCTTCGTCCTCTGTCCTGTTCATCTTCCTGTCCCCACTGGTGGCAGTAGGAAGCACCTGTGCAGACTGGCCCCCCTGAACCAATCACAATTCTGCAATGCAGCATTGAGATTGGTCTATGTGCGTGGACCGGCGCTTAGACTGGAACAGTGAGCCTGTGCATGTTCCTGACCAGGCTGTGTAATGCAGCCTGATAGGAACATGCAAAGTGCGCATTAACTGTTTGGTCGGCACAAGAGGGCCAGCAAACAGTTCATGCTCACTTAGGGAGTGCATATCACTCCTTCCCTGCTATGGCCAGCCCTGCCCCCCAACCACTGACTGAAATAGGGAAAATAAAATGATAATAATAATGTGTTATTATTATTTTATTTTTCCTTTTGAGCAGTGGGGCGATTCTCCTTCGCCTTAGCGGAGAAGTCGCTACTGGCCTGGTCTACAGATGGATTAAGGGTTTGCATTCTACCTTGTTGGTTTACACGCCCTGTGACGCGATTTTACAGTTTATTTTTTTATGTACCATTATTACAGTAATGGAAAAACTCAATAAAGAATTGAAACATACCCCCTGAATCACATGCTAGTATGGGCACCCACAAAGTAAGAGATGTGCAAATAACCACTGCTCCTAAAATCAGTATCAGTGTACATTTCAGAAATACATAGGTTTTCGTCATACCCACTTTTCATTCGTTATTCTTTACCATATGAATTGCTGCATAATCTGCATGCAATGATATTACATTCAAACATGCAGCTCAGTTGGTTGCTCTGGCTACCCTGGGTTCTTGGAGAACCTACAAACACTATATATCCCTGTGATTAGAAGAGTAGCATATGTAACGTTATACTGCTTTTCTAATTTGCCCACTGCGACAAGTAATAAACATATGAATTGCTGCATAATCGGCACGCAATGATAATACATTGTAACGTGCAGCTCAATTGGTTGCTCTGGCTACCCTGGGTTCTTGGAGAACCTACAAACGCAATATATCCCTGTGATTAGAAGAGTAGCATATGTAACGTTATACTGCTTTTGTAATTTGCCCACTGCGACAAGTAACAAATGAAAACGTAAAAAACGGCTGTTTTTTCTTACTCTTTTTCAATATTTCTTTTCATATTAACCATTAATTTCTTTCTACAAATAGCCCCTTGCTGAATTCAACATTTTTTCTACTTTTTAGAAATCTATAGCTGTCCAGGATCACCCATGTGTTTCACACGCATACATTTGGAAAAATGGGCTACTCCTTTGAAAAAACCCAAACTATTGTAAACAAAAACAAACAAACCAAACGTTTTTTTGATTCAGTTCTGCATGACCCAGAAAGCTGAGAAGAAGGTGCTTTTAGCACAGCATAGTTTTTAGGAAAAAAACAGATATACTTTAGCAAAGCACTTTTTTCCCATTTTTATTACGTTATTAGTATTCGGGTTATGAGGGCCTAAGTGCAAACTATACCCAAAAAAGAATATAGCATTCTATGGGTAAAGAATAGCAGTGAAAATGTTAAAGTTGAGTGCATAGAGGCAGTAGATGTCTCTTTCCTTACTGCCTCCATATTGTCTGTTTGCTCACTTATGCCACTCACTTTCACTCACTCGAAAGTGCCTTTCAATTACTTTACAGTTGTATCAACTGCAACATGCTTGACTTCCAGTGAGGGGTAAAAGTTCCTCAACTAGCACTCAGAGTTTGAACGTATTATTCTGTTACAAGAATTGCATGATTTATTTTCCCTATTTACTTCTTAGATGTATCTATAGAACTAAAGATATTGTTTGCCAGGTCCTTTGTTGATTATTAGGATTCTTTATTAAATATATAAAAAGCCAAAGGCATACATGCTGTCCCTCTGAACTCTGGAATGAACATATAGAACAATACATCTGTTCAAATAAAAATCAACCTTCCCCCTCTAAATGTACTTTTGAATTTTGAAAATCAATATAGATTTAGATTGCTCTATTAATATTGTGGGACTTATAAGACAATGCAACATCTTCATTTAGTAATGTGCTAGCCGTGAATTATACCTTTAAGTCTACAAACCACGTAAAGGCTCCTGTGTTTTCATTAATTTTGCATATCCTAGAATTATTGATCCTAATTCCACCTTCCTCCTGCAGTTCTTCTAGTGCCTCAAATGTTTTTGCTGGTCCAAGTTGCTTTTCATCAGAACATTTCTATTTTACATGCCATCTACAGACAACTTAGGCTGACCTTTTGTTTCCAATATAAATGTACTGGACTTTGAATCACCACCTTGATCATGATTCAATCGTCTTACTCATTTATCTCTTTTTCATCTTCTTCAATCAATTACTTTACTCCTTTCATGAGCATTTCCTGCCCACGAACATTTCAGTCTCACAGTGTTCTTACTGGATGCGTTATATCACCACGCTTCATTCTTGAGGGGGATATTTTTTCATCTCTCCACAAGAGTGTGTCTCCTGACTCGCCTTTTATTCAACTTTCCTTCCACCCTTCCACACAGAGCACTGTTTTCTTCAACTTTCGTGCTCCCCTTCCCACTCCCTATCCTGCTCCTCAGGTTTAATTTTTTAAATTGTTTATTGTTTAGTTTGATAATTTGTTTTAAAGAGGCATCTGACAGCTGCCACGTTCGACCAGAGGCCAAATTATAGAAGTGACCTGGAGGAGCAACTGGCATTTACGCCCGCTTTGTGCTCTCTAGGTGCACTTTGGTATTACAGAAGGGACCGCAGACGCTTTTGCGTCCCCTTCTGTAATACTGACAGCACTGGCACACATACAGCTCCAGGGCTTCCTCAAGAGGGCATTCCCTCATTTACATGGGGGCATGGCCCTATGCAAATTATGAAATCACTTTGCCTCTGCACCCGTGCCCCATTACAGACTCCGGGGCAGAGGCATAGAAGCTCTTCAGAGGTGCTCTGGCAGTGTGCCACCTAAAAGGTGACACCTGTCAGTGCACCCCCTGATTGTAGCACTCTGGCTGTGGAAAGTGGGACCCCCCCGCAGAATTCCCCTTGCAGGTGGGTACAGACACTCTCTGCACCCGCCTGCAAGAGGATTTCTAATCCCCTTTAAAAGTGCAGACGGGTGCCGCATTCACTGTGAAAACAAAGAGCGACTTCAAAGCAGCCGTTCCATTTTTCACATGAAAGGTCATTCACCCGAATACGGCGCATTTTTCCTTGATTGTGCTGGGCGCACTTTTTAAAAGGTATATATGTATGTATAATTGATGATTGCACCCTTAATACACTATTACCCAGCTGTAAGGTGCATCACAAGCACACGGCTCCATGCCACCTCCGCAGCTCTAAGTGACAGCCTTGGTGGGGTCTTCCCCCAAACCTGTTGTCCTCCTGTTTTTGATTTTTGGTTTTGTTACCATTAGTACTCTGTGCACATTACCACTGCTAACCAGTGTTAAAATGCTTGTGCTCTCTTCTTTAAAACACACTACAATTGGCTTACACCTGATTGGTATATTTAGGTGCTTATTTCCTTTGTAGAAGGTACTACATATATGCTGGACCTGTACATTAAATGCTAGTAGTGACGCTGTAGCACTCATGGTACCTCCCACTAAAGTAGATTTTCAAAACAAGTCTCAATATTTCTTTTCATTTTAACCATTAATTTCTTTCTACAAATAGCCCCTTGTTGAATTCAACATTTTGTCTACCTAGAAGAAATTTATAGCTGTCCAGGATCACCCATGTGTTTCACACGCATACATTTGGAAAAATGGGCTACTCCTTTGAAAAACACCCAAACTATTGTAAACAAAAACAAACAAACCAAACGTTTTTTTGATTCAGTTCTGCATGTCCCAGAAAGCTGAGAAGAAGGTGCTTTTAGCACAGCATAGTTTTTAGGAAAAAAACAGATATACTTTAGCAGAGCACTTTTTCCCCATTTTTATTACGTTATTAGTATTAGGGTTATGAGGGCCTAAGTGCAAACTATACCCAAAAAAGAATATAGCATTCTATGGGTAAAGAATAGCAGTGAAAATGTTAAAGTTGAGTGCATAGAGGCAGTAGATGTCTCTTTCCTTACTGCCTCCATATTGTCTGTTTGCTCACTTATGCCACTCACTTTCACTCACTCGAAAGTGCCTTTCAATTACTTTACAGTTGTATCAACTGCAACATGCTTGACTTCCAGTGAGGGGTAAAAGTTCCTCAACTAGCACTCAGAGTTTGAACGTATTATTCTGTTACAAGAATTGCATGATTTATTTTCCCTATTTACTTCTTAGATGTATCTATAGAACTAAAGATATTGTTTGCCAGGTCCTTTGTTGATTATTAGGATTCTTTATTAAATATATAAAAAGCCAAAGGCATACATGCTGTCCCTCTGAACTCTGGAATGAACATATAGAACAATACATCTGTTCAAATAAAAATCAACCTTCCCCCTCTAAATGTACTTTTGAATTTTGAAAATCAATATAGATTTAGATTGCTCTATTAATATTGTGGGACTTATAAGACAATGCAACATCTTCATTTAGTAATGTGCTAGCCGTGAATTATTCCTTTAAGTCTACAAACCACGTAAAGGCTCCTGTGTTTTAATTCATTTTGCAAATCCTAGAAATATTGATCCTAATTCCACCTCCCTCCTGCAGTTCTTCTAGTGCCTCAAATGTTTTTGCTGGTCCAAGTTGCTTTTCATCAGAACATTTCCATTTTACATGCCATCTACAGACAACTTAGGCTGACCTTTTGTTTCCAATATAAATATACTGGACTTTGAATCACCACCTTGATCATGATTCAATCGTCTTACTCATTTATCTCTTTTTCATCTTCTTCAATCAATTACTTTACTCCGTTCATGAGCATTTCCTGCCCACGAACATTTCAGTCTCACAGTGTTCTTACTGGATGCGTTATATCGCCACGCTTCATTCTTGAGGGGGATATTTTTTCATCTCTCCACAAGAGTGTGTCTCCTGACTCGCCTTTTATTCAACTTTCCTTCCACCCTTCCACACAGAGCACTGTTTTCTTCAACTTTCGTGCTCCCCTTCCCACTCCCTATCCTGCTCCTCAGGTTTCATTTTTTAAATTGTTTATTGTTTAGTTTGATAATTTGTTTTGAAGAGGCATCTGACAGCTGCCACGTTCGACCAGAGGCCAAATTATAGAAGTGACGTGGAGGAGCAACTGGCATTTACGCCCGCTTTGTGCTCTCTAGGTGCACTTTGGTATTACAGAAGGGGCCGCAGACGCTTTTGCGTCCCCTTCTGTAATACTGACAGCACTGGCGCACATACAGCTCCAGGGCTTCCTCAAGAGGGCATTCCCTCATTTACATGGGGGCATGGCCCTATGCAAATTATGAAATCACTTTGCCTCTGCACCCGTGCCCCATTACAGACTCCGGGGCAGAGGCATAGAAGCTCTTCAGAGGTGCTCTGGCAGTGTGCCACCTAAAAGGTGACACCTGTCAGTGCACCCCCTGATTGTAGCACTCTGGCTGCGGAAAGTGGGACCCCCCCCCAGAATTCCCCTTGCAGGTGGGTACAGACACTCACTGCACCCGCCTGCAAGAGGATTTCTAATCCCCTTTAAAAGTGCAGACGGGTGCCGCATTCACTGTGAAAACAAAGAGCGACTTCAAAGCAGCCGTTCCATTATTCACATGAAAGGTCATTCACCCGAATACGGCGCATTTTTCCTTGATTGTGCTGGGCGCACTTTTTAAAAGGTATATATGTATGTATAATTGATGATTGCACCCTTAATACACTATTACCCAGCTGTAAGGTGCATCACAAGCACACAGCTCCATGCCACCTCCGCAGTTCTAAGTGACAGCCTTGGTGGGGTCTTCCCCCAAACCTGTTGTCCTCCTGTTTTTGATTTTTGCTTTTGTTACCATTAGTACTCTGTGCACATTACCACTGCTAACCAGTGTTAAAATGCTTGTGCTCTCTCCTTTAAAACACACTACAATTGGCTTACACCTGATTGGTATATTTAGGTGCTTATTTCCTTAGTAGAAGGTACTACATATATGCTGGACCTGTACATTAAATGCTAGTAGTGATGCTGTAGCACTCATGGTACCTCCCACTAAAGTAGATTTTCAAAACAAGTCTCAATATTTCTTTTCATTTTAACCATTAATTTCTTTCTACAAATAGCCCCTTGTTGAATTCAACATTTTGTCTACTAGAAGAAATTTATAGCTGTCCAGGATCACCCATGTGTTTCACACGCATACATTTGGAAAATTGGGCTACTCCTTTGAAAAACACCCAAACTATTGTAAACAAAAACAAACAAACCAAACGTTTTTTGATTTAGTTCTGCATGCCTCAGAAAGCTGAGAAGGTGCTTTTAGCACAGCATAATGTTTAGGGAAAAACAGATATTCTTTTGCAGAGCAATTTTTTCCCATTTTTATTACGTTATTATTATTAGGTTTATGGTGGCCTAAGTGCAAACTATACCCAAAAAAGAATTTAGCATTCTATGGGTAAAGAATAGCAGTGAAAAGGGTAAAGTTGAGTACATAGAGGCAGTAGATGTCTCTTTCCTTACTGCCTCCATATTGTCTGTTTGCTCACTTATGCCACTCACTGGCACTCACTCGAAAGTGCCTTTCAATTACTTTACAGTTGTATGAACTGCAACATGCTTGACTTCCAGTGAGGAGTAAAGTCCCTCAACTAGCACTCAGAGTTTGAACGTATTATTCTGTTACAAGAATTGCATGATTTATTTTTCCTATTTACTGCTTAGATGTATCTATAGAACTAAAGATATTGTTTGCCAGGTCCTTTGTTGATTATTAGAATTCTTTATTAAATATATAAAAAGCCAAAGGCATACATGCTGTCCCTCTGAACTTTGTTCACATAAAAATCAACATTCCCCCTCTAAATGTACTTTTGAATTTTGAAAATCAATATAGATTTAGATTGCTCCATTAATATTGTGGGACTTACAAGACAATGCAGCATCTTCATTTAGTAATGTGCTAGCCGTGAATTATACCTTTAAGTCTACAAACCACGTAAAGGCTCCTGTGTTTTCATTAATTTTGCATATCCTAGAATTATTGATCCTAATTCCACCTTCCTCCTGCAGTTCTTCTAGTGCCTCAAATGTTTTTGCTGGTCCAGGTTGCTTTTCATCAGAACATTTCTATTTTACATGCCATCTACAGACAACTTAGGCTGACCTTTTGTTTCCAATATAAATGTACTGGACTTTGAATCCCCACCTTGATCATGATTCAATCGTCTTACTCATTTATCTCTTTTTCATCTTCTTCAATCAATGACTTTACTCCCTTCATGAGCATTTCCTGCCCACGAACATTTCAGTCTCACAGTGTTCTGACTGGATGCATTATATCGCCCCGCTTCATTCTTGAGAGGGATATTTTTTGATCTCTCCACAAGAGTGTGTCTCCAGACTCACCTTTTATTCAACTTTCCTTCCACCCTTCCACACAGAACACTGTTTTCTTCACCTTTCATGCTCCCCTTCCCACTCACTATCCTGCTCCTCAGGTTTCATTTTTTTAAGTTTTAATTGATTCGCTTGATAATTTCTTTTAAAAAGTCATCCAACAGCTGCCAAGTTCTACCAGAGACCATAGAAGCAACGCAATGCCCGCTTTGTGCTCCCCAGGTGCACTTTAGTATTACAGAAGAGGACGCAGACGCTTTTGCGTCCCCTTCTGTAATATTGACAGCACTGGCGCACATTCAGCTCCAGCGCTTCCTCAAGAGGGCATTCGCTCATTTGCATGGGGGCCTGGCCCTATGCAAATTATGAAATCACTTTGCCTCTGTGCCCATGCCCTATTACAGACTCAGGGGCAGAGGCATAGAAGTTCTTCAGAGGTGCTCTGGCAGTGTGCCACCTAAAAGGTGACACATGCCAGTGCACCACCTGATTGCAGCCCTTTGGCTGGGGAAAGTGGGACCCCCCCAGAAATCCCCTTGCAGGTGGGTACAGACACTCACTGCACCCGCCTGCAAGAGGATTTCTAATCCCCTTTAAAAGTGCAGACGGGTGCCGCATGCACTGTGAAAACACAGAGCGACTTCAAAGCAGCTGTTCCATTTTTCACATGAAAGGGCATTTACCCGAATATGGTGCATTTTTCCTTGATTGTGCTGGGCGCACTTTTTAAAAGTTATATATGTATATATAATACGGTCCCTGGTAGTCCTTTTCATACCCCTTCCCATCTGCATGCTGTTCACTCCATGCTCCCCCTTGTTGGGATTAAGCCACGTTTGAAAACCATTGCACAGTTTGTTACTCACAGAAGCCCATGCAATTTCGTTGACATGATGTATGTGGTGGACTCAGAGAGATTACAATGGTATTGGACATCATGCAGTATAAAATTGATGATTGCACCCTTAATAGACTATTACCCAGCTGTAAGGTGCATTACTTGCACACGGCTGCATGCCACCTCCACAGTTCTAAGTGACAGCCTTGGTGGGGTCTTCCCCCAAACTTGTTGTCCTCCTGTTTTTGAATTTCGCTTTTGTCACCCTTAGTACTCTGTGCACATTACCACTGCTCACCAGGGTTAAAATGCTTGTGCTCTCTCCTTTGAACACACTACAATTGGCTTACACCAGATTGATATATTTAATGTGCTTATTTCCCTAGTAGAAGGAACTACATATACTGGACCTGTACATTAAATGCTAGTAGTGACCCTGTAGCACTCATGGTACCTCCCACTAAAGTAGATTTTCAAAATAAGTCTCAGACTTGCCATTGCAGCCTGTAGTGCAGTTTTAAAATGGCCAATTGGACCTGGCAAAATAAACCTTCTGCCAGGCCTAAACCTTCCCTTTCTAAAAAATATAGGTAGGATTTTCTGTTTTCAGATCTATTTTTTTTAAATTCTGGTGTTTTTTTCAGTGTTTTCAAGTGATTTCAATACCTTAAAAAACAGTGGTTATCAGTGCTTACACATTTTTGCACCATTAAAAACAACAGAAAAAATGTTGTTCCAGTTTTTATGTAACGTTTTGCTTTTATTATTGCTTTGTTTCTGCACTGACAGTGATTGGTATATAGACAGTGTACATGGAGTGTATATGAGGTCCAAATATATTTTTACAAATCAAACTTATTGTAGTACACAATACAAAAATTCTTCAGTGTGTCTTTGGTCATGCGCGCTCGCTCTTCCCTTCCTATGTAAACTTTTATCTGTGAAAAGGCCCTCTCAACATTGGCACTTGGGCGGGCAACGCCAAAACATCCAGCACACAATTTGCTAACTCTGGCCACTGACATAGCTTTCCATGCCAATACTTGTGCACCTCAAGATTGCTATTCTCTGGGACAGGTTCTGCAACAAATGCGTTGAACTGTGTGCATACGCCCTCAAAGTTATTGCAGCAGTCATAAATGAAGCAACACTTTTGAAAGCCCAGAGAAAATTTCTCTTTATAGAAAGGATCTAGAACTTGGGCAGAGTACCAAAGTGACACTTCATTGAATTCAAATGTCATGGTTGGTGAAGGGACATTTCTGTGCATAATTGCAAGCCATTTCTCATACATTGTAAAATACATTTTTCTGAATCGTTCTCAACATTTCTTTGCTTACCATTTGGCAAGAACTCTAACATGGAACATGTTGCAGTGCCTAAGTCACTAAAAGTGTTGGCCAGCCTACTCTCAAGGGGATGTTTCACATCTACACAAATTGTGCTGAACACTTGGTAGACAAGGGTGTTTTCAGACTCTAGTTTTTTTTATTATGTCCCCTACAGCAGTCATGTTTTCCTTAATATGGAAATTAACTGACACAATGTCCCAACCTGGGATCTCACTCGCCGTCGTCGTCAGGGTGTTTAACTCACCAATCTCCTTCTGATTTGCAACGGATATTGACAGCATTGATGTTGCTTGGTTGTCATATTTTCTTCTTGCTTAATAAATTATAAAGTGCTGTTCTACCCTACTAGGTCAAGTCCACACTATAAAACACTTTACTAAATACAATTAAATTAACAAAAATGTAATAAAGTGTACTTTTTTTCACAGCACTATCAATATGCAAACGAAGATCCTCACATTTCTTGCCTTTGGCATCATCACTCAGCAAAAATTTGTGAACAGTTGCCACATAGATAATATACCATTCACAGCCTCTAGGACTGAGGAATACCTGCTAAATGACATAGTGGGGATAACTCCTTCTTTGATGCCACACAAAGCACAAAATGACAAAATATTTGCATTTTAGTACCCACGCATAACAAAACAGTGCACCAGAATGGATTAAAAAGTCAATAGCATTCTGCATTAACTCTGAAGATTGTAAAGATGCATTTAGCATACATCTAGCAAGTGGCAAGGATCTCTTACAGGGAAGCACTTCAGCTCAGGTATCGATTTTGAGAGGTCATCACACAACATTTCCATATATGTAGCTGAATCACTGCAAATACAAATAATATCACTCCAATCTTTATTGAACTTGGTAAGAACATTTTGCAGCAGCATTCGAAGTGACACTGCATTGCATGTTTTCCAAAAGTCTGATGTCATGTTTTCAACACTATACCCGATGCTTGGTAACATCACTCTTTTCACATATCCCTGTCACTACACCTTGCATTGAATGTTTAAAGCCTGGGATGTTTGGCAATTCATCTACTATCAATACTGACTCGCTAGAAAAGGGGCCTGATGTATCAGGGGGTTTTACCCATTCTCTGTGGGTAAATGTGATGGTACAAAATTGGGAAAGATTCTTATGAAAACAGCCATTTTACCAGTCAGTGAAAGAATCAAATTTAGCCAAAATATTAAATATGATTTTGATACTTCCTGATTCACTACCGTTTCTAAAACAATTAAACAAGATCTTAGACATGCTTCGAAACGCTGCATCTTTAGAGCAAAGACCACAAAATTGAAAAAAGCAAAAGGAAGAAGAAACAATATTTTAATGACACCCCTAAACAACAAAACTCAAGCAGAATAATGTTAGCCCAGTCTTTCTTGCTGCTACCTTCTATAGCAAAGTTACAATGTATTGGCCCCATCGGGAAGAAATACAAATTACTCTTTCTCTCTCCTTTTCCTTTCTTTGAATGGGATTTAGTTTGTAGGTGTGCAGGTGTTTTTTCAGTGTTTATATGTTTACACTGGTAAGGGCTATTTCCCTTTCCATAGAGTTTCACCAGTTATTATAGGTTTAATTCTAAAACAGGATAGCCTATGTATAGTTCACCATATGGTAGGCGCTAAACATTCGACAGGTCAGGCGGATTATATTTAAAAGGTAGGACATATGTTGTTAGGTTTAACATGTCCTGTTAAAGAAAAAAATCATAAAACATACACAAAGAAGGGTCAGGGCAGCAAGATCCTGCACCAGTCATTACAGTATTGTGGCAATGAAAATTCAAACATGGTGCAATGAGCCGGAGACGTGACCCTCATTGCCCCAATGATGGAGAAAGTACTTTTCCCAAACCAAATTTACACACAAATGGCTCTGCACTTAACTAAACGTGCAAATGCTTTATCAATGGATATTAGTGTCCATAGTCTGTCCCACATAAGAAGAAGAGACCTTTTTTGTCGTTTTGCACCGGACTGCAAGACAAAAAGTTTGGGAGATACATATCCATATTTGGTTTAATGAAAAATCCCTAAATGCATTTTCAACTCTGTCAAGGACTATCTCTCCTAATGGATAACATTTATTTACCTTAATATATTTAATATCTATATTTGATCAGTAGCAGATAGGGATGTCAAGTTTGGACTCAAATGAATAGCAATTTAAAAACCTCTTGAACGATAAAGTCAGATTTTAAGTTCCAATTCTGAAAATGCCATTTGGCATTTGCAGTATTTTCTCACCCAGGACTATTTGGACCTCCTGAACCACCTCTTCAGTACACTTCTGGACCTGTGGAAGACTGCAGATGGACTGCCTTGTTCCCTTAGTACTGCCCTGCTGCTAGAAGCTTATTTGGACTCCCAGAGGACTGCCCTGCTGTTCCCAGAAGACTGCCCTACTGCTCCCAGAGGACAGCCCGGCTGCTAGAGGACTGACTGGACCCCCACAGAACTGCTCTGCTGTTTGAGGCTTACCTTGCTGAAGAAGAACCAGACCATTTCCTTTTTCCCAGGCTGTGTGACTTTAAGGGTCAGTTGGCTGACCTCCTTTTCTGAGCTACATGGACAGAAGCTCTAGAGGTTTTCTCAGATCCTGAACCCTTTGCTGGCATCAGAGTGCACTCCTCTGGAAGAAAAGGAGAAACACTGATGTTTGGGCTCTTCTCAAATGCAAACAGCCCATCATTCAAGCCAAGATTCTGCCACCCGCAAAAACCAGCAACATGAAGCTCCAGTGAACCTGACTGTTTGCACTACAGAGACAGCTAGTGACGACCGTCAACTCGAGATCTACACATCATGCTACAGCAATGACAGTCGATGGTCAGTGCCAACAATGACTGCTTGTGATGCCTGACTGGATCTTCGTGCTACAGCAACGGCGGTCTGCGATACCAGACCTCCTCTTCACTCTCCGGCTATGACCATCCAGAACACTCTTCTTGCTCCTCACGGCCTCCTCCACTGAGAACTGTACTCTTCACGACAGACTTTGAGACGGTAACCTTCCCAACTGGACTGACTTGATCCTTGCATCTGTCCGGTGCTCCATCACAGCCGGCCTGAACTTGTGACTTTCCCTCAATCTAGCATGACCAGATTGCGTTTTGTGCTTTTAGGTGCTATACTTACCTAAAACTGAAATTCCACATCTCTGTTTCGATGGATTATTTTTTGTCATTCTGATATTATTATTTTTTTATTAAACTGTCTTCTAGTTTACTAAATTGGTGGAGAAATTGTTTTTCACATTATTACTGTGTGTTGGTTTCAAAATACTTTACACATTGCCTCTAACTGACTACTTGTGTGTCAAGCTTCCAGAGTGTTAAGCACAGGTTAATAAAGTCACTTTTGTGGTTCATACTGAAAAAAGGTTATGCGTTGTTGCCCGAAAAGGGTTCCCACCCCCTCAACTTACAATCCATTCTCTTACAATGCCCTATAAGAGGCATTAACCAGGCATGTACGACAGGCTAAACTGCTAACACAAAACCACAAGCCGGCAACCTAAACATGGTAATCACACAGTGGATTTATGTTCTATTATCAATATATGAATATCCTGACTCCTACTTGCTCCTACATTATAAGCTCTCGAGAGACATCAGTATACTTGAAAAAACACTGTACTTCTAACCTCGAGTTTCTTAGCACTACCCCTTACCATGCTGTTTCGTTTCAGAGCCGAAGGGTTAATCAGTACAGGAGCAATAATTCCTAGCTAAATTCAGATCACAATGTTTTTCTACTAAGCTGCCAATCTTACTTAGACAGACACATTTAAAATATATGCATCATCTTTTTCTTTTCACTGCAAAATAAAGCTGAATGTGATTTACATTTAGGTATACTATTACGATCTAAACTCACGTTAATAAAATCCCTAGAAATTCACTGAACAAAATACAAATGTTAAAATAATGTTATAGTTAGGTGTTCAAATTAGGCAAAAACAAATGTTGAAAAAACAAGAAAATTCTGAACTTTACTAGTTGTAGTTTACTGAGTTAATTATAACTTTTGTCCCATGTAGGCACTGCTTAAGACCTCACAAATTCTCTACACTGGTCATCTGTGCATAGTCTATTCATATTTAAACAACCAATCTACTCCCGCGCAGCTATCCATGCTTTAGGTTTTTCTTACCTTAATAACAGAATATCCTTTCATAGTCCATTTAGATTCCACAGGTCCTCACTTTGACTCGAGGTCATACCCTGTGTCCATCCTTCCAAGTAAGGTGGTAGTTCCTTACTGTATCTTGTTGACCACCACTGAAACACCCTTCATCTGCATATATTTTCCACAACTAACTTCCTCAAGTTCAGGAAGCCAATCAAGTACGTCGTTTGTGATCTCTTCTCTTTTCTTTCTTTTCTAGACTTTGCAATTTCTGTGTCTGCATCTCTATAGGATATCATAACATTCACTAAGATGACAAGGGACAGAATTTTCAGGCCAACATGTGTAGCTTGACTTCTGTCATATTAAGCCGCTTCACAAGATAGAAGCCTTACTTGTAAATATTTAGTAAGTCACCTTAAGTAGACCTTGCAGCCCACAATGTAGGGTGCCTGGTATGGAATAATTAAGAATTTTATGTTTGCATTTTCCTATAATGACTAGCCTCCAAAAGCTTTTTTTACTTTTATGACTGTAGTTGATTCTATGTAGAAAAAGTGAAAGTACATTTAATGTTTTAAAACTGTATCTTTGGTACAACCATTGTTTCTCATATTTATAAAAAATCTAATTCAATGATGAAATTGA
This sequence comes from Lissotriton helveticus, assembly GCF_964261635.1. Lineage (NCBI taxonomy): Eukaryota > Metazoa > Chordata > Amphibia > Caudata > Salamandridae > Lissotriton > Lissotriton helveticus. Next base: position 1,376,752,492 of record NC_136069.1, on the reverse strand, counting down.
GTTTTTGATAAATGTATAGAGAAAGTAATGTTTAAAACATTATATTTTCCCTCTCCGAAGCCTCTGAAGGTTAATTAGCATTGGCGTCCCTCCAGCTGGCCTGTCAGTGCTGCTTTCATGAGGTATGAAACACTGCTACTAGAGTAGAAATATTAGATTAGACTTGGCAGGTTGGTTTCGAGAAGGAACGTGATCCAGCTTAACCAAGGCAGGGCAGATTACGAGTCTCCATTGACTTCACTAAAATGGACCAAGTGGAGACCTGTACTTTTATAGTTCAGCAAAAGGGAAAACGTGGAGAAGGGGGATCTTTAGATCTCAAAATATACTTTAGCCTCATGGGTTTAGTTTCAGTGGAGGAAGAAGCTGACCCCAGAACCAGTTTGGAGTGATTGTGTCAAAGGGGACTGTTCATTATCATAAACATTTTTCAAGATATGCCAAATGCAGTGGGTCAAATGCTCCCTCCAGGGGCAGAAAGATTCTGCCTTGGTGGAATTTCCTCAATATGTATACTTCAATAGCTTGCAGTGAGACAAACAGGGTATGCTACCAATGTGGGGATATTTGTGTTTGGGAACGTTTTGCCCATTGGGTCAGGATGTGGGCAAAATTCACCAATACTCAATGGCTTGTGAATTAAACAAAAGCAGCACCTGTCCTCCAGCTCCTCAAAACACTTTCTGGACCTGGGGCAGGACAGAGAAGTGTACAATCTGACTGTTACTTGTGTGAAGACCCATTGTGATTGACCTGATCCCACTTGTACCCAGGACTAAGAAGCAAACTCCAAGTGTCAGTTGTCTGGCCTCCTATGTGGCTATGGGACATACAAAGCTGAAAAATGCCTTATTCTCAGAGTAACCAGTGTGGCAGTGATAACAGGAACAAGACTGGTCCTTTCTGGATAACTTCTACTGGAATTGTCCTGGCCCCCAAATGCTGTCCCTGAAGCGCTGGCAGTCTTTGAAGCAGGAACTACCCTATACTATGAGAAAACCATACCTCTGGAGCTTCAGCAGCACCTCAAACCAAAGAGGTCCCATTTTGGAAGTACCTTGTCAGAAACAGTTTCAGGCTTGCACCGCTGGAAGATTTTGAGCTCCAAAACAGAGACTTAGAGGACGATATATATGTTGGCTGAGAGGGAACTCTGTTGCAACAGAGTTCCCTCCCGCACCTGCTTTATATGCAGGCGGGCCATACTTTCGGCTCCCGTGGTGACTACTCCATCAACCCCCATAGCCAAATTTCTCCAGTGGTCTGAAGGGCTGATGGAGAATTAGCTATATGTCCTTCTACCCAAATAGGATGTGCCGCATTTAGCCAATTTTTTTATTGTTCATCACTATTAGGCAAACCCTGGAGGTAAGTGACAGTAAAATGTAAAAAATGCATCCCTGGCCATCAGAGATGGCTCCCATGGCCAGAGAGATATTTTCTTTGTTAATTTTAAAAACAAAATCCCACTTCAGGATTTTCTTTTTGAGACTAAAAAAACTAAACAATTTGGTGCAGGGCTCCATCACCAAAATGCAAAAAGCATTGATAGGAACTAGAGGTGATGGTGGTTCCTGTCAATGTATTAGAAATGGCCAACAGCTTGGTGGTCGTTTCTAAATTCAGCGGGCTTCCACCGAGATATAAATTGGCCCCTACATTTGAAGCTAGAAGTCTTGACTGGGGCAAGGACTCAGAAGTTCACTTACAAGAGGATGTTAGCCACTGCAAAAGTTACATGTTCCTACTCTGAGCTTTTTGCACCAAAACCAATGGTTTCAGTGAACTTTCTCTTGATGTATTTGAAGAGACTTCATAATATTCAGCCTTTAACATTGCACCACTGGAGGATTTTGAATTCCATAGATAAGACTAAGTCAGAAGGTAAAAGGTTTGACTAGGATAACCCCGTTGGTGTATGTTATGTTATGTCATGTCAAATGTCATGGCAGATTTGTAGAGTGCTTTATCACCAGGGAGGGTATCCTGGTGCTCAGAAGGTGTGAGTCTAGCCACACATACGGCCTAGTTGGACTACTGGAAAAGCCAAGGTCCTCAGCTTCCCTTGCAATTCAAAAAGTAAGGAGGAGGCTCTTATGTGTAGAAGCAGGTGTTTCCAAGCATTGGGAGCAATGTAGGAAAGGGCTTGACTGCCAGATCTATTTTTCCATATGTGTGGGATTTGTACAAGTAGGAGTCTGGGTGATTTGTGGTGTCTTGAAGGTTTGGGAAAGCAGATTAATTTGTTGAGGAATGCTGGGTCAGTATAATGTAGTGCCTTGAAAGTGTGGGTGAAGAATTAGAATTGTGCTTGTTTGTGATTTAGAAGCCAGTGGAGCTCCTTCATGTGTAGTTTGATGTGAGTGCTGAGTGGGAGGTTAAAAGTAATTGTGCCTGCAGAGTTCTGAATGGTCTGCAGCCTTCTGGTGAGTTTTCTTTTGGTCTCGACATAGAGAGTGTTCCCGGAGTCCTGCTTGCTTATGACCAGGGCGTGTATGATGGTATTCTGGGTACCAATTGGGAGCCATTTGAAAATCTTCCTCAGCATCTTCAGGGTATGTAAGCATGATTTGGTGACTGCACTGATTTGGGAGGTCAAGTCGAGTTTGCTGTTCATGATGATCCCGAGGTTCTTGGTATTGTCAGCCCTAGCACTGTTGGTCACCAGGTGGAGCCCTACAGTGATGTGCTCTTCCTGAAGATTATGATTTTGGTATTTTTGTTTTTCAACTTTAGACAACTGGCCTTCATCCAATGTGCAATTCCAGTCATGCAGGCATTGAATGTGATCCAGGTACTGGGCATCTTGTCCATGAGGGAGATGATGAGTTGTGTGTCATCAGCATAGAAGAGGACATTGATGTTGTGAGGGCAGATAACGCCGGCTACAGGGATCATTTATGAGTTGAAGAGAACCAGGATCAGTGAAGGTCCTAAAAATACTCTGCAGATGAGATCGCGGGTGTCAGAGGTGTACCATGCCAGGCTGAATGATTAGGTCCTTCCAGTCAGGAAGTAGCAGATTCATCAGAGTGCATGTCTTTGTATTCCGATGTCGTGAAGGAGGTGAATGAGTAAGGTGGTGGGAGACTGCGTCATATGCTACGGAGAGATTTAGGATGATGAGGGCTGCTGTATCTGTCCAGAGTCGTACAGATGACACCCAGGGCGGTATTGAGGGCAGCTTCTATGCTATGGTTTATCCTAGCACTGTTGTCCACCATGTGGAGCCCTACAGTGATGTGCTTTTCCTGAAGATCACAATTTGGTCTTGTCAGTGTTAAGCTTTAGACAATAGGACTTCATCCAGTGGGCAATTTCAGTCAGGCAGGCATTTAACTTCATCCAGGCACTGGGCATTTTGACTTTGAGGGAGAGAATGAGTTGTGTGTCATCAGCATAGGAGAGGACATTGATGTTGAGACAGCAGATGATGGCATCTAGAGGGATCATGTATGTATTGAAGAGGGTCAGGTTCAGTGACGATTCTTGCAAAACTCTGCAGATGAGTTGGCTGGTGTCAGAGGTGTACGGTGCCAGGCTGAATGACTGGGTTCTTTCAGTCAGGAAGGAGTAGATCCATCAGATAGTGTGTCTTTGGATTCCAATGTTGTCTAGATGTTGTAGGAGGATGGGGTGGAAATCTACGTCATATGGTGCAGAGAGATTCGAGACAATGAGGGCCACCTTATCTGTCCAGAGTTGTGCAGATGTCTTCCATGGCAGTGCTGAGGGCAGTTTTCCTGCTGTAGTTGAGTCTGAAACCAGACTGAGTGGTGTTGAGGAGTTGGTAGTCATTAAGGTACTAAGCAAGGTGTCTGCTAATGATTTTGTCTTAGAACTTGGCCAGGAATGGTAGAAGGGAGATTGGTCTGTAGTTGGCGAGCTTTGAATGGTCCGCAGAGGGTTTCTTTAGCAATGGAGGACAGTTGAGTGTTCACAAGCATCTGGGAAGATTGGAGAAGAGGTTCAGAATGGATGTGAGAATTGCACTAATGGGTCGTAATCCTTTGACGTAGGCATGGTGGGGCCTTGGGTCTGATGGAACCCCTGAGTGGATGGACATCATCATGGCAGTGGTTTCTTCTGAGGTGACGAAGGGCCTTCTAGTTAGCATTGGTTCTTCGGATAAGATCAGGAGGCGTTTCACGAAGTTTGTCAGGTCTGGTTGAGGGCTGAAGTTGATGCAAAGGACAGTAATTATGTTGCTGAAGAAATAAGAGAGACTGTTGCAGAGGTTCTGCAAGGGGATTATTGGGCTGGAGGCGGCTGATGGTAAGGTGAAATGTTTAACAATGGCAAAGATTTCTTTAATTCGGTTGGTGCATTCAACAATGTGGTCAACCAGACCGGCGTGTTTGGTGGCTTGGAACATTTGTTGGTAGTGCCTCAGCAGATTTGAACATGCCTCTGTCTGCATTGTTCTGGCTCATTCTCCATTTGTGCTCCAGTTGTTTGCAGTGGCATTTCATCAGCTGACATTCTTTATGTACCAACTGGCCTAGAGTCTGAATTTTGCTGTTTTGCTGTGTTTGAGGAAGGCCAAGGAATGCCTTTTGGGAGGCTGTTGCTATGTTTCAGTCAGTGAGTGTTGAGAAAGGTCTTCTATTCCTTGTTAATGATGCTGTTGCAGTTTCAGCAGGCTGGTCTGGTGGTGGTGCATGTGCATTTGAGCGGGCCGGGATGTTAAACTTGACAACGCCATGGTCCGTCCAGGGACTGATGTGGGCTCTTCGACTCAAATATTGTCAAAGTGGATGAAAATGGGGCCCAGAATGTCCCCAGCAATGTGGGAAGGTCCCTTTAATCATTGGGTATTCAATCAGTACTCTTGTTTTGGGTGGGTGTGGTATTCCAGGTGGAAGTTCAGGTCTCAAAGTAGTAATGATGTAATTGCTAACATGAAGGGGGAGTGGTGTAACAAAGTCTGTGATGGAGTCTGTGTAGTTGGTGTGTGTCCTGGTAGTCTGTAGATGAGAGTGCTGCATTTGGTGAAGTTGGCTGTGACGTAGAGCATGGACAACAGATGTTTCATGTTGGAGTAAGATGTGTCCTTGGATGGGATGCAGCTGATAGTGTTCTTGTGGATGGTGGCAATTCTGCCTCATGACTTGTGAATCTGTTTTGCTTTGCAATCTTGTAGCTGAGCGGATGGCTGTGGCAATGTCAGGTGCTAATGCAGGATTTAGCAAGGTTTCTGTGTGGAAACGTAGATCAGGGGCATTGTTGTGCAGCAGGTCTCAGTTGCCTGTGGTGTGTTTGGTGAGTGAGTGGGTGTTGTGAAGAATGCATGTGAGTATGGAGTGCTGTGTAGGTTGGTGCATGACTGTGTGATTATGAGAGAGTGGGGTGTTGGGTGCTGTTAGTGCAGTGATTGTTGGGTTTGGGTTAGTGCATGACAACGTGCAGGAAGTACAGAGGAATGATCCCTCTGTGTTGTGATGAAACAGCAGCATGTGGAGCAGTGGCCAGAGTTGAAGGTGCAGAATGTTGCAGATTGGTAGCAGAAGGAGGGGAGAGGACCTGCGTTCCTGCGCTGGACATGGTCCAGGCACAGACAGGCACAGTTGAGCCAGACTGTGGTGTGACTTTGGCATGCCTGCAGCCTGCCTACTGCTTCCCCTTGCTGTGGCAGCCATTAAGTAGGTCCTGGTTGGGGAGAGGAATTATGCCACTTACTGTGCCTATGGATGATGGGAAATCCAGCGATGTCACTTCCAGTGCAGATGGATGATAGAAAATTCAATGATGTCACTTCCAATGCAGATGGATGATGGAAATTGGATCTTATTTGATTTGTTTTAAAGACAGGTTAAGCAGGAATCCAGTGATGTCACCTTAGGTGGAGAATGATGAGGTTTAATCCAAGTGATGTCCATTTCCAGTGCAAAAGGATGACGGGAAATCATTTAATATCACTTCATGTGCACATGGATAATGGAAATTAGTCCTTTTGTTTGGCTTCTTCTTTTAAAGACAGTTTTAAAGGGTATCCAGTAATGTCACTTCCTGTGCATATAGATCATGGGAAATCCTGTGATGACATCGGATCTATGACATAATATCGACAGACAGAATATAGACATACAAAAATATCGAAACAAAAATATCGACATCAAAAATATCGAAGTTCTATCTACATAAAGGTAAGTACAAAAATATCGAGAAAAAAAATATCGTAGTACAAAAATATAGAAGTAAAACATATCGTTTTTTTAAATGTATTAATAATATTGTAAACATAATTTAAAAATACATATAATTTAACAAATGATAGATATAAACATTAAAACATATTTAAAAAATAATAACTAATACATATACATTTAAAATCAATTAAAAATGCTACATATAAATTAATATATATACTTACTCCACATAGTGCATCAGTAGGGAAAGCATTGGATAGCGTAGGGGTAAAAATTACTATTCCCACTCCAGTGAGTGCAACAGTAGGGAAAACGTTGGATAGCGTAGGGGTAAAAAATACTATTCCCACTCCAGAGGGTGCAACAGTAGGGAAAGCATTGGATAGCAAAGGGGTAAAAATTACTATTCCCACTCCAGAGGGTGCAACAGTAGGGAAAGCATTGGATAGCGTAGGTGTAAAAATTACTATGCCACTCCAAAGGGTGCAACAGGAGGGAAAGCGTTGGATAGCGTGGGGGTAAAAATTACTATTCCCACTCCAGAGGGTGCAATAGTAGCGAAAGCGCAGGATAGCGTAGGCGTTATATTAATATACTTATCAATTACATATTTTTTTAAAGAAAAAAAATGTAATATTTTATTTACAAAAATATATTACTAAATACCAAATATTTATCATTAATATTTACTAAAATAACAAAAAATTACTTCCCACGCTACTCCCCCTTTAACACACAACACACTACACATACAAAAAAACACAATTCATCTAAATATCAATTAATCAATTAATAACAATTAATATTATTAAATGGATGTAATTATAAATTAACTAATTACCAAATATTAATTACCAATTAATAATTAATTAACAAGAAATTTACAAGAATAAACAATATTTATTAATACATTATTTATAATTAATATTATAAATTAATTTTAAAAAACTAATTACCAATTAATTAATTAACAATTAATTAATAATAAATTCCAATAAATAGATACAATCTCTTTAATTAATTTAATTTAATTATTTCACACTCTATTCCCCTATAAACACACAACCCACTACACACAAATAAATAACATAAAAAATGTAATTATCATTTAATCACTTAATATTAATTAATTACCAATTAATTATTAATTAACAACAAAAATAAAAACGATTACTATATTAACTCTAATTAATTTAATTAACTAATAATTATTAATTACCAAGTAATTATTAATCACCAATTAATTATTAATCAAAAATATTTTTAAAAAACATAATAATTAAATAATTATAATTCAATGACTTCCCACCCTATTCCCCTATAAACCCACAACCGGCTCTCATACTAAAGCGCAAAATGTAAACAAAATTACCAATTTCTAAACATACATTAAAAAACATGTTTAACAAACATACAAAATACATAATAAAATACATAACACTGAACACAATTTCGATATTAATAACATAGATACCTTAAAATCGATATTCTGTCCATCGATATTATTGCACATCGATATTCTATACCATCGAAATTAAAACATCGATATTATTGTATATCGATATTTTAATTTCGATATTTTGGCTACCTACCATCACCTCCTGTGCAGAATGATGAAGGTCAATCCAGGGATGTCACTTCCTGTAAATCCGACCTCTGCTTTATCATGGTTTACCTGAAATATATTTTTTTTTTAATTGTATTTATTTGAGTTATTTTGACTATTGTGAAGCGGGATATCTGGTAAGATATGTTCCTGTGGACCAATAGTTTGAAGGTTGAGGACAGCAGGTTGTGGTCACTCTCCAGGTGGTCACACACCTCCATGTCCAAGAGTGTATGCCAGATCTGTAGACTAATTAACATATAGTCAATGCGACTCGTGTGCCGGCCAGTGTTAAAGATGTTAGCCCCATGCCTATCGGAGGGAGTTCTTCCGTTTGCTGCCCGTAGACCTTTTCCCAAGCAAGTGGCTTTGATTTGGATTGCCACGTCTGTCCACCTCTTTACAGGTGTTAGCTCAAGGCTTGGAATTCCCCATTGTGCATCTTCCTCCTTTACCAGATCATGGTCCTCAATACCAAGTGGCTCAAAGGTTGAGTTAAGATCACCCACACTATCACCTGGGATTCTTTAGAGAGATGGTCTAAGTGGTCATAAAGGAATGTTATGACCTCTGATCTCTTCCCCCCAGTGAACTGAAGGTTGGTGGCAGCAACTCAGGCTCTCTCTGGGAACCGATTCACAGTATTTTCCAGTGATCTACCACGCACCGTTACCTGTTGTCATTGCAGACAGTACTGGCATGATTTAGATGTCAGCGCTGTTTTTTATTTCTGAATCTAAATATTTTAAAAGCACTCATTAATTTTGCACACTGTGTTGTGGTTTATCCTTACCTGTACCCTGCCCCGTTCCACCGCGGCTTACGGTGCCGTTTGCGTGGAGGGCGAGGCGAGGCGCCATCTTGGGTTGGGCTGGACCGGAGCTAGCGGTCTAGTTCTTCTGGGAGGCAGGGCTTAAAACGATCCAGAGCCCAGGGCCCCTCGAGAACTGAAGGTTGGTGGCAGCAACTCAGGCTCTCTCTGGGAACCGATTCACAGTATTTTCCAGTGATCTACCACGCACAGTTACCTGTTGTCATTGCAGACAGTACTGGCATGATTTAGATGTCAGCGCTGTTTTTTATTTCTGAATCTAAATATTTTAAAAGCACTCATTAATTTCGCGCACTGTGTTGTGGTTTAGCCTTACCTGTACCCCGCCCCGTTCCACCACGGCTGACGGTGCCGTTTGCGTGGAGGGCGAGGCGAGGCGCCATCTTGGGTTGGGCTGGACCGGAGCTAGCGGTCTAGTTCTTCTGGGAGGCAGGGCTTAAAACTCAATGTGCATCCGGGAGCGCAGCGGACGGGCGCAGCGGGCGCGACGATGGCGCGCCGAAGGTGCGCCTAAGGTAAGCCCGTCTGCGCCCGTCCGCGGCCGACTGGGGCCGGGGGCCAAAACCCCTGGCCAAATTTATTTCTATTCCTCTCATGATCTGATGCAATTAAGACCCCTAGATAACCTTTGCCCGCCTTTACCCCCTCACGTACTTAGGCGCACCGCCTTTTTTGGTATCTCCAAGTTTAAGCATACAGCCGGTAATGTTACCCATTCCAGCTCTCGTACTCGTCCTCAATCCTCATTAGAACCACATACCAAGCTCAAATGCATTTATTTGAATACGAGGTCGATGGTCAAACATCATATGGACATTTTCTTAATGTTGCGATCTGAGAGACCTGACATTTTGCTCCTTACGGAGACTTAGCTTAACTTGGACTCATTACCAGATATTTTGGCGGCTGTTCCCTCGGATTATTATATATTACATGTTGACAGATCCTCAGACAAAAGAGGTGGTGGAGTTGCTGCCATTATTCATAATACTCATAAGTTTTCCCTACTACCGCCCCTTGTTCTTACAGGTTCAGAGAACATTGTTTTTAAAACGGACACCGACAGTAGAACACTGTTAATGGTCCTAATTTATCGATCCCCTCAATCTATGTCCACTTTTGCTACTATACTTGCAGAACAACTAGCTTCCCTTGTAACGAATCACGCCAAAATTGTTTTGCTGGGTGATTTTAATTTTTGGTTTGATGCTACTGACTTGGATGCTCAGGCAGCAGAACTTAAGGACTTACTTTTGGATCTGAATTTAACACAACAGATTCACTTGCCTACTCATGAAAAAGGGCACAGCCTAGACCAAATATGGTCTCAGAATATCCCCCTCTCCATCTCCTCTATAACTCCTTGTATCTGGTCAGACCATTTTCTTATACATTTTACACTTATCATTGAGAAGGGCAAAAAGCAGTTATTTCTAACAGGTGGAAAAATTAGAAAATGGAAGGACATAGACACATCAGCCTTTTTGGACACTTTGGCTTCGTCCCTCCCTCCCATGACCAAAGACATCTATGCTACTGAAGAAGCTTTTTCAAACTGGTTACGTCAGGCAGCTGACGTCTACGCTCCTTGCATAAACGTTCCCCGCTCCCGCCCTAACTACGCACATAAGTGGTTTACTCCACATTTGAAGAATCTAAAACTGGAAGTGCGTCAAAAAGAGAGGAAGTGGAGAATTGGGTATTTAACACAAGATAAAGTTAACTACTGCAAGGCCCGTAAAGATTACCAAAAACTTGTCCTAAAACAAAAAACTGACTATTTTTCTGAAAAGATTCTGAATTCTCAAAATAAGATGAAAGATCTGTTCAATATTGTGAATGATCTCAGCAGTAGTGATAGCACTGCTCCATTGGTCACCCCCACCCAGGATCTCTGTAATTCACTGGATGCTTTTTTCTTTAATAAAATTAGCACTATAAAACTGAGCATCTCAAATTCCCTTTCTCCCCCTCCTTTGGATGATGTTTACTATAATCCTCTCACGTTAGAAACTTTTCCCCCTATTGATGAAAAGACTTTGTCTGACCTTTTTGCAAGGGTTAAATCTGGCTCACCTGATGATACCTGTCCTCCGCATATCCTGAGAGAGGTGGGGGCAGCTATTCCAGAGGGTGTGATCCCTTTGTTAAATGGATCACTTTCACAGGGTAAAGTCCCTAGCTGCCTTAAGAAGGCCTTGCTTATTCCTCTGATCAAGAAAGTAGGAGCAGATCCGCTTGATCCGTTAAACTACAGACCCATATCATTGTTACCTTATACATCTAAATTATTGGAAGCCTACATCTCTGCAAACGTGTCTAATTTCATAGAACAAACGGAATACCTAGAACCCAATCAGGCAGGCTTCCGTTCGTGTCATTCAACGGAAGCTGTAATATTGGCGGTACAAAATACTTTAAGGCGGAATGCTGATAAAGGCATCCACCAGGCCCTGGTACTTCTTGACCTTTCGGCAGCGTTCGACACGGTTGACTACTCAATTCAATTCAATTAAATTAGTCTTTATTTCGACTTTTGAGTCATAAAAGACACAGACATTTAAAAAAAAGACATTACCAAGCATTAATATTTACAGGAAAGACATCTTTAGAAATTACAAATTGTTAGTTCCACAAACAGGGTATTTCATCTTGACCAATAAAAACATAAATAGTATGTTTGGATAAAAATATTTAAAAAAAGATTGTTAAAAGAATTTCCACAATTCATACCATAATAAAATGATATGAGCTACAATGCTTTCATTTTGGTGCTGCGGATTAGCCACATCCACTTTAAGAATTTTGCTAGTGCAATCACAAAAACATCAGAACAATCTGTCTGGAAAATCCTCAGAGCTGCTGTCCCAGTCTGAATCCCCTTTTGGATACAGGTTGACCTTATCCATTTAAGACATGGAGCTTTATACTCTGGGCATTCAAACAGGACGTGAGCTATACTTTCGGTATGTAATATACAAAAGGGGCACAAATGATCATTTTTGCTTGTAGACCATTTACTGGTAACTTGGTTGAGAGGAAGGGTCCCAACCCTAAATTGATGGAATAATTTCCTATCAAAAGGCGATGTGATTAAGTCCCAATATCTCTCATACAGAGGAGTATGTTTCAGCTCCAGGAAGACCCTGGTAAGCGAAGGATCAGTGTGTGACTGAAACACCTCCTGTGATACCATCGCCCAATAAGCTTCCCTTAGCTTAGTTTTTGAAGGGAATATGCTCTCCTGGGGGTTATCCCATAGCTCTCTCATACCTAAGGCCTTAAGTAAAGATTTAACCTTCCTGAACCATAAAATGTTGCCCCCTGTGTCCATATTGCGTGTTTCCAGCAGAGCTAACGCATAGTGAGAAAGTTCAGGTGTCACCCACAGTCTCCTCCAATATGCTAGAGGTCTATATCTGCAGATGTCCTGTATACTATTGCACCCCAAATCCAATCGTAGTGGTACAATAGGTGTGGATTGTGGGAGCCCTGTTATACAACGAAGAAATTTGTTATGTGACATTTGCAAGTTCGTAATGTCAGAGACCCCCCAAAGTTCTGCTCCATATAACATAGATGATCTAATTTTTGTGTCGTAGATTTTAAGTACTGGGGCCAGTGGTTTAGTAGCTGAGGACTTAAATTCTCTAATTAAAACACCAGTCAACTGAGCATGCTTGGTGTTTAGATGTGACATGTGTGGTTTCCACTGGAGCCTAGAACCTAGTATTATACCCAGATAGCTGAAACTGTTCGTCTGTTCTAGGGGTTCCCCATTCATAAAAACTCTACCCCTTACGTTCTTATTCTTATTCATGACCATGAATTTAGTCTTAGATACATTTACAGATAACCCATGGTCAGTACAGAATTTTTCGAAACAGCCAATTGATTTCTGTAGCCCCTCCTGAGTTTTTGATACTAGGAGAGTATCATCGGCGAACATTAGCAAAGGAACCGTGATACCATTCTGTTTGGGAGCGTCTGTATGGGAGTCTTTATAGTATTCAACTACCCGGTTGATGTATAAAGTGAATAATGTGGGTGCCAATACACATCCTTGCCGGACGCCTCTTGCCGTTGGAAATCTATCAGTCACCTGACTCTGGGTACCCCATCTCACCTGCGCATAATTGTCTTCATGTAGGTTGATCAGAACTGTAAGCAGTTCTGGGGGCATGCATTGATCGTAAAGGGCACGCCATAACCTATCTCGTGGGACGAGGTCAAAAGCAGCCTTTAAATCAACAAAGGCTGTGTAAAGTGAGCCGCCCCCCAAAATCACCCATTTCCAATAAATTGTGGAAAACCTAAAAACTTGATCCACTGTACTGGTGGCTGGTCGGAAGCCAGCCTGAAGCTTGGACATGACCCCCGATTCCTCTATCCAGTTCTGAATCCTAAGAAGTAACATTCTGGCCACAACTTTTTGGATGCAAGCTATAAGGCTTATAGGCCTATAATTAGCTGGGTCAGTACGGTCCCCCTTTTTATAAATAGGTATGATTTCTGCTCCCCGCCACGTATCCGGCAAAGCAGTGCCTTTTACGATGGCATTTGCCAACAGTGTAATGTACGGGACCCAGACTTCTCTATTGTGCAAAAAGAGATCAGCTGGAATTTTGTCAAGGCCCGGGGCTCTGCCTTTGGGGATTAAATTGAGGGCATTATCAACATCTTTCATAGTAAACAAAAGTGTACTAGTAGATAATGGACGGATAATTGAATCCAAAGCAGTTGATTGGGAGCAATTATCATTGGCAAACTGAATCCTGAAATACTCTATCCATCGTTCTGGAGGGACAAGATTTTCAGGCACTGGTTTTTGGTTCCCTTTACCCCACCTTACCAAGTGCCAGAATGCCGTCATATCTTTTAATTTGCTAGCTTCCAATAATTCCTCCCAATATTTATTATCCCACGCTTTCTTTGCTTCAAATTGCGTCCTTTTATAATATTTCCTCGCTTCTTGTATGATCTCTCTATCGGTCGATCGTACTGCTAAGGCTAGAGATTTATACGCTGCCCTACATTTTTTGTCATACCAAGACTCGGGTTTCAGTCTACCTTTGCCAGAATGTTTCTTCGTTTGAATACTAAAAAATTTACTTAGTTTAAAAAAAAGGGTCGAATGAATCTGAACTACCCTATTGTCATAATCTACTTGTGATGTCTGTCCCTGTATTTCAACAGTTGCTTCCTTTACCAGAACCTCCATCTCATTAATAATATTTGGGTCATCCAAGCACTCAGCCCATCTTAGCCGCCTTGTGTCATTAGTCATAACAATATAATCTGTTGAGTCAGCTTTCACTGCGCCTTGTCCCTTAAATAGCAGTAGCTCGAGACTAAGCGGGTTGTGGTCGCTCTCAGGTCGTGGAATTATACACATTTCACAGACAGAGGACCAGAGTTCAAGATTCACTATTATATAATCTATTCTGCTTGAACTCATACCGTTATTAAATGTTGGTTCACCCTGCTTGTCCCCTGCTGTTCTCCCATTAACTGCTCGTAACCCATGTTCAAGGGTGAAGGACTTAAGTTGAAGTGCTGCTTGGGTCCACTTTTTTATTGGCGATAAATTTAATGGGGGAATTTGCCAACAAGTATCTTCCTCCTCAGAGAGCTCTAAGTCACTGAGGTCCAGAGGCTCGTAGGTGCAATTAAAGTCTCCACATATAAGTAGGTTTGCACCTCCTCTCCAGGTACTGACATACTGACCCATTGCCTCAACTACCTCTGACATCTTCCCCCCTGGTTTCCCTCTAGCATACACATTAAAAATTATAAGGTCACCAAATAGAGGGGATTTCAACTTTACCACCAATATATCTCTGGAATTTGTTTCAAGTTGAGTAGTTGAATATCTATCATCCTGTTTGATCCAAGTGGTCAGGCCCCCCATTGGTCTGCCTTTGTTTGTGTGTGTTGCCTCAATCGCAAAGTGGAGATACCCAGATCTATATTGTGGTTCGGTGGCCCATGTTTCCTGCATGGCTATAATCGTATAATTGTCTATAAAGGTGGCCCAGTCCCTGGACGCCAGCTTACTTTTTAATCCTGCCACGTTCCAGGATGCCACGTATTGACCTCCCTTGTATGACTGTGTTTGATTTTGAACCCAGTTATTACTTGTGCAAACTTCCCCGGTCAAAAAACACCCCAGCTCAGTCTGGCTTCTAACCTGTACTCCTGCAATCGGTGTTTCTCTATCCAACATCACAGAACAAATAGAATTGTTATCGTCTGTACACGTATTGGTTAGAGTAATCCCACTTACACTATTACTTGCAGCAATATTAATTGATTCAAGCAGTTTATTCTCAGATGAATAGTTTAGTCGGTGGGTATTTCCAGTATGGAAATTAGGGAATGCATTCACTACCTCCTCTACTATCACTGTGTCATTGTCATTATTCCAACCCTGAGTTTCGGGAACGCACCAGGAATGATAAACTGGGGTTGACAATTCTGCTGCTGGGCTGATTTCAGTGTTTAAAATATCTACCTTGGGAACTCCTAGTGCATCAGCCTCCTTGAATCCATCAGTACCAGGGGTATTAGCATCTCCTCCCCCCTCCCCTCTTTTCCTTAGTCTTCAATCGCAGTCTTCCAAACCACTGAATATTTCATACCTATTAGATATCTCCAGAGGTGTAAGAGGTAATAGGCAATTAAACCTGCTGGGTGCTACATAGTTATGCCTGAGGGGTATAGTGTCCCACCCTGGCGTAGTAGGAGCTGAAGTTGGATAATATACAGTAGGTGCATTGCTCATATACTCCATATTTGAAAAATGATTAATGGAGATGGCATTACTTTGTAAATTTTGTTGTTGGAAGACTGCAGATCTAGGATAAAAATATGTTAGTGGGCGGGGGTTGATGTTATTGGTGGTACTACCCTGTCGCCAGTTTAAAATGTAACGAACTGCGTTCTGGTCCCTAAAGTTGACTACAACCACGTCTCCCCCAATGTCTTTTGGTCTTCCTCCTAACCACTGTAGGCGACGTACATGAACTATGTCACCATTAATGTGACTAGCAATTGGCCTGTATGTAGTCAACCAATGCATGACCTTATTTTTCAATTGAGAGAAGCCTTCCCGCTTATTCTCGGACAACTCAGGTACCCCAGTGAGAACCACCACGAACGGTACGGCTTCCGGCGGAAGTTCAATAGGAGGTCTCCTGGTGTGTGCCCCCCTAGGATACCTGTTAGCCCCCTCATCCGATCTTGGTTTTCCATTCAATGTTGGACCCAAATCCCTTGTTGACTTGCTAGCGGGGATGGTTGGAATAGAAATAGAGTTCATTATTGATCTATTAGGGGGTACTTTAGGCTGGCTTTTATGTGTTGTTAGGGGGTTATTTGGTACAGGTGTTGTACTGATAGGCATTAGGTTAGATGCGGGTGGCAGAGCCGGCAACGCAGTGGTTGACGGAGTGGTGGCAGAGGATGTATATTTGTTTAATACAATTGGGGGGGTTGGGCAGATGATAAGCTTTGGGTTAGTGTTGGTACATTAGCTACCTCTTTGTTTTCGTCTATCCTGGGTATATTTTCCTTATTACTCAAGACAGACTCAATTTTCCCTAGTCTAAGCTCCATATTTTTGAGCCTTTCTACAATTGCTAGGGTGTAGCTTCTCATTATCAGTTCAATGCTATCAAGTAGATCTGTATTTGGAATTGATTGTGTCCCATCACCCACTTGAACAGAATCAGTATGAGCCTCACTATCTGGTGGTAGAGAAGGTGGAAATGATGGAAGTGTAGTTGTAATTTCAACAGTATCTATAGCAGCGGTAGTACCCTTGACAATAGGAGTGGTAGTTTTAAGGTTTTTGCCAAATTCAGTATGACTCAGCTTCTGTTTGGTTAAGGCCGCTTTTTTACGTCTTTTTTTAGTAGGTGGTGGGCCATAGATTTGATGTGAAAGAGTTCTCTTGATCTTGCCATTATCTCTAGCTGGCTTAAGGGGCGTAGGTGTTGGTACCGTAATCACCTCAGATAAACTGAGTATGCTATTAGTAGTAGGAATTGTATTGCTGGCGCAGATTTGGATGGGACTGATAGAGGGCGCCAAACATTCTCTAAGCAATAAGGGTACATTGTCCATTGATAGCATGTCATTAATAGAGTCTGAACTTTGCATGATGTTAGAATCTAAAGCTTGTATTGGCTCAGTCACAGACCTACTCTTGAGATTGCCAATCGAACGACGGCGCTCAGCTCTCCGCTCTGCTAGGAATAGGTCTTTAGAACTTTCTGCGGGGGTTTTGATTATAAAATTATCCAAAGTTCCATTGGTCATTCCCCCAGTTCTTTTTCTCACAACAATTTCCGGACTCAGTACTGTGGAAGACATTGGCGTATTTAAAATCGTAGAGCGATGCAAAGCACAGCAAAAATAGAAATGAGGATAGGCGTGGATCAACTTAATCCAAGTTCCCTAGAGTGGAAGTCACTCAGCCAGGGGGTCCGGCCCAGCCCAGTCTCCTCAGGCCTCTGAGGGCCTAAGAGGGCCCGCCCTTTGCCCGGGCTTCGCTCCGCGCTTTGCTCAGCGCGCGTCCCGCTAGCGCGTCAGTGGCTGATTCTAAATAGCGGGAGGGAGCGGGAAGAGGACCAGCTGCGGCGAGTTGGAAAACGCTGCGCCCGCTGGTCCTCGCAGTCCCTGAAGCTGTTGGTCTCCGTGGCCGGTCACCTTGCAGTCAGGCAATCCAAATGTGTAAATGCCACGAGCGGCGCCCGCGGAGCGGGGGCCGCGAGGCGTGGGAAGGGAAACAGGCGTGGAACGGAAAACAGACACACAGGCTGAATCTCCTCAGGCAGCAAACGAAGGGTCCGTCAGAAAGCACACCGCAATGAATTTCCCAGCCCTTAGTTTTTGAAGTCCAGGCGGGAGGGGGCGGGAAGAGGACCAGCTGCGGCGAGTTGGAAAACGCTGCGCCCGCTGGTCCTCGCAGTCCCTGAAGCTGTTGGTCTCCGTGGCCGGTCACCTTGCAGTCAGGCAATCCAAATGTGTAAATGCCACGAGCGGCGCCCACGGAGCGGGGGCCGCGAGGCGTGGGACGGGAAACAGGCGTGGAACGGAAAACAGACACACAGGCTGAATCTCCTCAGGCAGCAAACGAAGGGTCCGTCAGAAAGCACACTCCATTCTGGTCAACCGTGTCGAACAAGCCGGCCTTAGGGGGCCCGCTTTGAGCTGGATTAGTTCCTTTATCACAGGCCGCACGCAATCAGTAAGATTGGGCCCGTTTACAGCCCCCACTATTTCCACCACATGTGGAGTACCCCAAGGCTCATCTTTATCACCTTTACTTTTTAATTTGTACCTTTGCCCACTACTGTACTCCCTGAGAAATGCTAAAGTTACCATCTATAACTACGCTGACGACCTACAACTCATCTTTCCTCTGAATACCAAGGACTCTGTGGTAGAATTTCATAACACCATGACACACATTCAGGGATGGATGAGTCTTAATCATCTGAAACTTAACCCAGGCAAGACTGAATTGGTCTTGCCTGGGCAGAGTGAATTAAGTTGGAGTCCATGCTTTTGGCCATCTAGCATGGGGGCCCCACCTATGAGATCGTCCTCGGTTAAAAGCCTAGGAGTAACATTAAGTGAGGATCTTTCTTTGAAAAGACAAGTAGGTACTGTAGTGTCTGCTAGCTTTTTTCAACTTAAGAAAATAAGGAAAATAGCTCACTTTCTTACGCAGGCTGCTCTCACTCAGGTCATCATTGCCCTCGTCCTGTCTTGACTGGATTTCTCAAATAGTCTCTACTTGCGACTTCTAGCGGGCGTTCAAAAAAGACTTCAGCTGGTCCAGAATCAAGCCGCTAGACTCATTCTCGGACTTACAAAGTGGCAATCTATTAGACCTGGTTTGAAACAATTGCATTGGTTACCTGTTGCGCAGCGAATTGCTTTTAAAACTGGGTGTGTTATTTTTAAATCCTTACAAAATACAGGCCCGAAGTTTATAAAAGATCTTGTTTCTAGATACAACCCATCATTAAATCTTCGTTCTGCTCAAAAATCTTTATTGATTGTTCCATCTTTTAAAAAGAAACGTCTTGGTGGTTGCTGCTTTGACCATCTTGCAGCCACCTTCTGGAATTCGCTTCCTTTGCATTTGAAATTAAGTGGAGACCTCCTCAGCTTCAGACACTCTCTTAAAACTTGGCTGTTCATGCAGGCCTACTGCTGAGTTGTATTTTACTTTTATCTGTGTTGTGTTCCTTTCGATAGCGCCATGAAGCCCCTGGGCGTACGAGCGCTTAACAAATATATATTAACATAACATAACATAACATAACACTGAGTCCTGTGGCATAGATGTTATAAATGTCAATGTTCCTGTGGGGGCCTGCTGTCAGCCTGATGGCTAAGATATCATTACACTGGGTTGGGAGCTCATTAATCTTGTAATTAAGAGCCTGCTTGACCCAAATTGTAAGCCCCCCTGAGGGCCTTCCTTTATCTCGGCATGTCGCCTTGGTGTGATAATTTAAGTACCCTAGCTGAAAAAGTGGCTCTACTAACCATGTTTCTTGGAAGAGGCATATGTCGTATTGTTCGATAAATGTATGCCACTCCGGGGATACACCCCTAGACTTTAGTCCAGCTATAATCCATGACAAAAGGCTTATGTGAAAAGAGGTGTAAGATTTCTAAATTTGCTCACTGCGCATTGGAGCAAGCATTACTTCATCCTCCTTCCTTCCCTCCAAAACGGTGTCTTTAGTGGCTAAATTGTACAGGACTAGGTTTGGTTGGACTGATGTGGATGGGATAGTAGTCTTTGCTGACAAGTGTTAGCCTAATGTGTGTCGCTGAAACGTCAGCGAGAGGGAGATACCTTCAATCTATCTCCCTAAGTGTTCAATCAGTCAATTATTTGTAGAGCACGCTACTCACCCATGAGGGTCTCAAGGCTCTGAGGCGGGGGCTGCTACAGTTCGAACAACCAGATCTTTAGAAGTCTCCTGAAGGACAGCAGGTCCTGCATCTGTCACAGGTGGATGGGGTGTTCCATGTTTTGGCGGCGAGGTGGGAGAAGGATCTGCTGCCGGTGGTCATTCGGTGGATGCGTGGAGCGGCGGTGAGGGCGAGGTTATCGGAGCTAGCGGGGTTGGGGTGTAGATGGTGAGTCGCTTGTTGAGGGATACTGGTCCTACGTTGTGGAGTGCTTTGTGAGTGTTGGTGTGGACCTTGAAGGTGATCCTCTTGTTGATGGGAAGCCGGTGCAGGTCCTACAAGGGGGGGGGGGTGAGGTGGTTGTGGCTGGGGATGTTGAGGATGAGGCATGCTGAGGCATTTTGTATATGTTGGAGTCTCTTCTGGAGTTTGGCCGGGGTTCCCGCATAGAAGGCGTTGCCGTAGAACAGTCTGCTGGTGACGAAGGCCTGGGTGACCGTCCTTCTGGTTTCGGTGGGGATTCATCTGTAGATCTTGCGAATCATATGAAGGGTGTTGAAGCAGGAGGAGGAGACAGCGTTGACTTGCTGGGTCATTGACAGAGATGAGTCCAGGATGAACCCCAGATTGCGTGCCTGGTTGGTGGGTGTCAGCGCAGCTCCCAGCGAGGCCAGTCACCAGGAGTCGTCCCAGGTGGAGGGGGTGGAACTGAGGATAAGGACCTCCGCTGTGTCAGAGTTCAGTTTCAGGCGACTGCTCTTCATCCATTCAGCGACAGCCTTCATTCCTTCGTGGAAGTTGGTTTTGGCGATGGCGGGGTCTTTGGTGAGGGAGAGGATCAGCTGGCTTTCATTGGCGTATGAGATGATGTTGAGGTGTTGCAATCAGACAATGTTGGTGAACGGTGTCATGTAGACGTTGAAAAGGGTCGGGCTGAGGGATTATCCTTGGGGTACGCTGCAGGCGATCTTGGTGGCTTCAGATCGGAATGGAGGGAGGCAGATTCTCTGGGTTCTGTCAGTGAGGAAGGAGGTGATCCAGTTCAGGGCTTTGTCACGGATCCCCGCGTTGCAGAGTAGCGTGCGCAGGGTGCGGTGGCAGGCGGTGTCGAAGGCGGCCGAGAGATCCAGGAGGATGAGGGCCGCGGTTTCGCCGTTGTCCAGCAGGGTCATGATGTCATCAGTGGTGGCCATGGCGGTGGTTTCAGTGCTATGGTTGCTGCGGACTCTGGATTGGGATGAGCCCAAGGTGTTGTTCTCTTCGAGGAAGTGGGTCAGCTGTCTGGTGACGATCTTCGCAATGACTTTCGCCGGGAACGGGAGCAGAGAGATGGGCCAGAAGTTCTTGAGGTCCTTTGGGTCTGCCTTGGGTTTCTTAAGTAGGGTGTTGATCTCTGTGTGTTTTTAGCTTTCTGGGAAGGTGGTGGTCTCAAATGAGCTGTTGAAGATCTTTCCTAGTTGGGGTGCGATGATGGAGCTCGCTTTGTTGAAGATGTGGTGGGGGCAGGAGTCTGACGGTGATCCGGAGTGGATGGTGTTCATGGTTTTGATGGTGTCTTCGTTGTTGATGTGGTTCTAGGAGATCAGGAGGCTAGTGTGACTGGGGGGCGGAGAGTCTACGGTGTTGGCGGTTGTCAGGGAGTCTGGGTGTTGAAGCTGTTGTGGATGTCTATGATCTTGTAGTGGATGAAGGTGGCTAGAGAGTCGCAGAGGTCTTGTGACAGCGGGATGTCGTTGAAGCTGGGGCTGGGGTTGGCGAGTTCCTTCATGATGTTGAAGAGCTCTTTGCTGTTGTGTGCATTGTTATCAATGTGTTCCTTGAAGGAGGTTCTTTTGGCAGTTCAAATGAGTTGGTGGTGCCCGTGGCTGGCGTTCTTCAGGGCTGCATGGTTGTCCGGTGTTTGCTCGTGGCGCCATTTCTTCTCTAGTCTTCGGCAGGTCTGTTTTGATGCCTGGAGGAAGTGGCGACAAGCTCAGATGTGTGGATGGTTCAGGGAGATTAAGCTTAATGCAAATGCTATAGCAAGTGGCATTTTGAGTGCGAATATCAAAGTTAACAAGGTTTTCGGCCAAATGACGATGGGGGAATGTCAGCACAATATAGTCAAATGGTACTTCAGGTGATGTGTGTGCTTGGCCATAAGGATGTCATCTCTGATTACCGATCGACAGCCTCTGACATGTTGTATCCACTGTGTACATTTATTACGAAGAGAGTCCTCATCTTCCCTATATATGTTGTCAGCGCACTTAGGGACATTAGTCATATATACAACATTTTTCATTCCTAATTTGTTAGGGGTCTCTTTAGGCACCCACAACCTGGTGGGCCCTAAATGGTCATGGTTAATCGGGAACAGAGGTGCTAAAACCTGGTGTCTAGGATTCTGGCATATGGGTCTTACTTTGGATCCCCTATCTGGTTGAATGCATCCCGTGCTGATGTAACTAATTAAGGGATTCTTATCAATCAGGGCCTTAATATGGCAGTGGGTGTCTAGCTGGCTGTTGCTGCTCGTGTTCCCTGATATACTTAGGTTTCTTCAGGCTGTTCTTTCAGCAGGATTTTTACCTGCTGGATAACTGAGTGGGCCTTGCTTATGAAATCAGCTAAATTACAAACGGAGGCCTTAAGACACAGTTAGCTGTATGGCCACAGGACTTTGTGGTGAGCTTAGTGGAAGATCCAAGTTGCCCGGTATTAGTACCCTGCCCTCTTTCAGTGCGATTTGCCTCACCTGTTGCAGCTAGGTCCTCAGCAGTGTGGTTTGTATCACTCACTGAGGCCACCCTACGATCTTGAGAGTGTGCGGTTGCTCAATCAAGGTGTCAAATCAATTTGAGCATGGAGAAACAGCTGAAGCAAGATTTCTTTTTGCCCATTTTAGCCAGATGGCAACAGTAGAACCAGGGGACAAAGTAGTGAAAATTTGTCCTGGATTGCATCAAGGATAGACAGTCCCTTGGTTGTTAATTTAAGCAGCCAGGTCCTTGATCCCAGTGAACTCGCTATGTGTGCACTATATGAACATACAAGTGAGTGTTAAGAGAAGACTATACCAATTTGAGTACTATGGGCTAGGACTATGTCCCCAAAATGGTGCGGCAATGGCAAGCTGCAGCATGGTCCAGGCTAGGCAGATCAAAGCCAAGGGGGGTGGCCCCGACCAGTCTTTTCCTGTTGCTTGCGCTGACTGTCGTGAGGTGAGACTGCGCTTGGTGAGCGAAGTTAGGTTTGGCGCCATCCCCTCAGTAGTGTGCCTGGATGACTGGAAGGCCCTTACTGCACACCCGGTGGAGCCCACACATGAGTGTGTCCCCAGCATCCTGAAAAGGGAGGAAATCCACAGTGAGGCCTAGGATGTAGAGGCCATGGGAAAGGGCCCTGATGACATCATCATCGCCCTCATCCAGGCTGCTGCTAGTGCGCCCAGGAGGTAAGCAGTGCACGTGCCGCGAGGGGTGACTGCGTCTGCGCCAAGATGGTGTAGATCCCTGCCATTGAGCCCTTGGTGGTGGACGGGCACCCTCATCCCTTCCCTCGCGCTGGAAAGACTGGACCGATCGCCTCCAGATCTACTTTGAAGGGGCGGGCATAGCCCGGGAAAGGCGCAGAGCCCTACCCTCCACCTCGGAAGTAAGGACATCCACCACATCTACAAGACCCTGGTAAAAGCCACATCCAAAACATATATCATGCTTCTCAACACCCTAAACGCGCACTTTGAGCCGATGGCGAACAGGGACTACGAAAGGTTAATTTTTCGCCAGGCCAAGCAAGAAGCAGAGGAATCGTTAGACGCGTTCCACAGACGTTTAAAAGAACTGGCCAGCATGTGCGGATTCCGCGACGAACAGGAAGAAATCCGAGGTCAGATAATACAAGGGTGCTACTCGTCCAAACTCAGAGTAAACATCCTTCAAGAGGATGGCAAACCTCTAGCAGACATCCTCACCCTGGGCCGGTCAAAGGAACTGTCGCAAGCCAGAGCCTCCCACATGGAAGCAGCCCTCCACCGACCCATCAAGACGGAACAAGTCAACGTGGTGGAGAAGGCGAACGCGGTGAGGCCTAAAGTGCGCGAAAACGCAGGGAGAAGACAGCAAGACAAGAATAGGGAATCCGGATACTGCGGAGGCGCATCCCATCGCATGCAAGACTGCCCAGCAGTGCAGTGTGTGTGGGTGAATGAACCACTTCGCGGCGGTATGCCGGTCAGCAAAGTCAAGGAAGGAAGCAGCACAGACTGTATCTGAAGAGCGAGACAGTGACGACATGGAAGACGAAGTGGCAGACTACCCGGTCCACGATGTATTCGTAGTTTATCAGCCGCGACGGAATAGACGACGGCTTCCAAGGTGCAGAATTAAGATCCACCACCAGGAGGTGAGAGCCACTATTGACACGGGGGCCTCGATTGAACTGATGGCTGCCAATGTATATAACCACCTAAGTCCACGCCCACCCTTACGCGAGGCAAGCATCAGAGTGTTTGCTTATGGCCTGAAGATACCCATCCTACTCCTGGGAGGCTTTAAGACTGAACCGCAACACCAGGACCTCAAGACCCCCACCACAGTGTACGTGACCAAGGAAGGAAGCAGTATGCTGATAAGTGGACAAACAGCAGAAGAACTGAGGCTCATATCATTCGCCATGGCGGTACAAGAGGAGGAACTAGAGGCCATCATGGAGGAGTTCGAAGACGTCTTCAAAGGTATTGGATGCCTGAAACGGAAAGAGGTCTCTCTCCATATCGACCCGTCAGTCCAACCGGTGGCGCTGAGGCACAGGCACATTGCATGCCACCTGCGAAAGAAGGTTGAAGAAGAGTTGGAGGTGCTGGAGAAGCAAGGGATTATCGAAAAGGTCACCGGCCCACCCCGTGGGTGTCCCCAATCGTTGTGGCACGGAAGCCGAAACAGCCGGGGCAAGTCCGCATCTGCATGGACATGTGCTTCCCAAATGACGCGGTGAAAAGGGAACATCACCAAACCCCGACCATTGACGACATATTGGGAGAACTGAACGGTGCAAGGTGGTTCTCGAAGATGGACCTCTGGTCCGGCTATCACCAACTACCACTACACCCGGACTCCCGATACATCACCACCTTCTCTACGCACGTCGGTCTCAGGAGATACCGACGCCTCAATATCGGGATCTCGAGTGCCGCGGAGGTATTTCAAAACACCATCCGTGAAGTCCTCAACCGTCTTCCAGGGGTCATAAATGTAAGTGACTACCTACTTATCTACCCGTCATCGGTAGAAGATCACCATTGGAGACTTCGTGGGACTCTCCAGAGGATCAAAGAGTCCAGACTGACCTTACACAGAGAGAAGTGCCAATTCTAAAAAGAACAAGATCAGCTTCTTTGGCTACACATTCGCAGACCAAGTAGTGGCCCGGAGCCTGACAAGGTGCGAGACGTACAAGAGTCCCCTGCACCATCCAGTATCTCGGAAAGAAGAAGTTTCCTGGGAATGGTGAACTTTTGCCGAAGTTTTGTCCCAGATTTGTCCAACCTCACGAAGCCCCTCAGGGAACTAACGAAATCCTCCACCACATGGCAATGGGGTCCCGAACAGGAGAAGACCTTCAAGGATACTAAATCAGCCCTGTCGGCAGATACAACACTGTCATACTTTAACCCAACCAGATCCACCAACGTCGCTGTGGATGCCAGCCCATATGGGCTCGGAGCCGTGCTCACCCAGTTGCAAGGGAATGGAGAGTGGGCCCCGATAGCATACGCGAGCCGCTCCCTGATGGACACGGAATAGAGATACTGACAAATAGAGCCTGTCGGCACTTCCACGTCTACATGTACGGCCATCCATTCACAGTGTCCACAGACCACAAGCCCCTTATCCCCCTATTTCAAGGATCGGCGTCCAAACCTCCACAGACGATTGAAAAATAAATCCTTCAACTGCAAGGATATGACTATTGAGTGGAATACAAGCCGGGCTCATCCAATCCTGTGGACTACCTCTCGAGGCATCCCAGAGCGGCCACCAAAGCGGAAGAAGAGGATGCCAAAGACACTGAAGAATATGTCCGTTTTGTATCGGAAAGATCCCGACCACTGGCTATGAGTCTGGAGACCATTGTAGAAGCCATCCGGAATGATAAAATGCCTGCAATTGGCAGTAAAAGCAGTCCAATTGAGTGACTGGTGCCCCATTCAGTCCACCATGGCTCGACGAACACCGCAAGCACAGACCGTCTTGGAGTCAATGGTGCAGGTTAAGGATGAACTTTCGGTTGACAGCCGGGGTTGTCTGCTCCGAGGGCCACGACTGGTGAGGCCATCAAGCCTGGCTCAACAAGCAGTGGACCTCGCACACCGGGGACATCACGGTATGGTAGAGACCAAGAGCCAGCTTAGAGCCAAAGTGTGGTTCCCAGGGATGGACACACTGGTTGACCAAACAGTCAGGACATGCTCAGGGTGCCAGGCAGCGGGCCAACCGGATCGCCCCCACCCAGTCATCACGGAAGAAAACCCCCAACGACCATGGGAGTGTGTGAGTGTAGATTTCGGACACCTCCCAGATGGACGCTATGCACTGGTAATCATTGATGACTTCACAAAGTACCCTGAGGTTGAAATTGTGGGAAGTCAGACAGCCATGGAGGTTGTTACCAAGTTTGAGAAGACCATTGCTAACCACAGAGTATTCGAAGTGGTGAAGACAGACAACGGTCCACCTTTCCATGGACAAGAGGTCGTGGACTATCACAAGACCTGGGGAATTCAGCACCGGAAAGTGACCCCGTGCTGGCCTCAGGCAAATGGGGAAGTAGAGAGGTTCATGTGTACTCTCAACAAAGTAATACGCATCGCGCATGCAGATGGATCACCGCTCCAGAGGGCCATATACAGCTTCCTGAGAGAATACCGTTTGACGCCCCATCTCACAACCAAGGCAGCTCCGGGACCGGCGAGCATGGGCCGAGTAGTGAGGGACACCATCCAGCATCACCCAAGCTGGACCCCCTCTTAGATTGATGCTGGAAGTACCCTAGCCAACCGGACCACATCCAATGACCAAGCCAGTGCCAACCGACGGGCCCGGATGTCTGTATTTCAAGTGAGAGACAAAGTCTATATCAAGGATAGATACCCTGGGAGCAAGTTCCGGCTTCTATTCGAGCATAAGCCTTGGACAGTCATCCGCAGAACTGGCACCATGGCACCATGGTAACAGCCAGGAGAGGAACAGAAGAAGTCAGTCGCAACATCTCATTCCTTAAGAAGGGGCATGCCGAAACTCCGGACCTGGAAGCATCAGAATGCCTGGTCGCCAGGCCACATCAACCAGCAGTGGATGAGGGCCCTGATGGTGGTCACGGGATGACCCCCACTGAAGAGGAGAACCAATCAGACCAGGACACACCTTCAATGACAGGAACGCCAGCTGGAAGTCTTCCCCTGCGAGATCCCAGGAGAGTGAAGCCTCGCAGGGAATTACCCCATCATTGCCATCATCACGGGAAGAACACTCCAGGTATGGCCTGAGAAGAAACCTGGCTCCATCCTCCCGGCTGGCTGACTTCACGGTGTGACGAACCTGGGACTGGAATTCTAGTGACTGGTAACAGATCTAAATGATCATTGTTTGATTGTTGTTTAATAAAAGTTAGAAGGAATGTTGTGTCCTCCGACGTGGGGTAGCGGTGTAGTCAACACGTGTCGGAGATGTTACGCTAGCGCTGGCGCGTGTCATCACATGCCAGCTATAAATAAAGGAGGCGTGGCCCGAGGAAGTTAGTTGGGGCTACGCAGCAATCATAACGAGGTGTCCCGAGTGTTCATTGCTGCTGCAGCGCTGGCACCACGTGCGCGAGCAGCACCTCCCCCAACACAATGCAGTCCCTCGGCGATGACGGGATCACCTGCAGTGGCTCCTCCCTCACTGGCACAATCCGGCAGCAGTTCATCTCATGTTGGGGAAGGCTGGAAGCGCTTAGCCCTTGATGACAGGCTCCCCAGAAACAACAGTTGGTTTACATGTTTTGACTATTAATTTAAACTATTAATTTATGTCACATCATTTCAAAAATGATTTGCAATGGTTCAATCAATATCAAAAGTGTCCTATATATGTTTAATTATTAATACATATATTGTAATTGCATGTGTATTTCTATTGCACCTACTACCCCTGACGAGCTTTTGAAGTGCTTTACAGATTAGATGAGATCATAATGTCTTTTAGTATATTATAAGAAATATTATAACTGGTGTACAAAATGTTGTGCAATACATGTATAGGAACATAAAATGATTATTGTTTTTTATCAATTGATACATTTATTTTAAAGTAGTATGCATTTTCAAAAGTGATTTTAAAATGAATCAATTAATATGTATATGTTTTTGTTATAATATGTTATTTGTGATATATAGTTTGAATAATAATTTAGCTTTTATTTCAAATAAAAATAATGTTAATAATGTCGATCTTTTGGTGGTCGATATTTCTGACAAAAAAATATAGGATACGTCCTGCATGTAGTTTGCACTGTTCCTAATGAACGTATTGTTCCTATCTTAATCAATTTTACAAAAATGATTACTCCAATTAACTACATTGGTTCATCCATTGAATTTATCTTTCTGCAATTCAATAAATCATGAAAGCACAAAAACTTACGTTTACATCATTATTACATCTGATGCGTAATGTTCATATACACATATTGCATTCATTGTTTCTATCTTGTTAATACATTGATTCATACAAATATGCTATCAGATGCATACAGATGAACCAATGTAGTAAATTGGAGTAATCATTTTTGTAAAATTGATTAAGATAGGAACAATACGTTCCTTATGAACAGTGCACACTACATGCAGGACGTATCCTGCATTTTTTTGTTAGTAATTGATTGTGCAGCCAACACATCAGTGTATTGTAGCACCCCATAAGCAGAGTTGTTGAAGTATTCATATAAGTATTCATTAAAGCAGTCAATTTTGAGTGCGCCCCTGGTACACATTTCGTATATTAGTCGATATTTCTGCACATTACAATACATGTATGTAAGTCAATATTTTAGTTCTAAATATTGTCACAACTATACTTTGCTAGCACCATATCGTTGTGGTCGAAATGATGCCTTCAGTTTATGCTCTATTTTAGGTGAGAGAAGTTTGATTAGCACTGTACTGTGATGAGTATGGTTTTATTACTAGGTCTGCAAAGTGTTATTACTTATTAGATCTAGCAGATTATGCACAACTTTTACTCTATTAATGAATCTATTTTAGTAAACCTGTAACTTTTCAACTATTCAGTCATCTAGAAGAGGTAGTCCAGCATACAACTCTATGCCCTTGTCGCTGTTTTACAATGTAAGCCGTAAAAAAGGTGATGAGACTATTATTTTTCTCATTAACAAAGAGAACATTGCTAAGACCGAGAACACCTTTTTGGTTAATGATTGTTGCACGAAATGGGTCACATCTACTTTGTCAATTTTCAATGAAATTCAGGGTCATTCACCTAAACTAGGCAATGTTTTGGTAAAATGTCACATTGCAATGTTTTCGTTTCAGTGTTCTTTCCCCAATGAAAGCCCCGAAAATGCTCTATATACGATAATAGGCAAATTAATTTGAAAATTTTGCTTACTTCAGTTCGTCTGCTGCTGCAACAAGGAACACAGGGGCAGGTCATAAATATTGACACTGGTGCGTGACAGTTTTTCAACAACGTGGCCTATGAAAAATTCACAGGGGCATATTTACTAGAAAATGACGCAACAATGCACTGCAAGTCATCTTGCTGCGCCAATCTGAATCATTAGGAAAGTGCAGATATGCGTGGAATTTACAGCAATATGACGCATCTCAGTGCTTTCCTCTGCACTGGTGCACAATTGGCTGCCTAATGCAAAAGCAGGCATCCTTGCACCAGGGTGCCTGAGTTACATGGATGAATGTTTTTGTGCAGGAAGGGACACCTTCCTGCACAAAAACAATCTTTGATGCATTTTTCTCTGTCTATGTGCGCTGCAGAATGCAGTGCACATAGAAAGAGCAAACAACAAGGAGAAATAAAGGTATTTCTCTTCATTGTGCCAATTTCACGCCATTAGAATCTGGCACATTCCGATTCCCAGGTTTACAAAACCTTGTAATTCTGGGAATGCGTCAGAATCCATTGGTGTTGCGTGGGAACAACCACAGCAACACACATGGAACACCTCTTTCATGCAGATGAATGCGTAAAAGGGGACCATATTTACAAGTCCATGAAAAGTCATGCAGGCTGGATATGCGTGACTGTTGGACCTGGCCCCTTTTTCAGGTTTATCCCCAAACCTTTTGCCTTCTTCCTCCTATTTTTTATTACTTGTTTTTGTCAGTTTTAGGACTCTGCACACCTTACTATTGTTTACCAGTGCTAAAGTGCACATGCTCTCTGTCTAAATTGTATTGGTGATTGATCCCAAGTAAAGTGTACCAGGTGTACTCAGGGCCTGTAAATCAAATGCTATCAGTGGGGCTGCGGCACTGATTTGCCACCCACATGAGTAGCCCTGCAAACCTGTCTCAGACCTGTCACTGCAGTTTCTTTGTGTGCAGCTTTAAACTGCCATTTGCCAGGCTCAAACCTTCCCTTTTAAAACATGTGAGTCACCCCTAGGGTCGGCCTGAGGCAGCTCCATGGGTAGGGTGCAGTGTATTTAAAAGATAGGACATGTAATGTTGTGTTTTATGTATCCTAATAGTAAAATACTGCTAATTTGTTTTTTCAGTATTGCAAGGTCTATCTCTCCCATTGAGTACCATTGGGATTGCCTTGACATATTTTTAAGTTTAATTTCTCATTGGGACCAGATAGAGGTTTAGGGTCTCTGAACTCACAATTTAATAATACATCTTTTGGTGAAGTTGGTTTTAAATTACGCGTTTGAAAGTGGCCATTTTCTTGCTTAACCATTCTGTGCCTCTGCCTCTCTGTAGAATCATGTCTGGAATGGCTGACAATTGGGTTCTGGTGCTTTCACTCTAGACCATCACACAAAGGGAGCTGAGGTGTGCTTTGCATATCCTGGTGGGCCATTTACCAGGCTTATGGCCTTCCAGAGTTAGAGTGGTGGGAAGAGTTGTCACTGACACCTGAATATGGCTGTGCCTGTCCTAACATAAAGCTGTCTTTACCACTCTGTAGTGTGTCTGGAGCCTGGTCAGGGAAAGGCAGGGACTTGTGCACTACAAAGACTTTCCTTTGAAGTTTGCCTCCTTCAAATGCAGAAAGGGGTATAAGTAATAGACCTCCGACACTCTCACATCGGAACACTTCTGGACTAAAAGGATATTCTGCCAGGAAGAAGAGCTGGATGCTGTAGGGGGGACTAACACCCTGTCTGTTGCTTTGTTATTGTGGCCTGCTGTTGCTGCTTCTGTCCTGGGAGTAAAAGGACTGAACTTTGCTTTCTGTATCCTGCATCCAAGGTTCTCCAGGGGCTTGTGTGTGCTTGCCTCCTGTTAAGAAGTCTCAGACCATCAAAGCCTACACCTACCAGTGCGTGTGCTCTTCTGTGGAGAGTCTTTAATTGCCAAGTGGTGCCAAATTCAGTCCCTTTCCCCTTGAAAGTGGAATCTGGTGAACTTAAGGAGAACATCCATGCAACGACTCCCAGCTTCTGGTTTTATCAACGTATCACTAAAAACCTTGACATATCACAGCTGCCAGCACCGGAGCATGGTTCCCAAAGGGCACATCAACCACAGCTTTCACCGCAGGCCCTAGCTTTCCATTGCAGCACATCAGAAGACCCGCCACAGGGTGAGTTTCAAGCACCGCAACACCGATGGATGTGACCCACCGCTCCATCTCCAATGCAGCTCCTGCTTCATCGCGGTGGAATCAAAGCAGCGCTTCTGGATTTTTGACACATCATCCCTGGGCACCGATTTCTTCATAAACATTGCCCACAAGTAAGGAACTGAGCCAGCCTGATCAGAGACCAACACATCACCTCCCTTTTCAGTAAGGAACTGATACAGCACCTCTCCTGACAGTAAGGAACCAGCATCACCTCCCCTGCCCAGCAGTAAAGAACCAACACATTACTTACCCTGGCAGTAAGGAACTGATGCATTGCTTTGTTTTTCCGGCGCCTCACCTCCCTTGTGCCTGTTTCGGCTTTGAATTTTGACACATCTAAGGTACTTTGTGCTAAAAGTGACGCATCCATAAATTTCTATGGACTGAACTGATTTAACCTTAGAAAAGTGATATCTTTACATGTTTATGTTGAATTTATGCCGTTTTGGTCTTGTTTTATTCAGATAACTATTGGTTATTTTCTGAACTGGTGTGAAATCATTTTGTAGTGTATTCACTGTGTGGGTATGTACAAATGCTTCACACATTGGGGCAGATTTAAAAGCCCATTGCGACATTTTTGTGCTGCCATTGCGCCACAATGTGGTTAATTTACAATGTGACGCATCGTGGAAGATGCATCACATTGTAAAGCCCTGTGTCACATTATACCTGTGTCAGGTGTAATGTATACAAGGTGGGCGTTCCCACACAGGAAAGCCTTGTAAAAGTGACGCAGTGAAATCTACAAGATTTCACTGCTTCACTTCTAGGATGCCGCTGTGTCAAAACCTTACACCTGCTTGAAGCAGGCGTAAGGAGTCTTATGCCTTCTTGAAGCAGGCGTACGGAGTGACACAGTGTAGTGGGACTAGGCCTCAAAATGCATTGCTGGAATTGTGTTGTGCTCGCAACACGACTCCAGCAATGCGTGACTTTTGCCCCAACAGATGCGTCCAAATTTCTGTTGCATCTGTCAATCCTTGCGCCATGGTGCGCCGTATTGTAAATACGGCCCATCCATGGTGGTGCAAGGTTTTCTCAGGCTGGCGCAGGGAAAGTACTGCATCTCTACAGATGCGTAACTTGCTAGCTAGTAAATCTGCCCCCTTGTCTTTGAGATAAGCCTGACTGCTCATGCCAAGCTACCAAGGGGGTGAGCAGGGGTAATCTTAGTTGTGTAATCCCCTTATCCTGACTAGAGTGAGGGACTTGTAGAGGGTGCAAACCACTGGACTTACTTGTGAATCAAATATGGCAATCATGAATAAACCAATCACCAATAGAATTTAGATGGAGTGCATAGGTACTTTAGCACTGGTTAGCAGTGGTAAAGTGCCCAGAATCCTAAAACCAACAAAACCAGGTTAGAATAAATAGGAGGAAGAAGTCAAAAAGATTGGAGATAACCCTGCGAAAAGTCCAGGTCCAACAGTGGCCTTGTAAATATGGCTCAGCATTGTGCACCACCGGAGCGTCAAAAAACGCGATGCTTCTGTGGCGCTGGGACCTTGTCAATATGCCCCACAATTTGACATTTTTCTTTCACCCTTCTTGGTGCAAATCTCAGAACTAAAGAGATGGTTTTAGCCATTTAATCCGTTACTTCTGGGTGCAGTCATTTGCAGTGATTTGAAAGACGTGTTTGAATGTTGTATGGTAGGCTAGGCCTTTCAAACCTTCCAATGTCGGCAAATTGAGTCAAAAGCTATGAACTTAAAACATGGTATGAGCTTTAAAGAAAAGCTACGTTAAAAAAACATTTTTAATAATGTGACCTACATAAGGATCGCCAAATGGTAACCTCCTAAATGTTTGCATTTGAGTCACATGTGACATCTGTCCTCCTTTTACCATGGACATACCTATGGAATTTTTTGAATTTACAATAGCCATAGCTGAAAATGTGGTATAGAGAGTATAACAGGCCACGTTCTCTGACTCCGTCTACCGCTCCTCTGGCTTCACAGTGCTGGCTCTTTTCATATGCAGTAGTCTCATTAAATTTGCATTCAATAAGAGGATACTGTAGCCCAGGTAGTCACATTTTATATCTAATGGTTTTTCATGACATTAGTTTCTAATTGCTTAAATTGATCCGAGCTATGAACATTAGGGAAAATGCATAAATAGAACTCGAGAGCAATATGTTCCCCAGGTAACCACGCTCTTTTATTCTTTTTCTTTAATTGCAACAACCGCTTTTAAAGAGATTGCCTGAAATACCTGTGCTAATGAAACAGTAACATGGACCTTAAGACAATGTGCCTTTGTGCCGGGAAGGATGCGCCGGGGGTCTCGGTGGCAGCTACGCTGCGGGGCAGCCTCTGAATGAACTCTATGATCCTATTATGAGACGATCTAATGACGCACAGGCCCAAGGATCAGTTACAGGCGTGCATTACCTGAGATGGATGTCTGGAATGCGTTTGTATACAGTCATTTGCACAGGAAGAACATTAGGCCACACTGGAAGAAGGGAGACAGGCGGGTGCGTAAATGGAGCCCAAAAGCCTTTTTGGTTTGATGCCGACATAGGAATGGGACTGCAGGCCCACCTTATTGGCCTTGATTACTCTCCAGGAAGTTTCTAAATCAAGTACTTAGCAGTACGGCAGGAAGCAGCGCCCTGGCATGAAATAAATTATTCAGAACTATACTTAGCAGAGCTCTCGCCCAGAGAGCAAATTATGAGCCTATTGTAATTTTACACCACTGCTGATTTTATTTTGCTGTAACTACTATTTCTGAGAGATCATATAAAACAAATACACTATTCTTTGGTGTTAACAGCCATTTCTACAGATCATATATAAATATGTACACTAAAGTCTACCTAAGCGGATACACACGAAAATCGGACAGGGTCATGAAACTACAATTACTTCAAAACGTCCCAGCATATTAGTTGGTTTGTTCATTTTCAACAGATGTCATACAACGCAAAAATGCATAATAATATTATTAATGAACGTTCTACAGGGCAATTCTAGATATTAAATCTCCACCACCCAATTTATGGGCCTTGAACCCAAGGCAAGGGCACCTAATTAGGGTGAAGTCCAATTGTTTTAAAGACAATTTTCTCTGACTTTTGAGAAAAGCATTATAATAATCTTGCTATAAGTGGAAAGACGTAGAAAACGCCTTCTGCACGTTTAGTTTACATAAAATCTGTAATTTCCTTCCTAAACATTGTGGGGTGAAAGGAGTGTGTTATGAAAAGATGAGCAACTAGGGATGGCTTCTTTTGCGACCCCACAAGCCAACAGAGGCACATTCAGAGAGGCTCATGGAGTATTATTACGTTACCCCTTAGCCCTTTACTGCTAGTTAATGCCTCTTACAGAGCAAGTTGGCTGACCAGCACAGCCTGAATATTTGATTAAATGTTCTTATAATTAGAAAGTTAAAATAATCTGTGCGGGGCCCGGGGCCTGCAGCGCGTGGGTTGACGATCGCAGAAACTGGCTGGAGAATCCACACTTCCTACGAATATAACACCACGCCACATCGTAAACGCACTCCAGTGAACGGCGCGGGAGTTGGTGACTATTGACAGGTGGGCCTGTGGAGTGCGTGTTGAAGGTTACAGGAGCAGGCCGAAGGTGCTGCCCCACATAGTAGGCACGTTCAGGCTAGAGGCAAAGGCGGTGGCCCTCTGCAAGCAGGACCTGTAGCGTATACATAAAATGGTCGCAGGAGACAGATCGGAGAAAACACGCTGTGGGCGATCACAGTAACGAGTCGCAGTGTCAACGCGATCGAGTCAGGGGCGTAGAAGTTGATAATCTACTAACAGACTGTGTTGCGGACTCCCACACACTCTTGGGGAATCACTCCGTACAGCCACACAGGACGCAGTGAAGGAAGACAGAGAAAAAGCGAGCCATATAACGCGCACGCCTTCATATTCCTGCCCCCATGCTGGACTTCCGACAGTCTCAAGCTGTCAGATGGGGAAACAGGACACACGCCAACAACGCCTATGTAGCCAGATAATGGGGCGGAAAGTTTGCAGCAGGAACAACAAACAGAATCAGGTGAAGATCTGAAATTAATTCTCTCTGAGGTGTGACAAGGATTTGCGACTATAGCAGACAAGATGGGCATGCTGACAACAAGAAGGGATGCGATAGCTCGCACACTTGATGGGCATGAGACACGCATGAAAGATGCCGAACAGCCAATATCCGAGACAGAAGACACTACGGCCCATGTGCAAAAAAGAGTTACATAGATGGATAAGCTGGTAAAAATCATAGCAGCCGAGAATGAGGACATAGAGGCGAGAAGCAGAAGAAACAACATTCGTATATTGGTATTACCGGAGAGCACGAACACAGGCAAGATGGAGGAGTATGCTGAGAAGCTACTCACTGCGGTGGTGGGAATGGAATCATTGTCCACCCAATTCATTGTTGAAGGGGCACATCGCTCGCTTGGGCCACAACCTCCCTCTGGAAGTGCACCCAGAACCATCATCGCACGCCTATTGAATTATAGGGACAAGGATACAGCTCTAAGTGTGACCAGGGAAAAAAAGCAATTGCATTAGGACGGGTTGCCCTTCACCATGTAGCCTGACTTTACAATACACGTCCAGGAGGAACAACATCAATTTATCTCTGTAAAACAAAAGCTGAGGCAAGCCCAAATAGACTATGACTTACTTTATCCAGATCGCCTTCGCATTACACATCAAGGGACCCAAACGATCTTCACTAAACCTCAGCAGGACTTCCTCAAACAGGTCAGAAAACAAAAGACAGGGTCGCCAGCGCGAGATGACTCTTCAAAACCACATACATCGGATGTGAAATGACACATGTCGAGATAAGTTGATGATCACAGATATTTCTTCGTTGTTCAACATGAACACAACACTACTTCACCAAGGCACAAGATCGCATGACATGTCCCCCCCTGCTCTTGGGACGCGGAATGACTGAAATTACAATGTTACCGGTTAGGAAATACAATTAACAGGCAGCCGACTCCCTCGAAGTACACAAGTAACCTGGAAAGGCGAGAGGAATCCGTGAGCCACCCAGCAGCACTTCCCCAAAAAGGTGTACCCCACTACTTTTCTTTTGATGTGTTTGTTTCTGTTTGTCTCAATTTCGGACCTATTCTGGAATAAGTTGGAGACCTGTATTGTAATGAGTTGGTTTCTGGGTACTAGGGAGGGGGGTGGGATAAATGGAACTGGTATAATTGGGATGCTTCTGTAGGTGGGGGGGAAGGGTGTGGGAAGATAAATGTTTGGATGACGTTAGCAGGTGTACTACCTTCAGGAATACTGACTCTTTAGCTAGACAAATATTGCACATTGTCGCATCGCATCTCCTTAACTTTTGTTGTGTAGGGTGGCTTGATGGCTGTGGACGATAAATCCATATTTAGGGTGCTGTGTTGGAATGTCAGGGGCTTGGGAGATCCGAGTAATCATAGACAGGTTCTGGCATATTTGCACAGGCAACAGGTACAAGTGGTTATGCTACAGGAAACACACATCAACCCGAGATCCCCCAACACGTTCGCCAGCAAGTGGGAGAGCACTAGGCTTTTCTCCTCCTACTCCTCCTATGACCGAGGCACAGCCATACTGGTTAAAAAGCAGATGCCTTTTGCACTGGTGGGAGCGATAGAAGATCCACAAGGGAGGTATGTCATGGCATGTGGAGGCTTGATTGAGAGTCGGTTACTCTAGTAAATTGTTACGGCCCTATTGTGGATACTCCCGAATTTTTCACAGTGGTATGGGGAAAATACTAAACGTGGGGTCCACTCATATAATCTGGGGAGGGGACTTAAATGCACCATTACAACAATTCCCAAGGGGTATTGCAGGGTATAATGGAGGAAGGTGGATTAATAGATAGCTGGTGTTACACCCACCCACAGGTGAAGGAAGGCACACATTTTACATCACACACGGGGACATGGGCACGTATTGATTACTGTTTGCTTTCAAGAGGGTTGGGGTCCACCATTCGTAATGTTGTCTACCCTGCCAGGACTTTCTCAGATCATTGTCCCGTGAGCCCAGACCATGTTGGAGACTGCAACCTCACGCTCTGTTAGATGCAGGTTTCCAAGCTGAACAAGGACAGGAAATAAAAGACTTCTTTCTCAGAAACAAAGGGTCAGTGGACAGTG
Organism: Lissotriton helveticus; assembly: GCF_964261635.1. NCBI lineage: Eukaryota > Metazoa > Chordata > Amphibia > Caudata > Salamandridae > Lissotriton > Lissotriton helveticus. Next base: position 1,376,714,947 of record NC_136069.1, on the reverse strand, counting down.
TGGAGGTAATATGTGAGGCTTTTAAAGTCACACTCAGAGGATACTGCATCTCCAAGAGTTTTGGAGTACTCAGGGACATACAGGGAACAATAAAAAAACTAGAGCGTGAGATGAAGAGGCTGGAGGGGAGGATGGGGAGGGGAGAGACGGGGCAGGTACAGAAAGAGTTCCGGGAGAAACTGTCGGAATATGAAGAGACTGCAGCGAGAGAGGTGAAATTCTAAGGATGATACTGGGTGGCTCGTAAGTACGGCGAAGGGGAGAGACCAGGAAGGGCGCTAGCTGAAGTGACGAGATGTCCATGGTTCATAACTCACATACTAGAAATCAAGGGGCCCGGGGAGATAATACACTGAGACTCGCTCACCATACTTGAAGTGTTCACCCCACATTATGAAGCACTATACACTACGCAACAATGCGGATCTGTAAAACTAGATGAGTTCATGGGGGTTGTGGCGCTCGGGTGGCTCGGTGATACACAGAGGGAATTTCTCAGCTTCCTTTCGAAATAGATGAAATTCAGGAAGCGATTATGCAGTTGAAAAATGGGAAAGCGCGAGGGTTGAATGGTCTTCACGCTGAATTCTACAAGAGCTATATTGACATCATGGCGCCAGTCCTCAAAGAAGTGTATGAGGAATTCCTAGAAGTTGGGATACTCCCCTCCTCGATGAGAGAGGCGCTGGTCATGTCTCTCTTGAAGCCCGGGAAAACCTCTAGCTCCTGTGATTCCTATTGACCGCTGTCACTGATAAATTTTGACACGAAGATCTTTGCTAAAGTACTGACTCACCGCCTAACTCTTCTAATAGATAAGCTCATAGTGCCCGACCAATCAGGTTTCATTCCTGGTAGGGCCACTACCCATAACCTTTGCACATTATTCTCTCTGATTCAAACAGTGGCACCTGAGTTCCCGCTGGCTGCAGTTTTTTGGACGCCACGAAAACGTTTGATTCCGTGGAGTGGGATTATCTCTTCAGAGTGTTGCAGCGTATGGGTTTCCCGCTATTATTTATATCTTGGATTAAATTATTATATCACCAACCCACAACTAAAGTACTGCTAAATGGGAACATATCTCCTACGCTCTCCCTCTCGAGGGGCACCCGTCAGGGATGCCCTTTGTCCCCACTTCTATTTGCCATAGCCATTGAACCCCTAGCCTCCAGGCTCCGCCAATGCCACCAAGATAAGGCATTTCACTGCTGCTTGCGCCAAATTCTGATCTCCTTATAAGCGGATGACGTGACATTATATATTAGGGATCCCCAACACAACCTCAATGCCTTAATGCGAGAGTTTATAGTGTTTGGTAGATTGTCTGGCATCAATATTAACTGGGGGAAATCTCAAGTGTTCCCTCTTACACCCGCAGTTCCCAAATTTCAGCTTGACTTTCCGCTGGAGTGGCGTGACACGGACCTTCGATATCTGCAAAAAAACACAGTTGATGGACAGAATGTAGAACAATGTCATACATTCATCCCAGTACAAGGATCTGGGCCTAAATCCCTCGTTTTTTTGAACTCCACACCACCCTGGGTTAGACACTGGCTATATGCAAATCAGCTCTGACCCTGTGCCTCATGGGAACAGTCCAGTCCGAACTACCAAGCCATGTCTTTCCCATACCGGAATCAACCATCCAAGGACCGGTTTCTGGATATCAGCCTTCATCAGCCTGGATAGCTTGACTCCAGTGGTGTGGAGAGCATGGGACTCACGTCTGAGCATACCCAGCCCACTCGGGGTGAAAATTGCAAAAAACACAGATATCTAGGCATACCGGTGACCAGAGGCAGAGAAGAAACGATCCAGCTTAACTACAGTACAGCTATTACAAGGCTTATCAGCAATATCACACGCTGGATCTCTCTACCTCTGTCGATTGCGGGACGTGCCTCCCTTATAAAAATGATAGTACTACCACAGTTCCTCTACCTATTTTCAAATATACCTTATCATCCTGGGCCCTATTTTTTTAAACACTACACGCTGAAATGATAAGATTGCTCTGGGGGAGAACAACCGCGACTCAAGTGGTCCATCCTCACCAGATCAGGGTGGGTTCGACATTCCAGACTTCGAGATTTAGTACTTGAGCGCTCAAGCTTATTATGCTTACTACTGGGTAGACCCCCCTAGGTATATGCCGCAGGTGGCCACGGAGGACTGGCTCGCAGACCCTATCCCACAAAATGGCACCATACATGGCCCAATCTGCACACACTCAACACCACCTACCACGGTCACAAGTACAATAGATGCGTGGAATCGTATAAATGATAGCCTATCTTCACCACTCCTGTACTCCTCGCAGCTTCCATTGACTTACCACCCTGCTGTGTCCTTACTGCAAGAAAAGGGATTGCAGAACTTATGCAAACATGTACATATATCATCACATAGGGGGACCTGTTCCATCAAGGAACATTTCGTTCCTCAAACCACTTCTTTCAGGGAATAAAACCCACACCTTTGGACGTACTCTTATACGGGCGATTGAGACAAGGGATGAGGGCGGTTATCCTGGACTTCCCTCAGGAGCCAGAGAATCTCATCCCATTACACCATATGCTGCGGTCCACATATGGGAAACACCTCGTGTCAGGCCTATACAGATGCATACACGCGCAACAAGAAAGAATCACTAGCTCGGCCCACATGCACTGGGATGAGGAGCTGGTGCAGGAGATGACTGATGAGCAATGGGATTACTGTTGTACTCAAACATCGCAAATCTATGCCAGTTGCAGTTTACGGGTGATACATTACAAATTCCTGCAATGCTTATATTACATGCCTGTGAAAAAATACAGCTTTAAACTGACAGATCATGATAGATGTGACAGATGTGGTAGGGAAGGGGCGGGATTTCTGCATTTGGCTTTGGAATGTCCGGCAGTACAGGACTTTTGGGAGCAAATGTATGAGGCGCTTGAGAAAAAGACAAATAACACACTGGAGAGAGACCCCTTGATGGCCCTCATGGGGTACATGGCGCAGATACCAAAAACATACCGAAAATGTCACTATTGCTAATTAAACGCAGGGTGGCTTGCAGGTGGGGTAGGGGTGTGCCCCGAAGTTCAAGGATTTGTTTGCCGATTTACTGTACTATCAGGAACAAGCATCTAGATATGCGGAAATGATGCCAAGGGCCTCCAGACATAAGGATGTATGGGGACCTCTTTAGAGCTATCTTCCTCTGCAGGACTCGGATGGCACGGAACCCACTCCCACAAATGATACATGAATGTCATGTGACATCTGCTTTCACACTAGACATCCTGATAGCACCCCACAGTGCTGATGCTCCTAGAGAATATGGGGCGAGGGGCTACAAAAAATGTGACTGGGATGATGTTGTCTACGGAAAGGATTATGCAACTGCTGCTAACAGAATGCTTACAATGTAACGGACCTGAACATGTAATTTGTCAAATGTGTATGCCATGCCTGATGGATATCCATACTGTTTTATGCCAGCAACGATTTCAAAGAGAGTTTGTTACTGAATATATGCAACATGCACAAAAAAGACGTAGACCTTGTAGGCACTTATACACTTCATTCTTCTCTTTCGGGAATACCAGTCATTGCAATAATGTTGCAAAAACACTCCCCTATCATTAGTTATTGGGGTAGTCGGTATAGCCTTGGATAGTGCCTCCTTTAACAATTGCCCGTTCCCAAAAGAAATTAGATAAAATTCAGTTGTGAGACAACACACACATATATACTTTAGTGTCAAACCGTGATACATAAACGACAAAAAAGAGAGTGAGAGCGAGAAGGCACCTCACGGGCGCACCACCAACGGGAACCTGGCAGGTACTCACCGGGATTGCCCTGTTCTCATCATTGGCACCTTCAAGCTCAGAAAAGAATAATGTGTCCGAAAACCACAAGAAAGTTGTGTAAGAATATGCAGTGAAAAGGAGGTCGAAAAAAACTTACAAAGAGTCAAACAACGTGTAAAAACACATCACACAACAACACAGATATACACTTTTATTCTATCTCTTGTGTTGGGTGTGGGAGTTTAAAAATAGTAGACGTGGTTACTAACTATCCAACCACCACTACTATACTTGCCGACATGTTTCATTGCCATCAAAAGTTTTTGGCAATTTCTTCAGGCCGTCATGTATATTAGAGCCACTGCATATAGACAGATTGGTCTTCACAACCTCACTCGGCCATTCCTATTCATACCGGCCGGGGGGTGAGAGTCCTCATCAAACTGCAACCATGGGTACAAGGTCCTTCCCCTTCAATTTACGAATTGGTGGAAGGCATCCGGCAGTAAATCAGCCCGTGATTTACTGCCGGATGCCTTCCACCAATTCGTAAATTGAAGGGGAAGGACCTTGTACCCATGGTTGCAGTTTAATGACAAAATACTCCTAAGGTTTTCACATTTTTCTTTACCTTGACCTCCACTCCCCCTACCATGAAAGAGGAATAGCTAGTGGTATATTGAATCACGCAATGATTAAGCTCTACTACCACAAATGTAATCCCTGAATAGCTGAAAAGACTTTAGCCACCGAGGATCTATGTGCCACTAGGTTATTAGTAATGAACAAAATTATTTGGGTATCATTGGCATAGATCTGAAAGTAAAGTTTCAGGTTTGTCAAAAACTCATAAAACAGTAGTATGTGTATATTAACAAATGGGTAAGAAACATCATCCCTGCAGAAATCCACAAGTAACAATCATGTTTTACCTAATGCCACCCTAGAACAACTTTCATCCAGGAAGGATTGGAATCATTTTAGTGACCTCCCTTTACCAAGCCATTTTTCCAATCTTTCTAAAGGCAGTGGATGCGAAAGGGAATCAAATGATGCTAGAAGATGGATGCAGTACTGTCCCTGCAGACGCTAGTGCCAAGACACCCTCGGACATTCATCACGCTTTACAAAACAAAGAAAAATCAAATCAGATCAAATTGAACATCAATCAGTGTTGCCTCTGGTCTTCTGTTTAGCTGAAATGCAGACTGCTTATCTCTCATATTAACATTGGGCTCCACATACTCTTGGAATTGTGTTGTTTCTACTTGTCCTATTATTGAGCAGCCAAGGGGTGTATGAAATTGGGCAATAGTTCATTGGACCAGACATCTCGAAACCTGGCTTCTTTGAAGAGCAGTTTCACCCAAATCTCCTTTGAATTTGCTAAGATGATATCTTCCCTAAAAGGGCAGTTTACAACATCTCATACTAAAAGAGCCAGTACCCCTAAATACAAATTTAGAGGGCCAGGGCTTACTCATAGACAGAGTGGGCTTGAGGGATTTCACGAGTGAGATGGTATGCTTCAATTAATTCTCGCAAAATTAAAAGAAGGAATCAGTATGCCTGTCAGTCACTGTGTTGCTTGCATCCCTATGTAGAACTGATGAGGATTAAATAAAGATCCAACTATGCTACATTGTAGTGTAGTTCCTATATTCCCAATAGGCTATGCGCATTGGAATAATATATTCTATAGAAATGACGTAGGACTTAGGTCAGTAGGTCTCTATCGAATATACTAAACTTTATTGTGAGTGCCAGCTAGCTCAGAGGCCAATAGAAATGTTCTCAAACGCACAAGAAGGGATTCGTTTCTGACAACCGCATAAATATGACAACTTTGTTCACTAGGACTGGAAAATATCTTCAGAGTCGTAGAAACAATAGATAAGTATTTCACTCGGTCAATTGTGCATGCTTCGTTTCTACAGAGTTACAGAGAAATAGTAAAACGGGCATTTTCAATAAAAGGTTAATTGAACAGTCTGCCTTCTCATGCAGGAGAGGTGAACTGCTACAATCGTTAGACAGAATGCAAAGTATAATGCGTACAGCAAGAATAGTATTATGAAATAATACTGTAATAGCATTGTATGGTTTCTAAGCCATATAAAAATACATAGATGAATAACAGACTAAAATACTCAACTAGTGCTTCTAAAATACACCTACCCCAATGTACCTAACCTAGGTCTAGTACGTGGGAAGAAGTAAGTATGGTCTTTAGCATAGGTTTAGTTTTTGCCAAGAATCTACCAAAGGTTTCTCTAGGCTCTTATCAGCTCTATACCTTAGAATGAAGGTCTGGTATCTCTGTCTTGGGACTCGATTTTCCAACACCCCGCAAGGGGAGTCAGAAACACTGGAGCTGGATTTCTCAGCAGAGGAGGTCAGCTTCCTGATCAGTGCATCAGCTGGAGAGTCAGCTTCCTTCGGCCCTTGCAGTAGTGAGCTGCGTCGGGCAAGTAGGTCATCGAACTGCTCTGAACCACCAATTTGCTATAGCAAGAAAAGGTATATTTATACCTTGAAGGTGTTTAGGAATGGCATGTTTGACGTAAAGTTGGGCATATGAATGTCATGAATAAACCCTTAAGGAATAGTTGTTCATTGTAAAACTAACTAAATTCTTGGAGAAATCAATATTCAAGCAAGGGGAAGTCCCTAAAGGCTTAAGCTGGGTTTCCAAGAAATTGTTCTGACGTTTGGTGAACGGATGGAAGTAGCCATGTATTTGGGCTGCATGGCTATGCCTAAATAAGGGCTGGATTTCTATGCCTATATAAGGGCAATGTGAATTGTACCTATATAAGGGTATGAATCAGGAAAATCTATTCGGAATCTAAAACGCCATACAACAACATTCATGGTAAATTACTGACTATTCTATGTTGAGTTTGTGACTTGGATCCAAAAACAACAATCCTGGACTGGCCTATACACAGTCAGGCACTCTGCCACTGCCGGATTGGCCAACTTGAAAACGCCAGTGTTCCTGTCTTCCCCACAGAACTAAGGCCTACATATTGTCCTTTTCAAGCTAGCCTATGTAGCAGTGCCAGACTACCCTACAGGACAGTAACACACTGCAGTTGAAAGAGCATTGCCTGTGCACTGTTAAAGTGACAAACTGCTCGTCATTTTTAAAGTTCAAGCAGACTCAGTGTGGTTTCATATACAAGAGATGTGTCATGAGTCTTACATCTCATTGGCCTCTTGAAATATGCTCTAAATCCTTTCTGAATGTTAAACACCAACAAAGATGTGAGCGGTATTGGGGTTCCAGGAAGCACCCTAAGTGGTTATACCTTTGTGTTATATTCTTCTCACCTATTAACATGAACTCATGTATATTTTATATGATGCTTTGGAATACTTGCTGCTCCCTAGCAACCTGCCTGCTCTGATGCTGGTGGAATGTAGAGAGAGAGAGAGAGAGAGCAGTTGAAGTGGAGAGCGGCTAGTGTTTCAGGCGTCTGTTCCTGTTGTCTTAAGAAACCATCTTATATACATTTATGTGTCCTGCCTCTTCAAAACTTGCGACGAGAATGGGATACCCTTCATAGAGGAGGACAGGTTTTACATCCTACTGAAGGAGGAACACGTTTATAGATAGTAAGTAACTCCTGGATTGTCTTTTTCTTCGACATATACTGACACTAAGTCAGCTAGTGTCCATCTAGCCACTGTGACAACTACAAGATCTACCTACATTTTATTAAGGTGATAGAAATTAGCTTTTTAAACTGCCTCTACAAAACCTGTGGAACTGTTACATTTCCATGTAGATCGTCACTGACGTTTTCCTGCATTTATGAATGGACGTCTTCACTATTATTTGTGCTTACTCAATATTGATATATAATACATAAATGTATATACATGCGGTAAAATCGTATTTGAAGAAGAAAGCTTACTTTTGAATTGTGACAGTTGTGAAGCTCGAGCGTTGGAGAGGCCAGTGCATTGAGAGACTCCTGCGTTTGAAAGCCTTGAGCGTTGCGAGGCCCGTGCGCTTAAAGGTCCGTGTCATTGTGAAGCCCAACATTCCTAGTCTGAAGAGCGTCCCGACGCATACGTCACACACGTTGCGTGCGTAAAATAATGTGCCGTCATCTTGGGAGTAATAAATTAAACCTCTGCCAAGGATATTTCATCAATTCCTTTTTAGCGATTAGCCGGCCTACCAGTCACACGCTACCAACAAACTGCCATCAACAACTTTTCAACGTTTAATTTTCCTTCCTGTCACATGCTGATACTCACACTGTTACAAGAATGTCAGCATTTAATTTCTCTTCCTGTTACACCCGTTATTCGGTGATACGCACACGGTTACAAACGTGTCACATTTGGGAACGAAATTGGTTCAACTGCATCAGTGACATGCACACTTCTGCTTTTCGGAGAAGTACCTTCCACCTGCAAACCATATTTTGGGTATTGCTTAGAGCTTGTTTAAAACATAATAAGCATTATAATCACAATACTTTTCCCTTGCTGAGACAGTTTATTTTAAATGTGTGCCTATATTTCAACTTCTTTTTGTTTCTTTAGCGTATTTTATTTTCATCTTTCATTTTAAATATTGACATCCCAAGTCATTCCTGCACCACCATTTTCCCTGCAAAGTCCAGGTCAACCATGTATGTTGTGGGAACATTGGAAAGAAACAATTGAAACATACTTGGAAGCCATAGGTGGTGCTGATTATGTTTTGAAAAGGAAATTAGCAATTCTTAAACAGGTTTTTGGGGTTAGAAGGCAGAAATGTTCTAAAAACGTTACCTATGATGGAAGCTTCTAACATTGAGGTAAATGCAGACAGTGAATCTGGGGGGATAGCAACATTGATGTTTACGAAATTGCTTTAAAAGCTTTAGAAGAAAATTTGGGGGGAAAAGTTAGTGTTGTAGTAGAAAGACACAATTTTTTTCATGTGTGCAGTCACCAGGGGAAACCATTGAGCAATATGTAGAAAATCTAAGGATGCTGGCTGTCACTTGTAAATTTGACGACCGGAGAGATGATCTAATTAGAGATCAATTATTCAATAGAATGTTGAATCTCAAAATTCGGGAAAAATTACTGGGTTTAAAAGATCCTTCTCTAGACAAAACACTATCAGTAGCTAAAATGATGGAGAACACCTCCAGATATGTTAAAGAACTTAACACAGAATCTAAAAAAATGTGCAAGAGGATGAAACAGTGCATACATAAAAAAAGAGTGTTACAAAAGTTGAGGATAAATCTATTCCAGAGAAGAAACAAGAAGGCGTAAAATTCAAGTCTAAATTTTGTTTCAGATGTGGTTGCCCAAAACACACAGCTGATGCCAATCAATGTCCAGCTGCTAAAATTAGATGTTACAAGTGTAGAAGATTCGGGCATTTTGCGAGATGGTGCAAATGTTCTGAACCTTGTATAATCCCTAAATCTGTTAACCTTGTAAATCAAGCCAATTTGTCTCAAAAGGAAGACAGTGATGATGACAATGTAGAAGTAATGGTCATAGAGTCCAATCAGGTTCTTAAATGTGAAGTGGGCAAACATGATAGTTATTGCCCTCCCAAATGTGTAATTAAAATCAAGGGTAAAGATGTACAAGTCTGGGCGGGTTCTTGTTTCCCATTTACTATCATTGATAAATCCATTTGGGAAGGTTTAGGAGACAGATTAGATGAGTTACAACCCACTGATGTTATTTCTGAAGGATATTGTGGCAAAAAACTACCTGTTTTGGGGTACCTAGAAACAGAAATTTGCTTTTTGAGCAGAAAAACGACCGCCAAATTAAACATTGTGCACAAGGGTAGATCTCTTTTAGGTTGGAAAGAACAAAGGGCCCTTAATATCATGCTAAACCCATGCTAAAGTGCTATTAACATCACCTGAAAGCACTTCCGAATGGGTGACCAAATTTCCTGAATTGTTTAGTATGAAATTAGAATGTTTAAAAAAGTTTAAACATCGGATTAACTTAAAGGTAGATGCTGTTCCCAAGGTACATAAAGTAAGGAATGTTCCGTTTATACTAACAGACAAACTCAAAGACGAATTGCATAGACTTTGGAATGAGGGAGTAATAGAGCCAATTGAGGCATCCGAATGGTTAAGTCAAATAGTTTTGGCCAGAAAACCTAATGGAAATATTAGGATGTGCATTGATTTGAGAGACGTTAATGACAACATCTGGAAAGACCGACATCCTCTTCCCCGCATCAGCGAAATGTTAGCAACTGTTAAAAGAGGTACACTTTTCACCACATTGGACTTGTCCAACGCATATCACTAGGTATTATTGCATGAAGATTCGAGACACATCACTTCCTTCATCACTCCAGAGTGTGTTTTCCAATTTTTACGCATGCCTTTTGGTTTGGCGTCGGCTTCGGCTGTATTTCAAAGAGTGATGCAATCTCTTTTAGCAGGTTTGATTAACGTGTTAGTGTTTCAAGGCAACGTTTTAGTGTGGGGATGCAATAAAATCAATCACGATAAAATATTGGAAGAAGTACTGAAGAAACTTTCAGATGCTGGACTCAAAATAGCTTTATAAAAATGTAAATTTGGCGTGAGTGAAGTTGAGTATTTAGGCCACACTTTAACGTGTAATGGTGTAAAACCCAAACAAAGTTTAGTTGAAGCCATAGAAAAAGCACCTGCCCCGAGTGATAAAGAACAACTCAGATCATTTCTTGGCATTGCAGAATATTACTCCAAATTTGTATATAATTTTGCAGATAAAGTGCTTGAGTTGAGGGAATTGATGAAAAAAATGCCAAATTTGAATGGTCTGAAATGTGTCAAATAAACTTTGAAGCTATTAAAAAAGACATTGCCCAAACTGTTACCTTAAAACCATTTGATCCTGAAGATCAGACCATTATCTCCACTGATGCCAGTTATTATGGTCTTGGTGCAGTACTCATTGAGGTGCACAAAGAAAAGAAAAGAGTAGTAGATTTCGCTTCCCACACATTAAGGGGTGCAGAACACACATATTCCACCATTGAAAAGTAAGCTCTGGAATGCTGGTGGGGTGTGCTATATTTTTGAACATTTTTGTGGCTAACTAAATTCCAACTACACACTGACCAGAAACCCTTAGTAGATCTTTTCTCCACAAGAGGTGCGGGTAAAGCCACTCCCAAGATCGCCAAGTGGTTATATCGTCTTCAAGAGTATATCTTTGAGATAAAGTATATTCCTGGCGCAAGAAATGTGAATGCTGATTGTGTATCAAGATTACAATTAGATAGGATACAGGATGATGAGGATGATAAATGGATGGTGGCAGAAGTAAAAGACTTGTGTAGTGCCATCAATGAGGAGGATTGGAGGAAAGCTGTTGTTGAGGATGACTTGTTGAGCAAAATCAAAGGTGTTCTGAGTTACAAACAAGAATGGAGATTACACAAAGAATTGGAATCATTTAAATGAATATGGACTGAATTGAATGTTATAGATAATTTACTTAGGAGAGGGTGTAGGTTGGTTGTTCCCGAAATGCAGATAGAAAGATTGTTGAAAATCATGCATGAGGGACATGGTGGAATAGTTGCCATGAAAAGAAGGATTAGTGAGGATTTTTGGTGGCCCGGGATGGACATGCAAATCAAGCGATATGTTTGTGATTGCATTGCATGTGCATGTAGCGATAAAACCCATTCTTCCCAAGAAACCACCATTGTTTCATCACCTATGCCTAAGGGTCCTTGGGATAAACTGGCCATCGATATTTGTGGACCTTTTGATGCCTTGAACGTGTGTGAGAGATTTACCATAGTTATGGTTGATTACTCCTCTAAGTGGCCTGAGGTAGCTTTCGTTAGAGAAGTAACACGTCCACTAGTGTTATTTAATTTTGTGAGGATATTTTCAGAAGGGAGGGTTGTCTTGCTGAGATCATCACAGAATTTGAAACATTTCTTGTGAAATGGGGTATCAAACACCTGTTTACCATCCATGGGAAATGGACTCGTAGAATGTTTTAACAGAGTTTTGGTTGAGTTTGTCCAACTAGCATGTATGAGTCGAGAGTCCTGGAAGCAACAAGCCAAGGATATGTTATGGTCATATTGCACCACTCCTCATTCGGTGACAAAATAGACACCTTTCTCTTTACTCAAGGGCAGAGTACCATGTTCAGTAGCTGTACCAGCTTGGATGAACAGAGGTGGGAAACATGATGTTGATTTAAGTAGAGTAGGACACAGAGTGAACAATAACCAAAAAGCTTACTGTCATAGACATAATAAGAAAATCGTAAAATCCAAATGTTTGTTCACGCAGGAAATGTTTGTAAGAGTATTTATTGGGGATAAAGCTAGAAAAAGTTGTTTGAAATGGTACTACCCCAAGAAAGTGGTTCTTGTAAAAGGTAACAGTGTGAAGTTATCAGATGGTAAATAGTGAAATACCAGAAAAGTATCGCCATGTTCTGACACCAAGGTTGCTGTGTCTTCTAATGCCCAACCAGATGCTGACGCATGCAAAGTTGTTCCTTGTCCAAGGGATGTATCTACTCCTAGAGTCACAACTAGTTCTGGACGCATACGTGTAATGCCTAAAAGATATGAGGATTACATATGTTCATTATGTTCATAATGCTAAATTGTTTTGTTAGAAAATTTCTTAAGAGGGGCGATGTGTTATATTCTTCCCACTTATTAACATGAAATCATGTATATTTTATATGATGCTTTGGAATACTTGCCTCTCCCTAGCAACCTGCCTGGTCTGATGCTGGTGGAATGTAGAGAGAGAGAGAGCAGTTGAAGTGGAGAGCGACTGGTGTTTCTGGGGTCTGTTCCTGTTATCTTAATAAACCATCTTATACACATTTATATTTCCTGCCTCTTCAAATCTTTGTACATTGGCAACTGCAATTTCCATGTCCATGCTATCCACCTGCTTGCAGTTGGTGGGAGGTAATTTTAGTAGTGGGGCATTGTCACCATTACCTGACCTACCCTGGGGTGATTTCTTATTGGTTCTCCAGGTCTAATTCTAGTAGTAGATCATAAATGGAACCCCTCATTTTTCCTGAGTATACAGCAAATGAGTGCTTGGTTATTCGTCGGATAGGTTGCCAGGTTTGTGACTCCCACCTCATTCTATGATGTCCCTAAACGTTTTAGGGATGAAGCGGTTGGATCCTTGAAAAGAAATAAGGGGGTTGACCCTAAATTTCCAGTTATTATCATGCAAAAAACACACGTTGTCCTGTAGCCTGCCATGACACAAATGAGTGCTACATCTCTTTTAAATTTGAGAGTGCATTTGCATTCCATCAGCTATACTAAATCAAGAGGAATAATCAGTCATAAATCGGAATTAATGTTAATGACAGATAAGAGATAATGGTTATGTTATCGTACAAAAGATTTTTTCATATTTGCTTTATTTAATATTCACCAAACATTTCTTTACTGACTTCATAATCACTGGTGGAGGACATCATCTACTTTCTTCCTTTCTGAATTTAGAAGACAGAAATGTAAGTACTGCCTTTATACATTGCTTATTTGTGCTCTCTGATCTGATGAAATGTGAATGCTTGCACAAATGTTAAAATAAATATGATTGTGATTTTTGTCATGCCATTCAACAGATTCAAGTGTGATTTTGTATGATAGTTACTTTAAATTTAGCGTGGGCATTAATGTTTCTTGTTTTAGGGGGTTCCAAAAGGTTAGTAGTAGAGAAAGGTAGATGTCTCCCTGTTATATCCTATGTTTTCCTATGTTTTCTCCGTTATTCCTTTCATTGCATGTTGTCCATTATACTGCTGTATCCTAGTGCCTAGGTTGCTAGGTTATATTAGAATGTTAGGCCTCTGATCTTCAGTTGAAGACTGATGCTTCTTGGAAGAGCACTCTGACTAATCTGGTGCTGAACTTGTTATTCTTAAAATAAACTTAAATCCTTAAGTTTACTTCCTTCTCCTGTCATCCTTGGATACAACACTCCCCTTTCCAGCATGTTCCTCTGTACTGCTCTCTTATATGCACTTCCCTCTCAAATTTATTTCTAAGGCTAACTTGACCGTCATGCTTCCTGTATCCATTCCAAAGTAGGACCTTTTGTGCTCCAATTCAGATCTGGTAGGTTAAGGTGTGACCTCGGAAAGAGCAAAACATGACCATATACTCTGACCATGGGACTTGGCCAAAGGGCAAACCTTTCATTAAAAAGTGTGTTCTGTGCTGAAGGTAAAGAACAACTGTATGAAATACAAATACATCGAGTAACAGTAACCTCCACTAATGGCTGTGATGGAGCTTTGCCCAGCATTAATATAGTCACTTAGTTATGAAATTTGGGGCACTTGGAAACACCAACTGACTCCAATGGTGGATATAAGCTGACCTCTCAAGCTTATGAAGTATTCTTCTTTCACCTTTGCAGCTACACATGCTCATGCAGAGTAGGCTAGACCAGGGACGAGATCATGACTGGTTCACCTTGATTGTAGGAGACTTTGCAGCTAGATTGCTAAAAAAAAAAAAAAGAAAACTTTACTAGTGCTGATGAACGAACCAGGAGTTGTAGTACCCCACAAGGATAGGATCTCCATATTCAGGAAGATCTTACTTCAGTATTCAACAACTTGCCATGGGTAGGGCATCGAGCCTAATGAGACCGTCAGCTTATCACTGATGACTAGCCCTACAAAGGATTATTTCTTAGTGAAGTTGCAACAACTGACTGTTTTCTGCTGCTGAGACAGATAAATGTGTATTACAGACCTTTGAGGTGCACCAGCACATCACATTCTATTCAAGCAAAGTAGTTCCCAGCCCGGACCATAACCCATGCCACACTGCTGCACTTTTTCTTAATGCAACGCAAGGATCCCATGTGGCTATCGATCTTATGACCTACAACTTTGTTGCACCCCCTTGGTCTGGGAGTGGCTGACCACCAGTCTGAACACCACTGACTGCCTCATGCTTCTCATTGACTGCTGCTTCCTCCCGACACTGCCGGAACCTCAGAGTGTTCAACCATTCGACCAAGAGTTTTTTCAAGAAGTCCTTCATTACCAGTTCCGGTGAAGATGTACAGCAACAATTCAAAGACTGAAACACAGACTTCAACGTATATGGGAAGCCTTTGTGGTGTGCCCGTTAGAAGTAATTAATCCTCCTCAACGGGGATCTGCTGATTACGTACAAAGGGGACATAGTAACATTTTGAGTAATTGAGATATTATATTAAAAGTATTTTGAATGCTATCACAACTTGCTTCAGTTACTGACAAAATGTCTCTACTAATAACTAAATAGTTTTTTAAAATGTCTAAATCAATAAAACTGCTTCGACATTATATTTATTGCGTGAGACACATGCACCGTGTGAACTAGACATTTCCACACAGCAATTCACAAGAATAAATGTAGCTGGTTCAACTTTGCTGCTCCTTAAATGACAATGCCTATAAAGGAGGTACTTGGCACTGTAGTCAGCTTGGTGCAGATACTATTGTTTGCAGCGTGAGGGATAGCATCAATATTGCTACAAGGATTGTTATCTCTCCCTTAGTACTGCAAAACCCGGGAAGTAAACGACAAACACTATGAGAGATAGAGACACTTACACTTGGGCAGGCAGATACCGTGACAGAGAACTTTGCATCTTTAACATGTGAAGGCAAATATTACCTGGGACTGGTGGAAACATTGATTCTGGACCTGGGAAAGACAGACAGTGAAAAAAAGGAATCAAACCTTGACAATGAGACATCAAAAAATACATTTTGACACAGGGAGAGAGAAACCAAAACACAAATCAATGTAAAAAGAAAAACTATGGCACTGGGGTATGGAAAGTAAACATGGAAGTCCATACCTTCTCTTCGGGAAACATCCTTTACAACGCAACTTTTACCACGCAGTGCCTTTACGACGCAACTTTTACAACGCAAATGATTAGAACGCATTGCGCTGGGGGGCGCTCTAGGATAGGGAATAGGTTTAATTTACTGTCCAACACCTTCTCTGCTATCCACGGGGACTGGAGTTGGAATAGTAAATTAAACTATTCACTATCCAGCGCCCCAAAGCACTATGTGTTGTAATAGTAGGCGTTGTAAAAACAGCGTTGTAAAAGCATGTGATGTAAAAGCATGCATTGTAATGTCATACATCCCATCTCTTCCTCTATCGCTATAACATGAGTGTTACATTTCATGTTATACCAATGTTTCGTGTATGTAGAATGTTATGCCGATGTTGACATGTAACATGTAATATAGAATGCAGAACATTGGAGGGATTTAGATTTGAATCTAAAAGGAGTTGGTAGCTAAGGAGAAACAAGAGAAGATGCTCTGGGAAGATTGTGAAGGAGAGCATTCAAATGGCTGAAGCCAATGGAATTTTTTTTTTTTGATGAACTCTTAAATAAAGATGTGGGCATACAGAATCAGTATAAATTGCACCACGGGTTTATTGGCGTTCAAATTACAAAAAAGAAATGTGGCTGTTTCCATGGGGTACAGGTCAGGAAATATAGATTTTTGATGTAAAGGAATTACGGAAGATGTAAAAAGCAAATATCGTATAGAAATACTTTGATGAAAAAGGTAAAGCTAAACAATTTTAGCTTTAGATTTTTAGATTTTATGCAGTCTATAGGTCAAAATCAAATTGCTAGGGTGTGTAAGAAAAGGTAGATCCGTATTTTCAGAAACTAAGGTTGTCAAGAGACAAGGAAGAAATTATATTGAGTTGTGTGATGGATTTCGATCAGGGATCTCCAGACTTTTCTGTAACAGGAGCTACTGCTGTTCAATGAAAATCACCGGGAGCTTAAACATCAGTACTGACTGCATTAGACAAGATTACTTTAGTAAGCCCCCATGCAAGATTACCAGCAGTGATCACCTCAGTGCTTCAGGTAAGGTTGCAGAAGAGATGTAAAAAACTACTTTATCAATTCAGAATGCCTCATCACATGTAATACATAACATCCATAGATGCAATGTCCCAGCCTCCAAAATAATAGTAGTAGAATTAGTAATAAGTATCCCGAAGAGCGCACCCTTTTTAACTCAAATATCAGCTTTAAGTATATTTTGAAAATGAAATCATTTTCCTCCAAGCTTTAGCTTCTGAGTTCTGAAATTACAAATAGTTTCGCCTCACCTACATACTTTTTAATTATGGTGTACATATATTATTTAAATCAAGCAAAAGTTTCTAATTTACTAGAGTTGGCTTCACACAGGAGAGCTACTCATAGATAGCTAGAGAGCTACCAGTAGCTCACAATCTAGTAGTTGGAGAAGCCCTATCTAGATGGAATAATAGTAGGTTGGCAAAGGTGGGTGAAGTGTGTAGAGACAAAGTAATTGAGGGAAAAGCTCCTGGATTGGAAAAGAAAAGGATGTATTCTGGATTAGGTGGAAAAATAAAGGGGCATATTTACTAGGAAGTGTTGGAGCACGGGGTTAGCCCCCTAGCTGGTGCTAATTTTAACTGCCTAGCAACAACGCAGATACCCTTGCACCATAATGCAAGGGTGCCTGCGTTGTAGGGGAAGATTGTTTTATGTGCAGGAAGGTGTTCCTTCTTGCGCATAAACAATCTGAAATGGCATTTTGAAACTTTTATGTGTGCTGATTGATGCAGGGCACATAGAAGCTGCAAAGCATTTTTTTATTTTTAATGATTGTTTATGTGCAGGAAGGGGCATTGTCCTGCACATAAACAATCAATGGTGTTTTGCTGTTTCGAAGTGTGCTGCACAACACAGCACACATAAAAACTTCAAACAAGAGGAGACATGATAAATTTCTCCTCGTTGCATCTGTTTAAGTCCAAGTTTTTGCTGGTCTTAATTTTGATGCCACCCCATATTACACTGCCCTTGTAAATATGGTGCAGCATCAAATCAATGGGTATGGTGGTGGAACGCCCACTGCAACACCCCTCGCCCACCCCTTTCATGCTCAGTATAGCATGAAAGGGGGCATTATTCACAAGGCAGTGTTAAGCCACGTTATGTGGCTTAACGCTGCCTTATGAATAAGGCGAAGCCCCTATCGCCACCACAATATTAGACAAAGTGACGTTTTGGTGGTGATAGGGGCTGTAAATATGCCCCGAAGTGTGGTGTAAAAGAAGATGTAAGATCTCATGGGGATGCACAAATGTGTGGCAGAAAGAATGGTGAAATAAGATTTCCTGAAAAGTACAGTGGGTTTCCGTGTAAATGATTAGAGCAGTATGATGGTACACAACGCACATTCAGAATTCACATTTTACAAGTGTTAAGAC
The DNA here is from genome assembly GCF_964261635.1 of Lissotriton helveticus. Classification (NCBI taxonomy): domain Eukaryota; kingdom Metazoa; phylum Chordata; class Amphibia; order Caudata; family Salamandridae; genus Lissotriton; species Lissotriton helveticus. The sequence goes on along the minus strand of NC_136069.1, from coordinate 1,376,696,842 downwards.
ATGTGGGCAACACTTTTGGTATTCATCTTTTTATTTTATCATTGTTATTTATTTTATTACTAGCTTACCAGTCGCGCGTTGCTGCGATCTCGGAAGAAAGGAAATTCAAGGAAACTCGTTATGATAACATTCAATTTACATTGTGTCATTTCTATTGTAACTTATTCATTTTAATATGGAAAACATTTCAAAGTGTCGTTTTAATTCTATTTATTTATTCGAGTGCTTGTGGATACACGATTTTTTGTTTTTCCGTCTGGTGCGTACATCAGTATTCGAAAGATCATGAGGGCCTGGGGGGCCGATATTTAAAAAGAAAATTATGCCAGAAACCTTTGCAGGAGTGTACCCAACAACTTCCCAAAGTTTCCTTGCGATCGGATGAATGGTGTAGTAATGCATAAAGGACAAACAGACAGACAGAGAGACAGACATACATTCGTTTTTATATATAGAGAGATTATTTATTAAGATTTTTACAAAGCAGGAACATTAGTTACCTTTCATGTTATTCCAAGGTTCTGCATGTATAATATAGAATGTTATGCCTTTGTTCCGCATGTGGACTATACAACGTGTAACGTTAGAGCGATTTAGATTTTAATGTAAAAGAAGTTGGCAGCTGAGTAGAAATAAGAGAAGCTGCTGTGGGCATTTGTAGAAATAAAGTCTTTAACACTTAAGTGCTGGACTTTGTACACAACTCACACCACAATGAGACCAAGCACATTTTTGTCACTGTTGTCAGTATTGGCGCAATGTTTGTCTAGAACCATTTATGTAATGGATTTGTAGAGTAATGCTTGTCACCAGCGAAGGTATCCAGGCCAGGTGAGAGTAGCTATTACAAACAATGGGGTAACCCAAAATAGTCAAGGACCTGGGTGCAATATGATACAAAAACAATGGTCCTGGACCATATAATTAAAGTTGGGAAAAAGCCCTAGTCAGTTATATCATTCCATGGTTGTGAGCTTATGAATCTCAGTCTGAAAGCTCAAAGTATTTAATACATTATTTACTGTTGAAAACAGGGAGAGAAAAGTGCAACAAACCAAATATGTTCTCAATTACCATGTGTTTATTTCCATGATAATATGTAAGAAGCAATAAAACACTTTCTTTTTGTATTTTTCATAGGCAATATACGTGAAGGGGGTTGCTCCAGAGGGAACGTGCAAACAGCAAGGGTGTTCAGGGGTGGATGGTGTGGGGGTTGTCATTCACTGTCCTTAGAGCCTTGGCCACGTTTTTTTCAGTAAACATAATAAGTCATACAATTACAATTTCTAGTGAAGCATGTGTGTGGAAAATTAGTACGGTTTGGTAAACATTATCTGCGCCATCTTGCCTTTTCCCCTGATGCCACACTTTTTGTCGTGCGCACCCGCCATTTTAGGTGCCTCGATCAGAACCACCCTCTGCACGCCACTAACCCCCAGCACAGCTCTCAACCTCGCAGGCATCCCCCCGCATGCTGACAACCCCCCCCGCTCTCACATGCCTTGGGTCGTAAACCCCTCTTCGGCGCAGCTCTGCCTCGGAATCCCATCCTGTTCCCAGCGCGACACCTCCCTTCATTCCTTTCATGGTCCCAGGTCCTTTGATACAAACCCCCCTTTTTCCTGTGTGCCCGTTTGTCTTCCTCGTTCCCAGGCCGCCACCTGGCCCTGCGGATACTGTTTATTGCCCCCCCCCCCGTACAGTAGGAAGCTTCCCCCATTAAAGGACCCTCAAATTGATCAAAGCCCCCCTCCCTATGAGATCCGATCAACCCCACACATCCTGTGAATCGGCGGAATGTCCAGCTGCGCGATAATCATCACCTGTTGTGACCGGGCTGGGGACTTCAACTGTAAATGTGTGTGGGAATGGGCCTGAAGGGGAGATTCCGAGGATGTCCTTTCATACTTCAAAGCATTGCAAGAATGTGTTACCTGCAATAAAGATCATAAACCTGTGTATAAGAGGCCAGGCCTCAGAGATGCGGTTAGAGCACCTCGTGACGATACTTGCTGTCCGAACTGATGTGTTCTCCTCCGGAGAGAATAAACCCTTGTTTCCTGCCTTCCAGTCTCCAGCGCCTGCCTCTTCATTGATTAATATTTTGTGAGTTAAAGAGGCGACACCGCCGGGCAACACTTAAGGATCTTTGTTTATTGGTTGTCCGTGACCTTTTTTTTACAATTGGCGTCCCAAACGTGGGGCCCATCAGCGACACGTGGATCCAGTGGGAGAGGTCCTGACGACAGAGTGAACGACTGCAACGATTGGGAGAGCTCCTGCCCAATAGACCCTCGTCTGGCAGCCGATCATCCGAACTTCACTGGTTCCGAACAGACCTCTCTCGAGTGATCTACGGTCCTGACTGGGAACCATCAGGAGTGCCGCGAGGAATACGAGGAAAAGAGGACGATCGGGCGCTGGATTCGGAAGACAAGAAACTGTCCATACGGTCCGGGTAAGGTCGTGTAAACACGACGAATTGCGAAATGATTGTTTGATTGTTTGGAAAATACTAGTATTACTCTTTGTTGATTTGTTTGGAGATTCGCTGTCTGCAAACGGAGAAACAACAGGCTCCCTCTCTTTGCAAACAGTGAAGGATAGGTAACGCAGCCGTCGTGCCTATCTTTCTCCCCCACTGATTGATTGCTTGAACCCGAACTACGGTTCGTGGATTGTTCTCGGGAGATTTCCCTCTCCCACACTGATTAATTGTTTTGACCCCGAACTACTGTTCGCGGATTGTTTTCTGGAGATTCTCTGTCTGCAAACAGGAAAGAACAGGTTCCTCTTTGCAGATAGTGAAAGGGTAGAGGACGCAGACCTATGCGGGCCTACTTATTCTCCCCACTGATTGTTTGATTGACCGAACATTGACTGTTCGATATTGGTTCATGAGGTATTCACTGCCTGCAAACAACGTAGAATAGAAATATTCTGTCTAGTCTTTGCACGCAGTGATAAGGTAGGTAGTGCTGACTTTTGGTCCCATTGTGATCCGTCATGCCTATCTTCTCCTCGCTGATTGGTAATTGGTTCAACCCGGACCGTTTATTAGAGGTGGACCATCTAGCTCCGCTGGAAGGCACCCCTAATAAAGACATGTTCACAAAGTATGGATTAGTTACCATAGCCTATAGTAAGCTGTGGCACAAGTATACCAAAGAAAATCAAGAGAAAAAGTGGCCACTGATAGGATCCTTCGATCTTGATAAAATAGAAACGTTAGAAATAGCCCTTTGTAGTAGTAAGACAACGCCTATTATGCTCGACAGTCTCGGTATGTGGCGCAAAGAAGCAATGCAACGAAAGAAAAGAGACGAAGTCAGAGTAGGTAAAGAAACGCGACAGACAACCTTCCAAGCATCTGGTAGGCAAAAGGAAGGGATAGTGGCAACACGGTTCCAAGGAGTAAACGCAGGAAGGGAACGCTGTAAAGGAATATACCGACAGGACAACCCCAAGACACAACGACCCGAAAGTAATCCCCCGACACTACGCGCAGGACGACCAGACTTAGGGCAAAACCAATGTGCTTTTTGTAAATATTCCGGGCACTGGAAAGCCCAATGCCCGACTCTACTGAACAAGGGTAAGAGCAGAGGGCCGACAGAAATAACAGGCCGGCAGAAAGGGAAAAGGCGTGAGACAAAGATGAATCAGACTGACACGGACAGGCCGGATAGAACCACCACGTTTGATTACGCCCGATGGCACAGATTTCGCCAGACCGATTTCAGCGACATGTTTGAATCCTCATAGATCGAACAACGCTAAGACGGAAAACCCAGTCTAGCTCTAAGTTACCCGGTGACGAACCCCGTACTACCGCTACTGTTCCCGAACACAAAAGCCACCCTTTCGGATAACATACAGAAACAATACACAGAGTAGTCTCGGACAGATTAGTATACATTCCATTAATGAACTCAAACTCCGAGTGCAATGGGACTGATTACTCTCTGTTGCCCCCCCACTCTGTGAAAAAAAAAAGGCAATTACAGGCCTGCATAGACAAACCCCCCATTACCCAGACATGCCTGTCCAAACAAAATACCTACCCCCACTCCGGCAGTTCCCGAAATGCAGCAGGTCACCGGTCACGCCCATCCGGAAGGTGAAACACACAGCACGTGTGGAGCGGGGCCTACTGACAGCCATCGATCAAAAAGATCGCCAGTGGGATGTCCAGGAGGCACCACGGGCCCGGCATGTAATGGCCTTCCCATCCTCTTCTTCCTGGGGCGGCGTCCCCCGGGCCACGAGTAGGGAGGGGGCGGATGCAGATGACCCCCTCCCTCGTATCTCCTGGTCCGGCCATCACAAATACCTCCGCTGAAGAACTGGTGCAGGGTGGGCTGGGACGGAGAGGCGGCGCGAACGAGCCTCTCCCACCTCCCCAGGTAGGAGGTTTCCCAGCCCAGGCCCGGCGCCGAAATCCTCCAGCCGGGCGGCGACCATACTTCCGCAGCACAGGACATAGAATGGCGGCGACCATACTTCCGCAGCACAGGACATAGGATGGCGGCGACCATACTTCCGCAGCACAGGACATAGAATGGCCAGCAACCATACTTGCGCAGCACAAGACATACGATGGCCCTCAAGTGTACTTGTGGAGCACGGGATGTGGGGTGGCCATCATGTATACCTGTGAAAAGGGGCTGCGTGGGGTGCACTGGGAGAGGGAGGCGGCACGAACGAGTCTCCCTCGCCTCCCCAGGTGGAGGCGCCACAGTTGCACCCTAGTGCCCCGAGCCGAATGTCCTGCTCCTACGGCATGGTGTTCCATTTTCTCGCCCCAAGAAGTCTCTTCCACTCTTGCAGACGCGACGAAGGGCGGCTGCTGCGGGGTCTCAAAATGGCGTCTGGGCCCCCTGGAAGGCGGGTCTAGGCCGCTAGAGTAACTTTGACCAGCAATGTAACTCGGACGCTTGCCCACCGGGGCACGAGCCCCCACCTCCGACAGCATCCCCACAGCCTTGAAGATTCTACAAAGGTCCCCGGAGCTCTCAGCCCCTGCAGGCTTCCGGTGAGGAACAACTGCCTTGATCGCTAACGAAAATAACCACGACATAGCCACCCCTTCTGTTAGCACAAGTCTTTTTGAACTGCCGAAAGGGACTCTGGTCCAACCGCCGGTTGTGGGAAACATTTTGTCCCTGATGCTACTTCCGGACTAACCCGGCCTCGCCCAAAATGGCGCCGGTGTCAATAGGAACTTACGAACACCTCGTGGTGTTTTAGCTAATAAGACTTGATGTTCTGAGATATGTATATGATCCTTTGTACACTTGACGAAAAAGAGGAGGGTTCACTTGGCGAACATGTAAAAGGATCCCGTTAAAATGTTGGTTTCAATGTACGATTTATTATGATATTATTGCAACTGATACATAACCTCGCTTATGACACACGCCCACGGTATGCATCTAGGAAATTTGATTGCAACTAGTCTGACTGTGCTTCCAATTATGAAATGAATGCCCCTTGATCCCTCACCTATTGATAGACGTTTTTAGTTTCTTGCAAATGACTAAATAAACCCTTTAAAAATGTTTTTTAATGCTGCAAAATAGCCCCCCCTACTGTACGCGCTTCAGCCATCGCCGTGTCCGGCCAAATACGATTGCACTCTCATATCTACATGCTGAACGATTGTGCAAATAAAGGTTTTCCAAACTATGAACAGGTATTGCATGCTTTTGTAAAATGTGGGATCAGCGGGAGAGTTTTTCTGTGCGCTCTGCTTTGTTCTCTTTCTAAGGTTATTAGAAGATGGTTGCTCAGCCCCGGATTGAGGATCGAATCTAAGGCACGATACTCTGCCTCCAAATATGCGACTGGCTCAGGAACTAACGCATGGAGAAGGACCTCGACTTCTGAGGACGGGTAAAGTGAGCGGTGTAAATGATAGAATGTTATAAAGGTATGGTACTCAAAGGTACTAGGGAACTGGGTTGGCCGAAGAGCTGATATGCCTTAGGACATCACAGCGTTGGAAAAGATTTAAGGACCCCGATAGCTAGGTACATCTACAAACTAGATACCTCGCACTAAGCGCCTCTGATTTTTTTAACGTTTCCCTACACACGGCCTATAATGCCACACTCGGACCATCTCCCTCGTGAACAACCTATCGCTTGCCATCCTCACCACACTGCCCGCCCCCCCTGGCTTCAGAAACCAAGACCCCAGGGATTATATCCCGAGGAGATAAGACGAGTATGTGGTAAGTAAAGGACTTTCGTGCCCATGCATTTGATATGCTCGAATGTTGTCCCCCCTCCCTTCCCCTCTTTTCCTCCCTCTACAGATTACAATGGAATCACGACTGAGGTATGGTGAAGATCTGAAGCCTCGCCATGTCTGATACATGAAGCGGACTAACGCTGCAAGGTGGCACCTAAGGACACCCACAAACTACTCTTGTAACGAAAGAGCCAATAAGTTGTATGATATGATGAAACACGATCACTGAATGAGCACATGTCACGTATGTCTGAAACTATGAGAAAATGTTTTTTTTTATGCGACTGAAGCATTGACTTAACTAGTCAAAGGACCGAGAGTGCGACACAATGGTGCCTTTTACTCAATGCATGTCCCTTTGTACTCGGCCTAATGCTCGTCCGTCCCAAACTGCATGCTTTCGAAATTCTAACACAGACCCGTAATGTCTCAATGTTGTGTAATGCGCTGAATAGCCTATCTTAATACACGGCCACTCCCCATGTCGCACGTGTACTATTTAGCCTATTGTTGCTTTTCTTTCTTTCTCTCTCTCTCTCTCTCTCTCTCTCTCTCTCTCTCTCTCTCTCTCTCTCTCTCTCTCTCTCTCTCTCTCTCTCTCTCTCTCTCTCTCTCTCTCTCTCTCTCTCTCTCTCTCTCTCTCTCTCTCTCTCTCTCTCTCTCTCTCTCTCTCTCTCTCTCTCTCTCTCCCTCTCTCCCTCTCTCCCTCTCTCCCTCTCTCTCTCTCTCTCTCTCTCTCTCTCTCCTCCACACTCTCACTCTTCCTAACGACTGGCACCTAATTGGCAAACCACCACCCCTGGTGCACCACCCAATTGGCTCCAAATACCGCAAGTATTTGCACAAATTTGTCTTAAATAAAATCACCTTGATGCCATGTTACTACCTCTCCTTTCTGCTAAATATTGATGAAACCTAGAATTGGCCAAAAAGGAAAGGACAGGTAAGACGACTGAGGTTCCCTAATCTGACCCTTAATAAGGGAACTACATGTCAGTGGCTTCTATGATAAAAAAAAAATGCCTCAGGTAACGCGACCTTCCCCGTCCCGAATTGTCTCAATACCCAAACAGTAAAAGTGATCGAAGCATCCCCGTCTTCCCAGAACGCCCCCAGTTTTGTATCAGCTGCCCCGGACGAGAGTTTAAAAAAATATCCCTCACCCCCGGTTGTAAGAGATGGGTCGGCTTACAACTGACACAGGCCAGCCGTTGTTCCTAGAAATGATTTGCTGATGAGCAAGCTACAGAGTTTAGAATTCGAGAAATGTCACTGAACGCTTACCAACTGAACTGTGGCCTTCTGCTAGATAACGCCCTCATGACACAAAGCAAGACGATAGTCCCTCACCCCAGTTTACTATGTTCCTAGTTGTTTTCCATAAAGACCCCGGTCACCCCAAGGATGAGTCGAATAGTTATCGCAAGCCCCCCGGTTTTTAATGAAGTAGTCAGGTTGTAAGAGACTATGTAGAAATTAGAATGATGTTTGCGAAGTTAAGATTAGACCGAAATGAAGAAATTGTTGCAGTAAACCCTGTTGAAAGTAAAATGTTTAGCTGAAAGATAGGATGCATTGATATAATGGAAAATTGTTTAGCCTATGTTCATTCCTCAGAAAGATACCTATCAGACCATGGTGATAGCACGTTGCACTTTTTCGTAAAATACAAAGCCCTGGAGAACGGTATAGCTTCGTGAGGCTCGTACTAGGAAAGTGGGTCTCTGCCAGAAGAACTGACGTGACTGTAATAAACAAATGCAATGAATAGGTATCAGATCTCGTACCACGACAATGAATGTAATACCAACAAATACCAAAGAAATAGTTACGAAGGAAAGTTATAGGAAATCCAGCAAACCCATCATCAATTATTTATATGTTGGTTGTAAACCCCAATGTAACGGATGTTTCTCAGTTGCTTGGAGTTGGGAGAGAAATAGACTTATGTGATTACCTTCCTCTGCTAATTCTCTAAAGACTGTCTTTTCAAACTCATTTAAGGGTACCACTGTCGGAGGAGAGAGAGACCGGATGTGGGAGCACGCGGCCTGACTGCAGATCGTGGAACATCTGCGACATTGGCCAAGGCGAGACCGCAACAGTAAGGAGTCGCAGGACGAGGCACTGTTTCCGACAAAATGAAAGGAAAGGGCTGACCTGATGCCCCTGCTCGATGATCAACATGTGCCGAAAAGTCCCCGTCCTCTGAACTCGGTCATGGGCCCGCCTACCTGACGTTTTCCGTCCCCCTGGTCTGTTCCCGATCTGGCCCTGCTCCATCCCCTTTTCCTCCGACCTACCCTAAGGACTACTCACACACCCCCTTCTTCCACCTGAACTCTTTGACAATCGACTCGAAAAAGAAAAACTGCGGTCAGATAGAATAGGGTTTTTGTTGCAAACTAAAATGAAACTTGGGTGCCCTGTCTAAGGTACCCATGAAAGAATAGTTAGGACACAGGGCGAAAAAGGACCTTTTTGACCAGGAAAGCGAGGAAAAGGTCATGCCCTGCAACGCAGGACCTAGAATAGAGCTGGACACATAGCTCCACCGCCGGTGCTCAACAGTGCCAACAGAAGACGACAAAGAATGCTGAGAACTCACTAATGATGGTCCACGACAATAAGACTTCCCCTTCGAACAGTGACACCCCTGATTATCGTTTTTACTACGTCTCATTTCTCTCCCAGCCACCATTGTATTGATTATGCTCCAACCGAATACGAAATGAACTTACATATGTAATAACCTATCAGTTCATATTCCGAATGACTATAAGCATCTATGAAATGTACCCAACTCTCTCACTACAGAATCGTTTTTGTCCGATATTGCATTACTATGACTTTCCTGCAACAAGCTTAACGATAGGCCCGCCTCCTAGGATGAAAGATTTTAAATGTAATGTTTACAGCTCCTTCACCTGGGTTCCTACTTCTTTACTTATGACCGCCACAGTAGACATGGATAGGAAAAAGGCCAGCAAGATGTCTTGGGAATGTTAAAGGGAGGACTGTGGAAAATTAGTACGGTTTGGTAAACATTATCTGCGCCATCTTGCCTTTTCCCCTGATGCCACACTTTTTGTCGTGCGCACCCGCCATTTTAGGTGCCTCGATCAGAACCACCCTCTGCACGCCACTAACCCCCAGCACAGCTCTCAACCTCGCAGGCATCCCCCCGCACGCTGACAACCCCCCCCGCTCTCACATGCCTTGGGTCGTAAACCCCTCTTCGGCGCAGCTCTGCCTCGGAATCCCATCCTGTTCCCAGCGCGACACCTCCCTTCATTCCTTTCATGGTCCCAGGTCCTTTGATACAAACCCCCCTTTTTCCTGTGTGCCCGTTTGTCTTCCTCGTTCCCAGGCCGCCACCTGGCCCTGCGGATACTGTTTATTGCCCCCCCGTACAGTAGGAAGCTTCCCCCATTAAAGGACCCTCGAATTGATCAAAGCCCCCCTCCCTATGAGATCCGATCAACCCCACACATCCCGTGAATCGGCGGAATGTCCAGCTGCGCGATAATCATCACCTGTTGTGACCGGGGTGGGGACTTCAACTGTAAATGTGTGTGGGAATGGGCCTGAAGGGGAGATTCCGAGGATGTCCTTTCATACTTCAAAGCATTGCAAGAATGTGTTACCTGCAATAAAGATCATAAACCTGTGTATAAGAGGCCAGGCCTCAGAGATGCGGTTAGAGCACCTCGTGACGATACTTGCTGTCCGAACTGATGTGTTCTCCTCCGGAGAGAATAAACCCTTGTTTCCTGCCTTCCAGTCTCCAGCGCCTGCCTCTTCATTGATTAATATTTTGTGGGTTAAAGAGGCGACACCGCCGGGCAACACTTAAGGATCTTTGTTTATTGGTTGTCCGTGACCTTTTTTTACATGTGAAGGAAAATACAGTATTGTGGTCCAAGCTGGAGTGTGAGGAAGGGCGTCGATGTTTCGATCCATCTTAGGGCCTTGCGGATATTTATTCCTGGGCCATTCGGATCTTCATCAGGACGGGGTGGGGCAACCAATGGGCCTGTTCATGTGCCCACTCTGAATCACGGGGGTTGATCATGGGTCTAAGCTGTGTGGCTAAAGGACATTGTTCATGTAGCCATGTATGCTGATCCGCTTGGGAGATTGACTGGAGGCGGTGGAACCTGATGCAGTTGACTTAATTCCGCTCGGGATAGCTGACGGCTGTGTATTGTACAAGTCGGCTTCAATAAATGAAAAGGCGTTCTGGGTATTTTCTGGTGAATCGATCAAGTGGCGTCTCAGGAAGTTGGTAATTGCGAAAAAGTTTGGTTTGTTGCACTTTTCACTCCCTATTTTCAACAGTAAATAATGTATTGAATACTTTGAGCTTTCATACTGAGATTCATAAGCTCTCAACCATGGAATGATATGACTGAGTAGGGCTTTATCCCAATTTTAATTATATGGTCCAGGGCCATTGTTTTCTGTATCGAGTAGGTGAGAGTAGGCACATGGTGAGGCTGGGACTGACGACAGGCTGTCTCAACTGACCTATTGAAAAGTCAGGTCTTCAGCTTCTTGCGGAATTCAAGAAGTGAGGAGGAGGTCCTGATGTGTTCGGGGAGGATGTACCTATTTCAATGCTAAATATTCAAGAAACTCAAACTTGATCCTTTTGAGGAGTAATCCTGAAAACCTGGTGGATTCATTTATTTGGTGAAGACTATTTTCCCTTCACCTGATCCTTTTTTTATTGTTTCAGAACCCAATAAAAATCCCCCCACAATGGTGACAGTTGCAGTATAGAATCCACCTTTACTCACATTTTTATAGTGTATATAATTATAGGAATGATGTTACAAACGGGACGCAGCGTTTACAACGCTGTCGGTACAATGCAGTGCCATTACAACGTGGTCAGTACAATGACCGCGTTGTTACCATGCTTACCATTACAACGCAAGTCATTACAACGACTTGCTGTAGGGGGCTTTAGATGTTGGATTTAAAATTCAACACCTTCCCTACTGTTGCACAGACTGGAGTTGGAATAGTAAATTATACTATTCCAAACTCCACTGCGCCCTACAGCAAGTCTTTGTAATGACTTGTGTTGCAATGGTACGCGTAGTAACAACGCAGTCATTGTACTGACCGCGTTGTAAAAGCATGCGTTGTAAACGCATGCGAAGTAACGTCATATATTTGTTGCAAACCAGTTCCTTATGCAGGCATGCAGCTATAAAATATGTGTTAATCTTATAGCTTGCAAATGTAAATGTGCGTCTTTCTTCCTAAACCAATAGGTTTTCGTGTGCATGGCTACAAGCATGACTTAAGTGTGGGTTATCCTTTTGTATCGAGATGCGATAATAAGAGCGCTGCAGGTATATAAAGGCAGACCACCTACCGTGACTGCATCATTATTCTCTGGAAGGTACTTAGTTTAAAGACAAAATTATTTGCAACCTTTTTGTCGAACAAAAGACAGACTGGGGCCAAAAGTCTTTGGGGATCAATTGCGTGGAAGTATATTCAGGAAGGAGGGGCGGGTGAGTTTTAATGGGGGCTGGATCAAACAATGAAACAGCGCGTGCTGCCCTTGAAATACACTATGCAAGGTCAATAAAGGAAGATGAAGAGGCTTTTATAAACAATGAACATTCCTCATGAATTTTTTAAGAAGGTGGAAATGAAAAAAACATCAACTAAGTTGCGGTGGTTTGCATTCCAAGGCCGTGGAACGTTAACCGAATGCATGCTTTAGCAATTATTATTGCTGCATTTTAATTCAGCCTCCCATATCTTTGCATATTTCATATGAAACACATTTATTTCGAGAAAAAGCAATTAGTGGCTCAGAAAATTGGGAAAATACATCGTATGAACTCTGCACTGCTGGGTCAGTGAAATTGTTTTTTCATATATAATTTTCCCGGAAAGGACGTTTGTGCAGGGTTTATTAAAAGGAGGGAACTGTAATGTTAAAAATGCAGTGCGAGAAATATAATTAGTTCCTGCGGGATGAGAAATTAGTCGTACTCATAAGTTACAATATAGTGATAACTCGCATTCAATTTCTCCACTTATGAGCTGTGAGGCCTCTTATCATGCCTGTGCTGAATTACACATAGGAATAGGCCGCGTTCCCGGTGAAAGGCAGTTATTAGGGCGCTCCTGACATGCTTCAGCTCGCTGACATCCAGCCAATATCCTTTGCTTCTTAATTAGATTTTAAGGTTAGCTTGCAGGGACCGTGCAGGCTAGCATGCAAATGATACCATTGTTTTATGAGACTGAATGCTAAACATCTAAAACAAATATGAATTTGTGAACAAGCAAAGTCTAAGGCAGCCGTCCTGGTGGCTTCTTCGACTCGTTTTTAATTCAGAGATCAAATACTCTGAGGTTGTGTTCAAAAGTTTCATAACAGACTACTTGCATTTTTTGTACAGCCTTGAACAGCTGCCCTGCTGCAATTAGGTAAATAAAATCCAACAACTGAACAGCAGGTCAAGAAACCAAGCATCAACAGACACAGTAAAAAACATTCAGCAATTTTTAGCTGGCTGTCCTTCTCTGCATAAGTTAGACACATATATACTCTTTAGACAGCATAATTCTTAAAACGTAGCCACCACTGACCTCACACAAGTAAGAAAATGTATTTGAGGCATGTTTAAACTCTCCATCAAAAGCCTTGCATCATTGTCTACATTCTTTTCAGGAATTAAACCAGATGAGTTTTGTTTGGAGGTAACAATTCTGGAGAAATTGACATAGAATGTGTGAAAAGAAGGTACATAAATAAATCTAGTTCAGATTGCTCTCCTTAACTGCAAATAAACATGTTATGTAGGAGAAAGAAACAACACAATGTAGCAGGTAAACTTGAGGGCGAAAATTGTTCTAAGAGATTTAATGCATGGGATAATTCACCCATGTCCATTTGGCTTGGAGTCCAAGCGTAACTGACCACTACGGCTCGAGGTCCTCGACCGTGTCTGCTCTATTCATGTATCACATTACAAACAATTTCTCAGAACAAGGGGGAGGGAAGAAGAAGCTATGGTCCTTTCGGCTTCCGTATCTTAATCCAAAAAATCAGGGGGAGAATGGACCGCTTGTACCTGTGTAACCAGGATCACTTGGTGGACCTTGCTAAAAAAACAACTCATTAGCGTACACAAGAGGTGGGCGGTATATCTTGATTCTCCGCCTATGTGTAGTGTGACAGCATCATCATCGGGTTTTATTGTGGGTATGCTGACCTCCACCTGGAGGAAGACCAACTGGTGATACAGTAGCTTCCAAGGATAAAAAAGTGAATGTGGTGCTCAAGTGAAGTGATTTAAAATTCCCTATACCGCCATGTAAGACAATTCTTTAATGGAATGGTGGTATGGAAAAATAAAAACAAAGTGGTGCGTGTGTAGATCAAGTTACCAATATAGCGCACTCTTGAGATCATATCGGTGGTCGACATGTTTGTACCCCTTTGATGCCTAAAAACAACATGTCCATCAATGTCAGGAACATGCTGGCTGCTGAGGCGAGACCACACTGTAGCCTCAGGAATTTGTAGGCACCAAAGAGGGATACAAATGTCCTCAATTCTTGAGACTCTTCAGTTAAAGGGACCTGGTGGTAGGCTAATCGTAAATCAATCAAGGAAAACCATTTGGCCCCCCAAGACTCTCTAACAACTTGTGAATTTTGGACGGTGAGTGGCAGTCCAAAATTATTTTCTTATTCAGTGCATGCATATTTTCTTCATGATACAACTATGGGTGCCACTCACTGTGATTAATGCGAAGGCTGAATAATTCTTTGTGTGCGTAGATTGTGTAGGGTGATTTTTGGCTCTTCCCTAATATTAATAGGTACAGGTCTTGCTTTGTACGCTATAGGTTGAGCATTAAGCGTAAGTCTTATGTGATGAAAAAGTCCCTTCATCAACCCCACTTGGTCGCTGAACACTGCAGCATTCTTATCTAGAATTTATTTGACTTAAACCTCCACACAATCTACATGGCACACTGGCAAATCACCTACCATCACTGGGTTGTCAGCCCCGGGAACAAGATCCAGGCCCATGCATGCCAAATCTTGGAAGCCAATTATATTCTAGCCCTTCACAGCTACATACACCTTCGTGTATGTTTCCCTGCCAAATCATTGTATATTAGCTCAAAAATAACCCACCATTTCAATGTCTTTTTCCCAAAACGCTTTGGGGTTCACATCAGAATTACAAAGCAAAAAATATTTCCCCCGAACTCTTAAAAAGTGCTCTCTCTTAATATGGTTATTGGGGAACATGCATCCAACATGACCTTAAAAGGAATGCCATCAATCAAAGCTGTACATATTGGTCCTTTAACTATTTTGTTCTTGCCACCACAGTCAAGTTTTAAAATTATATTGATGAGGGTTTCAGAACACAAAGCCACCTCAATTTCAATACTACCAAACTTTACCAGTTTTTGTTGCTCATGCAAACACTTTGAAAGTGACGAGTTGTCTTGCAAATTATGCAACGTTTGCCTAATCCTGGACAACCTGCAAAACTACTTATGTGGCTTTTAGAACCACACCTGTAACAATAAGTTGAAGGCTTTTTGTTCACAAACTTGGATGTATTCCCTTTGGTATTAACCAAACATAAAGAACCTTCATGCTCCCTGTCTGTGAATGATGCAATGTTAATTCTTATAATGGACCCTGAATGCATTAGCTTGGTTGAGATTACCCACCTTTCGATACTTGTTGCCAAATATATAAGCTCTGCTAATGACTGGTTTCTGCAACAAAGCAATCTCTCTTGAATTTTTCTAAATGCACAGTTAAAAACAAACTGATTTTGAATATAGTTTTCTAAAGTCGGGCCAAATTCACATGCAGTCACCAGTACTCTACATCTGAAAGTTGCTTGTGTTTATAACATTTGTGGAGTTCCAACATAATTCTAGGTTCATCAGGAAACTGCTTTCTCAATCTGGCTATGGCCTCTAAATAACCATTCCATTGCCCATCACCTTAAGGTGATTGTATTGGTGGAAGACGATCAAATATTTACTAATCAGCTTGCCCCAATCTTCCAAACAATAATGCAAATTTGCATGCAGTACTATATCCATTGGCATCCATTGGCATCAATTGGTACTAAATGGTTATCAAATAACTGAATCACTGTACCTGTTTCATTGCTGGATTGCCTAGTTTACTAAGAAATGGTGGTGGTTGAATAATTTGATGAGTAGAATAAGCCATGATAAAATAAATAGTCTAAAATTAAATATGGGGACTAGAACCTTGAAAACTCACCAAACAACAGTAAAGAAAAACAAAACTTCGAAGAAAATGCTGAATTCAGTAAGTGTTGTTCCCTTAAGATTAAGTTGCTTTAGTTTTTTTAATGTAAATTACTCGCCTATTGGTAAATTGTAGTTGTAAATTGCTTGTTGATCGGTGATAGTGGACATATTGAAACAGAATTAATGACCACACTAAATATGGCTGCCAAGTGATGATGTATATCGTGCTGAGCTTATTTGTTAATAATCACGACAAGAAGATGTCAGTCGTGCAGAGCTGATGGATGTGTGCCAACACTGAGAAAGTGCATGCACGGTATCATGTGACTGGACGCTTGTGAGGTCGCCGGAATGCGCTGAATGAAGTTAATCCTTAACTCGAAGGATTTGTTGATGCGATGGCCTGGGGTTGTGAGCCTGCTTGTAGCACCCGTCAGTAAGAGGGGGCTGAGACGTAAACAGCTTCTCGATATCAACTGCCGATAAAAACAGGGGTCCTAACTGAATTACCGCTGCGTGGCTTTGCCAGTGGGTGAAATCTGCTTGTCGCCAAATGTAGCAGGTAAACACAAAGGCAAAAATTGTTTCAAGAGAATTAGAGCACGGGATAATTCCCCCAATGCATGACACGTCCATCTGGGTTGGAGTACAACTGTAACTGCCCACTACGGCTCAAACTTTTCACCAGTGTCCTCTCGATGCATTTGTCACATTACAAACAATAACAGTGTCTCGAGGTGCATTCCTCAAGACACACTATGTATATCACACACACTGACTTTAACATGGACAGTATTGACTCTGTGAGTCAAATTAGACATTGCATTGTGTTAGACTTGGCATGTTTTGGCGTGCTTCCTCTATCTTTCTGCTTTCTGACCTCCCCGTTCTGACTGTGTTTTTGCTGGTTTAGTATCTCTGCGCACTTTCTCACTGCTGTTCGGTGTTAAATTGCAAATGCTCATGTTGAAAATGTTATCATGAATAGGTGTTTCCATGATTGGCATATTTGATTTACTGGTAAGTCCCTAGTAAAGTGCACTGAAAGTGTCAGGGCCTGTGAATCAAATGCTACTAGTGGGCCTGCAGCACTGATTGTGCGACCCACAGAAGTCACCCTGTAAAGGTAACTCAGACCTGCCACTGCAGAGACTGCATGCAGATGTAACTGCCCTGTCGACCTGGCATGTGCACCCACTTGCCAGGCCCCAACCTTCTCTCTTCTTACATGTTAGTTACCCATAAGGTATGCCCGTGGTACCCCTGAGAGCAGGGTGCAGTGTATGTGAAAGGTGGGACATGCCCTGGTGTGTGTGGCATGTCCTGATAGTGAAATACTGCCAATTTAGTTTTTTACTATTGCACGGCTACCTGTTCCCATAGGATAGAATGGGGAGTTTGCATATAACATCTTATAAGCATAACTACCCCTGGGAACAAGGTAGGAAAGTAAAGTTTAGTATGCTTGAACCAAGAATGTTAAAATGCATCTTTCAGTAAGGGTGATTTTTACATTCTGTGTTTGAAAATACCACTGTCAGAAAGTAGGAATTTTCTTGCTTAGCCATCCAGTATGCCTCTGCTAGGATGTGTATTGACTGTCTTGCTTAGGAGTGACAGGGGCTGGGGATGTACAGTGGCTCCAGAGAGTCTGGATGAGTCAGAGCTGGGCTAAATAGACCTGAGCTGCATTTAGAGTAGGGGGAGGAGATTTCCTTTAACCTGAATGGGCCTGGTCTTCCTTCCACAATGCTGTCTGCACCTCCTGTCAGGAAGCTGGGCCAGAGGTGACAGAACTGGTTTGGACTAAGCACAGATACTCTCTGCCTGAGAGAACAAAGGGATTTACGAGTATAAATATTGGGGCCCAGACCCCAACATTTTATAACTTGCTGGAATCAAGGAACCTGCCAAGAAGAAGAGCTGGAAGAGCTGCCTGGTGGAGTACTGCCTCTTTGCTGTGTTGTTGCTTTGTTGGGTTGGCCTGCAGATGCTCCTTCAGCCTTGGGAAGTGAAAGGGCTGCACTAAACTTTCTCTTACTTGTGCTGACTACTTCCAAGGGCTTGAAGTAGGGCTTGCCTCATGTTCTGAAGTCTCAGGGACTGCAAAGACTTCACCAACCTCTGGGGACCACTTCTAGAACTGCTGTTTCAGTTACCACAGAGAGTAAGGAAATGCACCGCAACCCTGGTCTCACCGACAATGACCAACGCCGCCGCCCCAACCCACTGCTTGCACCATGACCTGTGGGCACCGCACTCCGCACCTCCTCGCTTCACTTTGCCATCCAGGTTTCTCCGACTCCATTGATGCTGCTGACTTTGACACCCTTGACCGCATCGTGGCTGGGGGCACCGCTCGTAAGTTTCACGACGCACGCCTCATCCCACAGAGCAGTCTGGGCTGACCGTTGCCAGCTCCCGCTAACTGGCTCTGTTGCTTGCACCACAACGTGCCCAGCACCGCATCGAGCACACCTCACCCTGCACCATAAGCGTTGGTCTCACGACACGCTCTGGACGATCATCATCGAGTCGCTGCCTGCACCTCATTGAGAGGGCACCGCTTCCCGCACTGCTTCCATTTTGCAATGTAACCGTGATGATGGTCATGACCGTCTCGCACGTACGTGTGAGCCACAACAAGGAAGGTACTGTTGCCGTGTCTGTCAATGCTTTCGGTGGCCCATACCGCTGCGGTCGGCTGAAATTGTTAGACTATGTTGTTTTCAGCATCGAGGTAGCCCCGGATGGAGCTACCGACTCATACAATCTGTGTTTTTGAGGTATTTCTGCAATTCTAAGGATATATTTCAAAGTATATATTTTTAAAGTACTGTGTGTTGGATTTTTATCCTTTTGGTCTTGTTTTGGATATCTAAAAATATTGGCTACTAGCAGCCCGTCCCGACGTTGTCTGGTATGAATTGCTGCTGGCCAGTAGTATATTGTTTTGTAGGATTTCGTTTTGATAGCATTTCTTATCTGTGACAGGCCTGTGAAACGCTCTCATTCACAGTGCACTTCTGATGCACTTAAGAGTGCGCGTTCAGTAGTGTGTGAACTCGAGTTTCCCTACTTTATTTTTCCTTGCAATATTATATAGTGCCAACTCGACAACATGGCATGAGCACAATTTACATTACAGAAGAACACATTAGTTTGTGGTAGGCACAGGGGAGACAAAGCGATTTGCCTGGAATCACAGGATGTTGAGCTGATGCCGAGATTTGAACGTAGCTACCCAGCTCTAAAGTTCGCAATTTCAGAACTTGTGGTGGGAGGTGTGTCTAAAAGTGTATGTCGGTGCTGGCCATCAATGAGAGAGACCTGTGCATTTTTCAAATCGGTGGTGAAAAAATATGAGTGTTTTGCTGGAGATGTGGGCCGCCGTGCCACCAATGTACTTACCGGGGGAGGGTAAACACCCATTATTCTGCAACTTTCTTTCCGCATACCATCACTCCGCATACTTTTATTACGAAAGTACCATGACTCCGCAATGCCATAATAACGCATGGAATTACATTTTATATGCTTTTACCACACATACATTTACAACAAAATTGGTTGTAAATGCATGAATGGCAAAAGTATGTTTTTTTTAATGTTTGGATAAGGTAAGTATGAATATAGGGTTATATGTTTTGGGGTACTGAGGTATATGTTTTGGGGTGTTTGGGTATTTTTAGGGTTCAGGGGTAGGTTTGGGTTTTGGGTTACAGGGGTATTTTTAGGGTTCAGGGCTAGGTTTGGGTTTTGAGGTACAGGGGTATTTTAGGGTTCAGTGGTAGGTTTGGGTTTTGGGGTACAGGGTTATTTTTATGGTTCAGGGCTAGGTTTGGGTTTTGGGGTACAGGGGTATTTTAAGGGTTTAGGGCTAGGTTTGGGTTTTGGGGTATTCAGGGGTAGGTTTGGGTTTTGGGGTACAGGGGTATTTTAAGGGTTTAGGGATAGGTTTGGGTTTTGGGGTACAGGGGTATTTTAGGGTTCAGGGGTAGGTTTGGGTTTTGGGGTACAGGGGTATTTTTAGGGTTCAGGGCTAGATTTGGTTTTGGGGTACAGGGGTATTTTTAGGGTTCAGGGGTAGGTTTGGGTTTTGAGGTACAGGGGTATTTTTTGGGTTCAGGGCTAGGTTTGGGTTTTGGGGTACAGGGGTATTTTTAGGGTTTAGGGATACGTTTGGGTTTTGGGGTACAGGGTATATTTATAGGGTTAAGATGGGTTAGTGTTTAAGGGTGTTGGGGTATTTTAAGGAGTAAGGGTGGGTTATATTTATGGGGTGCAGGGGTATTTAAAGGGACCAGGGTGGACACCCGGAGCTGGAATGTACAGAACCTGGGAAGAAAAAACAATGAAATATTGGGCATAACGCTGGCTTTTTTTATTTTCGTAATCCCAGAGTTGTGGTTCCTGAGATTACCCGCCTCAAGTTTTGGGCTCTCTCTTTATTATATTAGTATAGATGGGGGCGTGGTTAAAGCGCCATGTGTGATAGAGCCTGAATTGGAAGCTCTGCCGCACCAGCAAAATGTTACGTTCTGCAAGAGTGCAATATTTTGCACCTTTTGAATGCGGAAATTATGGAAATGAAGATCGGAAGTTGCCACAAGTAAGCTGAACGGTTTTATATGTCCTGAGCGTGTCGCGCACACCTCTATTTCTGCATTTCTCTTCTTCTCCTCAGAGCGCCCGCCATTTTGAATGCATTGCATTCTTTCATAACGCGCTCACCGGAATATACAGACTTTTCTCTTCAATAAATCCATCAACAGCTGGCAGCTCTCCTGTTTTTTTCTGAAGAAGCTACTTCACACAGTAAGGAGAGCTTTGCCTTTACCTTCAGTCTTCAAGGTTATATTATTTTCCTCAGATCACTACGTCAGCATACCCTTCCAGCTGGCTAAAAATGTAACATGCAAATTGGTCTTCTCTTCACTATGCTTTCTCATCAATGGCTCTTAGTATTTTGAACCATTTTGCACCATGGAAAAGCAAAAATAACCTGCCTTTGTGTTTCTCATGCCTCCTCAATAACATAATTTTCCATCATTCAGCTGAACTTTCTCTGTGATATATTCAATGTAACGATTATTGTTATGAAGCTTTGCATCATTCATAATAATATGGTCTCCTCCTCTTCTTAATGTTCATCTTGGTTGGGGGGCGCTAGGTGGCGCCAAACCAAGATGGCCGCACTGTAGTGAGGCTCTCGCCAGATCGAGCCTTTGACCGATCCTGCTGACCATCCTGACCGGGGATACCTGTTCTATCTCCCCACCGTGGTGACCGCAGCGCTTTCCTGCACTCAGCGGTGCCAGCAGCGCCGAAATCGCCCGCCTGGAAGCGGAGATATCAGCGGCTTTGCTCGGAGGCGGCTCGGGCTGTCTGCCAGTGACCCGCCGCTCCGGGACCGGCTGGCCAGGAAGCTCCGGGGATTTGCGGCCTCATCGGAGCTGCGGACACATCAACTGCGGAGCACACGTTCAGCCGCCGCTTCCTCTGCGCCTGTTTCTTGCTGGATGGGGACCTCCCTGCATTGAAGGTGAGCCCTTCCTCTTACTGCCGCGTCCTGGGAGTGACTGCGGACGGCCGTTAACGGCGGAAAAAGGCGCGAACACGGCCATTAGCGGCGGAGCGGATTTCAACGAGCAGTGACAGGACGCACTATCTGGAGCCGCCTCCCACACTACTTTAGGGTCTGCAGAGGCGCTGATACAGCTGGGACAATACTGAACTTTTGCAGGGAGCAGCCATATATCCTGCGCTGTAGCGCATTGAGGCTACACTAGTCCCACTTGCTATTTATGACCCTCCCGCCGCCCTCGCAGTACTGTGGTCTACCTGCTGGCTCCCTTAGGGCTGTGGGCTCGTTCATGCTGCTTGTGTGACCCTGCATGCATCTCATACGGCGCTCTCTGCACCCGCCTGCTCCCCTGAAACGTCCTTCCCGCCTTTCAACACACGAGGTGCACTGCCGGGGGGTTGTCAACACACCGGCCCAGAGAGCACATCGTTCCCAGCGCACACTGACAGGGCGCGGAGGCCGCCTCACTGCTCCTTCGCATGCCTACGTGACCTTGCCCACCGGCTACGCTGACCATTGGCACAGGGCCGGCGATATCTGCCCAAAACCACTTGCTCTGCTACAGGACGCAACCTGCGATTTGATCTGGCCCCCCTTACAGTTACTGCTTTCCTGGTTGCTCTTCTGGTTACTCTCCTGTTGTGGTCCGCACAGAGAGACCCTGGCTGATGTGTCGATGGGCGGATCTAGCTAACATCAATTGCTTCTCCTGCTTCACCGGTGGCCGGGGAGACATTGTTCACTAGCCCTGCCTCACTGCTGTGGGCTCGTGAGCCGAAGAATTCAAACAGACGTCACCTCTGAACTGCACTGCGCCCATAGTGCCACTTCCACAAGTGTTCTTTCTCGCTCTGCCACTCCGCCTTGTCACATAGACGCTACTTCGCGTCACCACACACTGGCTGCTCCTATCACGCCGGCTGCGCGTGCACCTAGACACGACATGGGCCGCAATGACGCCAAACAGACCAAAATACCGTTTGAATCTAAACGGGCCTCCAGAACCACGCACGAACCCGAAGGTAGCCCTCCTGCCCGTGGACCACCGGGGGACGACTGGAAAGCCTTGCTGCTGACCATGCAACAGAGTCTGACAAGCATTGACGCCAAAGTTGACACGATCAATACTCGCATGGACAGTGTGGTTACCAAACTGGAACAGCACGACACCAGACTCAAAGAAGCGGAAGATAGAATATCAGATCTGGAAGATGGTGCCACTACGAACGCCAGGCAGGTGACCCAAATGGACAGGCTCTTAAAAATCATCGCGGAGAAAAACGAGGATTTAGAAGCCAGGTCCAGGCGCAACAACATCCGCGTCCTGGGCCTTGCAGAGTCCACCAACACTGGGAAAATGGAGGTGTTCATTGAAAATCTGGTCGTCGAACTCTTTGGTAAGGAATCGTTCTCCTCGCACTTAATAGTGGAGCGAGCCCACAGATCCTTGGCCGCACGCCCACCGCCAGGTGCCCAACCTCGTCCCATCATAGCGAGATTTCTCAATTATAGAGACCGGGACGCGGTGCTCCGACGAGCGAGAGAGATTGGCACGGTGAGCTACTGTAACACTACACTCTCATTTTTCCCGGACTTCACCCAGGCAGTACAGGAAGCCAGGAGGAAATTCATAGGTGTAAAGAAAAAGCTCCAGGATCGGGAGATGACATACGCAATGTTGTACCCGGCTAAATTGAAGATTTCCTACGGGGGCAAACAGCACTTCTTTCAAAATCCTCAGCAGGTGGAGGACTTTCTTAAGCACCACAGGGCGGACGAAACCAGAGGAGGCGCTGAAACCCATCGCTCCAGATCCACTTCGCCTATGAACCAGCAGGAATAGTCCATATTCACAGTGACCGCTCCGTGGACAAGAAGTGGTGACGGACTAGAAGCCTACACCATGGTGAGATACAAATCGATAATGTTGCTTGACTTGGTATACATATTTGGCAGGCTCGATCGCCCACCTCCGTCCCACGCCGAGAGACCGGGTCTTTGCCTGGTTCCAAGTGGGTGCGAGTAGGGAGGTGGATGGCAGGTTTGGTGCCCCTAGTACGGTACCCCAATAGGCGAGCCCCAAACCCCCCCTTCTTGTGGTAGAATGGAGGGATACGTGACATTTCTAGGGTTTTTAAGTTGGGGAGTGGGAGGGATAATGGGGATTGGGTGGGTTCAGGATGCCCGGCGAGTTGGGGTTGCCGGAGTGGGTGGGGGAATGTTCCAACATATTACCTGCAGGACAGAAGTGTTTGTTGTCCACGTTAGCAGTTGGGCATACCGAGAGGGTAGTTGGGTTTCGATTCCTATATTTGCTGCCATTTGTTATTTGTGCATGGATGTTGTGGATGATTGGCGCTCATTTTTTCCGTTAGAAATATGGGAGACGTAACTGAACCACTGCCCGCTTCGCAGTTCCGAGTAACCTCCTGGAATATACGGGGACTGAATAACCCAAAGAAAAAAAGACAAATACTGGGGTATCTTGACAGACACGGGATATCTGTAGCTATGCTGCAAGAAACTCATCTGATGCCTAGCGGTTCCCCTCCATTCGCTTCTAAATGGGCTGTGAGCAGGGTGTTCTCCTCCTATTCTAATTACGCTAGAGGGGTGGTAATACTGGTGAAACGAGGAACACATTTCACTCCAGCTGGGACTGAGATAGATGCTGAGGGGCGCTACTGTATGCTATGGGGGAAATTACACTCACACACAATACTGTTTGCATGTTATTATGGTCCTAACACGGATGACCCTGATGCTCTTCTCACCCTGTGGGGGAAAATACAGGCTTTGGGGATAGATCACGTGGTGCTGGGGGGAGATTTCAACACGGCCCTCATACCCGCACAGGATAGATCGCACCCACATGCCTCTCATTATACTAATACTCAGAGATCACTAATAGGAATACTGAAGGAGCACCGCCTGGTGGATGCGTGGCGACATATGCATCCCACCGCCAAACAGGGTACTCATTGCTCTGCGTTCCACTCCACATGGGCCCGCCTTGACTATATATTTGTCTCAGCAGGTCTATCCCCATGGTTAACCAAAGCAAGTCACCTGGCGCGCACATACTCGGACCACTCCCCGGTTCTTCTCTCCCTAACCATTCCCCTTACAACTCCCCCTTTCCTGAACTGGCGCCTAAATCCCGCACACCTGACTGACACTGCCTTCACTGCTGAATTGGAGCAGGAAATCACAGAGTTCTTTGAACGGAATATTAATTCAGTTTCTAGTCTCACTACAGTTTGGGAGGCCTTTAAAGTGACAATGAGGGGGAGCTGTATCGCCAAAGGGGGGGGAGTTCTCAAGGCGCTGCGAACAGACATACACAAGCTTGAATTGGAGCTCCGTCAGCTGGAGCGAGAAATGGCGAATGGAGACTGGGACGGCGCAGTACATGCTCAGATCAGGGACAAACTGAACGAATACTCAGAAGCGGCGGAGAGGGAAGGCAAATTTCTGGGTAAGCCCTTTAATGCTCGGATATATGGTGAGGGAGACAGACCTGGCAAGGCGCTTGCTAATGCAGTCAGAACCCCTCGATATCAAAATTATGTCCCGACTTTATTGGACAAACATGGCACACCGCACCACGATACCGTGACACAGCTCCAAGTGTTAACTGAACACTACACCTCGCTTTACACCTCACATAGGAACGACACGCTCAATTTGCAGGAATATCTAGAGGACACTGCTATTGCCTGGCTGGGACCGTCCCAGCAAAAATTCCTTCATCATGAGCTCGAACTTGATGAGATCAAGGATGCCATCATGTCCATGAAGTCAGGGAAAGCACTGGGGTCGGACGGCCTTCCGATAGATTTTTATAAATCCTTTCTACATGTACTAGCACCCATACTGAAACAGGTCTTTTATGCGGCATTGGAAGAAGGCTCACTCCCCCTCACGATGCGGGAAGCATTAATAACGTCGCTGCTGAAACCAGGTAAGCCACCCGAGCATTGCGATTCCTTCAGGCCCCTCTCGCTATTGAATACGGACAGCAAGATCTTAGCTAAAGTTCTCGCTACACGTCTTAACCTCCTTATGGAAAGACTCGTCCTTCCAGATCAGGCGGGGTTCGTTCCGAACCGTGCCACGTCCCATAATTTGCGTACCTTACAAGCAGTGCTGCAAGATATTAACCCCAGGTGCGAGGCTGCTGCCGTTTTCCTGGACGCTACAAAGGCGTTCGATTCCCTGGAGTGGGACTACCTTCTTACACTGCTCGAGAGGATGGGAGTCCCCTTTAATTTTCTGGACTGGATTCGGCTGTTATACTATAAACCCCAAGCTACGGTGCTACTCAACGGTGCGCGCTCCGCTCCGTTTGAGATCTATCGGGGTACCCGACAGGGTTGCCCTCTGTCCCCGATACTCTTCGCAATCGCCATCGAACCCCTAGCCGCGAAGCTTAGACAACACCACAAACATCGTGCACTAGTCTACCCGGAACGGCAACTCCTGATCGCATTATACGCTGATGACATGACCCTCTACGTAGACAATCCACGAGATAATCTGAATCCCTTATTGCGCGAGATTACTAAATTTGGGGCTATAGCGGGGATACAGATCAACTGGGCGAAATCTGCTATGTTCCCCTTGACAGACAAGACCTCGGTGTTTCCTCTTGACTACCCCCTGGTGTGGGAACCCGATGAAATAAAATATCTAGGAATCAAAATCACCAGGAATAGAGAGGACCTTATCAGAGCTAACTATGGGACGGTCCTGGACAAATTGACAGACAGCGTTACACGGTGGCTACATCTTCCTCTATCCATGGCGGGCCGCATTTCACTTATTAAGATGGTGGTCCTCCCCAAACTATTGTATCTTTTTACGAATATTCCCTATAGCCCGGGGTCTTGCTTCTTTAGGGCCCTCGACTCCCAGCTCTCGCGACTGATCTGGGGAGGCAAACAAGCTAGACTTAGTTTGAAAACCCTGATGTTACCTTACCACCAGGGAGGGTTTGAAGTCCCGGACTTCCGAAAATATTACGATTGTGCCCAGGGCCATTTTGCTGCGTCTGGTTCCATCCCCCTCCATTTATGGCCCACCTGGCGGTTGAGGATGGTTATATGAGACCAGAAAAACCCTCTGGGTATCTCTACACTACGGTCAGTATGACCGACAGAGACCCGTCTACGGTGGACTGTACTGTCAGAGCCTGGAAGCGCATTGCAGGGCATATGGGAGTACTATTCGCCTACTCGCCTCTAATGGCGGTGGCTAATGACCCCAGGTTGAGTATCGCCCGAGAAGAATTGGGACGTAAATTCCTTGCCAAATACGCTATAAACACATGGGGAGATCTTTACCTGCAGGGCGCCTTCCGCATAGCGGTGCAGATTTTTGGGGACAACACCCCCACGATGATGGATACTTTCCTCTATGTCCGCCTCCGACAAAACATAAAATCCGTCACGCCCAATTTTCCGGACGAACCAGAAATCATGGCGCCTCTGCACTCCCTGCTCCAGGCCACGGTCCCGAAGCATGTAGTCTCCATGTTGTACAAACACGTCCAGGTGGCTCCATCGCCCCCCTCCTTTAGAGCCCGGCAGGACTGGGACGCTGACCTACCCGAACCCATATCAGACGAGCAGTGGGAGACGAGCTGCTCTCACACACATGCTGTAACCGGAAACACACGTCTCCGACTGATCCATTATAAATTCTTGCACCGGCTCTATTTCACGCCGGCAAAATTGCACCGTCTGGGCCTCAAAGACGACGATAGATGTCTCCGATGTGGCATCCCGGGGGCAGATTTTATACACCTAGCGTGGGGATGCCAAGCAGTCGCCACGTACTGGGCGGAAGTGTTTGACGCTCTCTCGGAAATGCTCGGACTATCCATAGACCCTTGTCCTAAGATAGCGCTGCTCGGACTAGCTCACCCTGCTGTTAAGACGAACCGCAAATTTTTTGCACTGAGCCTCCTTCTGGCCAAACGTCAGGTGGCATGCAGATGGGGCAGAGGGCGGGCACCTAAATTTAAGGACTGGTTGAGTTGCATGGCTACCTGGCAAGAACAATTACACAACTATGCTGACCTCTTACCACCTAAATCACGACCCAAAGATCGATGGGGCCCTCTTACTTCGTACCTACTTCACTTACACAATAATGAGCATTCTGTGGAGGAGGATAATTGAGGGGTGGACTGCAGCGATAACCGATCCGTTCACACACGGGGGCTATGCCCATTCACACACTTTCAATGGCATTACCCCAACACGCGCCTCCAACATATGCTACCCCCTGCTGGACATGGCTTAATTTGGGACCTGCGTAAGTGAACACACGCAGCACATACTGTTACGCCCCCCCTGATACATAACATACGGAACGTGGTGTGACGGGGTTGCGGGGTGACGAACGTCCCCCCCCCCCCGCTCACCTCTTGTATTATTCGGACTTGGTTCGGAACGGATATTCTCATTCAGACAATCATCCACTGCAACACATCCATAGCACGACACAATATCGCACTCTCTGCATGGCAAGCGAGCACACTACCTTCCCCGTGGTTGAGTCAACATTATTGCAGTAGTAATGACACGGCCAGCATTGCCTGGCATCCGATGCTGGATAGTGACTTCGACCCTGCGCCCCCCGCACAACTAAGCTCCATCATTCCACTGCTCCAGTATGGAGGAGTCACTGGGGGAAGGAAATGAAAAATGCTATGTTGTTAAGTTGTTTTAAATGTAAAAAGTAACCTCATTGTTTTGCTGCTCAAGACTCACAGTGTAATCAAGATGATTTCCTGCAATTTCCTCTATGATCCATGTTTCATGCTAACGCGGCCGGCCCGGATGGGTTGTAGGCGGCTTGCTGTGTGCATCCCATAACTTTATTAGGACTGCTTGTCCATCCTCTTTCGAGACACTGTGAAAGCCGGCCCAGGAATGTGGGTTGTAGGCACTGAGCTGTATTCCATGTGTTTATGACCAATAAAGGTTTTCAAAAAAAAAAAAAAAAAAAAAAATGTTCATCTTGGTTCTATTTCATACTAGTATTTTGACTCTTGCATACCAAGCCTACAGCTTTATTATTTCCTTACTTATATTGTACACTGTGCACAATTTTTACTGGGTTGCAGTATGCATATGGGCAGACTACGCAAGCCTCAATTTGTTTTTGTCCCCAAAACTTCCTCCACAGCATCATCTCCGTCTACTGTTCCCTTCGCGTCTGCTGCTCCTTCATCCACTATAGATATGGCTGGAGTCTCTTCTGCTCGTAACCAATTGAGGCATTCCACTCCGCAGAAAGCTTCTCTGCCTACCTTAACACCTAAAAGACTGAAACAAGATCCGCCATCTCCAGATAAACCACCTTCTACCATCTCCTTGGAATTACTCTTGGATGAAATACGTGCCTTGCGTCCGTTTGTGGAGGAGACGAAAAATAAAATGCAGTTTCTGGAGGAAAAATGGTCCTCAAAGGAGGGTAGAATTTCCACTGTTCAGGATGACTCTCAAAGAATATTCTCTCTGGAGAAAGAAGTCCGTAAACTCCAGCAACATACTAAGGATTTGGAAAATCGCAACAGAAGGAACAACCTACGAATGTATGGATAACCTGAAGCCTTGGAAGGGGAAGACCCTGTCGCCTTTTTTACCTCCTTCTTTCCAAAATTGCTGGAAATGGCCGCATAAACATCTCTCAATATCCAAAGAGCACACAGACTTGGCCCTCGTCCTTCGCTTTCTTCTTCTTCAGTCAGACCTCAAAGAGTTATTATTCTCTTTTTGAAATACACTGACCTAATCTCAGATTTATCTGCAGCTAGACCTAAACGTCAACTCTATTGGCTTGGTCAGAAAGTTTTTCTATCCCAAAATGTTTCTAACGCCACAGCAACGCGTCGCAAAGAATTACTCAGTCTTCGACCACCTCTTCGCACACTGGGGGCCAGATATGGCCTCTTTCACCCCTGTATTTTCAAGGTGACCTACCAAAATCATACTCTATACTTTGAAGACCCTGCAGAACTCAGGAAGTTCTTTCACTCTCACACTTCAACTGCTATGGATACTGCTGGTCCTTCCAACGGTTAATATGTTATATTCATTCTCACTTTCTGCTTATAACTTTCATATCCTTATTGCATGATATGATTTATTCTTCTTTATCTCTACTCCTGTTTCTGCTCTTCCTCCTTCTCTTATTTTGCATATATCAATAATGATAGTTTTCTCAAGTTTTATTTCTTTGATATGACATAATTAACAATATAGTTTGTATTATTATGGTTCACAATTAACTGTTTCTGCTTATAAATCTCATATTGTTAATGGATATTATGAATAGGTTTATCTCTTTCTCTACTCCTGTTTCTACTCTCCCTTCCCTTTCTTTTCTACATTTATTAATAATAATAATAATAAGTTTAATTTCTTCAAGTATTTTTATTCTGATATGGCATGATTGCCCATATTCTTAGGATTAATTTTATTAATGGTTAACTGTTAAGTTATATGGTTCATATTTGTCTTTGTATAACCTTTGCCTTACTGTATATTTTCTAACTTTTTCATCTCTATGGAGATCTTTTGTGATTTTTTTGATTCCTTGTTATATCATATAGATTCCCTCTTCTATTCCTTTTTTCCTTCCTTTTTTTCACATATAGAGTCTGTGTATATCTTTTCTTGTTCTGGTGTGGTCCGTACTTCCTGATTGGGTGGTTCATCTTCCGTGCGTCACCATTGCCCTACCCTTATCTCGTCCTCATTCCCCTCAGGTATGTTGCTTCAGTTCGTCCTTTGGATATGTACTGCCTTATCTTATGTTCTCTTTCCCCTCTATAATTAGAAAAAAGGGGACCCCTATACGTAATCGTAGCACCTGCTATACATAGGGAACAAACAAAGTTAAGAAAAGTCTATAGCTAAGTGACACATACCAACTGTACTTAAATTAATACAGTCTAGATGTATGATTGAAGATAGAAAGTCCAACTGTATAATGATAGTCTCCAAACACTGAAAACTTCTGTTATGATTTTATTAGTATGTATTATTCATATCAATCAATTTTTTTGGGAGAAATTACATATTTTATATTGTTTTTTAGTGTATTTCTCTTTTGTTTTTGTTTTTTTAGGATTATATTTCAATATAACAAATAGTCAGTTAAAACCATATTAGAAAAAGGACAAAACCAATAGACATAAAGCTGAATGCATTGTTGAAGGCAAAGCGGTAGATGTCACACAACGCGCGTTTCGGCTCTTGAGCCTTCCTCAGGTTACCGTCTACTGCTCTATGGATTATAAAAAACATATCTTAATATATTTACATCACAAAACCAAATTATTTACAGTGGACTTAAATATATACACATAATATATACATTCTTGTTTAACTAAGTGTCTTCATATGGACAGCAAGGAAAAGACATGAATTGGATAATATAACTTCATCTATATGACAGAGGCAGAAGCATTATTTATCTAGCACATTTGACTCGTGTATACATCTATTGCACAAATTTCATACAATTATATCCTCAAAAGTCTTATTTCTCTTCTTAATTTTTCAAACAGTCTATGCATCCGAAAAGAAAGAAGGTTACATATTTCATGACTGTAGCAGGTACGTAAGGGTCTCAAGTTCTCATATATACAGGTAGCATTCTGTGATTTGATATTTGAAAAAACCTTGTCATAGAAACTGTAACAGTAGCGTTAGGGTCTCAATTTCTGTTATGTAACATTAACACTCTATGATTTAATAATTTGAAAAAACACTGTCATAGACACTCAAGACATCCTCAAATATAATCTATTGTCTGACTCGCTGTAGAGTAAATTTAATACCCACTGATGTTACAGTGGTGACATAGTTGCATAAGCATGGTATATTATTTTTGATTGGGTCTATAGTCGATTTGACATACTAAACTGTTGGTGTCATGTGCAAAGCGCTGATCTAGATAAAGAGGCGCTTATATATAGATATCTAACTTTAGAATTCAAGTTGTTGAGAGATCTATACTATAGCTATTTTCAACAAAACAGTACCATGCTTATGGTTGTTGCTAATAATTTTGTTCATACTTACAGAATAAGGGCGAACTCAGATCTGGTTGTTAACTCAGATGTAATTGGTGCATCTTTATTGAAAATCTCTGTTATCTATAAAATTAGAGTTGTAGCGTATTCATTAGTATACTAATTATTAGACATCCAAATTGATTTTACAATGTGCACTTGGTGATTAGATACAACCTAGTCTACAAACGGTTATAATGCCTATACTTAAATAAGAGAACATTTTATTGAAAAGAATTCCTTATACCTTGAGGAAAAAGTGGATGCCATAAAACTAGTTGATGGATAACAGTGATGGCTAGAAGTCACTAGTGTGGATCCTGTTCGTTTTATACAGTGTTTATGGTACTCAATATAGTGTAGGTATGAACTGTCTGGATAAAAGAGAATAGAAATAAGGAGTATTTAGAAAGGCATTTACTTCAAAGCAATGGTCGAAGTAGAAATAAATATACAGCGTGTTTAAATTGTAAATAAAGCTTACTTAAGGTTCTATACCTTGATTGTAGGTTTATAGTAAACGACGATAATGATGATACACGATAAAATCAGCAAACAAGACCAGTCAAATTCTGTAATTAAGGCATATACGTAAAAGTATATTAGCAGGAGTGGTCAGACTAAGCGACATTTGTGTCTTTGTAATACGATTTTATAATGTTGATCCAAACCATAGAATTCTTCATTTACCTGGTTTTATATAGAAAATCGATTTCCAGGAGTAGGGATCTGTCTAACTGATGACATTCATGTAATCATATCTAAAAATGAAGATATATACATGGAGAGTTTAATGAACTACCCGTTTTAAATAATCCTGTGAAGAAAAAAGTATCTCATTATATGATGGACCGTCTAGTGTAAAGAGGGCTTCTTAATCTTTAATTGCGTAATTTTCCATTTACATAAGGTCCGGGAATTGTAGTAGCTTAATCGATATGGTATTCCCATTGTGTATTTAAGCACGATTGTATTTGGATATGCCCATAGTAACATCAGGTTTAAAGTTAATAGGGCGCACCTTGGCGGGTTCAGACCAATACAACGAGTGAGAGAGATATGCGACCGTAGATGTTAGGCGTCTCCTAAGGCGAGGGGCTGGAAGTTTCTACCCCTCGATATATAGTCATGTTTTTAACGTCCTAGATTGAAAGAAGGAAGCGCACCGTGCCGTGTTCAAACCGGCATAACGAAAATGAGAAAACTCGGCCCCTTTGAAGTAATCTCTCACCTGTGGTGAAACGCTGATAGTATTCAACTCCCGGTATTTGCACGAATTGGCCGTCTGTTCGTTAGATCGCTCAAAGTTATCAGCCGCTTCATCGGAGTTGGCTGCTTTATATAGTCCAGCTGGCTTCAATTGAAGGGCATAGACAGATGGATATAAAGATAGGACTAAAAACTAAGTAGCAGAAATGGTAGATTCACTTCACTAATATCTGGAGATGGAAATAGACATGGGACTCTAAATGACCCGAGGTAACGGAAATGGTAGACACACTTCGCTGATATTTAGGAATATAACTATTAAAACTATATATGACCAGAGGTTGAGGATAGATAAAAAACTGAGAATAAAATTTGAATTAAAGTTTTGAAAAGTGGGAAAAATAAAAAAGAGTGAATAAATATTCACTCTTTTTTATTTTTCCCACTTCCAGATATTAGTGAAGTGAATCTACCATTTCTGCTACTTAGTTTTTCGTCCTATCTTTATATCCATCTGTCTATGCCCTTCAATTGAATCCAGCTGGACTATATAAAGCAGCCAACTCCGATGAAGCGGCTGATAACTTTGAGCGATCTAACGAACAGACGGCCAATTCGTGCAAATACCGGGAGTTGAATACTATCAGCGTTTCACCACAGGTGAGAGATTACTTTAAAGGGGCCGAGTTTTCTCATTTTCGTTATGCCGGTTTGAACACGGCACGGTGCGCTTCCTTCTTTCAATCTAGGACGTTAAAAACATGACTATATATCGAGGGGTAGAAACTTCCAGCCCCTCGCCTTAGGAGACGCCTAACATCTACGGTCGCATATCTCTCTCACTCGTTGTATTGGTCTGAACCCGCCAAGGTGCGCCCTATTAACTTTAAACCTGATGTTACTATGGGCATATCCAAATACAATCGTGCTTAAATACACAATGGGAATACCATATCGATTAAGCTACTACAATTCCCGGACCTTATGTAAATGGCAAATTACGCAATTAAAGATTAAGAAGCCCTCTTTACACTAGACAGTCCATCATATAATGAGATATTTTTTTCACAGGATTATTTAAAACGGGTAATTCATTAAACTCTCCATGTATATATCTTCATTTTTAGATATGATTACATGAATGTCATCAGTTAGACAGATCCCTACTCCTGGAAATCGATTTTCTATATAAAACCAGGTAAATGAAGAATTCTATGGTTTGGATCAACATTATAAAATCGTATTACAAAGACACAAATGTCGCTTAGTCTGACCACTCCTGCTAATATACTTTTACGTATATGCCTTAATTACAGAATTTGACTGGTCTTGTTTGCTGATTTTATCGTGTATCATCATTATCGTCGTTTACTATAAACCTACAATCAAGGTATAGAACCTTAAGTAAGCTTTATTTACAATTTAAACACGCTGTATATTTATTTCTACTTCGACCATTGCTTTGAAGTAAATGCCTTTCTAAATACTCCTTATTTCTATTCTCTTTTATCCAGACAGTTCATACCTACACTATATTGAGTACCATAAACACTGTATAAAACGAACAGGATCCACACTAGTGACTTCTAGCCATCACCGTTATCCATCAACTAGTTTTATGGCATCCACTTTTTCCTCAAGGTATAAGGAATTCTTTTCAATAAAATGTTCTCTTATTTAAGTATAGGCATTATAACCGTTTGTAGACTAGGTTGTATCTAATCACCAAGTGCACATTGTAAAATCAATTTGGATGTCTAATAATTAGTATACTAATGAATACGCTACAACTCTAATTTTATGGATAACAGAGATTTTCAATAAAGATGCACCAATTACATCTGAGTTAACAACCAGATCTGAGTTCGCCCTTATTCTGTAAATATGAACAAAATTATTAGCAACAACCATAAGCATGGTACTGTTTTGTTGAAAATAGCTATAGTATAGATCTCTCAACAACTTGAATTCTAAAGTTAGATATCTATATATAAGCGCCTCTTTATCTGGATCAGCGCTTTGCACATGACACCAACAGTTTAGTATGTCAAATCGACTATAGACCCAATCAAAAATAATATACCATGCTTATGCAACTATGTCACCACTGTAACATCAGTGGGTATTAAATTTACTCTACAGCGAGTCAGACAATAGATTATATTTGAGGATGTCTTGAGTGTCTATGACAGTGTTTTTTCAAATTATTAAATCATAGAGTGTTAATGTTACATAACAGAAATTGAGAACGTAACGCTACTGTTACAGTTTCTATGACAAGGTTTTTTCAAATATCAAATCACAGAATGTTACCTGTATATATGAGAACTTGAGACCCTTACGTACCTGCTACAGTCATGAAATATGTAACCTTCTTTCTTTTCGGATGCATAGACTGTTTAAAAAATTAAGAAGAGAAATAACACTCTTGAGGATATAATTGTATGAAATTTGTGCAATAGATGTATACACGAGTCAAATGTGCTAGATAAATAATGCTTCTGCCTCTGTCATATAGATGAAGTTATATTATCCAATTCATGTCTTTTCCTTGCTGTCCATATGAAGACACTTAGTTAAACAAGAATGTATATATTATGTGTATATATTTAAGTCCACTGTAAATAATTTGGTTTTGTGATGTAAATATATTAAGATATGTTTTTTATAATCCATAGAGCAGTAGACGGTAACCTGAGGAAGGCTCAAGAGCCGAAACGCGCGTTGTGTGACATCTACCGCTTTGCCTTCAACAATGCATTCAGCTTTATGTCTATTGGTTTTGTCCTTTTTCTAATATGGTTTTAACTGACTATTTGTTATATTGAAATATAATCCTAAAAAAAACAAAAACAAAAGAGAAATACACTAAAAAACAATATAAAATATGTAATTTCTCCCAAAAAAATTGATTGATATGAATAATACATACTAATAAAATCATAACAGAAGTTTTCAGTGTTTGGAGACTATCATTATACAGTTGGACTTTCTATCTTCAATCATACATCTAGACTGTATTAATTTAAGTACAATTGGTATGTGTCACTTAGCTATAGACTTTTCTTAACTTTTTTTCTCTTTCCCCTCTATGTCTTCCCTTTCCTTTCTGCTCTTTTTTTTTCTTTTCATTGAACTCTTTTTTTTAGTCTCTCATCAATGCATATATTATTCTTTGTGAATTTTTTATGTTTTTAAATTCCTGGAATGTAAACTGTTTTGTTAGACCAATCAAAAGACAGAGAATCCTTTCATATCTTGCCTCTTATAACCCTGATCTGGTATTTCTACAAGAAACTCATCTCACAGATATTGAGGCGTTAAAATTAAAAAGAAGTTGGGTTGCTACAGTTTTATTTTCTCCTTCTACTAATAAAAAAATGGAGTTGTAATTCTATGTCATAACAAACTAACCTGTAAAGTATTATTATAAGAAACCGACACCGAAGGTAGATGGATTTTAGCTAAATTATTAATTAACAATGTTGCCTTATCTGTTTGTCATGTCTATGGCCCAACACATCCCGATTGTTCCTTTTGGCCTTTAATTACACAAAAATGTATTCAATTTCAAGATGATCTCTTCATATTAGGAGGCGATTGTAATCAAGTTGTTGACCCCTTTCTTGACCATAAATCTCAGGTCCGTTTTGTCCCCCATAAAACACACAAGCACTTCCTAGACACTCTATCACAGATACACCTCAATGACTCTTGGAGACTCTCTCATCCTGACACTCTAGACAATTCATGTTTATCCTCTCCTCATTCATCCCTCTCCCGTATAGACTATATCTTTCTCTCCCAATTCTTATCTCAAAACCCTCTATCTTCTTCTATTGAACCTATAGTTATTTCCGACCATGCTCCAATTGTAACTGATATTGATTTGCTCCCTCCGCACCCGAAGTCTTCTTGTTGGCGTTTCAACAGTTCTCTTCTCTCAGTCCCTCTTTTCTCTTCCTCGTTCCGCTCCTTTGTTAATGAATTTTTTAACTTAAATTCTGACCCCACTTTACCCCCTCATACCATTTGGGATTCTTTTAAGGCTACTGCGAGAGGTTTTATCACAGATTTTGTCTCGAAAAAAAAGAAACGGTTCCTTCAGCAACGGAAAACCACTTTGGCACACATTAAGCTCTTAGAGCATAAACGTGACACTTCCTCGGGAGACGCAATATCTCCTGCTTTGATACGCGCAAAACTTGCCTTTAATAAAACTACAACTGATAATGCCTCCTCTGTCCTACTTCGCAGTAGTGCCCGTTACTATGGGGATCGTAATAGATCAGGGAAACTCTTGGCAAACTATCTCAAAACGAGTAAAGAACGCACTCTTATAGACGCTATTTATTCTTCTAGCAATTCCCTTCTACATAAGGATCAAGATATTCTAATGAATTTAAACTTTTTTACCAAAATCTTTACACCCTGGAATCCCCTTCCTAACCTTCCCTTATTAAGGCCTATCTTGATAAACTCCCTCCTACATCTAACTCCCATCTCAATATTTCTAATCTCTAAACCGATTTACCCCTTAATGAATTATCAAATCCTCTAAATTCTCTAACTAAATGCAAAACTCCTGGCCCTGATGGCTTTTCAGTTGAATTTTACTCACATTTTTCTGATCTATTGCTCCCACAACTCTTAACACTTTTTCATTCATTTTTTTTAGCTCGTAGGACTCATGGTACTTTTCAAGAAGCAACAATTTGCCTAATTCATAAAGAAGGTTGTGATCCTAAATTTTGTAAAAATTATCACCCGATATCCTTAGTCAATGTTGATTATAAATTATTTGC
This sequence comes from Lissotriton helveticus, assembly GCF_964261635.1. Lineage (NCBI taxonomy): Eukaryota > Metazoa > Chordata > Amphibia > Caudata > Salamandridae > Lissotriton > Lissotriton helveticus. The sequence goes on along the minus strand of NC_136069.1, from coordinate 1,376,659,594 downwards.
TAAATCGCTTGCCTTACGTTTGGACCCCCTTATGCCCCACCTTATTGGTAAAGAGCAATGCGGTTGTGTTAAGGGTAGACTCACTTCTGACAACTCTCGTCTTTTCCTTAATGTTTTAAACAAAATTCCTTCCATCTCCCTTTCTCTTGCAGCTATCTCTGTTGATTCTGAAAAAGCTTTTGACAGAGTGGATTGGTCCTTTTTATTTGCTTCCCTACAATGGCATGGCTTTGGCCCTAAATTGATTTCTCGTATCTCTTTATTTTACTACGCTCCTAAAGCCTCGGTATTAGTTAACGGACGAGTTTCATCTTACTTTGCTCTCCAACGAGGTGTCCGACAGGGATGCCCATTATCCCCCCTTCTTTTTGTACTTGCTCTTGAACCTTTTCTAACCTATTCGTAATAAGGATTCTATTTCTGGCTTTCCATATGGAAATCAGCAACTTAAACTCTCAGCCTACGCGGACGGCATTTTATTATTTATCTTTAAACCTGAATCCTTTATCCCCCCCCCCCCCTTTATTGCTTGAATGTGCCTCCTTCTCACAGGTCTCTGGTTACAAAATCAACTCAGATGAAACAAAAATCCTACCTCTCACAAAATGTTGTGTCCCTCATGCTTTCTCTTCTACTGGCTTTGTCTGGAATAGTTCCAAAATTAAATATCTGGGTATATGGTTCTCCAATTCCATTGCCTCTTCAGTCAAACTAAATATGTCCACAGTTATATCCCGAATTGAAAAATTGTTCTCCTCTTGGAATCCACTCTTTCTTTCATGGGGGGGACGATTAGATTCAATTAAACTTATGATTTCTCCGATTTTAATTTATACAGTTTCTATGCTCCTCATTCATATTCCAGCCCTCTATTTCAAGCGCATTGACTCCTGCCTTTCTAAATTTCTCTGGAAGGATAAACGCGCTAGAATCATCTTGTCTTCTCTTCGCAAACCAAAATCTAACGGGGGTGTAAACTCTATCATAAATCTTTTTCCCTTCTTCAAGCCTCGAAATGGCTCTCACCTAACCCCTCCCCCTTTACCCCGATTTGGCTTTTTATTGAACTAGCTTTACTTTGACCTTTTTCTTTTAGGGAAGTTCTGTCCTTTTCTTCAAAACCTTCCCATGTCTCCCATCCCCTCTTTAAACACACCTGTTTCCTTTTGAAACCTTTAATTCAACCCAACCCTCTTTCTAGAGAATCCTTCTTAAACTCTTCTATTTCGGCATAACTCACTTATTTTACTTAACAATAGACCTATTTTTTGGAAACCATGGAGATTGAAGGGAATCATCTGGGTTAAACATTTCTTTAATGGACTTTCTCCATGTTCCTTCCCCCAATTTCAAGCGTTATTTCATTGACCCTGTTCCTTCTTGCAGAAATTTACCATTCTTATGGCAATTATCCTTGATGTTTATTACTCCCTTCCTTCTTCATCCTCTAACACCGTCCAAAATTCTCTTTTCAAAATACTTCTCTCTCTACCCAAAGCCTCTCTTATTTATAAATATTTCTCTGCCCCTGATCCTGATCGAACAAAGTCTAAATTGGAACTTTCATGGGAATCGGACTTGGGATACAAATGGTCTATATCAACGTCTGGAACAAGCTATGGTCTAGATCTCTAAAGATTTCTTGTTCTGCTTCTCTTTCTCAATCTATGTTCTTTCTCTATCACAGACTTTATCTTACCCCCGTCACAATAGCTCCATTTTCCTCTTCTACTGAGTTGACTGGGGGTGAGTGATTGATTTGTTCAAGCGCTCCGTCCATCATCCCCTTTTGTATCGCTTTGTTCGCCCTAAGTGTGGCAGGGTATGCTCAGACGTGAGTCCCTTGTTCACTTGGCCACTGGATTCAAGATAGCCTGGCTGATGAGGATTATGAAACCGAAACCGGTCCCAGGATGCTTGTTTCTGGTCCAGGGAAGGCATGGCTTGGCAGTTCGGGCTGGACTGTTCCCACGAGGCACAGGGTCAGACTGATTTGCATATAGCCATGTCTGAACTGGGGTGGCTGAGTGAACTAAAGAATGGTGATGGATTAAACCCAGATCAGTTGACTGGGGGTGAGTGTTTGATTTGTTCAAGCGCTCCGTCCATCATCCCCTTTTGTATCGCTTTGTTCGCCCTAAGTGTGGCAGGGTATGCTCAGACGTGAGTCCCTTGTTCACTTGGCCACTGGATTCAAGATAGCCTGGCTGATGAGGATTATGAATCCGAAACCGGTCCCAGGATGCTTGTTTCCGGTCCAGGGAAGACATGGCTTGGCAGTTCGGGCTGGACTGTTCCCACGAGGCACAGGGTCAGACTGATTTGCATATAGCCATGTCTGAACTGGGGTGGCTGAGTGAAGTAAAGAATGGTGATGGACTAAACTCAGATCAGTTGACTGGGGGTGAGTGTTTGATTTGTTCAAGCGCTCCGTCCATCATCCCCTTTTGTATCGCTTTGTTCGCCCTAAGTGTGGCAGGGTATGCTCAGACGTGAGTCCCTTGTTCACTTGGCCACTGGATTCAGGATAGCCTGGCTGATGAGGATTATGAATCCGAAACCGGTCCCAGGATGCTTGTTTCCGGTCCAGGGAAGACATGGCTTGGCAGTTCGGGCTGGACTGTTCCCACGAGGCACAGGGTCAGACTGATTTGCATATAGCCATGTCTGAACTGGGGTGGCTGAGTGAAGTAAAGAATGGTGATGGACTAAACTCAGATCAGTTGACTGGGGGTGAGTGTTTGATTTGTTCAAGCGCTCCGTCCATCATCCCCTTTTGTATCGCTTTGTTCGCCCTAAGTGTGGCAGGGTATGCTCAGACATGAGTCCCTTGTTCACTTGGCCACTGGATTCAAGATAGCCTGGCTGATGAGGATTATGAATCCGAAACCGGTCCCAGGATGCTTGTTTCCCGTCCAGGGAAGACATGGCTTGGCAGTTCGGGCTGGACTGTTCCCACGAGACACAGGGTCAGACTGATTTGCATATAGCCATGTCTGAACTGGGGTGGCTGAGTGAACTAAAGAATGGTGATGGATTAAACCCAGATCAGTTGACTGGGGGTGAGTGTTTGATTTGTTCAAGCGCTCCGTCCATCATCCCCTTTTGTATCGCTTTGTTCGCCCTAAGTGTGGCAGGGTATGCTCAGACGTGAGCCCCTTGTTCACTTGGCCACTGGATTCAAGATAGCCTGGCTGATGAGGATTATGAATCCGAAACCGGTCCCAGGATGCTTGTTTCCGGTCCAGGGAAGACATGGCTTGGCAGTTCGGGCTGGACTGTTCCCACGAGGCACAGGGTCAGACTGATTTGCATATAGCCATGTCTGAACTGGGGTGGCTGAGTGAAGTAAAGAATGGTGATGGACTAAACTCAGATCAGTTGACTGGGGGTGAGTGTTTGATTTGTTCAAGCGCTCCGTCCATCATCCCCTTTTGTATCGCTTTGTTCGCCCTAAGTGTGGCAGGGTATGCTCAGACGTGAGTCCCTTGTTCACTTGGCCACTGGATTCAGGATAGCCTGGCTGATGAGGATTATGAATCCGAAACCGGTCCCAGGATGCTTGTTTCCGGTCCAGGGAAGACATGGCTTGGCAGTTCGGGCTGGACTGTTCCCACGAGGCACAGGGTCAGACTGATTTGCATATAGCCATGTCTGAACTGGGGTGGCTGAGTGAAGTAAAGAATGGTGATGGACTAAACTCAGATCAGTTGACTGGGGGTGAGTGTTTGATTTGTTCAAGCGCTCCGTCCATCATCCCCTTTTGTATCGCTTTGTTCGCCCTAAGTGTGGCAGGGTATGCTCAGACATGAGTCCCTTGTTCACTTGGCCACTGGATTCAAGATAGCCTGGCTGATGAGGATTATGAATCCGAAACCGGTCCCAGGATGCTTGTTTCCCGTCCAGGGAAGACATGGCTTGGCAGTTCGGGCTGGACTGTTCCCACGAGACACAGGGTCAGACTGATTTGCATATAGCCATGTCTGAACTGGGGTGGCTGAGTGAACTAAAGAATGGTGATGGATTAAACCCAGATCAGTTGACTGGGGGTGAGTGTTTGATTTGTTCAAGCGCTCCGTCCATCATCCCCTTTTGTATCGCTTTGTTCACCCTAAGTGTGGCAGGGTATGCTCAGACGTGATTCCCTTGTTCACTTGGCCACTGGATTCAAGATAGCCTGGCTGATGAGGATTATGAATCCGAAACCGGTCCCAGGATGCTTGTTTCCGGTCCAGGGAAGACATGGCTTGGCAGTTCGGGCTGGACTGTTTCCACGAGGCACAGGGTCAGACTGATTTGCATATAGCCATGTCTGAACTGGGGTGGCTGAGTGAACTAAAGGATGGTGATGGATTAAACCCAGATCAGTTGACTGGGGGTGAGTGTTTGATTTGTTCAAGCGCTCTGTCCATCATCCCCTTTTGTATCGATTTTAATTGTTGGACATGTGATTCTTCTAACGCTGATCTCATACACCTTCTTTTTCTATGTCCTTCAGTTTCCAAGTTTTGGGAATCAGTCTGGTCATATATCTCCCGTTTGTTTAAAATTTCCACTTCCCATTTTATACCCCTCCTATTTGATGGAAGTCTCTCTGACTTCTTAGATCTCCCTTCACACAGTCATGGTCTTTTTGATCTCATGCTGGCTTTAGCATTCCAACATGTCTCTCTTAACTGGAAATCCCTCACCAAGCTCTCCATTCAGCATTGGTGGAATAGTCTGTCACTTTCATAGACTTGATATTGCCTTCACCTCCACCTGTAAACCTGTGATTAATAGAGATATCTTCTGGCTTCCACTCACTACCTACTTAAATCAGATTGTGTTAAATAACACCTCATCTTTATCCTCTGAAAATGTTAAACCCACTTGAATATGTTGTTTATGTTCTTTAATTAGTTATCATGTCTATCATTGTTGATTTAATTAATGGACCTAATTGATCGATCATTCACTCATGTTGATATGTAATATGCAAATTACTATACAATTTTCTTATGTTATATTGGTCTTTCCCTCCCCTCGTCTCTTCCTATTCCTTTCCCCTAATACCCCACATACAATTCAAAATTGCTTTTATTCTTTTATTCATGTACTAGCGTATTCCCGTGCTTTATTTGTATATTTTGACTTTAATTGCTGGTATGTTGTATTTTATCTATCAATTATTAATAAAGCTTTTCAAACACTAAAAATATTGGCTATGTTTCTAAACCAGTGTGGTTTCCTTTTGTAGTGCTTTCACTGTATTACTGGTGGTTATGTGCAAATGCTTTATACACTGCTTCTGAGATAAACCTGACTGCTCGTGCCAAGCTACCAAGGAGGTGAGCAGGGGTTATTTTTTAGGTGTAACTCCCTTATCCTGACTTAGAAGAAGGGTCCCTAAGTGGACAAAGGTACCTACCTCTGCCAACTAGAGACCCCCATTTCTAACACATTACGCACATGCTGTCCTGTAAGAGGGCCCCTCTGCACCTTGTATTTAAAGAGAAAAAGCTTCAGATTTTCACATGGATGCATCCTTCGACATAAACAGCCGTGTGTGTAACGCCTGATTATTGGAGGAAGAGGGTGTGCCTCATTTTCTGATATGGCATGCATCACACATCTTCTTAAATGAAAGATCAGAGAATAAACTTTTTTGGGGAGTCAGCGCCTCCATGTAGACCACTTTCCAGGGTGAAAAAGCTCTGGCTCATGTGGAGGAACCACTGATGTAAATGTTATGTGCACAATAGAGCTGCAATCATCGATTGAAGTAACAGTAATCCGTACATTTGTTTTTGAGCAGTTGCAAAGGTAAACACAGACTCTAAGGTGCATTTCGAGTCTAGCCAGACTTAAAAAGTTGCTGCCAATGGACAAGTCTAATTCAATTGACAGAGGTTTAAGTTTCAAATTGTACTCTAAACAAAGATTGCAAGATTCGTTTTGGGCTTTAATACAACACATTCTGGTCACTGGTGGTGGTCGAGGCCGCTGTCGTGTTTTTGGTGTGGGATTTAATCATGCAGGTAGCTCTGACTCAAGCAACAGACCATGCCATTGAGACGAAGCCTGTCACTCAGACCAAATTATGGCAAATGGGTTCTATGCTTTGTTTGCTTCTACTATAGGCTCTCTGTTCCAAGTCACTGTTGTGAATTCAAAGTTCAGTCCCAGTAGCACCCCCACTTCCAGTTCCTGCTGAGCTTATGTCTAGTGAGCATTATATAACACAAGGTGGAGGAACACAAAAATCTGGATTGCCAATAACTATGGCTGGGCCATCTCATAATGGGACTCTCGTCCGGGTAGGTTGACATTCTGCATCAACATTTGAAGTGATTTACCTAGAGCAGTTGTAATGAAGTCCATGGCTTCAGTTGTGTTTTGAGAAACAAGTAACCTCTACCCCTTGACATTAAAATATATTGCTTTTAAGGCTTCGGAGGAAACTGTCTCCATGCTAAACCTTTCCAAATTTAAGAACATTTTATTCTGAACATTTATCCACTAATCAGCACCTCATCACAGTGTTCCTATCTCCTACTGCTGAGTCCAGTATTATCCCCGGATACATCAGCGCAAGACCTATGTTGACATTTTGAGCTTAATAATTAATTGGTCTTCCAGTACTCTAATGTACAAGCCTATTTTTCTGTAATTCTGTTTATTTTAGCCTATTTTATTTGTATTTGTGCCTGGGCCCTTTGTCTCTATCCTAATTGCCTGTTTTCACCGCCCTTTTCCCCGCTGCTGCCCCTGCGGCCCCTTCCAGTGCCGTTCCCACTCCCACCTCCCAGTTGCGCTTCCCTCCCCCTTCCCTATGTAAAGGCGACTGCTGCTCCGGTCTCTGAGCAGGACATCTGACCGCCAGGCCAGAGTCGTCGCTCTTCGCCACAGCAGCTCCGCTGTTGTGCCGCCTGCTACTGCCCCCTACACCTCTCTCCTGCTAGGTGTTTGAGGCCCTCCTCCACCCACAGGCTCCTGCTTGTGCCTCATCCTCGGTGGTCCAGTGGGAGAGCCTTGCTCATCTGCTCATCTGCTGGTCCGCTGTTTTCTGTTTTCTGTGCCTGTTATTGTTTTTTTTGTCTGTCTTTATGTTATTGTGCCTTGTATTTTTCAGTCATTCTGTTTATTTTTGCCAGTTTATTCGTATTTGTACCTGTTTCCTTTGTCTCTGTCCTCTGTGCCATTTTCACTGCCCTTTTCCCGCTGCTGCTGTCCCCGTGGCCACTCCCCCTGCCGTTCCTGCTCCCACCTCCCAGCTGCACTTCCCTCCCCCTTCCCTATTTAATGGCAGCTGCTCCCAGAGTCCCCTTTCTTCATCCCAGCAGCTCTGCTATTGTGCTACCTGCCGCTGATCCCTACACCTCTCTCCTGGTAGGTTGTCAAGGCCCTCCTCCACCCGCAGGCTTCCTCCCGCGCTTCATCCCTGATGGTCCAGTGGGAGAGCCTTGTTCTTCTGCCGGTCCGCTGTTGTCTGCGTGCTTTGTGTACGTTATTGTCTTTTTGTCAGCAGACGCGGGCAGCAGGCGCGCTGCTGGCATGCCAAAGGCAAGCCCATCTGTGCTCGTCAGCGCCCATCCTCGACCCGACCGTGACCAACAACAGAGACCCTGGATCTCCGATCACCCATCGCTACAACTCAGCTGCCCTCCTCGCCCTCAACCCTCCAAAGGAAACACTGCCAGCTGTCTATAACGAACACACCCACGGCCAGTTTTCCTGCCGAAACTGCTGTCAGACCTTCACCACCCTCCGCACCCTCACGGACACCGCCCCCGCACCGGACGCCAGCACCCCCAAAGCCCTGAAGTGCATCCTCCTCAACGTGCGCACCACTGATGCGATGACGATCAGCGGCGACACTCTTCCTTAGCAATGCGGCGGTCCGGCGACTCGCTTCTCCAATGATGCACCGGCGAAAATCGGCGACACTTCCGTGGCAATGTGACTGCGGCTTCTGCAGCAGTGTCATGCTTCTCCCTCGTTGCGTCGCGCTTCCAGCTTCCAGCAGCAAGGGCCTCACACACAGTTACAGGCACCTCAGGGCAGGTCAGAACTTCCAGCAAGGAATTCAGGGAAGCTGGGGGTGAAGTCCTTTTGTGCCTGGGACTTCAGAAACAGGAGGCCAGCTCTTCTCAGGCCTTTGGAGACTTTTCTTCAGATAGACACAGCACCCGGCAAAGTCCTTCTTCAAGCAGGGGACACAGCACACAACAAAGTCCCTTGATCCTCTCCTCAGCAGAAACAGCAAACTGCAGGCGAGCCTCAGACACACAACAAGGGCAATACTTCTCCTCAGTCTCTTCAGCTGTCCTCTTTCTCAACAGGTTCCTCTTGATCAGAAAGTAGTCTAAAGTTCAGGGGTTTCAGCTCTCATATTTATACCCCAAAAGTCTTTGATCTCTATGTTGAGGAGTCCCGGACCCAGTTCAAACCAGTTCTGGGTGTACAACTTCTTCCTTTGTCAGTGTGGGCAAGAGTCAAAAGACGCACCACAGGAGGTGGAGCCAGCATTGTGGTAGGCAGGCACAGCCCTATTCAGGCCCAGCTGCTACTCCTCCCACCACTCCACATGCAGATAGGTCTATTCAGCCTAGTGCTGACTCACCCAGACTCCTGGAGCCACCCCAGCTCCTGTCGCTCTCAAACCAGACAATCAATCCACAAACAGGCAGAGGCACACAGAAAGGTTGAACCGGAAAATAGTCACTTTCTAAAAGTGCTGTTTTCAAACACAGAATTTAAAAACTATCCTTCCTAAAAGATGTGTTATTACATTCTGAGTTCAGGGATACCAAACTCCAGTTTTCTATCTCACTCCTATGGGAAGAATTGATATGCAGGTAAACATGTTACACAGCATTCCCCATTCTGGCCTATTGGCAAGATAGCCTTTCAATAGTGTAAAACGAAATTGGCAGTATTTCACTATCAGGACATGTAACCCACACTAGTCCAAGTCCTACCTTTTACATACACTGTACCCTGCCCAGGGGGGTACCTTGGGCCTACCATAGGGGTGTCCTAGGTGTAAGAAAGGGGAAGGGTAAGGCCTGGCAAGAGGGTACACTAGGCAGGTCGACATGGCAGTTAACAAACCCCACACAGGCACTGCAGTGGCTGGCCTGAAACCTTCTTTTCAGGGCTACTTATGTGGGTGGCACAATCAGTGCTGCAAGCCCAATAGAAGCATTTGAATTATCAGCCCTGGCACACTTAGTGCACTTTACTAGGGACCGACTGGTAAGACAAGTATGTGAATCATGGATAACCAATCCCAATAACAGTTTACACAGAGAGCACATGCACTTTAGCACTGATCAGCAGAGGTAAAATGCCCAGAGTTCTATAGCCAACAACCACAGGTCAGGAAAAACAAAGGAGGAAGAAGCAAAAGGTTTAGGGATAACCCTGCAAAAAGGGCCGTTTCCAACACCCATTCCATGACATGCAAAATGTGTTTCTCAAGAAATGACACTGTGCCTTATTGTTGGCCAACATCTCATAAACTATGGCAGGATCTCATGATGCACTTCCATACTAAAATAAACACTCTAGTCCAATGTAGTTGCCTTCTACACTTTACAACCTGCCCTCTCTTTACCAGTGACTATGCCTACCACCTTTAGGAAAACAGGTTATTAATTGAAGAGGGTGTGAGTCCTTCCAAAGTAATAAGTCCAAAGTCCTGTCAAGTCTGAGGTACACGTTCACTAAATAAATCTGAGCTCAACCACTGGTATCTATGGCACAGAGCAGACTCACAAATTTAAAGAAAAGGTTGTAAAGTATTTAGCAGTACCTAAATTATTAAAAAGTCAAAATACAACATCACATTAATACAACCACTGATTTCCAATATTAATGAATCATTTAACAAGGAAAATGCACGCAAATGATTAGAATACAATAAGGGGAACTTAAGAACTTTTAAAGTATGGGGGCAAAAGGGCCAAGGTAAAGTGTCAATCATGGGTCTCTATTCTCAGTTGACTACGACATAGGCACAAATTAAGGTTGACTGTGATGGAGGGGAAATCAGATACGCCAAGCAGGTCACCCCGGTGAAAAGTTTTACCTTCTTATTCTTCTCAAGTACAAGTCTTGAAGTTGTTGCTAGGCAGGCTACACAGAAGCCAGATACTGTGAGGGTCTGCTGAAGACTTATTTTGGGCAGCAAAAAAGCTCTGAGCTGGACCAATCTGATTGTCTTATCTACTGAGATCGCACTTTGGGTTGATAGACTTGGGTAGTTAGTCTTGGTCCTCTGGAGACCAAAAACCCAACTTATGTAGCTTAGTAGCTCCTGTTGGTCACTTTGAAGGCTCCAAGGCCGTCAGGGGCAGCACAAAGAGTACATGGTCCACTCTAGCATAGGCCACCAGCACAGTTCAGTCACTGGTCTACTTGCGACAGGTCAACTAGTAACTACAGGAAAAGATTTCTTGGAACTTTTGCTGTTCTTGTAACAACACAGGGGGTAAACCTTCTGTCTCTTGGAACCCATGTCTCATTCCTGAGTACACGTGTGATCAGGTCAAGCCCTTCAGGTTTTCACACAGGCCACAGACCGCAGATCCCGTCCTCGTCTGTTCTTTTGCAGGCTCAGATGTGTGCTGAAGAGCTGGAGAATAAAATACTACTTTTGTTCAATCAATTCACTGACCAGTAGGTGGGGCTGACTACTGGACTTGAGTAAGGAGGGCTAAAGTGTGGCCTGGGATCAAAAGATCTCTTTTCTATAGGCCTTAAATATCACTAAAATATAAAAGATCAGGCTTCGCTCCAGTCCTTTCCAGTTATTTTTGTTCCCGAGCCCTCACCAACTGACCTTCTCGGTCTTTACTGGATCACATACCTTACCCAGGCCATGCTACCAAGCCATTGTCTTTGCAGTAGAGACTGTATTTCACTCCTCATCAAAGAGAAGCACTGACGGGGCCAGCTGCAGGCAGGATAATGTTAATTAGTCTACTAGAGCTTCAGGAAGGGAAAGATTACATTTCTAAAAAGTCCTCTCCCTGTAGGTTTATCAAAAATCCAAATATACTATTGAATTAGTTGTTCAATAAATATTCAAAATAGTGGTTGAATGAAATGTTGTAGGTTGTTATGGATTCAAAAAGGATGCTATGGATACAAAAAATAGCAGCATAATTGTACTTTTACATTTCATATGGAACAAGCCATAGCCATATTTAGTGAAGTAGCTTTTGGGGGCTAGTCACTGTAGGAACATAGAAACCATAATTTCTTACATGTTCCACTTTTAAATACATGGCACCCTACCTTGTGGCTACAAAGCCTTCATAGGGATGGCTTACTCGATGTTCTAAAGTGGTGTTCCCTCCTGTCAAAAAGGGATCGTTTGACAGGCTTGACTGCGAGTTTAAAAGCTGCAGCAGTCAGGTTACACATGTAGGCCAGGAGCTATGTTTTTGTTGCCAGCATATTGGATGACACAATATGTGCTGCAGTCCACAGGTGGCATTTAACTTGCATGCCATTGGGGCATTGTCTGTGTCATAGTAAAACCTTACACAAAAATTAAAGGTGGCCTTTGGACATGAGCCAATTTTATCATGTTGAGGAGTCGGGTCAAACGCTGACCCTTGGAAAGACCACAGTATTTTTGGACTTTTTTGAGAAAGTAGGAAAGTGAGCAAAGAGCATATAACTCCAACTGCATTGATAAAGTAGTCAACTAAATGAAGGAAAAAAATAGCATTCTCCGAGAAATTGACTACTCCAGATTCTCCAATAAATGTACCTTGCATGACTCAAATCACAGCGAAGACCTTATTTAATTCTTCAGTGTCAGAACTGTGAAGAATTACAATACAATATTGAACAGAATCCCACCATCCCTGTCTCCCTAATATGTGCAACTTTGACGCACGTATTACATACAATTGAACTAATAGACCAAAAGAAGCAAAGGCTTTGAATTAGCTCTGTTGCCACCTTCCATATGCCTACAAAAAGCAAGACACAACACAGAATGTGAGGTGTAGAGACCGAACTAGATGGCAGAAGGGGTTTTCATGTTGTCTTTGAAGATGAAAATTATCTGAAGCACTGATACTCCTTAACCCCTTCTATGCTCATGCCGGAGTGGTTCCATCATGAGCCACTGTGGGCGTGTGCTCATGGTGGAACCACTCCGAAATGGCACCCACCCATGGGGGGGGAACGCTGGTGCTCCCCCCATGGGCAGCCCATCTAGCCCCCTCAGAGGGGGGCTAGATGGGCTGCCCATACCCTACCCCCCCACGTGATCCTATGACGTCAGAGAGCACAGCGCGCGCCAACGTCATCAGGAAGCGCTGGACACGCTGGAAACTATTTGTTTCCTGCATGTCCAGGAGGAGTAGGTAGGTTTTTGTGCTCCGGTGGCACGGGGGGAATTTGAAATGTATTGACGCATTCTGGGAGAGAGGAAAGAGTATTTCCTCTCCCCTGATGTCTCAATACAGGGCATTCCTGCTGCACGATTGTGCACAGCGTCGCAATCGTGCTGCAGAATGCCTCCACTAGGCACCAGGGACTCCTAATTTAGGTAAAGGAAGCAACCCCTAGGGCAAGGGTTGCTTCCGTAGGGGGGCAAATAATTGTAAGACTTTTCTACCCTCACCGGCCAGATCGCCTGGGTGTTTTGACGTTTCTGGCCCCAGGGGGGCAGAAAAGCCCACGAGAGCCAGGGATATATATATTTTTTTAAATGGAAGTGACCCCTTGGGGAAGGGTCGCTTCCAGGGGCCTAATTTTTTTTAATGTGCATTCTGCCCCCCCTTGGGGAAGACCGGCCTCTATATTGGGCCTTTCTGTCCCAGGGGGGACAGATTGCCTGGGTTTTCAGCATTTCTGGTCTCGCGGGGGGGGGGCAGAAAAGCCCACTAGAGCCAGGGATACTTAAGAAAAAAATAGGAAGTGACCCCTTGGGGAAGGGTCGCTTCCAGGGGCCACATTTCTGTAAAATGTGTATCTGCCAATGGACTTATTTGAAATTAAAATGGAAGGGACCCCTTGGACAAGGGTCGCATCCAGGGGGCAGATTTTTTTTTATATGTGTATTCTGCCCCCGCCGGGCAGATCGGGCTGTTATTTTGGCCTTTCTGCACCCGGGGGGACAGAAAACCCCAAGGCACCAGCGATTTTGTTTTGTGTATAATGGAAGCAACATGGATGCTTCCAAGGGGGTAACATTTGGTTAATGTTTTTCCTGCCCCTCCTGGGAACAGATCAGCCCCTTTTTTTGGCCTTTTTGCCCTAGGTGGGAGAGGGGAGGCAGAAAACCCTACGAGGCACCAGGGATTTGTTTCTTTAGCAAGGGGGGCACATTTCTGTCTGCTGTTTTCTGCCCCACCCTCTGACAAGCCCACCCGATCCCTTGGGTAAGTTCATCCCCTATGTTTCACAGCCCTATCTAAAGGCCCATCTGGCAGATTGACCATTTGGGTAGTGACATAGCGTCTTTTAATGTTAATTGTTTTATTTCTTGTGAATTGCAATTGTAATGCTTTATTTCTCCCTTTTTAGGTCTCGCTGGTAAACTGCATCCGAAGGATGCGTGTCCAGCTGGAGACTTATAGTTACCGGTCTCGGGGGAATGAGGGACAAAAGGGTGTTACGAGCTTTTTTCCAGGATTTGGGTGCGCGAACGCGCATGCCAGGCCGGCGCCGTGCAGTCCCCAGCCACAGATTCCCTGAATACACACATGCACACGCAGGCAGGAAGGCACAAACACACAAACACACGCGCGCACACCCCCCCTACTTCCCCCCACTCACCGGCACCCCCCGCCGCACACACACAGGAGCGCACCTACGCACACACACACAGAGACCCCCCCACCCCTGCCGCCGCCGCCACCGTCTACATACAAGCGCACCCCCCACCCCACAAGCCCCACTTACCGCCATTATAAACTCTTGCAGCCTCCGCGGGGCTCTCCCTCGGGCATGGGAGCCCCGCGTCACCAGCACTGCTTCTCTCCGTGGGCGCGTGCGCGGGCTTCCGAAGACGGAAGTCCCACCCCCACTTGTTGCGCTCTGGCTGGAAGCAGCGAGTTTGCTGAGCCTGTCCGCCTCAAGCCGGCCTTCCCAGCCCTGCCCAGCCCACCCCGCGTCCCCCCCTACCTACGCCCGAGGTTTCTGCTTTTATAAAGCAAGCCTTGTTTTCTGTTTTTCAGAGGAATCACCCCTGTGGGAAATCCCGCTTTTCTTAAAGCACTGAACTATTTTTGGAAAGTTGCCAAGTTGGATTTTTGCCTTAAAAGGTGAACATTCTGCTCGGTTTCCGCAGACCGCACTCCGGAAGTCCCCAGTGTGTTCTCTATTGTAATCTAGCACGCAAAAAGTGCAATGGTAGTTGCTAGGCACCTAAATTGCGCAGGGTTTGTTCCACGAGTGTTTTTTTTTTTTAACATGCAGTACGACAAAGACTACATTTTCCACTTAACTAAAGTGAGGCTGTGTGGGCCCGGAACACCCCAATCACTTTTGGCAGAAACACCACGAACACCTGCTCTGTGGTGTAGGAAGGCGGCATGCGTCCCCTTCAGGGTGGGCGCGTGAGAGAGGAATCCCCCTGGAAGGAACAGTGGCATTCTCCATAACATGGGTTACTCTGTGCCCTGAAATCCCCCTTCTAGCAAACATCCTGTTTCTCACACACTACATTTTGTCTTTGTTTAAAAATATCCAAAATTTCACACCTTCCCCAAACATTTGCATCAATTTCCTTACTCTTCTGCAAATAAATAATTAAGTGTGTTTTGGTGAGAACATATGGTAAATCCTCTTGAGATGGATCAGTGGGTTTGGCGCCTGCTGCAGTGAACCCTGTACTGTAACTTGTCCTAGAGGGTGAAGGTCGAATCCTGACGACACTGAAAAAATCCGTATTTGGCATTGCGTTACAGTCACTGTTGTGAGTTGGGTGATCACGAAGTGTTTTTTGTGAATAATTGGCAGAGAGAGCAGCAGAGTGGACAAGTGGGTGGAAGCCTGTGCCTTTTGGAAGAAAAAAAGCTGTAGATGTCGAGGTGATTGAGCAAAACCCTTAACATTATGTGGCAAGCAGGGGCCGTCACTATGCAAATAGTTTCACAAAATCCCATTCTAAGACTTTTTAAAATTGAGCTATTGTGACCTGCTGTCAGTGCTGCAGAATGCATCGCAAATGCTTTAGAACATGGCCATGGCGACGTTCTCAAGTAGCTACACAAATTCAAGAGATCCGATTTGAACGTTTTATTTACATTTTGACTTTCAAGTTAAGGCAAAATAATACACATTTATTAATGAAGGGTTCTTGATGGGTGTGAGTAGAACAGGATTGTGAAGGTGTTCCACGCTCGCTTTTATGAATACTTGGAGGGGCAGTGTTTGCTTGTATGACGTTTACTGTTTGGTTGTGCGATTAGAGGGAGCGTGTGATTCTTTGCTCACGAGTAAGCTGTGTATTTGTGTCACGTGGCAGTGTGTGTGTGTGTCTGTTGGACGCAGCGGGCCACCATATGTGAGCTATCCTGCTCTCTCAGCAGACTGCTCTTTCTGTACAGAAGGGAATGGCTTCCAGAATCTCCTTTTGCACGGCCATGTGAGGGGAGGGAACACACGCTTGCATTTACACTCAGAGTCCACACTGACTGCGCAAGCATTAACATACAAACCTTTTTAAATGACACCACTGTGCGCTCTAGGACTACACGCTGTACACTCAAAGCCGTAAATAAGATACAAATGTAAAGGTACACTTTTTAGACATCACTGCCACAGAGTCCAGTTACTCCACTGACAGCCAGAGGCCGGCTAGTATGGGGAGTGTCAAAGCTTGTCAGCTGACTAATTCTACCCAAGGAATACCTGGGCTAGGGAAGAATGACTAACATGACAGGCTTGTTGCTTGTTGTTCCTATGCACTACCAGCCTTTCAGAGGTGACCGCCTGTTCCAAATCTTCAGCCTGTGTGTTGCACAGATGTCTCTGCAGCGTCCCCGATCATGTGCACTCCATCCTTCCATTATCAGCAGGCTGGTCGGGTTCCTGATGCAGGAATAACCCAGTTCCAAGCACCCAGGAAAGGGCGGCACATTGGAGCCCTTGACAAATCTCCAAGGGAACCATGCCAGACTTTTCTGGATGCACATACAATCCAACCCAAGGCTTGCCACACATTGTCTCAATTCTTTCTTGCACCCCTCTGCATACCATACCTGGATGGCACTGGGCTTCCAACATCATGCTGCACCAAACACCACCACTACTGTACATATTCATTGCAATCTCACCTGCGGACATTCATACTGCTACAGCATACCCTAATCTGCACCCTCACATAACCTGCATCCTCACAGACCCTGCATCCTCACAGACCCCGCACCCTCACACACACTGCACCCTCACACACACTGCACCCTCACACACACACTGCACCCTCACACACACACTGCACCCTCACACACACACCGCACCCTCACCCTCACACACACCGCACCCTCACACACACCGCACCCTCACACTGCACCCTCACACACTGCACACTGCACCCTCACACTGTCAAGATCACACTCCGCAGGATCCGCATGCAGAAGAAATGCTCCACCTCCGGACCCCCCAAACACCCTGAATGGAATATCACAGGGCGTTCAAGCGATACGGCGAGGGAAAAAACCCCAAAAGGGGAAAAACCCAAAAGTAAAGATAGAAGGGAAGGGTCAGCGGGGAAAAAGAAGATGTAAAGAAAAACACACAAGCATTAATGATTTCTTATTGCTACACTCATTCAATTCTCACTAAAATGACCATATCCTAAAATCACCTGTGATAAACTCCTTTCAGCCCCTTCACACAGCGGTTTTCTTAAGTACTCCTTCCCCTGCATAACACAAGAAGCAAGCCAATCAATAGAAGGTAACTACACTCTGTCAATTCTAAATTAAAGACTTTCCTCTGAATACCTACCCACACAGTAGTAAATAATGCTTAAAGAAAATAAAACCCTTTCTTCAAAGGCTGAAACTTCAATAGGCAGTTCACAGTTAAGAGGGTATAGATATGTAGTGATTGCAATAATCCACATCCAACCAGCAAGGTCACTGCTGCTAGAAATAAGCAAAACCAAGTTCCTGAGTCTTTTGTTTCCGTAGAATAAACCTAACACGGTGTGTTGTAGTTAATGGCACTACCAACATCCGCTTAGGTATTTATAATCCTTTAGGAGATAAGCCACAACAGAAAACCTAACACGGTATGCTGTAGTTAATGGCACTACCAACATCCGCTTAGGCATTTGTACTCCACTGCAATGTTTGACATAGTTACTGTTATTCGTGCCGGCATTGCGGAGGCCAACCCCCCTGAATCCGCCACTAGACGCGAAAAGCTAGGACCCTCCCTCCGGAGGTGAAATGACAACAATACTTTAAAGTTATGCCTGAAAGCACATAGCGGACTCCCCTTGCAGCCGCGAGGGATTCCGAATCAGATCCGCCTGCGAGCACAACAGCAGACAGAGCAAGCATACACCAATAGCGCATAGCGCATCCTCGTTACCGGCAGGAAATACCTTCCCTCGGGATACAAGAACCGACGTGTCAGGAAAGGACACGTAAAGTAGTACAAGGAAAATTTTTTACCAACTGAAGGCTCCTCGGAACATCCAAACAGAATCACGAGCACTGTTTCCTGGTCCTGCCCCGCCTTATCCTTGCGTCGCAAAGGATCATGGGACCAGTAGTTCTTTTCCCGATGTTCATGGGGATTGTAGTTCTAGGTAGGCGCTGCGATGTTCTAGATCCTGACACACACACACTGCAC
Source organism: Lissotriton helveticus (assembly GCF_964261635.1). NCBI lineage: Eukaryota > Metazoa > Chordata > Amphibia > Caudata > Salamandridae > Lissotriton > Lissotriton helveticus. The sequence goes on along the minus strand of NC_136069.1, from coordinate 1,376,641,774 downwards.
CCTCACACACACACTGCACCCTCACACACACACTGCACCCTCACACACACCCTGCACCCTCACACGCTGCACCCGCACACTCTGCACCCTCACACACTCTGCAATGGAACATACACTCCAAATACCACTCAGTGCCACATAATTACACTGCACTCAATGCAACATACACTCCAAATACCACTCAGTGCCACATAGTTATATGCAACATAATTACACTGCACTCAATGCAACATACACTCCAAATACCACTCACTGCCACATAATTACACACCACATAATTACACTCTACTGACAGCAACACACACTCCACACAATACCACTCAGTGCCATATAATTATATGCTACATAATTACACTGCACTCAATGCAACATACACTCCAAATACCACTCAGTGCCACATAATTACACGCTGCAAAATTACACTCTACTGAATGCAAAATACACTCCCCATATTACCACTCAGTGCCACATAATTACACGCCACATAATTACTCTTCTCAATGCAACGTAAATACACTCCACATAATACCACTCAGTGCCACATAATTACACACCTCCTACTTACACTCTACTCAATGCAACATAAATTTATCTGTCTATCTATGTATCGCCCTCACTCTATCTGTCTATCGCACTCCCTCTATCTATCGCCATCACTCTATCTATCGATCGCCCTCACTCTGTCTGTCTGTCTGTCGCCCTCACTCTGTCTGTCTGTCGCCCTCACTACAGTATCACTCAGCACCACCACAACATCACTTAGGGTCATCGCAACATCACTATGCGCTACCACAGCATCACTGAATGCCACAGCATCACTCAGCACCACCACAGCATCAATCTGTGCAACCATTCAACAACAACTGGTTCAAATATGTTCTCTCAATATTTCAAGCTTTATTACAAATGTCACAAAAAGATGTTAATATTTCACTCCTGTTCTTGGATTTTCGTCACAACAAAATACAATGAACATAATCTTCACAAAAGTTATTTACAAAAGCTATTGCCATTATAAAATAATAACTTATATTTAAGTATTAATTATTAAAAAAATTAAAAGCCATTTTTATTTGTAATATCAATACATATAAGTCACGAAAATACTACACATATTGCATTACAAATGCTATAGGTGTCACATTTGCGAAAGTTAAAACTATTGGCATGACAAAGCTATTACATTCGCTATTTTCAAAACCAACACATAAATGGAAAAAAATGTAATTTACAATACCAATAGCTCAAACTTTCCTAATGCGAGACCTATTGCATTGCAAATGCTTGTTGTTCTAGTTGATAACTTTTGCTCTTTAGACTGTTTCAGGTTGCAGTTTCGTTACTTTTGGTTCTGCTGTTTTTGTAGTTGCTAGTGTTTGGTAGGAGACTCTTTTTGTACAATGTAAATGCGTTTTATTTCTTTGCATGAATGTGTTTTTTGCAAATGGTGTAATAATAGCAGTATGGTTGGCTTCTGTTTTTTGAGTGTCAAAAACATTTTGCATTTGTTCTTGATGTGTATTTTGTTCGCTTGTGAGTAATTGGTTTTGTTTTTTTAGTGGGATATCATCGTTTTTTGCTGTCTCTCTGCAGAGTAGGTGCGGGTGAGCGTAGCTGTCTCTTGCAAGTGAATTTTATAGTTTGAGTATATAGATCTTTGTGATAAAGGCACACATTTTTTTTACTTTCTTATTTTGCAGTGTTGGTTGTTGTTGACTTGTTTGTGCAGTCTCCTTTCTTAGTAAGGAAAATGGCTAGCCGCAGGATTACTGCTCAGCAGGTTGTTGGTATGCTCTTTGAGTCTTCCTCTGACCATGGTTCAGAGACTGACTCTGTATCTGAGGCAGAGGAGGAAGCAGAATATTCAGGCAGTGAGTCTTCTCTCCACACGGAGTCATCGAATGATGAAGCTACTCTCAGTGCCGATTAAGCTACTCTTAGTGCGGAGGAAGTTCCTGTTTTAGAGAAGGACATTGATATGCATGTTTTAGAGGAGGACATTGATGTGCAAGAGGCAACTGGGCTGCAGCATGGGGCTGCAAGGCTTCCAGTTTGAAGTGATGACCTCTGGGTTGCCCCAGGCATGGTGCAGCAGGCATTGCCAGACTTTACTGGTGTTCCAGGGTGTAGAGTGAATACAGAAAATGTTTTGCCGATAATTTCTTTTCAGTTCTTTATGGAAGATGTGTTTTTGGCAGAGATTGTTGAGCAGGCTACTTTGTATGCAGTTTTTGAGGGACATCAATGCCAGCTTTTAGCCCCACTCTAGAGCTACCCGGTGGACTCCCACAAATCTGGAAGAGATGTAGAAGTTCTTGGGTTTACCTTTTTTGATAGGCTATCTAAGGAAGCCATCTATGTCTTCATATTAGTCTACTAGTCCCTTGATGGCAATGGCTATATTTCTGGCAGTCATGAGTCATGATGGGTATTTGCTTCTGCTTCGGGTGCTGCATTTTGTCAATAATGGTTTAGCATTGCCACAAGATCACCCTGAGTGTGACCGTCTTTTTAAGATTCGGCTTCTCATTGATCACTTTGTTTATCGATTTTCTGAGCTCTATGCTCCAGGGAAAAAAATGGCAGTGGATGAGTCTTTGGTCTTGTTCAAGGGCCGCTTGGTTTTTAGGCAGTACATTCTTAGTAAGAGGGCACGCTATGGAATTAAGCTGTATATGCTGTGTGACAGTAGGACTGGATATATCTTTAATTTCAGGGTGTACGCTGGTAAGGAATCCAGGATTAACCCCCCTGGTTGTCCATCCACTTTGGAGGGACTGAGAAAATTGTGTGGAAACTTGGTAGAGGACTTTTTAACACAGGCCACCATTTATATGTAGATAACTTCTACACGGGTGTGCAGTTGTTCAGGGAATTGGCCAAAGTTGACACTGTTGCTTGTGGCACAATCCGCTCCAACCGTAAAGGCTTCCCAAAAGAACATGTTTGTCAAAAGCTTGTGCGGGGACAGTGCAGTGCATTGCGTTGAACTTCTAGCTGTGAAGTTTTCAGACAGGAGAGATGTCTACATGCCGACTACCATCCATGATGGAAGCACTTCACATGTGACTGTTTGGGGTCAGGTTTACCTATGGGCGGATTTTGCGGATCCACGATTCACAAATTTGCGTATTCACGGATCGGGCGGTTTTTTCGTAATTGCGGATTTGGGGCGGGGCTTCCATGCGAGTGCACATGCCTCTTGTGTGTATAAAAGGTCAGATACCGATCAGAGTGAAACTGGGGCATTCTATCCATGTGTGATCTATAGTGCAAGTACAATGATTTCATTGTATTCCAAAGTCTCATACATCCAACAACATAACTCCTCTGCATTGTCCAAGTCATCGAGCCCTTCATCCTCCTCAACATCATCAAAATCATCTCCATCGAAGCTGCAAGAGAAGGAAAATAATTTTACCATACGAGTCAGAGCGGAATTTAATGAGGAACAAAGAATGACAAAATGTCTAGCCCTCGAAGGCACACCTCCCTCCATCCTATGATCCTGCCCATTAGTGCATCTTCTCTCTATACTTTGCCGTTATTCCTCATCCCCCATATTGCTACCGTAATCCTTATTTATGCCTTCATACCGGCCCCCCTCTCACAAGAGCAATAACTTTTCAGCAATATACTTGCCACTTCCATTCTCCACAGTAACAGAACACACACACACATACCGGTCCTCTTCATTTAGCTTGTCAAAGTGTTGAGCTCTGGCATAAAAACAAGTCCATCAAGCACTGGCAAAGTTAATAGGTCTGGCATGGTTTGAGTTGCCAATGCTTAGTTTGTGCATGGCTTTTGTATAAAGGCAAGCCATATATGAAAGTTTGCAACATTAAGTGCTTCCGGTTGAGGTTTAATTTTGTGCCAGGACCATCGTGCCAGAATGAACCCTGCCCTTCATATTTATTCAAGAAGACGCCACCGTTTTGGGAAGAGGGCACAGCTGCCTGGCCTGTAAACTATTTACTATTTACGATCCTAAAATAGTTGCTACATTAGCTTCAACAGGAAGCGCGAATAGATAAAATAAAGCAGATGCACGAGCGCCTGCTTGATTTTATCTATCAGTGCTTCCTGTTGAAGCTAATTTAGTAACTATTTTACGATGCCGCTGGCAGCTTGCCGGCGCCATCGTAAAATAGTTACAACAACAGGCCAGTAAGGCTTGAACTTTTGACCTAGGAATCCGCCGCTCGCGGATTGCGAATTTTCGGTAAATTCGCGAGAGTTCGCGGATCGCGAATTTACCGAAAATCCGCAAAATCCGCGAGCGGAGCGGATTTAGCGCTCATGCTTAGTCAGGTTGCTGAAGCGCGCAAACCTGTGTGCATTTTAGACAATAATTGGCACATGGTTGGTGTTGATAGAGTAGATCAGAGGTTGGAACCTTACACTGCTCTTCGTAAGGCTTACATTTGGTATAAAAAGTTGGCTATCCATCTTTTCCACTTGGCAATCTTTAATGCTTTTATTGTGTTCAAGGATTCTTGTCCTGAGTCAAAGATGGCTTTTGCTAAGTTTCAGGAGTCTATAAAAGGCAGCCTTGTTGTAGTGGAACAGGCAAGTGTTCCTAGAGTTGGAGTGGTGGAGGTTGTGGCTAGATTGAAACATCCCCACTTTCCTGATCACATTCCTCCCACACCCTCCAAAGACTTTCCTAGTGAGAGATGTAGAGTCTGTTGGCGAAGAGGTACACGGACAGAGACCCCTATGTACTGCCCCAAGTGTCCTTCTAACTGAGGGCTGTGTGTGCCTGTTTGCTTTACAGTGTACCTCATGCAAAATAGTTTTGTGCGTGGACTGGCACTTGGCTGGCGGTATGTGTGGACTGGTGCTTGGCTGGCGGTGTGCATGGACTGGCGCTTGGCTGGTGGTGTGCATGGACTGGCGCTTGGCTTTCGGTGTACATGGACTGGGGCTTGGCTGGCAGTGTGTGAGTAGTAACTAGCTGCTGGTCACTACATACACTGCTAGCCAAACGCCACTCCACACAATCCATGCACTGATGTGGTTGCTGTGTCAGGAATGTCGGTGTGTGAAAGTGATGGGCCCTTGAAGGGCGCGGTCTGCTGGTGTGAGTGTTGTAATGTGCTGGGCCCACGGCTGGCAGTGTGAATGGTTTTGTATGTGTCACAAATATAAAAGGTGTATGAATGACCTGTAAAGAGGTCCGTGCCTTGTCGTGGCTTTACAGCTCACAAGCTGTGAGTCAATGGTTCAATTTCTCGTTCTTTCAGTTATTAACGGTGCATTTCCTTTTTGTGAAATCTTTGGTTAATACAACTGTATATACTGAACCATCACTCACCCTCGTGCCAAATCCAACCAGTATGTCTATGTGCTTGAGGAATAGGTGGCTGTGCCAAAATATTTGTCTTTTCTGTCTTTCTCAAGCCGTGTGTACCAAGTTATCTTACCCACAAGGTCCTGCAAACCTCAAATTGTGTCTGTCACATTTTTCTTGCATTATTGTGCCAAAATCTTCACGCTGCAGACAGAAACAACAACTTTCCTACCCCCGCCTTTTTCTAACTATCCCAATAGAAATGGTACCTCACTCGCGTGAGTGGGTCAAGGACCCATGACAGACAAGGGCCCAAAACCTAGTGAGGCGACATTAAAATTACCAATCACAAACTAACCTGGTTTTCAAGTGGGGTCCCATGAGGTTTTGGCCCCGGGGTTGGCGGCCATCTAGGGAAACTTACCAAACACACACATTTCTGAAAAGTAGACACCCAGGGGATTGCGTGGATCCCCCAACAATTTCTTGCCCAGAATCCACTACAAACCTGAACTCCAGTGGGAGGCCCACATTTCCCAAGTTGGCCACCGAGCTCCGGGCCAACAAGTTCTGGGACCCACTTGCAAAACCAGGTCATTTTGTGATAGGCAATTTTGATGTCGCCTCAATATGTTTTGGGCCCTTGCCTGTCTTGGGTACTTGGGCCTCCCACACGAGTGAGGCACCATTTTTATCGGGAGACCTGGAAATGCTGGGTGGTAGGAAATTTGTGTCAGCCCAGTGATGCCACAACTTTCCCATACCAAAATGTGTGAAAAAAAGTTATTTTTTCAGCTAAATTTCAGGTTTGCAGGGGATTCTGGGTATGAAAACGTTGGGGGATCCATGAAAGTCATGCCTCCCGGAAATCCCCTGGGTGTCTACTTTTCAGAAATGTGTGGGTTAGAAGGTTTCCCTATGTGGCCGCCGAGCCACGAACCAAAAAGTCATGGGACTCCCCTTGCAAAACCAGGTTGGCTTGTGATAGGTAATTTTGATGTCGCCTCAATAGATTTTGGGCCCTTGCCTATCAAGGGTACTTGACCCACCCACGCAAGTAAGGTACCATTTTTCTCAAAAGACTTTGGGGAACTCAGGGTGGGTGGAATTTTGTGAATCCACACAGATTCAATAACTTTCCACCACAGAAATGTGAGGAGAATGTGCTTTTTTGGTAAATTTTTTAGGTTTGCAAGGGATTCTGAGTAACAGAACCTGGTGAGAGCCAGTTAAGTCACCCCATTCTGGATTTCCCTGGATGTCTAGTTTTTAAAAATGTATAGGTTTGCTGGGTTTTCCTAGGTGCCGGCAGACATAGGGTTAAAAAACTACAGCTAGGCACTTTGCAAAAAAAGGGTCATTTTTCATTGTGAAAATGTGCTATGTCAATGCTGCGTTTTGAGCCGTTTCCTATCGTGGGCACTAGGTCTACCCACACAAGTGAGGTACCATTTTTATTGGGAGACTTAAGGTAACACAGAATTGTAGAGCAACTGATATTACCTATTGACATTTGATGCCTTTCTGTCTTCCAAATGAAAGACCATGTGTAAGAAAAAAGTCAATTTCAAAAATTACCTATAATTCTCATGCCAGTATGGGTACTCCTAATTTCAGAAAAGGCCAAATATCTACTGTTTCTAAACTCTATATTTTGTTCCCATTTCAGAAATATATAGGTGTCTGTTATATCAATTTTTCTATGTATAAATGTTCCCAGAATAATTGCTATATACCTGGTACATAATTTAAAAACATTGCAAGACGCTGCTCAGTTATTGGCTCTGGGTTCGTCGGTTCTCGGTGAACCTGCAAGTCATATATATCGCCACAACCAGAAAGGTTCAGTGGATGTAAATGTATATTTTTTCCAAATAGTTGTCATATTTGGAAGAAATTACAGGTGAAAACGTTGACACAAATGGCTGTTTTTTTCAACTAATTTTCAATTTTCCTACACAAATGACCCCTTGCTGAATTAAGAATTCTGTCTACTTTTTAAAAATGTATAGCTTTCTAGGATCTATTATTGCTTTCATACCCATTTCTACCATTAACTGGAAGGAGGTTGAAAACACAAAAAAATAGCAAAAATAGGCTATGTCCCAAAAAAATGCCAAAACTGTATAAAACATTTTGGTTTGACAAAAGTCTGCTTGTTCCTGAAATCCGGGAAGATGGTGATTTCAGCACCACACCCCTTTTGTGATACCATTTGCAGGGGAAAAACCAGACGCTTTCATCTGTAGCCCTTTTATTGCATTTTTCTCCCCAAAAAACGAAATTTAGCTGTATTTTGGCTAATTTCTGGGTTCCCTCCAGAATCAAGTGATTCAAAGCTCCAATATATTATTACCTGATATACTCCATGGATCCAGTGTATGCTATTTATGGTTCTGTCCCGGACTGGTAATCAATGAACACCACCAATTGTTTGCTGATGTCATCTATTTCGATCTCTGCTTGACACAACCTGTGAACACGGTCAACCTAATAATAAGCTGAACCTGATCTATTTCTGGATGAAGGAAACTTGTCTCTGCCTCAGTGATATCAAAACACATTCGTACTGGACAGTGCTAAAGTCAACCTCATTGCCGTGATATTCGGGTTTGTCATGATCCAGGATTAATTAACAGCACCCTACACGAGTCCACTGTTAATACATCGTTCTCTGCCAAAGTTGAAACCTAAAATCGTGTAATTATAGTGGCCCCAATGGAAACCTATAATTGGGTTCCTCAAAAGGCAACAGGGTTCGAGCGCTGTAAATCGAACCAAAATAAATGACTTCATATTTGAAAATTCCGGAAAAAATGAAATTCCAAATAGCTGGCAAGATGGGGAGTGGTAAAGGTGGCAATGAGACTTTTGATCTCATATACAATTAGGCGGCACGTGAAGGAACTGGAAGGTAAAATGTTAGAAATAGTTACAGAGATGTCTGGTCCATTCTCCATATGTTTCTAGATGTGAAATTCACTGACATAAAACTAATCAAAGTATAGAACTGCACAGTGGTTTCCCCAACTTTTTTGACCAAAGACTCCCTCGGCCTCCCCTGGACCTATTACCTGATTACTGACTCGTTTCTGGTTTCATGAAGTGATTATAACTGAAGATAAAAATAGATTTCGTATCCAGTGCGTTGCAGCAAAGACATGTAGGCAAAAATATCTGCGAGCAAACTAACATTTTCCATACAGCTAATATGCAGTGGATACAGTTCGGCTATCATCCAGTTTGTTTTTTTCCAACTAATGTTTAGGCAGCAATTGTAAGACTCTAAAACAAGAAGGACACAGAAGAGAAAGAAAGTTCTTTCTATGTAGCTGAAACATTTGAGTAGTAGCATGGTAAATATTTTAAGCCATAAATGTTTGTTTTTAAAGAGACACGTGAATTATTCTTTTAACGTATCAGTGTATACATAACATGATATAGTGTAGCAGGTTTTGAGTATTAAAATGTCTTAGTACTTCTAGTTCGGTTTCACAACCTACAGTTATCAGAGCATGCAAAGGTGGTTCATAAATGAGATAAAAATCATTTTGCTGTTGAGTGCACATCCCGATTTTTATGATGAGTATAAAATAGCTACTTCCCTATTTGGGTCAACCAGGACAAAGCTCTACGTTCTGCAGATCAGGCATTTTACTTCAACTTTTCAAAATATTCTACGTGTACGTGTGTGCGCGCGCATATTTACATGTACGCTTTCAGGCGGGTGTCGAGCGTGTTTGCGTTTATAACAAAAATAGCATTTAATGCCGATCTGATCTGCACAGGTTCACACAACACGATACAGCTCCAGCCATCACAGGGCTTTCGTGCTTACTAGTAGAAAAGGAACTGCGGCCTCCATTCCGTGACCTTTTCACAATGCGTAGGGCTTTCAAATGCCAGGTCTGAAATGTTGGACGCTGGCTGTGTCACGGTGCTGAGTGCAGCTTCGCATATATAAGGCAAGCATTTGGAAAGATTTTTTCTAGGAAGGATTCTTGCTGGAGCACAGGACTTGAGAACAGGCTGTATGCATTCTGATCACTGCTCTGCAGCCAGCATTCAAACGTGGTGTACTGCTTCAGTTGTCTACTCCATCTCTCTGTTGTTCCTAGTCAACTATTCATTCTTTTTCAGTTCAGGCATTACTAAATCGAGGACAGTCGGCCTCTTTGGCCAAGCACTCCGTCGTTGTACTTTCAGTTCAAACACATAGAGCCTGGATCATTTCTTCTGCTTTGGTGGCCACACCTGTTCATCTTTAAGGAAGATATGATGCATTACCACCAAACAAGCCATCAGCAGGGCTTTAATCAGAGCCTAATTTTAGCCTATGTTTGCAGGCAGGTCCAAAGCCATCGTTTTTTCAGGATCGGCACTTATATTTCCTCATCAAACCTCGACCCAGAGCAAGAGAGTGCAAAACGCATAAGGGGAAAATAAGGAGGAAGAGAAAGACGAAAAACCGTGACAAAGGGAGAAAGCAGAAACCTAAACAAGCATTGAAAAGGGACAGGAAGTTTCTGATGGTGAATTAAAGAGGCACAAGGTGGATTCAAAACTACACAGCCTTTGTATTCGGCACGCGACTTGCAATAGCATCAGCTGTGGGCTTCTGAGCAAAATCCTGAGCATCAGTACTTATTCCTGTGCATATTATTAACTGTTTACTTGAAATGCATAGGGTGGGAGGTAATGGCTGTAACAAGCAACTACATACTTTGACGTTTATTATATGTAACCCAAGAATACACTAATACATGGGAATACATGATTATGTTTTCACACTTCGCATGTTAATGTTGTTGCATATTTATGTGTGTACTATTCAATTTTGAATTTTTTATTGCGCAGTTACTTAAAACAATTTACAATATATCACTCTTTAAAATACAAAGGATACCACCATTCTTTCTATAGCAAATCGTAAAAAGGTATAACAGTTAAAAAGATCATTAAGTCTATAAAGGGCTTATCGCCGCAGTGTGACTTATTATTACTGATCAAGAGTTTTGTTTGTGCAAATTATCTGATTCATCCACTTTCTAATTTAGAGCGAACTTCCTGCATGAATCTCCCAATTCTGGCAAGGTCTGTTGTTGCTGTGCAAGCGAATATAACTGTATCTGCTTCCTTTGTCGTTCGAACGCCTTTGCATAACCATATAGGTTTTAGTAACTTCCGCCGGGATTGTAAGAGACCTGTGCAACAACAATGTGTGTACTAACATAAGTAGACTGTGGCTATCTAACGATTTAAAAAAACAAAAAATTATTGATTTGATATTTTTGTGGATTGAATTCTGCTTTGAAAATATGAAGGATATCCCATATTCTGTATTACAGGTAACATAGGCAATAATGCATTTATAACATGGCAGATGGGAGGCTACCATATTACTGACAGAGTACGCCATCCACAAGATTTGAAGTGAAATCAGGCCCTTGTCAAGTGGCACCGAGGCTCACACTCTAGCGTGCAGGTAAAAAGGATTGGGCATGCTCAGGTCTCTAATAAACATGATGTGTTGGCACTACCTTGCTAGTAAAAGTACTCTGTGAAATGGATAGTATCCTCAAGCCAGTACTTGAGGAGGTTGCCTGTAGTAGACATCCAAGACCTGGGCAAGTACATGACCAGACTATGTTTTTTTGGGGTGGTAGGTCCATGTAGTACATAAAGTGTAATAGCAGACACTTACAATTGTGAATGTGTGGCATGGGCAAGGATTATACAGGAGACATTCCTAGTTCAAAAAAATAGGGTGATGTAATCAACCTAATTTTGAGTGTGGCCGATTAGTTACTCTGTCACACAGATAATAGATATCCAGTCCGTCTTATTGTAAGATCATTATAACCTATGTCACTAGTAGTAAGGAAGGTGAGATCTCCATCATGTTTTGATGGAGTATTCCTTCGCCAAACTCCAAGTAAGTATTAGGGGTGTGATTTGTAGTTTGATAGATGACATGCACATTTACAAATGTGGCAGAGTGACATCCACCATATTATGTGTATTATAACGTATGAAACTTGTAATATGGTGGACAAGAATTAGGTCATATTTGTGATGGAGTATCCAGTCTGTAAAACTCTAAAGATGCTTTTGTGTCCTATAACATTTGGTATACTTGATCAATGTTATCTTGCCTTTAAATCAGTGACTTGACATATTTTGCGATGTCACATTTGGTGCCCTTTCTTTAGAATATTAACCTTCACTTAAAAATTAAGGACATCCTTAGCGCCGGGAAACCTCCGGGTAGCTGCGCGCTCAATAAATGTAATTATAATAATAATAATAATCCTACTGTATGTACATTTAGTTAATTCACTCTGTACTTTGTAACTGATGTGTGAATAAATCAGCTTTCAGCTTCTGGGGGAGATGCTGGTTATTGTTCGGGAGGCTATTAGGAGGACCAACGGGTGGAGCCACTGACACATAAGGACCCAGTGGCACTGAGGGTGAGGAGGATGGCAAGGACACCATATCTCCATTTGATGTGAGACCTCCAACTCTAGCCAGTCTATCATCGCGGTTGAACATTTATCTGAGTCTAAGACATCTGCTCCTGATGACAGTAGCACCAGCACTACTCTCACTCCTGTACCGATCCAAGCCAGCTCCCAGTCTGAAAATGGACTGGGGTCTCATTTACCAGGGACACCTCTCACCCTGCTCCCATCCCACCAGCCCTTGAGTCAGAGGAGTTTACTGGAGGTTCTTGGGAACATCTCTGTGAGGCATGCCATCCAGGGTATCATTCAGGAACAGACTAATAACCCCTTGCCCCCACCTCAACTTTTTATTTTTATGAATGTTCTAAGACATTAATTCAAGTACCCAGAGGAAGAAGATTTGTGATGCCCTTTTTTCAATTTAATTTCTGAAATGTTACATTTCAACTTTTTGGGTTTATGTTTTACATGTAGCTATTGGGTGCTGTTAACAATGTTATAATGTGGGCCATATGGGAATGCATGTTTTAATATGCTGCTTATGTTACATTTGATTCTATTTTAAGCCTCGTGGTTTCCCATATTTTGCAATGTGTGAGATGAAGGTTATCCCTTTTGCCTTGTGTGTAAAGGAAGTTGGAGTTGTGGTGTGAGGGGCTAGTGTGTGAGGAATGCCAATTGGGATTGTGTGTGACTACATTTAACACTATTAGAGTGATAAACTGTAGGAATACTTTCAGGTGTTCCAATTCATATGGGGTGCTTGCCATATATTTAGTGCACTTACACCTACTTTGCTTATACGAGTAGAAATTCTTGCATATGGGTGTGTGTCCTGTCCTTGATATTATGCAGTATTTACACTATAATAATACAGTTTGTGGGTTTTGCTAATATCTATTTGAGGTACATGGTCCAGTCATTTCATTGTGAAGTGTATAGTAAGCAGGTAAACAGGGATCAAGGATAACCTCATAATAGTTTTTTTTGTTTTAAACAAAACACTTATTTTTAGAGCTATTACTGGTATAAGCAGGTTTATTATGGTGTGCTAGCATTAGACGTTTTCTGACCTTGTATTTGTTTACAGATTGTGCAGTACTTTATTAATTTGAGACGGGGTATTAGCACTGGGTTAAAATACTATTTAATTTGCACAGTTAATGTGGGGTGTGGACAGACAGTGAGCTGGGGAAAGTGTAAGATGTGCTTTATTGTTGATAACGGTAAGTTTTGTGACATTGGTAGCTACCATAGTGCATTTAAAAAAGTCTAATTAGTTGTGATTAGCCTCTAATCGTTTGCATTGTGTTGTTTATTCACCACTGCCAGGTAGAGTCCCATGGCGTGTAGTTGCAGTAACATGTTGACGGAGTAGGTTGTGTGGTTGTTGTGGGCAAAGTTTGTCTATCTATGTGATTGTTCCTCTAACAGGTGTGGAGAATGAATCACCCATGTTTCTATTAGCTGAAATTATACTGTAAATATAATGGATGGAGTATTCCATCTCTTCCTCCTCTGTGTTCAGGGAAGAGGTCTCCAACATTTTATGTAATAAGAGCTACTTATGTTCAATGAAAATCACCCCGAGCTACCATTAGTAGTGTTGTAATAGTAACCTCGTCAGGCAAGATCACATTAGTGGCCACCATATGCAAGATTACCACCAGTAATCACTTCGGTGCATCATACAGGATTGCAAGCAGTAATATAAAAAGAAAAGGCTTTGTCAATGTGGAAAGCCTCCATGTGGGTAATACATAGCAATCATAGTTGCATTGCCTCTGGTACCAAAGTAATAGTATTATTAATAGGTCTTTCCAAAACAACATATTTGTCACTGAAACATCAGCTTTAAATATATTTTGGAATTGCAACCATTTTGTCGAAGTATCAGATTATGTGTTTTGCAAATGCAACATTTTCCTCTCGAATACACACTTAATATTTGATGTTATGTATTTATTCACCTAATTAAGCAAAACCTTCTAATTTGGTAGGTTGGGCTGTATACAGGATAGCTACTTATATGTAGTTGGAGAGCTGGTTATATTTATTCAACTAACTAAGCAAAAGCTTCTAATTTAGTAGTTTGGGCTGTACACAGGAGAGGTACTTATAGGTTGTTGGAGAGCTACTGGTAGCTCCCAAGTTACTTGTTGTAGAAGCCTGTTTAGGGTTTACCACCGTTGATGGAGTTAGGGAAATGTGGTGGATGTGGCCGAGAGGTGCTGTCAAACCACCATACGCTTCATAGGATGGACAAATCTCTATGCCAGTGTATGATTGAAGAAACTGTTTTTGATGGCACATCCTCCAAACTCTAAATCTGACCCTACATTATAATGTCTCCGATACCAGCAAGACAGGGTGCAAGAGAGGGAGCCAACTATATTTCTAGATACATGATTGTAGATTTCGACCAGTGAGAATTCCAAGAAGATCATCACCCTCTGCCCTTGCATAAAATTGAGGTTTCAGATCTGCTTAAGTTAACCTCATAGCCTGAGAGACACTGATATTGCTACAAGTCCTTCAAGAGAGACAAGAGCGAACCCTCCTGATTGTTTATGTGAACAAGACATTTTCTGCTAAAATAAAGTCAATTTCCTCCTCGTCTAGCTTGAGTCCCTTAATCCACTCATCTGTTCATATCATTGGGGCCAGAGGTTCAAGTGTCAGAGCAAACAAGAGTGAGGAGAGTGGGCATCCTTTGAAGGGCCACCCCTTATGCAGTGGCGTAGCAATGGGGGTGTGGGGGGCGGTCCTCCCTTGGCATTATGAGTTTAGGTGGGGGCAGCCTCCTCCGGGGCTTACTTGCCATCTTGAGGCAGCACTTACCCCTCCCTACAAAGCGTCCCAAGGGGGGGCAATCATCAGGCAAATCTCACCAGCACCCCCCCTGCTTTTCAATGCTGCTGCAGGGTGGCAAACACAGGGACTGCCACAGGCACCCAAACATGAGTGTGGCCAAAGGGCTTCTTCTCAGATGGGAGCCGGCTGAAATGCCAGAAACCGGTCCTTGGAAGCTTGTTTCCGGTCCAGGGAAGGCATGGCTTGGCAGTTCAGGCTGGACTGTTCCCATGAGGCACAGGGTCAGGTTGATTTGCATATGGCCATGTCTGAATTGGGGTGGCAGAGTGGGCTAAAGAACTGTGATGGAATAAACCCAGATATGTTGACTGGGTGTGAGTGTTTGATTGGTTCAGATGCTCTGTCCATCACCACCCCCTTTTGGACCACCATTTACAATGCAGCGCACCCTGGCGCTCGGATGGGCAGAGACGTGACGCATCCCCGTATCCCCGACGGAAATGCGGAGCATTGCTGGAGTTGCGTTGCAAGCGCGATGAAGCTCCAGCAAGGCTCGGGGTGCCCTATCTCTAACATTCTGCGTCAATCCTTACGCCTGCTTCAAGCAGGCACAGGGTTTTGACGCAGCGTGGCCCTAAAAATCTTGTGGATTTCACTCAGCCACTTTTAGGAGGCGTTCTTGCATCGGAACGCCTCCCCCGTGGCAGAACGCCTACTTGTGGCGCAGGGCTTTACAACGTGATGCATCTCCCAGATGTATCACGTTGTAAGTACCCCTCACCATGACGCTGGATTGCGCCGCCACTGCGTCATAAAAGTGACGCAATGGCAGCGTAAAAGAGGCGCAAGGGGCTTGTAAATCTACCCCCAAGTCTCTACCCTTGCTCCTGTGCCAGATTCATGCATGAACCCTGTTGCGTGAGTAAAATAGGTGCATTGCACTAGGAACTGCAGTATCACATCCGGAACGACCACTTCAGAACCAATGTATCACTGCCACTGCGTGGAGAAGATCAGCACATCACCTCTCCAGCGTGGATTAACCCAACGCATCGCCTTCAGAAACCTCACACCAGTGCTTCGCTCAATGGGCAGATGAATCACCTCAATTGCGTAATTTTGTGCTGTTTTCATTGTGTTACTTTACTTTACTTTACTTTACAGATTGCTGCTTTAGATAAGCCTGACTGATCTGTGCCAAGCTACCAGAGGGTGACCACAGGTTACCTTTTAGTGCGTATCTAGCTTACCCTGAATAGAGTGGTGGTCCAGACTTGGACAGGGTGCAATACAGACCCCATTTCTAACATCCACCCTATGTGATATTTGGTAAATAGCTTAAAAGTAATAGGTAACAGCCTGAGTCCAAAAGTTTTGTATAAGCCAGTGATCAGGCTGTTCAGTTCTGACAATTTGAAGATTGAACTTCTTTATTGCTAACAATATTCCTTCTTTCGTTACAGATGATTCTAGGGTCATCTTTTCTGCATCTGAGAGTTAAGGGAGGAACCTCATCAAGTCATTCCCTCATCCATTCCACTTACTGTAGGCTTGTGTAAATCTAGCTTGCTGAGGAAGAGCCTAAAGGACTACCCCTTTTCTTGTCTAACTGTTTTAGACAGTCTCGAGGTTGAATGGATTTCTGATATGCTGCTGCAAGCTTGTTGTGTCTACAGTATCTGTGCTGGCAATCTACCCAGTTTGTTCCTCCTCCCGGAAAAGACATGTAATGTTATGTTGATTTGTAGAGCGCACTTATCACCCGAGAGGGTATCCAGACACTTGGGCAAGGTGTGTAGGTGTATGCTGAAAAGGTGCTTCTATGAAGAGCCATGTCTTCAGTATATTGTAGAACTCAAGAAGTGAAGAGGTGGTTCTGATGTGGTCCATGTCTTTGATGCAATGTAGGTGAATGAGCAACCTCTAGTTTTGCTTTTGTGGATGCTGGGAGCCTGTGAGAGTAAGGCAGAACGTAGCTGTCTGGTGGGTTGGTGAAAATATATGCGGTTTCTCAGGTATTCTGGTCCTGTGTTGTGCAGGGCTTTGTATGGATGTATGAATATTTTGAAATGGCTGCAATTGTGAATGGGGACCCAGTGAAGCTTCCTGAGGTGCAGTGTGATGTAGGTGCTATGTGAGAGGCCGAGTATAAGTCTGGCAGCTCTGTTCTGGATGGCCTATAGTCTTTGTAGCAGTTGTTGGGGGATTCCCACATAGAGAATTTTGCCGTAGTCCACCCTGCTGGTGATGAGTGCTTGCATCTAGTTGCACCAAGATGTAATCAGCCCCACCTACTTGTAGAGGTTCCATTTTTATTTTCAGAACCACATTTTTTCTGAACAATTTTTGAGTTTTTTTGAGCTTGAAGGTTTCCTTAGCCTCACATAGTTCACCCTTTATTTTCTTCAATAAAGCTTCCCTTATTTTATTAGGTGAGGAGCTTTAGCAATGAACTGACCACACTACAACTTTCAGTACTTACCAAATGTTGGCTAGAACCACCTCACTCACCTCTTTGAACGCCAGATAGCATTTAATGGTCAATCATATTGTTGTCAATGCTATCAGATACTGGTTTAGGCACCAGTTCTCCCCCACTTCTAGTCTCTGGACATACAGCTAGTCTAAAGTTTTGCTTCCCGGTTCACAATCATAGTGTCATGGGCCACTGATGTACCTTGCGGACTAAGGCCTACAGACTCTTATCTAACAAGTTGTTTTCCAGTTTTGCATACACAGTGTGTTCTGCTGAACAAATACACAGTCTACTGACAGTGGGTGTCCGTGTCATCTGCTATGAATTAGCCCTGTATCATCTAGTCAAGTACCAGTGAAGTACCCCATAATGATTCGGTCTTATCAACCTCACCATTCATTACAGATTTCACGGTGCCTCCTATAAGAGGTCAAGTTTCCCATATTTCAAGGCTGTGTAGTTTGTTGCACAGTAACACTTTCTGATTATGGTTTGGGGTATTAATGGAAGGCACAGTGTGCTGCCAACCATTACCTTCCCTTAAGTGCAACCCACATCCCCCCTTTACCCCTCTTTTTTTTCTTGTTAATTATAGATTTTAATTGGCACTTCCAAAGTTACAACAGCACCGTTGAGTAAATATAGTGTATCTCAGTTCCTTTCACTTCTCTTGTAGGCTTTCCTCACATGACAATTCCAACTCCTGCTATATTCATAACTGCCAACGACAACAATTGCATCTGATATTACATCAACAGCAATAAAGCTGGTCAGTTGGCACTAAATGAGTGAGCTGCACTAAATATATATATAAATGATTACTAGTCTATCCTCCCTATTTCTGCATAGCCCACAAAAAAAAGCAACTCATGTGGCTCTCACCCTTACTACTCCTTCCCACACCGACTCTTTGCTGTCCCAGTAACATTCCCCAACCCATAGACACCATACACATAATTCCAGTATCCCCTACCTGTAACCAAACAATTAAGTGAAATGTGTTTCTCACTTCTAAGCAGGATAATCTGTTTTGGATCTTACTCTTTCTCTTACCCTTGAAAAATAGCTATAATCTATCATTCATACTTACCCCGTCTCTATAAGATTTCCAAGTCTGAATCCCAGATACAACTCACAGGGAGGCTGTCCCCCTATGTTTACACCTCACCATTATCAATTTCATTGGTCATTGTTGAAGTCCATTGATTCAGTTAGCACTGCCACACTGACCTTCTGAACATGCTTAATCATTTCTGACCACCTTAATAGGATCCCTTAATGTAATGATGCTGTGTGGTTACTTATGCTACCTGCCATCTGCTCCAATGGGTACTGGCATGCTGACATTGTTTTATAGGTGGCATCTTTGTCATTTTCGATTTCCAGGATGTCACAAGCTTCCGGAGCAATTCTATGGCCCAGTGAAAGGTCTACCTGGTAAATATAACTCTGAACAAATGGTTCCATCAACATTTCAGAGCTCTGCAATTCAAAAAGGTCTCTCACAGGTAAGACTTCTTGTAACTTGTGTAGTGTGAGCTGAGAGACTTTGTAGAAAATCTGCATTGTTGTGCTGCTGTGTGAACTTTCTCCGCCACTGAGCACTCCAGCCACTATCAATTTACTGTGCTTTTAGTTAGCCATGGATGTCATAATATCTTGGGAAGCATAGCTTTTTAGTTTTTATGACTTTTAAAATGGGAATGGACTCCTAAAATGGGATTCCGAATGGATACGGATTCGGTACCTGCAAGTGGCATGTTGTATTTGTCCCTTCCAAATTTAAATAGGTATCTAATGCAGGAATGTTTTGCGACCAAAGTATGGTCACCTGGGACCTCAAAGGAGGTGGTAACATTAGCAAAAAGGAAGGAGTCCCCATGGGAGTCCTTCCCCTTTGTGAATGTAAAAACATTTTTTTTTTTACTTGACCACAGCCTTCTGTTTAACAATCTTTAAAAGAATGATAAACTTTTCTTTTTACAGACAGTCCCATTTCCTTTAGGAAAAACGAACTACATTTAAAAACTACATTTTGCTCTATTAAAAAGCAATCACAGAAATTGTAGCCTGCTAACCACAGGAGGCTGCCATCCCTGTGACAGCTCCAATCACAGAGAACCAGAGTTTGCAACTTAGGTAATCAGGAGCAGCGTATGTCAAGGAAAAGAGTTAGGGCACTGGGCTGGTGAGGACAGGGGGTGAAAAAGGAGAATGGAGACAAATGTAAACAAGAAAAAAAGAACTTACCTGCTGCCTTCCACCATCGAGTCATGCTCTTCTGCTCCTCACCTCTTCACTGCAGGATGGCACTGTTGTGTAGTTCCTATAATACCCATGCATGACCTGTGAGTTCACATAACAAACTGTGGGATTGGTGGCAGACTGGTTCCGTACACACCCACCGAGAAATGTTAGCCTATTTGCATTTAAGCTAGCTCACAGTGCCACTAGTGTCTCCTCTTATCGGGAAGATTAGTTTCTGGTGACCTTGGAGCATGACAACCCTGATCCCTCAAGATCATGGAAACAATGTACTACTTTTCGCTCAGTCACTTGTGCTCTTTTGAGTTTATCTCAGAGATACACAGATTAAGCAGTCTGGGCATTTCAATAAGGGTTTATTGAACAGTTGTTATTCTCATGTAAAATATATGTGCTGCAACAACCATTAGACTGTAGCAGAGATATATGATTAGCATTACAGTGACTATAAAAGGATAGTACAGTTCTACCATCTTGCAATAAGCATGAACAAATACATGAATACAAAATGAATGATAAAAGTGTGCATACTCCTACGATAAAAATCTAGATGTACCTAAGTGTACCTAGCATGTGAGTAGGTCTGAAGCCAAGAATTCCTCTAGGATTTAGTCAAACCCCATTACCTGAAGTTTGAGAATGTAGAAGCCCTTCTTGGTCTCATGTTGGACACCCTGCAAGGGATGTTCAGACCACTGTCAGCTGGAGCATCTGCATGCAGGAGCCTCAGCATCTCTGGTCAGTGTGTCAGCCTGGAAGTCTCGGTTCCCTCTAGCTAACACTAGCAAGAGGTGCTGCATTTATACAGAAAGTATCTACGGTTCCTTTGTCCCTTGTTTCTTGTATTAGCCATCGTTGGGTCTGAGGGTGACATATGGGATGAGCTGTGTACGTAGGTATGGGGAGGAAGGTGGTGTAGGAAGGTGGTGTAGCCCCAGCCTGGTTTCCAAGAACCCTAATGAATATTCATGCCTACTGTGACAGTCTAAAGATGAAGTCATAGAACGCCATTGTTCTTCTGCACCCAGGAATAGAACTAGGTAAAGGCTCAATCCAAAAAGGCTTGTTACTGTGTAGTGTAGGGGAGGTGATGTAGGTGAAAGGGTATGACGGTACCCGGGCCTATATTAGGGTGCCTGAATGAAACATAACAGCATAGACTTCAGGCCTGCCCTGCAGCCACTCCTGAAGCTGCTCTCTTGCATGTGAGCTGCTTCAGGATTGGCCTGAGTTCTGATGATTTGCGCTCCAGGATAGACTGGGAACCTCTCTCCAACCCCAGCAATGCAGCTGAGGTTGGAGAGCTTCACAACGCATGTGGCTGTGGCCGGCCTGAGACATCCAGCCAAACCCACATGCTCAGTGAAGGCAGTGCACCTACCGCTCCCCTCAGTGCCTGTCGTCACTGCAGCCCCGCGCCCAAGACTTGGCACAAGGAATATAAAATGATAATAAAAAGGGCTTTAAACCCGTTTTATTATAGTTTTATTTTTCATGCTTTGGAAGGTGCTGGCGGGTGGTGACGCTCCTCCTCCGTAGGGGTGGGCTGCCCTTGTAGCTAACGAATATGCATGAGCTAGGATGGATTCTGATTCAGTGCAATTCAAAACTATTTGTAGATAGGTCAGTTCTTAAAATTCTTTATTGGTTGCAAAATTATTGGTCGTAAATTGTGACCAGTATTTTGCAACGATTATATAGGACATATGTCCTCAGGTGACCAATTCACTGTTTTCTAAAGACTGGTGCATTGCTTCTTATTTTCTGCAGCTCCCATAGTGCACCTTCTTTCTTTGTGTCCTGTCTTGTTGCAAGACGTCTTTGATGTTGGAGTCTTTCTTCCTTTGCTCTAATCATTGTAGATCTTGCCGTCCAGCACGCACAAATAATTTCTTTGAATTTGATGAAACCTTAAATCTACATACCCAAGGATTACCTCGCTGTTGCCCTGTATATGCACAGTCAAGGACATTTTACTGAACGATTAACATGCACGTTGAGCTTTGCATAAAATAATCTTGCAATTAAAAAAGAATGAACGTTGACACGTTCCCTATCCTCTGCATTTATGAAAAACATAAGAAGATGTCTTATTCCATTTCAGAATTCTGGCAAGGTCAGCAACATGTCAAACACTTAGACGAATGACAACTCAAAGGGACGATAAATCAAAGGCCGCTTCTTCCACAACACCAACACTCTCTGAATAAATGATGTTCAGAGGAGATTTTATCACAAACACTCAAAAGAACCCCTTGCTGAATTAAACGCCTTTTGTTTCAAGTACTGAAGTATAAACGCACAAGGCAATGTCATTTATGCCTTATTACAGGGACAAACATGTCCAACTAAAGAACATTTTATTCCAGCTACAAAATCGAACAAAGCTACTTTTACAACATATTTTTAATGGTCCGATTCAGCCAATATTTGCTTAACGTAGTGAACTCAAAGTCAGCAAATTCCCTCGGATTTGTAAAGGAAAACAATAGGATGAAGGGAAAGATATTTAAATTAGGTGGTGCATCTAAGCAATTGGTTTATCTGATTCGAGTAATCTCAGAATAAAGACCAATGCATTTGGTAAGCTGTAAAATGAAGCTTCATTTCTATTTACGAATGTGCGTGCGAGGGCTGATCAGCGGCCTGGGAGCAGTAAGAACAGTGCATCTGTGTTTGCGGTTCTGATCCTGAAAGCAGGAGCAGCTCAGGGGAAGCTCTGAAATTTGCTTTGATTGCATTTGCTGGGCGGCTGCGGATCAATGTAGCCGTTCTTGTTACCAGATATTAAAGGAGCAGACCGGGATAATGAGCCACAAGGAGAATATTGTCCTCTACATTTCTATGTAATTCTCTTTTATTTTTACCTGAACATCATTTAACCCATTTGTTGTCAAGACAATGGTAAAGTGAAGACTCATTTTTTCCCCACGGATTAGCAGTAACAATGCACTGTAGCGAATACAAAAAAGTAAAATTCTCTTTTGTCTTACACCTTCATTGACAGGCTTTATTTCAGCAATGTTTGAAACGCCAGAGTTATTCATTAGCACTGCCATTCCGGTTTCATAATCAAGATATATGGGCAAATGTGAAAAAGTTTCAAATTCTCTCTTGAAAATATTTGTATTTAGTGTCGTTTTGCTCACAGTCACAAATTAATCCCATAAAGATACCCACAGTTAGGTTTGCATGGCCATCTTTTGTCTGACAACTGCAAATACGGTTCGGTGTGCACAGCTGGTGAGGGTTGTGTAGGTAAATGAGTACTAATTATCCTATAACTCTCCTGTAGTCTTCTTTACATGGAGTACCAGTGCTCCTTGTCCCGGTTCTCACGTCACTATGTGACCCGCCACCTCCCCCCTCCACACCTCTCTTCGCCCCCCTTCACCCTCCAGACAGACCTTCTCCTAAGTGTGGTTAATTCAGCAAAGCCTTGTTAACGATAGTCTTCTTTTACTACTCAGTTAAAAGATGTCATCAGATTCTGACACTCTCCACTTATACAGCGGTGCTGCAGTTGTTTGCCAGCTCCACATAGCTGTTGGCTGCTCAAGTCTAAATGTTGCCTGGTTCTCGGGAGCATATCTAATTTATGAAAACATTAATACATGTATTCTTTAGTTTACATGATAGGACCCCTTTGAGAAGCCACCCAGGCTTAGGCTTTTTCAACTCCTCACAGCAGATATGCAGGTAAAATTATACACCTTCCTAGCTGTGTGCAATGGGATAAATCAGACTTCTCCTTGACATGCTTACCTCGATTAATAAGCATGGGACTACTATACATTTTAGTAACTGAATTACTATAGGAATCTTTTTAGGTCTGGAATAAAGTCAGTTTAGCTGTCTCCCAGAGCTCATGTAATCAATAATATACATAGATGGGGACTTTGGGTTTGCCCCCTTAAGCTATTTCTCTTTGGAAGTGTCATTCACATTTTAGATCAGTCCACAGGACAGATATCTATTGCTGGACGCGTCATTAATCATGTCTAAGGGCAGTTTTATTCTTTACTCCCTCAGTCTGCCTAGAAAGGGGTGAAAGACAAGGAGCAAAATAATCCATCTCAGATCAGATCGACCTACTGTCTCTGACTCCATCACCTGCCCTGCAGGGATTTTCTGTTTGTCCTGCTGCACTCACTTTTGTTGGTGTTGGGTGTGCTAGCAGCGCTCTATGCCTGCAGCCTGCAGTAGTTGGCCATGAAGGTGGTCCCGGTTGCCATCAAAGATGCCACTGGAAGCAGCACTGCTTGCTGTGGCACAGAGTGATGAGGCATCTGGAGGGTTAGGGACAAACGCCTAGCTCTCATGGACGCAGTTACTTCCTCAGACAGGACACATCCATCTTGGATTTGTCGACCCTTCATCTTAGTCCAAGCAGATTAGCCTATTTACACAAAGGGCTGCAAAATATGAAATTAGGTTGCTTCTGTCACAAATTCTAGCGGCTCATAAACAGTTTAACTATGAGCATATTTTTATGTATTATGTGATGTTCTATACTTTTGTTTCCCTTCCATGGTAACTGTGATTTGTTGATTAATTGTTTGCTTTTGATGGGTTTTACTTTTTACAGCAAGTCTTACTGTTGTGTGTTAATTGTAAGAGGGTATTACACCCAAGGAAGGGCACGGTTCAGACACAGTCTTGCGCTTAGGGCAAGAAATAAGCTGTGGCAACTGCAAGTAGGAGAGAACACAGGTGTTATATCCTTTATTCTGTGCATTTCCCTTTCCTTTTAAATGTATTTCCCTTTTAGGTACATTGTATTCCTTTGATTGTGGCACATGCCAAGCAGTTGTGTATGACATCACTAAGATCTGTATTCTGATTTACTACTGATGAACTTGGCTGGAAAGAGTACTGTGCTCCAGAAGATTAAACTAATTTTTATTTAAACTGGAATCCTGGAATTTAATATTGGCGACAAGGAGAACTGTACCTGCTACTTTAAGGAGCACAGGAGCGGTACAACTATTTTGCGATCTATTTTTTTGGAAAAATATACTTTTCGCTCTTGTGGATTTCGTGGATTTATCATTGCTGTTTCAACTTCCTCACCCTCGGAATGGTATCTACATGCTGTTTGGGAATTTCTAAAGAATTCCCATCGCCTGTTATTCAATTTTGTACATTTTGAGGTATTTCCTGAGGATTACCTGTATCGTTTTGAAAGTCGCGCTCTTGTTGTGCGCGTGTGAGTCCCGAGGCGAACATTCTTCTGAGGTTGCTAGGCGGAGGAAGTTCTGACGTACTGGAAGCGAAGGAGGTCCTGACGTGCTGCGGTGAACATTGGCAGCGTGTGATGTCGACACGCAGAAGTACCAAGCGTGCTGCCGTGGTTCCTTGCAGCGTTTGACGTCGACGCACCTCACGCTAGCGTCAGCGGCATTTCACGTCGGCGGCCATTTTGAATTACCTTGGCAACCCTGATACACACGGAAGCGCCGTGTTTGTTTTATTCAACGCGCCGTGGTGTTTCCTCAACGCTGATGCACACAGTTACAGCAATTCAGATGCACGCAGCGTTTATTATCGCATGAATTCTTCGACGTTGATGCACATAGGAGAAGAATTTGCATTCTGAAAATTACTGGTTTAGTTTTCCTTAAGCCATATTCTTGCATAACTGCATTAATTGCATGACTACACTTCTACTACTCTCTGAAGGGTATTGTTCATCTATTTTACAATATCTTTTATGACTTTTATCAGTCTGCAAAGTTTTATGATATTTTCATTTAAAAAAATGTATTCCGTTTTTGTGTTTTAATTGTTCGTACCACTATGCAATTTGACCCACCTACTAAGTTCTTACAATGTAAAGGGGATCCTCCAATTCCTTGGTCCAGATGGAAGGAAGAGTTTCTTACTTATTTAAAAGCGATCGATGGGGAGAGGATGGGTAATGAAAGAAAAAAAAAGTATCTTTTTACATTGTTTGGGTTCAGAGGGACAGGCTATTTTCAGAACTCTCCCTGTTGCTAATGGTGATTTTGGAACATTTGATGAAGCTCTCGTGCGTATTGAGACTCGTTTCAAACCCTCTTCTAGTATTGCACTTAATAGATATAAGTTTTAAACAAGACGTCAGAGAGATTCAGAGACTTTTGATGATTTTCTAACTGCTCTCAGGAGTCTTGTGATTTCATGCAATTTTGGTAATTTAGCAGACGAAATGATAAGAGACCAAATTATTGTAAACGTGAAGAACAAAAAAACACAAGAGCAGTTATGGATTTTGGGTAATCCAAACCTCAATGACACTATATCCACAGCAAAAGCTTTTGAACAAATCGGAGAAATGGAGAAAGACTATGGATGATGTCAACGCTAAAGGAGATAATAGTAAAACTATTGATGAAGTGTGTAGTTTAAAGAAGAAGCCTACACCACAATATTTTAAAGATTCTAGAAATATTGTCTGTTTTAGATGTGGAAGTACCAACCATGTGGCATCTTTTAAATTTTGTCCTGCTATTGGGAAGGAGTGTGTCAAGTGTGGTAGGATTGGGCACTTTGCTAAAGCTTGTAAAGATGATCGCAAGAGAACTATAGAACCTCTAAGGAGTGTGGGGTCTAGGAGTAGAGATGTTTCAGTTGTGAGAGAATTGAATGCTGCAGATGAGGATTCTTGTGTTGGGATGGTTGTTTCAATTCAAGGTGTGTGTGCGGTTGAGGAGTATCTACCCTCTCCTAAGTGTCATGTCAAATTTTTGGGTGAAATTTTGATTCTCATGGCTGATTCTGGTTCGCCATGGACTATTATAACTGTAGAATATTTTCATGAAAAATTTAAAGCTACTTTATGTCTGGATGATTTAACTAGCCCTGACATTGTTGCCAAATGTTTTAATGAATCAATCATTGATTTTGTAGGTTATATTGCTTCGAATTTAGAATTTAAAGGGAGATCAGCTCAAGTGAAGATGTATGTTACTAAAAAAGGTATCAATGTTTTGGGTTGGAGAGATCAATGGAAACTTGGTATCAAACCCAATCCACGAAGTAAAGAACCTGTTATGTTCGTAGAAGAGATGGATTGTTGTTCTGGGATAAATGATTATTCTGTTGCAGTTGAGGAGTTATTTCCTGAAGTTTTTACTGATACGTTAGGTAAACTTAAGGGAATTTGTCATGAGATTAAACTGAAAGCTGGGGCTTCTCCTGTCAAACAAAAACTCAGGAATGTACACATTAATGTGAGAGATGAGTTAGGAAAGTTGTTGGATGGAATGTTGAGTGAGGGAGTGATAGAAGAAGTGGAATCGTCTGAATGGGTTTCGCCCATCGTTTTGGCACGAAAATCAGATAATTCACTGAGGTGTAGGCCTTTGTGCTCTAAATGCTAACATTCTAATTGACTGTCATCCTTTACCTAACATTAATGAGGTTGTTAGTACACTGGGAGGGGCCACTGTTTTCTCTACATTAGACCTGAGATCGGCCTATCATCAGATAGAGTTAGCTAAGGAATCTCGTCATTTGACTGCCTTCATAACGGGGCTGGTTCAATTTAAAAGAATGCCATTTGGACTTGCCTCTGCGGCGTCAGTTTTTCAAAGATCAATGTGTCATCTTTTTAAGGGAATGCAGTCATGTGTGAAGTGTTTTCAAGATGACATCTTGATTTTTTCACCAGATATAGATTATCATTCGTAGCACTTAAATAAGGTATGTGAGATCCTCAAGGATTATGGTCTGACTTTAAAAAGAAACAAGTGTAAATTTTTTCAAGAGTCTGTCGAATACTTAGGACATACTTGCTGTTTGTAGCGCGCTGGCTGCTGCTATGTTTTAAACTCTTCTTACTTGTTACTTTGATATTTTATTTGCGCCGCTTACTATTTTCGCGCCGTGTACCCTGTACTTCTAGCATCGCGCTAGCTCTTACCCGCACGTTAAAGGTTGGATCACACTGCATTTGCAGGAATCAGGGCAGCTAGGGACCGATACTGGGTGCTTTTGCGGCCGCCATCTTTGAGAGGGCATTCGTGGCAGCCGATTTACGGGCGCCATCTTTGCTAGGGGACTAGTTCCTCCCCTCACACTCCTCCCACGTGTAGGGCTATAAATAATGGGCAGACGGTCAGAGCGCAGCGATGACGCGCCGGAGGTGCGCCAGAGGTAAGCCCATTTGCGTCCCGGGTGCGTTTGCCTCGGCCACTCTTCGTGCGTTTGATCCTTTAGCAGATTCTCACGACTTCCAGGTGGATACTAATGCTGGTAAAGACTGTACTACGACTCTTCTCCCTGCCACAGTCCTTTCCTGTGGTCTACTGAATGTCCGATCTCTTGCAAAACACCATGCGGAAATTGCTCTTCTGATAGACTCTTTACACCTAGATGTCCTCTTTGTAACAGAGACCTGGACTAAGTTAGACTGCGGAGTGGAACTTGGGTGGGCCTGTCCGCCGGGCTATCTTTTAAAACACTCCCCTCGAACAACTGGCAGAGGGGGCGGAATAGGCTATATATTCAGAGACTCAATCTCCTTTACACAGTTGGAGGTGAAGGAGGTATCAGGGTTCGAGCTCATGGGCTTTTCCATCACGGCCCAGGGCGGTACTCTGGTAACGGGTCTTTTATGCTATAGACCACCTTCTTCAACCACCACGGCCATTCAGCCATTGATTGACCTGATCTACGACCTTTCAAACTCCCACACCAGACTATTATTGTTAGGTGATTTTAACCTTTGGCCTCTTGGCTCTCAAGACCTGGCATATAGAGAACTCTGCCAAGCATGTAGCAATATACAACTTGCACAGCTGGTTACGGCATCTACTCACGCTAAAGGGCATACTTTAGATCTTGTATTTGCCGATAAAGATCTAGTCTCAGTGGGAGAGGTCGTGGATCAATGCTGGACTGATCACGCACTAGTCCTACTGTCTATCTCTTTGCCCGGTCCACTAAGGACAGGTGATCCAGGTGTTATCAAGATCAGTAGGCAATGGTCTCGTCTTTTGAAACTTCCAACTAGACCTACCTTGCTGTCCAGACCATTTATGGTGAAGGATAGCGCGGACAAAAGCTATCAGGCCCTTTGTCAGCAGATTGTGACATCCTTGGATGAACTGGCCCCTTTAAGGAAAGTGAGGGACAGACCTAGAAGAACTAACGCCTGGTTCACTGATGATCTTGGACAGCATAAACTTCGCTGCAAACAGGCGGAACGACTTTGGAGGAGAGACTATAGGGAGTCAGATAAGGTAGCATATAAAGCGACCTTGCAGGAATATAAGATTCAGCTGAAGAGGGCCAAGGCCCAATTTCTGGCAGACACGTTGGCCAAGGCCTCTAACAAATTGCAGGCATTGTTTAAATTGGTCGACAACCTAGCCAACCCGCCTTGTACTGCTCCGGCTATCCCTGTCTCCCAGGAATTGTGTGACTCTGTGGCCTCTGCGTTTAAGGAGAAGATTAGGAAAATTCTGAGCGGACTTCAGATCTCTGGCCAGTCTACATCTTCCTTGTCTTCCCTTGCAGAACCCCCCTCACGGTGGCTCAGCTGTCCTGCTTTCCGAGTCCTTCTCTGGAGGAATTTTGCCTTCTGGCTAATGGTGTGTCTTCAGGATCACCACTTGATCCTATGCCTCATAAGATCTGGAAGGCATTTCAAAACAAGCTGTTTCCTCCGCTCCACACCATCTGCTGCCAGTCATTGAGTACAACAGTAGTCCCAGATAGCTGGAAGATGGCAATTGTTACACCATTGCTGAAGAAGGCTTCTCCGGACCCTTCAAGCCCGGCCAACTATAGGCCCATTTCGCTTTTATCTTTTATTATAAAGGTTGTAGAGAAGTGGGTCACGAGAACATTATCCAGCTTTCGGGAAAACAACTCCTGCCTGGATACATCGCAGTTCGGCTTTAGGCCGGCTCACGGCACGGAAGCTGCATTGGTCACCGTGTTGGACGATCTACGAACGCGTGTAGACATGGGCAAGTCAGCATTTTTAGTGTTGCTTGACATGTCGGCCGCGTTCGACACGGTGGACCATGCAGTACTGCTGAGTCGTCTTCAGAGTACAGGAGTAAGTGGCCTGGCTTTGAGATGGATAACATCTTATCTCAGCAACAGACAGCAGGCAGTGGCACTACCACCTTTTCGATCTGCCATACAACAAGTGGATCAGGGCGTTCCCCAGGGGTCGGCGATCAGTCCGATCTTGTTCAATCTGTATCTTCGACCTCTGGTTGCCCTGATAAAGTCATTCGGCATATCTGTCATCAATTATGCCGATGACACTCAATTGATTTTCTCATTTGAGGGTACTAAGGCAGTATCGAGAGACATCTTCCACCGCTGTATGTCGGCTACAGCTGAGTGGCTGCGAGCCAACTCGCGTCAATTCAACGGATCTAAAACGGAGGTTCTTCATTGCTCCCTAGACCGTACCCCTTGTCCGCTTCTGGACGATTTCTGGCCTTCATCTATTCTAGGTACGGTAGAGGCTGCTGAGTCGGCCCGTAATCTCGGAGTTCTGTTTGAACCCAACCTGCAGCTCGATGCCTCTGTGAACAGAACTATAGCGGGTTGTATGGGCTTACTCCGCGCCCTACGTAAGATCTTACCGCTCCTCCCAAAAGAGGCAAGGGCAGAGGTAGTGCGCAGTTCTATTTTTAGTCGATTAGATTACTGCAATGCACTACTTCTGGGAGCCCCCAAAACTTTGATCTTAAAGCTGCAGAGGATCCAAAATATGGCGGCTAAATTGGCTCTATCCCGTCCTCGCTCTGCCTCTTCTTCCGGCGCATTGGCTGACCTTCATTGGCTACCTGTCCAACAGAGAATTTCCTTCAAGGCGTTATGCCTTGTCTTCAAGGCTCTGCATGGACAGGGGCCGATACCGCTCCAAAATCTCTTCTCCTGGTACTGCGCTGCCAGATCTCTAAGATCCTCCTCTGCGTTTCTAGTGACGGTCCCTAGGATCAATAGAGTGAGGATGGGTGGCCGTGCTTTTAGTTTCACGGCCACTACTCTTTGGAACACCCTCCCGCTGACGCTGAGGTGCAGACAAGATTTCACTTCTTTTAAAAAGGACCTTAAGACCTTTATGTTCCCCAAAGTAATGTAATGGTAGTCTGCCTGTAGGATAGACGCAGTCTCAGCGCCAGGATACCCTTTGGGTGGCAGCCGCGCTTAATAGGTGAATAGATAAATAAATAAATACACTTTCTAAAACTGGAGTTGTTCCAAAAAAATCGTTGGTTGATGCCATTCTCAAAGCACCTGCACCAGATTCTAAAGAGAAACTTCTTTCCTTTTCTGGTCTTTGTGAATATTACAGTAAATTTATTAAGGACTTTGCGTCAAAAATGGAACCTTTAAGGGAATTGATAAGGAAGAATGTTGTGTTTGAATGGGGAGATTGTCAGCAAAAGGCTTTTGAAAGGATTAAAGCGGACATGATTGCTGCACCATCTCTTAAAGCATTTTGTGTTGGGAAGACATGTGTCCTTACTGTTGACGCTAGCTTGTATGGCCTAGGTTGCGTTCTTTCGCCGTTTTCAGGTAAAGAGGAATGGAATGTGGCGTTTGCCTCACGCACTCTTAATTCAACAGAGAGACGCTATGCAGTGATCGAAAAAGAGTTCTTAGCGTGTGTGTGGAACATTTCAGGAATTACATTTGGGGAGCGAGATTTATTATCATTTCCATCCTGTCTCCAGGTGGAGGTTTGAATGCCACGGCAAGGATTGCTAGATTAATGTCACGCTTACAAGAATATACTTTTACTGTGGAATATGTTCCTGGGAAAGTCAATGTTTCTGCAGATTGTTTGTTGCGTCTTCCTTGTGTGGATAGTGAAGATTTGGACAATGTTGAGATTGTAGCAGGAATTACTGATGTGTTACCTGGGAATTTTGGTAGTATCTCAGAAGAATTGTGGAAAAAAAGTACGACAGAAGACAAAGTTTTGCAGAAGGTTATGGTGTACTGTCATGAAGGGTGGCCTTCCAAAAATGAAGTTCCAGAGGAGTTGTTTCCATTTTGGAAAGTCTCAGATGAAGTTTTTATTGAGGGTGATTTTATTTACAGACAAGGAAAGTGTATTCCACCGGTTTCTTTACAGGAACATTTTTTGATTTTGAGTCATGAAAGTCATGTTGGTATCTCCTCAATGAAAAGACTTATTAGATCTTTGTTTTGGTGGCCAGGGGTTGACAGGTTTGTAGATAAGTTGGTTAGGGAGTGCCCGGAATGTGTTAGTAGTGAAAAGTCTCTCTGATGCAGTCCGGCTCCACTTATTCCTGTTAAGTGGCCAGAGTTTCCATGGCAGAAAGTGGGTATTGATTTTGCAGGGCCTTTCAATTTTTTGCCACAAGATTGTAGGTTTGCCATTGTTATGGTGGATTACCATTCTAAGTGGCCGGAAGTCAAACTAGTACCTAGAGTCACAACCAGTAGTGTGATTTTGTTTTTGAAGGAGGTGTTTGTCAGGGAAGGAAATCCAGAAGTGATTATTTCTGATAATGGTGTGCAGTTAAAGTCCTGTGAGATGCAAGATTTTCTTAAATCACAAAATATTCGTCACTTGACCGCACCTTTATATGAACCTCAAGCAAATGGTCAAGTAGAGAGGTATAATAGGGTTCTTAAGTAAGATATACTCTGGGCTCGAAACTTTGGTGCTGAATGGAAAGACAAGTTAAGAGAGAAGTTATGGTTGTATCGGATAACTCCCCATACCACCACTGAAGTCTCACCTTTCCGCTTACTTAGGGGTAGAGATCCTGTTTCTAAACTATGCCCTTGGTGGTTCAAGAAGATTGTTAAAGATAAGTGTTCGCAGCCGTCTAAGGATTATATTGCTCAAACTGTTGAGTATAAACAGACGAGAAGCAAAATCTATTATGACTCTCACATGAATGTTAAAACTCCAAGCTTCTGTATTGGGGATTATGTTAGGATACGAAAGCCTGGAATCTTACTCAAAGACAAAGCAAGATTTAGCAGACCTTTGAGGGTTGTTAAAGTTAACAGAAATAGTATTGTCACCCAAAATGGTCAAGTTTGGAATGTGAGGCGAGTCTCCAAATGTGGTATGAAAGATTAATGCTATTTGTAAGAGAAGAGATGTGTTATATCCTTTATTCTGTGTATTTCCCTTTTAAATGTATTTCCCTTTTAGGTACATTGTATTCCTTTGATTGTGGCACATGCCAAGCAGTTGTGTATGACATCACTAAGATCTGTATTCTGATTTACTACTGATGAACTTGGCTGGAAAGAGTACTGTGCTCCAGAAGATTAAACTAATTTTGTTTTAAACGGGAATCCTGGAATTTAATATTGGCGACGAGGAGAACTGTTTAGGCTTTTTCAACTCCGCACAGCAGATATGCAGGTAAAATTATACACCTCCCTAGCTGTGTGTAATTGTTAATAACCGAAAAAAGCTGATCATTAGTTCCTGACTAAAGTGGAGATGAAGCTATTAAATCGAAGTACTTGAGGCTTATATCACATGAAAGATTTCATTGTTGATTTGCATTGATTGTAATTTAATTTCACCACACCCACTACTAACATTGTTCCAGCAGGAATGGTTGAGTTACACCGTTAACTTGGTTTTAGTTGTTCATAGCATGTTGCGATCCTACATGTCTTTTTGGGATTTGAGAATTACAGCGACTTTCAAATGAACCATAGAATTTTGCATGAGACTGTAGTATTTTTAATTTGAATCAATTTTAAGCCCTGGTGCCTGCTACTTGCACTATAGACAAGCTGTAGGTAGGGAGGGAGTGGGTTTAAATTAAAATATGAATAGTGATGCTCCATTGGAAGAATATGTGCATTTTTCATGCCAACAAATAATTTCTTAGTTGCAAATGAATCATAGGTACCTTTTATGGGCACTGTTATCCAAGGAACAGCAGCAACAGTAAAGGGAGGAGAAGATGAAAAGCATCATAGAGCGGTTGACGAGCTGTACTGAGCAGATGGCCTGGTAGAGTCAGGGGCGCTATATATTAACAAGGAGCAGGGAGGCAGGTAAAGGGAGTGTACATGGGCAGACATTACAAGGGAAGCTGAGCAGGAACAGGGAGACCAATCGATTCCGCTCTCTTTCCTCACAGCAGGGACTCTTGTATCCTCTCAGCAACACTGCAATGCGTCTCCCATCCTGACCACCCCACCTTTGCTTAGCACAAAGTACTAAGCCAATCATTTATCCATTCACAATCCATTGATGTATTCATTAACAACCCTCAAACCACTCATCCATGCACCCACTAATCCATCCATACACTTATCTACTCACCCATTCACTGCTCACTCTTACCGACACAGAGCCCCTTTTCCTAAACCTGCTTCATAACTGTCTCAGCCTCATCACCGCACATGCTCCCCAACCTCCCCATACATTGCCATTCCCTGCTTCATTCAGTCATGGGCTCACTTATTCTTCTAGCTATTCATCCATGGACTTACTCTTCCATCCCTGATTTAAAAGAGTATCTGCCGCTCTCATTTATGCATTAGTCCACTCACTCATTTATTCATTCATTAAACCAACTGGTGAATTCATCATACATTTATTCACTCACTACTCAAGACAATCGCACACAAAGTGTCAGTGCTTAAGCCCCTTCTGTAGTACTGATAGCACTGGCGCACATAAAGCACCAGCAGTATCTTCAGGGGGCCCTCCCTCATTTGCATGGGGGCGTGCCCCATGCAAATGAGGCAATCCCTTTGCCTTTGCGCTAGATTACAGATGCGGGACTGAGGCAAAGAAGCTCTCAGCAGGTGCACTGAGAGCAGCCCTCTGGAGGGGGAAAAGGAGGTTCCATGGACAACCCAGACATTCCCTTGCTGGAGGGTGCATAACTGACTGCACACGCCTGCATGGGGATATCTAATACCTTTTAAAAGTGCAGACAATGAAAACGCGGAGTGGCTTTGAAGCAGTCTCTCCATTTTTCACATGATTGCACTGCCCTCAGGGCAGCGCGGGTTCAGGTCTGCCCTGGGGGCAGCACATTCTAAGTAGTAGGGCACACTTTACCTGTTTGCGCCTGGCACACCTGTTGTAAGGTGCACAATCAAGGAAAGTGCTCCCTATACACAGGAGTGCCCCAGGTTGGTAACGGTCTTGTAGACTAACTCAAACTATTGGTTTAATTAATTTGAGAATAGATAGACTCAACCTCAAACATAATAAATGTTCTGATGCTGTATATCTCATTATTTCCATAATTAGGAAGGATGTCCTTTCCCTGCAGAACAAGGATATTTATAATAATGTGATTCTTTTTCCAATGTGTATTAGGGAAGTAGGGGGTGTGGCCAAGATATCAGCAGCACTCTACGGAAGCTCCAGGCTGGCCTGCCACATTGCCTGCAATTATCTTGCCCCTCTCGCCTGCTTCCCCCGACAATTCCCCCTTTAGTAGCAGAGAGGTGCCGGGGTCGCTGCAATGCCAAGAACCAGGGTCCAATGCCGATTTGCCAGAGTGAAACTGTACCTGGTCGGTGGCGGCCAGCGATGATGACTGATCCCTGGCCTCGCACAGCCTAGCAGCCGGCAGCAGCGGAATCGTCATCGGTGCCACAGGGGTGCAGGAGTTGAGATCACACCTGCTGCCCGAGGTGCAGGTGCCGCCCACTAGGATCGCAAAGCGGCGACCCCCACCGCGCTGCCTTTCCCTGGAGTGGGGGGCCTGCCCTCTGCTGTGGGTCCTGTGTGTGCTGGCAGTCACGATTTTGCCACAGGAGTGCCCAAGGCAAAGGAGCTCTTTCTGCCCCGTGTTGAGGGCCTCAAGGCACACTACAGGGCTGTCCGATAGGAGGACACAGTGGGAGCTCCAGCAGCTCAGACATCCCCGCTGCGGGGCCACACCCTAGGCTGCTCTACAATGACAGCAGAACCTGATCAGGCCTATTTATCGAGAGGGGAAGCCTAGATTGTAACTCCACCCGGCATGTATTGAGGAGATAGGGGGCCTCTGGGCTCTAATTTCTCGCCGTTGAAGGCATGAAGAGACTGTGCGGCGAAGTAAGACGTTGGCGCGGTTGGTACCTGCCCCGTGTTTGGGAGGCTGGCTCATGCTGGGAGTGACTGAGACAGACTGTGGGTTTCCACCAGCTTCCACGTCAGTGCACTGGTGATGACCTTGTGCCCCGCGGGGCCACACTGCTGAGCAACCATCTAAGCGAGCAAACAGTTTGCCGGCCGGCTCCCAGGTTTCGCTCCACACCATCCCACCAGCCGGATCTTACCTGTCCCCACTCTAAGACACTACAGACTGCCAAGGGGATGACTCTATTGGCAGGCTTTGGGTGGTGTCCAGAGCAGGGTGCACAGCTCCTGTTTCTGGTCTGGGCCTCCTGCGCAGCAGTACAGACAAAGATTGAAACGGTGCCCTTGATATGGGCCTGTTAACAGTGAATCTCTGGCTTGTGGCGGAATAATCCTAGGCCACAGAGCACACAGTCACGAAATTGCAGTAAGAGGTCTTGACATTAAACAAGCATTTCAAATGCAATAGGTCTCGCATTTACGTGAGTTTAAACTATTAGCGTTGTAAATAACGCCTTTCATTTATGTTTTAACCCCTTGAGTGCTCGTGACTGTACCATTCAGTCACGAGCCACGGTGAGGCTGTGCTGGTGACGGAATGGTTCTGTCCCGGCCCGGCCGCCGCGATGCCGATTCCGTGCCTGCGCTGAGCGTTACATTGAGCGGGCAGGGCCGTGACGGAACCATTCCGTCACAAGCACAGCGCCACCGCGGCTCGTGACGGAGTGGTTCTGTCACAAGCATGGCGGCGCCGCGTGGCACCCCTCCCCCCTAGCGCCGCGGTGGAATTACCGCCGCGGCCAAGGGGTTAAAAACCAAAACATATAATGCCAATAGCTCAAACTCGCGTAAATGCGAGACCTATTGCATTGCAAATGCTTGTTCTGTAAGGGAGATCTGCATATCTCTTTGTACTATATCACCTCTGCGTATATGAGAGAAACGTTGACGCCCACTCTTTGTACTCTACTACCTCTAAATGTATGAGTGTAATGGGGACGACATGCCTCTGGTTCGCTCTAGGAACCCTAAAACACCGTGTGGGAATTCACCTTGTGACCCCCCCTCCTTTCATTGCAGCCATCGCAACCGCAGGTCTGGACTGGCTCCGATGAACAATACAGCTGTGATGCTGAAGATGACGACTGCGGGCCCTTTAACTGGCCTCGGAACCCTGAAGAAGAGGAGTCCAGATACGTCTCAAAAACGACAGGTGAAAGCAGTCAGGTGTGCTTGTACACCGGAGGAGCGGAAGGCGAGTGGCCAGGAGAGGCGTGGAGTGAGAGGAACAAAGCGAGAGAGACGAACAGAGAACCCAGTATTCCATCTACGGAGGGAGAGGAGGAGGTGAGGGGAGACCAGTCGGCGGCACGGGAGCCTGGAGGCCTACAGCAACACGAGCTGCCCAGCCGCACGCCAGGAGGTGTGTGGCTCTCAGAGGTACGCAAGCATATCACGGGCTGGGTTGGGAGAAGGGGTGGGTCAGTAGCGTAAACGGATTCCCTTCGTTTTCCTTACTGCCCTTCCTACACCCCCTCGTCCCCTCACTTTGTTGTAGATAGTCACCGCTGGTGTCCCCTCACTCCCTATCCCGATTACCTGTGTTCGGGTATGACTCGAAACTGATACGTCCTCTCTTCTGTCATTCCTCACGGCGGAGTGCAATTCACGACGGAGACGGATCCGGAAGAGACCCGATGGAGCTCAGCCCGGAGGAAGGAGGAGGGAACACGGCGAAGACACAGAGCAGAGAGAAGCCGATCTCCCCGGAGGGCTCCAGTCCGGAAGACGTGTACTGACTTTTTGTATCAGCAAATGAAACCGGCACTAACCAAAACTAGACTCCTGCCCATTACTGCCGTCCCCGCTACATTGGTGGAGAATGCGGGCATCCCTTCCATCAGCCTAACAAAGATGGATGTCGTCGTGCAACAGCTAGTAAAGGGACAGAAGAGGCTGGAATAGGTGATGGAACAGCAGATAAAGTCAGCAGAGGCAGACCGGGAAATCATGAAGGCAGCCATGACCGTTCGATCCAGTGACCCGCCCACGACGAGCTGGCCTGCTACAGGAGGGGGAGTTCCTCACTCCATCAGTGGAGTATCCCTACAAAAATATCAACCGGGGGAAGACCCGGACTCTTTCCTACTCGATTTTGAAAGGGCCACCAGGGCATGTGGGTGGCCCGTGGCAAAGTGGCCCTTCTTCCTCGCTCCCCTGCTGGTAGGGGAAGCACAGGCGGCTTACCAGGTGGCGAATCCCACGGGAGACACCCCCTACATGGACGTAAAAAGGATTATATTGGATCATTTAAGATTGGACCCTGAAGCCTACCGTCTGAGGTTCAGGAAGTAAAGAGGAGTCCCAGGGGAAACCCCCAAAACCCTGTTTGTACAGTTAAAAATGGCCGCAGACACATGGCTAACTCCAAATGTGAGTTCCAAGGAGGAAATTATGGACCGCGTGTAGTTGGAGCAGTTCCTGGAGGCCCTTCCTTTTGCCACACAAAAATGGTTGAGACAACATCACAACCTCACCACGGCCCAGGCAGTGGAAATGGCTACCACGTTCTGCAGGGCTCAGCCCCGACCTCCCCCTTTTGAGACCGAGAAGATGACCAAAATGGGCCCTAAGACAGAGAAGAGGCCAGCAAGGATACCGGAACACACCAGGCCGAAGCCGTGGAGACCCGACCCCCCTTTGCCCAGTGGACCCCAGTGTTTTGTGTGTGGTAACTGGGGACATATTGCCCGCCTGTGTCCCCGTCGGAAGCAGACCGAGGAACCGATGGAGGTGGGATACCTCCCAAAGGCTGTATTATATTTAGCTGAAATGGGCCATGCATTTAGAGTAAGTGTAAGGGTAAACGGGTCCGTTCTAAAAGCCCTACTAGACTCTTGCTGTCGACAGTCAGTGGTACAGTCACAACACGTGAAAACCCCTCAATACATCCCCCATGAAAGGGTCAGCATAAGGTGCGTTCATGGGGATGTCAAACCCTACCCTGTAGCCAACCTTCCCATAGTCACTCTACGAGGGGAGCCCAGCACAATTAGAGTAGGAGTGTTGTCCTCCCTTCCCGAAGACCTCATTATAGGGACGGACAATCCCTCTTTCTTACACATGTTCAGGCAAAGCCTCGATCCAGGCAAGACAACCGTCCCCAAGGACAGAGACTATACCCAGCCCTTGCCTGCCTTTGTGTCTTCCGAACCTTGGGTGTTAGATCGGAGCTTCCGGTTTGCCCAATCGAATGATAGCACTCTGTTTAATGCCTGGGAACAAGCACACCAAAATAGAGGCCAGACCAACCCTCAGTATCCCAGGTGTTACGTGAAAAATGACCTCCTATATAGGCAAGGTCAAAAAGACGACCCTGAGCAACTCCTGGTTCCAGTGTATTTTAGAGAACAGGTGTTGTTCCATTCCCACGCTCATCTGGTGGCCGGACACACGGGTGCAGAAAAGACTACGCAAAACATACTCAGGCACTTCTATTGGCCCGGGATATACAAAGACACAATGACTTTCTGCCAGGAGTGCGATGTCTGCCAGAAGAGGAACATGACCCGACCCCCGGCCGTACCACTCCAACCCCATCCCATTATCGGGGTTCCGTTCGAGCAGTGGGTATAGACCTTATAGGGCCCCTTCCGAAAACCAGAAAAGGGAACCAATATGTGCTGGTGGTAGTTGACTACTCTGCGCGGTTTGCGGAAGCCTTCCCCCTGTCTACCACCACCACCAACCAATTTGCAGACAGAATGTTGGAGCTCTTTTCACAAGTGGGCTTCCCTAAAGAGATCCTCACGGACCAAGGGACCCCGTTCGTCTCAAGGTTGATGAAAGAAGTTTGCCAACTGTTACACATACAACAAATAAGGACGGCGGTGTACCACCCCCAAACAGACGGGCTTGTGGAGAGATAAAATAGGACATTGAAAAGCACCCTCCGCAAAATGTTAGAAGTAAACGGAACTGAATGGGACCAGATCTTACCGTTGGCATGGTACATCATCAGAAGCCAAAAACAGAGCAGCCTTGGGGTCTCCTCATTCGAGCTATTATACGGGAGACAACCCCGCTCTTTACTGGGCATGACCAAAGAGGCTTGGGAAAACGAGATCCCAGAAGAGACAATGAAGACCTTAGAATATGCGAGGAACTTGAGGTCCAAGCTGGGAAAACTACGAGACCTGGCCTATACCA
Source organism: Lissotriton helveticus (assembly GCF_964261635.1). Taxonomy (NCBI): domain Eukaryota; kingdom Metazoa; phylum Chordata; class Amphibia; order Caudata; family Salamandridae; genus Lissotriton; species Lissotriton helveticus. Next base: position 1,376,602,196 of record NC_136069.1, on the reverse strand, counting down.
ATTTAGAGAAAAGTCAAACCAAGCAAAAGACCCTATACGACAAAGGAAAGAAGTGGAGAAGACTGGAGAAGGACGATTGGGCCTTAGTGCTACTGCCTTCCTCCTCCCAGAAATTTATAGCCGAGTGGGGGGGGCCCCTATCGTGTCATATCGACCATCGGAAACACCAGTTACAAACTACAATTGAGCCCGCGGAAGACCCGTGTCTACCATATAAATATGTTGAAGAAGTGGTTGGGACCCCCTCCAAGAGGGATCCACCTCACAAACCCGGAATCGCCGAAAACAACGTCCACCATCTACCGGGTTGGTGATTAACAAAGAACTAAGGAAGAGAGACAGGAGCTAAAGGACACCCTCCAGAGGCATGCCACGGTGTTCTCAGATAAACCCGGAAGGACCATCCTCACAGAACATCACATCCGGACACCTCCCGGAAGGATAGTCAAGATACGACCTTACCGGGTACCAGAGTCCCGGCGAAGGGATATAAGACAGGAGGTTCAGGACATGTTGGACCTCGGGGTAATACGGCCCTCCAAGAGCAGTTGGTCTAGCCCCATCGTGATGATCCCCAAACCAGATGGAACCCGGAGATTATGCATGGATTTCCATGCCCTCAATGAGATCTCTTCGTTCGACGCCTACCCGATCCCTAGAATAGATTAACTGATTGAGAAGTTAGGGGACGCGAAGTACATATCCACCATAGACCTGACTAAGGGGTACTGGCAGGTACCCCTTAGGGAAGAAGACCGCGTTTTCCACAGCCGACGGACAATACGAGTTCACTGTACTGCCATTCCGACTTCATGGGGCCCCTGCCACGTTTCAGAGACTGATGAATCAGGTGTTAAAGGACCTAACCACTTTCACTTCGGCTTACCTTGACGATATCGTCGTATTCAGCCCCGATTGGACAACCCATCTGAATCAAGTCTTTACAACACTGGAGGAAGCAGGCCTGATGATAAACGCCAAGAAATCACGTATGGCCTACCAAAAAGTGAAGTACCTGGGGTACGTCTTGGGACACGGCCTCATTGAACCCCAGATTGAAAAAGTGCAGGCCATAGCAGACAACCCATTCCCCAGAACCAAAAGAGAGAGGAGAGCCTTTTTAGGCCTCATCGGGTATTATAGACAGTTTATCCCTCAGTTCGCACAAATGGCGGCTCCCCTTACCGACACCCTGAAAACGCAAACCAAACAGGCAGTGTTATCCTCACCCACAACAGACATGCATGACGCCTACCATGCTTTGAAGCGCCTTATTACTTCTACCCCCATACTGTCATCTCCCGACTTCTCACGTCCATTTTCCTTACACACAGACACCTCAGAGTATGGGATCGGGCCGTCTTGTCCCAGGTGGGGGAGGACGGGCTGGATCACCCCATACTGTACGTCAGTCGAAAACTATTCCCGAGAGAACTCAAGTATCCCACTGTCGAGAAAGTGTGTCTGGCCATAAAGTGGGCGGTGGATAAACTAGCATACTACCTAGAGGGACACCCGTTTACCCTTTATACGGATCATGCCCCTTTGTTATGGATGTCCAGACACAAATCGAACAATGCCCGTGTGATGGGATGGTTCTTAACGCTCCAACCGTATGCCTTCACAGTATGCCATCGCAGGGGTGTGGACAATACGGGTGCGGACTACCTCTCGAGACATCCCCTTCCCGAACAGAAGCATCCAGGGGGGATGGTGTGCAACGGGGACGACATGCCTCCGGTTCGCTCTACGAACCCTACAACCCCGTGTGGGTATTCACCTTGTGACCCCGCCCCCTCCTTTCATTGCAGCCATCGCAACCGCAGGTCTGGACTGGCTCCGACGAACAATACAGCTGTGATGCCGAAGATGAGAACTGCGGGCCCTTTAACTGGCCTGGGAACAGTGAAGAGGAGGAGTCCAGATACGCCTCAAAAACGACAGGTGAAAGCAGTCAGGTGTGCTTGTACACCGGAGGAGCGGAAGGCGAGTGGCGAGGAGAGGCGTGGAGCGAGAGGAACAAAGCGAGAGAGACGAACAGAGAACCCGGTATTCCATCTACGGAGGGAGAGGAGGAGGTGAGGGGAGACCCGTCAGCGGCGCGGGAGCCTGGAGGCCAGCGGCAACACGAGCCGCCCAGCCTCATGCCAGGAGGTGTGTGGCTCTCAGGAGGTACGCAAGCGTATCACAGGCTGGATTGGGAGAAGGGGTGGGTCAGTAGCGTAAACTGATTCCCTTTGTTTCCCTTACTGCCCTTCCTACACCCCCTCGTCCCCTCACTTTGTTGTAGATAGTCACCGCTGGTGGCCCCTCACTCCCTATCCCGATTACCTGTGTTGGGGTATGACTCGAAACTGATACGTCCTCTCTTCTGTCATCCCTCACGGCGGAGTGCAATTCACGACGGAGACGGATCCGGAAGAGACCCAACGGAGCCCAGCCTGGAGGAAGGAGGAGGGAACACAGAGAAGACTCAGAGCAGAGAAGCTGATCTCCCCGGAGGGCTCCAGTCCGGAAGACGTGTACTGACTTTTTGTATCAGCAAATAAAACCGGCACTAACCAAAACTAGACTCCTGCTCATTACTGCCGACCCCGCTACAATGAGAGAATGTGAACACCTACTCTGTGTGCCGCTTCCCTCCTATATCGGAGGGTGATAGTGCACAAACACCCTCTTAACTGCACTCTGTCTTTGTATACGGGAGTGCTGCGCATCTCTAAGTGCTGTACCGCCTGTGTACATGAGGGAATGGTGCACACTCACTCTGTATACTGTATCAACTACGTGTTTAAGGGGAGCACTGCATATGCATTCTCTTTACTGCACGCCCTCTTTGTATATGGGAGTGCTGCACACCTCTCGGTGCTGTGCCGCTTTGGTGCTTATGAGGGAATGGTGTTCACCCACTCTGTGCGTGTCTCCTGGATGTCTGAGGGGCTAGATACTGAGCACTCTTTACCACACGCCCTCTTAGTGCAAGGTAGCACTGCACACCTGGGTGCTGTGCCACTTCTGTGCATATGAGAGAATGGTATACAACCTCTGCACGCGTATCCAGTACATATAAGTGGTCTATAGCCCAAGCGTCCTCATTACTGCACACTCTCTTTGTGTGAGGGAGCGCTGCACACCTCTCGGTGCTATGCCACTTTTTTGCATATGAGGGGATGGTGTTCACCCACTCACTGTGCCCATTTCCTGGGTGTCTGAGGACTCAAGCTCCTGAACGCTCTCTTTACCGCACGTCCTCCTAGTGAAAGCGAGCACTGCACACCTCTCTGCGCTGTACGACCTGTATACACGAGGGATTGGTGAACACTGTCTCCAGTAAATCTAAGGGGTCTAGAGCCCAAGCACCCTCTTTACCCCATGACCTCTGTGCAAGGAGCCAACCAATAATGGTGTATGATGCCATAGAGAGTGAACTGGATCACCTCAGTATGTAGAGCATCATAGCCTCTGCTGAAGCTTTTGAATAATTGTGGTCAAAAGAAATGAATTGGGAAATCCTTCTCTTCATAGGTTTAAGAGCCCTAAACAAAAAAAACAGAGTGGATAAATATCTTATACATAACATCTCTACAATGCTTTCTTTTTTAGCTGGGGCTGAAATTTTCACAACTCTTGATTTGGCCTCGGCCTATCACGTACATCTTCATGAAGAGTCCCAGGATTAACAGCATTCTTTAAACCTACAGGGCTTATAACTTCTTATGTAAGCCCTTTGGCCATGTTTCTATGGCATCGGCTTCCCCATGGAGGTTTTGGTGGCCTGGACTGTATTAGATGGTAAAGAGATGGCTTACAGGTTGTGGAGAATGCTGCAACAGAGAAAATATTTTACAATATTTTACTGTCTGTAGAAAAGACAGATACCTAGTGTACCATTGGAAGAAGGGGCCACTGACTGGTTGGTCTTTTGATGGGTGAGTGTGCAACCCCATGAACAACAACCTGCCTGCTTCTACCATAACACCCACCCCTTCTTGTAGAATCCCACAAAGGCATCCTTCAAAGCCTGGTCTCCCACAGAGCTTGCTAAAATACTCAATTCCCTCAAAACCATGTCCTATGAAGATGATGTCTTACCCTTATCCTTTATCAAAGCTCCCTCCAAGTAACCTCTCCCATCCCTACTCACCATGATCAATGACTCCCTCACTCAAGGCAGCTACCAAGAAGCTATCAGAACTTCTCACCTCTAATGAAACCCACATTTAGACCCTGATAAACGTGCTGCTATTGTCCCATCACTAATCTAATCTTCACTAGCAAGATTATTGAAAAAACTGTCTCCGGTCAAAGACAAGATTGCATCAATGCTAAACATCTCTTGCACGCCTACAAATCTGGCATCATCATATGGAGCAGCACAGGGACCTTTATATTATACATTATAGACAACGCCCTCCTGACCTAAGATGTTGATAATGATCCCTGCCTCCTCATATCGGTCAACCATCCAATTGCATCCACACTCTAGAGTCTCAAATCTGATTTACTGACAATGTTCTTAATTAGTTCTCCTCTTGCCTCTCCAATCAATGATAGTTTGTTCACATAGGCACCTTCAGTTCACAAAAGATTCTTATCACCAGTAGAGCTACCCAGGGTTCCCTATTGTCTGGTATTACCTCCAACCTCTAAATGAAACTTCCTGTGACTCTATTCACAGATAACACTATCAACATTTCCCATTATGCTGATTTTACCCAATTCTACCTGAAAGTCTCCTCTTCTCCAGACATCCAAATCCTTAAACATTTCCTTAACTTCATCCAGAACTTGATGTCTAGCACCTCCATGAACCTCAACCTAACCAAGACAGAATTCCTGTATTTTGGAAAGAATAAGTAAGAAATAGTACAAACCAGTCTCAAGGACCTAAACCATGATGGCCTGACTTTCACAGTCAATTGGAATAAACTTGGGCACCAACTTCACCCTCAAGAAACACCCTGCCTGAAAACAATGTCCATAACTGTTCTTTTTGTATTTGTGGCCCTAAGTGAAAAAGGCATGCCCACACGTGGGTCCCTTGCTTGCTATGCCACCAGATTCAAGCTAGACTGGCTGATGAGGGGTGTTACCCTGAAACCGGTTCCAGGATGCTTGTTTCTGGTCCAGGGAGTCCCTGGCGTGGCAGTGTGGGCAGGAATGTTTCCATGAGGAACAGGATCAAGACTGATTTGCATATGGCTGGCTCTATGTATGACATTGTTCTGCATACTGTCCATCAATTGTTCTTTTTGCACCTACCAAACATTCCACAGAAAACTGGAACGGATTCATGACAACATCTGATTTACATATGATCACAGAAACCTGGCTGAACCCTGCATTGGACCTGACATCGCCACAGCTATCCCCCTCCCCCAGGATACAAGATCACAAGATAAAACAGATTTGATAAGTCCTGAGGTGAAATCACCATCATCCACAAGAACACCATCAACTGCATCACCTTCACAGACATGTCATCCTCCAACATGGAACACCTGTCATTAAAGCTTCATGTCAAAGCCAACTTCACCCTTAGTGTTGCTCTCATCTACAGACCACTGGGACCGTGCACCAACATCATCATGGTCAATGTCACACCACTCTCCCTCAACGCTAACAGTTACATCCTACTCTAAGGTTTAAACTTCCATCTTGAAGACCACAACAACGCCACCTCAAAAACACTCACCAAAGGCCTTGGAAGCCTTGGCCTCACCCAACGAGTAAAGGGTCCTAGCCATGTCACTGAAGACCTCCCAGACCCTATTTTCACTACCTTCGACAAAGGAGTAGATGAGCCCACACCAGTCTTTTGGACAGACCATGCCCTCATCAAGTTCAGCATCACCGTCCCAGTCCAACACACACCCACCACCACCAGACCAACCCACCGAACAAAGTAGCTAAGCCCACACCAGTCTCTTCGACAGACCACACCCTCTAGTTCAGCATCACTGTCCCCATCCAATGCACATCGACAACCACCAGACCAGTCCACCAAAACTGTAACAGTATCACTGACAAGGACTTGACACCACTCTCAACACCCACCAACTTGAACACAGCAACAGCACCCTTAAAGCCATCATGAATTTCAATAGTTGGATCACCTCCAATGCCAACTCCCTGACCTAAAACACAGCAATACAACCAGATCTAAACTCCAGGCATGTTGGTACACAGAGGCACTCTGAAGGATTAAACACCACTGCAAAAACCTGGAGCGTAAATGAAGAATGAGCCTGGACAATAAATCTGCCCTGAGACGCTACCATTAAATGATCTGGACTACCAAACGTACCCCTCTGGTGGACCACATCAATGCCAGCACCAACAGAAGCAAATACATTTTCATTATTTTGAAGGATTTTTCCTCATCGGCTGCAGCCTCCAACTCTTTTTCCCCCTCACAGGACCTCTGCAACAATTTCTCTCAATTCTTCAGCAACAAAATCACTGCCATTTATTCAAAGAACAGTTCAGATAACAATGATTAACCTTTTCTATGCTCATGACGGGCTGGTGCTCCGGTGCTCATGACGAGCTCAGCTCCTCATGAGCCGTGGAACGCTCAGGTGCAGGGAGAATTCCCCTGCTGTGCTGAGCGTTCCACGGTAGCCGGTGCACCTGTGACGAGCTCAGCTCGTCATGAACACAGGAGCGCCGTGCCTCATGACGAGCTGAGCTCGTCATCAACATGTGGGCGCTGTGCACAGCGGGGGAATTACCCCCACAGCGAAGGGGTTAAAGAGTGGCCTACCACACAAGGTAAGAAACTAATTGTGGCAACTCCTATACAATCACTGAAGACTGCCACTAAAGCAAGCTTACTGAATGCCCGTGCCTTACCCGTGTTTAGGGTGCAGTGGGCTGCAAGTCAGGCCTGTACCAAAGTACAGTTTGACTATGATCTGACAATGAAAGCACTAATTTCTTCAAAATCAAAAACAATCCTGAGACAATGGTAAAGCCGCTGCATTACTATTGTGATATCTTTAGCACACCATTCTGAAGGAGGCACTAAACAGTAGTACTCCGAAGCTTGTGCTGCTGTGCAAGTGTGTTTGAAGGTTCATAGATTAAAATATAGCATAAACTTGTGAGTCCTATGGTTGACAGTAGAAATAAATGTTGTCATACTATCCATTTAGAAAGCCAATGCCTCAATTCCTACATTAATCATACCTGATTCTTCATTTTGTGTTCAAGGGTACAATGTAGTTTAAAAACCTAGGTAAAACAATGGTTACAAAGTCTCAAAAGGCAAGACGATCGGAGCTCAACAGCTCGGGACGGCGATACCTCCGTTTAAAAGGTAGCGTCTGTTGGTGGACATTCATACCATGCTGGTGCATCAGACCGAGGGAATCCACCTCAAAGGCAATCCTGCCACTGATTAGGCTTTTAAATCTTCCGGTACAGGTACAGACACACAAAGTTTCAGCAATAACCTTGCTGTAACCCTGCTTATCGAAAGTCTATGCCACTGCTAGTGAAAAAGTTGCGATTGTAACCTGTGAAAAGAAATATGCAACTGGCATCCACTGATTTATTGAACCCATCTGTTTTGTATATATTTTTTATTCATGAAATAATATTAAAAAACGCAGCCTGGTTTCCAAATCAGTCCACCAAATAGTGGTATAAAATTACATCAATTATCATCCCACATTCCCCCCGCTATACTGACAATGAACACCACAGTGCATTTAGCAGACATTATAATCCTATTGACATGAATGCATACATATTACATGACTAGCATCAGACCAGTAGTCACATTGTAAGTTACTCACTGTGTGCGGGAGACAGCCTTTACAGCAAGACTGTTAAAAACGCATGCCTTTACATCGCATATCATTGCAACGCAAACGGTGTGCAGCAGTGGGTAGAAGGTGTTGGATTTAACTCCAACACCTTCCCTACTGTTACACACACTGGAGTTGGAATAGAAAATTGATCTATTCCAACTTCCAGTGCCCCCGACAAAGTTGGAGTAAAAGTTTGCGTTGCAACTGCATGTGATGTAATAGCATGCGTTGTAACGTCATTGATTCCTGTGTGCTCGGCCATTCCAGGGTTCCTCCTCACCTCCCCCTAACTCTCCCTTCCACTAAATGGGAGCCTAGCATCCTCAGGCTTTAATAAGTCATAGAGCATCGCCTCCCAGGCTCTCACGTCATCCATCACTTTATTCTCTCTGCGAATCTTGCGCATATAGTACTCTTCCACCACAGTCCACTCAGCCATATGTCGCATCCAATCTGAGATCATAGGGAGAACTTGAGAAATTCAGCAAATTGCAATTCTATGCTTTGCTAGCCAGCCCCCAGTAGCAAAAAAATGCTGACTGAGCCACCTCCCCTTGCGTTTAGGAACCAGTCCCAGCAGGCACGCCCCTACACTCAGATCCTACGTCCAACCAGATCCACACTCCAGTGCTGCCCCCTCCTCCTGCCAGTACTCCTGAATTCAGGGACACCCCTCACACCATGTGCAAGAAGTACACTTCCCCTTTGCTATACCATGGCCACGCGGATGCTCTGCCCGCATATATAATATCCAATAATGTAGGTGTCACATAAACTTAGTGTATAAAATTATATTGGATCAGCTTGACAGGAGCATTCATTGAGGTCTTAGATACCCCCTCATGGATTGTATGCCATTCTGCGTCGTTGAGTTGTTACCCCAGAACATCATGCTATTTGCCCTGAACAGTCAGACCAAAAGCCTCCCACACACCAGGCTCAGTAAATCCACATGCACTTGTGATGTACCATGCATTGTGAACGCCAATTTTTCATACTGCAGGATTTGATCGGCCCCAAGTCAAAAGTGTCAGTCACCTCAGCCATTGCAATAAACCTATCATTGGGATAGAAATAACGTAGTAGCACACAACTCCCAGCTCTCCACTTGTCATTTGGTGGAATACCTGCAGAAAGGGCCACAGAATCCATACGTTCAATTCACGTGCATACGGGGTCCTACCCAACACCCTACAGACCAAACATTCCCAGACCACTGCCCAGGCCAAACATTCCCAGGCCGTACATACTTGCTTGACCACAAACAAAAGGCACAGAGCCAGGGCCCCATCTACAGACCAGAATAGTTCGGGTAGGAAGGCGGACCAATGCTTTCTGTTCAACAATCGTTTCTCTCAGTTGCTTTCCTCGTCCAAACAATAGACCCCATGTTGCAGCTGGGGAGCATTCATTTTCTTTGATAAGGAAAGATGTGTGGTATCTTGGGGTTGATGCTTGGGTGGTATTCTGTCGTAAACTACATTACGCTGGAGCGATTGATGTCAAGGGAAACATTTGGACTGAGATTGGCAGTGGTTGGGGTTCTGTAATCAACATTAACCTGCTTGCCATAAATAGACAACTGTAAGCCTATAACTATACTACTGTCACGTCTCTCCAGTGCTAGAGAGTTCTATATTGTACTCCCAAGGTACATAGATGTAAATTTAACAATAGCGAATCTATAATTGCCTCTGTGCACTTACCTTCTCGATATTTTAGTTTTTGCTAATATTGCAACACTCTATATTTCTTTGGCGCTATTCCAGACTACAACCGCACTGCAACACTTGATGGCCCGGTTGAAGAAAGGATGTGAGCTATTGATTTGGTCGTCTGCAAACCTTCTGGAACTTCGTCTAAAATGGTAAGAAAATAGGTAATGTATGCTTTGACGTGTAGGAGTTGGTAAGATCTCCGGGTTTTTGCCACAGACAAGTGTTTGAGTAATGTGGCAAGTGTTTGTGTAATCCACTGAAGGCAGCTGTATAAAATTGTCGAAAGAATTTTGCAAACACAGGTAATAGGCAATCTTAAGTTCAGAGGAATTTGAATGTCGTTCTAAGTTTAAATGCTTTTGTAAACCTATGATAAATGTATTAGTACAATTAAACATAATTTACTCTATGAGCGATTGAAACACAAAAAGTATTTTAGGGAATGAATAATTTTAAACATCAAAGAAAAGGAAAACCACGATAAAGCAACGATGAGTCTTTTTTAACATTTATTATTGCCGCTAAATTATCTTCGAGTATTAACAAGTCTTGCTCATGAATTATTTTTCTAATACAAGTGAATTCGAAAAGGGGAATTCCGGAAATAAGGAGCCACGCATCATGTAGTATCAAACTACAAAAATATCAGCAAACTGAATTATCTCACACATAATTAAGCTGTCACACTCGATGGCAAAACAAAGACACGCATTTAACATTTCAGAACAAATGTAATTCAGTAGTTATGACAAGGGCACTGATTTTGTTAACGTCAACATTTAAAAATGCCTTAATAACTGCTTGTTCAACTAGGGGCAGTTAGAGGACGGTGCATCATAACGAACCATAGCACGTCTGTCTATACACAAAGATACATCACAAAACATATCTAAGATTTGTATATTATTATGTGAAACTATAGGTCAGAAGTAGCTTTCGCTCCAGCAGGACCACGTAGGAAGGCGAGGAAGGTCACACAGTCAGTGGTAGGACGGACACATCTCCTTGCGTGCTTGAAATTGACCTAAGGCGTAACTCCGTGTCAAGGTCACTTCCTTCTTCGCAAGTTCCGCAATTACTATTTCTCATGAACCTTTATATACGGTGACAATCGTGCTATTCCGTGGACTGTTAATCACCACAACTAATATTTATCCAGTAGAATGTCATATTTCGTTTGACAAATGTAAGCGTGTTTTTTCAGATAATTATATAAAGATTTCTGTCAAAAATACAGTTAACAGATGTTCTTCCTGAAGTAGAATTTGAAAAAAAGTTCACTCCTAAAAAATGTATCTAGTTATGAATAAATGCACTGTGAGATGTAACTCGAGAACTGCAAAAGGCAGTGTTTTATCCAAAATAAGACGTACAGCAGCTTCTCATGCAAGTAGTGAGTCTGATACACAAAGCTTTCCTCTGTATAAAATTCAGAGCACCTCATGAAACTTTGGGTAGAGTGTTGTATATTTAATATCTAATTATCATTATCACCAACATAATTAACACTAGAACAATGTTATATCAACAGCGATCGGCAATGCAGAAAATTTGGGGGTGCCTTCTAAATTTTCAATATGCAGTCAAGTGCATTTTTGTATGATCCTTTTCCATGTGGCCATTTCAAGATGCTGCGGACATCTCCAGGTGAGCTATGTAAATCTCTGAATGTGGAGTACATTAATTGGTGTAAAGCTGTGCTCAAATAAGGACCCTAATTTGGTTCAGAGGAAATCTTTCTGTTTCGTTATTTAAAAAAAATCCATGTCAAATGTCAGGATAAATACGATGTAGCTTTTCAAACAATGTATGAATGACTTTATGGACCAAACTGAACTTCTTAGGATGGACAATCTTCAGCCCCCTATGTAACCCATGGCGCTTCAGAGGGCTTGTAAATTCAGCAATGTGAAAAAAGCTCAATGTGCCAAACTGTTGTCAATGGACAAAACGTCTTTTCTAGATCTCCCAGTATCAATGTTACTTTTTTCTAAGCACGTCTAACGTTCCAAAGACTAATTTTGGGGTCACCCCCACCCCCCGCGCAACTAAAACTATTTGCACTTATGTACTCTGTGTTTATCTTACTAAACATACACTTCGTAAACTGTGCTGGGGAATTGAGATGCCTTGTAGTAGTAGAATAAAGCAATGCACACTCAAACGTGCAAAGGTTGCAGTTGGTATGGAAAATGGCAGTAGTCACCACAGAGGCCCTGGAGGAGCTTGATATGAGATACCGCACACACAATTTGAGAATTGCAAATTCTGTCCTTACACTTTTGCATCTCTAACATGTTTTATATTTTTCAGCAATGCAGACAAACATGCCAGACTCTGCTCTCATTGACCATATGACTCTCCCTTCAAAACACAGACTTTGTCACAGGTACAGTTAAATAGCAGAATCCTTCAAATACACTTTATACCATTTTTGGATTTGTTTTGAAAACAATTGTCTTGTCAAGAAAATAGAGTAACTGGGCTAGAGAGGAGGGGGTTAGGGTAGCCTTGTGTAAGAAGTAAACCCAGAAAGTGGTGACATACTCATAAGAGGCGTCACCATACAAATGTCACGCACTGTAATATTTATTATTCAGAAAGCAGTGTTATCAGCCACACTTGTTGAGGTTCTCAAACCCAACAAATTCAGCTCATAAGAAATCTTTTCATAAACATCTGACAGCTTTCCATTTTCATCACTCCTATTCCCAACTCTTTACAGACTGAAAACAATCAGATGTGAAACAACTGTAGGATTCATATCAAACTAACAAGGACGATAGCAAATTGTAGTTTCCTTTCTGCTGTCTTTCACACATCTACCTTATTAACCTGATCCGCGCTAAGCGTTTTCCCACTGTGCGCTGACTTTTTCTAAAACCTGCGGTTCATGACAAGCTCAGCTCGTCATGAGCGTACGAGAGGCGTAACTCATGACGAGCTGAGCTCGTCATGAGTGTCAAAGGGGTTAATGCTCATCTTCCTAGGTTTTGATATACTGATCAGCCTCATAATACATATTGACTTGTAGTGCACTTTGAAAAATACTGCATGAGAAATAGTTGCCTGCTTGGTCTGAATGAAACATCTGCTTAAGATTATTCATTTAGTTCATTAATGGGTCAATGGGGTTTAACTCTTTTCGGGAAAATGTATGCTTCCTAATGAGATGATTCCAATACTTTGAAGGCATGACACAATCTCCAGACTAAAATCAAATTTTCCTAAAGAAACAAGGTAACACCAAGCTACTATCATTCAACGTACAACTCAGGACATTATCATTCTGATGATTTAAAACCATTGCAGTAAACATACAATGTTATTGATGAATGCTTATTTTATGTTTTTAAGCTTACTCAGTCATTCTGCTAATTTAAAAAAAAAAAGATAATTTAAACACTGTTGTACAAAAAAGAAATGACAAAAATCATCTTGTCCAGAATACTCGGAGAGACTGGCTATGTAGTGTAGTTCCAATTTCATTTAGAAGTTGTAGCATGATTTAACATAGGCACAGGAGGAATTTAAACAATTATTGATGATTACTACATTTAAATAATACCCTTGGAATGCACATGAGCTGGGATGAGAACGATAGGTTTGAGCTGCGCAGTCAACCAGCCCCAGGGGATGTACTGATTTCGAGAATTATTATTGAAAAACAAAGCTATCCCGGGGTCACATGATAAAAAGGTACTAGTTCAACAGTGCAGCGTTTCAAATGTTATGAACGGGGGACCTGGTTCGTAAAGATTGGTGTACAAGTTTGACTTACATTTGTAGATATTCTACCTTGCTCATGAATTTCAGGAGAACTCCTGACTTACCCCGGGAATTCCAAAGCGCTACAAGTGGAAATCACAGAAACATATTTTGCCCCATGTAAAGTCAACGTGCCAGTCCAAAGAACTTGAGAAATGCCACTTTAGACTGATCTTAAAATCAAGATCCGTTTTTTGAACTAGAAAAATTGAGGATTCAGCCGTAGACACTTCTTTCCACAAACTAAAAAGGTAACAGAGCCAAAGTCACTTTCTAACCAGGTTTTCCAAGACTTCACTCCAACACTAGACCACAGAACAAGCCAGAGTGCAAACGCTGGGGACCATTGGTTTTATTATTTCAGACTGGAGAGCCCAGCCCAGTCAAAATATATAATTGTGTATTCCAAAAATACATGTCCGATATTAACTGAAGAGGTTAGGTTTATAAGCCACAAACTGTCAAGAACATGTGCTTGACATTTTATTGCATTTATAGCAGAATAACAATTTGGATACCAGGGGCTATATTGCTGAAGTGCCCCAAGGGGGCACAATAAGCATTTGCACCTGCTTTGTGTACCCGGGGCACTTTGGCATTACAGAAGGGGCTGCAGATGCTTGTGCGTCCCCTTCTGTAATACGATAGCGTTTGCACACTTAAAGTGCCACAACTATCATCAGAGGATGAGCCCTCATTTGCAAGGGGGCATGGCCCCGTGAAAATTAGCAAATCCCTTTGCCTCGGCACCATCGCCACATTACACAGAGGCAAAGAAGCTGTCAGGAAGGGCACGGATAGCGCGCCACCTAAAAGGTGGTGCACTGTCACTGTGCCCCCGATATCCGTTCTCTGGAGGGTGGAAAGGGGCCCCATGGACCCCAGAGACATCCCCTTGCACTCACTGCACCCACCTGCAAGGGAGCTCTAATCCCCTTTAAAAGTGTAGGTGGGTTGCCAACTGCACTGTGAAACAGAGCGGCTTCAAAGCAGCCACTCTGTTTTTCACATGAATACACTGCCCGCACATTCATCGCAATACGGAGCATTTCCCTTTTTAAAAGATGCACCAGGCGCAATCAAGGAAAATGCGCCGTATGTATAATACGACCCTGGTATATTAAAAAAACGATTGAAATAAATGCATCCACAGAAGGAATACGCTCATACCAGAGAGGTTATTGCTTGACAAACATTTAGGAATCTAAGTAGAGAATTCTACAGAGTGTAGAATTTTACTAGGAATGATACAAATTGTTTAGCTGTTCATATTGGAAGACAATAAAAAAAAGTCATCCAAACACTGAACTGTGGTCTTAACTGTTATGCACAGAGCCTTTGCATTTCAAGTGAAAAATCTTAAATTAAAAAAATGTAAATGTATTGCTTCAATAAAGGTTGATAATAAAAGAAAGGCATCTCAGTTTTTTTTTTTCAAATTAACATTATCAGTACTTTAGAGCTTTATTTTCAGGTTTCTTGGCAAGGTCTAGATTGTGATTACTCCTAATTGGGTGCTAATTATATGCGGATTCCAAGGCCGAATGCCAAATCATTTCCTGTTGTCAGCTGTGACTTACTCTGTACTTTAGTGTGACTCACAGTTGAATTCACAAGTCTGCTTCATAAAATATTTTTTTGTAAGCATGCCTTACTCCTGTGATGAAATAAATAAGTCGCATACATCTGGAGTAAGACATAACTACTCACATAAAATACTTTGGTCACCAAGATTGTATTTAAAAGTAAGTGACGGCCGCTGCAGGTAAGAGTGTGGCGGGGGAGGTGAGAGGGGTTAGTCGACAGACAATGACGAGGTAATATAAAATAAAAAAAATTAAAAACCCTTACCTTGCACTTGCCGCTTTGCCAAGTCGGCGATGCAGCGAGTGCAAGATAAGTGGTTTTCTTTTTTTAAATTGTATTTTCCCTCATTGTCATATTGAATCCCCCCTCCCCATGCCTCACCACCCCATTGCTCTTACCTGCATCACCCCCGTGATAACCAAAGAGTGCATCTGATACAGAACATTTGCATAATATTACTACATAAATTTGCTCCAATTTAAATCGCTGTGGAGGGCACTATAGCTTGGACATTTTCAAAACCATGCAAGTTATTTAGAGAGGTCCTAATGGTATCATTTATAGATAAAATTAAGAATAATACAATACTGCAGAATGCAGTGTTTGTCTCCACAAGTCGATGAAAAAAGATCTGGCCAGAATTTTTTTGTCAAAAAAGTGAAAAACCTTTTCTATTTAATTAGGTATAATAATTAATATTAAGACATATCACAGATACATAGAAAGGAAAAGGCGCTCAATGTGTGGAGTGTGCATAACGTGCTCAGGATTGTGCAGGCAGTGCAAATAGGGCTAAGTAAGGAAAGCTAAGACTGCCGAAGAGAAACCACATTTCAATAATGTGCATGAAAAGAGTAAAGATAGCAATTTATAATAACTTAATTGTGCATATATGTGCTCTGTAATCAACAGTCACCGACCAGTCATAATTTATCAAGTCATCATAAGGACAAAACATCAATGGAAGTGATGGTCTATCACTTAGTTCATTAGGAAATGGCGCACCATGTTATGGAAAGACTTACTCCCAATCAGCTGTATTTTTCATTGATTGACCACTTTTGGCTCCATTACTCTACCCAGCAATACACCTTGCTACGACGCCTAGAGCACTATAATTATAATAGTCATTAATATCCCCAGTACTGAATCTGCAGCAATCTATAATTTTGGTGTTTCATTAGTGTTTTTTTTTTTTTGTAAAAGTTTTATTTTATTTTAAGTTGCACAGGAAAATAAACAGAGGGCTGCGGGGGAACCGCACATAACTCAAAGTCATGGTAAAATCTTTGTACGCACAGCAACAGTGACTCAAGCCATTCCATATGCATATCCAGCCCAGGCGCGAGACCACATAGCAATTAGGACCATTGTACACAGTGTTCTAACAGTTTGTCATTAGGTCAGTCCAGCTGAGACACCCAGCGCCGCACTGCGCCGGGCCCTAGCCCTCCAGGAACCATACAAGCGGTGCAGATAAGCAGTTCGTGGATCCTCCACAGCCCAAAGACAGAAACAACCAACATCCCCACCCCACCCCCTCCCTCCCCCCAGTGGTGACGCCATTCACTCAACACTCAATCATACCTACATTACACTTGAAAGAGGTGCATCGACCTCAAAGAGGCCGGACAGACGGCCGAGGGCAACCCCTTAGACAGAAACGTAACCAGAGGACCCCACTGATACCGGAAATTCTTATACTGGCCCAGGAAGATGTCCGCCACTCTCTCCAGACTGAGCAACCTCCACAGCCGCGCGTGCCACAAGGAGACCGCCGGGGCCTCCTTCTTCTTCCAGGCCGCAGCCAGTGTGAGCTTCGCTGCACCGAGGCACAGCCACATAATCTTTTTATCCGCCCTGGTCTGATAGATGAGGCCAGGGTCCCGCAGCCCAAGCAGGACACAGGCCATAGAGTCATCAATGGGATAAGGCAATATGTCCTTCATGTGGGAGAGGATTTCCTCCCAGTACGGACGGATCACCGGGCAGTCCCACCAGATATGGCGGAAGTCCCCCAAAAGCCCGCAACCCCTCCAGCACTTATCCGAGGTCCTCGGGAAAATGCGGTGAAGCCTAGTCGGGCACATATACCACTGCATGACCGTTTTGAGATGGGCTTCCCTCAGGTGCAAGGAATGGTTAAAGGACGACAAGTCGCGCCACAGCGCCGACCATTCCGCGTCTGAGACATCTCGCCCCAGCATTTCCTCCCATTGCCCCATATAACGAGGTCGAGGAGCTATAGCCGATTGAAGCAGCAGTTGGTAAAGGAAGGAAATGGCCCCCTTCATGGCAGACGTCCGCAAAATAAAGGCTTCGAACGGCGTCGGTGGTCTCGTAGCCGCCTCCACCACTCCAGGCGACGTAGCCCAGTGAAGCAGCTGCACATGCCGGAATTGCTCAGTCTGGGCAACCCCATAATCCCTCATGCAGTTAGCGAAAGTGAGGGTGTCCGGGCCGTGGAACAAATGGGTCAACGCCCGACACCCCCCCTCCCTCCACACCGCAAACGGCCCCTCATGTAGCGCCGGCGGGAAAGCCGGGTTGAAATGCAAGGGCGTGAACGGCGAAGGGAACGTGGTCCAACGGTCATCTCCCGCCAGTGAGTCCCACACCTTCAACACCGTGCCGGTGGGAGTGCTGATATATGCATTGAGGGGGCGGTCCTTCTTCGGTTTCCAGGCCAGGTCCCAGATTGACCTGCCGGCAACGCATCGGTCCATATGGAGCCAGTGTTTCTCGGAGGTCTGTTGCGACCATTCTACCAAAACTCTTAGTTGCGCTGCTTTGTAATACAACTGCAGGTCCGGGAGCCCAACCCCACCCTCCGATCTCGGCCGACGGAGAACCGCATAGGAGACCCGTGCCTGACCCCCCTGCCACACAAAACGCAATAAAGAAGTCTTGAGGCGCCGAAAGAAATCGCTGCCCACGGGGATAGGCAAGGCTTGGAACAAATATAAGAATTTGGGGAGGAGGACCATCTTCACGGCATGGATTCTGCCCAGCCACGACAGAAACTTCGGCTTCCACCTATCCAATTCCGCCTGGGATTTCGCCAGCAAGGATGGGAAATTAGCCTGGAACAGCCCGCCCACCGTCGGAGTCAGGTGGACCCCCAGGTAGACAATCGAACCCGTGGCCCAGGACAACGGAGTCAGCGGCAGCACCCTGTCCCTCTCGACCTGCGACAGGGTAAGATTCAGGATGTGCGACTTGCTATAGTTGACCTTAAAGCCCGCCACTCCCTCAAACTCCAACAGGGCCTCCCGGACGCAAGGAAGCGAGCTCTCCGGATCAGTAACAGAGAGTAAGACATCGTCCGCGAAGAGCGAAATCTTATGCTGTTCCCCCGCGAATGGTAAACCTCGGATCCCCTCATGCTCCCGCACCGCCACCGCCAGCGGCTCAATGCTCAGCGCGAATAGCAGGGGGGACAGAGGGCAACCCTGCCTGGTGCCGCGAGTGTGAGCAAAAAATGCCGACACATGACCATTCACCGCAACCCGGGACCGGGGGCAGCAGTAGTTGGCCCTCACCATAGTGATGAAGGTCTCCGAAAAACCAAAGGCAGTCATGGTATTGAAAAGGAACCCCCAATCCACCCGATCGAAGGCCTTCTCGGCGTCCAGGCCCACTAGAACCGCCGGTATACGAAACCGTTCCGCTTTTTCTATAAGATGTACCACCCGACGCGTGTTATCATGCGTCTGGCGCCCCTTGATGAAGCCAGACTGATCCGGATGGATCAGCGCCGGCATAAGGTCTTGGAGCCTACGCGCCAGGATCGCCGAGTATAGTTTGGCGTCCAGATTAAGAAGCGCTATCGGGCGAAAGGAGGCGCAGTGTGCCGGATCCTTCCCCGGCTTTGGCAACACCGTAATCATCGCCTCTGCCAGGGAGCCAGTGGAGGAACCAGAGGAGGCCACATCATTAAAAAGGGCGACCAAGAAATCACAAAGCTCGGAGGCGTAAGATTTATAAAACACAGCCGTGTAACCGTCCGGGCCAGGCGCCTTGTGAAGCTTCAAGTTCGTAATAGCCGCTAGCACCTCCTCCCTGGTAATCGGTGCCCCTAAGAGCTCATTCCATTCCTTAGACACCTGCGGAAGGGTTAGACGCCCCAGGTATGCCTTCTGGGCAGCCGTTCCTAGTTGTTCCCCCCTGTATAGGTCCGAGTAAAAGCGACCGAAGAGGGCCGCCTTCGTCTCGTCCCGATGCTGCAGTTGTCCAGCAGAGTCGCGAATCCCTCCAATGTACTCACGTTCCCGCCTGTCACGAAGCTGTCGGGCCAAGTGCCTCCCCACCTTATTACCACAAGAGTAGGACTGTCGGCCCAACCGCAGTAGGGTAAACTCCGCCCTGTTATTGTAATGGGCCCTCAGTTTCCCCCGTACCGCCGTGAGAGGCCGGAGGGTCACCCTCGAGGGGTTGAGTTTATGTACCTGCTCGAGAGAGGCCAGTTCAGCCTCCAGGGCCTCCCTCTCCCTGCGTCGCATCCTATTGAGTTGTGAGTTAAGGCCCAAACAAGTGCCCCTGATGGACGCCTTAAAGGCATCCCACGTGTTGGTTACCGAGGTATCCGACGGTGGGTTGAGGGCAAAGAACTCCCTAATGGCCACCCGCAGCGCCTTGTTAGAAGCCTCGTCTCGAAGCACCGAGGCCGGGAAATACCATTTCCGTTGCCCGGAGCCTGTCGACGACCAGCGCAGAATAAGTACCAGCATGCTGTGGTCCGAGACCGAGAGGGGCAGTATGGTGGAGTCAAGGACATCTCCTCTAAGAGCCTGGCTAAGAAATATATGGTC
Source organism: Lissotriton helveticus (assembly GCF_964261635.1). NCBI lineage: Eukaryota > Metazoa > Chordata > Amphibia > Caudata > Salamandridae > Lissotriton > Lissotriton helveticus. Next base: position 1,376,582,495 of record NC_136069.1, on the reverse strand, counting down.
CAGTCGGGAATATGAGCGGTGCACATTAGAAAAAAACGTGTAATCCCTGGACGTTGGATGTAGAGATCGCCACCCATCAATCAACCCCATGTCCACCACTTTTTGCCGCGACACCTCTGAGAACACACCAGTATCCGCCCTGCGAGCGCCAGAGCAATCCAGCGCCCCGTCCCACACCAAATTACAGTCCCCCATGATAAACAACTGCCCTTCAACAAAATCACCCACTTTCTGCAGTAAACTTTGTAAAAACTTATTCTGGCCAGTATTAGGAGCATACAGCACAACAAAGGTACAGAGCCTCCCCTGAACTAATCCCCGCACCATCAACCAGCGACCCTCCCTGTCCGTGCGCACCGCCACAGGCTGGAAACGCAGCGAGGCATGGAAGAGGAGGGCCACCCCCCTGTGCTTTGTGGAAGCGGAGGATCTGTATATCATGGGATATGCCTTATGCTTAAGCCGCAGCTCATCCGTGCGGGTAAGGTGAGTTTCCTGCAGACCCACTATATCCAAGTGGTGGTCCGTTATGTATTTCCACACCTTATGCCTTTTCTGCGGAGAGTTCAGTCCCTTAACATTCCAGGTCCCTATGCTAACAGGCATCGGGAGACAAAAAACAAGAATCCTCTATACCTCGGGGGCAGGCCCTCCACCCCAGCCGGTAGATGCCCTGTTTACAACACATGGCAAGATCAAGCCCCCGCCAACCCTCCGCCCCACAGTCCCAACCTCGAGTCCCACGCCCATCCGCCTCGCATCCCCCACACCAACAGCACCTCTCAGTCTCCCAATCATCACCACACAGCACCATCCACAGCACAGCCGCGTCACCACCAACACCCCCCCTCGCCCCCAACCCCAACACCCCAAACAACCCCACCAAGACCCTCCCCCCCCCAGAAACCCCCCCACAAACCATCAGAAGTCCAAAAGAGTCCTCCATGGGACGGCAAGGAGACATCGGCCGATGTCCCCCACGAGTCTCGTATCTGGGCGTCTTCTCCCAAAGTACATAGGAACCCACGATACCTGTAGGGGTGCGCCCCTCCGGCGCCAGCCAGATCCCTCTTCAGAAATCACGCCGCCCCGGAACCAAGCTGAGAGGCAGATAGCGTGGCGGTGGCAACCGAGGCCACCGCGTCGACCCGTTCTTGCAAGCTGGTGGGCCTGTCAGGCACCCTCCTCCCCCCCTCCCCGCCCACCCTGTGCCAGGAGGGGGACCGCCGCCGGCCCCTTGCGGAGGGACTCCTGTCGCCAGGTGAAGCATCCGGTCTGTCGATCCCCAGTAGATCCATGGCCGCTTGAAGAGACCTGATCTGTTCAAGCCTGTTGTTCCAACGAAATATGATGCGGAACGGGTGGCCCCAGGAGTAAGCAACGCCGCGGTCCCGCAGGAAGGCAGTCACAGGCCTGAATTCACGCCGCTTCTGAAGAGTAGAAGCTGCCAAATCCTGATACAGCTGTGGGTGGTGTCCACGAAACTGGATAGACGTAGCCTCCCGGGCCTTCTTCAGAATGCGCTCTTTCAACTGAAAATCGTGGATGCAGACAAGAATGTCCGGCGGAGGGCCCCCCCCGCGCCTAGGAAGACCAACCCTATGGGCTCTGTCCATCTTGACATCCGTAAGTTCTTCGTCGCCCAAGATCTGCCGGAACAGCTCCAGGATATAGCCTCTCAAATCGCCGGACTCCCCGTCCCATGGTACCGACTTAATACGGATGTTGTTCCGCCTGGAGCGGTTCTCTAGATCCTCCGCGTGGGACTGCAGATCCAGATTCTGTTCCCTAAGACGCAGCACATCCTGTTGCAGCTGATGGACATCATTAGCCAGGGTAAGATCATGGTCCTCCAGGGTGGCTACCCTCTCGCCAACCCCATCCAGGTCTCTCCTCACCTCCCGAAGGTCCGACGCGAGCTGGGACCGCAGCTCTGAGATGTCATCTTTAATGGAAGCAAATAGCTCAGTCATAAATGCTTTTGTGACCGGCGCCTCACCGTCCCCGGACATGGAGGAGGAGCCCGCCCCAGGCGATGGCGGAAGATTGGAGCCCCTGGCCAGGCCATCCTTGTTAGGCTTCCCCCTCCTCTGGTTGTTCGCCATCACAAGGTCCGCCGTGTGCGTCCCCTCAAGTTGATCCCAAGTCGCCGTCGACCACAAATCACAGTGGCAATCGCCGGCCACGAGGGCCTCCCGGCGTCCTTCTTCGAGGTGTTAGGGCCGCTATATCCGGACCTCTCCACTGATCGGCCCGCCCTGTAGATCTTGCGACAGCCCCCCCCAGGTCACAGTTCAATGGTGTGCGTGCCCCCACAGACCAGAGAGCGCTTCACATGTCCGGGCCACCGCTCCCAGATTCAATGGTGCCCAGGTCACTGCAGGGCACAGGCCCTCCGAGCCGAGCCTCACGCAGGTCGTAGATCACAGCCAAGACTCCAGGCGTTACGCCTCCTCCTCCACTATAGGCCGCCGCCGTCCAGTGTGCCCCGCAAGCAAGCGTAGGCCGCACTCGGCCGCAATCTGCAGGCGACTCGCCCCGGGGGGGCCGCCCAACCCGCACCAGGCCGTCTGCACTCCCGGCCAGAGCCCAATGCCGCTTCTTCACAGCTCCCGCCCAGCAGTCCGGCACAGCCGTCGCCCTTCGCGGGCCAGATCGCGGTCCCGAGCCCCCCGGCTGCCTCCAGGCGCTCACCTCAGTCCGCGCTGCAGGGCCCCCGCTCCGCCGATCTGCATACAGCCCCCAGCTCAGCCGCCGTGCCCCCAGTGCGGTACACGGGAAGGGGGCAGCGGAGCAATGCCGACCTCCGGAGGTCCCGTCGGCCACTGAGGCTAAGGAGGCGCCGCTCCAGGTATCGGGCCGACCTCCACCACCTCACGGCAACCGCTCAGCCTGCACTTCCTGTCGGCTTCCTTTCTACGCCAGTCCGGCGTCGGACAGGCCCTTCACCGCATCCGCACCAAGAGCGCGCTTCTCCTCGCGGGACGCTCCGAGGGGCCAACGCTGCCGCCAGTACTCAGCCGCTATGCTCCGGTGCCCTTAGGCTACAAAACCACCGGTCCAAGCACGGTCCCGGGGGTGCTATTCGGTGCGTTGTAGAATTCGGCGCCGGAGGGAACGCAGAGAGCGTCTTACTCCGTCGCCATCTTGGCCACGCCCCCCTTCATTAGTGTTTTGTCCTGATGATGAGCTGATGAATTATGATGGGTCGAAATGCCGTCAGCACTATATCAGCTGAAAAAGATGTGGATTACTGATCAAATTTGTGCAATGAAAAATGTATACATTGTTTTCTTTATACTTTTTATGCACATTATTGAACTGTGGTTTCTTTTTGCCGATCTTGTCTTTCCTTCCTTTCTTCTTTTCGTGCCACCTGCAGTGTCCTGAGCACTTTAAACACACTCCAGGCTATTCACATTTTCTTTTCTACGTAGTTTGGATGATGCTTAATATTAACTGTTACACCTAATTAAATACAACCTTTTATTTGTTTAACCTTTTTGAGCTAATCTCTTTTTTCATCAGCTTGTGGGGCTTAACAATACATTCTATAGTATTTTATTATTCTTAAATGTATCAATAAAGTATACCTGTAGGGCACTGTTGATCATACTAGTTATATCCAGGGCCTTTTAAGGTTTATGGGTGACGTCTGTTTTGTATACTGCTAGTTATTTAGAGAGGGCACTATGGCTATTGGGTTTAGGAATTAATTATTTAGCCTTTATTCAATTTCTGCCTTAATTTGATGCCAAACATACTCTAACAACACAAAAGTTAAAATAAAGACAACAATAAACATCAGGGGAGACGTGTTGCACTGAAATCACTTCAAATCATAACTCTACCACAATATAACAACTATAGAGACTTTATTTTTCCTATTTTTTACCCTTCATATAAAAATAAAATGGTCGCTAGCTGGCAGCTAATGCTAATAAACTGCATCACATTTGTGTGGCCTATCAGGTATGCTGGTGCAGGAAGGTAAACCATACAATGCTGAAGAGCGATGCATTATTTTACAACAGCTGTCTATTCTACAAATCTCGCTCCTGTTTGAATGATACTGCATCATCCTCTTCAAGTCTTCAATTGTGGATATCCATATTCTGCAGAACTATCGCCACTCTGCTTGGAATGTACACCTGGTGAGCAAAAAACACAGCATGAGTTAGCATAGAGCACAGTGTTATAATATATATGCTACATATGTTTTAGGGAAAAGTAAAGGCCAGTCCCTGTATATCAAGTATCTAATTTGAGTGACTTGAACATTTGTTTCAAGTAAACAGACTATCCTAAAATCCAATGTGGTAAAAAAGAAAGTGAATTGTACAGAATATGACTTTTACATCAGCATTAGTCATCAGGAGCAATAGTTATGACACCAATCTTACACAGTAACATTATGTTTTGTTAGGCACCTAATTCCATTAACCAGGAAACACCTGATAATGGGATAGTATATTAGATGGATTACTTACCAGTAATATTAATTACTCAGATTCTATTTTCTTCATCAAAATATAAATCAAAATAAAAAGAAACATCCTTCATCTGCTAGAATGGCACTTTTCTCCCCAAGCTTTCTTCCCTTTCCATATTAATTCTCTCTGATGCACCTGCTTTGCATCCCATTAATGTTCCCTTATTTTTCTCTCACATCCTGCCCCTGCTTGAGTAACAACAAGACTTCTACAATGGAAGCGATGGAACTTAGGTGCTGGGGACAAGGAAAGGAGAATCAGGGTAATAAAGAATTCTGGTAGCAATTCAATCATTACCTATGAAAATCAGGACACATCCAACCAGAATAACTTCATATTTAACTCTGCTACTAAGAACAAGCACACCATCAAGGAGATGTAATGCACTACTTTTAAATGTATTATAACATTACATCAGATTGAAATTAAAACACATTCAGTTTTCAAATCACACTTGTGCTACAACAAACTCAGAATACGGAGCTACATCAAACCTTCAATGTGTTACGAAGTTAGAAGGTTTACTCCAAGGCGCAGCCTTACACAGGTCCACAATAGAGGCTCCTCCCCATTTACAAATCAGTCTGAACATAACCCTAAGAAAATACTGTTTTTATCCAACGATACACTGTAGAATTGGAAGATTTCAAACCCCTTTTGCGGAATCAAATGTTGATAATAAAAAGGCTATCACATGTTTCATATTCAGCAGATCTGTTCAAATACATCATTACCGCTCTTACCACGAACAACAACTCCAACTCAATTACTTGATCAGCAATTGGATAATGGCACAATATCCGAAGAAATAATGGAAGTACTTCCATACCTCTATGAAATTAAGTGTTAGAGCCTGATTTTGAGTTTGGCGATGGCTTACTCCATCACAAATTCATCCTATTAAAACTTTCATAGGATATAATATTTTTGTAATAAGCCAACAGGGTATCTGTCATGTTTGCCATGGAGTAATAGGTCTGTCAAACGCTAAATCACAACTTTCACATAAAAAAATATTTATACTTCCTTCAGTGCTTCACAAAGAGAGATTTGAAGAGACTTTAACAGAAAAGTAATATCCATTGCAAAGTTCCTATTTTTGATCTTCGTAAAGAACCACTGTAAGAAATTGGTTTATTTGTTAAGGGGGGTGAGAGCCGCACTCAAGTAATAAACACAATTCTTGACAGGGTAAACGACAAAAGTCACTAAATAAAACTGTGCTTAAGCCTCTGGTAACTTGGCACAAAGCAGTCAGGCTTACCTTCGAGTCAATGTGCAAAGTATTTACAAAGCACTCAAACAGTAATAATGTGAAAACACAACATTTTAGGGGGGAGTCTCTTGAGAAATTATAACTTCACTATTCGAGAGCCTCAAATCTTCCAGAATTCTTCTCCTGTTTTTTCACAATAAGTCCGTTAACATTCTAAGTTAGAACATGAAGAGGCACCACATTTGATGGCTCTGGCATGTTAACCTAAGAAGAGGGGATTAACTCGCACCTACATGATCTCCATAAAAACCTTTGTATTTTACCTTTAAAAAGCAGGGATTTCCACAGTTTTTCTGTCAAATAAGTGAAGGAGTGAACACCCAGCCAGCCAACTTCTTTATCTGAAAAAAAACTTCAAGCTACAGATTCCTTACCTTATAATACATACCCAAGCAATACCACCTCAGAAGTAGGTCTGCAGACCAATTTAGCATGTGGAAGTCCAGCAGGACAAGTGCCCATCCTTACAGACCTGACTGTACAGGCAGTAGTATTTGGTAAAAGTGTGCAGGTAAGTCCACATTGCTGCCTGGCAGATGTCCAGGACTGGAACTCCAGGAACAGTGGTTGCAGCTTTGGTTTTGGTGGAATGAGAACACGAACCCTTAGAGGGTTGTTTCACAGCCAATGCACAGCCGATTTTGATACAGAGCACGATCCATTGGGAGATGGTCTGCTACTGTATGGCCCATCATTTCTTTGTTCCGACATACCACATGAAGAGTTGGTCAAGGTAGATTGATAATGCTCCTTTTGGGCTTCAGATGGTGAAGTCACTCCTCTTCCTTGGAGGGATGAGGTGGAGCATAATAAGTAGGCAGAATGATAGATTGGCCTACGTGAAATGGAGTGACCACTTTCAGGATAAAGTAAGCTTTTGTATGAAGAACCAGTTTGTCTGGGTGGATAGTCAAATAAGGATGCTTGGATGACCAGGCATGAAGCTCACTGACCTTCTGGGAAAATGTTATTGCCACCAGGAAGGCCATCTTGATGGTAAGAAACTTGAGAGGACAATTGTGCAGGGGCTCAAAGGGAACGCACACAAGTAAAGTGATGACAAGATTGAGGTCCCATTGGGGCATAATAAAGGGAGAAGGCGGAAACGAAATGATGTGAACCTTTCAGAAACCTATTTACAATAGGAGATTTGAAGTGAGAACAGCTGATCAGGCAACTGTAGAAAAGCAAAAATAGCAGAGAACTAGCCCTTCAGAGTGCTTAGAGCAGAACCCTGCTGGACAAGGGATCTCCACCTTTCCCAGATGGCCGCCCCATCCCATGAATGTCGCATCTGTTTCTACTGCTATATCTGCTTGAGGAAGGGAGAGGATCTGCTACTGATCCAATCATGGTTTGTAAGCCATCACTGCAGGACTTTTGCAGTTCCCTCCGAGATCTGGACTATGTTGGAGAGATTCCCCTGATGCTGCGCCCACTGGAACTTCAGGTCCCACTGCAGAGCCTGCATATGCCAATGGGAATGTGTCACAAACAGAATGCGGAGGCCATGTGATCCAGCAGCTGCAGAGCCAGTACCACCAAAATCCAGTGTAGAGGCTGGAACATTATAGCCTGAATATTGTGGACTCAGTGTTAGGAAGGATAGGCCCAAAATTGCATCTTATCCAGAGCAGCTCTGATGAAAGGGAGTGTGAGAGGGAGTCAGGTGTGACTTTGGCACATTAATAGTGAACCTCAGGCTGTTGTTCGTGTGGGCCGGAGGTCCTTCCTGGCTGATTCCTGTGGGGAGGAGGCCTTTGGTGGAGGCGCTGCCTTCCATTGCCAGAGCTCCTCGTGTATCCGGCTTGCTCCCCCTTTGTTCTCCGGTCCGGCCATTTTGATTTTGCCGCCCGGACTCGGAGAACGGAACCGGCGGTGTTGGGTGGCCGGTGAGGTCCCTTTCTTCTGGTGGCCCCCCTTCCTGCCCGGGGTGCTCTGCCGCTGGTCGGCGCGACTATACTTGCCTTTCCGTCGCCCCGGCGGAGGTTGGCGGCCGCGCGGCCTTGTTGGGCTCTCAAATGGCGACCGACCCCAATTGTCTCGGCCGGCCTGGACGAGCGCTGGAGGCCCGCCGCATGGCCCGGGTGCCGAATACTGTAAAGGTTTTCCTACACTTAAGGAGGTCCTGGATGCCCTGCTCTCCTGGCGACTCTTGGTGGCCGCGCCTGTCATTACTTCGGAGATGGTTCCTCGCTACGGGCCTCCCGGGCCCCCACGACCGGATGTGGCTTTGCCGTTGCGGGGTACGGCTGGAATTATCCTGGCAGAATTGGCCCCGGCTACGACCGCGTCCGTGGGTGTGCGGACCTTGATGATGCCTCCTCCTCCGGCTCTGCCTCCTTTGCCTCTGGCCCGGGAGCTGGATTTTGCTCGGCCTGACCTTCATGACTCTCCCGGTTCCTTTTTGCCGCCGCTGCCCGGCGATCTCTCCTGTGCTGGCCCAGATGGGTCGGTTTCTTTGGACATATCCTTGGACCTGTGCCTGCATCGTTTGCTACACTTCGTGACTTTCCTGGATCTTCCGTGTTGTACTTCACGTGTATTTTCTGGACTGCCGTTGTATTTTCCTGCTGTCTGCCTTCTGTTCTTCGTGGCCTGGTCCTCGCTGGACCGGACTGTTCTCACTTTGGACAAACAGGGACAGGGCTGATGTGCACTGGCATCTGCGTGCGGTAGTCTTGTACTGATTTGGATGGTCAATGTGTCCTGGTATGGTTATGTGTGATTGTTTGGTGCTCTTGGACTTTAACCTGATAATCTCTGGCTTCCCGGGGTCTTGGAGCTTCGATTCAGGCGGGTGGCCGGGTGAGTTTCCTCCTGTTTCCCGGCCCTCCCCCGTGTATGTGTATGTATGTGTCTCCCATCCCGTGTTCCCTTCCCCTGCCCCTCCCGTTTTTGTCTTCTGTTTCCGACTTAACTTTACTCCGCTATATTTCGGGTTCTAATTAGGGCGACAGGCACGCTGCGGGGGGGTAGGCCGTAGCCTTCTGCAGGGGTGCAGGGTGGGCTTAGGGGTGGGTGGGGTCTGTCTCTATTGGGGGGTCTTTTTCCCCCCTCATTTCTTCCTTTTTTTTGTTCTATGGCTCTTGTGTATTCACCTTTTCGGGACTCTGTCTCCTCATGTGTCCCCCTGGGGAGTTTCTGTGGCGTTCGTATTCCGGTGTGTGTCTGATTGTGGCCCGCTGGTTCTTTTGGTATCGACTTTTTGGTATATCACTTGCCGGGTCATGTTGTTCTGTTTTGTCTCCTGGGGGTGCGTGATTTGGTGGGAGTCCCTCTCTTGTCCCCTTTTTCCCTCTTCCCCTTCCTCCTTTATGGGGGTCTCTTTCTTTCCGTTGGGGTGCGTATTGTATTGTATTTTGCAATGGGGGCCTTTTTGGTTCTGTCTCTACAATTTGGGTGGGGGCGGTGAAGGGTGAGCGCGGTTTGACTGATGCCATTGTAGCTTCTTTGTACGCCGATTATGTGTATATTCTTTGGTAGCTATGTTTGTATGGCTTTTTGTTTCATCCTGTGTTCATAAAATGGCGGCTTGCCGCGGCCCCTCCCCTGTTGTTCCTTCCACGGCCCGTTATTCTTCTGTTCCCCCGCCCCGTATTAGAAAATTAACCTTTTGTTATCCTGTTTTTGCTGATTGCTCGATGGCCTTTGTTGTTTCTCCTGTGCTCCTGGTGTCATATCCTGTGAGGAACTTATTCTCCTTTGCTACGTTTTTTACCGTGTGGTGGCCAGCCCGTGGGGTTGTAGGCCCGTATTTGTGAGCTTTCTTTGTACAATAAAGGTTTAAAAAAAAAAAAAAAAAATAGTGAACCTCAATGAATGTTGGAGGTCCACTGTAGTCTGAAAGTGGGAGACGGTAGTCTGGGGCGTGCCTGCCTTTAACAGCCAGTCGTTGAGACAGGGTGGAAGACTGGCCCCATGGATCTCTGCAGATGGGCTGCAACCACATCCATTACCCTCATTAACACCAGAGGGGCACTGGTGAGGCCAAAGGGAGCACAGCAAACAAAGTGCTTGTGGCCCACAGTGGGAACCACAGTTAACACCTGTGGGCAGGCAGGACAAGAAAATATGCGTCCCGCAAGTCTAAAGCTACAATCCAGTCCCCCAGATCCAGTGCAGACCGAACCTGAACAAGAGTGAGCATCCTGGATTTCACTTTGAGGATGAAATGGAGAGAGTGCAGATTGAGGATAGGACAAAGGCCCCTGTCCTTCATGGGAACCAGAAAGTAGCATGAATAACAACCACTACTTACTTCAACACTGGCACTCTCCATGGCTCCTTTAGCCAAATGATCCATCACTTGCTGGTGGACACAGGAGTTTTTGTTTCCCTCCATCAGTCTGTCATAACTGGGTGGCCTGGAGGGAGGGTAAGTATTGTAGGGGAGGAAGTAGCCCCTTCAGATAATCTGAAAAACCCGATGTGGGGCAGGTGATGGTGAATCCTGCTTCCTATTGAGTGTCCATGATGGTAAATGAGTAGACTATGAGGGTTTGGAGACTGTGGGGTGGGGGATTGACCCAACCGCTGGCTACCCAACCCATGGGGCTGGTAGGAACGACATCCATGACCACGCAGAGGCTGGAAAGCTTGTGTGACACTGTTGGTGGGTGGGTAAGGATACAGTTGCACACCTCTTCTGTTGCTAAGAAAGAAGCGAAAAGTAAATGGAGGGTGACAAGGGGCCATAGAAAGCCTCAAGGACCTGGCCGTAGCCCTGCTCTCCTTAAAGCACTCCAGCACTGAATCTGTCTTGTCTCCAAAGAGACAGGAAGAATCAAAGGGCATGTCAACAAATGACTGGGCCTCCCCAGAAAAGTCAGAAGTCATCAACCAGGTGCAGAGTTTCAGATTCACTGTCGGCGAAGCCCCTCTGCCTAGTGAATCAGTGGTGTCTAGTCTACATGTAATGATGAACTTAGATGCATCCCTCCCATTGGCAACAGCCTAGGAGAGCACGGCCCAGGCGTCCTCAGAGACCTGCATAACTGTACCCCACAGAGCATTATAATAGCAGCCCAAAAGGCATGCACAGTGTTCGCCGACCACAATGCCAGATTGGTGGAAGAAAACATTTTCTTACCAAATTAGTCCAGGCTCTTGGATTTCCAATCCGGCTGGCTAATGGGAATGCACCAGGATTTACTTGTCAAATGGAGGTTTGGACCATCAAGCTCTCATGGTTAGTATGTTCTGAGAGAAACTGTGGGTCCCCTGGAGCAGGCCAGTGGTAGCAGGCAATCATCCTATTCACAGGCAAGAAGTCATAAGGCTTGTACACTTCAGGGTCCAGCAGCTCATCCAGTTCCCGCCAGAGTCCTAGAAATAGAGCTCCGGCTCTGACCTAGAAGGCATGGCACACAGATCTGTGTTGATTGGAGAGGAAAGAATATAACTGATGTCAGTGCATGTAGGTGGCACCTATATAGCTACCGTGAAAATCAATTCCGGCATGACGATGGCAAAGCGACATGGACTGAACAATGCCACTTACTGGTGCACAGATTTACTGCTCACAAAATAATTATGGATCCAGTCTGTTGGAAGGTGGCTTGTTAGTATGTGCAGGTAGGTACCTACAGCTAGTAACAGCACAATCACAAATAAGGACCAGTAAAGTCTCAATAAATTAGTCCTTGCTCAACCTGTGGCAGCTTAGCTCATGAGCAGTCATGCTTAACTTAGGAGACAGGTGTAAAGTATTTAAAGACATCAATACAGTAAATAAATAAGACAACCACAAAATAAAAATCCAACACCAATTTATAATAGGAAATATTTTTATGATTAAAATTACTTTAAAATGATAAAAATCCAATGTAGGGAATTGGGGATATGAATTTTTTAAAGATTACATGTATAAATGTGCTTAAAAGCATTAAGCGCCAATCGGGGACATCTTGTCGCGCTTGACTGGGACCAAATCAAAGTTTCAGGCCGACCGGGATGTAGCGCTGATTGGATATAATGGGGTTGTTGGGGCCGGTCAAAATTTTACCTTCGCACATAGTCACTTTTTTGCTTCTTTTTCTCTCAACGTCGAGTTGGCTCCTCGCTGGCTGGAGTGCAGTTCGACAAGGAGGCTTGCTTCAGCGTGAGGCCTTCGTGTTTCCTGGAGGTCTGGATTCTTGTAGTCGAGCATGAAGAGCTACAAAGCTTTCAGCAGGGCAAATCTGAAGTACAGGCTGACTCACAGTTCCACATCACCAGCTTCACTCTCAACAATGGGTCAGTCAAATTATAGCTCTTTTTAACAAATAACCTCCAGATTATTCCAAACTTCTGGATAGTTGCTCCTTGGAGAGTTGGGACTACAATTCTAACAGTACACCTGGTCAAATCCTTAAAAGTCCACTGGAGGCTCGTCGGCTGGGCTCTTCTTGATAGTGTTGATACAGATGACTTCTTGAAGCTCTTTTGTACCCGTTTGTCAGGCAGTCCACTTCTTAATCCTTTAAAGCAAGACAAAGTCCACTTTTGTTAAGCTCAGAGTGTGCAGCAGGTGCAGTCCTTCAGAGTGCAGTCCTCTCTAGATGCAGACCAGGGATCCAGCAGGGCAATTCTTTTCTTGATTTTCCAGGCAAGGATCTGAGTTGCTGCGCAGATCTCCCCTATTTATTCAGGTTTCTGGGCTGGCAAGAAGGGCGGTATCCCTGACTAATCGGGAGCAGGGTGCCACTCTCTGGTATGACCCCTTCCTTAGAAGTGTTGCATTTGCTTGTCCCAGAAAGCACTGTTACTCAAAAATCGAATTGAAGAAAATCTCTTGGAGGTTCAGGTCAGGCTAACCCAACCCACAGGTGTGGCTACCTTTTCCCTAAACTCCCCCCCCAGCCCCTCTCCTAATTCAATGACAGGGGCTCCCCACCTAGCTGGGGTGGAGGAGGTGGGGGTGGGCCTGGCTCCTGTCCTCAAAGTCTTTCTAATTTTGAAGACCAGTTAGGCTACGCAGCCCCTTCCTATCCCGGCATCTGCTGTTGCAGATCTCCTACTAGATTTCTCCCTACTCCCAGCCCAGGCCTCTTCACACATTAAGGCAGCTTGGCTCAGTCTGCCAAAGGCTGGCCAATCAGAAAAGGCTGCTACAAGGCTGATGTTAGGTAACTTTAAAAAAGCAGTTCTAAAACTACTTTCCTGCAATAGTGTTAATAAATCCAACCACGCTGACTTGCTGGATGTATTGTTATTAGTTTCATACCTTGAAATATAATTTTAGCTCCCTCCTGTCAAAAGTTTAATTTAGCCATCCCATGTTAGCCCATGGAGCAAAAGTACTACAATAAGGAAGAAAGAAAATGGCAGTTTCTCTCTCACCAGGGCATATAAAACATCTTTTATATTGCCCCTGCTTATTACTACAATTCACCCTACCATTGGGGCACCTGCACATAAGTCACCTTAGCGGTGACTTACGTGCAGAAATAAATGAGCTTAAGACTTTGGAAATACTTTTAATTCCAGATTGGTATTTGAAATTGTTTTAGTTTAAAAGCAGCTGCAAGGCAGAGCTGCCTTTACAACTTCAGCATGCACCACAGCAGTGCACACTTATGTGCATCAACTCTACTGGGCCTCTAAACCTACATGCCTTACCATCTACTAAGGACTTACAGGTAGTTTGCAAGTAACAATTGTAATAACACCTAATTACCATATACCTTTTAAACATAGTACTGGCCCTGTACCTGGTTAGCAGAGCCCAAAGCACAATCAAAGTCAGTAACCAACAGTATCAGTCACACAATGAGGGTGATCAGGGCAAAAAGGATGACTCACTCACAGTCTGACGTGTACGGATAATTCTGAGGTGATGAATCTGCAGTTAGAAGTCTCTATCAGATAGAGAGTGAGCCCCAGTTACTTCAGGAATTAAACGGAAGCTACCAGGTCTGATTTTATTAGTGACGCTCCCCCTTGTCATGACAAGTAGGCTCTCAAAAGACTTTGCTAGGCTGATGTCATCAGGGCTGTGAAATCTTCAGCCAGGCAAAGCTTGGCTCAGGCAGCCAGGCACCTGCCCGTTTTGCACTTGTAAAACATGTGGCTGTCAGACCCCGACATAGTGAACGTGTCAGACTGCTCCTAGACCAGTCTGCCACTTTTCGTGCTTTTCAAAAGGCTGAGTTGCTGGGCCCCTCGGCCCTTAATTGTGGGCTGCTGCTGGTTCTTCTCAAATATCCTTCAATGCTTTTCCTTTCTCCATTCCCTCATCAGGCCACTCTTATGTACTGTTGTCATGAAAGCACAGTCAACAGTGGAGCCTGAAGGTGGGCCTTTGTGAGCGTGGAACAATCCTAAAGTCTGGAGAATGCGACAGTGGAACTAACAGTTATATGCTGAAAAGAGAAGTCCCTAGACAGGGGATTTTTATACTGCAATGGCTCAAAACCCACATATGGACTAAAAAGAAAAGGTTGACTAGGCCTATAATCAACCACAAGTAAGCCTTACTGTCCATTACATTGATCCACATTCTGTCCATCATTGTTGTGTTTGCAGTTACTGTCCGTTAGAGCAGGGTACATTGTATTTAAAAGTAGGAATAGTAAAGGTTTAATGTAAATATGATGTTACAGTGACTAGCACCTCAATGCTATTGTCACAGAAGCAGGGTTAACTGTTCCAATAGAAAAGTACTGGGATATAATAAGTTCAATAAATGTTAGGTCTGCCTACAAGCACACATACAAGTTTTATTTGTTGACTTTCTGAAACATTTATTACAATCCCAATTTCTAGGTAAAAGTCGGATTAGTGATGAATATTTTGGGAAGATGGCTTTTAAAAAGAAACATTCGCCCTGCCTGAAATTCCTGGAAGCTAAATCTGCACTTTGCTCTGTCCCTTCTGCCAGTTAGTGAACTTGTTCCCAAGACAGATACCAGTTGCCTTGGGTATGGGGAGGTGTTATGTGCCCGACAGAATTGCCTGTGGGCTAGGCCCAAGGTCTTCATTAACTTTGAAAAGACTTACCCTGTTACAGGCAGATGTTATTAACACCAATTCCAGCCTCCTTCATTTGTCCCTCTAGCCAGAGCAGCCGCCCACACAGTTCACACTGTGGTAATCACAAGATAAGATTCTGCAGAAGCATGAATATCTACTTAAAGCCTTAACTGTGGTGGTAATTCCGCTGCGGTGTGGGCGTTCTAAAAGGTGGGCCGTTGGCAGCACCAGGGAGGGAGTACTCCCGTCCGCCTTTGTGAGTACGGAAGATGTTAATAGCTCTGCTAGAGTTTCTCATATGATATTTAGGGATCACTTCAAAGGAGGAAAACAGAATGCCAAAACAATTTATGTGTATCATTGTCTGGTGGCTGAAGGCTCAACTTTGCTGAGAATCAAGGGACTGCCTAAAACTGGATGTTAGAGGAAGATGTGGGAATACACTAGGATTACCATAGTACACTCCTGACACACCCCTGGCCTTCAGAGCCCAAGTTTAGCGTAGCCAAAGTCTTAGACCATCTTGAAAAGGCCCAATGGAGCAGGGTTGGCCCCATCAACCTTTACTCCATTGGTTAGGGTGTGCCCAGGGCTGATTCCCACCTAAGTCCTCACGCAAGACAAATGTGGCATTTCCGGACACACACTTCAGAATACTCCAGTTCTTGAGGAAGATCAGAAAAGCTCTGACCTGCTGTCTGCGACATGAAAAGAGCCTTGATGGACTGAACCTGCTCTCTCTTGTACTCAAGACAAACACGGGGACTCCAAGGATCAAAAGGGACACAACAAGACACATGTGCCATTTACCTACAGCCATCACTGGCAACTGGACCTGGACTAGAACCTGCTGCTTGACCTCTGCCCAACACCCTGAAAGTCTCGAAGGGCCTCCCCTGTAGTCTTGGGGGAGGAGGGGTCTTTAGAAGTGTAGTCCTGTTCTGGATTGGGACCAAAATGACTAAACTCCAAAGGTAAAATCTTTGACCAGGACAAACCTGGTTGGTGTGTCCAGAAAGCGCTCCAGCACGGTTCACACCTAATTGTGCCCAAGTTCAATTTCTATCAGGACTATTTATTCACTATCATTGGTACTTTATTCTTCTGTGCACTATTATTATTTAGAAATGTAAACATTCATATCTTGCTTGCTCTTATTGGAATTTTTGCCATTTTCGTGTCAGTTTGTTTATTCAATTTTACTCTATTTCCTAATGTTTGGGATTTTTATTGTTTTGCATTTTAACTTTACAATATATTCCTTATTCAAATTGTAAACAATAGTCTGCATAACATTTGGATAGCAACTAACCATTGATATTCTCTTTAATGGATGGAATCAATAACTACTTTATCTTATTTCTACCCATTTTACAATCTTTCTTTAATATTTAAATCAGTTTATTGATCCTGTCAATTATTAATGCCAGCATTCAGGTAATATTTTTGTTTAATGTAAGCTTCTAGTATTTCACATAGTTCCCCTTTCTTTAAATTGTGAAATTGAGATGGGTTAACTAACTACTCCCCCAATTCCTATGCTGATTGAAAGAACAGACAATATGCCACTATGTTATAAAGCAAAAACTAACAAAATGTTTCTTTTCTTGCATGTACCATATGGTGAAGGGGTCAGAAAATCCCCCTGATCCTAATTACGACGAAAGTTCGTATTTAAAGCAAGTCACAGCCAGCAAGGGACAAGAACAAACAGATGGTAGGTGCGCCACACAAGCATGGGGCTTTTTTTTTTTGAGGAGTGGATGATTATGTGCTACAAATAATGTGTCATTTGGATTTTATTAACAGGAAAAAGGTTTCGTTAGTTCGACTGATAAGTATGTTCACGTTTAGGAGATTAACTCACAGATAATATAATTACGTTTGGTAGCTATTGATTCAAGCAACTCTCAAACAATGTTCTACATTTCCACAATATAATTCTGCCCAAAAGTTGGAAAAACAAATATGGACCTCAAACAACCTTATTGTATTCTCCCTCATCCAAATGAATGCAAGACTTGCGAAAATAAATTAAACCTAAATGACCCTTTATTCGGATGTTATGTTTCAATCAGTTACGTAATTTGCACTGTAAAATATAGTTGATTCACACACCATTATCTTATATATATATATGTATATATATTACCTACTGGCGGTCGCCAGTAGGTATATATAGTTAGGATTTTTTCTCTATGGGTTTTTTGAAAATTCTATGTCTAATAACTTTGGCGTTTGTGGACGGAATTGGCTGAAATTTTCAGGAAAATGGCACATTTTGTTTCTGAGCAGCCCCTGAAAATTTTGGGGGGGTTCGTCAAGGGGGGGCCGAGAAAAAAGGGGGGTCCCAAAACGCGTTTTTCCCATGTTAATTTCCATAGGGCGGTTGGCCTCACTTTTAGCCCGAACGGCTGAATGGATTTGCACGAAACTTGGCAAAATTGTAGGGACTGGTAGCCCGATGTGCCTTTTGTAGGTCTCAATATATGTGCTTCAGTGGATTTTGAGAAATTAATGTTCAAAAAAAGATATATATCTGTAACAGCGGACTGGGCAGCGCTCCGCTACGCGTACTTTTCGCGCAACGGAGCTTTGTGAAGCGAAGCTGATTGGTTCTCCGGCGTCTGTCAACATTCCAAACAGTCCGTAGCGGCCGCCATCTTGTCTCTCGGTAGGATCGAGAGACAAGAGGAGGCCAAAGCGAAGGGGCAAATGACCATAAGGGGGCATAGTACATTGTCGCTCACCCCCTAGGTTTGATGTGGAGGTTTTAAAAGGGCCCCGCGGGGCAAAAAAAAATAAAAATAATAATAATCGAACAGCTGAATGGATTTGCACGAAACTTGGCAAAATTGTAGGGACTGGTAGCCCGATGTGCCTTTGCTAGATCTCAATATATGTGCTCCAGTGGATTTTGAGAAATTAACGTTCAAAAAAAGGTATATATCTGTAACAGCGCACCGCTTCGCGTACTTTTCGCGTTACGGAGCTTTGCGAAGCGAAGCTGATTGGCTCTCCGGTGTCTGTAAACATTCCAAACAGTCCGTAGCGGCCGCCATCTTGTCTCTCGGTAGGATCGAACAGCTGAATGGATTTGCACGAAACTTGGCAAAATTGTAGGGACTGGTAGCCCGATGTGCCTTTGCTAGGTCTCAATATATGTGCTTCAGTGCATTTTGAGAAATTAACGTTCAGAAACAAGATATATATCTGTAACAGCGCTCCGCTTCGCGGAGATAAAATTATATGTGTATTACCTAGCTGTTGCTAACACCAGTTAGCGACGGCTAGTAGAAGATAGCGACCATCTTGGGCCCCACTTTGCATGTGAGTGATATTTATCACTAATGACATGCAAAGTGGGCATGCCAAGATGTTAGCGACTGGAAACAGTCGCTAACATCGCTATCTCCTATTATCAACTTTTGGAAATATTCGAGATAAGGGCGAATATCTCCAAAAGCTACCACCTGCCCTGAGCAGTTCTTAGCCATGTTATCCAATGGGAGGTGGATAACATGGCTAAGAGCATTAGCTCGGTAATGCATGAATATCGCTGAGTTTTCAGCGATATTAATGCATTGCGGTCGTTTATCGTATTTCCGATAAACCTTGATAATAGCAAGGTTTATCTGCGATAATTTCTGACGGTAAAAAAATCGTTGCTAAGCATCGTTAGGGATAAATATCGCTTAACTTTGGTAATATGCCCCAACGTCTGTTAACGTTCGATTCGAAGGAAATCAGGAAGTGTTGAAAAACATTGTCTGCGCCATCTTGTCTTTTTTCAAATGCCACACTTTTGTCGTGCACGGCAGCCATTTTAGATGCCTTGACCAGACCCACTCTGTGCACGCTGTCGATCCTTAGCATGGCTCCCCACCCTCGCAAGCATCTCCCCCAGGCAGTGGTCACCCCCGCTCTCTGTCTTATGCATGGGTAATAAACCTCCCCCATCTGCGCTGCTGTTCCCTGAGAATCACACCCTGTGCCCGCCCGACACCTCCCTTTCGCCCTATTCACTACCGCACCCTCTGACACTCCTTTTCCTCTGTGTCCGATTGTCCAGGCTGGTCCTAGGGTATCAGCTAGCCCTGCAGATGTAGTTTATGGCCACAGCTGTAAAGAATCACCCCTCTTCAAAGGAGTTATAGTAGATCAAGGCCCACACTCGATGAGATCCGTCACAGCAGAAGCGTTGCTATTATCTGAAAACCATCCTGTATTGTGATTGGGGAGGGGACCGAGCCTGAAGCGGAAGATTCCAGGGATGACTGTTTGTACATCAAAGTTTTTACAATTATGTGTCACATTAAAAATATATAGCACTCCGACAAAGTAGTAAGATTATAAAACTTTAATAATTTATAAATATATACAAGAAAACAAAAATAGTAATAACATATAAACATTTTTAGGGAAAAACAACGAAGTAGCGGTCGGCTGTGCGAATAGTCCCAACGCAGCACAACGTCCAGATTTCCGGCGTGGGGCGTCGCGGGGGGTGGGTCATCAGTAGCAAACTGTTGTGCGAATAGTTCCAAGGCAGCAGAACGCGCCGAAATCTAGATGACACGAAAGTGATGTCTAGTAAGTTGCCACCCAGCAAATAACGGCATGGGGCGTCGCGGGGGGTGGGTCATCAGTAGCAAACTGTTGCGCGAATAGTTCCAAGGCAGCAGAACGATGGCACCAAGGTGATGTCCAGTAAGTTGCCGCACTGGTTTTGGTATCCTACAATGCTGCTCCGAATAACGGCGTGGAGCGCCCCGGGGGAGGCGGCGTGAACGGGCCTCTCCAGGTGGAGTGTCATCTGTTGTAGTGGGGCGCCCCTTTACCGTTTCAGTTGCCATTCCGTCCGTTTTTGGTCCACTGTGTCAAAAGCCGCAATTCAGCTGAGTTGCGCCCACTCTTGCGGTGCAGCGATAGGCGGCTGTCACAGGACTCTCAAAATGGCGGCAGGCTGTTTCCTTTTTGGGCCTGGTCCACTGAAATGGCCCTGGGACACCTTGGAAATCGGACGCTTGTCTGCTAGGTCTTGGACCCCATTCTCGAAAGCGTCCCCTCCGCCTTGAGAATTCATCAAAAGTTTTGGGGGCTCCGACTCCTGCAGGCTTCTGGTGGGGAGCGGCTGCCATGATTGCTCGCGGAATGACCACGACTGAGCTACGAGATGGTGGTGCTTTCATGCTGACGCCAGCTTCAGTCTGAAACATCCAGAAACAAGGTGGGGCTTTCATCGTTTGGGGAAAAAAAAAGTTTTCATCCTATGAAAAGTGTTGTTTTTAGGTCACATGATCATGCCTTCCATCATTAGGAAACCAAAAGTAAAATGAACCAATGAAAAGTTTTATAAACAAGTCACATGACCTGTTATGCGGCATAGGGTGTAAAATGCGGAGAAAATACGTTGGCACGTGAGGCGGCGTCAGTAGCGGACCGATGTGCGAATAGGCCGAAGGCAACACAACGCGCCAAGATCCGGATGGCACCGAGGTGGTGTCCAGCAAGTTGCAGCACTGGTGTGGCCATCCTACAATGCTGAAAGTCGGCGTGGGGCGCCCCGTTGGCCTGTGAGTTTGCGTCAGTAGCGGACCGATGTGCGAATAGGCCGAAGGCAGCACAACGCGCCAAGATCCGGATGGCACCGAGGTGGTGTCTAGTAAGTTGCCGCACTGGTGTGGCTATCCAACAATGCTGAAAGTCGGCGTGGGGCGCCCCGTTGGCCTGTGAGTTTGCGTCAGTAGCGGACCGATGTGCGAATAGGCCGAAGGCAGCACAACGCGCCAAGATCCGGATGGCACCGAGGTGGTGTCTAGTAAGTTGCCGCACTGGTGTGGCCATCCTACAATGCTGAAAGTCAGCGTGGGGCGCCCCGTTGGCCTGTGAGTTTGCGTCAGTAGCGGACCGATGTGCGAATAGGCCGAAGGCAGCACAACGCGCCAAGATCCGGATGGCACCGAGGTGGTGTCTAGTAAGTTGCCGCACTGGTGTGGCCATCCTACAATGCTGAAAGTCGGCGTGGGGCGCCCCGTTGGCCTGTGAGATGGCGTCAGTAGCGGACCGATGTGCGAATGGGGCCAAAGGCAGCGCAACAATATTTTCTGATTTGAAGACACCACAAGGCGCTGAGATGCCAAGATCCGGATGGCACCGAGGTGGTGTCTAGCAAGTTGTGGCACTGGTGTGGCCATCGTACAATGGTAAAAGTCGGCGTGGGGCGCCCTGTTGGCCTGTGAGATGGTGTCAGTAGCGGACTGATGTGTGAATGGGGCCAAAGGCAGCGCAACAATATTTTCTACTATATTTTCGGAGTAGAAGACACCACAAGGCGCTGAGATGCCAAGATCCGGATGGCACCGAGGTGATGTCTAAGTTGCGGACCGATGTGCGAATGGGGCCAAAGGTAGCGTAACAAGATTTTCTGTATGGAAGATACCACTAGGCGTTGAGATGCCAAGATTCGGATGGCACCGAGGTGATGTCTAGCAAGTTGTGCCACTGGTGTGGCCATCGTACAATGGTAAAAGTCGGCGTGGGGCGCCCTATTGGCCTGTGAGATGGTGTCAGTAGCGGACTGATGTGCGAATGGGGCCAAAGGCAGCGCAACAATATTTTCTGACTGACACCACAAGGCGCTGAGATGCCAAGATCCGGATGGCATCGAGGTGATGTCTAAGTTGCGGACTGATGTGCGAATGGGGCCAAAGGCAGCGTAACAATATTTTCTGTATGGAAGATACCACTAGGCGTTGAGATGCCAAGATTCGGATGGCACCGAGGTGATGTCTAGCAAGTTGGTGTGGTCATCCTACAATGCTGAAACTCGGCGTGGGTCACCCCATTAGCCTGTGAGATGGCGTCAGTAGCGGACCGATGTGCGAATAGGCCGAAGGCAGCACAACGCGCCAAGATCCGGATGTCACCGTGGTGGTTTCATAGTGGAGAGGCACTTCATCTGCAGTGGGGCGCCGAGATCCGGATGGCACCGAGGTGATGTCTAGCAAGTTGCTGTACTTGTGTGGTCATCCTACAATGCTGAAACTCGGCGTGGGTCGCCCCATTAGCCTGTGAGATGGCTGTTCTTTGGATTTGGGCCTGGTCCACTAAAATGGCCCTGGGACACCTTAGAACTCGGACGCTCGATTTTTTTTTCCTTTCCTGTACATGCAAAAAAAGGTAAATGCCCGGTATGTTACACGCTTCATCTGCCACGATGAACTCTCCAGAGGAACCGAAAAAAAATATAGTTGTGGTAACTATACCATGCATCGTCATATGGAGAGGTGGCACCA
Organism: Lissotriton helveticus; assembly: GCF_964261635.1. Lineage (NCBI taxonomy): Eukaryota > Metazoa > Chordata > Amphibia > Caudata > Salamandridae > Lissotriton > Lissotriton helveticus. The sequence goes on along the minus strand of NC_136069.1, from coordinate 1,376,560,473 downwards.
ATTAATTATAGTGCTGCATAAAAGAGAGATTTGGAGGAGAACCCCTGACCTGCTAGTACATTCATCAAAGAAGTGGCACTGAGAGCTTCAGAGGCAAGGGAAACGGTCCCAAATATTTAGAAGAACTTTGGAAAGATTAAAATGACATGTTTAGATTGTGGTAAATTAATTTCATGTGGGCAGATGAGTGTTACTCTAATAAATACAGCATATGAACATCATCATAGTCGATGGTTGGTAGAGACATTTTGACTATATCCTGGACCTGCCCGTCCTCGCCCAAAATGGCGCCGGAATAAATGGGACTCGTAACTCCTTGTTGTGTACTGGTTGCAGAACCTTGAAATCACGAGATACGTATGCAGTTTTGAAGCACATGGCGGGCGGGGACGAGAATTGATTGAATATTTTGACATCCCTATTGATATTAAGTTCTGATGTGTTTTGATTACTGTACTGTTGAAAATTCGAATTAACGTCACCCATGGTACTTGCCCGCAAATGTATATCTAGATAATTTTATTGTAACTGGCCCTGTCGTATTTTAATTATAAAATGTACGTCCACCGATTCCGTAACTGTTAGACACCTTAGTTTTTGCAACCTAATGGCCCGCCCGTTACGTTCCTCTACAGTGTAAATGTCTATTCATCATATACGATTACAGTTTGCTCCGTGGCAGGCCCACGTGGTTATAGGCTCGTATTTGTATAATGAAATTTTCACAATAAAGGTTTTTAAAAGAAAACATGGTAGTAGTGTATACATTGGTAAAGTTTTTAATAATAGTCACTGTTTTAGAATCATTAAAAGGCAAGTGAAATAAAGCAGACCAATTACATGAAGGGTAAAAGGTATAATACGAAGGAACGCAGTAAAGATAAATGGTCAAGGGCTGTTGTGTTTTCTATTCCTGCAACATAAAGTGATCGATAAGAATCTCATATTCAGGCGTATCGGCGACTAAGACAGCAGGTCGACCCTCTTTTGCTCAACGGCTCCGTCATGGGACGAAGAAACGCTCTTTTTCTCGAAAAAAGAATATATTTTACTTGCAGGACAGTTGTAAAATTTCCGGGAAAGTACATTAGCCTGGAACATTATAACATATATTTAAGAGAAAATAATGTTCGGAAGTAATTAAAAGCGTAATTTTTAGGTGATATGACCAAGGCTTTCATCATTAGAATAAGAAAAGTAAAATGAACCAATGAAAAGTTTTATTAACAAGTCACATGACTTGTTATGCTTACGTTACGCGCTGCGCGCCCCGGATGACTTCCGGATGCGCTAACGCGGCGCGTCAAATGACGCATTACGCGACAACGCAGGTCCAGAATATAGTCAAAATGTCTCCACCAACCAGCGGTCGAAACACAACCCCTTTCAGCAGGCTAAATAGTTCTGTTAAATGACAACAGAAGGGACAGGCAACAAGAACCATCAGTCAAAGAGGGGAGGGCTAGTTCTTCTCTACCGGGTTACATTGGGGCGCTACCGGAACTGATCGAATTGGTAGTCTACAGTATTTCTGGATGTTTCAGACCGAAGCTGGGGTTAGCATGAGAGCAGCACCATTTCGTAGCTCCGTTGTGGCCATTCCGCAACCAATCATGGCAGCCGCTCTTTATCGTTATTTTGGGCGGGGTGGGTGGCGGAGCCGAGCTGTTTTGCAGCCATCATTGTGTGGAGTTCAGTTCATCTCACTAGTTTTGTATTTGTCATGAGGGGTTGTTCCTAATGTTTCTATTTTAGCGAGGTCAAAAAGAGATCCCATTAGTGGCCTACTGATTTTGCTCGATTCCTTTTCTTTTTTTTTTACACGATTTTTCGTTATCTGCAAAGACTAAACAGAGTATTGCGACTCTGTGTTTGTTTGTAAATAGAGAATGAACCAAAGAGAACTAATTCTAAAACAGTAAATACTTGGATAACAATCAATCAAATGGAGAGAGAAGCAGGCACGACGGATTACAACGGGGGCAAAGGCCTGCGTTAACTACCTTTCACTATCTGCAAAGAGAGAGTACTCCTAATAGAAATGAGGGGGGGGGGGCACCATTCAAAGCAGATCAGTGTGCATAAACACGAAAATGTTTTCACTTACCACGTACTTGACATTCGACAGCTTATGATATTTGCTATTAAAAAACCATTGAAATTCACTGAAAAAACCATAGGTTATAGACCATATATAGTTAGGAATTAGCATTTACAAAACCTTGAAAATTCACTGAAAAAACCATAGGTTATAGACCATATATAGTTAGGAATTAGCATTTAAAAAAACTTATTTTACTCACACAAAACCATTGAAATTCCATATATAGTTAGTTGCACTAACTATATATCGCGCACCCGCAATCCACTGCTGATCATGTCACATATTACATCATTCATGACATGGTCAGTGACATCACTGATGACATCACTGATGACATCTCAAATGACATCACTGATGACATCACTGATGACATCTCATTTGACATCAATGACCACATCACTGATGATATCATTCATGTGACAATACAATGCATCTCCTCACATTTTAATATAACCTCTGTTTCACCCAGTGTTAAATACAGAGTATAATTTTTGAAACCATTGACACACCAATACTAGTTACTACATACGTACTCACTGATTCCTACGTCTACACACACATTCACTCATTCACCCATACAATCATTCATACATACAATCACTCATCTTTACAACACTATCATATGCACTCATACACCTATACAGACACTCACACTCTGCCACTCATCCATGGAGTTACTCACACACCTAGTCAGTCCTGTAAAGAATCAATCACACTTCCATTTTCTTGTCTATACAGTTAAACATAGAGCACCTTACATTTTCAAACATATAGTAACACATACTTACTTTCTTATACAATCATTGATACAAGTACACATTGATCTGCACAGAGTCACACACCTCCCAGCCAGCCACACACACACTCAGTCTCCCATACAAATACTTGGACAATCAATCAATAACCCATATAGTTAATCATATAGCTACTGATCAACACATGCAGTAGTTTACAGAACAACAGACATAATGATGCACAAATTAAGACAGTTTAGTCACTAACCCATGCACTCAGTGAGACACATTTAATCACTCACTCATACATTCAGTCATGCACCTACTAAATCCTTCGTCCAGACAGTTATACATCTACTCATTCTTCAATATCTAAAACATATTTAAACTTTACAGAAACACACAGTCACTGGATGATGTCATCAGTGATGTCATCAGTGATGTCATTTGAGATGTCATCAGTGATGCCATCAGTGATGTCACTGACCATGTCATGAATGATGTAATATGTGACATGATCAGCAGTGGATTGCGGGTGCGCGATATATAGTTAGTGCAACTAACTATATATGGAATTTCAATGGTTTTGTGTGAGTAAAATAAGGTTTTTTAAATGCTAATTCCTAACTATATATGGTCTATAACCTATGGTTTTTTCAGTGAATTTTCAAGGTTTTGTAAATGCTAATTCCTAACTATATATGGTCTATAACCTATGGTTTTTTCAGTGAATATATATATATATATATATATATATATATATATATATATATATATATATATATATATATATATATATATATATATATATATATTCACTGAGCAGACCTAGAGGATCAGAGTGTGTCTACCCTCCCCCTTTTCACGTTTGAAGCACACATTTCACACGCTTCTTCAGCCTCCCTTGTACCGAGGCATAAAATGGCTGCCAACAGCTTCTAGTTTCGAATGTTGACAACCACTTGACAGCCAATTAGCCTTCAGCATGTGATCGGGAGGGTGCGCTTATGGTGCAATGACGATCCACGCAGATGAGCTTCAATTACTTCTCTTTTATCAATGGACAGAGGTGTCATTCCCTTTCTTTTGCTGGGGCCGGCCCATTAACATATGCTTATTGAGCGAGGGCAGGGAGACTGACCAATAGCGGCCTCACCTGAATACAGGTGTGTTTCAGCAGTGCAAGCTAATCCTTGCATTTTTCTTAACCCCCTTTATTTTTTATAAACCTTCGCCGAAGCAGTGTTTTGCAAAGGCAATATGCAAATGTGGGCCAATTTTTTTTATCGTGCTCGGGCAGATTGTTACTCACAATCCAACCCTGTCTGAACTCCATCAGTGTATGTACCCACTAGGAGTTGCCTTCACTTTGCGCATGCATGTTTGTGGTAGCGCATGCGTATTAATGTTACGCATGCGCACAATACGTCCCACCGTCTGACTATGTACCCCTAACGTATTTCATTTTATTTGCGCATGCTCAATGACAAGATGCCAAATAATAGCTCTCCCACCCAGTGACATCATTCTCAACCAATCATCCTTCTGCAAAGCAGTTATAACCTGCCAACCTTCTTGAACTTTTCCTATTCCGCAGTCACAGCCATTGATAGTGTTTGTATCCACTTCTTCATAGGTGAGCATTTTTTTTAAAGAGTAATTACATTAAATCTGAACGATCTTTAAATACCGCGTAAATGCACATTTGTCTTCGATTTGACAATGTTTCTTAAGCACGCTTTCCTGCTTTTTTATATTGTTAAAGTTGACTTCGTAACTTATGTTTCTGGGCAAATCACTTAATCCTGCCATGTTTCTTTAATTTGCCAAGCGCCACCTGGCCGTTCCTGGAGCAGTGTGCTACGTGCTGTTCAACTTAATGCGATGTTGTTTTTCTCGTGTAAGTAGTGCGTCACGTGCCCCATGCATTGCACAAGTAATGTTTTCGGCAACAGTATATTTTAGCACGATTTCCAGCTCTTATACGTCCAATATCTTGCCTTGGTAGGCGATGTTTCTGGGCAAATCACTTAATTCTGCCGCCTTTAATTTTTGAATGTAGAGCGCCACGTGCTGCTTCCTCGCCATGCATTGCACATTTAATCGATTGGTCAATGTTGTATTTTAGCACGCTCTCCAAGTTTTTTAATAATGTCAAACTTGATTTGTCCCCTGTTTTATCTCATTATACAGATATCTCAACTATGGGACGTACTGGTCACCACAAGCTGCTTATTCCTGCCAATGCTCTATACCAGTTGGTGTTCAACCACTCGACATACCAGATCCACTGACCTTAAAGTATAAAGGCTTTACTTTTCAGGTTAGGTCGGGTCTGTCCAAAGCTACACTAGACAAACAGTGGGAATTGGGGAGGAGACTAGATGCTTTTCGGCAGCTAGGTGCCACCGCCCAACTTAAGTTCCCAGCAGTACTAAAGATCATGCACAACAACAAAATGTACAACGTTAGGTCGGTACAAGAAGCAGATAAATTATTGTTGGCCTTGGGTGGCAAAGGAGGGTCGTCGCGCTAACTGAGGTCTAATATAATTGGATATAAATCCTCTAATATGACCCCTCCTCTCCAACTGGCGGGCTCTTTTTGGTTGCCAGTTTTTGGCTTACGTTTTTAGGAAAAGATTGAAAAAGATTGAAAAATGATTGAAATATGAGGGTATCTAGAAAAGTGTTTAGCAAAAAAAAAATTCTTATAGCAGATAAAATTTGAGAAGGGAAAGGAAAAAAAAAAGATTGGGCAACAGGGGTTGGGTATGAACAAAAAAAATTATTGTGTTTTTCATTAATTTAACATAAGTTTTCTAGTAACTACAGGAAATACATAAAATAGAGGCTGTAAGAATTCAAGCTTTGGCCATTATAAGAGGGTAATATCTTGAACCTTGTACACTCTGTGGGCGCCTGGAGTGAGGGAGACTATCTTCTGGACACTGTCCGGATTGATAGGGCAAGGGTTTCCCAGGGAGGGTGGTGGGGGTTGCAGTGGGCACGGGGTTAGGGGGTGGGTGTTGTTGGGGGAAAAAGTAAAAAAGTTCCTCATGTTTCTCCTGGTTACTTTTGTTTTTTTGTTAATTGGTAATGGACTGGTCTTTGGCATGATCTTACTGTTTCTGGTGAGGAGCCCTTCAGAGTTGGCATGGGTACAGTGTGTAGTGGGCGAATTGCAACCTAGTCATGAATAGTTGGCAATTTCTCTCCTGGAATATCAATGGCCTCCGCACGAGTCCCTGAAGGGATAGGATTTTACAATATCTGCAGGATGCTAGGCACAGGTCATTGCTCTCCAGGAGAGACATCTGACAGAGCCAGAACTCCATGCTCTTCTAAAAAAAAAACATGGGTTGACTTTTATGTTTCCACAACGCAATCCACTCACAATATTGGAGTTGTGATTCTGTTTAAAAAATCGTTGAAAGCCCGGTTAATATCCAAGTCAATAGATCCTTGTGGCAGATGGGTTATCTCTACTGTCTTATTGCAGGGGGTCAATTTACTTTCGTAGGATACTACAGCCCCAATTTGGATGACCCCTCTGTCTTAGAGTCCCTCTTTTTACATTTGCTTTCTTTTCCGGAGCCTGTTATTTTTGCTGGGCATTTTAATCTAGTCCTTGACCCCCTGTTAGATAAGTCTCCAAGCAGTCGAGCCTTGTACCACTCGAAGTCACGAATCCTCTTATTGAACAATATGAAATTATATGGCTATGTAGATATATGGAGAATAAGGTCGGGAAAGCAAATGGGAATTTCATTCCGTAACTATAAGTACCAGTCCAGGATTGACTATTTTTCAATTAGTTGGTCTCTGGAAAATACAGTAAAGAGCATTACGTACCTCCCCCTACATTTATCTGATCATTGTGCGGTCTTGATGACACTGGCTTTTACGGGTTCACTTAGAGCTGATCGTAGAAGTTGGTCCTTTGATCGTTCCCTGCTTCTGATGCCGAATGAGATTTCCTTTTTGTTAAAAGAAAGTGAGGGTTTCATGAATGTGAACATTGGCTCTACTAATTTCGTAATAATCTGGGATTCTTTTAAAGCCTTTCTTAGGGGCCAAATAACCAGCAGGGCTTCTTATAGGAGTAGGGTCTACAAAAGGGAGGTATCCTCTAGCGAGGTCGAAATAGCCAGACTTCAAAGTGAAATTGATTTGCATTCGGCAGCCTCCCCTTTGTTCTTACAAGATTTAAACTATAAACTGGTTCGTGCTAAGGGCGAATTATAATCAGTGCTGAGCGCCCGTCTTTTAAAAAAGGTGGGAAGTAAGCAAAATCGCCCATTTTCAATATGGCGAAGGGGCAGGGAATCTTTTTTAATGGAAAGCCAAGACCGATCGGGTGCGTAATAACATTGGTTTAATTAAGATGGACGACGTGTCTTATTCTTCAGATGAGGCTATTAGGGCAGTTTTCTGATCATTCTTTGAAGAAATTTACACTGAGGATAAGACTATTGACCAGGAGTCAGTTGAATGGCTAAATGATATCTCCTTACCTTCACTGACCCCACAACAATCGACCTTACTAGACCGACGGATCACTCAGGATGAAGTAAAAATAGCTATTTAGAGTATCAGGTCCGGGAAGGCGGCTGGCCTCCCTGCTGAGATCTATAGGGTTCTTGAACAGGTGGTTACTCCTTTTCTAACTACATTATTTAATTAAATTTTACAGGAAGGGATGGCACCACCAAAATCCTGGGACTACGCCTCAATAACTTTAATCTTAAAACCAGGCAAATTACCTACGTCATGCGGGTCGTATCGACCAATTTCGGTCTTAAATGCTGACTATAAGCTATTTCCTTCTATCTTGGCTAATAGATTGGGTCTGTGGCAGGGGATATTTTACATCAAAACCAGAGAGGCTTTGTTAAAGGCCGACAACTTTTTGAGTTGACATATGACCTTATAGGCGCCATTGATATTGCCTCTCAGGCCGGTTTACCACTAGTTGTTCTCACCCTCGACGCTACCAAGGCCTTCGACAGGTGAATTGGTCATACCTGTCGGGGGTCTTGGATAAATTTAACATTGGAGAGGGTGTTCACCGAGCAGTGAGACTGCTCTATCAGAACCCTACGGCCTCTCTGTTGGTCAATGGTACACTGACGGACCCCTTTAACATCTCGCGTGGAACGCGGCAGGGCTGCCCTCTTTCCCCCCTTTTGTTTGACCTGTATATCGAGCCCTTCGCGCAGCGGTTGAGGGACGACATTAACATCCAATCTTTTAGTTACAGGGGGTGGAATAAGAGAGTGGCCCTGTACGCCGACGATATCCTCATCTTTTCTTCAGACCTTAGCTCTGCCCCGCCGGTTGTTATTAAGTTGGATCAGGATTTTGGCGATATCTCTGGATATGAGGTTAATGCCTCTAAAACAGAGATTATGATTTGGAACCACAAGCACTTACCAGTTGGGGTTCAACCAAGCTTACAAATGCGATATTTGGGGTCGGATATTGTTCAAGACATCAATAAAATGGTCGACGTTAATTTCTCTCGTATTGCTAAGGAGTGTCGAAAACGAATGAAGTCTTGGGCTTTGCTGCCATTATCAGTCATAGGAAGGGTAAACTTCATTAAGATGACGGTCTTGCCAAAGATCACTTTTTTGTTGAACACCATTCCTCTTTATTTTGAACCTTCATTGTTTGTTAAACTACAGAGTGATATCAACTCTTTTATCTGGGCCCAGTGCGCCGCGAGAATAAGTTGAAAAAAGTTAAGACGACGTAGAGAAAAGGGGGGGTTGGCAGCTCCAGACCTTCAATTATACGCCTGGGCATTCCAGCTTAGTCATTCTCGAATGTTATTAAAAGTACCCACTAGTTGTGGGATTGGGGGCATGTTTAGTGCCATGCTCAACGGGGAAGGTTTTGCACAGGAAGGGTTCATTTTTGAGTTTGGAAATCCCAAATTTAAAAATAAAATTAAACTGAAGGTCTTGCAGGGCCTGGCTAGAACTTGGGGTAAGGTCAATACTATCACTAAGACGGGTTACTTTTCAAGCAGAGCGCCCTTATGGGATTCACCTGGCAGTCCGGGCTGGCTCATGGATAGTCTCGCCTTGCCCTTGAGGAAGGCCGGTTTGGCAGTTTGGGGAGATTTGTTCCTTGATGAAGATTTGTTCCTTGATGAAGCTCTAATTCCCTGCGAATCGTTGAGTGCTACAGGTGGCCCTAATCTTTCTAGATTCAAATACATTCAAATAGCTAGCTGGGCACGTACACAGGTCACCCACAGGTTTAAATGTCAACTAGGTGGCGTTACATGGGTGGAATCCCAACTGGTTGACAAAACTCCAGCAAAGAAGGAGGCATCATTTTGTATCATTTGATTCTGGAGGAGATGGATGGCGATTTCCAACTGCCCGGAACTCTATGGGTGACATCTTTTCCTGATTTGGAGGTGGGAAGTCCAAGGACTTCCTCTTTTAAACTGTTATGGGATATTGTCAAACCAGCATGGCTCCGAAGAAACCATCTTTTTGTATTGCATAGGGCCTATTATTCGCCCCAAAGCTCTCTAAATTCGACAGACCGTCCAGTTTCCTGTGCAAGATGTGGGGCAATTGTAGCACCTGATTTACACATGTTTTATGAATGTCCACTTTTAACGCCTTTCTGGCACTCCATTATATGTCTTACAGCTAGCCTGGGTTGCCCGGTTACGTTAAACCCCGCCTTAATAATTTTTGGAGTCACGGAAGGGGTCGTTGGTCTCCCAAAAAGCCTGCTTTTTTATGCAATCCGTCTGGCAAGGAGGGACATTTGTATTAAATGGAAAGACTCTGCTCCTCCCTCCTTTTTCAATTGGCAGGCTTCTATATTACAGGTCTCGAGACTCGACCTACTAAGATCTGGCAATCTTAACAAAAGAGCATTTTGGCATCTTGTAAAATGGGCATAGTTCATGACCAATTACGGGTTCCCCCCCCCCCCGTTTGTTCCAATGATTACGCTGCTTTTGGTCATCCCCTTCATCTCTGCTGGCAGAACCCATACCGGTCAGACTGCGCCCAGAGGAGACCTAAAAGATCAGGGTGTGTCTACTCTCCCCCTTTTCACATTTTAAACACACATTTCACACGCTTCTTGAGCCTCCCTTGTACCGACACATAAAATGGCTGCCAACAGTTTCTAGTTTCGAATGTTGACAACCACTTGACAGCCAATTAGCCTTCAGCGTGTGATCGGAAGGGTGCGCTTATGGTACGATGACAATAAGCGGAGTATACATATTCAATTTTTTTATGGGAAGTGGGCCACGTGCCCCCCCCTCCCATGCCCAATTCCTTGCACCGGGGTGCCCAGCCCCAGGGCATGGCTAATTATATATTATTATTTTATGGAGGAGGGCTGCAAAGCCCCCCCCCTCCTGAAGCCACTTCAATACCACGGAGAAATCCGAACTCTATGTATGTACCCCGTAGGAGTTGCCTTCACTTTGAGCATGCAGGTTTGTGGTAGCGCATGCGTGTTAATGTTACGCATGCGCACAATACGTCCCACCGTCTAGCTATGTACCCCTAACGTATTTTATTTGCGCATGCTCAATTACAACATGCCCAATCACAGCTCTCACACCCAGTGACATCATGCTCAACCAAATATCCTTCTGCAAAGCATTTATAAGCTGCCAACCTTCTTGAACTTTTCCTATTCCGCAGTCCCAGCCATTGAGAGTGTTCGTATCCACTTCTTCGTAGGTGAGAACTTTTTTTAAGAGTAATTAAATTAATTAATCTGAACAATCTTTAAATACCGCATAAATGCAAATTTATGTTTGATTTGACAATGTTGTTTTTAAGCACGCTTACCTGCTTTTTTATATCATTAAAGTTGACTTCTTGTAGAATTGAAGATGAACACTTCAATGTAGGTTGAAATAAGTTTATTCCATAAGCGAGCAGGTACACAACCTGACATGTAGACAGTTAGCATCAACTGAATCAAAGCAGCACATATATGTCATAAGTGGAACACAGTACACAAAGTTCCATAGAATGTGGAATGTGCAAAGTTAAAGGTGTATTACATATTCACAACATAACACTTCGTAACTTTTGTTTTTGGGCAAATCATTTAATCCTGATGTGTTTTTTTTAATTTACCAAGCGCCACGTGGCCGCTCTCGCAGCAGTGTGCCACGGGCTGTTCAAGTTAATGGGATGTAGTTTTTCTCATGTAAGTAGTGCGTCACGTGCCCCATGCATTGATAAAGTAATGTTTTTGGCAAAAGTGTATTTTAGCACGGTTTCCAGCTCTTACAACTCAAATATGTTGCCTTGGTAGGCGATGTTTCTGTGCAAATCACTTAATTCCGCCGCATATAATTTTTTAAGTAGTGCGTCACGTACTGCTTCCTCCCCATGCACTGCACATGTAATTGATTGGTCAATGTTGTATTTTAGCACGCTCTCCATGTTTTTTAATAACCTTAAACTTCATTTGCCCCCTGTTCGATCTCATTATACAGATATCTCAACCATGACACTGGTCGCCACAAGCTGTCCTGCCCATACACTATACCACGTGGTGGTGAACAACTCGACACCAGATCCACTGACTGCTCTCCATATGTTATCAGCCGAAAATTGCAATGGACCTAATGGAGTTAACAGGTTTGTCTTCAACATTTCATGATTGAAAACAATTCTGAGATAAGCATTTGTGTATTTCAAGTGTTTGCAAACGGATAACTGTGTTATTGTCATATTTTACTAGAATTCATAGGCATTCTCTAATGAACCAAACGTAAAAAAAGCTTGTCCTCCCGATTTTATTGCACAAATATGTGATTTAAAATGGAACAATGTATGAGTTATAATTTTGCTTGCTTCTATAAATATTTTTATAAAATATAATTCTGCATTGTGATAGTCTTATAGACGTTTCTTTCTGAAACCCATTTCTCATTTAAATGCTCGTTACACGTTTTCAGCCTGTACTTCAGATACAAAGTAAAAATGTTTTTAATTTTTTTTTTTTTTTGAAAACTTGTCTTTTAATTTTCCTTGCTATTTATTTCTGAATTTCTAGATCATGGAAGTCCATAAACGGTTCTATCAGATCAAGCCCACGAGTTTGTGAATGAAGTGAGTGACCAATCTCTGCCTAACATTTGTAAAATGCAATACTATTTCCTATTTTGCTCTCCAAATATAACCTCTGATGATAACTTTTCATCCCCAATCCTATTAAGAACTATTCTTTTTAGGAACATTAAAATTAAGCTTGGACATATGTACAACATATACATTTGCAACTCTTTTTTCAGTTACCACAATGTTACATAAGTCAGCAGCAAGTTACCAACATTGAAGAAAGAATATCATACTGTTCCAGTTGATTTCATCGATGTCTCAAATATGGCATGAACTAATTGTATGAAGCCAGAGATATTCCCAAATTTTTAACGGACAACTTTAAGGTAAATACTCACAATACGACTACTCGACTAAGTTAAAAAGTAACGGATATAAGTACTTGAGGGGTTTTCGGTGGCAGATAATCTCCAATACACACTTTTACGGATGGGTCTGATACAGGGTAGATCTCTGTATAACTAAAGAATGATTAGGTATTAGGATGGCATACAGAGCTCCCAACATTCTTACTTTTTTTCTTTAAAGGGTTCCAAATTGGGGACGAATATTAGGCTGTGCAGTAGAGGTTGACGGTGTTGCTCCACTGGTACTTGGGCCTCCTCGTGAAGCAGGAGGAGCCTCGCTCAATCTCCTTAACTCTTCCCTTGCAAAGTAGACCGGATTCTTAGTCTTCAACTGCTTCTGTATACTTGCAGTTCCACACCAGTACACTTTATTGGGGTCTCCTCCTGAAAGCAGTCTTGCATATGCGGCAAGTAGCTTTTCTTGCATTCACCTTTTTTAAGACTTGTGAATTTCAAAACATTCAATAAATACGGTGTCACTATGCATTGTGTCAAATGCTTTATTAAAAATATGCAGGAAATGTTCCCTTTAATTGTCGTTAAGGTCTTTACAAGAGAATTTGAAAGGAGAAAGTAGGAGATGAATAACAGAGGTAGGACGTTATATCTCAAACTGCAAAAATTGACAAAAAGGGTGGACCAAAGCCTGCATGTACAATGCCAGTGGAAGCGTTTCAGGCACACTGCAAAGATTTAAAAAAATATAAATATCGTCAAGTGTTACTTTGACTTGTAATGTTTGACCTCATTTAGTCACATTAATCTAATTTTAAACACATCATTTTCTTTTTTGTTTTGCAGATTAGCTACAATACTTCTTTTGGACTCCATATTATATGTTGTTTATTATATTGTTTTGTTAGTTATAGTTATTTATTGTATTGTTCTCTTTTAGTTATAGGTCCAGTTATTGTTACGATAAAAGTTAATTAAAAAAGTACATATGTCTGTTTTTTTCTGGGGGTAGCAGTCATCAATAAAAATGATATTTAGAATTTGAAGTAGAATTCTGAGGCTAACTCATTAGCAACATAGTGTGGTGAACTTTTAACCTCTGTGCTCACGTAAGTGTTCCATGAACTGTTACTATGGTAACAGGCAGAAATCCGTTTGGGGTAGGGTTAAAAGTTACTGGCTGTACAAAAACCGTGATCTTTACCCAAGGTCTTCTATATCACAGAAAGGAAAGCAAAGTAAAACAAAACACTGTGTACCAGATTTACAACCCCCTTGCACCACTTTCGTGTCCAACCCCCCCCACAACATTACAATCTGCGTTTCAATATGCATGGCATCTATTAAAGAGATAGTGTACATTTTACAGATGAAGGAAACAGTCTTCCTCGTGAACTTTAGACTCTGCATCGGTACTTACTTGTAAGTACTAAAATCTCTCAATAAACACAAGGGCTCTTTGTAGAGCCACCCACCATTTATACACATAAGCTTGATATATATCTCAAAAATACATGCTTCTTTATTTTCAGCGACCAAATGCGCGGATTCTACGTGCATCTCCCTATGTCACCCCCTGAGCATCCTAGGGGGTCAGGGTGTGTCTAACCTGCCCCTGTTCACGTTTTGCCAACATATTTCACAACCTTCTTCACCCTCACTTCTACCAAGGGACAAAAGGACTGCCTACAGTTCCTGGTTTCGAATGTTTACAACCGCTTGACAGCCAATTAGAATTCATCGCGTGATCAGGGCGGTGCGCTTATCCTACGAGGCCAATCCTCGCACAATCCGTGGATCCTCCGCGCCCATAGATATATAAATGACTAACTGCAATTTTCAAAGAAACTACTGAACAGATTGACACCAGATATGCCAAAGGCACAAGTCGGAACGGAGGACTACCTCTCTGCCAAATTTGGGGTAATTCCGCTCAGCACTCCTTCTCCCCTTGTTGGGGAAAGATCCAATAATCTTACTCTGGAGTCTCAGTGAACCCTCTCAAAGAGTCCACAGTGCTAAGGGAGCCACTCACAGTTGAGGCATGGTATGGCACCCCTTACCAAAGCACTCTCTCACCCCTTGTTGGGGAATGATCCAGTAGGTAGGCCTTGGAGTCTACGAGACCCCTCAGAGAGAGTCAACTGCATAAAGGGAGCCTCACGCAGTGGCGATGTGGGAATGATACCACTTTCCCTGGGATCACAGCTTACCGGACCTTGGACGAGGTTGTTACCCGTTTGTGTCCCCTTCACCCTCCCCACCTTCATGCGCTCTCACCCTCCCCTACCGCTTGCCCTCTTTCATTCTTTGTCTACTTCCCCTGCTCCTATCCCCTCCCCCCTTAATCTCTCCCCTTGCCTGCTTTGCCGCCTAGCCCCTGTCCCTTGTGCCCTTTAACTAAGCACTTCTTCTCCCCTTGTTGGGGAAAGATCCCATTACTTATACTCTGGCGTCTCAGTGATCCCTCTGTCAGAGTTCACAGCGCCAAGGGAGCCACTCACAGTTGAGGTATGGTATGGAGCCCCTTGCCAAAGCACTCTCTCTCCCCTTTTTGGGAAAGGATCCAGTAGGTAGGCCTTGGAGTCTCAGGGACCCCTTTGAGAGAGTCCACTGCATATAGGGAGCCTCTTGCAACAGAGTTGGGGGAATTACTCCACTTCCCCTGGGATCACAGCTAACTGTACTTTGGACGCAGCTATTACTCGTCTACCGGTTTGTGCCCCCGTCACCCTACCCCTCTTCGTTCATGCTGTGTCTCTCACCCTCCCCCCTCCTTTTTCTCCCCTTCGTTCGCGGTCTACTTCCCCATAATTTCTCCCCTTGCCTGCTCTTTCCCGTACGCATATTGTCCTTATTGCTTGTCTCGACCTAACATCTAACTATGTAGCTATGCTCTAATAACTGTGTAACCTTTGTACCGATGTAACCTGCAACTATGGTCTGATACTCATGTAAAGCGCTCTGATACCTCCGGGTCTAGCTAGCTCTATATAAAACCTTTCAAATAAAATAAAATAAAGAAAATAAAAAGTATGTATGGTTTAACGCATGCTTTATAGTTGCATCGTTTATTTATTCATTTATTGTCTAGATTGCCTAACTTTGGCTAATAAGGAGTGGCACACACAGGGCTGGTCCCTGTGTGGTCCTGACGAAGAGCTTTGGTGAAGTCTATGTCTATGTATACTAAGGATTCCTAACCCATTATAGCTAGGTCTACTTGTATCCCATCCCGTTTTTAGACATACCAAACTAGGAGCAACAATAAAATATTTCGCCCACTGGCAAGGTATTTTTAACTCACTTTAGCCCACTCCACTACACTTTTGCACTACACATAGTTTTCCACAAAAGTGCTCCTACGTAAATATCGCAAGTCGCAGCACGCCTCCGCTCCTAGAGAGCTGAGATGGCCCCTATGATTAAGCATTTTTTCCTGTTTGGGGTTTCCGGATCTCATTGATTGGAGGAAACCCTATCCTTGTCCAGTGGCTAGGTCCTTTAGCCGACACCTCGGGTTTTAGGTTCAGTACTTTCACTTACACCTACCTCTGTTATATTCTACTGAAAAATACAAATTTGTTTTCAATTAACTTTATGCACTGTTTTGACAAATATGCTCTAAACCTTCCAAAAACTATGAAAAAAAGACATCCCCAGTTGGTTCTTTATGGCAGGTTCAGTGCTAAATTTGAGCCTGTGGTATGTGGTGCTCAGTGCCAGCACTTATGTGTCAAAACCAGCACTTATGTAAGTGTGCCATATAGTGGTGCTGTTTGTCGAACTGAGAAATTAGCACAATAATAGTCATTCTTATTATAATATTCTGTAACAATGGCTAATACCTGCTGTCCAGGGCATTCTTTTAGCGTTGGGGGCTTATAAATGCTGAACTGTCACACATGTTGTGGTGTTGGTGCTGTCGATGGCAGCGCTGTCATGGGCAATGCATGGTGCAAGCTGCAGGGAAGCTGCCTGACAAGGGTCCAGGCACATTTTTCTTTTTTTTACACATTAAGCACTGTCACACGTTTCATTTAGATCGATAAACTGGTGATAGGATAGAGGCAATACAATGGGCCAGGGGTCAATATAATGAAATGTCTAATAATTAACTGAATGATAATTCCATTCAGTAGGTTTTGAGAAATTAGCAAGTCGAAAAGTGTTTTTTGTAGGCCTCAAATTCAAACCTTGTAAGATAGAGATATTGGCATCTTTAAACTGGGACTGGTCCATGAAACCAGTTTCACAGTCCATCTGCAGACCCAACTTAAAAAAATAAAATAATGAAATTCAATTGTATGGAGTTTTTTTCACGTTGTTCATTTTACACAACCCCAAAGTTGGGTTTGTGAACTTTAAGTTCTCGGATTGGATGTAGCAACTTGAATAAAAATACAGCAGCTAACATTACGGGACATGGGGACTTGGTCCTTCCTGCACCCTGGAAAAAGAAAATGGAAAGAAAGGCTGATTTTTATGCTGGGGTCATGGACCCCACGGATAGGGTTGAGGTCCCTAGTCCAGCTCCTAGGTCTACATACAAATATAAAGGTCCAGCGCCACCCCTGCAAGTACCCATGAACCAACATTGGACTTGCAGCAGGGGACCTGGCCCCAAGACCCGTTGCCAGGTCCACAGACCTCAAAAAAATTTAAAAGATTCAAATTAAATTAAGACAATCAGTTACTTGATTGCACCCCTACTGCCATGGGGGTTGCCCATATAGTTGGGTGTAGGGTCTGACGAAAGTCCCGAACCTACGGCCAATGTGTATGACTAAAGGTCATGTTCAACAGTAGTTGGATGAATGTTATAGATTGAGCACAAGGAACTATTGCATGTAATGTATAATCAAAACCTCCCACAAATAAAGGTTAAAGTAAAGTTAAGGTTAGATTTGCATATACCACCATAATGTACATTAAAAAAATCTAGAAATTTACAACAAAAAAATGCAGTTGTTTGCAAAAGACCTCTGAAATTCAAATGTTATGATTACACCTGTAATCAATAACTTACACTTCAACCATGCAACCCACAACTCGCACATGAAGTTGAAGTTATGTTTACACCATCACAACACCTACACCAATAAGTTACAATACCTAAATGCCTAACTTTATTAACATATATTCATACCCTTAAATAATGCTTCATCAATAGTATCGTTCATAGTAAGGGTAAAGTGATAAGTAACCTTATCTGTAAGACTTTTTTTTACAACATTTTCAACTGCAACTCTCACATCAAGGTTCAAGGGTGAGGTCATGGTTTGCATGGCTGTTGTGCAAAGTTATGTATTTTCCATTAGTGTTGATTTACAATTATAACTGTCCTTTAACTGCGTTTTGTAAATTAATTTTCATGGTCTGTTCAAACATACACAAAGGTACTTAGCACAACCTAATCATAACTTTAATTTAACCTTGTTTTTTCAGTATATTATATTAATTGATATATTTATATATAATGCCATTGTTACAGCTCAAACGTAAACATGCATCCACCGACATGTCATGCACAGTTAATTTAATCACGGTCTATAAATTTCGACCACAATTGTCTTTGTCTTGATGTTTCCTTTCGAACCATCGAAAGAGTATAACATATATGTGTAAAGGGAGGCTGGCTCCAGAGAACATGCACCAACTCTGCAAGAGGCTGAACAGTGACATTAACCAGCAACAAGAAATGTGGTTAAAAAAAGCATAGACAGAAGCAAGGCAATGCCTCCATAACCAGCTATTAAGATATGTTCGTGCATGAATGCTCTTGAGGCTATGTATTGTTTATGAAATTTATTCATGAGGTAAATACAAAATGAAATTGGAGGTGAATGAAAATAAAAAAAAATAAAAAATAAAAAGACGTTCCTTACTTCATTTCAGACCCTCAAAATATCCCGTTATTTGAAAAACAATCTAGTTACATTTCCCTCTTGTTAACTTGGGGTCAATAAGTGAAATAAGATAAAAGTTTAGCAATATGTTATTTGGATTATTGTAAAGAAAACTGTACATACCAACAGTGAATTGGGACGATTATTGTACGGAAGCGGCTGCGTAAAGAATTCAGTGTTGTGGTCCAGTCTTTTATGTCCTCCATATTGTTCTGCATCAGTATCCAGCACAATCAGATACTTGGAAATTATCTGTTAAGGAACTAATCAATTGTCATATACGTACAGTAACTGTATAGTATGTCAGACCTACAATTCTTCAAAACATTTATTTAGAGCCATATGTATCAACACATTTCCCCATACACACAGAATGGGCAAAACCCTTTGATACATCTGTCCCTTAATCTTTAAAATAGTCAAAATGTCATAGCTATCACAGTTAAATACAAATATGCATCATTAACTTCAAAAAGCAGCACCAAATAAGTCAATAATTGCAATAAATACAATTAGCAATATACTAGCGATTGTTGCATAAGCCGTACTGCACTAGTAGGCGTAAAGACGGATGGTATATTATCAACTCTGCATGATGAAGGGGTCCGAATCCCAGGAGATACCATGGACACCTGAAGGATGTCACAAGAGTGTCTTGGGGCGGGGGGAGGGGCACAAGGCCCCTATATGCCCAAAGACCCATTTACACCAGGAAATCATATGGGGTGATCAGTAGTCATGATGAGGAAAAACTCTTTTCCTCTTCTGAAATACTCTACCCGGATGGGAGCTTACTCTAGTCCATTGTCTGTTAGGCAACTATCTTCGAGCACAGTAAAGCGCTGTACACCTAAACAGACGGCACCTGCTTCCTAAGGGAACAAAAGTGTAAAAAGCATGCAATGAGCACTGAGTGTGCATATGGAGGAGCACTGCACAGTTTGCAGCACTGGCTCCTTCTTCACTCTGATTATGTTGATAATGATTAGGATCTGGAAAAAGTATGACTAGTTGAAAACCGATCTCTCTAACGCAGTGGTTCTTAACCGTTCTAGCTCTGAATACCGCCACATAATCTTTACTGGAAACCAGGGACCCCCACTGAATCAGGATTTTAATCCATGGACCCACAGTGAGTCATTACTTAAAGTCAAATACCGCGTCAAAGGCTTTTTCGAGGATTTGAACCTCAAAAAAAGACACAAAATTACAGAAACAATCAATCAAATGCTGAAATATTTCATTTAATCACAAACAATTTGAAATAAAAAAATCCAAATTTTACTTGGAAGGTTGAAGCTTTTCAAAATGTAGTTTACCACGCATCGTCTATACTATGTTTTGTTTGATGCACTTGCACTGATCCCACAAAGGATACAAACTTAATTTTTAACCTCCAATTTCAAATTCCTTCACATTTACTGAACGTTTTAAAATTGAGAATGTTACCCTTTTCATATGTGTGTGTGTATGTATATTGTATATAGTATGTATGTCTGTCTGTCTGTCTGTCCTTTATGCATTACTACACCATTCATCCGATCGCCATGACATTTTGGGAAGTTGTTGAGTACACTCCCGCGAAGGTTTCTGGCATAACAGTTTTTGAAATATCAATCCCCAGGGCCCTCATAATCTTTCAAATACTGATGTACGCACACGACGGAAAAACAAAAAATTGTGTATCCACAAGCTCTCGAATAAATAAATACAATTAAAACAGCATTCATCCGATCGCCAGGAAACTTTGGGAAGTTGTTGAGTACACTCCCGCGAAGGTTTCTGGCATAAAGTTTTTTTAAATATCGCCCCCCCAGGGCCCTCATAACCTTTCGAATACTGATGTACGCACCAGACGGAAAAACAAAAAAACGTGTATCCACAAGCACTCGAATAAATAAATAGAATTAAAACAACACTTTGAAATGTTTTTCATATTAAAATGAATAATTTTAAATAAAAATGACACAATGTAAATTGAATGTTATCATAACGAGTTTCCTTGAATTTCCTTTCTTCGGAGATGGCAGCAACTGGGGCAATATTACAAAACAAGGCAAGGCTTTTTGAATGATCCATTCAAGTAGCTATCATTGAACAGTATATTTTGTATTTTGCATTGAATATATACTGTCTAGGGCTGTATTATGTAGTATATTTATATACTGTTTGTATGCGGATTTTATACCTTTTCCGAATTTAAAAAAAATCTAAAATGTGATTTTTACGAAACATGATTGCAAACATGAATTTTAAATAATGTATTTATATTTATTTAATATTTATGTCTCGGCTGGATGTATCTCGAATGAGATGAGGTCATTGTTTGCTACAGGATAGTATGTCTTTTATGTAGCTGCCTTCCCAGCTCCGTTTTGAATTGCACTTACACTTTAAATACTGGTCCTCGCCATACGCAACATGACATGTGATCAAGTCTCAGCTGAGGCGAAACGCATCATGGCGGACTGGCTGGCTAAAATAAAGCACTTTGATTGAGCACTGATTTCTGGGTCTGCTCTTAGTCATTATTCAAGGCTGGAGCCTTACTTTTGGTGACGACTTACATATGTATATATATTCACAAAGAAATCCCAAAGCGAAACCAGCCGGAATGGAGCAACACTAGGGTACACACTCTGTAAGCAAGGATGCAGGTAAGTGTAATTTATTCAAACATCATTGTCCAAATGACTCGTTTCGGCCGCCAGACATGCGGCCTTGTTCATATAGCTCGCTGTTAGAAATGGTGCAATATATACAGGTAACAGTGGTAGTATTTTTTCCATACTAAGTGAAGTAAATAGGCATTTTACTACATATGGTTTGCGTTTAATATAGCGCTGCTTTACTGCAATTTGTGGAAATGACATCAGCAAAATTCTGTCATGCAATGGCATAGTAAACAGACTATGTGATACACATACATATGATGCAGAAGAAGAAAAAAAACAGACTGTACAGATAACCGTGTTTGTTCTCTGCAATCTACTAGGATATAGTTCGAGCTAACTTGCGCGCACTGAATAAGTTGCTACCTGACAAGCAAACTACCAGGCTTCCCGCTAACCACCTACTGTAAACAAACAATCCCATAATATAGGCGGTGACTGCCATGAGGTAACAGGGAGCATTAAACAGCTGGTGGGTTGGGGAATGCAACACAGTGTGCGCGACTGGCACATAATGACAGTATATGCTCAATGAAAGTGCAAAACGTCTGATTTTAAAATCTGCGTTATGCAAAGCAAAAACCGTAGTGCCCGACCGCGCTAATGCGTTCACAAGGTAGCCTAACTTCAATATTATTGCATGACAGCAGGGATACTCACCCCTGGAGTATAAAAATAAAAGTGAGTGAGTGTGAGGGATATGTGCTGTGATATATTTACACACATGAAGAGGCGTTTGTGCTTAGTGTGCATAAATAGTGAAGATATTGGTGCCGTGATGTGATACCTCTTCATATGGGTGCTAGTAAAAAATGTGGCAAAATGTGGAATGTAAATAGTCATACATGCTGTATGTTGGCCCAATGCAACCCCCTAATCCCTATCGATTCTGAGGCTATAATTATGGAGAGACGAAGTTCTAGAGTAAAGCAAGTAATGCACATTAAAAGGTCAAACGGAACACAGATGCTATGCAATGCTGGCAGTGAGAAATAGAATTCACAAATGTTGTTACAGCTTAGCAGATAAATGTAAGCTAGTTCCCCAACTCGAACTACATGGGGTGGTGTGCTCAGTGTATATACAGTGAAAATATGATGAAATAAGACAGTCTTCAAAGCCAACGAAGAAATGGCACATATGTACAGGAAATAACAGGTATCCCAAAGGGAACAAGCAATATATAGATAACAGGAAGTGATGCAAATCCTCACAGGTGTTGAGGCCTGTGGGTGTCTAGGTGTTTAACTGAAGGATATATTTGCTTTCCGACCGACGCAGAAACTTCTCTCTATTACCACCACGTCTCAGTGTGAGTATGCAGTCTATCACTGAGTATTGGAGGTGATCTAAGTTGTTATTGTGGACCGGATAAGCCGGATCACTGTTGACGATAGCTCTTAGGTGCTGCAGAATACGCAAATGCTCCTGTAGCTGGTTACTACTAAGCATGGGCGTAAAATCCGTTCCGCTCGCGGATTTTGCGGATTTGCGGTAAATTCGCAATCCGCGAACTCTCGCGAACTTGCCGAAAATTCGTAAAATCCGTGCGAACCGGATTTTTTGCTTGGTCGCACTTGCCAACTAGAATACTATACAATTTCGCGGGAGTAAATACTTGCGAACACGTAGATGCGGCGGGCAGCGACAATCTCGCAATTGCGAGATTGCTAAATTTGCAATTTCGCACAAGAAATCCACCAGCAGGCAGCATAAACCTTGAAAATTATGATTTGTATCAGAATAACTCCTCAGGTTGACATTTGCCTGCACTTTTTCTTTGCAAGGAGTCCATTTTGGGGGCTGGGGGTGGGAGGAAGGAAGTGCCCCACAGTCTCCAACTTCCTGTTCCTGTCCACCAGGCTCCTCCCAGTGCTTTCTTCATGTGCTGGTCACTTTGATTTGGATCTTGACCTGGAAGGATTACTTTTGTGGATGCTGCTGGATATTTGGATTTTTGCAAAACTGAAAGCACTCAGCAGGTGCAAAAGTTCAATCTTATCATTAGTAACCATTCCCTGTAGTGCTTCCTGAGGGGGCCCTTCAGAGTTCATTTGCCTACTTGCAACTATTCTATGACCCTGCTCTGACCCTCACAGCAGGCTCAGAGAATAGCTACAAGTATACAACAAAGGTCCTGTTAAAAAAATTACACTGCAACAGAAAGCAATTACAGACAATACTGAAAGCACTCAGCAGGTGCAAAAGTTCAATCTTATCATTAGTAACCATTCCCTGTAGTGCTTCCTGAGGGGCCCCTTCAGAGTTCAGCAAATTACAGATAAGGAAGCAGGTGCCAGCCAGACTGGAAGTTTAAATTCAGTGACACATTAATCAACCCCAAATTAATTCATGTCAGTTGAAGCAGGGCAGGTGTGCTTGCTTTTTTTCACCCCCATAATCTACAGTGATAAACCAACCAGAGGGTGGCAGGGATGTACCTGAGGGTGGCATGGGTGTACCAGAGGGTGGCAGTGGTGAAACAGAGGGTGGCAGTGGTGAAACAGAGGGTGCTGTGAACCTGTGATGATGAACCAGATGTAGAAACAACATAGTCGCGGTCGTTGCGAGCCGACAAGTAAGTTCGCAATTGCGAACTGGTACAGAATCCTCGCGAACTGGCAGAAATCCTTGCGAACACACAAAAAAAAAATCCGCTAATTCGCGAGAGTTCGCGGATTTTGCGGATTGCGAATCCGTAAATACGCAAGTTCGCGGATTGCCAATTCGCAAAATCCGCCCATGCTTACTCCCTCCCCATGGCTTAAAAAACAGTGCACTTACTTTAATTTAAAGATAGGAGGGCCACAAGGCACACCCCCTTTCTGAGCCATTAAAACCCCGGGACCCAATCTCAAGTCACTATAACTGGTGGCCACATTTACTTGAAAATGGAGTTGGGTGTGCATCACCCCTGCGCTTTGAAAAGCCTGCAGGACCCCGTGCTCCAGCTCAATGGTTGTGTCCCAGGGTGTTCACCCCATGGACACCATTTCCCTAACTGCAAGAACGCGGGCAGGGAAGTTTTGTATGCTCCCACCCATCTGGAGCTGTAGAAATGCTCTTGCTGGTTCCCTGCACTCTTGTGCATAGGGAAACATAAATTGCTCCTGCCCAGTGGGATCAAAGAAAAAACCAGCACCAGCTGGGTGGTGCAAACCTGGCTACCGCAGCACCCAGAGTGAGTGCACCCTGGGGAGCCAGCCGAACCCCAGGGGCCATCGTCATTTCCCACAGCCCCCAATGTTTAATGTCTTACGGGCGCCACCCTTCCTTTGGCCCCAGGGGTTGGGGTCACAAGGACCAGTATTGGCTCAGGGAGGAGGGCCACATGCCCTCCTCCACTTTAAGTAAATGACGTCCCTGGGCCTTTTTCAAGAAAAGGAATCAGCAAGATAATATACAGACTCACTCTCCTTGGATAACAGGAGTAATGTCCTAAATGAAGCCCTTAGAAGAGCGAGGACAAAGGAAAAGGGATCTGTTTTATATCAGGATAAGGATGGCTCATTGGAGCGGGAAAAAAAATGGTGGTTCATGTGCAACCGCACTTAGATTATTTATGGAATACAATCTGGCATGCTCAGAAATTAAAAAAACTTGTAAAAAATAATTGACACAAACTGGAGCATGATGAGCATTTAAAAGGGAATGTGGACCCACACCCCAGGATCACTTACTGAAGAACTGTAACCCTGGGATACATTTGGAGACCCAGCTTCTACAACGATGGAGGAACTCCAAAGACTGGTTACAAGAGCAAAAAAAGGGCTTTGCAAAATGTGATGTCGCAAAATGTGTAAATTTGGCCAAAACAAGAAAGAATGTAATACCTTTGAAGGCTGCAGGATCTTGATACGAGGCACAATAACGCACAACATTGAGTTCTAGGTATATGTCCTCTAATGTGACTGTAGGAAGGTATATGTTGGAAGTACAACCAAAAGATTAAGAGTGAGCTTCTTAAAGCACATCAGGACCATAAAATACTGACTATGCGCTGTGGCTAACCATTTTATGGAGATTCATCAGAGTTCATTGAAGGAATTAAAATATTATGGAATAAGACAAAGAAACATCCCCGAGGAGGTGACAGAGAACTTAAGCTGAGGAAACTGGAATCAAAATAGTTTTTGATGTTGGGAACTAAGAATCGGTGGGGCCACAAAGATGTAGAGCTACATGTTCATCTTTGAAGCATCTAGAGCAGTAGAAATGTACGATCATATTCAGATTCAGAAAATGCTTTATTCGATTTTAGACAGTTGATAAAATCGTAAAAGCAGAATTAAAAAAAAAATCATACAAATAGGGATTAACAGTACATATATACAAACGACTGACCCGACAGTACACGATTTACAATTTAAAATCTAATCAATTGCAATTATGGTTTTCCTTTTCTTTAAAATGCTTTTCAAAAGTCCAGACATAATGCCTATACAATATACATTATCCAGTAGTTGTAAGTATAAGAAAGCCGGGCGACAATGCCGCCAGGATTCTTGCTTTAAAAAAGGCATAATCCATCTAGCACGTTTCGAAGAATAAAATTTACAAAAAAAAAAATCACATGCATTGTTGTTTGTGCAGATATGTTATCACATGGGCAAAAACAAAGATCCCTGGACCAATCATTGACAGCTGGAAATGTAACCAAACGATGGAAGCTATCAAACCTAAACCTAGTCAGTATGTATCTATTGTATCGCCCCATACACCACACTAGGTAAGGTTGAATAGAAAAGCTTGCCAGGGTTAGTTGATGGTGAATCACCAAACTTTTCTTAAATTCCTCTGCAATTCTAAGGGACTCAAGACGTGTCAGACATACAACTTTAAACTCTTTCCTCGATATAGAGCACATGGTGTCTGGGTTAACGTAAAAATCTGGTCTACTCAGATCGTTAAAAAATTTTCTTGCGTAATTCAGCCAGGGGATTTTTTTAACCTGATCCAATTTCATCAAATCCTTAATAATTTCGCGGTTCAACCCTAAACTGGGGGAGGTCCAAACTCTAATTACATCGGAGATGTGGGAGATCCCCAATTCACTATGGCAATTAAATACAGATGTGCTCTGGGGAACAGCTAAAATAAACCTTAAAAAAGCATTTTCTACTAACTGAATTGGGGAAACGTCATAAAAACCCCAGCCCCATATATTGCGATGCTTAAGCAATTTGCTTGGTAGATTTTGAGGAGGATCCACGGGGGCCTCTTGCCCATTTTGTTTAAAAAAATTCATCACCGCCGCTGTCGACCTCTTAAAAAGAAGGGTCCTGCTCTTGACCGCCGGTCCCCAGGAACCTGTATCCTCAAATAGATCGCCACAGTAAGAGAACGTTTTGGTTGATTCTATTATTCCCCTCCCGGCTGGCAAACTACTACATTTATTCTTCCCCATCCCACATCACATCACAAATGTTTTCTTTACATTGAGTTTAAGGCCCTGAATATCCATAAAATCAATGCAAGTGGCAAGGGCTCTCTGGAGTCCAAGCTGGGTTCTAGCCATTAAAACGGCATCGTCCGCGTGGAGAAGGGAGATAATCAGCTTGTTATTAATTTGTGGTGGATCTCTAGCCCTGGCCACCAGTTCCTCTTCTAGGGCGTTGGTATATAATGTGAAATGGAACGGGGCCAGAAAGCAGCCTTTTCTGACGCCCCTCACCACGCGGAATGGCTTTGTGCACTCCCCCTTTAGGCAGTATCTCACCTTAGCTGAGGCCCCGCATATAATTGCCTCAAGAATTGCACCAGTGCGGGCTCAACTTTTAAATCCTCTAAACTTTTCCACAATCTACTATGGGCAACGCAATCAAAAGCAGCGAGAAGGTCGACAAATACCAAAAATAGCTTTCCAGCCTTTGCTTGGGAGTAATTCCCCTATAAAATAGAGAAATTTAAAACCTGCTCTATTGTGCCCATTCCCTCCCTGAAACCGCAGTGGACCGGACATAGAATATTATTGTCTTCTGCACACATTTGAAGTTTATTCAGAACGACCCTTCCTGCTATTTTCATAAGCGAATCTAAAAGGGATATGGGTCGATAGCAGGCAGGGTTTTCACTGTCCCCTTTTTTTAAAGATAGGAATTATCACAGACTCAGACCATGATTTAATAAAACTCTTTGCACAGCATGCTTCTAAGACTCGAGTTAACAGTGGGGACCATAGCTCTGTCGTGCATTTATACAGGTCTAGTGAAACCCCATCGGAACCTGGTGTCTTGCCTCCTTTACTTGCATTAATGGCCACGAAAACTTCATCATGAGTGATATAAATATCAACAGGTGAAAAATCAGTGGGGTTTCCAGATAATTGTAAGCCTGGGGCTATGATAGTATCCTCATTCCCCTTATTACTATAAACCTTGGAGAAAAAAATCAATCTACGATTTCTCATCAATAGCTACCTCTATCTTTGCTCCCTCTGTTAGCAAAAAACGGAGCCTTTACTGCCTGCCAGAAGGAGGTACAATCCATGCACAGGGATGTTTCATAGAGGTTGGTCCAGGCTTGTTCTTTAATTTCTTTCTTACGGTTTTTCCTAGCGAGATTGTACACCTTCCTGCAAACTCTAATTTCCTGGTGATCTCTCTCTGTTCTGTGAAGTGCAACCTTTACGGATGAATATGTTTTGGTGCACATAGTGTCAGACCATCCATTATTCATTTTAGATGAACCCTTAGGGGGAGACTCACCGTATTTTGTACGACTAGTGTGATTAGGGAGAACGCGCTTAATATGTCCGTATGAGAGGTGCCTTCTTGCAGGTACTCTAGTATTAGGACCATGGCCTCGGTGATTATCTTTTTGTTCCACACCTCTGGGTCTTTCGTACCCCAGCGTAAGGAGTAACCATTCTGACGAGCCAAGGAAATATCTTGAGTCCAGACCAAGCTATTTAAAGTTGGTTGAGTACCCGTTGAGGGAAGCACTATGTTGATACTAAGTGGAAGGTGATCACTCAAAGCGTTGAAGTAGGTTGTAAATGTATCTAACCAACTTGCGTAGCCATTTGGGACAATAATAACATTTATCAATGAATTAAAACCTTGACCAATAAACGTAGTACCAAAATCTACTGGTGGGGAACACAACAAATTAGCAAAATCCAGATCAAAAGATGGCATAAATTCATTGAATCTTTCACCCCTATCTGAGTGAGCAAAGTAGACCACATGGCCATTATCTTCTATTTCTGTGCCACAAGTCCGCATTCAGCTTGAGAACGTATACTAGTATCAAAATCACCGCCCCAGATCGTGATCACATCCATCCTTTTTGGTGCTGCTATTTTGCATGAATCATCCTTAAAGCTCTTTAAAACATTGCCTAATTGACCCCTTTCTATATTATAAAAATTTACAATCACTACCTCAACTTGCAAGAGCAAATTAATAGTGACTATCTGATAAAAAGTGGTTGACTTTGTCATTTTAATGTTTTGGAGCCTCAGCACATTTGAAATATAAACACAGATGCCCCCTTTGTGTCTCCCATGGACTGACGGCATTGCTGGGATGTGAAAGGTCTTAAAGCTATCAATATGTAACTAATTCAACAACCATGTCTTCTGGAGACAGAGGATATCAAAGTTGTTAATGAAATCTGACCATACTGGATTATTCAGCTTCGACTGGAGGCCAGCAATGTTCCAAAAAGCCACTCTGACAGCCCCTCTGACAGATTCGACTGGAATATTAATCCCTGACCACTCGCATCCTGGCTCTGGCACCCTTCCCTCTGCGTTTTTTACAACCAAGCTATGATCACTAACTACAGTGGGTGATACATCTATAGGTTCTCCCCTACTTGGTAAGTCACTCTGAATAACTTTTAATGACCCTACGGCTCCTTCTGGTGATAAATCGCAAGAGTTTTGAGGAGCCAAGAAAACATTAGGCTTATAATGATTGTTGATTATTAAGGGCAAATCGTCTACTGCAGCACATCCACTAGTAACTTCACTCTGGGCTGCATTTAATTCCCCAGAGGGTTCAATGGAACATGCCCTCATGTATACTTTGGGAACCAAGCTTGCTACAGGATTATAATGACCTTTTGTGGCCAAAAGTCAGTTGACCTCCTCTAAAAATTGAAGGGGCCCAAATCGGTTTGTTACCTCTAGATTGTAAGTCTGGTTACTGTTGGTCTGAGAGCTTGAGTGTAGGGCTATGTGCTTGTTAAACGTCCTGGCCTGATAGAAATAGCCCAAAGGAAGAACGTTAATGCCACCTTTCATAAAATTATTAGCACCGGTTCGAACAAGAATTTCGTGAACTCAGGCTGGGGAACCCAGAGAGAAAACAACGCAATCCCCTTTCAGAGTATTCTACTGGATCCCACCCAGGGGACACGTCTCACCATTTAAAAAAAAAAAAAAGGAGAACATCTCTTGTGTCAAGCCCATTTTAGTCCCTAGGCAATGTATGGCCTTATTCCTCAGGGTAACCCAAGATTCTTTTTCACCCACAGCGAGCATAGGGACATTAGCCAACACCAGTGTGTAGGGGACCGCAGCAGGGGGAAGATTCATATTAAAATGATTTAGAGGAGATTACTGATTATTTACCGCAGGAGCTCCTGTGCTAGAACGTGGGTCAGGTAGAAACAAATCACCCCGTCTTACTTCATTTCTATCACTCTCACACCCTCACATTTCCAAAACCTTGTTTAGTGAACCTCTGGATGAAGAATCCTTCAATTTCGTGGGTCCAACTGCTCTACTGATTCTCTCCCTCATTTATGTGCTTACTGTCTCCTAGGGTGTTAGCTAGTGAGGGCTGAATATGATTTATGACTGTTCTTTCATCCCCGCAGGTCTCAGGCTGTGTTGTTGTAACTTCCTTTATACACCCTAGGATAGTGTCCAGGCATGTTTCTATTTTATCCAGTCTCTTCTCCAGGGTGCCGATGGATTATTTAATAAATATGGTAAGGTAAATTAACAGACACGTCATCCCAGTAGGATTGTTGGTGGGGTTGCCTTTGCCTTTATTTTTGGTACATATTACCTGTTTGTTACCTTTGTTGGTAGGTAACGTATCTTTCCCCTGTTGTAACTTGGGAGCAGATTTTTGGTTAATAGAGGCAAAAGGCGCTTCATGCAGGTAAGGTTATAGGGTGTCCTTTTTAGAAATACACACTCTTTTTGGCGGTGGCAATGGTTCAGCATCCGGATCGTTCAGGGAAATCTCGTCTCTCGCGATCTTGACACAGCCATTTTGATGTTCCGCGGGCGTGCCATGTGAGTAAACTACCCGCCCAGCGCATTATGAGGACGAGTTTTGGCCCTGCTATTTTGAGATGAGCCATGTCAGTCTTTATTCAAAGCCTCCTCTACATTTGAAACTTGTTTTTCAAGGGCACCCACTGCCCCTGTTAGATATTTCATCAGGGACATGTTAGTACCTTTAGCCTTATGTACCTATTGCCCAGGGATTGAACTGTGCAGCTTTCTCTGACCCATATTATAAATCAGGAACACAACCCAAAACAAAGTTACCGGGCCCCCAAAATCGTGAGGGATAACAGAAAGTACACCTCCTTCCCTATTACGTGTCCCAGTTAGGTAAAAATACAGTTGAAACAGTCAATACATTCACCGCAGTCAAAAAGTCAGATATTATTCCGTAGCCAGTTGCACAGAGCCAAGAGGGATGGCCCAGCCGAGACTATCGGACTCTGACGGGCTCAGACGGGCCCGTCTTGGCCTGGTCTTGGCCCAGGCGCCGTCCGTGCGTGTTGCGTGACTGGTTCCGATTTAAATGAGGTGGTGCAGGTGCTGGGCAGAAAGTGCTACATGCCAGTAGCCCAGGCAGGGGCTCTCCCAAAAGTGCAGTGTGCAAAGTAGCAGTCACGCACCATTGCGGAGCAGTCTCCCACCTTCCTGTGACCGTCTCCAAATTAAATGAGTTGGTGCAGGGGCCAGGTAGAATGTGCTATGTGCCGGCAGCCCAGGCAGGGGCTCTCCCAAAAGTGCAGTGTGCAAAGCAGCAGTCTCGAACCGTTTCGGAGCGGTCTCCCACCTTCCCGTGACCGGCTCAGATTTAAATGAGATGGTGCAGGGGCCGGGTAGAAAGTGCTACGTGCCGGTAGCCCAGGCAGAGGCTCTCCCAAAAGAGCAGCGTGCAAAGCAGCAGTCTCGAACCGTTGCGTCTCATCTGGGAACTATTCATTCTGAGTGGTTGCATTGTAAAAAAAAACATTAATGTAGTGATAATTAGGCACATCCCTTTAAGACATGAAAGATTTCCATCTTGAACGGATTATGACACCTGGTATAATGTTGATCTCAGGAACAGCATATCTACACTTTAATATAGTATGAATCTGTACTATATAACCTTTGATAAGGGCACATTCTATGCCTATATTCTTTTGATTGTATCTTGATGGAGCATGAATTTGCACTATGTAATCCTTGGCAAACACCTTCACTCATTAGGATGCATCCCACAATATGTATAGATGTAGATTTGTATGGCGAATATAGATTAAGTAAACTTCCCAATACATTAGGGGATGATTGTGAGTCATGGGTGTCTTGCACATTTGTCTACTGACATCTCTCTATAGACCTTACTTGGAGCATGTTTAATGGGAATAAATGTAAAGCACAGAAGGCGATCATATTTGCATATTGGGCGACCAAGAATGAGCCAGGGTTATGCATATTTGCACACTGCATGGCAGTGTATTGTGAAATAGCCATCATGAAGTAAAATGGATGTAGGATTGTTTGTGATTAGCTGCAACATGGGGTAACATATGCAATTCAGACAGTTTTTACAATGCAGCAGATAGAGGAAATAACAATGATTAGGGGATAACATTGAGTCCATGGTCAACAGAAATATATCTGATACAAGGGTTAAATTGCAGTGGTGTGAAGATTATGAGATACTGACATTGACAAGTTCTGAGATGTAGGGCCCTTAATTGTAATCTGGCTCCTAATACAAGGAGTGGAGGAGATATCAAAGTCTCCCATTCGCATGTATTTACCTCTTTCCATCGACCCACCCTTCTCTTCCATGTTTATTACTAAAATGTAGCCCTACATCTGCAGAAATCTCTGCAGATGTGGTGGAGACATCCACATAGAAAAGTATGAATCAGCAGAGGTGGTTTTCTCTGGCTTTAGGTTAAATAGAATTGTGTCATATGTGACTAGCTCTACTGTGTTGTGGTACTACTTCACATACTACAGAATGCAATTAGTGAATAGGCTCTAGCAGCATTTTGCAATATATGACTAATACTGCTGTAGTACTACTTCACGTGCTACAGAACACAGTTTGTATGGAAGAGTACCAATCTTATTGCTTTTCCAGAAGTGCACAAGTCTCAGAAAGAAACATAAATGAGAAAGAGAAAAATTAATAGACAACGCTACTATTGTTGATTTGGGCTAGGCCAAGAGGCCACGGGCATAGCCCCAAGGAGATCCAGGCTTCAAAGGCAACCATGACATGGCACAGTAAGAGGGAATGGGTCGGATGGTCGCAAGATCCATCACAGTACCCTAAAGAGCACTGCTGCAGGTCTAACGCTTACCCTTCAAACTGAAAGATCTTATCGGAATGTTCTAGTTGGCTCTTGCAGCATAGCTCACCAGTTCCAATTAGGTTAACACAAAAAATTCTACTGCCAAATTGGTAGACGAGGGTGAAGACCTAGTGGGGGAAAGGGGTTATCTTTAGTAGCAGTAGAGAGATAGCTGTATAGGGAAAAAAGAAAGGAGATTTAACTAATTGGCTCAAAATGAGCTCTAGAGTATTACAAACAAAGTATTGAAAGATGCATACCTGGCTGGAAAGTAACAATGGCCAAAGATGAAGTGCTGCTGATTAGGTTGCCCACAATCGTGATGGCACATTCAGTGATTATTATGCACATACAGAAAATGCAATCATAGAATATAACAAAATGTGTTCTCTAAAGAAATATTTCACATCAATGTATGGGTTAATGCACAGCAAAAGAAAAGCATAACGTTCCCTAAGTGTAACTACACTTTATAGCACCAGTAAAACTTTGTAAACCATGGGAAATTACAAACAGTCAGAAGAAACTCCTTCAGATATTGAAGACATTCTCAGTACCAATAAGAAATCCATTGCTCAGCAAATAAATGAGAACTATACAGAATGCGGCACAAACTACATGGAGTCAGACTGACCATCAAGCATCCAGGGGTACAATGCTCCTTTCAACTACTGCTGCTACTTTGTCCAAAATATGCTCTTCTCTTCTGGCAGATTCGTCTTCAAGAATGTTCCAGCATAATGCTGGAAGACTCCGCATACTACGAACTTGAGAGAATTGCAAACACTGCACCAATACTTGGGTCTACGAATAGGCCAAACAACAAGCTTTCCTGCAAAGGCAAACAAGGCCTAATCGATATCCAATATATTGAGGTAGGCTCCTGACACAAACCACATAACCCCCACTTGCTTGGCCCTTGTATTGACCTAATAATATCTACCTTACATCGTACCCCTTTTGGAATGCCTCACCCCCCCCCCCCCAAATTCTGACAAAACTAGTACCTTGTAAAACTGCAGGAGGCCAAATAAGTGGCTAATGCGGTCTGACAGAATAATCATGTAATAAAGCATACAGCTGATACCAGCAACCACAATGGATCCCTCTGCATTTTAGAGAGGAGCGCATGCAACCCCTTTAGAAATACATACAGATAGTAGAATAGCCTGCTGGTTTAATTTTACTTGGAGGCTTAGATGGTCCTTTCCGATGACATAATAAACATTAAGGTTACTACATGGAACAACTATGATGACCGAGTATTCTATAGAGTAGTGAGTGTCAGAACCAATCTACCATTAAGAAAGGTCTAAGTTCTCTTTTGCAATACCTATAACAAAACATTACAAAGTCATATGATGTTAACAAAACAAGTAGAGAAACAAAATAATGAATCCATAAAGAAGCAAAGTGAGTTTTAGTCAGCTTCCTATGCTGACACAAAGCAGAATATGTTTTTGAATTACAGGCAAACACTGTTCTACTAACACCCTTACACTTCAGATGTTGCCTTGAATGTGAAATAGCTCACACATGTAGTGACTGCTGCATTTAATTTGACACAACAAAAGAAACTTTCATCTTTATGCCAGCTTTGAATGAGCATCAAGCAGTAAAGGTTGCCTTCATTAAAACTTCCACTGACAACTACACATTTTAATTAAGAGCACAACAGAGCCATTGGCTATTTCCGTCATGCTTCTTTTGTTTCAGCTGCAGAGTGTGGAGAATAATAATCCTGTATCAAGACTGTAACGCCACAGCTGTCTAATGTTACAATGTCTGCAGTATAAATGTCTAAATTAAGTAAATGGTACAATAGTAGCTCTCACAATTAACTCTGTGTACCGACAGACTGAAGGTACAATACACTGTTAACTACCACACATTACTGAATTTCATACATTTTTTAAATGTCATGCAAAGATTTGCTTTTTTTTAAATAAAAAAAAAGTACTCATTCTTGTGAATTTCCAATTGCAAAAAAGCCTCACTTGTAAGGATAAAAGTGCGTTTAATTACATATTTACTGTTCGCTCTAAAAGGTCACTACGTTCTTCACCAATGGTTAACTTTAAAATGTATGAATGTGGGAAAGCTTACAAAACACAGCCACAGAATAGCCGAAATGTTCCGTGAAAACAATAAGCAAACTTTTTTGAGATGGTTAAGCCATTGTTTTTCTCATGAACATATATCCTGACTTTTTAAGTAGCTCTGTAAAACAAGAAGATTAAACAATTTGTAGGAACAAGCTGCTTTTTCGAATGTACTGCAGCATAAAAGGAAAGTTCAGTTTACCAAATCACTCTGCTACTGAAGGTCAAATTGTTTCCAGGAGGATTTGTACATTACTGAGAAACTAGTACGTGTGTGCATGGATAGCTATAATTGTATATGATTCTTAAGCGGGGCGTATATAGCATCATAACATCATCTATCTTTACTCTGACAAATACGACAATTTGGTACACGTGGAACGCGGTGTATTGTCAAATCCCAACATACGTTTTCATTGCCCTCTGTCTTTGTCCACCTGCTAGCATGAATTACCCAACACTGAGTGCGTTCTTAAGCACTAGGCGAATCGAGAGATGCGAGAAAGTTTGAAGAGCACCATAGATGTTAAATACTAGAGTTATCCACCATCGCTGTCCATCATAAAGGACCTTGTGTTAACATGCAGTTGTAAAATGACTGCTTCAGGGGGTGGGTCAATCAGGCACTGGACAAATGTATTCCATCCAAATGGACTTATCCGAAGAAAGCATAGGCCAATGTTTGTTTGATGAATCACTCACAGCAGCCAGGAAGAACTGCATGGCTTTGGAACGCTCGTATGATTCCACAACTAAAGTCAAATATAGAACTGCCATCAAAGCCTACCATAAACTGGTTCGGAAGTCCAGCGCTGCCTACTTTGCCAATAAAATCAATACTAGCAACAACCCCTCTAAAACTAACTTTTCTCTTTTAAAGGATATGGTGAAATCCCCTCAGGCCCTTGCAAATACTATAACTTCTAATGCTTAATGTGCGGTATTGGCTGCCTACTTTATGACAAAGGTCGAGGTATCTATAACAGTCTTTGCCCAGAGAGGACAGTCCTGGAATTCTTGGAAGGCCACCCCACAGGCACTGATAACTATTCCCTCCTAGCCCTTTCTTCGATTACCACAGAAGGCCTTCAGGCTCTGCTTACCAAGATAAAGTCCGGATCTCCAGAGGACCCTTTAAAACCAGACCTCTTCATAAAGTTCCTAGATTGTCTTCTACTCTGCTGCCTGTAATTTATTAATTTATCCCTAACCGCAATCCTGGACAAATGTGAAATTGATTTCCCTGTTGAAAAAGCCGTATCTAGATGCCTCTAGTCCAGAGAATTACCGCCCAATTTCTTTGCTCCCTTTCTTAGCCAAAGTCATAGAATCCCATGTGAACACCATCCTAACTCAGTACCTGGAATCCTATTCCATATTAGACCCCTGCCAAAATGGCTTTAGACCCCGCCATAGTACGGAGTCTGCCTTACTGGCTGTCACTTAGCAACTCAGAGCCTCCCTGGATTTGGGCAGAACCTCGGCACTGATTTTACTCGATCTCAGTGCCTCATTCGATACAGTCTCCCATAACATCCTGCTTTTTCGGCTGCTGGAGATCGTTATCACTGATAAAGCCTTTGCCTTTTTTGAATAACAGGACCTTTAAAGTCATTGCAATTCCTTTCCACTACCTCACAGACTCCCTATGCTGTGGCATCCCCCAGGGTTCAGCGTTGAGCCCTACCTTGTACAATGTGTACATCCGGCCGCTTGCACTGCTGGCCAGAGCCCGGATCATTTCCCTTGTGTCATATATGGATGACACACAGTTGGTGCTTTCTTTCACCAATGACCCTAGTCAAGATGTCACTAAATTTTAGAAAGACTTGTCCGCCATCTCCGTCTGGATGAAAGACAATTGTCTTCAACAGAACTCTACTAAATCTGAGATCCTCCCGATAGGCAGAGCCTCCCATCTCTGGGGCAGTAGTTGTGGCCCCCAGAGATTGGCACGTCCCCTCTACCAAAAACTGTTGTAAAAAATCTAGGCATCTGGGTCGATAGCGCCCTTACCTTCGAAGTTCATGCAAAATCTGTTACAAAAACTTTTTTTTGTATGCTCCAGGGCCTAACACCCATACTAGGCTTCCTTGATCCCCACACTCACAAGCTGATTGTTCTAGCTATTGTCCTAGCCAGGCTGGACTACTGTAATGCGCAGGTGACCGCTCAGCCCTCCACAGGGCTTGGTCGCCCCACTCACTGCTGCCGCTCCTGCCTGCCTTTGCCGCCTCCTGCCTGCAGATTCCTTCGCTCGCTGCCCGCTGCTCCTGGGAATTTCCCGCTGCTCCTGGGAATTTCCCGCTGCTCCTGGGAATTTCCCGCTGCCCGCTGCTTCTTGGAATTTCCCGCCGCTGCCTCCCTGCGGCCCCGCCCCCTGTGATTCCATTCGCCGCCCCGCTGTGGAAAAGTAAATTTTGTCATGTTCTGTGTCCCTACGTGTCATCCATCATATGTTATGTGTGCATGACCAATATGCATATGTTATTCCCCATGTCCGATTAATGACGCAATTATAGTTGTGTCCTCCTCTAGTATGCCAGTTCCCAGTCCTCGTGAATACTACGAATACCAGGCCTATGTAAAGCTACGTTGCCACGTTTCTCAGTGTGCACGTTATTTCATTATAAAGTCCCCGTTTCCAGGCCTCAACAGGGCCCGGACATCAGATTCAGCTCCTGTCTCCTGAGCCTCGCTGAGGAGCGATCCAGCCCCCACCTGTAACCTCGACCTTTCACTTACTTCCTGCCTCGCAGTGCCCGGTGCAGCTTGGCTCTGCCTCTGAGTCTGCCAAGAATATGTTATGATTCCAGTTATCAGTTCAGTCCTCCTTCTCTGCATTCCTAAACTACTGAACTGCATCAATAGTTTCCGTCATTGTCTAGCCTATGCGGCTCCATGTTAAGAGAAATACTGTATTTAATGGTCATTTAATATTCTTCATCACGCACTACATGTAGAATAAATGCATGTTCT
Organism: Lissotriton helveticus; assembly: GCF_964261635.1. Lineage (NCBI taxonomy): Eukaryota > Metazoa > Chordata > Amphibia > Caudata > Salamandridae > Lissotriton > Lissotriton helveticus. Next base: position 1,376,522,982 of record NC_136069.1, on the reverse strand, counting down.
AGTCTTAGAGTCAGTTAGCTTTTCCCCTCATGACTTCTAGTTTATATCAACATGTTCCCTAAACATTAGATACCAGATAGGGTTTAGGTACATGTCGCTCCGACCCTCCAGACTTTAGTCTCTGCTCCTAGCACAGAGTTCATAGCCCCCAGCTTCTCCTAGTAACACGTCATTGCCAGTTTGCGCGCACCACCAGGTTAGAGGTCCCGGCTCCTTAGGTAGCCCCCTCCTATGTTTCCGCCCCATTCATGACATATTCTGTTACGTTTGCATCACATGTCTATGTATACGCCCAGTTACACCTACTTTACTCTTATCTTTCGCGACTGCTACGCGTCACGCCTTCTGCTCCACCCACTGCTACGCCTACTGCAATGTAATGCTATGTGTTTGCGCTATGTATATATGCTCATGTAATGTTATTAAAAGTTGGCGCGCTCATCCCAGACCCAGCCCCAGCAGCTGCTGGGCCCTGTCATCCTATTCCTATGCAGGTTGTCCTGTTCCTGTCCTTATGCTGTATTAAACCTGCAAAACTCCTACTACCTCGAATCTTGACTCTTATTTATTGAGCTATCTGTTATGATATATGTCTAGTCAAAAATAGGGTATTATTTATTTATTTACCACACCGCTCCCGCCACCCAGCTCCTTACTTATGACGCCCCCAGAGCGACCGCGCGCAGCGGGAGCGCCGATTGAGCGCCGAAGGTGCGCCAAAGGTAAGCCCGTCTGCGCCCGTCCGCGCCTGGCCCGTGCCCAGCGCCAGGACCCCTGGCCCTCCCCGCCGAGGCAAGACGACCCGACTGACCTACGACGCCGCCACTCTCAACGCACTCAATGCCGGCCGGACCCACGCCTGCTGCCGAGCCACCCCGAGACGCACCCACGGACCCTTCACCTGCTGCACCTGCAAGTTCACCTGCATCCGAACCTGCCCCGCACCCGCCAAGACAAACACCAGCAGCAACCACCTCAAGTGCATCCTGATCAACACCCGCTCCGTCCACAGACACGCCGTGGAACTCTGGAACCTCCTCGACGCTACATCACCGGACGTCGCCTTCCTCACGGAAACCTGGATGAACGCCTCCTCTGCACCAGACATCGCCATCGCCATCCCGGACGGGTACAAGATCATCAGGAGGGACCGCATCAACCAGACCGGAGGTGGCATCGCCATCGTCCACAGGAACACCATCCGCATCACGACCGCCGCAGCCGAACATCTCCACTTCCAGATTCACACCAACCCTAAGACGACCCTCAGAGGCACCCTCGTCTACAGACCCCCGGGACGACGCACACAATCCAGCGAAGACATCACAGACTTCATCAGCCCGCACGCCCTCCCCTCCACCGACTACATCCTCCTCGGGGACCTCAACTTCCACCTGGAGAACAACAAGGACCGCAACACCACCGCCCTGCTGGAAAACCTTGCCAACCTCGGACTCAAGCAACTGGTCAACACCCCCACCCACTACGCCGGCCACACGCTTGATCTCGTCTTCTCTTCCAGCAAGTACATCACCTTCAGCCATGCCACCGGACTCCACTGGACCGACCACAGCTGCGTCCACTTCAGCTTCAAAAGATCCACGACCCACCACCACCCGCAACAGGTACCTCACAGGAATTGGAGCAAGATCACCGCAGACCAGCTCACCACCTCCCTCAGCCAGAGCCCACCCGCCAACACAACGGACCCCAAGGAAGCAGCCCTCAACTTCACACAGTGGCTGACCGCCTGCGCCAACGACCTCGTGCCACTAAAGAACCCTCCCAGCAGACCCAGAAGCAAGAAGGCATCCTGGTTCACCGACGACCTCAAGGACTCCAAGAAGACCTGCCGCACCCTCGAGAAAGCCTGGCTCCTCGACCGGACCACCGACAACATGACCGCCCTCAAACACGCTACCCGCAAGCACCACCAGCTCATCCGCACCACCAAGAAGAAATCCCTGAAGGAACGACTGGACAACAACGCCCACGACAGCAAAGAGCTCTTCACTATCGTCAAGGAGTTCTCCAACCCCAGCACCGGCACCAACGACATCACTCCGTCACAAGACCTCTGCGACTCCCTCGCCTCGTTCTTCCACCGCAAGATCGCCGACATCCACAACAGCTTCGGCGCCCCACCCACGCACCCAACCGTCGAACCAACGCCCCCCACCGCCACCCTTCGCACCTGGACTACGGTGACCACTGAAGACACAGCCCGCACGATGAACACCATCCACTCCGGATCACCGACCGACCCCTGCCCACACCACGTCTTCAACAAGGCCGACTCCACCATTGCACCCCAACTCCGGAACATCATCAACGCCTCCTTCAACACCGCCACCTTCCCGGAGAGCTGGAAGCACGCCGAGATCAGCGCCCTCCTGAAGAAACCTACAGCGGACCCCACCGATCTCAAAAACTTCCGCCCCATCTCGCTCCTCCCTTTTCCTGCTAAAGTCATCGAGAAGATCGTCAACAGACAGCTGACCACCTTCCTCGAGATGAACGGATCCCTCGACCCCTCGCAGTCCGGCTTCAGAGCCAACCACAGCACCGAGACCGCCCTCATCGCAGCCACCGACGACATCCGGACCCTGCTCGACAAGGGGGAAACAGTGGCCCTCATCCTCCTGGACCTCTCCGCTGCGTTCGACACGGTCTGCCACCGCACCCTAGTCCAGCGCCTCAGCAACATCGGTATCCAAGAGAAGGCACTGGAGTGGATCATCTTGTTCCTCGCCGGAAGAACACAAAGAGTCCGCCTCCCCCCGTTTCGCTCCGAGGCCACCGAAGTCATCTGCGGCGTCCCGCAAGGATCTTCACTCAGCCCCACCCTCTTCAACATCTACATGAAACCTCTCGCAGCCATCGCACGCCAGCACAACCTCAACATCATCTCTTACGCCGACGACACCCAGCTGATCCTCTCCCTCACCAGAGACCCCGACACCGCCAGAACCTGCCTACACGAAGGGATGAAAGACGTCGCCGAGTGGATGAAGGACAGCCGCCTGAAACTGAACTCGGACAAGACGGAAGTCCTCATCCTGGGATCTTCGCCCTCCGCCTGGGACGACTCCTGGTGGCCCCCAGCCCTGGGCACCGCACCCAAACCAACCGACCACGCACGCAACCTGGGCTTCATCCTGGACCCCTCCCTCTCGATGACCAGACAAGTCAACGCCGTCTCCTCATCGTGCTTCAACACCCTGCGTATGCTTCGCAAGATCTTCCGCTGGATCCCGACCGAGACCAGGAAGACTGTCACCCAGGCACTCGTCACCAGCCGACTGGACTACGGAAACACCCTCTACGCCGGAACCACAGCCAAGCTACAGAAAAGACTCCAGCGCATCCAGAACGCCTCCGCCCGACTCATCCTGGATGTCCCCCGACGCAGCCGCATCTCCAGCCACCTGAGGAACCTGCACTGGCTCCCCGTCGACAAGAGGATCACGTTCCGGCTCCTCACCCACGCACACAAGTCTCTCCACGACCTGGGCCCCAAGTACCTCAACGACCGCCTGACCTTCTACACGCCCACCCGCCAGCTACGGTCCACCAGCCTCGCCCTCGCAGCCGTACCACGCATCCGAAGAGCCACCGCCGGAGGAAGATCCTTCTCTTACCTGGCTGCCAAGACTTGGAACTCCCTCCCCATCCACCTTCGGGTGACCCAGGACCATCTCGCCTTCAGGAAACAACTCAAGACCTGGCTGTTCGAGCAGTAGCATACCCCTCCCCCCAAGCGCCTTGAGACCCTCCCGGGTGAGTAGTGCGCTATACAAATGGATTGATTGATTGAGCTCCTTGATTCCAACAAGTTTGTGACCAAAAGGTTACAGGGCATCGATAACGCTGCAGCCCGTACTCTGTTTGCCTTCCTCAGGAATTGCTCGTTCTCCGTCCTTCTATGCCGACTTATCTGGATGCCTATAGAGAGAATCCAAAATAAAATACTTTGCTTCACTCACAAGATTCACTCTGGCTCGAGCACAGTGATTCGGAGCGATCTATGCCTTCCCTTTATCCCAACGTGTGCTTTACGCTCGGCTGATCTCCATCTGGCACGAGTTCCGCGGTTTTGCCGATCCAGAGCCGGAGGTCGTTCATTTAAGGTGCTTGCACCGGTCCTCTGGAATTCCTTGCCTCTTTCCATCAGAAGCATCCCTAACCATCTGTCTTTTAGATGGGCGGTGAACATATGGCTCTTTTGCTGACCAGGAGTTTTTCTCTCTCACCCTCCTCTCTCGGCTGCCAGCTCTGGGACGTCCTATTACCCGGACAGCCATGCGCTTTACAAACTATAAAGTAACATAACATAAAATATAAGTACCCCTTGTCCATCAAAGAGGGTGTAAGCAGAGCATTGACACTTCTGCAACAACATACATAAACGTTTACATTGCCCCATTTTCGCCAGTTCTGCCCTGCTTAATCCCTAATATATATATATATATATATATATATATATATATATATATATATATATATATATATACACACACACACACACAGAGCATAGCATTCAGCTCCTTTGACCGGATCTCCACCGAATGCATTGTTTTAGAGATCACATCATTTTTCACATACCTTGGAAACACATCACAATCACACACAATTACACCTCCTACCTTCATATAATTTAGTGATGCATTCTCTTTCTTGTTTTAATAAAACAGCTGCCATCTTACAAAAATAAAGCACCATAGTTGCATCACAGATAAAACTACAACGACCACGGTTCTTTCAATACAAAACCACAAGTCTCATGAACATGATTGACCACCAAGGACAATACAGATAAAGGAGTAAACAGTCTCAAGAACCATAGCTCCATATATTTCTTACTGCTTCGTTGCCAGGAGTAATATTTTTTAGTGAAATGTCACTGTATTATATCCACATTGCCTCTATATTGTGCTTCATTTTAAATGTTGGTACAAAAGGGGGTGGTGATGGACGGAGCATCTGAACCAATCAAACACTCACACCCAGTCAACAGATCTGGGTTTAATCCATCACCGTTCTTTAGCCCACTCTGCCACCCCAGTTCAGACATGGCCATAAGCAAATCAGTCTGACCCTGTGCCTCATGGGAACAGTCCAGCCCGAAATGCCAACCCATGCCTTCCCTGGACCGGAAACAAGCTTCCTAGGACCGGTTTCTGAAATTTCAGCCGTCTTCAGCCAGGCTTGCTTGAATCCAGTGGCAAAGTGAGCAAGGGACTCACGTCTGAGCATACCCTGCCAACTTATGGCGAACAAACCGGTACAAAAGGGGGTGGTGATGGACGGAGCATCTGAACCAATCAAACACTCACACCCAGTCAACAGATCTGGGTTTAATCCATCCCCGTTCTTTAGCCCACTCTGCCACCCCAGTACAGACATGGCCATATGCAAATCAGTCTGACCCTGTGCCTCATGGGGAACAGTCCAGCCTGAACTGCCAAGCCATGCCTTCCATGGACCGGAAACAAGCTTCCTAGGACCGGTTTCTGGCATTCCCACGGCAGGTGTCTTCATTCCTCAAATATGCTTCTAGCACCTGTCCCCAGGTTTCGTTTGAAACGTAAGAGTGGCAGCTCTCTGTCCTATCTTGCAGCAACTTACTGGAATTCCCTGCCTCCCTGCTTCTGGATCTGCGTAATCTTAAGAATCCTTGTCAGTTTAGAAAAAAGCTCAAAACCTTCTTGTTCAATTAGCCTATTTCTTGTTCTTATACGCTTTGGTTCCCTTTTGACTCTTCGGCTTGCACCGGGACACTCTATTAAGTAGCTGTACGCGCTACAAATCCCTAACATAAACAAACATAAATGACAGTCCCTTCAGCATTTCAAATAGATTCCCTGGGTTTTGTCTTAGACTGCTTAAGATCAATTCTTGCACTTCGTAAAATGAACATCAAAGAGATCAAGAAAAATTTGCAAAATCTTAAAATTTCTTAAGATAATATACCTGCCAAGGGTCTCTATAGCGCAGAGTAAATTCCATTATCTCAAGAAGTGATGCAGGGGCTTCAATGGTTGTTAGTCAGCATGGAAGCTTGGAATTGGCACGCTATCATCGGGCTTCCCCTAGAAATTGCAGTTGAGTCAGACATGAGTTGCATAGATTTGGGGGCAAGATGTGGCAAGGTCTCACATCGTGCAGGTGGCCCCAAGATGAACTATGGCTTCATATGAACTGCATAGAGCTTTCAGCCAGAATAATACGCGATCCAATCAGACCCCACAGAAATCACACTATTGCCTATTGCTCAAGGTGGACAATGTCTCTTCAGTCCAGTGTAGAAACCTTTTTGGGTTGAAGGGGACTCAATGAGATACCACATTTTGGTACACATAGTGGAGGCGTTTGGGAGCTCTGCATAACAAATAACATTTCAGTGCCAGTGCTTCACCTTCCCAGTAGATAAAACCAAACCGCGGACTGGAATTTTTGATTTCTCCATGATTATAGGGAATGGAAACATTACCCTGCATCATTCAATAAACTGATAGAGAAATGGGCACCCAACAGAATGGATCTCTTCGCCTCTAGAATTTTCAGATAACTTTGTTTTGCAGCTGGAGACCTAATTCGTTAGCTGTGGTGGAGGATGCCTTCTTTCAGGAATGGAAGGGATTGAACTGTGCCTTCCCTCAATTAGCACGAATTCCCAAAGTCACATGCCAGATATGGAGTTAATCTGCTGAAGTAATTTTGATACCCCTGTAGTGGAGAACTCAGACGAGGTTTCCGATCCTGCAAGAGCTCGCTTGCTAATCGCCTCTCCTCCTTCCATCCATACTGAACATATTCTTATAACTAACAAGTCAACCTCATCTCCCAGTTCATCGCAACCAGCTCCACCTGGTAGCGTGGAATCTTCCATGAATCAATGTCAAACACAATGACCTTGAGAAAAGCTCTTTTTTTCATCTACAAAGCCTGGCCAAGTTCTACCCAGAATTGCTACCTTCAGCATTGAGCAGATGGGCATGCTGGTGCATGGAACGGTATCTGGATCAGATGTGACTTTTATGGGTAAATTCCTAGCCAGCTCTGCAGCTGAGGGTCTATCTTATCAAACAGTTAACCCTTACCTATCAGCCATTTTGGCAGGTTACATTCCTGTAGCGTACAATCCAATTGGTGAAAATCCCTCTAGTATCCAAACGTCTGAGGAATCAGTTTTACTTCTCCTTCTGAAATCCAAGAATTTTGTTCTTTGGGCCATCTACACAGTCCTTAGATTGATTTATTTTTTGCCACCTAAACAATTATCAGCAAAACTAACCATACTCCTCTGCCGAGCATGCTACCAGAGAAAATCTGATGTTAAAGCCTTGGCTCTTCTTCACGCCGGAAGATGTTGGTTAGTTTGTTCCGAATGAAGGAAAACTGCATCAAGAAAAACTTGATCCAAAAATTTCATACAGAATCCACTTTGTGTGCTGTGGAGTTTCTTTGATAACAGCACAAGAGATCTAAGCTCACCCGTTTCGGCCAGTTACTCATCTCTATTGCAGTTTGTTTGCTTGTTTTGTTTCCCAAGTAAGTAAGGTGGGCAAAATGGACTATATCAGAAGCACATATTGATACCACTCTTTTTGGGCCCATTCAGTGAGAGGGGCAAAGGCTGCTAAATCATACTGAGTATGGGCAAGAATGCAGGGCATTCGTGCATGGCTGACTGGTTGGTTCTCAGCATTAAAGCAATTCTAGTATAAGCCAGTGAGTATTCCTTTTTCCCTGGTAACCGAAGCACTGTAAACTTGCATAATCCAAAGCTTCTGGTCCTGTTTTAGAATGGAAAATTTGTAGCATTAGCGAACCATAATTTCTAATTCTATTAAGGACCAGGAAGTGAGGATTATCCCACCCTGATAGTCTACACGATGTTCCTGCTAGAGTTTATTAATACATGTTATGCAATTATTCAGTAGTTTATTCATTTTCTGCCCATTAATTACAGACAGACTATTCCAAGATAAATTACTAATTGCCCTCTGTTGATGAGTTACAGGTCAAAAACATTTTGAAGATATTTAACTACCATGGAGTCCTTCAAAAGAAAAGAGGCAAAGATGTTGTTCCTGACATGGATTATACCTTTGTGTGCAATCGGTGGTTAACCATGTTGATGGGAATTGTAGTTTAAGGATCGAAGAGCCATGGTCATTGCAGTTCTTAGTTTGTGATATAATTGCAGTGCATTACTTTTGTAAGATGGTCGCTGCTTGATTAAAACAGAAAAGAGAATGCATAACTGTTATACTGTTGCTCAGCCTGTGTGTCTGTGTGAGAGAATGTTGGTGAATGGAATGTTCATGTGTGTAAGAGTCAGTTGGTGATGGGCTGAGCAGCATGAGGCTGCTCCTGGTGGGCTCCATTTAAGATACATCTATCTTCAATAAACCTACTTGGAACTATTTGGACTGGATCTACTTCATTTTGGCGACGATTTAAGAAGGAAGAGCCTGCGTGTGCCACCTGATTGAATTGAAACTGTCAAGCTGGAAGTAACTGTATGGAAACTGAAGAAATTCAAGTGGATCTTGAAAAATCTGGCACCCCAAGATCCACCAGTGACCACTCCATTGGTCGCCCCAACCGGTGAGTGCCAGTTTATGTTGGACTTTCTCTCCCTCCACAATCCGTCCGTTTGGAACTGCTTTCACAGCTGCAATGAGAAAATCCCAGTTCCTTAAGTGGAGTTACCCAGAGACCTACTTTACCCTCTGATAGTTGTGTGGTAGAAGACCTGCTTTTCCTGTTTGAGTACTGAGTAATTCATTTGTCCTGATCTGAAGAAGAGCGATCAGCAGGAGATATCATTGCTTGTTTGTGACTTTCACCAGCATCAGAAATTGGCTACTTTATTCTTACAGCAAAAGGCAATCTTTTCATAACGGTTCTGCACCTTCAACAAGGAGCTGCAACCAGCTGCATTAGGAATTTTATCAAGCGTGTCAGCATTTTTGGTGAGTTCATGGCGATGTTTGGTTTAGCATATAGGCTGTGTGCTATACACATGCCCAACAGACTTTGTGATTATTTAAATTTATTACGAGCTACGTGTAACACCAAGCATCAGAGGACCGCATTACATTTCAACAAGCATCTCCTTACCGTTTCTTGTGGAGTTGCTGCAACAGTCAAATCCGCCTCGAGGCTTAGGTGCGAGTCGCATGAAGCCTCCGTCATGCTTTCAAGCTCTCCTGTGACGTCGCACCGCTCTGTGGTGTTATGGGAGCACACACCCTGGCTCCGGCTCTCTACATTTCTACGTGCCGCCATCTTGATTTCGAGGCACCATCTACAGCGTGTTGTCAGTCACCGATGTCCTATATTCATGAATAAAGGTATTTGAAGATTTTTTTTTACTCGCTATGACAACTCCACTCTCTCCCCTCTCCTTTGCTGTGTTCCAATACGGCGGTTGTCATGCACATCATCAAGGAGTTGTGGCGTTCCTTACACAAATGTCATGGTACTCCTCTTCATCTTATGTTCTCAAGTCGTCGGTATTTGGCTCTTGTTACCATTCTGCACTTTGTCTGGTGAGCCTGTGTATTTCCAAGGTCTTTGACCTTTGGTGCCTTGTTCCAAGCTCTGACTCACAAGTTGTTGGGACATTGGGACATTTCTGCAGTGGATCCTTACTCCTACTTTGAGACTTTTTTTGATACCTGATTTTACAGAACATATTGCATATTTCACTTGTTCCCCTTTTTTTGTCTCCACGGGTGAGAGGCTGTTCATCGGAGGGAAACACCTGCTTCCTCATTGTTCTTTCAGTCGAATGTCCAATGCCTTACTACTTGCTATTTCCTGCATTTATAGTGATTGTTTTATTACTTATGCTGCGTTATAACCTTATACTTTCTACCTCAGCAGAGGTTTGAGTCCATTCTTATTTCTCCCTCCTTTAGGTGCATTGTGTTTTGCATGATTATTCCTTCCCTGATCACATTTTGGAAGTTTCTATTGTGTGCATGTGTTCTACGTATGCTGCACATTTCTACGTGGTAGCATTACTTCGTTTTGCAATGTTCATGTGCATTACGCCCTTTTTCCCTCGCATGTCAAGGTTTGTGTCGGGAGTGTTTTTCTTTTGGTTTCGTGTGGAGTCCCTTTCACACATCACTCCCCAACTTTTTGTTGGGGAAAGTGCTGTTGTTTTTATGAGTATAGCATTACACTCCTGCTTAGATTCGGTGTAAAGTGTTTTCTACACATCACTCCCCATTTTGCCTTGGGTGGGGGGGGGGGCGCGGGGGAAAGTGCTGTACCGGTTGAGTGAAGTCTTCTGCGCTTGCTTAGATTTCGTGGAGTGTTTTCTACACATCACATCCCAGTTTGCGCTGGGGGGAGCTCTGTAGTTTGGTGTGTTGTATTGTGTTGTGTGGTGTGTGCCCACACATTCCACCCCAGCTTGTATTGGGGGTGGTGCTTTTATGTAGTTTGCCTCTTCTACTGCTTTCCGTTTGCATTTGGTGTGGATTTGAGTGAAAGGCAGCTTTTCTGTTCCATGTTTTCTGTGCGGCTTGATTCCCCCTTTCTTTGCTTCTTTGGTCTGTGTACTCTCCTACACCTTGTTGTTGGCACCCTTGTACTTTTTGTGTTTGCCTGTCCAGCTTCCATGATTTTGGTACTTCGGTTTGTTGATAAGTCTTTGGTGTGGGAGTCTGGGTTGTGTTGTGATAAGAAGGGTGATGGTGTATTCCTGTGTCTCTTTCTATCTATTTTTTTTTTGCATGAATACTCCAACTTTAATTTTTCATACTACTTTTCAGAACTATGTTAAATTATTTATTTCTTGCATTTGCTCCGATACTGTTCTGAGAGTTTTTGTATTCACTTAACCCCTTCCACGCTCATGACGAGCTGGGCTCGTCATGAAGTAGCCTGCTGCTACACTGATGACGAGCCCAGCTCGTCATGTTGTGTGGGATTGACGATTTCTCAGCACAGCAGGGGAATATGCTGAGCATCCATGGGGTTAAAGGAAGGAGTGTTATACTGCTGCTCAGCCTGTGTGAGAGAATGTTGGTGAAAGTAATGTTCATGTGTGTGAGAGTCAGTTGGTGATGGGCTGAGCAGCAGTGAGACTGCTCCTGGTGGAGCTCCCTTTAAGATATAACATCTATCTTCAATAAACCTCCTTGAAAATACTTGGACCGGTTCTACTTCATTACAACAATAACCCATGTCTTCGTGCCCTTAATGAAACTGACAATTCTTGATCACAAATGTCATAAATGTAGTATTGAGTCTTCTTTCAGTCATAAATGGTGACTAATCGCTTAAAAAAAGGCCTCTTGCAGCTAGTTGTGTCACTATAGTCAGGAGGCCGTCCAAATGGAACTTGGTGTCCATGTCTTTGCCCTATGTACAAGTGGGAGCAGGTACACCGTTTTAAGTCTCCTCACACGTCCCAAACAGCAGGTGCAGTCCTTCTGTTTATCCACAGGTCCAGAACATGTTCTGAGGAAGATGCCTAGGGGAGTCACATTCAGGATGGCACCAGCTAGTGGGTGGGGTGACGCTTGGTCCCTCCTTCAACTGGGCAAATGCTAGCATAGGATACCCTACCCACTTGTGCAGCAGTACATGTTTTCACTACAGTAAACAATCTCACAGTGTACTTTACTTCCAAAATGGGGAAACCCATCTGCCCTTGTGCAGAGCCTTTGTACCCGCCCGCAGGTGTGGCCAGGTGTGGTTACTCTGAACCGGTTCTGAGGGTAGCTTCCCTCAAACTGAGTTAGGCCCCGCATGGCTGGGAGAACAATGACTTGCTTTCTCCAGATCTCCTTAATTTATTTGTGATCGGGCAGGCCCTTAACAAATTAAAGAATTTCCTGGGTCCACCCTACTTGGCCTTCCTGCAAGGAGAAGAAAACGCTCCCCCATACCCAGTGCAATGAACACTGACAGTGCTAAGTCAGCTAGTCTACTTTCCTTCCAAGCTTGTTAGCCGCTTTTCTTAATCTAGTCATAGAATATGTGAAGTTCTTATAGTATGGCTGGAGTCTTAAGTTTACTCAGATCAGTTACAAGGAGTAGAAGCGGAGGGATCAGGGTCAGGGTCAAGGTCAAGGTCAGAGGCCGAGCAGCAAATACTGCGGAGAATACCATACCGACTTTGATCTCACAGCTGAATACGATCATGGAGGAAGATATGGAGAAAATTAAAGAGAAAGATAAAGATAAAGATAAAGATAAGGATAAGGATAAAGACAGTGATAATCAAGCTCAAATCCAAAAACAGAAACAAACTGAGACAAAGTACGATACAAAAAAGGTTACACATGTAAAAGTAAAGGCTCTGGTTCAGGGAGGAGTGGACGAGGGCGACCAAGAGAAAGAAAAACAAGAAAAACAAGAAAAACAAGAGAGCCAAGAAAGGGAAGAGAACTCAGATGACAGAGGGAATACTAAAGAGACCGATGACCTACTAGAATCACAGAAAATAAAAGAAACACAGAGACGACCTGAAACTAGGGGTTACAAGGCGATGGAAAATAACTATGAAAATATTGATGGCAAAACTAGAGCTGCCAAGCCTGATGGAAGAGAGAGAAACAGCGAGAATGAACAGAAACTCCAAAAGGAGGCTGAGAAATCAAAAAAGAAAGCCAAGGAAAAACAGAGAGCGAAGGAGGCAGAAAAGGAATTGGCAATCAGAGAGAATCTTGATCTCTTGGAGAAAAAGGCCAAAAGACTACAAGCGATCAAAAACTTGAAAGCTGCAGCTAATATAACTGGTCGCTCAACAGGTTCCCAACCTAGAATTTCAAATATATTTAGCCCAGCTATCAAAGAAAGACAACAGAGTAGTATCCCAGATGAAACTGTATTAATTACAATGGATCAACAAGGATTGCACAAAAAGGCCATCACTGCGGCAGCTGAAGCTGTAACCCCAGTAGAGCATCTAGAACATGAAAATATGAGGGAAGAAAGCAGATCAGGCTCTAACATAGACGCAGTCTCAAATCAAAACCCATTGGTGAAAGGGAGCACTTCAATAGAAGCCTCGAATATAAACCCAGTGATGGAAGGGTGCGCTCCAACAGAAGTCTCCGATGACTCTGAGTCAGAGATCTACGAGACAGGAATATCAATCTCCAGCGAATCCAGCAAATCCAGCGAAGAGAGCGATCCTGCCGAGGATCCCAGACAGGAGGAACAGGACAAAAAAGTACCTTCACCAACAGATATTGGATCTAAAAATGCTCTAATAAACGATAATACACCAACAAAAAAAAATGGGGAAAAAAAGAAGTAAACATAAAAAAGCACTCAAAAATAATTCACGATAAGACAACAGATCCAGGGAGCAACCCAGAACATACAAAAGTGAGAACCAAACTCTCACGTAAAAGCCCTCATCGCAAATTAAACGTTGAAACTGAAAGAAATAAGAATATCTCCGACATCCCGGATGACGATGAGCAGAGGAAGCATAGAGAGCCCACACTTAGTGAAGTCCTCGAATCAATAAAAACTTTTCATCAGGACGTAAAGAAGGATAGCCAAAGAAATCATCTTGCTATTCAAAAATTGGAAGGTGCTATCAATAAAGTAGGCAATACATGCCTGGAAATCTCTGATAGAATGTGCTCGGTAGAACTTCGTGCAGAAAACTTGGAATCAGACGTCGGCAAACTACAACTTCAAGCAAAGGAGCACGAGGGAATAATTAAGGACCTAATGATAAAGGTGGAAGACCAAGAAAATAGAGCAAGGAGGAATAATCTTCGATTTCTTGGGATTCCAGAAGGCTCGGAAGGGAGTGATCCAAGAAGTTTCATGACTAATTTACTAAAATCTTCTTTTCCGGAACTCAACTCCTGGGAAATAGACAGAGAAGTATGCCGAGCACACCGCTTTCCACTAACACTACCCAAACGATCAGAGAAATCTCCGCAATATCCCAGAACACTTTTAGTCAACTTTGGAAACTTTCTGGTACGTGACACTGTATATGACTTGGCCAGGCCAACGGCCCAAAGAGAATATAGGGGCTTTAAGTTCTTTGTAAGACCAGATTTCGCACATGCAACAGTAGAAAGACGCTGGCGAATGCGACAACTTTTTGCCCCTTTTGAAAAGCTAGGAGCAACGGTCTATCTGCAAAATCCGGCGCGCTTAAAAATAACTTACAAAGGCTCAACGAGGAGCTTCACAAGTGAAATCAAGGCGGAGGCCTATCTTAAGGAGGTCGAAGCAAGAACGAAACAAAATAATGGCAACGGAACAGAAGAGGGAATCTAGTGAAGACAAACTATTATTACTTGATACATGGTTGACATTTTTTTTAGGTTCAAATAGTATCAGGTCAGGGGCCAGCCCAAGCGCACAGAACACACGGCCACCAACAGCTGGGTGAGTCTAAACCCAGTTTGCCTCAAAGGGTGGCAGGAGGGGGGGGCAAGTGGGTGGGACAGGGAGGGTGGGAAAGAGGGTTGGGTGGCGGGTGTGGAGGGAGAAACTAAAAAATTGAAGAGAGTTCGTACTGGTACTGGTATTGGTAAAGTGATTTCGAATGAAAGAGTAAATCTGAAACTAAGGATATGTTCCTATTATGTATATTGTGTTTGCATTAGTTATATGGACAGGTTGATGGTCTGGCAATATATGAAAACTAGATATGCCTAAGCTAAGGATTGGATCTCTCAATATAGGAGGATTAAACGATTGGAAAAAGCGGGTGAAGTTTGAACAATATCTAAATATGTTAAACTTAGATTTAATATGTATACAAGAGACCCACTTACCCTGGAGGAAAAAACATTGGTTGAACTTTAAAGGCTATGAATTGCTGTCATGTACATCCCAGACTTCTATGATAAGAGGTGTGGCCATAATTGGCAAAGTGGGGTTAGGGGGGGCCAAAAGGTGTAAGGCGGATTCACTAGGAAGATGGGCAATTTGTGAAATGAATTTAGGTATCACTATCTGCTCGGTATATGGATCTAACACAGACGAGTCAGAAGTCTTTAGTCACATTGAAAATTAACTAATCGACTGGCATACCCCCATAGTATTATGTGGGGATCTCAACATTTCAGCTAATTTCTCGGATGGTAGCCCATACATAGGCAGGAAGCCAAGGGTGTTTAGAGCAATAATCTCAATGATGCAGTCACATGGCTTAGACGATGTCTGGGGAAATTTATTGATTGGAGATCCAGGGTTTACTTATTTTTCACATCCTTTTAATAAATATTCAAAATTGGATTATTTCATGATCTCGACCACCCTGCTGAAGAGTGTCCAAATAAATGAGCTTCCCAAAATCATGTCAGATCACAATCCCCTGGTCCTAAATATGGTTATCAATAAACCATATAGGGCTCCTAGGCCTTGGACATTTAATAAAAAATTATTAGCAGATATGGACTACATCGCTCATATGAAAACATGGTCCCAGGCCTTTTTTGATGCTAATAGGTATAGTGCATCAAGGGGAGGGGTATGGGATAGCTTCAAGGCAGGATTAAGAGGAGAGACCATAAGCTATACCACCAACATATGGAAAAAGATTAACAGGGGAAGGGAAGCATTGATGGGAAAGCTGAGCGAGGCAGAGACACAACACAGACAAGATATAACTGTAGGCGCTCAATCTGTCGAGAGTCTTCATAGAGTAAACTCCCTAAAAGCAGAGATTCAGAAACAACTAGCAAGAAAGGCGGCAGCAAATTATCAGGCACAGAGATCACACCTCTATGAAACTGGTGAACAAGCAGGTAGAGCCCTGGCCCTGCGTATCAGACAGGTGGCAAGTAAGAACATAGTGACACAAATTGAATATCAGGGCCAAATAAACGATAAATCAGGTGAAATTCTGGAGGTGTTTAGGAACTTCTATCAAGACTTATATCACGAGGAAGCAGGTGTAGAGGCCCCAAATATAAGTTGGCTAGACATGGGTAGTAAGTTAAAACCGGTTCAGATCGAATCCCTGGAACAAGATATCACATTGTCAGAGGTATTGGAAGCTCTGCAAGACCTGGCAAGCGGAAAGGCTGCGGGCCCAGATGCTATACCGGTAGAGCTATACAAAAGTCTAAGGGAGGAAACAATGCCAATGCTTTTAGATCTATTTAATGGCGTTATGAATACCGGAATAATACCGGAGTCCTGGCAAGAAACTAATATAGTGATCTTTCACAAAAAAGGAAAACCAAAGACCAACCCGGGCTCCTACAGACCAATATCATTGATCAACAGTGATAACAAGCTATATGCAAAAATTATGGCCACTCGCATGGGGAGGATTATTGCGTCCTTGGTTTCCCCCTGGCAGCATGGGTTTATCCCAGGAAGGGGAACCACAGATCATATTAGAAGAGCTATCACCATATTTGACATCGGTGCTGCTAGGGGGAGGGGGTTGCAATGATCCTCCTCGACGCGGAGAAGGCATTTGATCGCGTCAGATGGAGTTTTCTATGGAAGGTTCTGGAGGCAAGGGGATTTGGTCCTAGATTCTGTCAAGCCATACAGGCTATGTATTCATCACCTACGGCAAGAATTCAATCAATGGGGGAAAGGTCAGATAGGATTAACATAACAAGGGGTACGAGACAGGGTTGTCCATGCTCTCCAATCCTGTTCGCGCTCTACATAGACCCTTTAATCACACAATTAATGAACAGTGCGGTTATTAAACCAGTAATATCAAATGGTTTTCAGACCAAACTTCTCGCATATGCCGATGACTTAGCAGTCATCACAAAAGACCCAGGGCTAGCTATGAGGGAGGTAGTTAAAATAACCGGTCAGTTTGGAGATGTGTCCGACTAAATGTGGACAAAACACAAATATTATGCTCTAAAAAAAATAGCCAAGTTGGATGGTAGATACTTAGAATCTGTAGTTTACTTGGGAATAATAATAAATGCAGAACCAGGAAGAATAATAGAAGATAACTATACACCGCTTATCCATTCGATGGAAACAGAATTAAAAAGAATGGATTCATTACAGCTGTCATTGATTGGAAGGGCTAATGTTATAAAAATGACAATGTTTCCCAAGGTGCTTTATAAATTAAGGTCAATCCCATTTAAAATCGACGAAAAGATTATAAAAAAGATTGAGGCTATATTCATGAAATTTGTGGCAATATGGTAAAATAAGGCGATCATATAGTTATATGTCATTACCACAAGATAGAGGAGGGTTGGGATTGCCAGATATCAAGAGCTATCATTTCGCATGTCTGCTCACAGATATGGGTATCCTACTTCATCCGGGGGGCCCAACCCTCAGGCAGGCGGTGATACCATCAATTTTTCAGCTATTGGTGGGAAGTGAAGCCGTAGGGCTCCTATTAAGGAGAACTCAGAGGAGTTACTACAAGGAAATTGGATTTAAAACCCTTTTTTGAAGACGTATGGTATATATGGAAAACTGTCAAAAAAATCCTAGATATACCCACTATCCATCAGAGAACACCGCTTTGGAACTCAACACTCTTTCCAAACATTAGCAGGGATGGAGCGTGGCGTCATTGGGAGAGTCAGGGCATTGTCGAGTTGGGGCAAATAATGATTAGAGATCACTGTAGAACACTTGAAGAACTTACGCAACACTATTCACTACAAGGTTATCAAGAGTTTAAATACCTACAGATTGTTAATAGGATTAAATCAATTAGGCCTCGTATCACTTTGCTTGGGAGATTTGAATTAATTGAGTACCTGAAGTCGGGGGGCCATAGAATTAAGGACATATATAAAATATTCAATGATGTATCGATGGACGATATGGGAAAAATGGAAACCGCCTGGTCCAAAAAATTGGGGGATCCCGAAGTAGATCGTGATAAGGCATTAGCTATGGATAAGAGGTTTCTGCGCTCTTCGAATCTCAGGGCCCAACACTACAAAACGCTATTCAATCTATACTATACTCCGGAAAAATTATTCTCTTGGGGGAAAGCGGCAGATAGCAACTGCCCCAGATGTGGAAATGGTCCAGCTGATCTTATACATATGTTCCATGGGTGTGAAAAACTAAAAAGTATCAAAACTGAAATAGTGCGGTTTTTAGAGGGGCTACTCGATGTGAAAATCAATCTATCCCCTACCCTGATAATAATTGGATGTGATATGAAATTAAATATGCCTACTGAGGCTGAAGCTTTAGTTTTCATTTCTGTAGCAGTCCTTAGGATTTTAATTAGCGCAGCCTGGAAGGATACAGAAGCTCCTACTTTTCAAATGTGGATGTGCAGAATGTTGGGTATACATAACATTGAGGAAGCACTATATGATTTAAAGGGAGCTAAGATAAGGGATATGGGTAAGCGACTTTGGGCCCCAGTAGCTTCTTGGAGGACAGCAAAAGTGCAAATGAATGATTTACTGGCATTGTAGTTATCTAACCTGTCTATGGTTTATTGTTTACTGTTTACTATTTATTGTTTATTATTTCTTTCTGCTCTTTTACTTGATGGTATAATTCTTCGTATCTATTTATGTATTTATGCATGCATTTATGAATATGTATTTACTGGTACGAACTCTCAATAAATAAAAAAAAAATATTTTTTTTATAGTATACACATAAATGCTGATATCATCATGGCCGGCAGCTCTGTATGCCAACATGTTTTTTGTTTATGTTAATAGGTGTAACCATTACAACATGGCACCTTGCAGTGTAAGCTTATTGTTTACAAAGATGGATGTTTAATGTCAGCATGTGGATCAAGCTGACGCATTATGTGCCCTGTTAGCTCAGTCTGACAGTGAGCTTAGTGTCTTCGAACCCGGTTTTATTTTGTAAATATGAAATAAAATCAGTGGTGAAATAGCATAAAAAAACAAGGATTTAGCCAACTATCGCCAGACGTCACACCAGATTGCTGAGCCCCCTCTTTCAGTCGGAGGGTTGAGTCTAGAAGCCATGCAGAAGTCATCCTTCACTTACAGCACATATCCTCCCTTTGTGACAGAGCTCTGATAAGAGCTACAGCTAGCTATTTAAAGGTATTCTGCACAATCCATTCTAAGAAACACACAAGGTAGGTTTTACTAGTTAATGCTTTAGCTATGGTTTAGAATCGCACTTTGAAATAGGTTTAGGCTGTTAGGATGTAAGAAGCTCGCTAACATTAGAACATTTTATTTTGTTTTTGGCTAGCCATAACTTGATTAACCATTTGTTTTTGCATTCTTTCTGCTTATAGCACATCTTTTTTTTAAATAGCCGCAGGATATAAAAATAACACTAAGCTACATGTCCCCATTTATTAGTGCGAATTTGCAGTATGTTATGCATGACTGTATAGATGGTTTGAATTGCCAAAGTGTCCCAGCACAAATTTAGAGGGACTGATGGCGACCTGAAAAACCCTCCTGTTGAGGATAGCTCAGCAGGTTTGTGGTCACCTGGAGTGCGATTGAGGGTGGGAGTCTGACAACACCCTCAAAAAAATATTTTTAAAATTCCTGCTGATGTTCATAAAGACTGGAAATAATCATTTTTAAAAAAGTTCTGAAAAAGTTTCATTCTTCCTGTTTTGTTTTTTCAATTGCTCAGAAACCATACTTATTTCCCATACATGGATACCCCCTCCTTGCCTCAGGATAAAGACTTTACTTTAACAACATCCAAAAGCTCCTGTAAGTGCAGGTAACTGCCCTAGACTGAAAACAATAATCGTGCTTGGGCAGCTAACTACTCTCATAGCCCTTGCATTATTTAACTTCTTCTAGCCCTATGTATTCCCATCGTAAGCCATCTTGGAATGGGTTGCCTTTAAAAAAGGTAACCCATTCCAGCATGGCTGGCCAGGTAAGCACATTCACCTTGGTGCACGTGTTCACCGGCCAGTGCATAAAACCTTTGGCAGAAACAATAGCTCAGCCTTTTAAAGCAATGACTTACTATCTTTGCTAATGCTTGCTTGCTGTGGAAAACTCAATAAATACATATCAATTCTCTAACCAGAAAGAAATCTCATTTAAAAACCTATATATACTGAATACCTTATATAATGATACTGTCCTATTCATTTTTGTTAGAGTGCAATAAAAGACAAACACACTAAATATTACTAACTCAGTATATTATTTTTAAATTGCAGCAGTGAAATTCATGTACAAAATAATGTAACAAAAATTCATAACAAGTATGAGGGGTCATTGGTTCCAATACTTAGGCCTTATGGTTTATTATGTTACCACTTGCTCTTGACGGCAATATAGGACAAGAATATATGGTTCTGCTCTAGACCTCCTATACACAACGTTTGAATAAACAAATTGCAGTGGTACAAAACCCATATTTCACAGGAATCTATAAAGTATGGTAATATTTCATGGACATCTGTGAAATGTGGGAAATATTTCGAGCCTTATTGTGAAGTATGGGGTTCATCATCATAATGCCTTACTTTACCAACGTCCATGATTTATTCATCATTCTATATATGAAGGGTAAACAAAAACCTCACAATTTTGATGTAAATGGGTACCCACTGTTAGCTGCACTTTGTTAATAATGCTTCAAAATATCTCCCTTCTACAGAAAGAATGTGTATTTTAGCAAAGTAAAGATTGTGTTTAGTAAATTGGAATTAGAGTGTTCAATCCAGAAGAAAAATGTATTTCCTACTTCTTCCTGCATTCCCCTTTGTATGAATGAGTCTTGGGGGAATTTACACCAGAGAAATCCTTGGGGGGTACACCTAAGCAGCTGCCTGTAGGCAGAGGCTTCAGCTATCCAGAATTCCTTTTTGATTAGAGGAAAACGAACCCCAGCCCGACACCTTTGAATTTGGGGAGCACTCTGGACAGAGAGAGATTGGTCACTGACCCTCTGCCAACTGCGCACCATTATGACTATAACCCAGGCCTTCTTGCAGCTCACTGAACTCTTTCAGGACTTGAACCTGTAGGGACTTCTTGTTGCAGAACAGTGTTTAAAATGTGCAGCATGAGTGCTGCCACTTACTCCAGAGTGGAACTAAGACTAGAAGCTGTTGATGATCGCTTTTGACCCTACTGATGCAATTGTTCTTGCCCAGGGGGCAGTACCTAGACAGCTGAAGGTGTCCTGTACCTACTAAGAGTATTCGGGTTTAGGCTCACTAATCATCAGTGTTCATGAACATCCACCACAACTTCTGATCCTTGCAACACGGACGGAAACAAGCTCCCTAAGTGCTCAACATTACAAGAGCACACCCTCTTCTTACTGTCTTTTATTTTATTACTTTTTATCAATCCACTGCTTTGACCCTGCCAAGTACTGTGATACAGTCCCAAGTTACCTAGCCAGCAAACTCGATTAAAAGATCTTTTTTTCTCACTCTGAGCCTTGTGTGCTCTGGGCAATTGGCTCTAGGATACCTGTGTCCCAGAGGATGGTGTCAACCCCAGCACAGCCTCACATATGTGTAAAAATCCAAGCCACTGCCCCACTTAATTTGCAGTACCGGTGAAACTGCTTTTGCTTTTTACCACCTTAAACCAACATTTACTTTTGTGAGGACCATTTAAATACCTTAAGCGGTACGTGTCCTGTTCTGGCTGAATGGTTTTACAGTCATTCATTCTGATAAATTGTATGCATAGAGAACCACGAAAAATAGCAGCATGGATACCGTAGCAGCACTGAATTTCAGTTTGGTCTTTCCGACTTGCAGGTTGTTTCACACAGTCCGACTGCCACTTATGATCATTAAAGCTCTCCTAACATAAGAACAAACATTAGGTATAGAGTTTAGCCACTAGCCTTGGTAATTGCCAATGTTCTGCTTGAGTTCAATGCACTCACTTGAGATTGCCGATCTGATCATGTGACTATTGACTCAGTGTACCAATTGTGTTTGCTATTGTGTTGCATTGGGTTTTGTGTTCTTAATGTGCTATGAGCTTTTTTACTGCCAATCTATCTTACAGAACTTATAATTAAAAGTTTGGTATACTTACACCTCTTGGTTGACCATTTAAAATGTGTTTATTGCGTTCATAACTCGGTTGTACAATGCATACGCTCACCATTATATTCTGACTTGGACTGCTTGCCCACATCTATACAGAGAAATAAGGATGTGCCAGTGTCTCGCCAAACTCTTTTGCAAACCATGAGTATCCAGAGTTCTCTCGTAGGGGCCCTAGGCATTCCCTTATTTACAAAACTCTGTAGCCTATGGATTTACCTGCACTTGGCATTCCGATCAGATAAATGCACACACCACAACAGGCTCTGCAACCTCATAACGGACAACACCCTCCACCCCCCTCGACCCCCCTCCAAATCCCTTCATACCCACAAGAACCCTGACACGCAAGCCAGCCTCTCCTCCCCAAACATCACCCTACACCCGTCTACACTTCCCCAACAGTGCCAAATTCTCTCCCATCCACCAAATCTATTCAGAACCCCGACACAGATGAGGCTCTCCAACCCCACAACCAATACTCTGCCCCGCCTTCCTCAACCCCCACTCTCAACAGACAACCTGCGATCACATGGCCCCTCCCTCGACGCCTAGCTATCTCCCCCCACAGTCACACAAGAGTTGGCAGAGGGAACCACGCTAAGACCGCACACCTTCAGTATCCAGGACTCTACATAGAGATAATTGGGGCAACTCCAACAACAAAAAACAACCCGGAGATCCCAGTCCACATCCATACCAGACATCCTCATTTATTGTCACCTCTCACGCTAACACGCCCAAGATCAAACTGCCTAGCTCTACAACGTTCCCTAACACGGCCCAGTCTCAGAGACCCAGATACAAAAGAGCTGCATCACCCTCCCGAGACTCCTTTTCCCTTCCCTACGTAAAGACGAACCAGCGACTGGCCCTGCTCGAAAGCCAGCTAGACACGGTAATTCTTGGCCTTTTCGAAATATTACATAACCTCACCACACTCTGAAACCCCCTTCATCATTCACATCAGACACCCCCATCCACCAAATCTAACCACTCAAGGCCCGAGACCCAACAGCTCAGCTGGAAAACAATCCCTACACAGGCTCAGAGACCCAAAAGAACAAAAGCCACCATGTCCACTAAGGAAGCAATGGATCTTGCCTCCACATTAATCACAACCACTAATGTCTTCCTTGCTCCACGATTCAGGTGATCACGGGTATGGGCAGAGACTGACCCCCCCCCCCCCAGACCCTTAAGACCGCCAGCCCTCCTCACCAATATCCCTAGGGCTCCTATAATGAAGAATCCCGTTAATGAGAGACCCAACACCAACTGCATTCTCATTAACTGCAGGTCGACCTCCAAACATGCAAATGAATTGGCAGAGATCATCCTAACACGACATCACGTTCATTACCGAAACGTAGCTAAACGAGTTCTCTCCCCCAATCGTGGACATGCTTGTCCCCCCAGGCTTCACCATCATACACAAAGACAGAAAAAAACATACACAAGAACAGCGTTTCCCTAAAGGAAACGGACACCCTCCATATAACTCTTTCGAATGTCTCTCTACAACCATTAAGATGAATGACAACAAATCACTACTTTGTCATCTCCTCTACCACCCGCCGAGGAACACCGCCTCTTTCGGAGGACATCTCTCCAACCTATTAACTCACTCTTCACTTCAGGACTGTAGTATAATTCTAGGCGAACTCAACCTAAATTGGAAAGATGAAAACACCGCGCTAATCAAATCCCTAAATGATCTCCTAAGCAACCTCAATCTTACACAACACTGCACAGAGAAAACCCACATCAAAGGATCCTCCCTAGACGCCATTTTTGCCCGTGCAGATACTGTTTCCATAGACCTCACCTTGCCTGTGAACTGGTCAGATCACCATATCATTCTGTTCCACCTAAACCAGAAAACTCAAGACCAACCCTGCACTCTGGACCCTCCGCGCTTGGTGAGAAATCGAAGTCAAATTCCACTTGTAGACCTGGAGGAGAAGGTAAGCTCCCTCTTCCCCTCCCACACGGGTGATCTCTCAGTAACAGAACTCACCGCTCAGTAAAACAACACGATGACCTCCATTATGGACCAAATAGCCCCCCTGGAACTAAAAAGATCAAGAAACATTCCATCCAGATCATGGTTTAATACAGACAAACTCTGAAAGAAGACAACTAAGAGAGGCAGAAAGACTGTGGCAAAACAATCCATCCACAATCCTACGAGCTAGACTCAAAGCAGTAAGAGGGAGATACAATAAACACATACAAAATGAAAAAACGTCCTTCTTTGGCAACGCCCTTGACAAAGCAAAGAACAGACCTAAGGAACTTTTCAGCCTCATCAGGCAACAAACCTCTAAACTCCCCGTGACACAAATTATGGCCTCCAAAGACCTGTGTGACAACTTTGCCAACTTCTTCATTGGCAAAATTGCCACGATTGAACTCTCCGTGGACATAAAAAGCAGTCCTCACAACAGTAATGCGTTCACTGAGTTAGATGTTGTCACCCCCAAGCACACTAACTTCTGGAAATCCTTCAACCCCATCTCTGAAACAGAGGTCATCAAATTGATCTCCAACACCAAACCCTCAGCACAATCATGGATCCCTTACCAACCCAACTAGCAAAGAAACTTAAATTATGCCTAGCCCCACACTGGACTAAGATTATAAACAGATCCTTGAGTACTGGAGTCATGCCTGACTGTCTCTAAATCGGCCAAGTCACTCCTCTACAGAAAAAACCTGGCTCCGACACAAACGATCTGAACAATTTCAGACCCTCTCCATGCAGAAATTATGGAAAAATGTGTTCTCCTCCAACTTACTCAACACCTAGACAGCACCAACCTTCTTGATCCTCATCAATCGGGGTTCAGGAAAGGTTATAGCACAGAGTCAGCGATTGTGAATGTAATTGAAGACATGCACAAATTTCTGGACAAAGGCCACTGCTGCCTACTCTTACTCCGGGATCTAGCGGCTGCATTCGACACAGTGGACCACAAACTACTCATCAAAGCACTTCAAGAACGAGTAGGAGCAGGCGAGGTGGTCTTACAGTGGTTCACCTCTTTCCTACAGAACCGCACACGGAGTATAAAAATCAAGAACTTTTCGTCTGACCCACTCCCCGTGGGTAGTGGTGTCCCCCAAGGATCAGTACTCTCCCCACAACTTTTTAACATCTATATGGAGCCTCTCACCTCCATACTGAAAAAAAACAACCTTCCCTTCCACCTCTATGCTGATGATACACAAATCTATCTGAAAACGTCCTCCTTCGAAGACATCTAAAGACTGAACGACACTCTACGAGAAGTACAACACTGGCTCTCTCGCAACCATTTAAAGCTAATTCAGGGCAAAACCGAGATCCTCCTCATCTTTAACAAAGAGGAGAACCCTCAAATCACTAAATGGATAAAAGCCATCGAGGCTCTGAACCACAACCTCACCCTAGCTGAGTCTGCAAAATCGCTGGGAATTACTCTGGACCCCAAACTAGATATGAACAAACACATCAAAAACTCTGCAAAGAGCGCCTTCCTCAACTTTAAACTACTCAAAAAAATAAAACCATTCATCCCTACGAGTGACCTCAAACATGCTACACAATCCCTGGTACTGTCCAGGTTAGACTACGGAATTGCAACCCTCACAGGAGCAGCAAAATCTCATCTTGCTCCACTCACTTCAACTTTGAACGCAGCAGCCAGAATGGTAACCGGAGTTAGGAAATACGATCACATCTCGCCTGCACTAAGAGAGCTAAAATGGCTTCCTGTTGAAATGCGTGCCAATTTCAGAACCGCCTGCCTCAACTACAAAGTGCTACACACAGGTGAACCCGCCCACCTATTGCTAAACTTCAGAAGGCCGGTCAGTCAAGAACCCTAAGGAGCTCTAACACTCTACTCCTTATCCCACCGAAATCTCACAGACATAAAAGCATCATTTGTTCCCGGTACATTCGACTGTGATAACGGTCATATGCTCCCTGTACATTGTACTGAAATAACTTACCTTACATGTAACATTTTGCTATCCACGTCGATATTATGTGATGCTTCCCGGAACTTTGTATTAACAATTGGCTTAATGTATCCTTCGGGTCTGGCTAGCGCTATATAAAACTCATAAAATAAAATTAATAAATATGTGCATGCCCAGCAACAACAGGAAATGTTGACATAGCCTATGGCCACCATGAGGTCCGGCCCCCTTAACTTTACCCGTCAATGACATGTGGAAGACTTATACTAATGATGCAACCAACAACTAAACTGCAAAGCTATGTCACCCGCTATTTAAAACTGTAAAAGCCCAAGTTTTTTTCTAGCACAGCAATCCGGTTAGGCATGGAAACAGTAAAAAGGTATTAAAGGCAAAAGTAAGTCCAGGTTTTTTTCAGTTCTATAGAAAAACCTAAATTACAATCAACATAATGACACCGATTCCCTAATTAGGGTGTCTTCCATCACACACCATAAGGAAATCTGTTTTGATGAGCAAGAAAAAAGTGAAACAGAAAGTAGGTCTGTCACGCATAGAAGAGTCTGAAGCTCAAACTACTCTTCAGTATGCCAAATGGTAATGCTATATGCATGGCTTAGAATGTCAAGGAAGAAGATAAAGAAAATGTACCGGTTTGCAAGACATCGTTTTCAATCTTAAGATTTTGTTTTCCATGCCTTACGTATTCGAGCTGTACTACCACGAAATAGCATTAGGGGACACTGAATCTTAGTAAAACCTTCATAATTAGTTTCCAACGCTGCTGTTGCTGTTCCCCGCTGAAGCTACCGGTTTTTAAAAACGTATTTCCAAGCCCCTACTGTGCATGCAACCAATGGAAATACAGACACACAGACAATACTGGATTATCACTTTTCCTTCTTGCGGGAACAACATCATAATATCATAATTAACACTTTCTCCAAACAATCCAGGTAATATAATATTTGTCTGTATTTCTATGCCTCTCAGAAAAAGAAAAAAAAATTAGGCCTGGGCGGACATTTTAATTCCACCATCAAAATCTGAGGAATTTGGTAATTCCCTGTTACTCTTGTGATGTGGAATTACTGATAAATTCTGCCAATGTGCAGGCGAAATTAATCATTTTAATCTGCAATGGTTTTTAAACATGGAGGGACTGCCCTCTTCTCGCTGTGCTTAGAAACCACTGCATATCCCGAGGCGCCATTACATACTCTGGAGTGATTAACTTTGAATTACTGCAGAGTATATAAGGGCGGCGGGCGCCCATAGCACGTACTATTTTCTCACACAAAATGTGACCTTGCATCCATTTTTGGACACAAAGGTGCATTTTGAGCTAAGAAAATAACACCAAATACCATTCTGGCCACTATTTTCTTAGACAAAATTTATCCTAGAATTCAATTTTTGGATGCAAGCGTGCATTTTGTGGTAAGAAAATAGCATCAAATGCCACTCCGAACCATCGCGATATCTGGAAATATTTTAATGCACTTCTGCGAAATCAAACCCAGTGCATTCCACCTACCCCTTAGAAATAACACTATATCAAGGGGGCATTAGACTACATTGAGGAGGAAGATACATACGGGGTAGCTGTAATGAGTAATACATCAGTTGCACTAAGTCATCCTGTCCTATATTACTTATCTGTATTTCTATGCCTCTCCTCTGATTAGAAATAATACATTATCGAGGGTGTAAAGACATACGGGGGAGCTATAATGATTAGTACAACCAGTTGGATTATCCTATCCTATAGCTGTATACCTCTTCTCCTCCGAGGAGGCACAGATATGTAAATGCCTCTGCTTCCAGGAAGCACAGACATACAGGGGAGCTGTAAAGAGAAGTACATTAGTTGTATGCCCGGTACTTCAGTAGGATGCGGTTGCTGCAGGGATACAAAGTCGGACTTGAAATCAAAATACCCCCAATGCAAAAAGTTTCAATTGCGCCCTCCTCTACAGCAAGTCATGTCTACAATGGGAACATGGGTGAATTATAGCTGCCCATCCTACTCTAAACACAATGTGCAAAAGCCTGCAGTCCACCTGGTTCACGGCAGAGTGGCAGAATGGGTAAGTCGGAAAAGGTTTTTACAAATTTAACACTTATCAGATTTATGAGGACTTTTACATTCGTATTGAATCCAATGATAGAAAATGCAGAACTATTAGAAAAATACTTCCAGGGCCCAAGAACATACTGTATCGGTCATCAAACAAAAGGATATTTTCCTGATGATTCTGTACCCACTCTGTATTCAGGAAAGCTTTTTGATGGATTGAAATTGAAAATAAAAAGCAGATTTGCCCGCTCAAAGACAATTATCTTGTCTCCTTCATGCTTTGTGCTTACAAAAGCCTAAAAGGAAAAAAAGAAGAAAATATAAAAGAAACCGTCAAATGCATTATAACCAATATTGCTTCGAGTTTACATTTGAGAAAACTAACAAAATATTCCACAAGAATCTACAAGCCCCCAATGAATCAATGATTTGTGATTGTTACAGTATCCACTGTCCTTTATTTGAACAAATTATTCTGAATATGCACTTAAGAGTGTCCTTTCAGTCTAGTCTAATTTTAAAACTGTAGCAAAAATCTAAAGCAAAAGTAAACGTGGGTGCATCAAGTTCACAAATACTATATACGTTTTCAGCAAGTACACTAATTACATTTCAAAACACCTCAGAGAAAAATAACCCCACACATTTGAGAGAAAAAGTAGGAATTTAAGCATTTGATTTTAAAGTAAAACGGAATACACAAAGCAACTCTTCCGTATGTGTATTTACTAAGCATAGCCCAATCAAATAGGAACTGCCTGTCAAGAATCTACATGTGGTTCAGTGTTCATACTGCTCCGATGCAAGTTTGTTATCTTCCATTCTATTCACTGCAAAGCGCTCTAGGATCGAGCAGAGGCGATGTAGAACGTTTTTAACAGATAACTAAAATATTCTGAGATGGAAAAAATGTAACTGATGAAGCATAAGAAACCATGGATCTTAATCACAACTTCAATCTGCTTACCCCCCAGCCTACACTTTTCATAGAATGTATATAGATATAGCCCTCTTTCCCTGTAGTTGGTAGTTTGGAACATTACTTATTTGTTTTTTCAGTACCCCTGAAGAAGAACTAAATAGTTCGAAATGCATTGGGTGGTAAGACTGGTTTGTTCGTAATAATGTTTGAAGCACATGTCTATGTAAAAGCCTCGGCATCATCAGACATTTGAAAATGCTAAATAAAACATTTCAAGGACTATCTGGCTGTCTCCGGAGTGATCTACTTTTGAAGTACATTTAGAACATGAGAACGATAAAAACTAGCGAATAATATTGTTGAACTTTGACAAAGACTAAACTTTACGCATGAGGAATGTTTCCTGATCTGACAAGCAGTGCAGCAGACGGGGACGCAAGCAGCGAACTCGGCTTTTTTCTATAGTTTGGAACATGCTCAATTAAGCTTGTTGATGAACTCCCCAAAAACAGAAGATGGGTTTCTAAGCCAGAAAAGTATTCCTGTGCCAGGTGATATCAAATGTTTTAATCAGAATTTCAATTTTATTGACACCGGGACTTAAAAATCATAATGGATTTAAATGCATTCATTACTCCTTCAGGGGCATAAAGAAGGCCCTTGCAGCCCCCGCAGCGCCCCCCATCCCCTAAGAAGCCCCCCCATTTAGGCCAAAGACAATAAATATCTTTGAGATATGCGAGTCTCAGGGGCCCCTCATGTTCGGGGGGGGGGGGGCAGTGGCCGCTCCTCTGCAATGGCGAAGGAGCGTCGCCCCACTGCCTGGCTCTGAGCCAGTAAATGAAAAATAAAACTATGTTCTTGCATCATTTTATTTTGCATTGTCGGCTCGGAGCCAGTGCTGCAGAGAAGAGTGGGGCTGCGGCATGGGCATGGGGGGGGGGGGGGAGGCGAGGAGCGCTATGTACACTCCTCAAGTGCTCATGAGGCTTTGGCCAGCCGACTCAGGACGGCCCAGGGCAGGAGAAACACCCACAGACTGTCTGGCCTGACTGGAGCGTCTTTCTAGCACGCCTAAGCCAATCTCAGAACGGTGATTGAATTGGAGTTGTCTCAGGGGCTGCTGCACAAGGAAGTGGAGAGGTGACATGAAGCAATGCTGGAGGTACTTATTTTATTAAATATATTATTTCTATCCCTCTCCCGTGATCCCGCCTCACCACCCTTTGTTTGTGGCGGCCGTCACAGGGGTGTTATTTTGCATTATGGCATTGAACTCCTTACCTGTAGTAGAATGGTCACTTCTCGAGTGGTATGAAGACTTTCCCTCCTCACATTAATAAGGCCAAATCTTACATTCAGGTACATCCATCAGAGATTGGAAGTAAGTTGTTAACTTTAGTACTTTTCCATGTTCTCCTGCACTCCAAAAACTCAACCAAAAACTACTTTGTAGTGTGAATCACCTTGACTTAATTTTAAGTACACTGATCAAAGGTACAATAAAAGGTGCAGGAGAGTTTTTCGAATGGTAAGTGTAAATGTGTAAATGTGATTTGCCAGACTTAAACAGGTCTCTGTCATGGAAAGAATGCAGCAACACACATTGGTCCCCATGACCACAGAGAACTCCATGGCAAACTGAGAGTACTGTACATGAGCTAACATGATTGTTGGTCATACCAGACACAGAAAAAGAGGTGCCTTTGGTAACACTCTTTCTGGTGTAGAATCTAACTGTAGATGAATCACTTTTAGAATATTCTCAGCTGCCACACTACATTCAAACGATTTTTTAACATAGCCCTAGGGATCCACAAGTAAGCATTGTACAATTCTGTGCTGCCCTAGAAGTGACAACTGGAGCAGAATATAACGCCCCCTAAGATTTGCTGACATCGTTTTCTTTCTAGACATTTTCAGAGCTTTCAGAAATGGAGACCAAAAGTAATCAAATGTTCAAGTTTGCAACTTGCAAGATTGGGACCTTTTTGGATGGAAAATGAACCATTCCACAGAACAGGGAGATGGGAGGGAGGGGAGGAGTCTGCAGTTAGATAGAATAACCACCAGAAGAGGCATGGATATAACACTGTGTGGAGGTGGCACTCACTCTTGACGGGTATATCTAAGCTCAGTGTATGGTAAGCGGTGCTCTACAGAAGGGGACCCACTCTAACCCCTAAATGTGACCCCAAGGAATCCGTTTCAGAAAAACCTCTGTCCGAGCACACAATAGTAAATTATAACATCCATTTAAATTTATAACATCAACACAATTTCAGTATGGTTGCTCTTTTAATATGTTCAGTTAGAAGTCCAGCCAACACGTGTTTCATTGTCCCGGGAGTTAACCCATGACTTCCTCAGGACTGTCTGCAGAAATTAAATCATTCTGAACCTCTGCACTGGTTATACTTCCGACCTGTCCAGTAGGTAAGAGGGAGTGAAATCCAATCTGCAGAATGCAGAAGCTATATAAAATATAAATATGCGAAAAATGTATAAAATCGTCTCCTTTTCATGGATGTCTCTCCCAAAAATTAAATGATGCTATATCCGCTGCCTTGTAGCGGATTCATATATTCGGCTGAATGCACGAAGTCGACCGGATGCAGATTGGCGGCTTTTGTGATAGTTTTGTTCACTAGGGCCATATTCAGTGCCGGTGCGGTTTCCTTCTAGACAATGCAACAAGAATCGGCGTGAGTGTCAGACTGCTACAAGGCATCATTTACTTTTTGGGAGAGACATCCGAGATAAGGAAACGATTTTAGACATTTTTCTCATATTTCTATAGCTTCTGTATTCTGCAGATTTAATCACCTGAAGAGGCATTACTGAAGGTAAGTAGCTTGTTCTTCTGATGGATATTTCTAACTGCGACTCCTCAACTTTTGTGTAGATAAAACAGTACCTCTAAAGTCAATGGGTCAGAGGATTGACTGCAGAAACCTATTGTAAATAGTTTTGTCATTATCTTGAGGTGGACCATGACTTGCTGCGGCAAGCATGCTTTCAAGAGCCAGTTATCGAGGTAAGGGAAAACTGGTAGATAAGAAGGTATGTTACAACCACTGCCATCACCTTCGTGAACAACCAAGGGGGCCCTTGAGAGCCCAAAAGGAAACAAAGCAAACTGAAAATGCTAGTGACTCATTACTTTCTAAACTTTCACTTATCCAAAGACTTGGGACGCAATAAAGACCTGTAGCGTTACTGGCCCAGAAAGCAGGAATGGGTCTGTGTCCTTGACTTTAAGTAGGAGCAGCCTTTACACAGCTTCTGTTAGTTCTCTGTAATGTACAGCTTGACTTAGTGGTGCTAGATTGCCTTTGGGTTCATCAGGGCCCAATCACAACAGGATTTGGTTTGGAGCTACAGCACAACCCCAAACGTCTATGCTCACCTTGTGAGGATCTATCACTTTTTTCTCTAGGTTTAAACTCTGCAGTTTAGGAAGGGACATATTCCTTGCACACTCGAAGGTTTCTTAGAGAAATCTTAGTCAACTGATGAGAAAAAGTAGGAGCAAGTTCTGGATACACATACAAAGGCACATCTCACTTGGGTGGTTTCTATATATGGCTCCAGTCGACACTAATGGGGCGGAACGAAGTCAATGCAAAGCATTAGGACACCACATATCGGTGCCCAGGGCTATGCTGAAAAAATGTACCAGATCAAGTCTGGTGCTTGTGGACATTCTAAAACTATTCATCAGGAATGTGGAGTATAGCAAACAAGTTCACATATACATTATGTGTAGATAATTCAGGGCTAATGCAAGGTGCAGCAAACAGGCTTACACAATCATTGCCTACATTGGAAGTAGTGCAGCAATTGCAGAATAGAGGCTCACCGTACTAACACAACCACTTGGTACGGAAAGAAATGCAGTGAACGGAGGGAGAAGTCATACCAACAACATATGATCATTGGTTACAGAGTGTTTCATGCTGTCGTAATGATACAGAGCTTGCTTGCTTGCAGCAGCACCACTCACTGGATGAAGATTGTTCAGGCTAGCCAGCATTTATAGGCTGCTGGTTTTGGCAGTCTGTGGCTGCAACCTTCACACAACTTACCTGACATAGCTAGAACAGGAACTGGGTTTTCATTAGAAAGTGGCAATGGCTGGTGCAATACAAGTTGTAGCCTATGAGTTAATGTGGACATAACGCAAAGAAGATTTGCTTGCAATGCAAGGTCCAGAAAACAGGCTATCAGTCATTGGGCACACAGCACAGCATGGGTGATGTGACCAGAGAGGTTTGGCACATTGGCCTTAGTTTATCATTTGGCATTGGAAGAAGTGTAGTGAATGCTGTGTACAGCAGGCATGCTGGTCTCAAAGAAGCAGAGACGGGTCTTCTAATAATGGTACCAGTAGAAAGCACTCCATCTTCAGTGATCAATCACAGAACAAATGAAGGTCGGAATAAGTATGATCAGAGACTTAAGATTTTGGCACAAATGGAGTCTCCAATTTGCTTACAGTTAGTTGATGAATGATTCACAAGTTAGAGCTGAATAGGGCACGTCCTTGCCTCATAGGGTCGTCCACCTCCTAGATGTTCCAGCAACAGAATTTTTCCTATCTAATTGTGTTATATAGTTCTTATATATAGTTCTTACCCACAGAAGAGAGACAACCTAGTTCGTGGTCTGAGTCCTCCCTTTTGTTTACACTGATGTGCAGAGTTTCAGTGGTAAGCTTTACTCCAGCTCAGGGACAGCCAACCATATGCAACCCCCAGTCAGATTTCAAGATCGGGGCCAGAACTTAACGGGGCACAGAGCGGAACACAACTCTTACCTGCCACATCTGTTTCCTGGGCTGCACACGCTGTTGGTCTCCCCTGCCGCCGTCCCCGACATTGCAGAATGGCCTCAGCAGGGGGTGACTACAGCTCCCAGGCATCTCCACCGCACCGCCCACTTCCGCCCTGTAAAGCGCCCGGAGGCGCTTAAACAGCGAACGCTCCCTCGGTGGAGCGGGGGCCAGAACTTAACAGGGCACAGAGCGGAACACAACTCTTACCTGCCGCATCTGTTCCCTGGGCTGCACACGCTGTTGGTCTCACCTGCCGCCGTCCCCGCCATTGCAGAACGGCCTCAGCAGGGGAAGACTACAGCTTCCAGGCATCTCCACCGCACCGCCCACTTCCGCCCTGTAACGCGCCCAGAGGCGCTTAAATAGCAAGCGCTTCCTCCGCGTCGCGGACGCGCACGGGCGGCGCCAGGCTGAGCCCGGGCAGAGGGCGGGCCATCTGCGGCCATCAGAGGCAGAAAGAGGCTGGGCTGGGCCATGGACCTTGGTTGTTACGGCCCCCAAACCCCACAAACCTGTAAGACTTTTAATGCTTTAATTCGTGTGTCATTCAGTTAGGCTTTATTGATGTTGTAACTTATAACTGAACCTGTGCAAGCAACAGTGGTTGGCTTTGTTTTAGATTGCATTGCATTCATCTGTTAACTTCCTATAATGTCTAAACTTAGGTCGGCAAAGACCCCCCATACGACGAGTACAATGGACAACTACTTGGTAAAAGTAGTAAATAAAATTAATAAAGAGAGGCGCCTTTCATTAAACCGGATAAGTCCTCCGGTGTCACCTACAAGTCAGAGCCCCCCCACAGTTACTCCCTTGCCAGAACGCAGTTGCATAGAAGACCGGCAAATAATCATTGAACATGATTCATCTGCACTTATAGCACAAACTGAGATGGAGCTGGATATTTCTTTGGACATTTCACCACAGCTTTCCCCGAAATTCACGCCGGCACCCTCTCCTGTACGGAGAGTAGTTAGAGCCTGTAGGAAGCAAGCTGCTAAGCGGGGGAATAGGAAACGTAAAAAAGCTGGGTCCACATCCATTAGCGCTGGGGGAGTAATCGATACCTCAACCCAGGTTGAGTCATTTAATTTGAACTCTGATCAAATTAACTTGCTGGCTACTATTTTTTAATCCAAACTAGAAATCATGATCAAACCTCTTGTGGCAAAATTAGAGGAGGTAACTAAGGAAGTAACTAGATTGGGTGGCCTTTTGAACTCTCATCTAACCCAGATCAAAGTAAATCAGAGTGTAAAGGCCAGCGAGAACATAAACAAGGAAGTTGTTGCATCTCGTAGTGGGGGGGAAGAGGCAGACTCATACCGTACACTCTGCTCAAACTGCTCCAGTCAGCCAATTGCCCCCTCTAGCGCCCACTACTTGCTTACCATCTGTACAAGTTACTCAACCACCACTCGTGACCCCTAGTAATCAATCTAATATAATAGGGAGAAACAATGATGGGAGGAGTGCAGTAAAGAAAAGATGCTCAGTTAATCTGCCTCCAGACTGCGCACCCTACATAGTAGTACTCACAAATGTACCAGAGGGAGATTCCTATCTTACTGAGTCAAGGCCGGAGACCCATGACTCCCTGAAAAATAATATCTTGGTTGAACAGGAATTGTGGGTTTTCCCTTGCCTTTTCTAGCGATATCATATCGACCCGCAGAGTTAGCTGGATAGGAAACTCTAGGAAAAATGGTAGGGGGGACTGCATCATTGTCAACTTTAAGTACCCGCAGCATGGTGCTACAGTACTGCTTAGAGCGGCCTCCCTAATAACAAGTGATAATATTGTATGTGCACGCCCTCTTGGCTTCTTTTATAATTATCTTAACACTACTACACATTTAAACTCTGATCAGCCTAAACAATTCCAACACCTCCCTAGGCGCTGTTTTGTTACCCCCCCCCTCCTCAATTTGGATTCCAACCACCATTTAGTCAGGACCCATACTGCTATAGGCTGCCCAGGAACCATAATCAATTTGATCAACCCCTCCCACTGGCCAATCGATATGCCCCTCTAGCTTCTTTGGAGGAAAATGATTGACAGCCAATCGACCCAAGGACTAATATAAAGCCTCCTGACCCTATAGCTAGAATAAGGACTTGGAACATTGCTGGCATTAAGGCCAAAGTAGGGAATGAAACCTGGACTAATTCACTAAAAACTTATGATATTATAGCATTTCAAGAAACTTGGGACCAGACAAACAGCTTTTCTTTGGAAGGTAGACACTTTTTTATTCCAGCAACATGTAGTGTGGCCGGCAGAGTCAAGGGAGGTTTATTAAGTTTATTTAAACTTGATTTAAATGGCACACTAAGCCAGTGCAATTCAGGTTCTCAGAATTGTTTAATTGTAGAGTTATCATATTCTGATACTCCCAAGATTTTATTTATTAATTTTTATAATTCATGTGCCAATGAATGTACCGGGACTAACCTAGACTCATTGGAGACATTTTTGTCAGTCTATAGTACAAATGTAAATACTTTTGAATTAATATTTTTGGGGGACTTTAATATCCATCCCTGTAACCAACCGTGCGCCAGTAATGAAATGGAAGATCCTCCATATTCCTCATCAATGCATTTTGAACATTATAAGAGGGGGGAAGCACTTGAAAATTTTCTGGCGATATGGCATCTTTACGAATCTGGTTGCGGGGAAAGTGATCCCAGGCCCCCTACTTTTAAAGGAACAGACGATGGCACTATAATTGATTATATTTTTATGACTTCTTTTATGTTATGTAAGGTACTAAGATACAAGACTGAGGTATCGGTCTTTAGTGACCACAACCCAGTGTTCATAGAGATAAAGTCTGTGGATCTATTAACTCTGAAATCTGTAACCCATAAGGATGGCCAAAGCGTGGCTGTAAAAGATCAAGGTCGCAGGCTAAAATGGTCAAACATAGTCCCTGAAACTTTTTTGCAGGAAGTTTTGGAAAAGGTTGAGGACGATGTGGCCATAATGCCTTGAGAATCAGGCCCAAAATACAGAGGTGGTCACTGCCTTTGATAATATCTGTAGAGAAATTAATGTAACCTTACATGTTGGCCCTAGACAGAGGATAAACCACGGCAAAAGATGGTTCGATAAAAAATGTTCTAGGGCACATGGAGTTTTATTGATGGCCCTAAAAACGACCCCTAAGGTGAGAGCCCATATAGCTATTCTAAGATCTGCCTACAAGAAAGTAATCTTCGAGAGGAAAAAGGAGTTGAAAGAAGAGGCCTGGTCACAATTACTTGCCCCTGAGACTCTTAAAGACAGTGGGCTGTTCTGGAAAATTGTAAATCAACCGTTATTCTCTGGAGAGGAGAACACCCCCCTGGAGTCTAACATTCCAGACAAGGGCTGGATAACTCATTTTGAGGAAATATACTCTACCCCAGGCCCTGAAAGTCTAATGGCAAATACCCATGTTAGATCTGAAGGGTGGCAGGTGACTTTTGAGGCCGAAGAGATTGAAAGAGCTATTGAGGTGACATTCAAAAATAAGGCTCCAGGTACCGATGGGGTCCCCGCGGATGTTTTTAAGTGCACCCCAAAATTCTGGTCTAAGATCCTGTGTAGTGTTTTAACGCTTTAAACCAAAACAACATACCGGTCTCATGGAAAAAATCCATTATTATACCAGTCTTTAAGAAGGGAGATAGGCAGGACCCCTCCTGTTATCGACCTATCTCTCTAATAGACTCCTCGGTCAAAATTTTAGGGCGGGTAATCTTGCACAAAATTACAGACTGGGTCAATGATAGAGGGCTCCTGTCTAATCTACAGTATGGGTTTAGAACAAAAAGGAGCACATTAGACCAATGCCTTAACTTGCAAATGTTAGTGGATAAATATACCAAGGTCAAAGAGGGGTCAATGTATTTGGGGTTCATGGACCTCCCTTCGGCTTTTGACCTTGTAAACAGGGCCAAGCTATGGCAAATCTTAATTAACATGGGTCTTGATCGGGCTTTAGTTGACCTCCTGGCAGACTTACATTCTGGCCTTTTGGGCTCCGTCAGGGTTACTGCAGAGGGGCGCTGTACTAGTTATTTTAACTCGGAAAGGAGGGTCAGGCAAGGGTGTATCCTGGCCCGCTTCTTTTTACTGTATATATAAACGCCCTTGAACCTGCTCTAAAGGAGGCTACCCTTGATATACCGCGCATAGGGGAACTGGGTATCCCAGTTCTCCTCTACGCGGATGATGCTGTCCTTCTTTCACGGACAGGGGTTGGATTACAGCGGCTTCTGGATGTATTTGGGAACTTTATGGGATCATTGGATCTTAAAATAAATGTAAAAAAGTCCCAAATCATGATCATGGGGAAGTGCTCTAGGAAAAAGCAGTCTAAAACTTTTTTCTGTGGCAAAGAAGAACTCAGCAGGGTCCCCACATTCCTACCTTGGGATTACATTTGATGAGAGAGGGAATTGGGGCCCGCAGCTTAAAAATAGAAATATCTCCTTTGCAAGAACTATTTCTGCACTCCAGGGCTTTACGAACAAACTTGGGGCTAGGCCTATAGCAGCACTAATGAAGATTTACAAGGCAAAATGCCTCTCAGTAGCCACATATGGCAGCTCAATATGGGGATATAGTTCCTCTGATTGCCTACAGGTGACCGTAAATAAATTTATGAGATCAGTCCTCCCAGTACCACAGTCTACGCCCTCTTATACCATCTATTCTGAATTGGGGGTAGGCTTTATTTCTGACATAAGTATGGTTCCTGTAATATGTTGGTTGAAGACCTGGATGAACCAGGAAATCACCCTGAACCATACTATCATGAAAGATTGTCTCCTTCTAGAAAATTATAGTAAGAGTGAGTGGTTGACTTACATTAAAAATACTCTGACTAAACTTGGGAGACCGGAGCTTTTTTCCTCTCCAGAGTTAATAAGACCAAAGGATATTGCTCTAATTAAGGGAGCAATCGCAGATTTGCTGGCTCTGGAGAGAGAGGAACGCGACTTAAAAAACCTACTGTAAGGGCTAATCTCATTATTGCCAGCTCATGTGGTCCCGAAACCTACCTTAATGTGGTGAATCGTCCCTTCCATAGGTTTCTCCTAACCCGTGTCCGTTTTAATCTGATACATTTGAATTTAGGACGGTTTCCTTCCTGGAGTACCCCCGAAAAAGCACTGCCGTGTTCCTGTGACAACTTTTCCACCCAGAACACAATGCACTTCTTGATGTTCTGTAGTCACTACACGTAATTAAGGATGACATTTTTGGTCCCAATACTTAAGGAGGGGGGCTTTCTGCAGGTCAAGCCTGCCCTCCTTTACCTGCAATTATTACAGTCCTCTAGGATCATCTTTCATGTTGCAAGTTTTTTGGTGGGTGCTGTAAGGATTAGAAATAAGAACAATTGTCTGATTAATTGTATATAAATGAATTTGGATGTATATATGTATGATGATTGCACACTAAAAACTGCCAGGAGTGGCACTCAAAAGGGTTTGTTTTTATCTTATTTATTGTGTTTTTAATCGATGAAATTTTCATTCTATGTATATTTCTGGATGATTTTTAATTGGACTATGACTCTGTTTTTATTCTGTATTAACGAGTGTATTTAATTGTATATTTTGTATAGTTCCATTGTTTTTTATGATATTGATTTATCGAAATAAAGTATTCTGACTGACTATCTATTTGTGTTATATAGTTCTTATATATAATTCTTACCCACAGAAGAGAGACAACCTAGTTCGTGGTCTGAGTCCTCCCTTTTGTTTACACTGATGTGCAGAGTTTCAGTGGTAAGCTTTACTCCAGCCAAGGGACAGCTAACCATATGCATATGCAACAAGGGTTTTTTTTAGGAAAAACTCAGTATGACAGTGGCGCTCTGCCTAGTGTATACGTCTGGGTATAAAGCTTGCTAAGTAATAGTAAGGTGCGTGCAGAGCGAGTGGGAAAGCCCGTAACCACTCAACATGAAAATCACATGAATTTCATAAAACTAGAAAATACAGCATTGCTCTCGCACCCAAAAGAAACATTTAAAGGTTCCGCAGGCGGCGAACCAAAAAAGTTTAAAGCACCACAAACAGTATCATAAGAAGAGCAGATGCAGATTCTTGAGTATGTGTTCCACGACGAGTTGTTTATTCAGTCCACAAAAAAAGGGGGCCACAATCAGCCGACACGTGTTTCGTCGTGTGAGTGTGGTACAACACGACTCTTCAGGGCTTGTGGCTAGCCTGTATAATTCCAGGTCTAGAAAGGTGGATGTTTTCAGAAGGACATCCATCAAGTGTGGACGGGATTCGTTAGATCAGACAGCGGTTATTCTAGAAACGAGTGGAAGACAAGTGTGTATGTTTCCGCTTTAAGTTTGAACTTCAAGGCGTTGGCTTATGTAACAAGCGTTTACTTGACACGTGTGCGTGTAAGTCAGTAACCGGGAGGGGATCCTTATGGTGAATACGACTGCCGACCAGTCTCGGCGTATCTATCAGAAGTGTGTGATCCCTCCTCTTGAGTTTCCCGGTCGCCGTTTACCAAGAACGGACACCTAACCATATGCAACCCCCAGTCAGATTTCAAGATAACCCAATACCTTTGGGGGGAGCAAATGAAAATAAATTGCCTTTCTCTTGTATTGTGCCAGTTTGTAATGACAACCAGTTTCAGCTACAATAAATATCCTGAGATTGTATATTACAATGCTGGCAGTCATTCCAGCAACACAAGCAGTGGATCAAAGGGTGGGGCAAGTAGCTCCTCTTCAGCATAAGAGGCATGTAACATGGCCTTATCTTTTGGCCATTGATTTGTATGGGTGTTGCTTACATTGGGTGACAGGCGGTCTGCAGGAATTAGTTTGGCCAGTTATTAATACCAACAAAAAAGCTATGCTTCTACTTCATTCAGGAGGAGCACTAAAATTAGAGAATTGCAACTGTTTTTTTTTTTTTTACAAAACACTCTATAGGGATGGGGAATAAAATGGAAAATGATAGATGGCAATCTTTAACTACCACTAACCCTCTGGAGCACTGTACAGATATAGGGATTTGATACAAGCAAGGATGCTCCTCCAATATGGGTATGCTACTTTACATGTACCTCAGGGCTCTCATACATGCTACACATGAAATAGGAGAGAATGTTGTGCACCCCATCCCACGAGCTGGTGAGCTCATTGACCAGCTTAGACCTGCCAACATCTTCAGCATGTTTAATCTAATGCAAGGGTACTGGCAGAATACTATGACCAAAAGGGCACTAGAGAGGTCAGCGTTCTCAACACCAGAAGAGCACCACCAGTTCCATGGCATGCGGTTTGGGTTGAAGAACACCCCTGCTAGATTCCAGAGGTTGGTCAACTAGGTTCTGGCAGGGTAGGAGAATTTCAGTGCCACTTACCTTGACAACTTGCAGTCCTCCGATCCAGGTAGGAGGCCCATTTTGTACCATCTTCAGGGGGTATTGAAGCCCCTGCAGACAGCAGGCCTCACTATCAAGGTTAAGTGCCAGATAAGCAGGGGTCTGTGGTGTACTTGGGACCCCAGGTAGGGGTGGCAAGGTGCAACCCTTACAGCCAAAGATTGATACCGTTCTGGCTTGGACACCACTAAAAACCCAGACACAGGTGAGAGCCTTTTTAGGTCTCACCGGGTACTACAGGAAATTCGTCAAGGGGTATGGCACCATTGTTGCCCCCTTGACAAAGCATACTTCCAAGAAACCGCTCCATCAGGTGATCTGGTCAGAGATGTGCCAGACTGCTTTCGAAACACCGAAGGAGGCCATATGCACATCGCCTGTGTTACTGGCTCCGGAGTTCTCCAAGGAATCAGTGGTGCAAACTGATGCCTCTGAGTATGGTGTGGAGCCAAAGAGGGCCTAGATCAACCTGAAGCCTTCATTAGCAGGAGGTTACTTCCCAGGGAACAGAGATGGAGTGCAATGGGAAGGAAAGCTTTTGCAGTGGTCTGGGTGCTTAAGAAGCTAAGACCCAACTAGTTTGGGACTCTCTCCGAGGATCGGACAGACTACAGGCCCAACAGATGGTTAATGCAGATATGGGGTGAGAATCCTAAACTGTTGAGGTGGTCCATTTCACTACAGGGAACGGACTGTACAGTGGAACAACGTCCTGGAACAGAACATGACAACACTGATGGTCTTTCCAGGTTCTTGTGCCTCAGTGATGAGAACTCCCAACAGGTTTGGTACCTCTCCCCACGTTCAGGTGTGTGGGGGGGGGGGGCATGTTAGATCTGACATTTTTTGGCTTGGTTTTCAATGTCTTTTTGCCTCTGACCACCTGCTTTTGACTGTGTGCTGCATTTCATTTTTGCTGGTGTTACTTTACCACTGCCGTCCAGTGCTGAAGTGCAAGTACTCCTTGTCTAAGATGAAATAATTGGTTTCTCCATGATTGGCCTATTTGATTTCCTAGTAAGTCCCTAGTACAGTGCACCAGGTGTGCCCAGGGCCTGTAAATGAAATGTTACTAGTGCACTGATTGTGCCATCCATATGAGTAGCCTTGCAAACATGTCTCAGACCTGCTACTGCAGGGTCTGTGGGTGCAGTTTTAAACTGCCATTTTGACTTTGCAACAAACCTTCCCTTTGTAAAGCACCCCAAGGCAGGCCCAATGTAGTCCTGTTGGCAGGGTGCAGTGTAGGACCTGTAATGTTGTGTTTTTCATGTCCTGGTAGTGAAATACTTCTAACTTTGTTTTTCACTACAGCAAGGCCCATCTCTCCCATAGGTTAGCATTGGAGCTGCCTTGTAACATCTTAAAAGTGTAACTGCCAATTGGGAACGGATAGAAAATTGGAGTTTGGTGTCTCTGTACTCACAATTTAAAAATACATATTTCAGTTCAGTTCGTTTTTAAATTGCATGTTGGAAAATGTCACTTTTAGAAAGTTAAAAGCACAAAGAGAACAGATGATGGGCGGAGTGCTAAAGACATCAAATATTCACCCCCAGTCACAGATCTGGGTTTAATCCACTTCAGTTTGGACCCAGCATTATGTAAATCAGTCTTGACCCTGCTCCCCATGGGATCCGTCCAAACTGAACTGCCAGGCCAGGTCCCTCCTACACCGGAAACAAGCATCCTGGGACCAGATTCAAGGTATCGCCCCTCATCAGGCAGGCTAGCTTGAATTCAGTGGCACAGTGAGCATAGGACCCACGTCTGGGAATACTGTTCCCACTTAGGGGGGACAAAAGCAAAAAAAGCCAAAAAAACAGATGGACAAATATTCATCCCCAGTCACAGATCTGTGTTTAATCCATGTTCTTTTCTCACCACTGCATGATTTGTTCAGTATTCCAACCATAATCTGTTCTTTTTGCACTTTTAGAAAGTTGGCATTCTCTTACTTTAACCATTCTGTGCCTCTGAATACATGTCTGGGTCAGAATACACAGGCTGTTTGTGCACCCCCTTAAGACGGTCACACTCAAGGAGCTGAGGTCTGCCCTGCAAATTGCGATGGCCCATCACCAGGCTGATGAGTCTGCCTGAGCTAGAGTGATATAAGGCATTGACAGACATCTAAACCTGCGCATGTCCACACACAAAGAAGTCACCACCCCTGAAGTGTGCCTGGAGCCAGGGCCGGGAAAGCAGGGTCTTGTGCACTATAAATATTTCCCTTTTAAGTTTGCCTATTTCAAAGGCTGAAATGGTTAGAAGCACTGGACCTCTGACACCATATACTCAGAACACTTTTGGGTTAAGGACATTCTGCCAGGAAGAAGAGCTGGATAGCTGTCAGGAGAGACTGTCCCTTTGCTCTTTGCTTGGTCAAGTTGGTCTGCTGCTTGCTTCTTCTGTCTTGGAGTCAAAGGACTTAACTTTGCTTTTTGCATCCTGCTTTCAAGGTTCTCTGTGGGCTTGAGCTGAGCTTGCCTCATGTTAAGAAGTCTCAGGGGAATTAAAGACTTCACCTACAACCCCTGGGTTCCTCTGCTGAGTACGCCTTCTTGCCAAATGTTGCCAATTCCAGTTCCTGGGCCCTTGGAAGTGAGTTTGGGGTGCTACTAAGAATAACCCAAGGCATCAAACCCCATTGACTTTGGAACTGGTGCCTATCTGCAACTCTAACTCCATGCCACTGCCTCCATCGGAGCTGTGGTCCTGCTCAATGCACTGACCAAGACTTCCACTGCAGTCGAAGGTATATATATACATACACACACACACACACTTTCAAAAGTAGAAAACGATCTTTTATACATAAAAAATAATACCTAAATTAGTGTTTACCATAGAAGGACAAAACAAAAAAAAAGAAGTCAAACTAAACCAACTAATGAAACAACAACTAAAAACCACTTTAACCAATACAATCAAAAACAATTAAATCAACAATATAAAAGGCATGCTAATTTACTCAAGTAACTTCTTCAAAAACAACAAACGCTGAAATACAAGGAAACTCTGGTAAATGTTCTCACCAACATTTCAACTCATCATTCAGCAACTACCTAAGCAAGAAAAATATAATAAAGTACACATAAATTAATACCAAAGTATAAACTCAACCGAATAGCAACCAAAAATAAACCTAACCACCTCAACGCCTACAACCCAACAACAAATTAACATTTAAAATAAAACCTCCCAATGTTCGTAGACAAAACCCTGCAAAGTAAATAAAAAAACAACACGCAAAATACGACACTACCAAAAATAAATATACACAACAGTAAATCATCAAACTAGAACAAACATAACTTAATTTAACATTACATAGCAACACATCACTAAAATAGTGTACAAACATACACAACTACAAACTAGTGAAAAACAATAACATCAATTCATCTAAATATCCAAAACCCACAATCAACACTATAACTACCTTCTAGATCTCCCCCCTAAATCCCCTCTGCCCTCAAAACCCTTAAATAATCCTGAAAAAAGAACTTGCCTGTTCCGACGAACACCACAACCTGGTCTCGGGAAAACAGACTACAAATAACACAAATAGATTACAGAATAGCAGGTAGCAGTTAAAAAAAAAGCCTGCTAAATGAAAGTAAATAAGACTATATCCCCGTAGAAATG
Source organism: Lissotriton helveticus (assembly GCF_964261635.1). Classification (NCBI taxonomy): domain Eukaryota; kingdom Metazoa; phylum Chordata; class Amphibia; order Caudata; family Salamandridae; genus Lissotriton; species Lissotriton helveticus. Next base: position 1,376,478,124 of record NC_136069.1, on the reverse strand, counting down.
AATTAGACAAGTTAGCAGAAATGATGAATAAATGTTTAAAAATATTCAACACGTGAAACAAAAAATATTGTGATAAAAAATTTTAAAAAATCTATAACGTGTAAATTATTAATTAGTAAAAAAAATATACACTTATTTAATGTATACATATAAAATATAGGTTAAAATGATGTAGATAATCCATCCATACTAATATTATAAAGAGAGAGCCCTAACCTTTGAGGCGGGTAATCTCAGTAACCACAGCACCAATCACAACACCCAATACAGCATTGGAAAGGGCAGTTGCAGCAGAAGGACATAGCCTATACAGATGGCCACCATATACATTTGAAAGGTAAAAGAACCTTGCCAGCAAAGTAGTCCCTTGTGGGCATGTGCGTGGGCGGGGCGCGGCATGACGACAAAAAAAGCGTTCCTTAAACGTGTGCGTTGTGCTGGAGGCGTGACAAACGACAATGGGCGTGGCAATTGCACAAGTGCGCTGGAGCAAGGGGCAAGACAAACGACAATGGGTGCGGCAATTGCGGGAGCGTTCAATGGGTGTCTGAGTTCAGCTGGAGGCGCGCCAATTGAGCAAGGGCCGTGACAAACGACAATGGGCGCGGCAATTGCGGAATTGCACAGGAGCAAGGGCCGTGGCCAATGGGCGTGGCAATCGGCCGCCAACAATCGCGCCACATTCCTAAATTATGATGCCAATCGTGCACCTGGGGGCATGCTTTCAATGGGCGTCTGCGTTCAGCTGGAGGCGTGGTAAGTAGCCGTTCGCTCTACTCACTTGTGGGCCTGCACATTGTGCTGGGGGCGTGTCACACATACTTGGGCCGAATGCAGTGTGTGCCTTGTGCTGGGTGCGTGTCAAACAGACTGGGGCCGAATGCAGTCAGTGCTTCACTAAATTGCCATTACGCTCCTGCCTTCACGCCATGAGGGTCCTAAAAAAATAATAATACCGGGAAATAACTCAAGGGTCACATAATTCGCATTGTAATACGGTCGCCGCTGGAGCTGGGCCTCAAGCGGTGGCACACGCCACTGAGAGTGCCTGCGGGGACAATAACTGCAGCGTCTCCTGCACGCTGTCACTCAACTCTCTGCATAAACGAATTTACACACGGCGCGCAACATCAACCAGGGCTGGAGCCGGCCTCAAGCGGTGGCTAACGTGACTAAGCGGCCCTGCTGGCACACTAACCTTGAAACGGACTACACTTTCCCACACGCGCAGCGTCTCTAGCGCGACCTGTCACCCACTCAACTCTTCATACCCAGACAACGTCGGGACGGCCTGCTAGTATGTATATAAAGCTAGTTAAAAATGTTTTTAACAAGTGTTGAATTTAGGAAAAGTTAAGGCAAAATATACATTGCATAATATGTAAATATAATTTACAGTTTTTCCAATTAATAAGAAAAAAGAAATGTTTTATTTACTTACCTTCATAAAAAAATTCATTTAAAATATTTAGCAATAAAAATGTCGAAATACACAACAAACTTTGCACAAAGAAAACATTTTAAAAGATGTGACATAACATTTATAATACAAAGCAATGTTATTGATATTGTTAACAAACACACAAACTATTATTCTATTATATTATTTATGAACAGCAATACTAAAAAAAATGCAAATATTTCTACTACACACAAATGAAAATAAAATAAAAGAAGTCATATTAAAAAATAATCACACAAATATTGCACAAGAAAGGGGTTATATGGTTGTAGTTAAAATACAAGACTGTTAACCCAGTTTCAATAAAGAAACCAGAAGTCCACCTAGAGTTATGGTTACACAACCCTTTCATAGAAACTCAGACATATGAATATATTCTCAGTATAAATGGTAAGTCAAATCATGAAAAGTACACAACATAATCAATGGAACCATAACATATAGTAAGGTAGTATAAAGACCATGACCCATGCTTCTGTTTACTGTGTAATGCTTGCAGTCATGATCATGAACATTGACAAAATCCATTAACACAAAGCGCAATACCATAACCAGTGCAGTTTTGTAAATGGTGAAAGGGTTAATTACGGTCTGCCACCAAAGTTCTTGTACTGTATCAAGTAAAAACTACCATCACATAGGGCATTATGATCTGGCATGACAAGCTCCAGTATGGAACTCAAAAAAGAAATGTATAATACCATTCAAGGACTAAATACAAAGAAAAAAAAAACTCGGAAACAGGATTTTCATTATAGCCTAAGAGTACAATGTTAAAAATCTCTATTCATCAATTTCCTCAAACCTTTTTATAGTTGGCCTACTCCAGTCAAGCCTATTCACTTCCTCCTTCATTGAAATGGGATTTTTAGAGTTGAGATCTTCCTTAGCAGCTGCTGTTTTAAAGAACATATCTGTTTGACACTTTCTGTGTACATAGTTTCAAACGAAACCAAAAGAGATGCTTTGCTGCCCATAAACAGTTCATTTTTCACTCACTGCAGTTCCTGCCTCTGCCGCAGTGCTGTGTGACTGCTGAGGAAAGATATGGACTCTGAAGGCTCAAACCAATAGCTCCCTATTCTTAAATGTATACCCCAGCACACATAAAATTCAACTGGTATTTTCCAATGTAAATCACAGATAAAACAATAAATCAATATGTTGATTTTCTCTATTTCTCTTTCTTATCTCTTTCATTTGATCTTCAAGCCTTCAGTAAGTGAAACAGTTCCCAAGTCAACACCTATTTCGTCGTCTCAGTATAGTTGTACATACCACTTGTTCACGGCTGAACAGATTAACTGTATTGTGGTTTAAAGTGTGGCGATAGTTCCAAGCCACACTAATCCTGTGGCGTGAGGCGAAATCCCAATAAGGAATGCTGGGCAAGTTCCCGATATTTTCACAGTACTCTGTAAATCAAGTTTTCAAATGTGCAGAACTGGAAAGAGTGAGTCTCCTCACGCCGGACTCCAAATGCAACTCTTATTGTTCAATATGTTGTGGTTCACTTAGCTAAACCAGGATAGTGCAAACATTCACATCCCTCCCAGAAGGATCTTCATTGGGGAATTGGTCTGTTTGGGTCACATCACTCAATTGTTCTCTGTTACACCTACAACAATTTCATTAAAATATCTTTGCACATCCACTGTGAAGTCTCCAATCTCCGCCAATACAGGGAGGTTCACAACTCTTAGCCTCGCTTCACTTCTGCGTTTTCCAAGCTGTTCAACTTTAGCATTAAGGAGGGATATCTTGGCAACAGGACAGGCCTCAAATTACTATCTTCCATGGCTCGGAGTGTTATCTTCCAATACATTTTATATCATCCATCATGCGCTTCAGTTGTCCAACTTCATGGCTGTCAGTGAGATGTGGCAGTAGAGTAATTCATGAGGAGACCTATGTTTTTCAGTGCTTAGCATCTCAAGTAAAGCGGCCATAATTAGCATCTCACCCTTTGACAATGAGGGCCCTCTGTTCTCTGGACATTCTGTATTTTCCAGACTGCAAGCCTCTGGGGTTGGAGACCTCGGAGGAAGGGATTTTTTTCATCCTCCTGAATCTGTTTATGCTCCTATGGAAGTATTTCATGGGGGCATGAGTTGCTGTGGCTCCCAAGATTCAATAAGAACAGCCAACTGACTGTCAGTATCCAGATTGTTGTGCCATCTGTAGCTTCCTTGCAGCTGCTTTCCTCCAAACATCTCCTTTCACAGATGTAGGGAAAGCCCAGGAAGTGGGTTCTGACCCCATCCTAGATGCTTCCTCTCTAAATTAATTGCATGTACATTAGGTTCACTCCAGATTGGTTACTGGGTTACCCTTGTGAGTCCCTAGTATATGGTACCTTAGGTACTAAGGGCATAGGTACCCCTGGGGGGCGAACCAGGGGCTGAAGCATGTATTATGTCACCCCTGGGAAGCCTTCCAAAATGGCACCACAGGTCTGCTACTGCAGCCTGGGTAAGGTGGTACATGTACCCCTTACTAAGATATAGGTTACCTACATCTACCTTAATTACTGACACCTATAAACATATAAGTCACTCCTATGGCAGGCCTTATCAATCCTGAAGGCAGAGTGCTTGGTTTTGTGTGAGAGGGTGCCCATGCATGAGCAGGACGCCTCTGCAGCTTTCGGAATCACTTCTCTGTAGCTGTTCTGTGATGCAGCCAGAACATATACTCTTAGGTGCATTATAACCTTGCGGTTAATGCTAACTTTGAAATGGCTGCAAAGAAACATGTGTTTGGTGTCAAACAGTTTGGATTCCTACCCCACCCCCGCCAGTTCTGGCAGGGGTGGGGTAGAATTCCACCCTTCTAGAGGGAGAAGCCATGCACACACTTACCTAACCGGCAATAGTTTAAAAGAGCCCCAGCATCACAAAATGGATGCCGCAGCCACAGACACAAGTCTGACCTCCTGCTGCTGGACCAAACTCCGGCCTGTACAATAGGTTTCCGGTCACAGGGAGGTGTAACCACTTCCCAGACAGGCTTTAGTGTATTGTTGGGGCTGGGTGGGTGCATTTAGAGAATGCTTATCAGACAGTGCTGGGGCACACTTGGTGTCCCTGTGCATATCCCAGTTCAAACCGGTTGCAGGGGCACTCAGCCCCTGCTCTGGTGCAAAACTGGTCAAAGGGAAAGGGGTGTAACCACCCCTTCCCTGGATCCACCCATAGGTGGGTCCCTAGAGTAAGTCAAACCCCTTATCTTAGTATAGGAACCCAGTCCTTAGGACTTCAGATTACACCTGGACGAAACTCTGCAACATATATCCTGGAACTTTGACATTCTATTTCGACTAGAAGATGGAAGAATCTCCCTTGGGGACAAGGAGTGATTCCCCTGTTCAAACAGGCACCAAAGAAGTATCTTGCCGGTCTGCATTTCCAAGGCTCCTGCCAAATCCCGATGGATTTGCGACTCAGGACATGGATTTCCAGACTTCTCAGAGGCCAACACGAGATCCCAGCAAAGCTGAGACCCGCTGTACTCACGAGTGACGTGGGACCGGAATTCCTGGACACAGTGCACATTTACAAGTACATTGTCTTCCTGAGCTTTCCCAAAGTTGGGCATTGGGCTACTTTTAGTCCAAGCCCCGAGCACCATTTGCACTGAAGATTGTGGGCCTACCCTCCACGAGTGTTCTGTGGGCTCGCTTCTAGCATTTCCGCTCGAGGCTCCTTCGCGATCCCTGGTCCGTCAACTGGTGGGTCCCCACGAAGGTAACTTCTGTTTCTTCAGCTTTCCTCGTTGCTCTGGACGTGCCCTGACTCGCTTCCAAAGGGTGAGTCCCTCAGACCTTGCTGGTCTACACCGAAGTTAATCTTTGCTTTCTGCAAGGGTTGCTGTTGCCAAGGCTTGTTGGGTCCAATCCGGAAACCAACAGCACCACTCGACATCCTTTGTGGGACATCTCGAATTCAGCTCCTGGTCATCCTCGACGCCTCCTGGTCCTCGTGGCTTAAGAGTCAAGCTTCACCTTCACCTGAAACCACCCAACATCGGATGGCATCTACTCATCGCCTTCCTGGTCACTGGCTAGTGACCCAGACTCTGTCCCCTCTGCTTTCAGGTTCTTCAGATCTTCGATCCACCCGGACACTTTCTACTTGGTCGCCAGCAGCACTTTGCAGCAGATCGCCATTGAAAACGATGACGTAACCCGACACCAAAAGACTCCTATGCACCCGGCTTCCCTGGGTGAGGTAACTCGAGTACTCCAGTGCTCCCGTAGGTATTGACTCTACAACCTCCTAGTTCTAAAGGGTTTTGCTCCAAGTCCTCTTCTAAGTGTCCTTAATCGGTGATTTTCCAACCGCTACTTTCCCCAATAGAAGTCATTAGTGATTTGCGGCTGGGTTCAGAAACTGCGCGCGTCCCCTGTGGGTCCCCTGTGTAAAGTAAATCCACATTTGTAAAGCGCACAATCACCCGTAAGGGTCTCTAGGCGCCGTCAGGAAGATTAAGCAAGCTATTGCCCAGAGTCACATGGTGCTGGGCTAATATGCCGCCGGTGCTGGGGATCGAACCGTGATCCCCAGATTCCGGAGTGAGACGCCGTGGCGCCACACCTCTTCCACTACCTTGGGTGGTTCCTGGTGGCCCCAGCGGTTCTAAAGGCTCTAGGCCTCGTATCTATGTCAGTCCTGGTTCTAGCAGCCATCACAGAGCACAGCTAGCTTTTGCAATGTCTGCACGATAATATTTAAAGTATGATATAATATACTTATTCTACATTTAGAAATTCCATCTTTCTAAACATGAACACAAACAGTGTCTAATGCAAGACATTATTTATGCATTGTAGCTTACCGGTGGAGAACCAAGCCATCCAAACTTTTCCTCCAATTTATTCATATCTCTGTCAAATTCGTTCAGGAATCTATATCGCAGAAGATTATCCGTGGCTAAATGAAACTGTCTCCTTGCATAATGGTAACTCTCGTTATTTCCCTTCCTGGGGAAATCCAACCATTCCGGGTGCCCAAATTCGTTACCTGTATTCAAAATATCAATTAACACTTTAATTACCACAAGGGTTGAAACACATTAAAACAAAACAGCATCCATTACATAGGTAAATAATGGCATGCTCTGGAATCCTGGTTCAAAACGTCAAATTAGTCCGTAAAACAGTTCCAAGCTTCAACGTAAGAGCTTTCGTGACACTGGCTAAGAGAACATTTAATTTTTACACCCAAAATTAAGCTAGAACTTTAAACAGTAGCACAATGTCATCTAGACTTTCTAAATTAATTCTAATTCAAAGAAACAAAGATACTGACTTTTTTTTCGATGTTAAATCTTGAAAATGCTACGAAAAGATACCAATTTTAATACATATATCCATTGCACCCAAGCCGAAGCTTCGAATAGTTTTATTTTCAGTATTTGATGGCATGATAAACATCGAGGAAGTCGCAGATATGCTACAAAAATTCACCACAAGACTTACAAAGGCTTGGGAAATTTAAATATTCACCGCAGACTCCTCAAATTCCCTATGAAGTCATGGCATATTCCCAAAAATTATATTTTTGCACTGCTTGAACACTTTACAGAACATCAGATTTGAAATGCATATATTCATTGCTGAGACAGAACGACATCGAGTTTCTTTTAAACTTTGATTGCATCAGAGCAGTCAAAAAGTGGGTCAGTGTCAGAGCAAGAGCTCATCTGCCACTTCTCCGGGTCTCCGGTGAAGTAGGTAGTGAACTGACATAAGAGAAGACGCGACACCTATCCCCTGTGTTCTCTCACCACTTTCAAATCTAATAAAAATGTGGAGGGCCAATAACCATGGGTGGGGTCCCTGCATCACCAAGTGCTGCTTCCCCCAACAGCCATAGGTCTCTGCATATTTGCGGCTGACAAAGTACTTCTCTTCATGCTGGCAATGGCTCAGTAGCAGCTGCTGACAGTACAATGCCACCTCTCTGCTCTTTTACTGAAAGCGGATAACACAGTCCTCAGGCAATGATGAGTCGAGAACGGCCAATGAGATGTGGGAGGGAGAATGGATGGAGTAATGCTTTAACATTTTAACGTTCCAGGCTAGATGCTGGAGAACTTCTACCTGATCACCACTTGACCTTTTGTTGTATTGCAGCAACTAAGTGGCACCCTAAGATTGCTGCCTTACTTCATCTTATGAAAATGTCAGTCCTGATAAAATACTCAGCTATTTTTTTTTCTTCAAATTTGAGTGAATGTACTGTTTGGAGAGGGAAGTGAAGCATTGCGGCAGGTTACTATGTATTGTATGTTTCTTAATTTCGGGGGTAAGGGCGTGCCTTTTAGGCATGAACGTGGGGTGAGGAAAGGAATTTTGCATATTTCTCCAACCGGATTCCCTTCCCCCTAAATAGCTAATCTGTGAGATCATGTTAAAAGAATACTTTTCTTGGAGGGCATACACAAACGAAAACTGTAGGGAGGTACTCATCAATAGAGGACAATTTCCCACTTCAGGGTTTCAGGTGACATCGTCGACTACTCCATCTGTACGTTTGCCCTCTGTGATGACATCTGGACCCTTCTTGAAGAACAACCTTGTTGCTAATATAAACTCATATGAGGCTACATGTTAAGGCACAATAGGAATTACCTACACTAAATCAGTGAATTGATTCTGGTTATTGTCCGCATAAAACAAAACCAATTTCACTGTTGTCCCATCAGCACAGGGAAGACGTCGCCCAGATAAGTCTTTACCTAGCTCCAACGGAACTCCTGAGGCAAGAAGTGGAAGGATGGATACTGATTTGCCCTCTCACTTAGCCTTCCCTGACATTCCACAATCTTTAAGAGCAAACAAGTAGAAAGTGAAGTACAGAACCTAGGAAAGGAGGGAATGCAAGCGAGAAGGGGTTTCGTTGGTAGAACCCAAGTACAATATCTATATATTTAGTTCAGATAGGTGAATGGTGAGCTGACAAGGACAATGGATGCCCTAATTTTCAGGCAGTCCATTGAAGGTATAGGTCCCCCATGATTCCTATCCACCCGTATAAGAAATTGAGCTACTGGTTGAAGGGGTGAAGCAATACTCAAGCAGGAACCACAATTGTCAGGATGAAGTCACAAGCAAACTCAAAATGAACCGGTGGTCAACCCTCTGGTAGCTTGGTATAGAGCAGTTGGACTTAATTCAAAAGCCATGTGTAAACTATTTGTGAAACACTTCAAACAGTAACACATTGAAAACACACCACAAAAGGATCCCACACCAGTATAGAAAAATAGAGCCATTTTAATAAATAAAAATGACAAAATCTAATCAGTAGAACCGGTGCAGGTTTAAAGTTTTCAGTGAAAACAGCACCAAAAAGCACAACGCTGCAACTGTGGATATCGGTCACATGTTCAGGCCAACTGCGATGGAAAATGGGCCAGCAACATGGACCCAGTTAGGCCCACTGAACAAAAGTACCTTAAGCCCTATTTGCAGAGCATTGCGATGCATCATGCAGTCGAGGTTATGCATCGGTTCGGAGGTGCTGCATGAACTTGCCCCGTTGTCGAAGATCTAGTTGATTAGGGCTTGCGATGCAAAGCCACTCTTTGCAGAAGAGTTGTGCAGTCAAATCGATTCATTGGTTCCGAGGAGCTGTGAGGCTGAAAGGCAAGAACCTGCTTTGTGTCCAGGCTACTGTCAAAGAGCAATGTGAGGGCTGCGTCGGAAAAGCTTTGCACAGGTGGAGATTCTGATGTCGTCTGCAAGGTTGAGGCGGAGTCCTTGTGTCAGTAGAACCCTCACAGCAGAGGCGATGCATCGGTTCTGCTTGGGATTGCGCCACAGAGGAGATGCGTTGGATTGTCTGGGTCTACAGATGGGCTGGCAGGTTACCTACAGGCCCCATTCCAAGGGTCCAGGACTGCGATGGCACCACATGGCAGGGTAGGACTTGCAAATAGAGTGCAGGTGCTGGACTCAAGGTTGTTTGAACCTTCTGTTCCTGAAGCTCTAGTCAGGAGGCCATCCAAATAGCCCTTGGAGTCACTTTGGGTCCTGGGTTCAACAGATGCAGCGGCAGTCTTTCTCACCCAGGCAAGAAGGTAGCAGGTCAGCACAGCAGTTCCTTCAGAGCAGCAGTCCAGCAGTGGCAGTCCTTTTAGCAGTGCTCTGCACACCCATCTTGCCAGTGATGGCCCATTCTGGCACACCTAAGCTCTCTAATGTGTGTGGTGTTGCTGTCTAGGAGGAATACACAAAGCCGAACTTTCAACTACACCCAGTCATATAACCCAGAGACAGGTTACAGGGCCTAAATGGCTAAGGGAAAAAAATGGAAAGTGGCATTTTCAAAATTGTAAATTAAAATCTGACCTCACCATGAATTAGGATTTTAAATAAGGATTCCAGAAAACCAACTATGAACCAGTTGCCTTTTCCCATTTTGAAATTACACTTAGAAAATTTAATAAGGTAATGTCAATGTTATCTTATGGGCGGAGAGGGGCCCTGCAGTAGTGAAAAACAATATTTAAGAGTTTCACATGGACAGGACACGTACAACTGAAAAGTATGTCCTATTTTTAAATACATTGGACAATGTCCTCTGGGCTATTCAGGGCCTACTCTAGGAGTGACCTATGTTTATTAAAAAGGAAGATTTGGGTCTGACAAGAGATATTTTGCCAGGTCGACATGGTAGTTTAAACTGCACCCTCAGCCGCTGCAGTAGTCAAAAGAAAGGACACACACATGAACTGTTAACAGTATTCCATTTAGAAATTACAGCTTATTCAATGTAATAAGGTAACTCCAAAGTTATCCTATCAGAGAGGGAGGCCTTGCAGTAGTGAAAAAAAGCGTTATACTATCATGACATGTAAAACCAACAAGTACATGTCCCCCTTTTTTAATATACTGGCCTGTCCAAGGGCTACCCTAGGGGTGACTTGTATGTATTACAAAGGAAGGTTTGGGCCTGTTAAAAGGTTTATTTTGCCAGGCTGAAATGGCAGATTATAACTGCACACACAGGCTGCAATGACAGGCCCGACATGTTTTTAATGGCTACTTAAGTGATTGGCACAGTCGGTGCTGTTGGCCTACAAGTACCATTTAATTTATGGCCCATTTAATTTGTGGCCTAGGGACTTACAGGTAAATTAAATATGCCAATTGGGGATATACCAGTCTTTCAAGGAGTAAGCACATGCACTGTGGCACTGAGTAGCAGTGGTAAAGTATTCAGAGTCCGAAGGCCGGCAAAAACAAGATCAGCAAAAATAAGAGGAGGAAGGCATAGGTTTTGGGGAAGACCACCCTAAAACTGACATGTCCAAGAACCTGCAGAACTGATCCATGAGATCAACTTAGGAAGATGTACTGGAGGGGCAACATATAATGGTACTCTGGTAGGGCTAAAAAAGGGGTGTTTAAGATCTTGGGGTTTCAAGTGTACTGTCAACGAAGGTAATGAATGGACTGTCGCATTTGTATGGAGTTTAGAACACTTTAGACAGTACATATGGGGATTTCACATTACCCTAGGAAGTGATCATAAATCCCTGGTCAAAGTCCTAACCACTAAAGGTTTACAAAGTGCCTCTTCCCGCTTTGCACGTATATCAGTCAGGATGATGGACTACAATTACAATGTACAATATGTTCCAGGCTTCAAGAATATTGTTACTGACTGTTTAAGTCATTTACCCTTACCCTGTACAAGTGATTCCACTGTAGACATTGAATCCTTCTGTGTGGCTAACATACTTGATCAGTTACCCTGTATTTCACAATATGATTGGTTGTCGGCCCAAGAAACTGATACCATTTTGTGCCAGGTAGTAAACTATATCATGAATGGTTGGGCTATTAAAAGAGACTTACCCCACCACATGTGCACTTTCTGGGAGTTAAGGCACAAATTGTCGTCCGAAGGTGGCCTTATCCTCAGAAATGGCAAGGTCATACCCCCTACCTCACTCCGACCCAAACTACTTGACATTTGCCACAACGGGCATCTTGGTATTGGAAGAACAAAAAGTAGGGTTAAAAACTCTTATTGGTGGCTGGGGTTGGACCTTGAAATAGAAAGGAAAGTGAGGAACTGCCCTGTTTGTGAGAACTCTGACAAGTCCTAAAGCACTTTTAGGCTACCACTTCAACCGCTGTCCAATCCAAGTATGCCATGGACCAGATTAGGAATGGACATTTGTGGTCCCATTTTGGAAAATGGTGAACAAGTCTTCCTTATTGTTCTGGTGGACCATTTCTCCAAATGGCCCGAAGTAGAAATTGTACGCAGTGCTGATGCCAAAACCATCATCAAGTTCTTAAAAACATTGTTCTTGAGAGAAGGTTTACCCAAGTGCTTTGTAACCGACAATGGTCCACAATTTATGTCTGACATTAAAAAAAAATGTCAATGACAATGGCATTTCTCACAAGACTACGTCTCTGTAGCACCCAGCTGGTAATGGTGCAGTAGAGAGATGTAATCGCATCGTGAAAGAGATTGTACAACTAGCTAATCATAACTACCTTTCCTGGAGGAAGGAATTAACACACAATGTATGGGTTTTACCGTGTCACACCCTGTGAGTCCACTGGTTCTAGTCCATTTGTGTTATTGAGAGGCAGAACACCTTTCACCAAAGACACTGTTGGGTGGTTAACTCCTAAGAAAGTAAACTGGTCCATGGAAAAAGTCAACAGCAGAATTTTGCACACTCAAAAAACCAGTAAGAATTATTACGACTCCAAACACGCCTGCAAACTTGTCAACATTCATGTAGGTGAGTGGGTCAGAGTTAAAAGAAATGGTTTTGTTACGAAAGGACTCAGCCGTTATTCTCAACCCCTTACAGTAGAAAGGATCTTCTGGACTTTCAGACTCTTAAGTGATGGAAAGGTGTGGAACTTTTCGTCCTTATTGTGCCGAGGGGATGGGACCACGGCTCTGCAGCACCCCAGTCAGGAGCGTAGGAGTGACCCCACTTCCTCTAGATAGGATTGGATTATAGATGATACCAGTCAGAGTTTCAACCCAGAAGAGTGTAAGGCTAGACCAAGTGTTCCCTTGAGTGATCTGGGTGATGACACAAGTGAAAGCTCCAACCCTGTAGAGAGTGATGCTAGGCTAAGTGAACCTAGGAGAGAGTTTTCCCAGTATGACCTGACGAATAACACTCCCGTTGAGGAAACCCTCATTAGCACGCCACTTGACCCTATCGCTTACAGTGTAAGTGACACACCTCAGGCTGGAACTTCCGACATTACACAAGATAGTTCACCTCCCCATGGTTCCCATGTTGGAGGGACTATGGTCAAGGAACCTGTTACAAGCAGACATGGCAGAGAAATATTTCTACCAAAAAAGTTACAAGATTGTGTATGTGAAACTTGTTTTCTCATTGTTTCCTCCCTAATCCCTATGTTCACCTTTTCCCTCCCCTATTGCTTCATTTTACAAATTGTTGTAAATGAAGAGATGTGATGTGTATTGTTCGAAGTCTCACGTCCTGCCTCATGCTGTCCCCTTGCAGCTCGCTCTCGCCCATGTCGCTATGACGTTCCCTAGTTCTATTGTAGAACCTTGGGTGAGGGGGGCAGTTGGAGGGCAGTTGGAGAAGGACTGTTGTACTGACAAGACGCCTACTGGTGTCAGGGCTTTACTTCAAATAAAGACTGCTTCGCTTACCTGTTCCTGGTATTGTGGTCTTTACAAATATGAAAAGTGTCCCAATAGTATTTCCATTGAGGTTATCAGCATGAACATAGGGCAACTTTTAAGATGGAAAATATATTCCCTGAGGAGTATCATAACTCAATTATAAACGACTTTACGCAGATTCCAAGGTTATTTTATGTAGCATCATTATTCTACTCCTCCACAATGTATTTTAGAGTCTGCAGCAGCTTCCCTCTCTGCCCAGCATCTCCCAACAGACTCTCACTGCCCCCATTCGTCTGTTTGCCTCCTCATTTATGGTAGTTTTCTGATCACCTTGCAATGATGGACTTAGTTTGGATTGGGAATCAAGTAAGTTGTGCCTACTGGGGTGCCCTTCATAGTGGTAAGAAATGTGTCCAGTTTTTCAGGTTTACAAAAATCTATGTTTCTTCCACTGAATATCAGCAGCATTGTGGCCGGTTCCTGCAAACCAAATAGAATATTAAGCTTCAGCAGTTTGGGATGCAATGTCAGGATATTAAATGTTTTTATTTAATAGGTTTGTTTCCTGCAAAAACATCTGCTGTAATGTAGAATTTGATATGGTAAAAGCAAATAGAATAATATTCTTTTTCACTGGCATCAAGACCTGGCTTGCTTGTTCGTGCCCCCAAAACCATGTAATATTTAGTCTGGAAAAATCTTGTTTGGGGTGGTGCTGGGGGGAGTTAATATCTTACACGATGAGCTCTCTGAATCTCTAACAGTGGGGAGAAGGTACGATGCAACGGATGTGGGAGAACTGTGGAAAAAAACATGCATCATGTCAGATTGTTCGGAGCCTTCTAGTATCCAAATTAATAGTACATTGTCCTGCCTGCTTTGATCTTCCAAGTCTCCCAGTTTTTTTATTTTTTTTTTAGCAATCCCTAGTTCAGGTCCTCAGTTTGAACTATAATTCAGAGTGTCCATTTGGCATGCCCACTGTTATCAGCCTCCTTCCAGATATTCACAATCCATTTTGAAATTGCTTTATTTCTGCTCGAATTGATTTCAATTTTGCCGTCAACTCTTTGGCTTTGATTTTCCAGTTACTGCCTCTAAAAAGGAAAGCAGTCACTGGATTTTATTTAGTAATAAGTGTATTCAATGAAGGGAATTGTTATCATACTGGTGTTATGAACTCTGAATACATTTGTTGCCAGCAAGTGATGCAGAGTGCCAGACAGGACATTCACATTGTGATAAGGGCCCCATAAAAGTGTCCAAAAAATAGGTGAGAGTCTAGAGTTTCATGGCCAGTTTGCTGGCCTTCTACAAAAGGAACCCTCACTGCTTCTTCCATGAAAGCAACTACTGCCGACGGGCCAAGAGGCAAAAAGATGTTAAATGAGGCACATTTTGTGTATTGCACAAAAGTCAGTCATCATGAACTAGCATCCGTACTTGAGCACATGGTAGTATCTCCTCCAACTATATATTTTGAGTGGATCAGACAATAGTTATCAACTTGCGGTTAGGTGTAGTAATGAACAGTTAAGGAAGGTTGCAGGCTGCAACTGAGCTCAGCCCCTCGGTTCAGACACATGCCCTCCAGCCGTTGTAACTGATCTATTACTGGTTTTAAAACACAAGTGTAGGGCCCTATTCCATGGAGCCTGATTCTCACGACAGATACAGTACAAAAAAGGTGAAAGAATGGTATAAACCAGTCCACCGCAAAGAGGATGACCCTTACCTTGAGCAAGCATCCACTTGGGGACCCTATATTCTATTTTGCAAACTGTTGGTCAGACAATGGAGACTTCGCTACTGTTATGAGGCACTGCAGCCTTCCCACAGGCCCCAGATTGCAACGTGACCTCACACAAGTCATTCTCGCTGGGTGTGGTGTGCATGGCTCGGATGCTGCTAGTTATCCTATACAGGAGTTCCAAAGCCTCTCCGCACACATCACTGGACACAGCCATTGTGCAACCACCATTGACCAGCCTGGGTGTGCCATGCTGTCTCAAGTCTGGTCTCCCCAGGGCACTTACATCGGAGCAGAGTTCCATGTTCAGGGCAGAGCACCATTCTAACCTCAACAAGCCGTCTAGTCCACAAGACCCATCTCTCCTTCCAGCACGACTGATGTGTCCAAATCTGATTTTGGCCTTACTGTTAAACACATACAATTATCTAGGCACTCTCTCCCATGCAATTTGCGGGAAGCACTACTTAGGCTATGTAATGTAGTGGATTCCCTCTTGGTATGACTAGAACTTCACAAGAAGGGTGATAGCACAGAGGTAGCCAAGCCCCCCCTAACAACTTGATAATAAAGTAGGATATTTTTTCTGGTCTAAAGATCTACCTCTACAGTATAATGTCCATATGCTTATAGCTTGCTTTATCAACATTTCAGTGTATTTACTTAGCAGAACACTTGCGCAAACTTACTGAAGTCTTCCTATAAAAAGTATGCGTTTTATTCTAACAGCATAATACCTTTAAAAACATAAGGCAAAGTACACAGTAACCTAGCCAAATATTATATAAATTATTTCTGTGCCAGATAGACTACAGCCTAGCAGTTGCTAAAAACCGTCTGCCACTTGCTCCAAGTTGCTGGAGTGTTTTCCTGTAAAATGAATGAAAAAAAAGTGACAAGCTGTTTGTTCACACATTACTTCAAAATATGCACACTGGTTAATCAGATTTTTCCATTATACTTTAACAGCTGATGCACATTTTCTGAGCATCTCATTTTGGATTTCCATTATAGATAAACAACTTTATTTCCAGGTAGTATCCATAAGCATCTGTCAGACAATCTTCTTAGCTATATCTTAGTCATTTGATGTGCATACTATAGTAAAAGCACACTGCACATTTTAGCATCTGAATTTAATGCAACAATGGTCCTCGTGCACCACATTTTCAGTTTTTGAAAGATTAACACTAACTTTGTCTCTGCAACTCACACTTCTAATTTATAGTGCTCTTCAATTATTGAGAAAATATTTATTGAAAGCAATGGTTTATTTGGTAGCTTGAAAGGAAACAAACATCACACATAGGGTTTGAAAGAGAAAAAAGGATCAATTAGAAACATTGTAAATCAGACAGCTGACTACTACTAAAAAATGTTGCATTTCGATTGGTTCCTAGCTGGTAGACATCTACCCAGGAGATTAATAGCTAGTACCCGACACAAATCTCATTACAGATTCAACCGAGATATCACTATGCCTTCTTCCTATACCAGCTAACTGTGCCCATCACAGGATTCTAATGAAAATAACTAGAATATTTACTAGCTCGCAGAATGTGCCTGCTCAGAGAAACATGGTGCTTGAGAACGCAACTTTAGTTTGATTCACTTTTCTGTGGAGGAGGCTGAATATGTGCATGAACATGGTTCATACCTCTGCTGTTTCTGGAATAAACGATTCCCCGAAAAGATTCCTTTGAATTTGTTTGTTTCACATTAAATTGCTACACGTAGCAACATTTTTTCTATAGAAAATATATATTTCCATATGTGATTTGTCATTTCTTTTGATTTACCTCATAATTATAAAAATATCTTGAGCCCAGTAAACATTCATGCAGATTGATGTAACTCTTGACAAGAGAAAGTTGGAAAAACTCAAAAGGATTCATTAAATATCCAACAGCAACTCATTCAGAGGTTCTTACTATCCATCGGAGTACAGATTGATTCATTTTTAATATCTTCACGCCCTTCCAAAAAAAAAAAAAAAAACATTCTAAGCCCATACATTTTAATAAAAAAATTCAAAAATCCTGTCATGGCTACCAAAATGTTACCATCTTAAACCTGACGATGTATTAAGAGACAGAGAGGATTGGTAGATTGAGTAAACAGATGTGGAAAGAAGATGCTGGGCTTAAGTAAGAATCTCTCTCATTAACATTTTAGCTTCTTAAAGTATATAATGCCATAATTACTAAAACCTAAAACCCATACTTGCAAATTTTTATTTAAACTGCTTTTTTCAGATCTACATTAATTCCTCAAAACTACTTTAAAAGTGTACTTCAGCATACTCCAAGAGAAAGGCTATAATTTCAAGAGTTCCTATTTCAGCAAAATGATGTCCAGATATCAGTGATGTAACACTGAGGGAAAGTGAGGGGGGGGGGCTGGAGCTCAAGGGCCCGTCTCTGGGACTGTGCATGGGTGAGGGGCCATCCCTATACTTTGCAGGGGGGCCCTCCCAAGTTTCGTTACGCCACTGCTAGATGTGCCTCAAGTTTTTCTGGAATAGAACATTTTAGCCCTCAAGTTTTTCATTAGAATGTCATGATGAAGCTACAGCATAACAGTTAGGACCCAATTCACAAACTGTCGTATGTATTGGAAGTACATGTTGCACTAAGCATGCCAGACTTTTTTGCTGACGCTCATGAGTGAAACTCTTGAGAATCAAAAGGAACTGTGTTATCAACTTTACCTTTCTACAGCATGAACCATCATTTCTATGACAAAATGAAACTCCTCATTGTGTTCATTTACTTATCTCTTCCACAGCAAATGATTCAGTTCTACAGCTCCTATTCAAATAGCATGGCATTTAGAAGTGTCATACATAGTCATGAATATAGAATGTTAGTGTGCTAGTTTTTCCATAGAACTGTACGGTAAAGCTGCAGTGAAACACTGGGGAATCAACTGTTTGACTGCTGCTGTTCTTTTGCTCACCATGCCATGTCAGTTTGGACCCAGACATTTGCTAAGCAGTCTTGACCTTGCTCCTTATGAGAACAGTAAAGCCCAAACTTCTAAGTCAGGTCTTCCCTAACCAGATCACATGCAACCCAGGACCGGTTTCGCCTTAGTTATGGGCTTACCAGGCAAGTACAAGCTTGGTTCCAGTGATAGTGGACACGGGACCACGTCTGGGCATACCACTGACACTTAGGGCAATACATGAAACACACAAAGCGTGATGGGAGGCTGCTTGCAATAAGTCTGTTCACTGGTAATAGCTTGGGATATCACTCAAACTCATCATCATTTTGCTCATTATGCCACCTCAGTTTTGACCCACCCATATGCAAAGCAGTCTTGACCCTGCTTCAAATGGGAACAGTCGAGCCCAAATTCAGGGGAATGGAGAACCAGTTAGCACAATTTGCAAGACTCTGCGATGAGTGAGAACAATGAATTTCAGACTGAGAGGATAAAATAGAGACTGCTTCTTCTCAGTCTATGCAGTCTGAGAAAGATTAAGCTCATTTTTGAACAGCAGGAACAATTGGAGAATCATTCAAGATGGTCAAACCTCAGAATTGTTGAGGTCCCGGAAGTAAAGGAAGATGATGTGGGTCCAATTGCTTATGTTCAATCGCTGCTAAGGTTGTATATCCTCCCTATGTCTTTACAGGATTTTACTATGAGGAGGGTACACAGAGTGCCTTCACATATCCAACATAATGCTAAATATCCTTGTACTATTTTGGTGAACTTTGCACACTATTGGATTAAAGAGAAAATCTTGACTGAAGCCATCAAGAAGAAATCTTTTGCTACAGAAAATGAATTCACCTTTCAACGGTTCTCCAATATGACTTTTGAACCAGCTCAGTGTTGGAGGTAATTTAAGAGAATGATTGTGTTCTTCCAGATGGCAGAGGCCCGTACTTTGATAGTCCAAAAGGCAAAGTTGAAAGTCTTGTTTTCTCAGGCAGAAGGCATAGGCCTGTTTAGCAGAGATAAAACAAGAATCCCCTTCAGTTTGAGCTACGTGGGGCATGGGGTTCACATGCTGTTACTCGGTTTTGAATACAGTCAATATTTTTTTAAAGATGATCGATGGAGAGTGGGTCACCGGGAGCGGAGTGGGTAGCTGGGATTTCTGCCCGAATCGGATATTCACACCAATCTGTCATGGTGTTAGCTGCCCAAGCGCATAGGAGAGGGTGCTGGGAGTGGGAGGAATGGTGGTTCTGCTGCTATGGCTAGGGGTAGAAGAATGGGTTGGGTGTGATGGGTGGTTGGGTTTGCATTTAGAAAAAGGAGGTACAGAAGATAGTTTTTGAAACTCAAAAGGAGCCCTCGTCAAATGCAGTTAGCATATTGGCTACACAGGGTGAAGAATGAAAATAATTTGAGAGCTGTTTGGGCTGATGAGGTTTGCACAATTTCTATACATTTTATAAGGTTTGCACTTTTGGCTGGGTACCAGTTGGGAAAGTGGTGGAGTTTTGGGTGTTGCTGTTTGTTGCTGCTATAATAGGATGCAATTAGGCCTATACACTTTTAAAATATTGTAGTTATCGGAGTGTGGGTTAATGGTATTTATTGGCCAGGGTTAATTTACACTTTGGTGCGACTGTTTGTGGCTTTGCAAATAGGCGATGTTAAGGCAAACATGAGTAAGTCATGGGGTAATGCCAATATGGGTTTAGTGATAATAACGAGGGCACGGTGAAAGTGTTTTCATTTCTTATTAATGGGCTGAATAATTGGGGGAAAAGGCAGGAAATAGAAATCAGGATTAAGGGGCATAATCCAACAGCAATCTTTTTACAAGAGACTCATATCCCCTCTAATAAGTTTGCTATGTTAAAAGCTTTGCCGTGGTTTAAATGTTTCTCCCCCAGGGGTGCAGCACATAGAGAGGTGGCAATTTATATTAACAAAAAGGTTGATGCAGACATACATTCATGGCATGCCGATATGGGAGGTCGATGGAGTTGGGTCAATGTTTCGATGAGTTTTGTACAATTCACTTAAGTAAATCTCTATGCCCCAGTCCAGGATGACCCAGATCTGCTTTTTAGGCTATTCTGATCATTAGCCATAGTGGGAGGGGGAAATTATTACAGGAGGGGATTTTAATTGTGTGCAAGAGTCTGGGCTGGATAATAAGTCAAGTAATAGGAAGCAACACAAAACTAAGACGGCAAAAGTCCTTGGGGAGTTTATTAGAATTTATGGATTACTTGACCCTTGGAGAATGACATTCCCCAAAAGAAAGGAGTTAAGTTGCTTCTCCGACAAATACAAAACTGCAACCTCTATCTTTTTCTTTTTAACCCTATCTACAGTTACATTTAAATATTTAAATATGACAAATTGATTTTCTGACGATTCTGCTTTAGAGCTCGATATAATTAGGAGAGCATAGCTGCTCAAACAAAGACTTTTTTTTTTTTAATTACTTGGAGGATGAGAGCTGTATTGGAGCAAACAAGTCGAAATTGAACTTTGTTTTAGAGAAATAAGGTTGCAGCCTCTAATGGAATAGTATGGGATCCCATGAAAGCTTCTATCCTTTTTTTTTTTTTAGATCTAGAGATATAGTCCATGTAGTTATTTTAAAAATCTGGCATGGATCCGGCCCTCCAGGACCGGTTTGGAGACCCCTGGCATAGACTTCAATTGGTGAGCTGAATCAACGATAAATATAAGGATATTTTGAGGTTGGAATCAGAGGGGAATAGAAAAGGACTAGAAGAAGTAAAACTGGCTCTCCAGGAACATTACTATGTTAAAAATTATGTACATACCTCTACATATCTGCAAAAGATATATGAACAGAGTAAATGTGCAGGGAAGCTTTTGGCACGTCAGACTCAGAAGCAGAGTTACAAGAATTGGTGGAGGTGGTAAAAGGTTTACTAGCGGACAAGGTTGGGTGCTTTGGTGGATTTCCCTCTGTGTTTTATAAACTATTTGCTTAAGTTTTATATCTCCATTTTTTGGAAGTTTCAAACTACATTTTAAAAGGCGGCACGCCTACTCTGCCTTCAATTTAGGGAGTGTGGTTTGCTTCCCCAAAAACGGAAAAGATCCTACAGACTTAAATTCTTATCAGCCCTTTAGATTTTTAAACCTGTGGACTAAAAAATTATTATGAATTCAATAGTGAATAGATTCAATAATTTAGCACCTAAATTGATCCATGAGGACCAGAATGGTATTAGTGCAGGACTACAGCTCAGTGCAAATACTAATTATTTAATTGAAGCTTTGCATAGGTTTACTACACATCGGGTACTGGCAGTGCCATTTTTGCTGGACGCAGAAAACGCATTCAGTCTCACTGTCTGGGAAACCCTTCTTTGTATTTTAGAAAGATTTGGCTTCTCTGCCCAAGCCACAGGGTTTATTAAAAATAAGTATTATAATACTGAAGCCAACCTAATTATAAAAGCAACTGAGATGGGTGCATTTAAAGCCCGACGGGGAACTAGAAAGGTTGCTCCCCTTTCGCCGGTCCTTTTTGCTTTTTTTAAATAAACCTCTAGCTCAAGCTATTCGGATTGGTAGAACTATCCAGGCGCCGATACCCTTGATGGCAAAAATGTAATTTTTATGCCGATGATATTAAGTTAATATTGAGCCCCGAGAAGGAAGTGCAGGAGAAAGTGTTCTACCCCACATTTCATGTTTGGGGGGAGGGGCAAAGGTATTAAATCCAAGACCAAAGCTATTCTCAGCAACTGTCCAAAAGGAAAGTTGCTGCCAGATTGTTGGGTGTGTGCATACCAAACCAAAACCTTGTTTTATTGGTTTTTTTCCTGAATACATCAGAGAACTATATGATATAAATTATGATTCTCTTTTAAACAAAATCAAAGGACTAGTAACTAGGTGAATATAACTCAAGTTAAAGCTTTTAGGTAGAGTAGCTATAATAAACATGGCGGTTCACCTCTTGTTTAATTTCTTATTTGCTGCCGCCCCTTGAGTATTATATCCCTGGTTTTTAGGTTGGATGACTATGTTTTTGTCCTGTTTATGGGCAAAACCATACCCAAGATTAGCACTAGACACTTTACATAAAAGTTTGGAGAAAGGAAGTTCAGCTTTGCCTACGTAAAGTCCTATTATTTTGAACAATATATTGTTAGGTTGCTGGAAATCTGCACTTTGCGTAGCTTTTTTCAGAATGATCTGATAGATTGATGGAAAATCAAATCTGAAACCCTTTAAGATTAACTAAATGCCCCCAAAAATGACATTAGATATTGCTACGGTTTTTAAAAAGAAAGATACAATTTTACAGAAAGTAGGATCTTCCCTATGTAAAGTCAGAAGCGTATTTGTATCAAATTATGTGGAACAGGGAGCCACAATGGATTCCGCGACTGTCATTCGATGGAAGAATAATGATTTTGTGAAATTATCAGATTTTTTTGGGTGAATGACAAATGGAAAAATTGGGAAGTGATATTGTGGGTAATTCAAGATAATAAAAAGTGGCTATAGTGGTCCTATAGAGCTCTTCATGTTTCTTTACTGTATACGGATCCAAAAGAAATATTGGACAGGATGGCAGCAGAGGAAAAAGAATTTTGGAACAGATATTTTTGTGGCAAGATCACAGCTCCTTCAGAATTGGAAGTTGAAGCTAGTTCCTAGTTTCTTTGACTGACTTAGTAAAATGCAGATGCTAAGGGAAAGAGAAAAAGTGTTTTTGCGTGAATGGGTTCCTCAAGAAAATTCTGAAAATCATGGGCTCTTTTTTAAAAAAGCTAAGAGAATTGATTGTGGGAATTTTTGAGGGGTGAGAGGGGATGGGATTTGATTAAATGTATTTATATAAGGGTTTTTAAATTCTTTTCCGCCATCGTGTAGTTTTCAGCACTGGTCATTTTTCCTGTTGGAATACATTTATTGTATGTAGAGGGTGGATTTTGTAATGTACCTCAGATTGAATAAAAGATTAAAAAAAGGTTTATGCCTTTATTCTGAACTTTAGCCTTCCTTCATAGGATAGCTATGGTTCTTTAGAAAATGTTGGGGGGTGAATCACTGCAGGTACATGCTAACACTAAGGGCCTCATTACAATGTTTGTCGGAATGGTTCCAAACTGACTCTGGTTCGGGGAGACCGACCGACTACAATGTTTCCGAACACCGTTCAGTCGGACTCCCATTGACTTCAACTGGAGGCTGAGTTCCGACCAACAACATTGAAGAAAGAGGTGGGTGTGGAAAACCTTGCAATCTGTGGCAGGCACCCCATGTTGCCTGTAAGAAGCAATGCTCTCGCAACCACAATGCAGTGTAAACCATACAAAACAGTAATGACAATAAGGTAGCAAACAGCAGATCTTTATGTTCTTATTCTTTTTCAAAAGACGGTTTATTGGATCCACATTCAGCCGACACGTGTTTCGTCGTGTTCAAAAAGTGGAGTCGACACGACTCTTCAGGGCTGGTAAATAGACCCAGGCATCTATGGGTCGATGCGAAACGTGAGTTTAGTTGAGAGAAGGATCCTCCTTTCGCTAAGTTATCAAAAAGGTCTGATGCTGCCTTGTCCCTGTCCATAATAGGGAGCAAAAGAATGAAATGACCAAGTAAAGTAACGTGGAGGCGCCCAATCTGAAAAGACAGACAGAGGAAACAGCTAATAGGGTTTGTAGCAGTATCAGATAGATAGGCGCTCTACCTAGAATTTACGTTACACTCCGTAGGGAAATGATGTCTAAGGCGTGGTGCGTAAAGAGCGAACGGAGTAACCCTAAACCGTTCCAAGAAAATCAGAAAGACTTTCGCAAACTATAAGAAGCAATGCTCTCGCAACCACAATGCAGTGTAAACCATACAAAACAGTAATGACAATAAGGTAGCAAACAACAGCAGATCTTTATGTTCTTATTCTTTTTCAAAAGACGGTTTATTGGATCCACATTCAGCCGACACGTGTTTCGTCGTGTTCAAAAAGTGGAGTCGACACGACTCTTCAGGGCTGGTAAATAGACCCAGGCATCTATGGGTCGATGCGAAACGTGAGTTTAGTTGAGAGAAGGATCCTCCTTTCGCTAAGTTATCAAAAAGGTCTGATGCTGCCTTGTCCCTGTCCATAATAGGGAGCAAAAGAATTTACGTTACGGAGTGTAACGTAAATTCTAGGTAGAGCGCCTATCTATCTGATACTGCTACAAACCCTATTAGCTGTTTCCTCTGTCTGTCTTTTCAGATTGGGCGCCTCCACGTTACTTTACTTGGTCATTTCATTCTTTTGCTCCCTATTATGGACAGGGACAAGGCAGCATCAGACCTTTTTGATAACTTAGCGAAAGGAGGATCCTTCTCTCAACTAAACTCACGTTTCGCATCGACCCATAGATGCCTGGGTCTATTTACCAGCCCTGAAGAGTCGTGTCGACTCCACTTTTTGAACACGACGAAACACGTGTCGGCTGAATGTGGATCCAATAAACCGTCTTTTGAAAAAGAATAACAAAGATCTGCTGTTGTTTGCTACCTTATTGTCATTACTGTTTTGTATGGTTTACACTGCATTGTGGTTGCGAGAGCATTGCTTCTTATAGTTTGCGAAAGTCTTTCTGATTTTCTTGGAACGGTTTAGGGTTACTCCGTTCGCTCTTTACGCACCACGCCTTAGACATCATTTCCCTACGGAGTGTAACGTAAATTCTAGGTAGAGCGCCTATCTATCTGATACTGCTACAAACCCTATTAGCTGTTTCCTCTGTCTGTCTTTTCAGATTGGGCGCCTCCACGTTACTTTACTTGGTCATTTCATTCTTTTGCTCCCTATTATGGACAGGGAGAAGGCAGCATCAGACCTTTTTGATAACTTAGCGAAAGGAGGATCCTTCTCTCAACTAAACTCACGTTTCGCATCGACCCATAGATGCCTGGGTCTATTTACCAGCCCTGAAGAGTCGTGTCGACTCCACTTTTTGAACACGACGAAACACGTGTCGGCTGAATGTGGATCCAATAAACCGTCTTTTGAAAAAGAATAAGAACATAAAGATCTGCTGTTGTTTGCTACCTTATTGTCATTACTGTTTTGTATGGTTTACACTGCATTGTGGTTGCGAGAGCATTGCTTCTTATAGTTTGCGAAAGTCTTTCTGATTTTCTTGGAACGGTTTAGGGTTACTCCGTTCGCTCTTTACGCACCACGCCTTAGACATCATTTCCCTACGGAGTGTAACGTAAATTCTAGGTAGAGCGCCTATCTATCTGATACTGCTACAAACCCTATTAGCTGTTACCCCATGTTGCCTGCCACACTGTGCATGGTTGGAAAGAGGGGACCCATGGGGACCGCCATGGGCCCCAACTGGAGGCCTCTGGGTGAAAGAGGGCCTTATACAGGCCCCCAAGCTCGGTTTCCAACAGCCGATCTGTGTCGGACAGACCGAGTAGGAACGGCTGTCGGAATTCGACATCATAATCGATCGGTCGGAAATGCGGCCTGTAGACCTCTACAATTCTGCTCTGACCGATTAGGACTCTCCGAATGGCAGTCGGAACAGAGTCAGGATGACCGACCAAAAACCTTTTATTGTAATCGGTTGGTCGGAAATGCTTCGGAGTTGGTCGGAAACTTGGCTTCCGAAACAGGTTCTGTCAAACCGAAGGCCATTTGGAGCCTTTCCGACCAACACTGCAATAGAGCCCTAAATGTTTGCATGTACCAGTTTCAAATACTAGGCAAAATACCTTGTAGGCTACTAGGCTAACTTAGGGGCAATGTATTGAATATTTAAAAGTTGGGTTCTTTCCTTTGAAAAGGCATATTTTGACAATTATGCCTGCAGGGTTAACGCTCCAGGACTCGGGTTACTCAGGTAGGCCTGAAGTGTAATTTTCCCTGGTCACTGTAGTGAATGGCACAACATGTGCCTAAGCCATGGATGGCTTACCTTTTCCATGCCACTGGCCAATTTACTGCACTATAAACCTGGCATCTCATCCACAAGTCAGTGCTACAGAATACTGTGGCAAATGCAAAAACACCAATTGATGGACAGAATGCAGAACAATGTCATACATTCACCCCAGTACAGAGATCTGGGCATAAATCCATCGTTTTTGTGCACTCCACGCCACACCAGGTCAGACATGGCCATATGCAAATCAGCCTTGACCCTGTGCCTCATGGGAACAGTCCAGCCCGAACTGCCAAGCCATGTCCTGCCTGGACCGGAATCAAGCATCCAAGGACCGGTTTCTGGCTATCAGCCGTCATTAGCCTGGATAGCTTGACTCCAGTGGTGTTGAGAGCATGGGACTCACGTCTGAGCATACCCATCCCACTCGGGGTGACAAATGCAAAAACAACAATTGATGGACAGAATGCAGAACAATGTCATACATTCACCCCAGTACAGAGATTTGGGCCTAAATCCATAGTTTTTTTGCACTCCACACCACCCCAGGTCAGACATGGCCATATGCAAATCAGCCTTGACCCTGTGCCTCATGGGAACAGTCCAGCCCGAACTGCCAAGCCATGTCCTTCCTGGACCGGAATCAAGCATCCAAGGACCAGTTTCTGGCTATCAGCCGTCAGCCTGGATAGCTTGACTCCAGTGGTGTGGAGAGCATGGGACTCACGTCTGAATACTGTGGTAGCACCACTTCAAAAATACAAATATAGTGCACTGAGATTGTGAAACATGCATCGTTCAGGTATATGTTCACCATGCAATCACCAAGAAGGAGCATACCCTTTAGTAGATGGCAACCCGCCATCTTGAATGGCAGTAAACAAGCCACTTGTTGAATGTTTCAAGTTTATCACCAGAAGCAGACCCATGTCTTTCTTTTCTACCATGAAAGGTTTGTTGAGCAACCAGACTGGCTATGAAGTAGAAGGGACAATGGCTTCTTTGAATAAAAGAGTTTACCCCAGAGTGATCAAGAGGCTGTCCGCGTCCGGGAAGGAAATGGCCTTTGGTATTTTCCTTTGTACCGGAGTTCCGTAGATCTATTTGAAACCCTGAACCTGTTACACCCTAGCATCCCCTGTTACTCCCTCCATATGCTAAGGAATTAACCTGAATGCCCCCCCAATCTTGATTGAGAAGAATGCATTTTCCTGACCTGAGTTTCCACCGGGGTCATTGTCAGCACCGCAACCGGTTCCACTCCCCTGCAGCAATGACCACCTCTGGTCAGAAAAAACACTCCAAATCTGGTTCTGGTATGGATACTTGTTGTTTCCTTGGTCCCTGTGGGTAGCTGGAGAATAGGGATAACCAGAAGAACTCCTGCCTTTACCAACCTGTCAAAATCCTGTTTGGCAAACACATTTTCCATAGATTGAAGGGATTTTTCCAGAGACTAAAAGGTGGTGACAAACGTGCTCAACTCTCTTCTAAAGAGCTTGCCAAAGAGACTTCCACCCACCACTGCTCCCGCTTCCAATGTGGCTAGTTCCCCTTACTTTGGGTCAATCGTGATAAGCAAGAAATGCGGTTTCTCAGTTGAAGGAGCAAAAGTAGCATTCCCTCAAAAGCAGATAACCCTTTGAGCCCAAACAGATAGGATTTCAGATAAAAAGAGATTGCTGGTGTCTATCTTCCTCTCAGATATCCAAGAGCTTATTTTGACTAGCCTTGCAAGAACAAGCAATCACCTTATTGGGGTCTTTGATAAACGTTGCTATGAAAGTGGCCATCTTGCCATTCATTTCTGACGTCAGAGCGACCTTTCAGACCAAGGATTGTCTTGGGCATTCTGGTCATAGGTGGCCCCTCATTTCTTTATACATGAACTTGCAAATTAAATTACCCACACACTGAGTTACGTAGACTGCTGACTGAGGATGGTAAATGTTTCCCAAGTCTCGCATTCCTTTCTGTTCTACTGACCCTGCAGTTCCTGTATTAAAAGGAGTCGAATCTGGTCAGTAGTGGGATAGAGAAAGCGTGAGCCACGAAGCGCAAGCGTCTCTGCAATCACGGTTCCCCTATTAGTGCGGATGTAAAACCGCATTCAATGGCCCAGAGAGAGAATGGCCCTCCAGGTTTTTTAGTTTCATTTTTTAGTTAACATGGTGGGCCGAAGGACAGTGTTAGGAAGAGCAGCGCGTCACCTGAACAAGGAGAGATCAATAAATATGAGATTTTAAAAAAATGGCTAGTAGGCAGCACAAAGGAAAAACAGAAGTCTCACTAGCGGACCGGATGACAATTCAAAGTGAAAAGGACAATATTAACAGAATTCTCAAAACATGGGTTAACAATTACATTCAAATAACAATCACAGCCACACTAAGAACATTTCCAAGGAAGAACACTTATCAGGCTGCTGAGCAGAGTAGAAAGAGGAAGCGCTGTTTCTTGGGAATGTTATGTGGTGACCACTGTACCCGACTGGTGGACTCACTTTTTTAGCTTGGACTCATGGGTATGGTTGTCCTCTGCCTTAATGTTATTACCTGTTAGTTGGCTTGCTTTGCTGAATTTAAGAAGGTAACCATAATCTGAGCCTCTGTGTCTTTAATAGAATTGAAATTTTCCTTCACGATAGCAAGGACATTTTACATTACCCACCTAATAAAATTATAGTTAAACTAAGGAGGTATATCAAGAATAAACCTCGAGCAACTTTTATTCATCAAATTAAAACATTAAAAAAGTACAACACCATTTGTCAAGACCAATACAGACTAATTAAGACTAATTTTTGATATTCTTAAACCCCATATTCCCCGCTCACAGAGACAAAAAGTCTCACACCCCTTGCAGACAATGACATTTAAGGCTGTTCACTCTACTTTGCATCATTGTTTACAAAACTGATCTTCTGCTCTTTTCTTGGCACCCCTTGCCTTGCATTTTACTCCCTTCCCACTTGGGCTATAACCTTCATAGCAACAAATAAATCAGGGCGTGTTGGGGAAAGATCCCCATGTAGAAGTTCAGTCACTATTTCCCTTCAGTGAAGTATTGACAGAACAATCAAATGCTATCTTCTGGCAGTGGTAACGGGTCTAAAAGCAAAACAGGTAAAAGAGAAAAAAATATAGGGTTGAATAACAATCACAGAACTTCTAGAGGTAAATTACTTAATGCCGGTGCTGGATGGCAAGGCACTCAAAACAGTGGGACAGCCCAGTTACAAAAGTACAAGATAGTCCATATGGTAAACAACCTTTACAACGCAACTTTTTCCACGCAGTGCCTTTACAACGCAAACAATTACAACGCATTGCGCTGGGGGGCGCTCTAGGATAGGGAATGTGTTTAGTGTACTATCCAACACCTTCCCTACTATCCACGGGGACTGGAGTTGGAATAGTAAATTAAACTATTCACTATCCAGCGCCTAAAAGCACTATGCATTGTAATGGTATGCGTTGTAAAAACCGCGTTGTAAAAGCATGCCATGTAAAAGCATGCGTTGTAATGTCATACATCCGTCCATATGGCCTATAAAACGATGGTTACCTCCAGGATTCGTTTCGGATCATTCTAGGCCGTAAATATTCAGAAATAATAAATAAACTGTGCCTGGGACGCAGACACAATAAAAATCATCTCGAGCCTCCAGGTCGAGCTCTTTTCCACAGTTGTGATATTCACTCTTGCTTTTCTCTAGCAAAACGAAATAATTAACAATATTCCGCTGCGCCTGGAAAGGAAGTCCCATGAGCACATAAATCACAGATAACTACAAGAAGCGTACAATGTCCAATAACGCTTACCTATGAAGTTAAGGTATCCCTCGCCGCCGAGAGCGTGAGTGATGAGACGGATCATTTTATGAAGCTGGATCCCGCGATCGATAACGGGAGTAAAAGGAGACAGCATGCTCATGTTTGTGTACATCTCTGCATCCATCAGCCAGAATGCCAATGTCTTATCCCCGACAAGGGCCTGCACAAAAAAAACAAAGAGGCGCATTAGCTCCCGGGGTACAAAAGTTGCACTGGCTGTCACTCGTTGCTAATACTGCTAACGAGGACAGCAGGTCTGGGATAAATTGTTAAGCTAAGCCCACGTCTCTTAAAGGAACACGAATCCTTAAAACGTCCTGCAATTACTTTATTTGTAGAAAAGGGTAGAGATGAAGGAGAACAGGCATGTACAAATCGAAATTGA
Source organism: Lissotriton helveticus (assembly GCF_964261635.1). Taxonomy (NCBI): domain Eukaryota; kingdom Metazoa; phylum Chordata; class Amphibia; order Caudata; family Salamandridae; genus Lissotriton; species Lissotriton helveticus. The sequence continues at coordinate 1,376,448,166 of NC_136069.1, read as the reverse complement.
CCAGGTAGGTCTGAAAATAGTTAGCATTAAATAAGCGTGCTCATGTGAAAAAGAGAAAAACTATTTTCTTCTTTCAAGATGCCGATGGCGCGAACATCTGGCCTTTCCTGCATCACATTAATAAAGTATGCGCTGTTCAAGCGAAGCCTCCTGCGGCTTGGTTTACCAGCAGACTTGATTTTTAGGCCCCATCATCTTTTTATACAAAATAAAGGCACACAAAACTGTCAGAATAGCACAGGGACTCCGGCACGCCCCTCCCTGGATCCTGATGCAGTTGAAGTACGCAAACCTCCATGAATACCCTATTGCCCCTTTTCTGCAGACTTAATTTCCTATGTTCTCACACAATGCATTTGCTTTCTGCATATTTACTCTGTTCATGTCATTTCATGCTCGTTAATATTTGCTCTATATGAAATTTGATGATTTGCTTGTTTTCTTTAATGTATTTTACACTTACTCATGCTTTCCTTTAAGTTGTAACTTATTGTCATATACATTTTCCTGTTTCTTCACTTTTCCCCCCTTTTCCCTTCTCCAATAAAATCAAACTTAAAGAATAGCTCAGGGAACTTCCATTGATGGAATCTTCGCAGGAAAAAGCAGAGGACTATGCAAAAATAACCTTTATCTGCTTTGCTCCATTTTGTCTGCTTTTCTTGTTCATTTGTCAGTATCATTGGCTGGCATATTCCACGTCACTTTGACAAACAATCATGTTTTTAATAAGGCAGTTGACATTATTACAAGACCCAGCCAGCCTGGTGTACTTGCACAAGGAGCCAGATGCCTGAAAGGGCCCTCGGAAGTCTGATTACTTCTGTATTTTACTAACTAGGCACAGGGGTGTCGCTTTTGTCTCGTTATGAGTTTGGCGGTCCACGAACCGCCAGAGTGGCTGGTGCGCTGCTGTATTCAGACTGCCCTATTACGACCAGGGCAGTAGGGCCGCCCTGGGACCACTGCAGCCGCCAGGGTTAGAGATCCCTGTCTGTGATGCAGCGGTCTTAAGGCCGCAATATGCTTGGCGGTGCCACTACAGGCCAACAAGCATATTATGAGTTTCCTCACCGCCACACTTTTCATGGCGGTGCAACCATCATGAAAAGTGTGGCAGTGAGGAAATCAACAATGGGGTGCATGCAGGGCGGGCACATGTTGTGCCCCCCTTGTGTGCATGCACCCCAGTACCTGCAGGGCATGACGGGAAACCAGACCCCATGCACTGCTAGCTTGACTGGAGGCCCCTGAACCCAACTATAAACACCAGAATCCATTTATTAGAGGGGTTTCACATGCCAAACTTTCCCCCTGGAGCTACGCTTCTACCTATGCAACACTATACAACAATTTGGGCTGATTCAACCCTAGATTCACCAATTGAACCATATGGGAGGAAGGAATTCAGGTACAAGTGAAGGTGCTGAAAATTGTATTCTGATAGAAATGAGAGTCTCTAGTGGACAGGTTTGTACCCTGTCCAAGTAGGGACCCTTCTTTCTAGTCATAATTGAGTTACACACCTACAATAACCCCTGCTCAGTCCCTTGGTAGCTTGGCATGAGAAGTCAGGCTTATTTCGGAGGCAATATGTAAAGTGTTTGCACAATACCCACATTAATACAGTGAAACCACTACAAAAGGACACCACACCAGTTTGAGAAAAATAGTCAATATTTATCTGTGTAAAACAAGATCAAAATGATAAAAATTCAACTTACAGCAATCAAAATTCGAATATTTTAAGAATACAAAACTAGAATTAAAAGACAGTTCTTTGAAACTGGTAGCTCCGTCTTGGGCTATCACACCGTCGTGAACAGCAACTCCAACAGTTCAGGCAGGCCGCAAGGTTGCGGGCCAGCTATGGTGTTGCGATGACACACAAACAGTACTTTTGGAAATGCATGACGTCTGGGACATTGCTTTGAGATCCCAAAGATGCTGCGTCGTCGGCAGGCATCAGCTTCAGAGTACAGTTTGCAATGCATTTGACTTCCAGGGCCCAATGACTTCTGCATCGAACTCCCTGACGTTGAAGTCAGAAGCGCCGGCGGCATTGGGGCTGCATTGCGAAGTGGGGCGATGCAACGTGCGGTGTCCATAAGCAACGGTGCAGGCAACAGCCTTGTTGTTGCTGAAGAGTGGTCCTCAGTAGACCCAAGGTTGTTGTGTGAAGTGGGACAATGCCTCATGGGGTACCCACAGGTCGCAGTGCAAGCAGCGGCATTGGTTGATGATACTTAAGTCAATCGCACTGACTTCAGAAGACCAGAGCTGCGGTGTGAGACGGGGCTCTGTTTCATGTACCACACTAGCAGTGTCCACAGGCCACGGTGCAGGCAGTGGCGTCAATGTCAGCGTGGAGCGTTGTCTGTGACACCAGGGCTGCGCTGTGAAGTAAGGAGATGCGACGTGTAGTGCCAACAGGTCACTGTGCAAGCAGTGGCTCGGTGATGGCAATGGGTGGCATCGGTGAGACCAGAGTTGCATTGTGAGGCGGGCGATGCAGCGTGCGTTGCCAACATGTCACAGAGCAGGCAGCGGTGATGGCGTCCGGTTACTGTTTCTTCTTTTGCAGCAAGAACAAACAGTTTCCAATGCTGGTAAACAGATGAAGTTGAAATCTTTGATGTGCCTGAGACTTCCAACAGGTGGCAAGCTCTACCTCAAGCCCTTGAAAAAACGTTAACAGGATTCAAATTAGGTCAGTCCAGTTTTTTCACTGCCTCAGATAGAAGCAGCAACTGCAGTCAACTCAACAAAGCAACACATAGCAAAGGGCAGTACTCCTGGCAGCTCTTCCAGCTCTTCTTCATGGCAGGTTCCTTAGTCCAAAGTAATCTTAAAATGTGGGGTCTGTGCCCCAATACTTATACCAGTCCTGGGCTTTGAAGTCGCCCTACTTCAAAAACAGTCCTTGTTGTGCACATAAATCAGTTATTTCCTGCCCTGTTCCAGACACTGTTCAGGAGGTGGAGACTTCTTTGTGAGTACAGGCACAGCCCTATTCAGGTGTCTGTGGCAACCCGTCCCACCACCCTTAGCTAAGGAAGGCCCATTGACCCAGTGATTGGTCAATCAAGACATGCAGTACACACCTCAGCTCCCTTTGTGTGTTTGTCTAGAGTGCATGCAGGAAACACCAGCGGTCAACTACACAGACATGGATTCTACAGACAGTCACAGAATGGTTAAGCACAAAAATGCCCACTTTCTAAAAGTGACATTTTCAAACACACAATTTAAAAGTCATCTGTACTAAAAGATGTATTTTTAAAATTGCGAGTTCAGAAACCCGAAACTCCAGCTTTCTATCATCTTCCAAAGGGATTCTGTACTTGAAAAGATGTTTCAGGCAGACTCCATGTTAACCTATGGAAGAGATAGCCTTGCACTAGTGAAAATGAGTTGCACAGTATTTCACTAGCAGGATGTGTAAAAACACCCCTCTACATGTCCTACCTTTTCAATACACTGCACTATGCCCAGGAGCTGTTTTGAGCCTACATTAGGGGTGCCTTACATGTAGAAAAAGGGAAGATTATGGCCTGGCAATTGGGAGCACTTGCCAGGTCGACATGGCAGTTTAAAACTGTGCACCAGACACTTCAGTGGCAGGTATGAGACACATGTGAAAGGTTACTGGTGTGGGTGGCACAATCAGTGCTGCAGGCCCACTCATAGCATTTGACTAACATGCCCTGGGCACACCTGTGCACATCACGAAAAACTTACTAGTAAATCAAATATGTCAATCATGGAAATGGCAATCAATAACTCAATTTACAGAGGGAGCACTTCCACTTAAGCGCTGATCAGCAGTGGTAAAGTGCACAGAGACAACAAACCAGCATACTATACCAAAAAAACAGGAGATCAGAAATCAAAAATACAGTGGAAACACGCCAAAGGATGCCAGGCATTACACATGTCCCCACCAGTTGAATGTATGGAGAACTACCCACCCTCCTGGGAGTTCTCTTCACTAAGTTAGAAGAACCTGAACAGACTATCAGAGTTGGCGTGTTCTGTGCCAGGGTGGTGTTCCACCATGAAGTAAATTCCTTGTAGGGAGGTGGGCCACCTCAACCATTTTGGGTTCTCACCCCTCATCTGCATCAACCATAGGAGGGGCCTGTGGTCTGTCTGCACCCGGAAGTGAGTCCGAAACAAGTAGGGTCAGCACCAGTTGCATAGCAAAAGCTTCCCTTTCAATTGTGCTACACCTCTGTTCTCTGGCAAGTAGACTCCTGCTAAGAAGGCAACAGGTTGGTCTAGGTCCTCTTTGTTAAGCTGCGAGAGCACCACTCCCACACCATGCTCTGAATCATCTGTCTGCTCCACAAATCCCTTGGAGAAGTCAGGGCCAGAAGCACAGGTGCCATGCACATGGCCTTCAGGGTGTCAAAAGCAATTTGGCATGTCTCAGTCCAGATGATCGGTCTAGGCTGCTTCCCGGAAGTCAGCACTCTTAGGGGAGCCACAATTGTGCTATACCCCCTGACAAATCTCTTGTAGTATCCCTCAAGACCTAAGAAGGCTCACACCTCTGTCTGGGTCTTGGCGGATGCCCAAGCCAGAATGGTGTTAATCTGGAGTTGTGGGAGTGCCACCCGGCCGCTTCCTACCTAGAGTACCAAGTACACCAGTGACCCCTGCCCTATCTGGCACATACTGGCCTGGATACCGAGGCCTGTGGCTTGCAGCACCTTCAACACTTCCCAGATGTGGAGCAAGTGGTCCTCCCAACTCGAGCTGAAGACCGCAATGTTATCTAGGTAGGCAGCACTGAAGTCTTGAATCCCAGACAAGACTTGATTGATCAACATCTGGAAGGTAGCAGGGAAGTTCTTTAACCCCAAGGGTATAACTGAATTGGGAGTGCCCCTCCGGCATTGAGAACAGCAACCTCTTTGGCCACATCAGTTAAAACAATCTGCTAGTACCCTAGTTTTTTTTTGCTGTTGTGGAGTTTCATATAGCGCAAACTAGACCCGAAGGTATCAGAGCGCTTTACATGAGCATTAGTGACATTACAGAAGGACACATTCATTTTTGTGAGGCACAGGAAGATTACGTGATTTGGCCAGAATCACAGAATGTTGAGCGTCTGTGCCGAGACTCGAACCAGGTTCCCCAGCTCCGAGGTCGACCACCCTAGCCATTAGGTCACATTCTCTCTCAAATCAAACGTGCTGAGGAACATGGCAGCTCCCAACCCATTAATGAGCTCATCAGCTTCGGGAAAGGGGTGGGTGTCAGTCCCGGTTATGGCGTTGAGCCCACGGTAGTCCACACAGGTCTGCAGTTCTGGTGTGGCATCATGCGCAGCAGCCTTAAATAGCAAAATCACTAGGCTGGACCGAGGACTGCTGGATGGCTCAACTACCCCTAAAGCTAACATCTTGGATACTTCATCCTAGATGCTGGCCTTCACTCTGGCAGCTAACCTGCACATTTTGTGTTTTACAGGTAGGCTGTTCAAAGTGTCCACATCATGCGTACATAGATGGATGACTCCTGGGGTGAGTGAGAATAGAGTAGTAAACTGTCCCAGTAACTGATGAGTCACTGCTGCTCCAGGGTCAGAGAAGGGGATAGGATCAAACCTTCTATGGACTCATCTTGCTCTTTGGCAGCAACGAGTTTGGGGAGAGGTTCACTTGTCTTCCACTCTGTAGCTAAATGCATGGATAAATCAGTCCTCTCAAAGTGTGGTTTAAGGCAGTTTGTATGTAGGACCCTCAAGGGGTTCCTAGGAGTCAGAAAATCAACAGGTAGGTGAGATCACTCTTGTGCTCCTTCACCTCAAATTACCCTGTACACTTGTCACCACACTTTCTGGTCAGGTTGAAATTCAGAGTGGTATTCTGGTTATACCAGCATTTCATGTCTTTCTGGCTTGCTTCTGGCTTGCTTCTGGGTGCGCATGAGCGAGTTTCCTGAAGTGGGCAGTCTGACTTCTAAAGGCCAGTATGTAACGGAATACATCCTGGGGTGGCTTCCAAGGTGCTAGCTCCCAGCCTTATTTCACTAAACTGGTCCTGTCACAGGATGCCCATACAGCAGCTCAAATGGGCTAAAGCCAAGCCACTTCTGTGTTACCTCCTTGTAGGCAAAGAGAAGGCATGATAAGAAGACGTCCCACGTATGCATAGTGTAGTCTGACAGACCCCCAATCATGTCTTTCAGGGTTCAGTTCATTCTCTCAACCAACCCATTACTTTGGGGGTGGTAAGGAGAAGTGAATTTGCAGTTCACCCCACACTCCTGCCACATAACCTTTATGTACATGGACATAAAGTTGGTACTGTCAGATGCCACCTCCTTGGGTAAACCTACTTGAGTAAAGATCCCAATTAGTGCCCTGGCCACAACGGGCACCGTCGCCCGACCATAGAGGGATAGCTTCCGGGTACTGGGTGGCATGGTCCACAAAGACCAGGATGAACCTATTACCCATGGCTGTTTTGGGGTCCAGAGGCACCACTAAGTCAATGACCACCCGCTCGAAAGGTGCTCACAACAGGAATGGTTGCAGTGGAGCTAACATCTCTCTGCACTCTCATTTGGCAATTCTGGCAGGACCTAAAAAAAGGTATCAGAATCTTTTCTTATTTGGGGCATGTAAAAGTAGGTGACAAGTCTGTCAAAGGTCTTGCACTGCCCCAAATGTGCAGTCACATGCACATCATGTGCCAAATCCATAAGGAAGATTCTGAAGCGCTGGGCTACCACCAGCACACGGGCTCCCCAGGCTCAGGAACCTTAGGCTCACTATACAGGAGACCATTACCTCAGTAGAACAGGTGAGACTTGGAATCGGAGCCAGCTGCTTAGTCTTTGGCCTGCTGCCCAAGACCCACAAGAGTAGGCACTCTTTCTGCCCCACGCAGAAATCCTTCCAGGTGGGACCCCCTTCTTCCCTCCTACTGGACCATGGGAACTTCAGGAGCAGGTTTCCCGGGCCCCTAACCCTTCCTCTTTGCAGGCACCTATCAATCAATCAGTGATTTGTTAAGTGCACTACATATCCGCGAGTGTCTCAAGGCGCTGTGGGGGGGAGGTGGGGGCTGCTACTCATCGAACAGCCAGGTCTTTAGTATCCTCCTGAAGGTCAGCAGGTCTTGGGTCTGTCGTAGGCTCAGTGGGAGGGTGTTCCATGTCTTAGCGGCAAGGTGGGAGAAGGATCTCCCACCGGTGGTTGTTCTTCGGATGCGTGGGATGGTGGCGAGTGAGAGGTTGGCAGAGCGGAGCTGGCGGTGTAGAAGGAGAGCCGTCTGTTGAGGTAGGCTGGACTGGTCTTGTGGAGTGCCTTGTGTGCGTGGATGAGGAGCTTGAAGGATATCCTCTTGTTGACGAAGAACCAGTGCAGGTTTCTCAGGTGGGGGTGATGTGGCTGTGTCGTGGTGCATCGAGGATCAGTCGTGGTGAGGCATTTTGGATGCGTTTTAGTCGATTGATGAGCTTGGTCGGGGCTCCCGCGTAGAGGGCGTTTCCATAGTCGAGTCTGATGCTGACGAGGGCCTGGGTGACTGTCTTTCTTGTATCTGTCGGGATCCATCTGTAGATCTTGCGGAGCATCTGGAGGGTGTTGAAGCGGGAGGAGGAGACGGTGTTGACTTGCTTGGTCATTGAGAGCGTTGAGTCGAGGATGATTCCCAGGTTGCGTGCGAGGTCAGTGGGGGTCGGGGCTGCCCCCAGTGCGGTTGGCCACCAGGAGTCATCCCAGGCTGACGGGTTGGAGCCGAGGATGAGGACCTCCGTCTTGTCTGAGTTCAGCTTCAGATGGTTGATCTTCATCCAGTCGGCGACTGCCTTCATTCCTTCATGGAGGTTGGCTTTGGCGGTGATGGGGACCTTGGTGAGGGAGAGGATCAGTTGAGTGTCGTCGGAATAGGAGACTATGTTGAGGTCGTGCTGTCGGGCGACGTGTGCGAGCGGGCCATGTAAATGTTGAACAGTGTCAGGCTGAGGGAGGATCCTTGGGGTACACCGCAGATGATCTCGGAGGCTTCGGAAATGAATGGGGGAAGGCGAACGCTCTGGGTTCTGCCGGAGAGGAAGGAGGTGGTCCATTCCAGAGCATTGTCTCGGATCCCTGCTGCGTGGAGGCGTGCGTGTAGTGTGCGGTGGCAGACAGTGTCGAAGGCGGCGGAGATGTCTAGGAGGATGAGTGCTGCAGTCTACCCGTTGTCTAGCAGGGATTTGATGTCGTTGGCAGCGATGAGGGCGGTCTCTGTGCTGTGGTTGCTGCGGAACCTTGACTGGGAAGGGTCCAGGATTCTGTTCTCTTCAAGGTATTGGGTAAGCTGTCTGTTAACTATTTTCTCGATGACCTTGGCCGGGAAGGGGAGCAGACAGATGGGTCAGAAGTTCTAGGCCTAGGCCACTGTTTTAGGATCCAGGTCCTTCTGATCGCCCTTTCTGGCTGCCATGGACCGTGTGGTCACACACGCCCACATAGGCAACGCCAACATCACCAAGTGTGACCTGAGCTCCTTGTCCTTCCACAATGACAGCTCTAGATTGTAGCTCAGCAGACAATCAACAGGCATGGTGCGACTCACAGCTACCCTCAAGGAATCCAAGACCCCCCCCACTCAAATGGAACCTGCGTCACCTTACACTGGCGCCAGTTGTCCACTGCATTTCCTTGGTGGAACACACCAGGGACTACCTGCTACTCAGGCACCAAGTGACACCAGACGGTGGGTGGTCACCCTGGCTTCAGTATCTAGAGCCTCTAACCTCTGTCTGTTGATGGTCATCCATTGCTTGTATTTCTTAGTGTTATCCGGCACTAGACTTCTTTGGAAAATCTCACTGTCCACTAGTGAGACAAGGGTCATCTGTTGGGGCCCCACACCCACCTGGGAACAATTTTTCCCCAAGCGCTACACTAGCCAACACCTTAGACTGCCCACCGTTGGGTGGCAGTGCCCGATTGGAACACTTGGTATCCTGCTGAATGTGTCCCACCTGGTCACAAGCAAAACATTTGCAGGGTTCTGACTCTGCAAGCTGCCCTAAAAAGATCCAAGGTTTCTTGTCTCCTGCGTGGTAGGAATCTTTACCCTTGGTACTAGATTGAGGCACTTGTGGGAACTCCTTTTGTTTACTCTTGACCGCCCACTCTGTTGTTGGGCACCTATGGCGAAGTCTCCCCCATATACCTTCTTGTGGACCATGGTACTCACCCAGCGGTCCACCGCTACAGCAAACTTCCTGGGGTCATTCAGCTTACTATCAGTCAAGTAGTGCCACAGCTCTGCAAAACGCAGATTAGACAAGTGCTTCGACACAATCAAATTGTACAGCCCTTGAAAATCTCTGGCATTACTGAACTTTACTCAACCATCCAGCGATCTGCAAAAGAATCCACACATTCTAGTCAGGTCTCTGAATCAGTTTTCTTACTCCCTCTAAACGAATCTCTGTACTTGTAAGAAGTAAGGCCATACCTAGTGAGAATGGCTTCCTTGATGTCAGTGTAGGCGAGGTTATACCCCTTACACAAAGCCAAAAATCATGCTTCCCAATTTCTCTCAGGGACCCCATTCATGTGGATAGATGCCTCCATCTGTGCTCGACCTACGCTTTAGCTCCAGCTCCTTTGTACCATGCTCATGGTCTAAAATCATCCTTTTCTGCTCCATTTTGAGCCTCTCAATCTCTATTGATGCGTCCTAGCTTCCCTCTTGGCCACTACCTCTTCTGGGGGCAAACCACTGTTGCCTGGCCTGGAGGGCCCCTAGCAACTCCTGAGTCCTGAGCACATTTTCCCTTTCAATTGGCCCCTCGGCGTCCACACTAGGATCCTCTGACTGTCCACTGGCATTTTCTGGCTGCTACCCAAAGCCCTCAGCTCGTTTTGTAGCACCTCCTTTTTGGTGGACTTTGATGTTTTTGAAAACTGACTTCACTTCCATCACAGAGTAGGTTTTCAACCTATCCTCCTCATAAACCAATTTTAGGAATGTAACAGACGATGCTGTTGACTGAGACATGATGCTGTAGTGCATTCAAGCTCAAGTAAAATGGAATGACAACAGACCAAAAAGAAAAAAACTGTATGTGGTACGTAGTGGTCTACGACATGGTAGTAGTGAACACCGATCACTGTAGGTCAAGTACAAACGCACATCTTATCCTCACCGCTAACAACCAGTGTTAGAAAGGGTAGTCTCTAGTTAGCAGGCTTGTACCTTGTACAAGTAGGGACCCATCCTTCTAGTAAGGATAATGGAGTTACATACCTACAATAACCCTTGGTAGCTTGGCACGAGCAGTCAGGCTTATGCAAGAGGAAATGTATAAAGTGTAGACCAAAACGATAAAAATCCAGCATACAGTAACCAAAATATGAACATTGCAAACAGACTTAAAAGACAGTTTCTTGAAGTCGATAGCTCTGTCCGGGGGTATCACGGTATCGTTAACAACAAACCCAACATTTCAGGCCAACTGAAAGGTTGCGGTCCAGCTACGGTGTCGGGATTACCAGCAAACCGTAACTTTGGCAATGCAGGGTGTCAGGGACCTTGTGGTGAGATCTGAAGATGCGGAGGCGGCTTCGGAGATCAGTGCAGTAGTCTTCGGGCACTTGAAGTCACACACCTTATAGATCGAACTCCCAGAGGTTGAAGTCAGGATCGCCGGCTTTGGTGGGGCAGCGATGTGGAGCAGGGCGTTGCGTCACGCGGTGCCCAAAGGTCACAGTGAAGGCAGCGTAGTCGTCATTGTTACTGATGGTGCGGTGCGAAATGGGGCAATGCATCGTTCGTTGCCCACAGGTCGCATTGCAAGCAGCTGCACCTGTTGATAATACTCAAAACAAAGGCACGGAGGTCGAAAGGCCAAGGCAGCATTAAGGGACAGGGCATTGCTTCATGGACTTTCCAAGCGGTGTCTACAGGCCATGGTGAAGGCAGCGGCATCTATGTCAGCATGCCGCATCGTCGTCAATGAAACCAGGGCTGTAATGTGAAGAAAGGCGAGGCGATGCGACATGCAGTACCAACAGGTCATGGTGCAAGCAGCTGCTCGGTGACAGCACTTGGCGACGTCATGAGTCCAGGATTGCATAGTAAAGTGAAGTCTTGCAGCGTGCGGTGCCAACAGGTCATGGAGCAGGCAGTGTTGGGTTACTTTTTCTTCTGTTACAGCATGTAAACACAGTGCTGGTAAGCAGATGAAGTTGAAGTCTTTGATGTGCCTGAGACTTCCAACAGGAGGCAAGCACTATCTGAAGCCCTTGGAGAAACTATAACAGGATTCAAGAAAGTTCAGTCCAGACCTTTTACTGGCCAATAAAGAAGCAGCAACTGCAGACCAACCCAGGAAAGCAACACATAACAAAGGGCAGTACTCCTCCTGGCAGCTCTTCCAGATCTTCTTGACTTGTTCCTTAGTCCGAAGTAATCTATAAATGTGGGGGCTGGACCCCATTACTTATACCAGTTCTGGTCTTTGAAGTCGGCCTACTTGAAGGACTGTCCGTGTTGTGCACAAAATCCAGCTTTTTCCTGCCCTGTTCCAGACACTGTACCAGGGGGTGGAGACTTCTTTGTGAGAGGACAGGCACAGCCTTATTCAGGTTTCTGTTGCAACTCATACTAACAACTACACAGACTGGCAGGCACAGACTGGTTAAGCAAGAAAATGCCCACTTCCTAAAAGTGCCATTTTCAAACACGCAATTTTAAAATCATCTTTACTAAAATATGCATTTTGCAATTGTGAGTTCAGAGATCCGAAACACCACTTTCTATCATCTTCCTAAGGTAATCTGCAATTGAAAAAATTATTCCAGGCAGACCCCATGTTAACCTATGGAAGAGATATCCTTGCAGTAGTGAAAACGAGTTGTACAGTATTTCACTAGCAGGACATGGAAAAACACCGCTCTACCCATCCTACCTTTTAAATACACTGCACCAGGGGGCTGCCTTCGGCCTACCTTAGGGGTGCCTTGGATGTAGAAAAAGACAAGATTAGGGCCTGGCAAGTGGGAGCACTTAGTTATAGCAAGTGTGCAGAATCACTTGACACGTGGCCGCATAGCTCTCCGATACATTCAACAAGATTAACGGGAAAGCCGTGCGCAGACCAGACTCCATATCTGAATTTGGATCAGGAAATAAAGTAGGAGTAAATCCGGACGACAAGTTGAGGGGAGAAGATTTAGTACGGGAGAGTTGGTCATTTGGGACAACAGAACGGAGGGAATACCTTTGGATTTAAAATTAAAAAGCCAGAACATGTATTCATTAAGGAGTGCCCGTTTGAGCTCAGCTAAAGTGGATCATCAAACTCGAGATACCATACGGAAAGGGGCAACCCATCCTCGTAAAAAAAAATTATCCCGGCACAAGAAGTAGCAGCAAGTGGGGATTGGGTCAAAGCAATTACCTGAATTTCCGGAAGGCCTACTAAGTCCCAATAGGTTTCAATTACTAGAGAAAGATCAAGATTTACTAGCATTATCAGAGGGACCAATTACAGTGAAACTAATGATGGTGGATGAAGCTAATAAAGTGCTAGAGGATATACCATCATTAAAAATCAAGCGGATATTAAAATGTCCTGTGAAAAAATTGATGTTAAGCTGGATGCATTGGCAATCAGGACTGCAGCCTTAGAATGGACGGTGGCTGAATTAGTCTCACAGATGCAGGAAAATGTAAAAGATATATGCCCAAGGAAAGAGACGGATATGGGCTTTCAGGACAAACTGGAATCTCTCGAAAACTCCCAAAGGAGAAACAACATCCATTTGTTAAAGGTTCGGGAAGGAACAGAGGGAGATAATCTTGAGGAGTTCATAACAAAGTTAATTAAACAAGCTTCCCAAATCGAAACCTGAGTGCAAGATCTTATGGCCGACATACAGCGAGTACTTACAGACCCGTTCAGATTGAACCCAAATAAAACCAGACCTCGGAAAATTCTAGTTCACTTTTTAACATACAGTTTAAAAGAGGAAATATTTAACAAGGCCCTTAAGATGAACTTGTTACATGTAGACAAAATAATGTTACAAATAAAATCCGATGTTACCTCGATTACAGCAACTAGGCAGTGGGAGCTGGGAAAACTACTAGAACCCTTCAGAAAATTGGGTGCTACAGCTCAACTTAAATTTCTTATGCTAAAAGTAATGCATAATAATAAAATGGAGTCTTTCAGATGGGTAGAGGATGCTGAGAGTTTTTTGAAGTCTATTTCAGTGGATTCCGAGGTAGCAAGAGGTGATTAAAAAATTCATACAATAATAAACTCCTACTGTCACTTTGCAGCAAGGCTTAAAAGGAGAACGATAAAAGATATAAAGGATATAAAGAAATTATCATTGCAAGATTATATAAAGTAAGCTATGTTTAATTTCCTGACTCAATGAGAGGGAGCTTCCGAAGGCCAGAGTAGGGCCATAGGAAAGGGAAGAAGGGCAAGGGATAGGGTGGGGAGTACAGGGTGGGGTGCAGTCAGAAAAGAAAAATGTCCAATTCGTCAAAGTAAGGCTTTAAAAAGAAATTATGTTTCAGATTTTGAGTTATGGCCCGATAACAGGAGGAACATAATATATTGTTAAAAGTTCTCTTAAGGAATTTAAATACAGGATGGAGAAGATTCTCCATTATTTAAGAGACTCCCCAGAACATATATTCATACTTCAGGAGACTCATTTGATGGAAAGCGAAATGAGAGCCTTGTGCAAATCTAGGATTTGGATTCAAGAGGTCATATGCATCATGAAGCAAACACCAACTAAGGGAGTGGTGATAGTTATTAAAGAAAACTCAGCTATTTCCCTTGAGGGCAATAAAGTGGACAACCGACACCGCTGACACCAACGATGCAGCCCACAACTTCACACAGTGGATCACCAACTGCGCCGACGACCTCGCCCCACTGAAGAACCCCCCAGGCAAGACCGGCAACAGGAAAACCTCATGGTTCACAGACGCCCTCAAAGACTCAAAGAAATCCTGCCGAACCTTCGAAAAAACCTGGCGCTACGAACGGACAACAGAAAACCTGACAGCCCTCAAGAACGCCACCCGCAAACACCACCAGCTGATCCGCACCACCAAAAGGGCATCGTTCAAAGAGCGGCTAGACAACAACACCCACAACAGCAAGGAACTCTTCAGCATCGTCAAAAAGCTCTCCAGCGCCAGCAATGTCATCACCCCATCGCAAGACTTCTGCAACTCCCTCGCCACGTTCTTCCAATGCAAGATCGCAGATATACACGACAGCTTCGGACCCCAGACCCTGCCTCCAGCCACCAAAGCATCAACCCCCACCACCACCCTCAGCACCTGGACCCCCATCAGCACGGAAGACACCATCCACGTCATGAACACCATCCACTCTGGCTCCCCCTCTGACCCTTGCCCCCATCATATCTTCAACAAAGCAGACATCATCATCGCATCCCACCTCCGGAACGTCATAAACAACTCCCTCACGTCAGCCACCTTCCCTGAGAGCTAGAAGCACGCAGAAATCAGCGCCCTTCTGAAGAAACCCACAGCGGACCACAAAGACCTCAAGAACTTCCACCCCATCTCTCTCCTTCCCTTCCCGGCCAAAGTCATCGAGAAGACCGTCAACAAACAGCTGACTGCTTTCCTCGAGGTAAACAACTCGCTCGTCCCATCCCAGTCCAGATTTCGAGCCAACCACAGCACCGAGACCGCCCTCATCGCAGCCACCGACGACATCAGGATCCAGATGGACAACGGAGAAACAACCGCCCTCATCCTCCTAGACCTCTCGGCAGCCTTTGACACCGTATGCCACCGCACTCTAACAATCCGCATCCTCAACACTGGGATCCAAGGAAAGGCCCTGGACTGGATCACCTTGTTCCTCTCCGATAGAACCTCCCTTCCGCTCAGCAGCCACCGTGATCATCTGCGGAGTACCCCAAGGCTCCTCGCTCAGCCCTACCCTCTTCAATATCTACATGAGCCCCCTCGCCACCATCGCACGCAAACACAACATCAATATCATCTCCTACGCCGACGACACCCAACTGATAATCTCCCTCACCAAAGACCCAGACACCGCCAAAACCAACCTCCAGGAAGGAATGAAAGACGTCGCAGAATGGATGAAGCTCAGTCGCCTAAAGCTAAACTCAGACAAAACGGAAGTCCTCATCCTCGGACAATCCCCATCCGCCTGGGACAACTCCTGGTGGCCCACAGCACTGGGCTCCGCGCCAACACCCACGGACCACGCACGCAACCTGGGATTCATCCTGGACTCCTCCCTCACGATGACTAAGCAAGTCAACGCCGTCTCATCATCTTGCTTCAACACCCTGCGCATGCTCCGAAAAATCTTCCGATGGATCCCCACCGAAACCAGAAAAACCGTCACCCAGGCCCTCGTCACCATCCGACTGGACTACGGAAACGTCCTATACGCAGGAACCACAGCCAAACTTCAGACTCTACTCCAACGCATACAGAACACCTCCGCACAACTCATCCTCGACATCCCTCGCCACAGCCACATATCCACCCACCTGAGAGACCTGCACTGGCTCCCCGTCTGCAAGAGGATCATGTTCAGGCTTCTCACCCACGCACACAAAGCACTACACGACAAGGGCCCCGAATACCTCAACAACAGCCTCTCGTTCTACACCCCCACCCGCCAGCTCCGCTCCGCCAGCCTCGCCCTCGTCACCGTCCCACGATTTTGCAGAACCACCACCGGAGGAAGATCCTTCTCCTACCTGTCAGCCAAAACATGAAACTCCCTCCCCGCGCACCTACGACTGACCCAGGACCATCTCACCTTCAGAAAACACCTCCAGACCTGGCTTTTCGAGCAGTAGCAACACCCCCCCTCCCTTCAGCGCCTTGAGACCCTCACGGGTGAGTAGCGCGCTCTATAAATGTATTGATTGATTGATTGAAGATAGCAAGATGGGCCATAGCCAAAATTAAATGTCATGCCTACAAGTTTACAGTGGCAGGATATTATGGTGCTAACATTGACGATACAGCCCCCTATAGTGATCTCCATTCTAAATGATTAAATGTTACAGATCCGTTAATTTTGGCAGGGGATTTCAATGTAGTTTTAGATCCAGCTTTAGACAGGTCAGTGAAAAGTAGAGCAGTTCAGAATAATAAAATGAGACTAATGATAAAAAACACTATAAAACAGTTAGCCTGGCCTGATGTTTGGAGAGAAAAGATGGGGAAAAGGAGAGGGTTTACTTTTCACAATAAGAAATATGGTCACAAATCCAGATTAGATCTCTTTTTAGTGAGTTCCAAGGTCAAAAGATGGCTAGATAGTATAAAACATTTGGCGGAACATCTTTCTGACCACTCAGTAGTTTCTTTAGTTCTTAAAGTTCCATTAAAACCGCCTAACAGAAGATGGACCTTAGACCGTGCTTGTTAGAGGATGACAATCAAGGCCTTAATTGTAGTCAAAAGTTTTTACTCCAATAACATGAAAACTGCCCCATTAGAAGTAGTGTGGAATATCTACAAGGCTTTTTTGAGAGGTCATTTAACATCATTGCAAATTGCTAGACAGCAAAAGTATAGAGCTGAGGTGGGGGACGATCGAGGGAGAGATTCAGAAGCTAGAAAATACCATATCCTCCAAGGGAGTATTATGATAGATGAGGAAGTTTCAGAAACTTTTTTTAAATCGCTAAAATCTGATTTGACGGCGGTGATGGATTCAAGGTTAAAAAGAAGATTGCAAGCTAGTGGACTTGCTCAATTTGAGTATGGGGAATGTTGGGGCAAGCTTCTGGCATGGAAGACCAATCAAGACATCGCCAGAGGAAACATTAAAGAAGTCAGTTACGATGGGAAATTGCTAAAAAAGTCCTACAGATATTGAAGAGGTTTTTCAAACATATTTTGAAGGGGTCTATCGGGAAGATCTAACTATCCAGGAGGAAACAGTCAAGGCCTGGTTGGGTGGCGATCACATAAAACATCTAAGAGAATGAAGCATTTAATTTAAATAGCACGATAACAAGTAATGAGATCAAAAGAGCACTGGTAGCAGGGAAATCTGGTAAAGCTGCTGGGCCTGATGGTCTGCCTGCAGAGCTTTATAAGGTGCTTATGGAGATTCTTATGCCTGTGATGGAGCAATTGTTTTCCTATATTTTTGAAAAAGGCGGAAATATGCCACAATCCTGGAACGAAGCCACGGTATCATTGATTCTTAAACCTGAAATGTCCCCTAGCCTTTGCGACTCATATCGCCACATTTCTCTACTCAATGTAGATTATAAGATTTTTACGAACATTTTAGTGGAGAGATTAAATGGGGGACAGGGGAGCTATTGCATAGGGACGAAAAAACGTAATCCGGGGTAGGGGAATTCAAGATCTTACTTATAACCTGATAGGGGCAATTGATTTAGCAGCGCTTTATAAATCACCTCTAGCCATCATCAACTTGGACGCCACTAAGGCATTCAATAGAGTTAATTGGGGTTATTTGAGATATATGTTGAAAGTATATAATTTAAGGACAGAACTTTAGTGAAAAAGTTGATTTATCAAGCCCCAGTTTCTAGAATATTAGTAAATAGAAACCTCTCTGCCCCTCTAAAAAATACAGCGGGGCACAAGGCAAGGTTGCCCATTGCCTCCCCTACTTTTTAACTTATACATTGAGAAACTAGCAGGAAAGATCAGAAGTAATCCTGAAATATCCCCTTATAAATATAAAACTTGGGAAAGAAAGGTGGCTTTGTATGCTGACAACCTAATGGTTTACACATCAGATTTAAGAAAAAAACATACCAACAATTTACAATGAAGAGCAGAAGTTTGGCCAGATCTCTAGATGCGAAGTCAATGCAGCTAAGACCGAATGTATGGCTTGGAATATGGATACTAGTTTTTATTCACTGAAAAAAGAAATAAGATATCTAGGTATTCTGATCACACAAAATATTCGACGATATTGTAGACATAAATTTGCTTAAATTCAGAGACATAGAACTCCTTGAGTAGTTGGGCTTATCACCTTTAAAGCTTATAGGTACAATTAATTTAATTAAAACGATGGTGTTACCTAAACTAATTTTTTTGTTTCAAAATATCCCACTGACGTTTGAAGAAGAGGGATTGAAAAAACTCCAGCCAAAATAAACCATTTTATTTGGGCTTTTAAGGGTATTAGGATCTCATGGAAGAAGTTGTGGAGGAAGAAGGATAAGGGAGGGTTATCACTGCCAGATGTAGTTTTTTAAGCATGGATTTTTTCTATTAGGACCCGCAAAATGCTTATGAATAATCCAGACAGCTCTGATATTGGTACAATGTTTAAAGAGATGCTATTAGAGCTAGAGGGAGGAAATCAAGGGTATTTATACAAATTTGGAGACCCAAGATTCTTTAAAAAGGTCAGATTTAAAATTCTAAGGAGTTTCGCATCTACATGGTTCAAAGTTAGGAAGCTTTTAAAGATTAGCTACTGTAGTGCGTTGGCGCCTATTTGGGATGCTCCGGGCTCACCTGAGTGGACTAAAGATGTTCTAGCATGCCCATTAAACGCAGCTGGATTACTATGATGGGAACAACTTACACCGCAGGGCATTCTTATTTCTTGGGAATTGCTGAAGTCACTTACAGACAACGAGCTATCCAGGTTTAAGTATATGCAAATTAAGAGCTGGCATAAATCCCTTAGCATATCTGTCGGCATGTCCAATGAACTAGAATCTAACCTGAGTAAGAAAATCATTCAAAAGAAAGAGGTGGCGACCCTATACTGGATACTGGTGGACCTGACTGACAGAATTTCAACTTCCATCGGAGCTGTGGGGAGAGTGCTTGCCTGGTGTTCAAGTAGAAGATCTATAGCAAGTATCTTAGAACATTCTACACTCCGCAGTCTCTCCTGCAAACCTAAAAAGAAATCATATTTTTTGTCTTTACAGAATGTATTGGTCCCCTTTGAGAAAGGTACAACTCCAAAATGCCTCCAGCCTAAAGTAGATGACGTTCATATGTTTTTAAGCTGTCCTAGGTTACATCTCTTCTGGACAACTATAATCAGAGGTATGGAAGCCATGTTTGGGCCTGGCATTCAGTAAAGTATAACTTTGGTATTTAGTGGATTGTCACCATCTTATGAGGTAATGTCTCTAGTTGAGAACAAGTTATATTTTTATTTAATTTTATTAGCACAGAGAGAATTTGTAAATTTCGACTTAAAAACACTTCTCCGTCGTTAGCGGATTCGTTAATTTCTATTAATTATACAATGAAACTAGTCATAAAAAGATTTTTGGCTACCTTGTATAGATTGGCTGAGTAATATCTAAAAATCGGGGAAAGCTGTCCTATGATTACGCCTTTACACAGTGATGCTTTACCCCTTTGGTTGCTCAGTCGGGCGCTTGGAGAATGGACTGGAACAAACTTTACATCGGAATGTGAGGTTTGGTGTAAAGAACATCCATTCAGAAACAGAGTACTCTAACTGGCGCCAATCAAGAGGGGGGTCATGGAGTTAACTAAAATTGCCCTGGAGATATCTGATGGCGAATGAGGACTAAAAAAAAAAAAAAAAAAAGAAAAAAAAATGTGGAGAAAAGTAAAGAACGGAGAGGATTCATAACCTAACATTTTGAGAAAATAATCCCGACTTGCCAGTGATTCAACCATAGAACCGACAAAGTTGAAACTAAACTTTGATAATACACAACTAACCTCTTCCTCCAAGTATCAAGATTGTTGTTGCTGAGAGAAATCCTTACAAGAACAGGAACGTGACCTGCTATTTGATAAATGTGTGGATAGAGTGACAATATTTAAATAGAGCAAGTTTAACCATGGTAATAGTCAATGGTCACAAACAAATTGTGAGTACCTTCGGCTACTTTCCACTGGGGAAAGTCATTATGCCTTTCAGTGGTTCAAAAAACCCACAAATTGCTGCGCGCTGTTTCTACGGAATGGTAAATGACAGAAGCTAAAACTAGTGCGTGTCCGTAAACTGAACACGCTGAAGATGTTAACATTTATGAAGGAACTTCTTACCTACAGAGAATGGTCATGTGAATCTGCTCAAGCCTCGCATATTAAGTGGATAGGTGTAAAACCGGACGACTCTGGTGTTAAAAAAATGAGTTGACATGGAAGCAGGACTATATAGGTTGAGTAATACCCCCACAATACAACGTGGTCGCCATAAATAAACTAGCACCGAAAATGTGTACATTGGCGCTTGGCAACAAAATCTCAACAATTTACAACATGCCGTATGTGTGACGTAATGTATGTTGAAAGCGGTAGTTTATTGAAATTCAGAATTTAAAAATGGGAATATACTGCAAAAAAAGTGAGTTACAAAAATGATACCCTGGCAAGCAGGGCCTGTTCCGTGCAACCAGACAAAAAAATGATAAGCTAATACGAATTAAAATATACGGAGAAAGTTTTAGAACGACAATGTCACGTCATGAAACATGGTAGTCATCTTTGAAGTATAATCGAAAATAAGTACTATGATGTTAGACCTGTGAATAGACAGCTAGACAATTATATAAAGTAGGAAAAATATTGTGAACAATGGTGTTATGTACGTAAAAATATAAAATGGCAGTGGACTGGTGGGAAACCGGGTTTCAAAAAACAGTTAAAGTTTGTTCCATACAAAAATAAAAATAAAAAAGATAATGAATGTGAAATAATGGACTTTTGTGAACAGAAATATAAAGGAAGTTTGAAACAGAAATCATAAGTGCCTTGTTTGCCGGAAGATGAGCTGCCATGCACTATTACCGTTAAGGACAAAGGAAAAAAGAAAAACGTATGTACATGTTGAATATTAAATCATTTCAAACAAACAGCAATCATAGTTGTTCCATTCTGTGTTACTAAAATGTAATCAAATTGTGATCCAAAAAAAAAATATATATATATATATACATCTCCAATAAACATTTTGCCCCATGGCATAATTCATCAGCTCAATAATTGTATTGCAGCTTAATGTGTTGTGTGATGGCCTGTTCATAACAACCTTATGTGTCATGCCTAGATTATAAAAAGCAGATCATGTCAATTTTGATATTTAAACCAGATGGCATCAATGTATTGAATGCTTTGATCCACCAAATTTCCCTCTGGGATTATAATTTGGAGTTGTCTTTGTTGTGTCTGTTTTCTAGCCAATGTACAAATTGAAGTTGGTGTTCAGGTTTGGATCATGCTTTTATGTTCTGTTATTCTTATTTTGATTTTCCGTTCAGTTTTGCCCATGTACATTAAGCCACAAGAGCATATGATGCAATAAATTACAAAAGTAGAGTTACAGTCTGCTGAATGCCAAAGTTGCACTGGTTTACCCATCAGTAAATGTGTAAACGAGTTCTCGTAATTATACTGTTGCAATAAATGCAGATATGGCATTTTTTGAATGCAGCTTCAGAAGTGCTAACTTTAGGTTTGGGATTGATTAACTTTTCTTTGATTATCAGACTTCTTATGTATGCAAACAAAGGTTTGTCTGCAAATAAGTTTTTGAAATCTGATTCATGCTGTAAGAGTTCCCAGCGTTTGTTAATGATCTTTTTTCTTGTGACCAATTTAGTTGAGTATTTAGAAACAAAACTATGTGATCCTGTGAAGCTTTGACTTTGGTCAGTAGTAGATCGCGTCTTGCAATTGAAGATCTTCTGTCTTCTGCTGCATCTATAATGATGTTAGGATACTCCCTTTGTTTAAAGTTGCATTTTTGACCTTCTAGTGCTGATGTGTAAGCTTCTTGTGTAGAGAATGTTCTTTTAATCCTTAGCATTTGTGAGAAAGGTACATTTTGGATGAGGTAGGGGGATGAAAGGGGGATGAAAACTTTGGAACAGTAATAGATTATTCTGATCTGTTTATTTCTGATGGACTGTAGTTTCCAACATTGTATTGATTTTTGTAGGTTGTACATCCATAAAAGGTATGCTCTTAGTGTTGATGTGGTAGGTAAATTATATTCTATGATTCTTTTGACTGAGTTCCTTGATTTTAATTTCCAGTTCTCGCGAGTGTTGTTCCATATCAAGAAAATGTCATAGATAAAACGCTAATAGAAAGTTAGATTAAAGATTCATTCCGGGTCTGTTAAAATATTGTCTTGCTCAAACTTGGACATGAAGATGTTGGTATACACCGGTGCCCCCGAAAAAGCCCATTGAAGTGCCACCTAATTTTAAATAAAACTTGTTATTCCACTGGAAATAACTGTGCTGTAGGCAAAACAGAAGAATTTTCCAAGATGAAAACTTTGTTGGCTTCAATGACTGCCTGTTGCAACAGCGTCCATTCACATGCATCATTACCTTCTTGTAAAGGAATAGACTGCATAGTGATGTTACGTCTAGTACAAAGTGACCACTGATCGTTGCAAGGGTTATAGAAAGTGTGTAGGGTTTTTATATAGGATTTCCAATTTGCACAAACGGTTGCAAAAAATTATCTACATTTGTGCCTAGTGATTCAAACCGGGAACCGCACCCTGAAATAGTTGATCTAAATGGAGGATCTTCTAGATCCTTGTGTACCTTTGGAAGGATGTACAGTTAAGGACGTATGGGATGCTTTGTTGTAAGACAACTGCGCATGGTTGGTGAAATCCATTCCATTTCTATGGCTTTTTCTAATACCATGGTCAAGGTCGTTTTAATTTCAAATGTTGGGTCTTTCTCCAGTAGTAAATATGTGGAAGAATCCATGGCATGTTCTTGTACTTTCTTCAAGTAGAAACCTTTGTCCATAACTACTAAGGCTCTGCCTTTGTCCGCCGGTTGAAAAAGTTTGTTGGTTGTGCGGCAAATCGCTGAGAATTCTGTATTAATTTTTAGTTGAATTGGACCTACGGGTTAGTTGAAGATTTACGGTTCCTAAATTTTTTTTGATGAGTGTTTCAAAGGCATCCGACACCTTATCAGATACTGGTGCAGTGTACGTGCTGCGAGGTTTAAATTCCTTGTATGGCATTGGTTCTTGTTATGGTTTAGCTGGAAGCGATGGCTGTTCCTTTTCTCGTATGGCTGGTAAAATATGTTCGTAAAAAAGTGTAGCAGCCTCAAGTTGCTCATGAATCTGAAGATGAACACCTCCAGGTCTAATGTGATTGTGTTGAACAAAGGTACATCATTTGTACCAACATACAATACTTTTATTTGTTGGTTTGTCAAAGTAGTCGATGATATATTGATAATTACATTTTGGTCTTGCTTTGAAGATTTTTGTGGATTCTTGCTCTTATTTTCCTCTGCATGTTTTTTGAGTCTACCTTGATCTGCTGGACGTCCTGTGGTTTGACCTCCCTCTAAAAAAAGTCATGGACTGTGCGCTCAAGGCTTCTGCTTCTTGTGGTTGGTGATGTTTGGTTTCCAGATGTTGCCTGGAATCAGATTCAGTATTTAATGGTGGTCTGTTAGTTTCTATTTCATGGTTTGATACTATGCTTCCCTAATTGTTCACATGAGGGAGGCAGCCTCATCCCTGACCAGCATGCCAAACACACAGTAATATTGACATTTAGAAGTATAAGCAATACTTGAGCCAATTATAATTTTGTTTTAATCAGGGTGTGCGCAACACACAATAGGATAATGGAAGCACTTGCCAGGTGGACATAACAGATTAAAACTGCGCACATAGACACTTCGGTGGCAGGTATGGGACACATGTAAGTGGATACTGGTGTGGATGGCACAATCAGTGCTGCAGGCCCATTAGATTCAAGCTAGCCTGACTGATGAGGGCTGTTGGCCTGAAACTGGTCCTGGGATGCTTGTTTCCAGTCCAGGGAAGACATGGCGTGGTAGTTCAGGCTGGACTGTTCCCATGAGGCACAGGGTCAAGAATGATTTGCATATAGCGGTTTCTGAACTGGGGTGGCAAAGTGAGCTAAAGAACAATAATGGATTCAACCCAGTTCTGTGACTGGGGGTGAGTGTCTGAAAAATGTCAGCACTCCGTCATTATCTCCTTGTGTTTGCAGGCCCACTAGTAGCATTTGATCTACATGCCCTGGGCACACCTGTGCATATTACTAGGGACTTACAAGTAAATCAAATATGCCAATCATGGAAATCCCAATCAATAACTCAATTTACAGAGGGAGCACTTGCACTTTGGCACTGACCAGCAGTGTTAAAGTGTACAGCGACAACAAAACAGCAAAAACGAAGTCCAGGATACCATAAAAAAAGAGGAGCTCAATAAGAAAAAGACAGGGGAAATACGCCAAAAGATGCCAGGTAAACGCATACCTTTCTTAGGAGCTTATCAATTAACACTATTTGTGATTTTTACTTCCATAAGCACTCTCGTGTGCAGCTATTACCGATTCTATGGCTGCACCAGTAACAAGGGTTCCTGTCAAACTTAGGCTAAACTGTGAATCTAAATAAACCCGGACAAAATGTTACTCCCACATTTAATCATGAGAGTAAGAGTAAAAAAAGATTGAGTACATGTTCACACAATGAAATTGCGTGAAAAAAATGAGTAAATAGTACAATATGCAGCAGAATTTCTCAAATACATTTGTTGAAAAAAATCACAAGATGTGCCTGCATTTTAAAAGGTAACTTTAAATATTGCAATATTTAATGACTGCTGCAGCATACAGGAGAATTAATTCCCAAAATATAAAGTTAAGTGGGAGCATATCAAGTACGTTTGTGCGAGACGCAGCCATCTGGAAGCACAGCAGACAAATAGGTGTGCTAATGCAATGCAGAATGTCTGACTGAATAAATGTGTGCCCTTAATCCTATGCCAAGCACAACAGTATTTTTTAAATTCTGATCCAAATTCATAATGTCTGCTCAGGTGCTGTTTAAGTGTTCATCTTTATGTGGTTCTAAAAATACATTTATGTTAAATATAACAGCATGTCAAGGAGCTGCTGCAGGAAGCTAGAGTATTGCACAACATACCAGGCTGTCTAGTGATCACTGCAGCTCAAGACAGGGAATGATCCCTGTTAGATTTTGGGGTCTCTAGTTGGCACAGGTAGGTACTTGTGACAAATAGGGACCCTCGCCTCTAGTCAGGATAAGGGGATTACACTCCTAAAATAACCCCTGCTCACACCCTTGGTAGCTTGGCACGAGCAGACAGGCTTTATCTCAGAGGTGGTGCGTTAAGCATTTGTGACCACATACAGTAACCCAGTGACAACACCACAGATGGACACCAGACAAGGTTTTATATAAAAAATAAGTATACTTTAGAGTTACAACTAGACCATAAACAACAAAAATACACGCTACTGTTACTTTAAGATGGCAGATTAAGCTTAGTTTAGTTCAGTTCTTAGATGCAACACTTTGCGTCAATGTACCTTAGGTTGCGTTGCGCTTCCACGACAAGCAATGTCTCAGCGATGGAAATACAGCAAAGTTCAGATACAAAGAAATAAAGACGTGAAGATCTTCCAGATGCGGCATGCTTCTCGGGGATGCGAGAAGTTCTGGGTTCGATGCGTGGACTGCAGCGGCGACACCCTTGCTCCGCGATGCGACGGCAGCAGCTCCAGCAGTGACACTTTTCTCCCATGATGCGTGAAGCTTCCGCACGATGCTACAACTACAGCGGCGACATCCACAATGCGATGGCAGCAGCTCCGATGGCGGCGCGCTTCTCAAGGATGCGAGGTGCTCTTCGATGCGGTGCAGTATGACAGTTCCAGCGGCGACACCCTCCTTTGGAGTTGTGGAGGCAGGCTCAGCGACCCGCTCCGACCTCGTTGCCAGATTCTTCTCTCTGATGCAGTGCAGTGCGACAGTTCCAGCGACAACACCCTCCTTCGGAGTTGCGACGGCAGGCACAGCGACACGCTTCTTCTCGTTGAGTCGCGCTTCCAGTTCCTTGCGACATGCAGTCTCTCAGAAGGCCCAAAACAGCAGCAGGCACTTCTAAAAGAACTGTGGGGAGCTGGGGGTTGAAGACTGTTGTCCCTGAGACAACAGCAGGAGGCAAGCTCTTTTCCAAGCCCTTGGAGATCCTTCACAAGTTGAAAGCAAAGTACCCAGAGTTCCTTTCTCCTTACTTTGGCAGTAAGGCAACCACTGCAGGCCAATCCCCCAAGCAGCACTTCACCTTGGGAATCGTCTCTCCTCAGTTTCTTCAGGTTCCTCTCCTCAGTAAAGGTTTCATCTTGTAGTCCAAAAGTGATCTAATTTCATGGGATCAGGGTCCCAATATTTATACCTCAAACTCCTTTGTTCTCTGAGGGGAGAGGGGCCTTTGCCCAGTCCAAACCAGTTCTGAAGCACTCTGTTTACCAGACTTCTCCTTTCCCAGTGCAGAGCAGGCACATCAGACGCCCCACGGGAGGTGGAGCCAGAATTGTGGAAGGCAAGTACAGTCCTGGAGCACTTTGTTTACAGGACTCCTTCTCTTCTTTCATTGTAAAGGGCAGAGACATCAGCCTCTCCCCAGGAGGTGGAGCCAGCATTGTGTAAGGCAGGCACAGCCCTATTCAAGGTTCAGGTGCAACTCCTCCCTCCCATCTATTCACCACTGGGTGACTCAGCCTGTCTCTTGGAATCCCCCAGCCCTGTCACTCACAAAACCAGACAAAGGAATACACAACCTAGCAGAGGCAGGTTTCAATGGTTAGACAAGCAAATACCTACTTTCTAAAAGTGGTATTTGCAAACACAGAATGCTAAAACCAACTTCACTAAAAAATGTATTTTATCATTCCGAGTTCAGGCATACTTAACTCGAATTTCCACCATGTTCTCTGAGTCAGTTAGGATTATAAACATGTAATAATCTAACAGCCCATTCGGGCCTATGGAGAACAGGTAGCCTTGCAATAGTGAAAAACGAAAATGACGGTAATTCACTATTAGGACATGCCACACACATCAGGGCTTGTCCTACCTTATAGTTACAATGCACCCTGCCCTTGGGCCTACCATAGGGGTGACTGATAAGAAAAGGGAAGGTTTAGGGACTGGCAAGTGGGTGCACTTGCCCTGTCAGCATGACAGTACCAGACTGCACGCAGGCTCTGCAATAGCAGACCTTAGACACACTTGACAAGGCTGCTTCTGTGGGTGGCACAACCAGTGCTGCAGACCCACCAGCAGCATTTGGATTTACATGCCCTGGGCACACTCAGTGCACTGTACTAGGGTCTGACAAGTAAACCAAATAGCCAAACATGGAACCACTGATTAATACATCAATTTACAATTGGGAGCACTTGCACAGTGGCA
Organism: Lissotriton helveticus; assembly: GCF_964261635.1. NCBI lineage: Eukaryota > Metazoa > Chordata > Amphibia > Caudata > Salamandridae > Lissotriton > Lissotriton helveticus. The sequence goes on along the minus strand of NC_136069.1, from coordinate 1,376,420,901 downwards.
TTGGACAGCAGTGGCACAGTGCCCAAAGCTTCTAAGACCAGCAAAAATACATGAGGCAACAGCAAAAATGGAAGGGAGACCCACGCCAATGGTGCCAGGTCGAACAATCCCACATGTTATTGCTAAAAATGCCAGCGGGCTTGTTGCTGAAGGAAGTTTGGAGGCCAGGGGAGGCATTGTTCTGTTTGCTATCTTGGGTGCAGTACACATTCGCTTGCCTCAAATAATAATTTGGCCAATGAGGTTAAAAGTACTACCATGATGTCAGTGTGTGCAGTGTGGTAGTATGAAAATCACACATTGCGATGGCAATGTTCACATTACATAAAATCGTGCTGCCAATAGAAATTAGAAGCATCCCCTGGCGCTCCAATCTCAAAATAAATCCAAATTGATTCAAAGAAAAGTTCATTCAGCGTTGAAATCATTTCAAAGTTTATGTGCATAAGTTCAATTTAGGAAATGTTTCTCATTCAATTGTATAGTTCATTGGATAACATTCCATGATCAAAAAACAACAAATTTTCAAGTCCGGTGCATTTCGGGCTATTTGCCCTTCTTCTGGGACAACAACGATGTCTATGGCGAACCTCTTGGCGTTTTCCAGGTTGCGCAGAAGAAGGGCATACCAGAATCCCAATTGCCCCTTTATGTAAAGCAAGAAAACAATGCAAACTTTGAAATTGCCTTTGTATAAATCCATTGTCATGACAGTGTGCATCGTTCAAGAATATCCAGTAGAACTAAAATGACCCGGCAGTTCTGAGGCAGATCCGTTTTGCGCAGGAAGGTACAGCAACAATGCCACCCCAAAAAAAAGCAAATTGCCTGTGTGTGTGAAGTTCCTTTTCAACACAAGCCCAAGTGTCAACATGCTACTCGTATCAACTCCCACCCATAATCCTTTCTCACACTCCTATTGGTCTGGGTTGCAACACATACTGGGATCTGCCTGGCTTTGGCTGTGAACGCCAGAGGAACAACGGTCTTCCCCCTTAATTAGCGCGAGGTGCCAGATGCTCAGTATGCTGTTGCAGAGATAGATGGTTGATAAATGGTTGCCACAGATTGTGTTATTTTGCTGTGGAACTTCTGTTTGAACTGTAGGAGACTAAGCGGCACCGCAGGAATTCCTCTTGCTCTATTCACCCATTGCTGCAAACATTTCTATATATGCCCATGCACTATAACAGTTTGAGAACAAGCAAACTGTGTATAAATGTGCTGTTTTTAATCATTAGATAGTAGTCCATACTGCCAGACTCGGGCATTGGCATATGGCAGTAGAGCAATGGTACCATCTCTGAAAATAGTCAACTAACTTGCAACCCAGGAGGAAAAAGCAGGAATGATCAACTGATTAGTTCAGCCAAGGACAAGCCCCTGCCTAGTTGTTTTAAATATTCTTTATTGTTAATTACATTCACATTCATTGTCAGTGTGTCAGCGGCCAACACAGGAAAAATATGAATGGTCTTCCACACAAACAGGATGTTGGGGCCAAAGGGGCACGTCCCACCCGGTCCCTGTGGTACTGAAAATTCTGGACCTGTGTTATAAACATCGTCGTATCAGGACGATTTTGGTATCAGCAGACCGAGAATGATTAGAATATCATGCACGAGCATTTTCATCATACTCGAGTGACGACAACACCCTGAAATCAGAGTTTTCGTCCTGAACCCTCGGGTTCCATTTTGTGAACGGCAGCCATTTTGTGGGTTGCCCTCACATAGGCCGATAACTACGGCCAAACACGCTTCTGAAGGACACGTACACCTTTGCTGACTTCTCTGCGACCTGGGCAAGCTGACTCCACTGCCCGAAGCCAAACCTGCCCGGCCAGTTCCTTTCCCAGTGGCCGATCGAGATAGCATCAAGGCACAGCCTACCATAAACCTTTTCATCGCACACAAACCCTGCCTAATCTTACACACACCTGTCTCTGTTTCCTACTTTATGACCTGCTTTACGATGAGGAGGTGCCCGTTTTTATTGGGGGTCCGTTGATATCTGATGAAAATACTGGGCCTTGCCGGATAATTTGTTGTGGGCTGGACGAACTGAAATATGGGCTTGTCATCATGACTCTGCTTTTCCTTTGTAGTGAAAATATGTGAATGGTCAACTGTAAAGTAAAGAATGTTTGCTCGAAGCATAATATTTTGTATAAAAAGAGAAGGCTGGCTTTGTAAGTTTGAGCAGTCTCCTGAGAATATACACCGTGTTGTACTTCTAGGACGCCAGTTACTGACTGCAGTCAATAAACTCGATCTTTGACTTCACCTAGAAGACTCAGTGTTTTTTGTAGTCTAAGCAGGAAGGACCCGAAGTCTTAGGGTGTACCCTGGCACCTCTGGGTTCCAAAAAAACCCAGTACTTCAGTTGGCGCCCAACGTGGGGCGATTCCAACGGTACCGGTCCAAGCCAGAGGTTCGTGAGGAGCTTCGTGTGAAAATTCTGGAGGAAGGCCGCCACTTCATCGATCCCTGTATGTCGACGTGGTCCGAAAGTCTTTGCTGCGAGGTTCCCCGCTTCCCGACGGCTACAAAGGACTGCTGCCCTGGCTATCGCCCTGCTTTGGACCCTTGATGATTGGTAGAGCGAAACGATAGAAGAGTCTTCTGGTGACGTCATCGATACCTCAGTTAAATATAAGTGGAGCGTCTCCCAGTCCTTAGTTTGGTTCTTAGTTTGGGTATCCCCTTGGGATCTTTGATTTGGAACTTGCAAGTACCAAAGCCGAGGGATTCATGTATTCACGAGACCATCGTATTCGATAATCTTTTGAAGTTTGAAGCTAGACTAGAGAGCGAAGATGCCTGGTCTTAGCAGACTTGGAAATTTGTTTTGTCTTGGTTGTAATAATAGGGATTCCCGATTGGAGGACTCGTGTCCGGTTCCTCCGATTGGAACTCCAACGTATGAACTGTATGTGAAACATGGCGTAGGGCCCATCACATATAATGAAGAATGGATCCGATACACCAGAAAGGATGGTGTTTTAAAATGGCCACAACACAGTAGTTTGACACGGAAATACTGGATAATCTAGAGGCTAAACTTTTTAAGAAGAAAGCCCGGCCGGCGATGTTTGACACTTTCCGCCTATGGCGTAAGGAAGCCAACCAGAAAGAAATTAAATTAGCGAAGAAAAATACGAGAGAAAGAGGTATGTCGATAATGCAAGCGGCTATGCAGTACAAAGATAACGAAGAAGAACAGATGAGTGAGCAGTTGCACAGGCAACGTAAAATGGTAATCGATAAATGCTATCCAGTTTTGCTGCCTCTTCAGCAAGATGCAGCAAAAGAACTTGAAAAAGATCCTCTAATGTCGCATCTGTTGAGTTTGCCACCCCCTTATGCGCAGAGTGCTACAGCACCTCCGCAACCTTTAGTTGCGCAACCTCTGGTTGTATTGCCTCCTGCTCCTCCACAACCACCAGCTGCTCTTCAGTTGGTTCCTATTCCTCCGGTGCAGCCTCCTCAAGGACCACCGGCTTTGACATCTGCTCTGCCTTTACTTCCTACAACTTTGACCACTATATCGACTACCACTCCTGGTATTCCTCCTGACACTGCCTCTGCGTCTGCCTTGCCTCACTCTGCTTTTCCGCCTGTCCTTTCATCGACTTCTCCCTCTGTTCAACAGAGAGTGACTAGTACTGTTATTAGTCTTCTATATCCTTTCTTTGGGGCGACAAGTACGACCCCTATCTCAGAACGTAAACAGTTACGTAGCCAACTGCCTGATTCTAGGGAGAAAGAAACATTGAATTATTTGGCACATAAATGGGTTACCGACCCGACGAGATATGAACTAGAGTCTGTTATGGATGTCTTCCATCAGTGGGAAGCACCAAAGCAGAGATATGTCTTTGAGAAAATGTGTGCTTTTCTTTGTGAGGATTTAGAGGAAAATGATTTGGAGCCTAATCCGCCCGAGTTGAGCCGTGTACGGTTCGAGTTTGCAAAAGGCACGATTGTGGGTTCCGATGTTGGGAAAGCAGTTGCGACATTATTGTCGTTTAGGAGTGAAGGTGTTTCTCGTTCGTTGTTTGAGTCGGATTCCTCTGTTAAGAAGAAGGTGAGACAGTATCCAATGAGAGAAGTTCCTCCGGTATGGAAGGAAGCAGTGCAGGCTGATGTAGGTCTTGGTATTGTAGCTGCACCAGCTCATTTTCAGCGTGTTTGGGTACATGCTCCATGAAAGCGAGCTGAAGTCTTGGCCCTTAAACAGACATTGCCTGATCCCCGTAAAAATCCTGCAGGGTATTACAAGGAATTGTCACAGACTGCAGGGTCTTGTATTATGAATTTAGCTGACAGACATGTTTGGGAATGTTGTTCCACAGCCTTTATGGGAAAAGATTTGTCATGCGGATCATGATCAAGAGTTAGGTGACTCATGGGCTAATATTACTGCTGCAGATGGCCGACAAGTTGGTGGTGCTAAACCCGAGCCTTTAGTAGCAGATCTCCCTGGTAGGATAATTGATTACATGAAAACTTTAATGCCTGCGATGCGTGTGAAATGGGATAAATTGTCTGCGTGTAAGCAGAAGAAAGACGAAACGGTGTCTGATTTCTTCACCAGGTTTGAAGAGACGTTTGTCGACCACAGTGGTCAAGATATGAGTACAGAAGGTGGTCAACGGTTGTTCGTCGATAAATTTGTGCACAATTTGTTTCCCGAGTTGTGTAAGAAGTTAAAGGATTCAGAGAGTTCTTGGGCGGTTTCCTCTTATGCACAAATACTGGCTACTGCACAGTATTATGAAAATAGGGATAAAGATGAGAAAGATAGAGCAGACAAGAAAACTAAGGAGTTAAAGACGAAGGTTCTTTTACAGCAGGCGTATCCGCCACGTGCTAATCAGAATAACTATCAGCAACCTCAACAGTTTCAGAGGAACTCGCAAAGGGTCGAGTATACTCAACCACGTGTTCCTGTAGGTCCCAATCAGTGTTCATATTGTAAGGAAGAGGGTCATTTCAAGTACAGTTGTCCTATTTTGTTACAGCGCATGAATGGTGCTTCTGGTACGAGAGGTCGAGGTGTTCAACAAGCTCCTAGAGGTAGAGGACGTGGAAATTTCCCCCAGAACGCACGTTCCTTTCCGCCTCAAAATTCAATGAATAGTTTTGATCAGCAGAATAACGCGTGTGGTAGGACGGCTCAGTACTATGCTGATGACTACTATGCAGAAGATGAGCATGTGGAAGGTAATGATTGCTAGGACAGCCGTAGACAAAGAGAGGGAGTTGTTTCAGTTCCAGTAGATCAGAGTGGACCTTACGTTTGGTGATTACATCAGGTGTGTCAGAGCCTTTTCTGTTGGATACTGGTGCTACGAAGAGTTCTAATATGCACTCTAAACTCCCTGGCGCACCTTTGTCTGGCGAAATGAATGTTTCCGTAGGTTTTTCTGGCGCCCCGGTTAGGAACCCGATTTCTAGTCCTATGTCCCTTTCTGTTGGACCTTGTGAATTCGAAGCACCCCTTATTTTAACGACAGGTTGTGGTGAAAACTTGTTGGGATTGGATCTGTTGAAAAGATTGTATGCGACATTGTATTGTTCTCCTTCAGGAGTACAACTTACACTGGGCAAGAAAGTGATCTCTCCAATGTATTTGTCGAAGGACAAACTTCCGACAGAATTGTCATTTCTTCCTGAAATTCTTTGGGCTACTGGTCCTAATGATGCGGGTCTCTTGGAAATACCGCCATATGTTGTGACATTGAAAGCCAATGTTAAAATGCCACGAATTCCTCAGTACAAGATCTCTAGTGAAGGTGAAAAAGCGTTGCTAGAGATCATTTACGATTTGATTGAAAAAGATGTAATTGAAGAGACAAGAGGCAACGTTTGCAATAGTCCTGTTCTGCCTGTTTTGAAACGTACTGATCCTTCTCAGCTGCTTGTTTACAGGTTCGTGATTGACCTTAGAGAGGTGAACAAGATCGTTGTGCCACAGTTTCCAGTTGTTCCTGATATCACTGCCCTATTGACTAGGATTCCAGCTTCTGCCACCTGGTTTTTGGTGATTGATTTAAAGAATGCTTTCTTCAGCATCCCGATAGCCGAGGAGAGTAGGGATATTTTCGGCTTCAGTTTAGGAGGTCGAAGTTTCCGCTTCAAACGCGCTCCCCAGGGCTACTGTGAAAGTCCATCGATATATAGTCAAGCTCTAAAGTCACAGCTTGATACGACTGTTTTACCTGATGGTGCTACCCTTGTCCAGTACGTTGGCGATTTGCTCATCGCTGCAGATACTGAGGAGATTTGTAAAGAAGCCACGTTGTCGTTGTTGCGTCATTTGTGTGATTTGCATCACAAAGTGTGTCTCCCGAAATTGCAATATTCTCTACAAGAAGTGACCTACTTAGGTCATCTCTTATCGAAGGAGGGAAGGAAACTGACCCCAGAAAGAATTCAGGCAATAGCGAAATTGAGTGTGCCAAGGACACAGAGAGAAGGGCGTGCTTTCTTGGGTATTACATCATATTGCAGACAATGGATACCAAATTTTTCTTTGCTGGCCAAACCTTTGGTGGCATTAACTTGTAAAGATACACCGAATCCCATTCCATGGTCTGAAGATTGTCAGAAAAGTTTTTGCGAATTACATTAAGCATTATGTTCGGCTCCTGTGTTGGGTACACCCGACTACAGTAAGCCCTTTACATTGTATGTCCATGAGAAAGAAGGTTGTGCATTATCAGTGTTGACACAGTTGTTCGGAGACAAGCAGCGTCCATGCGCGTATTTTTCGTCGACTTTGGACCCGGTAGATATAGCGTTGCCGAGTTGCCTGAGGGCCACAGCGGCAGCGGCTGTTTCTATTCGACAGTCTGCCGGTTTAGTGATGAATAATACATGGATTGTGATGGTTCCACATGCAGTGGACACGTTGTTAAACAGGACCAAGACACAGCACTTAACTAGTGCTCAGTTGTCGGGTTACGAGTTGACACTGTTAGCGAGTCATGTGCACATAAAGAGATGCAACACGTTGAATCCAGCTACGTTGTTGCCGATTGTAGCAGAGTTAGATGCTTCTGAACAGCATGATTGCTTTCTCAGGACAGAAGAAGAAACGAAAGGGAGAGTAGATCTTAAGGACACTCCTCTTGCGAAGTGTGATGGCACCTTATGGGTGGATGGTTCATGCTTCAAGCTTCCGAATGGTGATACGACTGCGGCATATGTTGTCATGACTTTGCATACGATTGTTGAAGCTGCACGTATCCCACATAATTCAGCTCAAACAGCAGAGTTGATTGCACTTACGAGAGCATGTGTGTTGTCGAAAGGAATGAAAGTGACCATATATACCGACAGCCAGTATGCATTTGGTGTGGCTCACAGTTTTGGACGATTGTGGAAAGAACGTGGGTTTCTGACTTCGCATGGAGCGAAGATACAGCATGGTCAGTTGGTGAATGAGCTTCTTGAGTCACTGACCTTGCCGCTACAAGTTGCGATTGTGAAATGCAGTGCACACAAGAAGGTGACTGATGATGTTGGTCGTGGAAATGCATTTGCTGACTAAGTCGCAAAAGAAACAGCAAGGGATGTGATGAGTCGAATGTATGTTGCAGGCCCTGCAAGATGGATTGGTGACGTTGGAATCTGTGAAGATCCGATAGAGAGCGTGAAATCTATTCAAGCTGAAGCTACAGAGAAAGAGTTGAGTGTGTGGAGAGAAAGTACGGGTAAAATGGATGCAAATAGTTGTTGGATTGAATTGTCAGAGCATCAGAGATGGTTGTTACCTGATGCGTACGTGCTTGCAGTGGTTACGATGGCCCATGGAATGGCTCATATCAGTGCGAAAGGGATTTGTAAGTTGTTGGCTCCAGTATGGCAAAATGCTGGAATTCCCAAGTGTGCAGAGAATGTTGTCAAGAATTGCATGGTGTGTCTGAAATACAATCCTGGTAGGGGAACACCAACTCCAGCTGGTCATTTTGCACCTCCTACGTATCCGTTCGAGGTTTTGCAGCTAGATTTCATCCACATGGAAAGGTGCAACAATTTGAAATACGTACTCATTGTTGTTTGTGCCTTTTCAAGATGGGTAGAAGCATATCCCCTAAAAGACAACACTGCCTTATCCACAGCTAAAGCCCTTGTCAAATAATTCTTCCCTAGATTTGCAATGCCGAGAATGGTCTGGAGCGACTATGGGAGTGAATTTGTGGGTCGAGTAATGAAGAAAGTATGTGAAGGGCTAGGCATCCAATAGAAATTCCACGCTGCAAATCACCCCCAATCAGCTGGACTAGTAGAAAGCTATAATGGCACGCTAAAGCTTAAACTGGCCAAGATTCAAGCGAGCTCTGGTGTTAAATGGCCTGACGCTCTGCCTTTAGCACTCCTATCAACAAGAATGACTGTGCATTCGCGAGTGGGACTTAGTCCCTATGAAATAGTATTCGGCCGTCCGGCCAACATATGGGGAGTGCCTAGGCCGACAAAATTCAGTTAGATCGAACACCCTGTACTGCTTGACTATTTGTACGAATTGACGGCTAAATTGCGTGTTTTACACCAACAGGTTCACGATACTCTGCCTCAGGTCTCTGAAGCTCCAGGACATCCTATCGATCCGGGATCCTGGGTGCTGGTCAAGAATTTTCAACGAACAAAGAATGACCAGCCCCGGTGGACCGGCCCCCATCTAGTCCTTCTCTCAACAAGTTCAGCTGTTCGAGTGGAAGGAAAGAAAAATTGGGTCCACGGAATTCACTGCAAGAGGATCCCTTTACCTCTGCCGTACGACCGGTGGGTCCAGGAGGGTATAGCTGACTCAAACTGAAACTGTGCCTCGTTTTCTGCCTTTCAGTAATGCACGTATAAAAGGAACAATTTCTGAAAAAGAGAGTGACAATATCTTGCAACAAACTGCACCGCTGTCAATTCGATTGGACACTACAGAGCCTGAACTCCTGTTTCAAGACCAGACAGTACATGGGAAGAAATGCTATAATTTAAGGCCAAGAACTATGGACAAATAAATAAAATTTTCCTTTTCTTTGCTATTTTTGAAAGTGCAGCTCTCTCATCTGAGAAACTTTTTTATTTTAGTTTTTCGAACCACCATCCGGGTTCAGCTGTAGGGTCGCGGTTGCCCAAGTCTTTGGGGTGCAGCTGAAGACGTTAGGTCGACAGTTCTGGTTGGTCTAAGGGAGTTGCCCTGGACTGACAGAAGCATTCCTTAGCATAGAACACCCTACCATCGCGAGCAGCATTTTAGAGAGGATGGAGTTTTTAGAGATGGAGAGACCTGCCAAAACAATGAACTTTAAAGCTAGAATATGTAGAATGATGACCAAGAAACGCTTTTTGATGTTATGCATTTTCATGTTATTCAGTGTAATTATGTTTTTAACAGGATATGTTTTATTCTCTTTACAAGTGACATTTGCACCCACTACAACGCCCATACCTCCTCCTACTGTTTCCTCGCATTCTTTCCAACTTCTTCCTGAACATGAATCCGCTAGGAGATTAGAGTTTATTAATAACTCCTTCGTTCAGCTTTTACACCAACACCAATTAGTAATGAACACCACTAACTGCTGGGTGTGTGGTCTTATGCCCCATACTACTGATAAAGGTATCCCTTACCTGGTCCTGCCTTTCAGCCATAATGGTTCTGTGTGGGCATACAGAACAATGTTCATCTACGCACATGAAGTCTACCCCCTACGTTCTGTGAAAGATAATCCTAAGAATAGTGCTCTAGTTACGGGTATAGTAGATATGATTAGGGAAGATATTTCCTACGAGACTATCCCGAGAGATGTTATGAAAGCTCTTCTATAGCGCACGGCTACTCCAGAGTGTCCCGGTGCTTTGGCAAAGAGAAAAGTCAAAAGGTAGTACATAACACAATGCTCTCCACTGGCGGCAAAGAATTTACTGGGCGAAAAGCCACGTCTTCAGGTCCTTTCGAAAGGCAAGCAGGTTAGACATAGTTCTCAGGGCAATAGGGAGCTCATTCCAACAACAAGGGGCCAGATAACGAAAAGAGCGGCCTCCAGTGCGAGCACGCTTAATTATAGGTACACTAGCTTTGGCTAGTCGTGCGGACCTCAGGGACACTAGTATATATAGGATGGAACGTAACCGGATATGGAGTTACTCTGAGTGAGAAACAGCAAGCTAAGAGATCTTCCCCGATTTGGATTGTACCCCATCAGGGTCATCTATGTCTGCAAGCTAATGTCAAGAATCCCAGAGCTCAGTTAGGGAAGAGTATCTGTACTGAAACTTATGTTTTTGCGTCTCAGACTTGCCCTTTGTTCCTAGCACCTAAGGGTACCTATTTTATCTGTCATGATAGAGCTTATACATGGTTGCCCCCTGACTTCTCGGGCACATGTTTTGTTTCGTTCCTGTTGCCTCCCACCTACACAGCTGCGGCAGATTACCATAAGACAAGGATAGTTAGAGGTGTCTTCAGTAAAGAAGACACTGCAGGACAAGAATTTGGAGACTTCATAAAGGGTTTTCTGCCGTTTTGGGGACCCATGGTTAACAGCAGGAACATAAGACAATTGACGAGAGTGGTTGAGTCCACCGTAGTTGAAACTGCTGGTGCCCTTAGTAACTTGACTGCTGAGCTCCAGTCGGATCGTCTTATGACCCTTCAGAACAGGGTCGCGTTAGACGTCATACTTGCAGACCGAGGTGGGGTATGTAGAGTGATCCAATCTAGTTGCTGTGTTTTCATTCCAGATAACGCTCCAACAGTGTACCAGGCCATTTTCAAACTGCATAAGATTTCCGAATCTATTCATGTGGATAAAGGAGATTGGTCGTTGATGGGATGGTTCTGGGAACTGATATCGGCCTGGGGTTGGAAAATTCTTATGGTCGTTGGGGTGATTTTAGCAATCCTTTTCCTGTTCTGTCTGTGCGTACAGTGTGCTCCTGCAATATGTGGCCTCTGTGCTACATCATGTGTAAGGAAACCTGTATCAAGAGACGTGCTAAGTAATAGGATGATGCTACAGCAACATCTCAATGACTTTATGAATATAGACCTAGACTCAGATTAGCATGAGGATAGGTTAATTGCCTATGTAAGGGCAAAAGGAGGGTCTGTGGTACTGAAAATTCTGGACCGGTGTTATAAACATCGTCGTATCAGGACAATTTTGGTATCAGCAGACCGAGAATGATTAGAATATCATGCACGAGCATTTTCGTCATACTCGAGTGATGACAACACCCTGAAATCAGAGTTTTCGTCCTGAACCCTCGGGTTCCATTTTGTCAACGGCAGCCATTTTGTGGGTTGCCCTCACATAGGCCGATAACTACGGCCAAACACGCTTCTGAAGGACACGTACACCTTCGCTGACTTCTCTGCGACCTGGGCAAGCTGACTCCACTGCCCGAAGCCAAACCTGCCCGGCCAGTTCCTTTCCCAGTGGCCGATCGAGATAGCATCAAGGCACAGCCTACCATAAACCTTTTCATCGCACACAAACCCTGCCTAATCTTACACACACCTGTCTGTTTCCTACTTTATTACCTGCTTTACGATGAGGAGGTACCCGTTTTTATTGGGGGTCCATTGATATCTGATGAAAATACTGGGCCTTGCCGGATAATTTGTTGTGGGCTGGACGAACTGAAATATGAGCTTGTCATCATGACTCTGCTTTTCCTTTGTAGTGAAAATATGTGAATGGTCAACTGTAAATTAAAGAATGTTTGCCTGAAGCATAATATTTTGTATAAAAAGAGAAGGCTGGCTTTGTAAGTTTGAGCAGTCTCCTGAGAATATACACCGTGTTGTACTTCTAGGACGCCTGTTACTGACTGCAGTCAAACTCGATCTTTGACTTCACCTAAAAGACTCTGTTTCTGTAGTCTAAGCAGGAAGGACCCGAAGTCTTAGGGTGCACCCTGGCACCGCTGGGTTCCGAAAAACCCAGTACTTCATCCCGCCCTCTTTGCCGGGGTAATATTTTAGGATGGCATGTGCGATAAGGAGGCAGCTGAAGTGCTGTTACAGTGATGTACTTGCCCATCTCCTGAGGTGAATAGCTTTACCTCAGGAGACAATGATGGAGCAGGATGAGTCATTCTTGGTCAATATCCTGAGAAAACAGAAATTACGTCACGCGAAAGCTGCCCTGCTATTCCTACAGACGGCAAATGACATGTACACTTTGTGTGCCATCTCAAGTTTTTTAAAAGTAGCGGTTAGACTGAGAAACACAAGAAACTGATCTAACTGTGAATCTGAACTAATGCCCACCTCTATTTCTGATCCATATGTCCCGCTGCTGGGGCTCCATTTTATCTAATTTTATCCAACTGTTTTTAAATACTATTGTAAAGTTCAGAAATGTAGTTTAATGATGTTTTAGGGGTATTGTTAAAATGTATTGATATTATGTATTTTTATGATGATTTTTAATTATCGAAATAAAAGCTAACTGAACTGAGTCATTCGTCCCCTCCATTGAGGAGATTGCAGCTGCCTGGATTACATGGAGGGTGGCTCGCCAAACATTGGTGTTCTCTGCACATAGTAGAGGTGATTTCACCCCTCAATGGCCCTTTCATTCATACATTTTCATGCCCTCTTGGGAACTTAAGGAGACAACAAGGTCATCAGTTGGAGTTTCGGCTGCACAGCATCATGTTGCACTCCTCCCAGGTGGGGGAAGAGTACAAGGGCCCTTCTCCTGGGGTCACTGACCTAACCACACCAAAATAGTAGGAAAGAGAACCCTGGGACACCCAGCTCCAGGGAGAGGGACATTGTATGTAAATAACCCAGGGAGGGCTAAAGAAGGGTTGTGTGCACGGTCTATACTCATCTACCCCTCAAAAATAACTCTGAAGATCAGAGATGAGGTGCACACACCAACCCCTAGGGCAAAGGGGATTAGAGTGAGGTGTTAGATGGTGGGGACTGCAGAAGGCAGACTATAGAGTAGGACAACTCATTAGGACACTATGCAAGAGAAGGATTTGTACTCTGCAGATAAGCAACACCATGGAGTGAGACGAGAGCCATAGCGCTTGAAGATGTTGACCAGGAGGTCATATCACCAGCACCAGTGCGGGTAGGGTGTTGGGCGTCCCCGCCCAGGGTACTGGAATCAAGCCTCTGACTAACGTTTTGAGGATCCTGGTTCGGACAGGGGGGTGAGGATGAGGCTCCAAAGTGACATCAGGTCTGAAGGTGACATGTCGAGAACAACGTAAGATGAAAGGAACAGTGACGTTAAGAACAGCGGAGAAGATGAGGTGAAAACTTTAGCTCAATAACCACAATCTCTGGTAAGAGCACAGTCGTCTTGGGACATACAACAACAGGCAAGTGTCAAAGTACAAATGTGGGAGATCAGTGTGAAATAATATCAGTGGCAGTGATCACACACAATCAGGAAGATAGGGGAGGAAGGGGCGTGACTAGCGCCCAAAGGAAATGGTCGCCAGTCCCGGACTCTACTGAAATGGTGAGGACGTCAGCAAACGCAACGAGCTCCCTGCCGTCTGCAGGCTGTTCATGACTGTCCTAACATCGATGTTCACTTTGATACCACTGGAATTCGCCGCATTACCTTGTAAGCTGTTCTTTCTTTACTCTCGCCTCAGAGCGGTTCCGCCTTTGATGCGGCCGCCATATTACATCGCGCTTTACCGGATTCTAGTCACGGAATTCCCTCAGCCTAAGTATGCGATGCAGCTGCCTCTGCTACATTGTTTCTATACAGAAGTTTAACGCCTTTTAACGCCGGATTCAAGCATGCCTAAAGTTCCTTCAGCATTCGCTCTCGGACAGTGAGTGCACCTGTTTTTCTTCACCTGGAGGTGTCTGCTTTTGACTCTTCCCATCTGGGTTCTGGAATTATTTCACTGAAGCTGAAACTCATTCTATGCTTTTGCTTAACATATACAACTTGGCGATGGAGAACTCAACGAATGCCTCACTTAAGGGTGCAGCGTCTTCTTCCATCACGGCTGCCTCAAACACCAATAAGACACCAAGGAAGCACCTAAAGAAAGACATTCCTTCTCCTCCCAAACAACCCTCTTGTTTCTATGGATTTACTACTAGAGGAAATTAGAGCCCTTCATCCCTTTATGGAGGAGACTAATTCAAAGTTGCAAATATTAACTGATACATGGACAAGTCTGGAAAACAGAGTAACGACAGTGGAGCATACCCCTGAAACTCTCTCCTTATCCAATGTCAAGATGGAGGCTCTTCACTCCCAAGCATCAACGCTCCAAAAACAAGTTGAAAATCTTGAACAGGAATCGTCGCAATAATCTGCGTATTTACGGTTTACCGGAGGGTTGTGAAGGATCAGACCCATCAACTTCTTCAAGTCCTTTCACCCAAAGATTCTCAACTTACAACAAGACAGTATCCTCGATATACAGCAAGCCCATTGTTTAAGTTCTATTTCTTCAGTAAGTTCTTCTATGAATCGGAAACCAATAGGTTTCATTTTGTATTTCCCGGAATACACTGATTTACTTAAAGTCTTATCTGCAGCCAGAGCAATTAACCATATTGCCTGGTCAGGCAATCCTTCGTTCTTCTCTCAGGACTATTCCAAACCCACCACTGACAGACGTCGTGACTTTCTAACAATGAGACCGCTTCTTTGTTCTATTGGTGCACGATATGGTCTTTTTTACCCTTGCCTATTCAAGGTGACCATTAACAACAAGACTACTACTTACAAAGATCCCATTAAGCTTAAAAGTTTTCTCAACTCTTGTCACCCGGAGCATATGGAGACCTCCTCATTGCATACCAAATGACTATTCGTGGTTTAGTCTGGTTTGAGTTTTGTTCTCCTGTAATTACTTGTTAACATTTTCTCCGAATGTTTTTCTGCTTGCCGACAAAGTTTTCTTCACTCAGTTGTTCAGCTTGATTAATAACCCTACTTTTTTCCTTGCAGGTCTTGTATGTTTGATGCACTTCGCTCATGTCTCCCGCTCGTTGGGTTTGTCTCCCTTCCCGTTTGGAGTCTGGATTTACCACTGTCCCATGTGGCCTCATCCCCCCACACTCCACATGTGTCTCAAATTTTCTGTAAGTATGTCTTGTGTTTTCGATGCTTCTTTCCATGGCAGTTTTTATATTGTCATTTGTGTTTTCTCCATTGTTTCTCACATCATCTCTTTCCATTTTCTAGCCTATCTTCTTTGCTTCCCTTTCTTTTTGTCATTTTTGCTATTTCCTCAGTTGTACTTCCTTTTCTTCCACTCTTCTCTCCTTTTCTTTACCTATATCTACGAAATCTTTTTTACTCATAGCTTCTTTAACCTTTATACTTTTTACTTTGTTCATGTTTGTATCGTCGACCTATATAACGTTTAATTCTTCTTTGTTTTACATTTGGGAAAGGATACATAACTATTGGCTGTCTTATTTACTTTCTTAAATCTTACTCTTCCCTATCCCTCTTTTTCTTTCCAACTCTCTCACTTATTTAGGTTTCAAGGTTAACACACTTCTAATTGTATTTTACATGTCTTTTCATGATACTTGCATTAGGGTTGAGTTTTTTTATCACTCATTTTGCTTCCTTGATTTATGGTTCTAAAAATCAAAATGGAATGTTAAAGGTTTAAATTCCCCCATTAAGAGACAATGGGCATTATCTTAATTATCTAAACTGAATGCTAAAATTGTTTTACTGCAAGAAACTCCTCTTACTGTGTTAAGGCTTAAGAAAAATTGCGTTGGTGAAGTCTTTTTTTCAACTGGTGATGGCAAAAGGAATGGTGTTATCACTCTAGTTAATAAAGCAGTGAAGATCTCCCTCATTACACAAAAGAGGGATTACGAGGGTAGATGGTTGTTTACCAAATTAGAGATTGATGGTGTTTTGCTCCCTCTTTTTAACGTGTATGCCCCTACTTCTGGTGACGCCCCTTTTTGGACCCAATTACATCAACTGATCTCTCATAATAATGCCAAAAATGTTATCCTTGCCGGTGATTGAAACCAAGTTTTTGACCCTTTTCTGGATCGGAAATCTAAAGTTTCTTTCAATCCGTCAAAAGCACAAAAAACCTCACACAAACTATTAAACACTTGCATCTAACTGACGCCTGGAGGCTATGTATTCCGTCCCTACAAGAGTTTACTTTTTACTCTTCACCTCATCAAACCCAATCGAGAATTGACTATATTTTCACATCACACGTCTCCCAATCTCTGATGTCTGCAGATATAGGACCCATACTTTTCTCCGATCATGCCCCTGTTTCCATCCAGTTAGATATTCTGCCTCGTTCTGATCACCCCAGGAGCTGGCGCTTCAATAATTCTCTGCTTTTAGACCCTCACTTTAATTCTTTTATTTCTTTTTTCAATGAATATTTTCTTTTAAATAGCAACACCACACCCTTTTATATAATCTAGGATGCCTTTTAGGACTATGCTTGTGATTTCATTATCCGTTATACTTCTAACAAATGGAAAATGGCTCGAGCTGTAAATACAGAACTCCTCTCCAAGATAAAAAAGTTAGAGCATGCTTATTACACCTCGTCGAAACAATGTCTTACTGATTTGATCAATACCGCAATTCAGCATAACAAGGATACGACTGACAATGCCTGTTTATTTCTTTTAAAGACTAGTGCCAAATTCTACAGAGGACAGAATAAATCTGGTAAATTGTTAGGCAATTATCTTAAGACTAAACAGAATAAACTCCTTATAGAATCTATATTAACGGACACCAACATTTTTTTTTTTTAAAGACCTTTATTCACATTCACAGGTTAACACAGCGCATAGCCTACAACCCCGAGGGCCGGCCGCGATATGAAGAAGAATATACAGTGTAGGATATACACAGCCATTCAGCCGACACCCCTGAGGCCCGGTGGCGTAATATCGAAGCATGGATGTTGTGGCAAAAGTCGAGTTGCGAACAGTACATAGGTCTATGAGGTTTTCTATTTAACATATAATACGACAGGATGAATAAAAACGGTTTGAAAAGCAACGAAAGAAACAATAACATTTACACAAGCCATGAATAAGTTAAGAGTACAGTCATGGGGCCACGCAGCCGGCTCTCAGTGAGTATGTTGTATATTTGCAGTCATAAATCCTCATGGGAAGGGGGGTAGCGAGGAAGCCTAAAACATTACAGTAACTCGTAATAACTGGAATGCCAATCAAGGGGACAAGGTTACATCAGGAAACAACTCTTGCGGGGGGCTACAGATATCGCCACGATAAGCGTTCCACTGGGACCAGATTCTACCCCATTTCTTGGGCGTGCCACATGACAGATACACAGTCTTCTCACGAAACATGCACCAGTCCATGTTCTCTTTCCATTGCGATACAGTTGGAGGCCTGGGGGAGCCCCAGAGCTGCGCAATATCTCTTTTAGCAATCATATTGCCTAAGGTGGCCCAGAGGATCTGAGCAGTGCTGTAATCATTGGGCTCCCAGATGTTCAGGAGGCAGCGCCTGGCTTCGGGCGGCAGCACCACACCAGTAACCCTCTCCATCACACCATGCACACGGGACCAATACTCGACCACATCCGGGCACTCCCATAGGATATGAAGGAAGGTACCAGTCGCACCACAGCCACGCTTACAGAGATCATCCAAAGTATAACCCATACGAACCAGACTCGGACCAGTTACATACACGCAGTGAATGATCTTAAGTTGGACAAATCTGAGGCGAGAGGGTATAGCGACCTCTTTCGGCGAGGACAAAGCGGACTGCCAGTCCTCATCATCTATTTCTAGACCATCGGCAATCCATAGAGCCCTCAGGTGCACAAGAAGGTCAGTCCTATTGTTGATCAGCTTCTTGTAGATCAATGAAACTGTACTATCGGGCACATATCCATCAAGGATACGATCCTCCATGGGTGAGGATTCGGGGATATCTGCGCCCACAGCGAAGACTGACAACAGGGCATGCCGGACCTGAATGTACCTGAAGAATTCTCTATCCCCGAGTTCGTATTCTAGTTTAAGCGCCTCAAAGGTCTTGACGTCACCTTTAGTCCAAAGATCCCCCACCCTAGAGATCCCAATCACATCCCATTTATCAAATCTGTTCGTTCGCCACAAGTTACCGAGAATTTCAGAGTCATACAACGGGGTCGCAAGAGTGAGTGTCATTCCATACCAGGGCCGCATTCGCATCACGCCACACACGCACAGCAGTTTTGGTGGGTCCCGTCAGTGTTCTAATGAGCTTCCTGGAGTACAGAGCCCTGTTGAAAGTCCCCCCCCCGCAAAAGATGTTTATCCATAGCAAAAGCCGTGGCGGGTTCGGGGGCATATGTCACGTGGTTAATCGCACTCAGCTGGGAGGCCCAGTAGTAGTGCCTGATGTCGGGAAGGGCAATGCCCCCGTCATACCACGGAAGCGTGAGTTTAGACAGGGCTATGCGAGCTCGACCATCCCAGACCAGTTGCTGCTGCAAACTCTCCACCTCTCGAAAATAACTCGAGGGGAATGGGTCAACTGAGTTCTGGAGCGCATACAAAAATCTAGGCAGCGACATCATTTTAAAGAGCCGCACGACCGAGCGGTGACCGTGGTAGACGACGCCAGCGAGTAACATCGAGCTTCAGCCTTTGTAGAGGGGGGAGTAAATTACGCTCGCGACGAACGGCAGGGTCCAAGGAGACATGAATCCCCAGGTATTTGAAACCGGTCTCAGAAACTTGAATTGGAAATCTACGTGGCAACGGAGGAAGACTTGAGGCTTGAGGATCACTTTTCCAATACAAGAATTATGTAGGGTAGGGGCCAGAACCTCACAAAACAACCCCACCTCCCCTTTTTGACCAGTTACAAATAACCTGTCTTGTGTGCCTTTCTACATAATTGGTTATGTGTAATTAATGTACACACTGTGGTACATTTTTGCGGCATCAAGTTGGCATCGATGCTGTCTTATTACTTTGTTTTTTCCTTTTTCAATTTCCTAGGCTTCATTCAGGAGTGGCTTCCATCTATTTGACTGTGTCCATGATAAGGGTATACAGGTCCTACGCCGCCCTGATTGAGATAAGAGGGTCATTTTTACACTCACTATATCACGTGCACTTTATATATATTTTTTACTTGACGGTCCTGACGAAGCGCTAATGACCTATGGGCAACGGAAAGCGCGAAACATGTTGACCTTAATTGACACCTGGGCAAAATATGCCTCGTGGGTCAATATTTTTCAGCAGTATTGACTGCCAATGGTATACTTTTAAACCTATCGCTGCATGTTTACCCTTGCTTTGATTTTAATCTATCACACTGGCACGAATTTTCATTACCCTCCTCTTGTCCCATAACCCGCCCACCCGCATGCAACATCCGGCATTCCTCTAAAAGATCTCCGATAAAGTGACCCTTCGGGGGACCCGTAGGGAATTGCAGCGCCGGCCCTACGAGGAGCAAACGCCCGATGATGAAGCATGACACTCTTCGGGGTGTGTGAGGGCAACAGAGGAAACACAGTGTCTTTCCCTCTCATAAGTTTGGGTCCTTTACACCTAGGAATCCCCTTTTCTCCTTTTCCTTTCCTTCCATTGTTTTAAGTATGGGTGCCTTTTTGCACCACAATGCATGGGTGACTTTTTGCACCCTGGCACAGGAACTTTGTCCTCCTTGTTGGTTAAACAGAGGAAGACCGCCAGCCAAAACGTAGACACAGGATTTGGTCCAATTGATAATGAGACCAGAGTTCCTTCCGAAGGATGCGAGAACGTCAAAAAGAACGTTCAGGGATTTCTGAGGGGAGGTGAGATATAGAAGAATGTCATCTGCATACAGCGAAATTCGATCCTCAAAGTTAGGAGTCCACCGGATGCCTTTTAAAGAACGCTCCTATCGGAGCCATTCCGCCAACGGCTCTAGCGCGAGGGCGAAGAGCAACGGGGATAACGGACAACCCTGCCGAGTGCCGCGCTCCAGCGTGAAAACACCGGACACCTTCCCGTTAACCACCACCTGGGCAAGGGGCATCTCATAAAGAAGTTTCACCCAAGCGATGAACACGGGACCGAACCCAAATTTTGTGAGGGCCGCCCAAAGATAGGGCCATTCAATAGTATCAAAAGCCATGGTAGCATCCAGGGAAGCCAAAATGGCCGGCTCAGTAAGAGTCCCGGCCCTCGCGAGAACTCCATGGCGTCTCCGAAGATTAAGGGCGGTGTTTCGATGAGGAATGGAACCTGACTGATCCGGATGGATCAAGTCCCCAATCACCTTAATCAAACCATTAGCTAACAGTTTAGCTAGAATTTTGCGTTCGGCATTAAGTAGGGATATAGGCCTATACGAGGCACATCGATCCCGAGGTTTGCCCTCCTTATGAATTACCACGATAGTTGCTAGTCGCTGGTCTGCGGGAAGAGAGCCAGAGTCCAAGGCTTCAAGGAACATGTCCTTCAAGTAGGGCGCCATTTTGTCGGGTCGTAATTTGTAAAGTTCGATGGGTAATCCATTGGGGCCCATCGCTTTACCAGAGCGCAATGAGCGAATAGCCCCCGCCACTTCGTCCGCCCCGAGGGGCGCATCCATGAGGTCCCTGTCCTCCTCTGAAAGACAGGGCAGTGCAATGTCACGAAGCAGCAGCCGGGAGTCCTCCTCATCCCTGTCGCAAACCGAGGCATACACCGTCTTAAGGTGATCGGCAAAGCACTCAACAATCCCAGCTGGGTCAGTAACACTCTCCATTCAACCTCTCAATCACAGGGACAACGCGATTCACTCTCTTTCTTTTCCAGCCACGCAATTAGTTTACCGGCCTTGTCGCCCACATCATGCAGCCTGCCCTGCTGCTCCCTGCTCACCACCTTCTCAGTGTTAGTGACAACAGCTCAATAGTTGGCCTGTTTCAGGCTGAGTGCATGAAGTTTCGAGCGTGTCACTCCTGTATCAAGGTCACCCTCCAATACGGTTATCTCAGATTCGAGGCGCACGAGCTCCTCATTCCTTGCTTTTTTAGCAGCGGCAATAAGTGAAAGAGAGCGGTCACGAATAACAGTTTTAAAAGCCTCCCACAGTGAAACTGAGGAAGAAACAGAGCCCACATTCTCAATGAAGTATTGGTCCATGGCTTTAACGAGGTCAGAACGAGTCTTAGGGTCACGGAAGTACCAGGGGTTGATAGGAGCAATCCTACCTGCACTGCCCACCCCTATCACGAACCGAAGCCACAAGGGGGAGTGGTCCGAAATACCCCTGGGGAGATGGCAAACCTCACCGATGGATATGGCTTGGTCAGATGGCATCAGAAAATTGTCCAATCTAGAGAGACTACCATGCACCCCAGAGTGGAAAGTGTATTTGAGCTGTGAAGGGTGCATCAATCACCAGCTATGAATGAGCCCGAAGGTATCTAGGAAGTCACTCAGCCACATATGGGATTTATGCAGGTCCCTAGGAGGAAAACGATCAGCAGCGCCAGAAACAACAGAGTTAAAATCCCCACCAAGGATAAGGAGACCCTCAGGCAATCCCAAAATAACCCTACACAAATCAGTGTATGTTGAGGTCTGTAGGCCCGGGGGGATGTATACCGTAAGTATGGACAGTGTCTTTCCTTCCCATCCACCCGTGAGTGCGGCATAACGCCCCCAAATCATCGAGTATAACCTCATCAATTTCAAGGGGGAGAGAAGATCGAATAAGGATACCAACCCCCCTGGAGCCAGAGGTGAAGCCAGAGTGGACTGCCAGGCGATACCCACGCCTGTTCATGGCTCGACACATATTCCCTATAAGATGCGTCTCCTGTAAAAGAACAACATCAGGGGAGTGACGTCTGAGGAACTGCAACACTACCCCTCGCTTTATCCTGTCTCCCAATCCATTAACATTCCAAGATAAGAGTCTCAACTCACCGCCCCCCATCCCCTAGAGGAACCCGAGCACCATGCACATGGAACACCAAGACCAGAACAGTGAGGAAAAACAATGCCTTGTGAAAAGAAACAACAAAACACGCACCCCCCTCCCACCCCCCGAAGCAACCCGTTACAACACCCCCCACCCTGCACCCCTGCATAAGACTCAAAAGCCACCCCAACTCGCAGTGTGCCTGTCGCCCCATCAAAACCCCCCCATCTACACAAAGAACCCCGGAGGAGGAAGAGTTCCCTTGCACCCCACCACCCTCGGGCCAACCAATAAAGGAGGAAAACAAAAGAATCAGTGTTCAAACTCCGCTGAAAAAGTCAGAAAGTTCGGACGTCCGGTCCCACGCATCACTCTTGCTCCGGCGAGCCACCAGCGGCGCCGCCGGGGTGCTCAGCACGATCTTCCCTGTTCGGCAAGGAGTCAAGCCAGTCGCTGACGCTGTCCGGCCGGTCTAAGAAAAACGTTCGTTCCCCATACTCAACACGAAGTCTGGAAGGAAACAACATGGCGTACTTGAGGTCCAAGTCCAGCAAGCGCCTCTTAACACCCTGGAAGCCCATTCTCTGCCTCTGAATGAACGGGGTAAAGTCCGGGTAAAAGTTCACATTGGCATTCTCAAACTGCACAGGGCCCTTCTCCCGAGAAGCCTGCAGGTTGGCATCCCTGTCCCTGAAGTGGAACAGCCTGGTGATGATAGGTCTCGAGGGGGGGGGGGCCCCGGCTTAGCCTTCCCGCCTTTGATTCGATGGGCACGCTCGACCGCGAAGAATTTAGTAAGTCCAGAGGGAGCAAGAAAATTAGAAACCAGGTCTTCCACCAGGAGGTCGGTTGCTGCAGTTTCGGGATTCTCCGGGACCCCAATTATGCGCACATTATTGCTGCGGGCCCTATTTTCATAGTCCTCCAGACGGCGATTCATCGTCTCATGGGAAGAGCGCAAATTCCCGACTTTGGTCTGAATGTCGGTAACATCAGTCGTCAGACTGGAAGTCTTTAGATCCAACTCCTTGACCCTCTCATTGGTCTTTGCCAGATCCGCTCGAATCAGCGACACATCCACCGCGTCGATCTTAGAGGCGAGAGCCTCGTATTGCTGCCCCATGGAGGCCTTCATACTGTCAATGGCACCCATGACTTCTTGCAACGACACTTCTGAAGTAGCAGCGGAGTTAGCCTTAGGATCATAAGACGTATGCCAGCACTACTGGGGGAACCCTTCGACTGGGAGTAGTGGTCCATGATGTTAGTCTGGGTCTGGCCCCCCACGGTGCGGCGGCTCTGTCTTGCGCTTCTCTGCTTCGGTTTTGGTGGCCATATTGGAAAAGGGACCCGAGGGGGCCCGCGCGACCTGGTGAAAATGGCCGGCAGCGAATCGGCCAAAGACAGCGAAACTAGCCGAAACCAGCGTGAATGCCAATAGTGAAGTATAAAAAAACAAGGGTGAGAGTACCTCGCTGGCACGGGAAACCCCAACAGGGTCAAGGGGAGACCCGAATAGCCAGTTTGTCACCCCAAGCCGAGATCAGGAAAACGAAACCAAAAGTTAGGCAGAGTTCCTCCAAGGGAAGAGATCCCTCAAGCCGTTGTTGTTCAACTGCACTCCAGGCTTGAAGCTTAGCCAAGCCCCCGGTCTCGTCCCGGGGTGGGCCGCAAAATCCAGGACGACGTAAAAGTGGATCCCGGAGTCCGAATCAGAATTTTCAAAGGATATGAGAATCAGCCAGAGTTAGGCTGCAAAAGCCCATCTTCAAATTCAGGATAAATTCAGGATTTCTGCAAAGGGCGGCTCAGGGTCTCGGGAGCTCTGTGCTCACGCGACCATCTTGGATGCTCGTGAAGCTCCTCCGTCACCAACACTTCTAAACATAAAGATGTTGATATCCTAGAAAAATTTCTTCGGTTCTATGAACAACTCTACACACCAGAGATCACGCCCACAGACGATATTTTCCTTTACCTCTCCTCAATTCAAAACACCCTTCCTCGTCCTTACATTTAGACTTTCTGGTATTTGATTTATCTCGGAATGATCTCCTCAAAGCTCTGAAAATCCTCAAGAAAGCCAAGTCCCCTAGTCCAGATGGTTTTACTGATGAATTCTTTTTACATTTTGCCCAAATAATCGTACCTAAATTGCATGCTTTAATCTCCTCTTTTCTTTCTTCTGGTAGTTCCTCAGGATCTTTTTTAGAAGCTTTGATTTGTCCTATCCCAAAGGAACAAAAGGATCTACATTATTGCAAAAACTACCGACCCATTTCCCTAGTTAACAGATTACAAAATCTTCACGAAATCGTTAGCTCTTCGATTGGAATCTCATCTCCCTCAACTCTTAGGTAAGGAACAAACTGGTTTTGTCAAAGGGCGTTCCATTAATAAAACCCATCTGTTTTTTTACATTATTTCCAAATTCCCAAATCTATCAAAACCCCTCGCTGCCATCGCCTTTGATGCTGAAAAGGCTTTTGATAGGGTATACTGGCCTTTCATTTTTCAAACACTAAAATTGTTTGGTTTTGCCCCGAAAATAATCTCCTTGATTTTCCTGCTCTATTCAGACCCCAAAGCTGCTATTATTGCCAACGGTCTCACCTTCCCCTATTTGTCTCTTCATAGAGGAGTGAGACAAAGCAGTCCTTTATCCCCTTCCAATTTTAATCTTGCCCTAGAACTCTTTTTGTTGAAAATAAGACAAAATCAATCTATTTTGAGTTTCATTTCAAACTCTCTACAGGTTAAATTAGCTGCATATGCTGATATTCCTTTATTTCTCTCTAAACTTCAAGATTCCTTGCCGGCTTTTTTTATTGAAGTACTATCATATTCCTTGGTTTCGGGTTACAATTTAAATAATGACAAGTGTGAAATGTTATCCTTAACTAAATATACTTTTAAGGATGACTTTTCCATTTCTAATTTTACCTGGAACCCACTTCACATAAAATATCTTGGTGTATGGTTCAATTCCTCCATTAAATCACTAGTCCCTCTCAATTTTAATAAATGTATAGAGAAGCTTACGTCCCTCACATCCAAATGGCATCCCTTATATCTCTCGATGTGGGGACGTATTGACACTATAAAATGATGCTAACACCTATTATCCTTTATCTTATATCTAATATTCCGGTACCCATTCCTACAAAATAGTTCCACAAAATTAACTCCATCTTTACCTCCTTTCTATTGCTGGATAAAAAACCTAGAATGTCCTTATCAAAGCTAATGCATCCAAAATCTGAAATATCATAAAGCCTTTTTACTAAGACATCTATCCAAGTGGTTGTTTGTCCTCTCTCCTGATTCACCTCTCTGGATTGATCTAGAGAGCTCCTTCCTCTTCCCTTTTCTTTCCAAGAATACCCATATTTCACACGGAAACCACAAAATATATGTACTCCAATTATTAAACACTTGTAAAAACTTGAATGAACTTCTCCACTTTGAGCTACATGGTTGATTCATTTCTTAATTCCAACGTATGGCACAATAACTATATTTGCATTAAGAAAAAACCTATACATTGGAGAACTTGGAGAGATGGAGGCATTATATTGGTACATCAACTATTTGAGAATTACACTGTTACTCCAAATATTTGTTAGTCTTGCTCACTTCCACAGGCAGATCTTCAACATTTACTTTTTTCATGTCCACAAGTTTTGCAGTTCTGGAAATTAGTCTGGTCACAAATTAATACTATTGTTGGTACTCGCACTCCCCTTACATTTGCAAAAAATGTTTCTGGGTAGCCTCTCCAATAGCTGGAATAAAACTAAAACACAAATCATCGACCTATTGTTGGCTGCAGCCTTTCAGCAGATAAACAAAAATTGGAAAGATGCTTCTAAACTTTTGTATTTAGCTTGGTGGTACTCTGTAGGTCATAATCACAGACTTGACACTACCTTTGTATTTCTGGTGTCTCAAACAAAAAAAGATTACATTTATGTCTGCTATCAAACAATTTTTTGACAATAGTGCTAAAGGATCTTTTGCCACAGTACCATGTATTCAAGAAGTTGCTCAACCTCCTTAAATTGTCAGTTTTTGTAACTGTTCTATATTTACCAGGTTTAAATTAATCTTGCTTTTTAATGTATACCTATTCATTTTTTTTGCCTGTGTTTATCCTTTCTTCTTGCCAAGTACGATTACCTGCCTACATGCTATTAATGATAATTTTCGCAATGTTTTCTTTATAATGTTCTGTTCCTTGATACTTTGATGTTTCCTTTATGGCATGTTTTCAATAAACTTATATTTTGAAACTAAAAAGGAAGATGGGGGAGGTATGCAGAACACAGAGGAGAGGTGAGAATGACAAAAGGGCAGGCTTGAGGGACATTGTGGCAATGGAAGATGGGACATATGTGAGTTCGACAGACAGTGAGAGAGTAGCAAACTGAATGGGAGCTCCCATCCATATCAGACTGAGAAGAAGATGTGAAGAGAATGGGCAACTGAGTTGAGGGAAAAGTCCACTGAAGAGTGACAAGTGTCGGGAGGGCACAGAGTGAACGTTAAACAAAGGCAGCATTCACAACAAGAGTAAGATAAAAGACAGGGTGTTGTGAGATAGAGGGAGGTTGATTGGGTGGGGAAAAGTAGCGTTTGTTAAAAGAGTGTTTAGTTTTTGATGAAACCCAATCAGGAATCTTGAATTTTCAGCATGACAAAGAAATGGTAATCACACCAGCTGTTAGTGAAAACTCTCAAAGGCAGAATAAGTGCATGTGCGATTTACCATCTGCAGCACACCATACAGCCCCAAAGCCTTTCAAAGCTACAACAGGGTGAAAGGTCTTGAATTACCTGATCATGGCTCTCTGCATAAGCAATACATTTTTCATTGTATCTTCTGTTAGTAAGGGTATGGACTATGTTGCCTATATTCCAGTCTTCATCTTTGAACTCCTTGATAATCTGAAAATGTAAGGGTATAGATATTTAAAAATATAGATCTATTTTTTTTCACTGAACAAATTGTTACAAAAAATGTATATTAGGTTTCCGGTTCCGGCAGTGCCACTCATAGGATCGAGTTCCCCTTACTGGGCACAGCCACTTATTTGGAAGCCATTTTTAAACATTAAATTACCACAAATCACGATACCTATCACAAACCGCTTCAAACGCAAAAGGCGAGTTTCTGTAGGTGTATACATTTTGGGCAGTAGAGTTAAAACAACTTTCCAGACACTCAGTATTAAGGCTCACCATCTACTGCTTGAAAGTGTTTTATCCTCATGCACGGTCAAATGCTGGGCCTAATCAGGAAAACCAGATTATATTCTTTCTTCCTAATAGCCCGTTGGATTATCCTTATAAATGATTGATCGCTCTTGATATCATTAATTTTCGCAAAGAACTTTCTTAGTTCTGAGTTTTCTGATGTCAGAAGTAGCCTGTTTTTTTAATGCCATCCACTGTTAAGTTCACAAAGTAAAGAAATAAAAAAACAAAAACCTGGAGTTGAAACAAGACTTCAACTAAAGCGCAACCCTGTCTTTCAGGTGTGGTGTGTACCTTGGCTTTTATAAAGAACTGCAGTCACAAACAAGCATTTGCCATGCAAAAGGTCTCATTTACAGGAGTTTAAGCTCTTGGAATTGTAAATGACAATGTCTTTCATTTATGTGTTAAAAAAATGGCATTGTCATATACAATGCCAATTGCTTGAACTCTCGCAAATGTGAGACCTATTGCATTGCAAGTGTGTTAGGAGAGAGCTGACCTGCCTTTTTCTGCTTGTAAGAGCGGGCAGGACAAAGCTCTTAGAGAAAATAGTTATCGGAGGCTGTAATTCAAGCATACCAAGCAACAACACAAGTAACAGGGGGTGTCACCATGGGATGTTACAAAAGTTGGAAAAGGTGGCACTAAGGAGGGACTACAAAGCCTATTGACTGATGACCGCGCCCAGCGCCAGAATCCCTGGCCCCCGTTAACGCCACAACGCCCGGTCTCCGCTACGATGCCAGAACCCTCCACGCACTCAACACCGGACGATCACACCTGCTTCCTGGCCGCCCCGAAGCGAAACCAAGGACTCTTCTCCTGCAGGAGCTGCAGCTTCACCAGCCTCCGAGCCACCAAACCACCCACTGAGAAAGGACGCAACCACCTAAGATGCTTTCTACTCAACACCCGCTTTGCCAGGAAACACTCCATCGAACTGAGACCTACTCGATTTCACCTCCCAAGACGTCACCTTCCTGACGGAAACCAGGTTGAACCCCGCCTCAGCACCCGACATCGCCATAGCCATCCCCGACCGCTACAAGATCACCTGCAGGAACCGCACCAACGGAACAGGAGGAGGAATCGCCATCGTCCACAAGAACACCCTCAGAGTCTCTATCTGCACAGACGACACTCAGCACCGCCAAACATCTGCACTTCCAGATCTACACTGATCCCAACACCACCCTCAGAGGAACCCTAGTCTACAGACCCCCCGGTCCACGGCCATAGATCATCGACGCCATCGCCGACTTAGTCAGCACACACGCCCTCGCCTCCACAGACTACATCCTCCTCAGGGATCTGAACTTCCAACTCGAGAACAACATCGACACCAACTCCACCACCTTGATTGACAACCTCTGACTCAGACAGCTCGTCACAACACTCACCTCTTCTGACGGTCACACACTTGACCCAATCTTCTCCGCAAGCTCCCATCTCTCCTTCAGCCACACCACCAAACTCCACTGGACCGACCATCGCTGCATCACTTCACCTTCCGGAAACCCACCACGCACCACCGCACTCAACAGATCCATTGCCAATGCTGGAGCAAAGTCATCGAAGACCAGCTAAACACCAACCTCGCACGAAGCCCACCTGTCGACCCAACCAACACCGCCGCCCACGACCTTAGACAGTGGATCGACGACTGCGCCAACACCCTCGCCCCTCTCAAGAAACCCTCCAACAGACACCAACAAGAAAGCCAGTTGGTTTACCATGGACCTTCAGGCATCCAAGCAAACCTGCCGAAAACTAGAGAAGAAATGGCACCACGAACAGACACCCGACAGCCATGCAGCCCGCAAGAAAGACACCCGCAGACACCATCACCTCATCAGGTCTGCCAAAAGGACCTCCTTCAAAGACCGCCTAGACAACAACGCACACAACAGCAAAGAGATTTTCAACATCATGAAGGAGCTCTCCAAAACCAGCTCCAACAACAACGACATCCCACCATCGCAAGACCTGCGTGACGCCCTCGCCATCTTCCCCCGCAAGTTCGCAGACATCCATGACAGCTTTAACACCCTGACCGCCCAGACAGTCACCGAGACCCCCGACCTCACGGACACCAACCTCACTAATCCCCTGCTCACCTGAACCAACATAAACGATGACAACACAAAATCATGAACACCATCCACTCCGGCTCTTCGTCAGACCCATGCCCACACAACATCTTCAATAAAGCCAGCTCCACCATCACACCACATCTCCGCAAGGCCATCAACATCTCCTTCAAGACCGCGACCTTCTTGGAAAGCTCGAAACACGCCGAGATCAACACCTTACTCAAAAATCCCAAGGCGGATCCCAAGGACCTCAAGAACTTCCAACCAATCTCCCTGCTCCCGTTCCCAGCGAAGGTCATCAAGAAGACCGTCAACAGACAACTGACCTGCTACCTTGAGGAGAACAGCATCCTGGATCAGTCCTAGTCCGGGTTCCGTAGCAACCACAGCACCAAAACTGTCCTCATCGCTGCCACTGATGACATCAGAATCCTACTGGACAATGGCAAAACCGCGTCCCTCATCCTCCTGGACCTGTCGGCCGCCTTCAACACGGTCTGCCACCGCACCCTACACACACACCTCCACAACGCTGGGATCTGAAACAAAGCACTGGACTGGACTGGACCACCTACTTCCTCGCCAGCCGAACCCAGAGCGTCCATCTCCCCCTTTCCGATCCGAAGCCACAAAGATCATCTGCGGAGTACCCCACGGATCATCCTTCAGCCCAACATGGTTCAACATCTACATGGAACCACTCACCCACGTAGCCCGACTGCACAACCTCAACATCCTCTCCTAAGCCGACAATGCCCAGCTGATCCTCTCCCTCACCAAGGACCCCCTCGCTGCCAAAACCAAGCTCCATGAAGAAATGAAAGCAGCGCCGAGTGGCTGAAGACCAGCTGCCTGAAGCTGAACTCAGACAAGACGGAAGTCCTCATCCTCTGCTCCACTCCCTCGGTGTGGGACGACTCCTGGTGGCCGACCGCACTGGGAGCAGCACCAACACCCACCGACCACGCACACAACCTAGGATTCATCCTCGACTCACCCTCCATGACCAATTAAGTCAACGCCGTCTCGTCCTCCTGCTTTAACACCCTCCGCATGCTCCACAAGATCTACAGGTGGATCCCCACTAAAACAAGAAGAATGGTCACCCTGGCCCTCGTCAGCAGCAGACTGGACTACGGTAACACCCTCTACCCAGGAGCCTCGGCCTGACTCCTGAAACGACTACAACGCATACAGAATGCCTCCGCACGCTTGATCCTCAACAACCCTCACCGCAGCCACATCACACCCCTCCTAAAAGACCTGCACTGGCTTCCCATCAACAAGAGGATCACCTTTAAGCTTCTCACCCATGCACAGAAAGCACTCCACAACACACCTCAACAAATGACTCACATTCTACACTCCGCCTACCTCGCCCTTGGCACTTTCCCCCGCATCCGAAGAGCGCCCACCGGTGGCAGATTGTTCTCCCACCTCGCCGGCAAAACCTGGAACACCCTCCCCATCCTCCTACAGCAGACCCAGGACCTACTTACCTTCAGGAAGCTACTCAAGACCAGGCAATTCCAGCAGTAGCAGCACCCCTCCCCCCAGCGCCTTGAGACCCTCATGGGTGAGTAGTGCGCTATACAAATATATTGATTGATGTAAAGCCACAGTTTACAATGGACAATGACACAAGTCAATTTATTTGTAAAGAATTATAAAGCGCACAGCAACCCGACAGGGTTTCCCAGAACTGAACAGGACCAGACGTACGCCACAAGTTGCAGAGGGAACAGATGGAAGTTAAACTGGATTATAAAGGGAAGTCTCATTTTTTGCAGAAAGCTAGGAGCAAGTGACACAACCTAAGTTCCAAAGGAAGAGAATTCCACAGTCTGGGGGCTAAGATAGGCGAAAGAGCACCTTCTCATATGGGTAAGGCGGACTCTGGGAACAGAGACAGGCTTGCTAATCTCAGCTGTCAAGTGGGCACGTAAGGTTTGATCAGACTTTGTATGTAAGGAGGCAACAAGCCATGTTTGGCCCTAAACATAAGGCCTTAAACTCAACACGACAATGAAAAAACTGGGCAGAGAGTGGGCAGAGCTTCGTGTCCATACCTTAATATAGCATGCTTTGCAGAGCAGCACATGCGCTGCCCAGGCTCGACATAAAAAGGATTTCTCAGGTCAAGCTTTTCCTTCCAGAGGGCTGGTGGTGACGCATGATAGAGATGTTCCCTTACGGCATACACTGCTATTAGAACATTCACTGAAGCATTAAACAGTTGAATATTGAACTTTTAGGAACTGGCACTGCAAACATCTCTTGTGCGCTCCAAGCATGGTGAAATACATATTAGGAATTGCACTACAGCAAAATGTGAGGACATGTGTGATCAATTGAATAACTTCAACCCACATGAAACAGTCACACAATTTGTATTTTTGAAGCCTGCAATTGTCTTATGAAAGCATGATTATCAATTTTATCTGATGAATAATTAAATAATGTTGGCCCTTGCCTTCCCAAATGAAATCTACGGAACTCCATGGGATGTACTCCCAGGGGGAACACATGCATGCAGTCCTTAGAACACACAAACATGCGTGTGCTTCACAGCTCTGCATTCCACTCATGTAGGCCAAGCGAGTTGTGAATACAGCTGCCGAACTTTAACAGAGCGGGCCAGTAGGTTTCTGAACTGGGACACTGGAAATAGCACAGCCATTCTCCTATCCACCAATCAGGTATGCTGCTACAACCACTCATATTCTGCAAGCATGGGTGAGGGCAGAAGCCCTACGCATTCTGAGGGAATCACGTAGCACCTCTCCTGGTTCATGGTAGGCTACATTCCATCAAGGTCGGCCTAGATAACAGCACGCACACGCAACTTGTGCATGTTGCATGACCAATTTCGTAACCAGGATTCCAGATCTACATGCAGCTGGGGCAATCCAGGCTTAAGTGCATGTCTGTTACCATGCAGGGGACTTTTTGTCGAACATATGTAGTATAAAGCTAGAAAGTGCTGTCTTTACCACATTTCAGTGTCTAACATGTGGTGTGAGGTCTTGTTTTACTCTAGAACTTATTGTAGGAGTAATAACAAAAGTTTTTCTTACTTGTCTCTGCTCAGATGTGTGTCTAGAGATTTCTGGGCCACCTCCTTTAAGCATTTTTGGCCCAACACTACTCAGGAGCAGGGACCCACAATAGAAAATAACCGTCACATGAGTGTCATTCACCAGCAACTCAAATGTCTCTCTCAGGGCACCCAAATATCGGGCAGAAAGTTTAAGGGCAAATCCTAGGTATCAATACTGTTAGGGTTTGAAAAATGCCTTGGGCCAAAGACCCTGCCTAATGTCTTATTCTAATGTCACGTTTCCACCTAAGCTTACCTCACTTTCTCTAAATTAAATAGACAGCACTATTTCCTACCTTCTTCCTGTTCTGCTCACACACAGATCTCTGTATCGCTCCTCCCAAGGGTGAGCTTTAATTTTCTTTGTTAAAGGACAATTTCAGATCAAACTCTGTAGCTTTTGGGGACCATCTACCAAGCTCTCCATGATTATACTGGTGTTCCCTATTCAGAAGTTGGGCTCTTTCACGCCACTGTGGATCTATAATGCCACTTCATTAGGCTTTTGCGTAGACTGACAAGCTATAGTGCTTGTTCTTCAGGGACTTATACAGGATTCCTCATATCCTTCCCCACAGTACAAGTATTGTGCCTACTGGTTATACTGGTTACACCTATTGTGCTTCTGCCTGTCCCCATAGACTCACAAAGGTGTTTCGAAGGTTTACACCTGGTTGCTCTTACTCCTTCTCTCGCCAAAGCCCCAGCACTCCAGT
This sequence comes from Lissotriton helveticus, assembly GCF_964261635.1. NCBI lineage: Eukaryota > Metazoa > Chordata > Amphibia > Caudata > Salamandridae > Lissotriton > Lissotriton helveticus. Next base: position 1,376,387,830 of record NC_136069.1, on the reverse strand, counting down.
AGTAGGTTCTCCTTGGATATACTACAGTGGTTCTGGAATCTGTATTGGGATGCTCTCATTACACTTTTGGGTGAGCCTCAAAGACCAGCCACTGTGCTGTCTGTTACACTGGATCCAACCTGTTCTCCTTGGTGGGTGACAAAGGCCTAGTGCAGTTCTGGGATTACACTAGGATGCTCCTATTTCAGACTTTTACACCAAATTAAGTTTATTATTTTGCCACATTGGTTAATCCCATTATGCTCCTTGGCTGGCATCACAGATCTACAAATGTAATTTCAGACTTTATAGTGTTTCTCCTATTCCATGAACCAAGAACTTCCTGTAACCTAGAGTGTGTTAGTTTAGATCTTGCCTTTCAGAACTCGAACACTTGAAAAATCCAACCAATGCAGATAAATGGGAGCACACTCTCTGAAATGCAGCAATAACCAGTGAAGAGTATCAGGACCAGTCTCGTAACAGGAAACTCACTTGTGGCACTAGTGGTAGCTAAGCGTCGACTGGTCCAGATCAACTAACCAGCTAACCTAAACATTACATAATGAGAATTCAATAGCCAAGGTTCTGGGAAACAAACAAACAGGAGCACCAAGACATAGTTGGAACCAAGAACCATGCCTGAACCTCAGACAAAATCACAAAAACTGAAGCCTATTTACAGAGTAAAGGTCACTGGCTTTTCAGTGTATAAAGAACACTGGCAAAAATGTTAATATCTAAAAAAAAATCAAGAAGGCTCCTGGCTGCACTACGATATTCCTGAGAGGAATCTGATTCCTAACTTGACACTTCCACTACCCAACCAATATCTGCCACACAGTCATCCAATTTCCATAATGCTCCTTCTATCCTTATCCCCTTCTCCTCTTTCATTCTTCGCCTCCATGAGGGTTATGTTTCCGCATCATACCCATCTATCAAATAACCCTGTGTTCTCCATCTGCCAGCCTTCTCCTACTCCACTCTTCTTTGCCTCTACTATCAATTATACCATCCCAGCCATCATTTGACTCAGTCTTATGCTCTATATCCTATTACAAACCTGACAGCACCAAACTAATGACTTTGTCTTACCTTCAGTTATTCAGTGACCAGACTGCAATGTCGGGTCATATAAAGACATGCACCTGCACCACCAACTATATTTCCAAGCGCCTATTGTCACAAGGGCTGTCGCTCTGTTTGTTCCAGTCCATCTCAAATCTACTCATCATACCCCTCCTGCAAATATTGACTTTGAACCCATAGGTTTCCACTTAACCACTACTCTACTTTCTTCCCCCTAACCAATCCTAGTGGTTCCAGCTAACAAACACACTGAGGTCACTACACTGTCTACTGCAGCCACCAGTAAACACATCTTTAAATATTTCTTACTACCTATGTGTCTCACTTTCCTGAGCAGCAGCCAGGGCAAGTTCTAGACCATGCACTGGAATTATCAAAAACACCGGCAGGGTGCAAAAAACATTATAAAGCCTCCTTCGCCATCACTACATTATTTGCACTAACCGGATCAGTAGAACTATTGAGCAGAAGAAAATCAAAACTTAGCTGCACATATAGAATTATGGCCTGACAAAACACTAACAATATTGAGTAATATCACCTTTGTTTCAGACAGGTTAAGTGGCTGGAGCTTTAGAAAGGCCTCTTGAGACCACAGATCCAAACTGAACTTCAACAAATTTGATGTCTGTCCCCCACCTCTGCATCATTATCAATATTTTACAGGACACCTGCATATAATTTTAAGAGTATAGACTCACTTTTATTAAAATGTCTTTGGAAATACGAACTCTCTCGAATAGCCTTATCCTCTCTTAAAAAGGATAAACCTAATGGAGGACCTACATTTCCTGACTTTAAATCTTATCATGCTTTTTCTCTAAAACAAGCCTCCCGATGGCTTTCTTCCGATTCCCCTAACACACCCCGGTATGGTTGTCCATCAAAACATTACTCACTTCCCCCTTTGATTTTCCAGAGACTCTTGCATTTACCACTAACACTTCCTCTGTGTTCCTCTGTTATTTCTCATACTCGTAAACATTTAACTCGTTTACTACCATCTTCTTTACCTTCCTTTACTTTGCTATCTCAACAACTCATTTGGCATAACAAACTACTGCGCATCAAAAATCGTGCTTTCTATTGGAAATCATGGAGATCCAAAGGTTTGGTATGGATTTCTCAACTCCTGCTTGACAATACAACTTTATCTTTAACTGATTCCCAGTCTAATTTTTCTCTTTCTGATTCTTTTAAAAAACAATATGATCTTTTACTCCCCTCTCTCCAAGAAAATCTTAAATCACTCCCATTTCTCCCTTATCTTCATATAACATGTTCAATAATATTTCCCTTATTAGACACTTCCCCCTTCTGCATGTTCTATTTACAAATGTTTATTATTACCCTCAGGAAGGCTTAAATAATTAAAGACTTAACTGGCATAGGAAAAAGAGTTATCACAATGCTGAACAGTTTTTATATGGGATAAATTATGGTTAAAGATTCACAAAACCTCAAAGGCGGCTAATACTACCCAAACTCTTTAGTTTATCAACGTTTATTATACTCCCCAGCGAGATTAGCTACTTTCTCCCCTTCTACTTCATCTAATTTCTAGTTCTGTTCCTGCCCAAATGCTGATTTAAAGCACGTTATTTGACTGTCCTAATATCTATAAATTCTGGCAATCAATTTGGTCTCAAATTAACAAAATGTCCCCTATCAAATATTTTCCTAGGTTCCCTGTCCCCTTATTGGACTCAGTCCCCATCACATTTTAAATTGTTAGATTTATTGTTAGCTATAGCCCTACATTTAATAACCTCCAACTGGAAACAAGCTAACAACGTCACTTATAAAGCCTGGTGGAATGCCATGTGCTTTCATCATAGACTCAATACCAACTAAGTCACACCTATTTCTCTAGCAATTAAAAGAGATTTAGTGTGGCTCCCTCATTACATATTTATCTAAACCTGCTTCTTCAACTACTTCTATTGCTACTATTGTAAATACATCATAGGATGTCCGTAAACTGTCACAAACATGTCTTGTTGTCTTTTCTTAAAAATTCTAACGAGGTTATGTTTTACACATACGTAAATATATAAAACCTATCTTTATTTGATATTTATTTGCATGCAATGTTTAATTTCAAAGTCCATTTTTCTTTAAATCTTTTTATAATGATAGTAATATTATTTTCAACCTTCCCTCCCTTCCGCTTTCCCTCTTTATGTTTGTATATAAAGTTTATTGTAACTATTGCACTTCCTATCCATTAATATGAACCTTAATGTTAACTATGCCCTAAATTGTTTATTAATTGTTGTTCTATTTACTCTGGTTTCAATAAACTCCAACTTAAAAAAAGAAAGGCAAACTTCCAGTCAAATCAATTTACTCATTCACAGTGGTGTAATGCTGTGCTTGAGTAGCTCCTACACCACGACCAAGCAGATAGAGAGCCAGTGCTGAATTCAAGTATAAATGTTTAAAACACCCAAATACTTGGGTGACTTTCCCATAATGATAGTCATAGTAAATCCATTTCCCGGGCAGGAAACGTGAACTGTTTCTTGGGCACAGTTGTACTGTATGTCAATTGTGCATGTGTGTTAAAAACATTGCATAGTGATTAGCACAAATTTACAAACATTTTCCAGGGGTTGTTCTGGAAAACTCCATAGGTTGCAGACCTTGTCCTTATTTGAATTCTTGAATTCTTTACATTTGAAATCTGCACACATGAGAGTTAGAGAGCCCGAGCATGTTTCCAAATATATCTGAATCGGGACCTTATTTATGGTGTACCCCTCTCATGGTAAAGTTAATCCCAAGTATACATAAAATGGAAAATAACATATTCCTAGACTTAAGAAAGATTCCCTCAATTAACGTGTATAAATTACATGTACATACTTTGGAGACTAAAACGTACATTACAAATTAAAGCTGTATTTGTGCATACATTTTTATTCTCACCTGAATCCATTTGTCTGGTATAGCCATTGCCAGTCTGTAGTCAAAGCCACAGCCTCCTTGTTTAATTGGACAACAGAGAGCTGGCATGCCTGAAACATCCTAAAAAGAAGAAAAATTACTAGGTAACTAATTTCATACCTGTAAATTCACATTGTGTAAAAACATGTTTCACATTATGATGCCATGGTGTTTGCATATATAGACAGCCATTTCAGTGGGTTCAAGGAAACACTTGAACAATTTCTAGAAGTGAGAAACTGATACTCTTCAGAAAACAGGCTTATTTGTCACATCATATCTAATCTTAAAACGTGATTTAAATTATGGTTGCCAACAGCTCAGGGCACTATTCTGAAAGAAATGCAAATGTTGATGAATATTTCCACTCGGAGTACAACCTTGCCTAGGTGTTAGTTAAATGACACTGTTGGCAATATAGAAATCCCAATTTTGGTAATGATTATGGCAATTCCATATATGCTTCATCATTAACCAATTTTAATGTACATTAATCCACTAATTTCAGTTCATATTTTCAATTTTTATTGTTCCTTTGTTCGATTGTTCAAATACGTTGATTCAATTTTCAAGTGCATGTAGAATGCCCAATCGCCTTTAATACAGCATGTTAAAATCCCATGTTTCAAAAAATGAATAAGAGTCTTTGACCCAATGCATTTCAAGCCGTTACGGCTCTTCGTCAGGGGTTCGTATCTGTGAAGTTAAAATCAAATGTATTGACGTTCACACCGTGTACTTGTTCCCTTATATCAAAATACATCACTGGGTTTTTATTACAGCGCCCCATTATACTGTATAATGTGGTCATTGTCCCTCCCGTGAAGAGCATTTTCCCTCTATAAGCGTGTCTAAACCCCATCGAATTTTGCTACTGAATCAGTTTAACGAGTTGTGCTATTCCTAACTATTACGCTCTGAATAACAATCTATACTGTCAACATGCACGATCTTCAATGGAAAGAAGCCCAAGAGACGACATCATTATAACTGTTATTACCGTCGAGTATCCAGTGTGTTGACATACCTTTCTTCACTGATCAACTTCGAACATGTTGTCTCAATTCCACTCCCAAAATGTTACTCCTGTCGTTCTCCCACTTAAACTTGTGGTTTTTTAACTCCTTAACCTCGCCCAACTCATTACCTTTGCTCAAACTACGCCTATTCCAAGGTATACAAAAAGATGTAACTCTCCCGATTGTGGCCTCTTAATTCCGTTCTAAACTCGCAACTGCCGTGATCGAACCACCCTCAATAACAAAATAGTATGCCCCGCCCTTCCCTTTAATTGCTACGCTGTTTATGCAATAGTTCTTCACCGGTACAAGCTTGTGGAATAAGAATGAGAACAAAGTAACAAATACAACAAAATGCGATACTCTTTCTTTTGGTCCGTTAATGCAATACTTCAATTTTATGCTTAGTTTTGTGCTTTGATTGACGTTTATGCGTGATTATCGTTCTCCAATGGTCTATGTTATTTACGGGTGCTGAGTCAGGTAGGATGACTATTCAAAAATAAAAAGGTTTGTTGCCTCTCACACCTCTTTTTCATAAGTTTATCTGAATTCTTTCTTTTAGGGAGAGATCCTGGTATACGCTTCATCCTTAAAGCGTCAGTCATATATATTGAAAGAAAACACTGATATACACAGTACTATCAGTCCCAAAATGCATCACACCATGTTGGATGATGAGCTTCATCATTAACCAATTTTAATCCACATTAATCCACTAATTTCGGTTCATATTTTCAATTTTTATTGTTCCTTTGATTGTTCAAAACAATTTGATTCCAATTTTCAAGTGCATGTATTTCAAGGGCATGTATAATGCCCAATCGCCTTTAATAAAGCATGTTAAAATCCCTTGTTTCAAAAAATGAATACGATACTTTGACCCAATGCATTTCAAGCCATTATGGCTCTTCGTCTCAAATCAACTTGTTTTGAACAATCAAACAAAGGAACAATAAAAATTGAAAATATGAACTGAAATTAGTGGATTAATATGGATTAAAATTGGTTAATGATGAAACTCATCATCCAACATGGTGTGAGGCATCCTGGGACTGATAGTACCGTGTATATCAGTGTTTTCTTTCAATATATATGACTGACGCTTTAAGGATGAAGCGTATACCAGGATTGCTCCCTAATAGAATGAAATCAGATAAACTTATGAAAAAGGTGTGCGAGGCAACAAACCTTTTTAATTCCATATATGCTACATATATAGGCTGTGAACATTGCAATGTGCACGTTCCATTATAATATTACAACCTAAAAAAGCTATAAAAGGTGTGTAGATTCTCAAGAATGAATTTAGAAATATCTTCCTTTCATCTGTAGACTAGTGCATGCAATATTTAGTTCAAGTCCAATACATTTTGAAGCTACATGGCTCCCTTGACATGGATTTTAACAATAACATACATTTCCTTTGTAGATCAGTATCTAAACACCACACCAAACAATAATATAACACATTTCAATGCTTTCCTTATGGCCATTTAACAGTTACTCAAAATGCAAAAGTAAAATATTAAACTTTAGCTTTTTTATGTAAAAACACTATTGATAGAGTTACAGGGTAGAAAACCAGTGAAAACCTACATCGGTGTCTTCTGGTTATAAATTTGACCGCTTTTTTGTTTGAGTACCATATTTTAATGCACTACTACTGACTTGGCATTCATGTTTGAATGGTTTGAGGAGGTGTGTATTTATCAAACAATTCCTATTTTTCTTGTAAAAATATTCTCAATTTTGTTTTCAAATACACGCACATACATGATCACTTTGTCTCCATTCTGGTCATCATACTGATTCTTCTCAATGTTTATTTGAAATGACTGATTAACAAGAAGGTTTGCAACATTGGAACAGACTGGGTTCATCTGTAGAATACGAATTACTGAAGTGTTTGAATTTACTTGTTCGAACATGTTTTTTGTAATAACATGCTTTTATTAGCTATTTATATTGCAGTTTACTGGCACAGATTGATCCGTAGTTTGAGGTTTTACATTATCTCCAAGTGCAGAATAGTGACACTCATTACAATCTCAGCCAGCCCATGTCGCTCTTAATTACTGCTCTTAATTCATGACTGTAAAAGAAAATGTACGTTCATTCAAACCCATTAGTTGCCAATTTAAATAGTTGATCCTCTAACTCTCTCTTTGACAAAGCATTTTTTTCCACTCACTAACACTTGATAAACAATATGAAATATGAGTGGTGAAATATTGTGGTATGCTTGAGAAAAATATCTAGCAATAGAGGAGTTCATATTCTGAGTTTCAATATTGAAACAATGCTCATGCAATCTTTATTTAGAGGGTTGAGGTCTGGCCACCTAGGATTATCCTACACCGGCAACAAATTATATAAATATCATGATCCTTTTAACAGAAAGAAAAATGTATAATAGCTCTTCCTTTCCTAGAGAGACTGTGTGGTTATTTTGCATATACAAACTTTGCAGTCAGGACATGGATGGGTTCCTCCTTTTTATGGTTACAAAAGATCATTGCATTTATGTTGCCATTTGTCACTTGTTATTGATTAGTATGGACGTGAAATTGTTCCTCCGTCTATATGCAAACCTATAAGAATCTTAAACAAATCTTGAAGATGCTAGTCCATCATAATTATGGGCAGATACTTTAGACATTTTCATTAGTTTGATGCAACAATGCAGAGCTGCAGCCAGTATAGATCAATTTATTGCGTTAAATCTTGCTATTTATCAGGGATTATTTATTTTTTGTAACTTTTTGTGACTCATTCAAAGTTTCTTCCGGAGAGTCCCTCAAAATTTTTTCAGCAGTAAAATCTATTATGTTATTAATTTGGCTCCATTCAAAATAATACTCTTCCTTTTGACTAGTTGGGGAGCATGTATTCTCTCAATCAATCCGGGAAAATTAAAGTATGTCAGTAGAAAGAAAGAAGTCCTGTCCTCTGGTTTTCAAAAACACTGATGACAAACTATTCCCGATGCAATTTTTATGTACAATCAAGAAGTAGACAGATGGTTTACTTTGATTTAAGGTGAAATTAATCCTAGAAATGTAACTATTTAATTTTGAGTAAAATGTTAAATCCTTTTCAGGTTGTCTCTGTATCTTAATTACAATTAATGCACTCCTGATATACTAGAGGTTCAGTATGTATCTGTTTACAGGGAACATTCTCATGTTCAAAGTCATCTATCCACTCCACATGACAAACATTTTCTTTACAATGCTGATATGAGCTTGGCTTTGTCATTCAGGCTCAAGATTTATGCACTACCTTTTGGGCAAGACCAGAGCTGAATCTCTCCCAAAACTCTTCTAAGCCTACTGATATTTAATGTTTAAAAACGTTTGACAACAAAATCCGCAGAGGCTACTTCTATTGACAACTGGCCCTTCTGTGGAATTTCCTAAGAAATTGCCTGGTCAGTGCTCTACTTTTTAAATGTGCTTCTTCGCTGTGCTCACTGTATCTCCTAATGTAACCTTTCATATCTACACTGAAAGCACACATCATGCTCAAACTTAATGGCAGTTGTCTGTTTGGCAAGCAAAATGGAGGCACTGTTGTTAAGTCAGCAAAATGCAGCCTGTCATAAGATTGGGGGATCTGTGACTTAACATTTCTTGCCTCATTCCTTGGTTCCTAGCCTATCATATGCTGGTGGCAACATATCTGATTCTTTACTGTGGAGAGGTCGACTGAAAAGTACTGTCCTTAGTACCCTTACCCAACTAACCTAAGATAATTGTTTTTAACCATTGTATTCCTCCTCTAAAGCTGCTTTTTATATGAAACTCACATGGTTTTAAATATGGACCAATCATTAGCACAATGAATGAAGTATAACTGTTTTAACTTTGTATGGCACTTGTAGGTGTTTTGTTTTATCCTTGCCATTTTTGGTGTTCATTTATTCTTAGGCCAACACCAGTGTGGATTTTAAAGGTCTTATTGTATAAATGAACTGCATCGTTGTGCTTTTTTGGCATTCAGAGAAATAACGTTTTTGCTGCCTTCTCGCATGCTTCTTTACTGCTTTACTGACAGCTCACCTTCACTGGAGGTTCAGATAACAACTTACAATCTCCTGCTTATTATATTGAGGGTATATCTAGAGTGTAAAGAGACTTTCAATATAATCAGCAATCTGAAAGCATGAAGAGCTGAGCAAAATATGAAATGCATAGGAATTTATGCATATATATATGCCTTGAGTGGTGTGAAGGTTTTGTGGTTGTAGGTGACACCAACTGAAAAGAACAGCTTCCACCTCAGGCACCAAAGTCCAACTAACACAGTTGGAGTTCTCACCACATTACATTCTTGGCTGCCATTCACCTCAATGGAATGTCTGTGAGCATTCCAATTTCCTGTAAATAAATCAGTCATCCCCAAATCTTTTTTGTCCTTAACCCTCCACTTTTTGGTGAGCTTGTGTTGCTGTCCTTTTGGCTCTGTGCACTTTACCACTGCTACCATTACTAATGCGTTTGTGCTTACTCCTCTAAGCATGGTTTGATTGGCTTACATTGACTGAATATATTAAATTTACTTATATGTGCCTTTCAGAATGGTGTACCACATGCCCACAGCTTGAAAATTAAATGTTACTAGTGAGTCTGAGGCACTTACTGTGCCACCTACTTAAGTAGCACCTTAAAACATGTCCCAGGCCTGCCATTTCAGCCTGAATGCACTTTTAAATAGCCAGTTCGGCTTGGTAATATAACCTCTTACCAAGACTCAAACTTCCACTAGATTGCATACAAGTCACCGCTATAGGGCAGGAGTCTCCAAACTATGGCCTGCAGGCCAACTATGGCCCTCTACCGCATTTTATCCACCCGCATGGTCAGTCTGCCTGTAATACACCACTGTTCTCAAAGCGTTCAAAAATGTAACACCACCTCAATCCTAAAGGGGGATGTAAAATATTGTAAAGCCTTCAAAACAGCAGCGAACAGTGATGTGTTTGCTCACAGGGACGTTGATCTGTAGTAGAACACTAAAGTGCTACCAATAGTAAAATTGTATTGGCCTGCCCTCGCGTTCCACCCCCTTTCCACTTAAAAGTCCGGCCCATATGCCTCATCACCACGCCGCACAGCTTCTAGTCCTCGGACCTTGTCCTGCGGTGCAGAAAGCCAGGCCAGGTCAGTAGCTGGTCTGAGAATACTCCTCCAGCAATTACTAAAGCACCTGAGCAACAACTACCTGCAGTAAGTGCTGTGGTGCCTGGGTGCATTACGGTTACAGCAAAGTTAAACTGATTGGCCAACAAAATGGTTGCACTTCATGCAGTTTTCAGCTGCATAATCCAAGCCGAGGTGTAGTGTCTAGAAATGGACGCGGGCACTAGGTACACAAAGACTCACTGTTACTGTTTTAGCAACAGCTGAACAGAAACTATGTTCTAACTTACTCTAGTAAGAATTACTTTGTTTTTAACCTTGCTGATCCATACCTTGTCTTTAATATGGCGCTAAATGCATACACCTAGCCATATGGGTTCAGCCCAAATGTATTATTAAACAATAACATTCCCAATCTTCCACAAATGTCTAGGAACAATTTAAATTAAATAAATTAACATATCAATGCTCAGACTGTCCTTCATGTTAGGTCCTTAAGCTTAAATGGAAAAATGAGCCCCCAAATCTCCCAAAGAATGCGGCCCCCTGGTATGCAATGTAATGGATAAGCTAGTGGCAATGTCACTGGGTTATAACACATTTCAGTGTAGTTACAGATACATTCGTTCAGAAATGCGCAGCACTTCTAGAAATGATTTGTGATAAAAGTACAGTAAAAAGAGAGCAAGGTACAGATGATTTAAGGTATTCGTAAATGAATTGTTCAACAATAGCTTTTTCGGGGGTTGGGGGGGGGGGGGTTATATTTAGTGCAAAATCGTTCCGAAGGTATCAATGTTTTACATGAGAACCAGTTGCATTACACTACAGGCGGACACATTCATTTTTAGGCACGGGGAGATTAAGTGATTTGCCAACAATCACAGGATGTTAAGCCTACCACCAAGATTCGATCCTGGTTCCCCGGCTTCAAAGTCGGCTGCCCTAATCATTATGCCACATCCTCTACCAGATTTATTGTTGGGGCTTTGCTTTGTCATTAAGCTGTCCGCTTTGGCAATCAGAACAGTGTTAATTTGGCAATTAAGAAACTCGCATGACTGTCCAGAGTGCTAAACACTTAACACGGTTGTCTGCGTGTAACCTGAGGGTTATTGATGTACCCTATCCTCACTGGGAGTATATATTTTGAGGTCAGAATTTTTTTTTATGGATTTCCCCTCCGCCTAAGTTATTGGATTTTCGACTCATCTAAGTTACCATAGGGTTAACATGCCTGCTGTAAAACACGTGTATCATGCATATCACAGAACTGCATTTTATGTCTCACTGGGTTACTGCTTTTGTCACAGAGATCCTTACTATTGTGCAGGTAATAAAATACAATTATAATCTAGCTCACTGAGCTATGAAATACCACCAAAGAGCTGCATGCAAACTGCATGGCACAGGTTAGAAACGTATGTTTTTTCCCAGTCTTTCATTAGCCTTATGTTGCTTGAAAGGGTTTGCTTGGGTGGAAATAAATTCGTATTAGTAAAGCCAACCCTAACAACTGTGTTAGGTTTTGAAGCCTGAGTTTGTGCTTCTCTAGAACAAGCACACTTAACAATGCCTACACCTCATAGTCCCCTTCCTCTCATGTAACTTTTTTCTATGTGTGTGTGTGATGTAAAGTGCGCTGTAAAGTGCGCTAAAACACACATGAAATGCATGTGAGAGGGGCTATGGAGAGATGAGGGACTATGGAGAGATGAGTGCCATTGCTGGAGGGTGATAGTAAAGGAATCATTGTAGGGCCCCAACAAAGATTGATGTATCCTGCTGCACTCCAAGGTCATTATTTGCTATGCTTAAAAGCTGATACAATTGATGTATAGTGAACAATGTATTGTAGAATGCACCACTGTTGCCATTTGTCTCCAGAACCGACAAACTCCCCCTTATAGTGGGGAGGCTTCATCACTCTGCTCCCTTGCTATGTAATATACGGTGGCTGGACTGACAACATTTCCCAGTCTGGCACTGTCAAAAGGTGCTACCCAGCTTTAGAATGACAATGAATTGATGAAGATGCAGTTAAACAGGTCATGTACGTTTTCTTATACATAGGCTCTACTGTAAGCTTGCAACGAACCTTCTGCCCGCTATTTTAGCTAGTGAAATAAAAGTACAATTTCAGTGGACAGGGGCCTTCACATCCCTTTGTCTTGGTGCCACTTTACCTGCTGCAGCTGCACTACCGATTACCACCTCTCAGTGCACGAGGAGTCCACACATCATCCACCCTATACAATCTCTGGGAAGATGGCAGCATGACAAGGCAGAAAGCAGCAGAAAAAATCCATTACTGGATAACCTAAAGAGTCAGGGCCTCATATTCCCGGAGTAATTTGCAGGTAAACAATGGGGAATGATCTTGTGTAGAAAATATGAATCACTCATTCCAGCTTGGGGGGAAAACTCCTTGGAAAAATGGCAAGAGTTTCCCAAAACCCCTTTGCAGAAGAGCATACATGGTAATTAGTCATAGCAGTTAATTATTACCTTGGCAATCAACAGTATTTTAACATTTAGGGGCACATGCATCAATATTGCATTTTGCGATTCCTTAATTGCGAAAAATAAGGAATCGCAATTAAGGAATTGCAAACTGCAATGCATCAAGAAATCGCTAAAAAAATAGCGATTTCTTAAAATTCCTTAATTGCGATTCTCTAATTGAGAATCGCAATTAAGGAATACCTCCCCATTCATTCCTATGGGCCTAGATGCCCATAGGAATGAATGGAAAGACATTCTCAATTTGCAATTCACCATTAGAAATTCGCAAATTGAGAATGCAATTTCAAGGGTGCAGGGGTGTCCAAAGGACACCCTGTTGCACCCCTGATATCTGCCTATAAGTACATTTTGCACACACACATGCCCCAAGGGCATGTGTGTGTGTAAAATGGAACTTTGAAAAATGCACTTTAGTGCATTTTTCAAAGTTTTCGCAAATTACCATGAAGGTCAACTTCATGGTAATTTGCTCCCCTTATTTGCGAATTCGCAAATTTTTAAAGTTTGATGCATTGCATTTAAGGAATCTCAATTTGAGATTCCTTAAATGCAATCGCAATTTAAGAAATCGCAATTTTGCGATTTCTTAAATTGCGAAAATTACAAAAATGTTAATGCATCCCAAAAATTGGAATTGCATTCGCAAACGGCCGAATTTTGCGATTCGCACCATTTGCGAATGCAATTTCCATTGATGCATGTGCCCCTTAAGGTTTTGTAGATTTCTCTTCTAAAATGCTATCAGTTCAACAAGTACAATGCATTTATGTTAGTCAAATTTTCACATCCCACTGCAACAACTGGAACACACTCAATACCCATCCCAAACACACCCCAGCGCGACAATTTACAACCAGGTCAAATCCAGCTGAACACGCATGTTGGGCTGATCATGTTTTTCCGTGACAAGCATAAATCCTTGTCTTGTTGGATTTGTGAATAGGCACCTCATTGGCAGTGAGATGTTTATGGTTTGATGCTGCATACTTGAATGTGGTTTAAGTCCTGACCAATGAGTTCTGCTTCCGGTGTCGGGTATGATCCAAGAAATGATGACTGTAGTAGGTGGTAGCTCTCCTAAATATACCCCTTATTTATTTATGTTAGGATGCCTTCAATTTGACTTTTGAGGAATATATATTTATTTATTTTCAATTCATCACTATATATACTAAGATTAAAAGGATCTCTGAGGAAAAGAAAGAGACAACAGTTGTACCCAGCGAATAAAAAAAAAAAAAGAAGGCAGACTCTTGTGTGAGGCATTTTGCCATGTGCCTGCGGGTTCTGTGGAGGGTTATGACATGTACAGGAAGTGTGGAGCATTAACTTGTAGTGTTGTGTGTTAGGTAAAAAACAACAATAATTAAGACGGTGCAGCAAGGTCAGAGGAGACCCCGAAACCTCTGCAGAGAATGGCCAGGGCCCACTCGGTAAATATTACAAGAATCCTGTGCCCACGTTAAGTGAGGTGTATACATGCATCATGCTTAATCAAAAGAACACAATAGGTAGTAAATGAAACAAAGTGGACACGATAGAAAGTCTTTTTGTTCTTCAAAGGATTGTATTTGACTTTCCTTTGTTGAAAGGTAACTTCAAAAGCAAATGACCAGCCGACGCGCGTTTCATCAAGCGGGCAAGGAGCCCCTGACTCTTCAGGGCTGTAAGCACAAATGGGGTAACGGTCCGTATAGCCGTTGATATTTCCAACCCGGCGTCTGGAGTCTGGGTTGAAAGAATCAGCGATAGTGAGTCACTGTGGACTCAGACGGGCGGGTACATCCGTCTCAAACCAGTTAATACCGGAGATATGGCAGTGGAGAGACGGGTCCTGTCTTCCTAAGGGGTTTGCCATGTGCCACTCACCTCCGCCTTATATAAGTGGATTAAGGCATGGTAGGAGAAAGGAAAAGTGGACAGCGAATACCGCCTGTTTAATGAAGAATGGGGTGTAAAGTACTTGTTTATACAAGCAGGTGATAAAAAGTGTTGTCTCGTATGCCACAAACCTATTGTAGGTTTAAAGGAGTACAGTGTGTGTCTTCACTATGAGACCAAACCTGAACAAAAGTATTCCCAATACACAGGACCAGAGTGTTTGGAAAATTTTGAATCAATGCAACGCAGTTTGCTTTCCCACCAAGACTTTTTTAATGCAGAATAGAAGTGAAAATGAAGCGTTAACCATGGGCAGTTACAAAGTAGCTTATGCATTGGCTAAAAGAGGAAAGCCATTCACCGATGGAAATCTCATCAAAGAGTGTATGATGGAAACAGTGGTAGAGTTATGCCCAGAAAAAAAGCAAATCTGTTAAAAAATATTAGTCTTGCACCAGATACTGTTACTCGTATAATTGAGAATATAGGAAGTAATATAGTTCATCAAATTGCATAACATTTTCAGTTCTATTCTCTCGCACTTGATGAATCGACCGATGTGTGTGACAACTCCTAGTATTCATCTGTGGCGTCAACAGTGAATTTAATGCCACACAAGAATTAGGATCTGTGCATAGCATGCACAGTACAGTAATTGGAGAAAACCTGTTCAAAGAATTGCAAACAGTGTTCTAATATAACCTGGAGTGGAATAAACTGCAATGTGTGACAACTGATGAAGAAAAGTACATATCTAGGGGAACGAAAGGTTTGGTTGGACAAATCACAAAAGTTTGTGAGGTTGGTGGATTCTCAAAATCCTGGTTTCTGCATTGCACTATTCCTCAGCAAGCACTATTTTGAAAATATGTGGATATTTCTTGCGTTCTGAAACCTGTTGTTTCAACTGTGAATTTCGTTCGATCTCACTGTCTTAATCATTGCCAGTTTTGTAATTTTCTGAAAGAAACCGACTCTGCATTAATTGAATGGTCTTATTCTGCAGCAGTTCGTTGGCTTAGTTGTGGCAAAGTTCTATCACAATTCATTCCTCTCAGAGAAGGAATATATTAATTTCTCACAGAGAAGAATCGAAATGAACCACTTTTATAAAACTCTGACTGGCTTTGGAAACTGTCTTTTTCTGCAGGCTTGGCAGGCCAAATGGATCAACTGAATTTGAATTTGCAAGGTTAAACATTCAAATTCTGATCTATTTGCATGTCAAGGCATTCAGGACAAAACTGAGGCTATTTGAAAGACTGGTGACAGTTCATAATTTGGTTAAATTCCCATATTGTGAAAAACTTCTTGAAGAAAGTGAAGTAGCATTTCCTTCTTCATTTACAACAGAAATCATTAAACACTTGCAAAAACAAATTCAGAATTGATTTTCTGATTTTAATGAAAAAATAGCTGAAATAAAAATGTTTCAAAATCCATTTGACGGCAAGTTTCACTTAAAAATTATTGATCTAATGACATGCTGAAAAACAGTATACAGAAGGAAATCCGATACAATTTTATAAATCTTTGCAGATTGAGCAGTTTCCAAATTTAAAGCGATTTGCTGTGGGGTTGGATCAGTTTTTAGTACAACGTACTTGTGTGAACAAACATTAAAAAAAATGAAGTATGTCACGTCCAAATATCGAGCACATTTCTCTGATGAGCATTTGAAGTACGTTCTAATAACTGGCTCCTCAAGCTTGAAACTCGTTTTAATTTTAAAATATCACTGAACTATCAGTTCCATCATTTCCATTAATCTTGTGCTTCATCTTTTGTTGTTTTGTTTACATTTGAAAACTCCAATTACCAGAATTGTGTAGAAAGGTGCAGACTGGATTTATTTCTGGTTGACTCGTACTACTGGCTCATGTTTATTTTGAATTATTTTGCTTTGTTCTAACTGAAGTTCTTTCTTAAAGTGTGTTTATTTGTCGGTGTGCCAAAAAATTGGACAAGTTATCATTCCATGTAAAATTTACATTGTAAATTTCCAGTATCTAAAATTATTTAAAAATTGAATAGCCTGCTTTTCCTATGCAATTGTGTCAGGGCTAATATTTGACATTTGCACTCATTATATATCATTTTTCAGTTTAAGCACAGTACTGTTTCTTTGCAATTATAACACTTCTCTTTTGTTGTGAATCATATCATGCGGATTGCAAAAAAAGATCCAAGTAAAACGTATTCATTATTTACATTTTTATCCATATAAAACTGGGTTTTTTTCAGCCTCCGAAGGTTTGTGAAATACACCATGTGGTCTTGTACTGAAATGTTTGGAGACCCCTACCATAGGGCATGATGCATTGTAATTGAAAGGATGGACATGTACTTATTCGTTTTATGATTGATTGATTGATTGATAGCTTTATTTCGATATGCGTATATCATAAAAGCATTACACAGAAATATATAAAAGACGACATATCAGAAACTCATAGACTGTACATAACATCAATAGTAAAAACAGAATAAATAGATTAATTTAAAAAAAGCATTAAATCGATAAGGACAGTCTTTTAAGACGTATCAACCAAGCCCATTTTAAAAATTTAGACACAGCACAGACAATAGGGGGGGCAGTGTTAGTCAGTAAAATGCGTAAAGCCTCAGAATGCTTGCGGATACCCA
Organism: Lissotriton helveticus; assembly: GCF_964261635.1. NCBI lineage: Eukaryota > Metazoa > Chordata > Amphibia > Caudata > Salamandridae > Lissotriton > Lissotriton helveticus. The sequence goes on along the minus strand of NC_136069.1, from coordinate 1,376,370,594 downwards.
TCTCATTGCAAAGCGGTTTAAGCCAGAAAGCTCTTGGGCGCGCATAATCTGGACAATCAAGGAGAAGATGCGCCACAGTTTCACAACAGTCAGAACAGAGAGCACAGAAGCGTGATACCTGCTTTTGCGAGTTCCATCTGGAAAGGAGGTCAGCTAGGGGTAAAGTTCCTAGTCTGAACTAGATGTACAGAGCCCGGTCCATTGGAATGGTAATGATATCCAAAAAGGGTTCAAAGGCTGTGACATCTTTAATCCTTAAGTATGCTGCGGTGGAATTGCAGTGGTGTTGGTTGCTCATGAGTTTTGTAAACACCCAACCCCAGTATATTTTCTTCAGGATCTCCTTTGGGGGGGCTGAATGAGTAAGCCAACAGTTGTCCAGACCTAGTTCCCCAAGCAGATATTTAATGTCCCTGAGCCACTTGATCTTTGACCAGCCAACCGAATGCATTATCTCTGCTAGCCCGTCTGCATAGGATTTTAGTTCCGGGACTTTCCAGAGTCGGGCCCACAGTAGAAGGGGCCGAAGGCAGGCCAGGTCTTTAATTGGTTTACAACCTGCATCCATAAGCATCGGTACAGTCGGGGTACTAATATTTGACATTTGTACTCATTATATATCATTTTTCAGTTTAAGCACAGTACTGTTTCTTTGCAATTATAACACTTCTCTTTTGTTGTGAATCATATCATGCGGATTGCAAAAAAAGATCCAAGTAAAACGTATTCATTAATTACATTTTTATCCATATAAAACTGGGTTTTTTTCAGCCTCCGAAGGTTTGTGAAATACACCATGTGGTCTTGTACTGAAATGTTTGGAGACCCCTACCATAGGGCATGATGCATTGTAATTGAAAGGATGGACATGTACTTATTCGTTTTATATGCCTGGTAGTGAACAACTCCTAAATAAGTTATTCACTACTGTGAGGCCCAGCTGTCCCATTCAATAACATCAGGTTGCTTTATTACATTTCATACGTGCTAACTTTTGATTGAAACCAGGTAGCCAGTTCGCATGGTATCTAATAAACTGTTATGGAAAATACTCTTTAATGGCAAAGTCAGATTTTGAATTACAATTTTGAAAAGGCCACTTTTAGAAAGTTTGAATACACAGAAGTGCCTTTATTCTATAAATGTTCGGATTAAGTATGGTGAGAATTGTTTTTTTTCCAATAACTAGAGTTTTTACACAAAACGGGCAACAGATCATACTGGTGCATAACTTGGAACCAGCACCACAGATACTGTCTGAGATGCTTAATGAAGAAGCTGAAGTCAAGGTGAAATGCCTGAGTGATCTGCTTTCAATAAGCTTTATTTTAGCCCACCTTTCCCTGGAGTTTAGTGGCTTTTCTGTCCCCATCCCCTCTGGGTCAGATTCTGTGTAAACACCTCCAAATCTGTGCAGAAAGATTGTATCCATACTGGGGTAGGGGCATGACATATCTAGGTGAGCCTCCCTTTTTTTTCTTTGAGGGTATGACTTATTTTTCCCCTAGTGTCTAATGAGCTTTCTTCCCCATGGGCGGCATATGGTCTGTAAATTCAGAAAATTGTCCACCAAAGTACAGAAAGACTGTTTTGAACTTTCTGGGGTGGGGGCTTGGCCTGTTTGGGCCACTCTCAACCCCTTTGATTTATTTGTCATAATTCTTTCACTGATTTCTAATGGGCTTTCTGCCTCCCAGACACCAGATTGGGGGTAAATCCCCCACATTTGCTCCTAGGGGAGCATAAAATCGGCATTTGAAATTTTAGGGCTGGGGCTCAGCCCGATGCCTAAACAAGCTGCCCTTACCCCTTTTTCTTTTGCTTTTTTCTATGTGGTCTAGTGGGATTTCTTCTACCACAGCTCTCCCTCCTGTAGCAGATTGGATGTAAAGATCTCGAACAGGTCATTAGCACTGAAGTGGTTAAACATGAAATGAAAAAGGACTTCTTTACTTCTCTTAATTATATTCATACCATTTGACAATGGACTTTTTCAGACCCCCAACTTCAGTTCATAATGTTTTATGCTAAAACATTGGACAGGCTGTAATCTCCAATGACACAAGCATTTTGGTGATGGTTGCTGTCAGAAAGAGAGTTATTAATTTGGGAAGGGGGAGACACTTAGCAACTAAACATCTTCCTGTAAAACTTTCCTCAACCTTGACTATCTGTGGCACAAGCAGCAGGCAGTTCCCTACAGAACTGTGTTAAGGTCAAACAATACCAAGGTCAAGACAAAATTCCCAAATCAATTTAGAAAAAGAGAAATTCAATTAACGAAAAGACAGCTGTAGCCGGAGTGGTTCCACAAGACCTAATACATTTTCCACAAGGTCCTGTTGAGACAGTTGACAGAATAGCAAAAAGCTTTGAGAGGGGACCTTGATTTTCTTGCACTCTTCGGTATGCCTTCCACTGAAAAGGTTTGGTACCTTGTGCCTGTACTCTATGAGTGGAGAAAATGACTGAGTCTCACTTTACTCCAAGTGCTGAGCACCTTCTTTTTGGTTACACCTGCAGTCCCCAGGTCCTCAGCCATGTGGTCTTTCCACCTGCCGAGGCTGCAGAGGCGATGCAGGTCTTTTCAATGGCTCTGATCCATGCAGCTGCGGATATAATTTTGATCTGCTCGGGGTCGCACTGCACAGTAGAGAAGATTTATTTGCTCCGCTGGTCCACAGGGGAAACAGCCTTTACAAGGCAGCATTTACCATGCATTAACTTTACCACGCAGGTCTTTGTTGCACCGGGGTTCTATGTTCAAGAGATGCCGGTCCAGTCCTTCTCACCTATGCAAGACGGCAGCAGGCCAGCACAGCAGGGTTGCAGTTTGTGCTGGTCAGCAGTCCAGCAGAGTGGCTGTCCTTTCAGCACCATAGCAGTCAATCTTCCTGGGAGAGTATCCACAGGTCCAAAAGTATACTGAAGGGTGGTGTCTGAGATCCAATATTTATACCCAGTTCTGCCTTTGAAGTGGAGAGAGACTTCGAGAGGCTTCCCTTTTGAAGTACACAGCTAACTCTACTCCCCTCCCCTCTCCTCCCCTGGTTCCAGACTAACTATAGGGGGCATGCAGTTTGTTTGGAGACAGGACACAACCTTTTCAAGTGTATGGAGGCGTCGCTACGGCACGTAGCGGAATGGCTGCCTTGTAAGGGAGCTCCGTGCACCGGACTTCTCTACTGGGCAAATACCATCCTGAATCCGTGGAAAACGAGACGTCCCTACACCTGGGGGGCCCTTTGAAGTTGGCGGTGCATTCTGAGGCGGTGTGACGACTGTTAAACCTGTGCCATCCCCCTGAACTCTGTACAACAGTGAACTGCGCACAATGGTCAAAATGGCGGCGCCGTGCTCTGAGTTGTGAGCGCGGATTGGAGAGTTGCATACACGTCACGACAGACTTGGCGGTCAGCTGATGTGACCCGTGAGACGTGGCTGTTGCTCAGTTCTGCCCTGTGAGGACTCTGCTGCGGTCTGAGAGGCCGGAAGGTGCCGTACGGCCGAGTGAGCTGAGATGGGCCGGGCGCTGAGAGCGGGCCCTGGTGAGTCCCGGCTTCGGCTGGGCGCTGTGCAGCGGGCGGCCTAGTGAGGAGACTACTGAGCGGCGAGACGCTGGAGGCCTGCGGCTGCATCTCTGCGGACACGGAGGAGAGGGAGCAGAGTGTCCAGTAGCTGGTGCTAGTGAGTGGGGCACCGGTCGGGACTGGGTTCACTGGGCCTGGCGGCGTGGGGATAGCGGGGCATACTGCCGGAGACGGGCGGTGGCGCCTTGCGGGTCTTATGTGGTGGGGCATTTGGGAGCTGAGGTCTGGCTGGTGATGCCTGCGGTGCCTGGCTGGGCTCTGTGGGTCTGGAGGGATCTGTGGGGCACCTCCGCATAGCTGTCCTGCGATGTCCCTGGGCTAGCTCAGGCCGGGGGCAAGTGGGTGGCTGCGGTAGGGGTCCGGCAGGGAACGCGGGTGCCGGGGGGCCTAAATGGCACTGTGGGTGGCCACTGCTGGTGTTTCTGGTGACGGCCTGACGGCGGAAGGTGACCCCCTCCTTTGCTGAATGACGCCACGCTGCCACGAAACTAAAAGACACTGGTTGTTCTTGGCGGCCCAGAGCTCACAGCCAGGCGGGAACACTGGGAAGCAGTGAACAGACGTTGAGGAGGGCCGTGGAGGGCTACCTAGTTCAGACATCTGTGCTAATTATAGATCACTACAGTGCAGAGTTCTTGGATTTTTGGGTCAAGGCGAGCGGAGACATGGGCAAGGCGGAGCCTAGGCAGGCTAAATTGGCCTTCGAGAACAAGCGGCTGACACGGATGGTGGACAGTGGGAATGAGCAAGGAAGAGCTAGTGGTGCATTATCAATGCCAGAGGAAACTGAGGATGATAACCGTACTATACTCCTTGAGCTGCGCGCAGGGATGAAGTCCATAGACAGTAAAATCGATTCATTGGCGACTGGACTGGACGTAGTGAAAAAGAAGGTGGACAAACATGAACACCGACTGGACGTACTGGAGAATAGGATGTCCAATGGTCACGACCTACAGGCTGACACTCGCACGCAGATCCTTCAAATGGAAAAAATTCCTAGAAGTGATCAGCGCGAAAAATGAGGATTTAGAAGCGCGATCTAGGCGCAATAATGTACGAATCCTTGGCCTATCGGAGATTACGCCTATACCCAAGATGGAGCCTTTCATTGACTGCATGCTGCGTGAACTCTTCGGGAATGCGCTATCTAGTGTGATGATTGTGGAAAGGGCTCATAGGTCCTTGGGACCCAGGCCGAAGTCGGGTGCGCCACCTCGGCCAATTATAGCCAGACTGCTCAACTATGCAGACCGAGACTCTATCCGGAGTGCAGCGAGAGCGAAAGAACCGGTGGTATACAAGGGTGACACACACTCTCTTTCCTGATTATACCCCGGCCGTTCAGTCGGTGCGACGAGATTTTTTCCCAGTGAAAAAGCTGCTTAGGGAGGCGAAGGTGCCCTACGCTATGCTCTATCCCGGCAAAGCTGAAAATAACTCATGAGGAACAATTTCTTTTTTTTAAAGACGCTAAATCTGCATTGAAATTCACGAAACACATCAGCAAGGTCAAGCCACGGGAGCAGCGGTCTTCTGCCGAGCAGGCGGCTTCTGGACTAGATGATGCTGATTGACGGACTGTCTATTGATAGGTTTGGCGACTGTTTCATGAGTGCACCCTTTGGCGCTGCACTGTTGTTTAAGCTGGTCGGTGGGGATGGGGCAGACGGGAGTCTTTTTCTTGCTGCAGTTGCTTCTCTCTTGGGGTTCCAGGATGGGGCGGTGCATTATTATTCTACAAATGTTTTTCTAAGTGTTTTAGCTGTACTATGATAGAAATAGTCCCGGCGGCCGCACTTCGGTGCGTGTAAACGCTGCTGAGCTTCTTCCCCTAGTGGGTATTACCCGTATGGTTGTTGAGAGAAGGGAGGAGGGGGGGGATGGTCTCAACCTGATTGGGAGGTTGGAGTGGGTGGTGGGCAGAGGGAAGTGGGCTTTTTGCAGTCTTTGTATGTTTTCGTTTTTCCCTTTTGTTGTACATTGAGATCGATCACAGGTGCAAAAGGTGGCAACTGCTATGCACGGTGCTGGTTGGGGGGTGCTTGCGAGATCTCCCAGGTGGCTCTGTGGCATGAACTATTATTTCCGCGACAAAGTATGTTTGATGGCTGATAATTGCGCAATGTTAACTTGGAATGTTTGTGGCCTGAACTCTCCTAAAAAGGGGCGACAGGTGTCAGCGTATCTGAACCGGTCATGGGATACAAGTAGCACTGTTACAGGAGACGCATCAGGCTCCATTTGTGATGTGTGAGGCGCTGGGTAGATGGGCGGGCTTTCATCTTGCTGCCTCGTACTCCTCCTATGCGCGGGGAGTGTTGATTCTGATTAAAAAAGGGGTTGACTTCCAGGTGCTACACACATATACGGATGATGAGGGGCGATCTGCTATGTTGTGTGGGAAGCTGCGTGGCACGTTGGTTATTGTAGTAAATGTGTATGGTCCAATTGTGGATGACCCGGCATGCATGGCTCATATCTGATCAGCTGAAACAGTGGCCAGACGCGCCTGTTGTTTAAGGGGGGGGGGACCTGAATACGTACTTAGATGCGCAGTTGGATAAGTCTAATCCGGCAATGCGCTGCACCCCGAGAGTTGCTGCGAGTATGTTGCTTGCAATGGAGGAGGTTGGACTCCGTGATGTGTGGAGAGTGCGACATCTGGAACGAATGGAGAGTACGCACGCGACACCTATGCATGGCAGTTGGTCGAGACTTGATTATTGGCTAATCGGTGATGAGCTCATGGAGTGGGAGTGTAGGAGAGTAGGGTCTGCTATCCTATGGTCACCCCAAATGTTTGCTTTTTGCTTCACTGGTTTATGACTTAATGTGGCTGTGGGCCTGCTAATCAGACCGACAGCCTGCTGTTCTCTCTCTAAATTGTAACCCATGCACTTTAGGTGCATAACGAAATTGGAACTGGTTCACCTTATTGGCCCCTGTAACAGTGTACCCAGGTACCCAGGGCATAGGTGCTTCCAAGGCCTACCAGGGGCTGCAGCACGTATTGTGCCACCCCTGGCCTGGCCACAACTGGCTGATCACTCAGCTGGGGTAAGTCGGTGTAACCACCCCTTCCTTAGGTGTAGTATGCCTATACCTAACCTAAAATGGACACATATATTCCTATCAGCCACTCCTATGGAAGGCCTCATCAATCCTGGAGGCAGAGCGCTTGGAAATATGTGAGATGGTGCTCTGGTATGAGCTGAGCCTGTCTGTAGCTTTCGGAACCATGTCCTTTAGCTGTTTCATGATACTGCCATACCATATACTCTTAAGTGGATTATAATCCTCGCAGTTAAATGCTATCTTAGGTTTGGCTTTTTCAAAACATGTCGAGTAAGGTGTCATACGAATTGGAATACTACCCCCTCGCCAATTCTGGCGACGGGGGTAGCATTCCACCCTTCTAGAGGGACACGACATGTACCTAACCTGAACCCCGGTTAAAGTTAAACAGAGCCTCAGCATCACAAAATGGATGCTGCCACCACAGACACAAGTCTGACCTCCTGTTGCTGGGAGTCCTTCCAGCGAGGGCAGCTTGGACAAAGGGTTTCCTGCCTTGGGAGGTGCCAGCACCACCCCAGACAGGATTTTGTGTATTGGGTAGGACAGGGCTGAATAGAATCAGACATGCCTGGGGCACACAAGGTGTCCCCGTGCATAGGCCAGTTCAAACCGGTGCTGGGGCTTTCCAGCCTCAGTCCTGGCGCGAACTGGACAAAGGAAAGGGGGTGTAACCACTCCACTTCCTGGTCCCACCCAGAAGGGGAACCTAGTAGGTGATCCGGCCCCCCAGATTCGAATAAGAGTGGGAGCTGTGTCCTGAGACTTCAGATCATCCTGAATCAACTTGAAACGAAGAAGACTACTGGACTTCGACATTCTGCTGCACAGAAGACTGAAGAGCATCTCCCTTGTGGCCTAGGAGTGGCCACCCTGTGAACACAGGCACCATCCAGCAACTCGACTCCCAGACATCTCACAGCCCGATCCACAGTCCCTGCAAAGAAGGGACCCGTGGAGGCACCGAGAGACGTGGGACCGGACCTCTTGGAAGACCCCCGAGAAGCTGACTGCGCAGCATCAGAGGCACCCTCGACGCTGTGCTTTGGGGTTTGAGAAGCCCCAACCTCGAGCAGCCCTTGCACCGAAGATCAGTCCCCCAGCATCTCCATGATCTGCGTGGGGCCCTTTTGCACCGTGCCACTCGACGCGCCATCCCGGCCACTTGCCACGCGGCTAGCGGCCATCTTGGTGACAAAATCTACGAACTACACCGCTGGTCTGGTTGCTCCAGACTGGCCCCTGCTCCCCTGAAAAGGCGCACCCGCTCTGACCTTGCTGGTCCGAGTGAGAAGCTTGAATCACTTCCTGCGTGGCTTGCTTTAGCCAAGGCCTGTTTGCTTCAATCAAGTTGCCGACACCGCCATCAGCAAGAGCCTTCGTGGGACAGCTCGTGACCAACGCCTGGACGTCCTAGACCTCTTCGTGTCCACGTGGCTGCAGAGAAAATCTTCACCACATCGCCTGTTTGCACCCGACATTGCCTGGTTCCTTCCTGGTTCCACGGTAGTCACTGGCTAGTGACTTTGAACATTGTCCCCTCTGCTGTCAGGTCTTCACCTCTTCAGATCCACCCTTGGATCCACCGGAACTCTTCACATCGAGCCGCCTGCAGCATCTTCAGCTCCAAGCACCATCGACCTGCGTGACGAAACCCGACACTACTTCGACCCTATGCACCCGCTTCCTGTGGGTGAGGTAACTCAGCAACGCCGGTGTTCCCACACTGATACACACCTCTAGTGTCTGTGTCTAAAGTTTCATCCCTCTAGGTCACTCGGAAGGTTCCTTAATAACTAACTTTGTAACATTTTACGCACCATTGACATTGCATTGGTACATGCGTGCAGCTTCCGCACTGCACCCGAGTCCCGCGGGCCTTTCCCGACTTCTTCACTGCTAGTCCCGAACAGCTCCAGCGATTCCCCAGGCCCTAGGCCTTTTCACTTTCCCCATAGTGTTCCTGATACCACTATTTTAGTATATGGTTTAGGTGGCCCCTAGGGCTCATCCATAATTGTGCAACTTTTGTATATTTAAACTGCGTTTTGTTTTAACGCATATGCTTCTGTGCTCATAAAGAGTATAGGGTATCTTTGTAGAAATAAATCTATATATATTTTCAATATATATCTGTGTGGTGTCCTTTCATTTGGTATTCAAGGGGATTGTGTACGGTAAAACAGCTTGCTTCACATGCCTTTACAGAGTTTAGCCTAAGACTGCTTAGTCCATGCTACCCCTAGGATAGCTTGTCTATAAGGTTGACTTTACAACCTGCACCATAGGGTTGCTTGGCATGGTACAAGGTGATCACTAGAACTAGTGAGCATCATATACCAGGCCAACTTCTCACAGGGTGGTTGAGGTGATGCCACTTGCTCGCACGTTATCAGATCATAATCCGGTGCGCCTGCTATTGAAAAATCCGGTAGGGATGCATCGTCCTTTCACGTGGCGGTTGCGGGCTGAGGCATTGCTAGATCCTGTATACGACAAAACCACACATGACGCTATCGTGCAATACTTTACGTTGAATAAGGGTACGGTCGATCAAGCAGCAACGCTGTGGGAGGCTTTCAAGGTCACCATCAGAGGAACGTGTATTGGAATGGCGGCAGGCATACTCCGGGATGTAAGAGTACAATTGCAGAGGCTTGAGTCGGAATTGCGAGGTCTGGAGAGTGATTATGCTGATCAACCGGACCGATCTAAATTGGCTAAGATACAGGAATTGATAGCAGAATAGGATGTGCAGGCGGCAGCAGAAATTAAGTATATATCATGTAGGCATGTGGCAAGGAAGTGTGGTGAAGTGGGTAGGGCGGGTCGGACGCTGGCATTCAAGATTAAAGCAAGACTAGAACAGCAGCATGTGAATAGAGTAGTGGATGAAATGGGCGCTTCGCACTATACTCCGGAGGCTATAACGGAACAATTTCGTTTATTTTATGCGGATCTATATAGCACACGGAGTACACTGTCTACTGAGGATTTTGATGATTATTTAGATGGCATTGCGTGTGCATGGTTGTCAGATGCGCAACGTCAGTATTTATGTCTTCCCATAGATGAACAGGACATCAGGTTAGCAATAGCGGCGTTGGCTAATGGTAAGGCACCGGGGCCGGATGGGCTTCAGGTCGAGTTCTACAATAAGTATGCGGATATCCTTGCGCCGCACTTGCTGGAAGTATATGCGGAAGCTCACGAAGCGGGGATACTACCCCCTTCTCTAAGGGAGGCACTAATAGTAAAGTTGCTTAAGAAAGATAAACCCCAGGAGCGTTGCGATTCCTACCGCCCGCTGTCCTTGATTAATATTGACGCCAAAATATTGGCAAAAATCATAGCCACTAAGATGCAACCCCTGATGCACGGATTGATTCTGCCAGATCAGTCGGGTTTTGTACCTGAACGGTCCACCTCGCACAACTTGCGCACACTTTTTTCCATGTTTCATGTGCTAGAGCCCACTCTGGAAGCTGCGGCAGTGCTATTGGATGCTGCCAAAGCGTTCGATTATGTGGAGTGGCAGTGTATGCATGGCGTCTTGCGTCGCATGGGGTTTCCCCCACTATTTCTTCAGTGGATAACAGTGCTTTATACAGCGCAAGTGAGGGTCAGTGGAGTGACATCAGATTCACTGTGTGTAGAGCGGGAAACTCGGCATGGTTGTCCCCTCTCGCCCATGCTGTTTGCCATTATAGTGGAACCACTTGCCTGTGTCATCAGGCAACGACATAGGCCAACTGCATTAAGTTTTAAATTTCGTCCGGTGTCTATTTCTTTATACGCTGACGACATGGTGTTGTATGTCCGTGAACCATCTAGGTATTTGGCGCAGCTAAAGGGAGTATGTGAGGTTTGGATGCATTTCTGGATTGCGAATAAATTGGGAGAAGTCGTTTGTCATTCCACTGACGGCTAGGACTACACAACCGGATCTCGAGTTCCCATTAGTGTGGTCGGAGGACCCCGTTAAATACCTAGGAGTGTGGGTGCACCGCGACCCAGCAGTTGTAATAAGGGAGAATTATGACACAGCTTGTTCGCGTTTGGAAACATTGGTTAATACCTGCCTGCTACTGCCGTTGTCACTTGCAGATCATATCGCTCTTGTCAAAATGGTGGTGCTACCCAGCTTCCTTTATCGGTTTGTGAATGTGCCTATAATACTTAATTTGTCCTTCTTCAAGACACTTCGTGGTCATCTGCTGCGGCCGATGTGGGGAGGTAAGGCGGCGAGAGTGCAGTGGTTGGTTCTAACTAGAGGACATGAACACGGTGGCTTCGCGGTCCCGGACTTCTATGCCTACTACTTAAGTGCGCAGGCTCAATATCTGTATTACTGGTATAGGCCACATGTGTTCACGCCACACGTTGCAGTGGAGGAGGGTGATGCTGCTCCGGTCCCTCTACATAGCATAGTCACGCATGGTTCGCGCGGTACCCCCGAAATCGGAAATCAATGCGATAGATGCCACGGTATCGGCGTGGCAGAGCATAGGGAACTTGGCGCAGATGTTACCGCAGTATGCGCCTGCAATGCACCTAGAGAGTCATGCGCAATTGTCAGTCACACACGAGGCCCCGTCTATGAGGGTGATGAGGGAGGTAGGCATGGGATGTGTATCCCAATGGCACTTTTCTTGAGCAAGGGGACTTGACTCACATCGAGAATCAATCCCTTTATTTCGCATCGCGATTCATCGCTTGCGGGGGGCGGCTCAGGAGCTTTCCTCCAGTTTTGGCATTGTTGCAGTCGGTTATTACCGTACCCAACAATAAGAGATTACTTTCTAAGATATATAAACTTATTAAGGACGGAACAGTGTTGGGTGAGGATAAAAGCCGGGCTAGGTGGAATACTTGTCTGAGTGTGGATATATCTGAGGATAATTGGAAGCACATATGCGGACTGACTGGCAGTGTGTGTATGAATGGCAATCTTAAGATTATCCATTTTAAATATATACATCAAGTATACTACACTCCGGCGCGACTGCATGGATATGGCCTCCGTGAGACAGCGAATTGTGATAGGTGCGGACAAGGTGATGCGGATTTCCTGCATTTGGCGTGGAGCTGCCGCCCGGTAGCTGAGTTTTGGAATGTTGTGATGGATAGTTTGCATGAGATGGTCAGTGTGAACCTCCCTTGTACACCGCTGGTGTGTCTTCTCTGTTGTGTGCCGCATGTAAGGGGGGCGACTGGAAAGTTTGTAAGATTGGCGTTGCTTATGGCCGCTAGGAGAGTCGCGATCACGTGGGGGAGGGGGAAGCGGCCTATCCTGAAGGCATGGTTGGCCAATCTGGTGTACTGTCCAGATAACCTCAACGTATATGCGGAGAAATTGCCCCTATCGTCTAGACCAAGGGATATATGGGAACCGCAAAGATCGTATCTGCTTGCACATTCTGAGCGGGGAGTAGAATGACTCTGGGTGGGGAGGGTGGGGCCCTACAGAAGTATGGGGTGGGGAGGTTCAACATTGGGAGTGAGGTGATTGCCACAGCAGCACTTAGGTAGTTACATCGCAAAGTGATTGATCTGTAGTCATGCCATTGTATTGTGATTGACAATGTTTTTTTTTTTTGGGGGGGCGGGTTCTTTATATGTCCTTTGTTTCCATCCACATTTGCCCGGTATTCTACTAGGTTGGTAAAATGCTGCTGGAATTTACTACATATATGGAGATTGCTTTCTGAACTGCTAGATTGCGGTCGTGGAACAATATGTGAAACTTGTAGAATGTGTGCACATCGCAATGCGGTTGTGGATGTTGTTTTGCTTTCGCGTTTAAAAAAAAAAAAAAAAAACTTTTCAAGTGTATGTGTGGGTGTGCCTAGCTCATCCCTCCCATACTGCCATTGATGGTACATTCAGGCCCACCTAGGCTCTCTATTGTGTGTGGTGTGGCTGTCGAGGAGGAATACACAAAGCCGAACTGTCAACTACACCCAGTCATGTGGCCCAGAGACAGGCTGCAAGCACTAAATGGCTAAGGCAGGAAAATGCTAACTTTCTAAAATCGAGTTTCAAAATTGAAATGTATAATCTTACTTCATAAGTTAGGATTTTTCAAGACAATTACAAAGACCCCTAACATGAACTGGTTACCTGCTCCCATTTGGAAATTACAGCTTATCACATGTGAGAAAATAACTCCACTGTTATCCTATGCGAGAAGTAGGCCTTGCAGTAGTGAAAAACAAATGTAAGCGTTTCTCACTGCCATGGCATGTAAAACTTAAAAGCAATACTTTTATTTAGACACTTCAGCATCAGCTCCGTCCCGCCTCAGCATCAGCACAGCAGCACCAACCCAGCATCACTCGGCACCACCAGAACTCCAGCTAAGCACCACCTCAGCACCACCTCCCCAGCATTACACAGCATCAGCACAGCATCAGCACAGCATCACTCAACGCCACCACAGCATCACTCCGCAACAACTTAGCACGAATACAGCACTGCTGCAGCATTAAACCAGCACCACCTCAGCATCACTTAGCACCACCTGAGCCCCAGCATAGCACCGCCTGACCACCTCAAAAGCACTACCTTAGCATCAGAGCCACATGAGCATAACACCATTTCAGCATCAGCATAGCACCATCTCAGCATTAACACCGCTCATCAGTGTACCACCACCAGTGAAGCACCTTCTCAGCCCCAACGAAGCACCTTCTCAGCACCAACATAGAACCTTCTCAGCACCAACACAACCCCACCTCAGCAGCATGTCAGCACCAATAGAGCACCACGCTAGCATCAGCGAAGCATCACCACAGCACCGACTCAACATCACTCAGCATCACCTTGGCACTAGCTCAGCACTAACTCAGCATCACCTGAGCACCAGTGCAGCACCACCACCTCAGCATCACTCAGCACCACCTCAGTCTGCCCTCGGAATCTGGCATCTGTTTGTTCTCCCCTAGTGTCCGTCCGCTGTTCATGTAGCAATTCAGGTACTATTTCTCAACCTTCACCCTCCTGTTGTTTATATCCCCTCCCCCCAACCACCATAGCAAAAAAAGCTACAGCAAACAAGCATTAGAACAGGCAGAAAAAAGTTGCCAGGATTGCAGGGACCAAAAAAAAAAAATACATGTGTTTGTTAATTGTTTTTTTAACTGGGTTTCAGTTGAACATAATGTCTTCTTGGTTATATACTAGGTAACAAAAATGCTTGGAACACCATTTTATTCTAGCTTTTCAACATGCTGCACAGCAGCCACACTGCTCTACAACATAGATTAGACATTGGCAAAGCCAATAGCTCTGGCTAATCATTTATAAGGTCCTATTGGCTACGGCAATGTGTATTTCAGTGCTGCTTCAGTAAATGCTTCCAATTGTCCACACTAGATTGTGTTTGTTGTACATGCACTGCTCCCACCAATCTAGAAAATACCAGCTTAAGTTTTAGATTCCAAGTGAAACTTCCTTCACATTTACAGAGCATCTTAAAAAACTTTCAACCTTTAATTTTGCTTTTTATGTATATCCTAATCTGCTAATATGATCTACTTTTCTAAACAGTTGATGACCCGCTCAACCCTCCTCCTCGTGGAGTAGGAGTCGGGGACCACCAGGTGTCGCAGACCACAGGTTAAGAACTATTGCACTAGACATAAAAGAACCAAGAATTCACAGTTAAAGCAAAGTTCTCTATGGCAGAAAAAGCTTTCTTAAAATATACTAATGAGGTATCTCTGCAGAAAGATTACTGAATACGCTGTGTGCTCCAAAGAATTTTAAGCACATACAAAGTAATGTAACTTAAACTAGCCGCAAAAACATTGTACAGCATACCACATTCGGTTATTTGCTGAAGAAATGAGAACTTTTCACTTTCGTAGGAGTTATTCCAGTGACATTACACACAGGCTGGAGTTCATTCTCACCTTGTACAATTGAAAATTATATCAATAGTTTTTTTTATCCTTTTTCCTATTTCTTTTATCATGAACATGAGGATCAATTTCACATTTTATATGGAAGTCCCCACTAGAAAGAAACTGAAGTATTGAAATTGAAGTGGTTTTCAATTTAGAGAGAATAAATTGAAGACACGTCTTGTAAAAAAAAAATGTATCTCAAAACCAAAGAATAGGCAGGACTGCACTCTGAAAGTTTCATCTGGGAGGATGGTTGGTAATGAGACGACAGCTCAGAGGTAGGATCCCATTTTACTTGAAATGAGCTAAAGGATCAATATAACAATCTGAAGTTTTATGTATCTTATAATTGCTTCATTTCATCACTAGCTATTTTTGACGCATGATGTCAATATGCTCTGGGTTCTTTGGTTCTGCTGTTTTCACGTATTCCTTGAATTAGCCTAGCTCTGATAAGACCCATTACTGTGGTTTTCTTAGTAAATTAAAGCTCACCACCTGAGGTTGCCACTGACCGGTTGAATGTGTTGCTCTCACGTGCAATAGTTGTTCTTCACCAAATTGAAAATATATATTTTAAGACAGATTTTGACAAATAAATTATTCCAGTCTTTTGAGTGTTTGCACCCTTTGCAGCAGCCTTTTTTCCTTCATAAATAAATCCAGGTATGCCAGGAGTTTTTGAGTGCAATGGGGTCCTTCATAGGAGGAGTTACTTCAAGTTTTATAAATATGTCCTGCAGAGTAACAGAAAAGAAGCCAGATCCGCATCTGCTGCGGTCTAGAGGAATTACCTGGGTTAGCTCTCTTGTTATTGACAAAGGCATTAAAAAAAAAAAATCTTTAAACTATCAACGGCCAACCCCAAACACAATTTCGCTTGACTGCATGCTCAAGTGGCGCCACTTGCAAGGATTTGTCTGTGACAAAGAATTGTAACCTGACAGCCCCCTGCTTCCTACTTGCACCAGTGGAATCTGTTTTGATGCACTGGGCAGTTTCAAATCAACATTAACAGACAACTCTTAAGCAAAGCCCAACTTCAGGCCACTACTAAGAAGGAATCAAATGTATGACTTAAATGAGGTGAAGCATTAGGTTATAAAAGTATTTTACTAAAATTGGTGGGATAATCCAAAATGCAGTCATTATAAAAGTAGGTTATTTGCAGGGCTACTTTCATTTCAGCCATGAATTTATACATTGTACATTACAATTGGCTGTGAATAAGCTCACTGTTCTGAAATACTTGAAACTACAAAAAGATTTTGGAACATGTGATTTTTGTATAGCCGTTGAACACATTAACAGCAGGGTCCTCACCACATTTGTCCGTAATTTGAATGTTTATGATTGACAGCCAATGAGATGGCTGCAATATAAACAGTATTAAAAAAAAAGAAGGTTGGGTAGCTGTTAATGTTAATGTTAGTATGTATTTATAAGCGCTCGTACGCCCGGAGGCTTCATGGCGCTGTCGGAGGGAACAAACGCACAGGTCACAGTGGAAGGGGAGCAACTCAGCAATGCGCCAGGGTAAAAAGCCAAGTTTTCAAAGATTGTCTAAAACTGAGGATGTCATCAGTCAGTTTCAGGCGAAGGGGGAGAGAGTTCCAGAAGCCAGCCGCAAGATGGTCAAAACAGCTGCCTCCAGGACGTTTCCTCTTATAGGGTGGAACAGTTAGAAGAAGTTTATGAATAGACCGGAGATTGCGGGAAGGGGTGTATCTCTTAAACATGTCTCTGATAAAAAGAGGACCAGAGTCATGCAGAGATTTGAATAAAATGCACTCTATTTTGAAGGCCACGCGCTGCTCCACAGGCAGTCAGTGTAGCTGTTTCAGACCAGATCTGACAGACTGCCTTTTGGAAAGATTCAGGAGAAGTCTGGCAGCCTGGTTCTGAACAAGCTGGAGGCGTTTAAGCTCTCCAACTTGGATTCCAAAATAGAGACTGTTGGAAAAGTCTAATCTTGACAGAACCAGGGAGATGACGATCTGGGTGAGGGCTGCTGGGGAAAAGAAGCAGGCGATTTTCTTAATTTTCTTCAGCTGGAAGAAACTAGCTGAGACAACGGCTCCTACTTGTTTTTTAAGAGAGAGGTCCTCACTAATGTGTATTCCCAAGCTCCTGACCGAGGAAGACTTAGATGGGGGAGCTCCCATACTGGGAGGCCAGAAACTAGGGTTCCAGCTAAGAGCACTCTTTCCCGGCAAGACCAATTCGGTCTTGCCAGGATTAAGTTTCAGATGACTGCAGCTCATCCAGTTCATAATGTGGGACATCGTATTTTGAAATTCAACCACGGAGTCCTTGGTGTTTAAAGGAAAGATGAGCTGCAAATCATCTGCGTAGTTAAAGATTGTCACCTTGGCCTTCCTAAGGGAGTACAGAAGGGGGCGTAAATATAAATTAAAAAGCAAGGGTGATAACGAAGAGCCCTGAGGGACTCCACAGGTAGAAGGTATGGTGGGAGCAGTGAAAGATCCTAGTCTGACGGCCTGAGTGCGCCCGGTGATAAATGAGCGGATCCAGCTCAGTGCCGTGCCCCTGAGACCTGCCTGCTCGACACGGTCGACCAAGATGTTATGGTCGACCGTGTCGAATGCAGCCGAAAGGTCCAATAACACCAGAGCCTGATGTATTCCCTCATCTGCATTCCGTCTCAGAGCATTCTGCACCGAAAGAATAACAGCCTCGGTAGAATGGCCTGGGCGAAAGCCAGCCTGGTTCGGTGTAAGGTACTCTGATGCTTCTGAAGCTGTGGCCTAATAATTCTCAATCAATCAATCAGGTTAGGTAAAGCAGGGCCTCCTCTGCTTCTTTGTCGGTGCCCTTGGATGCAAAAAGAGACAGATTGATGGCCCTGTTCACCATTCATCTGATGAGCAGTGCCATGGAGGTGTGCTATACAAGTGCACAGACAGCAGGCGGAAAGGGATGGCAGTGCAGGTGACGCTTTTCCTTTGTAAAGTCATTCCTGCTGGCGTCATAGCCCAGGGTTTACGGTCTGTGCACTTGTATGGAATACACATCTATACAAATGCACAGACAGCAAACCCTGGGCTATGAAGCCAGCAAAAATTCCTATACAAAAGAAAAGCGTCACCTACACTTGCCATCCCTTTCCCCCTGCTGTGCACATCTTCCTACTCCCACCCCATGACGAGGCAGCTAGAAGCCCGGCTGAGGCTTCCCGGGCACACACACAGACGCACTGAATACTTCACAGGTCTTTAAAAGACCATTTACTTGTTAATGAGGCTTTGTTGTGTTTTCACCCCTTCTTGGAGTTGGCGTGATGTTTAAAAGAGGGGGTGAACGAGGGATTGAAGACGCCGCATGGTGATATGGATTGGTGCTTGGATTGGATGGAAGAGATAAGCAAGTTCCTCTAGGAAAGGCCGTAATGACTTGCTTGAGGGCCTTAATGACTTGCTTCGCTTGCTTGGTGCCAGTAGACCATTGGCTCACAGTAGGGGGTATTTTAATTTTCTGGTAGAACGCTGCTTTGTTAACATTTGGTCATTTAATGCTCACATGTTAATTTAGTAACAAACTGCGAGGCACTAGTAACAATGAGGCGTTGCCAGTAGTCCCTGGCTCCGGTGGTTTCAGTGACAATGGCAGTACTTGTTACAGGGATTGCTTAGTTACCCCTTGAAGCAAGGAGGGACTCAGTAATTCAGTGACTTTGCAGTAGTTCCTGGCTCCTACGGCTCAAGTGATAATGGCAGTACTTACTGCAGGGATTGCATGGGTATCCATGGAAGTAAGGAGGTACTCAGTGAGTTCGCAGCAGTACCTGACTCTACTAGTGTTAGTGACAGTGTCGGTACTTATCACTTTGATTCCCTTGGTACCCCTCAGAACCAGAAGCCCTGAAGAGCTGGTCTGACTGAGGCCTCTCCTGTTTTCTGGGATTGTGGCCCTGTCTGAGCTCAGGGTGTAAGTTCCAGCAGTGGGGGAGGGAGGTGCAGTAAGTGTCTGTGTAGTCTGATTTGCACCAGACACCAGTGCTTAGTGTGATACTTCAAGGCACTTTAACGCTGCCCTGCTGGGTCAGGGTTATGAAGTGATCGGAGGTACAGTCCTGGTGAGTGGTGGTGCAGGGACATAGTAGGTCCTGCAGACAAGTGGCCAACGCATTGTCTCACAGCTTGTTGCATTTAGGGTGTTAACTGAGTGACTGACCAAGGCACCAGGTTGGGAACAGTCCGTCTAAACCCTGCCCTGCTGCAAAACAATACACTGCCTGTAAGCTCATGTCTAGCTGAAGCAACAGACCACCGTGTTTACTGAATCACTCACCCCCTGTAGGGCATCAACCCTCCCATGGGCGTGGGGGGGGGGGGCTGTCACTCAGCGTGTGCTCAACCACAGCTTGGCCTCTGTGCTGAAACTGTTACCCAGAGGAAAGTTGGGCAGTCGTAGTGACACTTTGTACCAATTATGCACGTGGCTAAATTAGCCCAGTGGCAGCCAGGCCACCTTTTGGTGGTTTAGGCCACAGAACAAGGGACCTGGCGGTGAGCACCAGCATGTGAGCAAGCCGGTACCAGTGCCAAATACACCCATCGGGTGTGTAAGCACCCGCACTAAGCTTTTGTTCTTAGCTGTATGGCAAGGACACGCGGTCGGGCTGGCTGAGAAGTAGTCTTTTATAAAGTCTGTTGGCCACGGGGAGACTTCACTACTACAGGCGCTATACTTTAAGATTTGCGTTTCATTGGCCCTGGAAGACTGACGGGCTGGGTCGTCCCTGCTGGGATTCTACCCCGTGCACTGCATCCGCTCAAGAACCAGTGCAGTGGTGCTTGGGAACCTCCTGAGCTATCTAACCAGACACAATAATGCCTTTAAAACAGCAATCCCCATCAGAAGCTGGCAAGACAGACGCTACAGATAAACTCTTCTGGAGACGAGCTCGGAAAAGTCCCCCAGGCACCACCTCCAAGAGCAGTAACATATAAATCCTTCTCTCTCTTTGAAAGGCTACCCCATGGCAGAGGGCAGTGTATGCCTAAGAAAAGCAGCGCTTTAAGCTCCACTAGAACATACAGTTCACTATCCAAACACACAGAAAAGGAGCAAGTGCGATGATTCTCTTATGCACCTCTCTACATTGGCCACCTGACCCCAGAGTTACACGTGTCGACATTAATTTTAACCCGGCCTGCCGATCTACCCATTTCCATAGGCGTCCGCAGGGGGGGGGGGGGCAAGTAGGGGCGCCCCAGACCTTTGGAGACACTTTGCAACAATCTCTTGGCTTTTCAGTTGGGGCAGTGGGACTTTGGGACCTGTGTTGCATTTACTCCCTCCACTGGCATATTTACAGGTGAAACTGAGGCTCTCTACAGCACAGGTAAAAGGATTAGATGATGACAAATTGCATGCGGATATTTCTGTAATCCCAATTCCCAGGGCCACTGAAATTCAGTGATTCTACAGTTGTGACATTCTACTAATCATGGATTTACCCCTCTTGATACACACTCTCACATCTGCAGCATGAGCTGATTATTTTAAATTTAAAAAACGTTCAAGCTCAAACAGATCAAAAGTTATAGTCTCAAGTGTATTCTTGTGTAATAAGTTCCTGCACAGTGGCAAACTCTTTGCAAGGTTGACAAGTCACCGTATAGTTGCTGATTGCTCTATCTAGGTACTGATGAGGGGAGACCTTTATATCTGTTAAAATGACAAAATAATGAATATTGCGCCAGACTATGCTGTACTGCGCCACACAATTTGCCTTTTCTAGCCACATAATTCAGTACCTCTGCCACATTTTTCGGTCATCTACTGCCATATAAGTCTAGTGGTGTTCCTGCCTTATGTTGAAATCGTGTGCCATTTGCAATGGTGCTGTAAGGCAGCTGCCAACATGGGCCTCGTTGTAACATTGTCCCTCTCTGCATAGTCTAGTTTTGTTTCCCTAAACCTTTCAGCAACTCTGCCAAGCTGTTGATGCTCATCTGGAACTCGAATACATACCAAGTCAATGAACAGTTTCATTGCGCCTGCTTTGCGAGCTGTCACAGGCATTAACCTATCTATCCTATGCACAGAAATGGCAAACTGTTTTTTCAAAGTAGCCTGGTGAAGTTCTCAAGGCAAACAAAAACTGATGTTCATACTTTCTATGTCTGGGAGCAATGCAGTGTCCGAGAGTTTTTTTCCCCCATATGAAAGTCGCCTGGACTGACAAAATAGGTGCCATATAAAACTTGTAAAAGTGGAACTTCAGATCCAGGTACATTCGCACAATTCCTGATCAGACTCCTCTTTTTCTGCTCTTGGGAAAACGACTTTAAGTGCCAGCTCTGATAAAAAAAAGTATACCTTTAAAAATAAATTCTAGACTAGCAGTACTACTTCGTATAAACTCCAAGTTAATGTTCAGCATTGCTGTTTTTGGCCTATCATTTACTGCTCGGGGGATACATTTGTGAACTGTCCCTGATGTCAGCTGTCAAATCCTAAGTAGTGTGTGTGTTCGCTAGTTTTTGTAATCATTAAATAAGTCCAGGTATATATATGAATGTTTGAACAATATGGCTATGTATAATACAAAACAAAGTATAGAATCCTATTATGACTTGTATTTATGCCAGCCTTCTATATAGATTTGTGTGACCTTCTCAAATGTGCCAGAAACATTTACAATTTCTCCTAAATGTTTACACTCGGTGCCCAGAATTTGCGCTTTGCCAGATGATCACTTTAATTAGGCACAGTTTGGCCTCTAAGTGTACAAACAAATAGTGAGCATCAAGCTTGCACAGTTTTCTGACAGAAGCTCAAGGTGAAGCTTAATCACTTTGCTTCGCCATTCAACAAAGGGGATACAACTAAACTGTGCTTTCTGCGTGCTGCACAACATCTCTGCTGCAACTGTTGCTGAAGTAACTGCCACAATGTAGAGATCAGGGTGCAGTTTTCAACCACGACGTTGCCGTATTTTTTGCACAGTTTTATTAAAGTATCATCTTGTGCTATGTGCACTGAAGAATACTTGGACAAAAACGATGGACAAAAAACCTCTTTTTAAACTATGACCGGACAGTAGAGGCCCAATTGAGAATTTGTTGCTTAAATGGAGGTCGACGCCGCATCTTTTTCGCAGACAAATAGTGAACTGAACTTAACCAGAGGTTAGAAATCCATTTCCAGTAGTTTTGCCAAAATACACATGACACTAATGCGTATTAAAGGAGTTTACTACTTTGGAATAGAATGCCAAATTTGCATACTACAAACCTTTGTTACTGTCTGCAGTCAGTTTCAATAATAAATCCTACTTATGGCCTTAAAATCCAAGGGAATTAAAATGCTAAATATAAATTAGCATAATCATTTTGCAAAGTTCTTAATTTATCACATTTATCACAGAGAGGGGAATTGCCAATTATGCATTCATTGAATTATATCTGTATCAAGTTGCTCTGGGACTTTGTCATAAAACTTCAGTACCACACATGAATAGCTAGTGAACATTTGGCAATCATACAGACACAATATAAACAAGAAAGACAGAACTGTGACGCAAGCAGTATTTCATGAAAACTGGAAAAGCTCAGTCTCTACAGAGCTCCAGCGGAGAGCAGTACAGAGTCCTTAATAGGACCTCCAGTCTCCTCAATATTCAGCCTCATTAAACACAGATGTTGTACCCGGTTTCTTCCTTTAGATCTAGTTTGAGAACTCCACAAGTATTTGCTTGCTACATATTGCCTGCTTATTCTATTCCCTGAATACTTAATTGTGTCTTATCGCAGGAAGAAACATTTCTTATAATTTCCTAGTTTGTAAATGGACTCTCCTAGCTTTTCCTTGTCCATTCTTCCCTCCTGTTGCCCTTACCTTTTCAGACACACAAATTGGTTCCATGGGGCACCTTGTTGTCAAATTTCTAAAGGAAGAGTGGCAGAGCAAACCATATTGGATTCCAGCATACGTCTGTTATTCTTCCATACATCCTGGTGACTCCCCTCTACTCGCATTAGGGTTACATGAGTGATGCTGCTCCTCTAGTTCCAAGTTTCTGTATTAATGCGCATCTCAACCCCCACCAGCTGCCCCCGCCCACCACTGAATCAAGATGGTAGCTGAGCACTGCCAAGTGATTCCCTTCATGGAAACAGGGGAATGCTGCTACTACAGACCTCAGGTCCCCACAGAACGTGAGGGGATCAGTCCCAATCCTGCTTGCTGGTAGTGTGAGCTAAGGGGGTGTTGATATGTGCACTGGAGCCTTCCTGCAACAGAGGCAAGAGTAAATCACCAAGGGCCAGATGTATCAAGCAAATTCGCATTCGCAAAGGCCGAAATTTCGGCCTTTGCGAATGGGAATTTGCTAAATGGAATGTATGAAGCAAAATCTGGTGCAAAATAAGGAATCGCAAAATTTGCGATTCCTTATTTTGCAATTGCATTTAAGGAATGGCAAATTTTGCGATTCCATAAATGCAATGTATGTAGCAAAAAAAATTAGCAAAATGCCCTTAAGGAATCGCAAATTACCATCAACTTCTAGTTGGTGGTACGTTGTGCATTTTTCAAGGAATTCACATTTCTGCATTTTTCAAAGTGCCATGTGACACACATACATGCCCTTAGGGCATGTATGTGCGCCACATGTGCACCCATGCATATTTCAGGGGTGTAACAGGGTGTCCCCTGCACTCTTGACATTATTCTCCATTTGCAATTAGCAAATTGCAAATCGCAAATTGAGAACAACTTCCCATTCATTCCTAGGGGCCTCGTGGCCCATAGAAATGAATGGGAAATTATTCCTTAATTGCGATTAGCAATTTCCCAATCGCAATTAAGGAATTTTAGGAAATCGCTAAAAAATAGCGAATTTCTACTTGCATCCCAATTTGCAATTCCCAAATGGCGATTTCTACAAAATCGCTATTTGGGAATCGCAAATGATGGTAATGATACATCTGCCCCCAAAGCCTTTAGTGACCATGGCCTGGGAAAATCGAAACACGCCAAATGTGGTACTAGATCAGATGCAGAAAACACTAGAGGAGAGGAGCCCCTCAAGTGCTGCCCATGCTATTTTTCACTTGATTGTGAGTGGTGGTATGGACTTGAGTTCCACTTTGCTCTTATGGTATAATTTAAACTTCAATTTATCTAAAGATTTCAAGCGAGAATGGGACTTTGGGTAGAAACGCCCCCTTGGACCGCCAACTGAAGCAGTATAGTGACTTGGAGTGGGACCATGGTTTCAAACGTGACGCCTTCTATGCTAGGTGATGTAGCATTTTACATCCCACTCACTGTTCATCTTCGAATGCCTGAGGGCACATTTTGAAATGATTGAGAGGACACTGAAGGGCAGGCTGAAAAGGAATACATTGTGCAGGTCCATAACCAACATCCACTTCCTGCAGTCAAGGCACAGCTGGAATCATGTCATTTTCATGGGAGACACTACCACACTGTCTAAAAATATCTTTCTGCCATCGTCTATAAACTAACACAATTGGGAGTGGAGCTCTGGATTTGCTTCGGAGGTAGTGGAAAGTAGGGAAATGAGGTCACCAGTGGGGTTACCACCTACATGCAGCCATGCTCTGTCATTTTTGAGGTGGTACAACATCACCAGAGGATAACATGTCAGCAGGCAGGTGTTATTGATGGGAGAAATTTCCAGTCTGGTGATATTTTAAAGGTAAAAAAATCTGCAGAAGTATCTATCAGAAAGGCTTACTTGGCACTTTGTCTTAGATGAGTTAACACACCTGAAATCATTGAGCTTGGCTTACAGTTTTATCGATGCAGTTTTTCAACTTTCTTTTTTTAAACTTAGTCTAAGCTGCCACACTAATTTGGTAGCTTGGGAAAGAATTCCACCATAAAGGAAAGAAGAATCAGGCGATTCATTGATTTTCTATTGTACTATGTAGTAGCCTCATTGTCACCATGGGTTGGCTACATTGGACTTCCAAGAGATTTGAAGAGATAGCAAATTGGAACAGATTCGATTTCCCTATGTCTATTTCAATCAATCAATCAGTCATTTGTTAAGCGCACTACATACCCGCGAGGGTCTCAAGGCGCTGGGGGGGGGGGAGAGGTGGGGGCCGCTACTGATTGAACAGCCACATTTCTATCATAATAAGATCAAATTAATTTAATTTAGGCCAAAGTATACACACCAAAGTAAGATAGAACAAGTAGCTCAAAGTGGCACATTAATCACGGCTGTTTGAAAAAAATTACTTTAATGTTGCAGTGGTTTACAAAGTATTAATACATAGTAAAAACACATACCTGGCTTGGAAAACAAGCTCTTCCTGTTTCTGCAAGGGATGCACATGATTTTATTTAAAAACTGGATTTAGGATAATGCATTCTTGACTGAATACCGACAGCATGCGATTTGTTTCTGTTTGCGCACATAGCAGTCCCATACTGAGTAGTGGCCGACTTAAGTTTATATGATTAATGCTGTTGCTTTCCCAGGCACGTGTGGGTCTATAACTGGCACCCTCAGATTGGAAGGAAAAAAATATATCCTGGAACCAGAATGCGACAGGTCTCCATCCAAATTCTTAAATCGGATAGTGTTATCATTTTTAATTGGATTTATAATTTCCTAGGAAACACATCTACAATCTTAAACAATTCATATTTTGGACATTACCTCAGCTACTGTAATGGACGCTGGATAGAATGAGTGAGTCATATGATTTGCCAACATGAGATAAACCAAAGAATCTTCATCGACTTGTAGCCCAAAGTATTCATTATAATCACCTGAAAATCCTGTACCTAAAACAAAGAAAATTCCGATTACAGAAATACAAGTACAACTCTGGTACAGAATATTTTCTGAAGAAACAAAATAACAGGACTGAATTCTGGCCCATAAGTATGAGTGGCCTAAATGGATCCCAACACAGATGTGGCACCAGTTGACCACCAATACCTTAAAGACTGACATTTAAGTTAACAAAGTAAAAGCATACAGTAAATTAATTGCAACTATTCAATCTTAAATCAAATGGTGACTTCTTAAATGTATCTCCTTAGAACTGTTCTAGGAGACAAAAAAAGTGCTAAGCAGTATTTTAAAAAGAATATTTCAAAATATTTTCAACAAAGTAATATATCAAAGCGTAACATCAATAATTCCTGCTATATGCAGTGTGTGTATTTGAAAAATATGTAAGGTGTTCTTCTAGCTAGACTCTAGACTAATGGAAATTAAGGGGTAATTTCAGAAAGACAAATATAATCAACCAACCTACGAGGCCAAAGGGTGAAGAGATTGCTAATGGTTTGTCAGATGTAATATATAAAGGCAAGGGGCCAAATGAGAATTTCAATTAAAGGTTATGCTCAAGTTCACTTTTATGTAGCTTGGCTGGGATAAAAAGCACTCTTGAGCTACGCAGAAGGGTGTAAAACCTAATTTCATGAGGAACGCAATGTAAAATGTTCAAGTTCTTTCGTATTACTTCATAGCCCTGGAGAAATAACTCTGACAAAGGGCTCCATCAGGTTTAGGTCTTACATTTATTAGTCTTTTCCACAAGAAGTCAGGAGCTCCAGACACTGGCCTCCAATATTCCCAGGGTGAGAACAACACTGTCAATCAGAATTCATATACCTCCTGGGGTCGATTCAAGTCTCACTTATGTCTTTCCTTCCCTTGTTAATGGTCTAGCTTATTGCTCTACTCTTTCTCTGTACATTATTGAATATTTCTCTGAGAATGCATCTCTCAGGCTCATCTTTTATTTGGCACTGCTAGGCAGAGTGTTACATAATGCCCATGTACCAATTGTCCTAAAAAAAAAATGACTCTGCACCTCAGCGCTTTCCTCTATAAGTCTACCAGAGTCCCAGGTGGGCACTGAATGAATACTGTACCAGAGTCCCATGTAAGCACTGAATAAATAGAAGCATATGAAAACAGGCTACAAGAGGACCAAATTGGAACCTCTACTACCACACTCCCTGATAAAATAAATCAGAATCTGAATCGGATAGACAGGATTGTAATAAACTGGAAATTTTGGAGGATTTTGCATACAGTACAAAGGCTAACACGGATTTAATGCAGTATGCATTATCAGGGATATGACCAGACCTAAAAATGGGAAGACCCCCCAGGAAGCTGACAACAGGATCAGTAAATTGGGAGTTGCAGACATTCTATCTATATATATATAAAAACGAATGTATGTCGGTTTGTCCTTTATGCATTACTACACCATTCATCCGATCGCCATGAAACTTTGGGAAGTTGTTGAGTACACTCCTTCGAAGTTTTCTGGCATAAATCTTTTTAAATATCGTTCCCCCCCCCCCGGGCCCTCATAGTCTTTCGAATTGTATGCACCAGACGGAAAAACAACAAATCGTGTATCCACAAGCACTCGAATAAATAAATAGAATTAAAACACCTTTCATCCGATCGCCATGAAAATTTGGGAAGTTGTTGAGTACACTCCCTCGAAGTTTCTGGCATAAAATATTTTAAATATCGGCCCTCCAGGGCCCTCATAATCTTTCGAATACTGATGTACGCACAAGACGGAAAAACAAAAAATTGTGTATCCACAAGCACTCAAATAAATAAACAGAATTAAAACAGCATTCATCCGATCACCAGGAAACTTTGGGAAGTTGTTGAGTACACTCCTGCAAAGGTTTCTGGCATAACATTTTTTTAAATATCGGCCCCCCAGGGCACTCAATCCTTCGAATACTGATGTACGCACAAGACGGAAAAACAAATAATCGTGTATCCACAAGCACTCAAATAAATAAATAGAATTAAAACAACACTTTTAAATGTTTTCCATATTAAAATGAATAGGTTTCAATAAAAATGACAATGTAAATTGAATGTTATCATAACAAGTTTCCTTGAATTTCCTTTCTTCGGAGATCGCAGCAACGCGCGACGGGTAAGCTAGTAGAAGATAAAACTCTTGGTGTTTCAAGCACTTCTACTGAAATTTAGATGGTTAAGATTTAGACGACTGAAACAGGAGGAGAAACCTGAGACTGTTTGGTCTCCAGGGGAGAGAAGCAGATGGAGCAACAACTGCACTGAGATCTTGGAAATATGGTTACACCACACCTTATGGTTCTCCTTTAACCCCTTCCATGCTCATGACGGAACGGTTCCGTCATCAGCGTCGGTGCTCCGGTGCTGATGACGGAACATTTCCGTCATGAGCCAATACGGTTTTAAACCCTTCAGCACTGCAGCGAAATTCGCGCAGCACTGAAGGGGTTAAAAGAGAGTTCGAGACAGAATGAACACTTAGACTTCTGACACAAACAAATCAAAAATGCAAAATGTCCAAGATCTGTCATTAAGACCATTAAAAGCCTCAGCATACGTTTTACAACATGTGCATGAAGATACTGAAATAATGTGAAACGGAGCAACAATTACAAGTCAATACTACTTGAAAAAACATTAGAATTCCCTAATGTTTTCTGGTTAGGAGACAAAAATTCAAAGAAAAGCACATTCCCTTTTCATTTATAGGTCCATAGACATTCAGTATAACCTATAAAGGACAAACTAGTATTCCTGACAAACCTGCTGAAGTAGGAATGTTCTTTGCCAACTTCTCAGAATAGGCTATAGAAACCTAAATGTCTCGTTTGGAGGATACTAAATGTGTAATGTTTTAGAGTTTAATACTATAGTCAAAACACTGTTTAGGAAGATGTAGATATGCCTGTCACTTTCCTCCAAGTTATTCAAGATGTTTTTGTTTTGTAGAATTTTCCGTAAGATGGTATGTTTCTTAAGAATGTACTGCATGCACCTGAAAGGAGCTTACTAATACATGTGTATAGGTACACATATGGCAGAACTCCAATCTGCCTCTCATCTGGATACATAAAATAATTATTAGCTGATGTGGTGAGCATGAGGGAGGCATGCAGAGACCGGTCAAAATAATTTTAATGGCATGGTCACTCATAGTAATTAATATATAGTGTAATAACCATTGCAATATTTCCTAAGACCCCGGAACTACATAGGACCATATAAAAGTTTCTTACGCCTAATGAAAAATAGATAACTTTCTCTGCTTCACAAAATAGTTTATCAGATTATTGTTATGGTATGAGACAATTGACAATATTATACCTCTGGCTGGTTCGATGTTCATGAATCCCACAAGGGGCATACTTTTTAGACTGGCACGGTGAACGGTGGGCTCTTTTAGAAGAAACTAACTAAATGGGGCATTCCATATTCACTTTTAAGGGCTGACCAACTGCTACAATGGAATACCTTGGTATGTGTTAACCCCTTTGGCGCTGATGACAAAGCCAGCTCGTCATCAGCGTTACCTGCGCTGCGCAGATGATGAGCTGGCTTTGTCACGATCAAGCCATTTTTGAAATTTCAGCGCACGGCGGGAATTCGCAGTAGCGCGGAAGCGGTTAAGGAGGGCAACTGCACTAGGGTGATAAATGCTGGATTACTATGTACCACTGCTTCAGTGAGCAGACTATATTGTTGTCCTGGGAGCACCCACATTTGGCCTGCATACAGGTCTTCGATCATTGAATGATAAAGAACAATCTGGTTTTGAAAGTTAGAAGAACCAAAATCGCACTATATGGCAATGTTAAATATACAGTTTGCTGGAGGTTTTCAACAAAATTGACCAGGGGGAACCATACTAATATTTAGGGGCAAAAGTGTCGGCCATAAAACCCATCTTAATACCTCAAACTTAAATCTGTCTTTATACAGTATTTGTTAAGGAGTCTTTAGTTGAATCTGTTCAGTCAATATGTGCCCTTCAACTGTTCTTAGTTCCAAATACATTCCCACAGTTACATACAGAGCTCTGACTGAGTCAAGCTGAACCAGGGACTAGAAAGTTCATGTCACCCCCCACAATTAAGACTAGATTTTAATCTGTCAATATGTCACTTACATGGATGTGCAATTTATTAATGCTTGCCATTGAATTAAGGAAGCAATAATGTATAAGCTAAAATCTTAATATGGCCAGAATTCAAGGGGCAGCCCCCGAGTAAGACAGGTCTGTGGGTAAACAATGTACGTCGCATTCTTAAAATCAATTTTGGGATTTTTGACAAAGGCAACAACCTGCAGCACATAGGAATTTTAAACTTCAAAGAAAAAGAAAATCTATTTTCAGGTACACCTGGAACGATTTAGTAAGTACAAATAGGTAGATATCACTTTAGACGCACACACTATGTTGAAGCCATACTGATATACCTGACTTATCATGTTAAAGTCTTGCCTCAAAAATGTTGAGGCTTCACCTGCTGTTGATCTCAACTGCTGAAATAAGAGCACAGTGGTGTGGGGATTTCTGAATGTTCTTTCAGATAATGTATATTTGTAGAGACAAACTTGTAGTAGTAAAAAAGTAAGTTTAGTTAAAACAAAGTTTGCTAAAGTAGAACATATCATTATCATACATTAAACTTTAAAAATCATTTAAAATCCGATGCTCTTCTTCAAGGCCAATAAATACCTACCTACTGCGCAGGCTAAATCTAAACATTTCATATCAACTACAAGTCTTATTGCCTCAGCCCTTACCGAAAGCCTATATTTCTTAAAAACAGATTTTAAAAAGACAAAGTCTTAAAGAAAAAATATGCACAATCCATTGAAACATGAACAGAGGAGCCATCCCTTAATAACCTGAAATGCAAATTCACAAACGGGTGGCAGTAGTATTTCTCAACACTGCACCGGTCAGTGTTCCAAATTCTCTTGTCCTTGTACCTACCCCATGAGAATTTGACTGTCCGCATATCTTAAATCAACTTCTAGAAAACTATTTTTTGGGAGACCAACCCATTATTACATAACTCATGCAAATGTCCATGGAATTTAAGCTGTAATCAGTTATGATCACAAAGTCATAACGCTATCTTTGCTGTAAGAATTTGTTCTCCAAGCTCTGGAATTTTTTCAAATATTCTTTATTCCTAAGGCAGTTTCCAATTTTTGGGGGACAGACCCAGTCAACCCATTTCGGCCCTATATAGGGACTTCACCAGGGAAGCAAGTTTCTCATAATTAAACTTCCATCTTTCCACTTCTCATTGGAATCCAAGCAGGAGCGTTTCTTACCCACTCAATGGCTTTACCATTTTGGTTGATACTAGAGCCATCAATACCCAGTGCCCAATTGATGTCCATTCATACTAATTTGATCAAAACCACTGATAAAAATCCTTTCCCCAGACATCCAGGTCTTCTGAAAACAAATTATTACACAATCTGTTAAGACCTTTTTGAAGCATTTTAGATTTGACAGCATTCTAGAGCTGTGTACATTTCAAGAGAAGACTGCTAGGTTGTGTGGCGTACAATTTATTTTGACCAGCCTTCTTCCTGCAACCTACTAAGGGGGCTACAATGATTGCACACCCTGAGCTTTTGATCTAGCTTACCATTTCTATTTTGCAGTATAGATATTCTTAGATTACCACTACAAAATAGCACAGAGAGTTTCTTCACCAGCCCCCTCGTCTAGAGGGAGATTGACTTGCCTGCTACTCAGTCCTGCATGATTATTAAGAAAAGTTCCTACTGCTCTTGCGTCTTGTTCCCCTTATTAGACTAACCTTAGACACGGACCATGTAACTCTTGTTAACGCTCTGCCATCCTTAATAATAAACGCTACTTGTTTTCAATCATTTTCAGATATGGAGTGCAGTCAGGGACAGCTATGAAACACTTGCAGAAGGTTGGATCTTTCGAAAAGTCACAATGTACGAGTGTTTACCCATTTCTTGCAAAATCAAAACATTAAGTGTAATTAACCTCAGCTTTTTCTATTTTACCACTTCCAGCAAGAGACCAAATTCTTTTGCCTTTTCATCTCCTTTGTTTTAGGGGTGGGGTCATTTCCATAGATTCAATGTTTCTATCTTTTGAATTGTTTCCCCACTTTTGTAATTTAGGTAGCTCATCACGTGTGCAGCATGGTTGATTTATTTTGTCCATATTCCCCATCAAGTGTTCTACTATGGGCTTTACTTCAACTACTGGCAACATTGCAGGGTAAACACTCTTTACTTTGTCTACCCTTAACTTAACCCATTATTTTTAAATCCCCCATACCCAACCTCTGGCTTCCTGTTGACCCAGAATCTACTTCCCCAAGTCTTCATCGGGGGGTATTATGTGGCTGTTTTTAACAAACCCTTATCTCCTAAATCCACAGCACTCTCCTCTGTTTTATTAAGATTGGGACTCTTGAAATATAAACAGAGGCAGTGGGACGACCTTTCCCTCCAATCTAGCTCAATTTGGCCTTTTACCTCAACTTCACAATGAACTAGAAGTCTTAATAAAGAGGGTATACAAGAGATAATATGGCTCTGTTCCTGTGCAATATTTCTTAATAAACCGGACTGCTATTTCATATATTTTTATTTAAAACAATGTCTTCTAAAATACCATGCAAGGTTTTTGCATTAAAAACAGAACATCCAAAATGGGTGAAGGTAGCTGTAGTCATTGGCTCAAAGTTAACTGAAGACTAATGGCATTCTTGTTCCACATTATTTAGGGGTGGATGAGATGTGTGGCTTGGGTAAAACTGACAAGAGGCTGGCAAAAAAGTATTTGGGGCTTACTTCCTAAAGATTGGACCTCCTGCCCAAGCTTAACCTGTAGGTTTGACTCCGGGTGAGGCCTCAGCAATTAAGACACTGGTCCCTACTTGGGTTTAAAATATCCGTCTACAAATTCTCTTATCATGGATGGCAAGAGAGAAATTAAACTATGGTCTTGAAGAGGGCTCCCTCCAACTTGTACTGTACAAAGGGGAGGCGATCCTGGCCAGAGATTGAGTTTTCTCCCTTTTCCCTTTTCTAGGTAGATTCAATTCTTGCACTCATCCCTTTGCTGGTGTTGCCATTCCCAGAAAGGCCTTAGCCTCTCCCTTGTCTCTTTTGTAGCGCTGGCATCCTTGTTCTCACTACTTCTTCCACTGTTCCTGGTGCGCTATAACCCTTACCCCCCGCCCTCACCCCTTTGACTCAGAGGAATCAAACGTAATAAGGATGTGTTGCAACTGAAACCAGGTACTACAAGACCAAAGTTACTGTAAATTGTGATGTCTCCAAAAAAGGACCTCATACGCTATGGGGGCGTACTCGTTAAGATATAAACTGGAGTGCAATACTGGCTAACTCACAGCAGGGCAAGGAAGGGAAGCAGCGCTTACCTCCAACCTCTTTGTTGAACAACCGACCGTCACTGCCGCCATCTCCACTAAACTTTCTAGCTAATATTTCTACCACTTAGTTCCTCAAATATTGCTAATAAATGCGCTTACTCGGCCAAATGCCTCATCCAAACCTCCTTGTTGTTCAAAGACTCACCCTACACTGCAACAAACGGGAGGAAGATGCAGCTGGCTGATGGCCATAGATGAGCCGACCACAAGGCGGGGTCCACATAGATCTTAAATACAAACCCTTCCTATTGGCTGGAGGATACAACAGGAGAGCAAGACAATTCACTCCAAGTCACAAATTCCTACAAGGCTTATAAGGTTAATTACCCGAGCATGGAATTATTCTCGGGCAGGCCAATAGTGTTTGGCTTATGCGTCCTGTGAGCTGCAAAGCTACGCAGCAAGAGAGGAGCCAGGTTCCTGTCAGATTTTTGAAGAAGACAAACTTTAATTTGCACTACATTCGATTCCTCACTTGTTAAAGGATCAAAATCCTATTGAGACATATTTCACACACTAAAGATCACCACCATAAAACACCCCAAGTTAATCTGCCAGTAAATAGGAGGAGAGGGGGAACATCTGAAACGGTGTTGAACTAAATTTATGCAGATAATATTGCCCAAAGTAGAGATTGTTATCCCCGTTTCTAACTCACTTTTTTCTGATGTAACTGGAATGCACTGTCTGGAAGGTTGTTGACTGTTTAATTAGGAGCAATTCCCTTTTACAGTTTTTTTGCTTTATTTTGGGGCTTGTTTATCAGTTTAGAAAAACGTTATTCCCGCACTAAGACATAAAAGCACATAAAAAATAAACATTTAATAAAACAGATAAAATGTGTGCAAAATTTCAAAGACCTGAACCAAGATGATTCAACCTTCATATTAAACAGATCCTGTGTGCTATAGGCAAAGTTATGGTATGTCATGGATTTTGTAAAACAAGCAGCGGCCCCAGCAAAGGGGCATCCCAGCGCTGATAGACGGAGGTAGGGGGCTATTACCAGGAAAACAGGCCTAACACAGAGGAAACAGGTGTGTTTTAATGGCCTTGCGGAAGGCCAGGTAGTTATCCAAGCTGTGGATGTGCAGAAGAAGAGAGTTCCATCGTTTTGCAGCCAGGGTGCAGAAACAGTGTCCCCCAGCACGCGTCCTCCTCACCCGAGGGACAACCACCAAATGCAGGCCGATAGATCGTAGTGAACGTGTAGGTGTGTAAGGAGAGAGCAAATGTGCCAATATATCTGGGTAAGAAGGGTTCAAAATGTTAAAAGCAATACATAGGGACTACAACTCGATATGCCTCACCAACGGTAGCCAGTGTAGTCGATGGATGGCATTGGTTGTAGAACAAGTTCTAGGAAGACTGAGAAGTGTTCTAGCAGCCGCTTTGAAGACAAAGGATTTCGGCCTTGTTCACCCCCAAGTAGAGAGAGCTAGCATAGTCCAGCCTAGATATAATGGATGCCTGGATGATAAGCTGACAGAGTATAGGATCAAAATAAGCCCAACAGAGGTTTGAGGCCACGCAAGGCTCCAAAAGAGGTACCAGCAACTTTTTTAGTTTGGACCTGGAAGCGGAGGGCCGATTCCACCCATACACCCAGGTTTTTCACCACCTGTTTGGGGGCAGGAAAACAGCCGAAGGATACCAGCCCCCACCTCTCACACCACAGCTCAGGATCTCTCCCTAGTAGCAAGATCTCGGATTTGCTAGCATTAAGCTGGAGCGGTCATCCATCCTGCGACAGCAGCAAGATTGCTCTTAAACTTGAGAGCATCCTGTATTCAGTCATCAGAGAGTGCTACGACCAGCTGAGTACCATCCACATATACCACTGTGAGTCCTCTGCTCCTGGCCACTGGTGCAGAAGTTTGTACATAGAGCTTGAATAATGTAGGGCTCAGAGCCGAGCCCTGAGGAACCCCATGTTTGATAGCATGTGTCTGGCAGGTGAAAGGAGGAGTTGCCACCTGGAAGGTTCTCTCAGAGAGAAAAGAAGCGAACTAACCCAAGGCCAGGCCCTCGATGCCATTCTCCTCAAACCGTTGCAGCAGGATTTGATGAGACACTGTCGAACTAGGCGCTGAGATCTAATAAAATCAGCACCGAAGTGCGTCCGGCATTCAGAGCCACCCTCAGGTGCTCAGTCACAGTTAGGAGAGCAGACTACGTGCTGTGGCCTGGGTGGAAACCATGCTGAGAAGAGTCAAGCAAGTTGATGTGCTCCAGATTACTAGTCAGAATTGAGTTAATATGGGACTCTGTGATCTTAGCCACCCGTGTACATTATAACACAATAAGGTCATTTAGGCAAAGATAGCTAGAAATGCTAGACACCTCTCTGACAGATGGTATTGTGCTAGCTAACTACATTTACAAAACCAGTTGATCTTATAAGAGAATATCAAGTTATAAATACATTGATACAAAATAAAATGAGTTGACTAGCAACTAGGGATTAAAATATATAACACTCTAAATGAGATTCCTATGTTATTGTATAAATGTTGCACATCCTTTTTGCCTGCATTTGTCGTTTTACAAATTGCCACTATACACAT
Source organism: Lissotriton helveticus (assembly GCF_964261635.1). NCBI lineage: Eukaryota > Metazoa > Chordata > Amphibia > Caudata > Salamandridae > Lissotriton > Lissotriton helveticus. Next base: position 1,376,335,191 of record NC_136069.1, on the reverse strand, counting down.
TTCCATGAGTAATTCTCATCTCATGATTTACTCTCAACTCACCCATCTGGAACCGAGAAAGAGCAAAAACCATCAATCTGCAGGCATTGTATCTCAAAATCCTAAGAGCTTCTTTATGCTCCCTGGTTCCTACATTCCGGAATGACCCAGCATCTTCTATAGCTCGCGTAAGTTGGGCAGAAAAACATAATATGCTCTATAGTTTACTCTATGGCACCAAAGGGAACCTGTGGCACTCAAGCCCACCTAGTAGTAAAGCATTGAGGGGCAAAGAGCCATACTGGAATTGCAGGTACAATCACCTAGCTAGTGGGGCTCTATTTCATTCAGGAAGTCCTCCTTTTTAAAGGAGTCATGAACAGCAAAAAAGGCATTTGTTAATGATCCATACCTCGACTAACAGTTTAAGAGTATCTCCGAGTTGCAAATATGCGGTTTTAATTTGTGATTCAGAAATAGACCCTGCCTTATCTGGAGCACTCAATAGGCTGTGGAAGCCTATCTATGCAGTGTTCCTTTCACACACTTAAGCCAGTGAATTTCCAGGAGCCAGCTTGAGACAATATTTCATCTAGGCCTTGTAGATAGGATTATAAATACGGGGTCCTCTAAATCCTCCCTCAATAAAGTAAGGGGCGCAGTCCCAGTCTATCAGAAAGTTCTCTTACCCCAAAATCCACACTCAGTCGAAGCAGAGAAGTACTTCCAGGTAAGCCCACCAGCTGACGCATAAAGCGATTTTCTACCATTACTAATGGAGTCGCACCCAGATGACCCCACAACTCTGAACCATAGATAACTGTCTCCAAGGCCTGGAGGTTATAAATCCATAGTGCCAGCTTGAAGGGGCAATACTCTAAGTAATGCATCAACTTTAAAATGCCTCCCACCACTTGTCCATTGTTTTGTCACTGCATTATAGGAGCTTGCCACTCCAGATGTTCATTTAGTGTTATGCATAATGTTGGACCTGGCCCTTTTTGGCAGGTTCACCCCGAACTTTTTGCTTTTTCCTAGCCTGTTTCTGTGACCTGGTGTTGGTGATTTTAGGCCTCTGCGCACTTTTTCACTGTGGTACAGTGTAAAGTGCATGTGCTCTCTGTGTATGTGTGGTGAGTGACCTGCCCTCCCATAGGAATGAATGGGGAATATGTATGCCCATGGTAGTTCCTGATGTGTGGGGAGTGCAGGGTCGAGTTTGGTATGTACAAACTCGTGAGATTGAATGCTGCGTAATGATGTATGCGGCATGAATGTATCTAGTGCGGAAGTGCCACTTCTAGACATGTGGGTGCATGTGTAATGAGTCTGCTGGCACATGATTGGCTGGAGCCTGGCTCCAGGAGTGCCTGGGCCTGCTTGTGGATTGATTGTCTGGCTTGAGGATGACAGGGGCTGGGGAGCCCCCAGGAGGTTGTCTGAGTCCGCCCATGGATGAAGGCTGCATTTGCTGCCAGGGAAGTGGGAGGAGATAGCACCTGGGAGTGAATGAGGCTGTGCCTGCCTGCCACAATGCTGGCTCCACCTTCCGCTGGGCGGCTGTCGCCTCTGCCCCTCACAGTCAAAGGAATTCCCTATAACCAGTTCTAGCTGGTTCTCACACTGCCTGTACCCTTTAGACAAAGGATTTTATAGTATAAAAAGGGTCTGTATCCCCTTCCAAAAGGTTCTTGTTTCTAACTTGAATCTGCCAGGTACGTGCTGCTGCTTGGGCCCAGGGGAATCCCTGGGCCCTGCCCAGCCCCTGGATATCTGATGGACTTTGCTGGACTTATGGACCTTTACTTGTCCCTAGCGCTGGGAGTGCTTTGCTTTCACCCCTAGTGCCTGGTGGCGCTTTATTTCTGCCTTTAGCGCTAGAAGCGCTGTATTTTGCTGTTGTAGCGCTTGGAAGCGCTTGATTTGCTATTGTAGCGCATGGAGCGCTTTAAATTTCCATTAGCGCTTTGGAGCGCTGATTTATTGCCCTGCTAGCGCTTTGGAGCGCTTTATTTCTCCCTAGCGCGGAGGAGCGCTTTATCTTTGCCCCTAGCGCTCAGAAGCGCTGTATTTGATTCTAGCGCTTGGGAGCGCTTTAGCCGGTGCCCACCCGGCATCTCTTTACCCCGAGCTTCTGCTGCCGAGATTGCCCCTGCCGCCGCCCGGCGCCCGGACCGGAAGTCAGGCAGGCCAGGGGCGGGCCTACGGGACAACCGGAAGCAGGAAGTAGGAGGGCGGGAGCCTACCCCGCCTCCCACGGAGGAATCGCGGCTGCATTGGGCACCGGCGCCGGCAGGAGCCTACTCTGCGCCCCGGTGCACTCACCCAGGAGAAGTGCGGGTATCAGATGATGCGGCGGAAGGTGCAGGCGGGGCTCCATCGTAGGGAGGAGAGCCCCGCCGCCCAGCAGAGAGAGCCGCCCCCACCGCCAGCAGAGGAGCAGCCCGAGGAGTCCTCTGAATCGGGAAGTGGGGCCCTGGTGAGCAGTATCGGGGAGGAGGGCGTCGGGGCACATGGCCGGTGCCCGCCCCTCCCCTCCAGTGGTGCTGAGTTCTTGCGGGGGGGGCGCTGAGAGCCCCCCGTGAGGCCCCATTTGTAGTTTGAGCCCTGAGGGGCTCACAGCGCGAGGTCCCAGTGAGTGCGGGGGCGTCTTTCTCTTTGTTCGCAGAGCGGCCCCAGTTGGCAGAGGGCCGCTCCAATGATCACGGGGGCATTTGCAGTTTAGAGCCCAGAGAGGCTCCGTGGCGTTTGTTTTGAGCCCTGCAAGGCTCCAACGTGGGGGCATAATTGTTTAGAGAGCCTGTGTGGCTCAGAGGAGCTATATATGTTTAATGGGGCCCGTGGGGGTCCGTGAACCTACACAGAGCCAGCGCGCTCCAACATGGGGGTGCCATTGTTGACTTAGCCTACGTGGCTCCGCTGAGGGGACCAGGTGTTTCCTGGAGTGGCCTTATTCAAAAGGGGGCTAGCATGCTCCAACGTGATGGCACAGTGCTGTCCTGAGGGCTAGCGAGAGCCCAACCGCAGTTTCCCAGCTGCCCAGCAATTAGTGGGCAGCTGCACCGTTTAGGCGCCAAAGGGAAAGAAAGTCCCTGTGGAGGACGGAGATGGCACAGTCGTGCCAGGCCTGCTACAGCTGCGCAGCACTTAGTGCCAGCTGCAACGTTTAGGCCCTGTTGGAGTTCCCAGGTGCCCAGCAAGTAGTGGGCACCTGCAACGTTTAGGTTTTGCGCCAGTGGCGCACCCCTGACTGGCGCTGCATGGCAGCGCGCCCTGACATTCTGGACACAGGGCTCTTTAGGCCCTTTATTAGATAGGGGCTGGTATGTGATTTTATTTAGGCGCAATGTGATTATTATGTGATGGTAATTGCCTAATGTGAGTTTTGTGCAATGTGATATGGTGCTAGGAAATGTAATGCATTTAATATGATTACGCACCATGATCTTACACCTCTGAATGTTTTTATGCATTATGTTTTTTTGCGCTATTGAGTTATGGTCTGGCACCTCTGAATGTTTTTATTCATCATGTGTCTTCCTTGATTTTACACCTCTGAATGTGTTAGTTTATGCATCATGTGTTTTTCCTTCCCTGCACCTCTGAATGTGTTTTTGATGCATCATGTGCCTTATTATTACACCGCTGAATGTGTTTTTATACATCATGTGTTTACCTTTTTCCCTACACCTCTGAATGTTGTGATGCATCATGTGTAATGTGTTCTTGCTGATACCCCTAAATGTATTTTATTCTTAGGTGGTTGTTCTTTCAAGTACAGGTGGTCCTAGTGAGGTCCTTGTCCCCTGCGTGACATTCTCCTAAGGTGATTAGGGTTGCGTAGGTGGTACTTACCTGTTACCAGTAGTTACTGGTCGTGATTTTCTTGCTAATTTGTGCTACAGTGATTTTATATCCTTTTATTCTAATTTCGGACAGTATTTCTATTTCCAAAAGTGTTGATTCTGACAGTGGCCCAGCCTTGTAAATAATCCCTTGTGAATTTTGCCCGTGCCAGTTGGCACAATGTACATGTGTGATTTCTATCTGATGTGATTTTGACAATACAGAAGTTATTTTTATATAACCTTGTGTGGAGTCCCTTTTGTGGTGTGCCAAAGATGTTGTTGATGTTGTGTGCTGGCGCAAATGCTTTACACATTGCCTCAGAGTTTAGCCTTACTGCTTGTGCCAAGCTACCTAGGGGGTGAGCAGGGGTTATCTTGGCGTGTGACTCCCTTGCCCTGACTAGAATGGTGGTTTCTGCCTGGCTTTGGCGTCAGCCTTAGCCTAGCAGAAATAGCCAGTTCTAACACATAAGTACATGAACACCTACAAGAGTTAAGTGAGTCTGGTTTTGAATCCTGGCCATTTGACCAAGATACTTGGATTTGCTCACATTAATCTCCAATCCCCTCATTTTGCAAAAACACTCAAACTGGTCCAACAACTTTTGAAGTCCCATGTGGGATTTGGAGAGTACAAATGTATCATCAGCAATTTGTTAATCTGGGTGTGTCATTATCACACTGGTCCAGTAATTTTACAAGACTACTGATGTAGAGCATAAACAGCATGAGGATCTACATGCACCCTGTCTGACCCCTCTGATCATGGGGGAAAGAATCAGTTAGCTCACCTGCACTACCATGCTTAACCTGGGCATAGCTATTAATACGCAATCTGAATTTATTATCTAACTGGACACTCCCATTTCAGAAAGGACCCACCAAAGAGTTGCTCTTGGTACTAGGCCAAAAGTAGAGTGCTGGTGTACATACACAACAAAGTTGTCCCCTTCCAAGGTAACGGTCTCCCAATACAAAGTTTGTAGATGAACCACTTGATTGCTTGTACTTGTGGACTTACTAAAGCCCGCCTGGAAGGGTGCCAGAATCTCATTGTCGTCTAGTCTGCAGTCTGAACAACAACACCTTACTAAAGAGTTTTTGCCTGCTTTCTATCGGACTTATCGGTCTATAGTTCACAGGCAATTTTCTGTGAGTCTTTTTGAAAATTGGGTTTATTTCATCCCCAGTTCAAGTAGGTTGAATAGGTGCCCCTTCAAAACAACTGTGAATAACATTGCAAAGTAAGTACTCCAGATGGCCATCTCACTAAAAAAATAAGTGTCCTTGAATTTTATCTAACCCAGGGGCCTTGTTGGGGACAATTCCCCTGATTGTCATGATGAATTAATCCACTGTGATATCCTTCGACACCACTTCTTGGGTTTAAGTGCTTGGCCCTGTGGAGACAATCTTAGCGCTCATAACCACCCCCCCGGATTGCTTTATAACGGACGCAATTGACCGTAACCCAGAAGATACCCCATGGCATCCTGCTGATCTCTCTTTTGGATTACAAGCTGGAAAAGTGTGCCAACCAATTGCTAATTGTAATGTTTCCCATGGTGCTGAACCCATTCCTGCTACCCATGGCTATCAAATTCCAGAAGGTGCGATGGTCTTTCAATTTGGAAGCTTCTAGGAGGGCCTTCCACATTCCCTGCTCCCAATCTTTTTTTCCCCAGATTGCGCTTTTCTATTAGACCATCTGGCGGCCTGTATCAGCGGTCTATTTCTCCGTTTGATCAGAAGGACCAGATCGGTCTTGGATTCCATGCAGAATTTTGTATAGCAAGATTGAGGGTGCTTCCTCCCCACTAGGTGCCCAGTTTCAACTAGAAAGTGGTTCCTCAGATCCTTTGGCATCAGAGTCTGGGTCTCAATTATTGCCCCAAGTGGCTTATGAGTATCCCCTACAGAAACCAGTGATAACACACCCTTCAGGCCAATAACAACCAATCTATGGATCCCGCGAATAGACTGCTGGGAATGTTTTAATCTACTCCCTTTGGCCCTGCAGCGGTTACTAGTAACTCTTAATATTCTATCAAATGGCTCCTCTAGGGTGTTATCTTGTGCACAGAAAGGCAAACTCAACTTGAGAATCAGGGTATTGTGGTCACTGTCAGAGCGGGATAAGACAACCATATCCACCAAAATGGCTAAAGTTTAACATCCAACATTATAAAACCAATTAGGCTAGTGTGATTCATCCTATTGAACGCGTGATTGCCTAATTTATCGGAGACTGACCTGCCATTGCAAGCACGAAGCCCCCTGATTTAATGTGAAGGCATTAATCAGAACTGCTAAAGTAGATCATTTCTTTATGGAGGGAATTTCAAACTCCGGTAAGGATCAGTGTTCTCATCGGCTGTCACAGCAAGACTGTCAATACTCAGTTGTTCAAATTGACAAAGTCACACCCCACAATTTTCCTTGTTGTAAACTGGTATTTTAGCAAGATGTCCGTTCAAGCTACCTACAACAATGGATTCCATCTTGTTCCCGGTGAGTCTACAGTATACATTGTGTATATATAATATACCGCAGTCAAGCTAAGGCATGCATAGGATGTCAGGGGAGTCCACAGTGATCTCCTTCAACATGTCAGAGATGGTGGTTCTCACCCATAACGTTAGACTCCCTGAAAATCTGCCCGCCCCTGGGGAGTTGGCTGCCTTATCAAAATTCACATATCCTACACGATGAAGTGGCTGCAGTGACCATATCTCTTGGAAAAAACCCAGATCATGTTGGTCAATAAAATCACACCATCCTGGAATGACTCGTTTAGATGCCAGTCCGGCTACATTCCAGGTATACGTGTTGATAACGGGGTGAACTCATTGGGGACAAACCTGGCTGAATATCCTATTGGTGAAGGTAAAGGAGTATATAGATGGGACCCAGTTGGTTCTAGTATATCTGGTGAAAATGAAGGAGTAGCTTGGATACCTTGATTACTTTGAACCAACCCTGCACAATGAATCATCAAATCCTTTGTGGGCGTCAGGACAACCCCTCACTTATATAACCCCTGCTGAACCCTTAACCATATCCTGTGCATCACTAAGGGAGAGTCAATCATTGTCCCAACCTGATAGCAGCATCAATCTAATACTAGTGGGTACAGCATAATCTCCTACAACATTTAATCGCTGGTACAAGATCCTTCCCCTACTCTGCTGGCTGGGAAGAATGGGTCTAAAGGAAAACCAGAGTGTGACAATACTGGTAACAGCACCTACATCGCCAAACCTCAAGCCAGTTTATTGTTATTGTATCTGTAATGGGTTCCGGGTGCCCATGACTCTCCGAGGAGAGTGAGAGCAGACGACGAAAGTCCAGACAATTGGTGAGATTGCCTGACACTTTCCAGGCAAGAAGGTTCAAACTCCCTGAAACAACCAGGTGATGATCCTCTCCGTTTAGGAGGAGGCCCTGAATTGCGGGAATCAAGAAGGGAACGTCGCAAGAAAGTTCCAGAGCTGTGGGGAACCAGGCTTGAGACGGCCAGAAAGGGGTTATCAGGACAAGGGAGCATTGTTCCTGTCTCACTTTCTGAAGAACCCTCTGAATCATTGCAAAAGGGGGAAAGGCGTAAGGGCGAAGGGGAGCCCAAGGCTGGAGGAAAGCGTTCACAGCTAGAGCACCCGGGTCTGGCATCCAGCTGAAATACTGGGGGAGTTGGAAGGTCAACCTGCTTGCGAAAAGGTCCACGTCGAAGGGACCCCAAAGAGTGTTCAGGGAATTGAAGATCGTCGCATCGAGTTTCCAGTCGCTGAAATCTTGAAGGAACCTCGAGTTCCAATCCGCTGAGATATTGGATTTTCCTGGGAGGTATTCTGCTCTCAATGAAATTTTGTGTTCTAGACAGAAGATCCATAATTTCTTGGCCAGATCCGATAGGTCTGCGGACCTCGTGCCACCGAGACGGTTGATGTAAGAGACCGCAGAAACGTTGTCCATTTTCAGAAGAACAGATCTGCCTTGAAGTGAATGTCTGAAACTCATCAAGGCATAAAGCCCAGCGGTCAGCTCTAAAAAATTTATGTGGTGGGAGGACTCCGAAAGGGTCCAAACTCCACCGGGTTCTTGGTCGAGGAGGCGAGCGCCCCAGCCATGGAGACTGGCGTCTGACTCCAAGACAAAGTCTGGGGTGGAACCGAAGATAGCCCTTCCATTCCATTCCATGCATCCAAATTGTCCAGCCACCAAGAGAGTTCCAGTCTCGCTGGTTGGTCCAGAGAGATCCTGTCCCCATACCAGAGACCGGACCGAAGGGCTTGGGCTTTCACCCTCTGGAGAGCACGGTAGTTTAGAGGACCCGGGAAGATAGCTTGGATCGAAGAAGAAAGAAGACCCAAGAGTCTGGCTAATTCTCGTAGAGAGAGAGATTGATGTTTCAGGACAAACCTGATTTCTTTTCGAATTTTCGCAATCTTCTTTTTCGGCAATGAAAGAAGACAGTTTGAGGTGTTCACGGCGAAACCTAGAAACTCGAGGGATTTTGAGGGCGTCAGGATGGACTTTTCTCTGTTTATAATGAAGCCAAGATCATCTATCAGTTCCATGGAGACCCTGAGGTCTTCCAGAATTTGTTCCTGAGTTTGAGACATGATGAGGATGTCGTCTAAGTAGATAATTAGGCGAACCCCTCTTGCCCTGAGAATCGAAACAATGGCTCTCATGACCTTGGTGAAACACCAGGGGGCGGATGAGAGACCGAAGGGGAGAGCTTGGAATTGGTAGAGGTGTCCTTCCCAAATAAATTGGAGGAATGATTGATGTTCCTTGGCCATGGGGATAGTAAAGTAGGCATCCTTTAGGTCTAGCTTGACTAGCCAATCTCCTTGAAGGAGAAGGTCCCTGAGAAGATGGATGCCCTCCATCTTGAAGTGGCGATAACCCAGGTATTTGTTTACTTCCCGTAGATTTATCACTGGCCTCCAGCCTTTGTCCTTTTTCTCTACCAAGAAGAGGGTACTTACAAAATTCTTTTGTGACCAAGGAACCTCGATAATCGCTCCCTTTTTCAGCATAGAGGAGAAGTGTGGCTCAATGGTTAGAGCGGCAGACCCTGATGCAGAGGTCTAGCCCAGGACCAGGGTTCAATTCCCCGCCTCGGCGGGTCTTGGGCTCAAAAATTCCACGGACCTGATAAATCTCGCCTCAGTGCCTATTCCAATCATGGAGTCCCACTCTGCAACTCTGGGCAATAGCTTGCTTAATCTCCACAACGGCCCCCACAACGCTAAGGATGCCTGGCCTCCACCTTGGGGGTGCGCAGGAGTGGACACCTCACAGGGAAAGCCAGGATGGGTTCCACAGCGGTATTCGTACAAGCGCCTTGAGACCCTTGCGGGTGAGTAGTGCGCTATACAAGTATCAATTTACATTTACAATTTACATTTACTTCCTCCTTGGCGATAGCTAGATGTTCCGGGGGGAGGTCCAAGGGTCTTGGAGTCGTGGATTGGTAAGGAATGTCCACGAAATCTATCATGAACCCGCGGACAGTTTGTAGGACCCAAGGGTCCTGAGTATAACTTTCCCAGACATGGTAAAACAATTTGAGCCTTCCCCCGACCTTTGGAGTGGAAGGAGAAAGGAGGGCACTTACTTGGGATGTTGGTATTAGGAGCTCCACGGGAGGAGAAGCCTCTGCCTCGGGAACCACGACCTCCTCGTTGGGGGTAAAACTGTTTGTTCGAGGGGTAGTATCCCCTTCCTGCACCACCTCTTCCTCTGCCGAAGTTGTAGGGCCGGAAGTTGGCACGGCCGGAAGAACGGCCCCTTCTTCCGGCCTGAGCAAAAACATTAGATGGAAAGACTTTTTTCAGGTTGCTCTGAGCTCTATCAAGCGCCGTAAAGGTCGCAACATATCTGCCAATTGACTTAATCATGTCTTGCCCGAAAAGTAGGCCTTGAGGTTCGGAAGAAGGTTCCTTGTCGGCCAGGTCCCCGAGTTTGGGGTTAATTCTGTTTAAGACAGTTTTTCTCCTTTCCATGTTCAGGCTTGAATTGGCGTTCCCTAGGAGAATGATAGCTCTCTGGCTCCAACCCCTAATGAGCGCAGTGTCGAGGGGAGTATCTGAAATATAGTACTCCTCAGCAAGATCAAGGATTTTGGTGAGAGGGCCTAGGATGTCTAGAAGACGGTCCTGGCAGGATTTAAATGCTCTTTCGAGCCCTTTTCTTGGGTCCTTTCCCAGTTTGAAGAGAAATTTAATAAGGTCTGGGTCAAGGTTGGGGGTCTGGCAGACCTTGTCCCCGATCCATGGTCTCGGACACTCAGCTTGCATAATGTTCCTTGTATCAATTTCCAAGGAGTTTCTTAACCATTTGGTTATAAACTTGCCCACATGTTCCTGGGGGGACCACTTAGAGCTGTTAGGGCGTGAGATATTGACAGGAGAAAACATCTCTCCCCCTAGGGGGTCAAGGATGGTATCCTTGGAGGAGGAAGGAGGCTCTAACTCGGAAAAGGAGTTGGGGTCAGAGTCATTGGAAAAGTAATCATTAGGGTCGAAAACGAACTCGTCGTAGGGTTCCTCGAGAGTCTCCTGCACGTCAGAGTAGGTATCAGAATGAGCACTAGCACCATTACCGCTCGTGCCGCTTAGGACACCTTCCAGAGTTGTACCGCCAAGCATACCCAACCTAGTTGTGCCGCGAGGGGCACCAATGCCTCTTGGAGCGCTAAGGCTTCCCCAATCCAGAGAGGTGCTTGGACCTCCAAGGTTCCCCGCACGACTATCCATAGTGTGCTTGGTTTTCCTAGGTGCTTTGAGCTTTGTAGGGTTGTTAGGGTGTTGTCCATGATCACTGAGGGTCCTCTTACGAGACATTACCTCATTAAAAGTATCGAGCATGCATGCTCTCATTTCTTTTTTTTAAAAAGTTTTTAAAAGTGTCACTATTGTGAGAGGGAGAGGAAGCTGTAGCGTCTTCACTCTCCATATCTGACATGTTTAGGGTAAAGGGGTTTTCTTTTTTTTTTTTTGATAATATAGAAAACAGAGCTTATTTTGCCTCTTTCCCCCTTTTTTAATTTTTTTATTTTTTATATAGGACTCGAGTAGGAATAAAGTGAAGCCAATTAAGCCTCCGTTTGCCCTAGAAATGCCTTTAGGCAAAGTTATACGTGAGACCGATTGAAAGGAGCTGATCAACGGTGAAAGAGGAGCTTCTCGCAGCAACAGACGTGCTCGAGGCAGGGAAACCACGAAGGAAAGAGGAACGACCCTTAGGAGGCAGGGCGCGCTACGCCGCTGTTGCCGAGGGTCGTTCCTCTAATACGGGGATGTAAGCACTGCGTGCATCGGGTTTATTTGTGAGGAGCGCGAGGCATCGGGTTGTTTGGAGCGCGAGGCAGGCAAACGGCTAAAGTTTTGGTTGAAAGGGTTTCCCTGCTAATAATGACATTACCATGAACCCTAGAGGTCGCGCAACTGCGCGGAACGCGGAGATGAGGGCGTGAGGGAGAAAAAGCAACGAAAAGAGACGTAGGTGTCACGAAGGTGAGGAAGACAACCATAAATTGGAAGTCTTTAGGGAGGGGGGTTACGGTGAGGGTAACCCGACTACAAAGACGAGGTTTCAAAAGAGTTAAGCATGGCAAACATGGCAAACACTTAGAATATGAAAATAACCAGAAGTAAATACCACAAACTTAAGAATTATAGTGTAGGTTAACAGTATATCCTCTAAACATATGGTCTAAACATATGGTCTAAACAATATCAATAAACAAGTATAAAGAAGGCTTCAGTAAGAAAGGCAACTTATCTGTTTGAGAGCCGCATTTAAAAGAGGCTGATCTCCCTTGGCACCTGGCCTTTATGGATACTATGATGTCACCTAATTCTTGTTCTTACCTTTGTGACGTAAGCGGCTGTGTTTGTGAGCTGCATTAAAAGGATTAATGCATAATGTAGCCTCCTGTCTTGTAATGAAATCTAATACTAGTGGGTACAGCATAATCTCCTACAACATTTAATCGCTGGTACAAGATCCTTCCCCTACTCTGCTGGCTGGGAAGAATGGGTCTAAAGGAAAACCAGAGTGTGACAATACTGGTAACAGCACCTAAATCGCCAAACCTCGAGCCAGTTTAAATCAACTTTGAGCTAAGCCTGGATACCTACAGTTTATAGTCACACAATCCCCTTCCATGGTTTTAGTTGTTTGGCCAATCCACCCAATTCTCCTCACTAATAGGATATCATCGCTTTCCTCTCCGATGAGCAGGTTAGCGCTACAGACCTCACAGGCTCATTCAGTATTTAAACAGCAGCGGACGCGCGATGGCGCGCCAAAGGCAGGCCCGTCTGTGCCCGTCCGCGCCGAGACCGGGCCCAGGGCCATCTCCCCTGGTCGTTCTCCAAGTAAGTCAGTTATTACTTATTCGGCAGACGAGCTATTTCAGCTTTGTCCTGGTCGAGATAACAACTGTAATATTCTGAAACTTGAGAACACAGATGGATCCAAGGAAACATGCAACCATTGTGTTTTTAGTCTACGACTTATTAGAAGGACCATTAATACACCTCAGTTAAAAAACAGTCAAATCATGAATATAAGCACAGCTCTTTTAAACGCTCGCTCTTTGGGCAAACATAGGCAGGAAATTGCAGATTTTATAATAGACAGAAAGATTGATATTCTGTTTGTAACCGAAACATGTACTGACAAGGCCTCTGAACCGGACTTGGTAGTAGCAATTCCGGAAGGCTATACTGTGGAAAGGCAGGATAGAGTAAATAGGAAAGGAGGTGGATTGGCCATAATTGCTTGTGATTATTTCCCCATAAGGATATCTTACGTTCCTTCCTCTTCATATGAAGCCGTCCAGTTTTCAATCAGGATAACCCCCTCATATAATTTTAAAGGAGCACTCCTTTATAGACCCCCAGGTTCACGGACAGAGTTGCTTGCTACTTTAAATACCCTGATGGAATCTCTAGCAATAGAAGACTCCTTTACTATCCTAGGGGACTTTAATTTTGAATTGGAAAATACGAATAATAATCAAACTATGGCACTTCTGTCTGATATGGAAATGTTGGGCTTCACCCAGCTGGTCACCTCAGCTTCGCAAGAGGCAGGCCATACCTTGGATGGCATATTCACTAACTCAAAGCATGTTCACATAAAAGAAATCCTGCCATTAATATGGACAGACCATCATGCGATCATATGTAACATACTAGCAAATAATATAATGGCGAAAAAGGTGGTGGAAAACAGATCGGGGACATTTAAGGTCTGGAAAGATATAAATAAGGATCATCTGACAGCACACTTATTTGCTACCAGACCACTTATCCCGCCTGACCCTAATGTCGCTATCGACAGGTACTCTAACTGGCTAAACAATGCCATGAATCTGTTGGTGCCTAACAAGAGAATCTCTACAAACCGGTCATCTCCCTCTGCACCGTGGTTCACTGGTGCCCTTAGAGAACTCTCTGCACCCTGGTTCACTGGTGCCCTTAGAGAACAAAGATAAAAATGTAGGAACCGTGAGCGACACTGGCGCAAGTCATATAGCCCAGAGGAAAAAACACGCTATAAGGAAGAACTGACCAAATATAAGATGATGATTACTCAGGAAAAAAGAAAGTTTTATATCTCCCAGATTGAAGCTGCAAAAATTCAAACAAACAATTGTTTCAAGTAGTTAAGAAGCTAGCAGGACACTCCCCACAGTCTTCCCCTACTCCATCACAATCTCTATGTGACTCCCTAGCAGACTACTTTTTTGAAAATGTCAATACTATTTATTCAGAATTTTCCACTAATGCTGAAATCAAAATACAGTCTCCCTCTCCGAGGCGCCTAGACTATTGCCTCATGCAATTTAAGGAGGTTAATGAGCAACTTATCATCAAAATAATGGAAACTGTAAAATCAGGATCTACTTCTGATCCCTGTCCCCCTACAGTACTTGGCTCGGTTATTGACTTAACTGCCCCAGTCATCACTCAGATTTGCAATGCCATGTAATGATAGTAATGGATATTGCTAGTCTGTGCACATGCATTGCGCATACGGATGGGATCAAAGCAGTGAAGTACTTTTTGCAGAACAGACCGGTGAAATTTACTACCCATAATGAAATGGTCCTGCAATTTTTGGAATTTAGTCTTAATAACAACATTTTCTTGTATCAAGGGCAATACTATCACCAGGTGTCGGGGACCGAGATGGGCACCTGCTTCGCCCCCAGCTACGCGAATTTATTAGTGGGCTGGTGGGAGGAGCAGGTGGCCTGGGCGGAGATTAACCATAACTGGACTAAGAACATAGTCACCTGGCATCGTTATATAGACGACCTCTTCGTGATTTGGAGAGGATCTACAGAAACAGCCTTAGAATACATTGAGAGACTAAATCACAATTCAGTGAACTTACAATTCACTGCTGAGATCAGTGCCTCCTCAGTACACTTTCTCGATCTGGAGGTATGCATAACAGATGGCAATATTCACACTAAACTGTTTCGAAAGTCAACAGCAGGCAATTCAATATTACATGCTCAGAGCAGTCACCCCCCCAGTCTGATAAGAAGTATTCAGTTTGGGGAACTCTTGCGGATAAAGAGGAATGACACCAGAGAGATAGACTTCCAGGTGCATGCACAAGAATGCATGGATAGATTTAGAGCACGAGGTTATGAAGAACGTACATTGCAAGATGCCTTGAGTAGGGTTAAAAGCATACCTAGAGATCAACTATTTAAAAACAAAAATAAGACAACTGAAGGTGGCAAATTTAGAATGATCACGACTTTCTCAGAAGAGGCAGGGGAGTTGAAGAAGATCTTTAAGAAAAATTGGAACCTTCTTAAATTAGATCCGGTAATAGGAACAGACATTCCGTCCCAACCGTTACTTACCTTCAGAAAAGCGAGATCATTGAGGGATACACTCACGAATAGTTACCAGTGCAAAAAGCCATCTAAGCATTCATCCACCAGCCTGCAAGGATTTTTCCCCTGCGGCAAGTGCAAGGCGTGCTCGAATAGTAGAAAAGTCTCCTCATATAGGATACCAGGGATAAACCAACCTAGAAAGATCATAAAGTTTTTGACATGCAGCACACCGTATACAGTGTACTGCTTGGTCTGTCCCTGTGAACTCCAATATATTGGGAGTACAATTCATGAGACAAAGAAGAGAGTCCTGGAACACACTAGGGCCATAAAAAATTGTGACATGACATACCCGGTAGCCCGGCACTTTCAGCAGAAACATAAGAGTAACAGGGATCTACTCAGATTTTTTATATTAGACCATGTGCCAGCACACCCTAGGGGGGGGGTGACAGATTAATGATGCTGCGAAGACTAGAGTCTCGCTACATCATCGATCTACAAACTAGGCATCCTGAAGGGTTAAATACCCATGAAGAACTAGCGGTGCATTTGGGAAAATAAAAGGTACATGAACTAATGATCTAGGATTTCAGGATTATGTGTGTATTTGAAAAGACAGAAAATGAAGAGAGAATATAAAGAATGTATTTGTATGTGGGCACATGTTTGTCATAATTGAAAAAATGTATCTATTTTGTATTGACATGGCCCATTCAGGGCGAGATTGAAGAACTGATATTCGAACAGCAAACAAAGGGGCACAAGCCCATCCAGGGCTCTATGGAGTATTGGGCAATGTTGGAATGAGATCCAATATACTGCTCAAGAATGTTAATCAATGATTTGATAAAGTTTCGTTGTTGCAATAACATAATTGAAAACTGTTGATCTGGGGGCACATTTTGAATGCTTAATACCAGGTTAAGATGGCGCTCATAACTTTGCTGAACAGTCCTCTGTCTATGTTGTACATTGTAATGAGATGTTGTAATAAAAATGGCCGCCTTAGACGCGCACTTTTACCATCGAAAAAGGCAAAACGCCGAAAGCATCTGGTCGCTGTGGGTTTTTGAAATAAATTATGAACCCGCTCCTGTGAGTGCTTTCTCTTTTCTTCAAAAATACGAGGCAAGTCAGAGCTTCAATTTACTGCGGGAGGCACCGCCCGCGAAAGCACCCGTTCCTTGAGTCCGCGAAGTAGGTGTAAACTGAGGGAGCTTCGATATATATATATAGATATACATATATATCTATCAGATCCTGATAAGATCAAAGGTCTAACTGATGAAGGAGAAATTTCACAAGTGATTAACCCACTAAAGGTGGATAACGCTCCAGGCCCAGAAGACTATACAGTTGTATTTTGGTAAATTATTCATCAGGAACTTGAAAGGGATTTAATTGGAATTGTTGAGCCAATTTGCCACCACAAGTAAAATACAGGGTACAGCTGCAGAGGGTATTATCATAGTTTTTCCGAAGGAGGGTACAGACATTATGCTCACAAAGAAACTCAAACTGATATGACGAACATCGATTGCAATATTTACATAAAAATGTAGCCGGAAGGTTTGAAAATATCTTGAAACAGAAAATACACCGTTCATAATCTTTTTATTTTTAATAATAGATTTTCAATCGATAGTACAAAGTTTGCGCACGTTCTAGAGAGCGTTAACCTTGTAGATCCTCCCATGACTCAAGTATCTTTAGAGACAGACAGGTCTTCATGAAAGCTTTGTGAACCTTTCTCAGCAACAAGTTTGGCTTTGGTGAGGAGTTCATACAAATATAATGGCTTTATACCATAATCCATTGGCCAGAGTCAGACTTAATGGGTTGTTGTCTGATCAAACTCCTTTGGGACAGGTAACTAAGCAGGGGTGCCCTTTAACACCATCTCTATATTTACTGGCTTCGAATTATGCTGGATAGAATCAAAAGGATTAAAGATATTGCAGGCGTGAAATTCAGAGCTATAGCCTACAAACTTGCAGCATATGCAAAGGATGTAATAGTTTTTAAAGAAGCATGGGTTGGATGTCTCAGATGAAATGTAAACGGTTGAAAATTCTAAGGAAAATACTAACAAGATACAATAGTGAAGCTCAGCTTTAATAATGACAAAAGAAGCAAACTCTAAAGCATCATGATTCTCTAATTGCAAAGATATGTCAGAAGTCAGACCTCGGATTATATTTTGCAAATCTGATCATCAAGCCAAAATACAGCCTAGCTGACAAATGTTCTATTTCAAATGCCTAAGCGTATGATTCTGGGACAACTTGAGTCAATCTCCAATAACGAGTCAGCTTTACTGAAAAAGGCATTGGGCTGTATTATTAAAAGTGCTGCGCAGGCGTTATGGGCAAACGCACTGCAGATGTTTGCGCAAACCATTCTGCAAGACTAATCATCCAGCCCATGCATATCACCTTCGCTATTCTAAATGGGCACTGCCTGTAATATTGAATCAGGCGCAGGGCAAAGAGGCAGCCAGGAGGCACACTAACAGTACAACTTAAAGATTGTGACACATCGCAGAAGGCAAGTCCTTAAAGGGGGAAATGTGGACCTATGGAGCTACCCCCCATTGCAACCACCTGCCCGGAGGAGGATCTCTGTCCCTCCTTTGAATTACAGGCTGGCAGCTCCTGCAAAGTGAAATTTAAACAGCTGCTCTAGCTTTCATTAATGCATTGCCCTCAGGGAAGCAGCAATGTACCATCTGTCCTGGGGCTAGCATATTTTCTGTTATAGGACACACTGTCCCCATTTTCCCCCGGTGCACCTAATCCTGACCAAGACCTTTTAGAAACCTGGCCCCTGAACTTCCTGTCCAGGTAATATGTAGAGACAATTATGGTAGCTCCCAATGTAAATTACTTGATTAGTTTGTCATCAATTAGGCATTTGAGAGATTTTTACAACACATTGAGACTATAGTTTTTACATTTTTGTAAAAAAGGAGGAAGTCATTAATTACCAATAAGAAACAAACTGAAGAAATAATTTGAGTTAATAATGTAGCTGACTTATCTCTCAGAGAGCTTTCCTGATTAGAAAATGTATTAATTGGTTTCGTCATGAGGTAAGGGGTCTGCGAGATTGAGTGACAGTAGAACATCCGCCCCTCTGGTGTCATTATTAACTAACTTGCCAAGGGATTATCTCATTTGTGGCAGATACTGAAAGGCACTCCTCAGTCTAGACGGAAAACTTCATGCAAGAGTTGAAAATGTCACTCATCAGTCAATTTGGGGCAATAAGCCAATCAAGGTTAATTAACTTGAATGATCTACTGTGCTTACAAAACGTCGAAAACAAAGTAATGTAGTATTAAAGGTGTAATTGCTTTTAAGATCTATATCGCATAGGGGATGCAAACTGGTTCAGGAAAAGGGTGAAGGGGTAGGGTACCCATGATAGAGAGCCGTTATTTAAGATAGCTGGCAAATACTCTGGAAAGAATCTGCCAAATTTAAATTAACATCTATATACTCTAACTACCCTGCTTAGACCTCATTGGGTACCAGAAAAGTTTGGCTAAGAGCTTCCACAAATGTTTCTTTAGCTGCAAACATGCTTGTCGGTTTGGGAAGGAATTCATTAATACATACTAGACATTTGTTATATCTGTGAATCTCTTGGTTTTCACAAGGTCTCTCTGGGACTGTGATTTTCTTGTGCTTATGCAAGACAGACTTCTGATGAAACATCCCTAATATACCGGATGTTTTTGATTGATGTTAAACTCATTCTGTCCAACTGGAAATCAGACCAGAAATTATATATTTCTTCGTGTTGGGCTTGGCTGCGCTTTGTTAGCAGAGCGAATAATACAATGCTAATATATGAGAATGTTATTTCAATCAAAAGAGCATTATTGCAAGAATCTATACATTTATCTTAAAAAAGGGGGACTCTCACATGGACAGCATTTGCTAGACATAACCTAGTTTTATGCTGTTCGCTCTGTTCCCTCACTTCTTCATGGTTAATGGCCAAAAGGAAATGAAAGTGGTTTCTGTTAATAAATGTCCACATTTTAATTTAGTCGGAATGTTGCTTTTCAGTCCCTTTTCTTCCTTTTTTTCAAACTAAATTATAGGTTACATATGGTTATTACCACAATACAACAAGCAATAGGCCTCGATTATAAGACTTATTGGCTTTGCCAATGTTTTTTAGAAATACAGTGCAGCATTGCGGATTCTCTGCCACATGGTACAAAAATAAATAAACAAAGATGTGATGATGTGGTTGGCATGTACTTTTGCAGGAACACATGTGTGCCTGCCCACAGTATTATTTTTTTAATTTATTTACACATCCAAGATGAATCGGTAAATAAAACAAGCACTGGTGAAGCAAGTAGGCTTCACCTATGAAAGATCTATTGGCTTTGTCAAAGATTCTTTAGACATGTTGCACAGCAGCTGGCGCTGCTGTGAAATAGGTCAAAATAAAAGTTTGAGAAAGCTAAATACTAGTGCATATGCACGTGCTTTTAGGCTTTGTTAATATTGTCTGTGATGGATGGGAGGTTTGGAGCGGCCGGTGGAACCGTTGTGAGGATTGGGGAGGAGCAACATAATGGACAGGTGAAGAGGTTGGGGCAAAGATACATGTGGGAGGTGCAAGGGAAAAGGGAAGGAGCAGCAACACGAGGTAGTTGTGGGGCGGAAGGTGGAAGAAACAACACAAGAGATACCAGGAGGAGGATGGGGACAGGCAACACGAGGGAGATGTCATGGTGGAGGTTGGGGGCAAGAGCATGAACGATGGCAAGGAGCAAGCAAATTGAAGGACAGTGGGGAAGGAAGGAACAGACTGAAACGCGGGGCTAGTGGAAGGACACTAGCAACAGACAGAAAGCTGCACTTGATCCATGCTCTATGGCAGGAAAACACATTTGAAGCACCTGGTTGAAGCAGAAGGCGCTGGCCAATAAGAAGCGAGGAAATTAGAATGATGCTGAAGCCAACCGATGGTAAGTAATGGGCAGGCTCTAAGCAAAAACTAAAAAAACAGTAGCACTTAAGTGCTCTTTAGAACATAGCATGCAGTTTTTTATTATTTAAAAAAACTGATTAAAGGGTTTGTGGTATTCTATGCCTATGTCATTTAGAAGCTGTGAGGTCATGATAGAACGTGTTGGGGTGGAAGGAACGGATTACTGAAGGAAGAGGATCGTTATATATGCTGTTCTCTGCTGTGGCTGTTAAGCTGTTCTTCTTGAATAAATATTTCTTGGAAGCTGCGTTGTTCGTGGACCAACTTCCTACACATTTCTTGGCGACGATTGGGATCTTAATTTTTCAAGATTTGAAGAACAACGTTCACTTACTATTCATTTTGGACTTTCTTTTCAACTGGAACTGAATCAAACTTTCGTATCTAATTTGCATCGGGTGACGTATTTTTCACTTTATATGCTATTTATTCTACCTCGGCATTGGATCGGGTAACTTTTTTTATTATAACTTCAATTTACCATTACCTTCCTTGTCGTTGGTGAGTGCATCCTTCAAAATCTTCCAAGTACGTCTCAGAGTTCTTTGCATGCGACGTCCATTATTCCCTCACGGCAGCACTGACGCGTTCTTGCTAAGCATTGTGGGAGTTGATCGCAAAGCATTATGGACGTCATCTTTCACCTCAAGTGACGCGCTGACGTCATTTGCGTGCCTCCATTTTGAATATTTACCTTTTCACTCGAATTTTCCTTCGGAATCTAGTTTTACTTGTTATTCCACTGACGGAGGATCTGATAACTCTTTCCAAGGTATTTCTTCATTCTTTTTTTTAAGAAAAGACCTTACCATTTTTGTGCGAAATGTCAAACATTGCAGCTCCTCCTCATTTTCTACAAATTGCTGGCGATCCTAACATTGAGTGGGACTTATTGTTCCCAATGTTTGTGGCTTATGTTGATGTACTTGAGAAGGATGGTTGTTCTGCCAAGCGGAAATTAGCCCTTTTAAGACATTGTTTAGGGGGTGCAGGCATCAAAGAATTTGACAATCTTCCCCCCTATTGATGATGCAGGAAACATTGATGTCTTTGAGAAGGCTACCAGACAGATGACAATTCGCTTTAGCAGAAAAATTAATACGGTTAGGGAGAGGTTCAAGTTTTATTGTCGTGTCCAGAAACAAGATGAATCCATTGAGGATTACGTCTCCGCTCTACGTTCCCTAGCATGTTCTTGTGCTTTTGAAACCATCTCTTATGAACAAGTTCTCAGAGACCAGATTATGATGCGTACAAAGAGCAAGAAAATCCAAGAGAGGCTTTGGTTAGGCACAGAATCTTCTCTCAGTGCCGTAATCAACATTGCCAAGGGAATTGAGCAATCAGAATTATTTGTGTCTGAAATTCGAGGTACTGCATTTAAACCACCGATTCCTGAACCAGATGTCTCTTTAGTTAAGAACCAAATGAATTCTAATCCCAAGAGTGTATTTAAAAAAGACAGTGATAAGAAGTTTGTTGACAATAAAAACTTTTCTGAAAACAAATTAAAAAAATATATATATATATTTCATGTTATCATTGTGGAAGTTCTAACCATTTCAGTAATTACAGAGGGTGTCCTGCTTGGGATAGAGTCTGTGTTAAATGCAAAAGAAAAGGACATTTTGGCAATGTGTGTCGTTCTATTAAAAAAATCAACTATATTTCACAAGAAGAAGAAGAAGTTCTTCATAGTTTTAATTGCATTCTCTCTGTAGATGAAGTTGAACATAAAGAATTTCCCTCTTGTCCTGTTTTAATTGACAACCAGTCTATTGAATTAATGATAGATTCCTGTTCGTGGTATACTATCATTGGTTTGAAGTTGTTCAATAGTTTATGGAGAAACAGGAATTTGTTAATTCCTGATATTCACCCTGGAGGTTACACCGGACAAAAGATAAATCTGGAAGGTTTCTTTTGGGCTACTATCCAAATCAGAGATAGAATCACCAAGGGAAAAGTGTATATAGCTACCAAAGGAGTAGCTATCCTTGGGTGGCCACATCAACGCGATCTAGGTATTAAACTTGATCCAAATTCCAATCCTTCTGTATGTTTTATGGATTTGGATGTAAATTGTTTAGGTGAAACAAATTCAAGTAAAGTCGCGGAGAATTCACTTTTTGTAGATAACCTCAAGCTGAATTTTCCTGATGTCTTTAAAGATACCCTTGGAAAATACTCTGACTTTAAACATAAAATAATTATTAATGACAATGCAGTGTCCGTTAGACATAAAGTAAGGAATGTTCCTTTAGCCTACAGGAGAAAACTTAGAGAAATTTTGGACAACCTTATTTTGAAGAAAATTATTGAACCCATTGAATCTTCCCTGTGGGTATCTCCCATTGTTTTGTCACTTAAGAGTTCAGGAGATCTCCGCTTATGTGTGGATCTTCGCAGTTTAAACCAAGAAATCTGGGTTGATAAACATCCCCTACCTAATATCCATGAATTGATTTCTTCTTTATCTGGTGCTACTGTATT
Organism: Lissotriton helveticus; assembly: GCF_964261635.1. NCBI lineage: Eukaryota > Metazoa > Chordata > Amphibia > Caudata > Salamandridae > Lissotriton > Lissotriton helveticus. The sequence goes on along the minus strand of NC_136069.1, from coordinate 1,376,312,970 downwards.
TTCCACAATTGATTTGGCCAGTGCATACCACCAAGTGGAATTGCATAAAGAATCTAAAAAATTAACTGCATTTGTTACCCCGGAAGGCATGTTCCAATATTTGAGGATGCCTTTCGGATTGGCTAGTGCCGCCTCCGTTTTTCAACGGTTGATGAAGGATCTGCTCAAAAATTGTAGTGGTGCGATAGCGTTTCAAGACGATATCCTAATATTTGGTAAAGATTTTGAAGAACATGATTGTAATCTACGTTCTGTTTTAAGCAATGTGCAAAGTAAAGGTCTAACTTTGAAGTTTTCCAAATGTACATTTAGACAGTCTAAAGTTGAGTATTTGGGCCATGAAATCTCAAGTGATGGTATTAAGCCCAAAATTAACCATGTCAAAAGTATTACCTCAGCTTCTGTTCCTACTTCTAAAGAACAGTTGTTATCTTTTCTAGGTATTACCGAATTTTATGGGAAATTTGTACAAAAATATTCCACGATTGTTCATCCTCTACGATCTTTACTAAAGAAACAGGCAAAATTTGTATGGGGTAAAGACCAACAAGTTTCTTTTAACTTTCTCAAAAATAAAATTGTTGAGGCTCCTTTTCTGAAACCATTTTCCGTTGCAAAAGAATGTATTGTGTGTGTCGATACTAGTAATGTTGGTCTAGGTGCAGTTTTGATGCAAAAAGATAAGTTGAGAGAAAATGTTGTTTCTTATGCGTCAAGAACTCTTCGAGGTGCAGAGTTTAATTATTCTACAATAGAAAATGAGTTACTTGCTTGTACTTGGGCGGCCCAACATTTCCACCAATTTCTGTGGGGAACAAAATTTTTATTAAGGACAGATCATAAACCTCTTGTTAGTATGTTATCAGCGGGTGGTGGTAGGACTCTCACTGCTCGTCTAGCGAGGCTTGCTGCCAAGTTGCAAGAATATCGTTGTGTGGTTGTTTATGTTCCAGGACGTCTTAACGTTCATGCAGATTGCATGTCACGTTTTCCCATCAGCGATAGTTCTGAGATAAAGCATTCCGAGGAATGTGATGTTGCTTTTACAATATGTGATGTAAACATTATTTGTGGTAATGATCAGTCCAATTTGATTTCTGAAACCTTATGGACACAAGCCATGCAACAGGATGAAGTCCTGATGAAGGTGAGAGCTTTTCTAAGTAAAGGTTGGCCTGAAGAGAGGAAATTGAGTGGTGATTTGGCCTCTTTCTTTAAAGTTAGGGGTGAATTGATGGAAAATTTTGGCATGGTGTTTAGAGCTGATAACATTGTTCCTCCCAAGGATATTAGAGAATCTATTTGTAATCTTGCACATGAAGGTCATATGGGGATGTCCACAACTAAGCGGAGAATTAGAGAATTTTACTGGTGGCCTAGTATGGATTGCATGATTGACAGGTGGGTTAGGAATTGTACTCCTTGTTCCTTAAGTGATAAAACTGTAAAACCGATTTCTGTTGGCGTTACTCCCATTGAGTTTGTCCTGAGTCCGTGGCGCAAGTTAGGAATCGATATTATTGGTCCTTTTAATTACCAATCTGGAAAGGATAGGTTTGCTATAGTTCTGATCGACTATTTTTCTAAGTGGCCAGAATTGAAAGTTGTTGAAAAGGTCAATTCTAATGTCATTATAGAATTTTTGAATGAAGTTTTCTGTAGAGAAGGTTTGCCTGAAGAAATTATCTCTGATAATGGACCGCAGTTTGTTAGTGATGTTTTTACGTCTTTTCTGTCCAGCTATGGAATTGTGCGCAAGAGAGTTTCCAATTATTTTCCTCAAGCAAACGGTCAAGTGGAGCATTTTAACAGAGTAATTAAGGAGTCTTGTCAGTTAGCTATACGTAGTGGTTTGAAATGGAGGAAAGCTTTACAAGCAACTCTTTTCACTTACCGCATGTCTCCAAACTCTGTAACAGGGTTATCTCCTTTTGAGATGTTGCGCTGCAGGAAACCGAGCTCAAAACTCATGCCTTGGTGGTTGAAAGCTAAAAATAGTGATTATTTGGAATTGGATCTGAAAGGTGTTGGAGATCGTGTTGGCAGATACCAAGCGAAAGTGTCACAGAATTCTATCCAGAAAACCAATTCTCCTAAGTTAAGTGTTGGTGATTTGGTGAGAGTGAAATTTGGTGGACAAATTCGCAAAGGAGCTTCTAGATGGTCTAGTCCTGTAATTGTTAAGTTAGTTTTCAGTAAGGCTGTTAGAGTTGAGGGTGGTAAGATTTGGAATTTGACACATTTCTTTATGTAAACCCAACGATTTTAAGCCTATGCAACAACATTATAATCTGGAGTTTTCTGAGAACCCACATGTTGTAAATAATGATCCTTATTTTTCTGGTACTCATGAAGACTTTGATAATCTTTCTCCTCTGTGCGAGGATAACATTCATGAAAATACAACCAATGATAGTATTTCTGATTCTACTGTTCATGAAAATGTTTCCAATGATAATATTTCTGATTATCCTGTTCATGATAATGTTTCTACTAATGTTTCTACTAATTGTTTTCAAGATTCTGGTGCTTCACGTAGGAGTTCACGAGTGAAACATACTCCTGTGAAGTTGAAGGATTTTGTTCGTTTTTAGTGGGGGGGGGGTTTCCTGTGGTGGGGACTGTTATTTTCTCTCCGTTGTTGTTTTTTTTTTTTTCCATAAAGGGGGGAGGTGTGTGGTATTCTTTGCCTATGTCATTTAGAAGCTGTGAGGTCATGATAGAACGTGTTGGGGTGGAAGGAACGGATTACTGAAGGAAGAGGATCGTTATATATGCTGTTCTCTGCTGTGGCTGTTAAGCTGTTCTTCTTCTTGAATAAATACTTCTTGGAAACTGCTTTGTTCGTGGACCACAGGGTTGTGGGAGCAGATTATGGAGGGGTGAAGCAAGAAGCAACATGGTGGGCAGGGGGAGAGCATTATGTATAGTAAGGCAAGGAATAAACCAATAACAAAAAAATCCTTTTTACTTTAAGTAAAGAAATGTTAAGGTTGTCAAAATAAAATGGTTGGGGGTGTTACATAAAACAAAATCACTATTCTATATAAACTGTCGACACTCCGTGAATCTGTTGAAATGAAGATCTGCTGGTGCAGTATAAACTGTGCCTTTATAGAACATGAAATAACATTTGGGGAATTTACAAAAAAAGGACACAGTTATGGGTTTCTCTTTTTTTTACATTTTCATAATTTGACAATAGTTTTTTTTTTTGGGAATGGTCTCAGCTAGAAGTAGCCAGTGTCAGAAGATCCACCAAACAATGACAGATGCAATTCCACCGCCCATCTGTCAAATCTCCATTACAGAGGAGGCTGGGCCAGCAGAGACATCCATCTCCTCCATTGGGTTATCCAGGACAGAGGCCATTCTCCCAGAAATGGTAGCCAAGCAACCAGCGAGTCTAGGGCACCTGACCCAACACTATCTGAAAGGAACGGTGTTCTTTCAGTGAGTTGTACCTCAAGTTACAAACTAGTCCAGTCAGCTTCATTTGCTGCCAGGGATCGATCACAAGATTTAAAATTACATTTAAATTTCAAACGAAAGTCAGACTGAACTAGTCTGATGATACTTTCTATAATATCTGCATACTAATACATTACCAAATTAATTGAATGTGCTGTATTATAAATAAAACTAAGTGTTTTCAAACAGGTTTACACACTGGACTGCATTAACTGTATCAATCAAGTATAAGCAATATACTGCAACGTGATCATAGTTTGTTTTAATACAATGTTTCATACCAGAGTTTTTGCAATTTCTAAGCCCGTTATAAAAAGTATTTTACTATCACCCAATTTAATTGCACGCCAGTTATCAACCCAGTAGGATGAAATGCGGAGTTTGCTATGCCACAATTAAAACTTGTGATCTGCAGATCATGCCAGATAACAATGGTCTCAACTGGTTGAGACTCCTTGACAGCTATAGAAAGCTATACATAGTATAAAAATGTTGAAGCCTTCACAGTTTTGTTAAGGCCTGCAAATTATTTTCCTCAAATATAAATCAATGTTGTAAATGTTTTACAAAAGAAGTGCCATATTTTACTGACACGTATTCTCTCTTTAATATCATATTTTTTTGTGGATGAAGAGAAATTATTATTAGATGGATTGGGACATAATGAAAATTCTAAGAGTTGAGCTTTTTTCAGTTTGCAACTTGATGTGATGCGAGTATAAAAATTACCATTGCCTCATCTTATGGGAAGACATCCAATGAATGGTAATGGACTTTCACCAACTGATGTGTATAGTGTATGCAGCATGCTGAGGAGTCCTTAGCATGTTAAGTAGACTAGACCTGTGGGTAGTGGAATGCACCCCCGCTTTAGAGTTGAATTACATTGGCGGCAGGTGGACTTCATAAAGTGGTGAAGAATAAAGTAGAAATTCTAGATGAAAGTGTGAGCGAGAAAAGCGATCAAGCCTGAATTGAAGGAGGAGGATTTAGGGGGCTTCCCCCCCCCCCGCAAAATATAATCAATTTCAAACGGACAGTACACGGCCATCTGCAGAGTGCTAGTGAAGCACATATATAATCGTGTGTATTTCCTTACCAAGCACAGAAGCAGCTAGTGCACAGTCAGGAACAGATAACAAGTGCCTGTGTTGGTTTGGGAGAGGTGAACATGCATTCAGGGTGTATACAGAGTTTTCGGGCTGCTATCAGATGTCAGCGGACTGGACAGTGCTGGGTTGAACTTGAGAATTGATCCAGCAGTATTTAAAAAAATCTTTTTACACAACATGTTATTTACAGAAGGCACAAAAAACGGAGGGTACAAGTTGCACGCGTTAGACACAGTGATACATGAAACAGAGACATGTAGTAGAAGCACTGTAAAAGCATGCTTTAAAACATGAGATGAAGAAAACACATTTATAAAAGGTAGCAAAAACATATAAACAAGTTGCACTAATGAATTTTCAGTGCATATGTTGCTTATAGATGTATATTAATGAGAATATGATGCTACATGGAGTGGCCTAGTGATTTTTATGCTTTTTGCTGAGATTGCACCCATTAGAAAAGTTGGTGCAAAATTGTGTAGAGATGAAGTACAGGCTTGAGATTTGTACAGTGATACTAGAGACCTTATACTCTATGAAAACTAGTAAACTGAAATTTGAAAAACGTGCATTTATATAAAGGTTGTTCATTTTGTGGTAGTAGGGCATTTCCAAAGTTAGCCATTTCTTTGGAATAATATTTTGTGAAAGTACATTGTTCACTTGAAGTGATTTACTTTCATCATATTTGAAGTAAAGTCTAAGCTCATTTCGTTTAAACGTGCAATGCTAACTTAAAGGCCTTTATGAAATGCTTTTCTCTAATGTTTACCTTTTCTTTGATTTAACACAATGGATCGTTCTTTGTAAGTAAAATGTTGCTTGTTTTGTACTTTTGTATTTCTTTTCTACCAATGTTAGGTCTGCATGGACTCACAAGCTTTCATTTTTTATGACTAGCATGGGAAACCAGCTTGGTGTTTCAATCATTTCAGGTGACCTGATGTGAGCAGGGACGTGTGATAGTCTTTCAATGGTGGTGGGATGCTACGTCACTAGATTTTCCACAACTCTATAAAAGAAGAAATCCCAAAGGAGGGATACCGAAGGCCATTGATTTTTCCTACTTGGGTTCCGGATGCTAAGCTGATTGATCTTTTACTTTGAACTGCTTGTCTATGCTACAATTGGTAGCTGATGGACTGAGACTTTGTTTGCCTAACCATTTCCTTTTTCAAGTTTCCCATTCTATCTTTAGCTCTATGCCATCGGACTCGTCTCTAATGGGCTTTAAGTTTGAAACATTCCCCCTTTTTTCATAGGACCTGAGCTGCTAAAAACTTTGAACTATCCTTCTACCTTAACGGGTAAGGGGACTCTAACTTTGCAACAGAATTTTAATAACCCTCCACTAAAGATTGCGTAAATGTTTGGTGCTTTAATACAAGCTGCAATATTCTTGACCGAAGTCCTCAAGAAAGTGCTTATTCAAATGAATTTTGATTCTTTAATACAATAACTAAATTAATTTAAATTTGGTCTGAGTATTATTGAGTCCTGTTGTTTCTTCCATTTTGACTGAGACTAATGTTTTAAATGTGTTGTAGGGAGAATCAGAGAGCCCTATAAGATCAACAGGTTTTACATCTCCTGTTTTGTGTAGCAATTGCTAAGCTTTTGGTTTGCATAATTCTCACTCAACTTAACTTCTTCAGGATGTTGGGTCTTCCAGTTGCTATTCTTTATATTGTCATCATGGTCTTGAGAGTGGTTTATCTAAACCGGATTTCTAACTTGTGAGTTGGCTGCTAATGCATAGTTTGGTCACCATAATTTCCACCCCTCCTATCAGCAAAGAAAGATTCATCAAAGGATCATTGCCTGTGTGGTGATGGAAGCACTTCAGACAGCCTAACCGTAGAGGGCCCAGTACAGTTAGAGTAGTAAGGATAGCATTCAATTGAAATTTACACACTGCTTCGCGCTGCAACACAATTCAAAGACAGTCTGGCTTATTTGGATTTAGAAACTAAAGTAACTGATACCAGTGAGTGGGAAACAAATGAACCATGTTGATGTTTCCCATCAGGGCAGTAAAGTTAAAAAACATGTTTTTTCCAATTTTGCTTTATTTTGAATGCTTAAAATGTTTATCTCCTGTTATCTGTGCTTCAACCGACCCTTCACTGAGAATCAGGCAGGTATCATCTGGTCTTAGCCTCCATTGTTACCTTGTGATCATTTGCACTGGGACACCAACACCTCTCAGTCTGCAGGCAAGGGGCCTAGCAAAATTAACACAATTCCATCCCTGGTACAGAGAGACTTCCATCACTTGGCCTGCAGACAGGGACCATGCTGTTTTACCATTATCATCCTTCAATTTTGGCCTAGATACATCTCCCTTCTGTGTGCCTCTTCTTCTTTCACAGCCTAAGTGCCCTCTAAAAGTTAGCACAAGATTAAGAAATGTGTCGAATACATTTCAAACAGATAACAGCCCAGATGGATTTTGGCATACCTGGACCATACCAGATAGGAGGAGGAGGGCATCCTTAGTCACTCAACATGCAATCCAGGTGGCAGGGGTAGATTATAAAGGCCAAAGGTGGGCACTGTTTAAAATACACTAAAGGCTCCATCCACTCAACCTGTATCATACAGTTAGATTAATTGTTTTCCTTTGAAGTAATTTCCTTGTGAAGTGCATTCAAATCTGATTATACACCTAGAGGGCTCCATCATTTTATTCTGTAGGCTAAATCCATCACACATTTCTTCCAAGCTTGCCTGCACAAATCTCAAACAGGGTGAGGGATAATTGGGTCACATTCCAGTTCATAATCTTTCACCCACTACGCCACTCTAGACAGGGACATGCCATATGCAAATCAGGAATAGACAACACATGCAAAGCTCGAGGCTGTGATACTTACCCATACCATGGTGGTGGTACAGCATCGATGTAACACCATCGAAACGAAAGCCATCAAAGCCATATTCTTCAATCCACCACCTCAAATTTGAAAGAAGAAATCTCAAAACTTCCCAGCTGGAACAGAAAGTCAGAACAAGAGTATTGCATGTGTAATTTTTTTTAAATATAATACAGCTTGTTACATGATGAAGTATATTATACCATTTTATAATTTATATAAAGTAAATACATTGTGTTTAGGAAAACGTAGTCAGTTAAATTGATCTATTAGATGCTAAAGTTTCAATGGAATTCCTGCACGGAGTGTAACATACTGTAGTTATGCTCCTTCACCATGTCCTTAGTTTCAGGTTGGGAGTGATGTTGATACCTCACTGCTCGAGGTGAGCGTGACTGCAGATACCAGTAGCCGTGTTTGTTCAAGGATAGACATACATAAGGCTTCCACATGAAGCTCACAACTGTAGTTCATTTATTGGTTTGAGTGTACCAGCCTCCAACAAGACAAATGGAGAAATAAGGAGAGTTGTTCATTTTGAGTGTTGCCAACTTTCAAACAAATGTTTAAGCCAGCGGAGGGATCTTATTAGTGACAAGCAACAAAAGAAGTCATGTTTTCTTTTTAAAAACAAGTTCTTTTAAAAAAAGTATTTAAAACATTGTGTGTATACAATGCATTACAGATAAAATTAAGCAAGTTTCATAGTATATATATGCACATCAATTCCGATGAACACACTGAAAACAAAAACTATGGCCTTCAGGAAAATTGGAAAGGCACTAAAATCCTTCAAATAAACACAAAGTTGGGAGGAGTAAACTCTTTTACATATCTTGCTCTTCATATTTCAAACAATCTTCAGTGGGACCTGCACATTAAAAAGGTGATATCAAAACCCAAACTTTTCTGAAGTACAATCCTTAGAAGGGTTTGCGCTCATAGGCACAGGTAGTCTGATCATCAGCATGTAGTCCAAGTATAGGCTTTAAGTCAAATCGCCTATGGATCAGAACTTTGGGACCTTAACAAATGTTTTTAAAACATGGATGTCTTGAAAGGATATGTTTAGAAAAGGCTACTAGTTCTACCAGCAGGAATTTCTACTGCTGCATTAGAAGTGGGCCGTAGCTTCATCTCCATCTTAAGCAGATGCAAACTGGCCCAAAGTATGGCCTACAATGTACAAGATCTTCTGGAACAAACCTTATGGGTAAATCCTGGAAATAACACCTTAACCTTGGTCAAAAATATGCCTTTGTCTATGCTGGGAGAAAGACAAACAGACAATTGGTCTGGTGCTGGAGACTCAAGTAGGGAGGCTCACTCACTGTAGAAGTAAAACAAAAAAAAGTTAGTCATAAGCAAAAAATCCAGGCCGATTTGCTAGAACTCACTGTGCAACAAGTCAGATTTACTAAACGTTAATACAGTTAAAACAGTCTGAACTGCTGTTTACAGCTGTAAGTGTTGTTTTACTATGTACTGAAGAAGTTAAGTTGATACATTTTAACCAACTTCTAAAACGGCTTTGTAACTCCATGCCAAATTGCTATTTGGAATGGTATGTTGTAAGCATTACTTCCAAATAGCGATTTTGTAGATTTTTCTTTTGCGACCGAAATCCAGTCATGAAACTTTGAAACATTACTGACTCCTGAGTTGGGTTGGTAATGCATTCACATAAGAGAAAGACTGCTTTGGACCCCTTCCACTGTTTAAAAGTTTTAGAAAAAGTTTATTGCGGAGTAGGCAGATATCCAGGAGACTACTTCTATTTTTAAAATTTAACGAGCATGGTGTATACACTCTGCTCAGCAGAATGGATAACACATAACAAAAGGTTACAACTGAAAAATTGCCTTCTGTACTGTTTGGACACCTTTTTGCATTGATTTACCTCGTTGATATTACCTAATTTTTCAAAATCTTTGATTGAACATAACCTTAGTATGGACCAGACTATAACCACTCTAGTTAACCTACAAACCCAAAGTGTAAGCTCAAGAAAGAACATATTGAATAACCATGGTTGGGACTTGATTCATCTGGTCCATCTAATGAGCCTAGGAAAATAGCACCCATCCCTGGGGGGGGTCTTCACCCAAAACCAACTAAGAAACCTGAAGGCCTCAGGTTTGCAATCATGTTATTGATATTTTATCAAGGACTTCCTACATTTGACAGCAGACATTACTTGCGTCTTGAAAAAAGAAAGCATGAATGGAGAGTTTCTTTGGGAAGCTTGAGCCAAACCAGATTTTAAATCACTCAAGAGGCTGTTTACCTAAGCTTCTAATTATTACTATGAGCATATTGGTAAGCAGAGACCAAGGTCTCTTATAATGTGGGAAGAACTGTCCTGCTACAACTTCAGAAGGACAAAAGAAATTAACATCCAGCTTAACATTTGGCACATACAAATCATTTTTTTAATTCTGAAAAGAACTATTGGCCATTAAGATAGCTTGTCCAGAATTGATGTATTGGTTGGTTGGTGTAGGAGAACCGTATGAAATTATAACCGATCTCTGAAACTGATAAGGTTTATAAAACGTGCAGTGCCTAAAAGTTGATCAAAACAGATGGGCTTTCAATACGATTTTACACTAACTTACTTTCCTGGGTCAAAGAATCTTCTAACTGATGTCATGTGTGGTCTTTATCCTGAATGTTCCAACAAATTATACATTCACACTGAGTGGTAGGAGCTATTCAATCTATATTGGAAAGGTTAAGGAAACTCAAGAATGACTGCACCCTCACTAATTAGAAGATTTGCACACTGAAACTGTTTTTGCACAAACACAGAACATGCATTATGTGAAGATTACCTAATAGTACCCACAAATAATATTAATGTGGGTGTGCCATGTTTCTTCTATCCAAGGACAGTGATGAGCAAAGCTCCATTAGACACCCTTGGGTTCTTGTTTGGACCTACAATCTGTTCAGATGTTGAGGAATAGGTTGTTTCTTGTCATATTTGTGCTCAAAACAAGATACTTCATTCAAGGCCCTCCGAGTGTTTGAAACCTCTTCCAGTAGCACGAGAACCATTAACTACTATATCTACTGATCTTCTGGTATATTGCTCACCTATGAAGGACACCAGGACATCATGGTCACAGTCAATACAATTTGAAAAATTGCCTATTTCACACCTCTTTCCCAAGGTGCCAACGACTCTTGAAATGGCTATGTGTTTAGTAACAGATTTCTCTTCTCCATAGTTTGACACATACCATTATGTTGGATACATATTTGGTCCATTTATGGAAGGCATTTTGCAAGGCAGTGGGAACAGACCAGGTTTTTAACTTCAGGTTTTCACCAACAGAGAGACGGCATATACAAACTAGTGTTTATTATTCTACCTTTACAACTATTATAAGGCAACCCAAGATAACAAGTACTCATTTTTAGCAATAGCCGATTTCTCTTACAATAATGCAACCTAGTATTAACAAAGTTCGGTAACTTTTTTGACTGTAAGGTTATCATCCTGGAATCGTTCCTTCATCACAAGGAATTTATCATTTAATTCTAGTTGCTAGAGGTTTCCTAAAACATTGGCAAAAAATAAGAAACCTGTTCAACAACAGTTTATGTCATTTGAAGGTCAAGGAGAAAGAAATGGTTGACAAGGCCAGGTAATTATCCTGGATCGAACATCTGGCTGTCTTGTTTTCTTTCTGTCCGTACCTTACCAGTAAAGTTTCAACCACACATTTGTGGTTCTTACTTCACCACTCATAATCAGTTCTGTGGATTTCTGAACACAATTGAATAAAACTTGGGAAGATTAATCCAGTTTTTTATTCTTGAGCCATATTGTCTACCATCTAAACGTCCTGAATCTTCGAAGAAGATCAACGTTAATATGAGGTTGAGGAGATTTAAGATTACTAGAAAAATCCATGGACAACTTACATTTTTGACGGACTGGCAATGCCTTATACATCTCGTTATCATTCTTGGGATAATGGGTATTCTGTCAATGCACAATCTTTAGTTTGTCAAAACTACCAACACCATCAAGAAAAAGAGAGGGCATACAATTATGTTAGCAGGTTCAAAGATCTCACGCCGAGCCAGCTCTTTTTTCCAGGCATCCACTCAGCCTTTGATACGATTTCTCCAGGTAGATTGGTTGGAAGTCTTCAGGAAATAGGGTTAGAGGGTTCCGCAGTCAATCTGCTCTCATCGTTCCTCTCAAACCGCTCACAAAGAGTCAAAATGGGCCAATTTCTTTCTGCCCCCAGTCAACTGTTCTGTGGAGTCCCTCGGGGATCCTCATTGAGTCCTACTCTTTTTAATATTTATGTAGCCCCGCTCGCCAGCGTGGTAAGGTCCTTTTGCCTACAAGTGCTATCCTATGCTGATGACACTCAGATCATGATTTCCATCACTGAGAGTGTCTCAGCTTCAGTAGTAAATTTTAAAAATTGCATGCGGGCGGTGGCTTCATAGATGGTTGAGAACTACCTAAGACTCAATGGGGATAAAATGAAGGTCCAAATTTTTGGAGACAAGAAGGACATCTGGTCGGAGGCTTGGTGGCCTGACACGCTTGGATCCTGCCCTTGCCCTTGTCTCCGTGCCAAAAATGGAGGCATCATTATTGAGGACTCCTACCTTTCGCTGGGCTCACAAATAAATAGAACTGTCTCTACCTGTTTTGGGATGATACGGACTCTCAGGAAGATCTTCCGCTTTCTCTCCCTACCCTCACAGAAACAGGCAGTGGTGGCCCTCGTGGTGTCTAGATTAGACTACTGAAATGCCCTTTATGTAGGGATAAACAAGGGGCTCCTACACCAACTTCAACTGGTCCAAAATGCCGCTGCTATACTAGTGATGGGCCTCCCCAAATTCCACTTTAGTTTCAGCCACCATTAGAAGCCTGCATTGGCTCCCTTTGGGGAGGAGAATTGTGTTCAAAGCCTTATGCCTGGTTCACAAGGTACTCCACAATATGGGGTCAGAAGGCATCAATAAAATGTTTTCAAAGGTACCTCCCCTGCAAGGATTTGAGATCTGCAAGCAAGAACCGGGTAACAGTGCCTAGGATTAGGAAAGCCAGGTGGGGGGGGAGGGCCTTTTCGCTTATAGGAGCTAATTTGTGGAACTCCCTTCTTCCCCAATTTCCTTGCTGGAAACTCACTCCCCATTTTGTAAGGCCTTGAATACCTGGCTCTTCACCTGTCCTAACCTCTAAGCCCTGAAAACTATGGACATCTGACTCTGATCTCTTTCCGTAGTGCCATGGTGCCCCTGGGCTAAGTTTGCGCTTTACAAAATGTATATTTGTTAATTCATTCAATCTGTTTGGGGTTTCTTTTTCCAAAGCTGCCGGGGAAAAGTTATTTGCTCCTACGCAGCCGCCTCAGTGTGACCGGCCCTAGTGCGTGCGGCGGTCAGCTGACCGCTAGGGGACCCGCGCATAATATCGGAATGCACAGCACACGTCACAACCTCCCGGCAGCTGGTGCGTCAACTTTGCTCAGTCAGTTTCAGAGCGAAGCGCGAGCGGCTGCAACGGGGTACAGGGGAAGAACTGTACGCGTGATTTGGGCACTTGTTTAATTAACACAGAGCCCCCGCCTGGAGATTCACACCCCCAAGGTGGGTAATATCAACATCGCACAGAGGTGTTTAGTGGAACAGGTTCCCAGGTAGCAGTTCCATCTCAATTAAATAAGAGGGGTGTCGTAGGACTTTTAAGGCCTAGATTTGCACTGTCCCTTGAGGGACCATATTCATTGCAAACAGGGTTTACCCTGCTCATTGCCTCGATCTATACATCTAGATATTTTGATAGGACTGACCGTCCTCATGGAACCATTTGAGGACACTGAGGAATATTTTGAGGAGATATCCTACTTCCCTATTGATGACCAATTTTGTCAGGTTAAGGATGACTCCATCTTTAGGGTAGTGTTGTGCATGGTGTAACCCTTGGAGAAGAAAATTCTGGTCCTACTGGTACAATGCAAACAGCCCCTTGGACAAAGTAAAGAACCTTCTGGGCCCCAGGTCTCTACACCTCCAGGGCAGCCACCCTCCCTTAACGATGGTAGATGCAACTGCACAAACACAGCAGTGGTCGATCTAAACGCCTTTGTCTTAAAAATCCATTTAGGACTCAGTCCCCTTTCCCAGATACTCAGCTACCTGGAACCTCTGGGGCATGCCACCCTCCCCCATCGCCTACTGATCCTGGTGATGGGGACGATTCTCCCACCACTTCAGGTGGGGATGTGGACTCGTGGCACCCAAGTCCCCCCCTCTATCCAATGAGCCTAAGAGACAACCGCTCTCTGATTCAGATATGTTGGGACCGGGTGACTTACTTTATCCACATTCAGCGGAATGGTGCCTGGCCCTTAAGGTGGCCCCTTATATGACAGTCAGGCTGCTTAAGCCCCAGGACAAGGAGTTGAGAAGTTGCTTAAGAGCGGAAAGCCCCACACTGGCTTTGGAGGATAGGGTAGCTCACATGGCAGAGATGGACTCCAAGATGGCCACTTTTCACGCAAAGTTTATTTTTGATCCGGAGAAGAGCATAGACTGGTCCTGGTTCTCCTGCAAGGACAAGCGTCTTAATGTGGTAGGTCCTCTCGCCAAAATATTGGATGCGGTGGAAGATGCTAAGTCATCAGGCTCCTTAATTTTCCCAGAGGTGTTGTCCAGTTTGGTGCAACGGGCCATCATCTTTTTGGGTAAGCTAACTGCACGATTTCAACATGAAACACAGATTGCTGCTGATCAAGGTGGACCCGAAATTAGGAGAGCTTGTACAGCAGAGGCAGGTCCTGCAGCCCAGGGGAACCTATTTGGGGACGCATATATTAAAGAGCTGAGTAAGTTTGTAAATACTTTCAGCTCGAAACACAAGGACCAAACCTCTATCAAGCCTATTTTCACACCTTGTGTTTTTGGAGGAGCTGGTCGTGGCAGGGGGCGCTGAACCGGCTGAGTTTTCCATCAAGCCTCCTCCAAATCAAGAGAATCCTGTCGGGGACAGTGGCAGGATGCCTCAAGATACAGCAATTTCTATCCTATGAGGACCTATCCCCATTGTCGGGGTTACAGAGGTGGCTCCGGATCAAGAGGCAATGGTGCTTTCAACAACTCACAAAATGAGGGTACAGAATTCAGAGGGCTTCAAAATTGGGGCCATTTGGCGCAATTTGTGCAAAACTGGGAGACACGGTCAACAGATGCTTGGGTCCTTCAAACGGTCTGGGGGTTCCATATAGAATTCTAAGGAGTTCCCTTGCAACCCTGCCGTCTTGTTTCCATGGCTATCTCCTGGGATTAGTCCAAGTAGGTAGACGTGGAAGTTACTCATCTCTGGTGAAAAGGTGTGATTGTCGTGACTACCCTGTACCCCAGGGGATTTCTATGCAATATATTTCTGGAAGATTAACAGGATGGGGGCCAGTGGCCTGCGATAAATCTCGGAGTTCGAGTGGCTGGTCCTCCATCAATTTAAGATTGGAGTGTATCCATCTTCTCAGGGACCTTTTGCAAGTTTCTGATTGGATGGCCCACCTGGACCTCAAGGAAGCCTATCTAACGATTCCCATTTTTCCACCTCAGACGTTTTTTTACAGTTCCAATAAAAGTTGCAAGTGTTTGAACTCACCTCTCTTCCTTTTGGTCTGTCTTCTGCTCCTTGGTGTTTCAGAGGTGTGGCGCCGCGGCCAGGGCGACTGACTCCGGAATCTGGGGATCACGGTTCGATTCCCGGCGCCGGCGGCAGAATAGCCCAGCACCATGTGACTCTGGGCAATAGCTTGCTTAATCTTCCCGACGGCCCCCAGCGCCTAGAGACCTTTACGGGTGATTGTGCGCTTTACAAATGTGGATTAATAATAATTAATTTCAGAAAGGTAATAAAACCAGTGGTAGAGCACCTCAGGGCTTGAGGAGTGGGGTTAATCATCTACTTGGACAATATCCTGATCTTGAATCAATGCCCCATATGTCTGGGGGAGCAGTTACAGATGACTATCGATCCGTTGGAGGATCTGTGGTTCGTCATCAATGAAGGGAAATCCTCCCTCATTCGGACACAAAAATTCCAATTCCTGGGGTTCCTGGTGGACTCAGTGAAGGCTACCCTCAGTCTCCCATCTTGCAACATGACCAGGATCAAACACTAACTCAGGACATTGCCCACACCACAATTGTTGCTATGCCACTTGGTTCGAATAGTGGGGTTGCTCTCATCTTCCATAGTCCGGGCCCTCTCCATTATCGGGCACTGTCGTGTCTGAAGAGATCTAAACTGTAGAAGGGCCTAACCTACTCAGTCAGTCCCGTTTTCAGGGGAGGCGAGAGATGAACGACAATAGTGGGTTTCCCACATGAAACCCTGGAATGACTGGGCAATTTTCGGCTCCCAACCAGACCTTGTGATAGAGTCAGATACCAGCGGTTCACGTTGGGGAGCTCGTTGCAGAGAATTTGTCACAGGCAGAAATTGGTCCTCCGCGGAACGAGAACTACACATAAACTGCCTGGAATTGATGGCGGGGTCATTTGCAGTCAAGTGCTGGACCAAGGACAGGACACAATGCTCTGTCTGCTCAAGATGGATAACATAGCGGCCGTTTACTACGTCAACCATCTTAGAGGGACGAGAACGAAGACCCTTTCAAATCTGGTCCGTACTCTATGGAATTACAGTCTGGATCATCAGTTTTCAGTGTCAGCAGAGCACCTGCTGGGGAAGTCCAATAAAATTGCAGATTGGCAATTCTGCTATTGGAAGGACGCCAGCCTGTAGAAGTTACACCAGCGGTTGTTTCAGCAGATTCAGGACAGGTGGGGGCCATTCTACATAGATCTGTTTCTCTCCTGGCTGGATTTTCAGCTGGAAAGATACTGCAGTTGGAGGCTGTATCCGAAAGTGGTAGCAACTGATGCATTTCTCCAAGACTGGAAGTCAGAAGCAGGATATGCCTTCCCGCCCTTTGCGAAGATAATGCTGCTTTGCGCCCCGGTGCAAATTAAGTAAGCAGAACTTGTGGTGATTACCCAGATTTGGAGATCTCAAGTATGGTTTCCAGTTCTGATAGAACATTCTTGGGATTCTCCAATCTCTCTACCCCGGTGTCTGGATATCCTCCAGGATCCCTGGGGCAATCCTCTCCATCTAGTTAGTTCTAGCAGGCTCTCTGTGTCTCATGATGGCCTGAAAGATTACAGAGAACACTGGAAAGTCCCAGGCATTTTACGAACAGCTTCCTCCCTACTCGCCAAGGCCTGGACGGATAGTATAAATAAATGATACCGGTCCCCCTGGACTAGATGGTTGGGTTGGTGTCTCCAACGCCAGGTGGATCCCTTTGGGTCGGTCATTGTCCATATCCTGAATTTCTTGGCAAACAGCCTCTGAAGGCTTGGTCTACAGATCCATAAATACCTTTCCGTCTGCGATTTCAGAGGGCCATCTTCCAGCTGATGGATGTCCATTCGGGGAACACCATTTGGTGTGCAAACTCATAAGGGGTATTAGTTTATCAGTTCCCCCAAACCCTGATATTCCAGCTCATGGGATTTAAACAACATTTTGAATCACTTCAACTCATGGCCTTCGAGTAAGTATCTTTTCGAGGAAACAATTGCCAGCAAAGTTGGCCACTCTGCTATGTTTGATTTCCTGCCGAAGGCTCTCGGATGTTCGAGCTCTGGATCTAACAGGTAGAGCATTTACTTTGGAAGGAGTAACTTTCCATATTGCTCGAAGATGAAAGAGAAATTCAAGAATTGTGTCATATCCAGCATTTCGAGAGATTCCAAAATGGTGTGTGGTTAGAACCATGAAAGCATACGAAGCTATCACTGAGGATATTCATCCTCATGGAGAGTGACAGTTGATCATGCTCACTAAGCCTCATAGAGCGGTTTCTTCCCCCACTATTGCCAGATGGGTCCATTGGCTAATGCAGAAGGCTGGTATTGACACTTCCAAATTTAGGGCTCACCCGGTGAGAGGTGCCATGGCCTCTAAATTGTTTTCATTGGGAGCCTGATTGGAAGACATTCTTAAGGCGGCAAACTGGTCATCCAATTCTACTTTTAAAAGGTTTTATTTTAAACCAATTTCCAGTCTAGCTCTATTGTGATACAAAAGCTTTAAACTAGCCTAATAATTGCCTCTGGGTTCTGACATCGAATACAAAATTTCCTAGCTAACATAACGGAAAGTTTCAATTCTATTAAGGACACGGAGGCCAGGATTAGCCCTCCCAATTCTCTGGTATGGCCATTAATCCATCCATACCATTGGGAGTCTGGGAACTACATTTTACACATGTGTTATGGTACATGTTTCAAGTATAGGACGTCTTTCTCATGTTCGACTTGAATTTATGCTAGTCTGTTACCTCAGATGTTTGACGATTGAGTTTCTAATCGTAGGAGAACAAGTGTCTCATTCTTGCTCCTTTTTTCACAGGAACGGCCACTTCTAAGTAGGACTAAAGTTCGATGCAAGGCGGCTTTATTTGCATGAAGAAAGAGGGAGATAGAGATCCCGGGGCTGACAGAGATCCCGGGGCTGATATAATGACGGTGCCGCTTCCTGATTGGATGAACTTCGTTCATTTCTTTCCCAAGTGTTTATGGGAAATGTAGTTTGTGACTCAAATCTTTAATGGTAAAGGCTGCTGGGAAATTAAAAGTGGAGAGAGAAAAGCCTAATCCTCACCTCCATGTCCTAAATAATAGAATTGAAATTTTCCGTTACAATAGCTAGGAAAGTTTTCATCCTTGTGTTAAATGGTTTTTCAACTGTACAAAAAAACATTAGTGCACAACCACAGATGGAAATCTTTGAATGTTTTTGTAATACAGGTTAACATCAATATTTATAGATGCTTGGCCATGCATGTAATGTACATACATGCAACGCTGCCATTTTGTAACAGGTTCAAAGTCCATTTAAAGATGGCTAACCATGATTGTGTACACATGGGTAGCCATCTTTGAATGGGCAAGAAACTCACTGCTAAATGGTCGCCACCTGCAGTGTGTGCATGGAGACTGCAAAATGAAACATTAAGCACAATTATTTTCTCAAGATAATTGGGCCACAACTCCTGGGCAGGCAAGGGGATCACTTTAATACTGACAGTTCACTTTCTGCACAGGCAGAATGTGCCACAGGAAAAGGGAGCCAATCGTGAAAATTGGCTGGCCCATTCGCCCATGTTGCATGCTGCGGTGGACACAACCAAACCGTGAATGACAACCAAAGGATGTAGAGATCTGGCAGAAAGCCCATGCAAGTTAAGCATATTAAACAGTTATATTTTTATTACACTCAGAAGATCTTGGCTAACCAGAATCCTAAACACACTAAACACAAATACAAATATAACATGCGGGTTAAATATCTATTAATCACAGATTTTTACACTAGAGCGATTTAGCTCCTTAGTAATCAGTCTCTACAAAGTATTCTTAAATTAGAAAACAGTATTACAATTTACCTACAAGTTTAAATAATACCTTTTTGAAGATGTACTAAATTAGCCAAATCAATGAGCCATGTATCAAGTTTGGTTTAGGAGTGGATATTTAGTTGCTCATCACATTTGTGCTAACCATGAAGCATCGCGGAAACCATGCTCGTTTCATATTGTGACAATCTTTTCATGTGAAGAAAATAATTTATTATGCACAGTGTAAAGCGCAGAGGAGCTAGAACATTGTGACTGGCTTCCTGCCGTGAACAATGTACACAAAAATAAGCTTGACGTCCTTAATCCGCACACTTTATTCTCCACATAATATTCACTTTCAGCTAGATTCATCAAAGTAAATTCGGCTCGCAAAGGGCCAGACTCTGAGAATCTGGCCCTTTGCGAGTGCAATTTTTGCATTTGGGATTCATCACCCCAAATGCAAAAATCGCAAATTGCGAAATCGCTAAATTGCGAGGAATTGCATTTAAGGAATCTCTATTTGAGATTCCTTAAATGCAATTCATGAACCATTTTTGAATTGCGAAATCGCTATTTTTGGCCGCTATTTACCGCGAAGTCTGACTTCGCGGTAAATAGTGAAAACTTCTAAGTTGAATGTTACACACACACATGTCCTTTGGACATGTGTGTGCGCAACATCAGTCTACATTTACATTTCTGGGGTGCTACAGGGTGTCCTTTGGACACCCCTGGCACCCTTGAAATCGCATCCTTATTTGCGATTAGCAATTTGCTAATTGCAAATAAGGAAGCTGTAGAAATCGCAAATAATATTGCGATTTCTACATGAATGCCGTTTTGCGAGTCTGTAATAGCGATTGCTTAATCGCTATTAAGGACTCGCAAAACATTACAATGATGAATCTGGGGGTTAGTTTCCAGGAAAGACGATAGTGTGTACCTCTTGATGCTACATTGTGTGCATTCACTGGAACCTTTTCCAACATGAAAATACAGTGTGTTCAATTAGCAGCACTCCGGGGCATATAGGATGTCAAGGTGTGTATCTCTCTGCCCCACAGCACCACTGAACCCCAGCTGCCGTAACATCTATTTATTTTACAACTATTTTTTAAATATCTGGCTATGGCAGTGTAACTTTACAACTATTAGAATGGCAAATGGCCATCGACAAAACACAGCCACCTGTAAATCGTGTCTGACGTGATATGTACTAAGAAAGAAGTTGCACTCAATCCTTCAACTACAATAAACTACAAGCCAATAACTTTACTGTAAATTGCTCCCTAGCTCTGCTTTGGAGCAACTTTTTGCTTGTATCATGTATCATAAAAGCAATTACTGAGCATCTGTTTGTATAACAATGTGCCATTTTATGGTGCATTGAAACAAAATGATGGCACTTCAAACTTGACTGCGAAAGAATGGAATTATGTTCAGCATCAATTTAAGGAAATTTGAAGAGCAAGTGGGACTCAATTCTGAATAGAAATGGTAAAGCGTCTTTCATAAAAACAACAAAAGGCTGCAAGCAACATTTTAAAACACTGGCTTTGTTTAAAAAACTATCGACAACAAAAAAAAGCTGACGGTCACTTTATATTCATGAAGTAATTGTGTGCATAAGATCTTATCTGTATTCCGCTAAAGCAGCAATTGTCTGTCAAACCCCGACGGGGTCGCCGCTTGATGAACTTAGGGTCCATTTAAGATTCTACGTCTGTTGCACGCACTGCACACGTGACCCCTGAGGTGCGCCGTTACATTTCACTCAGGACACACTGAATCAGTCTGCATGTTTTATGTACTAAACTCTTGTATCGTTTAGATAGCAATTGCTATCACAAATTGAGAAGGTAGTGTTGCAAATTTATTTAGAATGTTATTTAGTATTAACTAGACTCAAAGTCTCTCAGGGCGCTATAAATAAGCATTGCTCATTCATAAAACGTAATCGCCTTGGGTCGCAAATTGCTGAGAAATGGAATACAGGCATAAATTAGACAGAGTCGACATCTTACGGCCGTTCATGCATAAATCTGAATGTCAACACTTCCTCCCTTCGGCTTCTTTTCGGTAGCCCCAAAGAGTAAACACATCAGAGGGTTCACTCTTGGGCTACCAGAAACTGTTCAATAATCTAGGCCAGATATGGTAAAATGAGGAAGTCCACGAGACAGTCATGCTGTTAGCTTGGCAGGTATGTCATTGCCTTGGAGCTGCTGTCAGTGAAACCAGCCTCAGTTCAAGGTGGTGGCTCAGCTATAATGGTTATGTTGGTTACCCAATTAAACATACACATTTTACCAATCTTAGACAAATTTCGCCCTGCACAGATTCACTCTGAACTTCAGATCTCCCACAGATCTCAGCAATGTTTATTTCACAGAACTAGTTTTTCTGGATCCAATTTACATATTTCCTTCCCCAGAGCCAGAATCAATCTTAATTGTGCAAATGCCAAATAATGATTTAATTTACTGGACAAACATTATTATTGGTTATTTTTAAATTACGCATTTAAGGAATAGGGGATGAAAGCATCAAACCTCTTTTAAATCAAAGTGATTACCAGTGCGATTTTCTCATGTGAAGAGGTAGGGGTAAAGGTGAGGCGGAAGAATGACTTGAGCACGAAAATACCGGGTGTCTTCCACAATATCATACATATAGCCCTACAAGCCTCATTCCACTAAGGAGAGTGGGAGCCTATGTTCAACCAATATTGTCAAAGTATTCCATCCATAACCAGAGGATGCAATCAGGGGCGTGGCTGGGTCAGAACGTTTTTTTTGGGGGGGGGGGGGGGGGGGGGGGCGTCAGATTTTCCTATAACCAGGTTTGCATATATATAATGTTTCAATAAATTATACAACATGAAGGGTGCTTGATCGGTGCACAAGGGGCAATGGAAAGGGAAAGGAAAGTGGATTGGTAGGACGAATAAGAGAGAAAACAGAATATTTTGTATTATAACCACTGTTTTGAGGACTTTTAAAAACAAGCATTTGCAATGCAATAGGTCTCGCATTAGGAAAGTTTGAGCTATTGGCATTGTAAATGACAATATTTTTGTATGTGTTGGTTTTGAAAATGGATAAATTAATAGCATTGTTATTTACAATGCCAATAGCTTAAACTTTCGCAAATGTGACACCTATTGCATTTGTAATGCAATATGTGTTGTGTTGTGTTGAGAGTGGGAGAGCGGGACAGTGGGAGAGTCAGTGAGTGGGTGGGTGGGAGAGTGGGTGGGAGAGTCAGTGAGTGGGTGGGTGGGAGAGTCAGTGAGTGGGTGGGAGAGTCAGTGAGTGGGTGGGTGGGAGAGTCAGTGAGTGGGTGGGTGGGAGAGTCAGTGAGTGGGTGGGAGAGTCAGTGAGTGGGTGGGAGAGTCAGTGAGTGGGTGGGAGAGTCAGTGAGTGGGTGGGAGAGTCAGTGAGTGGGTGGGAGAGTCAGTGAGTGGGTGGGAGAGTCAGTGAGTGGGAGGGAGAGTCAGTGAATGGGAGGGAGAGTCAGTGAGTTGTAGGGCTGCATTACATTCCATGGCTTCCAATTAAAATTACCATCGGACAATGAATCCAGCAAATAAGGACTTTGGCTAAACAGCTCCCCCATTACCTGTTAAGACATTTTTCATCAAGTATCACTTGGACGCCCATGGACTGTGTGCTTGTGGCAGCTGTATGGGGCATTTGTTATTAGCATGCATAAGCTACTGCTGAAGGTCTTCGAGCAGTTTCCGGTTTTGCTTTATTATGCCTGAACATTAGTATGCAAACTACTAAAGACATTTCAATGTGATTCTCTCAAGGCTCGTTTGTCCCTTAGCACATCCCCAAATTCTCCTACAGACTTTACAGACTTTAACCTAGAGATTACTCTCCAGGTTAAGAGGGGAAAAAAACCTAAACATACACGGCGTTCCTGGCGATCAGAATCACGGCAGTAATGGTAACTGCTTTTGCTACTCGAAATGCGAGCCTTAGCGATTTTATTTAGGAGTGGCTATAATTAAACATAATGCATTTTATTTTTCTTGACTGCTGTACTGACCTGTGAACAAAAGAAACTAATTCTGACTGCCAGAAAAGAGCATCATAGTTGCATCCCAGAATCATGCAAGGTCAATAGCCACTGCACAGTATGCCTTTTACAGTAAAATAAAAATGAAGGTGGGTGCGTGGCTGCTGCGCTCGGCGCTCTTCTACTGGGGCCCAGGGGGCTGCATTGTTAATGTTAATGTACTCGCGACGCCACTTGCCTTGGCTGTTAGTCCGGGTCAGCTGTGGGTGTGTGTGTGGACGATTCGTCGCTGTAAATACGGCGTTTGCCAAAATGAGCTCGGCAGCAACCCTCGTACAGAAATAGAGTAGCTGAAAAAAAGTGCATACCTCTCCCCGTTTTCAAGATCCACCCAAGTAACAGAACTATGCATGTATTTTGTTTTTAAAAACAGCTTTATACAATGCCTTGGATATATACAAAATCACTGATCATATTGTATTGTAATTAAGGGGGGGGGCTAAATAAGGTCATGAAAATGGTTGACTAATGTTCTGTACCGTTTTCTCTTTACAGTAACTAAAGTATATTCGCCATTTTTTAGGAATCTCAGCTTGCTACCTTTGAAACGTTAGGCTTCTGCGATGAAGAGCTCTGTACTTCCCAGATGGAAAATACTTTAAGTGGATAACACAAACCAAGGTTGCCCACGTGCTTTCAGTCTTATGGAAAGTGCTAAATATTTTTATCAAAAACTATTAAGAGCTGTTTACATTCTGTCTGCTTTTGACAGACGGCAGAATCCCTCACTCTCCGCATGAATTGTGGGAACTATGTCACGATGCAGTAAAAGGACACTTTCTGAACAGGAAAGTGCAGTTTTCAAAACACCAAACCTTCTGGAGAGTGCATGCGGCCGTTTCCCTACAGAAAAACTATAAACAAAAATCCCCCCGGCCCTCACTTACCTACCTCCGGCCGCTGGAACACGCTGTGACGCACACCGAAAGTCGTCCTGGAGCGCGCCTCGGCAGGAGGACAGGAGCGTGATGCGCGTGAACGTGCACATTGACGTTCCCGCGCGTTCACGGACCTGAGTCGGCTCGTTCACCGGTCTAGAGCTGCTCGTTCACAGCTCACACTCCCTTGGCAGGGAGGAAGGTGACTATAGAACTCGCTGGCGGGAGCGCTTCGCGCTCCAATGCCAGGCGAGCCCTAAAGAGTAGGTGTGCATTTTTGTCTATGTGTATGTAAACATCCCTTTGAACTTCGACTGACATCGCACAATACCCGACTGAAAGCATCTGTACCCAACTATTTATCAGAAAATACATGCATGGGGGGGGGGTGAAACACCCCAAACACCCCGCCCCCCTGAATCTATACACCTGGATGCACTGGGTGCAACAATATGCCTAGGTGTGCGTTTAAGGCTGATGGCATGTGCCAGAACAGGCATCGCCATTGATAGTCTACACAATTGATGGTGCCATTCTGATGTGGCAATACATATGGGTCATCTAGTAGCCCTCCCCATTACCTGGAGAGTCCGGGCAAATAGGCCTTATTTACAGTCCTGGGACCGAACACTGGATGGATTTAGGAACAATTGCTCTTACCCATAACCAGATAGTCATTACAACAAGCTCCGGAGAAAATACATAATTAACTAAGTAAATACTAGTGCAGGAATCACCACGCAAAATGGGGCATGTTGCAACACTCCAACGGCATTTTTTATTTTTTTTACAATGTCGAGTGCCGTCATTTATGGTCTGTACTCTCGTCAGCGACCTGTACATAGCACTATATAAACTGCACAATTCAGTTTATTTTTTCTATGACAAGTCAGTGATAAGCATTGGACTCTCACATACCATTCATACACAGGAACACAAAAAGGCAAGGGAGATAAAAACAAATCCAGCTCGTTTGTTGCTTCCTTTTTACGTTTGATTTAATGCGGTCTGCACAATTCATGGCGAATTACAGCATACAACAAAAAAAGACTGCGAGGGTTTGTCTCTGGAATTGCTTATTGATCGGTGATTTGTTAAGAGAAACTTATGCAAGTAGCATGGCTCTGCACCAGGCGCTTCATCTCGTTCCTGCTAATGCATTATCTATTCTCATTGCTAGCCCACTGCTGCTAGTAAAATAAAGTGCATGTGCCGAAGAGCAATTAGGGGCAGGCATTTCTCGTGGTAACTTTGCTACACATAGCTATGGCCGGTCGACTGATGGCAAGCAACATCCTTGTTTTCAAATCAGGGCTCGACTCCATATATTACACCGATTAATTGAATGGCCGCATTTGTCAGCAAGTAAAAAAAAATTGAAAAGCTTGACAACTAAAAGAATTCAAAAGGAAGGGCTCGGATGTTGCAAGTTGAGAACCAAATTCTTGGGTATTTAAGAAATCAGCACATTCTGAGAGTTGTCTTCATTTGCTTCAATAACCAATTAATTTGATGGCACGGATTTGTAAAGGAGAAGTCCTGGATGCAGTAATCACCGATTAAGGTCTCTGAAGGGATCTGATACGTCTTCTTATGCCATCTGTTGGAATTAAGGTAATACATTGCATTGCAAATAAGTGGGATTAAAGCAAAGAGGGAAAGGATGGAATGAACCATGCAGAGAGCACTGCTTAGCTATTAAAATGTGCTCATGCAAATGAGGGCAGTAATTGAATGGGCATAAAGACTAAAGTGCTCCTTCATGCAGCAGAAGTGATTTTTATGCCTCTCCTCATCTCAATTCTGATTTTGGTCAGCAAAGGATTTAAATATTAAGAGGACATGAAATCTACATCCATACATTCATATGTCCTTCTTTGTTGCCTGGTTTTCCACTGTCCCTCTAGGTGTGCCTGGTTGCGTACTGTCTTGACCGCTATGAGGGAATATGTGTCTGGATGGCTGTCCTTTGTGCATCTCAACCCATGCATTCTGGATGTCCATAACGGTCTCCACCTGACATTTCTATTAGTCTGCTATTCCAAACTCTGGGCATGATTTATATCTTCATGGATGGGATATAATGGGTTTTATGTTTCGGCGGATTGGATATCCGTCACCGTTGTGATGGAGTAATACGTTGCCAAGATCTAAATCAGGCCGCCTGCCAGGTCTGGATTCTTCATATTTTGCCTTTTCTTGATTTAGAGATCGCTCTCTACAGCTCTCTCTACAGCTCTCTCTCTAGCTCTCTATATCTCTCTAGCTCTGTCTCTATATCTCCTTCCCTCTTCTGAAGTCTAATATCCTCTTCTGCTTCCCCCTTGACAACAATATACCCAAGATAACCTACACAACAGCTGTCCACATTTGATTGCTCTTATTCCCTCCTTTCTTTTTTCTTGACACATTAGCACTTTAAGATGGTGTTAGAGCAGAATTAAAGGTACACATGCAACCAACATAACTTAACACATCTCTCACTCCGTGTATATGGAGGACTGTATGTCAAGTGGACTATGGGCCCAGATTAATCAGGTATGTATTCACTGGTGCCTGTTTGGATGTCACTATGTTGCTTTGTCCGCATCTGTCAATGTTAGCTTGGAAAATAAAATCTGCCTACTCAAGCACACGTACTATATGAAAGTCAAACGAATGGCTTTATCAATGCTTGTCTTGTAGTGTTACAGTTAGTTATCAAGGTAAAGGGTATATGCACATAACATTTTAGTTCCAAGGCATGGGTGTTGGAAGGCAAAGTCCACCATTTGGCAATACGCAAAGAGTCTGTTCATTTTTCTTCACAGTGAGTGTAAGCAATCATCACAAATGGTTAGAAGACTACGTTAAGAAAAGAGCCTCAGATGACTATGAATCTGATATTAAGCTTGACTTTTTTCTTAAAGTGAAAACCATGAGGTCACTACTTGGTAGTTCTAGTTCGAATCATATTTTGATAGGGCGAGCATTTTTGTGTTTGCTAATTATTTTGGCAGTGTTTGATGAAACTTCATGCAATTCGCCTCAGCTTCTTCCTGGAAAGTTTTGGGGTGAACAGTCAAGTGGGGGGCTGAGAAAAATGGGGGTTCCAAAATGTGTTTTGGCAGTTCATTTTTCCATTGGAAAATTAGACACTTCTACAGCCCAAACGACTGAGCGGAATTGACTCCATTCAGTAGTTTCAGATAAATGAAGGTTTTAAAAAACTTTAGGTATTTAACGCTATGGAGGATCCGCAGAGTCAATAAATCTCAAGATGAGATCGAATGGCTGCTACCACATCAACAAACATGCGATGGCAGCCATCTAAGGACTCTGGTACTGAGTCTCACGTCCTAAAAAAGATATAAGGGGACGAGGTAGAGATTCTCTGCTCCTCTACTCCCATGGTGTGGGTTCAAATTCAGCATTTTTTAATATGCAGATCGGAGGCTCTGAGAGAAGTAAAAAATCATGGTCGTGGGGACACATTCCTGGGGACCAGAACATCTAGAAAGGGGAGGGGGCATGTGTCGGACCCTCCCTCCCCAAACCTCATTCACCAGTGTCAGATCTTAGCACTGTCCAGGGGACCCCATCTCGTGAGATGTTGCTGTTTTCTGCCAGGTATAGTGTGGAAATACTGGGCTGAAAAAGTAATTTTACTCCAGCTCGGTGAGAGCCCAGGTAGGAGCAATGGAATGGTGCCAGCTCCCGCCAGCCCCCTATAGGGTGCTGGCGGAGAGGCGGCTGGGGCTGTGGGGGTTTTGGCGCCCCCCCTAGTTACCTCCAGGGACAAATAAAGATGTGTGTCCTGGGTGGGCAACGGGACACCCACAATTTAATTTAAGAAACACCTAATAAATGAGTGGTAGAAACCAGTATTATTCACCAATATGGTAAGGAGCACCCCATAATGCCCCAGGACATTTTTTATTATTGCTTGTGATTTCCCTAGAAGGGGCAGGGTCACTTCCAAACATTTTTGTAATAATGAGGGGGTGGACTAAGTGCAGCAGCCAGCTCCCAACAACATAAAAAAGTAAGTCTCCTGATTCACTGAACACATGATCCTCTGCGAGCGCCCTGCCCCCTTAGCACACGGCCTTTCACTGTGTGCAGTGGACAGTTGGCTGCAAGGTCTGGACTGCAACTAGCTCCTGCACCCAGCCTCCTCAGGGTGGCTATGTGATGGTACAATATAAAGGATGTTATTTTAAATAAATCAGACTCATTGACTTTGTCAAAGATTCAACACCAATATATAAAAACTGGGCATATTCGCTTTATAAAGGACTGAGCATATCAACATATAAAGAGCAGAACTATAATCATGTAAAAAAAAGTCACCAATAACTATAATCAACATTTTATTTCAATAATTCACACAATGAAATATTTAATAAAAGGGATTGTCTTATAAAACTTTTAATAACAATTTCATTAAAAAAAAAAAATCAACATACCACAGTCTTCCATAATGAAGGAAAGCCTAGGGATCGATGCTCTGCATACAGACCCATCTCCCTTCTTAACGCGGAGCCCTAAATTCTTGCCAAACTACTAGCTACCAGGTTAATTAAGGTCATAAGCAGTCTAGTGCATGCTGACCAATCAAGTTTCATACCACAGCGGAACACAGCCCTAAATTTGTGGCGAGTACATGGTGTCTTGGGCTGGGCGCCAATATATAATCCCTTGACACCTCGATGGCATTTGACACAATAGAGTGGCCGTATCTCATGGCAGTGCTTGAGAAGTTTAGCTTCGGACCTACCTTTGTATCCTGGATCAGATTACTATATGCTGCACCACAGGCACAGGTAGTAGTTAATAACAAGCGCTCCAAGGCCTTTGAGCTCAGGGGTGCCCGTTGTCACTATTATTTGCTCTGTCCCTGGAGCCGCTGGAGACCTGGATCCGACAGGACCCTGTTATTTGTGGACTGAAATGCTCACAGGAATGGGAGGATCGCATCTCCCTATATGCAGATGCCATTCTCCTTTTTTTAACCTCCCCCCGTAGATCACTCAAAAGTATCCTAGACATTTTTGCAGCATTTGGATGGCACTCCGGGTTCTCCATTAATTGGGATAAGTCACTACTGTATGTATTTCAGGGAGCCCCCCCCCTCACTTGTTTGACGACTGCCCCATTCAGATGGCGCAGGGTGGATTTCGTTATTTGGGAATATTCGTTACCCGGGACCCCAAACTGCACTATGACAGGAACCTGCGCCCACTTCTACAGAGGTTGCGGCGAGATATCGCTGCTTGGAAGACGCGGCCTCTTTCACTCCTGGGGCGGGTAGCATTATTTAAAATGATGTCCCTACCCCGCTTCTTGTATGCATTACAGAATGCGCCCAATCCGGTGTCAGCCAGGTATTTCAGGGCAATAGAAGGTATTCAGAGGGAACTGATCTGGAGCGGGAGACCTCAGATAGCACATAAAAAACTGGTCCTCAACTGGTATGACGGCTGCTCCCAGATATTAAAAAATATTACTGGGCCGCCTAACTTGCTGCCAATCAACCAGGCTACTTACCGCGAACCCCATGATCCAGGATATGCCATGGACATATGGCTTTTGCCAGGCGGAAACTTTCTGGTGGCACTGTACTCCCCGCGGAGGAAACTGTCACTCACTGGTCCAACCGAACATGCGGTGCGGATCGGGCAGGATGTCCAAAATAGTATGGGCTGGAGAGATAGACGGACTCTTGGCACCCCTCTTTGGGACACGGAACAACTGGGTCTGCTGCGGGACTCCAAGGGGTTTGATAGATAGGACCTCATAGGCAGATCGCGTGTAGGTGATCTTTGGTTCAAGGGAGAGGTGCTATCATTTTCTGCACTGAAACAACAATATGACATGGCGGATACAGAAATCTTCCGTTATTTAAAGATCCGCCATGCCCTCTATGCGAACATATCTAGGGATGCATCCCTCCCTGACTCCTCCCCACTGGAGGATAGGCTCCTAGATGGCTACTTGCCGGAAAAAGTGGTTTCCCTTACGTAAAAGAAACTATTGCACAATAACCCTGACCCCCTTGAGAAGCTTAGGGAGCAGTGCGTGGCAGAGGAACTTGAAATAAATGACAATGAATGGTGGGAGGCGGTCGCATCCCCCCCGAGAGGTGGCTATTTCCACCCAATTGAGGCTGATCAAACTCAAGATCATTCATAGGATCTATATCACAGTACCACCATTGTTGCGCATGGGGAAAGAGGGTGAGAGTGAGTGCCGTAGAGGGTGTGGGCAGGAGAGCACGTTTAGGCACATCCTATGGGAATGCAACAGTATTCAGAGATTTTGGCAAGCTGTACATCGGACCTTTAGGATGGTCTTGCATAAAACCATACACCCTGAAGCTAAACGCTACCTCCCTAACATATGGGAGCCAACAGCCCTTAACACCTTAGAGAAAACTTCGGTAACCCTGGGTCAAGCGGCGGCCAAACAGAACATAGCACAGCACTGGGGGTTCAGCATGCCACCTACACTATCAAAATGGAAACAAAACCTGGACTGGTGCATGTTTCGGGAAAAGACAGTATACATTGCCCGGGGTGTCCAAAAAAGTGGTCCTCAATCTGGGGTGCCTGGAATGATTACAGAGGAGGGATATGTGAGGTACCTGTGCCACCAACAGAAGACGCGGACCGGTCTTCGTAAGTCCAAGTATTGAAATCTGTTGTGATGTAATAATGCAATCCGTTATGTGTGTATCATGGAAGATTTTGTAGTTTTTAATGCAATGCCACTGTCTCATTGTACTTGTATGGTCAATAAAAATAATTTTTTTTAAAAACATGTCCGAATCTTTAACATTTTTTCAGCCCACAAAATGCAGTCATAAAAACAACCACAGGAGAGCTTTAACTCTAGATAATTGAGCATAGATCTTCGTCTAGGAGAACAATGTGGTAATCGCTCCTGGTGTTATGGATTTAATGACCCAGGAGGATTTTTTTTCCAATTTTTCTTGGGGGCTGCTGCATGCCCTACAACCCCGCAAAACATAAAACAAAAATGCCTGGTGGTACCCCTGCCCTTTCTAGGGGCACCACCAGAATAAAAAGTCCTGGCAGGGCATTATGAGGCACTTCATGCCAAAGCAGTGAATATATATAATAAAGGAGCAGATCATTACCATGGGGAACCCCCATCATTATTTTTGCTGGGGGCCACAGTTGAAGCTGCAGGTGGACCCAGGGGCTGCGCAAGAGCCAACAACATAACTTTCTTTATTTAGTTATCTTGTTAAAAACAACTGGGTTGCCCTGGTGCTCATCAGGGGCACCGCACATCATTTTTCAGGTTGTGTGATGTGGGGGGAGCTACAGCAGCCACTGCCAGCTCCCCGGCCAGCTCAATTTCATTGATCCTGTTATGGAGAAGAGCAGCATTTTTTACTACTCCTGCCCAAGGAGGCAGCAAAGTTATGTTCCCTGCCCGATAGAATGTGGGCAGTTATGCAAGCAAATTCCCGGACAGGGAACTACAGTGTCCCAAGAGATAATGTCTCCGGGCCACTACAACTTATCAGGCCCCTGGGAGCCCAGTCAGATACTCCATGGCATGAAATATATAATCTTTTTTGTACTTCATTTTCAAAAACGAATTCATGGATTTACAACAACACAAAAAGCACAACTTTAGGACCAAGATTTAGCTTTCTGCCAAATTTGGTGTAAACATCAGTTTTTACGTATCGCTTTAAACATTTTCAATGGAAAAAACGTGTTTAGGGACCCCTCCATTTTCTCAGCCACCACTTAACAGATCACCCTGAAACTTTCCAATAACGAGAGTTAAAAAAGATGATAAAAATGAGACAATACATCACAACTGTCAAAGATAGGTGACTTATTTCAAATCAACTATATCAGTGTTATTGAACTAGAAAAGTTGAAATGCTGCGTTCCTGTACGGATTCAAACTAGCCACTTGTAGGTTAAACACAATTCTCAGCAGAAAGGTCTTAATTTGATGAGCTAGTATTGCTACTCTGTCTCTCAGAATATGATTGGTCTTTGTGGAAGTATTGGTTGTAATTTCTCAATTTCTTTGTCTGAATGGTTTAGGAAAATAACTACTCCCTAGCAAGTGGAGCCACAGAACAAGGAATAACACTGAATCAAATATTAAAAACAAGAACTGATAAACTTGAATACATTTTTTAAATCAAAGTTTCATCCTTGCACTGTAGACGTTTCCAGCCCAATAGTTCAAGAGATTTATTTAATATACACTAAAATGAGTTCAGTAAAGTTAAACAACAGTCCACAAGGTTACCTCTGGTTTTCATTGCACTTTCTTTTGATATTTCATAACTAATAATTATGTGCAACTGGGAATAGAAGTCATTAACAGGAAAAGGATATGGTGCTGCATTTATTCAAATCTATCATTAGATCATCTCTTTCTTTGCTGTACACAAACAAGGACTCCTGCAAAAGTCTATTGAGGTATGCTGCTATTAAACTATTAAATGTTTTAGGTTCTCAAAAACAATATGCGGGTCAGATATTTCGAGATATTAGAACAAATTGCATTGCCTTGCTGCACCTTCTCATGCCCATTAATGTCAATTATCCATTTATAAAGATTTTCTAAGATAACAAGGAGAGTATTAGTATTTTAATTCTTGGAC
Source organism: Lissotriton helveticus (assembly GCF_964261635.1). Classification (NCBI taxonomy): domain Eukaryota; kingdom Metazoa; phylum Chordata; class Amphibia; order Caudata; family Salamandridae; genus Lissotriton; species Lissotriton helveticus. The sequence continues at coordinate 1,376,280,438 of NC_136069.1, read as the reverse complement.
CCTATCAGATCACTTTGTCCAAACACAAACTAACTTAACGGCCTAGGAAGCAAGAAAACTTAAAGTAAAACAGAATCACGTTTGTATCATGTAGTACCATCCCTTTATATTACATGAGGTGATCCAGCATACTGTGTCCTTTCAGTTCGTTAATCAGTGTAAATAAATCAGAACCCAAAAACATCCTCAAACAAATTTTCACAGGAACACATACTTTGATGCCATGTAAAGCTCGACATTGAGTCTTCATTGTACAACACCCCTACACCCTTCACACGGTTGTGTTCACAGTTTCTAGAACAAATAGTGCCCCATTTAAAAAGGTACCATCTATTTAGTGGGCCACCGGGTAAATAGTGAATATTGTCTGCTATGTACTTGGCCGCTGGCTAATAGAAGACATATTTTACAGTTTGGCTAATGACCTTAAAAATAGCAGAGAAGGTGGCCAACCATCATGGCCGCAGAGACGTGATCTTGCTCAGCTCCGCACCTGAGCCCCGTAAAAGTGCTTTTCTAGCGCCCAGTCCCGGGCCGATGGAGGAGAGACCGGCTAGACTGGAATTCTAAACATTGGAGAGAAGCCTAAAACAGCCCAGAGGAATCTGGCCGAGTTCACGGCCGCCTAGTCATCATGGTGGCCGAGCTGCGCTGTAACGGAAACCTCCCCCCAAGCCTTCGAGCACCCCCTAACCTGATAGCCGCAGGGGGCACGGGAGAAGAACCAACGAGCCTAAGCCCTTTGGAGACACAGTACAGAACTGGCGAATTCGGGACAGTAGCACTGGACCGGGCGCACCAGGCGGCCGCGAGGCTGCATCCACAAAATGGCGGTGAGAGGCAGGTCATGAGATGCACCCCCCCAGAGATGCAGCACACACTGGGTATATAACAAGGTCTGACAAATAGGCCTTGCACCCCCGAGGACGCCTGGGGAATGGAGCAGCCACTCCCAACAAGAATGAGGAGGTGAGAGCAGCCTTCCCCTCAGCAGAACACTTGAACACTGACACGATACACAGGGAGACTGCATTTTAAAGCAAGCAGTCTACGGCACGACTCACTGCAAAATACTGATGGGCCCTGTGGTGAGGTGGGGGAGAAGAGAATCCCTGAAGGAGATGCCTGACCTCTCGCTTGACCCTAAGATGGTGCCTGTAATCCCTATAACAAGCGGAGGATGTCCCACTGAAGTCACACACTATACCCAGCTGAGGGAATTAAGTACCGAGGCACACCAGGAACCAGAGGGACCCAGTTAGAGGCGAAGGGGGAGACTTGGCCCTCCCCCAATGATACAGCACTCCCTACACAAATCAAAAGTCCTGCGAGCAGAGAAGGGAGGAGTGCGATACAGAGCTGCCCATATGCCACCCTAAAAAGGGCATCCCAACAAGGTCTCCAGTTATTTTGGGAACCCTAAAGCAGGAGAGGCTCAGGTGATGCAGGGAAACCAGGAAACGGGGGGAGATGGCACTCACCCGCGAAGACCTCCTGGCGACGCTAATAGAGTTCAAAAGGGAACTTAGAGAGGACATAAAAGCAGACATAAGCACCTCCTTTGATGCCTTCAAATCCGAAATGGGAGCAAAACTTACTGAGCTCTGGGCCAACGTGGACTCCATTGGGACTCGCACTCTTGATCTCGAGGCGAAATGCCAGGACCTGGAAGATTGCCTCCAGCCGCTTGAAGAAGTATCAGAGTCACTTACGGCCTAGCTGAATTCTGCGCTTCTCAAATGTGAGGAGAGGAGAATCGCTCCCTAAGGGATAATATAAGGGTCTGTGGCCTAGAGGAGGGAGGAGAAGGAATGGATCTGGAAGTGTATATGGTGGGTCTGTTCACCAGCATTTTGTGCGAGGGGGCACATGAAATTCTTCTGGATCGGTCCACAGGGTGGGTCCTGCTTTACAAGGAAAAAAATCACCAAAAGAGACATCTTAGCCAAAATTGCCTCCTTCAAGACTAAAGAAATGGTGCTCCGAAAGCTCGAGAAAGTGACTGATTTTTTTTAATGGAGTGCAGCTTATATCTCCTGGATCAGTAGGATTAACACCATAAAGATGAACGTGCTACCCAGTCTCTTCCAGGAGCAGCCTATCCTGCCTGAAAAGGGACTCTACTGAGTTGAAAACCATGATTATAAAGTTCATCCGGCAGGGACAATGGGCGCAGCTCTCTCACTACCTCCTGATGAGGACACAAGCCAAGGGGGGCCTCGCTCTGCCTGACTTTCTAATATACTATAGGGCAGCTCAGCTGCGGGTCCTAAGTGAATGGTCACTCAGGGAGTCGGAAAAATTGTGGCTCCTTATCGACAGACAGGTTAGGGGTAGAACCATTTGGGATAAACCCTGGAGACAGAAGTCGGACAGGTCCCCTAACACTTACTTGAGCATCCCTACAGCATTAACCCTCCAGGCATGGGATACGGTGACCTAGACCATGCCTCGGACTACATTCCCGCCCCTTATACTCCCATCCGTTTTAGCACTGCCTTTCCCCCTGCACTTTATTAAGGGCCCTTTGATCTTTGGAGGGAGGGAGGCTGCATCATGATTTCAGACCTTTTTTATGGAGATAAAATATGCCCCTTCGCTGACTGTATGACCCGTTTCTAACTCCCACAAATGGAAGCCTATCAGTGCACACAGTTGGTGCATTGGGTCCAGCAACCACCTATCGGCCAGGCAGCCACTAGGGAACTGCTCCAGCTGGACATATTTGTTTGCACCGGAACCATGGGGAAGGGATGCATTTCTTTTCTATATACCCTTTTGCTCACTTTGACACCGCAGCACCTGCAGCGTCACAGAACATTCTGCGAGGGCATGCTAGCGTCACCACCCTCAGAGAAGCAATGGGACTCCTTGTACAAAGATATTGCGAAATGTAAACGCTGCATGTATTTGAGAGAAGCCCACTATGAAACCTTATATGACTGGTACCTCCACCCACAGAAACTGCACTCAATCTTTCCCGATACGTCTGATCATTGCTGGCGAGGGTGCGGCCTTCTGGGCAACTTTAAGCATCTATGGTGGGACTGCCTCGCCTACAGACCTTAGGGAAAGAAATTCTGTCCCAGATTAAACTCATCCTGGGGAACCCGATTGGGGATTCTACAGTACATATACTACTGGGAGTTCATGATCCATTGTTCAAATACAAGACACAGGGAGACACGTCCATCATGTGGCTATGTCTAGGGGCAGCCAAGATGGTTGTGGCGGCAGCCTGGAAGAAGCTAGAAGCTCCCTCACTTACCCAATGGCATGCCCGCTTGTGGCGCGCACTGGCCCTGGAACGTCTATCAGACATCGCAGAAGATTCCCGCAGGAGCTTCGATTATATCTGGAGCCATTTGGTCAGCTATCTATCGGAGGGACTCCATCTATTTACTTGCAGCCCAAGATTGAGGGCGCTACATCTTTTCCTGTTTTAATAAAGACCCACCTCCCCCAGAGGATTGGTCCTCAGGTATATCACCCTCTATTATATTAGCTTATGAGCCTTCCTGGGTATGGTGGTTAGTGTATTTTTTTGTTTTCTCTTTTGCTTTTCCATGTTACCTCACTTACCCAACGGGTTTGGTTGGTTTACCACTGAAAGCGTTCAATTATTCCAGAAGCTTACAGAGGGTGCATGCACTTACTCCCTTTTTATGGTTAATTTGCCTACTCTCCAAAGCAATGCATGGTCTTCCTCTTTGAACTGACTCCCAGGAGCCGTCCACAATGTATTATGAAACTGTGTCTATACTATAGCTATCTAATGTCTGGACTGTGCTCCTGTGAAGATTCTACCCTTTGCCCAGTGGCTGTGCCATTGAAAAGGAAACTATTTACCTGGCAGCTAGCTAAATAGCTGAGGTTATGTACTATTTTGCCAGCAGACATGCAAATTGGAAAGAAACTTTACTATTTGTATTGATGATGAGAGAGGCACTCCAATGTTGTAGATTTTAGTTATCACACTTCTGTTGTATCTCGTACACCCTTTGTATTCTGAATTTGGTCCTGGCCCTTTATATTCAAAAGAATTCTGTTCATACGATAAACCCGAAGTTTATGTAATGAGATGAAGAACAGTGATACTCATCACCATCAGAAAAAAGAAAACGTTTTCTAAGAAATTCTTATTACTTCACAAAAGGGACACAAGTCTTAGGGCTAGATGTTCAAACGATTTGCGACTCGCCTTCCCTGTTATGGTCTTCCTATCCTTGTTCCTCAGAGTCCTTATCCCTCTCCATATTCTGTCCCTTTCCCTGACCCTCTTGGTCCTGGTCTTTTTAGTTTGGGTTCTCCTGAGCCTTGTTCTCTTGGACGGGGTCTAGCAGAGCAGTCCTCTCAGTCTGTTCTACTTTGTCCTAGCCATCCAGGTTCTTCTTGTTCTATTGGGATATTTATAAAAATACTGGTCTTTTGGCCTTGCTGGCCTTTGTGGTTCCCCAAATCTGGGCTCATCTGAACCGGTTTCTTTCTTGTCTTCACAACCCTAGGTGCCTTCTCACCCTGGACCTCCTAGCATTGGTACCACAGGTCCTGGTCTCTCGGGTCCCCTTGATCCATTTAATCTCTCGTGTCTTGGCCCTCAAACTTTGAACTCCTGGTTTGGATTGTTCTGGTCCCCCTGAACTAGTTCTTTGTTCTCTCAAGTCCTGCTGGTGCTACAGTCTCTGGTCCTTGATCTCTTCATCAAGGGTTTCCTTGTTTAGGTCATCATGTGCCAGTTAATTTTGGTCCTGGTCTACCAGCCACCATCGATCAAGTCCTTTGATCTGAAAGACTCTGGTTAGCCTTCTTACATCTGATAAGGGAGAGGAAGCATACCGCCCGGCATATCAACTCACACTTGGCCCAGGTGCATTTTGTGCTAAATGTAGTGCATGAGAACATTCACTTTAGCTTAAAGTCTTCAGTAGTCACCATTATTGGCACAGTCAGTGCTATGTATCTCTACAAGCAGGTTTCTGATCCTCCTTACCCTGGTCCTATGACCAGAGAGGATTGATGTGGTATTCTGAACCTGGTCTCCTAGGTACTGGTCTTCATGGCCCTCCTAGCCTGGTTTCCGTCCATTCTGGTCATTATCCTTTTAATTTACCCAGTCCTCCTTGCTCTGGTCTTCTGGATGACATTGGTATGCCCCCCTACCCTCATCTTCCTTTCGCAGCTCATCTTCTTAAAGCCTATCCTGCTTTTCCCAGTCCCCGCTTCTAATGGCTTGTGCTTCTTGTCCCGATCTTCATAGTCTTCAATCTGGTACGGATTCCCTTGTTCCTAGTTCCCCTGCTCCTTGTCCTCATCAAGCCAAGATGGTCTATCCTGCCAAGACACAGACCCTCCATTGTGACACTGCCTGGGAGGAATACACAAAGGCCAACTGCAACGAGTCATGTGACCCAGGAATTGGCTGCAGCAACCAAATCGTTTAGGAAAAGAAAACAACAACTTTATTAAAGCTGCATTTTCAGAATTGTGACTTAAAATCCAACTTTACCATTAAAGAAGGCTTTAAATTACAATTCCTCAGACACTAAACACATTGTAACATTTGAATGTGAGCAGGTAGGTACCACCTATTAAATGTAATAAGGTATCCAGATGTTATCCTATGAGAGAGGTAGGCCTTGCAGTAGTGCAAAGTGAATGTAGGAGTTTTTCACAACCAGGATATGTAAAACTTAAAAGTACATATCCAACATTTTAAATACAATACACTATGCCCTTTGGGATGTTTAGCGCCTACCATATGGGTGACATTCATTAAAAAGGAAGGTTTAGGGACGGGTTTTAAAAGGCTACTTAAGTGTGTGGCACAATCAGTGCTGCAGGCCTATTAGTAGCATTTAATTTATGGGTCATGGGCACCCATATTACCACTTTACTAGGGACTCAGAAGTAAAGTAAATGTGCCAGTTTGGTGCAAGTCAATTTTACCATGTTTAAAGGAGAAAGCACTTTAACACTGGTTAGCAGTGATAAGGTGTGCAGAGCCCTAAGACCAACAAAAATGAATTCAGTAAAACAAAATTTAACAGTAAAGTACATTTAACAGTGTTGAGATTAATTGAGCATGTAAAGCTCAAAATCATATAAAGTACATCTTACTCTTTATTAAACTCATTACAGCTGGTGGTGAGAAAGTAAAAACAGCAGTTTCAGTGCAAAAGATATATACCCAAACTATACATGATGACTTGGGAGGAGAGGCAGCTTAACATTGTTACTGCCATTTTCAAAAGAGTGCTTTTCAACAGTTGTAGGAAGAGTAAACATGTAATAGAGCGCATACCGTACTCTAAATGTAGGGGTGCACTATACTCCTGATTTAAACGCACCCGCATATGTTTTCAGTGTCACAATGTATTATGTTTATTAAATGCATTTATTCTACAAGTTAACCAAGAAATGTAATGTGCATTTTAAATAGCCTTCAGATATATTAGAAGACACAATTATTTTGTATACACAGGTGCAGGGAGACATTCATGCTCATGTAATCGTGTTTGTTAAAGTTGCCTGCAGTCTAGGCCCCGAGCTGCAGGTTGTTTACGGTTTCACTTCCTCAACTACTGAAGAATTAATTGAATGTATCTTTGTTTGTGCTAGAACAGTATGGTCTCATCCCATTGTAGGTATAAGAAATTTACCATCATTATTTTAGTTTAGGGAGATAACTGGAATGTCTTTGAACAGTCTGAGAGGGGAGGATACACTCCAAGGTCACAAGAAGGGAAGATGAATTAATTAAAGAAGTCATTGAAAATCACCGAAACCCTGAGGAAGTGAAATAATTTATAAAGTGATACATTGAGGAAGGGGCTGAATATATCCTTTTTGTATTGTACGCAGGGACAGAAGAACAAACTTCTAGATTTTCGGAGGAGAAGGAGGAACTTAAGAGCGAGCTCCATAGCTTTAAGCTATTTTGACCCATTTGACGTGAGTACTTCTAAGGAAGTCTACACGTGCAGACACCTTTTTTGAACTAATATAGGGGAACCCACCAGAACTACCATTCATGAGAGTAGTGTAGGGAAAGATTTCATGTTTTAATTCCCAATGAAAAGGGATTTGGACTCCACCTCCATCTTGGGTTGTGTACTAATCTTGGAGTTTAAGAAACCGCTGGTGAACGTGAGCTCTATAAATGTCCTTTATCATATCATCATTTATTGTTTTGTGTCTCTTTTGCCTTATAAATTATATGCGTAGATTTGGCTCTGTATTGATTTTCCTGTCCCTATAATTGTTGATTTTGCTGTGTGTATATATAAATAGAATTATTTTTGGCCTTATAATAAAACTCCATAATTGGAATTCGGAGCCTGTGGTCTTTACAGCAAGACAACATTGTAAGTATAATTTTAATGTGTTTCTTCCCCTCGACAACTTTTAGCAAGCAATTAAAAGACCATCATAGCTGAACTTGGGTAGTAAGGCAAGGCCCAATTTTGGCTCAATGACATGTAAATCAGTTTATTTCACCATTTCAATAAATACCAAGCAATAGCAAAGCCGGTAGGTTTTGGCTTAAAAGGACAAACTATTGGCTTTGACAATTCTTTTGTTGCTCACCACTAAAAAACACCGACATCATCCATGACACATGTATATGGCTGAAAATAGCCCTTAAGCATTAACTAGGAGGGGTGGGAATTGGGTCTCACAGTGGTGAGATATGTAAAGGAGTAACAGAGGAGCAGGATAGAGAATAGATATAAAAAAAAAAGGCAGTGGAATATGGAGGTGCCTTGGAAAGTAATGGACAAGTTTGGCGAATGAGCATAAAAAGCAACAGAGAGTAAGGGAACTGGGGAAACTGAAGTGGGAAACATCACATTGTTGAGATAGAAATATAAGTACACTCCCACAAAGTTCATAAGGTAAAAGAAAAACATAGTTCACCAAATGTATCCCATGTCAGCAGTTAAGGATACAGGTCAACCAATCAGAGCATGGACACTGGAATGCTCCTGGGCAAGACAAACGAGAATAGGGAGAAAAGTGTTCACATCAAGAGGGGAAAACTAAAATAGACAACATAGCCATCCACACATGCAAGTGGCAGACAGAGAGGCCGCTCTGTGTATTAGAAACAATAGGTCCAACCTATAACAGCTGAACTAATGTGTGGCCGAGCCTTACAAGGAGCCCCTTCAAGCTACATTGAAAGGATTCAACTTATTCAATCAAAAAAACACTTAAACCTAAATGTTCCTGGGCAGGGCAAATACAGAAGTCGGGAGGAAAATCATCAACTCAAAAGAAGATACCAGAGATCGACCACAAAGTCATCTAATCATGGCACATGTCTGATTCAAAACTCTAATCATATGATGTGTAATGGACACAATACACCTACAAACACCTAAGTCTGTCTATCGGCAATACCCAAAATGTCCCCTCTTAAAATGTTCCTACAAAATACAGATCCTTGCCTGATATTTATCAAGTTTCTTACTGCACCCACAATCAACCACTTTCCGGACATGAGCAAAAAAATAAAGTGCCTATTGCATAGCCTGGTCTAGGATTTACCATCTCCCCAGAAAGCATTTCGAGGGGGACCAGATACACATATATGTATATCTACAACCAAATCGTCGAAAAAACAGTGCGTCTATCATCATGATATTTTTATTTCCTATTACTAAACAGTAGGGAGGAGCACGATCTTCCAATCCATCTTCCATCAATGATCTTATCAGCACCAAGTCTCAAAACCTCTAATGTATTTTCCCAATGATCAATTTATTTTTCCTTCATCCCATCATAAGTCTAGAAATTCAATTTTTAACGGGGAAAATAGAGAAGGTTAGCTCTAAGGCAACAATTACATTTAGAACTATCCTATTCTAGTGCTTACCAGAGCTTCATATTCCAGAGCTCATTATGGAAAGAAAAAAATATAAAAACAAAACCTAGGGATTTTCACATTTGAATATAGCTATCTGGAAGCCAAATTAACAAGAATAAAGCTGCCCTCGTTCATTTTAGAAAACTATAAAAGCATGAGTTACTTGGGAAGTAAAATGAAAATGTCTAAGCGTGAATTATTAAATTCGCTAATTTATCATCCGTGCATACTGCTTAAACAAGCAATTCTTGAAAGTGCCTTTTTGTAAATGGCAGCCTCCATCATAACTCCTATTTCCTTCCTGTGTCATCTGGGTTTCATTTGTAAGGTCATTATACTTTTTAGCAACATCAATCCATCTCTGAAACCACTAATGCCTCATTGATAAGCTTTTAGGCAAGAGAACGTATATACATTATTAATTGTCATACACATCATAGGCATAACATTTACAACTACCAAACAGTAGAAAGTGAAGGAAAGAAGGCTGCAATGCATGGATCCAAAGAAAACGAAGTATAACATCTGAAGTTTGAATTTCCATTATGTAAACAACAAAGACGCCTAAAGTCTGCAATAGATGGTATGATCTTCATTAAATGCACCCAATGTTTGCAAAGATAAACACTGTGCATATTTCGATAACGATCATGCATTAAAACTTAATTTGTCGTTTTCTCAAAGGAGGGACTGCAGAAATGGAATTCTATAAAAGGATGCGGTAAGTATTCACAGACGGAAAAGCCTTTGTTGCAGTTGTATACATACAATAAATTAAGCTAGACCATTGTCCAAAGCTCCCATGCATTCAATGCATGGGAGCTTTGGGGCCACATTGCACAATATGAGCATTTTCATTGGTTGCGCCAGGTGTACCTTTAAAAATGTGCGCCTGGCGTAAACAATGAAAGTGCACCCTATTACAGAACGGCTGCTTTACAGCCGTTCCGTGTTTTCACAGTGCAGGCATCAACCCGCATGCACTTTTCAAGGGGATGTCTGGGGGACCAAGGGACCCCCTTTCCATCAGCTAGAGGGCTGCCAACAGGGGACGCACTGACATTGTGTCACTTGTTAGGTGGTGCACTGTCAGTGTGCCTCCTGAGGGATTTTTTGCCTCTGCGCCCATGTCTGCAAAACAGCGCGGGCGCAGAGGCATAGAGATTCCCTCATTTGCATGGGGCACGCCCCATACAAATGAGGTAAAGCTCCCTGCGCCAGCGCTATCGGTATTACAGAAGGGGTCACACAAGTATCTGCGGCCCCTTCAGTAATACCAAAGTGCCCCTGGGCGGCGCAAAGAGGGCGCAAACGCCCGTTGCACCCCCGGGGCACCTTCTGAAAAACAGCCCCAGGTCTTTTTTAACCAAGAAAGCCAACTCAATGGTGGCGTTTCTCTGCTTACTGCAAGTCCTAATTCATATATTCTTTTATCTGAAGGAACATTTGGTATTTATACATGCATGCTGTATTTAGTATTGTTTGCACATGCAGAATTGTAAACATTTGCTTTATAACAGTGTGATAAACCATCAATTTGTTATGTATATATGTATTCGTATGATCAATTGTGCCATGTATAATTAAGCAAAAGGTGCAACAAGAATATTTTAATTCTTGCATTTGACGTCCTTCACCAAGCCGGTCCTTTTCAAAATAATCAGAAAGGTTTGTTTACGCTTTCTATAGACAAGTATTAGGCAAAGATGAGCATAGTGGACTTCGTAGGAGATTTGGCTCGTGCAAGCACAGCTGTAAACTTCACTGGCAAAAGTCACTAGCAGACTTCTTAGAGTCAAACTGTCCTTAACGGCTCACTGGTAAGCCATAACTAATCAGAGACCAAAAGAGAAGTTCTTGAAGTACAGACCAGATCTGTTCTTCAGCTTAGCGTTGCCAAAGACAGAACCAAAACAACTACTGACCTTCACACTCCTACAACTGTGACTATTCAGACTATCTAATGCTACCTGAGACAGAAGAGTGGCTTGGGCAGCAAGTATTAGTGATTTTAAAGTATATTTAATTAATAAACAACTGTGGGCGACTCCTATAAGTGCTGGTGTTTACAAATACGTGCCAGTGGCGAGCACCAGACACCACTGCCTCAATTTAAGCATTACTTAAACTCAGAGACATATTTGGTGCCAAGAAAGCCGTGTTAGGGGATAGAAGCGAGAGGTTAGTGAAAAAAGTTGGTTCCATCATTTTAGGAAATTAACTTCTGAAAAAATAATTACAATGTTGCAATTCATTTAAATAGTTTATTTATTGCTTTCCTTACCACTATATTGTATGTCTTTATAGTTACGTCTATCCACATCATTTTCACAAGATTAGAACATCGACTTAAGTCTTAAAATATAGATAGAATATGGATTCTTGTGAGTGCCCATTCATGTTGAAGTGAGCTTAGGAACACACCAACAACAAATAATCCTGTAAATTTCACAGTCCTGATACTTGCAAGAACGCACCATCCCCACAGACTGTGCAAGTGTTTTTAGGTTAAAGTTCAACACCTTTACTATCTGAAGTGAGTAAACTGAGCTTCAACAGAGGATTGAGGAAAACTAAAACTGTGCCCTATTTTGTATGGAAAGACAACAATGTATCAGAAATACATCCAAGTGCAACTAAGGTTTTTCCATCTATGAACATTTTGGATGGAAACCCCAGTCAGTGGCCTGCCCGTAAAATTAAGAAAACCTTGTTTTGAGCGATTCTCGATTTTAGCCTCAACCCTAAAGAATTGTGGTGATCCTGCAAATCTTATGGGCCGTCCACATCACAACAGAAGACACTAAACCAAACCATTGATTCAGAATTAGATTCTACTAGAGGGAAATGCATTGAAAGCAGGGCCACAAATGTGGACTAAAGTCTACTTATTCATATTTTATTTATTTATTTATGAGCTTATAAAGAGTGCTTATGCCCAAGGGCGTCCTGGCGCTACGTACTGACTCCGGAGCTGAACGGGGAGTTAATCCATGAATAGCCAGGTCTTGAGCCCCTTTCGGAATGGGAGAAGCTCTGGTGTGTTTCTAAGATGCTCAGGCAGGCTGTTCCAAGCTTTTGCCGCACAGACGAGGAAGCTGCATCCTCCCCATCTGGCCTTTTTTGCCCGTGGCACCACCACCAGTTTGCTGTCTGCTGATCGAAGCGCTCTGCCCGGCACATACCTTTTTATCCCACTGCTCAAAAACATTGGGCCTATGCCCTTCAATGCTTTAAAGACTGTACATAAAGCTTTGAACTGAGCACGCCTAGGTACTGGCAGCCAGTGCGATTGTCTGAGCCCCTCACGTACTGACACAAATCTGGGAATCCCAAGCAGCAGTCTAGCTGCCGCCCATATATTGATACCGCACATGTTCTGTCTTGCCAAATGCGTTTTGTCCACAGCTGCACAGGCATTGGCCCATTGCATACTTATTAACAAACGGGGAAGGGCCTCATTCTCTGCTATTTTGGGGAGTTTGGGGAAATTGGGTGTTTTTTTGCTAAGGATTGGTACTTTAATTTAATAGCCAAGGAAACATTTGGAATGACAAATAATGCACTTGACCCACCATAACTATTTCCATAAATCTATGCTGTGCAAGATACCTCTACTAAGATTAAAAATTTAGAAAGCCTATGCATTACTTGAAAATATTCATATCAGGTGCCTATAGAGACAAAATGTGTTCCAAATCACGTTTTCTGGGAAATGCCCAAGCCTAAAATCAAAGAATGTAGCTGCCTATGTGAGTGGCAAACTTACTAGAGCTTAGGTAATTTGTTTCAACTTTCAATAAACAGACTCTTAGAGGCTTGTTTTTAGCCATTATGCATGCTGCATGATCAATTTTACCGCCAGGAAGAGAAATCACAAATTTCAGGCATATGCAAGTTATTTTTTGTCAACAAAAGTAATGTATGTACAGTCAGAATCTATTGAAGAAAGATAGGTACCATGCAATTATTGCAGTCATATTCACTTTAGGGAGATTGATGAAGATAACAATGCATATAGAGTGTTATATTGCAGTCCACTGCTTTGACCAGAGGGTCCACAAATAGATGTGTGCTTCTCTAAGAAGTGATACTGCTCCACATGATGTTAATATGGAGTTACTCAATGAGGCAGATTATTGCAAAGAGTTTGTCAAAAATGTTCAAGTTTGCTAAAACACCAATACTACTTAGTGTATATTTGTGTATGCAGGGAAATTTGCTTTGAGATGCTATACTGTTTTAAGGGTCTACTTGTATTGGTTTGCAAGCATGAAAAGTCTGGGAGCAGAAATTCATCTTTGGTCTTTTAAGGCAGGCTTTAGATAATGATTGGTGAGGTGAACTCTTGCCTGATATTCTTTAGTAATGACCCTCTTTAATGTATGAAACTCACCTATAGTCACATTAGGAAGAAGAGTTTTCTATTGTTCTTGTAACAGACTGCCAGTAAACTGTTTGGTAGAAGAGGCAAGCAGGGTTTAATGATCTCTATTGCGATGAATGGCGCTTTTTACCTCAGATGCTCTGGGGCCGGCCATATGGAAGCTCTGAAATGTGAGCACCAAGTAGATCTCTTCAGGACTTGACTTACACAGTAGCGAGTAGTCCAAGTCATACTGAGGGAGGTGGCAGAGAGTTAAGGACTCAGAAGTCAATAACTAACAAAGTAACACTCAATAGTTAGAATGTTTAGATGATGCTTTTAATTGTTTTCAAACTACATTATTCTAACATCAACAGAAACAAATATGAGCTGATAATGGAATTGCAACTACAGGAAGTTCTTGCAACCACAGGAATTAGGAAGACGATGCTTGTTCTGTGAAATTGTTGTCTGTCCTTAAAGTTATTTTCTGCTAAACATTGTTGCCAAATGCAGTCACAGCTGTTCTGGCTTTGCCCCAGATTTAGAAAATGTTTCTGCCAGTTCCAGTGGGATAGTGTCCTCATGACTGCTGTTGTGATGATCCAGTTAACAGAAGTCAAACTCAGACTGTGGCCTCCCCGTTGCAATTTCCTTGCAGCCCAACCCCACCTTTCCCCAGATATTTCTGCTGATTACAGTTGTCAGGCCAGTCGCAAGTCAGGCCAGGAAGTGGTCACCATCATTTAAGCTGCAATCATAGGCCCAATCAAATGATACCACACAGGAAGACTGCCTACACCAGGAGTATTTAAACACCGATGAGGTTGAAGCTCTTCGGGGGACTAGTGGTGTCTCTGGGGTCTGCTCATTGCCCTGACCCAGGAAACTTGGTGTGAAGGGCAACAGGTCATGGGTTGCACTTACAGATGTCCAGCATACACTTTAGCAAAGAGCAGTGTCTGCTGGTTGTGGTTAAGTCAATTCAGCATGATGCACATCAATGAGCATTTCAAGATCCTAAGGAGTCTAGGTCAGTAGCTGGGCTTGAGCCTATAGGTATTGTGTAGTTGTAATCCACCCATGAAACCGCACCAAACTCTCCACATCTAGGGAGGAGGGTTAAGACACTCTTTAGATCCAGCTGGAGCAGCTGGGGACATACACTGGGTGGGGGGAGGAGGGACTCACCAAAAGTCTTTGCAGATTTGATGCCCTCGTGGTCTGTGGAGTGCAGATGTCACTCATGGATACGGATCAATCCTCTTATTAGGTAGCATCTCCACCAGACAGCTAACACTAGGCTATCATCTTGTCCTCTAGCCAGTCTTCACCTGCTGAAAGCTTCACTCATTGGCAAGGCAGGTTTCACATCCAGGACAGGTCCTCTGTGCTACCACAGATATCCTCAGACTCCTGGCTGATGTACCCTCGTTTTTCGAAAAGTTGGCAGTCGCAGACAACAGTTCTAGATCAAAGACAAGTCTACAAAACCCTACCATATGCTGCCTGCGCATTGATCAGTGTGAAGCTCTGGAACATGGACTTGGTGGGTTTCAAAAACGTCTTATGCAACATTTCACCAGTCACAGGACTGGTCCTAGGCAAAATGCATTAAAGGAGCCCTGCAATACCCACTGCTCATCTGGCAGGCAACCTCTACTTCCATTTTTTACACCATCTTCACATTAGAAATACAAAATGGAATCTGTTGTGCCCACACTGAACTATAAAACACACGTTTCTAGTTCTTTCTGCCATGCCAACCTATGTGCACACATGCTACATCAACACACACTTAGATGCAGCAAAGGACATGCTTGCAGAACACGGATATCTTTAAAAGGGAAGAGGACAGCAGGCAACTCACAAGACCCTTAAAGGTAAAATACCAGTCAAGTTAAACACATCACTGCCAAAAGTGTCAATAAAATTCAGCAGAGCAAGGTGGCAATTTTCATGCTTATCGAAAGTGAGCACACTTTGTGCGTCACAACTCTGGGTAGTAAACTGTTAAACAGCTGGCCTTCCTTGCACACATGTTGGTTGCGAGTGTCAAGGCCCAAAAAAATGATATGGGCACACTTACAAAACCATACAGTAGACATTTCCATTACAACAGGCAAATAGTTTGTTTGTGCTTACAGATTATAGTTCAGAGGGTACTACAGCCAGCCAAGAGACCTGGTTTTCAAAGGACCTACCTTCATATTCCAACCATTTGAAGGTTTCTTTGGTGATGAGGGTGCAGCCATTGAGTGGATATTCGTATTTGAGGCAACTGGGTGTTAGAGTGCAGAAGTAATTTGAATCTTTCTTCCAATAGTTTTTGTGGACAGTGCAAAAGGTCTCATACATGATTTATGCACTTACCTGGAGCCAGAGAAGAGCTCTTAGCGTGGTTCCAGGCATAATCTGGCAGCCTCATTATGGCAACACTGGTGCACAGTTCATGAGTTTTTTTGGCCAGAATAGATTACATTAGAATGACTGGGGAGTGTCATGACCAATTCTTGTGAACTGCACTCAATGGCTGGTTGGGAAAAAGGGAGCCATTTTTATGGAAGGAGAAGACCTGCATGTTGACCGCCTGAGTTACTTTAGCCAAAGTGGTCTCATGAATAAAAGTGAATGATAAAATAATATATGACCTCACTAGAAAAATAATTTATGTAATTTGTGAAATCATCTGTTACATCAGATGCACGTTTCTGAGCATTGTGTTTGGTGTTCAACTTACGAGAATGGTTAGAGTGATAATTATGTACTGAGGAGCTAACCACAACTGGTAAATTCCATAGGTAACCTAAACTGTACTTTAACTGAGCAGATCTACAAGTATGGTTTATGCCATGATGTGTATTGCAAATGCAGTAAATATAAATAAACATGTTTAACCCTAACTATAGTATTATAGGTTATACCAGTTGAATATGTATGTATGTAATTTATGACTGTGCTTTTATACTGATGTACTGTGGTAAGAATATATAATATGACATTTGCAGAGTAGTAACAAGTATCTGTTTATTAGCACACTTATCCTACACAAGTTGTTTTATTTGGCCACAATAATTTTACTAGCTGTTCCCACATTGTACTTCTGGTTCAGTTATAATTTCCAGTGTTGCTTTTCCTAGAACGTTGGTTCCCATACAGGACCTTTTCTTAAAGCCTTAATGCAACTTAAGTCTGGTGTAATCCTATCTAGGGGAAACTAGTTGAGTTTGGAGTCAAAAAATATGTCCGCAGATTTTAGCTCTGGGTAGGCTTGAAAGGGTAGCAGTTTTGTATGTCTTGGACATTTAAAATCACAACTCCTTTAAATCACATTTGATTTTTTTGAGAAATTTGATTGGTTGTAGGCCTGCAAGGAATTAGCAAATTGACCCCAAAACTCGTCCGTGCTACGCAGAGTTCCGCAAGCAGCGGAGTGCGTTAGCTCACGCTGGTCGCGCTGATTTTTAGCACCAGGTGTTTGTCCCACGCTGGAAAATCAGAGCAAATGGCACCATGCGCAGCACAAGAGGGCGCTGCTTCTTTCCGCTGCTCGAGTAGCATTTCTACTCGAGCAGTAATTTCAACGAAAACTTATGGTTTCTCAACACAAGCGGTTGCAACCATTCATGACCACCCGCGTGCAGAATCCTCACTAGGAGGTGGTCTAACATTGGATTTTCCTCGCTGGCCAACTTAACGTTGCGAGCAAGGAAAAAACTTTTTTCCAAGCTCTGTTTGCTCCGTGGAACGTAGAGTTCGAAAAACTCCGCAAACAGGCCAGAGTTCACCAGCCAGGCCTAATTGATTGGTTGATGACGGGATTAAAAACCTTTTTTCCACCATCTTGAGAATCATGATTATGTCCAAAATTATGATTTTTGTGCTATACATAAAATTCCGTTTCACTCCCACATCCTCCCCAAAAAATTATTGTTGTGAAAAGACACCTGGGAGGATGCACAGGAATGTGCTGTTCTGCTGCCAGTTTGACCTTTATTCATTCCCTGTGCCCACCGTGCCATCAAGCTGGGCCCCGATTGGCAGTGTGCTGCTGGTTGAGCGCCTTGGCATGGCACTTCCTATTACCCGTTCTGCACAGTGAGCGGCTACAATTTAACCCTGCCTTTCATTTATTCTTCTTCTAACTTACACCAACACAATCCAATCAAAGTGACGATCAGTTGCTATTGTAGAACAAGCTTGCATTCCTCGGTAGAGAGAAAGCTCATCTGCTTGCAGCACTTAGACTCCTTCTAGAGACGTATGATTTGCTTTGAATGCTCATCAGTGTTCTAAAATCATTAAAGCTTGACAGATGGAGAGACGCTTTTGCAAAACAAACTTGTTGTAAACAGGAAATTATACTTCAAACATAAAGCAATGTGTCAATGGATTGACCATGAGAGACGAAAGGTATTGAAAGACATTAAATGTAGCTCGGACTTAAAAGCTAAAATTCAGATCAAGTAAAAAGTTATTATGCTACTCATTAAAAACATTTCAGCTAATGGGGAGAAAAACCTCGAAAGACTTGCATCTTATCGTTTTAGATAACCATGGAGTTCAGAATCTGACCTAGGACATGGTTATCTCCTTCCTTACGAGGATGCAGTGGTAAAGATTCAGAGACCATTCACGTACTTTCGAGCCACATCTTAGATGGCCCACCGGAACCAATCAATTAAGGACCAATGTTCTAGAGCAGAACCTGTTTGCTGTTGTAGGAAGGCCAGTGTGACCAAATAAGTGATGCAATGATCATCTGTCCTTTCTCAGCAAATTTGTGCATTATGTTGAGGCTCCAATTATCCATTTCAGATGAGGAGACCGGTTTAAAATGGTATTATATATATATATATATATATATATATATATATATATATATATATATATATATATATATATATATATTCACTGAAAAAACCATAGGTTATAGACCATATATAGTTAGGAATTAGCATTTACAAAACCTTGAAAATTCACTGAAAAAACCATAGGTTATAGACCATACATAGTTAGGAATTAGCATTTAGAAAACCTTATTTTACTCACACAAAACCATTGAAATTCCATATATAGTTAGTTGCACTAACTATATATCGCGCACCCGCAATCCACTGCTGATGATGTCACATATTACATCATTCATGACATGGTCAGTGACATCACTGATGACATCACTGATGACATCATCTAGTGTCTGTGTGTTTTTGTAAAGTTTAAATACGTTTTACATATTGAAGAATGACTGGATGGATGGAAGACTGAGTGTGTGTGTGGCTGGCTGGGAGGTGTGTGACGCTGTGCATATCAATGTGTACTTGTATCAGTGATTGTATAAGAGAGTAAGTATGTGTTAGTATATGTGTGAAAAGTATGGTGTTCTGTGTTTAACTATAGATGAGGAAATCGAAGTGTGATTGATTCTTCACAGGACTGACTAGGTTTATGAGTGCATATGATAGTGTTCTAATAATAACTGACTGTATGTATGAGTAATTGTATGGGTGAATGAGTGAATGTGTGTGTAGACGTACGAATCAGTGAGTGCGTATGTAGTAACTGGTATTGGTGTGTCATGATGTCATCAGTGATGTCATTTGAGATGTCATCAGTGATGTCATTTCAGATGTCATTAGTGATGTCATCAGTGATGTCACTGAAGTATGGTGTTCTGTGTTTAACTTTATAGATGAAGAAATGGAAGTGTGATTGATTCTTTACAGGACTGACTTGGTGTGTGAGTAACTCCATGGATGAGTAGCAGTGGGTGACTGTCTGCATAGGTGTATGAGTGCATATGATAGTGTTGTAATAATGAGTGACTGTATGTATGAGTGATTGTATGAGTGAATGTGTGTGTAGACGTAGGAATCAGTGAGTGCGTATGTAGTAACTGGTATTGGTGTGTCATGATGTCATCAGTGATGTCATTTGAGATGTCATCAGTGATGTCACTGACCATGTCATGAATGATGCAATATGTGACATCATCAGCAGTGGATTGCGGGTGCGCGATATATAGTTAGTGCAACTAACTATATATGGAATTTCAATGGTTTTGTGTGAGTAAAATAAGGTTTTCTAAATGCTAATTCCTAACTATATATGGTCTATAACCTATGGTTTTTTCAGTGAATTTTCAAGGTTTTGTAAATGCTAATTCCTAACTATATATGGTCTATAACCTATGGTTTTTTCAGTGAATTTCATTGGTTTTTTAACAGCTAATATCTGTAGCTGTAAAATGTATTCTTCTTTAAATCCCCAAAAATATTTTATATGTTTATTAATAATTTTTTTTTTTTATATTTTTTTTTCTTCGTTCCCGCTTCGCGAATCGGGAAGCTTCCCGTTAGCTGACCTTGATGCCGCGAAATAAACCGCGAGCCGGTAAACGTTTCTTTACCGCAACTGCCGCGTTAGAAAACAACATCGTGACGCCTCCCGTCCGCATGACGTTTCGCGTTGTCGCGTGATACGTCATATGACGTGCTACGTTAGCGAACTGGTACGCTTACCGAGTCGCAAAGCACAGGTTTCTGGAAGCAAACCGGGAGGCCCTGCAAAGCGCTTAACGTAAACACAGCAGGTCATGTGACTTGGTAATAACACTTTTCATTGGTTCATTTCACTTTTGGTTTCCTAATGATGTAAGACTAGGTCATATAATCTAAAATGAACACTTTTCATTGGTTGAGAACTATTGTTTTTCCCAAATGATGAAAATCCCTCCTTCTTTCCTCACTCTGACTTTCATCATTGTGAGAGAAAGACCCTTTGTTACCAGTGAGCAATGGCTTCTTTAGTAGCTTCAGCTGGTGCTTCCCCACCACCTCCACCACATCCAAGGAAGAGTGGACCACCTGCTGAAGTTATAATTCAGAAAGAAGAAGAAGAAGAAGAAGAGGAACAGGACGACGAGCACGAAGAGAGACACTTTTTGCCTGAGGAGCCCAGGACGTCTCACCGGAAAGAAAACTTCATTTGGCAATTTTTTAAAATTCCCAAAGGTCAGAAAAAAGTAAATGCAAGATACGTAACTTGCCTTATATGTCAAGATAGACTGTCCAGAGGGACCGACAAAAAATACAGCTTCGGAAACTACACAATGCATCGCCATATGACTAGGTGGCATCCTAACAACTACAGTGCTGCACAGTTTCGTAACGACCTAGATAATCTCCCTATTATGGCCAGAAGATCTGTTGTACCGGAAGTAACGGGACCAGAGGGCAGGGAGATGGTGCCAAATATACAAATGAGATTTGGTGAAGTAAAACAAGTCTGCGTACATTGCAGTCAATTCATTTGCTACAGAGAAAGTAGCATCACTCTGATCAACAGAGCTATTGACAATCATATGCAAGTTTGTACGAAACGCCCCAAATAATAAATTCTTTTCTTTTTTTGTTGCTCCTGTTGAGCCCTTTACAATGAATCGTTTTCGTTGCCCCCTCCGAAAAAAAACCAAAAAATATATAAAACTGTTCAGAAAAATTCAAAAAAAGTAAAAAAATGTTCAGAAAAATAATAAAAAAAATATAAAACAACAAAAACAATAAAAAAAAGTTCTTTTCAGAACTACCTCCCCGTTATTAAAAAATTGGTACAATATTTGGAACTGTGCCAACCTCTATTTCTCTTAGTTCGCTTCCCAGTTCGCTCGCCGGTACGCGAACCGGAAGCGAACCAAAAAAACAGTAAGTATAAGGGAAGGAAACAGACAGTTATGTTAAAAGAAAGACAGCTATAGGGGAGTAAACTAGAGATACTATTACCCGTAATCCACTGCTGATGTCACATATTACATCATTCATGACATGCTCAGTGACATCATCAGCAGAGGATTGCGGGTTTTTTGGCAACGTGCCTTATCCACGGTTTAATAACGCTGCCTTTTGCTTTATATAAGTTTTCAAATTGTATGAAATATATACCAATAGGTCGTTATGAACCTTTAGGTAGTGCTTTTCTTCATGAGGTCTGGTCGCTTCCATACACATACAGATGTTTCAAAGATGATCAAGAAGTTGATCTGAATGGAGAGGAATGCACTGAGACGCCAGATCATTCACTAATGTGTAGGCACATACAGTTACACGGTTCATGCAACAAACACCGACCAAATATGGCTTGCGTGTTGCAAGGCACGCCAGTTCCTGCTATCATCCCCACGTTCAAGTTGTTGGAAAATGGTAGTTATTTGATGCTCAATAATGAAGATTGTTCTGGGTTAATTAAAAGTATTCCTTTTATCGTAACAGTAAGTGAACGGGTTATTTGCTGCAGAAATGTTCTATTTCCTCCCACACATGAACATAGGGAGTTTTCAATCTGGCCACAAATACCAACCTTGGGAGCAGATTTCAACGGCATGGCAAGAATAAGAGCTCTTTTGTCTCAGAGAGAGGTGGCCTTGAGTTCGGCCCGTGAAACTTTCGTACTTCACATAGCGAACACCCGTACAGAGGTGCAGACCCTTTTCAATACTGATTCGCCTTTCCATTTCAGCAAGATGGTTCAGACTATCTTTAACGCGTCCTCCACAAAGGCCCTGGCGCACTTTTTTAAAGTTGTTACCAGTGGTCTCGTGACTTCATTTGAGAAAATCTTCGGAGTCATCCCTGCTTTCTTTCATTCTATTTTTTCCACTGTGCTTGGTAGATTCCCATTTTTACTTGCATTACCAGCGGACGCTCTTGTGCTTTTTTACATTTTTAAATATGGATGTCCCTCCTGTGCAAGCTCCTGCCCTGCAGCTGCTGACGCTGTTCCGCAATCGCATGCTTGAATATTATGGCACAATGCCGTTGGCGATATTAAGCACGGCATATGGATTATCTTTTCGATTCTCCTACTTCACCTGTGTCCAGCCTGTATTTCACTGCCTGACCTGTGATTTCGATTGGGCCATTGATTTGTGTCTCTGCGGACCGGTTTCTCCTGCCGTCGACTTTAATCAGCTGATGACTCCTATCATTACTCACGAGTTGGTTTGTCCTGGCGAAAGGATTATGGCTGTGGCATTGATGCATGGACTAATTGGTCCCTGGAATTTACTGGCGGCAACACAGTCTTTCTTGGAACAGAGCTTTCTTGAAAACCCACCGAGCTGTCCTCTGATGGTGATAGAGGATCCGGTGCTGGGAGAGCATGTATGTTCTTTTCCGCTTTTAAATTGGATGGCTGAACTCTTTTCGGATGAAGACGGTGACTTCCTATTGGAGGCTGTTGCAGCTTATTTTGCATACACAGTTATGTCATAGACCTTTTTCATGTTTGATATGCTGAGTACTAGCATTTCATTGACAATTCATTGACTTATTTGTCAAGTTTTTATTATTTAGCTTGCCTATTGGCTTAAGACTCGATAAAGTACTTGGCTGTTTTATTTTTCTTTAGCATTAAATTTTCCTAGTTTTTAATGTTTTACCTTGCGGACCGTCCACATATAAAGTTGCAATCTGCTCTCATGAGATGGCACTTCTATTATCTTATTCAGTTCGTTTCCGGATCATGGGGAGGTGTCATCTAGGTCCTGGATATCTTTACACCGTGTTAAGTTAGCATGGGCTCATTACCGGTTTAAACGCCATTTTTCCTTTTTTGCAACTTCTGCACACGACACTTAGTTGTTGCTTTAGCTTTCAACCTAGTAGTTCATCGTGGTTTACATGAGAATAATATGTTATTGCTCTACTATCTGCTTTGCTTGTTAAACTATATCTGTACAGCGAGTGCTGAAGTTGCAAGAACAACACGATACAGAATTGTTATGAGGTCTGATCTCCACGACTTCATACTCATAACATAAGTGCAGCTTCTGCCAATTCTGGGCATGAGGCGGGTTTTATATTGCTTTGCCGAACACACATACACAACAGTTGATGCGGTTCACATGAAGAGAGAGCTGGTGTATGCTGATGTGATTCCTTCAAATCTAAGACACTAAAGTATGGGCACGCCCTAAACCAACACAAACAGACCTTCTTAGCAAATAATATAATATGTGTATTAGGGAGGGTGAGATATAAGCAGCCGCGGGCCGTGGAGGGAGTTACGGTGGGGCAGGGAGGCGGGGAGGGGGAGGGGCAGGGTGGAGCCCTCTCCACCCTGCCCCTCCCCCTCCCCGCCTCCCTGCCACACCGTAACTCCCTCCACGGCCCGTGGCTGCTTATAAGTGTTGCTAACTCTTATTCATTTACAGCATGTTAACATACTGTCACCATTCGCTTTTTATGTACTAGTAACTATGCTGGTAATTTTGCTACTGATAATATGTGTACTTGTATTATCTAAGATACTACGCCTGAGAAGACGGCATTAGTAAATAAACATTTCAAATACACATGTGTTCTTCTTAACTCCATGTTCTGGTTTCTAAGAAATATATAACGACCGACTGTTCATGAGTTCCACGTATCCTGAGGTACTATAAGTTCATATTCTGGATTGTCTAAACATTGAGAGTTTGTTATATCCAACGTGACACTGTACCTAGCTTGCTAAGGGGTTTTTGATTACTAAGGTGAGTTTTGGGGCACCCTAATACGCCGAGGTTCCAATCCTCTGTCCACAGTTCTGTGTGAGAACAGAAACCCTGCGACAGGGGCACCCCCGACCCTTGCTGGAGCTTCATCACACTTGCGATACAACTCCAGCAATGCGCCACCTTTACGGCACAGATACATCACGCATCTGTGCTGTTTTTGCCCCATGATGCGCCGCATTGTAAATGCAGCACACCATAGGTGACGGAACAGCGGCACAGAATGACTAACACATCCCTGGTGATGCGCCAGTCATCATAAATCTATCCCTATGCTTCTTATCTTGTTAGAGATGAACCGCCATATGTATCATCAAAGTTTTTTGCATTTCCTAAATAGCGAACTTTAAGGAATAAATAGCGATTCTTTACCATTCCTAGTTTGCGATGAGCTATTTGCTAATTACAAATTACCCATTCATTTCCTTCATTTCCATAGGGCGGTTGGACTCACTTTTAGCTCGAACGGCTGAATGGATTTCCACGAAACTTGGCAAAATTGTAGGGACTGGTAGCCCGATGTGCCTTTGCTATGTCTCAAGATATATGCTCCAGTGGTTTTTACGAAAATTAACTTTGAAAAATATATATTGGGCTACATTGGCCTATATATATGTTGGAGCCCAAATGTAGCCCAATGAAGCCCAATGAAGCCCAATGTAGCCCAAAAATGGCCGCCAGAGACAAAAAAAAACAAATGTAGCCCAAATATCAGCCAGATGTAGCCCAACTATAGCCCAGTGACAGAATGACCAATCAGCTTCGCAAACCTCCGTTACGCGAAGCGGAGCGCTGTTACAGATATATATCTTTTTTTGAACGTTAATTTCTCAAAATCCACTGGAGCACATATATTGAGACCTAGCAAAGGCACATCGGGCTACCAGTCCCTAATATTTTACCAAGTTTCGTGCAAATCCATTCAGCCGTTCGATTATTATTATTATTTTTTTTTTTTGCCCCGCGGGGCCCTTTTAAAACCTCCACATCAAACCTAGGGGGTCAGCGAGGATCTACTATGCCCCCTTATGGTCATTTGCCCCTTCGCTTTGGCCTCCTCTTGTCTCTCGATCCTACCGAGAGACAAGATGGCGGCCGCTACGGACTGTTTGGAATGTTTACAGACGCCGGAGAACCAATCAGCTTCGCTTCACAAAGCTCCGTTGCGCGAAAAGTACGCGTACTGGAGCGCTGCCTGGTCCGCTGTTACAGATATATATCTTTTTTTAAACGTTAATTTCTCAAAATCCACTGTAGCACATATATTGAGACCTACAAAAGGCACATCGGGCTACCAGTCCCTACAATTTTGCCAAGTTTCGTGCAAATCCATTCAGCCGTTCGGGCTAAAAGTGAGGCCAACCGCCCTATGGAAAACTCAATGTTAAAAACACGTTTTGGGACCCCCCTTTTTTCTCGACCCCCCCTGGACGAACCCCCCCCCCAATTTTCAGGGGCTGCTCAGAAACAAAATGTGCCATTTTCCTGAAAATTTCAGCCAATTCCGTCCACAAACGCCAAAGTTATTTGACATAGAATTTTCAAAAATCCCATAGAGAAAAAATCCTAACTATATATACCTACTGGCGACCGCCAGTAGGTAATATGTTTACATATATATATATATATATATATATATATATATGTAATCTCAGAAATGAAGAGCTAGGTTTAGGGTTTGGCAGACAGAACACCGTCAAGGTGGTGAATGTCATTACATCCACCACACTGTCCAGACTACCATCCATCATATTTAGAGCTCTCTGCCAAGAACAGCAACTCCTCGGAAGGCACTGAAAGTTCGCGGAGCAACCATCATGTTCCATGTTGGCGCCCAGCAAAAGTCTGTTTTTCAGAAATGAACTCACAGAGCAGGAGTTTGCTTTTGAAGAACAATAATAATTGCCCTGACACCCTGGGAAGTTTTTTTCCCTGTTCTGAGCTTTCTGGTTTTCCCTGTTAATACCGAAAAAAATACATTAGACTGCTTTAAACAGAGGAGACTGATGAATTTACACTGACACCCCAAGTCTGTTGGGCCATTAGTGTAGGGTTTCTGCCAGAGGAGGAGCCATTGTTGGCAACATGACAGTGCATACAATTCTAAATGAAACGGGTGGTTTTTCAGTTTGTCAGACAGGATACTACACCAAGCTTGTGATAGAAGACCCTGTCTACTAAACTCTAAATCAAGCCTTAAGCCGCATAAATCAGTTTTCAGGCTTTGCAGGCGAGTGCATTACATGTGAATCAAGGATTTACACTATTCTGCACCAATCCCACCTCTTGAAACTCCCTTCCATATAGCTGCATTGTGAAGTGTTAAGTTGCTTGGGGGTGCAGTGCAATTTACAGAATTTAAAATGAGCTGGTGAAATAAGCCACTTGCAAACGTACTTTTTAACAAAGATCCACTGGCAGGGTGAGAAACATTTTACTTCGGGCCCATTACATACAAGGTGAATTTAGACGGTAGTGTAAATAGTAGAAAAATATTTTATCAAATGTGCTAGTCCAACCATCTTAGCCAAACAATTAGTAACTTATTGTGTACATTAAAAGTGTGCAGTGCAAAGCAGGAATGTAGAATTCTGTTAGAAAATTACCTATGTGTTCCATGAACAGCTTCAACATCTTAAATCACCTAGCCAGCCAATCTGCATTTAGTATACATTCTCCTTCCACCCGAGAAACATTGTATTCATCTTACACACCATAATGCTTAGTTCCCAGCTGTGAAAACACTGCATCTCATGCTCAACTAAGCACACTCCGCAATACACTGTGCTGCACAGACATTCATATCAAACAAAGCTATACTCAATTTTTATGAAATAGGCATGGTTCATTCAAGATATAGATATACTAGACCTCCTGATTTATAGAGGATACCCTAACATAATCAGGAAAGTAAGTATCAGGCATCAACAGTTTGTTTTGGAAGCAAACTTTAGGCACTTGGCTGAGAGGTTACTTGAGGAAGTTAGATCAATAATGCATCTTTCAGACATTTTAACACCTTTCTTAGTGATCTTAACCTCCTAGGTTACGTTTCAATAAAATGAGTAAGAACCCTTCAACCTTTTTGATACCCCAAACTTCAACTGCAAATATATTTCCAACTTAACCTACAGAAGAAACCAATTTGACCTATTGGTTCCTGTATAGTCTTTCTTTCAATGTAAAATGTTCAACCCAGCAAATTGAGAAGAATAATATTATATCCTGTACTTCTTAGAACATATACGATCTGCCCATGAAGATGAATTAAAACCTCTCTCATAGTACTGCTCCTTAAATAGCGTTCCTCATTAACACATTAGGCAAATACTCACTGCCCTGTGGGTCACAATTTCACAGAGATAAAATCAACACTCCCCTGAACTTGAGAAACCAGACTCTTAAAGCCAATCTCAACTAGCATGCCCACTCATTAACCTCTATCCTTTAACCTAAAACTATCTACACATAGTATTATACGAGGACTCTTCAGGAGAAAATGATTAATCAGAGTCATGAAATGGAGTAAAAATCAAATCCAAGGCAACCTCAAAATGAAATAACCAAATCTCAGTTTCACCTGAGTGTATCTCAGAGCAATACCCAAATCCCTGACAACCACTATAAAAGACTTAAAAAAAAAAAAAACCTCTTCAAAGTCATGAAGATATTCCTCGTAGGTCATTCTACCCTGAGAAATAAAAAGGACAGATCATCAAACTAGTGAAGACATCCACCCTTCACCAAATCTAGATGACCTAGCCAACCACCGATCATCATACAGAATATCTGAGAAAGCATACATTTCACTACAAGATCAGATGCAAACACCCATCAGCACCTATATTGTTACTAGACTAGTTTTCGGCCTTATGCAGCAGGTATTTCCTCTAAAAGTCACTGTCATCACTTTTCACGGCACAGACCAAGGAATCCTGATCTGGGTTCATTCCTTTCCAGCTTCAGCACTCAAAATGTGATCCACAATCTCAAAATACCGGAGATTTTACAAAACATTTTATTGCCTTTCTTCCTACCTCATCAACCATCACCACACAGTCACTTTGTGATCTCGGACATGTCCAAGGCATGTGGAGCATATGAAAGATCTATCCTCTGCCTTGTGATCTTCAATGAATACAAATAGTCTCTGGTGGAACACCACTCCAAGTACAGCATCAAATTCATTAGCATATTCAACTCTAGCTGAAAGTTTTAGTTTTCACAGTCGAAGTACTTTACTACATCTTAACTGCTTTGCTATAATTCAAGCATCGATATAAAGTGCCTACCTCAAACTGAACCGGAGGAAGACTGAAGCCATCAAATAAGCCACATGCAAAATGAGTTTGTGACAGGATTCTGAATGGATTCATACCTTCAACTACCTACAGGCACAAAGTTACTAGGAATTGTCATCATCTCTCCATCAAAACCTCCATCATTAAGAGTCCCTTCTGCAAAGAGTATAACCCTACTACTGTTATTCATACATACTAACATGGGTTACCTCACCTTGAGAGTGGCAAAGTCCTACTCTCAAATGTTTGACTTAACCAGGTGTCTGAAAGGACTGAAATACAAACATCATTTGTACCATAAAGGACCTGTACTTTAAAAAAAAAAATAATAATAATGTTTTCTTTTTAGAGAGTTTCATAGTCCAGCAAGAGTTCATTCATTGCATGAGGAATATAACATGACAGCAGGAAAGCAGAAAGTCGAGAAGGCCATCCTATTAATGCTTTCAACTGTCCACAAATAATAGATCTTCAAATAAGGGAAGTCATGTAGCTTTATGAAAGCACACTTAGTAAGTGCAAAAGATAAATGTATGTCAAGTGGAAAAAATGGAAATTACAAGTAAGGAATATAAAAACTGTGCATGAACTATCATGATAACAAAATGGAGAGTGTTGATTGTGTTCTCCAACATTGTGCTAAATACCAAATATATATAATGAAAATAAAACATCTTTACTAATATATTTCATAGCTACAATCCTAATTTATGTAGAGCATACCAATACAATCATGAGTAAGAACAATCTCTGCTTTCTTGTTGGCAGAGAATGTTTCAGAGCTAACTCAATTGTCCTGAGACTGGAAAAATTGTATATTTACAGTGTTGTGTTCTCCACCAACTGAAGATTGAGATCCTTGGGACCTCCTGAATGCATTACAGTAGCTTCATATTACGACTATGGTCATGAAGTCACGGTAAGACTACATGACTTACCATGGACTGTTCAGTCAAAGGCCCGGTACCTCACTACATCAGGAGAGAGATCATCTAGTTTGCTTTCTATCAGTCCTTTTATTGGACGGTCTGTGGTCCAAGCATGCAGAGAGGGCAACTCCTGTAAAGTGGTTACCAAATGTTTAGGGACTGTGACAAAAAATAATGAGGTGCTGATATAAAGGTGTTATGAAGAAGTTCTCTAGCTGTATAAAATCTGCTTCAATACTAGCTAAACAAACTGTTGCAAACGTGTTGGTTTGGCAATACAAGTATTGCAGGACTGTCTCAAATCCCAAATTCAATAGTTGTGAACTTTATCTTAAGCAGATGTGTAGGTTGTTAAAGTGTCATTTTTACCACATATTCGTGAGCAAGCAACTTCTGTTTTCATTACACAGTTGGTGTTGTAGTTGAAACCATTATGCACCATCTTCATGATTGTTTCCATTGATTGTAAACAGAGTTTAGTTTTATCAAACATTTCAGTTAGTGAAATATAATATTCAGCTCACCTTGAATCAAACATTTTATAATTTAGTTTCCCACATCATTTAAAAAAAAGTAGATTTCAAAAATTCACAAATTAATGTGGTTACATACTTTGAATAGTCAAACAGGCGACTATCCCACAGGTCATGGACTCCTCTTGGACCATCGTGGAAGAAGCAGGAGTCTGTCCCGTCAAACTGGTTTAAGCCATCCTCGCTGTTTTTTGATGCATGACTATGTACGACATCCAGTAGAACAGCTATCCCCATGGAATGAGCGGTGTCAATTAATTCCTTCAGTTCATCTGGTGTTCCATAACGACTGTTAAGTGCAGAATTAGAATTACTAGTGTACTTGGGGTTATGCCCAAGGCTAACATTTGCAAAAATGAAAATACTTACAAAAAATAACATTTCTTCACTTCAACTATTTTTATTTTATCATATTGCTGTTAGACATTCATTTGCTTTAATGAAAACATTAGGAACTAGTTTCAACAGTAACTGCTTTTAATCTTTTAAACTCATTAGAATATACAAATTTTCTGGAGCTCTAAGGACTATGTAAATGTATTGATTTGTTTAACAAAACTTTTGTACATAATGCCAATCATGACTTTCACTAAGAATAACAATACATTGTTTGTGTGGAGTTCCAGAAACAATGAGGGTATAAGCGAAAGTTGTAAATTAATCATTTATTGGGAAGGAAATAGCAGCACAGACAAGGGTATCTAATATACTGTACAGAAGATTATTAAAAAAAGAAAAGAAAACTAAGATCAGAATATTTAAGTTATGAAGGGATTTCACCAGAATATCATCGTCAAAATGTCTAACTTAAACTGTGCCTTAAATTCAGATTACAAAAAAAAATCATTGAAGTTAACAGAAACACTACACGCAAAGGGGCATTACTTTTGCAAACAACATTTAGGACATTATAATTTTGCTAACAGTATTCTGACACAGCCAATTGTGAGTCCCTTTTGTGGTAAGCATTTAGGGCCAGATGTACCACCCTAAATTTGCGGATGCAAATGGGCAATCTGACCGTTTGCGATCACAATTTAGGGCACCGCCATATACAAACCTCATTTTCCAAATCAGTAAATGTTACTGATAAGCAAAATTAGGTTTGTGACTCGCTATTAGGAAGGGGCATGCCAAGGGCGTCCCTTCCAAATAGCGACTTGCATTTGCTTGCATGAATGTTTTGAGAGCTCAATTGCAGTCGCAAAACACTTGCAATTTACCACCTACTTCAAGTAGGTGGTAAACCTTTCGCAAACGGGAAGGGGTCCATAGGGCTGCATTTAAAAAAAATACAGCTTTATCTAAAAGCAGTCACAGACATGGTGGTCTGCTATCCCCAGCAGGCGACCATCCCTGTGAGTGCTAGCCATTCCTAAAGGGGTCACAAATTGTGCATGTCTCATTAATATTAATGAGGCATGCAATTTGGGACCACATTAGGAATCGCTAACACTTGTACAGCACAATTTGCGGGTCGCAAATGCACCGCAATTTGCGAGTCGCAAATTGGTGTGTCATACACCTGGCCCTTCATCTATGTGGCTTTCAAACTAGAAAAAGCTATGCTACTACAGAGCTTTTAGAAAAACTGCAGCCCAGCCAAATCACAGTACTGTGCACGTCAGCCATACATTTCTGTCACATATGTGGATGGCGTAAATATACAATACATCCCACATGACATTTAACTCCTGTGCCTTTGATGCATTCTCTGCGCCATCCATCATGGCCTTACAGGAAAGCTAAATAAGGCAATTGAATGAAACCAATTTTACCAATATCTTTTTAGGGACTGTGGCACTGATTCCAAGTGTCACATGACAATCCCTATACCAGCAAAACCAGATTTCAGAAAAAGGTGAAAAATCTGTGGTCACCATGCAGAAGGTGAATTTTCTACATGTACTTGATTTATTTGTGGTATTTCAAAAGCACATTAGAACAACTGGTATCAAAGCGCTAAACTTGAATATGGACGGGAGCAGTGGGTCACAACAATAGGCAAATAACTTACACAGTCCCTACCGATTTACTCCGCAAACAACCAGCTTTTAATTTGCTTCCAAAGGCAAATAAGCGCTCTGACTCCTGATAAGTTCAGGAAGAGAATTCCACAACTTAACAGTCTCTACGGTAAAGGCGCATTCACCCAACCCAACTTTCTAGCAGCGTGGACCCCCTACCTAATACGGTTCATCAGATCTCAACGATCTCCTGGAAACATCATATAATTCAAACCCATGGAATAAAGGGCTTTGTGCGTTAAGCACAATGATTTAAACAGCACTCGTTTCTTTATTGGCAGCAAATGCAGGAATGTCAATCCTTTTCTGACTGAGGCATGTTTGGAGCTTGTACAAAGACTACTGATTGATGTTTATACATCGAGCATTGCTGTAGTCTAGCCAGGAGGTGATGAGCACGATGACAACTGATGCCATACGCTCCATCAGAGGAAAAGGAAGGATCTTCTTTAAGATCCTGATCATCCAGAAGCAAAAACCTCACTGTTCTATTCACCTGGGAGTCAAAGGTCAACATTTTATTAAATCTAACCCCAAAGTGTTTGGCCATCGTAACAGGAATGGGATGGGTACCACAGTTATGGGACCACCAACCATTAGTCCTAATAGAGCTCTCTGCTCCCAACACCATAATCTCGTGTTCCCCCTTTTTTAACCAGTTGTCCCCGCATCCATTTTCTGGTTTCCTGCATACATACCCTAAACCCATCCTGCCACCTCTTCCCGGTCATCCGTGATGGAAATTATCTGTGCGTCATCCCCATAGGGTGACCCCTGGAATCCAAAAGAATGTATCAGTTTTGCCAAATAGGGAACTTGCAAGTTAAAAAGGGTAGGGCTTAGGGACGATCTTTCAGGAACCCTGCATGGAAGCTGGAAGGTTGCTACTCTAAAAATTGCCACAGCTGACAGTAATAGTTCTAGCGCACAGGAAAGACTCTAGCAGCCAAAGAAACACATCCTTCCTTATGCAAACATAAAGGTATTAATCAATGTAGGCTGAATAATGAGTGAATTCTCTGCTTTGTGTCATACTTTCCATTTGAATTACTTTGAGTGTATCCAAACACAGACCTAGGTTTTCAGGTATTTGGTCAAAGGTGCTCCATTTAAAGTTGCTAAGGTGCCTGCAGGTGAAATCTATTGCACCTGTGCTTGATGGCGTTTTATCTCATCTTTCATTTCTACTTAGGAGCTAGATTTTTAACCCCCCCTCTGCCAATTGTAGACTAAAATTGTCAAGGCTTAGTGCTGAAGAATAAGGCAGGGGGTATCAATGTAGGAGAGCATACATGGGGTAGGATCAGCTTGACGGGATATTATGTATTTCAAGTGTAACATTTAAGGGCACGAGGCCCTTTGAGTTGCATTGTGCAAAAGTAACATCAAATAGTTAATACTACTTAGCGATGATTTGAAGAACCAGACTTAGGGGCCAATTATGAGTCTGGTGGTCCACAGACTGCAAGATTCGTGGGGGTATCGCTGTGACGATCTCCCGACTGCCCAATTACGAGCCTGAACTTTGAAATTACTCCAGTGAAGCGTGACCTCAAGTAACCTTTGAGCGATTTTTAATTCCAAGCACTGTTTTGGGATTTAATCTTCAGAAATTCATATCTCTACTTCTATAGATTGGATTTTATCATTTAGGTCTTGTTTTACTCAGTTAAATAGTCCCTATTGTTCTAAACTGGTGTAGAGTAGGTTTGTGGTATTTTTACTGTGTTACTGTAATTTAAGTTTTGGACAAACACTTCACACATTGATTCTTAAGTTAAGCCTGAATGCTCTGTGCCAAGATACCACAGGGTGAGCACAGGTTAATTTAGGTTGTGGTCCCTACTTAAAAGGGGTAAAAGCCTCTGCCAACTAGAAACCCAATTTCTAAAACCTATAATGACATTTTGCGCATACAGAGAATCGTATTTCCTGAAATTTATTTCAAGACCTAGTTTTAAAAAGTGAGGCGGTAGCTACAGTACCAAACAAATCTAATTCTGGAAACTGTATAAGTATCCTTTTCAGCACTGCCTTAGTGGAAGTGCATGGAGGGGCAATCTTCACAGATCCCTACCCTGAAGAAGGGATATCCCCTAAGCAAGGTAAAAATTCTGTTTATCCTGTAAACATAGTACCAAACTCCTCTCTCTGCCTTTCAGAGTTTAGAAGTAAAAGTTTTACATACGTCACACAGAGAAGTCTTATGACCAGGCTAAACACAAATATATTGGGAATGAGGATCATTAGTGTACATGTTTTTCTGCGCACAAGATAAACATGAGTTGAATAGAGATTTTTTTTCCCCCTCTTTTGGAAATGGTGACAGGTCAAAGGGTCTTCCAAACCCACAGAAAATCACATTTCCCTATGAACAACTCACAGTACTGTAGTTGCTTAAGCTAGGTAGATGCTTAAGCTAGGGCTGGATCAGTCCTAGAGTACACTAAAAATACCAATTTTGCGTTCACTGAAATTTTATAGCAAAGTTCTTCCTGGGAACTCCCTCACGCACAGCATGCAGTAGAAATATGAGCTATGGTGAGCTCTAGGGGGAGTTGGAGAGCTGCTATTTCCACCTTATTGGCTAAAGTACAGGCTGTTTCAAATGAGGTGGATGTGCTACCAAACAACTTTCTTTTACTAGCCTATGGTCATTTTAACACAGTTTACTGCTATTCAAATGCACCAGGGATTTCAGGCCTGCTGACTCAAGGCATGATTAAAGTACGTGAATATATGAAGGATCCATCGTTGGAGAAACTAAAATATTAAATTTTGGAAAAACAAACAAAACCAAAAGAGCATTATTGTACAATTGCAACACATGGGTCTTCCCACCTTGTGCATGCTGTGCTTTGTTGCTGTGGGGCATTTCTAAGCCTAGCATCACCCAGCTGAAGTGCTCATTTAAACAAACGTACACTAGGTCACCTGTGAGTGTTTCCATCTTGTTGTCCATTCCAGGACTGTGCACAGAGCGGCACTATGTTTTGATGTGGATGTGCCTTAACATCAATGGATGCCGCATAAGGAAATATATCATTTTTAAGTAAAAGGTGTGGCACACTTATGAGGACATGGACTGGTGAAGCTTGGAAAAGATTTCACAATACAATTTGGATGGAAATGCAATCCACAAGATTAAAATAATTTTTTCTAATGATAAACTGGAGAGGTAGAAAATGTACACAATGTTGTATCTCTGCAAGAGTCACAGTGACGCTGTTAATATTCACTGAAAATATCAGACTTTTTATTTGTAAGAAAAACAGAGCACGGCTGTTATTTGCTCCCATGCATTAGCAGATGTTTATCTGTCGCTGCACACAGTACTCTTTTTTCCCAGCTTGGCCTTCATCCTAGGTTACTGCTGATGGTCAGAAGGTCTACAAATGACTGACAGCTAATACAAATTATTTACTCTTGAGCCTGCTGTTTTTTCTTAGTGTTTACATTTATGAAACACTGTTTTCTCATTGAGGCCGTTATTTTATGGTGTTCATATATGAGTAGTCCTACTACAATATTTTCTTCAATTAAAAGTTTTAACATTTTAAAGATCTTTTATCGACTCAGAGGTATTGGGTGAGTTACAGTATGTGAGAGATTGAAAGATATTAGTCTATATTACGTTTTACATGAGTTACGGTATGTATGACTCTAAAAAGGTAACAGTACTTGTATGTTGTACATGAGTAACAGTTTGTATAGGGTTGACCGAAATCTGTTCTTGTCATGTTTAACTAAAGTGTGTTGAAAGGCAACCTATTACATTATTTATTGTGGCATTTGCAACATACTTGGTGTGGTGGTGAAGGGTGGATTTAAAGAGGACAGTTTCCTAACAGGGGCTGAAAGATACCAGTTTTGCTACAATGGTGGTTATAAAATATACATTTATGGTACCAAGATACCTTTATGTGATACAATTTTGTCAGTCCATTGTGGGTTGTACATTTGCAAACTGATTGTGTTTATGTCAGTTTGTTCATGAGAGTGGCAACACGGAATGCTTGGGAGCATTTTTGGTCAAGCTGTTCTATCCAAACAGCATTATCAGGTGGTGCTCTTGTGCAGTATTTGTGTCTATAGCTGCAGATAACTGTCACATGCATATTTATTTGGGGAGAAAATGAAGTAGAGTAGTCTCTATTGTATGGTAGGATGTTCTCTTGAGAATGGTGGAGTGTCTTGCATAAGAGCTTTAAGTGCCATGCCTACGTTTGACTGTTTTTTATGGTGGCTTCTGTCAATGGACGGGAAACATCCTTTACAACGCAACTTTTACCACGCAGTGCTATTAAAACTCAGGTTTTACAATAAAAACCATTACAACGCATTGCGCTGGGGGGCGCTCTAGGAGAGGGAATCGATTTAATTTACTATCCAACACCTTCCCTAGTGTCCACGGGGACTGGAGTTGGAATAGTAAATTAAACTATTCACTATCCAGCACCCCAAAGCTCTATGCGTTGTAATGGTATGCGTTGTAAAAACTGCGTTGTAACAGCATGCGTGGTAAAAGCATGCGTTGTAACGTCATACATCCGTCAATGAACTGCTTACTGACCTGCCCAACTCTGTTTCGATAGTATGGTTGTGTTAACTATCATCTGAGGTTTGTTATTTGGTTTTACTGGTTATTGTTTGCTTTTCATTTTTAAAGAAGACAGGTGCCTGGTGTCCAGTGATGTTGTTTAACACCATCATCAAGAGGTTTCCTGACGGGTGGGAAGGGAGAAAGGGGGGGCCAGAGTTGTCATGGCCAATCTAGAAAATACATCAGCTCCAAATTCATATTGTATCATCTTATCTTCAAATAATACCTCTCCTAACTAGATAAGTCTGTGTTTCTGACACCGCATCACTTCACTACAATGTCCTTAACCATACACATAAATTCTGTGTAAAGTACATAAAGGATAAACAGATTCCACACAAGTAGAGTATGCTAAAGGGCCTACATCAGGAAAGTAAGCAAATACCATGTCTTCTACACACAAATTCAAATTTGGTGGATTAGGTGTACAATGAACTCTCAAATGCTTAGACATCTAGAGACATTAAACAACTGTAAGGATTGTATCTCAAAAAATAAAGGCATCTATTTTCAATTGGAAAAGAAGTCTAAAATTACAGTTAAAGCTAGCCTTTAGTGGTATATCAACGTTACAGCAGCCTTAAAGACGTTTCTAGTAATTGAAAATCTATACATTCAGTTTACCTCCCAATGTGTTCAGCAATCCATAGATCCCTATGATATTCTGACAACATACTAATTAATTTAAGGAGCATTTACCTCTACTGCTGCCTGCAACATATGCCTCAACTGCTGCTGGGCAATCACATGCTAGATAATAAGAATGATTTAACCATTTGGGAAATTATTAGCCACATTAATAATCTGTTTCATCAAAATAAAGTATGTAGAATGTATTGGAGCATTATATGGGATTCTGAAGAAAACCTATTTGAACAAACCAAACATAGGTAGCTGGATTTTTCAAATTGAGTCACCTCTCATGATATGGAAGCTATCCTGGTGAGTAACTTTCAAATTGAAATATTTCCCGCCAAATGTTTTCAAAAGCTCAGATCTCTAGTTCCTCTTTTTACAGGGGAATACATCTCTGGCATCTTTCTCCTGGATCTACCATTTTTTTTACATTTGTAGCATGATCTACCCACATTCCTTCCCCTCTTTTCCTTGCTTTTATTCATCCCTCCTCTAATAACCAAGTTTGGTTCTTCATCATTCCTGAATTACATTTTTTTCTTTCACTAGTGATCTGCACCTACCTGTACCGCAGTACACAAACTTGCATATACACTTATACCTTTACTGCTGCATATATTCTAGTTCATTTATGCCTGCTACACCTACGTATCTACGCTCATGTTTATGCCACAGTACACATCACTAATTAAATACTACCTCATATATTCCTTAATACTTCTACTTACACCTTAGTAGCTATACCCTATCTAAACTATACTAGCTCTGCCACTGCCTATTCCTCAGTACATTTATTTCAATATACATCCTTTTACATCTGTTACTGCTTTTACTCTAGTACCTCTGCCAAAATCTCAGTCCTACTACCTCATTTTCAATCTATACCCTGGCAACAATACTTCGAGAACTTTCTTCAAATTTTTTTATAAAAACGTAGTAATTCCATTCCTGCCTACAAGTGCCTCACCGCTGCCTTCATCATATTGTCTCTACCCCTCGCTCTAGACTAGTACATCTATCCTTCCTTTGAACCTAGTTGCTCTTGCCTCTCCTATCTCCACTACTCATCTCTGTTTCTAGTTACCTGTTTTCTTGAACTGATTTCTGCTGTTTGGCAAATGTAAATTTGTTTGAGGAAAAGGGGTTCCTCAACTTGGAAAATCACAAAAATTGAATTTCACCTGCAAACAGTGCTGGAATTTGAAAACCACTGAAAACACATACATTGGGGGTCAAGTTGTGGTAAGGAAAATGGGGTGGAGTCACAAGAGGTGGAGTCATGAAAAGCAGTCTGACACTCAATTTATACGATTATTTTTAAAACACTGTCGGAGGAATTGGCAACAAGCAGAAAAGTTGGCAGTAAACGTGTTCTGGCTTATTTGGTTACAAAAGCTTAATTTTAAAATATCTGTTGGGGTTAAGACACCTGCTGCAGAGAGCTTTTTGTGTAAATCCCAGAGAATAGTAACAATGGTACGATAACTCTGGTGGTCAATGCACTTGCTGGAGAGATCCGTGTTTGATCTAGTCACAGTTGGGTCTCCTGCAAAGCACACAGGGTAACATGCAGATGACAAGTTATTATGCTATGGTTATACATAGCTGTTGTGCTTTTGACAGAGATCCTTTTATCAGTTGCAATCCATGAACTCCTAATATGGCATAGTGAGCTATGAACCAGCTAATTGCAAAATGCAAGACATGGGTATAGAGCCCTAATGTTTTTTCTCAATCTATTATAAGGCTCATAAAGCTGGTTATGTGTGCAGTAATAATTGCCTTATCAGTGCAGACAACCCAAAGCACCAAGTTACATTATAAATCCTGACTTTGGGCTTCTCCCAGCAAGGCAATCTTAACATATAATGTATATAACATGGAGAGGGAAGCACCAATCCTCAATGTAACAGGCAACAATTCAAGCACAGTGCTAAAAGAAACAAGTCAAAGCTGGTCATGGTTTGAAATTTCTCTTTTATTCCATTCCTTTTCAGCAAGCACAGCCAATGCGTTTCGCCTAATCATAGGCTTCCTCCGGGCAAACTCCTACGATTAATGGTACACTGTTTCGTCCACCACTTTGGTGTTGTCACAATTCTGACCATCAATTATTATGTCACAATGTCGAATGTGAAATTTCCACGGGACACTGGGATCTGGGAGACAGTTTTTGCCAAACACAGTGTTTGGTGGAAACTTTCCGAATTTGCAAAATGTACTGAACTTGTTGATTGAAAATAAGGATAGTAGCACTATAGAATTTGATATTGGACGTAGTGGCATAATAATTGATGGTCAGACTGGTGAAAACACTAAAGTGGTGGACGAAAACAGAACACCATTAGTCATACGACTGTGCAGAAGCCTATGTTTAGGCGAAATGTGTTGGCTGCCTTGTTAAAAAGGGATGGCATAAAAGTGAAATTACAAACAGTGACCCGATTTGACTGGTTTCTTTTAGTACAGTGGTTGAATTGTTGCCAGTTACATTGAGGATTATTGTTGCCTCTCATAAAAGTCTGCAATGCTTGATCAATTGGTAGCTAGTCATTTTTGAGGTGGGCAACAACAGTTTGATAAATGGATTAACACTTCAGGTGGTGCAGCAAGCAATCCCCTGGCTTCCATATCTGTTCTAATCTTAACATATAATCCCTGCCAGTAAAGATGTGTGACTCCAACACCTTGAAACCCTCATTGTCTGATGTACCATCTTGTACATTTATTTACACACTTGTATGATTTATTGTCCATGTATAAATTTGTGTGCATGTGATGTAAAGTGTTCTGAAACCCGACACTGGGATGAGTTAGCGCCATAAAAGTATTAAATAAAAAAGCTTAAGTGGTATTTAAATTATTCATAACATATTGATAAATCTGATATTCTTACAGTGCACGCATATCTCTTACATACAGAAGTTGGGCAAAGTCAAAAACCTGCCTCCAAATTATAGTTTCCTTTAAGTACATCTGAGGTGATAACAAGCGGTGTTCCTTCCACTGCCCCTCCCCTTTGCACGGGTATCTTAGTGTTAGGCTACAGGTAGATCCCCCAAAAAATGAGGGCTGATGGCCTTTTAGAAAAGCCCTTTTTTTTTTACTTTGCCCAACTGGAAGTGAACATGAAAAAGCCCCCCTCACTTTCTGCACATTGCTGCTCCGGGCAGCAGGAAGACAATGTGCAGGTGCTGGTGGCAAACCACACCTGGACAAATTCAGCTTATTTTTTGAGGGGACAGGAGGATCCCCCGATCTGGCTCAATAATTCCTGCCAGATAGGTGATCCGGCTGCTTCTTCATTCATTCCAGCAGTGCTTGGAACTACTTAAAACTGTAAAATGTAAGGTGTTCTTCAGATCTAGTTTTTCAAGCCAGCATTTATTTTCAGTGGTGGCTGCCTCTGAATGAGGGTGCTGAGGGAGGAAGGGGGGTAAGGGGTAGAGGGTGTATGTAAATTAATACATAAACATACTTTCTCTCCCGATGCTGTATGCCTCTCCTCCCGATGCTGGCAGCTCCGAAGCACCCAGGTTTCCAGACTCTCCCAGCCAAACAGCTGCATCATGGGATGCTGGGCATATTCTCCATGGGGCTGTGGAACTCACCCCATGGAGAACATGCCAAGTGCGCATGACGGTTTGATCAGCCCTAGAGGACCGATCAAGCCATCATGCTTACATAGGGAGGGAGTGCAAACCACTCCTGTTCCCTCTGTGGCAAGCCTGCCCGACCTAGCTGGAGCAAAGAAAAATAAAATGATAATACCTGGTTATTATCACTCCTGTTCCCTCTGTGGCAAGCCTGCCCGACCTGGTTGGAGCAAAGAAAAATAAAATGATAATACCTGGTTATTATCATTTTATTTTTATTTTGCACTGCTAAACGAACAGTGGGGCAATGCTCCTCCACCTTAGTGGAGGAGCAGCCACTGTTTATTTTGAGAGCCATGGCACAGTTGTCTCAATTCATTAGAAGCCAGGTGAAATCATATGTTCCTTGCATCACTGGCGCCTGGTTTTAGTGAACCAAGGAATGGTTTAAATGTTCTACTTTTAGCTTTGTTATCAGTGCGCAGTCATATGGATAAAGTGGCTTGCACTACAGGAATACGATTGGTCTATAGAGAACATAAATATTAGCAATAAATATAGCATTGTTTTCTTTTTAGATAGTATTGGTTGGAAGATATTCACAGTACAAAAAGCATTATAATGTCACTACATACATTTAAAAAAATATACGTGTTTACCTTGATGCCGCAAAGAAACTGGTGATTTGGTAACCAAAGCTAGCATAGTATGCATGCTCCATTATAGCCATCATCTGAATACAATTATAACCTGTCAACAACAAAGTCAAGGCATTTCAATAACATGTAACCATAATAGGATGAATTCAAATTAATAAAAATCACAACTCTGTAGGATAAACTGATACATTTTACAAGTTAACTTTACCTCGCACTATGTACATAATCCAAGAAGCACCACATACAATGTCTTAATTTAATTAACATATCTACATATTGCTCCTTTGGTGCTTTACATATAAATCAGTATATTACCTCGGATTAGTAAAAATAAGAAACAGATTGAAACTAATTCTCATTACACGGGGGAAGAAATGTAGCCTCAGAAGGCATAAGGGTGTGCAGTGAACAGGACTCATATCATCCGAAAATTTAAAAGCCAAAACAGATGATTCTTTTAAAGCCTTCTGAAGGTAACGAGAATGGGCTGAAGTCGAATACTGAGAGGCAGTAGCTGCAGCAACAGTAATTAATATGTTCCCACAATTTGCATTTTAAAAAAGAACGACACTTTACGAGCTGAAAAAAACTCAAAATATATGTGCCAAGCACAGTACAGAAAAGAAAGTAAGAGGCATCCCATTTCAGAAGCATCTTGCTTGGTGCCTTCAAAAATGGAGGGACAAAATAGCAATTAAATCGGGAAAACAAGGATGGATGTGCAGGATTGAGTATGTACTACACAAAATTATATGGCCAGACAATAAGATAGAATTTGAGTCTATTACAGCCCATTCCTTCTTGCAAAGCAGCCAAGATCAACCATTTGAAGCTTTTAAGACACTGCCATGAGAAATACTGGATTTGTGGACCAGACAAAAAAAAATGTAAAGAACCTTGCCTAAGTCTCTCAAGGTATATATATATATATATATATATATATATATATATATATATATATATATATATATATATATATATTTTACATAGCAAGCAAGGAAATACAAATAAATATGCCTGGAATCAGTGAGAGACCAGTTTTATTATTAGTATATCACATGGAGCAAAAGAAAACCATGACATGCCAAGCAAGGCAACGAAATGACAAATTAGAGTAGAGTGTAGTATTCTGTGTATTGTGCCTTTCAGGCACTTGTAGGAAGAACCTTGTTCTATGGACATTCTGTGCTCTGTTTTAGAATGTAGGCTGGTTGGCAGTTGACTGCTGCTTCTGCCTGATGTCGCTGTTATTCTCTTGAGCAGAATAAACTCCTGTTCTTACATCAATCCGGTTTACTTCTTTGAACAAACACTACAAAAATATTGGCGACGATGCTCAAGAGAAGATAAAGAACCTGTCTTACCTCGATCTACCTCGAGAATCTGTGTTCTACTTCAATCTTCGTTGGAGAACGAAAATACGCTGTTATCCACGCAGAAATAACACAGCTGGCAAAAAGAAAAAATGAGATAAGTCCTTCTATTTCATTTCTAACGCGCCCAAGATATTAATTACTCGCTAAGATGCGTAAGTGATTAAGAAAATGTCTCCATCGTCAGCGCAGGTCGTGATTGGCAACGTAAGAGACGTGTGGTTGGCAGCGCAAGTCTACGCATGTGCGCGAAGTGAACCTGACAGTCAGCGAGTCGTGGTTGGAGAGAAAATACGCATATGGTTGGCAACGCGAGTCTACGTTAAGGATGCTGCAGTCGGCCATTTTAAAGAGTTTTCTACATACACGCGTAACCTTAACAACGGTGTAACCATAACCACGAAGGCAACGCTGCCTGTTCTTCGCTGTCGGCAGACATTTAAAAAACCTCCTCTTTCTACACGCGTAATCTTAGCAACGCTGTAGACTTAAGTACGAGGACAACGTTATCTGTTCCTCATAATCCAGCGCAGTTGTGAATAAATTGAACACACAGACGCTGTTAGTAGTTCAACAACACGGCACAAAGAGTTGGGAACATATTGTATTAACCTATTTAAAGTACATTTTGTGACTATTGTGTTACTCCACTATTAAGGTTATTTAACACACTTCAAAGCATTTTGTGTCTGAAAGAAAAGTTATTTCACGCTTTTAACTTTAGTACAATCCCATATTTTGCTATATTTTGAAAACAGCGACAAGACAAGTTTATGAAGATTTGGGATAAGTCTCTATAGTCAAACATTTATTTTGTACGGTATGCAGTCAGTTTCACCTCCACCTCCTTTTCTGGAGACGCCTGGCAATCCACATATAAGTTGGAAAAAATGGTTTGATGCGTTTGAGACTTATTTGGGTGCAATAGGCGCGTCAAGATATCGCGCAGAAAGGAAGAAATGTCTATTATTGCACTCATTAGGTTTTGAAGGAAGAGAAATCTATAAACATGTGCCCCCTTTAATAAGAAACAACGCAGAAGAAGACATTGATGAATATACTGAGACAAGGATGAAACTGGAGTTGAGATTTGATGTCAAACCTAGTCTTGTTGTAATTAGACATAAATTCTTCAAAAGAGAACAGCTACCAGGAGAAGATGTTGAGACATACGTATCAAGTCTAAGGCAGTTGAGTGCGGAATGCGAATTTGAGGGTTTCAGAGAGCAATTAATTAGAGATCAGTATATTTGTAAATGTACTGATAAGTCTATCCAACAAAAATTACTTACCTTAGGTAATCCAACACTTGAAGAGACTATCCGTACAGCGAAAAGCATTGAGTTATCTAAGAAAGAAGTGAAGGAACTTGAGAAGAAAAATGAAGATAAAGTTTCCATAGTTAGAGCTAAAGAGAACAAAGAAAATAAGGCAGCATCTGGTCAACAGCGCTTCGAGAAGAACAATTATCCTGGTTCACAACGTTATGAGAGAAATTCTTTTTCTAGGAATGACTTTTGTCATAGATGTGGAAATCTTTCACATAATAAGAGTAACAAATTCTGTCCTGCTAGGAATTCCACTTGTCGTACTTGTGGGAAATATGGTCACTTTGCGAAAATATGTCAAAATCCTAGACAGGGAAATTCAACCTTCATGAATAAGTCTCAGGGACAGAGTAATGTAAGAGGGGTAGGAAATGTTTCTGAGTTATAAGAAAATTCAGGAAAGGATTCAGATCCTATTAACAGTATCCAAGACGACCTTAGGGAGATGGTTGTAGTAGTACGGGAAGATGGAGTCATCACTGGGGACCCTTCAGATTGTGTTGACCCTTATGAAGATTTTGGTGTGGGTGACAAAGTAATTTCTTTATTAGTTGATTCAGGCGCAAGAGTAACAATGATCACCCAAACGTTGTTTGATGAAACTTGGCCAAAAAGGAAGCTAGAACCATCTGATAGAGCCCCTGTTTCCTATGAAGGACGCAGAATAGCTTTGCTTGGGTATTTTGAAGATATCCTACAGTTCAGGGGTAGGAAAATATTTGGAAAAATATATGTTTCAATTAAGGGA
Organism: Lissotriton helveticus; assembly: GCF_964261635.1. Lineage (NCBI taxonomy): Eukaryota > Metazoa > Chordata > Amphibia > Caudata > Salamandridae > Lissotriton > Lissotriton helveticus. The sequence continues at coordinate 1,376,235,918 of NC_136069.1, read as the reverse complement.
TTAAACATTTTGGGGTGGTTCCCCCAAGGACTGTTTCAGTTGATTTTAAGACCAGGTACAAAAGAACAGGTTAGTGTCGCAGAATCAAACGACTGCATCGAAAATTTGGCTGTAGTAGAATCAAATGACTATACTGAAAATGTAGCTATCAAATTTCCTACTGTCTTTGGGAAGGGGCTTGGAATGATTAAAGGTTTTAACCACGAAATAAGAGTGAAAGATGGAGCCATCCCAGTTAAGCATAAGGTCAGGAGTGTCCCTTTTAGCGTAAGGGATAGTTTAGAAATGGAGTTGATTGAGTTATGCAAGAAAGGGATCATAGAACCAATTGAGTCATCCTTGTGGTTGTCTCCTCTTGTTGTCGCCAGAAAAAGAAATGGTGATTGCCGCGTTTGTGTTGATTTGCGCAGTCTTAATAAAAACATCTGGATTGATTCACACCCTTTACCAAAAATTACAGATTTGTTGTCTCTTACTAGAGGCGCAAGATGGTTTACAAAGTTGGATTTGGCTTCTGCATACCATCAAGTAGTGTTGAGTCAATCCTCTAGACATTTGACGGCATTTGTTTCTCCCTTCGGTAGTTTTCAATACTGCAGGATGCCGTTCGGCATCGCGTCGGCGGCAGCAGTTTTTCAAAGGCTAATGAGTCAAATGTTTAAAGATACTCCTGGAGTGATTGTTTTCCAGGATGATGTTTTGATTTTTGGCGTGAACAAAGAGGATCATGACAGTTCATTAAATCAAGTTCTAGAAATTATGCAGGACAAAGGTATTGTACTTAAAAGTGAAAAGTGTGTTTTCCTAAAGGAGAAAATTGAATTTCTTGGACATGTAGTCTCGCATGATGGGGTGCAACCACGTCCTGGGTTGGTAAAAGCCATTGTAGATGCTTCTCCCCCAGTCGATAAATCTGGATTGAAGTCATTCATTGGTCTCAGTGAATTTTACTCTAGATTTATCAAGGATTATGCATCAAGAGTTCAACCACTAACAAACATGTTAAAGAAGAATGTGCCATTTGTATGGGACAAGAACTGTCAAGACATTTTTCAATGGATTAAGTTACAATTAGTGAGTGACAGCATTCTAAAGCCTTTTGATCCTAATAAGGAATGTGTTGTGACTGTGGATGCTAGTGGTTTTGGTCTTGGAGCTGTGCTTACTCAGAAGAATGGCCAGGTTGATAACACCATTGCGTATGCTTCGAGAGTGTTGCGTGGGGCAGAGATGAATTTCTCTGTCATTGAGAAAGAGCTTTTGGCTTGCTGGTGGGCGGTCAGGAAGTTTAACCCTTTTCTCTGGGGTAGTCATTTCGTGATACGAACGGACCATAGTCCTTTGGTCTCTATTTTAACTGGAGAGAAGATTAAGGAGCATACTCCAAGGATTGCTAGGTTGTCGACTAAGCTACTTCAGTACAATTTTGACATTGTCTATTTACCTGGTATGAAGAATGTCAGGGCAGATTACTTTTCACGTTTTCCTATTACTGGGAATGATTCTGACTTTGAGAAGGAAGATGATCAGGAGGATTGTTTTGTTGCTGCTTTAGACTGAGGGAATGTGTGCTGTAAATGAAGTTGAATGGAAAAGGGAGTTGTTGAAGGATGAAGTACTTGTTCAAGTCGTCAATTATTTGAAATCTGGTTGGCCCAAGGAAAAGAATGTATCTGGGCAATTTCAGACCTTTGTTAAGATTGCCGATGAGCTCACAGTTGAGGATGGTATTCTTTTGCGTTGTGGAAGGCTTATACCTCCTGAGAGTTTGAGGAAACGTCTAATTGATGGTGCACATGAAGGACATTTAGGGAAAACTTTCACGAAACGTAGGTTGAGGGATGTGTTTTGGTGGCAGCAAATGGATGTTTGTGTTGATACTTTGGTTGATAAGTGTGTTATTTGCAAGTCCTCCGACAAAAGTCACAAGGTAAGGACACCCCCTTTGGAGCCTATTCAATTCCCGGAGAGAGCGTGGGAAAGTATTGGCGTTGATTTAGTTGGTCCATTCAATCTCTTACCTTCTTCTTCACGTTTTGCCATTGTTGCCATTGATTATTACTCCAAGTGGCCGGAGATTAGTTTTATTAGCGAGCCTTCCTCTGTTAATGTAATTCTCTTTTTAAAAGATATTTTCCTAAGGGAAGGGTTTCCCTCGGTTGTTATGACGGACAATGGTGTACAGTTCGTTAGTTCAGAATTTGAGTGTTTCCTAAAGCAAGGTGGTGTTACTCACAAGAAGAGTTCTTTCTATCACCCCCAGGCTAATGGCCTTGTTGAAAGAATGAATCGAGTGCTCAACAATTGTGTGCAGTGGGCTATTGCTAGCAAGTGTATAGTTGAGAATGCTGTGCGTTCCATGTTATGGTTTTATCGCACCACTGCACATTCGTCAACTGGGGTGTCTCCTTTTGAACTTCTAAGAGGGAGGAAACCTTCAACGAAAATCTGTCCTGGTTGGATGTCAAAATGGGTGAAAATGAATGTTATGGATGGCATTGATCGTTTTGTGAGGGACAAAATTACTGGAGTACAAGCGAAGCAAAAAGTTTATTTTGATGAAAGAAAAAGAGCTGTTTCTCATAACATTTGTGCTGGTGATGTTGTTCGTATTAAAAATCCAGTTCATGTCACCAAGGGAAAAAGCAAATTCTCCGAGCCTTTAGTTGTTGATAAGGTTTGCGGCAATGCTGTGCTGGTGAATAACAAGAATTGGTGGAACATTTGTAAAGTTGTTAAAGTAAAAGGTGTGGACGTTGGCTCTAATAACTATTTGTCTAGCTCTTGTTCTGATACCAATAAGGGAAATGGTAGATGTAACTATGTAAGCTTTGTGCCAGAACTTCGCAGGAGTTCGAGAGTCTGTAAAATTCCTGCCAGGTTCAGGTAACTCTCTAGTACACTGTTTTCTGTTGTTTTTACTTTGCAGTGTTCTTGTTTTTTTCTTTTTCTACTTTTCCTTACTTACTCTTCTTTGTTTTCCTTTCTTATCTTTCCTATTCTCTATTTTCTTTTGGCTTAACTTTCTATTGTTTTGTGAAGAAAGAGGATAATGTAGTATTCTGTGTATTGTGCCTTTCAGGCACTTGTAGGAAGAACCTTGTTCTATGGACAATCTGTGCTCTGTTTTAGAATGCAGGCTGGTTGGCAGTTGACTGCTGCTTCTACCTGATGTTGCTGTTATTCTCTTGAGCAGAATAAACTCCTGTTCTTACATCAATCCTGTTTACTTCTTTGAACAAATACTACATAGAGCAATGGGGAAAAATACATTTCTCACTGAATTTCGAATCACACCTCATACAAAACCCTCCAAATGACACGGATACCACAACCTGCAAGGGAAGCAGGTTTGATTACCCCAGAACTAAAATCACTCAAATGTAGGATCTCTAAAACAAATTTGGAAAAAACAAACTGTTGGAAATGTGCTATTTCTGCAGCACCACTTCGGACTTTTTTCCTGAACTTTATCATTGCTGACTATAGAACTCTGTGCCCCCCACATAACCGAAGGTAAAATGGTTGTGCTTATCCTTTCCACATGATAAAGTAGTCCTGAACCGACATTTAGTTAACTCACATGTACCTAGTGTATGGTGTCGAGAGTACCTAGTACCTGTGAATTACTATCAGTGGGTAGGGTAGCCACTTTGGCCATTTTATTTTGTTTTTAATTCGGCATATCACGTGTTTTCTATGCAGTGGCACTGTAAAACCGGGCTTCAGGCCTACTACTGTAGCCTGGCTGTGTATTTTTAAAACTGGAAATTTAACCTGCTTAAAGAACTCCCTTTCACAGGCCTAAACCTTTGTTTCAAATATTAATAAGTCACCCCCAGTAAATCTTATTGCCCATTAATGCAGTGTAGATGGAACTTAAAATTAGGACATTGTTTTGAAAATTCCCTAAAATATATTTCCACTGTGGGTTGGCTGTTACATAGGGAAGCAATATTAAGTTTAATAAATGTTATCCCTGGCTAGGAACCCTCGAAAAATGTAATCTATGGACTTATTTTGTTTTGCAAACCCGATTTTACTGGTGAAGTTGGATTTGTAATAAAGATGTTTAAAAGGGGTAACTTTTAGAACGTTACCTCTGCCCAACCTCAAGTCCCTGGAAGATAAATCTGCATTTTGCTCTCCCACTTCTGTCGGCGACTAATTACCTTTTTAATAGGAGTGAAGGAATTTTGAAAATGCTCCCGAGAGCAAGCAATTGGCTGTCCTGAATGGGCAGATATTGCCCATTTCAACCTGACAAATATGTAGGGTGGAGCAGGGAGGATGCTTTTTGACATTAAAGTGCTACATTCTGCATGAACATCACATCGTGCTTGACGGGGCTTCTGGGGTTTTTCATAGGACACTAGAGGCCCATTTCCAAGAGGTCTCCAAACGTGAACCCATTCCCCGGACAGACAGGCCCCATTCTCAGTGGGCTTCTTTTTTACATTACTGTGTCACAGCCTGTTAGAAAGGTTTGTTGGCTTAACATTGGGATTCACTTCAGAGGGGAAAAATGATGCCAAAACAATTTTTATGTATCAACTGTCTGGTGGCTGAAAGCTTTTGTTTTACCAGACTTGTCGCTCTGAGGTTGTTGTGGGTACAGGACATGCCTCAAACAGTTTTTAGTGTTAGATATAGGAGGACACTAGGATGCATATAGTACACTCGTCACAGACATTTCTCCACACTCACAGCTCAAGTTTAGTGTCGCTGAAGATTTCACCCATCTTGACAATGCCTAAAGTTGGTAGGGTTACCCCGAGAACCTTAATTGGTGAACGTGTCCCCACCCACTAACTTGTGCCAAGGATAAATGTGGCACCTACAGTCTTCCACTTCAGAATACTCCTGTACTGGAGGAGTATCAGGAGAGCACTGAACCTACTGTCTGGAATCTAAAAAGAGCCCTGAGCCAGCTCTCTCTCTTGTACTCTGGACAAGGAAGTGGAATCTAAGGGTCATATGGCTGACTGCCTATTTAAGCTACAGTGATGCACAAGCTCCAGAAGGTCTGCAACGGCCAAGATGACCAGGGACAACTGGACTAGGAATGGCTACCTGACACCGTGTGTCTTTAAGGGTCCCCCATGAGATCCGGGGGGCTTTAGAAGTGTACCCCTGTAGTGGATGGACTTAAAGGCCTAAATTCAAAAGGTAAACTCATTTGCCCAGGATGAACCTTTTGGTGTATCTGACTCATGCTCCATCGCTGTCCACGCAAAGGTCCTGATCTACTGCCACCATTGACTATCATTTGCCTTCTTGGTGCCATTTCCACTTAAAACTTTAGGAATGTACATCACTGGCTCCCCTTAACCCTTAATAAATTGTGTCATTATTATTAAATTGTATTCTATTTTATTATTTTTGGGATATTTATTGTTTTGCTTTTCGACTTTATTCTGTTTTCAGTACTGCATAAATACTTTACACATTGCCTCCATGTTAAGCCTTTCTGCTCGGTTTCATGGCCATAGGGAAGGGGGGAGGGAGTTCAGGTTTATTTAGTGACTTTAGTGATTCACCCTGACAAGGATTGTGATTATTACATGGGGTGGGTACTTACCTCATCAACTAATAACCCATTTTTTTTCACAAGCAAATGCAATGGCACAAGTAAGCTGCAATACCACTCAAGAATCCACACAATTGTAGCCTGGTTTGCAAAAAGATTTGAGTACAACTACTGGATTTACAAATCTGCTTGTCCAACCATGGAACTGACCAGCATAAAATCTTGAATAAGGGCTGTGGAAGAAACACTTACTACAGACAACCACTAACATTCAGAGTCTCCCCCCCCCCTTTTAACAATACTGTTAGACCTGGCTTTTTCAGCGGGTTATCCCCAGACTTTTCCCTTTTTGGCCTCTTGTTTTTGACCCCATTTTCGTTGGTTTTAGGACTTTGGGCACTTTTCCACTGCTATTCAGTGCTAAAGTGCATATGCACTCCATGTAAAATGTGTTTAAAGATTGGTGTTTCCATGATTAGCCTATTTTACTTACTACTAAGTCACTAGTACAGTGCACTGTGCGTGCCCTGGCCCTGTAAATCAAATGCCGCTAGTGGGCTTGCAGCACCGATTGTGTCACCCACACTATATCCTTTCAAAGGGGTATCAGACCTGCCACTGAAGTGTCTGCACACAGTTTCTACTGCCATTTCGACCGGGCAAGTTCACCCACTTGCCAGGGCCCAACTTTCCCTATTATTACACGACTCACCCTCATGGTAGGCCCAAGGTACCCTTATGGGCAGGGTGCAGTGTATGTGAAAGGTAGGACATGTACTGGTGTGTGTGACATGTCCCAATAGTGAAATACAGTGTATCTCGATTTTCATTATTGAAAGGCTATATGTCCCATAGGATAGAATGGGAGCTACTGTGTAACATCTTACAAGTATAACTTCCTCTTTGGACCAAATAGGGAAGAAGGTCTTTAGAATGCCTGAACTCAGGATTTCAAAATGCATCTCTTAGTAAAGATGATTTTTATACTGTGTGTTCGAAAATACCATTTTCAGAAAGTGGATATTTTCTTGCCTAACCATTCTAAGTGCCTCTGATGGTTTGTGAATGGACTGTCTGGTTTTAGAGTGCCTGGGGCTGGGGATGTCCTACAGACAGCCACTGGGGGTTGTGGTGTGTCCTGCCTTTCCTGGGTGACTCAGAGCTGGGCTGAATAGGCCTGGTCTTAATTTAGAGTGGCAGGAAGAGATTTAACTTGCACCTGAATAGGCCCGGTCTCCCTTGCACAATGCTGTCCACCTCCTGCCAGGAAGCTGGGCCAAAGAGGACAAAAATGGTTTGGACTAAGCTGAAAAACTTGACACAAGAGAACAAAGGAAAATGTGGAATAAATATGGGTGCCAAGAAGCCCAGAACTTTAGAATACTGATGTACTGAGGCAGTCACAGACGGTATGACTCGCGGGTGGGGGGCGGGGTGGAGAGTACGCAGGGGGGAGATTTAATTTTAAAAAACAAACTGAAAATTAACTTACCTTTGCATTTACCGTCCCGCTGACGGAGCGAGATTTAGAAATAATTTTATTTCAACTCGTGAAGTCACACTTCCATAATGATAAATAATTCTACTAACGTTTGGTGCTGTGTTTATATTAATTCAACCTAGATTAAAGTCTTATTACACGCAGGATATTAACTTGTGTGCTCATAAACGTGCATTATTGTTGCATCTTTTCGTTCGTGCAAATTTAATAAATTAATATTGTCTATTTGTCATGTTATAACTAATTGCGGCTATTTTTAAAAGTAGCATGTGCTTGTTTTGCTTTCCCTGTGTATGTGGTGTCACTCTATTCTCTTTAATTGCATAAAGGATTTCGATGGATTAATGAAGACTGGTAGATATAAATGCTGCTTTATTTGTTTGCTTCAGCTAGGTAATTTAGACTAATGGGTTAATCATTAGCAATGGTGGGTGGCAACAGAACAAACTATATTTCTCGCATTAATTATTCTTTTGTGTTTGTTTATATAATAGTTACCCATAAAATGGCTGCTTTGGGCCTAGTTTACTCGTGTCTGCTAAAATTCTGCACGGAGCAAGAAAAAGTCCATTCTGAGAAAAAGTTTCCATCACTGTATCAACGCTTGGCGAATGTTATGTGGCTCTGACAATTTCCTTGTTGGACAAGGCCAAGGCCAGGAACCGGCAGGAGGAACATTTGATAACTTTGCATCCGAGGAAGCCAAATGACATGATGACAATTTTATGCAAGAAAATGTTGCAATCTGAGGAAGCTTCGTTGTTCGAATGTTAGAGACAATGGACTCTAAGAAAGTGACGGAACTGATATTTTGAAAATGAGGTGACACGTCGCCTGTCACTTCTAATCCAATGGGACTCCGAGTTTGCAGAAAAGAATTCTTTTTACTAAGATTAGTTAGCGTAGAAAGGTATAAAAACCCATTCCCCGTGGAAGGGTTATGCTTGCTTGCTGCTGCTTTTGCTGACCTTTGGATGAGGGTGTCGTGCTGACGGACTTCTCTTGGAGCACGTAAGAGCCCTTAAAGACTTTACTTTTATTTAGCTTAGTTAGGGACTTAGGTTTTGAAAAATGTCAAACTAATAATTTCAATTGCCAATAATAAATTTTTAATATCATGATGCTATTGATTTACTTACAATGATTCTAATAAAATGCATTAATAAAGATATTCAAATTACAAATCCAAAATAAGTAGCTAATAAAAATCTTACTTTTGAAGCTGGTCTTGTTATTTCATGAGTTCAGGTTATCATTAGTTAGATTCTATCGCCATAAGTGGCTTAATAATTAATGAGGTTTGTTGAATAATGATTTTCATTTACCGCGGTTGTATATAAATGTATATAATTTGTGAATAGGTTTATTAGGCCACATGATTCAGTTGGTCAAAATATGTCATGTATGATTAATGGGCCTTGGGTTTGATTTATGTTTTACTGAGTATACTATGGAGTTATGGTAGTGTAGTTTATGACATATTTCCTATAGGCCGCTGGATCACCGCGTCGTCCATCTGGACAGGACGGAGCCACAGGCAGCCTCCCTCTCCTCCCTTAAGCCAATTACAACGCTGCAATGGCAGCCTAATTAGACAAAATGCAGAGTGCGTATGACTGGTTTGGTCAGCTCTAGGGACAACCAAACAGTCAGCACACTCAGAGTGGGCAAGCCACTACTCCCCTAGACTCCAGCGGACCCACCCACCCGCCAACCCCCAACCAGGCACACCCATCTGCTTTGTCGCAGTGTGAGAAGCAGAAACATAAAATGAATTTTAAAATACCATTTTAGGTTTCTGCTTCTCGCGCTGCGAGAAAGCAGTGGGGCGATGCTCCTCCGCCCACATAGAGGAGCCGCCCCTGGACTAAGGAAGCTGCCAGGAAGAACAGCTGGAAGAGCTGCCAGGAGGACTACTGCCACTATGTTGTGTGTTTTATTGGGTTGGCCTGCAGTTGCTGCTTCTTTCTTGGGTAGGGAAAGGACTGGACTATTCTTTCTGCATTTAGAGCATCTCCAAGGGTTTGATGTAGAACTTGCCTCCTGTTGGAAGTCTCAGTGAAATCAAGGATTTTATCATCTTCTGGGTACCAGCTTCTGGAACTGGATGTTTCAGCTGCCACAGAGGAAAAAGGTAACCTGAAGCCATCAATGACGCCGCTGCGGGCTCTGTGACCCGGAGACACCATAGAGGGCACCGCCGCACTACGCACTGCAACCCTGGTCTAACCGATGCCGCTGCCTGAACCATGACCTGTGGACACTGCTCGTGGAGAACACGGAGCACCATCCCACTTCAAACCACAGCCCTGGTCTCACCGCCGCTCCAACCTGACATCAACGCTGCTGCTTGCACGTGGTTCGAGGGCACCACTCGTAGGTTACTTGAAGCACCACTCCATCCCACACTGCAGCCTTGGTCCACAGACACCAGCGCCATCGAATCCAGATAGTCAACTGAAGCCGCTACCTTCACTGCAAACTGTGGGCCCTGCGTGACGCTTTGCCCTGTCTCGCACCATGACCTGCCAGCACCGCGATGAGCACCGCATCACTTCACACCACAGCCCAGGTCTCTCAGATGCCGCTGGACGAACGCCACCGAGCCACTGCCTTCACCGTGACCTGAGAGCACCGCACGCTGCACTTCACACCGCAGCCCCAACATCTGCCGACACCAGCACTCCAGACGTCAAACTCATGGAGTTCGACCTGCAACGTGTGTGACTTCAAGGGCCCAACGACTCCTGCATCGACCTCCGGTTTTTCAGAGCTGAACGAGCGGTCACTGATGCCCGGCATTTTTAAATGTACGGTTCTGCTGGTCTTCCCAACACTGTAGCCGGCTGTTAAGCCCCAGTAAGCCAGAACTGTTTGGATTTGTTTGCTCACGACACTGATAGCCCCGGAAAGAGATATCAAATTCAAGGAACTGTATATAAAGTCTATTTATGCTTTATTAGTATTGTGGATTACTGTGTGTTGTATTTTTATCGTTCTGGTCTAGTTTTACACAGATAAATATTGGATATTTTTCTAAAACTGGTGTAGTGTCCTTTTATAGTGTTTTCACTGTATTATTGTGCGTTATAGGCAAATGATTTACACATTGCCTCTGAGATAAGCCTGACTGATAGTGCCAAGGGGGGGAGCAGGGGTCATTTTAGACGTGTAATCCCCTTATCCTGACTAGAGTGGTGGATTCTGCCTCGTTTAGGTGCAAACCCTAGTCAACCAGGAAAACCCATTTCTAACAAATCCACATTGCCCATTCTAGATGGTACACTCTGGATTTTATGATCATGGTCCTCAGCTTGGGTAAATGTTTTTGCTTAGTGCATTTTCTTAAATGTGACTGAGCACAGTACAGGGAGAAGAGCAGCATAGTACATAATATAAGTTAGTTGGTCTTAGAGGACACAATTGATTCACAGGCAATCATTTGAAAAAAAACACGAGCAGAAATTGTTCTTTAAAACAAGGTGATAGTGGCAAATGTTCAAGAACAGTAAAAATGAATAAATGTGAGGGACAGTCAGAGTAAAAAGTCTGTGTGGCAGGGTGGATTGTTTGGGGTGGAAGGAGGTCAACTTTAAGTGGCAGGATTATTTTGTTTTAATTTTCAGGTTTTTATCACGCTTAGACCAACAGATCCTACATTTAATATTCCTTTGGAGCCCAGTATGTATCAGGATCAAATAGCGCGCTAAAGGGTCAGTGGAAGAAGCTCATCAATGTACCAACTCTGGGTTGATACTAAGGAAATCAAATGTTTTATATTTTTAACATCAGTTGAGAAAAAGATGTTTGTCTCGGTGATCTGAATAAACTTACATTTTTTAAGCATTGTGATGAGGTAAAAAGTCAAAACAAATGCGAAGTACTCAAATTATTTTGCAAGCAGTAGAGAGTATGCACACAGTGCAAAGATATCTCTTCCTAATAAGGAAACCTCAAGAGCTCAAAAAGAGAATTAAATAGCGCAAAATGTTCTACTAAAACAGAGAGTGTTATTACAGTTCAAGGATGCCCCAAGTTTCATAAGCTATACCGCATTTATGAAAAATAACTATCACCAGCAGCTCTGATGGGAAGCTAGGACTATGACATAACTTTAAATATCTGACACACTGTTGTATGCCAGCACTATACTTCATAAAAGAGCCAAGATAGCCACATAATTGCGAAAGGCAAACTAAACAACTACCCAAAGCATACACTAAGTTTTCAATACAAACTTCCTTGCAGGTCATAACCTAAAGCTATTTCTGCATCATTTCACAGCTTCTTCAATATGTGAAGAAAAGATGCAGCACTGAAGTTTCTCCACTTTTTCCAACTGCTTAGCTATGTCAACATTATATTTGTTTAGAGTTCCTTATTCTAAGGGGTGCATTTATAACAGAAGAGTTCAGTAAGATGTGCTGTTCCCTCCAGCTTTATTAAAAGATGCATGAAAAATTAGCCAGCAAAAGCAGCCCAGTAAATGTTTAGGTTGTTTTGAAGGCCCTGCTCAATTTGATGATCTGGTGATTGCAGGTGAGGCCAACCGGCACTCATTTTTAGGGACTAGCACTCCTTTTTAGTCATCTGGCTTTGCCTTAAAGCAAGACACAGAAACACACTAAAGTGAGACAATTGAGGAAACCCAAGATGGAACAACAGTGACAAAGCAAGAAAGCAGGGATGAAACAGAACCTAAAAGGCAATCCATCCTAAAGTAGTTCTTCCTATTCGGGTCAGGTAAAATGCACATGTTCGGGAAGGTAACACGTGAGTTGACAATACGTATTGGATTTTTGAGAAAAAACATACGTTTTTGAAATGGGGTCTATAGATGGCAGTACTTTCCACCCAGTCTAAGTAGGGACCCACACTCTAACTAGGGTTAGTGTAGTATACACTAAGTTAACCTGTGCTCACCCTCGGGTAGCTTGGCACAAAGCAGTCAGACTAAACTAAAGCGGCTATGTGTAAAGCATGTGTGCACACACACAGTAACACAGTGAAAACATCACAACGGTACTCCATTCCAGTTTACAAAAATAGCCAATATTTACCCGAGTAAAACAAGACCAGAACGCCAGTATACACAAGTCAAGTCATGAATCCTTCAATTTTGAATGCAGTTATATTGTTTAGAAAACAATAGCTCCAACTGGGCTATTTGGTCGGGCTTGACTGAGGCAAATCCACAAGTTCAGGCTGACTGCAATGGATCGATTGCTGGCCGGCTACAGGAGTCATACGGACCAGAGTACAGTACCTTGGATGCACTACAAAATCAAAGATGGTGCGCAGAGAAAGTGAGGCATCAGGAGAAGAGGTGATGTAGTGGTTCTTTACTGCTATCCAGCTTATTGGCAAGTTGGTGCTCTGGGACGATTCAATGCACAAAGAAGGTGCACCATCACTGTAGCATAGTTATGCATTCATTCCTAGAGACTGTGCAGGGTCGTTGAGCCGCTAACACTGGGGACAATGTGGGACACAAGGTAGGTGATGCTTCAGTTCAGAATAGTTTTTGTTTTGTAGATTTCCTTCGAATAAACTTACATTAAGGAAAATTGAGATTTCTGGCTACAGGTCCATGAGCCTATACTGAATTAAACAGTTAAACTGTTAAGAGAACAGTCAAGTGTGTAAACAAAACCCACATATATAAATACTCAACACTAAAACAATTCTCATATGTGTTTGCTTTAAGAATACCCCATTGTGAGTCATGAGGAGCACCCTCAAAATAATATTGGGTTTGAAACATGTCAACAGTATTTAGGATCAGAAAGTGCAGGAGAGTGAGATTACTGGCAAACAAGGAATGGAAATAAATTACTAAAAAGATAGGCCCCTGTCAATAGCCAGGCTGCATACAAACTTGTCTGAGCGCCAACAGGAAGGAGCTAATTGAATGAAACAAATTGTAGTAGCTCCTACTGGAAGATAACATTCAGAACCAGGACACATGTGTTTTCTGTTTACACCAAGTATGAAATGTTTTGTTTATGCAAATGTATATGTAGCAGCTATGTTTTTTTGTCAAACGTATTGTGGGTTACCAACACTGATGGACTTGATGTAATGCTAGCTATATGTGTTGGTCAACTGTTTATGATGCTAAAATGATTGAAAGGTTCTAGAACATAAAATGAATAAATGGTGGTTGCAATAATTATTGTGACCACGAAGTTTAAAATTGAATGTGTTAAATGATTGGCAGCATTGGCAACTTCAGTTCAGTTTTCAGTGGCATAGCCTTGCTGATGCAATATTGGCCCAATCACTATTCTTGAATCCAATCTAACTTTCTAAAAGTGGCATTTTCAGACAGGTAATTTAAAAACTAACCTAACTAGAAGATGTGTTTTTAAATTGCACGTCCAGGGACACCCATCTCCAATTTTCCATCATCTCTCAATTGGAATATACCTGCGTAAAATGCTAAAGGGCATTTTACAAGCTATTTGAAAGTTTTTTTACTACTAGGAAATGTAAAACTTAAAAGCACATGTCCCACCTTTTAAATACACAGCACAGGCCCCTGGGGCTACCTTGGGCCTACTTTAGGGGTACCTTATATGTGGTAGAAGGGAAGGTTTGGGCCCGGCAAGTAGGTGTACTTGCCAGGTCGGCATGGCAGTCAAAAACTGCAGAGACGGGCTCTGCAATGGCAGGCCTGAGACATGTTTGGAGAGCTACTCATGTGGGTGGCACAATCAGTGCTGCAGACCCACTAGGAGCATTTGGTTTACAGGCCCTGGGCACATGTAGTGCACTGTACGAGGGACTTACTAGTAAATCAAATATGCAAATTAAGGAGAAACCAAATGCCATTACATTTTAGACACAGAGCACAAGGACTTTGGCAATTGTGACTTTGCATTAAGGAATCGTAAATTACCATCAACTTCAAGTTGATGATAATTTGCAATGCCTTAGAAAAATGCAAAAAAATGCATTTTTCTAGGTGCCATGTGGCATGCACACATGCCCTTGGGGAATATGTGTGTGCACACATGACAATTTTAGGGGTGCATCATGGTGGCCTTCTGGCCTCCTAGCACCCCTGAAATTGCATGTGCAATTTGTGATTGCCTTTTTGCTAATCAAAAATTGCGAATGGTTTCCCATTCATTCCTATGGGTCTCTAGGCCCGTAGGAATGAATGGGAAGGCATTCCCTATTAGTGAATCGCAATAAGGAATGTGTAGGAATCCCTATTTATTTCGCTATTCCTACATGCATAAGGAATTGTGATTCCTAAATAGCTATTCCTTAACCATCACTATTAAGGAAACGCAATTTCTTATGTTGATGCATGGGCCCATAAGTCTAATAAATGTCACACTCCCTAATCCATCCTGTTGTAAAAATAACACTTTTCTACTTGTAGTTCTCAAACACCTTTCGAGAATCAGTAGATTTTTATACGCTTTTAAAAAGCATTCACAACAAAAAATGCCACTTCTGAGAATAGGAATACCCTTTCAGCAAGTTAGACAGTGTTGATCGTTGTGCTGGAGTCTGACATTCCCAATAGCTATTGGAAGGTCAGTTTCTGAAGTCATCTACATATGACTAGATTCACTGCATTTATCTAGTCTAATAAGCATCAAGTGATATGCAAATATAGGCTCAAACTGACTGCAGAATATTAAGTTTGCAAATCTGCATGTCCTGAACTTCAGTTGCACTTTTAATATTTGCAGAGCAGGTCTTGAAAGCAACGCACAACTAGCGGACTGCATGTTAGATAGCCGTGCTTAACAAAGGTTTCTGTAGATGTTCGTTTCACACACATTGTATGTGTATCTTCAATCATGACATATTTCAGTTCCCATTCACTTTCCCCAAAGGAACTTTTCAAAGGGGACACTTTAAACACATTTGGCGCCGTTCTCAGCGTGTTTAAAAAACCAAGGCAACACTTTATTCCCAGGCACCCCATTCTTTTCCACAGGCAATCAAACGAGGACACACAATTTCAATGATATCGCCGCAGCACATGAAAGGACATTTCTATACGAACTTTAAGATCATCAAATATATATATCCCAGGAGTAGTAATCTGAGGGGGCGAGTTAAAGAATAACCTTCAGGTTTATTTGAAAAGACGGAATCTCTTTACGCTTTGGAACAGGGCTAATTGTAATTGAAAGTGGAAACCTATTGCTCCGAAGATTTCTGCTTAATTTATTTATCCGAAATTTTTTGATGGTTTTTAATGACTCTTACCAAGCTGCACTCAAAGCTACTGTTCACGGAAAGCTGGTATGACGGTCTGTCGAAGCCCAGAAGAGATTATGCAGAGCTGTGACCGCACACTTATCTCATGTTTGTCCATGTTTTAAGTTAGCCTCTTTTCAGATATCCTGGGGACAAGCAAAAAGGCTCAAGACGCTCATATTGCCTATATAAGCTTCCTCAGCCATTACTAGAAAAATGCACGTAGTCCGATACCATATAGTACTTTTGTTTAGCATTTAGATACCATGCACCACCTTAATGACCTCCTCTTAAAAGTCCTCCTCTTCGGTAGGCGTTTGTGGTGCAAGAATAAACACTCAAAAAAAATAGTACAGTTAAACAAAATAAGGGACATGTTCATGAGAAAGCTCGAAAATGTTTTTGCCAACCATTGCAATAGGTTTGAGCGGCTATGAAAAGCTGTAAAAACCATTGGTCACAGCAAACGTTAACACACAGTGGCTACTCCCAAAACTCTGAGGCATTTAACATGTATGATTTAATTTAAATGCCTATACTCCCAGCCTCTTCAATTTGATTAACATTTACTTTGACAAGTAACTTGATCTTGCACAAAATAGTTTCTATTGTTAGACTTTGTAGAACATCGTCTGCTGCCCTAGTCCAGTCGGAACACCACAGCATTCTCTAATCTGAGCCGCCATCTCTAAAAAGCAACAGTGCTAACACAGTCACGTCTTCAAACGTTTCAGCCCCTACATACCACACCCCTCTTCTAGATCCATGAAACTGAACAATGTCCCTTAGTTTTTAGTTTCCCAAAAGTGGTCTATAAATGTTAACAAGATCAGACTAATTATTTCTGCCCACTGACCTTGAAAACGAGCAAATGTTCAAACACTTTCACAGGGCAACATATCTTGGGTTCAAGAGAGGGCCCAAAGGGCAGTGGAACTGTCCCAACCGTTGAGGATTTTTTTTGTATTGGATTAAAATGTTAATCCTATAACCTTTGAGTGCAGGCCTCTAACCCAGCTCTACCTTACCGTCAGCAAGCCAATCCCATTTCTTTCTCCAGGGAATTATTTTCACACCTTAAACAATCACTGCAAGTGGAGAAAGGGGCCCTGGCAAGTACTGGCTTAACTACTGTGCAGTCCTTTCAGAAAGAGAAATCATATTTTCAGCTTATTGAATATAAGTCTGTTCTACTTATTTGAGATGTCGTATCTAAATTTACGATAACTGGGAATTTTATTCCTAAATAGACTTTTGACATAGGAAAAGCTTTTTCCTTTGTTTGAGAAAAAAGAGCTTCTGTAAATAGTCACTGCAAAGACACACTAATCTAAATTATCACTGTCTCCCAATTGCACATTATGTACCCAGATCTCGTAGAGTTCAAGGCACTACTTATAGGAAACCAAGCCGATGTCAGAAGTAGATTTTTAAACATGCAAACAACTATCTTTTGGAACGATGCCAGAGTAGCTTTACTCTGTAGTTTATGGCTCATCAGGATTGTATGAATGTACACACTGCAGCCCAGGTTAACTAATTTGTATTCGACTGTTGCACTTCTTGTGCTGTTGTACTGTAGCCTTAAACGCCGAACACATCTACTGCGATTTCCAAATCTTTTACCATACTACGGTGTCAGGATACACGCACTGGTACGATTAGCCATGTCCTAGAGCACAGATTCAAAGTAAGTCAATAATTGCAGTCCAATAAAATCTAAACAATTCCAGAGATGCCACACAAAAGGCATATCTTCTCATGATGGGTCTAGGAGGTCACACCCAGCCTGTTAAATAGGACTACATTAGTCTTTGAAAGTCAACAGTATTTTGCTGTAGAGATGCAGGGTTTGAAAGCTGGGTCCTGGACATCTCAGGCAACATCATTTCAGTCAATGTAACTAGGCTCAAGTAGCAAAAGTATCCAACACATCTTCCACAGATTTACGTCAGTCACTTTTCCATAAAATGCTTTACTATTCATTTGTATTCCAAATGATTGAAAGGGTGCTTGTAAAGTGTACACTGTTGACAAAGGGATCATGTAGCTAACAATGATCACTGCATACCAGAGGATTCAGCAAGAAAGGTGAGTTTTGAGTGCTTTTCTAAACAAATTATAGTTTCACATATTTTCATCCAAATTCAGTCTAAAGTCATTCAAAGCTGCGATTAGTGTAGGTTCACTCAACAATATGTGTCTAAACCCAGTTTGACTTGTATCAAAAGACGTACGTTTAAATGTTTGGAAAGCTAATGAGCAAAATGCTTTTCAGCAATCTTAACTACTGCCAGAAGTAGGGATAGGCCTGCAATAGGCTTAAGCCACACGATCGAGGTCTGACGTTTGCAATAGCATCTTGACAGCACCCACCTTTCCACCCTTGTTGTACAATGCTAGATGAAAAGAATCATTAAGATTCGGAAACATTAATAACAAAATGTATGGATTACAGAACCTTGACCTAGCAGACATCAGAATTTATTTTTATTTATTGATAAAGTTGTATATAGCGAAAAACAAGATCCAAAAGAGTATCAGAGCACTTCACATTATAGGGTAGGTATGATACAATTGTAATAAAAGACATTTGTTACATATAGGAGTGTGGCAAGGTAACGCTGGAGTTCATGGTTGCACATCAATGTAGTGGTCAATCAGGGCATCGGGATAGTGGGCAGGTGAGTAAACAATAGAACCTAAAGGCACTTAGGGCAGTAACTTTTTCATCAGTATTGTTTTCACTTCTTTTTTGAAAGAGGAAGATGAGATTCTGCGAACATCCAATGGCAGAGAGTTCCATATCTTCGGGCGATGCCTGAGAAGGCTCTGTAACTCGTTCTCTTTTTGCAGAATACCTGTGGCCTCAGTAGCAGAATAGTCAGCTTTTAATGAAGAGGAGGGCAGCTAACTCCTCCTCTGAAATCTTGTGAAAGAACAGATAAAGATTATCAGAGAATGAAAGCGTTATATAGATTAATTTGTCCTGGAGGGGATATATTTTGAAATTAAATACAATTGGGCTGTTGATGTGTTGGAAGCCATGCGTAATGTAGTTACTAAAACAGACTGTTTTTGCAGTGCTAAGGCACTTTTTTGTAAATTGGAGGCAGAAGGCCAGACATGATTAGTCCAAATAGGAGCTACACCATACCCGCTTGACCTGCCAAACATTTGGAAAGGCGGGATTCTGTGCTTCTGGAGTCTACTAATCATTCTCCAGAATCCCGGTACAGGTCGACTGGAACTTTTTATCTGTCATAGAATGAATTTAGGCAATCCATCCACAATTTACAATTCAAATTCAAAGATTTCCACTGTTTCCCCCAAAGGACCACAGACTACGAACTAAGTTTAAAGATTTATTACAAAGCCAAAAACAACTGCAGGTATATGCACCTCAACAAGAGGTTCAAAAGATAAACAGGCACTAATACAAGCATAATCCTATGGAAAAGTCTCAGACGGCTTAGGAATAATACAAGAATCAATTCAAGAATCATCAGGCTAACAAGAATTGCTATAACCTGAGTTTTAGTAGGCATTTAAAAGATAAAATTTCAGGTTAATCTGTCCCTACACTAACTAAGTGACATCCCTACTCAACAATAGCCCAACCTGATAAAGGTGTCCGCCGTGGTGACTTCCAAGGAAGTTCTCACTTTCTCTCCAATTAGTCTAGAGTCTTCTCAATCATAGCTAAGCTCTCTGCCTACCAACCGACCCCTCGCCTCCAAGACCAACTGCTCTGCCTCCACCCTCGGGGTGCTGTCCCTAATACGAAACCCCACAATGCGAACGACACGCCCTCAGGTACGCCCCTCTAGAAGGTGTTGGTTTTCAGAATTTTCCATCATGGCACCTCTCCATCCTTGTCCGTTGAGACGTCCTTGGGTCCCAGACTCTTCTTCGCTTCAAGTTGCTTTCTTGAATTTCTCGGCTACTCCTCCATGTCTGGGCCTAACATCCTAACATTCATACACAATGGGCCCTTCTACTCTACTATCTGCTTGGTCTGGCACCTGCAAGGGAATACATGCGAATCGGCTCACAATTTCTTAATGTTACAATTTACTTTAGCTAAAAGCAGCTTTTACAAAAAATTTCTACGATTTAATGCTAAGCAAGACATTTTCAATCAGGCCTGCACAATTTCATGAACTAGGCCTCTGCACGTTTATAGGCCCAACATCTTAACATGACCAATATCTTTCGTTCTTTAGGCCTCCATCTTTGAATCAAAATACATTCTCCTACCGCAGACAATTGTATCACGTATAAAGGTACAGTTATGAATTTTAATAAAGCAGATCTAAATACACCATGTCAGCCTATTAAAAGACATCTCATTTTAGTGAAAGCCTTCACATCAAACGACATTTCTATATTAAAGCGGCATTCATGATTTTCAAACTCTTAACGTTGGCCCTCCATGCATTTCTAATACCAACTACATTAATCTTCAACCCTACATTGCATTTGAACACAATTAATGAATCCTCTAAATATGCGGGTGCTAACTACTTGTACATATGATGCACCCCTACAATTTTCACTTCTGTTGGGCGCTCTCTCAGTTCCCCCCTTTGATGACCTGTGTCATCACTACCATCATACCATCCCCGAGGGTAAGAACCGAGTTAATCTGAGCTTGTCGCCCCTTTCCCTCGCTTGAGCATCTCCAACCCTCTCAAGCTCCGATATTGACTGTACTGCAGTCTCTCCATTCTTTGATCTTGCAACCTCATCGATCTTTCCAATCTAGTTGACCTATACCACTTGTACACTCTTACCAAACCCCACAATCCAATCACACATGCCACCACTATGATGAGGGGTTTCAGTACAAACCCAAGGAAACTCCTTCCCAGATTTGCAAACCAGTTTCCAACATTTCCAAATCCCTTGCCAACCTTCTCCCACACGTTCTCCTGCGTCAAATCTTCAATTTCATAATGGATTGCTGTAATGTTACTTATATATTTCTCCAGATCCTTAGAATTGTCTGGAATATATGTGCAACATTCCTGGACCTTCAAAAGTTTACAGACTCCTCCCTCTTTTGCTAGAAGGACGTCTAAAGCAAGACGGTTCTGTAAAACCATTGTCCTTATCGACATCTCACCCTCAACCAAAACTAAGGACTTAGCTGTACTCATTGACAGTTCATCCACCACAGTTGCCAACCGCCGTATCTTCACGTCATTCAAAATTACTCCCAGCATGGGTATCACTGCTCCAAACACATCTCCAACTATTGTACCAGCACTTTCCCCTCGCTTTACCCTCTTCTGATGTCCTCCCTCTAAGAGAGCAAAATCCTCAGTATGGTAAATCTTGGGAAAAATAATCGCTAGATAACACGTCCCATACCACTTCTCCGGAAATCTCACATACGCATTCCTTCCGCAGACAAAATAAACAGTAGGAATCACCTGCACCACGCTCTGCAAGAAGTCTTTTGTGTAATATTCTAGTGTGAAAGTGTGTTCACATGTAGTATGTTTTCACATTTTCATAATACGTCTGTGGCCTGTGAATGCATAACTTCCCTTTCTGCACCTCATCTAGAGCTATCGGACCATAACTCCCCCTTGACTTGTGCTGCTTCTCCTCATCCATCCAATCTACTCTACCTTGCCCTGAATCTCGCAACTGTTTTTGCTTCTTGTACCTGTCCTCTACTTGCTCTATGAATCTTTTTTCTGTCTCTGACAGCAGACATGTCAAATTGTGTCGGTGCGCATATGTGGTGTCTAACTCTAGAGTTGGAATGAAAAAATATCCAAGTCTGTCCTCTGACTTCTAATAATCGAACTTGTTCCAAGTGTTTATAAGCAGGGACTTCTGAAAGCACAGCATCATAATTCGAAAAGAAATACTCAAAATGATTTCGCCCATAAAATATGCTAAGCAGCAAACTACATGAAATTCCATATGTCAATGGAAGGTGATGGTATCTAATACCCTCATCTACTGAAGCCGGCAGCTGCATACACACATAGCAGTCTTTCGCATCCATCGCATCAATGTATTCATACAACAACTTTGCATACGCATTCTGCCCAAAATTGCCTTTAGACAGTTCTGCATGTAACCTACGACTTTCTTCTGCTAACAAAGCTTTCTCTGCTCCTACTTTGGCCTCTTTCTTGCTAGGAGTGGTAGGTGTCAAGTGTTCCCTCAACCTTCACTGCCTGCTCTTGTGGTGCTAAATAGGAAACTATAAATACTACAAAAATAAGGAGTATCACTCCTCCTACAAGGGTGCCTACAATACACTTAGCTCTGCGAGTCGGGTTTCCAGCCTCCATGGTCTCGGGACAAAGTAGTTCGTTTTCAGCACCAATCCAAAGTCTCTTTCTTAGTTATTTGAGTCTCTCGAACCACACCTCTGGGAGCAGAAATCCCTGTTTAGTTCTTTTCTTGCATCAACAACAGACAACCCTAACCCTTCTCCGTCCTCTGAGGAAAGTCCCTAAATTTTTTCTTCTTCCACTCGGCTCTAGGTTAGTTCAGCAGCTATTTACAAAAGTCTTTAGTAATCAATGATAATGTTTGCTCCAGCTGCACTTAGCACGTATTCTAAAAGTTCCATGCGAAGCACAACCGCTTCGTAAGATGGTATTTCCGGACCAAATGTAGGAAAAATCAGTCTATCCAGGATCAAATCTCGTATCTTGCTTAGGTAAGAGGGATTAGGAATGGTAAGTGTCAGTACGCCTTCGATCTCAAGTCCAGGTACCAACAACATCACTTCCAACTTAACATTAGGGATTGTACTGGTCACCACCACTGACCTCACCCTCCCTGATCTCAGTACACCGGGCATTTGTCAGAGGGTAGGTCCACTCAGGAGTGGCGTATCTTCGACAAGGTACTCTCACCCTCCTTGACCGCCTCGGACCTCTTTGCTCCGTCTCTTGCTCTCCCTCTTCTTGGTCTGATTCTTCAGATACAGGGGCAAGATTTCTTCCGGAAGTCAGTCGCACGTTCAATCTCCTCCGCCTCTCAGGCCAATGAGCTTCTGCGCTTCTCACTCTTCTGCTCTTCTTTTGCACACCCTGCTCATCACTGCTTTCAGCTTGTTCTGCGCTCAAATCACCTTCACAGCAACTTTCCCATTCGGAGGCAGACTCAGTGTCACTGTCGTCGAGATTTTCTTCAGCTAGATCAGATGAGTTACCAGCTTCTCCAGACACCCCCACAGCTTGACTTGTCCCCTCTTGTGGATCTTCTTCCACGTCCGGATTTTCATCTACGAGAGGAGCTGTTTCTTCCAGGGGTGCTGGAACCCGTCGGGTATGAGAAGCATGGACCCAGTTTGGCAAGCCACCACACTTAACAGCAGTGTTCGTCACCAAGATAACTTGAAACGGTCCTCTCCAGCGCACATCCAGGCAGCTTTTCAGCACGTGTTTCGGCACCAGGACCCAGTCACCCGGACACAGGTCGTGACAAAGGTCTCTAGAAACCAAATTTCAGCAGCCTGCACCTGAAGGGACACAGAACGGATGACATCAGACAGCCCCTTGCAATAATCAAGAATCAGATCATCTGTGATATTCATCAAGGCTGTTGAAGGAATGGACGGTAGCCTCATAGCCCTCCCCATCAAGACCTCGTGAGGTGAGAGACCTGTCCTCCTGTCTGGCGTACTACGCATGCTCATTAGCACCACGGGAAAGGCGTCTGGCCATTTCAGGGACGTGGACGAGCACACCTTCGCCATGCGGGCCTTGAGGGTTCCATTTATTTGCTCCACTATGCCAGAAGCCTCTGGTCGATAACTACAATGCAGTCTTTGGTTAATAATCAGTGCAGAGCAGAGCATTTTCACAATTTCGCTATTAAAATGTGTTCCTCTGTCCGTTTCCAAGGAGGTCGGAACCCCGAAACGTGGCACCAGTTCCCTCAACAATACTTGGCTACTGTGAGTGTGTCGCACCTACGAGTTGGGTATGCTTCAACCCACCTGGAACACACACACACGATCACCAAGACATACCTGAGGCGATTACATCTCGGCATCTCAATGAAATCCAGTAGCATCCTATAGAAAGGTCCGCCGGACCTCCCAATGTGACTCAATGTGACTGGTGTTCTTTTCCCAACATTCATTTGTTGACATGTAACACACCTCTGACATACTGCTTCCGCCGCTGTTCTGAATTTAGGATTGTACCAAGTTTGCCTGAACACACGCATCATCGCATCTCTTCCCAGATGTACAGGACCATGTATCAGTCATGCCATCGGACTCACCAACTCATTCGGCAACACCGCTCTCCCATCAGCCGAAACCCACATATCCAACTCTCCTTTGACACAACCAGCTGTCTCCCACACCCTTTTTTCATAATTTGCTTTAAAACTCTACTTTAATGTGCCAACCACAGGAGCAGTGTGCACTAGATCAACGTAACTTATTTTTCAAAAGACATGAGGGTCTAGTTGCTACACCTCTACTGAGAAATGTATGGATGAACATTTTAACAGAACTAGTTTTCACGTGATTTATTTTTATGCACTACCAACTCCCTGATTTTAGGAAAATCATTTTATCCTGGTCTTACAATTTTTGCTATACTTTATTTACTAAAGTATTTTTTAGGTAATATTGGTTTCATATATTTTTTTATTTACTTCTTATCCATGTTGTTTGGTTTTATGGTTACATATCACCTCATGAATGAGCCAATGAACCAGCAATTAACAGGTTTATCCTGTGACTAGATTGTGATCCACTTACCAACATTGCATATTACCACCCAACTACTTTACTGCTATCACACATAGCACTTGGTGATTTATGCTTGAGGCACGCCTACAAAGCATTTTGCAACATCACTTACATCAGTGTATGTTTTTTAAATATCTGGTGCATAGTTCCAACCAGGTACACATTTCTAACTCTAAACTGCAAGGATTACACATTAACTTTAGATTTCAAGATCCGCTGTACTTGTCTTGGCTAATTTGATACCCTGGATGGACAGTAGAATTGGCAGCTCATATAGGCATCTGTACATGACGCGCGCAGGATTCCTAAGTCCGTGCTTGCGTAGTTCATCCTGCTCTGGTTTCTTGCCCTATATTCTGGGACTTTAAATCCTTGTGTAATGAGGCAAACGGGGTCACAAGCTCCAGAATGCTAAGCAAAATACTAGACTGTATGAGCTACTCACGAAAGGACCCGGAACTTAAAGTCTGAAAACAATAACCCTGGGCGTAACGCTACGCTCGCGGAGTGTGCCTAGTTTGTGCAACTACACGCTACGCGAATCGCACGTAGCACAGTGCAAAAACGCGTAGGGTAGCGTAGCAGGTTTTGTTTTGCTCGCTCGCGGTCCTCAACGTCAAGTTGGCGACTGCGAGCGAGCAAAATAAACATCCTGCCGAGACTTTTTCCTCATTCGAGATCGGCAACATCAAGTTGAGAGCGTGGAAAAGAAACCTCCTGGCGAGATTCTCAACACGGGGAGGTCAGGTTTCTCATTGCAAGTGGCCGCATATGCTCAAGACCACTCGCAATGAGAAACTACCTGCCCACGTTGAGAAAGCTGCTGCTCGAGTACAAATCTACTCAAGCAGCAGAAAACGACAGCTTGCACTGTGCATGATGCCGTTCGCAATGACTGCACAGTGCGGACAAGCATCCGGCACTGTGCAATCATTGCGAACAGCATTTCCTTAACGCACTACGCAGTTCGCGTAGCGTGCGTAGTGCGAATTGTACTTCGTGTAGCGCATCTACGTGAACTACACCCAGGGTTAGAAAACAACTGAATTAAAAATTCACTTAAACCATTTCAACCAAAATAAGCGCTGTGACAAACTTGTCAAACATCAATGTCTGGACTGCTTGGCAATGCAGAGTTGTACCAGTGGTACCATGAGGGAGAATACTGGACATTAGTGACATTGTAGATGTTGCATACAATTGTTCCATAAAATGTTTTCATTCAAAATATCAAGGAATATGCTGACACGGACATTTTGCTACTCAGCCAGCACATCAAATATAGTTTTGATTTTTATGCACAGACGATGTACAGCTTTTGGATGTTAATGCTCATTACCATTACTCATATATACAACAATATAGGAAGTTACTTACCCAAATCCCTAATTCTGGGTAGTACATTGTGCGTGAAGTTTTTGTATGTAGCTATTTTTCCTTCATGGGAAGCAATTCCAACATGAGCCTCATAGATGCGGACGCTTTTAGGTTTCTTTGGATGGGGATGCGTGCGCTGTTGACAAATAACAGGAAAATGATCGTAAGCCCACCTGGTAATAACACTGAAGTTATGATGTAGAGAAAATAATTGCAATCTATTGGGAGCGTTTGTATACATATCTAAAATTGAAAACGAAAGAGGCAAAGAGGAGAGAACAGCTAGTTTAGTTTGGTTAGAACACGTATATATGCACATTATATATATAATTATTGCGGAGTTTAAAATCATGCATACATTTCCATTTAAAGCAGTTGAAAAACTATGGGGTTCGCACATTCCATAGGAACAGGACAGCGCAAAATATTGCTCTATAGAACTGAAAATAGAAGGAGTTATTACTACGAGCTTCAATATATTCATTGTATTGATCTTAGAAAGATGAAAAAACTAAGGTGCTAGAAATACTTGCTTACTTTACCTCTTTGACACCCCCAATGGCTGGCAAAAGTGTATCCACTGTTAATGTAAATGTGTGGGCAAAGTTCATGCTGCAAAAATGTGCCCTGTAATCTTCATGTCATGTCATGTTAATAGGTGTTCTTAAGCACTGCAAATACCCCAAAGGGTCCTGAAACTGTAGTGTCTGAAGCAGGGGAGCCAGATATGTTGGAAAAGCAATCTTTTAAGCCTCTTTTTGAACTAGAGATGACAGAGGATCATTGTGATGTTGACAGGTCGGGTGCTCCAATGTTTTGCCTCTAGGTAGAAGAATAAACAAACACGGCCTCACAAGCGAGAGATGCAAGGAACAAGATTGGCCGGATGAGAGGCAAAGAGAAGGAGAGAAGTGATGGGCAATAAAGACGTAAGGCAGGTGTGACCTACTTTAGAAAGAGCACAATGAGGAACGCAGAGGGCTTTGAAGCTTGAGCATTTATAAATATGGATCCAGTGCAGATCCTGGAGGTGAGATGTGACTGAAGCATGTGAAGGAACACTCAGTATGAGACAAGCTGCTGAGTTTTGCACAATCCGGAGCAGTGGAGACGGGTGTGCTGGAATTCCAAAGTAAAGAGCCTTACCGAAGTCTAAACACACTGGCTGCCGTTTAAGATTTTTGGATCTAATTTTATTTAAAACTTCAAAATTACATCTCTGCAGTTCCCTTTAATTGACTTGTGTTATGCCAGTGTCACTTTATTTACGAAGATATTCTCTAGTTTTCTTAATTGGTTTGGGATTTTTGTTGAGACTTTATTACTGTTTTAGTACTGCAAAACTACTTTACACATTGCCTATAATGACTCCATGGTCCAGTTGGATTCGGAGTGAACATTGGCAGGTGACACGAGGTGGCGCCGGAGAGCAGAGCATAGAGCCGGTTCACGAGCAGCATAGAGCTACTGCTGTGAGCGGAGCGGAGCTGAGATACGGCGCGGAGTGCAGCACCGGAAAAAGAAACACCGAAAAAGAGCTGCCCGTACCCAAGCCTAGCCAGGCGGAGGGGGGGGGGGGGGGGGGGGGGTCAGGTGACACAGTGAACGGGAGCGCCCGGCCGCTGACCCCCTGGATCGCCGGGACCGCAAGGCCGGCTGATCGGTACATCCGCTGGCTGGCCGGCGGTAGAGATTGCCCCTATTTTAGCCGCACTCAGCCCAGGAAGCAGGCGCCGCGTACCGAAAGCTCCAACTACAGCATATCGCCTCTACGAGACAAGACGCCTCCCCCAGCTCGCAGCATTCGGTGAGTGAGTGAGGGTACGGGGGTTGGACTGCCCGATCGCGCTTGAGCAGCTGAGCAGTGCTGCTCTGCTCTGCGGGCAACACGCCCTGAGGCCAGAGGCGTGTCAGACAGTACAGTACAAGAGGTAGTTCATCCCTGCTACACTGAATCCCTGCGTTTTCAATAGAAAAAAAAACACGCCCAAAGACTAACAGATATTGCTGATATTGCTGACAAGACTCTAAGCCATCCATCCATCCAATTCAATCCTTCGGTAGCGGCCCCCTCTAAGCACCCCCTAGGAGCGTGACGAGGGGGAGGAGAGGAGGTCAAGGCATCAAAAGACAGCGGAAAAACGGACAGGGGGGACGGAGCGACAGCTAGACAATAAACAGTCATTAACTGCCGACTGAGGCCGGAGGCTAAAGATCGAAGGACAGCCTAAGCGGAGGCACCCAAGCTGGTCGTGATAAGCGTAGACCAGCGTAGCTTAGATTGACAAAGCTTGTCTCACCGCGCCTTGGTGGATCCACCGTACTTTGGTTGTCAATCAGGAAAACCAACAATTAACAGTCAACTACAGTAACAAAAGCGCAGTGAAGTAACAAGCGGATACCAACCTGACCAAGGCTGACTTGCTAGAAAGGCAGTGGCCTACCTCCAAGTTAAAGGCACCGTTTATTACCGCTTATTACCGTTTATTACCCGGTTCCGGACTAAGCGACCCTATATACTAGCTATAAAATTAGGCAAGAGAAGCCACATCACCACATCACCACGCACCACGCACCTTCCTCTGACACCGCCCCCGCCCTCTCCCAGACGGCAGCTGTCCCTCCATGGGGCAGACGAGCTTGGGAGCGAGAGCGCGAGTGAGAGGGTGAGTGAGAGGGTAAGCGCAAGTAAAGCAAAACTGCGGGGGCCGTCACTAAGGGGCACAGCCTCCCAGCGCAATCTAGATCCTCGGAACAAATCCTACATCCGGACAGCCGGTGGGCAAAGGCCCAGACAATCCGAAACAAGACAGGAACATCGACGGCCGGTTGTGTAGGTTGTATGCGAGCGTGATCGCAAAGATCTGATCCACACTGAGGAACCAACGCCACACAGGCAACACCGAGGCAGCAAGCGCACAGCATCGTGCATCAGCATCGTGCGGGAGGAGGTTAAGCACTACATAGGTTACATGACAGCGTGAGCGCGGCGATCCGCGCTGAGACAACAACGCTGCTGTAACCCAAAGCCAGCAAGACCACAACACTAGGCGGTTCTCTTATCCTTTAAAAAAAAGAAAAAAACAGGCAATACCAGAGCGTGAGGAACAGCAACCTAGTCGCAGAGACCTGGTCCACTGGGACGCGACTTGCAGTAACTCGAGCCCCAAAAAAAAAAAAAATGAGGTCCGGCAAAAGCAAAATAAGAAAAGCACCTAGCGAGAAAACGACAGCACGGAAGACCTCAGCCAAACGGAGAAGACTTGATTAATCATCTGCAAATAAGGCCAACAGCACCCTGAAAAACCCTTTAAGATCATCAATTGCAAACTCTCTTCGAGAAATCAATAGCGAATAAGAACTCCTTAAAGGACCTACGATTCAACGTCCTGAAAGACCCAGGCGAGGCACTGTTTTCTTCCACGACCGACTTAGCGGGCCTACAAACCCCACTGGATCCAGAGATAGAATCAGAAGACAGCTACCAGTTAACAAAAGAAGCACGTACACACTCAATCTCGCCGGTAAAAGTAGCTGCTCAACTCACAGAAGATGGTCCTGTTAATAAAAGTCTAGATCACCTAATAAGCAGTGATCATAATGAAAATCCCCCAAACGGACGAATAAGTGTAACTATACCTGCATTAATTCACTCTGTTGACAACCCAAGTCCGAATAATCCGTCACAACAATGGCCCACCACCAGCCAACTACTTCATAAAATTAAAGAGAGAGCTATCAGCCGAAAAAGGCCCCCACGATCCGTTGAACCAGGAAATAGGAAATGTAGAGCCTGAAAAGCTCCAGTCAGACGAGGCTCCATACCCACACGTCCCGAACAACAATCCAGTACCCGGTTCAAAGGCCCCCGCTGGGCAACAAGCTCCACTCAATAACGAGAAGGGACTTAACTCGCTAAGACACGACAACAAAACAAATTCACCTACAGATGACGAGTCTCTGATCCTCGTGGCACCTTTCCTGCAAGCACTAAAAACAGCTACGGCGACGTTAACAATGCAATCCGACAAGTTGGACATTCAAATAGACTTGATGAACATAATTGCATCCTACATAGCAGGAATAAATACAAAACTGGATAGCCTTAACAACTTAATTAAAAGAGCGCAAGCCACCTCGACCGAACAGCATCAAATTTGCCCTTGTGGCCCAATTCTGGATAAATTGAGCACCCTACCAACGGTCCTAGACCAGATTAGTCTAAACAAACAAGCAATAAGCCGCGAGAGAGTGACCGAAAGCCTAAATAGCGTCAAACTTGAAGATCAACAACCTGGCAGCAGCAGATCTCGAGAAGAAAAAACACCTGAATTACAGACATCACGGCACGAGTTCAATATAATCAGTAATTAAACACCCGAAAAACCAGCGACAGAATCTACCACTGCCAAGCAAACTACTCAAAATTTAACGAAAAGAAAAGAAAAAAGAAAGGAAAGCAAGAAACAAAAAAATGGAAGATGACGCGCACCGACGCCATAGTGTCTATCCTATATTTTCAAATCACCATATACAAAACACACCAGAGACAGGCACAACGGACACCACCAAGGATGCTGAAGCAGGAGCCAACGGACAACGTATATACACAACCTCGCTAAACGCGAAACCCAATCCTCAAAGCTCACTGGAATCTCAGCAAAACCCCCAGTTGACGCAAATATTCGAGCAAAATCCCGCCGCAAAACAGACCAGTCTAACTACAAAAAGGCCGGAACACAAAATATCCCCGGCAACTGAAAACAACAAAACTATTGTTCAAGTACACAACGAGCAGTCAAAAACTGTACTAAACAGGAGGTCATTCAATGATCCGATGCCACTTATGGACTTAATAAAATCGGCTTGGCGAAAGCACTCGCCCAACACAACAACATCATTAAACCCTCAAAATGCTCAACCACGAGCACTTCACGATGGAAATAAAGTTGTCCAAGTATGCACTAGCAACCAACTACAGCAGGAGAGAGAGAGTGAAGCCGAAAAACACTGCCTCAAAGCTAACACAGATATAGCACACCGAGACGAATTGCATGGCACCATCCAACACCTCGGGCTAAGCCCCCACACTTCAACATCAGACAGCCTGCGCAAGTAGACTCAGACAAAGCTGAGCTTCGTTGTCACCAACAACGAAACGCCACGACCAAGAGATGAGGCAGCGACAAACCAGAAATCAGATACCATCAATTTATCACCCGATATCCAGCACAATCAGCTCCAAACGTCACGTCTAAGCAAAGAGGCAACAATAAAACCAATATTAGACACGATGAATGCTGACGTCGGCTGCCAAATTATCTTTACCCCTGAGTATGTGACCAAAGGCAGACACGATATCCTAAACAGGAATAATATCCTAAAATTGACAAAAGAAATTGAGGAACTAAGCGACATCAAATCGTCCGACTTATACCGGGTTGGATTTCTAAGTAGCACTAATTCAACAACGCATGAACAAACAAGGACAACATGGACCTCCGCTGCAATAGCCTAAGCTATTCTAGGGCAAACGGAGATTTTCCAAGCATGGGGCATTCAATTATCACAGCCAACTGTCCAAAGATACCCGCTTCCTCTACAGACAAATAGTGGCACGCAACTTACAAGAAGCCCCGAAAAAAACAGTCTATTCTACATTACATAACGCCAAAGGCAGAAATGAGGCAGAACCTACATGCAAAGAGGCGAACGCAGTTACAGCGGGGGAACAGTTAACCCGAACTGATTCCTGGAATTGGCTTCCCAACATACTAAACAATAAACGACCTAACTGACCGATCGGCCTAGAAAGAAATAAAGTAGTACATAATAATATACATATCATTTCATGGAACATAGCGGGCGCAAAAAGACTGCTGGACGACGGTCTCGCCTTGGACGAATGGGACAACGCCGACATAATAGCCCTGCAAGAGACATGGCTGCAGGAAGAAACTGCATTGGCGGGCTACATCCACTACACGGTGCCAGCTAAAAAAATTAAAACCTACGGAAGAGCAATCGGGGGCCTAATGGGATATGTGTCTACTGCTCTTAAAATTAAGACAGAACAACTCCAATCGTCAGATCCAAGTTTACAGTTAATCAAATTGTCAGGCCAAAAAAAGTACGGTCACACAACGACAATATTAAGCAATTATTACACCCAACCGAATCATCAGGTAAAAAAGACAAAATACAACTTATTATGCAAGGAAATACTAACATTTCGGAGCTCTGAACCAACTTGGAACATCATTCTAACGGGAGATTTTAACTCCAATCTCATTTATACACCAGAGGAAGACGAGATACTAACCTCAGACAACATACAGTGGAACGTCCCCCAGCAGGCAAAAGGTGCAACAAAGAGCCGAAAGGACAGCCTAGCCACTCACTTAGTAACTGACCTAGAATACCTAGGTATGCGAGTACTGAATGGCAGAACAGAGAAAGACAACCCACCAAAGAAAACATTCTATGGTCCTTATAGTCAATCCACATTGGACTTTATGATAATAAGTCTGCCATTGATTCCTTCAGTACTCACTTTTTATATCGAATACACAACAATGAGCGATCACAGCATGCAACATCTGAAACTCAATTTTCTTTCAGACACATTGCAACCGGTGTATTCCCTGGAAGGCCAATTAGGAACAATCAAGCAGAAACGAATACACTGGAACAGTTCGACTAAACTGAATTGGACCTTAATAATAAAGGACGCTCTCCAAGAGGCAAATAGAGCTACAACAGATAAGATACAAGCCTGGTCTCTCTTTCTTGCGAAATTAAAGTTAATAATGAAACCAACAAAAACATCGGCAAAAACTAAGCACCCGACTAAGAAATTGCCCGGGGCACTAAATGAACAAAGAAGGGTCTTACGGAGAAGCCAAAAAAATCTGCAATTAAAAGTGAACAACCCGAGCTGCTTGAATACGTTTCTCATCCACAGAAAATTATATAAAAAAGGGATCTGAAAAAGAAGGCGAACGCGATTTTTGGATTAACTTACTGGCCAGCTCTAAGTTAAAGGACTCTAATAAATTCTGGACCATAATAAACCAGCTGATAAGGCCACGAAATGTTCTGTCCTCAAATACTCAAGAAACGGTATGGTCAACTTTCCTGTCTACAAAATTTGAAGAAAACCGATGGAAAGCTCCAGAACAGACATTGGGACCTGCGGAACCACATTTAAACAGTCGTGAAGAACATCACCACACTAACCGCACGACAAAGGACACATTTGTGTACTGAAGCCACAGATGGCTGTTACACGGTTGATGAGATCACCACCATCATTAGAAAGGGAAAAAGAAATGGAGCGCCGGGCCCGAACGGCATCCCACAAATTGCCTTTAAGGATGCACCAGACTTTTGGGCACAACATCTCGAAGAGCTCTTTACAGATGTTCAAAGCTATAATCGCATCCCAGAAAGCTGGAAAGGCTCTATCATCACCCCAATACACAAAGGAGGAGACAGAGCAAACCCTATAAATTACCACCTAATAACACTCCAGGACATCGAAGCTAAATATTTTGCCTCTCTCCTTTTAAAAGACCTGGTACATTGGGCAGGCGATAAAGCAATAATTCCAATAAATCAAACCGGCTTTAGAGTCGGCATCGGAACTACGTCTAATATACTAACAATAACAATGATAGCGGAAAAATGCCAGCGTTTGAAGCATGACTTCAATCTCTGTTTTATCGACCTGAAGGCGGCCTTCGATAGCGTTGACCGCAAGCTACTATATGCGAAGCTGAAAGCCTGGGCCATTCCCGAGAAAATACTGAGGGGGCTACTCCTATTCTACACAGATACTTGGACACAAATCAAGTTAGGGGATGGATCACATCTATCAAGAAAAGTATACACATCGATCGGTTTAAAACAGGGCTGCGTTTTAGCACCACAGCTTTTTAATCTATTCATATCAGACCTCTCGGGAAATTTAAACATCTGTAATACGCACGCAGCGAAGCTTGGTAATTTTCATCTTACCCATTTGGCTTACGCTGATGACATTGTTCTTATGAGCCTAACTAAAGTGGGCGTGTCCAGACTACTGGCAGTAACATCACAATTTTTGTCGGCAAATAACCTCACTCTGAATTTATCTAAGACAAAAACTATGTCGATAACCAACCGTCGTACAGCGCAACTTAACATATCATTTGAGGGACAATCACTTGAACGAGTAACTAACTACAAATACTTAGGATACTACCTCGATGACAAGCTCACTCTGAACACCCAAAAAAAATATATGAAGCAGAGAGCCGGAGCACTAATTTTCGCACTTAGCTCACTGGCAAAAAAGTTGCAAGGCCCCTCGCTGAAACCTCTACTAACAGTGATGGCAACCAAAGTACTTCCAACACTATCCTATGCAAGTATAGCCATGCAGGGCAAGGATGACATTATCTTAAACAGCCTTACTGCAAAAATCTACAAGAAGGTCTTGCAACTCCCACGCTCAGCTTCTCCTGCCCAGACGCGCTTAGAATTTGGCATGATGAACGAGACACTGGGAAGACTCTATACAAGCATTAGAGTATGGTATAGAATTAAATTGAACTCTACAAATAACACTTTGGACAGCTTGTTATGGCAGGAATTTGAAAATCAACAAAATTCTGCCGCAAACAAATACCCGACAGGCGCTCTGGAGCAAACATGCACGGTAACCTTGTGGGAAACAAATCTACCATTCACGTCCTTCAAACAGGTTCTAAAAAAGCGGCCAAATTTCACTCATTAATTACGGATAAAGCCATCTTTGCCGCCCGCTCCCACGCATGGACCGTGATTAATAGCTATAACAATCTCATCCCGGCTACCTACCTTGCATCAACATACTCTGTGTTTATAAAAAAAAGGCTGATGGCAGTGAGATTCGGCAAACTACCAACTCTGGCTGACGAACCTGTCTGGAAATGCTCAGAAGTAAACACCTGCCGACTATGTGGCATTACAAAAGAAGATATAATCCACATTATATGCCACTGCAAAACACTTACCCACGAGCGGACACTACTTCTAAAGAACATTTTTAAGGCCAAAGGACTACGCACCTGTAGATCTGCCATTATTGGCGCCTTAGACTCAGCAGACCCAATAATTAATTGCAAATTTATAAAATTCTTGATAGCCTTTGAAAAGCGGCTGAAAGCTCTTGATATTTTAAAATAAGATGTTCCGTATTATTAACGTCAAACAATCGGATAAAGCTACTACCAGTACCATCTTAAATTTTGTATTTTAAACTGTACGATGTAGAAATTTTAGTGGATTTTATTGTACTGTTAAAATCTCTTCCATTTTCGTTTTATGGTTTTAATTAACTAAACAATAAAGTTATTATTCATTGCCTATAACGTAAGCATGTCTGCTATATCTATCAGGAGTTGAGCTTAGGATAACTTACTGACTTAAGTGGTTCACCCTGACAAGGATTTGGTTTGTTGGTTAAAGTGGGTAGTCACCCCTTAACTAAGAACTCTGTTTCTGACAATTGCCCTCTTGAGTTGGTCACTAGCAGCAAGTGTGTCAAATGAAATCCAATGAGCCAAACAAGTGATAGGTTTATCGTTTGTAGTTGAGTTTAGAGACTCTTATAATCCCTTGGCACAGCTAATATGCAGAATATTTAACGTAAAAATTTGAAGGCTCTGCCGCACAAAAAAATGTCTGATACCATGGATCAGCTCAGTTTGCCACAGTCTTCCAATGACCAAAAACTAACAGACCCTTCAGAATCACCAACGCCCTCAGAACTTTTCAATTTCACAAATTCGGCTGGAAATGTAGTGAGTATGAACAGACATGAAGGATGTAGAGACTACAATGTAGATGGTATGTACTGGGTTACCAATTCTGCTCTAGCACAAGTGTTTTATTTGGCTTTCTACAGTAGTAAAAGTTGTACATTCAACTGTATTCATAGATGTTTGTCACATTGCACAGTGTCCAATATCTTATTTTGAAACACGTTTATACCAAAATGGTTATAGTCATAACTATCAATCACTGTAAAACTCTACCAAAAGTGAACTTTTCATAGATGTGCGTCTGTAAATCTACACTCCCTAGATCCCAATCAAGTTACTGGTGATTCAAGACTTCTCATTTTGTCAGTTTACATCGCCCTTTAACAGTCCCAGACAATGTTTGATCATTGTAGGATTTATGTCACTTGAGCCAATGTAGTTGTGTACCATTGATTTGATTTCACTATACATATTAGAAGCGCCAATTCGTTAGCCACTCCACTGTTTGTAATGTGAATGAGCTTCTTAACACCTTGCAGTAGGGGGGTTGAGAACAATTAACCTGTAGGCATCAGAAATTCAAAAATGATTCCCATGTCTGAACATATTGAACATGTGAGAATTTAGCTAGTATAGGACTCTCACAATCAACCACTCAGGCCAGTTCTTCCACCCATTCTTCGTGAAATGTTGTTGGTGTTCTCCAGTGTCGCAGTATGCATATCTTTGCTTCTGCCAATGCTAGTCATCAGGGTCTGGTTTGTGAGTACTATGCAATTGGCTATGTGGTG
The DNA here is from genome assembly GCF_964261635.1 of Lissotriton helveticus. Classification (NCBI taxonomy): domain Eukaryota; kingdom Metazoa; phylum Chordata; class Amphibia; order Caudata; family Salamandridae; genus Lissotriton; species Lissotriton helveticus. The sequence goes on along the minus strand of NC_136069.1, from coordinate 1,376,199,959 downwards.
TAGAATTCCCGAACAGTTTGATGGGGTTATTGTTACACCCAGGATAGAACCTAAGGTGGTCCATACTTCGGTCCTGAAGGGTTGCACGTTTTGACATCGTCATAGATTGAGTGTTGAATCACAATCATTCTGGTTGAACCTCAAGTGTTCTTAGTGCGGTTGCAAGCCTGCTCTGTGTAACCTCATCGGTGACCAGCGCAACCATGAATAATTTTTAAGCAAGAAATCTTGAGTTTGATTCTCATAGAAGTTTGTTTTGGGTTGTCTAGGTCTTCCCTGAACTCGGAGGTACACTTGTGATTTAATCTCTACTGTCATAAGGCCTTCTATGCATCTGATGTAGGATTATAATATTCAGTCAATCAACATACTATATATACACACCAGAAATGTACCCTTGTATGCCCCCATCTTCTCTATGTAAATTAGAATGGGAGATTTTGGAACAGTAATTGAATTTTTGCTAAGTTGACTATATATAGCCAGCCGTAGTCTGCTATGAGATAATCGATTGTATTATACTTTTTGTAAAGTATCTAAATCACTTACCCAGACTAACTCAGGAAATGACTATGTCATTGTTTGGTACGAAGAGCTCTATATTGCCTAAACCTGTTAGTTTCAAACTATTTCAGTGAATGAGTGATCAACCTATTTTAACACTATTTTTGATCTATAGAGGGCAAGATAATGTAGATGTGGATCTATATAGACTAATCTGTGTGCAGCTCTCCGTGTCTGCATTATGCACATTATAGATTGATTATTAGTTAATGTGTTTTGGCCAGTATTTAAATACAGCATCAGTATTTTCTATTCCACAGCTTCACACTATGGTTGATCTTCAAATTAGGGGTTGTAGTATATCAGCTGGGAAAAGTGATTAGCTATCTAGGAGGTACCCATGTGAGGCACCTAGAGCCCACATATTGTGATGTGGGTGTATAATTTGTTTATTTGTAGGTTTCGGCTGCTGTGCTTGTGAAATCTCTATTGTTTTTAATATATCTTCAAAGGGGGCTCTTATCAGTTCCCATAACCAAATTACTGTGTTCATTCGGTTTTGTGTTGAACTTATTTTTTGTCAACTTTTCCTAGCTGAACGCATTTACTATACTTTTATTAATGCTGTTCACACAGTTTAAGCTCCATTCATGGTCAGGATAATATCTCTTCCCACGAAAAAGGAAGACAGGTTCTAACAGTGGGCTGAAATGCCTGCTTTTTATTACTCATCTGTGTAAAGACAATACTTTAGCATTAGAACATTTGTGGGATTTCCTATTCATGCCTCAGTACCTTTTTTGCACTTAGTAGGCATTATCAAATAGATTTTTTCAACTTAATCTATTTGGTAATTCGGAACCACATTCTAAATGTTGTAATAAACATTGCATGTTAAAAACAAAGTTAATATACAAGAGCTATGGTATATTTTTCTATTAAACTGGCAGCCACAAGTGCAGCTACCTTGCAGACTACAGGGTCATGATTTGAATGGTGCAGGAGCGGCAGTAGCACCAGGCCCAAAAGTTGTCAGAACTCCTTAAAACACATAGGGGCATATTTACAAGCCCCTTGCGCCAAAGGTACATCACTTTTTCCCATATTAAAAGTGACGCAACGGCGGAGCAAGGGACTTGTAAATAAGCCCCTTTATATTGCTATGTTTGTCTACTAGTCAGTTTGTCAGAATTGCAGTTATCTTGCAGTTGAAAGGGGCTTGATTTAAATGGTGCAACAGGTGCAGTGGCACAGCGGCCAAAAGCTCTAGGGACCCCACCATACCGAGATTATTGTTAAAATGTAAAACTAAACAAGCAGTCACAAGTGCAGTTACTTTGCAGAAAACACAGTCATGATTTCAATGCTGCAGTGGGTGCAGTGACACCAGGACCAAAAGCTCCAGGCACCTCACTAAACACATAATATTGCTATATTTTACTGCTATACACACAGTCAGAATTGCAGTTACCTTGCACTTGAAAGGGGCTTGATTTAAATGGTGCAACAGGTGGTGGCACGGGCTGAAAAGTTGTCAGAACTCCTCTAAACACAATAATTGTTATTACATCAATTCATTCTATTACTTCCCTCTTTTATTTCATTATTCAAAATGTTGCTATTACTGACCCGTACTATACCACAAGAAACAGCACACTATATTGCTTTTTTGTACATAAACAAGTCATAACACTTTAAAAGACTTTCTGTAACTTATATTGTACAACTACTCAGCAAGCTACAAATTACAACAAAAAACAACTTATTATTAACCACATAGGCGAAACCTAATGAATTTACCAGTGCTTGTTAATCTAGGTGTAGTGGTTCCCCCATATAAATGATTTGACAGTCTTATCAATGTTGTGAACCTGAATGGGAAGGATGCAGAATTTGTATTTAATAGCTCTGTGTAATAGTTTGTTACTGCTGTGTAATGTTGTATAATTACCCACATTTCATGTTGTGCAAAATCCCCAGAATTACATCATTAGGCTACATCATATACATATAATTTTCTGTCCAGTTGTGGAAAAAAATTCTAATGAGGGATCATGGGAACATGCAAATAAAGTTTCTTTCCACAATCTTACACCCACAAATTGCATGCCATCTTCAGAAGCATTTGCTAAATTTCTAAAATTCCAGCATAAAGAAATCTGACCATTTTCATAAAAGAGGCATTTTCAGAAATGTAATTTAAAATTCAACGTCACAATAAGTTAGGATTTTAAATTGGGATTCCAGAGACACCAAACGTAAGCCAGTTACATCTTCCTATTAGTAAACTAAACTTATAATATTTAATAAAGTAATCCCAATGTTATGCTATGCTATTTCAGTAGTGAAAAATGTATTTAAGAGTTTTTCACAACCAGGACATGTAAAATTTACTAGTACATGTCCTGCTTATTAAATACATTGCACGCTGTCCTCTGGGCTGTCAGGGTCTAACCTGGGAGAGATGTATATGTATGTAATAGGAAGGTTCGACCCTGGCAAGAGTCGTACCTTGCCAGATCAACATGGCAGTTTAAAACTGCACACACAAGCTCTATAATGGCAGGCCTGAAACTTAGGTGGATGGCACAATTAGGGCTGCAGGCCCACTAGTAGCACCTAATTTACAGGTCCTGGGCACAGGTAGTGCACATTACTAGTGACTTAAGTACATGAAATATGCCAATTGTGGATAAGCCAATGCTAACACATTTTAGAGTGTGAGCAAAAGCACTTTAGCAGGAGTCAGCAGTGGAAAATCACACAGAATGCTATGGCCATCAAAAACGAAGAGAGCAAAACATGAGGTCTGAAGGCAAAAAGTTAGGGGAACCCACATCAAGGATGCCAGTTTTAACATGCATGTACTCTCTATCCCACAGTACCTGTTTGCTGTGAGAAGTGCCGCTACCATCCCATTAGAAGTATTGCAACGTTTCTGAAACATTGTGGTACTCGCCCTCTCAAATTGAAGGAGTGTTGTTAAACAGTACCTGTTTAACTGTCTGACATTTAAAGGATGAACATGGTTTGCACCACAGCTTCACAAATCCTTAATGTCCTTCTTCCCACGTCTGTAGTCTTACAGCATCCATTTTGTGGAACGCACACAAAAGGAGGGAGGATGTCTCACCTTCTTCCATAAATAATCATGGTCCTGCACCCTAGGTAAGCAAGTAACACTCCGCTCCATGGAACAGCTGAAATGCCATTTTGCAATCTGTGCAATTGAGACCACCAACTTCCATATCATACACAGGCCTCCTGGGCAAAATAAGAACATCCTTAATACATTTTCATCACCTTGTCCAACCAACATGCCTATACAGCCTTTGTGGGGAACTTCGACCTACATGACAACAAGAGCTGGAAAAAAAAATTAAATCAACTTGAAGATTATTGATGCACTCAACGCAAGCTAGCATATGGTACATCAAAAATCTTCCAAAGGCCATATCCTTAACTTGGCCTTCTCAACATAACCGTCAATCCAATGCAAATTACTCAAACACCTCGGCTAGACCGACCACTTTGCCATCCCCATCTCTCCAGTTCTGATTCCTCCAAACAAATCAATGTCAACACAAAAGAGAGGACCAAACCTTAAGATCCTTCAAAGGCTTATCCATAGATGGCAATATTATTTAACTCCTCTCATACTTTCAACTCCATCTGCGATGGCCACACCCTTCTAATTAAATTCAGCAATTATATGGAAAGCTATGTGAACATCCATTACCTCAATTACAATATGCAATTGCAAGCCTATGTCTTCAGTACTGTAGTATTCCAAAGACCTTCATGACAATGAACAATCAGTCAGCAGTGAGGAAAAGAAAATGGAAGGAAGTCAGAAAATGGATTAAGACCGCTTGATTTTGGTGCCCCTCAGACCAAAACGACAAAAATCCACAATACACTAATAAAAACATGACTTTCAAAAGGTAGAAACAGTTCTGTTCAAAGCAAGATGCCACACTTTTCCTACAAAGTACCTTGGATGCATCAAAAACACAAGCAAAAAGGATTGCAGGGAATGTGAGGCATTGGTTCCTTACTGCTGCGCAGGGGAGGTGATGCAGCGGTTCCTTACCGGAGAGTAGGTGATGTGTTGGTTTCTTACTGTGTCCCCCAACAATGCGGCAAACCTGGCGCCTCGATGCGATTTGTGACGATTTGGGATGATGCGTTGGTTCTTGCAGCCGCACAGCAGGGATTGTGTCAGAAACGGTGTGGTGATCTCAGACTTTGGGGATAAGGTGCACTTGATGCACCGATCAGCGTACAGCTTACAGCAATTTCTCGAACCGTGGGCCGGTGCTGCATCGGTTTCTTCAGCGATGCGTCGGAAACCGGTGCAGATGCATCACGCCTCTCCTCGTTGCGTTACTTTTCCAACTCCCAACAGCAGGAACAATCTCCAGAGTCCCAGAACAGCAGCAGGCACCTCTTGGCTGGTCAGATCTCTCAGCAAAGAAGTTCAGGAGAGACACACAGCAAAGTCCTTGTCCTTTCCTTGGCAGAAGCAGCCACTGCTAGCCAACAACAGACAGCACACAGCAAAGGGGCAGTAATTCTCCTTCAGTTTCTCCAGCTCTTCTCCTTGGCAAAGGTTCCTCTTGAATTCTAGAAATAATCTGAAGTTCAGGGGTCTGGGCCTCACTCTTTATAGCACAAAACCCTTTATTCTATATTGGTAGAGAAGCTCTTTGTCCAACCAAAGCCCGTTCTGTCCTCTGTGGTGCAGCTTCCTGGCAGGAAGTGGAGACCGCATTGTCAAAGGCAGACCAGGCTCATTCAGGTGTGAAAGAAATCTCCTACCCCTACTCTGAATGCAGCCAAGGTCTATTCAGCCAAGCCCTGACTCACCCTGGAAAGGCGGGACACAACCCCCAAGTGGCTGTCTGAACAGAATGCACATCCCCAGCCCCTATCATTCCAAAGCCAGACAGCTAATTCACAAACCTAGCAGAAGCACACAGGATGGCTAAGCAAGAAAAGACCTACTTTCTCAAAGTGGTATTTTCAAACACAATATAAAACAATCTTTACTAATAGATGCATTTTTATATTCTAAGTTCAGGCATACTAAACTCCATCTTTCTATCTTGTCCCAATGGGAAGTTATATTTATAAGATGCTATACATGAACTCCCATTCTTTCCTACGGGACAGATAGCCTTTCAATAATAAAAAAAACGAAAGTGGCAGTATTTCACTATGAGGACATGCCACACACATCAGGGCATGTACTACCTTTCCCACACACTGCACCCTGCCCACAGGGGTACCTTGGGTCTTTCTTAGGGGTGACTCCTATATAAGAAAAGGGATGGTTAGGGCCTGGGAAGTGGGTGCAATTGCCAGGTCGACATGGCAGTACCAAACTGCACACCAACTCGGCAGTGGCAGGTCTGAGTTACATTTACAGGCTGCTTATGTGCGTGGCACAATAAGTTCTGCAGGTCCACTTGCAGCATTTGATTTACAGGCCCTGGTCACAGACAGTGCACTGTACTAGGGACTGATTAGTAAATCAAATAAGCCAATCATGGAATCACCAATCCATAACAACAATTTACAGGGAGAGCACATGCACTTTAGCACTAATCATCAGTGGTAAAAAGCCCAGAGTCATAAAACCAACAAAAACATAGTGCAAAACAGGAGGCCAAAAAGTAAACAGTCAGGGGATAAATCCGCTGGACAAGCCATGTCTAACACCAGTCACCTGTGTTCTCCTATAGTATCTTATGCCAGCTTCACCCTTTACACAGAGTGGGTTTGGTGCTCCACTCACAGATGAACAACAAGCTTCATTACTATGCCAAGTATACAAAAGCCTGAAGTGCCCTCGGTTTCACACATTCAATACATCAAACACTGCTGTTACATCATGCACACTGACCATGTCATGAGTAATGTAATATGTGAAGTCATAAGCAGTGCATTGCGGGGCCGTAAGTTATAGTTCGCTCAGGTAACTAGAACTGCTGAATTTCACTGGTTTTGTTTGGGTGAAATCTGAACCTAATTATAACGTCCCTGTAATCTTACTTTTTTCAGTAAAGTTCTACATGTTTTTTTAATTCTATTTCACAAATATAATATCTCTGTAACATTTGTTTTTTTTCACTGAAATCCTATTTTTTTTTAACTGGTAGTCACATTTGCAGAGAGGTGGAGAAAGGGGGCGGTACTTCCGACCGGCTCTTAGGAATCCTGCTGTAAGGGACTTACTGGAGGTAATAGGAGGGCTTATTGGCCCCCAAGTTGCCTTAGCTGGAAGGAGGACTTCATCCCCCAACCAACAATGCACCAGGAGGTGTGAGGGAGTCTGGTGTGGAAACAGGGTGTGGCCTCCGAAGTCCTCTAAGCAATCCCACTGTGTGGGACTTACTGGAGGTAACAAGAGGGCTCGTTGGCCCTGTAGGACCCTCTGCAGCCAAGGGAACTTCATTCCCCAACTAAAAGTGTGCCAGGAGGCGTGTTTACAGAGAAGTAGTAAAAAGGGGCATAGCCTCCAGCAACTTGTCTGTTTTTTTGTTTTCCGCCCACCCCTGGGGCCATGCCTTTTTTCAATGGGGAAAGGGGGCCCCCTCCCTGGTAGATTTCGGTGCCGGGGACCCCATCCCTAGTGTCCGGCCACTGTTGTGGGTGCAAATGTCCCAACCAGGGCACCCACTCAGCAATGATAGACACTGCGGGGGGCCTCAAGTACCCCACAGTCCCTAGAGATGACATGGCTTTGAAAAAGAGGACGCTGTTAACAAGATGCTTCCTCTGTCAACGCAATTGGGCTCGCTTTCAGCAAGCGGAAGCATTTCTGTGCTCTTGCTTGCTGAAAGCAAGCAGTTTGCTATGGCAAGGCGGGAGTAGTAAAGCTCCCACCAAGCCATGTTCTGCGTTCAAGCTATGTTCTGGGGTGGGCACCCTGAGGCATAGCAGGAGCCAGCCCTGAAGAGTGTCAGTTACCAAGGACATCTTTTGACCCAGGAGGGGTCCTGCAGGGCCCCCCCTCCAATCTTCACTAAAGTGCTGTGGAAGTGGTGGTCCCGTTGGGTACACAAAAGACCCCCTCCATTATATTATTTGAACCCGGGGAAGGTGGTGGTACCCAGGGCTGTGTGGGGGGGGTATACAGGCCTCCCCTGCACTAATTTAATTAATAGCCCTGGCAAGGTGGCGGTCTCCAGGGTTGCAGGAGGGCTGAGGGGGGCCCTACATCAGTTTATTATTGATTGTCCCGGTGAGGTTACGGTCCTCGGTACACAAGGAGTGCTGCATTGACACCCCTGCATAACTATAAAACACTGCCCCCAGGATTTGGCCCACCCGGGAAGTTCCTATAAAAGACACGCAGGAGAGAGCTGCATGTTTTTTTCCCACTTTGCCGTGGATTCACCAGTGAATTTGCGGCATTACTGAATTAAAAAAATACTTTTAACCCCCAGCAGCGTCCCTGTGGGGACACCCTCACTAAATCTGGGTGTTCAGGGGGTTCCTACCCTACCTTTTTTCTTTATTTTTTACATTTTTTGTGGAACTCTGCTTCAAGCAGAGTCCCAGGATGGCTGCCAACACTGATTTCAGTACGATTTTCATTGATATCTATATTTTTTAAACTTAAATATCTTAAACTACTGAACGGATTTACACCAAATCACGAAAAGAACACTTTGCTCCCAAAATCAAGCTCTCTGCCAAATTAGGTGTAATTCAGTTCAACGATTCAGGCTGTTCAAATAATGAAAAACCCTCATAGAGCTAACATGTGGAAAACGTGCTTTGGGACCCTCCTTTTTTTCCTCAGCAACCGCTTGACGGATCACCCTGAAACTTTCAACACAGCAGAGGAACCAAAAGAGGACATATTTGAAGATTTGCCAAGAGGCACCAAAGTTATTGGCAAACCCTAAAACACTTTTCTTATGGAAACCTTCGTCCTACTATAACTGGCTATCACCAGTAGGATATGCAAGAATCCTGAGTATTACGGGTGGCTTTTCACATTCTGAAGCAAATTTATATGCTACTCTCCTGTAAGAGAATGCAAAAAACAGCACTGGCAAGGTTGTCTTCTATTGTGAGAACTATTGGCATAGTAATTGCTTTTTTGTAATTTGTCACCATACAGTGCTGTTATATTAAGATTTCCTCATTAGGCTTGGTGGAGAAATGCAAAGAAGAATTAAAAACATGAAGGGAAACAACATTAACAAGGTCATCTGGAAGAGCTATGGTATTGTTTTGCTATGTTCATGTTTTTCCAAGGTTTAACATTGTTTCAGTGACATGATCAGTTTTCCAACTTAATCCATTGGGTGTAGGTTGTCCTTTATTTCAGTGTAGTACATATAATTTTTTCATTGCCTCTCTACTACGGGGCGCATACATTAACCCGTTGTGTGCAGCGGACGGACGGGAGCTGTCCGATGCCACAGTGCTCATGTGCATAGGGCGGCTCCCAGAGAGGTATCATTGGAAAGGGAAGAATCTGCCTAGGGTGATCCCAAAGCAGGGATCCAGCCACTAGGCACAGGGGGGAGCGGCCACTTGGGCAAAGGTTTTTGCTCCTCCCATATGTTTGGGCCAGAACTGTAATTCTGCTCCCCCCTGGGAGGCAGATAGATGAAATAGCCCCCGATCTAGTCACTAGGGATTTTTTTTAATGTATATAGTGGTGGGAGTTGCCCAAAATGGGCATGCCAATGCCCCCACCCCCCTAAAAATTCCACAGTCTTTCTGCCCCCCCCCCACCCCCACGGGAGGCAGATGGGGTAACAGCCTCCAATTTCCCCTCCCAGGGAGGCAAAAAGACTAGGCACCAGGGATTTTTTATGTGTATAGGTTGGGGGCTGCCTCACATGGGCATGCCAATGACCCCACCCCCACAAAAAAAATTCCAGTCTTTCTGCCTCCCCCCGGAGGCAGATTGGGTAACAGCCCCTGATCTCCCCTCCCAGGGGGTAGAAAGCACACTAGGCACAAGGGATTGTTTCTTTTTATACGAAGGGATGGGGACTGCCCAAAATTGGCATGCAAATGACCCACACCCCCAAAATAAAATTGCCACCTTCTTTCTGCCTCCCCTGGGAGGCAGATGGGGCACTAGCCCCCAATCTGCGCCCCCCCCCGCCGGGGGGGGGGCAAAATGCACAGTAGGCTCTAAGGATTTTTTTATGCATATAAGGGTGGAGCAGCCCAAAATGGGCATGCCAATGCCCCCCCCCAAAAATCCACAGTCTTTCTGCGCCTCCCGGGAGGAAGATGGGGCAATAGTCCCTTATCTGCCCTCCGGGGGGGCAGAAAGGCCACTACGCACCAGGGACTTTGCTTTTTTTTATACGTAGGAGTGGAGGACACCCAGAATGGGTATGCCAATGCCCCAACCCCCTAAAACAAATTCCAGTGTCTTTCTGCGCCCCCCAGGAGGCAGATGGGGGTAATAGTCCTTTATCTGCCCACCGGGGTGCAGAAAGCCTACTAGGCACAGGATTTTATTTTTATATGTAGAGGTGGGAGCTGCTGAGAATGGGCAAGCCAAACAAGTCTTTCTGCACCTCCCAGAAGCCAGATCAGGGCAAAAGCTCCTTATCGGCCCCCGGGGGCCAGAAAGCCCACTAACCAACAGGGATAGGTTTATGGGCATGTCAGAGAGAGGCCCCATAGGCAAGGTTCACTCCACTTATTTTTTTTAGGCACACATTTTGGGTGTTTCAGTGATATTTGTAGTCACATCAGCCCCCAAGCGGGGGCAGAAAACCACTAGAAACCAGAGCGAGTTTGTGTGAACTTGAGTTTGGCTAACAGTCAGCATGTACTGACCTTTGGCTGGCATTTTGCTGGCGGTATGTGTGGACCTGCACTTTGCCAACGGTGTGTGGACTAACGCTTGATGACGGTGTGTGTAGATTGGCACTTACCTGGTAGTGTGCGTGGACAGGTGCTTGGCTGCGTGTGTGTATGGATGGTGCATGGCTGCAGGGTCGGATTAGTCATAGCAGGCACCGGGTGCCTCCCCAGTGGGCCGGAAGGTTCGGGGCTGGTTTTCTGGGCATGGTGACGGTTTTTTCACTGGGGGGCTGTTTTGCTGCAGTGCTGCAATATCGGCCCCCAGTAACAAAAGTGAGAGTAGTGCTTTTTATTAGCACGCCCCACTCCACCCTCCCAGGCCAGGTCGAGCAGGAATCTGCCAGGGCTGGTTGCTGTTCCCAGTCTAGCCCGATTGGTTGGTGGTGCGTGTGGGTGGCGGATGGCTGGCAGTGTGCGTGGATAGTGCTTTTCTGACTGTGTGAATGGGTGGCATTTGCCTGGTGGTGTGCGTGGATGGTGCTTGGCTGACGGTGTGCGTGGATATCGCTTGGCTGGTGGTGTGCATGGATGGTGCTTGGCTGGCGGTGTGCATGGATGGCGTGTGGCTGGTAGTGTGCATGCATGGTGCGTGGCTGGCAGTGTGCATGGATGGCGTGTGGCTGGCAGTGTGCATGGATGGCGTGTGGCTGGTAGTGTGCATGCATGGTGCGTGGCTGGCAGTGTGCATGAATGGCACGTGGCTGGCACTGTGCATGAATGGCACGTGGCTGGCACTGTGCATGGACGGCACGTGGCTGGCACTGTGCATGGACGGCACGTGGCTGGCACTGTGCATGGACGGCACGTGGCTGGCACTGTGCATGGACGGCACGTGGCTGGCACTGTGCATGGACAGCACGTGGCTGGCACTGTGCATGGACGGCACGTGGCTGGCACTGTGCATGGACGGCACGTGGCTGGCACTGTGCATGGACGGCACGTGGCTGGCACTGTGCATGGACGGCACGTGGCTGGCACTGTGCATGGACGGCACGTGGCTGGCACTGTGCATGGACGGCGCGTGGCTGGCACTGTGCATGGACGGCGCGTGGCTGGCACTGTGCATGGACGGCGCGTGGCTGGCACTGTGCATGGACGGCGCGTGGCTGGCACTGTGCATGGACGGCGCGTGGCTGGCACTGTGCATGGACGGCGCGTGGCTGGCACTGTGCATGGACGGCGCGTGGCTGGCACTGTGCATGGACGGCGCGTGGCTGGCACTGTGCATGGACGGCGCGTGGCTGGCACTGTGCATGGACGGCGCGTGGCTGGCACTGTGCATGGACGGCGCGTGGCTGGCACTGTGCATGGATGGCGCGTGGCTGGCACTGTGCATGGATGGCGCGTGGCTGGCAGTGTGCATGGATGGCGCGTGGCTGGCAGTGTGCATGGATGGCGCGTGGCTGGCAGTGTGCATGGATGGCGCGTGGCTGGCAGTGTGCATGGATAGTGCTTAGCGGACGGTGTGGTTGATGGAGGTGTGCGTATACAGACTCTTGGCTTGCATCGATCCACCAGTGTTTTCTTACCCAGAATCCCCCGCAAACCTCAAATTTACTTAGTCAAATTTTCCTCACATTTCATTGTGGGTTAGTTGTAGGATCACACATTTGCTACCACCCAGCTTTCCCATTGGTCGCCCAAGAAAAATTATACCGCACTGTGTGGTTGCCCAAAGTAGTGTCAGCCTAAAAACATATAAACAAACTAACCTTTTGGACCCGCTTTGGGCCACTCTTAATCTCCAGACGTTGTTTGGCCCTTCCGTGTCAAACACTTGGCCCATCCACGCAAGTAAGGTATCATTTTTAATGTGAGACTGAGGGGAACGCAGAGTGGTAGTAAATTTGTGCTGTGCAGCGATCCCGCAACTTTCCCACACAGATATTAGGGGAAAATATGACTTTTTAGCTATATTTGAGGTTTGCAGCGGATTCTGGGAAGGGAAATTTTGGGAGAACAATGCAAGCCACACCTACCTGGACTCCCACAGGTGTCCAGTTTTCAGAAATGTCTGTTTTTTAGGTTCCCGTAGAGGTCTTCAAACCCGGGACCAAACACACAGGTGCCCACCTATCACAAAAATTATATGGTCTTTCAAAGGGGTCACTTGCGTTTTTGGTCTCGGGCTCAGCAGCCATCTAGGGTGATGCAAACAGGAGATGTGCACATAACTACTGCTTCTAAACTCTATTTTGTGTTCCCATTTCAGAAATACATAGGTGTCCCTGATACCTATTTCTCACTCTTTATATTTTACCAAAATGAATTGCTATATACCCGGTACACAATGAAAATAATTGCAAGCTGCTGCTCAGTTATTGGCTTTGGGTACCTCGGGTTCGATGGTGAACCTACAAGTCCTATATATCACCACAACCAGAAGGGTCCAGCGGATGTAACAGTATATTGCTTTAAAAGATCTGCAATAGTTAGAAGTCACAGATGAAAACATTGGTACAAACGGCTGTTTTTTCCAAACTCAATTTCTATATTTTTTTATTTCAACTGCTAGTTTCTATAGGAAAACCTCGAAGGATCTACATAAATGACCCCTTGCTTAGTTCAGAATGTCGTCTACTTTTCTGAAATGAATAGCTTCCCAGGTTCCATTATTGCTTTCGCACCCATTTCTAACACTAACTGTAAGGAGGATGAAAGCATAAAAAATAATAAAAATAGGCTAAATCCCAGTATAAATGCCAAAATTGTATAGAAAAGTTTGGTTTTCTGACAAAAGTTTGCATGTCCCTGGAAGATGTAAATATGGTGATTTGCGCACCACAAACCCTTTGTTGATACCATTTGCAGGTAAAAAACAGATGCTTTCTTCTGCAGGACTTTTTCCTCATCACCCCCCCAAAACAAAATGTTGCTGAATTTTGGCTAATTTCTGGGTCCCATCCAGGGGAATCAACAAACCCTGGGTACATTTAAAATCCTCAAGATGTTGGAAGAGAAGGACGCAAGTTTGGCATGGATACCTTATGTGGTGTAAAGTTACAGGGGTCTAAGCGCAAACTACCCCAATTAGCCTATAAAAGGCTTAGCACGGGGGTAGAAGGCCTGGTAGCGAAAGGGTTAACAAAAGCTGGAGAAGATATTGCTCCAAGTAAAATATATCACGTTACATTTCATTCAATTAACCTCAAATATATATTTACTATTAAATTGTCTGAAATTTATATAAATGTAGCTATAAATACAATTACTAAATACAACACAAGCTTTCGTGAAGTATTCAGCATTAACGTGAAAATACATGGCTACCACTACTACAAAACTAATTCAGCATACATCACACCATGCATCCATGATATGCAAATAACATACTGTACAGAGAGTGAACTTATCTTGCAAAAGAAAAAGGGACAAATCTTACTTTGTAGGACTCCTCCGGTTGCCAGTGAACCCAGTCATAAACCACATTTTTACCTTCTTGCACCACATATTTTGCCCATGGTGAAATGCGGTAGACAACCTGGCCGCTTTTACTCCGGATAACCACCTTGGCAATAAAAACAAAAACAAAAATACACGTTTAACTATGCAGATCTTTTGGACTCAAATCAAAGCACATATTTTTTCGATATTTGTAAAGACAGACATTGTTTTCTAAAGCAAGACCTCAACAATAAAACCATGCGAACTCTAGTGAACAACCATGTAAACGTTTATGGAGTAAGTGGTAGCAAGCACAAATTCTCACCCATTTTTATTTTTTGGCACTTTCGCTCAGCAAAAAAGAAGTTAGTAATGGATACTGAGAATTTGTTTTTGTTTATATATAATAAACTAAGTAGTTTTACAAAGCACCTGAGATTATATCATATCAGGTAACAAGACTCCCTTTCAAGGAGAAATCGTAATGCGAGTTATTGTGAAAAGTACTTGGCACAAATATGAGCGGAATCTTCCCAGCACGAGTAACAGCTCTTTAATGTGGGTGGTTAAACATTTCAAGTACATTTTTTATCCAAGCAGATTGCGCGGGTAGTCTTTAGGTGCGAAACTAAAAATCCAAATGGAAGCTGCATCAATCTCAGCACGAGCGTCAGTCCCTTTAATACGGGTGGACTACAAATATTTCAGGTAGATTTTTACTCCAGCAGACTGTTCTCAGCACAAAATTACAAATCCGAACACGAGTGGCAGTGTTTTTAATATAAATGAACAGGCAATTACATTTTCAAGATTCATTTTTACCTGAATGGACTATTTGGGTAACTTGCATGCCTGTCAAGTATCACGGATCAGCCGTGACGCTCAAGCAATTCAGTGCGGTGTGCCGCATCACCGCACTGAAATGAATTGTCACGCATTTATTCCAATCTGAAATGTTGGCTATGCAGGTGCCAGCGCGCGCCACCTGCGGTGCCTGTGTGCCGGCTCTGCTGCTCCAAGGCGTGCTACCAGCAGCTGCTTGCTGGGTTCAGTACGTTAACCCCTTTCAGGCTGATGACGAGCTCAGCTCGTCATGAGCGTAACCTGCCGTGCGCTCTGAGCTCGTCATGTAACGCGGTAATTTTAAAATTGCCGCGTACAGCGGGAAAAGCCGCTGCATTGATGCGGTTAATAAATAGTTAAATATTGTTCCTCTCAGCTCTGGAGTGGCCGAGAGCGCAACAAAGAAACAAATCTGCCCCGCCTAGTACAGCGCCAGGCTGCATTTCCTGCGGCGCAGCGGTAGTACTGCCTTGTAACGTCCGGTCCTAGAGGAAGGGGAAGTGACGAGGCAGAAGCAGCGGGGGATTCAATGCGAGTCCACGAGTCCTCTGGTCCACTGCTGACTGCCGCGGTGCACAGCACTTTGCGAGACCAGTGGGGGCGCCGAGACCCACAGTGACTGAATAATTTGTCACTCACCGACAGGACACTCTGGCCGCCTGCCGCGCATTTGAGGCATCAGGTGATTGCAGGCGCAAACTAGTGCGGCCGGGCGGGTCAGGAACAAGTCAGTGAGTCAGGCAGTGTCTGGGAGAAAAAGCCTGCTCTGCTGCAGAGAGTGCATCATGCAGTGTGCTGCAGCTATGCGGCCGCGATGGTCCCTGGGGGCCTGTGTGGCTCATGCCGCGGCCACCGGACGTCAGCAAAGGAGCTAGATAGACTTTAATTTCTGTGCTTGTAGGGTTTTAGGATTTAGACGGAGTGTCTCAAAGGTCGAGTGCAGATGGCATATTAAGAGCAGATCTGGACGCATTATTATCCAGGCTTCCTTAGACGAAACTGAAGGTCGTTGTACAACAATTGCCGCTCAACGAGTCGAATCACACAGTAAGTTGCCTCAGTGAGCAGGTGCGGTGCGTCCATTGGGGCGTGGGGGCATAGCCCCCCACCCGCCTGCAGCTCACTCAGCGTTAAGTAAACTGAATCAGTTCAGTTTACTTAAGTTCAAAGTAAAGACGCCAAGGCGGGAGAACTGACATTCCAATCATGTCAGTCAGCATGACATCACATCGCCCACCCCTTCAGAGTCTGAAGGGGGTGGGCGGGGTGGCGTCATGTTGACTGACATGATGATGTCATGTAACCAGGGCAAGCAACACAAGTGCACATGAGTGGGGACGGAGGGTGAATTTTTTACCCGTGCCCACACATGCGCACTTGCGTTTGCACATGCCCATGCTCCTAATGGGCGTGCTGCGGGCGAAGAGAAACCTGTGCCCCAATCCAATCCTCAGACGTGAGTCCCAGGCTCTCCACACCACTGGAGTCTAGCTATCCAGGCTGATAGCCAGAAACCGGTCCTTGGATGCTTGATTCCGGTCTGGGAAAGACATGGCTTGGTAGTTCGGACTGGACTGTTCCCATGAGGCACAGGGTCAGAGCTGATTTGCATATACTAACAATCAAAAGTGGAAAGGATCACAAGTCCTGCAGAACCCAAGTGTGCAGGATGTACAGGGTGTCTCCCAAATATTAACCCTCATGCACGTGTCTTTTCGTTCTATTGTTCTGATCTCGTGGCGGTATATACTGGGTACCCGCTTTTTAAAGTACATGTAAGTGCATAATCATTGGGTTATTTTTTTGTAAAATGCACCCTCCACCAGGAGGTTCTTTCTTGGGTTGTGACAGTAGTGATCGTGGAAGTGATTGGTGAGTGGGAAAGGTGAGGTATATAGTTAAAATACCCGTACAGCCAGATTGTTTATTTTAATTGGTCTGGATTCGGCTAGCTTCAATGAGCGCATTATTGGATTGATTTTTAGGAAGTCCAAACACATTTATTCAGTGCAAAATGTGGGGGGAGAGGTCGACATGTTTCTGCCCTAGAAGCCGTGAGGCGGTCTATGGGCATTCATCAGGACCGTTGAGTGAAAGTGTGTGAAGGAAAGGAATATTATTAACCTGTTCCTTGGTGCGAGGTCACTTGGTACCTCATGTTAAATAGCGCATTGCGGCATCAGTTGTGAGGCGCTGGGGTGCGGATGGCAATTTGCCTCGCTACCGTAGCTAACAGCTTGTGCTGTCGCTGCCTTCAGTCAACCGGAATATGATTTGCATATAGCCAGTGTCTAACCCAGGGTGGTGTGGAGTGCAAAAAAAACGATGGATTTAGGCCCAGATCCTTGTACTGGGGTGAATGTATGACATTGTTCTACATTCTGTCCATCAACTGTGTTTTTTGCAATTTTTTTCCAATCCAATCCTGGCGCTGCAGGAGCACCAGGATTGGCTGCCAGTCCTCCTTCGTGACGTGAGGTGCCAAGGGGTCGGGGAGCAGAGGTGGCGCGGACCCGGACCGGAGGTGACTGGGGTAAGTTTTGGTTTTTTACATTTAATATTTAAGTCCCCCCCCGCGCGACTATCTCCCCGGCCGCGACTCGGATCCTGGGTGTCCTAAGCCCCCCAGGGAGGCCACACACTCTCGCAGAGTGCTCCACCTTTTCTCTTCTCATGGCTCCGCTTGCCCACTAACGAAGTTTGGTCTATAAAGTAGTATTCAGACTATAATTCTCTCCCGTCCTATGTGCGTTTGTGTTCCGTTATATGTAAAGCGCCTCCATGACGCCAGTGCGCTATATATAAAGTGTTTACAAGTCCAAATGTACACATGAAGGCTATAGACACCACTAACTTTAAAAAACACACTACATATTTAGGCGAGAGATCAGACCTTCAAAATGTCATAGTAAATTGTATTTATATAGTGCTTACTAACCTGGATAAGGCATTCATGCGCTTTGCGCTCAGTAACTCACAAATCCGGAACCCATGATTAGAGTAATGACTGACCTCTGAATTCTATACTAATAAGAGGAGCCAGGATACAAAATGGAGCGAAGGGTGGCTCTATACACACCAGTGCCCCATATATGCACCACTTTATCATGGCAGCTGCTCCTTCGACATATTCATAATATCTGGCGACCTCTACATTGTGGTACTCATCCATGTGCAGCACCAGGGGACCATGATTTTTGCTTAGTAATGTGACAGAGCTGGCCACATGTTCTGTTCTGTACTTTGGCTGGCATAGTGATCCTTTTTCTGTGCTTTTCTAAGAGGAATAGACATTGAAAACTGAATAAATCCCTTCTGCCTCGAGAGAAGTAATCGTTTCAGAGCAATATTTGTCGTTGGTTAATAAGCGCTGGTGGGCAGATACTTATCCAGCCCCCGTGTGTTTCATCATTTGTGCTTCATTCACCGATTAATGATCGGGGTGGGCATTTTAACTGCATTCGAGTATCATTTGATATGTACATTTAATGTGCATTTAGGTGACTTTTAACAAATCTCTGTTGGTAGGTTCATTTGCTAATTGTGTCACTTGTGTGCATTTTGGTTTGAATGTATTTCACTTGTTTTTTGCTATTTGGAGTTCATTTAATTTACTTGTACATCTGCTAACTAGTTTCTGTCTCCTTTTTGGTATTATGTAAGTTTGAGTGTTTGGTGCTTGGCTGTTGTCATTTGGGTGGATGTGTTCCGTTTCGTTTGTACGTATAGCATTTGTGTTTGCTGCTTATCTTTATATTCCAGATGGTACCTGTGTGTATCTTTGTGCCAGTTGTCCTTTATGCCATTTAATATGTATGTGACATTTAGCGTTTCGGAGTGTCTGTGATGATTTCTGTATTTGGGCCTGCCTTTTGTTTGTTTTTGACGTCCGCGTTCTGCTTGCTGCTGAGTGTGTGTGTGGTATTTCGGGTATTTCTGTTTCAATGTGTATACACCGTGTGCCCTTTATTTAGATTTTCAATTGCCCATTGCACTCATCTGGGTATGGAGAACCTTTGTTTGGAGTGCTGCAGCAGGCTGTATGTGTATTTGCAAAAAACACAGTTGATGGACCGAATGTAGAACAATGTCATACATTCACCCCAGTACAAGGATCTGGGCCTAAATCCATCGTTTTTTTGCACTCCACACCACCCTGGGTTAGACACTGGCTATATGCAAATCAGCTCTGACCCTGTGCCTCATGGGAACAGTCCAGTTCGAACTACCAAGCCATGTCTTTCCCGGACCGGAATCAAGCATCCAAGGACCGGTTTCTGGCTATCAGCCTTCATCAGCCTGGATAGCTTGACTCCAGTGGTGTGGAGAGCCTGGGACTCACGTCTGAGCATACCCAGCCCACTCGAGGTGAAAATTGCAAAAAACACAGTTGATGGACAGAATGTAGAACAATGTCATACATTCACCCCAGTACAAGGATCTGGGCCTAAATCCATCGTTGTGTATTTGCAGCTCTAATCTCTGTGCTTCTCTAATTTTCTTGAAAATGCTCCATTTACCCCCACATTTTTTCAAAATGTTCGTGGGAGGAAAACTCCCCGAACCACCCTTAAGATGTTCGGTCTCGCGAGCGCACGGTGCACTTAGACAGAAAGTTTACGCCCACCACTTTCAAATGTCACCAGCCACCACTGTCAGTGAGGTATCAGTTTTCTTCAAACTATACTTTCCATTTTGTTAAAAGCGCTAGCGCGCTGCCAGTCCTACTACTTTCAGTGCCAGAGAACTCCGCTCACATGCTCAGTATCTATGTGTTAGCTCTGTGACAAAACCTTCTGAAAACAAATGTGTGCAGGGGCCCTTCTGTTCTGGGCAGTGTGCGGGCTCTGCATTCACATTATGTTACGCAATTATTTCCTAACCTGTTGCAGAGGCCTGCTTGTGAATTGCTTAGCAGTGACACTTGTGTATTTAATCTTGTATTACACATACTCTGGTTCCTATCTAAACGACTGCGTTTTTGTCTAAACGATTGCATTTGCAATTTCTATCTCCATGGCGTTTAAGACCAGCCTTTTGCTAGCATGAATTATAAAATGGGACCTCTCATCCCCTTCCTGCAAGTTAGCATTCATCTTAGAAAGGGGAAGTAGGTTAGTAACTTTGCAATTCAGAGACTATGCAGCAGCTTGAAAGACTTTCCAAAGCTTTTTACAGTTTTAAAGGGGGTAATTTCTGATATTTAGCTTTTTCCATGGGCTTATGTGTTTGGTTTTATTTCAGGGGGAAAACGTCACTGTCACTGAGAACTGCAGTCATGCAGTCGGTCTCCAGTTTGAAGACCTTGTTGGAGTTTCTTGTTGCTCAAGTGGGTGTAATTTCTGATATTTATGGGTTTCCCTAATCTTCATTAGTTGATTTTGCCTGCGAGACAGTGTCACTCATAGTCATTGAATTGTCACTCATAACTTCTCTGAAATTAGGAAAATGTCACACATAGCAATCTGAAACCTTGGCAGCAATGAATTTGTTTAGCGCAAAACTCATTTTTCTTTTCTTTTTTTGTATTATTTTTAAACAGGAAGCAAAGACTACTGTACATTCAGTATCAATTTCCTCTTCCTGTAATGAGACTCCTTCAGCTTTTCCGGCCCTTGGTCATTTTGGATTTATATTTTGGAGGTAAAGAATCACTCCCTCTGCAATTATTGCTTCACCCACACCCTTGGAATTTATTTTTTTTGTTGAAAAAAAATATAGTAAGCTCAATGCAATTCTTGGCAAACTTTTTTGCGAGAGGGCAGGCACCACTTTGTTTATTTTTTGTCAGATTTTGTTGCTGGATGACCTTTATGATAGTACAGACCATTGAGAGATTAAATTGTCTAAAGAGGAAATGCTAGCACATTTTTATGGTGAAGGCCTTGTCTTTTAAATGAATTTTCTCCTTTTCCTCGTGTATGTTTTTATTTTGTACAGATGTGTTAATCTTTTACTGTGTTGTTTTAGTGTTGAGCCTATACATATTTCTTTTTATTACTAGTTATATTTTTTATTAGAAATTAAATACATGATTTGATTTACTTAAACTTAATTAATAAAATGATATTCTCCATTTTAATTTTTATACTTTTGATGATAATTTATTTTAATAAAGGGTTTTAGGGCTCTAGGGAAATAGGCTCGAAAGTTACTTAAATTGTATAAATTATTCATAATCTTACTTTTTTACTTATTTATAGACCAACAATAGCGTTGTGCCGAGCATGGCACACATACACAGTACAATACCATATCATAATACAAAGAAATCAGGCTGTGGAACCATCCCAGTACATACACTACCAAAATCATATGCAATATTATAACACAGCATGCCCTCATCACCTTGGTTATACAAAAGAAATGTCAACGTCATGATATCCCCTGCTCCCATCATTAGCCCATGGCCTATCAATACATGGCTCAAATTGGATCCTTCTACACTCTGCCCAATGCTTTCAGATCTTAAAGTGTTCCTGGGGGCAACCCTGTGACAGATATATTTGATGTTCAAGTCCCAGGCAGTGGTCCATGCTCTTGACCCAGACCTCCACAGGGGAGCCTAATTTTCCTTCCAGGTCCTAGCACTTGGAAATAATTAAAGTGAGCCACAAAAGCGCTTCTGATAACATGTGCTCTCAAGTCATTTGTGATATGGAGATGGATGAGTTTGGGGTCCCGGCATTCCCCTCAAGATTCTTCAAAACACCACCCCAGAAGTGGGCCAATACCAGACAGTACCAGAAAGTGAGGGGGCGAGTGGATGACCACACCTTAGGCAATTGCCCACTGGTCTAAGGCCCATGTGGTGGACCCGGGCTCTGGTAGTATACACTCCATGAAGCACTTTCAGTGGAATCAACTGGAATTGGGAGGTTATCACGCCTCTCTGGGGGCCTCCACCAATTCCCTCCAGTCGTCATCTAGTGGGCCCAGTTCCCCTCCCAGGCTTTCCGCACCCCACCATTGGGCCAGTATGTTGTGCAGTAGTATTGTATACATTTCTGACAGTTGGTGCTCCATGAGATTTGTGAGCAGGATTTTCGCTTCCGATGGGGAAAATTTGGGGATATCATCCACCGATTAGATAGTTGGGAGTAGGGAGTGGCAGAGCTTTGGTATGGGAAGAACTGGGTATGATGCTGCATGTTGTACTCTTCTTGCAGCTACTGAAAGGACAGAAATGTCCCACTGTGAAGCATATGCCATATAGTTGATATGCCTATAGTGTCCCAGGCCAAAAACCTTTGTGGCGGGTGGGGGAGTCGCAGGAACAGCACAACTGAACAGTAGGTGAGTGAGACCCCGACCAACCAATTAGGTATATTTTAAATTATATATTGTTTTAATGATTTGTTTTAATTTAATGTATTTATTAATTATTACATTTTTTACATAAAGGGGTTTATTACGATGTTGGTTGGAGTTTCCTCCAACTAACAACGTGGCGGAAACGGGACCGCCCGATGGTCGGCAGTCTAGACCACCCACGTTGAAAATAATTTTATTGTTTCAGTTAATAAAATCCATACAATATCGAAAGAACTTAAATTCTCCTTTTCTTAAAATTTTACAAAAGATTTCAAGAGATTATATAAAAATGATTTCATACATAAATATACAATGTTAATGCCTTTTTAACTAAAACGAAACAATCCTATAAAAAAAACTATTATATAAAAATCGATGTACCATTGCTATTTGTTTTAGTCCCACTATTATAGTCAATGATACAATCCCTACTAACAGTTCATATTAATGTTTGCCAAACAATACCCTATCAATGGCATGATCATTTTTTGTATCCTTTTTCATCATTATCTGTTCATATTGAAACAAAAATGTCATAATCTTACAATTTAGACGGGAATCCGTTGCTTCCAAACCCTTCATTATTGCAGTTCTACAAGTCCTAATGCCTTTCTCAATAAATATCTTTTTCAAAAGCCACAACCAGATCTGCCTTAAGCCAGGGCATATACAAATAAGATGAATAAGGTCTTGCTTCTTGGCGCCACATAGTGTACAGGATGTAGGCCCATTATATCTCAATATGGGCAGATCCGCTAAACTTGGTAATAACCCAAACCCGGTGGCCATGAATTTTCTTTTTAGATAGTATGAGTATGTCACACTCAAATAATCTGCCGGATGTAATTTTGTATAAGACTGTATTACCATCCAAGCGTGCGACCTCTTTGCAAATGTATTTTTATCCTCTAATAAGGCACGCATTTTCACCATTTTATTTACCACTTTACGAAAAACGGGAAAGGAAGGGGACTGTGCCCAAAGTGTTAAACGTTTGCTCGACTCAGCCAGATTTTATACCAACTCTTGACATATGCATAATTTCTTTCAATCCCTTGATGGATAAGCCCAAATTCCAACCTAACCTGGGCTGGTGACGTATTCTGCGGTAACTTAAGGGCCCTTTAGTATGCTCTTACTTTAATCTTATCCAACAGTTCAGCATCTGTTCCGTGTAGAAGGACGCTAGCGTACTCTACTGTCGGCATCAATTTGGCGGCCATTACATCTAGTAAGGGCTTTAAAGATGGACCCTTTAACTTTTTTGAAAGGGCACAAAATGCGTAAATTAGGCCATTCCCTTTTGCTTCCAAATATTGTATGTTTTTTTAAATTTAAACGATCATCAATGCAGAGACCTAGATATTTGTAGTTGTTAACTACCCCTAATGTTCTTTCTCCCAGCCTGACAGGGAATTTGTGTCCTGCCCGTTTTGCGATAGTCATCGACTTTGTTTTCTTTATATTGATTTCCAAGGCGTTGACCTTCGCGAATGACTTTAGCTCGTTTAGTGTTCTTTGTAAACCAACTCGTGTCTGGCTGAGTAGGACTATGTCATCAGCGTAACAAAGGTGTGTTATCGGCAATGGACCTAGACGAGGGGGATGAGCATTTATCTCATTTAGTTTTATTGAAAGATCCGCCATAAAAAGATTAAATAAATGGGGAGCTAATACGCAGCCTTGCTTTAGTCCTATTGCAGTGTAGATTTTCCTTGAAATTCTCATACCATTTGCAATTTTTATTCGTATCCATGTTCCTGTATACAATTGAATAATGGCACGCAGTAGGACCTCCGGGATGCCCATTTTCTTCAATTTATACCACAATAGTCCTCGGTCTATGCTGTCAAAAGCTGCTTTAAAGTCAATAAAGAAGAGCTGTAATTTCAAATTCAAACGTTTACATCTTTCTGCAATCATGGACAAAGCAAGTATGTTAGTTGTTGTACCGAACCCCTTGCGAAATCCGGTTTGATTCATAGGAATCCGCTTATTTTTGGTAGACCATTCTACTAGGTCCTCTAGGAGTAGTGAGGCGTAGTATTTCGCTTCCACATCCATTAGAGCTATGAGCCTATAATTTGCCGGCTCCGATCTGTCTCCGCCCTTGAATTGGATTGATTATAGCACCTTTCCAACTCATCGGCAGGTTATTTGTTAATTTTGCCTCCAGGAACAGACCTGACAACGGGCTCGCCCAGTAATCATAGTCTCCAGAAAAGATGGCCTGCGGTATTCCATTAGGCCCTGGGGCCCCGTCCCTTCGACCTGATTTTTATTATTTTCCGTATCCTGTTGGCTACCTGGCGATCCGGCATTATTTGGGAGCCCTTATTTTAAACAGTTCCTTTAATGTATCTAGCGATTTAGGTTCCAAACCAATAGAACTATGTTTATTTTCAACTCCTGTATCTTTCTTAAAAGTACTTCTCAAGTAGTGTACCCAGTCTGACTCTGTCACACAAGAGCCAGTTATGGTTGGAATGGGTCCGGCTATTCAATTTTTTATTTTCCAAAATGCTTAATTGTTAGTGTTATAAATAGGATCCCTAGCTGGCCAGGGCTTGCGCCAAAGTCAGTCAGAGACCACCACTTCCACGTCAGGGCAAGGGAGTTACACGCCAAGATAACCCCTGCTCACCCCCTTGGTAACGTAGCACGAGCAGTAAGGCTAAACTCGGAGGCAATGTGAGTTAAGTGTTTGCGCGCGCACCCAGCAACAACACCCAAGGCCCACCACAAAGGAAACTCCACACAAGGTTATATATAAAAATAGCCTTTGTATTATACCAAAACACATTAGATAAAACACACACTTTACAATGTGCCAACAGGGACGGGCAGAATTTACAGGGGATATGTACAAGACAGGGCCACCTGGACCACTGTCAGTAATCAGCACTTTTAGAACTAGAAATACTGTTAGAAATAGCACGTTGTAGATCATAGAATAATAATCACTTTAGCGCACAACCAGTGCCCCCAATCACTCCTCACGCTGGACTCCTGTACCTTCCCTACCGGAGCGGTACTGCCAGACTCTAGAACCACATGAGCCCTG
Organism: Lissotriton helveticus; assembly: GCF_964261635.1. Classification (NCBI taxonomy): domain Eukaryota; kingdom Metazoa; phylum Chordata; class Amphibia; order Caudata; family Salamandridae; genus Lissotriton; species Lissotriton helveticus. The sequence goes on along the minus strand of NC_136069.1, from coordinate 1,376,174,995 downwards.
TTTACAGGCGCTCCAGGTCCTCTACTCACTAGGAGATCTTCCTCAAGTGGAGTAACAGGACAGCCTAGGTCCCCAACCTGGTGTTCCCTAAAGAAACCATCCAAGTCCTGAGGCAGGGCTTCGTGCGTCTGGGGACCCTCGGTCACCCTCTTACTCCTGCTCCAATCAGCCAGGCAGTAAGCCCCTACACCCTCCTCGCTATCCTGGGACCTAGCTGGGCTACACTGAGCATTTTCCACCACGCTGGGCGGAAGATACCTGAACCACTACTTTTGGAATCACTCCCTAATGACTCTAGAGAACCTCTAGCCCTTTCCCAGCGCTCTGCTTCCTCAGCAAGCTTCCAAGGGCAAAAGTATCCAAACTTCAACAGGTGCTGGCGCAACTCTGGACAACAAATACTGAGCAACTGCTCTTTGAGAAACGTATTCACTACTCCGTCCCTCTCATCGTCCGGGTTAGCCGCCAGCCACTCCTCCATTGCATCAGAACAGTCATCCACAAAATACCCCCACCCCTGGTGAGGTGGTTTCCGAAGGTTCCTGAACTTCAACCTGTTCTCCTCCTCTTGGGAAACAGGTTCCATACTCGGGGAACTAGGAATGGGACTGCTCCTATGGGACTCTATATAGCTGCCACCACTGGACTCAACCCGCCCTGGGGAGTCCAAAAATTAAAACTGTGCGCAGGGGATAGTCTCCCCTCCAGAGCTACTTTGCCTCTGGTGGAGGCCCTCTCAGCCTCCTCTATCCTCTCCTGCGCTAAGACCCTCTCAGTCTCTAGCTGTTGCTTCTTAAGACCCAGCTGCGCCATAGCCTGGGCATGCTCTGACCTGAGCTTCTCTAAGGCCAGCTGGTGCTCCCTTTCTTTCCTCCTATCCTCCCACTCCTCTGGGGACAGGGAAAGGGATGAGGCGCTGCCTCCTACGCTGGACCCAGCAAGGGACTCCCTACCTATGGGGTCTTCACTCTCTACTGGCGTCCAGGTACTGTCATCTTTTCCCTCCTCTTCTGAATCTTCAGGGCTCCCCACAGACCCACCACCCTCATGGTGTGAGGCCCAGGCCCTTTCCTCACTGCGCTCCAGATCCCATTGATCCCTTTGCCATCTGACCAGGAGGTCCTGAAATATGTAACCATTTGACTCACCCCTCCCTAGGTCTCTCTCTTCACAGAACCTTACCAGCTCCCACGTACTGTATGCACCTAGATCATTGAAGTCAAAAGCAGGCTCCATTTTGGCGGACATTCTAGAGAAAATATTACACGGGGAACCTAGGGGTCTGAGCTTAACACAGGAGTACACAATTCACAAAGGTATTCAGCAAGTTCCCTATCCCAGGGAGCTCACCCTCACCTGTCCAGTGCAACACACCATTCATCCACACACAACCCCCCCCCTCGGACTGGTAAGGCAGTTTGTACCACCCCGGATTCCTCAACCTGACCACACGTGACACAGGTACCAACTCTGGGCGCAGGGTGGGGAACAAATGTACTGGACACAATTACACAATGATACCTTTAGGAGAAGAAATATGGAACTTAAAAAAAAAACAATAATCCCCAAAATGTGGTCATCTAAAATGCAGAGTTTTGTAGTGCGGCCAGTTGCCACTGTGGTACAACGCAAACACAAATCCGGATCCCTTCCGCTGCTAGCCAATGTTAGAAATGGGATCCCTGGCTGGCCAGGGCTTGCGCCAAAGTCAGTCAGAGACCACCACTTCCACGTCAGGGCAAGGGAGTTACACGCCAAGATAACCCCTACTCACCCCCTTGGTAACGTAGCACGAGCAGTAAGGCTAAACTTGGAGGCAATGTGAGTTAAGTGTTTGCGCGCACACCCAGCAAAAACACCCAAGGCCCACCACAAAGGAAACTCCACACAAGGTTATATATAAAAACAGCCTTTGTATTATACCATAACACATATGATAAAACACACACTTTACAATGTGCCAACAGGCACGGGCAGAATTTACAGGTGATATGTACAAGACAGGGCCACCTGGACCACTGTCAGGAATCAGCACTTTTAGAACTAGAAATACTGTTAGAAATAGCACGTTGTAGATCATAGAATAATAATCACTTCAGCACACAACCAGTAACTACTGGTACTAGGTAAGTACCACCTACGCAACCCTAACCACCTTAGGAGAATATTACGCAGGGAACCAGGACCTCACAGGGAACACCTGTACTAGGAGAAAACAACCAACTAAATATCACCATACATTTAGGGGTATAGGCCTGGGGAAAAAAAACACATGATGCATAAACATACATTCAGCGGTGTAAGAACAAGGCACATGATGCATCAAAACGCATTCAGAGGTGCAGCACAGGAAAACACATGATGCATAAACAACACATTCAGAGGTGTAAGAACAAGGCACATGATGCATCAAAACACATTCAGAGGTGCAGGAGAACACAATTGTGCAAAACTTACATAAGCCACCACCTGTGGCAGTCCCTAGGCCAACTGGCCTTGTTGGGGCTGAGACGGCCTGTGTCCCGAAGTCAGGGGCCTAAACATGGCAGCTGCCCACTAAGTGCTGGGCAGCCGTGTGACAATGATGGGGGCCAACGTGGGGGCCTCACAGGCTCTGAACAAAGGAAATGCCCCCCTAGAGCCTCTGTGGCTCTGAACAAACAGAATGGCCCCCTGAGCCTTTCTGGGCTCGAGCAAATGTGGCAACAATGGGGGGAGCGGCCCGCTGTCTGCCGGGGTCGCTCTACCACCCAACAATGCCCTCTGAATGTAGGTAGAGCCTCTCGGGCTCTAAATCAAAGATGCAGGGAAATCGGAGGAGTCCCCCCTTGGGGACTTGGAGAAAGAATGCCCCCGCTTTGCTGGAGTCCCCCTCCTGGGGACTAAAAACGTGAGAGCCCCGCTTGGTGCACCCGCGGCAGGTTCCCTCTTGTTCCGCGGCGGAGGGGCGGGACTTCCGCCTTCCGCCTCCAGCCCTTCCAGTCGCCGCGGGCAGCGCGGCGGCCCTCCCCCAGCACTCATTGGCGGCGCTTCGGTCAAATGAGGGGTGGGCACCCTCGAGGCCGCAATCTATAGGGCACTGCCGGGTGGGCACCGGCTTTAGCAAGTGAAGCGCTCCCCAAGCGCTAGAGGAGACGTAATGCGCTCCCAGGCGCTAAGAGCACAAGCAAAGGTCCAAGTAAAAATAAAGCGCTCCCAGTACTAGACAGATAAATAAAGCGCTTCCAGGCGCTTTGAGGGGTGAATGCATCGCTCCAAAGTGCTATAGCAAAGAAAAAGCGCTTCCAGTCGCTTAGAAAAGGAATAAAGCGCCCCCAGGCGTTAGAGGAACAAAAAGTCCAGCAACAAGAGTCCTTCCGGAGGAGGAGGGGGGGGCAAGGCTGGGCCTGCCAGGGGCCAGCTCACAGGGTCCTCCTAGGCAGGGAGGCAATCCCCAGTGGCGGTCCTCCTGGCACCCGGCAGCAGCCCCCCTCAAGACAGGATTCAAGAAGAGAACAACTTGCAAGGGGACACAGCCCCTTTTTATACACTAAATCCTTTGTCTGGCTTCAGGGTGAGGGGGCAAAACCAGTCGCAGCTGGTTTGTGAGCACTCTTAATGTGCTCAGCCCCTCACTCTATTCACTGGCAGGCCTAGGGTCGTTAGACGCACCACAGGGGGCGGAGCCAGCATTGTGTGGGGAAAGCCCAGCCCTATTCAGGACCCAGGTGCACCACTCCCTCACATCACACATGCTAATCTCAACACTCACCACCGGGCAGACCCATCATTACTCATGGAGCCTGGCACCCCAGCCAGCTCCAGCCAATCACACGCCAGCACATTCCCTGCACAGACACAGCCATGTCTAGAAGCGGCACTTCCACACTAGACACATACACACCGCATACATCATTGCGCAGCATTCAATCACACGAGTCCGCACATACCAGACTCGAGCCTGCACACCCCACGCATCGGGAACTACCAGGGACACATACATTCCCCATGCATTCCTATGGGAGGGCAGGCCTATCTCACCACATGCACTCAGAGTGCACACGCACTTTCCACTGGGACACAGTGAAAGTGCTCAGAAACCAAAAATCACCATCACCAGGTCACCATTAAAAGCAAAAAGTTTAGGGGTGAACCTGCCAGAAGGGCCAAGTCCAACAGTTAGATTTTTAGGCACAAAAAAGGAGCCTTGCCCAGAACTGCTCCTGGTTTAATTTTTGATCCTTCCAAATTTATTTTTTATATAATCTTTTCAGATTTTTTATATTATTCCATGTAGTTACGTTGTTATTTATCTTGTTCTTTCTAACCGCCTTCCTGATTTCTTTTCTTAATGTTAGTACGTTTTTTTATGGTTTCGCAGTCTCCCTACTTCTTTTATATTTTATGTGCTCCTGTTTTGGGGCGAGCCTCATGAACTTTGTCGTAAAAGTTGCCCAGTTTTCAACTTGGTTGTTTTCTGTAGCTGTATTTGATTCTATTATCTCCTTTGCTAGCTTTGTTATCTCAACTAGATTACCTGCAGAACATCTTATACGCTTCAGATTAGATGTTGATAGGTTACCTATCCTTGTGGGGGCTTCCTGATGTCTGATAAAATTAGTTATTATTTCCAGATGCTGTTGTGAATGGTCACTTTGTGTTGTAAACTTAATCATGAATTTCCTCACTTTATTCAGTAGGGGTAAAGACAGAAATGTGAAATCTAATACTGACTGGGCATTTATTCCTTGATATGTCCAAGATGGAGGCCTATCATCTTGCGTTCTTCCATTTATTATTCTTAGACCTAGATGTTCCAGGGCCATAACTGTTTTTTGGCCAATGAAATCCCTGCGTGTTGCCATTGAAGATATTTGTACTGGTACCGACCAGAAAACGTTTTGTACAGTTATTAACTCATCTTCCTCCGGGGTGTAAATAAGGTTTGTATTAAAATCCCCTGTTATTATGATTTTCCACTCTGGATGCATCAGTCTGTATTCTGTGATTATCGAAAATAGGTTATCCAACTGCTGTTGTTTTTTTTCTGCATTTGGGTGCAAATAGACATTTATGAATAATATTGTTGTTACATCATGTGGTGACAAATTGTCCAATTTGATTACCTGTATATCTGGAGTAGTTGTATTAAGTTGCTCCAAACCTATGGCAATTGCCGTTGAAATATATACTGCTAAGCCGCCCTTTGCTCTCCCATAGCGGTTTGATCTTACAGCGTTGACATAATGAAGTTTATAATTCGCTACTGCCTGCGGTATTAACAACTATGTCTTTTGTAATACAACAATATCATATTTACTCCAATATGTTGGTGCAACATCCCCCTGAATTTCACTTTTAGCCCCCGCTATATTCCAAGACAGAAGTTTTATACAATCCTGACGGAGACTATTATCCTGAGTGTCAGGTCATTCTCTTGTCGGTACATTCAGTGTCGCTGCTAACCATCTCCATTGCATTGGACCCGGACCCCGTGTTTGTTTAATGGCACCAATTCCCAAGTCATCCTTTTTACCTCTAGCATTTTGTAATACTGAAAACACCCGACTTTTTTCACTCTCCAGTGAACGACCCTTCATGAACTTCATCAACGGTGATGGATAACAAGGTTTTAGGGGTTTATCCAATAAGATACCCCATGCTTCGAACTGATGTCTGGCACTCATAATGGCTTCCACTATTTCCTCATTTCTCCACATCGCGAGTGTTCTTTCCATCTGTTTCTTTCCATTATACATTCTTTCAATCTGGTTCTTTTCTTCTTGCGGGATGAATTTAATGGACAATAAGTCACATTGAGAAAAGTTTTTTAGTACCGGAATCTCCGCCAGTAACCGCATTATATTTCCTCCATTGAGAATATTCTTGCTTTCCTTGTGAGATGTATTTAGGTGTTAGGATAATCTGCTTTCTCCAGCTATCCTCATGGTTTAACTCTGTATAAGATGAAATATGGTTTGTTTTATGCTGTGGTGCTGTTATTACCATTCTAGAAGTAGCCCCTACTTCATTTGTATTTTGAATATTAATTTTTATTTGTAGTTGTTCTTTTAAGTAGTCTTCCATTTGTATATACCTTTGTGAAACTTCATCTGAGACCTTTAAATCTTGAGGATCGTTGTTTACCAACTGTGTATCTTGGGAGATAGGTGAGGCATTATTTTGTTCTGTCTTGTGCTTATTAGCTATTCGCGGTTGGCCACTGGAGATGTTTAATTCACGACCTATCTCTTGTTGGAGTTCATGAGCCATTCCTATGTTGTCTTGTGAAGCTACTTGTAATACTCTGATCTTTTTCCGCTTGTATTATCCTTTGATCTTTTTTTGCAATTGCAGTCACATTTTCGTGTAGGATGTCAGAATACTTTGTTTGCTTTGTAAGCTTTTTCTTTTTAATTGTTGTAGTTTTTTTAGTTAATATTTCCTGATTTGTTTTACTTTCAATGGATGATTCCTCTAAATTTATACTATGACTCATTGAACTACACAAGAAGTGAGGCTCCTTGATTGAATCATTCCCATCTTCCCTTTCATGATTTGTAGATTTATTTGCACTAACTGTTTTTTATCGAAGATGTGGAACAATCTTTTTTCGCCATTATTGCTCTTCCTGGCTTTCCTTGCCCGTTTTTTTTGCCTCTTTGTTGGTTTAATTAACTTTGATGCTTCTTGGACAATTGTCATTGATTTTCTGTTGTTTTGTGTGTTCATATTATCGTTTACGACTGCTAGATCCTCCTCAGGGTACTTATATACTTTATTTGATTCCCCTGGTTTTGATTGATACCCAATTGAAGTTTGCTGAATATCTTTGGCGGCTTCATCTTTATTGCTCACGTTTTTCGGTAGCTCCAGGTCATTAGTTTGTCTTGCTATTAAGATGTTTTGTAAGATTGCTGGTACGGTGCTCAATTCGTCAATAATGGGACCGCATGCACACTCGCTGAACTTTTCTGCCTTTGAACTTTTTCTGGCAGTTATTAGATTGGTAAGATTTGAATGTCTAATTTATACGACTGCTTATTGAACTTAATTATTGCTGTTTCTAGCATTTTTAGCAGCGAGGAAGACGCGGCTGTGTAGTCCTCTCTTTGTATCTCCCCATTTTTGGGGGATGTCCCCCCGAAGTTCTTGTATTGGTGTTTCATTTTACTTTATGTCTTCCGTTGTTTCAGACCCTGTGCTACTTGTTTGCTTTGCACTACAGCACAGCTCAGTTGCTGCCTTAATTTCATTTTCCTCTTGTTTTCTCTCTATCCCTTGTGCAAGATGCTCTAGCGTACTAGAAATTTCTATTATGGGCTGACTGTGTTCATGTGATATTATGCTCTTTGAATTTTCCATCTGCTTGTTTGAAAGGTTTATGGTTTTTACATCCATTGCTTGAAGATCCCTATTTTCTGAAAGAGATAATGAGTAAAGCCATGATTTATTCTGCTCTTCCTGTTGGCCATGGGTAGCATTTGAGACATATTTGAGACGTCGCAATGATATTCCTCTGGTTTTTGCATGGCGATAGAGGATCCCTCTCTTACTAAACAATATGGGGTTGAATGTGAGCGGTCCGGGTCATGTATTTGTACTTGAATTGTTATCTGCTTACCAGTTATCGGATCTTTTTCCATATCCTGTGAATTTTTCATCAAAGGATCCTGAGATTTCAATGCAGCTGTCTTTTGTGGGGTCAATGGATTTTGTAACCCCACTATTTCACCAGTCTCTGAATAAATTGCTGCCGTGGGATCCTTTAGGAACCTAAATTTTTTACTAGGCAAACTTTTACCAAAAATCGAATATGTTGGTGAAGTTAGTGTACTAGTGGTAACTCGGCTACTTTTTCCTGGTGAATCCAATACCTCCTTGGTTCTCTTAATGACTTTTCCCCCGTTTTTTCTACCACTGGTTTACGGGTTCTACCAGACCTCATATTAATGGACAGCTGGTTTCACTTTTTTTTGCGTACACTTAATTTCGTTATTTATCCTTACTGCCAGTTGGTCTTGCACCCTGGGTTGGCTAAAATCCTTCCTTACAGAGTAACTACTGGATTATAATTAGCCTGTAATCCAGATCACTACAGTAGTTGAAAGCCCCTCCCGTGAGGGCGCTAGAAAGGCAAAAAAAAAAAAATCAAATAAAACTGCAATACTCAGTATGTTGTGCTCTGTGATAAGGTATGATATGTTGCTTAATACTTCAGGGCTCCGTACTCAGTGACCGTGCCCCTCACTCTTTCACTCACTCGCTCACTACAAGTGAGGAAGGCTGCGATTAATACAGTTAATCTCCGAGCCTTAGTTAGCCTGGGTTTGGAAACTTTGCTCACCTCTCTTCTCACTACTGAGACCCCCAAAGACCTCAGAGTCCTCAGTGCACAGCATCTGCTGGAGCTTCTTGGTGGTTCTCACTATCTTATTGTCTCTGCCACAGGAATCCCTAGGGAGACAATGTTCCCATCTAGCTGTTGCAGAGCACTGCCCGCTGCCACCAATGGGGGAAGAAATGCTCACTGGGCTGCTCCATCATGCCCCTCCTCACTCTGTCTCTCCACAGCTTGTTCGCTGCAATGACAGAACTGGCAGGGGCTCCTGTGCACCAATAGGAGGGGGGGGTGCCTGCAGGACCACTCTTCACTCGCGGCTCCCACTCCCCAACCCTCTCCCAGCCGTGCTACTCACGGTACCGCGATATCGCGGGTGCTCACTTCCAGCACCTAACACTCGGCTCTCCTCCTCTCGCCAGCGTGCAGCCGCGGCTCACCTCTACCTCGCTCTCTTCCTCTCCTGGCTGTCAGCTGCCGTAGGGGCTGCGGGGGCTGTGGGGGCAAAGGTACCGGAGCAGCGCTCTCCTCGCATTCTCCTCGCTCCTTGCTCCTGCCACTCCTACCACAAAACTGCAAAAACGGAAGTCCGGTCCGTGTTAGACCACCCAATTAAGATGTGTTTGCACATGGTGCGGTCACATTTCCACATTTCCCTTTGGGAGCATGTGTTACGGCAGTATGCCGTCCGTAACAAGCTCCCAAAGAGAAATAGGTGATTGTGTTAATCCCTGTACCCTGTGGCAGGCACCTCAAGCTGCCTGCCACAAAAGATCGTAAAAAGCACCTTAATACAAAATGTATTATTTTTTGGTTTAATTTAAGTAATATTTTCATTCATGTATTTTTTCATTGGTTTTGATTTTGTTTTTTTATAGGTTGTACGGAAGGAAGATTGTTTAATTTTATAATTGTTCTATTATTTTTAATTTTATACTGGAGGCATTTAATTTTTAATATAAAATATTATTTAAAATGTATTGTAGATGGGTATTTCAGTGTTATCCTAAAAAATAATTAAGAGACGGAATGGTATTCATAAGTCTTATGAAGTTTCCAGTTTTCCCTACTGTTGAACATGGAGTGGGAACGGTAAACGTAACCCTTCCATAGTCCACCTCTTTCCTTTAATCTAACCCCTCAAAAATTCAACAATTTCCCCACTGTAGGTTGGACTGGTGTGAGAGAAGCAAATCCAACCCTTCGCAAGGCCCACACTTCCCTACTGTCGCCTATGGCCGGATTTGGATTTTGGCAGGCGGGTTACTCCATCACATCGGTGATGGCTATCCCTTCTGCTGAACTATAAATCCCATAATATCCAGTGGAATTTATTTAATGGCGGATGGAATATCGGTCACCGGTGTGACGGAGTAACCCGTCCGGCAAATATAACCCCCTGCCAAGAACATCCCCTTCCCTACAGTTGCGTAAATTGGAGTGGATGTGGTTAATCAATCCCCTCTGAACTTGAAGAGTTTACCTAATGTTGGTTTGAGTGGATTAATATTCTATTTAATAGTGCTCTTTACTTTTTTTGTATTTTGTTTTATTAATGTTTTTATTTTCATATTTATATTGCCTTAATTATACTTGTATGTTTATTTTTTAAAATGTCTTTCTTAGTTACGGTTATTGATATGTGTGTATTTCTTTAATTGTTAAATTAGGTTTTTTATAAAATATATATGTATACATAATTTCTATTTAGTTTACAGTATTACATGCAACTATTTTTATTTGTTTATTTTAATATTTAAATGAGGTTACATATTTTTATTGATTGTATGTAGGTTTGCTAATTTACCCCTATTTTATAGTTGAGATTATATATATATACTTACTGTAATAGAACCTTTGATACACACGATCAAAAATAGAAACTAACATTTTCAAAAAAATGGAGATACCAATTCCAGTTAGAACAACCTATTGTGTAATCCCAAAATATACATCCACATCCACTCATTCACCAACAGTTCTATATAGTCACTCATACATGTACTCACTCATCATATGTACTCATACACCTATATATCCTGTTATACACCGACACTCATCTATAGAGTTACTCAGAAACATACTCACACATGCAAATAAATGATCAAATATTCAATTACTTGCATATACAGCTATACACCCACCACTACACTAACGTCTACAGAATCGTAGACATACTTACTCTCTTAAACAATCACTTATAGAAACACATACTTATTTATACAGGAAGTCTTAGAATCTCTCGCTCTCAGATATCCTCACTAATATACATCAATACTCACATATACTAGTTTAAAACATATGTAGTTACTCATAAATATACTATTGAGACAGTCATTCACTCACTAACACACCCATACACACACTCATCCACCCATACAGTCCTGCACACATACTGTCTTCAAAACACATAAAAACAGAGAGTCAGTCATTCATGCATCTGTGCGCTAAGCAATACTCCCCACCGAACTGTACAAACACTCATTTTGGTACTCAAAAAAAACAACTAATAACCCATATACACACATGTATCTACTCACCAACCCATGCAGCCACTTATATACAAAGTGAGACACTGATACAGATATTTAAATATTTAAAGATTACTCGCTAGTACACCTATCCATTAAGATATACTTAATAAGTCAGTTATGCAATCAATTTAAAAAAAACAAAAAAAACATCCAGACACTTATTTACCCATTTATTCTTCCATCGGCCTTTAGATATACATATATAAAAAAAAATTATTTTGCAGAAAGACACACATTCACTGGATGATGTCATCAGGGATGTCATTTGAGATGTCATGAGTGATGTCATGAGTGATGTAATATGTTTCGTCATCAGCAGTGCATTGCGGGCGCGCAAGTTATAGTTAGCTGAGCTAACTATAACGGAGGAATTTCAAAGGTTTTGTATGAGAGAAATGTTCAGCTAACTATAACGTGTGAAACCTATGGTTTTTTCAATGAATTTGCATAGTTTTTTAAATGCTAATACCTAACTATAACGTGTGTGAAACCTATGGTTTTTTCAATGAATTTGCAAGGTTTTTTAAATGCTAATTCCTAACTATAACGTGTGTGAAACCTATGGTTTTTTCAGTGAATTTCAAAGGTTTTGTAAATGATAATTTATAAATGTATTAAATATTATGTCTATTTTTATACTAATTTCTTATATTCTTAATATAAATATTTATATTTATTTTATTTTTTAGATTATATTTCATATTCTTATTATAAAATAATAACAAAACTAAATTGCAAAGTAATTTTTGGATGAATTATTGCTTGACGTCGGTTGCAAGTATAACACAGCTTCAGCAATTCTCTTGGGGCCCTATGCTCACACTGCTGTATCAATCCTTACACCTACTTCAAGCATGTGCAAGGTTTTGACGCAGCATAAGCTCAAAAGTAACTGAATAAAATGTTAAACCTTTCACTCAGTCACTTTTACGAGGCCTTGCTGCACCCCCTTCTGCACAAGAAAGCCTCTTCTGGCGCAGCGCTTTACAATGTAATACACCCTCTAGATGCTTCACATTGTTAATAGCACACACCATAGCACATCTTTTGCACCACCGCTGCATCACAAAAGTGACTCAATGGCTGTGTAAAAGAGGCACAAGGGGATTGTAAATCCGCCCCTAGCACATACAAATTCACCCAGGCACTTTTCACCAGCAGCGCAAATTGAAGCATACACTTGTAACATAGTTATGTACATATGATACATTCAAGTGCTTCGGACATACTACAGTATACTATAGATAAACACCTTTTATGCTGTAGCAGTTCCTTATAGTTCTGCACTTTCACATTCTCCATACACTAGTAACATATTCATTTATGAACTACACATTCAAACTTTTACACACTACCATAGAAATATAGTTCTTTCTTTGACCAGTGAAGGTAGTTCTAAAAAGAACAGTTTTTTTTGTTTTGTATTTTTTTTTTAGTGTTTTCTCAACAAATTCCAAGCGGAACAAATGAATGAAAAAAAGAACAACTAATGTCGAGGACAGCAATGATCCTGCATCCTGCGTTTCATCAAGTCTATAGACTGTTCCCCATAACACAAAAGTTTATCGCAATAAATGCATAGAATTTTTACTTTAGTAAAGTCAGAATCAATATGTGGGTGTGGACTGCTCGCTGAAAATGCTGCTGCCGCAGTTGATGTGCTTGGTGTAGCAGCAGGTGGGTTCTCGTGCAACCTCCGTCTTGCAGCTCGTGCAAAGTTCTTGGGGTGCAAGTTCTTCAAGTGTCGCACCATATTTGCTGTGCCAAAAGAGTATTTTTTACATGGATCACCCCTTGAAAGAGTTGTTTGGCAAATTTTACAGGTTACTTTTGGAGCATTAACCTTTTTTTTGACCTTCGGGGAAAAGTGAAAAACTTCCAAATTAGAGCTTCTTTCCTCTTCTTTGGACGTTCTTCAGGAATTACATCTCCCTCTGAAGAACTGCTGGAAGAGGACTCCATTGCTCTTATTATTGTGATCTTCCTTCTATTTGAGAAGATTCTCAGAACAAATCTTCTTAGAAAGTCAAAGTCGAATAATTACAACGGGACGGAACTTTCAACAGTCGCAATAGGAACAGTTATGAACCAATCAAATCTCTACTTTTAAAGTCACATGGCTTTGCGTACGCTTATGATGCGCTTGCGCAGCTCTTTCAATACGAGTACGCATGATGTTCTACTGCGATGTGTAATTCTTTTTAAAAGTAATGATTACAAGTATTTAAAAAAATTCATAGTTATCCCAAATGTCTGCCCTTAGTATGTACATTAAATACATACATGTTTTAAACCAAGTAGAATCATTGCCCCCTTTCGCGTACAGAATGCCGTACATGACGTCACACCGAAGCTTTAATGCGACGCGTAACGTCAAAGCATATTTGTACCGTATGCGCGGGTATGCGCTGAGTATGATAAGCAGTACAAACTATGGTGCGATCACCCTTTCAGTGACAAATCAGAGCTCAGGGCACACTAAGGAGAATGATTAGAAGTGCTGACTCATTGCAGATCCGAATCTGGGCTTGTCTCTGTGCACATTATAACACCGCCCCCATCTCTCTCTGCTGTTAATTGTTAGTGCACACACTCATATTTTCACATGCACGGTGCACGCCCGCCCACACTACCCACATGCCACCACCTACCATGCTTGCTATCATTTAGCCTGGAAACCAATACATTACCCAATGGCATGTCCCCCAGGGCCATCATTGTTACAGACCATGAAAACGCTACCAATGACGGCCCTGGGCTTGGTTTGGTCAGCCCCCGCGATTCCCATATAATGCGGGCACTGACGTGAGCACGCTCTCTTTTTCTGCCTCTGCTGCGTGACAGACAGACTGTCGAAAACACCCCAGACTCAGCGAAACCGCAGCCTTTCAAGACACGACAAAAGACGACAGAAGAAAAGGTAAGAGAAGACGTCACAACATCAGCCTCCACTGTAAATTGTATATGCATAATGCTATTTTTTATCCGTCATATGGCTTTCCTACCCCTCAATGGTTTTAAATTGTACTTACATAATTGAAATATTTCTTTACAAGTCACGAGGTCCTATACACCTCTAATCTTAAAAATTGTGCGTGCATAAATTTGTGTCTTATTTCTGTACTATGCCACGTGATTAGGCCTCTATTATTATTAATTGTGCGTCCATGATAGTATTTTTTTTTCTGCATCACGAGGCCGTCCCAGGCCTCTATTAACTTATTGATCTTCCTTTGTTTGCTGGAGCTGCAACAGTCTAACTACGGAATATTAAGAATCCACATTAAAATTCACTTTTGATAGTAGTTATGCAACTCAGTTTACGATGACTAATCAAAACGTCCTTTTGTTTAATTCACCAAACATCATTCAGAAGCAACCACGGCCTATCGAGCAACAGCAATGGAATTCTCTGCAACTTATTGAATATAAATTGACGTATAGAAGCCGAGTTCAAGTCGAATGGTGAACTCCGGTGGCCGCACTCTTTATACAAGGTAAGCACAGCAGCCTAGATCTACAAAGCCTTCATAGTAATGCATTAGAAATAAGTCGCCATAACGGGCGTCAGTAACGCAGTAGGCACTTCCATATAGACACCACTTGAACGTGGCACTATAACAACTGAAATATACCAGGGACACTGCACTCATAAAACTGTAGTGTTAGCTTTATTTGTTAAACGAGAGAGGGCCATATTATCAAACCTTGGCAACAAAATTATCGCCACTTTATCGGCAGCAAACTGCCACTAAAGTGGCCATAATAGGTTTGATAATATGCTCTATTGAATTCCAATCGAAGCTCATGTTAGATGTGAAGGACATCTAATATGAGCTTCGATTGAAATTCCATAGAGCATATTATCAAACCCATTATCGCCACTTTCCTGCCGATAAAGTGGCGATAATTTTGTTGCCCAGGCTTGATATTATTATTTACAACAAGGGGTCCCTCACCACCCCTTGTTGTAAATAACTGGCTTGATATTATGGCCCACAGTGCGTAGTGTACAGCAGCTTTTCTGTAAAATCTATAATTACCTCCGAGCAGTGACAACAGATAGCTTACAACAGTCTGAAAAACAGATTCACAACCTTATTACACCACTTTTGAGTCACTTTTAACATGGGTAAAGAGATGCAAGCAGCTAGTAAATATACGTCTAACTTTTCAAGTAACAATCTCAACTCCAGACTCTGCGACACAGTTTTAATGTTGTTTTCTCTCTCTCTCACTCTCTGTGACATCATTTCTCTTTCTCTCTTAAACTTAGACGTGTAGAAGAATTGTTCAAAATATGTTGTGACACCAACTGCCTGAAATGTTTACTCGCAAGGTTTATACAACGGTAAGCACAGAGGCCTAGATATACAAAGTCTTCATAGGAATGCATTAGAAATAAGTCGCCATAACAGGCGTCAGTAATGCAGTAGGCACTTCCATATAGACACCACTTGAACGCGGCACTATAACAGAACTGGAATGTACGAGTCACACTGCACACGCAAAACCGTAGAGTTACCAAAACTTGTAGGGGCGTAGTATCAAGAACGGCGATAAAATTATCGCCGTTTCAGCGGCAGGAAACTACCGCTAAAGCGGCGATAATGGGCTTGATAATATGCCCTTGTGAATTCCCATAGTAGCCCAGGTTAATACCAGAACCTTGACTGGTATTGGAATTAACACCACCATATTATCAAGTCCATTATCGCCGCTTTAGCTGCAGTTTCCTGCCGCTGAAACGGCGATAATTTTATCGCCGTTCTTGATAATATGCCCCGTAATGCTTCAGCTCATTTACTCACATCTACATAATTCTAAACTCTAATTTTCTTTTTTCTTTTGCAGATTACCAATCGGACACCTTTTGGAATCCATTTCACAATTTGTTTATAACATTGTTTAAGTTATTTTTCCAGTTCTAATATAGTTATAATTGAGTTTTGTTTATATTTATTGTTTAATAAAAGTTAATTAAAAAAATACATACTTCTTTTATTTTGTGGGGGAAGAGTATGACGGCCCACAATAAAAATAATGTTGAAATACTATAGTAAGATATTCAAGACTAGGATTGGAAACTACTGAGTTCTAACTAACAGATATAATAAAAACAACGGTGAGAAAATACTAAAATGGCGGTGGACGGAGAACGTAATCAACGTTTGGCGCCATGGCACTACTTTTCAAATAAATATAAAAAAAATATGACTATTAATACTGTACAAAAGTACAGCAGCGGATGACACACGAACCGGGAAAAGAAAGCGACAGATTTACTAACTGATCTAAAGAAAGGTTTGCTTGTTGAACTTGAAGAAAAAGAAAATGTGGGATTCGAAACGACGCTGAGCATGAGAAGAGAGTACAACTGCTACACCAAAAAAAAAAAGAAAGCTTTACATACTATCATAGTAATGAAGGAGCATATTATCAACAAAAGGCGATACATTATCGCCGCTTTTATCGGCAGGAAACTGCCTATAAAGCGGCGATAATGTGCTTGATAATAGGCCCTTGTAACTTCCCATAGCAGCCCAGGTTCTGGTGTTAACCTGGGCTCCTATGGTTATTCACAAGGGCATATTATCAAGCCCATTATCGCCGCTTTATCGGCAGTTTCCTGCCGATAAAAGCGGCGATAATGCATCGCCTTTTGCTGATAATATGGCTCATTGCTCTTTTTTTGACCAGTAAACTTACGTGCATATTATCAAGGACCGGTGTTAAAATTATCGCCGTTTTATTGGCAGGAAACTGCTGATAAAACGGCGATAATGAGCTTGATAATACGGTCTTGTTATTTCCCATGGAAGCCCATGTTAACATAAGAACATAGGCTTCTATGGGAATTTACAAGGACGTATTATCAAGCCCACCCTCCCAACATTAATAAAAAACTGCAGACAATGCAAGTACCCGGAGCTGGAAGGTCATTTTACATATCACTGACCCAGAAATGTGGCGTTCCCCGCAAGGTGTACGGGGAGAGAGAGAGCTCAAAACATATTTTTTTTAAAAAGACCCGAGGGGTGCCGCTCATCGAGACTGCGGGGAGTAGGGCTGTAACCCCCCCCCCGCATACTTCAAAATTAAAACCAGAGGAGTGCCGTTCCCCAGTGTTCGGGGCACCTTACAAGCCCCCATTATGCAGAAAAATTGCCCCCGTAATTTGCTCCCCGGAACCTAATGAATAAAACTGACTTCTACTTTTTTTTCCACCTTTCCACCTTTTCCACCGCGTACAAGTACTGCACGAGTACCCCGCCATTTTTGGTTTTTTTTTAAATAAATTGAGCCTAAAGATCCTTATACCACCCCCTGACCAAGACTATAGGCTCAGAAAGTTTCTACCCTGCCCCGTTTCCTTATTTCTCAAATTTGTTTTACTGTTTTCTTCTGACTCTGCTCTCCCGACAACATGGCTGCCAACACTTCCTGGTTTGGAGTATTGACAGCCAATCGGCATGCAGCTCCTGCTCATAATTGTACGTATTTCAATACGCGTACGCCGCAATTTTTCTTTAAAAATAGAGCCTAAAACATCCATGTACGACCCCCTGAGCAAGCCTAGAGGGTCAGAATGTCTCTACCCTACCCCCTTCCCTTATTTCTGAACTTTGTTTTACTGTTTTCTTGCGCCTCGGTTCTAGCGAGGCACAAGATGGCCGCCAACACTTCCTGGTTTCGAGTGTTGACAGACAGTTCACAGCCAATCATAATGCAGCTCGCGCTCGTAATTTAACAGATTTCAGTACGCGTGCTGAACTCCATCTCTAGATATTGCTATGAATTTACTTGCAATTTTCTCAGAAACTATTGAACGGATTTACACCATTTAACAAAAAGCACAATCTGCGAACAGAACTCTACCTATCTGCCAAATTTCGTGTAATTCCGTTCAGCCGTTCGGTCTGTAGCCCTGGCTAAATGTCTCTATGGAAAATTGCATGGGGAAAACACGTTTTGGGACCCCCCCTTTTTTCTCGGCCCCTACTTGACGAATCACCCCCAAACTTTCAGACTTTCAGGGAAGGAGCGGAACCGAGCAGGCCATTTTCTTGGAGAAATTCACGAAAATTCGTCCACCAGCGCCAAAGTTATTCCAAATAGAATGTTGTGGATTTCCTATGGAAACTAGGTCCTAACCATAACTACCTACTGGCGACCGCATCCACACATCCATACATATAAACATACATATACATACACACACATTTAATTCACATTACCTACTGGTACTTGCCAATATGTAATTATAGTTAGGACCTAGTTTCCATAGGAAGAGCATTTTTTGGTTTGCCAATAACTTTGGCGCTGATTGATAAATCTACACGAAATCTGCAAAGCTTATACGTTAGTCGGTTCAGCTGCTGTGTTGACAGTTTTGGGGTGATCAAGCAGGGGCTGAAAAATAAGAGTTTCCAAAATGGTTTATCCCCATGTATTTCCCATAGGGGTTTTGAACTACAGCCCGAACTGCTGAATGGAGTAACACCAAATTTGGCAGATAGGCAGATTTTTTTTTCCTTAGATCAGGCTTTTTTTGATTTCGTGTAAATCTGTTTAGTAGATTTGGAGACACTAAAGGAAATGAAATTATAGATCTATATGGATGTCGATCCTCCCCGGATCAGACAGTCCCCATGCTGAATCTGATTAGCTGCAACAATTCAACCAGGAAGTGTTGGCAGCCATCTTGGGACTCTGCTTCCGCACAGTCCCACTAAAAATAGATTTAAAAAAGAAACAAATGGGGCCAGGGTAGGGACGAGTAAAATCTCAAACTAACTGTAACATCACTGTAACCTTTGTTTACACACTCACAAAAAAAGCAAACTATTTAACATTATATTATTTTTAACTACCTTAAATAAATTACTTTCAAGTCAATATTAATTGGGGAAAAACATGTTTTTGCCTATTTTGGGTCAATGTTCTGATTCATAATATTTTTGACACAATATTTTGGTTGTTCCCATGATAAGTATGAGAACACTATTATGGTCAATTATTTTCTACACGATATTTGTGTCTCAATATTTTTGTACTCTTTTTCATTTAATGTTATGTCATGCTTTATTCTCCTAATCTTTTCTGTTATCCTGTGAAATGTTATGTAGATACCAGATTTCATTACCATGCAGTAAGTTGGTATTTTGTATAGCAGTTTGATCTTAGTTTTACATGCAAGAAATTGTTTTTTATGTAAAGTGCTCTGCGTTACATAAAACCAATAAACACATAAACTGATGGAACTTAGCATTTGGTGTTTTATTGACTTTGCATCCTGTAATGCAGGCTTTCCAATGCAAGGGATTTTCACATTCAGGTAATTTTTATAGTGGCTGACTTATGATCACTTAAAAATTGTTGTCTCTGGATGGCAGTGGTTTGCACCCTGTTCAAGTAGGGACCCTCACACTAGTCAGGATATGGGGAGTCTCACAGCAAAGATAACTCCTTCTCACCCCTTTGGTAGCTTAACATGAGCAGTCAGGCTTATCTCTGAGGCAATGTGTAAAGCACTTGTACATAAACACACAGTAAAAGTGAAAACACTACAAAATGAGCCCACACCAATGTAGAAAAATAGCCAATTTGTTTCTGAATCAAACAAGACCAAAATGACAAACATCCAACATACACAAATAAAGATATCACTTTTCAAAGTTAAATTAGTTCAGTCCATAGAAATCTTTGGATGCGTCACTTTTAGCACTAAGGACCATAAATGCGTCAAAATTCAAAGACGAAACCTGCACAGGGGAGGTGACGCGCTGGAAAACCAAAGTGATGCGTCTGTTCCTTACTCGCAGGGAAGGGGGGAAATGCATCAGTTCCTTACTTGCAGGGGAGGTGATGCGTTGATCTCCGGACACATGGCCTCGGTTCCTTGCTGCTGGGCAATGTCTATGAAGAAATCGGTGCCCAGGGACAATGCTTCGAAAATACAGACATGAAGCAATGAAGCAGGTGCTGCGTTGGAGTTGAAACCGTTTGTCATGGGCTTTGGTGATTCGGTTCTCAAAACGAATGCTGCTGCTGTTCTTCTGATATGCTACGATGGAAAGCTGGGGTATGCAGTGAAAGCCATGGTTGATGTGCCGATAGGGAACCATGCTAGAGTGCTTGCAGAGGCGATGCATTGAAATTTGTAGCGATGCGTCAATAAAAACAGATGCAGGCAGGCGATGCGTGGATTTTCTCCTTCAGTTCAACAGATTCCACTTTCAAGGGCCAAGGGCATGGATTTGGCACCACTTGGCAAGTCAGGACTCTTAGCAGAAGAGCCCAGGCACTAGTAGGTGAAGTCTTTGATGGATCTGAGACTGCTTAACGGAAGGCAAGCACACACAAGCCCTTGGAGAACCTTGGAAAGCAGGATACAGAAAGGAAAGTCCAGTACTTTCACTCCAAGGACAGAAGCAGCAGACCAGCACAAAAACAGGCAGAGTGGCAGTCCCTCCTACAACATCCTGCCCTCCTTCCTGGCAGAATGTCCTCAGTCCAGAAGTGTTCTGATTTTGGGGTGTCAGAGGTCAAATACTTATACTTCTTTCTGCCTTTGAAGTAGGCAAACTTCAAAGGAGTCTTTGTAGTGCACAAGACCCTGCCTTTTCTTGACCTGGTTCCAGACACACTACAGAGAGGTGGAGACAGCTTTGTCTCAGGACAGTCTCAGCCCTATTTAAGTGTCAGTGACAACTCCTCCCAACACTCTAGCTCAGGAAGGCCCATCAGCTTGGTGATGGCCCATGGCCATATGCAAATCCGTCTTTACCCTGTGCCTCATGGGAACAGTCCAGCCGAACTTCCAAGCCAGGTCTTTCCTGGACCGGAATCAAGCATCCTAGGACCGGTTCCTGGCTATCAGCCGTCTTCAGCCAGGATAGCTTGATTCAAGTGGCCTAGTGAGCAAGGGACCCACGTCTGGGCATACCCTTCCCACATAGGGTGAATAGCAAAACACACAAGATGGACGGAATGTTGCACAATGGCAAAACATTCACCCCCAGTCACAGATCTGGGTTTAGTCCATCCTTATTTTGCTCGCCAAGCCACCCCAGTTCAGATATGGCCATATGCAAATCAGTCTTGACCCTGTGCCTCATGGGAACAGTCCAGCCCGAACTGATGACGGCTGATTAGCCAGAAACTGGTCTAGGATGCTTGTTTCTGGTCCAGGGAAGACATGGCTTGACAGTTCGGGCTGGACTGTTCCCATGAGGCACAGGGTCAGCGGGGTGAGCTAAAGAATGAAGATGGATTAAACTCAGATCAGTTGACTGGGGGTGAGTGTGTATGCAATGTTCAACACTCCGTCCATCATCCCCTTTGGTTATATTTTCTGAAAGTGCCATTTCATGGCTATCCCCGTGTTACCATTTGGGAGAGATGGTCTATGCAATAGTGAAAAACGAAATTAGCAGTATTTCACTATCACGACATGTAAAACACAACAGTACATGCCCTACCTTTAAATACAGTGCATCCTGCCCCTGGGGCTGCCTTGGGCCTATCTTAGGGGTGACTTTAATGATGTGAAAGCCAATCATAGCTAAACCAGTCACCAATACAAATAAAACATGGAGAACTTTCACGTTAGCACTGGTCAGCAGCTGTAAAGTGATCAGAGTCCTAAAACCAGCAAAAACGAAATGCAGAACACAGTCAAAAACAGGAGGGCGGAAGAAATAAATACAGGTGAATGACACAAAAGGAGGTCAGGTCTAAATCACTGTGCAGCAAAACACTTGCTCAGTTTGTGAAATTGTCCCTTATTTGTTAACCACAACACCTTCCTCCAGAGACGCTCTCAAATAACAAGAATCTCAAAAGCATCTTTATCCTGCTCCCTGTACTTCCACTCCAGCGTTGCCTTATTCTTAAATGGCAATGAGGCTGGGTGTCCAAGCGAATGCTCAAGCTTGAGAGATCCAAAATGGGCTTTGTCTCAACGCCCTAACAAGTACAAATATGCCATCTTGAATGACCTTAATATACAACCAACCTAAGTACTCAAGCCCAAATGAGCAAAGTCTAAACACCATCTTAGGAATAGAAATGACCATCCGCAGAATACTATAAACTATATATTTCACAAAACTACATCCCGGCTCTTGTGCAGTATCCTCCTATCAGTTTTGCCTGCGATCAGTAATGCCCTCAAAGTTCATATAGAAAAGGAAAATTCCCTATACAAACGTATGATAAGCTTAAAGAGTAAGGAAAACAGCAGATAGACTCGACAGAATTATGGGCATTGGTGAAACACTGCGATAGGAAACTCCATCAACTCCCAGTACAAGTATGTGCACTGGTAAATTTTCTCTGGCTGATTCACATGCCCTGGAACACCACCGCAGCACCATCAGACCACACTGCCATATCAGGTCACTCCACAGACTGAGGTTTTCCGTTCTCAAACTTGCTGTAGATTAGGGGTGGGCAGAATGTGCGTAAGCAAAGCTCCACGAAACGGTAAAAAATCTCCGCGAGCACGCAAAACTTTCGCGAACATGCGGAATTGCTTGTTCCGCCCATTTGCGATGCTTTTTTCCTGTTCGCGAACGCTGTTTGCGTGCTCAGGGAGAAATATCTTGCGAACACGCATTTTGAAAGCGCAAACCAGCAAAAAATTCTGCGAAGCCACGGACTGCGTAATTTTTGGCAATTCCCCGTTCTCCGCGGAACGCGAAATTACCCAAATTCCGCAAGCGGAACGGAATTTACCGGCCAGGCCTACTGTAGAGCAGGCAGGATGTTCTTCAATCTTGGCTCAAGTTGAAGGGAGAGAGCACCCCATGCTCCATTTTTGCACCATTACAGTCTTCACAATTCTGAGGCTATTGGGGCGAGTTCTGGTCTCCCACTGATGTCCAATTCGATAAAAAAAAAAATGAAGGGAAGACATTTACAACTAAAGACTTCCAAACCAACTAGGTTCCTCACTTCTTCACAAACCTAACACAGGACACAATCTGATTTGTCATTGCTGCTACGTCTTACAACCCGCCCCCCCCTCACATACGTAGCCAGTTTTATTCAGCTACCGTTTTCCTCCAAAAACTGTTTGCTAACAGGCAGCTTTCAAGTATATACTAACATTTCAATGAAAGGTGCCTGCTCATAATTCAATAAAGTACAGACAGCTTTAGAAAAATGAACAGAAACAATTACATTTTTAAAGCATTATTAATGCAACAGGAAGCTAAATATTTAATTGCAAGCTATGATGTCGGTCAACCACTTACAACTAAAAAACAAAGTAGCAAAACAGAAGTGGTACGTCGTAGTGTTTTGCCCAAAAATGTTAAATAGATTACGTTTTCAAAATAAATATTGCAAAAATGAGCTACCCAAGAACATAATTCGGTCCATCCATCAATAAGACTATCTGATCATTTAAACCCGTTGTAGCACTTCCATCGACTATGAATATGCACTGCAAACAACTGCAGTGAGAAGGCAGTGTTCTTTGCTGAGCTGTTACTAAATGAAATATGCTGCTATACATCAAGAAATATGTGCAGCTAGCGGACAACACCCTTATAAGAAATAAGATGGTTGTGCGCTCACAATATGAATCCAACAGACTCAATAAAGTTTCAGTACCTCCTTTCATATCTAGTGGCAGCAGTAAGGTTCCCAAGGCAGTTCCCCTGCCTGAGAGTTAAGACTGCATGATGCAATCAATGAAGTAGACCATGGACACATGGTTAGGTTTGGTTTACAGCCACTTGCACCATGCCAATTAACATGTTTTTACCCAACCACAGCCATCCTAATCTTGGGTACCTAAGTAGGCAGATAAGGCTACCCGACGGTGCAGCATGTCTCGAATTTGGTTCGGTGGGATTGAGAGGACAGGAAGGCCAAGTAGGTCCAGTGTGACACTTGTAGAATTCTGATGTATGGGTTAACAATTAAAGGGAAGGATATTGCATGAAAGCTTGTACACCCGGAAGATGGTCTCACACTCAGCATGCTTGAGAGTGAGTCCAGAGTATCTTTGTGCAAGGGAAGAAGTCTTTTTGATTTAAGACCGTAGCCACCACTTCAGAGGTACATAGGTTCCTTCCTAGATAAATATCATGTTAATTATTCCTTCGGAAATGGTCTGAGCTTAGCAGGTGGTTGTGGCAGTGATCATAGTTGGTCCTTGGCCCTTGTGGTAGGTTGGTTCGATCAGAATTTACTCAGTCTGAACTGGGTCTCATCAATTCTTGGAGTGTTATTTTCCGAAATGACAAGTACAATGCCAGAAGCATTAGAGTACCGCACTTCCAATGGGGATTGCTGTAGATCTGCATCCTCCTCACTTTGACTTCTCCAGAAAACTGTTTTAAACAGGCTTTGGGAAGAGCTGCAGGCCTCAGTTTTTTTGCCTCAACTTTGAAGTGTAAGATGTGTCACACATTGTTTTTAATGTCCATTAGTGACAAACAATTGCACCTTCTGGTGCCTTAACTGGTTTATTCCGGTTTCAATAGGCATTTAAAATTTGCCTCGCAGGATTAATCTCTATTCAGTATTTGACTGCCCACTCACATATCAACGGTAAGCATACCTCACCTTTTGCTCAGCAGATCAAGGATTCTTTTACATCTGCTCTTGATGCATGCAAGGTCGCTCAGTGATGTTCCTCAGTATATATGCAGTGTAACCACCTCCAATTCTATTTCTGAGCACCATGGTGTTCAGGAACAGTGTCACTTTGCTCCCACTAACATCTGAAAATGACAACTTCTTTTCTTCTGCTTTGCACTTCTGCTTTGCACTTGAGACTGGTAAAGAGTGAGTTTATGATGTTTAGTTAATTGCTGTGTCTTGAAACTCTACGTTTGTGCGCACGTTCCGCATTCACTGCTGCAATATCTGTATGACTGCATCAGATGGTGTCCTCCCTGCAAGTTGCCAACACCGAAACTGCAAATTAGAATATCCCATGCATCAGACTGCATCCGGAGAATTTCGGAACATTGCTGTGGTTCTGTGCTGACTCCACACCACCAAGGAAGGGATGGAGTGGAGCTGCATACAAGAACTACCACTGCATGCTCCCACATCAGTATCTGGTCTCTTTCCTTTTCTATGCCTCAAGAGGCGGAGTTTGGACAATTGTTCATCACTGTTTTTTTTGTTTTGCAGAGTTTTATATAGCACGAACTAGAACCGAACCGAATCAGTTATCAGAGCGCTTTACATAGCACCAGTTACGTTACATGAGGACACACTTTCATTTTAGGCACGGGGAGATTAAGTGATTTGCCCAGAATCACAGGTTTTTTTTGGCGTAGTTACCGAGACTCGAACCCAGATCCCCAGGTCCGCGGTCGAGCGCCTTAGCCGTTAGGCCCACCCCTCTCCCTGTTAGATGTTAGCTTAGGGCCTAATTAGGATGAAGGTGTGACCGCCACTGTCATGCCGCCGGTGACGGTCCCGCTGCCATCAGACCCTGCAGCCTGACTCATTACGATGGCAGGCACATGGAGGGATGGTGGATAGACTGACTTTCACGCATCAGACGGGCTAAAGCAGCATGTTGGACCATCAGAACACTGCAATCCCTACAATAGTGGAGGTGTCAGCTCAGGCACAGCTGTGAGGATTAAAACATCCCTTTCTGCCGGCCGTTTCATGCTGGTTAACCCGCCATGAATAGGCAGGCAGAAAGTGAATTTGGGGATCCCTAGCAGCCCCCCCTACCCCCCTTGACCGCAAGAATGGTGTCTGGGGGCACCTATGATGCCTCGTTAAACACCCCTGCACTGTGTGGCAGGCACCACATGGTGCTTGAAACACGGTACAGGGATGTTCACAAACAGCCTATTAGCTGAGAGCCTTGTGCTGCAGCCCTTTTTCGGGCGCAGTACAAGCCTCAATGCTAAGAGACATGTTTCCGACCACCTCCACGGCAGTCGGATCGTAATTTCCCTGGCGGGACTGCAGACTCCCTGTCAGCTTGTCGGTTCCCAACAAGAAATAGTAAATAATTAATTTTTACGCAATATATATTCTTTATTGTGAAGTATACTGAATCAATGAACCCCAGCACTGGGAATTATTTCTGTAACCTGTCCACTCTAGATGTAAAGCAAAGTGTACATTTGGAGATTTCCAGGCTCAAAGTGGTCCGTTACAATCATGGCAAGTTCTAATCAAGTGTAATATAAAAGCTTTTAAGCATGTACTCAATTGTGACATTGCATTTAATAGATCGGGTCACAGAACAGAATTAAGCATTGTAGAAAGTAACAAAGTTTGCAAGTGCATGGTTACCAAATTTCTTGTTGGTAAATCCATGTGAGGTTATTTGCAATGAAATTTATGCAGAGCTCAGCAATTTCCTCATGGTGGGAAAATGGAGCTGGAGGGAAGTATATGGTCTGTTTGTAGGTGCGTAAATACGTTTGTCGGAAGGAAAAAGTATTGTTTACAGCCAACATCTATTTTAATGTGTTTAAGTGATATTACTCTGTACCCAAAAACATTTCTTAGAAAAAATCCAGAGACTCGCATGGAAGAAAATATTTAAGCATTTACCCGATAATATTTGAAGTTTACCTATCTGTGAATTACATGGACCCTAGAAAATTACCCACTTTCCCAAAACACAATAGTGCATTCAAAATATGTGTTTTTAACAAGGAGCACAGAGAATTGCTAAGTTTGCAATAATATCGGTGAGGGCATCTTAAATATAGGAATGTAGAAACATTCTGCAGCAAGCTATTTGCGGGAGCATCCTTGCCGTTTATATCTTCTAAGTTTTAATGTCTCTGGAGACTATTTAGAGGGAACACAATTATGTTGAGCATTGCAAAACTTGTAGTTAAATAAGAGGTGATCCGTAAGTGTGTTGAACAATAGGTATGATTTTGCACAAGTTTCATACAGGTAATGAAGCTTTGGTGATGGCATCATACAGGTAAAACCCGATGTGATTGCCCAGCAGGAGCGACCTATTTACCAAGCGAGGGGCTGCCCCCGTAAAAGATCTGGGGCAGGTGATGGGATTATCATGGACTGGGTGTGGAAATGTAATGCTTGCACTAGTGCTTGCACTTGTGTCGATGTGAGGTGGTTGTTTTTCACGTTTATTGTTAAAGCAAAAACAAAAATTTGATTAAAAAAAATATGATTTATAAATAACATTTACTTAGTTCAAGCTAGTAAGGGCTTGGTAGTGGCAACTTAACGTCCAATTACGGAAGCCACTCCCAATCAGGAATGACCAATAATGGTCTAGATGGGCTAAATCTGAAAGGATTGAGGAAAATGGCAGAGAAAATGATAATCCTGCCCTACTAATCCAGTTACAACAATGCTTGATATTACACCTCATCAGCCCTCAGTCCATTACTAGACCCCGAGTTTCACTATCAGAATGAGAGCCAGCATGAGATTTCAATGTTACTGCATACTACAACTGCATGTCTTACCCCGTCTGGAGCTGCAAAGCTCTGAATCTCAACCTTTTTCCTCTATACACAAACACCAACACCTAGAAAAACTTATGTTGTGAAAAAAGTAAGCTATTATGAAAGGTGAGCACAAACAAAATTTGCTACTGTAGACCTAGCCATTCTTGGTTCTCTTAATCCCTATCTAAAACAAAAAGAAGGCTGCGGAAAGTGGAAAATGGATGGGGAAATTCTCAACAGTCTCAATTACCATCCAAGCTCAGGAAATTAGGTGAATATATATCTATTCACCAGATTCTCAGCTCAATGTTTCCCTAGAGAAAAAAGGAGCAAGAAAATGTCCTCTTCCAAGGTCACATGGTCCCTATTCTCGCACATCAAACAACATCCATGCGGAATATTTTATTAGTTCCACTAAAAAAAGGAAGAACTTCCTCTCTTACATCACAGAGAAAATAAAACTCATTAGAAATAATGTAGACATGAATAACCCACCAACTCATCACTGTCTGGCATGAGAGAGGGTTCAAGATATAAGAATTTCAGTTTCTACATAAGAACTAGTGCCAACCATAATACCCAAGTCTGACAAATTATTTCCAGGGTGAGATTCCTGCCACAACAACAACTAATGTTCATGTCTTTCAGGGCTCATGGTGCTATCCGTTTAATGCATTCCGTGACCAAAGCATCTTCCTGACTCCACTTAAAATCATACAAACTGTTCTATAATCAAAAAGCCTAAGCTGAAACCTGGTAAAGCATAGGACTACTATCTGATATCAATTCGATCATGAACGGGAGTACATGGGTCACTCAAACGAAAAAAATCATTCAACAGCACCTTCAGTACAACTATCAATCAGGATTTGGACCCAGCTTCAGCATCAAAACTGAATCTCTAAAAGGTACTGGACAACAGGTTCTGTAAAGATTCAAATATTTCCAAACCAACAGATCCCCATTAGTGAAGATGAGAAACCACAAATCCACCACCGCAAAATTGGAGTGCGACATTCTTTATTTTTTTCTTCAAATCTTTTTTTAACATTGCTCATATCATCAAACAAAACAGGACAATCATGATAGTGCATGGTGTAGAATCGCAGTCTACAGTACAACATAGAATCTCCAATGGTAGAGGTAAGCAAAATATTATTGGCATCACACTCCTGACCCACCGCCCGTCTCTATGTACTTCCTCCATGGCCCCCAAATTTTCCGCCATTTCTTAGTGAATCCCCTGCTTTTATAAATAGTTTCCTCAGCCCTTAGACACCAGTCCAAGTCACGCACCCACTGGTCCCATTTTGGGGGCGGCGGCGAACCTCAGCCCCTTGCAATGTTTCTTTTGGCCACCCCTGCTGCCAATGCCAGCCATATTTCCTTATATCTAGTCCAATCTGAATCATCAGCAGTAGCCATCTGGGTTCAAGCGGGACCGGTGAGCCCACCACAGCTGCCATTGAGTCAACCACCTTAGTCCAAAAAGTCACTATCTCCGGGCAGTCCCATAATATATGATAGAAGGTGCCCTTCACCTGGCACCCCCGTGCACAGAGGGCGGACCCACTTCGCCCCCAGGCGAAAAGGTGAGTGCGGGGGTAGTACACCCGGTACAAGATCTTGAGCTGCACCAACCGGAACCTGCAACTTATAGCTATCTCTCGTGGGCTTTATAGGGCGTCCTGCCAGTCGTTGTCTTCTAATTCGCCTAGGTCTTCCACCCACCGCGCCCTCAATGACATCAGCGGGTCCAGCATATTATTGATTAGTTTGCGGTTTATTGTAGAGGTGGGTTTCTCTGATGTCAAATCCAGGAGCAACCTATCTTCCATAGGGGAATACTCCGGGATTGACGTCCCATATTTAATGTGGGCCTGCAGGGCATGGGAAATGCGTATGTAAGGGTAATGTTGTGAGTCGTGAAGATCATATTCCTGTTGAAGATCGGCAAAGGATCATGGGGCAGCCCCCCTCCAGACATCCCCCAAGTATTCAATGCCTATAAGCTTCCAACCTCTGAACCCAGTCAAACGAGACACCTCCTTTAGTAGATCTCCATGCCACAACGGGGTTCTACCAGTCAGGGAACCAGACCATCCCAAGAATCTATTTGCCTCCCTCCAACACTGGACCACCACCCCGTGTGAGACGGCCAATCTTTACCTGGCCTCCGAGCATAGAGAAGCAGTTCACAACTTCCAGCTGGCATAATCAGCCGGTCTACTGTATACGCCGGTTCTGACTGATCCGCGTAAACCTAATCGTTAACCACTTGCAACTGCAATGCCCAATAATAAAGCTTGATGTCTGGGAGGGCCAGCCCCCCCATCATAAACTTCCCTCGTCAACTTGGGTAGTGCTATCCTAGGGTTGCCCCCATCCCAGAGGAGTGTCCGCTGAGCTTGTTGTATTCAAGCAAATATTTCATTTTTATTCGGGTATGGCGTATTTTGCAGGATGTAGAGCAAATGCAGCAAAGTCAGCATCTTAAACAATGCTGCCCGGCCCATGAGGGAGAGCGGCAGCTTCCTCCAATGGCTCATGTCAGTTCGGAGGCGCGCCAATTGCGGTTCTATATTCCTGGCGAAGAACTCCGTCCTGTCCCTCGTGATGTATACCCCAAGGTATTTAAAGCCTTGTAAGGCGCTGGAAGCAGGACACCCGGTCGGAATCCGCGGGAGAGGTCCAGAGAGTGGAAAGATAACTGACTTTGCCCAATTAATGGTGTAGCCCGAATAGCTGCCAAACAATTAAAAAAGGTGCAGGGCCCATGCTTTCGACTGGTACGGCTTGGCCATATATAGCACAATATCGCCCGCGTATAAGGAAATAGGCTCCTCCCAGTCATTGTTCAATGCCAAGCCCCAAAACGATACGTCCCTCCTTATCCAGTGAGCCAACGGCTCCAGGGTTAATGCTAATAGGAGGGGGACAAAGGGCACCCCTGTCTCGTGCCCCTCTGCAGGGGGTAGTCGCTGGACACCGCACCATTGACTCGCACTCTTGCCACCGGTTGCTCATACAAAAGCCGCACCCAGCTGCAGAACTTCGGACCGAACCCCAGTCGCTGAAGCACCATCAATAGATAGGGCCAATCGATACTATCAAATGCCATTGAGGCATCCAGCGCCATCAATGCCATCTGGGCAGACCCCACATCCTTGGTCATATATAGCACTCCATAGAGGCGGCGTAAATTGTGTCGGGTGCTCCTACACGGCATAAACTCAGACTGATTGACGTGGACCAAGTCTGATTGACGTGGACCAAGTCGGGGAGAACCACTAACAGTCTGTCCGCTAAAGCCTTTGCTAGGACCTTTGGCTCAACGTTAAGTAAAGAGATTGGGTGATAGGACGAACATTGATCAGCAGGCTTCCCTGCTTTGTGAATCACAACGATTGTGGCCTCCATTTGGTCAGCTGGAGTGTGACATTCTTCAGGGATCTGACCTTATTTAATCTTTGTGTGGAGCGTCTAAGGCTAATTTCAGGTGTAACTCTGCACCAATATGCTAACACCCAGCATTATTTTAAAACATCATTGATTAATTAACCTTTTACCTAAAAATGTTACTTCCCCAACTACAAGCTTTGAGGCATAAAAATCTCTTCAATTAAATCCCCATAAAACAAATACTCAATCTGCTCTTTTCACAAGAGCAAATTTGATACCAATCTTTACCTGGAATCTTTAAATATGGAAGACATCTCACCAGCACTAACACTATTGGCCACATCCCTAGGTTTCATCGTGGACTCAAACTGCACATGTTTCCCACATATTAACATAGTAGCCAAATCTATGAACTCCCACCTTCTACTTTGAAAACAGACACCTACCCTCCTCAATCATATGAAAATGGCAGCTCATTAATTAGTGGTCTTCAGGTTCAACTTCATAAATGCCATTTTAGTAGGAGCTACACAAGCTCCTATCACCATATTCAGAGCCATTCCAAGCTCAGCTGCATGACAGGTTCATTCTGCATTTAGTTACAACCACATTACCTCCATGCTGCCGAAGCCTGCATTGGCTTCCCATGACAGCCAGATTTATATTCGAAATGTGCTGCCTTCTGCATCGACTCATTTAGAAAAAAACGTCCCTACCCATTTGATGTATTCATGTCGGGTGGGGCTGGAATTAGTTGACAAAAGTATGTCAGGAGGATAAAGTCATTAATCTCTTCCTATAAGTCCACCCAAAGTCACAACAAATGCAGCTTAGAAACAATCTTTCTTTGGGTTGGCCACAGTAGCTTGAAACTCGCTACCTAAAACACCAACTAAATGCTTAATTTTCTCAATCCCCTCGAAGCGCAAAATTTCCGACACTTTTTAGACTATATGCCCATACTGGTTCTAACGACTTACTGTAAACTTGTACCCCCCACCTCATCTAATTTAAATATTGTTGTTAATCCGTGTTGTAAAGTAAAGAACGCTTGTATCCACTGGGCCAAATGTGAAATACAAATGGACAAATAAATACATGAAACGGCAGCACAAATGTTTTTGAGAAAGCTACTCACTCATAGGAAATACATTGGAGTCCCACCTTGTAAGGGCCTCGGTAACATTCTGCAGAGCATTTGAGGGCAAAAGTAGGGTTTCTTATGAAGAGAAACAAAATAAAAACCCAGCGCATCATCTTACTTCTTTAAAAAATACAGCTATGAAGTCCTATTTTTATTCAAAGTAACAAGCTCATTAGAAGAGTTTTTTTTAATAATAAGGAGATACAGCTTACGTGCAAAGAACACAGAAAAAGCAGCAACACCATGAATTTCAATTGAATAAATACATGCTTTCTCGGAGACAATTATCAAGTTTTTAGCTACTGCCAGAAAATGCTGCCAGGAGCAGGATATTTAGAGCAGACACTTGTGAATTAGCTGAGCTTTACAGCAGTACAAAGCAGGAAGTTTTATGCAGCTCTGGCCATCACCCACTAATCACGTCTTCTATTAATTCTAACTTGCAACATATCAAAGTCGATAAATATCAAAATGTTGTGATCACACCCCTACTCAATAAGCACCATTTGGAAACAGAACTCCCATTATATTAACAACTATTTTTCGCTCTAATTAATTAAGATTCTTGAGAAGGAGACCAAATAATGCAAAAATACTTCTTTGAACAAATCAGATCATAAAAGACTTCTGAAGAGCTTGTAGGTTGTCTCTGCTCCTGGGTTTGGACTGAGTGTGTTCCAGAGTCAAGTTCATTGTACTGAGAGAGACCTGCCCCATACCATTGCATATCGACCTTTGTTTGGAAACTGGCTCGCTGTTGCTCAACTGGAAATGTCTGGTTGGTTTGTGGTTAAGCAGCTGCATCTGCAACTATACTGGACCTTAACTTTGTAAGGTGCTGAGAATTAAAAGTTAAAACCTAAAATCCACTGAAGCAAAGGTTAGTGCTATTAAAGAAGCCTATCTGTGCTGTTGCTTGTAGGTTTTACTGTGGCTGCCAGGTGTGACTCGTTGCTGTTAGTGCATACCTTTTTTGTTTTGTTCAATATAAATTAAATTACATTACAGTAATCCAGACCAAGGCACGTGTGAGCTCCAATCAGATATTGATCCATTGGTAAAAGCATCACTGAGCACAATGGTATATGAGATTAGATCAGAGTATGGCCAAGTTATATACTTTATTCACGAAGTGGAATTTCATCCCCAGGTGAATGGATTAAGTGAAAGGCACTGCCTGGTCTTCTTACCATCCTTTATAAGGGTCTATCTTATCATCTGTGAGACGGAGGTCATCATTTTCCTTTATCTGACAGGAGCCATGACCCATTCAGTAAGGGATATTTACCTGAATCTATGATTGGTTTTCGATTTAGAGGTGGGCAATAGATCATGTACAGACTTGGAATTGCACAATGCTGCTTGATTAATCATGTCATTTTGTATGCATACATGTGCAAAACCAGGGGAGACCCGAATACTCATGAGGAGCAAAATGTGACACCAAGGTCATTGAGGATTCAACTAACCACGTTCAGAATTGGCTATGATTTTGAGAAATTATTGGGGCCTCTAATAGTGTGAGATATTCAAATTGACCTTTAGCATTACATGATTTACTGTGTTCCAGGCTGGTGATTGGTCAACATATCAATAATGCCTGAGGGAATTAATTAGAAGAAGATCCGCTTTGACGTTCGTCAATACATTTCTGCTAAGTTAGACTTTAGCTGGGTTGGTGTTTGAGCGCCACATGCCCGTGAACCCTGTAAACCCTTTTTAGGCAACTATAGGGCCTAATTCTGCTGCACTGCAGGTACGAGGATACCTACAAGGTATAGCAACATACAAACTATTTTACTTTGAAAGGTTCTATGGTGGTCTACTTTTTGCAAGTTGGTTGGAATAAATAAGGTTTAAAGGCAAGGTTTCTTCAAGTGATGTGAGCATTGTTGATGTAGATGAGGAATGGAGGTATGCTTTTAAGGGTAGATCATTTTATAACGATGATTATGGAAGACTTTTGGGAAGAACTCCTTGATCCATGGCCCTGGTCAACACTTTCGGCCAAGTTAGATCGATTGGTCTTTTCTATTTTTACAAACAAATTGACAGCCAGTGAAGTGAACCTAAAAAATGATGACTGAGGAGCGGGGGAGGTGGTGGGTGGGGGGACAGATGTGTTGTACTTTGAGTAGGTGTTGGCTGTTGTGTTTAGAGTTTTCGCATTGGGGAATGAAAAAACAATCACGATTTTTTAAAATAAATTAGTCGGGATGTGCAGTTACGTTTATTCTGTAAAGCAAACACTAACACACTTCAAAATCACATGCTATGCCTTCAAGCGGCATTTCGATTCTCAACGACCTTCTTTACCTTCATCAAATCATGTGAGGTGATGACAAAATAGAGTTGTCCCTTCACTTGAGTTGCAGCCTGTAAAGAGCACTTACCTTCCCTCTCATATCACTCAAACTTAGCACAAATTGTAGACTAAGGTGGAAACAGGGAAATGATTTCAAGGTCATCAGGACCTCATCATGAGAAGTCCCAATTTGTAAACTTGTGCCATGAAGATTAAATCATTATATACTACAAACAAATGTTTATACACATTTGGACATGGCAAATATAGCACCAAGTCCATTTTTGCAATTAAATGTGCAAGCTTCTCTCTTCAATTTTCTTAAAACACCAAAAAGCTACTTAATCAAACGGGGCCATTTATATTCTTGTAAAATCCATCATCATACAAATATCCTTTGTAAGGGGTTCTTTTCGCCAAGGGACAAAATATTAATCTTAGTTGACCTGTGCATAAACAGCTCAGTGAGAGATTTGATAAGAAGAACTGCTGGAGGCTGCAGAAAGATTTGTTTTTAATATCTGAAATTCTCATTTGTGCAGTTATTTCAATAAAACATGATTTAACACCAAGGGGCTTTTCGCACAGAGGCTACAAGCTTAAGAACATCTCCAACACAGCAGTCTATTTCTAAAACACTTTAAAAAGGAGTTAAGGCAAGTCTTACACGTATTTAAGGATCCCTTCCTGGTTGTCAGCAATGCTGATGCGTATGATACTCTAGAATTAACCAAACCGTGAATGGAAGGGAGCATCATTAGCACCGACCTCATTTTCCAACACTTGTAGCCTCATCCCTCCTCCTCCCCTTTTAGCTAGCACAAAGGCATCCATTTGATTAATAGGTTCATAAAAAATACAGACAGTACACCCCTTAAGAGTCACCAAAATTGCCCACTCGGAAACATTAGGCATAATTAGTAACTCACCAATTTAGCAGAAAACCTCTTGAAACTATTCTTTTAAATGTGTGTTTTCAGCGAGTGATGAGAATTCATTGACCAGCAGTAACTAATAATGGTTACAATAAGGGAAGAGTGGATTAGATTTTGAATAAATATGCTAATTTACAGAGTAAGAGCTTTAGAAGAGCAGAAGCAAAGGGCAGAAGTCAAAAGTGATTATATAAATGTATTCAACCATATGTAGTAATTTATTCGACTATATTTGTATGTTCATGACAAAAGGCACAAAACAAAGTAAAAAAAGGGTGGACTTTGTCCTTAGCAATTGACCCACTGCTCCGGGGCGGCACACGAGAAATATTAAACCAAAACGGAATAATTAGATGACAAGTGTGGAAATATAAACGATAATTGCTCATTTCTACAGCGGGAAGATAACAGTCTCTTCAAAGAGGCATTTTCTGATTTTTCATGTAAATGCGTCAAAAGTTTCCTTCTTGGAAATTCCATTATTCATATCCTAGGGTCAACGGGTTAATATACTTCAGGTTTTTTTTTATTATTTAATTTCTAACGCACCAAAATGTTGAAAAATGCTCCGCAATGCATGGGGGAAAGGGGCGGAACGTATAATAAATCAAAAGACTCAAGCTTGGTGCAAGAGCCGAGAACTAGAATACCCATTAGAGATTAACCTGGAGGGAAACCTGATGACAAGCCAAGACAAATTCTAATACAGATGAAATTAGCAACACCCCTCTTTTGATCCACCTAATTTACTCCCTCTATTTGACTCATTCACTAAAACAAGAACAAGTATCACTGCTGAAATGCCAATGAGAAATCACCTGTCACTCATAAAACATCCAGGCTCGGGCAAGTGGGGTCATTAGCAATTTGTGACAACGGAAAATGGGTCATTGACGAAAAGTATCCGTTTATGCAATTTAAAGAGAGACACAGTCTGTATATGCCTGCATGAATGTTTAATAAATGGTAGAGTGGAGAAACAGAAGGGAGGCCTTTGCACCTTTAATAGACCTTTATTATTGTTGTATTTGATCTAGGCGGCACCCACACGGGGCAGCAACCACAATGCTGATAGCCGGAGAAGGGTAGGCCCGAGGACCTGTGTACATCAAGACACGTTTAAGCATATATCTCTGCCCCACGTCTCATCGAACTGCCACGTCCACCCAGGGAGTATTTATTACTTAACCACCATGTGGTGGAGCACAAACAGCTACACACACAGGGGGGGCAAACCAGTGACACCCAGATGCCCAGAGTCGAACATCCCAGCCAAGGTCGCTCCAGTTACATCACTGGGGTGACACTACATTCCTCCCAAACACAAAAAGAACACACACACGAACTACAGCAGCATTAATCTTGACAACTGAACATGGACAGGCCACATAGCAGGGCGTCCGGAGATCACATCGGGTTGAGGTCACATACATGAGAGGGCAAACCCATTACCTGACACCAGTGAAATGTCTTTCACCAAATAAACTCTCAGCAGAGTGGACCGCACAGGGTTACTTCCAAGAACATAAAGAGTGCAGTCATTGCGGCTAGGTTGGTGTTCAGAAAAATAGGTAGGGGAACTCCTGGGAGCCTAGAGTGCATTGGTATTACACTCCAACTACCCCCATTCTGGTTAGTCTCCTTCACCGCCACCCTCCAGTTCATCCATGGCAAAGGTTTCATTGTCCTTTTCTGAGGAGCAGCCGGGGGGCTGATAAAACCTTTTGAACGCTGAAATATTCAGATTGATGGATTTGTGTTCACACCGAGCAGTGATGTGATTGCTGTGCACTAAAACAATGGTCCAAGGATTTCACTCAAACAGTAACCTAAATTTGCTGCCAGGCCAGCGATCTTGAATTAGTACTTCATCCCCCACCTACAGACTGGAGACTTTAGCTTGCCGGTGATGGCTAGCTTGATCATTGGACTTCTTCTGTCAATCATACACTAATGGGTCATTGACAGGAGCTCGAAACCATCCTGGATGGTGAGGGAATGTGTTTCGTACCACTCAACCCATGGAGAGATGCCCTGGAGCCTACCCTGTGGTAGAATGGGGAGTCTGGCAATAGTTTTGCAAGAAGAGTACCTCGCAAGTTCTGTTGGCTCGCGGAGGCACTGTGGACGACTTTGTGCGAAGTTGTCATAAAACTTTCTACCTCCCCATTTCCTTGGGGCCAATGCGGGGTAATCCGTTTGTGCGTGATACCCAAATAGGTGATATAAGATGCCATTTCTTGTACTTGAAAAGTTGGGCCATTGTCAGTGCGCAGTTCCATGATTAATCCATGTGTGGCCAAAACTTTTTCCAAATTGGGCAGGACTTCACCGGCATTCAGATATGCG
Organism: Lissotriton helveticus; assembly: GCF_964261635.1. NCBI lineage: Eukaryota > Metazoa > Chordata > Amphibia > Caudata > Salamandridae > Lissotriton > Lissotriton helveticus. The sequence goes on along the minus strand of NC_136069.1, from coordinate 1,376,137,570 downwards.
AGAATCTCTAACTCCGGATATTTGGAGTAGGCAATCATCATAAAACTATGGTGCCCATCTGGGAGGTACCCAAAATCAAGACTGGCACACACCCACGGCCGCTGCTGTCCCTTTTCAGTCACTACTGGTGGTGAAAGACTGGCATCACTAGCTGCTTGGCACCACAAGCAGGATTCAACCACCTTCTCAACCTTTCCATCCATAAAAGGAAACCACACTTTTGTGCGCAGTTGATTCTTGGTCTTGACCATACCCTGGTGTTTGGCATGGGCAAGTTGGATGACTATCGTGCAAGGGCAGTGGGTATGACTAGACTATTTCCATGCAAAAGGCACCAATTCGGGTCAGCACTCAGCTCCTGGCAAATGTGATACAAGCTTTCCAGGACTCGAGGTGCCTCAGGTATAAGCAAGAACCAGTTCTTTTCAAAGAAGTGCCATTAATTGCTTTTCATGGTCTCAACAGTTTATCGAAGGCATTCGTCCTGGCTGGTAGCCTGGCATAGAACATCCAGAGATAGTGGAATGGGACATGATTAATTAATCGCATTTTATACATACTCCTCTGTTTCATCTACATCCGCTTCCTCTTCCTGGGGTAGATGCCCGAGGGTGCCTTGACAGATTGTCCGCCGGTTTGTGTGAGTCAGGGCGATGCCCACCTGACAACTGTTTTCCTGGAGTTGAAGCATCCATTACTCGATTCGCAGAGATGGCTTGGCAGCAGTACCTTTGAAGAGAGTAATTAGTGGTTTGTGATCGGTTGTTACACAGAACGGATTTCTGTATACATAAAGGTGGTAATGTCGACACCCCCAGTGGATGGTTATGCCCTCATTCTCTATCTGAGAATATCTCTATTAACTGCTGGTTAAAGAGTAGGTCACAGAGGCCACGGGGACCCACTTGTCCTCCTCCGTGTATCTTTGCATCAGGACTGCCTCCAAACCTTTGAGGCCAGCCTCCATGGCTATGGTTATGTCGTTCCAGGATCAAAATAGGCCAATGTGGTGTTGGAAGAGAAAGCGTCCTTGGTGGCCAGAGGTCTCTAATGAACTGGCCACAATAATTGACCATGCTTAAGAAACTTCAGTCTTTGCGTAGATTAAAATGTCTTCACTGACATTTACAAAACCTGGGAGGTCAACCAGAAGTTCCTGAAAAGTGCTTTGAAACACTTCAGCTGCATTGGAGATATCAAAGCTCAAACATTAGTCTGGCCACAAAACAACATGAGTTGAAAAAGTTGTAATGTAGCGAGATTCCTCATCCAGGACGAGCTGGGGATATCCTGAACTTAGATTCAGCTTCAAAAACCAGCTGGCTCCACCGAGTTCACCTATCAGTTAGTGGATGTCAAGTATCTCTCCCTCTACATCGCAACATTGGGCATGCGCATGTCTACGCATATCCGCACCTCACCAGGCTGTTTAAGTTTTCGTGTCATCACAATCGATGATACCCATGGTGTTGGTCCCGTTACTTTCTCAATGATAACTGCACTGACCACTTCCTTCTCTACCAGAGGTCTCAAATGAAACACAATGTGTCGATGTCGAAGGTCGGTTGGCCTCACAGATGGGTCATTATGCAGGTGGATCTCCGTGCTCTTCAGGCATCCAATTCCTTCAAAGATGGTGGGAAATTCACAGAGGATGTAAGTTATAGCTTCCTGATGTATGCTAAAAGCAAGGGTTATGATGCCAAGATCTTCGGCCGCCCGAAAGCCTAGGAGCATTCCATAGTCTCTCTGCAACGTGTATATATAAGACTCCACCTCGCATCACCAGGGGTTTATCTTGGCCATAGGCGAACACCTTGATAGTCACCGGGTGCAATTGTGGGGTCCATCTCATGGCGTGGTAGGCTTTGTCAGACGGGATGTTGATGGTTGCCCCAGTATCTATCACAGCAGATATGATATCCGAGTCGTATCTGCATTGCGGCAGGCATCATGTGGTTTGGGAGGCAGTGCGGATGGTGAAAACAGAGTGGATGATGTGTTTTTCAGTTTTATAATCATCCATAGCATTGCCTCTCTCCTTTATGTCTGGGATAGCATTGACTGTGCAGTACTGCCCTCGCTCTTTTCCTGACCAACAGACTTGAGAAATGATTGAGATTTTCACCCCTGGAACTTTTTTTCTCTGGCGGCGCATTCCGAGAGGCCAGGACTGTTTCCCCCACAGTCCCCAAAGATCAGTGGTTTGGTACCATCTCTCCTACCTTGTTTGGCATTGGGGTGTTGAGTGATACGGTGAACTGGTTTGGTTTTCACCAAGGTCTTTAGAGACGTTTCCATGTGAGCCGCACGGGCTCTGGAGAGTTCTTTCATCCTACCTAGCCTCAGAATGTCTGCTAGAGACTTTCCAGACTCTTCCAGTATTCGCTTCTGGGGTTTGGTGGAGGCATATCCCTCAGTGATCTCCCCTCTTATTTCCTCATTTTCACCATTAAAGCCACATCTGCTGGCAAGCTCGTTCAGGAGTACATGAAAGATGTCACTTGATTCAGCCTGCTGTCTCACTTGGCGAAACACAAACCTCTAATAGTCCTGGTTAGTCATTAGTTCAAAGTGCACGGTGAGAACTGCTAAAAGGTAGAGGTGCGTCTTGGGAGCTGCTTTATTAATGGACCTGGAGATTTTGTAAATGTCTCTCCCCTCTAGGTAAAGGATCATCACTCTTTTGTGCATTGCCTGCTTTAGTTGCTTCAAAGAACAGCAGCACTCTCACTGCCCATTCTTTCCACTTAGGGGCTTGTGCCGAAGGAGCACCTTTCACAGTGAATGGCTCCACCGATGGTATGTTCGCCATAGTGTTAACAAAGGTGTTGTGAGCACTATAATGTATTTTGCATGATTATTCCACTTTCTATCTTTTGGATTGTGCTAAGACACTACCAACAGCTCTCTACCTCCCTGAGTCAAGTGAAAGGGCACAGCCTACCCTCAGATACCATTTGCCACCAGCTCACACAGCAACAGGAGCAGGCAGGCTGACCATGCAAGGCCTCCCCTTCAGTCTCTGTGTGCACAAATTCCCAGAGATCAGCAATGCTATAATGATTCTGGCACCGCTTTTATTTATCACTTGCCTGTTGATCACAGCCAGCAGGGGGCATTTACTTACTTGCTCAGCTCCACAAGGACAATGCTGACAGACTGCATTGATACTCCCCCTTGGTAAGAGAAACACCTGCCGTCTGCACAGAGGCTCTGTACGCAGCATGCATCAGCAGATGGGAGGCAACTGTTCACTGCTGAACACACACTGGGCTGTTCCGGTCCAAACCGGTCACATGGCACTAGCACTGCGTACTTCACTACAGGTGTTTGATCTATGCGGCTTCCGCTCAGGGCTGCGAGCATGATGCAGATGGCCGGAGGAGTATAGGCCCAAGGACCTGTGTTACAAAGGACATGGAGATACGTTTAGCATATAAATATGCCCCGGCCCGGGTCTTGTCTAACTGCCACGTCCGGCCGGGGAGTATTTATTATTTATGCACCACGTGCTGCAGCACAACCCAAAACAGCTACATCCAAAGGGGCACACACCCCTAACACCCCTGTGCCCAGAATGGAACATCCAAACCAAGGTCGTTCCAGATAAGTCACTTAAGTGACACTACAGTTATGAATTCCCCACGGCACGGGGATGGTCACAATTTATAGCACCTGATAAAATCTCCTATTCTAGGGTTTGGAATTTATCGGGTGCCATAAACTGCATCTCTTTGGAATTTTTGTGGAGTAAATAATGAAGGATTCAAACTTTATCACACCTCATCACAGCCATATCGGTGGAAATTGGCTCTGCAAGTAGGAATCCCAGCATGGATTTAGTCCATCCTTACAGGTACAGTCTGAGTGATCAACATTCTGCACCTGCCTGGAGAGGTGAGTGAGCCTATTTCATGTATCTAATGACTTCATGCAGCAGCCAAAAGGAATTTCCTCATCTGTGAACATACAGACACATGAACATTGTCCATGCATTCAGTAATATAAAGCATGTATTCTGGCCTGTCTGTAGTACACAAGGACCAGAGTACACATGGGCCAGTCTTGCACGGGGCATACTGCTGTTAAGGGGGGGCAACCTTTTTAGGACCCAATTCTGAAGGAGAGAGCAAATGACAAAGCAGACTGCAGTAGTAGAAGTTTTAGCAGGATTTAAAAAACAGTAACATTCTGAGTTTTTCACTCTTCCTGAATCAAAATTGTTGTGATACATACAACAGAAGCGGACTCTAGAATTACAGGAAATGCTTTTCTTGTCGTAATCAGTAAAAATAGAAAGACTGTCTTAAGGATGCAAAATCTGGAGCCCTTGGGAGCGGAGTTAGCGTCTAATGCGAATACATTCTGCACAGCATTGATGGTGTTGCCTCCAACAGTCAACAGTGGAGGGTGCAGAAAAAATCACCATGAGAAGGATTCCGTAGACTCTAATGGTTGAGTGTAGGATACAGGAATTATGTATTACTTCCTTGTAATTTGTCCTATACTTGCAAATAAAATGCCTCTACAGTGTAGTAGTATGTAAGCCAGCAGGGATACAGGCTATGAAATAAATATACGGGGAAACCTGTTCTCACACACCCTCATGGAGATAAATAAAGAGCTCACGAGGATGTGGATCGCACGGATGTTGTGAAGACAAGCCTGGCAATTTGTCTATAATTCCTGTTAAATATCCTCCTGACTCACAAGCATTCATAAACTTTATTGGCAAGAACCGGAGCAGATGACAATCCTGATTCGTATGAAAGAGTCTGAACAGACGCTGGTCTCCTGAACCATGGAAAAGTATATATGAAGGAGGCATCCCCGCTCTAGCAGGGTGATACAATGGTCATTGTTGACCCAGCAGGCTGCAGAAAGCTGCTGAGTGAGCATGGACCAGTCTACACTGATCTTTAGTGAAGGCCGGCTTCTATGGTGGGAACAGGGAGGAATTGGAGATCATTGGGGCCTGAATGAGAGATGCAATTCAGGTCTGCTGGGAGAGAGTGCAGCCACATCCAGATTAGACAGACACGAGTGGGTGGCTTGCTTTGGAGGAATCATCTCTTTCAGGATTCCTTGGCATACACATTGAAAATCTGGGAGGCAGTGGCTGCTCTGACAATTGATACATATTGACACAGTACAGCATGATTAACAGATAAGGGTAAAGGTAGGTGTGTGTGTGTGTGGTGTTGGCGAGAGAATGTTCCACTTTAAATGCTGTTCAATACTACTAGCATGTACATTACGTCAAGAGATAAACCTGGGAAAATGATCCCTCAGATTAAAATGGAAATGTATGCCAAACTAGTGGCATCATACCTTAGCCCTAAACACCCTTAAACGCTCAAAGAACGGAGAAAGCAGGATAGAGCAAAAACACAAGAAAAGGGTTACACAATCTTACAAGGGAAACAAGCTCTTCAGTAACCTGCTAAATCTGCATATACTGGATTTTTGATGCTGGGAAAGCAGAAGAGAGTTACATTTTAAGGCAGCCACAATTGCAAACAACTTGCCCACCCCCATGGTCATCAAGCAGTACTTTGGAAGCTTCAATAAAAACATTTGTAATCTTAAATCGTGCCTAGGTGAGTATCCATCAAATAAGGAATAGAGGGGAGTCTGCTCATGAGTAAAGGCCAACTCCAGCACCGAGCGTATTGCTTTGAAAAATATCCTTTCTTTCACTGGTAACCAATGAAGCAGGATCTAAAGATATACCAAGCCTCCACCAAACTCAGTCAGAATATGGATGAAGCTGGAGTCCCAATCACGGTGACTAAAGCAAGGCTGGATGCCAAAGATCAATTCATTTTAATAAAAGGCTTTGAGTGGCAGGGAATTTGTGCTATGGAATATCAGTGCCCAAAGACTGGCAATCACACCATCGCTCATATTTTTCAAATTGCTCCACCTTTTTGAGAGTAATGCTACTTCAGCTAAGAGATTTCAATTGGGTGTAGGATAGTGTATTGGATAAAGTGCCTCCAGAGGCAGGCTCTAAGAGGAGGATAAGAGGATCCTTTCATGGAAAGACAGCACAGCTTTATTTAGTAGATAAACCACAGCTAAAGGGCAAGGTCATGTTACTCCCATACCCACAGCACATACTCCAAACTGAAATAAGTGGAAGGGCGAGATTTTGATCGATACCTTATCACTATTGATCTAAACCCCGATCTGGTCGACTGAACCTTTGTTGCCTGTCATTGAAGGAAGAAAGTGCCTCTGCTACCAAGTTAGTACACCCAATAAAGGACCCCGCTCCAAAAGATCACAAACAACTTCTAGCTTTCAAAAGTTTATTGTAAGGATAGGATAAGCTGCAAATACAGACATCTCAGAATGAGATTCACGAGATACACAGGTCCAACTACATACATGTGCTCTCTGAAAGCCCTCAGACGAGCAACGGAAATTACCAGCACAAGTTCTAAGAATAATAAAGCTATCAGCATTGACGCATATCTCTCCTTCATTTAAGTTGGAGGAAAACACACAGGTTAGGCTGTCCCTACCCTGCTCTAGATGGTATCCCTACTTAACCAAGTCTCAACCTAACAAAAGTGTCAGCAGTGAATGACCCCCAAGGGAAGTCACTCACTCTTAGTCTCTTGGTGAAAACCTATAGTTCTTCAGTCATGACCCCTCTCTGCCTACCCATCCGCTCTCTAAAGGGTTCTCAGGCATCTGCTCTAACTCCACCCAGGGGTGCTGTCCCTAATACAAAACAGTCAACAACATTTGAGACGCCCCTCGTGAGACGCCCCTCACGTGGTGTAGCTTCTGGCTTTTTCCATGCTGCTTTGTATTGGGCCTCATACGTTGGAGTTGACCTTGCTTCTCAGACTCTTCTCCGGCCCGCTGATACCCCTTAAAACATTCCGGAACCCTCCTCCATGTCTGGGCCGTCTACTGAACAGACCTCTATTCATATTATTTATAATCGGATCCTCCCTTTCTCTTGCAGACAGACATCTGCAGCCAAGAACCCAACTCTCATACTTCCAAAAAGGTTCGCAACATTTCTCGGCCCAGACATGTACGTGTAAATCAATGTTAAAACATTTCAGGCCTACAACATTTCTCATAATGATTATAGCATTCAACTTCTTCATTAATTAAAGCATGTTAATACTCTTATTCTATTATTCAGTAAACACATCTATAAATCATGGCCCATTAATGCAATAGCCAAAACATTAGTTCAATCTATGTCGTGAAAAGAAACACCTTCCCCTTCCCTTCTAGCTCTGGCCCTGAGGCCTACCACATTCTGCGTTTAACCACATGCCATCTTACATTTTAGCAGCTACACGACATGGATTCAGGAATAATCACATCTAATAAAATCATATAGTGTCACACATTTCTGTATTAGTTTCACTTCTACTTAAATCTCTACATTAGCTATACATTCAGAATATAATTGCAGATACTACTAGCACTCATGGCATTTCTCCTCATGATTTGTGCTTACTACAGGTAAGTGTGATGCACTCATACATTTAGGTCAGTTTGCGCTCTCTCAGTTCCCCCCTTTGATGACCTCTCGGGGTCATCACTAACATTTAAACTGCAGTTATTGCTAGCATAACTTGTCTCTGCGCTTCCAGAGCCCTCAGACTCCTGTACTGATTATCTTGTATGGCAGCCAATCTCTGCAGCTGCTCTCTTTGGGCCCTTTCTGACCTTCTTGCTCTGTACCATTTGAATACCCTCACCAATCCCCACAATATGATCCCACAGATCAATATTATGATGATAGGTTTTAGTATATACCACACAAAGCTTTTGCCTAGGGTGGAGATCCACCCTCCAACTTCACTCATTCCGTGGCCCACCTTTTCCCAGACATTTTCTCTACTCAAGTCTTCGATCTCCTTGTGAATATCAGTTATGTTCCTAATAACTTTCTCAAGGGGCTTCGAATTGTCTGGAATGTAAGTACAACATTCCTGGACCTTCAAAGCCTTACAGACTCCGCCCTCTTTTGCTAGTAGGACGTCTAACGCAAGACGGTTCTGAAGAACCATAGCCCTTATCGATTGCATCTCTCCTTCTACCAGCATTAAGGACTGAGCAGTGCTGGCAGACAACCTGTCGACGACTGTTGCCAGTCGTCTAATTTTAACATCATTAAGGATTAGTCCCAAAAGAGGGAACATAGCTCCAAAGACATCTCCAACCATTTCTGCATCTCCTATATCTCTCCTTCCCCTCGATGATGTCTTGCCCTCGATGATCACTAAGTCTTGTGCATGATATATTTTGGGGAAGACAATTGCTAGGTAACATGATCCATACCAGTTGTCAGGTAGTCTCACGTAGGCATTTCTTCCACATACAAAATACACATTTGGAATCACTTGCATTCCCTTCAGGAAATCCTTAGTATAGTACTCTATATTGAAAGCATGTTCACAGCTGACTTCTCCCACGTATACATTTTCGTAATACGTTTTGGCTCGGTGAAGACATAGCTTTCCTTTCTGCGTCTTATCTAAAGCTATTGGACCACTACTACCCTTTCTCTTGTGTGCCTTCTCTTCCTCGGTCCAATCTGTTTTCCATTGTCCTGATTTTTTCAAAATCTTTTGTCTCCTGTAACGATCATCCACCTGCCCTATGAACTTCTTCTCGACTTCTGACACTTTGCATGTCAGGTTATTTCTACGGGCATGTGAAGTATCTAAGGTAATCCAAGGAATGAAGAACTTAGCCAATCTGTCTTCACTCTTCCAGTAGTCCCATTTGTTCATCTGCTTATAATTTGGGACTTCTGGCAACACTGAATCATAGTTGGAGAAATAGTATTCAAAACTATCTCTCTCATAAAATATACTAAGCAATAAGCTACATGTAATGCCATATGTCAGCGGGAGGTGATGATATCTAATGCCTTCATCTACAGACGCCGGCAACTGCATGCAGACGTAACAGTCCTTAACCTCCATGGCATCCACGTATTCATATAAAAGTTTAGCATAAGCATTTGACCTAAAGTCTCCTTGGGACTCATCTACGTGTAACCTGCGGGCTTCTGCAGCTAATAACGCTTTCTCTTGAGTGTTTTCCCTTTTCTCACCAGCAACAGTGGGTGTAAGCGTTTCTACAGATTTCACATCAGTTACCTTCGCCTCTTCCTCATGTCCCTGTACATAAGAAATTGTTACCACTAAAGCTATTAATATTATCACTCCTACTATTAGTGTACCTATTATACATTTAGCTCTGCGGTTCTGGGTGCCGGCTTCCATTTCGTCAGACAATATGGCTCTCTCTTATCTTGGCACAAAGTTCCTTTCTTCTCGTTCCTTTACAGTCTCTTTTTACTCCTTTTGTCTTTTAGAATCACACAACTGGAAGCTGACAACCTTTTTCGCAAAAGTCCTTTAACAGTTCAATAAAGACAACCCTAGCCCTTCTCCATCAACTCAAGGGAAGTTCCCTAATATTCTCTGCTTCCTGGGCGCTAGGTAATCTTCCTTTTCTGCTCGCTTTATTTACAAAGTCCTTTAAGCATCTACTATCAGGTTTGTGCCTGCAGCTTCGATAGCAAAGTTCAGTATTTCCAAACGAAGATTGTGCTCTTCATGGGCTGTTATCGTTGTACCAAAGTCGGGGAATTGCAATTCTGAAAGAAACATGTGTTTTAACTTGCTGAGGCGGGGAGGTCTGGGGAGCATGAATGTTAGTGACCCTTCTTGTTCGACTCCGGGTACCAACAGTCGTATTTCCACGGTGACGATGGGCTCAGAACTGGACACCACCACCGCTCGAATCCTCCCTGTCTCCTGTTTCAAAGACATTTGTCGCCAGATATGTCCACTCAGGGGTGGAGTATCTTCTGCTAGGCACACGCACTCTTCTTGACCTTCTTCGGTCCGGTGCTTCCGCGCCCTGAGCACCTTCTTCCGGGTCTGAGTCTTCTGATATCGGAGGAAGGGTTATCTCTGGAGTTGACCTCAGGCTAGAGCTCCTTCTTTGCGGCCAATTAGCTTCTCCACGTGCCCTTCTACTCCTTCTCCTTCTTGTCTGTTCTCGCTCTCTGTCAGACCTGTCAGTGTCTGACTCGTACTCCCAGCTACTTTCTCCTTCTGTAGCGTCGTCTGTTTCGCTGTTGTACTGACCGTCCTCAGCTTGGTCAGACTCGTTCCCTGCTTCCGCTGGCACCTCTTCAGCTTGGCTAGCCCCCTCTATGGCTTCTCGGTCCTCTGCTGGACGTCTATCCGAGAGAGGAGCTGTTTCTTCCCGAGGTGCTGGAACCCTTCGCGTATGTGATGCGTGGATCCAATTGGGCAGGCCTCCCACCTTCACAGCCGTATTCGCGATCAGGATGATCTGGAAAGGCCCACGCCAACGAACATCCAAGCAGCTTCTTCTCACATGTTTCTTCACCAGGACCCAGTCCCCAGGATACAGGTCATGGCACGGGCCCTGGCACGATGGAACCTCGGCAGCCTGCACCTGAAGGGACACAGAATGAATGGCGTCAGACAGCCCCTTACAATAGTCCAGGATCATATCATCTGTGATATTTAACAGTGCAGTAGTTGGGACAGATGGCAGCCTCATTGCTCTCCCCATTAACACCTCATGTGGTGACAACCCCGTTCTTCTGTCCAATGGCAGGGCGTCAGGCCAACTCAGGGTCGTTGAGGAGCACACTTTTGCAATTCGGGCTTTGATCGTGCCATTGATCTGCTCCACAATTCCTGAGGCTTCTGGTCGGTAACTGCAATGCAATTTCTGATCTATGTTCAGAGCCGCACAAATCATCTTCACAAGCTCGCTGTTGAAATGCGTTCCCCTATCTGATTCCAAAGAGGCCGGCACCCCGAAGCGCGGAATGAGTTCCCTAAGCAGTAACTTAGCCACTGTGAGGGTGTCGCACCTACGTGTAGGGTATGCCTCAACCCATCTGGAGAATACACAAACAACCACCAGGACATAGCGGAGGCGGTTGCACCTCGGCATTTCAATGAAATCTATCTGCATTCGATTGAATGGACCTCCAGACCTTCCTATGTGACTCAGTGCAACTGGTGTTCTTTTCCCTACGTTCAGCTGCTGACAGGTCACACAACGCTGGCACACTGCTTCTGCTGCTATTCTAAACTTAGGATTGTACCAAGTCTGTCTAAACACTCTCAGCATAGCGTCTCTCCCTAGGTGTACGGGACCATGTATGTGTCTGGCCATTGGGCTCACCATCTCATTGGGCAACACTGCTCTGCCATCTGCTGAGACCCAAAAATGGGACTCACCCACTACACATCCTGCCTTTTCCCATGTTTCTTTTTCAAAATCAGGAGCATTTTCTTGCATGTTTGCCAGTTCATCCCAAGTATCAACAGTTTCCAATATCATGGCTAATTCAGTCCTTACATTTATTCCGCCCACTTCCACCTCTGTGAAAGAGTACCCTTGTTCTGCGCAATACCGCGCGACTTCGTCGGCATATCTATTGCCTTTCGAAACGAAGTCCTCATTTCTGGTATGTGCGGTGCACTTTACAACTGCGATACCTGCTGGACATTGCAACGCCTCTAACAACAGGCGCACAAACTCTCCATTGCGAATGGGAGAGCCTGAAGAGGTCATGAACCCTCTTTGAGACCATAACTGCCCGTAATCATGAACCACCCCATAACCATATTGGCTGTCGGTGTATATGGTGACTCGAATTTGATTGCTTGCCAAGCAAGCACGTGTCAAGGCAATAATCTCGGCTACCTGAGCGGAGTGTACTCCTTCCAGGCACCCAGCTTCTACAACTCCAGTAATTGTACAAACAGCGTAAGCTGCTCTCAACTGCCCAACTTCGTCTCTTACACATGAGCCATCGACAAAGAAAATTTCGTCTGGGTCGGTCAGTGGCTCATCTACGATGTCGGGTCTGGGTTTGGTGCATAGTTCAGTCACATCGAGGCAGTCATGGTCTGTACATTCATCATCATCCTCGATATCATTTGGGAGTGGCATCAAGGTGGCAGGGTTCAAAACAGAGCATCTCTTGAGGGTCACATTCTCTGCAGCAAGAATAACTTGCTCATAGCGCGTGAGCCTGCTGTTGGTCAGATGCTGTGTTTTGGTCCTGGTCATCAACAGTTCAACAGAATGGGGCACGCACACCTCTAACGGGTGCCCCATGACGATATTTTCACATCTCTCAATGCTGACACCTGTTGCAGCAACGGATTTGAGACATCCGGGCAACGCTGCGGCTACTGGGTCTAAAGTAGCCGAGAAATAAGCAACTGGTCTACGGGCATTCCCATGGATTTGGACTAACACAGACAACGCGCAACCTTCTCTCTCACAACAGTAAAGCAAAAATGGTTTATTGTAATCAGGCATTCCCAATGCCGGAGCACGACACAGGTCCTCTCGCAGCTGTAAGAATGCCATCAAACAGTCTTTGTCCCATGGTACCGGATCGCTCACCTCCTTATGCGTCAGTTTTTGCAAGGGCTTTGCTTTCAGTGAAAAGTTCGCGATCCACTGTCGGCAATAACCCACCATCCCTAGGAACATCCTGACCTCTCTCTGTGTCTTAGGCGCATTCATTTTCATGATCGCCTCTATCCTGTCTGGTGACACCTTTCGTTTGCCTTTCTCTATTCTGTGTCCCAAGTACTGCACTTCTGTCAGGCAGTACTGCAACTTTCCCGGGGACACCTTGTGCCCATTGGCAGCTAGGTGATTTAACAAAGCAATGGAGTCCTCCCTGCAAGCTTCTTCTGTTTCTGACGCCACGAGGAGGTCGTCTATGTACTGGACCAGAACTGACTTCTGGGGCAGCACTAGACTTTCAAGATTTTTCTTCAAAAGCTGGTTAAAGATCGATGGGCTCTCTGTATACCCCTGAGGAATACGACACCATGTTAGGACGCGACCTTCCAGCTTAAATGCGAAAAGAAAATGGCTTTCTTCGTCCAGAGGGATCGAAAAGAAAGCCTGACAAAGATCAATCACAGTGAACCACTCAGCTTGGAATGGAATCTGAAACAGTATCACTGATGGATTCGGTACCACTGGACAACACGAAACGACTATGTTATTAATCTTTCGAAGGTCCTGCACTATCCGAAATTTCCCATTTGGTTTCTGCAGACCCATAATCGGGGAGTTGCATGGACTACCCACGATTTCTTTCAGTATTCCCTGTTTAATCATGGACTCGATCACGGGTTTTATGCCTGCAATCGTTTCTGGAGTCAATTTATATTGGGGTGTTCTTGGGAACTCAGCATGCGGTTTCACTACAATTTTCACTGGGTCCACCCCTTTGACCAATCCAATCTCTTCCCCAGTGAAGTCCCATACTTCTGGTGCCACTGTCTCTCTCAAGTCCCAGGGGAGCTCATCTACTGTCAAAGTAGGGTACAGCTCCACGCATATTCTTGAGTTTGCAACTTTGAAGTCTGCGTCATCATCATTGGTCAATACCTCCACTCCCTGAGGTGTACAGTATATTGTACAATTCAATTTACACAACAGGTCTCTGCCTAGCAGACACACAGGACTTGAATCGCAAACCACAAACTGGTGCTCATCGCTGTACTTCCCTATTTTCACCTGTACCGGTTCTGTCAATTGGCTGGTTATTCTCCTGTTTGCGACCCCCACCACTTGTATGGTCTCTCCAGACATGGGCAGGTCTGGAACTGCAGCTGATCTGATCGTGGACCTAGTGGCTCCTGTGTCCACCAGAAAGGTCGTGGGGCACCCTGCTACTTCTGCTTCGACATAGGGTCCCCTCTGGTCCACCTCCAAGGCTGCCCCGAGGGTGCAGTCTTCTCTTTCCACTCTCTGTCCGGTTAATGGGTCCACATAATAGCACTCTTCTCCTTCTACAAACAGGGGCATCTGTCTATAGGTCTTACCCATATTCCCTACTCGGGGAGGTTGCGGGAACTGGGCTCGGGGAGGAGCCCCCCCCCCTTTTAGCACCTTTCCCTGGTATGGCGTCACCCCTCTCGTAGGCGCTCTCTGGACCTCTTCCTCCTCTTGTTCTCCTATCTCTACATTGTAGGGACACTCGCGTTTCCAATGCCCCACCTCGTTACACTGGTGGCACCTAGTCGTTTTCTTCAAGGCAGCTATATCTATTCTGGGTCTAAAGGTGGAACTCTCCTCATTGCCCCTGTTCTGACTGTACTGCTTCTTTCCTCCTGTACCTGTTCCTTGCTGCTGTTGCTGCTGTCCCCCCTTCCCTGCTGCCTGCATCTGTACCACCATCAATTTTTCTTTTAGTTTCTTAGCCTTGGAGTCTATCTCATCACAGCAGTACCTGGCATATCTCAGTATTTCGTCTAGGGGTCTATTTTGCCAACAAATCAAGTGTTGCTGAATCATTAAACTAATATCCGGTCTCAGTCCCAGGACGAACTTGGACACAAATTGCCCTATGTCTTTTGGATCCATTACATCCAAGCCGCTATACTGTTTAAACGCCTTCAGCAATCTCTCATAATATTCGTGGACTGTCTCTTTGGGTTCCTGTCTGGTTCGGTCTATTTTGACCCAATCTATGTCTTGCATTGGCACTTTCTCTTTCAGCCAAGTCATCACTCTCTCGAATTTTGCCATCACAATCTCGGACGGCCCATTAGTCTTAGCATCTCTCTCTGGCTCCGTTGTGGGCCACTCAGCGCTAACCTTGCATGCTGTCCACAGATCTCCTGGTACTACAATGTCAAACAGCGTGTTCAGATCTATCCATAGGACCTTTGAGATTTTTACAAATCTCTCAACTTGCTTGTACCACTCCACTGGGCTTTCCCGCAATTTGGGGAAGGAGGTGGTAAAAGCAGCTAAATCTCCCCTACTCCAAGGGACATGTACATAATTCCCATTTGCGACTTCACGCAAAGGGTATGCTTCTATTCCCTGCAGCCCTCCTGGTGTCGTACCAAGCGTGCTTCTCCTGACGGTCCCTTTCTTGGACCACCTCTCTTCCCACTTATCTAGTGCCCTCCATGTCCTTATTCCAGTGATCAGTTCCCTTATGTGCGTTTTCAGCCCGATCGTTCTCCTCTCATCTAGGTCTCGATCTGTATAATGTAGCCTGTGGTTACCCTGTAATGCTTTGGTTCTTGACAGGTCCACCATATATTTGCCTGCTAGTTCGACTAACTTCTCATGAATTGCTCTCGCTTTTCGAGTGATGTCCTTTGCCATATACAGTATTTCATCCTGCTCATACATTTCCATTCTTTCTAAAGGCAGGGTACCATCTACCATGTCATCCAGGTCTGACCTTAAGCTGGCGACATCGAGTCTCTTAGCTTTTATCTCAGCTCGCAATATGTCTTTCGAAGGGGGCTCACTGGTCTCCCTACCATCCCAACTCCGAGCTCTACGTTTGGGCTCGGGAGAGTTAATGAGTGCTCTCCCTTGCTCCCATCTCTCCAGGTCCCATGCTCGGCCATCCGATCTTGGAAGGTGATGGAACACGGGCCTGTTACCCCCACTCTTGCTCTGCCCACTCTCTCCTGCTTCTCTCCTTTCGCCGTACGCCTCTCTGTTATTTTCCCTCTGGTCGCTACTCTCCCTTTGCCTAGTATCGCTCAGTATCCGATACGATCCTTCCTGGTTCCCCATATTCCCTGGGCTGCGCTCATTTCCGTCATCACAGGGACTATGGTGCGACCTCTCACAACTCCCATTCTGTTCTCTGGTGCCGGGCACACAGTGTGGACACTTAAAGCTGTTTCTGTACTCTTGCGCTCTCCTCTCCCCTTCACTGAGTATTGGGCACGCCACCCCTCCACTCCCTGGGCCCCCGTTTTCCAGGTCTGTTCTATCCCCACTCCGGGCCCAATGGGTGACTCCCCTACTATCTCTCTCTCTCCAGTCCCACTCCGGGCTGCTCTCACCAGCCCCGCAGTGAGTCCGAGCTCGGCTGTCCTGACTTTCCCTTTCAGCTTCTGCAGCTATGATGCTCTTATGAGCCTCCACTGCCTCATCCCACTTCTTCATGTACTCATTTAGCTCTTGAAAGGATTTTCGTCCAGATCCCCTCAGATCCACTGGCCATCTAGGGCCCCCAGGGTCCCCTCCTGGATCCCCTGCTGTGTGCATCGGGGTGCTCCACTCTCTGGGTATCGGCATCTGACTTGGGGAATTAATCGTATCGTTCCTCCTTGCCGTCTCTGCTCTTTCTACGTCCTTCCGTACCCGTTCTTCCCCTCTTGCTCTCTCTGGGTCATATATCGATACTATAGGACCTATGGTAACAGGTACCTGTAGTGCAGCTGGTAATCCGTAGGATGTGGCGCACTCCGTTTCCGGCGCTCTTTGTACCACAAACCTCCCGACTACCTGTTGCACCTGACTAGGCTGGGACAGCTCTTTCTTTGCCTCAGGATCCCACTCTGAACTGGGAAGCGGTCCATGTTCTCCTGCATTGCCCCCCTTTTCTCTTTCACTATGCTCGACCTCTCCCCCTGCTCTATTATACGGGGGTGGCCTGTCTGTCAATCTGTTTATCAGGCTGTCCTCTGTTTCGCTCTCATCATCTTCTTCTAGGGGGCTTTTATTTCCGGGCACCTCTAACACTGGGTACAGTTTATTTACTTCCATGTTATGCACTCTCCATCTTTTAGCATCCGCATCCCACCTGGCATCCTGCACTGCCCTTACCGATCGTTTCACCCTTTCTTGTCGTCTGTTCATATTTTTTTCATGCGCTGCCCTAATCCATGCATCAAGGGCTTCAAACTGGGTCGGTCTAGGCAAGGGTCTCATTGAGGTCATGACTGATTTTAATCGATGTAACACCTCTAATCTGAACGTCCCGTACTTCGGGAACGTCAGTTCCTCATTTCCTTCCGTAATCTTACTCCACTCTGATATCCAAAGGATCGTATGCAGCCCAACATTCACTGCCATGTAACGAGCCGGCGTACCCTCCGGCGGGGCTTCTTCCCCTTCATACGATCCCCGCTTCTCTTTTTTAAACGCCGCTCTCAACCATTTAAAACACTTCATAATTATGCGCACAATATCCAGCCTCGCTACTCTGTTTACTTCCTGATGACAATCCACCAATCCTGTCGCGGCTTTGCTAACTTGGCCTATCGCAGCGCGGTCTTTCTCCGGTCGGCCAATCCCAGCTCGCCACTTTCTGACGTCTTTGCTAGCTGGCCTATCACAGCACGGTCTTTCTCCGGTCAGCCTATCACTGCGCGACACTTCCTGACGTCACTTTTCTCCGCTTCGCAGCAGCACCCCTCCTTTCTCAACTCGTCTCCCGGTCATGCATGCGTCCCATTCATACACCGAAAAATGACTACTTCCGACCAAGCGGTCACTTCCCTCGACTGTACGTCCACAGTCTATATGTAATTGTCAACACAACTGACGAAATGTCTATCGTCTCTCTGATAGGTTGCTTACACACACAGTAACCTCCGACCAGCGTCCGTTACTCACGCACTCACTCTTACGTTCCCCCTATCTCGGTCTTTCGGGTGATCAATGGTACCTCATGACCCCCTTCACACTATTTGACAATTACTCTGGGTGTCCGATACACCCGAACCACTTAAGCTCTCCTTGAACTTAAGATTTCCACCGGTTGCGCGCGCTCACAACCTGTTCCACAGTCACTCTACAGACATTCAACTCCGCCAGACATTACAACATAGATACAATACAAAAACACCGCAATCTAACACGCATGACCCTTTATACTCACTCTCGACCGATACTGCTGCTTTTTCTGTCTCACGTCATCCGGATCTTCTTCAGCGGGCGGTTCTTCCGATCATCGATTTCTAGGGGCCTTGGGGTAAGCTAACCTGGCCTAGGTCACCGTCCTCAAGAAGGCAACCATCCTCTGCTACCAACTGGAAGGGCGAGATTTTGATCGATACCTTATCACTATTGATCTAAACCCCGATCTGGTCGACTGAACCTTTGTTGCCTGTCATTGAAGGAAGAAAGTGCCTCTGCTACCAAGTTAGTACACCCAATAAAGGACCCCGCTCCAAAAGATCACAAACAACTTCTAGCTTTCAAAAGTTTATTGTAAGGATAGGATAAGCTGCAAATACAGACATCTCAGAATGAGATTCACGAGATACACAGGTCCAACTACATACATGTGCTCTCTGAAAGCCCTCAGACGAGCAACGGAAATTACCAGCACAAGTTCTAAGAATAATAAAGCTATCAGCATTGACGCATATCTCTCCTTCATTTAAGTTGGAGGAAAACACACAGGTTAGGCTGTCCCTACCCTGCTCTAGATGGTATCCCTACTTAACCAAGTCTCAACCTAACAAAAGTGTCAGCAGTGAATGACCCCCAAGGGAAGTCACTCACTCTTAGTCTCTTGGTGAAAACCTATAGTTCTTCAGTCATGACCCCTCTCTGCCTACCCATCCGCTCTCTAAAGGGTCCTCAGGCATCTGCTCTAACTCCACCCAGGGGTGCTGTCCCTAATACAAAACAGTCAACAACATTTGAGACGCCCCTCGTGAGACGCCCCTCACGTGGTGTAGCTTCTGGCTTTTTCCATGCTGCTTTGTATTGGGCCTCATACGTTGGAGTTGACCTTGCTTCTCAGACTCTTCTCCGGCCCGCTGATACCCCTTAAAACATTCCGGAACCCTCCTCCATGTCTGGGCCGTCTACTGAACAGACCTCTATTCATATTATTTATAATCGGATCCTCCCTTTCTCTTGCAGACAGACATCTGCAGCCAAGAACCCAACTCTCATACTTCCAAAAAGGTTCGCAACATTTCTCGGCCCAGACATGTACGTGTAAATCAATGTTAAAACATTTCAGGCCTACAACATTTCTCATAATGATTATAGCATTCAACTTCTTCATTAATTAAAGCATGTTAATACTCTTATTCTATTATTCAGTAAACACATCTATAAATCATGGCCCATTAATGCAATAGCCAAAACATTAGTTCAATCTATGTCGTGAAAAGAAACACCTTCCCCTTCCCTTCTAGCTCTGGCCCTGAGGCCTACCACATTCTGCGTTTAACCACATGCCATCTTACATTTTAGCAGCTACACGACATGGATTCAGGAATAATCACATCTAATAAAATCATATAGTGTCACACATTTCTGTATTAGTTTCACTTCTACTTAAATCTCTACATTAGCTATACATTCAGAATATAATTGCAGATACTACTAGCACTCATGGCATTTCTCCTCATGATTTGTGCTTACTACAGGTAAGTGTGATGCACTCATACATTTAGGTCAGTTTGCGCTCTCTCATAAGCATTGATAACGCAACGCAACATGCAGTATGTAACAGATGTAGACTACTTGGGCTGCTTATCTGATCACCCCCCACCCCCTTAAGTCTTCCAAAATACATAAATGGGCAAGGAAGACCTACTTTGAGAAAGTGCCTCTGTTTGCATGGTCGCCCCCACTTTCTTTGTTGACTGATGGTGAAGTTTTTTTTTTTTTTAAACTCTGCACTCAGACACTGCTAACCAGGTCCCAGTGCAGGTGCTTTGACCCTTAAAACATGTCAAAAATGCCCAACACCTAATTGACAGATTTCATTTTCCTATAAAGGCCAAAGTATATGGTGCCCAAAATACACCCATGGCATGGAAAATGGAGTGTCACGTATGGAATACAGCATTACTGTACCATCCGCTATGGTGGTCAGGCAAATAAAACGTAAGGCGTACCACTATAGCCTAGCACCAGCAGTTTAAATCCTGCAGCCCAGCCAATCAAAATAACTGTTTTGACAGGAGAAAACATTCCTTTGAAATATTAATAAGGCATCCTTATGTACGCCTTACAGCCTACAATGCAGGGTGCATGATATATCAAATGAGGACAAAAGGTTTAACATGTTCATACACTGGCTAGCACTCGAGCTGTTTTAAGTGTAGTAAGGCTGGCTAGACAATGGAGAAACACTTGGAAGCAATATTAATTCTGCTATCTTTGTATTGGGACCAGTGAAAAATATGATTTAACACTATTTCTAATATTTATCAAAAGCCCAACTTATTGGTAATGTTGGACTTATATAAATAATAGGAAAAGTAATAGTAAGTTACCTTTTACCTGCTTGAAGTTTTTGGAGGCTAATATGCATTAGTTGTGCAGAAGTGTCCCAGTCAGTATTTAGCCCTGATGATGTTTGAAAACTGCTCCCAGAGCAGAGACAATTGCTTGGGTGTTGAAAGGGGTTTTATCTTTCCAACTGACCTTCCTGTTGGGGCAGTGTATCCAGGAACTTAATTTACTTTAACCCCTTCGCTGCGGGGGTTATTTTCCCGCTGTGCTGGGGGGAGGGGTACGCGCACAGCGCCCGCATGCTCATGACAAGCTGAGCTCGTCATGAGGCACGGCGCTCCTGTGCTCATGACGAGCTGAGCTCGTCACAGGTGCATTACCTGCCGTGGAACGCTCAGCACAGCAGGGGAATTATCCCCGCATGTGAGCGTTTCACGGCTCATGACGAGCTGAGCTCGTCATGAGCATGGAAGAGGTTAAAGGGGGCTTCCCTGTTACAGGTACAAGTAAATAGTAAGAAATACCCAGAAAGGCCCCAGCGTTTGTGCTCCCAGTCAAGCGGGCACCAAACTCAGTGGGTGGAGACCTGCTCTCAGAAATTGATGAAGGGATCAGAAAACCTGGGAAAACCTCAGACCAGACCAAACCTGGTTGATGTATCTGATCTGGGCTCCATTGCAGTCAGCATCAAGTCGCGCTTAGGTCCTAGCCTACCGAGACCATTGAGCTTTGCACCTTTTGGGGATATTTTTACTTACAAATTGAAAAATTCATATCTCCGAAATTGTGTTTTGTTTGGTGTCATTTCATCCATTACATTTTACTTTATTTTTCTAAATTGGAGTGGGATTTTTACTGTGATGGTTCTTTTGACATTTTAACTATTTTGGCACTTCTAAATGATTAGCACATTTTCTCTAAGTTAAGCCTGTGTGCTCTGTACCACAGCTACCAAGGGTTGAGATCAGGTTTAGGTTACTAAAACCTTTGACTGGACCTAAGTTAGGGACTTTATTACTTGTGGTAGACTACCATCCACCCGAACTAATAATGTACTTTGACACCTAGTATACACAATTTGGTTCTAAACCCAAGTCCTCGACACAATAACCACTTTACAGAGGAATTGAAGGCAGAAATTGGTCAATACTTTCTACATAGCAAAGAAACCGCTATGGCTAGATGTGTAGAATGGCAGGCTGTAAAGGCATACTACAAGGTTCGTATGTAGATATGTAATGGCAAGGGTAACCTCTATTGCAAAATGCTACACTCTGTTATAGGGAAAGAAGAATAAGCTGGTCTAATGCAACCAGCCTTCTTCTCATTACAAACCGCTTAGCAAGCTTAGTTTTAGATCTCAAATCGGAATTGATAGGTAAAACCAGAGAAATTAAATCATTCAAAACCAAACTAACCATAAAAAATGGGACCACCAGGAAGAATGGTAGGGTAGCAACAGCTTGGCTTCTGAAATGGGAGGCCCTGATCATCTATAATGATTTTCAGTATCGAATACCCAGCCACAAGAACTTCTATAACTAGTCATGCTTGATAGGCTATGTGAGAGGGTGTCCAGACTAATATTAGATATGTGACTAATGCTAGAACAACCCATGTGCTGATGGTGGGGGGTCCCGTTTATGTCTTCACTGAAACTATAAAACTGCCCCAAGATGATGCTAGAGGCCTTTTTGGTAATGCTATTAAAACATGACAAAGACCCCCCCATGGGCTGCAAAGCATACAGAATATTTGCTGTTTTGAATTTAAACAACGGGATTCCGATAAAGATATTAGCCCTGCAATTAATCAATCATATGTAAAGACCAATGTGGTTTCCTGCAGGGTTTCAGGACAACACTTAATATTACGAGAATTGCACATGTGTTAGGGTCGACAGCTAACCGCAAGGTGGAGATGGCATTGGTATCCTTCCATTCACAAGACATTTATAAATTATATTGGAAGCATTTGTCACATTCCTGAGTTGAGAATAAAGATCCATTTCTCTTGTGCTCCTTATGTGACCTTAAGCACTGACTGGGGTGTAACCCTGCCACTGCCAGAACTCCCTGTGTGGTTCGCTCACTTCGATACTTGGTGATGCAGGTCGCTGTCACAAGCACATAATGACATAAATTAGGCAAATGCTGGTAATGAATATCTTAGTTACCTTCCTTTCTGATGATTTTCCCACTTTTCTTGACATGCAGGACAGCAGTATCTAAAATGACATTCCTCTCTTGATTTCTGATATGACATTCCTATTCTTAATTTCTGAATTTTTTCCAATGCTGCACACCCGCCACATGTCATATTTTATCTTAAAACAATTAAATACACCACTTCAGGGTCTGGTTTGGGACATATGTGAGTTGGGTAAAGATGGATATATTGCAAATGCAGTAGGAAAATGGTGAGCTGCAGGTCCTGGATTCATAGGGCTTTTATCTTGCAGACCAGCTCCTGTATATTGCTGGAAGCTATTATTCGGTAAAAATGTATTGACTGGAGGATGATGGGCGACTCATGGACCTTGTCAAAACTGTGGACTGTGCTGATATAGGGGCAAAATATCAGGGCCTTTTAACCACACACGGTGGCCCTGGGATTGAGTTTGGATTATGTTTTTGCACAAAGGTTGACTGGAGTCCCTAACACCCAGCAGGAGCCACCCTGAGGGCAAAATGAATTTTTTAAAATAGCAGAAGGGATGGACCCATTAACATGGAAAGAATGTGAACACCTATGAAACATTATGAGAGTGACATGTTCCATATTTGAAGAGATGCAGATGAGTTTTGGCATAGAACCCAGTCAATTCTAACACTACCATACCATGCGTGGCATAGGACTTTCGAACCAAGGGTACCCAAGATGTGGCATTGCTATTGACGGACATTATGGTTCCTGGCATCAGTAGATTGCGAGAGAGGCGATTACCAGAATGCATCAGGGGTAATGTGCCCCTTGTAGAGATGGCAGTGAAAAAAAAAGAAAAACCTTGAGGCCAACTTTGGTGCACCAAATCTGAACTAGAGGAGATCCACAAAAGAACAGGTGCCCGAGTGTATGGAGGCAACTAAAGAACGCAGGAGCACAACTCGCCAGCTTAGACTTAGACCGAGCCGAATACGCTACTCTTAGGCTTAAACACATGTTTCACACAAGCAGAGACAAATGCGGCCGCTTGTTCGTGCACAAACTCCGCACACAGCGGCTGTCCCACTGATCATAGATGAGGGGGGTTCTGAACTTTCCCAGGAGCACATCTTTCGTGCCTTCAGAGATTTTTATGCTCATCTTTATACAGCACAGCAGATACCAGCACAGAACCCTCCTGCATATTTCCAGGGTTTAACACATTTGCCTTTTTACCTTCCTAAGTCGAATTAATAGATAGCCCGATCCAAATTGAGGAGGTAATCTCAGCCATTGCAAGGCTCAAGCTATTCAAATCACCTAGCCCAGATGGGTTCACAGCCATTTTTATAAAACCTTCTGTTCAGTCCTGGCCTTAATACTAACACGAGTATACAATTCGATCGGCGACATCTTCGAGATGCCTCCACGATGTTGATGGCGTGAGTGGTAGTTCTGCCCAAACCCGTAAAAGACAGTAAGCTCTGCGCCTCTTACAGGCCTATTTCCCTGCTGAACATCGACCTTAAGATCTTTACCGGGATATTGGCGACCAGGCTTGGCCTGTTGGCTATTATCTAAGCAATTCACTAAGAGACTCATCACAGAACTCTATCATATCTTACGCCCACCAGAACAAGAGAGTAGGTCTGAGGGACAGAAACGGTGGGAGGCGGAACTGGAGCACACTGACCCAGAAAGAATGGGACGATATCCACTATATGGTTAGGCATTCAGCACGCAATATCTCTAGCATAGAGTCTGCTACCAAGATAGTGACATACTAGTATCTCACCCCGTACAGATGCAACCCCAACCGTTCACCGGGATGCTGGAGGGGATGTGGAGAGACTGGCACTCTGTTGCACATTCTATGGGAATGTCCTAAGCTTCAATCATACTGGACTCAGGTCCTAGATGAAATAGACCGCCACGTCAACACTACTATTTTACAATTTCCGGAATAGATAATACTAGGTGTCTCAGACTTGCATTCCCCATCAAATCACGCGAAGTGAAAAACAATGGGTATGGCTTTAGGGGTGGCCCTACACAATATCCTGTCAGCATGGGGGTCAGATTGGCCACCCTCGATACAGGGATGGTTGAACAGGCTGTGGTATGTGCTGGGGATGGAGCACATTTCCTTTCTCTCCAAGGAGGCGAGAAACTCGGAACTGTGGCATCCTTTTATCGCTCTCCTATGCTCCAAATTCCGCAAACTCACCGGTCCAAGGTATATGCGCCGCTTGTTACTTTCTTCGCTCTCACAATCGCAGGATTCCTAATTGTTCCACTGTAGGCTCTAGACACTTTCTTGGATGTGACAGGGGTGGGGAGGAGGGTTGTCGAGGGTGGGGGGGGGGGTGTTTTTTTCTGTTTGTTGATATCGTTGTAAATTACACACTAGCAGGGCTCTTTGCTAAAAGCATTTTGTTCGGTTTTGTTTATTGAATCAATTTAATAAAAAATTTTTTTTAAACCTAAACTATTATTGTTGGAAAATTTTGGATGGGATTCATTGGATTTCAGTTGCATAATACCGCATGTACTTGAGTATAGATTTAGCACGATTTCACCTAGCATTTTATAGTGCTAAAGGGCGACATCTAGATTCCTAATTTCTAGCTTCCTCTTCCCTTTCACTTCCTATAGAAATTTGAGCTGGGGTGTGGTCTCCTGCATTAAAGATTTAACACCAGCTCTCAAGCTACTCCAGGGCCGCTTTAGCTTAGACCATCACATTCCACTACTAATCATCACTAAAGTCGAACAGGTTCCTAAAACTGTATTGTGCATTGCATTGCGTGTGGTGAAGCCCACCCACAGTTCCCATTGCAATTAAATGGTGGTCAAATAACAGGCACCTCAAATGTCAGGTCTTTCGTTTTTTCCGGAACAATGGTGTCGCCTCAAGCAACCGGAGAGACAGCAGAAGCTTGTTCCAAAGAGAAGGGCTCAGGAAGGAGAAAGATCTGCCCCCTGGCTTTGCCTTTTTAATATGAGGAACTTTGGCTAAACAAAGATTTTCAGAACGGAGGGATCTCTGGGGACTGTAAAGCTTAACTGTTTTGTAGATAGTCCAGGTTAGTTTCGTAAAGTGTTTCTTGGGTAAGGAGCAGTATTTAAAGAGTGATCCTCTTTCTGATCAGGAGCCAATGAAGGCGTTGAAGAAGGCCAGTGATGTGGGAATTGCGTGGGAGCCCAAAGATGGCAGGTGCTGCTGCATTCTGAACTAACTACAGCCTATCAATCAGATTATTGGGAAGTCCTACATACAGACTGTTCCTGTAGTCTAACCGTGAGATTGTCAAGGCTTGCATCACTTGTTGTCTGGCCTGAAAGGAGGTGATTGTCCTGAGCCTCACGAAGGCGGTCGCTCCCCCACGCTGCTCCTGACCCGAGCTGGTATCGTAGCGCTGCTCGGACTATAATTGCTCAAAAGACATGTGTACTGCTAGCATTGTGGCATCTCGCGCTACTAAGGAATAATTTGATTGTTAGGAGCGCTGTGCCGCCAGACTGCGCTTCGTGTGCTTATTATTGTCCAGTGCTGTTGTACTCTGCCTGTTTGCCGATTCTCACGTAATTGTGCACTTTTATTTATTTATTTGTCTCGCATTGTCTGCTGCATTGCTTAGCCTGTGCCCCGATATCGCCCTGATTGCCTTTTGGCTCGCCGACATTTTGTTTGTTGTTTGTAGTGCCTCACAGCCCGGCTATCCGCCCCGCCCCCGCCCCGCCTCCCATCTGACCCTCCCTCGCCCCTCCCCACCTTCCTCTTATGTCTGATGCATTTGCGCGCAGCGGTCACGCCGAAGGCGCGCCAAAGGTAAGCCCGTCTGCGCCCGTCCGCGCCTGGACCGCGCCCAGCGCCAAACCCCCTGGCCCTCGCAATACCCACTCCTCCCGCATAATATATGACGCCGCTACTCTCCTTGCCCTCAACCCCGGACATACACCACAATGCTTCGAAGCTGCCCCGGGACATACCCACGGTCCTTTCCCCTGCCACTCCTGCAAATTTACCAGCATCAATAACAATACCACATCCACCGAATCCGAAAACATCTCAGATTCTAACCACCTGAAGTGCATCCTGCTGAACACCCGCTCGGTCCACAGACACACAACCGAACTCTGGGACCTACTCGACACTGCGTCACCGGACGTCGCCTTCCTCACAGAAACCTGGATGAACGCATCATCAACACCCGACATCGCCATAGCCATCCCGGACACTTACAAGATCATCCGAAAAGACCGCACCAACCAAACAGGAGGAGGAGGCATCGCCATCGTCCATAAGAACACCATCAAAATCATGACCAGCTCCGACGATAACCTTTCAACCGCCGAACACCTCCACTTCCAGATCCACACCGACCCTAGGACCACACTTAGAGGCACCCTCATCTACAGGCCCCCAGGAACCCGTAAACATTTCAGCGAAGACATCACTGACTTCATCAGTCCACATGCCCTCGCCTCCGAGAACTACATTCTACTGGGAGACCTCAACTTCCACCTGGAAAAGAAAAACGACATCAACACCACCACCCTCCTTGACAACCTGGCGAATCTCGGACTCAAACAACTAGTTGACACCCCCACCCATATAGCCGGACATACACTCGACCCAATCTTCACCTCCAGCAAATACATTTCCTTCGATCACACCACAACTCTCCATTGGACGGACCACAGTTGCGTTCACTTCAGTTACAAAACCACCTCGACCCACAACTACCCACAACCTATTCCTCGAAGAAACTGGAACAAAGTCCCCACTGACCAACTCCTCATCACTCAACCAAAACCCACCCGCCCTCTCATCGGACCCAAACCAAGCCGCCACCAAACTCAAACAATGGATCACTCACAGCGCCGATGAATTAGCACCCTTGAAAAACCATCACACCAAACAGAACAGAAAAAAAGCCCCCTGGTTTAACGAGGACCTAAAGAAATCCAAGAAGCTATGCCGCACTCTCGAGAAAACATGGAGAAAAAACCCAACCGCCGATAACATGACCACCTTCAAGGCAGCCACCCGCAAACACCACCAACTGATTCGATCCACCAAGAAATCAGCATTCAAAAATCGACTCGACAACAACGCCCATAACAGCAAGGAACTATTCAACATAATCAAAGAATTCACCAACCCCACCGCAGCCTCAAACGACATCACTCCCACCCAAGACCTTTGCGATTCGTTATCCTCCTTCTACAACAAAATTGCCGACATACATAACAGCTTCGAGAACATCTACAACGAACAATCCTCTCCAACCCCCTCCGAACCTAAACCGCCCTCTAACCACCTCAGCGCCTGGAACCCAATCACCACTGAAGACACCATCCGCCT
The DNA here is from genome assembly GCF_964261635.1 of Lissotriton helveticus. Taxonomy (NCBI): domain Eukaryota; kingdom Metazoa; phylum Chordata; class Amphibia; order Caudata; family Salamandridae; genus Lissotriton; species Lissotriton helveticus. Next base: position 1,376,110,005 of record NC_136069.1, on the reverse strand, counting down.
TATGAACTCCATCCACTCTGGCTCGCCAACCGACCCTTGTCCCCACCACATCTTCAACAAAGCAGACTCCATCATCGCACCCCATCTCCGTGACATCATCAACTGCTCCTTCAATTCTGCTACATTCCCAGAAAGCTGGAAACACGCCGAAGTCAGCGCCCTCCTGAAGAAACCCACAGCAGACCCCTCTGAACTTAAAAACTACCGCCCCATCTCCCTCCTCCCATTCCCTGCCAAAGTCAATGAGAAAGCCGTCAATAGCCAACTCGCCGCCTTCCTTGAATCCAACAACTCCCTCGATCCCTCACAGTCCGGCTTTCGAGCCAAACACAGCACCGAGACCGCCCTCATCGCAGCCACAGACGACATCCGAACACTACTGGACAACGGAGAAACAGTGGCCCTCATTCTACTCGACCTCTCCGCCGCTTTCGACACAGTCTGTCACAGCACCCTCATTCAACGCCTCAGCAACATCGGCATACAGGGAAAAGCCTTGGAATGGATCACCTCGTTCCTATCTGGGAGAACTCAGAGTCCGACTTCCCCCATTCAAATCAGAGGCCACCGAAGTCATCTGCGGTGTACCACAAGGATCATCACTCAGTCCCACCCTCTTCAATGTTTACAAGAGTCCACTCGCACCCATCGCCCGCCAACACAACCTTAACATCATCTCCTACACCGAAGACACCCAGCTGATCCTTTCCCTCACCAAAGACCCTATCACCGCCAAAACCAATCTTCACGAAGGCATGAAAGAAGTAGCCGAATGGATGAAAAACAGCTGCCTAAAACTTAACTCAGACAAAACGGAGGTGCTCATCCTAGGATCTTCCCCCACTGCTTGGGACGACTCATGGTGGCCTTCGGCTCTAGGCACAGCACCCATACCCACAGACCACGCACGCAACCTTGGCTTCATCCTAGACTCCTCACTCTCTATGACCAGACAAGTCAACGCCGTCTCATCCTCCTGCTTCAACGTACTTTGTACGCTCAAAAAAATCATCCGGTGGATCCTCCCCGAGACAAGAAAAACTGTCACCCACGCACTGGTCACAAGTCGTCTGGACTACGGAAACACCCTCTACGCCGGAATCACAACCAAACTACAGAAAAAACTCCAACGCATCCAAAACGCATCAGCGAGACTCATTTTAGACATCCCTCGCCAAGATCACATCACCGGCCACCTGAAAGACCTTCACTGGCTCCCCGTCAACAAAAGAATAACGTTCCATCAACTCACCCACGCACACAAGGCCCTTTACAAACTAGGACCCGAATGCCTCAACACCCGGCTGTCCTTCTACACTCCCTCCCGCCAACTCCGATCCACCAATCAAGCCCTCGCCGCAGTTCCGCGTATTCAAAGATCCACCATGGGAGGCAGATCCTTCTCCTACCTGTCGGCTAAGACCTGGAACTCACTCCCCACTCACCTCCGCCTTACACAGAACCACCTCTCCTTCAGAAAAGAACTTAAAACCTGGCTATTCGATAAATTATGAACCCCCTCCCCAAGCGCCTTGAGACCCTCTGGGTGAGTAGTGCGCTATATAAATTCCTGAACTTGAACTTGAAAGGATAAGAGAAGAAAAAATGTCCTGAGTACACAAAGGAGTGCAAAACCCACACCCACCACCGAGTTAATTTGGGATCAGAGTAACAGCTCATCAAATTTTAAACTCAGGTTTTTTACCACCTGATTTTGAAAAGAGGGAGGGGGGGCATCCAGAAAGTCTCCCATGGTGTCTTGGCATCGGAGCCAAAAAAAGAGGAGCTCGGTCTTCCCTGCATTGCATTTAAGTTGGATGCTGGATAGGCAACTGGACGTTATATTCAGACATTTATGAATTTTCTCCCCTGGGAAAGCCTTGCGCATCCCCCAGTAAAAGAGAATTTGAGTGTCATCGGCATAAGACACAATTTTTCCCACAAGGATTCTACCAAGGATGCCAAGGGAGTGAGATCGATAATGAATAGCAGAAGGGGAATGAGATCACACTGATTCACCTCCCAGCACAGTTTACCCCATGGCATCCTGGTAAATGCAGTTCATTTTAAATGCTTACTTGAAATGTTGTAAAAGTGTTTCACCAAAGTTGGTGCAATTAGTGCTGTTAATCTCTAAACGTGTGTTTCCGGATATTATCCTTCATCAGTAGAGATAAAAACAAAATTAATCTGTGGTTACTGAGAGAGCTGCACAATCATCTTAGGTCTCTGTACCTCTCCCTGGCCCATAGGTGCATCTCCAAGAGCTCGTCAGCTCAGTGGCTCAAGGGAGCCTTTCTAAACAGAAGGTGAATGGGAGCACACTGCTTCACCTCCAGCACAGTTCACCCCTTAGCATCCTGGTAAATGCAGTTCATATTAAATGCTTTCTTGAAATTTCGCAGAAGTGTTTCAATAAAGTTGGTACATGTTGGTGCTGTTAATCTCTAGACGTGTGTTTCTGAATATTATCCTTCATCACTAGAGATAACAAGCATTTGCAATGCAATAGGTCTCATTTACGTAATTTTGAGCTTTTGGCATTGTAAATGACTGTCTTATTTAAAAACAAAAACAAATAAAAGGCACTGTCATTTGCAATGCTAATAGCTTAAACTATCGCAAATGCGAGACCTATTGCATTGCAAATGCTTGTTTTAATTGGACTGGTCTCAAACTGCCCAAGAATTTAACCCTCCAAAGAACCAACCCACCGGCTTCCCTACAAACACACATCGGCCCAGATATAAATATGTTTATCTAAAAACTTAACATTCAGCAACTGAGAAACTACTCTTTATTGCCACGTATGCTTGTAATGTTTGTGGACACTACTTTTATGGGGCACAGTTTAATAGATTTCAGTGGTATTGTCTCCATGAGGTGGGTTGAGGGGAGGGGCAGTGGGTTTTGTTAAGCAGCCAAATTTCCGGGGATAGTGTGACTATTTAGGGCAGGCTTGTATTTTTCTTAGAATTCTGGAACTTGTAGTCTCAATAAACCCAGTATGAAACCAGGACTACAAGTCCAATAACTCTAAGAAAAAAAGTACAGGGCTAACTGGTCACACATTGATTGGGAAACTTGGCAGCTATGTACTTGGGCATCTTTTCAGGCTTGGTTCAGGGTATACCAAAGCATGGGACCTGGGTGCATTGTGCCACCTTATTAGATCTTACAAAAGACGCATTGGGTGATCAAATGTCCAGTGTTTGCATACTGCGAGGGCACAAACAGCAGTTCAGATGGCAATGCCCACTGCTGTGCAGGGCAGCGGGACAGAACACAGCTCAGACGACGGTCCCTGTACCCATTAGATCGCATCTTCCTAATTGTTGATATATTTAACGTGCCTCTGCAAGCTCAGTCAAAGAGAAAAGAGCACTGTCAGTGGAAATACTAAGCGTAGGAGGCGCTAGGGGGCGCACAGCGGAATGGCTGCCTGAACTGCAGCTCCGCCGGGCGATATCACACGATGTGATTCATTGCCACTAGAGCCCCACCAACCCACCCTGCGCGACAACGATCGGGTGCAGGAGGATGTGGAGCACAGTTGGATGTTTGCGGAGACGGACGCTTCCCCTGCATCGCGGAGAAAAACCGAGGTCGCTGTAACCCGCACCGGACTGCCTGACAAGATGGCCGGCGGCCGACCGGAGATGGGTCGCGAGCGACACACGACTGGTGGCGGGCAGTCCGCTTAACCCGACATCGGCGCCCTTCATTGCTCACGGTCCGCTGGGGACAGGGAGAGGGTCTACACCACTGCAGGCCTCTGCACTAGCGGCGGTGTCCGCATCCACATCGGCCGGTTTGCCTGACAAGATGGCGGCACTCCCTCCAGGTACGGCGATTGCAGCAGACTGACGCAGCGGGGCCCCTGCTAATCTAATGAGGTGTTCTAACGACGAGCCGGCGGGTAGTGGAACTGGGCACACTACCGCGCGCATGACATCAGGGCACAGTGTGTTGGAGGCCTTCTAACATCCGCCGACTGGGAGATCCAGGAGCAGGGGACTGGGGAGCGGACAGGCACCGGGGGCGAGTAACCACACGAACGAGAGGCGGAGGCTCCGGTTGGACTAACTGCAGGGGGCCCTGTCCACACAGGCACGTGAGCAACCATCTCCCTGATCTCTCAGCGCGGCGGCGCTGGCCGGGGCACGTCACGTTCATAGCCCTGCTGGAGTGCCACCATCAAGGAGCACCGCCTTGGGACTGACCTGGACATTGAGTGCGTCTGCTGCTTACCGCCAAAACGAAAACACGGCGAAGTCGACCAGAGTAACGAGGGCGACCAAACCCCCGTGGTGCAGGGTGCTTTCACCGCCCGCCACCATGGGCAAGCCAGACAAACAGCAGCCAAAACTCTCCTTCGATAATAGGAAGGGGACTAGGACAGTGGATGACGCAATGGAGACCGGCGGGTCTTCGATTTCGCCACCATCTACCAACATGGAGCAAATCCTGCTGGCGATTCAAACAAATCTACAGGACATCAACGGGAAGTTGGACAATTTAACGTGTAGAATGGATGGCATGGCTGCCCGACAAGAAAAGCACGGCGAACGACTAGATGAGGCCGAAACAAGGATCTCGGCGGTCGAAGACGAGGCGCGCGCGTCCACCTCAAAATGCGCGGGAATGGAGCGCATACTGGAGGTAATAAAAGCAAAGGAGGAGGATTTGGAAGCGCGCTCGAGGCGAAATAACGTGCGAATAGCGGGCCTGCCAGAATCCACCAACATAGGCCGCATGGAGCAGTATGTCGAAGGGCTCTGTAGGGATATCTTTGGAGCAGAAGCCTTCTCGCAGATCTTCATTGTGGAACGAGCCCATAGATCGCTAGGCCCCAAACCACCATCGGGTGCTACGCCCCGACCGATAGTAGCGAGGATCCTGAATTACAGGGACAGAGACGTGATCCTCCGGCTTGCGAGGGAGAAGGGCAAGATCACTCACCAGGGCAACACTCTGGAATTTTACCCCGATCACACGGTCGCTGTTCAGCAAGCACGTAGAGAATACGCCGCGGTGAAGGCCAAACTGCGAGAATTGAATGTTGGGTATTCCATGTTGTATCCTGCCCGGCTGCGTGTGGTGTGGAAGGAGCGGACGATAGTGCTACCAACTCCTAAGGCGGCCCTCGACCTTGTCAAGAAAATACAGCAAGAGGCGAGGTCGGAAGCCAGACGAGACCAGAATGGGGACTCAGACTGAGGCGCCTAAAACACTCAAACTTCACACAGCGGTAGAGACTTCTGCTCACATTACCGCGAGGGACTGCTACACTGCCACTTTCGGCTGTCTATGCAAGGTTTGTTGATGAGAGCTACCTGAGGTGAGCTGCTGGCGTTTTATATTTTGATTGTGCATTGTGCGGTGAAGGACGAGGGAGCGGCTGACATGTCTGTGACTGTAGTCCTATCCTGCCTTGCCTTATTGCAAACACTCATATCTGTACTAAACTACCAGGCTTTCCTCATGGGAGTTCAGAAACCACGGCCCTGTTGCAACTGGTCCTGCCGCTCATGAGGGCACTAGGCTGGGCCATTCTGTGTGCGTTGTGCTCGCACGTCCTCCGATATGCTGGGGGAACGACCTAAAGGGTCACAGAACTGTGGACATTGTGCTCCGACCCACATTACTAGAGGTGCACTACTGGATGGGGCTTGACCGTACAGGTTGCTGAGGTCCAGATTGGGTATGGCCGGACAACTATTAAGTGCGGGGAAAGAGATACGCTGCGTTGAATGGGAACGGCCCCTTCCATACGCGGCTGTACATTGCGATATGGAGTACTGTTTTCTCTGGATCTGCCTCACTGCCTGCGCCCAGAGAAGGGGTGGTAATGGGAATGTGGGCTTGTGGTTTAATGGACACATATTTTGCGTTTAAGGTTGATTCAAGTTCATGTCGCCTGCACCTGTATATCGGGTGTAGTGCTGTGCCACTGGCGGTCCTCCACGAGGGTACAACCCTACACAAGTTTTGCTATGAGCACCAAGTTGTTGGTTACACTGTTGGGGGAGTTGTGCTCTGTAAGGGTGAGGCTTCGGCAGATTGGGGTTGCTGGAGTGGGAGGGTTCTGGGGAGGGGGGATGCTTAACTGTTTACTAAGGCCGAAAACATTGCAAACCAACACATTCTACTTTTTGGCCCTGATGGGGCTTGTGTGTGCAAGTGGTGATCATGTAGCTGGATGGGGTCGAGACTGGGGCGGACTGCTTGAATGTTTAGGAATGAATGGTACTGTATCCAATAGGTGAGCCAGGCTCTAGAACTGATGGCAGGAGCGGACTAAACATCCTTACGTGGAATATACGGGGGTTCTCACGCCCACAGAAAATCAGGCAAGTGTTTGCCAGTCTCACCAGATGGAATATTGACATTGCATTCCTGCAGGAATCGCACCTAGCACCGCATTCTCACGCTACATTGGGGTCGAGATGGGCGGGATCGTCCTACAGGGCATCATACTCTTCCTATTCCCGGGGGGTGCTCATCCTGGTCAGAAAAGGGGTACACTTCGAAGAGAGACATGTGTCGCAAGACCCGGCTGGCAGATATGTGCTAGTGTCAGGCACACTTAGGGGGCAACACATAACACTCCTCAACATATATGGCCCGAACATTGATGCACCTGACTTTTATCGGGAGATCTGGGGACACTTGCAGGACCACACGGGTACACACATTTTATGTGGGGGGGACTGGAACGTAACATTGCGGGATGGACTGGACCGGTCTTTCCAGTCGGTGGAACAACACAAGCAGGCGAGGCTTATGATAGACCACATGATGAGCGATCTAGCATTGGCAGATATATGGAGACTGCAGCACACCGACGATCCTGGCGCTACTCACATCACAGCATCACACAATAGTTGGTCCAGACTGGACTACTGGCTAGGGTCCAGGGATGTTGCACTATGGGCTCGTACGGTAAAGGTGCTCCCACGCACATTGTCGGACCATAATCCGGTTCTGTTGCAGCTAGACATTCCGCACTACACCCCCCCCCCTTTCACTGGCGGTTTAATTCCCAGGCCCTCACAGACCCTGTCTATGTCGACACCCTGACAAAGGCGATCAAGGACTACTTCGCTAATAACTCTCAAACTACGGACGACCCATGTCTACTCTGGGAAGCCTTTAAGGCCACGTTGAGGGGTGTTTGCATTGGCACCACCATAGGTGTACTAAAAGACATCAGGAACCAGATCCGTCGCTGCGAAAGTCAGATGAGGGATCTTGAACTGAAATATGAAAACTCACAGGACATACTGTTATTACCCCAACTGCGAGACTTACACACAGAACATGCCGAATTCCTGGCGTCAGAAATCAAATATCTAGATCGTAAACATTCAGCCAGGGCTTTTGGAGAAGGGGGAAGGCCGGGGCGAGTACTGGCGCAGAAAATATGTGAGGGGCGGGGGAATTCGGCTATCCTTCGGGTCAAATCAGGGGCGGGTGTAGTTCAAACGCACTCAGCAGACATAGTCGAATGTTTTGCTGACTCTTACAGCACACTATACCAATCTCAACCAACGGCTACAGCGGAGGAAACTCACGAATACCTCCACGATGTGGCGATTGGCTGGCTGTCAGATGCCCATCGGGAATATCTGGCTCGGCCGATCACGGTAGAAGAGGTCACTGAGGTGATTGCGTCGCTCCCAAATGGCAAGGCACCTGGCCCGGATGGATACACGTCCGAATTTTACAAGAAATTTGTGGATATACTTGCCCCATATTTGGTGGACATGTACGGTGCCTCTTTTGAGGGTTCGCAGCTCCCCCCCCACTCTGCGGGAAGCTATGATCATTGCACTCCTCAAACCGGCCAAAGACCCGGACAATTGCGATTCCTACAGGCCCCTATCCTTAATAAATGTGGACTCAAAAATACTTGCAAAGTTACTAGCTGTCAGGCTGTCCCCCCTGATGACTCGCCTAGTGCTCCCGGACCAAGCAGGGTTCGTCCCCACCAGATCCACCTCACATAACACAAGATCCCTGTTTGCTCTGGCGCACTATCTAAAACCCTCGGTTAAAGCTGTGGCTGTCCTACTCGACGCCGCCAAAGCGTTTGATTCAATCGAATGGCGTTACCTGTTGACCGTCCTTAATAGGATGGGCTTTCCTAAAAGATTTGTTCAGTGGATTTCCTTGTTGTATACCAAACCGTGTGCGAGGGTTCGGATAAATGGGTACGTATCGGCCCCATTTGACATTGGTCGGGGAACAAGACAGGGTTGCCCCCTGTCACCCCTGCTCTTCGCACTGGCGTTGGAGCCACTGGCGTGCATAGTGCGTCAGAATTACAGGGAATCGGCGCTGCAATTTGCGTCCAGACCACTGCACATATCACTCTACGCGGACGACATGTTGCTTTATGTTCGCGATCCGGAAACACATTTAAATCCGCTCCTCAGGGAGTACATCCGATTTGGGGGCCACTCGGGACTGGCGATAAACTGGTCCAAGTCCTCACTGATACCCCTCACCGATTCCACTGATTCCTTTGCACTAGATTATCCACTAGAGTGGCAGAAGGAACCGATACGCTACCTAGGAGTCATGTTCCATAGGGACCCAGACGAAGTCATGCGTGCGAATTATGGTGTGGTAATCACCAAACTGGAAGATAAAGTCCGTCGCTGGATACACCTGCCATTATCCATAGCTGATCGAATAGCGATCGTCAAAATGAACATCTTGCCTAAGTTGTTATATCTCTTTAACAACATTCCCATCACGCCTACACGGGAGGTCTTTCGGCGCATAAAATCACTAGTACTAACCTTGATCTGGGCGGGTAAACAGGCCCGCATTGAACTGCAGACCCTAACGCTTCCGGTAGCAAAGGGCGGTTTCGGGGTGCCCGATTTTCTCCTGTATTACCTCTGTGCCCAGGCACAGTACGCAGCGTACTGGTACCATGAGGTCCCTTACGTCACACACGTGGCCATTGAGGAGGGAGATGCCCATCCAATCCCCCTGTCGGCGATATTGTCACACACTAGACCCCCGCTCCATTCAAAAGACATCAACACAGTAGACACCACGATCAAGGCATGGAATAAACTAGGACAACTGGCCCACAAGACCCCATTATATGCACCGAACATGCCACTACATCACCATCAGGCTTTATCAGTCACTAGCGAGAAAGTGGGGATGTCGCTACTGTCCAGAGCTGGGATCGACAAAATGAGCGACATATTTCAGGGAGGCACGTTTATAGAACTTGATCGGTTGGATTATATACAAAATCAGACTCTTCTGTTCCGCTTCACATATTACAGATTGACGAGGGCATTAAAAGAACATTACCCTTCATTCCCAGAGGAGCCGGAAACACTAACGTCATTACAAATGCTGATCACCACGAGTGATCGATCACACTTAGTATCCAAACTCTACACTGCTGCACAATCTGACATAGCAGGCCAAACACTTAAAGCCAAGGAAAGATGGGATGCATTACTGGAAGCTCCACTGACAGAGGCAGAATGGTACAGCTCATGTGCACTGACACAGATACTGACACCAAACGGGAATCTGAGGATTATCCATTTCAAGTTCATCCACCAAAGCTATTACACACCGGTGAGACTGCGCAGATACGGGCTTCAAGAGGAAGACAAATGTAAACGCTGCAACAGGGATGGGGCGGACTTTGTACATTTAGCATGGCAGTGTGAGCGTGTAGCGAGTTACTGGGAGGAGGTCACTGCCGCCCTATCGGTCATGTTGGGAGACGAGGTGCGCTGCACGCCACGGATCTGCCTGCTCGGTATTCTACCCCAATTCAGAGCGCTGAAGCGCAAATTCTGTGCTATCGCACTCCTGTTAGCCAAAAGACAGGTGGCACAATGCTGGCACAGCCGTAAGGTACCGACTACAAAGGTGTGGATGCATAGCATGTCTACTTGTAGGGATAAACTACAAACGTATGAGGAGGACTTGCCTGTTAAATCTAGGCCTAAGGATGTGTGGAGCTTTTTGACAGACTATCTGAATTCCTTACAGGAGAATGGGGAGGATTAGTTGAAGTGCGGATGACGCTGCGAGGTGAATGACTGCCGTGGGGTTGTGGCCCCTGAAGATTCTTTGGAGGAATTATGGAACACTGCTTAGCTCACTGTATAGGATGTAACTGAGAGCAATGAAAGGTCTTAAGTTGGGGAAGTTAGAGTTCGGTTGTTATAATTGCAAACTGTGAGACTCATGTCGATTGTACAATGCGTGCCCTGCCTGGAGAATACCAGATGGTTCTGACTATCGTTACCATGTGCTTGGCATATTTATCTACGATTGTACTGATTTAACACAGAGAAGTGGCGAGCCGGCCTCAGGGTTGTAGGCTCATGCTGTGTATTCTGCTTTATGTTAATAAAGGTCTTACGCAAAAAAAAAAAAAAAATAAATAAATAAATAAATACTAAGCGTAGGCAGTGCTTAATTTGCCCCAAACGATGCCCAAAATCCTGCAAGCACTGGCACAAATTAAGCATTGGACAGCTCAAGAGGCTGCAGGTCTTCTACCTCACCCAGAATCAAATACAGAACTGACACCTCTTGTAGACCCTGCCACTAGGATTTCATAGTTTAAAAAAAATATCTTTTATATTTTCATTCTGGTTTATACAATTATCGCAGTACTCAATATGAGGATATTGTCTCAAAATAATATGTGTCATAATGTAATCAGCATTTAAGAAACTGTTTTGTAAACAATGCAATAACTTTAATCCCCCCTCTGTTAGTATAATGTATTGCATGATGACTGTTGGCAAGTGGATGAGCAGCAACTCACTTAAAGTCCCAGTGGTTTCTGTCGAGTTTTTACCTCTTAGTGCATTTTTCAGCAGCTCGATTCTTCACATGAGCACTGTTTACATTACAACAGGTCACACTCATTGTATTATAGCACGCGGAGATTAAGTGATTTGCCCAGAATCACAGGATGTTGAACCAGTCCGAGAGTAGACCCTGTTTCCCCAGTTGTAAAGTCGGCAGCTCTGGCTGGAATGCCACATCCTGAGGAGACGGAGGGTGGCAGACAGAAGCCACATGAAAGCTCGGCTCCTCGTGGGCTCCAGGTTCCAACAGGCCCTCGAGCCGAGCCAGAGCCACCTTTCAGACTCGCCCACGTCTCTACTCATTCGTGAACGTGCAGTTTGTTCTGTGTCAGGAGAGGAGTTGTAGAAAGGCATGACCACGAGAGTTTCTTATATAGAGGTACTTAACTAACTTTAAGAACCAGAACTGGGGTAGCGGGTGAAGGCAAGGGTTGTTGGGTTCCTGTTTTTGTCTCACTAAACAACATGGGTAATGTTCAAGAGCTCCATACTCGGACATTATACTGACTGAGCGCAGAGGAGACTGGGCCCAAGATGCGGCAGTGAGCTGCTGAATTTCATTACAAGACCGGAGGCTACCATTATGATTTACCTATAGACATTGAAGTACTTCGAGGATGGTCACAACGTGCTATTTGCCTTATTGGCAATGCTAACGCAAATTTAATCACTGAACGTAGAAAGGCTGTTCTCCTAAGTATGAACCCGAAGCTAGCTGATCTCTCAGCTAGTGAAGATATGTCCAACACAAAAGGGCTCTTATTCGGAGACAACTTCGTTAAAACACTCGGGAAGTATGTCTCTACCTTTAATGCCTTTAGTAGGGCACAATCAAATATGCGTAGAGTCTTTGGAACTCGTTCACTTTTTGGAAGGGCTGACAGAAGGGGACAATCTGTCAGCCGCACCTCATTCCGGTCCCAGTTTTATCAAGACAACAGAGGCTATCGTCCCTATAGAGTTTTCCGAGGAAACAAAATGGCCTTAATGGTCCACAACCAGCCGACACGTGTTTCGTCGTGTGGAAGTTACCCACAACGACTCTTCAGGGCTGGTAACAAAAAACAACAGAGTGTGTATAGTATTTGTTGTAAAATACAGCACATTTCCAAATTGAAATGGTGACTGAGTGTGACTATAAATACACCCATAGAGTCATTCGTCCCCCAAAAAATCAAAACTTGGTGAAAGGGTACTGTGACTTGGGTGACTGCGTCAACATCTCATTTCTCTTATATGACTGGAACAGTCAAGTACTACAGAATTTCTTGATCTCACAAGTGCCGTATTAACAACAATCAGTTTAATTAAAACAACAACAAATACAAAACATCTCAGAGTGAAAAGTGCTCATTTGATTGGTCCGTGAGTACATGCAAATCCTTAGGTGCATGCAGATCAATAAAGATATGGTATAAGAAAAAATATCGATGAACAGGAGAAAGTACCTTGTGGCAGGCCTGTGAGTAAACAGGTCTTGAAGAGTAATGATTAATGTGGACGTGAATCTATACGGAAAAAGAGAAACATGAGCAGAGGGCAAGAATATTTTGTGGAAAGTCTCAGTAGAGAGAGAAGAAGATTGGAAATCCAGCTTACCGGTATCTGTACAACGTTAATTGATAGCGCGGAAGGTAAGCCAAAAATCACGGAGCCAGAAAACAAGCATTAATGTCTCTGTCCAGAGTAAGCATGTAGAGTTGCCGAAGTTAATAATATACGCTGTGTAGAAAAAGACCCAGTATTTGGAATTAATATTAAAGTATCAAAAAGTATATTATGTAAATCTGAACTTGTATTATCAAGGAATGCTAAGTCTATATAATCACACTGTACCTTAATACGTGTAGGTATTAGGCAGTTACCGGGAGGGGATCCACTTCATATTATTCAGTTCATAGGACAGTCAATCTCAGTATAGGCGTTAGGTTCTGTTAAGGAAAATGGAGGAAGGGGTCACTGTGGTGACTTAAAAGGCAGAAGTAAGACTTTCTTATTATATAACAGATCGTCTAGTCGATTCTCTGTTTTCAAGGTGAAAGCTAGAAAAACAAACTTGTTCTTTCCCGTTCTTTTCATAGTATATTTTAAGATGAACATAGCTCATAATCTAGATATCTCATTTAGTCAAAGAAAAGTTCTGAAGCGTAGTTATATTATTTAAAAATGATCGAGTCCCACACAGAGTTGGAGCGAGACATTCCGAAGCCCTAAGACTCCTTAAGGATTTCATTTTATGGAAGTTGAAGTAAGAAGCGGAATTCGAGTGGGCGGTTGTGATTAACCAGTTTGAGAGTACCTCGAGCATTTTCGCCTTTCCGGCATTCTAGTGAGTGGACAGAGATCTCCAACATAAAACTAGTGAAGAAGCAGATTGAGTTTTGAGAAGGATTAAGAGCACCAGTGCAACACTACGTTCCTACAGTGTGCTTTAGCGCTGCCTCTTCAAAGGGATTCAGCTCCATATATCAGCAGCAGCAATCCAACTTCGCACAGTTTTTTGACTAGCACGGCCGCAGATGGCCCCTGAAGAGGGGATTGTTCATAATCCCGAAATGCTTTGGGCAAAGTCGTGAATATTTTAACTTTGTTTATCAAGTTATTGGCGTTGAATAATTTTGGATTGTCCCACAAATATCTTGTATATCAAGCTTTGATATTCTTTGTTTGCTCGGCGAACTCTTGTTGCCCTATTTGCTGCCTTTTCATTTGGGGCATTACTGTCACCCTACCTGCTGCTATTTCATCCAGGTGCACACGCCGTCAGTCCTGCCACATCGAGCTGCCTCCCGCCGCCGCACACTCACAACATCCAGGTGCGGCCGCTGTGCGGAGAGTAGGCCCGTGGGAGTCCAACACCCAGCAGCCCATGCGGCCAGAAGCCGCTCACGAGGCTATGGCGCCAGGAGGCGCATAAAAACCAGCGTCACCCCCCGCTCCGCGGGAGCGCGCGGGCTAAGCCCCGGCAAAGGGCGGGCCGTCTCCGGCCGTCCACGGCAGTACAAGGCTGTGCTGGGCCATTCCCCTTGCATCTAACTCCTGGACCTGTCGCGTAAGACTTGAATACTACTTTATCATATTGTTAAGTAATTCGGTTTGGAAAACGTGGCCATAGTCCTCTTACGTACTATTGACTATAGTTATTTGTATCCCTCATTTTGCATTTTTTCATCTTGTTCTACTTGTAGTTTCGTAAAAGTGCATTTGTACATTGGATTATGACCCCTTCCCTAAATAGAGGTAGGAAATCAGGGGTGGGTGGATCACTGAGAGGCACACTGGATCTTTATATAACTAGGGCTGCATCAGCTGTCGAACGTGAGATTGCCATTACAGAATGGGGTGGCGTTTATCCACAGAGTATCTACAGAGGAAACGCTCTTCACTAGGTAATATACAGTGGGCTAAAACTCCACCTGCTAGTACTATTGAAACAGATGGAATAGCTGTTATTAGCACCCCCCCACAGTTACGAGACCTAACAGCCTCTACAGATCGAAATATAGACAAGTCTTCTGTAGATTTATCCCTTGAAATGATTCCTGATGAGTTATTACCTACGATTTCTCCCTTACAATCCGGAAGTCTAAAATCACATAAACCTTTAACTGGGCCAGGACAGAAAAATAAAAAAGAAGCGGGGAGGGAATATCCACAACGGAAGGAGGGCAAAAACCTTAAAGGTCTGTCAAGTCCCCCAGTTCACCACTAAAAAGTTGACTCGGGATCCAGTACCAGACAGTCTTCTCTTATCGTCGGATTCTGCTAAAGAATTAACGATGTGTATGGAGCAACTAATGAAATCCCGAATGCTGCCACTGATAGAGAGGGTTAAAAGAATGTCCACACAATTGGGGATCATAGAACAATCCCTTACATCGAATACTGATCTAATTAAGGAACTTAAACACTAGAAAATCTCAATCCTGTGGTAACACGCCCTCTCCCCTGCCATTAGTTGAGAAACCACATGATAAAGATCCTCCAGCAGTAATACAGGTAATCTGGAAGAGTCCCCAAAAAACAGCTAAGCCCCTCAAAAGCTTGGAGGGAAAGAGAGGCTAGACAGGATAGAAATCCATCGAAATCCCAATAAATCGCAATTAGGCCATCCTCATCCACCGTGCATGCAAGGGGAAACCACCAAATCATTGACCTACCACCAGAGGCCGCCCCCTATGTGGTGATATTGACGGGGATCCCAGAACTGAAGATTGGTCAACTAGAGGGGTACCAACAGCATAAAAATAAAGTGATACACTGGTAAAGTTGCAATAGGCCTCTACCCGCACACATTAACGGTGAAATTCTCCATGTTAGGAGAGTTGGCTGGCTGGGTCGTAGACCAAAGGATATAGGTGGGGATCTCATTATTATTAATTGTAAGGACCGTAGAGTGACTAGACACATGGGGGATTGGTATAGTGAGCAGGGAGAGAGTGCAATTTCAACCCGGGGCTTAAGCTACTTTCACCCTCAATCATTGTTGGGGCATCCACTAAGAGCCTGTCCCTTATACGTCCATAACAGTGAAATCCCTGGCTTTGGTTTCCCTACTTTCAATCACTTCTCCACGCTGTCTGGCCTGGAAGGAGTAGATTGACGTACTAAGCAGGTTTCTGGGAACATTCATCATATAAAACAACCAGGTCCTTTGGCAATCAAAATGGGGAATAAGCCCCTATCAAGGGGTTCTAGTAACCAACTCATGGTGTTAACCGACGCGAAAGAGGTGACACTTTACGGTAATTCAATTATTAATCCTGCCAGGTTATCGGAAATACCATTACTGACTAATGAGGGCAGAATTATTACGACACCTGATATAAGGGAAGTTCCATTAATGGAACATGCCGAATCACTACAGGAAAATACCTCTGTTAGAACTGGAACACCAATGAAGTTATTGTTTTGGAACATAGCAGGTTTACGGCCTAAGGTAGAAAATGGTAGCGGGCCAAATTTTTTACAGAAATCAAATATAATATGTCTCCAGAGACATGGACCACGTGTGTAATACATCTGCTAGGCTATAAAACATATTTTTCGCCCACGCTACCTGCTGCATCTGGCAGAGCGAAAGGTGGTTTAAACATCTACATCTCAAACCTAATAGGAAATTTGAAAATAACTGTAGTGGCTCTAGAGGCAAATTTTCAAATACTGAGTATGCATTTTGGTAATGGGGAGACTGTTCTCCTAGTAAACTTCTACAATATTACCGACTCTTGAACTATTGACCACATTGAGACAGTTGCACCTCCAATTAACCGCATTGACAAAGGTTTCACTTGTAGGAGCCACTATCATTTGGGGGGGCGATTTTAATCAACATCCTTGTCAATATAGTGACTGGAATGGGTGCGGGTTAATCGATGAACATGATGAACCCATAGTCCACTTTTCCCACGCGGGTATCAGTATCACCTTAAATGACACACTACTAGAACTGGACCTAATTATTACTAATAAAAGGAATCCAGGAACTCAGCGGTTGGACGCGACATTCATAGGGAGAGACAGGCACTCGACTATTGATTTTATTTTAATATCAAATACGGTGGCCAATCGCATAAGAGGTTTCAAAACACATATCACTGCTATGAGCGATCATTGCGCCCTCAGCATAATATTTTTCCCTCTTTATGAATATCGCACACAAAGTATAGCCAGCACTCTAAAGCAAAACACCTTGTACCTCGATAAATTAAATGGCTACTCTCTAAAATGGGAGAAAGTCAACCCGGTAGATATTACTAGGAGAGTCTAAAAAATGGAGTATTCATCTATCCATAAATGCTTACATCCGGTCACTTCGGATGTCGAACTCCTAAGTAACATTGGGGCGGTCCTTAAAGCAATTAAAAACGTACTGTTCGTAAAGTCAAAGAATACGCAGCCAAAAAAAATAGGATGGTTTAACCACAGATGCTCGGCTGCGCACTCTAAATTAAAAAAAGCGTTGCAAAAACCGGAGAGGGTACCCCAGGAAATAACTTTGAGGAGGGATTATAACTCAGCCCTAAAGGACAGGAAAGATGAGCTGAAATCGGCCCTTTGGAATCAATTGCATAAAAGTAGTAGAAACATAAACAGTTCTGCTTTTTGGGCCGTGATTAAATCTCCATTTTTATCTGACCAAAAAGATTTACCAACTATTGAGGTAGCAATCGATGAAGGGGCATGGGTAGGGCACTTTTCAAAAATCTTCAGTGACGGCCCATGCGATAAGGCTAGGCAAGGACTTATAATTCCGGTACCTCCAGGGATTTCCTATCCCCTCAAAAAAGATATAACCATCACTGAGGTTGTTGCGGCCTTAAAGGTCAGTAAAAACAGTAAAGCCCCTGGCCCTGATGGGGTCCTTATAGATCTTTTTAAATCGAACCTAGATCTGTGGGCCCCAATCCGGACAAGTGTTTTTAACGCTGCCTGTGAGGTAGGTTTAATGGACTCATGGTCCAAATCAATCATGGTCCCCATTTTTTTAAAAAAGGGGACCGCCAGGATGTATCGTGTTATCGTCCAATTTCATTATTGGACTCCCTGGGTAAAGTGGCGGGTAGAATTATCCTAGAACGCCTTCAGGGAAGGGCGGACGATGGCAGGATCCTCTCAGACATCCAGTTTGGGTTCCGGGAGGGTTTCGGGACCATTGAACAGGCCCTAAACCTGACATTGTTCCTGGGAAAATATGTAAGTGCAAAGGCGGGCAGTATCTACATGGTTTATGTGGATCTGTCAGCAGCCTTTGACTGCGTTTGCCATGCAAAACTCTGGTCTTTCCTCCAGGACATGGGAGTGGACCTTCCCCTTGTAAACTTCCTTCGTGAATTGTATTCCAACGCTTCAGCAAGGGTAAGGTTTGGGGTAAACGGAGAGCTATCTGCCCCATTTAGGGTAGAGCGAGGAGTCAGACAAGGTTGCGTCCTGGCTCCCTTCCTCTTCACACTTTATACCAACGGCTTGGAGAGAGCCATGCTGAATGGGAGCCAGGACCTTCCAACTATAAGAAAACATCTGATTCCATCTCTACTCTATGCGGATGACGCAGTTCTATTAGCTCGCACTCCCAGAGAATTACAAAAGGCCCTAGATAGATACACTGAATTTATGGGTAAGCTGGATTTGAGAATCCACAAAGAAAACCTTTGTCATGATGGCTGGTCCCGGGAAAAATAGGACAAAGGATATATATTTGAACCAGGAGAAGTTGGCTACTGCAGTACAATACCCATACTTGGGAATAATCATAGACAATAAATTAAATTGGAATGCAGCTATCGAGTCCAGAAAGTTCCATCTTATTAGAACTACTAAGGCCCTTGTTAACTTCTCAAGAAGATTAGGGAAAAGACCACCAGTTGAACTTTTAAAAATATACACAGCTAAATGTCAATCTGTAGCGCTATACGGAGCTGGAGTGTGGGGCTACGCAAACAAACAACTTGCAAGTGGCAGAGAATGGATGTTTGATATATCTCTTAACCTTACCCAAGAGTGCATCTACCTTCTCATGCCACATGGAACTGGGGATTTCCCATATCTCAGACTTAGCCAGAATACAACCTCTTTTGCTCTGGCACCGTATATGGTCTTCAGACAAAAACATTCACCCAGCAAATAATCCTAGATTGTATGAGCTGGACCATGTACGCAAAATTGGTTGGTTATCATACATAAAATCTTTTTTAACCAATCTGGGATGGGCAAAATATTATCTGGTTCCTTCCACCATTCAGACTATAACCAGGAAGGCATTACAAGTGGCCTCCCTTAGCCATCTTGAAGAACTAGGGTATGCTAATGAAGCCTCAAAACCTTCTGTCCAACACTGTACGGCGGTTCAAACTACCTCTAGTATACAGCCTTATCTAACTTACGATTTTACCATCTTCGAGAGATTTCTCTTAGTCAGATTTAGGCTAAATATGTTCCACCGACTGGTTGCTTTTCCAACTAGTAACTGGGATTCAGTTCTACCTTGTTGCCCTTGCGATGAAATTTCAACTCAGGCAACAATCCACACATTTCTATTCTGTACATTTTATGGGGACCACAGAAGGATTTGGATAATCCGGTTATTAAAACTTATGGGCATCAGAAGGTGTCGCCCGCCATTGTTAGCCTTACAGTTCCTGGGTGAGGAATGGTCAGCAAGATACATTGTTAAGTAATGAAGTGTATCGTTCGTCACCGATTGAATCTATGAATTATGATCCTCAACTTGGTTGTGCATTACATGAATTTGCCTCCTCATAAGTAATTAATGATGTATCAGGAGACCGCCCCTTGTTAGAATTCAATTGCTAATTAGTTTGTTCATTTTTATAAATAGGTTTCTTTTTGATGGTTTGTATTAGAGTCCTGTATTTGGAATTTTATGTAAAAAATGATATGAAATTGATTTTATGAAAATGCTTTTATGGTTTTTAATATGACAAAAACCGAATAAAGAAACATTTGATTTGACTCCTTAAGAACTTTTCTTTAGCATGTAATAGACAATGATACCTTCGTAAAATAGCAGCTGACCTTATAAAAGGTCTCACCAATCCTAATTCCAACCTAATAGCTTCTATTTAGACCATAGAGTTTAAGGTGCAGATAATGCAAAGACTTTCCCCTTCCACCTTATGCATAAAGTTCTATTGTTTAGTATTTACTGTCTCTGTTGCATACAAGAGGGTCTGAGGAATCTTGATTTTATATACTGTGAAGAAATGATTAAAGTGTCTGATCTGTTGCTCCATAAAGTACCTTTAGGGTATTTCAATGGGCAAACGCCTTATTTGATATAGGTGAAATATGGTCGCTATTAGTCAAGTTTGCTGACAAAATTCTTCCGTGATAGGGGTTGGATTTTACTACAGCTATGGCAGTTTTATTAGAAAACCACTTATTTTTTGTATTTATCGGACACATCTTTGGACGAAACCTCACAATATTAGCTATATTTACGTTTAACTTCAAGAACTGGATGTCTTAGTATAATGGCAGGGTATGAAGTCGTCTCTGAAGTCCTTTAGGAGTCCGATCTAAGAAGCCAATATCATCCGCATAGAGGAGTGTGCCTAAGGGATAAGAGCCTAGTTTGGGGGCATCACCAGCTATCTTACATAACATCAGACAAATCCGCTATAAATAGTGAAAAAAGAGAGTAGGCCAACAGGCATTCCTGTTTAAATCCATTTCTGGAGTCATACCTCGCCTGCCTCGTAACATCACAAGACAAAAGTATGAGTGTGAAGAGCAATAATGAGTTTCAAAAGACCCCCTAGAATTCCCATGGCACACTACGTCCTCTAAAGGGTCTGCCGGTCAAAGCAATCAAAAGCAGTGGAGTAGTTGATATAGGCTGCATAGACAAGCATCCCCCTTAGTTTTACATATTGTACCAGAATAAGATGTATTACAGTTATATTATCTAAAATCGATTGACCAGCTCCAAAGGTATAATATTTTTTTCTTCCACCCATTCTAGTAGGTTAGATTGTAAACATTTAGAAAAAAAATTCATTCCTGTGGCTTCCAACAGAGTAATCTGCCTAAAATTGCAGCATGAAAATAATACTACCCCTCTGATGAATAGGGACTACTTGAATGATAACGGTAATGGAAAAGTGCCACTAAGTAGGTCTTGATCCAACTTTATGATAGTAGTGGGTAATTGATCTGGGCTCCTTGCACCTGTATTGCTGGCAACATTAAGATAATGCAACACCTCCTGTTTTGGAGCAGAGGAAGGCGAGAACATCTCCCAACTGATATTTCACCTAGGGACTCTAACACTGTTGCTATCAATACGATTATTCAAAGCATAGAGAGAAAGTATATATTTTTCCCATTCCATGCTAGTGATAGTATCTATCCTGGGTTTAGAGAAAGAACTACTATTCTCCCTTATAATTAAAAGCTTTTTAATTTTTAGATTTCAGTGCTTTAATTATTTTTACCCAGATGGTATCCGAGATCTTTTTTTAAATTCTTACCCACCTAGTTCTTCTTTTCTAATAAGAGATCTACTTATTATGCTATTTGGAGTAAATAGTATATTGGCTTCTTTCTAAGAGAACAATAAGCTTATTAAAACAATTTTTGAAATTATTCAACTGCCTCTTGGGTTTTTTAGATGGGGGTCTACTAAACTCGGGGTTACCCTCACAAATCTTTCCATATGCTCCTCGAATACATGAACAGGTAACTGACCTAAAGGCGGAAGGGTCGCAGTAATTTTCTCTAATTCTATGGATAACAACTGCTTATCTTTCTTAATCCACAATATTTTTCCATTGACAGCTCTAAATAACGCGTCATCACATCAGGGATTTGCCATGGGTGTACGTCAAGTTTCCCATTGAGAGTAAGGAGCAGTATATTCTGGTCTCTCCAAATAATATTTATCACTTTTAAATCTGATAAATAGGGAAAAATCATAAATGAACTGATAACGTAATAAATTATTGTAGTTGATATTGCTGTGACATGGGTGGGATGAGCTGGAAATCACTCTGTAATTTCCCATGAAGGTTAACTAAATCTTGTTCCCTGCATTCCTCGAGGAGCAAAGTTCCCCTTTTATTTGACTAAGCAGTAAGGGAACACAGTAGCCAGAATATTACCAGCCTCTTCCTGTTCTTTGTCCAAAAATAAGGCAAGTAAAAAAGTTGAGGCAGTGGCATTAAGATCTCTCTTAATTAGAACCTTTGAGATACCTGCTTTCTACATGATCATACTTATAAAATGAAAAACACATGACCAGGTAAAATATAAAGGTTGAGCCAAGTAAAAGGAAAATCAACGCAGTGACCCGAGTTCTGCTCTGGGAATACAATACAAAGTAATTAATTAGATTGATGAAAATAAACAGAATATGAGTGAGTAAAATTTGTGGACAATAATGTGGCTAAACCCTTACTAGCATGGTCTCTCTGACTCAGTGGCAGGACGGCTAATCGCATAATAATTTTCAACCTCAAAAGGGGCAGGTGTCCATGTTTCTTGTAGACTAATTACCAAAGGACATAATGCATCCAAATTCCGAATTTTCCCTAAATTATTCCAACAGTACAATTTTAAGGGAATGGGTCGTACTATTAAACACCCCAATTAGACCCATTTGAAGCAGCCACTTTTCCACTATTTGAAAGACCTGCTAACCTGTCCCACTGTGATACATAATACTTTTTTGGCTTCAGGCCAGATCCATATTCATTGCATAAAAAAACCCATCTGGCATCAGCCTTGCAAGAAACTGTTGATTTTGCATTAATAGCCATTACTTCCTTTGAAACAGTACTTTCCTCAATGGAGCATATACCTGACAAATAATTTTTCCCACCAGGAAATCCAACAAAAAGGATAGATTTAAAAAGGTAGAATCAACCTCAAACAAGACAATAAAATCTAAAGATTATTTCCTCCTTTCTCTTTTGCATTTTTTTTCTGGTAAGTAAGAATATGTTGAGGGTCATTTTCCAGAGTGTCAGACAGTCGACATAGCACAAAGGCAGATGAGATCAGACTCAATACAATCGATTAGGCGAATATATCCTTTTCAGAATCTTACTAGTCCCAATGAGAGTGATCATTTGGAACAAAGTTCTTCAGACCAAGGAACTTCTTATCAACCTACTTATCAGGTATAATATCTCTTTTAATCACAAGTTCTGGCTCCTTTGATATAAGCCTACTTGAATCACTGAGATTCTCAACAACAACGACCGATTGCGGATTCAACAGCAAATTGCATCCTTTCCCCCCCGAGACTACTGACTTCTCAATAGAAGAAATTTCCATAAAAATTTTTACTGGTCTCCCCCCTTTATATCTAACCTTCTCAGCTTTCTTTTAGCTTTTTTCCAATTTTTACTTTTCTTGGGGGGTCAATGGCTTTTCAATAGCCACTTCCCTTTTACCTTTCTTTTAAAAAACTGAAAAAAACTTCAGTTGCATGGACTGTATTGAAGAAGAACAGTTTACCCAGTGCTATCGTTGGTGTTCAGTTTGGAGAAACTTGGAGATAAATAATTTTCCATAAAGAGAAACTCTAGTGAAGATAGGCCTTCCTCAGAGATTGATTTATGCATGCATCTGGGTTTTTAAATAGGACAGCAAACTTGGAGACCAATGCCTATCCTTCGGATAAGACTATCTAGGACAGCCTGCTTATCAACTGGTACATAGACACCCTCAGAATCCATTGGAACTTCTTTCAAAATTACTGACAATATGTCCAAAATATAATCAGAGCGTTCAGTGTTTTTTTCCAGAAGATTCATGACAGAAGAAAGAATTCTCTCAAGAAATTGAGGTGTTCTGGAGAAGCAAAGAATCACCAGGGAGATTCAATGATGGATTAAGCAATAATTCTGATGCCACAGAAGGATTTGGCCATGACAAAACATGAGGTGTACTGCAGACAAGTTCCTCTACCTTTCTCTTTGATAATGTCAGCACTCTCTGAGACACTTGTGCTAGACACTGAAGTAACAGTCTTAAACTGTGATATGATCGCACGCACAGCAGTAAGCAGCAAGGAACCTTCGTAAGAGCTTGTACCAGTTTTATCTTTCTACTGTTATATATTTTAGTGCCGCAACTCTTTAGGGCATTTTTTTTTTTATTTTAAAATTTTATTCTACCTCAAAGCACTTGCACCTTCTTGCTAGTCCCCGGTCCACCGCGGCTTTGCGGACGATTGTTGCAGATGGTCTCGGCTCCTTCCCTCAGACAACTCATTTATGGGGGCTGGACCTCCCTTATTTAGAAGCATGCTGATCCAGACGCGCAGCGGGCGGGCCGAAGGCAAGCCAGTCTGCGCCCGTCCGAATCCAGCCAGGGCAAGGGGCCAGAACCCCTGCTTCTCCCCCCAACAAAGTATCATTGTAATTCAGTAGATCTGCTCCAATTAAAGGGAACAACTCTAGATAAGTGGCTTCACACCATTAACCCGGACAATAACCTTATCAAGTGCGCACACTGTTCTTTCAAACTGTCAATACACTAACATTCTAACACTTCCATCCCTAAATCCTATATAAATGTTCCTCCTTAACTGTAGGTCACTGCCTAAGCGTGCAACAGAAATCTCCATTCTTTTGGAAGGGGAAGGGCCAGAGGTGCTGTTCCTAACAGAAACCTGGCTCACCTTAGGATCTGACCCTGATCTTGTTCAAGCTGCTCCTCCAGGTTAGAATATCCAGAGGCTAGATCGGACCTCCGGTACAGTGGAGGGATTGCCATTATTTTTAAAAGTCACTTGACCTGTCGTACTGCCAGAAGTCCTTTACCAGATTGTGAAAACCTTGCATTCGCCATTGAGTTTCCACCCATGCTTACTTACCATGTTGGGGATATTACTCTATCGGCACCCTGAGTCCGTGGGTCAATTCTGTAAAGCTATATATGATATAGCTGCTAACTTGTCTAGTACTCCCACTAACTTTACAATATTGGGAGATTGTAATCTTCATTTTGACAACCCTTCCCAGTAGCCAGCAGCAGAGATAATAAATGACCTTGAAGGTTATCAACTTCTTCAAAAAGCTGCTCTTCCAACACACATGAAAGGACACCTACTAGATCCCATTTTTTTCAACTCTGGAGTACTTAGTAGGAGGGATACCCATCTCAGTACCATGGTCTGACCATCTTCTCATCTCACTCCTTTCACTTGGCCCCCCCAATCATGCCACGCCGCCTATCGAGCCGGTTATAAAAAGGTCTCGTCCCTGGTCCAAACTCCCAATAGACCTATGGTATTCTAAATTAGAAAAAACTAAGCCAGCTCCTGGCCCCAATGCAATAACTCCCAACGAAAATTTTAATAGGTGGATAGAAGGTTCCTTAGACATAGTCCTCCTTATAAAATCCACCCAGTTAAAAACTGGATCCAATAGAAGGGCTTGGTATTCTACAAAGCTCTGGGCATTGAAGTAAACATGTAAAAAACTTGAAAGAACCTGGAGGAAGGACTTTTTCCAGAATAAGAAATCGGAATACAGGGAAGCCATCAAACTGTAGAAGACAGAAATTAAAGCTGCTCAATCGGCATATTATGAAAAATAAATATGCTCGGCTGGGAACTCGCCAAACAAGATCTTTCGCATAGCAAAAACCCTAATCAGAGTCCCCCCACCTCCTGTGACCTTGGATATCCTAGGCTCACACTGATATATTAGCAGACTTTTTCCCACCTTAAAATATAAGAAATCTACACGTCTTTTTCACCGATGGATGGTCAAACATGGGACCCCCGCCCCCAGTTTAGATTCTCCTCTGGAGTCAATTCCTCTGATGAACCTCGAGGTGCTTGAAAGCTCCACTTCAAAAGTAAAGAGTGGCTCGCCTAGAGACTCAGTACCTCTACACATCCTGAAACAAGCTGCCACTACCATTGCCCCCACTATATTGGAACTGATCAATGCCTCACTTGCCACCGAAGTGGTCCCTCCCTCCTTGGAAGAAAGCAATGGTTAAGACACTCTTAAAGAAGCCCAACCTTGACCCGGACTCCCTGGGAAACTACCACCCCATATCTCTTCTCCCAGGGATCAGTAAAATATCTGAAAAATGTTAATTCCGTGCTGTCTGCCTACTTAGAGTCCCAACCCTCCTCCATCCGTCACAGACTGGCTTCCGACCTCTTCAAGGTACTGAAAAGGCCCTACTATCTGTTGTCGAAGAGTATAGGTCAAATCATGGATGCTGGAGGTACTACAGTCATCATCATTTTAGACCTCAGTGCCGCCTTCGACACAGTCAATCATCAAATCTTGGCCCATAGACTCAGAAGATTGGGGGTGACTGGGGTCGCGCTGACATGGCGGCAGTCCTACCTGGAGGACAGACACTTCCAGGTTTTTGAAGGTGATGTGACCTCAAAACAGTTACCTCTCCGCTGCGGAGTGCCTCAGGGGTCTTCCCTGGGTGCCGCCTTATTTAACATTTACCCAAGTCCTTTGGCAGAAATTGTACTGCCTTTTGGGGTACAAAGTGACATATGTAGACGATACACAACTTGTTGTGGGACTCAACCAGGCAGACAAATCCTCCCCCAGCCTCTCTCCCTGCTTGAAAGAGGTAGCCAAATGGATGAATGGCTCCTTTCTGAAATTGCCTGGAGGGAAAACTGAGATGATAATTTTGGGGGATCCGTCTCTATTTGATCCTATTTTAATGTGGCCAGCTGCCCTGGGCCCTGTTCCTGCCCCAAAAGTCAAATAAAAGCCTGGGTTTATGGCTGGATCATGATTTGACTTTCAAAGCTCAGGCACGTAATGTGGCGGTCTCATGCCATGGCATCCTAAAGATGTTCCGCAAAGTACTCCCGCTCCTTCCCTTCCAGGTAAGGAAGATCATGGTTCAGGCACTCAATCAATCACATCTGCACTATGGAAATTCCCTTTATCTTGGGGTCCCATGCACTACCCTCACAACATTTCAGACAGTTCAAAATTAGGCAGCCAGAATCCTTCTGTATATCTCGAAGTGCCAATCGGTTAAATCAGGCCTGAAATCTCTCCACTGATTACCCATCAGGGAGAGAGTTCATTTCAAGGCTATGAGCATTGTACATAAGTCTTTAACCAGAAAGGGCCTGCCTATTAATCATTCTATTGTCCGGCCCTACCGTGCAAACAGATGCCTCCCGTCAGATCTCCATCTTGCTGTAGTTCCTAGAATTTGGAAAACTAGAAGCGGGGGACGGCGGTTCTCATACAATGCTGCCAAATACTGGAACTCCCTCCCTCTTTACTTGCGCAAGGAACACAACCAGCTTGCTTTTTGAAAGTCATTAAAAACATGGCTCTTTCCCTAGTTGGATGGCGCTGTTGCCCGACGCCATCAGCGCTGGGATGCCCTCGGGTAGCCATGCGCTATATAAATGTATTTTTAATTAGGTAGCTGTCTCTAGAGTGTCAAACCTGTTGGATTTTCTAACTTTTCTCAAGACCAGCTGGTGGATCCGAGCCCAGATAAGTGTTTTTTCTGCCACAGACAATTATGAAGAATACTCCCATCTCCCCACCAAAGGATCATCCAATTGTGATTTTTTTAATGTTATTTTTATCACTTCTGTCACGGATAGCAAGGCAGGTTCCACTTTAGAGACTTCTTCACCAGATCTCATGAAATATACTGGAATAGTTGACTTGTCTTAAAATTCCCAGATGTGATGCCTTATTCCGGAGTGGATTTCATTTAGTGTTTTGACAGCACTAAATGTTTAGCTCCAATTCACCATCCGAAGAGAGTAAGGGCAATAAGATTCTTGGAAGTGTGGGACAGTCAATCTGCAGCTGTACAGGCACCTAGGCCAGCCACTTCCCCAATCAACTCTCGGCTTCCATGAGCCTAGTGTGCAGCAAAAAGGTATTTGAAAAGGGGCTTGCAGACACAGCCTACCTTCTTCTACTGCAGCTCCACCTCCACTTATAAACTAAGTGAGTACTATGGCACACAATATGCCAAAATCCAAGGTTTTAAGCATGGAAATCATTTTCACTCAATTCGAAATGCTCCTGGCCAAAATGTAACCAATCAGGCTGCTGCCACGAGCTCAGAATCAACCACTGACTGCAACCACACACCCTGTTTTCTGCACTCCCACATGCCGGTAGTCAAGACCCCTCTAGTACAGCATTTGGCTTGAGGAAATAGTGGCAATGGGGTGATAGAGATAAAAAAGTCAACAATGTTGTGCAAGCGGTTGGGCCTTTTAGGCTTTTAGGGGCAGTGGAGTGTGGACTATCAAAACACTGAACAGCCCTACAGCAGCTGCTGCCTTTCAGCTCTTGCTGCTCATCACTCCCCTCTTCAACTTGAGACCTTGGATGAGTCCCATCTTCAACTTGAGACCTTGGATGAGAGGCATGGCCTGCAAAATGCCAAATACCAAAGGAAAATAAACAAGCGGCAGAGCTTGGCATGACAAGGGCCAACTCCCTCCGCAATCTCACTTCGCACCGCCAGCATGGCGAGCCTCACTCGCTACACACGTTTGAGCTTCTTCCTCATCCCCTTCACAGCTACCCTACCTGAATCTCTTGCACTCTGCGTCCAACTTGATTAGACCGGACGTGACATAGCGCTCTCTGGTAATCTGGCTCAGCTCCAAGGTTTACTCGGTAAACTTTAGAAATGCCACCTGCTCTATAAGCCCTTGGGTCGTATTTTTATACCCAAGAAAATGAAAGAGGCAGTGTGTAGGGCTGCAAGAGGGCTGTTAAATTAATGTAAGTATATTTTGTTTAAATGTTTTCAGGGCCTATTATAGGCAGCTGGCGACTGTTGATAACTCCACTTAAATTATGTGGAGGATGTTATGAAATGTAAAGAGTTACTAGGTTGGCTAATTAGGCAAAGAAGCCAATGAATAAAAACTAGTGTGGTAGAGCCACTGCGGTCTTGAAACTTGTAAACATATTTAGCTGAAGCTTGGTCCTTAAAGGCCAGCAGATACCACATTAGTTTCTTTAAATTAAAAAATCTAGTTATACTCCACCTTGGTGACATCGCTCAGGCTCATAAGAAGCATGACATGGATAAATCCAAGAGAAATCTGGACATATGTTGTGTGATAGGAGCATGAAGGTGCATTCAGGGAATTATGCACAAGGTGGCTTTCACCGAGAATCTCATATCCTGGTTGCCAGACTAAAATCCTTGCAAGCCTAGAGGAGGTTTCTTTAGGAGTTATGGGTCCTTCTCTGGCCTTGTGGGTGGATACATGAACAGTGTTTATGAATTTTGGTAAAGCATCACTCATTAAGAGTGGCTCAGAAAAAGGGGGGGGGGGGGAGCGCTAGCTCGCGGTCAAGATGGTCGCTTGAGCCGAGAGTTCCCCCGCTTCACGCCACAATCCTTGAAATTATCCTGTGGGCTGCGTGTCCAAATCCGGCCCTGTGCCCACCGTAGGACTCAGGAAATACTGGGGAGTGCATCGCCAAAGAAGCGAGTTTATGGCTTGCTCCCTGCCCGTTTCCCGGACTGAGGTGCCTGCGAGCTCCAGAGCCGGTGGCGACGTGTGGCCTACTCCGGCTCGAGTAGAAGACCCCTGGCTCTGTCCCGACTGATGGACGGCGGCGCGACAGGAATGCGAAGGCAGACGCTATCACGGGTGTGAGCGGTGTGTTAGATCCCACCTCCCCGCTTCAGAGGCCGCAAAGTGTCCCGCACGGCCTGGCGCGGTGAAGGTAGGCGGGAGACGGAGAACAACGGCAGCGTGGGGGGACTGTCCCCGCCCAGAAGAGCGGCGCGGCAGGATGTATGTCATGACAACGTGGGCTTTACCCGCGCTGCCATTACGACACATCCATAACAACGCAAGTCGTAATGGCAGCGCGGGGTAAAGCCCGCGTTGTCATGGTTGTTTACCAGCACGGCAAACCCCTGCGATGAGGCCTGGGGGGCCTTATAGCCCTTGGAGAATACCGCAGGAATAACGCCGGGCTGACCACTGCCGGTGCAGCCCCCCGGCACCCTAACAGCGATACTCAGCGGCTGCACGGCGGAGGATCCTCCGAGACGGCCTTTCCACGCTTGGTCTGCACGGGGTGGCACATCCCCCTCTCCAGGCGGCGACCAGCGGCACTTCCAGTGGGCGCCCGCCGCGGAAATGAACTCCGGTGTGGTGTGCAGACCGGGGGGTAATTAACTTGAAGGTGAGTCCATTGACTACACGGCCCCTAGTACTGCGCGAGCTATGGGGCCTAGAGGCGGTCTGGGTGGAGGATTGGTCACCATTTTGAAGACTCGGGACATTGCTGCTTTTCAGGTATGCCTGCTGAGTGCAACCTCAGACGCTCCAGGGGGTACTGTAGATACGCGCCCCCCTTCCCGGGAGGAGTGCATGCCCTCTCCTGTGACATCTGCTGCTGGGTGAGCCTGTGGAGAGAGAAGTGAGGCAGCAGACGTTCCATGCAACCTTTGGATGGCACAATACCGGGGCGCAGCGCACAGCCACAGCGGCCCCTGGGACCGATAGACCCTCTGAAACTTGGCAGCGGATCTCACTACATCTGAGGAGAGGCCAATTGGAGGACTGGTGAAGGCGGTTTGGGGCGAGAGGGATATCCCGTTGTGGGGGCACAGCACAACCCCGACAGATACGATCGCTAGTAACTCACCTCACTGTCCCTAATAATCCTGCTATAAGTGGTTACCCGGCCTGACGTCTACCGGCTTGTGCGGACTACTTCTAGGGGGGAGTCGACCTGTGGTTCAGCAATGGGGCTGGTGGACAGAACTCAAACAAAATTATCATTTGACCCGAAGAGGACTAAGGCGAGCGAGACGGGGCTGGAGGAGGGGGGTCGGTGACCAGGATCCGGCCGGAGGGGACCAACAGCAAGACATTCGTGGCTTGCTGATAGCTATGGAAAAAAACCTTCAGGGTGGGATTGCCTCATTGGGAACCAAGATAAATGCGCTCACTTATTGAATGGACCGCATGGCCGAGAGGCTGGATAAACACGCCGAACGCCTTGATATGTCGGAGCGAAGGCTGACAGAGGTGGAGGAGGCTCACACAAACCTAGACGTGGAGCACAAACAGTTGGGGAGGGTCCTCCAGGTCATTCAGGATAAGACGGATGATTTGAAGGCCTGTTCTCTGGGCTGTAATCTCCGCATTACCGGCCTGCCGGAAACTACCCCCACAGGGAATATGGAGCTCTTCATAGAAAAGTTGCTGAAGACGTTGATGGGGGTCACCGCCTTTTCAGCAATGTTTGTAGTGGAGAGGGCCCATAGATCTTTAGGTCCGAGACCGAAGCCGGATGCCCCTCCCCGACCTATAATTGCATAATTGTTAAACTACAGGAATCGTGCCAGAGAGAAACAGCCATTACAAATCGAGGGATCGACAATTTTCCTGTTCCCGGATTTCACGGTCAAAGTACAGGAGGTGAGGCGACAGATTGTTCCAATGAAAAGACAACTCCCAAGAAATTGGAGCCGACTACACGATATTGTATCCAGTGAAGCAGCGGGTCAATCGACAGGGGCGATCCTTGATTTTCACTGACCCTAAAGCTTTACAGAAAGCCCTCAAAGAATTGAGGAAGGAACGACGGCCCTCTCCCGAGAGGGCACTCCTGTATGAGGCGGCTGGAGGATCACTAGAAGAACAGGACTTAACGCGAAATACGAACACTAATGGTACTTTTTGTGTATGCTGTGTGATCAGGAGGGATGTTACTGGCATTGGTTCGTGAGAGGGTCCATACTGCCATGGTGTGGCCGATCCCCTTTAGTTACCTTGCTATGTTTGGACCTACCCGATGGATGGGTGGTCGGGGAAGGGGGTGGGGGGGAGGGCCTTGAGGCATATATCCGGTGTGTTAGATACTTTGCTGCTCAGATTTGTGCCCTCTCTGGGGGTGGGTGGGAGGCCCCGCTGGTTGTCCTTGGACCTCTAGGGCTGCGAGGTGGTCCTGGGTGGGAAGGGGGGGTTCATCGCATTAAGATATCCTTATGGTGGGTTGCGATTAGGGTGCTGATTGAAGACTAACCCAGCCCTTGTGAAGCGGGGGAAACGGTCCTTAGGGACCACAAAAGCATTTTTCTTATTTTTGTTTTTAGCGAGCTACATCCACCCCAGCATGAATAAACACATGTGGAATGTTTTTTGATGTGGAGGGATATGGGGGGGAAGTGGGTGTTCACTGTTTGGATGGGAGGGGTGAATATTGCAGCCAAGTTGGGGTTGGGCAGGCGTGGGAGGGGATTGGGGGGGGGGGGGGGGGGTTGGATTGCAAATGTATGTTCCTCTGGTGGTTTCTAATGCTGTCTTCGAGTACAGGATCGCCGGGACTCAGGTCCTTTAGCGAACTTACCCTTTCTGTTTCTATGAAGCAAGCAGGAGGGAATTATCTGATGGGGAGGTTTAATGTTTTTTGGATTCTGGTTGGCTATATGACACGATTGAGGCATGTCACGGTACGGATGTACAAACTCTTGACTCTACACTGTGACTCCCTTCCCTAAGAATGACTCCTAGGTGGGCCCACCTGAAGGACCCCTAGATTCTCTGGTCCCATCGACTTGGAATGTCTGCGGTCTTAATGACCACCAAAAAGTCCAGTAAGTACTGCAATTCCTTACGAGACATGTCGATATTGCACTCCTTCAGGAGACTAGTCTCCTCCCGGACAGCCCAGTTCTCCACACTAAAGGCCTCCTGGGCAATGTTCACGCAGCAGGATTCACCTTGCATGCTAGGGGGGTACTGACATGGGTGAACCCGAAGACCTCGATAACACTGACGCCACTAGAGATGGATGGGGAGGGACGCTTTGCTATTTCCAGATGCGGCGGGAAAACCTTCAAAGCATATATTAGAGGGGTCGCTATCGCTAAAGAAGCGGGAGTCCTTCGATCGATTCGGAATCGTATAGAGACTCTAGAGAAAAGGCTGAAAGAGTTGGAGGCGCTACGCATCACCGATCGAAGTAAAACGCTTACTCGCAAGCTAGCGCAGACGCTACGTGAATACCATGAACAAGCTGATGCGGAAATAAAACATCTTGGGAAGTATGCCACTGCCAGAGTTTACAGTGAAGGGAAGCACCCGGGAAAAGTATTTGCACAGACGGGTAAACAACGCAGAGACAGAACTGCGATTCCGGATATGATGGCACTCCCATCGGACCCGCCTGTCACTGAGACACAGGTGGCGGAGCTGTTCCGAGAATACTATGCAGCCTTGTATGCCTCCCGAGTGCCTGCTCCGGAGCAGCGTATTCTAGACTACCTAACACATTGAATTACCGTGGTTGTCTAATGTACACAGGGAATTCCTAATGCGACCAATTGAACGCGAGGAGATAGTTTGGGCTCTGTTGGGGATGAAAGCTGGTAGCGCGCTGGGTGGTGATGGCCTCACAGTGGCCTTTTACAAAGCAAAGCATTCTTGGATCTACTAATCCCGCAGCTGCTAGCGTTATTTGAGGATATTTGCACCTCTGGGGTGATGCCGCCGACCATGCGGGAGGCGATACTGGTGTTCGCGGCCATGCAGCACACGCCGGGAGGTTCCCGCGGTGGCAATCTTTCTTGACATGGAAAAGGCTTTCGACTCGGTCGAGTGGCCTTTCATGCGGCAAGTTCTTGGCCGAATGGGAGTCGGGCTGTTTTCCTCCAGCTTCTGGCATCATCGTATTCTGCTCGTATCCAGATTGGTTCTTTGGTTACTGACTACATACACATTTGCAGGGGCACGAATCAGGGCTGTCCCCTATCTCCTATACTCTATGCTCTATGCTCTGACGGCTGAGCCACTAGCTTGTGCATTACGTGAATATCACAGGCAGAGGGGTATACGGTTCCTAAGCTATCGTCAAATAGTATCCACATATGCAGAAGACACCCTTCCATATGTCCGGGAACCCGAAGTCAACCTCTCCCCAGTCCTGCGTGAGGTGGTGCTGTTTGGTTCCCTCTCCGGTATTAATGTCAACTGGCATAAGTCCACTATGTTCCCTCTCACGCCTGCACACGGTGCAGGTGTGTGGTTCTGAAATTCTGGACCCTGCTGTTATCCCGGTATCGAGATCCAACACCCGTGCCACAAAATATCAACGTACCAGGACGAATTTGGTGTCGACGGACCGATAATGATTAGGACATCATCCCTATGCATTTGCTTCATGATTGAGGGATGCCAACACCCCTAAACCATAGTTTCCGTTCCGACCCCTTAGACTCCATTTTGTAAAACGGCATCCATCTTGCATCTTGCCCTCATGATAAGTCAATTGAGTAAGGTCGAGCTTGATCTAAAAGGACACGTCCACCTTCTCTGACTCCCCCCTGACCTGTCCCAACTGACTCCATTGCCTCCAGCCAAACCTGTTTGGGCAGCTCCTCACCCAGTGGCCGAATAAGATAGCATCAATACATAACATGCCACAAACCATTCACTACGTACAGAACATGTTTTCATCACACACACTCCTGTCCATGTTCCTTGTTTATGGCCAGTTTTATGACTAGGAGGTGCCCTGCTCTATTGAGGTTTCATCGATATCTGATGGGAGTTCCGGGCCTGGCCGGGTAATCTATCACAAACTGGACGTCTAAAATATGGGTTGGCCTACATGACTTCGCTCTTTGTATTATTGTAGAAATATGTGTATAACCATATCGTAAACTTAAGAATTCATGCCTGCAGCTATTATTTCTGTATATAAGGAGAAAGCTGGTTCTGTAAAAACGAACAGTCTCCTGAGAAATACACACCCGGGTTGTCGTGTTTCTAGGACACATGTTACTTGGTAGCTGCCAATAAAACTCGATCTCTGACTACAGCTAGAAGACTCCGTGTTTCTGTGGTCCGGAACAGGGAGAACTCAGAGGTCTTCGGGTGTTATCCCCTGGCACCACCGGGTTCCCTAAAACCCGTTACCTCAGGTGGACCCGGAATACCCACTACTATGGACCACAGACTCGGTTCGATACCTGGGAGTCCGACTGCATACAGATTCTGAGGTGGTACTGAGGGAAAAATATGGGGTGCAATCTCCAAACTGGAGGATGACATTGAGAGATGGATTAGCCAGCCTCTATCGCTGATGGGGAGGGTGTCACTCATGAAAATGATTGTCTTCCCACGTCTCCTTTTTCTCTTCATTAATATCCCTATGGTCCTGTCCAAAACATTTTCAACAACTGCATGCGCTGATGATTAGACTTGCATGGGCGGGCAAGCAGCCATGGGTGGCCTGGAAAATTCTCACCCGGCCGTACGAGATGGGGGGTTTGGGCGCCCCCGACTTGGAAATTTATTATAGAGCGGCACAAAGCTCCCATGCCTACCATTGGATACATGGACCTGCCGAGATCCCACACATTCAAATAGAAACTATTGTAGCCGACCCTACCCCCTTACCTGTGTATGGTACCCTTTTGTAACTTGCACTTTTCTCGTGTAACACACTGTATGCTACCTCTCACTTTTTGTTTGCTTTAGATACTTGCACAAGTGCCACCATTGCCTACGTAACGTTCGTTCTTGTGCTGGAGTGTCTGCCATTTATTGCAGTATTATACCTCTACTTATACTTTGTACGCTTTTGTAACCTGCACACATATCACTTTTTCCTCCTGTAATGTACCGATTGCTACCTCATGTATTTTGGTGCCTCACTATTGTCACTTTTGATTCATGTAACTTAACGTTTGCTTTTGTAATTTGTTCACTTGTAATTTTCTCCTCATGTATCATTACTGTTCCTATTGTGAAGCGCTCTGACACCTTCGGGTAAAGTCCGCGCTATTTAAAATCGCATAAATAAATTAAATAAATAAATGCCTGCGCTATTTTCACCCCAAGATCGGCGCACCTGCATTTTAGATTCGTTAAACTCGTTACGCATGCGTGGCATCATATGCTATAAGTCCAAGCTTGCAACTTGCTGTACGCCCCGCTCTTGAATGGTGCTATTGGCTCGACCCATGCAAAGGCAAGGAGTAATAGCGTCGCTAAGAACGCTGAAATTACACACTATGGGGGACCTCTTTGCAGACGGCTTTCAGTTCCATAGGGTGAGACAAGCCCTAAAAGATGTATTGGGAGAGGATATGTGGAACCCCCAGAGGTTACGGCTTTAACTGTTAACGCTAAATCACCCGCTAAAATGGTCTCCAGGCTGTACCGTATAGCCCTTTTGGAGAGGGACACAGAAGACACTAAACCTCGCATGGAGTGGCAGAGAGATCTCGGGGTGGAGTTGACGGATGATGTATGGCTGTATTGCCGAGCACTAAACTAATATCACTCAATGGGCGCCACAGATAAGTTCACCTCAAATTTCTGAATAAGGTGCACTATACACCAGAACGACTACACAGAGAAAGAGCCCGCAATGTGAGAGATGCGGGGTGATGGTCGCGGATTTTCTCCATGTCGCATTGGCCTGTCGGGGATCGCAACTTTCTGGGGCAAGGTAAATGCAGAAGTTAACCGTGTCACTGAATTGACATTAACTCCAGACCCGCTCCTTGCTATCTTGCGTTACTCAAAGCCACTCCCCAGGGACCTTAGACGACTGGTAGATATGGCCTTTCTCCTAGCCAGACGATGTGTGGCCCTCTGTTGGCTGCGAGGCCCAACACCCACACGGACACAGTGAACTAAAGACATGCTCTATTGCAGTATGCAAACGGAATTATATAGCGAACTACTACCAAAGACCTAAGAACTTTTGGTCCCTCTTCCTTACTAGGGAGCCCTTATACGAGATGCCCAACGGGGGGGGGGGGGGGGCGGATGCCGCGTTGGCGGAGGGAAATTGTCCTGCAGCTGACATTTAAATACCCAACTATAGGTCCCTGACACTTTGACTGCCACACCCGTCTATCAGAATGTACGCTGGTGACGCTGAGGGGTGAGTTCAAGTACAGATTACACGACTGACTGGGAAGCGGGGGATTCCTGAGGGGCACACTACCACAAGACTATCTAATCAGGTATGATGTATTCGCACGGAGGGGAGCTGGTCTATAAATGTACTATTGTATATGTGTAACTTATAATCACTTGTCTATGATCCTGCATTATTTATGTACATGCCGATGCATTGATCTGCTGTCTTTCTTTGTACTTGAAATGCCAATAAACAAATTAATTTAAAAAAAATTAAAAAAAAGGAGTGACTCAGAAAAAGGTCTACATTTTCCCCACTCCCGGAGTTACCAATACTAGGAGTATTTTCGTAGGTCTGATGGTGGGGAACTTCGTACAATCACAAGTTGGGCTCAGAGGGCCCCCTTAGAAAGGAACAATCCCTGGGAAATCGTTAATTTCAGCTCTGGTTCTTCCAGTAATTCCTCATTTTCCCCACAGATTTTCACACTGAGGTTTCATGCAGCCTAAATCCCTCAGAATATAAACAGAGCCAAAGAAACATCAATGATCTCATAACTT
Organism: Lissotriton helveticus; assembly: GCF_964261635.1. Lineage (NCBI taxonomy): Eukaryota > Metazoa > Chordata > Amphibia > Caudata > Salamandridae > Lissotriton > Lissotriton helveticus. Next base: position 1,376,073,198 of record NC_136069.1, on the reverse strand, counting down.
CAATGGGTCTGTAACTGCTGGTACCAATGCACTGAAATTAACAGGCCCCTCATACTGAGGGTCCAAGTGGGTTGACGTTCCAGTTTGTGTGAGAACCAAGGTAATAAATGTGACCAATAACTTGTTTATGTATAGCACTTCATATCTCTGCCATTTTTCTGTATATGCAAATGGTGTTTGAAAGTATGCCACTTACCAACAACCTTTTATAATGGGTTCCCCTAGGATATATGGATTGCATACCACGTTGCCAAGCAAAATGTCTATGGCAACCAGACCCTGCAACAAGTAATTTTGTCCTCTTAGCCAGCAATGGATTGCCAAGCACCCTCACTAACTAATGGCTTACCAGGTCATTAAATCAAGGTAACCTTTTTGTCCAGGCACAAATACTATTAAACTCTACCTCAAGTAAGCAAGAGGGGAGGGTCATCCACATGATTGAAAGGCATGCCAAATAAGCCAGAGACCCACTCAACTGGATCATAACTAGGTATGTAGAATGGTTTTACATAGCTCTGCAGATCAAACAAAATCATCTAGCTGACAAAGATCTTGTCGGAACGAGTTAATTGGGGCCAGCTTATCTCAAGAAATGTAGATTCAGATTTGTATTCTTTTTACGCAAATAGTAGCCACATTATCTAGCTTCTGTATTATAGGTACGACTATTCAAAGCCCTATATGCTACCCTAGGTAAGTGTAAAGAGATTCCTATTTCTGCATGGACACTCCCATTTTTTGTTAACTGATTCTGCTGGCGTTTGAGATCTGTACACTGAGTTGCTGCTGTCCAGTCCCCGTTGCGTTTCCTGAGACCCCTAAAACATTTTAAAAATTGACTAATTCCCAACTGGCACTTTAAAATTTCTTGTAAGACCTTAATATATGGTGCAGAACATACACCAAATGCACGGAAGTTAAATGCCAACTGTGGACTGCAGCAGGTTGCCATTTACTATGCTGGCAAGGACAACATGCTTAAGGCCTGTATGTGTAGCATGACTGTCGCTTTTATACCTGAAAGGAGACCTGTCAAAATAACTTTTTGACAAGAGGCAAACCTACTTTTCAATATTAAGTAGGCCTTGCAGTCTACAAGGAAGGATACCTCATTTAAAAATGGAGTATGTAAGAAATTGTGGTTGGCTGGTTTTTACATTGACTAGCCCCCAAAAGCTATTTTCACTGTTAGGGCTTTGAATTGTTTTGTACAAAATGGTAAGAGAACAGATAAAAGCCTTTTGTTGCGGCTTTGGCCCAAGAATAAGCTACAAAGTCCATTCAACCACTATTCTTCATTCAATTCTTAAGTTGGATTATTATTTTTTTTCTTTTAAATAAAAGGGGACGTTAACATTTGCTTAGCTATAATTTCCCTACCTGAAGCTCCACTGGGTTAATTAGCATTAACTTGTCTTCACCTGGACCGGTCAATGCTTTCCTTTGAAGAGGTGTGAAAATCTGCTCTCAGAACACAGAACCTTGGTTGGACCTGGCAGGTTGGCAAGGGTGAAGTGTATGATCTAGTTTAAACCAAGAATGGTAGAAGAGGAGGCTCTAGAAACTTCACTAACTTCTGTACTTTTATAGTTTAGAGATTAGGGAAACCTAGGAAAGAGGAGCCGTTTGATCCAAGGATACACTTGATCGCCACCCCACCTGCCTCCAGTATAATTGGGGAAGAGAGCTGGTCCCAGAAACAGTTTGGTATAGCTGGGTGGAAGAGAAATACTCATGTTCCTTGACAAACACCTGGGTGTGCCACAGGACTCCTTCAGAGGCAGAAAGGTTATGTCATTTTGGATTTGCTAGGAAAGAGTGAGGGGATACCCTTGGGTACTATTTACCAATTTATGGGGAGAGTCGAGAATTTATCGCCGTTTACTGGTTAGTGAATTGAACAAAAGTCACACCTACCTCAGTTCTTCAGAACACCTCTAGATAAACAAAAGAGGAAGAAACCTGCTGGATAACCTGAGTGGAGAATAGAATAGCCAGAACGTATTTCCACTTTTACAAAGGGCTAGGAGATGGATTTTAAGGGAGAATTTCCTGGCCTCCTCCGTTACTACAGACACCCTAAAAGCTGCTGGAGGCCTTTTCCTGGAGTGACCAGTGGCAAGTGGATTCTGACTGGGCTGTGCTAGTGGACTCTGCTCGAGTGGGTCCAGAACTCCAACGGCTGTCCCTTGGTCCTCAGAGCCTTGGAAGTGACCAAAAGCTAATAAAATTGGGAATTGGAAAATGTTCAATCTCTAGAGGAATAGGATTAACCACTACTCGCACTACCACAGCGAGCAAGAAAATCAGGTTTGTCCCTCTGAGCTTTTGGTCATCCAAAACATTTCAGCAAGACCTCAAGGCAAAGGTACCCGGCTTCAGTATAACCAGCCGAGCAACAGCTTCCACGCTTGCCCCATTGAAGGATTATGAGCTCCCAAAAAAAGAGGCCATGTCCAAAGGGTAAATATTTTGAACAGGCTAACTTACAAAAACTATCTGGGTCACTGAAAGTGTTAGATGAGCATTACATTTGAATTTTCTAGCTTAGAGGTTTTTCTGCCTGCCAAAATCAATGGTCTCAGCAAATCCTTGCTCAACGGCTTGTTGGGACAGAAAAGTCCCTTGCATGGTGAAGAACATGCAGCCCTGTGTCGAGTGCCTCAGCTGTGAAAAAACTTATTTTAACAAGCTACACTGCTATTTCCTCTGCAATAGTCAGGATACACATGCTAGGCCTGAAGCCATGTTTGCATTGCCACTATAGTGGATGTGCTGCAGTCCACAAGTGGCATTTAACTTCCAGACCCAGGGTGCAATTTGTATACTATTTACTGGGGATTTAGAGGCAAGTTAAATGTGCCAAACGGGAATAAGCCAATTTAGCCATGGTTGAAGTGGGAGAACAGATGCTTTACCATTGGATAGCAGGGGTAAATTACACAGAGTTTTAAAGCATAAAATATAGTGTTCAGCAAAAGACAAAAAATCTGGGGTGATCACAGAGAAAAGGTGGATTTCCAACAGTAACTATGCCTTTTGCTCTTGCTGTTTTTAACAGTTGGTCATTTTTATTATTAAATACCTTTAATAACAAGCTGCTGCTTTTGGTTTTTAATACATCTTACTTAAACAAAATGTAAAAGTACTTGTGGTTCAAAACAGAGATCCGGTGAGGTCACATATTTTGATGGCATTGTGCTTAAAAAGCACAGGAGGTCGCATCCACTATCCCTGTGATTTTAGTGTAATGACATCACTTCAAAACACAAAACAGCTCCCAACCCTTTAAAGTCTCATCTTTGGGCCGAAATACTCAAATCGTTTTTTAGGGAAGCACAGAGTTTATCTATATTAACTCACTACATTTTCTCAAACATTGTTCATGAATTACACAAACATTCTGTAGAATTTGGTAGGATTACAGGTGAATAAAAACTCAAAACCTTACACATATATACATCCACTGATAGAGAACTTGGAACGAACAGACTCAACATACCTATTGCTAAGTTTACCTTCTCCCAGATCTTTAAGTTTTCAGGAGGAAAACACATTACTATATGATAAGCAAACGGGCACCTGCTCCGGAAGGAAAAATGCTCAATCTTCCTCCATCTAAAGTTCAGACAATTTGAAAACTTCAGTTGATTAAAATGAAGTGACTGCACTTCTTCTTTTGGACTTATCTGTAGCGTTGGACACACTTCATCACAAAACCTTACTAAGCAGACTAAAAGATATTGGCTTACAAAAAGAAATATACTAGATTCGAAAGTCTTCTACCACAATAGCAGGCTAAGCATCATATCTATTCCCTCATTCTCCTCAAACCGATAGATCCTCAGGACAGAAGTTCTGCAAATATCAATTATCGCCCCACTTCTGCACAATGTCTATATCAAACCACTCCCGGAACTCATGAAATTCTTCATCCTGGACTTCTTCTAATAGCTGGCAATACCCAGATAATCTTCAAACTGGAAAAAAAAGTAAGTCTGAACTCTCAAAAATTAGGAGGCTGCCTCAAAGCCACATATAATTTGGACTCTGGTTCCCTTAATCGATGTAAGAACAAACTTGTTAGCATAATTAGCACATGATTTAACCCAAGAAACTAGAAGAATGACACACCCCTGACCCTCAAGCAAAACTGTGGGGACTCGGAACAGCACATATTAAACAATGTAATTAAAGACAAAATTGCATGTGGATTATGGAAATGAGTAGGATGACTAAAAACTGTGGCTATCGCATCCAAGTTATGGATACAGTGAACGCACCAAAAGAAACTGACAATTCTTCTCGTACATGAACTCCTTGCACAACCCTGCATGTGAGCTATTTTCAAAATGTGCATGAATTATGTAACACGTCTGTTCCGATACCTATTAAACTGAACCCATGACTATACCCATCTCTGTCAATTAATTCTGATCCTTCTAGGCAAAATATTACTGAACTATTTTCTAGATTTATGGACAGTATGAACAAGCATATTCCAAAACATGTAGTTCTGTGCATTGGCTAAGCACACATTGCCTATCTGATAATACGGTGCAATAGGACAGGTAATTGTAACATGTTCTCCATTTACCTTAAAAGCACAGACACCATCAAGAATACAAAATTATATAGGCCATAAGAAAACATTGTCAAAGAAAATGACAAGACAAATCAAAGCTGAAAGTGCTGCAGTCCACCAGACTACCTTCACAGGATGAAGAGCTAGACCCCTTAAAATCGGTAGGTTTCTCTAAGCAAGATCCCAATGTGACTGAAATTACACAATTGCAAGCTAAGACAGCAGCCCACATTAAACACGCCCCTTTCGGGAAAAGTATGCAATTACAACTTCAATCACAAGTCCAACCAATGCAACCAACTATGCAAGTTCTCTCCCCCCGGCCCCCATAATTCAGCCGATGTAGCCAGTGGAATGCATAGGATTAGTCTAATGGAACTGAAAAAGTTATAGACTAACTAAGCTTCTTTAGCTTCTGTACCAAATATTAAAATGCTTGAGACTAAGAAAAGGATTGACAGCTATGCAACTCAACTGGAAGAACGTCAACAGAGACTCTGGCTGCGAAGACAGCCAATGAGAACGGATTAGGCAGATGTGAAAGAACTACAAGACATCAGGGCTAGGCTTGAACATCAGCAATACCGACTGAGGAGGTCCAAACAAAGGTTCACAGGAATTCCAAAGAAAGGAAATTGGTCTTAACGGCAAATTTCAAGGCCACCACCAAGATGAAAGATGCTTTGGGCAAACACATTCACTTTTCGCCAAAAATGGGACTCCTAAATGTGTGGGAGCCTACTGATCTAACGGAAGTAGAGCAGCAATGGGTGGTGTAGGGATACCTCTTGTCTAAGCACGCCATAGCAATGTCCTGGGGTTCCAGCAAACTGCCACTTATCATAGGATGGGTAGCTGAAATGCTCCGTGAACGCAAAACGGTACCAATATCTTATTGAGCTGATAAAAAATGCCCCTTACAACTCTATTTAACAGAATTTTGACAGGCATACATATACCTTCTTTCAAAAAGGGAATCCTCATTAGCTTCCCTAAGAAAGATAAGGATTTAATTGAAGTAAACACTTTTCAACCAGTTACACTGCTCAATGCAGATTATAAAATCTTCATGGAAATCACCTCAATGAGAGGAGTGGCAGTAATGCCAAAATTAATCAATGATACCGAACCGTGAATTATTCAATAATACACGCTTGTTAACCGAAGCAACCAACTTTTTCACTGTAGCTAAAAACACCAGAAACAGTTTTATTCTTGGATGCTGAAATGTCCTTCGACTTTGGGAGCTGGAAATATATCTGTTTATGGAGATGGAGAGAATGGGTTTTCCTGCCCAGATCATCAGGTCAATCTGCAGTATTTATGAAGGGTCCTTAGCCACATTGATTTTGAATGGCAGAGCTACAGAGCCAGTAAAGAGAAAGAGGCACTAGACATAGTTGCCTGATGTCCCCAACTTTATTTGCCCTTTTTATTGAGCCTTTAGCCTGTGTGTGGAGGGAGAAAGAAGAAACTAAAGCAGCAATTTCAGGAAGCCCGAAGTTCATACTCTATGTAGAAGATCTCGTTTTACATCTGAAATCTGATACTTCAGTAATAGAAAAGCTGTTTCAACAAGTGCCGTCTTTTACTGCCCTTGCTGACCATAAAGTCAATACTAGCGAGATCTGAAAATCAAATTTTTACACCAGTGTGCAGGTTTTATCTCTGACAGACATTTTACTTTAACTAGGATGCACATCTTATTAGGAATTTAGGGTTAAAAAATTACAGAAATTAAGGTATGGCCCACTTACTATGTTGCATAATTGTGGAAATCTGCCTATTTAGATTACAGGTAGAATTACTAGGATTACAATGAATATATTACCTTTATTTACTTTTTTCTTTACTGCTATTCCTTGTTTTTTATCCAACCAATTCTTTAATAAAGAGGATTCAGAAATTAGCATTCTTATATGGATTAAACCTCTCCCTGGGTAAATCAACGCAAGTTAAATCTCCTATTAGAAGCTGGGAAAGGTGTTACTTCCAATTTGGAAATGTTATCGCACCAGGGCTTTTCCAATTACTTCCTTCTTGTTTTATAAAGTCAATGAAAAGACTTTTGACTATTCTTTTACAGAGAAAATGAATGGGGCATTGTTCCTCTATCCTGATCACCCAATACTTCAGGCACCAAATCCCAAGTCAGTTAGATACAGAAATCTAGCAGTGTAAACAAAAAAAACAAAAAAATGATAGAGCTACAGTTTCGACATTTTCTAAAAATTTCGAATTCGCATGCTGCAATTCCCTTTCAATTTATTGTTCTCAACTCTCCAACAGAAATACGGAGATGGGAAAAGGGTGGCCTTGGGAAAATAGGGGACTGGTTTTGAACAGCAAAATAATTTCCTTGGAATCTGGTAAAGCTAAACTCCCCTATTTTCAAATTACAAGCTTGTTAAGAAATATCGTTGGCCCCAAATGAACGTTTCTAGGGAAATCGCGTATTTATTTGCTTCCCCTTCTGCCCCCTCAAAAGCAATCACAACGAACAAGATTGATTCAGGAACATCAAAAGAAATCCTGAATTAATTTTTACCAAATTGCTAAATAAATGATTCAGAGAAGTAGGTATTAATCCAAGTTGGAGAGAGTAGGAGGAAGTATTTTATTTTAACAATAAGGCAATGCATATGTAGACCTTTGGCTATGGTTACTGTATTATTCCACCAATTGGTTGCACAAATGAAGTAACAATATTAACAATGCTTGCCTTAGATGCAAACGAAGCAGGGACATAGGTTTACATGATCTGTAGTTGCCCCAGGATCCAGGTACTTTCATAAAAAGTTATATGGTTTATTAAGAATTCTATTGCAACTAATCCATCCCTGGATCAAATGTTGGATCTGGGAATGAGAAGCAGAGATGTCGGAGGCTGTTCCATAGCAATTGAGATAGGCCATTCCACTATACCAATTATTTGGAAGAAGGAAGAATCCCCAGAGTACTAAGAGAGGTTCAATTAACTAGCAAAAGATTTACATAAAGGAAACATTGTATGCTAAAATGTTGGGTAAGGGAAAATTATTTGCAAAGAATTGAAAATTGTTTTTTAATCAACAGTTGAATTTCTAGATATGCTGACGTATTCTTGATATTTCAAGTAGACGTGAATTTGATTGTATTTTAACTCCGCCCTACTGTCTTCCCCTATTAACACTGAAGCTGGTTGTATGGTTGAGGGGACAGTAATAATAAAACTAATCATAACTAAAATATCTTCATCAGTAACAAATCACTTCTTTGAGACTAAAAATGGCAGGTAACTTATCGATCTGACAAATCTATTAACATACGACTAACCAAAACCATTTAGAACTAGCGCTAGAAAGTGCTACCCAATCGCAAAGGGCTTCAACATCATGTCATGGGCAGTAAGTGCTGTTTAAATTCACAGTACAATACATATAAATTCACAGTACAATAGACTCACATTTGATTTACAACAATAGGTTTTAAAGGAGAGATTTAAGTAATTCAGACAATGCATTAATAGACCACAGTATTGTCAGCGAATTAAGAATGAACTGTGAAAAATTACGAGTCGAAGATACAGGAATCTGATCTCAAGATGAGATTTTATATACCTATCATCCCCCATAATATTTCTTTGAATATGGGAGGCACTTTTAATGTTGCACTGTTAATTATTGCTATCGGAAAACAAACACCCATGCTTCCGCGTCAACTGCTTGTCGGAACGATCAAAGTAGGTTTATAAAAATGAAAAATGTAATAAGGTTTGTTAAAAAAATAATACAAATGAACACATTATACATATTAAACAAATCAGTGCATGACATACCTTTAACTTTGAGCCATGTGGAATTGGTGAGGTCATATCTTCTCTTGGTGGGAGATAAAGGTCCCATTTTCCATAACCAATTTCTTTGTAAGGATGAGAAAAATGATTCCAATCATCTGCAAAAAAATGTAAAATAAATAAAAGATATAAAGTCAATACTCGCATAGCTTAATGTGGGTAAATTAAATTGCGATCTGTAAACTTACTACAGCACAGCATCAAATCTACAATTATTCTAAGGGGTTTCATGTCAACATTGTACAAAACAAGTGGCAAATGTGTTTGAAGGCAAATATAAAACCTGGATCCGGATAAAGGAGTTAATGCTTTTTAAAGTACAATGCAAACTGCAGATTCTGTTAACTTTGAAAAACTATTGGCAGAAACTTAACATTAGCGTTTCTTCTACAGCCAATTCAATTCAGTACCTTACTCAAGATTTGAATCTCGAAATAGAGACACAAAATCAAAACAATACAAAATTATAATCTAAAAAGAAACTTGATAAAATATATCAATAATCATAATCTCCTTTCTATAACCGTTCTATAAAATTCTGAGCAAACATTCATGAAACCGAAAAACAGATCTTATATATAATATATTATCTTGTATATAAATGATTCCAGAATAACATCCATTACCTTAGTCCAGTAACCTCTCATCAGCGGGTCATTGTTGTGCTCTTTTCTAATAACTTTGGACCTTTACATGCATTAACTGGATTGTATTTGCAACAATATCCACAATCATAGGACTCAGTGAAAACGTATCACATTCACCTTCAGTGCACTTGTTAAGTTTTGTCTTAGATGTTCGTAAATATGCATGAATGAAAAATGTAGAATGAGGATGGTTGCTGCACATAGAGAAAGAAATAGCCCATCCATCACCTCTTTCTCCTGTTTAACTATTTGCTCATTGGTTGCCTGAAGGGAGTGCATAAGGTTTCCCACCAGAGGAGAAGTGCACCTGTCCGGATTAATGTCTGGTGTTCTGTAGACACCAGCATTCACAATGCATTCTAGAAGTTGGACAGTGCCGGATGCTCTTCCCGGCATCCTTTCCAAATGGAACAAATATGCCAGAATTTGGCTGATTGCAGTCATTCAGACCAGTCCATTCTTGGAGTCTGAAAATCCAGAGTGCTACTGTCATCTAGGGCACCACTACAGTGACTGGAAAATCTCCAGTTATGTAGATCTGCAAGGACCCTGATATGGTGCTTCCTGACTAAGTGGCTAAATGTTACCCATTTACTCAATGACTATGACTAAGCCTTTTGATCACCCACCTTAAACTCTTCATCTCAGTGGTGACTCTGCTACACAAGCATCATCGAGCCCTTTTCTCATATTTTGCATGTTAGTATTTATGGGAATACCTACCGTCTGCCTTTCCAGTTACTTTCTAGCTTGCATCTCATGTAAGTAAGTTTATTGTGCAGTTAATTAAAACCATTACAAAAGTTAAAAATTACAAAAATAAGCGGTGTTTAAAGAGATGGTGAGCGCTCATGTAAAATTTACACTAATTATTCTGTTTCTGAACAATTTCCACCCCCACAGTACAGCCGTGCTCACAGAAAGGGAGAGTAAACACCCAATCCCTCCAAAGCTCAACACAAAGTTGAAAACCCTATTCACAGTTTTCTGTTGCACAGCCTAAAAAACATTCAAAAAGAGTACATTACATTAAACATATAAAGACACATGAAATATATATTTGTCTCTGTCTTTAATCCTTTTATTATTTTTCTTTCTCTTCCACTCCCTTGTGCCAACGCGTTTCGTCGTATGCGGGTGTAACCCTTACAACTCCCTCAGGGCTTCTGCATCTTTAGCTGAATATAACCCTATATTTGCCGTTCAGTAAAATTCACTGATCATTCCTTCTAATTTCATAATTCGTGGCTATTGTAACCACTCGTCAAATTTATGTTGATATCTGTAGTTATGTTATGTTATGTTATGCGTTTTTATTAGGCGCACAGATGCTCCAGCCAAGGAGCGTCCTGGCGCCCGACAAGGCAGCTGCACAACACAACGAAAGAATAAACAGACAAAATTAAACTAAGGAAATAAAAAGGTTTTCACCGCACGGCGAAAAGACAGTAGATCCCCAAGGGCGCGAATCGCCGGGGGGAGGGAATTCCAGAGCACCGCAGCCCGGACTCTAAAGGAACGCCCCCCAACTCTACTCCGCTTGAAACGCGGGACCACAGCCAATTCCAGATCCGCGGATCTTAACGCTCGGGCTGGAATATAGTGGGTCAAGAGTGTCGACAGAATCTCCGCCGGGGACCCCTTCAGAATCCTAAAGGCGACACAAAGGACCTTGAACTGAATCCGCTGGGCCACCGGGAGCCAGTGCAATGAGCGCAGCGTGCTGGAGGTAGGGCAAGATCTTGGTAGTCCTACCACCGATCTTGCAGCGGCGTTCTGAATCCGTTGCAGACGTCCAATCTCAACTTGGTTCAAACCTACCAACAGGGAGCTCGCATAATCCAGCCTAGAGATGACGGTGGCTTGGATCATGAGCTGCCTAGTGGAGGCGTCAAAGAACTTGAGCACTGGACGCAACCCGCGCAGGATACCAAAACAACAGGCCGCCGTACGCTTGATGTGACAAGCGAACGTAAGGGACGGGTCCAACCAGACCCCGAGGTTTTTAAGCTCGGCGACTGGGATGGGAGCCGGACCCAACTCCCCTGGCCACCATCTCTCTCCCCAGAGTTCCGGTTGTTTGCCAAAAATCATGACCTCGGTCTTGCTAGCGTTCAACTGGAGACAGTTGGACGTCATCCAGCTAGCGACCGCCCGTAGTCCTTGTTGGAATCTGGGGGCGTCAACATCGGCATCCCCGCTGATCGTGACCGCCAGCTGGGTGTCATCGGCATACGACACCATTGTCAAGCCCCATTGCCTGACAACCTCAGCTAGCGGCCTTACGTAAAGATTAAACAACGTAGGGCTCAGCGAGGAGCCTTGTGGAACCCCCAGATCCAAAGGATGGTATTTGGACTGGTGCGGCGGGACGGTCACGCTAAAGGCCCGATTGGCTAAAAAAGACCGGAACCACTGGAGGGCCATGCCGGTGACACCGACTTCCTCTAAGCGACGCAGAAGGATCGGGTGCGATACGGTATCGAAGGCGGCGCTCAGATCTAGTATGCTCGAGTTCCTCCACTGTTCATATATAGTTATATATTTAAATCGCACATCAAATAATTCAATCGTATGCCCCAGTCCAATGGGTTTTCAAACCCTTCCAAATTTAAACAGGGCTCCCCAAGACGGAGCGTATTCAGAGACGAATATATATTTCATGTGTCTTTATATGTTTAATGGAATGTACTCTTTTGAATGTTTTTTAGCCTGTGCAACAGAAAACTGTGAATACCATTACAAAAGTTGACCATCTCTTATAAGCAATAAAACCTCAGTTTAAAAAAGGCTGATAGCCACAGTTTAAAACACGTTAAAATTGCGGAGAAGACCCACCCCCCCCCCTTGGTGATCCATAACCATGTTTCTTCATTTCGGTTGGCAAATATTAGCAGCAGTTCATAAGATAGAATTACCCCTTATCAGAGTCTTGGCTGCAGAATGATGACAGGCCGAGAGGTGCAGATTTAAAGTGCATAGTGCCACCTCAACTTCCATTGGTTTGTGCAAAAAATATATTGATTATTTCCTTTGAGGCTTACATGTGCAAAAATGCTTGAAATTATGTGCTTAAAACACTTATGGTTGTATACACTTTTTTAAAACGAAGGTCAGCTGCAGTTAAAAACTTTACCAGACAACAGCTTAGTTGAATGTCTTCGCCAGAGAAGCTTGCAAGCACCGCTTGTCTGCACGACCGTCTTTGTTTTTTGTTGAAAGGAGGTCTGAGTAGGAACCAGCGCTCCCACATCAGCTCACGGCAAATTGTTATGATATGGACTATGTCCTCCTCTCCTTCCCCGCAAAGACGGCACATTGCTGGCTTTGGAGGGCGCATCCAATGGGGCAGATGGTAAACCGTCGGTAATAGACCTAACCGAAATTTCAGAAGCTTCTCTTTGGTGGTTGTGGAGAAGTTAGAAAGGAGGTAAGCTTGAGGAGTCGCTTTACTGTAGGATGGGATAGTGAGCCAGCCATGCGAATGTTCTGTCAAGGACGCTTTGTCTTGTAAGATAGACTCTTTTTTAACAATGTTATTTATGATTTTCTTGAAGCTTGCCATGGTCCCAGACGTTGCCCAGAGTTGCCGTAACCCCAACTGGTCCAGTGCAGTGTCCAAGAAATATCTAGCTGGGCAAGTTTGTCGTTTCTACTGCTCTCCACAAGTAGAAGTTTAACGTTCTGGCTGCCCTTTTTTGATCTTGAACCAGGTTTTAACAAAGGCTCCTTTTCTGGCTAGCTCCTGTCTTTGTATCCCGAATTCCAGCCTCATTTGCGCCGGAGAGGTTTATCCAGGCAACCCGTATATTATTCTCAGCGCTCTTGCGATGGTGCCATTTAATGTTTCCGCGTCCCTCGCTCTCATGGCTTCGCTTCCATAGGCGATTGTAGGTATAAGTTTGGCCTGTATCACCTTGGTCAGAGGGAGAAAGCTTGGGCCAGCAGTTATATTCTTCAGGTTTCTTAATGCTACTGCAGTTAATTCCCTCTTTTTGTTGCCTCAAATTGTGTTAGTAATTACCTTTGCTGTCGATCATGACCCCCAGATATTTGTAGTCTTGTACGACTTCAAGCTTGCATTTTGCCAGGTGCCAGTTGTATTTTGGTTTTTTTCTGGTAATTTACACACATGACTTTTGTTTTGTCTTGGTTAATACTTAGTTTGTTGGTATCTGAGTATTGAGCTGTGATGTCCAGCAGGTGTTGAAATCCTATAGGTGTACGACTGATGAGTACTAAATCGTCTGCGTATAGGAGGTTAGATAGCTGGCGACCTCCCTGTTTCGGGGCTTGCACGTTGCTTCCATTAAGTTGGACTGAAAGCTCGGCCATAAATAGATTGAATAGTATTGGGGCTAATACACACCCTTGTTTTAATCCTGAAGTTGTGTTCATCTTTTTCGATAAATGGTCTTCTGCCCCCAACTTTACTTGAAACCAGATGTTGCTGTGCAGAAGGATTAGTTGTCTTAGGAGCAATGATGGAATACCTAACATTTTTTATTTTTGCCACAGAATATTTCTGTTTATGTGGTCAAATGCTGAACTGTAATCGATAAAGCAGATGTACAGAGGCTGTTTGATTAAAAGTGCAGCATCTATCATTAGTGAGAGGGCGGAGATGTTTGTGGCAGTGCCCAGGTCTCTGCAGAAGCTGGTTTTATTGTAGGGTATTGCTTTAAATTCTGTGGCCCATGTTGTTAATTCTTGAAGGAGTACCACGGCATAATATTTTGCTTTGTTCTCCAAAAGAGCTACCAACCGATAGCTCTTTGGATCGTTCCTGTTGCCTTTTTTGTAAATGGGAGAGATTTTTGAGCCTCTCCATGATGCTGGTAATATTGACGTCTGCAGGATTCTTTCAAAGATAGGTTTTAGGGCTGTAGCCCAAAATTCAGAGTCATGTTTGAATAAAATGGGCGGAATCCCGTTAGGGCCAGGAGCTCCTTCACGTCTACCTTTCAAGATTGTTTTGTGAACTTGGGTGTTTGTGAAGTTCAGTCAATGTCCTGCATTAAAGTTTGGCTGGAACTGTTGAATTTCCATACTAGGCGCAGGGGTATTTAAGCCAATTTGGGAGGTCTCATCTTTGTTAAAGTGAAGTTCAAGGTATGTTATCCATCCTTCTTCTGTGACATTGGAGCTGATGCACTGACCTTGCGGGTTAGATAGGGCATTAATCTTCTTCCAAAATTGTGCGCTATTGTTCTTGATATCGTACAGGAGTCTGGCCCATAGAGATTCTTCGGCTTCCTTTTTGTTTTGCCAAATAAGTTTTTTGCGAGTAGCTTTTAACTGCCTCAGCTCTTGTAATGCCGAGGGATCTTTCTTCAGCCCCCGCAATGTGCGGTTCATCCATGTTTTTAGCTTTCTTAATTTGGCGTTATTCCGTAGATTGGAGCCTGGCCATAGATTTTGCTGGCACTTTATTCTTCCGTTTCCAAAGTGGCTCTTTGTATCTCCGTAGAGGTTACGTAGGGCGTTTGTGAATGCCTCCCAGCCTCCAATTATGTCGGGGATAACTGCTTTCCCTTCTTTCCAGAGTTGTTTTGCTCGAAAGAGTAGTCCTTCAGGATCGTTGATACTACATTTAACTCTTCTCTTGTTGTTGGTATATTCTCAGATTGTGTTTGCTGGGGGCAATTTATATAATGAGGACTCTTCTACCGTGATTTCCTGGAATAAGTGGTCGCTAAAATCTTTGCTCCCAATGTAATAGTTTTTTTACTTTTTTGAACATGCAACAAGAGCAGAATGTGCAGTGAATTGTTGACCTTGTTACTGCGTCATTAAATCTTGCTGTTTGCGGGCGATCTCCGGGGAATCTGCCGTTTAATGCATGTGCGCCCAGTTGCTCTAAGAACGTCAAATAGGTTTTTCGAGATGTTTGTGAGTCTTCCGTCTGTGTTAATGTCTTAGAGCATTTCCTTCCAAGCAAATGGATCCTCCTCTGAGTTTATGTCATCAGCTCGTCTCCTCAGCATGTTTAAATTGAAGTCTCCTGTGATTATCCAATTATTTGTTGTCTCTTCTGTTATTATTTTCACCAACTCCTCCTTTAGTGGTTGACTCCCTTTGTTTTTATCGCGTGGGTGCAGATAGAGGTTTACAAGTATTATATGTTCTTTGCTTGTCTTCCCCTGTAGGGTAATTCGGCTTACTTGTATTTCATCAGGTGGCGCTAGGTTGTATGATAAGAGTTCTGTTGCGTAGATGCTGCTTATGGAGGTGTATGTAACTAGGCCTCACTTGGTGTGGCCGAATTTAGCATTTCTAGTTGCCAGTAGGTAGAGCATGTTAAAGCCGTGCAGTGCAGTTGGTAGTTCACTCCTTGTTTCCTGGAGCGAAATTATATCAAATGTATGCAGATAAGGTCTTGTCTCCCAGCCCACTGATGTTCCAGGAACAGATTTCCAATAAGTTCTTGTGTAGGGGTGCATTATGCTTAGAATGTCACGGTCTTCCAGTTTTGATGTTTATTGTCCTGGAAACCCAGCTCCACTCCAGTGTGGGTCTACTTCTGTGCACGTGTGCCCTAGGTGCATTGTGTTCTCCATTTTCCCTGTACTCTGTACTGTTGCTGCGCGCCCCTCGCAGTACTGAGAATAATCGTGGGCTCGGTTGTCCATAGCCAGGGTTGTCTTCTTGGCACTTTGATTCGGCCAGTAGGGGGTCAGGATACCTTGGTTTTGCTAGTGGCTGAAATTTAATGCCCCATTCGTTTAACCTATTTTGTTCCTTTAGGACTCTCTCGGCTAGGTCTGGTGTAGCCCGTACTGTTTACGTTCGCTCTGATCCTGGACAATCAGGTGACTCTTTAAAGTCAACTGACTGCAGGTCAGTGGTTTTATGTTCTTTAACGTATTGAAGGACCTCAGTAAACGCAAGATGTTGCCCCTATTTAGTATATCAACCCGTCCCTTTGATATATACTCTGGGTAAAACAGGATTGCTGTTGTAGCATCTGAGTGCCCTATTTGTTGGTCCAGGATGGTCTCTGTCGCTGTTGAGATCTCTATTGACAATGATGGCACCCGTGATGGCGTAGTCAGGCCGAGTGACTGGCTGTTGCTTGCTGACGTTCTCTCCATATTCGGCGCTGGTGTTTTAATGGTCTCCCCCTCCGGGCCAGTGCTGCTTTGTGGGGCTGTTTTTTCTCCTGCTGGCTCCCTCGACCCATTAGTTGATGATGTAGCTGAGCCTTGTATTGCCTTATTGAGTGCCCAGTCCTTTATTATTGTTATCGGTGGTTCCCCTGAAGAGCTCCCGCTGTTCCCCGGTTTCTGCTCCAGTCCATCACTAGTGAATTCATTGGCAGTTGTTCGCACAGTGATTTTGAGTCCTTTTTCCTGTGTTGGAGTCTTTTTCTCTTCCCACCCCGGGGCCGAATCTTCTTCCTTCCAACACAAATAGACTTGTTGGTCATCCCTTAGTTCATCCCGGGTCCTGGAAGTTCCATCCTTGTTGTGTTATGATGCCTGCATGGGTTTTTGGTTTCGCCACTTCCTCCTTTGTTTTCTCCGCTGTTTTGAGGATAATTGTGCCCCTTCAGTCGGTACCTGTTTTTCCAGGAAATTGCTAGATTGAGTGTTATAGCTCGTCTGCGCTGCTGTTGCTCCTTCAGTTAGTGCATTGACGTTTAGCCCTGGTATGGGTGAGTCCCCATCCTCGCACAGCTGTCTGCCGTCCGATGTCTGTGCCGCACTTGCAGTTTGCCCAGCCTGTGCCTTTGGACTTTACTTAGCTTAGTCGTTTGTTGGCCACTGATGCTGGTGTGGACCACGCCTGGCATTGGTTGGGCTGGCGCTGCTTTCCTTATGTCGGCAAGGAGGTTATCCAGTGCTGATGGTAATGTTGCTAGCTTGTCCACAATTGTTATGCAGGTGCAGCTAGCCTGGGCAAATTTTGTCTCCGACTGTGCCCTCTTGATCAGATTGTTAAGGTTAGCCAGCTTGTCGTCTATGCCAGCAACAAAAATGGAGAGCGAGTTGAGGACTGACAACTAGAGGTCCATCTTATCTGATTGATACTGCAATGCGTTCATAGACATTTGCATTGTGTGCAGTAGAGTGGACCAGATATTTCCTTATCCTGTGATTTTTCCTTTTCGATGTTTAGTTTTGGAGAGCTGTTATTTCTTCTTTCTGACTCGCCTCCGGTGGCAGCAGAATAGGACGCAACTAATTCCTCCCATTCTTCAGGTGTAAGATATGATCGGTTTCATGAGACATTAGTGATCGTTTTGTATTACAGTCAGGTTGAGCTGCGACAAAGCTGGGACCATGTTGGGTATTAGATTTTACCCAGCTTAGTTGAACGTGCTCATCTTGTAATGTTGGTGATTTTTCGGCCACTGTGTTTTTTGTTGTATTACAGGAGTCTATGCTATCTGCTTCGCTCATATCAGCCGTGCTCATATAAGCTGTGCACGCCTCCGGGTGCTTGCATGTCTCAAGTCTCTCTGGGGAATCCTGACCAAAAGTACCCAAATTGAGAGGGTTATTAGGGTTATCTTCTGTTTTGGCCTGCGGTGGCGTATCTGGTCGCTGTAAGGAGCCATGAGAAGCTGGACTGTGCTTTTGATTTCCGGAAGCCTCACCCTCTCCTCCCAATTGCTGTGGTAACATTTTGATCAAGGATCCATCCTGGACGTGCTTACAGGGGATGCTGTTGGTGCTTTCCCCCTTTTTTTCCTCCCCACCATCAGTTCCTCCATCTGCAGTTGTTGCTCTGCGGCTCGCCGCCTGTCCGGGCGTATTGTGCCTGCGCTCATTGCCTATTGCTTTGTTTATAGGCGGGACTATCTCCAATTGATTCAGGTCGTCGTATCCCAGGTGATTATCTTCCTTGAATCCCTGGGTCCTTGCCTCCTTGATTATGGCTGATGCATCTTTTCCCTCTTTAGGGCTTGCATCGCCACTGCCATAGCTTTTACCAGCGGCTGATAGTCTTCTGCAGTCTGGCCCCTGCTGTTATTGTTATTGTTAGCTTCGGTTTATATAGCGCCAACTCACCGGCAGGTCTCAAGGCGCTCATGACCGAAGGACAGAACTACTATTAGCAGATCGGAAAGACCCATAACACAATGCGGACTAAGTGTTGAACCCAAAGCCTCCGTGAATAAAAGTGTTTTTAACGATTTCCTAAAACGCAGAAGATTGCCTTCTTTGCGAAGGGACTCTGGTAGTCTGTTTCAGATTTGAGGAGTTAGAACAGAAAAGGATCTCCCACCCTTTGTTGCTAGTTTAAACCATGGGCAAAGTAACAGCTGAGCATCAGAAGACCTCAGCCTTCGTTCAGGTTTATACACCTCCAACCATTCTTTAATATAGGCAGGTGCTTGCCCATAGATTGCCTTATGGGCCGTGCATAAGCTTTTGAACTCTGCCCTTTGCCTAATGGACAGCCAATGAAGGCTCTGTAACAAAGGAGAGGCGTGGGATCTTCTCGGGAGCCTGAAGATGAGTCGTGCGGCGTCATTCAGGACAACCTGCAATCTATTGGTCAAGATTTTCGGCAGACCTAAATAGAGAGCATTGCCGTAGTCCAGCCTCGAGATGATTGTAGCAGAGACTACCGTGCGAAGCATGTACGGGGAGAGAAGAGGAACTAACTTACGCAACTGCCTAATTAGACCAGTGCAAGTCCCCGCAACGGAGGAAATCTGGCTGGCCATTGACAGTTCGCAGTCAATCTTAATACCAAGACTTTTCACCTTGTCACATGGTATTGGGGTGGGACCTAATTCCTGAGGCCAATATAGATCACTCCAGGGGGAACTTATAGTCGAGACCACTAGAACCTCAGTTTTTTCAGGAATCATTTTCAACAGATTTGTAGTCATCCAACGGACTGCATATCTGAGAATATCCTGCGCGTATTTCTGCGCGGAGACCGTATTGTCTATGCTAAGTAGCAGCTGGGTGTCGTCAGCGTAATTAAACACACTGCAACCCATATTGGCCAGGGAGTTAATCAATGGTTGTAGATCAAGATTAAACAATAATGGGGATAGTGCAGAACCCTGTGGGACTCCACACGTCAAGTTACCCACCTCCGATATGCCGTCCCCCAGCTGAATCCGCTGTGTCCTTCCCGACAGGAAGGATTGAAGCCACTGAAAGGCTGTATCCCGAATCCGGAAGTTGGCCAATCTATCCAAGAGCAGGGCATAGCTGACAGTATCGAACGCCGCTGATAGATCTAAAAGTATCAGGGCGCTCAGTTTCTTGCTGTCAGCCATCCCTCTAAGCTCATCCAGCACCGAGAGCATCACCAACTCGGTGCTGTGGTGTGCACGAAACCCTGCCTGACGTTCCTGGAGGAGATGGTGTGACTCCAGAGACGAGGCCAGGGACTTCAGCACATGTTGTTCTAAGATTTTGGACAAGAACGGGTGTTGGGAAATGGGCCTATAGATTTTCAAAATAGCGGGGTCAGCTCCTGGCTTCTCTATCAGAGGCTTCACTCGTGCTTCCTTGAAACTGGCTGGTAACAGCCCTGTTTCCAATGAGTTGTTCAGAAGGAAGATGATGTGATCTTCTAGAAGAGGGTGTGCCAAACGGAAGACACTAGGGGGGCATGGATCTGCCAGAGAGCCTGATTTAGTTTTGCTCATAAGTTGCTCAAGACTGAC
Organism: Lissotriton helveticus; assembly: GCF_964261635.1. NCBI lineage: Eukaryota > Metazoa > Chordata > Amphibia > Caudata > Salamandridae > Lissotriton > Lissotriton helveticus. The sequence continues at coordinate 1,376,053,489 of NC_136069.1, read as the reverse complement.
CGGATCCATCAATGGGAACTTTGAAATAAGGACTTCCGAAGGGGTCTGGACATCCTGTGACATGATCGATCCAGTCACGGTACCATTCCTAATATCACAGAGAATGGTTTCCACCTTCTCCAGAAAGTAGTCTTGAAACATATTACAACTAATTGTTGTTTCAGTGTTTTCAGGTTTTTTGCTCAGCTCTGTTAATATTTTGAATGTTTCTTTCTGAACATTCTCAGCCTGGTTTATACGGGTTTCATAATATTTTGCTTTAGTAGCCAGATAAGTTTTTTGTATGAGTTGAGCGAGTTTTTATACTGCTCTTGATCCCCTTCATCTTTTGTTCTCCTCCAGTTTCTTTCTACATGAAGGAGCTTCTTTTTATGTTCCCTCAAAGGCGGTGTAAACCATGGTGCCCCCCTTCCTGCTCCTTTAGCTCTTTGTAGCCTCTCCGGTGCGATCTGATCAATCGCTTTACTCAGACTACACACTATGTCCCTATAATCCTGATCTAAATTGCCATTGGTTGAACAAATTTCGAAAGTGTATCCGCTAAAGTTTGTAAGTCAACTTTCCTCCATTGACGAACTTTCTTCATTTTAGAGGGTGGTTGCGTCAGCTTAGCATCAATAGGGATATCACAATAGACCAGGTGGTGGTCCGACCAAATGCAAGGTAGAATGTCCAAAAGAGCCACCTTAGGATCTAAAGTCCAAATAAGATCAAGGATGTGTCCCTTTTATGTGTGTAGGAGTTTCTACCAATTGCCTAAAGCCCAGTGAGGACATGGTTGTCTCCAAGAATCGAGCTGCCGGCTCCTTATGAGCCTTGTCCCAATGTAAATTAAAATCCCCGGTTACCACTACTTTTTTATATCTTGAACAAATGTCAGATATAGTGGACATAAATAGGTCATTGAAGGCTGAGGTAGAATTGGGTGGACGATAAACTGTGAGAATCACAAGACACAAATTATCAAACATGATTTTAGCTCCAAGAACGTCGGCTAAATCCACTGTTTCTGCCACTATTTTAACTACTGTTAAGGTTTTTTTTAAACAGAATTGCTACCCCCCCCCCCTCGAGCATTATCTGCACGATTGTGCCATACTACATCATACTCATTCGGAAGAGCGGCTATGATGTCTGGCAGTGAATTGTCCCCGAGCCAAGTCTCAGTGAGAGTTAGGACATCAATATCTTCATCCTGAAGCAGGGAGAATATTTCTAAATTATGTTTGTGCAGTGACCTTGTATTTCAACAGGTCAATTTCAGGGAGCTTGGATGGGATCCAGTCACACCAATAGATGATCTTACAATGGACATCTCGTCAAATTTAGTCATCGTGGCTAAATCTAGGGACTGTCCCTCCCTATCAAGCTGGTGTACCTCTCCCGAGGTATAGACACGCCGCCGACCAAGAGTCCAGGCCCCCGTGCCCGTCCGTGCGCGGATGGGCGCAGACGGGCTGGACTCTGGTGTGACTCCGGCGTGCTCACGCTGCGCGCGAACGCTGCGCGTTAGCATGGCTGCCCTAAATAGCTGCCTATGGACACTAGAGCGCCAACAGAGATGGCGCCGCCGGGCGTCCCGTGTTTCCCCCAAGATGGCCGCCGGTGAAAAGAGTGATGAAAGGGACCCGCCAAAACGCGGTGCGTTACAGTATTATAGTGCAAGTAAGCTGGGATTGGCCAAGTTTAAAAACAAGGGAAATATAACGAAATGCAAATCAAATAAAAAACGGGTAGTTTAAAACTCGCTATTGCCCACCGCAATATGAGGCCTGAAACGCGATCTCCCAAAGCGCTGCAACGTTGAATTAAGCGCCCTACCTGGTCCTGCCATTGCTGCAGCTGTTGTTGTGAAAACTGATGTTCCGTTTGATGTGCATTGAGAGGTTGGAGGGGATCCGGGAGGTTAGTTACTTTACTGCTATTTAAGCACAGTACCGGCCCAGCATCTTTTAGGAATGAAAGTTTTGTGTAAATTTTCGGTTGGTAAGTTGACTTGGGCAAGTTAAGGTCACGGCTTGAACTGCTAGCCATCCCGCTTGATGGGGGTTCAGGGCTGGTAAGGAGCGGAGAGATTAGGTTGTAGGCTTCGTCTTTTGACCACACGTGCAATTCGGCGCTACCCTTGTTTTCTTGACTTCTTGTTTGCTCTCCTACTTCTTTTGGCAGGGTTTACTGGTTCCTGTTGCCTTGTCTTTCGGACCGCATTGTTGCGTGCGGGATGCTATGGGCTGGTTTGGGTTGAAGTGGCTGCCTTGGCTGTCTACTGTAGCCGCGATATTTCCTAGTGTCGCGTTTTTCAAGGTCATCTGATTCGCGCTCTCTGTGAGCCTCTCTGGGCACACCTCATGGCAGGACGGAGGAAGGGGAAGGCGTATCCGGAGTGTGGAGGAGTCTGGCTGATCAGGTAACGGTGACAGAAAGAGATAAGGAGGTGGGCAGGTGAGCAGTGCTCAAGACCAAGGGGGCTGTAGGCTTGTACAAAAAACTGTGAATCAGTAAGTCAAACCTGGACATAAAGGAAGTTTCATAATGAAATATAGTTTTAGAAAGACACCAATGTTTCGGTTTACTGTGCTTGAAACCTGTACTTTATTTTCTTCATTGGATACATACTTTAAGATCATTTGTGATCGTAGTCGCCTGTCAAGCCCAGGCTTTCTACAAAACTAGACAATACACACAATTATTAACAGCATAGCATTTTTATTCACCAAAGTATTGTAGAGAGAAAATGTGTTCCAGTAAATGTCCTAAAATGCTACCTGGCTTCTTTTGCGATACTTTATTGCAATGCCATTTTGAGTCACTCATTTTGTTCTTTTACCATGTATATATTGTATAACTATATATATGAAGTGTTATTAAAATGTTGTACATATTCCCTAGCCCCCAAAGTCGACTTCCAACAGCCTTTCTGTGTCTGAAAGGCCGCACATGTAGGCTGTCCGAATTAAACATTGAATTCCCTCAAGCGGAAAGAGACGCCCTTGGGATTACAGGAGGCTTTCCTAATGGCAGATTGGCTCTCTGAGCCAGTCAGAAGCCATTCAGAAATCCAGTTTGGAATCATTTCTGACAGACTCCATCAAAATAGGTCGGTCAGCAATTAATCCAAATAGCTGATTACGATGCCGTAGGAATGGCTCCATGTAGGAAACTGTTGCAGCCGTTTCCTACGTCATCGTAATCGGCCCCTTAGTCTTTCGAGCTAGTACTGGACTGCTCATCCATGCTACCCCAACAACTCACAGGTGCCTAAGAAGCAAATTTTCCTTAGCCTACTCTACACTTAAGATCTCTTCATCTCAATCTTGCAGGTTCTTTTCCTTCATCACCGTTTTCTTAACCATCTAGTCATATTGTTAACATTGTTGCCTGTATTTCTCTCGCTCATACTCAAATAGAATGATGAAAAAAACATAATGTGATTCAAAAAATATGCACTGGTATACACCACCTGCAATCACTGGTACAAATTAGGCAGTGGATCACACTCATTCTGACAGACATTTACCAGGACTCATTAGATAAATCAGATTTCTAAGACGATGCAGGCATAGCTGCAACACAAATGTAAAAAAGCTAATAAACCAACTATATTTGTGAGGTTACAACTCTTGTATCTAAGAAAGGCATTGTGAAAGTAAATAAACCAATATTGTTAGGGCAAATTACCGATTATTAGGAGCATAATTTACAGGAACAATGGCAAATAGCAAAAACGCAGAAAACAGAATAGGGATATGGCAAGTAAAAACATAATTGTAGGCGTGAGATTCACCCACCCTCTATGGACAAGAACGAATGTACTGATGTAGAATTTATTTGAAATTAAAGGTTTTAAAGCCTTACATAGCAGGACAGTTTGCAGTTAAGGATTTCTCATTCTTGTTATTATCATCATCATCATTATTATGGTTTTACTTTTTCACTTCACCTCGCCCCTGAATGCCTTGGCAGGAGTGTTGAACATTGGATTTTAGAAAGTGAAATATGACTTCAAGCATTGGGTAACTAGAATTGTGATAACATGAAAAAACAGGTATGGGTAAGTAATTTGTAACCTTAGCTATCACCACACTGCCCCATAGACACATAATGGGAAAACCTGTCAATGTGCCAAGAAGCCCTTGGCAATTTGGGATTGGAACGATGCCCGAAAGGCTTAGTAATCAGAACAAAATATAACACCGAAAGCGATTTAATTTACCACTGGATTTCCTCAATTGTTCGAATAGAAACTGCCCTCTTAATTGGCACACCCAACATGTTGCCTTGTCCTTTGTACTCATTCATGCTACTACGACTCTGTTTCGTTGTAGTAATTCTTCTGCAAAGTCTAGACCAGGTGTCTCCAACGCGTCGATCGCGAGCTACTGGTAGCTCGCCGAGACCCTGCCAGTAGCTCGCGCTGCCCTGTGCTGAATGTGCTTTATATGCCAGCCAACGCCATTGCCATTGTAAATGCCGACAGAAATGTATTGTAGTACTATTCATGTTTATGTGCGGATATGAAGCCGGCATTCCCGCGTCTGTACTTAATATATAATTATATATTACGGCGCTCTTCTGAATCTATTACGCCGAGTCTGAGTGATGCAAAACCCCCCCACCCCCTTGAACGGTCTCTGCAGACAACAGCACCCGCCCTCACCCAAATCAGCAGCTTTCATTGGCCAAGTCGCTTAGCTGGGGCGGGGTGGAGAGGATGACGTTTGTCTCCTCCGTGATCAGGGTCTCGTGACCCTGTGTAAGCGCCCCCTGCCTCTCCCTAACAGGCACCGCGCAGCTCAGTCACGAGTGCGGAGCTGAAGCGGGCGTGGCAGGGCAAAGCAGCAGGTCCCGCAAGCTGGAGAATTGAACTGCGCCATCAGCCTGCTGCCTTCTATCAACCGAGCAGTTCAGCAGCAGGTAAGGCAGGCAAACCGTGAGGCCTCTCGGCGGCCAGCAGTGCCCGTCTTGGCTGTCCTTTTTATCACCATAAAACACGGAGCAGATTCCCAAGGCCTATGCCTGGCCTATGGCTGGTGGATAAGGGAAGGTATCGGTCGTCTCTAAATGCACAGCCGACATCTCCCGACCCATACCTTTCAAAACATAATTAGAGTGTATATATGTGTATGTATGTGCTATGGCGGGCCGCAGCTTCCACACCCCAGTGGTCGGAGGGTGCATGCAGGCAGTGAGGGCTGCTGACTTGCACTTTAAGTAGTGCAGGGCGCTGTGGCCAAGAGTGCAGAAAAGGGGCAATAAATACAATTTTTGAATGTAGCCGGAAAAATGCTTTCGCGGCTCCTGATTACAGTGTCTGCAAATAATTATTAGAGCACATCAATAGCTGCACTTGGACAGCTGCGCGTCTGTCCCGTGCCTAGGTAGATGGGTAGGGGGAAAAGTAAAAAGAACCTGGTTGCCCTGAAAATGTTCTGCAAAGGTCGCTTCTGCTGGGTGATAGGTCAGGCCCAGTCCATCATTTGGTTGCCTAGCCGTTGGTTTTCCTATTGTCGACCACCGAGTAACCATTTTCTTTCCTAAATTGTAGTTGGTTTTTGCTGCACATATTTTGTTACTGTTTTTCCTGAATCCAAACGCTGTTTTGCTCAGGGTAGTGTTGCCCTGAGATAAATGCAAACTTTTTATGTGTACTGTACAGACTTGGGAGGCAGTTTTGTTGTATTTTGTGCTGTTTATGCATATTTCCGGTATGCAAATGAAATGTATTTCTGCACTGAACTCTGAGGCCTGCTCTGTCCCTCATAGAACCACAGTCAGCACTTCGAGGCCCTACTACGCCCTACTACGCCAGCCACAAGAGATACTAAGAATGTTATGTGTTGTACAGGCCTTTTGAGCAGGGCTTTAAGTGGGATGAAAAACCTGGGGGGTCTCTCAGGTGCCGCAATTAAGAAGGGCAAGCTAATAAAAGCTCAACACCTGTGCTTAGCATAGTGTGGCAACCGACTGGTATTTACCTGCTTCCGTCGTTGCATCCAGAGTTGTAACATTAAATATCCCTGCTTAATAGCACAGGAGAGTTGCTGGCCCCACTCCTTTGCCACAGATGTCGAGCTGGGACTCGTAGACTCCAACAATGCAGAGTCCTTGTGCCATAGTCATTTCCCCATTCTGCACTTCCCTCACCAAGGTCTTCTTGATTTTTAATCTATTATTGTGAAAGGTCAGAAAGTGGTTTGACAACACAACACAAATCCAAAATCAATCCTTTCAGTGTTTCTAGGGAACTTTAAGTATTGTGTTCAAACCACAGTATGGTGGGCTATGAAGAAAATAGTTTTTTTGACCTTTAACGTCAATGAAAATGGCCGTGGGCGGTCACTCGGAAAAATGCGTGAGTTGCTTCGGGTTTGGTAGCTCACGGCCATTTTCACTGACCAGAAGTAGCTCTCACTACACAAAAGGTTGGAGACCCCTGGTCTAGACAGACTGACCCACTTAGGAGGCAATGGTGGCATAACTTGTGTGCCAGAAGCATTGTATTCGGGTCACTACACTTCAGTCTTACTACTGTATGATATTTAAACACATCCACAATCATTACCGCTTTGGGGGTGAGCCCCATTGTGAAAATTATTAGAAAAGTATGTGAACGTTGGAGCACAGCAAGTGACAGTCATACATAATTGAAAAAATATTCAATGGAAAAAAGCACGAAAAAGAATTTCGAGCACTGCACATGCTATGTCTGAAGCACAAGAAATCCGATTTTAGAGTTAGCTGCCTGCTGCTTCAACCTTCATAGCAGCGAAGCTCAATTTTCATAAACTATAAAACAATGCCTACTTGACTCCATGATCCCATTCCCTTCCAGCAAACTTTTGTAATTCTTTAATTAAAGAACATTTTATTGTAACAGGGCATTAAGTAGTTTTTTTATTCAGAGTAATGTGTTTGAATTTCAATTATCTTAAACACAAAACAGTAATAAGTTTAAGTTGATATTTTAACCTATTTGAAACTTAAATAGAGGTTAACTCCGTGCAGTTTTAATTAAATACATCTATAGAAACTTAATTTAAAATCTTGGAGGTTATTTTGCAACCCAATTTTTCATGATAAGAATATTACTGAAACTCATCTGCATTGAATGACAATCTTCCATTCCTCTAGGCCTTTGAATCCATTATCTCTCTCTTGGGAAAGAATTCTTTGCAATGACTGATTATGAATAAGATATATGGGACAAACGATGCACTTTTTCATTTAAGAGACTAAAAGGGAAATTCACTTTAGAATCCTTGCTGCCATGTTTTATTAAAGTCCAAATGCAGTTTTTACAAAGACTCTGCCGTGTCTAGAATTTTGAACAAATGTAAGGAAACATTTCCTTGCAAGTAACTTAAACGAAGCCATATTTTACTTTAACAATATTCTCATAGTAAAGCCTAAAAATGTACAACCTAAAAAAATGTAACCGAGCTTTACTTTGCTTATACCTCATGGTTCACGTTGCTGCATTAAATAATTAAATATCTGTTAATGAAAGTAACATGTAAATGCAAGTAAGACTTATTATGGTAAAAAAATATATATATATATTTACCGTCAGCAATCTACTGTAACTAAATAAGATATATATATATTTTATAAACACGATTACATGCGCATCACTTGCTTATGAAATGTTTTAAAGTAAATAAAACTAGGTTAATTATCAACAAATATAATGGTTATGCAAAATTCCCATTGCCTCAGAAGAACAGTAATCAGGCTTTTATAGTCATCGCAAACTGCTGAACCTGCAATAGCTCATGTAAATGTCCTTCAATTATTGGGTTATTTTTTTAGGTTTTATTTAACTCTTTCATGGCTTTCGAGTAGACCTTTCTAGTGATGCATGTGTCTTCTGTATTAGACGCACTACAGGAATGGCTTACACTCGATGACCAGTATTACGAACAATCTTTACATGCCTGTCCTAGTATCACGCATCAAACGTGACGCTAGCGCATTTCAGTGTGGTGTTCCGCATCACCGCACTGAATTGCATTGTCACGCATTTTAAGGTCACCACCTCACTCTGCTTTATCAGCGCTGATACTGGCTACGCCAGCTGCTAGTGCGTGCGCCAGCGCCTGTGACATCTGTGCGCCACTCTGCTGCTTTCCGCAGACTTCACTTGCTGGCCCGGGAGTTAATGATGACCGTGTGCATTGTCTTTTACAATGTATCACACTATTCTGCTCCGTGCTGGCTCCATTGAAATTACCGGCGCCCGCGGCGCGGCTGCCACTTAGTGAGTTATTACTCACTACCAGGCCTGAGGTCACCTGACACCCCCCCAGCTGAGGTTGTGCTGTTCTGGGCGGGCCGCCCACGTCACGTGTGAGCGAGCTGCAGTTATATTTTCTTGGGGGCAGTTAGGGAGTTGAGTGCTGCTCACTCAGTCATACCGTCCGTTAGTAGTGTTGTGCCCCGATCTTTGGTGCCTCAGAGTGATCATGTGGCACGCCGAGCGAGTCTGCCAGACCTCACCCAGCCGACTGCGTGCGACAGCTGGCTTTCATGCCACCCGCGAGTGCCTGCATCTGGGTCCGGTGTCAGAGAAGTTGTGGCGTAATACAGTGGTGGCTTGCTCTGAGTGTGTGTCACTCATGGACAGGTATTTATCATTCTTATCATTCTTTTAGGATAATATTTTTTAATTCATAGCGTCGTGTCTGTTATATACAGTTAACCCTGCTCAATAAGTGCGCTGGACGGGCTAAAGGCCACGGGCTGGGCTGCACATTTATCTACCGTAGTTTCAACAACTTGCCTTAGGGGGGCGCAGTGGTGGAATTGTGTTCAATTTAAAGTTCAACACCTTCCCTACTGTTGTGCATACAGGAGGTGGAATAGTAAGTTAACCTATTCCAAAATCCTGCACCTCCCCTAAAGAAAGTCATTAAAACGACTTGCATACTGAAGGAAGGAGTACTAAAGACACATTCGTTCTAATGACGGCACTGTCAAGTCACAGCGTGATTTTGGCTTGCGGAATACAGTCCCATTTTCATTAATTGGACATTTAATAATTATTTTAAAAACACCGTGTAGCTTATCCCAAACCAGAGTTAGCAGAAAAAGTATTTTATCTGAACTTTAGTTTTTTCTCATACTGCACTTTACACTGAAAAAAGCTTCAGAGAGCTAGTCCCTGTAGGAACATGTAACATTCAATTCTTGCATGTACCACTATCAAATACGAACCACGTTAAATTGTGGGCTACAAGGATTACTTACGGCTGACTGTTTTGACATTTAAAAGTATGGTTCTTTCCTGTTAATTTTTATTTTGACAGAAGTGTCTGCAAGTTTGAAAGATTATCAGTTTACAAATATAAGCCTGTCACCCTAGTGGATGGCACAACATGTGCTGCAGGCCGCAAGTGACATTTAACTTCCCATGCCATTGGTATATGTTCCTGAATTTTACGACACCATATAGTATGGCTTTACGAGAAAGTTAAATATTTCAATTGTGGATTAGCCACTTTTACCATGTTTTAGGGATCAGAGCACATACTCTGGGACTGGACAACAGAGTCCCACCGTGCAGAATTTTAGAAAAGCAATACCATTCATTGATCATGCAAAAAGAGGGATTTTCTCATAAGGACCACGATAAAAATTGGGTAATTTATTGCAAATGACAGCCACCACGGAGACATGTATGCAATTGCAAACAGAGCATTTGGATCAGCTAGTACTTGCCCTATACCTCTTCTACCACATTAAAGCGTAGGGGTATGAAAGGCCTGGATAACAGACAACTGCATCAGCAGCTTATTCACAAGACCAAAACGGCATATTCTCTATTAGACTTGCCTCAACTACAGCCTTAACTCCATAAAAACTATAAAATGCCCTGAAAAATACTTAAGTAAAAAGGGAGTTAATTCGGATGTAGCAGCTACTACCCCATAAAACTTGGGAAAAAAAGAAGAAATTCATATGTTAAGGCACATCCTTAATCTTACCTCCCAAACACTGTAAATTACTGCACAGTATCAGAGATGAAGAAGAAAAGGTAAACTTGGTTTCATTTAAGTATGATTTGCATAAAGAGATAGAACTACTAGTGTAGGAGAAAAACGTACCACAACAGCAAAGCTGGACAGTACAAGTGTCTCAATGTTAAAGCACAACTCATTGATTAAGTACAAGGAAAAATTAATACAGGTTCGTTTTTGTCATAGTGTAACTAATAGACGCGTGGATAGATTATTAGCATTGTGGCTGTTAATAGGATAGGCAATGCTTAGTGACAACGAGGGAAGAGAAAGGGGCATGTCGAGGATGGGCAATAATAAGAGTCCATGGGAAGTATTCTATCAAGTGCACGGCGTGCAACGGGTTTCTGCATCAGCTTTGCGCGCCCCCAGGGTACTTTGGTATTACATAAGGGGCTACAGATGCTTGAGTGGCCCCTTCTGTAAAAGTGATAGCGCTGGTGCTCATAGTGCCAGCGCTACCATCAGAGGCGTTCCCTCATTTGTGTGGGGTAATGGCCCCATGGAAATAAAGGACTGTCTCTACGATAACGCAAGAAGTGGAAGAGCTACAGCATCGAGTTGCACATATAGAGGAGTCATCGGTTAAATGTGAGCAGAAAAGCTCCAGTCATGGGGATGAGATCCGGGCTCTACAATTCAAGATTGAAGACATGGAGAATAGACAGAGAAGGCAACATCTCAGGCTCTTTGGGGTCCCTGAAGGGGCAGAAGGGGCAGATCCAAGAGCATATATAGTCAAATTATTTCAACGTGCATTTCCGGATCTCGTAGACTGGGATTGGGACTCTCAGCTTCAAAGAGTCCACAGGTTACCATTAGCCAACAGAAACAGAAACAATAAGTTCCCTCGCCCATTTTTGATTTATTTTGGAAACTTTTTACTCAGACAAGCAGTATCTTTAAAAGCCAAACCTAATACTCCTATAGCTACAGAAGATGTTAGCTTTTTTGTTCGGTCTGATCTATGCAAAACCACCATGGAGAGACGTTGGAACTTGCGTCAATTAATAGACCCATTTAAAGCCGTGGGTGCCCAGGTTTTCCTCCAGGAACCTGCATGTTTAAAAGTTATTAATGCCGGGCATACATACTATCTTAATCAGGTCAAGGGGGCAGAAATGGTCTTAGGAAAATTTACTAATGTATAAGTTATTAGGTATATAGTTTTAGAATGGCCAATTCTATGTGATTGCTATCTGGAAGGACATGACCAATTTGATTTATCTAGCACAAATTGCTGAGCACTAAAGGGGGGATTGATACACTTAATGAGGTAGGTGGGAGGTAGGTAGGTGGCTACACCTTCAAGAGGCTGTCCTATTAACGACAGGCGGTATTAAGGGTGGGTGTTTTCCTATGGTATGGGGGGAGGGTCTGTAGAAGTGGGGAGCGAGGGTGGGAGAGAGGGGAGGGAGAAAATTAAAAATGGCATGGCAAGTCAAAATGAAGTTAACATTTTTTCAGTAAGGAAGGAAACTTGGAAGAGTGATAAGAAAGGGAGAGAGTTTTTTGATTGGTCTTACATAAAATGACGTACTGCAGTTGTCTTGCTTGGAACGTATCTGGCCTGAACAATAAAACCAAGAGAAATTTAGTTTTTCAAGAACTGAAAATGTATGATGCACAGCTGGTCATGTTAACAGAAACGCATATTGGTTATAAAGATTAAAAAAATTGAAACAGCTGGGATATGATTTGGTGGTTTGCACTACTTTAAACTCGCCTATAAGAGGGGTTGCCATTTTAAAGAAAAGACATTGGCAAGGGGAAGTTATCAAAACTGCAGCAGATAAGGCTGGACGATGGGCAATAATGCAAATCCGGCTAGAAAATAGTATGTATGTTTTCTGTGCCTTATATGGTTCTAACAAAGATGAACCACAGCTATTTGATTGGTTGAATATGGAATTAGTATCATGGGAAGGAGAGCTCATATTAATGGGGGATTTTAATTGTGTATTAAACTATTCTCAGGATGCAACAAAGAAAGGGACAGGGATACGTATGCGTAAAACTAGAGCAGCTATACTCGAGCTAGCAAACATACACAACATAAAAGATATATGGCACAGTCTCTACCCAGGCATACCTGGTTATACTTATTATTCATCTCCCCATAAACTCTGCTCCAGGATAGATCTGGCTTGGGCCTCAGACGATTTAATAAGTCAGGGATCTATGCAGGTTATGCCAAAAATTTCTTCTGACCACAATCCTATAATGTTTACATTTGGTCTAATTTTAAGGGCAAAAGAGAGGCGCCCTTTTACTTTTCCAAGATACTTATTATCGGATGAGGCCTTTGTGACTTCTCTTAAAAAACATATTAAGGAGTTTATTGCACATAACATGGACACGGCTAGCGTTCTTACAGTCTGGGATGCCTGCAAGGCCTCTATTAGAGGAATAGCACAACAATATATCCTCAAACAAAATGTAATAAAGAAAAAAAAAGCAAAATGAATGACAAATAATATCTTACATATAGAGAAACAACTAGCTGACTGCCTAAGAGAGGGGGCTAGGAATAGGCCCGATATATTACTTCTGGAAAATAAACTACTGATTCTACGCTCAGACATTAAAAGTTCTCTTAAGGGAAAACATAGCTGTAAGATACTTAAATTTAAAATCTCGCAATATGAATACGGGGATCGAGTAGGAAAGCTTCTGGCGTATAAAGTGGCTTAAGACCGGGCATCAACTCTGATTAAGTCCATAAAAGGCCCTAACGATATTCTGCATACACAACCCATACATATCATGGAGCAATTTGTCTTTATTACGAGGAATTATACACTCCAGAGACTAAGGTCAGCTTAACTCAGATTCAAACCTACTTAAATGATAAACTCCCCGTAAAACAATATGTAGATCAGCTCCCCCTAGACAATTTGGAAGAGGAATACACAACGGAAGAACTACGCTCAGCAGTATTTTCTCTCCCACCCAATAAAGCGGCAGGGGAGGATACGCTTCCTATTGAATTGTACAAAATCTGCGCCGAAGAATTACTTCCCCTTTTGTGTCTAGTTGTGAATACAATAGGCACAACAGGTAAGACTCCGGAATCCTGGAGAACTGCGAAAATAATGTTTTTTTTTTAAAAAGAGAAACCTCCGACGCAATGCGGGTCATACAGGCCAATTTCCTTAATAAATACTGATGCTAAGGCTTACTCTAAGCTGGTATCATTACGATTGGCACCCCTTATGCCTCACCTAGTCAACGAACAAGCTACATGGCTTTGTGGCTGGTAGGGACACCACAGCGCATGTCAATATGGCAATTACGGCATTTGACACAGCTGCTACTAATCGCACCCCACTCAGCATGATACTTCTGGACGCAGAAAAAGCGTTTGACCGGGTGGGGTGGGATTATCTGTGGGAAGTGCTAATTCAGTTTGGCTTTAAAGATCGCTTCCTCAGAGGCATACAGGCTATTTATAGGGAACCCAATGCTAAAATCAGCTATGCGGGGCTATTATCACCAACTTTTGCAATAGCAAGGGGGACTGGGCAGGGGTGCCCACTTTCACCCCTGCTGTTTGCTCTCTCCATGGAACCTTTTATTAATGCCCTGCAGAATCAAGAAAAGATAAAACCACTAGATCATGAACATAAAATACTCAAAATTACTGCATATGCAGACGACTTGGCTATTTACACTACAAATGTAATAGAAGCATTAACTGGAATTGCAGAAGAAGCGTAAAAATTTGGGGTTCTCTCAGGCTACAAAATAAACTTTGACAAAACTCAAACCTTAATGAACTATCAAATCAACCAACCAGTCACTGGGCTATGCAATTCAGCTGTGTACTTAGGGGTGAAAATTTCTTCTAAAATTAGTGAAATCAACAAATTAAATTATGACCCTCTACTTAAACACACTTCAATGGCTTTTAAAAAATGGCACATTAATTTGATTAAAATGAATATTCTGCCCAAATTTTTATATCTTTTTCGTTCCATTCCCCTTCGAGTTAATAGTATATTTTTTAGGAAACTGGAGGGAATCTGCAGCAGTTTTGTTTGGAGCTACAAAAACCCCAGGAGATCTATGACGATACTAAAATTATCCCTAGAAAAAGGCGGATTGGAATTTCCGGACTTTAAGTCTTACTTTTATGCATCCTTTCTAGGACGGCTTAGGAGCTTACTAAATAAAAACGAAACCCATTTCTTTTTTTATCAATTTATGTTAGGCACTAATTCATCTCAATTTCTAGCAAGAGTACAAAATCCTAATTTTTTCAAACGAGTCAAATTTAAGATAGCAAGGGACTCGGTAGTGATTTTTAACAAGATCATGAAATTTTGTGATACTTCTTTCTTTCATACAGATCTACCATTATGGGACAATCCAGGATTACCAGGTATTTTTAATGACAAAGTTGGGAGGGATTGGGCCATCTATGGGATCAAGACACTGGGAGACCTCTATGGCTCTGATGGTTTTCTTCAGTTCTCGACTTTACAATTGCTTTATAAGCTGCCAGGGGAAATGCTACTTAAATATATGCAAGTTAGGGATTACTTAATACGAAAAATGAAGCTGAATAAAATCACAAGCTCGGATATGTGGGGTTTCCTGTATAGTACAAAAAAGACATCTTTAATTAGCTCTGGATACAAACTTTTAAGCCAACATAACGTGGATGATTGTCCGAGATTGTCACAAAAATGGACTATAGAATTGGGAATAAATGTGACACCACAGAACATATCTAGTGCTTTTGTTAATATTAACAAAATAGTCCACTCTTCGAGCTAAAAACTTCAATTATATAGGACGGTCAGCCAACTTTATCATACTCCGCTGAAAATTTGTAAATGGTCACAAAACAGCGATCGCACCAAATGCCCTAAATGCGATCTGGTGGCAGCAGATCTCATTCATATGATTTACTCGTGCCCTATGTTGGCTACGTTTTGGCAAGAAATAGAAAATACCCTACTTCAAAAGCAACTGATTTGCTCCCCACTTACTGCACCTATGGTCTTACTTGCCTTAAATACAAGAAGTAATAACAATACCGGCTGGCTAAATATAGCACTATCTTGTGCTAGACTGGTGGTAGCAAGAGCATGGATCTCACCGAATCCACCTTACAGGGCAGAATGGTTAACCTTAATCCATGAAATATACTCTATGGAAAAGGCTCTTGCTAAGAATAGTAGCCGAAAGGCAGTAGAAAAAATGGAAAGGATATGGGCTAACTTTGTATAACTCCTATATTTTACAAGATGAACTGTTAGGGATTTTGAACTTTGAAGATGGAATGTTTTTTGTCTACTCTGATTTCTTATATTTAGTCTTTCTGTCAGGCTGATGTGGTATTATGTGTAAGAATATTGTGTTACTTTGTATATTTGATCTTTCCCTGAAATCACTCTAAAATTTGTTTTTGATATAATGTTTTTTGTTTGACATGCTTGCCAAAATAAAAGATTTTTTTTTAAAAAATTAAAAAAAGGAAATAAAGGACTGTCTTCTCCCCAGCTGTATTATAGACACAGGCACAAAGGTAAAGAAGCTGTCAGGAGACACACTGACAGTGTGCCACCTACTACGTGGCATACTGTCAGTGTGCCCCCTGATGGCAGTCCTCTGAATGGGGTGAACGGGTCCTATGCATCCCAGAGACATCCCCCTTCCAGGCAGATGAAGTCACTCACTTCACCCGCCTGCAAGGGGATCTCTCACTCCTTTTAATAGTGCAGGTTGGTTGCCACCTGTGGTGAATCACAAAGCAGCTGCTTCAAAGCTGCTGTTCTGCATTTCACTTGAATGTGCAGCCAACATTGCTGCCACTAGTGCATTCATTCTAATGTGGCGCACTCTCCTGGTTAGTGTCAAGAGCACCTTTTGAAAGGTGAACCTGGCGCTAAAAAGGAAAATGCGCAGCACTGTAAAATACGGCCCCATATCTTCATGGCAGTGGATTAACGGTTTTTTAACAACTTGGTTTTAACAGTCTTTCTGTAACTCATCTCTTGTTTTCATGGAATGGGTTAAATAAATAAATATTAACCCATGATCTAGTGGAAATAGAGAAGGAGAGTTCCTAATGTGGCCAAAAGTAGATTTCAGATCCTGGAGGCATGTCTCGAAAAATTTAAAGGGCAAGTGTGTTCTTTTTCTTGGAGACCGATGTGCAAAATGTGCACGAAAGGTAAGAACCTACGCTCAAAAGTGTGCGTCCCAGTGTTAAGAAGGAGCCATTTCAAGTATATAAACTTAGCATTTTACTGTTAAAAATATAAAACATTTTAACAGAGAAAGTGCAGCAGAGTGGTGTACAACACCAGGGTGGTAATTTTGCATTTCATGATCATTATTTATTCATTTCCAAGACCACCCTGTCTCAAATCTTGGAGTGATCACCCAGTGCCATACATGGTACTGGCAGCCTTACATGGAAGAAGATAGCAGATTTATTACGCACATTCATTCCTCGTTTGTCAATTCATAAGCGACCGGTTCAATGAACAGCTTTAGATTTATAGAGACCTGATTTTTCTTCAAGAATGAAAGCGATATAGAAGACAATTAAAGCACACTGGATACTCACTGAAGTCACCGGTGAGAAACACCGCATCTGCCCCGGGAGCCCATTCCCTGCAGTACACACCACCGTCGGCCTGTCTGTTGACACCAAATAACTCGTAGCTCCTTGTAAAGGTGTCAAGTCCACCTTCATTTTCTTCAATGTGCTTCAAACGTTTTGATAATAGAGAATACCTAAGTAAAGAAATCAAAGACAAATTAGGATAGCACGAACTGCCGAGCATCAATAGTATTACTGATAACCTGCCCACACTTGTTCTGCAAGTGATAGTGTGCTGCGTTTAGGAACTTTGATGCGTTCATCCACAATATATAGCATTATAGATCAGTAACCATGAATACAGGGGATATTTTTCACACAGGGGTTCAGAGTGACATCAAATAGATGAGTGAGGCTAGAGTTATCTACGATATTACTCAGAACCTTAAAGAGACTAACATCCCCCCACCCCCCCCCTTATTCGCTATTAACTCCATTATTTTATGTTACGTACGTCCCCAAAATAATCAGGCCCGGTTTCAAATAATTTGTATAGGCTGAGGAGTAATGGAGGAACTATATACAAGACCGCCTCTGCACTCCGCCCCAAATGGGAATAAAACATTTCAAATATTTTGTAAAACCTGGCCTCCTGTCTCCTTCCACCTCCCACGTGAAAGTCGTGCACTCTGCTCTCCATCGGAAAGCCATGTCGGCATGGCCTCAAATTCCTCTATTATGATATGGCAACAGTAGAAAACAAGTTTGATGTAAAAATAACCAGACTTAGAAACTGGGTTTCATGCTAGATTGCTAGACGACACAAAGGACACACTCTCCCTCCCACGAGGCATATTTTATTATTAATTTTTATTATTATTATTATTATTATTATTTTATTATGTTCTGGCCCAATCAGTTCACTGAGGTACACAGAACATGCATCACATTAATCTACATCAGTTCTCACCATGTGAGTTGAGGTATTAAGTACTCGTTTTTTTTATCAGCTCATTTAGGTTTCTCTTTAACACTTCCCTCCCAGCACAAAAGCAGCAGCTCTGTATCCGTGCCCTGGAGGTTAAGGGTCTGAATGCAGGCTAGAGTTTACCTGCAATGTAGCGACCATACACTCCTAATTAGATCACTCCTATTGAACAGCGTGTTCTTCAAGACCCACAAGGTTAGCTTCTGCAACAGCCTCAAAAATTAATAACTTCAGTCCAATGCCTTCTTATGCTTCCAGGACAAAGTGACATTAACACTAAACACTATTGAAATGTTCAGAAATATCAGTTTTAATAAAGGAACATTTAAGGACACGGGCTAGTGGAAACGCTAGTAGCGACCATGAGGATTTATTTCATTAAAAAGTTTACTACATGATGTGAACATGTCTAAATCTAAAAGAATGGGCTCCCACCCTCAGTCATGCAGCCACTTCAGGTTAGGGAAATCTTTACCGTGGACTAGAGACAACTGTGCATCAGTCTAGCCACAAGTCACTTCTTTCTCATTATTCTGAATAATTGAATGAGGGGGATATTCGTGAAAGCAGCTTGAAGTACAAGTTATCTAGTGTAAAATGTTACAAACTGAAAAAATGGTGCTGTTGGTCAGCTAGCATTACTCACCCTTTTTCATGTCCACCAACTAATCGCAAGAACCTGAACAGATGTCCAAACTGCATCAAAAACTAGCTGAACGGCTAACATTTAAATCATCATTCAGAGTTTCTTATATTGCAGCAGCATTTCTGTAAAATTTCAACAACAAAAATACAAAGCCTAATGTGACAAGACTGCTACGGTGCAAAACCTCATTGAAATGATCACGAGGTAGAAATCCTTAAGTAGGCTTATCTACAGGGTAAGAGTTTGTTAATTCACTTGGCTTTTTTGAATAATCAAAAGCCCAGGCTTCTCCAATTAGTACAGTCACATCCACCCCACCCGGAAGCAAGCAAACGTACATGCCACACAAGGAGCTCGTAAGGGACATCCTTATTCATCACATAACCGTTCATGACCACACCTTAACACCTCCCACATAGTTACGTTACTCTTTCATTGAGTCCACCCAGACCGGCGGTGTCCTAGCGCTTATAGTCTGAAGACACAGTTCCCCCCGTTGTTAAATAAAAAGGTAAACAGTAGCATTATAGTTCTTCGATAAGTCATCTACGTGCTGATACTGTTTGGCCAGATGGTATGGTATGAGGTAGGAGAAATGCAACCTGCGTGGACACCAAGGGTACAGAAGCTGATGTTTGATCTGGGCCATCTGGTTTGGAAGCCTCATCTGTATTTACAGAGGTTGATTAATGTCTTAAGAGTTGTCTGAACTACGATGAGTCCCTTGTGATTGTTTTCCTGGGACGTTACCCCATTATCATTTGCCCCTTGTGTGTCACAACTCAGGCTCAGCAGCAAACGGAGGATCTGTTTTTGCTTCCCTTTTACAAGAACCCAGTCATCTTTGTCGAAGACCATCTCCTGAGTTCGCCAACGTTGATAAGCATAGGACTTCCTTTGACGTTAGAGTAGGGTCAGTGGCACGAACCTAGTCAGCATTCAGATTTTGTTCAGTGGTTCTTAAAACTCTCCCACATAGCAAGGTGGCAGGGCTCTCACCGGTGGTGGAGTGGGGCAATAGTCACGGAGGGCCTGACTCTGCTCGATTCCCTCCGTCCATCTATGCACATCGGATCACTCTTGAAGGTGCCCATGAAGCTTTCCTTGACACTGTTAGCTTGGAGCCACAAAGGTGTCTTTTTTTTATACCTGGCATGAGTCTAGATAAAAACTCCTTAAACACCTTACTATTGAATGGTGGACCATTGTCAGATTTAAGAATGTCTGGGATGCTCCATGATGTAAAAAAGGTCATTCAGCCGCTTAATGACTGTTATGGGTTGTTGATGGCATTTCCTCGGCCAGAGGAAAACAGGAATACTCAACAATGACTACCATGAGATGATGTCCATTCACCTAGGGCCCAGAGAAATCAAAGGTCCCTCTTTCCCATACATGTGCAGGAAGGTCAGATATGGTTAATGGATGCTGTGTCACTTTAGGGAAAAAGCAATTACATAAGTGTCACTCCTTTAGTTCCTCTCAACTCTCTAGCCCAGGCGTAGGACACACTCAATGCCTCAGGGCTCTTTTGGTGGTGACAATACCACAAGGTCCTTTGTGAGGGAGTTCAATGGCTTGCTGTCTGAAACTCACATGTATGATGATCCTTGAGCCTCTTAACAGAATGCCTTCCTTAGTGACAGACAGTTAATTCTGCACATTTTTGAACTTTTGAAATTCAACTTTGTCACTCAAAGGTCGAAAATCTGGTCTCCATGACTGCACTGAAATGAAGTCCTTAAAGGAATGCATGTCTTTATCTGCATTTGTAGCAACAACGATCTGTTCTATGGTTGAGGCAGCTGGTGCACTGGACCTTACAATGAAGTTGATCTATTTTTAAGCTGTTTTCCATGTTGAGCCATGCCGATGTTATGGTACTTGTGAGAAGTAATATGCAGGGTGTTGGTTCTTACCTGGCTTATGCACTACCATAGTCTTATTCTTGTAAACACAATCCCCACCTTTCAATGAGAGGAGGCATCTTGGTTTTTGGGTTTCCGAATATTGAGCTTAGTGGTCTGTAACAATTGTGAAATGCTTTCCGTAAGTAAATACATGAAAGACCTGGATGTCCAACTAACAGGACCCAGCAGCATTATCCCGCAGCATAAACCCACAGAGCCTCAAGACTCACAATGGTGAAGCAGCCGGGCTCTACAAATCTGGATTGATTGATTCACTGATGACATAACAGGAACTGGCTCAACTTCAGATGGAGTATGTAGGTTGTTATTGATATATCAGTCCCATGTCAGCAGCAGTTGCAAAACTAAGTAGATATGCACTGGATAAAGTACCTTGAAGAACGTGAATTTGGGCTTGCACTTTTGTCTTTTTATGTTGTAAGGTCGCTGTGAATGATCCTGGATTCTGCAACGGTTTGGAAGCAGCCCATGTGCACGCCTTAGTGTTTGATGCGCTGAGTTATGGTACGGGTGACAAACTGCTCAACTGTTTGACTGGCATGACGTTAATCGATGCTCCGCTGTCAATTATAAATTTTATGGGGAAACCGTTGACCTTTAGTGTAAACTTGGGGAAGTGTCTGTAAGAATGGTTATCTTGTGTTGGCTTCTGTTTTTGTCGCTTGTTCATCTTCTTTGCAAGCAGCAAAACTACCTGTGCAGATCACGGTTTGGCAGACATGATCATCGCACATTCACCCTCTTCAATGTTACTCAAATGAGACATTGTAGAACTTTTGTTTGATACATGTTTTGACGATCGATTTAGTTTAGTTTTCACTGTTGCAATTAATGTTGCTTTTTAACTTAGTAGGCGTGGCGACAATGCTTCTGGAACTTTCTGGCATCCATTTTCTTGTCAAGATGCAATTGACTTCTCCTTTGTCTTGCAAACTGTTATGAAGTGGTTTTCCTTCCGCAACCTTTGCACATATGACCGATGGCTGGACATTCGATTTCATGTGGAAATGAAAATCCATATCTTAAACAGGTTTTAATTTCTTTGACTTTACATGCATCTATGTCGGCAGCTAGCCGAAGGGCTCTTTCCTCAGCTCTTGCAGCCATTAGCACTTTTTCTAAACTGAGTGTCTCTCTTAACAGGAGTCTTCTGAACAAGTCCGAAATTCAGCAATCAAGGACTGAGGTGCATGGCTTCAACATCATTATATTCACTAAATTTATAATGTTTTAAAAGCATGCCAAGTCTCTCAAAAAACGTATCAGTTTCACCAACTTGTTGACTCACTTGACAGAAAATGCACCTTTCATTGTCTATGTTTGCACTGGATTGACCTTGACTCCTAATGCTTACTTGATTTAACGTACCAGATCGTATCAGCTTTACATTTTCTTTATCAATTCTTCTTCTTCATCACCAGCAAGATTCTTTAAATGTTTGATGATTTTCGCATTATTTAGTTGTTCCAGAGCATATATGAAGTCATCGAAGATCTCGATCCACGTAGTCCATCTGGCACCAATATTCTGCTTTTTGGTGGAATCAAATGTCGGCGGTGGCTCTAGGAAAGCAGCTGGCATGCACTTTGCACTTCTTTCTACTGCCATTGACAGTATATGCTATTCAGACAGCTCATGCTGTGCACCTGAATCTGTGCTTTCTGGAAGAGCCGGCTTCATGCTTGAGTTCGGGTAGCTTGTCCCACTCACACGTCATGCGGTGCCTTCTTCATCTTAGATGGGGAGTTTTCTTTTTCTTGCATGATGACGTCTTTGCTTCCGTCTCTTTGTTTTGTTTGAGTAGTTACTTCGAGCTATTCACCACTCAGTTTGAAAATGGCGGGCTGTGCTTCTGAGTCGCCCCGCTTAAATTGAGACTGACTGTGGTGGATGCTATTTGCTGCTTTGCACGGATCGGCCATCAGGTCCTGTTTTGCAATCAGAGCATTTTACTTAACTGGTGACTAAATTTCCATTTCTCATACCTGGTGTCCACTGCCTGTGGCATCGTATTTGGTCATTGCTGCCTTTAGCATTCACTTTGCAAGAATGATGCCTCCATGTTATGGCGCAGACTGGCCATCATGTCTTTGCGGGCTTTTCCTATTGTATTTCTCAACTAGGCCATCTACGCCATCACAAGGTCCGGTACGAGCCGGGGTGGAGTTTGAAGTATACATACGCCAACTGCAGACTCCTTTGCACTGGAATGGGGCACACATGGCACGCACAAGCAGTTTGCTGCATCTTGCAAACTCTCAGGTAGAGCAGTCCTGTTTCTTGGGGGCATAAATCCCCTACTCGTCACCAGTTGTCACATCCTCCCAAGCCCAGCGGCAGGCAAATGAAAACACCATACACAGAGCTCATAACCGACTCTTTAATCAGCAGAGTACAACATTCAACTGAATTTCTCATTATCTCAAACATTAATTACCACTCCATAACATCTCCCAAATAGTAGCAAAATCCTTTCATGGAGTCCGCCCATGAGCAAGGGGTCCTAGCGCTCATAGTCTTAAGACACTAAAAGTAGCTTGTGAGATACTGATAGCTTTCCAGCTACCTAAAAGTAGCTCTCCTGTGTGGACCAAACAAAAATATCTAATTTAGTAGGCTGAGCTGCAATGAATATACATACACCAAAATTGAAAAGCATATTCGAAAATGCATGCATTCTCTGAACTTATAAGCTGATGTTTAGAGAAAAATGTCAATTTCCAAAATATATTTAAAGCGGATATTTGAGTGAAAAATAATGCGGCATTGGGGAGATTTATTATATTACCTTTGTGCCTGAGGCATTGCAGCTAATGCGGTTATGTATTACACATGTTAAAATATGCTTTGTCAATGGGCAATCCCTCAAACATTACTGTTGTAACTTTGCCTCGTCAACTAAGGAGAAAACAACTCGTATCTTGTGTATGTGGCCAATAATATAACCATTTTTGATTAATTCGCTGTTACAACACTAATATTACGTGTAGCTCAGGATAATTTTTATTCAACATTAGTAGCTCCAATCACAGAAAAGGTTTGGGACCCCTGCACTAGTTGGAGTACAATGATGCAATTTAATACAAAACTCTTTCAATGGTTGTCTTGCTCATTTGGCACAATCATACAAGAGCAGACATTCTCCCTGCCTTCAAAAAGACGTGCAGGTTTTGATGCGGTCACTAATTTGGGATAATCTTCCAATTGTTTTTCCACTCATTTGGCGTAATTCTACTTGTATGATAGTAGCTCTCCCTTAACAATGATGCAGTCTCTGTGCATATAAGCACCTGGATTACTAAACCTAATACAATTACATTCTTTTGGTGTAAAATCCCAGTGCTCCTCTCCTCACCTGGATATTTCAGTGAAATGCAGAGGTCTATAAGTACGTGAGCAGAAAAAAAAATGTATGTAAGCAGTAACACACTACTGCAAAGGAGGCAACCAACCCACTAACATCCAACCAAACATTTATAGATCACCTTGCCAACCCCGCCAAGATTGGTCATACGACTGCACCAACTGCGCTCCTGCGACCAAGATATTTCAGGTCAAAAATAGGGGTGCGTAAAGTTTCTAGTAAGCAGGCACAATGCAATAAAGCTTCAAATGCTGATGGCAGGGGTGGACATCATATGGGCAATTTTGTGAGTCAGAAGGACATGACCAAGTGCCCAGGAATCAGACAGGTTAGCCTGAAACACTGCAACCGGCCTTCAAGTGGTAGGGTGTAGTTTGATTTTTACGGCTGCTAGGGCTCTGCATACTTTCATCGTTTAATGATGGTAAAGGCAGATTGCAGGTCATGTCTATGCCATGGGAAGAGTTTGTAAGATGGGACCAATTGCCAAGATTCAGCATCGCTAGCCTGAGACATTGTGCTCTGCCTTAATATGGTAGGGAGTAGTTTGAGTTTTCGGGGCTGGCAGGGGTCAGCATATTTCCATCTTCTATTGCTGAGAAAAGCAGATTGCGGGTCACATCTCCGCAATACAAAGGATCAGCAGGATGGGACCAAGCACCCAGGGAGTAGCAAACTTGCCCAGGACATTGTGACCAGCCTTAAAGTAGTAAGGAGTAGTCTAATTTTTCCCTGCGATGTGCCTGTATGGCTCACGACCAGTGTTCTTGAATGAACAAGGCAAGTAAAGGCTCTGTTCACCTACAGCAGTCCAATGCTGCAGTATCCAGTCGACTCAATTAACATACTCTGCTGACTGGAGCCGGTATTCAGAGGGGTTGAATTAAGAATTGTACAGGACAGGAGTGGTAGAGTGAGAAAAGATCAGACAAAGGAGCATGGAAAGGAAGCTGAATTGTGGCGGCATATATAACAAGCATTGGCATAGCCAATAGGCCTCGCCTTTGGGACCTGTTAAGAGTTTAGCCATTCAACACATGCATACACAGGAGGAAGGACACTGATAGCAATAAGGGTGGGGGAGGGAGAGAGCAGGAGGCAGAGAAAAATAAGGCGAGACAGAGGAAGAAAGAGGAGAGGAAAAGAAAGGCAGTGATGGAAATGGATACAGCCAGAGTACAAGAGAACAAAGAGAACGAAGGCTAGGGAAAGACAAACAAAGGAATAAAAGGTAAAAGAAATGGAGAAACCAAGTAAGCAAGGTGAGTAGAAGTAAACACAGGGCGGCAAAAAGAAACAAGAGGATAAAAAATACACAGCGCGAAAGGGAGACACAAAGATATAAGAGCTGTGGAAGAGAAGGGGGAATGAATGAATAAACACAAACAACTGAAAGAAAGGTGAAATGAAGGATTTGTGCTGAGGATAAAAAGGAAGGAAAGAATGAGGTAAATATGAATAGTCTGAGGGACAAAAAAGAAGGAATGAGAGACAAAAAGCAGGAATAGTGTAGGGATGAAGGAAGGAAATAAAGAAAGGCAAAAAGAAGGAACAGAATGGGGTAAAATAAGGAAGTCGGAAGGAATAGTTCAGGGAATAAGAAGGAAGGAGGCAGGGATATAAGTAGAGTATATGGGGAGATGGTTGAGTGAAAAGGAGTGATGAGCAGGCACAAAGGATTGGAGACAGGTGTACTAAATGGGAAACATTACGAGTGGCGATAAAATTAACAGAATAATAGTGTGAGAGGGGAGGTTGTATCGATTGTGGAAAATGAGGAAAAAATGCTTAAGAAAAAATGACCAAACAACATTAAATGGCATAAAAGAACGAGTGAAAGAAGGAGAAGATGTGTAGGGGCAAATCAGAGACGGGTAAGAAGGACATATCATTACTAGAGTACTAGAGTATGTACATAACAAAACACATACAAAAACGTAAGCTCAGTAAGAATTTGGCATTAGCAACTAAAAATGAAGTTGGAATCTTTCATTTGGTTAATTGGAGCAGCACATGTTCAGTAAGTGGTGGTGTGCTCGGTTGTGTTCTCATTGGAGCACTGGTGTGTTTCAACAAAAAGAAAGGCTGCATTAGGTGCATAAAAGATTAAGTGATGTGCGAGAGTTTAGAAAAGCACTTAATCTTTTAAAAATAAAATCCCCGTTTTCAAAGCTCCAATATCTCAATTAAAATGAACATTTTGATTTGTGTATTAAATAAAATATGTTGTAATTGTTTTATGTCTACTGATTACTATAGTTCGGAGTATTTTTTTTTCCATGTCGTCAAAATTGCTTATGTGGCGGTCTGTGGCTTCCAACAGTGATTCATTGGGGGTCCGTGGAAGTCAAAAGGATAGAAGAACCACTGCATTAAAACATGCCTGCAGAGAGACAGGTCGGAGAAATGTAACACCTTTGGGCTTTATGAGACCCTTGAAAGGCTTCAGAAATTAAAGTGGAATATTAGGATGGTAAGAGCCACTGTCAACTATTACACCTTTGAGGAGGTAAATATCCAGAGGATAATGAGGGAAGCCGGATCTGCTCAATGAGCCGCTACAGGTTCAATGAGGCCACGAAAGAAATGTGAGGTGCCTCGGTGAAGGGATGTGTCCACTCAAACAGTGGGGTGAGACGCGCCTACATTGGACGAGATCGGGGACCATCTGAAGCGCTGTACTAAATAAGGAAATGGAGGTGGTGTATATCTGCACTACAAAGGCGTGGGGCCTTCCCATATATCTCGGATTAAATGGGGAAAACACGAAGCCAGACTACAACTGCGCCTGGACTGCAGTCGTCTACAGAAATCAACGAGTGCTTAGAAGGAAGGCTACTGCTCTTTAATATTGCAGCAGAATGCGTTCCTTGTGAAAGCTGTAAGGACAATAAAGCAGGACTGCTTTGCCGTAATCATGTTTAAAAACACAGTACCCTTTTGATTTATAAGCCGCAAATGTCAGAGACAGACACAGAAAACACTGCATTTATTTGGCCTCATAAAGATCTCATCTGAATTCAACCCTTCGGATGATTAATGGGAGATTTGGTGGGAAATCCAGAGCACTGTGTCTGAAGGAGGTGTGTGTAGGCGTAAATCAGAGACGGGTAGGGCTAAGAAAGGTTAGGAATGGAGGCAGAGGTCAGAGAACGAAGTCTAAAAGAAACAAGTTTGCTTTATTTTCAAAGGGCGGGGGCCCAGAGCTGGAAACATGGCACCTGAGAGGGAGGGCGAGGGTGAGACAGGCAGGGGAGAGAGAGTAGAGAAATTATAAACAAGCATGTGCGGCCATGCGAATGCGACGCTAATTAGAAACAGAGGGCCCCTGCATGGCACTGCTCGATGCGGCCACAAGCACAAGTGTTAGAAAAGTGCAGATCGATTCCAAAAGGTCATCTCCTAGAGCAGCGCATGTGCGCTGCACTAGGCTCGACCTAAAAGTGCTTTTCACAAGGCACACAAGTCAGAGAAGAGCTGGGTTAAGAATGAGCAATTCGAGAACAACCAGATCAATGCCATGCTGCTGTCCTAGCTCAAGTAATGGAAGCAAGGTAAGTTACCTTTCACTTCACTATCTGTTTTTTACCCTGAAATTGGATTCACAACTAACAATGGAATTTGAAGTTTTTCTGAGAGTATAATCTAGAAGGTGAGGAGGATGCCTCACAATGTAAATTAGGACGAAAAAAGGTCTCTAGAATCCACAAAATGTGTTGGGTGCACATGGAAGGGCGAAGAGAACATAGCAAAACAAGGGAAAACTATTTTCTATTGCCAGCAACCGGTCAATCGATTTATCTTTCACCTTATCATGTGCAGGGTGCCCCTATAGATGGGGCCTGACATAGGATCTAACTAGCTCTTGCTCAATTGGCGCTGGTCTGCTGTAGAGAGCCCTCGAGATCCTTTTCGGGGCTTGGGGTGTGAGCCCCTGCTCAACTTGTGGCTTCTTTTGACCTAGCAGGAGTCAGCGGAATCTGGGCCTTTTAAAGTTTTTGCTCAAGTTGCCAGCCTGGATTGCTACTAATCCACCTTTCTCATTAATGGAATACATTGGGTCAGCAGTAGATGGTATAGAATAAATACATACATAGAATAAATGGTGCATAGCTTCTGCTTTTGTCACCAATGCTACATGGTGTAGCTTACTATTCATGTGGGTAAGAGCTTTAGCACTGCACATAGGAGTAGTAAGCACTATAAAAATGCAGCAATACAATACAAAAAAATAGTCGCTATCAGAGTACGGACAACAGCAATTGCCAATGCCATCATGTTACGACATCCTATAACATCCAAAAGAATACACAGGACAATTACCATTCGGCAAACACGGTCCAGACAGGTCATGTAGTCTGCTATCATCGTGCCTGCTTTTCAAACCCGCAACATGCTGGAGAGACTATTCTGAATCAAGAACACAATTCGGCACCAAGTCCAATTCTCAAAGAACGGTGCTACTGAGCCCCCACCACCCGTACCACACCACCAAACATTTTAGAAACACACTGAAAAGGTGAACTTAAAAATGCAGCGCCCGGAGGTGCACTTCACATCCTAGTCACTTGACTGGCCTACGACCAAGTCTAGAAAACAATCTGTATAGACAAGGAGCCACCCAGCTCAGGACACGCAACACCATTATCCACGTTCATCCATACGCACAACACTACAAAAACAGTAGCTGGATCAGACCCATGTTACACTCACATCAACCAACACGACCCTTAAGTTTACACAAAAACACGACAGCGTGGCCGCCTTTAAGAGCGAGATATCCGACTGTGGAAAAGTAAATTTTGCCATGTTCTGTGTCCCTACGTGTCCCCCATCTTATGTTGTATGTGCATGATTAATATGCATATGTATTCCCCATGATCGATTAAAGATGCAATTACAGTTGTGTCCATCTCTAGTATGCCAGTTTCCAGTTCTCGTGAAAGCTACGAGTATTAGGCCTATGTAAAGTTATGTTGCCACGTTTCACAGTGTGCACGTTATTTCATTGAAAAGTCCCCGTTTTTAGGCCTCAAAAGGGCCCGGACTCAGATTCAGCTCCTGTCTTCTGAACCCTCGCTGAGGAGCGATACAGCCCCCACCTGTATCCCTGACCCTTCACTTACTTCCTGCCCCACAGTGCCCGGCTCGGCCTGGCTCTGCCTGCCAGTCTGCCAAGAGTATGTTATGATTCCAGTTATCAGTCCAGCTCTCCTTCTCTGCATTCCTAAGTTACTGAATCGCATCAATAGTTTCCGTCATGGTCTAGCCTTTACGTCTCCATGTAAGAGAAATACTGTATTTATGGTCATTTAATATTCCTCAACACACACTACATGTAGAATAATGCATGCACCAGTCTTAGTGTCTGTTAGCCTTTGCCCTGATAACTTTTGGATTCTATCAACATGTTCTCTAAACATCAGATACTAGATAGTGTTTAGGTACATGTCGCTCTGACTCTCCAGACTTTCGTCTCTCCTTCTAGCTCAGAAGTCATAGCCCCCAGCTTCTCCCTAGTTAGACGTCATTGCCAGCTTGCGCGCACCACTAGGTTAGAGGTCCCGGCTCCTTAGGTAGCCCCTCCATGTTTCCGCCCCCATTTGTGACATATTCTGTTACGTTTACATCACATGTCTATGTTCACGCCTCCTGTTACACCTACTTTCACCCTTATCTTTCGCGGCTGTTACAGGCCCCACCCACTGTTACGCCTACTGTATGTACTGTAATGCAATTGTTTTAACTATATATACTTGTGTACTGTTATTAAAAAGTCAGCGCGCTCATTCCAGCTCCTGCCCGACAGCTGTCGGGGCCCCCCTGTTGGCTAGCCATCCCAGATCTTGCCCGTGCAGGTTGTCCTGTTCCTGTCCTTTATGCTGTATTAAAACCTGCAAACTCCTACTACCTCGAATCTTGACTCTTATTTATTGAGCTATCTGTTATTGTTATATCTAGTCAAAAATAGAGGTATTATTTATTTATTTACCACGCATACTATCTGCATTTGCAGGTCGAATACAATCGCGGCCTTGCAGCCATTTCCTCCAGTGGCATTTCACACAGGAGTCTTTCAAGACTGGTTTAATGTAATGGGAACTCCAATTGAAACCTTTTTATGTATGATTTTTGTTTCCAAATTGAGTATTCTGACATCTCTGAAGGTCAACCGCAGCCGCAACTTTTATTACTCTGACACTCGCCTTGAAAGAAACCACGAACTCGGAAGTCGGTACACGGGCAATCATAAAACCCTCCGCATGTCATTTCAGTAAAACGTGCTCATGGGTGTCATGTGCCTCCCATCTAGGTCAGAAGTGCCGCAACCTACAGCATCAATTTCTTTGACAGTATATAGACCAATTTATCTTGCACTCACTGACAATACCAGAGCGTTGCTTCAGAAGAACCGCTGAATGCCATAAAATACTTTCATTTTGGTCTTCACACGCTTTCCACTGTTGACACTGCAGCACGACAGGGAAAAAAAATCAATGCTTAACAGTTTAGACCAAAACATATATTTGGTTAAGTGTTAATGTGCAGAATCCAGAAGCATTGATGTTGACGATTTACTGTGAGCGAAACACAATAATCCGAGAACACGGAGTGCACAGCTTTTAAGAAAAGGCCGTCAGATTCCCTTACTACCTATTGGCGGGATCACTGGAATTATGCGGTAAACTGCGGCGCATTGAATGGCAATATTGTTACACAATGTTATTTTATTTAACACCTTAATACTGCCAGGTTATTTGGTCAAACACAATGCAGGAATAAGCAGCTGAAAGGCGGCCAGGTATACTTTGAAAAGAAAGGGTCGGATACTGTGCGACACGGACAAGCGTGGATGTGTTTTTATTAACTACGTTTGGGATGGTGGAGATTTTTTTTCTGATGAAATCATCAAATTGTGCAGCAGATGGTGAATTATGTCACAAGTGTGATACATCCATAATAATGCAGAAGATCCAATACGAAATATGCGGAGGTTTAAAAGCCAGCCTGGAGAAAAGGTACAGCAGATCAGAAAGTCACTGAACTCTCTCACTGCAATAACCCAGTGCATTTTAGTCACTGTTGAGAAAGCCTTGTTCTAACATGGTGATGTCTTAACAAATCTAGTTTTTATAATCTGGAGCCAGTCTACTTTGATCCACAACAATACTCGATCGCCAACAAAATAAACATGCAAAATTACTGGGAAAGTAAACAATCCCTTCAGAAAATCACTATAAAAAGAGTCGCCAAAGGATAATAAGCAAGGCAAAATAAATAACATATGCCACACACATCTGAGAGTCAAGAATTCCAACTAACGAACTATGCAAACTCTAGGTCAATATCTTCCTACTGTATGCATGATACCATATAACTAACTTTCAATTGTATCAAATTCTGCAATCCAATACATTCCATAGCAGGCCTCTTGCCTTTATCCGGACTAGTAGTAGGTATACCAGAGTCCTGCAGACAAACTGTTTTCATTCAGCCAAAAGGAGTAAAGAAGAATTCCTAAAATTGAATTTCAAAATGCATAGATATTGTTAGAAATGGGACTTCTGGTTGGCTAAGGCTTGCGCCCAAGCCAGGCAGAAACCACCACTCTAGTCAGGGCAAGGGAGTTACATGCCAAGATAACCCCAGCTCACCCCTTGGTAGCTTGGCACGAGCAGTCAGGCTTATCCCGGAGGCAATGTGTAAAGCGTTTGCGCAACACACACACAGGGCAGCAACACACTAGGCACACCACAAAAAGGAACTCCACGAAAGGTTATATATAAAAATAGCCTTTGTATTACCATAAACACATTAGATCATAATCACACAAGGTACACTGTGCCAACCGGCACTGGGCGGTATTTACAGGGGATTATATACACCTGATAGGGCCAATTGGACCACTGTCAGAACAATCACAAATCACCAATTGTAAATGTAGCACAGATAATAAATGTAGAGCACAACCAGTAACTACTGGTAAAAGGTAGGAAAACACCACGCAATACTAATCACCATAGGCATAGGTCACGCAGTGGAACATAAACTGACTAGCATAAACTATACTAGGCCAAACAACCTCCTAATCATAAAAACACAGGTAGAGGTATCACAGGCATAAAGGCATTGCACATTACGCATAAATCACATTAGGCAATTATCACAAGTACAGTAGGCAATCACCTAGCACAAGAATCCCAAAGTTACTGACCCCAGGCCAACTGGCCTTCCACAGGGGGCTCAAATGCCCGATGTCCAGAATGTCCGGGCTGGCTGCGCATGCAGCAAAAGTGAAGTGCACCAAGGATCAAACCTAAACGAGGCAGCTGCCCACTAATTGCTGGGCAGCTGGGAAATGCAAAAATGTGGACACGGGCTCCCAATGCGCCCTATAGAAGGACTGCGTAGGGTTGCAGCTGCCCTCTGTCACACGGGGCAGCTGGGGGAATTAGGCCAACAAACAAGCACTGACACTACAGGCCCCACTTGCCAAGCTAGTAAGATCTGTCATACACCGACGACATCCAGATTATGGTCTCCCTCTCCCAATGTGTGAACATCACAGCCCTTAATTTCCAAAACTGCATGCAAGCAGTTGCGTGCTGGATGATTAAGAAATTCCTGAAATTAAATGGGGAGAAAACCGAAGTCCTTATCTTCGGAGGGAAACAGGAGATCTGGTCGATGGACTGGTGGCCTTCTGCTATTGGAGCCTGCCCTATGCCCTCCCAATCTGCCCGCAACCTGGGTGTAATCTTGGACACCACGCTCTCCTTTGACAAGCAAGTCAGCAGGACGGTCTCAACCTGTTGTGGTGTTATAAGAATCTTGAGAAAAATCACACACTACCCTTCCCTCGAAGCACGTAAACGGGTCACGGTGGCTCTTATCTCCTCAAGGTTGGATTACTGCAACGCACTATATTTAGGTATAAACAAAAGGTTGATCCAACGCCTACAAATAGTGCAAAATGTGGCAGCCAGGTTTGTTGTTGATGCCCCTAGACGTTCATCTGGCACCTCAATTAGGAAAGATTTACACTGGCTCCCTATGCAGGCCAGGATAAATTTTAAGGTTCTATGCCTTACTTATTGTGCTCTGCATGGGTCTGGAGCCGAAGATATCAGGTCCCTTGTGTCCTTCTATGCTCCGGGTAGGGCTCTTCGTTCTGCCAATAAGAACCTTCTGTCTGTCCCCCGAGTCGCTAAGGCTAGATGGGGAAGGAGGGCTTTCTTCTCCCTCACTCCAAGACTGTGGAATATGCTTCCTGCCGAGCTCAAGGGCCAAACTTCCTTGCCCCCTTCTGCAAAGCATTAAAGACCGGGCTCTTTTTAGAAGCCTACCGGTAGTCGGCACTCTTCCCTTAACCTGTAAACAGCTGTACCATCTTTATGCGCCTTGATGCCCTTGGGCTAAGTTGCGCTTTTATAAATCCTCACTCACTCACTCAGTGCTTCTGGGCCACGCTCTGGGGTTTTAGAAACAATATGCCTCCTGAATAAACTAGCGTAGGCACCACTGTGGCCCCGAAGCCCCTCTGGGACTACCAATAAAATGTGCCCCAAAGAAAATAAGCACTAGCACTACAGGGGCTTTAGGAGTCCACACTGGGACTCAAACAAATATGCCCCCAAACGTTGCCGCAGCCCACTGTCCAGCGGGACGGAGAAATGGGCACCAGGTCACGGGGGCGGGCACCAAAGGTGTGCCCCGACACACCCCCCAACCACCTCTCATGGAGTCGTACTCACCGGTCTCCTCACGTCGCCAGCGATCTCTGGGGCGATACTGCGGAGCTGCTCCTACGCTGGCAGCACGTCTCTGCTTTCTCCCCTGCCGGCAGAGCTTCGGTCGCCTCGCGGGGCTTGGGCGGGCACGGCGCTGCTGCCTCCTCTCCTGGTTGCGCTGAAGCTGCCCACGGGACTCCCTCGGCACTGCGGAAGTCCCGCCTCGAAGCTCCAGTGGTCGCGCTAAGGCAGGCTTCCTTGGCCCGCCTTACTCCTTGTCAGCAGCAGCACTCTGCACTTATTGGAGCCCAGCACCGCACCTAAGCCTCGCGCCGGGTCGGGGGACTAACGGTTGCAAACTCCACATGCAGGGTCTCTTCTTCACCCGGTCCCTCTTCTGGGACCGGGACTTCAATAGGGAGTCGGCAAGACTACGGGCAGCATCTTGCGGAGGCGGGGTGGGGTGGAGTGGGCTCCCGTCCTCCTCACAGTCCGTAGTCACACTCAGCAGCAAGCGGGGCTCTCCCTGACCCTGGAAAACACGCGCTGCATCGTTCGCTCGCTTCCGGTGGGCTGTCCTTTACTTACGGGTCGCCGTGGGCAGAGCGACGGCCCTCAGTGTTGATATCCTGGCAGCTGCAAGCTGCAATACGGGGTAGGCTCCCGTTCTTCGCACCAGATCCCTGGTGGGGTGGGCACCCGCTAAGGATATAAAATCAGCACAATGTCCCTGGTGGGGTAGGCACCCGCTAGGGATATAGAAAAATGGCACAAAGCCCCTGGGCGGGGCGGGCACCCGCTAGGGGTATCCAAATAAACGGCAAATATGCGGGGTGGGCACCCGCGCCAGAATCGGCCAAAGTTCACCTAAGAATGCAGGGGGGGAATCCCACACGCTGCAGCTTCGCGCTGCAGGCCTCCAGCAGTCCTCCTGGGGCCGAGTACAGCGCTCCTCAGGACAGCAAAGCCCTCTTTAGGAATAAAAAGGAGCGCTTTTTCTTGGCAATAAGGCGCAAGGCCCCTAAGAAAGTCTGGCTGGGCCCAGGGGACAGCTCACAGGGCCTTCCAACAGGGAGGCAGTCCCCAATGGCGTTTCCTCCTGGTGCCCAGCAGCAGCAGCAGGCCCCCCTTCAAGTCAGGATCAAGAGAACAACCTTTAACATGGGGTCACAGCCCCTTTTTATATACACATTTCCTTTGTCTCAGGGATGCATGGAATGGGGAAAACCAGATGCACCTGGTTCTGAAGCACTTTGTTGTGCTCAGCTCCTCTCCCTATTCACAGGACAGGCTAGGGACATCAGCCGCACCACAGGGGGCGGAGCCAGCATTGTGTAGGGAAGGCACAGACCTATTCAGGTCCCAGGTGCAACTCCTCCCTCCCATCTACATGCAGATCTCCCTATTCACCATCAGGCAGACCCATCCTTACTCCTGGAGCCAGGCACACCAGCCAGCCCCTGTCACTCAAAAGCCAGACAGTCAATTCACATTCACTGCACACAGAAATGCTAACTTCTAAAAGTCTATATCCAAAGAGGAGTTTGGCCCAAGGGAACAAGAAGCAGGCAGGGAACTAATAATTGCAAAAACAGATTATGCATGGTTCTCAACTTTATTTGGGGAAGAGCGTTCAAAGTTTATGCTCATTAGTCAAACACATTTCTTTATGTTTGTACCTCTTATTTATTTAGAACATTTTTGTTGTTATTTTTGTTTTTCATTGAACTATTCTTTGTGAAAAGGAAAACACAATTTATACATATTCCATCACAATACACAATTATATACAAAAACACATTAAACCAATTGTGACCATCAATGCGACTCATACATTAGAAAAATCAATCTCAGTTTTTCAAGAAAATCTATATATCACCATCAGAGCATATATTTAAAAAACAAATATTTCATCAATATAGGGCAAAGTCCCTTTTCTTTCTTCTATGCTCTTTCTGATATGCCGACGCGGTTCGAATCTTAGGTTATGGTTGCCTAGATTCTCATCAGGGCTCTCTGAATTTCTGTACGAGATGTAAAAAGAAAGAATGTTTTCAATGAAGTAAAAGGGGATCTTTTTAACCTGCACACTTGTCCACTACCTCTCAAATCTATGTTATTAATACCTTATAAGATGATGGTACTCTTCATCAGTTATGTCTCAATGTTTTCTGTTCGCGAATCTTTCTAGGCTGGGGATTTTCTGTCAAAAAGACACAGGGATTAAATCTCAGTAATATTCCCAGAAGACGCTTATCTATTCAAATAAATGAACATATACCTTATGGACTCCCTTGTTCGTTGTTATCTTAGTTTTAATTCTGGCAAAAATCATCAAATTTTGTTTCCTTTAATGCTGGTATTCAAGCATCTCTATTAATCAATGGAAAAGCTATTTTTAATATCCATTGTGCAACATAAAATCACAGTTTTTCTGTATTTGTCTCAATTCCGAAAAGTTCTTTTTCAACAAGAATGAAGATTACCTGTATTTTGTTCTGGTTGTCAGAATGGTAAAAAAGCAGACTGTATCCTGCTTTTGAACGTGCGTCCGAAGACCGCGTTCGAGTTTCTGTAAGTTTCTGTAAAAAATTGAAAACCAGCATTTAGCGGAAGAAGCCTAGCTACTTTGTTTCAAGAGGTTAAACACTCATTTAGTTAAAGTGCGTGCCTCGATTTTTACCAGAGTCGGGTCACGCCGCCCTCACTCGCTTTGCCGGTTATTGATTACTGTTTCCTGCAATGAATACAAGATATATAAAGTTATTCATCTCAAGTTTACCCAGTTTTAAAGATATGCGCCAGGATTAAAAAGTTTTTTTCCTCACCTCTTAGTCACGTTCTCTATTGCTTGAGCACCACACAATGTCGTGGCAGACATTTTGCGGGGAGGGATTTACTTTATTTATGGCCTCAGCAGCCTCTATCATTGGTCAGCGTTTCGCATTGCATCCTGGGATATGTAGAGTATGTTGCTTTGTGTCTTATTTCCTTCTCACCTTTATATTCCATCATTAAACCTTACTATGCTTTATATTATAAGACATTTACCTGTGCTCGAACTACATTTTTGTTTTAAATTAACGCCGATCTCTTATAAAGTGTTGCCTCGCTTTACATTATCGAGTGGTATTTCTAATATTCTGGATCTCAGGTCCTTTGCCTTTTTAATTTTTCTCAATGTAGTCAATCCAGTGAAATACATGCCTTCAAGCATTAAAATGTTTTTATGACACTGTATTGACTAGTTGCAGCGATTTCAATACAAAGGGGAGTTTCTATTCATATACTCAAGGATCTTTTCAAAGTCTTGTAATTTCGGACACACTATTTAATCCAGTCAATGCACTATAACATTTGAGTATTAAATATGCTTCTTTCTGGAGCAGTACTCTTTCGATATCTGTTGGACGCTTTGTTGTACTAATGTTGGCTAGCACTGTCCATTTGAAGTCATTCTCTGCATGTTTTCTTTCACAAAAGTGTTCGACCATTGGGGCGTTAGGGACTTTCTTGTTTAGCCTGGACCTGTGTTGTGTAATCCTTACGTTAATCTGTTGGTTGTGTTTCCCTTTATACAATTTTGGGCAGGGACATGTTATGGCGTATACTACATTCTTGGTCTTACAGTTTGTAAAGCCTGAATGTTTCCACACCACTCCTTCATGATTGAATTCAATGCCTTCGATCGTATTGGCACATGCCATGAAATTACCGCATCTATGGTGGCCTTCTACTGGCTTCAAGTTCCATTGGGAAATTAGATTGCTTTTAGGGACAGGCACGGAAACATCCACTCACTATTTGCTGGCCTATGCTCTGGCTTTTTCTCATTGCAAAAAGTGGTTTGGGGAAGGGACACTCCAGGTTCTCAAGGAGATGCCAATTTTTCATTACAGTTTGTTTAAATTTATTGGTGTCTGGTCCAAATATTGTTACACACACCAATGTATCTAGTGCCTTTTTCTCTTTAATTTGTAGCAAAGCCTCTCTTGGTGTAAATTTTGCTCTTTTGTAGGAGAGTTCCAAACAGTTTTTTAGGGTACCCCCTTTGGCTCATTTAATTACAAAACTCCATGTGTGGAAAATGACAAAATGTATATGTACATAAGCGGCGTTCATTTGTGTTCACCCTCGCCACTGTTGAAGGTAAAGAAAGTCACGAAACAGTAGCCCCGCCATCTTGTTCCCTTTTAGGCCCCATATAGTAGCCATCTTTGTGTCATGACCTCTCTGCCCATTGCCAATAGCCAGCATCTCTCTCTCTCTCTCTCTCTCTCTCTCTCTCCAGCCTCGCAAGCACCCCGACAGCCCCCGGTCTCTCCTGTTCGGGCCATAAACGCACCGCTAAACACGACCTTGTCTCCGTGCTGAACCCCTGCCCCCTCGCTCTTTCCATCCTACCCATAGAACGGGCCCTTTTGGTAACCTCTTCCTCCCTGCCCGATTGCCCGTCCTGATCCCAGGCCATCACCTAGCCCAACAGATGCAGTTTATTGCTTCCTACAGTAGGACCTCGCCTCACATCAGAGGAGCGGTGATTAATCAAGGCCTTCACACCCCTAGATCTGACCGACACCCCCCCATTCCTCCCAGGAACACCCTTCCTCTCTTCTGATGACCCCCCCCCGGCTACACCTGGCCTCTCGGCCCAGTCCCACATCATAAAACTAGGTCTCGTGGATGTACCCCTCCGGCCCCGCATAGCGAAACATGATCTTATTGCCTGCCCAACCTTAGATCTGACCACCCCCTCCTGCCCTCGTGCCCTGTTGGAATGTCCGGCTGCAGATTACAATCACATGTCACATTTGGGAGGGGAAAACAACATCAGAGCGGTCAGTATGGGAATGGGCCTGGAGCTGGGGTCCCAAACATGCCCTTTTTTTGTACTTCAAAGTGTCTTTATTGCAATAAGGAATGTTTGTACATCATAAACCTGTGTATAAAAGACGGAGCCGTAGAGAAACTTGTTAGAGCACCTCGAGAAGATACCCTGTTGTCTGATTTGACGTGTTCTGTTCCGTCGGAAATAAACTCCCGTTTCCTGCCTTCCAGTCCCCAGCGCCTGCCTCTTATTTGGTAATCATGAGTTGGGTGAGAAGCGGCTAACGCCGGGCAATCCTAGAAAAGGGGTAAAAACGACCTGATCTGCCTGAACCCTTTTTCATCAATTGGCGTCCCAAACGTGGGGCCCATCAGCGACACGTGGATCCAGTGAGAGAGGTCCCAACGACAGAGTGAACGACTGCAACGATCGGGAAGAGCTCCTGCCTGATAGACCCTTGTCTGGCAGCCGATCATCCGAACTTCACTGGTTCCGAACAGACCTCTCTCGAGTGATCTACGGTCCTGACTGGGAACCATCAGGAGTGCCACAGCAATTACGGAGAATAGAGGACGATCGGGCGCTGGAAACGGAAGGCGAGAAACTGTCCATGCGGTCCGGGTAAGGTCGTGTAAACACGACTAATTGCGAATTGATTGTTTGATTGTCATTGGAAAATACTAGTATTACGCATTTTGATTGTTTTGTCCTGAGAGATTCTCTGTCTACAAACGGGGAAGGATAGGAGTATTCCCCCTTTGCAGATAGTGAAGGGTGGGTAGCGCAGGCTTTTGTCCCCGTTGTAACCCGTCGCGCCTACTTCCCTCTCCATTTGATTGATTGTTATCCAAGCATTTATTGTTTTGGAATTGGTTCTCTTTGGATCATTCTCTATTTGCAAACAAGCACAGAGCCGCCATACTCTGTTTAGTCTTTGCAGATAGTGAAGGATAGGTAACGCAGGCCTTTGCCCCCGTTGTAATCCGTCGTGCCTATTTTTATCCCCCACTGATTGATTGTTTGACCGAACATTGATCGTTCGGAATTGGTTCTCGGAAAGGATCTTCTCTGCCTACAAACAGAGAGGAACAGGAAGATCTCTCTCTTTGCAGATAGTGAAGGGTAGGTAGCGCAGGCTTTTGCCCCCGTTGTAACCCGTCGCGCCTATTGTATTCCTCATTTGATTGATTGATTGTTTGTCCGAACTTGACTGTTTGGAATTGGTTCTCTCTTTGGGTATTCCCTATTTGCGAATACTGTAGAATAGAAATGTTCTACCCAGTCTCCGCAAAGTAGTGAAGGATAGGTAGTGCTGACTTTTGTCCCCATTGTAACCCGTCATGCCTATCTTCTCCCCATTGTTCAGTAGTTGGTTCAGCCCGGACCATTTATTAGAGGTAGACCATCTGGCTCCACCAGAGGACACCCCTAATAAAAAGGACATATATAAAGAAAATGCGGATTAGCCGCTGTATCGTGCTAGCAAATAAAAGAACATAAGAATCGTTAGGAAAAACAAAAGGAATAGAGTAAAATCAGTAGGCCACTGATGAGATCTCTTTTCAACCTCACTGAAATAGAAGCATTAGGAACAACCCCTCAGGAAATATGAAACTAGTGAGGAAAGCCGAACTCAACGCCATGATGACTGCGAGACAGCTCGGCTCCGCCGACCGCCCCGCCCAATTAACGACAAACCCTAGGCAAATATTAGAAATATACAACACTATAGCAAAGTAACAGATTAAAACGTTTTTATTTGAACAAAAATATATTAAACAACTATTTACACGGCAAACGG
The DNA here is from genome assembly GCF_964261635.1 of Lissotriton helveticus. Taxonomy (NCBI): domain Eukaryota; kingdom Metazoa; phylum Chordata; class Amphibia; order Caudata; family Salamandridae; genus Lissotriton; species Lissotriton helveticus. Next base: position 1,376,013,625 of record NC_136069.1, on the reverse strand, counting down.
CTGCAACAACAAACCCACAATGCATTTCGCCGTCTACCTGACGCCGTTCCTGTCCCTCCTTCCCCAAAGTAGCAATGTCAGGCTACTTTGGGCTACTTTCTAGTAGGTTTTTGGGCGTCAGAAAGTCTACAAAAGCCGTCGGCGGTGGCCTGGGGTGGAGAACCATTACGCGAATAGTCCGGAGGCGACACCACGCGCCAAGGCCTTTCCCCAGGATGAACCAAGGGACCCGCTCCTGTGGCCTGGGGTGGAGAAGCGGCTGGCCGCCCCTCGGCCGGAGAAGTCGTGGGGTGAATGGCCCGGCCCGGAATGAACTCGTCCTCCCATTCCCTTCTTCTCCCGGCGCCTTGCAGGCCACGGGGGGGGGGGGGATGTCTTGCATATGCCTCCGACCCCCCCCTCTTCTTCGTCGCCTGGGCCGGCCATAACAAATGTCAGCGAGACGCCGTGGGGTGCACTGGGAGGGAGAGGCGGCGCGGACGAGCCTCTCCCGCCTCCCCAGGTGGAGGCCCCTCAGCTGCATCCCCAACGCTCCACACACCGGGCAAAGGGTTCGTCCACTCTTGCGGTGCAGGGACGCTCCACGCACCCGGCAAAGGGTTCGTCCACTCTTGCAGTATAGGGACACTCCACTCACCCAGCAGGGTCTCGTCCACTGTGGCGGTGCTACGACGCCTCGCCCAACAGGCTGGAGCCCGTCTGCTCATTTGACCCAGTGACTGTCGGTAGCTGCAGAACTCCTAAGAATGGCGGTCGACTCTGCAGGAATGAACCTGGCGTGCAAGGATGGCCTGGTCGCTGGCCAGCTAGACAAACGAGTCCTCCGTTCAGAAACGTTCTCCTCAGCTTTGAAGATTCTACGAGAGTTGCGGAGGGCCCTCGACCTCCGCGGGTCCCCAACCGCCCCCCGATGGGAAATGACTGCCATGATCACCCGCAGAACGACCAAGATGTAGCCGTGAGACGTCGGCGCTCTCATGCTGGCGCCAGCCTCAGTTTTGAATGACCCAAGATACTGCAGACTACCGATTTGATCAGTTCCGGTGGTACATCAGTATGACCCGGTAGGAAAGATTGTTGCCCCTCCCTTTTCTTTGATTGATGGTTCATGTCACCGGTCCCTCCTGTTGCCCCTTAATGAAACTTCTGGACTGCCGAAAGAGGTTCTGGTCCGACCACGAGTTGGTGGAGACATTTTGACTATACTTGGGCCCGCCTGACCCCACCCAAAATGGCGCCGATACAAACGAAACTCGCAATTCCCCGTTGTGTTCCGGATGCTCAGACTTGATATCATGAGATGTGTATGCAGTTTTCGAAGCACATGGCGGGAGGGGATGAGTATTGCTTGAACATTCGAACAATGAATTTGATATTAAGTTTTGACGCATCATTGATTACAGTATTATTGAAAGTTCGAATCTTTTTGACGCTGATGGTACTTACCCACAATGAATTTTCGATATGATTTTATTGCACTTATCATACCTTGATGAAATAAAACCACCACCGACTCAGTTATGTTTTTCGCAGATAAATATGCCCTCATGTACAGTTCCAGTCTGCTCCGTGGCTGGCCCAAGTGGTTGTAGGCCTGCATTTGTACGTCAAAATTTTTTAAATAAAGATTTTGTGATAACAAATACAGTCGTAGCTTTTGGATTGGTAAGTTTTGAATACATAGCCCTTGTTTCCGACCTACGTAAAATATAGGCAAAATAAAGCAAGTCGATTACTGAAAGGTTAAAAAGCAAAGTACCTAGAAAATTTGAAAATGTGAACGATCCATAGATTTTTATAGAGGGTTGTTTTTAACTTGTTTCCTACTTTTTTTTACTTCAACATCATCAAGAAAGTTAATTTTGGTTTTGCTGCATTGAATGGAGAACTTGATGCCCTCAAGTCTATTGTTGAGCCACTCATTGAACGTTACTAACTCCATCTGGCTCCCCTGCCATAGGAGCCAGATGTTGTCAATGTAACATACCCATTGTTTGATGTTATCTCTGAAGGGGTTGTTGTTTTCCACAAATCTTTCTTCGTATTGTGCCATATAGAGCACTGCCATTTCCGGTGCATAAGGACATCCCATGACAGTGCCCTTTACATGGATGAAGAATTGGTCATTGAATTTAAAGTAGTTTTTTTTTTAGAGCTAGTTCTGCCAATTTGATGATAAATGAAGTTGGTACCCTGTGCGGCCGTTCTCTGTTATTTAAATACAACTCCATTACTTCCAGTGCCTCATCTTGGGGAATCTGTGAGTACAATGATGTCACATCTAATGTTACCATCATTTGTGTATCTTCATCAAAGGACATGCCTTCTACTCTATTGAGAAAATCAGTAGTGTCTCTCAGATACGAATGTACATCTTTTAGGAATGGTTTCAAGAACCAGTCGACATACTTCGAAATGGGTTCTAGTACAGAGTCACAGCCCGAGACGATTGGTCGTCCCGGGGGTTCCTCCAAATTTTTGTGAATCTTAGGCAAAAAGTATAAAATAGGGGTTCGTTGAAATTTCTTAACCAGGAATTCATATTCCTTTGGGCCCAAGAATCCCTCTTCTAAGCCTAGTTTTCATGAATTAGATTTTGTATTGACTTTACTGGGTCTACATTAACCTGTCGATACCATGTTTCGTTATTCACCTGTTTTTTTGCCTTCCTTAAGATACATATCACGGGGCCAGTTAACTACAGCCCCGCCCTTATCAGTCTGTTTAATGATTACCGAGGTGTGATTTCAAGCTTTGGATAGCTGCTTGTTGGTTTTTGCTAATAATGCTTGGAACACATTTTTTAATTTTTTTCTAGTTTACTTATTGATGACAATGTTTGTTCAAATGCAGTGATCTGCTTTGGAATGTTTTGCATTGGAACAAAGTTGGATTTGTTCCTCAGTCCGGTAACCTCTCTATTTGCAGGCAGTTCTTGATTTGCAAAAAAAAGCTTTTAGTCTGATCTTCCTGCAAAATTCTATGGCTTCCACATAACATTCAATATAGAGATAGTGTATCCCTTTTTGAAGGAAGACTATTACACCTTATTAGAATCAAAAACAAAACACAGGTAATATTCATTCTTGTTTAAAAAGAACTTTTCGGAATTGAGACATATAGAGAAAAACAGTGATTTTATGATTTTCTTGAAAAACTATGAGATTGATTTTTCTAATGTTTGAGTCACATTGACAGTCACAATTGGTGTCATCTGTTTTTGTATATAATTATGTGTATTGTGATGTAATATGTATAATTTGTGTTTGAATGTAAATAGATTTGTCTTAAGTGTTTTTTAGAATATATGTAAATGTGGCGCCTATTTTCCTTTTCATACAGAATAGTTCAATGAAAAACAAAAATAATAACAAAAATGTTCTAAATAAAAAAGAGGTACAAACCAAGAAATGTGTTTGACTAATGAGCATAAATTATAAACGCTCTTCCCAAAAAAAAGTTGAGAACCAGGCATAATCAGTTTTTTGCAACTTCTAGAAGTGGCACTTCTACACTAGTCTTATTAAATCTGCGCACACAGTCGTGCAGCATTTAATCTCACGAGTTCGCACATACCAAACGGGCCCCTGCACTCCTCTCACATCAGGAACTACCATGGACACTCATCTCCCCCATGCATTCCTATGGGAGGGCAGGCCAATCTCACCACACGCATTGACTTCGCACGCACTTTACACTGGGATACAGGGCTAAAGTGCGCAGAAACCTAAAACAACTAACACCAAGTCACATTTAAAAGCAAACAGTTTAGGGGTGAACCTGCCAAAAGGGCCAAGTCCAACAGATATCATGTACTTCACAACTTCGAACCCAGGTGCCAGAAGCGGTGTCCCTGTGAAAACCACCCTTTCGTGATGAGTTGCAATCAAACATACAGTATGAGGAACACATCAACTGACAAATCATCTCTACAACTAATGCAGCATCAACTGTGCCTTGGCCAGTGCAGAGCAGAAAAATAATTGGGCCTGGTGTGAGATGCTATGGCATCAACATTATGTATGGGATTTTCCAAATCTCTTGGTCCAAGCAGTGTATCTTTAACCCACATGCAACTTCTAGCTCAGGTGATTGCACAGCACCAGTTAATATTGTAAATGTGCCTTAAACACATTCAGGCCCACCTTTGATGAAAAACTAGATTTAAGAGCAATGCAATCTTACCAACTGCCTAACACACATCTGCTGGGTGAAGGAAATATGACTATATGAAAATAGCTAAATCCAAAGTCAAGGTGCAATCAAACAATCAATCAGTCGTGGGTTTGTTGAGTGCAACTACTCACCCGTAAGGTTCTCAAGGCACTGGGGTGGAGGGGAGGTGCAGGATCCAATCTATCAAGGAGGAGGTCTATCGAAGAGCCTTGTTTTGAGGTTTCTCGTGAAGATGGGGATTGATGAGGTCTGCCTGAGGTGGAGCGGTAGAGCGTTCCAGGCTCTGGCAGTGAGTAAGGAGAAGGAGCGGCCTCCCTATCTGGACTTCCTGGTGCGGGGGACCACGGCTTGAGAGAACTGGGCTGATCGTACGGTCCTTTGGGGTGCGTGGAATTTGAGTCTGCTGTTCAGGTATGCTGGTCCGGTGTTGTGGAGGGTTTTGTGTGCGTGGGTGAGAATCTTGAAGGTGATTCTAGCCTCGATGGGGAGCCAGTGGAGTATGCCCAGGTGCTGAGAGACGTGGCAGTGTCTTTGCAGGTTGAGGATTAGTCCTGTGGCGGTGTTCTGGATGTTTTGTAGCTTGCGTTTGAGGTTTTTGTTGATTCCGGCTTAGAGTGCATTGCTGTAGTTAAGTCTGCTGGTGACGAGGGCGTGAGTGACAGTCTGTGTTCGAGGGGGATCCATTTGAAGGTTTTGCATAGGAGGCAGAGTGTGTGGAAGCAGGTTGATGCCACGGAAATGATCTGGCAGGCCATTTTGAGTTCAGCGTCCAGGATGATTCCACGGTGCGTGCATGGTCCGTGGGGGTGGGCGGCATCCGAGGGAGGGGGGCAGGGAGATTGGTCTGTAGTTTTTTAGGTCGGTGGGGTCCACCAAGGGTGTCTTCAGCAGGGGGTTGACCTCCGTGTGCTTCCAGTCCTCGGGGAAGGATGCGTTCACGAGGGAGCGGTTGATGGTGTGGCAAAGCATGGGTGCGATGGTGTCGGTGGGTTTGTTGAAGATGTGGTGAGGCTGGGGTCCGTGGGGGCCCCGGAGTGGATTGACTTTATCTTCAGTGTGTCTTCGGTGGTGAGGGCTGTCCAGCTGTCAATCGTTGGCTTCAGGGTGCCGGGGGTGGTTGGTGAGGGTTCAGTGTGCTGGAAGAAACAAACAGGAACATTGCACCTTTCAATTTGTCTCGTACCTCCTCAAGTCACTGCAGAACTTCTAGTCATCCCTAGATCACAGGTAAAAGGTACAATCAACACGGTTGCTAATCAGCTCCAGATCAGACTATCCAAGTGGACTTATTTGATGGCTAACATATTCAGAGCCTCTCAACTAAAGTGGTCTTCCTTGATGCAGTCTCAGTTCCAGGCAAAGTCTAGCGAAGTTCAGGTGTCCAGTCAGTCGAAGAGTGATGTGGTTTCAGACTAGAGTCTTGTCCCACAACGAATCTGAGGACCTACCCACAGGTAAGCCCTTGTATACCCTAAGAAGGAGTTAGGGTGACTCGGGGTACCTCCCAGAGGAGGGGCTGGACAGAGGAGAGGATACTCATGTCCTGTGTCCAGTTTTGTGCCAGAGGAGAAGCTCAGGGCGCCCAGAACTGGTTCTAATTAGAGTATGCAAGAAGGGTGCTAAATGTACCATTCAAAGCAGTCAGGTGGCGCTGGCAAACACCCCCACCCCAATACACTAAGTCCTGTCTGGGAGGTGGTCACACCTCCCTGTGACAGGAAACCTATTGTTCTACATTCCCCTCCTCAAGCTGAGCAGCAGCAGGGCAGAATGGTGTCTGGGGTCGGCAGGAGGGTCATAGAAGTCCTTGAACGGCTGTTCCTGGGAGTATTGGGGGATTCCCGGAGGAGCCCCCCAGTGCATGAAATCATACCTCCAACACTGGAAGCGGTGTTGGGGTATGATTCCAACATGTTTGGTAGCAAACATGCCCAGGTGTGGCTCAGCCACTATATAGTTTGCCATTGTGTAATAACACATGGCCACTATATGTATCCAAATTGCTGGCCACACTTACAAAGCCTGGAGAATCGACTCCATGGGGTTTGTGGTGGTTGTCCTGCTCATACAGGGGCACCATCACACTTATAACCCAGCACCCTGCCTTCAGGATTGAAAGGCCTTCCTTAGGAGTGTCTTATAGGTTTTAAGTGAGGTGACCTCAGATAGAAGTATACTTATATCTGTCATAAGTGGTGCTAGCACCGGCTTACACAGGCTGCAATGGCAGGCCTGTACTCACAGTTTGAGTGGTCTCTCATGAATAGCCTAGCCCTAGTACATGCTGAAGCCCATGGGAGACCCTTGGTGTACTTTTGCCATGGGTACCTTAGTACCACATACCAAGGGTACACCAGTGGCCAATTGTGAAGGCAGCAAGGTACCTACCATATCAAGTTTAGGGAGGAAGTACAGGGGCTGGGGTCCCGATTAGCAGGATCCCAGCCAGACTAGTAAAAAATAAAATAAAAAAAATACTGACACCAGCAAAAAGTGGGGGCAATCATGAAAGCAGACCCTTCTTTCCTACACAACACCCCCCCCCCCCCCCAATGAAGGGAGATGAGACTAACTTTGCCCAGTTGAGTCTTCATTTTTTAAGTGGAAATATCTGGAGAGTTCATCTGTGTTGGCATGGTTACTCCCAGGTCTACGTTCAACAGAAAAGTCCACCCCCTGTAGGGAAATAGACCACAAAACTTTGGAATTTTCCCCCTACATTTGTTTTAGCCATAAAAAGGGGGCCTATGGTCTGTCTGAACAATGAAGTGAGTGCCAAACAAGTATGACCTCCACTTCAAGGCCCATACCACAGCAACAGCCTCCCTCTCAATAGACGACCAACGCTTCTCCCTGGGGGGGTCAACCTTCTGCTTATAAAAGCTACTGGTTGGTCCTGGCCATCTGCATTAAGTTGCGATAGAACTGCACCTACCCCTATCTCAGAAGCATCTGTCTAGACAAAGGTTTTGGACTAATCAAGGCTTTTCAAAATGGGAGCAGTGCATATGGCCTGCTTCAAGTAATCAAATGCCTTCTGACAGCTAACAGTCCACTAAATTTTCCTAGGCATTATTTTGGAGGAAGGATTAAGAGGAGTGACTATGGACCCATAACCATTAACAAACCTCCTGCAGTACCCAGTCATTATGGTATGGATTTTGTTCTCCAAGGGCTGAACCAGGCTTCCATCAACAAGGTGGCCCAAGTACACAACCCTGCTCTGCCCCATCTGGCACCTTGTGGCCTTGGTATCGAGAACTGATTATTGCAGGGGCTACAGAGCATTCCTGAGGTGGATTAGGTGATCTTCTCGGCTGGAACGAAAGACCGCAATATCATTTAGATATGATGCACTATAGGCTTCCAGCCCTTTTAGGACTTTGTTAATCAACCTCTGAAATGTGGAAGGTGCATTCTCCAAGCCAAAATGCATCACAATGAATTGATAATGCCCACTAGGGGTTGAAAATGGTGTTCTTGGCTTGGCTTCCCCGGAGTCTGATTTGCCAGTAACCAGCAGTTAGATCAAATGTACTAAGATACTTGGTTGAGGTCAGAGGATAAATCAGCTCATCTACCCTGTGAATTGGATGGACATCAGTCCTAGTGACTGCATTGAAACCTCTTTAGTCAACACAAATACTCATCTTCCACTTACCATCTTGGGTGTGAGATTTTGGCACAAGGACTAGAGGACTAGCCCAAGGGCTATCCGAAGGTTCAATGAGCCCACACCTCCAGCATCTTTTGGACCTCAGTCCTAATGCAGTCTCAGAGATTTCAGGCTGCCTGTGGATTTTACTCTTTACAGGTAGACTGTCACTAGTGTCCACTTCATGGGTACACCAGGTGATTTAACTTGGGGTCGGAGAGAACAAGTGTGGAAACTGATTGAGGACTTGCCTACAATCAGCTAGCTGCTGGCCAGTGAGGCTGCCTGCCAAGGCTACTCCATCAACAGACCCATCAACAGGGCCCTGAGAGAGGAGATCAGGTAGAAGATCACTCTCTTCCTCCTTTCCCTCATCAGTTGCCATGAGCAAGCTCATGGCAGCTCGGTCAACAAAAAGTGTTAGGCGGTTCACATGAAGAACTCTGAGGATGTCTGGTAGTGCCTAGGTTCACCAAGTAGATGACCTCATCTTTTTTCTCAAGGATGGTGTTGTGGCCACTCCACTGGTCATGGTGCCTTTGGCCAGGGCAGCTCTCCAACACCCACACTTTGTCCAGGCTGGTAAACAGTCAGTACAGCCTTTTGGTTATGCCACGCTTTCTGAAGCTCCTGACTGTCCTCAACGTTTTTGCTGGGCTTCTTCATGTACTCAGCCATACGTGAAGGCAGGCAAAGGACATAGTCCCCAATATCCTGTTTACGAGGTTTGAGAGACTGCTCCCACCCCTCCATAACCAGACACAGTGGACACCTAGCTGGATGTCCAAACAGAATTTCAAATGGGCTGCAGCCTACCCCCTTCTGAGGAACCTCTCTGTAGGCAAAGAGAAGGCTGGGCAGGACGACATCCCATTTTCACCGGAGCTTTTCTGGGAGTCCTATGATCATACCATTTGGGTCTTGTTGAACCTTTCAACAAACCCATTGCACTGTGGATGGTAAGGTATGGTACACGTGTAGTTTACACCACACCCTTTACACATTGCAGTGAAATAGCTAGATATGAAGTTTGTATCTCTGTCTGACAAGACCTCCGTAGGAAACTCCACTCTGGAAAAGACTCCCAGAAGGGCCCTAGCAGCTACAGGTGGTGTAGTGGTCCTAAGTGGAATAGCTTTTGGATACCTAGTTGCATGTTCCACCACCACTAGGATGCAACTGTGTCCAGATGCTGTCAGAGGGTTTAAGGGACCAACAATGTTTATCCCTACCCTCACAAAGGGAACCCCAACCACTGGAAATGGAATTAAGGGGGCCTTTCTAGTGCCACCTAACCTACCACTAGCTTGGCTAGTGAAACAGGAAGAACAAAATTCCTTGGTGTCTTCAGACATGAGGTGCCAGTGAAAATAAAGGACAAGCCAAGTCTTGCTTTTCTCAAGATGTCCTGCAAGGGGAATGTTATGTGTAAGGGACAGAAGAAAACCCCTGTATTTCTAAGGTATAACCAACTTCCTGGTGGCACCAGGTTTACGGTCCCTATGCTCAGAAAACAGAAGCTCATCCTCCCAATAGATCCTATGGGACTCAATGACATTCCCTGCCTGTTCAGCAGTAGCTTCCTGTCTGAGCTGTTCGAGAGGGGCAGGATTTCTGCTCCAGAATCAAGTCTTCCCTGGAAGGTACCCCCTTCCGCCAAGAACACTGCCGTGGCAGGCTGAGGTTCCTCTAGGACAGTTCCTTCACAGTGGTAAGGATCATCTCCCTCAGGAGACTGATCCTCACTGGGGGAGGATAATTCCTTACCCTTCCTGCTCCTTCTCTTAGGAGCCAGCTGATCCATGTTTCTAGGATCCAGAGCTCCCTCAGTGCCCAACAGGTTTGCCTGAGCCCTAGTAACAGCAAATGCACTGATATAGATTCCCATCATTTCCGCATGTGTCCTGAACTACACTTCAGACCAGGCTGAAGTTTCCAAATCATTGCCCAACAGACAGTCCACAGGTAGATCTGGGGAAACCACAACTCGTTTAGGGCTAGTTATCCCTCCCCAGCTGAGATTAAGAACTGGAAAGGAATGAACAGTCCTGAAATTGTTTGGATTGGCCATTTGGTAAAGTTAGAACAACAACAAAAGACCCTGTCCAATGGACGTCTGCTGGTGTCAGTAACTACGGAAATAGAACAGTCTATATGTACTGCTAACTACTCTAAGCCCCTACAGTTATTTGAGGACCATTCACTGCACTGCGCCCTGATTAGCGTTAAAAAAGGCCCTTATTCCTTGACAGCAACAAAAAACACAAGCTGTCTAAACCATCTAGGTCAATGACAGGGATCCACACCCACAGTGTTGGACCAAGTCCTACTTAGGAAAAAGTGTGCGAGAAACAAGTGACCCCTCACGGAAACACCACCAACGGGGTAACTGGTATGTAATTTCCAGACAAGCCCCTGTCTCATCATCGGTAGTCATTTGATTCTCAAAGAAAAAAGAAAAGACAGTGTCCAAAACAAACAACCAAAAACGTGTAGCGTGTGCCATTATTTTCATTTCGTCATGTGACGGGTTGGTGTGGGCGTATGCCGAGACTGATAGTTATTACGGCGCATTTGTGATACACAGATTGTGGAGGAGATGAAGCGCTCACTATGAGCTACAACGGTGAGAAGTATTGGATGAGGTCTAGAGTTACCTGGATGTGTGTGAGCGTGGGTGTTTGGTTCGGAAGCAGGGATTAGTACACGAGATGTTGAGTGTGCTTGGTCCTATCATACAAACAAGGGTGCATGATCTACGCTATCTGCACTCAAACAAACACTCGATACCATGCCGGTAACGTTTTGGCAATATGTAGAATACAGGGGGAGTGCTTCAGATACGTGCCCACGTGATTGTGTCTATATGCGAAGGTTCGATAAATGAACACAAAAACTTTTGAAATCAATATTAGTTAACATGTGTGCCTGTTCTCAATCGGGTGCGTGATAGAGTGTGGTCTAATTGCCCTAAACTATGACATGGTTACAAGCGTGTTTTAACATTTGGAAATATGTTTGTTTATTTTGTCAGTATGCTAAAGGCAAAGCTAAGCGAAGGCACGCCCTCACGATTGGAGTTCGCTTGCTTCTCTCCTGACCCCGGGGCGACCGGTATGATCAACTTGGTCAGCTCTGGGTAATCTATGCTTGCACACAACACTTTAGTTCTGGCTATCTATACATGCGTTTACATGCTTTTAACTGGTTTTACACGCCTCTTGTTCCTTGACAGTTAACACAGAACAAGTGTCCATAAGTGGAGTGGCAGCATATAGTGCAGCCCTGATGAAACTGCCTACAGGCTTGTGGCAGTGAAACATGTCGGCACTGGCATTAGGTAATGGTATGCATGAATAGCTACCTGCCTTTTTATTGGTACAGCATACACACATTACCCTACGAATAAAGTTGGTTAAGGGGACTGGATGCTGTGTTTTATGCACTTATTTATGTTGTGTTTGTCACTAGCAGATGCTCTCTGCTTTCCACTGTTCGCTACACGTTTTTGGTTGCTCGTTTTGGACACTGTCTTTTCTTTTTTCTTTGAGAATCAAGTGACTACCGATGATGAGACAGGGGCTTGTCTGGAAATTACATACCAGTTACCCAGTTGGTGGTGTTTCCGTGAGGGGTCACTTGTTTCTCGCACACTTTTTCCTAAGTAGGACTTGGTCCAACACTGTGGGTGTGGATCCCTGTCATTGACCTAGATGGTTTAGACAGCTTGTGTTTTTTGTTGCCGTCAAGGAATAAGGGCCTTTTTTAACGCTAATCAGGGCGCAGTGCAGTGAATGGTCCTCACATAACTGTAGGGGCTTGGAGTAGTTAGCAGTACATATAGACTGTTCTATTTCCGTAGTTACTGACACCAGCAGACGTCCATTGGACAGGGTCTTTTGGTATTGTTCTAGGTTTGAGTGGAGGGCGACCCTGCCCTATTTTCCCTCTGAGCTCCTATTGTGTTTTTGACATTTGGTAAAGTTAACCAAGAATGATTTGGTCAGGAGACACGAGTTTCTTTGTCGCCATTGTGACACCGGCCCCTCTGTCCCTGTATGTCACAGCTTCCTAAACATTAATCAATGGCTCTTGTCTGTACTTGCCTAAGTTGGTGGGACTTACAAGTAAAGTAACAAGTTCCATGCCACCATCACAAACAGCCTGAGTGGGAGTTCTGACTAGGCCAAAATCCCCTTCAGAACGCAAGGTTAACCCTACTAATTACTTGAGAGCACTACTACGTCTACTGGTGCTAGGGGCGCTGGTTGCCTTAGGGACAGTAGTAGTAGCTTTTTTTGTGTTAGATTTATAGCAATTGGCATTCCTTGCTCTGTGGGCGTTTTTTTCCTTACACAGGTAACATCAAGGTTTCGTGCCAGAGGAAGAGGAGTTTTAGGACCCACCCCCAGAGGAAGATTTTTTTGGGACCTTGTGAAGACTGCTTTGTCTTTACCCTTGTTCCCACCCTTCTCTTGGGTCTTAAAATAATCTTGCTTCTTCTAGTCACCTCCACCTCCATTGCTTTTCTGCTTCACCCTGGGGCGGACCCATTTGTCTACCTTACTACCCAGTTCTTGGAGAGAAGTCAGATCAGAGTCGACCATGTACTGGTGCAGCTGCTGATTTGGATAGTTAAGGATGTGCTCCCTCATCAATAAATTGTACAATCCCTCATAGTTATACACATTACTTCCATGAAGCCAGCCTTCCAGAGCCTTAATAGCATGTCTACAAAGTGAACCCAACCTTGGGTGTGTGCCTTCTGTGTGTCCCTGAATTTGACCCTGCACTGTTCAGTGGTCAAACCAAACTATCTTTGAAGGCACTCTTCAAGACTGTGTAGTTGTCAGCATCTTCCTCTTTGACAGTGAGGAGTTTCTCTGTCTTTGCTAGCAAATGAGAGCCACATTTAGTTGCCCACTGCCTTTGAGGGTCCTTCTGTACTTTACAGGCCCTCGCCAAGGCAGTGAACCATTTATGGGTATCATCCACCTCCTGGCAAGGAAGAACTAACCTGCTCAGGTTCCTAGTATCAAAAAACTGCTCCCTGACCCTAGGGCCACAAGTACTGCCACCATGGGACTCAAGACCCAGATGCTTCCTATCCCTCTGTACTTTCAAAGGGTCATTATCAAGTGCCAACTGCTCTTGCTTGATTTGGAGATTGGCTCTCTCAAGCTTAAGCAGGTGGTATTCCCTTTCTAGGGAGTCCTTCCTCATACTAGAGATGGAGGTCCCTATGGAGTTACTAGAGGCATTGGAATTAATAGAGGAGGATCTAGACCTCCCTGTATTCTCTTCACCCTCCCAGGAGGAATAAACTGGGTCCTACCACTAGGGACACCCTTGGTACTGTATGTACTATTCCCTCAGGGGTCAACAGACTCCTCCGGGTCATGCTCATAATGTTTTATACTTTGGTGAACCACCCCTGACCTATGTTTTGGAGCTACCCCACCCACATTATTCTACCCTTTTGACCGATCAGCTTTCTGGAGGTCATCCTGCAGCAGCAGCTCTAAGAGTTGATGAATCTAGTGTTACTACTGGTCTTTAACTTCTATGATTCAGCCAGGGTCCTACGTTCCTGGAACTTAAGACCACTGTATCTAGAAGATTGGGACCCACTGGATTCCCAAACTAAAGACATGGTAAACTAGGGGTAGTGCTGCACCTACCTACCCTAGTGGAAACTAAACTTAAAAAGGACTGTAGAAAGTGTTGCGCTAGACCTCCATATAGCAATCCATAAAGTGCAGTAGAACTTACTACTGTTATACGATACATTTTTTATATGTGTCTAATGCTAGTTATGGTTTTCCATCTAACCACACCTAGATTAGCTGGTAACAGTGCAGGCTTAAATCCCAACCGCTGCACACCAATGTAGGAGGCTGGCTTAGTATATTGGGCACACTTATTTAGGTGAATTACCTTACAATAATCCAGACAACCCGTATGGTTGTTTTAGTGGTCTTCGACAACCTTAGAAAGGTCAAAGTGGTATCTGTGGAGAGCAGCCTTCAGGCTTAGTCCAGAAGGAGTGTTAAGCAGCTTGTTTGACCAAATCTAATCATGTAGTGTAGGTTAAAGGAAAATACCTACACAGTGTAAATATAAAAATATATATTTATCACACAACACTCACTAACACATTGGCATATCTCCAACCCGGAGATAATCAACACAAATATACACAATATTTCAATTGTAAACAGGTAAGTAAGCACAGTATACAGTCGTCCCCAGGAGGAGATCAAACCATATACTAATAAAGTGGAATACGAACTGCGACCAAAGTCGAGACTTGGACCAGCAGACTTCGAAGAGCTGGGGACACCAGGAACCATCAAATGTAAGTATCCAGGAGCCGTAATGGAGCCTCTGTGCAGAGTTAAAACACAACCGCCTACTCAACAGAAGTCAATGGGAAAGTTACGGTTGCAGTTTTGAAGACAAACACTTCCGAGGAGCACTGAAGAAATCCTGTGTAAGACAGAATGTTAGAGAGTCACACCCCCCCGGGATACCCCATGGAACCAGGATACCTACATAAGGAAAGCTGGGTGCATAGTTGCTAAGTGAAGTTGGAAACCACCGTAGACAACCATGGAGGGCTTCAGTAAAGATGCCGCTGGTGAAGACTGTGCAAGAGTCAGGTGGAATCCAAGGGTGTATTCTTGAAGAGAAGAAGCTGCAAGCAGAGGGGACAGAGTCTATGCACTTGGACGTGATCAGGAGGTATGACAGAGCTAATGCCCACCAATGATGGAAGATGCAGGAGTGATGATGGTGTCCTTGTTGCTGCAGCTGTGAGGACCAGGCGACATGGAGGAAGACCAGTAGCTATTCACTAGCAGTCCCCTGTTGGAAGTTGAGACCCAGGGGAATTGGCATCTTGAGGGAGCACCAACAAGCCTTGGCAGCAGCAAAAGATGTGGAAAAATAAGAAGCAACGGTGGGACCAGCAAGGATCTAAGGGACTCACCAAGTACAGGAGAGTCAGAGCAGGCTTTGAGCAAGCAGGTGGGCCCACTGAAGCAAGAGAAGACCCTCGAGAGGACCCACAGGCAGAAGGCACAGGAGTCGTAGGAGGATTTTGAGCAGCTCACCAAAGATGAAGGTTTACGGCGCAGAGGATATGGGGAGGATGAAGAACTTGGCAGGAGAGATGCTGCAGGCTGGAGCTTTTTGTAGCTCAAAGAGGTCTGTAGTGCAGAGCCACCCAGCCTTGGCAATAGCAAGTCAATGCGGTGCATAGAGGGTTGGTCCCAGCAGCTCAGACAAGGAATACTGGCCTCAAAATTGCAGAAAGGACAGGTCAGGCCTCGAGGGAGTTTCAGAACCACCACCTGTGTTGGTGAGCCTTTCGAAGTCCGTGGGATGTCAGGAGAAGCTGACTGATCAGCTTCGTTGTGGTGCCTGCACATGTAGGGGAGTGGCTCCTTCACTCCAAGGGTGGTTAGTTCAGGTATCCTTCATGCCCACCGGTTTGTTGAAGATCCAGGAGCACAGACACAGTAGAAGACTTACAGAACAGAGAGACCAGGAGCAGCACGAGTCTTCCTGGATGCAGTCTCAGGTACAGGCGAAGTCCAAAGTCCAAGTGTCCAGGCGGTCAAAGAGTGACGTAGTTTTATGCTTGAGTCTTGTCACACGAGAATCTGAGGACCCACCCACAGGTAGGCCCTTTTATACCTAAGAAAGGGGTCAGGATGACTCATGGGTCTCTTCCAGAGGAGGGGATGGACAGAGGGGACGATACTCCCATGTCCTTTGTCCAGTTTTGCAACAGAGCAGGAGCCAAGGTCTCCCAGAACTGGTTCTGACTACAGTATGCAAGGAGGGCACCATATGTGCCCTTCAAAGCAGCCTGGTGGCACTGGCAAGCACCCCCACACCATCCTAATATGTTAAGCCCTGTCTGGGAGGTGGTCACACCTCCCTGTGACCGGAAACCTATTAATTGCCTTCCCCTGCTCGAGCTCAGCTCAGTAGTAGGAGGGCAGAATCATGTCTGGGATAGGCAGCAGCACTAGCTTGGTAGCAGACTCTGAAAGGCTGTTGCCGGGAGCACTGAGGGTTTCCCAGTGGAGCCCCCGAGTTCATGGAATCATACCTCCAACACTGGTAACAGTTTTGGGGGTATAAGCCCAACATGTTTGATACCAAACATGCCCAGGTTCTGCACAGTCACTAAACAGTTAGCCATTGCGTTATAACGCACAGCCACTGTATATATCAAAATGGCTGACCATACTTACAAAGCCGGGGTTTGTAGAGAGTGTCCTGCTCATGCAGGGGCACCCTCACACTTGTAACCCAGCACCCTGCCATCAGGATAGAAAGGCCTGCCTTAGGGGTGTCTTAGAGGTTTTAAGTTTTGTTACCACAGATAAGGAAACCTATATCGGTCATCAGTGATGGTAGCACCAGCTTACACAGGTTGCAATGGCAAGTCTGTAGTCATGGTTTGAGTGGTCTCTCATGGGTGGCAAAATACATGGTGCAGCGCATGGGAGACCCTGAGTGTACCTATGCCCCGGGTACCTTAGTACTATGTACGAGGGTCTTACGAGTGTACACCAGTAGTGAATAGTAGAGGTACCAAAGTAATTACAATGTCAAATTTAGGGAGTAAGCACAGTGCTGGGGTCCTGATTAGCAGGTTCCCAGCCAGACTAGTAAATAAAACACATTGACACCAGCAAAAAGTGGAGGTAAACATGAGAGCAGATCCTACTTTCCTACACTCTTCAGGAGGTGAAGTTGGCGTGGATGTGCAAGGGGCAACTTGGGTCGTGACAACGGAAGCAGAGTCCGAACAAGAGCCAGAGCCAAGGCAGGTTTGGAGGGCCCAGCTGGCACCTGATGGGAACCCGCCAGCAGTATGTCAGGTGGAAGGTCTCTTGGCTCCTTGGGGCCCAAAGGCGAGCTAGAGGAGGTTAGATTGAAAGAGCCAGAGCATCACTGCATTGAATTCTTCAATCTGATGTGGAGTTGCTAAAGACTTCAAAAA
The DNA here is from genome assembly GCF_964261635.1 of Lissotriton helveticus. Lineage (NCBI taxonomy): Eukaryota > Metazoa > Chordata > Amphibia > Caudata > Salamandridae > Lissotriton > Lissotriton helveticus. Next base: position 1,375,996,772 of record NC_136069.1, on the reverse strand, counting down.
CTCAGGTTGTACTGGAGTTAGCTGATGGAGCGACTTAAGTGGGCTGACTGCGGGAGTGAGACTGAGAAGTATGGTACCACTCCCAAGCTTGCAAGTGGCGCAAGGGAGTGGATCTCGCTTCAATTTCTTGTGTCTTATGCTTACCTGAGGACTTGGAGCATGAGGAAGATCTGGAGCAGTTCCATCGACTCAAGGAACATGACCGAGATCGACTCATGAATGAGAAGCATGACTTGGAATAGTCCTGGCGTGGACACTTCTTATGCTTGGCGATGTAAAGTCCTACCTTGCGTTCCCTGATGGGCTTCAGGTTCATCGATGTGCAGTCCCTGAAGGCCTTGGAGTCAGGTTTTGACTCGAGGCATCATAGGCATACCTGTTGGGGATTCACCAGACGTCTGCCCCTACAGGGTTTGAAACTGGTCATTTTTAGAGTGAGACATCTGTTGCACGCAGTAACAAATTTGGGGAAAATATTGAGGTAAGTTTCCCTGAGAGATAAGAGGAAGCTCTGGATCTGTGTCTGGCTTTGCCATAAAAAAAAAAAACACTTTTGATGTCTGCATTTTGGGAGTGCACCTGTGTAGGTCCTGCACGAAATTTCCAGAGTGGAACGGCACCAGAGCAGAGCCAGATGGTGCTCCCTTCCGGCCTGCAGAGGTACTGGTGAAAATGGTTCCTAATCTAATCGGACTACTGGGTAGTATTCAAAAGGTGAGGAATCTGTGGCTATCAGTCTATCAGAAAGAAGCAAACATGCAAGGACAATTAGTGACTATGGCTGTCTTTAAAAAAGCCAAACCACTCCCACTTCCTAAACAATAAGGTAATAAATCAGCATATAATGTTTTGTCGTACCAGCGAAGCAAATACATTAAAAACCTACTGGCTCTCAACCCACATTACGTTTGCAGTCCAACAAGACAGCCCATCCAACCAGTAACAAACTATGTTAAACAAATAGCAGCCATTGGCTGAAAGGGGCAAACACGTAGCCCAGCCTCTGTACTTTGTACTTTCTATTGCACTATTTTTAAGTACTGGTGACAAGAGATCCTCAAGACAGCTAAGTGTACCATTAAACTACGCCTTTGCACTCCTAAATGGAACTACGTTTAAGCAAGAGAAATTCAATCTTCAACTTAGAAAAGTCTACAATACCATAGTGGGCATATTTCACATGCAATAAAATAGAATACCTACCTGTAATCATATAAAGGCATGAATGTTGCAGCTCGGTCAGCAGAAATTATGTATGCGTACTAATCTTTAGGCAAACAGGTGGGTCAACTTCTATACAGAAGTGGTATATGGGGGTTTGTTAGCTTTTCAGTGGGCTTTATATTAAGTCCTCCAGCTCGTGGCACTCAGAGTTACCATATGGGGATATTTATTTGCAGCACTGTGTCCAGCTCGGTCAATTACATCGACATTGTTCAGCCCACTTTTGAAGGGCTCATCTGGAGGTCAATGCAGTGTTGTGTGCGTTCGCAATATCTGAACCCTTTTGGCTCCTGATGGACTCCATAGAACTGTGACGTAGGTGTGATACCATAGTGTAGGGAATGCAGTTTTAGAATGTTGAGATTGCGGTTTTGAACCAGGTTTTGAAAGAGCAGCAAATAGAAACAGCAAATTGCAAGATAACGCGGAGATCAGAAGCGCTGTGAGGCAGAGGTCAGCCAGGGCTCGGACAATACAAAGAGGTGCCTAAAAGCAAAGCAATTGAAATACAAGGAACAGTCATCTGCTTGCCAAGACTGAGTAGAGAGTCATACCACAGTGCTGGGTGGAGTGGCCCCAGAAGAAGTGCCCGCAGTTGTGCTTATGGAGCTGTCCATACATGAAGCAGCACACCACCAAAGCTGCCAGGTGCGCAGCTCAGAACAACTCAAAAAGTCTTCATAAAAGTGAAGGGCTCCAATTAATATATAGGAGGTTGGGTCATCTTGGACAGTCTGTGGAAACTCAGAGGCCAGTGCAGTAAAAGGCCTCAGAGATGGTATGGCTGTAGCGATTCTTAGTGGACAACAGACCGTGCCGGAGATAAGCCCACCATCGGTCTCAGTAAGTCAAATAAATAGGTACAATGCCGCCGCCTTCCTGAAACCACCAACACCATTCTATATCACCAAAAAGCATAATATTGAGGACAGATTGTGTGTGTGCATAGAGACATTTGATGATTTCATTGATGCGACAGAAGAAGCAGATAAGAGATTATCAAGTACTTTAATAATCTTGCTGGTAAGTTTGTGAAAAGTCAAAGAAAATGCCATGAGCTGACAAAATTACACACTGACAAATCAAAGAAACCTTGAACCTCAAGTTCAATCCAATGCCAAATGGAGATTACGAAATGAACATTTTCAGTCAAGAACAACAAAAGACTTGTGAAATCGTCAACGAATTTGATGAGACCGCATACGTTCAAAAACTGCAAGTTCAATTAATTGAATGAGGAGGAAGCTATACATCTCAGTTATTGATGGATGCCTGCCCGATTTATTCATACAACAAATGCAGAGACTCTCAGCCTAAAACGAGTTCTTATGGCTGCTAGAACTGAAGAGCATGCTGATTAACACGCTGCTCACATGGAGGCAAAAGGTGCAGATAATGAGTCAGTCATAAACATGAAAAGTAAGCCAAAGCACCATGCCGAGGGACACAAAGTGATGGCTCCATGGAATAAGAAGTTGTGCTTGAGGTGGGGATTTCTCATTTACATACGAGGGTAAATGTCCCGCTATTGGACAGATTTACAAAGGCTGGGGGAAGAAGAATTGCTTTGTAATAGTTTGCAAGGCGAAGGAAAAAGTAAGTGCAAATTGACATCAAACAAAGTCGATTATCTAAATCTTCTTCAGTATTAATATCAAGTGAAAGTGAAGACGGTTGTGCAATGTCGATGTTTACATCAGAGAACATTCATATGAGGGACTGGTCACACGTGAAGAAATAAACAGTTAAAAAAAGTCAACATTAAAAAGCACCAAAGTCATTCCAACATTTTTCAAAGATTACACCATAAGTAAAGGATTGCTCAATAAGTTTGAATATCAACAGTGGTGCGTCGATAAACATTATGCCTGAGTAGGAATACAATGAACTATCTCCATTGCCTCGACTTACGCCATCAAAAACCAAAGTATATACACACGGCCGGCTTTACCACATGTGGCGCCATGTGCAACAATGTTTGTTGAAGCCCCCAATGACCACCTCCACCACAGATTCCCGGACTAACACCATTTAACAGTGTCCCTCAGTGCTCCATAACCATTCTATCTCAGTTTCATTTCGATTTATAGCACCACTCCTACTAGTGTGATGTGTCAGAGCACTTTTTATCTCACACACATTACACAGAGACAATCATACTTGTGTAAAAAATCAGTGTATAGAAATGTTACAAAATGCAGAGGACTACAAGGAGTAGTCGTCACGTCAGCCATACTGGTGGGCAGTATAGTTTAAGACCTTGTTCTGGAAATCACAAAGTCAGAATTTAAAATGTAACCTCTTTTTCAGGGGATCTCTTTAATAATAAGAATTGGTTTCATTCCAAACAATATGCCTGAGGTGGAATAAAATGAACTATCTCTATTGCCCCGACTTACGCCATCAAAAACCAAAGTATATACACAGGGCCTGCTTTACCACAGGTAGCGCCCTGTGCAACAATGTTTGTTGGAGCCCCCAATGACCACCTCCGCCACAGATTCCCAGACAACCACCATTCAACAGTGTCCCTCAAGTCTCCATAACCATTCTATCTCAGATTCATTTTGTTTTATAACGCCACTCATACTAGTGTGATGTGGCAGAGCACTTTTTATCACACACACATTACACAGAGACAATCATACGTGTGCAAATCAGTGTATATAAATGTTACAAAATACAGAGGACTACAAGTAGTCGTCACGTCAGCCATACTGGTGGGCAGTATAGTTTAAGTCCTTGGTCTGGAAATAACAAATTCAGAATTTAAAATGTAACCTCATTGTCAGGGGATCTCTTTAATAATAAGAATTGGTTTCTATCCAAATTAGCCCTTTTTGCAATGTTAGGATATTGAAAGACTGGGCAAAAATCATTACGCTCAAATATATATTAATGTTCATGTTCTTTGCAGCAGGCATATTAACCCAGTGTGCTCTCCTACCAGGAGTCAAAACTTCCACTAGATAAAGCTCCTTCTTTCTCCAGGAAGAAAATTTATCACCTGAGTTATCTTGACATTTTTATTAATGGCTGAAAATCGCTGGAGGCAAGGAAAATCAAAGCAGGTGCAATTAAAATGATATTCTAGGAAGCATGGCACTCACCCACCTCAAGTCAGCACCCGGTGCGGTGGGACCGGTCGCATCACCCCAGAGCCGGACCTGTATATATATGGGCTGCATCAACATGATTAAAAAGTCAAAGTTCATCTGTAGCCATGACGAAACAAGAAAAAGTACAAGCACCCGTTCATGTACTTGAAGGTACGGCGTTAATTGCCTAGTTACTCCACTTCAGCCACAGCTGCTGATCTGAGACGGATATCAGTGAACTATAACATGAATGCTCATCACAAAATAGTAAGTCAATTCCCTTCGTTGTTTCAAGGGTTAGGAAAACTCAAGTCTATGAAAGTACAATTACACATAAATAAGGACATTCGTTCCATTGCTCAAAAGCACAGTTGGATTACGTTCAATTGCAGGAAGCAGTTGAAAAACAACTCGAATCATTACTCAAACATGACATCATTGAGCATTACAATGGTCCAACGCCATGGGTTTCTCCCATAGTAGTGGTACGCAAAAAGGTCAGTGATGGAACTGTCCACATTTGCATTGATATGCCTCCATAAGTGCTCCGTTGTGAGAATTGATGAAAAAGGTTTCATTTCATTGGTCACATGAATGCAAGCAAAGCTTTAAGAAAATCAAACAAGCTATTGAGAATGTTGCTGATATGGCCTACTTAATCCGACACTCCCTACTGAGGTTGTTGTTGATGGTAGCCCTGTGGCATTAGGTGCAATCCTTGCACAGCAGACATCCAAGTAGTCAAAGGCATATTGCGCCATATGCAAGCAGAAGGTTGTCCCCAAACTGAACTTGCTTATTCACAACCAGAGAAAGAAAGTTTAACAGTAGTGTGGGCTTGTGAACATTTCCACATATTCTTATATGGAAAGCCTTTCCCTCCTGTGACAGATGAACAAGCATTGTTGACCATCTTTGGCAATTCAGACACAAAGATGCCTCCTCGCATTAAACGCTAGGGTCTAAGGTTACAAGATTACAATTACAAAAATGTGCCCTTTCCAGGGAGAGATCAAAACCCTGCTGACTACTTCTCAAGAGTGCCTCTGCAGTGCTCTGAACTCCTTCAAGATAGCTGAAGCCTTCATAAATTTCATTGTGAAATCAATCACGCCAGCTGCCATTTTGTTGGAACATATTGTCACCGCGATGGGTCAAGACAGTATGCTAAAAATAGAAGACATTATTACGCATCAGTCTTGGAACCACCTTCTTACCAGTCATAGTGAATACCAGAATTTTTAAAATGTCAAAGACAAAGTGTCCATTACTCAAGAAGGTATTATTTTGAGAGGTTTGAGATTTGTTATTCCAGAGATTCTGCGACAACAGATAATTGAAGTGGCCCATAAAGGACATTGTGTAATCATTGCCACAAAATGAGCTCTCCGAGACAGAGTGTGATTTCCTCATCTCTATGAGTTGAAAGAGAATTAAAGGCTTCTTATCTCAGCAACTGCCTTTCATTGAAAACCACCCAACACACCTAAATCATGTCCGAGTTACCAAAGCACGTATAGGAAAGAAATGCTGTTAACTTTTTCGGTCCTCTTGACAATGGCCATAACCTGATGGTAATTGCTGATGAATACTCCCGTTTTGGATTGATAGAAGAACTTTAATCTCTCACTCAATTTAAATTAATTGAGAGATTGGATGGCATCTTCGCGACATGGGATGTTCCTGTAAACTGAAAATCTGACAATAGCCCACCTTTCAACAGTCAAGAATTAAGAGACTTTCTCAGTCATCTTAATGTGAAGCATAAGAAGAGCACACCACATTGGCCACAGGCCAATGGCCTTGTCAAACGTTTCAGGAGTACTCTTAAGAAAGCAGTTCAGCTTGCTGTATTGGAAAAGCTCGACCTTAGGACATTCTTGAATTCTACTCTAGAGCTTACCGTACGACCCCTCACTCGACCATAGGTGAAAGCCCTACAGCCTTGATGTTCGGGAAAGCCATGATGACCAAGTTAGCTCAATGTACCAACAGCAGATCACGTATTGAAGAAGACACCTGTATAAGAGATTAGGATCATAAAAGCAAAAGGAAGGCCTATGCAGACAAGCACCGACATGTAGTAGATATTACTTTCCCTAAAGGAGATACAGTGCATGTCCGCCAGTCTTGAAATTGAAATTCTGATGCTCCCTTCAATGCTGAGTCCTTGCATGTAGTGGCCAGCAAAGGACACCTGGTGACTGCCCAACATCCTGGGAAGTCCACTGTGTTAGTTTCCTCGCATTTAAGACATGTGGCTCATCGCTCGCCATGCATTGATGTCAACATAGAGACTGAGTTTGGACAGACAATGGAAAAGCCCTTGACTACTGTTCCTACATCACCAACGCAAATCACTGACACTTTTACTGCCTGTCCCGTTTCGGACTACACAATCAGGACATGTGATCAGAGCACCAGGAAGACTCATTAAAGAGCTATGATTGCATATAGGTTTGTAAAAACAATTATTCTTTTTTATTTAACAGAGGGCGAGATGTAGTGTTGTGTGAGTTCGCAATGACGGAACCCTTTTGGCTCCTGATGGACTCCAGAGAACTGTGATGGAGGTGTTATAGTATAGTAAAGTGAATGCAGTTTTAGAATGTGGAGTTTGCAGTTACAGACTGATGAAAAGACATGCAATACTAATCTCATTATGTGCTTAGTCATTGGCCAGTGCCCAGGGTGAGGACGAGGCTACAGTCAGTGGAGTTGTGTGCCTCAACGTGGAGCCCACCCCTGCCATGTTGCTTACAGTGCTGAAAGTTTCCTTCTGAAATGCAGTGTTGGGTTATGTGAAGGGACACTGGTACTGCTATCTAAATACATCTATTCTAACAATAAATATAAGCATAAAACCCATGTGGCCAGATAACTCCGAGGATTTTTGTCTTTTCCCCATAGACAGCAAATGGGATGTTGAACAGCGTAAAAAAATAAAAAAAATAAAAATCAATTACACGCTCGTTCAATACTTTCCTAAACTAGCATTAACACCCAGAATATAGCCAAAATTACAGAAACGTACTGAAAAGGTAAACTCCGAACAATAAGGGAAAAGAATGTGATTTTATACCAAAACGTTGCATCTTGTCGATACGGTGGTAAGGTCAAGGAAAGCTAATTCACACAACAATGGAATGGAAGGTTACTAAAGTAGTTCGTGTTTGTCACGAGTCACACGCTAGGATGAACATCTGTCAAACGCACACTGCTATGCAAACATCCTAACCTTGAGACTTCTGTAATTAACGGGACAGATGCTGACGCCCACATATTATGAGGTTTTTCAAATTAACACTATTTAACAGCATGGATCACCACAATATACAACCAAAATGCTGCAAAATAATGCAGAACGTAAATACAGGAGACAGCCTGGAGTAACAGTAATGAGCAACTACGTCCTACTTATTAAAACACAACCTCACTGAACATCTTTGAGAACACAAACGCTTCAAAAAAGTGACATCCGAGTGATGACACTAACAATGTAGAATATTTTCCAGGGAACATGATAAAAAGAAACTGAAGCATAGGTTTGAAAAATTGCATTGCAATTATGTAAAGTTTCAATGACAGATCTACCCAGAGGATTATATAATTGAGAGGAATGGAAATAGTGATAAGCAATTAAATTTGATAAGAAAAGTTGTCAAATTTTAAAAACTTAAACGTCACACAATGACAAAGCCAACATTACTTTTTTTTCAAGCTTTAGACAACACATAAGTAGAGCATGGACAGAATCATTTCAGGATTTCCTCACACACAAAATTCGTACAGAAGACAGCTGAGACTTCTAACATGGGCTGACCTCAAATGTGCTCAACAGGCCAAAAACATGACAAAGTAAGCTGAATGTTGGGCAAAGACGCAGGAAGATTTCCACTTCTCCCTTTTATTTTGGGTACAAATTCCAGTGTGCACATTGTTCAAGCCTAATTGGAGTACCTTGTGAATACTCAATGCCTCGGCTCGAGCAGTCACATTTGTGGTATTCATTTCAGGCCTACACACGTGCTCTGGAGCGAGATTTCCCAAACATTCCACTAGTGGAAATAAAGAGTGTAAAGCACGTTTGCAATAATTTGCTACTTGCTCAATAGGAAATGGACCAAACACTTTTTGCTCAGACAGTGTGACACATTTTGAAACCAATGCTAAACATGGATCAATCCTAACGCTTATTACCACTACACTTGTGCAATATAAGTGGTTAAAAAAAAGAGTCACGAAGTAACAACTTTGAATGCAGCAAATGAAATTGAACATATTGATGAGAAACGTTTGTACCAAATATTTTTCATTTACTGCAGTTGGGAACATGTATTCCCTATATTTTATGCATAATACAAAAGTAGTGTCAAATCATTTTGCTCCCTGTTTTGCTCGTGTGCAAAATGCAGTTTAATTAAAATACCATTCGCTCCAATTATCAATATATATGCAGTTAAAGTGGTACATGGTTATGTGCCATACTTTAACAGCTAAAGCAAATGGTGTATTATATGATCCCATGTATTGTGCAAATCCATAAAGTTTGACGGTGTGCACGGTCACTGGAACCAAGCTGTACCCGGCTGATGAAACCAGAACTAGGACGAAACCAGTCCTGGGTTGCTCGCGCTCCGGTTCAGCGAAGACCTGCCTAGGCAGCTTGGGGTCAAGACTGATTTGTATATAGCTGGGTCCAAACTGAGGAGACTGTGTGTAAGAAAAAAAAAACATGGATTTGGATGCTGCCCGAGAAATAACCAAGGGGGGAGCTATTCAAGCATTCCATCCATTTCTTTTTTGTATACTTTAAAGACCGATTTGAAGCATGGTGGTCAGTTCTCAATGCCTCATCTGCAGTACTGTTACTACTTTTAGAGGCAGCACCCGTAGTTCTGGGAGCTGGGTCAAGTTCAGCTTTGTAGGACACATCTGGAGGTCACCACTCCAATATCCTACCACTGTCTAGAGAATCCTCCCTGGTAGGTTATGTCCAGTATGAAGGTTATATGTAAAGTGGGGATCTGGAGGACGAGGCTTCATGTAACATATTGCTTTCAGACCTGAATATTTTATAGTTTTTTTGTTTTTGCAGACATAAAAAAACTCTATATGAACACCAACTAACATGTGGCTGGTTATACAGAAATTTTATGTAAACAGCTGCACAACGAGAACTAGCGAACTTACTGGAGCACACCATTTCACAACAATATTGAGACAGTGTTAATTTTTGCTCAGGAATGTTAAACCATTGGTATAATGGGATTTATCATGCTTTCTGTCAATAGCATGTCCCTAAGAACATACAGAATGCATAGTAATGTTCCTTAGATCACACCCCTAGCGTACACGATTACGTATTGTATGTTGTGTAAACTGGAGAGGTGTGCAAGACATGTTTTGGATTGCTATGCCCCTCCCTTGTTAACACGGACACATTATAGCTGCCGATGGGATGATGAACCGAAAGTAGGTAGAGCACCAGAGTGAAATAAAATGAAAAGAGTATTTTTCCTGGCTTTAAGAGAGGAGTCTAGCAGGGAAACACCATTCGGTTCAGAGAAAACTAAATATTCGTCTAAAGGATTGTAAGAGTACACCATGCCTCAAAAGACAGCAGGTCTATTACCAGATTAAATGTAGAGTCACACCGAAAAAAGAACAGCATATGAGTGAAGTAAACCTAGAGAAGAGTGACAATAATCCCTGCATATGAAAAACCATGGGCAAAACTTTGGGCCACAAAGAAAATCAGAGGGGATATGCAGCATTGCCTCAACAGGCCCACAGATTGAGATACAGACAGTAAAGTTTTATCTTGAACCACTTTTGTTCAACCTCTGAATAGTTAACGAGGGAAACACAAACATAAAACCACATGCAAACGCAGAACACCCAGCTTAATGATGCATTTCCAAAGCACACAGCTCTATCCAATTTGACAGGGTGATGGTATAAACGCCTAAGGGCTGGTGTTCCAAAACAAATGCGATTAGGTTACCCTATTGAAAACCAAGCATTTTATTGATTGGCTCATCCTTTCCATGAACACAATAGTTGGTACTAAGAGACCCTTCGGGTATATGTGCATGCTCCCAAAATAATTTATCAGAACAATGGTAACCACGAATGGTACCAAATATTGATGGACCATGACAGTGATGGCACAGTAAGGAAAAAAAAGGGGGGGAAAGGACTTTTAACGCATCCAGAGAATTTGGCAGTGGTTGTTTTTAATTTAAGCATTCCAACCATCACTTTATTTTGGGGAAAGGGTTTTTTATCCAGAACTTGCACATTAACAACCTTGGTTAGTTCGCGTTTAATCAGATTATGGACTGAGCATGTCACTGCAGCAAACAGGTTGCAGGAGGACTCCACAATATTCAGAGTTGGACAGGAAAATGTTGGCATTAAAGCCAGTTTAGAACAACTAGAGTCAATCTGCACATTTTTCACTTATCTTTATCTCATCTCCTTCCTCCCTTTGTTTCTTTTTCTTCTCCTTTCATACACTCACTCCTCTTACTCATTAAGGCACAACGCCCCTAGTCAGTAATTTAGGTGTCAGAGCGCCAGGATGCCCGTAGGGTTACAGCGCGCTTTAGAAATGCTCATACTACCTACTTATTTGCATCTTGGTTCTTTCGCTCCAAAATCCCATTAATCAACTTTTCTATCAATATCCTACCTTCCTTTATGAACAATCTATTTTGTGCTCTTCCTCCCTCTCGCTTTTACATGTACACCATGCCTTTTGTTTGTCTACATCATTTTTCCTTCTCTTACATGGATTTCATAGCAGTCCATTTATTCTCTTACTTTCTACTCCTCTACCCTTCTTTTAAAGTCTCATGATGAGACCTGTATGGACAGCTTGTTTATGCCTCGTTTGCCAGTGCCTGCCTGGGGCCAGTCTCTCTCTCTCTCACATTAATTGCTTTTTCAACAATGAGGAAGAGTCAACACAGGAAGGTACTCACAAAAATAAATCTGAACAGGCAGGCTCTTAATAAACCTGCAACTGACACAGAGAATGCCGGGCCCCTCTTACCTCTGGGCCCAGTGCCACTGTACCACTGATAACTAAGCACCTGAGCATAGACCACTCAGGCATATCCTGCCACCTTTGTTGGAGGCTCAAAACGTCTCATGGGTTTTCATACTTTCGGGAACTGCTCGCTGGCAGCTTGAAGACACTCAAAGAGCTTTCAAAATGGTTCCCCATATGAGAGCCAGAGTCAACTGCAGAAAAATGCACACAATTGAAAGTAGTGGTAATGTCAAGGTTAACCAAAACAAGATGGGATCTACAATCAAGACACGGAAAACGGGTATCCCGTAAGTCTTCAGTTACATATGTGTGAAGATTGGGGTTGGGGTAAGGAGAAACGCCACGAATTGAAGTCTATGGATAACCGTTTTATTCACAGTTACAGTATTTATTTGGACTCAGGGGAGTAAGTAGCACAATGTCCACCAAGGCACACAATACAACAGTCCGGAATTCCTCCTCTGATGAACTTCCGGTGTCTTTAATTCCCGTCTTGGCTTTCTCAGGGGGTGGTCGCGGGTCCAGACGTAGGCTCGAGAGAAAAGGAAAAGAGACAGCCGCGTTAGTGGCTGGGACCGATGTTTAACGAGCGGGAGGGGGGCAGGGGAGTGAGGGATCACCAGGATACTACCACCATCTATAGCAGCCTTTTGAGTGTAGGGGGAAAACAGTGCACAGCGCTAGTAACCACCCTCAGGCTACCCCGTCCCACCCCGTGGTTTAAACAATCCCTGAAAACGCCCTCGTACCTTGTGGAGCCACACTTCTCCCCTGGAAGTGTGGCAGGGCGGCTCGTGGTGTCGTTGGCCTCCTGGCTTGTCGAGTCTCGGCTCCGGGGGTCCTAGTAGCGGTTCTTCGGCACTTCCTCCTTCTTCCTTGGCGTTCTCCTCGTGGATCGGCTGGTCTCCTGGAGGTTCCGCGCCGACAAACAAAGACGGGGCTTCCTTAAACGCCCCCGGCCCTTCCGATTGGCCTGACGCGGATGACGTCCGCTCTCCTGATTGGCTGACTGACGGAAACTCCGGGGAACACACCCCCAAGCGTCATGGAAGGCAGGCGCAGTGACGGGGTCAACGAAGGTAGAGCCGGGGAAACCCATGAAACGTCCAGAGGATCCTGCGGACGGGGTGGAAATGGAGAAACGTTAGCAGGTACACCCCGTCCGTCCGAGTCAGGGACCTCGACCTCGGGACAATATGCTAAGGAGAACACTGCAGCAATAAAAATAAAAAAGTCTATAGGTAAAAAAAAAATTTTGTTAACTGCTGCCCATCCCGCGCAGTCAACCATTTAATGCCCGAGAGCTTCTACCCTTTTTTCACAAATTTTTCAGATTTCTTCTACGATGTTGCTAATATTTTACTCATTTCATTTGCCTTTTCTTGGGTATTCCTTTTTGCAACTGATGCATAACATATATATGTTCAAGTTGAATGCAAATGTCAATAGGGAATATTCTAAACAACTATTTTTGTTTCTTGGACACAGAAATGTAGATGTTAAAATGTTATTGCGCAGATCAACCAACTATGTTGTACTCACTCCTTAGGGTACAGGGATCATTGATCTGTCAAGCCGACTTTAAAATATGCTGAAGAAAAAGAAAATTACCCCAACAAGCATGCTTTTCCTTTAAAAAGAACTTGACCTTTGGGGCGTTTAGGTGATGGACCCAGATAAGCATTTCCCCCGAAATACCAAGTATAAGAATATTACGATTCGTACAGAGTGAATAGTTTTAGGGTCTAGTATGTACTAAAAGATCCGGCACTAGCAATTTTGAAGTAGCTCACAAAATTGCTAGGGTTAAGCACCCCGCTCTAGTCCCATTTTAAACTCATCCCTCATTTTGACATTCAGTGCTCTATTTCCTTCATTGAATCCCAGCAACGGGATTGGGGTCTAAAAGAGAAAGCAAGTGATCACTCATGTGGTCTCAGATCCGCCTCAGAAACCCTTCTCTGATTGGTGTCAGATAGTTTCCTGCCTCTCAAACTTCACTGAAGGTCTAGGCCATGGTCTTAGTTGTGCTTTCGAGTTTCCCTAAAGCTTTCCCACCTCGGTTTCCAAGTCTGGACACTTTTCCATCAGAATCTACACCACTATGTTTGCAGTCGCTCTGGAGGATAAGTATTAAGGGTGTTTCTCATGCAGACCAGAGATCTTCTACTTACTCAAGAACCATTTCATACCATAGATACGGAATGTAAAAAGATATTACACCTGTATTTCACTAATGAGCTTAGATTCTTACACCTCTTAAAGATAGAACAGGCTTAAGAACGCACTCAATTACTTAATGTCCAAAGAACAGAAGCCACGCCTCAAGCTGATGCAGCCCCACTCATTCAATAACAGGCAGCATTTTAAGGCCGACAATGAACAAAATTGGTTGTGGATATAAATTGCAGCCGTGGGCATCATATGATTTGCAAGCAACTGTAAAAAGTTTGATGAGCGCATTTATTAGTCACTCAAAAAGAAATAACACACTAATAGTGTCTGAATTTTTTTACGAGAACATAATTCACAAAAGGACAAAAGTTAATAGGAAACAGACTGTTGAGGAAAAGGAAGACGGGTAGGTAGGTGTTGAGGAAGAAGAGGAGCAAGGAATGTCATGCAATAATAAAAAAATTTTTACAAAAAATCTTCAAAAAAAGTATAGTGGAAGTGTGTGATCCAGTCTTTCTGCACAAGTAAAGGTAGGTTACACTTGAAAACTATATGGGGTCGGAGAGAAGAACACACAGAAAGGTGGATTGGCCAGATGGTAATTTTTGATTGTCAAAAGCATATATTCCAATTTGGCCAAGACATCAACATTAATAGGTACTATGAAACAGAGCGGATTTGCACATAGCATTGCAGCAAGTGCATGAAGAACTGTTCGATTGAGCTTCACTTACCTGATTGTTATTTTTGCTCAAGAATACGTGTAAAGGCAAGTTGTATATTTTTATAACCACATACAGTGAGATGTACAAGATTCTAAGAAGACATTGGGACTGCTTCAGGGAGTACCAGGTCTGGCAAATTGGGTAATGGAAAAGCCAAGGATGACTTACAGATGAGGGGCCAATGTTAAGAGTCTTGTTATATGCAGTTACACATCCCCACTCAGGGACAGCAGCAGGGATTGGTTGCCTGATGAACGAATGGGAATTTCATTGGTTCCAAATGTAACGTTTTTTGGATGGGAGTTAAATTGAAAACCTTCAGTTATAATGCAACAAGAATGTATTACACCAAATAATTCATGAACTGTAATAGTACATATGTGATCTATGTAATAGTGTGCAACTGTCAAACAATCTATTAGGGCAGTACTATTAGGATGTTTAAACAATGAATTCAAGAACATCAGAGAGCTCTGAAAAACAGACAGCAAAAGCCCCATCTTTCAGTATATGAGAGAGAATCACTCCGTGAACGTGGACTTCACCTTCCATGGGGTCCAAAAGATCAATCTTAGACCTAGGTGTGGTGATCGTGAACTGGCACTCAAAGTGGAAGCAAAATGGATAGCAAGGATGAGGACTGTGGAAGAGGGTTTAAACACAGACCAGGAACTACATTACATCTTATAGGACCCCTTTAAAGGTATTATTAGGCCTAGGCCTACAGGAGGTTTAGAATTAGGTGGACTACGTCCGTCTTTGGGTTGAAAATAGCCTTGGTGATTCGATGATGACAAAACCTTGTTCTAAAAATGTTGGTGCTGTGAAGTGAAGAGGTGCAAAAATGGAGAAAGTCAGTACCAGTGGCAGATTATGGCTGGTGTTTACATAAGTAAGGTGTGATCCAAATATGATGAAGTGTGACTGAACTGGCCCCTGAGATGGGGGGGAAAACAAAACTCAGACAGGACCATTACAGTAAGAGAATAAGTGACTCAAGATGCAGAATGACTGATGGCCTCCATAAGGGAGGACAAAGAACGCGTATGGTGGAATTGTAGTATGAAATAGAGAAGAAGATTTCTTTCCACATGGAAGGGAACTGTCAAGAGAAAATGGTGGTATATATTTTGGAATAAAATGAAATCATCTGACAATGAAAAAAACAATGCATTCATTTTAACATGCAAAGTAAAATTTTAAAAAAGGTTTATTTGGAGAAGGAATTGGCTGGGCTTAATAATCATGAATAAGGATCTATGAACAAAGAGAATAATGCCTTTGCTTTCATATGGTATTTGGAGGCTAAATTATAATAGTAACAGACCAGATTGAAATGTATAGATAATTTAAATATCTAGAGTCGACAGGGGGATGATAAAGCACACAAGAACAGTGGCTCAAATTTTAGGTAAACGGTAATCAATTTAGATTTTGACAATTTAAATATTTCTCTATAAGGAATGATACCTTAGAACAGTGAGTCAAAATATGGCTATGGGGCCTCTTACAGCCTTCTTGACCTTCACATGTGCCCCCCTCCCCCCTAGTGAAGAGCAGCATGAGCTGCCGAGCACCAATATTCAGAAAAAAATGTGGAAAAACAGGAAACTTTTTATTAACCTGCAAATAAAATGCTTGCCTGTTTAACATTTTTTTAAATAACTACTTACACAACCCCTGACCCACTCATACCCCCTACCGCCAACCTGCTGGCATCAGTGCAGCACTCGGTCTCACCACAGATTGAAATTTTATCCATGCCTTAGAACCAATTCAAGACATGTACGTGAAAGCATTTTTGAAAATACACACACACACACACACACAAACACACAGAGGGGCGATGGAAACAAGAATGCGCCCAAAATAGACTAGCATGTGATGGTCATGTATCGGTTAAGACACGAAACAGAGATGAGCTTAGGAACACTCCGACTAAATTTGGAATTATTAGACATTTTTAATTAAGGGCTGTCTAAGGGTTTTGAAACTAAGCAGGGTAGAAAAGGTGCACCTTTTTGGAGATCAAGGAGCAACTCAGGGATAAAAGGTATCTGATACTCGATGCAGTTTCTGGCGAAGCTCCGAGTTGAAGCGGAGGGAAGGACCTGGTTTTCTGATATCCCGGAGTCACTGGCGATTTGGCTGCAGGGATGGAGACGGGCGAAAGATCACAAATCCCAAAGAGGAAGAGCGTACTCTCCAGTCAAAAATCCGTCCCAACAGGGGAAGACGACAAGGCTCATCAATTAAAACGTCCCTGGAGAATAGTGAAAACTGATAGACGACAGTCGGAAGAGGTGTTGCCGCAGGACTGTGCAGATTAAGGAACGATACGGGACTTCATTAATGTTGTTCGATTTATCTATAACGATATGAGTGTACAATAAGCATAGATGGTGGGAGCTGGGGAATCTGGCCTACCCCCCTTAGTTAGTTTAGTTATAGGGCGACAGGCATTCTGCATGGTTGGGGATATGGGCAGTTCAGAGTGCAGGGGAGCAGGGAGGGGGGAAGTTGTGCTTTGATATTTTTGTTGTTCCAGTTAGATGACAATCACATACCACACAGAGGGACATAGGAGGGACAAGGGGGGGGGGGATATGTCCAGTTGTTGTATTATAAACGTCGATTGAGTTGAGCGATAGTAAAAGACATCGAGTTTTGATCTTTATCTTGACGTTTGGCGGCATCCATTTTTAATCCATGGCAGCCATTTTGTCTGCCACATGCTGCCTCGTGTCGACCATGTGCGTTGTCCTACCTTTTGGCTCATGCCCTTTGAATCTGTCCGGCAACAGTCTAATAATAGCATCTGTGTTTTTCTGCTGACCGTTAGGGTCCACATCTGTTAATGGTTAGCCCTAGATTGGAATGTATTAGCCGAGACCCCACGATTGTTAACTCCTCCCACTGATCGATTTTGCTTCTCGATATTACCTTGTATGGACATAAAATGTGCTTTTGTGCTTTGTACCGCCTTCTCTTGAGCCCCTGTATGGGTATAAATAAACCATGTGTCCGGTAGCCCTGTGTGCTACTTCTCATAGTGCCGAAGGGTACTGTCTGAACTTTAGCACCACTTCATGAAGTTTAATAAATTCTATGTTTTGCAATTCCAGTTTCCGTGCCAACTTTTTCTTTTGGGTCTGAGGAGTTCGTGCACAGAAGGGCGAACCCCTTGCACTAGCGGGCCAGGCTGAGGCCTGCACGACAAATTGGCGCCCGGCACGTGAGGCTCATCGGCGACTCGGATGCCCGAAGGACTGGTCGTGACGAAGGTTCGGAACTTCACTGAGGTCGCGATCGCTGCCAGATAAGACCTGTGTCTTGGTATCCAAGGTGTTCCTTCCTTACTTTCCGATCCGACCATCCAGGTGGCGCCGGTCCTCGACTGAGATCTCTTCTGTTGGTCTGCCGTGCAGTGACCGTTTGGTCGAATTTAGAACTTGGTAGTTGGAATCTGGACAGCCTACGATTGGTAAGAGTCGCTTTGCGGCGCTGTGTTGTAGGTTTTGGCATTTGGATGCTCTTGTATTGGTAAGGCAGTTTTAGGAATGCTTGCCCGAGCACTTTGTATTTGGATAGACTTGTCTACTTTGGTTTTGTTTGGGTCCTATGTTTCACAATATATGGGTTGCAATTCATATAGACAGGCGATGCACGGAGCTTTCTCCGCCTTTGATATGTATAGCGCACCGTACTAAGAAGGTAACTTAAGCGCTCTTTACCTATGGTAGTGTATATCTTGCACTATTTTTGAAGCATGCCTGTTTGCCGTGCACTTCGAAAGATGTGCTGCTTGTTTGGTGGCGCCAGTTTACGACTTGAGGAATCACAGCCGGCTCCCCCCGAGGGGACTCCTAATCGAGATATGTATGTGAAGTTTGGTCTTTCTGCCATAATGTACAGCACATTGTGGCACAAATACACAAAAAAGGATCCTGAGTTACGTTGGCCATTGTATGGGTCGTTTGATGCGCGAAAGGTTGAATATGTGGAGCGCTGTTTGTTTGAGCGAAAATCTAGGCGTGATATGTTTGAGAGTTTACGAATGTGGGAGAAAGAAGTACGACAGCAGGAGAAGCGTGAGCAAGCGTTGATTGAGAAAGAGCAGCGAAAGACTGTGTATGAGAAAGCGCTGGAGTTACGAAAGAAAGAAACAAAAGAAATACAGGAACGAGAGGAAAAAGAACGAAGGTTACAGATATCTAGCCAATATTCTGTCCGTCAGCCTCTCTATCCTGTCCTTAATAAACCACAAGATGATTTTTTATTATTAGATCACCCTCCACCTCCGTATATCGTTCCGTCTGCTCCGTCCGGGGATGACGAGGATTCTGACACGAAACAGAAAACGCTGGATTCCCGATCTTTGCTGCCTGCAGAACGAGCGGCTGAAATAAGACAAGTTGCTCATAAAGCATTGTGCAGCACACATTCTGCTGCCGATCTTTCCGCTAATATACAGAATTGGACGGAAAAAGAGCAAATGTATTTCGCTGCCTCATTTGCCGACGAAGTAGTCGACATGTTTCGGAAATATTCTGACGTTTTAGAACCTGTTGATATTGCAAATGATCATAAACAAATACGTGATGGTCTTCTTGTTTTCTTCCCAGGCACCTGATTTTATTAGACGGCTGGTTAAAATACGAGACAAAACATCTGATGGAGTAGAAAAAAGCTGCGGACGCCGTTCCACAGACTAATCTGCCCGGAGAGACGCAACGTCCTATCTTCGTGACAGATAAGATGATACCAGTTGTCATGAAACCCATGCGGGAAGCCGCGCCTTTGTATGTTCCTCCTAAAGGAGCGGGTGATAGTGATGATAAAAAATCTGTTGATGCGAAGGGTTATTTTATTTATAATTGGGTTTATACTCCTTGGAACAGAGCAGATGTAATGGCACTTAAAAATGCGTTACCTGATCCACGTAAAAATCCAGCTGCCTTTTATGAAGAGGTCGAGGGTGCTTTGAATTCATGTGTTATGACTATCTGATATACATTTGTTTGTCGGTCTTATTTTACCCCCAGATATGTGGAGGACCGTTCGTAAAATTGATGATCGCGTTGTTCTTGGAGCTGAATGGAAAGAGATAGAGCGCATAGATGCAGATAGAGAGCCCGCCCAAAAACCACATAGACTGATATTAGATCTTCCTGCAGCCATTTTAACTAAACTTAAAACGATTATTCCCCCTAAAAAGATTGATTGGACTGTTTTAGCATCCTGTAAACAAAAAGCAGATTAATCGGTTTCTGATTTCTTTACTCGCTTTGAGGAAGCCTTTCATGATTTTAGCGGTCAGTCTCTCACTGACGATACCGGCAGACATCTGTTTGTAGATAAATATGTTTCGAATTTACTACCCAGTATAGCGAGTCGGTTAAAAGCTAGTGAAAGTTCTTGGACTACGTCCTCTCCGGCCTCTGTGTTGACGATGGCTCAGTATTATGAGCGCCAGGAAGCGGAGGCAAAGGGGACTGAGGACAAGAAGTCGAAAGTGTTAAAAACGAAAGTTATGTTGGCCCAGGTGTACGGTCCGGCTTCTAGAGGTTACGATAGGGGCCCCGACAGAAATTATGATAGAGGAGGCTGAACATCTTCCAATACTTCTTCTGGCCGTTCAGACATAGCTTCGAATCAATGTGTATATTGTAAACAGTACGGCCATTGGGCGCAAAACTGCCCGGTGCTTTATGCTCAGCAAGAAGCTCGGGAGCGGGGCCAAGTGAGACCTGGCTCAGGTTTCTCGGTGCCTCGTGGCAATACGAATGATCAAGCCAGATCTGATACGAATATACGTCCACAACAAAGACAGAACACATTTGATAAGCGAAATCAATGTCAAGTATCTGATTATGTCCCTTCTGATTTGTAGGATTCGGTTCATGCATAGGATTGCCTAGTATGGGGTAAGGAATCAGTTGAAGTTCCAGTAGATCAGACGGGTCCCTATGCTACAGCACATGTTTTGGGCTCTACTGATCGGTTTCTGGCCGATACAGGAGCTACACGTAGCGCTTTGTCTAAACAATTGGTTCCGAGGGCTCCCCTGTCTGGCACAACTATTACTTCGATAGGTTTCGATGGAACACCTTCCCTTAGCCCATTGTCCCAGCCACTCTTATTCTCTGTTGATAAATTTGATGCTCCATGTCAGTTTTTGCTTTCCCCGAAAACTCCAGATAATATTTTTGGTCTTGATATGTTAAAACACTTTAGAGCTACAGTACGATGTTTTCCTGAAGGGGTGCGTGTCATTCTAAACGATAATTACATTGAATCTGATAGAATTTGTTTGATTAAAGAAGATGCTGCACTGGCTTCACTTCCTACGTCCTTATGGGCTACCTCAGACACGGATGTGGGTCAGATGGTTATCCCTCCGATCCAGATTAGTGTCAAGAAGGGAGCTGTGTTACCTCGTTTGCCACAATATCGCATTTCACAGGAGGGAGAGGAAGCACTCATACGAATTGTACATGATTTGATACAAGTTTGGGTTGTTGAAGAGGTCCCATACAATGTTTGCAACAGCCCGATTCTTCCAATTTTGAAGAAAGATTCACATACACAAATGTACAGGTTCATTATTGATTTGAGGGAGGTGAATAAGATAGTGATACCACAATACCCTGTGGTTTCAGACATTACGACACTTCTTACTTTAGTTCCCCGGACTGCCACTCCGTTTACTGTAATCGATTTGAAGAACGCTTTCTTCTCGATCCCTATTCATTCTGTTACCCGATATTGGTTCGGTTTCACTTTGAATAATCGATCGTATCGATTCTGTAGAATTCCTCAAGGTTATACTGAAAGTCTGAGTATTTACAGTCAAGCATTGAAAAGGGAACTTGATTCTTTTGTATTGACCGAGGGTGTGGCTCTCATACAATATGTCGACGACATCTTGTTGGCAGCCGACACCCCAGAGCAGTGTGAAAAAGGTACTTTGTCTTTGCTTTCTTTTCTTGCTTTACATCATCACAAAGTCTCTCGAAAGAAGCTGCAATACTGTAGACCAAAGGTAACCTACTTAGGTCACCTTTTGTCTAAGGAGGGACGTGCATTGACATCAGATTGAATACAAGCCATTTTAGATACACCAGTTCCTACCACACAGAAAGGAGTACGTGCATTTTTGGGTCTCACTTCCTTTTGTAGACAGTGGATTTTGGGATTCTCACACATTGTTAAGCCTTTGTTAGCACTTTTGACGAAAGATAGCCCTGTACCCCTTCCATGGACAGACGAATGTGAAAGTGCTTTTCGACAGTTACGACAAGCGCTTTGTTCAGCACCAGTGTTAGGCACACCAGATTTTACAAAGATTTTCACACTTTACGTGCCTGAGAAAGATGGATGTGCATTATCAGTGTTGGTTCAGTTACACGGCGATAAGCAACGCCTGTGTGCGTACTTTTCTGCAGTTCTTGACCCTGTTGCTAGAGCATTGCCTGGATGCTTTCGTTCAGTTGCAGCAACAGCGGTGTCCATTCGACAGAGTGAGGGAATAGTTTTGTCACATAAATTGTTAGTGTTAGTACCACATGCTGTTGATGCCCTTTTGAATCAGACAAAGACGCAGCACTTGACTAGCGCCCGTCTTACAGGATACGAATTGACACTGTTAGCCCCCCACATTACATTAAAGAGATGTGCAACTTTGAACCCAGCTACTTTGTTGCCATACCAGGTGACTCAGCCTCAGTCACAAGAAACGCTTGATTGTATTTTTCTGAGTGAAGAACAGACAGAGGGTCGCATTGATTTACAAGATACGCCCCTTCTAGATGTAGATGGTGAACTGTGGGTTGATGGGTCTTGTTTGAAATTACCGGATGGTACAACCTCAGCCGCATATGCAATCACCACACTTGAGACAGTAGTGGAGACAGCTCGCATACCACAGAAATCTGCTCAAGCAGCTGAGCTGATAGCGCTGACGCGAGCGTGTGAGCTCAGTGCTGGTTTGTGTGTGAACATTTACTTAGATAGCCGCTATGCTTTTGGAGTAGCGCACGATTTTGGCCTACTCTGGAAGGAAAGAGGCTTTCTTACGTCTCATGGAATGCAGATAATGCATGGAGATTTAGTGCACAATCTCCTGACTGCATTGACATTGCCGAAGAAAATTGCTATAGTGAAGTGTAGTGCACACAAGAAAGTTACAGACAAGATTGGTCAAGGAAATGCTTTCGTAGATCGTATCGCACGTGAGACTGCCATGCACAGAAATACCACTTCTATGTATGTAGTGAAGTTGCAAGCCAAAAGATGGTACGACGCTAGGCAGGAAGTGCGAGAGATGCAGAGGACAGCTTCTGATAAAGAACGTGAGCAGTGGTCTGAAGGAGAGTTAGATGATGAGGGTTGCTGGAGAAACAAGCAAATGGATCGATGGAAGCTGCCTATAGCTTTCGTGCAACCCATGGTTCAGATGGCACTTGGTGTGGCACATGTTGGAGCTCTTGCAATGACGAAAATGCTTACGCAAGTTTGGGAGCATCCTGAGATTGCCAACACAGCTAAGAGAGTAGTACAATCTTGCTTGATTTGCTTGCAATACAATCCTGGAAAGGGGACGTGAGTTCCATCTGGAGGGTTTGTTACACCAACTGCACCTTTTGAAGTCTTGCAAATGGACTACATTCAAATTGAGCGGTGTAATAATTTGAAGTATGTCCTAGTGGTGGTTTGTGCTCTCAGTAAATGGATTGAGGCATATCCCACGAAAGATAATACGGCTATTACTACTGCTAAGGTGCTACTGAAGGAGTTCTTCCCGAGGTTTGATGTTTGCAGACTTTTATGGAATGATAACGGACCTCATTTTGTTGGGGAAGTTATCAAGTATGTCCTGAAGGGATTAGGCATCAAGCAGAAATTTCCTGCTGTGTTCCATCCACAATCTGCAGGATTGGTGGAGAGGTATAATGGCACTCAAGCTCAAAATTGCAAAGATTCAAGCCTCCACGAAGTTGACATGGCCAGATGCGTTGCCATTGGCATTATTGTCCATTAGATCAGTGCCACATTCTCGAACGGGTCTTACCCCGCACGAGGTGGTGTTTGAACGGCCGATGAACATCTGGGGAGTGCCGAAGCCAAGATCTGTGTATGATGTACCTTGTGTTTTAATGAATGACTATTTGGCACAATTAACTGATAGCTTGGTTTCTATTCACCAACAGGTTTGAGAAGCGCTCCCGGATAAATCCCAAGGTGAGGGCCATGGACTCCGTCCCGGCGATTTTATTATGATCAAAGTATTCGAGAGGTCGAACAGCTTGGAGCCAAGGTGGCGTGGACCAGAGCAAGTTCTTTTTGCCACGAGGACGGCAGTCCGAGTGACCAACAAACGCCATTGGGTCCATAGCACCCACTGCCGCAAGGTATTGTCGACTTTGGTGGAACCTGCTGTTTTGACTGATCACCGAGATATCCTAGCTACGGAGAAAGGCCCTGCTGTATCACCTGGCAGATCTGCAGAGTTCTTCCCGGACCAGACGACTTCTGGAGCAGCACGCTATGATTTGAGATCAAAAAGAAAGATTTGAAGGGTTTATTTTTGTTGCGATACTGGTTGAGCAACCGCTCTGGGTAGTGGAAACGGAATGCCGATATGACAAGGGAGGGGGATCAGCCCTGCGTAGTGTAGTGACACCTGTCTTGGTATGTGGCGAAGAAACCAGCGTCTACCCAGGGTAAAGAGCTCATTGACTATTTTTATTTTTTCTGTTTTTTAGTTTGAAGAAGACTTTTTGAGATTATGAATACTATTAAGAAGAAGATATTAGGAGTATTAGGTGTTTTTGTTGTTTTAATAGTTATTGCAGTAACTACCTGGTTGATCGAGATAGCGAGCCCTGCTCGGAAATTGCTTATGGTTCCTACTACTCCGATTCCGGAAGAGCACCACCATTTTACTCTTCCCTATCACGAGTATAAGCATCGAGAATCTTACTTGAATAATACTTTTGTCCAGATGCTGCATCACACTCACGATGCCACAAATACTACGAACTGCTGGATTTGTGGTATGCTTCCAGCTCATCAGAAGAAAGGTGGAACGCCATTTATTCCACTTCCTTTTTCGCATAATGGTTCTTGTCGAGCTTGGTACACTCTTCTCTTTTCGAACAGAAAACCTACTGTAGGTGGACTTCTTTTCCGCTTGAATAAAGAGTGCTATCAAGATGAACATGGTTATCCTCAAGCGAATGGAACTATATGGGAGTGGGAAGAATATCGACCGGATAATGCCTCTACGCCTTATGTTTTCACCCATACGAGAGACTCTACTACGAACAATGAATCTGTGATTACCGTAACACGTACAAAGGCGAACCTTTGTGTGCAAAGTACTGGACGAATACCAGTAGGGACCAGTGAATGTGTTGTAGTGTTAAATATAGATGGAATAAACGATAGTACATTTTTAGCTTCACATAACACATATTTAGTATGTGGAAATCATGGTTATCATAGACTACCTATAGGGTGGTCTGGTGTTTGTTATGTATCTTTCCTATTGCCACCCGTTTTCCTTGCACCTGCTTCTTATCAACGAGATTTTAAACTGTTTCAAAATATTTCTATGAATAGATCTAAACGAACAATCCGGATTGATGATATTAACCAAACAGATACTAGTCTGCAGCAATATGTTGATTTTAATTTAGGCTTGTTCCCGTTTGTAGGTGCTGCTTTAAACAGCAGGAAAATACGACGATTAACTAGAGTAGTGGAAGCTGTCACCAATGAAACTGCTGTAGCACTTGCAACATTACTGAGGAACTACAAATTGCTAGGATTGTAACTCTTCAGAACCGCATGGTTCTGGACGTCATGTTAGCAGACAGAAGAGGAGCATGCAAAGTCATCGGAAGTAGTTGTGTGTATATACCCGATAATTCGCCTTCCGTTTATGAAGCCATTCTTAAACTGCATAAAATAGCTTCTGATATTCATGAGAACAATGGTACCTGGACATTTGCTGGATGGTTTTGGGCTCTGATTTCTGCCTGGGGTTGGAAATGGACTATCCTGTGTGTTTTTTTAATTGCATTGATTTTCACCTGTTGTATATGTATACACTGTGGTCCAATGTTGTGTTCTATGTGCATAACTGCCTGCATACCGTCCAGACGAAATGCCATAAAAGCGCAACAATTAGTGGACAAGGAAGTAACCAATATAATGTGCATAGATATACGAGATGAATACACAGATTATCCTAAAAGAGCATATGTCTTTAGCCAACGCTAAAAGGGTCGTCTGTTGTATTATAAACGTCGATTGAGTTGAGTGTTCGCAAAAGACATCAAGTTTTGATCTTTATCTTGACGTTTGGCGGCATCCATTTTGAATCCATGGCAGCCATTTTGTCTGCCACACGCTGCCTCGTGTCGACCATGTGCGTTGTCCTACCTTTTTGCTCATGGCCTTTGAATCTGCCCGGCAACAGTCTAATAATAGCATCTCTGTGTTTTTCTGCTGACCGTTAGGGTCCACATCTGTTAATGGTTAGCCCTAGATTGGAATGTATTAGCCGAGACCCCACGATTGTTAACTCCTCCCACTGATCGATTTTGCTTCTCGATATTACCTTGTATGGACATAAAATGTGCTTTTGTGCTTTGTACCGCCTTCTCTTGAGCCCCTGTATGGGTATAAATAAAGCATGTGTCCAGTAGCCCTGTGTGCTACTTCTCATAGTGCCGAAGGGTACTGTCTGAACTTTAGCACCACTTCATGAAGTTTAATAAATTCTATGTTTTGCAATTCCAGTTTCCGTGCCAACTTTTTCCTTTGGGTCTGAGGACTTCGTGCGCAGAAGGGCGAACCCCTTGCACTAGCGGGCCAGGCTGAGGCCTGCACGACACAGTGGGACACTGGTCACAGACTGCCCCCTTCATTGGATACAATTGGCTAAGTATAGGGTGGGAGGGGGGACTACTGATGTGAATGTAACCAGCAAACAGAAACATGGGCACTTCGGACGATAAAAGATTTGGCTCCTGTCCTGGAACGTAAATTGCTTAAGGGACAAAGTTAAGAGAGAAATCTTTTTGCAATTTCTTAAACGACATTCCCCTGAAGTGGCTCTACTCCAGGAGACACACTTCATAAGTAAGACATGCAAGGCCCTGGCAAGGTGGGGTTATCAGCTAGTGGCGCACTCAGGGTTCACTACTGGGTCGCGAGGAGTGGGTATCATGAAAAAATTATCCTTGGCAATAGACCAAACGAGAACAGATGTTTGGGTAGATACGCTGCTCTATATGGAATTTGGGAGGGCGAAGCACTTACCATTGTGTCTATGTGTGAACCTCCGGGTCTGCAGGAGGCTGCATTTAGAGACCTAGGAAATGTCATGCTAACGTTCGCTGCAGGAAGATTGGTAATGAGGGAGACTTTAATTCAGTGGTCTCGGGCCGGTTGTACCGTCACCCCCACCCCGAGGGAAAAAAACGCAATTGATATTCCCTCGCTTCCTAGACGCAATGGGACTTGTAGACACATGGCGAGTTAACCACCCCACCGAGACGCAGTATACATTTCACTCAGGAGCTCACAACAGTCTCTCTCGATTTGACTATATCCTCACCCCGGCAGAACAGGAAGGACACATTAAGGAAATCAGACATTTGGCAAGGGGAATATCTGAACATTCCCCAATATGGGCATATGCGGAGATCGGGGAAGGACAGGTGGGAAGAATAGCATGAATAAACCCCTGGCACCTCTGAAATCTGAAGGTTAAAAAGAAGATCACCCAAGAAATAAAGAAATAGAACATTACTTTAAAGAAAATGAGGGATCAGTGGAATCAGCCCAGACACTCCGGGAAGCTTTTAAAACAGTAATACGGGGGCATGCGATATCCCAGATAGCCGGGGCACGTAAGGGAAAACAACGCAGAGCTAGTCAGAATAGAGGAGGAAATCCTGAAACTAGAGGGAGATCTTCCTAGAACTGGGGTACAGTATACAACACACATTCTCAACCTCAATAAAGAAGAATATAGGTGTGTAGCTACAGAAATAGCAAAAATGCTAAGTAGACACAAACTAGGGAGAGTATACGAGCTAGGCGATAAAGCTGTGAAATTGTTGGTGTGGCTCGCTATGAAAGAGCATGCAAATTGATTGGTCACAGAACTACTAGTAGACTTTGGAAACAGACTCTCAGATACATAGGAAATAGCAGAAAAATTTGCAAAATACTACAAGCCAATATTTGCATCCTATTCACTCGACAGGAGCGAGATTCAAAGGCGCTACTGTCAAAATGACACTCCCGGTGAGAACAGTCGATAGGGCACTACTTGTTAGCGACCTCACGAATGAGGAGGTAGCACAAGCCATCAGAGAACTCCAATCCAGGATGGCGATGGGCCCGAACAGCCTCCCGATCGAGCTATACAAATTGAAACCCAACAGAATCACCCCTCACCTTAAAAATAGGTATGAGGAAAGTCTTGATGGGGTCAACTTCCTCAAGATCAGAGAACAGCCACTCTGGTTGTTATTCATAAAGACGGAAAACCCAAAAACAAATGCTCATCATTTGGGCCCATCTTATTGTTAAACGCAGAGGTCAAAATATTAGCAAAAGTGCTGGCTACTCGTCTGATTCAGAGCATCTCTGGACTGGTCCACCCTGACCAATTGGGCTGTATGCTGTCCAGGCACACCCACTAAACCTTCACAGACTTCTTGGGGTCATGGGAAGGGTGGATATTCTAGGAGAGGATGCAGTGGCAGTTTCCTTGGATGCCACCATGGCGTTTGATACCATCAAGTGGCCCTACCTTCTTGCCGTCTTACAAAAACTCCGGTTTGGTCCCAACTTTGTTAATTGGATTAAACTTACATACTAATCCATTGGTACAAATAGTAGTGAATAACAAGAAATCAAATGTCTTTGCTCTTCGAAGGGGGACGCAACCAGATTGCCCCTTGCCCCTACTACTATTTGCACTGACAATAGAGCCCCTGGCACACTGGATCCGTAAAGACCCCATTATAAGGGGCTTAAGATAGTCAGAGGAGTGGGAGGACCGTATCTCCCTCTACGCAGATGATATTCTGTTATACCTAGCATCACCGGGGAGATCGCATCACAGGGTTTTTAATATATTTACAAATGTTGGTAAATATTCCAGCTACACCATCAACTGGACGAAATCTCTTATATTTGTACTGAGAGGGAACCTGCCTCCCTGCCCAAGGACTGCAGGATGGCAGAAGCCAAAGACGGATTCAAATATTTTGGATTGTTCATCACCAAAGATCTAAAACATTTCTATGCACACAATCTGTTGCCGCCGTTACAGCGGCTAAAACATGATGTAGAGCACTGGAAGACTCTTCCCCTCATTGTTAGATAGAGCAGCACTCTTTAAAATGATGTCCTTACCACGCTTCCTGTATGTCCTGCACACCTCACCTAATCCTGTCCCCATATCCTACTTCGCGGCCATAGAACATGAGCAGAGAACGCTGCTTTGGGGGAGTTGTCCACCTCTGATATCTTCCCAAAGCTAGTAAGAGGGTGGTAGGACCATGGAATCGGGCTCCCAGACAGTAAGAAATATTACAGGGCTGTCCAGTTGACAGCCATCAACCAATGGATGTACCAACCTCAGGATGACCCAGGATATAATATGGACAGATGGCTTTCACAGGGGGGAAATTACACATGTGCGCTTTACTCAAAGTCCACAAAATGACAGCGGACAGGACCCACGAGACACTATACTCAGGTGTGGCATACAGTCCCATAGGAGTCTGGAATGGACACAAAAAAAAAAAATTACACTAGCCACCTCACTGTGGGATGTGGAAAAGCTGGGCTGACTAAGGAAGACAAGAGCTTTTGATAAGTAGGACATCATAGGAATATCTATGTTGGGCGATTCATGGAAAAAGGGAGAGGTTGTACCATTTTCGACTTTACAACAAGAGTACGAATTTGCAAATACTGAAAAATGTAGGTACCTACAGTTAGGACACACCCTACAGGCAGCAGCCTTGCCGCTGGAGGATAGACTCCTTGACGGGAAAATGCCAAAAAAAGCAATTTCAAGGACTTACTCAAAACGAATTAACCACACGCTGGACCCTCTCCCACTGCTCTGTGAAAAGTGGGAAAGTGAATTATTGGAGCTAGAAGACAAAGACTGGTTGGAAGCACTGGCCTTGCCCAGAGAGATTGCAATTTCTTCCAAACTAAAACTGGTACAGTTGAAAATATTGCACAGGGTATATTTTACAGGGCCATCACTGGTCAAAATAGAATATAGAGAAGACTCTAGTTGCAGAGGACAGTGAAGCCTAGAAGGCACCTTTTTACATATAATATGGGAGTGCACCCACATTAGTAAGTTTTGGAGGGATGTATACCGGTGTATGGAGGAGACTCTGGGAGAGGGACTGGTGCCAGAGGTCAAAAGAGGTCTGCTAAATATATGGGTACTGGCAGATTTAGGCAATAAAGAGAAAACATGGGAATTGTTGGGTCAAATGGTCGCTAAGCGAAATTTTGCAAGGAAATGGGGGGCTCAGGAAACACCGGCAGTGGCGGAATGGAAACAAGGCATGGATTGGTGCATGTTTAGGGAAAAAACAGTATGTATTCGGGACGGATTGATCAAACAAAGTGACTGGAATTGAAATAACGGCCATTTGGGAAAAGAAACGTCAGATAATTGTAAGTAAGGATTTGGTCCTCCTGCCTACAAAATGTTTTATTTGGAAAGGTCTGTAAAATAAAATATAGAAACTATGGCCAAAGAAAATGGAATAGATAAACAGAGTAGCTATAATCACTTGAAAAAAACAAAATGATGAAATACAATTAACATGATTCTGTTCCAAAAGGGATATATAGGGAATATTAACAGTTTGCACATGGGGTATTCCTCGGATAAATTGACATGGAAATATATAGTTTTGTATAAATATCCAGATTATTAATTGATTTTATGTAAAATATTTTTATTAAATAATATAAAAGTGTAAAAATATTTAATAGAAAAAATTGTACAACTGATTTTAACCAATACAATGCATTGATTTTTGAAGATATACAAACTTTTTAGGCCCTGATGAAGTCCCTATAAGGGATGAAATGCGTTGGTTGGGTCTGCTAAATTAAAGTGATGTTTTTGAATTGAATAAAGGAACTTAAGATAACTCACGACATTTGATGATTTACCTTAAATGAAAGGTAAGAGGCTTGGTATACACAATTGGGAAAAAAGAGTGATCACAGCAACTAAATCGAATGGCCAGCAGAAAAGAATAAGATCACATGGTTGCCTTCCTACTTATGGAAAAAACGATTGTTCTGGATTGAGTTCTGGGCGCAGTGAGAACTCTAGGAGTCGGCACATTACTTAGAGAGAGTGGATATTTAGCCTGTGCACTCCAAGAATCCCTACTACCACCTTTGTGTAAACCTTTTATATTTTTTAAACGATTAGGTACAGTTGCTGGAGGTAGGGCATGAAAAAGAGGAGGATCTTTGTTTCACAGGTGTCCGCCATACAGATTTAGGGCATCTAGAGTTATAAATTGCCTTTATAGGTGGGTGTGGGGAGGAGGGCTTTTCTTTGGGATCGGTATGCTTGAAAGGCTCAGATTTTAGAACGTTTCTGAAAAGCAAGTGGTTTACCTGAACATGGTGCATAGTTTTAAATCCAGAGTTCATGCGTGTGGCAAATCAGTGCCTTTAACAAAAAGTCCCTGTTGGAAATGGTACCTTTGTGAGGTTACCCCAAATGTTTTGCCTTTTCCTCCTTGATTTTTGACTTATTTTTTGCTGGCTTTAGGACTTTGGGCACTTTCACTGTTAACGGTGCTAAAGTGCATGTGCTCTGACTAAAATTTGGTTTCTCAACGATTGGCATATTGGATTTACTGATAAGTCCCTAGTACAGTGCACTTCATGCGTCTAGGGCATGTAAATAAATGCTACTAGGACCCTCCAGCACCGATTGTGCCACCCACATGAGTAGCTCTTCAAACCTCTCAGGCCTGCCACTGCAGAGCCTGTGAGTGTGCAGTTTTAAACTGCCAAGTTGACCTGGCAAACTCACCTACTTGCCAGGCCCAAACCTTCTCTTATTACATGTAAGGCACCCCTAAAGTAGGCCCTAGGTAGCCCCATTGGTATGATGCAGTGCATTTAAAAAGTGAGAGAGGAACAGACACCTGAATAGGGTTGTGCCTGTCCCCACACACAGAGCTGCATATCCCCTGAAGGTATCTGGAGCCAGGGCCAAGAAGGACACGTTCTTGGGCACTACACCTTTATTTGAAGTCTCCCTACTTCAAAGGATAAAATGAGTATAAGTAATGGACCTCTGACACCATATACTGAGAACTCTTCTGGACTGAGGACATTCTGTCAGGAATAAGAGCAGTTTTACTGCCAGGAGGGACTGCCACTTTGCATCTTGCTTTGTTGAGCCTGATGCGCCTTGCCTAGGAGTGAGAGGACTGGACTTTACTCTACATCCTGCATCTATCTAAAGGTTCTTCAAGGGCCTGTTTGGGCATGTCTCCTGTAACTGGAGTCTCAGGGATATTGAAGACTTCACCTGCATCTTGTTACCAGCACATAAACTTCTCCGTTGGGAGTCCTGCTCTGCCAAGTGGTGCCAAATCCAGTCCTGGGCCCTTGGAAGTGATTGTTCTGTGCTGCAACCCAAGAAACCAATGCACCGACACATAAATCGTAAATGGTGTTTTCCCTGTGAAAAGGATGCATTGCCGCTGCCTGCACTGAAACCATAAACACTGCTCCCAGAGTGCGCAATGCAACAACCTCAACTTACCACGCAGCCCCGACTTTGCTGGCGCAGCACCTCAGAATCACCACTGCTGTGCGAGTCTCAGACAACACATTGCCGGCATCTGGGATGCTCCATCCAGACTCCAAAGTATTCTCGGCCATGCATGGCTTCTAACCAACGCATTGCCTTCAGCCCACAGGTTCAACATCGACGCTTCGGAACAGATACACAGCGCTCGAAATTGACGCATCAATGACTTTGCCAGACTTCGGAACCGATGCATCACCTATAATGCCAATGCATCACCTACATATTTCTATGCATCTTCCTCAAGCATAGACGAATTCAAGGTACTGTCAGCAGGTCAGCATGTCTCCTGCATCCGGACCGTGCTCCGTAGTGGTTGGACTGAACTTTTAGGTTTGCTCTGGTCAAGCGCGACCAGCTGGGCCCAGTTGGAGCTACTGATTTCTGACCACTGCTTAATTTATTTATTTTCATCTTGCAAAATTTATATCTGGACTTGTGTATTTTGGATTTTTGAAGTTTGTCTCGTTTTACTCAGATAAATATTGGCAATTTTTCTAAACTGGTTTAGGGTACTTTTGTGTTGTTTTCACTGTTTGTATGTGTCTGTGTGCGCGAGTGTGTGTGTGTGTGTACAAATTATTTACACATTGCCTCTTTAGTTTAGCGTGACTGCTCTGTGCCAAGCTACCAGAAGCTGAACATAGGTAAACTTTTAGGGCCTAAAAACGACTTTGGCGGTCTTGGAGCAGGGTCGCCATGCCACCACCAAGACCGCCAAAGCCGTACTGACCGCGCCCGCCAGATTATGACTTTAGTCTCTGACGGGTGGTACTTTGGCAGTCCTACAGCAGTGCCTGTCGAAAAGGCACCGCAATGGGAGCATCAAAGGGAGTTCCTGCACAGCATTGTCTGGCGCAGTGCATGCCATGCAGGAACTGGGGGGCACAACATGTGCCCCTCCTGCATGCACCCCATGACCCTAAGGCAACATGAGGCTCTGTACGGTCCCCTTTACTCCTCTCAGTTATAGTTTATGGGATGATCCCTGCTGTGAAAACCATGGCAGAAAGGAAACTCTTAATATGCTTGGCACTGCCGCAGCGGCACCCCCAAGCATATTGTAGCCTTAAGACAGCCGCAACTCCGCCAGGGATCTCTGATCCCTGGGGATTGAGGTGGTCCCCTGGCGGTGTGAAGGCTCAACTTGTAATAGGGTTGTCGAATCGTCGGTCCTCGCACCATCACAGTGGCTACAGTAGTTCATCAGACCGTAATAGTCATAATTAGGCCCCTAGTGTGTACTACACACACCCGGACGAGGATGGTTTCCTCCTTGGACAGGGTGCATACCTCTGCCAACCAGAAACCCAATATCGAACGGTCCCACTCCTACTTGAGATCCAGTCTTGATGCCTGGATTAGCATTCTTTTCTGGCCAGCTCTTGTAGATCCTCTTTCACTTGTTCTGTTGACTCATCACTTCTCAGTACCACTTGGAGCTTGAAAAAGTGGAAGAACCTTGCAGGACAAGACAAGTTGGAAGTGGTTTCAGTTTAGAATTTATTTTGGAGTAACCAAACACAGGGTATCAAAAACTGCTAGATTATTGTGAATGTAGAAGATCTAGCATAACTTGCTTCACGTAATGCATGGTGGGTGGCTCCTAGTACCTGTGAAAGGATCCACAACAGAAAGTTGTTACAAGCAGGTCTGCGGTCTGTATCCCTGCCACGAGGCAGACAACGGTGGAGGGGACCGAAGAGATGGAGTTAATGGGACTCTCCACTTGAATGAAGATTCCTCCAAGCACCAGGGGTAGCAAAGGTGAAAGCAGGCAGACCTTGACTGCTAAAGACGTCACTGGCTCGACATTGTCGCACAACTGTACCTGCTCAACAGGCTCCTATATGCTGCTTTATGGCTCAAGGAACCGGAAAGAGTGGAATATAGTAAGAAAAGATTGCCTTTATAGCTCAGTTTATGTTGTGTTGCTTGTGCTGCATGCATGATCTCGGATAGGAGGGTAACAAGGGCAGTAACAAAAGGTACTAACCCACAGGTCAGGGTCATATCTGCCAACTTGAAGTACAATCTCAGTGGAATCAGGGGGCGGGTCCTTGAATGGGGCAGGGCCTAGTGCAGAGGAGGCACTTTTGAACCCCTGAAAGAGGGTGATGTTATTTATCACAGGAAATACAATGGCGCTTGCCGGGTAGCGTGGAATAACTAACACAGTGAAATGCGGTGCTATAGGTGAGGGAAAAAAAAAAAACCCTCAGTAAGGGACCCTCGGGTCCGGTTCAATACATCAAACAGTTTGTATGCACACACAATTGTGTAAAAGATAGTATAAAACAGTTTTCGTTAGTCAAGGATGATCACACAGGTGTCTTCTCTTTGAAGTGTTCACTTTTAATGATGTATATTGTAACAAGCCAGCCAACACGTGTTTCGTCAGTGGGTGTGAACCCTTGACTTCCTCAGGGATGGAAACATGGAGAAATACAAGGGGGGGCCAATAGGCCCCCACGCAAGCATGGCGGGGCCCGGTCCCTCCCACAACCCGTCCCCTTCGGGGCCGCGTTCCTCGCCCCGGAAGTACTGGTGTGCTTCCGGGGCGAGGGGGCGGGGTCGCGGCGGCGAAGGGGTTAAGAGCCTGGGGAGCGCGGGAAGCGGCCTCTTTGTGCCCGCGCTCCCCGGGCTCGCTCCTCGCCCCACCGTGGGGCCGTTTAATTTTCTCGTTTTGTTTTTTCCAGGTCCAGGATCTGCTCGGCGTTTCGTATGGAGCAGCACACCCGGTGAAGCGGAGGCGCCAGGATTGAGAATTGGCTGGCTGACGGCATGTCGTGTGGGGCAAGGGAGAACAACTCCGGGCTTGCTCCGTGCCCCCCCCCCCCAGCGGGGGGCAGAATAATTTTGTCTTTTATTGTCCGCTACAGGTGTTGCAGACTGCGAGCTTAGGCGGGGTCATGCAGAACCCGATGGAGATGCAGGGAGGCAGGAAAGGCGTTTTTTCAACCCCCGGTGGCTCTCGAAGGCTAGGAAGGAAGTGGCTGATGGAGCGGCGCAACTGAGCGCTGGGAACGGTCGGTTGGCGTGGCCTCCGTCCATGGCCGGGAGAAGACTGGTCAACCCTTAAGCAGTGCAAGGACGGCGATGCGTTTCCCCAGAGGAAGTAAAACGAAGATTGAATCCCTATGGTGAGCATTGGGGCCGCGTGTGTCCATGTTCTTTCAGCGTGGGTGTGTTGGGCAGGCAGGGGGAAACACAGGGCGGAATTGGTGTGTTTCAGCACAAGGACAGTCTACCCAAAGGTTGCACCGAGTCACTGCACAAAGTGAGTGTTATCTGTTGACAGCGATGAGAACAGGAAAGTCCTTGCTAGCTTTATTAATGGACTTGCCACGTAATAAAAATAGAGGCAGTGCGGTAAATATGGTTTAACTGTGCATTACTGCATATGATAGAGCTTTTCACAAAACTTTTATAGGAATTTTACTGCGGAACATTAAAATGTCAGAATGACTCCCTGTTGTCCACAGAGTGCTCCGAATTTCAAAACACGGCCTGACTCATCAAAAACGGAAGCAATACGTTAGTTTGAAACTGTTTGAGAGTGAGCGCCAAGCTGCTGTTTGGAGTAGATGGTGACGTGGAACATGTAGCACGATTTTAAAATAGACTAGATTTCAGAACTGAGAACGTATCCGTTGGTCCATGCTTGTACTTTCAGTGTGTCACATTAACCCGTCCGAAGTTATAATGTGAGTTTTGTTCAGGATAAGTAAGTAGAAAACGGCAATGTTACTCCAGTAGAACAGCGCACTGTTGTAACTATTGTTAGTGCAGCAGGTGCAGTTGCATCGGGACTCGTGAATTTACGGGTCCCACTGAACCTCAAATGTGCCTTTCTTTTACTATCCAAGCCATAGCTAAAGAGCCTGTTCTGGTTGGCTGAGTGCCCATAGCTCCCTTGCTGATTTAATTTAACAACACTGCCAGTGGGATCCGGTAAAAATAGTGGAATACTGAAACCCTGCAGCCGTAAAAGGTGTACCATACACACGTAGGTGGGGCTTTTTAAATAACATCATCATTCATTTTACCTGTCTATTAGTAGTGACATTCAAAAATGTTAAGCAGTAGGGGGAAATGTGTGGATATATTTCGAGTGTACGCCATTGGCCCTGTCAATGGCAACATGTCACAGTGCTGCACATTGAGCCCAAGAGATTCACTTAGTCCTACTCCAATTAATGAAAGTCCTACAGCAGATTCACGTCATTTATTGGTGTAATTTTATTTGTGTAATTTTAAAAATGTTATGTGCATGTCGAGGTTGCTAATTACTTAGCTTAGACAGCAAACAGCCATTGACAAAGCCAATAGTCCAGGTATGCTACAGGTAATATATAGTTGGGGGAGATGATGGAAAAATTACAAGTGGGCGGCACATTAGGCTAGTCCACAGTTTTGGTCCTTTACTTGTCATGATGTCCCCAGGGCTTCAAATGTAAGCTCTTCAAACTGTTAGACAAACCATGTTTGCTATGTACTTATCTTAGGCAGCAAACAGCCACTGACAAAGCCAATAGCCCAGTCTTACAGGTCAGATACTTGTAATAGTAATAATTGTGGTAATGACAGAAAAGACTACAAGTGGGTGGCTAGACCACAGTTTTGGTTCTGTGCTGTACCTGTGGTTGAAGAACAGCGCCATATAAAAATGCATAAGTAAATATTGGTCACTTTGGTAACGATCCCGAGTATTTAATGATGCCACTGCACTTATAATTCTTTAAAACCGATTTGTCGCGGGAAGGGCCCGGTGCGCCGCACAAACATCATGTTCATGCGCTGGCTGAACTGTCAGGCAGAGGTGAGCTAACATGCAGTTGCTTTAGCAATAGGTTCATGCTCTCAATGGTGCAACAGGTGCAGTGACACAGGGGGCCCAAAGTTATAGGAACCCCGCTAAACATCTAATACTGCTATATTTTGCTACTGACCAGGCGGTTACGAGTACTGGTAGCTTGCAGACAACAGCACATGAGTTGAGGAATTCAGTGGCGCCCAATCAGAAGTTCTCAGAATTCCTCTAGACAGTTCATTTTGCTATTATATAGGTAGTGGTGGATAGCCAACGAAAGCTGAAGAAAAATGATAGGCTCAACTCCTTTCTGTATAAAGAACCACAGTGGAATAATATTTGTTGCTAGAAGTGACGTGGTCAGTCCAGTTCAATTTCGAATGCCCAAAGTGGAGGTATTAATGTTTACACGTTTATATCAAGTACTGTTTGGCTCCAGTTTGGTGGAGAAGTGTGGCTCAAATGGTTGGAGGTGCAGACCCTGATGCGGAGGTCTAGCCCGGGACCAGGAGTCAATTCCCCGTCTTGGCGGGGTTTTGGGCTCAATTTACCAGCAACTGCCAGCCTCTGATGTGGACCAGGGTGACCACCTGCTACTGGGGATAGCAATAAGGCAGTGGGACTTTTAAGTAGAATAGTGTGGGTAGGTAAAGTACTATCCCACATCCTATCACACCTGTTTACAAGCAAGTTGGTTCAGTAAATGGTTGGCCAGGGTGAGCACCTGCTACTGGGGATAGCAATAAAACAGTGGGGCTTTTAGCTCACAAGTTAATCAAGAGGATGGTTCAGGGCCACCAATAATTGCCCGCTGAAATTGGGAGATCTTTATCTCTTTCTTGAAATGAAGAATGTCCAATGTAGGCCCAGGAGGGCGGTATCCATGACAGATTTGCAGGATAATCAACACGCTTTAAAATGTGTTACATTGAGAGGCACTGTATCTAAATGCTTTTATGTTGATACTAATCTCAGAGATGCTGCCCATTGCATACCTACATTTCGGCAAGAACACTTTAAACGACCATTTGTCAGTTTGGTTGAGTGCAAGGAGCATGAAAAGCTGCCCACATGGGGTTAAACGCTGTGACATTAGGATGACAATTACTGTGCCCTTGTTTTTTCCTTTCTGACTCAGCGACAAGACAGTCGTGCTTGCTGTTTAGTTGGTAAATAGACAATCTAACCATAATTGCTGACAATTTGAATTACTATCTTTGGGGTCTGCTGAGGTGATAGAACAACCGTGGATCCATTCACGGATAGGGTATACCCCTTTCTTGGGGTCCCCCTGGTGAGTAACGCACATCTAAGGGTAGGGCTTGACGCGGCTGTGAAAGCCAGTTTCCCAGGTCCCACATTTCCTTTGCAAACCAAAGCAGAAATCCAAACAAGGGACTTATTGCATTGTGAAGGTAATCAACATCTGAGGAGCTGTTCACTACTTTAGGGGGACATTAGTGGTAGCTGTGGGGGAGCAACCTTCAGCCGAAGTCTTGAAGGAATATAGAGCAGCTCGTTTTACCAGCCTATAATATCAGGAAGGAGTAAGTGAAAAGAGAACAGGTGTATAACAAATACCTATTTGTTCTAAACACACCCCTCTAGCTCCTTTACGAGGCTATATATCGGGAATATTGACAATACCAGTTCTGGTTCTGGATCAGCCAGGAAATTGCCATTCCATAGTAGACCTGTTAGTTTCAGGTAATTTCCTCAGAGGACGTAGAGCACGCAAAAAACTCACTAGAGTAGAGTGGATCTAAAGAGGAGGGTCGTGACCATGCCTAAATCCCATCTCTGATACTGCTGGTGCTCTTATATGGGCAGGTGGGTCAGACAGATTTGCGGATGAACAAGGCTGAACTGGGGGAGGCAGAATGGGTTGATGAACGGTAACACATTAAACCCTGATCTGTTGAAACTAATGTTGCATCATGATTTACAATAGGTGGCGGTGTACTATCAATTGATTGGACAATCATGGGTGGCAACGGGGGGGCCACCTGCTACTTGCAACTTGTTAGGGAAACGATGCTCAGTCTGGGATCATGAGAATAATACTTATAGGTTATGGTTGCCCCTTAGTTGTATTACGCGTTACCACTGTCAGCCACGATCCAAGCCAACAGTCAGGCGCAAGGGGTTCGATACTTAGAACACGTATATCTCATCAAGTTGTGATTGGGTGGGTGCCAATACAAACGGACTGTCCCTTTTTAACTGTTATCCTAATCATCGTTAAGGAGTCATGAGGGCGTTATGGTATGCACTGGGGACTCCATGCTTTGTGGCAATACACTACACACTGGGTAGTATTTGTTAATGAAGGCCATTTTTTCAGGGTACTCTTCATAACACTGATACAGTCACGCTACAGGGGACACAAACTCAGGCTATGCTCAACACTTAGTCGGAAGTGTTTAGGAGTAGGCATCTGACGCTAATCGTATCTCAAACGTGGCAAGGGATGGCAATGTAAGACTAGCACATGTACTGCAGTTATCGCCAGAAACACTAATGGTTTGTGTTTATCTTTTCCATTTATGTGTGGCCGGGTCCATGGTGGATATCTGGAGTGCTCCGCATCACAAAGCTGCTACAGGTGGACAGCCCATGGGATGCTGACGTCAGGTAGAGGATGGCAAACAACAACGCAAGTGTGATGGTCGAGCGATTAAAAAAAACGCAGGAGGTGCCAACACAGAGTTGATTGTTTCGGTGTGTAAGCCCTTATATGGGGCTGGCGGCAGTAACGTAGCAGGATGTGGCTTCACAAAAATTGCAGTATTTGCCGTCACAGGAAAATGTATACCTTCAGTAACGGCGCCTGTGCACGCAGGGCCACCAGTGTCAGATATGCATAGATCACCAATTGGTAAGTGACAACGGTAGAGATGGGACAGTACACAAGGGTATGCAGTCCTAGCCTCGGCAACCCCAGGAAGGATAGGCCTATGCAGCGCCTCGTTTCCCCGGTTCAGGAAGTGGGGACTTCCATGGTAAAAGTAGTATCAGGCACTTAACACTTTCCAGGCGTAATGGCTGGGTGTGGATGGTTAGCAGACTGTACAGTATACCAGTGGGAAGGGTAGAATGTAGTACCAGGTTTCCCCCGGTCATAGCATCTGCAGGGAGCCTCGAGAGGCGTGCCCCCCACACCCTCAGTCATGTTAGGGCATGGGGTAACGGTGATAGGACACAGACGGCACCATAGGGGGGGCTCGGTTTCCCCCAGGCTGAACGTAAGAGGAGTGGGGGGGCTAGGCGAGTGCAAGGAGTCACTCGGTGAAGAATCACTCGATAAAGAGGATCAACACTTGGTTTGAGAAACTATGTCATACACATTAAGCGCAGAATATCCCACAGGGGGTCATCGCAGGACCAAGTAGACTAACAGTCGGTGGATCAATCACAGGGTGGGGGTTCCGGTAGACAGTTGGGGATGCCCTAGGGATAGGGAATTAAATAGCAGGGGTAGAGGGTTTTTGGATTAGGAAGTTATGACCTTTCAGTGTAGGCGGTTTGGGGGGGGGGCCAGATAGTCGGTTAACTACCTGGCCTGTGGCGGTAAGGTCATTAATCGGTGAGCAGCATTTTAAGGTCCTTACGGGGGGGGCGGACCCATTCACGAAAGGGGCCGCCCGCGGGAGGGGCCATTTGGTCTCTCTCAGAACTTCAGGGGCAGGAGATGGTCTCCATTAATTTAAAGGGTGCGGGGGAGGGAGTTTACGCTTTCCTCAGGCTGGTAGCCACCCCTCACAACACTATGACGTCATTAAGGTGCGCGAGTGTCTGGGCCCTCCTGTTATGGTTAAATGGAGTTCGGGGAGCGCACGTGGGTGTAACGTGCCCTGGGTTGCGCATGCGCATCTTCAACGCGAGAGCGCAGCTGTAAAAGGATCTGACACCGGTTGGCGACCTTGCCCTAGGCCTTTATTAAAGTTATTAAAAAGTTATTAAGTATTGGAAATATTAGAATGCAGTTTAATTTTCAGGATGATTAGATTACGTTAGGAGACACGCTGTATTAGCTATTTGTTAAGGTTAGCCCATCATACCATGTCGAAACGGATGTCAATCTAATATTCTGAAAAGTGTGCATTTTAATAATTATCAGAAATGTTTATTTGATTAAAATTTTTGATTTGTTTTTATATTTTAATAAATACGGCCAGGGGGGGGGCCCCGTACCCCCCCTTGACTTCCAAAGACCCCCATGTGTTGACTGGTTGAGTTGGGTAATTCAGTCAGTGTTCAAGGGGGGAGGTGGCCGGCAGTCCAAGACCATGATACAAGGGGGGGCCAATAGGCCCCCACGCAAGCATGGCGGGGCCCGGTCCCTCCCACAACCCGTCCCCTTCGGGGCCGCGTTCCTCGCCCCCTCGCCCCGGAAGTACTGGTGTGCTTCCGGGGCGAGGGGGCGGGGTCGCGGCGGCGAAGGGGTTAAGAGCCTGGGGAGCGCGGGAAGCGGCCTCTTTGTGCCCGCGCTCCCCGGGCTCGCTCCTCGCCCCACCGTGGGGCCGTTTAATTTTCCCCACCCTCCATCCCTTATTTAGCAGACCTTGGGGCTTGGCAAAATGGTGAGTATCAGGTTTTGTCAATGTGCCGGAACATAGATGTAAGGGGGACTTGATCCAGTAGGCCTGGAATTTCCTGTGTACTGGAAGGAAGTACAGAATTTAAACGTTGGTGCAGTGCCGTGATTTTAACCAATTCTTTCCTTAGGCCCCTTTTTTCCCGCTTACAGGAGTAATTATATATGTAGATGTTATGCTTTGCTGTGTGTTAACAATTTTATCCTTAGGCCTTTTTTCCTTTTAGAATAGCATTGTCGTATTTATTATGTGTGTCTGGCGGTAAGGTCATTAATCGGTGAGCAGCATTTTAAGGTCCTTACGGGGGGGGCGGACCCATTCACGAAAGGGGCCGCCCGCGGGAGGGGCCATTTGGTCTCTCTCAGAACTTCAGGGGCAGGAGATGGTCTCCATTAATTTAAAGGGTGCGGGGGAGGGAGTCTACGCTTTCCTCAGGCTGGTAGCCACCCCTCACAACACTATGACGTCATTAAGGTGCGCGAGTGTCTGGGCCCTCCTGTTATGGTTAAATGGAGTTCGGGGAGCGCACGTGGGTGTAACGTGCCCTGGGTTGCGCAT
Source organism: Lissotriton helveticus (assembly GCF_964261635.1). Classification (NCBI taxonomy): domain Eukaryota; kingdom Metazoa; phylum Chordata; class Amphibia; order Caudata; family Salamandridae; genus Lissotriton; species Lissotriton helveticus. Next base: position 1,375,954,607 of record NC_136069.1, on the reverse strand, counting down.
GCGCATCTTCAACGCGAGAGCGCAGCTGTAAAAGGATCTGACACCGGTTGGCGAGGGGGGAGGTGGCCGTCAGTCCAAGACCATGAATTGTGCATCACAACATGTTTTTGGGACACAATAATACAGGCAAACAACTTTGGTGGCATTTCTTTCCAAGGCGTACCAGGAAAGCACTTCCTGGTTGTGGGAGAGGGAGAGGGGGGGGGGGCACCATACTGTTTACAAACAAACTGTTTTGACCTCTTCCATGCGTCAGAAGGCCCCCGGCCGTCTGAGGTCACGGTGGGCGTGTGCGTCGGAGAGCCAGGGACCGTCCGATCTGCGCACGCATGGAATTCACCCGCACCATGGGGAATGTCCGCCACACCGAAGCGGTTATACTATCTTTTACATAATTGCGCGTGCTTAGGAACAGTTTGACTTTTGAACCCCACCCTGCCCCCAAGCCTCCTCCTCTCCCTCCCCCCAAAAAAAAGCTTGTGGAGGGTCGTGCCGTTGTCCTGGGGGTGTTTTCACCATAATGGATTTCGGCAGTTCAAAGCCTCTCGAAAACGAGCTGGAAAACCACTATTTACAGTGGTTTCAGCTCGTTTCTCTGCCACAGTGAGATATCGGCTCCTCACCAGGCGACCAGGTGATGGGAGCCGATATGTGTCACAATGTGGCACCGTGTGACTAGGCAGGTACGCAGGGTTAGAGGCTGTTACCCATAAGCGATGTTCTTGCACGAATGCGCCTATACTCGCTTTTGCTCATTACCCATGCGAGTTTGCTTTTTCAGTTTTATTCTGGGTCATAACATGCACCAATGTGCAATTGAAAAAGCTGCGCCAAGCCAACCGTAAGCTTCAACGCATTTTACAAACCTCGGTTTATTACTTTCAAGTTCGTAGATTACATTTTACCCAATTGGGGATTTAACCAATTAAAACACTGATCAAAACAGGCTCCTCATAAAATGTTTTTATGTTAAAATCATTGGAGACTACCAATCGGCTTTTTCAATAAGAGACGCAAAGAGAATCGCCGTGGAAGGCCTACGCGAGCAGAATGCCGTAGAAATGTTAAAATCTGGTTTCTTTCGAAAAGCAGCAGACTTAAGTCTCTGTTAGCTCTTGTTCCGCATTACACAAGAGAAAATAAACTGAAAGGTCAGTTGAACAGTTACAGCATTGCCCTTTTGCAAGGTAATCAGCAGAGCATGTAGCAAAGACGTGAACAGCAGCGTGACTGGAAAGACAGTAGCTGATAAAGAGGCTTGCAGCCAAAAATACAAAATTCATCGGGGTATACTACTACCGCGGCGCATTAACTGTAAAGGAGTAAATTATTTAACAAACTGCAGTAAATTCAGATGCAATTAAAATTAGAAGGCATTAACCGGTAAAACACAAATTTTAAGACAATAATTCACAAATTACAGGAAAAGGTGGGTCACATTAGATAGGATATTTAATAAATGGCTATTTTGCTTTATGTTAAATAAAGGTGGAAATAGAGTTAGACCGTGTAAAGAATTACACTGTTGGTCTGGGGAAGAAACAAACGACTGTCTTCTGACGAGCTGTGGCACTGCTCCATAATGCTGCAGCAGGGCTGGCTTAAGCGCTGGTGGCGCCCAGTGCGATGCAGCTCTGTACCAAACACTCATGGGCACACTGATATTCTAAACTGAAACCCAAATTAGGCAAGTAGGCTCCCCGTGTGGAAAACAAGGGTCAATCAGGACTTCGGAGAAAGTTTGCTGTTCCTTTAGGCTGCTGAGACTAGAATTTTGCACACCCACACCTCAGCCAACACAGAATTAGGCTTGCAAGTGGGATTGTAATAACCACAGTGTTGGGACAGAAACGTCCCTTGCATGGTGGTGGACGTGCACCACTGTCCCGAGTGCCCTAGCAGCCTGGATATCTGGATCCCTGCTACTGATTTTGGTGAGGGACAAACATGGAGCATGCATGTGCACCATAACCTAAGCTTGTCTTGTGGCGATGCAATCTTGTTTGAACCCGAGGGGCACACAAAGTGCTACCCTCAGCTTGGTAGAGGGCTACTGTCCCTACCTTGTGTTAAGTGAAACAAGCACATTAACGGCAGCATAATTCTTTTGTGTTTTATAGTGAGCAGTGATGTGATTAGGCCTCTTTATTTGTGTTACTGGAGTGGTGCGTAGTGGTCTGCTTTGGTGAAGTTCATCGGCTGTGTACCTAACTCAACACTAGCCTGCATGGATTGTGTATAGCGCATGACGGCATGTGATACTTGCATATGCCTGTTGAACATGTGCGCCTGAGCATAGTACATAACATGGAGGCCTATGGGTGCTATTTTGGAAGCCCAGGACCTGGAGCGGCTAGTGGAGGTGAGGACTGCAGCCCTAGACAGGAGATGTGGCATGCTGGCAGTCCAAAGGTGGGTTGGGAACACTAACACTGGTACAAGGGGAGCAGAGCAACCTCAAAGGTCCGATTCCAGAGAGTTACTGGTCTGTGGGCCTGGCCTCATTGTCAGGAAGATGTTGAGACTGATAAGGTTGTAGCAGGGAAACTTGGTTGAGGGGAAGATCTAGTACTGTGTACCTTTACGAGGCATATTTCAGTGGAGGCGGAAATCCAGGTATGATCTGTGGTTATTCTATTTGCCTGTATTGTGAGTCATTGAGACTGAAGCAACATCTGCTCTGACAGACTCTCCTTTTGACAAAGGCCAGGGCAGAGGAAAGAGCACTTCAAAGGAGCCAACCTCCACAGCTCAGATTGTAAACGCTCAAACACTAATTCACATGTGTGTCTGTATTTGGACTATGAAGTTGGAAGCCCGAGTCCCACACTTAAACAGCATTGCTCATCAGGAGAAAAAAGGTTGCCAAGACTTCAAGCTGCTACAACAAGGACTGGGGACTAAGGTCTGACCATGTCCCAGCCGGGTGAGGGGCCATCTGCCAGGTAGCCAAGAACCTTTGGGAGAGGGAAAGAGGGGGATAGAGGGAAAGAGGGGGATAGAGGGAGAGAGGGCGGCCTAGCAGGGACCCTGGCGGGTGGATCCCGGTGAGCAGAGCGCAAGGTGCCTGGTCCAAAACTGGAATGGTGTAGCCAGAAAGCTGTCCGCTCTCTAGCGGAAGTCGGTAACACCCATTGGGGCTACTGTGAAGTTGAGGGCTATGGAGCAGGCTGCTTTGGGGCATTGACCACCATATCCAGGACGTCCCTGTGCCAGAGGGGGCGCTCCTGGGACTGTTGGGGCCATGACCAATATCCACTCAACTTGCTGAGGTCATCAACCCAGTAACTGAGATTGTTGGGATTAAGCGGAGGTCTAGGACCCCTGTATAAGAGACAGTGGGCCACAAATATTGTTGGGGCCATCACCCAGTTCATCTGACATTGTTGGAGCGGTCATTCCTGACTCTTATATGGCCAGCACTATTGGGCTAATGCCTGGCCAGAGGAGTCCCGGTCACTAGTGGAAGGACTCTGAAGCAAGGTTAGAAGCCGACTGGCAGCATTGCCAGAGCTCCAATAACTTACAAGCAGGAATCATGAAGAAGATGATGCACCAGCACCTTTAAGTTGTCACCATTTGTGACCACAACAGCTTGCCAGCTGTCGACCGCAGGAGGATGTGGCATGAGGTGCTCATTGCTGGAAGATGTGCTCCAGCTCCTGAACTCTTCTAAAGACCGTGGCTGGGTAAGATAGGAGCAGGGCCCCACATCTTTTGCGAGACTTGCATGTGCCCCAGCAGAATAACACCCGTAGAGTTGAAACTTTCAAGGCCAATGCCAGACAGACGGGCATCATTAGTACAGGCAGTATCTGTGGGGTTATTTCCAAAGATCCACTAGAGACGTTGGTTAGCATGGAGGAGGAGGGAGAGAACCCGTGGTGGGGAATGGGGCACAGCCTGGTAGGGGATCATTCGCAGCGGGTGGTGGTATGGGGCGCAGCCCGGATCTTAGCCTTCGGAGACATTTTCTGTGGTTTATTTAGTGTGTTGTGTTTGCGTGCAGAATGAATACTGCTTTTCTTACCAAGGGACGTATTGGACAAGACAATTATATTATTAGAGTCGCTGTGGGTATTTTGATTCATGAGCCCCTACATACTTTGCACCCTCCTCCCCATAAGCAGCCTTGGACTGCTTGATCCGCTTTACCACTCAACGGTCAAGTGCAGTAGGGGTAGTGCCTGGCCATGTTACTCATAGCCCATAGTTATTTGGGAAATAGGACAGGAAGATTGAAAGGCCACTAGTGTGACAGTTGAGGATTGTATCCCACAGCTTGTCAGTGGCCTTCTGAAATGGGTTCGGACACAGCAGTCACACAAAGGAACTAAAGTAAAATGTAAGGTACAGGCCATTCCTCATTTTACAAATGTAACGGTGCCACACAGTTAAATCTGTGATATGAACTAAATACATGAACACCTATCCAGGTGACAATTTTCTACTTCTATGCAAGTGAAGCAGGTACCAGAGGAGACTACAACAGATGATACAAGAAAGACTACACATTTGGGAACTAGGTAATCAGGCTCAAATTGTTAAATGTATTTTCAACACGGGATAGGAAAAACCTTTTTTCCCCCCCATGTTTGAACACCTGCAACGAATAATATTGCAGGGTGTGGAGGTTCACGGACATTGGAATCTCAGGCTCTTGTGAGTTATGGCTCTTACCCACCCCCTGTGCAATATTAATAAATAGCATACACTCTGCACATACACTCGGTTTTGAAATGTGCATAAAAGCCAATACTAGTTCCACAGGAACCAAGCTTGCAAACGAAGAGGATTCAAGGACATGGCTCAAGTGGGTGGACTAATCCAGAAAGAAGAGGTTTGACACCTTTTGTTAAGAAGTTAGGATTTTATAAAAAAAACTCAGACTGGAAAACTCCAATATCGTCATTATAAAATTAATTAATAAAAGCCACATTTATGGGGCAGATTATGTGATAAGAAAAACATTTTGGCATGAAGCATGTCCTGGTGTATTTTAAGGCGATAGGTGAGAAGGATTCACCTGCATCCTGGGCAATGCATTTATAAGTAACATGCTGTATCAGAGACGGAGGATACAGATGAAAATTAAGGAGTACAAAAAAAAAATCTTTAGGGGTAGTTTTAAGTAGATAGGTCTTCACTTGTATTGTTAAAGGAACGGCTTACACCTGGGGCAGAAAAATATAAGGAAAAAAGGCAAAAGAAGTCCTCAGTTGCTCAAATACAAGGGGCTAGAAGGACTCGGAGAGTCTTTATGACAAATGTGAATGGGTAGTCCTAAAAAGCACTGGGTAAAGAGATTCATATAGTGGTAATTCCAATTTCCCATGCTGTTACCCCCATTATGCTTAGCACTGACCCAAGGGTTACCTATTGTCCTGTGAAATGGGCTTAAAGATCAATTGAGGTAGAAGACAGTAATTTCGTGCTATTTTTGTGAGTATCTGTTTCCTACGTTTATGTTAGGTGTGAAAATCTCAGTATTTAAGGCATAAAACAGCAGGTTCACTTGATGAAAAAATAGCTATGGTAAAAGGGCTTTGTTTTTTTAATATATGCCTCTATCCTGGAAAGGCTGAAGGGTGAGTGGACGTGGAAAACCCTAAAGTGTTCAAAAAGTGAAGAACACATCCATAATGTTAACAGAAAGACACTTAAACTAGGGTAAGATTACCAAAAATGTTTTGACTGGTGCTAAGTTAGGACAGAGCCTGTTGCAAGTACCTCTTACCATTATTAGGAAAGCAGGATTTTATACTTTGTAATGTGGTACAAGAATGTCTGTGCCTATTTGGTCTGTGGCATTTTTTTATGGTGATGTGTTCTGTTTTTTTGTGAGGCATGACTGCAACGTGAGGTTTTGTTGTACAGTGCATGTTGCGTCGAGTTTTGTTTTGACTTATGTTGTGCTCGGCTGTGGTTTGACTTGGGTTGTTTTGTTTTGTATTGCATTGCATTTGTTCTTGAGTTATGATCTGCTGTGTGTAGATACGTCAACACATGCAAACCTACATTTCCAGTCAAAACTAAAATAGTTTTTGTGGCAAACAACCATTTGCCACTGCTTAAGGTAGTGAAATAGCACTGCTCCTACTTTTCCAACAGTTTAAGGCCTTGTTCAGGAGAAAACTGTGCCAAAGACAAATAAAGTGAACACTGGAAGCGTTAGGGCACGGTCTCTGCCACAGTTTTGGGCTCACTTGTGTCTTAACTAGTTGAAGAGCTGGATAAGTCCTATTTTACCACCCTGGACAGTGGAAAATCGTTGCCTGTCATACGAACTTTAGGTTTAGCTTTTGGGTTGATACGAAGCAGTTTATTTTTTGGTTATCTAATGTAAATATCGGAACATGACAATAATATATACAAAACAGAACACAAATAAAAGAGAGCGCACAACAAAACAATACATCGCTCAACAATCACAGTGCAACACTGCAACAAAGCAGCATAAAACATAGCACACAAGAACAATGGCGCACATCTCCGCCACTAGAAACCGGAACATAACAGACGCACAAACCTTTCCATACATTAGCACGTCTTAAATGCTGCTTTCACAAGATGATGGTTTAAGGGGTTTACACTAAGCGCTGCCTTAACTTACCATGAATGACTGGAAATAGCGCCAGTTGGAGAGGTTCTGTGACCCGGCACCTCCAATGCTCACTTAATGCCATACTGCCCAAGGTACCATGTCTGGGGGCTTAAACTGGTCCAGCAGGAGAATCTCATGGTTGTATTTTAGACGAATGGGGCTTTGCGGGGGGTGGCTGACCGGAGGGAGGCTCGCCCCCCCCCGGGAATTTGGGGCTCCGGGAGGAAGGGGAGGGGAACACAATAAAGAGGACACAGGAAGGGACTTTGGGCTGGTTGGGCTTGGCGGCGGTTTTGGGCTTCTTTTGGGCTGGGAGGGTACATAAACGGCCATTTTGGGTCACTGGGCACCATTTGATGGGACAGTGACCCAGCAGCCGGGAGGTGAAGGGGTTTTTTGTGGTTGTGAACAGTCAGGTTGTTTGAGGGCGTTAGCGAGATTAGTTAGTGGTCGGGAGATTGCGTGTCACTTACTTGTTGGTCGGCTTACTGGTCGGTGGAGGCGAGAGGTGTCAGGCGGTGGCGCGCGAACGACGCGAGAAGATGGCGGCTGATGGCTTGGCGGATCCTCGCGTTCAGGAAGCGCTGCGCCTTCTTGGGGAGGCTGGCAGGACCGATCTCCTCCGCAGCGATGTGCGGGTAAGGCCACCGCGGCGCGCTGCTGATGGCGCCGCGGCGGCTGTTGCTGCTTGTGACCCGCCGAGGTCACGTGCGCGTGAGGGGGCGGGAGCATTGAAGAGGGCGGCGCGCGGTGGCGGCCTACAGGCGGCTGGTGCGCCGAAGCGGAGGAAAGGCCCGGGGAGGAAGCGCGGTGCAGGCAAGAAGGCTCCCTTGGTGTTTGTAGGCGAGGACGAGGGGCTGGGGGGGAACCGGAATGACGGGGGGGCGGGGGAGAATGGCCCTGGAGGATCGGGCTTGGGCGTGGAGGGAGGTGCGACGCTACCCGGGGACGCGAGTGCGGGGGTGGGGGAAGGACACGAGGGGGGAGGGGTCGGGGGGCAGGGGCAGGCGGAAGAAGCGGTGGGGGGGCATGGAGGGAGAGGAGTTTTTGGAGGGGACGAGTGGGGGGCCGGGGGGGAGGGGCAGGGGGGGTTGATGGGGGCAGGAGGGGACTCCCCATTACTAATTGAGGACACTGAAGGGGATGATGAGGGGGGTGGGAGGCGAGAGCGAGCAGGAGGTGGAGGAGTCTGAGGAGGAACATACTATTTTGCCCGGCAGTAGGGTTTCCACGCGGGGCGGGGGGTGCAAGGGGGAGGGGGTGCAATAGGGGGCAGCCGGGTGCAGGCGGGGGGATGGGGGATGCGACGGGGGGGCGGAGGGGCGAGGTTTCTGGGGGGCCCAGCGGGGGAGAGTGCGGTTTCGAGGGTGCGGGGGGAGTAGCTGGGGGGAGGTGAGTGGTGGGGGTGGGTGGGGGGGTATGCGAGGGGGCACGTGGGGCGGTTCAGGCGGGGTGGGGAGCTGGGGGTGGGGGGAGAGCGGGTGGGGGGGTCGTCCGGCATGGCGGGGAGGGCATTCTGCAGCAGGGGGGAGAGGCGGGTGGGGGGGTAGTGGAGATAGTTTTGCCCCGGCTTGCTGGACTTCCCCATTTTTCTCTTGGCAGGAGCAGTGGGGTAGGGGCTCGGGTGAGCAGCATGCGGCTCCACCCCGCCGAGTGGATGGGCCGGCTCTGCCTAGTACGGGCGGTCGCGCTCCAACGAGGGACCTGGGGTGGTCCGATAGAAGATGGATGGAAAGTAGCTCTCCAGCGCCCCCCTCCCGATGGGTCGATCCGGCCGCCGGGGGACGGGGATGGAGCAACGAGGCAGCGGTTTCTTCTACTTACCAACAGGAGGGTAGACGGAGAGTGAGTGTGGACTTAGGTGCGTTGATGACGGAGTGTAGGGCCAGAGCGGGGTTGAGCAGAGTATCCACTGGTAGGATTGTGGTGGAAGGGGCAGGGAGTGGCGAGCTGGAGTCGGAGGAAGAAGGGGAGCTGCGGGAGGCCGGGGAGGTTTGTAACTTTGTTGGAAGTGTTTTACAGGAATGCCCCCGGCAAGTGGTGCCACGAGTGACGGCCCCCCCAGCAAATCTGGTTAGGCAGCGGGATCCTGTGAGGACGCCAGCCTTGACGCCAGGTAAGACCAGTACGGGGTCTGGGAGTGGCTTGGGCACGCCTCAGGGAGGCAAGGCGGGAGGAAGTGGTGTTGGTGGTCACCACGTGTCGGTGGGGACAGATGCGGCGGGAGGGGATGCGGTGAGACTGGTGAAGGGTAGGTATGTGATGGATGCCGGTGTGTGTACGGAAGCGGTCTGCGGGGCGTCGGGGAGTGCGGTGGCAAGCGTGGCCTCTAGTGAGTTAGTGGCGACGGGCGCCGGAGCGAAGGGGAATGGCGAGGGGTCGGTTGGGAGCGCAGCGGCGGGGGCTGCGGGGACGGATGTGGCGTCAGGCGGGTCGGCGGCGTCGAGTTCCGGGGCAAAGGAGAGCTGCGCCGTACCGGTTAAAAAGCTGCCGTACATGGGGGTGGCGAAGCCGTTGGGGGCGCATTTGTCGATGGCGACCAGGGAGAAAATTTGGAAGGGGGAGTATGTTGAGATCTTGAAATTGCTGCATCGGGAATTGATGGCCAAGGAGGGGGTCGAAGGAAGAGGAGCAGGAATTGGCGCGGCGGCCGAGAGTGCCGGTTACTATTGAGAATTGGTCGGCGGCGTTCTTAATCTATGCGAGCGTATACTGTGAGAAGTATCCTGACAGGGCAGTCGCGCTGTTCAAGTACATGGACGTGGTGCGGAGGGCGCAAGTGACTTACGGTGGCAATGCGTGGTCGCATTACGACGAGGAGTTTAGGGCGCGCATGGCGTCGGACCCGGAGGCTAAGTGGGGGGAGTTGGACGCGGACCTTTATCAGCAGACAATGAGTGGGGCGAAATTTGGCCGCACTATTTACACGGCCAGTGGTTTGCCACTGGCTTCCACACCCTTTTCGGCTCGCCCCACCCGTGGGGGGTGGGACTGGGGGGAGCCGGGAGCTTCCAGAGCGGGGGGGCCTGCTGGGATTTCAACAGGGGTTCCGGTCTCCGGCAGACGTGCAAATTTAGGCACGAGTGCTCCTCTTGTGGAAAACGCCATCCAGAATCACGTTGCTGGGGGCTTTGGGGAGGCCCCACGCAGGGCCAATACCCGGCTCCCGTGCCCGGCAGGGGGAGAGGGGGGGAAGGGGGGGTGCGAGTACCTTGGGAAAAGGCTCGTACACCGGTTAGGCTGGACCGGTTGGAACCCCTCTTGGAGGTTTATCCGCGGGCGGATGATGCGTCGGTGCTGCGTCGGGGTTTCAGGGAGGGTTTCCGGTTGGGGTACGAGGGTCCGCGGATTGCTCGTTGGGCGGAGAACCTGAAGTCTGTGAGCACACACAAGGGCATCGTCCGGGAGAAGCTTTTCAAAGAAGTGAAAGAGGGGAGGATGGTGGGACCTTTCGAGGTAGCGCCATTGGAGGATCTGATCATTTCACCCATTGGAGTGGTCCCAAAGAAAGAGCAAGGTCAATTTCGCTTGATTCAACATCTCTCGTGGCCGGAGGGCGCGTCGGTGAACGATTTTATATCAGCAGAATTGGCGTCGGTGTCATACTCGTCCGTGGACGTCGCGAGAAAATTGGTGACGACGGCGGGACGGGGGGCGCTCATGGCAAAATGCGATGTAAAATCGGCTTCAGGTTGCTGCCGGTTCACCCGGATGATCATCAGTTGCTGGGAATACAGCTGGCCGGGTTAATTTTTGTTGACAGAGCGCTTCCGATGGGGTGCTCCGTGTCATGTGCCTTGTTCGAGCGTTTCAGTTCTTTCTTGCAGTGGGCTTTTTCCTGGCGCACAGGCTCTGAGGCGATTACGCATTATCTGGACGACTTCTTCCTGGTGGGCAGCCCCGGTTCAACGGACTGCCAGCAACAGCTGAGTAGTTTTATGGACCTGATGAATTACCTGGGGGTGCCTTTGGCGCCAGAGAAGACACAGGGGCCCAGCACGGTGCTGTCGTTCCTCGGGATAGAGCTCGACTCAGCGGCCATGGAAGCACGCCTGCCGGAAGACAAGAGGTTGGCGATGATGGGTTTGTTGAGGGACATGTTGGCCAGACGGAAGGTGTTGGTGCGTGAGGTACAGGTGTTGCTGGGGCACTTGAATTTCACGTGCCGCGTGGTGCGGGCGGGGCGGACTTTTTGTCGACGGTTGGGAATGGCTTTGTCTGGGTTGTCGATGCCTCATCATCACGTACGGCTGCCGCGAGAGAAGATCTGTGCATGTGGTTGGCTTTCTTGGAGCGATTCAACGGTGTTCCCATGGCGCCGCCGGAGGAGTGGGAGTGGGACGTGACTAGGTCGTCGGATGCGGCGGGAGTCGGCGGTTTCGGGCTCTACTGGGCGGGACGGTGGTGCGCGGAGCAGTGGCCGAAGCAGTGGCAGGCGGGGGGGAGAAGCATTGCTTTCTTGGAGTTGTTCCCGTTGGTGGTGGCTGTGACAGTGTGGGCGCGTGAGTTGGCGCACAGGCGCGTGTTGTTCAAGGTGGACAATATGTCGGTGGTGCAGGTGGTGAACCGGCAGTCTGCAAGGGAGCCTCAGGTGCTAAAGCTGATGCCCGTGTTCGTGTTGAGGTGCCTGGAAAACAATATCTTGTTTCGGGCGCAGCATGTGCCGGGAGTGGACAATGACATTGCGGATGCTTTGTCTCGTCAACAGTGGCAGAGATTCCATGGGCTAGCCACGGAGGCGGCGGCGGTCAAGACGGAGGTGCCGGAGGAGATGTGGTTAGTGGGAGAGCGCGGGTCGTTCGATTGGTGAGGTCGTCCATGGCAGTGTCCACGTGGAAGAGTTACGAACAGGCCTGGCTGGAGTTTCTGCGTTTTGTAGCGGTAAGGCAGCGGGACAAGTGGCGTCGGGAGGAGCAGGTGGTGCAATTCATGCTGGGGTTGATGGACAGAGGTCTGGCGAGAGTGACCATTGCGGGTAAACTGGCGGGTGTGGCGTTTATGGGCAAGCTTTGGTGGGGCTATGCTCCCTCGGCGGGGGAATTGGGAGGGCGTCTTCTGGAGGGTTGGGAGAGAGAGAAGGGGGCCCGGGTGCGACAGAGACGGCCCATTACGGAGGCGATGTTGGAGGGGTTGTTGAGTCGGTTGCCGGTGGTGTGTAGAGATCAGGAAGAGGCTGTGCGGTTTTCCACATTGATGTCGTGGTTGTATTTTGGGGCCTTTTGGGTGTCAGAGCTGGTGGGTTTGAAAGGGCAGGCGGGGTTGACGTGGGGGGACGTGGAGTTTCGGGGAAGGGAGGTCGCCGTGCGGCTACGACGTTCCAAGACCGATCAGCGGGAGAGGGGCATGTGGGTGTTACTGGGTCCGGGGGGCAAGGAGGCGGTGTGTCCGGTGGAGTGGGGGAGGCGGTTGGCGGCCGGAGGTGCGCTGGCTGGTGCGGAGGTTTTTGACAGAGGAGAGGCGGGACGTGTGACGGCCGCGCAGTTGTTATGGGTCCTGTGGCACGCCCTGCGGTCTATGGGTGAGGATCCAAAGGAATTCGGGACGCATTCATTCCGCATCGGGGCGGCGACGGAGGCAGCGCGACGGGGTTGGGGGAAGGAGGACATAAAGCGGTTGGGGCGCTGGAAATCGGATTGTTATAAGACATACGTCAGGTTGCGAGGGGTAGTGGTGGACTGAGTGGGTGTGGACTTGTTGCTTACATGTGTCTCTTTTCAGGTGCAGTGGCGTGGCCTACGGCGGCGGCAGTGTCCATTTATGTGGTGGGACATTCTTTTGTTAAAAGAGCAGAAAAGGCAGAATGGGAAAAATGCAGGAACCTGAACCTGGAATTAGATGAACAGTTGTTTCAGTGCCATTGGAGAGGCAAAGGGGGTATGCGTTGGCACGAGTTGGTGCCGGTTTTAAATAACGTTGTTCGGGGAGGGGTGTGCCCGGATGTTTTAGTGGTTCATCTGGGTGAAAACGACCTGGTGCAATGTAAGGGTTTGGCCCTGGTGAAGCAAATGCGGAGGGATTTATTGGAGATCAAGAGGCAGTGGGCAGGGTGTCACATTATCTGGTCTGAGTTTATTCCGAGGAGATGCTGGAGGGGGGCAGTGAGGCCAGGGGCGATTGACAGAACCAGGAGGAAGATCAACAGGGAGATGAGGACCTTTTGTGATAAAGAAGGAGTGGGCAGAATGGAGCACCCGGAGCTAACGTATGGAGCTATATATTTTTTCTTGGAGGATGGGGTACATTTGTCCAGATACGGGATGGAACTTTATGTGGTACAGTTGAAGGAGGCGTTGGACAGGGCGATAGGGGTGAAACGGTATCCGAAGGTACAGAGGTCCTAGGGGGGGGGTGTCGAAAGCGGTAAAGGCTTTCGAGTGGCGCTTTTCCCTAATTATAATGGGGGGGGTAGGATAGGAGGAAGGAGCTTTACTGGTTGAAAGGGAGGGAGTGTACATAGGGCAGAGGTTAAAACATTGAGCCAGGCGTTTGTGTAAATGATAAGGAGGTTTAGGAGGTTGTTGGGGAACTGTTTAGGGGTGGGGGTGGGGGGATTGGCAGATGTGTATATTTAGTTAGGCCTAGTTTTGTGCGGCAAAGGCCAAGGTTGGGGTATGTTCAGGATGCACCTGTTTCCAATAAAAGCGGCCTTTAACACACCATACACCTGTGTCCGGTCGGTTCTTCCCCTCCCCGTCTCCCGATGGGCCCCAATGGGGCTTTGCGGGGGGTGGCCGACCGGAGGGAGGCTCGCCCCCCCGGGGAATTTGGGGCTCCGGGAGGAAGGGGAGGGGAACACAATAAAGAGGACACAGGAAGGGACTTTGGGCTGGTTGGGCTTGGCGGCGGTTTTGGGCTTCTTTTGGGCTGGGAGGGTACATAAACGACCATTTTGGGTCACTGGGCACCATTTGATGGGACAGTGACCCAGCAGCCGGGGAGGTGAAGGGGTTTTTTGTCCCACCCGCCCTCCCTGTTTTTATGCTAGCTAGGGTTGGGGGGGGATAGATCAAGGGTTTTTGTTGGTTGCAGGTGCTTTCTGTGGTAGGGTTGACAAGTGTGTCGCTAGGAGCAGGTGCTGGGGTGGTCTTATGTGGGTTGGCGCTTTTCCCTAGTTATAATGGGGGGGTAGGATAGGAGGAAGGAGCTTTACTGGTTGAAAGGGAGGGAGTGTACATAGGGCAGAGGTTAAAACATTGAGCCAGGCGTTTGTGTAAATGATAAGGAGGTTTATGAGGTTGCTGGGGAACTGTTTAGGGGTGGGGGTGGGGGGATTGGCAGATGTGTATATTTAGTTAGGTTTAGTTTTGTGCGGCAAAGGCCAAGGTTGGGGTATGTTCAGGATGCACCTGTTTCCAATAAAAGCGGCCTTTAACACACCATACACCTGTGTCCGGTCGGTTCTTCCCCTCCCCGTCTCCCGATGGGCCCCAAAAACAAGCACACGATGACGCATGCAACATCTTTAAAGCGGTCGAGGGGGCTCGATCAACAGCATTCGAGGCGGTATTTGACACCCACTCATCGGAGAGCAAGAACAACGCGTGAAAAAAAAACAAAGCACGGCTGCAAGAGTATTCATTAGCTGTCATGAATTGCAATCTTTTTCAAAACTTGATTTCCCCGAGGCACTAAACTAAATCCCCTCCTTTGAGGATGACCAGCAGATCAGAAGAGGTCATCCGACAGGAACACTAAACACGGTTTTCAAACCAGCAATTTATCTCAAATAGTAGGCCTCGAGGCCTTTGAAGAATAAGAAACTGCCTCACACTTTGACACTGTGGTACACTTTCGGCAGCCCGCATCATACCATGCCAAGATTGTGGAGTGGACGCACAGCCATGGGATAAAACATCTGAAGTCCCCAGGGCGTGAAGGCAGCGCTTCTACGATGAGCCAGCACACAATGCACACAGCTCTTATTTTATTTATCGGGCTTTATAAAGACAGACTGTGCCAGCGGGACTGCCACGGAAAAGCAAACGTGCAAGACAAAATTAGCCCAGGTAGGCCAACACTGCAGCTATTTACATAAAGTACGGAGAACAACGAAGCGGTTAGGAGTGAGTACTGAAAAGTAAAGATAGGAGAGAGCAGCAAACGGGCCTTAAAAAATAAGTGAAGTTTTCCCTTTTAGTTGTTTAATTCATGCTCTGAACCTAAACCCGTCAGTTATATTTATTCGAATAAACTGGAACCAACATTTGAACCAATCAAAATACTAGATCGTGGTACCAACGGTACATTATGAAAATTAACGTAAGCGGAATAATTTAGTAGAATCTAGTTTTGATTAAAGCCAGATAACTTCAGCTGAAGTGTGACAAAGGTACGAAACTATTACAGGCGCATCCATGCCAGATCTGCGATGAGGCGAAATAAGTAAAAAGTGTGTTTTTCACTTGACAAATATATGGATAAAGTACCTTTTCTGTTTTTAAAAAAAAAATGTTTTCCCTATGTCAACCTTTTTTGAAAATTCTCAAAAATGTCCAGGTGTATTATGGGGAACCCGTGACTGTTGAATACCATAAGTATTCCTAGGCATACGTAATTTTAATTTGCATGCAGAAAGGTACCCATGCTATTTCTGCATGTGGAAAGGTAAAGTTCAAATAAATCTGCAAATATACATTTTATTTTTCACCCCCTGTAATATTTTTCCCCTTGGAAACACCACTTCTTAACCTACACCAGTTTTTGGAAGTGCAACCTCCCCATCCCACCCCACCCTAAAAATCGGGTTTAAGCGGCACTTTCATCGAGTACATTTCCAACATTTTTGAAGGAAGGGCATCCCATCTTCATGTACAAGCCTTTTGAACACTCACTTGTGTGTTTTTGGGTGTTCAGCAACTGGGAGGTGTTTATCCCCAACAACATCGATACATTTTTTCTTTGGCAATTCCAGTATGTTGGATGTATTTTCTGTATGTTGTCTGTGAGTAAATTCATTTAAGAGTACAAATTCACATTCTGCAAATCAGTAAAGTGCATATGCACTGGAAAATGAAGGCAATCGCAAACGTAGCTGTCAGAGGGGCATGCAAGGACTGGGAAAGTGACAAACAAAGAGGAGTCGGTACAACACAATGTATTCGACCTTCTGACTGCCCAAGCACAGGAGGCTCAGCTGACAAATCCTTCCAGACAGAAGAGGGACAGTGAGGTAAAGGGAGGTACAGGCAGAAAAGTGAGAGATTGGGAGGTAAGAGAAACCAAGTAAAGTGAGAAAGGTGAGGTAGAAGAAGGATAAAGGTAGAAAGAATAAGCGAGAGGTCTGGATAGGCAGAATATTCTAGAGAGTGAGACTAGAGTTAGGGCAGAATTATGGAGACGGAGAAATGTGTGGCAAAGAAATAGAGGCAAGTTATAGAGAGGCAAAGAGAGAAAGGGGTAGAGGCTGACATGTAGACAAAAGTGACGTAGTGAGAAAAACAGAAATACAAGATAGAGAGCGGACAGGTAGAGGGGCAAAATGAGGAGAGGCATAAAAAAAGACTGGTCAGGCACTAGTGTGGTTGACAGAGGGAGAGGTGAAGTGTGTAAAGAAATAGTGCCGATATCGGCAACCCTCAATAACAATAACAAGTGTCAATTAGTACACAATGAGTTACGAGATTCATTCTACACATGGTTTGGTGGAAAAAACATTGCTGCACGTTTATTTCGCAAATGAAATATGCTAAATAGACTCATTTCTAGATTAATCAACCAGAGTCATAGTGGGGTCGCACGTAGTGTGGAATTAACCCCACCAATAGAGGGCAGATGAGGTTATAGTGCCATACATGTGAACACTGTCACACAGTCCAGCAATAGGCCACTGCTGTTGTCAACACCGTGAATTACTAAAATTTCGATATAGCCTCCGAGTTCATATCACACCACGGTACCAAGCAGTCACATGCTCCAGGGAGTTCCAGGGGGCAGCCTGGATATTTCACCCCCTCCACACCCTTCCAATATGTCCACCTACGGAGACCAGAAAGACCACTAGCACCAAAAGACTTACAAAAAAAAATTGAGTCGGGTCGCCATGCAGCAAACTGCCCACAAATCCAGAGGAAAAGAATAGGATTTTGGCCACTCTGTGGGGTGCTACCTCCAATTTGTGGAGGGAGATGGCAATATCGATCCCAAGGAATACCAAGTCAATCCCCTCTTCATGGGCCACCTCCAGTGAAAAACTGAGCTGTGTGTTCAACACTCAGCCCCCTCTTCCACAAATGCACTCTCCTCAGCGTAGGGGTGCATTTTCAGTGTTTTGTTATCGGACGCACTGTCCCAGTCTGCGCTAGGTGCACCTAATTAATGGAGTACCTAGCACAAGCATAAACAGTGTTTTCAATTTGAAATTCGACTTCTGGATTTATAGAATAGTGTGAGGCCTGGAGTACTCTGGCAATGGGCCGCCCCAGGCCATTAAGCCCAAAAGGTCTTTCTGGGCCCTAGAGCCAAGGTTCCAAGTGTTTTAACCATTCTTGTGGAAAATGAGGAAATTTGGATCCCTTTGGGCATAGTTTTGACATATGTATCGACAGAAAGGGGAAAAACATCCCAGTATGTCTACCCCAGGAGGAAGAAAAACTATGCAGTGCCCAGCAGTAAAACTAAATATCAAGAGGGTCCGACACATCATACTATTTAGTTTCTTGTACACCAGTCTTGTGTCCAGTGGGCTTACTGCCCTGTGAGGCATTAGAATAGGAGGTGAACCCTCCAACCACCCCCCTAATGCGACAACGACTTTCTAGTGCCCATGGTGATGGCTGCAGTACAGTAGCAGGATGAGTAAGCCTCACATCCCATTCAGTTTCTCACTTTTTTCCATGATGGTTTAATGGGATTTCTGACCCACATGGGACAAGCAATTAGGTGGTAAATGCTCTTATCTCCAAAGTAGGAGTGCATACATCCCACCAGCCTACCAGACAGACAAAGTGAGAAAAGAAATGGGGTGGGGTGTAAGATCATCTTAGCATCTGACCCCACCCCCAGGAGGGAGACAGTATTTCTGCCCTAAGGTGAAGGCAAAATAGGGAGGGGGTCTCTATGCCAGCTCATATGTAAAAACTACACCTATAGAAATCCCAATATCTTTACACTTGCCATGGGCAGTGGCTGCAGTAAGCAGGCTCTGGGCTAGCCAGTAACCAGGAACCCCATACCAATCCATGGCATGTTTCTAACCTAGGGGAATCCAGAGTGGTGTAGAATGCGAGAATCACTGCATTTCAGAATGCGAGAATCACTGCATTTTACTTACTCAGAATGCTCAACAAACTTTAAAATGTGCCCAAAATACCACATTTCCATTCTCTCAATGATGGATAGGAAGTAAATTTCAGCTAGGAGTCTGTAAACATCCAGGGAACCCCATAAACCTGGGCATTTCCGAAACAGAGATTCCCAGGAGGATCCTGAATGGTGTGGCGTGCATGAATCAACACGTTCTTACTCAGAATGCCCTGGAAAAAGTCAAAGTATTGGTAAAAAGGTACTATGTTTTACCACACAGACAGCCTGATTCATCAATCTCCCGTTTGCGAGCCCCTAATAGCGATTCATAAGGAATCGATATTAAGGACTTGCAAAACGGGATTCATGTAGGAATTGCTAAATAAATTGCGATTCCTACACATTCCTTATTTGCGAGTAGCAAATTGCTAATCGCAAATAAGGAATAACTCCCCATTCATTCCTATGGGCCTTTAGGCCCATAGGAATGAATGGGGAGTTATTCCTTATTTGCGATTAGCAATTTGCTACTCGCAAATAAGGATGCCATTTCAAGGGTGCCAGGGGTGTCCAAAGGACACCCTGTAGCACCCCTGAAATGTAATCTACATTGGTGTTGCGCACACACATGTCCAAAGGACATGTGTGTGTGTGTGTAACATGCAACTTAGAAAAATGCATTTAAATGCATTTTTCTAAGTTTTAGCTATTTACCACGAGGTTTGACCTCGCGTTAAATAGCGGTCCTAAATTGCAAATTCGCAATTTTTAAATGTGTCATGAATAGCATTTAAGGAATCTCTAATAGAGATTCCTTAAATGCTAATCCTCGCATATTTGCTAATTCTTTACTAGCGATTTTTGCATTTGGGATGATGAATCCCAAATGCAAAAATTGCACTCGCAAAGGGCCAGATTCTCAGAATCTGGCCCTTTTGCGAGCGCATTTAGCTTCATGAATCAGGCTGTATGTTCCCATATTTCTTGGATTGATATGCTGTCCTCAGTCTGTGGATGTACCTAGTAAGTCAACGGAATGGAACAAAACTGTAACTATGTGAAGTCCTCATTGGCACCACATTGATTTCACACAGTTCACGTATAAACCTGTTCCTTTGTGGGTGAGAGTCTCACCCTCACAATTGGAGAACCATTTTTATCATGTGAAGTATGGGGACGCTAGTAGGGCTGTTGTGGAGCCCACAGATTCCATACCTTTAACTGGTCAGAAATGGGAGGGCAAACTGTCAATTTAGCCAAAGTTTGCTGGGCTTTCTGGAGAAGAAAAAGTAGCGGGATCCACATAGACTACACCACCCTGGATTTCATAGGGGTCTTTCTTTAAAAAATGTATGGGCTTGGAAGGGTGGCCTGATAGCTACCTAACCTTGGACCCAAATACACAGCTACCCACATCACCGAAAGACCAACTCCATGGTAAACGTTGATGTCTACATGTTGCATCTGGAGGCCTTTGGCTGGTCACAAGTGCAGTAGAGTTTTTAATCGAGAGAGAGATTAGGGAACACGTATTAGCTATTTTAATTTAATTCCATTTTGGCTTCCAAATGTTTAGTCAGTGTAGAGAAAATAACCCATTTTGCAAACTGGCCACTGAATCAATGTCTCTCCATGGCTAGATGCAAGAATATAACAAATCATGTTTATCACTACACGGTCTAGATACAAAATTCTAGATTTGCTTTGCATTTTAACCAAATACTATATTTTATTCCGTCTTTTCTTCTGACAAATAAGGTGATCAATCGCCTTTATAACTAAACAAGGAATTTGCGTTTAAAAATAAATTAAAAACATTCTTGAATGTTGAAGTCCTAGTACTGAGAATCAAAG
The DNA here is from genome assembly GCF_964261635.1 of Lissotriton helveticus. Lineage (NCBI taxonomy): Eukaryota > Metazoa > Chordata > Amphibia > Caudata > Salamandridae > Lissotriton > Lissotriton helveticus. The sequence continues at coordinate 1,375,934,908 of NC_136069.1, read as the reverse complement.
TCTCATTGTTTGATAAAGGAATGAGGGAAATCCTGTTGAGCATCCAGGAAATTTAACAAATGTAAACAAATGTGAAATTATTAACAGGATCCCCACAGTCAGCATATGCATTTATATACAAGGTAGTTTATCTACTTGTACTTATTTTTGTTTAATGTCTCATCGCCGGTTAAATTGCATTGAAGACGAAGGATGGGAGGCCTACTATGCATGTAGCACACCAGCAGCTGTACAAAGGGCAAAGCAAAAGAACAGGTCCAGCTAACTAACCCTTTAAAATCTGAGAATTAGAAACTACTCTCCCTCACCCCAAGCCCACTTAAAGCTGCTGGTAGCTAATATCTACACAGAGTAATCGTAAAAAGGTGCATATGACTATGTTTTGAGGACTTACAGACCTCCGAGGTCAGGCCAGAGATGAGCAGTATAAAGGTAGTGGAAAGACTAACTTATATGCTCAGATCGCATCGTGAGAGGTCTTACAATTAAAATGAAATCAACAACCATGCTGAAACATACGTTGGAAAAAAAAAAATACTAATATTTTCATAAATTGTCATCAGATTCAGTGCTTTAAATGGAAAAAAAAATAGGATACGCAGTAACCCTACGCACTAAACTCCGCATGCTGAGTTTTCCGCACACTGCGTTTCGCGGAGTTCCGAAAAACTCCGCTCTGTGTAGTGGAGCGGCGTTTTTCCTCGCTTGCATTCCTCAACGTCAAGTTGCCGACCGCGAGTACGGAAAATCAACATCCCGGTGAGATTTCTCAAAGCAGGGGAGGGGTGAGGTTTCTCATTGCGAGTGATTGGTCGCGTATGCTCGCGACAGCTCGCGTTGAGAAACTACCCGACCGCATGAGAAAGCTGCAGCTCAAGAAAAAATCTACTTGAACGTCAGAAAAGGAATGCAGGGACCGCTTACGCTGTGCATGGTGCCGCTCGCAATGATTGCACAGTGTGGACAAGCATCTGGCATGGTGCAATTAACGGGAACAGCATTTTTCTTATTGTACTTACCGCTTGCGGAGCTCCGCGTAGTGCGGCAGAGTTATTTTTTTTTGCACTTCGCGAAGTTCCCCATAGTGCACCTTCGCAAACTCTGCCCAAGGTTAATACGCGGCCGCGGTCCGTGCAGGTAACAGCGGTGGGGCCGAGTAAGGGGGGATTTTGAGAGACTATGCAGAGTGAAAATTAAATAAATAATTAATTTTCCCTCTGCACTGTCCCTCGAAATCCCCCTTTACTCAGCACCACCACACTACCACTGTTATGCAGACAGAGGCTGCAGGTACGTACCAAATGGAGCCCTGGACTAGGGGTGGAGTTTATTTATTTTATTTATTTATTTATTTAAGCTAATATCGCGCACAGCTACCCACAATGGGTTTCCCGGCGCCAGGGATAGACTATAGAAGAAAGGAGGGTTTATCACCTGACTTGAGGCCACAGCCGACTATTGTTCACGCTTAGTAAAAAGCAGAGTCTTCAGAGCCTTACGGAAGCAAAGCAGGTTGGTCTCTGATTTTAGTGCTAAAGGGAGGGAGTTCCAGTATTTAGGACCCAAAGTAGAAAAGGAGCGGCCTCCCATTTTTGTCAGCTTCCATCTTGGCACTGTGAAATTACCAGTGTCCGATGATCTTAGTGAGCGCAGGGGTCTGTAAGGTTTTACCAGCCCTTGAATATATGCTGGGGCGCTGCCCTGCTTGGCCTTGAACATGGAACAGAGTGCCTTGAATTTAACACGTTCAGGGATGCTCAGCCAGTGGAGGTCACGTAGGGCGGCAGTGGCTGAAGTACGTCTAGGGACGTTCTTTAGCAGGCGCGCAGCCGCATTTTGCGCAACCTGCAGCACATGTATGGTGGCTTTATCTGCGCCCAAGTAGAGAATGTTGCCATAGTCCAGGCGTGATGTTACAAGTGCCTGGACTACGGTTCTGCGGGAGGATAGGGGAAGCATCCACAGAATCTTATGAAGCCACCGCAGCGTTGAGAAACAGATGGCTGCAACCTTAGTAGCCTGTTGCCTCATGGTTAGCCTGTCGTCAATAATGACACCCAGGTTACGAACTGCAGTAGATGGTGTAGGCGCATTTCCCAGTTCGGTGGGCCAATGGTGGGGACCCCAAAGATGTTTATTCCGTCCCAGAATGACCACCTCGGTCTTCTCCCCATTCAGCTTGAGACAGTTTCTCCGCATCCAATCGGCCACAAGAGTGAGGCCCGACTTGAGTGCGGAGATATTGTTCTCGTCTCTCCCTGATAAGGAGAAGACAATCTGGGTGTCATCTGCGTAGGAAAACAGGGTTAGCCCAGCCTGTTCAACTATGGTTGCCAAAGGTTTAACATAAATGTTAAATAATAAAGGGCTAAGGATTGAGCCCTGAGGGACGCCGCGGGTGGATGGACAGATGGTGGAAGCTGCTTTAGAAGAGAACACTTGAAAGCTTCGGTCGTTGAGGAAAGACACCAGCCAGGCCAAGGCCTGGCCTGCCACACCTAGAGATTTCAGAGAGTCAATGAGGATGGAATGCGACACGGTGTCGAAGGCTGCGCTCAAATCCAGCAGGATGAGCGCCATGGTGTTTCCCTGATCGACACCATGCCTAAGACTCTCTGTTACCCCCAGGGGGGCTGTCTCAGTTGAGTGCCTTGGCCGAAAACCCGACTGAGAAGGATGGAGAAAAGCAGTGTTTTCGACCAGTTTAGAAAGCTGGGAATTTATATGTCTCTCCAATATCTTCGAGAAGATTGGCAACAGAGATATAGGGCGAAAATTGGCAGGGTTGGAAGAATCTGCACCCAGTTTTTTTAATAAAGGTACCACCATGGCGTGCTTCCAAGGTTGGGGGACATGGGCCTCACTCAGCGAAGCGTTTAGTAATTTGATAATGGTGGGGTGAGTGAGGGGGTCTAATAGTTTCAGTATTTTGGCCGGGAGAGCGTCCCGTGGGGAGCCCGATCGCACACTATTTAGACAGGAAACAAAGGAAGTGGCATCTAAAGGCTGCCAGATGGTAATTGCTTAGTTTGGGGCAGTTACAAGGGCAGTCTTAAGGGCTGGGAAACAGGGTGGAGCAGGGCTTTAGATGGTATGGAGAGGATTGGGGTTCTCTAAAATGGACGTTGTCAAATATGCCTAACTATGTATCTTTAAAGAAGCATGGCCAGTGCAATTATGGTAGTAGCTTAAAACATGTAGACTAAAATCCCGTGCTTCACACAGCATGCCAACGGACTAGCATTTGAGTCCCCCTCTGTACAATTTCTATTATTGCATCAAAACATATCACACAACATTCAACATGAACCTAAAACAAGCCTGCCTCATCTAAAAGAAGCCTGACACATTGGATCTGTCAATGGTTGTTAACAGTATTGGAGAAGTAGAACTAATGATATTGTTAAGAATTAGAATTCAAACGCTTTGCTTCAATTATGAAAATATGAGACTGAATTAATCATTAGTGAGGCGTGACAGGGATAGTGGCCTTCCGAGCGTCACAATTATTCTTGTTCTCCCCTTCACCCCACTTTCCTCATCAGCCTCTCAGAGACACTTGCATCCTTTTCTTCTCACATCTTTCTGAAATGCTTTTTTAGGACTGAAGGCTCGGATTGTGCTCTACTGCACATTTTCAACATCCAGTCAAAACAGTTAAACTCACAAACATACCCATGAAACAAACTATCGATCAGGTCCAAAAACAAAAACCTTTAGCAGTCCAAGGCACAAAAACTCCTCCACCTAATTTGCTGCTGCAGCCGAAGATAAGGTTTCTCTACATTTAATTGTTATCGTCTGCTTGTTTGGCTTGTTCATTATCGTTATTGCTGTTAGTTTTACGGCTAGTGTTGTATTTGACTATTGTGATACTTGCTAGATTGATCGACTCCAAGTGAAGCGTTTCTCGCCCCATTGGGTCTCCCAGGTCGTCCAAGGCATGACCTGTGTTTTTTCTCTCGCACTCACTCCCTGAGAGTGAGTTCAAACAGTCCTATTTCTATCTCAACAGCCTGCGGTTGCATAAACATGACAGCGGGTCCCAGAAGCTTTCAGACAACGAGTTGCATCTTAGCTGGAAGGATGCCACCGACTAGGGGATAGATCTAATACGAGCCACCCATGGTGCTCACGAGTGCATTGATTATTTACTGTATATGGACAGGCCTCAGGCCTTCTGGTGAGGATTTCCTGCCTTATTATAACTCTTCCAATTATGCTATTCTAGGCACATACTAGTAGTGCTTGTATAATCTTTGGACAACAGGGCTTCCCTGGGGAGCCGAGAAGCTGGGCCCTCTACCCCATACAGATTGGCATTTTGTTCAAGGCATTAGGGATGTTCCTCGAATTATGCCTGGTACACACCCCTACCCCCTTTTCCACTGGCATTAATTTGGATGCACTCTTTGTAATGATCTGCATTCGTTTAGCATCAGCTATGGATCAATCGGGCTCTTTATCTACTGACCAATATGAGGCTTATGACAAGAAGGAATACTATGCTAGAGAACTCTGTGCAACCGTTGGTTAATAAAACATTAGTCCTTACAACCTTTTATGAGAAAACTGCATAAGATCGCAGAGCATGTTCCCATTTGCCACTTCCCATTCCCCCTGGCCTGCTTGACAATTTCTGCCACTCGGAATTCGCAACAAGACTTTGCATTCAGAGGCCTTAACAAAATGGTCTATATCTTTCGTGATAGACCATGGGTCCAATGCTATCTTGGAGTTTGAGTCAATGTCTTTGAATTTGGTTGCCATCACAGAGTCTCTTGATAACCCATTGGATAGGTCTGACCCATCTGGGTCACCGGAGACTTTGGTTGATACTCATCCAAATTGGAAGATTTCTTGCTCCTAACCACAAAAAAGTCCAACCTGTGACTTATCCATTGACCTTGATGAAACATCACCTGCTGTCCTCAGAATGGCTCCCACACCACAAGGTTGTAGATTACATGCAGAGCATGCTTTGCATGGGCTTTGATCATCAAGACAGTTAGGATTGAACGAGGCAGGAAGACAGTCATCTGTTTTTACCTCTGTGTGTTTTTTAATCGTCCTGAAAATATTTTTTAACATTTCACTGCGCCTGCATTATTTTGTGATAAATTAAATTCTTTTAACTTGTGTTGTTGCTACCTTGTAAAATATCCCCAAATCTGAATACTCTTAGCGTTATGAAAACAGTTCTTAGCGTATATTGTTATCTGCAATGACCTCACTACCGCATACAGCCACTTTGAAAATAGCGTAGTTTTCTTTCACCTGGTATCTCCCTGGTCCACTGCAGCCATTAGCGGGCTGTTCTAGTGGAGGGAGCTATCAGGGAAGTAGGAAAAGCCTCACTTCCGCAGTGCCGTGGGCTAGCCACCTTCTTGGGGAAGAGGCGGTCTAGTCCTTTGCTCTCAGGACAGCCTGCCAAGTCAAAAGGAGGCTATGGCGCGGAAGCGCAGCGGACGCACGCACAAGCGCCCTGGCGGCGCGCCAAAGGCAAGCAAGTCTGTGCCCGTCCATGCCTGGACTGTGCCTAGGGCCAGTCCCCCTGGTCCCCCTCCTCAAAATAAGTCAGGTAACATCTGCTATTCTTGAGAATCACTATTAGCACAGAGACCTACTATTACTGCGAGCTTGGCAAACTCCTATCATCATGGCATTAATAATGAACAAGTCACACCTCAATCAGAAAACCAGCCAAACCAAGCAGGAAAATCTGGGCGAATGCAAGAAAAAAGCCCTGGTCTTTACAGCGCCAACGTCTGCTGCATGCTTTTAAACACAAGATCCCTAATAAAACACCAGTTAGACTTCTATGACCTTGTCCAAATGCAAGACATTGATGTGGCATTTGTGCCAGGAACCTGGGCAGATGAGAGTTCTGGCCCAGATATTGTTGCTTCCGCACCACCGGGTACGCTGTATACAGACTGGACAAACAGAAAAAAAAGGGAGGTGGATTGGCGATTTTCTATCGCAACCATTTTAAAACAAAACTCAAACCACTATATACCAAAGGCTTTGAGGCCTTAACCTTTTCAGTCCAGCCGCCAGAGGCATCAGCTATTAAAGGGATGCGGATTTATCGCCCGCCTGGACTAAGGAGTAGCTTCACCAATAATCTTAGCATGGTGATTGAGTCTCTAATTATTAATGGAAAATTCACAGTACTAGGGGATTTTAACTTTCATTTGGAAAAATCTACTGACCCTTATCCTCAAAAACTGATTGATACTATGAACGCCTTCGACTCATGCTTATTAATAAGGGCCTAACACATATATGTTAGATGGCATCTTTTCTACTGATGATACCATCACACTTCCTCCACCCTTTCCAGTGACATGATCTGACCACTGGGTGATTAAATGGCTAATAAAGAAAGAAAAACACCCAACACAGGCCCCCCATTCAACAAGTAAAAGGTAGAGCCTGGCATAAAATAACCCCGGCAGAACTAGAAGAGGCCACTGCCTCAAACCCCTGTGAACTAGGAGACAATGTAGAGGAGAATGCAGAGAATTTTTCGCTTTGGTTAGATAACGCTTTAGATCTCGTAGCACCAACAACTAATAAAAATCCAAATGGGAGAAAAAAAGTCACAGCCACGGTATAATGAGAAGCTCAGGCTATCCAGACAAGATTGTCGCAGGCAAGAGCAAAGATGGAGAAAAAATTATGAGGCAGACGAAAGGATCATTTATAAAGCTAAACTAACAGAGCATAAAGAGAGCATTCTAACAGCAAAGACCATCTATTTCACAGAGCACATTAAAGCCACTGGTAATTCTAATAAAACGCTCTTTTCCGTGATGAAGAAACTGGTTACACCTGCCAGTGATAAACCGAGATTTTTGTGACAAGTTAGGTAGCTTCTTTCAGGAGAAGGTTGTAAACATTTACAATAAATTTGCAGCACACAAAAGAGTTAATCATCAAGCCGAATGATAACCAATTTAGAGGACAGAAAAAGTCTCTCCATTTTTATGGCCCCTTCGGAGGAACAACTCCGAGACCTAATTCGGTCAATTAAATCTGGCTCACCATATGATCCTTGTGAGGTCTAGCGGGATCAGGAAGTCTTATTGTGCCTGTGAAGCTGCAGCAGAGGAGGTAGCACGACGGGACGATCCAATGAGAGGCCCCATTGCAGACTACGCCCCTGGAACGAGTCCCCGGCGCTGCTCAACCTCCGGTGACTGCCTTGCTGTAGGAGACCCAGGCGGCGCAGTGCCCGCACAAATTCCCCCCCCCCTTCTAGCACCAGGAGGGGTGTGAAGAGACTACAAACATTGCTCCAGGAGGGACTTTCGGCGAGTGCGAAGACTTAGCTGAGCGGATCGGCTGGCGCCCAGATATGGATGGAGCAGGTGCCGGCGAGAGAATCTTCTGAATCGAGTAGGCCTCCTGCCCCCCTATGCTCTGTGGTGCAGGGAGTAGGGCAGGACTGTGGTCCCTGAGGCGAGGACTCTGGACCACCCCCCCTAGTATTAAACAACTGCATGACTGGAGGCCAACATAACATACCATACTCTCTTGTGAGTAACTGCCACCATTTGTTTGACCCCACCCCTCTGAACTAAAACTCTTGAGAATTTTGCTGGGGAGTTGGGAGAGTGAAAAAGAAAGGGAGCCTTAGGAATGAGCAGTGGGGAGGTGCACTGACCTGGACATAAGCCTGCACTCCCGTGGGCTAACCCTTTCAGCTGGAGCGTGGGCCATGTGGATAGAGGCCTGGCACCACATATGCATACTCCTATGGGCCCAGGTTGACAGCACTGACTCCAGCCTGTAGAGGATACCTGAAATTAGAAACTGTGTGCCCTCAGTGGTGTTGCCCCAGGAGTACGGGTGCTAACCGCTAGTGTAGGATGTGACTAGCTTCCCTGGTGGTGATCCATTACAGAGCATGACAGGGTTGGATGTGGAGGAGACACCTCAGTGGCAGCACCTTATCCGGGAATTCGCAGAGATTGGGGGTAGACCCCCCCCCCCCCGTTTTGAGCTCAGCATGAAAGGTTCAGCCCCTAAGAAGCCATAGGTAAAGTCAAACTGACCTGAAGCATGCAGCAGACACAGATAGACCAGTTCACGGTACAAGGTGCTGGTAATGTTCCAATGCAGACACTTGGGAAGGTGATACAGCTAGAGGCTGAACCCTTGGGTACCAGATACTGGAGGCAATCAAAGCTTCTGCCAGGCAGTTCAGGCCAAAATCAAAGGTACGGCCATTGATGTGAACCTACTCTGAGCTGACCTACATAAGGTAGCAGAGCGATCTGTGGAAACAAAGTCACAGGTCACAGAACTGCTGGAGGAGGGCCCTACATTGAAGACAGCAGTGGCCGGCCATGAGGTTCATTTGAGCAAGTTAGAGGGACCGATGAAGGACGTGGAAGGCCTTTCCTGCAGATGTAACCTACGGTTTGTGGGATTCCCTGAGGGTGCTGAAGCTGGCACCCCTGAAACATTTTTGGAAGAATGGATCAAGATGGCACTTCCCACCATGATGCTATCAACATTTTTTGTGGTAGAAAGAACCCGCCAAAGCTGGGAGCTACACCCAGAACTAGGATAGTGAAATTTCTCAACTACATACACCGGGATGAAACCCCTCAGGAGGTTGGGAGCCACCGAGACCAGATATTTGAGAATAGCAGCATACGCATCTTTCCCGGCTATACGAGGGCAGTCCAGCTACAATGGCAGCCCTTTAGTCGCGTAAAAAAAAAAAGGAGAACGATGAGCCTAAAATATACGTTGCTCTGCACCGCCGAACTGAAAGTGCTGCGAGATAGCCAATCACATTACTTTATGTCACCAGAGGAAACTTGGGATTGGCTCGAAGGTTATAGTGAAGATCGCCAGCCCTCGATGTCTGTAGGACGGGCTCAAGATGCGATGCATCACAGAAGTGGTCCCCTGCCTACTCCAAGGAGAAGAAGCCGGCAGAGACGCTGTTCCAGGTCTGCTGCAAGTGTGGTGGTGCAACCTGACTGTACTCTGTGCTTGAAGACAACGATGGGAGCACAAGGAACCCAGGCCATTGGTAGAGGCTGTAACTACGGCCACCTTCACATGTGTGGATGCAGAATTGGGTGGGAGGGGGTGCGCACGAACACTCGAGTGAGCAGATGGATGAACCCTAGCATGGACACAGGTTTGAAGAGGTATTTGCACACACACTGTAGTCACTTGGGATTGTTAATGAGTGGGTGGGTGTACCATTGTGCTTGGGAAGGCACTAGTTACGTTATTTTCCCGGGGAGGGCTAGAGGGAGTTGCATACAATTTTATTTAGTTGTTGATACAGCATCCATTGTGTGTTTGAAGGCGATAGGGGGGTTGGGAGGAAGGTGAGGTGGGCATGGATGTGGGTGGGGAGGTTTGGGGATGAGAGACATTGTGTGATGAGTGATAATGTGCGATTGCTTACGTGGAATGTGAGGGGCTAAACTCTTTCGTGAAGAGATACAGAACACACACCTATCTCCGGAGGACTGGAGTACACATAGCTCTCCTCCAGTAGATGCACCTGCTGGAGGCAGAATCCCAGAAGCTCCACCAGAAATGGAGGGGGACAACTCTACTCCACTTATTCATCCTGTGCCAGAAGAGCATCCATATGGGTGGCTCTGGGTTCCCATTTAAGTTACGTGGATTGGTTCCAGACAGGATGCTACATACTCATATGGATTATTATGCAGCCTGAATTTTTCAGGGCCCTTGAGTCTGTATTATATCCACATATTGGGCTCCCTATAATTTGGGCGGGTGACTTTAATTGCATGCTCGATGGGAAAGTTCGACCGACACCCTACCAGGATGGGTTCAGGCCCTGTATGGTGGCTAGCTTATGTGACACTGTGTCTACATTACAATTGCTCGAAATCTGGAGGGAGGTATACCCTTCAGTAGAGAAGTTCCCCTGTTACACCCCCACCCACGACACTTACAGCAGACTGGATAATGTTTTATTATCCAACGACAGTGACTTAATGTTCAAAGGGTGTATTATCAAGTGTAGTTACTGTCTTGTCATGCCTACTACTACTGGAGTGCCGTTTTCAGGACGTAGGCCCACAATCCCCTTGTGGCAGTTGCGCCCTGAGGTACTAGAAGACCAGGAATTCAATATAGATGTGGCGGAAGTATTGAATGGATTCTGCACAACAAATTGGAATTCATCGCAAACAAGAGGTGCGGACTCGGAAACGCTTAAGGAGGTAGTCCGTGGGGAGAGTCTAGTCAAAGTATATTGCATAAGGAGAAAACTGGAGAGGGAATTGCGAGCAGCAGAGGAGTCCCTCATGAGTCTGCAGCGAAAGGCGAGCGCCAAGCGCAGCAGGGGATGGCTGGCAGAGGCACATAGATGGGTGGAGGCAATTTGGGACAAGCTAGACTCATGTCCGAAAGGACTACTACCAGCGTCTCCATCGAGACTGTGATAAATCAGGCTGCATATTAGCATGCTACTGAAGTGGGAACACCCACCTCGCCTCTAACCCTAGCCCTTTGCGACCAAAATGGCACAATGATTGCTGGACATGGGGCAATTAATATTCAAGTTTATGACCATTTGCGGCCGGTATTTTCAGCCCCTGTTCTTACAGATGTTGCAGAGGTGATGCTTTTCTTTGAGGACATTGCCCTTTCCAAACTTAATGCAGCTCAAGCGGAGGGTCTTAGGGAGGATAATGTGCTGGAGGACTTGCAGGAAGCCCTCAGGTGTACAGCTAGAGGGAAGTGTCTGAGTCCAGATCTCCCGGTCAAATATTACCAAAATTAGTCTTTGCTCCCTGCTCTTCTAGAAAGGATACACGAGGCTTGTGGTCCGGTATGCTGCTTGACAGATGCACAAAGCTCTTATTATTCTTCTCACTAAGCCGGGCCAGGATCCCGCTGACCCAGGAGCAGACAGACCCCTTTCTATGCTCAAAGTAGACATCAAGTAGCTGGCTAAAGTGCTGGCACTGCGATTGAGCCAGGCAATAACACATTTGATGCTGGGCAACAATGTAGTTTTATGCAAACCAGGGATACACATATGAACTTAAATTGTCTTTCCCACATACCACATGTGACCAAATGTTCGGACCTGCGTGCGGATTTGATCCCACTAGACAGAGGAAGCCTTTGACACCTTATACTGGATGTACTTGTGGGAGGTGCTCAGTTGTATGGGCCTAGGTGAGTTGTTTCTGTCTGGCGAGGCTCTTGTATACAAACCCAACTGCAAGACTGCGTACAGGTCGCACGGTCTCAGAGGCATTCAACGTTCAGAGAAGTACTGGTCAGGGTTGGCAACTGTTGCCGCTCATTTTTGCTCTTGCTATGGAGACCCTCGCAGTTTGCCTTAGGGTGGAGATGTGAGATTAGGGTGTACGTCTGGGCGATACAGTGCATACTGTGTCTCTGTAAGCTGATGACACGTTAATCTACGCAGCGGATCCTGAGCAATCAGTCCCTAGCCTCCTTTGGCTGATGTCACAGCTCAGACGTCTCGGGGCTTCGTGTCCACCAACAAACGACAGTGCAGCCTCCCTTAGCAGCCATTATTGCTAATGAACTCCCCCCCCAGTAAGACTGCAATGGGAAACTGTGAGGTTTCGGTATTTGGGAATTCAGATAGCTCATGATCAACAACGGCAATATGATTTGAATAAGGGCAGAGTGATGGCTGGGCTCAATGCCTCAGTACAATTTTGAACTATGCTGATGGTTATGGGCAGGGTAGTATTGTAAAAAAAAAAAAAAAGATCTTCTTGCCCAGTTGTTGATACGCCCTGCAGAACTACTTTTGCGATTTACCGCCCTCGCAATTTCAGAATATAGCTAGCCTACTGGTAACACTTGCATGGGCAGGTAAGAGAAGCAGAGTTCGCCTTGAGATCCTAAAATTAGACCCCAGTTCAGGAGGTAATGGCCTTCCATACTTTAAATTGTACTATCTGGCTGGCCTGTCACAATACACCACTTTGTTGTGTGACGAAGGTTTCAACTGCGAAAAGAAACTCCTCACGGGCACCGTGGAGCTGGCTGCTATACCTAGATTACTTATGTGTTGCGGTGCGCTTCAGACAGGTACCCCATTTTTGGTCGAACAGGTGCCATTGGCATGGGAAAGGACAGTCAAACAGGTAATGTGCCGGGCGCCCTATGGTTACACCATTTTGTGCATATATAGGACTTCGTTGATGTGGTTGACTAGAGGCTGGAAGAAAGCAGGAAATCTCTTCTTGAACAGAATCTTCTGGTCTGGGGAAGAAATGGGTACGCATTTTGGTTTAGAGGACCAACTTCTACAGTACACCAGTATTTGGCACACGGTTCAAGATATCTGGAGGATGTTCCTGGAGGATATGGGAGAATCCTGGGTATTACAGGCGATACTGGACGCTGGGTCCACAAAGAGTATTATATCTCGGTTGAACACGGCCCTGAATTCCCACAGAAAGGTTAACTTAGTTACACAGCATGCTCCTTGTGATGTGGATTTGGAAACATTGCTCACAGACACTGAATGGAGAGGGCCCTAACTCAGGTATGCGAGGTGGATAGCAATTTTATTATACATTACCCCACACCGCAACACCTGCAAAAGGTCTACCCGGAGCGACCAGCAGGATATACCCACTGTAATGCAATTTCAGCTGATAGCAGCCATGTCACATGTAATTGTCCCCTTCTACGCCCATTCTGGGATGCGGAACTATGTGAGGTGCACAGAGTGACACATGGGAAAGTTGTTCTTATGATACGTTACGGTCTGTTGGAGTTGTTGCCTCTCACCAAAAAGGGGGAAAAAACTGTAAAAATGTGCCCAATTGGAGTTAGTACTAGCCCAGAGGTGTATAGCTATCCACTGGGCAAGCCTCACTCCTCTGACCTAGATCAAATGGATATCAGATCTTCTGGAGTGGACAGTGGCTGTGGAATGTAGACTCTGGAGGGTCCGTACAGATGATAATGCGGAGAAGGACATTTTAATTTCAAATGTGTTTTATTGATTTTGAGAGCAAAAGCAGGCATCACAACACAATAAGAAAGCATCAGGCATATAAAGTGAGCGAGACAGACATGCACGTCTTCTCTAGAAAGCGAACAGTATGCAATGTACGTATGCCAGGACCGATATGGAATGCCAGGGCAGCAGATGGTAGGTGTCGTAAGAAAACAAAACAGTGGAAGCCAAAACCTGGAACCCACCCCCTCCCCCCGCCCCCCCACCACCCCAACCAGTGTGCCGTACATATGAAAAGAATCGTCGTAGCGCTCAGATCGAGAATACTGCAGCGAGACATGTGTTCATGGAGGGTCATGCATAGCCTCAGTAAGTCGCAGAATACGGAGGTATCTGGGGCAAGTGATCTCATGGAATTCTTTAGACAAGAGGGATAAAAGCGGTAGCCAGACTTTCTGAAATGCTGCTGTGGTGTGTGTGAGTGTAGCCTGGATGCGTTCCATCCCCAAGGTGAACCAAAGTTTATGTAGCCACCCTGTATGAGTAGGCCTGGTTGTTGAACCCCAGAGTGACAGGACATGTTGCGTGGCCGCCTGCATGGCAATCCCCATCTGGCAACCCCGGAGAGATTTCAGGGGAAAAGTAAGTGCGTTAGGTAGGCCCAGAATGGTGTATGTAGGAAAGCGTGGAATTTCAGTATCATAGGTGGAGTCAATGTCGTCCAGGACCGCTTTCCAGTAGTCCCGCAGTTCACAACAGTCCCAGAGGAGGTGGGTCAAGGTGCCCCGCTCTCCACAACCTTTCCAGCACAATGCGCTACGAGTTGGGTTCCCCTTGTTGAGCCTGACCGGAGTGAGGTGCCAGTACGTAGCTAATTTTACGGCCGTTTCCCTACCTGCAGTGTTGCGTGTGGTGTGGGAGGCCCTGTGGTATATATAGCTCCACTCCCTGGGTGACAATACCCTGCCGAGTTCAGATTTCCCAGCGCTTCTGGCCCGCAGTTTTGCCTGGGGTGGCCGGGGGCATGAGCATTTTATAGAGGTCTGAGATAAGATGCCTATCCAAGTCTTTTGTCACCAGCCATTTCTCAAAGGCCGTCATCTGTCGACCAACTAGGGGGGCGCAGGATGGACTTGTAAGCCAATGCCGGAGTTGGAAGTACTGGAACAAGTGTGGATCCACTACGTCATAGCCCTGTACTATGTCCAAGAGGGGGAGAAACCCCCGTAAATCGAAAAAGTGGCCGGCGGAACGGCAGATGGTACCGCGCCATTGCAGGAAGGCATGTGGGTCAGTGCCAGGCGGGAACTCCGGGTTGTCCAGGATGGGGGTGAGCGGAGAGGGGAAAGTCGTCAAGGCTCTTTTAACGGCAACCGCGTCCCAAACTCGCAGGACAGTGCGAGTGATGGGAGATCTTAAGAGGTATCGCGGCCTATGTCGCCGGTGGAGGAATGGGACCTTCCACAGGGATGTCTGGGCCATCGCCCTATCCTGAAATAGCCACCGCTTCTCGGATTCAGGCCTATACCACTCCACCAGGTAACGAAGTTGGGAGGCCTGGAAATATTGCAGAAGGTTGGGGACACCAAGACCCCCCTCGTCCACACTCCGGTGCGCTAGCTTTTTGTTTAAGCGCGACCGCTTCCCTTCCCAGATGAAGTGGTGGAAAGCAGATTGAAGGTCCGCAATGACGCCAGCCGGGGGCAGGATCAGAAAGGTTTGAAAAATGTATAAGATTTTGGGTAAAGCCGACATCTTCACTGCCGCGACACGTCCCCGTAGGGAGAGGGGTTGCTTGGACCATCGCGTAAGATCTGTCCGGATCTGGGAAGTGAGGGCTTTATAGTTGATGGCTATTGTCGAGTCCGTTGAGGAGGTGAGGGTAATCCCCAGGTATGGGAGTTGTGCGGTCAGCTGTAAGCCGCCTCCGTATGCTGGCGTAGACCCGTGTGGGTGGGCGTTTTTCCCCAAAGGCAATATCAGGGATTTCTCCCTGTTAATTTTGAAGCCAGAGAGAGCTCCAAAAGACACCAACTCCCCCAGAAAGGCGGGTATAGAGCATTCCGGGCGATCGAGAGCGGCTAATATATCATCGGCATAGAGGCCTACCGTGTGAGGTTCTTGGCCGAATGTGATGCCCTGGATGTCGGGGTTGTCCCGGATCTTTTGCGTAAGTGGTTCCACATACAGGGCGAACAAGAGGGGCGAGAGAGGGCACCCCTGCCTCGTGCCGCGCTGGATCTCAAAAGGGCGTGATCGGATGCCGCCCAAGCGGAACCGTGCCTGAGGACGGTGGTAACAGCATGCGATCCAGGACTGAAAGCGATCTCCCACCCGGAAGCACGTCAGGACGCGCTGTAAATAGGTCCAGTCGACTCGGACGAACGCTTTTTCAGCGTCGATGGCCAATAGTGCAGAATCCGAGTCCTGAAAGTGGGCTTTGTCGACCAAATGGAGTAGCCGCTTGGTGTTATCGCTACATTGGCGATTTGGGACAAAGCCCGACTGGTCGGGCTCTAGGATCCCAGGCATGCAAGGGCCAAGGCGCGCAGCTAAGATGCCCGTGAATAGCTTCAAGTCCAGGTTGAGTAAGAAGATAGGGCGGAACGCAGAGCAGTGCGTGGTTTTCTTACCCGGTTTGGGTAGGACTACTATCTCGGCCGCCAGCATATCCGGGGGAATGGAGCTCGGACCTTCAAAGGAATTGAAGAGCTGGGTGAAAACAGGAGCTAGCAGCGGACTGAAGATTTTATAAAAACCGTCCGAGAAGCTGTCTGGTCCCGGGGAATTGAGCGGGCGGAGACGGGATATAGCAGCTAGCACCTCATCCAGGCGGATGGTGGCATCCAAGGCATCCGCGTCGGCCTGAGACAGCGCGGTGATCTCCGCCGAGTTCAGGTAGGTATCGACGTCTGCAGGTGATACCGTGTCAGCCCTGTATAAAGAGGCATAGAAAGTCCGAAACGCCTCCGCCACCTGTGTCTCTTCAGTGAGGGCTGCGCCTGAGTCGTCCGTGAAGCCGGAGATCTTTGTTCGTTAGATTTGAGCTTTTAGGGCACTAGCAAGTAAGCGGCCCGTTTTGTTGCCCCCAACGTAATATGTATGACTAAGACGGAGAGCGGCAAATTCCGCCCTGTCAGTATCCAGGCTAGCCAACTGGGCCCTAGCAGCCTTCAATTGTCTCCAGACCCGCGGAGCGCAGGTGCGGCTATGAACCCTCTCCAGCTCAGAAACCCGGGCGGTGAGGTCTTACCTTTTTGCCTTCCGGATCTTGGCTTCTGCTGCGGCTATCGTGATGAGTTCACCTCAGGCCACAGACTTCAAGGCGCCCCACAGGGCCGAGACCGACGTCTCTGAATTATCATTGAAAGCTAGATACTCAGTGATACATTTATGGAGCTGCTTAGTGACATCCAGTCGCTGCAGAAGGGTTTCGCGCAGCCGTCGCGACCCAGGGGTCGGGTGGACTTGGGGATCTTGAGCGACAGCTCCACCGCAGCATGATCCGAGAGGGCTGCCGGCGTAATGCAAATCTCGCTGAGGGACGCGAGCAGCTCAGAGGAGCCTAAATAGTTATCTAACCTGGCGTAGGTGTGGTGCACGTGGGAGTAGAAGGTGAAATGTGTCGTGTTAGGATGTTTGGCCCTCCAGAGATCCACCAGATCCCTCTCTTGTAACCACTCCGTACCGGCGGCTGTAATAGCGCCTGTATCCCCATAACGATCGATGCCCAGACCCGTCCTTGTTTGTGTCCATGACCAGGTTAAGATCCCCCCCTATAAGCAAGAGGGAATTAGAAGACTGAAGTGATTCCGCAACTGCACCTGTTAAAAAAGCCTCCTGCCCTGTGTTTGGAGCGTAGATGGAGCAAATAGTCGTGCGTTGATCTCCTAGTAGAAAAGTGTAAGCTAAAAGACGACCTTTGACCTCCCCTGCTTTGTCACCCACCTTTCCCTGGAAGCATCTAGACACCAGAATGGCCACCCCTGCTCTCTTTGCTGGGAGAGAAGAAAAGAACTGCTGGGGAAAGGCCCGGGAGCGCATCCTGTGCCAGTCTTTGGGCAAAAGGTGAGTTTCCTGTAATAAACAAATCTCGGCCCTAGAGTTCTCCAGATAGGAGATCACAGCTCTCCGCTTAACAGGATTGTTCAATCCCTTCACGTTAAGGGTCAGTACAATCAAACTGGAAGCGGTCATAAAAGGTCAGGTGAATAGGATGCCATGTAGGCGCAATCTCGCCATTGTGTCAGATGGAGATGTAATGAGCAAACCGACACTATAAAACGCCTCAGCACACTGGTTCCCACCCGCAGCCCCTCCCCCCTCAACCCCAACCATCCTCTCTCGGACCCCTGTCCCCCCTCCTGGACCCCAGCTTGAAATCCCCAACCACAAACCATAACCTTCCCCCCTCCCCCGTCCCAACCCCAACTGAGTAACCCCAAAGACAAACCATAGTCCCAGGTCTATCCGAACGGAGTCCAGACCCGTGGAAGTTCAAAGTATGGGAAAGTGTAGCAGTGGCAGCCCCTACGCCCCCCCCTGCCCCTCCCCCCGCCCGCATAAGCAAGACTATGAAGACAAATCCCCCAACTCCAACGCCTCAGTGCGGGCTCGACGTGTCTTTGACCACCTCCTGGACGGCTGCCTCTTGCTCCAGAGTCATAGTTGCCAGATCAGGTTTAAGGTCTGCCTTAGGAGTGCGACGTCTCCGTACTCGCTGCCATCCGTTGCACGATGAGTGTAGGGGTCCGTCTTGCGAGCGCTGCGGCAAAGATTCTCCCGGGAAGTTCTCCTCTGTAGGTTCGATGCCTAACAAGGTGCAAGTGTCCCGGAGTGAGTGCATTTGGTGGGGGGCCCCTTGCCACTTGAAGATCAGTCTGAACGGGTGGCCCCAAGAATGTGGCACTTCTTTATCCCGGAGGAAGGTCGTGACTACCCGGAAAGCCCTTCGCTTTTGAAGCGTGATGGCCCAAAGGTCCTGGAACAGGGCCACCGGGTGACCTTGGAAGCGGAGGGGTTGTTTCTGGAGTGCCTCAGCGAGGATGCGTTCTTTTAGTGGAAAGTCCTGGAGAAAGGACAGGATGTCAGGCGGGGGAGCAGGCGCGCGCCTTGCTGGGCCCACTCTGTGCGCGCGGTCAATGCGAACCTCAAAGTCCGCCGATTCATTAAGGATCTCCCTGAAGAGGCCTTGTAAATAGCAAGTAACACTGTTCCCTTCGGAGTTCAGTGGTACGCCCCGGACGTGGATGTTATTCCTCTGGGAGCGATTTTCGAGGTCCTCTGTGTGCGATTGGAGGTCCACTTGCTGCTCCCGGAGGTGAAGCTCTTCCTGCCTTAGCATTTCCACCTCTTCACTTCGGGCCTGGTCCGCCTCCTCCACCGCCACCACTCTCTCCCCCAGGCTGTCCATGTCTCTCCGTATCTCGCACTGTTCGCTCGCCAGGTCTTGCTTCAGCGCCTGGAAGTCGTCGCTCAGGGTGTTAAACAGGGACTCCAAAAAGGCTTTCGTGATAGGGGCCCCCCCATTGTCGCTTGCAGGGGCGCCGGCTGTCGCTGTAGGCGAGGGGGGTGGTGGAGGCTTCTCCCCTTTTGCTGTGCTTTTGGTGAGCAGTTCGGGGATAGTGCGGCCCCCCCTACGGCCTGGGTTAGACATGTCGCTGTTGTCCCTGGTTCCCAAAGGCAGGTCAAAGGGCCAGACAGTCCCCGGGAGGCCCAGTAGGCAAACGGGGGTCCGGCAAGGCCAGCGGGGGATGAGCTGCAATAGATAAGGCCCTCAATGCACACAGAGATGTCACTCAGGCTTCGCGTTGCGGGGCGAGCTGCTGGGCCCACACCTCCGTCCTGCCCACGCACCCAGTTTATGGGGCGGCGGCCCCGATGTAGACGCCCCGGCTAAGCCACTCCCCGCGGCAGAACGTATATCAGATTATGGCAGGAGGCACCCGTGGTAGGCGGAAAGCGGTGGCAGTCTCTCCCCCCCCCTCCCCTCCCGGGGCCACTCGTGCAGAGAGAAAGCGCGACCTCCTCTTGGCAGCTGTCCCTCCTCCTCACCTCTTATGCGCAGGAAGCAGGCCGGCAAAGGGGCAACGCAGGGCTCAGCCAGATCCCCAGGGTCACCGGACGTGCTGCCGAGCTCCGGTCAGTTTCTTCCGTGCAATAGGCCCCGAAGCATGGGCCTCGATTTTCACGCTTCCCCAGGGCCGATCTCAGTTCCGAGCTGTATGTCTCCTGCCGGCAGCTCACCGCAGGGGAAAGCGCCGCACTGCCCCGCCCAGGTATCCGCTTTTGGAGATTCCTCTGGTGGGCCAACCACCACCTTCAGGCGCTTGTGTGCGCGCACCTCGCCCGGCTCCGGGCGGGCCCAGGATCTCTATTTTCGCGGCTTGCCGCCTGTCGCATAGGAGCTCCCCCGTCTCCGCTTCAGTCGGCTCCGCTAGGCCCCCGCGGGTCCCGGAGCCGGCCGGGTCTCAGAGCCCCCTCGTCCGCCAACTGTACCGATCCCAGCTCAGCCTCCGCCTCGGGTTCCCAGCAGGGTGCCACCGCCAGATAAGCGTGCCCAGTCCTCTATCCCCCGGGCAGCAGCATGGCAGGGCCTCGGGCGGGCTGCAGGCGCCCAGGCGTAGCGACGGTCCCCGCCGTTCCAGGACAGCCAATGCGGGTCAAAACCGGGGCGATAAGGAATAGAAGGGGGTTCCACAAGGCTAATAAAAGATGTAGGCAGGAACGAAGGGGAAAACACAATCAAAAATAGAAAAAATCACCCTGCCGGGAATGATGAATAGTGGTCCCAGGTGGGATCCGTTGAGATTAAGGGGGAGCAAAATTCAATGAATACCCAGGGCCAAAGAGGCAAATACACCACAGTCTTATAGAAATTTTTTTTTTTTTTTTTTATTGTCGTTATTTAATTTAGTTCAGTGCAATTAGTCACATTTGCAAGAATAGTCAAAGAATATTAAGTACAAAAATTCATAAAATCATTGGTGCTTGATCATCATATCATAGACGGGAAAACATTCATAGGGAGGTATAAAAACGAAAATACAGTGTTCCACTCACTCCAGGGAATAGGACAGGGGGCTCAACAGACGCTCATATCTAGAAAATCATTCATACTCTAACGCATTCTGTCACTTCATACATGTGGGTCAAGTTTGGCCTGCAACAGACAAAAGATGGAGTAATGGTTGCATGGACGCGGGTACAGTTTAGGGAAGGCGAAAAGATGGAGTATGGTTGCCGTTCCTGATGGTAAACGCCGTAATAACGCAAACGCGCGTTTCGGTGTAGGGCACCTTCGTCAGGGCTGGCAGAGGTGACTGGGGAGGGGAACACACTGGCTGATGTAGGCGGAGGTAGAGAGTCTTAGAGACAGGGTCCTTTCAGGGGAGTCGTAAGGATAGGTAGCAAGAATTCCGGGTGTGTACAAGGAAACGATCACACGGATAGACTGGAGGGAAACAGGTCAGTCGTAATGATCTGGCCAATCGATTCAGGCAGGGTTTTACAAGGAAGAGTCTTCCATTCAAGTGGGGGCACTGAAAAGGATGTCAAGGGAGCTGCCGCATCTGGATACTGATAAAGTAGGGGGGCTGATAATGGAACAGTCTCAGATTGTAGGTTGAGAAGATGCAATCTGATGATAGAGAAGTTTACGCTGCCGAAAGCAAATAGGGGGGCGGCATGGAACTCGTCATCGGTAAGCTGGACTGTGAGGCATTTGGGTTCAGGACAAAAGCCGGATCACAAACGATATCCGGAGGTCTCGAATCCAAGACGCGGGGCAATAACTTCTGGGTGTTGGCTGGCGCTGTCAGGAAAACCCGGGCGATAGCCTCACCGGGCAGTAGCAGGAAGATGCTCGCTGGTAAGGGGGATCTGTACGTGGTAATTAGGGGCGAACGGGGTACAGGGCCGGGGAGCCTCGCGAACAGACGTCCGTTCAGTCCGCCATCTTGGCCACGCCCCCCGAGAAGGACCTTTTAATCTGGGGCAGTATGATTATGAAACTGCATTATCAGGAGATTGACGGGGTGGACAAATCTGAAGATAGTGTACTGAAGGGAGGGATGACAACTTGTCCATGCTGACAGTGACCCAGCCGACCCCTGACCAGTCCTCAGGACCCATGCTCTACCCCTCTGCCTGTTCTTGATCAGAGGAACCCAGTAGGAGATGCTTTAGTCGATGGCGCATGAGCTACAACGCCATTGTAAAGATTGTAAGTTTTGCACATAGATGGTTGGGTGTGTATTTTCACCTCTCCTTTTCATGGTTGCGACTTACTCCTCACTCCTTCCCACTCACCCTCTATACCACATATAGAAAATGTAATGATCATTGTTATTGCTGTACTTTCCACCCGCTGAGGTCGCATGATGACGCTGGAGTTGCATTGTTTCTTTTCAATTTTTTCCATGAGCTTTAATATGTGGGTTGATGGTGGCAGGTTCCCCTTCAAGGGAATCCTGTTCCTATGTATCGCAGTCCCATATGTCAGATGGATGTGTAATCTATATTACTCTGAAAAACTCAACAAACCAAAACCCCCCAAAAACATTTCTCAAGTCAAAGTGCAGCCATAGAACACCGCCCCACAAGGGGGGCCAGCACTCCAGCTGAAAAGAATACCACTCAAGCTCAGAGTGCCTTAAAAAATATGGCAAGTTCTACTGGAATCATGGATTTTTCTTTTTATGTTGCTGGGGGGCTGCTGCACTCCCTGCAGCCCCCCCTCCCCCCCTACACACATAAAAAAAGGAATTGGTGGTTTTCCTGCCCCTTCTATAGGCACCATCTGGTTCCAAATAATATATATGTAAAAAGCCCTTGCAAGGCCTTATGAAGGCACTCCTTGCAAGGCTCAGTGAATAATAAACGAGCGGCTCCTGCTGCTCCTTTATTCTTCCTACATTTTTTTCTTCCTACTTTCAGTTGTTTTGGGTACCCCGGTGTATAAACCGGGGGGGAACCTACCCCCTTTTTAGGTCTTGCGCCAAGCTTTGCAGTGCGCAGCACTGTCCGCACAGCGCAAGACCTCAAGTAGGGGGTTCTGAAAGCTGACCACACGCTTGTGCGTGTGCTTCTGCTTTCGTCGGCTGCAATTGGCTTTAGCGTGCATGTTTTAAAAAAATACAGCACGCAATTGGGCAAAGGCAGGCACATGTCCACCCTTTGCTCCTCCCACTTCCCATTGGTGTCTGTTACGCGCAGCAGCGCACGTTCGCCTCGCTGCCGTGCTCCCTCATCCCCGCTCCTCTGTGGTGAAGGAGTATCCTGGGGGAGTGGAAATGATTGAGCGGTCTGGGCTTGTTAGAGCTGTAAGTAGAGTAGGCAAACCCTGGCACAGCCAGCAATGACATCTGGGGCGATCGCTGTGCAGGGAAGCGCGCTCTGATGACATGAATCACGAGAGGGCTGCAACAGCGCACGCCGCCGGTCCCTTTACGAGGACAGGGTATGTAGGAGATCTGCAATGCTTATCCGTGATTACAAGCGAGGCCGCGCAGCCCTGCTGCAGGACAGGCATTTGCACATCACATCAAGTTCCTAAACGAAGGGGTGCGCGAGCCCCGGCTGGGCCCACCTGTTGGATCAATGCTCTTGTTTGTGCAGCGACTAATGATCTTGCCTCTACAGACACTGGTCGATAATGGAAGGGAGGCCTGGAGACTGAAAGTAGCTCGCCATGTAAAGCAGTGCAGTAAATATGAATAAATAAATGATAGATCATGTGTGTTCTGCCTGGTCAGAGACGATATAAGGCTCGCCTTGAGAGATGGCAAGTGTCCGGCCTTCACCGTGTGCCATTGCACCAAAGCATTTTAGTACATCAAACCTAGGAAGTGAGGACACAGCTCACACTGTCAGGCATGTGTTCAAGAGAGTCTGTTAGGAGGACATCCCTACTCATCCAAAGCTGGTTAGTCGGAGCCAACATGTTTCTTGATGGGTATTATAGGGAATATTTGTGTCAAGAGGTTCTCGTCCGTTGTTTGATGTTTGTTGACTTAATGAACTCTGCTCTGCTGCAATGGCCATGTTCCGTACGGTCACTTTTTGGACCAACTCAATTTTAAATAAATGTCCAGGGCGCAGTGAGCCACGGCCCTCCAGTCTGCTCCTCCCAGCGCATTGCTTATGATACTTTGAATGGCCTGCAGCATCCCTTCCGAGAGCTGTCGAAGGATGGAGAGGAATCCAGCTCATACTAGGCCTTGCTTGTACCAAACGTTGCCTCTGGAATTCTCTGAACATCTTAAAACAACACTGAACGTTTGAGCCATTGGTTGCATTATTACTAGCAATGCCAATAGCTCAAACTTTAAATATGAGAGACCTATTGCATTGCAAATGCTGGTTTTTTATGTTGGCGGCTGCTGGGGGAGCCCCAAGGAACACCGAGGTCCCAGCTGGTTCCTCACCAGGAACCATACGTTGCTGGTGGGAGCCAGCAGTTTTAATCAGTAGGTGTGCTGGTGTCCATCCGGGACATCACCACAGGAGGTTTTGTTGGGGCTAAGGGGGTAGCCCCAAGGTCCCCACAGCTCTAGCCGGCTCCCCAAGCAGCACCCATTCTTCCAGGTAGGTTGACAAAGAGTTATTACTCACTATTGAAATAGGCTTGGACAGTGATCAATATCCACAAAGGGATCAAGCAAAGCTTTTTTTTATGAGCTTACTGTATATATTTTGATCTCCCATTTACATATGGATTGGAAAGAGGACTGGTAATCAGCTAAGTGTTTGATGTCTTTGGAATTGTAATGAAAAAAACTTATGGTGAAGTCGGATTTTAATTTAATTTACAATTTTGAAATTACACTTTTAGAAAGTTGCCTTTTTCCTGCCTTTGCCATTAGGTGCCAGCAGTCAGTCTCTGGGTTGCATGACTGTATACTTGACAGTTCGGTTTGGTGCATTCTTCTTAGATAACCACACACAACGAGGAGCTTAGGTGTGACTGGATGGACCATCACTGGAAGGATGAGAGGAGGAGCTTGGTCTAGTCCCACTTACACTTGAATAGTCTGTGTCCTGTACCCACAAAAATGGCTGCATACCCAGTTATTTGTTTTTTTCCACAAAGTTTTATACCGCACGAACTTGACCCGAAATTGGGTATCAGAGCGCTTTACATGAGCACCAGTTTTGTTACATGATGACACATTCATTTTTGTTAGGCACTGGGAGATTAAGTGATTTGCCCAGAATCACAGGATGTTGAGCGTCATTGCCAAAACTCAAAACCGGTTAACCAGATTTGAGACGACCGGCCTAGCCATTAGGCAACATCCTCTCCCCAATCTGGAGCCAGGGACAGGAAGGCAAGTCACTTGTACACTGCCTCTGGGTATAAATACTTGACCTTGGACACCAACTCTTCAGTACACTTCCGGACCTGTGGATACTCTGTCAGGAAGAAGGACTGCTGTGCTAATGAAAAGACTGGCACTCTGCTGTTCTGTCGTACGGCCCTGTTGTGCGGACTTGCTGCCTCCTTGCCTGGATGAGAAGGACTGGAACTGTATCTCTTGAACACAGAACAACTCAAGGGCTAGTTGGCTGGTCTCCTGATCTGAAGCCTAAGGGAAACACAGGCTTCGAACAACCTTGCATCTAGAGTCTGCCATCTGGGAGTCTATCCTGCCAAGTGCTGCCACCCAGTCCTGGACCCATTGAAGTGCGCTTCCGGTGCTCGGCCAGCCTCTGTGGACTCAGCAGAAACAACGCATCTCCCATGATGCGTAAAACCGAGCAGAACTGACATCGCTGCTGCATTGGATTAGACCAGCTCAAAGACCTGCATTGCAGCTCATCACAACTGTTTCTGCACAATGCATCCTGGGTGCAGGTCCTCACATTCGTAGTCAACAGCAGCCTAGACTACGGACTCTGCATCACAGCTCCTCGGAACAGAAGCATTTGAATTTGAATTTTGAATTTAAAAGCATTTATTGAGCGCGCTTATACCCAGCGGTTTCATGGCGCTATGGGAGCTACTACTAGCAGCAACAGCAGAATAGACAGGCTAGGCAGCAAAAGCTCTGGAAAAAAGGAAGGTTTTCAGATTCTTCCGGAACTCCAAATAGGAGGTTGTGGATCTTAGTGTCATAGGAAAGGAGTTCCAAAAGACAGGTGCAAGGACCGCAAATTTCGCCCCGCCTGCTTTCTTTTTCTTAAAGCGAGGTGTGGCCAGGAGTGCCATGTGGGAAGAGCGGAGTTCTCTGCCCGGCAGGTAAGGTTTGATGGCTGAGCATATAAACTCGGGGGCAGTGCCCATCTTGGCCTGAAAGGTGAGGCAGCCTAATTTAAATAAAGCCCGCTCCCTCACAGGTAGCCAGTGCAATGATTTCAGCAGTGGGGTGACTCGATGGAATTTGGGCAACCCATGGATCAGGCGGGCAGCCTGATTTTGCACTAGCTGCAAGCGGTGTATGGCATAGGCCGGTGCGCCATTATAGATTATGTTCCCATAATCAAGGCGCGAGAGCACCATTGCCATCACAATTATTTTCAGTGCCGGGAGGGAGAAGAAGCGGGATATCTTCCTAATTATCCGGAGGGAAAAAAAACAAGAGGAAACCACCGAACTGACCTGGGGGTTTACAGATAGTTGGGAGTTGAGAAAGATCCCAAGGGTTTTAACTTTGGAAACCGGGAGGGGGGGACAACAAGTGAAAGGGGCCAAAACGAGGGGGACCAGGGACTGCAACCACCTCCTGTCAGGACCAGCTCTGTCTTGTCAGGGTTGAGTTTAAGGTGGTTGCAGTTCATTCAATCTTGGATGAATAACATAACGGCTTGAAAATTCTGAACAGAGGAGGGGGAGTGAGAGAGGTTAAAGATAAGCTGGAGGTCATCGGCGTAATTAAACACCGTGACCTCGAGCTGCTGCAACGAAAAAATAAGGGGATAGATGTATAAATTAAACAGAAGAGGGGATAAGGAAGAGCCCTGAGGGACGCCGCACTCCACCTTTCGTGAGGGGGCAGTGAAACCAGAGAGATGAACAGCCTGTGCCCTGTCACACAGGAAGGAATTGAGCCAGGAGAGGGCAGAGCCATCTATGCCCGCCGCCCTGACACGAGTGAGAAGAATGGAATGATCCACCGTGTCAAAAGCGGCGGACAGGTCCAAGAGAACAAGGGCTTGCGGAAGGTTGGTGTCAATACCCTTGCGGAGTGCATCCATCACTGAGATCACTACCTTCTCTGTGGAGTGCAGAGGTCGGAAACCCGCCTGGCAGGAGGAGAGGCAATGATTTGCCTCCACAAGTGCTCAGGGTACACGTAACGTGGGATTCTAAGACCTTTCCCAAATAGGGTAAGAGGGAGATGGGACGATAATTAGCTGGGGACAGGGGATCAGCGCCAATTTTTTTTAAGATCGGGATGATGACTGCTGATTTGTGAGAAGGGGGAACAACACCATTGCTTAGTGAATCGTTAAGAAACATGAGGGGAGGGGTAGGACAGGCCGAAAAAATCTCTCTTAAGACATGGGCAGGACCAAAATCCAAGGGGGAGCCCGACTTCACCCGCCGAAGCAGAGGGAGGAGTGAGTCCTTGGTCAGCAAAGGGATGCTAGCCAGTTTGGAGGTAGAGGGGGGAGGGGACGGATTAGCAAATGTTAACGAAGGAGGTGATATGTTGATTTTAATCTGTGCGACCTTCTCAATGAAAAATTCGTTTAGCGAGTCGCAAAGATGTTGAGAGGGAGGGACTGTTGCCGTAACTATCGGATGCTGCCAGTTCATGGACGGCAGCAAAGATCTCTTTGGATTGAGACTCTGCCGCTAAAATCCTGCCTAAATAGTATTCAGTCTTCGCCTCAAGGATGCCTTTTTTATAAGTCTGTAAGGCAGAATGGTATGCAGATTTCAGTAAAGGACTATAGGCTCTCCTCCAAGCTCTCTCAGCTTTCCGTGCAGCTAGTTTTTTCACCTTAAGGTCAGAGTGAAACCACCTATTGGCTGCATGGGCTCGCTTAACCGTAATCCGCCTCAGGGGAGCGAATTCATCGCCCGATTGAATCAGCCAATTCTTGATGGATTCCAGTTGAACTGGGGCTGCAAGGCCTGAGAGGTCAGGGCTGGACTCGGACAAGGACGAGCAGAGGGACGGCATATCGGCTTTGCCCATTTCCTAATCCAGATGTTCTTGGGGAGCGGGGGCTTGGCCTCAGGGGATAGTGCAAGGGAAAAGGAAATGAGAGAATGGTCCGACCAAGGGCAGGGAGAGATGGTGGGGGGCGTTGTAGGGACATTTAGGGCCCAGATTTTGGTCTAGTGCATGACCGTGAATATGAGTGGGGCTATGAATGTGAGGTACAAAGTTGAGGCTAAACATGAGATCAGTGAAATCCTTAGAGTAAGAGGTTTCGGCGGAGTCGAAGCATCACTGCACCTGTGCACCATTTCTCCAATGCCAGACTCTGCATCACAAGTCCTGTAGATGGGATCCTCGAGACGGCAAAGGCCCTCACATCGCAGCATCTTGGAACCAACACATCGCTTCACCTACAGGACTTTTTCGACAGCAGATCCTTGCAAAGCTCCCCAAATTTGGATTTAAAGTACTGGTGATAACTGGGTCCCTGTAGCCGGCTGGTGCTCCATTGCAGTCTGCATGAACTTGTGACCTTTTCTCGGTCCTGTGCAACCAGATATCCACAGTTGGTGCTGTGTGCTTTTTGGTGCCTTTTTCTCTAAAATCTTTCAAATTGCATGTCTCCGGTTCGAATGATTGGAATTTTGTTGTTTTGGTCTTGTTTTATTGAGTTAACTTGGTGTTGGATCATTTTTGTGTGGAGTTTCCACTTTATTACAGTTTGAAATATTTACACATTGCCTCAACGTTAAGTCTGACTGCTCTGTGCCAGTGTACAAGAGGGTTAAGCATAGTTTAATTTAGGGTTGGCCTGTGCCTCACCCTGAAATAATTGCAGTTGATGCTTGACCAGTCAACCAACAACCAATTGTCTAACTCAGGGTATGTGTATATTCCAGTCTCCCTTTTCAGAACCAGTTTGAGTCAGTTCCCTTTTAATGTGAGCTTCACAGGTCTTTGTCCGAGTAACGCTCCTCACAGCAGGGTTGTCTCCATGTTGAAGTACTCCCAACAGAAGCACAAAAGCAGAGTGACTAGTCTGCACCTTGACTTTCCGCAGTCACCTTTGACAGTGAACAAGAAGAGCGACAAATGGCTTCTCACCTTCCAACGACCCTTCCCAATCTGACAACAGATACTGCAGACTCACCTCTCCCCTCCCACCATCCACCAAATGGCAGTTACATGAAAACTAAACAGCAGCCCTCTTTAAAAGAAATGCAAAAAGATCAATTGATGGACAGAATGCTGAACAACGTCAAACATTCTCCCCAGTACAGAGATATGGGCCTAAATTCATTGTTTATTTGCTCCCCCAGGGATCTGGGCTTAACTCTATAAATTATTTGCTCCCCATGCCACCCTAGTTCAAATACAGACATATTCAAATCAGTCTTGAACCTGCTCCCCGTGGGAACAGTCCAACCCGAACTGTCAGGCCAGGACCCACCTGGACCAGAAATAAGCATCCTGGGACTGGTTTCAGGGTATCAACCCTGATCAACCACGCTAGCTTGACTTCAGTGGCATGGAGAACACAGGACCCACATCTGGGCAAACCCGTTCCCCTGGGTGACAAAAGCAAAAACAACAATTGATGGAAAGAATGCTGAACAATTTCAGTTAAGGCTGGACTGTACCCATAAGGAGCTGGATCAAGACTGATTTGCATATGGCTAGGTCTAAACTGGGGTGGCATGGTGATCAAAAGAACGATGTATTTAACCCAGATCCCTTGACAGGGGGTCAATGCTAGATTTGTTACACATTCAGTCTAATATTTGTTTAGCTTTTGCTCTTTATAAGAAAGAGCCTTATTCAATCCTGTCTCCACTTTCCCCACTTCAGTATCTAAAATAAATCGAGTATTTGTAAAGCGCGAACAGTTACCCGAAGGCATCCCGGCGCTGGGGGCCGTCTGGAAGATTACGCAAGCTATTGCCCAGAGTAACATGGTGCTGGGCTGACCTGCCGCCGGTGACCGAACTGTGAGCCCCAGATTCCAGCGTCAGTAGCCCTGGCAACGGCGCCACACCTCTTCCCATGGAGGGAAGGAGTATCTGGGCTCTTCCCTCCATTCTGAGGAATGTCTGTAATCTCCTTCCAGCACCTGAAAAAAAATCAAGCTCACCTCCATCTTTTGCACACAAACAGGGCAAGGCTTCTAAAATGGACACCACAGGCCTGGGTAAATCTAATCCACTCATCCACACATTTACTGCACATGCACACACACACCTACACACACCACTTAACTAGCAAACATGCTTAAGCCCGGGGTTTACAACGCCACTTGGTCCAATGTGGGGAGTTCATTGTTTGGTTATATATAAATCAGAATATCTCCACTTGTTCGATAGCTTCAAACAGCCATTTGGCATTCCATTTGGACAGTCTTTTACTTAGGGTCTCTTGACATATGCAAAACATTTGCCAAGGACTGTGGTACATTGGACCTGGAGAAACATAGGGTATTGCAGATTCTGTTGGTCTGGGCAATGCTAAGGAGTTGGTTACTTGTCCCTTAGAGGGATGTTTTGATGCAGAGTATTACATTGCGAAGTAGCTGTGCTGTGTGGTGCAGGAACGTTGAGTAACTAGTTTGATGTGTAATTGGTTAAAGTAGCAAACCGAACTTCAGCAGTATTTCATATGGAAAGGTGTAAGCCAATTCTGATTAATTATCAGAATTTAATCTGCTAAACCGACTACCAAAAAAATCTATTCCTCCCTTTTGGGATTAAGCCCTGGGTGTTGAGCAGATAGAAAATAATTTCATCAAATATGTGGGAGTGTCCACGTTATTTGTCTGGTGTCATCAATCACAAACAATGCTCTTGGGCAGCGAGAATCTGCTTTATCCTGAGAGGTCTCTACAGGCTTGATAAGATGCAAGAAACACTTGTCACAGGAATGTAAGTTTGCTGACCTGGTGTTTTTGTTGGCCAAGCAATGAGTTCCTATGGACTGGAAATATTCCTAACCTACAAGTCTGTCTATGTGGCTAGACGGAGATATTATATTTTAACTTCGACAAGATATCGGCCTGCAAATTGCACCGAGAGATTTGAAAATGCCCAATTATAAGTAAATTTTTAAAAAGCATATCAAAGCTGAATCGTTTAAATTGGATAAAAATGCATTAGCTGAGAAAAGTTATGCATGGTATGTGATTAATTCATACCAATCCCTGCGTATTCAGCCGTATCTGAATGTTTTCTTTTCTGCAAAGTTTAATAAACATTTTTAAAGTTAGATATGGGAATGAACACAACAAAAGAGGGCACTCAATCTTGGATGAAGCAGTGGCCGGATTCTAACTGTAGATTTTGCGGATGGCCACAGGAAACTCTAGTACATATAGTATGTGTATGCCCAAGCTAATTAATCTTAGATGTTTAGTTTGAGACCTTACTTTTTGATGAGTGGCGTGAGATCTGCTTGACAGGCCTTAATCATGTTATTGTCTGGTGAATCAGTTCTGTTATTATGTCAACTGGTAACATGTTTAATGGCAGTTGAAAAATGTTTAATACAATAAGGCAGATCTCCACTATTTTTATGGTTTTGGTGACTAACAGTTTTAATCGGCTCATAAATGTTATCACCTAATAACTTTTGTTGCAAGGGTGTTAATTTGAAATGTAACAATAGCTGGGTTACCATCACAGTAAATTGATGCACTTTTATTGTTTTGATATGATGGTTGTTGCAATTATTGCACATTAGCACTTTGAAAGGTAATTTGTGTAAGAAATGTATAATAGAAACTTCTCCGCTTTAGTCACTTCTGCACTTTACCATTAGTACTTTGAAATATAACGTGTCGTGTTTCATAGTGGAAATGAATGGTTATTTGTTCGAATATTTTACCGCCGTGTATATAGAAATAGTATGCAATGCACGCCGTCACTTTAAAATGTGCAATAATATCCTGTAATTAAGGATGTAAAGTGGTTAGATTTGGGTTTGATAAGTTTTTAAATTATATTTATGGGACAGCGTTTTTATTATTACGTGATGAGAAGATGTTTTGCTTGTAATGTAAATGTGTTTTTCTTGGAGTTGTAAGATGTTGTGATTGCAATGATTTTAATTAATCAAGCAATAAAGAATATATATGCACATATTATGAGTTGGTTACTCTGTCCCTTAGAGGGAGGTTTTGATGTAGATTATTTACAATACGAAGCAGCTGTGCTGTGCGGTGCAGGGACTTTGAGTGCGACTCATTTAATGTTTAATTGGTTAAAGGAGTAAACCGAACTTCAGCAGTATTTCATATGGAAAGGTGTAAGCCAATTCGGATTAATTATCTTAATTTAATCTGCTAAAGCTCTACCAAAAAAAACTATTCCTCCCTTTTGGGATTATGCCCTGGGTGCTGAGCAGATAGAACATAATTTAATCAAAATATGTGGGAGTGTCCACGTTATTTGTTCCTTGTTGTCATCAATCGCTGACAGTGCTCTTGGAAAGTGAGAATCTGCTTTAACCAGAGCAGTCTCTACAGGCTTGATCGGGTGCAAGAAACACTTGCCACACGAATGTAAGTTTGCTGAGCTGGTGTTTTTGTTGGGCAAGAAATGAGGTCCCATGATCTGGAAATATTCTTAACCTCCGAAGAAAGAAGACTGGGAAAGAGAAATCCGCTGATGGTTTATGGTACACTATATAGGGTCAAGAGCAATGGGCTAGATAGCTCAGACCCAGTAGAGACATTGGAAGTTTACACATGAGGGATAGAAATTAAATGCCCCCAAAGACAGCAATCTTTTTTTAAATTTATTTTTCTTGGGAACTTTGGGAAGTTATTGCTTATTCTGTCCCACAAAGTGGTTTGCTATACTAGAGGTTGACCAGTGAGGGGATCATTTTGGGTCAGATGTATGAAGCCCTCAAACAGTCAAACCTTGAGGGGACGCTAAATCACAAAATTGCAACCAAGAAATGGCTTTTTAGTATTTACTTGACCCATTGTGCGATTTGGTAAGTGTGCACTGAATCACAATATATCTTTAGAAATGCACACTGAATCAAAAATTTGGAAGGGTGCGCTTAGGCCAACCTTTTCAAATTTTGTATTTGGAATGCTATGCCTCAATAGTTTGCAGCCACAATTTTGTTTGCAAACCACTGAGATCAGTAGACGATCACTTAAAGGAGGTGGTAACCCATTTGCAAAGGAAAAGGGGTCGCTATAGGACCCTTTTCTCTCTGAATTAAAAAAAAAAGCTTGAGAGTAGGTAATCAGTGGACCACTGCCAACTCCTAAACGTCTTAAGAGGAGCATTTATTAAAATGTAGACCCGTTTCCTTTAATAATGGGCTTCATTTTAAAAAACGAAAATCTTAATTGAAATGCAATCGCAGGCATATAATCTGCTGCCCTACAGGCCACCATCTTTGTGAAAGCCAATCGGACCAAGTGGCAATTCGCAACCTACCTCATGAATATGAGGTCATTCGAATTGCAACGCACTCCCAATGGTGATTTTGTTGAATGGCCTAAAGTATTTCACTTGAAATGACTCGATTGGCGAAACCGGCTGCAAGTGATGGTTGTGATGATGCTCATGTTTTATTGCATGGAAAACATTATACAGGAGTATCAAATGGTTGGCTGGACACCCCTAGCCCCCAAAGATCGGGATAAAGCTGTTTTCTGTCATACTGAAAAACAAGGGGACTGGAACAGGACTATGATGCCGAACTGATGGATCTGGCAAACCCATGGTAGAAACAAATTAGGGCAACTCGAGAGAGAGGAGATTTTGGACCATGAACTGAGGGAACTTGGCAAATACTATAAACCCAGGATTGATACGTACTGTAAACACTTGAAAAGAAATACAAGGGGGGGCCAATAGGCCCCCACGCAAGCATGGCGGGGCCCGGTCCCTCCCACAACCCGTCCCCTTCGGGGCCGCGTTCCCCGCCCCCTCGCCCCGGAGGTACTGGTGTGCTTCCGGGGCGGGGGGGCGTGGTCGTGGCGGCGAAGGGGTTAAGAGCCTGGGGAGCGCGGGAAGCGGCCTCTTTGTGCCCGCGCTCCCCAGGCTCGCTCCTCGCCCCACCGTGGGGCCGTTTAATTTTCTGTTCTTCTTTTTCAGGTGTCGTGCGGTTTCCGGAGTTACGGATTGCGGTGGTTCAGGGACGCGGACAAAGAGAGCGGCGGTCGTGATTTGCAGGAGTGCACCGGTAGCAGCGAGGATTGCGGAGATTCCTGGCCGAGAGGCACCCCGACGCGTTTGCTGAGGCGGACACCGGGAGGATCGTTTTCCAGGATCACAGGACGACCCAGGTTGCGAGGGCGGAGCAGGCGGGCGAGGTGATCCGGTGAATTCGGACGCTGTTTTCGTGCATCGGACACAAGGTATTGTGGGGGGCAGACGGGGGCTGGGCAGAGGCTCAGTAGACGTGCACGAGAAACGCACGGGGAAGGTGTTTGATTGTCTCGGTTACCACAGCGGGCTAAGCGTCTCGAGAAGACGGAGGCAAGTACACCGAGTGTTCTTAAAGCGTACGGGCAGATAAATTTTAATAGCGGTGGCATCGAGTCCAGCGCACAGTGTGTTTGCGGGCAGAAAAAGCGAAGCAGGGACAGCTAGGGCAGAAAACTCGCGAATTAATGGTAACGGGGTCAGCCAAGTGCTAAAGTGGACTATATTGATGCGAATTAGTACGCAAAGGGGCCCTGCTTGTTGTATGTGGGGGTTTATTGCTGCATATTGCTGTTTGTGATTAGCTGAGGTTACAGGCAAAAAAGGGGTCCTGCTGTTTTAGGTGGTGACTGTCTGGGTGTGATATTAGAACTAAATTGGCACGCAAGAGGTGCCCTACCTGTTTAGGTTAAGGGATTTATTTTGGCAGACCAAGTGCTAGAGCCGACTGTTTTTATGGCTTGTGCCTCTTTTTACTGCGTGTTGTGTTAACTGAATTGGCACTGAATGAGTACAGAAAGGGGGCACTTCCTGGGTATGTGGTATTTTACTGTGTCGCATTTCTAAGTGTTTACAGATACAGCAGCTAGAGATAAAGTTTTATAAAAGGTTTACCTTGACTTGTACCGCCGAGAAGGGTGATCTGAT
Source organism: Lissotriton helveticus (assembly GCF_964261635.1). Taxonomy (NCBI): domain Eukaryota; kingdom Metazoa; phylum Chordata; class Amphibia; order Caudata; family Salamandridae; genus Lissotriton; species Lissotriton helveticus. The sequence goes on along the minus strand of NC_136069.1, from coordinate 1,375,900,736 downwards.
TGCCTGGTAATTGCTTGCTTTGAAAAGAAACGTACTTTCTAATTTCAGGGGGACAAGCCTGGGACCTAGGTCTGTGTGATCCAGCTCTGGGACCGTCAACTGGGTCAGGTAGGGAGCACGGCGTGCTCATAATTATGTCTCAAAGAAGGGGGCGCGGCAATCCAAATGTGGGAGTAATATTACAAAAAATGATGCGCAGAATGTCTGCAATGGATAAGAGACTGGGGAAAGTTGATAAAATGGATAAGGCTTTAGCGGTTCTGGGGGCCAAGGTAGATGCCCAGGCAGGTCCGTCTGGTAGACCCAAGCGGACGATAGTACCGCCCAAGCCAAGGGGCGTTTTTGTGACACCACCCAGGCGCGCAAGAAATAAGAGGGTGGGGGGGCAGCCACAGAATATTGCTCCCATCTTACCTCCTGCTGCACCAATTCTGCCACCACAGGTACCCCCTGCTGCCCCGCTCCCGCCACCTCAGGTCCCGGTGCCCGTTCCAGCCCCGGTGCCCCAGTTGCCAGTGGCAGTACCAAATGTCCCGGTGATACCGGCGGCGGCACCAGTGCCTCCCGTCGCGCCACCACAGGCTCCGGTGCCCCTAGGGGCGGGCCCTACTCCCACTCCCGGGCCCGGGCCAATAGACCTGGCAGCTCAGGTGGCAGCTATTCTCCCATGGTTAGGGGGGGGTGCGTTGCCGGCCAATACCGCTCTGACAATGGAGCAACAATCATTGGTGAATCAGATATTGTTGGCTAGTGGTAGGGGCGCAACGCCGCCTGCACCGGTTTCTCCCCAAACAGGTCCAGCGAATGAGGGAGGCGGTGCCAAGACCGCGGACGCAGTGTTACCCAACGACAATGGGAATGGTAAGGACATTGCCCTGCCTTTGCTGGGCGAAGGAACATTGCCCTCTAGGGGTGAGTGCTTAGCGCAGCATGTGTCACAGTGTGTAAAGGAAATGATATGGGCCGACAAGTATGTGAACATGTTTTCTTTGCTGATAGATAACAGGGAGTGGGAATATGCAAAATCACAGAAGGAAATGTTCTTGCCCAGTGAATGGAGAGCGAAGTTGTACAAGTTTAGGGTGGAAGAAAACCTCATCAACTGGCTGAGGGCTTTCGCAGTGTTCGGCGCAGTAATGGGCGAACGTTTTAAGGGGATGCAACCAGCCATGAACTGCTACCAAAGTAGGATAACAATGTTCCATGAGAATCATGCAGGGGATGTATGGAAGGAATATGATGTCGCTTTCAGGAAGTCCAAAGAATTTGATAAAACTTTATCATGGGACAAGGTAGACTCTATCTCATGGCACAATCAATTCGAGAAGGGTCAGGGGGCAAGCACAAACACAAATGCGGGTAGGGGGTATTTCCCCAGGCCGCAGCAGGCGTTTCAACAGCCCTTTCGATCTGCACCGGGAGGGGAGACGGCCCAAAAGCAGAAAGCGAATGGAGGGGCGAAGGGGGTATGCTGGGCCTTCAATAGGCGGACATGCAGCAGGGCACCAGGTACCTGTAAGTTCAGGCACGCATGTAGCGTATGTGGCCACACTTCCCACCCCGAAACAACATGCCGAAATAAAAATGGTGGTGCAGGAAACAGGGGTAGGAGGAAACCTGAATAGTAAGATCCGCCCGCTAATAGCACATTCACCCATCCAGCTGTCAGCATTGATCCCCTGGTTGAACAGGTACCTGAATCACACGTCTGCTAGATTATTACAAGAGGGTTTCACACATGGTTTTCGAATTCCTGCTGGGGGGTATGTCGGGAGACCACAGTGTAGGAATCAGCTTTCAGTCTTTGCCAATCCAACAGTGGTGTCAACAAAAATAGCTAAAGAAGTGCGTTTGGGGAGGGTAGCAGGACCATTTCACGTCATTCCCACGCAGAATTTTGTGTGCTCTCCTCTGGGGGTGGTGCCTAAGAAAGAACTAGGGGAATTTAGGCTCATCCACAACTTATCCGCACCAAGGGGGGCATCATTAAACGATGCTATTGATGATACAATTTGCTCAGTGAAGTATGCGTCTTTCGATCAGGCAGCGAGCATGCTGAGGAGTTTGGGCGCAGGTACACTGATGGCTAAGTCAGACATTGAGTCAGCCTTTAGACTACTCCCGGTTCACCCACAGGACCAGCACCTGCTGGGTTTCTCCTTTAAGGGAAAGTACTACATGGATAAGTGTATGCCCATGGGTTGCTCAATTTCATGTGCTTACTTTGAACAGTTTAGCTCCTTTTTGGAATGGGCATTAAGACAACAGACGGGTCACCAGTGGGTGATGCACTACTTGGATGACTTTCTTTTTCTGGGCCCGGCGGGTTCACGGGAGTGTGCGTCGGCATTGCAGGAATTTTGCGTGCTCATGCGCTCTTTCGGGGTCCCGTTGGCACAGGGGAAGACAGTGGGACCAGTGACATGCCTGGAATTTTTAGGCATTGAACTGGATTCTGTTGAGGGGTGTTTTAGATTACCAGCAGAAAAGATCCAAAAATTCAAACAGACTCTAGGACTGTGCTTACAAGCGAGGAAGGTGAATTTAGGGCTGTTGCAGCAGACAGTGGGACAGTTGAATTTTGCGTTGAGAGTAATTCCTATGGCTCGCCCATTTTCACGCTCGATTGCACAGGCCATGAGGGGTCTTCGTGAAAAACATCACCGGACACGGCTGTCTGCTGAGGTGCGCCAGGACATGCGGATATGGATGGCATTCCTGGCGGATTTCAATGGAAGAGTGCTGTGGGGTGCACCCACGGTGTCTTCGGAGGACATGGGTTTATGGACAGATGCGGCGGGCAGTGTTGGGTTTGGGGCCATCCTTGGCAAGAAATGGGTGGCGCAGAAGTGGCCCGCTTGGTGGGAGGAGAACGGGCTGACGGTGAACATTGGTTTCCTCGAGCTCTTCCCAATCTGGGTGGCACTGAAAGTCTGGCCAGAGGAGCTGGCCAACAGATCGGTAATATTCTGGTCAGATAATATGTCAGTGGTGGAATGCATCAACCAACAAGCTGCAAGGTGTCCACTCATTTTACGCTTGATAAAAGAGATTGTGCTGTGTTGCATGACAAGGAATGTACTTTTCAGGGCAAAACATGTCCCAGGGGTGTTAAACAATGCAGCTGATGCCCTTTCTCGCTTTAAGATGCAGGTGTTCAGGGATCACTTGCCGGAGGCAGAGACAGCGCCAGCCCAATTCCCGGCGATTCTTTGGCAAATTGGTGCCCCCAACTACATGACCTCGTGGCAGCCAGCCTAGCACCCAAGACCAGGACGGCATACGAAGGGGCGTTCAGGTCTTACTGTCACTTTCTGGGACAGGGCTGGGAGAGTAGTTGGACTATGGAGGCTAGCTTCAATGAGTATTTAGGCAGCCTACACAAGGAAGGGCGCACGGTGGCGACAGCCAACAGGCAGAAGGCCGCTATCTCCTTTTTCGCACGGGCACGGGGGGGCAGGGATCCTACACACAGCTTCCAGGCCCACAGGGCATTAAAAGGATGGCGGCGCATGCAGCCCCCCTCCATAGATTCCAGGAAACCCATAGGTTTTGAACGTCTGTCAGCTGTTCTCCTCGCACTGCCGGACACATGTAGCTCTACGTCTGAGGTGGGCCTATTTAAAGCGGCTTTCTCTTTAGCCTTCTATGGGGCATTTAGGGTAGGTGAACTCGTGGCGGCCAACAAAGGTGATAAGATAGGCGGCCTTCAGCTGCAGGATGTCAGCATAAGGGGCGACACTATGTGGATCAGCATCAGGAAATCTAAAACTGATCAGGACGCTAGGGGCCAAAGTTTGGCGTTACATCGGGCAAGGAACAATCCCTGCTGCCCAGTGACACATGTGGAGGAACTATTAAGACAGCGGGCGCAGGAGTGTGTGGGGTCCCTGCTAATGCATGGGGATGGGACTCCTCTTACCAGGTTTCAGTTCCGGAGGGTGTTAGCCATGAGCATGGCAAAAGCTGGTTATAATCACAAAGAGTTTGGGACACACTCCTTCCGGATAGGGGCAGCCACAGAAGCAACAGCGAGGGGGTTGACCACAAAGAGTGTGCAAAGAATTGGGAGATGGTCCTCAAGCGCTTATAAACGCTACGTGCGGTTGCACATGTTGTGAGAGCTGCCGCCATGTGGAGTATTGCTAATACCTGCTGTTTTCTGGTTATTTACAGTTTCACGGGCCTGTGACGCAGGACGGAAACTACCCATGGAGCATCAAGGCAACTTTACTACAGCATGGAAGGACCAGGAGGACAGACAGAAGACCGTAGTCATTTGGGTAGTGGGGCATTCATATGTCAAACGTGCTAACAAAACTTTTCTTGCAGGTTCAGGCAAACAAAGGGTGGAAAGTAGGGGGTGCAGGGTCTCCTTCCATGGCAGGGGGGGGCTCCGCCTCAATCAGTTCAGGGACTATATGTCGGATTTAATAGCGCGACATACTACACCACCCTCGGCGGTAATACTTCACTTAGGGGGGGAACGATCTGGCAGGTCTGGGCAGAAGGGTCCTCCTGGAAGAAATTGTATCTGCAGCAGGTTGGCTAGCAAAGCGGTTACCAGGTAGTGTGGTAGTATGGTCACAACTGATACCAAGGATGCAATGGAGGGGGGGAAACTCAGTCAGCGCGTTGAACAGCTCGTTAAGGAGGGTCAACAACAAGCTGGACAGGTTATTTAGGACTCCGGTCTTACAGACCATCCCTCACGGTTGCATTTGGGGGGAACACTTCTACCTACGGGATGGGGTACATTTAACAGAGGAAGGGAATGCCCTTTTTATAAGAAACATCTTGGCATGGGTGGAAGTTTTTGCAGGAAGAGTATGACCTTTCTAAGAAGGGGGGAGGTCTGGGGGGGGCCAGGTAGTCGGTTAACTACCTGGCCTGTGGCGGTAAGGTCATTAATCGGTGAGCAGCATTTTAAGGTCCTTACGGGGGGGGCGGACCCATTCACGAAAGGGGCCGCCCGCGGGAGGGGCCATTTGGTCTCTCTCAGAACTTCAGGGGCAGGAGATGGTCTCCATTAATTTAAAGGGTGCGGGGGAGGGAGTCTACGCTTTCCTCAGGCTGGTAGCCACCCCTCACAACACTATGACGTCATTAAGGTGCGCGAGTGTCTGGGCCCTCCTGTTATGGTTAAATGGAGTTCGGGGAGCGCACGTGGGTGTAACGTGCCCTGGGTTGCGCATGCGCATCTTCAACGCGAGAGCGCAGCTGTAAAAGGATCTGACACCGGTTGGCGACCTTGCCGTAGGCCTTTATTAAAGTTATTAAAAAGTTATTAAAAAGTATTGGAAATATTAGAATGCAGTTTAATTTTCAGGATGATTAGATTACGTTAGGAGACACGCTGTATTAGCTATTTGTTAAGGTTAGCCCATCATACCATGTCGAAACGGATGTCAATCTAATATTCTGAAAAGTGTGCATTTTAATAATTGTCAGAAATGTTTATTTGATTAAAATTTTTGATTTGTTTTTATATTTTAATAAATACGGCCGGGGGGGGGGCCCCGTACCCCCCCCTTGACTTCCAAAGACCCCCCATGTGTTGACTGGTTGAATTGGGTAATTCGGTCAGTGTTCAAGGGGGGAGGTGGCCGGCAGTCCAAGACCATGATACAAGGGGGGGCCAATAGGCCCCCACGCAACATGGCGGGGCCCGGTCCCTCCCACAACCCGTCCCCTTCGGGGCCGCGTTCCCCGCCCCCTCGCCCCGGAGGTACTGGTGTGCTTCCGGGGCGGGGGGGCGTGGTCGTGGCGGCGAAGGGGTTAAGAGCCTGGGGAGCGCGGGAAGCGGCCTCTTTGTGCCCGCGCTCCCCAGGCTCGCTCCTCGCCCCACCGTGGGGCCGTTTAATTTTCCCCACCCTCCATCCCTTATTAACAGACCTTGGGGCTTGGCAAATGGTGAGTATCAGGTTTTGTCAATGGGCCGAAACATAGATGTAAGGGGGACTGGATCCAGTGGGCCTGTAATCTCCTGTTTACGGGAAGGTAGTACAGAATTTAAACGTTGGTGCAGTGCCGTGATTTTAACCAATTCTTTCCTTAGGCCCCTTTTTCCGCTTACAGGAGTAATTATATATGTAGATGTTATGCTTTGCTGTGTGTTAACAATTTTTATCCTTAGGCCTTTTTTCCTTTTAGAATAGCATTGTCGTATTTATTATGTGTGTCTGGCGGTAAGGTCATTAATCGGTGAGCAGCATTTTAAGGTCCTTACGGGGGGGGCGGACCCATTCACGAAAGGGGCCGCCCGCGGGAGGGGCCATTTGGTCTCTCTCAGAACTTCAGGGGCAGGAGATGGTCTCCATTAATTTAAAGGGTGCGGGGGAGGGAGTCTACGCTTTCCTCAGGCTGGTAGCCACCCCTCACAACACTATGACGTCATTAAGGTGCGCGAGTGTCTGGGCCCTCCTGTTATGGTTAAATGGAGTTCGGGGAGCGCACGTGGGTGTAACGTGCCCTGGGTTGCGCATGCGCATCTTCAACGCGAGAGCGCAGCTGTAAAAGGATCTGACACCGGTTGGCGACCTTGCCGTAGGCCTTTATTAAAGTTATTAAAAAGTTATTAAAAAGTATTGGAAATATTAGAATGCAGTTTAATTTTCAGGATGATTAGATTACGTTAGGAGACACGCTGTATTAGCTATTTGTTAAGGTTAGCCCATCATACCATGTCGAAACGGAGGTCAATCTAATATTCTGAAAAGTGTGCATTTTAATAATTGTCAGAAATGTTTATTTGATTAAAATTTTTGATTTGTTTTTATATTTTAATAAATACGGCCAGGGGGGGGGGGGCCCGTACCCCCCCCTTGACTTCCAAAGACCCCCCATGTGTTGACTGGTTGAATTGGGTAATTCGGTCAGTGTTCAAGGGGGGAGGTGGCCGGCAGTCCAAGACCATGCTCGCTACACATATGATGCGTCAGTCTGAAACCTGATGCGTTATTAAAATTACACAGTGCTGAGGTTCATTGAACGAAAAGAGATTTACGCTTAGTTGGTCTGGCCGTAATTAGTTAATAGGAAGCTGACAAAGGTGAACAGTTTAAAAACTAACAGGATCACCCTACAAAAGCAGTAGTAACGCATAAGCTGCCAGGTTTCATCACACTGAAATCCCCGGTGGCGACCGGAAAGGTGCAGCTCAAGGTCATGAACTAAGTTTCGTCACGTACGATAATGTTGATGGTGTTTTATCACAACGTGTATTTAAAATGTTGAAGCCCACACCCATAAATGGGCGCCATTGTGTTCAGATTAATTTAACATAAACGCAGTTGTGGCTTAAAGACATCGCACTACAATTCTTTTACTTGCTTCGTAAAACTATGCTGCACTCGATTGCATTAGCGTGGCAATGATGTTCTGCTGAGCGTGGAAAGGGGCAGGATACTAATAGGAAGTGACGGTTTAACCTCTCGGAAACGCATTGCAGCGCAGTCCTCTGAGCGCAAGAGTCTGCTTTCACTAATGCCATCGGTGCGGTTGCAACATCCCCTGCTTGTACGCATTTACAGAAGAAAATAGTAATCGATACATAAAAGCAGTGGTTCTGAACTAGGAGTGCCAAATAGGCGGGAGGGAGGCATCGCAAACAGGGTCAGGCTAAAGTCGAGCTTCTCCCCGCGTGGCTGCCCTTGCCAGGAAACGTTCAGAGGGCAGAGGAAGGTTACCGCCGCAGACTATCTACGTGCAGAATGCGGTAGGCTGTCTTATGGAATTTGGTGACATTCAGAGAGGAGAGCAGTTTCCATTTGGTGACATTCAAACAGGAGCGCAGTTCTCACGCCAATGGGTGGGGTTTCCGTGTCTGTAGAGCATGCTGGAGGAGGGCACGCGCATTCGCTAGGGGCTATATTACTGCCCCGAGGCGCTGGGCCAACAACATTTCAACTGGGGAAGGGATGCCCCTGTCGCTTAAGAGGAGGAAGCTAGGTGCACGCGCAGCGTTGCCTGAAGATGAAGAGCGCGGAAAGCCCTGCAGCTCCACGCCCGTCGTCTCACCTATCTGTCTCACTGAAAGGGACGTGCTGTAGGCTGTGACAGCCCAGGGAGGCGGAGAGATTTGCACAGGCGCAGTGCACGCAGTGACTTCGTGATTGCTCCTCCTCTCCGCTCCTGGGGTCTGTGTGCAGGGGCGGGGGCGTCTACTATACCTCCTGATGTAGTCCGTCTCGAAGGGCTTCAAGTACGGGTCCGTCTCCATGAGCCGGGATAGCTCGGGCGGGACCACGGCATCTTCAGCGGCCATAGCAGCAGCAGTCAGGCCGAGCAGTCGATAACGGAGAGAGTCGGCGATTCTGCTGTCAGCTAAGAGGAGGCGGACGGGGTTACGGGCTGTGACAACCGCCGCTGCATTTATAGGCTCTCCTGCTGCCGCCCCCCTCAGACAGGAGGCGACGGGGTCACTGCCCGTGGGAACCTGTCACTCACTCCCCCTGAGGCTAGTATCTCTGCCCGGACCGCGAGACAGGGCATAGTTTCTCTGCACGGCTCCCTGCATAAGGTCAAGCAGTCACCATTCTTTTATAACAACCCCCCAAGTTTCTTTAAGTACAAAATTGCAACTTTTCGGCGGTTTCCTCTCAACTACTAACTTAAGAGTGCAATATATGTTTAGACGAAAGTTCAGTTTTCACAATGGGAATGAGGACCAGTCAGTCTCTTTCGGATTTGGTCAATATGAGTTGTATGAGCACATAGAGTGACTGATACAGTGACACATCCTGTACATTCATTTACAAACGCATATAATTTATTGTACATGTAATATGCACGCTATAACACCCTGCATTGGAATGAGTAGGGCTTTACAAGAAAAAATAGTGGTACTTAAATTATTTCATCAGCTCTACATAAATGCAATTTGCTTTGTGTAAATACTGGGAAAGACCCAACTCATCTGATATGCTTACAGTGCATGCTTGTCTCCTAAACAGGGACTCAACAAAGTGAAAAGCTGCCTCTCTTAAGTATGTGTGAAGTGCTAACAAGGTGTGAGCCTTTGTTTCCCCTCCACTTCATTTGCACCAGGTGTGAGGATCCTGACTGCTTCCAGTCAAGAGACTGGAAGAAAAGGAGGCCCAATGACCTCTCAAATTCGGCCTTTGTTATGTGCCCAGCAGGAGTCCTAAATAAGAAAGCCCCTTCCCTGCCTGCACGTTGTTGCTTGCTGCAGAAGGAAAGCAGACAACATGCAGGCGCTGCTGAGAGTGTCCCCGTGTTTGGAAATTACACCGGGATGAGCTCAGCACATTACTCACTGGGGCCCAAATTCTTACAGGGTGGACAGCGTTCACCCTGTGAAAAAAGTGGGTGTACGCCGTCCACCCGCGTGTACCCCCGACTCCTTACCTTCGTATAGGAAATTGCAATTGTTTCCCTAATCCACCGCCTTAAAGTGGACAGAAATGATTTACTACCATTATGAGCTTGACCAGAATGAATGAACAAGTATTCACTTTTACTGTAATCTGTTCATATAGCTATGTAAACCTTAACAATTCTGACGTCAAGAGTGGCCACATGAACTGAATCAATAGTGGAAAGCAGGGCTGGGAGAATTATTTCCTGAGATCTCTGGAAAAGAAAATTAACCTTTGGAACACATTATAGCCCTAGCCTTAACACACTCTGAGCCTCAAAAATTTTAAGATAAGGTGGGCTGCACATAATTACAGTCAATTCACATATCCGTCTAACCATAACAATGGCTACCATCAGTGCTTTAAATGGAGAAAAATAAGTGCAGGTACTCACCAAAAGGAGTGGTGGGCTAGGGGGTGGAGTGTGGGGTGGGACTAGAGGCGGAGCCAGGGGTGGGGCTAGGTTTTCAACCTTTCCAAACTTTATATGCAAGAAATCCAAGTGCATTGTAAGAAAATCGGAAGTATCTGTTCAATTGTTATGGCCCTAATAATCATTTATAAAGCATTTACTAATAAGGGTGTGTTCAAAACCGTCTCTGAATTTTGCCATCAAAGCTTTGCATACTTACATTTTTAGAAACCCTTACTTTATAATGAGAAAGTGGAACTATGAGTCCCAGCATGCAAAAGCATTACCAGCTAAAATCTAGAACTGTCTGAAAGTCTTCGGCTTTCCATTGAGGTGCCTGTTGCATTTGGATTATGCATGGTTTCCCATCCAAAACAAGCGGTTTAAGTGCACCAAATCAAAAAGAATTGTGTTGCCTTTAAGGTGTTTTTTTGTTTGAGGGTAATCATAAAATTGGCGGCAAGGGCGGGGATTTACATTCAAGTAAAAATTCCTAATTTAAATTGCTGATGAACTAACATTTTCAGTCATTTAAAACAATGGCATGCTAAAAAGCTGTGCTGCCCTGAAGAATGCGCCCCTCGCCCTCGTGCATTAATTTTATGGTGGGCTCACAACTTCTACTGTGGAGGATCAAAGTGTAAACAAAACACCCTGCCGCCTCACAGCTGCTTAAGAGTTACAGAGAAGCACAACAAGATTGCTGTGTCCAGGTGACAAGAGCTGCTGTTCTGGCGCTTCTGTGCAATCTCAGCTCGGGATTGCAGAATCAGAGCGGGTCGTGTGAAAAGTGCTGCAGAGGCACGAGAAAATATGAGGAGCACCACCTGTGTCTTGGCAAGGCCCCCGTGAGTACCTGTACTCTCCTTGTCCTAGGAGAAGTTCCGGTACTCGAGGCAAAAATTAAAAAGTGCTGGTACTCCGTACCGGTGAGTACCGGCCCATTTAAAGCACTGGCTACCAGAAATACTACTTCACGGTCAGACACTTATAGGCAACATCCTTCAGAGGCTCAAATGGAGCTCCTGGTAACATTTCTAGAATTAATAGTTACAACATCCTCCAAAAGCTCCAAATGAGCTCCTTGCAAAATTTGGAAAACCAGAAGTAGATTCTATGAAGGACACACATTTCTAACTTTAGGCCTCAGAACAACAAAACCTCTGAATAGCCTGGAATCCCAATGCTCAAACTCCTGTATGAGAACCCCAAGGAGTACGAAAGGATTTAATGGCTGCCAGTTGTTATGTTAGGATTGAAATAGACCAAATAGATTCAAAAGTCGAAGTATATTTTCTGGAGAACAGAAAACAGGAGAGACCTCCTTATCCACACACTATTTTGAGAATGATCCCCAAATGTGGTCATTTGCCCACCTTGTGGATTTTTTTCTTGAAGCTTGTATATAATTAGCATTATAAAGGGAGATACCTAACTTTCGAAGCCCCTCACTTTTCATTTCAACACCGCAAGCCTTAACCGTTGGAGAACAGGAAGGGTCAAAAGAGTAAAGAGACTAGTTGATAGGGATACAGCGGAATGGCATATACTTGTTTCAGCAATAAGAAACCAATGCATCATAGACTGAAAAGGACAAATCAATATCAATATTGCCTTCTCCCTCGTGATTTTGACTAACAGACGAGGGATCTGAGGGACCGGGGGAAGCCTACAGCAGCCTCCTTGGACAATGGCAGGTCACAATATCCAACCACAGAGACAGGCAATGATAGAACTTTGAAAAAAGGTGAGGCAGGGGTGCAAACTTCTGATCTGCAAAGAAGTCTTGTTTCTCTACTACTTGTTTTCCCAATCTCTGGCAAATTACCCAAAACAACTGACTCAACAGTGTGAAATTCACTATCTGATTGCTTTCTCCGTTTATATCAATAGCCGCTTCTCCATTATGACGGAGGAGCGTCACCTCCCCTGCTGAAGGCCAGGAAAGGCAAGGACATAAATATAATGATAATAAAACACTTTTGTTATCATTTTATTTTGCATCCTTCATGCTGCAGCCATACCGAGGGAGTGGCGGGGACATCTCCAATGATGCTGCAGCAAGCACCAGGGAGGAGGGGGGAGTGGTGGGACCTGCTAAGTGCGCATGATGGTTTGGCCGCCCCCAGAGGGGCGGCCAAACCATCATGCACACTTCCCCATTTTCTACCTAGTTGTGTTGTACAGCTAGGAGGAGAAACCAACACAGGCTCCCAGTCAATGTCTGAGCTCCCAACCGATGCACTCAAACCAATCCCAGCGCTGCTCACTTGCTGGGAATAGCATTCCCAGCATGTGAGCAGTGCTGGGATTAGGAGCCTGCGTAGTGTGTGTGCAGCAGTTCCTGGAAGGGGGCAAGGATCGGGAGGAAGGCGGCCGTCCTAGCAGGTAAGTGCAGCAGGTAAGTGCTTTATTATTTACTCTGTCTTTCTTTTGTCCCCCACCCCACCACTTCACAGTTCCAGCAGGCGCTACCGCTTCGTATCAATTGCCCTGAAGAAGACCGGGTTAATTTCTCCCCAGTATCCATTTCTCTAAACCACATGATTCAGAGAAATGGAACTTGTTCCAAACTGCCTGTTCAAATAGGACATCACTTTTGTATACTTTGTCCTGATTACCTCAGTGGACACTGAAATGGCTCAGGGAGAATCAAAGGGCCTTCCATACTGCCATCAGCTCCCTCTAATTCGAAGGAATGAAGAGCATAACTGCCTCACTACTTCCCCTGGGTTGTCTTTAAGCTTAGAAATACGCCCTATCTCTTTTTGCTGGTGTCTGTTGTCAACACCATCGGAGAACGATCTGAAAGGGAAATTCCCTGTGCAAATTGACAGGATTTCTGAGATGGGGATAAGGGAGTCATAATCGTTTGAGACTGCTTATCAATATTTCAGAATGTGGCCCACCAATGGCTCCAGATGCAGCCTGTCCTATGGGATCACAAACAGACTGGGAGCCTATAAAGACAAATTAGAATTAGAATTTTGTTTGGAGAACATCAATAACTGCAATATCAACTGAGTGCCAAACAAGAAAAAACTACAGTCTCTTCTTGAACTTGTAGGAATTGTGTTGCTGAAGCTTGTTCCTGTTTCAATAACACCAACAGTCTTTAATCTCTTGCCTTTCCTTTTTTTTAAAAATTGATGTTTAGCTGTGATTCAAAATAGAATACTAAACCTGAAAGGTCTCCCTTGATTTTCCCTTAGATTTACATAGGAGACTCGGCTAAGCTCGTAGTACTTGTGTTAACACTGCGATCATTGATAGACAGAAGGGGCTGGGTAGTTAAGGCAGTGCTGTGAGTGGTGTGGGCAGGCAGGCTAAGGCCAGGAACGATAGCCTTCAACCCACCTGGAGTGCTAAGCAAGTGCTGAATGGGGCTCTAAATGTCTTTGGGGCAAGTTCTTGCAGGCAGCATCACCTAGTAGGATTATAGTGGTTCCGGGCAATAGGACACATCCCTGAGCCCACTAGCAAGTTTACGGCAGCTACGTTGCCCCATTGTGATGCAACCTTTCACTTTGGAATGAGTTTTATTATCGGTATCAGGCAACTAGAACTAGCTGGGACATCCCTGACATATCCCAATATGAGTATTGTTCGGAGCACACAGTTTACTATACAGTCTAGGACTGCAGTCCAGAAATCTGGTATTTGGGACAATAACCAAGCAAAGTGATGGAAGTCAGCGTCTGCAGCACCCGAACAGCAGAGTGCGCCTCCAATGCCAGACCCATCCACCACAGACTCATCAGTGTGTGGTACATACAATGTAGAAACGTCACATGTATGAGTCTCAGTCTATAGTTAAACGAAAGCATGTTAGTGTGGTAGTGACAGGGGTTCCATTTGCCTTCCGTTAAGTCATCCCCCAGATCAGTCTGCCATTTTGACAGTCTTTTAGGCTTAAGCACAGGGGCCTTATCTTGCACTGTAAAGTAAAGGCAGGTGATTAATCTCCTGGGGGAGGAGGTGCCTAGCACAAAGTCTACCACAAGCAGTGTCTCAGGGTCACAGAGAATGAGCCTTACGCTGCTCTGCAGGCACTGTGCAGTCGATAATAAAGGAAAATGTCTAGTGGCATGCAATGGATGCAGGTCTACAATTCCAGCAGCGACAGAAAGATAGAAATTCACCATCTAAGTATAAGTCTCCTACTGTCAGCAAGCCCAGCCTACACAGCCAACATTTAGTAAGATCATCTGCAGCCAGAGGTCAGGGCAAGGTTGTCGCCGATTGGGAGGCTGGCAGAATACAGGCAGCCAAGTCAGGCTCTACTGCAAAGAAAGTTCCAGGCCCCGGCAGTGCACTGAATTGTGAAAATATCTGGTTGCGGGTGCCCCAGTGTGGTGCAAATCACTGTGTTCATGGAGCATGCTCCGGTTTGTCCCTCTCTTTCGCAATGTGGGACAGGAAGTGGATAGGGTGTATCCAGTAGTAAGTGTAGTGTACCTGTGCGCAGTAGTAATACAGTTCAGCATCCGGGAGGCATATGCCCCCTTGCTCGAAGGGCAGTGGCAGCACCTCCCAAGCGAGCCACGCCTGTCTGCCAGCCCACGCCGACTGAATTAAAAGTGATCGAGTTCATGTGAATAATTCTCTGGTAAGTGAAAGAGGGATTATCACAAACAAATAGATGAGTTTGGGTAACGCCACCATTTTGGCAATGACCATGTGGCCGGTGAGTGACAATGGCAGTCGTGACCAAACTGGGATGAACTCCCCTATTCAGTCCACTGTTGTGCCATAGTTCTCTCTCCAGACCTGAATTATGTCCCTGCTAATCTGGATCCCTAAATATTGGACACTGTCATTTTGCCACTCAAGAGGATATTCGGGGGAAGTGTTGTGTACACTCTGAGTGGAAAGAGTGTTAAGTTCGACCAGATGATGGCAATTCCAGTTAATATAGTGTAGTGGATGAATTCTCACAGTAGGAGTGCAAGTTTTGTGGATGGGTCTCTCACATATATAGTTATGTCCTTCGCATAAATGAAAACAATTAGTTGCCGTGTTTTATAATTGAGGCTGTGGTCAGCACGATGTTGCTGGAGGTACCACAAGTGGCACCATTGCAGTGGCATTGAGGATCTAGGAGCGTCATCATCCATGCATGGTGCCTCAATTTATGGCGATGAGGCCAGAGACTGTCCCATTTATATGGAGTCTGGCAGTTGGGAGTGTATATAGAAGCTTAATCCACTGGAGGAAGCTGGGACTGAAACCAATGCGCCATAAGAGAGCAAATAGGTTAGGACAGTGGTTCCGAAATGTTTGACTCCTGAGGACCCATATTGAGTCACCACTAGAAGCCGCGGTCCCCAAGCAATTTGAATGATTTAAATTTCAAATATTAAAACAGTAATTTGAAAAAAAAACACATGTGCACACAAAACAAATACTCAAATTACTAAGGATTTTGGGGTCAGAGGCACGACCATTTCATTTAGCACCTCACAGTTAGCGACACATTGCGAGTGTCAAATTGCGAGTCGCTAAATGAAATGTATAAAAGTGTGTTTAACACTGTTTGGGATTCCCAATGGGGTCGCAAATTGCGTGGCTCATTAATATTAATGAGCCTCTCGCAATTTGCCAGCCCATTGGGAATGCCAGCCCTCCCATGGATGGTGGCCTGCTGGGCTCAGCAGACCACCATGTCTAGGACTGCTTTTAAATAAAGCAGTTTTATTTTTTTTAAATGCAGCCCGTTTTCCATGCATTTTAAAAAAAAGAAAGTGAAACGTTTTTGTTTCATTTTTTAAAGGCAGGCAGTGGTCCATGTGACCACTGCCTGCCCTTAAAAAATAATTTTGCATGCATTTGGAAAGGGGAAAGGGTCCCCTGGGGACCACTTTCTATTTGCAAATGAATTACCATCTACTTAAAGTAGGTTGTAATTGCGAGTGGTTTGCGACCGCAGTTGCGTTCGCAAAACATTTGTACATGGTTTTGAGACTCACTATTTGGAAGGGAATGCCCCTTCTAAAAAGCAAGTTGCAAAACCTATTTAGCGAGTCACAAAAAAATTGCGCCTCACAAAATAGGCTATGTACATGGCCCAATAGGTTTTTGCATGCGCAAACGGGTTGGCGAACCCGTTTGCGCATATAGAAACGGGTCGTACATCTGGCCCTTAGTATTTCATATTGAAGGAATTTGCAAAAAAGGAAAACAAATAATGGCAAGGTTGGTGCTGCATCTCCGTGACTAACCTTTAAATTGGTGGTTTTATTTCGCAGTACAAGGCTCCTGCTCCTGCCAGGGTCAGACTAGAAACCCAAAGCAGCCCTGGCAAATGTTTTCAGACCACTCTCCACACGGTGCACCCAAGTGTGGGGAGTGAGCCTGACCACTACGAAGGGGACTTTGGGTGGCTCTCACCCTCAAAATATTTAGGAAACAATGGTGCATTGTACAACACATTTTTCATTATATATTGAATGTTATTAACTTTTAATGAATAGTAAATGAAGGCCATACTATGCACCAGGATGCGACAATCTTTGTTGGGGTTCTTCACTGATTCCCTTATTATCACCCTCCAACAGTGCCTCTCATCTTTCCATAGCCCCTCTGTCACATGTATTGCATTTGTTTTATAGCATCTCATACCATTGTAGGATGTCAGAGCAATTTACATCACACACATATAGAGACAATGAATCATACATGTAAATCAGTGTATAGAAAATGTTACATAAGGTAAAGGGGACTACAAGGTGTATTCACATGTCATTCATACTGGTAGGCATTTTTAAAGAGTGCTTGGACTGGAAAAGCACAAACTCAGGATTCAGAACATAACACAGTGGCTAGCGCTGACTGTAACATTAAAAATGTATTTCCACCCAAATTTACCTTTTTAGCAGCGTCAGAATAATGAATGACTGGGAAAAACATAAGTTACTAACTGGTACCATGCAGTTTGCAAGCAGCTCTTTGATGACAGTTTATAGGTCCCACTGCTATATTACTATTGTCACTTATGAAGTGCACAGTAACAAAAGAATCTCTGTGACAAAGGCAGTAACCATCGACCTATGCACATAAAATACGGCTTTTTAAAATGCATGTTACACGTTCTTTGCAGTAGACATATTAACCCTCTGTACTACATTAGTTAAGTCAAAGCTGCCACTCAAGAAAACTCATCTCTCTCCAGCAGGTACATTAATCACTGGCTTTATCTTGACACTTTTATTGTTGCTCGAAAGCTGCTATTTATACAAGAAACTTTCCTGTGCTTTTAAAACTGCTGCCTACGGACCCCCTGGGAATCTGTCACGGACCCCTGGGGGTCTGCAGACCCCAGTTTGGGAAACACTGGGTTAGGACACTCCAGCAAATTGAAGGCTTTAGTGGCATCGAGAACACTACTATTACTGGAAGGTTTGAGGGACTCTACTATTACTGAAAGCTGCGGGTTTAGTGTGTGGAGCAGAGCAAAGAAAGTGCGGAAGCTGTGGCTTGTCGAGCAGCTGAGTACAAATCCCGAATTATCTGGCTTCACAATCTCGGGTAGGAGAGGCAGGAGGCGAGCAGCAATCATTTTAGCCAGCATTTTATTGTCCACGTTTATCATAGAGAGAGGCCTAAATGAGTCTAATTTATTCTATGGTTTGTCTGCCTTGAGGAGGATGACATGGAGAGCCTCCCTCACGAAGGGTAGTAGCTGACCCGCATCTCTAGCTTCTCTAATATTGCCAACAGTTGGGGCGCCAGCTCCTCCACATATCATTTACAAAAGTGGATGGTCAAGCTGTCCATTCCCAGGGCCTTTCTCCCTTCCATGGTTCGGATTGCCTGAATGATATCATATTTGGTGAAGGGGTAATATAAATAAAGTCTGTGATTGTTGTCTAGCCAAAGCAGTTGTATGGAGTTGAAGTGGTATGTTAGTCTGTCAGGTTGTACTTTCCCTTGGCAGGATATAGGTCGGCATAAAATCTGCACATAGTCTGGACAGTGTCCTCCAAGGAGTGTTGGAGTTCTCCAACGGTGTATAGTTGTTCAGTAATTTAGAAGCTACTCCAATGCTTCTTGAGCAATATTTCAAGAGTCAGACTCGCACTGTCACCCTCCCCATAGCGGCGGGCAGTGGCCTCTTTGTTTCGGAAGCATACTTCGTTGTCTGCGCAGTCTTCATAGTCTGACAGTTTGTCACAGAACTGAGCGAACTGCCTTTGAGTCAGCTGTGTCAAAAAAAGCAATGTTCAAGCTGTTGGAGTTTGCGCTCTAGTGTATGCAGTCACATGTGCAAGTCGCATAGGATATCAGATCAACACTCTTATCCCATATCTCAGCTAAGAAATCTGGTGCGTCCATGTTTGCCCGTATACACAGGTAATTGTGATGCTGACCCAGGAGGATCCCATGTAGAATCCTATAGCTGCCCTCTTTATCTGTCAGGGACTTCATAGCTCACCACTGTAGTCCTCTCCTGAAAATCTCAGCATCCCCTCGTGCATATGCTGAGTACTCGGAGATGTGCACTTCTCCCATACACCCCGATCGCAGGCATGTTTGAGTGTGCTCAGTAAGGTGGATCTCTTGCACTAGTGCAATTTCCGTGTTCCGATGGCAAAGGTAACCACATTTTTGTCTCACCTTTTGAGCATCATTCAGCCCTCTAACATTCCAAGTCACAATACCAGTCATGCCTAAGGGAGGGTCAGTCAAGTCTCCCACAGTCAGCTCTATCGGGCATGTTGCAAGCCAGGTCTCCCATGATACTCTAGGACGCTAGGGGCTCATGAGAATGGTGTGTAAGGCATCAAGAGATATGGCGAGAGAACTTCTAACAGGTGAACAACCCACCATTTCAATCCCCCACCCATTTCAACCACCCAAACCAGTTGAAGAAAATCACTTTTCCGTTGAACAAAAGAGCAGTCAGAGGACACAGTGGTAATCATTTCTTAGACAGGGCAGTGAGTTGGGCGATCTCCAGGACCCGCATTGGGGACAGGTGGCCAGGAGTGAACATATCAAATGCGGCAAATAGGAGGTCAGTGATTGTCGCTGATATGGCTGCCCTGTGAGTCTGCTTCCCAGGGTTTACAGGAGTGCGTACGACAAAATTTACAGGCCAACTTGGGATCTGTGAAAAGGTGAGTTTTCCCATTACGGGTGTCTCATAGCTTGGCTGGGTAAAGGAGGGTGGAAGAGATTCTCAGTTTCATCAACAGCTGTTTTGCAAGGACCTATTCTTTGTGGGCTGACAGCACAGCAAAGTTGAAATCCGGGTAGATTGATATTCTGTTGCCCTGGTATTGGAGCTCTCCTTGTTCATCTGCAAGGCACAGGATAGTATTTTGTCTCTATAATGGAGCAATCATGCTATAATGAATCGTGTCAAAGCCCCCAGCAGGGGCCCAAGGATTGGTGTGCACTTTTCACAGAGAACAAGGTAGTTAGGTCGTCTCCAAACAGTGTGGAGGGGGGACTCTGTAATTTTCCACAGTGGTGTTGGAGGTAAACTCGGGGAGTCCCAGGACTTTAATATTGTTGCACATGGAGTGGGCCTTAAAAACTTCATTTTTGGCTTTTATCACCTCAAGAAACTTTTCCATTCATAAAAGTTGCTCCATTTGTGTCACCACTCCATCTTTTAGAGTCAGAGCCTTGCTCTTCCAGCTGGTCCAGATGGTTATCATGTTTATCAAGATGGTTACTCATACAGTCGAGGCTGCTGGTCAACGTGTCAATCTTAGTGTCTATGATTTTTAGCCTCTTGCACCCCAAAATCTTCTCAGGAGCAGGCTCGCCAGAGTCATCCTCACCCGCGGTCTCAGGGTACATCACTTGTCATGGACCATTTCCGCCTTGTGTTTGTCTGGTTTCCCATCTTCAAGTCAGTACAAGAGGCAGGGATCCTGTATGTCGTACAGGCGGGGTTGCAAAAGAGTTGTAATGTCAGGGGAGCAGATGAACTTTTACTCCCTCTCACTAAGCCGCCAAAGATATGTAGCCAGGGGCCTCAACGTGGGCTCAATATTTTACGAAAGCGGATGCCACCCCTGGGTCTGTCCAAGGGGCTTGAACAGGCCTTGGTCTCAAAGGAAATTGTGACAATGGCAGTCAGCAATGCCCCCCCTCTATATCTTTTGGTTAACCCATTGGTGGGAGTTAACGCTGCTTAATTATGGTGGTGATGTCCTGTGATGACCTGCCTCAACCCAGCACTTGCTTGGGGGCACAAGCAGGCCGCAAGCCGCCCGGGGTGGCAGCCAGCCTGATCTCCAGAATGCCCCACAAAGAGTGCATAATGGGATAAGGTGGAGAGCAGACCCCCATCCATGGCCCGCAACAAACAAACAGCTTGAGCATAAAACCCACCGGGCAGCAATACCTCTTCCTATTCTTAATTTAGCTGTGACTGGAGGCCCGCCCTTCGTGATGAAGGGATCATGGTACCATATCCATGGCACAGCCTGAGCAGCTCACATTCTGTCTAGAGGCTTCTCCAGCAGTTGTTGGCACCGGACCCGTGCCCGGTCACACCGCCATCAGCACCGCAGTGCAGGGGGCACAGCGGCAGTCCCAAAGGGGCGAGCACCGAGTCTGCTGCATCATCCGGAGCCTGTAGGCCTCCATCGGGCCACTCTACAGAATCCAGCCCTGACAGAGCAACTTCATCTTCTTCTTCGCACTGGCTGCTCAGCGGCGGGGCTGTCTCACCAAC
The DNA here is from genome assembly GCF_964261635.1 of Lissotriton helveticus. Taxonomy (NCBI): domain Eukaryota; kingdom Metazoa; phylum Chordata; class Amphibia; order Caudata; family Salamandridae; genus Lissotriton; species Lissotriton helveticus. The sequence continues at coordinate 1,375,880,251 of NC_136069.1, read as the reverse complement.
ACTCCACTCAGGTGGGATCATATATTGAAGGGCAGGGATGGCAAATATGTGTTTGGATTTATCTCGGATTATTCTCAGGGCCAGCGGAGCCTCACTCAGTGGTGGCCACCTTGCGGGCCAGCTCTTTGGTGCCCCAGCTTTCCTACCTTTAGGTAAACATACAACCCCAAAATCCATCTGAAGCCAAGCTCCAGAGTACACAAGGTTCTGCGATGGAAGAAACAGAGACTTCTTGTAATTCAGGAAGAATGCAAATATGTTTAGAGTCCACTCCTTCTACTGAACATTCTTGTTCAGTGTCCTGCAATTAAGAATCACTCAACAGATTGTCCACATAAGGATAAACAAGAACATTTTTCTTAAGAAAAAATGCAATTATAGGAACAAGAATTTTAGTGGACACTTGTTGATGCTTTAACAGGAATGGTAGAACTCGAAACTGCAAATGATTCTCCCCCTAATGCGAACTTCAGAAATATCTTTGATATTCCTAGTTGATGGGCACATGCAGGTAGCCATTCTTGAGATCTATTGACAATCTCCTAGGGGTGCTTTTTTATTGAAAAAAATCAGAGTACCAGCATTTCCTCTCTTTGATTTTGGAGCCAGTAATACTCAGTTCTTCTCCACAAAAATAGGTATACTTGGAGACAGAGCCTGACTCTTGCTGAGATCCCTCGGCCAAGGAGTTATAACAAGATGATTTACCAGAAGTCAGGCTTAAAGATCCAAGGTATAACTCAAGGAAATCAATTGGTTCCCCAAAATGTCTTTGACCTCCTCCTGCCATGCCCTCTGAAACCAACAATATTTTGTACGAACCACTTCTGAATGGTTACATTACATAATTTTGCCTTCAACCATATTTCTTTAGATTGATGAGTGCCCACCAGCTTACTCCAAAAATGTTTTGCAAAAGATATGACAGACAAACACAAAAATTGCCTTAGCCATAATGCTGGTGGCCATTGCTAGACCACTTGGTATTGCCAATGCTTGTTATATTTGTTATAACCTCTGGTCTGGTATTTAAAAGGTTGAGTATGATTCCTGCTCTTAAACAAAAAAGGCATTTTCAGGAGTCAGGCCTTTTATATCTGCTTTCTAATTCCTACAGTAATTATGCCTTCAGGCAGATGCCATTACCCCAGTTCTCACAGCCGAAGCCTTTAGGATGTCAATGGTTATGTCTAAATTATATTTTGCCTGTGATTCTGTAGATGCCAAAGGTTGACATACATCTTCTCTCTCATTTTTTTTAGTTTGAAAAGGAAATTTATTGAAGTAATATGAGATAGTACAATAAATACAGAAAAGGGGGATACAATCTTAACTGTATAATCTGTTAATCAATTTGAAAGAAAGGGAAATGAGGGGAACGGGGGAAGGGAGGGAAGGGAAAGTAAATGATATATATAAAATACTACTCTTAGCATAACCACTTATGTAAATAGTAATAATTGTGAAAAAACATAATTAAAAAACATAAAAAATGAAGTAAGCAAGAATAAAAAACAGTAAAAACAGTTCATGGAGGTTCAGGAACTTCTTCAATACGGAGGTTATGAGTTTGTGATACATTTGCAGAAGTGTCTAGAAAATTAGTAATTAGTAATAAGTGACCATAAACATTCTCGTTTTATAGCAAGGGATACAGGATGGACATATGCTCTATCTCACCTATGATTGTAACAGACCCCATACCACCAAGCGTGATAAGAGATGTTAGTGGTGTTTTTCCTTGCCCTAGTAATTTGTTGAAAGGCAACCACAAGAAGTAAATCTACAATATGAAAAGTGTTTAGATAGGATTCCCATGCCGAAGATACACTACCTAAAAATATATTAACAAAAGTGAAGGGTATCTGTGTATGAAAAATATTGTTAATTTGATTCCAGACCAGCAACCAAACATAAACAAGGGGTCAAGTGAATAACATGTGATGCAAATCAGCAAGGGGCTTGTTACAGAACCAACAAGAAGAAGAGAGAGAAGGGTTTATTTTGTGCAAGGAAGTAGGGGTTAATAGTAATCTATTATAGATAAAAATAAATAATGTTTGGGTAGTATTAGCAGCTCAGAGGATTTCCTGATCTTAATCCAAATTTTGTTCCAAGTAGAAACAGATAGGGACAATTTGAGATCCGCCTCCCATAACATTTCTGCTGTGGTTTTATCACAAATAACTGGGGAAGAGGAGAGATGTTTATATATTTGAGATGCAGACGAAGAAAGAGACAAGAGCGGAAGAATGGTGGGAGGAGAACAAAAGGGGTAATGGATGTTAAATTATTGTATGTTGATTGGATCAGCATAGTTAGAGAGGTATATTTAGATAGACAAGAACTAGGGAGAGAAAAATGCACTTGAGCAGCTGAAAAAGAGATACACGTATCATTCTGGAAAAGTTGATAAACCCAGTGAAGTCCGTTAGCGTGCCACTCCTTCCAAAAGATGACTCTATGATTCATTTTTAGACAATTATTATTATACCATAAAGAGGATTGCATGAAGCAATCTTTAGGTGAAAGGTGATCAATAAATAAAGGTTGAAGAATTTTGCAACTGTTATTGAAAATAGGAAGAGAAAGGGAGAGAGGTCGATGAGTCAAAGATAAGATTTCCTGGAATGAAAAAGGATAAAGAAATTGCTTTTCGATAATAGTCCACAATGGTAAACCCGAATCATCATTGTTTTTTTGAAGTAAAAGAGAAGTTTACTTAAGAAAAAATGCAGTATGATAGGTTTGAAAATCTGGGAAGTTGCCACATCCTAATTGTTGTAGGTTTAAGTTTAAGTAAAGACATACGCGGTTTCTTATTATTCCACAGAAATTTCGATAATATAGAATACATTATTTTAAAATGTGAATTAGGAATGTTTATGGGAAGATTGGATGTATAAAAGAGTATTATAGGAACTAACTTCATCTTTATTGTGTCAAGGCGGCCCCACCAGGATAAAAATAAAGGATTCCACTTGGATGTCGCATTTTTTAATAATGTTTGTAATTCCTTTAGCTTTATTGTACCAGACTCTTTACTGAAAGATTTAAACCACAGACCTCAGTATTTTATTTTATCTGGGTTCCAACGAAAACCAGAAGAAAGGAAATCTAAGTTTATAACCAGAAACAGCAGTAAAGGACTGAACTTCCGATAGAAAGGCCGGTAATGAGGATTCAGGTTGTGATAGAAAAAGTAGAATATTGTCAGCGTAAGCAGAGAGTTTAATTCATTAGAGCCATATTTAAAACAAATAATATTTGAATTGGAGCGAATTTTAATCAAAAAGGGTTCAAGAGCTAAAATAAAAAGAAGAGGAGAAAGAGGACAGCCCTGTCTTACCCCACGATGTAAAGGAAAGGAGGAAGAAACAAGACCATTAACCAAAATGGAGGAAACAGGAGAGGAGTAAAGCAAGGAAATATAATTTATACATTTTTGACCAGAACCAAACCAAGACAGAGTGGAGAAGATAAAAGACCAACCAACTCTGTTGAAAGCTTTTTCAGCATCAAGAGATATAGCTGCTAAAGTCCATACATAATTTAGCTTTAGTAAGAACATTATAAAAGAGTCTAGTATTGTCGGAGAGATGTCTTCCTTTAATAAAACCACATTGTTCTCTTCTGATTAATTGGGGTAAAGATTTCTCTAAACGAAAAGCTAAACTTTTTGCAAATTTTTTAGATGGGCCTATAGTTTTTACAAAGACTATGATTTTTACCCTCTTTGGGAAGAAGGCAAATCAGGGCTTCTTTGAAGGAGTCACTAGACTTTTTCGAAGAAATTAAGAAATGAAATAGAAGATGTGGTTTAGGGATAAGAAGATGAGAGAAATGAGAGTAAAATTCAGCCGTAAAACAGTCAGGTCCTGGGGCTTTTCCCTGTTTAATAACTCAAATAGCAGAAAGAATGTCTGATTCCCGAATTTCTTCATCTAATACAGAGAAATCTAGACCAGTAGAAGGAGGAGTGTTAAAAGAGGATATGTATTGTAATATAAGGTCCTGGGACACTGGGTTTTCAGGAGTGTAAAGAGTTTGGAAGAATTGGGTAAATTGTGATAAAATGTCTTAATTTTTGTAAACTGAGTGGTTGTTAGAGGACAGAATAGAACTAATTTTAGTGCTTTTTTTAACTTTAAGATAATTGTCTAAAGGTTTCCCCGCTTTATTTTGACCCCCATAATATTTAGCTGAGGAGATAAGCAAAAATGAGTTAGCGTTGTCTGTCGATAATTTGTTAAATTCAAATTTGGCTTTGATTAATTGATCCAAGGAAGATTTAGAATTTGTCTGGAAAAAAGAGTGTTCTCATTGCTTGATATGAGACGTAAGAGATTGTAAGGTATGTAAAGAGGATTTCCTTTGTTGGGATACAAAGGAGATAATAACGTCTCTGGAGGCTGCTTTAAAGGCATCCCAAACAATCTGTGGAGACACATCAGGAGTCTCCTTTTCATGGAAGAAAGTGGAGGTAAAAGATTCAAATTGTTGAGTAAAATTGGAAACCAGTAAAAGAGTTGTTAAATCTCCATCTACGAGTACCATGATTAGGGGGAAGAAGGTCGAGATCTAAAGAGACGGGAGCATGATCGGATATCAATATTGAACCAATATCCGGGAATGATATGTTGGGCAAGTGCTTTTCAGGTGAATAAGTAGTCTAAACGAGATTGAGAAGAGTGTACTGGAGTAAAGAAAGAGTATTCTTGGAATGTAGGATCACATACCCGCCAGACATGTACTAGAGATCTTTGTTGAATAGTGGATGTGAATGACATCAATTTAGATAATATTGTAGGCCAAAAAGTAACATCTGGGGCAGTGGGTGCATAACAATTAAGAAAAGTCAAGGGAATATTATTTAATAACAATGAGACCCATCTACCCGCATCATCAAAATTAGGTGAAAGAATTTTCGAATCAAGAAAGCAAAGACATGGCCAACCCACTGACGTTTAAGTTTAGTTATTTCTTTTTCTAAAACATGAATTTCTTGTAATAACGCTATATCACACTTTAAATTAGATAAATGAGAAAGTACCCGTTGCCGTTTTATAGGAGAACCCAAACCTTTAACATTCCATGAAACAACTCTTTAAGTCATCTACAATAATTAATGAAATATAGACTAAATATAAAAAATAATATAACAATTAAAATGTAACAATAAGCTATATGTGATAGTGATCAGCATACTTTTGAATTAACAGGGTGATCAAGATGAGAAGCATATAGGAGGAAATGAGTCGTTGTGAAAAAGAAAGAATGAGAGAAAGAGATATGAGTGATTGATAAAAAGTAAATATAGAAAGGTGAAAATAGGGAAGGGAAAACAGCAAAAAAAGAAAAGGTGACTGAAGACAGATAAACAAGATAATGAAAGAACGTAAAAAGAAATATGATAAATAAAAAATATACCTCAAACATTCCAGAAATGTGAGAAACCATTGCAAGAAATATGAGCAAGATGAAAGTAAAAAAGTCACTGAAGATGAATGAAAGAATTAACCAGATAAAAAGAGGAAAACAATGAAGTAAGAGATCAATATTTATAAAAACAAAAGAATGAGAGGAGATGACGTAAATTGACTGAAGCAAAATAATATAGGGAAGAAAAGGGAGCCTACAGTTAGGAGACAGAAATAACCTAGAAAAAGGAAAGGAGAGTGGAGAAGGGAAAAGGCAACAAAGAAAAAACATATATTATAGAAATCATCAACATAATGACTAACTACAGAAAGCATAAACAAATCGAGGGTGGCGAAGCCACACAAGGAAAATGGCACAATTAACCGGGCAAACCCAAGGCTGATCAGGGAGGGAGGACATCTTCGAAACGGAAAATGAATAAACAGAGAATATAGGAAATACTGCACCTAATAAAAAAGGAAAACATCACAGGTGAGTACTACTTGAGAACAACATATGGGAAAACAAGAAACTTCAATAAATGAGTACATTACAACAGTATTTTAAACAACAGAACATATCAAATGAGGGACAACATGAAAACAAACATTAGCTTGTCTGGATAGTTCCATCTCCTCTTCTTTACACTGTTTCAAGAACTGTTGTAAGGATGCAGGATCTTCATAGTTTGTGGTCTTGTTCTTGTTCTCATTTGCCACTTTAAAAAAACATGGGTGGAAGAGATCAAATCTGGCATTGAGATTCCGGAGTGCTGATCTCATGTCTAAGAACTTCTTCCTTTGATCGGCCGTTCCTTAGCGTAATCTTGAGCAAAAAAGAGACTGGAGCCCTGCCGGTAATTGGGGCCCTTGAGTTTAGCTGCTTGTAAAACCTTCAATAAGTCGGTATACTCCAAAAAAATGGATTATAACTCCTTTAGGTTTGGTGGAAGAGGCCACCAAAGTTGGAGTGCGACCCAAACTGTGTGCTCTTTGGATGTTTAGGACTGGAGAAATAGGAAGACCAAGCACTTGTGGAAGAAAGGATTAGGAAAAAATAGCATTTGCACCTTCCAAGCCCTCCGCAAGACCATAAATGTGTAAAATATTACGCCTATTGCAGTTTTTTAAATTTTCAACTTGCTTTTTGAGAAGTGAGATCTCAGAATTCATCAAATGAACTTGGCTTAGCACAACCTGGGCAGACTGCATTTGATGTTCAATCTGTGTAACTCTACTTTCCATAATGGACCATTTGTCATCAAGATCCTGAAGCCTGTTATTAGATTCCTCCACGTAAGGCTGAAGAGCTCTGATCTCAAGCAGTACTTCCATTGTAATTGGTGGAGGAGATTTAGAAGGAGAGGGAGGACCCTTTTTGACACGTTTCCCAGAAGACGATGTAGATGAAGTGGTTGCATTAGAAGTCAGACTGTTGGTAGAGAGCGGAATATTAGATGATGCTCCTAATATTTCTTTGCTGGGAAAAGATGATGCACTGTCTGAATGATTTATATGTTGCCGGAAAGAGAAGAGTAAGGATTATAGTCCACCAAGGATGAAAATGTTAAGGAGGAATTAGTGAGTCGACAAGCAGACTTTGTTCTGCCTATAGAATGAATACTGAGCAAAAAGTAAAGGTATGAAAACACCAGAATCGCAAAAAGCAGTAATATGCGGTAAAATATTCGTAGCAATCAATGAAGAGAATTCCTGTTGAGGAGGCAATAAATCGTTCTGGAGAACAGATAGTTAAAAGTCCAGCAAAATAAGGAAAACTCTTTGAACTCTCTTTGAATGTGGTAATACTTTTACTTCATAATCCTCTGGACAATATGCAGTTCTGTGTAAAATGTGAGCGGGATGCTGGAAAACCAAGTACTTTATCCAGAAGCAAAAGGAAGACTTATTGCACCAGTTATTTCGTATGAGAATATTATCTCAAGAAGCCACATTAACCACAATGGTAAATATAAATCCATGAGGAAAAATCACCTTCTATATCCAATTAGTGGTTCCACATAGAAATATAGTCCTTGTAATTATCAAGCATTACTGTGGCGTATCTCAGAAATCACCATATGAAGAAAAGTACATTATGAGACAAAATTATCCTTGACACAGCTGTTCAGGTAAAGAAGCAATGCGCACAAATTAGTTCATCAAATACATCAAACTGATCGAATTTGGGCAAGGAACACACATTTGGCACAAAAACTTAATTTGATAAATATTTCCCGTTATGTGATGTAACGGGGTGAGCAAAACAAAAACAAAATGGCTGGCGCAATCTCCGTGAGGAAAAACGCGCCGGCCATTCTGACTGTTGGACTTGGCCCTTTTTCCAGGGTCATCCCTGAACTTTTTGCCTTCCTCCTATATTTTTTCTGACCTATTGGCTATTTTATGACTCTGGGCACTTTATCACTGCTGATCAGTGGTAAAGTGCATATGCTCTCCCTATTGTAAATTAATGTATGAATTAGTGATTCCATGATTGGCTGGTTGGGTGTACCTGTCATCCCCTAGTACAGTGCACCAGGAGTGTCCAGGGCTTGTAAACCAAATGCTGCTAGTGGGCTTGCAGCACTGGTTGTGCCATCCACAGAAGCAGCCAGTAAAATTGTGTCTCAGGTCTGCCATTGCAGAACCTGTGTGCAGTCTGGTACTGCCATGTTGACTGAGCACGTGCACCCACTTGCCAGTCCCTAAACCTTCCCTTTTCTTCATATCAGACACCCCTATGGTAGGCCGAAGGGCAGGGTGTATTGTAAGTATAAGGTAGGACAAGCCCTGGTATGTGTGGCATGTCCTAATAGTGAATTACAGCCATTTTCGTTTTTCACTATTGCAAGGCTACCTGTTCTCCATAGGCCAGAATGGGCAGCTAGATTATTACATTTTATAATCCTGACTGACTCTGAGAATACGGTAGAAATTCGAGTTTAGTATGCCTGAACTCAGAATGATAAAATACATCTTTTAGTGAAGTTGATTTTAACATACTGTGTTTGAAAATGCCACTTTTAGCAAGTAGGTATTTTCTTGTCTAACTATCCAAGCCTGCCTCTGCTAGGTTGTGTATTCCTTGTCTGGAGTTTGGTGACAGGGGGTGGGGGATTCCAGGAGACAAGGTGAGTCCGCCCAGTGGTGAATAGAGAGATCTGTATCTAGATGGAAGGGAGGAGTTGCACCTGGGACCTGAATAGGGCTGTGCCTTCCCTCCACAATGCTGCATCCCCCACCCCCGTGATGCGTCTGATGTCTCTGCCTTGCACTGTGAAAGGAGAGAAGGAGTCATGTCAACAGAGTGCTCCAGGGCTGTGCCTTCCCTCCACAATGCTGGCTCCACCTCCTGTGGGGCGTCTGATGTTTCTGCCCTGCACCGTGAAAGGAAAGAAGGAGTCATGTAAACAGGTGCTCCAGGACTGACCAGAACCGGTTTGGATTAGGCAAAGGCACCTCTGCCCTCAGAGGACAAAGGATTGTGGAGTATAAATAGTGGGACCCTGATCCCAAGAATTTAGATCACTTTTGGACAAACAAGAAGAAACCTGTGCTGAGGAGAGGAACCTGAAGAAACTAAGGAGAGACTATCGCTGAAGGGCTGCTTGGGGGATTGGCCTGCAGTGAAATGAAATGAAATGAAAGAAGGATTTATAGAGCGCATGGCTGCCTGGGAGCATCCCAGCGCTGGTGAGTGAGCTAGCGGGAGTGGAAGATGAAATTTATGGGAAGAGCCAGGTTTTCAAGAGCTTGCGGAAGGCAAAAAGATTGGATTCGGCGTGCAGGGGCAGAGGCAGGGAGTTCCACAGATTTGGGTCATTGTAGGAAAAGAGGCGGCCCCCTGAGCGAGCCCTCTTAATTCTAGGGATGGAGGCAAGGTGAAGGTGGGCCGACCGAAGATTTCTGGAAGATTTGTGAGGTCTAATAATATCTTTTAGGATGCGGGGTCCCTTGCCATAGAGAATTGTATGGGTAGTGCAAAGGGATTTGACGTGTACTCTCTCCTGGATAGCCAGTGGAGCGATCTTAAGGCGGGTTTTGCTGAGCTCCTGTTAGTGCCGGTTAGCAGCTTGGCTGCAGAATTTTAGACGACCTGTAGTGTGGCGATTACTTTCTTGGGGGCCCCAAGGTAAAAGGCGCTACCATAATCCAGTCTGGATAGTAGGAGGCCCTGGATAAGGAGCTTCCTGGAGTCCGGGGGGAGGAGAGGCAGGATTTTGTGGGTGGTCCGGAGGATACCATAGCAGGCCCCCGCAGTCTTCCTGGCTTGGGTGTTAAACGTAAGGTCCTTGTCAAGTCAGATTCCCAAGCTCTTAATATCTTGTTTTGGGGGAGGTGCGGGTCCCATACAGGGCGGCCACAGAGTCTTGGGTAGGAAGTGAGATTGATTGCCCAGTACCAGAATCTCTGTTGTATCACTGTTAAGTTTGAGGTGTGAGCGGTCCATCCAGTGGGTAATGTCTTGAAGGCAGGAATGAAGGTTATCGGACGGGTGGTCCAGCTGGCTCAAGGACACAACGAGCTGAGTGTCGTCAGCGTAAGTCACGAGTTTTACACCGTGAGGGGTGACTATTTTCTCCAAGGGGGGCATGTAAACATTAAAAAGTGTAGGGCTCAGGGAGAAGCCTTAGGGGACACCGCAATGCACGGGAGTCACGTGGGATTTGAAAGTTCCCTCAAGCACTTGAAAGGATCGATTGTGAAGAAACGATTTCAGCCAGGACAGCGCGGCCCCGGTGAATCCCAGTCCCTTGAGCCAGTGGATCAGGGTGAGATGATTTACAGTGTCAAAGGCTGCACTCAGATCCAGGAGGATCACTGCCACTGATCCTCCTGAGTCGAGGATCTTTCTGGCCTCTTCCACCACCGCGATCATGGCGGTTTTGGTGCCCTGGCCCCCGTAGCGGTCGGCAGTAGGAGTTACTGCAGGGCGGTGACGTGGGCAGGGGGAGGGGCAGGGTGGGGGGTAGTAATGTATGGATTACAGAGTTTTACAGGTAAGTAAGCATTTAAATAAATAAAACAAATTTTGTTGCGCGCACTGCATCACATTGATGCATTGCGCGCAACGAAATTCATTTTATTTATTTAAATGTTTACTTACCTGTAAAACTCTGTAATCCATACATTACTACCCCCCACCCTGCCCCTCCCCCTGCCCACGTCACCGCCCTGCAGTAACTCCTACTGCCGACCGCTACTGCCTGGCCCGGACGGAAGCCCGTCTGAGAGGAGTGGAGTAGTCCATTGGCTTCCACGAAAGCTGAGAGCTGTTGATTGATGAATTTTTCAGCCACCTTGCTAATTCCGGGCAGTAATGAAATGGGCCGAAAATTACACAGCTCAGAGGGATCAAGGTGGGGCTTCTTTAGGAGAGCTTTTCCAATAGCTCTCTTCCAGCTCGGGGGAACGATGCCTTGTGACAGAGAAGTGTTAATTAGTTTAACCATCGGGGGAATGATGGTCGGGGAAACTAATTTTAGAATGTGTGGTGGAGCTGGGTCCAATGGAGAGCCGCTTTTAATAGATTGAAAATGGGAGGAAGAGTATCCTCTGTAATGGGAGAAAAAGAATTTAGGTAGCAGTCAATTTTCTGATGCACAATGGTTAGGGGTTCTGAAGGACAGTCTGATGTATTGGGGGGAGAAACTTGAGAATGTTTTGAATTTTGTCGTTAAAGAAATCGGCCAGCTCATTACAACGATTGCCGGAGGGGTCCGGGGGGGGGTGTCTGGAATTTTGAGGAGCTTTTTCACAATACGGAAAGTTTCCCTGGACGAACTAGATGAGGATCTGATTTTTTCCTCGAAATAGGCAGCTTGAGTGGTTTTGAGGGCCCTTTTGTAAATTAGGATGAAGTGGTTGTATTCTTTCTTTTTTTGGGGGGCGAACTCTTTTCTCCATGCTCTTTCAGATTTATTGCACTGTTTTTTTAGGAGACGAAAATCATTATTGAACCAGGGGGATTTGGGCTTTCCACCATGGGAGGGGGCAGGTTTCTTAGGGATAAATGTATCGAGAGAATCCTTGATCCAAGCAGAGAACTTAGTGTCTGCTACTAGGGTGTCGGGATCGTGTGGGGGAAGGGAAAGCTCCAAATGTCGCCTCCACTCATCTGTGGCTAGTTTTGACCAGCGACGTTCTAGAGTGTTAGGAGCAGGTTAGGGGCGGGGAATAGCGGGAATGTGCCAGCTAAAAGGGATTAAAAAGTGATCAGACCAGGGCATAGGGACGGGATTCAAAACTTTAAGATATGCGAGGTTCGAGAAAATGGGATCCAAGGTATGGCCCTTTATGTGCGTGGGTTGACAGTTCAAAAGGTAGAGTTGGTATGCTGCAAGATCAAGTACCAGCTCGGTGGCCACCTTGTCCCCAGAGTTGTCGAAATGGAGATTCAAATCACCTAAGATGGTGAAATTGGGTGAGGTACCGGCCAAGGAAAGAGAAGATTTCAGGAGTGAACTGCAGAATTGCCCTGGGGTGCCTGGAGGGCGGTAGATGAGAATCCCAGACAAAGACTTCAGGGGGGAGATTTGGATGAGAAAGAGGGCATTTTCACAGTCTCAGATGGGGCTGTCGATGAGACGGCAAGACAGATGGTCTTTATATACTATTGCTATTCCCCCTCCTTTCCCAGACGGTCTGTCGAGATGCTGGATCAGGTAGCCTGGGGAAAGGGCTTGAACAATGTCAGTGGTTGCCTGACTGCAAAAGAAAGGAGAAAGGACTTGGTGTGCACTTTATTTCAACTTGTGAAGGATCTCCAAGGGCTTGAGAAAATAGCTTGCCTCCTGCTGAAGTCTCAGGGACAACAGACTTCAACTCCCCAGCTCCCCAGAGTTCTTTGGAAGTGCCTGCTGCTGTTTTGGGCCTTCTGAGGGACTGCGTGTCGCAAGGAGCTGGAAGCGCAATTCAAGAGGGAGAAGCGTGTCGCCGTCGCTGCCGCTGCTGTTGCATTTCTGAACAAGGATGTCACCACTGTAGCTGACGCATTGCACTGCATCTCAAGAAAAGTCCTGCATCCCCGAAGAAGTGTGTCGCCGTTGCAGCCGCTGCCGTCGCATCTCTGAACAAGAGTGTCACCGCTGTAGTTGACGCATTGCACCGCATCGCAAGTAACGTCTCGCAACATCGAAGAAGCGCGTCGCCATCGCATTTCTGAACAAGGATGTCGCCGCTGTAGCTGACGTATTGCACTGCATCACAAGAAGCGCCTCACACTCACGAAGAAGCGTACCGCCATCGGAGCCGTTATCGTCGCATCTATAAATAAGAGTGTCGCCACTGCAGCTGTCACATCGAGCGGAAGCGTCTCTCATCGAGGGAGAAGAGTGTCGCCGCCAAAGCCGCTGTTGTCGCATTTCTGAACAAGGGTGTCGCCGCTGCAGCTGACGCATCGAGTCGAGACATCTTGCAACATCGGAGAAGTGTGCTGCATCAAAAAGACGAGGTCTTTATTTCTTTGCACCAGATCATTGCCGCATTTCCATCGTTGCAACACTTTTCGTTGCCCTGCGTGTAGCATCTAAAGGTACATTGACTCAAAGTGTCGCACTTTAAGATCTAAAGAGATCTAAGCTAAAACTATCATTTTAAGTACAGTATTGTGGATTTTTGTCATTTGTGGTCTTGTGTTAAATCTTTATAAAGAATACTTATTTTTAATATACAACTGTGTGGTGTCCATCTGTAGTGTTGTCACTGGATTACTGTATGTGGTCACAAATGCTTTACACACTGCCTCTGAGATAAGCCTGTCTGCTCGTGCCAAGCAACGAAGGGGGTGATCAGGGGTTATTTTAGGAGTGTACCCCCTTACCCTGACTAGAGGCAAGGGTCCCTATTTATCACAAGCACCTAACTGTGCCAACTAGAGACCCCCAAATCTAACACTGACGATAAGTAAAGCTCCGTGGAGCTGAAAACTGGCACAAAATGGTTCCGGAAACCTTCACACCATGGACACCGGCCCTAAGCATAGTGACGAGGGAAGGGTCCACTGGAAGTAATGAACCTCCTCCAAGCCGCCATGGAGCTCCCTCAGCAGGCGGCCATTCTCGACCAGCATCAAGCCACCCCCCCCCCCCCACATCTTCTCTCTCTTAATTGGTGACTGACAGAAATTGGAAATATTACTAGAGACTGAGAAACATATACTGAATATATCTCTTCTTATGCAACCAAATTAAACACTGAATAGCCTTTCTTTAGAAATGCTTCTGCTCCTTTAACCACTGGATGAAAAATAGCCACTTCATCTGATAATAGTTTTGCCGACTGGCTAGTGAGATATGAAAGAGAAGGATCAATAGCCAGCTTTGTGGTATTTGTTTCTATGTAATGGCTAGAGGATAAAGCTTACCTACCCATAAACCTAGGTACTAAAGTCTTTTCTGGATCTCTAAAATCTCGCTTTAATAGCCTCTGTACCACAAAACAATAGACAATTTCAGGTAAACAAGCATATTAAACTGTTTGAAATGTAAGTTAGTGGAAGAGTATTGGTCTTAATCCAGCAGCAGAGCCAGAATTGTAGAAATGACAGCCTTTAAGTCTTTCATTTCTTCTTTCTGAGTATATTTTGCATTGGCTATACTTGTTTTTGCCTTACCTGTATCAAAACTATTGGAGACCCATAAAGAGGACATGGAAGAAGGAGGGGAACAGGACCAGTTTGCAGAATCTGATTTAGATGGAGACATCTCTGTGTTGACCCTCCTGTTTCTTTTGAAATTCCTTAGAAATTTTCAACAAGTCTTGTTGATTCTATTTGTTTGTCTGGAATGTTCTGTCTTCATTCAAAAAACCTTCTTTACCAATGCCTTGTCTTTTCAGAGTTCTTCTACATCTTTTTCATCTGCACAAGTGGAAAAGAAAGGGTCCTTAATACCCCATAATGGGGACCCTAAATCTCCATATAACTTGAAGGCATCAGACATATCTAAATTGAATTAAAACACTATACATGTGCAGTCGTTAAGGGTAAAGCGGTTTCCAGCACTCCCATCCTCTGGACATAATTAATCTTCCTTCAATGATTACCACACCCATGCTTAAACTGTGCTCTCAGCATGGCCTCTTCTTGCACACATGGCCCTTAAGAAGTAAGTGGGTCCCGGCACCGCCATCCTCTGAACATTGACATTGCAACTTGTTGCTGCCAACTTGGTGTACCCCAGGTACAACAAACAGTGTAGGTGCCAGAAACCCATTCCATGAAAATGGCTGAGCAGGACCCAGCCCCACTACAGAAAATCTCTGCAATGTTCCTAACAATATTTTAAACAAGCAGGCCTCAGACAAGTTTCGAAAATAGACGGAGAAAAGTAAATAATATACAATAGGACTTGTAACTAATGCATACAGAAAAAACTGGATAATTTCTGGAAGTTTTCCCCTGTAATAGTAAAAGGGAGTTGATGGTTTCTCTATGCATGTAAGAAAAAAATTGGAGCAAGGATTACTTCTTACAGGTGTCTTCTTTGATGCGAGTCAGCCCTCAAATGGCAAGTAGTGAGGAATTGGCTGAGGAATGTGGATGAGGAAGGTAATGATAATGTACCAAAATGATAGAGGGAAAGTAGACATCATACACCCTGTGCTGTGATTTATAAAGACAGAGTGGCCTCTGCATAATTTGCTCTTGAAAGGGTCAGTGGGCTATTCATTGAATCCAGAAAGTTTCTGTAGCATACTCATTGAAATGATTTATGTTTGATTTATATTTGCAAATATAAAAGTACAGTAATAAACATTGAAGAGACATGGAAGTCATGAGATTCAAGCAAAATTGTACAATGTTGGACATTCCTACTCCAGAGAAAGCCAGTATGTTATATCACTGAGCTTTCTTTGTGGAATATTGCACATTGTGTATTTGTTGAACCCTTATTCAACAGCTGTCATGATTTTTTAGCTCGCAAAAAAGCTACACATTCCATAGGGTTTATTAGCAATGAATGGAAAACCATAATTTATATAAATGTACACCCTACCAAGTATTGCATATGTAAGCAAATATGACTTCTCAATTTGGAAACAATCCTTTCAGTTACGTTCCTTGTAAACACACCTGAGCAAAGAAAATCTTTCTTTCTATGAAGTAGTTGAAGTAATTGTGTCATTCCAAAACAGGGGGAATATTAGATGTTTCTATTAGGCCAATGACAACAATTGTCTGACTGCCGTCAACAGCAAGGTACGTAAATGGACTATCGCTCTAAAAAACAAAGCTTCAAACTTGTATGAAACACTGCGTCCATTACACTCATCTTTTACAAACGATTATTCATATTCTGGGATTAGAGGTGACTGACTGGACTAGTACCAGTATATTATTATATTGGCAGTATATTCTAGATTCCATACTGTCCGTCTTGATTACAAAGCTACCAACTGTACAGAGAAATATCTTTCACTCATCCTGCACTCAGGAATGAAGCGAGGTAAAACGTACCTAGACTTTACGAAACACCCTTAAAACACCCTTAAACTAGCTCCTTCTGAAGATCTTGACAGCAGAAGCTTGAAGATTGTGTTCACGAAAAAAAACCACATAAATAAAACAGGACAGAGAAGAAATTATTTGGGCCATCTCGTCACGAAACGAAAGGGCATTTTGGCGTCAGGGAAGGCTCTGGGTCCTATCAAGGAAGGGCCCGACGACCGAGAAGAGCCAAAGTGACATCACACGCCCTCTGCTGTGTTTCATAAAGACAGAGTGAACTCTGCATACTATGCTCATGAAGGGGTCAGTGGGCTATTCATTTAATGCAGAAAGGTCCTGAAGCAAACTCATTGAAATTATTTATCTTTGATTTATATTTGTAAAAGTACAGTAATAAACGTCGAAGAGACAAGATACAATTTGCACTAATTCAAAGCTGCAAAAAACAATTTCACCATAATATTACTATAAGCACCGTATGAACATTCCAAATATATTCCAATATTGCAGAGCAAGTGGGAAATACATATAAAGTCCCTATATAAATCTGCAATTAACGGCCATGCTAACTTTCAGCAGACTTCCTATGCTATCCTGCCATCACTAAGGAGGAAATATCAAATGTAATAAGAAGTTCTCGCCCTTCCAAAGCTGCTGTCCTAATGGTATACCTATAGACCTGGTCAAATTCGATGTCCCTTTTTGGAGTTCACTGGAACAGCTATTTTTCTATGTAACCATGACCAGTGCAGGGAAAGGTGCTGTAGCGGATCCTATATATAAAAGAGGTCATAAACAAGATCCAGCTACAGACTAATATCCCTCCAAGACTTCGAAGGGAAGCTATTTGCCAAGCGATTAGTAAATAAACTGACTATCTGGGCTGCAAAACAACGACTAATTCCACTAACACAAACTGGATTCCGCTCTGCCAGTTCAACTGTAGACAATATTCCCTTCTTGCAAAAAAAATCATTAAAAAATTAAACAATGTTGTATGCTTTTTTTGTCGATTGCTCCAGGGCATTTGACAAAGTGAACTGGCAAAGAATATGGGCTAAGCTTAGGTAATGGAAAATCAACCCTTGTTTACTGCATTTCCTTGTCAAATTATATACTGACACATTGCTGCAGGTAAGGTTATCTACCGACAATGTCTTGACATCTAAGTTTTGCACTGAGACAGTCTCAAGCAAGGGTGTATTCTGACCCCCTTATTATTTCCTTGTATATTTCTGATTTAACTCATTAGCTGGATTCCGATCTTGGCATTCCACCATAGTTGGGAGGTGCATGAATATCACATTTGGCGAGGGGGGGCGTGGCCAGCCAGGCAACATGGCGGACGCAACTCACTAGAGCTCCATCAGCGAGGCCCCAACTTATCCTACATTTCCCCGGATATTGTGAATTAGGCTTGCCCATACCGGGCAGAGCAGCTGCGGGATCACCCGAGGACCCCACCGGTGTGTCCAGAGCTGAGAAACGAGGTCGGGGCGCCGAGAACAAGCCGCTGAGCGGAAGGAGCTGGCAGAAGCAGTAAAGGCGCGAAGACTGGCTGGGTCTCGGAGTGGAGGGGGGCCCCGACCCTGCTATCGTGCAAGCTGCAGAGGAAGCCTGATTGCGGCTGTGAGATACTGGGCGCGCCGGAGAGGAACAGAGGAGGCCCCGGAGTGAGCGTCCGGATACCGCACAAAGCCACCGACAGGTCGGGAGGAGGAACGCTGCGGCGCCCGCTCCCGGAGCCGGGAAGGGAGCCGCCATTTAGCAGCATCGCGGCAGGCCAGGGTGAGAGGCGGGAGCGAGGGCTCGGCCATTGGCGGGTCCTGGGGGCTGACGCCGGAGGAGAGAAGTGCGCTCCTCTGTTGACTATGAGAAGCAGGGAAATCTCAGAATGGACGACAGCCGGAGATCGCTGGAGCCCCTGCGGTGAGCTGCGGAGCCCTGGAGGCAGGCAGCTGACCGAAGACTCGGCCCCAGTGAGTTCCAGCGCTTTACAGCGCAACCTACTTCCTGGATGCGAGGCGCCTAGAGGCATGGGAAAGGCTGAGGGACACGGCAGGGCGGCGGAGGACAGTGGCAGACAGCGCAAGGGTGAGACCGGCAATAGACTGGGCTACTGAGGCGCCATTTTGGCTCAGGCGCCATTTTGAGTGCTCATGTAGCGAGAGGCCCGGCCATTAAGACTCTGCGCTAGGCCCTCCAACTAAGAACGCTGCCGGCAACAGAAAAAGCGCAAATACTGCACAGCTGGAAGCAGAGGGACCTGCCTGAACTGCTGACGCGGGGACGCTTCTGGAGGGACGTTGCTGGTTACGGCCCTGCAATCGCATGAACAGGGACGGGCACCGGGAGCCCGGAGCCAGCCGATGCACAACTTCTGATTGCCCCATCACAGTTGTCAATCGGTGGAGACCGCCTGCGGCCCACATACATTCACCAACACACGGCCCTGCCTACTGGGATGCAGACCACACACCCGCACGGCCGCCACTAGGAAGGAGTCAGCCCGAGGAATAATTGAGAGTGGGCTGCTGTCCGCAATTGCCTACCCCAACTAATTGACTGAGCCTGACCCCCCCTGAAGCCATAGTCGGCGGCCGAGCTGGCAGGGAAGCACGTGGGGGAAGGTTTGCTGTCTGCACACACGGACCCTGATGGGAGAGAGCCCATACGGGATTCTGGGAGCAAGGCTGTAAGGCGGACTGCCCTTGGACGCCTAGGAGGCGGCACCTGAGAGCCCATCTTGGCGCGACGGGCGCCCTTCTGACTGACCCAAGGTGCTGATAGATTGGCCGGTAGGAACGAGGGCCCCCCTGCTTGGACCGCCGCTCGGTGGCCCGCAGCCGGACGAGTTGATGCCCACGGCGCAGCAGCTGGTAATGTGCCGGCTCAGGGACAAAGCGCAGTTGAGGCAGCAAGAGGCGAGCGGACCCGACACACCGCAGGAACAGAGGCGGATAGCCATGGAGCCCGCAGCTGCTTTAGCTGCCAAAATGGACACTGTTCTAGCGGTGGTGGAGCGTATTGGGTCGACCCTAGAGTAAACCAAGTCGTCTCTAGAGGGACGGATTGATAAGGTAACGTCTGACTTCACATTACTGCATGCAGACCACCGCAAACTGGCGGAGTCCATCATGGAGCAGCACCAAGTGGTCCAGGAACTGCAACCGGTGTTGCGTAGCCATGCCTCAGCCCTACAAGACCTGATTGATAGAGTCCACGCGCTAGAAGACCGCGCTGAGGACGCGGAAGGACGCTCTCGGCGCAGCAATGTCCGAGTAGTAGGCCTGCCAGAAGGAGAAGAAGGGACAGAGCCGGAACGATACACAGAGACATGGCTGAGGACGATTCTGCCGGATGGAGTGCTATCCCCGCAGGTCGTGGTGGAAAGAGCGCACAGGGTGCCGGCGCAAGCCCAGAGACCGGGAACCAGGCCCCGACCATTTCTCTTCAGGCTCCTCAACTGCAGAGACCGGGATACGGTGCTCAGGGAAACCCAGAAGATGAGTGACCTGCAGGTGGGCAATAGTCATGTGATGCTTTTCCCGGATTACACAGCAGCAGTACAAAAGAGGCGTGGCTCCTATATGGCAGTGAAGAAACAACTACGAGACCTAGAACTGCCCTACTCGTTACTGTTCCCCTCACGTCTGCGCATGGTCTCCAAGAAGGACACACGTTTCTTTGAGATCCCATCGGAAGTCTGGGATTGGCTGGAGGAGACCGGGCAGTGGACGGGGACGCGACTGACGGGCCCGGAAGACGGCGGATGGCAAGAGCAGTGCTCCAGGAAGAGGAGGAGGAAGAGAGGGGCCAGACGAGGAACGGGCCTGGGGCAGACGGCGCCCAGCCCGGAGAAGATACGGCAGGAGCGTCAGGAGGCGCTGGAGGCGGTCGCGACACTGGGAGTGGTGGCAGGGCATGGAGGCCCGGAACATAGACCGCAGCGCGGCACCGGAACTAGCGGATCGTCATCGCCATCCACTGTAATGTCGGAGGACGCTATACTACCGGTAGTAACACCCCAGACAGCGGATTACATCATGTGACTGATGGCGGACCTAGGATGGACTACTGCATGGCTGGTGTTTTGAGCAAGATCCACTGTATCCTTTGTATGACTGATGTAACACACTGGTAGGCCACATTGTTGGCCCTGGAGTCACACAACTGCGCAAGCATAATACTAGAAGTTGCTAGAACAGCGCAGGTGCACAGCCGCGCCTTCCTCTGGGGTGCGAGTTTACACACCAAAACTGCGGGGAGATAATCATGGGGGGTCCGCACTGGCCCGGTACGCTCCACTGTCAGTGACACACCAAACACACCTCAACAGCGCCAAGGGCCTTCGATGAGGGAGTAACCTGACAACACCACTGACTGCGCGTTCCCCCACACGCACATACATTGCTGTCACGATACATTAAGCAGTAGCTTAGTCGCCTAGTCTGGACGCATTCCCTGTTGGGAGTACGCCCATAAAGCCTACCCCTCAGCCCTGCATGATACACTCCCCGACTCCCCAGGCGGTTCCACCACAGCATTACTCATGGCGTGCACTAATATCATGACCTGGAACATTCGCGGCATGCACACCCTGTCACGTCGGTACTCTGTTTTCGCATACATGCAGCACCACCAAGTGGGGATCGCGCTCCTTCAAGAGACACACATATCCCTAGTGGAATTGGAGAGACTTCTCAGGCGCTGGAGGGGGCAGCTTCATGGCACGACCTATTTAGCACACGCGCGAGGCACACTGATATGGTGAGGGCAGGTGTTCCCTTCACATGCACTGACACACAGGTAGACCCGGAGGGGCGGTACACTTTTGCGAGGGGGAGGCTTAATGGGCAGGGGATAGTATTGGGTTCTATCTACGCCCCCAATACGGAGCAACCTGCCTTCCTGGCGTCCCTAAATCACGTCCTTCAGAAGTATGCAGGCCTTCCCTGGCTGATAGGCGGCGACTACAACATGGTGCTGGACACACAGTTAGACCGCTCTTACCCGCCCCTACGTGCAGTGGCAGCGACCTCGGCGGCGCAGGCTCTCAGAGACTGGTTAACACACTGGGGCATTCATGACCTCTGGCGTGCACAGCACCCCACAGACAAAATGTACTCCTACTATTCGTCGGTGCACGGCCTCCATGTTCGCCTGAACAGAATAGTAGGCTCCCAGTCCCTGCTCCCGCTCCTGACCAAGTCGGAATACCTAGGTAGGACGCACTCAGACAACAACCCCCTGTGGTTCCAGATCAGCTGGGTGGCGGAGAGACCCCCGGTGCCCACTTGGCGCCTTCAGCCGGCTGCGCTGGAGGATGCCGAGTTCAGGTCATCACTGGGTACTGCAATCCTATTCTACTTTGAGGAGAATGAGGACACAGCGAGCAATCCTATGGTGGAATGAGACGCCCATAAGGCAACCATCCGGGGGGCACTGCATAGGGACCAAGTGGAACATCCGCGCGCAGGTATCTGCGTCCCTGACCCGCATAGAATCCGAGCTACTGCAGTATGAGCAGGAGGGGGAGGGTGCGGGTAGGCATACGCTCAAGCTGGGGGAGCTACGAGGTGAGCACGCGGTCCTACTCGAGAGACTACGGTGTCACAACTATGCAGCGCACACGGCCAAGACGCACGCGAAGGCAGATAGAGCTGGCCGCTTACTAGCCTGGCTGATTCAGGCCACAGAACGTAAGGCCCCGATTGGTGCCTTCCTCTTAGGAGACGGGAGTGTGGTGTAATCGCAGCGCAAAATTCATCAGGCGTTCACCGAGCATTATCGGGACCTGTATAGAGCTCGAGGCACTGGCCAGGAATATGCGATGACTGGCTTTCTGGAAT
The DNA here is from genome assembly GCF_964261635.1 of Lissotriton helveticus. Taxonomy (NCBI): domain Eukaryota; kingdom Metazoa; phylum Chordata; class Amphibia; order Caudata; family Salamandridae; genus Lissotriton; species Lissotriton helveticus. The sequence goes on along the minus strand of NC_136069.1, from coordinate 1,375,858,526 downwards.
CGGTTGTGCTGCCCGCTATCACAGATGCACAGAAGGCAGAGTTGGATGCCCCGCTCACGCTAGAAGAGGTGGGCGATGCGATCCAGGCGCTGGCGACTGGGAAAACGCCGGGGCCTGACGGCCTGCCAGCCGAATACTACAAAGCGAATAGGGACATCCTAGCGCCGCCGCTACTCCAGATGTGTAAGGCATTGATAGATGAGGGCCATCTTCCGTCCTCTCTACGAGAGGCGTTCTTGGTGTCCCTACCTAAGCCTGACAGAGACCCAATGTCCCTGAGCTCGTATCACCCGTTGGCGATGCTCAACACAGACTATAAGATACTGGCCAAGATGCTTGCGGAGCGTCTGGCGCCAATAGTCCGGCATTTAGTCCACCTGGACCAGAATGGATTCGTACCCGCAAGGTCCACATCTCTGAACCTCAGGAGGTATTTCCGAGTAGTGACGGAAGCGACGGCGGTCTGGCCCCGAGCGGGGTGCCTGGTGCTGGACTTAGAAAGGGCTTTCGATAGCCTTGAGTGGGGCTATCTCCTGGCGGCATTGGAGGCATACAGGCTAGAAGGGGAATTCATGCAGTTGGTGAGGCTTCTGTATAGGAACACCGTGGTCCGCGTCCGGCTGGGACCGTACGTCTCGGAGGGAGTGGCGGTGGGCAGGGGCACACGGCAGGAGTGCCCCCTGTCACCGCTGCTCTTCGCGCTAGCCATTGAGCCCTTGGCGACAGCCATGAGACAACTCCTGGCTGACGGAATTCCACTAGGGGACGGTGTTCATTAAGTGTCTTTATACGCTGATGATCTATTAGTCTTTGTCAGAGATGTAAACCACATGCCGGAACAGCTTGCCCCATTGCTGAGTCACTTTGCCGGTCTCTCGGGGCTCCGAGTCAATGCGGGCAAGTCATGCCTCTATGCCTTTAACAGCGAGGTTGCCGATCCGGAGTATAGCCTCCAGGGCACGAGAGTGCAGTGGCAAGCGGACACGTTTAAATACCTGGGGATCCATATCTACCGGCAGCCGGCAGACCTGATGGACGGAAACCTAGGTAGAGCGGTAGCGGCGCTCAAGGCACAGAAAGGCTTCTGGTCCACGCTCCCCCTGATGCCCACAGGTAGAGTGGCCCTGGCCAAAATGGTGATGCTCCCTCGCCTTCTATACTATTTCAGGAATCTGCCTCTGTTCGTGCCTGCATCTTTCTTCTCCAAACTCAATGGGACCCTGCGCGACTTTATCTGGGACACATCCCGGCACCGCCTGGCCCTAGGGAAACTGTTCCTACCTACGGAGAAAAGTGGCCTAGCCGCCCCCTGCTTTGAGCATTACTATCTGGCAGCACAGCTCGAATGGATTGCCCACTGGCTAGCGGACAGGGGGAGAGAAGACACCGCCACGAGCGAGCCGCCCTACACAATGGAAAGGATCACCACGCTGTTTCATCCGTTGGCAGCGAGGGCCAGACTTGCCCCGCTTCTACTAGGGGTGGCGTACAAATGCTACCGCAGAGCACTCTACCTCACAAGGAAGGTGCTCTCATACGCGCCTGCGGTGCAGCTGGAGGGCTCGCCAGTGGGTGCGGGTGTTCTCACGTGCCAAATGCTAGAGCAGTGGCAGGAGGCGGATGTTCAGACGCTAGGCGATTTATACCAAGACGGAGTCTTGATCCCCTTTAAGACGCTGATAGCAGAGGTTGGGGGATTCCTCATGCACAGGTCCCTCGCGGCCCGGATGGCGATAGGATGGGGCGATATTGCAGAGGAGCCGGCGCAGCACTTGACGATGCAATACCTGCATGTCATGGGCAGGGGCAGGCATCTCATTAAATGGTTTGCCGCGACCCTACGGATGCACACGTAGCTGGACCTGACCCCTCTCCGCGGAAAGTGGCAGCGCGATATGGGACGACCGTTGGCGGACAAAGAATGGGAAAGGATACTTAAAAGTCCGGTGCGCATCCCCAGAAATATGCGCTTTCACCAGATCCAAGTATATATAGTCCACAGGGCCTATCTCACCCCCGCCTCAATCAACAAATACTTCCATAGGGCGGATGCGTCTTGCTCCCGGTGTGGCGAGCTGGATGCGGACCTCCTTCACCTTCTGTGGCACTGTCCAGGGCTTGGTACCTATTGGAGGGACATCGGAGCCCGGCTCGCACAATGCACTAGCCGCACAATCCCTTGTAACTGGCCTGAATTCCTCCTGCACCACTTCAAGCGGTCACCTAAGGACAAGGCATCGTCCCGTTTTCTAGACCTGGGTATGGTCACAGCGGTGCGGCTCCTCACAAAAAGATGGAAGGCAAGTGACTCGCCCAGTGTGCAGGCGTGGACCTTGTCTTTCCTGTCGTGGGCCCGAGCGGAGTGGATCGCCATTAGGAGAGAGGAAACAGTGGGGCTCCGCAGAGAGCCCATGGCGGAAAGTTGGGAGGGCATGATTAACCCACTGCAGGCAGCAGGGACTGACGCAGCTGAGGGGGTGGAGGGGGACACAGCGGGCAGAATAGATAGCAGAGGGGAGGGGTGCGCGGCGAACACTGACATTGGCACACAAAATGGGGCCTGCCGTGGGACCGCTGGGAGGGTGCAATAGATTTAGTGATACATTCACACGATAGAGGGGACGGGAGAGTCGGTAAGGCAGAATGAGGGGACAAGCACACATTTTTATTTTTATTTTTCAGAACGGGGAGGGGGAGGCGGGCCTCGGGGAAGGGAATGAAGGGACGTTTTGTATTGAATCCTAGTGACAATGCCGTATCTTGTTGTTATTGTTTTCTTGCAAATGTTATGATTGCAACTGAGTTACACATGTATGACTTGTCTCTCCATGCAGAAATGAAACGCAAAGACTCTTGCAAGCTGCGGACATGTCTGGGCACCTGAGATTTAGTCACATGACAGATGGGTGGAATTGTATTAGCGCCTTAGTAGCACATTGCACTGTCAGCGCACTGATAACTGGACACTGTTGACAAAGTATTTCGATGTACATGGTGCACACAATGAGATGTTGCAAATGAAATAGAAATGCCAATGAAAAGAGTTGACAAAAAAAATATCAATATCACATTTGGCCTACGTTGACAATTTGGTGATATTGTCGCAAACCCCAAAAGGTCTACAACATCTGTTAATCATCTTAATACATTTAATTGGAGAATGGCCTAATCGCTAATGTGTCAAAAATGATAATTAGGATCTTTGGAAAGAAACCTAAACCTGTGTCATGGGTCCTAGGAAGTGCCACGATGCAAACAGTCAAACAATAACATTATCTTGGGGGTACATTTGACTGCAAGATATCGTGGACCAGCCATCTTGCTACCAGAAAGCTCAAGTCAGCCATGACCACAAAATATGTTATAAGATTTGCCAATTTAATCGGTGATAGAGTAATTTACCCATCATTGAAATCACTAAACATGAAACTTATTCCATATCTGTTTTATGCATCTCCTGCTTAAACCACAGCCTGGATAAAATATTTATGCAACGTGTGCGTAATCTCCACCATCTCTGCACAGCTACTTCACACTTTGTTATTAGGCTCAAACTAAACCTAAAATCTTTAATGTCACTCCACCACAGAAGCACCCTGAATTACTCCTTTGATTGTGCTAGAGAGGATCCATCAACTCTAAAAATGTTTATCCAGCATTAACTCAGGAAAACAACATATAATTACCAGGAACTGTATGTTCTATCCTCAAATACCACCCTTGAAACACACATTTACCATATTTAGAGTTGCTGGCAAAGGTAAATCGACCGGCCCAGAAAAGTCTACTCCATGGGACGTTAACATGCAGACAGAGGGAAAAGACTTGGCAACGTCAAAACAATATAATCACATGGATTTCGTTTCTGGCACTTTTTCTTCACAAAGCCAAGAATATGTAAAATGGAAATGGACCCCTTGACTCAAAGGGAAAACTGTTTGTTGACTCTGTAAGCTCAAAACGGAAACCCTTCTGCACATTTCATGTATCTGTCCCAAACTCCTGTATTGAAGAAATATGTATTTACGTTTAATTTTTGTGAAAGGCAAAAATAAGAACTACTGTGGAGTCTGTTAGATACTGTTTTAGTATCAGAGACAATATTGCAATAAAGGGACTCATGATATTCCTAGACCAAACTTACAAAGTATTAACTTCGTGACTTAGGCAAACTGTTTTTAAACATCGATTTTAACGTATATGTGTTTAGAACTTGTTACAATCACCTGACATTTGCACCAAATGTGTTTTATATTTTCTTATTGTACTGTTTTGATTAATACAATAAAATACATTATTGCTTACTTACTATTACTATTACCACAATAGGACTTGTTGCATCGGGGGACGGGTTCGATATCACCAGGAAGGGTGGGATAAAAAGGGGGGAAAGAGTGGAATTTACCTGGTGTTAGTTGCTTTTGTTTGGGTCAATGTATCGTTTGTAAATTATTGGTTTCAGTTGCGACAATGGTCAGGGGTTATCTTACTACAGAATTATGGGAAAGCTTAAGATCTGTTCGATTAATATAGGGGTCTTGAATGACTGGAGCAAGATGCAAAGACTGGGGCATTTTGTGAGGTCAAATCAGTTAGACATGATCTGTCTACAGGAGACTCACTTAGCCAGGGCTAAAAAGCATTTGTTAACTATTAAAGGGTTTGATTTATTGGTATGTTCCACACAGACGTCTACTGTTAGAGGGGTGGCAATTTTTGCCAAATCCATTTTTGGTGGTGCTAGACGCTACCTGGCAGACACGTTGGGTAGGTGGGCAATTGTGGAATTTGAGGTAGGGTTTACACTGTGTACAATCTATGGCTCCAATCAGAACGAACTGGAGGTGTTCGATAAACTCGAGGTAGAATTATTGAACTGGCCATGCCCCCTCGTAATGTGTGGTGACTTTAATATATCTGCAGATCTTATAGATGTCGATAATAATGTAAATTATGCCCAAGGTTTTCAGAGCCTTGTGCTCCTTAATTAAATCACATTGTATGTTGGATGTGTGGGGGTATAAAGAACCTCATAATCCAGGGTTCACCTATTTTTCATGCCCCTTTAGGAAGAACACTAAGCTGGATTACTTTCTTATATCTTTTTCGGAGGTGCGTAGAGTAGGTATTATAAAATTACCAAAGGTGATCTCCGACCATAGCCCACTAATTTTATTATATGAAAGTGAAAAGGTTACTAACTCTCGCTACGGATGGACTTTTGAGAGGAGATTGCTAGTGGATCCCAAATTCGTGGATTATCTAAAGAATTGGGCCCAATTTTTTTTCGATATAAATAGGTACAGTGTATCCCGAAATAGTGTGTGGGACTCGTTTAAGGCGGCGTTGAGAGGGGAGACGATCAGCTTCTCTGCTAGGCTGAGGAAAGAAACTGATGGGTCAGCTGGCAGAGGCAGAAGAGCAACATCTGAGGGATATTACACGTGGGAATGAGGCCGAGGGTAGTCGGCATAAGATACTGGCTATCAAGGCGGAATTACATAAGTGGCTAGCACAGAAAAACGCCGATGATTATCAGACACACAGGGGTAGGATGTACGAGATGGGAGAGCAGGCAGGTAAACTCCTTGCATTGAGGATTAGGCAGGGCTATAGTAGAAATATAATAACAAAAATTCATGAGGGTATCCAGGAGTATGCGGAGCCAGAGGATATCAGTAAGGTCTTTAAGAATTTCTATCAAAAACTTAATAAGGAAGAGGACAGGGCAGAGTTTGCTAGTTTGGCATTTGAAGATTTCGGCCACAATTTGGCCGAGCAGGATAGAGTGGCATTGGATAATGAACTGGCACTAAGTGGAGTGTTAGAAGCATTGCATGATTTATCAGCAGGGAAGGCTACAGGCCCAGACAGTATCCCACTTGAATTATACAAATGCCTACAGACTATGATAGCTCCCCTGTTGTTGGATTTATTTAATGGCATAATTTGCTCTGGGAAAATTCCAGACTCCTGGAAAGAAACTAATATTATTGTCTTCCACAAAAAGGGCAAGCCTAAGGAGGATCCGGGTTTGTATCGTCCAATATCCCTCATAAATACGGACACTAAAATCTATGTTAAGGTCTTGGCTAAAAGGTTGGGAAGGGGCATTGGCGGTTTGGTTTCCCCGTGGCAGCATGGCTTTATCCCGGGTCGAGGGACAACTGACCATATCAGGCGTGCCATCACGTTGTTCGATGTGCAGGGGAGACGGATCGCCATGATCCTTCTGGACGCTGAAAAGGCCTTTGATCGCATCACGTGGAAATATTTGTGGGGGATATTGGAACGGAGGAACTTTGGCCCTAAAATAATGACTGCTATTAAAGCTATGTATGCTGATCCTATAGCCAGAATTCAATTAATGTGAGGTAGCTCAGATGAAATATATATTTCTCTGGGGACCCGACAAGGGTGCCCCTGCTCGCCAATTTTATTTGCCCTGCATATCAATCCACTGGTACGAAGGATATTAGGGTATGAGGGTATTAAGCCAGTGGTTTGTAATGGGTGTGAAACCAAGCTGCTGGCTTATGCTGATGATCTGGTTATAACAACTATAGAACCAGATACGGCTTTGACTGCCCTTATAGGGATAACTACGGAGTTTGGCCGGTGTTCTGGCCATCTTCTTAATGAAAGCAAGACCCAGATAATTTGTTCGAACAATATTATAAAGCAGGATGGAAGATACATGGATTCAGCAGTTTATCTTGGGGTTAGTATCAGCCCCTAATGGAGACAATCATTATAGAGATTTTTTTCCACTTGTTACCTCAATGACAGCAGAGTTAAAAAGAATAGACTCTATACATAGGGAGAGCCAATGTGCTCAAGATGACCATGCAACCCAAATTACTATATCTTTTTTGCTCTATTCCACTTATGGTGGGGGATAGCGTGTTAAATTCTATTGAGGCAGTTTTTATAAACTTTATATGGCAGTATGGGAAAACTAGACGCTGTCTGACATATCTGTCTTTGCTGCAAGATAGGGGAGGGCTTTCTGTCCCCAATATTCGATTTTATCTTGTGGCTTGTCTTTTCAGTCAGATGGTGATACTATTAGATTGTGCCACAAACTCGTCTGACTGCCCGTTTGGGAATGTAAATCCCCCACCCATCTTTGAACTGCTTTTAGGTAGGGAAGCCGTGGGGTTCTTACTGCGTAAGACTGACAGACGCTATTATAACAAAAAAAGGTATAAAATACTGGACAGCGTCCGGAGGGTCTAGAAAGTCATTCAGAAATCCTTGGCAATCCCAAAACTTGATTATTAAACACCCCTTTGGAACTCAAATATCTTTCCACACCTTAGCAGCGATATGTTATGGAGATCGTGGAAGTTTCAAGGAATTAGAAGATATGGGGATCTTTTTGAAGGGAATAACTTGATGAGTTTTGATGATGTGCATCGGAAATTTGAAATTCCAGCTAGTCAAGGCTTCAAGTTTTTATAAATCTATCCAACTCTATCAAGTATTAGGCCACGGATTACCCCAGGAGTTAAAATCAATATGTTTGAGTATGTCTTGGGAGGGGGAATTAAAATCAACAGGATATATAAAGCATTAATCTCAACAATACAAGATGATCTGGATAAGGTGGAGGCCTCTTGGATGTTGAAATTAGGGGATTCGGATGTCGATTTAGATAAGGCGATACAATTGGCTGGGAAAATGTTCCGCTCTACGAATCTGAGAGCTCAACACTACAAAACGTTGTATAACCTATACTTTACACCAGCCAAGCTATTTGAGTGGGGTAAGAGGGATGACAATAAATGCCCAAGGTGTCACGAGGGGCCTGCTAACTTGGTGCATAGGTTTTATCACTGTATTAAGTTGAGCAAGATTTGTGCTGAGATTGAAACATTTTGGGAGGGGCTGCTAGGTGTTAAGATAAACTTATCCCCTACCCTAATGATAATAGGAACGGATTGCAACCTGGGTTTGAAGAATAGGAGGAAGAGTTTGTTTTTATATGTGTGGCGGTTCTTCGAATATTGTTGGCTGCTGGTTGGAAGGATACTACAGCTCCCTCCTTTCAGATGTGGCTTTCTAGACTTTTGGGGATCCATAACATCGAATCCTCCCTTTATAACCGGAGAGGCAGGAGCGTGAGGGAGATAGGATAGAATATCTGGGCCCCCCCTTAAGGGCTGAAGGGATTCCCGTCTATAAGTAGGCCTTATGCCAATATATTATGTTTCCCTGATTCTGTTGCTTGTGTAGGAATGCTGTGTATATATTTTGTAACCCTCCTAGTAGCGAAAGCCTGATTACTGTTTACATGTTGACACATTGACTGATTTTTTTATTGTGATATTTAATTTGTGTATAATGTTCTCTATATGAAGTATTTATGTATTGTATTAATTGCAGATTGCACCCGTTATCTAATTAAAAAAAAAAACTTTTTTTAAAAAGGACTTGTTGCATCGACCTAGTCAAGGATGAAAAGTCTAGTCTGCCATACTTGATTCAATTTGAATTCATCAGTTGAAAGACCTTAAGAGCAAGTGCTTAGTTTACTAGTACATTGTTCAAGATCTGTGATAATCTCAGAGAGCCCACTCTGCATAGGATACATCCTTGGGCTGAGGTTGTTATGCTAATATCAGAATTTCATCTTCATGAGACAGATTTGAAACAAAGCAAGGTTAAATGTGCTTGTTTATAAAAATGAGTAGCATTCTTTTATATGGAGCACCGTTGCTGTCACAAAAACCTTGTCATGCATGTCTAATCAACATCTTGTTTTTTTTGTTTAGAATGAGAATTATGTGATTGGCAGTTATAAATAATACATTTAGAAAGACCTCGCTCTCACCATCCATACTGCTGTGAATGGTTGAGAGCGGTGACAATTGCCGCTCCATCCCATTCAGCCTCCCTGACATAATGTGAATTATTGTAGGTTTGGACTAGCCCACACCTACGTCTTGCACACCCTTGCAAATGACATTCAGACGTAGCAGAAAGTCCAGAGGGCAGGGGTAGTGAGCATCCCAAAGTGTCCAATTTAATTGCAACCATTTAAAACACGTCTTTCCTTTCAAAACTAGATGCTCTGAAGCCTCTTAAAACATAATTTGTCTCAGAGCTTGACTCCACTTCAGGCCATGACAATTCATGAAATGGGTTCCAGCTAAGGGACAAGACATGCCGATGGGCCACATATTAGAAACAGTCAAGCTTTAATTACTGACATTAACTTACCTTACAGTGGTCCTCACACTTACACAGATAATTCCTCTGATACTTTTTTGCCCCTGTTGCTCTCGTATTTAAGCTACAGAGGGAATATTTTTTAGTATTTTGCAGTTTCTATACATAAATACAGATGGGGAAATAAATTGTTATCTGGCTGTATTTATGTATAAAAATCTGTAAAAACGGAACACCGGGAGCTTTATTTAGAGGACACCCCATGTTCTAAAGCACATGCCGCTTTCTACTTTGGATCTGTGAACTGCCTTCCAGTGTCTCTCTCCCACTTACCCGGGAACTTTAATTATGGTTTGTTTCTATCCACTTTTAAGGCATTGCACATCAGGGTCACAAGATGGCGTCCCGAAATACACATCAATAGAGCATCAACTATAGTTGTGACAGGATGTGTGTAGGGGAAACCAAACCACCCTGGCAGTAGCAGCCAGCATGACAAATTGAACCCAACCCCAAATGTTTCTTGTTCTTCTTGAATAGCAATAAAAACCTCTCCTGTGATATAAATCCCCCATTGTGTGACAGCCCCCTTCCTGCCATTGAAGTTCTGACCTGTGAGTCTATATGCTGAAGGGGCCTAGGTCGTTATAACGGGAGCTCACTTCAGGGCTCTTCACTATAAGTTCCCATATGCTTCTAGTTTGATGTACTAGGTATGGGTAATTCCAGTGAGCTTGTTCCGCTCTCATGAGCAACTCCAATTATGTAAATGTAAATTGATACTTGTATAGCGCACTACTCACCCTCAAGGGTCTCAAGGCGCTTGTACGAATACCGCTGTGGAACCCATCCTGGCTTTCCCTGTGAGGTGTCCACTCCTGGGCACCCCCAAGGTGGAGGCCAGGCATCCTTAGCGTTGTGGGGGCCCTTGTGGAGATTAAGCAAGCTATTGCCCAGAGTTGCAGAGTGGGACTCCATGATTGGAATAGGCAAAGAGGCGAGAATTATCAGGTCCGTGGAATTTTTGAGCCCAAGACCCGCCGAGGCGGGGAATTGAACCCTGGTCCCGGGCTAGATTATGGACTATCTCCATATGTCCATATGTTCCTTTAAGCAGTCTTCTCCCAGTTGTCATCACATGTGACCCATTTGGCTACGAGCTGTATCTGTACTGAATAATAGTACATTTGGGTGTCTGGAAGTCTCAATCCGCCCTCATCTTGGTTTTGTTTTAATGTGGTCAGCAGCTACTCTACAGTAATTTCTCACCCAAACTAGAGACATGGGGCCCGATGTAAGTAATTTCGATTTACCTACTCTTAAATACCGAATCATACCGATTCGGTATTTAAGAGTAGGTAAATATGAAGTAGGCAGATGTAGGTAAATATTCTTTTTAAATTACCGAATCTGTATGATTCGGTATTTACCGATTCGGTAAATACCGAATCAGTATTTGCCATTGATTCCTATGGGCCTTGAAGCCCATAGGAATCAATGGCAAATACCGATTCGGTAATTACTGAATCGGTAAATACCGAATCCTGCCAGGGGGAACGGGGTGTCACTTTGACACCCTGTAGCACCCCAATGTCAGGCTTGTGTGCCATGTGACACCCATACATGCCCTAAGCGCATGTCTGTGTGTCACATGTCATAGGTGTAAATGCACAGATGTGCATGTACACCTGAATTTGTTATTTACCATGCAATAGTATTACATGGTAAATAACGAATTCTGAGGGGCCTGTGGCACTGTTTAAAACACCACCTACATCTGCATTTACAGATTCGGTATTTTTACCGAGTCTGTATTTACCAATTCGGTAATTTTACAGATTCGGCAAATACAGATTCGGTAAAAATACTGAATCTGTAAATACATGCCCCCTACATTGGAAAAGGCATTTACCGGTCGGTAACGGCCGAATTCAGCCGTTACCGACCGGTAAATGCCTACCTACATCGGGCCCATGGTGTTCAATTTCTTGAAGGTGACAGGAGGCAGTAGTCACAGAGAGTTTTGTAGGGTGTACAAACATCTCAGCAGAAGCACCATTTTTGCCAGAGCTATCGTTCTCATAATAGATAACAGTAGAGTGTTCCAGAGCTTTATTGATAATTGTAATCCTTCTATCACCCTCCCCCATATTGTAATCATACTGCTGATTTGCCCCTGTCCCCAAATAAATCCCCAAATATCTGAACTTATCAGTTTCCCTCTTGAGCCCCAACTCTGGTAATTGTTCTTGGGTGCCCACCAGTGTCCCAAAAAGGAATAGTATACTTTTCTGTTTATTGACCCTGAACCCTGTTAATGAGCCAGATGTGTCCAATCATGCCAACATTTTACATACAGATTCTCTGGGCCGTCTCAAGTAGAGAAACACATAATTTGCTTATAAAGATATCAGAGGTGTAGAGTCTCCCTCCTTATTCCCCCATTCCTCTAATATCATCCCCAGTGATTTACGGGCCGTAGCAAATAGCAGAGATGAAATAGGACAACCCTGCCTAGTTGGATGCCCCAGCCCTCTGAAAATATTCTGCACCTTCTCACTCTAGCTGTGCGATCTGCATGGAGTAAACAATCCCAATCACAGAAAGCTGGGATAAACCCCATATGCTGAAGGGCCATCAAGAAATAATCTCAGCTAACTATGTCAAAGGCCTTTTATAGGTCCGCCGCCACAAATGAAAGTTCCTCTGAATGTAACATGTGGACAAGTCTACGTTTATTCATCTATCTCTGGCCCATAATTCAACCGCATTGGTTTTCGTGTACCACACTGTCCATCACCAATCACAGTTTATTAGGATTTTACAGTGGACTTTAAAGTCCATATGAATCATGGTCAGAGGTTTGATAAGATTAAGGTTTTGTGGCGTCCCTACCTGCCTTGAGCATCTTATAAATTATACCTTCACAACATGCTTTGAGTAAGGTGTGCCCAGTTTCCTGGCTTCCTTAATAACCTCAAGCAGCCTTTCGCTCAATTAGTGAGCGAGTGTTTGGTTGAATTCTACCAGGAAGCCTTCGCATATCAACGTCTTCCCCACAGACATTGAGTGCAATTTCTCTCGCAGCTCCCCTAAGATAATATCTCTATTTAGTTCCTCCCTCACAAGCTTGGTGGCTATTGGGAAGTTCAAATCTCCAAGATAAGTAGAGGCCAACTCCGCCATATCAGGGCCTGTGTTTCTGTACAAGACCTGGAGATGTGCACTTAGTGTTTTATTGATGTCTTCCTCTTTTATAGCAGTACGTTTTATAGATGTCTTCCTCTTTCATAGCAGTAGGGATATTTGGTCGGGTCAAAGTGAAAAACAGCAATATGATATGTTTCCATTTGAGTAACCAAGCTAACCATTTGTTAGATTTATCACCCTCTCTGCGGAGACGCTGTTGGTAGTTCCTCAGCATTAACCTGTCCAGCTTATCCCACACGTCTCACAGTTTTTTCACTAACCCCATTAGTTCCTGCCATAGCAACTTTAGTCCAGTCTGCTGCTGCAGGTTAGCTAGTTTATCCTCTGGCTCTTTGAGATCTTGTTGCATCTGTTTTTTAATGCCATACACCATGCTTAAACATTCTTCCCTCAAGGCAGTCTCTATGGATTCCCACTCACTCATCATGGTGGCTGTGTTTTGGATTTGGCCAGTCACACCCAAACCTTTTGGCTTCACCCCTCCTGTTTTTCTGAATTTGTTTTTGTTCGCTTTAGGACTCTGCACACTTTACCACTGTTAACCTTTGCTAAAGTGCTTGTGCTCTCTCCTTTAAACATGGTGACATTGGCTTACACCCTATTGACACATTTAATTTACTTATAAATCCTTCGTAAAGTGGGTCCATAGGTACCCACTACCTCTAAATTAAATGCTCCTAGGAGCCTGCAGCACGCATCTTGCCACCCACTCAAGTAGCTCCTCAAAACTTGTCTCAGGCCTGCCATTCTTGGTGTTTGAGGAATTGTAAGTTGAAATCCTCTTTAATGGTAAAGTCGAATTTTAAGTTATAATTCTGAAAATGACACTTTTATAAAGCTGCCATTTCCTTGTGCTAACCCTTTGGTGCTGGCAGCCTGTTTCCTATGCACTTGGCATTTACACCTTTGTGTATCCCTCCTAGACAGTATCAAAAGGTAGGGTCAGTGTTGGCAGGATGGACCATCTCTGGCAGAATGGGGGGCCTAGCTGTCATCTGACACACTTGCACTCAAAGGCACTGGCCCAGCTCACACCCAAGTGCTCAACACTGGCCTATTGTGAAGAAGGACGCCCTGCTTCTTTAGGCCTGCCCTTTTGCTGAGAAGAAAGACTGTACCTGGACCATTCTTCCCAAGCTGAAATGACTCCAAGGGCCAGCTGACTGACCTCCTTTTTTAAGCTACAGGGACACAATAAGCTCCAGAGTCCTCTCTGCAACTGCCCAGTTCCAGTTGACCTGCTGCAACTGGACCTGAATGAGCCATTCTTGCCATTGCTGGAGTGAGCTACTGAGCCCCAACAGGGGCCTCCTAGGGTCTGGACCCTTGTTGTGGCATCAGACAATGTATGTAGTTGGGTCTCGGACATTGAGATGTTTATAATATATTTGGATTAGAAAACCTTTGTTCAACGTTCAACCTGCAAACAATAAACCCTCCAACATCCCACCCGAGATAAACACTTTGTAACAATCCAACTACATGCTTGGCTTAAGTGATGATTTGACTCAGTACCCCAACAAAATGGAAAAAACAACCATAGAAAGTAAATACTGGTCTACTAAAAAGTGAGTAACTTGCGTAAATTATTCTACATTTCTAATATGCAGGGGACAGGAAACCCCAAGAGCACCTAGTGAAAAGAGCCACCCCCAGTAACCCGGAACAGTCTTATGACCACAACTATAGTAACCAATGTCGTGGGCACCAGTGGTCACCTTTATGAGTTAGTTTCGGTCTGGAATTATGTACTGCATACTTTGTCCCCAGTGCTTCAGGTCCATTTGCTTGCTTTGCCCACTAATTCATCCTCATCGTCATTCCACAGGGTTACCTTGGCTCTAGTCCCCACCCTCCCCAGAGGCCTCTTCAGACGTTGTGCTTTGAGAAGTAGCAACAGGTGTTATTTAAAAGACAATTTTCACAATGTATGCAATTTGCATTACAAAAAGTAACCAACAAGGAGTCACTAGAGTTTTTTGAAAAAGGTATTATTCACCAATTGTAAAAAGGTTTTTTTTTTCTTTCACATGGCAATACAGTTTAAATAGCACTGTACAGAAGGAATCATGTGACAACCCAGTGGCACTTGATAAGTGGTGATATATACAGTAGGTGACTGTGAAGGTGCAAGTGCTAAAGTGAGCAGCGTGATCGGCGCATAGTGACAAATAATAAAACAATGATGGCTCCAAAATAAGATCAAGTTGTAGTCACTTAGAACATGAGTCAAAGAATTTAACAGGAGCACAAAACTTAATATGCGTCTTATGATTAGGCTGTAAGGTCGACGGCGTTTCGATCCCCGTGAGTTGGGATCTTCATCAGGACAGGGTTGTCGATATAACCAGTGCTGTAAGGGGAGAGAAGGGAAAATGAGGAGGGGACTGGGGAAGGCGGTAGCGCTGCCGGGGTAGGGACTGTGTTGGTGTGGCGATACTCAAGACTAACCACAGGCAGTAGGGGGGGGGGGTTTAAGAATTGAGTGACTGGTGCCATAACAGGATAGCGGTTATAGTGATACTAGCGCGTGACTAGGTGGCGATCACTAAAAAATGGTAAGTGGGGGGTGAGGGGGGATAAGCGCGGGATGCAGGAAGGAGCGGAGACTTACATCGTCAGCCAGGCGGGAGTATATCGGTGGCTTAGCGTCCAGGTGATCGCTCAGGAGTTGAAGGCTGTACGGGAGCAGGTAGAAAGGGCAGAGAAGGAAAGAGTTAAGTTTGGGGGCACAGGGCGGAGCGAGCCGTCTCTGTGCGGACGGTTAACCTGATCGTGAGGTGAGTTTACCTGATCGTGCAATGAGTAGAGTCAGATCAGCGAGGGGGTCGTGGGGCGCCTGCGATGAGAGAAAGTAGCGAGGATGAGAAATCAACAATGGCGGGAAGGCGGCTAAATGGATCGAGAAGGGATCGCCCGATGTAGGCGAATTTCATGCGTACCTGTATGAATCAAGGCAGCTACAGGCGATGGGGGCTCTGTAGGATCCAGTCGAGCTAGCAATTAATGCCGGAGCTACGTGGGGCTCGGTGACCTCAGTCAAAGATATGAGAACAAGGAACGCGGGAGGCGCGGGGCGTGGTTCAGGAAAGGGGCGGGGTTACGCAGTGATGGAGGTTACATGAGGTTAATGCCCAGCTGGGCATTAACCTCATGTAACCTCCATCACTGCGTAAGTGTGATTTTATCCCCCTTAACTTGATGTCAATTAACCCACCGGTTTCAAACCATATGCCTAGCTGGGTACAATCCTCATGTAATCACCGCATACCGTGCTATTTTACCAGCCAGAAATTTAGCATATGCCTAATGTGTGCCCTGTTACCTGAACTGAAATTTATTTCAAACCATATGCCTAGATGGGTACAATCCTTACATAATCACCGCATACCGTGCTAATTTAACAGCCAGAACTTTAGCAAATGCCTAATGTGTGCCCTTTTGCCTGAACTGAAATGTATTTATCAGTAGTGGATTGATGGTTCACAGCCATTCACAATACAGGATCACTTGCTCCTGATACTGTCACCACTTCTTCGGCCTCGCCGCCGAGTCCAGCTCTGCTTCACCGCGGCCTCTTCCTGTTTGTCCTGGTTGCTGGGCAACACATTGACCCGCTCCAACCCCGCCCCTTTCCTGAACCACGCCCCGCGCCTCCCGCGTTCCTTGTTCTCATATCTTTGACTGAGGTCACCGAGCCCCACGTAGCTCCGGCATTAATTGCTAGCTCGACTGGATCCTACAGAGCCCCCATCGCCTGTAGCTGCCTTGATTCATACAGGTACGCATGAAATTCATCTACATCGGGCGATCCCTTCTCGATCCATTTAGCCGCCTTCCCGCCATTGTTGATTTCTCATCCTCGCTACTTTCTCTCCCCGCAGGCGCCCCACGACCCCCTCGCTGATCTGACTCTACTCATTGCACGATCAGGTAAACTCACCTCACGATCAGGTTAACCGTCCGCACAGAGACGGCTCGCTCCGCCCTGTGCCCCCAAACTTAACTATTTCCTTCTCTGCCCTTTCTACCTGCTCCCGTACAGCCTTCAACTCCTGAGCGATCACCTGGACGCTAAGCCACCGATATACTCCCGCCTGGCTGACGATGTAAGTCTCCGCTCCTTCCTGCATCCCGCGCTTATCCCCCATCACCCCCCACTTACCATTTTTTAGTGATCGCCACCTAGTCACGCGCTAGTATCACTATAACCGCTATCCTGTTATGGCACCAGTCACTCAATTCTTAAACCCCCCCCCCTACTGCCTGTGGTTAGTCTTGAGTATCGCCACACCAACACAGTCCCTACCCCGGCAGCGCTACCGCCTTCCCTAGTCCCCTCCTCATTTTCCCTTCTCTCCCCTTACAGCACTGGTTATATCGACAACCCTGTCCTGATGAAGATCCCAACTCACGGGGATCGAAACGCCGTCGACCTTACAGCCTAATCATAAGACGCATATTAAGTTTTGTGCTCCTGTTAAATTCTTTGAATCATGTTCTAAGTGACTACAACTTGATCTTATTTTGGAGCCATCATTGTTTTATTATTTGTCACTATGCGCCGATCACGCTGCTCACTTTAGCACTTGCACCTTCACAGTCACCTACTGTATATATCACCACTTATCAAGTGCCACTGGGTTGTCACATGATTCCTTCTGTACAGTGCTGTTTAAACTGTATTGCCATGTGAAAGAAAAAAAAAAAACTTTTTACAATTGGTGAATAATACCTTTTTCAAAAAACTCTAGTGACTCCTTGTTGGTTACTTTTTGTAATGCAAATTGCATACATTGTGAAAATTGTCTTTTAAATAACACCTGTTGGGAACTGTTCCTATTTACATTATACACCCATCCCAACCTGGTTTATGGGTCCCCTCCTGTTACTCTTATACATAGAGAAGTAGCAAGCACACCAGTGGTACCATTGTCCTCAACCACTGCCTTGCGAGAATTCCTCTTGTTCTTTGAGCAGCTCTTTCTCCCGGCAGTTAAGCCAGACCTCACACCAAAGTTGCAGTGACCTCCACTACTCAAGGTTGCCACTCAAGACGGCCCAGTAAACTTCCACAGGTTTAGCCAGTTCCAGACTTCATCCAGTGCAGGGAAAATGCGAGATTTTTCATTGTGGTTAACACGTAGTTTGGCTGGGGAGAGTAGCTTGTATTTCAAGCCCATGGCCCTAGGTTTTTGATTAATGAGGTTAAAGGTCCATCTGAGCCACTGCACTTCTTGTATGTAATCTGGAAAAAACCAGGCAATTCATCCTTCATATTTAAGGCCATCCAGGGTTCTGGCCAACCGCTAGATAAGGTCCAGGCCTCTGTAATGTAGGACTTTGCAAATTATATCTTTTGGTGGAGC
Source organism: Lissotriton helveticus (assembly GCF_964261635.1). Classification (NCBI taxonomy): domain Eukaryota; kingdom Metazoa; phylum Chordata; class Amphibia; order Caudata; family Salamandridae; genus Lissotriton; species Lissotriton helveticus. Next base: position 1,375,840,773 of record NC_136069.1, on the reverse strand, counting down.
TCCGTAGAGAGGCAGCTACCAGAGCTCTATGCACCCTCTCAATTATGAAGGACTGGAAGTCCTTCAGGTTTTAAAGCATCTACTATGCAGGACTTCAAGAATATTTCTGGTCTTTGCCTCTGACTTAAGGGCCTCAACTGACTTTTCTGTTTGGAGGGATCTTTCATTGGCATTTTGTAGGTTGGGTAGATGACCTCTAGTGAAATGGTGTTGATCTTGATCTCCAACGTTTGTCCCGATTTCTTGATGGCAGCTCAGAACTGAGCCAGTGGGCCATCTATGGCACAAGATGTACCACCAACAAACTGTGTTTCTGCACCAGTCGCCTTCATCCCCCAGCATACTGATCAATTTTAGTTTGTTGTTTTGGCTTAGTTAATTTATCTTTTGCCATGTGTTCTTAGTGCCGCAATGGGTACAAAGAACAAGTAGGGAAGGAAAAACCTTGAAGCTCTCTCGCGTCTGTGCTGTCAGCAGTTACAAATATCTAAGGGGCAGAAAAAATGCAGGGGCACCTTGTCCAGGATCAGTGACCAAGCACTTTAATGTCATTGCCTAACTCATCTATGATTTAGGCAATTAGATTGGAGTTGGCCATGACCTCATGGAATGTACAGGTGCAAGTGGATGTATGACATTACAACGCATGCATTCACAACGCATGCCATCACAACGCAACTTTTACCCCTCAGGCGCCATTACAACGCATTCAATTACAACGCATGGCATTACAACATAGGTGCTTTTACAACGCATGCCATTACAACGTAAGTATAGGTAAGTATTTATTTTTTTAATATTAATTTAATTTTAATTAAATTACACAAATTTATCAATAAATAATTGTAATTAATTTTTAAGTTTTAAATATATTTTTAAATTAATAATTTTAACTCCTTGGGTGTGTAATAGTAGGGTAAGTGGTGGATAGTGTAGGGGTAAAAATTACTATTCTAACTCCGGGGGGGGTGTAATAGTAGGGTAAGTGCTGGATAGTGTAGGGGTAATAATTACTATTCTAACTCCAGGGGGGTGTAATAGCAGGGTAAGTGTTGGATAGTGCAGGGGTAACAATTACTATTCTAACTCCAGGGGGGTATAATAGTAGGGTAAGTGTTGGATAGTGTAGGGGCAAAAATTACTATTCTAACTCCAGGGGGGTGTAATAGTAGGGTAAGTGTTGGATAGTGTAGGGGTAAAAATTACTATTCTAACTCCGGGGGGGGGGTTTAATAGTAGGGTAAGTGTTGGATAGTGTAGGGGTAAAAAGTTACTATTCTAACTCCGGGGGGTGTAATAGTAGGGTAAGTGTTGGATAGTGCAGGGGTAAAAATTACTATTCTAACTCCGGGGGGGTGTAATAGTAGGGTAAGTGTTGGATAGTGTAGGGGTAAAAATTACTATTCTAACTCCGGGGGGGTGTAATAGTAGGGTAAGTGTTGGAAAGTGTAGGGGTAAAAATTACTATTCTAACTCCGGGGGGTGTAATAGTAGGGTAAGTGTTGGATAGTGTAGGGGTAAAAATTACTATTCTAACTCCCGGGGGTTGTAATAGTAGGGTAAGTGTTGGATAGTGTAGGGGTTTAAATTACTATTCTAAAATAAATTTAATAAAACATTTAAATTAAAAATTAATTAAAAAAATTACATTATAATTAAAAAATATATTAAATGTATTAAAATTGTAATAGTTATTTTAAATACATTAATTTATAAAACTAAAAAAATACATACTAAAATTAAATACTTACCTTACCTATACTTACGTTGTAAAAGCACCTACGTTGTAATGCCATGCGTTGTAATGGAATGCGTTGTAATGGCACCTGTGGGGTAAAAGTTGCGTTGTGATGGTACTTCGTCGTAAAAGTTGCGTTGTAAAGGTCGTTCCCTGGTGCAAGTGGGCCTAATACGATTTTGGAAACAATTGGGGACAGGAGAAAAAACGAAAGTGTCACAATGGTGTAAGAATGAGATTCAGCATAGTGAACTAAAATGGGCCAAAGTGGCCAGAAAGAAACTCCCAAAAATTTGTGAAAAATCTGTGAAAATTTAGATGTGAAGATCGATCTGCCGACTCTTCATAAAGAAGCAACAAAGAGCGCACTCAGAACTTTAGAGAAGGGAACGTCTAGGTTGGACGACTTGGAGTACCTGAGAAAGAAAGAATCTGTGAAATTTCTGAGAAATAGCTGGGTGAAAGAAATCTGGTACCCCTATCTAGATGTACTTCCTAACCAATGGCTTAGATTGGAAGTACTAAGGTTGAGAATTGGTATTATTCCTGTTATGTCAAATTGTAAAATAAAAACAGAACTGATGCGATCTGATGGTAAATGCCCATGCAGGTTGGGTAAAAAATTTGATAGTTTACATTTCCTAATGGACTGCCAAAAATGGTTAATTCTGCGAAAACAGTTTTTACGCCCTATCTTTTTCAAATATGGTACTAGTTTGCGTCCACAAGCAATTGAACTCCTCGTGGATATGACAGATCTTGAAATTATAATATCCAGTGTGAAGTACATGCAGGCTGAAAAATGTTTTTTATGTAATAGGAAATGGTTGGCTGTAAGCTGAGTTGAAGCTATGATGTATAGGGATTTTAGAGAAATTTCATTTATATACCTTTTAAGAATATTTAAAATTTGAAAATATTTATGTTGATATATAGGTGTGAATATGTCTTCTGTATGGAGCATTGTGTAAAAATTGAGAGGAAATACATGAAAATCAGGCATCCACAATGGCGACGGTTGATGAACTTGTAATGGTTTTAGAATATTTATATAAAATGTTATGTTTTTATGTTGTTTAGAGACCAATGGTCTAAATAAACTTTATTTTTGACTGACTGACTGACTGACTGACAGTGACAAAGCAAACTAGGTTGTAGGGTCTGTTCCACACCATCCGAGCTTTTTGTAAAGATCTCTCCAAAAAGTGGTTGATAAACAAATCCAAATTGTACTTATTAAGAAGGTCCTTAACTCCTCAGCCTGCTTACACAGCTCCAGTACAATTAACAGCTGACTGCTTGAATGTCAACATACCAAACAAGTAGTCATGACACTAACATTATGTCACTTGGAACATTGCATGTACTACATTCTAAATAAAGCCATGCAATGGCTTGGAGCAGTGAGTACAGCAGTAACTACAGAATACTACACGCTTCAAGCTGTGGCAAAGGCAAATACCCCCAAACTCCAGGACCATCTCAGGGCACATGATGAGCAGTCTGCAATATCAGTCCCACCACTAGCACCCGGAAGCAACTATTTGCTGTCATCCCTGATGCTTGGACACACTCTCTGTGCACTGAATTGTGTTAATATTTCAACACAAGAAACTGAAACTTAATCTCTGAAACCTTGACATTGATCCGGTATCTCCTCCTGTGAAGTGTGTCTGGGAGAATGTTTCATGGGACTCACCAGGGCTGCCCAGTGTCCACACTCCTGTTTATTTTAACTATGGACCCACTGATCAGGCATTTTCAGGAACGCCACTTGCAGCGAGGACTACGGTTTAATACTGGTCCACTCCTGGTTTCCCTCTATGCAGATGACACAATCCTATACATCCTGGGGCCACATGTTAACCTAACACCCCTCATAAGGGAAAGTATCCGCTTTGGTAGATTCTGAGGGCTCGGCATAAACTGGCACAGGTCCATTATTTTTCCACTAACTACGAGCATGGTGCCGTGGGAATGTGAATTTCCCCTCGAATGGTGCCACGATTCGGTAAAATATCTTGGGATACACATTCACCTAGATACCACTCACATTATCCGCTTAAATTATGGGCAGGCCTTTCACACTCTGGTGGAGCAGGTTGATAAATGACTGAGGTTACCACTATCGCTAGCGGGACGGGTGGACATTTTGAAGATGGTGGTCCTTCCCAAATGTTTGTATTTCTTCAACATTCTAATGCTCCGCACTGACGGTTTCTTTCATACACTACGATCACACATAATCCGTTTGGTCTGGGGAGGGAAACAGCCACGCATTCGCTGGTCCATCCTTACATTACCGTACAAAAGAGGAAGGTATAATGTCCCGGATTTCCAATTATATTATTTAGAAGCACAATGCCGCTATGCGCACGCTTGGTTCCATCCAGATACACGAATACCATTTCTGCGACCAGAGGTGGACCTTGTTCTTCCTGAAAAACTATCTGCGGTGCTCCCTGGGGGCTTCCCTCGAGATCTGCGTGTCATTCAGACGGTGTCTACCACCTCCTGGGCGTGGGGGAAATTGAGGAAACTCACCGGCGCTGTGACCCTATACTCTTCCTCCCTTTCCCTACCAAACGCCAGATGGTTCCCAATCTCCGGGGAGGGCCTGGTACAGCGCACACTGACTACACTTGGCATCGACAAAATAGGAGATCTCTTCACAGGGAGACATGTATTCTCACTTGACGAAGATGCAAGGTATGGTAACTGTAGTTTTATGACCCGAGTTATTATGACCTGAGTAAGATCGGCTCTGCGGGCTGCGCTCCCCGCATTTCCCATTGAACCGGACTCATTTCCTCCACTCATATTAGGGATAGAGAATCCTGACGGTGCTCGCCTCATTTCCAAAATGTACAAAACTAGCACCAATATGAAACCAGTATGTGACACGAAACTTCGGCAAGCCTGGGAGACAGATATTGGCGGGCAAATAACAGACGAACAATGGGCAAAATGCTGCGAGGCCACTAAAGAAATTTCCCTCAACAGTAGACACAAGCTGCTTCATTTTAAGTTCCTTCGACGAGCCTATTTTACACCTGACATGGCTCACAGGATAGATGCCGCTAGGCCCCACACATGTTTAAAATGCACCGCATCTCACGCCGATTTCATACACTTGGCTTGGTCTTGCCCCTGATTACAGTCTTACTGGACGGACGTACACACGACCCTGGGGAAAATGGTCGGCTTTCCTCTCAATCCTATCCCGGAGATTGTGATGTTAGGATACATGGTGCAGTTCCCAAAAAATGTCAGGAGATTTGCCTCACTGGGACTACTTTTGGCCAAAAGAGAAATTGCCATACATTGGGGTAAGAAAACTGCTCCAAAAATGCAGGACTGGTTGAAAAGTTTAGCTTATTGCAATGTCAATGCTGAGGCCTACGCCTGGCTTATGCCATTAACATACCACCCCAGAGCTATATGGGGACCATTGAGGGACTATTAAGCAGCTGCTAAGCAGGACTCCAGCTCGCAGGCAGGCAATGGTATTTTGCCGGAGGGAGTGGGATGATCGGTTTGAAATTATATTGCGAGACCCGACTGAACTAATATTCGGGATATTGTGCTCCTGCGTAGTTCTTTTGCGGAATGTTATGCCAGAAGTAAGGATGCTGCTCATAAAGTAAGGGTGGTGGGTTGGCTAAGGGCAAGTTCTAACGTTTTGGATAAATGGTAACACCAGACTACATCATGAATACTGTCATAACTGCTACTGTTATTGAACTGTCAAGAGCGACATTTACTGCTTGCAAAACGATTGTATGCGATGCTATGAGAAAGACGCTTGTTCCACAATAGTGTTGTATCATATTTGAAAATAAAGTGTAAAAAAAAAAAAGTGTCTGGGAGAACAATTTTTTGACGTGTTGCAAAACTGATATTTGGTTCCATTGTTTCGAGTCTGTATCGTTTAGCAAGAGTTACTAGTTAAACGTCAATGTTTGCAAGTTTAAGCTTTGCAAACTTCTTCCGCTTAGTTTACATTGGCCTTTTTAATACTTTCGATAGCACTGAGCGATTAACAGCTATACTCGCCTTTACGTTGGCTTTCTGGTTACAAAGTTGCTAGGAAAATGTGGATTTCTGCATGTAGCCTCATATTTAATGTACAGTATTATTGTTATGTGTATCAAAGCACTTTCCTTATGCAAACGTTTAGCACCGACTTGCCATTCTGTTCAATAGTAAGTAGTTGTTCTTACTGTGTTTTCTGAGTGCTTAACGTTGTACCACCTCCTCTAATAGGCTTTGTACTATCTTTACCTTCCTACACTGAGAAGGTCAGGTGCCACTATAAGTGACACCTGTTGTCAAAACATAGGCCAGTAACGACTGGGATTCCAGGAACTCAGTCTCACATTATTTACGTGGTAGATGACTCATACATTGCTCAATGTCTTCCTATTTTTATATACTCTCTTTTGCATTCGACTCTACTTTTTAGGTTCCTCTTATTTAAATATGTCGCTTTTGTTCTACATATTTATTCCCCTTTTATCTCTTAACTTATGTGTGCTGTGTGTTATGTCCTTATTTTCCTCCTTCCCGGACTGATTCTTCTCTTTCAGTTTTTTTGAAAGCTCTTCTCCCTAATTGTCGAAATAGTGTTAAAATTCATGTCACTTGGCACTTTCTAGGTAACAGTGAATGCATGCTTCATTAGAAATACACCCTAAAGCATTCACTTGTGTGTGGGGGCTTAGGCCTCTATAAGATACTGTGCGGCTTTTAAAGTGTGTCTGGAGATATTCCTTGAACTATGTTTGTGCTGTGACAGCAGGCATCACTGTGAACAAAGCGCCTACATGATATCGTGTAATTTAACCTCTGACATCATGTAACAGTTATTATCTCTTGGTGTCATCTTTGAGGCTTACTACTTTTGAAAGATAAACAGATCAGTATAAAAGTCACACATTTAAACTGGTATTTTTTTTTTCAAAAAGTATATTCTGTAAACACATCAGAATGTTTAGTTGTCCTTTAGTGAACACAAAACACACATTCCTCTATCTGAAAGTCTATGAAATCCAATCCATATGGTAGACAGTTTCTTTGTAAACTCCCTGGGCTGGTTCCAAAGAAAATCTATGGAGTGGCTAACAGCAAGATGGTCGAGGACCGATAAAGCAGAGAGCCAGAGGTCTGCTGCACCATCGTGAATTTATGGGTTGCGTACGAAGGCAAGAGGATCAGCTCCACACTCTGAGTACACCACCCACACTGCAAAATAATGTGGCAAAGCCAGTCCACTTCATCATTTGGCAGTAGCTGCTGGGGCAGAGCTTTCATAGTCTAAGGGACCCTGACACAGGCTAAGCAATAAGACCAGAAGCTATGTCAGCTTCCCAGCTGGCTGTGGAACTCACAAGGGTGAATCAACATTCGAGATTGGGCTAACAACAGGACATTTCTTCCATGTAAGAAAGGAGAGCTTATGTTCCCATAAGCAGAGAACACTGATCCTCAGCAATATTTTCTGGGTATGTTTTAGACGGTATGCATTGCTGTCAGGATTCCAGGACTCAGTGGTGTAATGAAACTTGAGGGGGCCCCCCTGCAAACTACATGGAGGCCCCCCCATTCTCCGTGCCATTCTAGAGCTCTCAGGCCAGCGACCCGCCATACTGCAGGGAATGCGGGGCTATTGTTACGCCACTGTCACCAATACAGCCGTTATGAGTAACACTGGATGGTGGAGTTAAAGGTTGGGCATAGCCTGCCAGCAGGCTATCATAGGTGGTGGTCCATTCATTACAGGGTCCCTGCCATCATAATGTTAGGTGGTTTTCCTGATGCAGACTCCTGTCATGATATGCCCAATTTTAGGTGGGTTTCCTGATGCAGACTCCTGTCATGATATACAACATCGGGCCCACTCATCGTTCAGTTTTGACAAAAGTGCATCCACTGCTCCTTCTCATTTCCGTTTTAAAACATTAGACAATGCGACAATACAGTATTTCAATAGCAGATGTAACTCCAGAGAGCACATTTTGATAATACATTTTTATTAGTAGACAATATCAATCTTAAGAGGCATTGCATAGCTTCATACACATGTTGACCCTAATTTCAACACACAGTCTCTCTCGTTCTCTGTCAGTCAGTATCTCTCTTTCAAGTCAGTCAGTCAGTCTCTTTCTCTGTCAGTCTCTGTCAGTCAGTCTCTTTCTCTTTCAGTCAGTCTCTCTCTCTCTCTCTAAGTCTCTCTCTCAGTCAGTCAGTCCATCTCTCTCTGTCATTCAGTCTCTCTCAGTCAGTCAGTCTCTCTCAGTCAGTCAGTCTGTCAGTCAGTCAGTCTCTCGCTCTGTCAGTCTGTCAGTCAGTCAGTCGGTCTCTCTCTCTCTGTCATTCAGTCTCTCTCAGTCAGTCAGTCAGTCTGTCAGTCAGTCAGTCCGTCAGTCAGTCAGTCTTTCTCTCTCTCTGCCAGTCAGTCGGTCTCTCTCTCTCTCTGTCAGTCTCTCTCAGTCAGTCCCTCTCTCTGTCAGTCTCTCTCACTCTTTTTTTTCTTTTTTCATTATTTGTCCTCATACATGCCATCGGTAAACTCTCAAGATGGAAAATTCTCTACTTCCTTTATCCAAGCCCGTTACTGGAGACCGCCCTGGTGGTGGGCCTAAAGGAGAGATAGAGTCCTTCCAGAGGTAGGGCTGTATCATAGTCCCACTCTCGTTCACACCATCTGAGGGCCCACTTGTTACTAGGGAGGACCGGACCGACAGACCCCCGGCATAATCATGGGACTGATCTTACTTCTCTCCCTTCATTACTTCTCTTTCCAAGTCTCTAGAGCTGCCCAGATCTTATCAACGCTAGAGGTATCACAAGCCATATCCGATTGACTAATCATAATAATGTTCTTTAGGCAGTCCGCAAAGGAGGGAGGTGCTTCCAGCTTCCAAGCTCTACAAATTTCTCTCCTTGCGATGATTACTACGTACAATGCAAATTTCGAAGCAGGAGCATTCAGGCTATACTCTGACAGGAGACCAAAAAAGATTAACATTGCACTTACTTCAATCTGCAGGCCCAGAACGTCCTCCAGGAAACCACATACCTCGAACCAAAAGTGGCCGATCTTTGGGCAGTCCATAAACATGTGCAGATCGTCGGCAGCAGGATATTTACATCTGGGGCAATTATAGGTTATTGTGGACATTTTGGACAGTTTACCTGGAGTCCAATACACACTAAAGGTGGTGTATAAGTGGTTTCTTCTAAGATTAGCTGGTTTAACCACTGCCTGCAATATAGAGAAGGAGTCACACCAGAGTTTCCGCAGATCTTCCCCATTTACGGAAAATACACTGCCCAACACCCCACCAACTCTACGTCTAGGCAGTCCCCAGTTTGTGTAAATGCTCCATACCAGAATGACACCTCACGTTTCCATGGTCCCATTCTGGTAATAGAGTCCACAGCTATACTAGAAACTTCATTGCTCTATGACTGTGATGAACACCACTCAGACAATTGATAGAACTTAAACCTCGTCAGTGTCCCACTGGTTATTCTGCACATTGCCTCCCAACTAATAAGCTGTGTGTCATCCTGGAGGTCTCCCCAGCATCTAATACCTGCTGATCTAAATGGTTGTGACAATTGGTCCTGAAGGCATTCCGGAGTACCCGGGGAATCCCAGATTGGGGCCTGCGATGTGTAATATGATATTCCAAGTACATTCCTGACATACCTCCAGTTTCTTAATGCAGCGGATAGAACCTTGAGTCTAACCTTTTTGTAATACTGAGGGTCCCCAAATTTGTAAAGGAAGAATTCCTGTCCCTGAGGGACATCGTGCAACAATGCCCGAAACAAACGGCCCATAGAGGAAGAATCAACCGTATTGGCTATTATTCAGAAATTTTTAAAATGAAAAGCATGGCAATAGGCAAGCGAATCAGTTAAAGCTAATCCTCCCAGTTTCAGCCCTCTTCTAAGCTTCTTCCAGGCTACTCTCGGGGTACCTACCTCCTTGGAAACCTTCTCCCAGCTGATTCTTGATGTATCAATCAACTTCTGCGCTAAATGGATCCCCAAGTATCACATCTGACTTTTTGCCCCTGGTACCGCCTTCACAGAATTCCAGCTCCTAATTTCAGTCTTTTCTCTGTTGATTTTATAACCAGAGACTTTCCCGAATTCCCCAGGTAGCTTGAACAGTGTGGGTATAGCTTTGACAGGGTCAGATGTATACATTAGGAGATCATCCGCATAAGGGCAAACTTAAATTCCAAGTCGGCGATCTTAAAAGGCAAAATAAAAGGATCTTCTCTAAGGGAACAATCAAAAGGCTCGATATATAAATTAAACAATAACGGTGATAGGGGACAACCCTGTCTGGTACGTTTTGATATGGCAAACCAGTCCGAAAGGGAGCCATTGACCAGAACTTTTGCGCGTGGATTTGAGTACAGGGATCTAACAGCCTCAATAAAATTCTCAGGGAAACCAAAACCACGCATGGTCTCCCAGAGATAATTCCAGCTGACCTGGTCAAAAGCCTTAGCGGCATCGATCGCAACCAGGGTTAATGACAGCCTTTTCTCGATAGCAAAGTCAATTGCCCCTATGGCTTGAAAAGTAAGCTCATAGAGCTGCCTACCGGGTATGAAACCCCTCTGGTCCGGATGTATAATAGTTTTAATAATCTTTGCCATCCTTGCAGCCAGAATCCCCGAAGAAATCTTAAGGTCTGAATTAAGTAGAGAGATGGGCCTATATGCCTCAATTCTTTGGGGGTCCTTATCCTGCTTAAGAATCAAAGATCTTGTTGCCTCCGACCAAGAAAGAGGGATTGCTTTCTTGTCTAGATATATTTTATTGAAAAGAGTTTTTAGGACCGGAACTACTCTATCTGATAGACCGAGATATATCTCAACAGGTAGCCCATCTGGCCCAGCGGCCTTGCCCCTTCTCATCTTTTTAAGTTGTTCTCTGATCTCCCCATCTGAGATACCAGTGGATAAATAAGACCTGTCGATCTCAGACAGGCGAGGGAGATCTCTCTGATTCAGCCATGCTTTTACAGTATCCGGACTATAATTGGTGTCCTCCTTATATAGGTCATACATAAGGATGTATGACATTGCAACGCATGCTTTTACCACGCATGCTTTTACATCGCAAGTTTTACAACGCATGCCTTTACAACGCATAGCGCTTTGGGGTGCTGGATAGTGAATAGTTTAATTTACTATTCCAACTCCAGTCCCCGTGGATAGTAGGGAAGGTGTTGGATAGTAAATTAAATCTATTCCCTATCCTAGAGCGCCCCCCAGCGCAATGCGTTGTAATGGTTTGCGTTGTAAAAGTTGCGGTGTAAAAGCATTGCGTGGTAAAAGTTGCGTTGTAAGTGATGTTTCCCTACATAAAGGATCTGGCCTCCCCCCTGATCTCATCATCTACGTGCAGCAAGACGCCAGACCCTCTCTGAACCAAGTTCTTAATATGGTTCCTGACCCGATCTGCCCTAGATTTCCAGGCCAACAAGGAGCCACATTTTTCGCCATAGGCAAAGTGCTGTAATTTACTGGCATCCCATCTATCCTTTACAGCTTTATCCATTCTGGCTTGGAGATCGGCTTGCAGGGAACCAATTCCCTCTCTAATGTTGGCATGAGGCTTCTAGACACAAGGGCTGCCTGTTGCAGCTCCTTCTCCTTTTTCTTGATACTCCTTAAGCTATCAGCATCTGCTTTTTTAGCTGATCTGTTTTTATTGGTCATTGCGGAGCTCAGCAGCCCTCTCAAATATGTTTTGAAAGTCTCCCACACAACCTGATTGCGGGTAGAAGCCACATTAAACCTAAAAAACTCTTCTATTTTCACATCTAACTCGGCCATTACCCTCTCCTCTAATAATAAGGCCCTGTCCAGAGTCCACCTCCTCTGACAACCTTCAGGTTTAACCCCTTCGATGCTGATGACGGAACCGTTCCGTCATCAGTCACGGCTGAGCTGTGCTGATGACGGAACGGTTCCGTCACGACCGCGCCCTGTTCTCGAATGTCCAGCACAGGGCGCGGCTACGGCGCCGCGGTCAAGGTGTTAAGATTAAGCCTTAGTTCTACTGCAGAATGATCTGATATTAATGTAGGAACATAGGCAATAGACTTAAGATCTGACAACTGACTCTGATCTTCTAAAAAGTAGTCAATTCTTGAATATTGCCTATATTTCTTACTATAGAAGGAATATTCTCTGGTATTCCCTTTATCTACTCTCCATATATCCAACAGCTTGAACTCCTTAATCAAGATCTTAAGTGTGGAGGAAGTTGTAGGCGGGACCTTATATTTTGCTTTAGATGTACGGTCCAAATTTGAGTTAAACACTAAGTTGAAGTCTCCACCGAGTATTACTGGAGCAGATGTCTCTAGCAGGCTAGCCTGAAGATTCAAAAGAGGGCCTGGATTATCCTCATTTGGCCCATAATAGACAGTACATACTACTGATGTGCCACTAATAGAAAGAGATGCGATTAACCACCTCCCTGATTGGTCAGTACTCCACTTCTCCACTTTGATCCCCATATTTCGCCTTATGATCAAAGCTACCCCATTTGTACAGCCCCTTTGATTTTAGGGCAATACCTCCTGAACCCAGCTAAACTTGTTAAAGCTTTGTTTGCAGTCCTGGGCTTCTAAATGTGTTTCCTGCAACAAATAAATGTGTGCCTCGCTCTTCTTTAAAAACTCACCCACCCGTGATATCTTCTTAGGGCTCCTAAGACCATTAACCTTCCAGGAGAGGTGTCAGTCTCTCTCTCAGTCTCTCTCTCTCAGTCAGTCTCTCTCCCTGTCAGTCCCTCTGTCTGTCAGTCCCTGTCTGTCAGTCCCTCTGTCTGTTAGTCTCTCTATCAGTCCCTCGCTCTATCAGTCTCTCTATCTCTCTCTTTCTGTCAGTCTTTCTCAGTCAGTCAGCCTCTATCTCAGGCAGTCTCTCTCTTTCTGTCAGTCAGTCTCTCCCTTTCTGTCAGTCAGTCTCTCACAGTCTCTCTCTGTCAGTTTCTCTCAGTCAGTCAGTCTCTCTCTTTCAGTCAGCCAGTCTCTCTCTATCAGTCAGTCTCTCTCTCTCTCTCTCTCTCTCTCTCTCTCTCTCTCTCTCTGTCAGTCAGTCTCTCAGTGTCAGTCTCTCTCTCTGTCAGTCAGTCTCTCTCTCTGTCAGAGTCTGTCTCTCTCTTTCTGTCAGTCTCTCTCTGTCAGTCAGTCTCTCAGTCAGCCTCTCTCTCTTAGTCAGTCAGTCTCTCTCTCTCTTAGTCAGTCAGTCTCTCTCTTAGTCAGTCTCCCTCTTAGTCAGTCTCTCTCTCTGTCAGTCCCTCTCTCTGTCAGTCTCTCTCTCTGTCAGTCTCTCTCTCTGTCATTCTCTCTCAGTCAGTCCCTCTCCCTGTCAGTACCTCTCTCTGTCAGTCTCTCTGTCAGGCTCTCTCTCTCAGCCTCCCTCTCTCAGTCTCTCTCTATCAGTCTCTCTCTCTCAGTCAGCCAGTCTTCCAGGCAGTCTCTCTCTCCCTCTGTGAGTCTCTCTCAGTCATTCTCTCTCTCTCGCAGTCAGCCAGTCTCTCTTAGTCAGTCTCTCTCTCTCTGTCAGTGACTCTCTCTGTCAGTCAGTGACTCTCTCCGTCAGTCAGTCTCTCTCTCTCTGTCAGTCAGTCTCTCTCTGTCAGTCAGTCTCTCTCTGTGAGTCTCTCTCTCAGTCAGTCTCTCTCTCTCTGTCGGTCAGTCTCTCTTTCTCTGTCAGTCTCTCAGTCTCTCTCTCTGTCAGTCTCTGTCAGTCAGTCTCTCTCTCAGTCAATCTCTCTTAGTCTCTTTCTCTGTCAGTCAGTCTCTCTCTCTCCCAGTCAGTCTCTCTCTCTCCCAGTCAGTCAGTCTCTCTCAGTCAGTCATTCTCTCTCTACCTCAGTAAGTCAGTCTCTATCTCTGTCAGTCAGTCTCTGTCAGTCAGTCAGCCTCTATGTAAATGTAAATGTAAATGTAGTATACTTGTAAAGCGCACAGCTGCCCCAGCAACGGGGCGTCCCGGCGCTGTATAACTCTGGGGAACCCGTCCTGGCTTTCCCTGTGGGATGGTCCCTGCTGGGAGTCCCCAAGGTGGAGCCAGGCATCCCCGGAATTGGTGGGGCCGTTGTGGAGATTAGGCAAGCTAATGCCCAGAGTTGCCAAGTGTGATCCCTGATTAGAGTAAGCACCGAAGCGAGAATTATCAAGTCCGCTGACCAAGGTCCACGACCCTGCCGCGTCGGGAATCGAACCCTGGTCCCGGGTCGACTTCTGCTCTCGGGTCTGATGCCTCTAACCAGTGAGCCACACTACTCCACATCAGTCAGTCTCTCTATCTCTCTGCCAGTCTCTCTCTCAGTCAGTCTCTCTCGCAGTCAATCAGTCTATCTCTCTGTCAGTCAGTCTCTGCCTCTCTCTCTCAGTGTCTCTCTGTCAGTCAGTATCTCTCTATCTCAGTCAGTCAGTCTCAGTCAGTCAGTCTCTCTCTCTCTCTGTCAGTCAGTCACACTCTCGATCAGGCTCTCTCTCTCTGCCAGTCAGTCAGTCACTCTCCCAGTCAGCCTGTCTCTCTCTCTCTCAGTCAGTTTCTCAGTCAGTCAGTCTCTCGGTCAGTCAGTATTCAGTCTCTGAGTAAGTCAGTCAGTCTCTACTCTCTCTCCACTCTCTCCATTCTCTCTCTCCATTCTCTCTCTCAACTTTGTCCACTCTATCTCTACTGTTTTTCTCTCCATTCTCTCTCCACTGTCTCTCCACTGTCTCTCTCTCTCCACTTTCTCTCTCTCTACTCTCTCTCCACTCTCTCACTATCTCTCTCTCTTCTCTCTCTCCACTCTCTCTCCACTCTCTCTCCACTGTCTCCCTCCAATGTCTCCCTTTACTGTCTCCCTCCACTCTCTCTACTCTCTCTCCACTCTCTCTCTCCACCCTCTCTCCCTTCTCTCTCTCGCTCTCTCTCACTCCACTGTCTCTCTCCATTGTCTCTCTCCACTGTCTCTCTCCACTCTGTCGCTACTCTCTCTCCACTGTCTCTCTCCACTCTCTCTCTCTCCACTCTCTCTCTCCACTCTCTCTCCACTCTCTCTACTCTCTCCACTGTCTCCTTTCACTCTCTCTCTACTCTCTCTCCACTGTCTCTCCACTCTCTCTCCATTCTCTCTCCACTCTTTCTCTCTCTCCACTCTCTCTCTCTACTCTCTCTCCACTCTCTCTCCACTCTCACTCTCTCCCCACTCTCTCTCCACTCTCTCTCTCCACTATCTCTCGCTCACTCTCTCCACTGTCTCTCCACGCTCTCTCCACTCTCTCTCTACTCTCTCTCTCCACTCTCTTTCTCTCCACTGTCTATCTCCACTCTCTCTCCACTCTCCACTGTCTCTCCACTGTCTCTCTCCACTCTCTCTCTCTCCACTCTCTCTCTCTCTCCACTGTCTCTCTCCCTCTCTCCACTGTCTCTCGCCACTCTCTCTCCACTCTCTCTCTCTACTCTCTCTCTCCACTCTCTCCCACTCTCCCTCACAAAGTAGTGTGCGTTCCATGGCGTCCGCAGAAATGTTTCCAGGGAGGGCACATTTTTAACTTAATCACCATCCCCCTTGCACCCTTCTGCCCTCTCCCTTGCACCCTTCTTGCCCTCCCTCTTGCACCCTTCTCCCCCTCCCCCTTGCACCATTCTCCCCCTCCCCCTTGTACCCTACTCCACCTCTGCCTTGCACCCTTTTCTACCTTGCACCATTCTCCCCTCTGCCTTGCAACATTCTCCCCTCTGCCTTGCAACATTCTCCCCTCTGCCTTGCACCCTTCTCCCCTCTGCCTTGTACCCTTCTCCTCTCTGCCTTGCACCCTACTCCACCTCCGCCTTGCACCCTTTTCTACCTTGCACCATTCTCCCCTCCCCCTTGCACCCTTCTCCCCCTCCCCCTTGTACCCTACTCCACCTCCGCCTTGCACCCTTTTCTACCTTGCACCATTCTCCCCTCTGCCTTGCACCATTCTCCCCTCTGCCTTGCACCCTTCTCCCCTCTGCCTTGCACCCTTCTCCCCTCTGCCTTGCACCCTTCTACTCTCTGCCTTGTACCCTACCCCACCTCCGCCTTGCACCCTTTTCTACCTTGCACCATTCTCCCTTCTGCCTTACACCCTTCTCCCCTCTGCCTTGTACCCTACTCCCCTCTGCCTTGCACCCTTCTCTACCTTGCACCCTTCTCCCTTCTGCCATGCACCCTTCCCCCCTCTGCCTTACACCCTTCTCTACCTTGCACCCTTCTCCTCTCTGCCCTGCGCCCTTCTCTTCTCTGCATTGCTCCCTTCTCCCCTCTGCCTTGCACCCTTCTCCCCTTCCGCCTTGCACCCTTCTCTATCTTGCACCCTTCTCTCCTCTGCCTTGCACCCTTCTTCTCTCTGCCTTGCACCCTTCTCTTCTCTGCCTTGTACCCTTCTCCCTTCTGCCTTGCACCCTTCTCCTCTCTGCCTTGCACACTTCTCTTCTCTGCCTTGCACCCATCTCCCCTCTGCCTTGCAACCTTTCCTACCCTGGCTTGCACCCTTCTCTACCTTGCACCCTTCTCCTCTCTGCCTTGCATCCTTCTCCCCCTCTGCCTTGCACCCTTCTCTACCTTGCACCCTTCTCCTCTCTTCCTTGCACCCTTCTCCTCTCTGCCTTGCACCCTTCTCTTCTCTGCCCTGTACCCTTCTCCTCTCTGCCTTGCACCCTTCTCCCACTCCGCCTTGCACCCTTCTCTACCTTGCACCAATCTCCCCTCCGCCTTGCACCCTTCTCTACCTTGCACCCTTCTCCCCTCCACCTGGCACCCTTCTCTACCTTTCACCCTTCTCCTCTCTGCTTTGCACCCTTCTCCTCTCTGCCTTGCACCCTTCTCCTCTCTACCTTGCACCCTTCTCTAACTTGCACCCTTCTCCCCTCCACCTTGCACCCTTCTCCCCTCCGCCTTGCACCCTTCTCTACCTTGCACCCATCTCCTCTCTGCTTTGCACCCTTCTCCTCTCTGCCTTGCACCCTTCTCCTCTCTGCCTTGCACCCTTCTCCCCCTCCGCCTTGCACCCTTGTCTACCTTGCACCCTTCTCCCCTCTGCCTTGCACCCTTCTTGGCCCCCTTCCCCTCCCTGTGGACGCCCATGGTGCATTCTAATAAGAGTGCTTACCTGAGGGCACCATTTTGCTGCCTTATCCCTTCTCATAAGAGCTTTGCCTTGAAGAATGCTCTCCCTGGGGGACCCACTCCCACCCTTGTCAGGTTCCCGAGCAGTGCTCTGTGCTGCCGCCTGCTCTTGCTCTCTGAGGCCGCCACCCCATCCTTGTCCCTGTCTCTTCTCTTCTCTTGTGGGGTGGGCTTTGCTTATGGAGAGGAGAGAGTGGGGGCCTGGCTTTGTGCTGCCTCAGAGGAGAATTGAAGACTGCGGCTCTGGGCCCCTACCCCCACCCCCACCCTTGTCCCTGTCTCTTCTCTTCTCTTGTGGGGTGTGCTTTGCTTATGGAGAGGAGAGAGTGGGGGCCGGGCTCTGTGCTGCCTCAGAGGAGCAGTGGAGACTTCTGTCTCTGGGGCCCCCACTCCCACCCTTGTACCTGTCACTTTTCTTCTCTTGTGGGGTGGGATTTGCTTATGGAGTGGAGAGAGTGGGGGCCGGGCTCTGTGCTGCCTCAGAGGAGAACTGGAGACTGCTGTCTCTGGGCCCCCACCCCCACCCTTGTCCCTGTCTCTTCTCTTCTCTTGTGGGGTGGGCTTTGCTTATGGAGAGGAGAGAGTGAGGGCTGGGCTCTGTGCTGCCTCAAAGGAGCAGTGGAGACTGCTGTCTCTGGGGCCCACACCCCCACCCTTGTCCCGGGCCTGCCTCCGGCTCTGACTGAAGAGAAACAATGTTGATACTTTGTTTCTCTTCAGTCAGAGGGAGGGGGGCGAAGGGCTCAGAGCAGGCTGCACCTGCTTCAGACGCAGACAGAGAGAGGCTTGCTTTAGCGCAAGCCTCTCTCACAGCTCTCAGAAGAGCTGAGGGGGCCAGGCCCCCTTCATTAACTGAAGAGAGTGGGGGCCCCCCACACCGCAGGGGCTGCGGGGCGTTTATTTCCTATGCAGTTTTATTTTATGTCCCTATCTCCGTTATTTCCTATGGGAGGCCGTTGCAGTGTCAGTAGTTAGCCATGTGTGGTGCTGGACATACTACAAAAGTATAAGTGACTACTGAAAAGAAGTAAACTTATCAAAAGCGCAGGAGTGAATCAACCCCCTTGGACTTACTGATAGAGACATCTCCATTCTACATAAGAATCATTCAGGGCTGAATTCAGGAAGTAAACTTTACCTTTCTTGGTAATAAAGAAAATACTTTGATCTGTGGTCAGAAGGAGAGACGGCGAAGTGCCACACCTTTCATTCTCTGCTTGGTTCTACTGTGGGACTGGCCTGTATCCTGCCCCCGTTGGACCAATCTCCATGAGAGAGGTGCCATTCTACTCCTGTAATGAGCCCTAGCCACCAACAGTATCCTTGTCGGACCTCTATCGGTACACTATGCAGGGGGAGCTGGATGTTCTGGTTAACTGCAACAGAACTGTCCTCTACAAGGCTCTTTCTTGTTAGTGTAGCCCCTCCACCACCAGCTAGCAAATCAACCTCCCTGCCACATTCCCCAAGTCCCTGAACCTACTGAATTCTTGACTGGCACCTGTGTGCCAGTGGAGTCAAGCGTCAGTTCACAGAACGTCCAGGGGAATCAACCAAGGACCTTCAGTACCTCAATTCCCCCCAGTGTTCCTCAGAGGGTATAAGAGAGGCAGTGCCACAGGCCCTGGAGAAACCCATCATAGTCCTGTGGTTCTGCTGAAGTTTAAGTCATTCAATCCGTCTTTGCAGTGGCATCAGGTTGCTTCTCCTTCCAGCTCGCCATTTTTTTTCATTGTCGCTCCCAGTTCTATCTGCCTCTCCCTCGCGCAGGGATAAGTGGGATTGAAAATTTTAGAAGCAAGGCACCTGTGGCAAATCCTATGATGCCACATTATCACTCCACTACTGTCCCAGCTGTCCTGCCCAGCATTATCGGATAATCCAATATAGTGACTTCACGTTGTCCATGAAAAGAGCGCTCCTGAGAGCATCTACTCTTCTTCTGGCCGATACGGCTGCCTGATCCCTTCCCACCAAAACTTCAATAGCCCCTCCTGTTTTGGCTCCAGACGTCTGGCCCTCCTTCTTTGTTCCAGTGGCCCCGGGCTAATACAGCCCAGGTGCAATGTGACAAAGTAACAGATGCAGATTTCCCCCACACCCCTTCATTTACTGTGTGCCCTTTTCTTAAAATGTGTACATGTCCCAGGGTCGGGGGGCTGGCGAGGTTCGGGTCGGTGGCTACTGGGCTGACCAGGGGGGAGGACGGTAATTGAGAGACTGAGTCTTTTATGAAAGGTTTCAAAGATGGCTTTATTTTGGTGTAGCAGCGTCTTTGCCGACTGGTTATTCGTTCTCTGGCAAACGCTGCGGGGTCAAAGGGTGGCTTTTGCGGTGGATCCAGTTTGCTGCACGGGATACACTGGGCTGTCTTCGTCTCTGTTCGTCTCCAACTCCAGAGCGTGTTACAAGGGAGAGAGAGAGAGACTGTGTCAGACAGCTATACGAGACCATACACTTCTTTAGGACCGGGAGTGAGGGAAACCGGTGAAGGTGTGAAACCTATACACGCCGTGAGGGGGGTGCTCGTGCAGGAAAGGGTTCTTGGAGGGGGCTAGTTTACAAGGGGCTGTACAATCAGTCTGGAGGCTGTAACCGGTTAGCCACCCAACCCGCTACGCGGCCCCGTACCTGTTGGAGCCACGCCCCTCCCGTGGGTGCGTGACGGGGCGAATCGTGGATCCGGTGGCCTCCTGGCTTCGGGTCAGTATCTCCACTCCCCGCCTCTCGTCTCCGTTCTCCTTCTCCCGACGCTTCTCTGTACACTCACGATTCTCCTTTCTCTTCCTGGGAAACTCCGTCCGCTCTTTCCGGGGCTGGTCTCTCTTTTGAAGTTCCTCCCTGGGTAGAGATGGGTGGGGCTATGTCTTCCCATGCCGTGTAGTTAAAGGGACCGCCGTCCTCAGTCTCACTCGGCCAGTATGCTTCCTGCTCCTCCGTCCATGTGGGGTCAGGCGGCTATTGGGAAGCAAAGGTAGTGGGTAACAGGGGAGTAGTATTCCACCAGTCAATGTTTTGTTCCTCGTCCGGTGGACACACCCCGTCACAGTACACTATCAGTTAGCATTCTCAGTCCGATTATTGTGAATTTACCAAAAGTGAGACTCAGTTAGTGGCGCTTGCTCACAGTAAACTTCCAAAGACTGGATGGGCAGAATTCAGGTCCACTTAAAGGTCAGAACTCATAAGCCACACACATACAAAATTACATCTTCTGAAGCAGTACCAAGTTGTGTGCAAATGATCAATGAGTGGATGTATTTGGAAGGAAGGTTACTTTTAGGAGTAGGTGCAATTTGTAGATTGTCTCTTTTCTGGTCTTTGATGCTAGAGGCAGATAAACTCTTAGGAATGGATCTGAGTTAGTGCTACCTAACACTAAATGGGGATAAATGGTAAAGAAGATTGACCCCTCCAGGGGTTGAGAAATAACTACAATGCAAGGGAGCGGAAAAAGGAGATGAGTTGGGAGAATAGGAGTAATTGGAGCATGCTGCTTCCTAGTGATACCTTCACCCCCTCATTCAGTATTAATCCTGATTTAAACCGTATCTGGTGCCTGAGTCGCTGATAATTTTGTTTCCTCAGCAGAACAATACAACAGTAAGGAACTGGTTGGTAGGAATCCTCAAATGGTGAAACGTTTTCCAGCGGCAAAGAGAGGTTTGGCAACAGTAGAGAGGATGTTGCTCACGGCTAGACTGCCGACTTTGGCAAAGCTGGGAAACCAGGGTTGAGTCTCACGGTCGACTCCACATCCTGTGATTCTGGGCAAATCACTTAATCTTCCTGTGCCTACCACAAAAAAAATGAATGATTCCTTGTGTAACGTAATTGGTGCTTATATAAATCGCTCCAATACCTTCGGGTCGAGCTCGCCTATATAAATCTGCAAAAAAATAAAAGTGATTCACTTTTTTGAGAAATGTCATCGTTGCCTACTATGTTGTGATCGTGTGTGTGCCTGGTGAGTTGGGTCATGGCAGTTCTTCCAGCAATTTGCAGAGACTTTTTGTATCCAGCATGGATTCTGTCTCTGTCAGTTAGCAAGTGACCCATGCCTGTTTTACTGATGTATGTTAACTTAGTGTGTCATTGGAGGTGACAACTGGTTGACACGTTTAGGTTGGGGCATTGCTATCTTGGCAATGAGTAGGGTTCATTCAGTTTATTATATGTGTAATTTCTTCTGTGTGGTAGTGAGTGGGTGAAGGATAGCTTATTAACGGATAGGAAAGTGGGATATTTTGGGACTATTGCCTTGGTTTCGTATGGTTGATGAGCATGTGTTTTTGATCAAAGAGCAATTTGCTACATCTAGTATGGTAATATTTATTTTATTCTGCAGTGTAGTTATGGAATATGGGGACCTGCTAGCTAATATTTTAGATGGGTACCAGAGGGGGTAGATAAAGTTTACAATTCTTTGCGGGTCATGATTTCATCTTTAGTGAACCTTGTTCGCATAGAATTTGCTTTTGGCTTCCATAATTGTCATACACTATATTTTCATTTATCCTTTAAGTTTTCTGAATGTCTGTGGCTTTTGTCATGAACATTCAATGTTAGGAGCTCTCGTTGTAGTGTTATTGTTCTGGGATGAAGCATTATGCAGTTTCAGGTCGGGCAATGTTTGGTTGATGCTAAGGTAGCAGAAATTATTGAGAGGGTGGTGTTACAGTATCTTATCATTTCTTTTCTGCCTAGTGATTCAGTGTGAGCGACAGGACCATTTTCAGTAGAAAGTTAAGTTGTTTTTTAAGTTTCAAAAAATATGTTTATTGTAAATATAACAAAATATAATATCATATAACATAATTTCGTAATCCAATACAAAGTGCAACAACAATAGCATATAGGCAAGTATGTTTACAAGAAAAAATATAATTATGGGTGGGATAAAAAGAGTGAGAGCTGGATAAAACTCAATTAGTATATTACTGAAGTGAAATTAGAATGAGACAAATATACAGTATTAGGAATCATTAAAAATAAATAAATCAATCACGGGGGTTGAGCAACCTCTTGAGCTCTTGGTGACGGAACATGAGAATTTTTAGCACAAGTGTCAAGAAATTGTGTAATTGGAGACCAAAAAAGTAATCTTTAATGTTTAAGAGACAGAGGATATACAAATGTCGTGTTTAGTCTGTGGATGTGACAAACAGAATACCACCAAGCTAGGTATGAGAGGTTAGAAGTGTCTTTCCAGTTTTTTGTGATTTGTTGAAAGGCAGCAGCCAATAGTAGGTCAACTATTTTGGTTTGTGAATGTGTTGTGTTCCAATTGGTCGAGAGGCTTCCTAGAAAAATGTTTTTGAAAGATAAAGGGATATTAGTGCCAAAAATTGTGTTAATTTGGGACCACACCGATCTCCAAAATTTTATAACATGTGAACATGAAAAAAGTAAGTGAGGTAGATCAGCTTGTGGAAATGGGCAAGACCAACATTTATCAGACGTATCAGAATGTATTCTGTGTAAGGAAACTGGAGTCAATAATAGTCTATTATAAATAAAGAAAAGCGTTTGTGTAGCGCTAGCTGCCCTGGAAGACTTCCCAAGCTTCACCCAAATCTTATCCCAAAGGGAAATGGACCAATGTGCGTCTAAATCTGCTTCCCAAGAATGCTCAATTTTTGTTTTGGCTCTTGTTGCAAATGAGATTAATAAACAAGTATATAGGGCGGAAGCCTTATGTGGATTAAATAGGATACGCATCCATGGGTGGTCAAATAGCGGAGAGGGGTCAGACATGAAGGTAAAATGTGAGTAAGAGTCTAAAATGGCAGAAATTTGTGTACAAATGAGAGAGGCAAATGAAAAAGGGAGGAAGCCTTGGCGAAGGTGAGGAAAGTATCATTTTCAAAAAATTCATGTACCCATTGTATACCTCTTTCTCTCCATGTCCTCCAATAAACAGGTTTGCTCTTAATGCATATGAAATTATTATGCAAATATAGTGGAATTGAGAAACGTAACTAGATCATGTGGTTCACAATGCAGGAGGTTGTTTAGAGTTTTACAAGAGTATTTAAGAATTGGTTAACTAACTGATTGTGGCTTTCGCATGAAGGAAAGATATTCTTTGAAGGTAAATGGGGAAAGGAAAGAACTTTCCAAGTCAACCCAAAGAGGCGCGTCAGGAGAAGGGTCAGAAAGCCATTTGGAAATCTGTCACAATAAAAAGACTTTATGATATTTGTGAAAATCAGGGAAGTGAACACCACTTTCAGATTGTGGATCCGATCACTTTAAAATGGACATTCTAGATTTTTTATTTTGCCATAGAAAAGAAATGAGAATGGAGTTAATCTTGTGGAATCATTTCAATGAAATAGGTAAGGGAATATTTGAGATAAGATAGAGGACTATAGGTGATAACATCATTTTAATGGTATTGAGACAACCCCACCATGACAGATACAGAGGATGTCATTTGGAAGTAAGGGATTGGAGCTTTTCAATACATTTATTAAAATTAAGAGGAAATGATGTTTTAATAGAGGAAGTGAACCATATCCCAAGGTATTTTATGTGAAGAGGATTCCAAGTAAAAGTAGAAATAGAGAAATCATCTTTAAAAGTATGTTTAGTTAGGGGTAAGATTTCACACTTGTCATTGTTTAATCTATAACCCGAAACTGAGGAGTATGATCCAGCTTCACAAGGCCGGGAGAGATTCCTCGGGATGTGAGAGAAACAATAGAACATCGTCAGCATAAGCTGCCAATTTAATTTGCAAAGAGGCTGAGGTGAATCCCATAATAGAGTGATTCTGCCTTATTTTGGATAAAAATGGTTCAGAGGCCAAATTAAAAAGAACTGGAGAATGAGAGCAGCCTTGTCGTACACCTCTGTGGAGAGGGAAGTAGGGAGAAGTAAGACCATTAGCAAAGATTGCAGCTTTAGGATTTTAGTATAGTAAGGAAATCAAGGAAATAATTTTCGGTCCAACACCAAACCATTTTAATGTGTAGAAAATACAAGGCCATTGTACTCTATCAAAAGCCTTTTCAGCATCAAGGGCAATTGCAACACGGGGTTTTGAAAGACTAGATGACTTGGAAATAATATAAAAAAACAAACGAGTGTTGTCAGTAATAGAACGTCCTTTGACAAAGCCTGTTTGCTCCTTACCTAAAAGTTGAGGGAGAAGCTATTCTAATCGAAGAGCTAATGATTTGGAGAAAAGTTTATAATCTATATTAATGAGAGATATGGGTCGATAATTTTTACAATATTGTAAATCCTTACCCTCTTTAGGAATAAGACAAATTAGAGCTTCCAGAAAGGTACCTGAGTAATTGCCAGAAGCAAGAAAGGAGGAAATTAAAGAGTATAATTTAGGTATAATGATTTGAGCAAAATGCATAAAGAATTCAACAGAAAAACCATCAGGGCCGGAGACTTTCTCTTTTTTAAGGCTTTTAAGCGCATTTAGCAGATCTGCCTGAGTGAAGTCAAACTCTAGGAGTTCAATCTGTGTAGACGGGACTGAACTTTTTTTAATAGAAGATAGATAATGGAGATATCATCATCTGTGGGGATAAGCTCTGGTGTATAAAGTTGTTCATAGAATTTAACAAATTCTTAAAGGATTTCAGTGTCTTTATATTTGGAGGTGTTAGCATCAGTTGTGATAGATTCTATGTGGAGTTTATTTTGTTTAGTCTTGAGGTAATTAGCTAATAATTTACCAGATTTATTCTGTCCTCCATAAAATTTAGCACTAGTCTTCAAAAGAAATAAAGAGGCGTTATCAGTGGTATCCTTGTTATATTGGATCTTAGTGTTAATCAGATCAGAAAGGTATTGTTTTGATTTGGAAGTGTAGTAGGTGTGTTCTAATTTTTTTATCTTAGAGAGAAGTTCCGAGTTCGATAGCCTGGCTGACGTACGCTTATTGGCAGTATATCGAATAATAAAATCGCACGCAGAGGCTTTAAATGCATCCCATATAGTGTAAAATGGTAGAGTGTCATTGTTATTAAAAACTCGTTGAAGAAGGAGGCAAAAGAAGTAATAAAAGGAGGGTCTAAAAGCAGGGAGTTGTTGAAGCGCCATCTTCTAGGATGGTCAGAGTGTGGGATAATATCAAGCTGGTTGGAAACAGGAGCATGATCTGAGATAAGTAAGGGGCCTATGTCAGCGGATATTAAAGATTGGGAAATATTATGTGATGTGAAAATATAATCAATTCTGGATTGGGTCTGATGGGGAGGAGAATAGAAAGTAAACTCTTGTATGGAAGGGTTACACAGTCTCCAAGCATCAGATAGATGTAAGTTCTTTATAGTTTGAGTAAAAGGTTTATGTGATTTTGAAGGAATAAGGGGAACTTTAGATTTCCGATCCAAGAAAGGATCAATTACTTGGTTACAGTCCCCAGCTAAGATCATATTGTTAGCATTGTTGTGCGAGATCAAATGGTGTATATGGGACCAAAAAGGGGCATCACCAGAAATAGGGGCATACACATTGAAATTAGAGAAAGAGATACCATCAATCTCCAATTTGGTAAATAACCATCTTCCATCAGTATCTCTCTCTTGTGAAATTAGGGAAACCTTGAGCGATTTATGGATTAAAGTAATGACACCATTTCTCCTACCATCACCGGGTGAGAAAAAGACTTAACCCACCCAGTTTCTCTTAAGCTTTAAAAATTTAGATTCCGTAAGATGAGTTTCCTGTAACAAAACCACTTTAGCATCCAGTTTAAATAAATAGGATAACACTCTTTGTCTCTAAATAGGGGAATTGAAACCTTTAACATTCAAAGTAATTAACTTTAGAGTCGTAGATCAATAAGGCAAACTGTAGGAAACAATAAACCAGCCATAAAGGAAATGGCATAAAAAAGGAGATGTGATATACAAAAAGGAAAATTATTCATGAAACTTAAAAAAAATTGTGAACAAAAAAGAAGAAAGGCAATATACCAGCTCCGCTGTAATCAGGCGTCGTAGCACACCCGGGACATACTAGGTGTGACTGGGTGGGCCCGATGATGAAGCATGCCACCAACTAGGTTGGTGGGTGAGGGCTTCATGAATACACCAACAAGGTGCCCGTGACAGAACTAATTAGAGTACTGCAACACTTTGGTCAACTTAAGCTAGTCCTCTTTGATTAATCACATGCTGAATGTTTAGCATAGTTCCTTCCGGCATATAAAGAGGCTTGGGAATAAAAGATCAGAAAAAGGCCAGGGGATCCTGTCCCTCAACTCCTTTCGGAAGACCATAAATTCAGAGGTTATTCCTTCTGTTGTGATCTTCCAACTCTTCGACCTGTTTTTGGAGGTTAGATACTTGCGACTGAAGTGCTGAAACTTTAGTATCGGTGACTCCAAGAGAAGACATATTACATTCAACCTCTGAGAGCTGTTCATCCATTTGAGACCAATTGTCAGTGAGAAATTGTAAATTAGCATTAGTGTCTTCCATGAAGGGTCTGAGGGCTGGTATTTCTTCTAGCGGTATCTCCATTGAGACTGGAGAGGTGGATTTAGGAGGAGACGGAGAGTCTTTTTTTAGACGTTTTATATTGGATTTCCCTTTTACTGAAGCATTAGAGATTGAATTAGAGCTTTAAGCTGAAGAAAATGCAGAGTGTTCCATTTTCGACAATGCAGCAAAAATCTTTGAATTTTTAATATAGGAATTCTTAACTCTACCCATGCAAACCTGTAAGAAAAAATAACCTTGCAATAAGGGCGAGAGTGTAAATATACAGTTTATCCCAGTAAGTGCTTTAATTAATGAACCAGAAGCAAATCTTGGTAAATTCGCGGAGGATACACAGAACTTAAGCAGCCTGAATCAGCTGTGTCTTTATTTTCCAATAGATATTATGAGGGAGGACATGTGAGCAAAAAACATTAAAATAATAACCCCCATTATGAGGTATATAGCGTTCACCAACGAGATAAACGCTAAAAATGATAGGAATTGAAAAATTGTTTGTGGTGGAAGAGCCGCTATGCAACAAGAAAGAAAGCACAAAATGGAGGTCCGTACATCCAGTCAGGGGAGTATCAAAATCAGGAAGCAAAAGGAATAATATTCCACAATGGCTTGGGAAAAATGCTGAAGAGTTCATCCTACTGCTTCCAAAATATGAGTTTGAGGTGGGCACTCACTGCATCATATTAATATAGTCTGCATGACGAGGAAAATCAGGAGCCACCGAAACAAAATGGCGGTCGCAACGTTTTCGGACCACAGCTGAAGCCTGTTATTCCAGAAAACGATCAAAGCGGCCAAGTCAGCAAAGCCGAAGTTCACATTCTGAGCCAGGGTGCTTCCGACGCTCGCAGCGGGGTTTTAGCTGTATTTTGATAACGATAAGGTATTAAACCACCGCGCCGCTCCGAGCAGCCTCACTCCGGTGCTGCCATGCTCCGTGGGTGTCAATACACAGGTAAAGTTGGTTTTATAGTCATATAAATACTGATCGTTCTGGGTAAATGAAGAAATACTGTCTGCTAACTCACAACATGTCAGAGAGGCTGATTTTTGATTAATACCCGGTGGTGGGAACTCCTGTCATTATTATCGATTCTGAGGTTTCTGATGCCAAATATTTGACTGAGGACAAAGTCTAAAGTATGGCCCTTTTAATCAGTCATGTAATAGACTCATTGGTCTAGAGTCACTGCCTTAAGATGGTCAGTGAGACAGGGTGTGGCGATATTATTCTACATTCGTAAAAAAAATAAGAACAGGCTAAAATCACCTTAGAGCATCACCTGCATGAGTAAGTTGAGAGGACAGGGGTTAGAGTCAGAACCAATGTTCCAAGGTCTTATTTGAGGGTGCGGGAAGTAACTTGAAATTATTATGTGAATGATGTTGTTGGTAATGTACAACTTGCATGCTATGTCTTTGAACGACTGTTGAGGGAGAGGGATGGTGTAATTTGATTTACAGTGTATTATGCTTTCGCCAACACCTCTCCTGTTTCATCAGGTGACATCATCGATAGTCTTTGAATTTGTGAGAAGTTAATTCAATGTGGTCATAAGATGTCCTGTAGCTAATTTAAGACCACATCAAATACAACTCTTTTTTGTTTTTTTATCAATCCGAGACAGGGTGTGGCGATATTATTCTATCTTCGTAAAAAAAATAAGAACAGGCTAAAATCACCTAAGAGCATCACCTGCATGAGTAAGTTGAGAGGACAGGGGTTAGAGTCAGAACCAATGTTCCAAGGTCTTATTTGAGGGTGCGGGAAGTAACTTGAAATTATTATGTGAATGATGTTGTTGGTAATGTACAACTTGCATGCTATGTCTTTGAACGACTGTTGAGGGAGAGGGATGGTGTAATTTGATTTACAGTGTATTATGCTTTCGCCAACACCTCTCCTGTTTCATCAGGTGACATCATCGATAGTCTTTGAATTTGTGAGAAGTTAATTCAATGTGGTCATAAGATGTCCTGTAGCTAATTTAAGACCACATCAAATACAACTCTTTTTTGTTTTTTTATCAATCCGATTGTGGTTGGTCTTAGAGATGGCTTTCTGAGCACAGCTTGAGGCAGAGCTGTGACAGTGCCTATAGCGAATGTTAAACAGTGGTATGTTAGGCACGAGAGACTGGATAGTCTTGACATGCAGTAGTTTATGCCTGTGGAGAGCCTGTGAATAGTTGTTGAGACTATCACAGTGGTATTTCATGGTGCAGATGTGCTGCGTGGAATGAAGTGGGGCTTTTCCTTCTTTAAAAAACAAACAAAACAACAACTTTCTTTTTTTACTTTTATTCATAAACAAAGACAACTGGCAGTTCTGAAGCAAGTTACACATGTCAACTATCGTAATGATGAACACCAATGTAGTAATAGGAATATCACAATAAATACTTTAGTATCCGATTTATGATCATCCTCCCCTTCCCCCTGACCCTCCCTGTGTTGTTTCCACTTTTCAAATCATTTCGCCCATCTCTAAGTTGGGTTATTGGGATTGTTCCCCCTTGTAGCCTCTCGGCGCTAATTTGGGTGGTCTCTCCTGCCCCTTGGTCCGATTCCAATTCCAATTCGTCATCGGAGATATGGGGTTAGGGGGCATAGAGGCTGTCTGTCAATGTTTGCCAGGTGCTTATGGCCTTTTAGAACTTGTCGTCCTTCCTACTTAACCGTATGTGTGCTTCCTCCACTAGAGCCCTCTCCGCTACATCTTTATGCCACATTTCTTTATTTTTTTTTTTGAAGACCTTTTATTGTACATGAATAAGAATACACAATGTAGGGCC
The DNA here is from genome assembly GCF_964261635.1 of Lissotriton helveticus. Classification (NCBI taxonomy): domain Eukaryota; kingdom Metazoa; phylum Chordata; class Amphibia; order Caudata; family Salamandridae; genus Lissotriton; species Lissotriton helveticus. The sequence continues at coordinate 1,375,811,569 of NC_136069.1, read as the reverse complement.
TACAACCCCCAGGGCTGGCCGCAACGGTAGTTCAATCTTTATGGCAGGCTACTGAGCACACGGCCTTAGAGCCGACAACCCATGGGGTCCGGCGGCGGATAAATAATAACAGCATGATGGTAAGAGTGAAAATATACGACATGACTTAGGTCTAAGATTTTTCTCTTTTTCAAAACAAAAAACAAACCCCACATCAAAAGAAGCCACGGTAAACATGTTCAGTTCCTCAAAGGCGACAGATCAACTGTCTGGACTGCAGCTGTATCAACATTGGCATTGTGACCAAAAACAACCTAACAGTATGAAACAAGATAAACAATTGGACGGGGTCTATCATTTATGCCACATTTCTAGTGTTGGGGAACAAGGAGAGAGTCATGTAATGGCCACTCTGTGTCAGGCTAAGACCATCGCCAACTGTTCAAATTTATGTAATCTTCGGTTTCCGCGGTAATTTGAACAGTCCCTGTAGGCAACAATGGAGTCAGTTCAATGTAAAAGAGAGTTGCCGGTTTCAGTTCCCTGACTGTTGAGTGCCAGAAGGAGTATACTGTGCTGCAACTCCATGGCAGGTGTAGAAAGTCTGCTCCACTGGATTTTCTCCGTGGCCAGGTAACCGGGCGAGCCGGATCTATCTTATAAAGGTGTACTGGAGTTAAATACGTTCTCTGTAAAAGGTTTTAAAGTATGAATCTAAAAGGGGCATTACAAGAGACAGTGTGTGTTAACTCACAGGCTCACCTCCAGTCAATATTTTCTATCAGGGCTTCTACGTCTAGATTCCAGGCTATCTGGACCCGTTGAGGAGCTTCTTTGGCGTCAGAGCACCTAGCTTTGTATAAAAGTGTAATTAAGTGTCTGCTCGTGCTGCATGTGAGCAGGATCTCGAGAGTGGTAGGGCTGCAGGGTTGCTGGATAAGTTTGCCATGTGTGCTTAGCCTCCTCCGCCAGCCCTGCAGGGTGCAAGAATTGACCCTGGCCCAAGTTGAAGTCTGTTCGCCTGACCTCAAAAGAAATACAATTTTCATCTAGGTAGAGTGCCCCCGATTGATCGCAACCTCCCTCCCTCCATTCCATAAAAGACACAGTGAGTGACATCTGTCTGACTGGCTTCTGAATCCATACTGGGAGTTCTCTATGGAACGGAGAGTGGCCGTGAACCGGTGCAAGGCTGAGGCTGAGGCTGTCCGTCTCACTAAATAAGGGGGCATCCTCTTGTGTATGGTAACCCTCCATTAGGTGGTGAGACAGAAATTGAGTTCGAAATGTCAACTTACACAAATATCAAGTTGAACATATCATGATTCAGAAATATGGACAGCAAGAATATCGAATTTAAGGTAAGAAATAACATTAAAATAAATATTGAAATCATTAATATTGTTTGCAAAAATATAGTTGTTTGAAAAATCGATTTTTTAAATTAGTGTAATGTATTTTAGTTAATATTTTGAATGTATGTAATGTATGTTTTTTGTATAAGTATTGTTCATGTTTGTTTAATATATGTGTTAACATTTTAGTAGTTATCAATTTTATTTTAATTATAAATTTTGTGTTTTTTAGTTCCGTAGCAGGTTGTTGGTTTATAGGGGAATAGGGTGGGAAGTAATTTAATTATAATAAATGAATGGCTATTTTTTATTTATTTAATTTAGATTTTATAGTGTTAATTGTGACGAGTAATTTATTTGTAATTATGTATTAATTGGTTGTTTATTATTAATTAATTAATTGATAATTATAGTAACTCTAATTTATTTTAGGTGTAGGTTGTGAGATTTATAGGGGTAAAGGGTCAGAAGTAATTTATTTCTGATTATTTAATAGTGAGTTGTTAATTTATATTAATTAATTGATTGAAAATTAATTATGAAAATGGTGTAATTAATTTTAGGTGCAGGTTGTGGGGTTTACAGGGGTTATTGGTTTGAAGTCATTTATGTTTAATTAATAAGAAGTTGTTTTAACTAATTAATTGTTAATTCATTATGGTGTGATTTGGTTTAGGTCTGGCTTTTGGGTTTTTTGAGGTAAAGTGGTAAGTAATGTGTTTTTTATTAATTAATAATTAGTTCTTCAAATCAAATCAGCTTTATTCGATTTTGATGCAATAAAAAATCATTAAAGCACAGATTATTTTTTTAAAAAGATAAAAACTTTTTACAATTATATTACATAATACAGAAACATAAAAAACAATCCATATATATACACACAGAGGAGTGCACAAAAGCTCATTATAGCAAAGCTTCCCATTGTAATCCGGTACCTAATAACAGCCTTTCAGAAGGAAGAAATGACCATAATAATTTGTTCATTTTTCAATATTTGTAGTCTTAAAAAAGCTGTTCTGCATTGTCCTAGGCCCCAACTTCTGAGAGTACGTTTTAAAAACTTTTTCCTCAGTGCAACATAATATTTACAAAACAAAGTGCAGTGCAGGGTTGATTGTATTTAGATATAATCTCATGTACATATAAGCAAGTTTTTCGTCCAGTCATTGGTTTCTGGGAATGTGATCATTCTGAAAAAAGACCCACAGCGGAAACGGGCTAAAAGCATACAACAAAAACTACTCTGTACCAGTGCCAGGTAAGGTTGTAGGCATGTGCATGTGGTCATCAAGTGGTTGTCCATGACTGATTTTTTCTCTCTCTCAATAAGCCTTTGCTTATTCTCTAGGTAATTCAGGAAATATGCTTTTAACTTTTTTCTAGGTACAGTTTCCATGCTACTTGGAGAGTCAAAGTATTCTGGATGGCCAATGTCATGACACATTATTTTAATATAACTAGTCCATGACCTACATATAAGCCACCCTATCTAGTTTAAGACAATACAAAATGACATCTCTGTTAAAACCTGTCTCCATAGATACCCACACCTTGTGCCACTGTAATAGGGGATTAATTCCAATAATGTCAGAAATATATGAGAAGCCAAGTTCCCTATAACTGCTAAAAGTAGCGGTAGAGCTGGGGACGGCCAACAAATAGCGGATACAAGTATTTTCACAGCGTTGAATTTGTTCTGCTCCTTCATGGCCCCAGATACCTGCCCCATCTGTCCCTGTTGAAATACATTTAGATTTGTAAATATCCAATAACTCTGGGACAGGTCTACCACCTAATGTCTTGGAGAAATTAATAACTGCTCCTATTGCTGATGAGAAGGTCAGTTTCCTTGCATTCATAGCTGCTTTCCAAGACCCATTCCTGTCAAGAATGATTCCTAAATAGGAAAATCAGTCAGTGCTTTCAATTGTTTTGTTATCAATAAAGATGTCACATATTGTTCTGCTTTTTGTTCCACAACTCATTGTATAAGTCTTGGTGATGTTTATCTTTAAGCCCTTGTCTTTCATATATGCAACAAAATTGGTGATGGATGTTTGTAAGCCTAACTGTGACCGTGCCATTATAACACACAATAAAATAGGGACAGGGGTATCCTTAATAGTTGGGTAATCATGGTGGTGTTCACTCAAGTGCTGTCCTAGGCTATTAATATAAAGTGAAAAAAGGAAAGGGGCGAGTATGCACCCTTGCCTCAGCCCTTTTTTTATACAGAACTTGGTTGAACACTCCCCCTGTCTCCCATATCGGACCCTCGCCCATGCCCCCCTATACAGTTCCTTGATAAACATTAGCAGCGGTGGGTCAACAACTAGATCTTTGGAAATGCTCCACAACTTATCATGTTTTACACAGTTGAATGCTGAACTTAAGTCCACGAATGTAATGAAAAGTTTACCCTTCTTTGCTTTTGTATATTTATCTATGATTAATGACAGGTAAAGTCCCTGCTCGGTTGTACAGAGGCCTGAGCGAAATCCATATTGATAATTTGATAGAACTCCTGTTTCTTCGACACATGTCTGTTGCTTATTTAAAATAACCCTTCCCTGCAACTTTCATAAAAGCATCCAATAAGGATATTGGGTGATAACAGCTTGGTTAATTTCTGGCTCCCTTTTTAAATATGGGGATCACAATTGCATCCGTCCAAGTAGGAATGAACCTATGACGATTACAGCTGATTAAGACATTTGTTAAAAGCGGGGCCCATAACCCTATGTTAGTTTTATAGACATCCACCGGGACTCCATCTGGCCCTGGTGCTTTCCCTGCGGCACTCTCGGCTATGGCCCTAATGACCTCCTCGAGGAAAATATCAACATCTAGGGGAAAGGCACCTTTTGTGTATCATCTCCAGTCCCCGGTACTACTGTCACAGTCTTGCTATCATCAGTGATCTCATCGTTATAGAGCCCCGTGAAAAATTTTACCCACTTATCTCCTGTAATTGCCATGTTTATGATATCGGTCTCTATTAATAAAAAAGGGAGCGTTAACCGCTCTCCAAAAGCCAATGTTGTCTTTCTTTATGCATGCCTGATGCAGTGCCTGCCATGCTTCCCTTTTGAATTGCGCCTTCCGTTTTTTTAAGGCTAATCGATACAAGATTCTGGCCTGCCTTACTTTTTCCTTGCATCTAGGTTCACTGTGCAAAGCATTTTTCAAATGGGTATACGCCTTAGTACATTCTTTGTCAAACCATCCCTGTGATTTATGCACTCCATGTCGCTTTTCCCTCGTTAATAGTTTCCGGGCCTCATCTGTTATCTTAAGGAAGGCGTTAAATATTTCTACATCGTCCCTGGTCTGTGAGAGGCATATCTCTATGTCATCTGATGATTTTTTAATTAGTTGTTGAAGAAATGCCACAGATTTCACTTTTGTCCAGTTTAAGGTGCACCCGTTTATGCGAGCAAGGTTGATATTAAAATTATATTGTGGGTTCCTATTAATGCTTCTCACCGGCCCTCTTACAGAGAGATCTAAACAAATTGGGTAATGGTCGCTCATTACGACATCAAGAGTGTTACAAGTGTATACATTACAAGAATACCTTTCAGACATTAAAACAAAATCAATGGTTGAATTGCAACCCCTCCCATTGAAAAGGTATAGGGGGTGAACACAGTTCATTTGCGTATCCTAAGTCAAATTGAAAAACCATTTAAGTTAATAGGTCCCTCATGTTTGTGTGTGAAAAGTGAAACTGTGTGTCTTCCTTATCCTTGCCTAAACCACAGATACCCTGCACACTATACTGGCACAGAGGAAAGTTGAAATCGCCAACCATATAATAAACATATCCCCCGACATTTTTCCTTCAATATGTTTCAAGGATCGACAAAGGTCAGCGAAAACATTTGGTATAAATGTTTTAGGGATATTGTTGTAGAAATGTATTAACACAATACCCTTTTTCCCACCCAGACTCACTGTTAAAATCTGGTAGTAATCAGTGACATTTACAAGATTCACATTAGAGACCCCTGCCACATTAGAGACGAAAATACATAGGCCCCCTTTGTTTCGCCCCTGTTTACTAGTACTAGCTGGAGTGTTAAAAGTTTGAAAACCATTTATGTGGTTTTCCCCGATTGCCCATGTTTCTTGAAGGCAAATTATAGCATATTCCTCTATAAGGCTTAGCCACTGGGGATCTCTTGCATTAGCTGATAAGCCTGCAATATTCCAGGTTAATATTTTACATAATTTGCTGGTATTTGACTTAGACGGCTCTTCTCCTATCTCATTTCTCTTTTCGCTATCCCTTTGCAAAGTTGGTATTATTTGTTTAGTAGGTTCCTTTCCAGTGTTACTTTGGATTTTGACTGGATCTACATGTCTAAACCCACCCTCCCTGCTATTATCTTTATGCAATGTTTCTTCCTTTCTCACACAGGGTATTGAGGCCATGTCCCTGGGTAAGCAGAATATCACCCTGTTGAGATAACATATCCACCTTCCTTTGAGCCACCTCCCTCCTTTGGTTTAGATTTGGTCAATCTAGATCCTCCATTGATGTTAGCGGTTCATAGCGATTACGGAGTGGGACATTCCATCGTGTTGTAAATTCTGCCTGGAGGTCCCTTGCAGGTTTTTTGGCACCTGGCCTAGGTAGGAGCGGATGGGGGGATAAAAAGCCCCTAACGGTAATACTTTCATTTCATTATTATTATAAAAAACATTCCCTGCCCTGGTTAAAATTGCATGGACTAGCATAGGGTCACTAAACATCAGGACTATACAATCTCCCTGGAGTACTTTTCGTTCCTTGCCCAGCCACACAACTCGTCTTGCCATTTTAAAGTTTTTAAATAGCACGTAGCTAGAACCAAACTTCCTTCCTAACCAATGGAGTGACTTCTTACGGAGTTCCCTCTATGTTTCATGCTCCGGTGTCTGCATTACAGGGGCATTTGCCAGAATTACAACATATGGTGTAGCTGCCGGGAGCAAGTCGCGACGGCCGCACACTGGGGTCTCCGAGGTTAACCTCATTCCTGTAGGAGATGCCCCTATTCTGATGTTTGATCTATTCTTTTCTGCGACCAATCTATTTGGCCCAGTATTGTCTTGGAATTTGTTCCCACCTGGAATAGGTCTATAGGATAAGGTTCTAGTTGTAGTGTCCTTGGAGTCCCTGGTATCTGTATTTGGGAGTGCTATGGGAATCATACTCGTAGGCCCATTTAAGTATGTTCCTGCCTGTGTGGTCAAAGGTGTGCCCGCTTTGGTAATACCGTTTTTTTCCATTAAGTGCCCCTCCAGATTCGCCACTCTATCTGTCAGTTTCTCCAGGGCTCCAACCATATATCTATGCAATGCATCCATACTTTTGGATATTTTTTCCAATGCCAGGGTTTGTCCCTCTATTTGCATGATCAGGGTAGGTTTTCCTGTGCTAGCAGTGTTTTTACGTGCGGGTTGTTTTAATGATAACAGTTTGACCGGTGTTTTCCTTTTCTTGGGTAGCAGACTTTTTGTACACCTCACAGGACTCGTCCCTCCCACTTTCTGAGCTGATGTACCCTCTGGGTTGCCTGGATTTTTACTACGCATCAATGGAGGTTGGGAATCCTCCTCACGATCACTCAGGTCTATGTGATCTGGGATCTCTTGTATACAACCGTTTTAGGCACCCTGGGCAATATGGATCTCACTTAAGAGGGTTAGTGATTTAGTAGTGAGACCTTCCGTCTCTGTTTCCAGGCCCCGCCTCCCTTTTGTTAAAGTTTCCTCCACGGTATTAATTTGTTCTTCGATAGCCCCCATGGCCCCGGTGAAATAAGTCAACAGTGAGGTTTAGCCCACTAATTTTACATCTGTGTTTGCCGTAGTGGCTACATGGCCGAATTTCCTGTTGGTCATTTTCTCTGCTTTTTGATTACACCCCCAAGATTTTTTTTAAAAAGCTTACATATGCAGAAGAACCTAAGTCTGTTTCTGAGTCGGAGTCCGCTTTAGGGGCTTAGAGGGTTGGCCCGGCCCGGCGTCTATCGGCCTCTGACGGGCTCAGACAGGCCCGTCTTGGCCCAGTCTTCGCCCGGTCAGCATCCCCGCACGCGTCCCGCGCAGCGAGTTCTATCGCGCCCCTTGTAGCGCTCCTGCGCTTGTGACTCCTCCCGCTGTGGCAGGCAGGGACCAGGTTGATAGTGCCACTGCAAGAAACACTGTAGAGGCTCCCCGCTACGTCAGTTCTCTTGCGGCCCTTGTAGCGCTCCTGCGCTCGTGACTCCTCCCGCTGTAGCAGGCAGGGACCAGGTTGAAAGTGCCGGTGCAGGATACACTGTAGAGGCTCCCCGCTACGCATGTTCTCTCGCGGCCCTTGTAGCTCTCCTGTGCTCGTGACTCCTCCCACTGTGGCAGGCAGGGACCAAGTGCCGGTGCAGGATACATTGTAGAGGCTCTCCGCTACGACGGTTCTCTTGTGGCCCTTGTAGCGCTTTTGCGCTCGTGACTCCTCCCGCTGTGGCAGGCAGGGACCAGGTTGAAAGTGCCAGTGCAGGATACACTGTAGAGGTTCTTAATTAATATCAATTAATTGATTTAAAATTAATTATTGCAATTGTGTAGTTCATTTTAGGTGCAGGTGTTGGGGTTTTATAAGGGTAAAGGGTGGGAAGTAATTTATGTTTAATTAATTAATAATTAGTTGTTAATTTATATGAACTATTTCAGTGATAATTAATTATGGTGATTTCTTTTAGCTGTGGGTTGTGCGGTTTATGGGGTAAAGGGTGGGAGGTCATTTGTTTGTAATTAATAATCAGCTCTTCATATTGATTCATTAATTGAAGATTATATAGGGAATTTGTGTAATTAATTTTAGGTGTGTGTTAGGGAGTTTATAGTGTAAAGTGTGGAAAGTAATTAATGAATAATTGGGTGACCATTAATGTTAATTAATTAATTTATATTTAATTAGGGTAGGTGTTTATCTTTTTTGTGTGTTGGTTTTGCTTTTTTAGGGGAAAAGGTCGGGGAGTAAATTAATGTAACTTACTTTATAAATAGTTTTTATATATTAGTAGTTTTTTAATTGAAAATAAGTTTTAATTGTGTAATTAATTTTTATTACAGTTTAATTTTACCAGTGGTTTGTGGGGCTTATAGGGGTAAAGTGTAGGGAGTTCATGAATTTTTATGAGTTTTAATTTCTTTTTTAATTAATAATATTTCCATAATTGGTCTTTAATTATGTTAATTATGTAAGTACATTTCTTAATAAAATGTAGATTTGGTTTGTAAATTGTGGGGTGTTGTAGGGTATGAAATAATACAAGTAAATGTATGTAATAATTAATGTTTTTGATTCTAAATAATTTCTAATTACAAATATTTTTTTGTTTGAAAATTCTTTTTTATTTTATTTAATATAATATTTGTAGGTATTTATCATATGCATTTAACATTATAATATGTTTTTTAATTTGTAATATTAAATGTATTTGTATTTAAATTTGTAATATATGTATATATGTTTTCATTTATTTTGTTTTTTAAATATTTTTGTTGTTAATATTTTGTTTGTTTTTACTTTTGAACTGACTGGAGTGAGAATATTAATTGTTACCTCTTTGCAATCCAACATTTTCCCTACTGTTGCACTGATTGAAGTGGGAATAGTAAATTTTATCTTGGCACTATCCAACACGTTCCCTACTGTTGCACTCACTGGAGTGGGACTAGTACATTTTACCCCTCACCTATGCAACACTTTCCCTACTGTTGCACTCATTGGAGTGGGAATAGTACATTTTATCCTGCCAATATCCAACACTTTCCCTACTGTTGCACTCACTGGAGTAGGAATAGTAAGTTTTACCCCTCCACTATCAAATACTTCCCTACTGGTGGACTCATTGGAGTGGGAATAGTAATTTTCACCCCTACGTAATCCAGCACTTTGTCTACTGTTGTACTCACTGGAGTGGGAATAGTAAGTTTTACCTCTCCGCTTTCCAACACTTTCCCTACTGTAGCACTCAATGGAGTAGGAATATAATTTTTTACCCCTACGCAATCCAACACTTTCCCTACTGTCACACTGATTGGATTGGGAATAGTAAGTTTTACCCCGCCTCTGTCAAACACTTTTCCTACTGTTGTACTGACTGGAGTGGGAATAGTAAGTTTTATCCCTCTGCTATCCAAAACGTTCCCTACTGTTGCACTCATTGTAGTGGGAATAGATATTTTTACCCCTACACAATCCAACACTTTCCCTACTGTTGCACTAACTGGAGTGAGAATAGTAAGTTTTACCTCTCCACTATCCAACACTTTCCCAACTGTTGCATTCATTGGTGTGGGAATAGTAATTTTTACCCCACTGCTATCCAACACTTTCCCTATTGTTACACTCACTGGAGTGGGAATAGTACGTCTTACCCCGCCGCTGCCAAACACTTTTCCTACTGTTGTACTCACTGGGGTTGGAATAATAAATGTTACCCCTCTGCTATCCAACACTTTCCCTACTGTTGCACTCACTGGAGTGGGAATAGTAATTTTTAACCCTCCGCTATCCACCACCCTACTGTTGCACTGACTGGAGTGTTTAATTTAAGTTTAAAGATTTTTTAATATTTTATTGTTTTAATTTATAATAGAATGTTTTTTAATAGAGTTTACGTTATTGGTATATATATATGTATAGATAGATAGATAGATAGATAGATAGATAGATAGATAGATAGATAGATAGTTAGATAGATAGATATGGATATACATCATATATATATATTTGTATATGTGCATATTTTTATATAATTTTAAAATTATAAAATAAATTAAAACTAATGGTTTATTAATTGTTTTAAAGTAAATATGTATCTATATATATATATAGATTATTATGTATGTGTTTACATTTTCTATTACGTTTATGTGTTATATTTGTTAAAATGTATATTATATCCACTTAATTTTTTTAAATTAATTTTATCTAATATATTTCATATGTATTTTTTTATTTTATATATATGTATATATATATAAATTATAAAAAAAATCGATATTTTGTACAACTATATTTTTAACATCAATATTCTGTCAGTGAACCCCTCCAATAGTAGCTCAGTAAGACGACCCGCTACCACTACCCCTCCAGCAGTCGGTTTCCCAATTGGGGGCCGTATCAAGCCATCTGGTCGCATGTTGAATTTGAGCCGCATAGTAATAGAGATCCAGCTGCGGAAACTCCAGACCCATCCCCCCCCTCGTATGTCCTATATAGTGTCGTTAACTCCACTCTGCTGTGATTGCCTGTTCATCAGAATGGTATAAGGAGTGAGTTTAACTGATGTAACAGTGTGGCAGGTATGGGGCATATAGTAATTTGCAGTGTGTTTAAACATCTCGGCAGGAAGACCATTTTCAAAATGGCTAGCCTGCTCATCAGGGACAGAGGGACTGTGTTTCAAAAAGAGATTCATTATTTGAGGGCTTCTACGATTCTGCCCATATTGATTCAAAATAGTTGTTCCTCATCATGCACTACATGAATGCCCAGGTATCTGAACTAAGTCAACTCCCGGCGCAGGTCCTGGGATGGGAGGCATGTGGACGAGGTCCCCACGAGTGAGGTGAGAGGGAATATGAGCGACTTGGCATAATTAATGCAGAGGCCCTATACATTTTCAAATTCTCCCATAAGGTTCAGGAGCTCCGGCAGGGTGATTTGGGGTGATGAGGTATAAAGTAAGTCATCGCCTGCATATAGGGATATGACATGATGGAGTTACCTAAGTGTACACTGTATGGCCTCAGCTGGCATCGCGTTCAGATAGCTAACAGCTCGAATGCTACGGCGAAAAGTAATGGCAGCAGAGGGCAACCCTGCCTGCTACACAGCCCAATGTACAAGGATCTGAGCGGGTCCCTCCCACACAGACCCTGGCAATGGGGTTTTTGTATAGGAGCTTGATCCATGCTTCGAATTTTGGGCCATAGCCCACCACCTCGAGGGCCTCCAAGAGGTATCCCCAGCCCACTGCATCGAATGTTTTAGCTAAATCTACTGAGACCAAATCCATCTCTGTTGCCTCATGCCGGGTTTATTGTGGTATTTCGGTAAGTCCCCTGAGGTTCATGCCTCTGTGCCTACCTGGGATGAATCCGCATTGGTCCTCATTGTCTAGCTTGGGCATATATGGGGCAATGCAGATAGCTACAGCCTTGCTTAAGATTTTAATGGCAGAATTTATAATTGAGCGATATTCTGCTGGGTTTGATCCCTCTTCCCCCCGTTTTAGAAGCATACATATTTCGCCTTCCTGCATGGTTGATGGGAAGAGCCCTGTTTTGTTGGCTTCGTTAAAAACTTCTAGTAGGCGAGCGATCACCTCCGCCTCATAAGGGTGATAACATTTGGTGGGAAACCAGTCTTCTCCTGGGGACTTTGAGCGTGGGATCATGGCCAATGCTGACCACAGTCCTCGAGGGACGGGGAACTTCCATCTCTGCAGCAACCTCAGTTGTTAATAGCGGGATAGGTTGACCCTCTAGAAATCGGATATATCTGGCTGTGGTGATATTGCGGTCTGGGGAATATACGGCATGAAAATATAATTTGAACGTGTCTGTTATGCCTTGCTGTGTGTCCAGCCGGGTGCCCTCAGGAGTATTTAAGTGTGGTATCATTTGGGGGGAGGATTCCCTTCGGAGTATCAAAGCCTGAAGGCGGCCCATTTTGTCCCCCTCCCTATGTAGCCTCAGTCGGTGCTGTTTTAATGTATATTTATCGAGTCTGAGCTATAGTTCCTTGATATGTCTGCGGAGGTCTTGCTCTGCCCGCTGTGCTGATGGTGATGATAGGTCCCTCTTTTGAAGTGTGGCTAGTTTTGTTTCGTGTAGGTGTAAGTTGGACTGCAGTTGTCAGCGCACTCCTCAAGTGAGCCCCATACCCATTTCCCGTAGTACTGCTTTTAGAACTTCCCAGTCTGTGACTCTGTGTGCTGGGAATCCCCACTTTATTGTGAAGTATGTTGAGATTGCTTGTGCTAGTGTGTCCCGACCTATGGGGTCTCAGAGTACATCCAGTTGAGCCTCCAATATCTGCCCTACTGTGGTGGCACTCACCAGCTCCACTCAGAACTGAAGGGCGAATGGTCAGAAAGATATTGACCCAGTTGTGTTACCACCACCCCATCCAGTATGTTGGGTTGGAGCACAGTATTCTATCAAATCTGCTCAGAGTATTATGTGTTGTGGAATGTGTACCCCCTCTGAGAAGGATAATTCCTCCTCCATATATCAATAATTCCCAAGTTAGTCATTACATTCTGTAGCGTGTCTGACAGCCTTTTCCTTCTTTTTAATGAATATGTTACTTTTATTGTCAATTTAATTGATGCTGTCTTGATGAGGTCAATATTAATGACACATAATAGGAAGTCTACTGATTTTGAAAACGAAAAAGATGCAATAAAATAGAAAGTATAAGGGGGTCAATTAGGATGGCGGACGGATCTCCACCGCCATGCAGGCGGTGGCGATCCGTCCGCCATCCTTGCCAGTCCGCCACCTATTTCCCCCCTGCCATATTACAATGGCGGGGGGGACCGTGGCGGACCATTTCCACCGCGGTCGCCTTGTGACTGCGGCGGAAAAGCTCTAATATGTTGGCGGTGTATATCAGACACCGCCAGCCATATTAGGATGTGCTGGGGAATATGCATTTCCGTGACGGCATTGCCGCCACGAAAAGGCATACGGTCCTTTCATTGGGGGCCCGTTGTGGGCCCCCAGGGTGAAGGGGGTGTTGGGGGGTGCACATGGGGGGTACCTATGGTACCCCCCTGCAGTTGCATGCACAATGTGGCAGGCACCGCGCGGTGCCTGCCGCTTTGTGCATGCAAATGCACAGCATGCATTTTTAACTTTGCGGCGGGTGCTGCTTAAAGCAGCACCCGCCGCAATGTTAAATATACGGGATGTGACCGCCAGGGTGGCGGTCCCATCCTAATTCCTATGGAGGGACTGCCGCTGTGCCTGCGGACGGTCCCTCCACCTCGTGGTGGTGGACGGACGCCATTATAATCGACCCCTTAGTTAGCAGAGCAAGACAACAGGAACAAAGACAAAAACAAAGCAATGTACATCTTTGGATATATTTGAAACTGCTTAATTTTAAATATAAATAACTGTTTTGAAAGCACAGTTGGTAAACTCGATTCTTTTGCATCCTGCGTTACATTCTGTTGCTGGAAAGCATTTGATGTCGTCTTGCCGATTTTAAATATTGAGGTGCATACCCCATTTCATGGATTTGTCCGATACCGACCATCTTAAGGAAGAGTATAATTTTTTAATTCATTGGAAGAACAGTGAAAGTAGACAAGGACAATCAATAGCAAAGTGAACTTTTAAACAACTCTGGCAAAGCATGTGGGTTTTGCCTATGAAGAATGTGTCTATTGTATTTACTCATCATCCGTTCACTCGATCACTGGTCTGTAAATAAGCAATTTCATTTATTAACTAGACCTATTGAATTGGCCAATGCTTGTTACACATAGGATTGGTATCCAAAATCGATATAAAATGTATTGCTTTCAAGACATACTATGGTGGAAAGAGTAGCAGAACCACCTCTTAATTCAGTACTACTGAAACATTTCACCACCTCCTCTCTTTTCCAAGACCCACAAAATATTCAGAGAGATCATTTGCAGTAAAAGTAGCTATCAGTAACGGAAGTGTGTATTTATTTACTAATGAAGGTGTTTAATTTAATCCTATGATTATTTAGGAGCCAATGATGCACTTTCAGAGCTGGTTTGTTCTGTTCTAATATACACTACTTCAGGCACGTCTTGGCATCATTTTTTTTTCAAAGTATTGTATTTAATTTTATAAGCAAGGACATTATCATTTCTGTTACAAGGTTAGCCTATCGCGGTTTGTACAACAGCGTCTTAAGATACTTTGGCACATGTCCTTAGCTAACCCCACATGACATAATTTGCTGAGAACAAGAAAAAGGGTGAACGAAAAAGGCAGGAGAGAAAGGGGTGATGGGAGAGCAAGAAGACAGTCTCTTCACTGAGCACTTCCGCCGTCGTGTGCAGACTATACAACACTAGTCTAGCCATCCAAACACAGGAAACTTGCAAGTTGATTTCAAACAAACCTTTTCAAATAATGTATGAAGATTCTCAGATCAATGCATTAATTTGTGGCAACAAAATTCATGATGATTCCCTTAATGTTGTGACTCATAAGTCAGTACATATGAAAAGTAAACCACATTGAAAACGTGCACCAGGATTGTTGGCATTAGCAGAATAAAACGTTGTCTCACATGCCATTTCTGTCTCACATGTAAGCCAGATCTTTGAAGAAGTCAGGTATTGATTTTGCTTTGAACTATATCAGTCCTCAGACTTTGGCAGCCTAAACCTGGCTTCTCTTGTATTTCACACATTATTAATAAAGAGACACCTGCAATGAACGCAGATGGGTGGTGCTGATGGAGTCAGCGGCACAGATGGAGTAGTTCCGATGAGGAAGCAGGACATATCATCTAGGGCCAACTGGCAGGCAGAACAATACCCACAGTAAATCCACTGAGGGAGGTTCTGAAGTAGGGGGCAGTGTAGATGGCGTAGCCAAGACAGAAATTGGGTGGGGGGGAGGTAAGAAACTGGATTATTACTGGATTATTGAGGTGGGTGAAAGGCCTACTCAAATAGTAAACACAATTCTTGTCAGGGTGACCCACAAAAGCCACTAAATAAACCTGTGCTGAACCCTCTGGTAGCATGGCACAAAATCAGTCAGGCTTAGCTTAGAGGTAATGAGTAAAGAATGTATGCAGCGCTCAAACAGTAATAACGTGGAAACACAATACAAGACTAATCCCAAACCAATTTAGAAAAATTGAGTAAAATCTAATAAATAAATGTCACCAAAACAACAAAATCCAATCAGAACCGGAGATAACAGTTTTAAATGTTTACCAAAATTCACATATGTGCCATGTCTATAAAACGTTAACTTTGCTATGTATGGTTGGTGTTATCAGCATTGTTTGAGCTTCCTTTATTTTGTCATCGGCATTGTTTGTCTTTCTTGAGTTATAGAATTATACAATAACATTGTATTCAATTACATAGGCTGTTTTATTTAATTCAAATAAATGTTGTCATCCAAATATAAATGGACCACACTAATCGTGTGTGCTTAAAATTGGTTTACATATATGTAAATAATTCCAAATCACAAACCTCAAAACTGAAAGGAACTCCTTTCTTTCATAGGCATCAGTGCATTTGGGAAGAGCGAGTCAAGGGTTGTCCACAGGTTTTGGTGAAGCCGGCAACTGTTCCTCAGAGGAGGGTGTAATTGCAGAAGACTCTGAATCACCAAAAGACATTTCTGGTTTCCTCCATCTGTCCATTGTGCATGTAGCCTGATCATTTCTCCGGCAATATTAAACTGAAACCTTGACTTCATCATTAAAGTTATCTTTAGCCTCCATGCCTGTACTTCTTCACCGGCAGAAGCCAATCTGTGTATGGCCTGTTTCATTTATCTAAGCAAAGCCTTCATATTCACACTGGGCCTGCGAAGTACAGCTGTATGATGTGATGCAGCGCAAAGTTGCCCCCCCTTTATACGTCACAAGTAGTTAACAGATACATGTCATGAACGTGCACACAGCACATGTTTCTTGTGTGGTTCAAATGAGTAATGTAAGTGTTGCACTTGACATCATTATTAAGTGCATTCACTGTAGGATTAGAGAATTTACTCATATTATGTGTATTACTCTAACTGATTGCAATCTTAATTGAAGTCTAAATGAATTAAACCATCCTTACTTAGGAGCTAATGTGCTTAATATTAGAATAAAACTTGACTTTCATAATGTGTGCCTTAATATATTAAACAACACTTACTGTTTTGATAACAGGATAACAACCATCCTCCTATATGTAGAATGTTTTCACATAAAACGATAACGTTTATGTAATGTGTGCACTAATGTTACACAAATACTGATTTAAATGTAGTTCCTAGCCATACTGACATATGAATATTGTTAGACTTACTACTTATTAGATGTAGCATGTATCTAGTACATTAGAAACTTATATTCATTTGTGTTTAAATGTGCACATGCATATTAAATGTTCACCACTGAGTTAATGCTTTAACTTGTCCTCACAATTTAGGCCTGTATTTCACCATGCTGCATACATTCTGGGTTCCATTTTCTGCTAACATGACATTTCTTGCAGGCATTCACATGTATTGCTGGTCGAGAATAGATAAATTACAGTACTAGCGATAGGGGAGAAAAACCCGAGGAGAAGACCTTGCCGAAAGTACATGGAAAGCCAGAGCACTAACTGAAAGACCTATTCAGCAATGTTACAACCTGAAGATATGTGTGAGAAGGATATGCTGTTTCCATGTTCAGAGTATGCTTTTTCTTGAATGTTGCAGTCCGCAACATGAGAATTGACAAGGACAATGGACCCCTGATGATGTGCGCAAAGCAGTGTTATCCAGAGACTTTTTGTGTTATGACATATATGTTCACCCCATCTAACTTCAGACCTTTTTCTGGACTTCTTGCAGACCTCTTTGCTGAACGCCTTCTGCAGACCCTATGCAGATCTCTTGCGGATTGCCTTGCAGACACCTCCTCTGATTCCATACCACCCAAGTGGACTTTGAGAGGTTTAGACCTCTATGCTTCCCTTTGATTCTTTCCTTAGTGTGGCTTAGGCTACCACTTATCCCCTGACCCATAGAAGACTCTTGACTGAGCTTCTGAGCTGCTGACACTCCCATACCTAATCTTCCCTTGCCTTGTTTTGGTTTCCTTCATTGAAATTCCCTGATTTTGTAGATCCTTTAGGTTACCAATCTACCCTCTTAGCTTGAATCAGCTTTAGAAAATGTAGATTAGTAGTAACCACATTTACGACTCTTTTCTAGGTAAGCAAGTATTACTGCTAATCTTTTGTATTGCTGTGACTGAATTGCTTGTTTGCCTTAACTTTTTCACAGACTTTGACTGACTATTGCTATTTTTTAGTCCTATAGAATGGTTTAAAGAGGTGTGTATCTTAACTTGATTTTGAATTTGTAGTAAACCTTCTTAACCCATAGCCACAGCTTATTGTGTAGCCAAATGGGTTGCACTGTTAATTGATTTTGATTGATGGAAATGATACCTCCCATCACCTCTCAGTCGGAGAGAAAGGTCTGTCAGAGGACCAATGGTAAGCAAATGGGCCTAGAAAATGCAGTTTCAAATCTGGTAGCACATTGAATGATTATCCACTGGTGTGAGGAGTTAGGGTGTCCTCTTTAGAAACTGCTCTAATCCAGTCAAAATCCCTGAAGCCCATAGTTCAGTCGGAAGAATTTATGGAGTTCTGGCAGTTCAGGAATGGATTGTAGCAGCAAAGGAGTGTGTGTTAATAGGACTGCGTGTTGCAATTGCATTTGCTTAGATTGTGGTATTTTGCAGTGGCAGTGTGATGTTCAGCAGGCCATGATTTAAGTTGATGTGTGAGTGTGGCACTTAATTCAGAGCAGTGGGAGTGGTTATTGGGTCCGTTGTGGCCTAAGATCCCAGGATAAGAGACGTAAAGTCAAGTTTCAGTGTAGAAGACACTGGGTGTAGTTATCTGCTGTGTTGGGGTTCTAATCGTGAGAAGTCGTCAATAGCATTACTGAGATATGAACTTTATCTTTTTGTGACTGAGATGTAGTTGGTATAGTTGATCTCAGTGCACAGGGAGGAACTGTATTAATCAGAGTGAGATCCTGTTCATCGAGTTTTCACTTGAAGTGAATGTTATAATTGGTCGGAAAGTGTTGTTCTAAATTGCTTCTTGTGTGCATGAATAATCCTTCATTTCTTTAGTGGAGCAGACAAAGATAGTTGTTGAAATTGCATTTGTTTTGCACAAATTGCTTAGACAACATGCTTGTTAGAATCGTAACGGAGGGTGAGCCGCTGCAAGGAGTGAGATTGACATGACAGTGTGCCGCGCTGGCACATGTCGGTTGGTGTAGAGCTACGTTGGTATTGGTTGAATACGTCATAGAGAGCTGCGCTGGTGTTGGATGTGATCGCCGAGCATTGTGGGTGAAAATCCATTTCCTGGTTCTAACAAAAAGTTATTTTTTAATACTTCATATTTTGATTGAAAATGAAATTCTGTAAAGCATTACAAAGCCTAGTGAAGGGAGATGTGAACGTGCCTGTTAGAAAGGGGGAATGGGCACCACCTCAATGTACGCCAGGTCATACTATGGCGATAGTTGTGGGTCTTCTCACCTGTTTGGCTCGAACAATGGCATAAGATCACTTAGAAAGATGGCCCTTTGACATTTCCTTGTTATGGGACATTTAATTTGAGAATTATTAAACATTTAAAGAGGACACTGTACAAAATGAAACTGCCTCCTTGACCTACACAGTACGAAGCACTTAATGCCTGGAAACATACAGCCTATCTTAGGTAGAGAGAGAGATTTCAAGGAAGGGCCAAGAAAGCCATACGCACTTGTGCGAATGCTAGGTGGTATGCAGAACAGAAATCCTGGACAACTGGCATGATTGCGGGATCTAGACTCTATCTTACACTAACAAGAGAAGAAGAAGGGAAAGGCAAAGGGAAGGATAAGAAACAGAAGAAAGAGACAGATGACACAGAGAATCAAGCTAGCCTGGCTGATGAGGGGTGAAACCCTGAAACAGTCCCAGGATGCTTGTTTCTGGTCTAGGGAGGACCGGGCCTGGCAGTTCGGGCTAGACTGTTCCTATGGGGAACAGTGTCAAGACTGATTTGCATATGGCTGAGTTCAAAGTGGAATAGCATGGGGAGCAAAACAACTGTCTGTACTGGGAGAATGTTTGACATTGTTCAACGTTCTGTCCATCAATTTTTCTTTTTGCGTTGGTCACCCGAGTGGAACGGGTATGCCCAGACGCGGGTCCCGTGCTCTCCATGCCACTGGAATCAACCTAGCCTGGCTGATGAGGGGTGAAACCCTGGAACTAGTCCCAGGATGCTTCTTTCCGGTCCAGGGAGGACATGGCCTGGCAGTTCAGGCTGGACTGTTCCCATAGGGAACAGGGTCAAAAATGATTTGCATATGGCTGAGTCCAAACTGTAATGGCATGGGGAGCAAAAGAACGATGAATTTAGGCCCAGATCTCTGTACTGGGGTGAATGGTTTGACATTGTTCAACATTCTGTTCAACAATTGTTCTTTTTGCATTTGTCACCTCAAGTGGGATGGATATGTATACCCAGATGTGGGCCCCGTGCTCTCCATGCCACTGCAATCAAGCTAACCTGGCTGAAGAGGGGTGAAATCCTGAAACGGGTCCCAGGATGCGTGTGTCTGGTCCATGGAGGACCTGGCCCGGCAGTTTGGGCCGGACTGTTCCCATGGGGAACAGGGTCAAGACTCATTTGCATATGGCTGAGTTCAAATTGGAATGACATGGGGAGCAAAAAACAATTGATTTAGGCCTGGATTTCTGTACTGGGGTGAGTGTCTGACATTGTTCAACATTCTGTCCATCAATTGCTCTTTTTGCATTTGTCACCCTGAGTGAGACGGGTATGCTCAGACATGGGTCCCATGCTCTCCATGGCACTGGCATTCAGCTAACCTGGCTGATGAGGGGTGAAATCCTGAAACCAGTCTTAGGATGCTTGTTTCCGGTCCAGGGAGGACCTGGCCTGGCATTCGGGCTCGACTGTTCCCATGGGGAACAGGGTCAAGACCGATTTGCATATGGCTGAGTTCAAACTAACATGGCATGGGGAGCAAAAGAACGATGGATTTAGGCCCAGACCTCTGTACTGGAGTGAATGTTTGACATTGATCAACATTCTGTCCATCAATTGTTCTTTTTGATTTTGTCACCCCAAGTGGGATGGGTATGCCCAGACGTGCGTCCTGTGCTCTCCATGCCACTGGAATCAAGCTAACCTGGCTAATGAGGGGTGAAACCCTGAAACCGGTCACAGGATGCTTGTTTCCGGTCCAGGTAGGACCTGGCCTGACAGTTCGGGCTGAACTGTTCCCATGGGGACCAGTGTCAAGATTTATTTGCATATGGCTAAGCTCAAACTGCAATGGCATGGGGAGCCAATAAAACAATGGATTTAGGCCCAGATCTCTGTACTGGGGTGAATGTTTGACATTGTTCAACATTCTGCCCATCAATAGTTCTTTTTGCGCCTGTACTGTGAAAACATGGAGCACCTTCAAAGCAGCCACTCCATTTCTCACATGAATGCGCTGCTCCAGGCTCAGGCCGAGTTAATGGCTGCCCTGGGGACAGTGCATTCACCCTAATATGGCGCATTATCCTTAATTGCGCCGGGCATACAATTTAAAAGGTGTGCCTGTCACAATCAAGGAAAATGAGCCGTATGCATAATATGGCCCCAGGAATGAAATTACAGATTGAGGAAATCATTGCCTATGTTTAAAAATGGAGTGAATTATATAAATGGGAAGGTATATGGTCAAAGAAAAAGGAACTGAACAAAGCCAGGTAGCAAATGCCTCCGTCTGGAGCAGAGTAGGAAGATGATGATATAAACATGCTTCCCATAAGAGAGGTGCCTGGTGGAGGGTATATCCATATACCTTGGAGTAGGACTTATCTTGCATCATTCACAAATGATTTTCCAAAATTAAGAGAGAACCCAGTGGAATGGTACAGGTAGGTTAATCGCTTTGTGAAAATATAGAAAGTTTTATGGCAAGATTTGCACATTCTATTTGTAATTGTGGTTCCAGGTGATCTGTGGGTTGAATGCAAAGTTTCTGTGGAGTGGCCTGAAGTAGATCCATTGAGACATCCTCAATCACCTGCTCCGTCCCCACTGGTAATCAAAAAGTACAATCAGGTGATACACTCCTGCAGTTAAAAATCTATCCTAAAGAGATTGATTGGATCAAGATTGACACACTGACCCAAGAGTCCAAAGAGTCAATACATGCCTACTATTAGAGACTGTTGAAGGCATTTAAACAGTTAAGTAGGACCAAGACAATGGAGGCTAAAGACATGAAACATTTTCTTTACAAATTTGTTTATGGATTTAAGCCAAAGTTTAATTTCATGATTCAGCAACACTTGATTTGTTGGCAGTGTAAGCCCATTGATGTGATACTAAGACATGCTAAGTACTACAGCAACGAATTGAAGATGCAACACTAGAAATTTACAAATTGAAGGAAAAATTAATTATAGCACAGATGAAAGCTGCGCAGAGATATCATAATCAATCATTTGTTGAGAATGCTGGGCCAATGCAGGGAGTATATCAGCAAGAAGTTCCTGTGATGCAAGGTGTTAATGGTTTTCAACAGCAACGGTTTTAATCGCAAGGTAGGGGACGAGTTGTCCTGATTGATTCAAGAACAGGGGTTGATTTGCCGACTTTGAAGAAGACTAATCCCTGCCACGTGTGCAACAGGTTAATGCTTTGAAAGGGTGAATGTCGGTTTAGTGCTGGTAACATGGTTAATGGAAATTACGTTCAGAATGGTGGATTTGTGCAGTGTCAATATCAAAAAGGACTAGCTATTTAAGGGGGAGGGGGGGAGACTCAATGAAGTACGCGTGCCAGCAAACCCATTGGTTTGTTCATGAAGCCCTCACCCACCAACCTAGTTGGTGGCATGCTTCATCATCGGGCCCACCACAGTGACACCGAATGTGTCCCGGGTGTGCTTCAACGCCAGGTTACTGCGGAGCTGGTATGTTCGCTGAGTGTGCAGTGTAGTGAGTGAGAAAGTGAAGGTTAAAAAGCTATACAGTGGGTCCCAGTACCCGAGGGTAAATGAGTAAACTTTAATTACTGGGCCCCTGTTAGCTACTAAAAAGGCAAGCGGACGTGTTGGAGTACGAATTATGACCTCCTGCGTCCTGTGTGGTCTACATGTTTCAGCCAGGCCTTTTGTTTTAAAACTGGCTTTCCTCAGGACCAAGTGAGTATGTGAATAAGGTGCAATTAAATAAAATTACTAAATTATAGTGATTGTGTTATTCGTTTTCTATGTGTCGCACTCCCTAACGAAGAAACAAGATAAAAACGAACTAATGTGATTTCCCTTCCCCCAAGAACTATTTTTTGATTTTTTTCAGCTCTCTCGTCCCAGGGAACTAGCTCATTTTTGATTTTCGAACCGCCATCCGGTTCTGCTGCTAGGGTCGCGGTTGAAGTCTGGGGAGTGCAACTGGGGACTTTTAGGTCAACGGTTCTGGTTGGTCCAAGGGAGTTACCCCGGACTGAACAGAGCGCACTCCCTGGGAGAACCAACCTACCACCGCGGGCAGCAACTAGAGGATGGAGTTTCCTAGGGTGAAGAGACCTACCAGACTCCCAAACTTTGATAGACAATTATGCACTGTACTGGCCAAAAGAAAGTTTTTGATAACATGTATTTTAATGTTGTGTAGCATAACGATGTTTTTGACTGGTTATACTCTATTCGTATTCCAAGTTACTTTTTCAAATGACACCCGGCCACAGCCTCCTCCTACTATCGCTCCACACTACTTTCACCCTCTACCTGAACACGAATCTGCCAGAAGACTCGAATTTGTAAATAACTCATTCATTCAACTCCTACACCAACACCAGTCCATCATGAACACATCGAACTGTTGGATATGTGGACTCATGCCACACACGACTGATAAGGGTATCCCATACTTCATCCTGCCATTCAGCTATTATGGTTCTATGTGGGCTTTCCAGACCATGTTCCTATTCGCCCTAGAACCATACCCGACACGTTCTACTGAAAGTGATTCCAGTAACAAGGCACTAATAGCAGGGATAAGAAATATGAGTAGAGAGTTCGACACCTATCTTACGATTCCTAAGGATGAACTCACTCCGTACACTCGTTGGAACGTAACTAAATATGGGGTTTACCTGAGTAAGAGCCAGACAGCAAAGAAATCCCGCCCAGTTTGGATAGTACCCAACCGAGGTCACTTATGTTTACAAGGTATCGGCAGGGATCCCAAAGCACAATTAGGAAAGAGTATGTGCACGGAAACGTATGTGTTCGCTTCTCGAACTTCCCCCATACTCTTAGCAGCCAAAGGCACGTATTTCGTCTGCCATGACCAAGCTTACACCTGGTTGCCCCCTGACTTCTCAGGTACATGCTTTATCGCATTTCTGCTGCCTCCCACCTACACGGCCAGAGCAGATTACCATCGGACAAGGACAGCTAGAGGTGTCGTGAGTAGAGACGACACCGCGCGTCAGGAATTCACTGACTTCGCAATGGGTTTTCTGCCATTTTGGGGGCCTATGGTGAACAGCAGGAATATTCGTCAGTTATCGAGGATAGTTGAATCCGCCGTGAGTACAACGGCCGGAGCTCTTGGCAACTTGACGACCGAACTTCAGTCGGATCGACTTATGACCCTTCAGAACCGAGTTGCCTTAGATATCATACTCGCCGATCGTGGTGGTGTGTGTAGAGTGATCCAATCCAGTTGCTGCATTTTCATCCCTGATAACGCACCGACAGTGTACCAGCCCATCTCTAAGTTACACGAGATATCTGGTTCCCTTCACGTAGAAAAAGGGGACTGGTCCTTATTAGGGTGGTTCTGGGGACTGATCGCCACCTGGGGATGGAAAACACTGATCTTCATTGGGATGATCTTAACACTTCTGTTTATGTTCTGCCTATGTGTGCAGTGCGCTCCGGCACTATGTGGCCTCTGTCCTACCTCATGTGTACGGAAGCCTGTGTCAAGGGACGAACTGAGCAACAGAATGATGTTACAGCAGCATCTCCACGAATTCCTTCATACGGATTTGGACTCAGATTAACATGAATTATTGCCTTACATAAGGGCAAAAGGAGGGTCTGTGGTTCTGAAAATCTGGACCCTGTTGTTGTTCCGATATCGAGGTCCAATACCCGTGTCACAAAATATCAACGTACCATGACGAATTTGGTGTCAGCGAACCGATAATGATTAGGACACCATTTCTATGCATTTGCCTCAGAATCGAGGGTCGCCAACACCCCCAAATCGTAGTTTCCGTCCCAACCCCTTAGACTCCATTTTGTGAACGACATCCATCTTACGTCTTGCCCTCATGATAAGTCAATTAAAGGTCGAGCTTGATCTGAAAGGACACGTCCTCCGTCCCTGACTTCCCCCTGACCTGTCCCAACTGACTCCATTGCCTTTAGCCAAACCTGTTTGGGCAACCCCTCGCCCAGTGGCCAAATGCGATAGCATCGATGCATAGCATTCCTCAAACCATTTCACTACATACAAACCATGCTTTCTACAAACACACACCTGTCCTGTTCCCTGTTTATGGCCAGTTTTATGACTAGGAGGTGCCTTCCTTTATTGGGGTTTCATCGATATCTGATGGGAGTTCCGGGCTTAGCTGGGTAATCTATCACGAATTGGACGTCTAAAATACGGGCTTGCCTACATGACTTCGCTCTTTTGTATTATTGTAGAAATATGTGTATAGCCATATCATAAACTCAAGAATTCTTGCTTGCAGCTATTATTTTTGTATATAAGGAGAAGGCTGGTTCTGTAAAAACAAACAGTCTCCTGAGAACACATGACCCGTGTTTGTCGTGCTTCTAGGACACCTGTTACTTGGTAGCTATCAATAAAACTTGATCCCTGACTCGACCAGAAGACTCCGTGTTTCTGTGGTCCGGAACAGGGAGAACTCAGAGGTCTTCGGGTGTTATCCCCTGGCACCAAACGGGTTCCTAAAAACCCGTTACCTCAGTTGGCGCCCAACTCGGGGCGGTATCAAGCGGCGACGGTCCAAGCCAGATGTTCGTGAGGAGCTTCGTGTGAAAATTCCGGAGGACGGCCAGCCACTTCAGCGACCCCTGTATGTCGACGTGGTTCCGAAGGTCTTTGCTGCGAGGTTCCCCGCGTCCCGACGGCTACGAAGGACTGCTGCCCTGACTATCGCCTTGTTTTGGACCCAGTGATCCTTGGTAGAGCGAAACGATAGACGAGTCTTCTAGCGACGACACCGATCTTCAAATACTTCAGTTAAGTATAAGTGGAGCGTCTCCCAGTCCTTAGTTTGTCCTTAGTTTTTGGTATCCTTGAGATACGCTTTGATTTGGTACTTGCAAGCCCCAAAGCCGAAGGACTTGTGTTTTCACAAGAAATATCGTAACCGATAATCCTTTGAAGTTTGAAGCTAGACTAGTGAGCAAAGATGCCTGGTTTTAGAAGACTTGGAAACTTGTTTTGTCTTGGTTGTAGTAAGGACTCCCGATTAGAGGATTCCTGTCCGGTTCCTCCGATTGGAACTCCGACATACGAGCTCTACGTAAAGCACGGCGTAGGTCCTATCACATATAATGAAGTGTGGATAAAATACACCCGCAAGGATGGTGTTTTAAAATGGCCCCAATATGGTAGTTTCGACTCAGAAATATTAGATAACCTAGAGGTCAAATTATTTAAGAGAAAAGCCCGGCCGGCGATGTTTGACTCTTTTCGCTTATGGCGCAAAGAAGCCAAACAGAAGGAAATAAAGTTAGCAAAAAGGAATAAAAGAGGTATGTCAATGGTGCAAGCTGCCGTTGCATATAGGGATAACGAGGAAGAGCAAGAAAGCGAACAAATACTTCGGAGCAAGAAACTAGCAGTAGATAAATGTTACCCGATGTTACCAAATAAGGGACAAGGTCAAGAGGAAAGATCCGAGAAAGACCCATTAATGTCCCACTTATTAAGCTCACCTCCACCGTATGCATTAGACGCTACTACAACGCCAAAGCATTTTTCTATACCACGCCCCGGCGCACGAAACGCAGCTCTTGCACACACGCCAGCTACTCTTCAGCTGGTTCCTACTTCTCCGGCACAGCCTTCTCAAGGGCCGCCATCTTTGCCACCTACTCCATCTACTTCTACCACTTTGCCTACAGCTCCAACTGTTCCCTATGATACTACGTCTGTCACTGTTTCGACTTCCTCTACTATTGCCTCTACTTCTTCTTTGCCTCAGCCTGTTTTTTCCGATGCACTTGCTCCTCCGCAAGCTTCTCCTTCTATTAGACAAAGAGTGACAGGTACCGTCACTGGTCTGCTTTCACCTTTCTTCGGGTCGCCTAAAACGACCCCTAAAACAGAAGATAGACAGTTACGTAGTCAACTGCCTGATTACGAGGAAAGAAAAGTGCTAGATGAACTAGCCCGTAAATGGATTACGGATACTGTTAGATATGATGTTCAGTCTGTTATGGAAGTCTTCCGTCAATGGAATGCACCCACTCAGAGATACGTATTCGAAGAAATGTGTGTATATTTGGGCAAAGATTTGGAGACAAATGATCCGACATACACAATGAACGAACTATGGCGTACACGCTTTAAGTTCCACGAATGTATGATTATAGGCAGAGATGTTGAGAAAGCGATAGAGTTATTACTCTCTTATAGGAGTAAGGGAAACGTCTCTAGATCATTGTACGAAGACGACGTATCAGGTAGGAAAAGAGCGAGACAGTACCCCATGAGAGAGGTTCCCCCGGTTTGGAGGGAAGGCGATGCGAATGTAGTACCGCCAATTCTGCCTCATTTCCAGCGTGTATGGGTACATGTCCCCTGGAAACGATCCGATAGCACTCAAGCAGACATTGCCTGATCCTCGTAAAAACCCGACTGGGTATTATAAAGAGTTATCGCAAACTGCGAGCTCATGTATAATGAATTTAGCGGACATAGACATGCTGTTTGGGAACGTTGTTCCACATCCTCTATGGAGCAAAATACGTCATACGAACCATGACCAAGAACTAGGTGACTCATGGGCGAACATTGCCGCTATCGATGCTAGACAAATTGGTGGTTCTAAACCTGAGCCGTTAATAGCTGAACTTCCCGGTCGAATTATCGCGTACATGAAAACGATAATGCCCGAGGTACGCGTAAACTGGGACAAGCTATCTGCGTGCAAGCAGAAGAAAGATGAGAATGTGTCTGACTTTTTCACACGATTTGAGGAGACTTTCACCGATCATAGTGGTCAGGATATGGCTACCGAGGGTGGTCAAAGATTGTTTGTAGACAAGTTCGTACATAATTTAATCCCTGAACTGTGTGATAAACTAAAAGATTCAGAGAGTGCTTGGGCTGTCTCTACGTCAGCTCAAATTTTAGCTACAGCCCAGTACTATGAAAATAGGCGCAAAGACGAGCTAGATAAAGTCGACAAAAAGACGAAAGATTTAAAAACTAAAGTTCTTCTCCAGCAAGCTTATCCGCCTCGTACGGCTAGTCAGCCCAATTATCAACCACAACAGCAGTATTCGAGAAACGCGCAAGGAAACGAGTTTTCCCACCAGCGTATTGCTTATGGCCCGAATCAATGTGCGTATTGCAAGGAAGAGGGTCACTTTAAAAGTAATTGTCCGGCTCTTGCGCGACGTCTGAGCGGTGCTTCAGGTGTAAGGGGAAGAGGTGTTCAACATGCCCCTAGAGGTAGGGGCCGTGGAAATTTCACGCAGAATACAACTTCTTTTCCGCCTCAGAATTCGATGAACAGCTTCGACCAACAGAATAATGCGTCGACCAGGTCAGCTCAGTACTATGCTGACGACTATTACGCCGAACATGAATATGAGGGTAACGATTGCTAGGACAGCCATGGACAAAGAGAGGGAGTCGTTTCAGTTCCAGTAGATCAGAATGGACCTTATGTCGAGGTGATCGCCTCAGGAGTGTCAGAGCCATTTCTGCTGGATACTGGTGCTACGAAAAGTTCTATCATGCACTCAAAACTTCCTGGCGCACCTTTGTCTGGCGAAATGAATGTTTCAGTAGGTTTCTCTGGCGCCCCTGTTAGAAACCCGATCTCCAGTCCTGTATCTCTTTCTATTGGCCCATGCGAATTAGAGGCGCCCCTCATTCTTACCACAGGTTGCGGTGAAAATTTGTTAGGTTTGGATTTACTAAAAAGGTTATATGCGACTTTGTACTGTTCACCATTGGGAGTACAACTTACTTTAGGTAAGAAAGTCATTTCTCCAATGTATGTGTCAAAAGAAAATATTGCAACTGAATTGTCGAGTCTTCCTGATGTACTCTGGGCTAATGGCTCTTATGATGTAGGTCGTTTGGCGATAGCACCGTATGTCATAACGTTGAAAGCCAACGTTAGGTTACCACGTATTCCCCAATACAAAATATCCAGCGAATGTGAAAAGGCGTTATTGACGATTGTTTATGACCTAATTGATAAAGACGTCATCGAAGAAACAACAGGAAATGTTTGTAACAGTCCAGTTTTACCGGTCTTAAAACGTACCGATCCTTCACAGCCCCCTGTGTATAGGTTCGTGATCGACCTCAGAGAAGTGAACAAGATAGTTATCCCACAGTTTCCAGTTGTCCCCGATATTACTGCCTTATTGACAATGGTTCCAGCTTCAGCAAATTGGTTCTCGGTGATCGACCTGAAGAACGCTTTCTTCAGCATCCCGATTGCTGTGGAGAGTAGGGATATTTTCGGATTTAATTTAGGAGGACGAAGCTTCCGCTTCAAGTGCGCTCCTCAAGGCTACTGCGAAAGCCCATCAATATTCAGTCAGGCCCTGAAAACACAACTAGACACGATTGTTCTACCGAATGGTTCAACTTTGATTCAGTACGTAGACGATCTACTGATCGCTGCAGACACTGAAGAGATTTGCAAGAAAGCTACGTTATCATTATTGCATCACTTATGTGACATGAAGCACAAAGTCTCTCTCTCCAAACTACAATTTTGCCGACAAGAAGTAACCTACTTAGGTCACATCTTGTCGAAGGAGGGAAGGAGACTGACACCAGAAAGAATACAGGCAATTGCGGAACTGAGTGCCCCAAGAACACAGAGAGAGGTTCGAGCCTTCTTGGGCATTACATCGTACTGTAGACAATGGATACCGAATTTTTCACTACTAGCTAAATCCTTGCTGGCACTACTCTGCAAAGTCACGCCAAATCCTATGCCTTGGTCTGAAGATTGCCAGACGAGTTTCCACGAGTTGCGCGATGCATTATGTTCGGCTCCTGTGTTGGGAAACCCCAACTACAGTAAGCCTTTTACATTATATGTCCATGAGAAGGAAGGTTGTGCATTATCAGTTTTAACACAACATTTTGGGGACAGACAGCGCCCATGCGCGTATTTTTCGGCAACTCTAGACCCTGTGGCTAAAGCCCTACCAAGTTGTCTGAGGGCTACCGCCGCAGCAGCTGTCTGCATCCGACAATCCGCTGGATTAGTCATGAATAATACTCTGATCGTTATGGTTCCGCATGCAGTAGACATTTTACTAAACAGGACGAAGACACAACACCTTACTAGCGCTCGACTATCCAGTTACGAACTTACACTGCTAGCAAGTCACATCCACATAAAGAGGTGTGATACACTGAACCCCGCAACGTTATTACCCATTCCGACAGGAACAGACGAGATTGATAGGCATGACTGCTGTTTTAGGACAGAAGAAGAGACAAAAGGGAGAGTAGACTTACAGGACACTCCCCTTCCTGAATGCAACGATACTTTATGGGTTGATGGTTCATGTTTCAAGCTGCCGAATGGTGATACGACTGCAGCATATGCCGTAACGACATTACACACCATTATAGAGACTGCGCGAATTTCCCATAATTCTGCACAAGCTGCAGAGCTAATTGCGCTTACCAGAGCATGTGTGTTAGCGAAAGGAAAGCGAGTGAATGTGTACACTGACAGCCAATACGCCTTTGGTGTGGCTCACAGTTTTGGGAGGTTGTGGCGTGAACGTGGGTTTCTTACGTCACATGGTGCAAAGATACAACATGGTCAGCTAGTTAATGAGCTCCTCCAGTCACTGACCTCGCCACTACAAGTTGCCATTATAAAATGTAGTGCACACAAAAAGATTCAGGATGATGTTGGCCGCGGGAATGCATTTGCAAACGAGGTTGCGAAAGAGACTGCAAGGAACACAATGAGTCGGATGTATGTTGTAGGTCCCGCTAGATGGATTACTGATGTAGGAATGTGTGAGGACACCATTGAGAGCGTGAAATCTATACAAGCCGAGGCAACTGAGAAAGAGGTGAATGAATGGAGAGAAAGTAAGGGTAGGTTAGATGCGAATGGTTGTTGGGTCGAATTGTCAGAACACCAGCGATGGTTATTGCCTAACGCATATGTACTCGCAGTAGTAACAATGGCTCACGGATTTGCACACATCAGTTCGAGAGGAATCTGTAAAGTATTGGCCCCAGTATGGCAAAATAGCAATATCCCGAAATATGCAGAGAATGTGGTCAGAAACTGTATGGTGTGTTTGAAGTATAATCCCGGTAGGGGAACCCCAACTCCAGCTGGGCATTTTGCGCCTTCAACGTATCCGTTCGAGGTTTTGCAGCTCGATTTCATTCACATGGAGAGATGCAACAATCTGAAGTATGTGCTCGTTGTTGTTTGCGCTTTCTCCAGGTGGGTGGAAGCGTACCCCCTTAAGGACAATACAGCCTTGTCAACTGCCAAAGCCCTTGTCAAAGAGTTCTTCCCGAGATTTGGCATGCCTAGAATCGTCTGGAGTGATAATGGAAGTGAATTCGTAGGACGCGTGATGAAGAGAGTGTGTGAGTGTTTGGGCATCCAACAAAAATTCCACTCTGCGAATCACCCCCAATCAGCTGGATTAGTAGAGTGCTACAATGGCACATTGAAGCTCAAATTAGCCAAAATCCAAGCCAGCACAGGTCTTAAATGGCCTGACGCCTTGCCTCTAGCACTCTTGTCAACGAGAATGACAGTCCATTCCAGATTAGGACTTAGCCCCCATGAGATAGTGTTTGGCCGCCCAGCCAACGTCTGGGGCGTGCCAAGACCAAAGAAACTTAGCGAAATAGAGCACCCCGTACTGCTTGATTATTTGTGAGAATTGACAACTAAATTGCGTGTTTTACACCAACAGGTTCACAGTTCCTCTCCGCCAGCCTCTGACGATCCAGGTCACTCCATCGCACCCGGCTCGTGGGTCTTGGTGCGGAATTTTCAGCGCACAAACAACGGACAGCCGAGGTGGACCGGACCTTACCTGGTACTTCTTTCCACGAGATCAGCGGTTCGGGTGGAAGGCAAAAAGAACTGGGTGCACGGGACCCACTGTAAACGGGTCCCTCTGCCCCTTCCATACGACCGGTGGGTCAACGAAGGAATTGCCGACTCTGAGACAGAATCCATACCTCGTTTCATCCCTTTCAGCGATGCACGTCTAAAAGAAACTGGTACCGAAAAAGAGAGTGATCATATTTTACAAAGATTTGTGCCACAGTCTACACAGTTGGACACTACCGAACCTGAGACATTGTTTGAAGACCACACCGTGCCAGGAAAACGACGGTACAATTTAAGGACTAAACGAAGAAACTAGATAAAAACGAACTAATGTGATTTCCCTTCCCCCAAGAACTATTTTTTGATTTTTTTCAGCTCTCTCGTCCCAGGGAACTAGCTCATTTTTGATTTTCGAACCGCCATCCGGTTCTGCTGCTAGGGTCGCGGTTGAAGTCTGGGGAGTGCAACTGGGGACGTTTAGGTCAACGGTTCTGGTTGGTCCAAGGGAGTTACCCCGGACTGAACAGAGCGCACTCCCTGGGAGAACCAACCTACCACCGCGGGCAGCAACTAGAGGATGGAGTTTCCTAGGGTGAAGAGACCTACCAGACTCCCAAACTTTGATAGACAATTATGCACTGTACTGGCCAAAAGAAAGTTTTTGATAACATGTATTTTAATGTTGTGTAGCATAACGATGTTTTTGACTGGTTATACTCTATTCGTATTCCAAGTTACTTTTTCAAATGACACCCGGCCACAGCCTCCTCCTACTATCGCTCCACACTACTTTCACCCTCTACCTGAACACGAATCTGCCAGAAGACTCGAATTTGTAAATAACTCATTCATTCAACTCCTACACCAACACCAGTCCATCATGAACACATCGAACTGTTGGATATGTGGACTCATGCCACACACGACTGATAAGGGTATCCCATACTTCATCCTGCCATTCAGCTATTATGGTTCTCTGTGGGCTTTCCAGACCATGTTCCTATTCGCCCTAGAACCATACCCGACACGTTCTACTGAAAGTGATTCCAGTAACAAGGCACTAATAGCAGGGATAAGAAATATGAGTAGAGAGTTCGACACCTATCTTACGATTCCTAAGGATGAACTCACTCCGTACACTCGTTGGAACGTAACTAAATATGGGGTTTACCTGAGTAAGAGCCAGACAGCAAAGAAATCCCGC
Organism: Lissotriton helveticus; assembly: GCF_964261635.1. Lineage (NCBI taxonomy): Eukaryota > Metazoa > Chordata > Amphibia > Caudata > Salamandridae > Lissotriton > Lissotriton helveticus. The sequence goes on along the minus strand of NC_136069.1, from coordinate 1,375,778,852 downwards.
CCAGTTTGGATAGTACCCAACCGAGGTCACTTATGTTTACAAGGTATCGGCAGGGATCCCAAAGCACAATTAGGAAAGAGTATGTGCACGGAAACGTATGTGTTCGCTTCCCGAACTTCCCCCATACTCTTAGCAGCCAAAGGCACGTATTTCGTCTGCCATGACCAAGCTTACACCTGGTTGCCCCCTGACTTCTCAGGTACATGCTTTATCGCATTTCTGCTGCCTCCCACCTACACGGCCAGAGCAGATTACCATCGGACAAGGACAGCTAGAGGTGTCGTGAGTAGAGACGACACCGCGCGTCAGGAATTCACTGACTTCGCAAAGGGTTTTCTGCCATTTTGGGGGCCTATGGTGAACAGCAGGAATATTCGTCAGTTATCGAGGATAGTTGAATCCGCCGTGAGTACAACGGCCGGAGCTCTTGGCAACTTGACGACCGAACTTCAGTCGGATCGACTTATGACCCTTCAGAACCGAGTTGCCTTAGATATCATACTCGCCGATCGTGGTGGTGTGTGTAGAGTGATCCAATCCAGTTGCTGCATTTTCATCCCTGATAACGCACCGACAGTGTACCAGGCCATCTCTAAGTTACACGAGATATCTGGTTCCCTTCACGTAGAAAAAGGGGACTGGTCCTTATTAGGGTGGTTCTGGGGACTGATCGCCACCTGGGGATGGAAAACACTGATCTTCATTGGGATGATCTTAACACTTCTGTTTATGTTCTGCCTATGTGTGCAGTGCGCTCCGGCACTATGTGGCCTCTGTGCTACCTCATGTGTACGGAAGCCTGTGTCAAGGGACGAACTGAGCAACAGAATGATGTTACAGCAGCATCTCCACGAATTCCTTCATACGGATTTGGACTCAGATTAACATGAATAATTGCCTTACATAAGGGCAAAAGGAGGGTCTGTGGTTCTGAAAATCTGGACCCTGTTGTTGTTCCGATATCGAGGTCCAATACCCGTGTCACAAAATATCAACGTACCATGACGAATTTGGTGTCAGCGAACCGATAATGATTAGGACACCATTTCTATGCATTTGCCTCAGAATCGAGGGTCGCCAACACCCCCAAATCGTAGTTTCCGTCCCAACCCCTTAGACTCCATTTTGTGAACGACATCCATCTTACATCTTGCCCTCATGATAAGTCAATTAAAGGTCGAGCTTGATCTGAAAGGACACGTCCTCCGTCCCTGACTTCCCCCTGACCTGTCCCAACTGACTCAATTGCCTTTAGCCAAACCTGTTTGGGCAACCCCTCGCCCAGTGGCCAAATGCGATAGCATCGATGCATAGCATTCCTCAAACCATTTCACTACATACAAACCATGCTTTCTACAAACACACACTTGTCCTGTTCCCTGTTTATGGCCAGTTTTATGACTAGGAGGTGCCTTCCTTTATTGGGGTTTCATCGATATCTGATGGGAGTTCCGGGCTTAGCTGGGTAATCTATCACGAATTGGACGTCTAAAATACGGGCTTGCCTACATGACTTCGCTCTTTTGTATTATTGCAGAAATATGTGTATAGCCATATCATAAACTCAAGAATTCTTGCTTGCAGCTATTATTTTTGTATATAAGGAGAAGGCTGGTTCTGTAAAAACAAACAGTCTCCTGAGAACACATGACCCGTGTTTGTCGTGCTTCTAGGACACCTGTTACTTGGTAGCTATCAATAAAACTTGATCCCTGACTCGACTAGAAGACTCCGTGTTTCTGTGGTCCGGAACAGGGAGAACTCAGAGGTCTTCGGGTGTTATCCCCTGGCACCAAACGGGTTCCTAAAAACCCGTTACCTCAATGTGACAGTGGGCAATATGTATGCTGATGAGACAGCAAGATCCTGCCTTCTGAATTCATGCACCTTTAATGGGGACTATGCCAATGAAAGTTTGGATAATACAATTTGCAATCTATTGTTAACCACAGTTGATACTTGGGAGGAAGTTTAGAGGTTACAGGAAGAAGTGCCAGGAGTAGTCCAGCAAGGTTGGATCAGAGCAGGTTGTGTCAAAAGAAACGAGGATGTCATTTGGTTTTCAAGAGATGGAAGTCCTGTTTTGCCAAGATAGCCTTTTACCTCCAATGGCAATACATTTTCATGGCCCTGCACATGTAGGGAGGGATGCCATGGTATGCCTGTTTAGGCAAACATGGTTTAATCCTAGATTCAGACTAATGGCTGAGAGTTTGTGTCACAGATGTATGTCAACAACAGAATGTAGGCAGAAGAACAGCAGTAACACTGAGCCACATAGGGAAATCAGGAGGTCACTTCAACAGAATGCAACTAGACTTCATTGCTATGCCCATTTGCAATGGGTAGAGACATGACCTAGTGATTGTGTGCATGTTTTCACAGTGGGTTGAGGCTTTCCCAACTAGGAGAAATGATTGTCTCATAGCTGCTAAGTTGTTGAGGGAGTTAATACCGCGTTTTGGTTTCGCAGCTTCTTGGAAGTCTGACAGAGGAACTCATTTTAATAATGAGGTCCTGAAGATGTTATGTGCAGCATTGCAAGTTGAACAGAGGCTCTGCTGAGACTGACCAGAGGCTTCTGGAATTGTGGAACAAGTTAATGGCACGTTGAAATCCAGATTGGTTAAATGATGTGCTTTGACCGCTCTGTGTTGCCTGACGCTTTCCCCCTTGTACTGATGAGTCTATGCAGTACTCTGGATAAGAGTACAGTATTTTCAGCCCATGAAATCATCATGGGGAGGGCCATGAGACTGCCAGCTGTGCCTGCAAATGCGCTTGTGAACATTACAGATGACTTGATTCTTGATTAATGCAAATGACTGGCTGATGTGGTGTGTTCTGTGTATCACATGTTTGGAGAGGCTACAGCCCTGCCTCAGCATGAGCAACGCCATGACCTCGGCCCAGCAACTGGGTTATGGTGAAGAAGCACATGAACAAGTCATGCTTGGAGCCTTGAGGTATGGGCCGTACCAAATGATATTGATCACACAACTGCTATGAAGTGGGGAGGTCTCCCCAACTGGGTACATGCTGCTCGTACCTGCAGAGTTCCTTGTACCCTTGAAGATATAACAGCACCTGTTCCTGATGTGACAATGGTTACAGTGAGACATAGGGAGCAAGTTAGTCAAGCTGTTGGGGATCAGCAAGAAGCTGGGACAGCACTTGACGGGCCTGAGGGGAGTTTGAGAGAGTCAACACTTGGAGTCAGTGTAGCAGGGTCTCATACTGTAGTGTTCCTTGTGCCAGATTCAGACCCTGGTGAAAGGGCCTAGTGCAGTGGTAACGTGAGTTGTACCTGGAGACAAGTGGCCAAGAAGACAAGAGAGAGTGAGACACAGTCGGTCTGAAGGGCATGTACCACACACTATCACTATCACAGAAGATGCTGAAGGATTTGGCCTGAATGACAGTGATGAAGAAGGGCCAACAGTAAGGAGATCGAAGGGCAAGATTACCCTGTAAGAGGTATGCTTCACCTGAATGGACTTACTTAGCTGTCAATGACTGGGAGAGAGCATTTTTTCACCTTTTGGTTTAACAATTCACATCCAATTGACCCTCCTTGAACTGAACTTTGTGGCTGAGCTGAGTTTTAAATGTGCATTGCCAGTAAACAGACTGAGTCAATTTATCCTAGAATTGATCATTAGTGACTTTGAATTGTGCATTTATTATAGACAGTACATAATAGATTTGCCTAAATTGCAAAGAAGAGTACCAAAGCCCGAATTGGTGAAGGATCGTAAGATTGCCTTTTAAAAGAACACGGAGTAGAGTTAAGGAAGTCTTGCAAAGATCATTGTACATTGTATTTTACAGGAAAATACATTTCAACCTTGATTATCTGTTTGTGCTATTGGAAACTAACTGAAAGAACAATCCTGCAATCATTTAGTTAAACGGTCTGTCATCAAAGAACTCATGGAGCCTAACCCAAACATTAAGAGACATAAACACATGTGTGTAGGAGTATTTAGTGTTATTTGCTTTAATAGTAATTTTAATTGTATCCTATTCTTTACAAGTAGAAGAGCCTAGACCTACATGTGCCCCCTCAAACACCACTTCCTACTGACAATAGGTTACCTGATATAGACGAGAAAGAGTTACATATTGATGCTCCTAGAGGTGATTACTCATTGAATGTTTATTGAAAACTGCTTTATGAATATGTTGACACCATGGATGCTAGGGTTTGCTACATTTGTATGCAATTACCTGCATCAGGTGCTGAGGGGATTACCTATCATCAACTCTCCTTGACATATGGGGTTTTCTGTAGCTTATTGCTGAGCTTATTTTATGGAAAGGTTAATTTTCAATATTATTACTCAAATTATAACTTGATTTTTTCAGACGTTCCTGTGCTGAAGCACTTGAATCGACAGCCTGATACTAAAAACACTGAGATAATGGGACATTTCTTTAGACCCACCATGACACCGGACACTGCCTATGCATATACACATAACTTAACTTATTACGTAACGGAAGTAGAAAAGAAATTCATAGACTCAGTAGAGGATAGAAGAAAAGACATACTGGCTAAATCAACAAATCATTTAAAAGTACCATATATATTGACATAAAATGTCTGGAAGATTCCAGAAGTGTTGCAGGGAATTCTGCTCAGAAACAGAGCTACGCCTGAAATCACAGGACGTCAGCATGTAGTGACTCAGTCACCTTACCACATCATATCTATGACCCCCCTAAGCCAGACTAACTTATAGTGCTTTATCTGCCCTCCTAACCTTCCAGAGAGACAGGTAACTTAGAACCCCAGAACACAACACTCTGAACTCTCTCATGAGTCGCGTTACAGGTCATCACCTTTCATTCTCTCGCTCACACATGTATATAATAAATGTAAATGTAAATGTAAATGTAGTATACTTGTAAAGCGCACAGCTGCCCCAGCAACGGGGCGTCCCGGCGCTGTATAACTCTGGGGAACCCGTCCTGGCTTTCCCTGTGGGATGGTCCCTTGCTGGGAGTCCCCAAGGTGGAGCCAGGCATCCCCGGAATTGGTGGGGCCATTGTGGAGATAAGGCAAGCTAATGCCCAGAGTTGCCGAGTGGAACCCCTGATTAGAGTAAGCACCGAAGCGAGAATTATCAAGTCCGCTGACCAAGGTCCACGACCCTGCCGCGTCGGGAATTGAACCCTGGTCCCAGGCTGACTTCTGCTCTCAGGCCTGCCGCCTCTAACCAGTGAGCCACACTACTCCACTAATAAAGAGAAAGAGACACATAGAAAGCTTACAATAGTTATTAAAAATAACGTGCTCTGTCATGCAAAAAATGTGCAGCAATTAAAAGACATACGCAAGTCAATAATTTGTTTAGCACTATTAATAAACTGTACCCAATAAAAATCCCTGTCGTAGTGAATGACAAATTAGCCTAAGCCTACCCTTACTAGGTAAATGCAATATTATAATAAAAATTTCTAGGATTGGTGCCAGACCCCATACCAGAGAATCATAATCAGTTGATCTACATCTCAGTCTTGCAGGTCGTTCATCTAATGACCTTTCTTTGCATGCCTCGGTAGGCTTTGTTTTTAGAATTGCAATGTTGCTATGTTAGAAAAACAGCATCTGGATGTGTCTATTATGTCTAGGTATTAGTGTCCGACCACAGAGAAAAACAGGGCACAATGTTGTTTGGCCTTGTATGATGTACAGACTGAATCCCAGCAGAAAGCAGAATAATAATACTTGAAGCATATTTTGAAAATAACACTGTGTGGCACAAAAATAAGCGTGTTACTGTGCAAAGTGTGCAAAGCAAAAGCTGCCTAGTATGTGTTCAGTTTGGCTAACATAAGGAAAAAATACACTGGAATTTATAGGGGACTCACAACACCTTCCCTTTGGTCGGGGCAGTAATACTATGACGAAGTAAATACTAAAAGTTAAAAGGCATAAGGTAAGCAGATCCAGAGCATTACTCAGAGAGCATTGTATATAAGTGCAATTAGATAAAAATGCGTTTGGAAATCACTTATTATGTCTATTTCTAAAAAGGTTGCTGAATTGTGCCGAAGGTATCCCTGATGTTGCTTACAAATTCAAAGGTGAGTGAAACCAGAATGGATTCCATCGCCGCAGGCAGTAATATGTTGTCAGCCCAGTTCACAAGTTCCAAACAACAGACATGATACTCGGTCTCAGCTGATGCTAAGAAAGCAGATGGGCAACCCGAATCAATGTTATTGGAGCTAGTATTCAGTATTTCATGTACCAACACTCTCGTCTCCTCAGGAAGGAGTGACTCATATCATTCATTCTGAAAAAGCCATAGGCCCAAAGCACAAGTTTGAAAACAGGTCACTAATTTACTTATCAGCAGGTCTATGTCCACGGTAGCCAGCGCGGCAGACCCAGGCAAATATACAGTGCCCATTCTAAGGGGCACCAGAGGCAGTGAAACACCAGTTGCATGCAGCTAAACTAGAAAGTACAGAATAAAAATGACCAATCAAGGTCCAGTTCCTCGAGCATGTGGATTCTTAAGAATCATAGAATATGCTTGTGGCACCAATAGAGTGGTCCAGTAAGCTTGCAAACTGAACATCTATTGCAAAGGAATACAAATTTGGCGCATGAGGAATAACAGCAGGAGAACTCCTCCGTACACCCTGGAGAAAAGAGAATGGATAAAAGCCGGTATTACTTCAAAGATGGTTTGATTTAAACTGACCAAGCCAAAATCAACAATTTAACAACAAATTGGCAAGGCTGGCCATATTAGATGCAGTAAAATTCGTTGTACCAATGCGCCAAAATCTAAAGCAAAGTTTGTGTTTAACAAGGACTGTATCTTACTGGATGACCTTGCAACTTGTAATTTGAAAGTTTCTCGAGCAGATGTCAGTGCTACCTCTGTTTGAAGCAATAGTGCTTAGAGTCTGCTTAGCTTGTAGAAATGTGCCTTCAAAGTAGGAATGGAAGGACACAATGAACTATCTTTAACTCCTTGCGTGGGGGAAACAGGACATTATTGCAACAGGAGATGCGCTGGGAAACTGACAAACTGTAGGGGATCCCAGCTCGCATTCCATAGCAGATCTGATCACTAAACAATAACTTCAATTTGAAAGAACTGTAACAAGTGGTAGTATTGCAGGGGCTGGTATTCCTTTTAGATAACAGGCCAAATTCGCTACACATTGCATATGCTCTGGATGGTTACGTGTTTGCAAATGAGTGAATGTCCGACAGGCGAGTCGCATTCCTCTCCAGTAAGGAAGAATTCAATATTGGCACGTTCACAACAATACAAAAAATAGGAGTGCCATAATTTATGAATGAAGCTGCCTCTTAGGGGTACCTATCTGACTGTGAAATGTTTCATGCAAGATGTGAATTGAAATGTTGAAATCAGCACAGAATTATGCTGTGTATTAACCAGACTGCAGAAGGTGTTTCGGCAATTGTAAATGGGAGCTGTTCTAACTTCTCTAGGTGCAACATTGTTTATGTGGCATCCTTTTTTGCCATCAGTTGCTGCTTGCACATCAAATTAAAGGGGAAAAACAGGTGAATGGAATTAGGTAACGCCAGGCTACGTCCCCATTTCTGAGGTTTTGTAATGTCCAGTTGAACTACTTAATAGATATATGCTGACTTTGTTCATAATACAGTGTCGACTTGTCAGCTTGCAATATCTCAATAACAGATGGCACAATGTTAGACAAGTTGTAAATACAAGAAGACAGTGTACTAATACCATTATCAATAACAGCAAGCACATTATCACAAATATTTTGACTAATTTGTCTTAAACGTGCAGCAGCTTCTATTTGTGACATATTCCAAATTTCATTATAGGTAACATAAATAAATCTTTTAGAACGTGGGGACGTAGGGCCTAATAAAAAAATGAAACAAATTTATATCTTCGGAGAAGAGAGAGAAATGTTGTTTAACTACAGACAGTGTGGAATGTTCCAACCATTGTTGACACAATTTTCCCACTGAATAGATGGTAACAATCCCTGAGTGTTGGGAATGGGAGTAATGGGGATGGGGCCAGCTTGCCTTAAACCTCCAAACCAAGTGTCGTATTCAGAAAATGAGCATGGCAACCATTTGTGTCTACTGACCACAGTAACCACTCATGAGAATTTGAAAGTGTGGAATTTAATGTACCATCCTGCAACATACTATTCAGTTGTTCTTCAGTGTAATTTGTCATATTTTGCCATTTTTTAAAGTGGTCAATAGAAGGAATAGAGGGTGCATTAATTTCTTTAATATTAGTAAATTCTAGCCACGAGGTCTGTTGAACAGTGCAAAACCAAAGGTGGTGATGGACGGAGCGTTGACAATACAAGCACTCACCCCCAGTCAACTGATCCGGGTTTAATCCATCACCGTTCTTTAGCCCACTCTGCCACCCCAGTTCAGACATGGCCATATGCAAATCAGTCTGACCCTGTGCCTCATGGGAACAGTCCAGCCCGAACTGCCAATCCATGCCTTCCCTGGACCGGAAACAAGCTTGCGAGGACCGGTTTCTGGCATTACAGCCGTCTTCAGACTGATTTGCATATGGCCATGTCTGAAATGGGGTGGCTGAGTGGGCTAAAGAATGGTGATGGATTAAACCCAGATCAGTTGACTGGGGGTGAGTGTTTGATTTGCTCAAACGCTCCGTCCATCATCCCTTTTTGTATCGTCTGTTGAACAGTGTCATTCAGGAAAATCATTTGTGTTGGGGTAAACAGGTGGGGACAGAGTTTCTGTTCATTGAACTTGCCAAGGTTTGGTACCCCAAATCGATTACTTTTCAATGTTTTCCTTCCAGTAGACATAGACTTTAACGGCTAATTGTATGAAAAACAAAGCAGTATATTTGAGTTTGGCTTGTGTAAGCATATATTTTTGGGGAGGAGTAGGGATTAAATTAAAGTACCACAATGTCGGGTCCAATGTATTGTATTCTGAAAAATAGATACATTTGTCTTTTTGTGTTTTAAAATCCCTTGCAGGGGAGTAGGGCAATGCTCCCATTGAGTGTAATTAGAAATGGGGCATTGGACAGTAGCGCAATGCAGATAATATGTCTGAAATTATGATAACAAAACATTTATCCATAATACGGAGAATTCATGTAGAAATACTCCAACTCAAAAAACTATTTAATATTCCAGCTCTTTAGGATATTGAGGATAGGCCACATAGTGTAGCTTGACATGATCAATAGAGACAAATTGATTGTCTTTAGAACCAGTTAGAGATGACAGAATAACAATTCTCGAACATTGAATTGCATGGACTGGCATTGGCACTTGGTATGAAGGACCAAACTCTTTTAATACTGCTATGTTCTCTCGCACAAGATCACCAAGTGGTGGAATTTAACAAGTAGGTGCTGTTTTTTTCTTGATGCTTGTAGAGACAGATGCTTTCAAATGCTCATTCAAATTGACGTAACATAAAAATGTAAAAAAATTGATACTTGTATAGCGCACTACTCACCCGCAAGGGTCTCTAGGCGCTTGTACGAATACCGCTGTGGAACCCATCCTGGCTTTCCCTGTGAGGTGTCCACTTCTGGGCACCCCCAAGGTGGAGGCCAGGCATCCTTAGCGTTGTGGGGGCAGTTGTGGAGAATAAGCAAGCTATTGCCCAGAATTGCAGAGCAGGACTCCATGATTGGAATAGGCACCGAGGCGAGAATTATCAGGTCCGTGGAATTTTTGAGCCGAAGACCCGCCGAGGCAGGGAATAGAACCCTGGTCCCGGGCTAGACCTCTGCATCAGGGTCTGCCACTCTAACCATTGAGCCACACTTCTCCACATAAGTCTTGTAGATCCAGTAAGACAGCACAACAATAATCTACATCAAAGAGCATGGCTACTGCCACAATGTCTGAACCGTCGAGGTCTGGAATGTACATTTTGATGCCAAATAGGACTTCATATGGGGTTCAGCCACCCAGAGATCTTTTGGGGAAGTTATTTAATGCCCTCTGAACCACTTATTATTTATTAAATGTGATGGATCCCACTATACCCCATTCCTAATACACTAGCTGTTATGGACTGTTTTAGGTCACAGCTCATTCTTTACACAACAGAATTGACCTCGGGTCAATGTGGAGAAGAATAACTCACCTATGCATAAAGGAAAGCCATAGAATCCCAACAATTTTTTGAAGCAAAAGCTGGGCACTGGTCCGCATGTGTCCAAATAAAGACTTGCATGTCTTTAATAAACAGTTTGAGTGTCAGCCAAGCACTGTGTGTCCAAACCCAGAGTGACCTGGAGCATGAATCAGCTGGAACTAAAATAAATTTACACGCAGTATCTGAAATCAGTAGACCACAATGATCCTGATAAACACAGCCAAAAGGTTTATTTGAATTTAACAGGTGTGTCTGTGGGGGATGAGCCCTGGTGGAAATCTTAGGGGGATATGTATGAACCTTTATTGTGTTTGTAAGCAGGACGATTCCCATGTATCAAGCCCTATTTTGTGATTCAGTAACCTGTTACCGAATCGCAAAATAGTTTTTGTGTTTAGGGCATCCCTTCCATATATTGAACCACAACGGTATGTATGAATGTTTTGTGGCCATGAATGCAGTCGCAAAACATTCACTTTTTACTACCAACTTGAAGTTGGTGGTAACTCATTCGCAATTGGGAAGGGATCCAAAGGGACCCCTTCTCCCTCGTGAATGGTGGCGATAAAGGTTTTTTGATAGCAGGCAGCGGTTCTACAAACCACTGCCTGCTCTTAAAAAATTAAAAGAAAACTTTTCATTTAAAGGCAACCCGTTTTCCTTTAAGGAAAATGGGCTGCATTTAAAAAAAATATTGCTTTATTGAAAAGCAATCATGGACATGGTGGTCTGCTGAACTTAACAGGCCACCATCCCTGTAATTTTAGCAATTCCCAATGGGTCTCAAACCAGACCTACCTAATTAATATTAATGAGGTAGGCCTATTTGCGACCCCCCAGGAATTGGTAAATTAAACTTTTGGAGTTTCATACATTAGGAATAGTGATTACCTAATTGTGAATCACAGGGATTTTTAATTAGGTAATCGCTATTCCTAATGTTGATATATGTGGGCCAAAATTTGTTGAAAAATGTCACAGCACAGGATATATTTTTTGGCCTGTTGGTACAAATCATTCCACAAATAACAGTGCTGTAACAGTGAACTAGTGGCTAACACACCAGCATGTGTAGAAGCAACACCTTCATGCACAACTTTTACTAAAGCTAGCCTGCGATCTTGGTTGAGTTCTTATTGATCACCAATCTCTACAATTGCTACAAAGAGAATATTGTGTTCCCTCAAGTGGCAGGAATATTAAGAAAGTAAATGTGTGTAGTCCTTATTTGCATTATCGGCAGCCAAGATATTACTAGCTATCCTTGTTTTACAACGAGTAATTGCTGTAACAGTAGAAGGCGCAACTGCAGTTTGCAGCTACATCTGTCAGAGAATTCCCTACAACATGTGCTCCCACACACTGATGACTCAAAGTATGTATACCATGAGCCCTTGGTAACCTGCCTTTCAGAGCTGCCACCTTAACCCAAAGTGTTGTATGCTTGAATGTGCTTTAGAATCTTTGAATCCATTCTGTTTTCAGTAATGTATATTATCATTAAAGGAGTGCACACAGTAATACAAATCACACACAATAAGTGTGGGGAAATCGGGATTTGTATGTTCAAGGTCAAGGATCAAAGCTTTAAATTCAGCCAACTATGCAGTGCCGTCCCCCAGGGACTAGGTGAAGTTTTTCATTGTTGGAAGATTCCGCCCAACATCACTCTAACATCAGTGACCAAGCTGCTGAGTATTGCTGTTTAGAACCTCTAGCATGTTGGGCTGAACCATCAGTGTAAACAATATATTTATACTGTTCTAGCAGTAAGACAGAAGTAGGCATGACACAGACATGTTCATACTGGAGGAATGCCCAGATTTTTCACCCTTTTCTCAGGAACCGGAAAATAACCCTATTCCTCTGGCCACCAGGTAGTATTCCAAAAGGAGGTTTTATTACCAAAGACGATATATCCTCAGTTTTTGCAGAGTTCAACTTAAGGCAGTTCACATCCATCCAGGCACCGACCTCTTGCATGCACAACAGGAATGACTAACTAGTGTCCGGTCTATTTCTGAAAGGGACACGACAATCTGGGTGTCGTCTGCATATGAAACAATAGAAAACCCAAATGATTTCACCAAGGCAACCAACGATGTTACATATATATTAAAAAGAGTTGGACTCATGGATGAGCCCTGGGGTACACCACACGGCAAGGAAAATGAATTTGAGGTGAAGTCACCCATGGCTACTGCCAGAAAGGATCTAAAGGAAAAGAAAAAGGAGAGCCAAAGCAACCCCGTCTACACCCAAGTCTACCAACCGGTGTATCGAAAGATAATGATTGAAAGTATCAAAAACTGCCACCAAATCAAGGAGGTTGAGGGCAGCATTGCCCATACCATCAACTGTAGCCCTGACCATTTCTGTGGTTAGAGAAAGAGCTGACGCTGCAGAATGAACTCAGAAACCCAAATTGGGAAGCATCCAGCAGTTCATTGCTATTCAGGAAGGCCGATAGTTGAAGATTCATTCCATTCTCCAATATCATCAAAGGGAATACCAGTCTGGATATAGGTCTAAAGTTGCTAGGTTCGAGAGTGTTCAAATTGGCTTTCTTAAGCAGCTGGAGAATAGAGGCCGTTTTCGAAGCTTTAGGAAAATCCCTCTCTTGAATACCGCATTAAAGATGGGCATCAGTTGGGCAGCAACCAGGTCAGGTATGAGATGTAAGATTTTTGGGGGACAGGGATCATGAGGGGAGCCTGATTTGGTTAAAAGGACCAATTGTTTGACTTGGTCTACTTAGAAAGAGTTAACCTCAGAGAACAACCGCTTCTTATTGCCCCTAAGACTATTATCATACCCCGAGGTTTGTATTGCAATCTTTTAGTTTTTTAGTTGAATTTGTTAAATATTACTTCATCTTTATTCAGAAAGAATAATGCAAGGGAACCACAGAAGTCCTGATTAGTGCTTCCCAAACTTATGGCCAATGGTGAAGAGATTTTGAAAACAGCTTGAAAGAGGGCCTTGGACGAGCAGCTGGCTACTTCAATGGATTTGATAAAGTACTTTAGATTTTTCCTTCACTTTTTCATTGTTGTCATAACTTTCCCTCCAAATCCGTTCTTGTTTCTGACAGGCTTTCCTAGCAGCTCGGAGTGCTTCCCCAAACCACGGGGATGTATGTTTGCATCACCTGGGTAAGGTTTGTTTGACTGGAGCCAGCACATCGACTGCTCCAGATGGCCACGAGGATTAATTGGGGACCATTTTATCAGGAACATCAGACTTTTTGGGTCGAGAATTGGAGAGGACCGAGTTAAGTTCTTGGGCACCACTGTGGTTCAAAGACTAGGAATAAATTAACTTCCAAGAAACATTCTTAGGGGCGGTATTATGATGTACAAGAATTTCCCAACTGACTGCACTATGATCAGACTACGCCACTGGCAAGTTAGCAAAGTTGGTACAGTGACTACAATTGGAGAAAATCCCATCTAAGGTGTGGCCAGTATAGTGGGATGGCCCTACCACACGTTCCAGACCAAAACTTGATATTAGGTCAAGCAGAGCAACAATGTCACTATTGTTGCAATTCTCTAGGTGAAAATTAAAATCATTCAACAAAGCTAAATCAGTTGTAGAGAGAGAGTGTGAGAAGCTGGCCTGGTATATGATGTCCACTAATATTAGTGGACACCTTGCACCAGTCCAGACAACCCTTATGGTGATTTAAGAGGTCTTAATCAACCCTAAAAAGCTCTCTAAGTGGTAGCTGTAGAGAGCAGCCTTCAGACTTAGTCCAGAAGGAGTGTAAAGCAACTTGTTTTACCAGGATGCAACCTTATATTACAGATTAAATGAAAAAGAACTACACTAAGTATTTATAAAAATATGTATTTAATATATAATACTCTCTAATACGTTCGAATATCTCCAACATGGAGATAAAGACAACGCACACAATACTTTAGAAAAGTAACACAGTAAATAGCATGAAATACACAGTGGCCCCATTGGGGGACCAAACCATATACTAGGAAAGTGGTATAAGAACCACGACTTGAGTCAAGACAGTGTCAAGAGGACGTAGAATTGCTGGGGACCCACAAAACCATCCAAAGTAAGTAGTAGGGACCCCGCGGAGAGCATGTGCAGTGTTGGAACACGACTGCATACTCCGTACAAGTCTATGTGCAAGTAGCGGTTGGATTTTTAAAGATAAAGGACCCTTCCCAGTGGACCCTGAAGAAACCCTGTGGAAGAGAGAAGTTTGGAGAGCCACTCCACCCGTAAATACCCTAGTACCCACATTACTTACACCAAGGAAGCCGGGTGCATATGTGTAAAGGTGTGTCAGAAACCGCCGTCGAACCCAATGGAGGACTTCAGGAAAGTTCTGCTGCTGGAAGAGGAGAAAGTGTCAGTGGGAATCCAAACATAGATTCTTGAAGATGAGTAACGGAAAGCACAGGGGACAGAGTCTATGCCACTCAGGAGTTAACAGGAGACTTGGAAGATGAATGCCCTCCAATGTTGGGTGCTTCACAGAGTATGACGATGACTTTGACTCTGCAGCTGTGAGGACCAGGTGACGCTGAGGAAGACCAGGAGCCATGCACGAGTTGTCCCATGAAGGATGTCAAGTGCTGAGGCGTCGGTGTCCGGTGGAAGCACCAAATAGCCTTGGCAAAGGCAAACCATGCAAGAATCAAAGAAGGAGCAACGTCGGGACCAGAATGAACAAGGCAAAACCCTAGAGAGAATTATTTAACAGGCCAGGGAACAGGGGGAAAGATAATCACAACAACAAGAAATAAAAACCCTCTAGACCTATATTTCTTTTATAGCTGGCTAAAAAATGCTCATAATTAGGGCATCAAAGAAGCATTATTCTCCACATAAAAGATGATAAATCATTATTACAAATTTTTATTTCATATTTTTCCTTTTTTTAACTTGTTTATCAGATATTTTATATTAGAAGCAAATATACAATACTTTTCAAAAGACAACTAAATATTTACAAAAATATCACTTTATACCATTAATCAAATATGATACATAAAACACAATTTGTTGCAACATAAGTAAAATTGCAAAGGGTAAAACAATATCATTCATCACAACCCTGCATCCAAACACACCTCTCACTAATCCACAACTACAACCCTTACATACAATACACACACACTCAACACCCCAGAACAACACCACATGCACAGATGGAAAGAACATGGGTGATGAAATCAAACCTTGATGACTGTGCTGATAGCTGGGGTGTCACTCTCTAGCTGGCCGACGTACGTTTCGATGGAATGTTTAAGTTAATAATCCATTTTCTTCAGGACCTGTTATTTTCTAATTTATAACAGGTGGATGAAGGGGGAACTGGTCTGTGATTTCTTCAAAGAGAAATTTCTAAACATGGGTGCATGTTTGTGTCATACGATCGTTGACGGCTTTGCCACTGCAAAACCAGGTTTGGCAAAATGCAATCTTCCGAATTATCTGCTCTGTGCAGTCTTTATATATATATATACTTTTGAGATCCTCCAGTCTACCGATGCCACCATGTAATGTTGAAATGTAGTTCTAAGTCTAATGAACAGTCTTTAGCTGTTTTGATCCTTCTATGAGGATATTGTCATGGTTTTTCTCCGAGTTGGGGGTCAGGCTTAATTTATTCTCTGTATGTATGCCAGAATGCTGCAGGTTTTCTAGCATGTGAAGCCTCTGGTCAATCATGTTCCAATGCGAATCTAGTTCCAATGCAAATTATCACATAATGGGCCAGATGTAGGTCGCCAATTACCGGTCGGTAACGGCCGAGAATCGGTAAAATCGGCCGTTACCGACCGGTAACCATGAA
Organism: Lissotriton helveticus; assembly: GCF_964261635.1. Lineage (NCBI taxonomy): Eukaryota > Metazoa > Chordata > Amphibia > Caudata > Salamandridae > Lissotriton > Lissotriton helveticus. The sequence goes on along the minus strand of NC_136069.1, from coordinate 1,375,762,872 downwards.
ATGAGATGTAGGAGCCCAATATTTACCGAATCGGAAAGTACGAGTCGGAATAATACCGACTCGGTAAATATGAGTCGGAATAATACCGACTCGGTAAATATGAGTCGGAATAATACCGACTCGGTAAATATGAATCGGTAAATTACCGAGGCGGAATCTACCGAATTCTAATATACCGAATTCTTATTTTCCGAATCGGTAAATAAGAAACGGTAAAAACAGGCCATGGAGATGTAGGAAAGCCCCAAAATACCGAATTTACAGAAAATCGGTATTTAAGAGTCGGTATTTACCATGGATTGAATGCAGGTGGTAACCAGGGGAGGGCCATAAAAAGAGACCCAAAATGCACCTCTGGAACCATAATGGCGGCTTTTTACGTCATAGCAAGACGGCAAAGACTACAGGCAGCAGAAGAGAGAGAATGGCAAAGGGAGGAACAAGTGTACAGGCAGAGGATAACACTGTTCCAACTGACAGAGCCTGAAATACTCCAGAGGTACAGGCTACATCCCCAAACCATCAAGGACTTGATCAGGGACCTACACCCACTCCTGGAGCACCCAACACACAGGGCCCACGCCATCCCACCCCATGTCCAGGTGCTATGTAGCCTACACCTGCTGGCCTCTGGGAGCTACCAGAGTGTGATAGCTGCAGTCGGTGGTGTGTCCCAGGGCTGCCTGTCCCGCTTCTTCAGGAGGTTTCTCGACGCAATGATGCAGAGGATGGGCCATTACATTTCATTCCCTGCAACACCAGCAGAATTAGCCAAAACCAAGACAGACTTCTATCACCTGGCACACTTCCCATACGTGATAGGCTGCATCGATGGTACCCACGTCCCACTCTGTCCACCTGCAGCCACAGAGCACATATACAGAAACCGCAAGTCGACGCACTCCATCAACGTCCAGGTCATATGTAACGCAGGGAATCTCATCACAGACATCGTAGCCAAGTTCCCCGGAAGTACCCATGATTCATATATATTCCAGAATAGTGGAATATACACACGCCTACTTGCCGGAGAATTTGGAAATGGATACCTGCTAGGTAATTCACATTGACACACCATGACACTCACAGCAGATCTACGTCTCATGTACATGCAATAAATGTCATTCTTTCTCCGCCCTAGGCGACAGTGCATATGCCCTGCGGTCCTTTGTGCTCACTCCCTACCTCAACCCATCCACCAGGAGTGAAAGGCGCTACAATGTGGCTCACAGATGTACACGAAACGTTGTGGAGCGCACATTTGGACTCCTTAAGAGCAGGTTTCGCTGCCTCCACAAGAGTGGAGGGGCACGGCAGTACACCCCAATAATCTGCTGCAAGATCATAGCGACATGTGCCATGTTACATAATCTCGCAACAAAGGAAGGCACAGAGGTGGAGATCACACATCATGAGGACATTGATGACGACACAGAGGAGGCAGAGCCCCATGCTATGGTGGCAGCAGCAGCTACAGATGGGAGACTGAGACGGGAAGAGATTACACAGCAATATTTCTGAGTGAGTAATGATACACAGGCAGGCAAAGTAATTTGTGTAAGTAGTTTAATTTTCACTACGCTACTGCATTGATAGCACACATTGGGCACACAATGTCAAACAGTCCATGACTGTGTTGTCACGGTTAACACCACCGTGACTTCTTCCTTGGGTGGAGGGCAAAGTCATTGTTTGTGGCCACGGACCACAGGGCGAGACTGCTGTGGCTGTGAGTAAATGTTCTCAGTGTGGCCTGTCTCACTTCCCCGACGCCTGCCGCTCCGACGTAAGTCTTGCACAGGTGTGCTTGCACCACTCCTGCTGGTGGACCCCTCACTTTCCAACACACAAGTGTCGCCTCCAGTGCCAGTCTGTTGAGCGAGCACAAGCTCCATTGCAGAGGTCATCCTGGCCAATCCTTCAGATAAATTGTTGCAGCACTGCACTATGTCATCCTGCATCACCACTGACCGTCTGCACAGCACGGTGGTAGCAGTAGCAAACCTGTTCAGGGCTTTTGTCTGCTGCCGCACATCCACACGAGCCTTGCGTCTCTCTAAATGGTCCCTGTCCAACTTGTCACACAGGACTGTCATGCACTGTGTAATGTCAGAAATGCCAGACGCCATTGACTGCATGCTCTCTGCCATTTCCCCTATGCCCTTGCCTACTGCATCGAGCTTCTTGTTTGTTGTGCGTGCCTGCCTCTGAACCCCCATCATCGCTTTTGCCTGCAGGTGCTGAACTTTGACCATGGTGGCCTCCGGTCGGCAGAAGACACCCTGAACCTGACGCACATCCTCTGCCTCCCGTGGCCTTCGCCCTCGGACACTGGCCCGCGTAACTCTGGGAGTGGGCAGCTCTTCGGTGTTGCCTGTTTCCTGTGTGTCACCCTCCACCTCCTCCTCCTCAGATGTTTCAAGTATTCTGCGAGGGGGCACATCACGGCACCTTGCCCTTCCCAGCACTGAGGATGGTGTTGTGGGGGTGGGTGAATGTCCAGCAGCTCCTGTCTCCTGACTCTCGAATAAGAGAGGGGACTGTGGATGTGGGGATGTAGGCTCCTCTGGTGACACGGCTGCCTGCTCTTGGTCCTTCCCTCCGTGTGATGTGCTTGGTCCTGCTCCTTCCCTCCTCTCTCTCTATCCTCTGCTGTGCTGCGCATTGACTCTCCTGTGGACAGACATGGACATTGTGTCAGTGGAGTTGTTCACCTGTGTCTCATGATAAAACACACTTCTATTGCACCTTTGCCTGTCTCTCATTTGCCTATGCTAGTTGTCTGTTGCTCCCCTTTCTGCAATGCATGCTGACTGCTCTGAGGTATCTACACATGACTACATTTCCCAGGATGCATTGCAGGACATTAGTTAAACCTGTTCTGGAGTCAGATTTGGGCACACAGAGTGTGTGGGGGGAATAGGTAAATGGGTAAATGACAATGTACTTGCATCTTACCTTGTTTCTTTGCGCCTCTTGCTGAGCTGTCTGCGTCCCCGATGCAGTGGATGCATTCCTGCTCAAGGGTGGATGCCACCATCTCCTCGATGTCGCTGAGTCTTGGGGCTCGGTTTCTTCCTCCCCCTGTTGCATCACTTTCCTTGCGGTGGGCAGCAAGTTTCTTCTTTGTAATTATGCGGATGTCATACCACCGTTTTTTCAGATCTTCAAGGTCACGGTGGGTGACACCAATGGCATTTACCTTGCCTTGTATTTCCATCCAGGTGCTGCGCTTGATGGATTCTGCTACATGCAGAGATAGCTTCCCAAAAGGTTTGCTGTAATTGCTTGCCACCTCTGATACAAGCACCTGAAGTTCTTCCTGGCTGAACTTCTGCTTCCTTTTGCGCTCTGCAGCATCCCTCTGTGCCTCCTGACTCTCCATGGCGCTGTGTTGGTTAGCTCAGGGAAGCCTGCTCCACACTCTGTCCTCCTGCTCTCCTGACTGTTGGTTTCTGCACCTGCATGGGCGTGGCCAGTCCCAGGTACTGGGGAGGGGTGCTTGGATCTGATTGGTTAGTTCCCCAGTGGATTTGGATTTGGGTGTGGTTGGAGTTCCTGATTGGTTCACAGGCTCACATGTTTGTCAGTTTCAAATTACCAATTCGGATTTTACCGATTCGGTAATTACCGAGTCGGTTTTTACCGACTCGGTATTTTCCGATTCGGTACTACCCATTCATTCCTATGGACCATGGACCCGTTGGTGTGATTGGGTTTTACCGAATCGGATTTTACCGAGTAGGTAAATTCCGACTCGGTAAATACCGATATCGGATACCGACTGATTCCGAATCGGTAATTTTTACCGATTTTTTATCTACATCTCATTTTCCGATTCTGAAATACCGATTCGGTATGACTCGGTATTTTAGAATCGGTAAATAAGATTTACATACATCTGGCCCAATATGTACAAATACTTCATGTTGCTCCCAGCGTTTAACTTCTTTGAAAAAAGATTTAAATGACTCTCTATTGAGGACGCGTGCTCTCATATACACGGTCCCTTCCAGAGGTTCCTTTTCCAAAGGGCATGCCCTTTAACGCTGGGAGCAACATAAAGTATTTGGAACAGGATTGACCAGAGGCTTCACATGCTAGAAAACTTGCAGCATTTACCATTTGCAATTGTACTTAAGTTGCAACAAATTGTGTTTTATGTATCATATTTGATTATTGGTATAAAGTGATATTTTTGCAAATATTTAGTTGTCTTTTGAAAAGTATCGCATATTTGCTTCTAATACAAAATATCTGATAAACAAGTTAAAAAAAAGGAAAAATATGAAATAAAAATGTGTAATAATGATTTATCCTCTTTTGTGTGGAGAATAATGCTTCTTTGGTGCCTAATTTTGAGCTTTCCTTAGCCAGCTATGAAAGAAATATAGGTCTAGAGGGTTTTTTCTTTCTTGTTGTTGCAACGTCGGGACCAGCAAAGTCCAGGGGCCTGACCAAAGGTAGTGGAGTGAGGGCAGGCCAGAGAAATCAGGGGAGCCCAAAAGATACAAGTGTGACCCTCAAGTAGACCCACAGGCTGGAGGCACTGGAGTCACGAGGAGACCTCAAGCAGCTCACCAAAAGATGCAGGCCACGATGCACACAATGCCGTTTGGCTAAAGATTCTGGTCACAGGAGATGCTCGAGGTTGGGGCTACTTGGAGCCCGAAGAGGATCTTGCAAAGAAGCCAACAAGCCTTTGAAACTGTAAGTGGGGCGCGGTGCGCAGGGGTTCGGTCATTGCAACCCCCATGAGGGATGATGGCCTCAAACTTGGTGAGAGGGCAGGGCAGGCCTCAGGAGCTGTGGAAAGCCGCCACCTGTGTTGCAGAGCCCATAGAGTCCAGAGGAGATCAGTTTCTGGAAACAGGTTGACTTAGTTGTGGTGCCTGCAAATGCAGGGGAGTGACTCATTCACTCCAGGGAGATGACTTCAGGTGTCTTTGATGCTTCACAGGCCTTGGAAGGTTTCTGTATGATGCAGAGGCACAGACGATGCAGCAGACTGGAAGGGAGATGAAGTCAGGCCCAAATGACATCCAGCAAAATCCAGAGTGCCCAGACGGTAGAAGCGCAGTGGTGTCTGATCTGAATCTTATTCCCACAACGAATTTAGGGGCCCACACCCAGGTAAGCTCTTAAGTACCCCAAGGTAAGGGTTGGGAAGATCCTGGGGACCCTCTGGGAGGGTCTGGACAGTTTTGCGTCAGGGGGAGCCAATGGCTCCCAGAACTGGTTTGAACTGGACTATGCATGGGGACACCAAGTGTGCCCCTCATGCAGACTTTCTGGCACTGACAAGTGCACCCACCCGGTCCCATTACACTAAATCCTGTCTGGGAGGTGGTCACACCTCTCTATGGCAGGATGCCTATTGTTCCGCCTTCCTCTGTGTGAGCTTGGCTCAGCAGCAGGAGGGCAGAAATATGTCTCTTTTGAGCAGCAACAATGTTGTGCTGTCTGGGTCTGGAAGACTGGTACCGGGAACACTGAGAGCCTAACAGAGGGCTCTTCCAATGCTTAGAATCATACCTCACACACCATTTATGGTGTGGGGGTATGATTCGAACAAGTTTGATACCAAACATGATAGGATTTGTTGCAGCCGTTTTCGAGATGTTCATTGTGCAATTGAGCGGGCCCCTCTATATAGTATATGGCTGCTTCACTGACAACCCGGGGGAATGGACTCCATAGGCGGCAGGAGTGTTCTGCTCATGCAGGGGCACTCTCTCACTTATAACCAAGCACCCTGCCTTCATGATTGCAAAGGCCTGCTATAGGGTGACTTATAGGTTTTAAGTGCAGTGACCTTTATATATCCTTTATATATAGTAAACCTATATCCTTAGTAAGTGGTGCATGCACCAACTTACACAGGCTGCAATGTCCGGTCTGTAGTTCCATTTTCCATAGTTTCCCATGGGTGACATAATGCATGCTTCAGCCCATGGGAGACCTCTGGGGTACCTATGCCCTGGGTACCTTGGTATCGTATACTAAAGACTGATAAGGGTACCCCAGTATCTAATCTGGAGTGTACCTAAGTACTCAACACAATAATTTAGGGAGAAAACAGATAGACTAGGGTCCTGATTAGCAGGATCCCAGTCAGACTAGTCAAAATACAGCTTCGCACCAGGCAAAAAGTGGAGGTAACCATGCAGAAGGGTCCTACCTTCCTACAGAGAACATTCTGGGAACTAACCTATTGCATCAAGAAAGTGGGTTTTTGGGCCTGGTGGTCTATACAGCAAAAGACTGTTGAGCGACTGAGATTTGGATAGCTCAGATTTATACACCAAACCTCCATACTCTGGATAGGGAACCAATGAAAAGATAGCCACATAGATATCCTGATAAATAACAGCGAGCCCCCGCCTTTCCAGGCCTCCCTACCTTCACTGTGAAACCTGTAGCTAGGTGGGACGAAAGCTATCATTTCTGGTCCCACTGACTGGTCTGCCCATGTTTCTGTCACAAAGAAAATATCCAGCTGATGGGAGTCTGTTAATTCAGCCACTTCCAATTGGTGCTTAACCAAATACTTTGTGTTAATTAAAACACATTTAGCCCTGAGGCCAGAGTGAGGAGGGGTGATCAACTGACCTAAACCCAAAGAGGCAGAACCCTTCCTAGCTTCTGCTTTGTCAGTCAGCCTTCCCTCGCCCCTTATATATTTTGTGGACTGCCTAGCAGTGGTACTGTAAAGACGCAGAGAACCTATTGATCACGTACTACTAATCTACAGTGAAGATTGCATGCTCCTACTCTAATCATGTTCTTTTACTTGCTCATGCTCAATCAGTAAAATGAGAGTCTGGCCATGGTCACGTCGGGCACCCCAAAGTTGTGTCTCCTAGCATAGGCCTAGTATTTATTAGCAGCAGTTGGTGAACTGATGACCGTGCACATGGCTTGATGGAAGTATGAGGAGGACAGCCCGATTGGATTTGCCATCCAAGACCATATGTCCAGCTGTCCACTCATTTCTTTTCAAAAACTCAGATTCATTAATATCTCTGCCACTCTATTACAGTTTATCTTGAGGCTTTTCAAAAATTGCTACCAACAAAATGCCCAACCTGATATCTTTGATACAAGATACTGTAACTGAATTGTAGTGATATGTGTGGTTGTATTTTGCTATTAAAAAAACAAATATGAAGAGGCATATCTGGCAACTAAAATATATATCATATTTCTATAGCCGCACCAACCTCCAGTGCTGCTAGTGTACTGTAGTGTACTGCTTTTCCCACCAACTACTTGTTACGGGCAGCCAGGAGGATGTCTGTCTTCATGATTGTTGTTATAGTACCTCATGTGACGCATATCATTCATAGTAACTATTTATCTGCATTGTAGTCAGCATGAAATTGAAAGGCATTTAACAAAGTATGGCCATGAGGAATACGATATTTGTCTAGTACAGCTGCCCCACCTGCAGACAGTAGCAAAGTAACGTGACTTGTAGGGAGAGGGTAGGAATGTGGGAGTTGGGGCATTTTTGGGATTTTTTTCTTTATGGATATTTGAAAATTTAGTTTTTGGACTTTACTTTGTTGGACACTATACTTCCTTTGGACATTGGTTGGGGACAGGGAGAGGGGTAGGCCAGTTGTGGGTTTAGTTAGTTCGTTTATATTGTTACAGGAATAACATTTTTATAGTTTCACATTGTGATTGAAATAATTTTTGGGGTGTTATTGTTTTACTTCGCTTTGCTGCCTTTGCACATCCAGTTTTTAAAATCTGCTGATAGTGTAACAGCAAAATAGTATGTGGTAACCTTCTCCTTCTACTCTCTCCTCCTAGTCTCTGTCAGCAACTTTAACCCCTAATGAGTCGGGGGTGAATTTCCATTGTATATAGATTGCAATTTAACAATCAATTAATCAACCACAGTTCTCTTACCTGATTAGATGAAGTGAGGGATGCATGGTTTCCCAAGGTGCCATGGTAGTGGTAGTGGTAGTAGTAGCATGCTAGTGTACTAACAGTGAAGGCATCAGAAGCGAGGTCCCACTCCCTTCTAGGCAGACTCAAACTGTAGGATAAGGTCTAATCATCGCAGGGAACTAACTAAATTGAAATAAAAGCTTTAACAAACAATTGAGACAGTCACCAGACTAGACTACTACACAAGAAGAGAGACAATAGGGAAAATATGATAAGCAATGCTAAATTGAATTAGAACAATGGTGAGCTAGTAAAAGTTACAAAATGAAGTCGACTCAAACTACGGACTTGAAGTGGAGCTTTGATGCAATACAGTGATTGAATGATGATGCTTGCAGTGATGTTCCTCTGAAAATAGTGAACACTGTTTTTATGTGTGGGTGGGTAAATAATAAATATGGCCAGTGTCTGCTATACTTAAAGCTGAAGATCCTCATCCTGCACTGAGTTGGTGTTGCTTTCACCACATCCGCCACACCAAATGTGTAATCAATTGACAGTGTAATTTATTAAGTCACACTTCAATAAATCACACTGCCCGGGGGAAGAGGGTTAGAGGTTCGATGAATGGATATGGAGGGGGATTATGGGGAAATGTTTGGCAAAGACAAACAGTACACAAGGAAAACGTTCATCTGTGCAATGAGCAGCCAACCATCATAAATCTGTTATAGGGAGGAAAACGAAATGAAGGAATGAGTACAGGTAACCTAAACGCAATGCAAACTAAACAGTCCGCCTCCCCCAGAGAGACCCAAGTTACATTATATCTAAATGTTCTGTTACCTCGCTTTGAAAGATAGAAAATATATGTGAACAACACAGTTCTAATGATACCAATGGTTTGTACCATGGATCAAGAATTGTGGCACAGATGTAATGTTAATGTTTGGATGACACAATGTCTCTTTACACACCTGCGTACATCGCAGACGCCTCCTTTAGCTGTTCCTGGAGCATGTGCAACAACTGGATAGCTTGGCCCATGGTACTGTCCTTCTTCCTGACTTCATATGTGAACCCCTCAAAAGGAAGCAGCATCTCTGTCAGGCATTTGACTAGGCCCCATTGGTTCATATCAATGATTAGGCCTTTCACAGTTGCATGCCATATTCATTGAACAGTCTGTACTGCTCAAACAGGCATTCAAGCATGCAGTAAGTTGAGCTCCAATGTGTTGCCACTTCCTGTATGAGTGCTTTAACTGACTGGCTTTCTATTATCAAGCTGAATGACCCTCAGCTGTTTGCGGACTTTAAATGAATTGCTGCAGGTTGACAGTAACTGGTCACTTGCTCCTCTTTTTTAGAAAGGTCCTGTTGATGCAGTACACCAAATACAGGACCCTCAAATAGCTACCATCAGCCATGGCCTTAACTATATTACTGCCATAGTCCATGGCAACAAATCCAATTTTAAGCCCTCTTAGTCTTATCCATTCAACGACCTTGTTGTTAAAGTCTTCCAGAATGTTTGCAGCAGTATGGGATTTCTCCATGTTGAACATAGCTATTGTTGCATGCTTCCGAGCAGCATTATAAATCTAAGCAGTGTCAACACCTGCAGACATCTTTTCTCTACCCCTCATAAAAAGATCCAGCGTGCAGTGATACACATGTAATCAGTGGCTTAGCATCTGGTCCACATTTTTGTTGTCAAGTGGATACTGTGAACAGCACTGTCCAAGCAATTCCAGCACATCATGATGTAGTGCTAGAACAGGAACTCTGGTGAAATAGGACAGCTGAGAACCTTCCATTTCGGGCAGATGGCTGCTACGAATTCAAGAATACACACAGCTTCCACAAAAGGAAAAGGGTGGATGTACAGCGCAACATTTTAGCCATTTTCACGTTGGGTGGCTGCGTTCATATGCCCTTCCGGCCTAAACATGGCATGAATAGTAGCATGGAGTTTCTTCTTTTCTGGTGACACTGATGCAGGTGACTTCTTGAGAGCAGGCAGTGGTAGGCTCAATGTGCGTTTCAGCGGGGCAGTCGCTGTACTCTCTTGCCTTTGTCTCAACCTGAGTCTTGTGCTATTGAGATGTTGCTGATGTGGGTGATACTACTGCACTGCTGGGGAAAGGGCTGCTTTGTGTAACAAAAATGTTTTCCTCTTTTTCACCTTCTACTATGATAGGATCAGTTAACCTACATAGCCTTTAACCCCTTCATCAACAACACTTGCAGTTTTTTGGCTGCTAAGGTGCGCATCCAAACGGATCGAATGGTACTTCCTCAAATGGATTGGTTGGCCCCCAGTACCATAGTTTTTACCAAGCTTACGCTGACTAACACTTGCTCCGCAATGGGATTATATGGCAATGTTCACCTCCTTCTTGCTAACCATAAAGAAGTCCCAAACTTTGGGCTCAACTTTCAGATGCCCGTGCCACTGCCACTGTCGGATGAACTGGTCGTAAGTGGGCATTTTGACGTTTGACTCTCTGCAGTAATTACTTCTACTGAGGTGGTTGTGGATGTAGGTAGCTGCCAGGTCTTTGTAAATAGGGCAGCTGACCGTGGTGGTATCTGTGGTGCACACACAATAGAAGCTACTCTAAAAAATTGGTCAATGACATAATGTAACCATATCCCCATAAAGCACTAAGTCAACAAAGCGCTGGACATCTCAAAAAATGTTAAGGACTGTTCTCACACACCACCAGGTTTCATGCTTCATCATTGGCAGTCATCACTCTCTAAAAACCACGTTTGATAGAGAGTGGGCCTACACCTTGAGACATGAAGCCACTTCTAATAATCTAAGTGGGGGCCCATGAATACGTGATTTTAAAAGCCAATGTATTACCCCAAATTACATTTAATCACAGGGTACTACCCAGTGTTAAAAACTAGAATGTGGGGATTAAGAGAACTATTGCCCCATCACCACCCTTGTCATCAACATGTTTCTGGTGTTGGCCCAAGGGGGTCCATGGCATTCATCAGGATGAATATGGGGCTCCTATCTTACCAAGTTGGTTCCAGATGTTACCACTATGTTCGGGTGACCTGTGTCATCCTCTAACTAAACAGGTGTTCTTTATACCTGTAAAACAAATATAGGTTGCCTTTGTTCCGTTCAATGCGTTGTTATGTAAAAAAAGGAATAGGAAACATCATACACACCATACATATGCAAAAATGCCTGTGAGTGTGAAAATCACGTGTCTGCAAATGTGGAGTACATTATCAAAAGAGTAAATGGATTTCATTCGTTTTGTGAGACCAGCTCACAATCTTACCCCAAAATTGATGAGGGGTATTACCCCGAAACCGGTCCCAGGATGCTTGTTTCCCATCCAGGGAAGACCAGGTTTGGCAGTTCGGGCTGGACTGTTCCTATAAGGAACAGGGTCAAGACTGATTTGCATATGGCTGGATTTGAAGTGGGGTGGCGAAGGTAGCTAAAGAACGATGATGGATTCAACCCAGATCTGTGACTGGGGGTGAGTGTCTGAAAAGTTTCAGCACTCCGTCCATCATCTCGTTTTGTTTACTTTTAGAAAGTTGGCATTTTCATGCCTTAGCCATTCGCTGCCTGCAGTCTGTCTCTGATCACATGACTGGGTGTAGCTGACAGTTGGGATTTGTGTATTCCTCCCAGACAGCCACACACAATGGGGAGCTTACATGTGACTGGATGGGCCATCACTGGCAGGATGGGTGGAAGGAGCTGGGCCCAGCCCCACTGATACTAGAATAGGCGGTGTCCTGTCTCCGCACAAAGGGCTGCATATCCACTGTAGTTAGTTTGGATCCAGGGACAGGAAGGCAGGGCACCTGTGCACTTCAAAGGCATGCCTCTAGAAGCTTCTCCCCACTTCAAAAGCACAAATGTGTATAAATACTGGACTTGACACACCAACCCTTCTCTATACTTCTAGATCTATGGAAACTCTGCCAGTAAGAAGGACTACTGTGCTGATACAAGGACTGCCACTCTGCTGGACTACTGCTGCCCTGCTTTGCTGACCTGCTGCCTGCTAGCCTCATGCCTGGAGAAGAACAACTAGACCTGCAGCTTCATCTTGAACCCAGGACCCCAGAGGGACTCCAAGGGCTAGTCTGCTGGCCTCCTGATCTGAACCTCAGGGCTCCGCAACCAGCTTCAGGACCCAGCTACAGCAAATTCCTCACTCCAAAGTGCTGCCCCTCTGTCCTGGACCTTTGGTGTTGCTCAGCAAGCTTAAATCAAGCTTTTGGGCTCTCTGTGACTGCGAATGAGCCGTTTTCACAGAGACAGTGCCGTTTGTATCGGAAACTAGTACGAGCCAAAGCCAGCCAGTTTCTTTGCATTGTAGCATTGACTGCTCACGGGGGACTGCCCACACGAAGTTCCAGCCCGCCTGTCCTTGACACCCCACCTGCTCTTTGTGCCAAACTGTTAGCACCCTGATTCTCTCTTTGCTCCTTGCTCCCCTCTCCCTTGCTAATGGGTCTCTTGGCACAAAACATGAGAAGGTGAACTTCAGAGGAACTGATCTAGGACTGTATCTGACCTGCGCTCCTTCACAGGCAGCCTGAAATTTGGACTTGACTCGATCCAGCTCAACCAGATAGCCGTGGCGCTTTGTGCTTTTAGGTAGGCCTGGGCGCTGAACTTTGCCCCGTTCACAGACTTTGCACATTTTTCTGCACTCTGCTCTCCGCGGATGTCGCGGAGTGCAGAAAACTCTGCTTCGCGATGTGCAGCGGATTTCTTCCCAACTCGCGATCGCGAACGGTAAGTTCGCGATCGCGAACGGTAAATCGCAAGAGTGAGCTGTCGCTCGGGTAGAATTCCTACCCGAGCTGCAGGAATACCAGTGCAAATTGCAGTTCGCACTGCACTCCGCCACTCGTGGAACTTCGCAGAGATTTTTCGTAACTTTGCGGAATTCCGCATAGCAAAACTCAGCGAACTACGCTATTTTCCCCTTTAGTATTTTAAAAATCATAACTCTGATTCTACTCATTGGATTTTTGTTGTTTTGGCTGTGTTTTATTTCTTACATTTCGCTCTGTTTTTCTAACCTGGTGTGGGATCTTTTTGTGGGGTGTTTTCACTATTATACTATTTGAAGTGTTACACCAATACTTTACACAATGCCTCTAAGTTAAGCCTGCATCACTGTGCCAAACTACCAGGGGGTTGAGCACAGATTAAGATGCGGTTTGCTTGTGCCATACCCTAACAAGGATTGTGGTTGCTGCGTGACTATGGCTCACCCCCTAGTCAACGACTAACCCCATTTTTTACAAAGGTCCATTGCCAAAATCATGTCCCAGCTTTAATAGGACTATAGTTTTATCCCACCACATTTCTTCTTCATATAGCCTTTGGGATCATCTTTGGCTGGATATTGCATTGTTCAACAATATTGATTTGGAATATATTTACTTATGGCCCATTACCTCTTGTATGGCCCAAAGCTTAGCCAACCTATCACACAGTGAGCCATGTACATTAAGGGGTAATTGTTCTATTTCTGACTGAGATCCTGAAACGATCATCAAGGCTAGCCATATGTGGTAATGAAGGCATACTGTAACCACAAACAACAAACACATTTTAGCTATCTTTGTGCCTTGTCGAATCGTTACTTTTTTTTTTAACCAAGACTTGGCCCCTATTGATTGTCTCAATTATATTTTTCCATCAGAAACAAGAGCTCTCGATTTAAAATTTTGATTAGGAACACTATCAGTGGCTTCCTGACTAAAAGATGGCTGAAATCATCAAGTGATAAATCAGAGCATTACCCCGACCCCCTGGGAAGTTGCGAGATGCTACCTCATTTTATTCTGCTGTGCCACTTTACTTACCGCATTCGTAGATACTACTTGCGACCATTTTTTCTAACATTTAAGATCAGAACCTGCAAAGAGGCAGAGGCTTTCTGCATGAGAACTGATGATAGAGCTATCGCAGTGGCTGTTTCATCTTACATTCTTGCAGCATGGAAACAAAGAGAAGATGCATATTCACAACTGAACATTGACATGCAAGTCTGGACAATGTCTAATGGAGTCGCATCAGATTAGACTGGCAGGCACGCATTTATACATTATTTATTTATATATTAGCATGATTGCCAAGTATAGCGCGCAATGCCACAGGTACTATTATTGAAAGCATGAGCATTGCTAAAACAATTGGCTTAGCATTAAGGAGGCTTGCCTCTAAAACCTATTGCTTTACATTGTATCAAGGAAAGAGTGACATATACTTACTATCGAATTTTGACTTGCTCAGTGTGAGAAAGATGTGATCAACTCAGCACAGGAACCATGGCGATTTTAAAGCAATTAGACAGTTTTTAAGAGATTATTATTTTTACTGTATTTTATTTGTGGGCACGCCTATGAGAAATTGTGTTGTGTAATGAACTTTAATTGTTGTGGCCAGTTTAGCTGAAAACAATAAAACATTGATTGATTGATTGACTGAGTTTCGGAGCTATAGAAGAAGCAACCTTTATTGCCTCTTTCCTCTTTGACCTTCCTCTGTTGAATATAAGTAAATAAATACATACGTTTTATGCAGCACATTTTTGTTGCTTCATTAATCCTTACACTAGTTAGGCGCTTTTGGTCAGATTTTGCTGCTTTTCTGTGTCCAGAATATCACTGCACACTTGTTTGTTTAGCAAAGCTTTATTGATCAAGAATAAAGTATTATATTGTCAACAGTAACATTAGAAGCAGAACATTTCAGACAAACGAAAATCAAGAATACATAAAATTATCTAAAGATGGGTGTCGAAGGCACATCGCATAGAAACACATAATGAAATACGCATATTGATACAAACAATGAGTTACAGAAATATTAAGAATCATTAACGACCTAACCTGACAACAAATAAATCACCAATCCAATGATACCAGTGGAATCCATAACAAAACAAATATTGGATTAATAGGAGACAGAAGGGAGGTTCATGAGGGATAACCATATAAGAAGGATTTAAAATGTTTTCCACCTGAGGCTTACATAAGTAATAAGTTGAAGAGTCCAAATCAGAATGTGTTTGCATTGTGAGACCTGTGATGTAAACGGAATCAATTTTTTTACCACTGCACACTTTTAAAAAGGACCAACAATCACACTTCCTCTTTTGCATAAAAAAAATAAAATAAACCAAAACTGGACTTCGGGTTCATCATATGCATTAAACTACATTTTTAGATTCAATTTGGTCTTTATGCTGTTCCAGAAAAGATCCACTGGAATGTAATGCTTTACAACAGCTCCTTACACCTTCGATTGTTGTAGCAGATTGTTTTATCCACGTGAGAAGTTGTTAGTGTACATGCTAAGGCGTGAAGGGAGCCTGCCAAGTCCGGTTCACGGGGTGTGCACTCGAGCGAGACATACTAGTGTTTCACTTGGTAAACTCAGCCAGGCAGAAGCAATCACCTAAAAGGCAAGGTTAAAAACCAGCATGGTGCCTGCACAATATGTTGAAAGCTGCAGACAGTCAGCAGTTTCAAACCGAAATCCCCTGTTAAAGCAAGATTTCACATCTGTAAATAGTACATGCTGTATGACATTTCATTCTATTATTGTCAGTTGTGACACGATAATAGGAAATATTTTCGAGACTATTTACAACAATTCACCGCGAACCAGTATTTTTCTGAATCTGCAAGCATGCAATACATTAAACTCATATACGGGAAAACCAACATTTCTGGTGGCATTTTACGCCACAGTGCTTTCAGAAATATATACTTGGACATAATTTCACATATATCAATTTTCTTTCCAGCCTGTCTATCAACGTATGGTCCCGCCTATGTGACTCGTTCCATCTTTATTGCACATTTGCCCAAAATCTACTCTGTTGACCAATCATTCTCTTCATTATTGCATCCATTTAAGCCACCTGTGTGTGTGTGCGATTCACTCCCACAATAAAAATAACACATTTTTATTTCATGTATTTAACTGTTTATTCTAGCTCTCTTGTACCAGTTGGTCATTCGGGTACATTACAGAAAAAAATACATTGAACTAAAAGGCACATTACAGATGGGTGCACATTGGCAGTGACTCATGTCAGAGGCTTCAGGTTGCAGAATGAGGACCATTGTTTATTTCAGGAAGAGGCAGAATATCTCATTTTTAGGTCTCGCCTGTCGATGCGCATGCGCATCGAGCTTGCGAGCCTATTGCGGCTTAAACAACCTTTAACTAAGAAGCAAGGAATCGTGGCGATTCCTTGCAGTGCCCGTGACTTTTAAGCTCAATGCGCATGTGCATTGAGCTTAAAAGCGCGTGCACATCAGTTCCCTCAGCCGCAATCGCCGTCTGTTCCCTCAGCCGCATTCCTCCGACACCTTTTGAAGTGAAGCTTAGCTTCACTTCAAAGGCCCCGGCTTCTTCACACCCACATGCCGCTCTCCCCGCTCCGCCCCCTCCCCTGCCCGCCGTGTGCATTTCTCCTACACCCCCTCCCCACAGCAATGCCCTCCGTCTGTTTTACAATTTGAAGAGGTAATCGGAGTGCCTCCTCACATTTCACTTCACTGCCTTCCAACCTCATGGTTGAAACTTTAGTCACCATCTCCTGTTTGTCGTACCCCAAGCAGCGGTGCACGCACTACCAATCCTTCTGTTATGCCACATCTCGCAGCTTAGATTCCTTCGCTCTTTCTTTTACTCTCCACGTTTCTGCCTCTTTCACTCTCTCTTCCAACTCTCTCTCCCCTCTCCATTTACTTACACAAATCTCGCAGATACCCCAAGCAGCAGTGCCCGCACTACCAATCCTTCTGTTATGCCACATCTCTCAGCTTACATATTCCTTCGCTCTTTCTTTTACTCTCCACGTTTCTGCCTCTTTCACTCTCTCTTCCAACTCTCTCCCCCCTCTCCATTTACTTACACAAATCTCGCAGAAACCCTAAGCAGCAGTGCCCGCACTACCAATCCTTCTGTTATGCCACATCTCTCAGCTTACAGATCCCTTCGCTCTTTCTTTTCCTCTCCACGTTTCTGCCTCTTTCACTCTCTCTTCCAACTCTCTCCCCCCTCTCCATTTACTTACACAAATCTCGCAGATACCCCAAGCAGCTGTGCCCACACTACCAATCCTTCTGTTATGCCACATCTCTCAGCTTACAGATTCGCACTTTCTTTTCCTCTCAACGATTCTGCCTCTTTCACTCTCTCTTACAACTCTCTCCCCCCTCTCCATTTACTTACACAAATCTCGCAGATACCCCAAGCAGCAGTGCCCGCACTACCAATCCTTCTGTTATGCCACATCTCTCAGTTTACAGATTCCTTAGCACTTTCATTTACTCTCCACGTTTCTGCCTCTTTCACTCTCTCTTCCAACTCTCTCCCCCCTCTCCATTTACTTACACAAATCTCGCAGATACCCCAAGCAGCTGTGCCCGCACTACCAATCCTTCTGTTATGCCACATCTCTCAGCTTACAGATTCGCACTTTCTTTTCCTCTCAACGATTCTGCCTCTTTCACTCTCTCTTACAACTCTCTCCCCCCTCTCCATTTACTTACACAAATCTCGCAGATACCCCAAGCAGCAGTGCCCGCACTACCAATCCTTCTGTTATGCCACATCTCTCAGTTTACAGATTCCTTAGCACTTTCATTTACTCTCCACGTTTCTGCCTCTTTCACTCTCTCTTCCAACTCTCTCCCCCCTCTCCATTTACTTACACAAATCTCGCAGATACCCCAAGCAGCAGTGCCCGCACTACCAATCCTTCTGTTATGCCACATCTCGCAGCTTAGATTCCTTCGCTCTTTCTTTTACTCTCCACGTTTCTGCCTCTTTCACTCTCTCTTCCAACTCTCTCCCCCCTCTCCATTTACTTACACAAATCTCGCAGATACCCCAAGCAGCAGTGCCCGCACTACCAATCCTTCTGTTATGCCACATCTCTCAGCTTACAGATTCCTTCGCTCTTTCTTTTACTCTCCACGTTTCTGCCTCTTTCACTCTCTCTTCCAACTCTCTCCCCCCTCTCCATTTACTTACACAAATCTCGCAGAAACCCTAAGCAGCAGTGCCCGCACTACCAATCCTTCTGTTATGCCACATCTCTCAGCTAACAGATCCCTTCGCTCTTTCTTTTCCTCTCCACGTTTCTGCCTCTTTCACTCTCTCTTCCAACTCTCTCCCCCCTCTCCATTTACTTACACAAATCTCGCAGATACCCCAAGCAGCTGTGCCTGCACTACCAATCCTTCTGTTATGCCACATCTCTCAGCTTACAGATTCGCACTTTCTTTTCCTCTCAACGATTCTGCCTCTTTCACTCTCTCTTACAACGTTCTCCCCCTCTCCATTTACTTACACAAATCTCGCAGATACCCCAAGCAGCAGTGCCCGCACTACCAATCCTTCTGTTATGCCACATCTCTCAGTTTACAGATTCCTTAGCACTTTCATTTACTCTCCACGTTTCTGCCTCTTTCACTCTCTCTTCCAACTCTCTCCCCCTCTCCATTTACTTACACAAATCTCGCAGATACCCCAAGCAGCAGTGCCCGCACTACCAATCCTTCTGTTATGCCACATCTCGCAGCTTAGATTCCTTCGCTCTTTCTTTTACTCTCCACGTTTCTGCCTCTTTCACTCTCTCTTCCAACTCTCTCCCCCCTCTCCATTTACTTACACAAATCTCGCAGATACCCCAAGCAGCTGTGCCCGCACTACCAATCCTTCTGTTATGCCACATCTCTCAGCTTACAGATTCGCACTTTCTTTTCCTCTCAACGATTCTGCCTCTTTCACTCTCTCTTACAACTCTCTCCCCCCCTCTCCATTTACTTACACAAATCTCGCAGATACCCCAAGCAGCAGTGCCCGCACTACCAATCCTTCTGTTATGCCACATCTCTCAGTTTACAGATTCCTTAGCACTTTCATTTACTCTCCACGTTTCTGCCTCTTTCACTCTCTCTTCCAACTCTCTCCCCCCTCTCCATTTACTTACACAAATCTCGCAGATACCCCAAGCAGCAGTGCCCGCACTACCAATCCTTCTGTTATGCCACATCTCGCAGCTTAGATTCCTTCGCTCTTTCTTTTACTCTCCACGTTTCTGCCTCTTTCACTCTGTCTTCCAACTCTCTCCCCCCTCTCCATTTACTTACACAAATCTCGCAGATACCCCAAGCAGCTGTGCCTGCACTACCAATCCTTCTGTTATGCCACATCTCTCAGCTTACAGATTCGCACTTTCTTTTCCTCTCAACGATTCTGCCTCTTTCACTCTCTCTTACAACTCTCTCCCCCCTCTCCATTTACTTACACAAATCTCGCAGATACCCCAAGCAGCAGTGCCCGCACTACCAATCCTTCTGTTATGCCACATCTCTCAGTTTACAGATTCCCTAGCACTTTCATTTACTCTCCACGTTTCTGCCTCTTTCACTCTCTCTTCCAACTCTCTCCCCCCTCTCCATTTACTTACACAAATCTCGCAGATACCCCAAGCAGCAGTGCCCGCACTACCAATCCTTCCGTTATGCCACATCTCTCAGCTTACATATTCCTTCGCTCTTTCTTTTACTCTCCACTTTTCTGCCTCTTTCACTCTCTCTTCCAACTCTCTCCCCCCTCTCCATTTACTTACACAAATCTCGCAGAAACACTAAGCAGCAGTGCCCGCACTACCAATCCTTCTGTTATGCCACATCTCTCAGCTTACATATTCCTTCGCTCTTTCTTTTACTCTCCACGTTTCTGCCTCTTTCACTCTCTCTTCCAACTCTCTCCCTCCTCTCCATTTACTTACACAAATCTCGCAGATACCCCAAGCAGCAGTGCCCGCACTACCAATCCTTCTGTTATGCCACATCTCTCAGCTTACAGATTCCTTCGCTCTTTCTTTTACTCTCCACGTTTCTGCCTCTTTCACTCTCTCTTCCAAGTCTCTCCCCCCTCTCCATTTACTTACACAAATCTCGCAGATACCCCAAGCAGCAGTGCCCGCACTACCAATCCTTCTGTTATGCCACATCTCTCAGCTTACAGATTCGCACTTTCTTTTCCTCTCAACGATTCTGCCTCTTTCACTCTCTCTTACAACTCTCTCCCCCCTCTCCATTTACTTACACAAATCTCGCAGATACCCCAAGCAGCAGTGCCCGCACTACCAAGCCTTCTGTTATGCCACATCTCTCAGCTTACATATTCCTTCGCTCTTTCCTTTACTCTCCACGTTTCTGCCTCTTTCACTCTCTCTTCCAACTCTCTCCCCCCTCTCCATTTACTTACACAAATCTCGCAGAAACCCTAAGCAGCAGTGCCCGCACTACCAATCCTTCTGTTATGCCACATCTCTCAGCTTACATATTCCTTCGCTCTTTCTTTTACTCTCCACCTTTCTGCCTATTTCACTCTCTCTTCCAACTCTCTCCCCCCTCTCCATTTACTTACACAAATCTCGCAGATACCCCAAGCAGCTGTGCCCGCACTACCAATCCTTCTGTTATGCCACATCTCTCAGCTTACAGATTCGCACTTTCTTTTCCTCTCAACGATTCTGCCTCTTTCACTCTCTCTTACAACTCTCTCCCCCCTCTCCATTTACTTACACAAATCTCACAGGTACCCCAAGCAGCAGTGCCCGCACTAACAATCCTTCTGTTATGCCACATCTCTCAGTTTACAGATTCCTTCGCACTTTCATTTACTCTCCACGTTTCTGCCTCTTTCACTCTCTCTTCCAACTCTCTCCCTCCATCTCCATTTACTTACACAAATCTTGGTGAGGCACAGGCAGCAACACTCCAAGCTTCCCTCACACACAGAGCAGGTACAGCACAGGCAGCAACAGTGCAAGCTTCCATCACACACGGAGCAGGTACAGCACAGGCAACAGCAATGCAAGCTTCCCTCAAACACGGAGCAGGTACAGCACAGGCAGCAACAGTGCAAGCTTCCCTCACACACAGAGCAGGTACAGCACAGGCAGCAACAGTGCAAGCTTCCCTCACACACAGAGCAGGTACAGCACAGGCAGCAACAGTGCAAGCTTCCATCACACACAGAGCAGGTACAGCACAGGCAACAGCAATGCAAGCTTCACTCAAACACGGAGCAGGTACAGCACAGGCAACAGCAGTGCAAGCTTCCCTTACACATGGAACAGGTACAGCACCGACAGCAGCAGTGCAAGCTTCCCTCACACACGGAGCAGGTACAGCACAGGCAGCAGCAGTGCAAGCTTCCCTCACACATAGATCAGGTACAGCACAGGCGGCAGCAGTGCAAGCTTCCCTCACACACAGAGCAGGCACAGCACAGGCAGCTACAGTGCAAGCTTCCCTCACACACGGAGCAGGTACAGCACAGGCAGCAACAGTGCAAGCTTCCCTCACACACAGAGCAGGTACAGCACAGGCAGCAACAGTGCAAGCTTCCCTCACACACAGAGCAGGTACAGCACAGGCAGCAACAGTGCAAGCTTCCATCACACACGGAGCAGGTACAGCACAGGCAACAGCAATGCAAGCTTCACTCAAACACGGAGCAGGTACAGCACAGGCAACAGCAGTGCAAGCTTCCCTTACACATGGAACAGGTACAGCACCGACAGCAGCAGTGCAAGCTTCCCTCACACACGGAGCAGGTACAGCACAGGCGGCAGCAGTGCAAGCTTCCCTCACACATACATCAGGTACAGCACAGGCGGCAGCAGTGCAAGCTTCCCTTACACATGGAACAGGTACAGCACCGACAGCAGCAGTGCAAGCTTCCCTCATACACCGTCACACACCCTCAGCTTCACACACCCTCACTCACCCCCACACACACACACACACACACACACACACACATACAACAACAAAAGGAAGAATAGAAATAAACTATCCTAATCCACACTCTAACTCCAAGATAGAAATCCTGAGTCCTAATTCACCCTAATAAACTAACAGCCTAATTCACCCTACAAATACACCCTCAAGATACGCAACAGAAAGACATCCTAGCAAATAACAACCAAAGTAAAAATACGCGCAATGATGTTTATCAAGCTTCAGGTCACCAAACCAACAATTATTAGGACAACATAACACCAACAAAAGAACGAAGAAATATCG
Source organism: Lissotriton helveticus (assembly GCF_964261635.1). Taxonomy (NCBI): domain Eukaryota; kingdom Metazoa; phylum Chordata; class Amphibia; order Caudata; family Salamandridae; genus Lissotriton; species Lissotriton helveticus. Next base: position 1,375,740,826 of record NC_136069.1, on the reverse strand, counting down.
GTCAGGATGCGAGGACGAGGATGTACAAACACAAAAGTAAAACAGCCTATTTTTAACTTGGGTAATAAACAAGCACTATTCATCCGGTAAATGGGACGGATTAAACACAATTGTCACGAGTTACACAAAAAGCCGTAGGCATATAACAATAGCAGTTCATCACACGGAATTACATCAAATATAAAAAACATATTACGCAACTTGGATTCAGCGCTAACATCCCTCAGCCGCACTCCTCCCACACCCCCGCTCCGCCCCCTCCCCTGCCTGCCGTGTCGCGTTTCTTCAGTTATCTTAGCCCCACTCCAGGCCCCTGCTGCTTTCACACCCTCATGCCGCTCTCCCCGCTCACCCCCTCCCCTGCCCGCCGTCTCAGTTATCTTAGCCGCACTCCATGCCCCTGCTGCTTTCACACCCTCATGCCGCTCTCCCCGATCACCCCCTCCCCTGCCCGCCGTGTCACATTCATCCCCCCTCCCCTTCTCTGCCTTCCCTCCATTCACCTCTTCCAACTCTCTCCCCCCTCTCCATTTACTTACACAAATCTCGCAGATACCCCAAGCAGCAGTGCCCGCACTACCAATCCTTCTGTTATGCCACATCTCTCAGCTTACATATTCCTTCGCTCTTTCTTTTACTCTCCACGTTTCTGCCTCTTTCACTCTCTCTTCCAACTCTCTCCCCCCTCTCCATTTACTTACACAAATCTCGCAGATACCCCAAGCAGCAGTGCCCGCACTACCAATCCTTCTGTTATGCCACATCTCGCAGCTTAGATTCCTTCGCTCTTTCTTTTACTCTCCACGTTTCTGCCTCTTTCACTCTCTCTTCCAACTCTCTCCCCCCTCTCCATTTACTTACACAAATCTCGCAGATACCCCAAGCAGCAGTGCCCGCACTACCAATCCTTCTGTTATGCCACATCTCTCAGCTTACATATTCCTTCGCTCTTTCTTTTACTCTCCACGTTTCTGCCTCTTTCACTCTCTCTTCCAACTCTCTCCCCCCTCTCCATTTACTTACACAAATCTCGCAGAAACACTAAGCAGCAGTGCCCGCACTACCAATCCTTCTGTTATGCCACATCTCTCTGCTTACATATTCCTTCGCTCTTTCTTTTACTCTCCACGTTTCTGCCTCTTTCACTCTCTCTTCCAACTCTCTCCCTCCTCTCCATTTACTTACACAAATCTCGCAGATACCCCAAGCAGCAGTGCCCGCACTACCAATCCTTCTGTTATGCCACATCTCTCAGCTTACAGATTCCTTCGCTCTTTCTTTTACTCTCCACGTTTCTGCCTCTTTCACTCTCTCTTCCAAGTCTCTCCCCCCTCTCCATTTACTTACACAAATCTCGCAGATACCCCAAGCAGCAGTGCCCGCACTACCAATCCTTCTGTTATGCCACATCTCTCAGCTTACAGATTCGCACTTTCTTTTCCTCTCAACGATTCTGCCTCTTTCACTCTCTCTTACAACTCTCTCCCCCCTCTCCATTTACTTACACAAATCTCGCAGATACCCCAAGCAGCAGTGCCCGCACTACCAATCCTTCTGTTATGCCACATCTCTCAGCTTACATATTCCTTCGCTCTTTCTTTTACTCTCCACGTTTCTGCCTCTTTCACTCTCTCTTCCAACTCTCTCCCCCCTCTCCATTTACTTACACAAATCTCGCAGAAACACTAAGCAGCAGTGCCCGCACTACCAATCCTTCTGTTATGCCACATCTCTCAGCTTACATATTCCTTCGCTCTTTCTTTTACTCTCCACGTTTCTGCCTCTTTCACTCTCTCTTCCAACTCTCTCCCTCCTCTCCATTTACTTACACAAATCTCGCAGATACCCCAAGCAGCAGTGCCCGCACTACCAATCCTTCTGTTATGCCACATCTCTCAGCTTACAGATTCCTTCGCTCTTTCTTTTACTCTCCACGTTTCTGCCTCTTTCACTCTCTCTTCCAAGTCTCTCCCCCCTCTCCATTTACTTACACAAATCTCGCAGATACCCCAAGCAGCAGTGCCCGCACTACCAATCCTTCTGTTATGCCACATCTCTCAGCTTACAGATTCGCACTTTCTTTTCCTCTCAACGATTCTGCCTCTTTCACTCTCTCTTACAACTCTCTCCCCCCTCTCCATTTACTTACACAAATCTCGCAGATACCCCAAGCAGCAGTGCCCGCACTACCAATCCTTCTGTTATGCCACATCTCTCAGTTTACAGATTCCTTACCACTTTCATTTACTCTCCACGTTTCTGCCTCTTTCACTCTCTCTTCCAACTCTCTCCCCCCTCTCCATTTACTTACAGAAATCTCGCAGATACCCCAAGCAGCAGTGCCCGCACTACCAATCCTTCTGTTATGCCACATCTCGCAGCTTAGATTCCTTCGCTCTTTCTTTTACTCTCCACGTTTCTGCCTCTTTCACTCTCTTTTCCAACTCTCTCCCTCCTCTCCATTTACTTACACAAATCTCGCAGATACCCCAAGCAGCAGTGCCCGCACTACCAATCCTTCTGTTATGCCACATCTCTCAGCTTACAGATTCCTTCGCTCTTTCTTTTACTCTCCACGTTTCTGCCTCTTTCACTCTCTCTTCCAAGTCTCTCCCCCCTCTCCATTTACTTACACAAATCTCGCAGATACCCCAAGCAGCAGTGCCCGCACTACCAATCCTTCTGTTATGCCACATCTCTCAGCTTACAGATTCGCACTTTCTTTTCCTCTCAACGATTCTGCCTCTTTCACTCTCTCTTACAACTCTCTCCCCCCTCTCCATTTACTTACACAAATCTCGCAGATACCCCAAGCAGCAGTGCCCGCACTACCAATCCTTCTGTTATGCCACATCTCTCAGTTTACAGATTCCTTACCACTTTCATTTACTCTCCACGTTTCTGCCTCTTTCACTCTCTCTTCCAACTCTCTCCCCCCTCTCCATTTACTTACACAAATCTCGCAGATACCCCAAGCAGCAGTGCCCGCACTACCAATCCTTCTGTTATGCCACATCTCTCAGCTTACATATTCCTTCGCTCTTTCTTTTACTCTCCACGTTTCTGCCTCTTTCACGCTCTCTTCCAACTCTCTCCCCCTCTCCATTTACTTACACAAATCTCGCAGAAACCCTAAGCAGCAGTGCCCGCACTACCAATGCTTCTGTTATGCCACATCTCTCAGCTTACATATTCCTTCGCTCTTTCTTTTAACAACTATCCCGATTACACATTTCCCTCCCCTGTCCTGAGACCTAAAATCCTGCCCATTTTTATACACACTATCTTGAACCCCCCCCTCCACCGCCACCCACTGTCCCTAAAACTACCTCGACTCTGATGGCGCGAGATTACCAGTTTAGGATATTTCTAAGCACCATACTCACCTGGGCCCATAATCTTACACACCTTTAACATGGTAATCTATTTCTCCTGCCTATCAGGATTTTAATTATCTTATTATGATATGTACCTGTACAGCATAACTTACCAAAATCTATGCCACTTTTTATTCCTCTAATGGCGCCCGCAGAGGACAGCTGAAGCCCCCTGACAGACAGTGCAAACATTTCAAAAGCATCATCACAACAAATCACACTCACACCCAATGACACCCTCACCCCTCAGCCTCACACACCCTCACTCATCATCACCCTACCTAACACCCTCACACCCTCAATCACACTCAGATCATCACACACCATCACTCACTCACCAACACACCCTCAACCACAACTTCAACTCCATCTCACTCACAGACCCTCACTCACCCTCACACACCATCACTCAACATCACCACCTCACCCTCACACCCCCTCACACACCCTCACACACCCTCAACCCTCAGAAACACTCACCCTCAACATTCAAACTCGCACACCCTCACTCACCTTCACACCCTCACAACAATCACTCTCAGCCTCACTCACCAACACCTATCATGACACACTCTCACATCCCCTTACCCTCACCCCCTCATCCTCACACACACTCACACCCTCACTCATACTAAAACGGTCACACTCAATCACCCTCACACACCATCACACACCCTCACACCCCCGGACCATCACATCCACTAACGCTCACACCTTCCAAGTCCACCTTCAAACTACACCCTATAACTACAATACCACCCTACAACTCTACCCTCCAAATATAACTCCACCCTCCAACTACACACATAAATAGCGTTAGGCAACATTTATTTTAATAAATACAAATCGGATAACACACTTGGAGCTATTCAAAACTTAAAACAATGCAACGCAAGGACAGTGCATCAATTAGTACACATAAATGCTGAAAGAGATTGTAAAATAAAACCATTTTTTAACATATAACATAAATGCACAAAAAATAGGGAAACATCTGAATACACAGCAAATACAACACGTTAAAAGTGGACAAAGCCATCAAAAGGACACCAATTCACAACATAAAGCACTTACTAAAGTAAGGGAAAATAAACCATTAAACCATGCCGGAGTAATTCAAAAACACAAACAAAGTGCGTAATCACAAAAGCACGAGCCTTCACAGCCTAATTGCAATTCAGCAAAAAATACAATAAAGTATTCCACTCTAAGTAAGCAAAGGAATGTAAAAAATTCATTAAGGTATGCGAAACAATAAGGGAAAGAAGATGTCTACAAGCAACAACTTAAGTCCAATAATAAACGGTCTAATACAAAGACAAATGAATATAACAAATACACGTTTAAAAAATCATCAGTCACAAGATGGATGAACTTCCACATTGTTAGTACATCTGGTTATAGACAGTGACCATAAACATGCAAAGGTACACGGAACAAAGCTTACTTAACAAGGACCAGAACATTTATAACTGGCTTCTCACTAAAACTTTCAGGAAAACATCCCATCAGTAAGGATTAAAATTGACTTTTACGCAACTAGAACACAATATTTACATACCCTAAATTACAAATATCACGAACATTATTACATACAATTACAAAATAGCAGTTTGTAAAAAGTTTAAATTGTACACATTAAATAACAGTACTTCTTATTTATACATAAATATACTCGAAACGAAATAGCCCTTCTAAGTGCTAAAATCATTTCATGTACGTAAAATAACGAACAGCAGCTACAAAATAATTAAATTAGAGTTGTCGCTAACATATACATTATATATCAACAAGAAAAACACTTAATTAAATTTAATTTACATAAATAAATGACAATAATTACAATCGCTAACAAAAAATTTCTATATTTATATAAACACACTCCTAATAATTAATTACTTTGTACATACTATGGATACTACATTTAATTAGATAACAAAACACTTACAAATAATATCTTACCTGTCAAACGACGCAGCAACACCACACGAACAAGCACACGCATTCCGCGCCCGAAGTTTCTCGATCTTCTGGGCATTTCCACCGTTGACGTAAGCAAATCGGAACGCTACATCAAAAACGTAGCGCTCCGATTGGCTAAAAATAAACGTCAATCAAAAACAATATTTAACAATACAAAAAAAAACTAGAACACTAACGTAGGTAGCGTCAAGGACACGCATTGCGTCCTCCATTTTACAATTATTCACTTACATACGGGAGTCAACAGACACAAAACACACACATAACACAACACATATTACAAAACACACACATTTACATTACATACAAAATAAGACAAGGCACTCACTCTCACTCACCCTCACTCACCCTCAACCCCTCACCTTCACCTTCACTCACACTCAACCCCTCACCCTCAATCACCCTTACTCTCACTCACCCTCACTCACCCTCAACCCCTCACCCTCACTGACCCTCAACACCTCACCCTCACTCACCCTCAACCCCTCACCCTCACTCACCCTCACCCTCCCTCAACCCTTCACCCTCACTCACCCTCACCCTCAACCCCTCACCCTCACTCACCCTCACTCTCCCTCACTCACCCTCACTCACCCTCACTCACCCTCAACCCCTCACCCTCAACCCCTCACCCTCAACCCCTCACCCTCACTCACCCTCACCCTCACTCACCCTCACCCTCACTCACCCTCAACCCCTCACCCTCAACCCCTCACCCTCACTCACCCTCACTCACCCTCACTCACACTCACCCTCACTCACCCTCACTCACCCTCAACCCCTCACTCACCCTCACTCACCCTCACCCACCCTCACTCACCCTCACCCTCACTCACCCTCACTCACCCTCACCCTCACTCACCCTCACCCTCACTCACCCTCACTCACCCTCACTCTCCCTCACTCACCCTCACTCACCCTCACCCTCACTCACCCTCAACCCCTCACCCTCACTCACCCTCACTCACCCTCACCCTCCCTCAACCCTCACCCTCACTCACCCTCAATCCCTCACCCTCACCCACCCTCAACCCCTCACCCTCAACCCCTCACTCTTACTCACCCTCACTCACCCTCAACCCCTCACCCTCACCCACCCTCACCCACCCTCACCCTCACCCTCACTCACCCTCAACCCCTCACCCTCACCCTCACTCACCCTCAACCCCTCACCCTCACTCCCCCTCAACCCCTCACCCTCACTCACCCTCACTCACCCTCACTCACCCTCAACCCCTCACCCTCGATCACCCTCACTCACCCTCAACCACCCTCACCCTCACCCTCACTCACCCTCAACCCCTCACCCTCACTCACCCTCAACCCCTCACCCTCACCCTCACTCACCCTCAACCCCTCACCCTCAACACCTCACTCACCCTCACTCTCACTCACGCTCAGTCACCCTCACTCACCCTCAACCCCTCACCCTCACCCTCACTCACCCTCAATCACCCTCACCCTCACTCACCCTCACCCTCACTCACCCTCAACCCCTCACCCTCAATCACCCTCACCCTCACTCACCCTCAACCCCTCACCCTCACTCACCCTCAATCACCCTCACCCTCACTCACCCTCACCCTCACTCACCCTCAACCCCTCACCCTCAATCACCCTCACCCTCACTCACCCTCAACCCCTCACCCTCACCCTCACTCACCCTCACTCACCCTCACTCACCCTCACTCACCCTCACCCTCACTCACCCTCACCCTCACTCACCCTCAATGCCTCACCCTCACTCACCCTCAACCCCTCACCCTCACTCACCCTCAACCCCTCACCCTCACCCTCACTCACCCTCAACCCTTCACCCTCAACCCCTCACTCACCCTCACTCTCACTCACCCTCACTCACCCTCAACCCCTCAGCCTCACCCTCACTCACCCTCACCCTCACCCTCACTCACCCTCAACCCCTCACCCTCACTCACCCTCACCCTCACTCACCCTCAACCACTCACACTCACTCACCCTCACCCTCACTCACCCTCAACTCCTCACCCTCACTCACCCTCAACACCTCACCTTCACTCACCCTCAACCCCTCACCCTCACCCTCACTCACCCTCAACCCCTCACCCTCAACACCTCACTCACCCTCACTCTCACTCACACTCAGTCACCCTCACTCACCCTCAACCCCTCACCCTCACCCTCACTCACCCTCACTCACCCTCGCCCTCACTCACCCTCACCCTCACTCACCCTCAACACCTCACCCTCAATCACCCTCACCCTCACTCACCCTCAACTCCTCACCCTCACCCTCACTCACCCTCACCTTCACCCTTTCACCCTCAACCCCTCACCCTCACTCACCCTCAACCCCTCACACACCCTCAACCCCTCACCCTCACTCACCCTCAACCCCTCACCCTCACTCACCCTCACTCACACTCACTCACCCTCACTCACCCTCACCCTCACTCACCCTCACTCACCCTCACCCTCACTCACCCTCACTCACCCTCACTCACCCTCACCCTCACTCACCCTCACTCACCCTCAATGCCTCACCCTCACCCTCACTCACCCTCAACCCCTCACCCTCACTCACCCTCAACCCCTCACCCTCACCCTCACTCACCCTCAACACTTCACCCTCAACCCCTCACTCACCCTCACTCTCACTCACCCTCACTCACCCTCAACCCCTCAGCCTCATCCTCACTCACCCTCACCCTCACCCTCACCCTCACTTACCCTCAACCCCTCACCCTCACTCACCCTCACCCTCACTCACCCTCAACCCCTCACACTCACTCACCCTCACTCACCCTCAACTCCTCACCCTCACTCACCCTCAACACCTCACCCTCACCCTCACTCACCCTCAACCCCTCACCCTCAACCCCTCACCCTCACTCACCCTCACCCTCACTCACCCTCAACCCCTCACCCTCAACACCTCACCCTCAACCCCTCACCCTCACTCACCCTCACAACACATATTGTGTTACAATAGGTGTCACATTTGCGAAAGATAAAACTATCTAGAGATGTAGCATAACGACGAGAGCTGCCATATAAGTAACGTAAATACAAAACATATTGCATTCAAAATGCTATAGGTGTCACATTTGCAAAAGTTATAACTATTGGCATTGTAAAGGACAAAGCCATCAATTTAGCAATTTTAACAACGAAAAAATAAATAAATTATGTCATTTACAAGACCAATAACTACAAATTTTCAAATGCGAGGCCTATTGCATTCCAACCCCACTCATCCACGCAACGCCACTCACACACGCAACGCCACTCACACACGCAACGCCACTCACACACGCAACGCCACTCACACACGCTACGCCACTCACACACGCAACGCCACTCACACACGCAACGCCACTCACACACGCACTGCCACTCACACACGCCACTCATCCACGCAACGCCACTCATCCACGCAACACCACTCATCCATTTGCAAAACGAAAAATGTCAAACTCTTCTATTGCGAGACCTATTGCATTTTCAATGCTTGTTTAAGTTAGTTAGTAGAGTGGGTTGCGTTCAAGGATGTAGTTGCAGCACCGGTGAAAGATGGTCTGTAGGCTAGAGAGGATTTGAAACTTCTGATCTAGGTGCAACTAATTTCTCCAGGAACGTGTTTGGCCTGCTTCTTGCAGCAGATGTATTTGTGTGCATTGTTCTGTATCATGAACGTGATCAAGTGGCATTAAAGTGCTTTACAAGAGCATTGCATATGTTGATACACCGCAATGCACAACAACGCATACTTTTACCACAAAGTTATTAGTTTGCAAGTACCAGTACAACGCAATTGTTTTCTACGCATACCATTAGATAGCAAGTTTCTGGAAGTTCCATCAGCTTAAGAGATTTAGATGGACAGATGAGACGGGCGTGAAGCTTCAAAACTGGATGGATCTAAAACAGGATGAGATCCCAGCAATGTCGTCATCACCGATAAAAAACTGGGATACCACAGTTGAGGAGATACAAGTATGCTTGGGCCATCCCCAGCCACAACGCTCAAGGTCCAAAAAGCAATCAACAGTTGGAAGCATCCGCCCAACTAAGGACATACGCGACAGCAAACGCCTCTTGCGTACGGCACTTGCAATAAAGAAAAGAGGGAGCAGACAAACAGATGGGACCTCGATCGCATCATTGAGGGCATCCCTAAGAAAGAAATGATGGGAACAAAAAAAGCCCCCATAGAGAGGGAATGGATCAAAGTTTTCTCCCTGCTTAAACAGAAGAATTTAGCAGGATTATGGAGACACATAAACGGCTAAGTAGCAGAGGAGTTCAAATAGAAAACAGAGTGGCAGAGCAAGACTGGCTGGTCCACGTAAAGCATCTATATTCAATCGCCCAGGTAAACACAGGCAACAAAGACGAGTCTAATTGCGGGTGGACCACCTCCACCAACCCAGGGCAAAGATCGAAGATACGACCTCTAGCCCTCGAAATCCACCCAAGGGTCACGGAGACCAGTCAGAGATGCGTTGCACACCGTCAGCCCAGATTAACTCTCAAATGGTCATCAAGCTACTAAAGAACATGAAGAACAATGGGGCCCTGGGGCCAAACGGGATACCCGCACCGGTTTTTGTAAGGCCCCTGACTTTTGGGCAACCGTCCTCACTCCTCTGTATAATCACTCCTTAATGACAGCTGTTGGACCTGGCATCATTGGCGTGAGTCTCCCTTCCATTTTTTTACTGACTGCCTCCTCTGTTTTGATATGTTTTTGCTGGTTATATTCTTTGGGCACTGTGCCACTGCTATTCAGTGCCACAGTGCAAGTGCTCCCTATGTTAAATTGATGTACTAATTAGTGATTCCATGATTGGGTTATTTGATTTACTTGTCAGTACAGTGGGTGCCCAGGGCTTGCAAATCAAATGCTGCTGGTGGGCTTGCAGCACTGGTTGTGCAACACACAGAAGCAAGTAAAGTGTGTCTCAGGCCTGCCATTGCACGGCCTGTGTGCAATCTGGTACTGCCATGTCAACTTGGCAAGTGCACCCACTTGCCAGTCCCTAAACCTTTCTTTTTCTTCATATAAGACACCCCTATGGTAGGCCCAAGGGCAGGGTGCATTGTACGTATAAGGTAGGACATGCCCTGGTGTGTGTAGCATGTCCTAATAGTGAATTACAGCCATTTTCGTTTTTCACTATTGCAAGGCTACCTGTTCTCCATAGGCTAGAATGGGCAGTTAGATTATTATATCTTATAATCCTAACAGACTCAGGGAACATGGTAGAAATTCAAATTTAGTATGCCTGAACTCAGAACGATGAAATACATCTTATAGTAAAGTTGGTTTTAATATTCTGTGTTTGAAAATGCCACTTTTAGAAAGTAGGTATTTTCCTGCCTCTGCTAGGTTGTGTATTCCTTGTCTGGAGTTTTGAGTGACAGGGCTGGGGGATTCCAGGAGACATGCTGGGGCAGCCCAGTGGTGAATAGAGAGATCTGCATCTAGATGGGAGGGAGGAGTTGCGCCTGGGACCTGAATAGGGCTGGGCCTTCCCTCTACAATGCTGGCTCCACCTCCTGTGGTGTGTCTGATGTCTCTGCCCTGCACTTTGAAAAGAGAGGAGGAATCTTGTCAACAAAGTGCTCCAGAGTTGTGCCTTCCCTCCCCTGTGCCGGCTCCACCTCCTGCGGGGCGGCTGATGTCTGTGCCCTGCACTGTGAAAGGAAGGAAGGAGTCATCTAAACAGAGTGCTCAGGAACTGGTTTGGACTAGGCAGAGGCTTCTCTGCCATCAGAGAACAAAGGATTTTGGGGTATAAATATTGGGACCCAGTCCCAAGAACTTTAGATCACTTCTGGGAACAAAAAACCTTTTGCTAAGGAGAAGAACCAAGCTGAAGGAGCTTGAACTGCCCCTCTGCCAGTGTGCTGTTTGCTGGGTTGACATGCAGTGGTTTCTTTAGTACCAAGGGAAAGGAGAAGGAACTTTTTAAGGACTTTCATCATCTTACAGAATATTCTCCAAGGGCTTGAATTTGGGCTTGCCTCCTGCTGAAGTCTCAGGGACAAAAGACTTAATCTCCAGCTCCCCTCAGAGTTTCCTTGCTGGGAATTCTGTTTGCCAAATTCTGCATGTCGCTGGGAGCTGGAAGCGCGACGCATCAAGAAGAAGCGTGACGCCGCTGCAGCTGAAATCGTCACATCGCCGGAGAATCGTGCCTTCGCCGCATCTCCCAGGAAGCGTGTCTTCGTCAAAGCTGCCTGCCGTTGCATCACCGAAGAAGCGTGACGCCATCGAGAGAGTCGCCATTGCATCACCGGAGGAGCGTGTGGCGGGGTCTTCCGCAGCTCCAAAGGACAGTCGGTGCAAGGCTGCCAGGGCGTCTACACATCGTCATTGCATCGTCCCATCAAGGGCGCCATCTTCTTGCATCGCACCAGGATCATCGCATCGCATCGAGGCACCATCTTGCGCATCGCAACCGGACCGCAAGTCGAGACCCTACGCATCATCCCCGCACCGGTAAGGATCACGACGCATCCCCTACTCTGCGCATGCATTGAGGCCCGATGCAACATTTCCCTCAGATCCCGGAACGGACGATTCTCCCTGTTTGCGAGCCTTTTGTTCATTTTGCGTTACGCATCCAGGTACTTTGTTAAGAACTTTGTCGCATTTATCATCAAATTGAACTAAGCAACTTTTATCATCTTTAAGTCAACTTTGAGTATAGTATTGTGTATTTTTGTCGTTTGTGGTTTAAGTCTATATAAAGAATACTTATTTTTATAAAACCTGTGTTGTGTCCATCTGTAGTGTTTTCACTGTATTGCTGTGTATAGTCTCAAATGCTTTACACACTGCCTCTGAGATAAGCCTGTCTGCTCGTGCCAAGCTACCAAGGGGGTGAGCTGGTGTTATTTAGGAGTTTAATCCCCTTATCCTGACTTAGAAGTAAGGGTTCTTATTTGGACAAAGGTGAATACCATTGCCAAATAGAGACCCTTAGATCTAACAACAGCAAAAACTCCTGATTCTTGGAGGGACTCCATACTAGTCGCAATTTGTAAAAAAGGGGATCGTTTAAAGCCATCAAATTATAGGCTCATCGCTCTGCTCGACCTTGAAGCCAAGGCTTATGCCCGCCTCATATTGAAGGACCTGGAGACATGGGCCGAAGGAAAAAGCATCATCCACTGCCACCAGACTGGCTTCAGGCCACAGTCTTCGACAATGGACAACATTCTGGCGTTAGCGTACCTAGCAACGGAAGCAGCAAAAAAGAAAAATCAACCACTCTTTAGCTGCTTCATTGACTACAGTCTTCGATAAAGTAGTCTGAAATAAGTTATGGCGGAAATGAGAAAAGTGGGACATTCCACCAAACCTAATGAAGGCAATTAGATCACTATACGAAGGTACCTGGGTGCGGGTCAAAACCAACTCTGGGAGAGTGTCCCCCAAAATAACAATTAATAACGGGCTGAAACAAGGATGTGTGTTGGCTCCCATGCTCTTTAACCTGCATACGGCGGATTTGGGGGACGCCCTGAAAGGAGCCAGCCTAGTAGCACCGAAATTAGGCAGCGTGAGGCTGCCGGTACTACAATACGCTGATGACACCGCCATAATGGACCATATGAGGGTGGGCCTACAGAGAGCCCTAAACGCACTGAACCAATTCAACAAAGATAACAATGTTATAGTAAACCAGGGGAAAACAAAGGTTGTCATCTTTGGTAGCTACCACCTGAAAAAGAAAGCGCAGTGGCTAATGGGAGACCTGCAAATCAGCACAGTGGCAGCGTACAACTATCTAGGGGTTTGGCTTACGGAACGGGCCAAGGCAAACGTCCACCTGAAACAGCAGTCTTCTAAGGCCAATAATGTGATATTCCTGTTAAAGCAATTGAGCTTACACCTGATAAGCCCCACTGCCGGACCAATATTAACTGCCCTAAAGGCAAAATTGCTGCCAGTCATCAGTTATGGCCACCAGGCTTTCCCGGGGTCGCAGGACGCCCTTCTCATCGCATTCCAAGCCAAAACATATAAACCATTCTTCTCTATCCCAAGGTCGGCAAGGAAGTCAAGTCTAAGATTGGGGCTAGGCCTGGTAAGGCGAGACCTGATGTGCCAAGGGGAGATCATAGATCTATACTTAAGGATCACAGAGGCTCCAACAAATTCCTTAAGACATCAACTGAGAGTCATCTGTGAGGGGCCAAGCTCAGTATGGCACACTAGTCTCCGCAAAGCACTCAAGACTTTAAAGATCGAGGAAAAGAGCATACCACTGCCTGAAATCCCACTAAATGCCTGGAAAAAAGCCATAAACAGTCCGCGAAACCTCATTTGATCTGGATCTTAAATCTCTTCGTTCTAACCCCCACCTAGTCCCGCTTAACAGCTCTTATATGGTAGGCAAGGCACAACCCTACGTAAACGAGGCCCTGACACCACAAGCCCGAACCAAAATTCTCACCATGAGATTATGCACATTATGAATCAACGACTTTAACCCTGCATGGGCTTGTAAGGGGGAACTCACAAACTGCAGACTATGCTCCTACACGAGGGAATCTTGGCTACACCTCCTGTGCTGCTGCCCCGCCCTTAGGAACAAACGCCGACAACTTCTTCACCCAGTTTGTATCACTAAGGGAACCAAGACATGTAGCGAAGCATCAGCCTTGTGCTTTTCTAAAATAACGACGATGACCTTGGCGAGACTGGGGACGTTTACTCACTTGATTAGAATGACGCTCTCCGGGGCGACGATGCGCGGTCCAGCGGTGATCCTCTCTCTCGCAGCTCCTCGATGCGATGGTTCTGCGACGATGTTCGCAGCGATGTGATGCAGTCCACAAGCAAGCGGTGCGGCGTTCTCACCCAGCGACGACAGGCCCTGTGACGATACTCGCAGCGATGTTCGATTCTTCAGCCCCTACGAGATCGTCGCATCGTGCCTTTGCGAGAACAGACTTCCTACGGAACCTACGCACCGGAATCCACACAAGTGGTCTTCCTCCCCTTACAGACCGGATTCGCCGCAACACGCCCGCTGCTGCAGCGGGGCTGTCGCATCGCCTCCCCAGGGTCTCAGGAGCAACGCATCTCTTGTTTTCCACCGCACCAGCTTCTGCTTTTGGAACTTTGTTGCAACTAAAAGGTACTATGAGTAAACGTGACTCAACTGTGAACTTTTCACGCAACATAGAGAATTCTATCGCAACCTAAAGAATTTTAACGCAACCTTAAGAACTCTTTTTGAAACCATATTCTTGAACTGTGTATGTTGGATTTTTGTCGTTTTGGGTCCAAATACTTTACGCATTGCCTCTGGTTAGCCTAGACTGCTCGTGCCAAGCTACCTAGAGGGTGAGCAGGGGTTATCTCAGAGGGTTATCTCCTTGCCCTGACTAGAAGCAAGGGTCCCTATTTGGACAGTGGTACCTACCTCTGCCAACTAGAGACCCCCAGTTCTAACAAGGGTCCTCTCTGTGAAGCTGCTATGTCTAAATTCAGATTGAAAATTATCAAGGAGGTTATTCATTTGGATGTTGTTAGACCTGGTATCTTTTTGCGTGGTTTCCACTGTCTTTTGACTGTGTGCTAAACTTGGTTTTTGCTGGATTTAGGTAACGGGCACTTTACCACTGCTGATCAGTGCTGAAGTGCATGTGCTGCATATCTAAAATGTGATGGCATTTTGTTTCTCCATTTTTGCCATATTCAACTTACTAGTAGGTCCCTAGTAAAGCGCACTGTGTGTGCCCAGGGCCTGTAAATCAAATGCTACTAGTGGGCGCGCAGCACTGATTGTGCCATTCACATAAGTAAGCCTACAAACATGTCTCAGGTCTGCCACTGCAGAGCCTGTGTGATTATGTTGAACTGGCAAATACACTTTTTTGCGATGGCCCAAATCGTCCCTTTTATTACATTATTATTGTGTCTTTTATAAAGCACGCAGTTACCCCAACGGGGTGTCCCGGCGCTAATTGATTGTGATGGGGTCCCTACAGAAAGAAACCTAAGACAAGCAGTTATCGGCAAAAGAGAAAGGTTTTCAAAGCGCGGCGGGATTCCGATTCCGTTCTACTCATGCGCAGGTTGAGAGGCAACTTGTTCCAGCGTTGGGCAGCGACCAGCTCGAATGTTCTGCCACCAGAACGAGATTTTTTAAATATGGGTGTGACCAGCAGGCATTTAGAGTTGGAACGAAGTGATCGGAGGTTAGAGTAAGGGCGAAGGATGGATCTCAGATGGGCAGACCCCTTGTCCTGAGTGGCACGGTAAGCTAGCGTCATAGCTTTAAACTCAATGCGCTTGCTCATAGGTAGCCAATGCAGTTCGCGGAGGTATGGAGAAATATGCTGTTGGCGTGAGAGACCCCCAATCAAACGAGCAGCAGCATTTTGGACCATTTGGAGTTTGTGACAAAGGCCAGAGGGTAATCCTAAATAAAGTCCATTTGCGTAGTCCAAATGGGAGATAATCAATGCATGAACAATTGTTTTCCTGTGAGCGCAGGGGAAATAATTGATACGTTTTTTAAAATTTTTAATCTTGGAAAAACAGGCGGCAGAGACTGATTGAACCTGACAGCCTAAAGACAGCTGTTGGTCCCAGCAAACTCCAAGATTCCTGACTGAGTCCTTGGGAATGGGGGCTTGGCTCAGATCTTCCGGCCACCAAATGTTAAAATCTAGAGGAGAGGGCTGGTTGAAGAAGAGCACTTCATTCTTAGTTGCGTTCAGTCTTAGGGAATTAAGATCCATCCAGTGAGCAATGTTTCTGATGCAGGATTTGAGGGGTTCAAAAGAAAAAGTGGACGGGTCCTCAAAAGTGAAAAGCAGCTGAATGTCGTCGGCATAAGATGTAATTTTAATGCCGGACTTGGAAATCATATCAGCTAGCGGGGAAAAATAAACATTAAAAAGAAGAGGGCTTAGAGACGAGCCCTGAGGGATGCCCCATTTCAATGGCCTGGGCTTAGAAGTAAAAGGGGGTGTATGGACCAATTGTGAACGTTTTGACAAAAAAGAACCAATCCATTTTAGAACATTGCCCTGGATTCCCAAGGCCTTCAGTCTTTTTAATAGGATGGGGTGGGAGACGGTGTTGAATGCAGCTGATAAATCCAGTAGCACCAACGCCGCCCTTGATCCTCGGTCTAGCGTCCAGCGGACAGAGTCCGCCATCTCAATAAGGGCCGACTCCGTACTATGGCCTTTACGAAAGCCATGTTGGGAGTCATGGAAAAGGCCATCGGTCTCAATAAAACCAGCGATTTGCTGATGGGCAAATCGCTCGAGTATCTTGGCAGGGGCAGGAAGGAGAGATATCGGTCTATAATTAGCGGGGTTACCTGGATCTAAGTTAGCCTTTTTTAAAATAGGGACAAGGAAAGCCTGTTTCCAGGCTTCCGGATAAGTGCCCGTACTCAAAGAAGAATTCCATAATGGATTGAGGTAGGGGTTGAGGAAGGATGCCAAGGCTTTATATTGTTGTACTGGCCAGGGATCCGCTGGGGATCCTGACCTGCATCTGAGTAGCTCCTGTAAGGAACACTCCTCCGATATCACTGTAAAGTCAGCAAAGACTGGGCCAGAATAGTTTGTGTCAGTGGTGTCCACTGTGGACCCGGTATTCTCATGGAGAGGGAACGAGGCATGGATCTGGGCAATCTTGTCCTCGAAGTATTTAAACAGCTGGGAACAGAGTTCTTGGGAGGCGGGCTGTTGTCGGATCAGAGCCTGGGGATTCCCGACGTGGCAGGGTCTTGGGTCAATGTCCGCGCACTCGATAATTCTCGCCGAGGTGCCTACGCTAACCATGGGTCCCACTCTGCAACTCTGGGCAATAGCTTGCTTAATCTCCACTACGGCCCCATCAGCGCCGGGGATGCCTGGCTTCACCTTGGAGGTGCCCAGGAGGGACCATCTCACAGGGAAAGCCAGGACGGGTTCCCCAGCGGTATACAGCGCCAGGACACTCCGAGATGGAGTAACAGTGTGCTTTACAAGTATACTTTCCTTCCTTCCTACTTTCCTTCCTTCCTGAAAGATCTGACGATTGAAAAGATCTTTTGCGAGATATTACTTGCTTTATTGATCTTCTCGGCTAGAAAGCCTCTTTTATGTTTAATGATCTGTTTCCGATATTCTTTAAGCGCGCTACGATACTTCAGTTTGTTCTCCGCCAAATACCCAGATCTCCAGCGTCTTTCCAGGATTTTACAAAGGGATTTCTGTTGACGTAATTCGTCTGAATACCAAGGGGCAGCTGGTGAGACCCTAAAAGTTTTTATCGGCCTGAGAGGGGCCAGTACATCGAATGCCTTGCAAATCCAATTGTTAAAGTTGCTAATGCGAGAGTCTAGATTCGCCGCAGGGAGGGGACTGCTATCTTTGAGACACTCCTAAAGAGAAGTCTGGGAGATAAGACTCCAGTTTCTTCCTAATGTTCGAGGGGTGGAGATGGGTCTGTCAAGACGGGTTAGGAGGATAGAAAAAGGGATGAGAAAATGGTCCGACCAAACAGTGGCGTCACTAGGGGAGTGCGGGGGGTGCGGACCGCACCAGGTGACACCATAAACATGGGGTGACACCTTGACCCCTGACCAAAGTGTAAAAGGTGGCTAATATATCTGGAGAATTATTCGGTGGTTTTGTAGAAAAAGAAAGTATAGGAAATAGTTCCCAAAGTGGTTAAACAGCAAACGCATTTGCAACAGAGGACGCATGCAAGGGACAGTGGGAGTGACACAGAAGGAAGAGAGTGAGCTAGAGAGCGCACGAGAGAGAGAGATATTGAGAGTGCATGCAAGGGACAGTGAGAGTGACACAGACAGAAGAGAGTGAGCTAGAGAGCGCACGTGCGAGAGAGAGAGAGAGATTGAGAGTGCATGCAAGGGACAGTGAGAGTGACACAGAAGGAAGAGAGTGAGCTAGAGAGCGCGGGAGAGAGAGAGATTGAGAGTGCATGCAAGGGACAGTGAGAGTGACACAGAAGGAAGAGAGTGAGCTAGAGAGCGCGGGAGAGAGAGAGATTGAGAGTGCATGCAAGGGACAGTGAGAGTGACACAGAAGGAAGAGAGTGAGCTAGAGAGCGCGGGAGAGAGAGAGATTGAGAGTGCATGCAAGGGACAGTGAGAGTGACACAGAAGGAAGAGAGTGAGCTAGAGAGCGCGGGAGAGAGAGAGATTGAGAGTGCATGCAAGGGACAGTGAGAGTGACACAGAAGGAAGAGAGTGAGCTAGAGAGCGCGCGCGAGAGAGAGAGATTGAGAGTGCATGCAAGGGACAGTGAAAGTGACACAGAAGGAAGAGAGTGAGCTAGAGAGCGCGCGAGAGAGATTGAGAGTGCATGCAAGGGACAGTGAGAGTGACACAGAAGGAAGAGAGTGAGCTAGAGAGCGCGCGAGAGAGATTGAGAGTGCATGCAAGGGACAGTGAGAGTGACACAGAAGGAAGAGATTGAGCTAGAGAGCGCGCGAGAGAGAGATTGAGAGGGCATGCAAGGGACAGTGAGAGTGACACAGAAGGAAGAGAGTGAGCTAGAGAGCGCGCGAGAGAGATTGAGAGTGCATGCAAGGGACAGTGAGAGTGACACAGAAGGAAGAGAGTGAGCTAGAGAGCGCGCGAGAGAGATTGAGAGTGCATGCAAGGGACAGTGAGAGTGACACAGAAGGAAGAGAGTGAGCTAGAGAGCGCGCGAGAGAGAGATTGAGAGTGCATGCAAGGGACAGTGAGAGTGACACAGAAGGAAGAGAGTGAGCTACAGAGCGCGGGAGAGAGAGAAATTGAGAGTGCATGCAAGGGACAGTGAGAGTGACACAGAAGGAAGAGAGTGAGCTAGAGAGCGCGCGCGAGAGAGAGAGATTGAGAGTGCATGCAAGGGACAGTGAGAGTGACACAGAAGAAAGAGAGTGAGCTAGAGAGCGCGGGAGAGAGAGAGATTGAGAGTGCATGCAAGGGACAGTGAGAGTGACACAGAAGGAAGAGAGTGAGCTAGAGAGCGCGCGCGAGAGAGAGAGATTGAGAGTGCATGCAAGGGACAGTGAGAGTGACACAGAAGGAAGAGAGTGAGCTAGAGAGCGCGGGAGAGAGAGAGATTGAGAGTGCATGCAAGGGACAGTGAGAGTGACACAGAAGGAAGAGAGTGAGCTAGAGAGCGCGCGCGAGAGAGAGAGATTGAGAGTGCATGCAAGGGACAGTGAGAGTGACACAGAAGGAAGAGAGTGAGCTAGAGAGCGCGCGAGAGAGAGATTGAGAGTGCATGCAAGGGACAGTGAGAGTGACACAGAAGGAAGAGAGTGAGCTACAGAGCGCGGGAGAGAGAGAAATTGAGAGTGCATGCAAGGGACAGTGAGAGTGACACAGAAGGAAGAGAGTGAGCTAGAGAGCGCGCGCGAGAGAGAGAGATTGAGAGTGCATGCAAGGGACAGTGAGAGTGACACAGAAGAAAGAGAGTGAGCTAGAGAGCGCGGGAGAGAGAGAGATTGAGAGTGCATGCAAGGGACAGTGAGAGTGACACAGAAGGAAGAGAGTGAGCTAGAGAGCGCGGGAGAGAGAGAGATTGAGAGTGCATGCAAGGGACAGTGAGAGTGACACAGAAGGAAGAGAGTGAGCTAGAGAGCGCGCGCGAGAGAGAGAGATTGAGAGTGCATGCAAGGGACAGTGAGAGTGACACAGAAGGAAGAGAGTGAGCTAGAGAGCGCGCGAGAGAGATTGAGAGTGCATGCAAGGGACAGTGAGAGTGACACAGAAGGAAGAGAGTGAGCTAGAGAGCGCGCGAGAGAGATTGAGAGTGCATGCAAGGGACAGTGAGAGTGACACAGAAGGAAGAGAGTGAGCTAGAGAGCGCGCGAGAGAGAGATTGAGAGTGCATGCAAGGGACAGTGAGAGTGACACAGAAGGAAGAGAGTGAGCTAGAGAGCGCTCGAGAGAGATTGAGAGTGCATGCAAGGGACAGTGAGAGTGACACAGAAGGAAGAGAGTGAGCTAGAGAGCGCGCGAGAGAGAGATTGAGAGTGCATGCAAGGGACAGTGAGAGTGACACAGAAGGAAGAGAGTGAGCTAGAGAGCGCGCACGAGAGAGAGAGATTGAGAGTGTATGCAAGGGACAGTGAGAGTGACACAGAAGGAAGAGAGTGAGCTAGAGAGCGCGCGCGCGAGAGAGAGATTGAGAGTGCATGCAAGGGACAGTGAGAGTGACACAGAAGGAAGAGAGTGAGCTAGAGCGCGCGCGAGAGAAAGAGATTGAGAGTGCATGCAAGGGACAGTGAGAGTGACACAGAAGGAAGAGAGTGAGCTAGAGAGCGCGCGCAAGAGAGAGAGATTGAGAGTGCATGCAAGGGACAGTGAGAGTGACACAGAAGGAAGAGAGTGAGCTAGAGAGCGCGCGAGAGAGAGATTGAGAGTGCATGCAAGGGACAGTGAGAGTGACACAGAAGGAAGAGAGTGAGCTAGAGAGCGCGCGAGAGAGAGAGATTGAGAGTGCATGCAAGGGACAGTGAGAGTGACACAGAAGGAAGAGAGTGAGCTAGAGAGCGCGCGAGAGAGATTGAGAGTGCATGCAAGGGACAGTGAGAGTGACACAGAAGGAAGAGAGTGAGCTAGAGAGCGCGCGCAAGAGAGAGAGATTGAGAGTGCATGCAAGGGACAGTGAGAGTGACACAGAAGGAAGAGAGTGAGCTAGAGAGCGCGCGTGAGAGAGAGAGATTGAGAGTGCATGCAAGGGACAGTGAGAGTGACACAGAAGGAAGAGAGTGAGCTAGAGAGCGCGCGAGAGAGATTGAGAGTGCATGCAAGGGACAGTGAGAGTGACACAGAAGGAAGAGAGTGAGCTAGAGAGCGCGCGAGAGAGAGAGATTGAGAGTGCATGCAAGGGACAGTGAGAGTGACACAGAAGGAAGAGAGTGAGCTAGAGAGCGCGCGAGAGAGAGAGATTGAGAGTGCATGCAAGGGACAGTGAGAGTGACACAAAAGGAAGAGAGTGAGCTAGAGAGCGCGGGAGAGAGAGAGATTGAGAGTGCATGCAAGGGACAGTGAGAGTGACACAGAAGGAAGAGAGTGAGCTAGAGAGCGCGGGAGAGAGATTGAGAGTGCATTCAAGGGACAGTGAGAGTGACACAGAAGGAAGAGAGTGAGCTAGAGAGCGCGCGCGAGAGAGAGAGATTGAGAGTGCATGCAAGGGACAGTGAGAGTGACACAGAAGGAAGAGAGTGAGCTAGAGAGCGCGCGAGAGAGATTGAGAGTGCATGCAAGGGACAGTGAGAGTGACACAGAAGGAAGAGAGTGAGCTAGAGAGCGCGCGAGAGAGAGATTGAGAGTGCATGCAAGGGACAGTGAGAGTGACACAGAAGGAAGAGAGTGAGCTACAGAGCGCGGGAGAGAGAGAAATTGAGAGTGCATGCAAGGGACAGTGAGAGTGACACAGAAGGAAGAGAGTGAGCTAGAGAGCGCGCGCGAGAGAGAGAGATTGAGAGTGCATGCAAGGGACAGTGAGAGTGACACAGAAGGAAGAGAGTGAGCTAGAGAGCG
Organism: Lissotriton helveticus; assembly: GCF_964261635.1. NCBI lineage: Eukaryota > Metazoa > Chordata > Amphibia > Caudata > Salamandridae > Lissotriton > Lissotriton helveticus. The sequence continues at coordinate 1,375,718,949 of NC_136069.1, read as the reverse complement.
CGCGAGAGAGATTGAGAGTGCATGCAAGGGACAGTGAGAGTGACACAGAAGGAAGAGAGTGAGCTAGAGAGCGCGCGAGAGAGATTGAGAGTGCATGCAAGGGACAGTGAGAGTGACACAGAAGGAAGAGAGTGAGCTAGAGAGCGCGCGAGAGAGAGATTGAGAGTGCATGCAAGGGACAGTGAGAGTGACACAGAAGGAAGAGAGTGAGCTACAGAGCGCGGGAGAGAGAGAAATTGAGAGTGCATGCAAGGGACAGTGAGAGTGACACAGAAGGAAGAGAGTGAGCTAGAGAGCGCGCGCGAGAGAGAGAGATTGAGAGTGCATGCAAGGGACAGTGAGAGTGACACAGAAGAAAGAGAGTGAGCTAGAGAGCGCGGGAGAGAGAGAGATTGAGAGTGCATGCAAGGGACAGTGAGAGTGACACAGAAGGAAGAGAGTGAGCTAGAGAGCGCGCGCGAGAGAGAGAGATTGAGAGTGCATGCAAGGGACAGTGAGAGTGACACAGAAGGAAGAGAGTGAGCTAGAGAGCGCGGGAGAGAGAGAGATTGAGAGTGCATGCAAGGGACAGTGAGAGTGACACAGAAGGAAGAGAGTGAGCTAGAGAGCGCGCGCGAGAGAGAGAGATTGAGAGTGCATGCAAGGGACAGTGAGAGTGACACAGAAGGAAGAGAGTGAGCTAGAGAGCGCGCGAGAGAGAGATTGAGAGTGCATGCAAGGGACAGTGAGAGTGACACAGAAGGAAGAGAGTGAGCTACAGAGCGCGGGAGAGAGAGAAATTGAGAGTGCATGCAAGGGACAGTGAGAGTGACACAGAAGGAAGAGAGTGAGCTAGAGAGCGCGCGCGAGAGAGAGAGATTGAGAGTGCATGCAAGGGACAGTGAGAGTGACACAGAAGAAAGAGAGTGAGCTAGAGAGCGCGGGAGAGAGAGAGATTGAGAGTGCATGCAAGGGACAGTGAGAGTGACACAGAAGGAAGAGAGTGAGCTAGAGAGCGCGGGAGAGAGAGAGATTGAGAGTGCATGCAAGGGACAGTGAGAGTGACACAGAAGGAAGAGAGTGAGCTAGAGAGCGCGCGCGAGAGAGAGAGATTGAGAGTGCATGCAAGGGACAGTGAGAGTGACACAGAAGGAAGAGAGTGAGCTAGAGAGCGCGCGAGAGAGATTGAGAGTGCATGCAAGGGACAGTGAGAGTGACACAGAAGGAAGAGAGTGAGCTAGAGAGCGCGCGAGAGAGATTGAGAGTGCATGCAAGGGACAGTGAGAGTGACACAGAAGGAAGAGAGTGAGCTAGAGAGCGCGCGAGAGAGAGATTGAGAGTGCATGCAAGGGACAGTGAGAGTGACACAGAAGGAAGAGAGTGAGCTAGAGAGCGCTCGAGAGAGATTGAGAGTGCATGCAAGGGACAGTGAGAGTGACACAGAAGGAAGAGAGTGAGCTAGAGAGCGCGCGAGAGAGAGATTGAGAGTGCATGCAAGGGACAGTGAGAGTGACACAGAAGGAAGAGAGTGAGCTAGAGAGCGCGCACGAGAGAGAGAGATTGAGAGTGTATGCAAGGGACAGTGAGAGTGACACAGAAGGAAGAGAGTGAGCTAGAGAGCGCGCGCGCGAGAGAGAGATTGAGAGTGCATGCAAGGGACAGTGAGAGTGACACAGAAGGAAGAGAGTGAGCTAGAGCGCGCGCGAGAGAAAGAGATTGAGAGTGCATGCAAGGGACAGTGAGAGTGACACAGAAGGAAGAGAGTGAGCTAGAGAGCGCGCGCAAGAGAGAGAGATTGAGAGTGCATGCAAGGGACAGTGAGAGTGACACAGAAGGAAGAGAGTGAGCTAGAGAGCGCGCGAGAGAGAGATTGAGAGTGCATGCAAGGGACAGTGAGAGTGACACAGAAGGAAGAGAGTGAGCTAGAGAGCGCGCGAGAGAGAGAGATTGAGAGTGCATGCAAGGGACAGTGAGAGTGACACAGAAGGAAGAGAGTGAGCTAGAGAGCGCGCGAGAGAGATTGAGAGTGCATGCAAGGGACAGTGAGAGTGACACAGAAGGAAGAGAGTGAGCTAGAGAGCGCGCGCAAGAGAGAGAGATTGAGAGTGCATGCAAGGGACAGTGAGAGTGACACAGAAGGAAGAGAGTGAGCTAGAGAGCGCGCGTGAGAGAGAGAGATTGAGAGTGCATGCAAGGGACAGTGAGAGTGACACAGAAGGAAGAGAGTGAGCTAGAGAGCGCGCGAGAGAGATTGAGAGTGCATGCAAGGGACAGTGAGAGTGACACAGAAGGAAGAGAGTGAGCTAGAGAGCGCGCGAGAGAGAGAGATTGAGAGTGCATGCAAGGGACAGTGAGAGTGACACAGAAGGAAGAGAGTGAGCTAGAGAGCGCGCGAGAGAGAGAGATTGAGAGTGCATGCAAGGGACAGTGAGAGTGACACAAAAGGAAGAGAGTGAGCTAGAGAGCGCGGGAGAGAGAGAGATTGAGAGTGCATGCAAGGGACAGTGAGAGTGACACAGAAGGAAGAGAGTGAGCTAGAGAGCGCGGGAGAGAGATTGAGAGTGCATTCAAGGGACAGTGAGAGTGACACAGAAGGAAGAGAGTGAGCTAGAGAGCGCGCGCGAGAGAGAGAGATTGAGAGTGCATGCAAGGGACAGTGAGAGTGACACAGAAGGAAGAGAGTGAGCTAGAGAGCGCGCGAGAGAGATTGAGAGTGCATGCAAGGGACAGTGAGAGTGACACAGAAGGAAGAGAGTGAGCTACAGAGCGCGGGAGAGAGAGAAATTGAGAGTGCATGCAAGGGACAGTGAGAGTGACACAGAAGGAAGAGAGTGAGCTAGAGAGCGCGCGCGAGAGAGAGAGATTGAGAGTGCATGCAAGGGACAGTGAGAGTGACACAGAAGAAAGAGAGTGAGCTAGAGAGCGCGGGAGAGAGAGAGATTGAGAGTGCATGCAAGGGACAGTGAGAGTGACACAGAAGGAAGAGAGTGAGCTAGAGAGCGCGGGAGAGAGAGAGATTGAGAGTGCATGCAAGGGACAGTGAGAGTGACACAGAAGGAAGAGAGTGAGCTAGAGAGCGCGCGCGAGAGAGAGAGATTGAGAGTGCATGCAAGGGACAGTGAGAGTGACACAGAAGGAAGAGAGTGAGCTAGAGAGCGCGCGAGAGAGATTGAGAGTGCATGCAAGGGACAGTGAGAGTGACACAGAAGGAAGAGAGTGAGCTAGAGAGCGCGCGAGAGAGATTGAGAGTGCATGCAAGGGACAGTGAGAGTGACACAGAAGGAAGAGAGTGAGCTAGAGAGCGCGCGAGAGAGAGATTGAGAGTGCATGCAAGGGACAGTGAGAGTGACACAGAAGGAAGAGAGTGAGCTAGAGAGCGCTCGAGAGAGATTGAGAGTGCATGCAAGGGACAGTGAGAGTGACACAGAAGGAAGAGAGTGAGCTAGAGAGCGCGCGAGAGAGAGATTGAGAGTGCATGCAAGGGACAGTGAGAGTGACACAGAAGGAAGAGAGTGAGCTAGAGAGCGCGCACGAGAGAGAGAGATTGAGAGTGTATGCAAGGGACAGTGAGAGTGACACAGAAGGAAGAGAGTGAGCTAGAGAGCGCGCGCGCGAGAGAGAGATTGAGAGTGCATGCAAGGGACAGTGAGAGTGACACAGAAGGAAGAGAGTGAGCTAGAGCGCGCGCGAGAGAAAGAGATTGAGAGTGCATGCAAGGGACAGTGAGAGTGACACAGAAGGAAGAGAGTGAGCTAGAGAGCGCGCGCAAGAGAGAGAGATTGAGAGTGCATGCAAGGGACAGTGAGAGTGACACAGAAGGAAGAGAGTGAGCTAGAGAGCGCGCGAGAGAGAGATTGAGAGTGCATGCAAGGGACAGTGAGAGTGACACAGAAGGAAGAGAGTGAGCTAGAGAGCGCGCGAGAGAGAGAGATTGAGAGTGCATGCAAGGGACAGTGAGAGTGACACAGAAGGAAGAGAGTGAGCTAGAGAGCGCGCGAGAGAGATTGAGAGTGCATGCAAGGGACAGTGAGAGTGACACAGAAGGAAGAGAGTGAGCTAGAGAGCGCGCGCAAGAGAGAGAGATTGAGAGTGCATGCAAGGGACAGTGAGAGTGACACAGAAGGAAGAGAGTGAGCTAGAGAGCGCGCGTGAGAGAGAGAGATTGAGAGTGCATGCAAGGGACAGTGAGAGTGACACAGAAGGAAGAGAGTGAGCTAGAGAGCGCGCGAGAGAGATTGAGAGTGCATGCAAGGGACAGTGAGAGTGACACAGAAGGAAGAGAGTGAGCTAGAGAGCGCGCGAGAGAGAGAGATTGAGAGTGCATGCAAGGGACAGTGAGAGTGACACAGAAGGAAGAGAGTGAGCTAGAGAGCGCGCGAGAGAGAGAGATTGAGAGTGCATGCAAGGGACAGTGAGAGTGACACAAAAGGAAGAGAGTGAGCTAGAGAGCGCGGGAGAGAGAGAGATTGAGAGTGCATGCAAGGGACAGTGAGAGTGACACAGAAGGAAGAGAGTGAGCTAGAGAGCGCGGGAGAGAGATTGAGAGTGCATTCAAGGGACAGTGAGAGTGACACAGAAGGAAGAGAGTGAGCTAGAGAGCGCGCGCGAGAGAGAGAGATTGAGAGTGCATGCAAGGGACAGTGAGAGTGACACAGAAGGAAGAGAGTGAGCTAGAGAGCGCGCGAGAGAGATTGAGAGTGCATGCAAGGGACAGTGAGAGTGACACAGAAGGAAGAGAGTGAGCTAGAGAGCGCGCGAGAGAGAGATTGAGAGTGCATGCAAGGGACAGTGAGAGTGACACAGAAGGAAGAGAGTGAGCTACAGAGCGCGGGAGAGAGAGAAATTGAGAGTGCATGCAAGGGACAGTGAGAGTGACACAGAAGGAAGAGAGTGAGCTAGAGAGCGCGCGCGAGAGAGAGAGATTGAGAGTGCATGCAAGGGACAGTGAGAGTGACACAGAAGAAAGAGAGTGAGCTAGAGAGCGCGGGAGAGAGAGAGATTGAGAGTGCATGCAAGGGACAGTGAGAGTGACACAGAAGGAAGAGAGTGAGCTAGAGAGCGCGCGCGAGAGAGAGAGATTGAGAGTGCATGCAAGGGACAGTGAGAGTGACACAGAAGGAAGAGAGTGAGCTAGAGAGCGCGGGAGAGAGAGAGATTGAGAGTGCATGCAAGGGACAGTGAGAGTGACACAGAAGGAAGAGAGTGAGCTAGAGAGCGCGCGCGAGAGAGAGAGATTGAGAGTGCATGCAAGGGACAGTGAGAGTGACACAGAAGGAAGAGAGTGAGCTAGAGAGCGCGCGAGAGAGATTGAGAGTGCATGCAAGGGACAGTGAGAGTGACACAGAAGGAAGAGAGTGAGCTAGAGAGCGCGCGAGAGAGATTGAGAGTGCATGCAAGGGACAGTGAGAGTGACACAGAAGGAAGAGAGTGAGCTAGAGAGCGCGCGAGAGAGAGATTGAGAGTGCATGCAAGGGACAGTGAGAGTGACACAGAAGGAAGAGAGTGAGCTAGAGAGCGCTCGAGAGAGATTGAGAGTGCATGCAAGGGACAGTGAGAGTGACACAGAAGGAAGAGAGTGAGCTAGAGAGCGCGCGAGAGAGAGATTGAGAGTGCATGCAAGGGACAGTGAGAGTGACACAGAAGGAAGAGAGTGAGCTAGAGAGCGCGCACGAGAGAGAGAGATTGAGAGTGTATGCAAGGGACAGTGAGAGTGACACAGAAGGAAGAGAGTGAGCTAGAGAGCGCGCGCGCGAGAGAGAGATTGAGAGTGCATGCAAGGGACAGTGAGAGTGACACAGAAGGAAGAGAGTGAGCTAGAGAGCGCGCGAGAGAGAGAGATTGAGAGTGCATGCAAGGGACAGTGAGAGTGACACAGAAGGAAGAGAGTGAGCTAGAGAGCGCGCGAGAGAGAGATTGAGAGTGCATGCAAGGGACAGTGAGAGTGACACAGAAGGAAGAGAGTGAGCTAGAGAGCGCTCGAGAGAGATTGAGAGTGCATGCAAGGGACAGTGAGAGTGACACAGAAGGAAGAGAGTGAGCTAGAGAGCGCGCGAGAGAGAGATTGAGAGTGCATGCAAGGGACAGTGAGAGTGACACAGAAGGAAGAGAGTGAGCTAGAGAGCGCGCACGAGAGAGAGAGATTGAGAGTGTATGCAAGGGACAGTGAGAGTGACACAGAAGGAAGAGAGTGAGCTAGAGAGCGCGCGCGCGAGAGAGAGATTGAGAGTGCATGCAAGGGACAGTGAGAGTGACACAGAAGGAAGAGAGTGAGCTAGAGAGCGCGCGAGAGAAAGAGATTGAGAGTGCATGCAAGGGACAGTGAGAGTGACACAGAAGGAAGAGAGTGAGCTAGAGAGCGCGCGCAAGAGAGAGAGATTGAGAGTGCATGCAAGGGACAGTGAGAGTGACACAGAAGGAAGAGAGTGAGCTAGAGAGCGCGCGAGAGAGAGAGATTGAGAGTGCATGCAAGGGACAGTGAGAGTGACACAGAAGGAAGAGAGTGAGCTAGAGAGCGCGCGAGAGAGAGAGATTGAGAGTGCATGCAAGGGACAGTGAGAGTGACACAGAAGGAAGAGAGTGAGCTAGAGAGCGCGCGAGAGAGATTGAGAGTGCATGCAAGGGACAGTGAGAGTGACACAGAAGGAAGAGAGTGAGCTAGAGAGCGCGCGCAAGAGAGAGAGATTGAGAGTGCATGCAAGGGACAGTGAGAGTGACACAGAAGGAAGAGAGTGAGCTAGAGAGCGCGCGCGAGAGAGAGAGATTGAGAGTGCATGCAAGGGACAGTGAGAGTGACACAGAAGGAAGAGAGTGAGCTAGAGAGCGCGCGAGAGAGATTGAGAGTGCATGCAAGGGACAGTGAGAGTGACACAGAAGGAAGAGAGTGAGCTAGAGAGCGCGCGAGAGAGAGAGATTGAGAGTGCATGCAAGGGACAGTGAGAGTGACACAGAAGGAAGAGAGTGAGCTAGAGAGCGCGCGAGAGAGAGAGATTGAGAGTGCATGCAAGGGACAGTGAGAGTGACACAGAAGGAAGAGAGTGAGCTAGAGAGCGCGGGAGAGAGAGAGATTGAGAGTGCATGCAAGGGACAGTGAGAGTGACACAGAAGGAAGAGAGTGAGCTAGAGAGCGCGGGAGAGAGATTGAGAGTGCATTCAAGGGACAGTGAGAGTGACACAGAAGGAAGAGAGTGAGCTAGAGAGCGCGCGCGAGAGAGAGAGATTGAGAGTGCATGCAAGGGACAGTGAGAGTGACACAGAAGGAAGAGAGTGAGCTAGAGAGCGCGCGAGAGAGATTGAGAGTGCATGCAAGGGACAGTGAGAGTGACACAGAAGGAAGAGAGTGAGCTAGAGAGTGCGCGAGAGAGAGATTGAGAGTGCATGCAAGGGACAGTGAGAGTGACACAGAAGGAAGAGAGTGAGCTACAGAGCGCGGGAGAGAGAGAAATTGAGAGTGCATGCAAGGGACAGTGAGAGTGACACAGAAGGAAGAGAGTGAGCTAGAGAGCGCGCGCGAGAGAGAGAGATTGAGAGTGCATGCAAGGGACAGTGAGAGTGACACAGAAGAAAGAGAGTGAGCTAGAGAGCGCGGGAGAGAGAGAGATTGAGAGTGCATGCAAGGGACAGTGAGAGTGACACAGAAGGAAGAGAGTGAGCTAGAGAGCGCCCGCGAGAGAGAGAGATTGAAAGTGCATGCAAGGGACAGTGAGAGTGACACAGAAGGAAGAGAGTGAGCTAGAGAGCGCGGGAGAGAGAGAGATTGAGAGTGCATGCAAGGGACAGTGAGAGTGACACAGAAGGAAGAGAGTGAGCTAGAGAGCGCGCGCGAGAGAGAGAGATTGAGAGTGCATGCAAGGGACAGTGAGAGTGACACAGAAGGAAGAGAGTGAGCTAGAGAGCGCGCGAGAGAGATTGAGAGTGCATGCAAGGGACAGTGAGAGTGACACAGAAGGAAGAGAGTGAGCTAGAGAGCGCGCGAGAGAGATTGAGAGTGCATGCAAGGGACAGTGAGAGTGACACAGAAGGAAGAGAGTGAGCTAGAGAGCGCGCGAGAGAGAGATTGAGAGTGCATGCAAGGTACAGTGAGAGTGACACAGAAGGAAGAGAGTGAGCTAGAGAGCGCTCGAGAGAGATTGAGAGTGCATGCAAGGGACAGTGAGAGTGACACAGAAGGAAGAGAGTGAGCTAGAGAGCGCGCGAGAGAGAGATTGAGAGTGCATGCAAGGGACAGTGAGAGTGACACAGAAGGAAGAGAGTGAGCTAGAGAGCGCGCACGAGAGAGAGAGATTGAGAGTGTATGCAAGGGACAGTGAGAGTGACACAGAAGGAAGAGAGTGAGCTAGAGAGCGCGCGCGCGAGAGAGAGATTGAGAGTGCATGCAAGGGACAGTGAGAGTGACACAGAAGGAAGAGAGTGAGCTAGAGAGCGCGCGAGAGAGAGAGATTGAGAGTGCATGCAAGGGACAGTGAGAGTGACACAGAAGGAAGAGAGTGAGCTAGAGAGCGCGCGCAAGAGAGAGAGATTGAGAGTGCATGCAAGGGACAGTGAGAGTGACACAGAAGGAAGAGAGTGAGCTAGAGAGCGCGCGAGAGAGAGAGATTGAGAGTGCATGCAAGGGACAGTGAGAGTGACACAGAAGGAAGAGAGTGAGCTAGAGAGCGCGCGAGAGAGAGAGATTGAGAGTGCATGCAAGGGACAGTGAGAGTGACACAGAAGGAAGAGAGTGAGCTAGAGAGCGCGCGAGAGAGATTGAGAGTGCATGCAAGGGACAGTGAGAGTGACACAGAAGGAAGAGAGTGAGCTAGAGAGCGCGCGCAAGAGAGAGAGATTGAGAGTGCATGCAAGGGACAGTGAGAGTGACACAGAAGGAAGAGAGTGAGCTAGAGAGCGCGCGCGAGAGAGAGAGATTGAGAGTGCATGCAAGGGACAGTGAGAGTGACACAGAAGGAAGAGAGTGAGCTAGAGAGCGCGTGAGAGAGATTGAGAGTGCATGCAAGGGACAGTGAGAGTGACACAGAAGGAAGAGAGTGAGCTAGAGAGCGCGCGAGAGAGAGAGATTGAGAGTGCATGCAAGGGACAGTGAGAGTGACACAGAAGGAAGAGAGTGAGCTAGAGAGCGCGCGAGAGAGAGAGATTGAGAGTGCATGCAAGGGACAGTGAGAGTGACACAGAAGGAAAAGAGTGAGCTAGAGAGCGCGGGAGAGAGAGAGATTGAGAGTGCATGCAAGGGACAGTGAGAGTGACACAGAAGGAAGAGAGTGAGCTAGAGAGCGCGGGAGAGAGATTGAGAGTGCATTCAAGGGACAGTGAGAGTGACACAGAAGGAAGAGAGTGAGCTAGAGAGCGCGCGCGAGAGAGAGAGATTGAGAGTGCATGCAAGGGACAGTGAGAGTGACACAGAAGGAAGAGAGTGAGCTAGAGAGCACGCGCGAGAGAGAGAGATTGAGAGTGCATGCAAGGGACAGTGAGAGTGACACACAAGGAAGAGAGTGAGCTAGAGAACGCGGGAGAGAGATTGAGAGTGAGAGAGAGAGACAACGAGGGAAAGTCAGAAAGTGTCACAGAATAGCCAACAACAAGCATTGGCATTGCCAATAGGTCTCGCTTGTGGGACCTTATAAGTATTTAGTTTTGCAGCACAATATGATGAGTGGCGTTGCGTGTGTGAGTGGCATTGCGTGTGTGAGTGGATTTGCGTGGGTGAGTGGCGTTGCGTGGGTGAGTGGCGTTGCGTGGGTGAGTGGCTTTGCGTGGGTGAGTGGCGTTGCGTGGGTGAGTGGCGTTGCGTGTGTGAGTGGCGTTGCGTGTGTGAGTGGCGTTGCGTGTGTGAGTGGCGTTGCGGGTGTGAGTGGCGTTGCGTGTGTGAGTGGCATTGCATGTGTGAGTGGCGTTGCGTGTGTGAGTGGCGTTGCGTGTGTGAGTGGCGTTGCGTGTGTGAGGCGTTGCGTGTGTGAGTGGCGTTGCGTGTGTGAGTGGCGTTGCGTGTGTGAGTGGCGTTGCGTGTGTGAGTGGTGTTGCATGTGTGAGTGGCGTTGCGTGTGTGAGTGGCGTTGCGTGGGTGAGTGGCGTTGCGTGGGTGAGTGGCGTTGCATGGGTGAGTGGCGTTGCGTGGGTGAGTGGGGTTGCGTGGGTGAGTGGGGTTGCATGGGTGAGTGGGGTTGCGTGGGTGAGTGGCATTGCGTGGGTGAGTGGCGTTGCGTGGGTGAGTGGCGTTGCGTGGGTGAGTGGCGTTGCGTGGGTGAGTGGCGTTGCATGTGTGAGTGGCGTTGCGTGTGTGAGTGGCGTTGCGTGTGTGAGTGGCGTTGCGTGTGTGAGTGGCGTTGCGTGTGTGAGTGGCGTTGCGTGTGTGAGTGGGGTTGCGTGGATGAGTGGGGTTGCGTGGATGAGTGGGGTTGCGTGGATGAGTGGGGTTGCGTGGATGAGTTGCGTGTGTGAGTGGCGTTGCGTGTGTGAGTGGCGTTGCGTGTGTGAGTGGCGTTGCGTGTGTGAGTGGCGTTGCGTGTGTGAGTGGCGTTGCATGTGTGAGTGGCGTTGCGTGAGTGGCGTTGCGTGAGTTGCGTGTGTGAGTGGCGTTGCGTGTGTGAGTGGCGTTGCGTGTGTGAGTGGCGTTGCGTGTGTGAGTGGCGTTGCGTGTGTAAGTGGCGTTGCGTCGATGAGTGGGGTTGCGTGGATGAGTGGGGTTGCGTGGATGAGTGGGGTTGCATGGATGAGTTGCGTTGCGTGTGTGAGTGGCGTTGCTGTGTGTGAATTGCTGGTTGGGGGAGTGAGGGGGTGCAGCAGGCAGATGCGAGTGGAGCGCGCGCTGGAGAGGGAGGGGGTGGGAGGACTAGGCAGCGGGAGAGAGGGAGAAAGGAGCGCGAGGGAGGCGTTTTTAGATACATGAAGCCAAAATTACAAGTGAGCATGTTACAAAAGCAAACGTTACGTTACATGAGACAATAGTGACAGTTGTGCAAGTATCAAGAGCAACAAACTACAAGAGATAGCAAACGATATGCAATAGCATATCTGAGGGAACACGGCCTGGGGGAAGCTGGCTGGGGAGGGGGAGGAGAAATGAAAGGAAGGCTGTGTTTGCGGGGAGAGAGAGGGGAGGTGCTGGTGTGGGCGGGGGGAGGTGCTGGTGTGGGAGGAGTGCTGCTACGGCACGGCTGTGTTTGCGGGGAGAGAGAGGGGAGGTGCTGGTGTGGGAGGGGGGAGTTGCTGGTGTGGGAGGAGTGCTGCTAGGGGAGGAGAAGCCCTGGCCGTGAATGCTCGTGCATGTTCACGTGAACTGCAAGAAAACGCCGGGCTGAAACCCCTTAGTTTGAAGAGGATTTTGCCGACATGAATTCGATCCTATCCATTCCTGCGGAATGGGACAGGCTCGACCTAAAAAATAGGGGAAAGGCGAGAAAGGGGGCCTGAGAGAAACAAAGCTAGTCATGGTTTAAAACCATGCGAGGTTCCTGTTTTGTAAGCGGGAGGGCGCACCACACCTCTTCCTATATCACACCTAGCCCATGACCTTTCCTTTCGTTGGGACTGTGCCAAGAGAATCTCGTCGGATTAACCAAGTAAACAAAATTAGCTGGTGGCACTAGTGGCAGAATGCGACTCGCTCTCTCCCACTCTCACTCGTGTGGAGAGATTCATGCCCAGGCTGACGGAGTTCTTCCCCCTGAGAGAGCGCTCCCGCCCTCGCATACAGGCCCAAAACACGGCTTCCGCCATTCCGACAAGGCCTAGGAAAGCCAGTGATGTAGGCAGCAATGTTCAGACATGCTGGAAGGACTCCCTGGCTTAATTCGGTCCTATTTGGAAACCACCACGCTGCAGACCACAGTTTCTCTAGCACTCAGCAGTCATAGATAGAGGGGTGGGCGTGCGATGAAGTTCGGCCAAAAAAAAGGCTTCTTCTTAACTGCGCATTGTTAATTCACAGGATTTTAATCCCAGCAAATGTTGAGGCTCAAGTTTACTGATTGCAACGCTGGGCAGCTGAAGTGCTTTTGAGAAAAGTTGCCATCCTGTGGGAATCCAGATTCAGACACCATCAGAAGTTTGTGCACAAAACCGGATTTTCGGTTTGTGCTAATCACTCATACAACTAATTGGTGTTGTGAGGGGGTGACACCATGAGGTTACCCGCACTGAATGGCGCTTCTTCCATTTCTATGCAATAAATCGTTTTACCCATGCTCATCAATTAGCTGCTCCCGCTTCTGTGGATACCAAATAAGAGGCATCCCCCTCGCCCCCCCCCCCAAGATTGTTTTGTTGTGTTAATGAGTTGAAGGGTGAACGTTTTCTTTTGCCCTTAAAAAAGACATTTGCTTCTTGTGGGTGTACTGTCCTCTCACAACTGCATTGTAATTTACCATCAGTTGTAATGCTAACCCAGTTTCCATTTATATTGATTTTTGTCTAGTTACTGGGAATGTGGGCTGGAATAAAGGTACAGAAGTTACTTGCATATGGCACTTTGACTGAAGTGTGTATCACCTGGCAACACTTGTATTTGTTTCCCAAAATTACATTAGATTTCATTTTATCAGTCTCAAATGTGCCAAAATTATATTTATAATGCGACAGACGTGTCACTAAAAACAGCACCAATCAACATTATATGGATGTCATATTATGTTATGTTTTATGCAAATGTTAAAAATACCTTTGGTAACATATAAAAAAACACATGCCTGAAGCAATTTTCCTGTATTTCCAGAGTTACATAAGTAGTCAGGCTGCACCCATATATACAGACTCCGACTCGGGAGCCAAGTTAGGACAGTATTTTCACAATGGTTACCCTGGCCGAACCTCTAAGATGCTGGGGTAGGATTCAGAAGATGTCATCTTGTAACTGTGAAGGAAAGAGGATGGTGTGAAGAGGTGAACAAGCCATGAAAGCTACAGTGATTAGCAAATGTTAAGGCTGCGGGTGGGTGGGAGTGGGAGTGGGAGGTGGGGGGGGTTAGTCAGGAGATATACACAAGGCCTGTGTTGTAACTCAAAATAATGGCAGAAGAAGGACCCCCTCCGTGGGTGCTGCACTGATGAATACATCTCCTCGAGGTGGTCCATCATGGATTCATTGGGTAAGTCATGTGGGGGTGACACCATGAGTTACCGGCACCGGGTGACACCAACCCTAGTGACGCCACTGCGACCAAATAACTGGAAGAGGTTCTTCAATTGTAATATGCGAAAGATTAGTACATATTAAATCCAGTGTATGGCCAGCTCTGTGGGTGGGACTAGCAACTTGCTGCCACAGACCACAAGCAGCCAAGGTAGATAAAAAGTTGGAGCTGACCGGGCAGGAAGGGTCTTCAACATGCAAATTGCAGTCCCCTAAAACCGTAAAGTTGGCATAACGTGCACAAGAATGGGTAATGTAATCCAGAAGAATTGGAAGATGAGAGGGGCTTGAATTGGGGGGTCGGTATAGTAAAAGACCCGTGAAGGAGACAGAGGCAGAGAATTTGACACAAAAAGGGAGCCCTTCTATGCTGTCAATAGGATCGAATTGTGTGGATGAGATGGACCATTTATTTTTATGAATAATGGCCACTCTACCCCCCTTCTTGGCGCCCTGACGATTGGCACAGATAATGCCAAAACCCTCTGGAACAGCCAAAGAGATGGCGGGATTAGTGACCTCGTTAAGCCAGGTCTCGGTCAAGAACAGTAAATCCCAGTCGTTGTCCGATAGGGATTGCTGGATGTCAAAAGAGTGCTTGACCAAGGACCGGCAGTTTATCAAAGCAATTTTAATGGGTATAGCCAATTTAGGGGCCCGGGAGAGCAACCGGGAGGGGAGTTTAATGGGGTCAACGAAAGCCTTAGAAGAGAAGCCACAATTCCTGCATGGTATGTTCTCATAGTGCGGATTCGAAGGATTAACTCGATGGTGAGTACAGCCCATCGGACGGATTGCAATTAGATCTCTGCGATTATAAATAATCCTTACCGGACTGGTTAATCGGGCAGAGTGGTCGGCCCCGGCCCCGGTCTGGTCGCGGACGGGCGCAGACGAGCTTTCCTTTGGCGCGCCTTCGGCACGCCGTCGGCGCGTCCGCTGCGCGGCCGGGTAGGAGGGGACATTATATACAATGGGGGGCGTGGGAGGGAAACCAACTAGACCTCCAACCCCAGCCTCACTCCAATATGGCAGCTCAGGTTCCGTAAAGATGCTTCCCACATCAGCGCCTTAATCGGCTGAGGGGAAGAGTGTCACCAGGTAGGTGAAAGCAAAGTGCAAATATGCGGGCAAGTGCAAATTAAGAATGGAGTAAAAACAGATTTAAAAATGCGTGCACCTATGTCCCCGGCTTCCGCCTCAGAGACCTGTAACAATCAATTTACACAGCAGTGTCAGGACGCGCCTTTTATGCAATGGGGGGCGTGGGAGGGAAACCAGCTAGACCTCCACCCCCAGCCTCACTCCAATATGGCAGCTCAGTTTCCGTAAACATGCTTCCCACATCAGCGCCTTAATCGGCTGAGGGGAAGAGTGTCACCAGGTAGGTGAAAGCAAAGTGCAAATATGCGGGCAAGTGCAAATTAAGAATGAAGTAAAAACAGATTTAAAAATGCGTGCACCTATGTCCCCGGCTTCCGCCTCAGAGACCTGTAACAATCAATTTACAAAGCAGTGTCAGGACGCGCCTTTTATGCAATGGGGGGCGTGGGAGGGAAACCAACAAGACCTCCACCCCCAGCCTCACTCCAATATGGCAGCTCAGTTTCCGTAAAGATGCTTCTCACATCAGCGCCTTAATCGGCTGAGGGGAAGAGTGTCACCAGGTAGGTGAAAGCAAAGTGCAAATATGCGGGCAAGTGCAAATTAAGAATGAAGTAAAAACAGATTTAAAAATGCGTGCACCTATGTCCCCGGCTTCCGCCTCAGAGACCTGTAACAATCAATTTACACAGCAGTGTCAGGACGCGCCTTTTATGCAATGGGGGGCGTGGGAGGGAAACCAACTAGACCTCTTCCCCCAGCCTCACTCCAATATGGCAGCTCAGTTTCCGTAAAGATGCTTCCCACATCAGCGCCTTAATCGGCTGAGGGGAAGAGTGTCACCAGGTAGGTGAAAGCAAGTGGAAATATGCGGGCAAGTGCAAATTAAGAATGAAGTAATAACAGATTTAAAAATGCGTGCACCTATGTCCCCGGCTTCCGCCTCAGAGACCTGTAACAATCACATGTAAGCTACCCACCCCTAAGATAGGCCCTAGGTAGCCAAATGGACAGGGTAAGGTGCATTTTTAAACGTAGGATATGTGGTTTTAAGTTTTACAAGTACTGGTAGTAAAAATTGCCAGATTAATTTTTTACTATGTAAGGCCTATCGCTCCCATAGGTTAGCATTGGAACTGCCTTGTAACACCTTACAAGGGTAGCTTCCCAATTGGGAACAGATAGAAAAAAATAGTTTGGGGTCTCTGTACTCACAATTTAAAAACATCTTTTAGTGAAGTTGTTTTTTTAAATTGCAGGTCTGAAACTGCCACTTTTCAAAAGTTGGCATTTTCTTACTTAACCATTATGTGCCTCTGCTTGTCCCTAGAATAAATGTCTTGGTCAGATGACAGTTGGAATTTCATTCACTTTAGACAGTCACACACAAAGGTAGTTGAGGTGTACCCTGCATATCCAGATGGCCCATCACCAGGCTGATTGGCATTCCTGAGCTAGAGTGGTGGGATGAGTTGACACTTGCACCTTAATAGGACTGTGCCTGTCCGCTCATAAAGAGTTGTCTACCCCCTGTAGTGTGTCTGGAGCCAGGAAGGGAAGAGTATAGTGCAGTACAAAGACCTTTTACTGAAGTATTTTGCCTTCAAAGGCTGAAATGGGTATAAGTACTGGACCTCTGACTCCCTATACTCAGAATACTTCTGTACTAAGGACATTCTGCCAAGAAGAAGAGCTGTGGTGCTCTCAGGAGGGACTGCCAATTTGCGTCTTGCTTTGCTGTGATGGCCTGCTGCTTCTGCCTTGGAAGTGAGAAGATTGGACTTTGCTCTCTGCATCCTGCTTTCTAACGTTCTCCAAGGGCTTGAGTTGAGCTTGACTCCAACTGTAAGTCTCAGGACCATCAAAGACTTCAGCTGCAGTGCCTGGGCTTTTCTGCTGAGAGCCCTACTCTGCTAAGTGGTACCAAATCCAGTTCATGGGCCCTTGGAAGTGAGTTTCCTGTGCGAAACAAGAAGATACCAGTACATCAACTTCGAGTGTGACTTCAGAGCTGGTGCTGTTCTTTGACACTGAGTTGCTGCCTGCAACGGAGCCTTGGTCCCCGCTCAATGCAAAGACTGCAACATCGCCACAGTGCCCCCGAAGATCCACCATAGTAGGAGTCTCAAGCACTGCGTCATCGAAGTCCGTGATGTCCTATTACACCACATCATCTATGGCCCCGTGGTGTAATATCGACACTATGAAATTGACGCCTCGTGGCTTGACCCTCAATGCTTTGTCGACTCCACACCTCCATCTGAAACGATAATACCTCACCAACGCCATATCACCTCCCCTGTGCCTTGCAACGTCTTGGGCGTCAACGGCTCAACGACTCTTCAACAATTCCAGGAACTGACGCCTCCCTTGCTTCAGTGACGCCTCACCTCCGTTGCGCGATGCACCGTCTCAGGCACCGATAGGCCAAATACCTGCACCAACAGTACGGAACCGACACTGCACTGGCCTCAGCGACATCTCCCCTCCCTGGCACCTGGCAATGTCTTTGTTTTGTCATAGTTTCCAAGATACTGTAACCGGGGTCCTTATGACTCCAGAGCCAGCCCTTGCTCCATTGTGGTCAACCCCGAACTTTGACATTTGACTTTGTCAGGCATGTTGTTATAGCCCCAGCCATAGCTATTGTGTTTCTAAGTGATAAAACTGCATTTAATCTTGAAGAATTCATATTTTTTGTTTGGGTATGTTGGAGTTTTGTTGTTTTGAAGTTGTTTTACTCAGATACATTTTGGCTACATTTCCAAACTGGTGTGGAATACTTTTGCGAAGTTTTCACTGAGTTACTGTGTGTGTGCACAAATACTTTAGGTGCGCACAGGTAAACTTAGTGTGTACTACACTTACAGGGTGCATAACACTGCCAACTTGAGACCACATTTATAACAGATGGGAAGAGCAAGGTAGGAGAACACACAACTTTTATAACCTTTCCTAGGAAGGGTCATGTTGTGACAGGCCAGAAGTTGTTGAAATTATTGATATTCACTGAGTGTTTTTTTCAAGGGAGGGCGAGGCTATTTCTGATTTTTAAAATAGTTGTGGAAAGTACCTTGAATAAGAGATGAACTTGGTATAGTGCCACACTATGGTAGCACGTGTTCCTGCTGGTGGTTGCTAGAATCGTGTCATGGAAATTATTTGATTATTTATCATTGGTTACAGTTTCAAGTAACTCTGAGAGTTTGTCAAAATTAAACAATGCTAACTGATTCTCACAGATTAAAATGTATCTGTCTTGGAAGCTGGATGTAAGCAGAAGATGCAGTTCAATCAACCATAATTTCTCAGCAAAGATATTCAAAAAGTTCTTACACTTGGTTTATGGGGCCTAGACCTTACTATTGGAAGCTGTGTTGTTTTACTGTGTAGTCACTATGAAGAGAAGCTTTTGAGACAAGCAGTAGGATTCCGGGAACAGGGGGACGACCAAGAAACCAGGAGAAAAAAATCCACTGCCACAATTACCAGTGTCTGAGATGGCAAGTTGAGACTCCTAATAGAGAAGACCATGAAACTGAAGTGTAGGTGAAGCAGGAAGTGACAACAAAGGCTGTCGACAGAGATTGCATAGGTGGCCATTTAAGTTTGGGAAGAACAAAACTCTCCACGTCCTGTCATAGGACACAGAGCAAGATTGCCATGTTTGACTTGGCTCTCTCTGCAGGCTCATTCCCAAACATTTTGCCTTCACCCCTCTTATTTTGCTGATTTTGTTTTTGTTGTCTTTAGGACTCTGTGCACTTTACCACTGCTAACCAGTGCTAAAGTGCTTTGCTCACTCCCTAAAACATGGTAAAATTGGCATACACTTTGTTGCCATATTTAATTTACGTATAAGTCCCTAGAAAAGTGTTCTACCATATAACCAGGGCCTGTAAATTAAATGTAGTGGGCCTGGAGCACCGATTGTGTCACCCACTTAAGTAGCCCACTTATGCATGTCCCAGACCTGTCGTTACAGCCCAAATGCTGATTTAAACTGCCAATTCGACTTGGTGACTTTGCCTTAAACTCCCCTTTTATTGCATATCTCACCCCTAAGGTAAGCCCTAGGTAGCCCATAGTGCATGGTGGATTGTAATTAAAAGAGTTGGCGTGTACTTTTAACTTTTACATGCCTGGTAGTGAAAACCTTCTACATTTGTTTCTCACCACTGTGAGGCCTACCTCTCCCATAGGATAAAATGGTGTTGCATTATTACATTTAATATGTGCAAGCTTTTGATTGGGAACAGACAAACAGTTCATTTTTGGCATCTGATACATTGGAATGAAGAAACCTCCTTAATGGTAAAGTCGGGTTTTAAGTTACAATTTTGAAAATGTCGCTATTTCTGTCCTAACCATTTAGTGCCTGCAGACTTTTTCTAGGGCGCATGACTGGGTGTAGCTGACAGTTGGACTTTGTTTATTCCATTTAGACAGCCACATAGTAAAGGATTAGGTTTGACTGGATGGGCCATCAACTGGCTGGATGTGGGGGCGAAACTGGGCCAGCCCCACTTGCAACTGAATAGGCTGTTTTCTGTCTTCACACAAAGGACCTGTCACCCTGCATTGTTCATGCAGCCAGCCTAGAGCATGGGAAGGGGAGTCAGCAATCTACAAGCACTTCAAAGGAAATTCCCTAGAAACATCTCCTATTTCAAAGGAGACAGCAGATATAAAATAGAACCTCTAGACCCACTCTTTAATTGTCTTTCCGGACCTCCAGAAGGACTCTCAGAGGACTGCCTGCTGCTTTGTCCTGATGTGTACTTTAGAATTCTGCCTTGAAGTACCTGAAAGGCCTGCTTTGCTGTCTGAAGTCTGTATTGAGCCCTCAGAGGCCTGCCCTGCTGTTTGAGCTCTGTTCTACTGTAGAACCCATGACTACTAGAAGGACTCCAAGGGCTAGTGGGCTGGCCTCCTGATCAGAGCTTCATGGACGGAAAAGGCTCTAACCATCTTGAACCTGCACCTGGACCGAGAGTGAGTCTGGACCCCACAGGTGGGTTCCCCCCAATCCTTGGCAGTGGTGCTATCGGTGGCCAGATAGCCAAAATCCAATTGTGGGACTTACATTTTTTTAACTACTCTGAGCACCAAGAGAAGACTAGGACCAACCTCTCATTTATCTACCCACGATGCATCACTGGTTGGCCTGATTTCATGGAAGCTCCCGCTCTGTTTTTCTCTACAGCAGCAAATTCTGTTCACTGGTACTTTAGTAAAGGGATATCTAGCCTCCTGGAACTCCTGTCAGCTACAACATTCAGCGTTGTCCTGTTTTAGAATGTTGTCTTCTAAAAAAAGAGTCTGAACATAGAAATCTTCACTGCAACTTCATTCAGAGTCTCTCCGATGATAGCGCTTCCTCCTCGGACACCGCCTGCAGACCTGCCCCGCTGAACATTATCTTCCCAGAACAATTTCCTTAGGTAAGTGCCAAAAGGGCCCAATCCACTTCTTGTACCTGACCCGCGCTCTATTGTGGTCTGCCATATTTTTTTACTTTGATCCGGTCTTACATGACAAGATGTCCAGGGTTGACACTTTGGTCTTTTAGGCAGTATATTTTACCTTAAAATTAAAAAATCACAACTCCAGTACTACTAATTAGAATTTTGTCGTGTTGGTGTAAAAACATTGAACAAAACTTTCTATATTTTTCTAAATTGGTGTGGGATTTGTCTTGTGTTGTGTTTCACTTTATTTCTGTTTGTGTGCTGCATAACTACTTTACAGATTTCCTCTAAGATAAGCCAGACTGCATTTGTGCACTAACAGAGGGTTAAGCACAGGTAATTTTAGTGACTTTTGAGGTTCCCCCTGACAGGGATTGTGGTTGCTGCTTGAGCAGGGTTGACATCCCACTCAAACAACAACCTAGTTTCTCACAAGCCAGATCTAGAAGATGCATGTAAAATGCTACAAGCAATATTAGTGTGGAGTGTGGCATTGAAAGAATTTTTAAAGCACGCAAAGGTCTGTTTTTTGGTAAGCAGAAATCCTTCTGAAAGAAAACAAATTCATTTGGCTTCAGGAGGCTCAAGGAAAAAAATACCCCATCATCCTCCACTCCCATTGGAACAGCAAGTGAACATGCAGCATCACATCCATGACATGCAGTCTCTGTAAAAGGAACACAACATCATTCTGGTTCAAAGTTCAGAGGCTACGTCAGCGGCAACTGTGCTTTGTGACACCCAGTGTTTCAAGCAGCAACTATGTCTGACCAGAATGGGAAGATACCAGTGAATATAAGGTGCCAACAGGCTGTCATGCTGGACAGGCAGGAAAACCCACTCCTCAAAACGACAATGGTGCTCCAATTTTCTGCTGTGTGGGAATAGCTGATAAAAACTATCTGTTATTGTAAATATCAACAACTCTGCAGTTAAGATTGAGTCCAACAGCCTGAACAGTGTACTTAAAGATATCCAGTGTCTCTATTTCTCTCTCTCTCTTAAACTGCTTTTTCTATCAATCTACTGCCAACCAGCATACACATTTGTTGTATGTTCATCAGTGGGCTCAAGAGCATGATGGTAATAGTATGCCTCCCGTTTGATTTAGATTGCCAGGTAAGTGCAACCCTAACACCAGTGCACTTGTATTAGTTCCTGTTTCTATGTGCCTCATTGACATGTACCTGGTACTCTTTTTGGTGCTTTGATAGGTTAAATATCTCCTCTTAAGTTTTCAGGGATTACACCCTACCACAGACGCACTCAGAAGAACAAAATATTTGCATGTGGTACCCCTTGATTGTAGGCGTCACTTGGTGTGATTCTTTGCATCTGTTACGCCAGGGCTTGAGACTTACAATTTTTAATTTTAAGAGACTTTAGATGCATTGGGATCTAGTTACAAACTCCATTTATTAGTATCTGCAAGGGTACTACTAAAGTATGACAAAATGTGATTCACAAAGATAGGAATGTAAATCTTTACCTTCGTCTCTCATATCTTTTCTATAGAGAGATCCTCACACATTAAAGTTTACTACTTAGGGCCCGATTCCGATGTTGGACGGACCTGTCGGAGGTTCCAGCCCAGGAAATGGGACGCAACCATGCCTATTCTTTATAATAGGAGCATGCATTCAGATCCAAATGCATGCTCTCATTGCAAAGAACAGAGGTGCAGTTCATCCATTCACCCTATTGCAGGCACCTCAAGGCGCCTGCCACCGCATGCAGGGATCAACAGAGGGGCACACCATTTGGCGGCCTTGCACCCATGGGGGCGTTGCTGGGGACCCCAGGGACAAATTCCCAATATTTTTCCTGCCCTAGGCACTCGTAGTCTGCAGAGGGTCCCTTTTCTTTGCATTGAAAGTCCATCTCCCCTCATTGCTAACCATGGGTGCAACAACCTCCCATGGAAAGAAATTGGTGATAGGGACCTCAGATAAACTCCCATAGGAAATATTTCATTGAAAGAAATTATTTAAAATAGGTTAATATAAATAACTCCTCTTTGTGTGACATCTCATTGGGGGCAACCTTAGTGTTTTGATGTATTGCGGCCGGCCCGGCCGCAGAGATATCCTGGTGCTTGTGACAGCGGATCCTGATGCTTGTTAACACGAGCACCCCAAGAAATCGAGGAGGCATCAAGATTGGATGGGATTGGTGTCAAGACGGCTGTAATGTGCTCACCTCCATATTTGCAAGGCGGGCAGTGACACCGATTGGGGTGTAATCAGGAACTTCTTGAGTCCATTTCATGCCAAAGACTGCATCTACCATAATGCTGTGCATGCTGACGCCCACCGGGGCGGAACTATCAATTTCAAATAAAGGGAGTTCCTCCACACAGCTGCTGTCTCCGTGTCTCAGTGCTCACCTGTGATCAAGGGCTCACCGCTCAAAACACGTTTGGTGTTTTGAGGGAAGTGAACAGAGCAACCAAGTTGCCGCCGCCGGTGTTGTCAGTGCGGTAACTCCTCTTTGTGTGACTTCTCCTTGGGGGCAACCTTAGTGATTTGATGTATTGCGTCCGGCCCGGCCACGGAGATATCCCGCTGCTTGTGACAGCGGATCCTGGTGCTTTTCAACACGAGCACCGCCAGGAATCAAAGAGGCCTCAACATCGGATGGGATTGGTGTCAAGGCGGCTGTATCGTGCTTATCTCCATATTTGCAACGGGGGGCAGTGACACCGATTGGGATGTAATCAGGAACTTCTTGAGTCCCTTTCATGCCCAAAGACTGCATCTACCATAATGCTGTGCATGCTGACACCCACTGGGGCGGGACTATCAATTTCAAATAAAGGGAGTTCCTCCACACAGCTGCTGTCTCCGCGTCTCAGTGCTCACCAGTGATCAAGGACTCACCGCACTAAACGCTTTTGGTGTTTTGAGGGAAGTGAACAGAGCAGCCAAGTTGCCGTCGCCGGTGTTGTCAGTGCGGTAACTCCTCTTTGTGTGACATCTCTTCGGGGGCAACCTTAGTGTTTTGATATATATATATATATTACCTACTGGCGGTCGCCAGTAGGTATATATAGTTAGGATTTTTTCTCTATGGGTTTTTTGAAAATTCTATGTCTAATAACTTTGGCGTTTGTGGACGGAATTGGCTGAAATTTTCAGGAAAATGGCACATTTTGTTTCTGAGCAGCCCCTGAAAATTGGGGGGGGGTTCGTCCAGGGGGGGTCGAGAAAAAAGGGGGGGTCCCAAAACGTGTTTTTAACATTGAGTTTTCCATAGGGCGGTTGGCCTCACTTTTAGCCCGAACGGCTGAATGGATTTGCACGAAACTTGGCAAAATTGTAGGGACTGGTAGCCCGATGTGCCTTTTGTAGGTCTCAATATATGTGCTCCAGTGGATTTTGAGAAATTAACGTTTAAAAAAAGATATATATCTGTAACAGCGGACCGGGCAGCGCTCCAGTTCGCGTACTTTTCGCGCAACGGAGCTTTGTGAAGCGAAGCTGATTGGTTCTCCGGCGTCTGTCAACATTCCAAACAGTCCGTAGCGGCCGCCATCTTGTCTCTCGGTAGGATCGAGAGACAAGAGGAGGCGAAAGGGAAGGGGCAAATGACGATAAGGGGGCATAGTAGATCCTCCCTGACCTCTTAGGTTTGATGTACCATTTTGCCAAGGTTGGTGTAATTCCGTTCAGCCATTCAGGCTGTAGACGTATCTAAATGTCAATAATCGAACGGCTGAATGGATTTGCACGAAACTTGGCAAAATATTAGGGACTGGTAGCCCGATGTGCCTTTGCTAGGTCTCAATATATGTGCTCCAGTGGATTTTGAGAAATTAACGTTCCAAAAAAGATATATATCTGTAACAGCGCTCCGCTTCGCGTACTTTTCGCGTTACGGAGCTTTGCGAAGCTGATTGGTTCTCCGGCGTCTGTCAACATTCCAAACAGTCCGTAGCGGCCGCCATCTTGTCTCTCGGTAGGATCGAGAGACAAGAGGAGGCCAAAGCGAAGGGGGAAATGACCATAAGGGGGCATAGTAGATCCTTCCTGACCTCTTAGGTTTGATGTACCATTTTGCCAAGTTTGGTGTAATTCCGTTCAGCCATTCAGGCTGTAGACATATGTAAATGTCCTATGGAAAATTGCATGGGGAAAACACATTTGAAAGTGTTGAAATTTACAACCAATTAAAATGTTACTTTGGTTTTGTATTTGTGTGTGATGAAAGTTAATTGGTTATGTATATATGTCAAATGAGAGGAAACCACAGCCATTTTGTGATACTACTGTCTGAGGTACATTTGTGAGGAATTTTTGGTGGTGAATTTCTGGTGTTTGATTTACACAGTACTAACACTTCTCCTACTTTTAAAAAGGTGAGTTGTTAATTTGTAAGGGGAACTATGTTGTACACTTGAAGATAATTTGAAAAATGTTTTCTGTTATTTATTTGCAGTCCTTTCTGTTATACTAAATACTTGATAAAGTTAGTTTTATATTATGTATTACTAAAAACGATAAATGAAAGTGATTATTTTTTTCTGCAATTTACAGCAAGCAATTTCAAAATAAAATGGCTCACAATGAAGAGACCGTGGCAATTTCTTTTGAATTGTCCACTACATTGATTGAAATTGAGAGCACCAATAATGAAATATTGTCACATGGAGGAGATGACTTGTATGATTCCATTAGATTGATTGAAATGGACAGCACCAATAATGAAATATTGTCACAAGGAGGAGATGACTTGAATGATTCCACTACATTGATTGAAATTGAGAGCACCAATAATGAAATATTGTCACAAGGAGGAGATGACTTGTATGATTCCATTAGATTGATTGAAATGGACAGCACCAATAATGAAATATTGTCACAAGGAGGAGATGACTTGAATGATTCCACTACATTGATTGAAATTGAGAGCACCAATAATGAAATATTGTCACGAGGAGATGACTTGAATGATTCCACTACATTGATTGAAATTGACAGCACCAATAATGAAATATTGTCACAAGGAGGAGATGACTTGAATGATTCCACTACATTGATTGAAATTGACAGCACCAATAATGAAATATTGTCACAAGGAGGAGATGACTTGAATGATTTTTTTGATCAATCTGTTGATGGCGAATTTATCGAATGTTTGGAGACCATAGAGTTACAAGAATCATCATTGCAGACTTTTCATGAGGAAATTGCTGATGAGGACATGTTACTAGTTCTTTCAAATTTAGAAAATTCTGAAGAATAAATTTATATTTAGAAATCAAAAATTGTTTGAGACATTATTCATTTTTATTTTTAATTTATGAGGTTGTAGCGAAGTGATTGTAGTATAAAATGAGACTTATAGTATAGAGTGCAACATTTTTATGTTACATGGTAAGTTTACTCATATTTACTTCCCTTCTGCCACTATATTATCTCCAATGTGTATTTGACATCTCTTCTTCATCTCCGGCCTCCTTTCTCTCACTGTGTGTCTCCGATGCATCTTATCGCTGCTATTTTGTGTAATTACAGAAGAGAGTAAAATAAAATAGTTCGGAACGTGAAAAGGGGGCAAAGTAGAGTACCCCTCACCCCGTAGGCCTTTTCAGGCGGTCCCAAAAGGATCAGTTTCTGCTTTCCTGAGAGATTATGGTATGAGTTCCATATACCACAATAATTTGCATTACAACATGCAAGATATCTATCTCCTATTACCAACTTTTGGAGATATTCGCGCTAAGCGCGAATATCTCCAAAAAGTTATACCTGCCCTGAGCAGTTCTTAGCCATGTTATCCAATGGGAGGTGGATAACATGGCTAAGAGCATTAGCTCGGTAATGCATGAATATCGCTGACTTTTTAGCGATATTCATGCATTGCGGCCGTTTTTATCGCATTTGCGATAAACCTTGATAATAGCAAGGTTTATCTTCGATAATTTCTGACGATGCTTAGCGGTAAAAAATTCGTTGGTAAGCATCGTTAGCGATAAATATCGCTTAACTTTGGTAATATGCACCAACGTCTGTTAACGTTCGATTCGAAGGAAATGAGGAAGTGTTGAAAAACATTGTTTGCGCCATCTTGCCTTTTTTGAAATGCCACACTTTTGTCGTGCACGGCAGCCATTTTAGATGCCTTGACCAGACCCACTCTCTGCACGCTGTCGATTCGTAGCATGGCTCCCCACCCCCGCAAGCATCTTCCCCAGGCACTGGTCACCCCCGCTCTCTGTCTTATGCATGGGCAATAAACCTCCCCCCATCTGCGCTGCTCTTCCCTGAGAATCACACTCTGTGCCCGCCCGACACCTCCCTTTCGCCCTATTCACTACCGCACCCTCTGACACTCCTCTTCCTCTGTGTCCGATTGTCCAGGCTATCAGCTAGCCCTGCAGATGTAGTTTATGGCTCCAGCTGTAAAGAATCACCCCTCTTTAAAGGAGTTATAGTAGATCAAGGCCCACGCCCGATGAGATCCGTCACACCACACGTGTTCCTACTATCTGAAAACCATCCTGTATTGTGATTGGGGAGGGGACCGAGCCTGAAGCGGAAGATTCCAGGAATGACTCTTTGTACATCAAAGTTTTTACAATTATGTGTCACATTAAAAATATATAGCACTCCAACAAAGTAGTAGGAATATAAAACTTTAATAACATATAAATATATACAACAAAACAAAAACAGTAAAAACATTTAAACAACGAAGAGACCGTGGCAATTTCTTTTGAATTCCTGATGAGGACATGTTACTAGTTCTTTCAAATTATGAAAATTCAGAAGATGTTGCCTGGGGGTGGGTCGTCAGTAGCAGTCTGTTGTGCGAATAGTTCCAAGGCAGCAGAACGCGCTGAAATCTAGATGGCACGAAAGTGATGTCTAGTAAGTTGCCGCCCAGCAAATAACGGCGTGGGGCGCCACGGGGGTGAGTGAGTCCAGTAGGCACCACAGCTATTCTTACCGGCATTGCAGAATTACTGCTGGGGACAATGCCTGTGCTGTAGCAGGGTCACAGCAGAAACAAAAAGGATTCTGTTGAAGATGTTGTTGGTTTTCAATTTGAAAACAGTTCTGGTGTCAATTGCTATGCTAATGTAGTGGTTAATGTTTTGTTTTCTCTAGAAAATGTAAAAGAGGGGGAGGCAGTCCAAAGTTCCGTTAAAAGGGCAAAGGAAAGGATCGGTGGTTTGAACTATCAGTCAAAAAGGGGAGGGGGTGCAACAATTTTTCCTACCGGGTCACACTGTGCTTTCACCGGAACTGAGGTCTGCAGGATTCTAGTAATTCAAAGTGAGGCTGGCGCCAGCATGGGAGCGCCGACGTCCCGCGGATACAGTTTCGTCACTCCACGGGCGATCATGGCAGTCATTCCCCATCGGGGGTGTCTGCGGGGGTCGGAGACTCCCGCGGCTCCTGTAGAATCTTCAAGGTCGTGGAGGACTACGGTGGTGGAGTCAACCAGTGACCGGGCCATTTCTTTATGCTGGGCCCGCTCTTGCCAGGTCGACCGCCATTTTGAGAGTTCGGTAGCTACTGGCGATCGCGGGGTCAAATGAGCGGACGGGCTCCACCCTGCCGGGCGAGACGTTGCAGCATCGCCACAGTGGAAGAACCCTTTTCCGGGCGCTTGGAGCGCCGAGGGTGCAGGTGGGAAGCCTCCACTGGGGAGGCGGGAGAGGCCTGTTCGCATCGTCTCTCCCTCCCAGTGCACCCCACGGCGTCTCGCTTGAGATTTGTTATGGCCGGACCAGGCGATGAGGACGAGGGGGGGGGGGGGTCGGAGGCATGTGCAAGACATCCCCCCCCAGTGTTGTCGCAGCCATTATTCAAGAGAGAAGAAGTGTCCCGTCCGTCTTCGGGCCGGGCTTCCGGTGGATGTCGGCCGGACGCCCCTGGCTCTGGCCCCATGAACGGGTTTCTTGGTTTATCAGCTGCAGCCGGATCCCGTCGGCCTCGGCCCCCCGACCGTTGGTGGCCGGACCGGAAGAGCACGTGGCGGGACTACCTGCAACTCTCAAGGGCCACCGCGGCCGGACTGGGAGAGAGAGGGGAGGGTCGAGGAGACATTCCCCCCCCCTGAAACTCTTCAGCGTTGTAAAGGCAATCCCCTGGCCGGGTCCCGCTGGCCTCGGCCTCTCCTCCGGCTACACCCTACGTTAGGATCTCCTGGCCGAGGCGTGGCAGCAGGATCCGCCTTATATGGGCTGCTCCCGGCTGGGCGTAGCCGCAACCCTGCCCCACCTTGGAAGTTTCCAGAGTGGGGGCGGATGTTCTACTGACTTGCATTTTCCCTAGTCTATCGATTTTTTTGGCGTGGCAGGCGGTGGGACAGCGAGGGGTGATTTGGTTTCTCTTACTGTTTTTCTGGTCTCTCACCACTGGCATATTTCTAACGTTTTCTTGTTTCTAGGACATTAATAGGTTTTATCATTACGTTATGTTATCGTTTCTTTGTTCGTTGTTTAATAAAAGTTTATGTTCATCAGTGGCCTACTGATTTTCGTTTTCCTATTCTTTTCTTTCCAGGTTGTTTCATGCTAAAGTTTCTGTTAACAGGATACAGTGATCACTTCGTTATTATTGCATATGTCCTTTTCACTAGGGGTGCTCTCTGGTCGGGCCAGATGACGTATCTCTAGTAAATGGTCCGGGTGAAACAGGTGCATCAATCAGTGGGGAGTAGATAGGCATGACAGATTACAACGGGGGAGAAAGGTCCGCATTACGTACCCTTTCACTATTTGCAAAGATTTTCCTACGTATATTTGCAAACAGGGAATACCTCCAAAAAGAACCAATTCCCAAACAGTCAATGTTTGGGGAAACAATCAATCAATGAGGAACGAAATAGGCACGACGTGTTAAAGGTTTGCGTTACCTACCCTTCACTATCTGCAAAGGGAGAGAGAATATTCCTATTCTTCCTCGTTTGCAGGCAGAGAAGATTCTTAAGAGAACCAACTTCGAACAATTCAATGCTCGATTCAAACAATCAAGAAGGGGTACTGTGAACACAAATGAACGCCGCTTATGTACATACACATTGGTATTATCAACAGGTTGTTCCTAATGTTTCTATTTTAGGGAGGTCAAAAAGAGATCCCATTAGTGGCCTACTGATTTTGCTCGATTCCTTTTCTTTTTTTACACGATTTTTCGCTATCTGCAAAGACTAAACAGAGTATTGCGACTCTGTGCTTGTTTGTAAATAGAGAATGAACCAAAGAGAACAATCAATCAAATGGAGAGAGAAGCAGGCACGACGGATTACAACGGGGGCAAAGGCCTGCGTTAACTACCCTTCACTATCTGCAAAGAGAGAGTACTCCAAATAGAAATGAGGGGTGGGGGGCAGCATTCAAAGCAGATCAGTGTGCATAAACACGAAAATGTTTTTACTTACCACGTACTTGACATTCGACAGCTTATGATATTTGCTATTAAAAAACCATTGAAATTCACTGAAAAAACCATAGGTTATAGACCATATATAGTTAGGAATTAGCATTTAAAAAACCTTATTTTACTCACACAAAACCATTGAAATTCCATATATAGTTAGTTGCACTAACTATATATCGCGCACCCGCAATCCACTTCTGATCATGTCACATATTACATCATTCATGACATGGTCAGTGACATCACTGATGACATCACTGATGACATCTCAAATGACATCACTGATGACATCACTGATGACATCTCATTTGACATCATTCTTGTGCTAATACAATAAACCTCTTCAGACTCTAATATAACCTTAGATACACTCAGTGTATACAGACACTCACACACTGCCACTCATCCATGGAGTTACTCACACACCCAGTCAGTCATGCAAAGAAACAATCTCACCTCCATTTCTTCAACTATACAGTTAAACACACCTTACTTATTGAAACATATACTAACACATATTTACTCTCTTATACAATCCCTGATACAAGTTCACAATGATCGATACAACCACTCACTCATTCAGTGGCTCTCATGCACAGTTATTTATATATGCCAACTCTCACATGTACTGTGTTTTACATATGTATTTAGTATGACATGTAGCATTGAGATATCCATTCACTCATCAATACACTCATGCACACAGTCAACTGCCCATGTAGCTGTTTCCACATGCACTCTTGAACTCATACACCTAGTGAATAAACTGCTCACACATCTATGCACAGAGTCACACACCTTACAGCCACCCCCACACAAACTCAATCTCCCATAGAAATACTTGGGCAACCAATTAATAACACATATAGCCTCTTGTATAGCTAATGATCAACACATGCAGCAGTTTACATCACAACAGACATAATGATGCACAAATTAAGACAGTTTAGTCACTAACCCATGCATTCAGTGAGACATATTTAATCACTCACTCATACAGTCAGTCACGCACCTACTAAATCCTTCATCCAGACACTTATACATCCACTCATTCTTCAATATGTAAGACATATTTTAACTTTACAGAAACATACAGTCACTGGATGTTGTCATCAGTCATGTCATCAGTGATGTCATTTGAGATGTCATCAGTGATGTCATCAGTGATGTCACTGACCATGTCATGAATGATGTAATATGTGACATGATCAGCAGTGGATTGCGGGTGCGCGATATATAGTTAGTGCAACTAACTATATATGGAATTTCAATGGTTTTGTGTGAGTAAAATAAGGTTTTTTAAATGCTAATTCCTAACTATATATGGTCTATAACCTATGGTTTTTTCAGTGAATATATATATATATACACATATAAACATAGTTAATATTTAATTAGAAAAGTATTTTAACAAATGGTTTTACATTTTCAAATAATGTAACATTAATTTTATTAAAATATAATAAATTACTTTAAATTAATTATATACATCACATGTTATCCTATTTTTTCTACATAAATATACTTGTTTACTTTTTCCCATATTTAACTATGGAGGAACTTCACAGTCAAGATAGACATCGCCCTATGGTAAAGTATATTGAAAAGTCAAAAAGTTAATTAAACTTTATAATAAATGAGAACAATATTTTCAACGCTACATTACCATAAATTAATTTGATAGATGTAAATTATTAATCTGAAGTTAAGACCAATAAATATATTTCAACCTACTTTAAAACATTTTTTTACTATGCATTAATAATTAGTTAGAGTGATGTATAGTATCAATTAAATGTAATTCAATTATATTATAACATAGATTTAATATCTCATTAATTTATAAATTCAAAAACATTGAATAAACAATAATATAATTAAATAATGCATATATATTCTTTTAGTTTTGTAACATTAAGGACTATTTTTGTTTGTATTTTTAACTATTTGATATAATGTAACATTATTTTCTATGTCCCTTCCTCCATGAGATGGATGTACTACTGTTTCGTTTTTGGCAATAATACTTTACACCCATACATTTGGCTCCACTTCCTTTTTTCAGGGGGTGGACACTTGTAGGTCTACACTTTTGAGTAACTTTACACTCGGAGTTTGGGAATAGCCAAAAACAGTAAAGTTACTCAAAAGTGTAACGGTAAATTACACATGAAAATTCCTGCCAAGTGAGTATGTTTGTGTTTCAACTTATTCCTTGCTAGGCAGTTGTGATAATTGCTGCAGCTGTATTTTTGTTGCCAGGAGATTGCAATTAATTTTAATAGTAATAATAATAATAAACAAAATACTTTATTGGGTAAGGTTATCTCCTTGTTTTTGCTTTATTCGCCCAAATTGGCAGGGTATGGCCAGACATGGGGTCCCTTGCTCACTTTGCCACTGGATTTAAGTTGGCCTGGCTGATAAAGGGTGTTCAAGGGAGCTTAATATAGTTGGCTCTGAATTAGCGCCAGCCTGCATAACCTTATTGTAAGTTAATTGAAACATGGTGTTAACCATTTCGTACCTGCATCAAGCAACACTGAACAATATGCATACCATGTGCAACAACGACTCTTCAAAGCAACCACAATGTTTTCATTTTACATCTACCCGGGTGCGTTCCCAAGCAGGGATGAAATCATTTGGTGGGAAATTGCTCATTCTAAGTATGTTTCAAGTTAATTGAAACACAATTATTGTTAGATATTGTTAGATATTGTTGCGAGAGAGGAAAAGTATAGGAATTTAAAACAATCCGTCCATGTGCTTTTTTGGGGCTAAACAGGTGTTTCAGGTAGTTGTGAGGCTAGTTTTACAATTTTGTTCACCCTCCATTTGAAAATGGATGCAGAGGCTGTTGTAGACCAACGTCCATCCAGACCCAACTCAGTTAATGAGGATTCCAAATATCTGTGGCAAGGGTTGTCCAGTCTGGGAAATTCCATCTCCTGCAGCATGTGGTAATCCAGTGTATTTTAGATCCATACATACAAGAAAAGAGAAGCTTGGCATTAATACATCTAAAAATAGGTTCAAATTAGGGGTAGCTTAATTTCTTTTGAAGCCTAGCAAAAGCAAACAGAAAAGGTTTAAGACTTCAGCTTTACTCCTTGCATTTGTAAATTAAGGGAACCCCGCTTATTAAACTTACCTCGCAAATAAGTGTAGCTGGGAACTGTTTCCAACTTTTCATCTAAATAACATATCACTTACTTGTTAAAATGGTTAGCAAATGTCGGCACCTTTGTCTTTTTCAGATTGATGAATATTTAGTTTAGTTTAATGTATGCAGCAAATGAGGTCAGCATCCTCTGGAGTGCCACCGGGGTCTTGCAGTACATTATCGCCTGCATATCGGAGGCTTGAAATTGGGTGACCATTCATTTGAGGAGGATTAAAAGAGGGATCAATCTTTTATATCCACTATGTACAGTGTAAATAATAAGGGCACCAAGACACAGTCTTGTTTAAGCCCAGTCTAAGTCTTGATTTTTTTTGTGACAGTAGAGCCATCCCCCAACTTTACTACAACCCATGTGTCCATGTTTAACATCTCAATTGCCTTTAGCAACATAGGTGGGATGTTCATTTTTTTAGTTTAGCCCGCAGCCTTTGTCTTGGAACGCTACCAAAGGCCGTTTTTAGATCTGTAAGGGAGGTGTGAAGGGAAAGCTTCCCTGCATGGAGCTTTTTGATAAGAATAGATAGAGTGGTCCATGTTAGAAATCATACCACTTCTTTGTTGACAGTAGGGCTGGACTGGCTACCGGGCGTTTCTGTGTGCTGCCAAGCTGAGGGCTAATTTCTCTGCGGTGGGGGCTTATTTCGTTGATGGGGACCTGCGTGCGCTTTGAAATAAAAAAAGCAAAACGAATTTCGTTTTGCACACGCAGGTCCCCATCCACGAAATCAGCCCCCAGCTCGGCAGCACACTCAACTGGCCGGTAGCCAGTCCAGCCCTGGTTGACAGCCTGTCTGTCCTGTCACGATGACTTTAAGACGATCAACCAATGCCTCTAAATCCGTCAGTAACAAAGATGCAAACATTTTTGCCTCTGTATCTATCAAGACAATGAGATTATAATTTGCCGGATTTCCTGGATATCCGTATTTTAAAATGAGATCTAAAACTGTTCATCTCCAGGGGTCAGGAATATCATTTGTGCAAAGGCAGTAATTATACAGGGAAGCCAAGATTTCAGAACAGAACAGCCCCTTTCCCTTAAAGCGGGCTGCGGACAACTCATTAGGACCTGGCACAACATCTTTCTTTGACTTCATAATAATAATAGGAACTTGATTAAGACAATGTCAGAATCTTCATTCAAGTTTTCAACCGAACTCTGGTAATATGGTTCAAAGAAATTGTTATCCTATAGTTTTTTTGCATGAAACCTTTTCTTGAAACCTCAGATCTTCCGCAAAAAGAGAACATGTCAACGAGCCTTCTCTGGCTCTTCACCAAAAATTTGGAACTCTCTTCCACCTAAAGTTCGTAGAATCTCTTCCAAGGTTGCTTTCAAACTGGAAGCAAAAAGATTCCTGATGAATAAGTTCTTACCTTAACATGAGGGACGATTGTCAGCTCTAATCACATTGGACATACTACAGTATTGGTTGTTAATCCTGTTTATTATTATTGTATTTGCTCTCTTATGTCATTATGTTTCATTGACTAGCCCATTCTTCGTTACCCCAGGTTTATAAAGGATCTGTTATTTGTGCACTATATGATTCAATGCCTATTAGATTCCCCATTTGATTCTTGTTTTGATCTGTTACCTTCCTTTCCCTCAAATTGAAAAGCGCTCTGATATCCTTCGGGATCAAGTTCGCGCGATATATATTAATCAATAAATAAATGATTAATCCAGATGCACTGCTCACACTGTTGCTCCCTGGTGATATGCTATTCATAAAATTCTAAAATGTATTACTGTTGTTTGTAGAGCAGTAAAGATGAAGCATAGCTCAGGTTTTGATCAGAGCAACATGCTTAGCTTCCCAGATTGCTTTTTTAGGAAGATCTTAGCGTTTTAATTCACAAAACTTGTAGGGGGCTTCCTTCTGGGGATAATTTGTTTGATCTTCTTCTCTCAGCATTCAATCCTCTCTTTTGAAGAAGTAGGGCTTTAGAACACAACTGATTATTCTTCCCACAAGCAGTCCAGGGTGCTGACTTTAAATCAATGACCAAATTACACCAAAAGTGAATCTGTGAATTTAGACAAAGTTGCAGAACAAACCTGGGTAGTGAGTGATAGCAAGTCCTCATTTGTGGCAGTACTCCCTAATGAAAACCATTCTATTCGGCATATCACAATTTGCTCGTTAATTGCGCCAAATTATCTTTTTTTTAATTCAAATTAAATGCATATGATTCACCGATCATTGGATGGATACATTCATTCGGATTAGTTAAGGACCTTTCCTCAAAGAAGTGCTCTACATAAACACTGGTTACCAAGGATTTGGACTTAGTTCACAATTTAGTACTAGAGACATTCATTTAAGGATTACAAGCTCAAATAACTGAAGTCATCCTTACCATGATTAGAAACTCAATTGCACCTATTTCCAGGAGGAGCTAGTTAACCCAGTGTATTGTACAGACATGTTTGCATTGCTTTAAATCATATATGTCATTCATATTTTGACAGTAGTTGGAAAATGAATGTATATTTCCCAGTTTGAAAGCACAATCCTAACAGTATTCATTGTGTTATAAATGAACTATGTGTATTGAGAATCATTCAGATAGCACACTTGATTTGAAGCTCCCTGAAGTAGTCATTGATATAATAATTTAGGTTATTCCATAAATTATTTACAACATTTATTTTTAGAATTCATTTCTAGGAAGTCATAGAGTTATCAGCGACCACAGACAGTGGGTTATACTGAGATTATCATAAGGTATATCAGGTGTTACAGTAGAAGTAGTGAACTGTAATCTCATTAATCAAACAATAAACAAAAATCTGTTGTAGATATCAAGACCTCTGCAGTTACGTTTTAATCTGATAGTAAGAGCAGGCTAGCTAAAAAAATCCAGTGTCTCTGTTTCTCTCTCTTGCACCATTGCCATTTCCCCCGATCTACTGCCAATCACCATACATGTTCTTTGTATAACTGTCAGTGGGTTCAAGCAAGTGTGGATAATAGCATACCTCCTGTTCGATTTAGATTGGCAGGAAAGTGCAAACCTGACACCAGTGCATTGGCATTGCCTTATTGACGTGGCCTGGTACTCTTTTTGGTACTTTGATAGAAACTGGCTTAAATGTCTCCTCTTAAGATTTTAGGGAGTAAACCCTTCCACAGATGCACTAAGAAAAACACAACATTTGCATGTGGTGTATAGGACCCAAACACAAACCTTAGGCCTCTGACTCATTTTTCTTGATGCACCAAAGACCATCAGAGAGCAGGAGGCCAATTTTATTTGTTCAAGGCTTCAGAGATATGCCACATCACCACTCTCCCACATCAGGTAAGTCTCCAGAGAAGAAACTCTCTCCAATCAAGAGAGCTAATTGCTACACTGAAGTAGATAGAGCTGTAATGTGTGATTCCAACAGCCGTTTAAAATGTTCAGTTCCCTTTGAAGTGCTTGAAGTGTCCTTACTCCCCTGTCCTGGCTCCAATCTGGCTGCTTGAAGAATGCAGGAGTAACGAGGCCTTTGTGTGGATGCAGAGTACAGCCTCCTTAGTTGCAAGTGGAGCTGTACCAGTTCTGCCCCCATCCTGACAGTTGATGTACCATCCAAGTACACCTAATCCCTCCATTGTGTTGCTGTCTGGGAGGAATAAACAAAGTCCAACTGCCAACTACACCTGGTCGTGTGACACACAGGATAGGCCGGAGGCACCAAATAGTTTAGGAAAGGGAGATGCCAACTTTCTAAAAGTTTACAAAAAATAATGGAGGGAGTGCTTGAATTAATCTCAGCCACTGGTAATTAGGTAATTACACGGGCTGCATCCCAATATATCATTATTTTGCAGATCCTGTCACCTCAGTTTGAACCCAGCTATATGAAAATCAATCTTGACTCTGCTCCAATCAGAAAAGTCCAGCCTGAACTGCCAACCCAGGTCCCTACTGAACCTGAACACAAGCAACCCATTATCTGTTTTGTCTAGTTATGGGCTCATCAGCTAAGTATAGCTTGGGTACAGTGACACAGTGTTCCCACGAGGAGCATGGTCAAGACTGATTTGTCTATGGCTGGGTCCAGACTGAGGTGGCATAGTGAGGAAAAGAATGATGGGTTGAGATGCTACCCGGAGTGATCGCCAGTGATTAGACACATTTCAAGCATTCCTCCCATTACCTTTTGTGTGTTTCAACTATCTAAAAGTGACATTTTTAAAATTGCCACTTAAAATCTGACTTTCCCATCAAAGAGGACTTTTAATTATAATTTCTCACACCCCAAGCATGACATTCTTACCTGTCCCCAATCAAAATGTAGCACTTATTAAATGTAATAAGGCAACTCAATGTCATCCGATGGGAGAGGTGGGCCTCACAGTAGTGAAAAATTTGATGCACAATCCTTTTGATACTCACAAGACCACCAATGCAAACACCTTTGTAACTGCCAAACTCCTTCAATCTTCAAGGTTGGGCCATGGACTATAGAGATGTGGGCAGTTTTAAACGTGGGCAATTTAATTAATTTGGCTCCAGTGACATTAACATTTCCACTGCTATCACTTCCTTGAGCAGAGATTCTCGTATCTTAACCCCTTTGCCGTGGCCGCGATTTCGCGACAGTGTGGCACTTCCGCAAAATGGACGGGGTCGCGTCAGCCGTTGGCCGATGGCAGCAAGCAAGGGGTTAATTGTCGAGTATAATAATAGAATAACCACCACCATTGGTCGTATGGACCTTTGATAGTCAACAAGGAGAGATGATAAGGAGCAATGACTATCATCAATATCAATTATCGTCAATTACCATCATCAGTGAAGATCAATTGGGGCTTCACAAGAATCGACAAAGAGATTTGGTGTGAGTTTAAAGAGTGCTATTAACAAATTAAATTAAATCAAATTTATCACAGACTAAAGTAATCCATAAATCAATATTTCAGGAAGAGATAAACTGCTACATTATTGAGAATTGCAAATATGATAGAGAAAATGAAGCACATGTATTCCATAAAGGAAAGTACCCTTATCTAAATTAATGAAGATTGGCTATAAAGGGCATATCATTTTAGCAAGCAAGCAAGGTAGGGTGTCAGTTTCAGAAACCCAAATAAAGGGCTCTGATGAGAGAATAATATTGCACAAGCATGAAGCCAAAATACTCAAGTAATGGAAATTGGCAGCAGCTGAAAAATATTTTCAGATCCAAGTCAGCAGGCATACCTAAGGTCTGCCACCTAAGTTCTGCAGTATGATCTCATTTATAGTCTTTGTGAGTGAAAGGGAAGCCATCTGAAAGAAGGAGGCTCTCTAATCTAAGGAATGCACACTAATATAATTCTACCAAAACACTAATGGCAACACATTTCACATTCCCCGCTCCTGTGAACTAATCAGTCTCCAGCAAATGTAGGTAAACTCCCATGTTTCTCACATTTTCACAATAAGCTATGGAATCATGTCCTTGGTTTGTTACTATGTTCAAATCATATGGTTCAGACAGTTCTTTCCAAAAGTTGTTTTTCCTGCCATCTCCTCTCCTCCCTCTGAGAATCTTACTATCAGCGGTCTAATACAACACAGTGGCCTGTTCTGTTGCTAACAGAAGGTTTTTGGAAAATGACAGCATCTGCAGTGGAAAGAGAAAATATATCATGCAAAACAACAGTTAAAACATGAAAATGGATCTCTTATCCCTAATGTGCAAAGTCAATATTTAATATGGCATCAGTAGTTAGGCTAACTTAAATTAATACATTATGTTAGTTCATGTGTGTGCTTGTATTGCCTGAATATGATTACCTGCTACAAACCTTGCATTTATTATACATGTGTTAGTCAGAATTAAATTAGCCCTTTTCAGTTAAATGTGTTAATTTGTAAAAAGGAAGAGATTTGCTCTATCAATTCCTCCTCTGATGGCTATAATAGCCATCACATATTATCTCAAATACATCCTTTGCTGAGTCATTCATTTTGCATTATAAGCTTTGTAGCTCCTTCAATTCTTGGTGAACCTTACTCTTTCTTTCTTCCATTTTTATTTCTTTTCTCCTTTGCCTTTTTCTTTCTTCCTTTTTTACTTAGTAGTACCCAAACTATTTAACAAAGCAAATATGCATATTAAGCAAATGCCAATAACTAATATAGGCTTTAATATAACAGTCAAAAATCCACTACGAATAGTTCCAAGTCAATCATCTATAGCAGAAGATCCTTTACCTAAGGTCCCTAAAACAAGATCAATAATTCTACACTTCCTCTGGATATATTTTCTGATGCTGTGTTTGCAGAATGGGGAACACAGGGAATAATGAAGCTGGGAGCGACCACTGTGCCCTCGGCCTGGTTGCCCCCTCGCTCCCCGCCTGCTGCCTGCCTCGTACCTGCCTGCCTGCTACCTGCTGACGCCGATCCAGTCCGGAGCCCCAGCCGCAGCAGGGCCGCCCGCCTGGTTTTTCGCGCCGGTTTTGCCGCGACCCCACCCCCACGCCTGCCGATAGGACCACGCGCTCCACGCCTCCCTGCTGACCAGCCCTCCCGGCTCCCTTCTTAAGGGGACCCCGACCCCGGATCAGTAGCGAGCACTGTGCCCTCGGCCTGGTTGCCCCCTCGCTCCCCGCCTGCTGCCTGCCTCGTACCTGCCTGCCTGCTACCTGCTGACGCCGATCCAGTCCGGAGCCCCAGCCGCAGCAGGGCCGCCCGCCTGTTTTTTTGCGCCGGTTTTGCCGCGACCCCGCCCCCACGCCTGCCGATAGGACCACGCGCTCCACGCCTCCCTGCTGACCCGCCCTCCCGGCTCCCTTCTTAAGGGGACCCCGACCCCGGATCAGTAGCGACCACTGTGCCCTTGGCCTGGTTGCCCCCTCGCTCCCCGCCTGCTGCCTGCCTCGTACCTGCCTGCCTGCTACCTGCTGACGCCGATCCAGTCCGGAGCCCCAGCCGCAGCAGGGCCGCCCGTCTGGTTTTTCGCGCCGGTTTTGCCGCGACCCCGCCCCCACGCCTGCCGATAGGACCACGCGCTCCACGCCTCCCTGCTGACCCACCCTCCCGGCTCCCTTCTTAAGGGGACCCCGACCCCGGATCAGTAGCGACCACTGTGCCCTCGGCCTGGTTGCCCCCTCGCTCCCCGCCTGCTGCCTGCCTCGTACCTGCCTGCCTGCTACCTGCTGAAGCCGATCCAGTCCGGAGCCCCAGCCGCAGCAGGGCCGCCCGCCTGGTTTTTCGCGCCGGTTTTGCCGCGACCCCGCCCCCACGCCTGCCGATAGGACCACGCGCTCCACGCCTCCCTGCTGACCCGCCCTCCCGGCTCCCTTCTTAAGGGGACCCCGACCCCGGATCAGTAGCGACCACTGTGCCCTCGGCCTGGTTGCCCCCTCGCTCCCCGCCTGCTGCCTGCCTCGTACCTGCCTGCCTGCTACCTGCTGACGCCGATCCAGTCCGGAGCCCCAGCCGCAGCAGGGCCGCCCGCCTGGTTTTTCGCGCCGGTTTTGCCGCGACCCCGCCCCCACGCCTGCCGATAGGACCACGCGCTCCACGCCTCCCTGCTGACCCGCCCTCCCGGCTCCCTTCTTAAGGGGACCCCGACCCCGGATCAGTAGCGACCACTGTGCCCTCGGCCTGGTTGCCCCCTCGCTCCCCGCCTGCTGCCTGCCTCGTACCTGCCTGCCTGCTACCTGCTGACGCCGATCCAGTCCGGAGCCCCAGCCGCAGCAGGGCCGCCCGCCTGGTTTTTCGCGCCGGTTTTGCCGCGACCCCGCCCCCACGCCTGCCGATAGGACCACGCGCTCCACGCCTCCCTGCTGACCCGCCCTCCCGGCTCCCTTCTTAAGGGGACCCCGACCCCGGATCAGTAGCGACCACTGTGCCCTCGGCCTGGTTGCCCCCTCGCTCCCCGCCTGCTGCCTGCCTCGTACCTGCCTGCTACCTGCTGACGCCGATCCAGTCCGGAGCCCCAGCCGCAGCAGGGCCGCCCGCCTGGTTTTTCGCGCCGGTTTTGCCGCGACCCCGCCCCCACGCCTGCCAATAGGACCACGCGCTCCACGCCTCCCTGCTGACCCGCCCTCCCAGCTCCCTTCTTATGACGCCCCCTCAGCGACCGCGCAGCGGACGCGCGCAGCGGGAGCACCGAATGAGCGCCTAAGGTGCGCCAAAGGTAAGCCCGTCTGCGCCCGTCCGCGCCTGGACCGCGCCCAGTGCCAGGACCCTTGGCCCCCGCAGATCTCAGCCCACCCGTCGGACGTACGACGCCGCCACCCTCAACGCACTCAACGACGGACGAGTCCCAGGATGCTACCGAGCCACCCCGAGACGCACCCACGGACCCTTCATCTGCCAGTCCTGCAAGTTCACCTGCCTTGCACCTGCACCCGCCAAGCCGCCCAACAGCAGCAACCACCTCAAGTGCATCCTGCTCAACACCCGCTCCGTCCACAGACACGCCATCGAACTCTGGAACCTCCTCGACACCACAGCTCCTGACGTCGCCTTCCTCACGGAAACTTGGATGAACGCCTCTTCAGTGCCCGACATCGCCATCGCCATCCCAGAGGGCTACAAGATCACCCGGAGGGACCGCACCGCCAACCAGACAGGAGGAGGCATCGCCATCATCCACAGGGACACCATCCGCATCACGACCAGCACAGACGACATCCTGACCACCGCCGAACACCTACACTTCCAGATCCACACCGACCCGAAGACCACCCTCAGAGGCACCCTGATCTACCGACCCCCGGGACCACGCACACGATTCAGCGAGGACATCGCCGACTTCGTCAGCCCACATGCCCTCCCCTCCGCTGACTACATCCTCCTGGGGGACATCAACTTCCACCTGGAGAACAACAACGACCGCAACACCACCACCCTGCTCGACAACCTCGCCAACCTCGGATTCAAGCAGCTGGTGACCACCCCCACCCACCTCGCCGGACACACACTCGACGCCATCTTCTCATCCAGCAAAGACATCACCTTCAGCCACGCCACTGGACTCCACTGGACGGACCACAGCTGCGTCCACTTCACCTTCAGAAGAACGACGATCCACCACCACCAGCAACAGGTTGCCCGCAGAAGCTGGAGCAAGATCACAGCCGACCAGCTCGCCGCTTCCCTGAGCCAGCACCCTCCCGCCAGCTCAGCGAACCCCAGCCAGGCCGCCGACAACCTCACGGAGTGGATCAGCAACTGCGCGGACGAACTCGCCCCCCTGAGGACCCCGCCCAGCAGACCCGGCAGCAGAAAAGCCCCATGGTTCACCGACGAACTCAAGAGCTCCAAGAAGAACTGCCGAGCTATCGA
The DNA here is from genome assembly GCF_964261635.1 of Lissotriton helveticus. NCBI lineage: Eukaryota > Metazoa > Chordata > Amphibia > Caudata > Salamandridae > Lissotriton > Lissotriton helveticus. The sequence goes on along the minus strand of NC_136069.1, from coordinate 1,375,677,414 downwards.
GAAAACCTGGCGCAGAGACCCAACACCGGACAACATTACTGCCCTCAAGCTCGCCACCCGAAAACACCACCAACTGATCCGCGCCACCAAGAAAACTGCATTCAAGGACCGGCTGGACAACAACGCACACAACAGCAAGGAACTCTTCAACATCGTGAAAGAGCTCTCCAACCCCAACGCCGGAAACAACGACATCACCCCATCGCAAGAACTCTGCAACTCCCTCGCCTCCTACTTCCACAACAAGATCGCGGACATACACAACAGCTTCAACACCCAACCGACGAACGCCACGTCCGACACGACCGAACCAACGCCCCCACCACCACCCTCCGCGCCTGGACCCCGATCAACACCGAAGACATGATGAACTCCATCCACTCCGGATCACCGACCGACCCCTGCCCTCACCACGTCTTCAACAAAGCAGACGCTGTCATCGCACCCCACCTACGGGACATCATCAACACCTCCTTCACCACCGCCACCTTCCCGGAGAGCTGGAAGCACGCCGGACTCAGCGCTCTACTCAAGAAACCAACAGCGGACCCCACCGAACTCAAGAATTACCGCCCCATCTCGCTGCTCCCGTTTCCGGCCAAAGTCATCGAGAAGACCGTCAACAAGCAACTGGCCGCATTCCTCGAGACGAACGGATCCCTCGACCCCTCACAGTCTGGCTTCCGAGCCAATCACAGCACCGAGACCGCTCTCATCGCTGCCACCGATGACATCCGAACCCTGATGGACAACGGAGAAACAGCGGCCCTCATCCTCCTAGACCTCTCCGCGGCCTTCGACACCGTCTGCCACCGCACCCTAGTGCAGCGCCTCTACAACGTCGGAATCCAGGAGAAGGCACTGGAATGGATCATCTCCTTCCTCGACGGAAGGACCCAGAGAGTCCGCCTACCACCGCACAAATCAAAGGCCACCGAAGTCATCTGCGGCGTACCCCAAGGATCCTCGCTGAGCCCAACCCTCTTCAACGTCTACATGAGCCCCCTCGCGGCCATCGCACGCCAACACAACCTGAACATCATCTCCTACGCCGACGACACCCAGCTGATCCTCTCCCTGACCAACGACCCCGCCGCCGCCAGAGCCAACCTTCACGAAGGAATGAAAGAGGTAGCCGAGTGGATGTCGACCAGCCGCCTGAAGCTGAACTCGGACAAGACGGAAGTCCTCATCCTGGAATCCTCGCCCTCCGCCTGGGACGACTCCTGGTGGCCCCCCGCCCTGGGAACCGCACCCAAACCGACAGACCACGCACGCAACCTGGGCTTCATCCTGGACTCCTCCCTCTCCATGACCAGGCAAGTCAACGCCGTCTCCTCGTCGTGCTTCAACATCCTGCGCATGCTACGGAAGATCTTCCGGTGGATCCCCACCGAGACCAGGAAGACTGTCACCCAGGCACTCGTCACCAGCCGACTGGACTACGGCAACGCCCTCTACGCCGGAACCACCGCCAAGCTCCAGAAGAGACTCCAACGGATCCAGAACGCCTCAGCCAGACTCATCCTCGACGTCCCACGACACAGCCACATCTCCGGACACCTAAGAGACCTGCACTGGCTCCCGGTCAACAAGAGAATCACCTTCCGTCTCCTCACCCACGCACACAAAGCCCTCCACGATCAAGGCCCGAGCTACCTCAACACCCGCATCAACTTCTACGATCCCAAACGACACCTCCGATCAGCCAGTCACGCCCTCGCCGCCGTCCCCCGCATCCGAAGAACGACAACAGGAGGAAGGTCCTTCTCCTACCTGGCCGCCAAGACCTGGAACTCCCTCCCGACCGACCTACGCCTGACCCAAGACCACCTCGCCTTCAGGAAGAAGCTCAAGACCTGGCTGTTCGGGCAGTAGCAGCACCCCCCTCCCCCTAGCGCCTTGAGACCCTCCGGGTAAGTAGAGCGCTCTATAAATGTCTATGATTGATTGATTGATTGATTGGGAGACATGATGGGGGCACAAGGAATGATGCAATTTTCTGATATCCGGACTGTATATGGTCTAGACTCAAGGCATTTTTTAAAATTCTTACAAATTAGAAGCTTCATGGTGGCAAAAAAGGGAGGGCCGGTGGGGTTTGGAAAGAACTCAATTTTGGAAATTATTCATGGTGGAGTAGACTGTACAATAAAAAGATTTTTTGCCGAATTGATAGGATATAAGCAAGATGACCTGGAGAAATATGAAGATAAATGGGCACATAAGTTAGGTATAGCGAAGGAAGGCTTCCGTCTGTCACTAGATCTGGGGCAGAAAATTCTGTGTTCAGCCGCCCTCCAGGCACAACACTATAAGACACTATATTCATTATACTACACGCCTGCAAGGATTGCGCAATGGGGAGGGACAACGGTATTAACTGCCCCAGATGTGACAGCCTTGAGGCTGATATAGTACACTTCTTCGCTACATGCACTCATTTACAAACAACACGAGATGAAATTGAATTATTTCTCCAAAGGTCGTTAAGAATAGAAATCACTCTAACACCATCAATAATCATGCTTGGAGTGAAGGGTGTTGATAGACAGGCAGAAGACGGATACTTCATCTTTGTAGCTATGACTATTCTGCGGCTATGCATCGCATCCGCATGGCTTGATCGTCTTCCACCGACCTTTCACCAATGGCTAGCTAAACAATTATAGACTTATAACCCTGAGAAAGCAATTTATGCAAGGAGGGGCAAAAGGGGAAGGAAACTAGGACTACAAATATGGGAACCCATAAAAAGATGGAAGCAAGAAGATCCTAGGTAGTGTTTCATTTGAATGCAAAATGGAACAATATGTCTGGTTAAGACTTTTAGAAAAGTTTTTTTTTTCTGTTATGAATTGCCTCGGTTTATGTATGTCAAGATACATGTACAGTTATGTGCACCGGTCCAAACACTGTCTTATTTTCTATGTTGTTTATATTTTGTGTTCTTTAGTAATTCTGTATTCTATTAATGAAGTGTTGCGCCCTGTACAAAAAAAGGGGAAAATACCTTAATAAAAAAAAAGGTCCCTAAAACACTAGTTGCTTTTAAGTTCTCTAATTCAGGTTGTAAGTCAGAAATGTTCTTTGCAAATTCTTCTATCATGTTACTTTTGTCTGGCACATACGAACAGCAATGTTGTGGCTTCAACATCTTACAGACTCAGCCTTTTTCTGCCAACAATATGTTGAAACTTACTCGATCTTGCTAAACCAATGACCCAATAGCTACTAACTCAGAATTTACTGATAACAAAGAGCCAGATGTACTAGTGACTAATTTATCCACTACTGTAAAAAGGTTTCTAATTTTCTCATTATTTATGACTACTGCTACTGGAGGAATAATTGCACCGAAAATATCTCCCGCTAATTGTGTCCCATCATTAGCTCTATGTCCATGAGATGAATTAATTGTCAAAGCTTCTATGCTTGTCACATGATACATGTTGGGAAACAATAAAGCAAATAACAAACATCTTCCCAATCAGCAGGCAATTGGAAAAATGCATCTTGCTGTAATGTAAAGTACATTTTAGGGATAATTGGTACTTCTCCAGTTAATAGTTGAACAGGCCTCCCAAGAACTACACAAGTATGCTCATAGATACGTATCCCTATGGGTCTAGTTCTCATGTGATTTCTTCTCGTGTAAAAGCATAATTTCTCTTTCTGCTGTCTGTCTAATTTCAATTTTGGATATACCATTTTCTTTTTATACTAATCTTCCTCCTCTTTCCAAACATTCTTTAAAACATCTTCTTGTTCTGTTGCCTAATGAAACACGTGAGCTCTCCTTTCTTCTAAGGTTTGAAAACATTTCTTTTCCAAAGCACTCATTGAGTATGTCAGATTTTGTGTGCATGCTATAACAGTATCAACCTTTGTACTGGGTATAAAGAAAAACTAAGTTGTTTTCATCTCCTTAGCCTGTGGGTGGAAATTCATTCTTTTGTGAAGAGGACTTAAGAAAGGATAAAGTAATTATTTGCAACAATAATATTCAAAATGATTCTGCCAATAAAATAAACTAAGCAATATACCACATGTAACTGCATAGGAAAGTGGAATATGATGGTAGGTTACATCCCTAGCAGCTCAAGCAGGTAAGTGTGCCTAAACATAGCAATCCTTGATATCTGAAGCAGGTGTGTATTCTTGTACTGATCTACAGTAAACATTCGATGTGAAACTCTCCTCTGAAACATCTATAAATTAAGCTTTTCATTTTTCTCATCTATTGTATGTGCAGGTGATGTAGGTGCAGGTGTCAATCTAAGGGTATCTATCTCAGGAGTGATACTTATACCAATTAAGAGGGCTATAAAAACGAACTCAACAATTGTTAAGATTATAGCAATTACTATTCTGCATCTAGCCCTGGTAAGGAAAGCCATGTATGTCTACAGTTAGACCCTCAGTAGAATTGAACAGCAGGCACACTTAAAATTCTGTGTTTGTTTCTACTTGTGCAAAATGAGCAAACCATGTTGATGATTAGTTTGTATTCAGTTCATATAGAATATATACAGCAGTCTTCATGAGACAGCCATGGCCCTACTCCAGCTTGATCTAAGAATGTCATCTCTATTCCTCTGATGCAGACTTGGCCCAAGGGAAATCTTCCTAATTCTTTATTTTTTTTTAGCAATTATGGTTGAGTTCATAAATCAGTTGTCACAGTGCATCCAATAGTTCAGTTCAGACACAGTTCATAGTTTGAAGAATCAATTATTGTTGAATTGAATCAATCAGATATAAAATGAGTTGAGCTTATTTATAAATTTGTTTCAAGAGTCTAAATCATGTGCTGTAATAATGGGACATATCTTGCAGGTTCAAGTGGTTCTGCTCTCAATTCATTTGTTTCATAAGCTGTTGGATTAGGTGCATTGTCTGTATAATAAGCCTATTCAGGGGCTAAGTACCTGTGGCAAGGTGCTCTTGCTCTCTTAAATCTTCTAGGTGTCTGTTGATCTGCAGTATCACTTATACCACTAAACTCTGTTACTTTGACATTGGTTTGTGGTATGCCTTCAACTGACATACGAGTTTAATTGTCTCCTGCTCTTTGGCCATTTCTCTTGCCTTTGAAGCCTCTCAATTCTTACTCTTGTTACTTCACCAGGGTTATTCAATTGCACCGGGGGTAGTTCTGCTGTTCCCCTCTTTCAGGTTTCAGATCTTCATCTTCAGGAGATGCTTCCACACCACTCTGCGAGATTTCAGGAACCTGGATAGGTGAGGAACTCTAATGAACTTTACCCCCCTCTGGCCATTAAGGACGTACGGACACAGGAGGTTGGGGACCTGGTTCAAATGACAGTCCAGAGATTGCACCCAGGATAAAAAGGCATATGTTGAAGATTACAAGAAACAGTGTGAAAACACAACGTGAATACAGGAGTTGTTGGTCCCCGGTCACATGATTTGAATAACGGAATGAATGAATGGACCTTTTACAGAAATCAGAGACTTGGCAGGAATTATTTGGACATGTAATGTTTATCTAATGGACACGCGTGGATTTTCATTTCAGTATTAAGAATTATTAGTGGGGTGTTGCTTACACAGTGCACGAGTAGTTGTCTGCTATCGGGGTGGGGAGCCGAATACGGAGTCCAGGCCAAACAAAGCTTTCTGGGTAATGTAGTTTCTGAGGTAGAATAGCTGAAGACTTATTGACTGTACCTTTGTTCCAGCTAGTTAGTGAAAAGTAATAGGAGCTAATCACCACGTGACAGAAGGAGCTAATAACACGTGACAACGCAGCTGCAGGTATTTGAAGTGGACCACGCACTAAAGCGGTTTTTATTTAAGCATCTCCGCTCGAAGAAGGGAAGCAGAATGCATTCGCACCACAATAACTGTAATCTGGCAGTTAAACATGATTTGTGGCTGAACCAGTAATTCTAACAAACGCATGCCATGGTAAGTGCGTCCTTCAGTTTAGTTTGACTCATATTAATGAAGGGTCTCAAGGGTGAATATTAGCATGAAGCTACGGACTAATGCGCGCAGTAGCAGGCAGTTTTATCAGTTAGGGATTGGGAGTTTAGATTTTTAGCACAGGACACGTGCGTAATGGGGAAACATTCTTTACAACGCAACTTTTACCACGCTGTGCTTTTACATCGCAACATTTACAACGCAAACCATTACAACGCATTGCGCTGGGGGGCGCTCTAGGATAGGGAATAGATTTAATTTACTATCCAACACCTTCCCTACTATCCACGGGGACTGGAGTTGGAATAGTAAATTAAACTATTCACTATCCAGCACCCCAAAGCGCTATGCGTTGTAATGGTATGCGTTGTAAAAACTGCGATGTAAAAGCATGCGTGGTAAAAGCATGCGTTGTAATGTCATACATCCGCGTAATGAGGAAAGAAATAATTAATTATGTGAGCAATGCTTCTTTGGAAAGTCTTTATTGTTTTACTGATAACGACAATACTCTGTTTGTGTCTGATGTAATGAAGTTAAAGGAACTGATGTAGTTAATTTTTTTGCACTGTAGAAACCCCCGAAGAAGGGATGAATTCCCGAAATGCATTGGGTGATTGACATTAAAAACGTGGCATGTGGAAACCAACGCTGCTCCTGTGTTTTTGAAAAGCAAAAAAATGAGTATAATGGATTGAAACGACTAAAGTATAAGGAAAAAGATAATGGTTAAACTGAAGCAAAAATGTATATGGTGGAAAACGAATTTAATTCATTAAATTCATGAATAATAGGCTGTGCAGCTGGTTGGGGACCGAAATGTGGTTCCCTTTGTGTTCTTACTTATTTGCGGCGCAAAATGGGCGGAGCGCGGACAGCGAGCACGCCGACAATTGTTTAATGTGGACTGAGTAAAGTGAACAGAACAAAACAAAGGAGTACATTGGTGTGCATCTCTCTTTCACAGATGTTACTTAAAATATTTTCGCCCTCCAGAGATTGCACCCAGGATAAAAAGGCATATGTTGAAGATTACAAGAAACAGTGTGAAAACACAACGTGAATACAGGAGTTGTTGGTCCCCGGTCACATGATTTGAATAACGGAATGAATGAATGGACCTTTTACAGAAATCAGAGACTTGGCAGTAATTATTTGGACATGTAATGTTTATCTAATGGACACGCGTGGATTTTCATTTCAGTATTAAGAATTATTAGTGGGGTGTCGCTCACACAGTGCACGAGTAGTTGTCTGCTATCGGGGTGGGGAGCTGAATACGGAGTCCAGGCCAAACAAAGCTTTCTGGTTAATGTAGTTTTTGAGGTAGAATAGCTGCAGACTTATTGACTGAACCTTTGTTCCAGCTAGTTAGTGAAAAGTAATAGGAGCTAATCACCACGTGACAGAAGGAGCTAATAACACGTGACAATGCAGCTGCAGGTATTTGAAGTGGACCACGCACTAACGCGGTTTTTATTTAAGCATCTCCGCTCGAAGAAGGGAAGCAGAATGCATTCGCACCACAATAACTGTAATCTGGCAGTTAAACATGATTTTTGGCTGAACCAGTAATTCTAACAAACGCATGCCATGGTAAGTGCGTCCTGCAGTTTAGTTTGACTCAGATTAATGAAGGGTCACAAGGGTGAATATTAGCATGAAGCTACGGACTAATGCGCGTAGTAGCAGGCAGTTTTATCAGTTAGGGATTGGGAGTTTAGATTTTTAGCACAGGACACGTGCGTAATGAGGAAAGAAACAATTAATTATGTGAGCAATGCTTCTTTGGAAAGTCTTTATTGTTTTACTGATAACGACAATACTCTGTTTGTTTCTGATGTAATGAAGTTGAAGGAACTGATGTAGTTCATTTTTTGCACTGTAGAACCCCCCGAAGAAGGGATGAATTCCCGAAATGCATTGGGTGATTGACATTAAAAACATGGCATGTGGAAACCAACGCTGCTCCTGTGTTTTTGAAAAGCAAAAAAATTAGTATAATGGATTGAAACGACTAAAGTATAAGGAAAAAGATAATGGTTAAACTGAAGAAAACATGTATATGGTGGAAAACGAATTTAATTAATTAAATTCATGAATAATAGGCTGTGCTGCTGGTTGGGGACCGAAATGTGGTTCCCTTTGTGTTCTCAAATGACACCACTCCATCAAGTGGATACCTCACCTTCTGAGTTTGTGAGGCATGAATCCATTTGGGTATCCCACCACTATTCATGGTGCTGTTTGTGATCAGGATCACCTGATAGGGACCCTTACACCTTGGCTCCAAACAGGATTTTCAAATGTATTTTATTAGGACTAAATTGCTGGGGCTAAGGTTGTGGCACCACTCCTGACATATTATTGTAGTAGCAGCTTCAACCTAGTGAGAGACAGAACGTACCACAACTTCTAATCCCTCGCATTAGTCTTTTTAAAAAATAGAAATTTGAAAACTATTTATTGAACAAAATGTTACGTTGAAAATCTGTGCAGTCAAATCGCTTGACGATCTATATTTCTTCTGATTTACATGCACCTGTATTATGGAGTTTGTTTGTGCAGGACACTCACCCCTACTGCGTTTGTAACGTATGGCTAACTTGTTGGAGAAACTTTGTTGTCCTGCATGAGAGCTGCAGTGAATGGCTATTTAATAAGGCCATTACGGCGGGTCGGCAGGATCTTATCTGGAGTGATTGAAGAGCTGGGAATCGGAGTTGCCGTCTCCATTGACATCGCATTAGTCGAGAATCATGTCACCTGCAATATTTACAAGTACATGTGCAAGTATAACAGGCATTTGCGTGGCATATCCCACACGTATTTCATATAGGGACAATCCTGTTCTTCTGTCAGGAGTGTTTCGGGGACTCATCAATACTAAGGTCAAGGCATTTAGTGGATACACATACTTTGGCCAAAGAGAATGTCAGTGTGCCACTAAGTTGCTCAACTATTACTGAATCGTCTGGTCAGTAACTTCAACGAAATCTCTGTTCCACTTGTAATGCCACACACAGCATTCCAAGGATCTCATAGAAACCAGAAATACGAACGTTGGTATGAGTTCTTCCAAAAGAAGTTTGGCAACTGTGAGACTATCATTTCTCCATTTTGAGTAGGCTTCCTACCATTGGGAGAAAATGCACACTATAACCAGTACATATCTCCTCCTATTACAAAGAGTAATTTTGATAAAATTCAACTGAATTCTGTTAGAGGGTCCTCCTGATCTGCATATGTGGGCCTTGGATACGGTGGTTCTTCTCCCAACATTCATCTGTTGACAAGTAATCTATGGCACAATTCTTCAGCTAAAACTTTAATTTGGGGACTGAACCAATTCTCCCTAAATAGTCTCACCATGGCATCAGTTTAGATATGTGCAGGGCCATGAAAATATCTATTCATAGGGGAATAGTAGGCTATCGGGCAACCCAGGTCTTCCATCAACTGAAACTCATAAATCAGTTGATTTTTTGATATAGCCTGCTTTGACCCATCCCTGTTGATCTGCCTCTAACATTTCTTCCTGCAATCAGCTACTGTTAACAGCATTGAAAAGGCAATGTGCTCATCAAATTGATTTTCTAATTGTCCATTAAATGCACATGCTACAATTGCACAATACCGAGCAACTTCATCATCATATCTGTTTTCAACAGTCACATAATCATTTCCGGTCCTGTGAACTATGCACAGCAATTTCTTGTGGCAATTGTAATGCTTCCAACAGTCTCATCACATATTCTCCATTCTGGATAGGAGATCCACACAGTTAGGAATCCCCTCTGTGATCATAACTATCCAAAATGATATACCATACCAAAGCCATATTGAGCGTTGGTAAATATTGTCATCCACAATTGGGCTGAAAGATAACATGCTCTGGTAAGGGCAACCATTTCTGCCACTTGAGCAGAGGTAACACCTCAAAGCTTGTAGGCTTCTACCACCTACAGTTTCTGCTTCCAGAATCAATTGTTCATATTTTGTGAATTTGCTATTTGTCATATGCTGTGTTTTGGCTCGTGTGAGCAAACTTTCCACAGAATGAGGGACCATCTCTGTAAGAGGATGTCCTATGACTATACTCTCGCTTAACTCAATACTGACACCAACCAATGCAAATTCTTTGAGACAGTCACGGAGTCCTGCTGCAACAGGGTCAAGGGTAGTTGAAAAATATGCTACAGGTCTTCTAGAGTCTCCATGCAATTGAGTAAGCACTGCCTCTCACTGTAAAACAAAGTGAACCTTTTACTGTAATCAGGCATTCCTTGTGCTGGGGCATGACAGAGACTTTATCTCAACCGTTAGACAATTGTTGCCCCATGGCAATGGATTAGGCACATCTTGGTGCATCGGCCTCAGTAAAGCTTTGGCCACTAGAGAAAAGGTGGGTATCCACTCTCTACAGTAGTCCACCATTCCCAAAAGACATTCTGACTTTTTTCTGTGTTTTGGGTGGTTTCATTTTTAAAAATGTAGTAATTCTCTCTTGTGACACCTCCCTTGTTCCTTTCTCAATGAGATTTCCTAAATACAGGACCTCTTTTTGGCAGCATTGCAACTTACTCTGAAACCCTTTATGTTCTTTTTCAACCAAATGATTTAGTAAAGCACTCACGTGCTGTTAACACGCTTCTTGTATACTTGATGCCACAAGTAGGTTGTCAATATACTGCACAAGAACCAAATTGCAGGGCATTTGTACATTCTTGTGATTCTTTTCCAAAACATGATTAAAGCTCAATGGTTTTCTGTATACCTTTTTGTGAGCCTGAGCACCATGCCAAAACTCTGTTTTGAAATTTGAAAGAGAACAGAAATTGACTGTCCTTATGTAATGGAATTGAGGCAAAGGCCAGGCAGAAGTCCACTACAGAGAAATACTCTGCATCACAGGGAATCTTAAACATTATTGTTGCTGAATTTGGTAAAACGGGACAACATGGAATAACTATACTATTAATTTTTCGTAAGTCCTGCACGATTCTGAACTTGCTGTTTGATTTCTCTAAGCCCATAATTGGAGCGTTGGTAGGGATTCCAACTATTTCTTTCAAAATTCCTTGTCATAACTTTGATTCAACCAAGGGAGCGAATCCAGCCACTGTCTCGAGTGTGAGATTGTATGTTGGTATTCTCAGAAATTCAACATTTGGTTTAATCATTATTCAGAAAGGTTCTACTACCATAGTGAATCTGATGTCCTTCCATGAAAAAGCCCATACTTCAGGTTTCACAGCATCTAATAAATTTGGCGGTAAGTCCTCTGCCATTCTCACACGGAATAATCCAACAACCATTTAAAACCTAACATCTTTATCATTTCTTTGGAACTCAACACCTTCCAAACTACTGTAAATTGTGCAATTTAATTTGCACAGCATTTCACGTCCTAACAGATTTACAGACTTGAATCATACACAACAAACTGATGATCTTCTTTCAAATTACTCTATTTTTACAGGGACCTTCTTTTAAACAGGGTTAGTTATCTGCTTATTAGTCACACCCACAATTTGGATCTTCTTTCCCGAGAGGGGTGAGTCATGGATTTCTGCTATTCTAACAGTGGAACGGATATCTCTGGTGTCAATCAGAAATTACACTTGGTGGCAATTCACCTCACCTTCTACAAGTAGACCACTCTGGTCTCCTTTCAAGACTGCACCACGTACTCAATCGTTCAACTCCTCTCAGTTACAGCCATTGCGAATTGTTGGAATTAAAGCTTTTGCTGTCAAGGATGGGAATTGTTGAAATCAATTCTAATTTTGAAAAGGATTTAGGTTGGCTCTTGGTACTTTATTCATATTAAATCTAGGGTTTCCCACACTCTGTTGAGCCATTGGAGCTTGCAGGACCCGCATCATTGAGGCTTATCGCTGATTTGGTACCTGAATTTGCTGAACTGGGACATTCTGCTTTTGAGTCGGATTCATATTTTGTATTTGCTCATCACCACTTACTCTATTAGGGTTTTCGTCAACATTCCCTCTTCCAATGCCTAAGCTTGTTACTGTAATGACAAGGAGTTGACCTCTTCAATGTCATATTATCTAGCCCTCAATTTGGATAAATCAGAACACCTCGACCTCTTCCTTGGGAAATACCATCTCCACCTTGCACCAATTGGCCTCTTTCTGGTAATTGGCACCTCACATTCCACCAACATTAACTATGTACAACTTATTTTGAAACCCTATGTGAGACAGCTTTGTTTGCGAAAGCATAAACATTTCCTAAAGCCTTTTCTGCTTCATCTCCTGTTCACTGCTACAGTACTTAGCATACCTCAGGATCTTATCCATAGGTTTAGTCTGCCAGCAAATCACATTCTGTTGTATGTGCATACTGATCTCTGCGTGCAACCCAAAAACGAGCTGTAACACCAAGCTTCCCAAATCATCACTTTGAGATTTCTTTTGTCAACTGTGCTCTTTAAACACCTGTAGAAAACATTCATAATAGGCATGCACCAATTCTTTAGCTTTCTGAGTCATACTATTAATCTTTAACAAATCAATGTCTCATGGTAGAAACTTTCCTTTCACGAAAGTAATCAGCTCATTATACTTTATCATCACCATGGGAGGCAGTGCACGAGTACGCGGATCTCTTGAGGGCTCTGTACGTGGCTATTGTACAGCTATCAAAATGATGTAGGCCATAGATCACTTGGTACTACAATATCAAAAATGATATTAAAATCTGTCCACAAAACCTTTGAAATTTTCACAAACCTTTCAACCCTAGTATACTTTTTAGGGGGGACTCTCGCTCAGTTGAGGGAAGTTATTTGTGAATGTTGCAAGATCACCTCAACTCATGGCACATGAACATTCCCTCTATCTGGTGTCCCACTCAGAGGGAATGATAAAGCCTCATCTTCATCTGGGGGTACTATAGGTGGCTTACCATGTACCTCTGCACTGTCTGGCTGCTCCTTTTTCTTTCCCTGCTTTTTTGTCCAATTGATATTTAATCTGTAAAATCCACTCCATTTCCAAATGCATTTACCAATTCAGTAATGAGTAACTTAATTCCCTGAAGATTTTATGGTGACAATCGCTTCATCATCTAATTGTGCTCTAAAAATGTTCTGCAAAGTAATAGTCTTAGAGATGCAGCTCATATTTTTCATCTAATTCTGTTAATTTCTTATGTGTAGCAGCTGAACGCCTTGTAATTTCCTTACTCAGTTATATCAGTTAATTTTCCTGAAATTGATTCAAATTAAGATGTCTAAATATCCCCTAATGATTTCCACCTTTAATTTTGGCCCACCTAAAGGTCTAACCCTCCCTTGACTTGTGGACGGTATTTCGGTTTCACCTCTCTCTTTACTCTCTGAAGTCTCCTCAAACCATGGGAGTAAAATCTCATTATCGAATGGCTGTATTCTCCCTTGAGCAACTTAGGTCATAAAGACAAGTTTTTGCCCTACTCTCAGAGATTCTACATTTTTTGGTGGTATCCAGGCAACAATTTGTGAACTTTGAGATGTCAGATAAACCCTGTTGTGGCAACTCCATCTACGGTTCTGAAACCACAGCATTCTGGACAATATTTACTGGTGTGGATACAACTGGAATTGCTAAAGTCTGAACTGAACTGGTATGGCTTATGACATTTGTGCTGGAACTGTCACAATATGGGCTGTAACACATGGAGGAATTACAGTAGTGGCTGCTTCAGCAGGTGCAGCGGCAATCAAAAGAGTTGGGAGAAGTCACCAAGTCTGAACTACATTTCAATCAACAGGGGCTGTGGCAACTGTACTACTAGATGTTATTATATTATCTTAATCTGATGATAGAGAAACATAAGGCAGTGCACGTGAGAATAATAACAGGGAATCCAGGATATCATCTCCAGGATATCATCTCCAGAATCACTATCAGTGTCAGTTTTTCCTTGCAGTATCATTGTCTTCATTTCTCTGCTTTCAATTCCTTTTCAACTTTTCTGTTGTCAATGCAGGGTACATTCTAGCTCACTCAACTACATATTTCCCTAATCTATTCTGATCTTTATCCCACTTGGCATCAGCGTAATTATGCACTGCTCTTTTCGTTCTATTTTGATACCTTTCTTTCCCTTTGGAATGAGCTGCATGCTCCCAAGCATTTCATGCTTCATATTGTGCAGGTGTAGTAGGTGGTTTAATGTCATATAATTTCCCATAAAACTTTCAATAACCTTCAGATCAAATGTGCCATATTACATAAATCTTAACGCTCCCTCTTTTTTGATGATCTTGTGGCATTTACGAAGAAATAAACTTGTACAAAGCTCTATGCTTGTTACCATATAATGACCTGTTGTACCTTCCAGTTGCGCATCCTTGCCCTCATGGACAGGAACTTGCACATCTCCCTTCATAAAATCTCTAAGAGCTTTGAAATATTTCATGATTACAACTATTCAACAATGAAATTAGCAAATGTTATTCAATTATTGCCAATGTTTTGTTCAAATCTTAATTCAACACAGATCAAATTTAACACCAATCTCAGCAAAATTCTTTCCTTTATTGACCTATCACATCATAACACCTGATAACTCACCAATCAATCCCAGCATGACACTTCGCACCAGTTGACCTATACCATTGTGGTGCTTTCTGTTGCCACTCTCACTCTTTGCAGCGGTTCACCCTCTTTTACCATTTTCTTGTATGTAAAATGTCCACTTTAAGCAAGCACAACAAACAAATAACACTTGTCTGCTCCACTAAAGAATTCAAAGTAGTATATTCACACAAGAACTTACACTTTCTAATCTCCACACACACATACATATGAAATCACGACCAGCGGAAATCACAGTGACTGCTGTAGTTTTCCTTTTGCACAATCAGTTCTACTAATACCAGTCACTATTCGTTTAATCACAAAAATCTGTTATGGTCCCTACCACAACTGTACAGTCAATGGTAACTCATGAAACAACACCACAAAAACCTTAGCAGATAAGTAATACCACAATATAAGTGTCCTGGGATCTTGGAATTTCAATAACAACTTCAACTGCTCAGTGTCATGACCCTGACCTCCTTGTGTTTTCACTCCTTCTGTACCTTGTGGGTGGGGAGCTTGTGGAATCGAGCACATGTCTCAATACCTCCCTGGCTGTTCAAGAGGCTCATTGCCTCGTAGGCTTGACAGCGTTCATGGCATGGTAATTATTCCCAGGGGCCCTAGGACACCGAGTCATGAAATACTGAAGTACAAATAGTGACATCCCCCAGGGCCTTCAAGTCAACTTATCATGACTATAATGATATTTGGACTGGCTCATAGGCACATGACTATGGGGATATTTTGACTGACTCATAGTCACATGACTATGGGGATATTTGGGCTGACTCATAGGCAAATGACTATGGGGATATTTGGGTTGACTCATAGACATACGATTATGGGGATATTTGGGTCCACATCAGTGCTAAATGATATTGATACCTGACTCAAACAACGAGGTAGTGAATGGCTTACCTACTGGTTGTAGAGGACAGATCTTCTTCAGCGATCCCACTCACCTGAACATCTCCACGACTCAGCCAAGCTTTTTCTGCATTGCGGCTCTCCTGTGCATCTCCGACACAGCGTACATCTTCTCCCCTGCAAATCCAGCAATGTAGCAAACTCCATCCCTGCAATGCCTCACTGCTGTCCTGTGAATCTCCGATGCTGCGGACATCTTCTCCCCAGTAAATCTTGTGATGCAGCTAACACCATCCCTGCAACGCTGCACCTAAAAAGAGAAAACATTGTTAAGTCTCATCCATAAGGTTAGTGCACTAATGGAAAGCATATCAACCAAAGACTTGTTTTTATGATGCTGAAAATGAGAAAACAGAACAACTCTTGAAAATTCAGACATTATGGGTATTATTTAACACGCATACAGGGGCCCAGTGACAATCTTATGTGCCATTCTTTATTATGCTGCAGTCTGTGAATTCATAAGCACGCTGTTGTGCACCTTGTGCCTAGTTTTGAAAAACAAGGTGTACCCTAGTGTGTGATGTGCAAACATGATATACCTTCTGTCGGCAGTGCCGTAAATCCAAGGATAACAGATGATTATTGGAAGTCTATGCAGCAATAGATTCATTATTGTGTAAGTCACTGTTAGTACACATCTCAAAGGTGGGAAGGAATATTTCATGACAACTCATTTGTTGAATAACCTCTCTACTTGTATTTGCAGTACAGCTCACCACTCACTACATTATGCACATATCACAATGCTTCTCTCCAGGCCTCAGAAGAGACATATGTATGACTCAAAGAACACAGTGGCTGAGCTAGAAGGCACGCTAATCTCTTTGTTTGTTATTTTGTCCCAACCCCCTTCCCTTCTGGGGCATCAGTTGATTCATGGTTACAATTCCCTGATCAGACGCCACCCTAGGAGAGATAGGAGGTCCAGCATTGTCTCTGCAGACAAGCGACAGGTGAGTGGCATGACAGCATCTATCATGTATGCACATTTGCACAATTAAACTATAGAAATTACCAAAAGGGTCGAAATGTAACTTCAACACTATAACGTAAGCTCAACACAGTAAATTGTGATGAAAAACTCTATTGATACTCACCACCACCACCACTGCAAACACCTTCGCTGAACTCCTTTAATCTTCATGGTTGGGCCATTGACTTAAGGGATATGTACAATTCTAAACTAGGGCAATTTAAGTAATTTGACTCCTTTTCTCCTATAATATTAACCATCCTATGCTACCACTTGTCATAGAGGTGTATCAAAAGGTATGCAGTTACTAAGGAGGTGATTGGGATGATCAGTACGGGAATAAAAACCAGTTAAGGGAGGGGAGAGCTCCAATAAGGAGCAAGGGCACTCACACACCCGAGAGGTGTCATGCTTCATCATAGGGCAGCTCCTTGTTGCGCCGGTGCTGCAATTCCCAACTGCCCCTGCGGGGAGCTCTTTGCCAGAGTTCTTCTGTGTTGTTAGCCAGGAGGTCCCATGAAATGAGGTGGTGGGGCAGCAATGTGGTGAGTAGAGTGGGAACTGTGAGTGTGTTAAAAAGAGCTATGAGTGTCCCTCGGACATTTATTCACTGGGCACTGATGCTATGGTTAAAAAACAGACTACTAGAGTCGTGGCTGGCAAAGAAAAATTAAACCTGCTGCATCTTAGTGTGTGAAGTGAGATGTGTAAAATGGGGGTTTAAAAGGTGGACATGTTCCACGCCCAAAGTCTCCTAATGGATGAGCAACATTTCATCAGGACTGGGGAAATAAAAACCTAATCTGCTCTGAAGTATTGGAGACGGTCGGAAGGGTGTTCTAAAGAGTACCATCCCTATATCATGGATTCAGTAGTAATCCTGAAGGGGAATGGAAGGGGGTGCATGGAATGTCTTCCTTCTGGCAAAAATCTGCATGAAAGAAGGGAAACGAACAGCAAGGTCTCAGAAGTATAGAAACCTGTGACGTAATATACACATATGGCAAGATGATTAACAACACCGTCAATAGTGTCACAGTGTGTAGAAAAACCCACCATGTGGAACTAGGTGTAAGGAAAAAACATGCAAGTTACATACCGGTTACTCTTATAAATCTGCAGGAATGCACTAGCCGAAAATCAGTGACAGGAGACCAAATGGCTGCAACCTGTGGAGGACAGTAGAGCCCTACCGCCCAAACAGTGTCCCTAGGCCAAACTGTCTAAGTGCTAGGCTGGCTGGTAGGAAAAGGAGTGTGGATCCACAAGGAGAAAAAGGGCTGGTGGTGGAGCCTGCCAATGGGGACAAGACTCATGAGGGGGTAGCACTCTATTTATCACCACACTAGTATCCCAGGCATCTGGACGTGGGTAGGTCCTACAGATAGGAGCCCTGATAGATTGGTAAGTGAGCATGACCCCCGCATGAGTCATTCCCCCACTGGCAGGCTTCACCACTAGTCTTTTTTCTCCACGTGGATCTGATAATGGCTGCTCCCCCTCTCGAGCAAGGCACAGACTCACTGTCCCCTTGTTTTTACACACAGGCTGTGTATACAGCGCCTGGGACAACTTTATCCAGCCCTGTTACTGTCCGGGTCGCCCTTGCGACCCCTGTAACTGTTCCCACATGATGCACTCTTTCACCGCCCTTCCCACTGACACAGAGCAGTCCTGCACACGGCGACACAGTTGACCCTGCTACATCTGCATTCTTCACCCGCTTTTGCCCATCTCAGGGTGATGCCCACCGTAGTCACTCCCACACTGCGCAGCGCCTCACCCCCTTCATCCAGGGACTTGGCACAGCCCTTTAATGTCAATAGCAGATGTCCTAGCAGTGTCTACAACCTGCCATGTCATTGTCCGCGCCGCGTTGTTGGCCCCCCATAAGTTGGACCGATATCACATCCCGCCTGACCCTTATCATCCACGGACACGGTGCAGCTCCCTTTATTACGGCGTTAGCAGATGACCTTTCCTCACCTCTACCCACCCTCCAGGCCAGAAAACACACTAGAGCCCTCTGAGCCCACTAGCATCCCGGGTAGCCGGTATACCCACTCACTATCAGTTCCATCACTCGCCAAGTGGCTTATTCCCGCCAGTGCCGCGGAATATCATGACATCAAGGCTGAGACTCTACCCCATCCCCTTCTAGTTGAGTCTCCACAATCCTTTTCCTGTCAGCCGGCCTAGCACATTAGACAGTTTGGCCAAGGGATACTGTTGGGGCAGGGCTCCACCATCCCCCGCAGGTTGCACCCATTTGATCTCCTGTCAATGATTTTCAACTAGTACATACCTGCAGATTCATTAGAATAACCGGTATGTAACTCGCATGTTTTTTCCTTACACCTAGTTCCACACAGTGGGTTTTTCTACACACTGTGACTTTATTGAAGGTGTTGTTAATGATCTTGCCATATGTGTAGATTACGTCACAGGTTTCTATTCTTCTGAGAACGTGTTGTTTTGTCCTTTTTATCCTTGTTGTTCGTTTCCCTCCTTTCATCCAGGTTTTTGCCAGAAGGAAGACATTCCATGCACCCCCTCCATTTCCCTTTCAGGATTACTATTGAATCCATGATATAGGAATTTACTCTTTAGGACATCCTTCCGACCGTCGCTGACACTTCACAGTAGATTAGGTTTTTGTTTCCCTGGTCCTGATGAAATGAGGCTCATCCGCTCGGAGACTTTAAGTGTGAAACATGTCGACTTTTCAAACTCCTTTTTTACAGCTCTCACTTCACACAGTAAGCTTCAGCAGGTTTAATTTTTCCTTGCCAGCCACTACTCTCATAGTCTGTTTTTTAACCAT
Source organism: Lissotriton helveticus (assembly GCF_964261635.1). Lineage (NCBI taxonomy): Eukaryota > Metazoa > Chordata > Amphibia > Caudata > Salamandridae > Lissotriton > Lissotriton helveticus. Next base: position 1,375,658,138 of record NC_136069.1, on the reverse strand, counting down.
AGCATCAGTGCCAAGTGAATAAAGTTTCTAGGGACACTCATAGCTATTTATAACGCATTCACAGTACCCACTCTACTTACAACATCGCTGCCTGCCCACCTCATTTCATAGGACCTCCTGGCTAACAACACAGAAGAACTCCAGCAAAGAGCCCCCAGTGGGGCCCGTTGGGCATTGCAGCACTGGCCCAATAAGGAGCTGCCGTATCATGAAGCATGACACCTCTCGGGGTGTGGGAGGGCCCTTGCTACTTATTGGAGCTCTCCCCTCCCTTTCTTCCTTCCCTTACCTGTCTTTCAATCCCTTACTGATCATCCTAATCCCCTCCTTAGTAACTGCATACCTTTTGATATACCTCTGCACATGCGGGCATGTGTGCTGGACCTACACTCTAAAATCTCTTTGTATATGTCAACCACTTGCCATAGCACCGATTCTTGTAGCTCAATCATTGAATATAATCATTGAATAACTCCCACAATTGGTTGCATGAACCTTTGTTAGTTGAAAAGAAGAAATGATAAAGAGCTATCATTTACATCAATTACCATGACCAATGAAGATGAATCGGGGCTTCATAGGAATCAACAAAGAGAATTGGTGTGATTTCAAAGGGTTTTATTAACAAATTAATTCACATCAAATTATATGTGTAATAAGTATTAGGTTTAATCATTGTTGTTACAGAGTCAAATATTTCATAAATCGATATTTCAGGACTATATAAAATACTACATTAGTAAGAATTCCATAAAGGAAAGTCCCTATTACAAATGAATGAAGGGCATTTGATTTCAGCAAGCAAAGTGAGCTGTCAGTTTCAGATACTCAAATGAAGCACTCTGATGAGAGAATAGAAATTAATTGGCATGAAGCTTAAATACTCAAGTAGTGGAAATTAGCTAGAGCTGGAAAATATTCTTAGCTCCAAGTCATCCCTAAGGTCTCCCACCTACTTTCTGCAGCAAGATCTCTGTGCCTAGTCTCTGCGAGTTCAAAGGGAAGCTCGCCGAAAGAAGGAGGCTCACTAAACTAAGGAACACACACTAATGACAACACATTTCTCATTCCCCACTCCTGTGGACAAATTAGTCACCAGCAAACTCGAAGAGCAGGTAAACACCAAAGTTTCTCATGTCTTCACATTGAGCTATGGAATGATGTCCCTGGTTTGTTACTTTTATCAAATCTTGTGGTTCATACAGTTCTTCCCTCTCGTTGCATTTCCTGCCTTTTCCTCTCCTCCTCGTGAGAGTCTCTCTATCAGGTGTCTAATACATCACAAATGCCTATTCACTAGCTAACAGAAGGCTTTTGGAAAATTACAGAATCTGCAATGGAAAGGGAAAAACATCTGGGGCATAACAACAGTTGAAACACAAAATCAGGCATCTTGTCCCAAAATGTATAAAGTCAATATTTAAAATGGCATCAGTAGTTAGGCTTACTTAAATCTATACATTAGGTTGCTTCATTTGAGTATTTTTAATGCCTAAATATGATCACCTACTACAAATTTTACATTTATTATTCATATGCTACGCATCACTTTTTAGTTAAATGTGTTAATACCATGTCCAAACTTTTAATTACAATGCACCCTGCTCTATAGGCTTGCTAGATCTTACCTTAGATGTCACTTATGTGCAATAAAAGTGGAGTTTAAGACTTGGCAAAGAGGATGTATGTCCAAGTCAAATTGGTAGTTTAAACCTGTATACATGCTCAATTGACAGGCATTGGACATGTTTTGAGGGACTACTTAAATGGGACGCACAATAAGTGCTGCAGGCCGCATAGTAGGATTTTACTTGCGAGTCTTGGATATATATCAGATATACAAGGGACTTATAAATACATTAAATATGCCAATCATTTGTAAGTCATTTTACCACATTTAGGGGAGAGAGCAAAATACTTTAGCACTGGTTAGCAGTGGTAAAGTGCACAGAGTCCTAAGGCCAACAACAAACTGTGGAGGACAAAGCCAAAATGTTTGCAGGAAGACCACCCTAAGGCTAAAAGGTCTAACAGTCTTTTTGTGTAATCTTATGCTCTTCGGATAAATGTGTAACTACCTTTTATTTTGATAGATGCACTCTTTCTGGTGCTGATGTACATTCAAATGATTTTTACTCAAGCTCTAATATAACACATCTGCATCACGATTCTATGTCGCACATCAACGCAAATCAAACCCATCCCGTACCACACTTTAATGTCTAAAATATGATATAAATAATACTACTGCCTATTAAAGTGAAACAGATCTTTCCCATTTTCTACCATCAAGATAGGATCTAATTAAGTGAAATAAATAAGGTTTTATTATCCTTTTTTTAAATTAAAAAAAAAAATTATTTAGAAGATTTTTTCCTTTTTCCACATATTCCAAAAAGTGTTACAGCACACTTTAAACCCAACAGATTACCACATTTACATTACACCAAAAACACAAAACCCACCTCTTGGCACAAGAGGGCAGGAAAAGAGAAAATAAAAAGCAACAACAGAGAAGTCTTAAACATAAAAGTACATCAGTAGTCTTAGGTGCTTAACTATAATAAGAAAGAGTTATTAAAGGACTACTGCGATGAAATCAATCATAACACTTGTATAGCGCTCTACTCACCCGGAAGGGTCTCAAGGCGCTTGGGGGAGGGGTCCGCTACTGCTCGAACAGCCAGGTCTTGAGTTGTCTCCTGAAGGCGAGGTGGTCCTGGGTCAGCCGAAGGTGGATGGGGAGGGAGTTCCATGTCTTGGCCACCAGGTAGGAGAAGGATCTGCCTCCGGCGGTGGCTCTTCGGATGCGTGGTGCGGCGAGGGCGAGGCTAGTAGACCGTAGCTGGCGGGTGGGCGTGTAGAAGGTCAGGCGGTCGTTGAGGTACTTGGGGCCCAGGTCGTGGAGAGATTTGTGTGCGTGGGTGAGGAGCCTGAATGTGATCATCTTGTTGACGGGGAGCCAGTGCAGGTCTTTCAGGTGGCCGGAGATGTGGCTGCGCGGGGGATGTCCAGGATGAGTCGGGCGGAGGCGTTCTGGATGCGTTGGAGTCTATTCTGTAGCTTGGCTGTGGTTCCGGCGTAGAGGGTGTTTCCGTAGTCCAGTCGGCTGGTGACGAGGGCCTGGGTGACCGTCTTCCTGGTTTCGGTCGGGATCCATCGGAAGATCTTGCGAAGCATGCAAAGGGTGTGAAAGCACGATGAAGAGACGGCGTTGACTTGTCTGGTCATCGAGAGGGAGGAATCCAGGATGAAGCCCAGGTTGCGTGCGTGGTCTGTTGGCTTGGGAGCGGTGCCCAGGGCTGGGGGCCACCAGGAGTCATCCCAGGTGGAGGGCGATGGTCCCAGGATGAGGACTTTCGTCTTATCTGAGTTCAGTTTCAGGCGACTGTCCATTCGGCGACATCTTTCATCCCTTCGTGTAGGTTGGTTTTGGCGGTGTCGGCGTCTCTGGTGAGGGAGAGGATCAGCTGGGTATCGTCGGCGTAGGAGATGATGTTGAGGTTGTGTTGGCGTGCGATGGCAGCGAGAGGTCTCATGTAGACGTTGAAGAGGGTGGGGCTGAGTGATGACCCTTGCGGGACGCCGCCGATGACTTCGGTGGCCTTGGATCGAAACGGGGGGAGGCGGACTCTCTGTGTACTTCCGGCGAGGAACGAGATGATCCACTCCAGTGCCTTCTCTTGGATGCCGATGTTGCTGAGGCGTTGGACTAGGGTGCGGTGGCAGACAGTGTCGAACGCTGCAGAGAGGTCCAGGAGGATGAGTGCCGCTGTTTCCCCGTTGTCGAGCAGGGCTCGGATGTCGTCGGTGGCTGCGATGAGGGCGGTCTCGGTGCTGTGGTTGGCTCTGAAACTGGACTGCGAGGGGTCGAGGGATCAGTTTGTCTCGAGGAAGGCGGCAAGCTGTCTGTTGACGATCTTCTCGATGACTTTGGCAGGAAAAGGGAGGAGCGAGATGGGGCGGAAGTTTTTGAGGTCGGTGGGGTCCGCTGTTGGTTTCTTCAGTAGGGCGCTGAGCTCAGCATGCTTCCAGCTCTCCGGGAATGTGGCGGTGTTGAAGGAGGTGTTGATGACGTCCCGGAGTTGGGGTGCGATGGTGGAGTCGGCCTTGTTGAAGACGTGGTGGGGGCAGGGGTCGGTTGGAGATCCGGAGTGGGTCCTGTTCATCGTGCGGGCTGTGTCTTCGGTGGTCACCGTGGTACAGGTGTGGAGGGTGGCGGTGGGGTGCGTTGGTTCGACGGTTTGGTGCGTGGGTGGAGCGCCGAAACTGTTGCGGATGTCAGCTATCTTGCGGTGGAAGAACGAGGCGAGAGAGTCGCAGAGATCTTGTGAAGGAGTGATGTCGTTGTTGCCGGTGCTGTGGTTGGAGAACTCCTTGACGATGCTGAAGAGTTCCTTGCTGTCGTGGGCGTTGTTGTCCAAATTATCCCACTGTTGTGTGAAATTATCCCACTCACGTAGAAGAAGATCGTGGCAGGATACCAGGGTTCAACCCTCTTTTCCATTGAGCTATGGGGTTCCAGATTATCCCGCCCAAGGCTTTAGCTCTACGCCCTTTCCTGTCATATATCGCTTTCTCTATGTTATACGTAGAGAGCAGCCTGGCAATCCATGTTTGAAAGGTCGGGAGAGCTTTGTCTAACCAGGCCTTTGCTATGCAAATGCAGTATACTGCCATAGCCATAAAGAGAAACTCTTTATGATCCCCCGCAGCCCCTCCCGACACCCCCAGAATGATTAATTCCGGTGATAGTGTCACTCTAACCCCCAGCGAGACATCCAAGAATTTCTCAATTGCGGTGATCAAGGAGTACAGTTGTGGGTATCCTGCAAAAACATGAACAATATCTGCCTCGTTTGAGTCACAACGTGAGCAGGTTATGCCCGAAGTGCCCCCCATTGCGCAATTCTAGCGGGCGTATAATACAGGGAGAACACTGTTTTGTAATGTTGTGCTTGCAGAGTCGCTGAGCATAAGACAGTGCGAGCCAAGTCCAGGTAAACCTGGAATCCCTCCTGATCTGCACCTATTTTCTCCACCCACTTTGTGGCATACTTTCCCCTATCATCGGTTTTAAGTGCACACAATTCCGCGTATAGACGTCGAATTGTACAATTCCCGCTGCTCTCTACGTATTCCAGTATTTGACATTGGCCAAATCCCAATGGCCCCCCTTGTTTATTAGCAAAGAAGCTTCTTAACTGTAGATACTTAAAGAAACTTCTACTACTTAGGTTAAATTTTGTTTGTAGCTCTTGAAACTGTAACAAGCCCTCCTGATCGCACAGATCCCCTACTTTCTTAATACCTTTGTTTTTCCATTCCAACATAACTGGATCCCTAAAAATATACCCTGGCAGTGAGATATTTGTAGACAATCGGGTATACCTGTTGTATCTCCCTATCCCCAGTTTTTTAGTGAATGCCTTCCAGATAGTATATGCAGCTATTAGCGTCTTGAATCTTGTGTGTTTAAAATAACTGAAATCAATTGTGTTTAAAAAGCAGTCCTGTGCATCTCCACCCAACAGTGCCTTATATACATTCGTGCGTGAAGGTCTGTCCGCTGCGTGCTCATTGTCTCCGCCCCTATCAGTCCCTGGAAATACTGTTAGGCTGCTGCCCAATAATAAAGCCTAAAGTCTGGGGCCCCCCAACCACCTTTTTCTCTGGGGAGGGTGATATGCCGGTACGCCCTCCTGGTTTTCCCTTGTGCCCAGATTAACCTATTGATTATCCTTTCTAGTTTATTAAACCATGCATGTTCAAAGAGTAGTGGGATGGCTCTAAAGATGTATAGAAGCTTATGCAGGGTAATCATTTTGATGACATTTATACGCCCCACCAGGGTTAGATGCAAATTTTGTATCCTTTCCGTGTTCTTAACTTTTGTTAGCAGTGGCCCCATATTTACCTCTACCAATCTATCCAGGTCTGACGTTACTCTAATCCCTAAGTAAACTGCCTCCCAAACCACCCTCGGGTCCTGATGCACTATGAAGTTGTTTTGTACAATTTGCGTCTTCCCCCTGTTAATTGAATACCCCGAGATTGCGCCGAAATCCTTTGCCTCTCTTTCGATTTCCACAATGGCTCTGCCTGGGTCGGGAGGGATGATAGCAACATCGTCCGCGTAAGCGAACAGTTTATATTCCCTATTATGCAGCTTGACTGGGAGGATGTTATTATTGCTGGCCCGTTTTCTTAATAATGGATCTAAATACAGAGCGAACAACAAAGGTGAAGCGGGGCAGCCCTGCATCGTCCCCCTCCTAATCTCCTCTGTGTCCGTGTATCTTTTGTTAATTTTAACCCTTGCAGTGGGCTCGGTATATAGGATATCTCCAGGAGACTCTGTCAAAAGCCTTTTCTGGATCCAAGAATACAGCTGCGACAGGGTCTCCTGAAGCCTCTGCCGCATCCAGAAGGGTTATCATTTGCCTCGTATGCTGCGTAGTCCCTTTCCCTGGGATGAACCCATGCTGTATACTGCTAACCAGGCTCTCAATAACTTAATCTATGCGCCAGTGCCTTGGAAAAAGTGTTTGCGTCTGCGTTCATTAACGTAATTGGTCTATAAGACCCTGGTTCTAGGGGAGGTTTATCCTTCTTTAAAATAACTATAATGTCGGCACCCGCCCATGAATGAGGACCCGACAATCCTAGTTGTGCGTGTCTTAGTGTGTCATGTAGATCCTTGCCCAGTGTAGTCCAAAAGGTTTTATAAAATTCCACAGGAATTTGGTCTGGACCTGCAGCTTTCCCCGAAGGTAGTTTGTTCAAGCCAATCCTATTTCTTGCAGAGTAAAGGGAATATCTAGCTCCTCTTTCTCTTCCTCTTCTAATATTGGGTGTGGTATTCCCTCAAGATATTCCATCATCTCTGAGGTCCAGATTCAGAAGGGTCTGATCATACAGCGTTGCATAGAAACCCCTAAAAACCTCCCTCACATCTTTTAAGTTGTTCACTACCCCTCCCAAGCTATTGGTGATTTCCTTTATTTCTCCTGCTGCAAGATTTTGTCTCGTACGGATTGCCAGAAGGTGACCTACCCGCTTGCTATACTCATAGCATTTTTCTTTTTTAATCAGATAATTACTAGCTGCTTTCCTGGCTATGCTCTCGCCCGTCTGTGCTTTTGTTATTTCAATTTTAAGTAGTATGTCTCCCAGGGGGTCTTGCCTGGCTATAGCCGTAATCAAAAGTTCTTCTAATGCTACCATTTCCTTAATCATTCCTTCGATCTTAAGCCTTTCCTGCTTATTTTTATACAGCGTGTAGCTCAGGATTTCCCCCTAATTCCCGTATTAAAAGCATCCCAGATAATGCCTTGGGGAGCTGTTCCCTTATTAGTCTCCCAGAAAGAGGCTATCCATCCGTGCATATGCTTGACATATTCCTCGTCCCTTAGAAGACTGCTTTCAAGAGTCCAGGTCCCCTCCTTCCTCCTTCTATCTCCCAGTGATAGTGTTAAAACTAGCAGGCTGTGATCTGACAGGATCCTTGGCAGTCTTTCCAACTGGCTACTACCCACCAAAGAGCTAGATACAAAGAAATAATCCAGCCTGACTACCGTTCTATGTGGGGCTGAGTAGTAGGTGCTGCCCGAGCCTACCGGGTTAGCTTGAGACCACATATCCACTAATGCATTATGCCTCGCTAGGTTGCATATAGCCTGGCATGTCCTTTTCTTCCGTCCCCCATATGGTCGCCCTATCACTTTGCCTAAGCCCACCAACCCATTAATATTAAAATCCCCGCAGCAGATCACGGGTTCCGGCCATAGTGGTAGCTCAGTATCTAGAAATTCAAAAATATCTGGCTCATCAGCCGTGGAGCCATATACAGAAACAATTGTACAGATCCCAGCCATCGTCTCCCCCTCCACCATTGCCCACCTACCCCATTGGTCTTCTTTTTTCCTTTTCACCTTAACCCCCCCTTTCCTGGCTAGTATGGCCACCCCTCTTGTTTTAGCCCCCTACCTCGTGTGCGCGAGTACCTCAAAGCCTAGCTGCTCCAGCAAGTATTTCTTGTTTCCCTCAATGTGAGTTTCCTAGAGACATATTATGTCTAGTTTAAGCATTCTCAGCATGGCAGCAACCTTCTGCCTTTTCCCTCCATCGTTAAGGCCGCAGATATTAATAGAGGCAATCTTTAACGCCATCTGTATTTGCTAAATGGTTCCCTCCTTAAACCTCGGTGTCCCTTTGACCTTCCTAATGTGCCTAGTACCAAAGTGCGATGTAGTGTCCTGTTGATTTGTGCTGTACCTACTGTGCTGTCACCCCCCACTCCCCCACAACCCCACCACCCTGCACCCTCTCCCTCCCTCTAGGACCCCTCCCCCCTTCTATGAGCAAATAGGTCAAGCATGACCTATGTGTGACTGCTGTGGGTCGTAGTTGTCGCGTCCCTCTCCTTCCCTTATCCTATACAAATTTGCTGTGGCTTCCCTATATTCACTCTCTTGCTGCTGGTGGCCCTTTTCCTCTGTTCGGCTTCCCCCCCTCCCTGCTCTTTTAGTTCCTCTAGGAACAGCCTTTCCTTGATTTCTGAGAAGAACATCCTTACTTGTCCTCTAGTAACAACTTTAAGCCTTGCAGGAAACATAAGGTATGCTTCTGAACCTTGACCTTGGAAGGGAGCAATTAATTGCCTGAGTTTCCACCTTCTTTTCATGGTGACATGACAAAAATCAGGTCTTGCAAAAAAGGTGCTGCCACCGTGTGTTTTTTTGGAGTCTGGTCTGGCCCTATCCATAATTTCCTGCCTTGCCAAGAAATTCCCCACAAAAACCAGCATAGCCCTTGGGAGACTCTCTTGAGTGCCATCCCTTCTTTTTTTTTTTTGCATGAGTGGAAACCTATGCGCCCTCTGGATCTCGGTCTCCCATTGCCATTGTGACTCAGGGAGTGCTCCTTTTAATAGCTTAATCACATACCCTCTCGGGTCCTGCCCTTCCACCCCCTCTGCAAGTCCAAGAAGTCTAACATTATTCCGCCTTTGGCGGTTTTCAAAATCCTCAATCTTCCATTGGAGGTCTTCTACCGCTTTCTCTTGATCCGATTTGAAGGCCTGCCAATCCACTATATCATCCTCAATCCTGCCAGTTCTCTCCTCCACGTGCGTTACCCTGTCCGCCACTTCTTCATACAATTTATTCATCTTCCTTAGTGATGCTTGGATCTTTTTAGTGGCCTGCCTGGCTCTCCGGCTTTCCGCTCTCGCTTCCCCCTGCATTTGCTTTAATGTATTGAACATCAAATCCATTGTGGTGTGCTGAGTGGGCACCTCCCCGGCACTTCCCGCCATTCCTGCTGCCATCAAATTACTTTCCTGGTATACTTTGGAAGTAGCAGAATAGTCCCAAAGTAGCTTTTTATTCGTGCTAGAGGAGGAGCCTACCACATGTCGTCTTGCGCCAGATTTCCTTTTCTTTTGGGTTCTTTTGCCCTCTGAGCCACTAGAAGTTAGGTCAGTCTCAGAACTGTCTCCTATGGAGCCTTCAGCTTCACTGGAGACCATGGAGTCTGTCTCCTCCTCCTCGTTTACTGAGAAGAAACGATCCCCCTTCGGGGAGCCTCCCCCTCCGTCTCCTTTATCCTGAGGGCCGGGTACTCTGCATTCCGCATGTGAGTCCAAGCTTGCCATACTGCCCCATTTCCCTGTCCCAGACTAGGGATTGCACAGCCCTGCCTCTACTTGCAGGAGGGCTTCCATCATGTCTGAATTATTCTGCCTCCCATTGCCCCCCCTTCCACAGTTTCCTCCAGCACTACTCCCCGGCTCACCTCTTGCTCCTGCTCACTCTGTCTTCCATTCACCGGCTGCACGGCTGCCTCGGATCCCAGCTGTTGCCTGGCAACCGCGTTGTTAGCGTCCTCGAGGACAGCTTCTCCCGGGTCTGCGTGCTCCTTCAGTTCCTGGTGTGAGCGAGGTTTGGGTACTGCCGCTGCTGCGGAGGAGGGGTCCAGGGGTTTCGCGCTGATAACTTCTGTTAAGGTAGGCTGGCGGAGTGAGCTATCTTTTGTGATTATGTTTCCCTTGGTAACACGCTGTGCTCTTTGCTCTGTCAATCCATGCGCATCCCCCACCGCGTTCACATCCATGGACTTGGATTTTGCCTCCAGTTTCTTCTCCTTCTCGACCTTCTGCTGCTGGGATTTTGACACTACTAAGGCAGGGGGGCTGGCCTCTTGCCTATGCCAGATACTCTCTGGGTGGGCCCCGTTGGTGGGGTGCTCTACGGGCCGGCTGCCCCTTTCGTCGCGCTGACTGGATCAGGTAGGGTCATTTCCTTTTCTTGCCTGGTTCGCTGCGACATCGTGAGGGATGGCTTGTGTCCGCTTATGTGTCTGTGCAGATCCCTGAGCTTTGTTTTGAGAAATGTCAGACCTGCTGCTAATACCGCCTGCATCCGCCGTTCAGTGGGTATGGCCTCAGTAGCTTGCCCTTGCATTAGCCACAGCATTCCAGCATTATTCGATCATCCACATCCCGGTCAGGAGAGGGAGTAGATGTGACTGCTCACCACGACCATGTAGCGGCCATCTTGCTCTCCCCTTAAGCAAAGGTGATTCCTGAGACCACAAGTTTTATTATCCTTAAAGATAATTCAGACACAGTACTCTTTCAAATATTATTCAAATTCTTAGCATTCTTCTATGTATTGGCTTCAGGGTTCAAAACTCTCTTTCAAAGAAAAACAACCTCCATAGTTTTCCTAGCTCTGCTACCAAGGTAAAGTCTGCAGCAACATGTGTCACAAATGCCTCAGAAGGATGTTGTGAACAATGATAAAACTCATGTCAGAGAGCACTAAATTTGTACCATGAATTAAATAGGAGCGATGCACTGCCTCTCACCACAGCACTGACTAATCACACATGATATGACATGTAAGACAAATAGTAGAAGTAGGGAAAGCTGATTGGGATAACAGGAAAAACAGAGTTCATGCAAGTTCAAAAAACTGTTATTGTTCCAAAAGTGAGGGAAGTTATACTCAGTAATGCAAGGTGGCTCTCACATCTGCAAACTCTGTGAGAGTTGAGGAATTCTGAAACTTGTATTTCACAGTCAAAATGCCAGAGCAAAATGCACTTTGAAATTTTGACCAGTCTTCCTTGACTACAGTAATGTCAGAGTAGGTGGGTTCCAAGCATCCACACACCCGCTGGGACATGAATCACAAGTCATACTTCCTGTAAAATTATACCTGATTCAATCAAAATTCCCTTTGCTGTTTCCCAACAACATTGGAGTTCAGCAGACTTATGGGAAATAAAGCATACATTCAGGTATAAATGCATAGTGCACGCTCTAAAGATGAAAAACCCTTAACCAAGTGGCACCAATAATCAGGGGCCACTGCCAGACTTTCCATCATCAAAATACATGTAACACAACTGAGCTTGGAGTATTACACTTGTGTGCACTCTTCAAGTGAGGTGAAGGGTCTCCCATTTCTCCACCAAATAGGAGATGATCACTATGGAGTGCTATGTTACTCACCAAATTTGCAAAGGATTTGCCCTATGCTTCCTGTCTTCCCTTCTGGACCACCCTGTGTTCCACCAAGACATTCTCTCTGTACACACCTGGATCTTGGAGGATCTTGAAATATGGAGTACTGAGACCCGTACTGTACCTTTACCTTCTGAGTCTTTATATTTGGCAGCACAAGTTCAAAATGCTGTCCCTGATGCAAGTTCTGTTGGCCCTCAATGCATGAAATTGACTGATATCCATGGACCTCCAGGTTGCCAATTTTCATTTGCCAGTCCTGCCGACTCACTGCTATTATCTGAGGTCCACTGTGAGGGTTGCAGCGCTAGCAGTTCTTGGTTTTTCTATTTGGGCTGCTGAGTGCATGGTGGATTTTTGCAAAGGTGCTGGTTGCAGTAGTGGTCCCACTGTGAAGGCCAGGTGTCCATATTCTCCTGTACTTAGACAACTGCCAGATGAAACCAGAGTCTTCTGCTCTGGTCAAAGAACATCTTCAGTTCAGCATGACCATTTTCCATGTCATGGGCATCACAATCCTGCACCTGAAGTCCAATCTCTTCACTACACACAGACTGACCTTCATAGCAGCGCTTATACACATGACCTTTATAAAGGTTTAGCTTCTCTTGAGAGGACTGCTGATATTCGGGATATGATTCTGGTATTTTTGGCTGGTACGTAGATACAGGTTGAGCAAGTTCTATGTCTGTTAGTCCAGATGGCCTCATGCATCCAGTTAGCGTTATATGCCAGTTGGCAGAAGATTGCCCTTCATTGGCTAAATATCGGGGGAATTGCTCTACTCATGTGGATATCTACAATTATTTTCTTCCAGATCTTTTCTGGTTCATATGTCCCTCCTATCTGTTGATAGGTCATGCCTTTAGCCCACCTAAGCGGCAGGTCACCATTGTTGCAGATACCTCCACATTTGGCTTAAGACCTCTTCTGGTTAACACCTGGGAATGGGACATATTGTCTGCACTAGAGCAGCATCTGCACATGAATGTGCTGGAGTAGAGAAAGCTATCCTCTTTCTATCTCAGGGAACAATGATTGAGTTATGTCAGACAACACCTTAGCTGTACATTACATCAAAGCACAGGGTGGTGTGGGGACATAAACATGATGCTATAAGTCAATACAGCTATGGTGTGGGGCACTGCAACATGTTGTTTTCACTGTAGCATCACATCTCCCAGCCTCTCCCAACATTTATTATAGCATTGTCCAAATCAAACTGAGAGACAGCTAACATAAGATTTTAATTTCTCAGATGGGTAGGAGTTATTAGATGTTTGAACATTCTGAGAGAACGGCAGTCAGTGAGATGGCTGTGTTGAATGTGAAACCCAAAGATTTAACTGTGATAGAAAGAATTGGAGAGAAGAGTTTTGCTCAAATCTCATTAGACAACAATGCATCAAATGTGTTTTTGTGACTGGGGGTGATATAGAAGAATTTGGTTTCTCTGTGTTAAGCAATTGAAATTTCTCAGACATCCATAGGATTTGCACAGTGCTATTAAAGCCAAGCTGTAAAATGCAAAAAACTTTTACCACTACAGGCACAGTATTACAGCTTTGGATTGGTAAAATACCATCTAATCCAACATGGAATGAATAAAAGCAACCCCTGACACTTGTTTATTATAGCTCTTCAGAGAGATTGAGCTTTTTCCAGACACAAGGGAGCACCCAGTATAAGTCAAAACAATACCGTTTCAGGCTTAGAGTACCGCCTAAATTATGGCACAGTGCTGTCCTATGCTTAAAGACTTTGCTGTAGAAGTGGCAAAAGACTTTGGGCCACATGTACGTAGGGTTCATTTTGCGTGTTCCCAATAGCAAATCTTGGCAATTCACTATTAGGAAATCTCAAACACCTATGCTCTTATATATCTTAGACATATTCAGCAATTCATAATGATATCGCAATTGATCAACCTCATTAATATTCATGAGGTAGGTCGCAATTTGCAACCCATTGGGAATTTCTAAAAACACAGGGATGGTGGCCTGCTGGCGACAGCATCATCTCTGTGTTTGCTTTTGAATAAAGCAATTAATTGATTACTACCACTTTAGGTTGTCTTTAAAATGTGAATGTTTTTTTACAGCATTACGGAAGCCAAGCAATCTTACATAACCTTGTGAGTTGCTATTAGGAAGGAATGCCCATAAAACTCTCCTTCCTAATACCAACTCCCTAACCCATTTTGGGCCAGATGCAAGAAGCCTTTTACCTCTCGCAAAGAGCCCCTTGGGCTGTTTGCGACTGGTACAATACTTTTTGGCAAGTACCAACCCTATTTTGTGTGTCATAACCTATTACCAGCTTGCAAAATAGGGATTGCGAGTCGCTATTAGGATTATTTAGCCACCTCTACAGCCCAAACTGCTGAACTGACTTACACCAAATTTGGCAGGGAAGTAGATGTTGGTTTAAAGAAGTGACCTTTGCTTATTTGGTGTAAATCTGTTCAGTCGTTTTTGAGAAAGTTAATTTTAAAATTATAGTGATATCACTGGCCGCGGATATATCACAAAGTTTTCGTGATGAATCGCAAATGCACACACCAACGGGAATGCTCTGATCAGCTGGGCACAACCTGAATTGAAAGTTTCGGCCGCCATTTTATCTATTGGGAATGGTTCACAGGGCTGAAAATTTGTGTGAAAGCCCACATATGGGGTCAAGGTGGGGGGGGTTAGGATGGAGATACTCTGACTCCATTGTTGAGAAATGGAGGTGTTAGTGACAGACGTTATATGTCCAAAATTGATTTTTTAAATAGCGCATGATATTTGTGATGACACCGCAACCACCACCACGTCCCCCGTGTACCATCGTGGTGACATCGCAACTATCAAAGTTGTCACGAATATAGGTGAAAATATTAAAAAACATATCAATGAATCATTAGTATGCATTGATCTAGAGATAGTGATAAATGTTTTTATAGAGTTATCTATATAGTGAGTCATCTACTCTGATGGTTAGAATTAATTATATAGTTATAATATTTCCATGTTGTGGTGGCTATTGAATTCCTGCTTTTGCTTTCTGCCTTCATGTTGTAACCGCGGGGATCGCGATGACCAACGTGAAATCCAGTCTCACTGCGAAAATGGAAAATAGGTTTTAGAGACGGTTGTTCTTGAAATACACTTGAAAAACATGAGTTTGAAGAGTACACAGTAATAAACCTCTAGTGTGTAAACTACTGTAATGTGTGTGCATATATGTGTTTTCACTTTATGGAAAAGGCACGATCGTCGCGGTTAACAACGTCATTGCGACATCCCGAATAACCGCAAAAATGGAAAATAGGTCTGAAACTTAGTATGAGGAAGGCGCCATTAATCAATTCATGGTGCCTTCCTCGTGGTTCCCCAAAAAACTGCCTTTATTCATAATGTATCAAGTTTATGGGTTCCACTAAGATTTCATTGTATATATTATTTTTTTTTTCTGCGCTGTATTTCCCACTGTACATATTCCTTCACATGTCACAAGCACTGTTCACCTTTTCACGAGCACCTGTGCACACCTTAGTAAGGGTGACATTCAATGTAACACAGTGCTTTTGTATATTTTTTCCTTGATCTTACAACTAAATATATGAAAAAGAATTGCATCCTTCAATGTTTCTTGGTCTCTTGTCTCACTTCTTCCCCATCCACTGCAATTCATTTTGCTTTTCTTTACAAATTGTCTATTAAATTATACCTGTGGAGACATTGTTATATGCAATGTATATGATAAGGGTAGTGATTTTCTTTAAACATGGTTTGTTAAACATTGAGATGGATTAATAGAGCAGAATGCTTCAAGAGTTTAAAAAAAAATGTTTTTTAGGTCCTCATATTTGAGAAAGGCCGAGAGCTAGATCTATCTGAAGGTCTGAAGGATCTGAGCGCCATGCACCTTCCAAGATCTGATCCAATGAAAGAAAGCCTTTTCCAACTCGCTGTTGATGAGATGTCTAATGGTAACCACCACAAATCTCGTCAATTTATTGAGCTTGTCTTAATACTTGGACTAGGCCGACAGAGCAACCCACCAAAATGTAGCTTCCGACACTGCTGGAAAAATATATTGAGAGTGCAGATATCAAGAGCCGAGTGAGATAAAAGGGCCCACGTTTTTCCTTTCTTAGCCGAATCCATCTGACGTCGCACATGTAGGGGAGAGCTCAGAGACACATTTTACACAAATTTACCTGCGCGGAATGGTCATTAAAGTAAACAGCAGAGATATGGTATTCTTCCCCGAGCATGGTTTATCTACCTCCTGTACTCCAAATATAACCAGAAGAAGGCTTACCTCGAAGTAACAACCCAGGATTTTTTTTTAATACTTTACCCAGGTCTCGCCAAAAGAGCTGGTTAGCTGGATAAAGCCAAAAAAGATGTATATCATCTGCGTTTTCCAGTTGGAATTTCAGCAGCAAGTTCTTTTACTATTTCCCATCTAGTTTCTTAGGAGACCAGTAGGCCCTGGACCTTGTGAACAAATGATTCCTCCTGAGTGGAGCCGAAATCACCTAAACCCATAATGTAGCAGCTGATACTTGCCATAAATTGTGGATATCGAAGCCTAGCATGTCTAGCTTCCAGATTTCTTCGGCCAGGGTCACATCGCCATCATCTCCTTGTGTTAGTGCCCAATACCACTTGGAGACTTCCTTCCTATAGGTTTGTGTTTTTAATAAATCCTTCTCGACATCCGACTCTGCCAAAAGGTTTGACTGGGATCGCGCCCAACTAACCAGCTGGTAATGTTTAAATCTGGATAAGTTGAAATCCGTTCTCTGACTTAGTTCAGCCCATATTAATATAGTGCCTTCCTCAGCAAGTTGGCCCCATCTTAGAAAACCTGTGTTTACCAAATGCAAGGCTAGATTGTCCTTCATACATAGTGGGGTTGCTGGGGGGTTCCAGATTGTTGACATGGAACTATAGTATGGAATCCCTAGAGTTATTTTGACTTGGATCCAGATTTTGCAGGGTGCAATTACCGTCTTTTTATTTTGCATTTCCAAATTTAAATAAGAACCCTTTACTTTCTTCTCCTAAGTTACTTATTAGAGCCCATTGTCTCATTGGCATATCCTGGGGGGTCATCAGCAGTCTGCTTGTGTTTTTCAAGAAGATGGCCCAATAATACAATTGAAAATCTGAAAGCGCTATACCCCCTCCAGCTTTTTCTTCCTAAGTTTTTTCCAGGAGATTCTCACGCTCTTATTCAAAACTACTGAGTTGCCCATGAAGTTTTTTAAACCAAGCAGGCCTAAAGAACAAAGGGAGAGTGTTAAAAATAAATGTGAATTTAGAGAGGACTGTCATTTTTACTAAATTAGCCCTTCCTAGAATGGAAAGCGGAAGGGAGTACCAGCTTTGCAAAAGGTATTTAGGCTCTTGCATAAGTCGAGTGTAATTGACCCACGCCGTTTGCTTCAGATCTTTTGCAACTCTCACTCCTAGGTATCTAAACTCTGTCTTGTCCAGAAGTTTAAGGGGCTTGGGGATGGGATTGTTCCATGACATAGTCTTGGTCTTGTCTTCATTGACTATGTAACCCGAGATTTGCCCAAAATTGCCAGCTTACTCCATAACTACTGGCAAAGCTCTCTCTGAGTTAGCTGTATAGACTACCAGAGCATCCGTGTAGAGACTTCTTTTTTATACCACTCCCCGTAGCGAAATGAGAGGATTCTTTGGTCTACTCTTATTCTCCTTGCCAGGGGTTCCAAATACAGATTAAATAGTAGATGCAAGAGTGGGCAACCTTGTCGGGTTTCCCTATTTATACGAAGGCTAGTGGTTAGATGACCATTGATTAATATCTTTGCTGTAGGGGAAGCATATATACCTTGAATAGCCTGCAGGAAGTTACCACCAAGCCCAATTTAGTTCTAACACTTCATACAGATAGGGCCAACTCACTCTATTGAAAGCCTTGGCGGCATCAACCATAATGACTGTTAAGGGAATCCCCATAACAGAGGCTACGTCTATTACACACACCAAATCTTGTGTCAGGTCTGAGAGCTGCCTCCACTTCATGAAACCCTTCTGATTTGTACCTATCATGTCTCCTAAGACCTTTTCTAATCGTTTAGCCAGAACCTGTGAATAGATTTTTTAATCTGCGTCCTTGTCCGGCTTAAGAACTAAGGTGATCACTGCTTCACTCCAATTATCGGGGAGGGGTGTTTGCTGTGTAAATATATATATATATTCACTGAAAAAAACATAGGTTTTAGGGGCGTTATAGTTAGTTGGACATTTCATTTGTGCTAAACCATAGAAATGCCCCTGTTATAGTTAGTTCACCTACCTATAACTCGCGCCCCCGCAATGCACTGCTGATGACGTCACTTATTACATCACTCATGACATGGTCAGTGACATCACTCATGACATCACTGATGACATCTCAAATGACATCACTGATGACATTAGTGATGACATCATCCTTGTGATAGAGTGGCAGACCTCCTCTCAACCTAATATAACCTTTGATACACACAATCTAAAATACAAAATACCATTTTCAAAACAATGGACACACCAATACCAGTTACAACATACCCATTCACTAATTCCAAGATCTACACACACATCCACTCATTCACCAAAAGTCCTATACAGTCACTCAGACGTGCACTCACTCATCATATGTACTCATACACATCAAGATCAGAGACATCTTTGGGACATGTTTTGATGCGGCGGCTCAGCCATGGGAAACGCACCGCCTGCTGGGAATGAGAAAGTGGGTCTGTGTGACTGTCATCAGCTGAACACTACGTCTGTAACCCACTGGAGGGTATTGAACATTTTAAAGACAACAGGAATTGGACTGAAATTAACGGACTCCACTAAAGGGGAATCAATGCACTGCAACTACCAGCAAGCCGCTCACTGGGGAGCGCATGCGCAATGGATAAAAATAGCTGCAGCTTTTCGTCAATTTCAGCAATTGTAATCCCATGCGGAAGAAGCGTGAGCTTCGAAACGCGTCGGGACTTTTTATTACAACAGCTGTAGTGCGCATCTTATGAAATATAAAGGTTGGAAACCTGCAGCCTTGTGGAGTGCGTTTTCATGATCAGAGGCTTGTCCGCGTCTGGTCATTTTTTTGTGATTAAATACCTTTGATCTTCAAATCCAAGGAGTCGGTGCCTGCTTTCAGAAATCGTAAGAATCAGGATTGGATCCATATATATATATATATGCAAATAAATCGCCCAAAAGCAGCGAGAGGGCACACCACGGTGCTTTCACCATCCGGTTTTCAAGCCCCGCTGCAGCTCATCTTTTATTTCCCAAACTGTCCCAGTCTGCCTCTGCCTACGCACTCCGAGGCTAAGTACACATCTTCATCATGGGCTCGCAGTAAAAACACTGATCATGCGCCTCCATTACAACTTGCCATGTATTCAGTATCGTTCCCTCAGTGGGCGTGGCACAGTTCATTTGCACGATAGTGTTATCGGAGATGTAGTCCCCTTGGAGGTGCAGTTAACTTTTATATCCTTCAGTAGGTTCAGCGCGATTATGCCAAAACCGCAGTCCATTTTGTACCCTTAGTAGGGAGGGAAATTAAAAAGTCGAGCTCAATTGCAGAAAAGTACCGTGCTGCGTGGGGTTGGAAAAGTTCCATCCTGCAGTCTTCCAGATTTATTGAAGCGCAGCTCCTCTCCACGGCGTGAGCAGCCATGATAAAATATGCAAACAAATTGCCCAAAAGCAGCGAGAGGGCACACCACGGTGCTTTCACCATCCCGTTTTCAAGCCTCGCTGCAGCTCGTCTTTCATTTCCCAAACTGTCCCAGTCTACCTCTGCTGACGAGCTTCGAGCCTAAGTACGCCTCTTCATCATTGGCTTGCTTAAAAAATACTGACCATGCGCCTTCATTACAACTTACCATTTATTCAGTATGGTTCCCTCAGTGGGCGTGGCACAGTTCTTTTGCACGATAGTGTTATGGGAGATGTAGTCCCCTTGGAGGTGCAGTTAACTTTTATATCCTTCAGTAGGTTCAGTGTGATTATGCCAAAATCGCAGTCCGTTTTTTACCCTTAGTCCAAAAACATATTAAAAACCTAAGTGTTTTTTGTGAATTTCAAAGGTTTTTAAATGATAATTAAAAAAAAATATTTATTGTTGTTTTAAAAAAATATTTTTTAACTACATGAAGGGACATCTTCCTGCACAAAAACAATCAGTAAAGGCATTTTCTCCTTCAATATATGCTGTGCATTGCAGCATATATTGAAGGTGAAACAATGAGGAGAAGTGAAAACAATGTTCCTCGTTGTGCTCTGCTATACCAATAGGAGGATGGTGTAGCATTCACAAACACGTCCAGATTTATGATTTATGATAAATCTGGACATGTGTCTTGTTCTATGAGTCTTCTGTGCAAACATACAGAGCAAAACCTATAGAACACCTTTTCAACGCAAAGTATTGTGTATGATGAGATTATATTTACACGGAAAAGTAAAGGTATACAGAATACCTTTTCCTCACCTTGTAAATAAGAAAGAGTGTTAATGGCTATGCCAATTGTTATTAACGGAGTGCATTTCTGTACTGATAACAGAGAACAAGATACATTTACAACTACTTATGTTTTAGGGAACTGTTAGGACATGTTTATATATTACTGAAGGGAAGGGATGCGACCTAATATGACATTTGTAAAAACACTGACTGATGTGGTTTAAGTTAAACAGTTACATTTATTTTAATTCCGAAATTATCAAAACCTGCAAAACAACCATATCAGTCTATTCTGTACTATACCATGTATCTTGCAGACAGGTGTTCTGAAACTGTCCCCTAATTCATACCTGTTTGCATTGGAATTTTCTGGCACAAATCTAGTCCATCCATCTTCTTTTTCTTCAACTGTGTGGAAACACAGTGCATTTTAAGAATTACTAAAACTTACCTCAACAGTAATACACCTAAAAAATGCTACACATTTTATTCACTTATTTTTTTATAATCTAAATTGTGGTAAATTCCATATCTTAAAATTAAGATCTGTAAAAGAAAAGAAAAAATAGTTATAACATGTAATAATACATTTTTAATAGCACAGCATAATTTTAACATTTTACAAAGTAATTTCTTTGCCTTTTTTGCTGTTCTCAGAATATATTGAATTTCACTACAAATAGTGATTTCAATCGTACTCATCACATAACACCGGGCAAAAATCCCCCCAATCAATTAGATTGTTTAAAAAAAACCAGTAATCTATCTATAGTAAAACACCAGATAATACAAATCACACATATATAAAATGATTACTGCTAAGAAAATGTTATAACTTAAATGTATAAGCACTATAAAAGATGCCAGTTAAAAGTATACACCGAGACAATGTGCAACAAAAAGTCCATAATTCAAAGAAATACCTTTCCTTGAGGCCAAATTGTATTTTTGCAGTCATCTTTGTATGTAAATTGTCCAATAGTAATCCTATTAAATCATAATAATAAATTCTACAGAGGCTGAATTATCTTCATTTTCAACTTTGGCTTTAAAAATATTAGGTAGGAATTTGGTAATTCAGAAGGCAAACATTGTTTAAAAACCAACTCAGCATCATTACAAAGGCTCCAGACTTTCTCACTTTTTAAATAGGCAATGTAATGTTCAGATGTTGTTGAAGGACCATCATGGAAAATAATTGCTACTGCTATAAAAGTCCTTCCTGATATTGATAGTTGTGTAGCTACAAAATGTTTTATTAAAGTGTCCAATGTTCTTCCGTCAGCTTTACAACGTTGCATCATTAAAATGATATATTGTCCATATCTTTGTATAAATAATGTTGATAACATTTCTGATTTGCATTGGATACACTACATGTCAAATTCACTTTATTCGGTTAATTAAAAACATAAAAGTATACTACAAAAATGATTACAAGGAGAGACACCGATTTGCAGTTCAGTAATGTCAAATATAAAAATCTTTCAGTGTCTACATTATTGCTATATGTATACATGCAATTCTCACAATAATGGGGTCATTAATCAAGTATCCAGTGAACTAGCACACTGGCCCACCCCGATAGTGCTATGTGGGGACTTTAATATACACCTACCTGGCAATTGGGCCACTAACACAACATGGAGATACAAAGGAAGGAAGCCCCAAGTTTTTCAAGCCCTTACCAATCTTATCCAGACTCATGGATTGCTAGATAGCTGGGCGAGTAAAAACCCTTTACAACCTGGGTATACTGTTTACTCGGCCCGCATCAAGTATTGGTTAGACTGGACTACTTCTTTGTCTCTGTATCATTGGCCACCAGCTGCACTATAGACACCGCACCCCGCTTTATGTCCGACCATAATCCTCTTATTTTCACCATAAAGGAGTTTGGGCAATCTAGAGAGGGCTCCAGGTGGAGCTTTGAGAAAGCTTTATTGTACGACTCGAGCTATGTTAACCACATGCAAGGATAGATCCAGGAGTTCTTGGAGATAAATATTGGTTCTGCTTCCCAAATGACAGTCTGGGACACCTTAAAGGCTGGGGTTAGAGGCGAGACCCCCAGGTTCTCTGTCCAGAAAAATAGAGCGGAAAAAAACCAAGTCAAAGATCTCCAAGAAAAGTTAAGAAACCTAGAAATAAAGCTAACTCAAGCAATCCATGCAGGATTAGATTGCCAGCTAGTCCAGCAAGAAGCAGTTCTGGCCAGGGCAGAAATAGGTCCTTGACAAAGGGAGATAAAATTATTGAATAATTATAGGCCACAATCTGCGCTATAATAAACAGGAAGTCCAGCCGGACCTCAAGGTTTAATCGATAATATAATAAGCAGAGTATCAAGGCAACATATTTACAGTGGGACACAATCCTGTATCCAACAAGGCAAGACAAACAATTTACAGTATACAGGGGGTAGGGAATTTCTCAGGCAATTTACAATAGGAGAGCAGCTAAAGTTAAGATGGAATTAATTAGCTTGACTCATGTAGAAAAAACGTAATAATGGCACATAATAGTGAACTAATGTTTAGACTACATCAACTGTCGACGGCGTTTTGATCCAGTTATATTCAAGGATCATCATCAGGACAACCAGTGTATTGCCTGAATGTGCAAGCCTGTAATTACAAGGGGGACAAAAAAGATACAAGGGACATAAATTAACCAGCTATCCTCTACCAGTAACACAGAGCAGTTGGATTTCCACACCATGCTTAAGGTGAAACCTGCCATACGTGCAGGTGAGTGCCAGTTGACCAGTGCCAGACGTTCAAGGCGCAAGTGCATGTTGTCAAGGGTGTTCCAAGGTAAGAGCTGTCATACGTGCACGTGTGTGCTGAACAGGTGCCATTCATAACGGTGTCAACACACAACGGGGGGACATGGCTTGATTGGGCAAGGGCCAGGGATGTGTCATTACCTTGGTTGGCAGCCGAGGGACGGCAAGGTGGTGCCTATGGTGAAGACCTCGGTAGACTTCGAACCGTTATAGGAGCGGAACAGCGTGGGGGTACCGGGCTAAGGAGCCTGGAAGGTGATACATGGAGAGGGTGAGTAGAGGAAGGAACCGATAGTCAGGGGCTCGGGGGTGAGGAGAGGGAGGGTAATCTTACCTCGGTAACGCTGGACTTATCTACTGCAGAACCGGTGCTGTTAATACCAGGAGACGGTCTGCACGGGGATCACTAATGAAGAGGCACGGTCAATACCAGGAGGCGGTCCACATGGGGATCACTGTGGGAAAGGGTGAGGGGGATTAGGGTAATAGGGAAGTGGTGATCGATGGGTGAGGGCCTGGGCAGTAATGGTAAGCGCTTACCCAGATTGCTGGAGGGTCCGGGGCACCGGTGGATAACTCGGAAGGACACTTTAATTGGCGGGACTAGCCTCGATGAGGCTCCTGTGGACATAACCAATGAGCGGGTAAGAGATCAATGTCTCTTGTTAGCATTATTAGTGATAGTGGGCTAGGGTGTAACCAGCGCTTACCTTAAGTTCGGAATAGAACTAGAGCAACCGCCTGGAGAGCCGATCAAAGAAGAATATTTCAATTGGCGGGGAAACCTACAATGAGGCACCTGTGGACATAACAATTGAGCGGGTAAGAGATCCGTGTCTCATGTCCGTGAAGCTGACGATAGTGGGCTGGGGTCTAAACAGCGCTTACCTTAAGTTCGGAATGGAACTGAAGCATACGTCTGGAGGGCCGATCGCACCGGTCAGACGCCGAATGGATGGCGTGCAGCTATGAAATAGACAGGAAGCCATATTGAACGGGGCTGGGATCTGGGAGGTGACCTGGTACGGCGGCCATTTTGGGAGGGGCAGAAGGTTCCGAGTGTGGCGGCCATATTGGAAGGGGTTCTGTGAACGGCGCGGTGGAGAATTGTTCAAAAGTGTTAAATGACACATGAGTGGTGATGAGCGTGAGTTAAGGTGGTTAAAATAAAAGGTGCCAACTGCAATCAGGACATTGCAGCTGGCCATGCAAGCGACACGAAGGGGCAGCTTTTAGCAACAATGATTCAGCTTAGGCAGGAACAGGTAATAGAACGGGGTGATACATGTTCAGAGAAGTGAGGTCCAGTCCTCATTGCGATTTAGTCCGTTCCTTATACTGTCCATTAGTAGGATCATTTTCAACTCCTCTCTATTCAGTAGGTGTCCAATATCTCCTCCACGGGGCGGCAGCTTCACAGATTTGAGGACAGTCCATTTGAGGTCACTGTGTCCTTTCTCCAATTAGTGGTCCACCAGAGGAGCATTAGGGGTCTTGCAGCTGATTCGACTGCGGTGCTGACCTATCCTTGTTTTGATTTTTTGCCTAGTTTGACCAATATATACAAGCTTGCAAGGACAATGAATCAAATAAATTACATCGCTGCTGTTACAGTTGGTGAAACATTTGCAATTAACAGTGACATCATTAAATACAAACGATTTACCTTCAATGGTAAATTCACAGATGTTGCATGATCCACATGAGACACGGATCTCTTACCCGCTCAATTGTTATGTCCACAGGTGCCTCATTGTAGGTTTCCCCGCCAATTGAAATATTCTTCTTTGATCGGCTCTCCAGACGGTTGCTCTAGTTCTATTCTGAACTTAAGGTAAGCGCTGGTTACACCCTAGCCCACTATCGCTAATAATGCTAACAAGAGACATTGATCTCTTACCCGCTCATTGGTTATGTCCACAGGAGCCTCATCGAGGCTAGTCCCGCCAATTAAAGTGTCCTTCCGAGTTATCCACCGGTGCCCCGGACCCTCCAGCAATCTGGGTAAGCGCTTACCATTACTGCCCAGGCCCTCACCCATCGATCACCACTTCCCTATTACCCTAATCCCCCTCACCCTTTCCCACAGTGATCACCATGTGGACCGCCTCCTGGTATTGACCGTGCCTCTTCATTAGTGATCCCCGTGCAGACCGTCTCCTGGTATTAACCGCACCGGTTCTGCAGTAGATAAGTCCAGCGTTACCGAGGTAAGATTACCCTCCCTCTCCTCACCCCGAGCCCCTATCGGTTCCTTCCTTCTACTCACCCTCTCCATGTATCCCCTTCCAGGCTCCTTAGCCCGGTACCCCCACGCTGTTCCGCTCCTATAACGGTTCGAAGTATACCGAGGTCTTCACCACAGGTACCACCTTGCCGTCCCTCGGCTGCCAACCAAGGTAATGACACATCCCTGGCCCTTGCCCAATCAAGCCATGTCCCCCCGTTGTGTGTTGACACCGTTATGAATGGCACCTGTTCAGCACACACGTGCACGTATGAAAGCTCTTTCCTTGGAACACCCTTGACAACATGCAATTGCGCCTTGAACGTCTGGCACTGGTCAACTGGCACTCACCTGCACGTATGGCAGGTTTCACCTTAAGCATGGTGTGGAAATCCAACTGCTCTGTGTTACTGGTAGAGGATAGC
This sequence comes from Lissotriton helveticus, assembly GCF_964261635.1. Taxonomy (NCBI): domain Eukaryota; kingdom Metazoa; phylum Chordata; class Amphibia; order Caudata; family Salamandridae; genus Lissotriton; species Lissotriton helveticus. Next base: position 1,375,632,663 of record NC_136069.1, on the reverse strand, counting down.
TGGTTAATTTATGTCCCTTGTATATTTTTTGTCCCCCTTGTAATTACAGGCTTGCACATTCAGACAATACACTGGTTGTCCTGATGATGATCCTTGAATATAACAGGATCGAAACGCCGTCGACAGTTGATGTAGTCTAAACATTAGTTCACTATTATGTGCCATTATTAAGTTTTTTCTACATGAGTCAAGCTAATTAATTCCATCTTAACTTTAGCTGCTCTCCTATTGTAAATTGCCTGAGAAATTCCCTACCCCCTGTATACTGTAAATTGTTTGTCTTGCCTTGTTGGATACAGGATTGTGTCCCACTATAAATATGTTGCCTTGATACTCTGCTTATTATATTATCGATTAAACCTTGAGGTCCGGCTGGACTTCCTGTTTATTATAGCGCAGATTGTGGCCTATAATTATTCAATAATTTTATCTCCTTTTGTCAAGGACCGTTGTTTTCTTTTGCATACAATTACCCTTGGTCCTTGCTTACCGAGTGGGTTCCCTTGTTTGTATAAATAGTATGTTGCGCAATCGCCGGATTGCAAGGGTTTGTTCCCTATCTACTTCCTTCTGAAGTGGGTCCTTTCTGTACTCCCGTGTATTGTTCCGTCACGTTCAGCTCCCTCCTCCAAAGTGACACATAGCATGTCTGACCCTGCCCCATTGTACTCACTTGAATACATCAAAAAGATCTGCGAAGGCCCCTCCCTGTTCTCTGACACCACCGACAACACCCCATCCAATGTCCCTTCCACTCTGCCTGACCAATTAGAGAAATTAAAGAAAAAGCAAGTACGTCTAGAATTAATGACCCTTATGCTAAGACAGTATCTTAAAGCAGAAATCATACCAGTAGGCCTTATAGTACGGAATATTCCCGGTATATTTACCGATAATCCCAAATACATCACCAACTTTAGCCACATTGGTACCACATGCTCGAGGCATTGGTTGGTCTTGGGTATCGAAATAGCTACTGAAACACTTTCTGCCCTACTAGCTGAGATTGACGACATTGAGAAAAAGATTAATGACACCAATCTTGTAACTGATGCCAAGAAATTACTAGACCAGGTACAAAAAACAGTAGACGATTTCTACTGAATCGAGCAAAATAAAAAAAAGAATAAGGTCAAAAAAGGCATTACGTCCTTTCATATCGAAACTGCATTTCCCTACCTCCACAAAGATTTTTATACGAACCGTGCATATTCGAATCCACGCACCACCAGGCCTTGGGGCCGGTTTAACCAACGTCAGACCTTGGTTGGCTTTTCTGATTCCTCTGTTGACCAATCTGACAATTCTGACTCAGGTGACAACTCAGGCCCCTCCAATAGGAACCCGGGTCCTAGCAGGAGCAATTTTTTAGACAGAGGCCAATCCAACCCGCCTACCAGAGGGAAAGCCAAATGAGTCCCCCGCTGGTACAACCCCCCAGGGGAGCGCCAAACTCGGCAGAAGTTCTACCAGTGGTAGATACCGACGCAATGAATATACAGACTATCCCTATCTTCAACCTATCTGCACATAACTTATCCATTGCCGAAACGTCACTCCTTAGCAAGGGCCTCTCCTTCGTGCCTACCATACGCACTGACTTTTTGGAGCTCCAGACGGAGATCCTCAGATTTTTCCAGAGGGTTCGCCTGGAAGCTTTCTTCCAAATGAACCCTACACCTCTGGCTGTTTCAAACACTCCTTTTAGACCACCGTCTACCTTCTCCCCCACTGCTGGGATGGTGCCACCAGAGGTGATCACCTTTGAAAAGATGGTTACCAAAGATCTTAATGCAATTCAGGAAACCAAAAAATTCATTCCTTACAACTTGCCATTGGAAGAAAAGAAAGCCATTCAATCACTGAAAAACATGGACACATTGATCATTAAGAGTGCGGACAAAGGTGGAGGTATTGTGCTGCAGAACAGAGATATCTACACCGCAGAAATCCTAAGACAATTAGCCAACACTGATCATTACATGAGGCTCCCCACCAATCCCACTAAGGATTTACAGACACTTATCTCGAAAGTCACCACAGAGGCTCTGGAACTAGGTATCATTAGCCAGAAAGAATTCCAATTTTTGAACATTAAATCACCCAGAATGCCTGTGATTTACACCCTACCCAAGGTACACAAGTGCATCTCCAATCCTCCGGGTAGACCCATTGTGTCAGGGTGCGGATCTATTCTTGAGCCCTTGGGGCAGTACGTAAATTTCTTTATTAAAGACTTTGTACCTGTCACCCAATGCTACGTCAGGGACAGCATGGCTATGGTGAACCTGATTGAAGAGACACCCTTCAGGGTGGGTGATCAGTTTCTGTGTACAATGGACGTCGAGTCCTTGTACGCAAACATCCCCCAAACTGCCGCCCTCCTAGTCATACGTGATATCCTTGAAACCAGACCAAGACCCCACTGGGTGCCTTCTGTTTTCATCCTCCAATTGTTGGAAATATGTTTGACGAAAAACTTTTTTTCATTTGATCAGGAATATTTTCAGCAGGTGAAGGGTACATCTATGGGGGCTATTTTTGCCCCCAACCTGGCAATACTCTTCATGGACAGAATTGAGACTAATACCATACTGACATCATCTAATCCATTTGCGCCTGCCATCTCCATCTGGAGGCGATATATTGACGACATTTTCTTAATTTGGAATAATGATCTTGACAGTTGAACCAGTTTATACATTGGCTTAATAATAACTGCTGTGGACTTACATTCACTAGTACAGTTGATACCCAGTCAATACCTTTCCTTGACCTTACCATCTACCAAATGGATGGTTTACTACACACAAGATTATACCGTAAACCCACCGAAAGGAATACGTTGTTATGCTAAAATAGCAATCACCCCAGAGCACTTAGGGACTCCCTGCCCTACTCCCAATTTCTCCGCATCAGACGCAATTGTTTTGCTAAAGAGGATTACTTTAGGGAAGCCGCAGTTCTATCAAATAAGTTGAAAAACAGGGGTTACCCCAGCAAGTTGGTCAGAAGAGCAGTCAAACGGGCGTGGTATTGCCCAAGGAAGGTCCTCCTCTGTCCAAAAGCAAAAGATTCCAATCCTAGGCTAGCATGCGTGACCACATTCTCACCTGCTTCCAACGCTGTGAAAAAAGCATAATCAAACATTGGCCAACCCTCAATTCAGGTACCTTGCACATTGACCGTCCTGTGTTAGGCCTTCAAGAAAAGCTCGAATCTTAAGGACCATTTGGTCAGGGCCGCTTTACCCAGCCCCCCCCACGTGGTACAATAGATTCGCTTTGGACCCAAACTCCACTTGTGGGTCATGCTAAATGTGGATCATGCAACATCTGTGAATTTACCATTGAAGGTAATTCGTTTGTATTTAATGATGTCACTGTTAATTGCAAAAGTTTCACCAACTGTAACAGCAGCGATGTGATTTATTTGATTCATTGTCCTTGCAAGCTTGTATATATTGGTCAAACTAGGCAAAAAATCAAAACAAGGATAGGTCAGCACCGCAGTCGAATCCGCTGCAAGACCCCCAATGCTCCTCTGGTGGACCACTACACAGATAAAGGACACAGTGACAATGACCTCAAATGGACTGTCCTCAAATCTGTGAAGCTGCCGCCACGTGGAGGAGATATTGGACACCTACTGAATAGAGAGGAGTTGAAAATGATCCTACTAATGGACAGTATAAGGAACGGACTAAATCGCAATGAGGACTGGACCTCACTTCTCTGAACATGTATCACCCCGTTCTATTACCTGTTCCTGCCTAGGCTGAATCATTGTTGCTAAAGGCTGCCCCTTCGTGTCACTTGCATGGCCAGCTGCAATGTCCTGATTGCAGTTGGCACCTTTTATTTTAACCACCTTAACTCACGCTCATCACCACTCATGTGTCATTTAACACTTTTGCACAATTCTCCACTGCGCCGTTCACAGAACCCCTTCCAATATGGCCGCCACACTCGGAACCTTCTGCCCCTCCCAAAATGGCCGCCGTACCAGGTCACCTCCCAGATCCCAGCCCCGTTCAATATGGCTTCCTGTCTATTTCATAGCTGCACGCCATCCATTCGGTGTCTGACTGGTGCGATCGGCCATCCAGACGTATGCTTCAGTTCCATTCCGAACTTAAGGTAAGCGCGGTTTAGACCCCAGCCCACTATCGTCAGCTTCACTGACATGAGACACGGATCTCTTACCCGCTCAATTGTGATGTCCACAGGTGCCTCATTGTAGGTTTCCCCGCCAATTGAAATATTCTTCTTTGATCGGCTCTCCAGACGGTTGCTCTAGTTCTATTCCGAACTTAAGGTAAGCGCTGGTTACACCCTAGCCCACTATCGCTAATAATGCTAACAAGAGACATTGATCTCTTACCCGCTCATTGGTTATGTCCACAGGAGCCTCATCGAGGCTAGTCCCACCAATTAAAGTGTCCTTCCGAGTTATCCACCGGTGCCCCGGACCCTCCAGCAATCTGGGTAAGCGCTTACCATTACTGCCCAGGCCCTCACCCATCGATCACCACTTCCCTATTACCCTAATCCCCCTCACCCTTTCCCACAGTGATCACCATGTGGACCGCCTCCTGGTATTGACCGTGCCTCTTCATTAGTGATCCCCGTGCAGACCGTCTCCTGGTATTAACCGCACCGGTTCTGCAGTAGATAAGTCCAGCGTTACCGAGGTAAGATTACCCTCCCTCTCCTCACCCCGAGCCCCTGACTATCGGTTCCTTCCTTCTACTCACCCTCTCCATGTGTCCCCTTTCAGGCTCCTTAGCCCGGTACCCCCACGCTGTTCCGCTCCTATAACGGTTCGAAGTCTACCGAGGTCTTCACCACAGGCACCACCTTGCCGTCCCTCGGCTGCCAACCAAGGTAATGACACATCCCTGGCCCTTGCCCAATCAAGCCATGTCCCCCCGTTGTGTGTTGACACCGTTATGAATGGCACCTGTTCAGCACACACGTGCACGTATGACAGCTCTTACCTTGGAACACCCTTGACAACATGCACTTGCGCCTTGAACGTCTGGCACTGGTCAACTGGAACTCACCTGCACGTATGGCAGGTTTCACCTTAAGCATGGTGTGGAAATCCAACTGCTCTGTGTTACTGGTAGAGGATAGCTGGTTAATTTATGTCCCTTGTATGTTTTTTGTCCCCCTTGTAATTACAGGCTTGCACATTCAGGCAATACACTGGTTGTCCTGATGATGATCCTTGAATATAACTGGATCAAAACGCCGTCGACAGTTGATGTAGTCTAAACATTAGTTCACTATTATGTGCCATTATTACGTTTTTTCTACATGAGTCAAGCTAATTAATTCCATCTTAACTTTAGCTGCTCTCCTATTGTAAATTGCCTGAGAAATTCCCTACCCCCTGTATACTGTAAATTGCTTGTCTTGCCTTGTTGGATACAGGATTGTGTCCCACTGTAAATATGTTGCCTTGATACTCTGCTTATTATATTATCGATTAAACCTTGAGGTCCGGCTGGACTTTCTGTTTATTATAGCGCAGATTGTGGCCTATAATTATTCAATAATTTTATCTCCCTTTGTCAAGGACCGTTGTTTTCTTTTGCATACAATTACCCTTGGTCCTTGCTTACCGAGTGGGTTCCCTTGTTTGTATAAATAGGGCAGAAATAGGGGCGGTGTTTATGGAAAAAACCGCGGCAAAGTGGACAGCGGCTAGGGAGAAGATTTATGAGTGCAGTGACAACATTGGGCACCATTTAGCTGTCAGGACAAGACAACAAACCACCTCCAGTGAAATCCACACAATCAGACTCTCTTCAGGTACAGAGGTTTCTGATCCTAGTCTTGTCCGGCATGGGTTCCAGGAGTTTTATGCCAAATTATATAAGGAAGAAAGCTGCTCCTCGGCCGACGCCCTAGACAGAGAGATCCTTGGCTATCTCAGTGAGATCGAACTAAGTCAACTTATTTTAGAGGATAGCCAGCTTCTGGAGCTTACCCCCACATGGGAAGAAATACTGGATGCCCTTAATAGTCTCCCCGACGGGAAGGCTTCTGGCCCTGACGGCATTCCCGTTGAATTTTTAAAAATCTTTTCCAATCAAATCAAGGCCATATTTACAGAAGTAATGTTATCCATCTTCAGCGGACCTTCTCCCCCTGCCTCCTGGTCCAGCGCTAGAATCTCCATTTTCCCAAAAAAGGATAAATCTCCACTAGACATGAGCTCTTATAGACCGATAACTCTTATCAACTGCGACTCCAAAATATTTTCTAAAGTATTAGCCTCCAGAATATCCCGAATAGTGGAACCCCTTGTCTCAGAATGGCAACACGGTTTTATACCCAAGAAGGGGACCACCGAACACGTCAGGAGAGTTATTACTCTGTTTGACGCTGCCCAAGTAGCCGGAGACCCGATGTCACTCATATTACTTGACGCCGAAAAGGCATTTGATCGGGTCTCATGGCGATTTCTTTGGAGGGTAATGGACAGAATGGGGTTCGGGGGCAGGTTCATGCAGGCGACACAGGCACTTTATTACAACCCAACTGCTAGTGTCACCATAAATGGACAACTAACGGAGCCCTTTAAAATCTCACGAGGCACCAGGCAGGGCTGCACCTGTTCCCCGTTACTGTTCGCTCTTTACCTAGACCCCCTCATTAAGCAAATCGAGAAAAATCATAACATCTCTCCAGTAGTATATTTTCAAAACAGCTGTAAAATCTTGGCCTATGCTGACGATCTCGCCATTACCACTCCAGACCCTGCCAATTCCACACAGGCACTAGAAAGCGAGGCTCACACATTTGGGAGATTATCCGGGTATGCTCTAAATAAGAACAAAACGCAGATTCTAGTAAACAACAGAATCACCTGGACTGATGCTAGAGTGGTGCCAAAGGCCAAATATCTGGGCGTATTGGTTTCACCCAGGCTAGAGGAAATAGTCACAGCCAATTTGACTCCCCTTGCTGTCCAGACAAAGAAGGCATTAAAACAAATTGATAATTTACATCTAACGCTGGTCGGCAGATGCAACCTCATCAAAATGACTTATTTCCCTAAACTGCTTTATTTTTTTCGTTGTATACCCCTTGAGTTTAGTAAAAAAGACCTTCTTAAATTTCAATAAATTTTCACCCAATTCATTTGGGCATACGCTCAGCCTAGGCGTGCATTAAAATACCTCACATTACCGAAAGAAAGAGGGGGATGGGCTTTTCCTAACATCACCATATACTATTGGGCGGCAGTTCTACAATACAGCTCTGTTCTACTAAGGGAATCCACCTGTGGAGCTGAATCGTCTTTACCCTCACCTTTTCGGTCTTTGTTTGGGGAACAACATTGGAGTTGCTTAATCCGCGAAACAACTTATGGATATTACAATCGCGTTAAATTTAAGACGTTAATGAACTCTTATAAAGTTTTTCCCCATGTCAGGAAAATCTTTGGAATCGGTAGACTTAACTTTTACTCCCCTATAATCAACAATAACAACTTACCTGCTATATTTAGCTCACCCTACCTGTCTGAATGGTATAGAGTAGGGATAATTAAACTAGGGGACCTCATAACAGCTAGGGGGATTGAACCCTTTTCGACTTTACAGACTAGATATAAAGTAAAAAGTCAAGATTTATTTAAATACATGGCTATTTATGACTACTTCTCTAGGAAAGTGGGAGGAACCAGCGGATTCGCTGAGGTTGAGCTTATGAATACTCTCCGGAATAACACTACTGCTCGTATTGGAAGTATTTATCAATTATTACATAAGGAATCCCCAGACAATCTAGAATCTATTGCTACTAAATGGCACACCAAACTTGACTCCCCTCAGTGTTTTTTTCAACTCCTTGCGGCTATCTCAACAAATTCTAATTTCTGCCAAATTACAGGCACAACATTTTAAAAACATATTTTTTCTTTATATGACCCCTAGCAAAATCATCAAGTGGGGCTCTGGGAGAGGAACATTATGTCCACGCTGTTCCGAGGTAGGGGCGGACTCTATACATATATTTGCAATTTGTCCAACCCTTGATTCCACCCTACTTAAAATTCAGAACCTACTTGGAGAAATAAGAAACCAACCAATCCTCTTAAATCCTACGACTATTCTTCTGGGAACACAATCTGACACTTCAAGAGTAAAAGAGGAAGGGCTGATTTTTATTGCAATGGCAGTTTGGAGGATCTGTGTTTCCTCCGGATGGCTAGACTCTGAGTCTCCTTCCTACGCACAATGGTTGGCTAGATTAGTTGCTACATACCATCTAGAAAGAGCCGTATATGCCAAGAAAGGAAGAAGGAAAAGGATGACTGGGCTCGAAGTCTGGGGGGCATTCTCCAAGTGGATTGATCAACAAGGGCAGGGGGATTAAGAGACATAGTAAGGGAATTAGAAGCCTACAATACCTCTTATTTAGGTACATTGCTTTGTTACTATATTTTTTTCTTTTTTCTTGGTTTTTCTTTGCTGTTTCCTTGTACCTGTGCCACCAGCTTTTATTGGCTGTGAGGGGTGGGGGGAGGGTGGGGGGGGGGGGGGTCTTGAATTTTCTTTCTTCACTGCTTTGCTAAGAAACTGTTTTTTGCGAAAAAGCCAATAAAACTTCTTAAAACAATTCTCACAATAATGATCTAATTGATAACAAAGGCCAAAAATACTCTTTATGTCTACACCTTCATTTTCCAAAACAGTAAGCATACACATTAAAAATTCCTGAGCATCTTGTTGGATATTTTGTGTAAATTGTGTCGAAGCAGAACATACATCCAAAAGATTACGAACATCAGAAACACTTTGTACTTTACTTTATCAGTTCTCAATTTTCCATAAACAGAATGCAACAAGGAACAAAACCTTTTTCCCCAATTCTCCATAATTTGCTGTTGCAAACCTTCAAGAAAAAAAACAACATTGACCACTACACTAGGATAGCAGTTGACACCAGAACTATTTTCAAACTGATAACCAACAATCTCTTCAACAGTGTCCTTTTTCTTTTTGCTTGCAATTACAACATTATCTTTTTTTTCCCTTCTCTACATCTTCAGTACAGAGGTTCTCATACCTTCTATTTCGACCAACCAAACGCCTTTCAACTCCAGCATATTGACCTAAATTAGGAGCATATGTTCTTCTTAACCTATTACACACTTTGACACAGTTGGCATCTGCAGTAACCTTTGTATCATCAAAATCAATCAAAAACAAACCAGATAATGTTCTAACTCGCGACAAAGCAACATATGCCATACCCTCTTTAAACACAGTATTTCCAATGTTCACCAAAGCACTGTCAACACTTAAACCTTGAGATTTATGAATAGTCACTGCATATGCCAGAGTAACTGGAAAATGTTTTCTACGGACATATACATCTTTAACAAGCAAAAAAAGAACTGAAAAACAACCAATTTGTTAAACTTCTTCAATCTGATCAAATTTCATTTTTAAGAATTCATTACCAACTTTATTTTGATAATTAACAAAATCCACAACTTTGCCCATTGCCCCATTAACTAAACCTTTTTCTACATCTAAATTACGCCTTAAAGTTATCCGACAGTTTCTACATGCATATAGATTCTTTTCTAAACCAGCAGTTTTAGATATTGATTTTTCTAAAGAATCCAATTTTCTCTTCAATTTATTCCGTCAAAATAATAGTGATTCCTTCATGCTCTATTTTATCAATGGCTTCCATTTTTATTATTTCTTCATTTTCCAGTTTCAAAAGTTGTTAATTGAATTTAGAACACTCACGCAGTGCTGGCATTAAGCAGATTACAGATTTCTGTTCTGCAACTTCCATGTATATTTTCTCAGGAACTACGTTTTTATTTGGAAAATCAAGTCTGCAAAGCTTGTTTGCCATTGTAGTGTAGTTCCTAATAGGCTCTGCGCATTGGAATAACATAAACAATAGTTTAGACGTAGGACATAGGTCGACTAGGTCTCTATTGAATATGTTAGACTTAATTATGAATGCCAGCTAGCTCAGAGGTCACTAGAAACGTTCTCGAATTCACAAGAAGGGATTAGTTTCTGACAACCGCATAAACATGACAACTTTGCTCCCTCAAGAATAAGGAGTATACCTCCAGAGTCGCGGAAACAATAGATAGCTATTTTACTCAGTCAATCGTGCATGCTTAGTTTCACCAGAAGTAAAAGAGGTTATTTGTTGAACAGTCTTCTTTCTCATGCAAGAGAAGTGAATTGCTACAATCGCAATACTTGTCATAAAGTAAAGTGCGTACAGTTAAAGGCTTACTATAAAATAATACTGTAAAAGCATGGTATGGTTTCTAAGCCATACGGTGTTTAAAATGGATAAAATACATACAATGATAAAATTATGACTAAACATACTCAACTGGTGCTTCTAAGATACGCCTACCCCGGTGTACCTAACCTAAGCCTAGTACATGGGAAGGAATAAGTGAGATGTAGTTTGAGTTAAGATAGTTTCTGCCAAGAATCTAAATCCAGAATTCTCTAAGAGTCTAATCAGCTCCGTACCTTGGTTATAGAATGAAGGAGGTCTTATATCTCTCTCTCAGGACTCGATCTCCCAGCAACCCGCAAGGGTGACAGGGAAACACTGGAGCTGGATTTCTCAGCAGGAGAAAAGACAGCGTCTCTCTCAGTGCGTCAGCGGGAGGGTCGGCTTCCTTCGGAACTTGCTACAGCAGAGCGTCTGGCAAGTAGATAGTTGATCTGCTCGAAACCACCGTGTGTTTTGCTAGAGCAGATGCTGGTATATTTATACCTGGAAGGTGCCGAGTTTGACGTAAGGTTGGACATAAGACGTCACTAAGAACTCGCAGTTCTTTCAGGACTCTGGGAGTTCTAGGACAAATCAATACAGAAGCAGGGGGAATTCCCGGGCTGCTGGAGGCTTGGTTTATCTAAGAACTCGTTGTGCTTTCTAGGAGTCTATGGGAGTAGCCTTGCCGTATTTAGACTGCATTGGCTATGTCTTAATATGGGTATGATTCTTATGCCTATATAAGGATATGATTTGATATAACCACATAAGGGTATAAATCGGGAATACTTAACTAGAGTCCTAGATTCATCAACAACACCATGATCAGTCAGTAGTCCAATTCTTATATCTTGGAGAATAGTTCCATAATCAACATCATTTGCCTGTCGCATATTTGTAATGAGTTCTTTGTATTCTAAATATGACCAAATGTTCAAGTTTCCAACACTACCGAGAGACTTTCTGGTTTCTTAATGCGCAAGTGTTTTAAATACTGGTTGTCCTTTTACAGGAGTCAGTTGCAGTAGATCTCCAAAAACTATGACGTGTTTTCCTCCAAATAACACATCATACTCTGTTTTAAGAATTTGCTGCATTCTTAAATGCACAAAGGCAAGCATTAAGTTTGATACCATGCTTACCTCATCAATAATGAGAAGTTTCATTTTCTTCAAGACTCTTGAAACTTCACAACCAAGCTTATCCAGATAGCTTGTGGTATTCCAATTTGTTTTCATGCTCTACTGGTAGCATTAGTAAACTTTGTAATGTAATTCCTTTAATGTTGAGTGCTGCCAACCCAGTTGAAGCAGTGACAACACAAGACAAATGCGAATCAGTTGTTTTCTGTAGATAACTTGTAATTACTTTAATTAAAAAACTTTTTCCTGTTCCAGCTTGTCCACTCACGTACATTCGGATAGGTTGAAATGACGTGCATGAGCACTCTCTCTTTTCATGAAGTATTCCATGGTCAATCTGTTGTCTCACTTGCTCTTATATTTGTTTTTGCTCAACATTTAGTTGTTCTTCCAAGTTTGCTAAGTTAGTTACATATTCTTGACCTTGATGCATTGCTGTTTTCACCTCATTCATGGCGATTGCTACTTCATTTTCAACAATTGGTTGTCCTAGTGTATCGACTCAGCGCAGCAGAACTTTGACTGTCTTGAGAACTGTCTCTAGCAATCTCAGCTGCAATTGTAGCTTCTTGATCAATTTCATCGTTCAACATTTTCACATAATTAACAAAAGCACTGCATAGTATGCTATCTTTACAAGCATTAAAGGAATCTACATAGCTCTGGAAATCTCCAAGTAATTCCAGTTCTGAACGCCATGGTTTGAATAGTTGTAAACAGGCTAAATAGTAAAATTCCCTTTTATCAGCAGTGTCACAACTCAGCTTCCTGTGATTATTCAAACTTATTTTTGTTTTTTTTACCAAACATTCTTCGGAACCAATGACTCCATATTTTCCATCATTAATGTTCTCTGTAGTATTCCGTTTAAAAGTGTAGTTTTGTAGCACTTCATAGAGACACATGTTCTCAAGATGATGACTTCTGTTTGGATACTATGTGTCCAACATATTCGTTTTCAAAATATCTGTACTTTCTGGATATTTTTATGCTAAATATTCAATTTCTCCTACAGATTTCAGTACTCGATTTCTCATTGCTGCAAGAGCTAGACTCACATAAATTATTCTTTTAGATTTGGAGTGTAGACTTGCAGATGATAACCGATCTGAGCATTCATATGCTCCGATTTCTCGATGCGATAACATCTTCAAACTGAAACTGTATAATTTCTTACTTAGAGTCTTCTAATGAGAAATCTCTTCCCACATTTCTTTCAATTCCGTCTTTTCTGATTTTGTAATATAAGATGTTACATTTCGAGCAACAGCAATGGAATTGTCCGCAATATATTGAATATCCATGTTAGCATTCCACATGGACAAAATAACTGGGTTGTAGTCATTTATGTATTTTGATTCTTCAGTTCTTCTTAAGTTGTAGGTATTTTTTGGAGACTTTCTTGTGATAGTATGTCGCAAAGATGACATAAAACTGTTAACTCTTCCTTTCGATATTACAGGACATGGAAATCCAAAACGACATTTGGTGTAGAACTTGTCCTTAGATTTGTACTTTCGGCGACAGTATTTTCACATCGTTGGCTTTGGAATCATAACGCTTGTGCTCTTAAGTTGTTTTCTTCTGTGCTTTTGGGTACAGCACGTGTTGCATATTGTACAATAAAACTCAAAACCGTATCATCCTCATCTGTTACAAATTTGGGAGCGTCCTTAATCCATAACAGCATATGTATATGAGGAACACCTCTTGCTTGATACTCCTTTCTACAAAAGAAATCCACAACTTCTCCTCCAAGAGGGTGATTTTTTTATTGCAGATAAAAGACATCATAGCCTCAAATCTATGATTGAAATACCTACAGACATTAACAAGATCCAAAGAGCACAATTCTCCAGGTGTCTTGTATTCAATATTTTTATATTAGAATTTACCTCTCGAAGAAATTCTAGTAAATCATCCCAAGCGTACTCAGCACAGCTTAGGCGAAGGAACCATGTTGGAGTTCCTAAGTTCCGTTGCATACATTTCAGTTCTCCATGACGACGGTACCAATATTAATTAGTGCCAAGCTGACATGCCTTCAAATCAATAAGCTGAGATTCTAGATGATCATCTCCCTGGTGCACTTTATCCATAAAATCTTTTGCAGATACATTTTGCAGATGTATTCCAGTTTTTAGAATATGATTGACTGCATATGAAAGTCCAGACAAGTCACTTTCAAACAAAAGATGAAATATATAAGGGATACATTGTCGAAATCTTGGATCTTCTGCATATAATCTTGTTGTCCGATATTCAGATGCAGGAATCTGCACAAGACGTTCATCTTATCGTCCTCCTTTTCCATTTGGGAATAACCGTCAAACAACAAGCTTCCAAGCTCTCTTCCCATACACTCATGGGAGTTCCTTTTGCTTTTTTTCATTTGGAACAAATCAATAGTGTTCCCATCACTTCTTTTGAATGAAGTGGATGCACACTGTAATGTTCATAGATTTCTTCACATCTTAACATATCCACTTTTTCAATTTGTCCACTTGACGTTTCAGTATCTTCTGCTATAACTATTTCTTCTTCTCCTACATAAACATTCTTATAGTAGTTTTTTATCAAATACAATGTTGCCTCTAGCACTTTCCTAACATCCACTAACTCCTGCCAGATTTTCTTATTCTTAGTCGGCACACCATTAACAAGAATAACTAGTGGTTCACTTTCTACACTCTCTACACCAATAGTTTCAATATTTTTCTTTAAATCTAATGGAAAATACACAACTCTTCCTTTTAATCCTCATTGTAAATCTGAAGGAGGCAATTTACCTGTTGTAGGCTCCATACGAACAATAGCCTGAAATGAGTGCACACATTGTATGAGAATAGACTCATAGGTGTTTAAATCTATCAGTTCTGAAGGAATAGCAACCAACTCTAGATTATTATGAACAGCTCTAGCGGGCATTTTATTCTCATCTAATTTGTTATAACAATATTTACAAATAAGCTGATCAGAACTCAAATCGAAACAATTCTCTACCAACAAATGAGTTGCAAATTCTTTCCATTTATCATTATTTTCTTTTTCACTTTTTAAATACAGATCAACACTCCTAGTCTGATTTTTGTAGTGAGTTCTGTGACAACAAATACAAGAAAAATTTGGCCTTTCACCTGAAATCATCTTAAACTTTGTAATTTCATTTTGAAAATTCTTTGTACAACTATGTTCAACATTCTCTACAACATTTTCTTCTATTAATGTCTGAGGTTCTTCAGTCTCTTCTTCTGGACCAAAGTAACAAAACTTAATATCATCACAAACCTTTTGCACATCTGATACTGACCCACGTAAAAGAGCACTGCTCAACTCATTCAACTTTAGTGCTGGACTTTTTGCAAAATACAATCTTCTCACTAACTTCCAAATTTGAGTATGATGTACTGCCAACATCCTGAAATGATGAAAAACACTTTGACACACTTTCCAAGAAAGACAAGCCAGAGAATGACCATGCAAACTAGTGTGTTTTCTCACTCTGCAAGGGTCTAGTCCTTGCAACACCTTCATCTTTTGTTTAACACTTTTCTTATAATATGCTTGTAAGAAATTGCGTAATTTATCAATAGATTCTTGTTGTACACTACAAATACTTTTAAAATCCCAAGTGTACACTGGGGCTTTAGGACGTCTGCCTAGAAGTTCATCTGCTATCATTTCGTCTGCATTTCTAGAAAACATTTGCTCTTTCTTAATTGGACAAACATTTTTAACCTCATAAGCTCGACCACTGGTGTCAACTTCATGCAACAAATTATTGCTCTGTAAATAACTCTCTTCACTAAAAAAAGTCTCAGAACTTGAATAGTGTTTCCATTCCCCTAAACAAATATCACAAAAATTACTTTTGTTAATTACTCTTTTCCTCTTACCTTTGGCCTTCATTAACCCGTTGGATGCTTCCGCTTTTTTGCGGCAGTGCGGCCGTTTTAAAAAACGGGCGCGGTCGTGTCGGCAATTGGCCGACGGCAGCACCAGCGAGGTAGTGCTGCCGTCGGCCAATGGCCGACTGCAGCAGCCAACGGGTTAAATGGATTGGTTTATCTAGTGATCGAATTCTGTTTATTACTATAATAAAGAGTTTCCTCTTTACTTTAAAAGCCTTTTCAACAATGGATTCAAAATGCTTCTTTTTATAAAATACTGTTCTCTTTCTATATTTATTTGTATCTTTCATCAAATTATGGACTACTCTGTTGTAAAATATTTTTCTGCGCAATTCTTTATATTGACTTTCTCTTCTTTTACTATAAGCTGTATCCTTTGTTTTTACATTGCCTTTTTTCCTTTCCTATTCTTTGCAGTTTTTTTATGCTTGGAACATTTTCACTGCTTTGCACATTTGCATTTTTTTTTCTAAATCTAGTAACATTTTTTATGAAGTCCTTTGTGGTCTTACCGGAATTTTTTCTCTTTTTAGCCACATTATGTTGGTCTTCCAATACTTGTGGTTGATTTTTTTTCAAGTAAGTATCCTTTTTCTGACCTTTTTTTTCTTCTTTGTTTCTCCAGCATGACAACTTTATTTTAAGGATGATAAACAGTATCTGTAAAAAATAAACATAAATTAGTATTTATTAACAACTTAAACAAATTATACATTTTTATTACTATACAAACACATTTCATATACATTCTGACAAAAAAATCATAGGCCTGAAGCACAACTGTGAAGCTGATAAGAGCACTACATACATAATGGATAGCAGTTTGAAGCACTCCATAACAGTACAACCTGAAGCACTGTATGACTACATGCATATTTACTAAATGATCACAATACTATAAGGAAAGACACTGAGTGAATTCATAATTGGTTCACTTTTAATTTAATAAATAGATTACTACATGTACATAAACAGTCACTATGGTTTTGCCACACTACAGATTTAGAATTTACAGTAGTGCACTGTTTGTTTAGTGTAGGGTGTCGTGCTGGGGTACTGTTCTAGGGTAGTGCAGTGGTATTTCAGTAGTGTAGGAGGTCTGGTTGCCATAGATTTAAGGTTTAGGGTAGTGTAATAGTGTTTCAAAAGTGTAGGGGTCGTGCTACGGTTGCGTTTTAAAGTTTAGGGTACTACACTGGTGATTGGGTAGTGTAGGTGGTTGTACTGGGTGTGAATTTAGGGTTTAGGGTAGTGCAGTGGTCTTTGTGTAGTGTAGGGGGTCCTGCTGGGACAGTGTTCTAAGGTTGTGCAGTGGTGTTTATATAGTGTACGGGGTCATGCTAGGGATAGTATTTTAGGGTTTAAGATAGTGCAGTGGTGTTTATGTACTGCAGGGGGGTCATGATGGGGTAGTGCAATGGTGTTTGAGTAGTGTAGGAGGTCATGCTGGGGTAGTGTTCTAGGGTACTGCAGTGGTGTTTATGTAGTGTATGGGGTCATAATAGGGATAGTGTTTTAGAGTTTAAGGTAGTGCAGTGGTGTTTGTGTAGTGTATGGAGTTGTGCTGGAGTAGTGTTTTAGGGTAGTGCAGTGGTGTTTGGGTAGTGTAGGGGGTCTTGCTGGGGTAGTGTTCTAGGATAGTGCAGTCGTGTTTGGGTAGTGTAGGAGGTCGTGCTGGGGTAGATTTAAGGTTTTGGGTAGTGCAATGGTGTTTGAGTAGTGTGCCGGGTAGTGCTGGGTAGTGTTTTAGTGTTTAGGGTAGTACAGTGGTGTTTATGTAGTGTAGGGAGTCGTACTAGGGGTAGATGTAGAGTTTAGAGTAGTGCACTGGTGTTTGTGTAGTATAGAGGATCGTGCTGTGGTAGTGTTTTAGGGTAGTACAATGGTGTTTGGGTACTGTAGTGGGTCGTGCTGGGGTAGTGTTCTAGGGTAGTGCGGTGGTGTTTATGTAGTGTACAGGGTCATGGTAGGGATAGTGTTTTACGTTTTAACGTAGTGCAGTGCTGTTTGTGTAGTGTAGGGGGTTGTGCTGGGGTACTGTTCTAGGAAAGTACAGTGGTGTTTGGGTACAAGATCGTGTTGGGGTAGATTTAAGGTTTAGGGTAGTAAAGTGGTGAATAGGTAGTGTAGGTGGTTGTACTGGAGGTAGAAGGGTTTTAGGGTAGTGCACTGGTCTTTGTTTAGTAAAGGAAATCGTACTAGGGATAGTGTCACTGCAAGAGTACATGTACTTATATGTCTGCAAACACATAAAGCAACCAAACCAAATCATTTTCTCTCAATTTTCCCAAAAGGACACTGATTCACAGTGTGATTCTAGACAAATAACAATATTTCTTATAAATGAAGTAGTAGGATAGTACAGTGGTGTTTGGGTAGTGTAAAGGGTTGTGCTGGAGTAGGTTTAAGGTTTAGGATAGTACAATGCTGTTTGGCTAGTGTAGGAGAATGTGCTGGGATAGTGTTCTAAGGTAATACAGTGGTGTTTGGGTACTGTAAGAGGTCATCCTATAGTAGATACAAGGTTTAAGATAGTGCAATGGTGTTTGGGTAGTGTAAGAGGTTGTGCTGGTGTTGGTTTAAGGTTTAGGGTACTTCAAAAGTGTTTGGCTTGTGTAGGAGGTCGTGCTGAGGTAGTGTTCTAGGGTAGTGCAATAGTGTTTATGTAGTTTATGGCGTCATGCTAGGGATAGTGTTTAGAGTTTAAGGTAGTGCAGTGGTGTTTGTCTAGTGTAGGGGGTCGTGATGGAGCAATGTTCTAGGAAAGTACAGTGGTGTTTGGGTAGTGTAGAAGGTTGTCCTGGGGTACAATTAAGGTTTAGGGTAGTGCAATGGTGTTCAGGTAGTGTAGGAGGTCATGTTGGGATAGTGTTCTATGGTAGTACACTGGTGTTTGGGTAGTGTAAGAGGTCATGCTGTGGTAGATTTAAAATGTAGGGTAGTCCAATGGTGTTTGGGTAGTGTAGGACGTTGTACTAGGTTAGTGTTCTAGGGTAGTGCAGTGGTGTTTATGTAATATACAGGGTCATGATAGGGATAGTGTTTAGGGTTTAAGGTAGTGCAGTAGTATTTGCGTACTGCAGGGGGTCGTGCTGGGGTAGTGTTCTGGGAAAGTACAGTGGTGTTTGGGTAGTGTAAGGGATCATGCTGGCATAGGTTTAAGGGTTAGGGTAGTGCACTGGTGTTTCAGTAGTATAGGAGGACTATACTGGGATAGTGTTCTAAGGTAGTACAGTGGTGTTTGGGTAGTGTAAGAGGTCGTGCTGTGGTAGATTTAAGGTTTAGGGTAGTGCAATGGTGCCTGGGTAGTGTAGGGGGTTGTGCTGGGCTAGTGCTTTACCGTTTAGTTTAGTGCAGGGGGTCGTGCTGGGGTAGTGTTCTAGGAAAGTAGAGTGGTGTTTGGGTAGTGTAAGGGATCATGCTGGGATAGGCTTAAGGTTTAGGGTAGTACACTGGTGTTTCAGTAGTATAGGAGGACCATACTGGGATAGTGTTCTAAGGTAGTACAGTGGTGTTTGGGTAGTGTAAGAGGTCGTACTGTGGTAGATTTAAGGTTTAGGGTAGTGCACTGGTGAATGGGTAGTGTAGGGAGTCATGCTGGGGGTAGATTTAGGGTTTAGGGTTGTGCAGTTGTGTTAATGTAGTGTAGTAGATCGTGCTGAATTACTCTTTTAAGGTAATACAGTGGTGTTTGTCTAGTATAAGGGGTCGTGCTGGAACAATGTTCTAGAAAACTACAGTGGTGTTTGGGTAGAGTAGAAAGTTGTCGTAGGGTACATTTAAGGTTTAGGGTAGTGCAATGGTGTTTGGGTATTGTAGGAGGTCATGCTGGGATAGTGTTCTAAGGTAGTACACTGGTGTTTGGGTAGTGTAGGAGGTTGTGCAGGGGTAGATTTATGGTTTAGGGTAGTAAAGTGGGGAATAGGTAGTGTAGGTGGTCATGCTGGAGGTAGATTAAAGGTTTACAGTAGTGCAGTGGTGTTTGGGTAGTGTTGGAAATCATACTGGGGTAGTCTCACTGCAAGACTACATGTACTTATTTGTCTGCAAAAACATCAAGCATGCATTCCATATATTTCACAACTGCATTTTACTATTAATACTAAACTCATTTTGGAAACACATAACCAATGACTATTTTCTAATTCTACCACAATGTGAGAACACAATACGTTTTTAACCAATCAGATGTCGGGAAACACATGAATTACCAAAATGCTTCTCTCGGAGTGATTCCTAAATGCACAGACTCACTGTGTGATTCTAGACAAATACCAATATTTCTTATAAATACAGTAGTAGCATAGTATAGTGTTGTTTGGGTAGTGTAAGGGGTCTTGCTGGGATACATTTAGGCTTTAGAGTAGTGAAATAGTGTTTAGATAGTATAGGGAGTCATACTGGGGTGGTGTTCTAGCATAGTGCAGTGGTATTTATGTACCGTAGGGGATCATGCCAGGGATAGCATTTTAGGGTTTAAGGTAGTGCAGTGGTCTTTGTGTAGTGTAGGAGGTCGTGGTAGGGTAGTGCTCTAGGAAATAAAGTGGTGTTTGGTTAGAGTAGGAGATTGTGCTTGGGTAGAATTAAGGTTTAGGGTAGTACAAGTGGTGAATAGGTAGTGTAGGTGGTCATGCTGGAGGTAGATTAAGCGTTTACAGTAGTGCAGTAGTGCAGTGGTGTTTGGGTAGTGTAGGAAATCATACTGGGGTAGTGTCACTGCAAGACTACATGTACCTTTTTTCTGCAAAAACATCAAGCATGCATTCCATATATTTCAGAACGGCATTTTACTTTTAATACTAAACTTATTTTCGAAACACATAAACAATGACTATTATGTAATTCTACCAAAATGTGAGAACACAATACGTTTTTAACCAATTACATGTCGGGAAACACATTAACTACCAAAATGCTTCAATCAGAGTGATTCCTAAATGCAGAGACTCACTGTGTGATTCTACTCAAGCAACTCTATCCCTTGCTTTTTACCAAAACACATTTACCACTCAACAAGACTTTAGGTAACTCGTCACATTTCACAAAATGTTCTACTACTCATTAGTATAGAGTGCTTCTATCAGTATAATTCCTAAATGCACACAAGACTGACTGTGACACTCTAGACAACCAACACTATCCATTGCATTTTACCAAAACACATTTCATAGTCTAGAATGAGTACTGCATTTTAATGTAGAAACTTGAGTCATTTTTGTAAATAAAAAAAATTAACTGGTTTCTAATTCTACCAAAACATGAGAACAGCATAGTTATCTGTCTGCAACCACATAAAATACACAAATGCGTATCTCAGAAGGCTTTTTAAATGCACACACACTCACAATAAAATTCCAGAGAAAAAAATAAGTATTCCCTGCACTTTAGCAGGACAAACACATTAGTCTGATTAAAATCAAAATGCACCACATGCATTCCCTCACAAATTAATAACTCACCTTTCAAATTGTTTCGTAGAATAAGAAGTATATCAGTCACACAGCAGATTTTCTTATACAGAATCTCTGTTTTGAACAGTCTGACCCTGTGCCTCATGGGTCCAGCAGTTCAGGCTGGACTGTTCCCATTAGGCACAGGGTCAGTCTGATTTGCATATGGCCATGTCTGAACTGGGGTGGCAGAGTGGGCTAAAGAACGGTGATGGATTAAACCCAGATCACTTGACTGGGTGTGAGTGTTTGATTGGTTCAGATGCTCCGTCCATCACCACCCCCTTTTGTACCGCTTTGTTCACCATAAGTTGTCAGGGTATGCTCAGACGTGAGCCCCTTGCTCACTTTGCCACTTGATTCAAGCAAGCCTGGCTGAAGACGGCTGTAATGCCAGAAACCGGTCCTAGGAAGCTTGTTTCCAGTCCAGGGAAGGCATGGCTTGGCAGTTCGGGCTGGACTGTTCTCATGAGGCACAGGGTCAGACTGATTTGCATATGGCCATGTCTGAACTGGGGTGGCAGAGTGGGCTAAAGAACGGTGATGGATTAAACCCAGATCACTTGACTGGGTGTGAGTGTTTGATTGGTTCAAATGCTCCGTCCATCACCACCCCCTTTTGTACCGCTTTGTTCACCATAAGTTGGCAGGGTATGCTCAGACGTGAGCCCCTTGCTCACTTTGCCACTTGATTCAAGCAAGCCTGGCTGAAGACGGCTGTAATGCCAGAAACCGGTCCTAGGAAGCTTGTTTCCGGTCCAGGGAAGGCATGGCTTGGCAGTTCCGGCTGGACTGTTCTCATGAGGCACAGGGTCAGACTGATTTGCATATGGCCATGTCTGAACTGGGGTGGCAGAGTGGGCTAAAGAACGGTGATGGATTAAACCCAGATCACTTGACTGGGTGTGAGTGTATACAGAGGGAAATGGAAAGAGGCGTATTTGTTTATATCCCTTGCTTCATACTTTTCTGCGATGCAAAGAGTACAGTTGATGTTGCAATGTAAAGTCAGTATTAGTCTCAGGTATCTGCTAAAGCATTAGTATCGCCTCTCTACCTCAGTGCCATACCCAGCTCCACCCAGTTGCCCAACAGAGGGTCTGAGCCGTGAGGTGAGACACGCCACTCCTTGCTCATCTGAAACCTGGGTAGGGATCCATTCACAGCATCCCCTGGAGTCCCTGATTATTGGCAGAATTCCCGCCTGTTCCCTGTCCAATTTCAAGCTCTACCTCGCTTAGCCAGTCAGCTGCAATGAGGTCTTTAAGCATGTATTGCGATAATCCACTTCCCAGCACGCTTCAGAAACATTTCTAATTATTACAAATATTTTTCGTAAGTTTAACAGAGGTCACCATAATGGTGATCAAACCAACGGATTGCTATACCATAAAAACAATAAAACAACATTCAAAGAATAAAAAATCTCACACATGCTGCACAGGTATTTCTGAAAAATGTTTTTACATTTGATGTCTCCTATCGGCAAATATAGTTAGCTGTATTTAATTAGAATGTTCTGCCCGATACATCCCTTATTACATACCTTGTTTGCACCCTTGGCCCCTTGTCAGATCTCTAGGTTCCTGTGTATAGCCCAGAGATTCAATAGCTTCTATTCCGCCTTTTCTTTGGATTCTAATCTAACGCTGTGCATGCTTTCTAAAGTTGAGAAAAACGAGTTCACATTATCTTCCCGAGACCAGATCCACCCATCAGACTATTCAACAGGAAACAGGGGATGTAAAGAGGATGTTATACTGGAACCACAATCAAAGCACAGCAGTAGAAGCAATCTGTACCAGACCAGCCGGAACACTTAATAAGATTGAATACAAATGAATAATCCCATTAAGGCTCCTAAAATACCACATTTGTAAGCATGTTTTTTCTGACGCAGAGAGTAATGCATGGAGCACTTCTACAGTATATTAAACGAGAAATTCAATCATGGAAAGGTGAGCAATTAAATAAGAACACCATGTACTTCCACCGATGTCCTGCTGTTAATATCCTTGCCTGTGCCTTTTTAACAGCTCCAATTCATCTAATTTGAATTCTATTTCCTTAAAAGCATGAACATTTATTTGTACTAATACACATTGTTATTTCCACTATTCTAGTTATCAGGATGTAAACCATGCTTAGTGGGTTTTAGATACCAGGATGTAACTCTTGATAATTGTTCTAGTTATCAGACTGTAACCCATGCATAGCAGGTTTTAGTTATCAGGATGTTACTCTTGATAATTGTTTTAGTTATCAGGATGAAACTCATGCATAGCAGGTTTTAGTTATCAGGATGTTACTCTTGATAATTGTTTTAGTTATCAGGATGAAACTCATGCATATCAGGTTTTAGTTATCAGGATGTTACTCTTGATAATTGTTTTAGTTATCAGGATGAAACTCATGCATAGCAGGTTCTAGTTATCAGGATGAAACCCATGCATTGCGGGTTTTAGTTATCAGGATGTAACTCTTGATAATTGTTCTAGTCATCAGGATGTAACCCTTGCATAGCGTTTTTTAGTTATTAGGATGTAACTCTTGATAATTGTTCTAGTCATCAGGATGTAACCCTTGCATAGCGTTTTTTAGTTATTAGGATATAACTCTTGATAATTGTTTTAGTTATCAGGATGAAACTCATGCATAGCAGGTTCTAGTTATCAGGATGTAACCCATGCATTGCGGGTTTTAGTTATCAGGATGTAACTCTTGATAATTGTTCTAGTCATCAGGATGTAACCCTTGCATAGCGTTTTTTAGTTATTAGGATATAACTCTTGATAATTGTTCTAGTCATCAGGATGTAACCCATGCATAGCGGGTTTTAGTTACCAGGATATAAGTCTTGATAACTGTTCTAGTTTCAGAATGTAACCCATGCATAATGTGGCTCAGTAAGATACTCTGCTCACCCCCCGTCGCTGGAAAACGTTTAACACAAGCCCCCTAAACCAGGGAAGGCAATTTTTAAATCCTATGTGGTGACCTCATCTTGGCTCGAAATAACAAAGGCTCTTATCTAGGTGCTTTTTAGTAATTTAAGCTGAAGCAATCATCTTGCCTCGAGGTTTGCGAGTAGAGGCGGCCAAATTAGGTTCTTCCTCCACTCTCGCCTTGAATTGTACTGAGCACATGCACTTCTTGATTGTCTGAGAATTTCACAGCTAGCAGGTTGTTGCATTGCAATGAAGTCTACAGACCTTTTCGATCTTTCACAATCAAGCTCTGAGGGGATCTTTTGTCATGACATTGAGTTGTACCACAAGCCGTAGTGGCAGCGTTGTACAGTTTGCTGACAACTGTGTTCCTGTGTAGAATTTGTCCACGTAAAGATTTTAGTCTTAATTAAAGATTGATTGAGAAAGCTCAGCAGCTCACCTTTGACCCCCTCAGTAAGTTTTGTAAGAGGGGTACAGCTGGAATTTCCCCTTCTTTTATGGAGGTCCACCAAACCAGGAAAATATTACATTTTAATATGACCCCTTTTCATTGGGGGGGGGGGGGGGGGGTACAAAAAAGCCCTGAAGGCCTAGTAGTGGATTTCTGCTCAGGGATTTCAATACAGCTATGACTCCTCGGCAGGAATCATTCTAAGAGAAGTACCATTGGGAACTGGAGACTCTGTGTAAGGCACCCGGGCACAAAACAGCACATTTACAAATATCAGCTGCCATCTTTCTTCTTTCCTAGGAGGGTGATTGGGAACCATTGGGTGCCGGAATAGCCCCATTACAAGTGAAAATCTAATAATGTAATTTGTTTCCATGATGGGTAGGTCCCTGTTCTGGGGTGATGAACCCCCAATTAAATCAGATTCCGGTTGGTCTAGTGGTGGATTCCTGCTTGAGAATTGTGGTGCAACTGTGATCCCCAAGCAGGAAACTCTCTAAGAGGAGAACGATTGTTGAAAAGGGGAGACTCTCTCATTTCCAATAGTGCAGATCTTTGCACTGTTTGTGTTTGCAGTGGTATAAGGCCCTGAGCTCAAAACAACAAATTTAAAAATGTCACCTGCCATTTTACTTTACCTGATGGGGGTGGGGGAGTCAGTTTGTCCAGATGAATGCGGGCCTCAGGAAAGACAAGAAGCTTATGGAAGAACTGGAATCCAACATTACTAAGATAAATCACTGAAGGTGGTTAACTGCATGCTGAATAAAAGTATAAGATAGATGAGTTGTATCGAAAATAATGGGAGTTTAGTAAGCTGCAACATTTTAAACATAGTGAAACCTGTGGTGCCCCCAATTAAATCACATTCCGGTTGGTCTAGTGGTGGATTCCTGCTTGAGGATTGTGGTGCAACTGTGATCCCCAAGCAGGGAATGTTCTAAGAGGAGCACCATTGTTGAAAAGTGGAGACTCTCTCATTTCCAATAGTGCAGATCTTTCCACTGTTTGTGTTTGCAGTGGTGTAAGGCCCTGAGCTCAAAACAACAAATTTCAAAATGTCACCTACCATTTTCCTTTACCTGGTGGGGGTGGGGGGGTCAGTTTGTCCAGATGAATGCGGGCCTCAGGAGACACAAGACGCTTATGGAAGAACTGGAATCCAGCATTACTACGATAAGTCACTGAAGGTGGGGTAACTGCAAGCTGAATACAAGTATAAGATAGATGAGTTGTATTGCAAAGAATGGGAGTTTAGTAAGCTGCAACATTTTAAACATAGTGAAACCTGTGGTGCCGTTCTAACATGAAAGCCAAAGCATTTACATTACTTATCCTGATTGAAGAAGTCAAAAAGCTAATACACTATGTAGTCA
This sequence comes from Lissotriton helveticus, assembly GCF_964261635.1. Classification (NCBI taxonomy): domain Eukaryota; kingdom Metazoa; phylum Chordata; class Amphibia; order Caudata; family Salamandridae; genus Lissotriton; species Lissotriton helveticus. The sequence goes on along the minus strand of NC_136069.1, from coordinate 1,375,607,093 downwards.
TCTGAATCTGCTCTTTGGAATATTTCAATGGGGGTATATAAGGAAGTCCCACTCTCCAAGTAGGTTATATCAATTAGTACCTATAAGAACTTGGTCAGCTCACTCTCTCCTTGATGCAGCAACAAGAAGTAGAAAGTCCTTTGTTGTGCGAGGAACTTAGAAATGCAATAAACATGCTAACAACAGTGAGGCTGCAAGCCAAGATGGGATGTAAGTTGGACTATACCTTGATTGAATCCGTTTTAGCCCCCTGGCATGTCTGTTCATTAATGTTTTGTCAGGAATAGGATCCTACAGGCCTCTTGTTTGCAAGGCAGAATAAGTACACAATCAACTTGGTGCATGAAGATCGAAAGAGATGTATACCTGAACAACAGCTTAGCAAGCTAACTCATGTTAACAGAGTTGATTGACTGTGCGACTGTCAATCGAACACCTCTTGCAATTTATAGAGCTGATTGAGTTAATTGTGCCTTTTTAATGCAGATCTTATGACATTTTGGTTTTGAACTAAGATACCTAATACTGAAAAGGGCTCTCCACAAATGCCTTGTAGTAGGGATACTTGTAAATGAAAATCTTAAACCTGGGACTACAATTGCTGGAGATTCCAGAGGACCGAGTCCTCTTTCACCAGCCCTATTTCATCTGTATAGAACCTTTGGCACAGAAATATCAGCTAGATAGTGAAGTCACACCATTTTGCTATAATAGTCCGAGAGCCAAATAGCTCTTTAGAAAATGTCAAGGGCTAAACCTTGAATATGTGTGAAGAGATTCCCCAAGGCGATAAGGTACTTTGTACTTTGGTGCAATGTCTGAATACACTGTGAACAAAGTTAAATCAGAGCTCATGTGTGGAATACTGAATATACCTCTTCTCAGCTTTAAATTGAAAATATTTTGGGATAATCAAAGCTTACGTTGGACAACATCAGCTGCTGTGTTTTTTTTGGAATCCGCAGCTGATGTTGTCCAACGTAAGCTGGAATGGGCTAATCCCTGATTCTTGGAACAACACAAATATAATTGTCTTTCCTAAAAAAGAGAAATCACCTCATCAATTAACATCATACCGTCCCATATCATTAATTAATGTGGATTCCAAAATATACGCCAAGGTGTTAGCCACGAGACTTAGCAGTGTTATTGAGCAAATCGTCTCCCCGTGGCAACATGGCTTTGTTCCGGGTAAAGGAACAACAGACCATACATCTAGAGTAATTGCCTTGTTTGATGCCATGATGGTCACGGGGGGCCGAATGTCAATGATACTATTAGATGCCGAGAAGGCATTTGACCGCGTTTCGTGGAAATTCCTGTGGGCAATAATGCAACTAAATAACTTTGGCCCCAAATTTATTAAGGCGATAAGATCAATGTATCTGTCTCCCAAGGCTAAAATACAACTGATGGGATTGGAATCTGATGATATTAGTATAACTAGAGGTACGAGGCAAGGTTGTCCTTGCTCCCCCCTATTATTTGCTCTATACATTAACCCTTTGATTTTAAAACTTATTGAGAGCCCTAGCATTAATCCAATTGTTCTTGGCTCGTTTTCTACTAAAGTATTAGCATATGCTGATGATATCGCGATTTTAACATCAAACCCGACTGAGGCTATGGAGGAAATTGAGGCTATAACTACAGAATATTTCATCTATTCTGGATATTCTTTAAATAAAAGGAAGACAATTGTATTATGTACTGACAACATCTACCTCATTGATCAAAGGAGAGCTGCAAAGGCTACATATTTAGGAATTGCTATTGCTCCTAATGTTAAAACTATAATCAACAATAACTTCATTCCACTGATTCAAAAAATTACCAAAGATCTGGATAGAGTAAATGGGCTCAACTTGTCCATTATAGGGCGGGCTAATTTCCTTAAAATGAACATACTTCCTAGATGCCTTTACTTGTTTCGAGCAATTCCACTCGCTATAGATCCTAAGATTTTAAAAACCCTTGAAACCCTTATGATTAAGTTCATTTGGCAACATGGAAAAATCCGACGGTCTCATAAGTTAATGTCCTTACCTAGTGAAAGAGGTGGGTTGGCAATACCTAATATTAGTATGTATCACTGGGCTGCACTTCTTAAACAAATGACCCCATTGATTAGCTCCAACGTAAGGGTACTAACCCCTGATAATAATATTCCACCATCAATATATGAGTTATTATTAGGGGAGAAGGCTAATGGGTTGTTTTTACAACAGACTGAGGCACGAGATTACAAAAATGATCGGAAATATGAAATCATAAATGGGGCATTAAAAGTTTGGGGCAAAGTTACTAAACACTTGCACATTACTAAATGGAATAGGTATACCTCTTTGTGGTATACAAAGGCGACCCAGCCATTTTCAAATGATATTATAGCAAGGAAATGGCAGAGACTTGGAATTCTGCGTGTTAAAGATTTCCTTGTACATGAGTTAGAAACTACTTTCTTAGATGTTAAGGATAAATATCATCTCTCTAATGGGGACTATATTAAATATGTACAAATATATACAATCCTCAAGGCTAAGAGACCTACCCTCGAACTACAGAAAATAGAACTTTTTGAGGCTATCAATAGATCCTATACAAGAATTGGTGGTATATATAATCTTCTCCTTACTAATGTACAAGATGATTTGGAAAAAATTGAATCTAGTTGGGCAGACAAACTCAGCAATCCCAATGTTGATATATATAAAAGTTTAGAGTTGAGCCAAAGACTTTTTAGAGCTAGCAACCTTAAAGCTCAAACATATAAAACCATATTTGGTCTCTATTATTCACCCGCTAAATTATATTCTTGGGGTAGAAGGGAAAATGATTATGCCCAAGATGTACACAAGGACCAGCTAATTTAATACATATGTTTAGTAGCTGCCCCAAACTTGTTCAAATCAAACATATGATTGCGGTGTATTGGGAGGTGCTGTTTGGCCATAAACTTCCAGAAACAGACTCATTGTTTATTTTAGGACATGATTTATCGATCGCTTTATCAAAGAACGAGCAAAATTTATTATTTATAGGTACGGCGGTACTCAGAATTATTTTGTCAGCCCGCTGGAAAGAAACTGAACCACCAAACTTCCAGATGTGGCTGGCTCGTTTTTTAGCTGTTTTCAGCTTCGAGAGAGCAATATATTCTACAAGAGGGCTTAAATGGAAAAGAATGGGAGAATCAATTTGGTCTCCAGTGTTGAGCTGGAAAACAGGATTAAATGCATTTAACTCGATTTACTTTGATGGGACGGAAGGTAACATATAAACAACAATATATGCAATAGGGTATTATCCTTTAAAAATTCTTGTTAGCTGAAATAATATATTATTGGTTGAAATCTCTGATGTATCAAGGTCTTGTATTACCTATTGTACTTAATTTTGTTTTATTCTATTATTTTATTGTTCCTTCTTTATATTAATGAGAAACCTTTAATATGCATATGAATATCACTATGATTAGGTTTATAATTATCATGGTTTATGTCTTGATTCTGTATTCTTTTGCATATGCTTCCTTTCTTTTCTTTTCATTGCTCTGTTATGTACCTGTCTGGATTGAGTTCAATAAAAAAAAAAAAAAAGGACAACATCAGCTGATGTTGGGTCACATCAATAATATCAATAGGAAAATTGAACCCCTATTGAACAATTGTAAAATTTACCTCCTCATCATAATTCAGGTCTTCAAAATGATGAAGAAGGTGGTGGCCAGATAAGACAACTTTCTACAAGATGCTGTTCAGAAAAAAAAGGATTCTTGTGAAGCAAGAGTGGGTTGGGGGTTAGCCAACACAGATTATCAAGTTAAATAGCAAATATAGTTGAAATGTGATACAAAATTGTTCGGTGTGCTTCTCTTAGACATGTATAAAGGAAATGTTATGTGCCTGTTTCCCTAGTTCTGCATCGTAGGAGTCTGCATAGAAGTCATAAACGCTGACAATTCCCGTTGCCTGCGTGGAACTCGGAACGCCCTTTCAACATAGTATTCTTTATGGATTCAGCATTGGAGAATGTCATTAAGCCATGTTTGTTTCTTATAAATTGTCCAAGGTAAGTCAGTCAGAGATGTAACTTTCTTCTAGAATACCGGAAACGCTGTCATTGTATGGTTACATTTTAAAAGTTACATCATCTGCCATGTAAAACATCATTCAACATTGTGTACGTGAAGGTAAAAAAGCAGTTGATAGGCTTACATTGAAAAAGACCCGGAAGGCACCACTACTCAGTTACCTGAGATACCTGCAGTTACCTGCCATAGCCAGATGTTTTGAATGAATAGAATACATGAACAGAACCCCTCAACTCACTAAGCTTAAAATAGCCAGGAAGGAGGTTGGGTTGTTCATGACTTCAATGATGATTCCTATGATGCAGAACTAAGACCGCAGGTTTGTAACCTTTCCTTCCCCATGGTAGGATCTTCATTGATCCTCATAAACACTGACTAGAGTAAGGAGCTAAAGATAAGTCTCACGTCTGTAAGTTACAAAGATTAATAGTATATTGGGGAGTAGCTTAAAAATTTGTAGTAGGTGTGTTATGATTACTCAAAAAGACTTTACGTGAGTTTGAGAGGGGTCACAATAATTTGATCAGACCAACTGATTGCGATAACAAAAATCCACAATCGCAGAGATAAAACATTAAAATGACATTCAAAGAATTAGAAATATCCAACATGCGACACAGACATTTCTGAAAAATATCTTCTAATCTGATTTCTCCTATCTGCAAATATATTAATCTGTGTCTACTTAGAATTTTCTGTCCGATGCATTCCTTATTACATACCCTGATTGCACCCATCGGCCTTTGTCAGCTTTCATAGGTCTAGGTTTCTATGTATAGCTCAGAGATTCAATAGCTTCTATTCCACATTTTCTTTGGGTTCTAGTCTTAAACTGTGCTTGCTTTAAAGATTGAGAAAAATTTGTTTAAATTATCTTTACGAAACCAGAGCCACCCATCTGACTATTCAGCAGGAAACAGAATGTAAAGAGGATGCCATACTAGAACCACAATAAAAGCACAGTCGTAGAAGCAATCTGCTCCAGCTTGAACACTTAATAAATGTTATATAAACGCTTAAGAGTAGACAGCTAACGATAAGTCTTGCTGCTGTAAGATGTAAAGAATAATAATTGTGGAGTAGCTTAGAAATTTGTAGTAAAAGTGCTATGATTAATCAAAACAACTTCTATGTGTATCATGACCAACCCTAGCTTCTGCTTGAGTATCTGTATTGAGACAGAAGTGCCTAGTAAATGAATGCACTGATTACCAAGTTGCTGCTTTGCTCTGAAATTGGGACGTGTCTAAGCCAGGCTTTGGTAGCAGCCTCACCTCTTGTAGAATGAGTATTAGGTCTACCTGGAAAAAATGTGTTTGCAAAAGTCGATAGCTTAAACAATACACGCACTATCCATCTAACAATTGATGGTTTAGAAGTAGCTAGTCTGTGGCTATACACCCATAGTTAATAAACAACTGACTAGTCTTTCTAATATCCTTCAATTTATCTAAATAAAAACAGCAATCATTTTTTTATATCTAAATAATGAAGCTATGTTTCTGCTGCGGTAGATGGATTAGGAAAGAAAATAGAAGTATAATAGTCTGATTTATATGAAAATCTTAAACCACCTTGGGTAAGAAAGAAGAGTGAGGTCTTAGGACTACCCTAATAGAATGAAAAACAATAAAAAGGCTTGATTACTGAAAGAACTTGTAGTTCACTAACTATTTGTGCTGCCGTAATTGCTATTAAAAAGATGTTTCCCATGACAGATGTTGTAAATAAGATTGATGACAGGTTCGAAAGGTTATCCCATCAGTTTTGATAGTACTAGGTTCAACTTTGATAAAGGTGTATGTCTTTTTATTGGAGGAATAACCTTCTTGAGGCCTTTGAGGAAGTCTTTTACTACAGGGATCTTAAAGAAAGATATTTGCTGTGGAGATCTTCTATATGCCCTAATAACAGCTAAATGAACTTTTATCAATACCAATTGTAATTCAGATTTCTCCAGGTAATATAAATATGGCAGAATTACTTTTCCCTGGCCAATAATACGACCATGACCATTGTCCTGACACCAAATGCAAAATCTTTTGAATTTAAAAGTATAACACAATCTTGTGGAAGGTCTCTTTTAAAATATTCATAGTCAAGGAGTAGATTCAAATGACCATTTTTGTCTGATTTGAGGGGTCATGCTGTGAAATTCATGGATTGAAGGTTTTGATGTTGTATTTGTCCCTGAAGTCTGGACAAGAGATCCAGTCTGCACTGAAGATGCATGTGATTTAGTATGGAGAGCGTAGAAGGTCCGGGTACCACCATTGTCTTGGCCAGTCTGGTGGTATCAAAAGCATTTTCAAATTAAATTTCCAAAGTTTTGGATCTCTGTTGGTATTATTGGTATTGGAGAAAAAGTATAGACAATTAGCGTTGACTAACTGATCAAAAGAGCATTGCCCGCGGATTTTGGTTCTGGCACCCTGGATGCTACGTTTCCACATATTTAGTTTTGAACAATAGAGAATAATTCTGATGGGATACCCTATTTTTGAAAGATATCTTCTATTACATCATCGTCGGACATCCACTCATGATTTTCCTTCTGATAACAATTGAGAAAATTTGCCTCCACATGCGGAAACTACTGGAATTTGAAAAGCCATGAGCATCAGTCCTCTTGCTGTCTGAACCTGTAAAGACCTTATTTATAAAGGCCTTGTTTATAAATGCCTTGTTTATTGATGTAATGTGTGGTTGTAGTATTGTCAGTGTGAATCCTCACTTTTTTAGGAGAGTTATAGCAAGCAGGCTTTAAGGGGTAGATGTACTGCCTACAGCTCTAGAAAGTTTATGTGATACAATTTCTCTTAGTCCAACCATAGGCCCATCTGAGAAATTCAGTTACTGGTTGATTGTGGTGTGAACCCTGGCCAAGCAGCAACCACTATCCTTGTCAGGGTAAGGCACAAACAAACCCAAATTACCCTATTCTCAACCCCCTGGTAGCTTGGCCAAGAGCAGTAGGGCTTAACTTAGAGACAATGTGTAAAGTATTTGTACAACACTTCAAACAGTAAAACAGTAAAAACTCCACACACAAAGATACCACACCAGGTTAGACAACTAGAGCTTACTTTAATAAATAAAACAAGATTCATGAATTTTTAAAGAACAAACTGTAAAATAGTGCCTAAAAGTATAAAGCGTCAACCACAGCTATCTGGTTGTGCTGGACTGGGTCAAAGTCTAAAGTTGAGGCTGACCGCAGTCCCATATTAGTCCGGCTGAAGTTTTACCTTCTCAAGTTTTGTGCCACGGGTCCTGTTTGTGTTGGAGAGGGTCGCGGAGGACAAGGAGAGCTTTGCAGGTGGTTGTTGGTGTGCTACGAAGAGCAGGCCGGGTGTCATTGATTGGTGGGCTGGCGATTCGCATTGGTTGTTCCCCACAGGTGGTAAAGGCTGCAGTGCGCTGAGACGGGCTGGCAGCGGCTCTTTCTGATTGATGGTATGAGCAGCATGGTCTCAATATGAATTGACCCGTTCGCGGTCGAGCAGAGCCAGAAGCTTAATTTAAGCTGGCTGAGCCACACCAAAGGTCCAGGACCTGACGGGCACTAGGTTCAGGAGCTGGATGGGGAGCCTTTTATGTCCCTGAGGCTCATATCAGGAGGCCAAAAGACTAGCCCTTGGAGTCACTCTTGGGTCCTAGGTTCGAGATGGAGTTGCAAGTCCAGTTCTTCTTCCCCAGGCAAGAGCGCAGAAGGCATAAGGTCAGCACAACAGGGCAGCAGTCCCTTTACAACAGCATAATAGCAGAGTGGCAGTCCTTGTAGCAGCACAGCAGTCTTTCTTCCTGGCAGAGTGGTGTCTGAGGTGTAGTATTTATACACAGATGTGCCTTTAAAGTGGGGAGAAGCTTCTAGAGGGATGCCTTTGAAGTTAGCAGGTGCTCTGCCTTTCTGGCCCTGGTGGCAGACTAACTACAGAGGGTATGTATCCCTTTGTGTGGAGGCAGGCACAGCATCTTTAAGTGTAAGTAGGGTTTTGCCCAGCTCATTCCTCCCACCCTGCCACTGATGACCCATCCATTCACACTAAAGCTCCCCTTTGTGTGTGGCTGTCTAGGAGGAATGTAAAGCTCAACTGTCCGCTTTACCCAGTCATGTGACTGAAGACAGGCTACCAAAGCGATACAAAAGGGGATGATGGACGGAGCGTTTGAGCAAATCAAACACTCACCCCCAGTCAACTGATCTGGCTTTAATCCATCACCATTCTTTAGCCCACTCAGCCACCCCATTTCAAACATGGCTATATGTAAATCAGTCTGACCCTGTGCCTCATGGGAACAGTCCAGCCCGAACTGCCAAGCCATGTCTTCCATGGACCGGAAACAAGCATCCTGGGACCGGTTTCGGATTCATAATCCTCATCAGCCAGGCTATCTTGAATCCAGTGGCCAAGTGAGCAAGGGACTCACGTCTGAGCATACCCTGCCACACTTAGGGCGAACAAAGCGATACAAAAGGGATGATGGACGGAGCGTTTGAGCAAATCAAACACTCACCCCCAGTCAACTGATCTGGGTTTAAACCATCACCATTCTTTAGCCCACTCAGCCACCCCATTTCAGACATGGCTATATGCAAATCAGTCTGACCCTGTGCCTCATGGGAACAGTCCAGCCCGAACTGCCAAGCCCTATCTTCCATGGACCGGAAACAAGCATCCTGGGACCGGTTTCGGATTCATAATCCTCATCAGCCAGGCTATCTTGAATCCAGTGGCCAAGTGAGCAAGGGACTCACGTCTGAGCATACCCTGCCACACTTAGGGCGAACAAAGCGATACAAAAGGGGATGATGGACGGAGCGTTTAAGCAAATCAAACACTCACCCCATTCAACTGATCTGGGTTTAATCCATCACCATTCTTTAGCCCACTTAGCCACCCCATTTCAGACATGGCAATATGCAAATCAGTCTGACCCTGTGCCTCATGGGAACAGTCCAGCCCGAACTGCCAAGCCATGTTTTCAATGGACCGGAAATAAGCATCCTGGGACCGGTTTCGGATTCATAATCCTCATCAGCCAGGCTATCTTGAATCCAGTGGCCAAGTGAGCAAGGGACTCACGTCTGAGCATACCCTGCCACACTTAGGGCGAACAAAGCGATACAAAAGGGGATGATGGACGGAGCGTTTGAGCAAATCAAACACTCACCCCCAGTCAACTGATCTGGGTTTAATCCATCACCATTCTTTAGCCCACTCAGCGACCCCATTTCAGACATGGCTATATGCAAATCAGTCTGACCCTGTGCCTCATGGGAACAGTCCAGCCCGAACTGCCAAGCCATGTCTTCCATGGACCGGAAACAAGCATCCTGGGACCGGTTTCGGATTCATAATCCTCATCAGCCAGGCTATCTTGAATCCAGTGGCCAAGTGAGCAAGGGACTCACGTCTGAGCATACCCTGCCACACTTAGGGCGAACAAAGCGATACAAAAGGGGATGATGGACGGAGCGTTTGAGCAAATCAAACACTCACCCCAGTCAACTGATCTGGGTTTAATCCATCACCATTCTTTAGCCCACTCAGCCACCCCATTTCAGACATGGCATTATGCAAATCAGTCTGACCCTGTGCCTCATGGGAACAGTCCAGCCCGAACTGCCAAGCCATGTTTTCCATGGACCGGAAACAAGCATCCTGGGACCGGTTTCGGATTCATAATCCTCATCAGCCAGGCTATCTTGAATCCAGTGGCCAAGTGAGCAAGGGACTCACGTCTGAGCATACCCTGCCACACTTAGGGCGAACAAAGCGATACAAAAGGGGATGATGGACGGAGCGTTTGAGCAAATCAAACACTCACCCCAGTCAACTGATCTGGGTTTAATCCATCACCATTCTTTAGCCCACTCAGCCACCCCATTTCAGACATGGCTATATGCAAATCAGTCTGACCCTGTGCCTCATGGGAACAGTCCAGCCCGAACTGCCAAGCCATGTCTTCCATGGACCGGAAACAAGCATCCTGGGACCGGTTTCGGATTCATAATCCTCATCAGCCAGGCTATCTTAAATCCAGTGGCCAAGTGAGCAAGGGACTCACGTCTGAGCATACCCTGCCACACTTAGGGCGAACAAAGCGATACAAAAGGGGATGATGGACGGAGCGTTTGAGCAAATCAAACACTCACCCCCAGTCAACTGATCTGGGTTTAATCCATCACCATTCTTTAGCCCACTCAGCCACCCCATTTCAGACATGGCTATATGCAAATCAGTCTGACCCTGTGCCTCATGGGAACAGTCCAGCCCGAACTGCCAAGCCATGTCTTCCATGGACCGGAAACAAGCATCCTGGGACCGGTTTCGGATTCATAATCCTCATCAGCCAGGCTATCTTGAATCCAGTGGCCAAGTGAGCAAGGGACTCACGTCTGAGCATACCCTGCCACACTTAGGGCGAACAAAGCGATACAAAAGGGGATGATGGACGGAGCGTTTGAGCAAATCAAACACTCACCCCCAGTCAACTGATCTGGGTTAAATCCATCACCATTCTTTAGCCCACTCATCGACCCCATTTCAGACATGGCTATATGCAAATCAGTCTGACCCTGTGCCTCATGGGAACAGTCCAGCCCGAAGACAGGCTACCAGCACTAATGGCTAAGGTACAAAAACACTAACTTTCTAAAAGTGGCATTTTTTGAAATTGCAATTTAAAATCCAACTTTACCATAAGTTAGGATGTTCGATTGTGATTCCAGAGACACCAAACATGAATTGGGTATCTCTTCCCATTTGGAAATTATTTTTATAAAATGTAATAAGGAAACTCTAATGTTATTCTATGGGCAAGATAGGCCTTGTAGTAGTGAAAAACAAATGTAAAAGTTTTTCACTATCATGACATGTAAAACTTAAAAGTACACCAACCTTTTAAATATATATTGCATCCTGCCCTCTCGGCTGTCTAGGGCCAATGTTAGGGGTGCTCTCTGTGTATTAAAAAGAAAGGTTTTGGCTTGGCAAAGGGTTTATTTTGCCATGTTGTAATGGCAGTTTAAAACTGTACACACACAGGCTTAAGTGGCAGGCCTGAGACCTGTTTAAACTGCTACTTAAGTGGGTTGCACAATCAGTGCTGCAGGCCCACTAGTTGAATATCATTTACAGGCCCTGGGTACCCGTAGTGACACTTTACTAGGGACCTATAAGTAAATTAAATATGCCAATTGGGCATAAGCCAATGTTACAGTGTTTAGAGAAGAGAGCACAAATACTGTAGCATGGGTTAGCTGTGGTAAAGGGCAGAGTCCTAAGGTCAGCAAAAACAAATTCAGCAAAAAGTGGAGGGTAAAGGCAAAACGTTTGGAGGAGAATCCTGCAAGGAGGGCCAGGTCCAACAACCAGCATTGAAATATGAGTCATATGTTATCCCCACCCTGAAAGGAAAGCATATGTAATAATGGTGTGGACTGGATGTTTCTTTTCAAAAGGAATTACCAGAAGTAAGGTGTGTGTTCTGGACCACCATGCAAGATATTGTCGAGTGACATTTGTTAAGTAAATGTGGTCTTTGCAGTTGCTGATTTTTGAGACCATTGTGCTGCGAGTCTTGCTTTTGGGATTATAAATATGTAAGATGCCGTGGACCATAGGAGTGATGACACTTGGTGAACTGTGGGATCCTTTGAATGTTAAAGATCTGCTCATTTCTTTTAGATGGATAATAGCCTCTCCTCCAAAGGATACACATTTACTATTACAGTATCTATTCTTGCACCCATATATATCAGGCATTGTATTGGTATTACAATGGATTTTTTGCAATTGATTTAAAGGCCCTGCTTGGTCAATAATCTTGTGGTGGTTTTTAAGTACTGTGTTGCTTTTCATTGGGAGTTCACTTTTATCAACCAATTGTCAAGGTATAGATAAACAAAAATATTTTTCTTTCTTGGATGGGATTCGATTACTGCCATGTATTTTGAGAAAGTTTGAAGTGCTGAAGTGATGAAAAGAAGCACCTCATAGTGATACTACTTGTTTCCTACTAGAAATCTGAGATATGTTCGGTGAAGAGGGAAAACTAGAATGTGAAAGGATGCAAGTGTATTGCACAAAGCCAGTTGCTTATATGTGGGTAACTTTTATAAAGATCCAGCATCTTGAGTTTTTTCCTTGGTGATACATTTATTTGAAAATTGAAGATATAATAGTGGACACAGCTGTTTTGGTTGACTTTTCTTTAGTAAAAGATCATATCTTAAACAGATTCCTGTGGTGCAATGGCTTGATGGATCTTCTTCTATTGCCCACATTCGAAGTAGAGTATGTTCTTTGTCTTGCAGATCAGACAGTGACAGTTTATGGTATTGGTGGGATGCGCAGTGGAATAGTCTTAAATCGGATTGGGTAACCATTTTGAATGATATTTAACACCCATCTATCTATTGTTATGTATTCCCACTCTTCCTGGAAGTACTTCACTGCTCCACTAATAGGTGTGGGGAACTGGAGGGGGTGGGGGCTTGGGAGTTAGAGGCTCATTGTTGCGTCATGTGATAAATGATAAACCTAGTGTCATGTTGATTGACGCATCACACAGACCTTGTGGGCATCAGGTGCCACTTTTTTGCTTCCACATGAATGGAAGCTATTAAACAAAGAAGGCATTCTGATTGAAATTAAATGTGGAAGTCAGGAAAAAACTTATTTAAAAAAGATTCCTGACTACAAAAAGATATTCAGAGATCCTGCTGAAAAAAACAAATGGCTCAGTCACGTAACAGTCAATGCATGGCATTGTGGTTAGGGGTGTCTCACAGGTCCTTAAAATAGCAAGCTATTTTGTTGGTCTTTTTCAATTTACGGCAGGATTTTTATCTTCACACACAATGTTAAAATTAGTTTTACAGGGCAGAAAAAAAAGTTAAATGACATCACTGACTGACTTACATCGGTCTATTTACAGGGAATGAACATGTCCTAATGACATTCTATGATGCTGAATTAATGAAGCATTGTATATTGAAAGGGTGTTCCGGGGTCCGGGGTCTGTGCTTGGCAGCGGGAATTACTCAGCATCCTATGATGCTAAACACTAATTTTGTGAACAATAATTTTCTTTATACTCCAGAGAATTTATTTGGATGACTGAGAAGGATGGAGGAACAGTCCTCTGTCCCAAGTGTGCTGCTAATAACCAATTTATGTGTGCTCTCTGTCTTGTTTTCCATACATTATGGCAGAAATTGTATGTAAGTATGCTGGTTTTAGTAAAGCACTTTACTGCTAATAATGGTATGATGGAAAATATTGAATGTACTTTATTGCGTGAAAAGAAGCTGTTAGTCTATATTGTGCTGTTAGGAAGATTTCAAAAACTGCATTAATAAAGATGCTCCAGATCAGCAGAATGGCTAAAGAGTGTGAAGCCTTCCTATTTACTGTAGTCCAAGAGCTGAATAAGGTAGGAATCTGAATTCTGGGCTCCTCCTCTGTAAAATACCTTTATTCCTCCTCGTTTCTGCTCATTCTATGTGTGCAGCAAAGAGCAAATCGCCATGAAAGAGTGTTTATGTACAGGAAGGTGCCCCTTTCTGTACAGAAACAATCAACCCTGCTACATAGACACCGTTTCATCATACTGCAAGACAGGGAATCATCCCTGCAATGCAGCCACCCTTGCACTATGGCGCAAGGGTTTCTGTCTTGGTGCTAGGCAGCTTTTTGTTAGTGCCAGCCCAAGGGAAAACACAAGGATGCATCGTATTCTTGTAAATACGGCACACCCCTTCATTTTGTAAATGATGCAGCACAGCGCTGATAAGTAGCGTTCAGCTCTGCCATTTCCTAGTAAAAATAACTCAATGTGTTAAGTATTTATGCAGCACACAAAATATAAAAAATGAAAGTGAATGCGCTACACAAGAAAAATTTGAAAAATAGAGTACATTTTAAAACATATTTTGACACCAAAATAACAAACATCCAATCAGTAGGACTGAAGTTAGGAATTTTTTAGATTTTTTTTTAAAGAACTAGAGCCTAAAAATTAAAATCGCCAACGTGAACATCTAGTTGTGCTAGACCGAGTCAAAGCCGAAAAAAATGGCTCAACCTGATGAAGCTCTGGTCGGATACAGGTAGTGGATTGTGCCCATTCGGAGCTTATCTACGGACTTAAAATAATTTTCAAGAATAATGTTTGAGAAGATAACGTTCAGTGGGGCAAGGCTGCAGGTGGTGTCCGAGGAGGGAGTGTTGTCATCGGGGAGCTGCTGGATGAAGTTGCAGTGAAGTCTTCTACGTTCAGACTTAGGGCCTGAGTTAGATCTTGGCGGGACTACAACCGTCACGCTGCAGCGGCTGTCCCAAGTACTCCATCGAGCTGACAGCGGTCCGCCCGCTGTATTTAGATGTTGTGGTAATAGATAGTAGACTGCCGTCACAGCAGTCTTCTCTACTGGCTAACAGTACTCTGTCGCTCTCAGAGCGGTGGGATTGCGCCAAGCCAATTTAGATATTCGTGTTGTGCTGAAGGTGTCCTAGCAGCAAGGTTATGACACAGTGAAGCCATGGTGGTGTGGAAACTATAAAGTCCTACTAATTATTATCCCACTATACATATATGTTGTGCATCTGCCAATATGTATATGTAGGTGATGCATAGTGCCATTCATTCCACATATAGCATTGCACACCAACAACACACTATTATATGTAAACCTACAGTCACCAAAAACACAACACCCACATCCACCACCCAATACATATTTTTTTTATGTGTCACTACAGGTATGTACATATCACCACAATAATTCATAAGATGAACACTTATGCATGACACATAACAAAATTGCATGCAAGTGCAATATATAAATACACAAGTCGGAATCTAATGTTAACACACGGTTCATAGGGAGACAAGTGACGCATAAGCCGACCTTAGATTCCAGCGACAACGGGGTTGGTGATCATTGTGGTCAAGTTGTAGCAGCACAGTAAGTGTACAACAGGGTTAAAAACAAAAATGGAAGTGGGGACTTCATTTCCACCAAGCCGAGTTTGGCGATGTCCCCACCGGAAAGGCATATTGTAATCGGCTCGGCGGTCTTCTTGGCAGCACTCCATCAAACAGCTGCTTCTGTCTACAGCGCTGTTGATGTTCCTGGCGTCGGTGGTGGGACTGTGACAGTCTTTTGCCCATGGACCCGCCAACATCTAAAGAGAGTGTGCAGATCACCAAACCAGCGGGTGGCAATACCATCGGAAAAGTGACCACAGGACCCGATTCGCCAAGCTCTAAATCAGGTCCTTAGTCAAGTCAAATGACTTTATTCGCATTTCATTTTTGAAAAACACAAAAGCACAGATAAGATTACATTTTCTGGAAATAAATAAGGCAATACAATTTGATACATTTAGGTCCCGAAGGGAAAAACTACAATCTTACTTAATTTACATCCTGATTGTCTTTCTTAGTCTGATCACACATTTTAAGTAGCTTGCTACAATCCCCACTGTCATTTCATCTTCCATACATTGTAACTTTAAATATGCAGCTCTACATTGTCTTAACCCATGCTGCCTTAAAATCTGTAGTAGAGAAAATCTCCTTGGCAGCGACTAGAACCTACAGAAGGGAGTTACATGCAATGTTGATTGTACCGAAATACCGTCACACGGACAAGGTACTAAAGTGTGTGACCAGCCATTCATCTCAGGAAATGTGGTAAGCCTGTGAACTATACCAAAGCGAAAGCGAGTCAAAAGCATCCGATCAAAGGGTCTTGTCACATATGACAGATATGGCTGTATCCCTGTGAATGTCAGCATAATGGTTATCCATGATGGAGAGTTAACCATCGCTTTTCCTCCAGATGGGACAGGTAATCCTTTTTAAGGGCCTTTCTGGGGATAGTTGTCATGCACTTCGCAACAATGGAGAGAGAGAGGGATAATAATAATGACAGGCACTATGTGAGGTGGGAACTCCTGGTCCCCCAATTAATATGAAACAACAATAGAGGAGTAACCCCTCGTGGGTAGAGAGAAATAGCTCTCTAACAATGAGCACAAACGCTCTGGTCAGCACATTTTGCCCCAACCTGTTGCTGGATAATGCATATCCTTATAGAAGACCCCTCACTCACCAACCTGGTTGGTGACATGCTTCATCATCGGGGTCCCACCCCATAGGCCGAGTGCCTACAGGGTGTGCTGCGACACCTGATTACTGTCATCATGGGGTGGGACCCCGATGATGAAGCATGTCACCAACCAGGTTGGTGAGTGAGGGGTCTTCTATAAGGATATGCATTATCCAGCAACAGGTTGGGGCAAAATGTGCTGACCAGAGCGTTTGTGCTCATTGTTAGAGAGCTATTTCTCTCTACCCACGAGGGGTTACTCCTCTATTGTTGTTTCATAGTTGTCATGCACTCCGGGTTTACAAAGAATTCTGGGTGGCCAATTTCATCTGCCATGCCCTTAATGTGTCATAGCCATGGGATGCGATGCGCATTATCCAGTTTTAAACAGTCCATAATCACATCCTGGTTAAAAACTGCTTCAGGGGTGTTCCATATATTGTGCCAAAGTAATAAGGGGCAAGTCTTTATAATATCAGCAATATGCTTAATGCCTACTTCAGAATGGCAAATGTATGTGGCAGTTGAACTAGGTATTGCTAGTAAGTAACGCAGATGTTTTCACAATTTTGCACACACTGTGCATTAGTAAACCCCCATATACCTGTGCCATATGTGGCTGTTGAAACACATTTCGATTTATAAATTGCTAGCAATTCTGGGACAGGTCGACAGCCCAATTGTCTTGACAGACTTATAAGCGCCCCAGTAGCTCTTGAGAACATAGTTTTCCGTGCTAGTATTGCAGCTGGCCAAGTTCCCTTCTGATCAAAATTTATCCCTAAATAGGCACATTTTTCCACACACTCAATTTTTTCCCATTGATGAAGAGATCGCATTTCTTTGCAGTTCTTTTGCCACACTTCATACTAAATGTTTTGCTTATATTCACTTGAAGCCCCCTCACCTGCATATAGTTACCAAAACGTGTGACTGTTTTCTGGAGACCTAGTTGAGTCCTTGACATTAAAACCGCGTCATCCACATATAATAATATTGGGACCGGGTTTTTATTTATTATTGGGTAGTCATAAGGGAGCTCGGCCAATCGTTCTCCCAGGCTATTGACATATAATGAGAAAAGGAACGGGGCAAGGACACATCCTTGCCTCACTCATTGCCAATGCCAAATCTGGCTGAACACTCCCCATTTATCCCATATCACACCCTTGCTCCTGCCTCCCGATAAAGTTCTCTAATGAATAACAATATGCCTTTTTCTACTCCTAGCTCAGATAAAGTGTCCCATAATTTGTTGTATATGACACAATCAAATGCGGAAGATAAATCTATGAAGGTTAAAAACAAATTTCTGCTTTTTGCCCTGGTATATTTATCAATTATTAGGCTACGGTTCAGGCCTTGCTCAATTGTGCCCAGTCCAGTTCTAAAGCCATATTGTAACCGTGCTAGCACACCCATTTCCTTCGCCCATAATTGTAATTTGTTTAAAATTACCCTCCCAACCACCTTTAAAAAAGAATCTAACAAAGATATAGGGCGATAAAATTTAGGGTCATCACGGTTTCCCTTTTTAAAAATGGGTATTAAAATAGCATCTGACCAGGACTTTATAAAACCAATATGACAGCACCTGTTTAAAACATTCATTATAAGTGGAGCCCATATGTCGGTATTTGACCGATACATGTCAACTGGGACACCGTCCGGCCCTGGGGCCTTACCCGTTGCACTATTTTGTATTGCACAGACTATCTCATCCAGGGTAAAGCTGATATCGAGAGGGTATACAGATATCCCCTCATTCCTCTCAAAAATTCCATCCACCTCATTACCTCTTTCTTGGGAAATCTCCCTCTCCATCTCATTTTCTACTAGATTCTCTCCGTCATTGTATAGACCACTAAAATAATGAATCCAGCTATCTTCTGTGATGGCTATATCCATATTATCACAATCCCTCTCAGAGAGGTACGTGGAATTCACTATCTTCCAAAACTTAATATTGTCTTTCTTTATACATGCTTTGAGTAAATCTTGCCATACCTCCTCTTGCAATTTTAACCTTTTTTATTTAGCCTGTTTATAGAGCAGTCTGGTGTCCCTTATCTCTTCTCTATTTCTAGGGGTCCTTAGTCACTTTTTTGGAAGTCAAAAATCTCCAGCGGGATGAGGTAGGAGGCTGTAGCTGAAGACACTTACAGGAGCTCAGATACTGGCTTGCCGAATGACCACTGAACAAGATTTGCTATTGCGTAGAAGAATGTAGTGGAAGCAGCCACAAAGCCAGGCCGACCGCCGATGCACCTTGGGCAGTTTGAGGAGTAAGTTGGTCACGGTCCTCCCTCAGTTCTCAGAGCAGTTTTTAGCTAAAAATGTTCTAAGTCCCACATTTTGGAATTTGGCTATCTGGGCTTCGGCGGATTCAGGACTCTCTCAGGCTGGTGAGAGCCTCCTATGTCCCTGTGACTCTGAACGGGAGGCCCACACTCTATCCGCAGGAGTCACTCTGGTAGTCCTGGGTTCAGGTGAAGAAGCAGGGCTCAAACAGCATGGCTGGCCTCACCCGCGTAGCTAGGGGGGGGGCGAGGGGGGCGGACCGCCCCAGGTGGCACCATTTTGGGGGCGGCGGCCGCGAGGGACTGGCAGTCGGTTGCGCTGCCTTTATAATTTATTTCGAGACACTACTTCACTACTTTACAGTAGTGTCCCCAAATAAATTATAACGGCAGCCGTAACCGTCCGCCAGTGCTAGGCGCGCGGCCCATTCAAAGTGCGCAACTGCTGCCTGTAGCGTGCTGCGTAGGCACGCACGCACGCCACACCACCACCTAGAATAGGCCCGTCGCACGCAGAATTAACTTCTGCAAGGTTGACTGCGACGGGCGGGAGGCTGCATGCAGGCTAACGCGCAACTCCCCTTAACACTCAAAAGTCCGATGGACCACCGCAGACAGCTCAGTATTGCTGGGGACGATCGGGAGCACTTCACTTGAGACACCACCATACCTCTGGCTGAAAACTGAACAGACGAGGTAACATTCCCGCCGACATTCATCATATACATTGTTTTTAAAATGTGCCTTTAATTCAGGGTCTGGATAGCAGCGTGCACGCGATCTCTACAGGTCATCATCACAACAGCGGAGACCTTTGCCCTGCTCTAACCCCCCTCCCCTCGCACACGTCCAAGCAATCTGAAACATTGGCAGCTATGGGAGAGTCCTGCTCTCGTCGTCAGACATGTCCGGCCCAGCTCCACAGACAAACAAAACTGCAGCTAGGAGCCTTATCGATGAGCAACTCTGCCTTTCTTCTGCTAGGTCTCTGCTGTTAGAGCTCAGGGCACAGCAGTCGAGTCATCACCTAGAAGGAGATCCTGTTTACACAGCAGAGACTTGGCTAGCACTGCACATCTCACAGAAAAGCATGTGGAAGCTTGAAGACGCAGTAAGGAAGAGGTCAGAAATTTCTTTTTTTAGTTAAAAAAAATAGTTTGAAGTTCTCTGGTTACGTGTTGTTTTTTTAAGATACGTTGTGTTCTGATTGTATTGAAGTTAGATGCAAGGGACATGAATATCATTGCACACTGCCTACTTGCGCAATTCCTTCCTGTAAAAGTGGTTACTTTCTTAACCTGCGCCAGCCAGCCTTCCTGTGGCATACAAAAGCCCACAATTCTGTATTACCATCAGCACATTTCATTCATCATAGTCAAAGTGAAATGATGGGCTCCTGCACAAAATTGTTTCTTGGAGCATTTTTATTGCTTTTGTTAATGACAAACTTTCAGGGCAGTTGTAATTCATGTTGCTGACACCCAGGCAATACCACGTTTTTCGTATTGCGTTTTTCGGCTGGGTGTCTGCAAAATGAGATACAACTGCCCTGTGCTTTGGAGCAGTTTTAGTTTTCGTTAGTCAAATAGGTGTAATTATTGATGTTTATATGTTTTTCTTGTCTAATTGCTTGATTTTGATTGCGAAAAAATGTCATTCATACTTGTTGAATATCCTTCATAATTACACTGAAATGATGAAAAAGTCACACGTAAGCAATCTGAAACCTTAGCAGCTATGCTATCCTGGTGCCTGCAAGCCGAGGACGGGACATTTAAACCAGGCAGAAAGCTTCCACTGCCGCAAGAGCACTGTTTGTGGAATGGGAGGGGAACTTCATATGCAAGAAATCAAAAGGTGAGCAGTTTACCTTGCAAATGAGCGATGGTATTAGCAGGCATAAAACGTATAAGTGCAATAAAACCCACTTTCTTTCAAGACTGGGTTAATCTTAAATTTCAGTATTATCAGGTTCGGGGGGGGGGGGGGGGGGCGAGGTAACTTTGATGGTGTGCTTAGAAGCAAGTCGACTTTTTGTCGGGAGAAATTTAAATGTCACATGGTCGAGATTTTGTCAGTCTTCGTTTCTGAGCCTATAATTTTGCAGTCAATGTGCTTACGTCTGGCCTAGAGACGCCTCATGTTATCCCAAACGTAATGAAAAAATAAATACAGGGCTTTCGGTTCCCTCATTTCATCCATTGGTCTGTTCATACTGTCAGTCAGATTTTCTTCCGCCCACCAAGGTATGGGCTCAGTGCGTCAGTCAACTTGACCCATTTGCGGATGTGCACTGTGAGTGACCGCACTTTACCAGCGTGTATGTGCTTAGCCGCCTGAAAAGGACGGCACTTCAGTATCAGGGGAGGTATGTCAAGGCTGCTGAGACACTGCTTCAGTTTAATTTTTTTTTACATTTGGCAATTTATTTTTGGATATTGCAAATGTTTATAAAAAAAGACATACAAAAAAATGTTCACACTTTTCAAGGCCTGGTCTATTTTCTTTGCCAATCCTGGTTTCATCAGGTTCTCAGAAGCTACTCTGGGTCGTTCTAGGACCTGTGGAGACTTATTGATCTGTTTCCCCATGTTTTGATGGTTTTAAGCTTTGCTCATGCTATGTATCTGCATTGCAACATCTCATCACACCTTATTGTTGGTTATTCTGAAATGGAAATACAGTGTGACAGAATCACAAATGAGAGGGTGCATTTGAATACTGGGATCAGAGCTGTCCTACAATTCATTGCAGTGGGAAGTGTGTGACACTCAAGGAGGGTTTGGTTGTGATCTGGTCAGATTTTACCCCTGCACACCAGGGTTGCTTTGGTTTAGCGCATGGTGATGTGCGCAGGTTAGTGAAAAAGCTAAAAACGCATTCCTCTGGCAGGAGGCGGCCTCATGCCCTGACCACAGAGCTGATGACGCACCACACAAAGACTTCCTGCACAGACTGTGCAGCTCAGGGCCAGCTTTAGCACTGGTGGCATCTGGTCAATAAAATGATCTTCAACAGCTGGAAACTGTATGGCACCAACTTATGATGCATTTGAGCTAGAAACGTTTTATGTAGAGATCTGCAATTTATATAGCAGATTGCGGATTATGTGGAAAGTGCAGTAAATCCATATTTTTGTGGATGCAGCTCCAGATTCCTGCCATATTTTCAAAGTAACTGATATGTAAATGAGTCCTATTAAGATTTGCGGCATGTAAATATATACTATACACATATTGTGAAACTGTATCATGGATCAAGCCTTGCTGGCCCAGCCGCGTATCGATGGCCACCGCTGACTTAGCTCATCTTTCAGTGAACATTTAGGGCATTCAAAAATTTGAATGACTTGAAAACATCCTACAGCACCCCATTGTTCCCGCTCTACATTAATATAACCCTAGTGTCAAACAAATTGAGTAGAGGATATTTTTTTTAAACATCACTCTTCTACACTGGAAGCTAATTCATACTGTAGCCCTTATATAGTGTATTCAACTGTGTAGCCTTGGACCGTGTCATGTATGTGCATGTAACTTGCATGATCGAGGTAACTATCAGCAGCGATACTACGTGTCTCTCTGACCTGTTTCAAGTGTTCGACGTCCTTTTTCCCCAGCACTACACCCCCGCCCCCCCCCGGGGGGCGGCAATTTGAGGGATAGCCCCGGGCGCCACAAGCTCTAGCTACGCCCCTGGCTGGCCTCTGAGAGTTTAAGACAGTCTCCAGGCAGCAAAGCAGTCTTGTGAAGAACACAGCAGGCCCCAACACCAGGGAGTTCTCTGAGAGTCCTTCTACATTTCCAGAAAGTGAACTGAAGAGTGGGTCTGACGGCCCTATTTTTATACCTGGTGCCTTCTTTGAATTTAGAAAAAGAGGTTTCTATTTGAAGTGCTTTTAATTTCCTGACTACCATGCCCTGGCTTCAAGCTGGCAGCAGTGACAATGTGGAGGTGGGAATCCCTTTGTGTAAAGGCAGAGCATGGCCTACTTAGTTGCAAGTGGGGCTGTGGCCAGCACCAACCCATCTCCCTTCCTGCCAGCAGATGGTCCGTCTAGGTACACTTAATCCCTCTATTGTGTGACTGTCTGGGAGGAATTCACAAAGTCTAACTGCCAGTTACACCCAGCTATGTGAGCTAGGACAGGCTACAGGCCCCAAAAAACAAAGGGCAGGAAAATGCCAACTTTCTAAAAGTAATAATAACAATTATAAACAATTAGAACTGCCAATACTGCCACTTGCTTTGGTATTTCAAGAAAGGAAAAGGAATGAAACCAGTCCCTCTTAGCCACTCTTTCAGTTTGAATAAATCTATTTTATTTTTTCTATTTTCAGAATTTTTTCAAAAGCAACTAATTACAAAATCTAAATAATCAATACAAACTGTACAAATCTCCCCACAGAAAATCTCACCGTTTATGGAACCTAATTTGTGTTCCTTTTTCAACAATCTTCCATCAGCACTCTCCCTTTCATATTCACATATAGCATCGCATTCATACTTGTGTTTGGACCCATTACCACATTCATACACACATTCTTCCTTCATTCACTCTAAACCCACCCTGGGGTGCCTAAAACAAATCTTTTTAAATGTAGATATAAAGCTTCAAAAAATAAAACATAGAATGATAAATTTCAAAATAGGCCATCCATGATTCAAAACAAACCATACAATTCTTGAAAAGATAATTAAACTTGATTGGCCTAAAATATCTTGGTCGACGCATTTCGAATCCCTTTGTTAAGGGATTCTCAGGACCAAGTGTCTCTGAAAAACATGATAAACAGTTTCTTACTATGAGGCTTTTCAGCTTCACACTCCACTCCAATATCTATCTAGGACTACAGCTCTAGGCTTCTTACCTTATCAACCCTTTGGCAGATTCTCATGGATTTCTTTTGTATCTTGTCTATAAACAAAAATTAAATACACTTGTCACAGGCCCCGTCTTAAATATGTCATGGCATACACTACTGGTCTGAAAATCAAATATTGCTTACTTTCAACCATGCAGGCATGGAGCGCCTGAATCTGGGTGGTCTTCCCAATTTTGTTGTTGTCAGTATGCTGATGTTCTGAAAAGTGAGGATATTCTATCAGTGTCCAAGTTATCAAACTTTCTAAAAGTGGCATTTTCAAAACTGTAATTTAAAATCCAACATTACCATTAAAAAGGATTTTTCATTGTGATTTCTTAGATACTGTAAGATGCTGGCTCTCTATATAGTGTACTAAAATGAAGCGCACTGTGCAGAGAGTCAAGTGAGTCCTTTATTGGTTTACAAAGGCTAAAGGAGATCATTCTAATGCTCTGTTTTTGGAAGTCTTGGTCAGCAGGTAGGCTTTTCAGAGGGTAGTGCTAAGCATTTGTTGCACTCACAGAGGCAATAAATGAGACACA
This sequence comes from Lissotriton helveticus, assembly GCF_964261635.1. NCBI lineage: Eukaryota > Metazoa > Chordata > Amphibia > Caudata > Salamandridae > Lissotriton > Lissotriton helveticus. The sequence goes on along the minus strand of NC_136069.1, from coordinate 1,375,583,163 downwards.
CACTCAAAAATAAATCTGAGGGGAGCATGTCCAGCAAACGAAGGAAATGGCTGCTCACTAATTCGTCTCCATGACCCACTCCTAAAATCCCTTAATATCCGCAACATCATCTGACCAAACGACTCTAAGGGCACGAAATCTATCAGCTGAGCACACCACCTTCCGACTGCGTACCTCTGATGGGACTGCAACAGATTTGGCTGCCCGCGTGAGACCAGAGGCATTCTCCGGAGGTGAAGCTGAAAGAGCAGATGGCGAGCAGAGAGACATGCACCAGAGTTTGGGTCATGTGGGCTGAGGTCCGTGGCCCGTATGGAACTGGAGGTAACATCAGAGCCGACTCCAGGCTGCCGCGGGCACTCCAGCAATGAGGAAGATGGGTAAAGCAGTGACGCCCGGAGGAGGAATGTGATGTGTCGGTGCTGGGGCCTGGAGGAGATTGGAAAATACTTAGAGGTGAGAGTGATCGGGCCTATCTTAAGAACAGGGGCAGCGCTAAATCAGTGACCCTTGGCTCCCGGGGAGACACAAAGTAGCGCAGACTAAAACGATCGAGGCAACTCTGGCTGCGTGGCAGCTGTCTGGACTGGGCCGTGGGAGCTGTGACAGTTGGTGGGGTAACGGGGCAGCCACATGCAAAGATTGTCGATCATCATGAGGGAAACAGACACCTCTAAGAAATATTGCCAGGGAAAAAGGGTGATTGAGAAACACTAAGCCATTTGAGATTTTTGGTGGCACAAAAAGGAAGAATAAACATCACAGGCCACATGGGATCTGAGAAACACCTGGAAAGGAGTGAATATTGCAGCACTATCAGCAGACAGAGAGTGAGCAGTGAGTACATCATCCCTGTAGGTGTGCAGAGCGCAATAGTGCAACAGCAAGGAAATACCCCCCACTCACCACGAGAGAAAATAGTTTACAAAAGAGGAACCCTTCCGGGGAAACCCAACAGGCTGGACAGGGTGGACAGCACCAGAGCAGGCAGCGAGGACTACTCAGGGAAACCTACAGCAAAAATGTAACTCTCCCAGTTGAGAAGATGACAGGGAGGAAAAATGAATGGGCAGCACAGCAGTCTAAAATGGACAAATGCACTTGGCAAAAGGGGGCAGAAACACAAGATCCTGTACCACATACTAGTCAGCCCCAGACACAATCAGTTACAGACCAAGCTGACATTACCCTACAAGATATAATGGCAGCAATAACCGGTGTGTGCACCTCGCTGGAGTCACAGTTAGATTCAGTCATGACTTAGGTCTCTCTTGTTAGGGCAGATCTGCGAAAAATGGACACCAGAGTTAAAAAAGTAGAATCTGCAACGCAATCCCTCTCCACAGATGTAACCTCCCTAAAGCAACAAATTACTGACCTACAAAAAAAATGTGAACTCATGGAGGCCCATTTAGATGATTTAAAGGGCAGAGCAAGACAAAATAACATCCCAATCCTAGGAGTACCAGAACGGGCTGAGGGACCAGCACTGGACCTATTCGTGGAAGAACTCACGAAACACCTCCAACCAAGAAACTACTTTTCTATCGAAAGGGCTCATCGAATCCCCAGTGGGAGGCCGAAACCTGGGACCCCTCCTAGACCTATACATGCTCGAGTCTTTAATTTCTGAGATAGAGACGTTATCCTGAAAACAGCAAGCAGTTCCCCAACCATCATATATGGGAACAACAATATAACATTTGCTCCCGTTTTTACAATTGAAGTACAAAATCAAAGACGAAGCTACTTGGATGTCAAGAAAGAACTAAGAGAAAGGGACTATAAATATGCCATGTTATTCCCAGCAAAATTGAGGGTGGAAGCAGAAGGTAAAACATGGTTGTTTTTAAGCCCTGAAGAAGCGTGGGAATGGTTAGATGGGTGCAGACAGGTAGGAAAGCGCTCATTGGATGGACTTCGACTGAAATTGAAGTGGAGCCGTCAGCAAGAGCTGCAAGAGAATCCAAAAGGAACAAGCTCAACGGAAAGTGATGTGACCACAGCACCACATGAACACTGAGACTCCCGGGGCAGGGAGGGTGTCGATCCTAAGATCACATGGTCTATCATTAGTTAGACAGAGGCTTAAGGAGCAAAGTGACTTGCCTGCAGTAGTGCAGAGGGGTAAAGTATGTCCCTTGGATTTCGAATCAGACTGCACCCGTGGCAGGTAATAGGATACAAAACTGCTAATGTGCAGATATTATCGAAAGGGTTGGATCTCTGATGCTCAGTTAAGATGTCTGATATCCGTAGGGAGAGGTGGGGCCCACCTCCATAGCTACCATGCAGCAAACACGATTGCTATGACAATAAAATGGTGCAAAACCTGCCTGCACAAAAAAAATCAATGGAAGCATTTTCCTATCTCTGTGTGCTGCAGAATGCTGCACACATAGAAAGAGGAAAAACCTAGGAGAAATAAAGTTATTTCTACTCGTTACAACTCCCCTGGAGAGGCACACAGTTTTGTTGCATTTACAGATTTACAGATCCTTATAAATCTGAGAATATCTCAAAATCCATAGGTGTGGGGAAACCCACTTTAACTGCCATGGAAAGCCTCCTTGACACTGAATAAGGCAGGGCAGCGCTATGCGCTGCCTTGCTTTATTCCATATTTATGAGGCCATGCAAAGCCATGCATGGGGGTTTTGTGTAGCCTCACAGATATGATTGAGAGGCCTGCGCCACCAGAGCCTTATAAAAAGTGACTCTCCAGTGGTACTACCTCCTTGTAAATGAGGCCCTAAATGTACATTGGTTGCAATGTGGGCAGCTACACTAGCAATGTGAATCTGAAGTGTGAAGTACAACCATCCACACCTTAGTTCACTAAGAATTCCGCTTCAACATACTGAATGGCACTTTGACATTTTTGCTCATCTTTCATGTGGGCCTGCATAGGTTTGCAATACATGCAGTTTGACAGAAGTCCCGATCTAGTGCACATGCACCATTGTCCAACTTTATTTGTGATGTAATATGTATGAAACAACATTTATTCACAGCATGGTGATCACTCTAGAAAATGTCCTGGCAACCATTATCCAACATCACACACAATCCTTACAGAACCAAGTGAACTTTCAGGTGACCCTTACTGGTAGCATACCGATCCTTGAATGTGTCCACCTCGCCTGTAATGTAGGGTGCTGGTCCACCTATGTTATGTTATGTTAATTTGCTCATGGTATAGCGCGTGTACACCGACAGATCTCTCAGGACTTGGAAAGAGGAGAAACACAGTCAAAGGCGGGAAGGTCTCCAGGTACTGAAGAGGACTTTAAGCCCTATCTAATGCTTCCCTGAAGAGAAAAGTTTTTAGTTGTTTCCGTAAGGGGAGAAGTTTGTGTTTTTTCTGGAGATTAACAGGTAATTGATTCCAATTTTGGGGCTGAAGAACCTTAAACGCTCTCCCTCCTTTGAATGTGGTGTTAAAATGTGGGCTGGTCAGCGGTCCGTCTTCCACTGAGTGCAGCACGCGCCCTTGCACATATTTAGGTAGGCGTTCTTTTATGTACCCTGGGGCGTGTCCGTATAGAGCTTTGTGGGTAATGCAAAACCCCTTAAACTTCCCTCTTTGCTTAATGGGCAGCTAGTGCAGCTTGCTAAGCAAGGAAGTGGCATGAGTTCTTCTGGGCAGCCTAAAGATGAGCCAGGCTGCATCATTCAACACTACCTGCAGTTTGTTAGTAATTTTCTGGGGTAGCCCGACAAAAAGCGCGTTGCCATAGTCAAGTCTCGAAACAATAGTTGCTGATACTATTGTTTTCATTGACGAGACCGAAAGAAGAGGGATCAGTTTCCTCAGCTGTCTTAGAAGACCTATACATGCTCCGACCACAGAATTGATTTGATTGGTCATGGGAGAGCTCAGAGTCGATCTTAATGCCCAGGCTTTTCACAACGGGTGCTGGGTTAGGGGTGGCCCCCAGCTCCTGGGGCCAGAACTGATCGCTCCAGGGGTTGTTTTTAGTTGAGATAGCTAGGACTTCAGTTTTGTCTGGATTGATTTCTAAGGAATTGTCATCCAGTTAACTGTGAACCTGAGTATGCTCAGGGCTAACTGTTGGGCATGGGCCGAATTGTCAATCCTTAGGATGAGTTGGGTGTTATCTGCATAGTTGAATACTCAGCAGTCCATTTTGGCTAGTGCAGCCACCAGAGGCTGTAGGTATATATTAAAGAGGAGAGGGGATAGTGCGGAGCCTTGAAGGACCCCACACAAAATGTTGCCCTTTTCCGATACTTGCTCGCCCAGTTAATTCCTCAGCGCTTGTCCTGATAAAAAGGATTCTAACCATTTATGGACCTGCCCCCGAATGCCCAAGTCAGCCAGCCAGGTCAGTAATTTGGTGTGGCAGACCGTATTGAACGCCGCTGACAGGTCTAATAAAATCAGGGCGCTCGATTCTTTATTGTCGGCCTTGATCCTGAGTTCGTCCAGGACTGATAGCATAACTAGCTCCGTGCTATGATGGGCTCTGAAACCTGCCTGGCAGGATTGGAGTAGCTTGTGTTCTTCCAAGAATGCCAAAATGGTCTTCAAGACATGTTTCCCCACAACCGTTGCCAGGAAAGGGAGCTGGGAGATAGACCTGTAATTCTTTAATATGGTCCTGTCTGCCCCTTGTTTTTTTTTAATAGAGGAATAACTCTAACCTCCTTCAGGTTTACGGGGACCTGGCCAGTCGCCGAGGAATTATTCAGAAGGGTGAGAATCTGACTTTCCAAGGCAGGTAGTGCCATTCTGAAGATCCATGGCGGGCATGAGTCGGCAGGAGAGCCTGACTTGGTGCCATTGACCAGGAGTATTAGAGACCTTGAGTCTAGTTGAGGGAAGCTAGTGAGAAGATGACCAGTGAGGGGTAGGGGAGTGGCCATTTCCAGGGAGCTCATCGTGGTGAGGGTGTTTTCAATCTCTAGGAGGATATCTGCTACTTTCTGGAGGAAAAAGGACCTTAAGACGTTACAGTCAGAGGGTGCTACTGCCAGGTTTGCATCTGACTTTTTGCTGAGTTTTTTCAAGATCTTAAAAGTCTCCTTTTGTATATTTGGTGCGTCAGTGATTTGTACTGCATTGTACTCAGCTTTCCTGGATATGATGGATTTTTTGTAAAGTTTGAGTAGAGATTTATAGGTTGTTAGTTCAGCTGGGACATAAGCTTTCCGCCTCCGTCTCTCGGCTTGACTGAGGCTTTGTTTCCTTTCCCTCAGTTGCTCATTTAACTAGGGGGCCCCCTTGCCTTTATGTCAAATTCTTTCGCTACGTTCTTGAGCTACCCAATCAATAGCAGTTTGTGGGGTGTTAGTGAAAATTTCGCTTTCTAAGTCAATGTTACCTTTCTCAAATTTGGGTGAAGGTAGCCTCTGTAGTGTATCCACTAAGTTATCTGCCTGAATTTTGTCCCAGCTCTGCACTTTCCTCCACCCTAGAGGAATTTGTGGAAGTGGGCTACCCATTGGCACAAAGCACGAGATCAAAGAATGGTCCGACAAGGTGCAGGGCCGAATATGCGTTAACCTATCCCGAGGGTTAGAGGACCAGACCAAGTCTAAAGTGTGCCCTTTGATATGGGTTGGGCGATCCACTAGTTGATGGAGCCCCATAGAGGACATTCCATGTCAAGCTGTTTGGCATGCGACTCTCGTAGGTTTTTTTCCCAGTGATGGTTAAAGTCTCCAACCACCACGAGTTGCTGGTACCATGTACTAAGATCAGACAAGGTCTCTGCAAAGTAGTTGTTGAACCCAAGGGTTGCCACCGGGGGGCTGTAGACTACCAGGAGAAGGAGGCAGGAGGATTTAAATGAGATTTTAACTCCTAGCATATCTGTGTTATATACACTCTCTGCTATTATCTTGGTGGCCATGATCTTGGTATTGATAAGGATCGCCACACCCCCTCCTTTCCTGTTATCTTGCCTATTGTGCCAGAGGGCATCAAAATCACCTGGGAGGGCAGCGATGATATCTGGGACGGATGTGTCGCTCAACCACAACATAACCATGGTAAATAGGACTGTGAAATTTTAACACATCATCTGTGTACATAGGAGGCAGAGTACATCATCTTCGAATTTGCCTATTAAGGTCTGGACGTTGAACCTATAGCATATGGCACAGTTGACTTGGCGTAATGATACACGTAGGTAAGACAGGTTGCATAGTTCATGGATAATATATGTCAAATCATAAATCAGGTGCACAGAGTGTGGGCAAATTTCAAATACATCACTCCTTGCTAAATGGTGCAAGGGTGCTTGCCTCTAATGGGTCTGTGAACAGAATGAATTAGAATACCACACTGTGCAAGGTGTCACTTTAGCAGGCATTTTCTCTAATTTATAAATGCCCATGACAATGTTCCACACATGAGACAGTAGCCATGCTTCTTTCTTTGCTTCACTAAGGGCTACATGTATCAACCAATTTTGCATTCTCAAACTTGCCGATTCGCAGAATCAACCCATTTGGGAACTCAAAAATTGCTTTGTGTACATGTATCAAACGCTTTTTTACGATTCGGTAACCTGTTACCGAATTGCAAAATGGGTTTGCAATTCGGTATTTGGAAGGGGCAATGTTTAGGGCGTTGTTTTGTGACCTTGAATGAGGTTGCAAACCCTTCGCAATTTACCACCAAAACCCATTCGCAAATGGGAGGGGACCCCTTCCCCTTTGAGAATGGTTGTAAACAATTTTATTAGGAGCAGACAGTGCACCATGGATCACTACCAGCTCTTAAAAAATGAAAAGAACACTTTTCTTTTTTTTTAAACTAAATTTAAAAAAATGATTGCTTTATTTAAAAGCAATCACGGACATACATGGGGGTCTACTGACCCTATCAGACCACCATCTCCATGATTAAAGCGATTCCTAGGCGGTCGCAAGTTGTGATCTACCTCATTAATATTAATGAGGTTCATTTTATGACCTCCTAGGAATCGATAAATGAAGCTTTGTGAGTTTCATACATTTGTAATAGTAACTACCTAATTAAGATTAACTGAAAATCGCAATTAGCGCATCGCTATTACAAATGTTGATAAAAGTGGCCCTTACCTCATTACATGTTAATACTGCAGTCAATAGACATTGTCCATTCATGCCCTGTATAGGCACATTAAGAATTTGTGAACATCTGTCCAATTACATGCATGTAAAATTGTTAGGTGTGGCCCAAAGAGCCTGTAGAATTGTTGGCTTCTACAGCACACAGAGGAAGAGGAAACTGCCTCAATGGATTGTTTTTGTGCAGAAACGGGTCCCTTCCTGCACAAAAACAATCCTGTCACAACGCAGACACCTTTGCCTGGTGCAAGGGTGCCTGCATTGGTGCTAGGCACTATTTTGTGCAGCAGCTGAAAGGACTGGAATGCACCATATCTCGTAAATATGGAGCTTTACTGCCCTTTTTGATTTGGCGTGTAGCTGCACAGCAAAATGACTGACAGTGCTCGCCTAAGCCAAATCATTGTAAATAAGGGCCTCAATTTTTCTGCCTTTATTTTCCACGTGTATTGCTGATGACATGAATGTGGACTTTTGAAGCAGGCCTCTAGTGATGTGATGTGGTTGAGTTGATCTTTACTGGAACTGTGACATAAATGCAAAGACAAGTAATGGTTTAAAACATTTATTGCCATGTTGAACCTACATTACATGTTGCTTCATAGTCCATTCCAGAACATGCCATTTAGGCAAAGAAATGTTGCACAATTTGCGTGTGTCAACAGTTTGCAGCCACAATACTGTGAATGTCTCCACCATCCGCCTCCTCCTCCTCGTCCAACGGGTTTGCTGTTGTTGGTCCCCGTCCCAGGTGACATTAGTCAGCACACATATGTTGTACAGTACTGAACAAACAAGGATTGTATTGCACACCATTGGTGGTGAGTAAAGTAATCCCTGCCAATGCACCGGAACTACAATGCACAATCAACACCACATTCGAAATCCGGCACTTTTCCTGAAGACTGGAAATGCGCAGAAGTCAAGCCTCCCTCAAGAAGCCCTCGGCAGATCCATTGGACCTCGAAAACTACCGACCCATCTTCCTCTTCCCCTTCGTGGCCAAAATCACAGAGAAGACCATCAATGTCCAACTACCAAAATCCATCGAAGAGAACGCCATCCTTAAACCCTCCCAATCCGGATTCTGCAGCAACCACAGCACCGAGACAGCTCTACTCGCCCCGACAGACAACATCCTCACCCTCCTCAACCAAAGCCACACCGCGGCCCTGATCCTACTCGACCTTTATGAAGCCTTCAATGCCGTCCCCCACAGCACACTCACCACCAAACTCCACGATGCAGGCATACAGGAAACCAACCTCGAATGGCTCTGCTCCTTCCTCACTGGCAGAACCCAAAGAATCAGACTGCCACCCTTCCTCTCCGAACCCACAGAGATCAACTGCGGAGCACCCCAAGGATCATCACTCAGCCCTACGCTCTTCAACATCTACGTGGCCCCCTCACCACCATCGTCAGACATCACGGACTCAGCATAGTCTCCTACGCTGATGACACCAAGCTCATCCTCTCTCTCACCAAGGACTCCGTCACCACCAGACTCAGATTCCAGGAAGCAATGAAGGACGCCACATACTGGATGAGCAGCAGCTGTCTGAAGCTCAACTTGGAGAAGACAAAGGTCCTCAGACCTTCCCCTCTGCATGGGACAACATCTAGAGGCTTACGGCTCTCGGACGCCCCCCCCCACCCCCATGGCCAACGCCCGGAACCTCAGCATCGTACTCAACTCCTTCCTCTCCATGACCCGGCAGATGAACACTGTCACCTCCACCTGCTTCAACACCCCCCACATACTTCGCAAGACCTTCAAATGGATCCCCCTGGATCGAGAAAGACCGTCACCGACGCACTTATAACCAGCAAACTGGACGACGGAAACACCCTCTATGCTGGAATCAACAAGTCTCTGCTCCTCAAACTCCAGACCATACAAAACACCACAGCCAGACTTATCCTCGCCATCCCTCGACACAAACACATCACCCAACATCTGTGAGATCTCCAGTGGCTTCCCGTTGAGAAGAGAGCAACCTTCAAAATACTCACCCAAACCTACAAAGGCCTCCATCATAACGGACCCAATGTCTTAACAAAAGAATCTCCATCCACGTACCCAGGAGAAACCTCTGATCCGCCGACCTCGCCGAAGTCCCGCGTATCCGCAGAACAAGAATGGGTGGAAGATCCTTCTCCTACATCCCAGCTAAGACCTGGAACAAGCTCCCGATTGACATCTGATGTGCCCCCTCTATTCACACCTTTTGGAAGACCCTCAGGACCTGGCTATTCGACTGACCGGAGCTGCTCCCTCTCAGCACCTAGAAACACTTATGGAAGAGTAGCGCGCTTCATAATTCCCTGATTGATTGATTGATTGATTGACATGTACCATGATGTGCGGTGCATGTATGAGACACCTCCCTCATATTTATGTCCCTATCTGCATTGACAGACCCAGATATGGGTATTGTGTCATCCATTTCTAACTGTTAGTGGGTCTGGTAGGTACTTGAGTTTGCTTATCTACAAGTAGTCTGTTCCCATATTGGCCATTCTGGAAGTGGTCATTTATGATGGAGTGCCGGAAAATGTATACATCATGCACACTGCTTGAGTATTTATCTAGTACGTTGGTAAACAAACCTTAATGGTTGACAATGACCTGGGCATTGATGGTGTGGGTATTTTTCTGGTTCTGGTAGAGATGGGATGTTGCAGCAGAGGAAACCAGTTGCACAAGTGTGCAGTCCATTGCATCAAGCACATGCGGGAATCCCACAATTGCATAAACCCTTGTTTCAGCTCCAGATGCAGTTCATGGGTGTTGGGAAAGAGGAGTGTAGTAACCTGGCTCAATGTATTCTATACCAAAAAGAGGTATAGTGTGAAGAGTCCAGTGGCTATCCAGAGGCTTTACAGATTCTAAAGTAAATAATACTTATGCTCTTTTTTGAGGTAGTGTGGCGGAGCAGATAGGCTTATCAGAGAGTGGTGTTAAGCATTTGTACACAGAGTGGCAATAAATGAGACACACTCAACAAATAAACCCTAGAGCAATTTATAAAAATAATACTTATATTTATTTCGTAGAACAACAGAACTTTGTCATAGGCAAAGGCGTCTTGTAATAGAAATTATTTTCAAAATCAAGATCATAATAATATCGACTGTTGGACTTGGCCCTTTTTGCAGGGTCATCCCTGAACTTTTTGCCTTCCTCCTATATTTTTTCTGACCTGTTGTTGGCTATTTTATGACTCTGGGCACTTTACTACTGCTGGCCAGTGCTTAAGTGCATATGATCTCCCTACTGTAAATGAATGTTTTAATTGGTGATTTCATGATTGACTATTTGGTTTACTTGTCAGACCCTAGTACAGTGCACTGAGTGTGCCCAGGGCGTGTAAATCCAAATGCTGCTAGTGGGCTTGAAGCACTGGTTGTGCCACCCACAGAAGCAGCCCTGTAAAATGTTTCTAAGGTCTGCCATTGCAGAGCCTTAGTGCAGTCTGGTACTGTCATGCTGACTGGGCACGTGCACCCACTTGCCAGTCCCTAAACCTTCCCTTGACTTCATATTAGTCACCCCTATGGTAGGCCCACGGGCAGGGTGCATTGTAAGTACAAGGTAGGACAAGCCCTGCAGTGTGTGGCATGTCCTAATAGTGAATTACAGCCATTTTCTTTTTTCACTATTGCAAGGCTACCTGTTCTCCATTGGCCAGAATGGGCTGCTAGATTATTACATGTTTATAATCCTAGCAGACTCAGAGAACATGGTAGAAATTCGAGTTTAGTATGCCTGGACTCCGAATAATAAAATACATCTTTTAGTGAAGTTCATTTTAATATTCTGTGTTTGCAAATACCACTTTTAGAAAGTAGGTATTTGCTTGCCTAACCATTTGAGCCTGCCTCTGCGAGGTTGTGTATTCCTTTGTCTAGTTTTGTGAGTGACAGGGCTGGGGGATTCCAAGAGACAGGCTGGGGCAGCCCGGTGGTGAATAGGGAGATCTGCATCTAGATGGGAGGTAGGAGTTGCATCTGGGACCTGAATAGGACTGTGCCCGCCCCCACAGTGCTGGTATCCGCCCCCTGTGGTGTTTTTGATGTCTCTGCCCTGCACACTCTAAGAAGAGAAGGAAGACTTACCACAAAGTGCTCCAGGACTGTACTTGCCTTCTACAATGCTGGCTCCACCTCCTGTGGGGTGTCTGATGTGCCTGCCCTGAACTGTGAAAGGAAAGGAGAAGTCTGGTAAACAGAGTGCTTCAGAACTGGCTTGAACTGGGCACAGGCCCCTCTCCCCTCAGAGAACAAAGGATTTTGGGGTATAAGTATTGGGACCCTGATCCCATGAAATTAGATCACTTCTGGACTTACAAGACGAAACCTCTGCTGAGGAGAAGGGACCTGAAGAACCTGAGAAGAGACTATTCCCAAGCTGAAGTGCTGCTTGGGGGATTGGCCTGCAGTGGTTGCCTGACTACCAAAGAGAGGAGAAAGAACTTTGGACTTTTCTTTCAACTCGTGCAAAGAGCTCCATGGGCTTGGAAGAGAGCTTGCCCCCTGATCGAAGTCCCAGGACCAGTGGACCTCACCAGCCTTTATGAATTGCTGCTGGAAACAAGTGACTACAGAGGCAGGAAGCTGTGACCGGCTCTCACGACCGGCCCGGGGTCCTGTAGGCACCGCACCAAGCAACGTCCACCTCGAACAACGCAAGCTCTGCACTCACCGACTCCGTCCTGACGCCGTCAACGAGCCAGAGCCTGCACCGCGACTGGAAGGACACCGCGACGTGCAATGCCTCGCTACACCGAATCAAACTGGTCTGACCGACGCGGTCACTGCTGCTGACTTCGAGTCCTGTGATCACACTGAAGTTGGGCACCGCCTCGCATGCTTCGCGACGCACTGCCCAACACGCACCGCTATCCGGACTGACCGATGCCAGTTAATTCCCTTGCCCTGACTAGAGGAGAGGGTCCCTGCTTGTCACAAGTACCTACCTGTGCCAACTTGAGACCCCCAATTCTAACATCGACTTACAAGAACAGTCTTCAGGAGTTAAGGTCATTGGGCAAAGTTTAGTTCAGCACCAATAGTACACCACCAGTGGCACAGGGGCGGCCAGGTGTCGGGTGGAAATATGGTGTCAGGCGCCCAATACAACTCAATAAAGAGTAGGGTAATCAAGCAGAGGCAGCTTACAGGCAAGTAGCAGTGGCTAGGGGAGCCAGTCTCCGGGGTTTGAAGCCAGCACTGGGCAGGGTCCAAAGCAGCACCTAAACTACACCACTAGCAGCACTGGGACAGATGGATTTAGGGTGCCAACACACCGTTGGGTGCCCAATGCTAAACAATAGAGAAAGGTACATTGGAATAGGGCTGCAGGCACAGGCCAGGAGGCCGGTCGAAGGAAACCAACAGCTGGAGAGGTAAGTTGCTACACTCGGGGATGTAGGAACACCTTTGGTCTGCTTCACCAAGGATCAGGGCCGGTGGGTGCAGGAGTGTCTTTTGATGTCAGAAACGGCTTGCAGGAGCAGGTTGCAGTTGAAGGTGTCTACATGCAGGAGCTGCAGGTGATGTCGAGGAGTCAGAGAGGGGTCAAGCCATGATGAAGGCTCTGGAGCACTATGGAACCTCATTGGTACTGGTGGGCTACTTGGACTTGGGCCAGAGGCGTCAGGTGTAGAGGTGAAATCTGGAACAGGGTTCTGCTGTTCTACAGGTCACTGTTATCTGGGAATCTAGGACCCTAGTGTCATTTTTCCAGATTCTTGCCCATATATAGGTATAATTCACCCAGTCCTTATATAGGCACAAAGAAGCATTGCCTTATTTTGTTATAGCCTGAGCAGCCCTAATATGGCATGGCTACTTCCACTAAACTCAGAGAATCCACATTGATTTCTTGGTAAAACCAGCCTTAAGCAGTCAGGAACTTCCCCCTGCTTGAAAACTAGAATCCAGGAGTTTTCAAGGAACTGAGGCACTAGTGACGATATTATGTCGAATCTTACGTCAGACTCGGCACCTTCAGGGGTATAAATATGCCTACATTTGCTCAATCAAACACACGGTGGTTCAGGAGCAGATCGACTAACTACTTGCCCGACGCCCTGCTGCTGCAAGTGCTGAAGGAAGCCGACCCTCCAACTGACGCACTGAGAGACTCTGTCATTTCTCCTGCCGAGAAATCCAGCTCCGGTGTTTCCAAGCTGCCCTTGCGGGTTGCTGGGAGATCGAGTCCCGAGAGAGAGATACCAGCCCTCTATCATCCTAAAACCAAGGTACAGAGCTGATTAGATCCCTAGAGAATTCTTGAACAGATTCTTGGCAGAGAAATACTAAAACTTAAACTAATCCTCACTTACTTCTTCCCTTGTACTAGGCTTAGGTTAGGTACACCGGGGTAGGTGTATGTTAGAAGCACCAGTTGAGTACTTTTAGCCACTCTTTTATTATTGTATGTATTTTATGCATTTTATATATTCTATGTTTATGGCTTAGAAACTATATCATGCTTTTACAGTACTATTTTATAATACTATTCGTATTATATGCATTGTACTTCTTAAATAGCATTTCAATTGTAGCAGTGCATTTCTTATGCTTAAGAAATAAGACTGTTCAATAAATACTTTTATTGAAAACGCCCGTCTCTCTATTTCTAAGCAACTCTGGTGAAACGAAGCATGCACATCTGACTGAGTGAAATAGCCTTGAAAACTCCCGGATTTCTTGGATAAATTAGTATTCATGTAGGGGGAAGTTCCTGACTGCTGAAGGCTGGTTTTACCACAAAATCAATGTGGATTCTCGGTGTTTAGTGGAAGTAGCCATGCCATATTAGGGATGCACAGGCTATAACTAAATAAGGCAATGATTCTTTATGCCTATATAAGGACTGGGTGAATTATACCTATATATGGGCAAGAATCGGGAAAAATTACACTAGGGTCCTAGATTCCCACATAACACCCACTCCAGGAATGTTCAGTTCAATTATATAAGCACTGAACATATTTCAAAGCAAAGTGTTCACAATCCCACCCCAAAATACAAAAATGCATTTTTGAATAGGTTCGTTCGCATGAAATGAGCATACTGTATGCAGAAAGTCATAGGCATCACATGAAATCAAATATAAACTATGAGCATATATCTTCATATTATATAAAACGAAAGTACAGTCATTAATCGATACCTGAGATCAGTCCCATAGCATAAGTTTCTTTAACTGTGTTTGTTTTCGAGGTTGAAGCCAAATATTGTCATTTTAGCAAGTTCAAACACGAAATCTTGTTCTCTAAGAATAGTTCTACTTCAAGCAGATTATTCCGTGCCAAATAGTTCTAGTTAAGAAAGAGTTCAAATTAGTTGATTGTTTTGAAAAAATGAAGGCCGAATTGCAGAGTTCAGGGAACGCTGTGTGAAATAATCAAAAGTTATTCTCAGGAGTTTCAGGAGAGTCGGGAGAAAACATCAGATCATCTAGGCTCGAAAAGAAGTCGTCTACCGTGGTAGGTGAAAGTTGAACCACTTCATCTAGTAGGTCAAATGTGCAGAAGTGGGAAGCATTGCCGTCAGTGTTTGATGCATTAGCAATGTCCGTTGTAGATGTTACCTGTATGCCTGTAATTCCTCATATCTCACCCTCAGCCAAACTTGCCGGTGAGATCTCAATGAATGCCGTCATCAGAATATGCAGCCGTTGGGGACAACACGATGCATAAGCCGTTACAGGACCTAAAAAAGCGTCAACATCGGCAGGCAGGACTGATGGAAGTGTAAGACATATGTCCAACACGCATTCTTCTCCGCAAAGCAGACATCGAAGAACAGGTAAGATGTAATCTTGCCAGATTGGTCTGAACGATAGAAACCAGGTGGTGTTCAGATCTCTTAAATGAGCCATGCCAAGAATCTGGGAAATTTTCTCACAATATCTAATGGCAAGGAGGCATTGTTCCATGGTTGTCTGATTGTTGTTGGCTGCTAGACTTGGCATAACAGAGCAGAAGGAATAAAAATAGAATTCCCACCACCAGTCCTAAGATGAGAGGAAGGCCGCCGAACACGGAGTGCACGAAATTTGGAAAAATGCAGAGGACTCCTTCAAATGGTGCTAACAGTCCCAAAAAAATCATCGTAAATACATGTGCGATGCCGCTGAGATCAGACATATTTAAGATTTGGCTTAACATTTCTGCGAAATGCACTGGGCAGTTTGTTGATAATAATGCATGTATCTCTGCAGAAGACCTTGCTACTTGCAGATCATACGTTTATCTAGACGAGGTCAGTGGCACTTTATTCTGTAAAAGAATGGTTTTCATTTTGCTTAAAGTAACAATTCGTATAGAAGAGATATTCAGTGAAGGCCATATATCCGTCTCCCTTTCTGTCTCTGTTTTTGGATACAATACTTGCATACAACAAGTGACTGTGGATGACACAGTTACGAGAACTTTTTCCTGGCAACATGCCACAACAGCTGTGATCATTCAACATAACGTAACTGCCATTGGATTGCTGCCTGAAAACCGGTATTATCATAGGAGAGGGTGAAGCGCGCAAGGTGGCATGAAAGGTTATTTGCAGAACCGTCAAAGGCCCCCGTGTAAATTAACTTCATTGCACAGAAGTGTACCACTTAGTGATTTTTTGCAATTATTGCCACTAAGGAAAACTTCATGTCCCCCATTCCAACACTTGTCTGTATATGGTAAAACCCAGGTCGACTTAATGATTCTTTACCCAACCTTTCATACAGACCCGCTGGTATATGCTCTAGACAATACTGAAACCGGAATGTCGTGACTGGAATTGAAATGGAGCCATGTATTATCCACTCAATCACAGGCTTCTCGGAAACTGTCAATTTTAATCTATCTAGTTTTTCAATGCTCAGCACCGTATAGTCTGCTCCTCTCTGTGCCAAAGAGATTTGTTTATCTGTAAGGTTAAATACAGCAAACAATGACGTGGTATTGATTAGATGCCGTGGCACATAGCCTGAACGCAGATTTTGCAACATCCAGCCTAACAGCATGATAGAACGCAATTGAGACTGACCATGTTGTAACTTTAGTAAGTCTTGTTCTATGATGTCTATAGCAGATGACACAATGCTGTCAATAGAATATATTCTGGAGGACAGAGTCGTTAACCCATTGTCCACTACAGAGAGTGCTTTCTCCAAATTAATACGATCAATTTCTCGTATTTTTTCTGCAGTTTCTATTTGCGTCACTTTCCAAGCTTCGTTTTATGCCGCATATATACCGGTGTATATGAAACGTTTTTGCCTTGGCTTGCGAGGTCCCATTAAGAAATCTCGCAAATCATTGCTTTCTTTAAGTAAAGATAAGTGTTGTTTTATTTCTGGAAGTGTAGATTTCTGAAGCCATTCAAGGCAAAGCTTCCCTACACTGTAAATAGTTACCATCCCTGGATGTTGTCTCTGGGAATATCTTGGATCTGGCCTATTCCATCTGAATCCTTGTGATTTGTTCAGGAATCTTTCATGACAGTTATTAGTGTCTGTTTGCCAGATTAACCATTTTTTCCAGTTAGGATCAGTTCTGTTCAGTTACGTCTACCTCCTCATCTGAAGCGTTATTACTGTCCGGTGCAGGTTTTGGTATGGGCGGTTTATTTAAATCTTTACTTGAAAGATGATGCTAGTGAACAGATTGCTCTGCTTGGGAGATCTTGATCTTTGTCGAAGGCAGGCAAACCTCCTTAGATTTTGGAGGTCATTGGGCTGCAGGACGAGTTATCTTTTGGTGCAGGACTGCCAACAGGCCAGTAGGGCTGGGGCCAATTCAGTAGTTCTCCGCAGTCTTCTCTTCTGGTGTGACTTAGTAATGTCTGGCTCTTATTAGGTCATGGGAAGCTAAAGTTTAGGGTCTGGGGATGCCTAAATACTAGATTCAGGGGCGTTATAAGTGAGTGACAGGTAGTGGCCAATGGACTTACCTGGGGTGTCTACACCCTCTATTATGCTCACCTCCTGAGGGAGGAAGACATAGTCCTAGCCGTGATTGGATATGTTCCACCATCTTCAAGATAGTGGGCACTGAAAAATTAACTTCACCTCGCATCTAGCACCTGAGGGGTGGAGTTGGCAAAGGGGGGCACACATCCTAATCTTTCCCCCTTTTCTCCAACCTGTTCTCCTGCCAAAAAGGGGGTGAGGACAGGAAGAGTGCCTTCTCCCTCAAACAGGAGAAGGTTGAGGTTACATTACAAAGGTGGCAGGGACTTTGAAGCTCCCTGCCACAGATGGCTCTTCCTGACCAGGGGGAGGTGTGAACACTTCCATCCAGGAAAGACATTGTTCTCGACCTCTGAGTGCATAGGCACTCACCTCATGAGGTCAGAACACTGTCTGGCGGTAGCAGGCTGGCTTAGGCCAGTCGGTGACCACACTAAGGGTTGGTAGGTTTTAGGGGACTCCTCTAAGGGGTCCTCTGTGTGCAATTGTTAATAAATCTGACACTGGCATCAGTGCAGGTTTATTATAATGAGATGTTTGGTATCAAACATCCCATACTTCAGTGAGGCCGTTATGAAGCTGGGGATCTCAGAATGATGAGTGTTCAGCCCCTGTACTTATTATGGCTTCCCTGGTCACTTACAATATCCAGGAGTCGACAAGGATATTGCAGGGGCATATCTGCTCATGCAGATTTGCCCTCACAGGAGATATACTACACCCTGCCTTAGGGCTAAGGCCTGCTAGAGGGGTGTCTTACCTATATCCCATGCAGTGTCTGTGGGTATGGCATACAAGGATGTGTGCTATGTCGACTCTTCAGCTTTGTCTGCACTAATACATGCAGGCTTCAGTGGCAGTGTGCATGTGCTTGGTGAGGGGTCCCTTAGGGTGACCCAATACATGATGCAGATCTCAGGGACACTCTTTAACCACATAGCCCTTGGTACCAGGGGAACCTTTTGCTAGGGACATATATGTGAGATAAAGTGGTGCCAATTGTGGAAACAATAGATAAAGTTTAGGGAAGGAGCTCAGGAACAGGGGACCTGGTTGGCAGGGACTCTGCACCTAGAGTCAAATTGACATCTTTTTCCAGGCTAAAGGTGGGGGATAACCATGTCTAAAAGAGGCACTTTCCTACAAGGAGGTACAGTGGTGTCAGACAGATGATGGCATCTAGCACAGAGGGTAGGTAGAACAAGAACGATGGCTTGGAGAATCCAGCCACTCTGGCTACTGGTATCTGGAATGACCCCGATGCCAGCATGTGTAGTGCAGCGATGAGCTTCACCTGTGTTGGGATGTTGGTAGACCCGGCAGGTTTTGGCTGCAGCCTTGCTGCAATCAAGTGTAGCGGCTGTACAATGGATTCCCTCCTAAGCTGGTTATAGGCGATTACCTCATCCTCCTGCAGACCAATTAGGGAAGTACGTTGCCAATAGATGCACTCCCTTCTCCCTCGCAGCCAGGTGTAGTTGTGGGAGGGGGTGGGGTTGGAACAGTGGTCGTCGCCTTGCAACTCCAAGCTACAAAATTAGCACCTCCATGGCCTAGTTGAGCTTGCCAAACTGTTTTGTGTGACTTTTCTTTATGTACCAGAGCCAATGTGTCATTTTCTACACATGGGTTACCGACACACAGGGATTTTCAAGCATCTAATGCTCTGAGCGTCACTTGCTGACAATGTGTCACTTCCCCAAAATATCACTGTGTCTGTTTTGCATTGAAATAAACGATGGAACGCCTACCTTCCATAAATTAATACCTGCATGACACAGCCAGTTCAGGTGCAGGAACATTTTGACGCAGGACTCCTAAAAATGACGCATCCGCCTAGATGAGTCATCTTGTAAATGTGGAGTACTGACTGCTCATTGGTGAAACAAGCTCTTTGTAAATAAGCCCCAGAGTGCTTTGCATCACTTTGTGTCAAGGGGTGTTACCGGAGCGTTACAGTGGAGACACAGATTTCACAGGAAGGGTAGGCTTCCAAGGCAAATCCTATGCTAGACAGCATACCCTCACTTCTGCAAGGCTCTGTTGTCTGTCACATAAAGCAGCCTTTAAGAGTGGCAGGGAATGAAAGAAGCAGCAGACCAATCTTAAAAGATTTGGCTTAGCACTATGTGTTCCCCTTTTTCAAAGCAGCAGAGCAAATTTGGTTGCTGTGTTGTTTAAAAATTATTAAATCTGCTCCAATATAATTATAGAAAGATTTGCGCCTGATTCAAGTGTAATGCCTCTGGCAAGTAAAATTCTTGTGTACTTTGAAACGATTACTGGAGTCGAATTATATACTTCATTTGTGTCAGTTCACTTCTGGTTTGAAAAGGACTTTTGATTGTGCCCACTGCAGTCAATCAATCAATCAATCATCGGTTTGTTAAGCGTGTCTACTCACGTGTAAGGGTCTCAAGGTGCTGGGGGTTGGGGGGTGCAGGTTCCAGTCCATCAAGGAGGAGCCAAGTTTTGAGGTTTCTTGAGAAGATGGGGAGCAATGTGGTCTGTCTGAGGTGGAGCGGAAGATCGTTCCAGGCTCTGATCTCCGGGAAGGAGAAGGAGCGGCCTCTCGATCTGGTCTTTCTAGTGCGGGGGATCCCGGGGTAGGAGAACTGGGCTGATCGTAGGGTGCATTGGGGTCCGTGAAATTTGAGTCGGCTGTTCAGGTATGCTGGTCCGGTGTCTTGGAGGGCCTTGGTGCGTGGGTAGGCATCTTGAAGGTGACTCTAGCCTTGATGGGGAGCCAGTAGAGTTTGCGCGTGTGCTGGGAGATGTGGCATTTTCTTGGCAGGTTGAGGACCAGTATTGCGGCTGCATTCTGGATGTTCTGTAGTTTGTGTGTGAGGTTTTTGTTTATTCCGGCGTAGGGTGTGTTGCTGTAGTCGAGTCTGCTGGTGACCAGGGCATGAGTGACGGTCTTTCTGTGTTCGAGGGGTATCCATTCAAAGGTCTTACATAGGAGGCGGAGGGTGTGGAAGAAGGAGGAGGAGACAGAGTTGATCTTGTGGTCCATTTTGAGCTCGGAGTCCAGGATGATTCCAAGGTTGCGTACATGGTCCGTGGGGGTGGGCGTGCTTCTGAGGGCAGGGATCACCAGGTGTCATTCCAGGCATTGGGGTTCGGGCCTATGAAGAGTACTTCTGTTTGTTGGTGTTTAGTTGTAGGCAGCTGTTTTTCATCCATTTGGCAACAGCTTCCATGCCATCTAGAAAGTTGTGTCTGGGGGTGTTGGGTTCATTGGATAGGGAGAGGATGAGTTGGGTGTTGTCTGCGCATATAGAATAAAGGAGAGGGACCCCTTGTAATCATAAGGTTTTCCTTTGGACAGCACTATGCAACCAACAAAGTATATTGCCTGACTAGAGTCTCCAACTTCATCACTCAATCACATCCATTACACTCAGAATCGGAGAATATGGCTGTATACCCAAGGCTACTACATTGTATCAAACTAATAACAAAAGATTAAAAATGTTTTTTTCGACATAAGACACACAATCAAGATAACAGATCTGCACAATTAATAACACAGTGTCATAAAATGTAAAAAGCAAAACAAATTCCATAAATTCATTCAGAAGACACAATAGAAATTATCAAGCTACATAAGTTAAAAAAATGTACGAGAGTAGAAATAAGAGACCAAGGACTTTGTCATTAAACTTATCACATCCGTAATAATTGTTCCTCAATAACTGAGACTGGGTGATGTGCGCTATGGGCACTTGAGAGTCTCACTAATAATACGGATTGTGTTCCTAACAACTCAGGCGTCAACGCGTTTCAATGGAAGAATTATAATCCCATATTTATCAAGACCAACGTTATATGACTCTCTCAAGCTGATAAAAACAGGAACAGTTAAAATCACCTCCTATGTACTCCTCACGACCTCCGTTCGGTGACTGATTTTGCATTATTTAACAGTCACCGAACAGAGGTCGTGAGGCTACTTCCGCCAGCAAATCTTTATCATAGGATATCATAGGATCATGGGATCGCTTCATGAAGTTCCGTGACCTTTACATCTTTCACCATAAAAGTTGAAATTATTAGCAAGAAAAGGTTTAACTTGAGGATATTCTACACAGACTCTTTGTACTACGAGCTTGAGGAGTACAGCTTCTGCTACTGACAAGATTTCTACATTATTTAGCCCCAGATTCTATTTTTCCGCTTTGGGGCTTTTGGAGAGCTGAGTAAGATACAGCCTATGGTCGATTTATAGACTTGCAATGTTGACAACAGGAGATGTTTGCCGCTGAAGCCCAGAGATATTATTAATCTGATGCTCATGATAAATACATATCCCCTCAAACCTCTATTACATGGGAGGTGATTTTAACTGTTCCTATTGTGTCTTCTGACAGGTAGGGCAGTCTTTCCTGGAGATCTTGTATCCTTGGGGAATGGCGATGGTGATGTCCAGTCCCGCGTTGGTTTTGGTACAGGTTTCGGTGAGGAATGCTACGTACGGTGTGGTGCTGTTAAGGAGGACCCAGATTTTGGTGCAGTGTTTGTGGAGGGATTGGACGTTGAGGAGGATGCATTGCAGGGTCTTCGGTTTGGTTGTGTTCTTGTGGGCGGGTTATGCTGGGTCCGTGTTCTTGGCGGTGCTGTATGGGTGCCGGCAGCGGTGACAGCTGAAGGGTCCGTGGGTGTCGGCCGGTGACGCTAGCTTTCAGTTGTTGTTGCGGCCTGAGTTGAGTGCGTGGAGTGCCGCTGGGTCGTATCATTGGCAGGGCAGAGGTCCAGGATTCCTGGCACTGGTTGCGGTCTGCTCGCGGATGGGCATAGACGGGCTTGCCTTTGGCGCCATTAAGTAGGGGTCGGGAGGGCTGGACATCTGGGAGGAGGGAGCTGGATTGGGCCGGTGTTGATGGTCGTGCTGGAGGTGAGGGGCCAAGGGGGCATAAGCGGCGGGGAACAAATGGGCGGAAAATGAGGAGTAAAGGAAAAAGGAGTGGAAATGAGCAGAACAGCAGAAAAGTGCAAAAAAAAGAGGAAAAGAGGGTGAAGACAAGTGAACACAGAGATGAGAGCGGAGCGAGCAAAAGGAGACAATAAAGGAAAAGGAGTTAAATGAAGGAAAAGTGAGTGGAAATGCACAGAACAGCAGAAAAGTGCAGAAAGATGCAGAGTAAAGAGAAAAAGTAGATGGAAACAGAGAGGAAAGTGGAGCAGGAGAAAGGAGACGAAGGCGCAGGTAAACCTGTCCCTTGCCATTTTATACATGTTCCATATATGTTCCATATATGAATGTGGCATGGTGCCAGTATGCTGGAACAAGACTATACTCAAGCCATTATTAAAGTAAGCCTCAGCAGATCCCCAAATCTTGACTAACTATGGACCAATTTCTCTGCTTCCTTTTCCAATAAAGATACTGGAATGACATGTCAGTAAAACCCTGTCCCATCATCTGGAGGATCACTCATGGTTATAGGAGGAGCAATTCAGCTTTAGACCTGGCCACGGCACTGAGACTGCACTACTCTGCGCTACTCATGAAATGTGCAGGATGGTAGACAGCGGTCATTCAGTGGTGCTTGTCCCGCTCAACTTTCTAGATTATTTTCAGTAGGTGTTGGTGGCCTCGTGTCAAAATGGCTAAAATCATATCCACAAGACTGCTGCCAGGCTGTGGCCATGCCCCTTTCTGCTCTACATTCAGAACAATTCATAATGGTGACCCACAGGGATCTTCACTCAGTCCAATTTTGTTCAATGTCTATGTTAAGCCATTAATCTCGCTCATTGAAACCTATAAGATCAAAGTTATTAACTATGCAGACAATAGTCAACTGATTCTCTCACTTAACAACAATCAGATGGATTAGATCAGTAACTTTCAGGGCTGCATACTAGACGTTTCTAAATGGATACGTGTAAATTCCCTGAAGTTAAATGGAAGTAAAACTGAGCTCATCTGCTGTTCCTCCAGTACAATTTCAGTATCTGTGCCCTCCAATATTTGGCCTTAGTCCAGTGAGACCACTCTTGGCGCCTCCGAGAAGGTCCAGAATCTTGGAGTAACACTGGATGAGAATCTCTCACTCAAGAAGAACTTGAATGTAGTAGCAGGGGTCTGCTTTGCTCTTCTTCAGGGACTCAGGAAATTGTTCCCAATGCTACCTGCCAAAGCAAAATCTATAATTGCCAGGTGTGTAGTGCTCAGTAGGCTGGACTACTGTAATGCCCTTCTTCTAGTAGCCCCCAATTATTTGATTAGGAAATTGGAATGATGTCAGGTAGCTACAGCCGAACTAACATTAAATAGGACTCGGAATTCTTCCAGCTCGGGTGTTTCTAGAGATCTTCACTGGGTACACATTGAACAGAGAATTTATTTCATATCACTCTGTATTGTATTCAAAACTCTCCAAAATAAGTGCCCAAAGCTACTGCAGGTTAGGCTGAGGAAATACACTCCTGGAAGGCGGTTATGCTCTGCTACACTTAACCTCATCCAAGAACAGAGATTTAGCAAGGTGCATCAAGGAGGATGTGCCTCCACTGTTAAAGCTGCTCAGATGTGGAATAAGTTACCATCTCAAGTAAGGTCTCAGACTGTAAACATAAGAGCAAAGGTGCACAACACAAGACTTAAGTAACAGTTCTAATAATCACAAATGTAGATTTCCTTAGTTGTGATTTTCTTTATTCCAAAATGATGTACATTCACAAAACACGGGTTTTTGCAGCCGACGCGTTTCGTCCACAAGGGACTTCTTCAGGGCTGCCATAAAAACAAACATATAAACATACAATTAAAATCTGAGTTAAAAAAGTGAGTAGTTACACTTTATCATAAAGACACTTAGTCATAGATACAGCCAGGCTAAACAAGAGAGAATGTATAACCTACTGGTTATATTATTGCAACTGACCATAATGGTCACGTTCCTTAGAGCATTTGCAACCAAAAGCCCTCACTAACATTGCACATTGTTCTTAAAACTTAAACCAGAACAGGACAGTATGACAAAATACATTATTGTACATATTCTTGGTGCACTAATCTGTTTCTCAAGGTGCCCTAATGATTCATGTTATGCACATTCCAAGTTTCTCCATTTTGAAATACCATACTCCTCAAGAAGGATCAATACGTGAGGGGTCAAATTGATTGGTACAGTGGAAACCTACTAGGTGAGTAGGAAAAGTAATAATGATCATTGAAAAGAAAATCTATATATATTGGAAGGAAAGAAAGTAGGGGAAGAGAGAAAACAAGCACCCTAAACTCTGGGTCGTACTTAAATAAAGATCTCACATACCGAGTTCATTTGATAACAGGTAGTAATGGTTTCTTTGCAATATAATCATCTCAGGAAGCTTCTTAGTTCGTGATTCATGAGTTCCTAAAGTGGAAGTTCCCATAAACATATATAAGGATGGAGCAAAAGCCCTTAGAAATCAATCAGGATTAATTATATATAAAAAATTACATTACTAGTTGTTCAATATAGGAACCCGACAGTTGTCCAAATGAAACATATTAACTTTAGACCTGTAATCATGTACTCTTCTATATCTTCTAAAGATAATGAGAGCTTCTTCTAACAAGACGGGTATTCATAATATCACTATTAGTCCATAGCAAAGATTCAAAGGCATAGATGTTCCATGTAAACTGAGTTGTAAGCATGATATAGACTATCCTACACGGGCATAGACCCAACACAGTTAAGTGCGATAACTAGACAAGATATTGGGACTAAGGGGCAGAAAAAAATTAAAACAAAGCCCTATTACCCTACATTACATGGTTTCAGAGAATGAGGCGTGTCTCAAATAGCAACGCAGAGAATTGCTCCATATATTATTTATCAAGAATAACTCACCACTTGAAAGTCGTGTTGTGAGTAATATTGACAGGAAAGAAGGAATTGTCTTCAAATATTTGACACAACGTCTCAGGTGAATCCTAAGGGGATAAGGCATCAATTGAATAGAATTTGGCCAGAGAAAACAGCATTGTGGAAAAAAGGGGGCTGTAAGCTGTAGTGTTATCTTACCTCTCTCGCTGCTATAATCTCATTAATATCAGGAAAATATGGTAGAATGATCGATAGTCAGCATACAGTGGCTCTAAAAGAATAGAGTAAGACAGCCACATGATATTGACTATACCTCTGATTTGTAGGACCACAATCGTGTTTAAGGTCAAATACAGACATATTTTTAAATCTTAATTCTAATTGTTAACATGATATCTAATAGGAGGTTTACTAATATCCAAAACGCTAAAATCCAATCACTCATTTGAAAGACCTTAAGTCAACCATAGTTAAATCCAAGGCATTCAGATATTATGAAGCAATCTAATGTTAAGCTTCATGCTAAAACCGTGCCTGTCCTTACTAGTAGTACGTAATGACCAAAAGTAATCGAAACATAAACAGTCATGTGATGAGATAAACAGCGGACCATGTTAGATTCTGTATATCTATTCCCAACATATGCCAGCATGGGGGTCAGTAGTGTGTTGTCTATAAATACATTGCTAACACTATCCCCCCGTTTAGGAAAAGAAAAACCCTTTCCTTAATTAGTTTCTACAGGCTGGCAAGTACATCAGAATTTCAAAGCCAACACCGTCCCATATAGCGCTTATCTTAATAAAGTTCTAGGTTGCTCCTGACACCGATCTTCACACCGCACCGCATGACAACGGCTTCCTTCCCGGCTTAGAGTCACAAAATTGTCCTAACCGCTAACGCTATTTAAAGGGGCAACCTAACCATTAACGAGAGACACCTGGTTTGCAATCTCCCGCTGCCGTCGTTTAATGGCGGCCATATTGCATAAACTATGAGGTTAAGGAAATGTGAATGGTCGACATGTTTGTAAAACTCAATGATTTTAATCGGATAAAATCATGAAGAAGATAAGTTCACCGGACCCGCGGCCTAAATACTTTATTCCTAAATGTGTAATTTGTCATGATTCTTCTTTCCACAGGCGGAGAGATATATTTGTATTATATACCGTCTCTCCTACGTGTCAGCCATATTAGATAGGGCACGAAGTCGAACTCTATAGGCCGTGGTATTGTTGGTAGGACAAGTGTTCGAACTTAAGGTAAAGATTTTTTACCATATGTGATGACGATAAAACGCTAAGAAAAGCAGGCATTACTTCATCTGTACACGATATGCACAGGAGCATTATTACGCACCTGGATATCGTAATTTCATAATCCATATAAACTACGGGTGTATTAACATACAACCATAAGCAAAGAATACATTTATAAACGTTCAAGTTAAATGCCATCTAAATTAAGGACGCGTTTTTATTCGAACAACTAAAAAGAGGTCTGAAAAAAAGCACGTAAGAGAATGATCGCCATGTTGGAAGGGGCAAAACGCCATGCATTGCTGTACTAATAATATGAAGTCTGAAATTTCTGACTTCCAAAAGTTATTCAGACAAAGAAAAAGGTCAATAGGTAATGATATAGAGATCTTTATATGAATAAAGTTCGAGGTGCCATTATGTTTAGAGAACAGAGTTACAATTTATCAAGGTGGTTAATGAGGAGCTCATAGGGGATGGGAATAAGAGTATGGTGGGTGAACAGACTGACAATACTATCTGGGTCACTGGTTATTTTTTAACAGAATACCATTTTGTTATACGAACAGCATATTGTTTAAACAATGCAGATGGTCTAACCTACTGACAGTGACCTGTAATGACACAATAGTTCAGCTCTGTATTCATGATGTTAATTCCTATACACTTAAAAATGACCCATCTGAATTCAGAAACTAATTATGCTTGACCCTCATAGTATGGTTACTTTTCAAAGGGATTAAATTCATGATGTTAATTCCTATGTACTGAAAAAAGACCCATCTGAATTCAGAAACTAATTATGCTTGACTCTTAGGTTTGAGTTTTTCTTGCATATGAAAAGTCATTGCATATTTGTGATCCCCATTTTGGCTCGCTCGAATATGTTCTTGGATTCTCAATTTGAGGGCTCGTTTTGTGCTGCCCACGTAGATTTTTTCACAGGGGCAGCCCACAAGGTATATTACAAAGGTCGTATTGCAGTTGATTAGATGTCTAATCTGATGCGTCTTCGTCGTATTAAAACAAAATTCTTTTGTTTTGTCTCAGCCCATTTTACAGACATTGCACCCCCTACAAGTGTAAAAACCTACTGTCTTGGGTAAGAGCCAGCATGGTTTTTTCTTCTCCATGGTGACATAGCTTGGGCATAGAATATTCCTTAGGTTCTGTCCCCGTCTGTATGTAATCTTTGGTTTAGGAGATATAATGTTGGTAAGGCTCGGTATCTCCGTAAGTAAGTGCCAATGCTTTCTTAAAGTATTGTAGATCCTACTACTTTCATCAGTGTACTTTGTGGCAAAGGCAACTGGAGCTTTTTGTTGGTTTTTACAGGGCACAGTTACAAGGGTGGTATCCCTTGTCACTTTGTTGACTCTTTCATTGGCCTTCTGAAGTATTTTAGGTGGGTAACCACCTTGTCGAAAACGTTTCTCTGTTTCCCCAATGTTAATGAGGAAAGCATCTTCCGTGCTGCAATTACGCCGCATCCGGAGCATTTCCCCATAGGGTATGTTGTTGATGACATGTCGAGGGTGCGAGCTTTTAAAATGTAGCATACTATTGCAAGCTGTAGTTTTTCTGTGGGTCTTGCTATTGATTTTGTTATTTTGAACAAAGAACGTCACATCTAGGAAATCGATTGTTTATCGTTAAATTCCATAGTGAATTGGATGTTAAAGGGGTTGTCATTTAGATAGTCATAATACGACAGCAACTCTAGGGCAGGTCCATTCCAGAGTAAGATAACGTCATCAATGTACCTGCCCCAAAATATCACATAATCTGACCATTTGGCCGCATGTCGGCTCCAGGCATGCTCCCGCTCGAACCAGCCCATAAAGAGCCCGGCGTAAGCGGGAGCAAACCTGGATCCCATTGCCGTGCCCTGTGTCTGCTGGAACCAGGTGGAGTCGTAAAGGAAGAAATTTTTAGATAGAATGATATCCGTCATTTCCATTAATACTTCATTGTGAAGTAAATGGTCCGCTGTTCTCTGGCCCAGAAAGGAACTCAGTGCGTTCATACCAAATTCCTTCTTTATGGAGGTGTAAAGACTTACAACATCTAAGGTGACAAACAACATGTTGTCTGCCCATGTAAGACCCTCAAATTTGGAGAGTATGTCCTTAGTGTCCCTGATGTGTGCGGGCAAGTTCTGAACAAAAGACTGGATATAAACATCCACATATTCCGACAATCTTTCAGTAGGTGAGTTTACTCCGGAAATGATAGGGCGGCCTGGTGGAAAGCGGCCGCCCTTATGAACTTTAGGTAGGATGTATATACAGGGGTAATTTGGCTCAGAAACTGCCAGATATCTGTATTCCTCATCGCTTAATAGCCCTGTTTCTCGCCAATCCGTTAGCCTCATATTTATATGGGCAACCAAAGTGGCAATGGGGTTGTAAGTGAGTTTTGTGTAAGAAGTAGTGTCAGATAATTGACGGTTAATTTCCTCCATGTAATCAACTTTCTTCATAAGGACCACATTACCCCCTTTGTCCGCTTCGCGGATAACAATAGAGTTATCGGATTTTAAGTTTTTTAGGGCCATTTTTTCTTTTGGAGTCAGATTGCTGGAGCTGGATTTTGGGCTAATGGGGTGATCAACCAATTGTTGAAATCCTAGTGCTACTTTCTTTTTGAATATGTCTATGTTTGAGTGTGTGCCGACTGGTGTAAATTTTGATCTTGGTTTAAGTCCACTAACTGTTGACACATTTTCCACAATTTCTAGTTCCTGACAAATAAGATCTGTATCGATAGTAGTCTCCAATTCCACAGACATCATTGTTTGTAACAAATTTATTTCATTTACAGTGTGGATATTAACAACATTGACATCAGGAAATATGTTTTTTGGAGATGGGTTCCTCACAAAATGGTCTTTCAGTTTTAAAGTGCGAACAAATTTAAACAAATCAACAAATATCTCAGTGTCATCCCCGGAGTGATTTGGACAGAATCCCAAACCCAATTCCAAAACAGAAATTTCATCATCAGAAAGACATTTCTCAGAAAGATTAACAACGATAGACTTATTTTCTTCCACCATATTCATATCATTGTGGTCAGTTAGTTCTTATTCGACCTTGTTCGATTTGCAACCGTTTTCACATTTGAATTTTTGCCCCTGTTTCCGCTCCTGCCACCTCCGCCCGCCCATTCTTGTTTTTGGTCTTTTGGTCTTGCACCCAATCTCAATCTTTCCATCTCTAATAAAAAATTACTCGGGGCAGGTCTATTTTCCCCTACTTCAGCTGCTACACGTACCTCAGCCGAGATAGAGCTAGCTACTGACGATAAGGAGGTTGAACTGCCTGCAGAAGTTAATTCTGAGTTCTCCTCTCTTTGCCTTTTCCCTTCCCCTGCAACTTTGACATTATCAAATTTATGCGAGAATGTATATATTCTCCCGTCTTTGTAATCTTTGTCATCCCTTTTTATTTTCTTCATTTTTGTATCCCTCAAAAACATCTGATGGTTTTCAAGGATTTCATCCAAGATGGCATAATTCTTTTGGATGGTTTCCTTGAGTGCAGAGGCTTCAATTTCTTTTTCAAGTTCTTCAATTTCACGCCTTAATTTTTCTCCCTTTATTTCCGCATTCTTAATGAGGATTTTCATCATATTATAGTAAGCGGCACGTAAATTGCCTTCCCAATCCTCTAATTGTTCTGGACTAAGGTCCTCGAACGTGGGAAAAATTAAAATTCTGAGGCCTCGTGGGATTTTCTCATTTTCAATGTATTTGCCTAAGGTGGTCCCATCCCACCATCGTGACATTTCACTCTTTTAAAGTCTCTTCAGTTTTTGGAATTTTATCTTTAATACCTCTATTATTGGGGTCGGTTTGTTACTCGATCTAGGATTGGTTGCAAACAAATCCTGGGCTAACTCCTGTAGTCTATCCTTGAAGCCTGGCATGATGGTTTTCTGCACTGTTTCTGATACAAACTATGTACAATATATTTTTGGAAAAAGACAAATGTGGAGTTGGTTAGTGCTTATGGAAGTGAATTTAACAATATCATGTGGCTGTCTTACTCTATTCTTTTAGAGCCACTGTATGCTGACTATCGATCATTCTACCATATTTTCCTGATATTAATGAGATTATAGCAGCGAGAGAGGTAAGATAACACTACAGCTTACAGCCCCCTTTTTTCCACAATGCTGTTTTCTCTGGCCAAATACTATTCAATTGATGCCTTATCCTCTTAGGATTCAACTGAGACGTTGTGTCAAATATTTGAAGACAATTCCTTCTTTCCTGTCAATATTACTCACAACACGACTTTCAAGTGGTGAGTTATTCCTGATAAATAATATATGGAGCAATTCTCTGCGTTGCTATTTGAGACACGCCTCATTCTCTGAAACCATGTAATGTAGGGTAATAGGGCTTTGTTTTAAATTTTTCTGCCCCTTAGTCCCAATATCTTGTCTAGTTATCGCACTTAACTGTGTCGGGTCTATGCCCGTGTAGGATAGTCTATATCATGCTTACAACTCAGTTTACATGGAACATCTATGCCTTTGAATCTTTGCTATGGACTAATAGTGATATTATGAATACCCGTCTTGTTAGAAGAAGCTCTCATTATCTTTAGAAGATATAGAAGAGTACATGATTACATGTCTAAAGTTAATATGTTTCATTTGGACAACTGTCGGGTTCCTATATTGAACAACTAGTAATGTAATTTTTTATATATAATTAATCCTGATTGATTTCTAAGGGCTTTTGCTCCATCCTTATATATGTTTATGGGAACTTCCACTTTAGGAACTCGTGAATCACGAACTAAGAAGCTTCCTGAGACGATTATATTGCAAAGAAACCATTACTACCTGTTATCAAATTAACTCGGTATGTGAGATCTTTATTTAAGTACGACCCAGAGTTTAGGGTGCTTGTTTTCTCTCTTCCCCTACTTTCTTTCCTTCCCATAAATATATATTTTCTTTTCAATGATCATTATTACTTTTCCTACTCACCTAGTAGGTTTCCACTGTACCAATCAATTTGACCCCTCACGTATTGATCCTTCTTGAGGAGTATGGTATTTCAAAATGGAGAAACTTGGAATGTGCATAACATGAATCATTAGGGCACCTTGAGAAACAGATTAGTGCACCAAGAATATGTACAATAATGTATTTTGTCATACTGTCCTGTTCTGGTTTAAGTTTTAAGAACAATGTGCAATGTTAGTGAGGGCTTTTGGTTGCAAATGCTCTAAGGAACATGACCATTATGGTCAGTTGCAATAATATAACCAGTAGGTTATACATTCTCTCTTGTTTAGTCTGGCTGTATCTATGACTAAGTGTCTTTATGATAAAGTGTAACTACTCACTTTTTTTAACTCAGATTTTAATCCCATGTTTATATGTTTGTTTTTATGGCAGCCCTGAAGAAGTCCCTTGAGGACGAAACGCGTCGGCTGCAAAAACCCGTGTTTTGTGAATGTACATCATTTTGGAATAAAGAAAATCACAACTAAGGAAATCTACATTTGTGATTATTAGAACTGTTACTTAAGTCTTGTGTTGTGCACCTTTGCTGTTATGTTTACATTACCTTAGTTCTTTGATGAAATAGCACTGTGACAGTGGGTGTCAGTCAGTGTGCACACACATTGCCCACATAAACAATTAAGGGCAAGGTATAATTAGGAGTGATCTGGGTTAGGTGCTGTATGCTAGGAAGGTTCCACTGTCATACCCCTTTTTAAGATCTCAGACTGACCTGCTTAAGTTTAGGAACGCTCTTAAAACCAGGCTCTTCCCTGACAATGAGAGAACACTTAAATATCCATTTTTGTCTCATTTTTAATTTATTTTAGCCTTTTTGATGATTGTAGAAATATTAGAGACATGATACCATTCTGGTCACAGTGTGCTCTACAAATAACCTACACAAATACAAATATATGATAATCAAACCTGTACTCTACTTTTGATGACTTCTGTAGTTGACCATGCCCCTTCCTGGACAATCCTGTGTTGTCCTTTTTCCATTGAGTGATCCCAAGGCTCCGGCCTTAAGCAATAATCATTCTGTTTTAAAAAAAATCTCTATTTACATTGTTATCTCTCCTCCTTCATTTGTTTAGTGATTTTAAATTTGTGGTAAATTCTAAACCTCTGCCTTGTTTTGGTCTATGTGTTCATTGGATTGCTTGAACATATCTGTTCTCTCTGAGTAAATTGGCTTACAATGAGCTGCAGAGTTTTGCTGGATGACAGGCTGGTGGTGCATTCTGCCTTGAAGAACAGTAGAAAAGACACACAATTGATGGACAGAATGCAGAACAAATCAAAACATTCACCTCCAGTCAAGAGATCTGGGTTAAATCCATCCTTCTTTTGCTCACCATGCCACCCCAGTTTAGACCAGGCCATATGCAAAACAGTCTTGACCCTGTGCCGCATGGGAACAGTCTAGCCGAACTGCCAAGCCAGCTCCTCCCTGGACTGGAAACAAGCATCCTAGGACCGGTTTCCGGGTTTCACCACTCTTCAGTCAGGATAGCTTTATTCCAGTGGCACAGTGAGCCTAGGACCTATGTCTGGGCATACATCGCGCACTTAGGGCGAGAAAGCAAAAGACACACAATTTATGGACGGAATGCAGAACAAATCAAAACATTCACCCCCAGTAAAGTGATCTGTTCGGGCTGGACTGTACTGGGGTGAGTGTATGACATTGTTCTGCCTTCTGTCCATCAATTGTTCTTTTTTCAATAGTCACCCGAGTGGGACGGGTATGCCCAGACATGGGTCCCGTGCTCTCCATGCCACTGGAGTCAAGCTGAAAGCCCGAAACCAGTCCTAGGAGGCTTGTTTCCAGTCTAGTGAGGAACTGGCCTGGCAGTTTGGGCTGGACTGTTCCCATTGGGTGCAGGGTCAAGACAGATTTGCACATGGCTGGGTTAAAACTGGAATGGAATGCTGAGCAAAAAAAACAGGGATTTAGGCCCAGATCTCTGTACTGGGGTGAATGTATGACATTGTTCTGCATTCTGTCCATCAATTGTTCTTTTTGCAATTGTCACCCCGAGTGGGACGGGTATGCCCAGATGTGGGTCCCGTTCTCTCTGAGTAAATTGGCTTACAATGAGCTGCAGAGTTTTGCTGGATGACAGGATGGTGGTGCATTCTGCCTTGAAGAACAGTAGCAAAAGACACACAATTGATGGACGGAATGCAGAACAAATCAAAACATTCACCCCCAGTCAAGAGATCTGTGTTAAATCTATCATTCTTTTGCTCACCATGCCACCCCAGTTTAGACCTGGCCATATGCAAATCAGTCTTGACCCCGTGCCGCTGGTCCTAGTATGCTTGTTTCTAGTCCAGGGAGGACCTGGCCTGGCAGTTCGGGCTGGACTGTTCCGATTGGGTGCAGGGTCAAGACTGATTTGCATATGGCTGGGTCCAAACTGGAATGGCATGGTGAGTAAAAAAACGATGGATTTAGGCCCAGATCTCTGTACTGGGGTGAATTTATGACATTGTTCTGCATTCTGTCCATCAATTATTCTTTTTGAATTTGAAGAACAGTAGGTCAGCTTTGCTTTCATTGAGTTTCATAAAGTGTCTTACCATTCATGAATATGTGCGGTGATGTAGGATAATGAGGCTTGGTACTGACTGTTGGTGCTGAGCATTTGTGACTCATGTGTATATGAATGGTAGAGAAGCAGGTAACCATTGAAAAGTACTGGCAAGATGTTGGATTATTAAAGCAATTCTCACAAAAATTAATGGGATATTGAGAGAAACAGAACCAATTGGATTGGAGAAAAACAATCTTACCTTTAAGGGTCAGATTGTTTGGGCCCTGAGTGAGTGACGTTGAAGCTCAAAATAATACTGGTCTCTCTGCCTAGCAATTTGGGGGCATATTTACAATAGCATGGCGCCGCCCAGACCTGCAAGCACTTATGCTGCCCCGAGCTTTGTCATTTCAAAAACTCATGGATGCGCCACATTTACAAGAATGCCACACACCCCTGTGCTCTTCCATGCGCTGACACACAAACAGAAGCTGTGCACCACCACAAGCACGCTTGCACCATGGTGCAAGGGTGCCTGAGTTGCTGGGATGATTATGTTTGTGCAGGAATGGACACCTTTCTGCACAAAAACAATCATTAATGGCATGTTGCTCTTTCTATGTGTGCTGCCGGATGCAGTACACATAGAAAGAACAAAAAGCAAGGAGAATTAAAAGTTTTTCTCCTCTTTGCACTACTTTAATGCCACCCCTGGATAGGTATTAGTTTCTAGCACTGCCTCAGATTTATGAATCCTTGTAAATCAGGGGCAGTGTCAAAAAGCAATGGATGTTGCATGGGAACATCCACAGCAAAATCCATGACACACCCCTTTGATGCAGAGTACTGCGTGAAAGAGGCCATATGTACAAGTCTGTGTAAATCCACAAAGTTGCTTTGTGTGGCCTTGTAAATATAGGGCAGCACACAGCACCACCAGAGCGTCAAAAACATTGCTACTCCGGTGCCAACCGGGGCTTGCAAATATGCCCTTTAATTTTCTACAGTGCCCGTCATAAAATACTTTTTTTTTAAAAAACCTTTATTGAAGGTATAGAAATATAAATCACAGTGTACTGCCTACATCCTCATTAGGGCCGGCATTGCGGTTCAGCAAGTATGGAAAGGATATATGTCAGAGGTGGGGGAGTACACAGCAAGCCGCCTACAACCACATCAGGCCTGCCACTTTACGTGGGGCAATGCACTTTAGGGGCAGTCGATTATCTATAATCGGATAATGCCAAAGGTGAACTGTGGAGAAAGAAAGAAGTTAACATTTCCATTAGCAAAACATATGCAAAGAGTATATATCTGAGGTGGTGATGCACTCTGCTCCTTAGGATAGAGGGTAGTGTTTCCTGGTGTCCCGTGGTCTTCGGTGGTTAATGTGTGTGGACGTGGGTGGGGGTTCCCTTTGTAGCAAGTCATGTTTCCGTTGGGCGTCATTGATTCTGTGTCTGTGGTGTGCTCCATCAGATACGTCTGTAGGGGGCCCCAAATATCCCTTGGGCGGGAGGAAGTGGGTTGGAGATCAGCATTAGTATGTAGTTGCTCTTGGCAATAGATAAGGTCCTGAAGCCAATCCTTACATTTTGGCACCCTCCCCCTTCCCCACCTACAGGCAATCCGTCTCTTAGCAAGAGACCATCATAAAAGAATGGCCTTTACCGGATCTTTATTCTAAAGATTGAGACATTTCTACATTAATGCCCAACTAATCTAGAAACATAAAACACATCATGGGTAGTGAGAAGTGTGTGGGGTGGGAGATAGAAAACTGAGTAAACTCACAAGCACCCACTTGTTTACTCAATAACTAACAGAAAACAATCAGACCCCAGACAAACCTCAAAGGCTCTGAGAGAGAAATGAAAATGTGCCCTCTGCAGCTCCCAGTATGCAATGCTGTTGGCATCATGGTAGCAGTATCAACAAGCATTTGCTTAGCCATTAGGTCTCGCCTTTGGGACCTGCTACTTTCGCAGTGTCTTTAATTATGCTCTTCAGCATTGGCAAGATACTGTGTAGCATGGGAGAAAAAAAACACATCAGGGGGCAGATTCACAAACATTGTGCGCTGGGTTACCATCATAAGAGTGAAGATAATCAGCACAAAATGCTTTTTTCCTAATTTACTTTCCAGTGCAAAACTTATTTTGCACTGGAAAGTACCATAATAGTAAAGCAAAGAAGCCCTAAGCACTGCTTTGTGTTACTTAATGCCAAGAGGGAGTTACAAGGCTGGTAGAGGGGCATTCCTGTGCAACCACCCATGCCTTTTTTCACAAAACCCTATCTACAAACAATTTTAGGCAAGGTTTAGTGTCAAAAGATAACTCCATTTGAAAGGATAAATTATAAGAAATGTTTTTATTTCTCCTTTCTTTTCTGACTTTGCATGCATTCTGCACCGTGCTGCACCTGAAGAAAGTAGGAAACATTTTAACGTGTGTCTAAGCAAAGTATTCTGTACTGGAAGGTTACCTGTACAGTATAAAACCTATGGTAGACTCAGGCTTACACCCTAGCACTATGGCGCTTAGGTGTGTGCATGGTGCATGGCAACTGAAATCTTCACCGGGGCTAGGGTGTTTGGAGGAGAGAGCCATATCTCTGTAGATATGGTGCTTCCTGCTACCTCCCTGTCACTCAATGGATTTTTTGAGAATCTAGTCCTATGTGTACATGTGCTATACATGTATCTCATGACATAAAGTAAGCCCATTCTGCCTCTACAGAAAGGAACAAGATAGGGTGACGCTTGCTTCTGAGCAATGGGACATGATGACGCCAACACTGAGAATGATTCACAGTAGAAAGTCAAGTGGTGTGTGCATCCCTAGAAATAAAAGGCCTAATTTACAAGAGTACTGCGCCATCAGAGCATCACTTTTTATGATGCTTTTGTGGCGCCCTTCAATCATATCTATGAGGTGATGCAAAGCCACCCTGTGTGAATTTTAATGCATGGCAGTATCTGCTGTCTTGGAACACAAATAACTACCTTTTACCTCACTGTGTAAATATTGTGTCCTGCAGAAATAACTGTAGTGCATCTTTCATTTTGAGGAGTGGATGACTAAAAATAGGATTAAACACACTCAAGAGATTGTAAGGAAGGCAAGGCATCACAGTGAATCCACTTTATAAAAGAGCATTGAACTGCAACCATACAATCAGCATCTAAAAAACATACCTGCATGAACAGTGCATCCCACATTATTTGGCTTTCCACAATTTTGCCATGCACAAGGCCCCATAGAACAGATCACTCGTAACTATACAGTGAAAGCTTTAGCTATTGGAGATTTTGAAAATGCATTTGAAGGCAGGGAAGGTGATGATGTTGAGCCCCTCCCCCCAACGTAGGATGAGGACCTGGAAGTTGACAAGAAACAAAAAGCAAGGACATATAATGCTGAACAATTTGGTGGTGGTCCCGTTTTCCTGGAACCACCACAGGATGAGGTATAGATGAAAATAAACTTTAAAGGTGAGGCCCTGCAAAGCATTATATGGCAAGTTTGCAGCATGCAATGAATTTTATTGTAGCCTTTTTTCCGGATGTGCCGAGCCCCAACCAGGTCCACAGCATTTGGAGGACGGTCAGCTAAAGGCCCTGCTCCTCAATACCTGCTCCTTAAAAAAACATGATCTAGATATTTATGATCGGCTGGTGGAAACAAACCCAGATATAAAGTTTCTAACTGAAACATGGCTTAACGAAGGCTCTAATCCAACAATCGTGAGTGCTATTCCTCCCGGCTACCAGATCATAAGGAAGGATTGGGTATTGGGTATAGGCGGAGGCGTTGCTATAATTAAAAAAAAACACAGTAGAGGTAAATGGGGCCTAAAGCCTCGGATTTCATTTCGTAGTGTCTGCACATCAATCTTGTGCTGGGGTACTAATCTATAGGCCCCCAGGCCCTGCCGGAAAGTTCATTGAGTCTATTAGTGACACAATTTCACCCCTGGTTGCTAAATACAAGCATTGACTGGTCCTAGGCGATTTTAACATTCATATGGACAAGCCAGCCATTAGGCTGCAGGAATCTTTTGACATTTTCAATATGTTCCCTTATGTACATCTCCCTACCCACGAGAAGGGACATACTATGGGTCAGATTTTCTCAAATGTGAAGATAGAAGCAGACTCACCTCTTCCTCTAGTGTGGTCAGACCACTATCTCGTAGGCTTTAGAGTCTGTAAGGATCCCAGTTGCCCTCAATTTTACGGGAAGTCCTTTCCCAGTAGATTTAGACCTTTCCATCAGATTACCCCAGAAGCCCTGAGGAATGCACTTAGTCCTTATCCGATTCCCTTTAGTGGCAACCTCAAGAGTGATGTATTCTGCCTGGAGAATTGGCTACAGCTTCGCTCCTGGGAGCTGCCCCCCACCCATCTCTCGCACAGCAAAATCAGCCCAAGCCTCTGCCCCCTGGTTTACAGAAGCCTTCAGAAAGAACAAAAGTGCCTGTAAACATCTTGAGAGGACTTGGCAGAAAAATGTAAAGCCCGAGGATTAAATAATCTACAAACAGGCCCTTAAGGTCCATTATAATAAGATTCTTAAGGAAAATAAATACTTCCTATTTTCTAAAATTGAGTCAGTGGGGAACAAAAGTAAAGAAATCTTTAAAATAGTGAGAGAAGTTTCGTCCCCGAGCGCTGTGGACAGTCCTTTTACCCCCACCTGTGAATGGATCAGCCACCTTGCTTCTTACTTTCATGATAAAATCAAAATCAGTTAGGACTCTTCGAGGATCTGTCCCTGGTCAAGGGAGGGAGCATAGGACCTCCACCGTCAACCCTGCGACAGGTTCTCCTCTCACACAGTTTCCTCCAATGCCCTTGGAAATTTTTTTGGCGATAATGAAAGTCCTCAAGTCAGGCTCACTCTCTGACCCATGCCCAGCTAAAGTGCTGGCATCTATAGCAGGGATTATCAATACAGCTGCCAATTTGATCCTCAATTCCTCGCTGCAAAATGGGTAGGTGCCAGACAGTTAGAAAAGTGCAAAAATTCTCCCTTTACTAAAAAAGCCTTCAGCCGACCCCTTGGTGGTCTCTAATTATAGGCCAATATCATTACCCCCTTTTTTTTCTCTAAAGCTTTGGAGAAATATGTGAATCTAGTCATCACAGAATATGTGGACGTAACCATGTGTTCCATCATAGCAAGTCTGGTTTTAAAGCTAGTTTTAGCACAGAAACATCCCTACTAGAAGTCTCTGAGGTCATTAAGGAGACATTAGATAAAGGAGGCAATGCGGGCTGATTCTCCTGGACCTCTCCACATCCTTTGATACCGTGCCCCATGATCGGCTCCTGCAGAGACTTCAGGAGTGCGGTCTTGGTGGCATGGTACTCAAGTGGTTTTCTTCCTTTCTGAAAGACCAACAGCAAACAACTTGGTCTCCTCCCTTTGCTGCCCCCATCTCCCCTATGAAGGTAGGGGTCCCTCAGGGCTCGATCCTGAGCTGACACTCTTCAATCTATATATGGCCCCCTCCCTCACCTAGGTGATTTACCTGGCGCTATAATAGTATCATATGCAGATGATACTAAATTGCTGTTTACATGCGAGGAGGGCACTGATTTGGGGGGACAAGATCAACATCCGATTGACGGAGGTGTTCTCCTGGCTAAGATGAACCAATTAAAGTGCAATCCGGAGAAATCAGAGATCATTTTCTTTGATCCTGCACCCAGTGATGTGTGGCGTCAATGGTGGCCTTTGGACATGTCCCCCCCGGCAACCTC
The DNA here is from genome assembly GCF_964261635.1 of Lissotriton helveticus. Taxonomy (NCBI): domain Eukaryota; kingdom Metazoa; phylum Chordata; class Amphibia; order Caudata; family Salamandridae; genus Lissotriton; species Lissotriton helveticus. The sequence goes on along the minus strand of NC_136069.1, from coordinate 1,375,543,670 downwards.
AGTAAGTATAGTCAAGAACTTAGGGCTCAAGTTAGATGATAATCTATCCATGAAAGCTCAGAGTCAAACAGCTGCTGCTTCCTGTTTTGGCCTGTTAAAAATGCTAAAGAACTTTCTTCTCTTACTTCCGGTTACTCATAGAAAGACAGTAGCCCAGGCTCTGATTATTTCGAGGCTAGACTACGTCAATGTCCTGTAACTGGGCCTTCCAGAATATTTATTAAGTTATCTTCAGGTGGTCCAGAATGCGGCAGCCAGGGCGGTTCTCATGTTAGGACCCAGAGCGCGGGTCGCCCTGCACTGGCTCCCGGTCCATAAGAGAATTTGGTTCAAAGCTCTGGTTGTGGCTGTAAAGCTTTACATATCTATATCAGAAAAAGAGTTCATATTTACATACCACGTAGAACTCTGAGATCCTCATAGCAGCAGCAGGCGATTATCCCCAAGTTTTCCCATGCCTGCATGGGTGGTCCCTCCTCCCAACTGCCTCCCATTGTCACTCAGACGGGTGCAGGATTTACTCACCTTCTGGAAGCGGCTGAAAACCTTGCTAATCCAGCAATAGCCAATAGCCCTTCAACCCTTGCAGATATAGTGTCAGTTACATAACATTACAGAGCCACAGTGATCATTCCTTGTTGTCTTTCTGTTCTTTAAGAATAAGGCCTCGTGTGTACCAAATCAGTCAACACGAGTTCTGTATTATGACATTTCGGTTTTACCGCACTGTGTAAGTATTGGGTTCTGCAAACATAATTGTACTACATCTTTAATTTTGGGGAGTGGATAACTAAAGATGGGCTCAAATACAATTAAGAGAGATCTAGGAAGGTAGGACATCACATAAAAACTGCATTGTGAAAGAGCATTGAATTGCAACCACAAAATCAGCCCCTAAAAGACATAATTACACGAACAGTGCATTAAATATTTCTTGGCCTTTATGACCTTCTACAATGCTGCCATGCACAAAACTCCTAAAATGCAAACCAATCCATGCTGTAAAGCAAAATTTCCAATCATGGGAGAACTTGAAAATGCTTTGGAAGCTCATCATTTTGAGGTTCCCCCCAACATAGGGTGAGAACTTGGAAGTTGACGAAAAAAGGAAGGTCACGTTTCGCTGAACAATTTAGTGGTGGTCCAGTTACCCTGGGACCACCACAGGCTAAGATATGGATGAAAATGCATTTTTAAGGTGAGGCCCTACAAAGAATTATGAGGCAAGTTTGCAGCAAGAGTGAATTTTATAGTAGCATCTCTCCTGGCTGTGCAGGGTAGGGAGCCATGATGGTGTAAGTAGTGTGTTCTGCAGAAATAATGGTACTGCATCTTTGATTTTGGGGAGTAGATAACTAAGGATAGGCTCAGACACAGTTAAGAAAAGTCAAGTGAGGCAAGACATCACATCAAAACTGAACTGTTAATGAGCATTAAACTGCACTCATACAATAAGACCCTAGGGAGCATAAACAATGCATTATACATTAGTCTGCCTTCCAGACTTTCTACAATGTCACTACTCACAAGGTCCTTAGAAATCAAACCACTCCCAGCATTAGAGCAAAATCTCCTGCCATGGAAGAGCTTCTGGAGGCAGGGAAGGTGATGATTTTGAGGTCCTCCCCAACTTAGGGTGAGGACCTGTAAGTTGAGAAAAAAAGCAAGGCCACGATGTGCTGAACATTTAGGCGGTTGTCCCACCCTGGGACCACCATAGGCTGAGATATGGATGAAATGGTATTTTAAAGGTGAACCCCTGCAAAACATTATGGGATGAGTTTGCAGAAAGCAGTGATTGTTATAGTAGTGGCTCTCCAGCTGTGCTGGGGAGAGCATGGTGATATTTTCTTATTGGGTGTCTGAGAATGCAGCCTTGCGTGTACCAAAGCAGGCAAAGCTGGGTCTGTAATAGGGAGTAACACCATGACATGCACTCTCATCACAATCTATGCTGACTTTAAAATAAACATTCTATGTGATGATATCAGAACAATATTTACAGCCCTATTTACAGATGAAGCCTGGAGTGAGTGCTGCAGGTTTGAGGGGCGCGTGGCAGCTGAATGCCTTGACAAAGATGAGCAGGAAAGGAATAAACAAATAATCCCAGGCACGAAAAGACCCGTCCTAAAGTGGAACATTACCAGTAGTGAGGCGGTGCTCCGTTGGAGTAAACCAAAACACAAAAGGAGGGACAAAGAAGAAGGATTAACCAATACCAAGCAAGTATTTTGAAGGACAATCGAAGGGATGAAGAAAAATGCAATGGGCAGGCTGTAAGCCCACAGAATGGATACAGCATGTCTTGAAGAGAAATCGCATGCACTGTCTAGGCTCAAACTGAAAAGTGGCACATCTGAAGATTGGAGAATATTTTTAACAAAAAAGTTCCTTCCAAGACTCTTAACTAACATTGTTTTAAATATTTGAATTGAGTTACCTGCAAGTATTGGAGTTGCATTTGTCACACTGCAAATGTTGGAGCTCTGTAATCACAGGAATGCAAATATCTGCATTTGTATAAAAACACTGTAATGCCTGTCAATCTCAACCTAAGAAAATATTTATATCAATAAATCAAAATCCCAGCGTATCAGAAAAAAATGACATTTGTACTGGCTTTTATAGAACGTTCAATTTATGATTGAAAAGAATTATGGATGTTTTTGACGTAAATGGAGTGATAAGCCACAAACAATTTTCTCTGCTTACTCATTTTAGATTTTATAGTATTCAAATAGCGAAGTCCAAAGCTGTTTTTGTTAGAAATTCCTTGTTCATCTGGTGCAGAAGTAACGTCACTTGCACCCTAGTTCAAAATAAACTATGAAATCACAAAACATAGGCCCACAAAATGCAGGAAACAATCACACCTTGGTGATGTAGACCTTTTTGAAAAGCATTTAGTGACTCTGACCTGTTTAGTGACATTTATCGATTCAGACCTTTTCAGCGGCATTTAGTGACTGAGCCATGAACAACCCACATGTGAAGCTATAAGGCAATGTGAGATAATGTCGCTGCTATCTATAAATGCATTCTACTTACAAGATGGACTGGGAATTCAAAACAAGATGGGATGTGAGTTTTCCAGAAGATTGACTGCTGTAAATCCGCAAACATTTATTTAAATCACAGCTGACTACCAACTTGTTTATGCAGATCTTGAACATAGATTGTATTTTGGTAGGATGTTTTCCATTTTCTTTTGGATTTGATTCAGAATGCAGCAACCCCATTGACTTACATGAAGTAAAGCAAAAACAGCAGCGCAAAAAGTGGGATCAATACCTATGGACAATGGCACAGCCTTCAGAACGCGATCATCCAGCACAGGGAACATGGCAGGTTACCAGCGATATCAGGTGGAGTGAGGAATCTCTGAGTGACAATGGATTCTTACTTATCATTGATTGCACATGTGAAAGAAATCACAGGGTGCACTTTCTACACTTGGAGATTGCTGAGGTGTATCCTCCCCAAGTACCCTACAGTTGGAAGCTACAAGACATTCTAATCATTGTCATTGCATAGGCCATCTATGCAAATTGTCTATATTTAGGTGCCCACAGATTCTTACTGGGAAAACTAAAACAGATTTAGAACATTGCTGCAATTGTAATACTTCACCTACGTCCTCTAGAGAACACAAAGCCAGTCTTGCAACCACTCCCATGGCTACCATTAGCAATAGGATCAATGTTCAAGGTACTTTGCATTGTTAACAGAGCAACCTGATAAAAGGTCCACTGTACCTAGAACTCAGGTTCAAATGATAGCCGCAAAACAGGACAGGATGCTCAAGAGTAGCTCTAAGGCTAATCATACCATCATACAAGAAGACATCTATTGGTGGACACGCCTTCTAAGATAGCGATGCTCTGGAAGTCACTGCCAGCCATAATATTGGATAAACAGGAACACGTGAATTTCAGAAGAGAAGTAAAAACTTCAGAAATAACACCCCAGACTGCTAGAATATCTGCAATGAATGTGAATGCACACTTGGAGATTATGGGCACCATAATCAAATGCATGTAAGGTTAAACAGCCACCCACCAAGAAGACAGATGCAGCTAGCAACAGGAAATAGAATTTACCACGCTGTCACAACCACACAGTGCCTTTACAACATGGGCACTACAACAAACGTGTCATTACCACACGTTCCTTTAGTATGCAAGTCATTACAATGACTTGCTTTAGGGAACGCAGTGTTGGACTGGTGTTGGATTTTAAGTCCAACACCTTTCCTACTGTTACACATCCTGGACCTTGAATAGTAAATGATACTATTACAAAGTCCAGAGCGTTGTAACGACTTGCGTGCTAATGAATGCATGGTAATGACGCGTGTTGGACCTGGCGCTTTTTGCAGGTTTATTCCCAAACTTTTTGCATTCCAATTTTTCTGGCCTGTTTTTCTTGGCTTTAGTACTTTGGGCACTTTACCAGTGATAAAGTGCATAAGCTCTCTATATAAATTGTGATTATGACTAGATATCCACGATTGGCATATTTGATTTACTGGTAAGTACATTGTTACGTGCACTTGGTGTGCCCAGGGCCTGTAAATCAAATGCTACTATTAGGCCTGAGGCACTGGTTGCGCCACCTACATGAGTAGCCTGGTAAACCTGTCTCAGGCCTGCCATTGCAGTGTCTGTGAGTGCAGTTTTGAACTGCCATGTTGACCTGGCAAGTGCACCTACTAGAGAGGCCCAAACCTTCCCTTTTACTATGTGTAAGGCACCCCTAAGGTAGACCCAAGGTACCCCATGGGCAGGGTGTAGTGTATGTAAATAGCAGGACACGTACTAGGATGTATGATGTTACAACGCAGGCTATTACAACGCCTGCCTTTACAACGCGGTTTTTACATCGCATACCATTACAACGCATAGCACTTTTGGGTGCTGGATAGTGAATTGTTTCATTTACTATTCCAACTCCAGTCCCCGTGGATACTAGGGAAGGTGTTGGATAGTAAATTAAACGTATTCCCTATCCTAGAGCGCCCCCCAGCGCAATGCGTTGTAATAGTTTGCGTTGTAATGACCGCGTTGTAATGGTAGTGCGTTGTAAAAGTTTCGTTGTAAGTGATGTTTACCCTCCCTTAGGTTATCATTGGACCTACCTTGCAAAATTTTACCAGTATAGCTTTCAATGAGCAGGAAACAGAGATTTGGAGTTTTGGCTCCTGAGCTTAGAATTAAAAAATGCATCTTTTAGTGAAGTTGGTTTTTTTCATTGTGTGTTTGAAAATGCCACTTTTAGAAAGTTGGCATTTTCTTGCTTTACCATTCTGTGCCTCTACCTGCCTATGGAATCAATGTCTGGTTTAGACTGCCAGGGGCTTGTTTGGCATTCACTTTAGACAGTCACACAAAGGGAGTCGAGTTGTGCCATGCATTTGCTGATGGTCCATCACCAGGCTGATGGACCTTCCTAAGCTTGAGTGGTTGGAGTTGCTATCATCTGCACCTGAATAGGGCTGTGCCTGTCCTCTCACAATGCTGTCTCCACCCCCATGGAATGTATCTGGAGCCAAGGCCAGGCAAGACAAGCACTTGTAAATAACAACGACTTTCTTTTGCATTATGCCTACTTTACAGTCAAAAAGGGGTATAAGTATTGGAACTAAAACCCCAGACATTTAGAACACTTCTAGACTAAGAAGACCATGCCAACAAGAATAGCTAAAGAACTGGCTGGAGGAGTACTGCCCCTTTGCTGTGTGCGGCTTTGCTGGGTAGTCCTTCATTTGCTGATGCTGTCTGTGAGCAGTGGAAAGGACTGGACTTTTACTTTGCTGTACCCTGCTTAAGAAGATTCTCCAAAGGCTTAAAGTAGAGCCTGTCTCCAGTTAAAAAGTCTCAGGGAAACAAAGACTTCACCCACAACATTTGGGCTCCATTGCTTGGAATCCTGAACCTGCCAAGCGGTGCCTATGCCAATTCTAGGCTTCTGAGTTGTAACGGCAGGAAAAACATTTCTGAGGATAGCCTGCTGCTTGTGCCAGAGGATGAGCAGAGACCCTTTCAGAACTGTGTTTTGCCCAAACCAGAATGGGTTCATCGAGTTGGTGTCCCCTCACCCCCATTCATAACCTCATTTCTGACAGCCCCATGATGAATATGAGTCAACCAATTATGAATTTTTTTAACAACATATTGCATTCTGACATATGTGTGTTTAAGATACAGGCCAACATTTATGATAACCTAAGAGGGAGATTTACTGAAATAAATGAGAGCAATTATTTCCACATTTACGTGCACTTGAATGCAGGAACTTCTAAGTGGGGAAAATGACAAATATTGTAAGGTTTAGATAAATAAATTGTTATACCCAGCGTTTTGACTTCTTTATTTTGTGTTAGAAAATCCTGGCATGCAAAGTACTCTTGGTTGAAAAGCCGGGATGGACTGAAAATGACAAACACGATATGTACCCATTTTCCTACTTTTGCAGCTAAGGAACTACCTGAACTGAAAGAAAACACGCGAGGTAACGGAGAGATACATTATAAGGCACCCAATATCGCTATACGCAAATAAAAACAATATTGCAAAACATCTCGAATTTAAGTCGCATGGTTCCTCGTTGAATTGGAATATCCTTATTATGTAGAATACAATGGGCCCGATTCACAGAACTAACTTAAGACAAAATCCTAAACTTACTACCATTTTGGTATTCACAGAAGGCACTTACTCATTTTGGTATTCACAGAAGACACTTACTCATTTCGGTATTCACAGAAGTTAGGACTCCTAACTTTAGGACTCCTAAATGCATTCTGTGAATACCGTAAGTCTTAAAGTTAGGATTTTTCTCAATTTAGTAGTAGTAAAGTTAGGACTCCTAACTTTAGGACTCCTAAATGCCTTCTGTGAATACCGAAAGTCTTAAAATTAGGATTTTTCTCAATTTAGTAGTAGTAAAGTTAGGACTCCTTACTTTAGGACTCCTAAATGCATTCTATGAATACCGTAAGTCTTAAAATTAGGATTTTTCTCAATTTAATAGTAGAAAAGTTAGGACTCCTAACTTTAGGACTCCTAAACTGAGAAAAATCCTAATTTTAAGACTTTCGGTATTCACAGAAGGCATTTAGGAGTCCTAAAGTTAGGAGTCCTAACTCTACTACTACTAAATTGAGAAAAATCCTAATTTTAAGACTTTCGGTATTCACAGAAGGCATTTAGGAGTCCTAAAGTTAGGAGTCCTAACTTTACTACTATTAAATTGAGAAAAATCCTAATTTTAAGACTTACGGTATTCACAGAATGCATTTAGGAGTCCTAAAGTTAGGAGTCCTAACTTTACTACTACTAAATTGAGAAAAATCCTAATTTTAAGACTTTCGGTATTCACAGAAGGCATTTAGGGGTCCTAAAGTTAGGAGTCCTAACTTTACTACCACTAAATTGAGAAAAATCCTAATTTTAAGACTTTCGGTATTCACAGAAGGCATTTAGGAGCCCTAAAGTTAGGAGTCCTAACTTTACTACCATTAAACTGAGAAAAATCCTAATTTTAAGACTAACGGTATTCACAGAATGCATTTAGGAGTCCTAAAGTTAGGAGTCCTAACTTCTGTGAATACCGAAATGAGTAAGTGTCTTCTGTGAATAGCAAAATGAGTAAGTGCCTTCTGTGAATACGTAAATGGTAGTAAGTTTAGGATTTTGTCTTAAGTTAGTTCTGTGAATCGGGCCCTATGTCCTTTAGCCCATTCAAAAAGCATCCAATTGACATAATTGTTCCCCGAAAAAATCAGCTTGCACTAACATCACTGGCATGATGATGTCAGCGTGATCAATATTATTTTGTGTGTATCTTAGCGATTCAAAGGTAACATTTCCAGCTAATTATCTCCCTTGAAAGTAATTTCCCTTCTTGAGGTTGCAAGCATTACAAGTGTAATATAACAGCTTCAAACCTGGCTTTTCGCCCTGAAATCATCTGTGTGTGAGCCAGGCCTGAATATGTGATCTGCAGTTGCAGCGTTGAATTTCATTGCTGTTCCACGGTTCTTCAGAATGTATAAATGATCTATCAGAGAAAAACATAACTGCGGGAGTTTCTCGAGTGCAGTGATTTAAGATGATCTTTATTCAGAGCTATTGCTTGTAGAAATAAAAACTACAGAAGTGTTCTATCTCCAATCTCCCTAATTTCTGATATACTTCGCTTTATTGTTTTCTGAAAGCCTCCGGATCCTTTGTCTGCCAGGCTGCAAACCTAAAAGGATGACTTCTGTCTGCGATAATGAGGGGCCTAATACCTTCGCTCGTTCCACATGCAGCGCTATCAATACAGCGCACAATAAAAGGGATAATGCGGCGAGTCTAATTCACGAGGCTGCCTGATCATGTCTGCTTCATTTCCCAAGGTCACAAGGGCACCCAGGTAGATTGATTTGAGTTTTCAGCTATTCAGCCTCTCTCACCTTTTGTCAAGCGTCTGTCTCGCTTCGAGGGCCTGTGAAGGAGGGCGTCCTTTGATAAGATGTCTGATCCATCCATTCAAGGACGTGATTCTTCACTTACAGGAAGTTGCACTTTCAATGCACTATTCTTGTATGAGCAAGTCGATTCCTTTGTGATGTCTGAATTGCACTTTGCATATACATGACCGATAGAGAAATGGTAATACTTTCTGTATTACAGATCTCAACATTTATTTTTACTCTCCTGTGCAAGTGAGGACAAAGCTGCTGGAAGGCTTCTCAAGGCCCACTGTAGAACATGTGCATAAAAGATTCCGCCAATGCCTTGGCCTGCATTAACATTTCTACAAATGTTTGCAGCAATTTGGGGGAATTGGAGGATATTGGGGACAATGAACAAAGGCATTTATGAGTATGGAAAGTAGCACCACAGAAGTCCGCTTTTACATACTCTTCCATGTAAGTGTCAAGTCAAAGTAGCTTTATTCGGTTCCAAAGACCATAAAAGGATTCACAGACGTACATTACACTTTAAAATTCTCATGTCGTATATATTTGCAGAGGCATGGATAAAATTAGTAAAAACGAACAATAGATAGCATTCACACAGATAGGGGATTTGGGGGCATATGTAGGTAGGCGTTTGCGATTCGCATATGCTGAAATTCGGCGAATTTCAGTGTTTGCGAATCGCAAATGGCGTTTTGATATGTAGGTGCATATTAGCAAAATAAGGAATCGTAAAAATTGTGATTCCTTATTTTGCTCAAGCATTTAAGGAATCGCAATTTTGCGATTCCTCAAATGCTATGTAGGAGTCAATTAAAAAATGCGATTCAGGCTTAAGGAATCGCAAAATAACACCTACTCCAAGTAGATGGTATTTTGCGGTTTCCTTTAAAAAAGCATTTTTTTTTTAAAAATTCAAAGTGCCATGTGGCGCACAGACATGCCCTTAGGGCATGTCTGTGCGCCACATGTACTTAAAGGCACATTCCAGGGGTGCAACAGGTGTCCCTTGGACACCCTGGCACCCTTGGAATTGCGATTCTCAAATTGCGATTTTCTCATAGAAAATCGCATTTTTAGAATGTATCCCCCTTCATTCCTATGGGCCTCTTGGCCCATAGGAAGGAATGGTACACTCATTCCTTAATTGCGATTCGCAGTTTGCTAATCGCAATTAAGGAATATTAGGTAATCGCAAAAAATTGCGAATTATTACCTACATTCCATTTTGCGATTCTCAAATAGCAATTCCTTAAAAATCGCTATTTCAGAATCGCAAAATGGAGATTACCTACATATGCCCCTTAATCCCTAACACCAAATACCCAATGCTACAGTCTGTATTTTCAAGCATAACATTTCATAAATATGAATAATTATTATTTAAAAGGTTTCAAAAGTTCTGTTCATCTATTGTGACTCCTATAGTTTTTATAGACATTGCAACTTTAATATAATTAGAGACTGCAGTACAATTAGGTAAAGTAGACAAAGAGTGGAAACAATTAAAACTGTCAATATAAGTACAGGGCCAGATTTCCCTCAAAAGTGGTGCTAAGAATTTTCCCCTCGGCTCTGTATAAAGAGGGCAGAACAACATAAAGTGCAAAGTGCTCTAAGCTGCCAAATTGTCACATGGGCAAGGCATTAGTTTATCAACCCATCCTATTTCTTTTGGGGAATGGACCGAGAAAGTGCAAGGTACATAGACCGCAGCTATTCAAAAAGAATCATGCCTGTACGTTGGTGGTCAAAGTTAGATGAAGTAAGTGTAAATCGTCCGCCACCTTTTAGTGAGAGTGCAAAAGGGCACAGTCCTTTCAATTATGACCCCAACATATACATTTTATTACAATATTAAATCGTTTAGGGTCGATTGATTGATTGAAAAACTTCATTTGGTTGATAACGCCATTAAATTATACAAAACATACACTTAACAATATGAAAAGCATCCATAGTTACCAATCATAAAAATGAAAAAAAAAGTTAAAACATACATAAATTCAATAACATACATAAATCCAGAACAAAGTTTAAAAAAATGCATGGTTCCTCCTGAGTGTACAGCAGCATGGAGAAATCGGCTTACCACAGTACAAGTCTCTGCATCTAAAGGTTGCTGAAGAGAATGATAAGATTAAATGTAATGTCCTACATTCCGTAGTCTCATAAAAAGGACCAGGTAACTTTTAGAATATAATTCATTAAATTTTCACGAAAAAAATCAAATGAACCATTGAATCATCAGCACTATAATTAAATGGGTTGGCTCTCCTATCTAAATTCGACTGATACCCTATGGGAAAACACAATGAATATTTTACTGTATCGGCTCTAAACTGAAACAGAAGTGAGCGTTCCCAATTCCTTCTTGGGGTCCACAAGTACCTATAAAAATGTGTCCCCATATTTAGTGTCAAATAACTTGCGATGGTTTTTTTCTGGGACTCATCCCTAACCCTCTTTTCATGCAATTGTGCTAGCATCAGAACAGATACCTGCTTTTGGTTTTATAGCAGTACATGAAGCTGTTAGCAAAAGCGTGAGATAGGCTGAGCCGTCAAATTAATTTTTCACATATGCCAGCCAAGGAATGGACAAGCCCTTATCGCAAGCCAGGCAGTCAGTAATTATAGCCCTTGTTAGAGATGCTTCCTCAGTCCGCCAGATAGAAAGCCACAGTACATGGGTCAAGGTTGAATGAAGTCACTCAGGTAATTCAAGCTCAAATCATTGGACAGAAAAAATTTAAGGAGGATGCAGAGATAGCCAGAATTCTCCTGAAAAAGACATTCTCCTCTCTGTGTATGGTCAAACAGACAGCAATTCCCCAAACACTCGCCCCATAAGAAGCTGTTGGAGCACGTTGCGGAGTGTAGATTTATAACATCGGGCCAAAGACCACCCACTAGAAGGGCGGGGGAGGGTAATAAGTGAGCCCATTTACCTGGACAACTTCACCCTGCTTTGCAGAATATGCGGTGCCCAATACCCTATTGCACTTAAAAATAACACCTACTTAAAAAAAGGTATTTGTATTTATTAAGGTGTTTGAGCTGACTGTGATTTTGGGGAACTGAGATCTACTTGAGTCACAAATCATTATGAATGACTTTGAGAAATTAGTTACTAAATCCAGTTTGGCCATAAAATTCACAAAGGTATGGATTAGCATGCGCAAAGCCTTTAATGTGTGGGCCAAAATTGGTAAAGATAGTAATTGACAGTTGCAAGCTCGGCCAGATCTATTTACATTTGATATCTGCTCAAGGGGATGACCTGGCGGTGCAGGAGGAAAAATGGAACTCAAAATTAGGAGGGGCCAAATTGATTTACAGGTGATGCTGGAAATGGCTAACTCTGTTTTGTTTTCGGGGAGTTTAAGAAGTCAATTTTTTATGTCTGCTTTCAATCTGTACTACACACCTTCTAAACTGGCAAAATGGAAAACGGGTAGGGGGGATAAGTGCCCCAGGTGTGGGGTTTAACCTGCAGATGCGGTGCATATGTTTTTTACCTGCCCCGTCTTATCTACATTTTTGTCTCCCTCCCTCTGTCTCCCTCCCTCCCTCTCTCTCTGTCTCTCTTTGTCTCCCTCTGTCTCTCTCTGACTCCCTCTGTCTGTCTCCCTCTGTCTGTCTACCTCCCTCTGTCTCTCTCTCTGTCTCGCTCCCTCCCTCTGTCGCCCTCCTCCCTCTGTTGCCCTCCTCCCTCTGTCTCCCTCCCTCTGTCTCCCGCTCTCTGTCTCCCACTCTCTGTCTCCCGCTCTCTGTCTCCCTCTGTCTCCCTCTGTCTCCCTACCTCTGTCTCCATCCCTCTGTCTCCCTCCCTCTGTCTCCGTTCATGTCTCCCTCCCTCTGTCTCCTTCCCTCTTCCTCTCTCCATCCCTCTCCCTCTCTCCATCCCTCTCCTTCTCTCCCTCCCTCTCCCTCCCTCTGCCTCTCTCTCTGTCTCCCTCTGTCTCCCCCCCTCTGTCTCCCTCTCCCTTTGTCTCCCTCATCCTCTCTCCCTCCCTCTCTCCCTCACTCTCTCCTTCCCTCCCTCTCTCTCCCTCTGTCTCCCTCTCCCTCCCTCTCCCTCTGTCTCCCTCTGTCTCCCTCTCCCTGTCTCCCTCTCCCTCTGTTTCCCTCTCCCTCTGTCTGTCTCCCCCTCTGTCTCCCTCTCCCTCTGTCTGTCTCCCTCCCTCTATCTCCCTCCATCTGTCTCCCTCTGTCTCCCTCTTTCTCTGTCTCCCTCTTCCTCTGTCTGTCTCCCTCTATCTGTCTCACTCTCCTTCCCTCTGTCTCCCCTGACTTTCTCCCTCTGTCTCCCTCTGTCTCTGTCTTCCTCTCTCAGTCACCCTCTGTCTCCCCTCTCTCTCTCCCTATGTCTCCCTCTCTCTATCTCCCTCTCTCCCTCCCTCTGTCTGTCTCCCTTGCTATCTCTCCCTCTCTCTCCCTCTGTCTGTCTCCCTCCGTCTCCCCCTGTCTGTCTCCCTCTCTATCTCTCCCTCTATCTCCCTCTGCCTGTCTCCCTCTGTCTGTCTCCCTCCGTCTCCCTCTGTCCTCCTCCCTCTGTCTCCCTCTATCTCTCTCTATCTCTGTCTTCCTCCCTCTGTCTCCCTCTCTCTCTGTCTCCTTCTCTCTCTGTCTCCCTCTCTCGGTCACCCTCTGTCTCCCTCTATCTCTGTCCCCTCTCGCTGTCTCCCTCTCTCAGTCACCCTCTTTCTCCCTCTCTCTCTCTCCCTCTGTCTCCCTCTGTATGTCTCCCTCTCTATCCCTCCCTCTGTCTGTCTCCCTCCGTCTCCCTCTGTCTCCCTTCTCTCTGTCTCCCTCTCTCTCTGTCTTCCACCCTCTGTCTCCCTCTCTCTGTCTCCCTCTCTCTCTGTCTCCCTCTCTCTCTGTCTCCCACTCTCAGTCACCCTCTGTCTCCCTCTCTCTCCCTGTCTCCCTCTCTCAGTCACCCTCTGTCTCCCTCTCTCTCTCTCGCCCTCTCTCTGTCTCCCTCTCTCAGTCACCCTCTGTCTCCCTCTCTCTCTCCCTCTGTCTCCTTCTGTCTGTCTCCCTCTCTCTCTCTCCCTCTGGCTGTCTCCCTCTCTATCGCTCCCACTGTCTGTCTCCCTCCGTCTCCCTGTGTCTGTCTCTCTCTCTGTCTCCCTCTCTCTCTGTCTCCCTCTCTCTCTGTCTCCCTTTCTCTCTGTCTTCCTCCCTCTGTCTCCCTCTCTTTGTCTCCCTCTCTCTCTGTCTGTCACCCTCTGTCTCCCTCTCTTTCTGTCACCCTCTGTCTCTCTCTCTGTCTCCCTCTGTCTCCCTCCCTCTCTCCCCCTCTCTCCCTCTCTCTCCGTCTCTGTCTCCCTCTCTCTGTCTCCCTCCCTCTGTCTCCCTCTGTCTCCCTCCCTCTGTCTCCCTCCCTCCCTCCCTCTGTCTTCCTCCCTCTATCTCCCTCTGTCTGTCTGTCACCCTCTGTCCCCTCATCCCGCGTGTGTTTCAGCCTGGGCAGAGACAGCTTCTTGGACACACACACATCCGCACGCCAGTACTTCGCAGGTCTTTAAAAGACCATTTACTGCTTTATTGTGAATCTCCCGGCCCCCATAGAGCAGAGTGTCAGGGAGTCCGCGCTGCTGCAGCAGTGTTTGCTGACACTCTTTCAAAGGAATGCCTCTTAATTAGCAGCAGTTATGTGCTAAGTGCTCATTAATATCGGTGTCATCCCGCGACACACCCACCCTTTGCAGGCGACACAGTACTGTGTCGGGACACACAGTTTGGAAAGCTCTGCCTTACGCAATGAGGCCACCTTATCATAGCCTCTGGGATTCTTAGCCAGTATTCTGCAAAATAAGTGGTTAGCTAGGGAACACTCATGATCAAACCACCATAGGCATTGGGCCACAGAATTTTGGGGCTTACTAAGTGACTTTCTAATCTCATCGCATAAGCCTTCAAAATCACTGAGTTTCGCCCCTCTCAGCTATACATCCCATTACTAGCTCAGTATTTTCTGTTACTAACTTCTTTAATAATTGCACGGGATCTGGCATTTTCCAACATAATCCTAAATAATCCGTTTATGGCCGTAGCATACTGAGGCCAATTGCCTATTGCTAATTTAGGAATCTTCCTCGCTGGAATGTCGAATGTTGTACAACAGGAATATGATTGCCAAAATGTGTAACCACAATAGTACCATGCAACAAATAATTTCTCAAATTGCGGGAGGCATATACATAATCAATCACAGATGAACAGTTTCTCCCTCTAAAAATAGGTACTCCAAAACCCTCTATACTGGCTATCTACATTAGACTAGATTAGCCAGCCAAATCTAGGTGTGCCTCCAACTCTCTGCCCCTTGCATCTTCTCCAACAACACTTTCCGTGGTGTAATTTTACTTCAAAAAGGAAGTTTAGCATTAAAATCACCCGCTAAACAGGCGTACAGATGACGACCTGCATTTACTTTTTGTCTTATAATAGAGGAAATGAAATTGAATACTACAGGGAATTTTATATTGGGTTCGCAATGAAAATCATTATTGTAAAAATTGACAAGATGTAACTCCAGAGCCCCCTTATAAACCACTACTTGAACGTTGTTTTCCTTTGCTTCGAAGGATTCAGCATGACCCTACAGCAACAAATTAATCCAGATGGTTAACACACCTGACGGGTGCCCAGACACATAAGGAAATGCAGGCTAAGAAAAACATACAAATCCCTCGTAGGTTATAGGGTTAATATCAAACATTTCTTGGACTAGCACGATATCGTAAGAACTTTTAAGAGCTTGCCACTCAGGTATTAGAATCTTGGAGCAAATCCCAGGAATATTCCAACTCAAAATTGATAGAGAAATGGAATAACATAGAGTAGAATCTATTGTAACAACAACAGTTATAACAGGAAGTTTAGAAATAGGGTGTTTACGTGTCAGCTCCACCAGGTCTATTTGATTAGGTTAACGCTGTGCATCCATGGCCCCAGACCATTGTATTGCAGCATTAAATACAGCTGGCCTAAGAACAACCTGTCAGTTAACTTCAGGTAGCAGGGAGTATCTGTTACTGATAGAAAGTCCCCGCAAAGGCTCTAAGTGATAGTCACATGGCAGGGTGTGGGCTGTCAGCTGATGGGGGTTAATAGAAATAGCTCAGCGGGATAGTAATGCTATTTGATTTATCATGTGCCCTTGATCAAGCAATCTCCTCACAGTGCCGGGCCACTGAAAATGTACTACAATGTATATCTTGTAGTAACACTACCAATCCAACTTATCCACCGGATCATTAGAATATAATTTCCATCCAGCGCTCTAAAGTGTCTGTTAGCCCCAAGCCTATGGATTACCTTGTTTCGTGTTTGTTCTCAAAATTCAGATTGGCCATTTTTCAGAAGGGAAACCACAGCCAAGACCAGGATGTTTGGGCAGATTTCTGGGGGGAGATTTTAAATAGTGGAGCTAGATTTTGTTTCCTGCATGGTGGTCTTTGAGCTATTTTGTGGTATTGTAACTGGGCAGCAAGACATTGTAGTGTAAGTGCAAATACTAACAAATTTCCCCCCTAACACCTGAAGTGACAATATGGCAATCTGCAGATCCTTCTAATGCATTCAGTTCAGCTGATATTACACTATTCCTTACCCCGGGTGAAGATATTTTCTGAATTAGGTCACCAGACACCTTCCTCTGTACATTTCCAGTAGGTAACATTGACACAGAATCAGGTGCGGATTGAAGAGAGGGTCAGGACATGGGAGGAGAGTTGGTCAATTTAGCCAAATTGTTTTCAATATTTGCCAAATTATCTTTTATTGACCGTTGTTGGTATTCTAGAGTTTCAACAAGTAGAAAGAACAATCTATCATAGTCTATATCACTTAGTGATAACTCCACCCCTGGTCTGATTTGTCCATTGTGGGGCTACTAATGTCCTCAATAACAGGTGCACTCTCAGGGTTTGTAACGTCAACACATAACCCCCAGATTTTTATCCAGGGGAGGGAACTAGAGTCTAAGGGGTCTCTAGGGTGAGCTGGCCTCTAAATTACTGTCTACACACAATTTAGCTACCCGAGTAATCTAATTAGTTACGTTATGTTACAGTGTCCCTAAAAGCATATCAAAAAATGTAAAGGACTGTACTCACACACCACCAGAAGTCCAATGTTTAGGAGGAAACGTGTTAGCTGTTTATCTGCTCTGTATACAGTTTTTCACAATGAACATGTCTCAATAAAAGAAAAATTTTGAACATAGGCTTGGATATCGCTCCGAATTGTTTGACTACTTTACATATAACTGTTCCTTTTCTTTGTTTTGAAGCAATAAGATTATGATACAACATTCCAAGTGTCTGTAATAAACTCAAGGAAAGTGGTCACTCTAGCAGCATTACTCGCTATTAGTCTTCATTATACTGAATTCAATGGTTCTTTGGTAGCTTTTATACTATGAGGAGAGTCACACTTAACTTAAAGACATAGAGAAAAACAGAAAGGGATAAAAAATATGTTGATTACCGGTGAACGGGGTAAAGCCTCCATCACTGGGAATATGACAGTTGGGATTATTGCTGTCAGTAACAGTACTGGTTCAGTAATTCACCACAAGCAGTAATTGTGAAGAATCCTGAGTTAACGACTATTGTCAAAAATCTGCAAAATTCTAAATAATGGTCATAATTGATTTATTTATTAACATGAGATTTGGAATATTTCCACTTAGGGAACTGCACACGTCGCACCCTGGGGCGTAGCTTTTACTGGTGCTGCAAGTTCAGTGGCAGCAGGTATCAAAGGGTCCCACTGAATGTTGCTTATTGCTGTACTTTACAGTTCAAACAGCGACGAGGGGGTCCTTTTCCCTCCTTGCACCAAAGCCCATGACACACTTGCTATGCCACTCCTCACACCCAGGAAACACTCGCCATTTTATACTCATCATGTACTTATTAAGGACGCATTTAAACTGTACAATATTACAGACTCTGGATATGGACTTTGTTGTTTTTGTGACAGAATCCAAAATGCGATGGCTCAATGAGATCTTAATACTCAGATGGTGTGGGTATTCAAACACAAGGTGGTGTGAAGTAGTTCACATAGTTCAATGTACACAATAGATCATGACCCAACGAATTAACTGGTCTGGGCTCACAGATTATAAATGTGTTAATATTTATTGTTGAGCCAATTTTCAATGGAATATTAGTTGAAAGTCACCTTTTTTATTTGAAATGCTTACAACTTAGATAACTTTTCCTGAGAGGTGTAGGTTAGGAACCCCCACTGGCTGAAACGTGGAGTGGGTACCACTTGTATCAAATAAAATTGATACTGGATTGCCATTTACTTATCCTTCCACAAATGGACCATCGTGGTCTACCTCTATGAGTGCACCCAGCATGCAGTCCTCCTCCCCTATCAAGCACAATCATCGTGCAGCCGCGGCCGGTAGTGGGAGTACCGGCCGGGCGGTGACATGGGGAGGGAGAGGGGCAGGGTGGGGGGTAGTAATGTATGGAATCCGGACCTTAACAGGTAAGTAAACATATAAATAAATAAAACTAATTTTGTTGCGCGCACTACATTGCATTTGGTGATGCAGTGCGTGCAACAAAATTTGTTTTATTTATTTTTATGTTTACTTACCTGTTAAGCTCCGGATTCCAAACATTACTACCCCCCACCCTGCCCCTCCCCCTACCCACATCACCGCCCGGCCGGCACTCCCATTACCGGCCGCGGCTGTCATGGTGCTTAACTCTGTCCTTTAGGAATTCTGACTGTAGCTGAACATTGCCAAAAATTGTTATTAATCACTGAAGGTTAAAATATGAAGTTTGGCTGTAATCCCTGTATATTTGTTTGCATGGGCTGTTGCATGACTGGGATTGAAGGCCTATTCCCATAGAATTGCCTTGGATTCTTCTTGTTCTGCGCAGAGTCTGGGACTATTGACTGTGATGATGCAGTCATCCCATTCTGCGCCATCTGATTCATGTTCAGCTGAATTTAGAAAAACTTGTGTAACTCACTTTGAAAGCTATTCCAATTAAATCGAAATTCCTACAGATTAGTTTTCATTTGTGCATTGTTAATAGTATTGCTCACATTAGAATTGTTAGTAAATCCTCTACCTCTACCACAGTAACCACCATTCCCACCTTATACAAATTGTACACCTTTTCCTTGTGCATTAACATCCTGCATACCAACACTAGCACAAGCCCCAAAACTAAGTGCCTGAAAACGACCTTGACCTCCTTTCTGAAATAATTTATTTGTGCCACTATCAACATCTCTTGCATCATTTTCTCTTTGTATGGCAACAGTCATTACAATACATTGCATAGGCAAAGATTTTGCGAACAATTTTGCTTGATAACATATCACAGGGTGCTTAATAGCACAAATCTCTACAAACAATCCCAATTCAAATGGAGAAACAAATCACAAAACACCTTCATATGTGGTTTATTACCTCTATTATTCTGTCTCGAAATCTACACCAATCTCTCATAATACCCATGTACTGACTCATCTGGACTTTGCGTCACCCTCATGAATTATGTCCAATTGATTTGTTTCTGGGAACCTTTGTTTTCACATGCTCAATAACCTGATTACATATCCGCTTAGCAATTGGGGAATGCTTACTTACAGGGGATTCCCACGGTGGTTATTCTGCTGTTCACTGTTCTATGGTCTTGCACTCCACCCAAAAGTACTGAGGCACAACAATTGTAAACACATTTATCTAAAGCACTTTTGAAATAGTTACAATCCTTTCAGTTCTATATACCACTTCTCAGGCACTTCTATGAGCTTTAGGACATTATTTGTAAATGTGAAATGTGAAAAGGTCACTCCCCACACTTCTGTCAACTGAAACTCCTTTTTCCAACAACCACATCAATTTCAACTCACTCACACTCACATTTTTCTTCATTTTACTCTTTTTCAACGCGTCATGCTTATAAGGCTCTTTTTTACATTTTTCTCTACATCTTGTCACATCTTCCCATTCATTGATCTTGTCCAATAACTCACTACAATTTTAGCACAAGGTTTTAAGATCTTGTTTCTGTAATTCACTTTTTAGCAATGTCATTCTGCATGTTTTACAAATTCCCTTTTTGATAAGATTCACATTTAATGCATTTTTGTCACTGTAAAAGGAATTTCAATGGAGGATGACTAGCCTAAGGTCATGTCAACTAAAACCTGGTTATGCTAACAACAATACATTTAAATTGAGCATGATTTGTATTACTTAAAAATGCTTTGCCACATGGACAGACACTCAGATGTACAGACACAGACACTCACAAACACATACACACCCACACACACATACATGACAGACACACGTAGCCCCCGAGTTATTGTTGCATGCACATATCACACAATTCCTCTTTGCTATAAGCCTGCCAGAAAACTGAACAGGTGTTCCAAACCTGTTTTATCCACATGTACCCACAACGCAACACCACCACGCCTATAAGGGTATAACTGGAATATATTCCTGGTGGTCACAATAATAACTTCCACATGTAGGCCACAGCAATCATCATGCTGCAGCACTGAAACTGCCACACTTCCAGGAGAAGAAAATGCCCTCCTCAAAAATAGGAACAACCTTTGCCTCCTGGTCCTGCTAGACCTAACTGTAGTCATTGATTCAGTCAAATATCCAGCTCCGATCAACACCTTGAAAACATATGTGGAATTACCAGGTGCCTTGTTGAAGTGGTTCACATCCTACCTCACTGGTGTCAGCTCATGCAGATAGATTCCCCCAGATCACAGACACTGACCATCACTTGCGGAGTACTCTGTGTGTCCATATTTTTCCTCATCATCTTAAGCTGTAATGGAACCCTTCAGAATAATTCATGCAAATCCATCAAAACGCAGATTCTACCCAATTCTATCTAAACATATCTTCATCCAATGACATACAGAGTCTCAGTGCCTGCTGCAAACTCATATGGTCTTGGATGTCATCAGTCATGAAAAACTGACAGATGGGTCTCCTTCATGAATGTGATGGATAACATGTATACCTTATTACAAGTTTATTATATCCTAATGCACTTGTAATAAGGTAGACAGGATATTCATCACATTTGTGATGGAGTACTCATCTACCATACTCTAAATCAGGCCCTAATTTCCTGAAGCAGAACCTCACAAAGACTGAATTAGTTCTGTTTCCCAACAACACCATACAACCCCTTCCATCTTAAATCTAGATTACTTTACTCCTCAGCTGAAGAACCATGTACAGTCTCTGTGATTCATCCTTGACTCAGGCCTCTCCTTCAGGCAACACATTGCAAAGATAACAAAGACAGGTTTGTTTAAGGTCTCTCTCATGAATGAAGTGAAGCTGTTTTCCTGGAAAATCACTTCATAGCACCTTAGTTCTATTCCATCTTTACAGAGGCAACACCTTGCTAAGAGATCTACCTGATACCACCCAATCACCCCTGAAAGGTATATTGCAAGTAGCAGGAGAGCACATCAAGGGCGTGAAGAAATTCAACCACGTCAACTCCCATGTTAAAAGACTCACAATGGCTCCCCGTTCCAGCCTGAATTATGTTCACAAAAAGATCTGCATCACTTATAAAACTTATAATAACTAGGCCCCACCTTTTTTGACAAATAAACTAGTCATGTCTGGGGACATTATCAGACCATATTCCTCAATATCACCAGACTGGTGACAAAGCATTGCAACATTGAGAAAAGCCAAGCCTTCTTTTTTGATGAATCTGGAGCAAACATCCTCATCAGCAAATACCAATACACATACATACATACATACATACGTTCATTCAGACATCCATCCATACATACATACATACGTATCCTTTTAGCCACACAGTATACTACAATTTATTCTCAATTCAGCATTGTTTGAGTCGAAGGACTCATTAGGTCACTCTTGCCTTGCAAAAACACGTGATGTTTTATCCTCAAACTTAAACATCAAAATGCTTTTGTAGGTGGGCGAAAGACTCTACACATGCATTCATTTCTGATCACTTTTACCTTGTGAAATCTGTGCCAAGTTTTAATAAATAATTTCAGCCTATATAGGCTAGGGGATCAGTAACAACAAAGAGATATGTTATCAAGTTGAAAAAGTTGTTTATACATTGCTCCCCAAATACAATTTAATGCTCCCCAACAATGCCTTCCATTTAGTTTTGGGTTCTCCTGGTGTCCAGAAGAAAATCAGGTCTGGTGTCACAACCTGCTTAGTATTAAAATACAGGCACAAACTTACTGACGAGCATAACAAAAATGTCAGGAATACATATAAGTGTAATCCTGTCTAGACTTTTTTCTATTGGTTTTTGCTCCTAACTGAAATGTGAGGTGAACAGCAGAACCTGGAGTCACTGAATTCCACATAAAAATAGTGACTTCCATACTTAGACTTAGCAATGCATTAATTTAGGACTCAAAGGCCCTCTTTGGGCCCTCATTACAAGAAGCACCAATTTATGCCAGGTATTCTTCATAAGGCACCATGATAACTGGTAATTGCATGTACAAATACCACATCCACTTCACAAGGTAATTCCTTATTCTTAAACCACTTTATCCAATGGATTTCAGGATCTCAAAGCTAATGAATAACTGGGTTGCAATTTTGCTTGTAATTCCTTATTCACCCAGTAATATCATTTTTGACTGAATTTGGGATTTCACAAGACCAGTAATGATGGACATTGTTTTCTTGAGGCTGTGAAGACACTTGTAAAGTGCGACCTTCCACTCTATAATATGGTAATTCTGAAATTGTACAGTTCATCAAATAATATGGGGATGAAGAGAACCAAAGACATTGCCTCAACATTTAATCAGGAACTGAGAAGATAAACACCTGTAGGAGGAGAATTTCCAGCACTCATCAGAACTGAAACAAGTTGTGTTAGACCAGCCGTCTTTAGGGTGATCTTCCCTCAAACCTTTTTTGCCTGCTTACCTCCTCTTTTTGTTGGCCATAGGACTTTAAGCAATTTACCACTATTGACCAGTACTGAGGTGCATGTGCTTCTCTCCTAGACATGTTAACATTGAGGTACTTTTGAGTGTCGTTTTTTAGATAGATTGTAAAGCCTTATTTTATGCATCTTTAAAATCATGTTTTATTTTAAAAAAAGACCACAGAATGTGTTAATTGTTAGTTTCTTTACAAACAGGACTATTGACTATTTTCTGAAAGCCTGTGTTGTGGCCGTTTGTCCCCCAGCGTGAGACTTTTCTACCACCTAGTACGAGGTAAATTCGATAGTGATAAATGATGAGGCTCCATTCTATAAGGTTATATATTGAAGAATGAGGAATCGTTATTATATATTAATGATTATATTAGACCACCATCCTATAGCTACTAATAGGAAGACATATATAAATATATCCTTTATCATGAATGGTTTTAGTCACTTTTTTAATCCATAGATTAAGATAGGAATGTCTTCCATTTTGGATCGTTATTAACTATTCCAGACTCTTTTACCCCTTGAAGGTCAGTTATAGCATGTCAGTTAATGAACTTATTTGGGCTATAGCTGCCGTGCCATACCATAATATTTCCCAGACAGCCAACAAAAACTTTTTTTCTTTGAAACAAAGTTCTAATCTAGACACTAAAAGAAAATATAGGAACTCGTTGATCTATAAGATCTAAATAAGCCATAGTAAAAACATAAATTATAAAATATGGAATATCATTATTTAGGATTTAAAGAAATATAGCACCATGACCACCTGAACTTATTACTATCTCTTCTTTTCTCTAACTCTGATGTACCACTTAGTTTACTCTTCATATATTGATGCAGTTTTAAATGTATTATGTTAAAAGATTGTTCTGAAGAATGAGGAATTAGTTAGATAATTTGTTGCACTATGGCGGTATATCATGTTATGTTTATCAGACGTCTAGCCAAAGAGTTTAACACTAGGAAAAAGTATTTAATGCATTATACTATGTAACACAAGGATGACATTTTATTTAAAAAATACTATCTGTTCGTTTTTAGAACAATATTGGTTTCGTCCTGATGAAGACACAAAGCACGTGTCAAAACGCGTAGACGAAAACCACCTTCTCCGTGACATCTCTAAGAATAATTGATTTTCCAATATACTCTATGAATTTCATGTATCACTCAGAAAGAAAAACTATTTTTAAACATTTATTCTAATATTTTAAGATAATGTGTTAATGATTATGTGTATGCCAACTTTTTATGACTCGAATTAAATTAATCATGTTATCATAGTACTTTGTGTTTTTTCTCTTTAATGTAACAGTGCTAGACCTTTCAAATTGCCTGGGTTTTTATTCCTGTTTCAAATTGCTTTACCCTGTCCCAGGAATTGTATCCTTTTCAGGGGGTCCTTGTTTTTTCTCACAGGTATTCTTCATAAGGCACCATGATAACTGGTAGTTTCATGTACAAATACCACATCCAATTCACAAAGTAATTCCTTATTCTTAAACCACTTTATCCAATGGATTTCAGGATCTCAAAGCTAATGAATAACTGGGTTGCAATTTTGCTTGTAATTCCTTATTCACCCAGTAATATAATTTTTGACTGAATTTGGGATTTCACAAGACCAGTAATGATGGACATTGTTTTCTTGGGGCTGTGAAGACACTTGTAAAGTGCGACTTTCCACTCTATAATATGGTAATTCTGAAATTGTACAGTTCATCAAATATTATGGGGATGAAGAGAACCAAAGACATTGCCTCAACATTTAATCAGGAACTGAGAAGATAAACACCTGTAGGAGGAGAATTTCCAGCACTCATCAGAACTGAAACAAGTTGTGTCAGACCAGCCATCCTTAGGGTGATCTTCCCTCAAACCTTTTTTGCCTGCTTACCTCCTCTTTTTGTTGGCCATAGGACTTTAAGCAATTTACCACTATTGACCAGTACTGAGGTGTCCTAGACATGTTAAGATTGAGGCATACGCTATTGTCATATTATTTAATTTACCTGTAAGTCCCTTGTAAAGTGCTATACCATATAGCCAGGGCCTGTAAATTACATGCTACTAGTGGAAGTGCAGTACTGATTGTGCCACCCACACAAGTAGCTCTTTAAACATTTCTCAGGCCTGCCACTGTATAGCCTGTGTGTGCAGTTGTACTGCCACGTTGACTTGGCATTTAAATCTCTTTGCCAAACCCTAAATGCCCCTTTTGTTACACATGTGTAACCACTAATGTATGCCCTAGGTAGCCCACAGGGCAGGGTGGTGTGCAAGGAAAAGGTAGGACATGTACTTTAAGTTTTGCATGTCCTAGTAGTGAAAAGAAAACGACATTTCTTTTTCACTACTGTGAGACCTACTTCTCTCATAGGTTAACATTGGGAATTTCTTAATACACTTTTGAGCTGTAATACCTGATTAAAAAGTAGCAGTCTCATTTTATTTTTATATTTGGGATAGTAATGATAAATCCTCTTTACTGGTAAAGTTGGATTTAACATTAATATTTTTGAAATGCCACTGCTAGAAAGTGGAGATTTCCCTGCTATTACAGCTATGTGTGCCTGCAGCCTGCCTCCAATACACATCTGGGTGGCTGACAACTACACTTTGTGCATTCCCTCTAGACAGCCACAAACACAGGAAGATTATGTGTGTCTGAGTACTGAGGTGCCGGGTTTTTAGGAACCCGGTGGTGCCAGGGGGTAACACCAGATGACCTCTGAGTTCTCCCTTGTTCCGGACCACAGAAACAATTAGTCTTCCAGTCGCAGTCAGAGATCAAGTTTTATTGGTAGCTACCAAGTAACACGTGTCCTAGAAGCACGACAAACACGGGTCATGTATTCTCAGGAGACTGTACGTGTTCCTTTTTACAGAACCAGTCTTCTCCTTTTATACAGAAATAATGGCTTCAAGCAAGAATTCTTGAGTTTATGATATGGCTGTAAACATATTTCTGTAATAATACAAAGTGCGGCGTCACGTAAGCAAACCCATATTTTAGATGTCCAGTTCGTGACAGATTACCCAGCAAGATCCGGGACTCCCATCAGATATCGATGAAACACCAATAAAGGCAGGTACCACCCAGTCATAAAACTGGCCATAAAGAAGGAGTATGGACAGGTGCATGTTTGTAGAAAGCATGTTCTGTATGGGGTGAATGGTTTGTGGAATGTTTATGTGTTGATAGTATCGTATTCGGCCACTGGGCGGGGAGCCGCCCAAACAGGTTTGGCTTAAGGCAATGGAGTCAGTTTGGACAGGTCAGGGGGAAGTCAGGGAAGGTAGTCGTGTCCTTTTGGATCAAGCTCCACCTTTAATTGACTTAACATGAGGGCAAGACGTAAGATGGATGCCGTTCACAAAATGGAGTCTAAGGGTTTGGGACGGAAACTATGATTTAGGGGTGTTGGCTACCCTCGATTGTCACGCAAATACATAGGAATGATGTCCTAATCATTATCGGTTCTTGGACACTAAATTCGTCATGGTACGTTGATATTTTGTGACACGGGTATTGGACCTCGATATTGGGATAACAATAGGGTCCAGATTTTCAGAACCACAGACCCTCCTTTTGCCCTTATGTAAGGCAATAACTCATTTTAATCCGAGTCCAACTCTGTATGAAGGAATTCGTGGAGATGCTGCTGTAACATCATCCTGTTGCTTAGTTCGTCCCTTGACGCAGGCTTCCGTACACATGAAGTAGCACAGAGGCCACAGAGTGCAGGAGCACACTGGACACATAGGCAGAACATAAACAGAAGTGTTAAGATCATCCCAATGAAGATTAGCGTTTTCCATCCCCAGGCAGCGATCAGTCCCCAGAACCACCCTAGCAAGGACCAATTCCCTTTTTCAACGTGAAGGGAACCAGATATTTCATGTAGTTTAGAGATGGCCTGGTATACTGTTGGTGCATTATCAGGGATGAATATGCAACAACTGGATTGGATGATTCTACACACACCACCACGATCGGCGAGTATGATATCAAGGGCAATTCTGTTCTGAAGGGTCATAAGTCGATCCGACTGAAGCTCGGTTGTCAAATTGCCAAGTGCTCCAGCCGTTGTAGTCACGGCGGATTCAACTATCCTTGCTAACTGGCGAATATTCCTGCTGTTCACCATAGGCCCCCAAAATGGCAGAAAACCTTTTGCAAAGTCAGCAAATTCCTGACTCGCGGTGTCGTCTTTACTCACAACACCTCTAGCTGTCCTTGTCCGATGGTAATCTGCTCGGGCCGTGTAGGTAGGAGGCAGCAGAAATGAGATGAAGCACGTGCCTGAGAAGTCAGGGGGTAGCCATGTATAGGCTTGGTCGTGGCAGACGAAATACGTGCCTTTCTTTGGCTGCTAAGAGTATAGGGGAAGTCCGGGAGGCGAGCACATATGTTTCTGTGCAAATGCTCTTTCCTAACTGTGCAGTGGGATCTCTACCAATACCTTGTAAACATAGGTGACCTCGGTGGGGCACTATCCAAACTGGGCGGGATTTCTTTGCTGCCTGGCTCTTGATCAGGTAAACGCCATGTTTGGTTACGTTCCAACGAGTGTATGGAGTCAGTTCATCTTTGGGGATAGTCAGATATGTGTCGAACTCTCTACTCATATTTCTTATCCCTGCTATTAGTGCCTTGTTACTGGAATCGCTTTCAGTGGAACGGGTCGGGTATGGTTCTAGGGCGAATAGGAACATGGTCTGAAAAGCCCACAAAGAACCATAATAACTAAATGGCAGGATAAAGTATGGGATACCCTTATCCGTCGTGTGCGGCATGAGTCCGCATATCCAACAGTTTGACGTGTTCATTATAGACTGGTGTTGGTGTAGGAGTTGGATGAAAGAGTTATTTACAAATTCGAGCCTTCTGGCAGACTCGTGTTCAGGTAGAGGGTGAAAAGAATGTGGGGAGAGAGTGGGAGAAGACGTTGGCAGAGTGTCATTTGAGAGTAGGGAGACTTGAAATACGAATAAAGCATAACCAATCAAAAGCATCACAGTGCTACACAGCATTAGAACACATATCATTAAAAATCTTTTCTTGGACAGTATAGTACACAATTGTTTTTCAAAGTTCGTAAGCTTGACAGGTCTCTCTACCCTTGGGAACTCCATCCTCTACTTGCTGCCCGCGGTGGTAGGTTGATTCTGCCAGGGAGCGCGCTCCGTTCGGTCCGGGGTGACTCCCTCGGACCAACCAGAACCGTGGACCTAAAACTTCCTTGGTTGCACTCCCTCCACTTCAACCGCGACCCTAGCAGCGGAACCGGATGGCGGTTCGAAAATCAAAAATGAGCTAGTTCCCTGGGACGAGAGAGCTGGAAGATAAAAAATAGTTCTTGGGGAAAAAGGGAAATCACATTAGATCAAGGTTTTATTAGTCTCTGGGGCTGGATCTCAGGTCATATCGTCGCTTCTCAGGTACGGTGTGGTCTTTAAACAATGTCTCAGGTTCAGTAGTGTTCAATTGCATAGATGGTGACACACGTCCTTGCAAAATACGATCACTCTCCTTTTCGGTACCAGTCTCTTTTAAACGTGCATCGCTGAAAAGGATGAAACGAGGTACGGATTCAGTCTTAGAGTCGGCAAGTCCTTTATCGACCCACCGGTCGTATGGAAGGGGCAGAGGGACCCGTTTGCAATGGGTCCCATGCACCCAGTTCTTTTTGCCGTCCACCCGAACCGCTGATCTCGTGGAAAGAAGTACCAGGTATGGTCCGGTCCACCTCGGCTGTCCGTTGCTGGTGCGCTGGAAATTCCGCACCAGGACCCACGAGCCGGGTTCGATGGTATGACCTGGATCGTCAGAGGCTGGCGGAGAGGAACTGTGAACCTTTTGGTGTAAAACACGCAATTTAGCTGTCAATTCGCACAAATAATCAAGCAGTACGGGGTGTTCTATTTTGTGGAGTTTCTTCGGTCTTGGCACGCCCCAGACGTTGGCCGGGCGGCCAAACACGATCTCGTGGGGGCTAAGACCTAATCTGGAATGGACGGTCATCCTAGTTGACAAGAGTGCTAGGGGCAAGGCGTCAGGCCATTTAAGACCTGTACTGGCTTGGATCTTGGCTAGCTTGAGTTTCAAAGTGCCATTGTAGCACTCTACTAATCCAGCTGATTGGGGGTGATTTGCAGCGTGAAATTTCTGGTGTATGCCTAGACACTCACACACTCTCTTCATCACTCGTCCTATGAATTCACTTCCATTATCACTCCAGACAATTCTAGGCATACCGAATCTCGGGAAGAACTCTTTGATAAGGGCTTTGGCAGTTGTCATAGCAGTATTGTCTTTAAGGGGGTACGCTTCCACCCACCTTGAAAAAGCGCAAACAACAACGAGCACATACTTTAGATTGTTGCACCTTTCCATGTGAATGAAATCGAGCTGCAAAACCTCAAACGGATACGTAGGAGGTGCAAAGTGACCAGCTGGAGTTGGAGTTCCTTTACCGGGATTGTGTTTTAGGCATATCATACAGTTTCTGACCACATTTTCTGCATATTTTGGGATATTGCTATTCTGCCATACTGGGGCCAATAGCTTACATATTCCTTTCGAACTGATGTGTGCCATGCCGTGAGCCATTGTTACTACCGCAAGTACGTATGCATTAGGTAGTAGCCATCGCTGGTGTTCCGATAATTCGACCCAACAACCATTCGCATCCAATCTACCCTTACTTTCTCTCCATTCATTCAATTCGTTCTCAGTTGCCTCAGCTTGTATGCATTTTATGCTCTCAATGGTGTCCTCACACATTCCCACATCAGCAGTACATCTAGCGGGACCCGCAACATACATTCGACTCATCGTGTCCCTTGCGGTATCTTTCGCAACCTCATCTGCAAATGCATTCCCGCGGCCAATATCGTCTTGAATTTTCTTGTGTGCACTGCATTTCATAATGGCAACTTGTAGTGGCATGGTTAGTGACTCAAGGAGCTCATTAACTAGCTGACCATGTTGTATCTTTGCACCATGTGAGGTAAGGAAACCACGTTCACGCCATAATCTCCCAAAACTGTGAGCCACGCCAAAGGCGTATTGGCTGTCCGTGTACACATTCACTCACTTTCCTTTTGCTAACACGCATGCTCTGGTAAGTGCAATAATTTCCGCAGCTTGTGCAGAGTTGTGGGAAATACGTGCGGTCTCTATAATGGTGTGTAATGTTGTTACAGCATATGCGGCAGTCGTATCACCATTCGGTAACTTGAAACATGAACCGTCAACCCATAAAGTATCATTGCATTCGGGAAGGGGAGTGTCCTGTAAGTCTACTCTCCCTTTTGTCTCTTCTTCTGTCCTAAAGCAGCAGTCATGTTTATCACTCTTGTCTGTTTCTGTCGGAATGGGTAATAACGTTGCGGGATTCAGTGTATCACACCTCTTTATGTGGATATGGCTTGCTAGCAACGTTAGTTCGTAACTGGATAGTCGAGCGCTAGTAAGGTGTTGTGTCTTCGTCCTGTTTAGTAAAATGTCTACTGCGTGCGGAACCATAACGATCAGAGTATTATTCATGACTAATCCAGCGGATTGTCGAATGCAGACAGCTGCTGCGGCGGTAGCCCTCAGACAACTTGGTAGTGCCTTAGCCACAGGATCCACAGTTGCAGAGAAATACGCGCATGGGCGCTGTCTGTTCCCAAAATGTTGTGTTAAGACTGATAATGCACAGCCTTCCTTCTCATGGACATATAATGTAAAAGGCTTACTGTAGTTGGGGTTTCCCAACACAGGAGCTGAACACAATGCATCACGCAACTTGTGGAAACTCGTCTGACAATCTTCAGACCAGGGCATAGGATTGGGCGTATCTTTACGGAGTAGTGCCAGCAAGGGTTTAGCTAGCAGTGAGAAATTCGGTATCCATTGTCTACAGTACGATGTAATGCCCAAAAAAGCTCGAACTTCTCTCTGTGTCCTTGGGGCACTTAGTCCTGCAATTGCCTGTATTCTTTCTGGTGTCAGTCTCCTTCCCTCCTTCGACAAGACGTGACCTAAGTAGGTTACTTCTTGTCGGCAAAATTGTAGTTTGGAAAGGGAGACTTTGTGCTTCATGTCACATAAGTGATGCAATAATGATAGCGTAGCTTTCTTGCAAATTTCTTCAGTGTCCGCAGCGATCAGCAGATCGTCTACGTACTGAATCAGAGTGGAACCACTTTGCAGAACAATCGTGTCTACTTGTGCTTTCAGTGCCTGACTGAATATGGATGGGCTTTCGCAGTAGCCTTGAGGAGCCCACTTGAAGCGGAAGCTTCGTCCTCCTAAATTAAATCCGAAGATATCTCTACTCTTCTCGGCAATCGGGATGCTGAAGAAAGCGTTCTTCAGGTCAATCACCGAGAACCAATTTGCTGAAGCTGGAACCATTGTCAATAAAGCAGTAATGTCGGGGACGACTGGAAATTGTGGGATAACTATCTTGTTTACTTCTCTGAGGTCGATCACGAACCTATACACAGGATTTTGTGAAGGACCAGTACGTTTTAAGACGGGCAAAACCGGACTGTTA
Organism: Lissotriton helveticus; assembly: GCF_964261635.1. Classification (NCBI taxonomy): domain Eukaryota; kingdom Metazoa; phylum Chordata; class Amphibia; order Caudata; family Salamandridae; genus Lissotriton; species Lissotriton helveticus. The sequence continues at coordinate 1,375,512,640 of NC_136069.1, read as the reverse complement.
CAGACATTTCCTGCCGTCTCTTCGATGACGTCTTTATCAATTAAATCATGAACAATGTTCAACAATGCTTTTTCGCATTCGCTAGATATTTTGTATTGGGGAATACGTGGCAACCTAACGTCAGTTTTCACCGTTATGACATATGGTGTTATCTCCAAACGACCTACATCATTAGAACCATTAGCCCATAGTATATCAGGAAGTGACAATAATTCAGTTGGAATATTTTCCTTTGATAAATACATCGAAGAAATGACCTTCTTGCCTAAAGTAAGTTGTACTCCCGAGGGAGAACAGTACAAGGTCGCATATAACCTTTTTAGTAAGTCCAAACCTAGCAAATTTTCACCACAACCTGTTGTCAAAATGAGGGGTGCTTCTAATTCGCGTGGGCCAACAGAAAGAGACATAGGACTAGAGATCGGGTTTCTAACAGGGGCGCCAGAGAAACCTACTGAGACATTCATTTCGCCAGACAAAGGTGCGCCAGGAAGTTTCGAGTGCATGATAGAACTTTTTGTAGCACCAGTATCCAGCAGAAATGGCTCTGACACTCCTGAGGCTATTACCTCGACATAAGGTCCATTCTGATCTACCGGAACTGAAACAACTCCCTCTCTTTGTCCATGGCTGTCCTAGCAATCGTTACCCTCATTTTCGTGTACAGCGTAATAGTCGTCAGCATAGTACTGAGCTGATTTAGACGATGAATTATTCTGTTGGTCAAAGCTATTCAGGGACTTCTGAGGCGGAAAAGAAGTTGTATTCTGAGTGACATTTCCACGGCCTCTACCTCTAGGGGCATGTTGAACACCTCTCCCCCTTACACCTTGACCACCGTTTAAACGTCGCGCAAGAGCCGGACAATTATCCCTAAAATGACCCTGTTCTTTGCAATACGCACATTGATTCGGGCCATATGTAGGACGCTGGTGGGAAAACTCGTTACCTTGCGCGTTCCTCGAATACTGCTGTCGCGGTTGATAGTCGGGCTGACTAGCCGTGCGAGGCGGATAGGCCTGCTGGAGGAGAACCTTCGTTTTCAAATCTTTCGTCTTTTTATCTGCCTTGTCTAGCTCGTCTTTACGCCTATTCTCATAGTACTGGGCAGTAGCTAAAATCTGTGCTGACGTAGAGACAGCCCAAGCACTCTCAGAGTCTTTTAGTTTATTACATAGTTCAGGGAGCAAATTATGTACGAACTTGTCCACAAACAATCTTTGGCCACCCTCGGTAGCCATATCTTGACCACTGTGGTCAGTGAATGTTTCCTCAAATCTTGTGAAAAAGTCAGACACATTCTCATCTTTCTTTTGTTTACATGCTGATAGCTTGTCCCAATTTACGCGTACTTCAGGCATCATTGTCTTCATGTACGCTATAATTCTACCGGGAAGTTCAGCTATTAACGGCTCAGGTTTAAAACCACCGACTTGTCTAGCATCTGTAGTCGCAATGTTCGCCCATGAGTCACCTAGTTCCTGATCGTGATCCGTATGACGTATCTTGCTCCATAAAGGAGGTGGAACAACGTTCCCAAATAACATGTCTACATCTGCTAAATTCATTATACATGAGCTTGCAGTTTGCGATAACTCCTTATAATACCCAGTTGGGTTCTTACGAGGATCAGGTAGTGACTGTTTGAGTGCTAATACTTCCGATCTTTTCCATGGGACATGTACCCATACACGCTGGAAATGGGGCAGAATTGGTGGATTAGCATTCGCATCACCTTCCCTCCAAACAGGAGGAACCTCTCTCATGGGGTACTGTCTCGCTCTTTTCCTACTAGACGTACCATATTCAAACGATGACCCAGAGTTACCACCTGTGCTTCGATATGATAATAATACCTCAACTGCTTTGTCGACATCGGGACCTACAATCATGCCTTCCCCAAATTTAAATCGTATACTACACAACTCTCGAGAGTTATTCTCTTGACCATCATCTTCCAAATCCTCACACAGAAAAACACACATCTGCTCAAAAACATATCTTTGCGTCGGTTCATCCCATTGACGGAAAACATTCATGACGGACTCTACATCATATCTGGCTGTATCCAGAGCCCAATTCCGTGCTAACTTATTCAGGCATTCCCTCTCTCGATAATCAGGCATTTGGCTTCGTAACTGTCTTAGTCCCGTATTAGGGGTCGTTTTAGGCTACCGAAAAAGTGGTGAAGGAATGTTAGTAATAATGCTGGCCGTTTTATGCCAGACGGAAGGTGAAAGAGGAGGAATAACTGGGGTCAGAACAGAGTCACGCAAAGCAGAAACAGAAGCGTTCGCAGAACTAGTATCGGAAGAAATAGGAGGTGCGCTAGGCGAAGTTGTAGAAGGAACAGTAGGAGAAGTAGATGTGACTAGTGAGCCTTGAGGAGGCTGCACTAGAGAAATAGAAGCCAGCGGAAGAGTAGCTGGTGAGTGCTGTAGAGGAGCTGGTATAACAGCTACCAGAGGTGCAACTAAAGGTTGCGGAGGTGCTGTGGCATTTTGCGCATAGGGTGGTGGCGAACTCAGCAAATGCGCCATTAATGGATCTTTCTCATGCTCTTTTACTGTCTCTTGCTGAAGAGATGGTAAAACAGGATAGCATTTATCTATTGCCATTTTACGTTGCCTGTGCAACTGCTCACTTATTCGATCCTCTTCGTTGTCTTTAAATTTTATCGCGGCTTGTATTACTGAAATACCCCTTTCCCTCTTATTCTTCTTTTCTAGTTTAATTGCCTTTTGTTTGGCCTCTTTACGCCATAAGCGGAAAGAGTCAAACATCGCCGGTCGGGCTTTCTTTTTGAACAGTTTGACCTCTAGGTTATCTAGAATTTCTGAGTCGAAACTACCATATTGGGGCCATTTTAAAACACCATCTTTACGGGTGTATTTTATCCACACTTCATTATATGTGATAGGACCTACGCCATGCTTCACATAGAGCTCATACGTTGGAGTTCCAATTGGAGGAACCGGACACGAATCCTCTAATCGGGAGTCCCTATTATAACCAAGACAAAACAAGTTTCCAAGTCTGCTAAAACCAGGCATCTTCGCTCACTAGTCTAGCTTCAAACTTCAAAGGTTTATCTATTATGATATGTCTCATGAAAACACGAGTCCTTCGGCTTTGGGGCTTGCAAGTGCCAAATCAAGTTGTATCTCCAGGATACCAAAAACTAAGGACAAACTAAGGACTGGGAGACGCTCCACTTATACTTAACTGAAGTATTTGAAGATCTGTGACGTCGCTAGAAGACTCGTCTATCGTTTCGCTCTACCAAGGATCACTGGGTCCAAAACAAGGCGATAGTCAGGGCAGCAGTCCTTCGTAGCCGTCGGGACGCGGGGAACCTCGCAGCAAAGACCTTCGGAACCACGTCGACATACAGGGGTCGCTGAAGTGGCTGGCCGTCCTCCGGAATTTTCACACGAAGCTCCTCACGAACATCTGGCTTGGACCGTCGCCGCTTGATATCGCCCCGAGTTGGGCGCCAATTGAGGTGCCGGGTTTTTAGGAACCCGGTGGTGCCAGGGGGTAACACCCGATAACCTCTGAGTTCTCCCTTGTTCCGGACCACAGAAACAATGAGTCTTCCAGTCGCAGTCAGAGATCAAGTTTTATTGGTAGCTACCAAGTAACACGTGTCCTAGAAGCACGACAAACACGGGTCATGTATTCTCAGGAGACTGTACGTGTTCCTTTTTACAGAACCAGTCTTCTCCTTTTATACAGAAATAATGGCTTCAAGCAAGAATTCTTGAGTTTATGATATGGCTGTAAACATATTTCTGTAATAATACAAAGTGCGGCGTCACGTAAGCAAACCCATATTTTAGATGTCCAGTTCGTGACAGATTACCCAGCAAGATCCGGGACTCCCAACAGATATCGATGAAACACCAATAAAGGCAGGTACCACCCAGTCATAAAACTGGCCATAAAGAAGGAGTATGGACAGGTGCATGTTTGTGGAAAGCATGTTCTGTATGGGGTGAATGGTTTGTGGAATGTTTATGTGTCGATAGTATCGTATTCGGCCACTGGGCGGGGAGCCGCCCAAACAGGTTTGGCTTAAGGCAATGGAGTCAGTTTGGACAGGTCAGGGGGAAGTCAGGGAAGGTGGACGTGTCCTTTTGGATCAAGCTCGACCTTTAATTGACTTAACATGAGGGCAAGACGTAAGATGGATGCCGTTCACAAAATGGAGTCTAAGGGTTTGGGACGGAAACTACGATTTAGGGGTGTTGGCTACCCTCGATTGTCACGCAAATACATAGGAATGATGTCCTAATCATTATCGGTTCTTGGACACTAAATTCGTCATGGTACGTTGATATTTTGTGACACGGGTATTGGACCTCGATATTGGGATAACAATAGGGTCCAGATTTTCAGAACCACAGTACCCATCTGCATACTGGTGGTTGGAGTGCTTAAATCTTCTGGTCGGATACCCCAGAATCAGCAGAATCAGGTTCAGGCGGAATCTCAGCAGAATAAACTTGTGGTGTGAAAAGGTGACCTCTGCTAAGTAGGAAAACTCTCCCTCAGCCAGTGGGGGTGTAAAGTGGTACACCCAGGCCATCTGAACACAACAATTCCTCTCTCTGTGTTCATATTGGCCCCTCAGTTTAAAAGTCTCGGCCAGTCTCTGCTTGGGAAACGTTTTACATGACGTGGGATCTTTAAAGAGATTTATCAAGCCTATGGCACTAAATTCCCGCTCGACATAATTTAACCATCTGATCTTGCAATGGTTCTCTAGTTTTAGTATGTCTCTAATGATCCTTTGGTTAAAGGGAACAGTATCCCGGACTGTCACTCTGCTGAACTGCTGATCTTGAGGACCTTTTTTGTGCTATGCTGCCCTGCCACTCTCTGACTCAGTTACAGGAATAATATAAGTGCATTGCACTCAGAACCAGCGCATTGCCTCCAGAACCTGGTGCATCAGAACCACGCATCGCCACTGCAGCAGTGTGAAGAGATCCACTTGACTGTGCCTCGCAGCGGAACCAGCGCCTCTCTGCTTTGGCACTTTGTGTTTTGAATTGACAAATCACCACTACTGTGTGATTGACATCGATGCATCATACTGTTGCGATCTGTATGAAGGTACCCTGTTCCCCGGGCCTGCGTGGCTCTTGTCCCCGGCCAGCGCTCCATCGTGGTTGGCCTGAACTGCTGACTTTGTTCTGGTCCAGTGCGACCAGATAATCCCCATTGGTGTTTAATGCTACTAAGCACTAGAACTCTTTTTGTTCTTTAAACATTCATAACTCGCCTCGTACTTATTGAAGTTTTGTCGTTTTGATCTTGATTTATTCCTAAAGTTCTTGTCTTTTTTTCTAAGCCAGTGTGGAGTCTTTATGTGGTGTTTTCATTGTGTTACTATGTGTATGAGTAACACAAATACTTTAAACTTTGCCTCTTTAGATAAGCCTGACTGAACCAGATACATGAATTTTTAAAGAGTAAATGAAAATATAGTGCTTGGAGTCATAAAATGCCAACCAGGGACATCTGGTCAAACTTGACCAGGGTAGATCCAAAGTTCAGGCCACAGCCTTGGCCCACTTAAAAATTTCAATGGATGGAGGATGTGTTGACATCAAAGAACCGATGCAAGGACCAGAGATGGCAATGCGTCGTTGTCAATCATTTGGATGGATGTTATGAGTTAGTTTGTTAGTTAGTTAGCGGCAGGGTCGTCGAAGTGATGTCCTCGAGTAGCAATGTGTCAAAGAGGATGCGTCGGTTCCGATCAGCGCACTGTAGATGATGAGTCTATTTTGCCGGGTTAGCACAAAAAAAATATTTTCAAGGTCCCAGGACTGAGTTGGCACCACTTAACAGGTTGTGAACTTACAGATGACAGAGTCCAGGTGCTGTTGCAGTGTTACAGGAAGTTTTTGATGTCCCTGAGACTTCAGAACAGGGGGCAATCCATCATGCCCCTGGAGTCACTCTTCGTTCAAGTGAGATGGGTGCAGTCGTTCCCTCAGCAGGGCAAAGGGTGGCAGGCAGCAAGGCAGCACAGCAGAGCAGAAAATCAGTTCTTCCAGAGCAGTTCAGCAGCATGGCCGTCCTTGTAGCAGCACAGCAGTCCTTCCTCCTGGAATAATTCTTCACATGTCCAGTAGTGTTTAGTTTGGGGGGTCAGAAACCCAGTACTTATACCCAGTTGTGCCTTTACTTAGCAGGTGATTTCAAAGAATGATTTTTGAAGTCCACAAAGGTCCCTTCTTCCCAGCCCTGGCTCCAGACTATCGGAAGTGGGTATTCAGTCCTTTGTGTGGGGACAGGACACTACCTATTCCGTTCTAAGCATCAACTCCTCCCTTCCTGCACAGGAAGAGCCATCAGATTGCAGACGAGTGCTCAGATACACCTAATCTACCAGTGTTTGTAGTTGTCGAGAGAGAATGCACAAAGTGTAGCTTTTACCTATTCCAGATGTGTATTGGAGACAGGCGTCAGGCACACAGAGCTCTAAGAGCAGAGAAATACCCACTTTCTAAATTTAGCATTTCTAAAATAGTAATGTTAAATCCAACTTTTTCCAGTAAACAGGGGTTATCATTACCATTCCTAAAATATAAAACATGACACAGCCACTCCTTTCTAATCAAGAATTACAGCTTAAAAATGTTTTTAGAAATTCCCAATGTTAACCCATGAGAGGCATAGACATAGGCCTCACAGTAGTGAAAAACATATTAGATATTTTTCACTACAGGGACCTGCAAAACTTAAAGGTACATTTTACTTACACAGCACCCTGGCCTATGGCCTTCCTTGGGGTGATGTGTAATAAAAGGGGTGTTTAAGTCTTAGCAAAGGGATTTAAATGGCTAGTTGAAGTGGCAATAAAACCGCACACACAAGCAGTGGCAGACCTGAGACATGTTAAAAGGGCTACTTACGTAGGTGGCACAATCAGTACTGCAGTCCCACTAGTAGCAGTAAATGTACAGGCCCTTCTAGGGACTTACAGATACATTAAATATCCCAATTGAGAACAAATTAATTTTACCAGGTTTAGAAGAGAGAACACAAGCACTTTAGCACTTTTTAGCAGCGGTAACCTGCCCAGAGTCCTAAAGCCAACAAAAACCAGATTAGCGAAAGGGGAGGAGGAAGGCAACAAGTTTGGGTTGACCTTTCAGAGAGGCCCATTTTCCAACCCTTATGCACTAATGGGAACAAAGTGGACTCTCACTTATTATAGAGACATATAGACTGAAATGAAGAGAGGTGGCTCTCCCTGGCCATAGACACATTGTCAATCACAGCAAAAGACATGACACTTACTAACCAAAGACACTAGTACATATATTAACTGAAAACAAGAGGGGGCTCTCAATGACCAAAGAGCTACTAACCATTAGAGGGAGCCTCTCACTTAACATAGACACATATACACTGAAAGCAAGTCGAGGCATCTCACTGTCCATAGAGACATGTTTACTAGCAGCAAGAGAGGGACCTCTCACAGACCACAGACACATACACAGTAGGGGCAAGAGAGATGCCTCCGATCAACCCTAGAGAAGTATGCATTGGACGCAGGAGAAAGGCATTCTACTGACTACAGTGAAATACTTACTGATGATAAGAGAGGTGTACTCACTGTGAAAGAAGATTTGCCTCTCACTAACCATAGAACACTTAGGCGTTGAAAGCAAATGGGGTAGAGAGATTCTTACTGATCATAGAGAAACTAAGACGGGACCTTTAACTAACCATAGAGCCACTGACTGTAAGAGAAAGGCTCTACCTTACTTTAAAGAAACATACACTGACAAGCAAAAGAGCAGCCTCTTTTTTACCTTATGCACATAAACACTGACAGCAAGATAGGAGCCCCATGAAGCAGAGAGACGTACACTGACAGCAAGAGTGGTGCCTCTCATTGACCACATAGACCTATCCAATGAATGCAAGAGAGTGGCATCTCACTTATTATAAACACATTTATATTAACAGCAAAAAGGTTTTTTGCACTGACCACTGAAACAAGTATGGAAGGGCACCTGTCATTGACCATAAAACGTACACTAAGTGCCTTGCAATACCATGAAAAATATACTAAACGCAAGAGAAACTTACAACTGTTACCATAGAAGTACATACACTGACAACAAGACGGGTGCCTTTCACTGACCATAGAAACAAATTCAGCAAAAGAGCAATAGCAAAAGAAATGCTTTTCACTGACCATAGACCTGCTGTCAGCAAAAGAGGTGTCTCTCATTGGCCATTGATGGATATAAACTGACAGTACAAGCGATGCCTCACACTCACTATAGACAGATATATGATAGCAAGACTGGCCATTCACTGACAATAGACACATACACACAGACAGCAAGAGATAGCAATGGTTGAGCATTTGCGGAGTGTGCTCGATGCAGGTCAAACGGCAGCGCTTATTTTGTTAGATCTGAGCGCTGCCTTTGACACTGTTTCCCATCGCATCCTGCTACACCGCTTGCAGGACATTGGCATTTGTGGTTCAGCTCTGCAGTGGTTCCGCTCCTTCCTCAGTGATCGCTCCTTCTGCGTTGCCACCCCTCCATTTCAGTCCAAGTACCATCCTTTGGACCTGGGGGTTCCTCAGGGCTCCTCGCTGAGTCCTACGCTTTTCAACCTGTACGTGCAGCCGCTGGCTGAGGTCGCCAGGCAATGGGGCCTAACCATGGTCTCCTATGCCGACGACACTCAGTTGGCGGTCACGATCAGCGGGGATGCCAAGCAGGACGCCCTCAGGTTCCGAAGTGGACTGAGAGAGGTGGCCAGCTGGATGAATAACAACTGTCTCCAGCTGAACGCGACAAAAACGGAGGTGATGATCGTTGGAAGGGAAGCGGATCACTGGGGGGACGGATGGTGGCCTCCGGAGCTGGGATCAGCGCCGGCCCCTGTCCTGGAACTCAGGAATCTGGGAGTATGGCTTGACCACACGCTAAGCTTTGTGACGCACACGAAGAGAGTGGCGGCCTGCTGTTTTGGAGTATTACGCGGGCTCAGACCCCTGCTCAGATTTTTTGATGCTCCTACTAGACAGCTGGTCATTCAAGCAATGATTATCTCTCGGCTGGACTACGCTAGTTCACTCCTTTTAGGAGCGAACCAAGCCGAGATTCTTCGTCTACAGCGAGTCCAGAACGCTGCGGCCAGGGCGGTGGTAGGTTTGCCCCGAACCTGCCCCACCTCTAACACTCTACGGTCCCTGCACTGGCTCCCGATAAGCAAGCGAATCCAATTTAAGGCTCTTTGCCTGGTTTTTAAAATTCTTAGAGAGTCGGCACCCGTGATCCTTAACGAACTGATTTCTCCCTACGTTCCCACCCACTCACTCCGATCCCTTGGACAAGCCTTGGTGGTGGTCCCCCGTTTTAGACTTAGTCGGATGGGGGGTCGCTCCTTCCGCGTGAAAGCTGCAACTCTCTGGAATGCGCTCCCCTTGGAAATCCGCCTCTTGAATGATTTAATATCCTTTCGTAGGGCTTTGAAAACCTTCCTGTTTTAATTTGCTCCCTGTTTTAATGCTTCTGCTTTTTGTTACTGGATCTAGTGTTGTGTTGTGTCTACCCTTTCCCTGCGCCAGGACGCTCCTTCGCTGGAGCAGCTGTGCGCATTAAAATGCAAATAACATAACATAACATAACATATAAATTCTGAAAGCAAGAGGGGTGCCTCACTGACCGTAGAGATGCTGATAGCAAGAAAGGAGTCTCTCACTGACTATTGAAACATATGCACTGCCAGCAATAAGGGGGCCTGTCACTGACCATAGGCACATATATACTGGCAGCAAGGGTACTCTCAATGACCAATGAAACCTACACTAACAGCAAAAAATTGTTGAGTGTGACTTACCACATAGAATATACACTGATAGGAAGAAGGGAATTCTGTAGGACATGGCCCACTGATATATCCATAGTTCAACTCTGTGCTACCAATTTGATATGTATTGGAGAGCTGAAAGGATGCTCTACCTCCTCTTCATACTGTAAACGATTATCTAAAAAGGAGGAAAACCCCTCAAAGCAGAACCCCTCCAAAAAAAGGGCACCAGCCAGTCCAGCCTCACCATTTTAGGGGTAAATGAGCAGGTCAGCTGAAGCCTGCATTCAGCAGAGACCATGGTTTTCAACAGCAATGGTATGAATCAACATGTGAAAAACCCCATACATTCTTACATTGGCATTCTGGGAGTCTTTGTGCTATGATTTGTAATACATTCTCTAAAGTCTTCTGCTACAATCTACAGAGCAATCTGGGGTTTATAGAGCTGCGGTTTAAAATGTATTTGAGGAAATTGTCTCACTGTGGGATCCAGAGCTACTTGGGAGGAACAGCAATGCAGTCCCAGTACATTCAGCCAGAAAAATGTATGTAGTTTTCAGTGCATTCTGGGAGATCTTGTAATGTTGTTTCAAGGGCACATTGGGAGGGTATGTGTGGTGGTTTACTATGCATTTGAGAGGTGAAGTGTAATATTCCAGTTCCATTTTCAGATGTGAAGTTATGTGGTTGAAATGTTGCTTTAAGTGCTTTGTAGGAGGTGAAGGAAAATTATCACTTGTGTTTTCACGGAGGTTTAGTGCTGTGCTTCAATGCATTCTAGGAGGTGACATTCTCTGGTCAAGAGCATTCTGGAGCTTGTAGTGGACAGAAATCTATACAAGACTGGACTGGATAAGCTCTCGCAGGTAGAATGGCTGTCCATTCATATCAGAGAAGACACTTTCAGATACATAGACCCGACATGGAACAGCTTGAGGCCTCTGACCAAGTTAGCTATCCACAACTGGAATAAGACAGTTTCAGATCTCAGATTGAATGATCAGCTCACACCAGAAAAGGTTAGATCTATGGGCTAGGAGGGCAACTCGCGTCTGAAATGGAACACCTGTGCTTGAGATCTCTCCGCCTGATTTAGGTCTTGGCAGATGGGTTACTTTGTCACAACGGTGACAGATATCCGTCCGCCAAAATTAAACCCTATACAATACAACGGTAATATCCATCACCGTTGTGATGGAGTAACCCGTTTGCCAAGATCTAAATCGGGCCCTTAGGTCTGGGAAAGATCCTCACACCTCACATAAGACGGTTGAGGTCTCCCTGGCTGGGTCAGTGACTCACACCTGACTTAGTCACCCGATCTCAATTTTGGATGAGCTACTTACCGCTGATGTAGGGACAGATTGAGATTTCTTTATTGGGTGAGAGTCTCCCACTTGGCTTATGAACGCTTGAGATCTGAATTCTGTTTGAGCTCCTTATACCTGAGATAGGGCTTGCTTGAGATCTCTGTTCTGAGAGAGTAACTCACTCCTGTCTTGGGATTTGTGTTCTGAGTGAGCTGCACACACTTGACATAATGACAACTTCAGACGTCCAAGCAGGACCAGCTACTCATACGTGACTTATGAAACCTTGAGATCTGTGTTCTGGGTGAGATACTCATCCCTGACACTGCAAGATCCTGAGATCTCAGCACTGGGCAACATTCTCACACCTAAAATGGGGCAGCCTGACTTATCTGTACTGGTTGCAGTACTCACACTAGACATCTGATAGTTGGAGGTCTCTGGACTAGGTAATCCATTTTCATTGTCTGACATGAGTTGGTTTAAAACCCCTGCACTGGCTGAGCTGATCACATCTACCGTAGTACATATTTCCTGAACTTTAAGGACTAGGTGAGATTAAGACACCTGACATTGAACAGCTTAACATCTTAGGAGCTAGTGTAGAACTCACCTGTGACATGAGGCAGTTTGAGATCTCTGCCCAAGTGGCAAGCCATGGTTGGAATGTCGGTTTGAAATTATGATTGTGCACCTTTCTAATTGCCCCAAATCTCTCCAGGTGCGTGATTGGTTCCCAATCTGGGTACCCCACCCTTGCTTTATTCATATGTTTGAAAGAGTAGGTGAACACATTGTGTCTGTTTGAGGCATTCTTTGAGTTGAGGGCAGAAGGCTTTTTGTGTGCAATGTACATAATTGTCTGTCCTTTCACCCAGGAAAAAGGCTTTTGTTCATGTCAAACAAGTAGACATGCTTTTGGAACCAGAGGCTGGATATCCTTGTGAATTAAAGCAGACATTTTCAGTCTGGGCTTTAGATACCCTTTTGTATTCCTGGATGTAGGACTCAGCTTAGACACTAAGTGGGGATCTGGTCAGGTCCTAAGCGTTGAAAGCAAATTATCCACTCCAAGAATTCAATAGCCCAAACATTAACACTTTGCTATAGACTTGATGGGATTTTGTGGTAAGGGTAGATAACGAGCAGATATGGGAGGGGTTATAAATCAAACACAACTCCCTCCCCTGTCAGAGTAAACAGGGGAAACTAAGTCATGTCAACAGATGGAAAATATACATAATATACAAGAAACAAAATATAATATGCAAAGAGAATGATTTAATGCACAAGTCAAAGTGTTAATTTCCATTAGGATTTTCAACATGACTACAGCCCGAACCGCTGGACAGAATGACATCACATTTGGCAGAAAGGTAGCTCTTGGACCAGAAAGAGTGTTTATTGTTATTTGTTGAAATTCAGTCAGTAGTTTTGGGGAAATTAAAATCTTGTATATCTAGAGATGTTGACCCCGTACAGTCCCCGTGCTGAAATGTGAGTGGCTGCCAACACTTCAAGCAGAAAGCATTGTCAGCCATCTTGAAATCGGCATCATCCGAGTGCCCAAACAAAATTAAAAGAAAAGAAAAGGGGGCAGGGTAGGAAAACCTCGACCCCTAGGACTCCTGGGGGGGCAGTGCTGCAAAACAATGTAAAATAAGAAGTGCAGGCTCTCACAGTTGTCTACAATTTAGCAGCCAGGTGGGTATGGTCCTGGGGCATGGGGGCCTATAGAACATTTAAAGGAGCGTGGCCCCTCTCCTTGGACATTTCTATGACCTGGAAACCATCACCTCCCTGATCCTTATATTTTCTTTCGAGGTCTGTGTGGAGCACCCCGGGCCCGGAAAACGGCCTCCTCCCTGTGGCTAAATCTAACTAAATTAGGGGGGCTTCATTGACGCCCCTGTGATCCACCACCTCCCGGCGCTAATTTATTTCTAATGGAGGTCTCCCGGATCCCGCTCTGGCACTGGGTGCTCCCACCTCCCCAGAACAAAGATGTTGTTTTTAAAATGGGAGTGGGTCCACATCTCCCAGGCTGTTCTTGGCACAGGTGACTGCAATCTCCCTGGGGCTGGCCCTTCTAAATCAAAGGAAGGGTACACACGGCCTCCCCCTTGGCACTGCCACCCCCAGGACCAGCTCCTGTCAAGTCACAGCAAACACTTAGCTTTCAACAAGCGAGAGCTGACAAAATGCTCTCACTTGCTGGAAGCAGAGCTTTCATCTGTTTCATTGCCCGTTGTCAAGGGTGCAGAGAAAAAGACGAAAGATTGCTTTGACTGACAGGTTGCTGCATTTCAGAAGCCCCCTGGCTATCAGAGCAATGCCTGCTCCCACAGGAGGTGGGAAGCCAGTAGGGAACACGGGGGCCTTCAGGCTTACCCTACAGTCCCATTGCACACTGGATGCCCTGGGGGCACCCAGGAAAGATGGCCGGGCTCCTGGAGATGGGGTCACCGGGCCGAAATAGGTCCAGGGAGGGGTGTCGCGCAGCACTCCACCCCTAGTATAATGGCCAGGCTGCAGGGGATGGGGTCCCCCGGGCCAAAATTGGAAGGGGAGGGTTGGGGCTGTGATGTCCCCGCCCCTATTAATAAAAAATAAGATGAAAGGACAGGCCTCGGGGATGGGGACCCTGGGGCCGAAATCAGCCTGGCGACGGGGGCCATTCGCCCTCCTCCCTCATTTGCATATGGCTGGTTCGCAGGCGATCTGGTCCCTGGGGCCGAAATTGTCCGGGGGAGGGGGCCGAGAGGCCCCCTTTTCATTTGGCCACACGCACACATTTTATATGTTTCATTCAATCATGGAATCCATGTGAGGCCACTAGTAATGATTTCTTATCTTATTCTTGGTTAGGTTACACCCTAGATGACCTTCATGTGCTACTTTGATCAATTGATCATATAGTCCTTGTGGGGGGGCACCAACTTGTCTGCTCTACACACATAGCAATTCCCAAAAATCTTTGACAGTCTCTTCAATTTGATGACACTTCCTTGGCTACCCTTGTTCTATCAATTCCTTAAAACTTTCCAAGTATGATCAGCAGACATATTTTCTTTCTATTTACTAGGGTTTAACCCATCTAAGACTGCTGCCACTACAAATTCTTCTACATTTTCATTCCCAACATCTTAATTAGGACTTGGCAATCTGTACATACACGAACGTCTTTCTGCGAGGAACATAGGGGCCCATTAGGATGTCGGGCGGATTGCCCCCGCCAGGCTGGCGGGGGCAATCCGCCTGACATCCTTCCCTGAATTCCCCCCGCCATATTTTAATGGCGGGGGGGACGCAGTGGAGCAAAACACCACTCGCCACTTTTCCGCCCCGGTCGCTTAGCGGCCGGGGCGGAAAATGTTTAATATGGTGGCGGTGTCTATTAGACACTGCCAGCCATATTACAATGGGCTTTGGTAGATGCCTTTCCGTGGCGGCGATGCCGCCACGGAAAGGCATGCGGTCTTCACTCTGGGGGCCCCCTGCGGGCCCCCAGAGTGAAGGAGGGGTGGGAATTGCACATGGGGGGTACTCATTTGCATAAACAAAGCGGCAGGCACCGCGCGGTGCCTGCCGCTTTGTTAATGCAAATGCTGAAAAGCATTTCTAGCATTGTGGCGGGCGGTGCAGAGAGCACCACCCGCCACAATGCTAGAAATGCAGGATGTGCCCGCCACAGTGGCAGGCACATCCTAATGCCACCCCTGGGACCCCCGCCCTTATGGCGGGTGGTCCCAAACCCCGCTAGGATGACGGGCAGACAAAGTCCGCCCGTCATCCTAATGACCCCCATAGTATTTGGTTAAATTGAAAACTTCTAATCCCAAGAACCACCTAGAGATTATGGGTGTGGTTCTCTCCACACTTTTAGTAGAGAAAGCAGACACTAATGGTTTATGATCTGTCCTTAGTACAAATGGTATGCTCAACAGAAACTATTTAAAATTACAAACTAATTCTTCACTCTCCGTCACGGAATACCTGGACTCAGCTTTGGGTAATGCACGAGAAACAAATGTAATTATTCTTTGCCTCTCCCTCTACTCTTTGTCTGAAAGTGGCTCCTATTATTTGATCACTGGCATCAGCAGTTGGTATGTTATGTTTTTTTTGTATCAACACTGCCTGAGAAAGAGGCAATAAAGATTTCCTTCTTGACACTCCTTACCCTGTAAAAGCTTTCATTTTTCTTTAACAGCTTCCTTATGGGATGAGTCAAGCTAGCAAAATAATTAACACATTTAGACTAACATTCCGAAAGTCCCACAAATGATTTGACCTCATCTTTGTTGTTAGAATTAGGGGCATTGTTTATGGCTTCTTCTAGATCATGGTTAGGTTTAATTCCATCTATGGATATTTCATTGCCAAGTTGCGCCACTTTAAATGTTGTCTTAATTAATAGCAATGCCAGCATTTTTTAATCTTCTCAACAGTATCCTGAGTTTCTCATCATGTTTCCCTTCTTATTCACTTTCGATTAACAAATCATCTTGGAAGCACAATACATTTTCAATCCTGTTCAAACCTCGCTGCATTAATCTCTGATATACTGCAGCCACGGGTTCCAGTCTAAAAGGCATACTAAAAACTTATAAGCTCCAAAAGGCATTAAAAAGGAGGTGACTGGCTTGCTATCCAGGTGGAGTTCCACCTGATGCTATGCCAGGTTCACGACCGCCTCCTGCTCCATTTCTCTCTGTCACAAACCCCTTCTGCTCCTTCTCTGTCACAACCCCCTCTTGTATCCTGCGCTTAGTGGTCTAGTGTGCAGCGTTCATGTTGCTTTACCCCTATGGTGCCCTATGCATGCTATGGTATCATAAATGTTGTTTACCCAACATCCTCCTGACCGAAGTTCCCCTAGCACCCTCATAACTGATGTTCCCCAACACCCTCATGACTGATGCTTCCCCAGCATCTTCATGAACGATGTTCCACCAGCACCCCATGACTTATGTTTCTCCAGTATCCCTCATGGCTAGTGTTCCCCCAGTGCCCTCATGACTGATGCCTCCACAGTACCCTCATGACCAATGCTTCCCCAGCACCTGTAATTTCCATTACGTTTGAACCCCTGCAAGCATTCCCCAAACCCTGTTAACCAATGGATTAACTGTTTTCGTTGTTACTAGGACCTTGGTGTGGTTTCCCATTGAACCCCTGTAGTCTTCCCCAGAATCCCACAAGGCAATGGAAAGCCTTGCTCTCATTGTTAACGGGGCCTTAGTCGTTTTCCATTATGCATGCTCGAGCAAAAACAATACATTTGTTTCCTGTTATTTGGTTCCGATCAACAAGTTTCACCTGCCCATTCTGTACAGTCATTGAGATTGTACTAAAATGTGTTTTTGCCCAAGGTTCGAGAACCTTCCAGATGGCCATATGCCCCATATGCCACACATGATCTAGCTACATCTATTGAACCTTCCAAAGGGTATATAAACTCCACTCAAACTTGAATCGTGGCCTGGTCTCGCTCACTGCGGGGCAACCTTCACCCTTCTCCCTCATGTGAAGAATCCTGCTAGAACCGAGAAGCGCTCCAGTCTCCTTCAAGTTTCATCCAAACCAGTGTTTTCCGTGGCACTAGCTCCCTCAGCCTCTTCCTCCTCGCTCCCTCCTGAACAGCTACTCCGAACACCTGTGTCTCCCTGAGTCAAGGCTTTGAGATCTTCTTCAAACTTCAGATAAGTTGAAGAACTAGGCTAGGTACCTGATATTAGGTTAGTGCGCACTAAGCATCCTACAGCAGTAAGACGCAGTAAGACAAGACCGAGTATTTCCATTTTCGAAGACTTTAGACTTTTCTTCCGTTACCACTCTGTGATTAACTCCAGCGCTTCTTCTGTGTTTAGCCTCCAGTTCCTTCCTACAACCTTGATGCTAGAACTATAACTGTGCAAGAATTAAAGAGTTTAGTCCTGTGTTTCTCTGATGATCTTTAGTGCCAAGTGAAAGCCCTTTAGTCTTTGATATATACATCAACCTTGTACCCCACCCTGTGTTTCGTGTGTACCCCTAGGAGCACAAGTAAATTCAATATTTGCTCCCAGTGTATCCTTAGGAGTGCAAGTAACTCAAACCTTTGCACCAAGAGTATCCCTAGGAGTGCAAGTAACTCCAACCTTTGCTCCGAGTGAATCCCTAGGAGTGCAAGTAACTCCAACATTTGCTCCGAGTGTATCCTGGGGAGTGCAAGTAACTGCAATTTGTATTTCAAGTTAATTTCTAGGAGTGCCACACTCTAATTTGTGATTTGGGTTATTCAGCTCTCATGCCGAGCTGCTGATGAAACCTGTAAGTTTATGACACTGAATCTAATGTATGATTCATTGTATGTTAGTGTACTGATGGTAACTGCCTCCTCTTGTTATTTCCAGTACATTGCAATATCGCAAATCCAGAGGTTCTGGTCCACTGCATATTGACCACGCAAACATAGGTCTGAGAAGTGACATCTCCTGCTACCCAGTACAGCACAGCCGCATAGCAGATCCAGTCTCTCTTTTCTTATTTTATCACAAGCCCCCTCCCCCCAGGGGGACTGTGTGATATCTAAGGTTTCAGTTCTTTCACTTGCATTGTCCTTGGGAGGAATAGGAGGTTCAGCATCGGCTCCAGTGTCATTTCTGCAGTTGGAACAAGGCGAGTGCATGACAGCCGGACAAAGATTAACTACAGAGAAAAAAATGGCATCACCTATTAAGCTTAACATCTCATTAATGTCAGGCAATGGGTGAAGATGCACCCAAATGTTGGCATATACATCTGTAAGATCAACCCATAAGTGAATAGAGGTACCTTTTGACTTGAACACTACAACAATAGAAGAGACCAATTGCACACTTTGGACTGGTTCATTTACCCCTTATTTTGTTAATTTCTTCAGCTTCTCCATTACTGGTTCACTCATCACTTACACAAGTCTTTAATTTTATCTTATGTTGGACAACTTTTAAAAGTCCTAGCTTGTCTGTAAGAAATTCAGAAATGTCATCAAATAGCTCCCTGCCCCATATCGACCTTTCTACCACCAAAACAGGTATATCTGGAGTAGGATCAAGTTAGATACCTAGATCTTTCTGCTGTCTTGAACCTCAAAGATTGAGCCTCTTTTAGCCATGTATAAATTGCCTACTGTGCTCCTGTTTCTAAATAATTTTTCGCTATAGATATACTTTCTAGGGGAATGGGATCTTTGTTGTAACCAACTGGTTTTACACCTGGTTGCTGTAGGATAGAGGTTTCCAATTCAAGGATTGCAAAAACAACAAGTGATGGACTGAATGTGGATCAATGTCACACACTCCCCCAGTCAAAAGATCTGGGCCCAAATCCATCGTTTTTTTGCACTCCACACCACCCTGGGTTAGACAATGGCGATATGCAAATCAGCTCTGACCCTGTTGCCCCATGGGAACAGTCCAGTCCGAACTACTAAAGCCATGTCTTTCCCAGAACGGAATCAAGCATCCGAGGACCGGACCGGTTTCGAGGTAACACCTCTCTTCAGCCCGGCTAGCTTGACTCCAAGTGGTGTGGAGTGCCTGGGACCCACGTCTGGGCATCCCCAGCGCACTTAGGGCGGCAATTGCAAAAACAACAAGTGATGGACTGAATGTGGATCAATGTCACACACTCCCCCAGTCAAAAGATCTGGGCCCAAATCCATCGTTTTTTTGCACTCCACACCACCCTGGGTTAGACAATGGCGATATGCAAATCAGCTCTGACCCTGTTGCCCCATGGGAACAGTCCAGTCCGAACTACTAAAGCCATGTCTTTCCCAGAACGGAATCAAGCATCCGAGGACCGGACCGGTTTCGAGGTAACACCTCTCTTCAGCCCGGCTAGCTTGACTCCAAGTGGTGTGGAGTGCCTGGGACCCACGTCTGGGCATCCCCAGCGCACTTAGGGCGGCAATTGCAAAAACAACAAGTGATGGACTGAATGTGGATCAATGTCACACACTCCCCCAGTCAAAAGATCTGGGCCCAAATCCATCGTTTTTTTGCACTCCACACCACCCTGGGTTAGACAATGGCGATATGCAAATCAGCTCTGACCCTGTTGCCCCATGGGAACAGTCCAGTCCGAACTACTAAAGCCATGTCTTTCCCAGAACGGAATCAAGCATCCGAGGACCGGACCGGTTTCGAGGTAACACCTCTCTTCAGCCCGGCTAGCTTGACTCCAAGTGGTGTGGAGTGCCTGGGACCCACGTCTGGGCATCCCCAGCGCACTTAGGGCGGCAATTGCAAAAACAACAAGTGATGGACTGAATGTGGATCAATGTCACACACTCCCCCAGTCAAAAGATCTGGGCCCAAATCCATCGTTTTTTTGCACTCCACACCACCCTGGGTTAGACAATGGCGATATGCAAATCAGCTCTGACCGCCCTAAGTGCGCTGGGGATGCCCAGAAAAAACGATGGATTTGGGCCCAGATCTTTTGACTGGGGGAGTGTGTGACATTGATCCACATTCAGTCCATCACTTGTTGTTTTTGCAATTGCCGCCCTAAGTGCGCTGGGGATGCCCAGACGTGGGTCCCAGGCACTCCACACCACTTGGAGTCAAGCTAGCCGGGCTGAAGAGAGGTGTTACCTCGAAACCGGTCCGGTCCTCGGATGCTTGATTCCGTTCTGGGAAGGACATGGCTTTTGTAGTTCGGACTGGACTGTTCCCATGGGGCAACAGGGTCAGAGCTGATTTGCATATTGCCATTGTCTAACCCAGGGTGGTGTGGAGTGCAAAAAAACGATGGATTTGGGCCCAGATCTTTTGACTGGGGGAGTGTGTGACATTGATCCACATTCAGTCCATCACTTGTTGTTTTTGCAATTGCCGCCCTAAGTGCGCTGGGGATGCCCAGACGTGGGTCCCAGGCACTCCACACCACTTGGAGTCAAGCTAGCCGGGCTGAAGAGAGGTGTTACCTCGAAACCGGTCCGGTCCTCGGATGCTTGATTCCGTTCTGGGAAGGACATGGCTTTTGTAGTTCGGACTGGACTGTTCCCATGGGGCAACAGGGTCAGAGCTGATTTGCATATTGCCATTGTCTAACCCAGGGTGGTGTGGAGTGCAAAAAAACGATGGATTTGGGCCCAGATCTTTTGACTGGGGGAGTGTGTGACATTGATCCACATTCAGTCCATCACTTGTTGTTTTTCCAATTCAAGGATAGCATGTACGGTGTCACTGTCAATAAAAGCAAAAAGGGAGCATGATACGTAAATACATTGATTCTCTGACCTTCCATCACAATTTCACAACAAAGAAATTTTAATATTTCCATTTTGTCATTGTCTTGCAAAGGCAAACATTTCTTGATTGACTTCATTGTTTTCCATGTTATTGAGTGTCTTGTTCCCAGAATCCCTGCATACTCTGGCAAAATCTACTCTATGGTTACATTTTCTACACAAGCACCACACCTGTAGCTTTACAATTACAACTGTTGGTTATATGTCCAGCGCTACCACATCTAAAACATTTAAGCTTATTCTCCTGATGTGGTTTTCTCTCACTGTTGTTACCATTATAGTATTCATTTTTTATCAGTATTACTAAAATGATCCTTAATTTCATTAACTTGATGCTCATTTGGTATCTTCATGTCCTTGAAATAATCCTCTGAGTTTTCTACACTCTTTGCTATGTCTATAGCCTCTTTAAGATTAGGGTTTCTAGTTAGTATTTTTTCTGAATTCTGGGGTTGTTGATACTGATACTGACAGGGTTGTCAACACAAGCGACAAATTGATCTGTTATAAGGGAATCCCCTTACAAAAGCAATATAATTTGAAACTTTATATTTTTTCATACCCAAAATCTTATGTCTTTCTAATACAATGTTCATTGTTATGTCCGATTGTTCATCTAGTTTGTTAATTGTAATTATATACAAATCATTATCACCAGATCCATCTGCATTTCCTTCAGGGTTAGGAACACTTCCAAATACTTTCCTGTCTTCTTTCCAAAATTGTATATCAATAAGTGTTGTTTTCTAACAGAGGAAAACTTATAATCGTCAATGACAATCAACTATGAATTAAATAACTTCACCCATCTTTTCCAATGCAATGGTGGTTCGCCTGATTCTGATGGAAATGGCGGCTGTTGACTCATACTTGCTGCAACCATTGAATTGGATTAGCTAGAATTATACCTTGCAAACTACTTGGAGGATTCAAAATCAATAGGTATAATATACTATGTAGAATTACTTATTAACCATAAAACCAATCCATTTGAAAAAGGTAACTATTGTGTCTTTAATTGTTTACACATATGTCAATGTAAAAAAATAAATACTGTTTCTAATATGAATCCCAATATAATACAATAACAATTGGTTCTTAATATGCTCATAGCTAAGAAAAATAACTATACAGCTCATTAATTAAAAACAAAATAAGCAATCACTGTATGCAAAAATGAGGATGGAGCTCAATGTCATGGAAACACCTTCTTTGAAAATAGCCTGTCAAGTGAGTCAGGGAGAGTTCCTCAAAGACATGTTCATGTGTAGCGTCCTGATCCCACCTCACAGTAAGGAGTCAAATACAGGGGGATATATATCATTGATGAAAACAAACTACATGAAGAGGTTTTGACATTTTTTGCAGCATTGCAAATACTGCTGCGTGACATCTTGCCTGTCGCTCTGTGGATAGGAACATCCAATGCCATCTAGGGCCCTATTAGGTATGCAGCGCATTTTCGTAGTTAGCGTTTCAAAAGGTGCGGCCGTTGCTAACTAGTAAAATGCGCCGCATTGTAATGAATGCGCTGCTCCCAGGGCAGCTGCAAACTCGTGCTACCCTGAGGGCAATGTGTTTAGGTAAAAAACGGAGCAGCTGCTTTGAAGCCACTATGTGTTTCACTGTTCAGGCAGCAACTAGACTGCACTTTAAAGGGGAATTTGAGATCCCCTTGAAGGTGGGTGTAGTGAGTGACTGCATCCGTCTGTAAGGGGATGTCTGGAGGGTCCATGGAACCCTCTTTTCCTCTCCAGAGGGCTCCCACCATGGAGCCCACTCAAAATGTGCCACATTCTAGGTGGGGTACTTTCAGTGTGTCTTCTAACAGCTTCTTTGCCTCTGTGCCCACGTCTGTGACATGGTGTGGGCGCAGAGGCAAAGGGATTAACTCGTTTGATTGGGGCCATGACCCCCATGCAAATGAGGGAATGCACTCTGCTGATAGCACTGTCGCTTTATGTGCACAAGCATTATCAGTATTACAGAAGGGGACAGAAGAGCCTGCAGCCCCATCTGTTACACCAAAATGCCCCAAGGGCACACAAAGTTAGTTACCTCAAAATTTACCTTGCAGTGTGGTGAGAGTCTATGCAAAATGCTAAGCCCTTCCCTCATGATCCAATGCCACACCTCAGGGAAGGCTTGAACAGCTGCGCATTATCCCACCTCCCTCTGGGTTGTAAGGACAATCCTATACCATGCCTCATAGAAGGCTTAGGAAGACTTGATGTGTTGCTAGCAACACCCTTTTCCGATACACCATAGCAGGCTCAAAGTAGACTGCAGTTTTCGTCAAGGATGCCACCTTACGAAAGGCTACGAAGGCTCAGAAAGTTCAATAAGCTCACCCAAAAGGACTTGATGCGTTAATCTACTTACCTTTCAATGACCTGTATGGTCCTCCAGTCTTCTTAGACCAGTAAATGTGTAATAACTGGACACATCCCAACATCAGTGTTCATATGTTTATTTGACTAACACTAAAACCCCGCAGACATGAATCAGCATTAGTTGGCATGTGGTCACGCATCGCAGTCGCAGTCGCAACGGTCAGCTGGGGAAGCGCTTGCAACCACCAGTATGACGGAACACACTGCCCAAGTGGTAAACATACACACTGGGCAGATACTACATATCTCTTTTTCTTTAACAAAACAAAACATGTCAACCAAAAGCTCATATTAGAATGATAGCAAGATGATAATAAGTGAAAAGAAAATAAGGTTTAACAAATGTTAGCTGTTACAAAAGGATACTATAATAACATTTCTAGAATAAAAAAAAACTGAAATCAACTAAATGAATATGTTGAATGCTGTATGTACTATACAACAGCAAACAGTACAAATACACAATGAGAAAACAATCTTCCTAAATCTCAAGAGCATATCTGCATGTCTAACACTTCTGTGCAAAGCTTCTGAGGATACCTTGGAGCTTTTTTGTAGACAAAAAATAATCTTATTTTCCGGACAGGAAACTAGTGCCCCTCCAGTGAAGAGTTTAGAATCAACTTTGACAACCTTGGAAATGTTCCACTAATTTGAACCATTTACACGTACAACAGTACCGCAAATCTTATCAATCCTTATTGGCTTCACCTTTCACCTTTCACCACAAATGTACTTTTCATAATACAAACAACATCACCCACCTCAAAACCTTTACTGCTTACACTTTTCTTCTTGTCATAAAACATCTTTTGTTTCATTTGAGCATGCTTCACCTTGGGTCTCACACTGTTGTCTAAGTCAGACACTGATGTACTCTGTTTTAGATATTTGGACATCCAGGCTGGCCCAAACTCAGAAGCAGGCTTTCTCCCCCTCAATAATTCGAAAGGAGAGACACCAGTAGATGAATGTGATGTTGTTAAAAAGAAAACCACAATATTGTTATAACAGCTACTGGAGTAACACACTTATGTACAATTGCCCAGCATATATATTCACCTAAAACCCTGTTCAAGCACTCAACCATGCCATTAGTTTGAGGGTGGTACAATGAACTCTTAAGGTGTTTTACTCCACTTTCTTTTTAAAATGATTCAATTTCTGAAGAAACAAACTGAACCCCATTATTAGACGCAATCTGTTTTGGAAACCCCTCACACATGAACACTTCCTTGAAAAAGTCTACTACTGCTTTCTAATCAGGTTCACCTATAAATTTCACTTCTGGAATAGAAATCGGCCATGACCAGAGCGAAATGTGAATGAAGGGGTAACAACTGGAAATATTCCCCACTCTACGCTTTGTAAGGGTAGCCCCCAGATGTCAATCATGGGCCTTGAATAACAGACAGTATCTGACACTTTCTGGTGGAACAATTTTCTAAGTTCTCATCACTAGACCATTTTCTATAAACAACTCATCACACACCTTGAAGTAAGGTTGCAAGTTTATTCGAAGATTCCTTTCTATAGGCCACCCTTCGACAATGAATTTGGTTACAGACTTCAAAATGCCATTGTGCTCAGCAGCCCTTCTCCAATTCTCCTCCGAAATTGCACATGCATTATCAATTTCTAATGCTGCTACTATACAATCATCTAGATCTTCATCATTAAATGAATTATCATTGTTGTTTTTAGTATGTCCTGACTCTTCAATGTTCATAGGAAAACATGAGAGAGCATCAGCACAAATGTTTTTGCCACCTGGAATATGTTCAACATTAAACTGATACTGAAGCAGTCAATCTGGCTATACGGGGTGTGTAGTTTTTGCGAAATGCATCTTCCAAAATAGACACCAAAGGAATATGGTCCATTTGTAATACAAACCTTCTACCCCACTGATAGCTTGTACATTTTTCAATAGCCCACCAACACACTAAGAGTTCATTTCTGATCACAGAATAATGCAATTCAGTATTTCTAAGTACTCTTGATGCAAATCTAATGGTATGCTCTTCCCTGTCAGCCTGTTGTGTGAGTAATGCACCCAGCCCAATGTTACTTGCATCAACTGTCAACACACATGGAAGAGAAGGATCATAAGGCTTCAAAGACTTAACCTCACTCAGTTGTTTCTTTAGCCAAACAAAAGTTGCCTCACACCCATCATCCCACTCAAAATCAGTATTTCATTTCAACAGATTAGAGATAGGCCTGACTTTAGATGCATAATCAGTACTGAATTGTGAATATAATCCACATAAACATAAAAAAGATTTAACACCATTTTTATGTTGTGCAAGGGCCTCTAGAATTGCTTTAACTAAACCTGGTCTTGGCTGTACTTATTTTATAGATATGATATATCCTAGATATTCCACTGACTCCATTCTAAATTCAAATTTTTCCCATTTTAGAACTACCTCTTGCTCTTGAAAGATATTTAACACTCTGTGCAACATTTCTTCATGGATCATTTCATCTGGAGCATAGATAAGAACATCAACTTGAAAAATTGCTTTTAAAATTTTTTTTTTAATAACAAATAAGATACAACAATAACAGGCAAGGCATTTAGATACAGTACAGGTGATCATGTGTCGTAGAGAGCGTTACTCCAAGTACTCAGGAGAAGTAATACACTTATAATCCGTTGATAGGGGGGGGCAGTGGGGAAACAGTGCAGCACTCGTAGTATTAAACAGTACATGGAACGTCATTTAGGGGGATAAGGGAACATCAGGTAATAAGTCTTGCGGGGGAGTACAAATATTTCCACGATAGGCATTCCACTGAGACCAGACTCTGTTCCATTGCCTAGGCCTACCCCGAGCCACATACACCGTTTTCTCCCTAAGCATGCACCAATCCATGCCCTCCTTCCACACCAAGACCGGGGTGACCTCTGGGAACCCCACAACTGTGCGATGTCTCTCTTAGCTATCATGTTACCAAGGGTCGCCCAACGGATCTGAGCCACAGTGTAATCATTCGGCTCCCACACATTCAGCCGGCAGCGCCTAGCTTCAGGCAGCAACGACACTCCGGTAACCCTCTCCATCACCGCGTGCAATCAGGCCCAAAACTCCGCCACCGCCGAACACTCCCACAGAATGTGGAGGAAGGTTCCTGGCATGCCACAGCCACGCTTACACAACCCATCCAGAGAATGGCCCATTCGCACCAGACTCGGACCAGTGACATAGACACGGTGAAGGATCTTAAGTTGGACAAAGCGAAGACGGGCAGGAATGGCAACCTCCTTGGGCGACGACAATGCGGATTGCCAGTCTTCGTCATCTAATTCCAGCCCTTCCTCAGTCCATACCGCTCTGAGACGCACAAGTAAATCAGTACGATTATTAATCAATTTTTTATAAATCAATCAAATCATGCTGTCAGGAACATAACCGTCCAGTATACGGTCCTCTAAAGGAGAGGACTCGGGGACGTCAGTGCCTGCAGCGAAAACCGACAGCAAGGCATGGCGCACCTGCACGTATCTGAAAAACTCCTTGTCTCCGAGCTCATATTCCGTCCTCAGCGCTTCAAAGGTTTTAACATTTCCCTTGGTCCAGAGGTCACCCACTCTACTGATACCAATCATGTCCCATTTCTCAAAACCTTTTGTTCTCCATAAGCAACCCAATCTTTCGGAGGCATAAAACGGAGCCGCACGAGTCAATCTACCACCCCATCCCAAAGACGCATTCACATCTCGCCAAACTCGCACAGCAATCTTAGTGGGCCCAGTTAACGTCCTGCAAATCCCTTTGGAATAAAGCGCCCTACTGTAATTTCCGCCCAGTAAAAGGTGTTTATCCATCTCAAAAGCCGGTGAAGGACCCGGTGCGTAAGTTGCATGGTTAATCGCACTCAATTGAGAGGCCCAATAGAAACGCTTGATGTCTGGGAAAGCGATAGCCCCATCGTACCAAGGGAGCGTAAGCTTGGGGAGAGCAATACGCGCATGTCCATCCCAAAACAAACGACGCTGTAGGCTCTCCACTTCCCGAAAAAACCCGGAGGGAATAGGGTCAAAGGAATTTTAAAGTGTGTACAAAAATCTCGGCAGCGACATAATCTTAAACAGAGCAGCACGCCCAAGCGGCGACAGCGGTAACCGACGTCGCCGCGAGACATCGAGTTTCAGTCGTTGGAGCAGGTTGCGCTCGTAGCGAACAACAGGATCAAGGGAAATATAAATCCCCAATACTTGAACCCTGACTCGGTGACTTGGATCGGGAATCTGCGAGGCAGCGTGGGAAGCCCTCCTGCTAACACATAGACACAGGATTTCGTCCAATTAATAACAAGACCTGAGTTCTTCCCAAATGAAGTCAAAACATCAAAGAGCACATTCAAGGATTTCTGGCGAGATGTGAGGTACAAAAGGATGTCATCCGCATAAAGCGAAATACGATCCTCGAAGTCCGGAGTCCACCTAATGCCCTTTATCGAGGGTTCCCAACGGAGCCATGCGGCCAATGGTTCGAGCGCAAGGGCAAAAAGCAACGGAGACAACGGGCAGCCCTCCCGAGTGCCCCGTCCAAGGGTAAAAGTACCAGATACCTTCCCATTAACCACCACCTGAGCCAGAGGCTTCTCATAAAGAAGTTTCACCCACGCAATGAATGCAGGGCCAAAACCAAATTTGGCGAGAGCCGCCCAGAGATAAGGCCATTTGATAGTATCAAAGGCCATGGTGGCATCCAATAAAGCCAAAATGGCCGGCTCAGAGAGAGTCGCGGCTCTCGCGAGAACTCCATGAAGCCGCTGAAGATTAAGGGCAGTATTGCGATGCGGGATAAAACCGGATTGATCCGGATGGATCAAATCACAGATCACCTTAACCAAGCGGTTAGCAAGCAATTTAGCTAAGATTTTGGGTTCACTGTTTAAAAGGGAGATGGGCCTATAAGAGGCACAATGGTCGCGCGGCTTACCCTCCTTGTGTATTACCACGATAGAGGCCAGCCGTTGATCAGGAACATCTCCCTTAGATAGGGCACCATTTTGTCAGGCCGCAGTTTATACAATTCAATAAGCAAGCCATTGGGCCCCATAGCCTTGCCAGAACAAAGGGAGCGGATGGCAATCGCTATTTCGTCTGTCGTAAGCGGTGCGTCCATGAAATCTCTATCAACATTAGAGAGACAGGGCAATGCAATGTCCCGCAATAACAGCTGAGAATCCTCCTCGTCCCTATCACAAACTGAAGAATACACAGTACGGAAATGATCCACAAAACAGTCAATAATACCAGTCGGGTCAGTCACACATACTCCATCCGACCTATCAATCATAGGAACCTCACGATTCGCTCTTTCCTTTTTATCAAGCCACGCAAGCAATTTACCAGCCTTGTGACCCACATCATACAGCCTACCCTGTTGCTCTCTGTTCATAACCTTAGCAGCATCAATCACCAGGGCTTTATAATGAGATTGTTTTAAGCTAAGGGAGTGGAGTTTGGCACGGGTGACACCCGCCTCGAGGTCACTCTCAAGCACAGTTATTTCGGCTTCAATGCGGACCAATTCCTCACATTTGGCCTTCTTGGCACCAGTAATTAACGACAGTGAATGTCCACGTATAACAGTCTTAAAAGCCTCCCACAATGACACAGATGAAGAAACAGATCCCACATTATCGAGGAAGTAATGATCAATAGATTTTATCAGCTCCGAGCGGAATTTAGGATTCCGGAGATACCAGGGGTTGATGGGAGCAACTCTGCCCTCGCTGCGCACCCCAGCTTCCACACAGAACCATAAGGGGGAATGATCTGAAAAGCCCCTGGGAAGGTGTCGGATTTCCCTAATAGAGGAGGATTGAGCCGCCGGCATTAGGAGATAATCAAGCCTGGAGAGGCTCCCGTGGCCACCTGAATGGAAGGTGTATTGTAACTGCACCGGATGCATCAACCTCCAACTATCCACAAGCCCGAAAGTTTCCAAAAACCCACTCATCCATAACTGAGACCTAGCCAGATCTCTGGGAGGGTAGCGATCCGAAGTACCAGAGACAACAGAGTTGAAGTCCCCACCCAGGATTAGAAGACCTTCAGGAAGCCCTAGAACCACCCGTCCAATATCAGCAAAGGTGGGAGTTTGCAGGCCAGGGGGGACATAGATTGAGAGTATGGAAAGCGTCTTCCCCTCCCATTTACCAGTGAGCACGGCGTAGCGCCCTCTATCATCAAGTATTACATCATCAATCTCAAAGGGAAGGGAAGACCGGACCAGAATACCCACCCCCCTAGAGCCAGAAGTGAACCCGGAATGAGCAACCAAGCGATAGCCTCGTCTATTCATGGCTTGACAAGCGTTACCAATTAAGTGTGTTTCTTGCAGAAGGACAAAATCAGGAGAATGACGTCTCAAAAATTGCAGCCCAACCCCCCGTTTTATCCTGTCCCCCAACCCGTTGACATTCCAAGACATCAGTCTCAACTCACTACCCCCCATTCCCGAAGAGACTGCAGAGCACACTCCACACAGAACACATTAATCGAAGCAATAAGGAATACAATGCGATGCCTTGCGAAAAAGAACAAACGAACAAACACCCCCCACAGCCCCCAACTTGAACCCGTTACAACTCCCCCCACCCTGCACCCCTGCGTGAGACTCAATAGCCACCCCAACTTGCAGTGTGCCTGTCGCCCAGCCATGAAACTAATCTAAACAAAGAAACCCAGGAGGAGGAAAGAGCCCCGATTTACCCCCCCCCCGCCACCCCGGCCCAATATAAAACAGGACATAAGAAGACCCAAATATTAAACTCAGCTGAAATACGAATGAAAAGTTCGGACATCGGGAACCACAGTGTCACTCTTGCTCCGGCAAACCGCCCTCGGCACCACCAGGGTGCTCGGATCGATCATCCCTTTTAGGCAAAGAGTCAAGCCAGTCAACGACACTCTCCGGATGTTCGAAGAAAAATGTCTGATCCTCATATTCGATCCGAAGTCTAGTTGGGAACAGCATGGCGTACTTAAGGCCCAAGTCACGTAGCCTCCATTTCACACCCTGAAAACCCATTCTCTGCCTTTGAACCAACTGAGTAAAATCAGGGTAGAAGTTAACAGACGTGTTCTCAAACTTCACCGGGCCGCCCACCCGGGAGGCCTGCAGGATAGCATCTCTATCACGAAAGTGAAAAAGTTTTGCAATGATAGGTCTCGGGGGGGCGCCCAGTTTTGGTTTTCCACCCGGAACTCGATGTGCTCTCTCAACGGCAAAGAATTTGCTGAGCCCGGAGGGGGCGAGATGATTTAGAACAAGATCTTCCACCAAGAGATCGATGGAAGCATGTTCATGGTTCTCAGGGACTCCAATAATGCGAACGTTATTACGCCGTGCCCTATTTTCAAAATCCTCAAGCCGGTGTGCCATCAAGTCGTTCGAAGAACGCATGTTGCCGACTTCAGTCTGTATGTCGGAGACGTCGGTAGTCAGGCTGGAGGTCCTCAAGTCTAGGGACTTGACCCTCTCATTAGTTTTCGCCAGGTCCGCTCTAATCAAAGTGACATCGACGGCCACCGTGTCGATCTTCGAGGCAAGGGCCTCGTATTGCTCACCCATCGAAGCCTTCATGCCGGCGATGGCACTCATGACATCCTGAAGGGAAGGTTCAGGAGAAGCGGCAGATTCAGCTCCCGGATCTTCAGGAGTATGGCCGGTACCACCGGGGATCCCTTAGGATGGGTGTAACGATCCATAACGTTGGCTTGAATCTGTCCCCCTCGGAGAGGCGTCTTAGTCTTGCGCGTCTCAGGGTCGGGTCTGGTGGCCATATTGAATAGGGTGCCCCAAAAGGGCCCGCGAGACCTGGTGAAAATGGCCGTTTATGGCGAGGCCAAAAGTCAGCAAAAGTGAGCCCCGGTGGGATAAGTGCCGGAAAAGTTGAAGGCAAAATGCTCACAGATGAAACACGTTGCGAAGGGGCGATGCCAAGCCAGATCAAGGGTAGATCTGAGCCGTTCTGCAATCGAACGAGGCCCGGAGCAGGAAAGTGAAACCGAAAGTTGGGATGAGGCCGTCTGGGAGAAGACCCGTCCGGCCGATGTTATTCAACTACTCCACGGCTTGCTGGCTAATAGAGCCCCCGGCCACGTCCTGGGGCAGGCCGAAGAAGTTAAAGTCGATGTAGAAGTGGCTCCCAACGTCCGAATGAAATTCTCCAAAAAGTTTTGAGATCAGCCAAAGTGCGCCTTCAAAAGCCCATCTTCGAAATCAGGATATATTTCAGGATAGTTGCGAAGGGCGGCGAGGGTCCCGGGGGCTCTGTGCTCACGGGACCATCTTGGATGCTCGCGAAGCTCCTCCTCCCAATTGCTAAATTTTTAACCCCTTTTTGAAGATTGACCATGAGACGATGGAATACTGATGCAGCCGAAGCAAATCCAAATGGCATGCAACAATATTGGAACGATCTTGAGGGCAAAGCAAAGGCTGTAAGAAGTCTTGATTCAAGATCTAACTTTGATTAATAGTACACAGCAGTCTAATCAAGTTTTGTAAAAACCTTTGCCTCAGCAACCATGGCCAACATCCCGGTCATAAATTGAGAGGGGGGTGAAAGTCAACCCAGATTTCTTTGTTTAAGCTATGAAGATCCACACAAATCCTATGGTCAATATTTTTTTTTCGAGCCACAAACAATTGAGAAAGCCATGTAGACGATTCTATTGGTTCACTTATACCTTTACTACACAGTACTTTAAGTTCTTTTTCTGGGTCTTCTCTAACACTAAATGAAATAGCTAACATCTTGTGTTTGATAGTTATGGCACCATATTTGATTTGTATGCAATGTATGAAATCTTTTATTCTACCCAATTCTCCAGAAAATATCCTGGGGTAGTTGCTTAGAGGTTCTTTCGATGAACTATCATCTCAAATAGCTAGGACCAGTTCCTTTGCACCAGGGCATAACATCATGTCAATCAGGCCTTGATGGAACCCCCCAAGTATATGCAGGCCCTTGATTGCGGGGAAACGACCTTTACATCATGGTGATTACACCGTGATGCCATTACAACGCGGTTGTTACAACGACCGCTTTGTTACCACACAATGCCATTATTACGCAAGTCATTACATCCACTTGCAGTAGATGGCACGCTAACATTAGGAACAGTATAGTTTACTATTCCATCACCTTCCCTACTGATGCGTAGGCTAGAGTTGGAATAGTAAATGATAAATTTCCAACGTCAGCGCGCCATCTACTGCAAGTTGATGTAATTACTTGCGTACTATTGGCATTGCGTGGTAACAACGCGGTCGTTGTAGAGACCTCATTGTAATGCCATGCGATGTAATGACTTGCGTAGTAACGAGCCACATTCTCAATTGCAACATATATTTTCCCTTGAATACCAACACATCTTCAAAATAGTAAAAAAGTAGCTCTATCTTGCGACCCTCATATGAAACTGGGGCATGATCCTGAGGTAGAAATTCTCTGTTCCCCCATTTACTTTCAAATAAAGTCTGAGTAATCATTGTAATACGTGCACTAGAGTCAACCAATAAATAAAGACTTTTGTCACCCACAGCTATATTGATATAGGGGTCAACGTAATCTGACAGGTCAACAGGTCTCACATTGTCATTACATATAACCAGAACAATTTCTCTTAAATTTTAAATCATGTCATCCACCTCACTATCACTATTGTCCTTGACATAACTATTCTTTGTTTCAGGTTTCTTATGCCCCTGACACACTTTAGCAATATGTCCAGTCTTGCCACAAGACCTACATACAACATTTTTAGCTGGACACATTTTTCCACCTCTGTTGCGACAGGAACTGCCGCATCTGAAACTTATTTATTTGTGCATTTGAAAAATCTCTTCTGTGAAAAATATATTTTCCCTTTGGAAACATCTTACGTCAAATATACTGGATGAACTGATTCTGTCTTTCTGTTCTCTAATACATCTATAGATTTTTGAGCTGTTTGAATACTCTTGGCCACTCTCACACTTTCCTCTAAAGTAGGATGACCTAACATCAACAACTTTTGTCGAATAGCTCTGTCCGAGCAATGACTTATAAATAGATCCCTTACTAATTGATCACAAAAATGTTGAAACTCACATTCAGCAACCAATTTCCTTAAACAGTAATATACGTGTCAACGTCTTTCCCCCCCTCTCTAATACCCTTTTTAAAAACTTGTGTAGCAAAACAACTAGACTTGGCTGAACATCAAACCTTTTGCCCAATTTTTTAATTGCATCCTGGTACTCATATAACGCTGCATCATCTGCCACAGCCAGAGCAGGTACATGTTTGAATGTTTCCCTTCCTTCAAACCCTATGGAATTGAGCAAAAATAGCATCTTCCTTTCTACTCTAAATCGATGTGCGCCAATGGCAACAAGATACGTTTTAAATGCGTCCAACCACTGGCGCCACAGAACAGGAGGTTCACCTGGTGGCTCTAAAAATGGTGGATTCACTGCCTGCATTGTATATTATTCACAATGAGCACTAACCTACACACTTGTTCCTATATAAAACATATATATTTTCTTTTTATTGGTTTTCCATAAACAAAGAAAATTAATTACAATTTCATGTTGCAATGCTGCGCATGTCCAATATACATATCATATACTGTAGCTGTGCAGTACATTGGCAAGTATTTTACATAAACATAAACAGTAACAGTGTAAACAATCACCATCTTATATGACATAGTAATTAGTACATAGCTCACTTCTTTATCATGGGATGTTATCACCACTTTGTAATTAAAAAAAGGAAAAAGCATGTGCTGTTGATCACAGTATATAATAATAATCCCAAATTTGTATATAATCAGTTAGGTCTGAATTTCCACTCAATATATAAACGATTTAGGGAGCCCAGAAATCTTGTGGTCGTGAAGCTTCAGGCTGATCCTCTGCATAGGTTTACAGTTGTGTTTTACAATAGGCCATATCACGTAACCAGTCCGTTTTATGCAGTACCCTTTTCCCGCTCCAACAGATTGATATTTGGTGTTTAGCCAATAGTAAGGCCACCGCTACTAGCTTACGATGTGCATAGTTCTGGTGCACATGCAATTTCTACCCCCATCATCTCAGTTAGTATGCCTGTTATTTGTGACCAATACGTTGCTATAGGTTTGCAAAGCCAGGCGAGGTGGATAAAATCTGCATCATCCGATCTACAGCATTTGCATTTTGAATCCTGCTGTAGCCCATACTTGTGCAATTCTTGTTGGGTGTAATATGCCTGTTTCAGTTATTTAAAGTGTATAATCTTTAAGTTGCAGTTGGAAGTAAGTTTATCTAATAATCTACAGCATGTTTCCCAGTCCTCAGGTGAGAGTTATGTATTCAACACTACATTCAATTTTTCCCTGGCACTATCTACTGGGTTAGACATTTCCTTTTGTGCAGCTTTGTATAGATTTGTTATTACATTTTTCCTGTCTTCTCACCCCAGCATAGTGCGCAGCGACAGTAACTCTGGTGGTTCCCGAGGGAAACTGGGATATTGCGCTTTCATGGCAGTTCTTAGCCTATGATCTTTTTCTTCAGGTTGCTCAGGCGGCCACTGGTGAATTTATTTAGTGAAATGAACTCCCACGAGGGAAAGACATCCCCCATAGTGTGGAGACCTGCCTCTTGTAATTTCGCTAGTGCTTCCGCCTCATTCGTCACCGATAACGAGGGGTGACACAGCCAAGGCAGTTTATCTACATAAATTGACAATTTGTCCGTCTGTCCTGCTAGTGTGCTCCAAGCTCTGATTGTGCTCTCCACTGAGCTAGCTGTTTTGAGGTTCCATACCCTGCGCTCGTGTAAAAGCACAGTGTTGATAGGAATGGCGCGAGCATCATCTGCTTCGACCGCCACGTGTACCATAAAGTTGTGAGGCTGATACCAATATTGAGCAAAGTGGGCTTGGGCGCATAATAATAATAATAATCCTGCATTTGTAAAGCGCACAGCTACCCATAGTAGGTTTCCCGGCGCTGGGGGCCATCGGGAAGAATAAGCGAGCTATTGCCCAGAGTCGCATGGTGCTGGGCAGACACCTGCCGGGGATCGAACCGTGATCCCCAGCGTCTGGCGTCAGTCGCCCTGGTCGCTGCGCCACACCTCTTCCACATAGATAATATAATTACCTACTGGCGGTCGCCAGTAGGTATATATAGTTAGGATTTTTTCCCTATGGGTTTTTTGAAAATTCTATGTCTAATAACTTTGGCGTTTGTGGACGGAATTGGCTGAAATTTTCTGGAAAATGGAACATTTTGTTTCTGAGCAGCCCTTGAATATTTGGGGGGTGTTCGTCAAGGGGGGGCCGAGAAAAAAGGGGGGTCCCAAAACGTGTTTTTAACATTGAGTTTTCCATAGGGCGGTTGGCCTCACTTTTAGCCCGAACGGCTGAATGGATTTGCACGAAACTTGGCAAAATTGTAGGGACTGGTAGCCCGATGTGCCTTTTGTATGTCTCAATATATGTGCTCCAGTGGATTTTGAGAAATTAACGTTTAAAAAAAGATATATATCTGTAACAGCGGACCGGGCAGCTCCCCGGTTCGCGGACCGGGGCGCGTACCAGAACTTCGCGTAGCGAAGCTGATTGGCTCTCCGGTGTCTGTCAACATTCTAAACAGTCCGGAGCGGCCGCCATCTTGTCTCTCGGTAGGATTGAGAGACAAGAGGAGGCCAAAACAAAGGTGGAAATAACCATAAGGGGGCCTAGTAGATCCTCCCTGACCCCCTAGGTTTAATGTGGAGGCTTTAAAAGGGCCCCACGGGGCAAAAAAAATAATAATTTGTTTTTGTTTTTTTGCGTGAGTAGCGCCCGGTCCGCGAACCGGGAAGCGTTCTGGGCAGCGTACTACAATGAAAAATGAATGAGAGACTTTTCAAATGCAGTATGTTAATTGATTGTTGGTTTTGTTGATTATTTTTTATTTTCTTTATTTTTTAAGCATTTTTTTTTATTGTGATTGTGTTTCATAATTTATTAAACTTTCTAACATTTCATTGTCAGAAATTTCATAATTATCATGGAATATACATTGTAGTCTCTGAGGGTGTAAAATGTCCTCATTTGCAAGGAGGTTATCTACTGCTTGTACACATTGCAGTAGTTCATTGTCCCAAGTTTCATCGAAAAATTCAATGTCAATTTGATCAATTGTATCAATCAATTCTTGGCTGCTCTCTTGCAGGTCCATTTCAAAAGAAACTTGGTTTTCGCCTTCCATTTTGCCTGAAATTTGGATTAAAAAATATATATTAGTAGAGATAGGGCAATGTTGGGAATAATTTTAGATAGGCATTTTTTATCAGTGAATTTATCTTTGGGCAGTGTATAGTATCAGAGTGGAAGTAGGAATATAAAAAAGTGTATGTGATTTAACGTAAGTAAATTCATAATTATACAAGAGAAGCCTAACTCCATCCATAACTATAACAGAGAAGTCTCTCTAAATCTATAACTACTACAGAGGGATAGTATATATCTATCAGAAAAAGTTTACCATATTAACTTATAGTGCACAATTAGAAAGAAGTTGAAGGAATTAGTGAAAATACTATTGAAATGTACAGCAAGAAGTAGTAGTCAAAATGGCTGTGTTTTCTTCTCTTCCTTTATATATATTCAGGTATATAACCAATGAAATGTCAGGTAAAAAAAGTAGAAAATGAAAGTAACATTTTCATTGGTTGTCAATTCCAACACTTCAGATGTGTTTTGTGAAGTAATTTACCTCAGGGTATTTAGAGAGGTCTACAGGCTAAATGACTAAATGGAATTCCAATCAAATTTGTGAAAATGGTAGGGATTGGTATGTAGTATGAGCTAATCTATATTTGGTGAAATTGTCTCCAGTGGCTTTTCTGTGAACTACTTTCCCACCTTTTTTGATGGTGCGCTTCCCAGAGAGCGACCCGGTACGCGAACCGTTGAGCGCCCCGGTTCGCGAACCTTAAGCGTTCCGGGAGTCCACCATTTTGTGTTTCGGTCGAATTAAGATACAAGATGGAGGGCAAATAATGTTCAGAATGGGTAGAAGGGGGCACGGTAGAGTTATCTTGACCCCCTAGGTTTTCTGAGGGTGGCTGAGGAGGCTTATATGTGCGAAAAAAAAACATTTTGAAAAAAAATTTCGCGAGGTTAGCTCCCGGTTCGCGTACCGGGTAGCGCCCCAGGGAGCGTACTTTGTTGAAAATTAGTGAAAAATGTTAGAGTAAAATAATAATTGTGAGTGATTAGATGTAGGGTAGCTCTGAGAAGAGCTTTTGGGTTTATGGTACATTTAGGTACTTATAAGTAGGTACCAATGCACATTCTTAAATTCAGAGTGAAAATTCTGTTGCCCTCATCTGAGAAGTGAACTCCATCTCCTCTGTAGATATCTTGCATGTAGTAACGCAAGTTATTGTTGTACAGGGAGCCCATTCCATGGTCTCTCATGTAAGCTGAAACAGATTTGTTTACATGCTTCCTCGACTTCTCAATTTGTGGACAAAATTGGTTTGACCACCTCCATTTCTGTCTTTGGCATATATTTGAATATACCAAGGCAGTCTGAGGAAAAAGTGCCATTAATTGCTCAAAGGTGTCCTTTAAAAGCATTTCCAGACCTACACCAGTCAAAGTGCCCAAGTCATTACCTCCACAGTGCACAATTAACAGGTCAGGTTTGGGCAAATGCATAAAGGTTTTCACCAATGGTATCAATTGGTGACATTTTAATCCTCTGTGGCCAAACCACTTAATTTCCACATCTTGTAAATTGAGGTTAGGTAATTTCCTGTTTTCAACGTACCTTTGAGCCCAGTGAATATAACTATGTCCAACAATCCAGACAGAAAACATGGTGAGAGAAGGTTCTCCTGCAGTCAGATGAAGTGTGGCAATGAAATGGCAGTTGAAAAAATTAGAGTTTAAAATGAAAAAAACTGTGGAGTTTCTGTGTTCATGAAGCAGTAACAGTGATTGGTGGATTTTGATTGCTGAAAACAGAAAGTTAGGGTGCACGGATGTGTTCTTTGAAAGATGTATTTTGAATGGTCAATAAAAAATCATTAAATGAAAGAATGCACTGGATATGCAGGTGCACTGAGAGTTCAGAGTTCAATTGCAACATTGTTGTGTGAACTTGCAAACACCAGAAGTCTTCCAAGAGGTGGTTGCCATGCAGAAAAGGCAGAAAGGGCAGAGGGGGGAAGGGTTTTCATTTGAAAAAAAGTGAGGGAAGAGTTTTGATTGGGTGACATGAGAGATATGTGTGAAGAATTACAGCATTTCTGTGCTTTTGATAGCTGCAGACTCTGGAGTGCATACCTTTTGCTCTGCTGAAGACAAATTGGTGTGTTTCTGAGACTGTTTTCAAACTCAAAGTATTTGCTAAGGTGAGAAAATATTTCTTTAATTTAGATAGAGAATAGTGTGCTTTAAGGAGAAAATTATGAATTATGTGGCGCAAATTGCTTGTAAATATGCTCCCACATGTGCATGGAAAATTTAGATTTTGAATGTTTGTGTTACATAGCCATGTTAAAAGTGATACAAACATGCTGCAAAGGCAATCAAAAAACGCTTTTATGTGTCTTAAGGACATTTTAAGTAATTTTCCCATGTGCAGTGTTTTGAAATTATGATTTGAAAATCGTTTTTGGGGAAAAGGAATTGTTTTTAAATTTATGACAAGGACATAATGGTGTATGCTTCTTTATACGGCAATTGACTGTCCCTGATGTTATTTTTCCCATTTTAATGTAAGACCTTTCTCTGTGGCGCAAGTTGCTTGTAAATATGCTCCGACCTGTGCATGGGAAATTTAGATTTTAAATGTTTGTGTTACATAGCCATGTTAAAAGTGACCCAACCATGCTGGAAAGGCAATAAAAAAACACTTTCATGTGTCTTAAGGACATTTTAAGTAATTTCCCTGTGGGCAGTGTTTTCAAATTATGAATTGAAAATCGTTTTTGAGGTAAAGGAATGTTGTTAAAATTTATGTGCGCCATATGCCCCCAAATTTCGTTTTCAGGGGTGCAGCAGGGTGTTCTTGAGACACCCCTGCACCTTTGGAAAAATTCCTAATTTGCGATGAGCTAATTGCTAATCGCAAATTGCACCTTCATTCCTATGGGCCTCCTGCTCCATGGAAATGAATGGGTAATTTGCAATTAGCAATTTGCTCATCGCAAATTAGGAATGGTAAAAAATCGCTATTTATTCCTTAAAATTCGCTATTTTGGAAATGCAAAATAGTTATATGATACATATGGCGGTTGATGTCTAACAAGATAAGAAGCTTAGGGATACATTTATGATGACTGGCGCAATGAAGTGGACATCACTTACTTCATTGGTAGAGCTTTACATGTATTATGTCCTCTGTATTCTTCATCAAGCGTAACTTTAATCTGCAATCCTGAGTAGGCCTCACCTTAAACAAACCTCTGGATAGGCCACACCTTATCGTCATCCTGAATTAATCATTTAAAATGCTAGGGACAGATTTATGATAGGTGTATGCCTCTTTTGCGCCACTTACAAAACACTGTCCACGGGGAAATGACTTAAAATGTCATTAAGACACATGAATGTGTTTTTTTAAAGCGTTTGCAATTTTTTGGGGTGACTTTTAACATGGCTATGTGACTCAAACAGTCAAAATCTAAATTCACCATGCACAGGTGGGAGCATATTTACAAGGAATGTGCTCTATGGGGAAAGGTCTTATAATGTAATATGGGAAAAATGACATCAGAGACACTGAAATGCCTTATAGAGAAGCATACACCATTATGTCCTTGTCATAAATTTGCAAACCATTACTTTTCCCCAAAAACGATTTTCAAATCATAATTTGAAAACACTGCACATGTGGAAATTACTTAAAATGTCCTTAATTCAAAATTTGCTATTCCTTATTTTGCGATTGCACTGAAGGATTTGCAAATTTGGCGATTCCTTAAATGCAATGTATCAAACAAAAAATATGTAAAAAATGATATTAAGGATTTGGAAACTACCACCAACTTCTAGTTTGTGGTAATTTGCGAATTCTTTTCAAAAAGCATTTTTTTCCAAAAAACAAAAGGTGCCATATGACGCCTATACATGTCCTTAGGGCATGTATGTGTGCCATATGCCCCCAAATTTCTTTTTCAGGGGTGTAGCAGGGTGTTCTTGAGATACCCCTGCACGCTTGAAAAAATTCCTATTTTGTGATGAGCTAATTGCTAATCGCAAATTGCAACCTTCATTCCTATGAGCCTCCTAGCCCATGGAAATGAATGGGTAACTTGCAATTAGCAATTTGCTCATTGCAAATTAGGAATGGTAAAGAATTGCTATTTATTCCTTAAAATTTGCTATTTAGGAAATGCAAAATAGTTTGATGGTACATATGGTGGTTCATCTGTAACAAGATAAGAAGCTTAGGGATACATTTATGATGACTGGCGCAATAAAGTGCACATTACTTACTTCATTGGTAGGCCTTTACATGTATTATCTCCTCTGTATTCTTCATCAAGCGTAACTTTAATCTGCAATCCTGAGTAGGCCTCACCTTAAACAAACCTCTGGATAGGCCACACCTTATCGTCATCCTGGATTAATCATTTAAAATGCTAGGGACAGATTTATGATAGGTGTATGCCTCTTTTGTGCCACTGTGCGTCACTTTTATGATGCAGCGGCGGTGCAAAAGATTTGCTATGAGGCGACAACATTACAAATTGATGCATTTAGGCAGATATGTCATGGTGTAAAAAAAACGTACCACATGAAACCGATGCAGCAGTGATGCAAAAGATGCACCATGTCGCAAGACAGGCCTCACTTGGGGCCATATGTATCAAGCTAATTAGCATTCGCAAAGATCAAAATTCTACGAATTTCGGCCTTTGCGAATGTTAATTAGACAAATGGTATGTATCAAACAAGTTTGATGCAAAATAAGGAGTAGCAAAATTTGCTATTCCTTATTTTGCAATTGCACTGAAGGATTTGCAAATTTTGTGACTACTTAAATGCAATGTATCAAACAAAAAATATGTAAAAAATGACATTAAGGATTTGGAAACTATTGTGGTAAATTGGTGGTAATTTGTGAATTCTTTTCAAAAAGCTTTTTTTCAAAAAAACAAAAGGTGCCATATGACGCCAACACATGCCCTTAGGGCATGTATGTGTGCCATATGCCCCCAAATTTCTTTTTCAGGGGTGCAGCAGGGTGTTCTTGAGACACCCCTGCACCCTTGGAAAAATTCCTAATTTGTGATGAGCAAATTGCTAATCGCAAATTAAACCTTCATTCCTATGAGCCTCCTAGCCCATGGAAATGAATGGGTAACTTGCAATTAGCAATTTGCTCATTGCAAATTAGGAATGGTAAAGAATTGCTATTTATTCCTTAAAATTCGCTATTTAGGAAATGCAAAATAGTTTGATGGTACATATGGTGGTTCATCTGTAACAAGATAAGAAGCTTAGGGATACATTTATGATGACTGGCGCAATAAAGTGCACATTACTTACTTCATTGGTAGGCCTTTACATGTATTATCTCCTCTGTATTCTTCATCAAGCGTAACTTTAATCTGCAATCCTGAGTAGGCCTCACCTTAAACAAACCTCTGGATAGGCCACACCTTATCGTCATCCTGGATTAATCATTTAAAATGCTAGGGACAGATTTATGATAGGTGTATGCCTCTTTTGTGCCACTGTGCGTCACTTTTATGATGCAGCGGCGGTGCAAAAGATTTGCTATGAGGCGACAACATTACAAATTGATGCATTTAGGCAGATATGTCATGGTGTAAAAAAAACGTACCACATGAAACCGATGCAGCAGTGATGCAAAAGATGCACCATGTCGCAAGACAGGCCTCACTTGGGGCCATATGTATCAAGCTAATTAGCATTCGCAAAGATCAAAATTCTACGAATTTCGGCCTTTGCGAATGTTAATTAGACAAATGGTATGTATCAAACAAGTTTGATGCAAAATAAGGAGTAGCAAAATTTGCTATTCCTTATTTTGCAATTGCACTGAAGGATTTGCAAATTTTGTGACTACTTAAATGCAATGTATCAAACAAAAAATATGTAAAAAATGACATTAAGGATTTGGAAACTATTGTGGTAAATTGGTGGTAATTTGTGAATTCTTTTCAAAAAGCTTTTTTTCAAAAAAACAAAAGGTGCCATATGACGCCAACACATGCCCTTAGGGCATGTATGTGTGCCATATGCCCCCAAATTTCTTTTTCAGGGGTGCAGCAGGGTGTTCTTGAGACACCCCTGCACCCTTGGAAAAATTCCTAATTTGTGATGAGCAAATTGCTAATCGCAAATTAAACCTTCATTCCTATGAGCCTCCTAGCCCATGGAAATGAATGGGTAACTTGCAATTAGCAATTTGCTCATTGCAAATTAGGAATGGTAAAGAATTGCTATTTATTCCTTAAAATTCGCTATTTAGGAAATGCAAAATAGTTTGATGGTACATATGGTGGTTCATCTGTAACAAGATAAGAAGCTTAGGGATACATTTATGATGACTGGCGCAATAAAGTGCACATTACTTACTTCATTGGTAGGCCTTTACATGTATTTTCTCCTCTGTATTCTTCATCAAGCGTAACTTTAATCTGCAATCCTGAGTAGGCCTCACCTTAAACAAACCTCTGGATAGGCCACACCTTATCGTCATCCTGGATTAATCATTTAAAATGCTAGGGACAGATTTATGATAGGTGTATGCCTCTTTTGTGCCACTGTGCGTCACTTTTATGATGCAGCGGCGGTGCAAAAGATTTGCTATGAGGCGACAACATTACAAATTGATGCATTTAGGCAGATATGTCATGGTGTAAAAAAAACGTACCACATGAAACCGATGCAGCAGTAATGCAAATGATGCACCATGTCGCAAGACAGGCCTCACTTGGGGCCATATGTATCAAGCTAATTAGCATTCGCAAAGATCAAAATTCTACGAATTTCGGCCTTTGCGAATGTTAATTAGACAAATGGTATGTATCAAACAAGTTTGATGCAAAATAAGGAGTAGCAAAATTTGCTTTTCCTTATTTTGCAATTGCACTGAAGGATTTGCAAATTTTGTGACTACTTAAATGCAATGTATCAAACAAAAAATATGTAAAAAATGACATTAAGGATTTGGAAACTATTGTGGTAAATTGGTGGTAATTTGTGAATTCTTTTCAAAAAGCTTTTTTTCAAAAAAACAAAAGGTCCCATATGACGCCAACACATGCCCTTAGGGCATGTATGTGTGCCATATGCCCCCAAATTTCTTTTTCAGGGGTGCAGCAGGGTGTTCTTGAGACACCCCTGCACCCTTGGAAAAATTCCTAATTTGTGATGAGCAAATTGCTAATCGCAAATTAAACCTTCATTCCTATGAGCCTCCTAGCCCATGGAAATGAATGGGTAACTTGCAATTAGCAATTTGCTCATTGCAAATTAGGAATGGTAAAGAATTGCTATTTATTCCTTAAAATTCGCTATTTAGGAAATGCAAAATAGTTTCATGCTACATATGGCGGTTCATCTGTAACAAGATAAGAAGCTTAGGGATAGATTTATGATGACTGGTGCATCACCAGGGATGTGTCAGTCATCCTGCGCCGCTGTTCCGACACCCATGGTGTGCTGCATTTACAATGCGGGGCATCATGGGGCAAAAATGGCACAGATGCGTGACGTATCTGTGCTGTAAAGGTAGTGATTGCTGGAGTTGTATCGCAAGTGCGATGCAGCTCAAGCAAGGCTCAGGGGTGCCCCATCTCCACAATGTTGCGTCAAGACCTATGCCTGCTTAAAGCAGGCGCAGGGTTTTGACGAAGCTTTCTCCTATCTGATTGTAAATACGGCACACCATGGGTGGCAGAGTAGTGGTGCACGTTAACTGGTGCATGCCTGGGGATGTGCCATTTAACATAAATCTGCCCCTTTACATTTAAGTATGTGCAGGACACACAGAGTCGGTGAGGCTTATCCAAGGTTAAGAAGAGATGAGTCCTGTTCACTGAAAATTTAGACATAGTCTTCACCTGCTCAGCATTGCTGGACATGGCTAAATAATAGCTGCAAAATATTACTCTTGTTAAACAATTTTACTATTATAATCTCTGAGATTTGTCTCTTACTCTGCAACATCTCATTGTTGTTATCTTTCTTTAAAGATAAAGACAACCTCAACATGAGCGACAATCTGCAATCACTTGATTTTGACCTCATCATTGAACTTGTAATTGAAACATCAGTGGATGTTGATCCCTTGGATGATTTAAATCCTGAGGATGAAGAAGAGCGTGATGAGGATGCAGATTTGTCCGAATTATATGACATAGGATGGGAAGCTGACCTGCTTGAGCCTATGGAAATATAAACATTTATTTTTTAAATTTATAATTAATAAAAAGTAAAAAGGTAAACCGTTTAATTTAAAAATAAAGACACCTTCAAAAGCAGGTTATGTGTAGTGTCTTCAATAAAATATTAAAATATGCTCATAAAATTAGATCAGATTCACATATAAAATAGCACAGGTAACATAAATATAAATGTCATTTCTTTTCTGCTATTTCTGTATTGTAAATTTGCAAGGACTAAAAAATCTTCTATTTAAAATGTCAAGTAGTGTGTTAAGTTTTTGATCACTGTTATTGTTTTACTGTTTGGTAATAATGGTTAATAACATTTTTTATTATATTTTACCACAGATTCAACTGCAGATCATTTCAAGATTTCACCATGCCAACAATAGAAAGACAGAGAAAGGCTGCAAAACGTCAAAGACAGCAGGTGAAAGAAAATAAGCAGCAGTCCTCTAACAAAAAGATTTGTCAAGTCACGAAGAAAGCACCGGGTAAGAGCACAAAATAT
This sequence comes from Lissotriton helveticus, assembly GCF_964261635.1. Lineage (NCBI taxonomy): Eukaryota > Metazoa > Chordata > Amphibia > Caudata > Salamandridae > Lissotriton > Lissotriton helveticus. Next base: position 1,375,467,842 of record NC_136069.1, on the reverse strand, counting down.
TTCATAAGAAATATGTGTAGTAAAAAAAATATTACTACAGAAAATGTTTCAGTCCATAAAACGAGAAGGAATTCAAATGGAAAGGAAAGGCCAATCAAAAATGTTACTGCTAGAGCAAGAGATAACTCTGTGCATGATAGTAGAAGGAAACAACAGTTTAGGGAGATTCGTAAACGAATGTTCTGCAACAGGATAATTGGCAATTTGTTAAAAAATATTAAGAAAGGTCAACAGAAACTGGTTTTTTATAAGAGAAAAAAAAAAGTTGAGAAAGTTATTGATCAGGCATTTGAAATTAAACGTAAGTTATTTATTTTGATAATCAATAGAATTAGGAAGCTAAACAAGGCAATTTATGATTTCAAAAGAAATAGTAGATGGAAGAGAATAGTTAATCGTAGTAATTTTTGTGAAGTTTTTTCTGTAGAATGGATGCATAGTTCAAGCTGTGAGGCATTTTTTAATGGGGAGAGTTATTTCCAGGATAATGATTTGGTGCATGCAGTTGACACCAGTGGTCGTGCTTATGAAGTGAAAGATGGTTGTCCAGTTGAAAAAGAAAAACTTGTGACAACAGAGGCAGAAGAGGTGTTAGGTAATGAGGTTTTAGGAAGACGTGCTAAGGGTCCTGTGTACACCTGGAAGTGTAGTAGTATTTGCAGTGTGCGACAGGATTCCATCAATTTGCTTTGTGATTTTGTACGGTCATTTAATAAGAAAAGTTTGAAGCAGAAAATAAGGTTGTTGCAAGAATTAGATCCTTGCAGAGTAAGAGAAGTGACAGGTTTGCATGGTCATTCACTGGCTTGTCTTTCCAGGAGAGTATGCCAGAGTGTTTTTCATCATTTCAGGATGCTAGCAGTGCATCATAATAAAGTGAGGAAATTAGTTAGAATGTTGTATTATGATAAGAGTCCAGCAATTATGCTTAAACAATTATGCGCTGCTCTTTTGCATGGTTCTGAAATAGATGTGAAGAATATATGTGAAGAAATTGAGTTTTGGTACTTTGGAAGTAAAGAGGAGAATGTTGAAATTGAGCAAGAAGAAGAGGGTCATGTGGAAGATAGTGTACAGGTTTCCAGTACAGATAATTTCCAGAGGGAAATTGCGACGTTTGAGGTGAAATCAAGTGAGAGGCCTAATTTCACTTGTGTGTGTTGTCGACGCACTTATTATAAGAATCAGACTAAGTTAGTGGATTTATATGCAAAAAGTGAAAGGGAAAATAATAGTGAATGGAAGGATTTCGCAACATACTTGATGGTAGAAAATTGTTTTGATTTGGGATTGGATCAACGTGTGTGTAGTTATTGTTGTTGCAAATTAAATCAAAACCAGATGCCTGCTAGAGCAGTTCATAATAATCTGGAATTGGTTGAGATTCCTTCTGAATTGAAGGATTTAAATACTTATGAATCTATTTTGATTCAAAGTATCCATCCCTTTCAGGCTATTGTAAGAATGGAGCCAAAGACAGGGAAATTGCCTCCATCAGATTTACAGAGAGGATTAAAGGGAAGAGTTGTTTATTTGCCTCTAGATTTGAAGAAAAACATTAACACAATTGGAGTAGAAAAAGTGGAAGAGGAACCTCTGGTTATCTTAGTTAATGGGGTTCCGACAAAGAATAAGAAAATATGGCAAGATTTAGTAGATGTTAGGAAAGTTAAAAAGGCAACATTGTATTTGAAAAAAAATAATAAATACTATAAGAATGTATATGTTGCAGAAGAGGAAGTAAGTGAGGAAGAGGATAGCGATTTGTGTGCTGGTCAAATTGAGAAAGTAGAACCCTCTACTAGTGAAGAAATATATGAACTTTATAGTGTTCATCCTTTGCATTCCAAGGAAGTCATGGGGAATGCTATTGAGTTGTTTCAAATGAAACAAGCCAAAGGGAGTCCCATTAGTGTTTGGGAGGAAAGTTTGGAAGCTCGGTGTTTGCCACAGCTTTTTCCAACAGGTCAGGGAGGAAGATATGATGAGCGACCTCATCAAATTCCTGCTTCTGAATACCGGACTTTGCGATTGTATGCAGGAGATGCTAGGTTTCGACAATGCATTCCTTATTTGTTTCATCTCCTGTTTGAAAGCGATCTGTCTGGACTGTCATATGCAGTGAACCACATCTTGAAAAGTGGTATACACATGCAAAACATCTCGGCAAGTGACTTTATGGATGAAGTCAATGTCCAAGACAGTATTTTGGATTCTCACCTGATTAATCTCATGGCGTGTCAGCGTGGTACTAATGAGTACTGGTACCGTCGTCATGGTGATTTAAAATGTATGCTGAGGAACTTAGGTACTCCCACATGGTTCCTCACTCTGAGCTGTGCCGAGTATGGCTGGGAAGACTTACTTGAATTTCTACGAGAGGCAAATGCTAACGTAGATAACATCGAATTCAAGACACCCGGAGAACTGTGCTCTTTGGATCCAGTCAATGTATGTAGGTACTTCAATCATAGATTTGAAGCTATGATGTCTTTCATCATGAATAGGAAGAATCCACCTCTTGGAGAGGTGTTGGATTTCTTCTGGAGAAAGGAGTACCAAGCAAGAGGTGCTCCTCATATACATATGTTGCTGTGGATCAAGGATGCACCTAAATTTGGAACGGATCCAGAAGACTCAGTGATGAGTTTCATCCAACAGTATTCTATGTGTGCTGTTCCAAACGCAAAGGAGAAGAAAAGCCTAAGAGAAAAAGTTCTGCGTTTCCAAAGCCATCGATGTGGAAAGTACTGCCGTCGTAAATTCCGAAACAAGGACAAGTTCTACACTAAATGTCGTTTCGGCTTTCCACGACCGGTGATTTCTAAAGGAAGAGTAAACAGTTTGATGTCTTCGCTGCGACACAATGTCATGAAGAAATCACCTAAAAACACTTACAATTTGAAGAGGAATGAAGAGTCCAAGTACATCAACGACTACAACCCGGTGATTTTGTCCATGTGGAATGCTAACATGGATATACAGTTTGTGGCTGATAACTGTATGGCTGTGGCTCGGTATGTGACGTCTTACATCACCAAAAAAGAGAAGACAGAATTGAAGGATATGTGGGAGGACATTTCCCATGAAAAGAGCCTCAGCAAGAAGTTGTACAGTTTCAGTCTGAAGATGTTGTCGCATCGAGAAATCGGAGCGTACGAATGTTCTGACCGGTTGTCTTCAGCAAGTCTCTATGCCAAGTCCAGGAGTATCGTTTGGGCGAGTCTTGGTCTTGCTGCAACGCGTAATCGAGTTCTCAAACCTGTGCGGGAAATTGAGTATTTGGCGGAAAAGGAGCCAAACAGTACCGACATTTTGAAGACCAACATGTTGGATACATATTATCCAAATCGAAGCATTCACCTCGAGAATGTTTGTCTGTATGAGGTTCTTCAAAATTACATATTCAAGAGGAACATCAAAGAAGATACTGAGAAAGGAGTGTATGCTGTAATAGGAAGTGAGGGATGTCTGGTCAAGCAAAGAAAATGCCACTTGGTAAACCATCGAAAATTGAGTGGCGAATCTCCTGAAAAAAAGGAGTTTTTCTATTTAGCACTTTTGCAACTTTTCAAGCCTTGGCGTGCAGAAGAGGAACTGCTTGGAGATTTCCTCTGTTACGAAGACTCTTTCAATGCCGCCAAGGAGACCATAGAATGTCCTGCTTTTCCCAAATATGTAGAAATGTTGAATGCGGAAATTGAGCAGGAAGCAACGATTGCAGCCGAGATTGCCAGAGACAGTTCTCAGGACAGTCAGAGTTCTGCTTCATTGAGTCAGGATCCACTAGGAGGACCTGTTATTGAAAATGAAGCTGCCACTGCTATGAATGAAGTGGAAAGAGGCATGGCACATGCTCAAGAGGATGCGGTTAACTTAGAAGAGTTGGAAAGACAACTCAACGTTGAGCAGAGGAAAATATATGACGAAGTTACCATGCAAATTGATCATGGATTAAGTCATGATAAGAAAGAGTGCTCATGTACGTCGTTGAAGCCTGTCCGACTGTACGTGAGTGGAGAAGCGGGAACTGGAAAAAGTTTCCTCATTAAAGCAATTTCATGCTATTTGCAGGAAAGGACAGAGTCATCGCTGTCTTGTGTTGTCACTGCTCCAACTGGACTGGCAGCACATAATATTAAAGGGATTACTTTACATCGTTTACTGAGGCTGCCAGTGGAGCATGACAACAAATTACAATATCACAAGCTATCTGGAGATGCTTGTTTTGAAGTTTCAAGAATCTTGAGGAAAATGAAACTTCTTATCATTGACGAAGTAAGCATGGTTTCCAATGTCATGCTTGCCTTTGTGCATTTGAGGATGCAAGAAGTTCTCAAAACAGAGTATGATGTGTTATTTGGTGGCAAACACATCATTGTTTTCGGAGATCTTCTGCAGCTGACACCAGTGAAAGGGCAACCTGTGTTCAAAATGCTCATGCATGAAGATACCAGGAAGTGCCTAGGCAGCATTGGCAACGTCAATATATGGTTAAACTTCAATTATGCTGAACTGCATGAAAATATGCGTCAGGCGAAGGATGAAGTTTACAAGACTATTCTACAAGATGTTAGAATTGGAAAAGTGACCGAGCATGGGAAAGAAGCTTTACATGCACGATTACTGTCAAATTTATATCCAGAACAAGATGTTGTGCCTGAGAATATTTTTCAGAAAATTACTGAGAAGAAATCTGGAATATGTTTGATGCCAACTCTTGCAGAATGTGCCAAATTTAACAACAAAATGTTGCATTTAGAAAAGCAAGAGATTGTGAAACTGGAAGCTATTGATAGAGTAGAGCATATGGGATCAACAATTATTTTGTCTGAGAATCTGAAAACAAAATTGGATTCATTAGAGAAGAGTATATCTAAAACTGCAGGTTTTGAAAAGACTCTGAATGTGTGCTTGAACTGCCGTATAATTTTAAGAAGGAATTTACATGTTGAAAGAGGTCTGGTAAATGGATCAATGGGTAATGTTGTTGATTTTGTGAAATACAGAAATAGAGATGGAATTGAATTTTTAAAAATTAAATTTGATGGCATTGAGGAAGTACAGCTAATTGGTCGTTGTTCTGCTAGATTTTTGCTTGTAAAAGACTTATATGTTCGCCGTAAGCAGTTTCCTGTTTGCTTGGCATATGCGGTGACAATTCATAAATCGCAAGGTTTAAGTGTAGACAGTGCATTGGTGAATATTGGCAGTTCTGTGTTCAAGGAGGGTATGGCATATGTGGCATTGTCACGAGTTAGAACTTTATCGGGATTGTACTTGATTGAGTGTGATGTCACAAACATTTGTGCGGATCTAGATTGTGTTAAGGAATACAATAGGTTAAGAAGAGAGTATGCGCCACATTTGCCTCAGTATCCTTTGTTTGAGAAACGTGTGGTAGGCCGGAAACGAAGAAATGTGACCAATACTGGGGAGGTTGTAGCAAAAAGACAAAAAGTCAATGAACCTAAAATTACAAGCAGAAACAAAAAGGATTCTGTTGAAGATGTTGTTGGTTTTCAGTTTGAAAACAGTTCTGGTGTCAACTGCTATGCTAATGTAGTGGTTAATGTTTTGTTTTCTCTAGAAAATGTAAAAGAAGAGATTGTGGTCAATTCTGATCAAAGATTTTGCAGTTTGTTAAATTCTGTGTTAGAGAAATGTAGCACTGATAGAAGAAACATAGAAAGTGTGTCTGAAATTCGAAATCTGTTAGACAGATGTTCAGGGCAAACACAATTCTCTCAAAATATTCAGCAAGATTGTCAGGAGTTTTTAATGTATATGCTTGATGTATTACATGCTGAAGGTGTAGATGTAGATCAGCTGTTTGGGCTTTCTTATCAATGGCAGCATGACTGCGAGAACTGTATGGTATCAAGTACTACTAGTGTAGACTCAGAAAGATTTATATATTTAACTTTGCCAGACAGTAAATCAGTCTCTTTTAATAAGCTAGTAAAAGCAGCTGATCACAACATGGAGTGTAGCCAATGTAAATCTGAAATGATGTCCACATTATTTATACGAACATATGGCCAGTATGTAATTTTAATGTTCCAACGATGTAGGCCTGATGGAAGAAAATTGACAACTTTAATTAAAAATTTTGTAGCTTCGCAGTTGTCAATATCAGGAATGACTTTTGTAACTGCAGCAATTATATATCATGACGGCCCTTCAATAACATCAGGACATTACACAGCTTATTTAAAGTCTAGAAATGGCTGGTCATTCTGCAATGATTCTGTTTTAATTTTCAAAAAAAAATTGCCGTATGACCTTAAAAACTCTTACCTGGTGTTTTTAAAACCAAACTTTTAGGGAAATAATCTCAGGATGTGCTCTGTGGAATTTCAAGAAGTTCTAATGGCTCCTACACAATTTGGCCTTGAGGATAAGTGTAGTTCAGAGACATAACTTCTAACCATAAGACTGGACGTCATGGAGAAATACGTGCACTTTGAATGAGTTCAGAAAAACTGTTTCTTTTTATAAGCTAATTGAAGCAGCCAATCAAAACATGGAGTAGAGGGAATGTAAGTCTGCAATGCTGTCTACTGTTTTACATTGCTTTGTGATTAAAAGTGATGTAGAGAATTAAATAATTGTAGTAGTCATAGAGGTAGTGTAAGTCTGCTTCATAGTAAGCAGTATCAGTGTCATAGGAAATGTAGAACATGACTGAGCAAGAAGGGGAAGATATTACTATTCCAGGATTGTGAAAATGATCTTCAACATTTTAATTCTGAAAGTTGCAGAAATGCCAAATGACGGGATTGGCTTACAAGAAATCCAAGAGTTATAAATGGCTCTGACAAGATTTGGCCTTGTGGAAACTTGTGGTAGAGAGCAAGAAGTCATTTATTGCATGTAACGTGTTTTTAAAAACGATGGAGATTTTCTTTCAGAAAGTGGCGGGCTGAAAGTAATAACAGCACAAAAGAGTGTAAGCTGTTCATAGGACATCCTTTGACGTCATGGAAAGTAAGTTAACTTTAAGGAGTTCTGAATTCTGATTTCTTATGTTGTATGGGTTTTTTAAACACAATCATTTTGATTGTGTTTTTTTTTCCCCGCTGTTACATGATGAATACCTTCAAGTCACTGATTTAAGTGAAATTTGATACATTCTGAGAACAGCAAAAATAAACCATTTAACATGTATAATTAATGTTCTACTTTTTGTACTTATGATATACATTTAGAAATGTGAGGTAGATATGGAGAAACTGAGGCTTCTGTAAGTGTCAAAGTTAATGCTTACAGTGCTGCACTTCTGGGTACTGTTTTTTTTTTAAAACTGAATAGGCCTCACCTTAAAGAAACCTCTTGAAAGGACACATCTTATTTGTATCCTGAAAGAATCATTTAAAATGTTAGACACAATTTTATGATGGCTTTACATCTTTTTTGCGCTGCTATTGCATCACTATTGTGAGACATCAGCAGTGCAAAAGATGCACCATGTTCCAAAATAGGCCTCACTTCATCAGCATCAAGATACTGTTTGTTTAAAATATATATCTTTAGGATTGTGTAGGGGACGTATAGCAGCAGAGGCTTCTGTAAATCTCAAAGTTTTTGAAAAACTGTTTCTTCTTGAACCTTTTCCCTTGTCTTTTCAAATTTTTAAATACATGTTTTAATATTTTTGAAATGTTTCTTCTCTCTTTTACAGATTGAAAGTATGAAAAAATATTTGAAAAAGTTAACAAGAATTATAAGGTAAATGTTTTCTACTCTTTTAACCCACAATCCACTGCTGATGATGTCACTGACTATGTCATGAATGATGTAATAAGTGGACATGACTTACTTCATTGGTAGGCCTTCACATGTATTAATGCATACACTGCTGCACTTCTGCGTACTGTTTCATATGCTGAACTACATCTGCACTATGAGATACCTAAGCAAAGGCAACACAGGTGATGTGATTATGAAATGAGCAAAAGAAACTCCACGTTTTTCAATTACATTACTTGTGTTTTCTAAGTTTACGGATGACATTGTGCAGATGAACTTTAGGTCTGTCTATGGACACAGAAGAGGTCTGGCCGTTGTTCAAGAGTGAAGTGGACATGTTTTACTTCAATGGTAGGCCTTCACATGTATTATCTCCTCTGTATTCTTCAACAAGCATAAATTTGATATGCAACCCTGAGTAGGCCTCATCTTAAACAAACTTTTGGAGAGGACACACCTTATCGTCATCCTGAATCAATCATTTAATCTATCACATTTAACATCTATTAGTTCTACTGCTTCATTTCTTTAATCCTTACTTTCCTGCGTTTGCTACTTCTCTCATTCCTTTCTCTATTACTTAATTATTCTACTCCTTCCAGTATTTTTCTCAGTCCCTCTCTTCTCATACTTCTTCATTATTATTCACTCATTCTGTCTCTATTAATGTTACTGTTTCTGAATGATCTCAAAAAATTTTTAAAACAAGAACAGTAAGTATAAGGATAGGAAACAGACATTTATGTTACAAGAAAGACAGCTATAGGAAGTAAACAAAAGATACTGTTACTCGCAATCCACTGCTGATGATGTCACTGACCATGTCAAGAATGATATAATATGTGACATGATCAGAAGTGGATTGCGGGTAACAGTATGTTTTCTTTACTCCCTGTAGCTGTCTTTCTTGTAACATAACTGTCTGTTTCCTTCCCTTATACTTACTGTTCTTTTTTTAAAAATTTTTTTGGGGTTCGCTCCTGGTTCGCGTACCGGAGTGCGAACTGGAAGCGAACTAAAAGAAATAGAGGTTGGCAGAGTTTCAAAAATTCTACCAATTTTTTTTATAATGGGGAGGTAGTTCTGAAAAGAACTTTTTTTTTTGGTTTTTGTTGTTTTAAATTTTTTTTATTATTTTTCTGAACATTTTTTATATTTTTTTTGTTTTTTCTGAACATTTTGTAATTTTTTTGTTTTTTGGGGGGAGGGGGGAAACAAAAATGATTCATTGAAAAGGGCTCAACAGGAGCAACGAAAAAAAGAAGAATTTATTTTTTGGGGCGTTTCGGGCAAACATGATTATTGATAGCTCTCATTATAAGAGTAATGCTACTTTCTCGGTAGCAAAGTGTTTGGTTGCACCACACGCACACTTGCTTTACTTCCCCCATGTCCATTTGAATGTTCGGGATCACCTCCCTCGCCTCTGGTCCCGATACTTCTTTGACAACAGATCTTCTCGCCATTGCCGGGGGATTTTGCTGTTCATCACGAAGCTGGGCAGCACTATAATTATTTGGGTGCCACCTACTCATATGCCTGTGCATCGTATAATTTCCGAAGCTGTATTTCTTGTCAGTGCCCCTTGAAAGTCGATCGTCGCAAATACGGCAAAACACATATCTGGCATTGACTTTTTTTTGCCCTGCTGGAAATTTAAAAAATTGCCAGATGTAGTTTTCTTTTCTATTGTATCTTCTGGGCTCCTCTCGCAAAAACTCAGGCTCTTCCTCCTCTTGCTCCTCTTCTTGATCTTCCTCTTCTTCTATGATTGCTTGAGCAGGTGGTCCTTTCTTCCCTTGAGGAGGTGGGGGTGGTGGTGGGGGAACACTAGCTGAAGCAACAATGGAAGCCATTTCTCTAGAATGTAAAAGGGTCTTTCTCTCACCAAGATGAAAGTCAGAGTGAGGAAAGAAGGAGGGGTTTTCATCATTTGGGAAAAGCAAAAGTTCTCAACCAATGAAAAGTGTTATTTTTAGGTCACCTGACCTAGCCTTCCATCATTATGAAACCAAAAGTGAAATGAACCAATGAAAAGTTTTATTACCAAGTCACATGACCTCTCACGCTCATGTTACGCGCTGCGGAACGCGCCCCGGTTAGCTTCCGGGTCGCTAAGCTTCGCGCCCTGGTCCGCGCCCCGGGACACTTCCGGGTGCGCTAACGCAGTACGTCATAAGACGCATTACGCGGCAACGCGATACCGTCACTATGTTGATTTCTTATCGGTTCGCGGACCGGGTCGCGGCATCTATTTGAGCTAACGGAAAGCTTTGGAGCGAAACAAAAAAATTTTTTTTTTAAATTATTAATAAACATATAAAATATATTTTTGTATTTAAAGAAGAATACATTTTACAGCTATAGATATTAGCTTTTAAAAAACCAATGAAATTCATTGAAAAAACCATAGGTTATAGACCATATATAGTTAGGAATTTGCATTTACAAAGCCTTGAAAATTCACTGAAAAAACCATAGGTTATACACCATATATAGTTAGGAATTAGCATTTAAAAAACCTTATTTTACTCACACAAAACCAATGAAATTCCATATATAGTTAGTTGTACTAACTATATATCACGCACCCGCAATCCACTGCTGATCATGTCACATATGACATCATTCATGACATGGTCAGTGACATCACTGATGACATCACTGATGACATCTCAAATGACATCACTGATGACATCACTGATGACATCTCAAATGACATCACTGATGACATCACTGATGACAACATCCAGTGACTGTATTTTTCTGTAAAGTTAAAATATGTCTTACATATTTAAGAATGAGTGGATGTATAAGTGTCTGGATGAAGGATTTAGTAGGTGCATGACTGACTGTATGAGTGAGTGGTTAAATGTGTCTCACTGAGTGCATGGGTTAGTGACTAAACTGTCTTAATTTGTGCATCATTATGTCTGTTGTTCTGTAAACTGCTGCATGTGTTGATCAGTAGCTATATGAGTAACTATATGGGTTATTGATTGGTTGCCCAAGCATTTGTATGGGAGACTGAGAGTGTGTGTGGGTGGCTGGGAGGTGTATGACTCTGTGCATAGATGTATGGGTTCAAAAGTGCATGTGGAAACAGCTGTATGGGTGGTTGACTGTGTGCATGACTGTATTGGTGAGTGAATAGATATCTCAGTGCTACATGTCAAAGTAAGTACATATGTAAAATACAGTACATGTGAGAGTTGACATATATAAATAACTGTGCATAAGAGCCAGTGAATGTGTGAGTGGCTGTATGGATCATTGTGCTCTTGTATCCAGGATTGTATAAGTGAGTAAATATGTTTTAGTATATGTTTGAATAAGTAAGGTGTGTATAACTGTATAGTTGTGAAAATGGAGCTGTGATTGATTCTTTGCATGACTGACTAGGTGTGTAAGTAACTCCATGGATGAGTGACAGTCTGTGAGTGTCTGTTTACACTGAGTGTATCTAAGGTTATATTAGAGTCTGAAGAGGTTCATCGTATTATCACATGAATGATGTCATCAGTGATGTGATCATTAATGTCAAATGAGATGTTATCAGTGATGTCATCAGTGATGTCATTTGAGATGTCATCAGTGATGTCATCAGTGATGTCATTTGAGATGTCATCAGTGATGTCATCAGTGATGTCACTGACCATGTCATGAATGATGTCATATGTGACATGATCAGCAGTGGATTGCGGGTGCGTGATATATAGTTAGTACAACTAACTATATATGGAATTTCATTGGTTTTGTGTGAGTAAAATAAGGTTTTTTAAATGCTAATTCCTAACTATATATGGTGTATAACCTATGGTTTTTTCAGTGAATTTTCAAGGTTTTGTAAATGCAAATTCCTAACTATATATGGTCTATAACCTATGGTTTTTTCAATGAATATAAATATAAGTGTGACACTTTAAATCCTCATAGGGCAAATGGGCGAGTGAGGGTCTGCCAGCTAATTCTGGGTTGTTTGCCTGCCCAGGTTAGAGTTACCATGCAGGATTGCAATGTTTTAAAAAATGCCAATGTTAGAGGAATAGGGATGTTAACAAAAAAATATACAAATTTAGGGGAGATTACCATTTTTATTAGCACTAGTCTGTCGGCTAATGATGGGGGAAGCAGTATCAACTGCGCCATCTGGTCCTTCAATTTTGTGATGGCAGTGCCATATTTAGCCTAATTGGCAGTTCGGGCTGGACTGTTCCCATGAGGCACAGGGTCAGACTGATTTGCATATAGCCATGTCTGAACTGGGGTGGCAGAGTGGGCTAAAGAACGGTGATGGACTAAAGCCAGATCTTTTGACTGGGTGTGACTGGTTGATTGATTCAGATGCTCCGTCCATCACCACCCCCCTTTTGTACCGATAATTTAGCCTAAACACCACTTCTGCGTCTCTATGTACCCAAACTCCCAAATATTTAAGAGATGACGTGCACCACACCAATGGAAATTCTGTTTCGTGCGGTATGACTGCTGGAGTCAGCAGGAATACAACAGATTTACTCCATTTTATGGCCAAGCCTGAGAACCATCCAAACTTTATGTATTCTCTTAGTGTGGGTCCCTGGTGTGTGCTTGGGTCTCTAAGGTATACAACCATGTCATCTGCGTATAGGGAAATCACTAGGGGTCGGAGGTGAAATCTTAGCACAGCTTCTGAGTGTTTTTGGCGTATAACACAAGCTAGGGGTTCTAGAGCTATGGCAAATAGATTAGGCGATAATGGGCAGCCCTGGCGAGTTTCTCTGCATATATGTATTGGCTCATATGTTAGTCCATTTACCCGGGCTCATGCTGTGGGCTCCGTGTATAATAATAGAATCCAGTTCAGGAAGGCTGGTGGCATTCCCATTCTGGCCTATACCGTAAACATGTATGTCCATTAGATCGAATCAAACGCCTTAGCAGTGTCTAAAAAGACAGCCGCCGTGGGCTTTGTGGGTTCTATCCAATTCAGGACTGCAAAAACTGTACGCATATTGTGAGTAGTAGATAATGAGTAGGCTGTCTGGTTTTAGGTTTAAACCTATAATACCTGATAAAACCCCACTTAAAGGAAAAAGCCATCACCAGTGTAAACACATAAACACTGAAAAAACAAACATGTTCACAACCACAAACTAAGTGCCATTCACAGAAAGGAAAAGATGAGTGAAAGAATAGTTTTTAATTCTTCCTGAAGGGGCCAATACAATGTAACTTTGTTATACAACGCAGCAGCAAGAAGGACTGGGCTAAAATTATTCTGCTTGGGTTTAGTTGTTTTGGAATGCCACTAAAATATTGTTTCTTCTTCTATCAGCTTTGTGGTCTTTGGTCTAAAGATGCAGTGTTTAGAAGCATGTTTTATGTCCTATTTCGTTATTTTATAAACTGTAGAGAATCAGGCAATATCAAAATCATATTTAATATTTTGGCTACATTTGATTTCCCTGATAGGTGAAATGGCTGGTTTCATTAGAATCTTTCCCAATATATACCATCTCATTTACCCACAGACAGAGAATGGGTCAAATCCATTGATACGTCTGCCCCCTTTCTAGTAAGTCATTATTGATTGTAGATGAATTGTAGATGAATTGCCAAACACTCCAGGTTTTAAACATTCAATGAAAGGTGTAGTGACAGGTATATGTTAAAAGAGTGCTGTCACCTAGCATCTGAGATAGTGGTGAAAACATAACACCAGACGTTTGATAAAATGGAACGCAGTGTCACTTGGAATGCTGCTGCAAAAAAGTTCCTACCAAGTTTAATAAAGATTGGAGTGATATTGTTTGTATTTGCAGTAATTCAGCTATGTATATGAAAAAGTTCTTTGATGACCTAAGAAAATCGATACCTGGGATGAAGTGCCTCCTGTAAGAGATCCTTGCTAGATGGTATGCTGAAAGCATCTTTACAATCTTCAGAGTTGATGAAGAATGCCATTGACTTTGTAGTCCAATCTGTTGCACTGTTTTGGTATGCCCAGGAATTAAAATGCAAATATTTCCCATTGTGTGCTTTGTGTGACATCAAAGGAAGAGTCATCCTAACTGTGTCATTCAGCCAGTGGTTCTCAGTCCTAGAAGCTGTGAATGCTATATTATCCATATGGCAGCCGTTTACAGAATTTCTGCTTAGTAATGAGGCCAAAGGCAAGAAATCTGATGATCTTTTGGTCACATATTGATAGTGATGTGATAAAAGTACAGTCTACTGCATGCTTAGGTTTTTACAGGAATACATGACTGATGTAGTGGACATAACCAAAATACTTGAGTCTGAAAACTCCTTATCTACCAAGTGTTCAGCGTAATTGGTGTAGATCTGAAACATTTCCTTGAGAGTAGGCTGGGCGACACTTTTAGTGACTTTGGCACTGCAAAATGCTGCATGTTAGAATTCTTGCCACTTGGTAAACAAAGAAATATGGAGGAGCAATCCAGGAAATATTATTTTACAGTCTATGGGAAATGGCTTGTGATGATGTATAGAAATGTCCCTTCCCCAACCATGGCATTTGAAGTTAATGAAGCCTCACTGAGGTACTCTGCACAAGTTCTAGATCCCTTCTGATTTTTTTCCAGACTTTGAAAAGTACAGCTTCATTTTTACTGCTTCAATAACTGAGGGCATAAGCGCCTAATTCAACGCATATGTTGCCGAACATGTCCTAGAGAATCATAATGTTCAGGCGCACCAGTACTGGCATGGAAAGCTATATCATTGGCCAGAGTTAGCAAATTGTGTACTGGCTGTTTTGGCGTTGCCCTTCTCAAGTGCCAATGTTGAGACGGCCTTTTCACAGATAAAAGGTTAAATGAGAAGGAAAGAGCGAGTGTGCATGACCACAGACTCACTAAAGAAGTATTTTATGGTGTACTGCAATAAGTTTGATTCGTAAAAATGTATTTGGATCTCATATACCCTGTACACACGCTGTCTATACACATGCACTATCAGTGCAGAAAGCAAACAATAATTAAAAGCAAAACCTTCCATAAACCACGGAAAAACACTGTTTCTATTGTTTTTAGTGGTGCGAAAATGTGTAACCACTGATAACCACTGTTTTTTAAGGTATTGAAAAACACTGCAAAAACCCCACCAGAATATAACAAAAATAGAAACTGAAAACAGGAAAGCCTAATCATGAGGGAACATACCCAGCCACGTCTGGCAGCACGAAGGCTGGAAGCAGTAACTGGAGCCTCGTAGCAATGATCTTGGCTAAGATCTTTATGTCCGTGTTGATTAGAGACAAACTACACTTGTTCAGGCTCTTTCCCAGGTTTTAATAAATGTATTAGGATCGGCTCTTGCAGAGAGGGGGGCAGTTGTTTCTTACCGTATGCTTCCTGGTACATGGCCAGTAGGTGAGGTGTCAGTAAGTCGGAGTAGGCCTTATAGAATTCACCCGGGATTCCGTCCCCACCCGGCACCTTACTGTTAGGTAATGTGCAAATTGTGTCTCCCACATCTTCCTCTGTGAGTGGTTGGACTAAAAATTCCCTCTGGCCTGGTGACAGCCAAGACAATGTTATATCGTTTAGGTAAGTGTCTGTTTCCTCTACACCTGCAGATTCTGTATGTCCGTATACCCCTGCATAGTAGTCTACGAAGGTCTTCAGTATATCTGGGGATGTATGCACCCTCGTTCCTGGTTGTGTCTTAAGCGTTTGGATAAATGGGATGTCTCTCGACCCCTTAAGTTTAGCAGCTAAGCTGCAGCCCGGCCTACAATCTCCCCATATGCTCTCCCCACCCATCGCTTAGATAGAAATGTTACCTCTTGGCCTGCCGTTTCTGTATATTCTTTAAGGTGTGTTTAACAGCTACCAGTTTCGGTGGCCTAGGATCACTTTCATAAGATAGTTCAAGCTCACGCAGTTTTTGTTCTAATTGAGATAGTCGATTTTGTAAGGACTTCAGCACACCTGCACTAAGACCAATCAGGCTCCCCTAATACTGGTCTTGAATGTTTCCCACAGTGTTTCCGCAGAGTCAACAGACCCATGATTTTCATTAAAGTTTTGTATAATTGCTGTTCATACCCCATCTTTAAAGACCGGGTCCGTATGTGCAGAGGGTTGCATTTTCCACTGAAATGGGTGCCGGTCTCAGTGGGCAATGTTAGTGACAATAAAACGGGGGAGTGGTCATAAAGAGTTTTAGGTAAGTTATCTCATCTATCCAAGTGCTCTTTGTCCTAGCCACCAGCCAATAATCTAGGCGAGACCACATAATATATGCAGTGGGCATAAATGTACCTTCTTTCGTATCAGGGTACCTAAGACGCCATATGTCAGTGAGATCCCATGTTGTCATACGTTTATGAGAACCTTGCGTGATTGTTTAGTTGGGAAACTTTGGTAATCAGATCTGTCCATGGTTAACTCAAGCGGGATATTGAAGTCTCCTCCCCATATAATCGTGGATGGCTGCAATGTGTAAGGTTTAGTGAAAATAGTGGTATACAGTTCCAGGTCATCTATATTAGACCCATATACATTTATTAATGTTATATGTGTGCCTCTGCAGTTGCCCTGCCATTTGACATATCTCCCCTGGTCATCAGGGTCTCTGTAAGTGGTGACGAAAGGGACACCTTTCCGTATTAATATGAGCACTCCTCTGGAGCAAGAGGAGTAAGGAGATGCTTTTATGTCATGTGCTCAGTGCGATCCTGCCGCTCGGGGCGTGAGGTGTGTTTCCTGGATGAATGCAACATCCATCAGGTGCCTTTCAAGATAAGCAAAGACCTGTCTGACTTTTTTAGAATTATTTAGGTCCGCACATTCCATGTGATTAACTTCAGTGCATGTGCTTGGTTATATACTGAAGTGCTATGAGTCCTCTGTCTAGGTATGTCAGCAATGCATGTGTGAGTTTTACCCAAGAAAGTAGGTGTCGCAATAAGGCTATGCAAGCGATTGGCGATTAAAAAACATAAGAAGTGCAACTACCCCCCACCCACTCCAGGGAGGTAACAGTGCCAGAGCCATACCCTGCAACAGGAAAACATTTCCCATTAAACATTAAACCGCCCTCTTACACACAGAGGGGCACAATGAAACCAATATATGGAATCACAGTTTGGGGGGCATTGAAGCGATTTTACCCTTCCTTGACCGAAGGGGGATGGGAAGAAACTTTTGTGGCCCAGTACATCTGTCTCAGTTTAGTGTCAACAGTGGCGTCTTTTGCGCCTTAGAAGTCTGCGCTCACCCTGTGCACCCCACACACCAGAGGAAGCAGTCATGCTACATCATTATTAACTTTGAGCATAAGATAATCATTTAAAATATTTATCACTTATCTGTCCATATAAAGTGATTTGTATCTTTATTCATCCTGGGTTCGGCATGCGTCTGCGTCTTCACTCATGTGAGGCGGCCCGATTGCTTTGCATTCTTAATGTAGTCCTTTGCAGCTTAAGGGTCATTGAAAATTAAGGGGTGACCATTCTCTTCCACTCTTAGCCGCGCCGGGTACAGCATGGAGTATTTCAAACCCAGCGCTGGGAATTTCTTTTTGGCAGGTCCAAATTTGCGCCTCACCGCCTGCACTGCATTGTAAAGTCTGGGTAAAAAGAAATATTGTTCCCTTCAAATTGAATGGTGCTTTTCTCTCGGGATATGCATAATACGGTGTCTCTGTCCCTATAATATAAGAGTTTCGCTATTATGGGATGTGGTGGGGTTCCAGGAGGGGGTCTCGCTTGCAGGGACCTGTGCGATCGTTTTACCACACCTTTGAAGATCTTCACTGCTAAATATTCATCTTATCATTTCCTCCACATAGTGTTCCATGCGGCCAGTGTTCGTGGATTCCGGGCCACAAAGTATGCTTAGGTTGTTGCGGCGCAAGTGCGCCTCCAAATCATTGTTCTTTGCCTGGATGATGGCAAGCACTTTGTCCATGTTTAGCTGTTTGCTAATCATTTTTTACACCTCATTCTCTAGGGTTGAGATTCGTGCATCCGCCTCATTGAGCCTGCCGTAGTGCTTATCCATTTTAGATGCCATTTTATCCATGTGCACGTTTAGGGTGTCTTTTTTCGCATCAATAGACATCTCGCTCTGAATCCGAGTGGGCATGGTGCGCCGTCTTACATACTTTTTCTGATTCGAAGGTGAGGCGCGACTGCTGCCTATCTGTCTTCCCCACGTCTTTTCTGGGCGGGCCACAGCAAGATTGTATGCTTGTGGTGTCAGTCGCACTACAGCAGGTCAGGTAGCGTGATTTAAGGCCTCTAGTACCCCAGCTTGCAAGTGCTGAAAGAGGGTGTCACAGTTATCATTTCATCTCAATGAAGTCTGGTATGATTCTGTTGGATAAACACTTCCTCGTGCTTTTTTACGTCTGTTAGTTTCACCACTCTGATATGGTAGGTAGGCCCTGAGCGTATCTATGTCTTCCCTGCCAGATCAATAACTGCCAGGGGTTTCTCTCTCCTGTGCAGCAGTGCGGCCGTAAGTTAATCTGCGTGTCCTTGGGTATCAGCTCGTCAGGTTATGGATGTTTAGTGGCTTGCTTGATGGGATAGTGTGCTGTCTGAGATGGCAAATGGAATTTATTGTGTTGCACCACCGCCACGCAGCTGTGTATGGGCCTCAGCAGAATGGGTCGCGTGCTCCTGATCACCGGACTACAAAGTTCTTCGCGGGCCCAGCATCCATCCGCACAGCAATCCGGTCTCATCGCTAGCACCAGGCCCTAGCAGATGGCGCACGGTCGGGCGCAGGCAGGTCCGGGCCGCAAGGGATCAAGAAGGCTGGCAGCCCATGCACAGTGCCTGCTCTGCATAAACCAAAGCCCGGCACACCAGCAGACACCCAGGTGGCCGAGCCAAGGGGCACCGCCTCACCTCCAAGAATCACAGAAGTCGGGCTTCCGCCTAGTCCCCACACAGCCCTGTAGTGTTGTGCCTAGCGGACTAACCCACCATGCAATGTTGCGAGGGGGTGGTCCCTGAAAACACCTGCAACGTAGCCCACTTAGGCTGGCCCAGCGTGTGCTCGGACAGCACGTTAAGGAAGGCAATAAAGAGCCCGGGGACCTGGGCGTGGTTCAGCAGAGAACTGGCCACCAACCAACAAACGTGTGTCATTCATTGTGTCCCTCCAGGCCCTCTACGCCTACGACACCACACTGGCAACGAGGTGGTCTGCGTGCCACCCCGCCGAACCTCATCGCCACCTCTGTGCAGGCCGCTGGCATTTTCTCCACCAGCACGCCCCTGCCGCGCCTCCCGCGCCTGTCTGCCGTGCCTGAGTGTCGGCGTCCTGTGCCCCGATCCTCGTAGTTGGAGCCGTACCTCGGCCCGCCGTTCTGCGGAGCCTGCCTCCTGTCGTCGCCTGTTGCTGCCCAGGTGTGCTGTCGTCTCCCTGGTGAGAGCTCCAGTTGTGCGCGAGCTGCGACGGCCACTGCTGCGGTGCGGCCGGGACCTCCAGCTACCCCCTGCCGGGCCCGGGGAGTGCGCCATGCGCGCAGGACAATACCGGACGTTCAGGGGGTATTTTCTCCGCTCTTCTCCCCGCTACTGGTACCAGGAGGTACGCGGTGTGCCCCAAAGCCTGCAACAGCTCCTCGAGTGGCTTCTCTTGCCCACGTGGTGCCAGTGCCCTCCAGACTGCACATCCTCTAGAGCCACCTATGTCTTCGCTCCTCTTTTCTACCCCTGGCACACACAAGCGACAGCCTGCATCACGCTCCACACGAGGGGTGTGGCCCTCATCCATTGTCACTCCCAGTGCACGCTCACCTGCTGCAGCCCCGCCTGGCACCACAGCCTGCCCAGCTAAGGATAGGGCCAACCCTGTAAGCCCTCTGAGAGCCAGTCACAGCGAGTTGGTCATTCCACCCGACCTGTCCCCACTGTCCGCACCATGGCTACGGTGCCCCCACTGGAACCTTTTGACGTCACTGGACCCCCGCCCTCCCAGGCAGCACGATGGAAAGACTGGGTAGAGCGCCTCGAGAACTTCTTTGAGGCCGCTGCCCCACGGAGAAGACACATGCTGCTACATCTGGGCGGTGCTGAAATTCATAAACTCTCCAAACGCATCAGAGAGGCTGGCCCACCCAGGAACTACGCCACGCTGTGCGACACAATTACAGCTTACTTTGAGCCGTTCGCTAGCCCCGATTACGAACGCTTCCTACTCCGCCAAGCCCACCAACTGTCCGAGGAGTCTGTAGACGTTTTCTAAGTGAGGTTGAAGGAATTAGCAAGCACCTGCACGCTTCCCGATGAGGATGATGAGATTCGCGCACATTTCATCCAAGGTTGCGCATCGGTCAAACTGTGCGGACGCATCCTGCAGGAATACAACATGGCGATGAGAGAAATCCTGAGACTCGGCCGCTCCAAAGAACTGTGGAAGGCCAGAGCTGCACATATGGATCCCGAGCCAAGAGGAACCTGTGTGCGCCCTCCGCACGGACGTCCTAGAGCAGCGGCCCAGAACCTCCCGACCAAAGACCGCCGCGCCCTCGCAGCCTTCCTGCGGTCGCTCCTGCGGTTGGTGTAGAGGCCCATCGCCGCACGATGGGGTCTGCCCAGCGCAAGGTAAAACCTGCAGTGCTTGCGGGAAAATGAATCACTTCTCAAAAGTTTGTCAAGGAGGAGACAAGATGGCCCACCAAGGAGAGTACGCGCAATTGAAACGTCACACAAAGGTCCCGCTAGCAGTGACATGGATGACGATGATGCAGATGCCACCACTGTGCACGTGGTCCGGATGTTAAAGACCCTCTCAGTTACCCAGCCTACCACGCCAATGTGTGACATCAAGATACAAGAAAAGTCGGTTGCCGCCCTCATAGACACGGGAACCACCATCAACCTCATGGCAGCTAGCATATACAGAAGCCTACCGAACCCTGCAGTGCTCCACCCCATCAGAGTACAAGTCTACGCCTACGGCACAAGGTCTCCACTCAGACTATAAGGGCATTCCAAGCCGATCTGTCCCATGATGCCACCCACCAGCACGCCAAGGTGTACGTGTCTCAGGAAGGGTCCGGATTCCTGCTCAGCTGCAGAACTGCTCAAGACCTCAATTTGATTTGTTTCGCGTTCACCATTCTTGCCCACAGCCTGGACAGCCTGCTGGGCAGGTTTGAAAGCCTGTTCGAGGGGATAGGATGCCTGAGAGTCACAGCGACCCGTCTGCACATCCACCGATCTATTGCCCCCATCGCACTCCACCACCGGAGGTTTGCATTTCATCTCCGCCCCAAGGTCGAAGCGGAGTTGCGTCTGCTAGAGAGAGCCGGGATCATAGAACGTGTGCGTGGCCCCACCCCCTGGGTGTCACCCATCGTCGTCGCGAAGAAACCGAAGCAACCCGATGTGGTCTGCATCTTTGTGGACATGCGAGTCCCCAACCTCCCCATCAAGCGCAAAAGTCACCTGACCCCAACATCAGAGAGCTGTCAGGCTCCAAATGGTTTTCGAAAACGTACCTCCGCTCCGGGTACCACCAAATCCCGCTTCACCCGGACTCTCGCCCGATCACGACTTTCTCCACCCATACCGGGCTGTGGCATTACACCCGGTTGAACTTTGGGATCTCCAGCGCTGCAGAGGTATTCCAAAACATCATCAAAAACGTCCTCCACGGGCTGGATGGAGTTCTTAACGTCAGTGATGACATTCTCGTACACGCATCGACCCTGGAAGAGCACATCCAATGCCTTCATGCAGTATTCACCCGCCTCTGAGACAGCAGCCTCACACTCCATTGCGAAAAGTGTGAATTTTTACGAAAGGATCTCAGTTTCTTTGGGTACCGATTTTCAGACAAAGGCATCGGTCCCGATCCGGACAAAGTAAAGGACATTCAGAACGCTCCTGCCCCGACGTCGGTGTCCAGAGTCCGCAGCTTCCTGGGCATGGTGACGTACTGCGGACGCGTCATTAAAAATCTGTCGGACCTGACAGGCCCTCGCCGGGACCTCACCAATACCACCAGCCACTGGATATGGGAAGCGGAACAGGACGAGGCGTTCCAAAGAACCAAGTTAGCCCTGTCCGCTGATACCACCTTGGCATATTTTGGCCCACGGCATGAGTCCCAGCTGGTGGTGGATGCCAGTTCTACAGGCCTCGGAGGGTGTTGGCCCAAAAGCATCCCTGCGAAGAGTGGGCTCTGGTCGCCTATGTCAGCAGAACCCTTACTCCAGTGGAACAGAGCTATTGCAATCTTGTGGGGTTGTCGCCACTTCCACATTTACCTGTATGGACATCCGTTTGTGGTAATCACTGACCACAAACCTCTTATCACACTGTTCTAAGGTTTATCTTCACGGCCCCCTCCGAGGATTGAGAAGTGGGTGCTGCAACTTCAAGAATTCCAATTCACGGTAGAGTACGGGCCGGGCACCCGCAATCCTGCTGATTTCCTATCCCGACACGCTCGACCAGTCACCGAGACGGAAGCAGCCGAAGCCTCAGCCACGGAAGAATACGTACGGATGACCGTCGAAAGGTCCAGGCCTCTCCCCATCTCACTAGAGGAAATCGTGCAGGCTACAAAGGACGATGACTGCCTCCAGTTGGCTATCGGAGCGCTCTCTTCAGGAGACTGGAAGCCACTCCAAAGCCCGTCATCATTCAGCACTGAAGAAGCCCAGGACACGCTAAAAGCCCTATACCAAGTGCGCAATGAACTGTCAGCATCCCCTGATGGCTGCCTCCTGAGTGGTCCTCACCTTGTCCTAACCAAGCGCCAGACCCAGCAAGCCGCCCTCCTTGCACATGGGGCACACCAGGGAATTGTGAAGTTGAAAAACCACCTACGGAGCAAGGTGTGGTTTCCCGGCTTAGACCAACAGGTGGAGTCCATCATCCAGCGCTGCCCAGTGTCCCTAGCAACCGGCCCTCCCAGCCGCCCGGATCCGATAATCACCGAGATGGGTCCATCCTTCCCATGGGAAAGGGCCAGTGCAGATTTTGGCAGTCTCCCAGGAGAGAAATACATGTTGGTTGTAGTAGATGACTTTTCACGATACCCCAAAGTAGAAATCACCTCTTCCACGGCGGTAGGAGAAGTCATCCCTAAACTGGAAAAAATAATGGCAACCCACGGTTTGATGAAGGAACTCAAGACACACAACGGACCACCCTTCACTAGAGCAGAACTCTCCAAGTATCTTTCATCTCATGGAATCAAGCATCGCAGGGAAAACTCCCAGGTGGCCACAGGCAAATGGAGAAGTAGAAAGATTGATGCGAACACTCAACAAGACCATCCAAAAAGCCATGTCTGATGGTCGGAGTCTGGAGCATGCAATCTATCAGTTCCTCCAAGAGTACTGCCTCACACCGCACTGCACCACTGGGATATCCCGGAGCCGTCTCTGTTTCGGCAGAGCAGTGACTGATACCATCCCGCATCACCCAGTGTGGGCCCAGTGTTCAAATCCTCCGAACCAGTCTATGGCGCGGTGCACCAAAACCAACCAAGAAGCATCTCGGCAAAGACGAGCTGAAGACAGTTCCATAGCTGTCGGAGACAGAGTACTGGTGCGTGACCACCACCCGGGAGGCAAGTTCAGGATGCCTTTTGAACTGAACCCATGGACTGTGACAGAAGTCAAAGGCACCATGGTAGTAGCCTTGCGAGGTAACGAAAGAGTAACCCGGAATGTGTCCTTCTTAAAAAAAATCCTCACTGACGACTCTGAAGAATTCGCAGCACCCGACTTGACACAAACTTCAGGACCGGACAGCCAGCAAGAGCCAAGTGGAAGCAGCAGCCAGCCCCCAGCTCTACGGGAAGGAAGTAGCCAAATGTCTGTCGCTTCTGAAGAATTCCAAAGTCAAGAGCTCCCGAGCAGCCGGTTGGCGCCTATGGAAGAGGACCCTCTGAGTGCAGCCCTGACCCCGCCGAGTCGAGGCAGCCAGGGCCGGTACAGCTTGCGGCCTCATCCCAGGCCGTCCCAGAGGTACCAGGACTTTGTAGTCCACTGCCGACCCCTGTGAAACGAATGCGGAGAGGAAGATCCTGGCTGACCAAGTAAAACTGTTCCAAAATGTTTCACTGTCAGAAACTGATAGTTACACATTTCAAGTTTGTAATGTTTCCTCTGCGTTTTTCTTTTATTCTGTGGGTAAAGGAGGAATGTAGTGTTGTGCCTAGCGGACCAACCCACCATGCAGTGTTGCGAGGGGGTGGTCCCTGTAAACACCTGCAACGTAGCCCACTTAGGCTGGCCCAGCGTGTGCTCGGCCAGCACGTACTGGCCACCAACCAACAAACGTGTGTGCCATTCATTGTGTCCCTCTAGGCCCTCTAGGCCTACGACACCACAAGTCCCATGCCTCAGGGAGAATCCGTGCTGGCAGTCTTCCTTGCGTTGCTCTGGCGCAGGCCGGCAGAGTAGTCTCCGCACAACAGTTGCTGCTATGGATTGCAGGTTCTGGCCGAGTGGTCTCAGCGTCATTGGAGGTTCGCGGTCACGGTCTCTTGCCTCCCAGGTGCAAGTAACACCGGTCACCTGTCCAGTTCAGGTAGTTTGTGGAGATCTGTACGACTCGTGTGGCTCCGTCCCAGCACTGTACTACCAGGGCCGCCTCACGAGTCCCCATGTGAGTCTGCCATTTTCCCAGAGTAGTAAGACGTCTTACCTCGGCGTTTGCAGTTGGCGTGTATGATTCATCTCGCCACATTTCGTTCCGGTTTCATTCATTTTTCCAGACCGTCTGGCTCATTTATTGATTATCCAGCCAGTTAGACCCTCGAGCAACCCTGCCCTTTGTTCTAACAAGAAAAACTTTATTACCCCAGCGCCTTTGGACGCTTTGAGGCATCCACTACACCCGTGCAGGTTTTTGTTCGACACCTACCAGCTGCTTGAATAACTTTTTGGATTATTAATTCCTTGGTTGGACTTTCAGTTGGAGGAATAGATATGATGGCTTAAAATTGATGACATTTCACCTTTTTTACACTGGCTTTTGTTGGTCCTGAGGAGAACCACTCAAGTTGAAGGGATTCGAAACACGTAGGATTTCAAAAAGAAAGAGAGTACCCTCTGGAACCACAGGAACTGGGAAGAGTATAATCAAGAACAAGTAGTGTTCCCTGGGTTCTGTTATTCACTGGGGGGATCCCTCAATACAATCACCTATCACCATATTACTCACACATTCAGTCGAGAGTGTTTAATATGTACCTATTTCTGCTCCCATGCCATAGTAGAAACACAAAGACAATATGAATTCAAAAATGGATATTTATTAAAATATATGATTAAAAACTCATGAATTAATCCATGAAGGTATAACCATGCACATTCTTCTTTCATTTGGAGGAATAGATATGATGGCTTAAAATTGATGACATTTCACCTTTTTTACACTGGCTTTTGTTGGTACTGAGGAGAACCCCTCAAGTTGAAGGGATTCGAAACACTTAGACCATTGGGTCTGCCTAGTTGCCCTGTTTTTTGCTAATTAACTTCTTTGCGATTTTCCTTGTGGCAACAATACACCGAATCTTGTTGCATTTAGCTTCTTTCAAATGTAATTACCTGTTGAATTGAATTGAATACGGTGTATTTAAAATTTTCTTTGATATAGTTAATTGTGTTGGCAGACTTATTACTCCTCGGTTGGTGTATTTATTTTTCCACTTGAGTGAGTATTTGTTTGAGTGTATGTGTCAGGTATGATTGTGAAACGTTTGAGTAGTGATGAATGAAGTTATGTTTGATGTTTTGTTCATGTCCAGTGTTCATTTCTATTGTTGATACATAATCTAATTGTGATCTTTGTCTGAATTTCAAATGATTTTCTAAAGAACAAGCGTTTAAATAAACAGCTATTAAATAGCACTTGTTTGCATTGTAAAGTGGTCTTTGCATTCCAGAAATTCTGTTTTCAAAGAAAATATCAGTATTGGCATCTCTCTTGTTGTTTAACTTTATCGGGCTCAGCCTTACTGATTAGAGCCTCACCCTCTTTTGTTACTAGAAGTGCACTAGTGTGGCATACGCTGCTGGGCACCCTGTGACATCTTTATAATGATATGTGATGGAGTCCACGAGTTGGAAGAGACCGTCGTAATGTCAGTTCTTTGCGGAGTTTTTCTCAAAATCGTCGTCATGTCAGTCATGTAACTTTTTTAATTTTTTTATTTATTTAGTGCATTTTTATAGAGCGCGGACATTACCCGAAGGTGTCAGAGCGCTGTACAACAGAGCCAGATCCATTACAAGAGAACAGTAGAAACACAATAAAACATTACAAAGAAAAATAGGAGACTAAAAATGAAGGATACATAGACACAAAAACCAACAAAGCACGCAGCAGTGAGGAATGTACAGAAACATTAAAAAAAAATACAAATTTACAAGGAGGAGTGAACTTCCTTGAGGGGCCTGAGCATGAAAGTATTAGTTCTGAAAGTGTCTTTGAAAGAGGAGCGATTTGAGTTCAGCTTTGAAGATCCGGGTAGAGGAGGGGGCACGGAGCAATGGGGGAAGCTGGGCTCGAGTCGGGGGTACCACGCGGGTGGATGGCGTCCCCCCACTTATTTTACCGGGGGGACGCCGTCCCCCCTGCCAAACAGCTGGACTTCACTCTTTGGCCTCTCTGGGACGAGGAGCTCGGCTCCTTTCGTGACGTCACTTCCTGTTGTGACGTCACTTCCGGTGACAGTGTCCCCCCACTTCTTTTTTTACGACTTGTGCCCTGGGGGAAGTGAGTTCCAGATTCTCACTGCATTGCCTTAGAAGGATTGTGCCATCGATCTTTCCCTTTCGTAGACGGGAGTCTCAAGCAGAAGCTTTTCCGCATTGCACGAGGGTCGCGAGTCTCCGAACCAAGATCAGTGTTCATATGTTTATTTGAAGATAGACAAACACTAAAACCTTATAGACATAAATCGGCGCCAGCTGGCGAATGGTCACGCAGCACAGCCCCAATGGTCAGCTGGGGAAGCTCTCGCGACCATCAGTATGCCCACACAACACACTGCCCACGAGATAAACATACACGTGGGGCAGATAGTGTCGAATGATGAGCTGCAGTTTGGTATGCTCTTATACTTATACTGTACCACTCCAAGTGCTAGATTGTACCCCAAGTAAAATTATAAGCATGAGGCAGCACTGATATACTCTTTTTATCTTTGAGATGGATAACAGACGGGCAAAGCCTCAGGGGGTAATGTTGTCATTCAGTTGTCCCCGCTCAACTAACTCATCACATGTGTTGTGTAATTAGCATACAGAAAATTCTTGACGTCGAAGACTTTCTTCAGTGATAACATTCTTGCTATCAATCCTCCTCATTCTTTTTGACAGAAACAACTGTCATTCCAAATGTCACTTACATAAACCCTCAACATTCCTTTGCAAGGAGTAATGTCCCCACAGTAAACTATGCATTGAGGTGACAATTGTAAATGAGACCTTCTTCTGGCAAATATACTAAGCCACGCATTGAGAAGCAACAAACATCCTCAATCTCCACGGCAGCTGGCATTACCAAGTATAAACCCAATTTACACACCAGAAATAGAACACTGGCTGGATAAATATGCACAAATGACATGCAGTCATATGCGACAAACAGCAACCTCAAAATGTACACTTTTCTGGTTAACAATTCCATATAAAACACAAAACCTGCAAATAAAATATGTAAAAGTAATATCCATTTGAAATTTACGGATGGAAGCTTCTTTGCTGAAAAGATATAATGTTCCTATTACAAACATGTGAAAGATAATGCCTGCAGCGGTCTGTAGACGTAAAATGTACAATGATTTTTATGTGGATGACTATGACTCCATAGAGGTAAATATAAATCCATTTAATTTCTTACCTACCACGTGTTCTTTAAGGAGCTGCTACTCTTCCACAGCAAGCTACTGTGGACTAGTAGATTCTGTATTACTTGTATTTGCTAGGACTTATCCACCTAATCATGTTTATTTCACATCTTATCAGCATCTGTGACATGCACTTAACAAAGAGCCAGGATGGCAGTTAGGTAAAACGTTAGGCAGAGAAAGGAAAGAAAGACGGAATTTGATATGCCAATAATACAGTAAATTACTCAGACAAAATAGTGCCTATTCATTCAGTCAGGCAGTAGCTGTTCTGCATGGTTAGTAGATATGAGCACAGAGTTATTTCATCACTAAGCCTTCTGCTCCTAACGCCGATTATAAACTGCACAGTGCAGGGGTGCAGAAATTACCTGGTCTACTCTGTAATCACCGATTCTGGACTATACTCGCATGGAAAATAATAATATGTGGAACTGAGATTGCCAGGTTCTTTTCCACATTCTTATTCCTGATTTCCGTAACAGTTTAGCTCCTCTGTGTCACCCATGTACTGTTGTCTGTTACTTTCTTGACGAATTGATTTGCTTCCTATATTTACTTGTTATATAAAGGAGAGCTCTTTAAAGTCCATTTTGATAGCCTCTGCATTTCTCTGTGAGGTGGCATCTATTTCCTTGCTTCTAGTTTACTAGCATTACATCAATAATTAAGCCACTTCTGATATGTTTGTCTGTTGAGGTACCTTTTCCTGGATGTTTGGGTTGTTACATATCACACTACGTTGCATTTTCAGCTAAGTTGCTCATTATTGCAGAATTTCACACAGCTTATTTTAGGGCCTTGTATATCAGGTTCTACACTTCAGAGAGCTAATTACAATTACCTTTAATGAGATACGGTGTCTATGCTAGCAAGCGTTTGATATACTTTTTTTTAAAGCGAAATAGCATACCTCGGATTGCGAGTTGTAGAAATGTATCAGTGTGATTATGTCTTTCTCCCAGTTTGTGGAATGCTTTTCGATTTTTGTCTATACAAGTTTCTTAATAGCAGCTTTCTGCTAATGTCCACTGAAGATTTTGTGCCGGTGTTGGCCATTGAACAGCACCGGGTTTTATTTATTTGGATCAGGACTATTGCTCGTTAGCCCTGGGAGAAGTAGTCCTCAACCTCAAATAAATGAGAAAGTACCTCTGACGCAATGTCCTGTCTCTGAGGCCCACCCAGGCATAGGTATTGATATTGACATGTCAATCGTGTGCGGCCGTCATCATCTTGTGATGTCGCACAGAATTTCACCTGCTTTTTGTTGTATGTGTTCAGGTCTTATGATCGATCTCCTCATCTGATGGCCATCGCTAGTTATTGTCTTGCAGTGGCGAGACCCACCACTGCACTGCGTTCCCTTTTAGGTTAAATCATCTCACTGGGCTAGTTCTGCTTCTCAGCTGGGGTAGTTCACACTTTTTGGCCAGCGACCTTGCTGTGGATGGAGCTGCCCCTCTCTTGCTCACAGCTCACCGCTAGCCTGACAGTCCCACCTACCTGGGTGCCAGGCTTACTCTGGCCTCGGTGGCCCAGAGTAAGGAGTGGGTGTGTGGTCACTTGCACCCGAAGACTTCCCAGGCTCCACTTATGAATCAGGACTTATTGGGACCACACTGTCCTCAAGTGAATATGACCAGTGATGATCAGTCTGTTCTGTCACAAGCCTGGCAGAGCACAGGAGTCACTACAAAGTTGTGCAAGATAGGCAACAGTCTGGTTTGGATATGGCAGGATCACGACCGAACACTGCACTGCCAGACTTGTCTTGTCTATGAGTGTCACTTTCCAAAAACGAGGTGCAGAAGCCTAGACTGGGCAATGCTGGAATGGTATGCTGAGCAAGGCCACTTTCACTCGACCCACTAAACTCACATCATAATTTGGTCATCTAGCATGACGTGAGTTTTCCCAAGGCCAGAGGATGGCCCAAGATGGGATCTGCTTCAATTAGTGGCACTGCACGGGTCGCATGTGTCGTGTCTACTGTCAAGTTATTGAAATATAATCTCCAGGCAGTGATACAGTTTTGTGCTGCCACAACCCATCTCAGGTGACCACAGACATGGCAGCCTGAATTGTCATTTCACCTCCAGTGACTGATGCAAATTCTGCGTAGAAAACAATTGGTCAGAGTGAAGGTTTCTCAGTAGGAATTTATACTTAATTTCATTATAGAATTATGTGCGATCCTGATGCTGTACTATTAAGATGTGCTTGAGTGAGTATCAGATTGAAAGTTAAAGTGACTGGTTGACCCTGCTCGCAGGCTGGTCGCTCCCCACGCTGCTGCACGGCTCTGCCTGCATTGTTTTTACCTACTCTTGTATTTTTCCCTTGTGCCTAACTTAATTTCTTGCCCAGACTTGTTTTTTCCCCCTGTGCCTGTACTTGCTTTCTTGCCCAGACTTGTTTTTTTCCCTGTGCTTAACTTGCTTTCTTGCCCAGACTTGTTTTTTCCCCTATTCCTAACTTGCTTTCTTGCCCAGACTTGTTTTTATTCCCATGTGCCTGTACTTGTTTTCTTGCCTAAACTTGTTTTTCCTTCCTGTACCCAGTTCTCCAGCGGCCCGCCCATTTTTCCCACCGTGGCGTCCCTGCGGCCCCACCCCCCTGCAATCCCATTCACTGTCCCGCCTACCAGCTGCTCCTCCCTCTCACATCCCCTCATATGGAGGCCGCGCAGCGGCCATGCCGCTTTCGGCGCGCCTAAGGCAAGACCCCGCTAACGACACAATGCCCAAAACCGCTACTATGCCAGAACCCTCCACGCACTCAACACCGGACGATCACACACCTGCTTCCTGGCTGCCCGAAGCGCACCCACGGACCATTCACCTGCGGGAACTGCAGCTACACAAGCATCTGCCCCACCATGCTGCCAACCAGGAAAGAACCCAATCACCTCAGATGCATCCTTCTCAACACCCGCTCTGCCTGCAAACACGCCGTTGAACTCTGGGACCTACTCGACTCAACCTCTCCAGATGTCGCCTTCCTGACGGAGACCTGGCTGAACCCCGACTCGGCACCCGACATAGCAATAGCCATCCCAGAAGGCTACAAGATCACCCGCAGGGACCACACCAACGGAGCAGGAGGAGGAATCGCCATCGTCCACAGGAACACTCTCAGAGTCTCGATCAATACCGACAACACCCTCAGCCGCCGAACACCTGCCCTTCCAGATCCACACTGACCCCAACACCACCCTCAGAGGAACCCTCATCTACAGACCCCCCCAGACCCTGACCACAGTTCAGCGACTCCCTCACCGACTTCGTCAGCACACACACCCTCGCCTTCACGGACTACATCCTCCTCGGGTACCTGAACTTCCACCTCGAGAACAACAACAACACCAACTTCACCACCCCGACCGACAACTTAGCCAACCTCGGACTCTGACAACTCATCACAACACCCACCCACTCCACCGGTCACACGCTTTAACCCATCTTCTCCGCAAGCCCCCACGTCTCCTTCAACCACACCACCGTACTCCACTGGACTGACCATCGCTGCATCCACTTCACCTTCAAGAAACCCACCCAACAGATGCCTCGCTGCTGCTTGAGCAAAGTCACCGAAGACCAGCTAACCATCACCCTTGACCAGAGCCCACCCGCTGACCCCACCGACCCGACACCGCCGCCCGCAACCTCAGACGGTGGATCAAGGACTGCGCCAACACCCTTGCCCCGATCAAGAAATCCTCCAACAGTCACACCAACAACAAAGCCAGCTGGTTCACTGAAGACCTTCAGGCCTTCAAGCAAACCTGCTGAAAGCTGGAGAAAATCTGTCTCCATGAACAAACACCGGACAGCCATGCAGCCCACAAGAACGCCACCCGCAGACACCATCATATCCGCCAAAAGGGCCTCCTTTAAAAAACGCCTAGACAACAACGCGCACAACAGCAAAAAGCTCTTCAACATCGCGAAGGGACTCTCCAACACCAACGACGTCCCACACTCGCAAGACCTGTGCGACTCGCTGGCCACCTTCTTCCACCTCAAGATCGCAGACATCCACGACAGCTTCAACGCCACGACCGCCCCGACAACCACTGAGACCGCCGCCCCCACGACCACCATCCGCACCAACCGCCTGCTCTGCTGGACCAACATCAACAACAACAAGACCATCAAGATCATGAACACCATCCACTCCGGATCTCCATCAGACCCATGCCCACACCACATCTTCAGCAAAGCCAGCACATCCATCGCACTCCATCTCCAGAAAGTCATCAACACCTCCTTCGAGACAGCAACCTTCCCGGAGAGCTGGAAGTACGCCGAGATCAACGCCTTACTCAAAAAACCCAAGGTGGACCCCAAGGACCTCAAGATCCTCCGACCCATCTCCCTGCTCCTGTTCCCACCAAAGGTCATCGAGAAGACCATCAACGAACAACTGACCCACTACCTAGAGGAGAACAACATCCTGGACCCTTCCCAGTCTGGGTTCCGCAGCAACCACAGCACCCAGACTGCCCTCATCGCTGCCTCTGATGACATCAAGTCCCTGCTGGACAATGGAGAAATGGCAGCCCACATCCTCCTGGACCTGTCAGCCAACTTCGACACGGTCTGCCACCACACACTACCAACATGCCTCCACAACACCGGGATCCAAGAGAAGGCCCTGGACTGGACAACCTTCTTCCTCTCCGGCAGAACACAGATCGCCTGCCTTCCCCCCTTCCACTCTGAAGCCACTGAGATCATCTGCGGTGTACCCCAGGGCTCATCCCTCAGCCCAACTCTGATTAACATCTACATGGCAATGCTCACCCATGTCGCCCGTCGGCACGACCTCAATATCATCTCCTACGCCGAGACACCCAGTTGATCCTCTCCCTCACCAAGGACCCCCACACCGCCAAAACCAACCTTCACGAAGGAATGAAGGCCATCGCTGAATGGATGAGGAACAGCCGACTGAAGCTGAACTCGGACAAGACGGAGGTCCTCATCCTCGAATCCACCCCTTTTGCCTGGGA
This sequence comes from Lissotriton helveticus, assembly GCF_964261635.1. NCBI lineage: Eukaryota > Metazoa > Chordata > Amphibia > Caudata > Salamandridae > Lissotriton > Lissotriton helveticus. The sequence goes on along the minus strand of NC_136069.1, from coordinate 1,375,435,223 downwards.
CGACTCCTGGTGACCGACCGCACTGGGAAGCGCTCCAACACCCACCGACAACACAAGCAACATAGGGGTCATCCTCAACTCCACCCTCTCCATGACTAAATAGGTCAACGGCGTCTTCTCCTCCTGCTTCAACACCCTCCCCATGGTCTGCAGGATCTACAAGTGGATCCCCACTGAAACCAGAAGAATGGTCACCCAGGCCCTCGTCAGCAGCAGGTTGGACTACGGAAACGCCCTCTATGCAGGAACCTTGTCCAAACTCCTGAGTTGGTTCCAACGCATCCAGAATGCCTCTGCATGCCTGATCCTCGACATCCGTTGCCGCAGCCACATCACACCCCACCTGAGAGACCTGTACTGGCTCCCGGTCAGCAAGAGGATAACCTTCAAGCTCCTCACCCACACACACAAGGCACTCCACAACACCGGACTAATGTACCTCAACAGACAACTCAGCTTCCACACCCCCATCCACCAGCACCGCTCCGCCGACCTTGCCCTCACCACAGTCCCCCGCGTCTGAAGAGCGACCTCCGGTGGCAGATCGTTTTCCCACTTCGCCGCCAAGACCTAGAACACCCTCCCCACCCACCTACAGCAGACCCAAGACCTGCTGACCTTCAGAAAACTCCTCAAGACTTGGCTTTTTGAGCAGTAGCAGTATTCCCCACCCCAGCGCCTTGAGACTCTCACGGGTGAGTAGTGCGCTTTACAAATGATATGATTGATTGATTGATTGTTGGGGCTGATTCCTGTTTTGTCGGGTCGAAGGATCTTGGCTGCTGTTTTGAGAGGAGAATATCAATGAATCAAGTATATTATCAGCAAAATCATCAATATTATTTTAGAGTCTAATTCAGAGAGTTAGGAGTATTGGGTCATAAAACAAATTTATTAATAATCAATAGCCAGAATCTTGTGAAATAAATCAATGTGCAAAATATTAATAAATGCATTAAGTACATTTAATAAAGGAAATAATCCCTTGTCTAAGAATGTGGACAAAGGAGCCTGTCCAAATTCACAAATAGCTCTAATCGAAAGAGTGAGAGTAAGCATACAGCTTCAGCAATAATTCAGCTCAATTAATCAAAAATATCAAAGCAGGACCTCCCATAAAGGGAAATGCAAGAAACTCAGTGGTGTCTCAGAGCAATGTGGCATAAGGTCTGTGTAAATGGAAATCATAATAGCAAGTGAGGTCAAGTGGCAACCTACTCTAAGAACACAGACGCATATAAGCATTTTATGAAAGTCTGCAACAGTTGCATCTTCAGCCTTCTTCCATCCAATCAGTGTTCAATGTTTTCCGGGGAACAGGATTACTCCGCATCCTATCACCAAGAGAACAATAGTCAAGCAAACCACAACATTAGTGTTGTATCAATTAATGTCAATTACGGTTCAGATTCTCATTCAGATTCACTTTCCCACATATACTTGTACACTTCCAACCTTTCAAATCTAATATCTACACAATAGGCTATGTAAAAGTTGAAAAATCTATATAACAAAAGGAAACATTTTGCAGCAAACATTTGCTAAAAAGAAACTACAAGTAAGTAGACAAGGGTCAAGATCAAGTTTAAATGTTGATTATACCAGCATGATTGCATCATTTTGGCATTAGAAACACTAAATGAAAATCCTTTATGACAGTAGGTTTTGTTTGAATAGAAACATCATGCAGAAATATATGAATCTTTATAAAACGTTTACTTCATTAGGAAAAGCATTTCTGTACAGGTCAAGCGGTAAACATTTTTGTTATATCTTCTATTCTTTTTTAATATCATCTTCCTGTTCAGAAAATAACTAGTGGTGGTTTGAAACATTTCTAAGCAAGTTAGGCTTTTAGCAGTGCTACTTTAGCCATTTGAGGCCTAGTACATGTAAATATGATAGCTGTGTGCATTTTGTCACATTTTTAGATGCATTTTCTTTCATTTAAACGTGCACGTTAATACTGCACAATCATTATAAACTATATTATTTTTATTTCAATGCTTTCCCAGATGTGATATGCAACTTCTGATAAAGCCTCCTTCCCGCTAATTGAACAGTGGCTCAAGTAAAAGGACTGAGACACAGCACGCACTTTAGCTGCTTTCACCCCAATTCTGCCTTATAATTTGAGCCACTCTCTCAACTGTTTGACCTTAATGTCTCTGTGCTTTGAGCACAGTCTTTGCTTGCTCTGTTTTCTGTCTTAATTTTTCTTTACCCAGCGGAGTGTTGCTTTCCAAAAACGTGGTGCAGAAGCCAAGACTGGGAAATGTTGGAATGGTATGTGGAGCAAGGCCACTTTCACTCAACCCACTAAACTCACATCATAATTTGATCATCTAGCATGACTTGAGTTTCCCCAAGGCCAGAGGATGGCCCAAGAGATTATCTGATTCAATTAGTGGCACTACACGGGTCACATGTGCCGTGTCTACTGTCTAGTTATTAAAATATAATCTCCAGGTAGTGATACAGTTTTGTGCTGCCACAACCCATCTTAGGTGACCACAGACATGGCAGCCTGAATTGTCATTTCACCTTCAGTGTATAGTACAGCAACTGATAAAAATTCTGCCTAGAAAACAATTGGTCAGAGTGAAGGTGTCTCAAGAGGAATTTATACTTAATTTCATTATAAAATTATGTGCGGTCCTGATTCAGTACTATTAAGATGTGCTTGAGCGAGTATCACATTGAAAGTTAAAGTGACTGGTTGACCATCATTGGAGCTGATTCCTGCTCTGTCAGGCCCAAGGATGTTCGCTGCTGTTTTGAGAGGAGAAGATCAATGCAGCACGTATATTATCATCACAATCATCAATATTATTTTAGAGTCAATAAAGAGAGTTATTAATGAGTTTTAAGGATTTTCTTTAAATCAAAATCTTTAAGTTTATCTGTATTGGGTCATACAACACATTTATCAATAATCAATAGCCAGAATTTTGTGAAATCAATCAATATGCTGAATATTAATAAATGCATTAAGTACGTTCCATAAAGGAAATAATCCCTCGTCTAAGAATGTGGACAAAGGAGCCTGTCCAAACTCACAAATAGCTCTGATCGAAAGAGTAAGAGTAAGCATAAAGCTTTAGCAAAAATTCAGCTCAAATAATCAAAAATATCGAAGCAGAACGTCCCATAAAGGGTAATGCAAGAAACTCAATGACGTCTCAGAGCAATGTGGAGCAGGGTCTGGGTAAATGGAAATCATAATATCGAGTGAGGTTAAGTGGCAACCTACTCTAAGAACACAGACGCATATAAGCATTTTATGAAAGTCTGCAAAAGTTGCATCTTCAGCCTTCTTCCATCCAATCAGTGTTCAATGTTTTCCTTGGAACCAGATTACTCCTCATCCTATCACCAAGAGAACAATGGTCCATCAAACCACAATGTTAATTTTATATCAACTAATGTCAAGTATGGTTCAGCTTCTCATTCAGGTTCACTTTCCCACATTTACTTGTACACTTCCAACCTTTCGAATCTAATATTTACACTATAGTCTATGTAAAAATTGAAACATCTCTACAACAAAAGGTATCATTTTGCAGCATTCCCTAATAAGGAAATACAAGTAAATAGGCAAGGGTCAAGATCAAGTTTAAATACTGATTATACCAGCATGATTGCATCATTTTTCCATTAGAAACACTAAATTATAATCCTTTATGACAGTATGCTTTGTTTAAATAGAAACATTCTGCAGAAATATATGAACCTTTATAAAACGTTTACTTCAATATGAAAAGCATTTCTATGTAGAGGTCAAGAAGAGTTAAACATTTTGTATATCTATATTCTTGAATAATATCATCTTTCTGTTCAGAAAATATAATTTAGTGGTTTGAAACATTTTTAAGCAAGTTAGGCTTTTAAGTTGCAGATGAAGGTCTGCGCTCATTGTTCCAATGCAGTGAAAGGAATAATAGTTTCCAAAACTCATATTCTGTTGTGCTTTTTAAGCTACTTTAGCCATTTGAGGCCTAGTACATGTAAATATGGTAGCTGTGTTCACTTTGTCATATTTTTAAATGCATTTTCTTTTTATTTAAACTTGCACGTTAATACTACGCATTCATTATAAACAATATTCTTTTTATTTAAATGCTTTCCCAGCTGTGATATGCAACTTTTGATAAAGCCTCCTTCCCGCTAATTGAACAGTGGCTCAAGTGAATGGACTAAGTCACAGCACGCACTTTCGCTGCTTTCACCTCAATTCCGCCTTATAATTTGAACCACTCTCAACTGTTCGACGATAATGTCTCTGTGCTTTGACCACGATCTTTGCTTGCTCTGTGCGCTGTCTTAATTTTTCTTTACCCCACCTGCTGCGCCTAGTTCTTTTATCCCATTGTGCTGAGTATGCAGCGATATCTGACAATCCCTACCAGCCTCACCCACGGCAAATTGGTGTCTTATTATATCATGTAAGCACTTTTAATGCCTGTGCATGGATGTTGGCTGACATCCATATATAGCTATTCTCAGAGGTGTCTCATACTGCCATGCAGGCACGTGTAGGTACAGCACAGATAAATACGATTGTGCAAGGCACCGCAAGTCATTGCTCTGGGGTTTCTGACAGAGCCATGGAAACACTTCTTGTCAAAGGGACTTGTAACAGTGGTTGTAGTCATTGTTCAGGGGTATCTGACTGTGCCATTCAAGCACTTCTAGTCACTGTTGAGGTAAGTCCAAGGATGACAGTGGAAGGTACTTCTAGTGACACAGTAAGATGTCTGAGCATTACATTGTTAACTACCTAACCCGCTATGAAGTTCTCACAATGGTAGAAGTGGGTTTACCAGCACACTGTGGTGAGTGGCACACTCACGAAAAAAACACTGAGATCTTGTGTAGTGTGGGCTGAGGCCTGGTTTGCGCGCATGTTATGTTAGCATAGCTCATTAGATCTTTAAACGCCATTTTACCTTTTGCCGCTTTTGCACACAACAGTGCATATATCTATTTTTGTAAGTTAGGCTTTGTGATGGTCTACACATGAGAAAAGGTGTGTTTTCAACATCTCTAGACTTCCATCGTGCCCCTAGTCTGCACAGTGAGTGCTGAAGCCGTCATGGTTATCATAACATGGTAGCTATTGTTCAACATGACCGAGTAACGCTTTTTAGACACAACAATTTGGCAGCTGTGAGCCAACTGACATTCTGGCACCCTTATTATTGCACAGTTGCCATGATTTCACACACTTGGAAGATTTTCCGTTTCCAGGGATGCAGAGAGCTTTAGCTGATCCAGATGTGATTTACTCTTACTGAACGGAAAGGTAATGGGGTCCCCCAAACAAGCCTAAGAGACCTTCTACGGTTTGTAATACATAGTTCCTATATAGGGAGGGTGTTAAAACTAGGCGCTATAGGACCTGTTGTCACCCTCATTGTAATATGATTTCTCCTCTCCTTTTGTATTTTATGGAATAGTAACAATGCTGACCATAATATTTCTAATCATATGTCTGCTTATGTTGGATAAGATACTGCATTTGAGATCACGTCGTTAAAATAAATATTTTAACCTTACCTGTGTCTCTCCTTTACTCCTGTTGTGGACTGGTATGAGAGTATAACGAAAGAGTGTTCTCACTTCCCACCACTCCTGAGTTTGTCCTAAGTTGCATGTTGTAGGTTGTCTAATCATTGGTTACTTTGCTATAGGATGAAGAGCTAATGTGACACTGATGCTAGCTGGTTGGGGTTTTTCTAGGTACAGAGGTCAATTTCTGGTACACCACAATTCACTGATGTCCTAGGTCTCTGTGCACAGTTCTGTGTATGAGCAGGATCCTTGCAACATGGCACCACCAACATAGTGGTCTTATTGTGAGACTCTTGAGTAGTGCTTGTATCAGTCTACAACCCCCTCACTATTGTTTCCGGTTTACAGTGGTGACGGATAAACCTACCTATAGTTACATAGGTCTATTCAAGCTTGATATTTCAAAATGGTTTCTATTGAATTACTACCCAGTTGTGCTTTTTATATTGCATTGTACTTATCTTTTACTATGTCGTTATGGCTGCAGTGGATATCCCTGTACACAGCCGATTGGCTGTGCGCAATCAATTGCAGGATTTCCAAGTCTCTTTAGAAGGCATGGCAGTGGTTTTTGTTGTATCTGCTGATGCAGCATACCCGTTTGAGCTATTTTACTCTTGAGTCACGTTTCCTGCGGTTGATGCTGGTACTGGTGTTTTTCACACTTACACTTCATCTGCTGTACCTGTAGAGTACGCTCCGTATCGGAAACAGGAAGTTCCAATCTCAGTTTGGCAGCATGCCATTTGGTTTAATGGCGCCCTTCCCCACAGTTTGACGGCAGTCAGGCATGGACCGTTGTCAATTGTAGGTGCTTCTTGGCCTGTTTTAGCTGGTGACACTCCGTACCCTAATGTGGCGTGTTGTCCAGCTGCTGAATTGAGGCCCCTTTATGCCTCTGCAGTGTCAGTGATAAGGGGTCTGGTTCATTACATTTCCTGCAGCTTCTCCGGTGGGGCCCCGGGTGGTGCGGTGCATCTAGTTGGGCCGAACAGGCTGAAGCTTAGTCCCATTATGGTTAATGCAGTTATGGGCAAGCGTCCCCAGGAGAAGTATGAGATGCCTTTTTGGGTTGCCGAGAAATTTGACCATCTGGAGGCAGTATTCCATAATACCACTCCTGTGGAGAAACACAGGATCCTTACCATAAGTTTGCAGAAAGACTTTGTGATGGACGTAAATGACTTTACCACTTGGGGTGTGATTTTTGCAGCAGTCTATTCTAGGTGCTTCGGCACCCTGTCAATGGCTGTCCTGCCGTCCCTCATTGAGCGTGAACATGGACCGGAGGCGGCTGTAGAGTTGGGAATGCGGCTCGTGGGAGCGTTTGATATGGTTCACGATCTAGTCCATGCAAATGTTAAGGGAGATGCAGTAAGTTTTGAGGTGTCTAATGCTATGCGCAATATTCCCGAGGCCGAGAAACCCCGTCAGTTACCAAGAATTATCACGGAGGCATATAAGACCGTTGGCCACAATAGTTTGGGTGTTAAGCCTTTTGCTAACAAACACAGCAGCAAACTCAGCAGGCGTCATCTGATAAAGATGATCGACAGAAAGTTCCGAAACAGAATTGGAATAAGAACAAAAAACAGGGGAAACAGCAACAGAAACAGGGGTCCCGTCCCGTTTCACCTACACCTGCCTCTACTGAGCGTACATATGAGTTGCGCAACCGCACTACGATTAAGTCACCTGATAGATTTCAGGTTCCTGAACAACGTTCTCCTCGCTCTTTGCAGGAAATATCGGTCTCGCCCACCTGTGGAAGGGGCGGTGGAAGAGGACCAGGTGCCCAACAGAGCCATGAGCAGCCTCGCAAGGCTGACGGAAAAGGCAAGCAGGCCGAGTCACCGCGTCAAAGATCCCAGTTTCAAAAGAAGAAAGTTGCTGCAGTAACAGCGCTATATGCCACAGATAGTGAGAACGCAGTTTCGGAATCTGACATGAGCGCTGACACTGTTAGACAGCGCGGTGGAGATTACCATAGTTCGAGAGGCGTTGCGTCCACTACTGAAGGTGACAGCGACTGACACCTTCGTTGTAGTTGAGACAGCTGACACTAGAGCGGCTCCCCCTGCAAGACTTTATGAAATTGTCCTTATGATTGAAGGTGACATGAAACGTACCATAAAAGGAGTTTTTTGGGAAAATCTAACTACTACCTATGATATTTTGTTGGCGGAGGTCGACTGGCTTCCACCCTTTGTCTTAGCTGCTCCCCAAGGGGAGGAGGTAATCCTCCCGAGTTTCATGTACACAGTGCCGAAAGAGCAGGCACTGTATTTTGCAGAAGATTGGACTAAGGCGCTTGCACCGGCTTTGTACCGTACTCACTGTGGGTGGGACATATTTTCCCCTTGACATGAGATTTCTTTGCGGTCAATGCCACAGCCTCAACACCAATACCCAGTGCAGCGAGAAGCAAAAGCTTCTGTTGCGGAAATCGTGGAACAATTGGAATATCAAGGTGTAATTGAAACGTCTGTGTCTCCGATGAATAACCCTCTTTTTACTGTGACGAAGCCGGATGGCTCGTACCGTTTGGTATTGGATTATTATTATTATTATTATTATTATTATTATAATTAAAACTTTTATAGCGCGCTCAATTACCACAGGGTATCCTGGCGTGGTGAGTGATTTGACAACAGGAGTGATGGATCAAAGCCAGAACGATCTGTTAGAGTGGAGCATTGAACAGATGAGTCTTAAGTTCCTTTTTAAAAACAGTAATGGTCGGCGAGGCTCTAAGGAACAACGGGAGGGCATTCCATGCTGAAGCTGCCTTAACTGAGATTGATTGGCCGCCCAAACGTGCGTATTTGTATTTGGGTATGGCCAATAGGCATTGATTGGCCGATCGTAGAGCACGGTTAGGAGTATAGAATGAAAACCGTTTCTGTAAGTACGTCGGTCCCAGGCCATGAGCTGCTCTGAATGCCAGCACAAGAATTTTAAACAGGATTCGGTGTGGTACTGGAAGCCAATGCAGACTTCGTAAGTGGCTCCGCACGCTCGACCTCCTGGGGAGAGAGAAAAGCAGACGTACTGCAGCGTTTTGTAACACCTGAAGGCGATGAACCATATACGCAGGTAGGCCGCTAAATAAGGCATTAGCGTAATCGAGCAGAGATAAAATCAGGGCTCGAAGAACAGTCTCCTTGGCTGCCCTGGGCAGAAGAGGAAAAAATCTTCTCAAGGAGCGCAAGGTACCAAAACAGATGCCGGTCAATTTTTTTATATGATCCGAAAACTTCAGATCCTGGCCGAACCAGACCCCCAAGTTCTTAGCTGGGCCTCCAGTCGCACTCGGGCAGGGCAGGTCCGGAGGCCAAATCTGATCCTCGAAGTTGTCAGGAAAAGCGCCGAAGAACAGGACTTCAGACTTATCTTCGTTGGACTTGTGCAAGCCACCGAAATACTTCCGACAAACAGTGCTGGACTGCTGATGGATCAGACACACCCTTAGGCCAGGTGAATAACAGCTGTGTGTCATCTGCGTAAGCTATTATCTTGGCTCCCAGCTGTTCCGCCAGATATAATAGAGGGGTCATATAGATGTTAAACAATAAAGGGCTTAACGTAGAGCCCTGCGGAACTCCAGTTGTCAGTCTCTTCGGGGCCGAAGAGTAAGGGGGCATCCAGACCTGCTGAGTTCTATCGCTCAAAAACGATGACAACCAGTCAAGAGCCAACCCTGAAATGCCGACGGCTCGCAGTCTTGCAATAAGCAAGGCATGGGGCACCGTATCGAAGGCGGCAGAGAGGTCCAATAGAATCAGGACCGCTCTGCCGCCCCCGTCCAAGCACTCTCGGACTGCCTCCGCGACCTCGACAAGTGCTGTCTCGGTACTATAAGCCGCTCTGAACCCTGACTGAGCAGGATGTAGGGCGTGGGAGGACTCAATGAAGCTATCCAGCTGTTTAAAAGCCACCTTCTCACACATCTTCGCCAGAGCTGGCAACAGTGAGATGGGCCGATAGCTTGATGGCATTGCTGGATCTAGACCAGCCTTTTTTAACAGTGGGAGCAGTTTTGCTTCCTTCCAACATCTCGGAATCAAGGCCATGGAAAGGGAGAGGTTAATGATTTGAGTCACCCCTTGATTAATAATATCCGCTATCCCTCCCAAAACCCTGGCTGGGCAGGGGTCTGAAGGAGATCCGGACTTCAACGCTGCCAGGATTTGCCGTATGTCTGATTCCGAGGCCGGCCGGAAAGCAACAAACTGGTCCTCTAAGCATCGGCTATCCGATAATAAAAGGGCAGGTGGGGTCATAGAGGACTTTTGAGCCTCTTCTAAGTCCAATTGAATTTTTACAATTTTGTCCGTAAAGTAACAAGACAGTTCTTCACACCATTGAGCGGAAGAAGGGAGCCGAGGTTGTGCAGCACATGGAGATAGAAAATTTTGTACAATTGAGAAGATCTCTTTACTGTTGTTATCCGCCTTCTCGATTCTGTCCGAATAATACCTGCTTTTAGCTGTCTTAATCGCAGCGTAGTAGTCCTTTTGGGCTGCACGTAAGGACTTCTTATCGGCTGGCAGGTAAGCTTGTCTCCAAACTCGCTCTAATTTCTTACAGACCAACTTCTGTTCGCGCAGAGCATGCGTGAACCATGGTTGTGAGGGTCTCGATCGCATCCGACGGATACCACCCGCATTATTAGAGGCAGCGACACCATTCGCTATCCACAAATTGAATGCGTCAACAGTCGCTTCAAGCTCCATCATAGGGACCGGACGGGTGTCGGAAAGGGACTCGGATAGTGACATCAAATTAATCCGTGGGCGATGTACCAAAGAAGGAATTTTCCTCAGATCTTCATCTAACTGCCAAGCGAACTTAATCAGGCAGTGGTCGGACCACAGCATAGGCATCGGGGGGGACAGACTGATGTCAAAGTTGGTACATACCAAGTCAAGAACATGACCACCCGCATGAGTGGGGGCATCAACCCATTGAGAGAGGTGAGCCATGCTAAAAGTCTCACTGAGACTAGTAGCTTCAGTGGTATTCTCAGAATCCACATGAATGTTAAAATCGCCCAGCAGTAAATAACGGGAGAACCGTAAAGCTCGTGGCACGATTACCTCCTCCAGGGATCCAATGAAGTTTCCAACATAGCCTGGGGGACGGTACACTAGCGTGCCGCCTAAGGTAAAATGCGGACTAAGCTCCAAACAAAAATGGAGAAGTTCTGCCTCTTTCAGTTCATCCAGATGTTCGCAGGTGAGAGTCCAGTGATCCCGATAGATCACGGCAACCCCTCCACCTCGTCCCACATCTGCTCTATGATCTACTCTGCTGATCCTAAAACCCCGGGGGATAGCTAACTCGACTACCGGTGAACAGGAGTCGGTCATCCAGGTCTCGGTGACAAAGAGTAGATCAAAGTCATTTTCTGCTAATAGGTCAAAGACCTCAGCCGTATGGCACACCAGAGACCTGGCGTTTATCAGGCCCGCCTGAATGATCTTAATATCATTACAGGGTTGGGTAGGCGGGGGAACAGGACTATTAAGTTGATAATTACAGAAGGGGCAAGATCTAAACCGACTGTCAGTGACCACCCAAGAATGCGCAGCCTCACAAGGGGGGACATTTAGAGTCCTAAGATCTGCCGATGTGTACCGAGGTGCTACAGAAGGGACAGAATTGGAGGAGAGACGACCAGGGGTCATGGCCCTGTGCCCGGCCTGAGCACGGACGGGCACAGACGGGCCCTCCTTTGGCGCTCCTTCGGCGCGCAGACGGCGCGCCCGCTGCGCGCGTCCGCTGCGTGCACGTCTCATTACGACGTTTAATACGGGCGGGCGAGCGAAAGGCTAGAGCGTCAACCCCGGTGCAATGCGGCCCCGCCTCACTTCCGGTGACCGCTGGGGCCGAACGCTAAGGACACAGAACTGAAATCCTAACAATGTAAGTGGAGAAAATGCTCACACAATGTCAGCCCGATGAATTTAACTCCCATTTTTGTATGTGTGCGGTACAGAATACTCACAGTTCAGCTCTTGTGGATAGTCTTGTGTGTAAAAGGTTTAAAACCACACTTGACATATCCAATTTTTTTTTTGCCCACAATCTGTCCCCTCCTAGTAGTCATGGACAGCTTTTACCAGTGGTGGCAAAAAGCGCCAATTTTGCCATTTGGCTATGGGCTATAAGAACAGTCCTGGCATCGCTGCCACCCGCATATTCTCGCTCTTGGAGGGGCTAGATGCAGATGCATGTTCGTATGTGGATGACATCTATCTCACAGACAACGAATTATGGCTGCATCTGTGCCGTGTAGACCACATAATTTGCCATTTTGAGGATGTTGGCTATAAATCTAACTTTGCGAAAAGTCACTTTGCAGAGTACACAGTGTTGTTCCTGGGCTATGAGCTCAACAATGAAGGCCGAGGTTTAGCTCCTCATTTCCTGGAGAAATGCGCTCTTTTGTGCGCTCCCACAACACTGAAGAAACTGCAATATTTACTGGGCTGTTTGAATTTCGGGCGTATCTACATTCCCCAAAATGCCCAGCGTATCAATCCTCTTTACGCTTTGATACAACCTTCTTTTTCCAAATCATGCTGGCTGCCTGAACATTCTGCCATCTTGCAATCAGTGCAGGCTGATCTTCTAGAATCTAAATTCTTGTTGACTCGTTATAACCACACCAATCTGGTGATAAGAATCATGCCAAGAGCGGGTTGTTACACATACCTCACTATTAATGAGGGTGACACAGTCCCTATCACTTACAAGGCACACTTGTACACTTCGGCTGAGTTGCGGTTTTCCACTGTGGAAAAAGTTTTGACTGCAGTGCAAATGGCGATTCTTAGGGAACGTGCACTGTCCCAGGGAAAACACATTTTGGTTGTTACTACGTAGCCTGCCTTAGAGGCAGTGACGAAACCAGTGTACCAAATTCCAAAGCTTTGCACCCTCGTTGGATGCAATGGGCCACGTCCTTGACATCCCTGGATGTCATGTTCATTTTTTATTCCTCTTTGCAGACTCAGAAGTTTTTGCAGTAGGAATTCGTTCATCTTGCTCCTCTGACAATGCGCCCACTCGAGGAAGCGCGCAAGCGGCTACGGGTTCAAAGCACGCATATTCTTCGCCCTTCGCAATTGTGATTGGTACTATGGCGAATGGTGAATTCAAGTCCGATGTCATGCATACACAGATATTAGGGGACTGTACCGCCCAATTGGCAGAGCTTCATGCTCTGATGCTTGCATTGGAGTACACTGATCCCAGTGTGACTACTCTTATTGTAAGTGACTCTTACTACTGTGTTCAATCATACAATGACAATCTACCCTTTTGGACTCAAAATGATTATGGTGACTCCAAGCAACGCAAAATAAAACATAAAATGATCTGGGTTCGAATGGCTGAGCTTAAAGAAAGGCTACCACTTGTCTTTGTAATTCATACTCTGGGTCACCAGCGTGTTGGAGTTCACACTGTTGGCAATAGTCTCGCGGATGAAGCTGCTAAGACAGCAGTTGCAACATATGCAGTAGCAGCAGTTTTACGTTCCGAAAGTAAGATTGATGATGACATCTTGGCAGCTATTGCCGCAACAGAGAATACTCTTATCGTTTAAGCCCTGATTAAGTTCCTTATGTGAGAATTAACGACAGTGGTGGCAGGTTGATTCCCTATGCGGACCGCAGGCTGACTTTGATTACAGCAGCCCACGCTGAGATGGCCTCATCGCATGCTGGCGTGTCAGCTACTGTATCTCTTCTCCAGCAACGATATTGGTGCCGGGGTTTATACAAACTGACACGTGAGTATGTCCTTCAATGTGCATTTGTCAGCAAATTAAACCTTCTACTGCTGCACGCCTGCCCCAAACTCAGTTGTACATATCCAATACACCACTTGCATGTGTTTATTTGGATCACTGCGGTCCTTTCGTCTCTGATACTGCATATAAGTACATCTTAGTACTAGTTGATTCATGCACACGCTTTGTGTGGTTGTGGCCGCAATGCAGTGCTGATTCCAGAATTGTTGTAAGGGATTTGCGTGTCTTTGTGGGAATTTTTGCGTGTGGTACCTTCCATTCGGACCAGGATGCCATGAGTTCTTTGGGGGTCCAGGTCAAATTTTCATCTCCATACCGGCCTGAGGGTAATAGTGTTGTGGAGCGAATGAACCGTGATTGAAAGTAATCCTTGATAGCTAAGGTATTAGGCACTGGCCGAGACTGGCTTACCCACCTCAATAGCGTACAGCGTGCACTAAATAATCTCCCTAGAAGGTCTCTGGGTGGACGGACCCCATAAGAAATGCTCTTTGGCATCAAAATGTTTGTTACGTACCGTGATGGTCTAGACAGGGCGGCGGCTGCATCCTTTGACGTAGATGAACATTCTAATGTTTTACAGAACATACAAAAGACCAGAGACAGTCTTGTAAAGGAACATTTGCCCTCCACATCAGAAGCTGTGTTACAGATCCCAGTAGTCGGCTGGCTACCCCAAGTTGGAGAAGTGGTCCGAGAGAAGATCGAGAACAAGAAGGAGTTTGGTCCCTCCTATCGAGCTCCAGTTCCTATGATTGGCATGCAGGGAAGAAGAACAGTCATTTTACCTCCTCTTACTGGGCGAAATGGGAACAGATACATCTCCATTAACAATGTCAAACTACACAGGGTGGCCGATTCTACTTAGTATGACGCCTGCGGTTTTGTGTCCGGCAATGGTGAAACACTCTGTTTTGGTCCCGGATCCTGCCATCGGGCCTGATGTTGCCATTGAGATGAATACAGTTGTGAATCCTTTATTGAATACACCTGCTGGTGATCCTCTTAATGATACTGAATATACTTACCCCACTGACTTGTCTTACCCTGATTTGGAGACCCGTGTGGCTAATCAATCACGTTTTTCATTTGACTCTGTCACATCAAAATCCCCTTCAAAAGTTTTGATTTTTGCTACCTGGTTTAAAAAAACATTTTTTGATTCCCCCTCGGACTTACATTCGGCTGGTGCTTTTTTCTTTTCTTTTTTTTATTGAGAACGATAACAGGGCAATTGTTAGGAAAATGGCACATACATTGGACATGACAGTTTGGTGCAGTAGACAGTATCATTACATAATGCGAGATATTGTATTGACATAACTCCATATTGGCACATTCCAGTAGCTCCCCACTCCCTCCTGGCTAAGAATCTAACTCACTCTCCCCCTCTGGTGTAGGTGGATCACACAGATACCCTCTGTACTCATTCCAGGAGCCCCATATTTTCACCCATTTCCGAGGGCACCCCCGGTGCACATATACCACCTTCTCTGCAAGCATTGCTGCATCTAGATCTCGACACCAGTCTCTAAATGTGGGCACTTCCCCGGAACCCCAGTACTTGGCAATGTTTCGCTTGGCATACATAACACTCACATTCACCCAGTCCTGGACAGAGTGAGTAAGATCGCTTGGCTCCCAGATGTTCAGCAGACAGAGCCGTGGCTCTGGTACTACGAATTCCTTCACTACCTGTGATATTGTTCTCATGATCTTGGCCCAGTAGGCCGTAACTTGTGGGCATTTCCATATGGTATGGAAGAATGTTCCCTCCTCCCCGCAGCCCCTCAGACAAAGGCGGTGTGTGGCCCTTCCTAGAGTGTGTAAAGTGACCCTAGTGTAGTATACAGGATGAAGTATCTTCAGTTGTACCAGGCGTAGTCTAGAGGGTACGGCCACTTCCCGCAGGGAAGACAGTGCTGTTTGCCATTCCGCCTCGTCCAAGTCCCCCAAATCATTAGACCATATGTTCTTTAGTTTTAGCGTTGGGTCCGGTAAGTTGTTAACTAATTTACGATATGTGAAGGACGTCTCTTTTTTGGGCATGTATTCGGTAAGTAATCTGTCTTCCAGCGGAGTGGATTCAGGTATTTCGGTATCCGCCTGAATAACCGACCCCAGAGCATGCCTAATCTGCAAATATCTGAATTTTTCGGTGGGAGCTAAGTCATACTGGGTTTGAAGTTGATCGAAAGGTATTACAGCACCTCCCTTCCATAGGTCCCCTACCGTGGAAATACCTATCAGGTCCCACTCTCTGAAACCCTTGCTGTTACAAAGTTTGCCTGACCTACGTGCCGACCAAAGCGGAGTCATTCTGGTAATGGTGTCCGTGCATTTAAGACGGGTCTGTGCAGCATACCAAAGGCCTACTGTGTGTGCCGTGGGGCCCAGGAGGGACAACGCACCCCTTGCATCGTACAGGGCAGAGAGAACTCCTGCCTCTCCCAGTTCATATCGGTCTGCTTGAAATGCTGGTTCTGTTTGGGGCATGTGTAACCATTGGTTTATAATTTTTAGATGGGCGGCCCAATAATACAATTGAATATCCGGAAGGGCAACACCTCCGTCATACCAGCCTCTAGTCAACCTGTCGCGAAATATACACGCCGGCTTATTACTCCAGAGCAGACCTGAGACCAATGCACCTATCATTTTGAAATACTTAATAGGGACAGGGAAAGGGGTATTCTGCAATATGTACAACAGTCGAGGAAGCTTCATCATTTTATAGAGGGCCGCTTTGCCTAAAAGTGTCAGAGGTAGAGTATGCCAATGTTTAACATCGTTCCCGAATTCTTCAAGAGGAGGCTCCAAATTTTGAAGGAGGAAGGCATTCGAATTAGGTGTTACCCACACCCCCAGGTATTTAAAGGACCCTTCCATAACCCTTAGGGGGCACTCCCCTGGTAGTCGCGTGGGTGGGCCTTTAAGAACAAACAGGACAGATTTGGACCAATTGATGGTGTAGCCGGATACCCGTCCAAAAATGTAAAAAATATCTACTACTATAGACCGCCTAGGGGACGTCAAGTATAAGAGGACATCATCTGCATACAAAGATATGCTGTCTTCCCACGATGCAGTCCAGTGTAGCCCCTTAATCATGTGGTCCCACCGAATCCAGGCCGCCAGCGGTTCCAATGCCAAAGCAAAGAGCAAAGGAGACAATGGGCAGCCCTGGCGCGTTCCACGACTCAACCGGAAATCCCTCGAACTATGGCCATTAGCTACCACATGTGCCAGGGGACGTGAGTATAGCAGTTTCACCCATGCCCAAAATTTGGGACCAAAACCTAAGTGTCTAAGGACAGCGAACAGGTAAGTCCACTCCACCATGTCGAATGCCATTCGAGCATCTAAGGAGAGGATGACTGCAGGTTCCTGTAGGCAGTGCATGCGTGCCACCACTGTATGTACCCTCCGCAGGTTAGGTGCGGTGCATCTATTGGGCATGAACCCAGATTTATGCGGGTGGATCAGGGTTTCGAGATGCGGGGTCAAGCGGACAGCGATCAATTTAGCCAAGATCTTAGCTTCTGCATTAAGCAGAGATATTGGACGGTATGACGAACAGTCTTCTGGGGGTTTACCAGGTTTCGGCACAGTAATTATAGTAGCCGTTTGTTGGTCACATGGTAGTTCTCCTACCTCAAAGCTATGCCTACACATTGCCAGGAGATGTGGGGCCATCAATTCAGATGTAAGTTTGTATAGTTCAATAGGGATCCCATTGGGCCCCACAGCCTTTCCAGACTGCAAAGAGTGGATGGCTGACAGGATCTCATGCGTCGTGAAACCAGCCTCCAGAGACAATGCTGCATCATCTGACAGAGCCGGCATTTGGATGTCCTTAATGTATGTGTGTGCCTCTTCCGTTGTCATGTTAGAAGTGTAAACTTGGTCAAAGTGTTCGGCCAGGGTGTCTACAATTTCTTCAGGTGTAGTAACTATTGCATCAGTCTGGGTGCGAAGTTGGGCTATTGTTCTCTGTGCTCTATCCCTCCTGTTCAGCCATGCCAGGAGCCTGCCTGCCTTATTACTGACCTCATAGATAGTGTGCCTTGTAGCTTGGAGCCGTAACCTCACCTGTTCACCTTGGTATTCCCGAAGCGCGCATTGTTTAAGACGCAGACTTTGCGCCGCCTCTGGGGAGCGGTCCTGCTCATATTGCGCCTGAAGCACTGTCAGGTCAGCCTCAAGCGCATCCAGCTCACTCCTTGCCACACACCTATGGCCCGTTATAGAGGCATTAGCCTGTCCTCTTACCACTGCCTTGTATGCGTCCCAAAAAACACCCAAGGACTGGACAGAGTTCACATTGTCCTGGAAATAGTGTGTGTCGCCGTTACAATATCTTTGCGAATCTTAGGGATCTGCAAGTATCCTGGAGCAATAGGGAAAATGCGCTTTTGTGTTTTGGTATGCATAGTGTAAGTCAGGAAGACCGGGGAGTGGTCTGATATGCCTCGAGGAAGTATCTCAACATTAGTCAAATGGGGAAGGCTGTCTGCAGCAACAAGAAAGTAGTCTATGCGGGAGAGGCTATTGTGTACTCCTGATCGGTAAGTGTAAGAGTGTTCCACGGGGTGTCTGAATCTCCAGGCGCCAGGCCGGAAGGTCCAATAAGAATGCGCTAAGCGCAGGAAAATCCACTGAGTGGAGGGCAGGGGGGATATATACTGAAACAATATTAAACTGTTTCCCCTCTCACTGGCATAATATGGCCGTAAACCGTCCCTGTGTATCCGTCCAGGTGTGATGTATGATCAATTGGAATTGTTTACGAACCAGAATACCCACCCCCCTCGACCCTGACGTGCACTCAGAGTGTGTTATCATTCGGTTGGTGCTTTTTTCAATTTTTTGGTTCATGTCCATCTGATTTGTGGTGTATTTTTTTCGATTTGTGAATGGACACTACGTTCAAGAAAGAACTTCAATTAGACTAATTGATGGAACTTTGGCCCCCCACTCCTCTTCGCACATCATGAAGAGGGACCAGACTTTTGTGAATATAACTGCTTGGGCCATCTTAGATGGGATTGTATGGGATGCTGTAAAATTCCAGATTCATGGGCCCACAGAGGTTATTAATGTTCCCAATGTACTCCGTGTTTCTATGGGGGATGTGGTTAAACAGAATATTCGCTCTGATGATTGGGACGTCCAAGCAGTAGAGGCTCTATTTTCTGATTTGAAATATCATGCTGCCTTTGATGCTTTAGATTTGTATCTAGATTCTGCTAACTATGGTGATTTATTCTGTTACCAGCAATTTGGCAATCACTTTCTGCATAAGACAAATACATTTACAAATGTGGTTAACTACACACAGTGGGAACATTGTCCCGCACCATTTGAAGACAGCTCTAAAACTCTTGTAAAAAGGTTTTCTTATTTTACTGATTTTGATCAAGCAAACCCTGATGCATTTTATTTTAAGATGACTGAGAAGTCCTCTTCCAAGGTTAGACTTACCCACACAAAATTACTGTATTCAAAGTCTTTATTGACCAGTTGGCTGTTGATGGCTATAAGCTGTGGAAAGATACCGTTGATCTTAAATCTGTTTGGGGTTCTAAAAGTTGGAAAGTACAGGGCGCAGAGTCTTTGCATCGTGCATGTCTCATCCCGAACCATATGTTGTTTCGGAATGATACTATTTCACAAACAACCTGCTTTGGATTGGCTACTTCTAAAAAATTAAATGCTCCTTCATTTCCTGATCTGGGTGAATACCCCCATTGGAATAATTACATCAATACTTCCCTTAGTGATTTACAAGCCTAGTTGAGAAATTCCTCTTTTAATGTTTCCAGCATTAATCCCAAAGGCTGGTTGCTATGGCAAAAAAGTGCAGATTCCTGCCAGCACTGTTTTCTGGCTTTGACCCCTGGCTATAGAGAGGTTAGAGTTGATTCCCGTTTTCAGAGTTAACATTCGGTCACCACCTACTCTGTTGGCAATTTGTGTGAGAGCTGGCTCAAACACTCTACCTTGGCGTCAGTTAAATCGCATTTGTCTAAACTGACTGACCCCGTTGATTTGAATGATTTTGTAAAAGGTCCTGCAGCAGGCAGATCGAAAAGATGGATATATGCGGCTTACAACGAGATTCGGAAACTGTCCCAGATTGAAGCTGCATCTAGGCGCAGAGCTATAGATCAGGCCAATTTAGAAAAAGTGCTTGCTCTTGTAGATAATAGCATTAACCCCCTTTCTTCCCGTATTTATACATTAGATAATATTGTGTTATCTGTTGTTGATATTGTACAAGAAGATGTTGCAGTTTTGTACCATGGAAAAAATCAATTACGTTCTATTATGCAGTTTGCTTGGACTCTTCAAACGTTAAAATCTGAGAAGGTGCCTTGGGATTACATGAACACGACTTCTTTATTTTTGCCTTTTAATTTGACTGTTAAACAACAATTTATGTCAATGAAAGATGCCACATTTTCACTGCTGCATATTGAAAAACTGGAGCTGTTACCATTTTCAGTAGTCGAATCTAATTCGGCAGTTTGGCTTTTCCCCTGTTTAAATTTGAGTCATGTATGAAACACTATGCTTATCTTCATGAAGTCTGGAATCTCCCATTTACATATAGGTGCTTGAGAGAAGGAAAGAAAGTTTATTTAAAAGGTGAAGACTGCACATGCACATCAGATCACTCATTAGTCTGTAGAAATCTGCAATTGCACGGTTCTAGTAATGTGAAGGCACCGAGTCTTGCGTGTGTTTTGAAAGGCACCCCCACTATTACACCAACTTTCACGTTGCTTGCAAATGGTAGTTATTTGTTTTTAAATAATGAAGATTGCTGTGGTATGCTTGTTGATATTCCGTATATCGTTACAGTTTTCCAACGTGTAGTTTGCTGTAAGAATGTCCTGTTTCCTCCTCCTCATATAAGGCTCGATGTTTCCATCTGGCCTTCTATACCGACCTTGAAAGCAGAGTTCAACAAGGTGAGTCGAATAAGAGCTCTTTTGTCCCAGAAGGCAGTCGCCCTTACATCTGCGCGTGAAACATTCGTCCTTCACGTTGCAAACACACGTACTGAGGTACATGCCTTATTAAATAGAGACCTGCCCTGCATTTCGGTGCTTTGATTCATACAATCTTTAATGCCTCGTCGACCACGGGCCTGGAACACTTTTTTAAAGTAATAAGTTCTGGCCTTGTTCCAAGCTATTTTTGGTGTGATCCCAGCACTTTTTTCATTTGATTTTTTTGAGTGTCTTTGTTAATTTTTCGTTAGTTCTCACTTTAGGAGCGGGCATACTGCTGTTAAGTTGTTTACTCCAGAATGGATGCACATTCTGTGCCCCACAACGATCTGCACCGGCTGCTCCAGCTTCGTAACCGGATGCTTGAATACTATGGACCACTACCTCTGGCGACTCTGAGTGTGGCGTATGGTTTATCATTCCGGTTATCATATTTTACTTGCGTGCAGCCTGTTTTCCATTGCCTAGATTGTGGATTTAAGAGGGCCCTGGATTTCTGTCTCTGCAACACGGTGTCTCCTGACCTGAATTTTATTCTACTAACGAGTCCCTTAGTTGCTCATGAAATAGATTGTTCTGGTTTCAGGATTATGGCCTGCGCAGTGGCTCATGGGGTCCTGGGCAATTGGAACATATGGACTGTGGTCCATGACTTTCTGGCGCGCAGTTATCTCGAAAGAAGCCCGAGTTGTCCTCTGATGGGGCTGGAGGCTTCGGCTATTGAAGAACATGTATGTTCATTTCCATTGCTGTAATGGATGACTGAAATGTTCACAGATGATAACAACGACTTGCTGTTGGAGGCAGTTCGACATACAGTGACTATACGCTGTTGGATTGAAGTGAGATTTTTTCTGCTTCATTAACACGTACTGAACTCGGGAATTTTTTTCAATAATATATTAATATTTTCTACATTTTTTTGTGAGGTCTTGTTCACACTATGGCCACTCATGAATATTTTAATAAATTGTTTACTTTTTAATTAGGATTCTTGCTTTAATTATCAAGTTTGGCAACATTTCTGAACTTGGCTCTGTCTCATTCGAACTTGAACTCTGCGTTCTATGAATCTTGCCACCTTTATTGTGCGTTCTCCGATCAAGGGAGGGTGTAGTGTGGCCTAAGGCCTGCTTTGCACGCATGTTTTGTTAGAATGGCTCATTAGAAGTTTAAACGGCATTTTACCTTTTGCCGCTTTTGCACACGACACTGCATATAGCTGTTTTTGTACGTTAGGCTTCGTGAAGGTCTACACGTGAGAAAAGGTTTGTTTTAAACATCTCTAGACTTGCATCGTGCCCCTAGTCTGCACAGTGAGTGCTGAAGACATCAAGGTTATCATAACATGGTAGCTATTGTTCGACATGATAGAGTAATGCTTTTTAAACACAACAATTTGGCAGCTGTGAGCCAACTGAGATTCTGGAGCTCTTATTATTGCACAGTTGCCATGATTTCACACACTTGGAAGATTTTCCGTTTCCAGGGATGCAGAGAGCTTTATCTGATCCTGATGTGATTTACTCTTACTGAACGTATAGGTAATGGGGTCCCCCAAACAAGCCTAAGAGACATTCTATAGTTTATAATACATAGTTCCTGGGGGCGTGGTTTGGACGCCGGGGAAGATGGCGGCGTGAGCTTTTACCTCCTCCCATGCCACAGCCTATATTCATCTTTTTGGGCACTTTTTTTTAAAGCAGCGATACTTCTACTGCCAGGAACGTGTGGCGGAACATGAGGTGCATCCACGGCAATGTTTCTGAAGAGAAATACCTGCGCTCCTGGCTTCTGCAGGCGACAGCCGATGCGATCCTGATCTCTCCAATCGCACAGGAGCCTCTTTGCTAAGCGGCGACGGCGGACGGGAACTCCTGTTTCTACAACGGCCGAGAGGAAGTCTTCGTACTGCACGGTTGCAGCTGTGTTGAACTCCATGAGGGCGGTACTGCTCTGTGCCATCTAAATCATTGGGGCGACATTCTGGCATGTTGCGTGCGAACGTGCTCATACCTAAGATGGTGGACATGGCGGTCTCACGCTGCACTCTCCACTAAATCCAGGCACTTGTTCTTAGAAGAGGCAAGCGGTTAACATATTCTGAACCCCGCGGCGGCGGCATTTAATGCACATTTCTTGAGGTGACGCTCCACTACCAATGCCTTAAAATAGACATGAGAACTCATCTATAAGGACATTTGGCCATTCTCTACCCTTCCTAACTCTCATTAAGAATCAGATATTAAGCGTTTATGTCCTCAAATAGGTCAGCACATCAGACAAGGAATTATGCAAGACTACGATCTTTCCAAGCAGCTACACATTGCCCTGATTAGTATCCTGGAACCCATAGTTGCCACATAGCTGCCATACACAGCTGCCATATATGATCCTGACAGGGTCCCTGTGCTTGTGAACAGTATTGTGATAGCGGCAACATACTTTGCTTACTGATATCTGCATGATTGTTTCATGATGCCTGTACTTTAAATGGCTGCTGCCTAAGTCTGCCTATCTCCAACATCAGCTTTGCCTGACCTTAAGATGCCCGCAGAAATGCATACTGGAAGCTCCTAACACTGCTTTTCTTACATCTGCTATCAGCTTAACAGCAAGTCTCCACTAAGAATCCAGTGTTATATCCCTTAGGAGTTCTAAAGATCCCCTACTAAATCCATGTAAGGAGGAACTTACTCTCAACGATCCACAATTTGCAAATATAGCTCAATTCCTGCAGCCTTCATACTACAAACTTACTGCAATCTTCAAACTACAAACTACACAAGCACTTTGTTCATCGCGTACGTGCACAATGGGAGAAAAGGATGCAAAAAACCTCAAGAGACTTAAGGCAGACCCTCCAAATCCTGACTCACCTACTAAAGGGAAAAGAAACATTAACGTAACAATGGACACTATACTAAGTAAGTTGGCAGACGTACACAATCTGTCAAAATCGACTAAGGAGGAAATCGCTGCAATCAGACAGGATATCAGAGATACCAATATCAGACTATCTGAAACGGAAAATAGAATAAGCCACCTGGAGGACACAGAGGCTAAAGTCTGTAAATCCTTCAAACAAATGTCTATCACAACAGACTCTCTGAACAGAAGAATGTCGGAACTTGAAGACAGAAATCGAAGAGGAAATCTACGCATTTTTGGAATTCCTTAAGGATCAGAGGATTCCGTTGGCTCGTGCATCTCCTTCCTGGAATCCTGGTTCACTCAATCAACTAACCTTTCCTTTAGCAACCCTTTAGAATTTGATCGGGTCCAAAGAGTCCCTTCATGAATTACGCCAAACCAAAAAGGTCCAAGACCAATTGTATGCAAACCCCTGTGTTACCAACACGTTGAGCCAATCCTGGCCTTTACGCGCAAGAACAATCACTTTTCTCTGGAAAACGAACAATATCTTTATCTCCCGGGACTACCGTAAAGAGATGGTGGATATCAGGAAAGGTTTCCTTGCTCTCAGGCCTAATCTACGTTCCTTGAACTACCAGTTTGGGTTTGTAGGGCCAGCAAGATTCCGTGTAACGATTCAAGGGATACCTCAGGTCTTTATGGACCCTCTGCAGCTGAAAAGGTTCCTCGATGATCCAGATGATCCCTCTATGGCCACTGCAACACCAGGGACATCAAGTACAGGCAGCTGAATTATTTTCCAAGTGCTTCTTTTAATCAAACTAAACACATGTCTACTGTTCTAATGTTTAACGTAGATCATATTACTGTTCATTTGCAGCAGTCACATGACGCAACTCGCTAAGGTTCATAGTAGGATTTGTTGCCGCAGGTGTACCGGTTTAGTTTAATTTTAAGGAATATTTCCTTACGCAGTTTGCAGTATGCGTGTTTGAGTCATTGGTGAACTACCACTAACTCCTGGCTAATGGCTCACTATTATCTAATGACCCTCTAATAGCTCACCTCTAGACTACCTACAGCCTACTACTAAATCTCTTCTTTTAGGAGATTTTCAAAGTAAACGAACAGTACTTGCTTCTTGTTAATGTTCATATTACACTCAATTGGGTCAACCTCAGATTTAACGTAAAACAACCCTACATTAGAGTACATGGTACCACTCCTAACACAAATTTAACTCTTGTTAAGTACTTAATCTAGCTGTGGCTATGCAGTCAAGTTCGCTGTTCACGGAATAGTTTTGATTCCATATGTTTAACATGTCTTCGTTAGCTGTCATGGGAGGGGAGCTATTTTCCCCTTGTCACCATGTCTACTGATTACTTTCTGGGTGCGGTGGGAGGGTCTAGGGAAAGGGTGGGTTGGGATGGGGTCTTATTTGTGATATCTTGTTTTTTCTTTCCTTTTATGATTTACTACCTGATTTTATCCTTGTATTATTGCTCGCTGTGCTCTAATAACAGATTTCAGTCCAAGACTCTAACTCTGTACATTGGCTCAGGTGGTCTCACTTACACACATGTCATCCTCATGGTTATCAACAATTTTCTCTTAAGGTTAACACTCGCCTTGCTGCAAGTGGTCTTATGTGGTCAACGAGTAACACTACTTGATAGGAAAGCAAATATCTGCAATCTTGCACTGAGATGCACACCTTGGAAGTGTTTGAATCGGAGTACGGTACACAGTACTCCATTCACGTCTCATTACGATGCCAAAGTCACATACTGCATGTACATAACGATTCCCTGTCAACACTAGTCTCTTCTGGTACAATGATACAAAAAAACAACGGTCTTAAAGCTGTCTCACTAAATGTAATAGGCATTAACCATCCGATCAAAAGGAGAAAGATATTTGATTATCTTTATAAACAAAAAGGAGACATTATTTTTCTCCAAGAGCCAAAAATTGACTCAACACAATTCAATGCACTTAGGAACAAATCACACAGTTAAGTTGTGTGCTCTGACGGCATAGGGAAAAAGAATGGGGTTCTGACTTTAATAGCAAAGAAATCTAATATTGACATGCTAAATAGTACTGCAGATACTAAGGGGAGATTGATCTCTACAAAACTATCAAAAGACATTAAGGAGTTTTATGTAACTAATTTATATGCCCCTAAAACGGACGACCCGGATTTCTGGAAAGAGTTGTGTGAACATATCTGTATGATCCCAGATAATGCAATACACATAATGGCCAGTGATTTTAACTTACCTATGGACCCTATGCTAGATAGGTACTCCCGATTCCCTTTCCTCCCCAACCCCTCTCACAAAGCCCTCTTCAATCTTTGCTCATGCTTTAATCTGATAGACTCGTGGAGACTACAAAACCCCATATGGAGAGACTACACTTTCTTCTCGACACCCCACAACACCTACTCACGCATAGATTATATACTTATCTCTGGGAATGCCTCCAGTAGCATGGAGGAAACCTCGATTGAACCAAGAGTGATCTCAGACCATTCCTGTATCACGTTGTCTCTAGCCCTGCTGAATAATGTCAAGAGAATGAATATCTGGAGACTTAATAATGCAGTATTAGAGAAAGACATCCACAGGCACACCATCGAGAAGGCAATACAAGATTACCTAATGTCCAATAGAAAGGGGGATACATCTGATCCTATACGATGGGAAGTTCTTAAAAGTACCATCAGAGGTGAATTCATAAAAATAGGTATGGCTATGAACAGGGACGCTAATAACAACCTTGCACGTTTGGAACAAGAAATAGCAACACTAGAGACTCCCTCGTCTTGAATGAAATAAGGAATAAAAAATATGAATACAACAAGATAGTCAGTGAAAGAGCGGGATATGGCTAAAAACTCAAAAGAATGCCAGATTATGTGAATCCAATTAAGCAGGCAAGAGCCTTGCCTATTATCTGAAATTTAAACTGCAGCAATCTGCAATTAAGAGCTTACCAGATCAGTCTGGGATGTCACACTCGACCCTGCTAAAATCGTAGATGTTTTTAAGGATTTTTATAACACTTTATACAGCAAAAACAAAGATCTTGACAGCTCTAAAACAAAGGACTATCTAAACAGTTGCCCGCTTCCCTCGCTATCGGCCCAAGATCAATACGAACTTTTTTTTTAAACTTTATTTTTAACACTTTATTTTCCAAATATAGGATAGTTACACTTAGCATTGCATTGCATACAGTTCCATTACAATGATAGCCATACATTACTGACCTCTGATCGGTATAACTCTGTATATGAGGCCAATAAATGCAGAGATACCCCACAACCCACCCCCATACGTACCATACCCAAAACCCCTTCATTCAAGAACCCATGAGAACATGCAAGCTTACAGGATTGGCCAATAACTTCAGCCGCTCTGAGCCACAGACACTCACCGTGGACTCCCACGCCATGTTGTAAGTGTCGATATCGATAGGGCACTTAATTCAGCCCACGCCCTCCGGCACTAGATCGCTGTTTACCTGTGCATTAGCGGATTGGCGGCAGTTTGCAAATATGATCTCAATGGTCCCCATATGTCATTGGGGCGTGACGTTGACGGCATGAGACTGGCGTACATTTCAGTGTTGGTGTTGCAATATACCAAGCTATTCAGCCAGTCTTGCAATTTGGGGGCCGTTCCCCTCCCCCAGTGTATGGCCACCTCCCTCTTTGCCAATAGTAAACCCAGTGATGCTAGCTTCCTTACTTTTCGGGGAATCTGGACCGTATATCCTAAGAGAGCAATTTCGGGAAGGGGGGTAAGTGGAAGCCCGATTATTTTCCCCAGTGTCTCGTGCACCGCTGCCCAAAAGGGCTGCAAACAGGGGCATGACCACGCCAGATGCAGAAAACCGGCATGTGGGAAGTGCATTTAAGGCAGCTATGTGGTCTAGTGGTATCAATCCTATGGGCCAAGGCTTGTGTGAAATAGGTGTGCCGGAAGAATTTAAAATGCAACAACTTATGCCTACTGTTAAGCGAGATGTCCCCTGTGGCCCTGCAACATGCCTCCCATTGGTCATCCGAAATCGCCCCACCCGTGTCTTCCTCCCAGTCTTGTCTGATCTTAGTGTCATCAGCCTGCACCAGTTGGGCGCAGGCTTTGTACATTTTAGATATCAGATGCGCGCCGCTAGTGCTTTCAAGTATCAGAGTCAGGGGAGGGGAAACAAGTCTGGCTCAAGTGGGAATGAGGGAAACGCTGCGCGTAGTGCAGATTTTAAACAACTCATTATATAACGGGTCATAAAGGTGCAATTGGTGTATCTATTATCGTCATCCATGGAGAAAACATGACCCTCAAGGAACAGATCTCCGATCTTAACTATGTCTAGTGAGAGCAGTGTACGCTGTATCAGACCTTCCCCTGTAATCAGGAACCATCTCGCATTTGGCAATGGCAAAGCGGAGGAGTATAAAAGAGTGATACCCGTACGCTTTATCAGCTTGCTCCGCGCCCAAGCGGTGGTGGACACTGTCTGAATATCGTGTCTGTCGCGTGGGAATCCCCCAGGTAGTGGAGAAGTGTGGCTCAATGGTTATAGCGGCAGACCCTGATGCAGAGTTCTAGACCGGGACCAGGGTTCAATTCCCCGCCTCGGCGGGTCTTGGGCTCAAAAATTCCACGGACCTGATAATTCTCGCCTCGGTGCCTATTCCAATCATGGAGTCCCATTCTGCAACTCTGGGCAATAGCTTGCTTAATCTCCACAACGGCCCCCACAACGCTAAGGATGCCTGGCTTACACCTTGGGGGTGCCCAGGAGTGGACACCTCACAGGGAAAGCCAGGATGGGTTCCAAAGCGGTATTCGTACAAGCGCCTTGAGACCCTTGCGGGTGAGTAGTGCGCTATACAAGTATCAATTTACAGGTAGGACCTCGACCAGTTTCGCTGGAAGAACCAGATCCGCCTCCGGTTTTAAAAAGGGGATGCGAGCGTCAGGGTGAAACCAAGCGTGCGCATAGCGGCCTTGAGCCACTAAATAATATATTTGGAATTCCGGTACGTTAAATACCCCTCTGTCGTGCGGCAGAGTTAGTGTGGACCAATGAACGCGAGGCCGCCTACCGCCCCATATCAGGCGGATCATCAATGTCCGCAGAGTACGAAAAAATTAATCGAATAGGGGCACAGGAATATTATTGAAGAGATACAAAAATTTAGGTAGCACTACCATATTTAATATGGCTACCCCACCAGCAAGAGACAAGGGCAATCACAGTCACCTATCGACCTGCTCTTCCAGTTTATGGAAGGCCTGTCCGTAGTTAAGGCATATGATTTTGGTGGTGTCCAGATGGATGTGAATGCCAAGATATTTCACCGTGTCCTGACACCATTCCAGCGGATATTCGCAATCCCACCTAGTCGTGCCTTCTGTTAGCGGAAATATAATGGATATATGCCAATTGATGCCCAGACCCGAGAATCTGGATAATATCCCGAATCAGGGGTGCCAGGTTCTGTTGGGGCTCCCAAACATACAGGATGGTATCATCCGCGTATAGGAAGACTAATAGTGGGCCCGTGCAGAACTGTATCCCCCTATGTAAGTGGCACTCTTGGAAGTGCCTGATTAATGGGTCCATAGCCAAAATGAATAAGAGGGGGGACAGTGGACAACCCTGTCTGGTTCCCCGATGTAGGCGGAACGGAGTGGATAATGTGCCGTTGAGAAGGAGCCGAGCCGAAGGGCCGCAGTACAACAGGGAGACCGTGGCAATGAAGCCAAAGGGTAGGCCCATACGCTGCATCACTTCCACCAAGAATGGCCACTCTAAGGAGTCAAACGCCTTTTCAGCATCAAGCAATACCGCCGCCACCGGCAACGCAGGCTCTATCCTATGCAACACTGTAAAAAGTGTCCGAAGGTTCAGGGAGGTCGATCGCCTAGGGACAAATCCTGACTGCACCGGAGAAATAATACATTCCATTAGCTGAGAGAGCTTATTTGCAAGCACTTTAGCCAGAATTTTAAAGTCCAAATTCTATAGGGACAGCGGCCAATAAGAGCCGCATTGTTTAGAATCTTTACCTGGCTTCAAAAGCAGGATGATCATGGCCTCGCGCATTGTAGGGGGGAGAGATTGTTTCTCCAGCGCTTCTGCATAGACCTAAATTAACGTGGGGGCCAAGATGTCCTTATACTACTTATAGTAGTCTCCGGTAAAGCCATCTAACCCTGGGGCAGAAGAGCCCCGCAGAGTGTCGATGGCTAGTATGACATCGTCAACAGAAATGGGTTCCGCCATGAAGTCCAACATATATTTCTCCAAAAACACTAGGGCAATTTCGTCGAGGTAGGCGGTTTGGGCCGACCCATCGGGTTCAGCCCTAGAGGTGTATAGCCGGGTATAATATTCCAAAAACTCATCTCTAATGGCAACGGTGGAGGTGAGATTGGTGCCGGCGGCAGAGTGCAGTTCAGTAATGTAATTTTTGCTGTAAGGGGGGTCTCAACTTTTCTGCTTGAACCCGGCCGGGCCGCTCACCCTCTCCATATCTCCTTGCAGTGTGGTATTTCCCCATGTATAGAATTTCGCGCTCCACTGTGTCGCTGTACTCAGTCAGCAGAACAAGCCTATTGGTCCTTGATGCTGCGTCAGGGAAGGTTGCTAGTTGGATATCTAACATGGCTATGTCTCGCTCTATGCGGGTCATTGTCTGTCGAAGGTCTCTAAGGACACCGGCCTGTTTGGATATACATACGCCCCTGATAACAGCCTTAAGGCCCTCCCACAGTACCGCCACGGTGTCAACCGAGCTCGTGTTACGTTCGAAATAGTCTTCGATCGCCTCCTGGACCTTGGACTTAAACAGGTCATCCAGAAGGGCTCTACTAGGGAAGCGCTATTGCCTCTCATATCCCTCAGGTCGGGGGATCAGCAAATGCAAGACAACTGGGGAGTGGTCTGAGTAAGTGGAAGGGAGTGTAGTATGCAACCCAAACCAGCCTGACACCTCAGGAGAGATCAGCCAATAGTCTAGTCTCAACCAGGTTCCATGTGGGCAGGAGTAATGAGTATATTTGGTGAGATTGGGATTGCGTTGTCGCCAAATATCAATCAATGTGTGCTGGTCACAGAAGACCCTCAAGGTGCGCCTAGCTCAGGGCTTGGTGTCTGGTGCTTTGGACGTACTGTCTAGTGTCGGGTGCATTACAGATTGAAGTCTCCTCCCAAGATCAGTGCGTGCGGCTCATGCTGAATGACCCAGGCATTCAGGCAATGGAAAAATCCTGGGGCATCAACGTTGGGAGCGTAAACATTCACTAGGGTGACTTTGCGGCCATAAAGGCTGCCCGTGATTATCACGTATCTGCCCTCGTGGTCAAGAGTCGTGTCTATGAGCGTGAAAGGGAGTCTCCTGTTAACCAATACGGCTGTGCCCCCTAGCATAGTTACTATAATTGGCAAAGAATCCATGTGCTCCCCAGCTGGTGCCTAACCGGGCCGAGTCTGTAGTGGGGAGGTGCGTTTCTTGCAAGTATGCAATGTTGACCTTGTGCCGAATAAGGTAATGGATCACTTGTTTCCTTTTGAGGGTGTTATTAAGCCCTCTAACATTCCATGACATGAGGGTGATAGCCGAGGGTCCCTGCATATTACCTAACCTTGACATGTGAAATCGTGGTGAGACAGGAACGTATACTCAACGACAATATGTTAAACAATACTAAAATAAAGTGTAAACAGCAACCTATCCAGTGTGTAAATACCCCCCCGCCCCGCACCCCTCACCCAGCCGCCTTCTGACCAGAAAGTGGCCATACTCAGTCAGTCAGTCAATTATCTTTATTCGATTATTAAAAATCATAAAAGAGCGAGCAATAATACATGACAACATTTCATCAGAACACATAGTAATACAGATCAATATTTTGTTAAAAAACCCTAAAATCACAATGTACAGAATAAATTATGCATTAATGTTAAAAAGATTAAAATCAGTTTAATATAAAAAGATAAACATTAATCTGGGACAAGGTGCCTAGTTCTAGAACGATGCTTATTTGTGCGTACGCCTGCAACCAAAAAACTAGCGACATGAAATGCTACTTTTAAGTTAGGAAGAAGTTGCAGGAACATCATAGCTGGTTTTACATGCGTAAAACCCAGATTGCACAGTATAGGCAACAAGTATTTTTTTCTAATCTCTTTATAATGGCCGCAGAACAAGATAAAATGAGTCGTATCCTGGGTAGAAAAGTAATCACAATCACATGGTTCAGCATTTTCAGGTCTATTCCATTTTTTAAAATTACCCAGAATGAAAGGAATCAGGTCAAGACGAAATCTCGTTAGAAGGAAACGGTGGTATGGTTTATTTACCAAAAAAAGATATGGTTCCATACCTGGGACAGATGTTAACGTACAATGTTTCCTAACTGTAGATTTATTTAACTCTGTGGCTTTCCTCTCCAAAACATAATGATTTGTCAGGAGATTTTTAACTGTTTTTATGTCTTCCTGATTTATCAAATGTGGAGAAGAAAAAAGTTCGGGTCGGCCAACTAAAGTTAACTGCGTCTGAACATATTTTAACCACGGGATATTGTGTGCTCTATCCAGGGCTAAACAATCTTTAAAGATATTATGATTTAAAGTAAGCTCCTGGTTGAGCCAAATTTTCAACCATCCAATAACTGGGGCTAGTTTTAAAATGTCGGTAATATAGCTCAGTCCAAGCTCTGTATGTATTATATATGTGGAAGTCGATTGAGGGACAGAAAGCAGGGTTCTCAGGAATTTATTTTCTACTTTCTGGATTTTATCGTGTTCATGATTAGTGTAACCCCAAATAACAGAGCCGTATTGAGCAACCGACAAACATTTAGCTTTGTAGACCTTTATAATGCTTTCCATGGGGCGGGCTCCAAGTTTTTTAGCAAAACCAAGCAACCCAGCAGCCGCTCTTGCTACAGCGTTGCTTTTAACGGAATGCTGGGGACCCCACGTGCCCTTTTCATCAAAGGTTACTCCTAAGTAAGGAAAGGATGGGACTCTCCTAACCTCTTTCCCAGCACAGAAAAATGTTTTCGACTTTGTTTTCCTGCCTGCGGCTCCTGCAATCATTACATGGGATTTTTCTACATTAGTTTTCATGTCCAGCGAGGACATGAAATCCCCAAAGGATAAAAGGAGTTTGTTTAATGCCACTCCAGAGCGTGCCAAGAGGACAGCATCATCCGCGTACAGGAGGACAGGTATCTTTATCTCACCTGCACGCGGGATGTCAGTGTGGGAAGCTGCCAGGACTGTCTCAAGGTCGTTTATATAAAGAGTGAAGAGGAGGGGGGCAAGGATACATCCTTGCCTAACCCCCCTCTCTGACTTAAAGTGACAAGTACATCTTCCTTCCCTAGTCACTCTGACCGAGGTCTTAAGATCTCTATGTAACTCTGCCAGAAACCTCACCAAGGGAGCATCAATGCCCATGGTCAAAAGGACCCCCCACAGCTTAGCCCTGTTAACCCGGTCAAAAGCTGAGGAGAGGTCCATAAAGGCCATGTACAGAGAGCCCCCCTTGGCAATTACATATTTATTTATGATCAGTTCTAAATTTAGACACTGATCTAGAGTTCCTCTTTTGGCTCTAAAACCATATTGTGCATTTGATAGGGCACCCTTCCCTTCTAAGAGCTGAGTCAGTCTTCCTAAAAGGACTCTCCCCAGGATTTTAACACTAGAATCAATGAGGGAGATTGGCCTATAACAGGCCGGATCTGTTCTCTGTCCTTTTTTAAATATCGGTATTATAGTGGACTTGGCCCAGCTAATAGGAAAAATAAAATCCCTTGTGGCGTTAAAAATATTAGTGAGAATTTTGGCACTTAGTTCGGGGGCACTCTTAAAAAAATCTGCGGGAACCCCATCGGGCCCCGGTGCCTTTTTAGAGAGTGTGTCACTAATCGCTTTTTTCACCTCCTCTATACTAAAAGGGGGGATAGTAGCTACTGCTTGTGTGAATTGCATTCCGCAATCTGGAGTGTTATCAGGGCAGCTATAGATGTTACTGAAATGTGTGACCCACTATTCATCAGGTATGGTGCAATCTGCTCTCTGCTTCTCTAGACCCACAAAATATGGATGGTTTATTATCGCCCAAAATCTAGAACTATCTCTCTGTATATCAGGCGACAATAAGTCATTCCAGGCCTCCTTTTTAATCTCGGATTTCCTCGTCCTGATAGCATAACTGTATTTTTTCCTCAGTGATGCTATCTGTTCTTTGTCTCTTGGTTTATTTTTTAAGGCTTTCAAGAGAATTGAGTGAGCCTTGGAGCAATTTAAATCAAACCATTTGGGGCCCCTATGTATATAGGGCTTTTTCTTTACGGTCAGGTCTGAATTGACCTGGCGGCAAATAACATTAAACGCCTCTATCAGGGTGGTTACAGAGTTATTATTATCCAAGCAGATTGCAACTTCCCCCTCAACTTTAGCCAGGGTATCCTGTAGAAAGGTAATTGGGGTTACTTGGTCCCATTTCAGTCTACGGTTCTGGTCTCCCAGGACTAAATCTGTCACACATAAAGCTTCAATCACTCTCTTTCCCAAAACTCCCTGAGATACAATCTCTAAAATTACAGGGTTGTGATCGCTAAAAGCTGAAGTTTCTACCTTGTAATTAAGCACTTCAGACAAAATACTGGACGATAAAAAAATATAATCCACAATTGTACCTGTATTGTTACCCACATATGTTGGTAACCTCAGGCATATGTTACTACTATAGAATTCATAAAGATTAAAAATTGCTAAGAGCGATTCCAAAGCCTCTCCACGTGATGAGTGTTCAAAATGCGGAGTGGAGGGGTAGGGGGAAAAATCCTCGTATTCCACACGGCAATCCATATTACATGGGTGGATGTTATAGTCTCCCATGAGGATCACCTCGAAACCGTGAACACTATTCTCACTGTTGGTGGACAGGAAATCCTCTAAAGCTAACAAATGCTTGTTCAAGATTTGACTGACAGGAGAATTGTAAAAAATAACGAATAATATAGGCTGTGAGTTTGATGTAGTTAGTTCAACCACTAAGATGTTGATTGAATTAGTTTTAATCTGTCTTGGCTTTCCTTGAATATCTAGGGAAATATATATGGCCAAGCCCCCCTTTGCCCTTCCTGAGTTACTAGGTACTGCAGGTACAAAGAAATGGGAGAAGCCGTCTAGAACAAGTCTGTCAGACGTTTCCCAAGTTTCTTGGAAGGCAAGAATGTCATTGGATCTGATTATCTCCAACCAGTTCTTGTCGTTGAATTTGGATCTGATGCCAGCAACATTCCAGCTCATAATTCTGCAGACCCTATTGCCTGTAAGTTTTGGATCTAAAGGACCGATAACAGGCGAAGGACCCTCATCGTTAGTATCTTTTCTAGGAGAGAGTCAATCGTTTTGGTCCATGAAGGATAATGGGGCATAGCGATTAAACAATTGAAGAGGTTCTACGAAAGAATTGTGCTGTGGTAGAAGGGAGTGATGGGCCACTGCATTATGCCTTATGTCCTGCCCCCATCTGAGGTTAGAGTCCCAACTTCTATCCCACCCTGGCGCAGGAGTCCTTGGATGGGTGACGTTCTGTTGTTCCCCGTAGAAAAACTTCAGGGTTAGAGGAACAACAGTACCCTGTCTGCGTTGAGGAGGGAATAGGTTAGCAAGTATGTTAGGAAGGACGTCTTGATTTGAGAGGCTCACTGCCACGCAGTCCCCTTTAAACTTTTTCGGCCGGTTTCCCAGCCAGGGGACCCTGGTTGCTGACTTCATTACATTTGCCAGATGGTACTTTCCCCCTGGAGCTAACCGCATGTTACTGGTAAGCCAGTGCAGAGCCTTGCTTGTGAGAGAGGTAGGGCTTTCCACTGTTCCTCCTTCCAAAGGAGGGACATTCGCTAACACAAGAACCACTGGTGTGGCCTCGACTAAAAATTGTAGGGGGACCGTAGAATGAGCAATTACTGGGGGGAAGCTGACAGAGGGAATACTATCTGTTGGGATGTTAACTAAAAGAGGGCCCTCAGTAATAGTGGTCAATGATGTTGATGGTTGGGGCGGTAAATTCTCAACAGGCAACTGGATCCCTGCACCATCACTTACAGCCTCTCTAACCACATTTCCCCCTGTATTATTGCTCAAATTTGTAACTATCGTAGTAATGTTTTCTACCCCACCTGCAACCGTGGTGTGGAGACCACCCAATCTCTTCATCTCCGCTTGCAGTTTGTCAATTTTCGATATTAAAGGTTTTACAATGGCATTAATTTTTAACTCAAGAAAGTCAGCAATCCTTTCAAAAAAAGCGTCCTCAAAAGTGTGGTTTTGTTTATCCTCCGCAGTATTTACTTGCTTTGTCTTTGGGGTAATAGCCCTCTTCCTTCTTGTCCCCGGACGTGGTCCGCCCTGCTTGGGTGGGTTTTTAGTACATAATCGTCTTGGCCTTGTTGCGCGCCCTTTAGGTGTCTGCTCGTCAGATGAAACTCAAGTCTGTTTCTCCTGGTCAGAGTCGATGTCAATGTCGCTCTCAGCCTCTATGTTGGAAACCTCAGAGGCCGGGACTACATTACCAGGTGCGCCGCTTAATCCTTGGAAAATAGGGCCACTAATTATGCTCTCCTGATGGGCTTCCTGCAAGATAGTGTCATCAATCAAAATAGATGCAGTTGGGGACAGACAACGGAGGTCTGGGGATTGGCTTAACCCCAGGGAATTTCTCCTCTGCGTGTTAATTTTTTTCACGGTTTGGACAAGGTAATTGTCAAGAGTATTTTGCAGGGCTTCCTTCGGTTTCGTAGACATGTTTACAATATACACGCAAACTCACTTTTTACACAAATTTGGTAGCTAATAGGAAACTCTTAGAACTATGAGTCTTACTTGCAATGATGAATCCTGCAGCGTTTCTGGCCCTGCCCCTGCCTCCTCCTGCCGATGAGGGCCGTAGAGGGCCCGCCCTTTGCCGGGGCTTAGCCCCGGGCGTCCCGCGAAGCGGGTTCCTGTGGCGCTTATGTGCGCCTCCCTGGCGCCCTCGCGGTGTCATGAAGTGCGCCGCCGCGTAGGCTGCCGGGAAATGTGGTCCCGGAGCGGCGGCGCGTGAAGTCCGCTGCAAGGTGACTCTTGGCGGTGGCGGCGTATCTGGGTGCCTGGTGGTGGCGTCTAGCAGGTAAGTTGAAGTTCTTATCCGTTCCCCCCGCTCCGCCGGTTCCTGTGGCGCTTATATGCGCCTCCCTGGCGCCCTCACGGTGTCACGAAGCGCGCCGCCGCGTAGGCTGCCGGGAAATGTGGTCCCGGAGCGGCATCGCGTGAAGTCCGCTGCAAAGTGACTCTTGGCGGTGGCGGCGTATCTGGGTGCCTGGCGGTGGCGTCTAGCAGGTAAGTTGAAGTTCTTATCCGTTCCCCCGCTCCGCCGGTTCCTGTGGTGCTTATGTGCGCCTCCCTGGCGCCCTCGCGGTGTCACGAAGCACGCCGCCGCGTAGGCTGCCGGGAAATGTGGTCCCGGAGCGGCGGCGCCTGAAGTCCGCTGCAAAGTGACTCTTGGCGGTGGCGGCGTATCTGGGTGCCTGGCGGTGGCGTCTAGCAGGTAAGTTGAAGTTCTTATCCGTTCCGTGGCCATACTCCAAGAAACTATCACGCCTGCAGGCCAAAGGGACCATCAGGCTCTCAATTGAGGACTAAATGAGGTCCCTCAGTAATGCAAAAAACCAAGCACAAAGGATACACTCAGAGGGGGTGGCAGCCCGCAATCAGGCCGGACAAATGACATATCCAATTACAGTATCTAAACAGTACGATTTCCCGTAAATGAAACAACAAAGTAATCTATGACATGTAAACCCTCATCCAGTTCCGGAGGAAGAAAATAGCTCCGCACTAGCATCCGATCCGCTGTGTGGCGGGGAAGGATGGGCACCCTCCGCCGAAGTGTTCTGAGTCTTCTATGTGCGGAAAAATTCTTGGGCCTCTGCAGGATTGTTGAATATTCATGACCTTCCGCCGAAATTGACTTTCAGTCTCGCTGGGTATAACATCCCATATGTAAGCCCAAATTACGCAGTGCAGCCTTCACTCCCTGAAATTTCCGCTGTGCCTCCTGTACCATTGGGGTAAAGTCTGGGTAAAAGGACAGCCTCGATCCCTGCCATTCTATCACCCTGCGTTCTCTAGCCAGTCTCAACGCTGTGTCGCGGTCCCAAAAATTTAGAAGCCTCGGTATGATAAGTCTAGGGGGTAGACCAGGGTTCAGTCTGGGCCCGAGAGGCCGGTGGGCCCTCTCCACCACAAAACTGGGCGTAAAGGCCTTGCTGCCAAACAGGTCGGTGAGGAGCTTCTCGACAAGGAGGTCCATCCGGCCAGTAGACGTTGTCTCTGGGACCCCCATAATACGAACGCCCACGTGCTTCCAAATCCTCATTCCTAATGGCGACCTCTTTCAATATGCGCTCCGCCTGCTCTAGCCGCTTCAGTGACTGGGCCGTCCCATCCTCCAGGTCTGACACACGTGCCTCTGCAACGTCAAGCCGGCGATCATGGGCCTGAACCTTGGCACCCAAAGAAGCGAGAGATTAGTCCAAAAAGTCAAAGAGTGAGTCCAACACCTTGAAGCCAGCCCTCATTTCGAGCAGTATGGACGCCACTGAGGTCTCAGAGGGGAGATCAATGAGAACTTAACAATCTGATCACTACCCCGGAAATTGAAATTGCAATAAAAGCACTTAAATCCGGGAAAGCCCCCGGCCCAGACGGGTTTAATGCAAAGTTTTGCAAATGCTTCACTCCGCTACTGACTCAACCACTACTCAACATGTATAAGGAATTTGCTAATACCGGTCAAGTCAGCGGTACTCCTGCTGAAGCTATCATAATGGTCATTCCCAAAGAAGGGAAGGATCCGTCACTTCCAAAAAATTACAGGCTGATTTTGCTAATTAATTTAGACGGTAAAATCTATGCTATGATTCTTGCGAAGCGTATCCAGGAATTCTTACCCATACTCATCCATCCCTCGCAGGTGGGCTTCTTAAAACACAGACTCTCTAGCGATAATACGTGCATCCTAGCTCATATACTTGAAAAAGCTAAATTTGCTGACTCCCCAACAGTTGCAATCACCCTAGACGCTGAAAAAGCCTTTGATAAAGTGGACTGGTCTTACTTGGAAGCAGCGCTTGATAAATTCAAATTGGGGGAGAATTTCATTCGTATGGTGATGGCACTCTACTCCAATCCCTCAGCCAGATTTAAAGCGGGTGGCTGCCTCTCATCCTCATTCAAACTAGAACAAGGCACAAGACAAGGCTGTCCCCTTTCCCCCGCTATTCCTGCTTGCTATTGAGCCTTTCCTTTATCATTTTAGGAATAATTAACGGATTAAAGGGATATGTTTTGGCGATTGCACGGTCAAAATTACGGCCTATGCGGACGATGTTCTAGTGATATCTGAAAACGACAAGGCTGCTATATCGGCTCTAATGTCCTCAATAGTGGACTTCTCCACAGCGTCTGGCTATAAATTAAATAAAGATAAGACGGAAGTAAAGCTTTTGAACAACATTGGTGACAAAGACATTATGGGTAATTCAGGCTTACTTTGGCAACCTAAATGCTTCAAGTACCTGGGACTGGAATTTGAGAAAGATCTAATCAGCACCTTAATAACTAATGAAAACTTCCTTCACAAAAAGATATCCACCCTGTTGGATGGTTGGTCCCCGAAATGTTTATCATGGTGGGGTAGGGCGGAAACTTTGAAAATGATGATAACCCCTCTAGTTAATTACCTTGTCTGCATGCTACCAATGCTACTATTGACTGAATTCCTGAAGAAGGTTTATAAACTTTTCAATACATTTCAATGGCAGGGTAAGAAACCTAGAATCTCATTGAGTAAACTTCAGCTAACCAAAGAAAAAGGAGGCCTATGTCTCCTGAATTTCAGGAACTACCAGCCTGCATATTTATGTAAACAAGGGTCTAATTGGCTTCTCCCACAATTAGACTATATCCCTGTCTGGTTGGACATAGAAAAAGCGATCATTAATAACATGCCTCTCTCCGCTCTTCTAACAACTGGTGTCTCTGCCTTTCCTCATTCCAAGTACATTCTGCTCAATATCAAGAGAGCCATGCCGAGTCTAGAATGGGTATCAAAGGCCAAGTTCAAAGTTAACAAGTCCAACCTGGCCTCTTTATGGTATAATCCGAGTTTAAAGGTAGACGGCAGGTCACTCTACTGGGATCACTTGTCTAAAAACGGGGTAAATCTAGTCAAAGACCTATTTACAGGGTCATTGCCTCTACCCTTCTCCGACCTACAGATCCGACACAGGCTTAAACCTCTGGATTTTTATAAATTTCTAAAACTCAAATCGCTCATCTGATTGCAATCCATTACCCCCTCTGACCCTTCGTTAGTTAGCAAGCTTACTCAACTTGTGAAAGCTGGACATACTGTTTCCAGGATATATATAAACTCCTCTCTCACAACTCACAAAAATCGCACAGGAAATGCGAGACGTCATGGGAAAATGAGATAAACTCTTCTAAGATCCCCTTTGATTGGGAGAAGATCCACCTGACCCCTTTCTCTAACAAAAGTTTGCCTATACTCTCACAAACTAAAATAATGTTAATTAACAGATTGTACTGGACCCCAGAGAAAATTTTCAAGCTTAAACTCAATGACAGCCCCACATGCTGGAACTGTAAATCTCATGTAGGTAACTTGGCCCACATGCTCTTTTATTGCCCTGCCTTACAATCTTACTGGGACAAGATCTATGATTACATACACAACACCTTTCACTACCGACCACCGAGAGATTTCTCCTTCATTTTACTGGGTGCTCTAGATCCTCTGAAAACAAAACATGAAAAGGGTCTAAGGGGAGTCTTTAAAGACCAGCTTGCATCCTATCCCCCACTCTAACTATCAACAAACACACCAGGGATGCTAAGGGTTTCAGGAGAGAACTACAATGAACCAGTATACTCAAAAAGTAGTAAGTGAAGTAGTTTGTGTAAGGAGAAAGAAAATAGATGTGTGAAAAGAGTGTGTAAGAGTACCCATCAGCCCGCCCATTGGCGGAGTCTCATCATCTGGGTTTAGTTTAAAACTGGTATCTGTTAGGTACCTATCTGATTATAAGTAGAGGAATACTAGCAACAGATCCACCAGTGATAGAGAGCCAACAGGAAGTATCGGCGGGTTGAAGGGGAGAAACGTTGCAGTGCTCAAAAGAAGTGTAGAGTGGTGAATAAAGTGTGTGATAATTAAGATTGCCTAGTGTGATGCCAAAAAAACGCCTTTATTGAGAAGGGGGTCATCATACTGGCAAGATTAAAAGCAGAGTGAAGATAGTGTGTAAAGCAAATATCACTATCAGTTGTGGAAATTAAATGGTCAACATGTTTCAGCCTTACAAGGCTTTCGTCAGTACCTGTTGAAATTACACTACTGCAACCATGAAAAAGTGGAAAAAATAGAATAAATGACCTACCAGTGGTAATTTATTTGTATGGCGGTCTCACATCATAAGGATAAACTCTCCTATAACAAAAAACAAATATAGTGAACGAAAACCCCAGTACAAGTATGTCTATGATGGTCCACATTTCAATTCAAATCGAAAAAACTCACCCATAATTTTTATGGAGATAGCATCACCTCGCCTGGCACTTGCTCAGGTCACAAGAGGCCCCGCTCTATAGAGATGAGAGGGAAAAAAAACATATATTGTTTTGGCTTCAATTAATATACTTCTGTTAAAATTATAACTGAAGATCAATCACTCTGGGTGAATACGTGAATCAAAAAGAGAGACTTCTAAGACCCAGAGATAGAAATGACGAGAAACAAAATCATTAAAAATGAGATGGGAATGTCACCATATCATAGCTGGAGTGAAGAGAACAACTTCGAAGTGGAGAAAGTCTCATAGTTTCACTCTCAGATCAACAAATTAGGAATGCTGTTTTAATTCTGCAAGCACTCAATAGTACCTGTAAAAGTGGCCCAAGAAGGTTTAAAGAAGGGCGGTATCGCTGCCCCATGCATAAAAACTTGGCATCACACTAGGCAATCTTAATTATCACACACTTTATTCACCACTCTACACTTCTTTTGAGCACTGCAACGTTTCTCTCCTTAAACCCGCCGATACTTCCTGTTGGCTCTCTATCACTGGTGGATCTGTTGCTAGTATTCCTCTACTTACAATCAGAGAGGTACCTAGCAGATACCAGTTTTAAACTAAACCCAGATGATGAGACTCTGCCAATGGGCGGACTGATGGGTACTCTTACACACTCTTTTCACACATCTGTTTTCTCTCTCCTTACACAAACTACTTCACTTACTACTTTTTGAGTATACTGGTTCATTGTAGTTCTCTCCTGAGACCCTTAGCATCCCTGGTGTGTTTGTTGCTCTAGATCCTCACCTTGCAAACATTCAAGATCGGCACCTGATGGACCTCATGCTCACTCTAGCATGCAAGGTCATTCTAAGCAAATGGAAAAGTGCCAATGAAGTCTCTTTCAGAATGTGGCAGGAGTAGCTATTTTCTCTGAGAGGTGCGGATAACAAGTCTCTCCAGACTACTCCATGGCGTAAATCACACAGAAAACCGCGGGGCTCCCTCGATTCTTTGCACTCATGCTATGACCCTCCAAGGGCCGCAATCACTGTTATGCGTAATAGGTCTCATACTCCTTACAACTTAGGAATAATTGCTTCTACCTACATATGTGACTTGGCTGTACTGACCACTTAAACATTATTAAGCTTGTGCCCAGTGTAGCAAATTACTTAGTTCTAGAGCACTGTCAATCATTATTGTTATCATTATTATTATTGTCGCTGCTATTATCGTCCTCTTTTATTTATATTTTCTTTGTCACTATGAGTATAATTTTACTTTAACCATTCTCATTCCTGATTAATACTAGTATCATTACTGTCATGTACTGTTTATCGGGATTAGCTATATGCCTATTACTGTCTCTTTTATGTCTTTGTGTATTGTACTGTTTGTTCTTGTTTTCTCTCAATAAAAATGATTTGAATTAAAAAAAAATAATAATACATAGTTCCTATATAGGGAGGGTGTTAAAAGTAGGCGCTATAAGACCTGTTTTCACCATCATTGTAATATGATTTCTCCTTTTGTATTTTATGGAATAGTAACAATGTTGACCATAATATTTCTAATCATATGTCTGCTTATGTTGGCTAAGATACTGCATTTGAGATCACGTCGTTAAAATAAATATTTTAACCTTATCCGTGTCTCTCCTTTACTCCTGTTGTGGACTGGTATGAGAGTATAACGAAAGAGTGTTCTCACTTCTCACCACTCCTGAGTTTGTCCAAAGTTGCATGTTCTAGGCTGTCTAATCATTGGTTACTTTGCTATCGGACGAAGAGCTAATGTGACACTGATGCTAGCTGGTTGGGGTTTTTCTAGGTACTGAGGTCAGTTTCTGGTACACCACAATTCACTAATGTCCTAGGTCTCTGTCCACAGTTCTGTGTATGAGCAGGATCCTTGCAACACTTGCACTTATTACTATTTTTTCAAATTAATCACTGCCTTTTCCTTGGACGTATGAGATGTTACTAACTTCTTTTGAGGTGTTCAGGCTCTTTGCTCTTTTTTTAGGCTGTTGAAATAACACTGTTCTAAGTGACAATGAAAAAATCTCATCCATTCCTTTCACAAATATATTCAAGTGTGTATTGCATGTGGTCTGTACGCCTGAGCACACTCATTTTCCCCTAAATGTTTTATATCATTTTCAATATTATCTTCATTTAGTTCTTGCAGTGTTCTTTATTACTGTTGCAACTTAAGGGCTCCATCATAAGTTGTGTTCCTCTTACAAATGTTACTGGGTGCAGGAACGTAGCTCATAAAAATAAATGTATTTCTGTGGATCGTAGGATGAAAATGTGCATGGATATGCCTCCAAAATAGAGGAATACGTTGGACTTGAGCCAGGTTATTCCAGGTCCTGTGTGTTTTCTCAGATTCTCTGGGAGATAGTTTGCGATTCGCTGGAATACAGGTGAGATACTGACTGATATCATGGGCCCTGGTATGTCATCCTCTAAGATTCAGGTTTCTTGTAATGAAGACCTAAGATGGATCTTCTCATCTATTTCCATTTCGTGTAGTATATTCTTTATTTGGGATTGGTGGTACATGCGCTTTTTGCTTTTCAGTGGTGGCTGCTAGTTTCTTTTACACTGTTTTACAAGACCCATTTCTGGACCTAGGCTGGCCTTTCTCAAATGATTTCTCCTCTATTTTTTAGATCTCTTCGCCAGGTGGAGATCTCATGTCTGTTTGTCAGTATCTACTAGCCCCCAGGTTGATGCACGTTCTGTTCCTCCTGCTGACTCCTTCTACGAATGTATCCCTCTCACTGAGTAGCTCTAGGAATTCTCCTGCCACCCCTACCTTCTCATTGTTCAGAAGGAATGTTTACACATGCCACATGTTTCCATAGCTCCATGTGTGCTCTTGGCCAATGTAGACCCTGCTCTTATGCCTGATCTTTTTGTACATCATACTTTCAACCTACATGGATGAATGCTATCATATGTGTTGACTTTATTTGGAACAGAGTAATGCTGCCTTGCATTCTGTGCCTAAGAGGTGCATGGTCTTGTGATCCCATCATGTGAGCCCCACCAGCACTATCGATAGTGTTGGAGTTACATATGCTGCAATTTACAGCACAGAGTAACATTCCCGCAGAGACCAGAATGAATAATGTGGTAGCTGACGATCTCAAACGCAGTATATAGTAGGAACATGTAGTCAAAATAAAAACAGCTGGAGAGGCAAGGTTTTCCAGGTGGTAGT
The DNA here is from genome assembly GCF_964261635.1 of Lissotriton helveticus. Lineage (NCBI taxonomy): Eukaryota > Metazoa > Chordata > Amphibia > Caudata > Salamandridae > Lissotriton > Lissotriton helveticus. Next base: position 1,375,391,004 of record NC_136069.1, on the reverse strand, counting down.
GATGGCAGGAACTCAGGTAATGCTTAAAGCTTGTACATTATAGTCATGGAGCTTGAGTGAAAGAGAAAGGTACAATTGCATTCTTAAAGGGATGAGATGTTAAAGCTGTAGCATATCAGGTGGATGGGCCACTCAAGGAATCTATGAGAAGATATGTTGACTCACATGTGCTACAGTAAAATGGGCTCAATGTTGAAAGAGCTATCACTCAACAGGACGTCCACTTTTGTCTGGCTATAGTGGGGTCAAGTGCATACATAGTAACAGGTGATGTGAAAAAAATACAAGGCATTTCTGTGACTGTATATTAGATTAGTGCATGGGAGCAATATTCACCAGCTCAGTTATATTTAGAGCAAATGCATTATGGAACTCTACGAATTTGCAATTCTCCTAAACATAAATCGGAACCCTTGGAAAATCTTTGTTCCTATGACAGTGACATGACCTGTGGTGAGCGGATCCGGGTCGTACCTGTAGGGAGTGCAGCTGCCTGATCCCTGGTAGATCTTCACACGGCCCGGCTGACATTACAGTATGTTTGGTGATGCATTAAAGAATTAAGAACTGAGGCATCTGTGCAGCCCATGAGCTTAGAATACTTTTTGGATGTTCACTGGCTAGCTTGCACTGTCCTTAAGTTACCATTAGGTCTTCGGGTGGCAGTATCTTACAGTTTCATTCTTGGAGGTTCCTGAAAGTGTGGGAATCCAGTCCTGTTTTCTGAAGCCAGCTCTCCTTATTTCACTACCATTTAAACTCACTCATGTAGCCAGTGTATTTCCAGACACACTGTCCTCTCTTGTTCACGTTTACATTAATTTTGTAGTTTTATACTGTATTGTATTGAAGCGCTTTACATGAGCACCAGTTACACTATACAAGGATACATTCATTTTTGTATAGGCACAGGGAGATTAAGTGATTTGCACAGAATCACAGGAACTTGAGCCGACGCCAAGACTCAAATCTGGTTCCCCAGCTCCAAAGTCGGCAGCTCTGACCATTACCCACACGGTCGCCAACCCTTAAGTTTAATATCTATTCTGAACTGGTAAACCTTTGCAGTCCACTGGGTGCTCATTTAATCACCACATTTTGACTGTGATTGGCAGTTTCAAAGATATAACCCACCAAGTCTAGTTGTCCCTTGGGTAGTTTGGAATAAGTGCTGATCCACCAACACACCTGACCCCTTTTAAAAGCTTCAAACCCCGTTAGTAGCCACAACATGTATAACATACCTGAACCTGAACTGAACGGCCGGGCCTGCTTGGCTCCTAAGATAGTGGCGCTCAGCGATGTCCACTGACCGGGACCCCGCAGATGGGCATGGGCTGGGTCGGGCCCTGCGGTCTCCATGGCTGTGGGTGTTGCTGGAGGTCCTGAAACTCTGGTGGCGAGCACGCGACACCCAGAGCTGAGGTCTTCCGGGCCCGCTTGCTGGGCACTGCAGGGGCATGGAGCTATATAAATGTAGTGTCCTGCCAGGACACAGTCTAGTTGTTTGCAGTGTAACCATACACTGTACACCCACCCACCACAGACGTCACTGGGTCAGGTGACGCTGCCAATAAAAGAGCCAGAGCGCACGTGCTCGTGGCCAGATCTGTTATCCCCTAACTGGTGTCCTGTGTCATGCTTTACTCCACCATGTGGGCCTAGGGCCCCAACACTACATTGGCTACGAGGCGGTAACGCATTGCCACGCGTGCCGTAGTTGAAAGTCCCCGGAAAGAAGAAGGGAAGTGCCCATGTGCAGGGCATTCCCATGGGGAAGCGGCGCCGGCCGCCGAGAGGCCTGCAGGACGTAAGCCGAGCCCTGGGCCTGTGTGCAGACACGAAGGTGACCGGGAGCCGACCCCGCACCTAGCGAGCCCATCGTGAGCTGCCCCCTGCCTGGGGGTGAAGCGAGAGCCAAGCGGTGCCCGCCCGCATCAACCGCGACGGAGTGCCCCGGAAAGCGGAGACCCCGGCGGAGCCCACCCGCGGGGTTGAACAAGGCCCTGTGGCCGGAGGTGAGCCTACAGTCCAGCACCGAAAGCGGAGCCCACCCGCTATAAGCTACGAACATTGACCGTGCCCCCAGCAGTGCGAGCGACGCCTGTGATCAGCCTTTGATAACGCAGGACTCGCGGAGCCCACCCGCGGCCTGCCTGCAGCTACGTCTGACCCCTGCCGCGCAGCATGTGACTAAAGCTGCCGCGGTGGTGGGGTAAGTGTGCTCGGACGCTGCGAGAGGCGGGAGGGGCCGCGCAAGCCTGGACCGACCCCCCCTTGAGACTATAGAGCAAGCGGTGCCCACCCGCGATTGCACCAAGCAGCGCCCGCACTCACCAAAAGGCCCCTCACACCACCTAGCATAGAGACTGCCTACGCGTGTGTCCGGCACAACCACAACACTAAGTGAACAATTAAAGCGGAGCCCACCCGCAGCAACGGACCCCTGGCGAAAGCTCCTGCCCCTCCCCGCACCTCGAGCATAAGGAAGCCTGCTGCGAGGGGCGGGAAACTCCAAGCACTGGACGTGCATCTTGCCCGCCTGCTCAGCCCCGTACAACTGATGCCAACCCTCGCTCCCGCGCACCGTGGAGGCAGAGAGACTCCGTGAGTAAAGGAGCAGCAAAGCCGTTGCTAGGCTTTTGTAAACACTGCAGTGTCAAAGAGCCCCGATCGTGTGGTCCCAAGTACACACAGTTCCACATGACAGATAAATGGATTAAATGAAAACAGCACCTACCTGACTGCAACTGCCGGTGCCCGAGGGGAGTCCCAAGAAGGTATGCCAGCTGGTGGGGGCATTTCACACTAAGGAAAAGTGCACGAGCCCCGCAGCATCGGAAACCTGCCGAGACTCCTGAGGTCAGAAATAAAGCAACACTGCCACCCAGTGGCCATACGACCACATGTCAGTCAGGAGCAGGACAGCCTGTTTGAATGCACAGGACAGAAAAGGGGGCACAGGTGATACGAAAGCAGATGGCAAGACATGGACAGACCGGCCATGAGGTGAACTGACCACTGCAGCCCTGCAGTATGGCCCCAAGCGTGCCAAAGGAAAGTAGACTCCCAGCAGAGGAGGGCAAGCTGGAAAGCGCTCAACCAAGCAAAGCGCAGCGCCACGCCAGCACCGCAGGGCACACACTGTAACGCCAGACAGGCGCAGGAACGCCACATAGCGACAAAGAAGCCCGACCAAAGGCACAGCACAGCACTGCGCAGCAACGCGCAAGGAGTGAAGGAACTCCACGCACCAGACAGCACCAATACAATCCTGCAAAAACACAATGAGAGACTGAGCAAACCGTGTGCAGGAACACTGCCACGCCCAAATGACGCCACGTCAATACGCAACCTCCTGAAGACAAAAGGGAGACCGTGCAGAAACAAGCCAGCAATGCAGTAACACGCCACGAGGCGCAGGATCGCGCAAGAAGCACGGAACCGTACCACAAAGCGCAAGAACGCAACAGGAGTGCAAGAACTCCACACCCGCACGACAGGGCCGCGCAGCACTGCGCCGGAACGTGCCAGAAGCGCCAGGAATCAAGAGCGCCAGAGTGACGCTGCACAGCGACACGCCACCGCCACGGGACTGCGCACAAAGTTCCCCAAAAGAGACAGCAACGTCTCGCAGCAACCAGAGCGCAATCATCAGCACGCATAGTGACATGCACCAGAGTTGCACCAGGAGCGGTGACGGAACCCTCCTCCGCGCAGACAAAGCGCGCCAACGCCAAAACACCGTGACGGTGAATAGCGACCACAAAGAAAATAGCACAGCATGACAACTCATGCCCAAGATGTAAACCGACCACCCAGTCTGGTCACCAAGGAAAGAAAAGCAACAACAGAGAAGATCGCGACAACTGGTCCAGTCAGAGAAGAGAAGAACACCATGCCTGAGAGCTATGCCCAAACCAGAACGAAACAGGTGGAGTGCACGCCGCCCGGGGAAGACTGGTCGGGAAGGCCAACGACAGCAAGAGGACCAGACCACGTCGCAAGAAGGAACATGGAAAGGAAGGGCGCGACGCCATGAAGAAAAGGAAGATACGACGACAGGTCTAGTCACCAAGCCAAGTGAAGACAGTGTCCTACCACATGGACAAGACCAAGGGGACGACATGTAGAGGGCCCGCTACATGGAGAAGCCTGGTTAGCATGAGTAAGCAAGAAAGAAGACCGGACCGCGTCGAGGAAGTGAACGAAGAAGAAGAATGGAGTATCACAACATCACTCCACAGAGGAGGAGAGAGAACCACAGCACACAGGAACATCGGTGCTGGCCAAGGAACATCGCAACATCCGTGTGGATCCCAGTAATCCCTACAACCTGCATTCGAGGAGACCAACCACTGAAGAACTGCATGGGTGCCCCGTGAACCTGAAGCTTGCCGAAGCAGAGCATACCCGAGCACTAGACAATCAACCCTTGTGGACTACACAAGACTCGACTGTGGCCATGTCCGAAGTTCCTCAGCGACCCGCACAGCCCACGCGATCAAGTGGCAGTCCAGGGGACAAGGGCCTCGGCCGCATGTCCTGTGAAAGAGGAATCCGGATGGGAGAGGTGCAGCAGCGGCAGCTCCACAACAGGCAACAGGAAGCATGAAGGCCCCAGGTAACCACCTGGCACCGAGAAACGGTCTGGTGAAGACACTGAACCCATGTCCTAACGGCAAGACCATCCTGGCGGATGACATCAACACCCCCCGAGGACATCATGAGAGACTTGGCGGTGAGTCCGTTGGCAGTTCGGCAGCGACGCCTTTGCGCGGCTCATGCGAAGCCCGCACGGCCCACCCGGTCCCATCGTGTCCGGCAAGAGGGTCCTCCCAGCGTCTCTAGTGAGAGAAGAGTCCAAGCAGGAGAGGCCAGTCTTCGAGACTCCAGTGAGAGAGGAGTCTGGCAAGGAAGGCAAGTCGGAAGTTACTTGGCCGGACGGAGATGTGAAGGCATCAAGATCAGCAAATCCAAAGAAAGACCTCTCGTGCCATAGTCGTCTCCTACAACCAACAAGTGTTGTCATCCACTGGACTAGGAACACCTGCGAGACCCCTCAAGGGTCACACCCACTCTGCTCCCAATGCCCCAAGTGATGAACACTGTATATAAGCGTCAACACAGCAAGACAAGGATGATCTGAAGTACACCGCCGAGGTGAAGCTCATCTGACTGACTTTGTAGTCCTGGAACTTTCAACATTCTCCCAGCTGATCGCCTGAAGAAGATCTGTTGGGGCTATCAAATGTTATTGTTCTGTCTTCTTGCAGGTTGGACATTCGTTTTTCCTTTCATTAAAGTTTGGGAGGAATGTAGTGTCCTGCCAGGACACAGTCTAGTTGTTTGCAGTGTAACCATACACTGTACACCCACCCACCACAGACGTCACTGGGTCAGGTGACGCTGCCAATAAAAGAGCCAGAGCGCACGTGCTCGTGGCCAGATCTGTTATCCCCTAACTGGTGTCCTGTGTCATGCTTTACTCCACCATGTGGGCCTAGGGCCCCAACACTACAATATCGAACAGACACCCTCTGCTGTGTGTGGCACTGGAGAGCTAGATTCTGCCACAAACGTCTGTGCCCTCGGCCGTATGGCGGTTACGGCTGACTAGCTGTTTCTCGGTGGGCCCTAGGGAGGCTCTTGCTCGGTATGACGCCCTCTCGTCTGCCAGTGAATGAGCGGGACTAGCTAATAACAAGCGGCTTCTAACAACAGAGCTGCGGGCCTAGTGTTTTCCTGAGACCTGGGACGTAGAGCCCAGATGACATGGTATCCTTCGGGCCTGCACAGAGCTGGTTTTGAGAGAGCCTGGTGCCAGCTACTGGATGCCTGAAGGACTAGGTGTTGCCCCCTGCTGCTTCAGCCCCAGGTTATGAGAATCAGTGTGATTCAGTGCCTGATCCTCGGGGTGCGACCCTCCACCCACCAATGGACTGGAGGTGAGGAGGGTGGAGGTGTGATCGTCTACAACCGGACTGTGAGCCCCTGAGACAGTGAAATTGGCCCACTAGTGTGGTGAACTACAAACTCGATGCCCCTCACAGGGGCTCTACTGCGGTGGGTGGCATGGGACTCACCTGCCTTTCCTTTGTTTCCCCCGGAGAGGCATATAACTAATTGCATCGGCACTAGGCCTGCCCTCCTGCCCGCCGAACTCAACGCCCTCCTGAAAAAACCCACAGCGGACCCCACCGAACTCAAAAATTACCGCCCCATATCACTCCTCCCTTTCCCCGCCAAAGTCATCGAGAAAGCCGTCAACAACCAGCTCGCCGCTTTCCTCGAAGCCAACAAATCCCTCGACTCCTCACAATCTGGATTCCGAGCAAAACACAGCACTGAGACCGCCCTCATCGCAGCAACTGACGACATTCGAACTCTACTGGACAATGGAGACACAGTCGCCCTCATCCTCCTCGACCTCTCCGCTGCCTTCGACACAGTCTGCCATAGCACCCTTCTACAACGCCTCAGAAACATCGGAATACAAGGAAAAGCACTTGATTGGATCACCTCGTTCCTCACCGGAAGAACCCAGAAAGTCCGCCTTCCACCATTCAAGTCCGAGGCCTCTGAAGTCATCTGTGGAGTACCACAAGGATCCTCACTCAGTCCCACCCTCTTCAACGTATACATGAGCCCCCTCGCGGCCATCGCACGCCAACACAACCTCAACATCATCTCTTACGCGGATGACACTCAACTGATCCTTTCTCTCACCAATGACCCCAACACCGCCAAAACTAACCTACACGAAGGAATGAAAGAAGTTGCCGAATGGATGAAACACAGCCGTCTGAAACTGAATTCAGATAAAACCGAAGTCCTCATCTTAGGTACATCCCCCTCTGCATGGGACGACTCTTGGTGGCCGGAAGCCCTTGGAAAAGCACCCATCCCGACAGACCACGCACGGAACCTAGGCGTTATCCTGGATTCTTCACTTTCAATGAACAGACAAGTCAGCGCCGTATCCTCATCCTGCTTCAACATTCTTCGCATGCTCAAAAAAACATTTCGTTGGATCCCCACCGAGACCAGAAAAACAGTCACCCATGCTCTGATCACGAGCCGACTGGACTACGGAAACACCCTCTACGCAGGAACTACCGCTAAACTCCAGAAGAAACTCCAACGAATCCAAAACGCCTCAGCCAGGATCATATTAGACATCCCGCGTAACGAACACATCTCTGGTCACCTGAGAGACCTCCACTGGCTACCCGTCAACAAGAGGATCACTTTCCGACTGCTAACCCACGCTCACAAATCACTCTACGACATCGGACCAGAATGCCTCAACTCACGACTGTCCTTCTACACCCCCTCCCGCCAACTGCGCTCTTCCAACCAAGCCCTCGCCACTGTACCTCGCATCAACAAGACAACCATGGGAGGCAGATCCTTCTCATACCTGGCTGCTAAAACATGGAACTCACTCCCCACTTACCTTCGCCTTACCCAGAACCACCTAGCATTCAGAAAGCAACTTAAAACGTGGATATTTGACAAATAATCCTCTTCCCCTCCCTAAGCGCCTTGAGACCCTCTGGGTATGTAGTGCGCTATATAAATTCTATGACTTGACTTGACTTGACTCCTGTCACTCGCAGCCTGTTCACGACGCACCCTCTGTCCACTCTAAGGCCACACCATGACTGTATCACTCTTCACATCACAGGCCTGCAGTCTGCCTGGCCTCCAGGCCCAAGATCGCCACCCGTGAGTGCAACAACACCCTGAAGCTGAAAGCAAGAACTACAGTAATGGTGAGAAGATCATGATATGCAAATATGTACTACATATTTTTCCAACCTGAACCTTTCAATTTTTCTTAAAATGTAACCTCGAGTGAATCTGGACTTGTATATTTGTAAATCTAACCACTAGTATCTGTAGTAGACTTATGTACTATCATTCTTATGTGAATTTACAGTTTGTCTGTTTATATCTTTTCCTTGAGTGAAATTGCAACTTGTATTTATGTAACTCTAACCACTAGTATCTGTAGTAGACTTTTGTATTTACTACCATTCTTGAATTTAGTCTTTCGGTTTTTCTTTTTTTTTGTTACTCATGTACTCTGAAGTCCTTCTGTATTGTAACTGGTCCTATTGTAAACCACTCTGACACCTGCCGGTAAAGTTTGCGCTATATAAAAACGCATTAAATAAAAAAAAAATGCGCAACTAACTCAATTGGATGCAATGAGTGTTAGGGATTTGGGTTTAGGAATTTTTACTTTTTTATTGGAAACTCAGCGGCTAAGGGCCTGATTCAGAATTTGGAGGGCCAGTTAATCTCTCTTTCGAACGTGACTGATAGCCATTATTGATTGTTTATGTGCAGGAAGGGACACATTCCTGCACATACGCAATCATGCCCTGCACCGCAGGCACCATTCGACTGTGGTGCAAGGGTGCCTGCCTTTGTGCTAGGCAGCTAATTTTAGCGCCAGCACTAGGGAAAACATAGGGGTGCACCATATTGTCGTAAATATGGTGCATCTCTGCGTTTTGAAAATGTGTGCACGCTGCCAAATTTTGCGCAGCTCCGACATTTCTTGGCTCATATACCCCTTTGTGTTTATGTAATTGTGAAAGTGCAGTATCATACAAAGGCAGATAGGAGTCCCAGGAGAATGATTATGGTTAGCCAACATGCAGCCCACCCGCTCCAAATACAATATATCTTTGTACTGAGAAGGAACTTGATTTGATCAACAGGTACTGCATCTGCGCTCTTATGTATCCTAGTGAATCAACTAGTTAACTTGCCGCAGGGGTTGCTTTAGAAGGGTGTTTTGTAGAGGAGGTGGTGATTTGCCAGAGTTTGGGCTAGACGTGCTCATCTGTCCTCTTTTCAGTCTATAATTTATCATCTGGCCCTTACAAACTTAATGACCCAGCGATGCACGCCTTTGGTATTTCTGATTGTGCTAGGAAAATGCACTTTAACTTGAATGTTGTTGAGTTCTACAACATAAAACTAAATGAGGACTAAGAACACATTTCTAGATATTAAATCTGCGAAATACCATTAAAAATGATAAAACGATACATATATACATATATATATTCACTGAAAAAACCATAGGTTATAGACCATATATAGTTAGGAATTAGCATTTACAAAACCTTGAAAATTCACTGAAAAAACCATAGGTTATAGACCATATATAGTTAGGAATTAGCATTTAAAAAACCTTATTTTACTCACACAAAACCATTGAAATTCCATATATAGTTAGTTGCACTAACTATATATCGCGCACCCGCAATCCACTGCTGATCATGTCACATATTACATCATTCATGACATGGTCAGTGACATCACTGATGACATCACTGATGACATCTCAAATGACATCACTGATGACATCACTGATGACGTCATCCAGTGACTGTATAATTCTGTAAAGTTAAAATATGTCTTACATATTGAAGAATGAATGGATGTATAAGTGTCTTGATGAAGGATTTAGTAGGGGCATGGCTGACTGTATGAGTGACTGATTAAATGTGTCTCACTGAGTGCATGGGTTAGTGACTAAACTGTCTTAATTTGTGCATCATTATGTCTGTTGTTCTGTAAACTGCTGCATGTGTTGATCATTAGCTATATGATTAACTGTATGGGTTATTGATTGGTTGCCCAAGCATTTGTATGGGAGACTGAGTGTGTGTGTGGGTGGCTGGGAGGTGTATGACTCTCTGCATAGATGTGTGAGCAGTTGATTGACTGGATGTATGGGTTCAAAAGTGCATGTGGAAACAGCTGTATGGGCGGTTGACTGTGTGCATGAGTGTATTGGTGAGTGAATGGATATCTCAGTGCTACATGTCAAAGTAAGTACATATGTAAAACACAGTACATGTGAGAGTTACCATATATAAATAACTGTGCATAAGAGCCAGTGAATGTGTGAGTGGCTGTATGGATCATTGTGAACTTGTATCCAGGATTGTATAAGTGAGTAAATATGTTTTAGTATATGTTTGAATAAGTAAGGTGTGTATAACTGTATAGTTGAGGAAATGGAGGTGTGATTGATTCTTTGCATGACTGACTAAGTGTCTGAGTAACTCCATGGATGAGTGACAGTCTATGAGTGTCTGTTTACACTGAGTGTATCTAAGGTTATATTAGAGTCTGAAGAGGTTTATCGTATTATCACATGAATGATGTCATCAGTGATGTGATCAGTAATGTCAAATGAGATGTCATCAGTGATGTCATCAGTGATGTCATTTGAGATGTCATCAGTGATGTCATTAGTGATGTCATTTGAGATGTCATCAGTGATGTCATCAGTGATGTCATTTGAGATGTCATCAGTGATGTCATCAGTGATGTCACTGACCATGTCATGAATGATGTAATATGTGACATGATCAGCAGTGGATTGCGGGTGCGCGATATATAGTTAGTGCAACTAACTATATATGGAATTTCAATGGTTTTGTGTGAGTAAAATAAGGTTTTTTAAATGCTAATTCCTAACTATATATGGTCTATAACCTATGTTTTTTTCAGTGAATTTTCAAGGTTTTGTAAATGCTAATTCCTAACTATATATGGTCTATAACCTATGGTTTTTTCAGTGAATTTTCAAGGTTTTGTAAATGCTAATTCCTAACTATATATGGTCCATAACCTATGGTTTTTTCTGTGAATTTCATTGGTTTTTTAACAGCTAATATCTGTAGCTGTAAAATGTATTCTTCTTTAAATCCAAAAATATATTTTATATGTTTATGAATAATTTTTTTTTTTAATATTTTTTTTTCTTCGTTCCCGCTTCGCAAATCGGGAAGCTTCCCGTTAGCTGACCTTGATGCCGCGAAATAGACCGCGAGCCGGTAAACGTTTCTTTACCGCAAGTGCCGCGTTACAAAACAACATCGTGACGCCTCCCGTCCGCATGACGTTTCACGTTGTCGCGTGATACGTCATATGACGTCCTACGTTAGCGAACTGGTACGCGAAGCGAGTCGCAAAGCGCAGGTTTCTGGAAGCAAACCGGGAGGCCCTGCAAAGCGCTTAACGTAAACACAGCAAGTCATGTGACTTGGTAATAACACTTTTCATTGGTTCATTTCACTTTTGGTTTCCTAATGATGTAAGACTAGGTCATATAATCTAAAATGAACACTTTTGATTGGTTGAGAACTCTTGTTTTTCCCAAATGATGAAAATCCCTCCTTCTTTCCTCACTCTGACTTTCATCATTGTGAGAGAAAGACCCTTTGTGATCACTGAGCAATGGCTTCTTTAGTAGCTTCAGCTGGTGCTTCCCCACCACCTCCACCACATCCAAGGAAGAGTGGACCACCTGCTCAAGTTATAATTCAACAAGAAGAAGAAGAAGAGGAACAGGAGGACGAGCACGAAGAGAGGCAGTTTTTGCCTGAGCAGCCCAGGACGTCTCACCGGAAAGAAAACTTCATTTGGCAATTTTTTTAAATTCCCAAAGGTCAGAAAAAAGTAAATGCAAGATACGTAACTTGCCTTATATGTCAAGATAGACTGTCCAGAGGGACCGACAAAAAATACAGTTTCGGAAACTACACAATGCATCGCCATATGACTAGGTGGCATCCTAACAACTACAGTGCTGCACAGTTTCGGAACGACCTAGATAATCTCCCTATTATGGCCAGAAGATCTGTTGTACCGGAAGTAACGGGACCAGAGGGCAGGGAGATGGTGCCAAATATACAAATGAGATTTGGTGATGTAAAACACATCTGCGTATTTTGCGATGGATTCATTTCCTACGGAGAAAAAAGCATCACTCTGATCAACAGAGCTATTGACTATCATATGCAAGTTTGTACGAAACGCCCAAAATAATAAATACTTCTTTTTTTTGTTTTGTTGCTCCTGTTGAGCCCTTTACAATGAATCGTTTTCATTGCCCCCTCCAAGAAAAACCCAAAAAAATATAAAACTGTTCCGAAAAATTCAAAAACAGTAAAAAAATGTTCAGAAAAATAAAAAAAAAAGTTCTTTTCAGAACTACCTCCCCGTTATTAAAAAATTGGTACAATATTTGGAACTGTGCCAACCTCTATTTCTCTTAGTTCGCTTCCCAGTTCGCTCGCCGGTACGCGAACCGGAAGCGAACCAAAAACAGTAAGTATAAGGGAAGGAAACAGACACTTATGTTAAAAGAAAGACAGCTATAGGGGAGTAAACTAGAGATACTATTACCCGTAATCCACTGCTGATGATGTCACATATTACATCATTCATGACATGCTCAGTGACATCATCAGCAGAGGATTGCGGGTTTTTTGGCAACATGCCTTATCCACGGTTTAATAACGCTGCCTTTTGCTTTATATAAGTTTTCAAATTGTATGAAATATATACCAATAGGTCGTTATGAACCTTTAGGTAGTGCTTTTCTTCATGAGGTCTGGTCGCTTCCATACACATACAGATGTTTCAAAGATGATCAAGAAGTTTATCTGAATGGAGAGGAATGCACTGAGACGCCAGATCATTCACTAATGTGTAGGCACATACAGTTACACGGTTCATGCAACAAACACCGACCAAATATGGCTTGCGTGTTGCAAGGCACGCCAGTTCCTGCTATCATCCCCACGTTCAAGTTGTTGGAAAATGGTAGTTATTTGATGCTCAATAATGAAGATTGTTCTGAGTTAATTAAAAGTATTCCTTTTATCGTAACAGTAAGTGAACGGGTTATTTGCTGCAGAAATGTTCTATTTCCTCCCACACATGAACATAGGGAGTTTTCGATCTGGCCACAAATACCAACCTTGGGACACATTTCAACGGCATGGCAAGAATAAGAGCTCTTTTGTCTCAGAGAGAGGTGGCCTTGAGTTCGGCCCGTGAAACTTTCGTACTTCACATAGCGAACACCCGTACAGAGGTGCACACCCTTTTCAATTAAGATTTGCCTTTCAATTTCAGCAACATGTTTCCGACTATCTTTAACGCATCCTCCACAAAGTCCCTGGCGCACTTTTTTAAAGTTGTTACCAGTGGTCTCGTGACTTCATTTGAGAAAATCTTTGGAGTCATCCCTGCTTCCTTTCATTCCATTTTCTCCACTCTGGTTCGTGGATTGGCATTTTTACTTGCATTACCAGCGGACGCTCTTGTGCTTTTTTACATTTTTAAATATGGATGTCCCTCCCATGCAACCTCCCACCCTGCAGCTGCTGACACTGTTCCGCAATCGCATGCTAGAATATTATGGCACAATGCCGTTGGCGATATTAAGCACGGCATATGGATTATCTTTTCGATTCTCCTACTTCACCTGTGTCCAGCCTGTATTTCACTGCCTGACCTGTGATTTCGATTGGGCCATTGATTTGTGTCTCTGCGGACCGGTTTCTCCTGACGTCGACTTTAATCAGCTGATGACTCCTATCATTACTCACGAGTTGGTTTGTCCTGGCGAAAGGATTATGGCTGTGGCATTGATGCATGGACTACTTGGTCCCTGGAATTTACTGGCGGCAGCACAGTCTTTCTTGGAACAGAGCTTTCTTGAAAACCCACCGAGCTGTCCTCTGATGGTGATAGAGGATCCGGTGCTGGGAGAGCACGTATGTTCTTTTCCGCTTTTAAATTGGATGGCTGAACTGTTTTCGGATGAAGACGGTGACTTCCTATTGGAGGCTGTTGCAGCTTATTTTGCATACACAGTTATGTCATAGACCTTTTTCATGTTTGATATGCTGAGTACTAGCATTTCATTGACAATTCATTGACTTATTTGTCAAGTTTTTATTATTTACCTTGCCTATTGGCTTAAGACTCGATAAAGTACTTGGCTGTTTTATTTTTCTTTAGCATTAAATTTTCCTAGTTTTTAATGCTTTACCTTGCGGACCGTCCACATATAAACTTGCAATCTGCTCTCATGAGATGGCACTTCTATTATCTTATTCAGTTCGTTTCCGGATCATGGGGAGGTGTCATCTAGGTCCTGGATATCTTTACACCGTGTTAAGTTAGCATGGGCTCATTACCGGTTTAAACGCCATTTTTCCTTTTTTGCAACTTCTGCACAAGACACTTAGTTGTTGCTTTAGCTTTCCACCTAGTAGTTCATCGTGGTTTACATGAGAATAATATGTTATTGGTCTACTATCTGCTTTACTTGTTAAACTATATCTGTACAGCGAGTGCTAAAGTTTCAAGAACAACACGATACAGAATTGTTATGAGGTCTGATCTCCACGACTTCATACTCATAACATAAGTGCAACTTCTGCCAATTCTGGGCATGAGGCGGGTTTTATATTGCTTTGCCGAACACACATACACAACAGTTGATGCGGTTCACATGAAGAGAGAGCTGGTGTATGCTGATGTGATTCCTTCAAATCTAAGACACTAAAGTATGGGCACGCCCTAAACCAACACAAAGAGACCTTCTTAGCAAATAATATAATATGTGTATTAGGGAGGGTGAGATATAAGCAGCCGCGGGCCGTGGAGGGAGTTACGATGGGGCAGGGAAGCGGGGAGGGGGAGAAGCAGGGTGGAGCCCTCTCTACCTTGCCCCTCCCCCTCCCCGCCTCCCTGCCCCACCGTAACTCCCTCCACGGCCCGCGGCTGCTTATAAGTGTTGCTAACTCTTATTCATTTACAGCATGTTAACATACTGTCACCATTCGCTTTTTATGTACTAGTAACTATGCTGGTAATTTTGCTACTGATAATATGTGTACTTGTATTCTCCACCCTGCTTCTCCCCCTCCCCGCCTCCCTGCCTCACCGTAACTCCCTCCACGGCCCGCGGCTGCTTATAAGTGTTGCTAACTCTTATTCATTTACAGCATGTTAACATACTATCACCATTCACTTTTTATGTACTAGTAACTATGCTGGTAATTTTGCTACTGATAATATGTGTACTTTTATTATCTAAGGTACTACGCCTGAGAAGACGGCATTAGTAAATAAACATTTCAAATACACATCTGTTCTTCTTAACTCCATGTTCTGGTTTCTAAGAAATCTATAACGACCGACTGTTCATGAGTTCCACGTATCCTGAGGTACTATAAGTTCATATTCTGGATTGTCTAAACATTGAGAGTTTGTTATATCCAATGTGACACTGTACCTAGCTTGCTAAGGAGTTTTTGATTACTAACGTGAGTTTTGGGACACCCTAATTCGCCGAGGTTCCAATCCTCTGTCCACAGTTCTGTGTGAGAACAGAAACCCTGCGACAGGGGCACCCCCGACCCTTGCTGGAGCTTCATCACACTTGCGATACAACTCCAGCAATGCATTCGCCGAGGTTCCAATCCTCTGTCCACAGTTCTGTGTGAGAACAGAAACCCTGCGACAGGGGCACCCCCGACCCTTGCTGGAGCTTCATCACACTTGCGATACAACTCCAGCAATGCGCCACCTTTACGGCACAGATACATCACGCATCTGTGCTGTTTTTGCCCCATGATGCGCCGCATTGTAAATGCAGCACACCATAGGTGACGGAACAGCGGCACAGAATGACTAACACATCCCTGGTGATGCGCCAGTCATCATAAATGTATCCCTATGCTTCTTATCTTGTTAGAGATGAACCGCCATATGTATCATCAAAGTTTTTTGCATTTCCTAAATAGCGAACTTTAAGGAATAAATAGCGATTCTTTACCATTCCTAGTTTGCGATGAGCTATTTGCTAATTAGCCGAATGTAGCCCAATGAAGCCCAATGTAGCCCAATGTAGCCCAAAGATGGCCGCCAGACACACAAAAAAACAAATGTAGCCCAAATATCAGCCAGATGTAGCCCAACTATAGCCCAGTGACAGAATGACCAATCAGCTTCGCAAACCTCCGTTACGCGAAGCGGAGCGCTGTTACAGATATATATCTTTTTTTGAACGTTAATTTCTCAAAATCCACTGGAGCACATATATTGAGACCTAGCAAAGGCACATCGGGCTACCAGTCCCTAATATTTTGCCAAGTTTCGTGCAAATCCATTCAGCCGTTCGATTATTATTATTATTATTTTTTTTTGCCCCGCGGGGCCCTTTTAAAACCTCCACATCAAACCTAGAGGGTCAGCGAGGATCTACTATGCCCCCTTATAGTTATTTCCCCCTTTGTTTTGACCTCCTCTTGTCTCTCGATCCTACCGAGAGACAAGATGGCGGCCGCTACGGACTGTTTGGAATGTTGACAGACGCCGGAGAACCAATCAGCTTCGCTTCACAAAGCTCCGTTGCGCGAAAAGTCCGCGTCCTGGGCCGCTGCCCAGTCCGCTGTTACAGATATATATCTTTTTTTAAACGTTAATTTCTCAAAATCCACTGCAGCACATATATTGAGACCTATAAAAGGCACATCGGGCTACCAGTCCCTACAATTTTGCCAAGTTTCGTGCAAATCCATTCAGCCGTTCGGGCTAAAAGTGAGGCCAACCGCCCTATGGAAATTAACATGGGAAAAACGCGTTTTGGGACCCCCCTTTTTTCTCGGCCCCCCCTTGACGAACCCCCCCAGAATTTTCAGGGGCTGCTCAGAAACAAAATGTGCCATTTTCCTGAAAATTTCAGCCAATTCCGTCCACAAACGCCAAAGTTATTAGACATAGAATTTTCAAAAATCCCATAGAGAAAAAATCCTAACTATATATACCTACTGGCTACCGCCAGTAGGTAATATATACATATATATATATATATATATATCTGTATCTATGTCTATATATATATATATATATATATATATATATATATATATATATATATATATTCACTCAAAAAACTATAAGTTTTAGTGGTGTTATAGTTAGTTAGCTGGACATTTTACTCATACAAAACCATTGAAATTGCTCCTATATAGTTAGTTGTACTAACTATATTTCGCGCACCCGCAATCCACTGCTGATGATGTCACATATTAGATCATTCATGACATGGTCAGTGACATCACTGATGACATCTCAAATGACATCACTGATGACATCACTGATGACATCATCCACGTGACAATCACATACACCTTTTCATACACTATTACAATTATTCATCACTCTTTGTAAAATACAGAGTATCATATTCAAATCCATTGTCACAGCAATACAAGTATCTAAAAATCCACTCAGTGATTCATAGATGTATACACACATCTAATCACTTACCTATGGATTCACTCATACATGCTGTCAATGAACAATAGAACACTATCAAAAATACTTATACATCTATATCGACATTAAACAACAGCACGCATCCTATTCACATATGAAGTCATCCTACTCACTTATGCAAACAATGGATCATACTTACATATTTACTTAGCAAAACACTTATACAAACACCACTTCTTCTATTCATTTAGATAGTAAGTCATACTTAGTGAATTATAAAATCATTATTACAAGTATACAGTTATCCATACAGTCACTCACACAATCGTTGTGTCTTATGTATACTTATTTATATACAACAACTGACACATACACTGCCTTTTATTTTTCTAGTTTGTTGGACCTGTACCATTGAGAAATATATTTGCTCATCACCACACCCATAAAGATATTCACTCACCCAAACAACTGTTAGAACATGTAGTTTTAACTTCATATATCTACTGAATCAACTATTCACACATCTTTGGACAGTCACACACCCCCCACCGAACCACACACACTTTCACACTCCCATACAAATACTCAGTTAACTAATCAATAACTAATATAGACTTTCACATAGCTAGTAACCATCTGTAGAATCAGTTTACACAACAACTGACAAAGTGATACAGATATTCACACAGTTTAGTCACTATCCACTATATTTAGTGAGACATTATAAATTGGTCAAGTAAACAGTCAATTACACTGCTACTAAATCCTCCATCCAAATATTTATTTATATATATCCACTTATTCTTCAATGCAAATTGCTATATATATAATGCATATTTAAATAACGAAGCAAACCACATTCACTGGATCATGTCATCAGTGATGTCATCAGTGATGTCATTTGAGATGTCATCAGTGATGTCACTGACCATGTCATGAATGATCTAATATGTGACATCATCAGCAGTGGATTGCGGGTGCGCGAAATATAGTTAGTAAAACTAACTATATAGGAGCAATTTCAATGGTTTTGTATGAGTAAAATGTCCAGCTAACTATAACACCACTAAAACTTATAGTTTTTTGAGTGAATTTCAAAGGTTTTTTAAAAGCTAATTCCTAACTATATAACTCCTGAAACCTATGGTTTTTTCAGTGCATTTCAAAGGTTTTTTAAATGCTAATTCCTAACTATATAAGGCCTGAAACCTATGTTTTTTTCAGTGAATATATATATATACATACATATATAAACATATGTAATCTGCATATCCATATAAATACAAATATAAATGCATGCATACATATACATATATGCATACATATGCATGTTATTTACATGAAAGTTTTAAAAACACTAAAAAAAGCAAAGCTAAAAAGCCACCTCATTACAAACAGAATGGCTTTAACTTAAATGAGGGCGAGATCTATTGCATTTTCAATGCTTGTTTGGTTCCATCAAGAAGGCATTCAGATGTGTCACACATTTGCCATAAATTCTGAATGTTAGCACTCTAGTTGCTCATTAGATCACTGTAGTAAAGCTACTGCTCACCAGGGAAGTCTGCTGCTGGTATTCAAAGTGCATGTTTCAGTCTGCATGTCAGAATTTCTTTAATGAAATAAAAGAGGATTTGAGAAGTCACTCAAAATGTGCCCTAATTTTTCTTTCTTCAGCACTAATCATAATTTCTATGGCAAAATAAACCCCCTCATTTTGTTCCTTTGCAAATTAAATGTTTTAAGTGTTAACACTTTATTCCAATCAAGATGACTTCAGGTGTGCCATACTTTTGTCATAAGTAAGACTGTTAGCGCTCTAGTTGTTCTTTAGAACACTCTGGGACATTCTGTCATTGGGCTATAGTTGGGCTACATCTGGCTGATATTTGGTCTACATTTGTTTTTTTTTGTCTCTGGTGGCCATCTTTGGGCTACATTGGGCTACATTGGGCTACATTTGGGCTCTAACATATATATAGCCCAATGTAGCCCAATATATATTTTTTCAAAGTTAATTTTCGTAAAAACCACTGGAGCACATATCTTGAGACATAGCAAAGGCACATCGGGCTACCAGTCCCTACAATTTTGCCAAGTTTGGTGGAAAACCATTCAGCCGTTCGGGCTAAAAGTGAATCCAACCGCCCTATGGAAATTAACATGGGGAAAACACGTTTTGGGACCCCCCTTTTATCTCGGCCCCCGCTTGACGAATTCCCCCCAATCTTTCAGGGAAGGACCGAAGCGCCACGAGGCAAAGTTAAGGAAAATTTCAGGAAGATTCCTCAACCGGCGCCAAAGTTATTCCCAATAGAATGTTGCGATTTCCCTATGGAAAACAATCCTAACTATATATACCTACTGGCTATCGCCAGTAGGTAATATATATATGGCAAAACATATATATATATATATTCACTGAAAAAAACATAGGTTTCACACCAGTTATAGTTAGGAATTAGCATTTAAAAAACCTATTAAATTCACTGAAAAAACCATAGGTTTGACACCAGTTACAGTTAGCTGGAAATTTTACTGACATAAAACCATTGAAATTCCCACATTATAGTTAGTTGGACTCACTATAACTTGCGCACCCGCAATCCACTGCTGATGATGTCACATATTACATCATTCATGACATGGTCAGTGACATCACTGATGACATCACTGATGACATCTCAAATGACATCACTGATGACATCACTGATGACATCTCAAATGACATCACTGATGACATCACTGATGACATCATCCAGTGTCTGTGTGTTTCTGTAAAGTTTAAATTTGTTTTACATATTGAAGAATGAGTGGATGTATAAGTGCCTGGATGAAGGATTTAGAAGGTGCGTGACTGACTGTATGAGTGAGTGATTAAATGTGTCTTACTGAATGCATGGGTTAGTGACTAAACTGTCTGAATGTGTGCATCATTATGTCTGTTGTTGTGTAAGCTGCTGCATGTGTTGATCAGTAGCTATATGAGTGGCTATATGGGTTATTGATTGGTTGCCCAAGTATTTGTATGTGAGGCTGCATGTGTGTGTGGGTGGCTAGGAGGTGTGTGACTCTGTGCATACATGTGTGAGCAATTGATTCACTTGGTGTATGGGTTCAAGAGTGCTTGTGAAAACAACTGTATGGGCGGTTGACTGCGTGCATGGGTGTGTTGGTGAGTGAATGGATATCTCAGTGCTACATGTCCAAGTAAGTACATATGTAAAAAATAGTGCTTGGGAGAGTTGGCATATGTAAATGACTATACATGGGAGCCTGTGATTGCGTAAGTGGCTGAATGGATCAATTGTAGTTGTATCAGTGATTGTAAAAGAGAGTAAGTATGTGTTAGTATATGTTTGAATAAGTAAGGTTTAGTGTGTATAACTATGTAGATGAGCAAATGGGAGTGCGATTGATTCTGTGCATACCTGACTAGGTGTGTGAGTAAATCCATGGATGAGTGTCAGTGTGTGAGTGTCTGTATAGGTGTATGAGTGAATATGATAGTGTTCTATTGATGAGTGACTGTATGTATGAGTGATTGTATGGGTGAATGAGTGGATGTGTGTGTAGACCTAGAAATCAGTGAGTGCGTATGTAGTTACTGGTATTGGTGTGTCAATAATTTCAGGAATGGTAGTTTGTATTTAACACTGGGTGTATCAAAGGTTAGATTAGAGTGTGAGGAGGTGCATCGTATTATCACATGGATGATGTCATCAGTGATGTCATCAGTGATGCCATTTGAGATGTCATCAGTGATGTCATCAGTGATGTCATTTGAGATGTCATCAGTGATGTCATCAGTGATGTCACTGACCATGTCATGAATGATGTAATATGTGACATCATCAGCAGTGGATTGCGGGCGCGCGAGTTATAGTGAGTCCAACTAACTATAACGTGGGAATTTCAATGGTTTTATGTCAGTAAAATTTCCAGCTAACTATAACTGGTGTCAAACCTATGGTTTTTTCAGTGAATTTATTAGGTTTTTTAAATGCTAATTTCTAACTATAACTGGTGTGAAACCTATGGTTTTTTTCAGTGAATTTCATAGGTTTTTTAAATGCTAATTCCTAACTATAACTGGTGTGAAACCTATGGTTTTTTCAGTGAATTTCAAAGGTTTTGTAAATGCTAATTCCTAACTATATATAGGGCCTCAAACCTATGAAATGTAATAATTCTTATAATGAATCCTATATTGTATATTTATTAAGCCTGGGCGTCCGAATCGGCTACGCCCACGGAGTAGGCGTAGTGTTGCCTCCTACGCATTTTGCGTAAACAGCGTAGCCGGCAACACTACGCCCACTCCGTGAGCGTAGCCGAGTCGGCCGCCACCCGCCTCCCACCAGCCCTTCCCTACATACATTATTTAAGCAAACTACCCTTAATAAAACAATTTAAAGCACTTACCGTGTCCGGGGCTCGTCCGGGGCTCCCTCTTGGAATAGCGTCCCTTCATAGATACCAATGCGTATGCGCGGCCGCCCGCGCATGCGCATTGGTATCCGTGACGTATCGTGTAGCCGCGTCCGCGTGATACACACGGCGTAAGCGCACCCGGAAGCACTCGAGCGCATACGATCGCGCAACGTAAGCATCCGAAGCGCTGACGCGACGCGCCCCGGGGGCGCGTAGCGTAAGCGCGTCGGGTCATGTGACCTGAAAATAACACTTTTTATTGGTGCTGAACAGTTTTGGTTTCCAAATGATGAAAGCCCGGGTCATGTGACCTGAAAATAACACTTTTCATTGGTCCAGGACATTTTTTGTTTTCCAAATGATGAAAGCCCCCACCTTTTTTCCTTATTCAGACTTTGTCCTTTGACTGAGGAAGACCTGTTTGGAGATCTGTGACTAATATTTTGTACTTTAAAATGGCTACAGTAGCAGCAGCACCTGGAGCATCTGCACCACCACCACCACCACCACCAAGAGGACCACCACAACAGCACATTGGTGGTCAAGAAGAAGAAGAGGAGGAGGAGGAGGAGGAGGAGGAGGAGGAGGAAGAGGAGGGGAGTAGGACATTCCTGCCAGAAGACAATACCCCATATAGGCCAAAGCAGCTCATTGTATGGGAGTTTTTTTCCATCCCAGATGGCAAGAAGAAAGTGAATGCGCCAAAGGTGACTTGCCAAATCTGTGGCTCTGAACTTTCAAGGGGGAACCCTAATAAGAAATATTCATTTGGCAATAACACCATGATTCGGCACATGCAGCGCAAGCATCCCAACAACTATGCTGCAGCAGAGGTGAGAGAACTGGCCAGTAACCCTCCCCAATCTTCACCCAGCACCTCCAAAAGAAAGCAACCCACTCCAACGGGACCAGAGACAAGGGAGATGGTCCCAAACATACAACCACAGTTTGGTGAATTCAAGATCACTTGTATTTTTTGTGGTAAGACCATCACCTATGGTGAGCAGAGCATAAAGCTCATCAACCGTGCTGGTGACAACCACAATTGCCCCAAAAAAACATAATTTTTTCCTTATTTTTCTTTGCTCCAGTTGAGCCGTTTACAATTCCCTGTTTTTTGTTTCTCCCCATAAAAATAACCAAAAAAATATATAAAATAGTTCATAAAAGCCCAAAAAAGTACAAAATGTTCAAAAAAACATTAAAAAACAATATAAAACAACAAAAAGAAGAAAAAATCTGTCATTCTTTTTTCCCCATGGTACGCTCCACGGTGCGCGTACCGGGCTATCCCCCCGGGAAATCGAAAAAAATATATAATTTTTTTTTGCCCCGCGAAGCCCTTTTATGGCCCCCACATCAAACCTATGAGGTCAGGGGGCTCTACCCTGCCCCCTTTTGGTCATTTCCCCCTTTGTTTTTGCCACCTCTTGTGTCTCGATCCTACCGAGACACAAGATGGCGGCCGCTCCGGACTGTTTGGAATGTTGACAGACACCCGAGAGCCAATTAGCTTTCCGCGCGCGAACTCGCGTAGTGCGCTGTTACGCGCCCCGGTGCGCGTACCGGGGCGTGCTTATAGATATATATATTTTTTGGTACCTAAATTACTCAAAATCCTCTGGAGCACATATCTTGAGACATAGCAAAGGCACATCGGGCTACCAGTCCCTACAATTTTGCCAAGTTTCGTGGGAATCCATTCAGCCGTTCGGGCTAAAAGTGAGTCCAACCACCCTACGGAAATTAACATGGGGAAAACACGTTTTGGGACCCCCCTTTTATCTCGGCCCCCGCTTGACGAATCCCCCCCAAACTTTCAGGGAAGTAGCGGAGCAGAGCTGGCCATTTTCTTGGGGAAATTCAGCCAATTCCGTCAATCAACGCCAAAGTTATTCCCAATAGAATGTTGCAGATTTCCTATGGAAACTAGGTCCTAACTATAACTACCTACTGGCAACCGCCAGTAGGTAATATATATATATATATATATATATATATATATATATATATATATATATATATATATATATATATATATATGTATATATATATATATATTTACTGAAAAAAACCATAGGTTTTACACACGTTATAGTTAGGAACTAGCATTTACAAAACCTATGAAATTCACTGAAAAAACCATAGGTTTGACACCAGTTATAGTTAGCTGGAAATTTTATTGATATAAAACCAATGAAATTCCACGTTATAGTTAGTTGGACTCACTATAACTTGCGCGTGTAATGCACTGCTGATGACGTCACATATTACATCACTCATGACATCACTGATGACACCATCCAGTGAATGTGTGTCTTTCTGAAAAATAAATATGTATTATATATATATATATTATTGAATATCTTAGTGAATACATATATTAGTGAGTAAAGCTTAAATATTTAAATATATGTATTAGTGTTTCACTTTGTGTATAAGTGGCTGCATGGGTTGATGAGTAGGTACATGTGTATGTATATAGGTTATTAGATGTTTTTCTTAGTATCAGTATAAGTGTTTGCATGGTTTGGTGGGGGTATTACTTACTACATAGATGCAAGAATGACTGAGTCTCTGTTTGTATGTGTTTTGAAGACAGCATATGTGCAGGACTGTATGGGTGGATTAGTGTGCATATGTCTGTGTTAGTGAGTGAATGACTATCTTTTTAGTGTCTTTATCAGTAACTACATTTGATTTAATGTAGTATATGTGAATATTGATGTATATAAGTGACTATATGTGAGAGTGAAGGATTATAAGAGTTCCTCTTTAAATTAGTATGTGTTTCTATAAGTGATTTTTTAAGAGAGTAAGTATGTGTAAGTTTCCTTAGAAGTAAAGTAATAGTGTGTGTGTATAGCTGTTTATTTTCAATAGTTTATTTGCATGTGTGAGTATGTGTGTGAATAATTTTTGGATGACTTTCGGTGTGTAACAGGATGTGTAGGTGTATCACTACATATGATTACTGAATATATGTATGAGTGAATATATAGAACTGTTGGTGAATTAGTGCATGTGTATATAGATGGTGGAATTATTGAATTGGTTGTTGTAACTGGTATGGGTATCTCCATTTTTTTGAACATTTTAGTTTCTATTTTTGAATATGCGTTTCAAGGGTTAGATTACAGTGAAAGGAGGTCTGTCACTGTGTCACAAGGATGGTGTCATCAGTGATGTCATGAGTGATGTAATATGTGACGTCATCAGCAGTGCATTACACGCGCAAGTTATAGTGAGTCCAACTAACTATAACGTGGAATTTCATTGGTTTTATATCAATAAAATTTCCAGCTAACTATAACTGGTGTCAAACCTATGTTTTTTTCAGTGAATTTCATAGGTTATGTAAATGCTAGTTCCTACCTATAACGTGTGTAAAACCTATGGTTTTTTCAGTGAATTTCATTGGTTTTTAAAATGCTAATTCAAAAATATCTCGTGTATACAACCTATACTTTTGTCCATAAAGTTCTGGCAATATTTTTTTCGGAAACAAGCCGTTTTTTTTCACTGTTCAAGTTGCATAGAGACTCCTTGTAAAGCGATACAGAATTAGAAAGTCTGTACCTTGCCTTTTTTTCAACGCATTAAAATTTGTCTGTAAATAAAAATAGCCTTTCTAAACTTTCGTGCGCGACCCGGTGTGCGCACTCTCGGCAACAGTTCTCAATAAAATGGATAGCGCATTTCCAGGCTTTCGTGCGCGACCGTGTGCGCACACCCACCTATATATTTCGTGAAAACTTTGCAATCTGAACTTATTGAATTTCTTCATAGACCCATCAAAGAACTTATAATACGTCAAACAGACTAAACCTAGGCTTCTTTTTTAATATTATGAAAATTTTCATTAAATGGAGCCGAATGTCTTTTTAAACTTTCGTGTGTGACCGAATGTACACACCTTGGTATTTAAAAAAAAAATATAAAAGGTTCTATACTTTAACAATTGTATGCTTGAATCGAGCTCAAAAGATATATTAAATCCGAATATGTTTGAATTTACTTCTTTTCACGTTTTGAAACTTCGCTGAATTAGACCGCTACTTCCAAATGACGTACGTGACTAGATACTATCACCGCGTACACGTCCTGAGACGCGCATGTGAAGTCATGTGACTTGAAAACAACACTTCCAATTGGTTCTTAGTAGTTTCGATTCTGCAATTTACACGGAGGACTCCACCCACTTCCCTCACTATCTTTTGTACTCTCAAAAGAGAACAACGTTCAACACCCTTCGGAAGACTTTGCTGAAATGGCTGCCGCCCCGCATTCATCTTCCGAATCTGAAGGAAATGAGCGACTACCTTTAAAAAGAAAAAAGGAATCTTTTATTTGGGAATTTTTTACTTATCCTGAAGTATTAAAGAAAGTAAATGCGCCAAAAGTTACCTGCACGATATGCAATTCAGTTCTCTCAAGAGGAAATCCAAGAAAAAAATATTCCTTTTCCATACATACCATGATGCGGCATGTCAAACAAGTGCACCCTGTGGAATTTGCAAAGGCATCGACAAGAGCCCTGGCCACGCTATTACCATCAGAGGTGGCCAGCACAGCTTCTGGTGGACGACCTGTATCTCCATCGAGTGCTGTGATGGACTTGAGACCATATCTTGCAAAGGTGCACATGAAATGCAACGAGTGTGGAGAAATTCTTCTGTAGGGAGAGCAGAGCCTCATTCTTACTAAACTAAAAATTGAGAGTCATAAATGCCCCGAGAAAAGATACATTTCATTTCATTTTGATCCTGTGTCACACTTGAAAATGTTGTTGCAAGTTTAAAAAATCAAAAACAACATAACAGTTGTTTAAAAAAAAAAAAAAAAAAAAAAGTTCTTTTCAGAACTAACTCATTGTACCAAAAACAGCTCCAGGAGCATATTATAAAGGGGGTTTATCTCCCCTTTTTTGGCTTTCGTTCGTGCGCGACCGTGTGCGCGCACCCGCCTATATATTTCGGGAAAAC
This sequence comes from Lissotriton helveticus, assembly GCF_964261635.1. Taxonomy (NCBI): domain Eukaryota; kingdom Metazoa; phylum Chordata; class Amphibia; order Caudata; family Salamandridae; genus Lissotriton; species Lissotriton helveticus. The sequence continues at coordinate 1,375,364,464 of NC_136069.1, read as the reverse complement.
TTCGCGATTGCAACTTATTAAATTTCTTCATAGACCCATCATAGAACTTATACTACTCAGAAGATATATTCAATCCGGATGTGTTTAGATTTACTCCTTTTCCCGTTTTGAAACTTCCCTGAATTAGATCGCTACTTCCAACCAGATACTATCACCGTGTACACGTCCTGAGACGCGCATGTGAAGTCATGTGACTTGAAAACAACACTTCCAATTGGTTCCTAGTAGTTTCTATGCTGCGTCAATACCTACGCCTGCTTCAAACACATGCACAGTTTTGAAACAGCATGGGCCTGAAAGTCACTGAGTGAAATATCATACATTACAGTCAGCCACTTTCAAGACGCATTCCTTCAGAGGAACACTCACCGTTTATTAGAGGTAGATCGTCCGACTCCACCGGAGGACACCCCTAATAAAAAAGACATATATATAAAATGCGGACTAGCCGCTGTATCGTACTAGCAAACTTTAACTTAAAAATCGTTAGAGAAAACAAAAGGAATCGAACAAAATCAGTATGCCACTGATAGGATCTCTTTTTGACCTTGCTAAAATAGAAACATTAGGAACAACCCCTCATGAGAAATATGAAACTAGTGAGAAAAACCGAGCTCGACGCCATCTTGCCCCCTTTTACGCCCCATCACGAACATAGATAGCCCCACATAGCAAAACGTGATCTTATCGCCTGCCCAACTTCAGATCTGACTCCCCCCCCCTTTTGCTCTCATGTCCTGTCGCAATGTCCGGCTGTAGATTACAATCACATGTTACATTTGGGAGGGGAAACGACATCAGAGCGATAAATATTAGAAATATACCACACAACAGCAAAATAACAGGTTAAAACGTTTTTATTCTTGAACAAAAATATATTAAAACAACTATGGAGAACCATTACGCGAATAGTCCGGAGGCGACACCACGCGCCAAGGCCTGTCCCCAGGATGAACCAAGGGATCCGTTCCTGGGGCCGTGGCAAAGAGCAGCCGGCCGCCATCGGCCAGAGAAGGCATGGGCCCGACCCGAGATGTAGTTGTGGTCCCATTCTCTTCCTCTTTCGGCGCCTTGCAGGCCACGAGGGGGGGATGTCTTGCATATGCCTCTGATCCCCCCGTCTCTTCATCGCCTGGTCCGGCCATAACAAATGTCAGCAAGACGCCGTGGGGTGCACTGGGAGGGAGAGGCGGCGCGGACGATCCTCTTTCGGCGCCTTGCAGGCCACGAGGGGGGGATGTCTTGCATATGCCTCCGACCCCCCCCCCTCTCTTCATCGCCTGGTCCGGCCATAACAAATGTCAGCAAGACGCCGTGAGGTGCACTGGGAGGGAGAGGCGGCGCGGACGAGCCTCTCCCGCCTCCCCACGTGGAGGCCCCTCAGCTGCACCCCCAACGCTCCACGCACCCGTCAAAGGACTCGTCCACTCTTGCGGTGCAGCGACGCTCTACGCACCCTGCAAAGGGTTCCTCCACTCTTGCGGTGCAGCGACGCACCACGCACCCGTCAAAGGACTCATCCACTCTTGCGGTGCAGCGACGCTCCATGCACCCGGCAAAGGACTCGTCCACTGTGGCGGTGCAACGATGCTTCGCCCGACAGGCTTGAGTCCATCAGCTCCTGCAACCCAGTGACTGCCGGTGGTTGCAGATCTTTCCTTTCAAAATGCTGCCAACAATATTTTGTGAATGGCGTAGCCACGAGACGTTGGCGCTCTCATGCTGACGCCAGCCTCAGTTTGAATGACCAACAATCCGGGGCGGGGCGCGGTGCGGAGCGCGTAACGTAAGCATAACAGGTCATATGACTTGTTAATAAAGCTTTTCATTGGTTTAGAAATATTTTTATGAGCATATTTGACTATTTTATTAAAAACACTACACATAACCTGTTTTTCAAGTTATGTTTAATTTTAAATGAAACGGTTTACATTTTCACTTTTTATTTCCAGTACATTTTAAAAATAAATGTTTATAGTTCCATATGCTGAAGCACATCACCTTCCCACCCTATGTCATACAATTCTGACAAATTTGCATCCTCATCATGTTCTTCATCATCCTCAGGATTTAATTCATCTAAGGGATCCACTTCCACTGACGTTTCAATGACAAGTTCAACGATAAGATCGAGATCAACGGATTGCTTATTATAACTCATGGTTAATGTTGTCGTTATCTTTAAAGAAAGAGAACAACAATGAGATGTTGCAGAGTAAGAGACAAATCTCAGAGACTATAATAGTAATTTTTTTTAACAAGAGTAACATTTTGCAGCTATTATTTAGCCATGTCCAGCGATGCTGAGGAGGTGAGTCCTATGTCCAAGTTTTCAGTGAACAGGACTCCTCTCTTTTTAACCTTGGATAAGCCTCACCAACTCTGTGTCCCCTGCTCATACTTAAATGTAAAGGGGCAGATTTATGTTAACTGGCGCATCCCCAGAGATGCACCAGTTAATGTGCACCGCTGCTCTGCCACCCATGGTGTGCCGCATTTACAATGTGGAGCACCATTGAGCAAAAACAACACAGATGCGTCACGCACCTGTGCCGCAAAAGCAGCACATTGCAGGAATCACGTCGTAAGCACGACATGTCTACTCCAATGCACAGGAGCAAGCCACACATTGCATGGTGCATCACTCCTTATGCCTGTTTCAAACAGGCGTAAGGATTTGATTCAGGAATGCTATAAAGCTGACTCAGTGAAATCTTCTAAATTTCACTGTGTTAGTTTTACAGGGCTTTCATGCAAATGAATGCCCACCTGCAACAAAACGCCTATATGAAACCTGACGCAGGTTTCATTTGGTGTAGAAAATGAAAATGTATATGTACATAAGCGGCGTTCATTTGTGTTCACCCTCACCACTGTTGGAGTTAAAGCAAAAGTCACGGCACAGTGGCCCCGCCATCTTGCCCCCTTTTAGGCCCCATCACGAACATAGATAGCCCCACATAGCAAAACGTGATCTTATCGCCTGCCCAACTTCAGATCTGACCCCCCCCTTTTGCTCTCATGTCCTGTTGGAATGTCCGGCTGTAGATTACAATCACATGTTACATTTGGGAGGGGAAACGACATCAGAGCGACAAATATTAGAAATATACCACACGACAGCAAAATAACAGGTTAAAACGTTTTTATTCTTGAACAAAAATATATTAAAACAACTATTTACATGACAAACGGCCGCAGCAACAAACCCACAATGCATTTCGCCGTCTACTTGACGCCGTCCCTGTCCCTCCTTCCCCAAAGTAGCAATGTTGGGCTACTTTTGGGCTGCTTTCTAGTAGGGTTTTTGAGCGTCAGAAAGTCTACAAAAGCCGTCGGCAACGGCCTGGGGTGGAGAACCATTACGTGAATAGTCCGGAGGCGACACCACTCGCCAAGGCCTGTCCCCAGGATGAACCAAGGAATCCGTTCCTGGGGCCGTGGCAAAGAGCGGCCGGCCGCCATCGGTCAGAGAAGGCATGGGCCCTACCCGAGATGTAGTTGTCTTCCCATTCTCTTCTTTTTTCGGCACCTTGCAGGCCACAAGGGGGGAATGTCTTGCATATGCCTCCGACCCCCCCCCCCCCTCTCTTCATCGCCTGGTCCGGCCATAACAAATGTCAGCAAGACGCCGTGGGGTGCACTGGGCGGGAGAGGCGGCGCGGACGAGCCTCTCCCGCCTCCCCAGGTGGAGGCCCCTCAGCTGCACCCCCAACGCCCAACGCTCCACGCACCCAGCAAAGGGTTCCTCCACTCTTGCGGTGCAGCGACGCTCCACGCACCCGGAAAAGGGTTCCTCCATTCTTGCGGTACAGCGACGCTCCACGCACCCGGCAAAGGACTCGTCCACTCTTGCGGTGCATCGACGCTCCACGCACCCAGCAGGGTCTCGTCCACTGTGGCGGTGCAGCGACGCTTCGCCCGACAGGCTTGAGTCCATCTGCTCCTGCAACCCAGTGACTGCCGGTGGTTGCAGATCTCCTAAAAATGGCGGTCGACTTTGCAGGAATGGGCCTGGCGTGAAAAGTTGGCCTGGTCGCCTGTTAACCAGAAAATGGGCCCCTGTCTTTCCTTTCAAAATGCTGCCAACAATATTATATCAGACTCTGCATCGGTACTTACTTATAAATGCAGAAACAACTCAATTAACACAAGGGTTCTTTTCAGAGCCACCTTATATCAAAGCACTCAAACTTCTGATTTATCTCCATTTTCACACTTTTGTAAATAGTTGTGCGCGCCCGAGTGCGCGCACCCCGCAACTTTTTTCGGAAAAAAAATATATTTTTGCGTTTAAGGTCCTTACTGCACACCCTGAGAAAACCTACGCAGCAAAACAATCTCTACCTTCTCCCCTTTCCATGTTCCAACGCTTTGAAATGACAATATATTTACTCGCAGTGACAAAATGGCGGTCAACACTTCCTGATTTCCTTCGAATCGAACGTTAACAGACGTCACGCAGCAAAAAAAAAAACGGCCGCAGCAACAAACCCACAATGCATTTCGCCGTCTACTTGACGCTGTCCCTGTCCCTCCTTCCCCAAAGTAGCAATGTTGGGCTACTTTTGGGCTGCTTTCTAGTAGGGTTTTTGAGCATCAGAAAGTCTACAAAAGCCGTCGGCAACGGCCTGGGGTGGAGAACCATTACGTGAATAGTCCGGAGGCGACACCACTCGCCAAGGCCTGTCCCCAGGATGAACCAAGGGATCCGTTCCTGGGGCCGTGGCAAAGAGCGGCCGGCCGCCATCGGCCAGAGAAGGCATGGGCCCTACCCGAGATGTAGTTGTCTTCCCATTCTCTTCTTTTTTCGGCGCCTTGCAGGCCACAAGGGGGGAATGTCTTGCATATGCCTCCGACCCCCCCCCTCTCTTCATCGCCTGGTCCGGCCATAACAAATGTCAGCAAGACGCCGTGGGGTGCACTGGGCGGGAGAGGCGGCGCGGACGAGCCTCTCCCGCCTCCCCAGGTGGAGGCCCCTCATCTGCACCCCCAACGATCCACGCACCCGGCAAAGGGTTCGTCCACTGTGGCGATATAGGGACGCTCCACGAGCCCAGCAAAGGGTTCGCATACTGTGGCGGTATAGGGACGCTCCACGAGCCCAGCAAAGGACTCGCCCACTGTTGCGGTACATCGACGCTCCACTCACCCAGCAGGGTCTCGTCCACTGTGGCGGTGCAACGATGCTTCGCCCGACAGGCTTGAGTCCATCTGCTCCTGCAACCCAGTGACTGCCGGTGGTTGCAGATCTCCTAAAAATGGCGGTCGACTTTGCAGGAATGGGCCTGGCGTGAAAAGTTGGCCTGGTCGCCTGTTAACCAGAAAATGGGCCCCTGTCTTTCCTTTCAAAATGCTGCCAACAATATTATATCAGACTCTGCATCGGTACTTACTTATAAATGCAGAAACAACTCAATTAACACAAGGGCTCTTTTCAGAGCCACCTTATATCAAAGCACTCAAACTTCTGATTTATCTCCATTTTCACACTTTTGTAAATAGTTGTGCGTGCCCGAGTGCGCGCACCCCGCAACTTTTTTCGGGAAAAAAATATATATATTTTCGCGTTTAAGGTCCTTACTGCACACCCTGAGAAAACCTACGCAGCAAAACAATCTCTACCTTCTCCCCTTTCCATGTTCTAACGCTTTGAAACGAGAATATATTTACTCGCGCGCACCCCGCAACTTTTTTCGTAAAAAAAATATATATATTTTCGCGTTTAAGGTCCTTACTGCACACCCTGAGAGAACCTACGCAGCAAAACAATCTCTACCTTCTCCCCTTTCCATGTTCCAACGCTTTGAAATGACAATATATTTACTCGCAGTGACAAAATGGCGGTCAACACTTCCTGATTTCCTTCGAATCGAACGTTAACAGACGTCACGCAGCAAAAAAAAATTCCGCTCGCGCGCAGCCGCTTGAGTGCGCGCACCCGCCCGCGCTTATAGATATATAATTGACTTTGACTTTAATTTTCTCAACAACTACTGAACGGATTTACACCATTCCACAAAAAGCGTAATCTGCGAGCGGGACTGTACAGTTTTGCCAAATTTCTTATAAATCCATTCAGCCGTTCGACCTGTAGCCGTGTCTAAACGTCCTATGGAAAATAACATGGAGAAAACACGTTTTGGGACCCCCCTTTTATCTCAGCCCCCACTTCACCAATCCCCCCCATATTTTCAGGGAAGGAGCGCAGCGGACCGAGCCATCTTCTTTGAGAAATGCGCAAAGATTCATCCACCAGGGCCAAAGTTAATCCAAATAGAATGTTGACGATTTCCTATGGAAACTAGGTCCTAACTATAACTACCTACTGGCGACCGCCAGTAGGTAATATATATATAAATAAATATATATATATATATATATATATATATATATATATATATATATATATTACCTACTGGCGGTCGCCAGTAGGTATATATAGTTAGGATTTTTTCTCTATGGGTTTTTTGAAAATTCTATGTCTAATAACTTTGGCGTTTGTGGACGGAATCGGCTGAAATTTTCAGGAAAATGGCACATTTTGTTTCTGAGCAGCCCTTGAAAATTTGGGGGGGGTTCGTCCAGTGGGGGCCGAGAAAAAAGGGGGGTCCCAAAACGTGTTTTTAACATTGAGTTTTCCATAGGGCGGTTGGCCTCACTTTTAGCCCGAACGGCTGAATGGATTTGCACGAAACTTGGCAAAATTGTAGGGACTGGTAGCCCGATGTGCCTTTTGTAGGTCTCAATATATGTGCTCCAGTGGATTTTGAGAAATTAACGTTTAAAAAAAGATATATATCTGTAACAGCGGACCGGTTAGCGCTCTGGTTCGCGGACTTTTCGCGCAACGGAGCTTTGTGAAGCGAAGCTGATTGGTTCTCCGGCGTCTGTCAACATTCCAAACAGTCCGTAGCGGCCGCCATCTTGTCTCTCGGTAGGATCGAGAGACAAGAGGAGGTCAAAACAAAGGGGGAAATAACTATAAGGGGGCATAGTAGATCCTCGCTGACCCCCTAGGTTTGATGTGGAGGTTTTAAAAGGGCCCCGCGGGGCAAAAAAAAATAATAATAATAATAATCGAACGGCTGAATGGATTTGCACGAAACTTGGCAAAATTGTAGGGACTGGTAGCCCGATGTGCCTTTGCTAGGTCTCAATATATGTGCTTCAGTGGATTTTGAGAAATTAACGTTCAAAAAAAGATATATATCTGTAACAGCGCACCGCTTCGCGTACTTTTCGCGTTACGGAGCTTTGCGAAGCGAAGCTGATTGGCTCTCCGGTGTCTGTAAACATTCCAAACAGTACGTAGCGGCCGCCATCTTGTCTCTCGGTAGGATCGAGAGACAAGAGGAGGCCAAAGCGAAGGGGCAAATGACCATAAGGGGGCATAGTAGATCCTCGCTGACCCCCTAGGTTTGATGTGGAGGTTTTAAAAGGGCCCCGCGGGGCAAAAAAATATAATAATAATAATAATCGAACGGCTGAATGGATTTGCACGAAACTTGGTAAAATATTAGGGACTGGTAGCCCGATGTGCCTTTGCTATGTCTCAATATATGTGCTTCAGTGCATTTTGAGAAATTAACGTTCAAAAACAAGATATATATCTGTAACAGCGCTCCGCTTCGCGGAGATAAAATTATATGTGTATTACCTAGCTGTTGCTAACACCAGTTAGCGACGGCTAGTAGGAGATAGCGACCATCTTGGGTCCCACTTTGCATGTGAGTGATATTTATCACTAATGACATGCAAAGTGGGCATGCCAAGATGTTAGCGACTGGAAACAGTCGCTAACATCGCTATCTCCTATTATCAACTTTTGGAAATATTCGAGATAAGCGCGAATATCTCCAAAAAGTAACAGCTGCCCTGAGCAGTTCTTAGCCATGTTATCCAATGGGAGGTGGATAACATGGCTAAGAGCATTAGCTCGGTAATGCATGAATATCGCGGAGTTTTCAGCGACATTAATGCATTGCGCTCGTTTTTTATCGTATTTGCGATAAACCTTGATAATAGCAAGGTTTATCTGCGATAATTTCTGACGGTAAAAAAATCTTTGCAATGCATCGTTAGGGATAAATATCGCTTAACTTTGGTAATATGCCCCAACGTCTGTTAACGTTCGATTCGAAGGAAATCAGGAATTGTTGAAAAACATTGTGTGCGCCATCTTGTCTTTTTTCAAATGCCACACTTTTGTCGTGCACGGCAGCCATTTTAGATGCCTTGACCAGATCCACTCTGTGAACGCTGTCGATCCTTAGCATGGCTCCCCACCCTCGCAAGCATCTCCCCCAGGCAGTGGTCACCCCCGCTCTCTGTTTTATGCATGGGTAATAAACCTCCCCCCATCTGCGCTGTTCTTCCCTGAGAATCACACCCTGTGCCCGCCCGACACCTCCCTTTCGCCCTATTCACTACCGCACCCTCTGACACTCCTTTTCCTCTGTGTCCGATTGTCCAGGCCGGTCCTAGGCTATCAGCTAGCCCTGCAGATGTAGTTTATGGCCACAGCTGTAAAGAATCACCCGTCTTCAAAGGAGTTATAGTAGATCAAGGCCCACACTCGATGAGATCCGTCACAGCAGAAGCGTTGCTATTATCTGAAAACCATTCTGTATTGTGATTGGGGAGGGGACCGAGCGTGAAGCGGAAGATTCCAGGGATGACTCTTTGTACATCAAAGTTTTTACAATTATGTGTCACATTAAAAATATATAGCACTCCGACAAAGTAGTAAGATTATAAAACTTTAATAATTTATAAATATATACAAGAAAACAAAAATAGTAATAACATATAAACATTTTTAGAGAAAAACAACGAAGTAGCGGTCGGCTGTGCGAATAGTCCCAACGCAGCACAACGTCCAGATTTCCGGCGTGGGGCGTCGCGGGGGGTGGGTGATCAGTAGCAAACTGTTGTGCGAATAGTTCCAAGGCAGCAGAACGCGCCGAAATCTAGATGACACAAAAGTGATGTCTAGTAAGTTGCCACCCAGCAAATAACGGCGTGGGGCGTCGCGGGGGGTGGGTCATCAGTAGCAAACTGTTGTGCGAATAGTTCCAAGGCAGCAGAACGATGGCACCAAGGTGATGTCCAGTAAGTTGCCGCACTGGTTTTGGTATCCTACAATGCTGCTCCGAATAACGGCGTGGAGCGCCCCGGGGGAGGCGGCGTGAACGGGCCTCTCCAGGTGGAGTCTCGTCTGTTGTAGTGGGGCGCCCCTTTACCGTTTCAGTTGCCATTCCGTCCGCTTTTGGTCCACTGTGTCAAAATCCGCCATTCAGCTGAGTTGCGCCCACTCTTGCGGTGCAGCGATAGGCGGCTGTCACAGGACTCTCAAAATGGCGGCAGGCTGTTTCCTTTTTGGGCCTGGTCCACTGAAATGGCCCTGGGACACCTTGGAAATCGGACGCTTGTCTGCTAGGTCTTGGACCCCATTCTCGAAAGCGTCCCCTCCGCCTTGAGAATTCATCAAAAGTTTTGGGGGCCCCGACTCCTGCAGGCTTCTGGTGGGGAGCGGCTGCCATGATTGCTCGCGGAATGACCACGACGGAGCTACGAGATGGTGGTGCTCTCATGGTGACGCCAGCTTCAGTCTGAAACATCCAGAAACAAGGTGGGGCTTTCATCGTTTGGGGGAAAAAAAAAGTTTTCATCCAATGAAAAGTGTTGTTTTTAGGTCATATGATCAAGCCTTCCATCATTAGGAAACCAAAAGTAAAATGAACCAATGAAAAGTTTTATAAACAAGTCACATGACCTGTTATGCGGCATAGGGTATAAAATGCGGAGAAAATACGTTGGCACGTGAGGCGGCGTCAGTAGCGGACCGATGTGCGAATAGGCCGAAGGCAATACAACGCGCCAAGATCCGGATGGCATCGAGGTGGTGTCATAGTTGAGAGTTCTGAGCAGCGGTTGTAACACTGTCTGAAGCTTATTTGCAGCTGCTGCAGCTTCACTACGCGCCAATATCCGGATGGCACCGAGGTGGTGTGTAGGAAGTTGCCGCACTGGTGTGGCCATCCTACAATGCTGAAAGTCGGCGTGGGGCGCCCCGTTGGCCTGTGAGTTTGCGTCAGTAGCGGACCGATGTGCGAATAGGCCGAAGGCAGCACAACGCGCCAAGATCCGGATGGCACCGAGGTGGTGTCTAGTAAGTTGTCGCACTTCTGTGGCCATCCTACAATGTTGAAAGTCGGCGTGGGGCGCCCCGTTGGCCTGTGAGATGGTGTCAGTAGCGGACTGATGTGTGAATGGGGCCAAAGGCAGCGCAACAATATTTTCTACTATATTTCCGGTGTAGAAGAGACCACAAGGCGCTGAGATGCCAAGATCCGGATGGCACCGAGGTGGTGTCTTGCAAGTTGTGGTACTGGTGTGGCCATCCTACAATGCTGAAAGTCGGCGTGGGGCGCCCCGTTGGCCTGTGAGATGGCGTCAGTAGCGGACCGATGTGCGAATAGGCCGAAGGCAGCACAACAATATTTTCTGACTGACACCACAAGGCGCTGAGATGCCAAGATCCGGATGGCACCGAGGTGATGTCTAAGTTGCGGACTGATGTGCGAATGGGGCCAAAGGCAGCGTAACAATATTTTTTGTATGGAAGATACCACTAGGCGTTGAGATGCCAAGATTCGGATGGCACTGAGGTGATGTCTAGCAAGTTGGTGTGGTCATCCTACAATGCTGAAACTCGGCGTGGGTCACCCCATTAGCCTGTGAGATGGCGTCAGTAGCGGACCGATGTGCGAATAGGCCGAAGGCAGCACAACGCGCCAAGATCCGGATGTCACCGTGGTGGTTTCATAGTTGAGAGGCACTTCATCTGCAGTGGGGCGCCGAGATCCGGATGGCACCGAGGTGATGTCTAGCAAGTTGCTGTACTGGTGTGGTCATCCTACAATGCTGAAACTCGGCGTGGGTCGCCCCATTAGCCTGTGAGATGGCGTCAGTAGCGGACCGATGTGCGAATAGGCCGAAGGCAGCACAACGCGCCAAGATCCGGATGTCACCGTGGTGGTTTCATAGTTGAGAGGCACTTCATCTGCAGTGGGGCGCCGAGATCCGGATGGCACCGAGGTGATGTCTAGCAAGTTGCTGTACTGGTGTGGTCATCCTACAATGCTGAAACTCGGCGTGGGTCGCCCCATTAGCCTGTGAGATGGCGTCAGTAGCGGACCGATGTGCGAATAGGCCGAAGGCAGCACAACGCGCCAAGATCCGGATGTCACCGTGGTGGTTTCATAGTTGAGAGGCACTTCATCTGCAGTGGGGCGCCGAGATCCGGATGGCACCGAGGTGATGTCTAGCAAGTTGCTGTACTTGTGTGGTCATCCTACAATGCTGAAACTCGGCGTGGGTCGCCCCATTAGCCTGTGAGACAGCAGTTCTTTGGATTTGGGCCTGGCTCGTCTGCTGTAGTGGGGCGCCCCTTTACCGTTTCAGTTGCCATTCAGCTGAGTTTCGGCTGCTCTTGATGCTACAGCGACAGGCGGCTGCAACAGGACTCTCAAAATGGCGGCCTGTTCTTTGGATTTGGGCCTGGTCCACTAAAATGGCCCTGGGACACCTTAGAACTCGGACGCTCGATTTTTTTTTTCCTTTCCTGTACATGCAAAAAAAGGTAAATGCCCGGTACGTTACACGCTTCATCTGCCACGATGAACTCTCTAGAGGAACCGAAAAAAAATATAGTTGTGGTAACTATACCATGCATCGTCATATGGAGAGGTGGCAACAATTAATTATAGTGCTGCATAAAAGAGAGATTTGGAGGAGAACCCCTGACCTGCTAGTACATTCATCAAAGAAGTGGCACTGAGAGCTTCAGAGGCAAGGGAAACGGTCCCAAATATTTAGAAGAAATTTGGAAAGATTAAAATGACATGTTTAGATTGTGGCAAATTTATTTCATGTGGACATCTGAGTGTTACTCTAATAAATACAGCATATGAACATCATCATAGTCGATGGTTGGTAGAGACATTTTGACTATATCCTGGACCTGCCCGTCCTCGCCCAAAATGGCGCCAGAATAAATGGGACTCGTAACTCCTTGTTGTGTACTGGTTGCAGAACCTTGAAATCACGAGATACGTATGCAGTTTTGAAGCACATGGCGGGCGGGGACGAGAATTGATTGAATATTTCGACATCCCTATTGATATTAAGTTCTGATGTGTTATTGATTACTGTACTGTTGAAAGTTCGAATTAACGTCACCCATGGTACTTGCCCGCAAATGTATATCTAGATAATTTTATTGTAACTGGCCCTGTCGTATTTTAATTATAAAATGTACGTCCACCGATTCCGTAACTGTTAGACACCTTAGTTCTTGCAACCTAATGGCCCGCCCGTTACGTTCCTCTACAGTGTAAATGTCTATTTATCATATACGATTACAGTTTGCTCCGTGGCCGGCCCACGTGGTTATAGGCTCGTATTTGTATAATGAAATTTTCACAATAAAGGTTTTTAAAAGAAAACATGGTAGTAGTATATACATTGGTAAAGTTTTTAATAATAGTCACTGTTTTAGAATCATTAAAAGGCAAGTGAAATAAAGCAGACCAATTACATGAAGGGTAAAAGGTATAATACGAAGGAACGCAGTAAAGATAAATGGTCAAGGGCTGTTGTGTTTTCTATTCCTGCAACATAAAGTGATCGATAAGAATCTCATATTCAGGCGTATCGGCGACTAAGACAGCAGGTCGACCCTCTTTTGCTCAACGGCTCCGTCATGGGACGAAGAAACGCTCTTTTTCTCGAAAAAAGAATATATTTTACTTGCAGGACAGTTGTAAAATTTCCGGGAAAGTACATTAGCCTGGAACATTATAACATATATTTAAGAAAAAATAATGTTCGGAAGTAATGAAAAGCGTAATTTTTAGGTCATATGATCAAGCCTTTCATCATTACAATAAGAAAAGTAAAATGAACCAATGAAAAGTTTTATTAACAAGTCACATGACTTGTTATGCTTACGTTACGCGCTGCGCGCCCCGGATGACTTCCGGATGCGCTAACGCGGCGCGTCATATGACGCATTACGCGACAAGGCAGGTACAGAATATAGTCAAAATGTCTCCACCAACCAGCGGTCGGAACACAACCCCTTTCAGCAGGCTAAATAGTTCTGTTAAATGACAACAGAAGGGACAGGCAACAAGAACCATCAGTCAAAGAGGGGAGGGCTAGTTCTTCTCTACCGGGTTACATTGGGGCGCTACCGGAACTGATCGAATTGGTAGTCTACAGTGTTTCTGGATGTTTCAGACTGAAGCTGGGGTTAGCATGAGAGCAGCACCATTTCGTAGCTCCGTCGTGGTCATTCCGCAACCAATCATGGCAGCCGTTCTTTATCGTTATTTTGGGCGGGGTGGGTGGCGGAGCAGAGCTGTTTTGCAGCCATCATTGTGTGGAGTTCAGTTCATCTCACTAGTTTTGTATTTGTCATGAGGGGTTGTTCCTAATGTTTCTATTTTAGCGAGGTCAAAAAGAGATCCCATTAGTGGCCTACTGATTTTGCTCGATTCCTTTTCTTTTTTTTTACACGATTTTTCGTTATCTGCAAAGACTAAACAGAGTATTGCGACTCTGTGTTTGTTTGTAAATAGAGAATGAACCAAAGAGAACTAATTCTAAAACAGTAAATACTTGGATAACAATGAATCAAATGGAGAGAGAAGCAGGCACGACGGATTACAATGGGGGCAAAGACCTGCGTTAACTACCTTTCACTATCTGCAAAGAGAGAGTACTCCTAATAGAAATGAGGGGGGGGGGGCACCATTCAAAGCAGATCAGTGTGCATAAACACGAAAATGTTTTCACTTACCACGTACTTGACATTCGACAGCTTATGATATTTGCTATTAAAAAACCATTGAAATTCACTGAAAAAACCATAGGTTATAGACCATATATAGTTAGGAATTAGCATTTACAAAACCTTGAAAATTCACTGAAAAAACCATAGGTTATAGACCATATATAGTTAGGAATTAGCATTTAAAAAACCTTATTTTACTCACACAAAACCATTGAAATTCCATATATAGTTAGTTGCACTAACTATATATCGCGCACCTGCAATCCACTGCTGATGATGTCACATATTACATCATTCATGACATGGTCAGTGACATCACTGATGACATCACTGATGACATCTCAAATGACATCACTGATGACATCACTGATGACAACATCCAGTGACTGTATGTTTCTGTAAAGTTAAAATGTGTCTTACATATTGAAGAATGAGTGGAAGTATAAGTGTCTGGACAAAGGATTTAGTAGGTGCATGACTGAATGCATGAGTGAGTGATTAAATGTGTCTCACTGAGTGCATGGGTTAGTGACTAAAGTGTCTTAATTTGTGCATCATTATGTCTGTTGTTCTGTAAACTGCTGCATGTTTTGATCAGTAGCTATATGATTAACTATATGGGTTACTGATTGATTGTCCAAGTATTTGTATGGGAGACTGAGTGTGTGTGTGGCTGGCTGGGAGGTGTGTGACTCTGTGCAGATCAATGTGTACTTGTATCAATGATTGTATAACAAGGTAAGTATGTGTTAGTATATGTTTGAAAATGTAAGGTGCTCTATGTTTAACTGTATAGACAAGAAAATGGAAGTGTCATTGATTCTTTACAGGACTGACTAGGTGTGTGAGTAACTCCATGGATGAGTGGCAGACTGTGAGTGTCTGTATAGGTGTATGAGTGCATATGATAGTGTTGTAAAGATGAGTGATTGTATGTATGAATGATAGTATGGGTGAATGAGTGAAGGTGTGTGTAGACGTAGGAATCAGTGAGTGCGTATGTAGTAACTAGTATTGGTGTGTCAATGGTTTCAAAAATTATATTCTGTATTTAACACTGGGTGAAACAGAGGTTATATTAAAATGTGAGGAGATGCATTGTATTGTCACATGAATGATATCATCAGTGATGTGGTCATTGATGTCAAATGAGATGTCATCAGTGATGTCATCAGTGATGTCATTTGAGATGTCATCAGTGATGTCATCAGTGATGTCACTGACCATGTCATGAATGATGTAATATGTGACATCATCAGCAGTGGATTGCAGGTGCGCGATATATAGTTAGTGCAACTAACTATATATGGAATTTCAATGGTTTTGTGTGAGTAAAATAAGGTTTTTTAAATGCTAATTCCTAACTATATATGGTCTATAACCTATGGTTTTTTCAGTGAATTTTCAAGGTTTTGTAAATGCTAATTCCTAACTATATATGGTCTATAACCTATGGTTTTTTCAGTGAATATATATATATATATATTTTTTATTTTTTTTTTTTATTTTTTTGGTGCAATGTGGTCTTGTAACAGGATCGCTCTCCAGCGGGTGCCGGCGTTGGGCCCGACCAATGGCCAAAAAACAATTTTTGGTACAAAGGACGCCGCACACAGCAACTTCAGTTCACAGATTTATTTCAGTGCCCAGTCTAACACCAACGCGTTTCAGCCTGACGGCCTTGCTCAATAAATCTGTGAACTGAAGTTGCTGTGTGCGGCGTCCTTTGTACCAAAAAAAAGAAAAAGAAAAAAAAAGAAATATATATATATATATATATATATATATATATATATATATATATATATATATATATTCCCACGTTATAGTTAGTTGGACTCACTATAACTTGCACGTCTGCAATGCACTGCTGATGACGTCACATATTACATCACTCATGACAGTGTTTTTAAAAAAAAAAAAGATTGGTTAACTGGCTTATTAAGTGTATCTTAGTGAATACATATATTAGCGAGTAGTGTTTAAATATTTAAATATATGCATGAGTGATGTAATATGTGACGTCATCAGCAGTGCATTGCAGACGTGCAAGTTATAGTGAGTCCAACTAACTATAACGTGGGAATTTCAATGGTTTTATGCGAGTAAAATTTCCAGCTAACTATAACTGGTGTGAAACCTATGGTTTTTTCAGTGAATTTCAAAGGTTTTTTAAATGCTAATTCCTAACTATAACTGGTGTGTAACCTATGGTTTTTTCAGTGAATATATATATATATATATATATATATATATATATAAAATTTCTATGGCAAAATGAAACCCCTCATTTTGTTCCTTTTCAAATTAAATGTATTAAGTGTTACCACTTTATTCCAATTAAGATGACTTCAGGTGTGCCATACTTTTGTCATAAGTAAGACTGTTAGCGTTCTAGTTGTTCTTTAGAACACTCTGGGACATTCTATCATTGGGCTATAGTTGGGCTACATCTGGCTGATATTTGGGCTACATTTGGGCTCTTTTGTCTCTGGTGGCCATCTTGGGAGACTGCATATCAGAATTTTTTTAATGAAATATAAGAGGATTTGAGAAGTCACTCAAAATGTGCCCTAATTTTTCTTTCTTCAGCACTAATCATGATTTCTATGGCAAAATGAACCCCCTCATTTTGTTCCTTTGCAAATTAAATGTTTTAAGTGTTAACACTTTATTCCAATCAAGATGACTTCAGGTGTGCCATACTAATGTCATAAGTAAGACTGTTAGCGCTCTAGTTGTTCTTTAGAACACTCTGGGACATTCTGTCATTGGGCTATAGTTGGGCTACATCTGGCTGATATTTGGGCTACATTTGTTTTTTTGTCTCTGGTGGCCATCTCTGGGCTACATTGGGCTACATTGGGCTACATTTGGGCTCTAACATATATATAGCCCAATGTAGCCCAATATATATTTTTTCAAAGTTAATTTTCGTAAAAACCACTGGAGCATATATCTTGAGACATAGCAAAGGCACATGGGGGTACCAGTCCCTACAATTTTGCCAAGTTTGGTGGAAATCCATTCAGCCGTTCGGGCTAAAAGTGAGTCCAACCGCCCTATGGAAATTAACATGGGGAAAACACGTTTTGGGACCCCCTTTTATCTCGGCCCCCGCTTGACGGATCCCCCCGAAACTTTCAGGGAAAGAGCGGAGCGCAGCGAGGCAAAGTTAAGGAAAATTACAGGCAGATCCCTCATTCGGCGCCAAAGTTATTCCCAATAGAATATTGTGGATTTCCTATGGAAAACGATCCTAACTATAACTACCTACTGGCGACCGCCAGTAGGTAATATATATATATATATATATACAACAATCAAGATATATGCACATCAATCAAGACATTACTGGGAATTTTCGTGGCGTAGGACTCTTAAATGCCAAAGTACTTTTAAGGATGAAGATTTGTTTCGGTAAAAACATTAATCTGTAATATGTGAGGTACAGCAATCAGTGGCCCGAGGGACATGCTCTTGTTTAGTTTAGTTTGCTTTAGAGTTGCAATTGAGATCTAGGTTTACAACTGGTTTTACGCTTATTTCAAATTTTGATGATGTCTGTTTCTTTTGATTGTTTAAATATAGTACACTCAGGACTAATGACCAGTTAATACTCGAGGCTGCTTTAAAGCTTTCAAGTAAATTTAGCGCAAACGTTTAGGCAGCCAAATAATGGAGTATTTTCAGTACTTGGTTTCCTCATTCGTTTTGGGGCATGTTTTTTTTACATACTTAAACATTTTCTGAGCAATTTGCCAACAACTCAGGGAATGAACTCGGAACAGGTCTAGAGTGCTGAAACGTTTTCATTCTATAATGTCTTGTTAATACTGCAAATGTTTTTCTTTTAAAAATACAGCTCGAATTATTAGATTTTTTTTTAATTATTACATGATTTACATTTAAAAGCCTTTTGATTGGACTTCATTCACAGTTTTGTCATGTTGTATTTCTGTAAGAAAGTCTATCTTTTTGATGCATTCCCCTTTTTTTGGTTTTTCTCTAGACACCTGGCATTTTAATCCTCTTTGGTGGCTACAACTAATAAACAAGCCCAGCCCCTTGCACTACCTTTAAAGAAAGGCATTATTTATTTCCACACCTGCGTAACAGTGACTCTAGTAAGGCAGCTGGTACTGTGCAAGGCCCCTACGGAGCTGCTCAAAGCTCCGATGTGGAAAGCAACAATGAAGGATATATTTTTATCCTTTCTCAAGCATACCCTATGATATTAAAGTGTATGTTTTAATTGCAGCCTCTGCTCCAGGAATTGTCAATCTTCATCAGTGATTGAAAAGTAATGTCACATTTAACATGTAAGGTGAGATTTGAAAATTATATCAAACCAAATTTGTTGCACATGGGTAACTTTAGCATAATAATAGAGGAGAAGTTAAAGTTTCACTTACTTCATCTAAATTGTTATCAAATGTGATATATATTTTGTCAGAGGGCATGGCAGTGCATTTACTAACAGATACAGTCCTGTGTTGAATAGCGCCGATTTCACACCTTGGAATGACCACACACACTAGGTGCCACTTCAAATGATTGACTACATATTGCTCAAGATGGAAGGGGGAAGTGCACTGGAGCCTGTGGATGGGGTTTCACTCCAACAATATAATCTGAAACTTGCTTCCTCATCATAAAGGAAGTCTAGATGACTCTCAGTATCCAGGCCCACCTCGGGGTTTTGACAACACCTTGGCTGACAAGAAATGTTATTGGGGTTTATGAAACTGAACTCGCATGGCTATAAGTGGAGCTGGAAGGCATAAGATATCTCAGCACCAACTGAGAAAAGGATTTATGATTTTAGAGCATGGAAAAGTGTCGCAGTGGATTACTGCATCAGCTCCAAACATCTCTGTTTGACCCTAAAATCAAAGTTTTCAAACGTGCCAAGTCCACTCAGATTTTCATCCTTCTGAGGTAGGTAAACTGAGTCCATTGAAATGAGTTACCTATCTGTTATCTTTCAATAGCACCAAGAGACCTTCTTGTAGGTGAATGTGTTCTCTACAGACAAAGGTGTTACTTAACGGTATGGAAACATTCTAAATGCCCTAAGTATGTATTCAGGAAAGGAGGTTCATCTCTCTCCTAAACAACGTGAGTTGAAAACCTCAACATTTTTGAAGCTTTAACTAGTTGTCACTGCCAGTGACTGACTTGCTTACCATTTAAATCTTCTTTATTGATCCACTCGGAAGAGCGAATTTGCCAGGAACTGAAAAAGAAATAAAATTTCCCTGTATACTACTCTACAGAATTCAATGATGTCTACCTTTGACCATGGGAAGTAGCTGTCTCCTGGTCTGCTGAACATCTGTACTTTGCTTTTGAAATGGTGGCACCAGTCTACTCTGACCGACAATGCTAACAGGGGTCAAAGTACTACAGAGAAGCCTTATTGCGCTGCGTAAATCCTCTCCACCACCAAACAAGCTGTTGCATGCCTGGAGGATTTCCAGGGAACAATTTAGCACTGCACATTTGTTATGGACCTGGAAAGCAGATTTGAATACCAAGGAAGTGTGCTGTAGATGGAAAAGCCAGCCTGAAGATGGGAGGACCTTTCCAAAGGATAGTATTTATACCAGAACCTGTAAACTCTTTGGACATTGTATAAACCTCCACTAGAGGTAACAGTAATTTAATTTTACAGTGCTTTCATTATGGGCAATTTTTCCTTTCTAATCTTTCATCCATATATCTAAATTTCTTAATTTTTGCCCCAACTTCTTTATTATATTTGTAGCCTTTCAACTAACTTTGTTTGGACTTTTTAAGCTATGTGTTTCTTAACTGTAGATATTTGTTGCAAACATTCCGTCTTTATTTTCTCTGCGGAAAGCAGAACGCTTGAGCCAAGCTACCATGGGTGAGCCAAGACTTCCTCACCCAAAACCATCATATCTTCCTGGACCAGAATATTTTGGCCTTGTGGGAGCCTAACTTTATAATGTCCTACAGTTAGTAACAAGAATTTAAATTTGGCATACTAATTCTGAATCCTGTCAATATTTGTGCGGTGGGTGATTTGTTTTTTGATTGTAATAACACAAAATGATGACAAACTATTGGAGCCGGCTTCGTTTGCATGGCGGAACCATAAAAATAAACCATGGAACCAGACGAGTTTATGATGATGCTCTTTGCTATGCTATTGGATGGTGAGTTTTGAGAGTCCAGTTTTACTTACTCATACATTGTCTGAATTTTCCTAAAAACTATGTTGTTGATATTGTTGATAAGGATGGCGAGCTGGGCATTTTGGGTTGAGTAGAGGTATTTACGCATTGCTTAATAGTGTGGAAGAGATACCTCTTTCAGTTAGTAGGTTCCATGACCTGTTTGTTAAATCAGTTAGCATAATTTTTAGGTCGAGCCTAGGCAGCGCTTGCGTTGTCGCTTAGCGACCTGTAGTAATTGCTTTGTGGATTTCCATCTCCACCCATTGCTTGCTTTTATTTTTCATTTGTGTATGTCGGTGTCTTTAAAAAATCCTTGCTTGCCAGTGGTCAGTCCTGCCTCTTTGTCCCTCCTTTTTTACTTCTGTTCCTCCCACGCAGCAGGGACTAAGTACTGTCTCATCACGCTACAGTTCTACATATGTTCTTTGGGGGACTATTTTTTTTCTTGGCTTCCTGCTCTGTTTCTGTTTGCCTGTATGTACTTTGGGCACCATAGCTGAACATGTTTAAATATAGTTTTCCTCCCTGCCACCCCCTCTTAATTTCACAGTTGTATTGGGGGTACGTCTTGCGCCATGCCTCTCGCTTCGTTTGTTATATATTTTTTAGGCTTTAAGCAATTTTCGATGTTGACCATAATTTGAGCTTTTTTCTAGTAGGATGTTAGTTTGGTTTTGGGCTTTATTTTATGGAGGATTTGTCTTGTGTAGTCTGTAGCACTATTTTGTTTAAATAGTTTCTCCTATTGCAGGCAGACATGCTTTCCTGCAACATTTAGCGCACTTTCACTTTCTTGAGTGACACAACTTAATATTTTTTTTAGAAGCAGAGTGGCAAGATGCGCTATTTTTTAGTATTAAATATCTTTTATTGAGCATGTCAACACAATATGGGCACAAAACATTTGTAAGCAATCGCCAAGCAATTTTGGTGATTGTTAGGGTTCAAATGTAGCAGAAGGGCAATCAATACGGTGCTGTACTTGCAAGATCATGGTTATACACAGCAAGCCGCCTACAACCCAGCAAAGGCCGGCCGCATTTTAAACAGTGCAGAGCTAAGTCATAACCACCGTCACCCCATCGGCTTACCCGCATTTCCCTTCGCCCATGCGGTTCTTGACTCGCTCAAGGTGCAGTGAATCTCTGTCTACTGACACATTCTTTGAAGAACAGAACTCCCCCCTCCCCCCCTTCCCAACAACCCTGACCCCCCCAATGCCCAACGCCCCCCTCCCCTCGTAGCTCCAACCCCCTCCGTCCCGTCCCCTCCCCTCCTCCCCATCCCTTCCCCGTGTGGTCCATGGTCTCATTCTTCCTTGTGTCACAGCCGCTCCCAGCAACCTAACAGGCAGGTCTGTTGCCCTTCCCCTCCTGGTCAGTCTCCGTCAGCCTCAACAATCTAAGATACCTTGGGCAGGTCACCTCCATAAACTCCGAGGACAGGAGGGCCAGAAACGGCTGCCACAGCTCAGCATACCTGGCTCCTTCACCCGCTTTGTACAAAGAAAGCCTTTCCATGCCCAGGACCATCCACAGGCGGTGGAGCCAACCCTGATACGTGGGAATTTGCGCAGAGCGCCAGTGTGCCAGAATGTTTTGTAGCGCCAAGCCCAGCGCGATGGCCATCAAGCGTCCCCTCTGTGATTTTAATGGATAGGTCAATGAGTTGGGGAGTCCCAAAATGACATATGATGGGAAGCGTGGGATTTCCGTGTCAAAATGGGCATACACTTCATCTAAAACCTGGCGGCAGTATTCTTGCAAAAATCTGCAGTCCTAGAGTATGTGCGTGAGAGTGCCCAATTGTCCACAACCCCGCCAGCATAAGGGATCTTTGTTACTGTCCATCTCATACAGCCGCTCCGGGGTGTAGTACCAATAGGTCACTACCTTTGTAAGAGTGTCCGTGAGCCCCAGATGGTAAGCTGCGTGTCGCGCTCTGTAGTATATCCCCTCCCATTCCCTGTGTGTGAAGGGTCTCCTCATCTCCCGCTCCCAGCGAGCCCTACTTGCACTGTAGGTGTACCTGTGTTTGTGCATGAGCATTTTATATAGGTTCGAGATTAGCTGCTTGTCAGTTGTGCGCGTGATCAGCCAGCGTTCGAAGTCCGTCAATCGCCTGTCTGCAACAGATCTCACCGTGGTGTCAACGGCCCAGTGTCTGACCTGGAAGTAACGGAGTCTCTCGGTTTCTGGGAAGCCGAACTCCTGGCGGAACTGTGGAAAAGGGACCACCCCTTCCGGACCGTACACATGACAAAGGGAGCGACATCCAGCTGGCTTCCAACGTTCGAAAGCCTTCCCATCCATCCCCGGATGAAAGTCAGGGTTGTCAAGGATGGGGGTGAGCGGTGACGGCATGGTGGTGAGGCCAAGCGGCACCCCCACTTGGTCCCAGATCTCAAGCGGGACTCGCGTAATAAGGGACGCATAAAGGTTGGGAGGCCTATGAGCCCTGCGCATAAAAGGGATTTCCTGCAATGTTCTCCCAGTGACTGCCTGGTCTTGGAAAAGCCAGTGCTTCCCCGACTCCCATCGAACCCATTCCGCCATAAAGCGTAGTTGCGTCGCTTGGAAGTACGTGGCTAGGTTCGGAATCCCGATTCCTCCGTGTTCCGGGGCAAGCATCGCTATCTGTGATTTCAGGCGGGGCTTCCTCCCGTTCCATATAAATTGTGAGAGCTCCGACTGCATCAATTTAATCCAGCCTCCAGGCGGAGGAAGGGGTATTGTTCGAAAGATATAAAGTATCTGAGGGAGAATCGTCATCTTAATCGCTGCCAGGTAATATTTCCATTGTCCCAACTCCTGTCTGACCTTCTGTCGTAAGTGGGAGTAATTAACCTCCACAGTGGTCTGTAGCGAGGGGGCCAATTGTATACCGAGATATGGAACCGCGTCCGCCGCCCATTGCAGAGGAAACTCAGCGCGCGTGCTCGGTGTTAGGGACAAATCTAGCGCCACTGATTTTGTCATGTTAACTTTAAAGCCCGAAACACTGCCAAACCTGGAAAGATCGTCCATGCAGGCAGGAAGCGAGCTCCGGGGGTCGGCAAGGGACAACAGGACATCATCTGCGTATAAGCTTATGGTGTGAACGTCTCCCCCAAACTTAATCCCCTTTATCTCTGGGTCCGTGTGGATTAGCTGTGCCAGTGGCTCCATGTAAAGAGCAAATAATAGAGGAGATAGCGGGCATCCCTGCCTGGTGCCTCGTTCCATCTGGAACCGTGGAGAGGAAAAACCATTAACCCGGACTGTAGCAGAAGGGAACTTATAGCAGTTCATAACCCTGGTTCGAAACGTGGGTCCCATGCCTGCCTTCACCAACACCCTCTACAGGTAGGGCCAGTGCACTCTATCAAATGCCTTCTCGGCATCGATGGCCAGCATCATGTATTCGCCCTGTGTACGGGAGGCTTTCTCTATAAGATGAAGGGCCCTTTTAGTGTTATCGGAGGTCTGTCACTCCGGAATGAAGCCGGATTGATCCGGATCAATTAGTGCGCCGATGCATGGGCCTAGCGTAGAGGCGAGGATCCCTGTATAGAGTTTGAGGTCGACATTTAAGAGGGAGATGGGCCTGTAGGCACCGCAGTCTGTGTGATATTTGCCCGACTTAGGTATGACCGCGATGGAGGCCTCAAGTAGGTCCCTGGTAATCGCACCCTCCTCCGTGAACGAGGTAAAGAGTCTGGCAAGCAGCGGAGCCAGCTGGGCACAGAAGGTTTTATAGAAGCACACTGGAAATCCGTCCGGACCAGGTGCTTTGCCGAGTTTGAGTCGGGAAATAGCCGAGATAACCTCTTCTGGGCGGATATCCTTCTCTAGACTATCAATTTGCTCCTTCATATAGGGCGGCATAGAAGTCACTGAAGGCCTCTGCTATTGCCAGAACTCCAGCGAGACGTGGGCCATCCTTCCCCCTCAGTTCCTTAACCTCCCGTTTCTGAGTGCGTAATTTATGCGCCAGGAGATGCCCGCATCTATCCCCCCCGGTGTAATACGCATGTTTCAGTCTTAAAGCTGCATACTCTGCCCTGTCCAGATCTAGCGCCGCCAGCTGCTGACGGGCCATCTTCAGTTGGCGCCATATTCTCGGGGCACCCGTCCTCCTATGCATTTGCTCTAATTCCCTAGTCTTCTGGATGAGCTCATCTCTCTTGACTTGACGCTCTATGTTCTCCGCAGCCGAGATCGAGATAAATGCACCCCTTAAGACGGCTTTGAGCGCCGCCCACTGAGTAGCTAACGCGGTGTCCTCATTACTGTTGTGGGACAAGTAGTCCTTTATTACTCCCAGAATTCTGGAGATTGCCTCCTTCTTGTATAGCAACGATTCCCGGATCCGCCACACCCTGCAGGCGCGCGGCGCCACCAGCCCGGCGAGAGCGACCGTGACCGGTGCGTGATCTGAATGGGATGCTGTACCAATCTCGGCACCGGTGATAAGTGACTGTGCAGCAGTAGAGACAAGCAGATAATCCAGTCGCGCGTATGTTTTATGTGCAGCTGAAAAGTGTGTGTAGTCTTTCTCACCAGGGTGAGGCTCGCGCCATGCATCCACTAACCCCAGTACCCTCAGTCGGGCCAAGCCTGCTGCCGAGAAGGCTCCCACCTGGTTAGTGCGCTGACAGGACCGGTCTAGTGAGTTGTCAAGGACTAGGTTCAGATCCCCTCCCAACAGAAAGTGGCGGTCCATTGTGTCAGTAGCGTTTGTGAGCGCTGTGTGCAGAAACTTTTCTTGGCTTTCATTAGGCCCATAGATCGAGCCAATCTTATAGGTCAGGTCCCCTATCGCAAACCTGTAGACCAGTAATCTGCCCTTGATTCCAGCAATTTTACCCAGTACTTTGCCCCTGAATTTGCGTGCTACCAGAATTGCTACTCCCGCCTTTTTATCTGGGCCTGAAGAGAAAAACTGAAGTGGGAACTTGCTAGATTGGAGACGATGGCAGTCCTTAGCTAAAAGGTGTGTCTTCTACAAGAGGCAGATATCCGCCTGGGATTGCTCTAGGAGTAGTAGGACCGCTTTGCGCTTTACTGGATTGTTCAGCCCTCTCACATTCAGAGTGAGAACAACTACGTCATTCCGAGTCATCTATGGGGGTAAGACAGGTAAGTAGCCATGAAATAGCGCCCAGACCGACCCACCCAGAGGGTTCTAAAGCCTCTCCCCTCTTCCACCAGCCCGCCTTTCGGAAAGCAGACATACCACATCACCATCCGACCATGGACCACAATCCCCAACCACTCCCTTCCGCCATCCAGCTCCATCCCCCTACAACCCACCCCAGAAACTCCCACTCCCCAACTAGACAGTAAAGCAGTACAATCCCTCCCCCCCTCCTGTGGCTAAACAGTCCACCAACCCCCCCTTCCCCCCAACTTGAAGGATACAAAGAATAATTCTGTCCAACATCCACAGTCGTAGATGAAGAGTTAGGGTCACTATCCGGGGAATGTGTCGGAGTCCATTCCCTCCGCCCCCGCCGCCGGCGCGATTGGCCCCAACCCCCTTTTCCTCACCAAAGCCTTAGCGCCGCCACTTCGGTGGTTATCCACTGTCGGTGTTCGTCAGCCCCAGCGCTACAGTTTTTACTTCCGCTCGCTGACCCTCCTCAATCTCTGTCGCGGCTGGGCGCCTCGGCCTGCGCCGCCGCCGCTGCTGTTTCCACTGTCCAGGGGCGTCCGCGCCAGTTGCTCCCCTTCCGGGCGGTCCGTCATCTTCCGTCGGCTCCTTGAGACCTAGCAGACTGCACGCCTCCCTGAGAGACTGCAACTGGTGGACCTTGTTGTCCAGCTTGAACACCAGGCGAAAGGGATGACCCCAGCTATATGAAATGTTGCGCCGTCGCAGTTCCGTCATGATCGGTCTGAAGGACCGTCGTTTCTCCAGGGTGATGGCAGCGAGGTCCTGATATAGCGTCGGCGAGTGGGTTCCGAAGGAGATTGTTCCCATCTGGCGTGCTTTGTTAAGGATCTCCTCCTTGGTACGGAAGTCCTGCACGTAGACCAGAATGTCGGCAGGTTGGGCCGAGGTAGCTCTAGGTGGGCCCGTCCGATGGGCCCTGTCCAGCCGAAGTGTGGAGTCTGCTGGCCGGCCCAAGATATGGTTAAAGAGGCCCTGGGTGAAGTGGAAGAGGTCGTCCGTATCGGGAGATTGCTTCACCCCCCGAATCCTGATGTTGTGCTGCCGGGAGCGGTTCTACAAATCCTCGGCATGAGATTGGAGGTCCACCTGTTGGTCGTGTATGCGAACGATCTCCTGCCGCAGCGCCTCTATTTCTACATCTCGCTCGTCGCTTTTGGTCTCCAGATCCGCTACCCTTTCTCCTATGGCGTCAGTGTCGCGGCGGACTTCCCGAATTTCCTCCTGTAGCTCTCTCTTCAAAGCGTGGATGTCCTCTTGCAGGCCCGTGAAGAGGGATTCTAGAAAGGTCCTGGTGATGGGCTCCTCAATTTCCGCCTTTCCCGAGGGCGGGGAGTCCGTGGGCTTCTTTTCGGCGCCAACCCGTTGGCCTGATGTGGCGGTGTCTGTCCGCTTTCCCATCGTGCTGGGGGTGAATAGGTCTTTGATGGTCCTGCCCTTCCGAATTCTCCCCGAGGACAAGTCCCCCAGGGCCCCCCCCGGCCGGGACACCACCAGTGCTGCTGGACAATGTGGGCTCTGACAGCGAGTGTGCAGGGGGCTCGACGGGACGGTCAAGTATTCAGGGGGTCTCACCGAGGGCCCCTCAAGGAACCCCCGGTCCCTCTTCCGGTGTCGATAAGACGCCTCCTTGTCACTGCCCACACCCCGGGCCCCCCGTAGCTGGTCCGGGTCAGTCCCCACTGGTGTCCGAGTGCTCCTGTCTTGGCACGGGCCCCCAGTTGCCCACGGAGCGCAACACCTCTGCGCCCTGCTCGTAGTGCTGGGGCCAAGCCGGGGCCTCCCAGGGCGCCACACAAGGGGCAGTCTGCGCTCGCAAAGGCGTCCAGCGCGCTGCACAAAATGGCGGGCGTCTGCTCAAGGCACCACAGGCCGCGACGGCCCCACCAGCGTGAACCGGGCGTCCCCGCTCGATTCTCCTGCAGCTCCCACCTCGGTGCTTCTGAGCCCCTCCGGGCCCGAGGGATTCGCCAGCTATCTCGGCCTCCACCCGCAAGTGCTTCTCTCACGCTGCACCTCACCTCAGTTTAGGGGACTTGGGGTCTGTGCTCCGACCTTCGTGCTCCGCGGGCGGGCCCACCGCACCCGGCCGAGCGTTCGTCCGCCTCCAGAGGTCCCCACCTCGGCCTCAGCCACAGCAACTGTGCGCTCGTGGGTCCGCAGCAACCCCTGGGCGGTACCGCCCCAGGGGCCTCGCACCGTTAATGCGCGTGCCGGACCCACTGTCTGTTTGCCGGGTCTCGTGCAGTCGGTCGCAGCCTGAGGCACCTCTCAGTCGGATGCCTTCGCCGGGGCTCAAGGCCACGCCCTGCGTCTCCGCTCTGCTAGGCCAAGCCCGTCCGTATCGGGAGATTGCTTCACCCCCCGAATCCTGATGTTGTGCTGCCGGGAGCGGTTCTACAAATCCTCGGCATGAGATTGGAGGTCCACCTGTTGGTCGTGTATGCGAACGATCTCCTGCCGCAGCGCCTCTATTTCTACATCTCGCTCGTCGCTTTTGGTCTCCAGATCCGCTACCCTTTCTCCTATGGCGTCAGTGTCGCGGCGGACTTCCCGAATTTCCTCCTGTAGCTCTCTCTTCAAAGCGTGGATGTCCTCTTGCAGGCCCGTGAAGAGGGATTCTAGAAAGGTCCTGGTGATGGGCTCCTCAATGTCCGCCTTTCCCGAGGGCGGGGAGTCCGTGGGCTTCTTTTCGGCGCCAACCCGTTGGCCTGATGTGGCGGTGTCTGTCCGCTTTCCCATCGTGCTGGGGGTGAATAGGTCTTTGATGGTCCTGCCCTTCCGAATTCTCCCCGAGGACATGTCCCCCAGGGCCCCCCCCGGCCGGGACACCACCAGTGCTGCTGGACAATGTGGGCTCTGACAGCGAGTGTGCAGGGGGCTCGACGGGACGGTCAAGTATTCAGGGGGTCTCACCGAGGGCCCCTCAAGGAACCCCCGGTCCCTCTTCCGGTGTCGATAAGACGCCTCCTTGTCACTGCCCACACCCCGGGCCCCCCGTAGCTGGTCCGGGTCAGTCCCCACTGGTGTCCGAGTGCTCCTGTCTTGGCACGGGCCCCCAGTTGCCCACGGAGCGCAACACCTCCGCGCCCTGCTCGTAGTGCTGGGGCCAAGCCGGGGCCTCCCAGGGCGCCACACAAGGGGCAGTCTGCGCTCGCAAAGGCGTCCAGCGCGCTGCACAAAATGGCGGGCGTCTGCTCAAGGCGCCACAGGCCGCGACGGCCCCACCAGCGTGAACCGGGCGTCCCCGCTCGATTCTCCTGCAGCTCCCACCTCGGTGCTTCTGAGCCCCTCCGGGCCCGAGGGATTCGCCAGCTATCTCGGCCTCCACCCGCAAGTGCTTCTCTCACGCTGCACCTCACCTCAGTTTAGGGGACTTGGGGTCTGTGCTCCGACCTTCGTGCTCCGCGGGCGGGCCCACCGCACCCGGCCGAGCGTTCGTCCGCCTCCAGAGGTCCCCACCTCGGCCTCAGCCACAGCAACTGTGCGCTCGTGGGTCCGCAGCAACCCCTGGGCGGTACCGCCCCAGGGGCCTCGCACCGTTAATGCGCGTGCCGGACCCACTGTCTGTTTGCCGGGTCTCGTGCAGTCGGTCGCAGCCTGAGGCACCTCTCAGTCGGATGCCTTCGCCGGGGCTCAAGGCCACGCCCTGCGTCTCCGCTCTGCTAGGCCAAGCCCGCCCTCGCTCCCGGCGACTCTCCTCTGTCGGCTCCGGGTGTCCCCAACGTCGCTCCGCTCGTTTCACCGGGCTCACACCCCTCCTGGCAGCAAGCGCTCTCTGACAGGGCCCACTGACGGGGGATTGAAGCACTGTCAAGGTGCTAAGAAGACGGCCGGCGGCGGGAGCTCCGGGAGGCAAGTCCGCTCACACCGCCATCTTGGCCACGCCCCCTGCGCTATTTTTTAAATGTATTTTTTTCAGCCACCAAAAATATTAACTTTTATTTCACCGCTGAATATATTATGCATATATTTACAACATTAACAATAGTGACCGTGGTGCACACAACTTATTTGAAATTAAGAAAACATTAGCACACTGAGAGTTGCGAGGTTCTCTTGAAAACAATGCTGAATGTAAACTGTGCCACAGACATATTACGTGTACTTCTGCATCAAATGCAAACGAGCAGCTTTCCGATCTCTGCACTTACTTAGCCCGTTGTGCTTTTATGTTATAAAGTATTAAAACATCTGAGGATAAGATGTTTAAAGTCTTTCGTAAATGAAAAATGTTATCAGCGCAGTATCCATTTGTGTCCTTCTGTAGTCCTTTGTTTCTATGAATTTCCAGCTCTGGGTGGAGCAAAGCAGCCGATGCGGGACCGGTTTCAGGTAAGGGCAAGTGGATGACAATGTTGTGCATGGGTGGCGCTGGTGCCTGTGGTATACAAGTTCTCATTTTTTGGTATTCCCTTGTTTGTGCAAGTGAACAACTGTTTGTAGTGCTGACCGCATCTTTACAGTATATAGGGCTAGACGTAGGTAAATAGGATATACCGATTCTAAAATACCGAATTTTACCGATTCGGTATTTTAGAATCAGTAAAAATTACCGATTCGGGAATTGCCATTCATTCCTATGGGCCTGGAGGCCCATAGGAAGAAATGTCAATCACCGAATCGGTAATTACCGATTCTGTAAAATAGAGAAAGAGTCAAGGGTGGCAGGGTGGCACTTTGACACCCTGTTGCACCCCTGAATAGTGCTTGTGTGCATATGTGGCACACATACATGCCATAAGGGCATGTATGTCTGTCACATGGCACAGGTGTAAATGCACTGATTTGCATTTACAGAGGTATTAGTTATTTACCATACGATTCCTTAACGCACAGAAGCACTATTCAAAGTGCTTCCTACATGTCATTTACCGATTCGGTAAATACCGACTCGGTAAATGATGATTAATACCGAATCGGTAAGTACCGATTCGTTATTTACCAAATCCTCCCCTACATCCCAAATGCCCAATACCGGCCGGTAACAGCCGAAATTCGGCAATTTCGGTCGTTACCAACCGGTATTGGGCCACCTACATCTGGTCCTAAGTATTTTGTTTGTCATTCAAACTTCTTTACGTTTAACTCACATTTTTGTTTGTACGTTTTTTTATCTAGTATGCTGTTAGTCCCATAAAATAAGCAAAATAATTACTAGCATTGAAATAATAGGTTTACGTGTGGTGCCTCCCCCACCCTAGGCACCCTGGGAGGTCCTAGTGCTGAGTTAGAGTTTACAAGAGGGCATGGGGGTGTTTTACAAGATAGGTTTATTACTGGCTAGCTCCTCTAATAGCTTGAATCCGTGCACTGTCTTTCATGGCACCCCCTCAGGCAGATAAGACATGGAAGAGGAGGGGATACACACCATATCACTCACATCATAAGACCAGCAAAAGATCTGGACAAAATTGAGGCTTTTCAATATCTGGCAGGAAATATGCTTTTGCACATAAGATAGCCTCGCTGTGCATCAAGCCCCAGAAGGCCTTGTTTAACCTTTCAACTCATTCTGGCACATGTAATAAATGCTTAAGCCAGTCTTTTATGGCTATGACCAGGGCATGAGGAGGGGCCCATATAATGTAATGCTTCTGCATGGTTTATTCTGTTTTTTCAGCAGTACATTTAGAATGCCCCTGCAGTCACCCAGCAACATGACAGAGTGATATATTTCTCAGTGTTCACTTATTACCTGTCAAAGTCCATATGGGCTCCCCATTCTGCAAAAAATAAACCCTCATTTATTCACTAAAATCAGTCAATCAAACAATCAATCAATCAGGGAATTGTAAGCTCACTAATCAATTCAATTCAAAAAGCTTTATTTCGACAGCTTGTCATAAAAGCATTGAACACCCTATCTATACAACAATAAATACTAAGCTAAAAGATACAACCATATAATAAAAAACACATTAAACTGGTTAGGCTGTCGCTTCATATTAAGCAATTTAAAAAGACCCATAGTTAAAAACTTTTACATCCATACTTCTTAATTAGTTGACTTGGGAAACTTAAAGATCACATTACATTTCAAGGTCACTGTTTGCTAAGGTGCGAGTGCGTTTAATCCATGCCCACCCTAGGAATTTTGCTACTGCAATTGCAAGGTGGGGGGAACTGTCAGATTCCAATATTCTAAGTGCCACAAGACACCTGCGTGTCCCCAAATTCTGACACGTTGGTTTTAACCACCTTTTTCTTGGGCGAACATAGAGAGGGCAGGCAAACAAAAAGTGCGGAACATCTTCTACTAGAACTTTACAATGGTGGCATTTGTTGGACTTATTCGGTAACCACTTTTGAGTGAAGACATTAAGAGGCAAAATGCCAATTCTAAATTGTAGATATAATTTCCTGTCCATGACCTTTGTAATGAAGTCTCAATATGCTTCACATGACGGAATTGATTTAATCTCTAGGAATCGACAAGTTAACTTTGAATTTGTATTAGAACACGAAATAGATTCCCATATCATATCCCAATACATTTTTTTGAGGGTCTCCTTGGGAGGAAAGGCAGTTATATCTGCGTTAGGCCAGAGGTGATCAATATGGAGCATAGCCAACAGCCTCCGAATTTCTTTACACCATTCGATAGTGTGGAAACGGTCACACTTAATAATGTCCATTAGTGCAGAAGCATAGTGGCCTAGCTCAGGCGTTGTCATAATCCGCCTCCAGAATAATAATGGGCGCAGCCGAGCCAGGTTCTCAATTTTTTTCCTTCCCAATTCAAACAATAAAGGAACAATTGGAGTGCTCTGTGGGGCACCAACCAGGCGTCGTAGAAACGTATTCTCAGCCAGGGTCAAATCCTTCAAGTTAGCAAAGCCCCACAATTCTGTGCCATGTAAACAAGCACTTAGCACCTTCATACTATAAATCTCTAGGGCTGGAGATATGGGTTTTGTTAGTGAGGTTTTGTGTTTGAGTGCTACAGCACCTGCTAACTGATGGAACTTCAAAACTGCAGTATCTATGTGGGTCTTCCATTTCATGTTGCCCTGCATGGTAATGCCTAGATATGTAAAAGCGTCAACCTGCTCCAGAGCAGTCCCATTATAGGTAATTACGCCCTTAAATGCTTTAGAAGGATTCATGCACATAAACTTTGTCTTGGACGTATTTAGCTCTAAGCCCCGATCCTGGCAGAATTTCCCAAAAACGTTTATTGCCTTTTGGAGGCCACTAGGGGTTCGCGAAACCAACAACGTGTCGTCAGCAAACATAAGTACTGGGACACGGACCCCGTGTAATATTGGGGCATCTGTAGGGAATTTCATTAAATAGTCTACTATGCCATTTATATATATTGAAAATAAAGTAGGGGCCAGGACGCATCCCTGCCTAACCCCATGCTCTACGGGGAATGGATCAGTTACTTCGCCCTGGGCCCCCCATCTTATCCTGGCGAAGTTGTGTTCATGCATACGCATTAACAGTGTAAGTAGTTCAGGACTAATGCCTACATCTGCAAGGACACTCCACAATTTTTGTCGTGAAACCAAGTCAAATGCTGACTTCAGGTCAACGAACACAGCGTACAAGGGGCCGTTACTCAAGGTCACATTTATCCAGTATAAAGCTAGAAAATAAAAGACCTGGTCAATAGAGCTTGTTAGTGGGCGGAACCCTGCCTGATAGGGAGATAAAATTTCCTTCTCGGTTATCCAGTCTTGTAGCTTATTTTGCACTAAACGCCCCATCAGCTTTTGTGCAGAATCAATAAGACTGATCGGTCTGTAATTACTCGGTAGTTCCTTATCCCCTTTTTTAAAAACTGGAATGATTTCCGCTCCTCTCCAGGACTTTGGGATTGGGGCACCCTGGGCGAGTGAGTTAGCTAGCCACATAAAATATTGGCACCATGAGTCCCGGTCACTTAGAAATACATCAGCTGGGATTCCGTCCATAACTGGCGCTCTACCACCTGTCACCCCATCTAGTGCAGTGTTCACATCACCTAGAGTGAACACTTCCCCCTTGAAAAAAACCATAGGGGGCTGTTCACACTGGCAGAGATCTTGATTACATGCATACTGTGGCTTAAAAAAATCTACCCATGAATTCTGTGCAACATTGTTTTGGGGACGCTCTGCTACCCCACCTCTATCCCATTTAACAATGGCCCAGAATTCTTTTTGGTTTTTGGCCGCACATGCAGACTTTAAGTCAAGCCAATGGTTTTCGTCCCATTTCCTTTTTGCTTTAATTTGGGCCTTTCTATAATCATCCCTGGCTATCCTCACCCCTACTGCATTTCTATTCCTAAATTCCAAGATGAGTTTTTGACGGGCAATTCTGCAGAATTGATCATACCACCCCTGTCTGGGAGGAGGCTTAGCCGCCTTACTTTTACTTACAGATTTTATAAAGAATCCTTGGAGTTTGGTAAAAAACTCATTATGAGCTACTTCCATGAATTTAGTAAAGTTCGGTTTGGTGGAATGTTGTTTTATAATGGCCACCTCAGAGACTACTATTTGTTTAAGGTCGTCTAAAGTCTCTTGCCTTTCTACTAATTTGGCCCACCTTACGTGCTGTTGGTTGTTAGAAGAAACTATGTCCAGGGTCACTGCATCCTTCTCCTGGGATGGGTTTAATGGCACCTTAGAATATTGAAGGGCCATACAAAGTGGGTTATGGTCACTTTCCAATCGTGGTATGATACTCATGTCTAGAAGCCTATGCCAGACCCTCACGTCCAACAAGATATAATCTATTCGACTCTTCGCCCTTCCGTTATCAAATGTGTAGCTCCCCTGTTGGTCCGATGGGGTACGCCCATTTGCCGCTCTGAGTCCCCTCGCTAGGCACATACTCTTGACTTGGATTGCCACATCCGTCCAACTCCTAGCCCAATGGCAAATCTAATTGGGGTACTTCCCATTTGCTGTCTTCCTCTACCGACAGAGTGCAATCCTCCTGACCCAGGGGTTCGTAGGTAGTATTTAAATCGCCTCACACTATAATGGATAGATTCGGTGAGAGCTGTTCAAGATCGTTATCTAGGGATGTTATTACCTCAGATATCTTCCCCCCTGTAACTCCCCTGGCATATATGTTAAAAATGGCTGTCCCTTGGCCATTTGCCCAGGTGATCATAATGGATAATATGTCATTGGATTTTAGGATTCTTTTCTGGATCTTACAATGCAAAGATTGTCTGACCCAGATTAACAATCCTCCTGACGGCCGCCCTTTCGGGTTCTTTAGTGCTGGGACGAAGAAGTTTAGATATCCATGCCGGAAAACCGGGGTCAATGCCCAGGTTTCCTGAAACAAAATTATATCATGCTGATCTATAAACACACACCATTCTGGGGAAACCAGTTTGTTTGCTATTCCAGCAAGATTCCATGAAAGGAAGGTTAATCTTCCGTTATTTAAATCTAGGATGTTTGGATCCAGGGATGACATTTGATCACTACTAGGGGATTC
This sequence comes from Lissotriton helveticus, assembly GCF_964261635.1. Lineage (NCBI taxonomy): Eukaryota > Metazoa > Chordata > Amphibia > Caudata > Salamandridae > Lissotriton > Lissotriton helveticus. Next base: position 1,375,329,790 of record NC_136069.1, on the reverse strand, counting down.
TACTCCTCTATTTAATAGTGGGCCAAAATTACTAATATCACTCGGGTTGTCAAGATCGGCCGTGGTAATCCCACCTTGATGTTCCACCAATGTGTTCACGATCCTCCTTTCCAAGACATCCTGGTCAATCCCACCCTCTATAGTGAGGTCTTCTTCCCTGTTATCAGGGCAGACTACATCAACTGACCTTCTCTTATCACTACTAGAACTTTTGTTATTGAGCGTGGTAGTATTTAGATGTTTAAAAGCTTCAGGCCCATGAAGTCAGTCACACTCATTTAGATTTGAAAATGCCGAGAACCTATTTTCAAGAGACACACCCCATCTACTATACGGACAATTCCTATTCTCCTTGTTGGCCACAGTATTCCATTTTGTTCTTAATATGGTGGGATTTGAGATGTTACCTCGCCTGGTATAGAAAAAATCCAGTGTCAATGGGATGATCTCAGCCGTTCTACATTGGGGAGGGTGTATATTGGACAGTATGTTCGGAAGGACGTCCGGGCCTGAAAAGTGCAGCACCACACAATCACCCCTAAATTTTTTGTTAATATTTCCAATCCAATCGACCCTTCTTGCCTTGACTATCTCCTCTGCCAACTGTTGCTTACCCCCAGGTGAGAACACCATATTTTGAGTTAGCCAGTGCAATGCCTTACTTATCAACGAGGGTGCAGATTCTATCTGGCCAGGTTTTAAGTGGGGGACATTGGCCAACACCAATAACAGGGGCGAAGCCTCGACAATAAGTTCTACAGGGCCGTTCTCTGCACTATATGTGGGGTGCTTGTCCCTTGATGACAAAGAGCCCCCCTCAGCTGAGTTCTGACCCTCTTCTGTCTGTAACGTTGTCCCAGGTAGCAGGGGGGTTGCGCTCTCTCCTCCCCCTAGCATATGGTCTATAGGAGCTAATTTAGGCTCTAACCTAGATGCGACTTGAGTTGGGATGTCTTCTACTTCATCTAGGGTTTTTTTAGTAATCCCCCTAATCTATGGACCTCCTCGGTTAGTTGGTCGATCTTTACAAGCAATGGTTGAGTGATGGCTTTTAACTTGGTATCCAGCAAATTTACTATTCTCTTAAGGAGGTCTTCGTCTAGACATGAATTTCCCCCGTTTGCCCCCTGACCATCTACTATATCAATCTTAGTGGGCAGGGCATTTAGTTTCTTTTTACTTGAGCGCAGCCCGCCTCGCTTTGTGTAACCCTTGTCCTCCCCTCTAGACGCTCTTGGCGCAGGTAGAGGTGCCAGGGGCTCATCCTCAATGTGGACTATTTCTCCTTATCAGTCTCGGCTATTGCCTCAATGAGCTGGGTTAGTGTGTCGTTAACAGGCTGGTCATACAACACGAGATCGTGGCTAATGTCTGGCTCAAGTGTATTAACAAGGATATCTCCCACCACGGTGGGGGAAGCGGATGGGGATGTACTCAGGCCCAGGAAGGACCTTCTGTCATTATTAATTTTGGTGACCACCTGGACCAGGTAATTATCCATAGTGTGTGATACTAGGGGGGGTCTTTACTTTAGACATAGCAAGTAAGAACCGCTACTAGGCCTCTCCTAGTTATTCTCAATGGGTGGCAATAGAACAAGAAAATCGTGTGTTAACAAATAGTAATGCGAAATTGATAATAACTTAATCTACAGCATCAAAATTATTTTCCAAGTTCAACTCACAATAATGTTCCAGCAGAGTTACTTGCCCAGTCCAGTCATAGCCAGTCTTGGACTGTCTTAGACTGTCCGCCCTTTGTCTGGGCTTCGTCCGGGCGTCCGTTCGCGTCCCGTGTTGCGGGCGGTGCCCAGCTTTCTAGCACCTCCAGGCGCAAGATGGTGACGCGCTCACTGAGCGCCAAAGCAGTGCCCCCTGGAACACCGAGTTTCTCCCCAGAGCGGCCGCAGGTGTGCTCAGCGCGGCGGCGGGAGAACTCGGCTCCAGCAACCAGTGTCCAGCGGGAAGCAGTGGCGAGATGCGGCGATTGCCCCGAGGTCCGTGGAAGGTAGCGTTGCCCCAGCAAGTTTTAGAGAAATGCCCTGTTGGTCGGGCGGTCCCCAGCTTTCTAGCGCCTCCAGGCGCAAGATGGTGACGCGCTCACTGAGTGCCAAAGCAGTGCCCCCTGGAACACCGAGTTTCTCCCCACAGCGGCCGCAGGTGTGCTCACCGCGGCGGCGGGAGAACTCGGCTCCAGCAACCAGTGTCCAGCGGGAAGCAGTGGCGAGATGCGGCGATTGCCCTGAGGTCCGTGGAAGGTAGCGTTGCCCCAGCAAGTTTTAGAGAAATGCCCTGTTGGTCGGGCGGTCCCCAGCTTTCTAGCGCCTCCAGGCGCAAGATGGTGACGCGCTCACTGAGCGCCAAAGCAGTGCCCCCTGGAACACCGAGTTTCTCCCCACAGCGGCCGCAGGTGTGTTCAGCGCGGCGGCGGGAGAACTCGGCTCCAGCAACCAGTGTCCAGGGGGAAGCAGTGGCGAGATGCGGCGATTGCCCTGAGGTCCGTGGAAGGTAGCGTTGCCCCAGCAAGTTTTACAGAAATGCCCGTGAGGGTCTCAAGGCAATGAGGGGGGTCCTTAGTTCTGTCTAGCCAAAGAGCCAGGTCTTGAGGGTCTTCCTGAAGGAGTTCAGGGAGGGGGCTCGTCTGATGTTTGCCAGTAGCTCGTTCTAGGTCTTGGCTGCAATGTGAGAGAAGGATCATCCACCTGCTCGGTGGATGCTCTGGGTTTTGGCCAGATTAACGTTGGAAGATCAGAGATTTCTTTTCGGTACGTGGAAGTTGATTCTGTCGTTGAGGTATTTGGGTCTTGTGTTGTGTAGGCATTTGTAGGGGTAAGTGGGTATTTTGAAGGTGACTCTTTTTTCCACGGGGAGCCAGTGGAGTCTTCGTAGGTGCTGGGTGAAGAGTTTGTGCCGGGGATGCCGAGGACGAGTCTGGCGGCGGTGTTCTGTATTGTCTGGAGTTTGCGGTGTAGAACACCATCTATTGTCTGTGAGACTGCATGTCTGGAGCAATGTTAAACAAATTTAACATAAATTCGAAAAAGACCAAGATCAAATGCATTTGCCCCATGTTGCTGCTTGTCTAACAGGTTAATTGGGTAGCAGTATTTACTAAACAGGAAACAAAGAATGTTTAGAATTGTATTGCTTTTTTACACATGTCCCACACTCTTCAAATGTAAAAGCATGCCCTAATTTCGAGGCCAAATCAGCTATTTCTTGTTTTTATCACACTAATTGAAACAATAGTACAGAATCAGTACATTCATTAACAATTACAACAGGTGAAAACTCAATATAAATGGTTCTGCACTTCTGCACTTTTTTCCCACAAACCATCGTAAAGGTTTTACCTTATTAATCTTCAATTTCCTAGCTTCAATAAAATTGCCAAAAGTGTCAACCAAATCGAAAGTGCTACTTAGATCAGGAAAAATATAAGTAGAGGGATTCAGTCTTAGCTTTATTGTACTTCCTGATAAGCAATTCAAGGTTCATACATTGCTCCACTGTCCCCCGACCTCTCTGAAATTCGAATTTCACCTCTGATATTATAAAATTGCTCTCAGCCCAATTCTCCAGTCTCTGTAGAAAGACCGTACAAATTAATTTGGCTGGGGAGTCTAGGAGGGAGACAGAATGGTAGCATTTTCTTTATTTTTTTATAAATGTTATTGTATTGCATTGTACATATAACTTAGAAGACAGTTATATCACGACCAGGCATAACAGTACACATGGCTTTTTAGGTCTTGCCTGAGCCAGCACATTCGCTGCTCTGGCAAGACATTTAGTAGCTGCTTAAAAACGTGCTACCTTACCGGGCACCAGCTTGCTAGAACGCGCACAAGTGCGCGTGACATGCACAACACTTTTTCCGGTCGTGCGCGGGCGTGAGCACAATTCGCATCACCAGCCGCGATTACTTTCACATTTGCGGCGCCGCAATTACTATCACTTTCGGGGCGCCGGGATGTAATACTGCTGTGCGTATGTTTAAGCGGCCAATGCTTGTTGGCTTTAGAGTTCTAGTCACCCACTTTCACTTTTGCGGCGCCGCGATTACTTTCACTTTCACGGCGCTGTGATGTAATGCTGCTGTGCGTATGTTTAAGCGGCCTATGCTTGTTTACTTGTCCTTTACGTCCTCCCTGCGGCCTAAAGGCATGCTTTTCATTCATGCTGACTTCAGTGTTTGTAAACTCTAGCTTTGTTGTTATTGCATCATGTTTGGTGCTGCCTTCCAAACTCACTCCTAGCTGCCTGTTTGAGAGGAAGATTACAACTTCTTTTAATTTGCATAGTTCGTTCGACCCACAGGAATGAAAAGCCTTGAATGGCCTGGAATTTGATATTGCATAAAGTGTATTGTGCAACTTGGGAGGCACGGCAATGTCACGGCTAGTTGAGCAAGGCATGCCCCAAACCGCTCTCTCTTGTACGGTGATCGGGTTTTAGATAAAAAAAAGAAAAAGTCAGTGAATGACATTCTTTTAGTTAAACTCTGCACAGAAGCGGAAAAAAGGGGGAACTGTACTAGGATACAACCAGAAAAGTGTCCAAACACAAACCTCCTTCCCTTGTTCCGTCAGAGGCCGCATGTAACTGTTGAGTGGGAAAGGTGAGTGCCATTGATTGGAGTCAAGTGTCAGTCTGTCAAGTCAGTTAAGTGGTTGGCAAAAATATTGTGTAAAGTGATCCAGTTTGTATCTTTTTACGTGAACGTTATTACTGCGCACTTGTGACTTGGTATATAAGGATCTTCTTATTACTGTAGATCCAATTGCATGTGCATTATTGTTACTCAGTTATTTTTGATTAACATTTTTAGGTCTTTCTTGCCACCATTGTCCTTAAGTGGTTAAGGGGAAAACTAGCTTAAAGATGTGAGGGGCGTTCGCTCCTCCCAAATTTTGATATACCTCGAGTACAGATTTTGATTAGGCAGAAGTGTTCTTCTGCTGAAAAAGAGTGATTGTACTGCGCTTTTTCCCTTGTTAGAAAAATGATTCTTAATACAGGTCTGAGTTAGGTTATGGTGGCAAGCCATTGATCAAGATTATAGGCCGCATCTGTTTGTTATTAAAAAAATACGATGAAGGGAATAGGTCTGGTTTATTGGTAAAATCATATGTTAAAGTAAATAAGCCTGCACTGTGTTAAACTTTGTAGACAGATATTTTATTATAGGGAATCTCACACACTACTATAGTAGGCAAGCATTTTTGGTGTTCATTTCCCTTGTGACAAATTGCCTTGGTAGAAGATACTTAGTTTTAAAAAAAAAATTCAATAGAATTTTTTTTTTTGTAGCAACATACAGACATATAACATGTATTCGTCATCTCTTTGTCTTTACAGGGTGTCAGCCCAAACTGGCTGATTTAGTTGTGGAACAGTTACAGATTATAAATGCTTGGCTGTCCCCCTATCCTATGCCCTTTTTTAGGAAGGGTTGTATATAGTTTGCCAACTGTAATTTTATGCATATAGCATATGGCAAAGCTTATGTGGAGTACATTTTTTTAGTTTTGGTTATCCCCTTTGAAAAATAATACTTATTAGTCTCCTTTTAAAGCTTGGATATTGTTTTGGCAAATGTAATGTTGCATATATTTGTGATTTTAGGACTGTGTGCCTTGTGGTTGCCAGCTTATGTGCAATGCATGAGGACTAACTAGGATATGACTGCAACCCAAATAAAAAATAGGCCACAGGCCTGATTGGTTAATTTGAAAACGGTATGCCAAATGTCATAGGTTGTCATAGATCTGGAAAGCTATAACAAAGACAGTAATTAAGTAGACCTATTTATTGAAAAAATTATGTGTTAAAACCAAATAGATTTTTAAGGGTGGATTCAGTACATATTTCTACATTTCTGACTGTATACTTGATGGTTACCTTGTAGGAAAGTGTTTGCTCAGTTGATGATGATGACCTCCAATGAAACAAGCATTGGCATAGCCAATAGGTCTCGCATTTGGGACCTTATAAGTATTTAGTTATGCAGCACAATATCCTTACTGCAACAACATTAACTGTTGCATGGCTAAACACTTATAAGGTCCCAACGGAGAGACCTATTGGCTATGACAATGCTTGTTATAATCTGGTACAAGGACGGTAGCATTTAGGATCGGATTTATTCCTCTTCTTAAAGATGGGAACCATATTCAAAATGGCCCAAGAGGGGGGAATCGAACCATCAACAGCTGCATTAAGTACCCCTGTCAGAATGGGACCCCATAGCTCCCCCCTGGCTTTAAACGCGTCAACTGATGCCCCATTTGATCCTGGCACCTTCCTCCCCACGCTCGTATCTATAGCAAGAAGAATCTCCTCCAAAGTAATATACAGAGGGACCTGAGACTTAAGCAGCTCTCCCTTGCCCATTGCTCATGATGCGTCCTCCATATGGGAGTCAAACATACCCATAAAGTGGGTGTCCCATGCTTCGGAAGACACCAAGGAGGTGAGTTCAGGCAAAGAGTCATCTTTTAAAACAGGGACTTTAACTGTTCCTTTGTCTCAGTAGCCTCGGACAAATTTGACCAGGCCTCCTCTTGTGATGCCCTCTTCCTGGCTGCGAGTACATCCTTATAATTTTGGCACAGGTACATAATAGCTGAAAAATCCCTAGGAGAGCAGTGAAGGGCATCCCTTAGGAGTTTGGATGCCTGAGTGCACAAATGATCAAACCACCCCCGTTTTCCTGTACTACTCGATCCCAAAGGTCATGTAAGTAGTGAAGTGAGTGATCTAGTAATCTGCTTAAAGAGATTCAGTATCCCATCATGGTCCATTCCCTTGTTAAATAGTATCTGAATTTGTAAGGGTTCATAGTTAACAGTTCCCGCAGAACTCAACATGGATCGATCCCTACCCACTTAACCCACTGTGGCAACATTTATAAAGCATGCAGTTCCTTTGATATTGCGGACCTGTATTTTCAAAGAGATAACTATTGGTTTGTGGTCAGTCACCGCTGTTGGGATAATACTAGTGGAACAGACCAAATTTCTAGCTGAGGAACAAATCAAAGCATGATCGATAATAGTATGTGCATCTCTGCCAATAAATGAAGGAACTGATTTGCTAGCATCCACCACAGCTACATTCCAAAAGTGCAAGATTGTACTTAAAGTCAAAAGTTTCAAGGCTTTCCTATAGTTGTTATGATGGAAGTGCGGAATTCCAACCCTCTTGACATTAGTTACACTAGACGCGCTTCTTGCAGGGAGGGGGGATTTCTGAATATTGAAATCACCTATTCAGAGAATAACATACTTACAGTGAATTATCCACAGAAACTCTTCCAGTCCTCCATCTAATGCATGTACAACAGTACTACAGGAACAGTCAAAAATATTATTGTAAACATTTACAACAAACAATCACACTTGAGCTTGACACTGTGAATGAGTGACTGTTGTCACCTCTTCTTTATTCATATTCTTCACTCTCCTTACATGAGATGTGCAGATTCACTGTGCCTATCTGGCACCCTTCACAGTAGTTTTATTCATAAGGATGACCCGATGACCATCTTGGAACCAGACAAGACTTTCAAATGAGGTTCTTCACCGAACCCCAGTTTCCAGTCTGTAGGTTACGATTCTTCTTTTGCCTCAGGTGTTACCAAGTTGACATAATGAGAGAAAGAGTGTACAACATCAGTCAGAACTTTGCAGTGTTCTAGTATAATATCACCACCATTAGATACAAATGAAGCTAAAGGAATGCAAGGGATGCCCCTTACCCTCCCTATAGGAACTTCATGGGGGAGGTCCTGTTGTTTCTATTTTGTGTGGTTTTGAAGCTCATTAGCACTAGTGGATGTGTATCTGGCCATTTCAGTGATGGCAAGGCACACACTTTCGTTAATTTGGATTTTAGTGTACCATCTACTTTTTCTACAACTCCTGATGCTTCTGGTCTGTAACTAGAATTGAACTGTTGATCAATTTGTAAGGTAGCCTATAGTAGTTTCATCACTGCCCTCTTGAACTGTGTGCCTTTGTTCAATTCTAAAGAAGTTGGCAAACGAAATCTTGGATCAATTCCCTCATTAATAATTTGGCTACTCTCATGCTGCCTCATCTCATTGGGTAAGCTCCAAATTATATAGAAAATAAGCATACAATTAGTAGAATGCACCTAGGATTATTGTAAACAGACATCTCAATGAAGTCTAATTTATTTCTAGAAAATGGGCCTTCAGATTTTCCTATGTCACTCATCGTCACCGGTGTTTCTTCCCTGAATTTTTCTGCTGGCATGTAAGACAGCATTGGCACAGACTCTCAGTCACAGATCTAAGTGTGAGTTGTATGAATATTTGTTAGACTAGTCATTGAATCATAAACAATATAAATTAGGCAAATAATTAATTTGGACTTTGGGAATAACACTGAATTGGGCAGAGCATACAGTTTCTCAGCTGTTCCCCAAAACTAACTGTAATCTGTGCAACCTGCCGTTTCTCATTTTCTCATCCTGGAGCTCCCTTAGCTTACCCAAAGTTTGAACTGAAGTTAAAAAGAAACAATTTACATTGTCAGTTTAATTTTTCCACTGCCCTTGTTCCTTTGAATTGGTTGCAACAGATCCAAGAGCACAATATTGCAACCTTGTCAGCATACTGATTGCCCAACATAATCATGTTGTTTCCAGTTGTCTTCCAGTACCTTTGACCACTGACATTTTATTAGGTAGCTGTAATGCATCTATCAGATTTAAAATATATGTCCTATTGCAAATCTAGTTAGCACAGAATTGTGGGCCACTCCAAACCATACTGACCATCAGCGTTAATCATAACACTGAAACCATCAGATAAACGGTGTTAGACCTGGCATCTTTGGCGTGGTTTCCCCTGTCTTTTTGCCTCTGCCTCCTGTATTTTTGACGCTGTGCTGGATTTCGTTTTTGCTGGTTTAGATGCTTTGGGCACTTTGCCATTGCTGATCAGTGTCAAAGTGCAAGTGCCACTGTGTAAATTGTTATTGTAATTGGTTATCTTTCAATCAAATGTGGAGGGAGATGGAATAAGGATCCATTCAGTTTCCAAAATACATATGTTAATCAAGAGGAGAATGGATCACTTGTCCTGCACAACCTTAGGTATGCAGGAAACTATGGAGGAGGGGGTGTCCCGATATAAAAGACCCTCATGCACGCGATATGGGTGTTGGTATCTAAAGCGGTATATCTTCATTCTCCGCTCTTGGATCGCGTGTGTGCATAATCATTAGGTCGATTTGGTTTATGCAGCCTCCACCCGGAGGTTCTTACCCAAGGTTGATGCAGTAGTGAGCCAGTAATAGTGGTATTAAAAAGACCTGAAAGTGCAGAAAAGGATTTTATTGGTCTGATTTTCGGGTCTGGTAACTCTTACGTTAGTGCAACTATGAACTTGATTATGAGTATAAGATGCACTAAGAGTATAATGATCATAAAAAGTGGGGGGAAGTTTTAAAAGAGGTCGACATGTTTCTGCCTTAGTTGCCTCGATTAGAACTTACAGGCATTCATCAGGACCGTTAAGTGAATAACGTGAGGAAAACAAGATAAACAAATATAGTGCTCATAAAGGTGAGAAGAAATAGGAACATTGACCTGTTTCTCTGTTAATGAAGGTCTCAATGTACCTGTAAAGATTAAACACATTTGTTTTGCAACATACAACGGGAAAGGGGTATTGGGAGACACACACCAAGCAGAAATCTGCTTATTCTATCTATCATGGATAGAGTTATAAACAACTGAAAAAATGGCAATTCTTCATTGACCGGTTAACAATCATGGCAGCGTCAACTCTCTCTTTAACACTCCAAGCTCATGCAAAGGACTATAGCATGCTTGCAGTTGGTGGTGCATGCAGGTACTAATAGTGTAATCGATGGTGCCAGGTAATTCACTCTATCATTCTATCTCTCTGGGTAGGTGATAGTGGAACTATTGTTATGTATGATCGTGAAGAGTTTGCAAGAAGGTCTTTCATTTAATAACTTGTGAAACAGTGCAAATTCGGGGCGGGCGGGTCAGTTGTGTCATTTCGTGAGTGATTTTGAGTGTGACCCTGACGAATTATATTCATAAGTGCCTCCGTAAAATTGTTACCTAGCGCATTTGCTTTTTGCGCTCCAATCGGACGGTAGAGCTTCAGGGGGACTGGGGAGAAAGAAGACTCTTTTAACATGGTTTTTCCTAAAATACTTGCGGTTGTGTTGAATTTTGTGCCTCCTTCCTTTCTACCTGTTGCGTCCGCGCCTGGCGTCTGCTGTGTGCGCTACTCAAGCCGATCCGGAAACAGTCAGTTCTGTTTCCGGGTCAAGGTTAAAGGCGGGGACAGATTTCGTAACGATACTATTGGTCTGTGCTCACGTCGTTATGGTGATAGCATTCTGCTAGGAATAATAGCAATAGAAGGGTGTACATTATCGTGAGGTTTTACAGCATAAATACACGAAAGTTTGACAATGCAAGTGTTATCTCGTGCGTGGACCTGTGATTATTAACCTATGTCCAACTACACGGTTAATTGGGTATATACTGTTTTGACACATTGCCAGTATAAAGTATTGAGGAGAGGTCTCTGTTGCACGTTTGGAAAAAAAGTAATCAGATGCTCGCATTGATTGTAATAGTGATATTATATTAGTTGCAAGCAACAAGGGTATGTTACGGTTGTCTTGTCTTAAGGGGGCACTCTGAGGATAATTTAGCTAGCATGTGTCAGCATCAGACAGTGATCTGTGAGTCAGAAAGGAGGTTCTCTCATATAACCGGGAGTTGTTTTATCTTTTAGTGAGGCTGAGCCATGGTATGTTATCGTTCAGTCCTTCGCTATCAGTTTTAAGTCTATGCACCCACCTTTGCTCTTTTTCAAAAAGGTTTTTTTCTGCGTTATGACCTTTTTTAAAGGAATCGATGAACTGGCGAATACAGTCCAAAAACCCTTTCAAAATATCACAAGGCTGGAACAACATGCATTAAACACTCTAAAGAATGACCGAAATTTAGTCATCAAACCCGCCGACAAAGGCGGAGGAGTAGTTCTCCTGACAGCTGATGGATATAACCAACAATGCATGGAACTTCTATCAAATGAAAAATTCTACAAAGTTCTAACAACAGATCCTACTCCAAGATTACAAAGGACCATCTCAATGATCATAGAAGAGGGAGAGACCAATAATTGGATCTCCAAAAAAGAAGGAGAGTACCTAGAGACCAAGGCACCACGAATCCCCTATTTTTACTCCCTCCCGAAGACACACAGAGGGTGAGTACCACCACCCGGACGACCAATTGTGTCAGGAATCGGCTCAATTCTGGAACCTCTTTCCCAGTTTGCAGACCAATACCTTAGACCACTGGTCCAGAAGACTCCGACATATCTTAAGGACACCAGAGACCTCCTGAACCAACTACGCAACATCGAATACTCTCCAACAACAATGCTTCTGGTTGGATTTGATGTAGAAATCCTTTATACTAGCCTTCCACAAGGCAAAACAATGGAGACCCTCGAACACCTACTCTTCAATTCCACTTGGACATACAAGACTCCCAGACACTTCGTACTGGAATGCTGCCGGCTGGCACTTATGGAAAAAAAATTCCAATACAAAGACACGCTGTACCTGCAATGTCATGGTACCTCGATGGGCAGTACATTTGCCCCCAGCGTGGCAGGACTCTACGTCAGCGCCTTCGAGGAGCAATACATTCTTAATGAAAGCACCAATCCCTTTCATCACCAGGTACTGTTTTGGAAACGGTACATTGATGACATTTTTGTCATCTGGCAAGGAGATCCGAATCACTTACTGGATTTCCATACTTGGCTTAATCAGAGAGACGAGTGCCTAAAATTCACCTATAGTGCGAACAACAAGAGCATTGATTTTCTAGATGTAACCATCTATGCAGAGGCCAACACTCTCCAGACCCGAACCTTCTTCAAGACCACTGCTAAGAACAGCCTTCTCTCCTTCAAGAGCTTTCATCCTCGACCGTTAAGGGAGAACTTACCATACAGTCAGTTCCTCAGATTGCGTCGAAATTGCAGTGATACATCTGAGTACAAATCCCAAGCAGAGGATCTATGTAAAAAACTAGAAGCTCGAGACTATCCACAGAAAGTTATCAATAAATGTAAAAAACGTGCCAGGAATCAGAACCGGGAGGCACTACTTGAGAATGTAACAAAAGAACCCTCTGAAGAAGTCCTTACATGCGTTACCACGTACAGCCCAATGACGAACAGCATAAAGAAACTTGTAAACAAAAATTGGCGAATACTGACATCAGGCAACCTTTCGTGGCCAAAACCGAGGTTTGCAAACAGGAGAACCAGGAATCTAAAGGACATGTTGGTCCACACGAGACCTGCCCCAAGAATACCCAGAGAACAGACCAGCTTCTGGGGCAACCCACAAGTGACAGGACACTACCCTTGTGGCTCCTGCTCCGTATGCAGTCTCACAAAACCCACTAAAGAATTACAGCTGCTGACAGATTTCAAATGGACCTTGAATAGCCATACGAATTGTAATACCACCCATGTGGTTTACATGATCACCTGTCCATGTAACCAAAGATACATTGGCATGACCTGCAGAAAAGCCAAACAAAGACTATGTGAACACCGTAGCAATGTTAAATGCAAGAAGAGCACAACAAAAATGGCCACACATTATTTGGAACAGGGTCATACTGTACATGATCTACAATGGGTCATTCTTGAGACCTTACACAACAAAGATCACAACGCAGAAAAAACCCTTTTTGAAAAAGAGCAAAGGTGGGTGCATAGACTTAAAACTGATAGCGAAGGACTGAACGATAACATACCATGGCTCAGCCTCACTAAAAGATAAAACAACTCCCGGTTATATGAGAGAACCTCCTTTCTGACTCACAGATCACTGTCTGATGCTGACACATGCTAGCTAAATAATCCTCAGAGTGCCCCCTTAAGACAAGACAACCGTAACATACCCTTGTTGCTTGCAACTAATATAATATCACTATTACAATCAATGCGAGCATCTGATTACTTTTTTTCCAAACGTGCAACAGAGACCTCTCCTCAATACTTTATACTGGCAATGTGTCAAAACAGTATATACCCAATTAACCGTGTAGTTGGACATAGGTTAATAATCACAGGTCCACGCACGAGATAACACTTGCATTGTCAAACTTTCGTGTATTTATGCTGTAAAACCTCACGATAATGTACGCCCTTCTATTGCTATTATTCCTAGCAGAATGCTATCACCATAACGACGTGAGCACAGACCAATAGTATCGTTACGAAATCTGTCCCCGCCTTTAACCTTGACCCGGAAACAGAACTGACTGTTTCCGGATCGGCTTGAGCAGCGCACACAGCAGACGCCAGGCGCGGACGCAACAGGTAGAAAGGAAGGAGGCACGAACTTCAACACAACCGCAAGTATTTTAGAAAAACCATGTTAAAAGAGTCTTCTTTCTCCCCAGTCCCCCTGAGGCTCTACCGTCGGATGTATGATGTTACAACGCATACTTTTACAACGCCTACCATTACCACGCAATTTTTACAACGCAGGATCCATTACAACGAAGTACCATTACAACGCATGTATTTACAACGCAGATACCTTTACAACGCATACCATTACAACGTAAGTATTGGTAAGTTTATAATATTTTTTTAAATGTAAATTAATTAAAATTAATATAATTTAATTTAATTTAATTTAATTTAATTAATTTTATTTAATTTAATTTAATTTATTTAATTTAATTTAATATTTTAATTTAATTTAATTTAATTTAATTTAATCAATTTAATTTAAATTTAATTGTACTTAATTTTTACCCTGTACCCCTTTACCCAAAAACCCAAAACTGACCCTGAACCCTAAAAATACCCCTTTACCCAAAAACCCCAAACTGACCCTGAACCCTAAAAATACCCCTTTACCCAAAAACCCAAAACTGACCCTGAACCCTAAAAATACCCCTTTACCCAAAAACCCAAAACTGACCCTGAACCCTAAAAATACCCCTTTACCCAAAAAACCCCAAACTGACCCTGAACCCTAAAAATACCCCTTTATCCAAAAACCCAAAACTGACCCTGAACCCTAAAAATACCCCTTTACCCAAAAACCCAAAACTGACCCTGAACCCTAAAAATACCCCTTTACCCAAAAACCCAAAACTGACCCTGAACCCTAAAAATACCCCTTTTCCCAAAAACCCAAAACTGACCCTGAACCCTAAAAATACCCCTTTACCCAAAAACCCAAAACTGACCCTAAATCCTAAAAATACCCCTTTACCCAAAAACCCAAAACTGACCCTGAACCCTAAAAATACCCCTTTACCCAAAAACCCAAAACTGACCCTGAACCCTAAAAATACCTCTTTACCCAAATACCCAAAACTGACCCTGAACACTAAAAATACCCCTTTACCCAAAAACCCAAACTTATAATATTTTTGATAAAATTATATACTTACCAATACTTACGTTGTAATGGTATGCGTTGTAAAGATACCTGCGTTGTAAATACATGCGTTGTAATGGTACTTCGTTGTAATGGATCCTGCGTTGTAAAAATTGCGTGGTAATGGTAGGTTGTTGTAAAAGTTGCGTGGTAAAGGTTGTATACCCTACCGTCCGATTGGAGCGCGAAAAGCAAATGCGCTAGGTAACAATTTTACGGAGGCACTTATGACTATAATTCGTCAGGGTCACACTCAAAATCTCTCACGAAATGACACAACTGACCCGCCCGCCCCGAATTTGCACTGTTTCACAAGTTATTAAATGAAAGACCTTCTTGCAAACTCTTCACGATCATACATAACAATAGTTCCACTATCACCTACCCAGAGAGATAGAATGATAGAGTGAATTACCTGGCACCATCGATTACACTATTAGTACCTGCATGCACCACCAACTGCAAGCATGCTATAGTCCTTTGCATGAGCTTGGAGTGTTAAAGAGAGAGTTGACGCTGCCATGATTGTTAACCGGTCAATGAAGAATTGCCATTTTTTCAGTTGTTTATAACTCTTTCCATGATAGATAGAATAAGCAGATTTCTGCTTGGTGTGTGTCTCCCAATACCCCTTTCCCGTTGTATGTTGCAAAACAAATGTGTTTAATCTTTACAGGTACATTGAGACCTTCATTAACAGAGAAACAGGTCAACGTTCCTATTTCTTCTCACCTTTATGAGCACTATATTTGTTTATCTTGTTTTCCACACGTTATTCATTTAACGGTCCTGATGAATGCCTGTAAGTCCTAATTGAGGCAACTAAGGCAGAAACATGTCGACCTCTCTTAAAACTTCCCCCCACTTTTTATGATCATTATACTCTGAGTGCATCTTATACTCATAATCAAGTTCATAGTTGCACTAACGTAAGAGTTACCAGACCCAAAAATCAGACCCAAAAAATCCTTTTCTGCACTTTCAGGTCTTTTTAATACCCCTATTACTGGCTCACTACTGCATCAACCTTGGGTAAGAACCTCCGGGTGGAGGCTGCATAAACCAAATCGACCTAATGATTATGCACACACGCGATCCAAGAGCGGAGAATCAAGATATACCGCTTTAGATACCAACACCCATATCGCGTGCATGAGGGTCTTTTATATCGGGACACCCCCTCCTCCATAGTTTCCTGCATACCTAAGGTTGTGCAGGACAAGTGATCCATTCTCCTCTTGATTAACATTGTAATTGGTTATCCATGATTGGCATATTGGTATCACCAAGAAGTCCCTAGTAAAGTGCACTGAGTGTGCCAGGGCTGGTGATACAAATGCTACTAGTGGGCCTGCAGCACTGATTGTGCCACCCACATGAGTAGTCCTAAAATGGTGTCTCAGGCCTGCCACCGCAGTGCCTGTGTGCAGTCTGTGAGCTGCCATGTCAACCTGGTCAGTGTCCCCACTGACCAGGCCTAACCCTTCCCTCTCTGTACACATTGGTCACCCCTATGGAAGGACCAAGGTACCCCCTTGGGCAGGGTGCAATGTATGTGAAAGGTAGAGCATGTACTAGTGCAGGTGACATGCTCTAGTAGTGAATTACAGCCATTTTCGTTTGTCACTATTGTAAGGCTATCTTGCCCATAGGCTATAATGGCGAATGCTGGCTACAGTGGTTACCTGCATATCTTCCCATAGGAGCAAGATAGGACATAACAGTCTGGTATCCCTGAACTCAGAATTTAATAACACATCTTTTAGGAAAGGTGGTTTTTAAATCCTGTGTTTAAGAACAGCACTTTTAGAAAGTTGCTGTTCTCTTGTCTGACCTTTCTGTGTGCCTTGGTCTATTTGTGAATTGACTGTCTGGTTTGTGAGTGACAGGGGCTGGGTGGCTCCCAAAGGCTGAGTGGGCCATCCCTGGGCTGAATAGCTCCATCTGTATCTACAGTGGTAGGAGGGGGGTAGCACCTGGGCATGAATAGGGCTGTGCCTGCCTACCACAATGCTGGCTCCACCTCCTGCCGGGCCGCTGATGACCCTGCACCTCTCTCTGAAAGGAAAGGAGAGGCCAGGAAAACAAAGTGCTCAAGGAACACCCAGAACTGGTTCAGACCGGGCTCAGAGCCCTCCTGCACAAAGGGAACAAATACTTTTAGGGGTATAAGTACAGAACCCCAGACTACAGAAAATGAAATAATCCTGGAATCAAGAAGGAACCTCTGCCAAGGAGAAATCTGGAAGACTGAAGAAGGAAGACTGTTGCTTAGCTGGACTGACCTGCAGTTGCTTTTCTACCAAGGAGAGGGGAAGGACTTTGCTTTGTGCTGTGTCCCCTTGCTTGAAGGAATCTCCAAGGGCCTTAAGAAGAGCTGGCTCTCTGTTAAGAACTACCAGGAACAAAAGGACTTCACCCCCAGCTTCCCTGAACTCTGCTGAGAGAGTTCTGTCCATCCTAGAGTGCTTGGGCCAGTTGTGGTGCTTATGGAAGTCGTACTTGTGTTGGGAAGCTGGAAACCAAGATCTTGAACACTTTCTGCAAGTTTTAACGCTTCACTCGATTGCGGAGCGCATCCCCCTCGGTGCGAGGAAATTTCTGCGCCTGTTGCCCTTGCCAGAGTCGTTGCATCTTTCACTTGATGGACGCACCAGTCCAGTGCGGGAAGATTACCATCGCTGCGAGAATCATCGAGGAGCCTGTCGTGACTGGGTGAGATTGTCGCACCGCTTGCTTGCAGACTACATCACGTCGCTGCGAGAGTCGTCGCAGAGCCATCGCATCGAGGGGCCGCGAGAGGAGAAGATTGACGCTGAGCTGCGCAACATCGCCGCACCCGGAGATCATCGCCGCGCCGAAGATCGTCGCAGCGTTCCTTTTGCGAGCCGCTTCCACCAAAACCTATGCACCGGAATCCACGGAAGGTATCGCATCCCTCCCCATACAGACCCGAGTCACCGCAACACGCCCGCTACGTCCAGCGGGGTTGTCGCATCGCCTCCCCAGCGTCTCAGGAGTGACACATTGCTTGCTTTTCAATGCTACAGCTTTCACTTGGAACTTTTGTCGCATCTAAAGGTACTGTTGGCTAAAACGTGACGCAACTGGGGATTATTTTAACGCAACGTTAGGAACTCATTTGAAATCATATTCTTTAACTGTGTATGTTGAATTTTTGTCGTTTTGATCTTGTGTAGTTTAGATTAAATAACTTTATTTTTCTAAACTGTTGTGGAGTCAGTTTGTGGTGTTTTCACTGTGTTACTGTGAGTGTTGGTACAAATACTTTGCACATTGCCTTCGATAAGCCTGACTGCTCGTGCCAAGCTACCAAGGGGATGAACAGGGGTTATCTGAAGAGTGTATCCTTCTTACCCTGACTAGAAGCAAGGGTCCCTATTTGGACAGTGGTACCTACCTCTGCCAACTAGAGACCCCCAGTTCTATAAGCGGCATGTTCCATGGTGGTCTGTCAGACAAGAACCATGCTCAAATAGTGTCAAAACAGCCAGTTCAAGTGGAACATCTAGTATGTCTGTTATTGGTTTGTACAGAATTCTGACAATCAATACAATCTTGATTGTAGTCCTCATCATCGCTATTTATATCTACAAGGGGAAAAACACTGCAAAGTGTAGGTTTTTGAATCTTCTGACAGAAATATTATCAGCCAACAAGATTGTCTCCTCATATTTTTTTAGGTCGCTGTTTGTTTTATGCTGAGTTCATGTATAAGTCAGCAAAATCTCAACCGAATGAGGAACAAGCGCAATAAGTGTATAACCAATCACCTTTGCTTTGCTGAGTTGTCAGACAGATTGCTGCTACTGATTTTAAGCAGCCAGGTAGCATGGCAGCAACTGTATCTAATGTGGCAGGAAAATAACCCATAGGCCACTTCATATTCTGATTTTTACGTGTAATTACAGATGATGCACACCCTTCTTTCTCATGACAGAAAAGATAAAAACATTTCTTATAATTTGGCATTCCTAGAGCGGGTGCACTACAGAGGTTGTCCCTGACATCAAGGAAGGGGCTCATGCATTCATCATCAAATGACACCAGTACAGTTACATCGCTGTGAATAGGCCTCATTAAAGGTTTTGCAATTAGGAAAATGTTTGAAAAAACGGTCTACAGTAGCCAGCCCGTCCCCAAATCACCCTTACTTCTGTCAGTGTGTTTGGTGGATTCATTCTCAGGATAGCAGAAATGTGTTCTTTAGACACTTTTCTTGCCTCTCTTTTAACATGTGAACAAAATACATAAGTTATTTCATACACTAATGCAATTTTATGGACGATACCTTATGCCTTAATAAAAAACCTAATATTTTGGATGCGACCATCAGATCATCAATGTACTGAACCAGAAGTGAGTCAAAGTGCAACTGCAAATTTTCTCCATTCAAAGCTCCAAACTTCCAAAGTTTCCTCCTCCTGCTGATGCTAAAACTGACATGTTTACGTGCTGTGCTGTGCTAGCACGCCCATGCCTGCTTGATGTGACAAGCACTCATGTTTGGGACATCCTGGAATGAGCACGGTGATCCCAGAGTGAGCCGCAGGATGGAGAGGGGCTGAAAGTGGGGCCTCAAGTAGTGCAAGCCACGAAGTCTGCAGACTGCTGATATTGAAATCAGAACACACTCCTCTTGCCATGCGAGGTTGAATCACTGACCCGCGGTCTTTGGTGAGAAGTAAAGGGGGTTCATTAACGGCTTGGCTTAAGTGGTGCGGGGGCCCCTGCCTTGTAGAGAGGGTGCTGAATACCCCCAAAGTGGTGGCAGTGCTGGAATCCGTGGAAAGCCTAGTCCAAAATAGAGCACGAATAATGGCAAAAGGGTGGTGGCAGCAGCACTGTAGCACACACAGCTGAAGACTTGAAAGGCAGGAGGGGGTGGTAGGTGCTTTTCGTAACAGTAACTGATAAATAGCAGCCTTCCACTCTGCAATCCATAAGAGTTTGCCTTATGATGACTCAATTAAAGAGGAAAGGGGCAAAACTTTTTGGTACCAGCAAAAGCTGGGAATGTAGTTGGGTGGAGAGATGACACACCGATAATAGGAGACCCCGTGTCTTCCTCCTGGGTAGAAGAAGAAGTAGGAGCCGGTGGAACCCCAGTAGTGGACAAAGCCCTCCCATAAGTAAAATCATTGACTTTGTGGTTCAGCACTTTAAGACCCCTGTACTGCCAGATTCTACAAACTTGTGGCTCTGGGACATGTGGTTTCTTCAGTGGGCGGCCCCCAGGAGTTGCTAGATACAGAGCAGAACGAAAGTTTGGATCCTCAGGTGTGATTCCTCCCCAGCTTTTTTCTTCTTGATGTTTGTTTTGACCATCATAGCTGAGCTTTGCTAGCTACAGAGAGGGGACGGGGGCAGAGGAGAGTGTAGAATGATTTTCATCAAGAAAGGAAGGATCTGTGGATGGTCAGTCGAAGAGACCACTCCCCGGAGCACCAGATACATCTGTTTAGGGTCCTTAGGGTGGTAACCACAGGATAACGACTACATCTGCCACAAACATTGACTCCCTACTGTCTGGCTCTTCCCCGGTGTTGGACATCATTCTGTGAATGCAGAAAACATTACATGGGCTATTTGAAGCTTCATTTGCTGCTAACAAGTCTCTGAGAGTGGAGCCTGGATTGCTAAAGGAAATGTTGTTAGAATTAAAAGAAATTAATGCTTGAATGCCCTTATTGGTAATACCTGTAATCCCACCCCCCTGTGTGCAATGTGGTTACCCTGAGCCAAGGGGAACAGCGATGATGTCAGTCGAAAGGCCAATGTTGGTGAGGAGATTGAATTATGGGTCGGGTATGAGCTAGCGATTGGGTCAATTGAAGTGGAGAAAAGGAAGGACTCCAGGTCTAAAAGCAGGTCTCCTAGTCTAAAGTGCAAGCCGGCTCAAGAGGAAGCAGTACAGCTTACCCCAATAAAGAGTTTGCAACTGATAAGAGGGGCAGGTGCAGAGAAGAGGAGAATGATAAAAAGGGTTACAATTAAGGGACTGGTTGGTTCTGCCAAACAGAAGGTGGGCTTTGGCCCAAGAGTGGGGGTCACGCCAGTCAAATCAGCAAATCCTGTTAGTGTGTAAGGAGCTCTAAGAAATTTGAGGGCCATGAACTCTTGGCCACTCAGCACCCAGAGGACGTTATAGCCCTAGAGCGGGCATACTCCACGCATAATGAACCAAGGGTAAAATATATGTGTTTGGAGGTGATCCGAAAGGGAAAAAAACATATTAATGGAATCCATTATACAGGTCAAGTATTTAATTTGTATTCTGATCCTGTAAGGTACTGGAGGAGGTTGTATCAAGAGATATTGAATATGTAGCCTTCATCCAGTCCAAAGCAGGTAGAGATGTAACAAACGTTTTAGTTCTCCTGTTTTTGTAGATTTTGTTCTAGAGTCTAGTGATGTGCTGAATAAATTAGGACTAAGACCAGTGCAGGCAATTGAGGTAGAACCTCCCCTCCCAGTACCTCCCCTGCGGGTAAACTATGCCGGCTTAAACCAAGAACAGCTAAAATTGGTGATTGGAGGAGGCAAGTCTGCCCAGCCCCAAGTGGTGGGGTATAATTGTGGTACCCTAAAGTTAACTATTCTGTCCCAGCCAAGAGAGAGAGCGACATATCTGATCTCTCTATGCAAAAGCATTACGCATCTAAGCATTGATAGGGAGAGTGTTCATTACTGGGTGCGACAGGTAGACTAGGTAGTTGCCGCACCCACCAACTTGGGGGTTGTTTCCTGGAATGTACCTGGGTTGGGGAATCTAAAGAGAACAACTGATCTCACACATTTATGGAACAGAAATGAGATAATTTGTTTCCATGAGACCTGTTTGGCGGGGGCGTCATACTACCAGAGGTAATATATGCAGTTTGTAAAAGGAGGAACTAAGTTGGGCCTCAGGCAGTTAAGAGGAGGATCAATGAATGAATACTCGTTTCATCGAGACAAGTAGTGATTGGCTACAAGCTTGATCACTGGATCTGTATGTGGGTTGTCTATGGCAAAATAATCTAACAGTTGCAAATGTCTATGTCAATCAAGAGGATCCTCAGAAAGAGTTGTGGGAGGTATTCAAAAGTGATGTAGTACAGTTGGCAGGGTTGCCAAGGAGCCACCTGATTCTCCTGCTAGGGGACTTTCATCTTCGCCTTGACCTCGGAAAGGTTGACCCAGGTGCGTTTGATATATTTCAATGTTTTGGTATCCCCAAGGCAATTTTCCCAAAATGTGTTCAGTCTAAGTTTGAAGGGAAAACTGCGCATTCTCTTTGAATTAGGGTTTATATGCCTAAATGGTCGCTTTAAGGGGGATGTACTAGCAGATTAAACGTTTCCGAATGGGAACCAGCAGTGCACAATTGATTATATGTCTAAATGTATTTTTTGTATGTTTGTATAGAGAATAAGGTTTTAGGCATAAGGGGTAGTAATCATTGGGGGTTAAAAATGGCCATAGCGGCAGTACCTATATCCAGGGGGCGGGTGATCCCTTAGAAGCAGATAATTTATAAAATTCTTAACAACGATTAATGAAGAATACATGGACTAATTGATGCAGTATCAAATCATCAATGTGATGGACCTTGATAGGACCCAATAAAAGGAAAATAGGTCTATAGTTGTAAGAAAAGGGACTATAAGGCCCTGGCTAGGATAAATAATCAGTCTTTTTGCCAGTCAAATTGGGAACAGATTATTAGTACTTTACCGGAGAAGTATATGAGGGAGTTCTGGAAGCTGGTCCAGAGGGGGTGTAGTATTTTGTTCTCCTCAGCAAGGTGTATGGTGCCAGAAACAGACAGGGTAGTCTTTTTAAGTAACGTTTATAAGAACAGGGAGATAACTGAGAGGGAGAGCTGGCCAAATCTAGGAGAGAAAGCCTGGAGTCTTTTTCCGCTCAAACCATAGCCAAACAGATATCCTCCCTAAATTTAACTAAAGCAGCAGAACCAGATAATCTTCCGGCAATTTTGAATAAGTCAAACTGAATGTGGTGGGCAGCTTTTTATCCAAATGTTTTTTATAGTCATAACTATGACTGGTACATTCCCACCATGCTAAAAAGAGTGCAATAATTAAACCAGCACAGGAAAAAGGAGAGAGGAATGTACCATGCAACTATCGTTTGATAACGCTGCTGGATGTAGGCCCAAATTTGTACTCTTAGGTTTTTCTCAGTTCACTAAATAACTGGGTTGAGGATAATGGAATCATTTGTTTAGTGGATTAATTCTCTGGATCGAAGAAATGTGTTCTTTAGACCCTTTTCTCAGACCTTTTTCAAAATGGTAACAAACTTCTTTCATAAACTACTGCAATTTAGTGGAAGATATCTTTTATTGTGTATGCAATCATTATATCATCAATGTACTGGACCACCACTGAGTTAAAGTGCTACTGCAAATTTTCTCAATTTATCTTTCGATTCTGGCTAAAGATTAAGGGGCTTTCTGTTTACCCTTGTGAGATGCAAAACCCACAAACTTTATCTAGAAATCTGAACGCATAGAGATATTGACTATACTCATGAAGATGAATGGAGAAGAATGACTGTGTACCATTCTACATCCATTCCGCAGCCACAGGAATCTGGAGCAAAATCATAGTAGGTTTCAGTACCAGAGGACAACAAGGGGCTAACATTTTATACATTTTACTAAAGTCTTGGCCCAGCCTCCATTTCCTACTTGGTTTTTAAGCCCAATATAGGCAAGTAGCAAGGACGCTCTAGCAACTCCTTTAAAGTGCCCCGTTATTAATTGTGTTTAATCCCCTCCTCTGCTTCTCAAGTAAACTTGTACTGAGGAGGCCAAGGGAAATCTGCACTTGGTTCCACTATAATTCTGACTGGCTCTGCACTTTTAATCAACCCAATTTATTTGCTTGCAAAATGCCACAGCTTCTGTTCCACTGTGTGTCTTAAATCGAGAGGCAAATCATCTTTTGTTGGAAGAAGTAGAAATAATGAACTTTTGACTCTTGTCACTCTTATGATTCTACTGTAAATTCACAGACTTTATCTTGCATTTCAATTGCCACTCCATCTAGCATGCATTATACCCAGAGTTTATGATATAAAGCAAATCCCTATCTAATAAGTTTACAGGACTTGCATTACATATTAGGAACTCATGATCTTTCCTCAGCAGGCCAATTTGTAAAGGAACGTTTGGTGAAACCTGATTAACAGTACCTAGACTTATTTTCCCAGGTGAGGTAGGTTTGGAACCTCCATGGGACGGACCATGGAGCGGGTTACTCCTGTGTTGATTAAGAATGATACTGGATGGCCAATCACCTCACCTTCTACATATGAACCACTCTCATCTACCTCTCGGAGTGCACCAAGTATGCATTCCTGACAACCCCTCAGGCACCATCATTGCACCTGATTCAGTGCAGTAGGAATTCCGAAAGTCGTTGGAATCTGGGGAAAACTATTTCTAATCATTAAATTAGTTTGTTGAATACTGGGATCCTGTTGGAAATAGGGAATTTTATTTCACTCGGCTTGATGGGGCAACAGACCTATTTGCATTAACTTGCCACAGATTCTGCTTAAAAGTCAGTTGGGCTGGAGCAGTTGACTGTTCCATTTGATTTTTTTGCTATCTGGTTTGCAGCTGCATTTGCTTCTTTTGGTTTGCATTGAAACAAACACTACAGTGCTTTGCATATTTCAGAATCTTATCAGTACACTTAGTTTGCCAACAAATGACACTGTTGTATATGAGAACTAAGCTCCAGATGGAAACCCAAAACAAAAACAAATGTGAATCTGCTGATGCCTTCCTTTGTCGGATTGTGGACAATGCTATAGTTTCTATAAATCTACATTAGCCTCTCATATCATGCATGCACAAATCCTTTCAGACAATAATTTCAAAAAATTTCAAATCTACCCAAAGCACTTTTAAAATCGTCACCAGTCTTTCCAGCTCCGTATACCATCTGGATCCTCCCTAACCATTGAAATGTTTTTTGTAAATGCAAGGAGGTCTGATCTCTGCCAAGGAACATGCACATAATCACCTCCATGCACTTCTCACAAGGTAATTCCAGACACAACAGTTCCTATTCCAGAGTCCCTCATACTCACTTTTGCTTTGAATTGTGCTTCAGTCTTTTTCTTTATTAGGTTGCCATCCACTTTCTTATTCCACATATCCTTGTATTTTCTTAAATCTAACCAATTTTTTATTCTGTTAATCAATCTTTTAATTTGTGCCTGTATAGTCAGAGAACTCAGTTCATTTACATCCTCATCACAGAGATCCATTTTTTAAAATCAGCAATGGGCGCTGACAGATAGGGTGCGGGGGTGCTGCAACATACCCCAAAAAACAAGCTGGTTCAGAAAGTAATTAAGCATTACAAATGCATCTTTTTTTTATCTTAACAAATTTGTTGTGCATTCCAAAACTGGTGGAATGTCAGGCTATATATTCTGATAAGCTGCTGCTTATTCCTTTAACATAGAGATTGGTATTCACTTTTCTTTTGCTGACTGCAGTGTAAGAGGATTTTGTAAAGTTAATTATCTGACAAACTTGCTGGGATACAGGGTTGTGAATGAAAAGGTGTAGGGTGTCAGTTTTTTCTAACATACAGGAACATTTACAATACTGTATGTCAACAGTACAAATATTTCAAAATATATAAGCAGTCACGAAAGCATAAATAAAATATTTTGTTTTTTTTAATTCGCAAGTGTGATGGAAACAAGATTTTAATATGATCAAAACAAATCAAGAACCTTGGTGATGTGCCAATAATAAATATTTGGAGCAACCAGATTTCCACACATTATTGTTTTTGTGATATATATTTTTCTCAGTAAAACTGCTTATTAGGACAAATGTATTGGCCATTTCAATGGGAAATGAGCTTTCTATAAATGACAGTGTACAAACACATGAGGCTTTAGAAATATATTTGTCACAGTTTGCTTTTAAATGCACCACAGGCTACATACCACACCCTTAGCACTTCCCTGCTGAATGGACATGAATCACTTGCTATACTGGTTCTCTGTGTCAAACTTTTTCACAGTCACTATGACTTCAGGGAATGTTACACTGATGGCAGCACCTTCACTCTGCAAATTGTTCCAGAACCACTGATTTCTGTGCTACTTTTTCTTTTTATAATAATAATAATAATACAAAAGCTTGTAAAGCGCATGACTACACTAGCTAGTGTGCCCCCACACTGCAACAAGAGCCAGTTCCAGGCAGTAAAGTAAAGCAGAGAGGATCAAACAGGAAGATTATCAGATGGGAAAAGCCACGTCCGGAAAATAATCTCTGAGGTTTCTAACCGGAGACCTATCGGGAGTTTATTCCAATGAGTGGCCGCTAAAAAGCGAAAGGAGCGCACACCCATCCTAGCTCTTCTGATGGTCGGAATGCTAACCTGACCCGTCCCAATTGATCTCAGACGGCAGATGGAAACATGCGGGGTAAGAAGGTCATGCAGATAAGAGGGCCCTTTCTTCTGCAGAATGCGGTGGCTGACACACATAGCTTTAAAAAGAACTTGTTCCCTCACCGGGAGCCAATAAAGGGAGGCCAGGGCTTGTTGGATGAGGCTGTCATCGGGAGCATTAAAACGAGACGCGCTGCAGCATTTTGAATGCACTGGAGTCTCTGTACACATTTAATATTTGCTCCTAGGTACAATATAGATACAATATAGATCAACATTTAATTCTTCTGCCACATACTTAGATCTAGTATATCCTTCACATGCACATCTTGCCCCTTTGTTTATATATCTCAATTCATCCTCATTGTATGCAGTTGGTCTTTCTATGCCAATTGTACACTGCAAGATTTCTGCAAATTTAACTTTTAGTTGGAGAATTGTTTTTCTCTCCTTGTTAGTTCACTTGATTGTGTTGCAGTCACAGTAGTAACTGTACCAACAATAGAAGTAGCTGTATTACTACTAATGATATTAGTAGTAGCAGCCCCACTATAATTTGCTTCATTTTCAGGTGGTGCAGTTGGGATTCCCAATGTATGTGTTCCCCTTACTCGGCTCACCTGCCCCCATATTTTGAAGCAGTCTGGGAGTTTGCAAAATAATATATGGAGGTTCTCCTAATCTGGATCATTCAGTATGTGTTTCTTTTCTTTTTCTTTACCAATTTTAAATTCATAATTCCATTTGTCTAATTCATTTTTGTTTGCATCATGAACAACTGCAGTAAACACCCTCACTCCAAGCACTGAGTCGTCTCTCTTCATGTTCTTTGTTACATTCTCCATTTCAAATCTAGCCAATGACTCACAACTTTGTAACCTGGCTTCTAATTTTCTTTAGTTCTTTCTCAATTACTTTCCAATTCCACTCATTTATTGCTTCAAACTGTACAAGTGTAGGATACAGTTTTCTATCCTACATCATCACAATCATCACAATCTTTCTCACATTGAAAAGACACTCTAAAGGAAATTGCATGTTCTTGTACTTAGATCTGATCTCATTCCACATAAACATACACTTTAACATAATTTCATAAGCAGAAGAACCTTCTGAAGGAAATTTCTCTCACACCCTCAATGTAACATCTATTTCCGCTCAATACATAGTCTAAACAATGATAATCCACCAATCACAGCTCAGTTACCATTAAGGCCAACCAACTGCAGGGTGACCCACAACAAAAATCAACCTATCACTGTATGACTCACTGTGATGGTTCCTCAATCACAGCGAGGATCACTTTATTGGACTGCTGTGCTTTCACACCCACAAATAAACAATTCAATACAAAACTTTGTATCTCAATCAAATATTGATTTATTTAGATAAAAAGTATCATAAAAGCATTGTTTTAAAAATATGCTATATACAGATAAAAGGTGGCATAAAGTCATATTAAGTACATGATATTTGATCAATTGGGACATAATGACACTTTATTTCATCATAATAAAATGTTCCAATTTGATAAAAACATGATTGGGGATATGATATGAATCCCTCTTGCCTGTCCATTCAACAAGGTTCCAGAAGAGATTGGCCTCCCTAGCTGTGCTAGCATCCTTTACGTTCTGCCAACGATTCTCATCCCATTTCAGCTTTGCTTGAAGCAAAGCCACTCTTTAATCTTTCCTTGCCATTTTAATCATAGGGCAGTTCTTGCTTCTAATTGCTTTAGCCATACCCTGTCTCTTTAGCCTATAATCCTTAGTGAACCAGGTCTGCCTGCTCTTTGGTCGTTCACAAGGTTTGTTATGTTTACTAGTCACTTGAAAGTATGCACTGATCTGTACGATTGTGTTTGAGTAAATTCTGGGGACATTTGTGAGACCATCAGAGCTTGTCCTTGCCTCCTGTAACTCAAAAATGTTCTTGCTTAGTACTTGCCTAATTCCATCAATGTTTAGGTCTTGTGCATCAACCTTGGGCCATTTGAGGAACCTTCTGCAATTTGTGGGAACCACCTCTTTAGTCAGCAATAGCGTATGAGTACTCAGCGGAGGACAAGAGGGGGCCCATGACATATTCATGGTCACACAGAGTGGGTTATGGTCACTGTCGTGTTGCCCACTACCATATCAATGTCATTCCCCCATAGTCTTACATCTAATAGGACATACTCAATGCGAGAAGGGCTCTGAATCTATTGTAAGTTTTGGCCCCTTGGGCATCTGATGTGGTTCTACCATTTTCTGCCCTTAGGCAAAATTCCAGGGTAAGTGCATTAAGTTGTATAGCTATCTGCGACCATTTTTTGACAGGAGGTTAGCTTAGTGGGGGGACAGACCATCTTCTGTCGTCTTCCTCAAACCCAAGCATGTCTTCTGTACTCAAAGGCTGCTGCGACCAAAACCCTAGAATGTGACAAACAGCTGGATAAATCTTGTTCCGATAGTGTGATAATCAGGGCCGTACTGGCTACCGGGCAGTTTAGAAAGCTGCCGAGCTGCTGGCTGATTTCACTGTGGTGGGGGCTGATTTCGTTCATGGAGACCTGCGTGTGCTTCGAAATAATTAATGCAAAACGTATTTTGTTTAGCACATGCAGGTCTCCGTTAACGAAATCACCCCCCAGCTCAGCAGCATTCCAAACTGCCCGGTAGCCAGTCCGGCCCTGGTGATAATAGGTGGAGGTTTGCCCCCTGGAGTCCCCCTTACATAAACATTGAATAAATCAAGGACTTCACCCCCTTTGGACCAATGATTCGGTAACCCAGACCAATGTTAACCCAAATAATCAACGCTCCCGAAGGGCGCCCTATCCCTGTGGTGATGGCTGGTGAGTAAAAACAGCTATAGCGCGATTCATATAGAGGACCCAAGCTCCAAATTTCTTTGAAAACACAAATGTCAAAGCCCTCTACCAGATAATTCCAGTGGGCCAATGACAGTTTCTTGCTAAGCCCGGCAACGTTCCAGCAAATGATCTTTAACTTTTGTAGAGAAGTTGGGTCATGATTTGAGTCTCTACTAGAGGTGTAGTGACAGGGAGGTATAGAGGCGGGTGGTAAGACAGGGGGATGAGGTGCTATTGGGGGGTTAACCTCATAAGCCCTTATACAGACCCCCAGGATATAGCGGCTTTTGTAAAAATGCCGCAATTTCTACAAAAGTGCCGATTTCGTGGGCACTTTAGTAAAAATCGCTACATTTTTACAAAAGTGCCGATTTCGCTGCAAACCGCAAAATCGCAAAATCTCAAAATCCTGGAGGGTCTGTCTAGTGGGTGGCTATGAAAATGAAGACTCTCTACTTCAATAAATTAATACATTGGATTCGCCACATTAGAGGTTGTCGCTCAGTCATACGAGAAGATATCATCAGGGCCCGGAGATGTACGTCCCCTGCCCAATCTTTGGACTACATTGAGTTTACCAAGGTTAAGACTGATCTGGCTGAAAATCTCCTTACATTAGAATATCGTACATTTCCCCTGGCTCCTCAGCTATACAGTTCAGGTGATTTCCTATTACACCAGCAGCCAGGTTACAAGACACATATCCACCGAAGGCCCCAAGCGGCGGGACTTCACTAGATGCCATTGATTGACTACAAAATAAATTACAGTCACATCAGGAAATGCCCATTATTTGCTCTATAGCTAAACACAGTTTCCAAAATAATGTAATCCTTTGTATTGGCTTGGAATCACTTATAAATAGCCCAGAACCTATCTTTCAAAATCTTCAGCAAATGGAAACTATAAGCAGACCCCCCAGGATATAGCGGCATGGATTAGCAAATTTAGCGGCACAAAAATGGAAATTTAGCGGCACAAATATGGAAATTTAGCAGCAATTTTGCGGCATTTTATGTGGCCATTTTTCCACAACAAACACAGATATCTTCGTTTTTTTACTTATTTAACAACATGAAGCTATGTATATTTGGTTTATTTACAATGTAGACACTTTGTTTCCCTCGAGCGTGTGCTTCACAATTATGGGCTGCTGCAATTTCACAGCAAATCTACAACTAGGAAGGAATATTTCTTTCCTGTCCATATTTTATTGTATCTTGCTCCCCGTCCCATCCATCCCCTGTTGTTGCAACAACACCCCCTCACTGTACAGGAGTTTTTTCCAGCTAGTACTGCAGCCACTACGTCTGGTGCACTACATGATTTTAACAGGGCAGCTCCCAGTCTACCAAACACATGAGTTGGTGAGCGCCCAATGCCTCTATACAATCTATTCCAATATGACGACAGCGGTTTTCCGAGTCAGATTGTTGTAGCTCTCACCATGCATCTTCTCTTCGCTCCCCTCCCCCAAACACAGGCTCTTGTCACTACCTTTGGTATATTTACCAAAGTGCCGTTATTCAAATTTGAGCCAAGTGTCCTAATTTTCATGCTTCAAATGTATTTCTACTGCAGGAAAACCTAGGGCTAGAATTGGCAAGGTGAGAGTTTATTACCCGGTTTATGCAGCTAAACTCATGTCAGGTCAGTTTGTGTCTTGCAATAGAGTTTGTGTCGGCACCCAATACTTCTTTTAAAGTGAAAGCACTGATAAAGTAAACTCTGACTCCCTTCAACGTGCAGTACTAGCGTAAGACACTCTGGAAAGTTTGTGCGAATATGCCTCAGCAAAGTTGTAGGTGGGTGTTGTGTGCCCTTCGCAGTCGCACAAGTTTAGAGTGTGAGCAGAGTTGTGGCAGAGGCCCACCACTTGCATCTCATTGCTGAAGAAAACTGCATGACCGGGCTGGTTAAGTGTTCATCCAACTTCGGCAATAGCAGCCTCCTGGGTGTGGGGGGGGAGGTGTTGGTCCACCAGCTACGGTAATGATGACTCCTTTGTCTACAGCTGAGTGCCAGGTTCTCAGGTTATAGGAGAGATGCTGGATGGCACGTGGGTACTTAGAAAGCTGTTGTCACTTCATGCAAATTGACACATGACCCATGCTGGGAGACACGTCGCAGCTCGGTGCATGTCACACTCCCAATAACAAATTGACTTCTTCAGGATCCAATTTGGGGACGTTGACCATGAAAGGTTTTTGGTTCTGTTGGAGGGGGGTTATTGCTGAGGGGCACCTCTGTTCTTTTGCATGCATGCAACTAGCTGATGGTAAGCTGGATGGTCTACTGGGGTGTTTGGGGGCCTGGGAGGGAACTTGATTCTGATGATGCAACTCTCCCACAGGGGCATCTGGCATATCTGCCAAGACTGCAAACCTATTCATGCAAGTAATGGAGAGACCAGGTTGTCTCTCACAAATATTAGTAGAAAGATTGGTGAGTTGGGAGGAAGAGGCATTGGAGGGAGAATCATTCGCCTATACTACTTCAGGAGCCAATGATGCGTCTTTATTGTATGTTGATGCTTCTTTTCGGGAGGGCTTACAGAACATTGTAGGAATGGTAGTCAGGGGGGGACTATGGCTTTTGGGGGGCGATTGAATGTTGGTGTGGGGAACTGCTGGTTCTGCTTCTAGAATACCCTCCCATTCCTGGATGATAGTATCTATTCTATCTATCACGCAGTTGTTAGCAGCATGTTTATGGGCTTTCTTTACCTTTTTCCCCTTTCCTGCCCCCCCCCCAATTAGGAACACTCCCCACCCCGCTCCCTCCATTGTTTTCCATTTGCCCATCCTTTAGCCCCAGATAAGTTTATGTTGCACAATGCTTGCAGTAGCCCTCGAGACATTTATAACCAGGGTGCCTAAGGTCAAATATTTCGTTAGAAGAAGTCTTTACACAGTCCAGAGGCCTAGGACAGGGTTTATAATAGTGGTGCCCTTCTAGTGTCTTCTGGCACCAGAGAGTCCCTGGTGCAATCGTAGTTCATAACACAATACCTTGTTCAGTTGCAGGTGGTTATGCCTAGCGGCTCAAAGGATAGATGAAAGGGAGGTGGCCCTGACCTGCCTCTTCCTGGCAAGGACGAGCCTGCCCTTGGCCCGGGCTTAGCCCTGGTGCTGCCCGCATGTGTCCTGAGCAGGGGGGTGCGAGGCAGCGCTTTAAGCGAGATGGTGGTGCCTCCTCCTCTTGAGCGGCGGCAGCAGGAAGTGGGAGAGAAGGCACTTGCACCTTGGGACTTGTGGTCCCACTAGGGTGGAGTGCAGGGTTCATGGGGTGTGGCAGAAGGATGGTGGCGTTCCCTGGGACTGTGGTTCCACCAGGGAAAGATCAGGAGTGCCCAAATGCCCCCAACAGCAACTTGTCGAGGGCCACGCTGTGGGGTGCGAAGCAGCGCTTTAAGCACGATGGTGGCGCCTGCCCCTCTTGAGCGGCGGCAGCAGGAAGTGGGAGAGAAGGCTGTTGCTCCCCGGGACTTGTGGTCCCGCCAGTGTGGAGTGCAGGGTTCAAGGGGTGCGGCAAAAGGATGGTGGCGGTCCCACCAGGGAAAGGTTAGGAGTGTCCAAATGCC
Source organism: Lissotriton helveticus (assembly GCF_964261635.1). Classification (NCBI taxonomy): domain Eukaryota; kingdom Metazoa; phylum Chordata; class Amphibia; order Caudata; family Salamandridae; genus Lissotriton; species Lissotriton helveticus. Next base: position 1,375,297,379 of record NC_136069.1, on the reverse strand, counting down.
CCCAAAGTCAGCCTGTTGAGCATCCAACACCGCGCGGTGCGAGGCAGCGCTTTAAGCACGATGGTGGGACCTCTCCCTCTTGACCGGCAGCAGTGGGAAGCGGGAGAGAAGGCAGTTTCACCCTGGGACTTGTGGTCCCACCAGGGTGGAGTGCAGGGTTCAAGGGGTGCGGCAGAAGGATGGTGGCGTTCCCTGGGACTGTGGTCCCACCAGGGAAAGGTCAGGAGAGTCCAAATGCCCCCAAAGTCAGCTTGTTGAGGGTCCCGCGCCGCGGGGTGCGAGGCAGCGCTTTAAGCGAAATGGTGGCACCTCCCCCTCTTGAGCGGCGGTAGTGGGAAGCGAGAGAGAAGGCTGTTGCCCCCTGGGACATGTGGTCCCACCAGGGTGGAGTGCAGGGTTCAAGGGGTGCGGCAGAAGGAAGGTGGCGTTCCCTGGGACTGCGGTCCCACCAGGGAAAGGTCAGGAGTGTCCAAATGCCCCAAAGTCAGCCTGTCGAGGTTCCGCGCCGTGGGGTGCGAGGCAGCGCTTTAAGCGTGATGGTGCCTCCTCCCCCTCTTGAGCGGCGGCAGCGGGAAGCGGGAGAAAAGGCAATTGCACCCTGGAACTTGTGGTCCCACCAGGGTGGAGTGCAGGGTTTAAGGGGTGCGACACAAGAATGGTGGCGGTCCCACTAGGGAAAGGTCTGGAGTGTCCAAATGCCCCCAAAGTCAGCCTGTTGAGGGTCCCATGCCACGGAGTGCGAGGCAGCGCTTTAAGAGCGATGGTAGCGCCTTCCCCTCTTCAGCGGCGGCAGCGGGAAGCGGGAGAGAAGGCAGTTGTAACCTGGGACTTGTGGACACACCAGGGTGGAGTGCAGAGTTCAAAGGGTGCTGCAGAAGGATGGTGGCATTCCCTGGGACTGAGGGCCCACCAGGGAAAGGCCAGGAGTTTCCAAATGCCCTCAAAGTTAGCCTGTCAAGCTTCTCCCTTCGTATCTGCCTTTTCTAAAAAGTTAAAAAGGAAAAAAAGTAAATCTCAATATAGAAGAAAATATTATCGTAACAGCTATATCAATCACACTAAGGTATGTTTCCGATGAGCGGCAACCCCTCCTCCCCCCTTATTCCTGTACACCAAAGAACAAACAGCACTAATATAGATTAGAGCACATTCAATCTAGATGTTTTAGTAATTCAAGATAGTTCCCTAATGTTGTGTGAATGTGGAGCATCACAATACATACTTCCACTTGGCAGACAAGTTCAACAAAATTAATACATCTTGACATAATATATTATGACAAATCCTTTTCCCAGTTCAAAAGAAGCCTGCAACATAAAATTACAATAATTTAATAACTTCAGTGCATTCCATTTCACTGAAATACCAGTGAATTTGACAATTATGTCCAAACAGACTCAAGCCATAACAATCTATCTCTGAAATATGACAAAATCATCAAAATCACAATAATAACTCACAAATAAAAACTGCATAACCAAAAAGTTTGCACACATTATATATAATTCATCATAGTACAAGAATCCACACGCATCAATTTACAAGTACCACAGTGCATTCAGTGAAAGCCACACTCTGTCACAATACATTTGCCCTATTGATGATCACACTTCTTTGCCCAGGGACTATTCAGGGACACTGGAACTCTGCAAATATTCCAATTTGGGCAGACTAGAAGGTCCAAGAGTGTAGACTGTTTGCAGACCTTAGATCTGTCTATGGAAATGAGAAATGTTTTCTCTGTATTTTATCTAATCAGTTATCCTGCATTGCCCAGCCTGCATTTTCCACCAAAGCTATTGATGCAATCTTATCAGATAGCGCCTACGCAGGATCCGGGATGGTGTTGTCCTCAAGCTCATAAGAGGCAGTGTGCCCTGAAGGAGATTACATAAACAGCAAATAATTTACCATAATCAATTAAATGAGTAGTCTTGAGATTCGCAAAATTTAGAACCATGAAGGTTTATTAAAGATTTAAAGTTCACTACAGAAGGTAAAAATAATGACTACTAAAACTGCAAAATAAATCAAATATAGGGAAGTAGCATTAGGCGTAGTCAAATCTAGTAGGAGCTATGATACTGAGTCAAGCCTCAGAAATAATATCCTGAGGAAGACACCGACTGACAAGGGTCTGATCTCTAAAGTCACGGTGAGCCATATATGACTCACACCCAAATTAAGTTTCTTTAATAGTAAACTACACATCAAAAGTGACATAGTGAGCATAAAATAAACTTAATGATGCAATGCTCAACCAATCATAGTACAGCATAATGCAACAATAGCAAATTAAATTAATAATAATCAGTTCCTATTTTACCTACGTCAACAGAAGTAACAGGACAAATCTACACACAAAACATTGACGAGTTTTTGAATGAATAGTCTCACAAAAACACAGACAGAAAGTCCTTGAACAGTTACATTCGGAAGGAAAACTTCCTCCGGAGTTCTTCAAGCACCGCACATCAATACAGAGAATTGCATTAGTGCACATCTGCTTCGTGCGATGAGAGGAAAAAAAGTGAACACATATCATGGCTGCATTGAGATTCAAAATAGATTCTGACCTAATTTGGGGATGGAATGGCCTTTACAGGAAAAATACAGTATTGTAAAATGCAGTGTTTACATTTGTAACTCAAAATGTTCATGATGTTAAGCACACAGTGTTTATTAATCAGAAACACATACTTAAAATGTAGGCTGCCCTTTTACAAAGAGCACATCCATATACAAAGCAGTTGTTTTCAATGCCAGAGACATCTATGGTATTGCGTGGTTTTTGGAGACCAAAAATAGTCTTGTCTTTAGCCATTTTTTTTTTATATTGATGAGCACCTGTCACCTGCCACAACAATAACATTTTGTAACAAAAACATGAGATAACAATAGAAGAAATGCCAATGCCAAAAGGCTGGCAATCAACACCAAACCTATTGGCTTTTGACAATGCTTGTTTGAGCATGCTAACACTTCGCATTAGAGAGATATGTCTGCGGTGTAAGAATGTCCGCTGTATCTGTTTTTATGAGTAATTACACTGATGACGATTTATATGGCACTCACTAATAAATCCTTATTATTTCCCAAAGGAGCCTTTTTAGTAACTGTTAGGCCTGTCGGCCTTAGGGTGGTCTTCCCCCAAAACATTTGTCCTCCTCCTCCTCCATTTTTGCTGATCTATTCTTTGCTGGCCTTAATACTTTGTACACTTCCACACTGTTAACCAGTGCTCACTCCTTAAAACATAGTTATACTGGATCATCCCCTATTGGCATGTTTACTTTACTTTTAATTTCCTAGTAAAATGGTACAAAATGCACCCCAGACCTATAAATTAAATGCTTTCAGTTGGCCGGCCGTACTTATTATGCCACCCAGTTTATTTGCCCTTTAAACATGTCTCAGGCCTGCCATTGCACCCTGTCGCACAGTTTTAAACTGCCATTTCGACCTGCAAAAGAATCATTTTGCCAGTCCCAAGCCTTCCTTTTTAATACATATAAGTCACCCCTAGGGTAGGTCCTGGACAGCCCAGAGGGCAGGGAGCAGTGTTCTCAAAAACTGGAAAATGCCTAATTGCAACAGAACGTTAATCACCTTCACTTACAGGGGGTCGAGGCTTTCTCTAACCACCAGTCTTTTTTCACTAGAGAATCCCGGCTTGCTAGACCCAGTGGAAACGTTAATTGAATAAAGTTACCAGGGCTTTCCCTTTATTGGAATTTCTACATCACATCGGTCCTGGACGTGTATTAAGTAAGTTCTACTCGCACACGACCTCTGAATAGAATGAATTGCCCTTGCTAGCAAGATGAAGATACTCTCATGAGCCTGCACTCTGAAATTAATTGTGTATCTATCTGGAAATATGGAATTAGTCATTACCCTCGGGGAATGTCCTTACCTCTCCTTGGCTAAATACCTCCTTTACTTGATGGGAATGTCGATGTAATCTTCATTCACCCATTAGGCAAGTCCCAAAAAGTAAAAACTGTATAACTATGCAGGCGCTACCTAGTTCGAAATTCTGACCCCAGCATTCTTTGCTTTTACCTTGTAGATACTAGGTGCTCACACACCTTGTCATGAGATCGAAACAGTGTTGACCACAGAACAACTTGACACCTTATTTTATTGTATAACAAAAAATGCCTAAAGGAGTCTAGCATCTTGTTCTTTCAAGTTGATGCATGTTATAATGTTTTTTCACTCACCACAGCACATTACTTCACTTAATTGTGAGCACTAGGTCATGATATCTATTTAATTAAATAGAGTGATACAACATTATGCAATTAATACATTAATTTCATTACAATGCTAAGAATTGTCCGGCTTTATACTTCCCTTTTATTTACTGTGTACTGTTGGGTCCTGAAAATTATACAGGATCTTCTGTGAATTCATAGCACTCCTGACACCTGTTGGCCTTAGTGAATCATTGTTTTCTTCTAAATAATCGATTATCTCAGGTTCTCAAAAATTGTGAGGTCCCCTTGTTTTAGTGCTGCCAGTGGGCCTGCAGCACTAATTATGCCACTTACTTAAGCAGTCCTTTAAACGTGTCTTAGACCTGCCAGTGCAGCCTGTCGGCACAGGCTTAAACTGTCATTTCGACCTGGCAAAATAATCTGTTTGCCAGGCCCAAAGCTTCCTTTGTAATACATTTAAGTCACCCCTAGTGCAGGCCCTGGACAGGTCAGGGTGCAGTGCAAATAAAAATAGGAAAATTAAAAGTTTTACTAATCCTGGTAGTGAAAACTCTTACATTAGTTGTTCACTACTACAAGACCTAGCTCTGCCATTGGATAACATTGAAGGTACCTACCTTATTATATTTAACAATCTGTCATGATCAAATTAGAGCAATTAACTAATTCATGTTTGGTGTCTTTGGAATTGTAATGAACAAACCTTTCTTTTTGTAAAGTTGGATTTTAAACTACCATTTTGAAACTGCCACTTTAGAGAGTTGTCATTTTCCTGCCTTTGTTTTTGATGCTTGTATCTTGCTTCTGGGTCACATGACTAGGTGTTGAGCTCTTTGTATTCCTTCTAGACAGCCACAAATGATAGAGAGCTTAGGTGTACCTGGATGCGCTATCACTGGCAGGATGGGAGGGCGGAGATGGACACACTCCTACTTACACTTGAATAGACTGTGTCCTGCCCCCCACAAAAATGGCTGCATACCCCCTGTAGTGAGCCTGGAGCCAGGGCAGGGAAGGCAGGATGCCTGTGGACTACTAAGGAAATCCTCTAGAAGCTTCTCCCACTTCAAAAGCAGAACTGGGTATAAATATTGGATCTCAGACACCATCTCTTCAGTTCACTTCTGAACCTATGGATACTCTGCCAGGAGGAAGGACTGCTGTGCTGCTAAAATGACTGCCACTCTTTTGGACTGCTGCCCTAATAACTCACAAATCAAAACTACATAGTCAACATTTTTTCAAGCACTATAATCCAGTGTTGCACAAGAATCCACATGCATCAAACTACAAGTACCACAATGAACACAGCAAAAGCCACAGTCCTTCATAATGCATTCTCCCTATTGATACTCACACTCCTTTGCTCAGGTGCCGTTCAGGAACACAGGAACACAGGAACACTGCAAATTATCCAATTTAAGCAGACTATTAGATCAAAAGGTGTAGACAGATTGCAGACCGTATATCTGTCTATATAATGGGAAAATATTTTCCCTGAATTTTATTTAATCAGTTATCCTGCATTGCCCAGCCTGAGTTTTCCACCAAAGCTAGTGATGCTATCTTATCAGATAGCGCCCATGAAGGATCCAGGATGGGGTTGTCCTCAAGAGCTTAAGAGGCAGTGTGCCCTTAAGGAGATTAGATAAACAGCAAATAGTTCACCATAATCAATTAAATGAGTAGTCTTGAGATTAGCAAAACCTTGAACCAAGATGGTTTATTAAGGTTTTAAAGTTCAATACAGAAGGTAAACATAATGACTAGTAAAATTCATAGTCAAATGTAGCAGGAGATATGACATTGGGTGACGTCTCAGAAATAATACTCAAGAATACTAAAGTTCTAAGAAAGACACAGACTGACAAGGATATGATCTCTAAAGTCCGGGCAAGCCATACATGACTCACACCCAAATTAGGCTCCTTTAATATTAAACTACACATCAAAAGTCACATAGTCAACATAAACTAAACTAAATGATGCAGTGCTCTACCAATCACAGTACAGCATTAAGCAACAATAGTGAGCTGAAATAATTAATAATCAATTCCTATTTGGCCTAGTTTGGCCTAGTTTTTTACTACTGCAGGGCCTAGCTCTCCCATTGATTAACATTGGAGTTACCGCATTACATTTAATAACCTGGAATTTACACATGGGAGCAGGTAACTTATTCATCAATATCATCATTGTCTTTATTCGATCCTTCAATGGTAGATCATAAAAGATACACAAGCAAAGCCATGCAATAAAAATATAAAAATTACAAATTCCTTCAATAAAAACCTTAGGTGACATACATAATAAGAAACCAGCAATTCATAATACAGGAGGGTATATGTATATATTATTGTTAAACCATTATGCTCCTTCTTTGTGCAAGAATGCACTTCAGAAAATTAGCAAATGAAAAACATGTATTGCAATCATTGAGTTGCAGTAAAAAGAATAGAGAAGCTTTGAAAATGTATACCTATGCAACAGCAGTAATAGAAGCCTCCTTGTATATGGCTGATCATATTTACAGAAAAATACAAAATGTAATACAGTTTAACTGGATTGCTTGTCACATGGTCAATTGGTAATGCAAGTTGAGGAGTATTGACCTAGCAGAAAACATATGAGTCAACGGATGGAACCTAACCTAAATCTGGCCAATAAGGTTCTCTCATACACGTTTGTCACATTTTCAAAAATAATACTGGTTTACAATTTGGAGTATTATACGTTTATTGGTTAAATGTGAGGATACATTCATGCACCACGGAGTGTGACTGATGGCCGCTTAAGCCACATGCCCTCTGGGTTACTATTTAGAAAGTTGGCATGTTCCTATCCTTTGTCATTTGATGCCTGTATCCTGCTTCTGGGTCACATGATTGGGTGCTCGGATTTGTATGTTCCTCCTAGACATCCACAGATGCTAGAGAGCTTAGGTGTGCCTAGATGCAATGTCACAGGCAGGATGGGAGGACTGAGCTGGGTACAACCCTACTTACACTAGAATAGGCTGTGTTCAGCCCCCACACAAAGGGCTACACACCCCTCTGCAGTTAGCCTGGAGCCAGTACAGACTTCAAAGAAAATTCTCTAGAAGCTTCACTCACTTCAAAGGCAGAACTGGCTATCAATATTGGAACACATACCTCTTCAGTACACTTCTGGACCTGTGGGTACTCTGCCAGCAAGAAGCACTGCTGTGATGCTGAAAGGACAGGCACTCTGCTGGAATGCTGCCCTGAAGCACTGCGGCCCTGCTGTGCCGAACTGCTGCCCTCTTGCCCAGGTGAAAAGAACTGGAACTGCATTTGTTGCACCCAGGACCCCTAAGTGTCTCCAGAGGCTAGTCAGCTGGCCACCCGACTACAGCCTCAGAGCCAGAAGACTCCATGAACCTTGAACCCAGCACATGCACTCTGCTGTATGTGAGTCCTATTCTGCCAAATGGTGCCACCCCAGCCGTGAACCCTTGGAAGTCAGTGAAATCTTCTCTGCTAGCCCATCTGTGGACCCAGCAGAACTGATTCATCTCCTTTGATGTGTGGCATGATCCCAAGCTGAACTGATGCATCGCATCTCCTGTAAGGGTTCTCCCAGCGCAAGATCTCCAGATCAACCTTGTAGCCCATATCGTAACCCCCACTGTGTGTAGCTTCACCAATGTAGGTCCTTGTGATCCAGCAAAAGGCCAGGGACGAACACTTGACAAATTGACAGAGAAATGTCAATGGGCCCATATGCACATTCAAATTCCCTGGCTGTTTTCCGCTGGGGGAATGAAGTTTTTGTAATTTCACTTTAATCTTGATTAGTTGACTCACTGTAAACACAATATCATTCGAGAACCTTTAATGTTGAACTAATCTTCCTGGATTAACACTCTTCCTTTGGTCGATGGACCATTGTTGAGTAGTTGATGGTGATATTAACAATTACCTACCTAATTTATCTACATTTCAGTCACAAATGAGTGCTCAACAGTACAAATTCACAGTGCAAACTCCATCAACTTTCGTGGGAGAGAAAATTCAGTTAGCAAATACATTCAAAATCACAGACACATTCAACAAATCAATGCATTAAGAGTGGAAATATGTAGAGACAAAAGGCATAATAAATCATAAATTTGCAAACGATATACAAATTTTAGACAGAATAGTAGTTACCCAAAAGTGATAACGCAAACCCACCTCTCTGGGCTAAGGGCTGGTGGAGGTCCCCTGATGAAGAATCAGGTGACAAAGGCTATAGGACAGGATCAGGACAGGGCAATACTTACTAGACTTCTCTACAGACCCAACACTCCCTCTCGCATCTCTCTCTCTTCCAGTAATGTCGACAACTAACACTTTAAGTTACACTAGTTATAGTCTTTATTTCTGCATGACCCACCCTCAAAGTTGCAAATTTTGATGAAGTACGTACTTGATTGGCCAGGGGCAGGGGAGTTGTCATTCACCTCATGCTGTCATATTTAATTTCTTAACAAACTCTTTTGTCTAACAAACCCATCTCATTTAGCTCATTCCATATTCTGTCTTAATTCCTTTCCCATATATCTAATGTTGCAAATCAAATAACATTATGAATACAGCTCCGCAGTCGAGAACGAGTTTCACACGTCTTTCATCCTTGGCTCTTGGCAGCCTCTTAGCAACACAGTCAGCGGGTTACATCATGATTCTACTGCGCATGCTTAGCTCGACTCCATTTTCGCAGGAATCATAAACAGATGTTAATTTCTCAAATATGTGATTTGCACTGTTCACCACCCACTTCTACCTTATCCCATGTTATTATAACTTCTTTAAGCAAAAGCATTAGCAGCAACACCTCTCTTTAAAATCAGGCAAGCATATGCCAGGCATGCTGTGCCTCAAGACCTAATGTTAGTAATTCTTGCGCATGTGCGAGATTTTTCCCTCTACAAAACGGGTTAGTCATGTTACTGTTTACGCAATCTTAGTTCGCATATGCGCAAAAGCATTTTCCAGTTGAAAAGCAGGTTTTAGTCGCGTTGCATTTTATTTTCATTAATTAAGCATGCGTAAACTCTTCCCCATATATAAATGTTGTGCGCATATTTATTTCGTCTTCTTTACTATTTCTACTGATAAGTACTTGTTAATGAGGGATTGCTCCGAGAATGTTTTGCTTTCTTGAATTCTTGCTCCATCAATCCCCCCTCTGATGGCATTTTAGAGCCATCATAAAATACCCATCATTACCAAGTGCCAGCTTCATTCATTAGATCTTAGTATCTATGTTGCTTTTTATGCATTCTTTATTTTTCTCATTTATATTCAGCTCTTTCATTCTATCATATAGATTTTCTTTCATTTCTTCTAATTCTATCTTTTCCCTTTTTCTCTTTCTTCCCATCTTTTTATCTTTTGTTACTGTTATCTTCCTTGTTTTTACTTATCCTTTGCAACACTTATAAGTCTTTATCATCATCAAAATTACTAATGTTATTGAAATTACAGGAATTAGTATCTTCCCTAATATTCTACTCCCAAAATTAGCAAACCAGCTACCTATAGGGGAAATACTTTTACTGAGTCTTTTCCCAAACTCTGTCAACTCCAGTTGGGTCAAGTCTTCATGAATTTGTGTTATATTCTTGTTAGATTTGGGGGTCTCTGGTTGGCACAGGTAGGTACTTGTGACAAATAGGGACCCTCGCCTCTAGTCAGTATAAGGGTATTAAACTCCTAAAATAACCCCTACTCACCCCCTTGGTAGCTTGGCACGAACAGACAGGCTTTATCTCAGAGGCGTTTTGTTAAGCATTTGCTACCACATACAGTAACCCAGTGACAGCACTACAAATGGACACCACACAGGTTTTATATCAAAAAGAAGTATACTTTATATAGAGTTACCACAAGACCATAAACGACAAAAATACACAATACTGTTATTTTAAGATGGTAGATTTTAGCTTAGTTCAGTTCAGTTCTTAGATGCAACACTTTGCGTCAATGTACCTTAGGTTGCATTGCACTTCCGCGACATGCAATGTCACAGCGAGGGACATGCAGCAAAGTTCTAGTACAAAGAAATAAAAACTTGAAGATCTTCCAGATGCAGCACGCTTCTCGGGGATGCGAGAAGTTCTCGGTTCGATGCGTGGACTGCAGCGACGACACCCTGATGATGCGACGGCAATAGCTCCAGCAGCGACACTCTTCTCCCACAATACGAGAAGCTTCCGCTCGACGCGACAACTACTGCGGTGACCTCCACGATGCGACGGCAGTAGCTTGGACACGGCAGCCCGCTTCTCAGTGATGCGAGGTGCTCTTCTTCGATGTGGTGCAGTGCGACAGTTCCAGCGGCAACACCCTCCTTCGGAGTTGCGACAGAAGGCTCAGCGACACGTATGAGGCTTTGGATGACCAACCTACAGCCAGTGTCACTACACACACAGGCTGTTGATAAATGTACAAATTGAATGGTCGATTCTTGTTTTCATGGAAACCGCTTGTAAATTGCACATTGTATATAGTCACAATTGTTTTGGTTTCATGCTTCACTTGGGGACACAACACACATAGTGTATCGCTTTTTGAATCTAAGAAAGTGTCTTATACTATTGAACTGTGTATTTATTTAAACATCAAAGATCAAACTCGTCCTATACCAGCGCGACTCACACCAACACTCCAATTAGGTTTCATACATATTCTTTTCCACAACCAATACCTTGTCTACTGACCAATCAAAGCTTACAACACACCCACTTGCCTGACCAATGCCATCAAGTCGCTTTGTAATATCAGTATTACACCTGCTACTGACCCTCCCTTCACAAGGTAATTCGATAATGTATTTTCTAACTTTTCTTTATAAATTTCTGCTAGTAACAACATAAAAACAGCGCTACTCTGTCTGTTCCTCTAAACAAAATATAGTTTCTTCACTCGCCTCAAATAGAAAATACTTCCTTCACTAAGAGTAAAAACCACTGTTTACCCTTCACTTAAGTTCGGGGAGGATCTGTTACTCCTCTAGGGATACTCCTCCTTTGGGTATGGTCCAAGTATCACAGGCGGGCCCTTTGCTATCATTTACAATCTACTCTTATACAATATAGTCCTTAGTATAACACCTACAGCCCTGCGTACCTTTTAGGTAGTATGACAACAGACAAGTAACCTTCTGCAGTGTGATTTCCTTACCACACTCTTCTAAATTCCGTTCCCGGGACTCCCAGGTATCTCTGTACCTGTACTTCCAAACAACATAGAACGCAACACTAACTCTTTGTGTTAGACATATAGTTAATAATTAATAATCAATTTTCATTAATCATTAATAACCATAACTCTGCTACCAGAAAAACTGATCCAGCGAAAGGCCAGGGAAGAACACTTCACAAATCAATAGAGAAATTTCAATGGGGCCCATATACACATTCAAATTCCCTGGCTGTTTTCCGCTGGGGAAATTACGTTTTTGTAATTTCACTTTAATCCTGATTAGTTGACTCACTGTAAACTCAATATCATTTGAGAACCTTTATTGTCTAACTAATCTTCACGCATCAACAATCTTCCTTTGGTCGATGGACCATTAGTTGAGTAGTTGATGGTGATATCAACAATTAACTAACTAATTAACAGATCTCAGTGTAATAACCACAGACTCTGGTTAAGATTCACTGAATTTTATCTAAATTTCAGTCATAGATGAACGCTCATCAGTACAAATTCACAGTGCAAACTCCATCAAATTTCATGGGAGAGAAAATTCAGTTAGCAAATACATTCAAAATCATGGACACATTGAACAAATCAATGCATTAAGAGTGGATAGATGTAGAGAAAAAAGGCATAATAAATCATACATTTGCAAAAGATTTGCAAATTTGAGACAGAATAGTAGTTACCCAAAAGTGTTAATGGAAACCCAACTCTCTGGCCTAAGGGCTGGTGGAGGTCCCCTGATGAAGAATCAGGTGACAAAGCCTATAGGACAGGATCAGGACAGGTCAATACTTACTAGACTTCTCTACAGACGCGACGCTCCAGGGCGCATCCCTCACTTGCACTTTCACCCTCCTCGCTATTCTTCCGGAATCTTCAATCTAATCAGGTTGTCTTTCAAATGTAAATCTTTCCAGTCTGCTCTCTCCTTTCCTCATCAGCAGCAGCTCTTGCCTCTCTATATCTCTCTTGCAGTAATGTTGACAACTAACACTTTAAGTTATGGTCTTTATTTCTGCATGTTCCACCCACAAAGTTACAAATATTGATAAAGTACGAACTTGATTGGCCGAGGGCAGGGGAGTTGTCATTCACCTCATGCTGTCATATTTAATTTCTTAACAAACTCTTTTGTCTTACAAACCCATACCCTTCAGCTCATTCATTATTCTGTCTTATTTCCTTTCCCATATATCTAATGTTGCAAATCAAATAACATTATGAATACAGCTCCACAGTCGAGAAGAGGTTTCACACGTCTTTCGTCCTTGGCTCTTGGCAACCTGTCAGCGACACGGTCAGTGCATCACATCATGATTCTACTGCGCATGCTTAGATTGCCTCCATTTTCACAGCCATCTTTTTTCCTTGCTTGTGATAACAGGCTGAAACGTACACTATTAATAAAGGAATCATAAACAGATGTTAACTTCTCAAATATGTGATTTGCACTGTTCACCACCCACTTCTACTCTATCCCATGTTAATATAACTTCTTTAAGCAAAAGCATTAGCAGCAACAGCTCTCTTTAAAATCGGGCAAGCATATGCCAGGCATGCGGCGCCTCAAGACCTAATGTTAGTAATTCTTGTGCATGCATGAGAGTTTTCCCTCTCAAAAACGATTCGTCATGTTACTGTTTAAAGCGGGTTTTAGTTGTGTTGCAATTTATTTTCATTAATTAAGCATGCATAAAGCTCTCTTCCCCATATGTAAATGTTGGGCGCAAATTTATTTTGTCTTCTTTACTATTTCTACTGATTAGTACCTGTTAATGAGGGATTGTTCCGAACAAGTTTCGTGTTCTTGAATCCTTGCTCCATCACTTGCATCACAAATCCCTCATTGACTGGATCCTCGACGACAACACAGGAACTTGCATCGCAGCTTCACAGCACCTCGGAACTGACAAATCGCCACAGCTATGCTACTGATCCCCGGCATGGGACCGCGCAAAGCTCCGCAGGCAGGATTTAATATACTCTAGTTCAGTGGGCTCTCCCTGGGTCCATGTAGCTGGCCCACGATCTTTCGCAGTCTGCCTGAACGTGCAACTTTATCCCAGTCTGGCATGTCCAGATATCCTTTGTATCGCAGATATCCAAAGTTGGCGCATTGTGCTTTTTGGAGCTAATTTCAGTAAAAGATTTAAACCTGCATATATCCAGTTCTAATGATTGGAGTTTTGTCATTTTGGTCTTGTTTTATTCATTAAAACATACTTCCTAATCTGACATGGGATTCCTTCATTTTGAAATACAGCCTGGTTGAGACAGTTAAGTAAGCCAGATCAGCTTTACTGTCACATTGGTCCTAGTTGTCAATTTCTTTTGTTTTTAAGCTAAATGTATAAAGTGTCTGTCAAATTTCACTCATGACTCCAGCCTTCGGTACTCTGCCACCTTTCTAATGCCACTCCATCACTCCCAATTTGTTGGATCCTGGAGTAAATTTTTTCAATATCCAGCACTGAGCAGCAGCGTCTCATCCGTAATGGCGGAGGAGCCTCACCCCGAGCAGAAGCAAACTTGAAAAATAAAATGAAAATAGAACAATTTTATTATCATTTGTTTTTCTTACGGAGCCAGAGCCGCCAAATCTAGGGTGTGGCGGGGCCACCCTGATGACAGAAGCAGGAAATAGGAGTAGTGCACACTGTAAGTGTGCATGTCGGTTTGGCCGTCTGACTTAAGACGGCCAAACCAACATGCGCACTCATATTTCTCCAACTGGAGTTGTGTTGCACAGCTGGGTGGAGAACAGGCACATGCTCCTAGTCCCTAAGCGGGTATCAAACAAGCCCGCTCAGGCCAATCACTGTGCTGCTCTCATGCTGGTAAATGGTATTACCAGCATGAGAGCAGTATCTTGAATGGCGTCTGGCAGCCTCTGCAAAGTGCACAAGCCCATGGACTGCCAGGAATCGGGAGTCAGAAAAGGAACAGAACATTGAGGTGGCTGCTGACAGCGGCAGGTAAGTACTCTTTTGTTTTATTTTTTTGCTCTTTGAAACCCCCACCCCCCAAGTCACCCCCTGCCTCACCACTTGTCATAAGGGGCAGCCACCACTCGCACTGAACCCAAAAAATCAGGAGATGCACGGCGGCAGCGTGACCACTACTGCCAATGAAGGAGACACATCTTAAGTCTCAAATGATCCACGAGTGCTAAAGTCTGTAAGGGCCACTGGAGGCCAAAAATGTTTTAAGGGCACTAAGTAAGACCCGAATTGTCTATGTATGTTAAACAGAAAATAAATTAAATGGTGTTACCACTGCAAAGATAAATGTGGCATTAAGCAACAACAATACTTTAGCAGTATACATCGTCTACCAGTAAGATAATTACGAGAGGCAGGTTAGTGAAAAACTAGAAATGTGACAACAAATGATATTAGCCATGAATCCCAGAGGATACCCTTGAGAATAGTGAGTATCAGAAGCACAGCGAGACATTAATAGGTTACATTTAGTGCATTCCTAAAATAGCACCATAATGGAGGTCGATAATGCAGCCCTTTATAACGGGGCCCTATAATGCACCCGCTTATCATTCGATAATTGCATCATAATGAAGCATTTGCCATGCCATTTCTAACGGTAAAAGTTGAAGAAACGATCACTTGATTATTAAAGTTGATTAACATTTTTTAAGCAGGGCTGTGTAAGAACAATTGCATGTTAGTTGGTTCTGAAATAGGACAGCATTCTATTTCAAGGAAAAATATATATGTTTCTTTGGAAGTGCATACCCAGAAACCTATTAATACAATTGCTGGAAAAACGAAAGAACTGCTAAATATAATGCTTTGCTGCAAAACTGAACCAAATACACTAAATCACTCGTAAATACTGCCTACCTGAATGCACATAGCGGGGGTAATGGCTAAATCGGTGTTTTTCTCTCATTAACAGAGAATGGCTTCGACCTGACACAATTGTGGACAAGGAGGTCAAAGTGTTCTAATGCACTTGTACAATATTTATCAAAGGTTCTGTTGTGCTGAAAAGAGACAACATAAAACCTCACACACAAATATTCCCACCTGGCCTCGTTGAAAGCTTTCTCAGCGTGCAAAAGGACACAAATAGATGGACAAATGCATGCTGTGCTTGCTCACTACAGTGGCGTAGCAAGCCTGCCATGGGTCCTAATGCAAGCAAAGAAAAGGGTCCCACGGGTTAGGTACTAAAACACTAAATTGGGGTACAATTGGCCTCTAATGCACTAATGATGGCTTTTCTGATGTTCATTTGTATCTATTCCCTCCCCCATAGCCCCACATCATTCCTTGAATATTTCCAGCCCCTCCTGCTCTTCTTTTTCCTCTGTATAAAACTACATTTCGCCTTTCACTCCACTCTTCTTGAATCTTTGAACGTTCCCTCTCACCACTCTATTCTCCACTGATGACTGTGTTCCCCTCAACCCTTCTCGCCCTTTGCCCATGAATATTTCTTGTCCTATATACTCTATCCCCTGTATCTCTTCACTTTCCCATACTCTTCCCTATCACTCTTGTGAAAACCTAAATCTTGTTTGCATCATACTTATGTACACATATTACAGTATTTATTGTTCACACTTATGATCGTGAAAATGCCAATGTTTTATAATCAAATATGGATGTTGGTTTGCAGTGGTTTGGAGCTTCCAGTAGCTTTGAATATGTTTGCCATGGTTGAAGTAGGCCTGGAAGTCTTGTTCTTCAAGTTTGTATATAAGCACATTTCCAAGAAGTGCAACCTTGCTTTTCAACCTGGCAAGTGGAAGTGGGATTATGGGAGAAAAACGAGCCTAATATTGTATTTATGAATGACAGTTTCTTCTCAAGGACGTTTTGCACTCTTTGGTGAGAAGTTCCTGCCAGCCAGTCATCAGATAAGTTTCTGCTGAAAGTAATATGTTTCTGCCGTGCGGTGAAGCTCAAATGACATGTATTGAGAAAAGCCATGCATATTCTGGTCTAATGCTATCTGTATTTTAGTTTTATTCTGTCCTGTTCAGTTGAAATTATGTGTTGTTTTTATTTTTAACAGATGTTGCATGTTGGGTCGGGAAACTCCTCAACAGAAAGATAGTAGAGAAAGATAGAAAGTATTACACCCTGTATTTGGTCGGATCACCACCTAATACTGTACGACGTTCCGCTAATTAATTTCCAGGTTAAACTCCCTTTAAAAACCAAAAAAGTACGCCAATGGAAAAAAGTAAACTCTGACACCTTGGCCAAAACTCTGCCCAAATACAAACAGACTTCCATAGTTTCTCAAGGTGTCTCTGACCTCGACTCAATGTATGATGCGATTACGACTACTCTCAGGAAATCAATCGATGAGTTAGCCCCTGAAAAGGTACAAAGAGTAAAGGGTGTAGAGAAAGGAGCCCCCTGGTTCACCCAAAGTCTACGTGAACACAAAAGAAAACTCCGTTGCCTCGAAAGATGCTGGAGGAAATCCAAAAAGGACACTGATAGGGAACTATATAGAATGTCGCTTCAAACATACAAAAAGTTTATCGTCTTAGCTAAAAAGGACTACTATGAGACACGCATAAACAATACCACAAATATCCAGAGAGAAACCTTTCAAATCCTGAAAGAGCTAAGTGTGAAGGAGGAAAAGAACGACATCTCGATCAACTGTGATACCTTTCAAGGATATTTCCTCGAAAAAGTTGCGATTATCTTGTCCGATATTAAGAAGGACAATCCAGTCTCACACATTGAACAACTGCCCCCTTTAAATTCCCCAAACCTTATTTTTACCAGCTTCCCTGAAATTGACCCTACCATCCTGAGACAACTTGTAGCATCCATCAAGTCAGGCTCACCTGCTGACCCGTGCCCACCCGATATCCTCCGACTAGCAATCCCGATCCTAGAGGATCAGATCTTACACCTTCTAAACACCTCACTAGCTACTGGCGCATTACCTACCTCCTTTAAAGAGGCACGCGTCAGACCCCTGTTAAAAAAGCCCGGGGCAGATCCATCCAGTCTGAAGAACTACAGACCTATTTCTCAGTTGCCATTTCTGTCAAAAGTATTGGAACAGCACGTGTTAAAATCTTTGTCATCCCTCCTGGAATCTCACCATCTTCTCCAGGAGCGGCAGGCGGTAAACAACCTTTACAACGCAACTTTTAGAACGCACTACCACTACAACGCATTTTTTACAACGCAAAAACTTTTACAACGCATACCATTACAACGCATGTTTTTACAACGCAAATACTTTTACAACGCATGCCATTACAACGTAAGTATTGGTAAGTATATAATTATATTTAATATTTTATATGTTTTTTTTTTTTAACGTTTTCAGTATTTGGGTAAAGGGGTATTTTTAGGGTTTAGGGTCAGTTTTCGATTTTTGGGTAAAGGGGTATTTTTAGGGTTCAGGGTCAGTTTTCAGTTTTTGGGTAAAGGGGTATTTTTAGGGTTTAGGGTCAGTTTTCAGTTTTTGGGTAAAGGGGTATTTTTAGGGTTCAGGGTCAGTTTTCAGTTTTTGGGTAAAGGGGTATTTTTAGGGTTCATGGTCAGTTTTCAGTTTTTGGGTAAAGGGGTATTTTTAGGGTTCAGGGTCAGTTTTCAGTTTTTGGGTACAGGGGTATTTTTAGGGTTCAGGGTCAGTTTTTGGGTACAGGGGTATTTTTAGGGTTCAGGGACAGTTTTCAGTTTTTGGGTACAGGGGTATTTTTAGGGTTCAGGGACAGTTTTGGGTTTATGGGGTACAGGGGTATTTTTAGGGTTCAGGGACAGTTTTGGGTTTATGGGGTACAGGGGTATTTTTCGGGTTCAGGGACATTTTTGGGTTTATGGGGTACAAGGGTATTTTTAGGGTTCAGGGACAGTTTTGGGTTTTTGTGGTACAGGGGTATTTTTAGGTTTCTGGGTTAATTTTGGTTTTTGGGGTACAGGGGTACAAGGTAAAAAAAATTAAATTAAATAAATTAAATTAAATTAAATTAAATTATATTAATTACATTTATTTTAATATAAAATATTATATACTTACCAATACTTACGTTGTAATGGCATGCGTTGTAAAAGTACTTGCGTTGTAAAAACATGCGTTGTAATGGTATGCGTTGTAAAAGTTTTTGCGTTGTAAAAAATGCGTTGTAACGGTATGCGTTGTAAAAGTATGCGTTGTAACGTCATACATCCGCGGCAGGCTGGCTTTCGTGCCCACCATAGCACAGAATTGGTAATGCTGTCTGTACTGGATGAGCTCAGATGCATGGCTGACAGTAAAAAGCCAAGCGCCCTGATATTACTAGATCTTTCAGCGGCGTTTGATACTGTCAGCCATGCATTGCTCCTGGGCAGACTGGCTCGGTTCGGGATAGGAGAGCGAGCCCTCGAATGGCTAACAGCCTTCTTATCTGGGAGGACGCAGAGAATCCAGGTAGCAGATCAGGTCTCCGGTGGGGGTGTTTTATCTTGCGGAGTCCCGCAGGGCTCAGCGCTCTCTCCACTCCTATTCAATTTGTACTTGCAGCCATTGATAGAGTCCCTGGCAAACATGAACGGTAAAGTTTTTAATTATGCCGACGATACTCAGTTGTTGCTGAGTATCGACAATACATCATCGGCTCAGTCCACGGCCCAAGACATATTACGATTTACAGTAAACTGGATGTCGTCCAATTTATTGAAAATCAACCCAGACAAAACAGAGGTTCTCGTAGTTTCAACCTTGACCTCCCCCTGGAACGATCTGTTTTGGCCACAAGAACTCGGACCCACTCCAAGACCGTGTCCTAGCGTTAAGAGCCTCGGCATGAAGATTGATCAGGAACTCTCGATGGCTAACCAAGTGTCCACGGTAGTTGGTTCTTGTACCAACCTAATCAGGAAACTGCGGAAGCTCGTTCCCTTACTCTCATGGAATATGCTGCGAACCATTGTCTCAGCTACAATAGTGTCGAGAATCGATTATGGCAATGCGCTATATCTTGGCCTCCCAAAAAATCTATCCAACCGTCTTCAGGTTACTCTGAATGACGCAGCACGCCTGATATTTGGTGTGCCAAGGCGGACTCATGCCTCCCCCTTGCTCTACAGGCTTCATTGGTTGCCTGTGGTGCAAAGAGTTGAGTTTAAGAGCATGTGCATTTGTCACAAAGCAATCCATGGACAGGCGCCAGCCTATATAAAAGAGAGACTTGAATTATACAAACCCAAGCGCGCTCTTCGATCCTCCGGTTCCTTCCTGCTGTCCTGTCCACGCTTCAAGCTGGCAACTAAAGGAGGCAGATCTTTCTCAGTTCAGGCTCCGATCATCTGGAATAAGCTACCGGAGGTGCTTCGTAGAGAGCCCAACCTCCTCCACTTCAGGAAGTCTTTAAAGACTCTACTCTTCAAAGACGCATTTACTTCCTAGTATCTGGTATTCTAGAATCTCTCTATAGTCATTTTGCTTCTTGTTGCTGCACTTGGTTAGTAGCGCTTTGAGACCTGTCGGTGAGTTGGCGCGATATAAAACCCAGTACAAATACAAATACAAATACAAAATAGCAATTTCTTGACCCCAGGTGAAACACCCATTAAGAATGGTCAATCCCCCAGATTCATCAAAGTCCCGTTTTGTGAGTCCTTAATAGCGATTATTAAGGAATCGCTATTAAAGACTCGCAAAACGGGATTCATGTAGAAATCGCAATAATCATAGCGATTTCTACTCCCTCCTTATTTGCGATTCGGTAATTGCTAATCGCAAATAAGGAATGGCTTTCCCATTCATTCCTATGGGCAGGCCCATAGCAATGAATGTGGCGTCATTCCTTATTAACGATTAGCAATTAGCGAATCGCAAATAAGGAAGCGATTTCAAGGGTGCCAAAGGACACCCTGTAGCACCCCTGAAATGCTCATGTACACTGGCGTTGCGCACACACATGTCCAAAGGACATGTGTGTGTGTAACATACAACTTAGAAAAATGCACAAAAGTGAATTTTTCTAAGTTTCGCTATTTACCGCGAAGTCAGACTTCGCGGTAAATAGCGGCCCCAGATTGCCAAATCACAATTTTTTAATGGTTCATGAATTGCATTTAAGGAATCTCTAATTGAGATTCCATAAATGCAATTATTCGCAAATATGCGATTTCTACAAATGCGATTTTTGCATTTGGGATGATGAATCCCAAATGTAAAAATAGCACTTGCAAAGGGCCAGATTCTCAGAATCTGGCCCTTTGCGAGCCGTTTTCAGCTTGATGAATCTGGCCGAATATGTTTAAAAAAATGCTTAAAGTCCTTTCAGATAACAGTGAAGAGAGTAGCGGTGAAGGGCACCTTCATGATGATTGTTAGACCTGACACCATTGATGTGGGTCTCCCTTACATTTTTGCTGTTGCCTCTTATGTTTTTACTGGTTTTAGATGCTTTTGGGCAATGTGCCACTGCTGTTCAGTGCCACAGTGCAAGTGCTCCCTATGGTAAATTGATGTATGGATTAGTGACTCCATGATTGCCTTGAATGGTTTACTTGTCAGACCCTAGTACAGTGCACTGCGTGTGCCCAGGGCTTGTAAATCCAATGCTGCTGGTGGGCTTACATATAATAAATGAAGGGGACCCAGTCGCTATTTATTTCTACTGCTTTATTTTATTTTGAGCAGGTTTCACCCAACTTTTTCAAAATTCGTGGGTGTTTAGGATTTATTTATTCATAACCACTTTTACAAGTTACTTCACTCGGATGAACCAGTGTATTTGTCCGAGGGTTATTTTTGTCAAACACCAGAGGCTAATGTTTTATATACAATTTATACAAACAACATTCAAACTAACCATTTAGACAAAAACACTTTACATTGCTATACATGATTACCTATATTTACATAAAATACACAACACACTCCTATTGAACCCTACTAACAATTTTTACTGCCAGACCGTTTCTATATTACTTCAATGTAATTAGGGGCTGGCTGTGCCAGGGCATGCCTTTTTCATGCACCTTTCTGTGTGGGATCACAACATTCAACTGATGGCCCTTAGCGCATTAAATATTCAAGAACGAATCAAGTATTAAGCAAGCCGACGCGTTTCCAAGCCTATGTATTGCTCACTAGGCTTTTCTTCAGGGCTTCTGTTAGTTGGGTACCTAAAAGAATGAGGGGAAATCTTATTTACAATGGGACCTTCCATATGCGTCAATTTTGTGCTTAAAACTGTTTACTGTAATGTTACCTTTATGGACTGTAAGTAGAATCTATCATGGTGGGAGCTGCAGGGCATTCAATAATTCTGTGGGGGTAAGAGGAATTTGTTATCTCCGTGATTTACATTTGTGCAACCAGTTGTCACGATGATTTACGGCGAAAAGTGAGAGACTTACGTTTTTTGTAAACTCTGTATCTTTATTAAAGACGGGGGTCTGTTTTTCTTTGAGCTTTTTTTGTTTTTCAGGGCTGCTGCTGCAGGGTCTGTTTTAAATGAGACGTGTAGGAAACCTATTAGTCATCAGTTCGTGCACTTCCTGATCTTACAGCGGTAGCTTTGTAATAGACTTGCTTACTTGTGGGTTTAGTCCACAGTTCACCGCCGCTTTTTTCGGATACACGGTGCCGCCTATGGCTTTGTTTTCATGATGATCGCATTTGGCTGAAAGATATGTATATCAGAGGAATTTTTTTAGAATTTATACCGTATTGGCGCCTCGTTAGCCCCGCGTTTGACTGCCCTTACCTTTAAGTCTTTAAGGGACACTCGTGGTTTTCCTGCCTGCTTCCGTGACAAACTGGTGTTGAGTGATGTTTGGTCACATGACCATTTCTATTTAATCCTAGTCATGTGACAAAGGAATTATGGGAGATCTAGTCCTGAGTTTAAGTTTGTGGACCAGTGTTTTCACAGCGGACATCAGCGGGCGTTCAGATTTCAAATTGTTCGTTCAGCCCTGTGTTCACGCAGTTGAACTTCGCAATTAAATAAGCTTCTCTTCTTAGTAACAATTGTTCCACATTTCCTCCTCTGGGAGGAATTTTTATTCCAGATAGGACAGACCAACGTAGGTCTTTCTCAGTATGATTTTTCTCCACGAAGTGTTGGACCATTGGTGCTGTCATCACTTTCTGCTTTATTCTGGAGCAATGTTGGGCCAGTCTCTGTGTAATTTGCTGATTGGTTTTGCCCACGTATATTTTGTCACAAGGACAGAGTATAACGTAGACAATATTTTTGCTTTTGCAATTGGTGAACTCATAGTGATTCCATCTAATGGAGTTGTGTTCAAATATAGTCCCCTCTATTGTGCTTGCACATGAAACGCAGGTGCCACATTTACGGTGGCCCTGTTTTGGACTCAGATTCTATAATGTGCGTAAAGCGCTCTTTACTGTTGAAATCCCCAAGTCTGCTCTTATTAATTGTTGGCCCAAATTTTTGTTCTTTTTTAGGGCAAACATTGGTCTTGCGAACGGGGCTTCTAGATTTGACAACATGTGCCAATTTTTCAGCACAATTGATTTAAATTTGTTTGTCAGGGGACCATATGTGGAAACACACACTAATTGTTCAAGAGGTTTTTTCTCTTTTTTTGTTAACAACACTTCTCTTGGAGTAAACCATGCGCGTTTAGTTGCATGTTTCAGCATCTTTCTCGGGTAGCCCCTCGCTCTTAGTTGTTCACAGAATATTTCAGCATTTGCGAAATAGTCCTCTTTCCTTGAGCAATTACGCCTGATTCTCAGTAGTTGGCTGTACGGTAGGTTTTCTTTTAAACACTGAGGGTGGAAGCTTTGATAATGCAGAATGGTGTTTTTATCAGTTTTTTTGCGGTGTAGTGTGGTACCTAATTCGTTATTGTTAATGAAGACCTCGACATCCAAGAAAGTTAAGCGGGTATTGCTATGTGTCATGCTAAATTTGATGTCTGGATGCCTGTTGTTCAGCCAATCATGGAACTGGGCCAGATGTTCTTGGGTCCCACTCCAATGGCACCAGACATCGTCTATGTAGCGATACCATTTTAGAATGTGCTTATTGTATGGGTTATTTTGGTAGACAAATCTCTCCTCATACAGGGACATGAAGAGCACCGCCATCTCCGGGGCATAAGGACACCCCATGGCGGTGCCCTTCACCTGCACGTAGAAAGTGTCCATGAATCTAAAAAAGTTTCTTTTTAGTGCCAAGCTGGCCAAGTCTCTTATGAATTTGGTGGGGACTCTTTGTGGTTTTGGTCTGGTGTCTAAGTAAAATTCAATGGCTTCAAGTCCCTCCTCTTGGGGGATCTGCGTATACAATGAATTAACATCGAACGCCACCATTAGTTCTTTCTTGTCATCAAAGGGCACATTTTCAACCTTATTGATGAAATCTCCAGTATCGCTCTTCATGTCCCTGTATGAGGAGAGATTTGTCTACCAAAATAACCCATACAATAAGCACATTCTAAAATGGTATCGCTACATAGACGATGTCTGGTGCCATTGGAGTGGGACCCAAGAACATCTGGCCCAGTTCCATGATTGGCTGAACAACAGGCATCCAGACATCAAATTTAGCATGACACATAGCAATACCCGCTTAACTTTCTTGGATGTCGAGGTCTTCATTAACAATAACGAATTAGGTACCACACTACACCGCAAAAAAACAGATAAAAACACCATTCTGCATTATCAAAGCTTCCACCCTCAGTGTTTAAAAGAAAACCTACCGTACAGCCAACTACTGAGAATCAGGCGTAATTGCTCAAGGAAAGAGGACTATTTCGCAAATGCTGAAATATTCTGTGAGCAACTAAGAGCGAGGGGCTACCCGAGAAAGATGCTGAAACATGCAACTAAACGCGCATGGTTTACTCCAAAAGAAGTGTTGTTAACAAAAAAAGAGAAAAAACCTCTTGAACAATTAGTGTGTGTTTCCACATATGGTCCCCTGACAAACAAATTTAAATCAATTGTGCTGAAAAATTGGCACATGTTGTCAAATCTATAAGCCCCGTTCGCAAGACCAATGTTTGCCCTAAAAAAGAACAAAAATTTGGGCCAACAATTAATAAGAGCAGACTTGGGGATTTCAACAGTAAAGAGCGATTTACGCACATTATGGAATCTGAGTCCAATACAGGGCCACCGTAAATGTGGCACCTGCGTTTCATGTGCAAGCACAATAGAGGGGACTATATTTGAACACAACTCCATTAGATGGAATCACTATGAGTTCACCAATTGCAAAAGCAAAAATATTGTCTACGTTATACTCTGTCCCTGTAACAAAATATACGTGGGCAAAACCAATCAGCAAATTACACAGAGACTGGCCCAACATCGCTCCAGAATAAAGCAGAAAGTGATGAAAGCACCAATGGTCCAACACTTCGTGGAGAAAAATCATACTGAGAAAGACCTACGTTGGTCTGTCCTATCTGGAATAAAAATTCCTCCCATAGGAGGAAATGTGGAACAATTGTTACTAAGAAGAGAAGCATATTTAATTGCGAAGTTCAACTGCGTGAACACAGGGCTGAACGAACAATTTGAAATCTGAACGCCCGCTGATGTCCGCTGTGAAAACACTGGTCCACAAACTTAAACTCAGGACTACATCTCCCATAATTCCTTTGTCACATGACTAGGATTAAATAGAAATGGTCATGTGACCAAACATCACTCAACACCAGTTTGTCATGGAAGCAGGCAGGAAAACCACAAGTGTCCCTTAAAGACTTAAAGGTAAGGGCAGTCAAACGCGGGGCTAACGAGGTGCCTATACGGTATAAATTCTAAAAAAATTCCTCTGTTATACATATCTTTCAGCCATATGCGATCATCATGAAAACAAAGCCATAGGCGGCACCGTGTATCCGAAAAAAGCGGCGGTGAACTGTGGACTAAACCCACAAGTAAGCAAGTCTATTACAAAGCTACCGCTGTAAGATTAGGAAGTGCACGAACTGATGACTAATAGGTTTCCTACACGTCTCATTTAAAACAGACCCTGCCGCAGCAGCCCTGAAAAACAAAAAAAGCTCAAAGAAAAACAGACCCCCGTCTTTAATACAGATACAGAGTTTACAACGTAAGTCTCTCACTTTTCGCCGTAAATCATCGTGACAACTGGTTGCACAAATGTAAATCACGGAGATAACAAATTCCTCTTACCCCCACAGAATTATTGAATGCCCTGCAGCTCCCACCATGATAGATTCTACTTACAGTCCATAAAGGTAACATTACAGTAAACAGTTTTAAGCACAAAATTGACGCATATGGAAGGTCCCATTGTAAATAAGATTTCCCCTCATTCTTTTAGGTACCCAACTAACAGAAGCCCTGAAGAAAAGCCTAGTGAGCAATACATAGGCTTGGAAACGCGTCGGCTTGCTTAATACTTGATTCGTTCTTGAATATTTAATGCGCTAAGGGCCATCAGTTGAATGTTGTGATCCCACACAGAAAGGTGCATGAAAAAGGCATGCCCTGGCGCAGCCAGCCCCTAATTACATTGAAGTAATATAGAAACGGTCTGGCAGTAAAAATTGTTAGTAGGGTTCAATAGGAGTGTGTTGTATATTTTATGTAAATATAGGTAATCATGTATAGCAATGTAAAGTGTTTTTGTCTAAATGGTTAGTTTGAATGTTGTTTGTATAAATTGTATATAAAACATTAGCCTCTGGTGTTTGACAAAAATAACCCTCGGACAAATATACTGGTTCATCCGAGTGAAGTAACTTGTAAAAGTGGTAATGAATAAATAAATCCTAAACACCCACGAATTTTGAAAAAGTTGGGTGAAACCTGCTCAAAATAAAATAAAGCAGTAGAAATAAATAGCGACTGGGTCCCCTTCATTTATTATATGTGATTACGTTGTCCTACCCAGCGCGCCTTTGGACACAACCTCCCCATTTGTATAATTACTTCGAGTGGGCTTGCAGCACTGATTGTGCCACCCACCAGAGCAGCTTGTAAAGTGTGTCTCAGGCCTGCCATTGAAGAGCCTGTGTGCAGTCTGGTACTGCCTTGTTGACATGCCAAGTGCGCCCACTTGCCAGTCCCTAAACCTTCGCTTTTATATATATTAGTCACCCCTATGGTAGGCCCAAGGGCAGGGTGCATTGGAGGTAAAAGGTAGGACATGCCCTGATGTGTGTGGCATGTCCTAATAGGGAATTACAGCCATTTTCGTTTTTCACTATTGCAAGGCTATCTGTTCCCCATAGGCCAGAATGGGCAGTTTGATTATTACATCTTACCCTAACTGACTCAGGGAACCAAGTAGAAATTCGAGTTTAATATGCCTGAACTCAGAATGATAAAATACATCTTTTAGTAAAGTTTGTTTTAACATTCTGTGTTTGAAAATACCACTTTTAGAAAGTAGGTATTTTCTTGCCTAACTATCCAAGCTGACTCTGCTAGGTTGAGTATTCCTTGACTGGAGTTTGAGTGACAGGCGTTGGGGGTTCCAGGAGACAGGGTGAGTCAGCCCAGAGCTGAATAGAGATCTGCATGCAGATGGGAGGGAGGAGTTGCACCTGGGACCTGAATAGGGCTGTACCTTTCCTCCACCATGCTGGCTTAACCTCCTGTGGCCTGTCTGATGTCCCTGGCCTGTTCCGTGAAAGGAAGAGACGGAGTCCTGTAAAAAAAGTGCTCCAAGACTGACCAGAACTGGTTTGGACTAGGCAAAGGCCTCTCTGCCTTCAGAGAACAAAGAGTAAAGTAGTATAAATATTGGGACTCAGACCCAAGAACTTTAGATCACTTCTGGGAATCAAGATGAACCTTTGCTGAGGAGAAGAACCAGGAAGCTGAAGGAGGAGACTAACCCTGTGTTGTGTGTTTGGGGGTTGGCCTACAGTGGTTGCTTCATTGCCAATGAGAGGAGAAAAGGACTGAGTGTGCCTTCTATCAACTTGAAGAAGAATCTCCAAGGGTTTGAACTAGAGCTTGTCTCCTGCCTGAAGTCTCAGGGATACAAGACTTCACCAACCAACTCCCCCCTGAATTCTCTTGCTGGGAATTGAAGTGCCTGCTGTTCTGCTGGGCCTTCTGAGAGACTGCGTGGCGCTGGGAGCTGGAAGCGCGGCGCAATGCCGAGAAGCTTGACGCCGCCGCAGCAGCTGTTGTTGCATCGCCGAGGAAGCGAGCCGCCGCTGTCATCATAACATCACCGAAGCGCCAGAGAAGCGGGACGCCGCCACAGTGGTCACCATCGAATCACAGGGCCTGTTGCAGCTCCAAAGATCATCGAGTTGCCGCACGGCCGTCGGGCATGCACGCATCACACCAATGTTGTTGCATCGCATTCAAGGTGCCATCTTGTCACATCATACCGGAAAGCAATAAGAAACCAACGCATCAACTCCCCCCACAGTAAGGAAGACAGCATTAATTCCCCCCCTGCGCAGCCGTAAGGAACCAACACATTCACTCCCCATGCGTGTAAGGAACCGATGCGTCACCTTCCCTGCGACCCTTTTGTTTTCTTTGCATTACGCATTCAAGATACATTGAGAGTAAAGTGTCGCATTTACAACTTGACAGAACTGAGCTATTTTATAACATTTTTAAGTCTATTTTTGAGTACAGTATTGTGGATTTTTTTCATTTGGTCTCGTGTTAAGTCTATATAAAAGTACTTATTTTTATAATACGACCTGTGTGGTGTCCATCTGTAGTGTTGTCACTGTATTGCTGTATGTGTTCACAAATGCATTGCACACTGCCTCTGAGATAAGCCTGCCTGCTCGTGCCAAGCTACCAAGTGGTTGAGCATTGATTACTTTAGGAGTGTAGCCCCTTACCCTGACTAGATGCAAGGGTCCCTATTTGTCACAGGTACCGACCTATGCCAACTAGAAACCCCCAAATCTAACAATGATGTTTTCAGTTGCATTGAACTAGCACTTGGGTACTCACTAACATTTTCCCGGGGGCTGCCAAGTTTGGTCTTTAGTGTGACCGAGGGGAGCACTGATGCAGCACTGATGCCAGCGGGGGAGGGGTTGTAAAGTGGGTGTTGGGGAAGGGAAGCATTTATATCTACTGGCTGAAACCAATTGCGCAGTGTGGAACCAGAAAACCTGGGATGAATACCGGCTTCTCCTCTTGACCAAATTATGTGACCCTGGGCAATTGTTTTATTTCAATTTCCCTCCTTTTCTTCATTATCACATATAAAAGGACCTCTAAATATATGACTTCAGGATGCGTGCTGTACAAAATTATTGTTGTCGGGGGCAGGGGGATGTTTTTACATGTTTGCTGTCTTTAAAAATGAAGATGTTCCTAAAATTAAGGGCCTAGTTACTTCCTTTCCCTAACTGCAATT
Source organism: Lissotriton helveticus (assembly GCF_964261635.1). Lineage (NCBI taxonomy): Eukaryota > Metazoa > Chordata > Amphibia > Caudata > Salamandridae > Lissotriton > Lissotriton helveticus. Next base: position 1,375,268,634 of record NC_136069.1, on the reverse strand, counting down.
AACCTTTAAATAAGTGCTTGCTGTATATATATATTTTTTATGTTAGTGCTAAGTCGAGTAAACAGCAGCCCAGTGCTGCTGCTACTCAGGGGACCGCATGCAAAGGTCAGGAGGGCCGCAGGCAGCCCCTTGGCCGTACTTTGAGTATCACTGCACGAGCTTATTCAGCCACTAAGAGTGCCACATTGTCTAAAAATGCCGATATTGCTTTGTATGTTATAAGAACAGATCTATTTCCAATACCCACTTTTAATTGACTCAATTACTGGATCAAGTTTTGGATGAAAGAGTATTGTGTGAGACCCTGTGGTGGAGTGCTGGGACAGCAATGGGCATGTGGTTGCACTGAAAGTTCTACTCCCCAACATTGCCAGGTTCATTTGCCAAGCAGATTACGTTGGTAGGGATGGCATGATACATGTCACAGCAAATGATGGGTATGCACCTTTCTACTTTCTGTAGAGTTATTGCCAGTCCTGTGCCATGTGCCTGTCATACAGTGTCGGAAAGGGAGTCAAGGCCACCCACACTGCTCACACTCTCTCTTGCAGCTCCTCCATGTGCATCCAGAAAGACTATATTCAGATGCCTAAATGTGCAAATTATTCATACATTCTTGAGGTTGAATATATGTTTTCAGGATGGGTGGAAGCATAGCTCTGTGCCTGTGCAAATGCCATCTAGAAAGCTCTGAACCTGTTGATTTATCTTTTCTTCGGTCAGTGGACCTTATATTAGTTGCTGAAGAGGTATGAGGGATGTTAGACCTGGCATCATTGGCATGAGTCTTTCCTCCATTTTTTTGTATCTGTTTCCCTCCTCTGTTTACAATGTTTTGCTGAAATATTGCTTTGGGCACTGTGCCACTGCTGATCAGTGCCACAGTGCAAGTGCTCCCTATGTTAAATTGATACATTCATTGGATTCCATGTTTGGCTTATTTGGTTTACTGTCAGTCCCTAGTATAGTGCACCAGGAGTGCCAGGGCTTGTAAATACAAATGCTGCTGGTGGGCTTGCAGCACTGGTTGTGCTACCCACAGAAGCGGCCTAGAAAAATATGTCTAAGGTCTGCCATTGCAGAACCTGCGTGCAGTCTGGTACTGCCATGCTGACTGCGCAAGTACATCTACTTGCCAGTCCCTAAAACCTTCCCTTAAATTCATGTTAGTCATCCCTATGGTAGGCCCAAGGGCAGGGTGCATTGTAGGCATAAGATAGAACAAGCCCTTATGTGTGTGGCATGTCCTAATAGTGTATTACAGCCATTTTCGTTTTTCACTATTGTAAGGCTACCTGCTCTCCTTAGGCCAGACTGGGCTGCTGGAATTATTACACTATATAATCCTAACAGACTCAGAGAGTATGGTGGAAAGTCGAGTTTAGTATCCCTGAACTCAGAATTTGATAACACATCCTCTAGGATGGATGGTTTTTAGATTCTGAGTTTGAAACTAGCACTTTTAGAAAGTGACTAGTTTCTTGTCTAACTGTCTACCGGTCTCTGCTGGTTTTTGTGTGTGTGACAGGAGCTCGGTGGCTCCAGAGGGCTGAATGAGTCATTGTGGGGTGAATGAGGCATTTGCGTTTAGAGTGGGGGAAGAGTAGTTCCTGATAGCGTGCCCTGCCTTACACAATACTGGCTCCACCTCCTGCTGGGCGACTGATGGCCCTGCCCCTGCCAGTGATAATACTGGCTCCACCTCCTGCTGGACGGCTGACGACTCTGCCCTGCACAGTGAATAGGCCAGGTGCCTCTGCCTGGCAACACCCACAACAAACCCAGGATGGGGGGAATTCCCCTGCATTGACAAAGGGATCAAAGCAGAAAAGGGGTATAAGAGAAGGACCCCTGAACCAAAGAAGTTAGATCACTTCTGACAAGGAAACCTATACCAAGGACAAGAGGCCTGCTGATCCAAGGACTTGCCTACCCTTTCTGCCAGAGTGCTGTTTGCTGGGGGGAATCCTGCAGTTGCTTCTTTATTTTTGCCAAGGAACAAGGAGAGAGGAACTGAGTGTGTACTCTCAATCTTTGCCAAGAAAATCTCCAAGGGCTGGAAGAGTGCCAGTCTCCTGTTGAAGTCACAGGGCTAAAGGACTTCATCATCTGCTAAAATTGCCTGCTGCTGGAACTTGGGAGTCCAGCGCATCTGAAAGAAACCAGCAATCTCGACATCATCGGACGCCGCCGAATCCAGGTCGACATAGTGAGTAACGGCTCCAGTGTCCCGCACCTTCGACGCCGGCCGCCGGGCCCGATCGACGCCAGTAGCGATGCCGCTACCAATCGCCTCAACACCACAGCCCTTCTCGACGCCGTGAGCGCTGCTCACTCTTGCAACAAAGACATCGACGACGACGCTGTATCCTGCTTCGCCACCATGATTGCTGCTCCAACTTGACACCTGTCGACGCCGCTGCAGATCGCCCCGACTCCGAGGCCCGATCGACGCCGACGACTCGACGCCGGTACATCTCGACGCCGTGGATCATCGTTTGCTTCATTTTTCAAGGTACTGTGTTGGTGGGGTCTGTTTCGACTCCGGGCTCGACGTAGCGCTCCTCGCGGTCGACGCCGAACCTTGGGAATAACTTAGCCTCGACGTCGTGTGACTCCTGTGGGTGTTACATTGTTGCTAAGAACTGTGCTTAAAGAAGAAGATTGCTTTTGTTGCTAAAGAATACTTGCTAAAGAAGAAACTTAACCTGAACTAATATTATTTTTCCTTCCAAAGAGTATTTATTGAGATTGTGGTATATTTTTGTCGTTATTTGGTCTTGTGCTAAGCCTTATATAAACATCCTTATTTTTATAATACCTTCTGTGTTGTGTCCATTTGTGGTGTATTCACTTTATTACTGTATGTGGTCATAAATGCTTAACACACTGCCTCTGAGATAAGCCTGTCTGCTCTACCAAGCTATCAAGGGGATGAGCGGGGGTTATCTGAGTGTGTAATCCCCTTGCCCTGACTAGAGGAGGTGGGTCCTTATTTGTCAGAAGTGTATACCTCTGCCAACTAGAGACCAGCCGATTCTAACATTGTTGGTCAGCGGTGAGGATTTGAACTTTGCATTTATGACTCATGTGCAGTGATTAGTGTACATTGCATAGTGAAAGCAGACCATGGCGCAGCCACAATCTATTTTGGTAGGATATTCTATTTTTGTTCTCCGCTTTCCTGGAGCTTATGTTTTTTAACACTGCCAGTTTTGACTATGAGTGATGCCGGAGTCACTGCCCCTGTTGTTGTGGAGAAATTTGATAAAAATGTAATAAAGGACTACAAGAAAAAGGAGCTGGAAAAATTTTGCAAGCAGTTTAAAGTTCCTACAACAGGCCTAAATATAAGGAAGAATTTCTCAAAGCATTGGAGGCCTGGTTAGAGGCCAGAGATCCCTCTGATCTGGTGGTGGTACCGCCAGAGGGAAGGGAGGAGGAAGAGCCCGTGAATGGGCCAGTGTCCTCTCTCGGCAGCAGCGTTTCCTCCAAGGGTCTTTCTCCTGAAGAATTGGAAGACAGGGTGAAGGAACGAGAGTACCAGCTAGAAATGGCAAAACTTAAATTAGGAGGGCAGTTGGAGTTAGAGAATGCAAGAAGCAGGAGAGATGCTGAAATGGAGAGCAAAATGTTAGATTTTGAAAGAGAAAAATTAGCGTTTGAACATGAGAAAATGGTGAGGGAGATGGAGCTCAAAACTAAGAGTTTAGAATTGAATCCCTCTAGTGGCAGCATTCCATCTGGGCCTGCAGAAAGTAGGTTTTATTTTCCCAAAGATGTGATAAAAGATTTTCATAAGAATGAAAACATTGGCCAATGGTTTAAAGCATATGAGTTAGCATTGTTGGCCCACCGGTTCCCTGAGAAGGATTGGGGAGCGGGGTTGTGGGGTCACTTTGTCAATGAAGGGAGAGATACCTTGTTGGACATGCCTGTTGAGGATAGGATGTCTTATACTCATATGAAAGATGCTTTAATGTTAAGGTATCGTGTTTCAAAAAACAATGGTCCCAAACATTAGCAAGGATAGGACAATCCAAGTGAATATAGACCAAAATTGAAATCTATATTTTGCTGTCCAGCCGGACAGGTTTTTAATAGCATAAATGGTAATATATATCAAAAATAGTAGAGCAATTTACCAAGCGGGACACAGCCTGTGTCCAGCTTTCACATATACAAAACTAAATGACATACATACAAAGGCAAAGAAGGTCAGTCTGTAAGTATTTCACAGTTATAACAGACAATAATATGAAAAATACACTTTTTTGTGATCTTTTCAGTACATTATATCAATCATCATTAATGTTAAGGTATGGCCTAACTCCAGAAAAGTACCGACAAGCCTTTAGAGAATGTAAGAAATTGCCTGGTACTACGTGGGTTGAATATGTGTCATTTTTTTGCAGAGCCATGGATGGTTGGGTAAAGGGTAGCAAAGTGGAAAGTTATGATACTCTTTATGATTTTTTTGCTTGGGAGCACTTGTCTAAAAACTGTTTTCCAGAGCTACACCAGCACCTTATTGATAGCAAGATATCTAGCCCTAGAAAACTTGCTGAGGAGGCGGACCGCTGGGTCAGTATCAGGGTCCACAAGGGTCCAGTGGGAGACTCAGCCAAAGGTGGGCAGGGTCCCCAGCAGAAGAGTGGGGGGGACAGGGGTAAACAGAGGGAGTTTCAGAAAGGGCCCCAAAGTAATCCCCAAGGGAACCAAGGGAAGGGTTCCCAGCCTCCCCCAGTAAAGAAGCCAGAGGCCCCGACAGGTAAACCTGTTCCTAGGGGCCCAATGACCTGCTACGCTTATAAGCAGGTGGGACACCGTTATTATAATCCCAGTGTCCCATGAAGAACTCTAATGCACCACCACGTGCTTCCCCCGTCAGTTGGCGAGTGTAGCCCTGGGAGGGGAGGAGATGGTTGGCCCTGGTGGGAAGGGCCCCGCAGAGATGTCCCTGGTCTCTTTAGGAGACATGAAAATGGGTCCTCCACCCCCTCTGCTTAGTAACACTAATATATATAGGCAGTGGGTGACCATTAATGGCCATAGGGTGGAAGCTCTCAGAGACACCGGAGCGAGTGTGACAGCTGTCAAGTGTCACTTGGTGTCCAGAGAGCAGGTGGTCCCTCATGCATTCTACCCTGTTATAGCTGCTGACAACTCCCTGAGAGAGTGTGAGGTAGCTCAGGTTCCCTTTGAATGGGGGGGTCTCGGGTACTCTTCAGGTTGCTGTGAGGCCCGCCATGCCTGTTGACTGTCTCCTGGGCAATGATTTGGAGGACTCCCCTTGGGCTAAGGTGGAGCGAGAGACACATTTGAAAATTTTGGGTGTGCCAGAGTGGGTGTGTGCAACCACTCGGTCCATGACAGCTAGTAAGGGTGTTGATGGGGTTCTGGAGCCTGAAAGTATGGTCCAGGACCCAGCTGTGAGGAGAAGAGGCAGGGGGCGCGGGAAACCGTCCCCCATAGTTCCCACGGTCCAGGAGGAGGCAGACCTTGAGGGGATGCCCTGGAACCGACGGGGGAACAAGTAGCTGAACTGGGAGACCTGCCCGAGCTGACCCACTGGCAGCAGGATGGTGGTCCCTCCAGAGAAGAATTTTGTTCTGAGCAAAAAGTGTGCCCTTCTCTTGTGGGTATGAGGCAGCAGTCCTCAGCCCAAACAACAGGTGAGCAGGCAGGATCACATTTGGTCTACTGGGAGAACGACCTCCTGTATAGCGAGCCTAAGGCTGCTGAGCCTGGGTCAGCCCGAGTGCTGGTGGTACCCCAGCGCTTCAGAACCTTCCTACTGGGTTTGGCTCATGACGTTCCATTAGCTGGACATCTGGGGCAGGACAAGTGCAAAAAAAACAATTGATGGACAGAATGCAGAACAATGTCATACATTCACCCCAGTACAGAGACCTGGGCCTAAATCCATCGTTTTTTTGCACTCCACACCACCCCAGGTCAGACATGGCTATATGCAAATCAGCCTTGACCCTGTGCCTCATGGGAACAGTCCAGCCCGAACTGCCAAGCCATGTCTTTCCTGGACCAGAATCAAGCATCCAAAGACCGCTTTCTGGCTATCAGCCTTCATCAGCCTGGATAGCTTGACTCCAGTGGTGTGGAGAGCATGGGACTCACGTCTGAGCATACCCATCCCACTCGGGGTGACAAATGCAAAAACAACAATTGATGGACAGAATGCAGAACAATGTCATACATTCACCCCAGTACAGAGATCTGGGCCTAAATCCATCGTTTTTTTGCACTCCACACCACCCCTGGTCAGACATGGCTATATGCAAATCAGCCTTGACCCTGTGCCTCATGGGAACAGTCCAGCCCGAACTGCCAAGCCATGTCTTTCCTGGACCGGAATCAAGCATCCAAGGACCGGTTTCTGGCTATCAGGCTTCATCAGCCTGGATAGCTTGACTCCAGTGGTGTGGAGAGCATGGGACTCACGTCTGAGCATACCCATCCCACTCGGGGTGACAAATGCAAAAACAACAATTGATGGACAGAATGCAGAACAATGTCATACATTCACCCCAGTACAGAGAACTGGACCTAAATCAATCGTTTTTTTGCACTCCACGCCACCCCAGGTCAGACATGGCTATATGCAAATCAGCCTTGACCCTGTGCCTCATGGGAACAGTCCAGCCCGAACTGCCAAGCCATGTCTTTCCTGGACCGGAATCAAGCATCCATGGACCAATTTCTGGCTATCAGCCTTCATCAGCCTGGATAGCTTGATTACAGTGGTGTGGAGAGCATGGGACTCATGTCTGAGCATACCCATCCCACTCGGGGTGATAAATGCAAAAACAACAATTGATGGACAGAATGCAGAACAATGTCATACATTCACCCCAGTACAGAGATCTGGGCCTAAATCCATCGTTTTTTTGCACTTCACACCACCCCAGGTCAGACATGGCTATATGCAAATCAGCCTTGACCCTGTGCCTCATGGGAACAGTCCAGCCTGAACTGCCAAGCCATGTCTTTCCTGGACCGGAATCAAGCATCCAAGGACCGGTTTCTGGCCATCAGCCTTCATCAGCCTGGATAGCTTGACTCCAGTGGTGTGGAGAGCATGGGACTCATGTCTGAGCATACCCATCCCACTCGGGGTGATAAATGCAAAAACAACAATTGATGGACAGAATGCAGAACAATGTCATACATTCACCCCAGTACAGAGATCTGGGCCTAAATCCATCGTTTTTTTGCACTTCACACCACCCCAGGTCAGACATGGCTATATGCAAATCAGCCTTGACCCTGTGCCTCATGGGAACAGTCCAGCCTGAACTGCCAAGCCATGTCTTTCCTGGACCGGAATCAAGCATCCAAGGACCGGTTTCTGGCCATCAGCCTTCATCAGCCTGGATAGCTTGACTCCAGTGGTGTGGAGAGCATGGGACTCACGTCTGAGCATACCCATCCCACTCGGGGTGACAAATGCAAAAACAACAATTGATGGACAGAATGAAGAACAATGTCATACATTCACCCCAGTACAGAGATCTTGGCCTAAATCCATCATTTTTTTGCACTCCACACCACCCCAGGTCAGACATGACTATATGCAAATCAGCCTTGACCCTGTGCCTCATGGGAACAGTCCAGCCCGAACTGCCAAGCCATGTCTTTCCTGGACCGGAATCAAGCATCCAAGGACCGGTTTCTGGCTATCAGCCTTCTTCAGCCTGGATAGCTTGACTCCAGTGGTGTGGAGAGCATGGGACTCACGTCTGAGCATACCCACCCCACCCATTTTTATTGGCCCCAGATGAGAATCGATGTAGACATCCATTGTAAAACCTGCCAAACTTGCCAGGCAAGTGGGAAAAGCGGGCGGAAGCAGAAGGCTCCCCTCCAACCTTTTCCTGTCGTCAGTACCCCCTTTGATCGGGTGGGGATTGACATTGTGGGGCCACTGGATCCCAAGACAGCCATGGGCAACAGGTTTATCCTGGTCTTGGTGGACCATGCCACCCGGTACCTGGAAGCCATCCCTCTTCACACAGTGATGGCCCCCGTGGTGAGACGGGCACTGATGGGTGTTTTTTCCCGCATGGGGTTCCCCAGAGAGGTGGTGTCAGACCGGGGCACCAACTTCATTTCCAATTACATAAAATCCCTGTGGAAGGAGTGTGGGGTAACCCACAAGTTCACCACTCCTTACCACCCATAAGGTAATGGGCTGGTTGAGAGATTCAACCGGACCCTCAAAGGCATGATCATGGGTCTTGCAGAACCAATGAGGTGTAAATGGGACGTCCTCTTACCATGCCTGCTGTTTGCTTACCGTGAGGTGCCACAAAAGTCTCTAGGGTTCAGCCCCTTTGAGCTTTTGTATGGACACCCGGTAAGAGGACCTTTGAGTCTGGTCAAAGAAGGCTGGGAGCAATCTCCCAGGAAACATCCCCAGGATGTATAGAGTTACATGCTGGCCTTTAGGAACCAGACTCGGCGCTTCAGAGATCTTGCTCAGGCAAATCTGGAGGCCAACCAGGAAGAGATGAACCGGTGGTACGACCGGAATGCCACTCTGGTGGAGCTTCAACCTGGTCAGAAAGTTTGGGTCATGTCCCCTGTAGAACCTTGTGCGCTCAAGGACAGGTGGACTGGACCCTTTGAGGTTGTGGAGAAAAAGAGCGATGTCACCTACTTGGTGGACTTGAAGTCTCCCAGGAACCCCTTGAGGGTCCTGCATGTCAACCGGTTAAAGCCCCACTTAGAAAGGTCCGAAGTGGGCATGCTCCTAGCTACAGATGCTGGAATGGAGGAGGAGAGTGAGTCTCTTCCTGACCTCCTGTATTCAAAAGAGCAAGATGGGTCAGTGGATGGTGTTGTCCTCTCTGACACACTGACCCCTGAGCAGCAGAAAGATTTTCGCCAACTGTAGGGACAATTCCCTGATCTGATCTCCTTAACCCCTGGTGTCACTCAGTGGTGTGTCCATGATGTGGACACCGGGGACAGCACTCCTGTGAAGCACAAAGCCTACAGAGTGACTGATAAGGTCAGAGCCTACATCAAGGAGGAGGTCTCCAAGATGTTTGCCTATGGGGTGGTTGAGTCCTCTAGCAGTCCTTGGGCCATCCCAGTGGTCTTGGTCCCAAAGGCTGCAGCGCCTGGTGCTTCACCAGAACTTCGGTTCTCTGTGGATTACCGAGGACTCAATTCAGTCACCAAGACTGATGCGCACCCCATCCCCAGAGCGGATGAGCTCATAGATCGGTTGGGGGCTGCCCGGTACCTTAGTATGTTTGATCTAACGTCTGGGTACTGGCAGATCGCCTTGACTGATGGGGCAAAAGAGAGGTCTGCATTCTCCACACCAGATGGGCACTACCAGAACAGGGTTATGCCCTTTGGGATGAAGAATGCCCCTGCCACCTTCCAGAGGTTGGTCAACCAGGTATTGGCTGGACTGGAGGATTTCAGTGCCGCCTTCCTGGATGACATAGCAGTGTTCAGCGCCAGCTGGGAGGAACACTTGCGCCACCTTCAGGAAGTGTTGTTGGCCCTGCGCAGAGCAGGCCTCACAATCAAGGCAAGCAAATGCCAGATTGGGCAGGGTTCAGTGGTGTACTTGGGGCACCAAGTAGGGAGCGGCAAGGTGGCCCCCCTGAAACCCAAGATAGATACCATCCTGGCTTGGGCACCAGCCAAAACCCAGACTCAGGTGAGAGCCTTCTTAGGCCTCACGGGTTACTACAGGAGGTTTGTCAAGGGGTATGGCAACATTGTGCACCCCATGACTTCGCTGACTTCCAGGAAGCAGCCAAGACTTGTGATCTGGACTGACGCCTGTCAGACGGCCTTTGACACCCTGAAGACTGCAATGTGTACAGCACTAATACTCCAGGCCCCCAACCTTTCCAAGGAATTTATTGTCCAGACGGGCGCTTCAGAGCATGGCGCGGAGGCTGTTCTAGCACAGGAGAATGAGGAGGGCCGAGACTTACCTGTAGCCTTCATCAGTAGGAGGTTACTGCCCAGGGAACAGAAGTGGAGTGCGATAGAGCGAGAAGCCTTTGCTGTGGTCTGGGCGCTAAAGAAGCTAAGACCCTACCTGTTTGGGACTCACTTCCGGGTTCAGACAGACCACAGGCCCCTCAGATGGTTGATGCATATGAGGGGTGAGAACCCAAAGCTGTTGAGGTGGTCCATTTCCCTACAGGGGATGGACTTCAAGGTAGAACACCTCCCTGGTACAGATCACGCCAATGCTGATGGTCTGTCCAGATTTTTCCGCCTTAGTGCTGAGAACTCCCTAGGTGAAGGGTAGTTCTCCCCACATTTCAGCTGGCGGGGACACGTGTTAGACCTGGCATCATTGGCATTAGTCTCTCCTCCATTTTTTTTGTCTGTTTGCCTCCTCTGTTTACGATGTTTTGCTGGAATATTGCTTTGGGCACTGTGCCACTGCTGATCAGTGCCACAGTGCAAGTGCTCCCTATGTTAAATTGATACATTAATTGGATTCCATGTTTGGCTTATTTGGTTTACTGTCAGTCCCTAGTATAGTGCACCAGGAGTGCCAGGGCTTGTAAATACAAATGCTGCTGCTGAAGGGCTTGCAGCACTGGTTGTGCCACCCACAGAAGCGGCCTAGAAAAATATGTCTAAGGTCTGCCATTGCAGAATCTGCGTGCAGTCTGGTACTGCCATGCTGACGGCGCAAGTACACCTACTTGCCAGTCCCTAAAACCTTCCCTTAACTTCATGTTAGTCACCCCTATGGTAGGCCCAAGGGCAGGGTGCATTGTAAGCATCAGGTAGGACAAGCCCTGGTGTGTGTGGCATGTCCTAATAGTGAATTACAGCCATTTTCGTTTTTCACTATTGTAAGGCTACCTGCTCTCCTTAGGCCAGACTGGGCTACTGGAATTATTACACTATATAATCCTAACAGACTCAGAGAGCATGGTGGAAAGTCGAGTTTAGTATCCCTGAACTCAGAATTTGATAACAGATCCTTGAGGATGGATGGTTTTTAGATTCTGAGTTTGAAACTAGCACTTTTAGAAAGTGACTAGTTTCTTGTCTAACTGTCTACCGGTCTCTGCTGGTTTTTGTGTGTGTGACAGGAGCTGAGTGGCTCCAGAGGTCTGAATGAGTCAGTGTGGGGTGAGTGAGGCATTTGCGTTTAGAGTGGGGGAAGAGTAGTTCCTGATAGCCTGCCCTGCTTGGCACAATACTGGCTCCACCTCCTGCCGGACGACTGATGGCCCTGCCCCTGCCAGTGACAATACTGGCTCCACCTCCTGCTGGGCGGCTGAAGACTCTGTCCTGCACAGGGAATAGGCCAGGTGCCTCGTCCTGGCAATACCCACAACAAACCCAGGATGGGGGGAATTCCCCAGCAAGGACAAAGGGATCAAAGCAGAAAAGGGGTATAGGAGAAGGACCCCTGAACCAAAGAATTTAGATCACTTCTGACAAGGAAACCTATACCAAGGACAAAAAGCCTGTTGATCCAAGGACTTGCCTACCCCATCTGCCAGAGTGCTGTTTGCTGGGGGGAATCCTGCAATTGCTTCTTTATTTTTGCCAAGGAACAAGGAGAGAGGAACTGAGTGTGTACTCTCAAGCTTTGCCAAGAAAATCTCCAAGGGCTGGAAGAGTGCCAGTCTCCTGTTGAAGTCACAGGGCTAAAGGACTTCATCATCTGCTAAAATTGCCTGCTGCTAGAACGTGGGAGTCCAGTGCATCTGAAAGAAACTAGCAATCTCGACGTTGTGAGTAACGGCTCCAGTGTCCCGCACCTTCGACGCCGGCTGCCGAGCCCGATCGACGCCAGTAGCGACGCTGCTACCGATCGCCTCGACACCACAGCCCCTCTCGACGCCATGAGCGCTGCTCCCTCTTGCAACAACGACATCGACGACGACGCCGTATCCTGCTTCGCCAACATGAGCACTGCTCCAGCTTTACACCTGTCGACGCCGCTGCAGATCGCCCCGACTTCGAGGCCCAATCGACGCCGACGACTCGACGCCGGTACATCTCGACGCCGTGGATCATCGTTTGCTTCATTTTTCAAGGTACTGTGTTGGTCGGGTCTGTTTCGACTCCGGGCTTGACGTAGCGCTCCTCGCGGTCGACGCCGAACCTTGGGAATAACTTTGCCTCGACGTCGTGTGACTCCTGTGGGGGTTACATTGTTGCAAAAAACTGTGCTTAAAGAAGAAGATTGCTTTTGTTGCTAAAGAATACTTGCTAAAGAAGAAACTTGACCTGAACTATTATTATTTTGCCTTCCAAAGAGTATTTATTGAGATTGTGGTTTATTTTTGTCATTATTTGGTCTTGTGCTAAGCCTTATATAAACATCCTTATTTTTATAATACCTTCTGTGTTGTGTCCATTTGTGGTGTAATCACTTTATTACTGTATGTGGTCATAAATGCTTAACACACTGCCTCTGAGATAGGCCTGTCTGCTCTGCCAAGCTACCAAGGGGGTGAGCGGGGGTTATCTGAGTGTGTGATCCCCTTGCCCTGACTAGAGGAGGTGGGTCCCTATTTGTCAGACGTGTATACCTCTGCCAACTAGAGACCAGCCGATTCTAACAAGGGAGTTCACATCACTTTCAATTATCATAACACGTGAGCAAAGGTAGTCATGCAATAGGGGCAGAACTACTGAATGTTATGTTATGTTATGTTACGCACATTTATATTGCGCACAGCTGCCCAAGCTAAGGGGCGTCCTGGCGCATGGCAGGAAATGTGCAACAATTACCAAAAACACAACACATAAAAACGGGAAGGGCATTTAAAAAAGAAAGGTTTTCAAAGCTTTACGAAAAGCTAAAAGATCGTCTGATAGCCGCAGGTCCGCTGGGAGGGAGTTCCAAAGCTCGGCTGCCCTGACCCGGAAGGATCGGCCACCAACCCGACACAGCCTGTATCGAGGGATCACGGCAAGAGCTTGGCCTCCAGATCTCAGAGAGCGGGAAGGAACATACCAAGACAGAAGATCTGCAAGAATTGGCGGGCCTACTCCCCTCAAGATCTTAAACGCCAAACACAGCACTTTAAACTGGATGCGTGACTTGATGGGGAGCCAGTGCAGTGATCTCAGGACACCAGAGACGGAGCTTGTTCGAGGTAAGCCAACAATGGCTCTCGCCGCAGCGTTCTGCACGCGTTGGAGGCGGGTAGTCTCAGCCACATTGGTCCCTACCAGGAGAGAGCTTGCGTAGTCCAGGCGAGATAACACAGTGGCCTGGACTATCAGCTGCCTGGTGCCACGGTTAAAGAACTTCAAAATGGGACGCAGCGACCGCAAGATACCAAAACAGCAGGCCGCGATTTTCTTCGAATGGCCCACAAAACTAAGAGCAGGGTCCATCCATACTCCCAAGTTCTTTAGTTCAGTGACCGGGCGAGGGACCGGCCCCAGTTCAACGGGCCACCACTTGTCCCCCCACAGTTCCGCCCTCCTGCCGACGATCATGATCTCTGTTTTCTTTGCGTTGAGCTGGAGACAGTTGTTCTTCATCCAGCTTGCCACCGCCCTAAGACCACTCTGAAACCTGGGGGCGTCCCGGTCCGCATCCCCGCTGATCGTAACCGCTAGCTGAGTGTCGTCAGCATACGAGACCATGGTCATGTCCCATTGCTTGACGATCTCAGCCAGCGGTCTCACGTATAGATTGAACAATGTGGGGCTCAGCGAGGAGCCTTGCGGGACCCCCTGTCTCAGCGGATGGAATTGGGACTGGAACGGTGGCAGGGCAACGCTAAAGAAACGATCGTTCAGGAAGGAGCGAAACCACTGGAGGGCAGTGCCACCCAGCCCGATCTCTTCCAGGCGATGCAACAGGATAGGATGGGACACAGTATCAAACGCGGCGCTCAGGTCTAATAAAACGAGCGCCGCTGTCTGCCCCGCATCCATCACTGTGCGAAGGTGTTCCGCCATGGAGAGAAGGGCGGTCTCCGTGCTGTGGCCAGCACGGAAGCCGTTCTGGGTGGGGTCCAAGATGTTAACCTGGGTGAGGTGGGCCGAAAGAACTTTGTTGACATGGGCCTGCAATACTTTGGTAGGCCAAGGGAGCAAAGAGATAGGCCGATAATTTTCGGGCTTATCTGGGTCTAGTGAGGGTTTCTTTAAGATGGGAGAAACCACCGCCCGCTTCCAGCTAAGGGGAACCGTGCCAGACTCCAACGAGATGTTGATCAGGGAGTGCACCACGGTCCGACCCACGAACGACTGATCTCTGAAAAGAGTCGAACTAAACGGGTGAGCGGGGGACCCAGATTTGACCTGCTTCGCCAAGATGTCAAACCCTTCAGATGTCAACAGGGGCAGCGCGTGCAAGGCAATATCTCCATAGATGTTGGTCGGAGACTCCACTGGGGGCCCTGTAGATGGAAAGGTCTTGTAGATGTTTTGGACCTTGTCCTGGGAGAACACAGCAAGGGCCTCACAGTGCGCGGTGGAGCCGATCGTCGGGGCACCGGGGCGTTTAGCTAAAAGATCCTTCATCAGTTTAAAAATAGTTTTCGAGGGGTTAGAGCTGTTGCCAACTTCGGCGGTGTAGTAAATTGCCCGAGCTCGGCAAACAGCCCGGTGGTAAGATTTGACGGAGGCGAGATAAATAGCTTTTTTCTCCATATCGTACGCCTTCCGCCAAGCCCTCTCTGCACGCCTACAATTGCCCTTGAGTGCACGTAGGGCGCCATCGTACCACGGGCTAGAGTCTCTAGAACTGATCTTGCAGGCGGTAAGAGGAATAAGCGCGTCTAGCGCCTTGGAGATCCAAGCGCAGAACCCATCGTAACCTGAATCAACAGTTACAAACGGATCTAATGGCTCTGCAGCGAGGACACGGTGCAAATCCTCCAGCCGTAATTTACTCCAATGCCGCCTTACGACCAGTTTTGCAGGGGGGATAATAATCCTTCCCGGCAAGGGGGTACTGATGGCAACCAAAGAATGGTCTGTCCAGCCAAGTGGTGAGACGGCAGTGACAGAAGCATCTGCCAAGTTGGTAAAGAAGGGATCTAGCGTATGACCACCGGTGTGGGTGAACTGTTGAACAAGTTGCGTCAGCTGAAGGGCCTCCAAGTCCGCGAGAATGCCACTGACCGCGGGGATGTTAGGTCTGTCGAAATGGAGGTTGAGGTCCCCCAAGATAGAGAAATTGGGACAGCCTACCACCAAGGAGCTAACCACATCAGGGAAAGCAGCACGAAACGCCACCTCACTCCCTGGGGGGCGATAAACCACCATCCCTGAGAGTGAAAAATGTGGGGTGACAAGAATCTTGAACACCGCACTTTCACATCCCGCAATGGTCAATGCAGACCAGCTGCAGGTGAAGCTGGATCGAGTAGCAAGGGCAATTCCCCCTCCCCTGGTAGACCGATTAAGGGTGAAGACTGTATAGTCAGAGGGGAATGCCAGATTGATGATGGCTGCATCGTCATCTTTCAGCCATGTCTCAGTGATGGCCACGATGTCCGGGCCTTCTTCCTGTAACAGGTCAAATACGGCCTGATAATGAGACACCAGAGACCTGGCATTGAGACTGAAGATGCGGAGGGCATGCTCAGGATGGTTGCTACAGACGTCCGCCACCGAGTGCATAGATACGATGGAGGTAGGTCGCTCCAGAGACCACTGGCAGCCGGCACAGTGGTAGGGGCCAGCTAAAGGATGTACAGGAGGAGGACTGCAACTTGCAGTCCGTCGTCCGAAGTCCCGCAGAATGTCACTGGAGTACACCAGCATGGCTGGAAAAGGCAGTCCACAAACCACACTAGCAGGGCCTGGCCCGAGTCCTGCGCGTCCTAAGCGCGGACGGGCGCAGACGGGCAGGACTCAGGCACGACTCCGGCTAAGCGACGGCGTCCCACTGCGCGTTCCCGCTGCGCGGAGAGGACGACTTTAAATAGGCGTCCCCTGGACCGAAGCGAGCGTCAGTACGCTCAAAGATGGCGCCCGCCAAAAGCGCCGAAGCCCCAATCTAAGATGGCGCCTGAAGCTGATGAGATGAGCCACCCTCGGGACCCGGACCCGCCAAAGCGGCGGTGCGATAATCTTTTAAGTGCAGGTAAGAGGAAGGTGGGACCCCTATCCCCAGGTAAAGCAGAAGTCCAAAGAAAAAATTACACGCTGGCAAACACCAACAGGAAAGCAAATATTAAAACACAGCGCTGAAATGTGACGCACTAAAAGCAAAAGTCACAGCAGAACCTGACCTGATGGAGTAAAAGGGTTCTATTACAAGCTCAGAAACAAATTGATATAGATGAGGCTCAGAAGCATATTATAAAAGTATAGAATCACAAGCATAAATCTGAATCTCCTGATAAAATTCAGCCTAACTCATAAGAATCATATCAAAAGTTCTGTGGTTGCTATACAAAAAATGAGGAAGAGGATCTGAAGATTAAACTGCAAGGTTTGATCCTCCTGCCTACTCATTAGTATATCTAAAGAAATCTAACTTATCCTATTCTATATTAAAATAGGAAAATCCTGATAAGCCTTGGGTAAGCAAGGAACAGGTATTAGTATTATGGACTCTTGTGTAAAGACCTCCACGTCTATAGAAGGTTTAGCATAAAGTCACATAGTGAGAGGAATAGCAAAAGAGGTCTGCTCTTCATGAAATCCTCAGAGTTTCTCCTCTCTAGCTAACAATACAACACGTATTAACACACAAAATATTCAAGGTAATCAACGTCATCATCTCCAGTACATTTCCATCTTACTTGGTCGAAATTGGCAGCATTTAGCTCTTCTCTCATACCTTCAATTGGGTACATTTGATTACCCTTAAGCATTGTTTCTCTGTCATGAGAACCCATCCTCAACTTCTTCCTGCCAAATGATTCCTCCTGTACCTTACTATTACTACAAATAAACAATGCCTTTTTACTAACTAATGAACCCTTGTCTCTGCACCTGCAGAGGAAAGAACATGCAAGCAAAATAATTCTGACATGAAAGTCAAAAATTTAAACTTGTAAACTTAAGGCCTCTAATTATGCTAAGTTGGCACAGCAGTTAAAGTGCAATTGACATTTGAATATAGGTGAACACATATTCACAATTAGTATATATAATTAAGGGAATGTGGAATAAAGTCATGATTACATATAACTGTGTGTTACATCTTAAAACATTAATATAGATATGAACGAGAACTACATGTTACGAGAAATCTTCAACCTTAGTAGGCACACATTACATTTTTCTATTATGGTTCTATCATGGAAAATTTCAATAATACAATTGAAACTTCATTGTTTATTGGAATATTAGACCACACAAAATATAATAAGTACCAAACTGAGAAATCAACATGAATAGGTGACATGTAAGGTTGGAGACAAAATTAAGCTGCTCCAATCCCCCTTGTGATGGTGAATTAAGCCATTACATTTAATATCTAGGTCGTATCAGATAACCAACTAAATCCTTGTGGTCTTAATTGCCTTTTGTCTATGTTCTTCTAGACTTTTCATATTGTCATAATGATCACTCTGTTTGTCCTGTAATTCCACATCTGTTCTCTTTCGTTTAACTCCCTTCTTTCCCTTCACCCTTTTGTACACCTTAAAAGACACCACTACAACTATTGCTCAAAGATCAGTCATTATAAGGGGTTTCAAGATAGAGCCCACTATTCCACTTCCCAAGTTTCCAAAACAGTTTCCCACTGCACTAAGTCCATTTCCTATTGCTTTCCATGCACCTGTCACTGCCTAACCAGTGTAGGTCTGTAATATTCTTGATATACTTCTGTAAATCCTTGCTATTACCAGGAATATAAGTACCGTACTGCAGAACTTTCAAAATTTGGCAGATTCTGACCTCTTTTGCGAGAAGAATGTCTAAGGCAATTCTATTCGGCAAAAACATAGACCTAATAGCAACCATTTCAGTATCTACAAGTAACAAAGCTCCTGCCATATTAGTGGACAGCTTATCAACTATGTTAGACCGTTTTCAAATCTTAATGTCATTCAGTATCATACATACATTTGGAATAATTGCTCCAAAAATATCTTTCTCCAGTACTAGCCCCTCTTTTGGGTCTATTTTTCTTTTCCCACACAGGATGATCAAAATTCGCTACATCATATATCTTGGGAAAGACTCCTAAGGTAACATGTGCCATACCATCTCTTGGGAAATTTAAAATAAGCATTTTTCCCACAAACAAAATAAACTCCAGGAATCACAGAATCGTCTTCATCTAAATATAATTCCCATTAGTCTCTAGTTTCAAATGTATGATCACATTCACATTTCCAATAAACGAAGCATCCAACTTGCTCTTATCATTCTGTATACATTATTTCTCTGTATGCTGCCAATATATGGATGATGCTCCTGTACTTCCTGCTGTGCTGTTTGATGATCCATCTCCTCTTGAACCATTGTGGGTATTCTAATTAATCCAGTGACATTATGTATCTCTGGTTAGGGCCTATCTTCTACTAGATCTAACAATGTCTTCTCAACATCAGTCAACAAGCAAGTTAATTTATGTCTATGGGCATAGGCTGTGTCTAATGTTTTGATATGGACAAAGTATCTTTGAACAGTGTCACTTATTTGGGAATATGCATATTCATTCAATTGTTTAAACGTAGGAACTTCTGAGAGGACTAAATTATAATTTGAATAACAGTACTGGAAATGGCCCTGTCTATAGACAAAAACTCAATAAAAGACTACAGGCAATACCATACATCATAGGTATATTGTGAAAAGGTATGCCTTCAGCCACTGAAGCAGGAAATTGCATACAAAAGTAGCAATCACTCGCATCCATGGTGTTGATACATTTGTAAAGAAATCTATTATATTCATTCAAAGTGTATTTCGCTTTAGATAGATCCGTGTCTGGGGGGAGGCGCTACTGATCGAACAGCCAGGTCTTGAGTATCCTCCTGAAGGTCAGCCGGTCTTGGGTCTGTCGTAGGCTCAGTGGGAGGGTGTTCCATGTCTTGGCGGCGAGGTGGGAGAAGGATCTCCCACCGGTGGTTGTTCTTCGGATGCATGGGACAGTGGCAAGTGAGAGGTCGGCAGAGCATAGCTGGCAGTTGGGGATGTAGAAGGAGAGCCGTCTGTTGAGGTAGGCTGGGCCGGTCTTGTGGAGTGCCTTGTGTGCATCGGTGAGGAGATTGAAGGATATCCTCTTGTTGACGGGGAGCCAGTGCAGGTTTCTCAGGTGGGGTGTGATGTAGCCGTGGCATGGTATGTCGAGGATCAGTCATGCCGAGGCGTTTTGGATGCGTCGTTTGATGAGCTTGGTCGGGACTCCTGCGTAGAGGGCGTTTCCGTAGTCTAGTCTGCTGCTGACGAGTACCTAGGACTGTCTTTCTTGTATCTGTCGGATCCATCTGTAGATCTTGCGGAGCATGCAGAGGGTGTTGAAGCAGGAGGAGGAGACGGCGTTGACTTGCTTGGTCATTGAGAGCGTTGAGTCGAGGATGATTCCCAGGTTGCGTGCCTGGTCGTGGGTGTCGGGGCTTGCCCCCACTGCCGGCGGCCACCAGGAGTCGTCCCAGGCTGAAGGGTTGGAGCCGAGGATGAGGACCCCCATCTTGTCAGAGTTCAGCTTCAGACGGCTGTTCTTCATCCTCTCCCTTGGTGAGGGAGAGGATCAGCTGAGTGTCGTCGGCGTAGGAGATTATGTTGAGGTTGTGCTGTCATGCTACAAAAGCGAGCGGGGACATGTAAATGTTGAACAGCGTCGGGCTGAAGGAGGATCCCTGGGGTAGGCCGCAGATAATCTCGGAGGCTTTGGAACGGAAGGCGGAGGTGGATGCTCTGCGTTCTGCCGGAGAGGAAGGAGGTAGTCCAATACAGAGCCTTGTCTCGGATCCCTGCAGCATGGAGGCGTGTGCGTAGTGTGCGGTGGCAGACGGTGTTGAAGGCGGCAGAGAGGTCTAGGAGGATGAGTGCTGCAGTCTTGTTGTTGTCCAGGAGGGTCCTGATGTCGTCGGTGGCGGCGATGAGGGCAGTGATGGTTGCTGTGGTTGCTGTGAAACTGTGACTGGGAAGGGTCCAGGATTCTGTTTTCTTCGAGGTATCAAGTTAGCTGTCTGTTGACGGTTTTCTCGATGACCTTGGCAGGGAAGGGGAGCTGAGAGATGGGCCGGAAGTTCTTGAGGTCTCTTGGGTCTGCCTTAGGTTTTTTGAGTAGGGCGTTGATCTCGGCATGTTTCCAGATCTCTGGGAAGGTCACGGTCTCGAGGGAGAGGTTGATGACGTTGCGCAGGTGGCGATGGAGCTGCTTGCTCTGTTGAAGACGTGGTTCGGGAATGCGTCTTACTGAGAGCCGGAGTGGATTGTGCGCATGGTCTTGATGGTATCATCGATGCTCATGCTGGCCCAGGCTAGCAGGGGGTCATGGTCGATGGTGTGCGGAGGGTCTGTTGTGTTGCTGTCTGTTGGGACTGTCTGGGTGTTGAAGCTGTTGTGGGTGCCTATTATCTTGCGGTGGAAGAATGTGGCGAGGGAGTATCACAGGGCTTGCGACTGCGGGATGTCGTTGGTGTTGGAGCTGGGGTTGGAGAGTTCCTTCACAATGTTGAAGAGCTCTTTGCCATTGTGTGCGTTGTTGTCGAGGCGGTCTTTGAAGGAGGTCCTCTTGGCTGCCCTGATGAGGTGGTGGTTGCGGATGGCGTCCTTGTGTGCTGCGTGGCTGTCCAGAGTTTGTTCACCTTGCCATTTCGTCTCTGGTTTCCGGCAGGCTTGCTTGGAGGCTAGGAGCTCTGGGGTGAACCAGCTGACCCTCTTGCTGATGTCTCTGTGGGGGGGTTTCTTCAGCGGGGCGAGGGTGTTGGCGCAGTCCTCTATCCAGCATCTGAGGCTGTGGGCAGCGTCGTCGGTGTTGGAGGGTTCAGTGGGCTGAGAGCGAGGTTTGCATGTAGTTGGTCTTCAGTGATTTTGCTCCAGCAGCTGCGGGGGATCTGTTGGGTGTGGTGGTGTGTGGTGGGTTTCTGGAATGCGAAATGCATTTAGCAGTGGTCGGTCCAGAGGAGTTTGATGGTGTGGCTGACGGAGACATGCGGGCTTGAGGAGAAGACGGGGTCGAGTGTGTGGCCGGCGGAGTGGGTGGGCGTTGTGACGAGTTGCTTCAGTCCGAGGTTGGCGAGGTTATCGATCAGGGTTGTGGAGTTGTTGTCGTTGTTGTTCTCAAGGTGAAAGTTGAGGTCTCTGAGGAGGATGTAGTCGGTGGAGGTCAGGGCGTGTGTGCTGATCAAGTTGGCGTTGTAGTCGCTGAACTGGGGCGGGATCCGGGGGGTCGGTAGACGAGGGTACCTCTGAGGGTGGAGTTAGGGTCTGTGTGGATCTGGAAATGCATGTGTTTGGTGGTGCTGAGCGAGTCGTCGGTGCTAGTCGAGACCCTGATGCTGTTCTTGTGGACAATGGCGATTCCTCCTTCGACTCCGTTGGTGCAGTCTCTGTGGGTGATCTTGTAGCCGTCTGGGATGGCTAAGGCGATGTCGGGTGCGGAGGAGTCGTTAAACCAGGTCTCTGTCAGGAAGGCGACGTCCGGGGATGTTGTGTCGAGCAGGTTCCAGAGCTCGACAGAATGCTTGTGTGCGGAGCGGGTGTTCAGTAGTATGCATCGGAGGTGGTTGGGGTCTTTCTTGGCGGGTGGTTCGTCAGCTCTGAGGCTGGGTAGCTGCAGTTCTGGCAGGTGAAGGGGCCGTGTGTGCATTTCGGGGCAGCCTTGGAGCAGGTGTGGCTCCGTCCAGAGCTCAGAGCATGCAGAGTGCTGGTGTTGTAGTGGTGGCGATCGTCGTGGTAGGTGCGGGGCCACGGGCTCTGTTGCTGGGCACGGTCCAGGCGTGGACGGGCGCAGATGGGCTTGTCTTATGCGCGCTAGCGGCGCGGCTGCTCAGCGGCCGGCATATATGGGAGGTGGGAGGGAGGAGCAGCTGGGAGGCGGGAAGCGGGGGCAGGGAATGGGCAGTGGGCAGACAGGTGGCAGGGCCGCAGGGGACGCAGTGGTGAGGGCGGTGAGGGACATCAAAAGTAACAGAAGGTAAAAGGGCACAAAAACGAGTGGAACAGAAGGCAAAATGGGTCCAGAAACGAGGTAAAAACGAGTGGCACAGAGGGCAGAAGGGCACAAAAACGAGTGGAACAGAGGGCAGAAGGGCACAAAAAAAGTGGAACAGAAGGCAAAAGAGGCACAAAAAGGAGGGAAAAACGAGTGGCACAGAGGGCAGAAGGGCACAAAAACACAAGTGGAACAGAGGGCAGAAGGGCACAAAGAACGAGTGGAACAGAAAGCAAAAGGGGCACATAAACACGGGAAAAATGAGTGGCACAGAAGGCAGAAGGGCACAAAGAACGAGTGGAACAGAAGGCAAAATGAGCCCAGAAACAAGGTAAAAACGAGTGGCACAGAAGGGAGAAGGGCACAAAAAACGAGCGTAACAGAAGGCAAAAGGGGCACAAAAACGAGGGGAAAACGAGTGGTACAGAGGGGAGAAGTGCACAAAAAACGAGTGGAACAGAGGGCAGAAGAGCACAAAAAACAAGTGGGCCAGAAGGCAAAAGGGGCACAAAAACAAGAGAAAAATGAGTGAAAAATGAGTGGCACAGTAGGCAGACGGGCACAAACAAGTGGAACAGAAGACAAAAGGGGCACAAAAACGAGGGAAAAACGAGTGGCACAGATGGCAAAAAGGGCAGAGAAATACCGGAAAAATGAGTGGCACAGAGGCAAAATACAGAATACAGAAATACAGGGGCAGCTAAGAGCAGACGGCAGAACGGGCAGAGAGGCACGGGGGCAGCAAGAGGAACAGAAGGGAAAACAGGGCAGATATATTGGGGCAGCGAGGGGTACAGAAGGAAAGACCGGTCAGAGAGAGCACAGGGACAGCGAGGGAAACAGATGGAGGAAAAAGGGGCACGGACCCCGTACAGGCAGCGGGGGAAGACAGACAACAGCAGTCACAGACACAACAATGAAAATACAGGCAATACAATAAAAGCAGTAAAGCGGAAGATGAACAAACCTACCTACGGCCTACCACTGGCCACCAGGAATGAGGCGCAGGTGGCAGCCTGCGGGTGGTGGAGGGCCTCGAACTTTCTCAGCAGTGGCAGCTGGGGCAGGGAAACACAGGTGGTGCTCTGCGGAGGGGGAGCGACCTACCTGGTGGGTTCAAGGGTCGCAAATGGCTACTATAACTAAAATAGCAATACCTACTATGTATCTACGTATATATGTTAATATGAGCTAGTTTCCACAACTTCCCTAAAGTCAGACCAGTAGGTGGAGAACAGCAGCAGCAGATTAGTTTCTGTCGGTCTTCTCCAAAACAAAAGCAAAATCAAAGTGAAAAGGACATGCAAGAACTTTATACAGAAATATTCACAAGCCTTCCTTAGCCCTACTCTATGTTCTTCTGAGAGCAACCCTATTTTTATTCTTCTTCCACTCAGGCCTAGGTAATCTTCTTAATGATTATAACAAAAAGTCATTCAATCTCTCTCAGAATGTAGTGCCCAAGTTCAGTGATAACTAGTTCCAGTATGACATTTCAGTTCATCAAGTAGCACAGGGAATTCCCTCAAATCCAGAAAGGGAAATTTAGCTACATCCATGATAAGATATATCAAAGCGTTTTACCTTGTCCACAAAGGAAAATCAAATGTGAGATGAAATTGGAGAACAACTTCCAGATCTTGCAACCAGATGTTCACCGTTATCATTTGTAGCAAGATGTGTCCATTCAGGGGAAAAGTATCTCCGACAAGGCACCCTCAATCTCTTTGGTCTTCTCAAAGCAGGCCCTCCACCTTTGTCACCACTCAAATCAGATTATTCAGATGTTTCAGGACTAGCTGGAAGTTCACGTTCAGTCAACAACTTCAGTCTCCCTCTTTCTTGCTTTTTGGGCCCTCATTCCCTCGCTGTCACTTGCGGTTCTACAACACTAGGTACTTCGCTAGAGCCTGACTATGTCTCGCTTATATACCACAGGTTCCTCCAGAATCAACATCACCTATTGACTCAAGAAGACTCCCCTCAGACCAATCAAGTTCGGTTTCAGGCTCTGACTGATCCCCCACAGCTTGACTAACCTGCTCCCATGGCATCTCAACCACCGCTGGTGCTTCTGGGAGAGGTGCTGTTATTTCATCAAGGAGACACTGAACTCTGCAAGTGTGGGCTGCGTGCACCCAGTTGGGGACACCTCCGCACTACAAAGCAGTTGTGCTGCTCCTGATGAGGAGAGGCTGTGGCTGCTTCAACCTGATGAGACACAGAACATACCACATCAGCCAATCCTTTGCAGTATTAAAAAGAATCATGGTATCTGTGATATTAGAAGTGCATTTGCAGGTACAGCTGGCAATCGCATAGCCCTCCCCATTATAATTCATGGGACGACAATCCTGTTCTCCAATCAGGAAAACTGTGAAAACTCATCAACACAAGAGGCAAATCATCAGGCCATTTCAGAGATGTCGAAGCACACACTGTGGCCACTCTGGATTTTAGTGTTCCATTGACCTGCTCCACAATGACAGAAACCTCAGATTGATAACTGCAATGTAGTCTCAGCTCCACATGCAGTGCTGCACACAACATTCTCAGGACATCATTATTAAAATGAGTTCCTCAGTCTGACTACCAAAAAGTTGGAAATTCTAACCTGGGGATAAGTTCCCGGAATAATAGTTTAGCTACAGTGAGACTTTAATTTCTCCTAGTTGGGTATGCTTCAATCCCACTTGAAAACCTGCACACCACCAACAGGATGTATCTCAGCCCATTGCACACAGGCATTTCAATCAAATTTAGCTGCAACTTGTTGACTGACCTGACTTTTCTATGTGACTCAGTATAACTGCAGTGCTTTTCCCTATATTCATCTGTTCACAACCGACACATCTGCGACACAAAGCGTCTGCTATTAATCTGAATTTGGGATTAAACCAGGTCTGTTGAAACAGCCAAATCATGTCATCTCTGCCCACATGCATTGGTCCACGATAATGGCAACAAACTGCTAGGCAACACAGGTCTTACAGCTCCTGAAACCCAAATGTCGTCATCTCTCTTTACACACCTGGCTTTACACAACTCTGCTGTTCTGTCTCTGCCACTTCTTCTTGCAACCTCTTAAATTCCTCCCACGCATGAGCACTTGTTAGCAAAAAGTTGTGATCAGTTTCATCGACTCCCTCATTGGTGAAATCCCCATTAAAATTAAAAGCGTTATGAGCACAGTATTTTGCGACTTCATATGAATACCTGTTGCCAACGATCACATAATCATCTCCCTTCCAATGTGCGGAACATTTCACAACCACAACTTGGAAAGGCAACTACAAAGCCTCCAACAGCTTCCGCACTTGTTCTTCAGTGCAAATGGGGAAACCTGACGAGGCAATGAACCCCCTTTGAGCTCATAACTGTCTGAAGTCATGCACGACACCAGAGCCATACTGACTATCAGTGAAAATCTTCACTTCAGCTGGTATGAAACACAGCATGCTCTGGTAAGGGCAATTATTTCAGCCAGCTGAGCATAGAATACTCCATGTAGCCAGGCAGCTTCCAATAATCCTGAAACTGTACAAACTGCAAAAGCAACTCTCAGAGTCCCCTCTTGGTCTCGCAAACATGAGCTATCCACAAACAGTGCATAATCAGATTCAGGCAGTGGTTCATCTTGTATATTTGGTCTTGGCTTGGTGCAAAGTTCAGTAACATCGAGACAGTCATGTTCTACTTCATCAGGATCAACATTCTAATCAGGAAGGGTTAGTAAAGTGGCAGGGTTCAAAACAGCACAACACCTTAACGTTACGTTTTCCACAGCAACAGTAATAAGCTGCTCATACTTAGTGAGGTGGCTGTTAGTAAGGTGCTGTGTATGGGTTCTGGTCAACAGAATTTCAACAGCATGGGGAACATAGACAGTCAAGGGGTGACCCATCACAATGCTCTTGCCTCTCAGCACTGCAGTGCTTAATTTGTGCCGGTGCTTTCTGGTGCTTAGCACCGGCACTTATATTTCAGGGCCGGGTCTATTGCATTTTTCTTCACTGGGCCCAGTAATTATTAAAAATAAATGTACGTACCTGTCCTGTTCCCAATTCTGTTTGGATGCCTGTCTGGTATGTCAGTAGAGAACGGCCCACCCAGAGCCTGGCATGATGACAGCATCACGTTAGTGATGTCAGCAGTGCACGCATGCCTTTTACAAAAGAGCGTCGTCATGCTCCTTCCGTTTGGATAATTGCAGCTGAGGGCGGACTGATAGTGATGTTGGGGCAAGGCAAGCCCGGAAATTACTTTTGGCCATGCAGCTGTTCAGAACAAACTGTTTCCAGTTTTTCAATGAACTTTCCGGGGCGCTTGTAACCTGTTAGCAGTTGGCAGGCCCGCACTGAGGAGGAATTTAATGCTTTGCTAAAGTTAAAGTCAGTGAAAGCTGCAAAAACAATGCCAGAAGACTAATAATTCCCTATCCAGGAATTGAATTAACTCTGCTGCTTGCTCAAAAAGTGAGTTTGATGCGGTTCCCAAAAACTGAAGTGTTAATCCGAATGATTATGGAAGTCGGACGAACATGTAAGAACTGGTGAGCTGAGAGCATGAAGATTCATAAATATGAGCGTGCCAAAACGAATTTCTGTACTCATACACTTTTCCTGTATATATCCAAGCCTTGCTTCGCTGACTTTCCCAGAAAACGTTAATACTGGCCCCTATGCTCCTGTGCCCAGCTGATTGCAGCCTCCTTTTGTAAAATCAGCGTTTAGTTCTTTTTAGCCCATCATGTACTCCCAGAAAAGATATCAACTGTCAAATAAAAAACCTAGCGCCGCTTTCTCCAAGAGCTCGCAGCAGGCGCCTCCTGCTTTACATCTCAAATATGCTTTAATGAAAAGGTGAGGGCAGCCCCAGTTTAGAAAAGACACCCTTCGATTTCCAAATCCACTCTAATTTGTACAGTTATATAACCTGGCTGCAGCACTCTTTGAAAAGAGTTGTCTAAAGTGATGTGAATGGCAGGGTCAGTTGCTCACAAATCATCCATTCCCACAGCTTAATTGAAGAGAGTTAGTAGAGGGCTTATGGCCTATTCAACATTCCTGTTTGATTGCTTCCAGCACCTTGAGAGTGAAAAAGATGTAAAACTGCATTGACCATTGTTTTATACAGGCAGTGGTTGGCAGTGCAGTGGTAGATGCTTAGTTTTTGAGATTCGTCTGTGCACAGGAGAGATGGCAACGGCAAACGACCCCCACCTTTTGTTATACCCTTTTTTTCCTTCACTTAAAATACCAAGGGTAGAGAGACTCCCAAACATGGGAGAGCAAGCGCTATGAAACCCAAACAAAGCCCCCAAGAATGATCACAATGTACTTGTATAGTGCCACAGCTACCCTGAAAGGGCGTCCTGTCACTCTATACTGTAAAGGTAAGAATAGGAGAGACAACTCTACTGGAATAAACAAGTCTTATTATTTTTCCGAGCCGGACTGTCAGGAATGAAGTGAGACCTGATGTCTGCAGGTTCTTTTCCTAAAAGCGCCTGGTGACTCATACAGAGAGGTCTAAGCACTGAAATATTTTGCACTGGGAACCAGTGAATAGACTGAAGGTGTTCAGTCATATGGTAACGAGGAAGTATGCCTCCAGGAGCCTGGCCATTTTAGACCATCCAATTACATTTTATAGCCCTAGAGACCAGGTGATCGAAGGGACTGGTGTGTGCGGAATCTGTTTCTCAACACCACCCTTGTTTTTGATGTACCTTTGCAGGACAGTTTCTTCCAAGTGCTTATGGCAACAGCATGTAGATGTAAGGGGCTAGTCACTCTCCAGGTCTGTAATCAGAAGTGTCCAACTTAGGTCCATGTGAACTGGCTTTATGCTAGGCCTCTGACAGCAGCAAGGAGAAGAATTGGGCTAGTGATTCTGCAGGTCTGTACGCCAAGGGTGTCCAACTTACGTCTATGTGCCCTGGGTCCATGCTGGGGTCATAACAGCATTAAGAAGAGGAAAGGGGCTAGTCATTCTGCAGGTCTGTTACCTAGGGGTGTCCAACTAAGGGCCATATGCATGGAGTCTGTGACCGGCTTATGACAGCAGCAAAGAAGGGAAAGGGGCTAGTCATTCTGCAGGTCTGTAAGCCAGGGATGTCCAGCTTAGGCCCATGTGCACTGGGCCACTTCTCCTGTGGAGGCAGCAGCTTCAGGGAGGCCCTGTTTTGTGTCTGCTGCTTGGTAGACATGAAAATGTATTCAGGGATATCTGTGAATCACCTTTTTTTGGCCATATTCTGAAGGGGTTTGTCTGGAGGTACTACATCCTGGCATTGTATGCACCTGTGCTTCGGTGCACAGAAGGTGAAAAACGTTTCCTGCTTCTGCAAACTCTGTAAGGTGATGTGAATGTGGGCTCTAGGCACAAGGGATATGCCAGATCCAATCAAAGTACAAGGTGTCTGCTTAAACTGTAAACACAAGTGCCAGATGACGGCGTTTGGTGGATCTCTTAGAGAAGATTCCAGCTCACTCACATTTTTGGGGTGATCTCCACTTTGCTTTAGCTGAGGCTGTCTGTGTGTTTTGTTAGGTTCTGTGGGTGGGGCCAGTAGAGGAAGTGGGCGGGGCCAGTAGAGGGAGTGGGTGTGGTCTCCTAAAGAAAATTAAACACCTGCACTTAATATTTTACAAATGAAGCACTGCAATACTGACACGTGTGGCTGGCAGAGTTTTCAGACATCCAGGCAATGCAGCGGCTATGGGATCTAATGCAGTTGAAAAATATTCAACAGGCCTTCTTTCACCGTCATGAGTTTGTGTTAGCACTAAGAGAGTCCAGCCTTCCCTCTCACTACAGAAAATCTAAAACACTTTATTGTAATCAGGCATTCCCAGTACCAAGGCGCAGCAGAGGCTTTCTCTCAACTCTAGGAATGTAATCAAAAATTAATTGTCCCAGGGCAACGGATCCGAAACACATCCTTGTGTGTCAGTCTCTGTAAAGGCTTAGCCACTAAGGAAAAGTAGGGAATTCACTGGCGACACTAGCCCACCATAGCCAAAAACATCCTGATTTCCTTCTGAGTCATTGGCGGATTCATCTGCATGATCACTGAGATTTTTTCCTGCAACACCTTCTTTGCGTTTCTCACAGTTTGTGGTCCTAAATTCAGGACCTCCATCAAACAGTACTGCAATTTATTTAGGTACACTTTATGTCCAATCTTTCAAGTTTCTCAAGTGTTTGACACGATCAGTGGGTGATCAATTTATTGGACCAACACTGGATTGCAGGTATGATCAAAAGGTCCAGATTCTTTTTCAAGATCTGGTTGAAGATGGATGGATTCTCCGTATACCCTTGAGTAACTCGTCACCACACCAAAAAATGACAGCCGAACCAGAAATGAAAGAGAACTGGCTGTCCTTGTGCAATGGCACAGAAAAGAATGCCTGGCAAAGGGCAATGACCGTGAACCATTTGGCTTCATTTGGAATAATATCACAGCTAGATTTAGTACCACAGGACAACAAGGAACTATGATACTGTTGATTTTACCCAGGTCCTGCACAATGCAGTGCCTACCCCTTGGCTTCTGCAGGCCCATAATGGGTGCGTTACAAGGACTACCCATGATTTATTTTAAAATCTTTTTTGGGATCATGTTCTTAATCCCCGGAGTAATACCAGCAATCATTTTGAGGATCAAATTGTACTACAGTGTTCTTGGGTGCTCAGCATTGGGCTATCCTTGTACACGGACAGGCTCAAGTCTTTTGAAGAGTCTAATATCCTTTCCCGAATAATCCCAGACTTCTATCCTCACAACAGTTCTGCGATCTAAGGTAAACACATCATTTGTCATTATAGGGAACAGCATAACAGCTAAATTCTGATTTGCTATCTTAAAAGCAATCTCCTCATTATTTGTCTGAAGTTCAATGCCCCTTGGCGTGCAGCAACTTATGCAATTCAACTTGCATAACAAAGTTACGTCCCAAAAGACACATGGGACTCAAATCACAGAACACAAGCTGATGATTTTGTGCATAGGACCCTATTTTTGCAGGTACCTCTTCTGTCAAGGGACTTGACATCTGCTTTTTCACAACTCCAAAAACATGGATTCTTCCTTCAGAGAGGGGTAGGTTTAGAACCTACACTGTTCTTACAGTACAGCGGGTAGCACCAGTGTCAATCAAGAATGTCAAGGGGTGGCCATCCACTTCAGCATCTACAAATGGGCCACTCTGGTCTACCTCTAAGACTGCGCACAATCTTCCTCCCCTTTCAGGCACCACCAGGAGGGCTCATCAGAACCATATCCTTCTGCTGGGTCAAATACACAAAACTTCTGAGCTATATTTTGGTTCTGGAGCGAATGTTGGTTCATGTTCAGAATCTGATTTCAATTAAACCTAGGGATATTGGAAGCTTGCTATAGCACTGGGGGTTGTGGGACTTGCACCATCAGACCTTGGGGCACATTTAAATTTTGAGACCTAAGTCTGTACATTTGCGATTGCCTGGACTTACTATTCAAAGACTATGCAAACACTAAATTGTGTCCTTGGTTAGCTGGGTTAAGATGACATTCCGACTGCCAATGCCTCAACCTGTTACAGTAGTGGCAGGAATTTGACTCTTTCAAGGTGGCCACATCAATCCCTGTACTTGGATCAATAGGAATACCGCGTCCTGTACCCTGTGACTAAAAACCTCCTCCACTTTGCATCATACAAGCTCCCTGCTGAGAAACACCCTACATAGGGGCCACATTTTCCATAAAGGGCTGATTCTGGTAGCCCCTTGGAGCAGCTTTCATCTGCACAATCATCGGATTCTCCTTGAGCCTCTTCTATTTCATCTCAATCTCATTATGACAGTACTTGGCATAACATAAAATCTCATCAATTGAGTTATTCTGCCAGCATATAAAATGCTGTTGGATCATCATACTAATTTTAGATTACAGTCTTGTCAGAAATCATGAAACAAACTGTCCCGTATCCTTTGGTTCCAGGGTCTCCATTCCTCTGTGGAATTTTAGTTCGTGTAGTGAACATCATCTACGCCATCTTGCAGACTCACTATGAACACACACGACAGCCATTTTAGGTACCATGGTCTCCCTGTTCACGATCGCCCGTCAGCACATTTCCCTGAACCTTGCAAGCCTTCCCCGCGCACCCTGGCTGCCCCCGCGCTCACATGCACAAGTCATGAACCCTCCCCTCCCATAGCTCTGTCGCAGGGAATCACACCCCGCGCCTGACCAACACCTCCTTTCCGTCCATGAATACCCCTCCTTTGATGACCCCTTCCTCTGAGCCTGAACGTCAGCATGGACCGCTGGTCATCCTTTAGCCCGAGGTTATAGTTCATTGTCCACTACTGTATGCACTCGCCTCTCCTGAAAGGAGCCACTATTGATCACGACCCTCCACCCCAGAAGATTCGATCAGGCGCACACATTCCAAAGGAATCGGCAGAACACTCAGCTGCTTGATAGCCCCCTCCCAATCATATGAGGGGAAAGAGTCTCTACTGTTGTCATGTGCTGGAATGGGCCGGAACTGGGGGCGGGGGGGTGTTACCAGTGATGTCGTTCTCATGCTCTACAATGTCCCTGTTGTAATAAAGGACGTTCACATGTCTTAAACCAGTGTATGAAAGACCAGGTCTCAGAGAGGTTGGGAGAGCACCTCGAGACGATACCTTGTTGTCCGATCTGATGTGTTCCACTCCGTCGGAATAAACTTGTTTCCTGTCTTCCAGTCTCCAGCGCCTGCCTCTTTATTGAATAACTTCGTATGGTATTAGAGGCGTTTTACGCCGGGCAAATTTAACTTACGAAACAACTACTGAAATCGCCTGACCATTTGAAATTGATCTTTATCAATTGGCGTCCCAAACGCGGGGCCCATCAGCGACACGTGGATCCAGTGGGAGAGGTCCCGACGACAGAGTGAACGACTGCAACGATCGGAAGAGCTCCTGTCCGATAGACCCTCGTCTGACAGCCGATCATCTGAACTTCACTGATTTCCGAGCAGACCTCTCCCGAGTGATCTACGGTCCTGAGTGGGAACCACCAGGAGTGCCGCGATAGCAACAGAGAGTAGACGACGATCGGGCGCTGGAAGCGGAAGACGAGAAACTGTCCATGCGGTCCGGGTAAGGTTGTGACACACGACAAATTGCGAAATTGATTGATTGATTGTTTGATAATACTAGTATTACTTATTGACCGTCTCTGAGAAATTCTCTATTTGCAAACAAACGCAGAATCGCCATACTCTGTTTAGTCTTTGCAGATAGTGGAGAGTAGGCAACGCAAAACTTTAACACGTCGTGCTTATTCTTTTTTTCTCCCCATTGATTGATTGATTGAATCGAGCATTGAATTGTTCGAAGTTGGTTCTCTTAGGGATCTTCTCTGCCTGCAAACGGGGAAGAATAGGAATATTCTCTCTCCCTTTGCAGAGAGTGAAGGGTAGGTAACGCAAACCTTTAACACGTCGTACCTATTACGTTCCTCATTGATTGATTGTTTGACCAAACATTGACTGTTTGGAATTGGGTCTTTCGGGAGGTATTCTCTGTTTGCAAATAGTGTAGAATAGAATATTCTGTCCAGCCTTTGCAAGTAGTGAAAAGATAGGTAGTGCAGGCTTTTGCCCCCCTATGGTAATTCGTCATGCCTATCTTCTCCCCATTGGTTCATAGTTGGGTCAACCCGGACCGCTTATTAGAGATGAACCATCCAGCTCCACTGGAGGGCACCCCTAATAAGGACATGTTTACTAAGCAAGGACTAGTCGCTATAGCTTATAGTAAGTTATGGCATAAATATACAAAAAAGGATCCTGAAAGCCAGTGGCCACTGATAGGTTCTTTTGATGAAAATAAAATAAAAACACTAGAAGCAGCTGTAAAAATAAATAAGGCAACGCCCACTATGCTCGATAGTATCGGCATGTGGCGCAAAGAAGCAGAGCATCGCAGGAAAAGAGAGGAAGCAAAAACAGTGAAAGAATTACGAAAAGCAGCTCATCTGGCCGCAAAAGAACTAGATGAAGAAATAAGAAGAAGAGAGGAAGTTAAACAAACGCAAGAATCGGGACTGATAGGTCAATGCCCTGTCAGGACCACTCCTACGCTCTACCCGGAGGTGCCCTCTAAACAACGGGCAAATGACGAGTTACTGCTCGGTCCTCCAATGATCTACATGCCTCCTCCTTATGCTCCCTGCCAGCCTCTAGCACAACACTCACCAGTCCGGAGTGCAGTCGAGGTTAACCCTAGCGCTAGTGCCCCGACTCTTACGGCCTTCGCACCAGCCACATCGGTAACAACACCAGATGAACTTGAGACTGACAAACAGTTAACAGCCAGACCAAATAGGTTGAGCAAAGATGAGCGGGATGGAATCGACCGAATAGCAAAAACCCTGGTAGAACGAAAGGAGAGTGAAGAGTATACGATGAATGTGCACAACTCGCATGCCGGTAGTCACAGACGGCATTTCATTTTATGGTTCAGCTACCACACCCTGAACGCGTATGAGGATAGGTACCAGACTAAAGGTCCTGCTAAATTGACGGCTCTATATAGAAAGGTTGACGTCGGAGATGGGGCTGAAAGCGATGTGACGGACCTCTTCATGCAAACGCTTGAGGTCTTCCGCCACCTCGCGGAACAGAAACCAGAGGTCAAGATCACAGTCCCTGAGACGATTGAACCCTCATTAGGAGCAGCCAACACTATGATGCCTATCAGAGAAGCCGCCCCCTATTGGGTTCCCCCAAGAGGTCAGGGAACAAACGATGATATCAACCATGCAGATGCCAAAGGGAGGGTTGTGTACAACTGGGTTTACCAACCATGGGATCGGCAAGATATTTTAACTTTTAGACAAACCCTGCCCGATTTAAGAAAGAATCCTACAGCATTCTATACCGAATTAGGCACAGCCTTGGGCTCAACCATAATGACTCTAGCGGACATGGATTTGTTTTTCGGGTTGTGTCTGCCGGCTGATGTGTGGAAGCAAATCCGGAGAACCGACCACACGGAGCTGTTCGGACACACCTGGACAAAACTCGATGAACTAGATAGACAGCGAGAGCCCGGAAAGAAACCTTTAAAAGACATACTGGAACTCCCCGATAAAATAGTGCAGAAGCTAAAAACGTTGGTCCCAGAAAAGAAGGTAGACTGGTCGATAGTCACGGCCTGCCGCCAGAAACCTCAGGAGGACGTATCAGAATACTTCTCACGATTTGAAACAGTGTTCTCCGACTACAGTGGCCAAGACATGACCACCGCAACCGGACAACACCTATTCGTGCAGAACTACGTAAAGGGGCTATCGCAAGAGGTCTCCCAAAAGTTACAGACTAGTGAAAGTAGTTGGGGAGCCTCTAAACCTGCAGCTATCCTTCAGATGGCTCAGTATTACGAACACCAAAAGAACGAGAACGAAAGGGCAACTGAGAAAAAGAAAAAGGACTTAAAAGAACGAGTAATGATTGCACAACTACAGGGAGTGACCACAGGGAGGGAACGGTATAGGGGAAACTACCAGTCGAATGCCCCTAGGAATTCGGCCCCTAGAGACCGCAACCCCACCCCTGGCGCTCCACGAACCGACCTTGATGAAAACCAGTGTGCATTTTGTAAAGAATTTGGACATTGGAAGTCTCAATGTCTAGCCCTTCGGGAACTGATTAAAAATAAAGAGATAAATAACATGACAAATGGCCCCAAAACTGGAGGGCAGGGACAGGGACAGACCCACGACACCACCAATGACCGATCTGGTAGATCTAACACATTTGACCGCCCCCGACAGAATCAGTGCCAACAGTCCGATGGCTACAATGATCGCGACTCTGCATAGGACTGCCAGGGGCAAGGGAGGGATCCAGTCGAGCTCTGTGTTGACCAGCAAGGTCCTTATGTCACTGCTAAGGTCCTGGGTACAAAGTCTCCATTTTTGGTAGACACTGGAGCGACACGTAGTGTGTTATCAAAACGACTGATTCCAAGGGCACCCTTGTCTGGCTCACACATTACCTCGATAGGTTTCGATGGGACGCCCTCCACTAACCCCCTGTCTGTACCTATCTCCTTTGACCTAGGAAACAATCCCACTGACACGACGTTTCTGCTCTCCTCCAACTCCCCTGACGCCATTATGGGTATTGACTTACTGAAACATTTCCGAGCTACTATTAGGTGTTCCCCAGATGGAGTCCGAGTCATTCTGTACGATAACCCGAGCATGTCCAGACCCTACCCCGTACGGCATATGTGCTCCGTAACAGATGCCGACCTATCCTTGCTCGATACCCTACCCCCGTACCTATGGGCCAGAAACGGCTCGGATGTAGGACGAATGATGATTGATCCTGTACACATAACTGTTCGACCAGATGCGATACTCCCGAAACTCCCACAGTACCGGATATCGCCCGAAGGCGAGAAGGCATTGGTAGCGAATATTCAGTCCTTGGTAGATGCAGGAGTGGTAGAGGAAGTGGTTAGTAATGTCTGCAATAGTCCTATCCTACCCATTGTTAAGAAGCAAGGTGAGGGGGATGAGAAAGCGTACCGCTTCATCATCGACCTGCGAGAAGTCAACAAAGTGGTGGTACCACAGTACCCTGTAGTCTCAGACATTGCCACCATCCTGACTCTCATCCCGTCCACTGCCACCACCTTCACCGTTATTGATCTCAAGAATGCATTTTTCTCTATCCCCATCCATCCAGACAGCCGTTATCTCTTCGGCTTCACTTTAAAAAACCGGTCATACCGATTTTGTAGAGCTCCCCAGGGCTACACTGAAAGTCCCAGCATTTACAGCCAGGCCCTAAAAAGGCAGCTGGACGCCGTCCAGCTACCAGATGGAGTGGTGTTGATCCAATATGTCGATGATATCCTTTTGGCGGCCGACACCACTCCACTCGCAATCACAGCCACTATCCAACTCTTGCACTTTCTCGCGGAGAATGGCCACAAAGTCTCCAAAAAGAAACTGCAGTTCTGTCAGTCCCAAGTAACATACCTAGGTCATCTCCTGTCCAAAGAAGGGAGAAAACGTATCCCCGACCGAATCCAAACCATCCTAGACACCCCTATTCCAAAAACGCAGAAGCAAGTCCGTTCATTAGTAGGCCTTACTTCTTTCTGCCGACAATGGCTACCAAATTTCAGTCTCATTATAAAACCCCTACTTTCCCTGTTGGCCAAAGATGTTCCGTTCCCACTCCCGTGGACCCCCGAATGCCAAGCATCCTTTAAGGAGTTGCGAGATGCCCTTTGCTCGGCACCCGTTCTAGGAACACCAGATTACTCCAAGCCCTTCTCCCTCTACACTCACGAAAGGGAGGGATGCGCATTGTCCGTTCTGACTCAATCCATCGGCGCCAAGCAGCGCCCTTGTGCCTACTTCTCTGCCACTCTTGATCCAGTCGCCAGAGCTCTACCAGCCTGCCTTCGAGCAGTAGCCGATGCTGCTGTCTCTATCCGACAGAATGAGGGAATTGTACTTTCGAACCCCCTCACAGTATTAGTACCCCATGCAGTTGACACGCTTTTGAACCAGACAAAAACTCAACACCTTACTAGTGCACAACTGACAGGATACGAGTTGACTTTGCTTGCGCCCCACATCACTCTGAAGAGATGCACGACATTGAACCCTGCTACACTGTTACCCTTGCCCAAAAATGACCTCGATGTGCCCCTTATGCACGACTGCGTGACTCTCACAGACGAGCAGACTAGGAGTAGAATTGACCTCCGAGACGTTGCTTTCACAGATCCTGACGGAGAACTATGGGTAGATGGCTCTTGCATCAAACTCCCAGACGGCACCACTTCTGCTGCCTATGCGGTAACGACTGCTCGAACAGTAGTTGAAACAGCTTGCATCGTACAGCGATCAGCACAGGCAGCAGAACTAATTGCCCTCACACGAGCATGTATCATAGCAGAGGGAACCACGGCAAACATTTACACGGACAGCCAGTACGCCTTCGGGGTAGTTCATCATTTTGGGCTCCTGTGGAGGGAAAGGGGATTCCTGACGTCCCATGGTACACCCATCCTTCACGGAGATTTAGTCTCCGCCCTGATTGAAGCAGTCCTTCTCCCCACACGATTAGCAGTGATCAAATGTCAGGCACACAAGAAGGTGACAGATTTAGTTGGACAGGGAAACGCACTAGCCGACATCACTGCCCGAACCACCGCTGAGAATAGGGCCACGACACGCATGTATGTGACCAGGTCACAGGCAGAAAAATGGACCGACGCTAGGGAAACGATCAGGGATATCCAATCGACCAGCACACCACACGAACTGACTGAGTGGGCACGGGTGGGTCTAAGGGACGATGAAGGCTGCTGGCGGACAAAGGACACAAACAAATGGTTGCTGCCTGACGCATACTTGATCCCCATACTGACAATGGCACACTCCCCTGCACACATAGGTTCCGCCCCCATGATCGAACTCATTTCCAAGGTCTGGCACAACGGCAAGATCCCCGACTCAGCCAAACGCCTAGTCCAACAGTGCCTTATCTGCTTACAACACAACCCCGGGAAAGGAACTGTGGTACCCAGGGGAGGGTTTGGGATCCCCGACCACCCCTTTGAGGTCCTCCAGATGGATTACATCCAGCTAGAGAGATGCCAAGGCTTGAAGTATGTATTAGTCGTTGTATGTGCCTTCAGCAAATGGGTGGAAGCCTATCCGACCCGTGATAACACTGCCATGACTACTGCCAAAATACTACTGAAGGAGTTTTTTCCCTCGCTACGGCCTTTGTCGAATTTTATGGAGCGACAATGGCCCCCACTTCATAGCTGAAGTTATCCAACTTATCCTGAAGGGGTTGGGGGTCAAACAAAGGTTCCATGCGGTCTTCCATCCCCAATCCGCTGGCCTGGTTGAGCGACACAACGCTACACTGAAACTGAAACTGTCAAAAATCGTGGCCACCACAGGACTTAAGTGGCCAGATGCCCTTCCACTGGCATTACTATCGATGCGCTCCACCCCCACTAAGCATCACTTGACCCCCTACGAAGTTGTGTTTGGGCGGCCTATGAACCTCTGGACTGCCCCCAAACCAACCTCCATTCATGACGTCCCCGACGTCCTGCTGTCAGATTATTTATACAAGTTAACTAAGACATTGTCTGTCATTCATCAACAGGTGCAGCAGGCCATCCCCGATACTTCCAGGGGTCCCGGTCACAATATCCAACCGGGAGACTACATCCTGATCCGGAACTTTCAACGAGCGAAGAGTCTGGAACCCCGGTGGACGGGCCCCTGGCAAGTACTGATCACCACTCGGACGGCTCTTCGAGTGGAGGGGAAAAAGAATTGGCTACATGCGCACCACTGCAAGAAGATTTCCTCAACCCTGGCCACGACAGACAACGTCAGCACCCAAGAAGAGCTCCTGAACAAAGACCGACCATCACTGAACTGTTATCCTGATACTGAGGCACTTGAACTTGCAAAGCACTCTGATCCCACTGTGCCATCTCGAGAAGGGTATTTCCTACGTCGAAAGGAGGGAGCTTCGGCTAAGTAGGCCACTGACTAAGTTAAAAATCTCAGAACGGTGACCCAAAGCAACCAAGGGTTACCCGGAGAGAAGCTAAACGAAGTCTGTGGTTCTGCCCACTACCGAGCACCTTGAAGATGAAGATGATGGAAGCGCCAGATAAGAAGATGATGGAAGCGCCAGATAAGAAGACATCGAAAGCAACAGGAAATACCCACTACAGGAATCCAAAAACTGACAATTTGCACAAATCAAAGACAATCGCTTTCTTCATTATCTCCCTGTTCTGCCTCCTCCTCATGACTTCCTTCTGGATCCTGGAGGAAAGCACGCCCGCTCACCAAATGTTGCCAACCACTGTCCAGCCGACCACCGTGAAAGAGCACCACCTGATCACCCTTTCACCTCAGCTTCGAGAAAGGCGTAGGGAATTCTGGAACAATTCCTTTGTACAACTGTTGCACCAGCACAACCTTGCTGCAAATGCCACAAACTGTTGGATCTGTGGGTTGCTCCCACATGCTACCGGACACTCCATCCCCTTTATTCCTTCACCTTTCTCAGTTCACGGCTCTTGCCTCGCCTGGTTGATCCTCATGCAAGAAAGCCACAAGGACAACGCCGCTTCTGGTCAGACAGTATCACACTTCTACTATGGGTTCTGGCCGAACAACACAGGAAAGCCCTTTTGTCCTGCAATTTCAGGTTCAACCTTCCTTACGAAAATCCCTGCCAAAGAAAGGGTCGAAATGCAAGTGCTCCACAATCCAGCCAGATCCACCTTCTCCCACCTGCGGAAACAAACGGCTGCCACCCTGACTGCGGCCCTGTCCGTCATCAATGTCACGGGACTCGTATGCCTCGAAGGACAAGGAACACAGCTGGTGGGTCACAGTTCTTGCCGCATCACCAAACCATTGGCCTCAGCTGACCCCCCTTCCTTTGTTGCTTCCCGAATATGTACTTTGTTTGTGGCACCAAAGCTTACACGTGGCTCCCAAAAGGCTGGAAGGGTACGTGCTACATCGCCTTCATTCTTCCTCCCACGTATGTGGCCCCAGCCAACCACCACCGGCAAAAGCGCGCTGAAGATGTTGAACAAGCCGACTCCACCGGAGCACAGTTCCTGGATGCAGCAAAGGGACTTGTTCCTCTGTGGGGACCAATGGCCAATAGCCGCGCAATCCGACATCTAACTCAGGCATTAGAAACAACCATCAACATCACCGCTGGCGTCCTCGCCAACAACACGGCTGAGCTTCAGGCAGTCCGCCTGGTGGCTCTTCAAAACCCGTCTTGTTTTAGATGTGGTTCTGGCCGACCGTGGAGGTGCATGCCGTATCATCGGCTCCAGCTGTTGCACCTACGTGCCAGATAACTCACCTTCAGTCTATAAAGCAATCGAACACCTCCACAGACTGTCCTCGGAGGTTCACCAGGAACAGGAAGGATGGCCGCTTGGAGGCTGGTTCTGGGACACTTTAAAGAACTGGGGATGGAGACTGTTCACGTTTTTATTGATACCGATCATGATACTGTGTGGGTGTTGTTTAGGTATTCAATGTTTACCATCTTTATGTGCACTCATTTCCACCTGTATGTGCCCGAAGACTTTGAACTTTAAACCTGAGCACATGAGTCCCCTATACGAGGTAGAGGTGCGTGGTCTCATGGGGATTGATCCAAACTGACAAGCTGGCGAGACATGTTAAAGGGAGGACTGTGGAATTTTAGTTCGTGTAGTGAACATCATCTACGCCATCTTGCAGACTCACTATGAACACACACGACAGCCATTTTAGGTACCATGGTCTCCCTGTTCACGATCGCCCGTCAGCACATTTCCCTGAACCTTGCAAGCCTTCCCCGCGCACCCTGGCTGCCCCCGCGCTCACATGCACAAGTCATGAACCCTCCCCTCCCATAGCTCTGTCGCAGGGAATCACACCCCGCGCCTGATCAACACCTCCTTTCCGTCCATGAATAACCCTCCTTTGATGACCCCTTCCCCTGAGCCTGAACGTCAGCATGGACCGCTGGTCATCCTTTAGCCCGAGGTTATAGTTCATTGTCCACTACTGTATGCACTCGCCTCTCCTGAAAGGAGCCACTATTGATCACGACCCTCCACCCCAGAAGATTCGATCAGGCGCACACATTCCAAAGGAATCGGCAGAACACTCAGCTGCGTGATAGCCCCCTCCCAATCATATGAGGGGAAAGAGTCTCTACTGTTGTCATGTGCTGGAATGGGCCGGAACTGGGGGGGGGGGGTGTTACCAGTGATGTCGTTCTCATGCTCTACAATGTCCCTGTTGTAATAAAGGACGTTCACATGTCTTAAACCAGTGTATAAAAGACCAGGTCTCAGAGAGGTTGGGAGAGCACCTCGAGACGATACCTTGTTGTCCGATCTGATGTGTTCCACTCCGTCGGAATAAACTTGTTTCCTGTCTTCCAGTCTCCAGCGCCTGCCTCTTTATTGAATAACTTCGTATGGTATTAGAGGCGTTTTACGCCGGGCAAATTTAACTTACGAAACAACTACTGAAATCGCCTGACCATTTGAAATTGATCTTTATCACCTCTATACTGCCTAAAAGCCTGTAGCAATCTGTCATAGAATGCATGAACTATCTTTTTAGGTTATTGGGGTTGTCCTATCAATCTTAACCCGATCAATATCCGGTGGCAGCACCTTTGCTTTCAATCAAGTCATCACCTGGTCATATGTTTTCATTACAATAGCTGATGGTCCATGTGTCACTGCATCTCTTTCAAGCTCCCTTTCAGGTAATTTTATGGCTATTTTACATACAACGCACAAGTCACTCAGGCCACCAATGTCAAACAAGGTATTCAAATCAGTCAACATTACCTTTTACATTTTTACAAATCAATCAATCTGCTTGTACCACTCTACCGGCTTCTCTCTTAATTATGGAAATCATTTGTGAATGAAGCAAGATCACTTTTACTCCAAGGCACATGAACATATCCTCAACTAGGTACTTCCCGTAAGATGAAACTTGTGGTACTCACGTCATTTTCCCCAAAATAAGGCGATTCCATCATATCCCTTTTGGGACCTCTCCTCTTTGACCACTTGTCCTCCCATTTATCTAAAGCATTCCAAATCTGAATGCTCTGAATCACCTCTCGAATCTGCATTTTCATGCCTCGTACGCTCATATTTGTATATCCTGATCAGAGAAAGAG
The DNA here is from genome assembly GCF_964261635.1 of Lissotriton helveticus. Classification (NCBI taxonomy): domain Eukaryota; kingdom Metazoa; phylum Chordata; class Amphibia; order Caudata; family Salamandridae; genus Lissotriton; species Lissotriton helveticus. The sequence goes on along the minus strand of NC_136069.1, from coordinate 1,375,226,784 downwards.
AGTTAGTGACTCTTTGGTAAGACCTTTGTCCGCTCCAAATAAACTTCATACTTGTAAGCTAAGTCTATCAACTTATCATGAGCTTACCTTGCTCGTCTAGTACCATCCTTGCTCATAAAAAAAAGTTCATTTGGCTTTAAAACATCTATTTGGGCCAACTCAAGACTTTTACTTATCATTTCATCCAGTTCGAGTTTCAACTTGACTACATCCAACAAATTTACTTTCTGCGTTGACCTGATTGTTCCCTTACTCAACTCTGTACTTCCACTTCCATTTGACGCTTCATCAAAGGTTTTCAACCACTCATCCAATTTATGAACACTTAAATTAGACTGGCCCCCAGGAGCCTTGGATATTCCTCTCTCTCTAGGTGTACTACTATCTGCATTTAGAGGTCAATGTCTGGCAATTCATGGAACATCTGTAGAGGTTCTAATCCAGTTAGATTTATCGATGGGTCTGCACTCACACCACAAGGAGAACTCCTGAACTTATAGGCGCATTCCCTGAAACTGGTGGATTAGCTTGAAGAGCCAAATTATGTCTCCCATTTCCTGCAGAATTAGGATTGTATATAGGAACCACTGGACCGGCAATAACCGGAACAGTAAGGGTGTCTGGAGTGTTGAGAGCTGCGGAGGTGCTGGGCACACACATTACTGAGCTCCCTCCCATTCACAGGAATATCCCCCATCGCAGTGGAATTCATTTTTACTGAGGCTGTACCCACTCCCGTCTGGCCACTTACATTAGTGCATCACCCACTCATCATATGAGGATCTTTGTATGGAGATGGGCGTTCTGACATTAACACATCCAAAGGACTATCATTCATGTCACTATCACTATCCTCTTTCCTCTCTCCTGATTCTTTTGACTTCTCCTACTTTCTCCCTGTTCTACTTCTTCACTGGTCAATGCAGGGTAAAAATATGCTCCCTCTATCATGTCCATTCTCCTCCTTTTCTGTTCTGCATCCCATCTAGCATCAACGTATGTGTGCACTGCCTTTTTAGCTCTCCCCTGATATCTTTCCTTGTTCTCTGGCATGCGCTGCTTGCTCCCATGCATTAAGCGCTTCAAACTGTGTAAGTCTAAGTAATGGTTTAATCTCATATCAAATCTTTCTCAAATGTTCAATGATTCTCGTATTAAATGCCAGTGCACCTTCTTTCTCTGTGATCTTGTGCCATTAAGTAAGCAAAATACAGGTGTGAAGCTCTACATTTATCGCCATATAATGACCTGCTGTATCTTCATGGGGATAAAGCCATGTCTGAACTGGGGTGGCTGAGTGAACTAAAGAATGGTGATGGATTAAACCCAGATCAGTTGACTGGGGGTGAGTGTTTGATTTGTTCAAACGCTCTGTCCATCATCCCCTTTTGTATCGCTTTGTGCGCCCTAAGTGTGGCAGGGTATGCTCAGACGTGAGTCCCTTGTTCACTTGGCCACTGGATTCAAGATAGCCTGGCTGATGAGGATTATGAATCCGAAACCGGTCCCAGGATGCTTGTTTCCGGTCCAGGGAAGACATGGCTTGGCAGTTCGGGCTGGACTGTTCCCATGAGGCACAGGGTCAGACTGATTTGCATATAGCCATGTCTGAACTGGGGTGGCTGAGTGAACTAAAGAATGGTGATGGATTAAACCCAGATCAGTTGACTGGGGGTGAGTGTTTGATTTGTTCAAACGCTCCGTCCATCATCCCCTTTTGTATCGCTTTGTTCGCCCTAAGTGTGGCAGGGTATGCTCAGACGTGAGTCCCTTGTTCACTTGGCCACTGGATTCAAGATAGCCTGGCTGATGAGGATTATGAATACGAAACCGGTCCCAGGATGCTTGTTTCCGGTCCAGGGAAGACATGGCTTGGCAGTTCGGGCTGGACTGTTCCCATGAGGCACAGGGTCAGACTGATTTGCATATAGCCATGTCTGAACTGGGGTGGCTGAGTGAACTAAAGAATGGTGATGGATTAAACCCAGATCAGTTGACTGGGGGTGAGTGTTTGATTTGTTCAAACGCTCCGTCCATCATCCCCTTTTGTATCTTCATGGGTGCCTCTTCTCACTCTCTGACAGGTATTGTCACATCTCCCCTCACCAAATCATGCAATATTTTAAAACATTTCATTTTCCCAGCTAATTTGTTAGCAATCGAAATCAGAATATATTTCAACACAGAAACAATATTTTTCTTCACTATTCGCGTACCAAGGCACTGACCAATTAGATTGGGCACTCGATGACGTAAGCAACCAGTAACAGCGAATCTTAACATCAACTGACCAATCCCAGCGTGGTACTCCATGACGTCAATCTCACCCTAGCAGGGGCTCACCCTCCTTTACAATTACAATTGTCACGCACGCATTCACTTCACCAACACGTACAAACACCTGGACTTATAACAACAATTGTCTGCTTCACTAAAGAAATCAACAGAACACAATCACTCAAGAAATGCTTTTATACTAACACACATTCTAATGAAACCTCAACCTGCGGGGAATCATCCTGATCAGTACAATTTCCCTCTGCACAAAAGGTTCATAGCACTGATCATCTCTCACTATCACACAAAAAGATAGAGGGCCTAATTTACAAAGGTAAACTTATTCCAAAAGTCCAAGTTTATTCCTGAAGTCTAAGTTTAGACTTAAAGTCTAAATTTACTAGTAGTAAAGCTAGACTTTTGGGCTAAGTTTAGACCAGAAGTCTAACTTAGAGCAAAGTCTAACTTTACTAGTAAACTAGTATCCACCTCCTTTGACTGCTCCACACGGCAATGTGATAATGGCCCGACAGCGCTTCGTTGCGAGTACCCAGAGGTAAACTGCTCCTTTCTTGTGGATACCAGTTGTCCCTGTGGGCCAGGCTTGCTATCTTTATTGCTGCTTTGAACATCTGGTTGGTGGTGGGATACATCCTAATTTCAGCATGGGGAATCGTCGCAAGACAAACTGTACTAAACCTTCCCTTTTGCAGAACCACTGTCCTGGGTAACTCCTACGTGTAGCTGCTAAAAAAGAACAGACAGACAACTACATCTTCCTCTTGCTGGATGTTCATGTATATGCCTGTTGATGTAGAGGATAGCATTCTTTTGATAGGACTGCCCATTATCTTTTCCATTTTGGGCATAAGCCGCAGGGCTCTCACCCTTTTTCTTCCAAGCCTTGAAAAGTTTAACAATCCCTTGTACCGCAACATGAAAGGTGCGACTCATCTCGCACTGACTGACCAAGGATTTATTTGGGAGCATTGAGGATTTAATGTCTCTAGTGTTTGTGTTGGAAGTAGGAAATCTAATTTAATAGTGGAAAATATTTCTTTTGAGTCACCACCATATGAGTTTTCATTATATACTGTTTTTTCTCAAACACCATCCCCAAGGAGGTCTTGCATATTTTATTTGCAGGTTAACAAGCTTACCCTTAGCAGCCAATAGACTAGACTGGGACTTGCTACCCAGGATACATTGTTCCGGCTATACACACTTTGATGATAAACATTTAGAACAAAAGGGCTGTTTCAACTACTACTAAGTTCTCTTAAGCTGTAATTCCCATGTATGGAATGACTATTGCTTTAGATGAAATAATAAGGAATGAGGGATAATGAGGAAAGCAATCAGGAGGAGATAAAAAAGGAAGTAATGACGCTTTTCAATACTGAATTGTTTGAAGATGGAATTTTTCGTCTGGGAAAAAAGGACGGTTTTGAAAACCCAAATCCTATTTGTGTCATGCTCCTATACTTTTGTACATTACAGTATTATTGTTTACACTTAGGAACCAGAATATAACAATACTCTATAATCAAATATGGATCTTGTTCGCAGAGGTTTGGAGCTTCAATTAGCTTTGAATATGTTTGCTAATTCTCATGGTTCAAGTAGGCCTGGAAGCCATGACGCTATGTTGTTTAAGTTTGTACACTTGCATATTTCCAAGAAGAACAACTTCACTTTGAACCTGGCAAGAGGTAGTTGAACTTTGGGAGACTAATGATACTTGTACTGTATATATGAATAATATCTTCTTGTCAAGGACATCCTTCACCTCCTCAGGGAGAAAATCCTGTTAACTGCTCATTAGATATCTAGATAAGACAGATGAGTTATGAAAGTAACACATTTTTGCCACATGGTTAAGCTCCGTATACATTTTTTGAGAAAAAGCGTGTATGCATTGACCTTTTTCTAGCAAGAGCCCTGGTTAGCTGAAATGACAGTTGTCATTGATTCTTTTGTTGTGCTGCTTTCTATTTTTCATTAAATGCTAGTTGGACTTAAGGGTTCCCAATGTGTTATGCTTTATTTTTTATATTCTTCTATAGCGCCTGAATAGACCCCCGAAGGGGTATCTCCGCGCTTTGCCAGTAAGAATATCCTCAGATGAATATGGGTAGTACATATAAACAGAGAGGGATCAATTGCTGGGGAATAGGTACGTTTTTAAGACCTTACGGAAGGTCAGATGGTTGGTAAGTATTTTATTTTTAACTTTATTTTTAACACTTCCATATCTCTATGCCTTTTCTTGTATTTTGCCATTGTACCCTCCTCTCTCTGCCACTGTATCTCACTCTCCCCTGTTGCTCCATATAATTCTCCAATTTCTTCTCTGTCCTGTAGCATCCTGCTACAATAAACACAGACACATGTGTTTCTCTAAACTGGAGCTTTATTCATTGCCTCTTACTCCTGCCCTGTCCCTACACTAACTAACCATTTCCTGCGTCCACTCCTCCTCTTCCTCTGGCCCCCTAGCTCCTCCCACTCCCAACTGCTGGTGTGCTAACTTCACAACATGTCCATTTTCTGCTGATATTTCCCATTGTGCACAAGGTCTAGCCCTTCACCTCTCTGTTTTGTTGCCTGCATCACTCTGGTCAATTTTTATTATTCCTCCTTCTCTCCCTTCTCTTTACTTCCTTCCATCTTTGCCATTACTCTTGTGTCTCTTTATTCTTCTTTAAACCTTTCACTCTCCCCCAGTCTCCATGTACCTCTAAGCTCTTGATTCACTCTTCTCTCTCTGGTTCACTACTCCATTACTTTCGCCCCTTCCGCTTCCCTGTATCACACTGCTCTTCTTCCCCTTCATCACTTTCTCCTCTACTTTATGGTTAGTCACTTCTCTCTACTTTCTTCCCACTCCTTTTCCTCCTATATCTCACCACTCCATTCTCGTTTACTCTCTCTTTTCCATCTGTCTCCTGTAACATCCCGGATAGAGCTGAACACTCCTATCTTTTTCTTTATTACCTGTATCTCTCTACCCTTTCAGATGCTATTTTCTCTATATCTCTATTCTCCTATACACGTTTCTATGATCTTCTCTATATCCTGTACATCTCTCCTCTCATGTATTATGTCTCCGCTCTGCCTGCATCGACTCATTCTCTCCATTATCACTTTATACTAAATACATTTGTGAACTGACCTTTGTACTAATACATTGGTTAATAATATAACAATTTGGTATGCGGTGGTAGAATGACCTGCCTAATAAATATTCTAGAGGCAAGTCGCTATTCACGACTTTTCCCAATTGTCTTCATAGAGAGGGATGGTAGCCTGCATGGGACAGAATGCTTATTTTTGTATTCCAAAAGTGAAACGTTGTGAAGTTGCCCAAATTCCTTAAAAATCTGCTTTTAAAAAACAAAATGTTTTCACTTTCGAAAACTTCAGTGAGAGTTGACAATGGCCCCTTGAACCACCGACTTCTCCCACAGAATATCTACCCCAATTTGCAAGAGAAACTGTCCGAAGAGGACCTTGTTCTCTTGTGTTACCACCCCAACTTGGGACATAGGCATAGATGCATCAAGGTAAAATCTGCTCGCAAAGGGGCAGATTCTCAGAATCTGCCCCTTTGCATCCGGTATTTTTGCATTTGGGATGCATCATCCCAAATGCAAAAATCGCAAATTAAGAAATCGCAAAATTGGGATTTCTTGCATTTAAGGAATCTCAAATTGAGATTCCTTAAATGCAATGCGTTAAAGTTTAAAAAATAGCGATTTCGCTAATAGGGATCACAAATTACCATGAAGTTGAACTTCATGGTAATTTGCACAAAGTTTGAAAAATGTACTAAAATGCATTTTTCAAAGTTTCATGTTGTGCACACACATGCCCTAAGGGCAAGTTGTGCGCAACATATGTGCACAGATCAATTTCAGGGGTGCAACAGGGTGTCTTTTGGACACCCCTGCACCCTTGAAATCGCATTCTCAATTTGCGATTCGCTAACTACGATTCGCAAATTGAGAATGTCTTCCCATTCTTTCCTTTGGGCCTCTAGGCCCATAAGAATGAATGGGGAGGTATTCTTTAATTGCGACTCGCTGATTAACCCACACTCCCCTTCTGCCTTAGTGAAAAGTTTACTAAACGCGGTAACCTCCCCCTCTCTAACCTCGTTGTTGAACCTGCCAAAATAACGCCCGCGCTTACATAAACATTACACATCCCCAGTAAATTTAACGTGTTCTAAACATCTAAAAAACAATGTTTCTACTCCCAGTTATCTATCATGACCTCATACCTACATTCCCCTACTATATGAATCAACTGAAAATCCTCCCAATTGTCGTCAGCTCAAGGTTACCTGCTTTCAAGTGCCGATTGTGTCTATTCAGAGCCATCTCTATGCTCAACCTTCCCTAATGTTATTCCGCGCGCTATTTAAACTTTTACTGCTGCGCAGATCGCACTGCAATGTAACGTAAGATGGAGGAGCTCACCGTTAAAGTTATTGAGAATTCCAGAGACCTTACCAAGCTAAAAGAACAAGAAATCGGCATGCAGGATAAGCTTGAATCAATCGAGAACTCCCAGCGAAGGAATAATTTGAGATTACTTAAAGTTCCAGAGGGAGTGGAAGGAGGCGACTTAAAAGGCTTCGTAGTTAAACCGATTAAAGAAACAATTAAAATCAATTGCACTGAGCAGGCTTTAGCTGCAGACATTCAGAGGGTGCATAGAGACCCATTTAAACTCAGCCCAAATAAAACTAGGCCCAGGAAAATCTTGATTAATTTTTTGACTTATAATTTAAAGGACAACATTTTGAATAAAGCATTAAAAGTGAACACACTGAGTACGCAAGGATTTTCCTTTCAAATTTGATCTGACGTTTCCTCTTTCACAGCATCAAAACAGTGGGAGCTGGGAAAACTGAAAGACTTTTTTAAGCAATTAGGTGCAACAGCTCAGTTAATATTCCCCGCAACTTTGAAGGTGATGTTTAATAACAAGATGAATATCTTCAGAAGAGTTGAGGAAGCGGAGGCGTTCTTACAGTCTATTTCTAATCAAGGAGGAGGATTAGTGCCCCGGCAACCCGCACAGGCCCAAAAATGAATGACTAATGGACAAAGACCAAAAGACTAAAATTGACTATTAAGGTAGATGCAGAGAAGTCATATATTTGAATTTTTATTTTCCTGACCACAAAGGGAGTTCTCATAGGCCAGAGTAGGGCCATAAGAGAAGAAGGGGGTTCTCCAGGAGAGCACTTGGAAGGGGGAAGGGGGGTACAGAGATAGGACACTGGGTGGGGAGCATAGGGGAAAAAATCACAAAAATAGTCCAAATCGCCATATCAATTCTTACATGATGTTGTATAACCACATAAGGAACAACAATGATGGTCATAATTGCTGCAGTAACATATTTAGGAGTGATGTCCTGGAACTTAAATGGTCTTAGGGTGAAGCTAAGAATGGAAAGAATATTTCAATATATTAAGGATGCCTCAGAACAAATCTTTATCCTTCAAGAAACGTATCTCACTGAATTGGAAATGAAGGATTTATGTAAAAATAGGAAGTGGATTCATGAAGTAATATGTACCTCACAAAATACAACAACCAAGGGAGTGGCTATAATTATCAAAAATCCTGCATTATTAGTGGAAAATTTTAAGACAGATAAATTGGGTAGATGGGTTACAACTAGAATAAACTTTCACACATAATTTACGATTGCCGGTTACTATGGTCCTAATTTACATGATTTATCATCCTTAAAGAATTATTAGCTGAATTATTACCTTTACAGGACCCTTTGATTCTGGTGGGTGATTTTAATTTAGTTTTGGATCCTGTTTTAGATAGGTCTGTAAATAGTAGATCAGCCCAGAATTTTTGAATGAGATCGATGCTAAGGAATATGATGAAATATCAAGGCTGGATAGATATATGGAGGGCAAGGATGGGTATTAGGAGGGGATATACCTTTCATAATAAAAAGTATAATCATAAATCTAGACTAGACTTCTTCTTAATTAGCTCAGAATTGAGGGAATGGGTAAAAGAGATAAAACATTTAGGGGGTCATCTCTCAGATCATGTACCAGTCATACTATCTCTGAAACTTCCTAGTAACCTGATTAATAAGAGATGGACATTAGATCGAGTGATTTTGTTTGATCAGGATGTAATTACTAGTTTAACAACGGATACAATAAACTACTTCCAGACTAACTTGGGATTCGCATCTATTGAAATAGTTTGGGATACTTATAAAGCTTTCTTGAGAGGTAGGATTACTGCCATTCAAATTACTAGACAGAAGAGGTATAAGGCAGAAATAGGAAACATTGAATATAAAATTCATAAACTAGAGAATGAAGCCACCCCTCAGGAAGATGCTTTACAAGCACTCAGATTAGAACTAGTTGAGTTGTTAGATGGCAGGCTTAAAAAAAAGTGGGAAGCAAGTAAGCTGGCCAATTTTGAATGTGGTGAAGGTTGTGGACGGCGTCTAGCTTGGAAGACTAAAAATGATCGGGTTAAAGCCAACATAAAAGAAATAGTTTGCGAAAATACTGGGAAACTATGCACAATCTCGCAAGAAATCGAAGAAGTCTTCCAAGACCACTTTAATAAAGTCTATTGAGAGGATTTAACACCACAGGCCACTAGTATAGAAACATGGTTTGAAAATATTCCCTTTAAAAAAATCAAAGATGTAAAATCTGACAATCTCAATAGACCAATAAGTCAAATTGAAATTAAAATGGCAATAGATTCAGGGAAAAAAGGGAAGGCGGCAGGACCTGATGGTCTCTCAGCGGAATTATATAGAAATTTAGGAGTGGTTCTTATTCCAGTAATGGCTAATTTATTTTCTCACATCTTTGAAAAAGGGGGAAGATTGCCACCTTCTTGGAACGAGGCATTGGTGGCACTAATTTTTAAACCATCTAAGTCACCTCGAAAGTGCGACTCATGTAGGCCGATCTCTCTACTGAACTTGGATTATAAAATCTTCACTAAGATTTTAGCGGAGAGAATGAACGGGATCATAACTTATTTAATACATGAAGACCAAAAGGGGTTTGTGAGGGGCAGATGCATTCAAGATTAACATATAACTTGGGGCCAGAAATATGGCAACTTTATATAAAGCTCCGATGGCCATTATTATGCTTGACGCTACAAAGGCGTTTGATCGGGTTAACTGGTCCTATTTAAATTTTATTCTAAATAAACATGATTTGGGTAAAACAATTCTGTAGGGCAATTTCGTTAATTTACCATACCCCAATCGCAAGAATATTAATAAAGGGCAACCTCTCCTCTCCAATACGAATTCAAAGGGGGACTAGGCAGGGATGCCCTCTTTCACCCTTGCTTTTTAATTTGTATATTGAACCGTTCGCCGAGAAGATTAGAAGGCATGACCATATACTTCCTTTTAAATGCAAAAATTGGGTAAAAAAAGTATTTCTATATGCAGAAGTTATGTTGATTTTTACATCTGAGTTAGAAATGGCCATCCCCTGGATATATGACTTAACTGAACAGTTTGGGAAGTTCTCGGGATATGAGATAAATCAATCCAAAATAGAATGCATGGCATGGAATGCTGATGTGCGGCCCACTAATTATTCTTTAAAAAAAGAAATAAGATATTTGGGTATAAGGATCACACAAAATATGAATGAATTAAATTTATAGAGCTGATAAAGAATTGTCAGAATCTTTAAAAAACTGGGCATACTTACCTCTGACATTAATCGGTAGGGTTAACCTGGTAAAAATGATGCTTTTGCCAGCATTTCTTTTTCCTTTTCAAAACATACCTCTAGTTTTTAAAGAATTTCGATTGAAAATTCAGGGAAAAATAAATTGATTTATTGGGCTTCTAAAGGAATTAGAATCTCCTATAAAAAGGCGAGGAAGAACAAGTGAGGTTTATGTGCACCGGATCTGATATACTACGCATGGGTATTCTTATTAAAAGCAGGGAAAATGCTAATTTGGGAACCAAACAGTTCGGACATAGGCAAAATGTTAAGGGCAATGTTGCAAGATATAAAAGGTGGAGATCAAGCCTTTCTATATACATTTGGAGATGCACGCTTTTTTAAGAAGTTCCGTTTAAAGAGGACTTGGCCAGCACCTGGTGCAAAATTAGGAAACATTTGAAGATAAGTTATTTTATCGCAATGGCTCCTATATGGGACACACCAGGGTCTCCTGAATAGACTAAAGATCTATTAGTGGCACCTCTTAAAGCAGTAGGGCCCAACTCATTCCAGAAGGCAGTATATTACCATGGGAAACTCTTTAGGAAATAACGAACAATCAACTTTCTAAATTCAATTATATACAAATAAAAAGTTGGGTCCAGTCAAGCGGCTGTGCAGTCGGCAAGACACATGAGATGGAGTCCACTTTAAGAAAGAATCAACGGAACAAGAAAGAAGTGGCACATTTATATTGGCTTTTGATCGAATTGGCGGAAGGAGATTTCATCCTTCCAACACAACTATGGGGAGAATGCTTGCCGGGCTCCAGTATAGAAACGCTATGGCAAGTATCTTATGATCTATTATATTCTACTGTGTATGCTGTCAATTTAAGAAGAAATCACATTTTTTGTCTCCACAGAGTGAATTGGTCACCCTACAAGCTCTCCAAGTTTGCGAAGGGCACAGTTCCCTGTTGTCCAAAGCAGACGATGAGCACATGTTTATGAGTTGCCCAGGGTTAAATCTTTTCTGGAGTTCAGTTACTAGAGGTATGGCAGAAATATTTGGTTTTGAAATAGAGGTGAGCATCTTATTGATATTTTTTGGTTTACTCCCAAAATATGAGATACTAGCATTGGATATAAATAAACTGTGCTTTTATCTCATCATATTAGCTCAGAGAGAAATTTGTAAATGCTGGATCAAATTTGCACCTCCTACTTATTCAGAATGGGTAAATTCCAATAAATATGTAGCTAAATTAGACACAGCGGGGATGACAAATAAGAATAAAAAAAAGAAGCACTTTTGAACACCATGTACGATCTGGCTAGATAATATATAACAAATAGAGAATTATGTCCAATGATTAGCCTCTACATGGAAATACTTCGCTACCCGGGTTAGTCCCTATGGCCACCCAGTTAGTAGAGTGGGACAGATTGAAACCGAGTAGCTCTGTGTAAAGTGCTTCCCATTCAAACCAGAGTGTTTACTGTGGTGCAAGTCAGTTAAGGGGCCACAGTGGACATCGAATATCTCTGGAATTGTTTAATGGCGTTTGAGGACAAAAAAAATATATAATTATCCCTCAGCCACCATCAGGTTTCCAAATCGTCTCTTTTCTCTGACCACTTATCGGTTTGAGACAATTTTAAATGGGTTTTCTGTCAAGTGCCATTTTGAAGTCACTGTTTATTTCAAGGGATTGTGCTTTTATTTTTGGTAACACATAATTTATGGGCGCCTTTTCTCCGGTGAAACGTCCTTATTTGTCCTCAGTTTCTATATGTTCAACCATATATATTTTTGTGTGTAAAAAGCACATTTGACACCAAGAAACCCAGCATTAGGTGAATCACGATTTATTTATTGTAACTAAAAAAGTCCAAGATCTTACCTGAAAAGCTATTTGTTGCAAAAGTGGTCATATGTTTAAAGAGATTATACCAACCATTCAGTTTTTTTCAAACTACATAATAAACTGTCATGCTATCTTTTAATCACTATTCTAACAAAATACCTGGAAGTCCTAAAGTTTATGGATTAGATACTACACGTTAGAGTTTCACTATGCGTGTTTTAGTAATACAAAAGTTAATGTGTGTGGCAAAGAAGGCTGCCAGAGAGCGGGGACTGCACAGATTCTGAAGCAGTGCGATGGGGGACAAACAAAATATTTATTTATTTATTTATTAGGTTTATATAGCGCGACAGCTACCCGTGAGGGTTTCTCGGTGCTGAAAGACAAAATGCAGCAAAATACAATCCTAAAAGAAATTATTGGACAAAGAGCCAGGTCGTCACGGCTTTGCGGAAGCGAATGTGGCAGTTCTCCATCCGCAAAACCAAGGGAAGAGAATTCCAAAGTTTGGGTCCCAAAGTTGCGAAGGATCTGCCGCCCATTCTCGAGAGTCTAAACTTGGGAATACAGAATAAATGTTGAGAGGAGGAACGAAGTGGACGCGCAGGAATATAAGGTGTAACCAGGGACTGAAGGTAAGAAGGGGCCACTCCAATCTTGATCTTGTGCATAAAGCACAATGCCTTGAATTTTACACGGTTGTCAAGATTGAGCCAGTGAAGTTCCCTCAGTCGCTCAGTGATGTGGTCCCATTTACGGCAACCACAGAGAAGCCGTGCAGCTGCATTTTGGACCAATTCAAGACCGCGTATGACCGCTTTGGTAGACCCCAGATAGAGCACGTTACCGTAGTCCAATCTGGAGGTCACCAAGGCCGTCATCACAGATCTATGGGTGTCAGAAGGTAATATCCAGAAGATTTTTTTCTCAGCCACCGTAAGATGGTAAAACTGGTGGCTGCAACTTTGTTGGCCTGATCCTTCATAGATAGACTCTTGTCGATAATGACCCCGAGATTACGTACTCGTTCAGAAGGAGTGGGCAAAGAACCCATGGCCAGTGGCCAGTGTCTCGGGCTCCAAAGATCAGGTTTGTTTCCGAAGACTAAAACCTCAGTCTTTCCACTGTTTAATTTAAGAAAGTTGTGATTCATCCAGCAGGATATTCCGCGGAGACCAGTTTGCAAAGAAGAAGAGGAGGTGGGAGAATCAGCGTGGGATAGAGAAAACACAATTTGTGAGTCGTCAGCGTGAGTAAATAAATTTAAACCAGTACGATGTGCAATGTGGGCCAAAGGAATAACGTAGAGATTAAAAAGAAGGGGACTAAGGATAGAACCCTGGGGCACACCGTGAGGGGATACATACGTATTGGAGGTGGACGTATGAGAAAAGATTTGAAAAGTCCGATCCATAAGAAAAGACGTAAGCCAACTAAGGGCTTTCCCGCCAATGCCAAAGGAAACAAGGTTGTTTAAGAGTATACTGTGAGATACAGTATCGAAGGCTGCACTGAGATCGAGCAATATCAGTGCAGTCGTTTCCCCTCGATCCAATAGCAGGCGGAGATTCTCAGTCACTCCAAGAAGAGTGGTTTCTGTGGAGAAACCCGGACGAAAACCAGACTGGGAGGGGTGTAGTAGATTGTTAGCTGCCACAAATTGTGATAAATGCATATGCCTCTCAAGGATTTTAGAAAATGCAGGCAATAATGAAATGGGGCGAAAGTTAGAAGCAACATTAGGATCTGCGGTTGTTTTTTTTAATAGCGGAGTGACCATTGCATGTTTCCAACAACTAGGGACAGTGGCTGAGCTAAGTGAAGTATTAAGCAAAGTGCAAATAATAGTAAGTTGAGGGAGCTCCAGCTTACGTAAGATCGAGATGGGTAAAGGATCAAGTGGAGAGCCTGACTTAACGTTGTTCAAGATCTCCAATAAAGTAGAAGGGCAAAGATCAGGCCAGGTCAAAGTGAGGCCGACGGTGAACACAAGGTTGTGGGAAGCGACAGGGGGTCTGCACCATTTCCCACAGTCGAAGGTGAATTCGTCAAGGCATCACTATCATCTGAGGCTGCAATGTCCTGGTAAATAATCTCAATTTTCGAGATGAAATACTGGGCCAATTCATCACGTTTACTGCTAGAAAGAGGAGGGGGGGGGTGGCAGTAGTCTGTGAGCCAGCAAGATCTCTGACCACATTAAACAATACTTTAGATTTGTTAAATGCTTCGGTGATCATTTTGTTTGCATGAATGGCTCTAGTGTGGGCACAGGCTTTATGATATTGCCATAGTTCCGTTTTGTAAGTATGACCGGCCGAGATGGAGTAATCCCTTCTCCAGGCTCGTTCCAATTTTTTGCATCGGGATTTATGAAGACGCAGTGTCTCATTATACCAAGGGGCAGGTGATTTATGAATAGTTTTATTCTTTTGAGCAAGGGGGAGACAGATGTTAATGGCTTCTAAAAGCCAGGAGTTCACGGAGCTAGCCGCGGCTTCCATGTCATCTAAGCCAGGTGGATTTTTAAGCGCAAGATCAAATAAGGCTTTATTAAGAGCAGCAATAAAAACAAATATATAAAACTTATCTGACGCATTACTCCTCTCCAGATCCTGATGCTGGTCCAGTCCTGGGCTGATCATGCAGCACAGGCTCCCAGATGACAATTCCTGAAGCTGCTCTCAATGCCGTTCCCAGAAAGAGAGCAGCACTGGGATTGGTGTGAATGCCGTAGTTCACACTTAGACAGAGGCTGGGAGCTTGTGGCTTTCCTCCACCTGGCTGTACAACATAGCCGGGTAGAGAAATGCTATTGCACAACAGCCTAAGATGGCCGGCCAAACAGTCATGAACACTTAGTAGTGCCCATCACACCTCCGCCCCACTGCTGTTGCCCTTCCTGCACAAAGAAATCATACCTGCAGCGCAGGCACCCTTGCAAAAATGACTCAAGGGGGCCTCTGCTGGCACATGGCAGCCAATTGTGCGCTAGCGCAGAGGACAACAGAGGGATATGTTATATTTTTGTTAATACACCGCATCCCTGTGCTTTGAAAATGACACAGCATAGCACAGCTAAATGGCTTGTGGTGCAGCACTGTGTAAGTTTTTTTGTAAATGAGGCCCTGAGTATTGCCTCTGCTACAATTTATTGGGTCTGGCATTAGATGTGCTACTTTTCGGTGTAGGTGGAATGTAGCCACACATCAGGGGATGAAGGATTCATGGCAAGTTTACCTATGAATGCTGTGGACTGTTATTCCATTGTTCCCTGGCAGGGGCGTAGGAGATTTTATACACTGTCTCAGTGGTGAAAGGATTGTAGATCAATAACATGGAGTGGAGATAAAGAGCACCCTCTATTGGCAAAGAACAGTGCAGCTCTGTCTGAGAACAATTCTGCTTCCTATACAGCTGCTCCAGGTGGCACATAGAACACCAGAGCAGCATTCCTGCCTCACAGTGTTTTCATCCTCACTGCAGTATGTGGCTAGCAGAGCTGGTGTGCCTACTGTACTCCCTTTTACCATTTGGCAGTTTTGTAGGTCCCAACATTAGGTCTGGTACATTTCATGGCTAAAGGCATTCACACTCTCTCTCATAACTGTACCCGTTCTGGGAGAGTGATGATATTGCTGAGGGGGGCATTCTTTGTCAGTTACACCCCCTGTGGCGAGTGTCTAGCCGCATGTCTAACTGATGTACTGACTTATTGTTCAGCCCTGGCATCATGCTAATCTAGTGTGAGTGCAGAAGCCAAGGCGTGCCCCTGTAAATATGAGGTCCAGAAACTGTTCTGTGACCTGGAGGTGTGTACCAAGAGTTTACTCATAACAGCTGTAGGACTGCTGTTCATGCTCAGGTAAATCACATAAATCAGTAGCGGCAAAGTACTATGTTTTCTCAATTTCGAGTGTGGCCAGACGTTTTTCTCTGTGTCATAGAGAGGGTGGTCTACTGATCCCTCTTGTGTAAAGTTCTCTCGTTATGTGAACCCCTGAACCTTGCACTAACATTACCTATGCATGTCAATTGCATGTGTGCAGTAAGTGTGTAGCAGATATTTGGAAGAAGGATCTGTGTGTAGTATAAGTCTTCATACTAGGGCAAGCTAGATCCAATTTGGATGTCTTTGGCTTAGTATGGCATAAGAACATCTTTGCCAAGACAGTGGAACTGTATTGCCTGCGCTCTGGACTGGTACAAAGCCAAAAGTTAGGCTGACCATGATGGAGCAGAGACCAGTTACAGGGGCCAGACTTGGCCCACTGAGCAAAATTACCTCAGTTGCTTCAACCTCAAGGATCCTGTCGACGATTAGGATGCAGGATGCAACCCAAGCAATGTGTTGATGTTGAAATGATGAGTTGATGTCGATCCTCACAGTTGCAGCGATGCACGGATCCTGATTCGCACAGCAGTGATATGTCAGCTCTGATGAGCACAGGGGCTGCAAAGCAGAATTGTCTGCGATGCATTTGAGGCTGCCATCGATAGAGAGGCAAAGCCCTCGAACCGGAAAGAGGGTCTTGTAGTGGTAGTTCCGAAGGCGATGAGGTGATGCAACGGTTCTGGTCGCGCAACAGGGCAAATGCACCGGTTCCGATCCATGCAATGGCACGGATGCACTGGTTCAAAAGAGGTTACACGGGTTGGGCTGAAGCAAGCACCTTAGGCTTCCCTCCAAGGGTCCAGGCCTGGGGTGCACCACTTGGCAGGGCAGACTTACAGATTGCAGCGTCCAGGTGCAGAAGCAGGATAGTTGGAAGTGTTTTATGTCCCTGAGTCTTAAGATCAGGAGGCCAGCCAACTAGCCCATGGAGCCACTTTGGTTTCTGGAGGTCAAGTGATGGAGGTCCATTTCTTCCCACCCAGTCAGGTCAGCACAGCAGAAAAGCAGATCTTCCAAGGCAGCAGTCTCGCAGACTGACACTCTTTCAGCAGCATAGCAGTCCTTCTTCCTCACATAGCATCCACTGGTCCAGAAGTGTACCGAAGTGGTAGTATCTGAGGTCCAGTTCTTATACCCAGTTTTGTCTTTGAAGTGTGGGTGACTTTAAAGAACGGGCTTTAAAGTGCACAGAGGTCCTCCCTTCCTGCCCTGACGCCATAACACAACCTATTCAGGTGCAAGTGTGAGGCTGTGCATAGGCCCTCCCTCCCATGACGTCCCATAATGTCACACCTAAGCTCCGATTGTGTGTGGCTGTCTAGAGGGAATACAGAATGCCCAGCAGTCGCCCAACCCAGACGCGCAACCAGAGACAGGCTGTATGAACACAGGGCTAAGAGCAGAAAAAGTTGCATTGTAAAATTTGTAACTATAAATCCAACTTTGCCATTAAAGAGAATTTATCAGTTCCATTCCATAGGTACTAAACATGATAAATCTACCTCCTCCTAATTAGGAAGCACAGCTTATTAAATGTAATAAGGAATTCCCAATGTCATTCTTTTAGAGGGGCAGGCCTCACAGTAGTGAAAACAAATTTAGGAGTTTTTCACTGCCAAGACATGTAAAACTTAAAAACACATGTCATACCTTTTGTTTACACAGTGCCCTACCTTATGGGCTACCTAGGGCCAACCTTAGGGGTGATGAATATGCAAGAAAAGTGGAATTTAAGGTTTGGTAAGGGCTTTTAAATAGAAAGTTGACATGGCAGTGTAACTCTGCATTCAGGCTGCAATAGCAGGCCTTGGATACTTTTAGAGGTGCTACTTAAGTGGGTGGCACAATAATTGATTCAGGCCTACTGGTAGTATTTAATTTACATGCCCTGGGTATATGGTATACCACTCTACAAAGGACTTACAATTAAATGTTAAATTCCAAACAGGTGTAAACCAATCAAACCATATTTAGGGGAGTGAGCACAAACACACTGCCAACAAAAACAAATTCAGCACGATTGGAGGAAAGCAGGCAAAAGGTTTGAGGGAATACCACCCCAAGGCTGACAGGTCTAACACAAGTCTCTCCCAGCTGAATGTGGAGAGGGCTACCTAACCTCCTGGGAGTTCTCAGCACTAAGGTGGAAGAACCTGAAAGAACATCAGGTTTGGTGTGTTATTCCTCATGTCTGTGTTCCACTGTAAAGTCAATTCCCTGTAGGGAAATGGACAATCTCAACAATTTTGGATTTTCACCCTTCATGTTTTTAGTCATTTGAAGGGCATGTGGTCTTTTTGAATTCAAAAGTGAGTACGAAACAGGTATAGTCTCAATTTCTTCAGTGCCCAGACTAGAGCAAAGGCTTCCTTTTCAGTAGAACTCCACCTCTGTTTCCTGGGAAGTAACCTCCTAGAGATAAAAGCTACAGATTGGTCTAGGACCTCATTATTATGCTGTGAAAGAACTGCTCCTATGGCATGCTCTGAGGCATCACTTTGTTCAAAGAATTCCCTGGAAAAGTCAGGGTCCTTTAGCAAAAGGCTGTGCACATGGCATGTTTAGGGAGTTGAATGCTTTCTCACAAGTCTCTGCCTAAATGGCATGTCTTGACTGCCTCTTAGAAGTCAGCTCAGTCAAGGGGGCAACAATGGTGCCGTATCCCTTGAAAAAACACCTGTAATATCAGGTGAGGCCCAGGAAGGCTCTCACGTCAGTTTGAGTTTTTGGGGCTCCTAGGCCATGATGCTCTCTATCTTGGTTTGAAGTGGCTGTGCCTTACCTCTGCCCACCAGTTGCCCTAAGTTCACCACAGACCACTGCCCCTTTCAAGTCAAGTCAAGTCAAATAATCTTTATTCGGATAAAAATATCCATAAAAGCACAATTCATCACCACCAATAGAAAATACAATGCAGATTTTTAAAACAAATAAATACACAAAATCATCTGGTACATAAACAAAATTACATTAATAAAATCCACAAAAAAAAGGGCTGGATGGGCCTATTAAAACTAGCAGCATTGATAACATACTGCAAATGATGGGATTTGGACCAATGTGCAAAATCAGCAATATAGTACAGATAATGTGCGGGAACGTAAAGTGCTATACAACAGACAATAGTACCTAGTCTAGCAGCAATATTAGCAAAGTGCAAATTATGGGGTTTAGACCAATGTGCAAAGTCAGCAATAAGTTATAAATAAAGTGCGATAGCGTATAATAGGTCAAGCAATAATAGGCAACAAAGTATAAATGTGATCAGGCTAAGGCACCTTTTGCAGTTTTACCATAAACTAGCAACTTTCATCCATGAAATTTTAGTTTCAAATGGTGCAAATAACCAACAAAAGACAGATTAAAACACTTTGCACTAGGAAGTGTCACAGGATTATTTTAGCGCGTTAAAATTCATTCATGGTAGCGCGTGAGCGAACTGCGGCTTGTAGAAATGTGCTTGCACGAAGAATCATATCATCGCTTCTTATCTGTAAGATTTCATGATATGCTAGTTTAAAATCAAAAATGGCCCGTGCCTTGAAATGTGGAATTAAATACTGTTTGGTATATGTGGCATAAAATTTACAAAAGAGTACAAAATGTAGCAATGTTTGTTTGCTGCCAGTATCACATTGACAACACAACTTCTCAAGGCTGCTATTAAATCCTATCAGAAAGCAGAGCGAGTATTTTATACTGCCATCCCTGAGACTGAAAAGTAAACTCCTTTTCCATCTCCCTATGTTTTTCTTAAGATATTTCTGTGGCATATGATCTTGATTGCTCGGTACCTCCAGAAGGGGCATATATCTAACTATCGATGGTTTGTTGAACTCAGTGTTTACTCTTTCTTTATGGTGCAAGTCATACAGTGCCCCCTTAATGATTTTATGCTTGTACCATCCAATGCTTGTGGGCGATAGAAAATGTGCTGTAGCTTCACGCTGGCTAGACAAGACATGGCATACTACCACCCCTATCGCACTTGAGGCAATCTGTGATTATCCCTTGAGTTAAAATCTCAGCGGAGTTCTGGACGGGACCTAATAAAGTCCTCCACATAATGCAGATTCAATTCTTTATGGAATATATAGTTTGGAGATGAAAATTAAGCCCCAAGGATTGTTCTACAAAATCTGTTCTCTTCAATTTGGATCCCGCTGCAATTCACATGCCCCCAAACTTCAGCACCATAGGTGGCCGTTGATATGCATTGTGATTAGTATATCTGAAGTAGAAGTATCACCACCTCTGCTTGTTTTGGCTGCCGAAGGCTGATGATAGAATTAACAGCTTTGGCAAATTTACTTCTGCCATGAGCTACATGGGCTTGCCAAGAGCCTGAATCCAAGAAAACTAAGCCCAGATAGGGGAAAGTGCTTGTGCATGTTAGGGATTCACTTCCCGATGTTATAAAATTAATACAGTGTTTTTTTGGCCCACACAACATTATATAAGATTTCTTAAAATTGGTGCACAGGTCCAGATCAGCCATAAAAGACACAAACCCAGTAATTAAAGTGCGAAGTGCATTCGGGGTGCGTCCCAAAATGACCGCATCATCTGCGTATAAAAGCGCGGGGAATAATTTCCTATTAATTTTAGGTACATCGCTAGTCAATTTGGACAGGGAGTTGTGTAATTAATTTATATAAAGAATAAAAAGTAGAGGGGCTAAGACACAGCCTTGTCTAACCCCTCTACCAATGACGATGTCCCCAGAAACCTCCCCTTCATTACTTATCCTCACCCGTGCCTTCATATCCCTGTGCAAATACGCCAAAAAATGAACCAAGGCCTCATCCAACCCATAATTTAAAAGAATCTCCCATAAACGCGATCTATTAACACAATCAAAAGGCTGAGGTTAAATCCATAAAACCCAAGTAAAATGGAACTTTTGGAGCAATGGTATATTTGTCCAAAATAAGGTTTAAGTTCAAGCACTGTTGGACAGTTCCAACATTACTTCTAAAACCCAGCTGACAGCAATTTAAAATTTGGTTGTCTTCAGCCCAATTCCTGATCTTATTAAAAACAACCCTCCCCAAAATCTTCAAAGTGTTATCTATCAGAGAAATTGGGCGATAACAGCTGGGGTTGGATCTGTCACCCTTTTTAAAAATGGGCACAATAATGCTCGTCGACCAAGTGCTCGGGATGACTGTGTTATGAATTGATATTCGAAATAAAGACTTTCTGAACTGAACTGACTGTGTTAGTTAGTTTATTAAAAACATTACATAAAAGATGGGCCCCGAAATCTGGTTCGTGTTTTATAAGGCCGATTGAAAGTCCATCCGAACCTGGGGCTTTATTTCCTATGCTTTTTTGTATGGCATCCTCGACTTCAATTATGGATATAGCAACCTTTAAAAACTGGGGAGCAAGTGTAACTGTTAGAGGTCAATGTCGGGGCTGTGTAAATTCTGGCAAAATGCTCCACCCATGAGTCACTGGATATGTTACAACTTATGGGGGTGATGTTTGATCCCATAGATCTCATAGCTTTAACTTCCTTCCAAAATCCAGTTACATCTTTAAGTGAGGCAGCACTGGCAAGATTCTCCCAGCGTTCCTTCAGTATCTCATCTGAGCGGAGTTTGGGTGCTTTCTTATGGCATGCTCTTAATGACCTGACTAGAGTTGTATCCCTAGGTTTAGCCGCTAATGCTTTGCGCAGTTCTCTATTAGCCGGGAGCATGTACCATCGAACCATCTGGGGTTCTTACTTAAGTTAGTGACCGGTCTTGAAATTGCGTGTTTAATGCCAGCACATAACCCAGTAAAAGCCTCATCGATCTCTTCACCCAGGGGACTGCTTGATAAACATTTCTCTACCAATAGGGAATGTGATTTTATCATATGTGCGAAAAGGGCTTTATTGTCTATGCCCTTCCAAATCACTCTGAGCTTGTCGGTGGATGCCACCAAGTGTTTAGCCCCTATTTCATTTCGGGTTATAAATTTAGAAGAAATACTAATAGTTGTTAAAATTGGGTTATGGTCGCCTTGACTAGTACATAAAACCTCAGCCTTAACTAAATCGTTTACCAGTGAAAGTGATATAAAGACATAGTCTATAATGGATGAACAGCGGCGTCCTCTGTAGGTAGGCAATGGACCATTATCTGAGTCGGCACCAGCCTTTTCCATTACATTAATTAAATTGCGAGAGGATAAATGATTATGAAGTTCTTTCCCTCTTTTACATTGATTGGCCCTGGCCGGGGTAATGGTGGTATTATCAATGCCACTGTACAAACGTGCATTAAAATCCCCGCCTATGCAGATTCTGTCCAATTTGCCATACCTCTGCTCATCCTCTAGTCTATCAATAAATTCAAACAAATTAATAAAATTCATATTTGGTAGTGATGCAAAATCATTATTATAAAAGTTGATTAGACATATCGTGGCTCCCTGTGAGTAAATTGTAGCTTGAAAGTTCTCGTTGTTTGTCACCAGGGGTTTTATACTACTCCCTGCTGAGATCTTTATCCATGTTGATAACCCCCCGCTTGGTCGACCTATTTTGGGGCTGGATACAATGTTATTATAACATACAAAACCCTCGAAAAACAATTTGTTTGTGCACCATGTCTCCTGGAACATCAGGATGTCATAATTGTTAACCAAATTAACCCACTCCAAAGAGTTAAGTTTGGATCTTAATCCTGCGATGTTACAACTGAGTACTTTTAAGATCGGCTCTGGGGATCTAGATTCAGTAACAACCGGACAGACCATTAAGGATTCCACCGACCCTGATGTAGTAGTCGATGGTTGATTCAATAGTCAGTCTTGGCTCTCCAGGCTAGACAGAACAGTGAACCGATTCTGTGTGGTGTGTATTGGGATGGTGGAATTACAAGCTCCCCAAGGAGGTCTGTAAAAAAAAAAACAGTGGTATTGAATGTATAAGGGTTGGGGCAATGTTATGATTCATTTGTGCTCGCAATAACCATTTCACCAAGGAGGGGCGTCTAAAGTTCACAACTATACAGTCACCTGTAATATTCTTAACTGAGGGACCCACCCATCCTACACATCGCACCATTATAATTTCATTGGCTTTCGCTATCCCTAGTCCCTTACGCTTCGATAGCCAATCGATTCTCTTATTCTTGAGTTATTCCCAGGACTCAGTTTGGTCTTTCTTCAGGGGGGTAGGCCAGCTAAAATTACAACGTAGGGAAAGGCCTCAGGTGGTAGGTGAAGTACTTCTTCAGATGGGCTCTTATCCTGTATTCCAAAAGTAGGGGTGTTATTCAAGACAGTGGGTATATTCATGGGAGCAGGAGCTAGCGTCACAGGAGTAACTGATATAGGATCACAAGGCAAACTGTTGCTAGTGGTCCTAATAACAGAAACTGCGCTTGACAAGGGCAACAAACTAGGAGAAATTTTAGGAAACAAACTGATCTTAGAATTACCACACGTATCACATGCATCATTAATACTTTGGGGCGTACGGTACTGCTCTCCTTTGACATGCCCTGAGCAGTATCTCCATTGGTTTTGAATGCTGTTCCCCCCTAATTTTATCGATGATAGGGGCTCCCTTTTTTTAACATCCTGTTTCTTAACCAGGTTTTCCAATCTGTCTAGGCATTTAAAAAGGGCATTGAATTGTTTATCTACTAGGTCTTTTAAGCGATTATGAACAGAGTCCACTATATTGTCAATTAGAGTATCACTCAACCTTCCATTTATGCAGTTTACTGCTGCATGGTCAGTTTGAGTATGGATAGAATTAGGTACAGCCTCTGATGTAGTCAAATCTACGGTGCTATCAATTGTTTGCATTTTAGAGCTAACAGTCACGCCAGTAGATCCTCGTCCCCACATGCTCAAGGGTGTAGGTTGAGTTTTTAGGCGGAGCGGCTGTTTCCTCTTGCTACTAGTCATTTTTGACGTTCCTCTCTTTCTTTTCTCCCCCGCAGCTTTGGTGACTGAGGCTGGATTACAAATGCTAGCGTTGACTTGGGGCCTTGGGTGGCAGTCCAAAATGTCCAAATCGTTCTTATCAGTCTCAGACCGTACCCGTGGCATTTCTTGATGGGTGGGATTATTAAATATTACATTGGGTGATAACGGAAAGGTGTGTCGTTAAGTAACCTCGTTCTGACCCTCCAGACATGTGCAAATGAGATGTCGATAGACCCATAGAAAGTCTCCTCTCAGTTAGTTCAATTTCCGAGGAAACCATATTAACAGCTTTTTCGAGCGTACTTTTAATAGTAGTGGTAGTAGAACTCTTTTGGCCCAATGTGGCTGTGCGTTTCCCAATGGCAATCGTTGTCTCTCATGTTAATAAGGAGCTTAGGGAGGGGCCCGGCCCGGTCTCCTTCGGCCTCCGATGGCCACAGACGGCCCACCCTTTGCCCGGGCTTAGCCCGGCGCCCGCCCGCGCGCGTCGTGGAGGGCCGGATGTGGCTAAATACCCCCGGTGAGAAGGGGGGAGGGGCTGCCGCTCCTACTCGCGGCTCCACTGCCTGCTGGGACTCCGAGTCCCAATGCCTGCCCCCGCTGCCAGTATCACAAGTTCTCCTGGCGTGCTTACTCGCACGAAGCGTCTCCCGCTGAGCGGGAGGTGCGAGCTACAGTTACGGTTCCCGGTGGAAGGGGGGAGGGGCAGCCGCTCCTACTCGTGGCTCCACTGCCTGCTGGGACTCCGAGTCCCGATGCCTGCCCCCGCTGCCGGTATCACAAGGTCTCCTGGCATGCTCACTCGGGTGAAGCATCTCCTGCCCACTGCCCTTTTGGGACTTATTGGCTTTGATAGTCAGGCCTGCATTCCTCAGAGCCTGAAGCACTTGCTGCAGGTGAAAATGGTGGTCTTTCCAGCTGCTACTGAAGACAGCTATGTCATCCCAGTAAGCAGCATTGAAGACCTCCATACCAGCCAAAACCCGGTTCACCAGCCCCTGGAAGGTGGCGGGGCATTATTTAATCCCAAGGGCATCACTTTGAGTTGGTAGTGGCCCTCAGGAGTGGACAATACTGACCTCTTTTTGGTTCCTTCAGCTAGGGCAATCTGCCAGTACCTTGAAGTCAGAACAAAGGTACTCAGGAACTGGGCAGACCCTCACCTATCAATCAGCTCATCAGCCTGGGGAATGGGATTAGCATTCTTTTCGGTGGCTGAGCCCTCTGTAATCCACACAGACCTGGAATTCTAGGGTAGTGCAAGTGAGGCAGTGAGTACCACAGGGCTGGACTAGGGCCTACTGTAAGGTTCAATCCATGCCATCTACAACATCTTGGAGACTTCCTCCTTGATACTGGCTCTCACTCTGTAAGATAGCCTGTATATTTTGCTTTTGACAGGAAGGCTGTCTTCTGTGTCCACGTTATGGGTACACAAGTGGGTAATCCTGGCCTCAGGAAAAACAGAGAGATCTGTCCCAGAGAGCGGTGACAGTCCTTCTACTGTTCTGAAGTCAGGGTAGGGGAGAGTTTCACAACGTCCACTGACCCATTCTTCTCTTTTGTGGCTAGGAGGTCAGAGAGAGGTGTACTCTCCTTGTACTCCCCACCATCCATCACCAACAACATGGTTTCCTCAGACCTCTCAAACAGTAGATTGAGACAGTTGATATGGATAGTCCTTTGGGGTATCTGGAGGCCTGGAGGTCTGCCAAGTAGGCAGCTTCCCCTTTCCTCTCAGCAATCTTTTAAGGCCCAGTCCAACAGGCATGGAGGGCCCTGGGCTCCATGGACCCCATCACTCACAATTTATGCCCATGCTGGAATTCCACTGAGGTACTTGTTTGATCATACCACTGCTTCATTACCTCCTGGCTGGTCTCCAAGTTTTCAGAAGCCTTCTTCCAAATATTGTCCGTCTGGTCCTGGAGGGATAGCATATAGCTAACTACATCCAGCATAGGCTTCTTGGGAGCTTGCTCCCACCCCCTCCCTAACCAGACTGAGAGGTCCCCTTACAGGGTGTTCATACGGAAGCTCCAAGGGGCTAAATCAAACCCCCTTCTGTGGCAACTCTAAGTAAGCAAAGAGCAGGCATGGTAAGAGGATGTCCCACTTACGCCTCATGGGCTAAGGCAGATCCTTGTTCATTCCCTTGAGGGTCTTGTTGAATCTCCCAAAAAACCCATTGGTTTGTGGATTGTAGGGTGTGGAAAACTTGTAAGTAACTTCACACTCCTTCCACATTGACTGCATCACTTCTTTGGGGAAACCTACTCTTGTCAAAATCCCCATTAGGGCTCTAGCCACTGCCGGTGCAGTTGCAGTCCTCAGAGTTATGGCCTCTAGGTGTCTTGTGGCATGATCCACCAGCACCAGGATAAACCTGTTGCCAGAGGCTCTCTGGGGATCCATGGGCCTTATAATGTCAAAGCCCACCCTTTCTAAGGGGTTGCTAATGACAGGAAAGGGATTCAGGGGAGCTTTTGGCTTCTGCCCTGTCTTCTCGCTGACCTGGTAGGTTAAGCAAGCGTACACAACGTATCAGAGTACATCTTCATCCAGGGGCCAGTAAAAGTAGGGAACAAGCCTAGCAAAGGTTTGTCATGTTCCAGATGTCCTGCCAGGGGTATGTCATGATTCAGCTCTAGGGCAATCTCCTCTGCCGCCCCATCTATCTCATTTGGGAGGCATTCAGGGGTTGGTGTCCCGTGCCTTTTGCCCTTCCTTCCTTTGGCAGCTGTCTGGGCTTTTCTATCAGGCTCCAGACGTCCTTTACTACCGTCCTGGACAGCCACAGACACATAGGTGGCACAAATCCACTCAGGCAACTCCAAAAATTTGAGGTGTGAGCTGAGCTCCAATGTCTTCCCTGTAGTGTGCCACAGGCATGGCAGGGCACACAGCAACCTTTAGAAGACCTGAGACCCCCCCAACTCAAATTGAATAAGAGCCGAAGGGTAGTGACCCTCCCGGTTGCCTGCTACTACAACCTGGTGGAAAGTATTGGACATGATCTGCTCTCTGGGATCACCAGCTGACTTCTTGCCATACTGGCACCTGTGTCCCTCAGAGCTTCCACTCCTTGCCTACTGATGGTGACACACTGCCTATACTTTGAAGTATTGGATGGCATATGGGCTTTGTTCACACTGTTCATATCACCCAGGACACTAGAGTAACCTCACTGACTTCCCCACACTACACTAGCCAACTACGGGTTTTTCCTACAGTGGGAGGCTGTGCCCTATTAAGGCACTTGGGATCACCCTTGTAATGCCTATTCACATAGCACTTGGGAGTTTTGTTCTGAGTTTTATCGGGGAAGCTCTTCTTCTTGTGGCCAGATTGGGAAAAGACCCTTTCCCTTGAGAAACATTTTGGTGGTCTTGAGAGAACTCCTTTTTTTTATCTCCCCCTCCTTCTTCTGGTGGGAGCCTTGCCCACCTTTTTGGGGGCCCCTTCAGATGACTTTTTGGACCCTCTGGTGCTGATCCAGAGTTCTGTCCCCTCAGCAAACTTCCTGGGGTCAGTCAGCTTGCTATCAACCAGATGTTGGAGTAGCTCTGTAAAACAAATATCAAGCATATGCTCAATCCGAATTAGGTTGTACAGCCCAGTATAATTTTTAAGCTTGCTGCCCCCTCACCTAACCCTTCAGTGCCTTACTAGAATAATTTAGAAATTCCACCCAGGTCTGTCTGGGAAGTTTGTGGCTGCCCCTGAATTTCTGCATGTATTTCTCAGGGGTCAGTCCAAATGCATTAACAAGTATGTCTGGTCCTCTTCCTCTAGTGTTAGGGGTGTGTCCCTCCCCACTGTGGGCATGTACCTCCACAGGCTACTCCACCAGTACTCCTCGAGAACCTTGTGCACCCTTAGAGTCAATTCATATGTTGAGAACTACTCGTCAATACCAATACCCACCACATAATTGGCACCAGATTCTTGGGTATGCAGACTAACCCTGGGCGGAACAATACGCTACACTTGTGGCGTGTACATAGTTTGCGCAACTACACGCTACCTGAATTGTATGTAGCACAGTGCAAAAATGCATAGCATAGCTGGCATTTTTTGCTTGCTCGTGGTCCTCAACGTCAAGTTGGAGACCGCGAGCATGCAAAATCACCATTCCGGCGACACTTTTTCCTCGTTTGCGATCAGCAACATCAAGTTGCTGATCACGAGCGTGGAAAATAAACCTCCCAGCGAGATTCTCAACGCGGGGAGGTCAGGTTTCTCATTGCGAGTGGTCGCGTATGCTCGCGAACGCTCACAATGAGAAATTACCAGTCCGCGTTGAGAAAGCTGCCGCTCGAGTACAAATCTACTCAAGCGGCAGAAAGTGACCGCTTGTACTGTGCAAGATGCCGTTTGCAATGATTGCACAGAGAACTCCTTTTTTATCTCCCTCCTCCTTCTTCTGGTGGGAGCCTTGCCCACCCTTTTGGGAGTCCCCCTCAGATGACTTCTTGGACACTCTGGTGCTGACCCAGAGTTCTGTCTCCTCAGAAAACTTCCTGAGGTCAGTCAGCTTGCTATCAACCAGGTGTTGGCGGAGTTCTGTAAAACAAAGATCAAGCATGTGCTCCATCCGAATTAGGTTGTGTGAGGCGGTGCCCAGCCCCTCCCTCCCATTCTCCCAGGTTGGCCCAAAAGGTCACATCTAGGCTCCCATTGTGTGTGACTCTCTAACGGGAATACACAAAGTCCATCTGTCACCCAACTCAGACAAACAATCAGAGAGGGTCTCCAGATACACAGGGCTAATAGCAGGAAAATACCACTTTTCTAAAAGTGGCATTTTCAAAATTGCACTTCCATAGAAAAAAAGAAATTAGCTTCCCTAGGCTAAATTGAGATGCACAAAATAATAATATATAGTGAACTCCCTTAACACAATCAGAAACTGTACAACTCTGTCTCCTTACGGGCCTGCCTCAGTCAATGTCAGCGTGCTAGTGCTTTGCGATGCACAGCGGGGGATAAAACGCAATGCTGGCGCAACCACACAGCATAGGCTGAGATTGGGTTGCCCAGAAACAGATTGTTACTGAAAGTTGCCGCTCTGTGTAAGTTTGCTCAGGTCTCACTCTTCCCGCTTTTAACTTGTTTTACTGTGTTGAATTAGGCTTTAAAACTTGCTGACCTGTACTCTGCACTTTAGTCACAATTTGGGGGTAGTCCACTAAGCTGATCACATGACCTGCGATGCCCCTATGTAAGAGCGGGCAAGCCTCAGTCAAGGTCTTTTGATACAGCACCCCTACCTAGGGATGAAGCTATGTCATTTAATATTAAAATCAACAATAAGGTCTCTTTCCCTGATCTGCTCCTGTACAGACTACCTGGACCTAATGCGCCCTTTATACAGGGATAACTCTCATTGCTGGAGTCTTGTTCAGGCACTTCTTCGTTCACTATTTTAGGTGATTTTAATGTTCACTTAGACCTCCTCACAAACTTCTCGACCAGGACACTACATGACAACCTGGAGGGTTTGGGCCTGTCACAGATAGTAAAAGGCCCCATAAGATCTTGCCACTCACATGGACAGACCATAGGGCAATATTCTTCAGTCTTCCCGCTATACAGACTCTAACGTTACTGGCAGAGGGCCCACCTCCAACTACTGTTCGGTCCTGGCGGAACATCAGTTCTGACGCCCTAACTAATCTGCTGGCTGACAATGTTCCCAGGCTAGCATGTGATTCCAACTTGGATGCCCTTAGCTATGACAACTGGATTAGATTCGCTATAGACCAGTTGGCTCCCGTTAGATCAGGCAACCAACGAAGGCACAAAATTACTGCTGCCCCCTTGTACTCCGAAGAGCTAAAAAATGTAAAATCCAAATGCAGACGATCAGAACGCATATAGAGGATAGACTATAGCTTAAAGGGTAAAACAACTACAACCAGGTTCTAATAGAATATAAAGCTGCTATTATTAGGGCCAAAAAGGAATTTTTCACTAGCAAACTAGAAGTGGTAAATAACTCTACCAAGGAGCTTTATCCACATTATCTACGGTGAATCAAATCTAATTAGCCTGACTCTTGCCCCTCTAATAAACACAATCATAAGGTCTGGTGACTTCCTGTTACCTTGGAAGAAGGCTTGCCTCAGACCGATCATAAAGAAACCCTCCCTGCACCCCGATGATGTCACCAGCTACCGTCCCATCTCTTGCCTGCCTCTGGCGGCTAAGGTTTTGTAGAAAGCCTTAAATAAAGAGTTAAACGACTACTTGGACTCTCACAACCTACTTGATAGCACTCAGCATGGCTTTCGCTCCAACCATTCGACTGAGTCCGCATTAGTCATGGCCACGGAGGAACTCCGATGGCAAATTGATAGAGGTACCAGGGCGTTCCTGATCCTGCTTGACCTATCTTCCGTGTTTGACACAGTAAATCACTCCATTCTTAGGCAACGGCTGAAGGCAATTGGGATTCAGGACACCACTCTTGCCCTCCTCACCTACTTTCTGACAGGGAGAGAACTTAGGGTCTGCTGGGATAACCTTAAGTCAGGCAAGTTCTACCTTCTCTGCGGAGTCTCTCAGGGATCGGCGTTTTCGCCCAAACTGTTTAACATATATATGACTCCGCTGGCGAAACTGGTTAAGCACCATGGCTTCTCACTTGTGTTATACGCCGACGACACACAATTTATAATTTCCATATTCTCCACAGAATACGTGCCCTCTGCCAGGTTTCACAATTGTCTTGCTCACATTATACAATGGATGCACCTTAACTATCGAAAGTTGAACACTCAGAAGACGGAGGTTATGGGGGCGTGGCTTAGGAGCCGGACGGAATGGCCGCTGCTCTGAGGAGCTCCGTGTGAGCTTAGAGCAACGGGACTCCTCCAGGCTTCCAACGTGGACGTTGGGTCTTCAGAGCCGCATTTCCATGCGGCAGAACCTCTCCTCCCTAAACCGGGATCTTCGCTGCAGCACGGGGTGAGAGCGCAGCATGTATTTTCAACTTTTAACATCGACCGCGGCTCGCTGCTAAATCGCGGCCACCATTTTGCATATTTCCCGCTCACCGTGTGTCCTGCTAGATAAAATGCCTGGCGTTTCACCCTGACTAGTGCTCAAGGTGCTCACTGGCATATAAACAATGTTCTCTTCTCATTTTTCATTTCCAGTGAATTTTTATGGACAGTTGGTTCGTTCTTGGCATTCTTTGTCTGCATTTACATATCTCCTCAGCAATATTGGTGTACTTCTGGACGCCATTTTAGATTTTTTGAATGTACCTGCTAGTTCTCTTTTAAATATGCTCACTGGAACCCGAACAGTAATTTCTTCTGTTTTTTTCTCTGCCATTGGACTAATATGAATAAGATGTTTGTTCTTGACATGTTATAGTCGGCTTTTCATATTTCCTTAGCAACAACCTGTATACTCCTGGATGCCATTTTAGATTTTGAACTTACCTACCAGTTCTTTTCTTCACACCTATTTTTTTGTGATAATTGCTCGCTCTAATCGAAGTCATATACAGCAATTAAATAATAATTGCACGTCGTTAGAGGATACTAATCCTTTTAGTGTGTTACAGGACAATATGAATGAAACAACTAATGATTCTGTTGGAATAAAAGGCGCCTCTCCTAATGCTTCTCGTTCAAGTTCTAAACCTACCTCCAAAATACCTTCCACATCAGAAAAGTGAGTGAAGACAAACCCTCCTTCTCCCACCAATTCTTCCTCTTCCATTTCCATGGAACTTTTACTTGAGGAATAAGTTCACTCAAACCGTACATGGCCGAAACTAATGTTCATCTTCAAAGCCTTGAAAACAACTGGTCTAATACCGAGCAAAAAGTTGCAGAGAAGAGTGACTTCAGTGCAGGTAGTTTCAGACCAAGTTCCAGGTATACACAAACAAATACAACTTCTCAAGCAACAGGTTGAAAATTTGGAAAACCGCAACAGACGCAATAACCTACGTATTTACGGTCTTGCGGAAGGTCTTGAGGGTTCTAATTCTATATCCTTCTTTCAATCCTTCCTGCCAACAGTTTTTGGTCTTCCAAGCTCTCCTCCATTGAATATTCAGTGAGCTCATCACTTAGGTCAACTTTCTCGCTCATCCAACTTTTCATCCTCTTTAATGAAACCTAGAGGTGTCATTTTGTACTTTCTAGAATACACAGATCTGATTAAAGTCATCCAGGCTGCCAAACCGAAGGGGAAACTTACTTGGAACGGCTCCAATCTCTTTTTTGCTCAGGATTACGCCAAAGCTACTGCGGATCTTCGCAAACAGTTTCTAGACATGAGACCTGCTCTCCGTGCCCTGAATGCCCGTTATGGATTGTTCCATTCTTGCCTCTTCAAAGTGACTTATAATAATAAAACAACAAATTATGATGATCCAGCGCTTCTTCAACATTTCCTGAACAACTGCAGAGATGACTCCATGGACACTCACCAATTATAATTGTCTTGACAGACCCATTAATGTTTGCCGTTATTTGTATTTATCCACCTTCCTACTGTATTTATGTTGTGAGATACCCTCCTAATGTTTTCTTTTGCTTTTTATCAGGTGTGGTTCTGTGATCCTTTGATTTATGACTTCCTCGTCTCCTGCCTGGAGGCTTTCTCCCTTTGCTGAGCCCTCTTGGAGTCTTCCGTCCGGTGTGCTACCTCCCTTATGTGGCTCCTCTATCCCCATTCTCATTGTTGTTTTGTGGTATGTCTTTTTGATATTTTTCTGCACCATCAAATGTCTGACTTATTTTGTTTTCCTGTTCAGTGTCTCCTCCTTCCCTGTCCTTTTCTCTTTCCCTCTTTTTTCTTTTCTTCCTTTTCCTTTTTTCTTCTTTCTGTATTTGATGACAGTTTCTTCATTCCTCTCACTTTTCTTTTTCTAATCCTGAATTTCTACTTCATTCTCAGTCGTTCTACTTTCCATCATTCTTTTAGCAATGAATTTACTTTTCTTACTGTTTGCATAATAACTCTTCAAGTTAATTTTAATTGGTTGCTTTTGGAGTTGTTACACGCTGACATAGTATTAATTCAAGAGACACATTTATCTGATGCTGAAGTGTCTAAATTGAAACGATGTTGGGTAGGTAATGATTTTTCTTCCCAAGCTCTAGGTAAGAAAAATTGAGTCTCTATTCTATGCCATAAAAAGTACCAGGAATCAGTCACTCATCAAGAATGTGATTCGGAAGGTTATTGGATCATAGTCAAGCTTCTCTTAAATCAAATCCTTTTAGACCTTTTTAACATCTATGCACCAGTTACTGTTGATAATGTTTTTTGGACACATGTATCTGAGAAACTCCTTTTGTTTGATGATGAATATATTATTTTTGGTGGTGATTGTAATCAAGCTTTTGACCCCATATTGGATAGACACTCTTCTGTTAGATTTTCTAACACTAAGATGCATTCCCAATTTACCTCCACCATACGACGTAAATCCCTAGTAGATATCTGGAGGCTTTATAACCCTGATACTCGAGAATATAACTTTTACTCCCCCTCACATCACTCACAATCCGGAATAGACTACCTCTTCTTTAGTAAATCTCTATATCAACAGGTTTCCTGTTACGAAATTGGCTCCATTTTAATATCAGACCACACTCCCGTTTATGTTGATTCTGATTTGTTACCTTTTACTCCTCATGCCCGTAGATGGCGTTTCAATAATACCTTATTATCTGATCCTAATTTTACAAGCCAATTCACCTCCTTTGCTTCCAAATTCTTTTCCTTTAATTCTACACCGACTTCTTCTCCTGTTATGATCTGGACTCCTTTAAAGCTGCGACCAGAGGCTTTATTATAAATTTTGTTTCTCAGAAGAAGAAATCTTTTGAAGCTAAAAATTCACAAACACCTGCTTGCTGCAATCACACAACTTGAATATATTTATTATCACTCAAACTCTGAATCTTCATTAAAAAAACGTATTGATGCAAAATATAAGTTTAATAAAACATCTACTGAAGCTGGTTCTTCGCATCTTTTAAAGAGCAGTGCTCATTATTATGGAGGTCAAAATAAAATGGAGAAATGATTAGCAAATTACTTGAAAGTACGACGTGAATGGACTAAAATGGAATCTATACGGAACAATGCCGGTATTTTCTTTATTTCCTTTTATAAAAATGTATATACTCCCAAACAACAACCGACTCCAACTAATCTTTTTACTTATTTTCAATCGATTGATCACCCTTCATCTAATCATCTCATAATAGTGACTTTACATCTTTAGAAACTGATATCACTCTCTCTGAAATTACTCATGCAGTATCAGTACTAAAAAGGGGAAAAGCTCCAGGTCTGGACGGATTCACTATTGAATTTTATGCGCAATTTGCTAATCTGCTTTTATTACTTTTTAATTCCTTTATTACAGCAGGCGCTTCTTCTGGAAAATTTCAGGAAGCCATTATTTGTTTAAAATCCAAAGACAACAAAGACCCTTCCCTTTGAAAAAATTAGAGCCCAATTTTCTTAGTCAATCCTGACTATAAGTTATTTGAAAAAAATCTTGCTCTTCATATCGATCCAATTTGACCTAATCTCATTGGCCAAGAACAATCGGGATTTGTAAAAGGTCGTTTATATTCCGATAATTCCAGAGTCTTTTTTAATATCCTTAGTAAAGCTTCCTCTCTTGATTACCCTATTGCAGCTATAGCGTTGGACTCAGAGAAAGCATTTGATAGGATTGGATGGGATTTCATGGTTCAGGCGCTAGAGTGGCTAGGGTTTCCTCCTAAATTAATATCCCTTATTTCATTATTGTATTCAGGTCCTAAAGGTTCTATTTTTGTTAATGGGAAAGTTTGGGACTATTTTCCTCTTCTTAGGGGAGTGGAGTACGTCAAGGTTGCCCCTTTCTCCTCTTATATTTATATTAGCATTAGAACCCTTTTTAACTAAAATCAGACAGGATGCTCAGATTACAGGTTTCCAACTCCATACTTCCCATGTCAAAATGCCTGTTTATGTAGACGACATTCTTTTATATTGTTCTAATTCTTCTACGGCCAACCCCTCTTTTATGAAACAAGTCGATACATTTTCCCAATTATCAGGTTATCGTCTCAATTCGAACAAGTGTGAAGTTCTTACCCCTCAATGTGCTTTGCCTTAAACAAGATTTCATTTCTACTGGTTTTTCTTGGTAAACTTCTAAGATAAAATATCTAGGACTGTGGTTTTACTCGAACATTCTAGACACGCTAAAACTAAATTTTGACAACATTACTAAAATTCTATCTGACTCTATTAACCGTTGGCATCCACTTTTTCTCTCTTGGTGGGGACAACTATACTCCATATAGATGATGCTTTCTCCTTTAATTCTATATATTCTTTCTATGATTCCTATACATATTCCTGGATTTTACTTCAAAAACTTGATTCACTTTTAACAAAGTTTCGTTGGAAAAACAAATCTCCTCGAATAGCCCTGTCCTCTCTGAAGGCAGACAAAACTTCTGGTGGTCTTAAATTTCCTGATTTAAAAAAATATCATTATGCCTTCTCCGTAAAACAATCTTCCCATTGGCTCTCTCCTGTTCAGTCTATACATTCTCCCATCTGGTTTACTATAGAAAAAAATTTTATCTTACCTTTTAACTTTAAAGAATATCTTGCTTTTACCAACAATCTTTCTTCATTTCGAACTCCAGTTATCTCTCACACCCATAAAGCTCTTGCTCCTCTCTTACCTTCCTCATATAATTTGTTTTCTTTGTTAGATCAACAGCCCATTTGGCATAATAATTTATTACGCATTAAAAATTGCAACATTTACTGGAAATCCTGGAGAGTTAAGGGACAGCTTTGGATTTCACAACTATTACTCAATAATATTCCTTTATCTTTTTCGGATCTTCAAAAACTATTTTCCTTACCATCTTCTTGTAAAACTCAATATGATCTTTTATATCCTTCTCTTTCCCAGTATCTTCGATCCTTACTGTCCACACCTTCTCCATCCACCAGCTGCTCCATGATATTTCCTTTATTATCTACTTCTCCCTCAGCTTTATCTTTATATACATGCTTATATACATGCTTATCTCTTTCTTCAGATAGGAACACAACAAAGGCTGAATTGGCTTGGGAAAAAGATCTCATGGAA
This sequence comes from Lissotriton helveticus, assembly GCF_964261635.1. Classification (NCBI taxonomy): domain Eukaryota; kingdom Metazoa; phylum Chordata; class Amphibia; order Caudata; family Salamandridae; genus Lissotriton; species Lissotriton helveticus. The sequence goes on along the minus strand of NC_136069.1, from coordinate 1,375,190,942 downwards.
TGTTAGATGACCCCTTTTTGGGATAAGTTGTGGTTAAAAATTCATAAAACTTCTCAAACTCTTTATTTTGTTTACCAACACCTTCTATTTACCCCTGCAAAAATTGCCTCTTTCTTTACAAACTCTACTTCTACTTGCCGGTCTTGCCCTTGCACAAATGCCAATTTACAACACATGCTCTTTGATTGTCCTCCCATACACCACTTTTGGCAATTAGTTTGGTCTCAAATTAATAAAAATGTTAACGCAAAAGTTCCCTTCTCCCCTACTAGCATTTTCTAGGCTCTGTATCTCCTTTTTGGCCCCAATCTCCATCTAATTTTAAACTAGTAGATTTGATATTGGCAGTAGCTCTTCACTTAATAACTTCCAATTGGAAACAAGCTGACAAAGTCACTTTTAGAGGGTGGTGGAATGCCGTTTGTTTTCATCACAGACTTTATCTCAATTACATTACCCCTATTTCTGTATCCATTAAAAGAGATCTTTTATGGCTCCCTATTTCCACATATTTAACTTCTATTGCCTCACATAGTGATCCACCAGTAAAACCTTCTGATGAAGTTTGGAAACCTCCTTGATACACATGTTGTCTTTTGCCCATTTAAATAAGTTCTCATTGATATTCCCTTCGATGTTTTTCCTTATTACAACTTGTGGTTTTACATTTTAATTTGCCTTTTATGCATACGGAATTTAGTCCGATGTGTTATTTTTCTTTTAAGATTATATTAGCCTTTAGATGATAAAGTATCTCTGTTTTTCTATCAATTGCTTCTTTCCCTCCCTGCCTCCCCTCCCCTTTTTTCCTTTTTCAAATTTACATAGAATTTTTCTTGATATACATTATTATCTTAATGTAATGTACTGTGTTGTACTTGCTGTAACTCCTTGAACTGATTGTTTATTGCTGAATAAACTTAAACTTATAAAAAAAGAAGACGGACGTTATGGAATTTGCCTCTCGTCCTCCCATCTGCAACCCTGCCTGGTGGCCGGCATTTGCAGGAGCCTGTCCACAGCCTGTGACCAAAATGAGAAACCTAGGCGTGGTGTGTGACACTCAGCTCAGCTTCATGGGACAGATAAACAAGGCAACCTCTACCTGCTACTTTAGTCTAAGGATTTTGCAGAAGATTCTACCTTTTCTCCCGATGGAGCTAAGGAAACGGTTGTGGAAGCACTCATTCTGTCTCGGATTGATTTTTGCAATGCCCTCTATCTTAGGGCGGATAAGAGACAACTGAAAAAACTGCAATCCCTACAGAACGTTGCTGCCTGTACCTTATTAAACCTTCCTAAATACAGTCATATATCTGGGGCCATTAGAAAACTTCACTGGCTTCCAGTCAAGGAGCGGATTCAATTCAAGGCGCTATGTTTGGTTCATAAAACCTTGTAAGGCGGAGGACCCACGGAATACCTTAAAGTATTCCAATGGTACACCCCGGGACGCTCCCTGAGGTCATCAATGCAAGCACTGGTTAAGGTCCCAAGAGTCAAGAAGACAAAATGGGGTGGCAGATTCCTCTCCCATCTAGCTCCCAAGCTATGGAACATGTTGCCACTTAATGTTTGATCCCAAGCAGTCCACACACATTTCCGTGCCTCTCTGAAAACCTGGCTCTTTCCTACCCCATAAAAACTTGCTCTTTCTTTGGCTTTCTCATAGCTCTGCTATCTTAGCGCCAAGACGGCTAGGCAATCGGGCGCTTTATAAATCTTTTACTTTTACTTACTTACTTACTTATTATAAAACAAATCATTCCAATTTATTTATTTAAAAAATACAATGCATTACATAGTATACAGAGAATAAATCATGCAAATATAAAAACACAGTCTACTTGCAGTCCATCATTCTCTATCACATCTGTAATTACTAAAAATAATTGTCACAACATCTTATCATTTTCATTTCAACAGTGCAAATGATAAAAACAACTCAAAATATTCTTTCAATGCGCTCTTTCGTTGGCACTTAAGAAGGTTTGCACAACCTTCTTCAGAACAAAATGTTCTTTACAAATCATGCACAGATTCTGGAAGACAGAGAGATATAAAATCGATATCAGTCTAAGTTGATATAAAAAGTTAGGATCATTACAACATCAAGTTCTACTGTACTTTAGTGCAACCAATTAGCCTATCTGGGTTCCAGCCCACCACTTTCTAAATAGTAAGGCAATTTAATTAATTAAGATGCCTTTTGTCCGGGCTCTCAATGACATAGCCAGACAATTGGCCCTCACTAGTTTACAGTCTTATGATCCAGTTGAGGCGTACTAATCACTACTTTGGGACTGTTAACCTCTTTTTTCCCCAGTCCCAATATTTACTTCTCCAGGAAGAAGTGACCTGGTGGTATTCTGGATAGGCCCCCAGGAACCGTTCGTACATACAATTTGTATAATTAATATTAGGAAGAAATCACAACACTTTTACCTAATTCATGTAGTATTATCATGAAACCAGCCTATCCCAGGTCATAACTTACTATTTCAATTTGGCAGATGTTTTTAATATAATCTGTTCCAGCATCCTACAGTTAATTCTTGTGGGGAGGTAGCTGTAATTTTATACAAATAGAACTGTTATACTTCATCTAACCCCATTCACTACGGGGTTTTATCTTATGGTTATTGCAATTATACATTTACCACACTCACTTAATGGAAAGCACAACTTTGTGTCAGGTATTTGTTTAAAACAACTTCGTAGTAAATTGCCTTTTTGCCACTGGTTCCTATATGATCCAATACTTGGCTACAAGTTGAAACAGAGGACTAGTCAAAAAAGCATATTTTAAATTCCACTTTCCATATATTCTCAGTACTATTGTAGCATTTTCAGCTATTCAGGCCGGACACCGCTTGTGCTGTTCTCCCAATCTCAGGGCTTCATTAAAAATGGAACTCATCGTGTTAGGGACTTCATACTCCTACCTTTCATTGTACACACTTCAAGTAAAAAAAATATTTTAGACCATTTATTTAGGGGTCTCCCAATCTCTAAGAAGAAGAGGATGGCCCCGTCAATTATCCCGGCTCCTCAAGTTCACGCCATGTTACTTCCCTTCTTTCTACAATATCTTTGCAACTCACTCTCTATGGTGACAGCACGGCAAGCAAGTAACCCACATCTGGGCATACCCATCACACAGGGTTAAGACTGATTTGCATATGGCTGGGTCCAAACTGGGGTGGCGTGGTGAGCAAAAAAATGATGGATCACACTCCTTGAGACTTGGATAAAATGTTTGAATTGTTCAGCATTCCATCCAATGTTTGGTTGTTTGTCATCCTAAGTGGGAAGGGTATGTCCCGACGTGGGTCTCGTGCACACTGAGCCACTGGATTCAAGCTAGCTGGGCTGATGAGGGTGATACCCTGAAACCATTCCAGGACGCTTGTTTCCTGTCCAGATAGGACCTGGCTTGGCAGTTCAGGCTGGACTGTTCCCACGTGGAGGAGGGTCAAGACTGATTTGCATATGGCTAGTCCAAACATATCTCATGGAATGTTAGATGACCCCTTTTTGGGATAAGTTGTGGTTAAAAATTCATAAAACTTCTCAAACTCTTTATTTTGTTTACCACCACCTTCTATTTACCCCTGCAAAATTAGCCTCTTTCTTTACAAACTCTACTTCTACTTGCCGGTCTTGCCCTTGCACAAATGCCAATTTACAACACATGCTCTTTGATTGTCCTCCCATACACCACTTTTGGCAATTAGTTTGGTCTCAAATTAATAAAAATGTTAACGCAAAAGTTCCCTTCTCCCCTACTAGCATTTTCTAGGCTCTGTATCTCCTTTTTGGCCCCAATCTCCATCTAATTTTAAACTAGTAGATTTGTTATTGGCAGTAGCTCTTCACTTAATAACTTCCAATTGGAAACAAGCTGACAAAGTCACTTTTAGAGGGTGGTGGAATGCCGTTTGTTTTCATCACAGACTTTATCTCAATTACATTACCCCTATTTCTGTATCCATTAAAAGAGATCTTTTATGGCTCCCTATTCCCACATATTTAACTTCTATTGCCTCACATAGTGATCCACCAGTAAAACCTTCTGATGAAGTTTGGAAACCTCCTTGATACACATGTTGTCTTTTGCCCATTTAAATAAGTTCTCATTGATATTCCCTTCGATGTTTTTCCTTATTACAACTTGTGGTTTTACATTTTAATTTGCCTTTTATGCATACGGAATTTAATCCGATGTGTTATTTTTCTTTTAAGATTATATTAGCCTTTAGATGATAAAGTATCTCTGTTTTTCTATCAATTGCTTCTTTCCCTCCCTGCCTCCCCTCCCCTTTTTCCTTTTTTCCTTTTTCAAATTTACATAGAATTTTTCTTGATATACATTATTATCTTAATGTAATGTACTGTGTTGTACTTGCTGTAACTCCTTGAACTTATTGTTTATTGCTGAATAAACTTAAACTTATAAAAAAAGAAGACGGACGTTATGGAATTTGCCTCTCGTCCTCCCATCTGCAACCCTGCCTGGTGGCCGGCATTTGCAGGAGCCTGTCCACAGCCTGTGACCAAAATGAGAAACCTAGGCGTGGTGTGTGACACTCAGCTCAGCTTCATGGGACAGATAAACAAGGCAACCTCTACCTGCTACTTTAGTCTAAGGATTTTGCAGAAGATTCTACCTTTTCTCCCGATGGAGCTAAGGAAACGGTTGTGGAAGCACTCATTCTGTCTCGGATTGATTTTTGCAATGCCCTCTATCTTAGGGCGGATAAGAGACAACTGAAAAAACTGCAATCCCTACAGAACGTTGCTGCCTGTACCTTATTAAACCTTCCTAAATACAGTCATATATCTGGGGCCATTAGAAAACTTCACTGGCTTCCAGTCAAGGAGCGGATTCAATTCAAGGCGCTATGTTTGGTTCATAAAACCTTGTAAGGCGGAGGACCCACGGAATACCTTAAATTATTCCAATGGTACACCCCGGGACGCTCCCTGAGGTCATCAATGCAAGCACTGGTTAAGGTCCCAAGAGTCAAGAAGACAAAATGGGGTGGCAGATTCCTCTCCCATCTAGCTCCCAAGCTATGGAACATGTTGCCACTTAATGTTTGATCCCAAGCAGTCCACACACATTTCCGTGCCTCTCTGAAAACCTGGCTCTTTCCTACCCCATAAAAACTTGCTCTTTCTTTGGCTTTCTCATAGCTCTGCTATCTTAGCGCCAAGACGGCTAGGCAATCGGGCGCTTTATAAATCTTTTACTTTTACTTACTTACTTACTTATTATAAAACAAATCATTCCAATTTATTTATTTAAAAAATACAATGCATTACATAGTATACAGAGAATAAATCATGCAAATATAAAAACACAGTCTACTTGCAGTCCATCATTCTCTATCACATCTGTAATTACTAAAAATAATTGTCACAACATCTTATCATTTTCATTTCAACAGTGCAAATGATAAAAACAACTCAAAATGTTCTTTCAATGCGCTCTTTCGTTGGCACTTAAGAAGGTTTGCACAACCTTCTTCAGAACAAAATGTTCTTTACAAATCATGCACAGATTCTGGAAGACAGAGAGATATAAAATCGATATCAGTCTAAGTTGATATAAAAAGTTAGGATCATTACAACATCAAGTTCTACTGTACTTTAGTGCAACCAATTAGCCTATCTGGGTTCCAGCACACCACTTTCTAAATAGTAAGGCAATTTAATTAATTAAGATGCCTTTTGTCCGGGCTCTCAATGACATAGCCAGACAATTGGCCCTCACTAGTTTACAGTCTTATGATCCAGTTGAGGCGTACTAATCACTACTTTGGGACTGTTAACCTCTTTTTTCCCCAGTCCCAATATTTACTTCTCCAGGAAGAAGTGACCTGGTGGTATTCTGGATAGGCCCCCAGGAACCGTTCTTACATACAATTTGTATAATTAATATTAGGAAGAAATCACAACACTTTTACCTAATTCATGTAGTATTATCATGAAACCAGCCTATCCCAGGTCATAACTTACTATTTCAATTTGGCAGATGTTTTTAATATAATCTGTTCCAGCATCCTACAGTTAATTCTTGTGGGGAGGTAGCTGTAATTTTATACAAATAGAACTGTTATACTTCATCTAACCCCATTCACTACGGGGTTTTATCTTATGGTTATTGCAATTATACATTTACCACACTCACTTAATGGAAAGCACAACTTTGTGTCAGGTATTTGTTTAAAACAACTTCGTAGTAAATTGCCTTTTTGCCACTGGTTCCTATATGATCCAATACTTGGCTACAAGTTGAAACAGAGGACTAGTCAAAAAAGCATATTTTAAATTCCACTTTCCATATATTCTCAGTACTATTGTAGCATTTTCAGCTATTCAGGCCGGACACCGCTTGTGCTGTTCTCCCAATCTCAGGGCTTCATTAAAAATGGAACTCATCGTGTTAGGGACTTCATACTCCTACCTTTCATTGTACACACTTCAAGTAAAAAAAATATTTTAGACCATTTATTTAGGGGTCTCCCAATCTCTAAGAAGAAGAGGATGGCCCCGTCAATTATCCCGGCTCCTCAAGTTCACGCCATGTTACTTCCCTTCTTTCTACAATATCTTTGCAACTCACTCTCTATGGTGACAGCACGGCAAGCAAGTAACCCACATCTGGGCATACCCATCACACAGGGTTAAGACTGATTTGCATATGGCTGGGTCCAAACTGGGGTGGCGTGGTGAGCAAAAAAATGATGGATCACACTCCTTGAGACTTGGATAAAATGTTTGAATTGTTCAGCATTCCATCCAATGTTTGGTTGTTTGTCATCCTAAGTGGGAAGGGTATGTCCCGACGTGGGTCTCGTGCACACTGAGCCACTGGATTCAAGCTAGCTGGGCTGATGAGGGTGATACCCTGAAACCATTCCAGGACGCTTGTTTCCTGTCCAGATAGGACCTGGCTTGGCAGTTCAGGCTGGACTGTTCCCACGTGGAGGAGGGTCAAGACTGATTTGCATATGGCTAGTCCAAACTGAGGTGGCGTGGTGAACAAAAAAACGAAGGGTTAAACCCAGATCTTTGTAACTGGAGGTGAATGTTTACATTGTTCAGCATTCTGTCCACCATTTGTTCTTTTTGCTTTTGCTGTCCCACGGGTAGTATTTAATTTACAGACCCTGGGTATATGGTATACCACTGCATAAGGGACCTACAAGTAAATTAAATATGCCAAACAGATGTAAAGCAATCAAATCATGTTCAGGAGAGTGAGTTCAACTACTTTAGCACTTGCTAGCAGTCGTAAAGTGCAAGAGTCCTAAAGCCAACACAAATTATTTCAGCAAAATTGGAGGAACGCAGACAAAAGGTTAGGGGAAGACTATCCTAAGACTGGAAGGTCTGACACTTAGACAGTAATTCCACATCTCCTGTCTGGAAAAATGTGTATACAAGTTGGATGCAAACCACTCAATTTTGTCCAGTTTCAATTTCTCCATGACCAAGGAAGATGTGCTCTGCAGAGTGCTGGAACAGCTGCTTTGTGACCGTGGTCTGTCTGATAGGCAGTGTACCTGAGTTAAGGAAACATCCACTGAAGTCTGCAGTTTCTGGTGGGAGTGCTGAGGGTCTGCTGGTATGGTACCAAGAAGTCTGCATGCCTATTGAGAGAAAGAAAGAAAATCCCTAGTCATGCAGAAGGATAGTCCGTCTTGGAGGTGGAGGCAAATGATTTCCCTGAATAAGGAATACCCAAAGAAAGTGGTCTAAAACAGAGACCCAATTGTCAAAGTGTTCTCGGTCTTTCTGAGCGCTTCTCATGGGAACTGCACTGAGACTTTGAAAGAAAAAGCATACCTGTGGCATTTGGAAGTCTGCTGTGAGCCCAGGAGACCAGTGCTGTCTGTGTCAGAGTCAGGAAGTGGAGCTGCCTTCCCACCAGAGAAGATGCCTTGATCGACCCGGCAAGTATAGCTGCAGATGGCATGCTATCACGAAGATCTTGGCCCGGCATACTTGAGTACCTGTCTTTACCTGGCCAGGGAGGTCACGACTGATGAAGATCCCTGTATCTGTGCTGAACTTCTGCATGGACTCTGTCCAGTGGTCCCTATTCTAACGCAAAGTTTCTGTTGAAATCCCACTCAAATTGAAGCCGTCACTATGACTGTGTGTACCTGAACCACACCTCTCACACTGATAGAACTGCAATGTCATCTAGCAAGTATAAAAGTGAAGCTTAGCTTATGACCAGATGACCAGAATGAGAGACTAAAATGTGTAGGAGCGTCTACCACGTGGACTTGAGTTTTTGCCAGAGGGAACTCAAAGGGGTGAAAGACGCTTAACTGAATTGCACATCTGATCAAAAGTATACCTTAAAGTAATGTTCACATGCCCAACGAATGCTTATGGCCGTAGTATACTGCAGAATCTAGGCACAAGAAATCTCCTAAAGTGGGCGTAAGAGTACTGTAATCAGGTGTGTAGTACCGCATTAAAAATCGAAACAGCATTACTATCCTGTGATTGCATAACTAATGAACTGTGTAGTATTTTATTTTTCTGCAAGAATGAAAGCACTTTCTTTTAACTATAAGATACGTGAAGTACTAGATCATTCCTTATTGGTTGACTGTTGAGTTCTAAGTTTCAAATCCCACACTTCCTTCCTAAGATATTTTACTGCTCTCCCTCGGTACCCTGAGAGTCAAGTGTGGAGTGAGTTGTAATTGGACAGTTTGCAGAGCCATAGTAGGATGTGCCTTAGGAATCAGTGGCAAACGACCTACACCACCATGGTTGGAGCCCATTAGCTCATGTCTGAACAACTCTGACTGATTGTCTCTGGTAGTCCATGTCTTAGCCATGGGGTGGCAGTATCATCACAGCTTGCCACTCAGAAGATGAATTTGCTACATACGAAAAATAAGAGCAAAAGCACAGGTACTTCTGTGATGGCACTGGCCTTTTTTGGTACAATCCCTCATTATAAATTGTACAATATTGGTGGGGTACCAACTCTGTACCCATATTTAACTGTGCCATGTGGTAACACTCAATCAGTAATGGCTAATAACTCTGCGGACCTGTTTTTATCAGACATAAAACCACACAGAATTCTCAATTAACTCTCCGATTTACCACCTGTTCTGAGTGTGTGGTAAAGGGGGACAAGGGCTTCTGTGTGTGTTGGGGGTGGGTGGAGAGTGGAAGAGGGAAGAAGAAGTGTGTTGGAAGGGGGATTGCATCCCCCTTACCAGAGAAAGAGGATGGGTGGTGTCAGGGGATTGAGGATTGGCTGCTGTTGCAGCTGAAGCCTACAGAGATTTACTGGATAATAAAATCGGGTCCAGTATTCCTGCCCCCAAGAAAACTGGTTGCAAAAAAAAAGGGCCATTCATGAACATATGGGAATTCCACTCCACGGAATTATAGCAATGACTTTAATGGAATTATTTCTGCTGGAACTCAACAACTATGTACTATGGTTAGTATGGCCTAAGACACGATTATAATGTGGAACCTAGAAAGATTTCATTGGATGACCGTAACTTCTAAGAAAAATAAGCTTTGCAGTACTTTTTTTTTCAATTGAAGCAAAACAGTTCTACTCCATGCACAGTTTGCTTTATCACCTACTACTGAATTTGCAAGCCTTGAGGTATTGTGGAAGTTTACTGTGGTTTTTGCCCCTATTAAAGACGTTTCTTATAGCTTTCTAACTGAAAGTGGTGTTATGTTATGTTATGTGATATTGTTTATATAGCGCATGGCTACCCCAGCAACAGGGCGTCCCAGCGCTTGCGGACATGCCTAATTACAGGACGGCCAGAATGGAGGCGACAGAGTGCCAAACCACGGGGGAACCCTAAACAGAAGAAAACAACCAGGTTTTAATATGTTTTCGAAAGAGTAGATGATTAGTAGTAGTACGCACTCTTAAAGGGATAGAGTTCCAGAGTTTTGGGGCCAGATACCTGAATGACCGGCCCCCGGCTCTGCACCTCCGGATCTTGATGGTACGGGCAAGAGAAAGGTCCGCAGAGCGGAGAGCACGCGACGGGACATAGAAGGAGCAGAGTCCCTGCAAGATTTGGGGGCCAAGGCAATAGAGAATTTTATGAATGAGACAAAGGGTTTTAAATTGAATGCGTTGTTTGACAGGCAGCCAATGCAACCTACGCAGAACCTGGGAGGTATGGCAACGTTTCGACAGTCTGAACAGAATGCGGGCAGCAGCGTTCTGAGCCCTTTGCAGTCTGTTAGTGACTGTCAAGTTGGAACCAAGCATAAGGGCATTACAATAGTCTAGATGGGATAAGACCATAGCTTGGACGATTGTCTGACGGATGGAGGGTTCAAAGAAGCCAAGAATGGGTTTAAGAGAACGTAGAGGGCCGTAGCAAGTGCCAGGCACTCTTTTGGCATGGGATTCAAGGGTGAGTTGTCTATAATCACACCCACATGTTTAACTTCCTTCTTGGGAGTAGGAGGCGGGCCCAATCTAGGGGGCCACCAATGCTCATCCCACTTCTGAGTGTCACTGCCAATAAGTAGAACCTCTGTTTTAGATGAATTCAGCTGGAGGCAGTTCTCTGTTAGCCAGCTGGAAATGGCCAGGATGTCTTCTTAAAATTTGGCGCGGTCCCCCACGGTGTCATTAGAGAAGGTAAAGATCAGTTGCGTGTCGTTCGCATAGGAAATTAATTTGATGTTACGTTCCCTGGCCAGCATGGCCAAGGGGCGGACATACACGTTAAACAACGTGGGGCTGAGGGCAGAACCCTGTGGGAAACCGCAGCCTAAGGGGAATCTGCTGGATGAGTATGGCGGAGCATGGACCTGGAAGGAACGGTCGGATAGAAATGACACAAACCAATCCAGAGCTCCTTCTCCGACTCCTATCTCCCACAGTCTCCTAAGAAGGATCCCATGGGAGACCGTGTCGAACGCCGCACTCAAATCCAGCAGGACCATAGCTGAGGTGCTACCCATGTCCTGTGTCACCCTTAGCTGTTACATATCGGCCAGTAGAGCCGATTCCGTGCTATGTTTGGCGCGGAATCCGTTCTGAGATTCTTCCAAAATCCTAATAGTCTCCAAAAAACTGTCAAGATGGAATTCACGTGTACTTCCGCCACTTTAGCCAAGTACCGAAGCAAGGAAATAGGTCGGAAACTTTCTGGCATGGAAGGGTCTAGGGTGTTTTTTTTTAACAGGTGGACAAACTTGGCATGTTTCGAAGATTTGGGAATAGTAGCTGACTGAAGAGATCTATTGATCAACTCCCGCCCTTCAGTCATGATGGAGTCCTGGAAAAGTCTAAATGTCTCTGGTTTAACAGGATCTTCCGGGGACCCAGACTTGATTTTTAAGGCCAGAAGATTCATATCTGTCTATGAGATGAATGGAAGGGTTAGGAGTGAATAGGGGAGGTCCAGTGGGTCTATGATAGAGCTAGAAATCATAGAAGAGCCACCAGGGTTAAATGAGTTGTAGATCCCTTGGACTTTATTGACAAAGAAGCAGGCAAGCTCTTCGCACTGCGAGTCAGACACTATTGTGTTATTAGTCCCCTCAGGTGACTTAGTCATCTCCTTCACTAGCGCGAAGATAGTTTTAGCGCAATTAGTGCTGGAGTTGATCAAATCAGTGTAGTAGCTGGCTTTGGTCTTTTTTATAAGCCTATGATAGGCTTTAGTGGCGGCTCTAAAGTTGGTTTTAGCCAAAGGGTTGTAAGATCGCCTCCAAATACGCTCAAGTTCCTTACATTGCTTTTTTTTGATTGTGAGTGCCTCGCAGTACCATGGGTGGGACTGTTCGCGTTTGGGCCCCTCGACATTTTCTTAGGGATGAAGTGATCCAAAGACTTATTGATCCACTCTCTATAGGCTAAATCGGCCTCCTCCAAGTTGCCAGACCAATCTGGACGGGAATTTATTAGTCTGGCCTCAAACAGGGCACCATCAAGTTTATGCCATGGGCGCCTCCAGAGAGGGGGAGGGAGCTTTTCCCTAGAGCTGGCTGGGATCTTAATGGAAATCTGCACCAGAAAATGATCCGACCAGCTGAGGGGGCTGGGGGTAGAGGCTGTAGTTCCCTGGATGTTCGAGAACACCGGGTCTAGCAGGTGGCCTGCCAGATGAGAAGGCCCTTCAACCAGCTGACATAGCTGGCAGGCTTCTAGGTCGCCCAGGAACTTCAGTATGGCCGGGGACTCGCGGGACTCAAGATGGAGGTTGAGGTCCCCCAATATGCTGAAGTTAGCTGACTGCAAGGTTAGTGCTGAGACAGTTGAGACTAATGACTCCTGAAAAGCGCTCGCTGGCCCAGGAGGGCGATATATCAAAAGCCCAGTGAGGGTGAAGATGTCTGAGACCCTTAACTTAAATAGAGTGCTTTCACAGTTGGCTATGTTTGTGGGGGAAATAGTACAGGAATAGATGGTTTTAAAAATCACCGCCAGTCCCCAACCCCTTCCTTTAGGTCTATTCTGAGTTTGAATAAGATAGCCAGGGGGGAGGGCCAAAGCCGAGATAGCCAGTGAATCATTAGTTAACCACGTTTCCATTAGGAATAACAGATCAGGAGAACGATCCGTAAGGAGCTCTTAAACATCTTCATGGTGTTTAGCTAGGGACCTGCAGTTAAGGCTCAATATCTGTAGGTTCGCAGTAGTTTTTTCCACTGAGGCTGTAGTCGGTGGGGTGAAGAAGGCCTCCGTGGCCTCAAAGCCACAGTGGTCACACCGAAAGTATTGTGAGCCAGGGTGCCAAAGATGAGCCGCACAGGCCGACTGACATTGAAGAGTGAGCAGCTCCTCACGGGCAAATGGGGCCATTCAGGATGACTGTCAGGCCAGGGATCCTGGCCACTGGCGACGAACCAGCGCGGACAGGCGCAGACAAGGCTCGCCTTTGGCGACCCGCCGGCGGTCCGCCGCGAGCGTCCGCTGCGCGGGAGAAGGTGGTGCTGCCTAAGAAGGCACCGGTCCCACCTCTGACGAAAATGCTACCCCACAGGGGTCGGGCAAAAGGTCAAAAACGCCCTCCACACAAACGGCACCAGCCATGATGGAACGAGGCGGCGACCGAATTAAAGGTACAGTGAGCTCCTTCAATAGTACACAGTTAAAAAACACACAACTTTATCAGGCTAGAATCAGGGTTTTAAAATAGCAGTTATGAGGCACACAATCGCCGCTGCGGCGCCTAGTAACTCAGGCGCGTCCGCTACGCGGGGGAAGGTGGTGCTGCCTACGAAGGCACCGGTCCCGCCTCTGACGAAAATGCTACGCCCACAGGGGTCGGGCAAAATGTCAAAAACGCCCTCCACACAAACGGCACCAGCCGTGATGGAACGAGGCGGCGACCGAATTAAAGGTACAGTGAGCTCCTTCAATAGTACACAGTTAAAAAACACACAACTTTATCAGGCTATAATCAGGGTTTTAAATTAGCAGTTATGAGGCACACAATCGCCGCTGCGGCGCATAGTAACTCAGGCGCGTCCGCTGTTGATCTGACAGCTTCCGAATCTCCCACTCATACAAAGGTTTCTTCACTTCTTAATCATTGAATCATACGATCAGTTTTATTTTCTTGCTTGTGAACAAAGACATATCACTGGAACTGCAATATAATGCTCAATAAACCATCTTTAACACAAGGTTGCTTCATCCTTATGCGTTTTACTGTCATGCTTTATTTTTTTATTTTAACTTGGCCTGTCAAAGCTCATGTAACTCCTCACAACCTCTGTAGCCTTTTTTTATTTTGCCCTTTTGTGAAATCAAGACTCATTTGTGTCTATAGAACTAAAAAATTCATCTCCCATTTACCTTCATCAAACCACGTTCACATTCAATTTTCTTCGTTCAACTACTTAAGTCATTAATTTAGCCTGGCAAGGCCTTTTTTCATTGGTTCCCAAAAGCTACACTTTTGTAGCTAATCTTCCATATCTTAAGATCAATTTGTGATACAATATCACATTGTCTAGACTATAGTTCGTTACGTGCTTTCTGATGCAAAACACCAAAAAACGCATTAACTGTGAAACAGGCTCTCACGAACACTTAACTGCGTTACATGAAGGACATCTTCTGCATTTTAAAATGTGCGTTTAACTACTTGGTTTTCAGCTCTAACTTGTTTCACAGATATAGGTACTGTACTCGAAAATGTGCTATAACTCTGCGAGCCAGCCAATTACATGCTCTTCTTTGCGCTAAATGGGCAGGCTATACTGAACATGGAAGAGTAAATGAGAATCCCCACAGTATGCATGTAAATGCTGTTACATTACATTTTAAATGCTGCATGTGCTTTAAATAAAATGTATATTCACATTTCGACTATATTATCAGGAGCCATCAATGCTTTCCTTTCAGCAAGTTTGATTTTCCATTAGTGGTGAAGTTTTAATGTATGTCTGGCTATGTGGATATATCTAGGAGGAGCAGATCTAGTGGTTGAACTACTTAGAATGTGTCCAAAGCTATACCCGGATGAAAGATGAAGATGCAAGCTGAAGTTAGGTAGTGTTTAGGTACATCAGCAGCAGGTACACTTTCGGACTGTTTATGGAATCCTGTAGCCAGCATATAATAGTTTTATAGCAGTCATTATTTCCATAGGACTATACACAAGCACTGGCAAAGCCAGTAAGGCCGGCATTAATGTACTAAAGCATGGCAAAACAAGCAGTCACAAATGCGCAGAGACTCAGGGAGCATATTTAGAAGCCTCTTGCACCACCGGAGCGTCACTTATTGTTACGCTCTGAGAGCGCAAATCATAAAATCATATCTATGAGGCCACACAAAGCCACTATGCGTGACTGTGAATGGCCTCATAGATATGGAGTAAGGCAAGGCAGCCATATTCGCTGCATTGCCTTACTCTGCACTTGGGAGACATCCCATGGGCTTTGCAGTGGGATATCCCACATAACACCCATGGATTTTGACTCTGCCCCAGATTTACAAGAGCATGTAAATTTAGGGAAGCACCAACACCTTACTTCTCCTGAGGTGAGCCGTAAGGAGGGGAAATAACTTCATTTCTCCTCGTTTTTTTCCGCTTTCTATATGTGCTGTATTCTGCAGCACACATAGAAAGAGGAAAACACCTCTAAGGATTGTTTCTGTGCAGGAAGGTGTCCCTTCATGCACAAAAATCCTGCATGCAAAGCAGACATCCTTACAACATGGGTAAGGGTGCCTGCATTGGTGCTAGGCCGCTGGAACGGCATCAACGCAGTCGGGAAGGACAGGAATGAGCCGTATTACATAAATATGGTGCATTCCTGCCCTTTCACTTTGGCGTAGGGCAGTGCATCAAGTTGACTTGCTGCACTGCCTTACACAAAATCCCCATAAATGAGGGCCTAGTTACTCCATGTCTCTGTGCAGCCTGCTTCTTTCTGTGCCTCTTTTATTTGTACCTTTTTTATTTCCTAGGCTTGCTGTAATGCTGGGTGCTTGTTTTTGAACACTTTACAAAGTGAGCTAGCTTTCATTGGATGATTCATTACACTTGAAAATGCCCTCTTGGTTATCCAATTGTGTAGGAGACTTTCATTAAGGTTATGCTAGTGGACACCATCAATCAACCATGTGTCTTATAAAGTGTGACTGCTGTGGTTTAGTCGAAGAGGCAGGTATTGAGGTCTTTCCTGAATTGAGGCAGTGATGGTGATTGCCTGAGGTGGGGAGGCGGGATGTTCCAGGTCTTAGCTGCGAGGTAGGAGAATAATCTTCCTCCCACCGTGGTCTTGCAGGTATGTGGGACGGTAGCAAGGGCCAGTTGAGCAGAGCGGAGGTCTCTGGTGGGGGCGTGGAATGTGAGGTTGTGGTTGAGGTACGCAGGGCCCGAGTTATGTAGGGAACTGTAGGCATGTGCGAGGAGCTTAAAGGTGATTCTTTTGTTGACTGGGATCCGGTGGAGGTCTCTTAGGTGGCCTGTGATCTTGCTGAGGCGGGGGATGTTGAGGATGAGACTAGGGGAGGTGTTCTGAATGTTATGCAGTTTCTTGAGGAGATTCTTGATGATGCAGAGTAGAGTACGTTGCCATCGCTGATAAGTGTGTGGGTTAAAGTCTTTCTGGACTCTGTGGGGATCCACTTGAAGATCTTTCAGAACAGTCGTAGTGTGTGGAGGTTCATGGTGAGTGAGAAGTCCAGGATGCAGCTGAGGTTTTGTGTGTGGTCTGTGGATGTGGGGGTTTCCGGGCACTGTGGGCCACCAAGAGTCATCCCAGGTGAAGGGGTGGAACCCAGGATGAGGACTTCTGTCTTCTCTGAGTTGAACTTGAGGCAGCTGTTCTTCATCCAAGTGATAACAGCCTTCATGGAAGTTGTTCTTGGCGACTGTGTGTTCATTGATGAGGGAGAGAATCAGCTTGGTTTCATCAGCATAGGACACAATGTTGAGTCTGTGCTTCCTGACAATGGCTGCGAGTGGGGCCATGTAGATGTTGAAGAGAGTGGGGCTCAGGGAGGTGACCTGAGGCATTCCTCAGTTGATCTTGGTGGATTCAGAGAGAAATGTTGGGAGTCTGGCTCTCCATGTTTGACCGGTGAGGAAGGAGCGGATCCATTCCAAGGCTTTGTCAAGGATGCTGCCATCATGGAGTCTTGTGTATAGAGTGCGGTTGAAGATGGTATCAAAGGTGGCTGATAGTTCCAATAGGATGAGAGCTGCAGTTATGCCTCGGTCGAGGAGGGTGTGAAAATCATCTGTGGCGGCGAGGAGGGCTGTCTCTGTGCTGTTGTTGCTTCAGTGGCCAGATTGGGAGAGGTGCAGGATGTGGTTCGCTTTGATGAACTTCGAAAGTTGAGCATTGATGGCTTCTCAATGACTTTGGCTGGGAAGGGGAGCAGAGAGATGGGTCTGAAGTTCTTGAGATCTGTTGGGTCACCAGAGGGTTTCTTCAGCAATCTCTGGATATTTTCAGTCTTCCAGGAAGGTGGCAGAGTTGATGGAGCAGTTGATGGTGCGGCAGAGTACAGACGCGATGGAGGTGCTGGCTCTGTTGAAGATGTGGTGCGAGCATGGGTCTGAGAGTGCTCCGGAGTGGATGCTCTTCATGATATTGAGGGTGTCATAGGCGGTGAGGGGGCACCAGCTGAGCAGGGTTTGCTGGAGTTTGGTGTCGTTGGGTGTGGTGGTTGCGGGTGGGGAGTGACTGTCTTGGGTATCGAAGATGTTGTGTATCTCCTTAATCTTGCCCTGGAAGAAGATCCCAAGGTTGTTGTAGAGGTCTTGGGAGGGTGGGATGCCTGCTGTCTCTTTACTGGGTTTGGGAAAATTCTTTGAGCATGGCGAAATGTTCTTTGCTATTGAGTGCATTGGCATTTATCCTTTCTTACGGGGCCACCTTCTTTGTTGTTCTAATGAGATGGTGGTATGCTGTGAAAACGGTTTTGAAGGCTGAGTGGTCTTCCGATGTCTTGCTGCTCCTCCATCTCTTCTTGAGCCATCTACAGGTGTGCCTGGACACGTGATGGGCGGGAAAGAGTCACCTGGAATTCTTGAAGTGTCACTTGCCTGGGGCTTCCTTTGGGTGAGTCAGTGTGTCAGCACAGTTGGAGATCCAGCAGTGGAGGTTGCATGCTGAAGTATTAGCATCCATGGATGTTGGTTGTGGGGTTTTGATGAGGGAGATGGTGAGCTGTTCTTCGGTGACCTTGCTCCAAATGCTGCAAGGGTAGCAGTGGGCATGGTGGTGTACGGTGAGTTTGATGAAGGGGAAGTGGATGCAGGGCCAGACATGCTGTAGCGGGCACCAGGCGTTTCCCCTGTAGACCACCAGGATGGGGCCAGTTTTGGGCTACTGGGGGCAATTTTTGTAAGCAGGGCTGGTAATCTCAGCTCCCTGTAACAAAATCAGATTAAACCGGCCATAGCAAACTGCTCAGCCGCAGCCCCTCTCCTGCCCAAGGGGGCTGAACGAGTAGTTTGCCAGGGCCGGTTCCGGTTCCGAGTCCGGCCCAGAGTGGACGGAGGGGGTAGTTGGTCCAAAAGAGCTCGGAGGTGTAGCTGAAGGTGATGTTGTCACTGATGCAGAAGATGGGGTGGAGCATGTGTCCTGCTGAGTGGGTTGGGGAGGAGACCAGTTGTTTGTGTCTGACTGTGGCAAAGTTCTCCAACAGGGATGAGGTGTTCCTATGGTTGGAGATGTCCAGGTGAAAGTTGAGGTAACCAAGGAGGATGTAGTCTGTGGAGGTGAGAGCGTGGAGTGTGATGAAGTTGATGATGGAGTCGCATGAAGGATGGACAAGGCCTGGGTGGTCTGTAGATTAGGGTTCAGCAGAGGGTGGTGTTCACGTTTGTCTAGACCTGGAAGTGGAGGTGCTTCATGTTGGGTGGGGGAGTGAGGCAGGCGAATGTCCAGCAGTCCAGCAGCAATACCAGGCTCCAAGTGATCCCAGCTATTAACTGGAAGCTCACATGATTGGGAGATCTCTGATAGCCAGGATCCACACAGTTACTATTTTCAAATACATGTTTTTGGGCCAGAGGAGCTCTGAGTGGAGTTTACATTTGATTGGCTATTTTGTTAACTGAGGACCTGATTTAGAATTTGGCTGACAGACTAAAGTCAATCAGGGTGGTGAAGGATTTTATTTCCATTGTGGCAGATCATACAAAGCCATATAATAATTTGGTGTCTGTCATTGATGGCGGATGCTAACACCAACCTTTTAAAAGTTTTACTTTTCCAAAAACAAACTTCCAATAAATACAAACTTATGGGGGTTTGGGTAATTTTTTTTATTGTTACTGTCCCTCACCAGCAGGCTATTGCTGGCGGTTAAGAACAGTAACAAAAAGCCAATTGACTGCCCAATCTAAATAGGGTGGAAGGTTGGATTCCCACTCTGAACAAGGCAGATAGTCGAATGGCTTACATTCACTGGCTTGTATTCCCTATGGCTATTGGAGAAAGGTTTAGCCTGAAAGAGTACATTTTACTTGTCAAGCATAAACCTGGTAGTCTGCCTGACTGAAAATTCAGTGGTCAGATCGAGAGGTTGAGGGACAGGGTACTCAATTACAGTTGCAATGGAGTACTCTGTCTACCAAACTTAAAAGCGGCTCTTAGTGATTAGTTGACATTCATATATGGGTTCTACAAGTTGACCATATATGGATGATGTTACAGCTCTTGGGCCAGATGTACAACAGATTTTTGCATATGCAAATGGGTTTTAGACCTGTTTGTGCATGCAAAAAACCTATGGCCCATGTACTAACCCTATTTTGCGAGTCGTTAATTAAATATCGACTCGTGAAATAGGGTTAGCGACTCGCTATTAGGAAGGGCCGTTCCAATGGTGTCCCTTCCTAATAGTGAGTCTGTACCCTATGTCAGAATGTTTATCACCCTCTTTAAGAGGGTGGTAAACCATTTGCAAACAGGAAGGGATCCCCAGGGGACCCCTTCTCCTTTATGAATGGTTGCGCAAACATTTTTTTAAATGCATCTCGTTTTTCTTTAAGGAAAAAGGACTGCATTAAAAAAAAACTGCTTTATTTAAAGCAGTCCCAGACATGGAGGTCGGCTGACTCCAGCAGGCCACCATCCCTGGGAGTGCCAGCCATTCCCAATGGGGTCACAAATTGCAACAGCCTCATGAATATGCATCAGGCATGCAATTTGGGACTCCATTGGGATAAGCAAACAGTTTCTCAGACTTTGTTGTACATTGGCAATTGCGACTTTCAGATTGCGACTCGCAATTGCCAATGGTCATACATCTGGTCCTTTGTCTACTGATTTTAAATATGCCATACTTTTTCACACCAGTACTCTTCCAAATGCTTGGTGACAAACTATATGGAAAACCCTCTCAGATGTGCCTTTACAATTCGTTAAAGAACTGTGCTGGATCACAGTGAAAACAATACCAATTCTTATCCTCTTCATTAAGTTGACTCTGCCCTCACTCCTCTATGTTGTACAGGTGATATACTTCAAGTTTTACATATTGAGTAAAAAATGTAGCAGTGTCCACCCAAACACATTTCCCTCATCTCTCCTCTGACAATGTATCACAGTTTAGTGTTGAGGGAAAGTTTTGTCAAAACACAAAATTAATTTAGTTAAAAGTTAGATGTATAACGTTAACATGCAATTTATTTTGAATTGACATGACAACAAAATGTAAAAAATGCAGTATGTAACTATACCTTTTTGTACTAGGCCTCAAAATGTTTTAACAAGTCTCACTTTAGAAGACACTAAACCCAATGTGCTGAGATGTGCACAAAATGCTTACAAGTTTACCTTATCCTGACATGCCGTTAATAAAAAGCTTTACATCATATTGCAGAATGCACCTGATTAATAAAGTTTTGAAATATTTGCTATACATACTTTACTGTGTAACAAAAAGAATCCTTATATCACACACTGAATACAATACATGAGAAGTCCTCATACAACAGGCATAGTTTTAATAATGTTCCATTGTTTGTGATTATTCTTTGTATGTTTTTGTGTGAAATCAAGAGATAGGAGAAGGGGAGCCTGTTCTCAGAAGAACACTGAAATCTGATTGGACAAGAGGATAAGAAGATACAAGTGCAACTGCAAAATTTCTTTTCAACTGTTTATATTAGTGTGTATTCCTTGAGTAGATTAATGCCCTTTTCCCAGACCCTTGCTCCATACCCTTTATGCTGGGTGGTAACTGCTTAACAATGAAGATTGAATTCTGATTTGCTACCCGTTCCTGACCTGATTGCTGAATGCAGTTGCTACTGCTACTGTATGACTACTTTGCATCATTGCTTGGACTTATTGAGTTTGGTGAACCACTCTATATGGGAAGTACAGCTATTATTGACTGATTGGATGTGAGCTTTATTCTCTATCTCACTCTTGCCTCTTGAACCTGCCTCTTTATGAGTTTATGCTAACATCATTTTGTCCCATTCTTTGGAATAGGGATTCTTTCTATTATGGAATGCACTGAATGCATTATTTGTTATGATTTGATCTAACCATATTTTTATATAATCACTTCTGTAATTTGACTGGTACACTTATCTAATTGAGTATAAATAATGAGAACTTACTAATCATTTCATGAAAAAACCTCTTAATTCTCACACTTATTGACTGAATTTATAAATAGTATTGTGATTTTAATTTATGTGATGCATAGCTCCTGATCTTCTCATAAACAACAGAAAAGGTCTGTCGCAGAGAAGTAAGAGACAAAAACACCTCAAATGGGGATCAACGCAGTGTGTGTGTATTAGAGATGATAAACCATATATATTTAAATTGGTTATCACTTCAGCAGTTTTCTGGTAGCAGAGATATGGTTTAACATCTTGACAAGATGAGGTATAAAATACTTTCCTGAGTTAGAGTAATGCTTGAAACCCAAATCCCAATGCCCAGAACTTGAAGATTGATGAATTGCGATTTCCGAAGGCGGTTTGAAGGGGTTTGAGTTTTAATAGGGTTATCTGTTGTGATGTATGATTAATTGTTGAATTCATCTAAAAGAACTTTGAGGTATGTGAGTTGAATGATTTGATGAATGTATGTGTGTATTGTGAAGAATTGAAGACTTATCTGGCTCGAGGTATCCTCGATCCTGGTATATTGACATAAGTGTAGAAGACACTCGATAGTTATTGAGAAAGTGTAGAATACACTTTCTGGTTTTCTTGTCTGCTAAAAGTTTGTAGTGTAGATTGTGAGGTCCTGTCGACTACACAAATTGTGATAGGGACATTAATAAACTGTTCTAAGTGTACTAATATTGATTGATGTTAGCAGAACCTGATTGCACACAGGGTGATGCTACATTGCTTAGGTGGAATTTTTGCTGATCGAGATCTTACTTATGTATGTGAAAATCTTTTTGTGTGAAAAGTCGGAAGGTGTAAAAACCTTAATATTCTAATTGGCAAATTGACTTTGATTTCTTTAGAGGAGGTGGCCATGATTGTTTAACTTCATTTATTTAAGTTGTAGAATTGTGTGTTTGAGAGAAATTGTAAAGCAGGGTGAATTGATTCAAGGAGTGAGATCATACATCATAATTTGCAGCGCTGTGAAAGAGTGGTTAGTGTACTGTTGTGCTGTGATTGGTTTATGATGACACAGAGTGCTGCGCCGCTGTGGTAGGTTAGTTGTGTGAATACTGAATTGAGAATGGGTAACAGGTCTTTCAAAAACAGAAACTGTGACAGGATTGGAGAAAACTTTGACGTTTACTGAACAGAATCAAAACACTGAATTTGAATTGTATTGATTTCAATCGATTATTGTTGAACTTTGTGAAAATCATGAATTTAAAAGTCTTGTGAAAGGTGATATTACAATTTCAATATGGGAAGGTGCACCTGCACATTATATGACAAGTGAATTGGACTTACATACATGTTTAAGACTTTGCCAATTGTGCAATATTACTGAAAGAGAGGGTCCATTGAGTTTTCCTAAATATGGGACTTCTGAGCTTAGAAACACTGAAAAACTGAAAGAGAAGTGATACAAAATGCAGCGACTACCTAGACCCATACAATATGAAGCCTTGAATATGTGGGAGAATGTAGCGTGAGATAAAGAAAGGGAGAAATACCAAACTAAGAACAAAAGAGCAAAGTGTAATTATGCCAATGCTCGATGGGATGAAACAAAGCAGAGACGGTGGAAAGCTATAGTTGAGGGAACTAGACTGTATCCAGCTTTTACCACTAGAACTCCTGAGTAAACTAAAAAAGACTAATATGCATGATAAAGACTAAGGAAAGGATGAAAGGAAGGAAGATACAGACAGTGATTCAGGGGACCATATTTTGATAGAAATGTTAGCCTCTCTTGCCCCACTGTATCTGATCCTACACTACAAGTATTGATAATAGCACAACTGCAAGTACTACTGTGGCTATCGCCCCTTTTGAAATAAGTATAATACAGATTGAAATACCTTTTCAAACATTGCAATTTGCCCTGTGTTAGACCTGGCATCCTTGGCATGGTTTCCCTCGACTTTTTCCCTTCTGACCTCCTGCTTTTGACTGTTTTTGTTGGATATGGGAACCCAGGTACTTTACCACTCTAGCAGTGCTAAAGTGCATGTGTTCTTTATTTAAAACATGATGACATTGGCCTGTGTACAAATGACATATTTGATTTATTATAATTCCCTAGTAGAGTACACAACTTGTGCCCAGTGCCTGTAAATCAAATGCTACTAGTGGGCTTGCAGCACTGATTGTGCCATCCACTTGAGTAGCCTCCTAACCATTTCTCACGCCTGCCACTGCAGAGCATGTGTGTGCAATTTTAAACTGTCACTTTGACTCAGCAAGTTAACCTACTTGCCAGACCTAAAGTTTATTTTTTATTACATATAGGTCACCTCTAATGTAGGCCCTGGACAAAGTGCAGTGTATTTAAAAAGTAGGACATGTACTTTTACGTTTTACATGTCTTGGTAGTGAAATATTCTTAAATTCATTTTTCACTACTGCAATGCCTATTTCTCCCATAGGATAACATTGGGATTGGTGTATTACATTTTATAAGTGTAATTTTCAGTTGGAAAAAGATGGGACCCTCACATTTGATTTCTCTGGAATCACAATTTAAATGTCAACTTATGGTTAAGTTGGTTTTTATATTACAATTCTGAAAATGCCACTTTAGATAGTTGGTAATGTTTTACTAAAACTGTTTGGTGCCTTCTGCCTGTCTCTGGAATACATGTCTGGGGTGGGCTACAGCTGGCTTCCTGAATTCCCTCTAGGCAGCCACACACAAAAGAAGGGTTGGTGTGACTAAGTAGCCATTTGCATGCTGATGAATCATACTAAGTAGGTTGGGAGGGAGAGGATGACACTTATCCCTGAAAGTTCTTTGTTCTGCCCCCCCACAAATGTTTGCATATCCCCTTGTAGTGAGTCTGGAGCCAGCTCAGGAAAGACAGGGTCTTGTGCACTTCAAGGGAATCTCTTCGAAGTCTCCTTACTTCAAAGGCCCAACTGGGTATAAGTACTGGACCGCTGACACCACCAAATCAGAACACTTCTGGAACTGAGAACATTCTACCAGGAAGAAGGACTGCTTTGCTGCCAGGAGGGACTGCCACTTTGCCGAACTGCTTTGCTGTCTTGGTCTGCTATCTGTTGCTTCTTGCCTGGGATTTAGAAGGACTGGACCTGCATCTCTATGTCCCAGAACTAAAGAATCTCCAAGGGTTGTTGGCTTGCCTCCTGTTTCTGAAGTCTCTGGGATATCAAAGACTTCACCCTGCACCCTGCAACAAGACTGTCTGCTGTGAGTCCTGCTCTGCCAAGTGGTGTCAGTCCTGTCCTTGGCCCTTGAAGTGAGTTTTCAGTGCTGTTACTAAGAAAATCCACACATCAATGATATTATGTCGATCTGAACCGGCTCATTACCTTCGACACTGACACACCACCACTGCTGCCCGAACTGCTGACTGCATCGTCGACTTCACGAGGCATTTTCCCCTGTTTCTGATGCATCTCCAACTTTGTGTGGCTCAGAGAAAATGCATTGCTTCATGCTGTACCCATCGCCTACAGCCCAGCGGTTCGATGATGATGCATCACCCCGATGTCCATTGCACCTAGACACATCCTCAACTTTGTGTAGCTTAGAACCAACATATCACCCCCATCTGTGAGTTCGACAGCGATGCATCGCCTCCCTTTTACTCCACGCATCATTCTCAGCATCGGTACTGTTCAGTGGGCCAAGGCTGGTCCCTGTACCCTTCCTGCGCCAGATCTTGATCTGTCGGAACCTTTGGATTTGCCTCGGTCAAGCACGACCAGATTTCCCTAGTTGGTGCTATTTGTTTGTAAGCACTACGAAATTGTTTATGCCGAAAAAATTCATATCTTGAATTCTTATTATTGGATATTTGACATAATGGTCTTGTTTTACTCATAACATTGTTTTCAATTATTCTAAATTGATTTGGAGTTCTTTGGTGGTGTTTTCACTGTGTCACTGTGTGATGTGTGCACAAGTACTTTAAACATTGCCTCTTAGTTAAGTCTGACTGCTGTGTGCAAAGCTGCCAGAGGGACAGCACAGGTTAATTTAGAGTGTGTTACCGACTTACCCTGACTAGCGTTGTGGTTCCTGCTTGGACAGGGTGCATACCTCTGCCAACTAGAAACATACTTTCCAACAGCCCACCACCTACTGTTCAAGCCCCAACAGTTATTACACATGGTATTACTGATTCTATTATGACCGCTCCAGTACAAATACCACATTTGGCAACTGTACAGTGCATAGGTCTCTTGTGACTGCCCCAATATTAATTGCTCCACATGTGATTGCCCCAATAAACATGGTCCCGACTACAGAAGTTCAAGGAGCTTTAGTAAGATAAGGTTTATCTCGACATCCCAAAATTCACATATTGTTGCCTTGGAACCACCACAAATGATTCAGCCATTGAGAAATGAGGGAAAGATTGTGTTTAAGACAATTATAATACACAGAGAGGCAAATTTGTTTGAGGACGTAATTTTTCCACAATGGTTTGAGGAAGCAGCAGGACTTAGAAGGACAAGATACACCATAACTTGAAAAGGAGAGACCACCACATGGTTCAATATTAAGGGTTGAACTTGAAGAAATTATTAAGGGATGTTTAGAACTTGAACATTTAAACCAGTATCTGGAGAAAGAATACATTTACCTAAGTAAGGAAATTATAAGACGTGCAGCAATCACACATGACAAAACTGACTGATTTGGCGCAATAAAATGATGTTGACATTTCAAAAAGTTTCCTTACAGAGAAGTTACAGAGTTCAATTAGATGATGGAGCAATTGAAACAATGTGTTCTTCAGGAGTGCATTTACTCAACTGAATTGGTAAAGTCCATCTGTAAATGGAGCGATTTTGATAGATTCAAAATTAAGTGGTCCAAGAAGCATGAAGCGAAAAAGGAACAGGCAGAAGTAAATGGGGAAAATAGAAAGTCTTTAAAAGGTTCACAAGATGTGAAGAGGCTTTGGCTTATCCACTAAGGCTTTGGCTTCCGCGCTTTGGCTCGGAATTTTAATTACCCGTTTTGTATTTTAGTTTAACTTGTTTAATCTTACCCTCGTTTTTAGAATCCTGTATTGGCCCTCACTTGCTCTGTAATTGTGACAGCACCGCATTTGGCGGGTCCTACTCACGTCCACCGAACACCAGCGCCATCTTGGGGGTAACTATTGCACGCTCGGCGGCGCCATTGGGGTTAGCGTGCTAGGGTTTGGAAATCTACATAAGGCGAGCTAGGATTGAGACTCAGGGCTAGACCAGGTAAACGCGCACTCGTCCTTGAAAGCAGCGCTTTGAATCAGGTGCACTCAGGTCGCGCTGAAACCTAAAACTTCTTAAATATTCGCGCTTTGGCTCGGAATTTTAATTACCCGTTTTGTATTTTAGTTTAACTTGTTTAATCTTACCCTCGTTTTTAGAATCCTGTATTGGCCCTCACTTGCTCTGTAATTGTGACAGCACCGCATTTGGCGCCATCTGGGGGGTAACTATTGCACGCTCGGCGGTGCCATTGGGGTTAGCGTGCTAGGGTTTGGAAATCTACATAAGGCGGCCATGCTTACGCGCAGCGTTCGCGTGCAGCGTGAGCACGCCGGAGTCACGCCAGAGTCCAGCCCGTCTGCGCCTGTCCGCGCACGGACGGGCGCTGGGGCTAGGACTCCTGGCCAAAATTACACCTATCATGCGAATCAGCTACTTCTACTCAACGCTAACAAGGTGAGGCTAGAGACGAACGTCATCGGGAGATTGAAAGAGTTGCATCTCCTGAGATCTCCGGTTGCTATGCCCGATCGCCGGAAACACACTCTGAAAGTAGTCAGCCTGAATACGAGATCCATGCATAAACACCATCTCGATATTTTCACCCTCCTTCAAGATGGTGAGATAGATATTCTAACCTTAACTGAGACGTGGTTAGATAATGATTCAGCCCCAGATATCGTGGCCGCCTTGCCCAGTGAATATGATGTCATCTGGCAAAACCGAGCTAACAACCTGCGAGGTGGAGGAGTTGCAATTTTTTTCAAAAGACAGTTGACAATGGAAAACCTGACGGCAGACTAGATAGACCTGGCGGATATTCTTGGTGTCAAGTTTACCTTTGAAAATTCTTGCTGGGTGATTCTTACCATCTATCGTCCCCCTAACTCCTCGCCTGCTTTTAATGACCTCTTTTGCCCTATAATATCTGATATCTGCTCAAGATACCAAAAAGTGGTAGTTACAGGTGATTTTAACCTTCATTGGGAAAAATCCCCTAAAGCATCAGTATCTCGACAACTGGAGGAAGTCATGTCCTCAATTGGCCTGACACAGTTGGTGGATTGCCCTACCCGTATTAAAGGACATACGCTTGACTTGATCTGGACCTCTGATCTTGAGGTTACCATAGATAGTGTCCTACCGTGTCTTTGGTCAGATCATTTCTTTATTTACTGCACTATCCCCATTAGTGGGAAACCCCCTTGTCAAGCTCCAAAACTGAAGCGAGTACGCCAATGGAGGAATGTTAACTCACAAGCGTTGTTGGACATTCTCCCGCATCACCTTGTTCCGCTCAGTGGAAACCTAGATGAGGATTATGTGGGTCTAACTCAGACCATCTCTCAGGCGATTGACCAGATAGCCCCAGAGAGACTACAAAGAGCAAAGGGTCCGGGGAAGGGGGCACCTTGGTATACCCACCTTCTGAGAGAATTTAAAAAGAAGCTTCGTAATATGGAAAGGAGATGGAGGAAATCCAAGGAGGAATCTGATAGGGAACAATATAAAACCCTCTCAAAAGATTACAAGAAAAGCCTATTGGGGGCTAAAGCTGAATACTTTGATATCCGCATCAAGCGGGCACATAATGTGCAGAAAGAAATCTTTAGTATTTTGTCAGAATTGACAAAAAAACCAACGAATGCGGTTACAAAGATTGAGTGTAATACGTTCCAACACTACTTTTTAGAAAAAGTTGAGATTATCCTCTCTGAGATCAAGAACAACACGGTGAGTGGCCTTTATGCACCGCAGTTGATCGAAATACCGCAGGGTTGTACTATTTCAACTTTTCCTGAGTTGGACGCCATGAGGCTTGAACATCTTATGTCCTCTATAAAATCAGGCTCACCGGCAGATCCATGTCCCCCGACTATTTTCCGAGGAGCATTAGCCTTGATGTTAGACCATAATGTCTCTTTTTTAAACAGTTCATTACAAACGGGCTATATCCCAACGAAGCTTAAAGAAGCCCGGGTACGACCCTTGCTGAAAAAACCTGGAGCCGAACAAACAAATCTGAAAAACTATCGTCCAATCTCTCAGCTGCCGTTCATGTCTAAAATTCTTGAGCAGCATGTGTTACAATCGCTGTCTGCCTTCCTGGAATCACACAATCTTCTCCAGGGACGCCAGGCAGGTTTTCGGGCACATCACAGCACCGAGTTGGTGATGCTCTCGGTGCTGGATGAGCTCAGGGATTTGGCTGACAGTAGGAAACCGAGTGCCCTGATACTTTTAGATCTATCAGCGGCATTCGACACTGTCAGCCATGATCTGCTGTTGGATAGATTGGCAAAGTTTGGAATAAAGGACACAGCCTATAAATGGCTAGAGTCCTTTTTGACAGGGAGGCAGCAGAGGATTCAATTAGGTGAGGAGACCTCTGAGCTGGGCAGGATGGACTGTGGGGTCCCGCAGGGATCCGCATTGTCCCCGCTACTTTTTAATCTTTACCTGCAGCCCCTTATTGAATCCTTGGTACAGATGGGTTGTCGAGTGTTTAATTATGCCGACGACACACAACTACTCTTTAGTCTTGAGAATTCTCAAGTAGCACAGCTACATATACAGGAGGTACTTCGGTATACAGTCAGCTGGATGAGTGACAATCTGCTGAAAATCAACCCGGAGAAAACGGAGGTCTTGGTGGTGTCAACGGGCTCTTCACCCAGGGGAGATCTGTTTTGGCCAAAAGAACTTGGGCCCACTCCAATGCCAAAGCCTACTGTGAAAAGTCTGGGTATTATGATTGACAAGGATTAGTCGATGGCCACCCTGATTTCTGCGGTTGTGGGTACCTGCACGGGCCTAATTAGGCAACTGCGTAGACTAGTCCCTCTTCTATCCGAATCCATGCTTAGGACAGTGGTTTCGGCCACCATATTATCAAGATTGGACTATGGCAATGTCCTATATTTAGGTCAACCAAAGAATCTGATCCATAGATTGCAGGTCGTTTTGAACGACGTGGCACGCCTAATTTTTAAACTTCCGAGAAGATCACATGCCTCCCCTTTACTGTCCATGCTTCATTGGCTCCCTGTAAAGCAGAGTGTAGAATTTAAGAGCCTGTGTATTGCACATAAGGCAATCCATGGGCAAGCCCCTGGCTATATTAAGGATCGTCTAATGCCCTATAACCCTAAACGAACCTTAAGATCATCTGACGCCTCATTGATGCTTTGCCCCCGCTTTAACTTGGCCACAAAAGGTGGAAGGTCCTTCTCCGCACTTACCCCACTGCTATGGAATAAGCTACCTGTGCTGTTGCGCAAGGAGTCGAATCTTCTTCATTTCAGAAAACAGCTGAAAACGATCTTGTTTAAGGA
Source organism: Lissotriton helveticus (assembly GCF_964261635.1). Lineage (NCBI taxonomy): Eukaryota > Metazoa > Chordata > Amphibia > Caudata > Salamandridae > Lissotriton > Lissotriton helveticus. The sequence goes on along the minus strand of NC_136069.1, from coordinate 1,375,161,274 downwards.
GGCTTTTGGACATATTGGCTAATCTATAATCTGTGTTTGAGTACTGTGAGTAAGAACAAAGTGTGTTTTTTTTCTTTGGTCTGGAGCGCCTTGAGACCTGATGGTGAATTGGCGCTATACAAACCAAAGTAACATAACATAACATAACAAAGTAACATAACTAAGAGAGATATCTGGTGGAGGATATGTCCATGTACCATGGAGCAGAGGTGATCTTGCAGCATTTATGAAGGACTTCCAAAAATTGAGAGACAAACCTGTGCAGTGGTACACACAGGTTGACAGATTTGTCAACATTTTGATGGTGTTGTGAATTAATTTGAATACATTCTTTAATATTCTAGTGCCAAATGATCTGTGGGCTGAAAGTAAAATTGTTGTGCAATGGCAATGTAAAGAACCAATGAGATAGGTGCGCACTAATGCACCATCTCCTGTAGTTAGTGAGAAGTATGAAGTAGTGCATATTTTCCTGAAAGGCAAGGGACCTCCAAAAGATCTTGAGTGGTGAAGATTAAAAGAACTTCACAAGAGCCAAAAGAATTTGTACATTATTACTATGAGTGATTGCTTCAGGTGTTTCAATAACACAGTGGGAGAGAATATCCTGATCCAAGTGATATGGGATTCTTTGTATATCAGTTAGTCATTGAGTTAAGACCAGCGATCACAGCTCATATATGTAAGTAAGTAAGTAAGTAAGTAAATAAGTAAGCAATTAAGTTTATTGTATATACAACAAAGTGTGGTTTGCTGGCAGAATAAATTGCTTGATCAGATCCTGAGGTATGTGAAATATTGTAGTGATAAATAAGAAATGAAGCAAAAAAGCTTAGTGAAAATTTTATGTTGGCCCAGATGTAGTTTGCTCAGAGAGGGTTTCAGACTAGTGTTTTGCTAGAATTCAAGGTGGTACGCAAGGTATTGATGCAAAAGCAGAGATGCAAGGCACTCAATGAGGACTTGGTGTTTCACAGGGTAAAGATAGAGGTGTTCCAGTTGATCCAAATTCTGGCATGGGTGTTGCAACTTTGAAAAAAAAGGACTCTTTGTCATTATTGTAACAAAATTGGGCATTGGAAGAGGGAGTGTAGGCTAATGCTGATTAGGTAAATGGAAATGTACAAGTGTAGGGAGGAAATCAAACAAAAAATCAAAATCAAATCCAAATTGTGCTAGTTCTGCCGATGCAAGTGCCAATGCAGAAACAGGTCCTGATTATGCAACTTCCACAAGCCCATATGATCCCACAAGATACGGGAAACCCTAGAACCAGTTGTGCAAGGCAAACTTAAACCCCTTCCAGAATCAAAATCAGAACACATTACAACAGTTTCTTGTATTTGATAATATTATCTTTGGCTCTGACAACTCCCAATGATCGTGCCTGAGAGGGGAGGAAGATTGCAGGCTCGGTGCAGTCTTGAAGGTAGACCAGAGTGGTCCATTCATAGAAGGTGAAGTGAATGGCCACAACATATCATTTCTGATTGGTACCGGAGCTACCAGATCTACTGTGATAATAGTGGAAGTCCCAGACCTACCCCTCTCTGGAAAAAATACAAGTTGAAGGAGTTTCAGATAAATAGATCTCAATCCCAATTTCAGATAACTCTCCTGTAAAAATAGGTTCATTTTTGGAAAATCCTCAATTTGCTGTTTGTGATTCTGGTCCAGTAAATCTGATAGGAAGAGATTTATTGTGCAACTTAAATTGCAAGATTTACTGCATACTGGACTGTGTTGAATTCCAGACCCATGCTGATGATTTTGAGTTTGAAATGGCTCTGCAAGATTCAGCTGTGTGGTTGTTCCCATGAAGAACAATTGAAAATTTACCTCCTGATTTAAAAGAAACTGTAAGACCAGAAGTATGCACCTTCATATGAAAGGATATCAGACTAATTAAAGGTGTAGAACCAGTCTGAGTTACACTAAAATTAAATGCAGTGCATTCAAGAACACCGCCCTACAATTTGACCCCAGAGACAGTTACAGGAATAATACCTGTAATTAAAGACATGCTGAGCAAAGGAATATTGAGGGAATTGATTGGGAGTCCATGCATCTCTCCGATCATGAGCTTACAGAAGCCCAATGGTAAACATTGTATTTTGTAGGATCTCCGAAAAATTGATAGCATTCTTGGTTCATGTTGTCCTGTGGTACCGAATCCAGCCACAATACTTTTCCAGATCCTGTGCACTGCAGAATGGTTTAGCTTTATTGATCCTTGCTAAGCCGTTTTTTCAGTGCCATTGCACAAAGATAGTCAGTGACATTTTTCCTTTGTGTTTCAGCAGAAAGTTTTGGCATGGTTCTGAGTCCCACAAGAGTATAAAGAAAGTTCATCCATCTTTAACCAGATCTTGAAAAAGAATCTGGTGTCACTGCAGGGGCCCTACAAATTGGTACCTGTGGAGAATATAGCATGTTACAAGGCATGCTTATATATTGCGTTCCATAACAACCGCTTTGTTAGAACGCGATCCCTTTACAACGCAAATCATTAGATTGACTTGCACTAGATGGCGCTCCAACATTAGGAATAGTATAATTTACTATTCTAACTCTACCCTGCACAACAGTAGGGAAGGTGTTGGAATAGTAAATCATACTATTCCTTAGGTTGGAGCTCCATCTTTAGCAAGTCAATCTAATGACTTGCGATGTAATGGCATTGCATTGTAACAACGCGGTCATTGTAACAACAGCGTTGAAATGCTAACGCAATGTAACAACCGCGTTGTAAAGGTTTTTTCCCCCTGTGCAGTATATAGACGGTTTACTTATGGCATCAGAGACACGAGATGCCTGTAGCTGGATACCAGTGCACTCTTAAATCACTTGGCTGAGAATGGACATCAGGTGTCCCCAGGAAAGTGGCAAAGCTGTCAAGAAGAAGTTAATTATCTGGGACACAACATTGAGAAACGTGCAAGAAAGGTAACACCAGAGAGGGTGGAAGCAATTCTTCAGATGAATACAACTCGAATGCAAAGAGAAGTAAGGCCGTTTTAGGAATGGTTGGCTACTGTAGACAGTAGATATCAAACTTTTCTCCAGTGGCTAAGCTTTTACTGAGGCTGACTCACAAAGAAGTGCTTAATCTGCTTCCTTGGGGTAACAATTCCACCTAGAGTTGAGAGAAAGTCTCTGTCATGCCCAGGCACTAGGAATGCCTGATTACAGTAAGATATTTATGTTATTTTGCAGTGATTGGGAGGGCTGTGCTCTCTCAGTGATTACTCAGATGCACGAAGATGCTTGAAAACCAGTGGCATATTTTTCCTGTGATCGCAGGACTGCCCAGCTACCATGAATTGGTCATTGCAGTAGGTGTTGGTATCGAGAAGAGGGAGATCATAGTGATGGCATACCCTTTAACTGTAATGGTAATGGAAAATTTTGCTGACTCGAACAAAATCCAATACATGACACACAATAGACTTGCAAAGTAAGAACAACAGATTTTGGTGGCTGTAAACATGACTTTGATACAATGCCAGATCTTGAACCCATCTAACCTCTTGCCTGGAGCTGATACTGTTTATGATGAAGTTGAGCATAATTGCCTAGATGGAAGTTTGCACAAAGCTAAGACCCAACATAAAAGATGAAACCCTGAATGAGCCTGATTATATCATTTTTGTTAACGGCTCATGTTTGAGAAACAATGAAGGTATCCGAGGGCAGCTTACACTGTTTGCACAATTAATGATATTGTGGAAGGTTCATGGCTTCGAGGTGTTACCTCAGCACTGGTTGTAGAATTAATTGCCCTTACAAGAGTTTGCATTCTGATGGCCCAATTGAAAGTGACTATATTTATAGATTTTCAGTATGGCTTTTGGTGTTGTCCATGATTTTGGGCAATTGTGGTCACAAAGAGGTTTCATGACCTCTTCTGGTACTCCAGTACGCAATGGCAACCATGTAAGAAATCTTTAGGAAGCTCTTTAATGGCTTGCAGAAAATGCTGTGATTAAATGTGAAGCACACCAGACTGGGAATGATTACATTGCCACTGGAAACAGGTATGCTGATGAAGTTGCACAGCCTTGTACACTGGTGGTCTGCACATTTAAAGGAACTTTTGCATGGGAATCTGAAGATGGCACTATCCTTTATATGTTGATGTCAATAGCTGACACATAGGAATAATTAATAGGAGTAGAAGAAAATGTTTCAGAAGCAGAGCAGCAAGATTGGATCAGAGCCAGATGTCATTTGGATGTCAGCTGTTGGCACACCAGCGTTACCTGCCAGTTTGTCATTTCCAATGACAGCATACTTCCATGGACACACACACATCTTGGGAGATATAAAATGACAACGTTGTGTAGGCAGAATTGGTTTAAAACCAGATTGAGAATGCTTGAAGAAGAATTGTGCCATCAATGCGTGACATATCAACAATTGAACATAGGTAAAAGAACTCCTATCACACTGAGTCACATAGGGAGATCAGGTGGTCCCTTCAACAGAATGAGGATGGACGTTATTGAGATGCCTTTTTGCAACAGGTTGAGATATGTCCTAGTCATAGCGTGTATCTTCTTGCGATGGGCAGAGACCTACCCAACCAGAAGAAATGGCAGTCTCACTGTAGCTAAACTGTTATTGCGAGAATTGATTCCAAGGTATTGTATGCCAGTTTCTGTAGAATCAGATCGAGGGACACACTTTAACAACGAGATCCTTAGGATGATATGTGCAGCATTACCAATTAAATAGAGATTGTATTGTAAGTAAAAGTAAAGTCCACATTTGTAAAGCGCACAATCACCCGTAAGGGTCTCTAGGCGCTGGGGGCCGTCGGGGAGATTAAGCGAGCTATTGCCCAGAGTCACATGGTGCTGGGCTAACCTGCCGCCGGAGCCGGGGATCGAACCGTGGTCCCCAGATTCCAGCGTCAGTCGCCCTGGCCGCGGCGCCACACCTCTCCCATTGTAGTTGTCAACCTGAAGCTTCTGGTATTGTGGAGAAGCGCAACTACACCATAATGGCTAGTTTGGCCAAAGTCTGTGCCTAAACATCTCTGAAATGGCCTGATGCTTTGCCTTTGCTGCCAATGAGTATCGAAGCATGCCTGATAGGAACACTCGTTTATGGCCTTATGAGATCCTCATGGGATGTGCAATGAGATTGCCTGCTGTACCTGCACATGTGTCAGAACTTACTTGCTCAATGTGGCTTCCAATGTCTTGCACGGGAACAGAGATGCTAAACTCCCAAATCCCACTTGGCAATGCCAGTAGGTCTGATTCAGAACCCTCTGACCATTACCTTGAGGGAAGGGGGAAATTGGATAAAATAACAAACAAAGAAGAGACTGGTCCGGAATGGTTCCTTCAGTCAGCTATCCACAGACATCGTCTTAGCTTTCAATCGGAACCTGAAAATTAACACAACATTACTAACATACTCCCTATACTTCCCATCAACTCGGTTATTCTCTACTGAATTATCTCACCCACCCTTTTATCTCCGGGACCTCGCTCCTCTCCTATTTATGATGGAATTGGTCTTCCTCAACAGTAGTTGTCACTATAGAGGGAAACAATCATTAGTATGGTCTGCCTATTTGTTCTAGTGACCCTTATTAGATGTTAAGCTGTGCACTTACTTCACTATCTGAAGAGTAAAACCTTGATGTGGGTTCTGTACTTCTCTCTGCCTTCTAACACTGTGGATCTTCCTCCTTTATGTCTCCTCAAGGAATCTGTTTCTCTATTCTCACAGGGTTTCCTGACTATGAAGTACTGATTAAGGTAAGTGTTTGTTATATTCAAATTTAGATTGCCTTGTTAACACTCTCAAGTAGTAACTATTTCTTTTCGTGTTTTGCAGGTTTTCTTATTCTCGACTAGACTTCTCTCCTGTCACTCCTGTCAAGCAATTACAATATTTTTCACGTAACGTAATAGAGTTCATTCAGTCTCTCATAGTTCACATAGAACAAAATATTCAGTCTTGTCTTTTTCGGTTTTTTAAAACAACTCAAGCAATACTGTTAAATGCTCCTCACAATCCGCCGACAATATTCAGCTTTACTTAGCTCAATGTCGTTATGGTTTCTTCTCGGAGCTCATAACCATTAACCTCCTCACTCGGCTGCGGTGACTGGTATTCCAACCTCTTCAGCTTTCTCCAGCGTTTCGCCGTAACTCAAACTGAAAACTGAATAACTGCGAGGAAGTTGAAAATGTCACTGTGACACACTTCGGTATACTTATTTAGGTAAACTGGGCACTAGGAACGGAAATTGGAAACTCTAAAAGACGGAATTTTACTGCGACTTAACAGTTCTAGAAACCTCGGTGAAGTGCGTCGATAGAGGGGCGCTCGCGCCGCTCACCTCTTTCCCTGCAGCTGCGGCCTTGCAAGCTAGACCGCTAACCTCTGGTTCAGTCTGGGCGGCCATATCGGGCGCCACCTTATGTCGCCTGGAGCGGACCCGTTCAGTCCATGTGATATGATTCAAGACCTCCTGTTTCCTGGTTGAAAGGTACAGTCCGCAAATATGTGCACCAGGTTTAGTGGTTCTGACAGTACCCCCCAACAAGGCAGCTCCTTTCCTTCCGGGCTTTGTGGGGTATCGTTGATGTAAAGATTTAATCAGTCTAGGAGCATGGACGTTCTTTTCTAGTTCCCATGATCGCTCCTCTGGACCATAACCTTTCCAGTCGATCAAATAATACAATTTCCCTTTGGACCACTTGGAGTCTAGGATTTCTTTTACCTCGAACTCAACCCCTGTTTCTAACTGAATTGGTTTCGGAGGGGCCTTGACTCTAAGATCTTTGGAGGCTTTCTTCAGTAGGGAAATGTGAAAAACTGGATGAACCTTTAGTTTAGGTGGCAATTTTATTCGGTAGGTGACCTGATTAATCTTTTCTTCCACTACATAGGGGCCAATAAATCTAGGCTGAAACTTCCGATTACCCTTTAGTCTCAAGTTTTTAGTACTCAACCAAACTGAATCTCCCATATTAAGAATTGGCCCTTCCCTCCTCTTTCTATCCGCATAGTCCTTATACTTCTCTTTGGCTCTCGAAAGATTGTCTACAGCCCTTAACTGTGTTTGGTGCAAATGTGCTACTGCTTCCTTAACTGCTGGTACTGAGATATCAGTTTGCCGAATCGTTGCATGTGGATGCCTGCCATAATTTAGAAAGAAAGGGGAGTAACCTGTCGAGCAGTTTTTTGCATTATTGTGGGCAAATTCTGCCGTCCACAAATAATCCGACCAATCTCCTTCCTCTTTTAAAAGGTATAGTCTCAGATACTGTTCTAATTCCTGATTGACCCTCTCTGTCTGCCCATCAGTCTCTGGGTGATAACTAGTGGAGAATCTAATCTCAGTTCCTAACCCTTCCATAAAAGCTCTCCAAAAGTGGGACACAAACTGAGAACCTCTGTCCGAAATCACCACCTTTGGTATTCCATGCATCTTCACAATCTGTGAGCTGAAATGAGCGGCTAGCTGTTTGGCTGAAGGTAACCCCCTTAGATCAGTGAAATGGGCCATCTTGGAAAAGGCATCTACCACCACTAAGATTGTGTCAAAACCTTGACTCATTGGTAAGTCGGTAATGAGATCTAACGTGACAGTGTGCCATGGGTACGGAGGGGTGGGTAAAGGCTGTAAAAGGCCCTTTGGGGCCTGCCGTTCAGATTTTCCCTGAGCGCAGATCTCACAGGATTTACCATACTTCTCAATATCTGAGGTCATCCTGGGCCGCCAATAATGTCTCTTTATCAACTCTTCGGTTTTAGCTTCTCCTTTGTGGCCAGCTAATTTATCATCATGGCATTCTCGCATAATTTGTTGTTGCAACTCGGCTGTGGGAAGGTATAGTGCCTTTCGATGGTAAGGTAGTTGCCGGATAATTTCTCTTTCTGGATTTTCCTTCACCCAATCTAGCATAGCCTCTGGACTCATAACCTTCGTGACATCTTCTTCGAGACTGATAGAAGTGATTGCTCCACGATCTTTGCCTTCGGTATAATCGGTTGATTCTCTGTAAGGGCCTTCTGTGTCTCCGTACCAATTCTGGACAGGGCGTCTGCTTTTCCATTCTGGGCTCCAGGACGATAGGTGATCACAAAATCGTAGTCAGCAAAATACAAAGACCACCTGAACTGTCTTGGGGTGAGGGTTCTGGCAGATTTTAAGAACTTTAGATTACGATGATCTGTGAACACCGTCACTTGGTGCTGAGCCCCCATCAAGTAATGCCGCCATTCTTTAAAGGCATCCTTAATGGCCAGTAACTCCTTCTCCGTGATGGTGTAGTTGATTTCAGCTGATGTTAATTTCCTAGAGCGGTAAGCAACTGGGTGTAACTGCCCTGTGGTTTTGTGCCGTTGAGACAATACTCCACCCACTGCTTGATCTGACGCATCTGTCTCCACGTAGAAAGGTTCAGCTGGATCAGCATGCAACAGGACCGGAGCTGTGGTGAAATCCGACTTTAACGATTGAAAGGCTTCCTCAGCCTCCGGAGTCCATTCGAATTTAATTCCCTTTCTCAGTAATTTGGTAAGTGGAAGAATTGTCCTGGAGAATTCTCCAATAAATCTTCGATAGAAATTAGCAAATCCAATAAAACTTTGGACTTCTTTAACGCTCGCATGAGACTCCCAGTTCTTAACTGCTTCCACCTTTTTCTGGTCCATCAATATTCCGGAAGGCGAAAGGACAAACCCTAAGAACTCAACTTGTGTCACATCGAAGGTGCATTTTTCTAATTTCACGAATAAATTATGTTCTTGTAGTCTCCTCAAGACTCCCTTCACTTGCTCATGGTGTCTCGACACGTCAGAGGAATAAATCAAGATGTCATCTATGTATACTATTGCACATTGGTCTATAAATTCCTTCAGGATGTCATTGATGAAGTGCTGGAAAGCAGCCGGGGCGTTGCACAATCCATAGGGCATAACTTGATATTCAAAAAGCCCAAATCTTGTCCTGAATGCCGTTTTCCACTTATCACCTTCACGCATTCGGACTAAGTGATAAGCACCCCACAGGTCTAGTTTTGTGTAAATTCGGGCTCCCTTAACTTGGTCCAAAAGTACAGAGATCAATGGCAAAGGGTATCGATTTTTTTTTGTAATTTTATTGATGGCTCTGTAGTCGATACACATCCTCAAGTCTCCCTCCTTCTTCGGAACGAAAAATAATGGAGACAAGACTGGAGACTGGGAGGGTCGGATAAACCCATTTGCTAAGTACTTATCCAAGTACTCCTTCAGATGATGGTTTGCCTTTTCCGTCAGCGCGTAGACACAACTGCATGGCAAGTTTGAACCCGGTTCCAGGTCTATCTTGCAATCATAGACTCGATGTGGGGGTAGCTGTTCGGCCTCCGCTTCATTAAACACGTCTTGGAATTCTCTATATTCTTCTGGAACATCTGTAGTATTTATTACGCACATGGTGTGTCCGATGGAACAAAGAGATAGGGCTGGGTTACCTTCCAAGGATCTTTCCTCAGCACCAAAACAATTCTCATGGCAATACTTCGAGTTCATCACAATCGTCCTTGAACTCCAGTCAATTGTTGGGTTGTGTTCAGTAAGCCACGGAAGACCAAGAATCAATTGAAATTGTGGCGCATCTATTAAATTAAACTGGATCTTTTCCCGATGCCCATCACCTGAAATCAACTGAATTACCTCCGTGTGACTTACAATTGGTCCTGACGAAAGATTGGTTCCATCCACCGCCCGAACTGGCTCGCTCCTATCCTTCTTAATAGCTTGAATGCCCACCTTGGCTGCAAATCTCAGGTCGCAAAAATTCCCTGTGGCTCCGGAGTCGATCATTACCGATACTTCTGTTAAAATGGTTTCCCGGAATCTTACTTCCATGGACTGGTTCAAATGCGGGGCCGCTGATTGTAGTGTGTTTGCCACCCGATGTTCTTTTGGAGTTTTTTCTTGATTCGCATCCACCTGTTCAACTCCTCCCACAGGTGGTGCCGCTAGTTTTCCTTCGGCTTGTAGAGGCTCTTGGGCTTTTTTGGACAATTTCTAACGAAGTGCCCCCCAGATCCACAGTACATACACAAATTTCCTACTCCCCTCTTGTCCTTCTCTTCTTTAGTTAGGGGACCTCTGATTGTTCCAATCTGCATTGGTTCAGTTCCCAGTTGGTTCTCGGTGCTTCTGGTGCTGTCCGATCGAGCTCTGTCAAACCTTGGGGTAATTGTTCTGAAATCTTTCTTCTTTTCTCCTCTCCTTTCTCCTTGACGAAAATCGATTTCCAAGACTAAATCTATTAGTGCCGAAATCTCAGTGGGGCGATTTGGAATCTGAGCCAGCGTATCTTTTAATTCATCTTTCAACCCACGATAAAACACCACGGCTCTCTTGCTCTCAGGCCAATCCGTCTCGACCACCAGCTTGTTGAATTGAGCCAGGTACGCAATCAGGTCTCGATTCCCCTGTCGCAAGTCGAGTAGTTCGTTATCCACCACTTGAGAAATCCGTCGTCTGTCAAAAATCCGAAGGAATTCTTTTTTGAATTCTTCAAAGTTTCTAAGTAGAGGGTCCTCCCGGGAGACCAGAGGCATTGACCACAAAGCTGCGTCTCCACTCAGATATGAGAGCATGAAGGCTACCTTGGACTGCGCACCAGGGAAGATCGAAGGGCGACACATAAAATGCAAAGAGCACTGTGACAGAAATATCTGTGCCTTCTGGGGATCCCCATTAAATCTTTCGGGAGCCGCCAATGGAATGACTGGGGATAGGGAATGAATCACTTGGGTGGTTGATCTGTTAGTAGCCTCTAATACTGGGTTCATAGCTTCTCTCTCCAAACTACTGGATGACCTAAGCCTTTGTGCTAATTCTGCAGTTTCTCTCCTGGCACTGACTACTTCTTGCCTAAGATTTTGATTTTCTTCCCTAACCGCTCCTAGCTCTTTCTGTATTGCATCCAGGATTGTACCTAGGGATTGTATGTCTATTCCCTCCGCCATCTCTGTTCAGGTGCAAAGGCAACGTGGGCACTTCACTCTGTCAGAACTTACTTGCTCAATGTGGCTTCCAATGTCTTGCACGGGAACAGAGAGGCTAAACTCCCAAATCCCACTTGGCAATGCCAGTAGGTCTGATTCAGAACCCTCTGACCATTACCTTGAGGGAAGGGGGAAATTGGATAAAATAACAAACAAAGAAGAGACTGGTCCGGAATGGTTCCTTCAGTCAGCTATCCACAGACATCGTCTTAGCTTTCAATCGGAACCTGAAAATTAACACAACATTACTAACATACTCCCTATACTTCCCATCAACTCGGTTATTCTCTACTGAATTATCTCACCCACCCTTTTATCTCCGGGACCTCGCTCCTCTCCTATTTATGATGGAATTGGTCTTCCTCAACAGTAGTTGTCACTATAGAGGGAAACAATCATTAGTATGGTCTGCCTATTTGTTCTAGTGACCCTTATTAGATGTTAAGCTGTGCACTTACTTCACTATCTGAAGAGTAAAACCTTGATGTGGGTTCTGTACTTCTCTCTGCCTTCTAACACTGTGGATCTTCCTCCTTTATGTCTCCTCAAGGAATCTGTTTCTCTATTCTCACAGGGTTTCCTGACTATGAAGTACTGATTAAGGTAAGTGTTTGTTATATTCAAATTTAGATTGCCTTGTTAACACTCTCAAGTAGTAACTATTTCTTTTCGTGTTTTGCAGGTTTTCTTATTCTCGACTAGACTTCTCTCCTGTCACTCCTGTCAAGCAATTACAATATTTTTCACGTAACGTAATAGAGTTCATTCAGTCTCTCATAGTTCACATAGAACAAAATATTCAGTCTTGTCTTTTTCGGTTTTTTAAAACAACTCAAGCAATACTGTTAAATGCTCCTCACAATCCGCCGACAATATTCAGCTTTACTTAGCTCAATGTCGTTATGGTTTCTTCTCGGAGCTCATAACCATTAACCTACTCACTCGGCTGCGGTGACTGGTATTCCAACCTCTTCAGCTTTCTCCAGCGTTTCGCCGTAACTCAAACTGAAAACTGAATAACTGCGAGGATGTTGAAAATGTCACTGTGACACACTTCGGTATACTTATTTAGGGAAACTGGGCACTAGGAACGGAAATTGGAAACTCTAAAAGACGGAATTTTACTGCGACTTGACAGTTCTAGAAACCTCGGTGAAGTGCGTCGATAGAGGGGCGCTCGCGCCGCTCACCTCCTTCCCTGCAGCTGCGGCCTTGCAAGCTAGACCGCTAACCTCTGGTTCAGTCTGGGCGGCCATATCGGGCGCCACCTTATGTCGCCTGGAGCGGACCCGTTCAGTCCATGTGATTTGATTCGAGACCTCCTGTTTGCTGGTTGAAAGGTACAGTCCGCAAATATGTGCACCAGGTTTAGTGGTTCTGACAAAATGCACTTGTGAGCATCACAGATGATATTATACTCGAAAACTGCAAGGGATTCTGTCTCTTGGTCACAGCTGCTACACTAAGATCCACATTGAGAACAGTGTCACAACTTCAATCCAGTTGGACTGGGTTTGATTGAGAAGCATGTTTGAAAGACTTGTTTGGAATCTTAATGGAAAGTCCCCGTCCAGGTGATCCTGATCACAAACACTGCTGTTTAATGTGCCAGAGTTGCAAACTGGGTGCATGCATCACGCACCAGAAGTGAGAGAAATCCGTATGAAGAAATCTTGTTCCTTGAGTGTGAGTGAAGAGCACTGATGACTGCACCGTCACAAGCTGAACCTCAACAAAGAGCAGTGACTCAAAGATCTCAACAACGGCAAGGAGAAGAAAGGGGTGAAGATCAGCATACAGTTGCACCAAATCAAGTGTCTATCATTTCACTGAGTGGGATTGAAGTTTCTGACAAAAAAAAGAGACCAAACCTCAACTTGGGAAAACTACTGAGACATTATCAGTATGAATGGTGGATCGGGGTGAAGGAAAAAGCTCTGAAACAAGAAGAGCAACCCATAAAGTTAATTGGCTACAGAGCAGTAATCAAAGGAAATTGAAAGCAAGTTTGTCTGTGGTTTGAATACCATCAACTATCATTAAGGAGACAGAGTTGAGTAGTGGAAGTGACACAGAGGAAGATCACAAAGACTGAGAAGATAAAAAAGAGCAAGAGTGCTTAATTGAAGGTGTTCTGTACCTGATTGGATGTACTATGTGAACAAGGTACTGGATGTATCGTTGGATAAACTGTGTGATGTGAAATCTGAACAGTTTAAACTTCCATGACATCACTTCAATTACACTTAGATAAAGCTGTCTGGCAAAGACTTCTGGAGAACACCGAGAGACATTAAAAAAACTAAAACTGCTTGAAAAGTGCTAAAAGGCAGATCTTTTTTATTTTTTATTTTAAGAAGTTTTACCTAGACACAAGGTTGCAGTAGGAGAGTAGGGATAACATTTTAGAAGCATACAAAGTAGGATTAATGTTGTTTGTATGAAGATTCTGAATGTTAAGAGACTTATTGAGAAAAACTTGCAAAGAGCACTTTTGTATAAAACTCTGAATTGAACTCTTGAGCTGTTGCAGTATACCTTGCTTGAAAATATTTGATTTTAGACAAACATGTTTTGCCTTAGAAATAGATGCAAAATTATTATGTGTACAGTTTTCGTGATTTCAGTACCAATGGTAATAAAAGTGTTAATAGGGTTCAATTAAACACCCGAGAAAGATATTAGGTCTACTAATACAGCTACCACATTTGGACACACAACAAATGAAGAGAAATTGAAAGCATCATTTGCAAGATACAAAAGAGGTGATTACAAAAGAGGTGATTACACAACTAACATTTATTGTAGGTTAGTGAAACAATACACGCAAGCTATGGACGCAGAGGACTGTTATGTCTGCACCCACTTACCATCATCAGCAGCAGAAGAAGTTACCTGCCAGCACATTCCATTGTCGTGCGCATTTTCATGTAGTATATTGCTTACATTTGTTTGGCGTTGAACACATTTTGAATACTTTTATTCTAAGTATGATCTAATACTTTCCAGAGTACCTCTAGTACAAAGAGTGAATTTACATTGACAAGCAAAAAAAAAAATGGTCACAGAGTGGGATTATTTTAGACCGTCTATTCCCATAGATAGTTTTAGGACTTATCAGAATAATCTAACCTGTTTATTTAAACCATTAGAGAAAATCTTTTATTATGACATTACAGGAAGGGAACACTAACATTTCACATAGTAAAGATAGAGGCCCACATGCATCATAGTAGATTGCATTCGCAATCGGTATTTTTCTTAGAAAACGTCCGTTTGCGAATGCAATCTAATAGAGTGAGATGCATCATTCTCTTCTGGTGTTTTCGGTAATTAGGAATTCTTAAATGGAAGTGCGAATTCTAAAACGAATCGCAATGGATGCGAATCGTTTTTCTTTTGGAAAAGTCCCTATGCATCAAAGCCTGGAAGATGCGAATGCTGAAGGAATCGGTGTTTGCATTTCTAAAAATAAGAAGTACTCTGACATGGTGTTATTTATTCGCTGCCATAGGCAATCTCTTGCCGTGTGCGTTTGGGAAGTTGTGAATTAATTTGAAAGTGACAGATTGCAGTTCTCAGTCGAGTAAATGTTGTCACAGGTCATATAAAGGGCTGATTTATTGCGACCTCTGACCTTTTCTGCAAATGATGGCACAAATGTTGTGTTCCCCTAAGAAATCATCAGTTACACAAATATACGTGAATATTGAAATGTATGCATGTGCAAGCTGGTCAAAATCAGTTTAGTAATTTTGTGGATGTTAGAGAAATCTATTTTATTTATATAAGTGTGTTGTTGTCATTTGCAAAGCTGTTTTTTTTCCACATAACTTTGTGTAATGATTTAGGACTCCCATATCAGCCTGCACTACTTTTTTACTACAGACCAGATGATGTGAAGGCCTTCCTGATTGCCAGTTCCACTATATAAGGCAGGGTAGTGGCTGCCTCCACTGTTGCTGTTTTTCAGAGAGCAAACAGGAGCCTTTCAGAATGGCAGCACTTTTCTTCCTTGCGCGCCGCCATAGATTGAGAATAGGTGCAGGTTTGAGGGGAAGGCAGATAGAAGAGAGAATTTTTAGACTTAGGATTACTTTGCTTGGTCAAACAGAAGACCAAATTTATGATAGGTACCGGCTTACTGGTGACTTAATAATTGATTTAATTAATGATTTGGATCCCTTGTTGCAAAGGGAGACTCGCAGGACAAATGCTATTCCTACTCATGTGCAAGTCCTGTGTTGTCTACACCTGTTAGCGTCTGGTTCTTTTCAGGGGGTGGTAGCTATTGCTGGTGGTGTATCCCAGAGCTCTCTGTCCAGATTTTTTAACTCTTTCTTGGATGCTATGTTAAGTAGAATTGGTCATTACATAAAGTTTCCTTCTACTCAACAAGATTTACAGAGAACTAAAGTGGATTTTTATGGAATGGCACAATTTCCACATGTGATTGGATGTGTGGATGGGACTCATGTACCAATTTGTCCTCCATCAGAAAATGAGTACATATACCGTAACAGGAAAAATTTTCATTCTTTGAATATTCAGGTGATATGTAACTCCAAGACCATCATAACTGACATAGTGGCTAGCTACCCAGGGAGTGCCCATGATTCTTACATTTTCAAACATAGTGCAATACATGCCAGACTTCTAGCAGGACAGTTTGGAGATGGTTATTTGCTAGGTAAATGGTTTTATCCATTTCAAAATTAAAACTTGTCCTTCTGTCACACTTACCAAGTAATACATATGTAAAGTACGTGTTGTTTTATTTTGGTTATAGGTGACAGTGCCTATGGAGTCAGGTCATACATATTGACTCCATACCTGAACCCAGCAAGTAGAAAGGAACAACATTACAACCAGTCACATAAGTCAACGCGTAATGTTATTGAGAGAACATTTGGTGTGCTTAAATCAAGATTTCGCATACTACATAAGACTGGTGGTAGTTTGCAGTATAATCCAAAAACATGCTGTAAAATTGTTGCAGTCTGCGCCATGCTGCACAACTTGGCAACTGAGAGAGGCATACCTTTGGAAGAAGAAGACATGTTACCACCAAATGACAATGATCCCCAGCAACCCCCAGCAAGACAACATGGACCAGAGGCTGCAGAAGGACGGATGAGGAGAGCAGAAATTACACAGAATTATTTCTGAAAAGGTAACATGCTTTATTTTCATTTGCTTACAAAGAAAGGAATTATGTACTATGTAACCAAAGACATGTACAGAATATACAAAGTAAATTTATGTCATTTTTCAGGAAAAAAACACCAGGCCTCTGTCTATTCATGAGGACCTTCATTTCAGTCAATGAGTAAATGTGAAAAAAAATTATTCATGAAAAATGCCTTTAACAAATAAGTTGCTTGTACACTACTTTTTACGCCCACGCACACCCAAAGCCTTTGCATTTTTATTTCCTTCATCCATCACCGTGTGGCATCCTTCCTTAGCAAATCTAATACTTCTTCTTGACCCACCAAAGGTCCCTTCTGGTGGATTAACTTTTTTCCCACCCATAGCACTGTCATCCTTTGGTTGAGTAATTACAGGTACATTATCACTGTTACAAGCATGCTCTAAGGAAACCTCTCTCTCCATTCCCCTTCTTATTGCCACAAATGAAGCATTAATTTTATCATGTATTTCTGCATTTTGCTTGCAAATTTTGAATAATGAATTGGAAATTCTTGATAACAGTCTGTTCTGGCCATGTAAGGTTGTCTGTTGCCTAAGGTGCCTATGAACACTTTCCTTATGTTGCAATGTCATTACTGTGCAAATAGATTCCAGTGACTTTGCTATACTGTCCATTTTTTCAACAGTAGCCTCTTGGGTATATTTGAAATCATCAGCCATCTTCTTCATAGTGCTGTGCATGCCTGCTATGTTTTTGCACATAAACTTCATGTTTCCTTTTATAATTCTAATGTCTTTTCCTTGCAGACGCTGTATTTTTAATATTTTATCCTCTACAAGACTTCCAGTGGTGGAACCCTCCTCAAACATGGACACTGTTGAGGTCCTTGGACGCCTTCTAAAAAATTGGCTTTGCCTCCTTCGCCTACTAGGCCTGGCATTGTTGGCTGTTGGTGTGGGGTCTGGTCTTGAGACTGCATTTCTTTGAGTACTTTCATCCTCTGATTCAGTTTGCATTAATTGGCGTACTCTATGCCTTTCATTTAATGTCTCCTGTGCTGTTGATGTACTTGGCATGTTGGCATCCTCATTTATTTGAATATCTAAGTTAGTGAAATCTCTTAAATCTTGCTCTATCAATTCTTGTAGTAATTCTGTGAAGTAAAAACAGATATTTTGTTTGGAAAGTGCTTTGCTGTGATTAATAAAGAAATTAATTGTACCTCATGGATGTTGTGTAAATAAATTTTGGATATTTACTAACATATCTGTTGTTATGGATTTTTGTATGAGATGTAAAAGTTTTGCATGTCAAGCATTGTTTTTAAAAAACTACATTAACCATGATGCATTACTCTGACCAATCTAAATTCCCTGTCAGAAAGGCAAGTAGGGTTCTAAATGTAATGAACCAAGCATGTCAATGTTGCAACATTCTTCCATCTACTGGCTTCACTATGGTACTTAAAAACTATATCATTCATACACTTACATTATCAAACACATGTTAACTTACCTTCAGAGGGAGTGATGAGGTCTGAAGTGTCTATGTTCATGACACCAACAACTGCCTCAGTCAAAAGTGTCCCTTCCACGAGGTCATCCAAAGGGGTTGTTGGTGTGTCTTTGGGGGGGCCACCTCCAGTTTTGTTTGCTGATTTTATTCTTGCAGCTATCTTCTCCTTAGCGCGACTGCGCAAGTCATACCACCGCTTTTGTAAATTGCAGATTTCCCTGTGAGCCACTCCAACTGCATTCACCTTTGACTGAATGTTGAGCCACATATTCCTTTTTACAGCATCAGGCACTTTGTGAGACAGTTTCCCAAACAACTGTTCATGCCTGTCTGTCACCTCCTCAATCAGAATTTCAAGCTCTTTTTCAGAAAATTTGACTTTCCTTTTCCTGGAGGGCCCCTCTGCCTCTTGATTTTCCATGTCCTTCCTTGTCAAAAACACACACTGCAGCAAAAAACAACCTTCCTCACCAAGCTCTGAGATCAACTGCCAGAGCTACATTCAAAGGGAACATCAGGTGTCCCTGATTGCCTTCTGTGGCTCTCAAGTAATCAGACTGCATCAATTCATCAACTGTGCTGTTTTCGCATTTTGCGAAATCGCAAAATGCGATTTCGCGTTATGCGATTTCGCAAAATGCGGAAAAAAGCACGAATCGCATTTAATTGCGACATTTTGCGAAACGCAAAAAAACGCGAAAAAGTTGATGCATACCATTTTGCGATTTCTTATTTGCAATTCCTTAAAAAATGCAAATAAGAAATCGCAATCTCCCACTTTGATGCATGTGGGCCAGAGAGAATTAAGTTTTGAAAAACGTCAGAAAAAATGAAGAAGACGATTTTAAGAAGAAAATGGTTTACCCAAAGGTGAAATTAGACAGACGACAGAAAGATAAAATTTGTGCTTATTAGAGGAGAACAGACACAAGAACCAGACATGTGTGAATTAGTAACTGTGAACACACATTTGAATCAATAGGACGCACATGGCATGTTTTATAAGGGGAAGAAGCCACAATTCCAGGAGTTTATTTTGTTTGTGGACAAGATTCATAATTCCAGTTACCTGCTGATTGGGAGGGCATTTGCTACTTAGCTATATTGTTTCCAAAGATATATTATTTGTATAGCATAGATGCATTAACAATGACACCAGCATACAGACACACCATTAGTACAAAAGATGGAACCTAGTTAGGAAGAGATATTTTGGTGCAATAACTCCACCTCTAGGAGTCATACTGAATGACGAAAAGTTTAGAAAACTGTCAACAGTTGTCAGGAAGCTGACAACTAGTACTGCTAAAGCTTTATTATTCATGAACACTGAGCTTGTAGCAATTAGATTTATGCTATTGAAAAATCGCTTAGCGTTAGACATTTTACTTGCAGAAAAAGGTGGAGTCTGTTGAATGATGAAAACTACGAATTGCAGCAAGAAAATTTGAGAATTTGCAAAGAACATTTCAGACCTAAAATCTGAATTAGAGGAATTAAAAACACTTAGCATTTTAGAAAACATTAGAAAGGGAATTCACTGAATTAAAAACTAGCTTGATGAGATGAGAATAGAAAATCGTTGCAATTGAAAGATGGAAAAAAAAGAGTCCATCCTCAACTGATGATGAGAGTGCCCTTTGAGCAGAAGTTACATGCGAAATAGTGATGGTTACAATAACATCAGAGGGGGGAATTGAGGGAAAGTTTTATTAAAATGCAAAATTAAATTACTTAAGAGTCACAAGTATAATGTTAATGTGTAATTTATATTGAACTGAGACATTAAAATGTGCAAAATGCAATAGGTAACTACCTATTTTTACTATGCCTCAAAATATTTAGCTAAGTTTCACTTTACAAGCAACTAACCCAAATGATCTGAGAGTTGTACAGATGCTTAAAAGTTTACCTTACCCTGACATGCCTTTAGTAAAAAGCTTCACATACTATTGCAGAATGTTCCTGATTAATAATAGTGTTTTGAAAGATTTGTTTGAAATACCTTAATGTTAAATAAAATGAATCCTTATATCACACCCTGAATACAATGCATGAATATAAAATGTTGGCTCTTTGACCTATTTTCCTCATTTTACAATTAAGAGATATGGTGCTGAATAATATTCTGTGCTGCTGATGTTTCTAATTCACCTAGGCTATCGTTTAGCTGGCAATTTGTTTTTTTAGAAGGTTAAGAATGTGATCATACCGATGGGAAAGAAGGTCTAAGAATCGAGTAGGAATCAACAAGGCCTCATACATGGACATAGTTTTAGTAATGTTTCTTGCAGACGCTGCACACGAAGGGGGCTCAAGTGCCGGCATCATAACGATCGCCGTGCCCCCCGTGACAAGCCGGCTCGCGGCAACCTTTTGGCACAAAAAAGCAAATGCACGAAAAGCTGCCCCCCCGGCCAATGGGGGCCAAAGAGCAACATACAAACCCCCCAATGGGGACAAGGTAGCAGCTAGGCGGAATAGGCAAGGGGGGATATAAGGCCTGCTCCCCCAGGTGAGCTCCATGTTCACGTCCGGAGCGGGGAAGCAGCACCACTGGCAAAATCTTTGCGTACCTGTGATCGAGCGATATCCAGCAAGGGCGAAGCACTGTCCGGCGACACGAGGGACCAGGGTGCCACCCCAGGAGCTTAAGCAGGCGGCGAACACCAGCTTGACAAAGCAGGCGTAGAATTGCCGGCAGCCACGGACTGAATGCGGCGACTGTCGCGTCGAGGAGAACCAGAGCCCACTTGGCAAGAGGGAGGAAGGACTGCGTCGCGGTAAAACCAGAGCCCAGCCGGCAAGAGGGAGGAAGGACTGCAGCGAGGAAAAACCGGGGCCCACCCGGAAAAGAAGAAGGACGAATCCTCGGTGGGGCCGTGGAGCAGCTACAAGCCCAGGACCGTCGCTGCGCGGAGCGGAGCCCACACGACCGGAAGAGCAAGTGGGCAGAGCTGCGGTACAGCGTGGGTGCGCAGCCATCTCCACCTCACCTCCCCTCCCGAGCCCGCTGCAGCTGCTCCCAACAACAGAGACACGCCAGGCAGGGAGTAAGCTTTGGCAACAGAGAACAGGCCTGATGAGCGTGTGAGACCGCCTCGCTCGCAGACCCGCGACAGCCCTCTCGGAGCCGAGGGACAGAGGCAGAATAAATAAGGCTGGAGCAGCACAGCGGGGACCCGACGGCAGCGGTTCCCGTGTGAGCTCAAAGGCACACGTCTGAGCGGTGCAAGGGCTAAGAAACCAGGCCAAGTAAGCAGAGAGGCGATAGAACCCCTTTGGTGCAAAGACCTCAGCGGCTGCACCCCGCAAAAAATATATATATATATATATACCAGCAAAGGGCAAGGCCTGAGTAAGACAGCGGGGACCCGAAGGCAGTGGCCCCCGTGCGAGTAGCGCTTATGGAGAAAGGAGGGGCAGAGAAGCACAAGAGACAAGCAAAACAGGAAGATCAAGGAGTCTGGTGCATAAACTCGGCGGCAGCACCCCGCCAGAACAGTACAGGTTGGTGCATCATGGGCGGCAGCACCCTGCCAGGGACAATCCCTCCACACCCTTTGGGCACGTTTGGATATACCCCAGAGATGGTGAGAAAACGGGGCAGGAGGCAGCAAGAAGATCTGAATGAGCTGCTGCAAAGGATAAGGGCGGCAATCGGAAATACATAGAAGCGATTGGCTCCAGCCCCACCTGTGGGAGAACGGCGGGGGAGGGCCAAGAAGCCCGCAGCGCCAGGAGGACAACACACAGCCTGCCAAGAGGCAAAGAAGTGCACCAGCCAAGCTCGCGGATGCAGCAACCCACAAGAAATCAACCCAGAAGACGGCCCGGCTACCTGCAGCTTCCACGGCGGCGGCTGGACCAGACATTGGGGACACGAGCACACCAGCAACGGGTGAACATATAAGCGCGATCGAAGCGGAATGTATTAGAACAATGGCCCCAATGTTATGGCAGAACGTGGGGTGGCAAGGTACAGGTTTACCAGCGGGTGAGAGTCGGGGCGACATGGGAGGAGCTAGGACAGTAGGGGGCACAGAAGAAGAGGAGTCATCTGGGATTGCATGGCATTTAATAGACCCGGGGCAGGCGCTCCGGGCAGCAATGGCGGGCCGAAGCCCAGTGGGTGTTACGCTTGAAGAAGGGTCACCGGTGATAGCATGGGGAGCAGGCAGTGCTAGCAACCCTCCACCCACAGCAATTACACCAGAACCTTATGCACAGCCCTCCCCAGGGCTGGCGTCAATGACCACCAGGGCGACAGGGCAAGCAAGTTTGATACCGCTGGCAGTCAAGGAAAGGATTTGGAGGAAAGAATTTGTGGATAGCTTCTCGCTATTAGAAATACAGCTAGAAGGGTTAGACTTATCATCTTGTGATAAAAAGGACGAGGAAAAGAGGGAGAGGCACAAGGAACGCAAGGAGAGAAACTTTGACAATTGGCTAGACGCATTTCGAATCATGGCGTGCATAATAGTCGAGAAATTCCCACGCTGCTCAGCCGACCTTTGGCTATATGAGACTAACATCCACAACGCACAAAGGCATTTTCCGGCTGACGCATGGCTAGAGTACGACAAAGGTTTGAGGCAAAAGATGCAGACCCACCCAAAGATGGAGTGGAATGAGGAGGATGTATCCGGTTTCATCCACAAGATGATGGTAGGGAGGGAGGCAAGGACATGGGTGGGTAGGAACGAGCAGTCCTTTCGTGGGCACAAGCACAGGGGAAAAGGAAGGCAGTTTCAAAAACCCAGGCAGTTTGGCACGGGGAACACAGCGCACAACAGTGGCCCACCAGCAATATGCTGGAAATTCGAGACAAACGAATGCACATAAGGGGCAGCATGTAAATTTCAGCACATCTGTGCATCATGCGGTGGAGGGCACCCGGCGGCGGGATGCCAGCGCAGGAGGGAGCACAAGGGAAAAAAGAGAATAAGAAGTAGGGATGCAGTCAGAGTCGGGAGGGCCACCTGTGGCCCAGCGGGGCACCAAAACTTCAGGCTAGTGTGGTCCCCCATCAATACCCAGGCTTTGTGCGATTAGCTAACAGGTACCATAAAAAGACACATTAGTACACGGTTTCATGGAAGGCTTTCCCATCCCTTTCACAGGGCCCTTCCCCGCAGGCAGCAAAACAAATCTAAAATCCAGCACGCTGGGGTGGTAACAAGAAAAATCCAGAAGGAAAAGGAGCTTGGGGTAATCGAGGGCCCCCTGCCCACTCAGATGAGCGGGGGTTTGGTGATCTCCCCATTGGGCGTGGTCCCCAAAAAGGAAAAAGGGCAATACCGGCTTATCCACCACTTGTCATTCCCGGGGGGATCATCAGTAAATGATGGGATTAGCTCAGAGGTATGTTCAGTAAGTTACGCCACAATTGACGATGCCATAGATTTGATCAGGGCGACAGGCCGGGGGACCCTAATGGCGAAAGCGAAGAGTCCGCTTTTCGCTTACTTCCAGTACACCCAGCTAGCTTCCACCTGTTAGGCTTTCAGTGGGAAGGGAGCCTCTACATAGATAAAGCAATGCCAATGGGATGCTCAGTGTCGTGCGCTTACTGTGAGGTTTTCAGCACCTTTGTAGAATGGGCATCACACGACAGGCATCCGGTGGGCGGGAAGCTCCATTATTTAGACGACTTCCTATTCACTGGTCAGGCAGCATCTGCCGCGTGCGGGAGCACACTGTCGGCATTCAAGGAATTGGCGAAAGACTAGGGATCCTCCTGTCAAAGAGGAAGACGGAAGGTCCTACGACAAAAATCACATTCCTAGTGATAGAAGTTGATTCCGTCGTCGGCACATCCAGGTTCCCCCCAGAAAAGGTGGAGGATTTCCGGCAGGACATTAAGAGCCTGTGCGCGAGAGAGAAGGCAACACTGAGGGACCTGCAGAAGCTGATAGGCAAATAAAATTTTGCAACCAGGGTAATCCCAGCGGGCAGGTATTTGCCAGGCATCTGACCCAGCTAACACGCGGGCTCACACAGAAACACCACCATGTCAGGCTAGGGGCGGAAGTAAGAAGGGACTTGGAGATGTGGGACGCCTTCTTGGCAGATTTCAATGGCACATTAATCTGGAGGGAAGGTTGGGTGACCAGCAAGCAGATCGAGCTATACACCGCCGCGTCAGGGAGCACAGGTTTCGGGGCAATCCTGGGGGACAAATGGTGCACGGGACAGTGGCCCAGGAGGTGGCACAAACAAGGCATAACCAGCAATATCACTTTCCTAGAGTTGTTTCCCAGAATAGTTGAACTGACAATATGGGGAGACCAATTGCAAAATATGAAACTAAGACTATGGTCAGACAATAAGGGGGTAGTGCAGGCCATTAATAAGGAATCGGCCAGATGCCCTGACTGCTGCGACTAATGCGTCGACTGGTAACATTACAGCTGCAAGGCAACATAGACCTGCAAGCACGTCACGTCCCAGGGGTGGAGAACGAGGTGGCAGACGCTATGTCCAGGGAGCAGAGAGACAGGTTCAAGAAGTTGGTGCCCAAGGCAGAGCGGGACATGACTCCATTCCCGGGTCAACTGTGGGACCTATCGGAATAGACCTATTCGAGTTGGTATGCAACGCACTCACAACAGAAGCAGCCCAGAGGTATAAGAAATACATAGAGACGATGATGAGGATAGGTGGGATACAATCTCTGGGAGACACAGGCACTACACGCAGGGCCACAGAACAATTAAACCAGTTGGCATTTGGAGCCTTTGTCATAAGCTTTTATTCGATTTGAGAGATACAAATCATATAAGCAAAACAACTAAAACAGTTCATTGCATGTATAATAATTCTAAAAATTATTCAAAATGTACACAGGAGTAACACATGAGGGACCCTATACTGGCATACACTGGACAACAATATATGATTAAAAAGGTATAAACATACAAAACATAGCTAAAAAATACTAAAAAGGGTCATATAAGTACAGACAGGAAAATATATTTATCGCACCAGGTGCTTTTCCTGGCACCTGTACATTAGGACTAAAAATCAAATATGGCTCGGGCAAACACAGAAAGAAAAAATAATTAAATAAATGTAAAAACGACCAAACGTTTGCATACTATAGACATAATATGACATACACAAGGACATTAATGTACAGACAGGAATATGTAGAGTTATAACAGCACTATGCTCTTCCTGGCAGCTGTACATTTCAGGATAAAAGTAGCAACAAAAAAGCAAATATCGGGAGGAGCTTGGCGGGCATCCGAGATGGCCGCGTGAGCACAGCGCTCTCCGGACCCCCGCCGCTCCCGGCTTAATATCCTGCTTTAATCCTGATTTCTTGCGAGGATTCATATAGAGGACATTGGGCTGATCCACCTGGACCTTTCAGAAACTGATTTGGACATCGGGTGCCTGAATTATGTTCAATTGAACTTTTGGGCTCCGCCCTCGAAGTGCGCCCGGGACTGGGTGAGGTTCGGTGGCCGTCTTGGAGTTGAACAACAACGGCAGGGGGATTGGTCTTGTGGGTCCCCCTCTTAAGTTTCGGTTTCGCTTCTGCCTCAGACTGGGACACTGGTGAGAGGGTCGGACCGGAGCTGCGGCCGGGACCCGAGTAGGTTGTCTGGCCTTTGCTGCACGGTTCCTGGAGTGGGCTGCCTCGATCCTGGTGATTCCCCCTCTTGTAGTCCTTTGGTCCCGGGGCCTCCATTTCTGGTGCCCGGTCCGTCGACCCTGGTGACTTTACTCGTGACGCATCTTCAAAATGGCGGGCAGAGGGGACCGAGAGACGCGCAAGACGAAGACACCTCTGCGCGGGGGTCCGGTTCAATCTAATGTTATGGATCGTTATACCCACTCTAAGGGGTCCCCCGGAGCTGCCCTGCCCGGTCCCATTGCGTCCGACCAAGTGGTGGATGCGTCGACGGAGCCCTCCTTGCAGGACATTATGGGCGCCATTTCTGGCATGAGGGAATCCATAGGCCAACAGTACGAAACCTTGGCCCACAAACTTGACACTGTGGCAATTGAGGTGAATTTGATTCGAGCCGATCTCTCCAAGACGAACGAAAAGGTGAAGTCGTTGGATATCAAATCATCCAGCCTCACGACGGACGTCTCTGATATTCAGACGGAGATTGGCAATCTCCGTAGGGTGAACGATTTCATGACCCGGCGCTTGGAGGATTTTGAGAACAGGGCACGTCGCTGTAATGTTCGCGTGGTTGGTGTGCCGGAGAACCCACAACCCCACTCGGTTGATCTCCTGGTTGAAGACCTTATCCAGAACCACCTTTCTCCGTCTGGCCTTAGTAAATTTTTCGCAGTGGAGCGCGCACATCGTGTTCCGGGGGGCCAGGGCAAGCCAGGCGCCCCGCCGAGACCTATTGTTGCTAAGTTCTTCCACTATAGAGATCGGGACGCTATCCTGCAGGCCTCGCGGGTGAAGGGCCCGGTGGCCTTTGAGAATGCCACGGTGAACTTTTATCCGGACTTTTCCCAACAGGTCCAGAAGCAGCGTATGGGATTTCGTGGTGCCAAGAAGCGTCTTAGGGACATGGGGATGCGTTACGCAATGCTCTTTCCGACCAGGCTACGGGTGGAGTATAATGATCGAACTTTCTTCTTTGATCGGCCAGATGCTGTGAATGACTGGCTAGACTCCCTGCCTCATCGACCTCCTGAGACTGAGTCCGAAGCCCACCCGGGCGGTGCTGAAGGTGGCGTAGAGAGCTGAACATTTCATCTTTGACTGATGCCTTGTTTTGTATAACTTCTCCAGGGATGTAAGCCTATGTTCCTCTACCTCACTTGTGTTTTGTTGTATGATTCTATTCTCGTCATTGGTTTGATCGGGGGCGGGTGGGACAGAGCCTTTCCTCCTCCGGGGTCTTTGTGTAGAATAGGGGTTCTTGGGCGACAGGCACACTGCAGGTTGGGGTGGCTTTTTAGCTTTTTGCAGGGGTGCAGGGTGGGGGGTGTTTTCTTGTTACCTGGGGGGTGGGTGGTTGGGAAGTTCGTTGTTTGTGTGTTCTGTGTTCAAGGCGACTTTATTCTGTATCTGTACTGCTTTTCATGGTCGTGCTCATTGGTGGGGGGTTTGGGCTTTTTCGGGTGGGATGGGGGGTAGCGGGTTGAGATTTGTTTCGTGGAACGTTAATGGTCTGGGAGATCGTATCAAACGAAGTGTGGTGTTGAAATGTATACGACGTTTATCTCCTGACATTGTTTTCCTGCAGGAGATTCATTTGATAGGCAATGTTTGTCATGCAATGAATAGGTGGGGCTATCGCCTCGTAGCGCATTCGGGGTTTACCTCGGGTTCCAGGTTGTGGGTATCCTTGTCCGGGCTTCCCTCCCCCTGGCTATTGATGATGTTATTCAGGATGACCGGGGGCGGTATGCTGTTCTTGTGGGTCGATATGAAGGCCGTGCCCTCTCCTTATTAACTGTTTATGTGCCCCCCGGCTTGCAGACTTCTACCTTTTCGGATTTGGGCCGTGTCTTGTTGGACCTCCCTGATAGTACTCTCTTTCTGGCTGGTGATTTTAATTCGGTAGTCTCCGGCCTCCACGATCGCCACCCCCCTAGGGATACCCCAGCGGCTCAGCAGTGGTTGGGTGGATTTTTGGATACCTTTGGCCTGGTGGATTGCTGGAGGCTTTTGCATCCTACGCAGCTTCAGTACACCTTTCACTCTGGGGCCCATGGGAGTCTGTCTCGGCTGGATTATTTCCTGATGCCTGCGGCTCAGTCCCCAGCGGTGCGTGAGATTGTGCACCTGCCCAGGGGTATCTCTGACCACTCTCCGCTCTGGCTTCGTTTTGAGGTTGGGGTGGAGGCAGTGGGCCGGGTGGCCCCCATTAATCCGTGGTACCTCACCTCCCCCGAGACCCGCACCCTTTTGCTTATGTCCTTGGACTCGTATTTTCTGGATAACGAGGGGTCGGTTTCCTCTGCTGTGTCCCTATGGGAGGCCTTTAAGACTGTGATTCGTGGGCAGGCCCTCTCCCTTATTGTTGAGGCTAAGAGAGCGAGAAATAGAGAGGTGGTTGATCTTGAGGGGGAGATTTCTGCATTGGAGGAAGGTTTGGAATCTGGTGTCACACCTGAGAAGCTCCATGCCCTGGGTCTGAAACAATTTGCTTATAAGTCCATGGTCACAGATGCCGCCAAAGTGATGTTTCGGGAGCAACAGGGTCGTTTGTATGATGTGGGTGACAAAGCGGGTAAATTGCTGGCATGGCTGGATAAGAAGGAGAGAGCTAATCGTGTGGTACCCGTGATTCAGTCTGCGAGTGGTGTGAGTGTAACGGACCCGATTGGAATAGTTGACCGGTTTGCCGATTACTTCCGTGTGGTGTATACCCCTGTCTCTGTGAGGGATGTGGTTGACTCTCGCCTTCTGTTGCGTGATATAGCCCTGCCCATCGTTTCCGATTTAGACCGTGTGGCGTTGGACTCCCCCTTTACGGTTGATGAGATAGCTACTGCCATCCGTTCCCTCCGTTCCGGGAAAGCATTGGGCCCGAACGGGTTGCCAATTGAATTGTACAAGTTGCGTCCCGATAGGGTGGCTCCGTATCTTCGCGCCATGTTTCTGGAGTCCCGGGAACGGGGTATTCTCCCTTATGATCAGAGACTGGCCACAATAGTTGTCATCCCCAAGGAGGGTAAACCACGTGATCTTTGTTCCTCCTATAGGCCCATATCCCTGTTAAATGTTGAACCCAAGGTATTGGCGAAACTCCTAGCATCCCGTCTCTTGACGGTCATTAGTGACTTGGTCCATCCGGATCAATCTGGATTTATCCCGCATCGCAACACGGCTCTGAACCTACGTCGTCTTCACGGCGCGATCGCGAGGGCGGGGCTTCTGACGGAGCCGGCCATTTTGGCATCGTTGGATGCTTCCATGGCCTTCGACACGGTGGAGTGGCCTTATCTTTGGGCGGCTCTTGAGAAATTTGGTTTTGGGCCTGAGTTTATTGGTTGGGTCCAGTTACTGTACGCGGAACCTCTGGCGCAAGTAGTGGTGAATGGTAGGGTCTCGGCTCCTTTCATCCTTGGTAGGGGTACCCGTCAGGGATGCCCCCTGTCTCCGTTACTGTTTGCGCTCGCCATGGAACCATTGGCTGCTTGGCTTCGGTGGGAACCTTCCCTCATGGGGATCCGCTGGTCTCCGGACTTTGAGGACCGCGTTTCGCTTTACGCGGACGATATCCTTTTATATCTCACCTCCCCGCGTAAATCTCTGTCTGTTCTGTTTGACGTTCTTGCTTCCTTTGGAGCCAATTCGGGCCTTGTTATTAACTGGACCAAGTCCTGTGTATATGTTCTTTCGGGGGTTTTGCCCCCCTTGCCGAGCAGACTTCCTATTCAGGTGGTCCACTCGGGTTTCAGGTATTTAGGGATTTTTATTACGTTGGATCCGACGCTCCGCTTTGACCGTAATCTCCTCCCACCGTTGCTTAGATTGCGCCTGGATGTGGCCCGTTGGCGTAAGCTTCCTTTGTCTCCTCTGGGCAGGGCGGCTCTGTTTAAAATGATGTCCTTGCCGCGATTCCTTTACGCGCTCCAAAACTCCTATGACGCTATTCCTAAGACCTATTTCCAAGAGATTGAGAGTCTTCAACGGCAACTGATATGGGATGGGCGTCCGCGTATAGCGCTTGCAAAGCTCACCATCCCTTGGTATGACGGGGGCATGGCGCTCCCCGATATCAAGCGATATTACTGGGCTTCCCAGTTGTCTGCCATTAATCACGTGATGTTTTCCCCGGGTCGTAATCCTGCATTCGAGATGGACAGACTCCAGCTTCCGGGTGGGGACTTTACTAGAGCGCTTTATTCCCGATCGGCCGGGCGCCATCTTGTGGGCCCATCCAGGATTGCAGTAACGGTGTGGCGGGCTGCGAGTTTGAGTTTGGGGTGGGAGGATCGATTGACGTTGGCGACGCCGCTTTATGCATCCGAACGTTTGGGCGGGCTCTGGTCTACCAAGGGTTTCGACCGCTGGGATGTGATTGGGATCTGTAAGGTGGGTGACGTGTACTCGAACGGTTGTGTGAAGTCGTTCCAGGCCCTCCAGGCGGAATATGGTTTGAGTGGTAGGGAATTTTTTCGCTACCTGCAGGTCCGGCATGCCCTCGCCTCGGTCTTGGTCCCTGATGAGGCCCTGCCTGAATCTTCCCCCCTCGAGGACCGTGTCCTTGATGGGCATCTTCCCGATAGCACTATTTCTCTTATTTACAAGAAATTGATTAATAATCGGGCGGACTTACTGGTCCGACTTCGGGAGGCTTGGGTTTGCGATGGGTTGGAACTGGACGACGAAGATTGGCAATCGGCGCTCTCTTCTCCCAAGGAGGTGGCCATTCCTGCCCGTCTCCGCTTGGTTCAGCTTAAGATTCTTCATCGGGTCTATGTCACTGGTCCGCGTCTGGTTGCGATGGGCTTTTCTTCGGATGGGCTATGCAAGCGTGGATGTGGCTTGAGTGCGACCTTTTTGCATATCCTTTGGGAGTGCCCGGTTGTAGCTGCTTATTGGACTGCTGTGCTTGAGGTGATGACTGCTGTTACGGGTGTTGCCCTGCGGCCAGAGCCTCGCAGATGTCTGTTGAATGTGTGGGAGCCCACTGACTACTCGGTGGCCCAGACCAGATGGGCTACCCTTGGTTACATGATTGCGAAGCGGGATGTCGCGCAACTCTGGGGCGCTTCCAGGCCCCCTGAGGTCTCCAAGTGGGAAGACAATATGGACTGGTCCATGTTTCGTGAGAAGACGGTTTATGTGGCCAGAGGCAGGCCCAGGGCGTGGATGAAGGTTTGGGGCCAGTGGAATGATTATCGTGGGGATATTTGCACCCCTCCCCTTGACAACACAGCTGAGATTGTCCTTTCTCCCTAGACTAGAGTTCCCGGAACCCTTCCGTAAGGTTTTTTATACTTCCGGTTCTCCCCGCTGCTCCCCTCCCCCCCCCTCCCCGACTTGATTGGAGCCTCTGGGCTCTGGGTGTGTTCTCCTGATCGTGGAACCGTCCCCTCCGCTCTTTGGGCTGACCTTAAGTATCATTTATTCGCCTTTTAGTGTTTGTGTTTCTTTTTGTAAAAAATGAAAATACAAATTGTTCTGTGATGTCTATAGAGTAATGCTTTGTACTTGAGCTGTACCTATCCACGGGTGTACATTTTCTTACATGCACTGTGCCTTGTTATTAGCGGCCAGCCCGTGAGGTTGTAGGCCCATTCTTGTACTTTTCTATGCTTACTCCAATAAAGGTTTTGGAAAAAAAAAAAAAAAAAAAAAAAAAAAAGCAAATATCCACGTTCTCTAGAGAAGATAATAATACTAGAGCGCTCTTTGTAGATCGGGTATTATATTTAAAAAAGATGGGTTTTAGATACTTTACCCTTAAAAAGTGATAAAATTTACAGAAAAGTAAAAAATGACAGCAGCTCTGGCGTGAAGTGTTGTCGCACGGACAAGGAGTTTCTGATCTCGTTTTCAGATTTGGAAATGCCACAAGGTGATGTACAATACCCAGTCTAACTTGGGTTAGCACAAATTGATGGGAAGGACGAGACACATTCGCAAGATAGGTTTGAAGCCCCGGGGGTAAGTTCAGTTCCTTATAGAACCTCACGGTGGCTAACTTGCCATAAACCTTATCTCGCTCGTTCTTTTTAAAGTTAATAAATGTTTGTTTGATTTCCTTTTTGGGGATTGCTACTGCCTGTTCGGGGTCTGAGAGAACATCAATTTCAAATAAGGTTTTATACCAGAAATGAATGTATTTCAACCACTGTATTCGTGATGAGTAATCCAGTCCTATACAATCAAGGATAATTTCTTGAGTGAATCGAGTCTCTGGCTTAGCCCAAATAGAACGCCACAATAAGAGTGGCCGAACGGCTGCTAAGTCAGAGATATACTCGATCCCAACCTCATCATGGATTAATTGTACAGAGGCAGAAGGGGGGACACATAGCAGTCTCTTTAAAAACTTGTTTTCGTCTTTTTGAAGCAAAGGGCCTTCGATATGTCCCCACACGCCCGCCCCATACAATGCTGAGGAAACACAACGGATATTATATATATTAATCATATCTGGGATACTTCTCGATCCAAGTTTGGATGCAAAACGGAATATGCCATTGGTGGAACGCAGCATCTTCAGTCTGATGTTGTCAAACTCGGGTGACCATGACCCGTCGTTAGTATATGTAATTCCCAAATAACAAAAAGATTTAACATGTGTCATTTTATTGCTATCCAAATAAAAGTTATGCTTCAGTTTATTTACAGCCGGCCCGCACGACATTACATAGGTCTTAGAGTTATTCACACGGAGCCTCCTGTTTTGAATAAACACCAAGAAGCTATCAATTAGTCGCTGTAGCCCAAGCTGAGTGCGGGATAAAATAACGGCATCGTCCGCATATAATAAAATTGGGACAGGTTTACCGCCTATCAGGGGAGCATCTGCTGGAATATCGGCCAAGTTGCGATCGATACAATTAATAAAAAGGGAAAATAAAAGAGGGGCCAATACGCATCCTTGGCGAATTCCCCTAGACACTTTGAGGAACCGTGTACATTCGCCTAGGGTACCATAGCGAACCTTACAGGAGAGTTTCTCATAGAGTCTGGCCAGAAAGTGAACAATTTCCTTCGGTGCCCCCGACTCTAACAAAACCTCCCAAAGAATGGCATGATCAACTAAATCGAACGCGCTGCTTAAGTCAGCAAAACATAAAAAAAGATTGCCCTTTTTAGCTACAGTATATTTGTTAAAAATGAGGTCCAAATTTATGCATTGCTCTAGAGTGCCCATGCCTTTCCTAAAGCCATATTGCACTTTTGTTAAAATATTCGAATCTGTTGCCCAGGTTTCAAGCCTTTTGAGCAGAATTCTACTCATGACCTTTACCGAGGCATCCAGCAAAGAAATAGGACGGTAATTGGAAGCCTCAGATTTGCTGCCTTTTTTAAATAAGGGGATAATAACTGATTGGCCCCAGGAGGGGGGGATATTACCTTCTGCCGCACAGTTAAACGTCCTTACCAAGATAGGAACCCACAAGTTCGGTTCAGCTTTTAATAGATCGATGGGGACCCCATCGGGGCCCGGGGCTTTCCCCCCCTTACTTTTGGAGAGCCCATCATGACCCTCCTCTAGGGTTATTCCCAGGGGTAGAGGTATCCAAGATGAAACCTCGGTAGTTAATGCAACTAAGGGTAACCCTTCTGGGTTAAAAATACTATTAAAATGAGTGATCCATTCGTTACATGCAATGTGGGAAGTTAATACCGGGATGCCATCAGTATTTAGAAATGGACTGTTAATTATTTCCTAGTAAAGTTTACAGTTTTTGGTCTCCACTGCTTCCTTTAATTTATCCCATGCTTCACTTTGTAAAACCTTTTTCCTGTTAGAAATTGCATTTTTATAGTTAAACCTTAGTTGTTTTATTCCGTTACTGTCTCGGGGTTTAGCGCATAATGCCTTCTTCAATTCCTGTAGGGCGATTGCACATGGTTTATCAAACCATCCACTCTTTGTTACTCTGGTTGAGGGGGAAGTCTTGGTAAAAATACCTTCTATAATGGAATTAATATTAATAAATTGTGACAGTAGGAAGTCAGGGTTAACATCATTTTTTAAACAATAACTAATTTCCATTTTACTGCTGATTATGACCTCTCTCTGTTTCGCCATAGAATTGGTTCCAGACCATCTGATCCTCATACCATTTGGTCTAATGGGTACTAAATCAGTGGAACAAGTTTCACCAATCACTGGAGGGGCACCTCGTCCCGGGAGGGTGACGCAGATGCTGTTGTGGTCACTTAAACTTTCCTCTCTAATACACAAGTTTATAAAATCTCCTGTGCTAGAGAACAAAATGTGATCTATGAATGTCCCAGCATCCCTCCCTATGAAGGTAGGACATGTAATATTCAAACTGTTTTTGTTGCAACTTAGCAGGTGTAGGTCGAATTTAACTAACAGTTTATTTAAGGTTGAGCCATAATGGCAATGTGGGAAGTGAAGAAAATCCTCACTCTCTCCCACACTCCCCCAGTGATTAACCATCTCCATTCCAAAGCCGCAGGGATTCCCTTTTGATAGATGGCATGGCTGAAGGTTAAAATCCCCGGCCCATAGAATGTCCGCCCTTCTGTTGGAGAGGGCCAAAACCCTTGAAATTTCCTTTTCCAAGGCGAATAGAATGTTCCCTCTGGAGGCATCAAAGATATTATTATAAAAATTGGCATTTGGAGCCAAAAATCCAGATTGTAGGCACAGGCCCACCTATCCACCGTCGCCCATTTCGCTAAACTAGAGACAGGGCAGGACCCTCTGGCGTCACACTACATCATGGCAGCTATGAAGGGGTGGAGGCGGAAGGAGGGCGCTAAGAAAGACACCAGATACCCCATAGATTTTATGAAGCTTCGCTCACTGCTCAGCATACTTGGGGATGTGATAGCAGAGGAATATGAGGTATTGCTGTTTAAGGCTGCATTTTCCACCGATTTCTTTGGGGTGTTCCGTCTCAGCGACCTAGTAGCACCAGCAAAGGTGGGACCGGCAGGGCGATGCATACAGGCAGGCGATGTGACACCCACAGTGGCAGGGGTAGAGATCTTACTAAGATGGTCAAAGACCAACCAAGCAGGGAAAGGAACTATGGTAAGACTCCAATGCATTGAGGATCAGAGGTTTGCGCGGTATGCTGCCTGCTCGCCTTCATGGCGGTGCGGACTACCGGGGAGGGTCCGCTGTTCGAGCACAGGGACGGAACACAATTGAGCAGATTCAAATTCACGGCGGTCATGCGCCTCGCCCTAGGCAAAGCAGGGCTGCGTCCGGCAACTTTCGGGTCCCACTCCTTCAGGATAGGAGCAGCCACAATGGCATCACTGCACGGGATGACGGAATCAGTAATTCAGGCAATAGGCAGATGAAGGTCACGGGCCTACAGAACATATGTGAGACCCCAGCTACTCTGACAAACAAGACAAAGCAATCAGGAAAAGGCAGTCCCCCGCAAAGGGCTATCTGGGAGTGACTTGTTTTCCTTGCTTTGACAGGAAGGAGACCACGCCTGGTATGGGTGGTGGGGCACTCATTCATATCTCGGATACAGACCTGGTGGCAGCAGGGGGTCACAAGTCGAAAGGGGAACCCGCGGATACGTGCGTTTGTTGGTTTGGCCGACCTGGAATGAGATGGGAACAATTGCCGGCGACCCTCAGGGACCTGCGGGCAGACACGGCTTGGTAAACGGATGTGCTGATCATCCACCTAGGGGGCAACGACCTGGCAAAACTCAGGAGAAAAACGCTCCTTCACAACATACAGAAGGAACTCACGGAAACGGCCAGGGCATTTAGGAACTCTGCAACAGTGGGGTCAGAGGTAATCAGCAGGCATGAATGGCATGTGGCAGACTCACAGAAAGCATTTGAAAAATCCAGCAATAAACTGAACCTCACGGTGAACAAGTTCTGCAGGGCAAATGGTCTGGCAACGGTCAGGCACGGGCTCATTCACACGAGCCGCCAAGAATTATATTCCAAAGACGGTTTGCACCTGACGAATGAACTCATGGGAATTTTCTGGAGCAACCTCTGGGGCGCCATGTCTCTGGCAGAATGCAAGTGATAGGACACAGGGCATAGTCGGGTGGGAGCCGCAGGGAGACAGAAGCCTCCCAGATGGCGTGGCAGAGAACTACGCGGATAATGGTTGTTAAGGTGGCACACCAGAGGGCGGTGTGCCAGAATTGGACCACTAACCTTGGGATGCCTCACGGCTGGGAGAGCTGGCCTAAGGGTAGAGCCAAACCCAACCTACCAAAGAAAAATGACCCGGAAGGGCCAAGAGAGACTAGACAGCAAAAATACACTGCAAAGTACAAATTTATGCATATTTTCATTGTATTCCAAAATAAACTGCGGCCAACAAATGACCACCAAAAAGAAACGGGTGTGTTGGTTCATTGACAGAATGAGGAATACAGTATGGGGGAAAGTTGTAAACACATGGATGGGGAGGTATGGGGCACGTGCGAGGGTTAATACTTTGTGATAATTCTTTGTAAGTTTTTGTGTGAAATCGAGAGAAAGGAGAAGGCGAGCCTGTTGTAAATGCAAGGATGGAGAGGTATGGAGCAAGTGCGAGGGTTATTGAAGAGGTTGCACATGAAGGGGGCTCAAGAGTCGCGCCATAACGATCGCCGTGCCTCCCCCCGTGACAAGCCGGCTCACGGGCAGTGTTTTGGCACGCAAAAGTAAAGGCATGAAAAACTGGCCTTGCCCCTGCCTCCCCCCGCGGCGACCGCCGAAAAGGCGCTGCCCCCCCCGGCCAATGGGGGCCCAAGAGCAACATACAAACCCCCAATGGGGACAAGGCAGCAGCTAGGCGGACTAGCCAAGCGGGGGATATAAGGCCTGCTCCCCCAGGTGAGCTCCATGTTCACGTTCGGAGAGGGGGAGCAGCACCACTGACAGAATCTTTGCCCACCCACCCACACCTAAGGAGCAGCAATGTCGCAGTGCAGAGACAAGCAAACAGAGAACTACGCGGATAATGGTTGGTAAGGTGGCACACCGCCGGAGGGCGGTGTGCCAGAATTGGACCACTAACCTTGGGATGCCTCACAGCTGGGAGAACTGGCCTAAGGGCAGCGGGTAAGACCACTCACCTTCAGATGCCTCACGGCTGGGTGAGGCAGCCTACCAAAGAGGGGGGGTAGCAAACGGAGACGGCGTTCGCAGCCCAGCCCCCGCCGGATGGCAGGGCACAACAAGAATCGGACAAGGTAGCGAGTCGTGGCCTAACTCCAGGGACAGAAGCTACTCCCTCCCTTGGAAAAAGAGCCCAAACCCAACCTACCAAAGAAAAACGACCCAGAAGGGCCAAGAGAGACTAGACAGCTAAAATACACAGCAAAGCACAAATTTATGCATGTTGTCATTGTATTCCAAAATAAACTGCGGCCAACAAATGACCACCAAAAAGAAACATATTAGTTGGTTCATTGACAGAATGAGGAATACAGTATGGGGGAAAGTTGTAAATGCATGGATGGGGAGGTATGGGGCAAGTGCAAGGGTTACATAGAGCTCTTGAACCTGCGCATTTTTTATTTTAGCGGTAACTTTTTAAAGACTGAAGGCTTTTTATTTGTTTACTTTGCGCAGACCTTAGTGATTTATTTTTAATCCTGCACTAAATTAGACTGCTGATACTCCTTACCCTTCTTGCGAGAGCACTCAGCTTCCTGCAGTCTCCTCGGTCCACCAACAGTCATTAGCGGACTGTTTGTTGTGGAGGGAGACTCCAGAGCTAGCCGGTCATTACAGAGTGCCTCACTTCCTGCTAGGCCCACTCAGAGCGGCAATCTTGAGCATGTTAGAGTTCTAGTGCTCCGGGAACAATCAGGACGAGCACTACAAATTGGGTGAGAGCAGCAAACTCGCTCTTAAACCTGATACAGGGCACATAGAGCTCTTGAACCTGCCCATTTTGCATTTTAGCGGTAACTTTTTAAAGACTGAAGGCTTTTTATTTGTTTACTCTGCGCCAACCTTAGTGATTTATTTTGAATGCTGCACTAAATTAGATTGCTGACACTCCTTACCCTTCTTGCAAGAGCACTCGGCTTCCTGCAGTCTCCTCGGTCCACCAACAGTCATTAGCGGACTGTTTGTTGTGGAGGGAGACTCCAGGGCTAGCCGATCATTACAGAGTGCCTCACTTCCTGCTAGGCCCACTCAGAGTGGCCATCTTCAGTATGTTAGCGTTCTAGTGCTCCGGGAACAATCAGGAGAAGCACTACAAATTGAACGGATGCAGCAAACGTGCAGCGGACGCGCCAAACTTTGGCGCGCCTAAGGCAAGCCCGTCTGCACCCGTCCGCGCCTGGCTCGTGCCCAGGGCCAGTCCCCCTCGTTGCCTACATACAATGCCCACTCCAATTATCCACACCTATTCAAAAACTCAGTTGCTTGATATAAAAATACCAATAATAATAACTCCTGCATTCCTTTTGATGAGGATGCGCTATTCAATACAGAACTCTCCACCTGCCCCAATTGTAGCTGAAACATAGAACCTACTAAAGTCCGCTCATTCCTTAGATCTCACATTCCCTTAGCTAAACCTGACACCATTTGTTTTGCGCTCCTAAGTGTTCGATCTCTACCTAAGCACAAGCTCGAAATACACAATTTTCTTTCTCATTATAATTTGGACCTGTTATTCCTAACTGAAACCTGGGGTGACCTATCCTCTGGTCCGGATTTCTGTGCTGCTACCCCCGAAGGCTACTGTGTATACAGACAGGATAGGACGGGAAAGAAGGGTGGGGGCTTGGCAATTATTTACCGCGACAAATATACAATTAAAACCTGCATCTCAAATATTTCAGTGTGTGAAGCTTTATCTTTCTCTTTTACGCTTTCAAATACTCAATCTTTTAAAGGAACCTTACTATATCGACCACCAGGCTCACAATCAGATTTCCGTGCGGAACTACAAACCTTACTAGAATCAATAGCCGGTATACCAGAATTCACTATCCTGGGAGATTTTAATTTCCATTTGGAATGTCCATCTGATATGCAAGCCTCCTCTCTAATATCTGAAATGTTATTACTAGATTTACAACAGCTGGTCACCGGACCTAATCATAGGGCAGGCCACACACCGGATGGGCTATTTACCAATAATGGTAACATCTTTGTAAATTCAGCTACCCCTATGACATGGACTGATCACTATGCAATATTTTTTAACATCAAGCTTAAGAAATCTAATCACATAGGAATCAGCCACCAAACACCTAGAAAGACTCGGGCATGGAACAAAATTGATGCCCAACATCTGCAGGAATCTTTGTCCTCTTTCCATTATATGCCCTCAGAGGATCCTGAAATAGCCTCCAAAAACTATACTGACTGGCTACACGATATCTTTGCCTCATCAGTACCACATAAAAAGATCCCCATCAATCGTAGGGTCCGTTCTGCCCCCTGGTTCTCAGAGGAACTAAGATTAGAGAGACAACACTCCAGGAACCTAGAGAGACACTGGCGCAAAGACTATAATAACACAGCACAGTAGAGGTGCTTGTAACTATTACAGTACAGACTGGGTGTCCGGAGTGCGAGTGGAACGCTGCTGCTCCCGCTGTTGCTCCTGCTCCCACCATCGCCGCCAGCTGTCGGGAGAGTGATCCGGTGAGCTGACCGGAGTGCGGGTGGACTGCTGCAGCTGTTGCTCCCGCTCCCGCCATCGCCGGGAGCGGCCCGCGGTTTCGCAGCTTGGCTGCTGCTGCCGGCTGTTCCCCGTGGCCGGGGCTGCTCGTTGTCCCGGGCTGATTGCCCAGCCACTGCCGCCTGGAGTGCCGGTCCTTTTGGCACCGCGGTTCACGGAGGACCTGTAGCTGAGCGGCGAGAGGCTGTGGCTGGGTGGAGCTGGGGAACGGAGTGGAGAGGAGAGCGGGGCGTTGGCCTGGGCCCAGGGGCCGTGCTGCAGCCGTAGCCACAGCCGCAGTGCCACAGCACCGAGGGAGAGAGAAGGCGGCGGCAGAAAAGCGGCAGCATTGAGCGGCGTACATTGGGGGTCGACCACAGGGTAATAACGGCCTATTGGTGCTGGTGCCCGGAGCCTGCAAACACAGAGGAGGTACAGAGGATCACGACGTGGATTTGAGCTCTGTTTGAGCACTTCTTTGCGGGGGAGAGGGAGACAAGTGGCGTCCTCACCATGTGGGGTTTCTTTTCGGCGAGTGCAGCTAAGCAAGGTGAGCTGGTCGCACTGCCTTTCCACTGTCTCCCCTACCTCGCCATAACCACTTACGCCACAGCAACCCTCTCAACCCTCTTTGACATCCCTATCCTCAAACACAGAAAGCACATCATCAGCAGCAGCAGCAATTTGCTCCCGATAGTGCCACCCACCCCCCCTGACTGCAGAGAAAACGCGACAGAGGGTGGAGAGGAGTTGTGATCAAGGGGTTGTAAGGGGTTGTGAGTAGCAAGGAGAGCTGTAACATGCTGCAATAAGGGTCACTAACAGCTTTTCTTCGGCCCAATCAAGCCCCCAACTTACTAATTAACTAACTAAACATTCTGCATCAGCCCTTCTACTACGTTAGGTCGGAGCCCGCTCGGACAAAAGTAATTGGGGGGCCACTGAGGCACCTCCGTGCAGGTTATCCCCCTACAGCAACCACTGGACAATTCTTTTAAAGGAACAACCTGGTTACCTGATTTCCTACGCTTACCTGTTTACGCCGGCTTACGGCGGACAAGACCTGAGCAAGAACGGCACACATCGCAACTACATTATTAAAGCTCAGACGCCGTATCAAAATTAGGCGACAGCTAAGCATCTACTGAGTAGAGCCACTATGCGGACAAGGAACGCAGGTTTGATACAACCCCATCCCAACCACCGTCCTCATAAGTCAGCGCGACGCCAGAAGGCCAGGATGCTATATCCTGCGGGTAAAGACAATACAAGACATGACTCGACCCTACAGGATAGGATAATAAATGATGGGGAACAAGTGGGAGAAGAAAGAGCAAACTCCCCTTTAGCTTCTGGGCCAGTCCTCATGACGGAAGCCATAAAGACAAATATAAGGACAAACGGGGCCACTGGAACTCCAGGAAGTCTGTGTTACCATGACGACATGGACAGCAGAGTTCGCAATCAAAATACAAACACAAACAATAGCTACAATACTTGCAACAGCAATAGTCTTAAAGGCGTCAACGATATTAGGAAATACTTTCAACAACAATCAAAACAAAGCAACCCTTCAGTATATGGAAAATCAATCAACACATCTTTTGTAGCCCTCAGGCCGGACACCCACTGCTCTAATGCCAACAAACCTGCAGGCAGTACTGAAAAAGACACTTCAAACCACAATCCCCCATTAGCCGTCCCTCTTTCGCCAAATGTTCTGATCATTAAGGGCAAGACAAAACAAATTGAAGAATTTCTAAATAATCATAACCCAATTAGAGCTAATGACTTAGGAGCTAACACACTGGTCCTCGAAAGCTTGCCTGACGACTCTCCAGAACCACAACTAACTACTGCCTTAGGAGGTAGTGAAATAAATAAACAATCCTACACCCAAACAGAAAATTTTGTGTACCTCAAAACCATTGGTACAAACGAGCCGTCAGACAACTCCGCAGATATCCACCAAATTGGGGGACGAAGAAGATGACGCGAGACCCCAACATAACAAACACTTTGTTTCAGGGTTGGAGGAAAGCACAACACATTTGAACGCACATTTGTCATTCTGGGAATCCAGCTTGGTCCCACAAAGGATAGAAAACCATCTTGCGGTAATCAATAAGGCCTTGATATCTATGGGAAACGCTGCACTAATGCATGCCGATAAATTAGATATTCAAATAAACATCTTGTAGTCAGTAGCAAGCTCAATCTCTGGAGTGGACTCAAAACTGGAACACTTAAACTCTTTAATACGCAGAGTGCAGGCGGACACAGAAACAACGATGAAACATATCGACTGCAGTCTTTGGAAAAACTTCCTGAAATAATGAACACCCTAGTCATGGATCTCAAGCTCGAGGTAAATAGAAGGAAAAGCAACACAACATGCCTTTCCCCCCAAATACCATTGCAGAGAACA
The DNA here is from genome assembly GCF_964261635.1 of Lissotriton helveticus. Taxonomy (NCBI): domain Eukaryota; kingdom Metazoa; phylum Chordata; class Amphibia; order Caudata; family Salamandridae; genus Lissotriton; species Lissotriton helveticus. The sequence continues at coordinate 1,375,119,877 of NC_136069.1, read as the reverse complement.
AGAACAAAGATACCTCATAATGGGATAAACATTACGCCTACAACCTCAAGGTTAGTTAGAGATCCAACAAACAAACTAACAACAAGCAATCCACAGTCTAAATTGCACCCAAACCAATGCTCAAAGGTCACCTGGAACAGCCTAGAGAGAACCTAAGAAACCGCCAGTAATAGCAACAACGAAACCAATTGTCCATTGAGTCCCAACCTTCCGAGCCCAAACGTATCTTCACAACCTAATCAAACAATTAACAATGGCTCCAGCAAATTGGACGATTTAACCCCACCACTCTCAGTGCAGCAACTCCTATCAGGGAAAAATAAGAAAAAATTGAAAAAAGTAAATAAAGTAAAAAAAGACAAAAGCTACGCAAAAGAGATAATTGACCACTGGTTTACACCAGCAAACAAGGCTAACAAAGCTACCAACATGGAGGAACAGAAGGGTCGGGTCTTAATCCTTATAGACAAAAAGACAGATATACAAACACAAACACATGAAACACCTACCACGGCAATGGATCCCAGGAGCCCAACAGGTGCTCCAAGGGAAAACCTGCCCAACAACTTCAACCGATAGACCTTCTGTGCCACGTAGCACCTCGAATCATGCACAGGGCAAGCCGGTTCACGACTGTGAAAATGATAATAGGCCTTGATAGATACAAATGCCCATAAGGGCCGCCAGTCGGAATTAACATCTAACGCTCAAAGGGAACAAATCACCACCCAAGACAATGATGGCCGACTTCAGGGGGACCACACCATCACCTCTAGGCTTGACCCGCATACTCATGTCATAAAAACAAATGGGATCGAGGAGGAACGGGTCCCAGGGGATAACCTCGCCCGTAACTTAAGAGAGCCCCTTGCAACCTCTATGGCGCCTTCTAACACAATTAATCCCGCTCAGTCGCTAGACCCTGATCCCGAAAATTTAAAAGTATGCCTATATCCAGAATACATCTTGCAAGGAAGTTGGGACATCCTCAACAGAGGAAACCTCCTGAAACTCTGCAAAAGCATTTCTGGTCTGGAGAGTATAAAATCAACAGTCATTGAGAGAGTGACCTTTTTTTGCCCAGGGCCCAGCGAACAAAATGAAACGACTGAGATAACCTTTGCCAATTCCAACATGGCGAATGGCCTGAAGGGACACAAAACACAGCTGGATAATTGGGGAATAATAATCAAATCCCCACTACCGACGAAATATCCAGAAATTTTGAAAGGAAAAAACAGTCAACAGGGAGATGAAGATCTGAATGGTAGGAAAACCATGTATACCACCCGTCCAACCCCTCCCGCTTCCGGATCTATCTTACACGGTTCATTAGGAGGTAAACAAGCAACGCAGCTGCGCAGTAATTTAATTCAAATTTTCAAACATACAGTAGGAGGTCATCGATCCTGCTCAATATTGGGGCAGGGCACTAAAGATTGGTCTTGGCTTGCCCAGGCTTTAAACTCTACTTCCTATATCAACATTGGGAATTCATCAAATAACCCTCCGTTCACAACAAAGAATACCCAGGGTAACAGCTGGTGCAACGAGCCTGCTTCATGCATCATTAGCTCCGACCAAGAGTCTGGTAACCATTTAGCACAAGCAATTCCCAACACTGGCCGTATTCCTCATATCAGTTCCACAAATAATCTAACTATCAATATAGTGTCTTGGAATGTCGCAGCGATACACAAAGCCCTACAAAGCCCAGATGCAGTAGCTCTTATGGTTGGAGCAGACATAATTTGTGTACAGGAAACATGGGCCTTCTCAGCTACACCATTATGTAACTATGCCGAATACTTCAAACCCGCGAAAAAGATTAACATCTTTGGGAGACCGTCAGGTGGCATTTCAATTTACATTAGACACGCATTAAAAGTAAACTTTGAAATAATACAGCACACCTCAGATATGTTTCTGGCCGGAATTTTGAAAGGCCTTATAACGTCTAAGGGCCTGACTTCAATTCTTCTCATCAATATCTATTACAATTGCCACGGGCCGAACTCAAAAGATAAATTGACCGACCTATTAAAACAGATCGAAAACCTACTGGTACGATATGCAGCCATGTATTCAATTATATTGGGCGACTTCAATTTGCACGATATAGGGCATACAACTGACGAAAACCATCATAGTAGAAGTACTAGAAGATTCAAAGCCCTAATGCGAGCCTACAAATTGGCAACAACACACCATATCTCCATAAAGAATAATCCAACAGTATTGATACCTCCTACTTTTAACAACCAGACAACAATCGACTATATTTTATTAAGTGAATACTTACAAAAGCATATGTCAAGTTATACCGTTCAACCTCGGACTGAAAGCGATCACCCTGCTCTTATATTAGAGCTGTCCATGAGCGCGAAATTTAGACAAACCCTTCAGCAAATAGGAACTACAAATGGAGATGAACGATATAGACTCCTCAAAAGAATCAAATGGGGACCGCTTCCGACCCATAAGTTTGCCGTATGGAAATTGTCCTGGAAAGGGTGGCAGACCGACCATAATGATCAGGGAAGAATTGGACAATGGGGCGTCCTCGCATATGACCTAGCCCATCAGCTCCGAGGGAATAACAATCAAAGAGCCTACGATAACTCCATATACAAACTGGGATTCCAGCCAGCAATAAAGAAATCCTCAAAAGTTCTCAACTCCAAACGTAGAGCTTATAGGGCAACTGGATCGATAACCGCAAAAAATGATCTAAAGGAGGTGGCCAAGGCCCACACAAAAGTTGTCTGGCAGGTGAAAAGCGAAGCAACCGAGCAAAAATGGTTGATAATCTTCAAATTGCTTGCCCCTAGCAAGTCCCAAGAATGTTGGCAATATATAAATAAACTCAGCCATGGGTCTTGTAATAGAGAGAACTCAATTGATGCGAGCACTTGGGTAGCCCATGTAAAATCTCTCTACACTAACGACCCAGAAACAAACCCAAGCAAAAGACCCCTCCTTGATGAACATCGAACTGATGAATCAACCAAATCAATGCCCCTCCTTGCTAATGTCACATCTGCTGAAAAAAAGGTTTTAAGAGCAATCTTGAAAAAAATACGCCCCAATGGGGCACCTGGACCAAAAGGCCTGCCGTGCTCTCTCTTCAGAGAGTATATCGACTTTTGGATCGAGAGCCTGGGTCAGCTGTACGCGGAGTGCAGACTTTTGATGGATGTCCCAGACTCCTGGAGGGGATCCCTACTACACCCAATCTATAAAAAAGGGGCAAGCACAGATCCTAAGAACTATCGAATGATTGCCTTACTGGATGTGGAAGGCAAGGCATATTCTAGTTCTCTCCTCACGGAATTAGCACATTGGGTCACCAAGGAGAACTTGCTCCCCTTCTACCAAACAGGGTTCCGCCCGGGAGGCTCAACCATAGATAACATCATAGTCCTCTCATACATCATACAACAATCAATGGCCCAGGGCGTCCAGCCTCTTTTTGCCTGCTTCATTGACTACACAGCAGCATTTGATGGTGTTGACCGGAATATCCTATGGAGTAAATTGGCGGGTTGGAACATCTGCCCGAAACTTCTACAAGCCATCAGATCACTGTACACCCTGACGTGGGTAAGAGTCAAACTTTCGAGTCAATCAGCCACGGAAAAAATTGGCACAGACCATGGGCTAAAGCAGGGCTGCGTCCTTGCCCCGCTTCTTTTCAACTTATACACAGCTGACTTGGGCAAGGCACTTAAGGGAGCAAATCTGGTTTCTCCAAGTATCGGGGGAACCAGACTCCAATTGATTCAGTACACTGACGACCTGGTCCTATTGGACCATACCAAAGTCGGTCTTCAAAAAGGTTTAACAGCATTAGCAGATTATAACGCCAAAAACAAATTGGTTGCCAACCCAGCAAAATCTAAAATACTGATTTTAGGCCGCTATCCAAAAAAGAAGCGAATAAAATGGAGACTGGGATCGCTCACGTTATCTAGCACACAAGCATATAACTATCTTGGAGTATGGCTTAGCGAAACCGGCCGGCCACATGATCATCGATTCAAGCTCACGCAGAAAGCCACAATGGTAACCTATGCCATCTGCAAACTAAACGCAACCTTGGAAAGCCCGACCACCATGGCCATTCAACAGGTTTGAAAGCAAAATTATTACCCTCCGTCAATTATGGCATACAGGCGTTCCCAGGTAAACTGTGGCAAGACCTCGAAAAGATCAACTGCGCAGCCTATAAAAAGCTATTTTGTCTTCCATCTTGCACAAGGAATACTCTAATTCGCCTAGAATTTAATCTCACCCGGCAATCCTTGGAAGAATTGGCAAGCAAGGCAAAATATTACTACTTAACGACCACAGCACCAGAGAATTCGATGAAGCAAGTCATAAATAAAATATTCACAAAGTCAGGCAACCCGTGGTCAGCCAGCCTAAATCTAGCCAAAGACCATCTGGAGTTAGCAATAGAAAACTGGGACCCTAACATAATAAAATATACAAACATCAAAGCAGTTATGAAAAAGCAAGTAAGAACTTGCTCACAAAAACTGGACATTGAAGCCTTGACGGTCAGAGTCTCAAAGCTTTCCGCACATGCTAAATGGCCCGAAACCACATCTGGTACAGTCCTTGGGCAGGCACGCCCTTCAAAGGATTCTGGCTGCTAGATTACATGTGCTCCCCTTAAAACAGCTGTACCCTTCTGTTAAAGTTGGCCCAGAGATTGCGGAATGTCGCCTCTGTCATTACAAGCGTGAAACTTTATCTCACATTTTATTATGCTGTCCTGCCCTGCTGTCAGTTCGTAGAATCCATCTAAGGCCCATTCGTCTCCAAATAGGAGTACGGACGGTAAAAGATGTAGTTCTTCAATTATACCTGTTGGACACTGTGAAGCACATGGCTAACTTCGCCAAATTCATCTACCAAGCGCGAATAGCATTAATGGACAAGATAACCAAGGTTTAAACTGACTTTTAACAGGCGGTTTCTTCTATGCAGCACATGCTTCCCAAATATACATAATTTTACCTAAATTTTAAATATCTTTTTACATTGATTGCTCTTTTTCACACTAATTGCTCTCTTTTGTATTGATTTTTATTAATCATTCATATTTCCAACTAGTAAAATTCTAGTTTTAGAATACAGAGTCTTAGCTTTTAAGGGAACATGAAATTGTGCTAACTATGTGTTTTATTGTACAGACTGCTAAGATTTTAATTAATTAAGCAATAAAGATTACTACCCTACCCACAGCTAAAATGCTATACAAAGAGGCAATGACAAAATATAAACACCTGATCACCTTGCACAAGAGTAACTACTATTGTACTCAAATAGAATCTGCTCAAAATTTGCCAAAAGAACTTTTCAAAGTGGTAACCAATCTCTCCACACCACCAACAGGGTCTACGGTTCAAGGCTCCCAGAGCTATGTAACTCGCTAGCTCAATTTTTTAAGGATAAGGTAACTCGCATCTACTCTGACTTTGCCACTCAGATTAATCCAGACCTTTCTACACGCAATAAACCCTCCAATACCTCCTCTACTCCTACTTTTTCAGAATTTACGCAGGTTTCTTCCGAGCAGGTACGCAAACTTGTCCTCTCAATCAAATCTGGTTCCCCTTTAGATCCCTCGCCACCTTCAATCCTTAAATCAATTCTGGAGCCTACCTCGACCATTCTTAGTGACATATATAACTCTATGTTCAACTCAGGGGTTTACCCCACACTCTGGAAAAGGGCTATCATTAAACCTTTGCTCAAGAAATCCAACTCGAATCCCTTGGACCCGAAATACTATCGTCCCATAGCATGTCTTCCTCTCCCATCAAAAATCTTAGAAAAGATCATAAATACTCAATTAACCCAATACATCGACAATAATGATCTGACACAATTTAGGTTCAGGAAAGAACATGGGACTGAGACAGCTCCTATTAAGGCTTCAGATGACATTAGGATGATTTTGGATAAGGGAGGAGCTGCGGTCCTCATTCTGCTGGATTTATCCGCAGCGTTCGACACGGTCCATCACTCCATCTTGATTGACCTTGTCATTGCCATTGGCATCAATCAATCAGCCAGGGCCTTACTCACTTCTTTCCTTGAAAATCGGATACATTCGGTCAAGTTGGGTGACTTTCAATCTCCGGTTTTCTCCCCCCCATGTGGTGTGCCTCAGGGATCTTCCCTAAGTCCGACCCTATTTAATATATATGTATCGGACCTGGCAAGAATCATTAAAACCCATGGCATGGGGATGACCTCGTATGCCGACGACACCCAACTTGTACTCGCTATTCAAAATTATGGAGCAGAAGTTGCAGCCAATTTGCAGAAAGGTATGCGTGACATCAGTCTTTGGATGTCTCGCAACTGCCTGAAACTGAACTCCGATAAAACGGAGGTAATTACTTTTGGCAACTTAGTCCCTAGCTGGTCCCCAACCTGGTGGCCAACTGAAATGGGACCTCCTCCACCCCCAGTAGCAAAGGTTAGGAATCTGGGAGTGCTGTTCGATGATAAACTTTCATTTAAACATCATGCCAATGCTCTTGTGTCCTCATCTTTCTGCACTCTTAAAATGATCAGAGAACTCCTTCCTTTTCTTCCAATGAGTGCAGGAAAAACTCTGATGTGCACTTTGATCTTATCGAAGATCGACTATTGTAATGGTCTTTTTTTAAATGCTCAGGAACAAGTATTGAATAAATTGCAGCTAATTCAAAATTCAGCGGCAAGTATTCTATCTGGCACACCGAAGTTTTATTCGATTTCTCCGGCAATACGCTAGCTTCATTGGTTGCCAGTTAGGAATCGAATTAAATTCAAAGCCCTCTGTATAGCATACAGGGCGGTCAACAATTCACGACCTAAGTTCCTAAAAAGGTCACTAGGGCGCTATATCCCCAGTAGACTTCTTCGCTGCTCCTCTTCCTGTCTTCTAACTGTCCCTCGTACAAAGAAATCGTCTTGGGGAGACAGATGTTTCTCAATTGCCACAGCGAAATTATGGAACACCCTTCCTTCCCACATCATGGCTAGCCCCTCTCTCCTCACCTATAGGAAGTCAGTAAAAACCTGGCTTTTTAATCAGTAAACACCATCTCTATCTGCTCTATATTATTGTTTTTCCAGTGCCGAGATACCACCGGGTATTTGTGCGCTATACAAATTGCATAAATAAATAAATACATTTATTAATACTTTGTGATAATTCTTTGTAAGTTTTTGTGTGAAATCAAGAGAAAGGAGAAGGCGAGCCTGTTCTCAGAAGAACACTGGAAGCTGATTGGATGAGAGGAGAAGAAGATACAAGTGCAACTTGTTATAACCTGCTGTTAGCTGTAAAACATTCTCTCATAGATTCTCTGCTCCCTGCTGCTCAGCCAGTTTGAGATGTCAGGGAATGTTGATGAGTGCCTATAAAAGTGTCAGTTATAGTGAGTGGGCTGAGCAGTAAGGATGCTGCTCCTGGTGGGGAATTTGCTATGCAACATGTAACCTGTAACCTGTAAAGCGGCGATAATTTTAATGCCGTCCTTGTAAATATGCCCCTAGGTTTTGGAATGTTGACAATCCCGTCTCCCATTTGAATAGGCACGAAGTATTTTGTGAAGTGAACACTGTGAATCGTGAAGCAACAGTGTCTGATTGTGATCGATAAAGAATTGCCCATTGTTGAGTACAGAGTAGGCAATTCTTTGAGCCCTCTCTTCAGGTTAATTCAAAGAGTTGTGTATTTCTTTTGCTCATAATGTACATAGTGTTCTGTCGTCTCAGTTTGCTGTCTCCTCTCTCATGTAGAGGATCCTGGGTAAATATAATGGCTTCTGTACAGCCAGTAATTTTCAACCCTACCCCCAAACTGCTTACTGTCTGTTACCATAGTAACAGTTCATGGAACACTTAACTGAGCACACAGGTCACAAGTTCACCACACAATGTTGCTAATCGAAACAGCAAGAGTGCTGGACTTTTTACCATTTTACATAGGAACCGTTAATCGCAGCTACAGACTCCGGTAAAGAGCTGGTAAAGAGTTAGCCTCAGTATTATACTTCTAGTTATAAACATCATTTCTACTTTTGATTTTTAAATCTTCTCTAAGCATATGATTATCACACTAAATAATAGTGAAATATTGTCAGAAAAAGAAGACGTATACACTCAGTTTTTTTATTTATTTACCTTTTATTAAAACAAAAATAAATAAATAGAAATGTAACTTTAACATAACAGTATAATGATCAAAATGTGAGATGGACTCCAATGGTAGGAGCGTAGGTAACCTGCAAAATAAAAATGAAAATAAGTCTTTAAAATGATATTGATGTGATTGAATGTGGTGAGAGATTACATCTTTACGAAAGGCAAGATCGTTTTTTCTCACATGCACACTCAGGGTAGTGTACCCTAACCCTCCCACAGAATCACCATCAACAGGAGTCTGTGGAACAGCGCTGCTTGTAGGCTTAGGCCTACCTTAAGATATAGATGGTATTTAAAATGAGACAGAGATGTGACTGAATGAGGTCAAAGATCACAAATTAACATAACACTTAGCAATATTGCTTATTCGCACGTGTGCAGTGTGCCTGATACATCCCACCCCTCTCATAGGCCCGCGCTGAAGAGGTGTCTGTAGGGAAGTGCCTGCTGGGTCAGATCTACAGTATGGTCCAGCAGGTCTTTAAAATGATTCAGAGATGAGAGAGAAATAGGTGAGAGATCACGTTATTATGCAGGACAATATTGTTTATTTGCAGCGCGTTTAATTGAAGGCATTGTGTATCTAGGCCGCTCTGCTTACCTTTTGCAAACACTGTTTTTAGCAGAGCTCACAACTTGAATTCTGCTTTGGTTCTATACTGCAGACAGTGTAAAATTCAGACTTGATTTATTTATCTGCAGAGTGGACAGCAGCGTTCATAACTTGAAAGGAGAAAGAGAAACAATGTGAGAGAGAGGGAGAGAGAGAACGAGAGAAAAAACAACATTGAAAGTGTGAGAAAGAGAAAGTAACAGATTGAGCAGGAGAGGTAGTGTTGATACTGGAGAAAATCGTTGTAGCTCACCTTTTTGCCTCCGGTGTGTGTCCAATCATGTGTATGTTCATAGTGCACCCTCAAGTTTAGTGACCCGAAAGATAGTATAGAGTTAGTAATAGCAGAGTACATACAACTGCCCACGTATATTTCTGCGTTACGCCTTTGGACACTCAGGATACTGTATTACATCAACTTCCACTGCAAGGAGGTGTCTGTGTGCTCTTTTTCTCCCAGAGTACTATATCCATGCACTCCCACTGCATAGTGGAGAGTTCTCATTACTGCGTACCCAGACTGTTGCACCCCATTGACTCCTAGTGTCCAGAGGTGAGTGCCCTTTCTTGCACACCCAGACTTTTGCAACCTATCCACTCCCTATGCTCGGAGGTAATTGTACATTCGTACGCAGTCAAGTTGCTGCACACTATCCACTCTCTCCGCCCACAGATGACTTCTCGTTGCTTCGTAAACAAGCTTCTTTGCTCACCTTGTGCCATTGGCTTGATTCAAAGAGGGTACACCACGTGTTGAAGCAGCCTTCTTATGCGTTGTTACGATGGCCACGCATCATCGCAGAATCCCCAAACGTTGAGCTTTGGAGGTGTTGGGGGGGGGATGGCAATTTGTGAAACACAACCTGTTAGATAAAAAGGAAGATAAGATTGTGCGTCATTTGTTTATCAAAGGAGAGAGGAAGTGAGAGAGTGACTGAAAAGAATATTCGCATCTCACCTTTCTGTCACCGGTGTGTCTTCCACCACATGCCGGGACATAGTGCACCCTGAAGCTCTACATCTAAAAGATAGTAAAAGAAGCATGCTACGATTGGTAATTGCCACTATCATAATGTGGAGTAGAATAACATCGCCCTTTCACGCACCTTCCCTCCCGCATAAAAAATACAACTATTTGTGCAGTTCCAACTTGTTTAATGGGCTTCGATTCATGAAGAATTAGTAAAGTAGTAATGTTTTCCATCCGGTTATAGAAAACAAGTGGTGCGCAGTGATACACGTGGTTTCAATCATCACGAGCGACGGTCTTTTGACCGACTATAAAAACTTTCCTGCTATAGGAAAAAAATACAAATGCAATAAGATACGGTATATAGGACTGTGTACGCCTAAATTGCTGCGTCGCCTTTTTGTATCCAGTCTGCTGCACCCCATCGACTCCCTCTGCTGCGCACCCAGGCCTCACTGCTCACCTTTTCGCGGTCAGGGTACGTTCTACATCATGCAGTTCCGCCCACCAAGAAGTCTCACATTTGATGCTGAGTCTTGATATCGCTATGGGAAAGGACATTCTCGTGCACCCATCATCAACGCAGGTTCCTCACCCGCTCAGTCCTTGTGGTACCACTAACTCAGTGATCAAAGAGGCCATGCACGTGGTAGTGGGCCCAACTGTTCGGTAGTTTGGGCCTACATAAGGCGTCCGATCCACCAGGACATGCCATCACAGCGCTTGCGATGGGAGCAACTCTAAAATGGCGTAAAGCATGTGCGCTCCGTCTTTTTTTATTGGTAGGGTCACATATGTTGTGACGCATGTGCTGGATGGGTGTGGTGTGGGTGTGTACTAGCAAAGAGAGAGTGTGTGTGTGTGTGTGCTGTTCTGACAACTATACCTGGAACAAAGAAATCACTACAATGGAAATCTGGGCCATGTAACGTTGTTGTGTTTTCCTGTAAGCGGAGTGGACTGGCCTGACATATGCCAGTGCTGCCCGAGGATGTGAACGATGACTCAGGTGCTATGGGCGTGGGTTTGTCGTGAGCTATATGATAAATCAACTGATTCGGGTGTCCGTGTTTTAGTGCTGCCGTCACCCGGGTCTTAAACACAAATGGGTCATTATGTCTGTAAAGTCCCACAACATGGGCAACATGGAAGGTACGGGTATCACTGACCCTATATTCATCCATAGTTGCACACATAAAAGATGGTGGACATGACGCATTTCTGCGAATATGAATGTTTGTTCTACATTCAGTGGAGTGTTGTAGCTGTAGTAATACAGGCCTATGAAACCTTCAGGTTGCAGTTTTTGGCACATGAAGGGCAGGTAATATATATACGTATGTGGTCATTCGGGTATACTGTCGAACTTGGTGCTGGAAATCAGTGTTCGATGCTCGGAGTTGCGTCCACATCCTGTTATTGCAGAGAAATGACGTAATCTACGTGTGCCTGAAAATGTACTGTAAATACGGTGCTCATGTAAATTGCTGATATAGTTTTGGGTCAACTTTGTGCTATATAAATATGCTAAAAAAAAAAAAAATCCAGCAATAGGACACACTTATAAATTTACTATACACTTTGTTTGCAATATTGTAATGATCCAGTTTGTACGTTCGTATTTGTAGAATGAGCGAGAGAAAGTTATATAATCGAAGTTTTGTTACTGGCAGAGGTAAGATGGTTGCATACGCTGTTTACAGCACAATATAATGTGGTAGGGTGCAGGAGCCGCATTTTACAAACATAATAAATACACAAACACAGATAGATAGTTGAAGTGGGTACGGACACGTGTGCTCGCCTCCATTTTATTACGTTGCTGTTGGTAACAAGTAGAATGGTAATCATGATATCATACAAAGATATTCAAAAATAAACGGTTTATGACTTCTGCTGTACAAAGGTAGGAGCACTATATGCGAAAATAGGGTCGGTTTGTGTGGAGCCTGCAATGATGCGTGGTCCAGGCAGACCGCACTGGTAAGAATGTCTTTTGACTACTGAATTTTGCCTAAATAAGGCCATGTGCCGATTATTTATGGTGCACTGAGTTAGTGGTACGTCTGGTGCTCAGCATGTGCACACTCTGCGATGATGCGTGGTTTCAGCGGTCTGCACTGGAACCATTGTCTGTTGCCTACCGGACTGCATCGTCTGTAATCATGATTGAAATAAAAGATGAAACATGTATGGAATACATTGTCGAAATATGTATGTTTCAGGGACATTATAGTTCAAATTGTGACCTGTGCTGTCCGCAGTGTAGACTGCCATTGAGTGTGCCTTTTCACTTGCAGCATGAATTTTATTATTCAACTAAATCTATAACTGATATAAAAGAAGTTCTTGAAGGATGTATACTAAAGGGATATTGAATAGGTTTGATAGATGTTGTACTTAGTTTGGTATTCTACTCTGCAAATAATGAATCAACAGTCTATTTAATTGTGAGCTCTGATGACCGCAGTGTAGGCAGGAGGCAGCAGTTAGCAAGAGCCCACGGCCACATGGGGTTGAGTAGCTGCCCAGTATTGTTAATTTAGTGTGTGTGCAGCCAGCAATGACAAGTGGTGCACTGAGTTAGTGGCACCTGAAACAACAAGTTTCTGTGTAGCCTGCGATGATGCGTGGTCCGGGCAGGCCATACTGATAGCAAAGTTTTTTGTCTTGTGAATTGTGCCTTAGTAAGGCCATGTGGCGATGATTTTTGGTGCACTAGTTAGTAGTACCTTTGGCGCTTAGCGTGTATGTCCCCTGTGATGATGCGTGGTCGGGGGGCACAGTAATTGGAGTAATGTCTTTTGTCGATTGAATTCTGCATGAATTCCATTTAAAAGTGATAGTATGCCTCATTGCTGACATAAAACTGTTCTCTCTTTTTTGCGATGATTTATGGTGCACTGAGTTAGTAGTATCTTTGGCGCTGAGTTTGTACCTACCCTGCGATAATGTGTGGTCCAGGGGGGCCACATTCAGACCAATGTCTTTTGTCTGCCTGAATACGGCCATGTGGTAATGAATTATGGTGCACTGAGTTAGTAGTACCTTTGGGACTGAGCGTGTACGTAACTTGTGAAGATGCGTGGTACCTAAAGAACTCAGCTTGTGCTCACCCTGCGATGATTCATGGTTTGCGTGGGTCGCACTGGTGCAATGTCTCTTTCTAACTGGAATGCGTCATGTACAATCGCCATTCTACGTGAATAGTGAGCCGTCACAATGTAGATCGAAGGCAGTACTCAGTACAGACATTGAGGAATGTTTTTTGTCGCATCCTTTAACAAAATCTGAGGACTCAGGGCCAGATGTAGGAGCCCTAATACCGGTCGGTAACGGCCGAATTCGGCCGTTACCGACCGGTATTAGGGTTTTCTGATATAGGGGGCCTATATTTTACCGATTCTGTAAATTTACCGAATCGGTAAATTTACAGAATCGGTAAAATACAGAATCGGTATATTTACCGATTCGGTAAATCCATATGTAGATGACACCCCTAAGAGTGCCACAGGCCCTTAAGAGTCGGTATTTTACCACCCAATCGTATTGGGTGGTAAAATACCGAATTCAGGTGTGCATGCACATCTGTGCATGCACACCTGTGCAATGTGACACACAGACATGCCCTTAGGGCATGTATGTGTGCCACATGTCACACAAGCCTGTACTTGGGGTGCTAAAGGGTATCAAAGTGAACCCCCCTACACCCTTGCAGGACTCTGTATTTATCGAATCGGTAAATACCGAATGTTACAAATTCGGTAATTCAAAATATTTTACCGATTCTGTAAATTTACCGAATCGGTAAATTTACAGAATCGGTAAAATACAGAATCGGTATATTTACAGATTCGGTAAATCCATATGTAGATGACACCCCTAAGAGTGCCACAGGCCCTTAAGAGTCGGTATTTTACCACCCAATCGTATTGGGTGGTAAAATACCGAATTCAGGTGTGCATGCACATCTGTGCATGCACACCTGTGCAATGTGACACACAGACATGCCCTTAGGGCATGTATGTGTGCCACATGTCACACAAGCCTGTACTTGGGGTGCTAAAGGGTATCAAAGTGAACCCCCCTACACCCTTGCAGGACTCTGTATTTATCGAATCGGTAAATACCGAATGTTACAGATTCGGTAATTCAAAAAAAAAATTACCTACATCTCCCTCCTTCTAATTTACCGATTCATAAATACCGAATCGGTAAAATTCGGTATTTATAAGTCGGTAAATTAGAGTTACCTACATCTAGCCCTCAGAGTACAATTGTCTCTGCCTTAAATAATTCAAGGCTAATTTCAATGCTGTCCGTAGTGTAGATCCAAAGCTGAATTCAAGTTGTGAACCCTGCTGTCCTCACTGTTGATCGAAGGCAGTAGTCAGCACAGACAACAAGAAGTTATTTTTGTTGTATCCTTTAACAAAATCTTAGCACAGATATCGACGAATGATTTTTATCACTTATTTCAACAAAATCTGAACACATACAGTACAATTGTCTCTGAATTAAATAAATCAAAGCTGAATTCCCTACTGTCCGTAGTGTAGAAGCAAAGCTGAATTCAAGATGTGAACCCTGCTGTCCGCACTGTAGATCGAAGGCAGTAGTCGACACAAACATCGAGGAATGCTTTTTGTCACATCCTTTAACAAAATCTGAACACATACAGTACAATTGTCTCTGCCTTATGTAAATCAAGGCTAAATTCAATGCTGTCCATAGTGTAGATCCAAAGCTGAATTCAAGTTGTGAACCCTGCTGTCCACAGTGTAGATCGAAGGCAGTAGTAGGCACAGACATTGACAAATGGTTTTTGTTAGATCCTTTAACAAAATCTGAGGACTTAAAGTACAATTGTCTCAGCCTTAAATAAATCAAAGCTAAATTCAATGCTGTCCGTAGTGTAGATCCAAAGCTGAATTCAAGTTGTGAACCCTACTGTCCGCAGTATAGATCGAAGGCAGTAGTCAGGACAGACATCGAGGAATGCTTTTTGTCACATCGTTTAACAAAATCTGAAGACATATAGTACAATTGTCTCTGCATTAAATAAAGAAAGACTTAATTCAATGTTGTCTGTAGTGTATATCCCAATCTGAATTCAAGTTTTGAACCCTGCTGTCCGCAGTGTAGATTGAAGACTGTAGTCAACACAGTTATAGACAAATGCTTTTTGTCACTTATTTTAACAAAATCTGAAGACATATCGAGTCATCGTAGGAAGCTTTCTGTCAACATCCAATGGGGGCTCCACTGATGGAAAGCTGAGGGTCCACTGTCTGTAAATAGGTCCGGCAGACCAAGACTTTGGCAGACAGGGTACTCCGTCTCATTTGCAACGGTATACCCTGTCTGCCAAACCCGGAATTAGGGTCTATCTTTTGACTGCAGCCATTGTACCTTTCACTTAGAAGTGTTACAAAAAAAAAATTCCAAAGGTGAGTGCAGGGATGACGCTTTGCTGCCTCTTGTAGGCCCCAAAACCTGTATCCCAACGTTATTAGTATAAATAGAGCAGGGGTCAGCGATATAGACTGAATGGTTATTTTTGTACTGTGATGGACCTGTTCATGTATTGCATCGCAAAAATATTCTCAAATTGCAAATCAGTTACTGTTTTTGTACAGCACTATTTTTTTTAAACTGAGAATAGTTCATCCTGAATGTTTAACAACAAAACCTAGCAGTTCTTAGCTCCTCTTCATTGTTCAGTTATACACCTTTGATTGAAATTTACCATTACTAACAATGGGATTTAAACCACATTTTCTGCAAATGGGTGTTTTAAGTGGGTAAAGAAGAAATATGTGTAATTGTTTTCAGCATTTGCATAAATAGCAATAATGGACTCGCTTCTTGGAAATGGTGTACAGAGGTTAAAATCTTTGTCTTTATTATTTACAAATGTATTGTGCTTATCCACAATTGAAGTGCTTGAAAAGAAACACAAAGAGATTGTACTTAAATTGAGTCAAACTAAACTGATTTCAGTGAGCACTGCTTTCCTTCGAGGGGATAGTTCTACTGTTCAAACATATGAAACTCCGCTTTACTTTGCCAGTGAGACACATTTGGTGTCATTCTTTGTACATTTTACTGGGGTTTGTTAGAATCTCGACATTACTCGACATTGTTTTTACGTGGCTCTAATCGAGAACCAGTAGGGGGAATACTGGATTCTAAGTGTGGCTATTCACCGCTAGTACATCACATTGGTGAAAATAAACATTATTTTCCACTAGTGTGGTGTCACAGGAAATTCCTGGCCATAATGACAGGTCTTTCAGAGAAACTGTCAGGGTGTCACTGGCGCACAGTCTGATGGAGAGCTGAGCCCTGGGTCTGGTAGGGTGAGGGAAGCTGCAGAGGATGGTGTGAGAGGGTGGCAGGAGGCTAAGTATTATTTATTTACTTTTGAGAGGATGGAGCTGTGGCTGGTAGGACACTAAGTTATATTAAATTTGGATAGTGAGGGGTAAATGCACAGGGTGTTTAGTTGGTGGCAAGAATGGATACATTTTTAGAAAAAAATTGGTAAGCATGGAGATGGATCATTTTCAGTGTGAGGAGGGATGGGAACAGGAAGCTTCCATTTCATTGTCGATTTGATACCATTCAAAACCCCTCTTGAAAACCATCTCTATTATTCACTCTCACACATGTATAATACTAGTCTCTATCATGAACACTAGATTTGAGATCTGGTTGTTCACTGCTACAGTGTAGCAATTGTAAGAAACTAAGGTTGATTCCTGCTATTAGTACAGCATAAAAATATTCTAGGTTGTTGTAAGAGAAATCTCAGAGAGGATGTTAGCGGGAAGACTAGATGTAATTTCTAGGTCGAGCATTCAAGACCTCTTATACAAACTTTAGTATATACTTATATGTGTATGTACTTTGTGGGCTCTGGAGATCAGCCCTAGGACCTTGTCTGCTTCCGCTAAGGGACTCTTTTTCTGTTCAACTGCCTCTATTGAACTTGAAAGAAAACGACCAGTAGAGGTCAGTAAAATTCCAGAATTGCTTTCTGCTTGTTCAACTGCCTCTATTTAATGGTCTTGATAGAAAATGACCAGTAGAGGTCAGTAAAATACCAGAATTGCTTTCTGCTGTGGGTCTTTATTTTTTTATTTTTTTGGCAACTGCCTCTATTTAACTTTCTTGATAGAAAACAACTTGCAGAGGTCAGTAAAATACTAGAATCACTTTAGCATTCTCTAGATTCCAGTCCTTGGAAATTGTCTTCCACAAGCACCCGTAGACAATCATGTTTTTTTCAAATCATGTATTTTCAGTGATATGACCACCGAAGGCCCTGATTTTGTATTAAAAAAAGAGCTTTGGACTATACCATTTCCTGCTGGAAGGCAATATTTCTCTCCATATGTTCCCATACCTGGTGTGTCATGCAGTTTGGTGCTTACTTTCCCTCCATGTTAAAGGACAGTAGATGTTTCAGCACCCAGGCTAACGTGCTGCAGAGCTAAATACATACAAGGTCCCAAAGGGGAGACTGATTGCATTGCAAATGCTTGTTATGTATTGCATGGAGGAGGGATGGCTTGAAGAGTGAGGGATATGTTTGGTGTTAGGACACCAGTTTTGTATTCTTATTTGGGTGGAGAGGGCCTAGCAAATGCAGAATGTGGTGAGAGTGGGTGGCTGGCCACCAGGTACATTTTTTTAATATTTGGGGGTAGTTAGTGCTGATGGCGTTGTGGGAGGGGGGCAGGATGCCAAATTGTCCTTGGTGGGAGAGGGAGGGCAGTGATTGCAATAGGGTGGTTTGGGTGGTCGAAAGACACCAGGTATAACATGGGGCAGGGGTTTATGGCAGGTTAGGCCTGTATGGCTTCCCGTTAGCTTCTATACCCTTGGGTAACACTAAATAATGGAGATGATTGTTACCATATAGTTGTAAGTGAAGTCAGAGACAACTCACACTTCCTTCTAGTTGTCCTTTTGATGACACAGGTTGAGCTAGCCCTTCATTCCTATCCTGTAGGCATGACGATAGAACTGCCACTAAACCTCTGCCCCCCTGTCCTTTAGCACCTTCCCCTTATATGGATAGCTGCCAAGAGTATCCATTTTTCCATTCTGGATCTAACGAACCTTCTTCACCTCAACAAACTCTCCCTCGCTAGCCTCAAGCCCCTGCTCAACCCCACCCCCCTCTTATCACAGAGCACCCCAAACAACCACTACCTCTATCCTTGAGACACCTTCGCACTCGTAAGCATCCTTGTCACCTATCGGAGGAGGAAACCCTAGCTCTCGTCCTCTCCTACAACTCTACTCTTGCCACACCAAAGCCGCTAGACCTCACTGAAAACTAAATCCTTGGCATCCTACAGAACTACAGTGCAGCCCCAGTTACCCCCTGCCCATCAGACATGAGTGCCAAGCATCCCATCTGCACGGTCGCTATCAACCCCTGCAGATCAGCTACCCTCTGTAACAGAAGGGTGATTAAAAGCAATCTAGCGCCTGTACACCTGTCTGCCCGACACTCCCTCCGACCCACCTCTGACTGGTCTCCTATTTAACTGCTGATCAGCAGTAAAGCACGCCGCCGATATTGCTGCTCTCATCCTGAACAAAAATCTCGACTTAGCAATTCTAACAGAATCATGGCTAAACGACTCCTAATCCCCATGCCTAGACCTCTTAGTCCCTCCCAACTATAACATTACAAGGCTGGACAGGCAACATAGCAAGAAAGGAGGTGGCATCGCCTGCATCTACCACTCTAACCTTCTTGTCACGTAACTTCTGGAGGATATCACCGACTCTTGCGAATACCTCGCCTTCTCCATTTGCAGTAACTCCACCCAACTATGCAACCTGCACATCTTTTACCACCCCCGAGGCATGAATGACTCCTTCACAGACCACCTCATGGAAATTCTCACAGCAAAGAGTTCCCCACTGCTAAAGGCATTTTCCTTGGCAATTTCAACCTGCACTGGAACGATCCCAAGGATCCTCATTTCAACGTCATTAAAGACCTCCTGGCCGATCAAGCCCTGACCCAATCTTGCTTGCTCCCAACTCAGTCGAAAGGGGTCACCCTTGACTGGATCATCTCCAAGGAATCAATAGTCAAGCTCATCTCCATAGACCCCTGTGACTGGTCTGATCACCATGCCATTGCCTTCCTACTACCCAGGACCCACAAGGGCACCCCAGCCGGTTATTCCTAAACGCTGGGTCAGAGACACCAAGAACATGGACCAAGAAGAACTGGAGGCTTGGTGCAAATCTGACCTCCCACCCCCTCGCATCTCACAGCGGTCAATGACCTTAACAACCACTACTCTGCGACTATATCGAACATTCTGGATGACCTAGCCCCTCTAAAACTAAAAAGAACCCAAGTCAAAGACAGAAACCCCTGGTTCACTGGATCCCTCAACAATGAGAGGAGATCCCTCCGGCAATCCGAAAGAATCTAAAGACAGCACCCCTCTGCCGCTCACCTAAAACTTCTCCGCCAGGCCAGAAATACATACAATAGGAACATCCTCAACTCAAAAAAGAATTTATCAGATCAGATGTGGGAACACCCAAAACAGACCCTGCAAACTCTTCGAACTCCAATCCAACAAACTGGCCAAAACATCGAAAGAAAACCCCAAGGCTCTGATATCATCCGAGGAATTCTCCTCATTTTTTGTGGACAAAATCAAAGCCTTAGATAACGAACTCAGTTTTGCCTCATACTCTCTACCCCCTGACCTGCCTCCTCCTTCCACGCCACCCCAACAGGCTTCATCTAAGAATCAAGCACACTGGAGCGACTTCACACTCTACGATGAAGACTCCTTCTCCAAAATACTATCTACCTTAAACCTGAACAACCACTTCAACGACCCGCTCCCCTCCAACTGCCTAGCTGCCGTCGCCCAATCCATTATTCCTAAATCAGTGCCTCTCTCCGGCAGGGATCGATTCCGGACTCTCTGAAAGCCGGCCAAGTCCTCCCCATACTGAAAATACCGTCGCTGGATCCAGCCTCCCCCGACAACTTCAGACCTATTTCCAACATCCCTCTGTTAGCTAAAGTGTTGGAGAAGTGTGTGTAACTGCAGTTAAGTCAACACATCAACAACTTCCACCTTCTTGATGACTTCCAATCCGGATTCAGACCGGGACACAGCACTGAAACCACCATGCTCCACATTGTTGATGATGCCCTCCAAACCCTTGACCAAGGCAAATCTTGTCTCCTAATACTTCAAGATCTATTCTTGGCCTTCGACACGGTAAACCATGGAAAGTTACTCGAGCGCCTCAAACTAAGGATGGGATTGGATGGCTCTGTCCTCGAATGGTTCAGAATCTTCCTCCAAAACCGTTCTCAGAGATTCCTAATTAACGGCAACCTGTCCGCTCCCTCTCCGCTCAAAGTTGGAGTCCCTAAAGGATCAACGCTCTCCCCCACCCTCTTCAACCTTTACTTAGAACTGCTTGCCAAAGTCCAACACACTGCAAATATCTCCTACCATATGTACGCTGACAACACTCAGATCTATATCAAAATCTCATCCCTCAAGGATATTCTCTCCCTGAATGAGACCCTGAAGCTGACCGTCCAATGGCTCGCCTCCAATCAACTCAAACTCAACGCAAAGAAAACAGAATTTTTTCTAATTTCCCCTCCTAAAACTGACCCGGAGATTCAGAAATGGATTAAGGCCATCACAGCCTTAAATTGCCTACTGACCATCGTGGACTCGGCCAAATCACTGGGAATAACCCTGGACGGCAATTTGAACATGCGGAACCACATCAACTTGATGGCCAAATCAGCCAGATTCCACCTGAGCTACCTATGGAAACTGAAACCCTTCCTTGACGCTCCCGACCTAAAAATGGCAGTCCAAGCACTAGTCATCTCTAGGCTGGAATATATCTGTTCTACCCTCTCGGGTTTACCCAAGATCTCCCCGGCACCCATAAAAGCCTGCCTCAACGCGGCCGCTAGACTACTTACCGGCACAAGGAAATTCAATCACATTTCTCCACACCTGAAAGCGCTGAACTGGCTTCCTCTTGAGGCCAGAATACAGCTTAAGCTTGCATGCATCACACATAAGGCTTTACACTCAAACTCCCCTGCATATCTCGCGCAGAAACTTGTGGTATCCGGAGGAAGCAGAAACTCACGGTCCGCCAGAGACC
Organism: Lissotriton helveticus; assembly: GCF_964261635.1. Lineage (NCBI taxonomy): Eukaryota > Metazoa > Chordata > Amphibia > Caudata > Salamandridae > Lissotriton > Lissotriton helveticus. The sequence goes on along the minus strand of NC_136069.1, from coordinate 1,375,098,878 downwards.
TCCTACTCCAGCCGGCACTCTTTCGAAAAACAAACCCGTAAAATCGGGCTTTCACTGGGGTCAAACCAAGAATATGGAACTCTCTCCCACCCGCCATCAGAAGAATCCCCTCTCTTGCACACTTCAAAAAGGAGGCCAAATCGTTCCTTATGGGTAAATTCCTCACTCAAACTTGACCTACTTTTGCCTCCTTCTGATGACCAACTCACCCTACCATGTAACCTGGGACCTTGTCTTGAGTAAATGTACCTTAAACTGCCCATGTTATCCCTCCATCCCTTATGTACCCGGCACCCCGCCCCCTCCCTATTGATGGTATACTATTAATATTTCATGCCTTTTGTACAACTCTACGACTCTGTAAAGCGCTCTGATACCCTAACGGGTAAAGTTCGTGCTGTATAAAACACAAAAATAAATAAATAAACACTCAGATCCCCTATTTGAAAAACAGGCCTGTTTTTGTCTGTTCCCCATCTATAATTCTTTATGTCATAAATGGGTTTACTGTGCATCCAGCATCCTGAACAAGTGTTTCAAAAAATTGTTATTCACTGCAGTTATGTCAGAGGATTGTTTAAAATATCAAAGTCGAATGAATGAATGAATGAATGAAGGAAAAAGACTTATAAAGCGCAACAGATACCAAAAGGTGTCAAAGCGCTACTAGCAAGATAGTCTCCAGAAGAAAAGAAGTAGAAAAAGCTAACCAGTGACAGTCAAGAGTGAAAAGTTCAAAACAACTTTTCACAATACTTGGCTGGTTTTGACCCCTTTACAAAATAAACCTTTGGATGGATAACTGTGAATAATGGGGACATTTATTCCTGTGAGGTACGGAATGACATCATAGACAACTGTAGCTCGCTTGTTATTAACAGCTATCCACCTAAAATTCTAAATATTATGAATCATGAATTGGAGGGTTACGTGGTTGGGGGGCATTCGGGGATAGGGTGCACTGTTACTGGCCAGTGAAGCCCAGGCTTCCTTTCTATTACCTTCAAATGTTCCTGAGAGAAGTGTTGGCAAGTTGCATGCATTTAAACCTTTTGTTCTTTTCAGTAAAGATGTCTACGCGATTGAAAATATGCCGCCACCAGAACATTATTCGCAGTTTACTCATGTATAAGAAGTTCAAAGAATGATTTAAAGTTTTGCTTCCATTTCTTTTGGAAATGTTTTACCAGAAATTTGTATTTTCTCAGCTTGTCATTCATCAAATTGCTCTGGTGTCTGAGGGAGTGGAACAAAGTAAGTTACAGCATATTAATGGTGTGCTCAAAACCATATTTCCTTTCAATGCCTTTCTTTTCAAAGGAAAATCTGATTCTTGATGTAAAGTATGAGTTATTCCATGAACTGCCTGTGAGATTAAACGTAATGGTGTCTGCACTGCTGCCTTAAAATTCTTTCAGCATTTACAAATCGCCCTTATCAAAAAGTCATTCCTGTACTAACTTCACTAGGTACAACCTGAACAATACAACACAAATTGTAATTGCTCCTGTTCGTTACTTGTGAATACCATATACCATGTAGTACACAAATAAAGTACATCAAGGTGCACAGACACCTGTATCTTCTTTAAAGCCTTTGGATGAGACATAGCACACATATTTGGTAGACAACATCTTAGTCAACAGAAGAGCATTGTAAGAGACCCCATTCTGCACAGTTATAGGTCACTTGCATGTAACTAAAAATCATTGCACACATACATTATTAGCTAAGAATAGCATCCGTTGAAGTTTGTCGCACACATTCCCAAACCATCAGTTTCAAATCAAGCCTTCGCAGTACATGTTAATGCCACATAAACACGCCGCATCAGTTTCTGGCCCTAATGCCCATGCAGTATTACCATAATTTACTGATTTGCAAAACTGTGTTTAAATTGCATTCTATGTCAATGCATAAGCCACAAAAACAAAAGTTCCAGTGATTTCCTAAAAAATGATAAAATCAAGAATTTGCAAACTACGACTCTCAAGTTATCTAGTCGCAAGCAACAACCATTGAGTCCGAGTGGCATATTGGGCTCTAGGACCCGCACAGCACTCGAGAAGAATCAACACAAGCACATAAAGAAGCTCCCAAAACACAATCTGAGCCTAATGTGGCACTGCTGAAACTGATAATTGTTAAACCTGTCATCCATAGGTTGGTCTTTCCCCCACGTTTTGCCTTTTACCTTTTGCCCCACACGTTTTGCTGTATCTTTTTGTTGGCCTTGTAACTCTGAGCACTTTACCACTGCTAATCAGTGCTAAAGTGCATGTGCTCCTCCCCTAAACACGGTGACCTTGGTGTATACATGATTGGCATATTGAGCCTACCTGTAAATCCCTTGCAACCGGTACCCCATGTACCCAGAGACTGTACACTAAATGCCACTAGTGGGCCTGCACCACTAGCTGTGTCTCCCACACAAGTAGCCTTTTAAACCTGTCTCAGGCTTCTGCCATTGCAGGGCCTGTGGGAGCATTTTACTGCCACTTAGAATTGACATTTAAAATGTTGCCAAGCCCTCAAAGTTCCCTTTTATCACACGCAAGTTACCCTCAATGTAGGTCCTAAGTAACCTTGAGGGCCGGGTGCTGTGTAACTGAAAGGCAGACATCTATTTTCAGGTTTTTCACATGTCCTGGCAGTGACAAACAGCTACATTTGTTTTTAATGCTTTGAGGCCTACTCCTTCTAAAGGCTAGCTTTGGGGGTTCGATAAAATACATGTAAGCTGTAATTCTTGATTGGAAAGGAGTAGCTACTTCATATTTAATATCTTTGGAATGGGGATGATAAATCCTCTTTAGTGGTAAAGTTGAATTTCACATTTCCATTCTAGGTATGATTTACCCCTTACTGTTAGTCTACAGGTAGGGCTGGGCTGAAAGGGATATTTGTTCACTTCTGAAGGCTCTTTTGAAGTCACCCTGCCCCCTACATCAAAGGCAATTTGGAGTATAAGTATTAGGGCCGCCCCTAGCAAGACAGTACACTACTAGACCACCAAGAAACCCTGCTGGATTAAATACTGCTGCGCTGAAGGATTGCTACCCTACTTTTCCTGACTATTCCAAGGAATTGCTGCCCTGCTTTGTTGAGCTGCCCTGCTGCCAGCTGACCTCTGCCCTGCAAGAAGGGACCCAGGACTGAGCCCCAGAGTGACTCCAAGGGCTTGTTGACTTGCCCCTGTTCTCTTCGGGGTCTCTGGGATATCAAGGAATCACTACCCACCAATATAGTCTTTCACCCATACAGAAGCTTTCCTGGTGGAACCAGCGCTTTCCTCTGAGAGGACCGAAAGTGTTGAGTGGTAAACCAGCGCACTGTGTTCAGATTACTCTAATTGGCTTTTTTCCAACCCATGATCGACTTTCACTCAGGACTGAATTAAGCAGCGTCGTCCCCTCCTGAAAGGTGAGACGTGATGACCAGTGCCAGAATCCTGTATGGAAGCACCACCTGCTGGCTCCTTTTCACTGCCACCAATCACGTAGCGAAACCCCCCTCATCGTGGCCCCTTGCAATGACGAGGCTGATAAGGTGAAACCAGTGCCGACCAACTACCATCAGCCTGGAGAGGCTGAGCGCATGGCTGTGCCTAGTTCCTCAAGCAAAACAACGCGGGCCCCGTGACTGCAGCCAGAACCACAGAGTCCATGATCAACACTGACAACACAGTCCTTAAGGTACTGAGAGTGGTGGGGGCTCAGAGGGGGATAGTGCAAAGCTATTTGCAGTTAAGTACTTTGTTTTGCTTACTTAAACTAGACCAGAGAGGTCTTGAGAATCGTGCTGCGCTCCTCACAAATAAGTACTTTGTTTTGCTTACTTAAATCTGACCCGAGAGATCTTGGAGATCGTGCTGACCTCCCCGCAGTTAAGTCCCACTTTACTTTGTATGGCCAACAATCAGACCTGAGCGGTCTTTGTATCATGGTGCTGCACTTCTTACAGCTGATTGTAAGTGCATTGTTTTGCTTACTTGGACCAAACACGAGTGGTCCCAGCATTGCTGTATGGCGCTCCTCACAGATGGGGGATAGGCACTTTCCTGTTGTCTATGACCCACCTCATGTGGGACCTTATTTACCTTAAAAGAGCACATTTCCTTAGAAAGTTACAGTAATTCATGTATTTTCCAAAGAACACTCTCATATTCTAAAGCAATGCTTTGATGTATTAAAAGGAAATAATTCATAATCTATTGATTGGATCTTTGTTGTTTTGATCTTATTTTATTTCTATAAAGATTGCCTATTTTTGTAAAAATGTGTGGAGCCTTTTTGTCGTGTAATCATTGCATTACTGTATGCGTGTGCTGCACAAATACTTCACAGATTGACTCTTCTGATAAGCCTGCCTGCTCTGTACTGAGCCACCATAGGGTGAACACAGATTATCCAAGGTGTGTATCCAGTTTACCCTGACTAGAGTGGTATTTTCTGCCTGGCTGAGGTGCATAGCCTAGCCAACCAGAAGCCCCAGTGCTAACAATAATGCTGAAGCAAGCAGTGTGGAAGGGTATGCTCAGATGTGAGTCCCTTGCTTACTGCACCATCAGGATTCAAGCAAGCCGGGCCGAAGACGGCTGTAATGCCAGAAACCGGTCCCCGGAAGCTTGTTTCCTTTCCAGTAAAGAATTGGCTTGGTAGTTTGGTCTGCCCTGTTCCCATGATGCACTGGGCCAGGGTCAGACTAATTTGCATATAGCCAGGTTCTGAGATGGGATGGTGCAGTGAGCTAAAGAATGGTGATGGATCAAGCCCTGATCTTTTGACTGGGTAGGAGTGTTCTGCTTAATTCAGATACTCTGTCCATCACCACCCCCTTTATGAATCGTTTTGGCCACCACAAGTGTGGAAGGGTATGCTCAGATGTGAGTCCCTTGCTCACTGCACCATCAGGATTCAAGCAAGCCGGGCCGAAGACGGCTGTAATGCCAGAAACCGGTCCCCGGAAGCTTGTTTCCTTTCCAGTAAAGAATTGGCTTGGTAGTTTGGTCTGCCCTGTTGCCATGATGCACTGGGCCAGGGTCAGACTAATTTGCATATAGCCAGGTTCTGAGTTGGGATGGTGCAGTGAGCTAAAAAACGGTGATGGATCAAGCCCTGATCTTTTGACTGGGTAGGAGTGTTCTGCTTAATTCAGATACTCTGTCCATCACCACCCCCTTTATGAATCGTTTTGGCCACCACAAGTGTGGAAGTGTTGAAAATTAGTACGTTTTGGTGAACATTATCTGCGCCATCTTGCCTCTTCCCCTGATGCCACACTTTTGTCGTGCGCGCCCGCCATTTTAAGATGCCCCGATCAGAACAAACCCTTTTGCATGCCGCTGGCCCCTGACATAGCCCTTTGCCTTCGCTAAGCCTGCACGCTGACCACCCCCTGCTTGCACCTGCCTTGAGTCATAAACCCCTCTTCGGCGCTGCTCTGCCCCAGGCCCTCATCCTGTTCCCAGCGCGACACCTCCCTGCTTTCCTTTCATGATCTCCGGCCCTTAGATGCAAACCCCCTTTTTCCCCGTGTGCCCGTTTTGTCCTCCCCGTTCCCAAGCCGACACCCAGCTCTGCCGATACCATCCTTGCCCCTCCCCGTACAATAGAAAGCTTCCCCCATCAAAGAATCCCCGGGTTGATCAAAGCCCCCACCCCATGAGACCCGATCAAACCCCCCACATTCCGTGAATCGGCGGATTATCCAGCTGCGCGATGCTCATCACCTGTTGTGACTAGGGTGGGGACTTCAACTGTAAATGTGTATGGGAACGGGCCCAAAGGGGAGTTCCGAGAATGTCTTTTCCGTACATCAAAGCTTTAACATGTATGTGTAAACTACAATAAAGTCATAAATGTGTGTATAAGAGGCCAGGCCTCAGGAATACAGTTAGAGCACCTCAGAACGATACCTTCTGTCCGTTTCGTTGTGTTCTCCTCCGGAGAGAATAAAAAAACCTTGTTTCCTGCTTTCCAGTCTCCAGCGCCTGCCTCTTCATTTGATTTAATAACTAGAGGGTCACAGAGGCAATACCGCCGGGCAAATATCGATTGTCCCCGACCCGATTGAACTTTTTACAATTGGCGTCCCAAGCGTGGGGCCCATCAGCGACTCGTGGATCCAGTGGGAGAGGTCCCGACGACAGAGTGAACGACTGCAACGATCGGGAGAGCTCTTGCCCAATAGACCCTCGTCTGGCAGCCGATCATCCGAACTTCACTAGTTCCGAACAGACCTCTCTCGAGTGATCTACGGTCCTGACTGGGAACCATCAGGAGTGCCGTGAGAAATACGAGAAAAAGAGGACGATCGGGCGCTGGATTCGGAAGACAGGAAACTGTCCATGCGGTCCGGGTAAGGTCGTGTAACCACGACAAGTCGCGAAATTTGTTTGATTGCCTGTTTGTTAAAAAATACTAGTATTGCTCTTTTTGTTTATTTGGAGATTCACTGTCTGCAAACGGAGAAGCAACGGTCTCTCTCTTTGCAAGCAGTGGAGGATAGGTAGGCCCCTCCCCGTGCTTATTTTCTCCCCCACTCAATAATCACCTGAAACTGAACTGTTGTTCACAAACTATTGTTTCCTGGAGATTCCCTGTCTGCAAACAGGGAAGAGACCACCCTTTTTGCAGATAGTGAAAAAGGTAGGTAACGCAAATCTTTGCGGACCTACTCATTCTCCCCATTGTTATTTATCGGTCTTTTGTTATCTTGATCTATGAGGGATTCACTGTCTGCAAACGGAGAAACAACGGGCTCTCTCTTTGCAAACAGTGGAGGATAGGTAGGGCAGCAGCCGTGCTTATTTTTTTCCCTCCCACTCAATAATCTCTTGAAATTGAACTGTTGTTCGCAAACTATTGTTTCCTGGAGATTCCCTGTCTGCAAACAGGGAAGTGACCACCCTTTTTGCAGATAGTGAAAAGGGTAGGTAACGCAGATCTTTGCGGACCTACTCATTCTCCCCATTGTTATTTATCGGTCTTTTGGTTTTTTTGGTCCATGAGGTATTCACTGCCTGCAAACAACGTAGAATAGAAATATTCTGTCTAGTCTTTGCACCTAGTGATAAGATAGGCAGTGCTGACTTTTTTTAGTCCCTCGTTACGAGCCGTCATGTCTGTCTTCTCCCCACTGATAAATAGCCTGTTTAGCCCGGACCGGGTGTTAGAGGTGGACCATATAGCTCCACTAGAAGGCACCCCTAATAAGGACATGTTCATAAACTATGGGTTAGTCACCATAGCTTATAATAAATTATGGCACAGGTATACCGAAGAGAGTCAAGACAAACAGTGGCCACTGGCAGGATCCTTTGACCTTGATAAAATAGAAACGTTAGAAATAGCCCTTCGAAATAATAAGACAACGCCAATTATGCTCGACAGTCTCGGTATGTGGCGCAGAGAGGCTATGCAACGACTGAGAAAAGACGAGGACAAACAAAGTAGAGAAATATACCGACAGGACAACCCCAGGACACCGCTACCCACGACTTATCCCCCGACACTATGCAAAGGACGACCAGACTTAGGGTCAAACCAATGCGCTTTTTGTAGGTATGTCGGACACTGGAAAGCCCAATGCCCGACTCTACTGAGCGTGAGTAAAGGCAAAGGGCCGACAAGAACGACAGACCGACAGTACGAGAAAAGGCGCGAGACAAAGAAGAACCCGACTTACATAGACAGACCAGACAGAACTACCACGTTTGATTATGCCCGATGGCACAGATTTCGCCAGGAAAATCTCAGCGGCATGCTCAAGTTCTCCTAGGTCGGGCAATGTCAAGACGGGAACCCAGCCTCGTTTAAAATTCACAGACGGAAAGAGATAATTATGACCAATAACTGTTTTTATATTTGTCTTGGGTCTTTGTATGTCGTACTTGTACTGTCCCCCGTCTGAGTTTGTGTGTATGTAATGTACAAATCTGCGTCATCCCTCTACACGTGTTTCCGTGTTACTCGACCTCTGTTAGCAGAAACTTAGCATAAAAGCAACCTGGAAAGAAAGAAATGGTAAAACAAAATCCGTAGACCATTAATGAACTTGAACTTTTAATTTAACACAACAAACAAGGAATAATAACGATAAACTGTAGAAAATGAAAGTCAAACAGAACATTCGCCCCCCCCCCATTCTGGAACCTTCCAAAGTAGGGCAGGGTTACGGCTACGCCCAACCAACGGCAACCCATATAAGGCGAGCCCGGCCGCCAACTCTTGGTCAGGAAATCTTAACGTATGGGGGAGCCGGAGGAGAGGCAGGAGCCCGCAGCCTGGGCATTTGCAGGTAGTCCCGCCACATGTCTCCTTGGCCGGCCGCAACGGGCCTGGAAAGACTAAGGTAGTCCCGCCACATGTCCAGAGGAGAACGAGGCACCTCTTCCTTTTCTCTTCCGTCACAGCCGCAGCAGTCCTGGACGGCGGGATGTCCTGCACGTACCTCCACAACAATTTGTCCAAGTTGGGCTGGGAGGGAGAGGCGACGCGGATGAGCCTCTCCCACCTCCACCGATAGGAGGTTTCCCAGCCCCCGGCCCGACGCCGAACACCCCCAGTCAGGCGATGGTGCCAATACTTGCGCAGCACCGAACGTACAATGGTGGCACCCCAGTACTTGCGCAGCACCGAACGTACAATGGTGGCACTTGGGGAACACCGGATGTGGAGAGACCTTCATGCGGGGCGATGAAAAGGAGCGGCATGGAGTGCACCGGGAGAAGGAGACGATGTGAACGAGTCTCCCTCGCCCCCCCAGGTGGGGGCATCACAGCTGCACCCCAGCTGAACGTCCCGCTTACACAAAACAGGGACCTCTTCCTTTCACTCCGAAGGATCTCTTCCATTCTTGCAAACTCGACGAGAGTGGCCCCTGTAGGGCCTCAAAAATGGCGTCTGGATCCGCTGGAAGGCGGGCCCCGGCCACTAGAGTAACTTTGGCCAGCCATATAACTCGAACATTTGTCCCATGGAGCACGAGCCCCCATCTCCGACAGCATCTCCGCAGCCTTGAAGATCATACAAAGGTCCCCGGCGGAACCTTCGGCCTTTGCAGGTTTCCGGTAAGGGACGGCTGCCTTGATCGCCAACGAAACAAACATGACATTGCCACCCCTTCTGTTAGCATGAATTCTAGAACTGCCGAAAAGGACTCTGGTCCAAACTGCCAGTAATGAGAAACATTTCCCCTGATGCTGCTTCCGGACTGAGCCGGCCCCGCCCAAAATGGCGCCGGTATCAATCGGAACTTACGAACGCCTCGTGGTGTTCCTTCGCACTAATATAAACTTGATGTTCTGAGATTTTTTGTGATCCTTTGTACACTTGGCTAGAAAAGACAAGGAGAACTCACTCGACGAACAGTATGAAAGAATCCCCATTACAAATGTTGATTACAAATGTACACTGTATTATATTTTTATAACCGATGTAAACCTCATTTACGACGCACACGTACGGTATGCATATAGGAAATCTGATTACAACTATTGTGATTATGCTTCTGAATTATGAAATTAAATGCCCCCGAACCCCCAGCCAATTAATAGACGTTTTAGTTACTTACAAATGAACGAGTAAAACTTTCCGATGTTTTTATTGCTGCAAGCGAAACCCCCCACTGTATGCACTTTAGCCATTGCCACGACCGGCCAAATACGACCGCACCCTCATAATCCATATGCTGAAATGATTTTGCAAAATAAAGTCTTTTGAAACTATGGACGGGTATTGCATGCTTTATTTTAAAAAATGTGTGGGATCGGTGGGAAAGTTTTTTTCTGTGCACCCTACTCTGCTCTCTCTTTAAGGTTAAAGGAAGATGGTTACCCAGCCCTGGAGGACGGATCGGATCAACAACACGACACTCCGCCTTCAAAGTACGCAACTGACCCATGAACTCTCGCGTAGAGGAAGACCTTGACTTCCAAGGATGGGTAAAACGAACGGTGTAAATGAGGGAATGTAAAAGGAGGGAGAAATAAAATAATGTAAATATTATAAAGTACCACGTTCCAAAGTATCAGGGGCCCAAGAACCGAAGAACCTTAGAACGCCACAGCGTTGAAAGAGGTTTAAGGACCCCGATAGTGAGATACATCCTTTTGACTAGATACCTCGCACTAGGCACCTCTGGTTTCCTTTTTACGTTTCCCCGCACACGACCTATATGAACACACTACCCCCCCCCCTCGACTCCAGAAACCATATCCCCAGGGACCCTGCCCCGAGGAGGAAAGACGAGTAAGAGGTAAGTAAAGGACTTATGAATCCATGTATTTGAATGTGCGCGAATGCTGTCTCCCACCCCCCCCCTTTTTTCCTCCCTCTGCAGGTTGCATCAGAGATTACAGCCGAGGTGTGGCGAAGATCCGAAACCTTGCCATGTCTAATGCACGAAACGGACTAGCGCCGCAAGGTGGCGTCTAAGCATGCCTGCAGACTACTCACGTACCGAACAAACCCGAAAAATTAGCACAACCCTGATACAAAGTGATCACCCTTAAACCAGACCGGACGAATGAACCCATGTCACGTATGATGCGAAACTATGAGGGAATGTGTGTGTGTGACTGAGGCGTCGACCCAACTGGTCGAAGGACCGAGAATGCGAGAAATGCGACAAAATGGTACCTCCTTTCTTCTTTCCTTCTTCTCAAGGCGCGTCCCCTCTACCCTGTCTAATGCTCAAACTGCATGATTACAAGATCCTAACGCAGACCCGCGAATGCCCTTTACTGTGTAATGCACTAAATAGCCTTTCTTGAATACACTGCCACCCTCTCTGTTGCACGTGTACTATTTAGCCTGCCGTTGCACTCTCACTCTCTCTCTCTCTCTCTCTCTCTCTCTCTCTCTCTCTCTCTCTCTCTCTCTCTCTCTCTCTCTCTCTCTCTCTCTCTCTCTCACTCTCTCTCTCTCTCTCTCTCTCTCTCTCTCTCTCTCTCTCTCTCTATTTCTGCACTCCCACTCTTCCGAGTGGTTAGCCCCGAAATTGGCAGACTGCCACCCCTAGCACCCCACCTAATTGGCTTCAAATACCGTCAGTATTTGCACAAAAACTTGTCTTTAATACAATCACCCTGAGACCGCGTCGTTACCTCTCCTTTTCCGCTAGAAGTCAATGAACCCAGGTTGGGCCGTAAGGGAAAGGACAGGTAAGACGACAGAGGTTCCCTAATCTGACCCGAAATAAGGGAACTACATGTCAACGGCTCCTATAGTATAAAACAAGGACCTCAGAATACGCGACCCTCCCCTCCCCGAATTGTCGCAATACCCAAGCCGAAAAAATGATCACCCCCGTTACCTCCCCTGTATATGTCCCTGGTTGTTTCCCATAAAACCCCTGTCCTTCCTGATTAAGTAATCGGGCTGTAAAAGGTTACGTAGGATCCAGAATGATGTTTTACAAGGTTAACAGATTAGCCCAAGGTAAAGAAATAACCGAAATGAACCCTGTAGTAGTTTAAAAGCAGGATGCATCTATAGAAAGGAGATGTTTTAGTCATGTTCGTCTCTCAGCAAAATACCTGTGTAGTACCATGTTGATGACTCACAGTACCCTTTGTAAATGTAAAACTCTAGAGAACAGCATATCTTCGCCAGGTTCGTCTCACGAAGGTGGGTCACCATCAGATGAACTGTCGTGAACTAATTATGAAGGAAAGTCATAAGTAAATCCAACAGGCCCGTCACCGGTCATTTCATATGCCAGTTGTGAGAACGAGCATTTTCATTCTTTGCCTGGAGCTGGGAGAGAAATAGACTTTTTTGATTATCTCCATCTGCAAATTTTCTAAAGACTGTCTTTTCAAACTTGTTTAAGGGTACTGCTGTTGGAGGAGAGAAGGACCGGATGTGGGAGCACGAGGCCTGACTGCAGACTAAGGAACACCTGCGACATTAGCCAAGGCGAGACCACGACAGAAAAGAGCTGCAGGACGAGGCACTGTTTTCGACAGCATGAAAAGAAAGGGTCGACCTGATGCCCCTGCTCGACGTCCAGTGCCTGTCGACAAGTCCCCGCTCTCTGAATTCTGTCACACGCCCGCCTATTTGAAGTCTCTCGTTCCCCTAGTTTGTTCCCAATTTGGCCTTGCTCCATCCCCCTTTTTCCTCTGACCTACCCTATGGACTGTTTTGAACGCTCTTCTTCCATCGGAACTTTCTGACAATCACCTCAAAGGACACAGGGCGAAAAGGACCTTACCGACCAGAAACGCGAGGAAAGGGTCGTGCCCTGCAACGCAGAACTTAGAACAGAGCTGGACTCGTAGCTCCACCGCCGGTGCTCAACAGCGCCAACGAAAGACCACAAAGAACAATGAGAACTCGTAAAACTTCGAACATTTGACATCCACAATCACCGTTTTTGCTATGCCTCATTTCTCTCCCAGCCGCCATTGTATTGATCCTGCTCCAATCCGAATCTGAAATATGTAATAACCTGCCAGTTCACGTTATGATGTGTACTTGCTGCTCGCTACAGAACCGTTTTTTTGTATTACATTCCTATGACCTTCCTGCTGAACAAGTTTATCAAAGTTTATCAAATAGGCCCACCTCCTAAAAAGCTAGAAATCTCAAAATGTATTGTTTACAATTTTTTCATCTAGGGTTCCTACCGTTTTCCTTCTCATGCCCACCACAATAGACCCGAGTAGAAAATGAACCAGCAAGATGTCTTGAATATGTTAAAGGGAGGACTGTTGAAAATTAGTACGTTTTGGTGAACATTATCTGCGCCATCTTGCCTCTTCCCCTGATGCCACACTTTTGTCGTGCGCGCCCGCCATTTTAAGATGCCCCGATCAGAACAAACCCTTTTGCATGCCGCTGGCCCCTGACATAGCCCTTTGCCTTCGCTAAGCCTGCACGCTGACCACCCCCTGCTTGCACCTGCCTTGAGTCATAAACCCCTCTTCGGCGCTGCTCTGCCCCAGGCCCTCATCCTGTTCCCAGCGCGACACCTCCCTGCTTTCCTTTCATGATCTCCGGCCCTTAGATGCAAACCCCCTTTTTCCCCGTGTGCCCGTTTTGTCCTCCCCGTTCCCAAGCCGACACCCAGCTCTGCCGATACCATCCTTGCCCCTCCCCGTACAATAGAAAGCTTCCCCCATCAAAGAATCCCCGGGTTGATCAAAGCCCCCACCCCATGAGACCCGATCAAACCCCCCACATTCCGTGAATCGGCGGATTATCCAGCTGCGCGATGCTCATCACCTGTTGTGACTAGGGTGGGGACTTCAACTGTAAATGTGTATGGGAACGGGCCCAAAGGGGAGTTCCGAGAATGTCTTTTCCGTACATCAAAGCTTTAACATGTATGTGTAAACTACAATAAAGTCATAAATGTGTGTATAAGAGGCCAGGCCTCAGGAATACAGTTAGAGCACCTCAGAACGATACCTTCTGTCCGTTTCGTTGTGTTCTCCTCCGGAGAGAATAAAAAAACCTTGTTTCCTGCTTTCCAGTCTCCAGCGCCTGCCTCTTCATTTGATTTAATAACTAGAGGGTCACAGAGGCAATACCGCCGGGCAAATATCGATTGTCCCCGACCCGATTGAACTTTTTACAGAAGGGTATGCTCAGATGTGAGTCCCTTGCTCACTGCACCATCAGGATTCAAGCAAGCCGGGCCGAAGACGGCTGTAATGCCAGAAGCCGGTCCCCGGAAGCTTGTTTCCTTTCCAGTAAAGAATTGGCTTGGTAGTTTGGTCTGCCCTGTTCCCATGATGCACTGGGTCAGGGTCAGACTAATTTGCATATAGCCAGGTTCTGAGCTGGGATGGTGCAGTGAGCTAAAAAACGGTGATGGATCAAGCCCTGATCTTTTGACTGGGTAGGAGTGTTCTGCTTAATTCAGATACTCTGTCCATCACCACCCCCTTTATGAATCGTTTTGGCCACCACAAGTGTGGAAGGGTATGCTCAGATGTGAGTCCCTTGCTCACTGCACCATCAGGATTCAAGCAAGCAGGGCCGAAGACGGCTGTAATGCCAGAAACCGGTCCCCGGAAGCTTGTTTCCTTTCCAGTAAAGAATTGGCTTGGTAGTTTGGTCTGCCCTGTTCCCATGATGCACTGGGCCAGGGTCAGACTAATTTGCATATAGCCAGGTTCTGAGCTGGGATGGTGCAGTGAGCTAAAAAACGGTGATGGATCAAGCCCTGATCTTTTGACTGGGTAGGAGTGTTCTGCTTAATTCAGATACTCTGTCCATCACCACCCCCTTTATGAATCGTTTTGGCCACCACAAGTGTGGAAGGGTATGCTCAGATGTGAGTCCCTTGCTCACTGCACCATCAGGATTCAAGCAAGCCGGGCCGAAGACGGCTGTAATGCCAGAAACCGGTCCCCGGAAGCTTGTTTCCTTTCCAGTAAAGAATTGGCTTGGTAGTTTGGTCTGCCCTGTTCCCATGATGCACTGGGCCAGGGTCAGACTAATTTGCATATAGCCAGATTCTGAGCTGGGATGGTGCAGTGAGCTAAAAAACGGTGATGGATCAAGCCCTGATCTTTTGACTGGGTAGGAGTGTTCTGCTTAATTCAGATACTCTGTCCATCACCACCCCCTTTATGAATCGTTTTGGCCACCACAAGTGTGGAAGGGTATGCTCAGATGTGAGTCCCTTGCTCACTGCACCATCAGGATTCAAGCAAGCCGGGCCGAAGACGGCTGTAATGCCAGAAACCGGTCCCCGGAAGCTTGTTTCCTTTCCAGTAAAGAATTGGCTTGGTAGTTTGGTCTGCCCTGTTCCCATGATGCACTGGGCCAGGGTCAGACTAATTTGCATATAGCCAGGTTCTGAGCTGGGATGGTGCAGTGAGCTAAAAAACGGTGATGGATCAAGCCCTGATCTTTTGACTGGGTAGGAGTGTTCTGCTTAATTCAGATACTCTGTGCATCACCACCCCCTTTATGAATCGTTTTGGCCACCACAAGTGTGGAAGGGTATGCTCAGATGTGAGTCCCTTGCTCACTGCACCATCAGGATTCAAGCAAGCCGGGCCGAAGAGGGCTGTAATGCCAGAAACCGGTCCCCGGAAGCTTGTTTCCTTTCCAGTAAAGAATTGGCTTGGTAGTTTGGTCTGCCCTGTTCCCATGATGCACTGGGCCAGGGTCAGACTAATTTGCATATAGCCAGGTTCTGAGCTGGGATGGTGCAGTGAGCTAAAAAACGGTGATGGATCAAGCCCTGATCTTTTGACTGGGTAGGAGTGTTCTGCTTAATTCAGATACTCTGTCCATCACCACCCCCTTTATGAATCGTTTTGGCCACCACAAGTGTGGAAGGGTATGCTCAGATGTGAGTCCCTTGCTCACTGCACCATCAGGATTCAAGCAAGCCGGGCCGAAGACGGCTGTAATGCCAGAAACCGGTCCCCGGAAGCTTGTTTCCTTTCCAGTAAAGAATTTGCTTGGTAGTTTGGTCTGCCCTGTTCCCATGATGCACTGGGCCAGGGTCAGACTAATTTGCATATAGCCAGGTTCTGAGCTGGGATGGTGCAGTGAGCTAAAAAACGGTGATGGATCAAGCCCTGATCTTTTGACTGGGTAGGAGTGTTCTGCTTAATTCAGATACTCTGTCCATCACCACCCCCTTTATGAATCGTTTTGGCCACCACAAGTGTGGAAGGGTATGCTCAGATGTGAGTCCCTTGCTCACTGCACCATCAGGATTCAAGCAAGCCGGGCCGAAGACGGCTGTAATGCCAGAAACCGGTCCCCGCAAGCTTGTTTCCTTTCCAGTAAAGAATTGGCTTGGTAGTTTGGTCTGCCCTGTTCCCATGATGCACTGGGCCAGGGTCAGACTAATTTGCATATAGCCAGGTTCTGAGCTGGGATGGTGCAGTGAGCTAAAAAACGGTGATGGATCAAGCCCTGATCTTTTGACTGGGTAGGAGTGTTCTGCTTAATTCAGATACTCTGTCCATCACCACCCCCTTTATGAATCGTTTTGGCCACCACAAGTGTGGAAGGGTATGCTCAGATGTGAGTCCCTTGCTCACTGCACCATCAGGATTCAAGCAAGCTGGGCCGAAGACGGCTGTAATGCCAGAAACCGGTCCCCGGAAGCTTGTTTCCTTTCCAGTAAAGAATTGGCTTGGTAGTTTGGTCTGCCCTGTTCCCATGATGCACTGGGCCAGGGTCAGACTAATTTGCATATAGCCAGGTTCTGAGCTGGGATGGTGCAGTGAGCTAAAAAACGGTGATGGATCAAGCCCTGTTCTTTTGACTGGGTAGGAGTGTTCTGCTTAATTCAGATACTCTGTCCATCACCACCCCCTTTATGGATCGTTTTGGCCACCACAAGTGTGGAAGGGTATGCTCAGATGTGAGTCCCTTGCTCACTGCACCATCAGGATTCAAGCAAGCCGGGCCGAAGACGGCTGTAATGCCAGAAACCAGTCCCCGGAAGCTTGTTTCCTTTCCAGTAAAGAATTGGCTTGGTAGTTTGGTCTGCCCTGTTGCCATGATGCACTGGGCCAGGGTCAGACTAATTTGCATATAGCCAGGTTCTGAGCTGGGATGGTGCAGTGAGCTAAAAAACGGTGATGGATCAAGCCCTGATCTTTTGACTGGGTAGGAGTGTTCTGCTTAATTCAGATACTCTGTCCATCACCACCCCCTTTATGAATCGTTTTGGCCACCACAAGTGTGGAAGGGTATGCTCAGATGTGAGTCCCTTGCTCACTGCACCATCAGGATTCAAGCAAGCCGGGCCGAAGACGGCTGTAATGCCAGAAACCGGTCCCCGGAAGCTTGTTTCCTTTCCAGTAAAGAATTGGCTTGGTAGTTTGGTCTGCCCTGTTCCCATGATGCACTGGGTCAGGGTCAGACTAATTTGCATATAGCCAGGTTCTGAGCTGGGATGGTGCAGTGAGCTAAAAAACGGTGATGGATCAAGCCCTGATTTTTTGACTGGGTAGGAGTGTTCTGCTTAATTCAGATACTCTGTCCATCACCACCCCCTTTATGAATCGTTTTGGCCACCACAAGTGTGGAAGGGTATGCTCAGATGTGAGTCCCTTGCTCACTGCACCATCAGGATTCAAGCAAGCTGGGCCGAAGACGGCTGTAATGCCAGAAACCGGTCCCCGGAAGCTTGTTTCCTTTCCAGTAAAGAATTGGCTTGGTAGTTTGGTCTGCCCTGTTCCCATGATGCACTGGGCCAGGGTCAGACTAATTTGCATATAGCCAGGTTCTGAGCTGGGATGGTGCAGTGAGCTAAAAAACGGTGATGGATCAAGCCCTGATCTTTTGACTGGGTAGGAGTGTTCTGCTTAATTCAGATACTCTGTCCATCACCACCCCCTTTATGAATCGTTTTGGCCACCACAAGTGTGGAAGGGTATGCTCAGATGTGAGTCCCTTGCTCACTGCACCATCAGGATTCAAGCAAGCCGGGCCGAAGACGGCTGTAATGCCAGAAACCGGTCCCCGGAAGCTTGTTTCCTTTCCAGTAAAGAATTGGCTTGGTAGTTTGGTCTGCCCTGTTCCCATGATGCACTGGGCCAGGGTCAGACTAATTTGCATATAGCCAGATTCTGAGCTGGGATGGTGCAGTGAGCTAAAAAACGGTGATGGATCAAGCCCTGATCTTTTGACTGGGTAGGAGTGTTCTGCTTAATTCAGATACTCTGTCCATCACCACCCCCTTTATGAATCGTTTTGGCCACCACAAGTGTGGAAGGGTATGCTCAGATGTGAGTCCCTTGCTCACTGCACCATCAGGATTCAAGCAAGCCGGGCCGAAGACGGCTGTAATGCCAGAAACCGGTCCCCGGAAGCTTGTTTCCTTTCCAGTAAAGAATTGGCTTGGTAGTTTGGTCTGCCCTGTTCCCATGATGCACTGGGCCAGGGTCAGACTAATTTGCATATAGCCAGGTTCTGAGCTGGGATGGTGCAGTGAGCTAAAAAACGGTGATGGATCAAGCCCTGATCTTTTGACTGGGTAGGAGTGTTCTGCTTAATTCAGATACTCTGTCCATCACCACCCCCTTTATGGATCGTTTTGGCCACCACAAGTGTGGAAGGGTATGCTCAGATGTGAGTCCCTTGCTCACTGCACCATCAGGATTCAAGCAAGCTGGGCCGAAGACGGCTGTAATGCCAGAAACCGGTCCCCGGAAGCTTGTTTGCTTTCCAGTAAAGAATTGGCTTGGTAGTTTGGTCTGCCCTGTTCCCATGATGCACTGGGCCAGGGTCAGACTAATTTGTATATAGCCAGGTTCTGAGCTGGGATGGTGCAGTGAGCTAAAAAACGGTAATGGATCAAGCCCTGTTCTTTTGACTGGGTAGGAGTGTTCTGCTTAATTCAGATACTCTGTCCATCACCACCCCCTTTATGGATCGTTTTGGCCACCACAAGTGTGGAAGGGTATGCTCAGATGTGAGTCCCTTGCTCACTGCACCATCAGGATTCAAGCAAGCCGGGCCGAAGACGGCTGTAATGCCAGAAACCGGTCCCCGGAAGCTTGTTTCCTTTCCAGTAAAGAATTGGCTTGGTAGTTTGGTCTGCCCTGTTGCCATGATGCACTGGGCCAGGGTCAGACTAATTTGCATATAGCCAGGTTCTGAGCTGGGATGGTGCAGTGAGCTAAAAAACGGTGATGGATCAAGCCCTGATCTTTTGACTGGGTAGGAGTGTTCTGCTTAATTCAGATACTCTGTCCATCACCACCCCCTTTATGAATCGTTTTGGCCACCACAAGTGTGGAAGGGTATGCTCAGATGTGAGTCCCTTGCTCACTGCACCATCAGGATTCAAGCAAGCCGGGCCGAAGACGGCTGTAATGCCAGAAACCGGTCCCCGGAAGCTTGTTTCCTTTCCAGTAAAGAATTGGCTTGGTAGTTTGGTCTGCCCTGTTCCCATGATGCACTGGGTCAGGGTCAGACTAATTTGCATATAGCCAGGTTCTGAGCTGGGATGGTGCAGTGAGCTAAAAAACGGTGATGGATCAAGCCCTGATCTTTTGACTGGGTAGGAGTGTTCTGCTTAATTCAGATACTCTGTCCATCACCACCCCCTTTATGAATCGTTTTGGCCACCACAAGTGTGGAAGGGTATGCTCAGATGTGAGTCCCTTGCTCACTGCACCATCAGGATTCAAGCAAGCTGGGCCGAAGACGGCTGTAATGCCAGAAACCGGTCCCCGGAAGCTTGTTTCCTTTCCAGTAAAGAATTGGCTTGGTAGTTTGGTCTGCCCTGTTCCCATGATGCACTGGGCCAGGGTCAGACTAATTTGCATATAGCCAGGTTCTGAGCTGGGATGGTGCAGTGAGCTAAAAAACGGTGATGGATCAAGCCCTGATCTTTTGACTGGGTAGGAGTGTTCTGCTTAATTCAGATACTCTGTCCATCACCACCCCCTTTATGAATCGTTTTGGCCACCACAAGTGTGGAAGGGTATGCTCAGATGTGAGTCCCTTGCTCACTGCACCATCAGGATTCAAGCAAGCCGGGCCGAAGACGGCTGTAATGCCAGAAACCGGTCCCCGGAAGCTTGTTTCCTTTCCAGTAAAGAATTGGCTTGGTAGTTTGGTCTGCCCTGTTCCCATGATGCACTGGGCCAGGGTCAGACTAATTTGCATATAGCCAGATTCTGAGCTGGGATGGTGCAGTGAGCTAAAAAACGGTGATGGATCAAGCCCTGATCTTTTGACTGGGTAGGAGTGTTCTGCTTAATTCAGATACTCTGTCCATCACCACCCCCTTTATGAATCGTTTTGGCCACCACAAGTGTGGAAGGGTATGCTCAGATGTGAGTCCCTTGCTCACTGCACCATCAGGATTCAAGCAAGCCGGGCCGAAGACGGCTGTAATGCCAGAAACCGGTCCCCGGAAGCTTGTTTCCTTTCCAGTAAAGAATTGGCTTGGTAGTTTGGTCTGCCCTGTTCCCATGATGCACTGGGCCAGGGTCAGACTAATTTGCATATAGCCAGGTTCTGAGCTGGGATGGTGCAGTGAGCTAAAAAACGGTGATGGATCAAGCCCTGATCTTTTGACTGGGTAGGAGTGTTCTGCTTAATTCAGATACTCTGTCCATCACCACCCCCTTTATGAATCGTTTTGGCCACCAGAAGTGTGGAAGGGTATGCTCAGATGTGAGTCCCTTGCTCACTGCACCATCAGGATTCAAGCAAGCCGGGCCGAAGAGGGCTGTAATGCCAGAAACCGGTCCCCGGAAGCTTGTTTCCTTTCCAGTAAAGAATTGGCTTGGTAGTTTGGTCTGCCCTGTTCCCATGATGCACTGGGCCAGGGTCAGACTAATTTGCATATAGCCAGGTTCTGAGCTGGGATGGTGCAGTGAGCTAAAAAACGGTGATGGATCAAGCCCTGATCTTTTGACTGGGTAGGAGTGTTCTGCTTAATTCAGATACTCTGTCCATCACCACCCCCTTCATGAATCGTTTTGGCCACCACAAGTGTGGAAGGGTATGCTCAGATGTGAGTCCCTTGCTCACTGCACCATCAGGATTCAAGCAAGCCGGGCCGAAGACGGCTGTAATGCCAGAAACCGGTCCCCGGAAGCTTGTTTCCTTTCCAGTAAAGAATTTGCTTGGTAGTTTGGTCTGCCCTGTTCCCATGATGCACTGGGCCAGGGTCAGACTAATTTGCATATAGCCAGGTTCTGAGCTGGGATGGTGCAGTGAGCTAAAAAACGGTGATGGATCAAGCCCTGATCTTTTGACTGGGTAGGAGTGTTCTGCTTAATTCAGATACTCTGTCCATCACCACCCCCTTTATGAATCGTTTTGGCCACCACAAGTGTGGAAGGGTATGCTCAGATGTGAGTCCCTTGCTCACTGCACCATCAGGATTCAAGCAAGCCGGGCCGAAGACGGCTGTAATGCCAGAAACCGGTCCCCGCAAGCTTGTTTCCTTTCCAGTAAAGAATTGGCTTGGTAGTTTGGTCTGCCCTGTTCCCATGATGCACTGGGCCAGGGTCAGACTAATTTGCATATAGCCAGGTTCTGAGCTGGGATGGTGCAGTGAGCTAAAAAACGGTGATGGATCAAGCCCTGATCTTTTGACTGGGTAGGAGTGTTCTGCTTAATTCAGATACTCTGTCCATCACCACCCCCTTTATGAATCGTTTTGGCCACCACAAGTGTGGAAGGGTATGCTCAGATGTGAGTCCCTTGCTCACTGCACCATCAGGATTCAAGCAAGCTGGGCCGAAGACGGCTGTAATGCCAGAAACCGGTCCCCGGAAGCTTGTTTCCTTTCCAGTAAAGAATTGGCTTGGTAGTTTGGTCTGCCCTGTTCCCATGATGCACTGGGCCAGGGTCAGACTAATTTGCATATAGCCAGGTTCTGAGCTGGGATGGTGCAGTGAGCTAAAAAACGGTGATGGATCAAGCCCTGTTCTTTTGACTGGGTAGGAGTGTTCTGCTTAATTCAGATACTCTGTCCATCACCACCCCCTTTATGGATCGTTTTGGCCACCACAAGTGTGGAAGGGTATGCTCAGATGTGAGTCCCTTGCTCACTGCACCATCAGGATTCAAGCAAGCCTGGCCGAAGACGGCTGTAATGCCAGAAACCGGTCCCCGGAAGCTTGTTTCCTTTCCAGTAAAGAATTGGCTTGGTAGTTTGGTCTGCCCTGTTCCCATGATGCACTGGGCCAGGGTCAGACTAATTTGCATATAGCCAGGTTCTGAGCTGGGATGGTGCAGTGAGCTAAAAAACGGTGATGGATCAAGCCCTGATCTTTTGACTGGGTAGGAGTGTTCTGCTTAATTCAGATACTCTGTCCATCACCACCCCCTTTATGAATCGAAGCAAGCAAGAAGCAGAAGAGATTCACAGAGGAAGATCTAATTATTTTGATGGATGGCGTGGCAACAGTAAAGTATAAACTATTTGTCAATCCTGCACAGACGTAATTGTGTTATGGGGTTGGTAGACTGTCAGGGTGAAGAATAATGAAAAAGGTGGGTTGGGCTCATATAGCTTATGGAGGAGATGTTTGCTAAAAAAGCACATTAGGCCAATAAAAGTAGCAGAGATTGTTCACAGCAGGATCCTTAATCCCCACATGCAAAGTAGTGAGGATGCTGTAACGCCTACAGCATTGCATCCACTACCTGGTGTGGACTGCCATCGAACATATGAAAGAAGAAGAAGACATAGGACCCGATTGGCATCTAGGGAATGTTTCCGGACCATCGAAAAATTATGGTCTGTCCATCCAGAGTCTGAACTGTCCTCCCGCCTGATATATATGTTGGCAGTTCAAGGGACGAAAGTCCATCATGGCCTCACCGTCGCCATGATCATGATGGCAGGATTACAGACACACCCTACTAATCACAATGTTGCTTTCCTTTGGCATTCCCATGGCAGCTAAACCTCCACAACTATGCTGCCGCTTTCAAGCCTATAAAAGTATTAAAGTATCTTTAGCAACCTCTTGTACTTAACAATTCACAATGAACTTGATGTTGCAACATGATGCATACCTGCTCTTGGATATGGATTACGAGCCACGTTAGCTCCGCAATAGGAGGTTTATGCACTTAAATGTATGTTACCACATGAAAATATCTCCTTTATTTTGTCCGTACACATATATAATGTACTCTGTTGAATGTAGGAAAATTTGCCAAGTACTTCACGTGAGGGAATTCCAAAATATACACAGAGGGGTAACAATCAAACCCCAAACTGCAACACCGGTATCCGTGACCTGGGCCGCTGGGGCTGCAGAGTAGCAATCTCATATCCGAGGGACCTATGCCACATACCTCATACCTGAGGGACCTTTACCACATTCCCTTGGATATGAGTTTCCTACTCCGCAGCTCCGCGTCACTGATACCGGTGTTGCGGTTTGGGGTATGATTGTTGCCCCTCTGTGTATATTTTGGAATTCCCTCACAAGAAGTACTCGCCGTGGATAGATACGACATAACTCTTTATACATTGTATTATTGGATGAATTCAATGACCATAGGACTTAATTGCTATGGAGTCTGAGATCTAGAATCTATTTTGAATGGTGGAATATTTTAAATTCACATTACCATTTGTGACACTGCTCTTGCTGTTTCTTGCCCTTAAGAAGTCCAATCTTGGATAAAACGCGTTGGCTGCTTGAATGTCATATATATATATAAGGATCATTCCAACATTCTGCTTATAATAAAAAGAAGATTGACACAAGATTCGGAAATTTGTTGCTTTTGAACTGTCGATCCTGATTTACAAGTATCATTTGGTGCACCATACTGTATGTGTTTGTCTATGTCGGTCCTTCTTCTGGACTTCAACTCGGCAGTGTGTGTTAACATGTGTGCACATTTTAGGAATATTTTGTAGTTTTTATATAACTTGGGGATATACAGAATAAGGTTTGTGTGGCACTTGCTGTATGCTGTCATATTTATGTTTTGAGTTGTACACATACATTTCATGGGTTACCAGAATATTGTTGAAATGGCACTGCCTTTCTTTTTTACTTCACCCTCTCTGTAAGGTGAGCAGAACAAAAAATCCCCAACCACTCCTGTTCTCTAAACATGCCTGTCATATTTTAATGATATGGTTCCTTTATTTATGCAATCCAATTAAGAAATGATTTGCCATATTGGTTTGGCTTACATCTATTTGCAAGATTACCATGACACTTATATATCCAAGAAAAGGAAAATCAAAGTAACACGGGCCTATGCATTCGATTTTACTTGTGTCCTTTCTGAACTAGTTGTAGGAACTACAGAAGTATTGGTAATTAAAATGTATTTTGCATGTCATCACATGCTATGTGCAGTCAAGTTTAGACATGGGTAATGCACATATTTCCTATCATGTTAACTATAATCCACTACTATACTAATATCGATTTGCAGCCTGACACGGATATTACATATTGTTACAGTACTTCAACAATGCTTCAACTACTACAGAAGTCATAAATATTCCAATGTGAACCCAAAGTGAGGGAAGATTAGAGGCGTCATGAAATTATGCAGTGTACACCACATTGGAATGATCAATTTAGACTTCCAAATATATGGAGTCCGTACTCCACATTTACATGTTTGCAAAAGAAATACATCCTGAACAATTTGTCTGGGTACACCATTAGAATATACAAAATAGTAAGGAAAATACATTTTCATAGATAATTAGATACTTCTCTGAATGTAAACAAAATAATCATAATAATTAAAAAGTAAAAGAATGAAATAAAATAATATGACATAAATCATAGTTTCTCCACAATAACATAAATTGTAATCTTGCCTCCAAATGTAATTGCATCCAAAGGACCTCCTCACAAAGGGGCATATGCCACTTCATGAACATATTGATGGATTCCAGGCACCTCAATCAGGAAGAGGGGTGGGCCTTTTCTTCAAGGGTTCTGGAGGATTAGGGATTCTGTTGGAGGTGATAGGAATGATGGATGGGGAGGGGGTTGGTGGTGTGTTGGAGAAGTACAGGGTGTAGTAGAGTTTGCAGTGGTGGCATGTGAGTGTGTGTGTGTTTGATGTTGTCTGACTGTCTGAAGTGTCAGCTGATGTTTGGCTTTGTTTTTAGGTATGTTTGAATGTGTGCCGTAATGTGGGTGAAGTTTTTGATGTGGATGAATGTATTTCTTTTGCGACGTAGTGGTTTTGGCTGTGTGTCTGTGATGCGGTTTGTTTGGATGACGGTGTGTGTTTGTCTGAGGATGTGTGTTTCCGTGTTGTGGCTTATTAGATTGGTGTTGTTTGTGTTAGGGTGTGTGGTTCTGTGGCGTTTGTTTGGTTGGAATTGTTTTTTTTTTTTTTAATTAAATGTTTTTATTAGCATTTTCACAGAAAGAGAGGAAAAGAAAAAAGAAAACCAATAAACAAAATACAGCATGGACCAAAAATTTAAAAAAGACAGCAATCCACGTAGGTTGGACAGAAATAAATGAGCATTATCAAATACTGGCAGTGAAATACAGAGTTGCATAGTTGACGATTACATAAGAGGAACATGTAGCAACCCATCATGCACCGCAACATACCCCGGGACAAATCACAAAGTGTATACCGGGGCCCCATACAGAGCAAAAAAGAATCCATACACATTTTATCGTCTGGTCAGGAGTCTGTCATGTGCCGCCGGGAAACTTGTGTCAGTCTCAGACTAGGGAGGAAAGGGGGGGTGGTGAGTGTGTGTGTAGTCCGGCGTCAGCAACAACGTCAGCCGCGTCCGTTGCCGCTTGTGTCTGCCTCCGCTCGAGAAAGGAAGCCCAAAAATTCTTCGGTCTGTTGCGAGGGGGAATCAGGTCGCAATATAATTCTGTTTGGGTACAGCAATAAGTCATCTCTCTCGACCACTGTTTCAGAGAGGGTACAGGCCTTCTCATCCAGCGTAGTGCCACGCATCGCTTGGCCATTAAAAACGCCATGTCTACCAGTCGTCTATGAAGCGGTTGTATGGGTTTGGAGTAGCCTAATATTGCTAGCAGGGGGTCAGGAAGCAGCGTTAATTGTGTGGTCTCATTAACCTCGCGATACACCCCTTGTCAGAATGCCTGTACCTCTGGGCAGGACCTTGCCATGTGTAAGAAGTCCGCTGACGCCGTCCCGCAACGCTCACAACGAGGGTCATCTCGGAGTTTATACCTATGGAGACGCTCCGGAGAGTAGTAAGACCTGTTTAGGTATTTGAAATGGATTAACCTGTGTTCCCCGTTCAGGGATATGCGCTTGGTGCTCGTGCAGCAATATCTGCAGACCTCGTCATTTAAATCTGTTTGTAGATCCGCCTGCCATGCAAGTCTAGGTTTGGCATAGTCGGAGTTCCTTTCCTCAAGTGCCGTGGCATACAATTTCGCTATAAGTCTTGCGGGGGACTTTGCAGAGACCATGTATGCAAAAGTCGTGACAGTCTGTGGTTCCTCCATCTCAGAGCCTAGGAGCGCCCGTTGTGCATGTCGCACTCTATGGTATTGGAAACGATGTATTGGGTGTGCCCCCTGTACCTCCGGGTCCAGCTCCTCCCACTTACAGGCAGCGCCCGCCACAAACAGGTCGCCCATCTTATGTATATTAAGCGCCTTCTGGGCTGTAAGCACCGCTACATCTAAACAAGGCGCAAGCCAGGAGCACCACTCAATCTTAGCCTCTGGCGCGTACATCAGACTACACGCTTGTGCGTCCATCAAATGATACCAGGCATGGGTGACCGAGGTCAAAGAATCTAGTATGCCCGTACGCCGGTCTCTGGGTTTCGCTAGCAGTGCAGGTAAAGGCGTGGGATCTGCCACAATCGATTCAATACGAATATGAGGGATGTTTGCTGGACCGTGAACCCAATGGTATGCGGGTGTTGCTTGTGCCGCACGGTAATATAATTCCAGATCCGGCGCATTCAGTCCTCCCGAGGCATATGGGCGCGTAAGAATGCTCCAAGCCACTCTTGGTTGTTTTCCAGCCCAAGCTAGCCGTATCATTAGGATGCGTAACTGATTGAAAAAATTTGAGGACAATACCATAGGGATATTGCAGAATAAAAACAGCAAGTGAGGCAACACCACCATTTTCATGAGCGAAATGCGTCCCATCAACGGCAACGCAATCCACCTATCTACATCATCTTCCAACTTACAGATCGCAGTACCATAGTTTCTCTCAATATCACTTCCGAGTCCGTATGTAGTCGAATACCCACGTAGCGGACCGCCTCCGTGGTCCACTGTATAGGATAATCCGGCTCAAACTGTTTCGTAGCTGGAGTGAGGGGGAACATGAGCGATTTACTCCAGTTCACATGTATGCCAGACAGTGAACTAATCAGTACGACCTCCCTGAGGGCAGTCGCAAGTTGAGATTCTGGGTTTTGAACGTACAACAGGGTATTGTCAGCGTAAGTGGACACAATCAGGTTATATGTGGGAAATCTTATACCCCGATGAGCGTGATATTCGCGTAAGGCCCAAGCCAGTGGTTCTGCGACTTGCGCATATAACAGCGGGGAGAGGGGGCACCCCTGTCTCGTGCCCCTGCCTATATGTAGTATGTCCGTGACAAGTGTCCCGATACGGACCCTAGCCGTGGGGGAGGAATATAAAATATTCAACAATTGAAGGAACAATGGGCCCATTCGGCTCAGCACGTGTCGCAGAAATGGCCATTCAACGGAGTCGAATGCCTTCTCCATGTCCAAGAAGACAGCTACCGCCGGGACCTCAGGGTGAGTGTGCTGGAAAGCAGCAAAAACCGTCCTCAAATTATAAGTGAGATTTCGTGAGAGGACAAATCCCGCCTGTTCCGGAGCAACAAGCAAGGGTACCAACGGGTTGAGGCGATTAGCGAGCAGCTTTGCAAAGATCTTCGCGTCCACGTTCAGTGAAGAAAGTGGTCGATACGATGTGCAGTCTCCCGGGTCCTTCCCCGGTTTCAGGATCGCGACCAAGATCGCTTCTCGCATCGATGGTGGCATCGTGCACGACTCCGCTATATCTTCAAATAGTGCGAGCAGTCTAGGGAGCAGAAGATCAGGAAAAGCTGGGATGGCGCAGTGAGCTAAAAAACGGTGATGGATCAAGCCCTGATCTTTTGACTGGGTAGGAGTGTTCAGCTTAATTCAGATACTCTGTCCATCACCACCCCCTTTATGAATCGTTTTGGCCACCACAAGTGTGGAAGGGTATGCTCAGATGTGAGTCCCTTGCTCACTGCACCATCAGGATTCAAGCAAGCCGGGCCGAAGACGGCTGTAATGCCAGAAACCGGTCCCCGGAAGCTTGTTTCCTTTCCAGTAAAGAATTGGCTTGGTAGTTTGGTCTGCCCTGTTCCCATGATGCACTGGGCCAGGGTCAGACTAATTTGCATATAGCCAGGTTCTGAGCTGGGATGGTGCAGTGAGCTAAAAAACGGTGATGGATCAAGCCCTGATCTTTTGACTGGGTAGGAGTGTTCTGCTTAATTCAGATACTCTGTCCATCACCACCCCCTTTATGGATCGTTTTGGCCACCACAAGTGTGGAAGGGTATGCTCAGATGTGAGTCCCTTGCTCACTGCACCATCAGGATTCAAGCAAGCCGGGCCGAAGACGGCTGTAATGCCAGAAACCGGTCCCCGGAAGCTTGTTTCCTTTCCAGTAAAGAATTGGCTTGGTAGTTTGGTCTGCCCTGTTCCCATGATGCACTGGGCCAGGGTCAGACTAATTTGCATATAGCCAGGTTCTGAGCTGGGATGGTGCAGTGAGCTAAAAAACGGTGATGGATCAAGCCCTGATCTTTTGACTGGGTAGGAGTGTTCTGCTTAATTCAGATACTCTGTCCATCACCACCCCCTTTATGAATCGAAGCAAGCAAGAAGCAGAAGAGATTCACAGAGGAAGATCTAATTATTTTGATGGACGGCGTGGCAACAGTAAAGTATAAACTATTTGTCAATCTTGCACAGACGTAATTGTGTTATGGGGTTGGTAGACTGTCAGGGTGAAGAATAATGAAAAAGGTGGGTTGGGCTCATACAGCTTATGGAGGAGATGTTTGCTAAAAAAGCACATTAGGCCAATAAAAGTAGCAGAGATTGTTCACAGCAGGATCCTTAATCCCCACATGCAAAGTAGTGAGGATGCTGTAACGCCTACAGCATTGCATCCACTACCTGGTGTGGACTGCCATCGAACATATGAAAGAAGAAGAAGACATAGGACCCGATTGGCATCTAGGGAATGTTTCCGGACCATCGAAAAATTATGGTCTGTCCATCCAGAGTCTGAACTGTCCTCCCGCCTGATATATATGTTGGCAGTTCAAGGGACGAAAGTCCATCATGGCCTCACCGTCGCCATGATCATGATGGCAGGATTACAGACACACCCTACTAATCACAATGTTGCTTTCCTTTGGCATTCCCATGGCAGCTAAACCTCCACAACTATGCTGCCGCTTTCAAGCCTATAAAAGTATTAAAGTATCTTTAGCAACCTCTTGTACTTAACAATTCACAATGAACTTGATGTTGCAACATGATGCATACCTGCTCTTGGATATGGATTACGAGCCACGTTAGCTCCGCAATAGGAGGTTTATGCACTTAAATGTATGTTACCATATGAAAATATCTCCTTTATTTTGTCCGTACACATATATAATGTACTCTGTTGAATGTAGGAAAATTTGCCAAGTACTTCACGTGAGGGAATTCCAAAATATACACAGAGGGGTAACAATCAAACCCCAAACTGCAACACCGGTATCAGTGACCTGGGCCGCTGGGGCTGCAGAGTAGCAATCTCATATCCGAGGGACCTATGCCACATACCTCATACCTGAGGGACCTTTACCACATTCCCTTGGATATGAGTTTCCTACTCCACAGCTCCGCGTCACTGATACCGGTGTTGCGGTTTGGGGTATGATTGTTGCCCCTCTGTGTATATTTTGGAATTCCCTCACAAGAAGTACTCGCCGTGGATAGATACGACATAACTCTTTATACATTGTATTATTGGATGAATTCAATGACCATAGGACTTAATTGCTATGGAGTCTGAGATCTAGAATCTATTTTGAACTGTGGAATATTTTAAATTCACATTACCATTTGTGACACTGCTCTTGCTGTTTCTTGCCCTTAAGAAGTCCAATCTTGGATAAAACGCGTTAGCTGCTTGAATGTCATATATATATATAAGGATCATTCCAACATTCTGCTTATAATAAAAAGAAGATTGACACAAGATTCGGAAATTTGTTGCTTTTGAACTGTCGATCCTGATTTACAAGTATCATTTGGTGCACCATACTGTATGTGTTTGTCTATGTCGGTCCTTCTTCTGGACTTCAACTCGGCAGTGTGTGTTAACATGTGTGCACATTTTAGGAATATTTTGTAGTTTTTATATAACTTGGGGATATACAGAATAAGGTTTGTGTGGCACTTTCTGTATGCTGTCATATTTATGTTTTGAGTTGTATACATATATTTCATGGGTTACCAGAATATTGTTGAAATGGCACTGCCTTTCTTTTTTACTTCACCCTCTCTGTAAGGTGAGCAGAACAAAAAATCCCCAACCACTCCTGTTCTCTAAACATGCCTGTCATATTTTAATGATATGGTTCCTTTATTTATGCAATCCAATTAAGAAATGATTTGCCATATTGGTTTGGCTTACATCTATTTGCAAGATTACCATGACACTTATATATCCAAGAAAAGGAAAATCAAAGTAACACGGGCCTATGCATTCGATTTTACTTGTGTCCTTTCTGAACTAGTTGTAGGAACTACAGAAGTATTGGTAATTAAAATGTATTTTGCATGCCATCACATGCTATGTGCAGTCAAGTTTAGACATGGGTAATGCACATATTTCCTATCATGTTAACTATAATCCACTACTATACTAATATCGATTTGCAGCCTGACACGGATATTACATATTGTTACAGTACTTCAACAATGCTTCAACTACTACAGAAGTCATAAATATTCCAATGTGAACCCAAAGTGAGGGAAGATTAGAGGCGTCATGAAATTATGCAGTGTACACCACATTGGAATGATCAATTTAGACTTCCAAATATATGGAGTCCGTACTCCACATTTACATGTTTGCAAAAGAAATACATCCTGAACAATTTGTCTGGGTACACCATTAGAATATACAAAATAGTAAGGAAAATACATTTTCATAGATAATTAGATACTTCTCTGAATGTAAACAAAATAATCATAATAATTAAAAAGTAAAAGAATGAAATAAAATAATATGACATAAATCATAGTTTCTCCACAATAACATAAATTGTAATCTTGCCTCCAAATGTAATTGCATCCAAAGGACCTCCTCACAAAGGGGCATATGCCACTTCATGAACATATTGATGGATTCCAGGCACCTCAATCAGGAAGAGGGGTGGGCCTTTTCTTCAAGGGTTCTGGAGGATTAGGGATTCTGTTGGAGGTGATAGGAATGATGGATGGGGAGGGGGTTGGTGGTGTGTTGGAGAAGTACAGGGTGTAGTAGAGTTTGCAGTGGTGGCATGTGAGTGTGTTTGATGTTGTCTGACTGTCTGAAGTGTCAGCTGATGATTGGCTTTGTTTTTAGGTATGTTTGAATGTGTGCCGTAATGTGGGTGAAGTTTTTGATGTGGATGAATGTATTTCTTTTGCGACGTAGTGGTTTTGGCTGTGTGTCTGTGATGCGGTTTGTTTGGATGACGGTGTGTGTTTGTCTGAGGATGTGTGTTTCCGTGTTGTGGCTTATTAGATTGGTGTTGTTTGTGTTAGGGTGTGTGGTTCTGTGGCGTTTGTTTGGTTGGAATTGTTTTTTTTTTTTTTTTTTATTAAATGTTTTTATTAGCATTTTCACAGAAAGAGAGGAAAAGAAAAAAGAAAACCAATAAACAAAATACAGCATGGACCAAAAATTTAAAAAAGACAGCAATCCACGTAGGTTGGACAGAAATAAATGAGCATTATCAAATACTGGCAGTGAAATACAGAGTTGCATAGTTGACGATTACATAAGAGGAACATGTAGCAACCCATCATGCACCGCAACATACCCCGGGACAAATCACAAAGTGTATACCGGGGCCCCATACAGAGCAAAAAAGAATCCATACCCATTTTATCGTCTGGTCAGGAGTCTGTCATGTGCCGCCGGGAAACTTGTGTCAGTCTCAGACTAGGGAGGAAAGGGGGGGTGGTGAGTGCGTGTGTAGTCCGGCGTCAGCAACAATGTCAGCCGCGTCCGTTGCCGCTTGTGTCTGCCTCCGCTCGAGAAAGGAAGCCCAAAAATTCTTCGGTCTGTTGCGAGGGGGAATCAGGTCGCAATATAATTCTGTTTGGGTACAGCAATAAGTCATCTCTCTCGACCACTGTTTCAGAGAGGGGACAGGCCCTCTCATCCAGCGTAGTGCCCCGCATCGCTTGGCCATTAAAAACGCCATGTCTACCAGTCGTCTATGAAGCGGTTGTATGGGTTTGGAGTAGCCTAATATTGCTAGCAGGGGGTCAGGAAGCAGCGTTAATTGTGTGGTCTCATTAACCTCGCGATACACCCCTTGTCAGAATGCCTGTACCTCTGGGCAGGACCTTGCCATGTGTAAGAAGTCCGCTGACGCCGTCCCGCAACGCTCACAACGAGGGTCATCTCGGAGTTTATACCTATGGAGTTGTTCCGGAGAGTAGTAAGACCTGTTTAGGTATTTGAAATGGATTAACCTGTGTTCCCCGTTCAGGGATATGCGCTTGGTGCTCGTGCAGCAATATCTGCAGACCTCGTCATTTAAATCTGTTTGTAGATCCGCCTGCCATGCAAGTCTAGGTTTGGCATAGTCGGAGTTCCTTTCCTCAAGTGCCGTGGCATACAATTTCGCTATAAGTCTTGCGGGGGACTTTGCAGAGACCATGTATGCAAAAGTCGTGACAGTCTGTGGTTCCTCCATCTCAGAGCCTAGGAGCGCCCGTTGTGCATGTCGCACTCTATGGTATTGGAAACGATGTATTGGGTGTGCCCCCTGTACCTCCGGGTCCAGCTCCTCCCACTTACAGGCAGCGCCCGCCACAAACAGGTCACCCATCTTATGTATATTAAGCGCCTTCTGGGCTGTAAGCACCGCTACATCTAGACAAGGCGCAAGCCAGGAGCACCACTCAATCTTAGCCTCTGGCGCGTACATCAGACTACACGCTTGTGCGTCCATCAAATGATACCAGGCATGGGTGACCGAGGTCAAAGAATCTAGTATGCCCGTACGCCGGTCTCTGGGTTTCGCTAGCAGTGCAGGTAAAGGCGTGGGATCTGCCACAATCGATTCAATACGAATATGAGGGATGTTTGCTGGACCGTGAACCCAATGGTATGCGGGTGTTGCTTGTGCCGCACGGTAATATAATTCCAGGTCCGGCGCATTCAGTCCTCCCGAGGCATATGGGCGCGTAAGAATGCTCCAAGCCACTCTTGGTTGTTTTCCAGCCCAAGCTAGCCGTATCATTAGGATGCGTAACTGATTGAAAAAATTTGAGGACAATACCATAGGGATATTGCAGAATAAAAACAGCAAGCGAGGCAACACCACCATTTTCATGAGCGAAATGCGTCCCATCAACGGCAACGCAATCCACCTATCTACATCATCTTCCGACTTACAGATCGCAGTACCATAGTTTTCTCTCAATATCACTTCCGAGTCCGTATGTAGTCGAATACCCACGTAGCGGACCGCCTCCGTGGTCCACTGTATAGGATAATCCGGCTCAAACTGTTTCGTAGCTGGAGTGAGGGGGAACATGAGCGATTTACTCCAGTTCACATGTATGCCAGACAGTGAACTAATCAGTACGACCTCCCTGAGAGCAGTCGCAAGTTGAGATTCTGGGTTTCGGACGTACAACAGGGTATTGTCAGCGTAAGTGGACAAAATCAGGTTATATGTGGGAAATCTTATACCCCGATGAGCATGATATTCGCGTAAGGCGCAAGCCAGTGGTTCTGCGACTTGCGCATATAACAGCAGGGAGAGGGGGCACCCCTGTCTCGTGCCCCTGCCTATATGTAGTATGTCCTTGACAAGTGTCCCGATACGGACCCTAGCCGTGGGGGAGGAATATAAAATATTCAACAATTGAAGGAACAATGGGCCCATTCGGCTCAGCACGTGTCGCAGAAATGGCCATTCAACGGAGTCGAATGCCTTCTCCATGTCCAAGAAGACAGCTACCGCCGGGACCTCAGGGCGAGTGTGCTGGAAAGCAGCAAAAACCGTCCTCAAATTATAAGTGAGATTTCGTGAGAGGACAAATCCCGCCTGTTCCGGAGCAACAAGCAAGGGTACCAACGGGTTGAGGCGATTAGCGAGCAGCTTTGCAAAGATCTTCGCGTCCACGTTCAGTGAAGAAAGTGGTCGATACGATGTGCAGTCTCCCGGGTCCTTCCCCGGTTTCAGGATCGCGACCAAGATCGCTTCTCGCATCGATGGTGGCATCGTGCACGACTCCGCTATATCTTCAAATAGTGCGAGCAGTCTAGGGAGCAGAAGGTCAGGAAAAGCCTTATAAAAGGAGACCGTGAGGCCATCGCTTCCAGGCGCCCCTCCCGATTTCATGGCAGACAATGCACAGACTATCTCCTCCCGTTTGATCGGTCGCACGAGGAACCCCCTGTGCGTGTCCGTAAGCCAAGGCAATTTAATATGTGTAAGATAATCAAGGATACTCTCGTCTGCGGATGGGCCTCTCGAGGCATAAAGGGTGGAGTAGTACTCCCTAATTCTGAACGCCACCTGCGCATCCGACAACGGTGCTTTTGTCTCAGGGCACCTCATTTCTGGAATGTCTCCCCCCCTCCTGGCCCGTCGCGCCATCTGTGCCAGCACTGCACCTGGTCGTTCACTCTCGCCATATGAACGTGCCGTAGCGTACTTTCCTAAGTGCTTTATCTCTGCATCAGCCTCCTCAATATACTCTCGGAGTGTATCGGTCAGCTCCCTGTCTAGCCCTTCCTCAGGAGTGCGCAGAAGTCTACTTTGCAGTGCACCAAGCTTAGACTCTAGATTCTGCAGCCTACCTCTAATCGATCGAAGGACCCCCGAGTGCTTGGAAATGGTCACACCTCTAATATATAGTTTGAATGCTTCCCAAACACTTTGTAACAACTCCACTGAACCCTCATTGGTGTCAAAGAAGACCTCTATGTCTGTCGCTAGTTCCTCCTTAAAGGAGGTGTCAAGCAGCGAGTAGGGGGGATACCGCCAGGCGAACGGGGGCAACCGGCACACAGGTGTGGACATGGAAAGCAAGATAAGAGAGTGATCTGAGTAGGTGCGGGGGTGTATCTCGCAATGTTGAACTGTGGAGCTCAAATGCGGAGTGGCAAGCAAATAATCTATCCGAGTGTGTATAATAAATTGTGCTGAATAATGTGTA
This sequence comes from Lissotriton helveticus, assembly GCF_964261635.1. Classification (NCBI taxonomy): domain Eukaryota; kingdom Metazoa; phylum Chordata; class Amphibia; order Caudata; family Salamandridae; genus Lissotriton; species Lissotriton helveticus. The sequence goes on along the minus strand of NC_136069.1, from coordinate 1,375,063,979 downwards.
TAGCCACCTAGATCCGGGTGCAGGTATCTCCATATGTCTCGCAGGTCTAAGTGCGTCATCTGTGTCTCCAGAATCCTGGCAGCAGTCGAGGGGCGATGGTCCGGCCTGTCGGATCTGTCAATGTGTGGGTGGCGTGTCATATTAAAGTCTCCTCCCCAGAGCAATTCTCCCCCTGAATAGGTCGCAATCTTGGTCGTCAGCTCCAAATAAAAGTCTGGGTGGTCGTAATTAGGGTCATACATATTTATAATACAGAATTCTAACCCTCTGCCTTTGCATCGTGTTATGGTGTAGCGCCCCTCAGCATCAGTCACTATCAGAGTCATCGTCAGCCTAGCCTTCAGGTTAATCCATGTAAGGACACCCCGTGCATGAGTAGTGAACCCTGCCGAATGGACATTGCCCAGGAGCCCTCTATAGCGGAGGATATGACTGTTAGCGGGGAGGTGAGTGTCTTGTAATAATGCAATATCTACATTATATCTAGCAAAATATTGAAGGATCTTCATGACATTCCTGTGATCATTAAGTCCCCGAACGTTCCATGTCATCAGCGTCAATGTGTTGCCAGTGCCCTCCGTTCCAGCCTGCTCATGCCGTCATTGTGTGTTTTCTAGTGTCCATAGTGTGAACTGTGTCACCAGCATATTAAAACATTCTGGTCTTGCTGTATACAGTTTCCCATTAACAACAACTTCAGGAACCAAACTCCCCACCTCCCGGCCCCTGCACACATCTCCATTCATAACCCCCCCTCCACCCACTCCCACCCAAGCCTGCCCATCCCCAACTAGGCCGCGATTCAGACTCAATCCCATCCCTCCCTACGAACTAACCCTCCCCAACTTCGTAATTCCCCAACACACCAAAAAGAAAACAAGTCCCGAGGGACTAGGGTTGTGTAGTTCACTCAGGGGCAAAGGTAGCCAGCAAAAAGGCTAGGTCTATACAGGTTACTTTTCGAAACTGTTAACCCTCTCACTCGTTCACATGGTTGTGTGCATAGTCACTGCGATGTAGCAGTCTCACCGGGCCCATAATGTCAATACGGGGCATCAGGAGGCACGGTCTTTTCCCGCAGTTGTAGGTTACCTGGTATGAACAGCCACCCCAGGAGCGGAGAAACCAAAAGAGCAAACCTTAACGAAAACCCCGCAAGGTGTGGCACTGCGCAAGGGCGCCAATCTAAACCTTCTACATGCATGTGCGGCCCTATTCATAGGACAGCAAGACGGTTTACCCCCCTCGGGTGACATCCCGAAGAACAGAGCCCTATAAAATATGGTCCCCTTCTCCCATCACAGACCAGGGCCACCTGACCCAGGATCATAATGTCTCAGACTTATCTGCGCGTCAGCTCCTCAGTCCTGTTTCTCCAGAGCACTGTCCGCCTCCGCCAGGACATCAGTCCGGGCCGAACCATTCTCCGTGCGCCAGTCTTTCATCGCCTTCTGTAGTTCTCTTGGATCTGTAAAGATGAAGGACTTTCCCTGACGATTGACCCTTAACTTTGCCGGGTATAACAGTGCATAGTCTGCCCCCATTTTGCATATCTGCCTCTTCATCGGAGCAAATTGACGCCTCTCATCTTGTACCTTGGCGGTGAAGTCTGGGAATATCGACAAGGTAGATCCCTCATAGCGCAGCGGCTGGTTGGCACGCGCCAGTCGAAGAGCCGCATCCCAATCCCTGTATTTGAGTAGTTTGGCGATTATTGGTCTCGGTGGGGCTCCCGGTTTGGGTCTCGGGCCGAGAGATCTGTGGGCTCTCTCGACGACAAACATGGTGGAGAAAGCTGGGTCCCCAAAAAGTGTCGTAAGGAGCTTCTCGACGAATACCTCCATGTTTCCCGTCTGCGTTGATTCCGGCAGGCCCGTAATTCAGAGGTTGCTCCGACGAGAGCACGCCTCCAAATCCTCCGTCTTGTCCATAAGGGACTGCATGGCTCTGGAAATTTGTTTGGCCTCTGAATCCAGGGTAGTGTTCGCTTCCTCTACTTCAGTAATGCGCCGCTCAGCCATATCAATCCGCTCAGCTTGTTTGTCTATACGTTCACCCATGCGGTCCATATGATACGATAATGCGTCCATTTTCGTGCCCAGTGAAGCAATGCATCCCTGTAGGTTCTTCTCCATAGCTAGGAGCATACCCCGGATATCCTGCTGCTCACGGGCTTCCGACGACTCGTGTTCTTCTTCAGCACTCCTCTGTGGCGAGTCGTTGGACTTAGGGCCCTTCTGTTCGAAGGTCAGCTTGGGCTGTGATCTGTCCGGGCGCCCCATATTTAATCCGGGTGTGGGCGTCTCGCTGCGGGCCCTGCGAGACAGCGCGAGCGATGGCTAGGCTCCCCACCAGCGTGATTCAGATGTTGCCGGCAGGACTGCCCTCAATCGAGCCAATGGTAGCCAGCGGGGATGGGGGAGGCCGAGCACTGCCAGGTGGCTATGTAGCATTCCAAGTCGGTTGGCGTCTACCCAGGCAGCGAACCCCACGCTTCAGGCCCCACACCTCTGACCTGTAGTCCAAGTCACCACCAGCGGCTCTCCAAATCCACAGGGTAGTTGTCTCTCAATCTGGTGCTGTGGGGCGGCAGGGTGAATGTAGGAGATTACCTCCTCTCCTCAGGGACCACTCCAGATGGCACCGGGGTGAGGAAGCAGTGCGCAGACGACCCTAGAGAACGCCGTCCCCACAGTTGTTATCTTTCTCGAGCAGGTACCCGCCGCGGCAGCCTAGGAGGACTCCCCGAGATGGCGGTCGCAGTTACTGAACGCCACGATTAGTATGAGGGATCGCGCACCCTACTGCACCCTCCGGAGAGGCAGCCGACTGAGGGGGAAAATATGGTAGTCTTCCCGGGGGTCAAGCACCGTGCCTGACCGACAGTCCCAATGTCCAGACCTGCACCAGACTCTGCCTTGGTCCGGCCGTTCCTGCTGTTTTCCCGCCTGGTCACTGCTCCGTATGTGGCCTTGGGGTCAGCACACCTTCCACTGCAGGCAGTACCGGCACTCCAGGCTGTGCGGTCCCACACTCGGGACACCAGTTTCGGCACCGCCGTCCTCCGCGCGGGGGTCAGATTGCTTGTGGGCCGCGGCTCCTCCTCCAGGCACGGCCCGCCTGTATCCGCCGAGTCTCGGAGCCCCGCCGCGGCGTCCCTCCAAATCAAGGCCGTGGATTATCGGCGCGCGCCGACCGCAGGCCGCAGCATATGTTCTCCGCCTCCCCCGCTGCGTTTCGGCTCGGAGCTTCGCAGGGATCAACCGGAACAGCACCGCAGCAGAAAGCGATCGTTTCGAGGCCAAATATCTCAGCAATGCAACCAGGATAATTGAAGGATCAGATAACGACGAGGGAGCTCACCCTTTATGCGGGCATCTTCTCAGCTGGCTAGCTCCGCCCCCCTTTTGGTTGGAATTGTTTGTTTATGTGAGGGTGTGCGTTTCTGTGGTGTTTGGTTGGTGTTGTTTGTGTAAGGGTATGTGTTTCATACATCATAAAGTGGTAACATCTATGTACTTGAAACCATAATATTTTCCTGTTGTTGTAATAAGTGAAGGCCAGTTTTAAAGATCCTAGAAAATAATTATATATTTCAACATAAGATGAAAATGTTATACAACAATCAATGCCTACATTTCAGAATCAAAATGATTGTTTCATGTGTAGTCAACAGCTGGTAAGCCTAAAACATTCATAAATGGCATTTCATTAAAATATATCAGTTACTGCTTGAAAGGAGTCTAACATGTTTGCATATTTTCCATCATTTCCCTATCAATCAGGCAAATTCATTTGTTATAGTCCAATAATACATACCTCTGCCAACTATACATTGTTCCTCCCTTCATGCATATTTGAGAACACAGTCCCTCATCTAAAGCCACTCTTCTTTATAATGGATGATCCACTTGGCATAACACCTTAAGTGGTAATATATACCATAAATATCACCTTAAGTGGTAATATATACCATAAATATCATGATTCACGGGTTAGTTAGTAAACATATATGTACACAATCTCTGACTTAATTTTAGTACAGCTTCTTCACCACTTCAGATGAAACACACCTCAGTATAATCTGCATTGGATCTGTAGTCATTTTCAATATGGACACTTATAAGGCTCTGAATCTTTTGTCCAATCCTAAATTTTCAACAATAGTTACCAGAAGTCACCCCTGAGGAATGCAATATGCAGGCCATAGTCTAGGTTGATGCATGTGAATATTTGTGAACAGCAACCAACCACTTTAAGGTCAGCTGGATGTAACCTTAAATACATGGTCATGTGTATAACTACTATACTCAGAGCATACGCATATTCATTTGCCACCTGCAGGGTGTGTCCTCAATTAGCTGACTCAAAACAGTGGAATACATGAGATTGCTCTATAATCTCCACACAGGTTGTGAATATGTGTTATGGGTAAGCCAAAAGTGACCATCCTGGCTGTCTGTGTGTGTGTGTGTGATACTTGACTATGGCTCAAAAACCTTTACATCTATTATTCTTATACACTCATAAAGGATATGTTGCTATATTGTGTTGTGACCATACTAATGTAGTATGCTGGCAGGGAACAATGACTACATTGATACCAAGAGCATGAGGCAGGGATTCTGGTGGGTGGTACAGGAGATCTGGTCAACTTCCTGAGTATTTTAATGGTTAGCGTCATGCTTGGGGGTGTGGATGGGGTGAGGGGGCTTTGCTCAAGAGTTTTAAGGACCGGGAGGGTGGGATGGGTATTGGGAATTTCTTATTTGAATCTACATTATTGGACTGTACCATAGCTGGAGACAAATCGAGCTGTATGCTGGGATACCTATGGGAAGGTGGCGGGGAATTAGTGAGGCACTCCTGGAGACCCCTTGAAGAAATTCTTGGCTTGATGCCAGCTCTGTGACAAACGCAAGGATAGTAATGTATATAATTGTAATACATATCCCCTTCCCAGATATTTTCCTATGATGCCCATGGGGCTGATTGTATGGCTTTTTTTTAAAACCAATAAAAATGTGTTAAATGGGTTCCTTCTAGAAGGTGGAATCTTTTCCTATTCTGAGAACATCATTTTTAGTTAGAAAATGTTATCATTGTACCAATTGAGAAACGTTTGTATATTACACATTTGCTGATTGTAAACATTGTACAGATTTGTGTCTCAGTTGCAGCTCAGAAATATTCCTTCATAGACACTTTATTCAATACAATTTTACAATAGAAACAATAGTACATATTTATCTGGATCTACTAAATATGTTTTGTTGTAGACACCTTCTTCACATGTACATATCTGTTACTTCCATATTAAAAATCATCATCAGACTGTGGAAATCAATTTGACATGACTGCAAATAAAGAATTAGCTATACAATGTCCACATACTTGCAAATGATATACCTACAACACCTTTTGTAAATATGTTCTCAATGTTGTGCTGTCACAATATATACTCCTACTTATGTAGTTGGTCTGCAACATAAAACGTTAGCTTATACAACAGGCCACACACAGCTCATTATACTTACCCCCTTGTTGCTGCTCTCTGACCTTCAGCTCCCCATAAAGCAGAAGATAGGTAACCAGCAATATGCAGGATATTCGGGGTCAGGGTGCTCCCTACCCACTTCTGCTGCTGGGAGGCCTACCCCAGCTGGACCTAATCTACCATTGAGTAATGCAGGTCCTCCCATCACTTATGGCAGTACAGGCCACGGCGCCTATTGACCCTTACATTCACACTTTTGCAGCAATGGCCCTACAGATGCCCTTTTTGTAATGGGTGTAGACCTAAGATATGAGAAACCTGAAAATTGTAGAAAAAGTGCTAGAGGTCTCACCAGATTGATATTTATAACTTCAAAACAACAAACCTTGGTTGAGCACAATTTAAACAATACCACTTATAAGTGTTTTGACAAAATATACATGGAGCATACTCAGGTATTTTAGTTTCCTGAATATACACTTATTTGTACATACAAGTATGTAACATAAACGTACACATATATATTTTAGTTTAGAGTTTATTCCTCCTGAGCCTTACCTTTATGTATACATATGAATGCACACATCCTAGGTCGCAATATTTTGGTTTTTATTGACCTCAAATCACATTTAGTTTATCACAAGTTTATTTAACATGTGTGACATCACCACAGTGTTTACCTGCCACATTGTAGAGCTATCTGAGAAAAACAAATATTGTGTTAATCACCAGAAACATATGAGAAATGGTGTTGTTATCTGTTGATGTCGTCTCCCATACAATTGGGTATACTGGGACAGCACCTCGTCAGTGAGCATCTCCAGCTCATCAGGGGTGAAGTTGGGGGCCCTGTCACCGCTAGTTTCCGCCATGGTCGTCAACAGTTCAGATGGAGCATCAAACTCTTAGGAGGTCTGCATAGTACCAAAACTAGGCGGCAAGTGAGAAACCATTACAGAATGCTTTGGTCACTGCGACGTATACATGAGTCAACAGATGTATTCCAAAACCACTGGATAGTAGCACATTCACTAGTCCACGCTAACCTATGGGTGTGGACTCCATTGCTAGGGGTTACACATACTAGTTCCATCTGTCATGACTCAGAGGTCAGACACTCTTCATTTGCAGACGAACTGTTTGAAAAATAATGCCAAACTCCCTAGCGACACCTAAAATGGTGGACAATGTAGCTAAAATGCTGTTAACATGGAAATTGTGTTTCTTAAAATGTCAGTACTCATCACTGTGCAATAGCGGAAGTGTACTGCATACCTACACTATACGCGATACCATTTTTACATCTAATGGTGGATTTAAAAAATGCACATCATTTTTTCTACAAATACTTTATATTAATAAAAAACGATACATTGTGCTAACATTATTCTTCTCCAAGCCTGATGTCATTTAACAGATTATTTAAAAATATGGCCTTCTGAAAGTAGTATTTCCTTTTCCTTTTCACTTTCATTAAAGTGAAGTATATATTACAAAATTTGTATTGAAACTATTTTTTGGGCTAAGGACATCACAAATGTAGTTCAAAATAATTAATCATATGTATGTGTTGTAATATGACTTTAAACGTCAAGAAATTCAAAATGTTTTTGGATTTCATAATTCTCAAACTAAATCTTAACAATATAGTTATGGTATTTATTTTACATGTATCATTTTCTTTATCAATGTTGTCTTTCAGAGACATCCTCTAACCTCCTTAGAAGAACCCTACCAAAGTGCATAGATGCAACCTAAAATGCTCTGTCCTTTTCCTGACCTTCCAGCCATGCAAGAACATGACGTTTTCAAAACATATCACCTATTTCGGCAAACTATCTTTGATTTATGCCATCAGCTTGAGCAACGACTTCTGCCTATGAACCTATATCCACCTGCAATCACACCACTATGGCAGTTCTCCATTTTGTTGCCACCCGACCCTTCCAACACAGTGTAGGAGACTGCAACAGGATGTTCGAAACAACCTTTAGTGGTGTACTGCAGAAATGAATGGCAGGGATGCCAAGCCACAGAAACTGACTCATGCATTTCCCAAGTAGTCCAGATGAATTGAACAGAATAAAATCAGATTTGTATGCTTGTGTGGCATTCTGCAAGTCATAGGTTCCATGTATGGGGCACATATTGCCTTGGTTCCACCACACAACAGAGAACAAGTGCACCATAACAAGAAAAACTTTCGTTCGATAAATGTGCAAGTGGTTTTCCTACCTGTTATGTTATTCTTAATGGTATTGTTATGTACACCACTCCTATCTGCATGTGCTTCCCTGTATCCACCCATGTCGTTTGAGCTACACACTAGCAGCATACAAGAGCAAATGGCACACGTGCTCTGTCTGAATATAAACCTACATTTCTAAATGTTACATTATGTTCAAACTTTATGTTTTGTAGAAAACTAAGCGTGTCCTAATTAACCTAGGTTGTGGCTATCACTGAGAAATCCAACAGTGCTATGGGAAGTCAGCTTCATTGTGGAATGGTAGAACTTGTTGACCTGTGGAGTGGGCTTTTAGGCTCCTGAAGGTAAGATTCAGGTGTCTGGGTAAGTCTGGCAGATCCTTCCTCCACTCACCTGAGAAAGTGTGCACGATAACAGTGCTCTGTTGCATGGTGCAGAACAGTGCCCTGCAACAAACCATTCTGTTAATTCCAGATGATGACTGCAATGAGGAGGCCCAGAGTGATGTAGAAGAATTGCCAAAAGAAGGTGACAGTGGTGTGGAAGAAGGGAATGATTTACTTTAAGATGTTATCAACAGCTTCTTCTCATGAGGGTAAATATCAAATAATGGTCATTAATGTAAATGTCACAATCTTTGTCTGTAGGCGAAACACTACTACAGTCTTTGCTTAATTAGTAAGTGTAGTTTATTAACAATGTAATGTGGTTCTTAATAGGTATTTGTTCTACTGTAATTACTACATGGAAGAGAAGAAATCCTTAAATATGATACTGTTGTGTTCATATGAACATAAGAGGATTGTGTTTTTGAAGTTGCTACAATGTGGTAGAGCCCTTTTGAGTCTACCTAAGTATTCTATGAGTAGCGCTTATTGATTTTCAACAGCTTTTCCCCATGAATAAACATATTCTGTCATCTTCAGATGCACAAAAGTATCAGTGGTGACGTACTTGTGTTGTACAGATATACTATGTCATGTAAATCTGTCCTGCTGTGGTACTTTGTATTGTTTTAACATTTAAATATGTTGTCACTGCTGGCATTTTTGCAGTGTGTTTCTAGGAAAAGCTAATACTACTGTGTGAGTATATACATATGTAATGCAATGGTAATGGTATATACATAAAATGGGAATTCTGCATACATTGAAATACATGAAGAACAGAGCTAGATGATTTTGTTACATTAAATAAAACATTTTTCCTCAAGAACATCCACGTTTGCGTCAACTTTAATGATAAGATGTGAACAAGTGTTGATTTTGACTATTCAACTATAAATATTTGTAATATATTGTATGTGTATTATATTACAAATGTTGAGAGTATATGAACCTTTTAAAAATTAACCACATTTTACAACACTAGCCAAAAAGAAAAATTTAAATAAAAAAACGTTATTTAATTTTGAACATATAATGCATAAAGTGGGATAAGAACACAACAAATAATTTTGATTAGCACAAAGAAAAAGAAACATATCAAACACAGATTTACTATCACGATGGATGAGATCTTCAAGGGTCCGGCCACAATTACTTGGGGAACACGCCCAAAATACAAATAATCCTCAGAAGGCAAATGTGTTGGAAGACTTGTCCTAAGATTAACTGTTGTAGTTTCACAGGAGGAAATGTCTTTCATCTCTTGGTGGTAAGTTTTGTGGGATCCTCTCCCACTGGTTCTGATGATTGGCCCCACCTTAGGGCGACTGTTGGCTCAACAGTTGCACGGTTAAAGGTGATGGCAAGTGGCTTCTGGGGTTGCAGGTCCTCCCTCTCTGTAGAGGAGGCTGCTGTGTATTCCTCTAATGTTGTGGGTCCACAGAAGGGGGAACTAAGTCATGAATAGCCCTGCATATGTCCGTAAAGCCATCCTGCACCAACCCAGACAAGTAGCACTAAACAGATATCTGGCTCTCATTGAGGCCATTGTATTTCCTTTGCAACTGTGTAAAGTCACCCACAAGCTCTTTGTTGTCTCTGAGGAGTTCTATGACATGGCCCATCTGTTCTTCTGCTAGGAGGCTGCTCTGATGATGTTGTGGGCCACAGTTTAACTAAAACTATGGGCATCAGTGGTGGCCTCACTCTGCAGTCCACATGGTGGCCTCCCCCTACCCACACTGTCTTTTGGCCTTGGCTGAGCTGGAATCATCTTACTGGGTCCTGCCTCACCTGCAGCTGTTGATGTTGGAGTTGTAACTACCAAAACAGGAGCCAGGACTTGGTTGTGTACTGCAGATGGAGATTGTGATGTTGTGTCACAGGGAGCAGTGATGACTACAGGCTATTTAGAAGGTGGAGACACAAAAAGGGTGTTATAAGTGGTGATAGGCAGAGAGAGGCTCACCCTAGCAGCCTGCCCAGGCACACCTGATGGACCAGGTTCCACCTCATCTACTCAGGACCAGCAGGAGTTGTTTTCATACTGAAGGGTTCTGCAGGAGTTATAACGATGGACGGAGTTGGAAGTGTGGTTTCAGGACCTTGTGGTATGGGAGCTGGTCCTCCAACATGAAATGACATGATGATTGTTAGTACACCTATGTGTAATAGTATAAGTATTTTAAAAAATGGGGTCTCCAGTTTGCAGAGGTTTGCACCCTGTCCAAGTAGGGACCACAATCCTAATCAGGATAAACTAGACACACACTTTAAATTAACCTGTGCTCACCCTCTGGTAGCCTGGCACAGAGCAGGCCGGCTTAACATAAGAGGCAATGTGTAAAGTATTTGTGCAACATATACACACAGTAACAAAATGAATACACCAAAAAAGACTCCACACAGGTTTAGTACGATAGATAATATTTATCTGAGGAACACAAGACCAAAAAAATAAAAAATCCTATACGTAGAAGTTGAGATATGAAATTGTAAAGATTAAATCCCAAAACAGTGCTTAGAAGTCAATAGCTCTAAAAGAGTATTTGAAGTAGCGCTGGACCAGGGTAAATCCAAATTTCAGGCTAACCAGAATGGAGGGCCGGCAGGCTACAGGACCTATCCAGGGTCTCCCAAAAAAGTACCTTGAATGGAGCAAAGCATTGCGGTCGAGAGCCTGATGCGTTGGTTCCGATTCATGCAGTTGGGTTAAAGCGTCGAAGTTGAGCCTCGCAGTTGGGACTTTTGATTGGAACTGCATCTTCATCAAATCTTGCAGTTGGATTCCACATCGTCATTGAGCGACACAGTGATGTCTTTGGATCGGCACTGTCTCAGCGTTGAAGTGCACTTCATCGGTTCCGATCGGCGCAGTGATGATGATTCGTCAATTTTGTAGCAAATCAGCTGCAGAACTTTCTTCTTAGGCCCATAACTGGAGGGGGTGACTCAGGCAAGGGTAGGACTCACTTAAACAGCTAAGCTCTCGCAATTACAATTAGATGTTCCACAATTCAGTTCGATTAAAGAGTAACACAAAAAAAACAAAATAACATAGAAGCAGATCCTTTGGTGTGTTGATTGTCCCAGCAGGGTGGAGATTTATTGGATCCAGACTTGAGGAATAACAGTAAGCCGACACGTGTTTCGTCGTGTGCCGTTGAGTCAACACGACTCTTCAGGGCTTAGACTCAACTCCAAGAAGTGGGTTGAGTATGGTCTGGAGGTATGGCAATGTTCCACGTAGGTGGATTAGAGAGAGACACTGGGATTATTAGCAATCAGATATTTAAGTAGAAAGTGGTGGAATATCCCGTGGATCCGTTCGTAAAAGCGCGTTCTGTTGGCTAAGTCTCGTCTATTTTCCGAGTGTGTCAAAGACTTCTTGTCAAGGACGCTCTGGGTATGCCTGTATTAAAGGTGTAGACCGGGAGGGGATCCATACAGTTTGAAAACCTTGAAACGGGTGCGTTTCCTGGTTAGCGGTAAGCTCCTGTTCTGTATCCCTCCTCCGTTAGTTCCCGGTGGCCGTCTGTCATGACAGACGGCCACCGGGAACTAACGGAGGAAAATAGACACTCGGAAAATAGACGAGACTTAGCCAACAGAACGCGCTTTTACGAACGGATCCACGGGATATTCCACCACTTTCTACTTAAATATCTGATTGCTAATAATCCCAGTGTCTCTCTCTAATCCACCTACGTGGAACATTGCCATACCTCCAGACCATACTCAACCCACTTCTTGGAGTTGAGTCTAAGCCCTGAAGAGTCGTGTTGACTCAACGGCACACGACGAAACACGTGTCGGCTTACTGTTATTCCTCAAGTCTGGATCCAATAAATCTCCACCCTGCTGGGACAATCAACACACCAAAGGATCTGCTTCTATGTTATTTTGTTTTTTTTGTGTTACTCTTTAATCGAACTGAATTGTGGAACATCTAATTGTAGTTGCGAGAGCTTAGCTGTTTAATTGTGCATGGTCTCTGACCTTTTAGACGGTTAAGGGTGATTTTCCGTCTGCTCTTTACGCACTACACAATTACCTTTTTTGAAACACACACATGAACGTCAAATTTGAGGCAGTGCGCCCTTGACATCTGAACTCTTAAAATACCCTCGAGTAGTTTAAGGGTAGGACTCACATATGGAGAGTCCAGCAGCTCCAGCAAAATTGCAAGAAGTCTTTTGTTTCCCTAAGACATCTGAAAACAGGAGGGCAAGCCAGCAAGCACTGGGAGTCACTCTGGCTTTCAGTGAGATGGGTCCAGTCCTTGTCCTCAGCAGGGCAGAGATCAGCAGGCAGCAGGAGCAGCTCAGCACAACAGTGAAGCAGTTTAATGGAACAGTCAGTCAAGCAGAGTGGCAATTCTTCTAGCACAGCAGTCCTTACTCCTTGCAGAGTTCTTCACAGGTATAGTAAAGTACTGATTTTGTAGGTTCAGAGCCCCAGTACTTACACCCAAATGTCTCTTTGAAGTGGGGGTGACTTCAAATTAGCTCCTTAAAGTACACAGGTCCCCTTTCATCCCAGCCCTGTCTACCATGCTACCTGTGGCAAGTAATCAGTCCTTTGTGTGTGGACAAAACACAGCCTATTCAGATGAGTTAGCTCCCTCTCCCCCTTCCAGGCCCAGGAAGGCTTTCAAAATGCAGATGAGTATTCTGTCGCATCCACCCTTCCGTGGTTTGTGGCTGTCTAGAGGGAATGGGAATGCACAAAGTGTAACTGTCACCCAGCTCAGACGTGTATTGGAGACAGGCTACAAGCACACAGAGCTAAGTTAAGAGTAGAGAAGTTTCCACTTTGTAAAAGTAGCTTCTTTAAAATTATAACGTCAAATCCAACTTTACCACTAAAGAGTATTTATCATTACTATTACAAAGATAAGAAACACCATTTAGCTACTACTGTGGAATTACAGCCTGGGCAGAAAGTATGGTTGATTGAATCTGTGGAACCGACGGCCCTTCACCATTCGACTAGGCCACAAGCGGTGATTCAAAAGGAGGGTAAGGCTTCATACCTGCTGTAGGTTAAGAGCCCCAGGCAACCCCACAAGGTGCTTCACATCAATCGCATCAAACCCCACTTTGAATGGTCAGAGATCACCATGCTGTTGGTGACTGATGGAGAAGAGGAATAGGAGAGTGAACCTCTCCCTGAGCTTTTGGATTCCAAGGAGAAGGATGGGTATGTGGAAGAAGTAATCTTTTTGTCCACTCTAACTCTTTAGCAGCAGACGGACTGTCACCAAAGGTTGGGACAGTGCTCCTCTCTGTTCTCCCATATTCCTGGGACTACCGACCTGTGCACACATAATATGGACACAGGGGACAACCTCCCTGTTAAGAATACGCCTTACAGGTTGTCAGATAAGGTGAGAGCCTGCATTAAGAGCAAAGTGTCCCAGATTCTAATAAGGAATTGCGACTTTAATGCATTTTAAGGAATTCCCAATGCCAGCCTATGAGAGGAGTACATCTCACAGTAGTGAAGAACAAATTGGGCTGTAGATGAAGGCTAGAGTTTGGTACAGGCCCTCTTCTCTTTAGCTGTGATAACACTGTTCCTATGCCATGTTATGAGCCATCTATCTGAATGATAAACCCCTTGGAGGGGTATGGGGCCCTGAACACAGGAGCTGTGCACATGAAATGCTTCAGGGAGTCAAATGCAGTTTGGCATGCCTCTTCTTAGATGTCAGCTCTGTCAAGGGGCGACAATGGTTATATATCACTTGAGAAACCTCCAGAGAGGCCTGAGAATGCTCTGACCTCAGTCTGAGTTTTGGGGGCTTCTCAGGCCATGATAGTCTCTATTTCAGGCTGGAGAGGCTATGCTTTACCCTGTCCAGCAGGTGTCCCATTTTTTTTATTGGAGTTCATGGTGCAATAAGGAAATACATAAATAGCCATAAGCAAGGTATAAGAACATCTGATACAATTATATGATCGCTCATATATAAGCAGTTAAAAAACACAATATTTCATGTGGGGATAAAAATTATATAGAAGATCTGTCAATAAATATAACAATACAGTACATTTCAAGTTCTTATTCTATCGTCCAGCCATTTCTTAACCGGGGCCCATAATCGTCTTCCCATTTCTCGTTTTTTAACACCTTTAAATTCATAGAGGCCAGACTCAATATTGTAAATGGCCAAGAATCTGGAGATCCACATCTGAAAAGACTGAGCTGTAACATCCTTCCATCCGGCCGAGATTATAATTCTGAGCACAGCGACTGACATAAAAACCAAAGCAGCCTCATCCTCTGTTAAAACCAATTTAGAATCTGAGCCAAATAACATCAGTGTTGGGGATAGATCGATCTTATGACCTAGCAGCCCCTCCCAAAATGTTTTTATTCCATCCAGGGCGGGGGCCAGTCGCTCACAGGTAAAAAACATATGTAGTAAGTCGGCTTGCCCCTTATTACATCTCGGGCAGCAATCATCGTTCCTAACACCCCAAGCAAATAGTTTAGCCGGTGTATGGTACAGATTAAAAACTGTTTTAAAATGTTGTGCTCGTAAGTTGGACGCCCGAAAGATCTTTTTATTCAAGCATAATGCTAGGTCCAAATCTACATCCGGGTTTCCCAATTTGGTTGCCCAGTCACTTTCTACTTTTCCTACATCGTCCTGTAATCTGGACACCAGCATGTTATAAACATCTTTTATCTTCCTACACCTTCTTCCTATGCCCTCAACCACAGGAAAGTCTGCAAGGGGTTTAAGCTTTGGCCTACAAGCCTGCAAGATACCGGAGATTTGACCATATATAAGCCATTGATTTGAAGGGAGGCCATATCTCCTTTGCATATCCTCAAACCCGCTTATCTTATCTCCTACCATTAGGTCTCCAATAGTCTTAACCCCTAAGCCCTTCCAGACTCGTAGGATGCCATCATTACTTAACTGAGGAAAAATGCTTGAATTTTCCAAAAGGAGAGAAGGGTTGAATTTAGGGACATGAAAGAATTTAAGGTTGATTTCCATGCTTGCCATGCACCTAGCAAGACCTTAAATCGTGCCTTCCTATAGAACCTATATTCCAGTTCCGTCAGCTGTAGACCAGTTGCTTTCCCCCCCAACAGTAGTTTGAAGATAGGAGGGGGACCCTGGTTGTCTGTAAAAGTCTCACCAGTGTCACATTGAAACAGGATTGACATCTGGATTAGGAGACAAGTCCAGTGATACAATCTCAGGTTCGGAAGTGCCATCCCACCCCTTTCCCACGGAAGGGACATAAGGGTCGTTGATCGTCTAACCTTACCGTACTGCCATATGAACCTGATAAAGACAGACTCTAATTGCTTCAGAATTTTCTCCTCAATATATAGGGGAATGGCTCTAAATAGATATAGCACCCTTGGAAACATCGCCATTTTTAAGACATTTACTCTCCCGACCAGCGAAAGATGAAGAGCATCCATCCTTTTCAGTTCTATCTCTATGGATTTTACGAGGGGGGGGGGTAATTCTCTTCCACTATCTTACCCACTGTAGCATTTATCTTAACCCCTAAATATATAGCAGAATCAACATACCTTATGTCGGGTCTTGGTATGTTCCTAGAGCAGATTATCTGGGTTTTGGATTCTTTCAGAAGATATCCAGAACCTTGACCGAAAGCTTTAGCCATCTGTACCAATTCTGGGTGTGCCTGCTGCGGGTCTGTTGTAATAACCGCCAGGTCATCAGCGTAGGCTAAGATCTTGTTTTCGTAGCCATTAAAAATCACTGGAGATATTCTAGGGCACTCTAAAATCTTCTGAATGAGCGGATCAATGTACAGAGCGAATAGTATGGGGGAGCAGGGACAGCCCTGCCGTGTCCCTCTACTTATCTTAAACGTAGCTGATTTCTCTCCCATTGCCGTAAATATCGCTTCTGGGTCTATATACATAGCTTTGATAGCCCTAACGATATTTGGACCAAAACCCCTCCCGGCCAAAATGCTCCAGAGGAAGCTCCACCCCACCCGATCAAAAGCTTTTTCTGCGTCGAGCAGGATCATGGCCATGCCTACCCCCACGGCTTCCTGGGCATCAAACAAAGTTATTGCTCTACGTGTGTGATCTGTCGTACCACACCCAGGAACAAAACCATGTTGCCATGGAGAGACAAGACCGCCTAAGATCCTGCCCAACCTCTTCGCCCAGATCCTTGAATATAGCTTGGTATCGGCATTTATTAAAGATATAGGTCGATATGACCCCAGATTCTCTGCTGGTTTACCTTTCTTATGAAAGACTATAATGTTGGTTTCTTTCCACGAATCGGGAACCACCCCAGAGTACAGTATCCCGTTAAAAAGATCTACTAAAAGAGGAGCGATCTCTTTTTCAATTGCTTTATAAAGCTCTGAGGGGAGACCATCAGGACCAGATGCTTTCCCTGGGGCTAATTCTCGCAGGGCAGATAAAACTTCCTCAGACGTAATATCCTTATCAAGTGCTATTCTTGTTATATCATCCAAACAAGGTCCGCGGGAAACACCCATCGCATCGGGAGCGAAACATCGCGGTGCTATTGCACCGCGATGTTTACATCGCATCGTCGTTAACATCGCATGCAACGATGGCGCGATGTCATTAACATCGCATGCAATTTCAACGCATGCGATGTTAATTACATATTGGCTAACTTCGAGTCTTGTGTTAATAATTGGCTAATGGAAATGATCGTAACACGGCTGATTGTAATCAAGGAGGCTTTTAATGACAGGGCTGATGTACAGGGCTTCGGAAAAGCTTCGTCGCAGAACCCGCTCAACACGGCTGATTGTAATAAAAGAGGCTTCAGAAAATGAGCGTAGCAGTCTGTCATATGTTACATTATTAAGCCACCCAATAAACATGCGCAGAACACGCTCAACACGGCTGATTGTAATAAAAGAGGCTTCAGAAAAGAGGCTTCAGAAAATGAGCGTAACAGTCTGTCACATGTCACATTATTAACCCACCCAATAAACATGCGCAGAACATGCTCAACACGGATGATTGTAATAAAAGAGGCTTCAGAAAATGAGCTAAACAGTCTGTCACATGTCACATTATTAACCCACCCAATAAACATGGCACAGAACACGCTCAACACGGCTGATTGTAATAAAAGAGGCTTCAGAAAATGAGCGTAACACCATGAAAATGAGCGTAACACCATCTTAAGGAGTCTTGTGGAGGCTTTTATTGACAGCCTGTCACATGTCACATGCCATTACAAAATGCATGAATGATGCATGTATGAGTGCTGGGTGGCTGACTGGGTGGATGGATGCATGAATGAATAATGGATGGATGCATGTATGGGGGCTGGGGGATGGATGGATGGACGGATGGATGGATGGATGGGTGGGTGTATGGGTGGATGGATGCATGAATGAATAATGGATGGATGCATGTATGGGGGCTGGGGGATGGATGGATGGACGGATGGATGGGTGGGTGTATGGGTGGATGGATGCATGAATGAATACTGGATGCATGCATGTATGGGGGCTGGGTGATGTATGGGTGAATGGATGCATGAATGAATAATGGATGGATGCATGTATGGGGGCTGGGGGATGGATGGATGGATGGGTGGGTGTGTGGATGGATGCATGAATGAATAATGGATGGATGCATGTATGGGGGCTGGGTGATGTATGGGTGGATGGATGCATGAATGAATAATGGATGGATGCATGTATGGGGGCTGTGGGATGGATTGGTGGATGGATGCATGCATGAATAATGGATGGATGCATGTATGGGGGATGGATGGATGGATGGGAGGTGGATAATGGCGGATGGCTGTCTGGATGGATGGATGGATGGGTGGGTGGGGGTGGATGGATGCATGAATGAATAATGGATGGTTGCATGTATGGGGGCTGGGTGATGTATGGGTGGATGGATGCATGAATGAATGAATAATGGATAATGGATGGATGCATGTATGGGGGCTGGGGGATGTATGGGTGGATGGATGCATGAATGAATAATGGATGGATGCATGTATGGGGGCTGTGGGATGGATTGGTGGATGGATGCATGCATGAATAATGGATGGATGCATGTATGGGGGATGGATGGATGGATGGGAGGTGGACAATGGCGGATGGCTGTCTGGATGGATGGATGGATGGGTGGGTGGGGGTGGATGGATGCATGAATGAATAATGGATGGTTGCATGTATGGGGGCTGGGTGATGTATGGGTGGATGGATGCATGAATGAATGAATAATGGATAATGGATGGATGCATGTATGGGGGCTGGGGGATGTATGGGTGGATGGATGCATGAATGAATAATGGATGGATGCATGTATGGGGGCTGGGGGATGGATGGATGGGAGGTGGATGATGGTGGATGGCTGTCTAATACCACATAATGCAGCTCATTTTGCTGACATTCTCTCAGAAACTCGTGTTAGCTGATGCAGATGAGTGGCCGTCTCTCGGCCAGTTCTTGAAGTAAACAGTGTGTCAGCACTTATTGTCACTGCCACATGTCCAGGCAGAACTCCTCGGTAGGGCCTCCAGCCCTCTTGAGGCTACCGTAGTCCACTCTGAAGCAGACAGCAGACGCCCTTCCAGGAAAGGAATGCAGGCTCTGTAGCTGAAGTGTGACACATATATTATGAAGGATTCATGCATAGCATTAGGCCATGCTGGCTGAATCAGGCACTAACTTCCCATTTCTCAATTGTTTGAACACGAATTTAAATTTCTCATGTGCCAGATTGTACCTGAGGTATGATTTTGAGGTCGAGTGCATCTTCAAAACGCAGTGAACTAAATTAATCAAAAAGTGATTTTTTTTAATTAAAATGAAACAAAAGTGCGCCAACAGCTGTCAAATAAAAGTGCAGCATGACCTGGCCGATAAAAGATGAATTGGGGAATTATATATCCTGCACCTAAGCTTTCATGACTGACTCTTCAGCCGCAAAACCACTGACAAACATACAATGAGCTGGTTATTCATAATTCAATAGGTCTGATCTCAGTGACATCCTAGTACTATGAGCTACACTGAAGGACACATTAGATGATCCTTTTCAAGAGCGCAAGGGCAAGTCTGTGTAGCAGACTATAGGGGAGGTCAAAAATCCAGAGTTCCAAATTGCAAAACAAAGTGGAACTTTGCAAACGAACGCATCACAGTTACTTTGATTTTCACGTAATTAGCTGCCAAAATGCAAGAAAGAAGGGGCTGTCGATAGGAGATAATGTCCATAAACATTAAGCGCTTTTCTTAATTAACATCAAGTAAAGGAAAATGCAGGTGTGAAAACAATGCTACAATTAAGTACGGCGATTCCCCAGTATTCTCTTGTTTCTGAAACGGAGACTTCTATAGAAATCTCAGCAAACTAGAATTAAGAAGTATGTCTCGGAAGGTAAATATTAACAGTGCATTCAGTCTATAAACGTCCAATATGATCGAGAAACACCCATCGGATTATTAAAGTGTGCCCTCAAACATCGCGTTGTCATGTCACGCGATGTAAAATCGCCGATGTGACACACGATCCAATTAAATGGCCGCATTTGCGGCGCAACTACGTGCGATAAGAAAACGGCCGATGTGGCTGCCTTTACGATGTAATGGCCGCGATGCTAACTGCCGCGATTGCATTGTTACCGATGGATCGTCATACAACCAAGGTCCGCTGTCAATACATCTCTCCTCCTGATCATTATTAAAAGGATCCTTCTCATATAATTTCTGATAGTATTTTTTAAATACCAATCTTTTATCTCTGTATATGTTATCCCTTTCTCTTCTATACATGCAATCGCATTCTTTGTTTTTTCCTGTCTGATCCGGAGTGCAAGCGCTCTACCAGCTTGCTCACCTGTTTCGTACCTCTTTGCCCTTGATGATTGGTACTCCCCTATTGCTTTCTGTGTAACCTCCTTCTGCAGTGCCGCTTTTACTGCCAGCAGAACTCCCTGACTAGCCTCAGTATTGCTGCCAGAAGCAATATCCTTTATATGTTGTTCTTCCGCCTCAGCTAATTTGACCATTAATTTCTCTACTTCGCTTCTATCTTCTTTTCTAAGCCTGGCGGCACAACTGATTGTTTCTCCTCTTAGAGCGGCTTTGAAGGCCTCCCAGACCCCATTCCGCGATGTGCTGTATCTATTTGCCGCAAAAAATTCACCAGCCCATTTATTCAAATGGTCCACAAATCTGCTATCTGCCAACAGCCTTCTTTCAAAGGTCCAGTTTGTTTTAGACCGTTCTAGCCCTCCCATATCGAAGTTTAGCAGCAAAGGGTTGTGATCCGAAATGACCCTTGGGAGTCTACATATCTTAACTTTTTTCAGATTCTAAAGCAGAGACAAAAAAGTAGTCCAATTTTGAATATCTCTGGGCTGGATTAGAAAAGTAAGTATAACCTACATTTGAGGGTTCTTTAACTCTCCATAGATCCTGAAGCCCATGAGAAGTTAACATAGATTGAACCACCTTAAAGACTCTAGGTTTTCTTCCCTGATACGATGTGCCCATCCCCCATTCAGATGAGATATTTAAATCTCCCGTGAATACCAGATGAGAGGGCCAATTTGTAAGCTCTATTTCTAGGAAATCGTAAATTTCAGAGTCGTCCTCATTAGAACCATACACCGTACAGATAGTTAAACCCAAATCCATCACAATAATCACCCATCTGCCATTACTATCTACTTTCACCTTCCTCGCTTTCCCTAAACTTTTCCTTCCTAGAATGGCAACCCCTCTGATTCTAGATGTTTGTGTTGTACAGGCTAATAATTCAAATCCATTTATAGAAAGCAAATTTCTCTTAGACCAAGGGAGGTGGGTCTCTTCTGTTATGTTTTACTACGTATGCTAATTTCTGTCTTTTCCTCCAATCATTTAATCCCCCCACATTCATTGTACATATATTAATGCGTGTCATCACTTTGAGTGTTACAACCTGTATCAAAAATCCTTTCAGATATCATTTTCCTTGCTGTCCTACGTTGACCCTTACCTATTCTGCACCATTCCTTCCTTTTTCCATTTTCTCTTTTCTTCTCACCCATCCTTCCCCCTCCCTTTCCCTCTCCCCCCTCCTCCCCCCCTCTCGCACCTCCACCCCCCAACCAGTCCCTGAGGCATCCTAGGACCAAGGGGCCCCAGGTATGGCCGATCGAGTGATCCGCGTATCACCGCCTGCTTGATCGCCTGAGAATTTTTATTTTTTTATTTTTTTAACCATATATCGTTTCAGATGGTTAGCTTTAGTATTTCCCCTCCTATTTTCTTAGTTCAGAGAGTTCATGCAAGTAAGCTTCAGCTTGGATCTCGCTTGTGAAGTTCTTTGTCGTTCCTTTATAGAGTACTCTCAGGCGCGCTGGATTCTGCAAAAAAACGGTTGCTCCAATTTTCTCAAAAGGGGCAAAAAGTTGTCTCAGCCTCCATCGGCGTTCAACCGTTGCATGTGCAAAGTCTGGACGGACAAAGAAGTTATTTCCTTGAAATTCTTTTCTGCTCGTTGGTCTAGCCAGGTCGTAAATTGCTTCTCTTTAAAGAAAGTTTCCGAAGCAAACCAGAATAGCTCTTGGGTACTGTTTTTCTTTAATAGGTCTTTTGGGGAGTGTCAGAGGGAAGCGGTGAGCACGATGTACTTCTCGTTCCAATTCCCATTTTGATAGTTCGGGCATGGAAGACTTCAAAAGATTTACAATATAGCCCTTGGCATCACTTCCTTCTGCGATTCCCAAGAAGCAGAGGTTGTTTCTTCTTCCCCGATTTTCAAGGTCCTCCACCTTTATCATTAGGTCTTCGATAATAGCAGATTGAGATTTTTCTTTACCCTGGAGTTTGATGACATCTGCTTCTAGATTTTCGGTGCGGCTCTCCACCGACCCCATCCTATCCACTATCTCCATACCGGTATTATCCACTTTCTGGATAGCGCCTTGGAGTTGTTGAATCGCGTCATGATTCCTTTGACTATCGGTTTTAACATCCGAATGAAAATCCTTTATAGTCTTCAGGATCTCGCTCAATGATGGTTCTGGAGAGCCTCCTAGTTTATCGGTATCAAGGTGATGTTGCTTTCCCTTACTTTTACTTAATGCAACTGCCCCATTTTTAGGATTTTTAAGTTCTATGTCTCCTTTCAATGTAGGAGTCGGACTTTTCCGGAGGGGTCTATGTTTTTTCTTTGTTTGGTCCTGGTTGCTCCCCTGATCCGTTGTTTCATCATCTAGTGGTTTGTGTGATTTTCTAAATTTGGATTTCTTCTTCTCCATTTTTTTTTTAGATGCCGAATCTCGACCCGGTTCGTTATTATTATTGATCTTTATATCGGTTACTTCCAGATTAGCGGTTGGAGAGTTTTCATCCTCGCTAGCCGCACTTGTGCCTCCAATTTCACTTTCAATTTCGCTAGTGATCGAGACCCCAGTTTCATAGATTTCGGAGTTGGATTCCTCTGACGAATCTTCGCCCCCAGCTTCTATTTCTTTATCAAGTAGAAAAGGACACTTGTATCTACAAACCCATTGGTTCACTTTGACAACCCTCATAGAAGCCAGAAGTTTTTACGATGCTGTATATTTGTTTGTCCGCCCCTCTTCTAGCGACATGGCATAGTCATTGGGTAGTCAAATGTAAGGTATGCCTGCCTCACCCGAGGCACCTCTGGAGAGTGTAGAAGTATCCAGAGATCAAAAACAGAGAGGTACAATGGCCAACCAGCGAGGGTATAGTTAAAAAACAGTATAAGCACCCAAAACAAATTTAATAAAGAAGGTGAATACTGTAAACTAAAAACCAATGGATATATTCGATAATCGTGTGACCAGATTATCATATACGTTGTTTTTTAAAAGTCGACATGTTTCAGCTCCTAGAGGCCCAGAAGGGTCGGTGGAGCTTTCGTCAGGACGTACACACAAAATTGTACTTACACTACTTGTGCAGTATTCAAATGCTTAATAGGCAATCATGGGAATATTATCCTGAATGCAAGGCGAAAATCACTCCCTCAGGATGCTTAGAGCCGCCGTTTTGTGGTCACCGCGACATGTGTTGCGCGCCGTGCTTGTGCTGGCTCTGCCCCTGGAAGGTCACACGATTATCGAATATATCCATTGGTTTTTAGTTTACAGTATTCACCTTCTTTATTAAATTTGTTTTTGGTGCTTATACTGTTTTTTAACTATACCCTCGCTGGTTGGCCATTGTACCTCTCTGTTTTTGATCTCTGGATACTTCTACACTCTCCAGAGGTGCCTCGGGTGAGGCAGGCATACCTTACATTTGACTACCCAATGACTATGCCATGTCGCTAGAAGAGGGGCGGACAAACAAATATACCGCATCGTAAAAACTTCTGGCTTCTATGAGGGTTGTCAAAGTGAACCAATGGGTTTGTAGATACAAGTGTCCTTTTCTACTTGATTACTAGAATATTGTCCTTGGGGAACTGAATGGGACAAGTATTCCTCATCCCTTCTTTTGATGAACGTCTATTTCTTTATCCCCAGCTTTGATTTGTCCATTAGCATCCACATAGTCCCGTTCTTGATCGATCAGATCCGTAGCCATTTCCGCCTTTTCTGCAGTAGTGCTGGTTGGGTTTATTCAATCACTAGATCTCTTATTGTTCATTACGTCCTTTAGCTTTCCATTATCGTTGAGAGTACTGCTACTGTCGTCTCCCTTGTCTCCTTCCTTCAGGGTTTCCTTTGAGAGTGGCGTAAATATGTTAGATATTCTTGGTTGTGTTTCATCGCACAAACCTGTTAGTTTTGCTGCAGCCTTCAAATTTTTAATAGTTTGCACTCTTTTAGCTTTTTTAAGCAAAAGTTCAAAATTCTCGTCAGCTTGTTCATTGGATTTCTCTCCTTCGTTGCATTCATTTAGCTGCACCTGCTTCTTCTGTTTTCCCCTTTCACCATCTCTCTCCTTCCCCTTCTCCTTCTCCTTCTCCTTCTCAGCATTTTTCGGGGCATTTTTGCTTTGACTTTTATTTTTACTTTTCTCCATGTTGTTTTTATATTTTGCCTTATCAGCGGTCGTGCCCTCTATACCTTCCTCTCCATTTTTGGCCTCTTTAACTTCTTGTGCCTGTGCTTTCAATCCTCTGGTTTCTGGTCTTCTAATGGAGCCATTATTTTTTAATTGTTGGCTAATCGGTTGTTTTAAGCTGCTTCCATGATCCACTGTCGCAACGTTTTTTGCTGTTGCTTTGGTTGCCTCTTTTGGCGCATTAGGTTCATTTACCTCAACCTCATTAGCTTCATCCTCTGAAAGTGCCTTGCTTATAGATTTACTCGAGATTGTTTCAGGCATTTTCTGTGCTGTCTGCACTATTTGTATTTGAGTTTGAGTTTGAGCATGTGGTGCAGCTGCCGCCATAGAAGCCCCCACAGGATCTTTGAGATTGAGATTGAGATTAAGGTTAGAAAGTAGTGACTTTTGTAGCAGTCTATGCTTGTTTTGGTTGTTTTGGTTGTTTTGTTTATTTTTAAATATTTTAATGAGAGGTTTCTCCTTGTGCTTACACCCCCTCCCAGATCTTTTTGAAATGACTATTTGGATGATTTGGAGTGTGCACTTATAAACAGTCAGGTTCCCTTTCTCCCCCAAAAGAGGGAAAAAGTGCATTGCTCCACAACCCCCCTCTGCGATAGAGCTCCTTTTTCCAGGTAATTTATTGACGCCCCTAGGCTCCCTAAGCATTGTGTACTGGGAGCGTGGCTTTCTCTTTAATAGCAATCAGCTGGCAGTGCTCTGATGAAGTCTTCAGTTTTACACGTTCCACACTCCGTGCAGCACGCAGAGCAAAGCAGAGCAGCAGCCAGTAACGGCAGTACAGTGGGCAGCACAGGCCTCCACCGCAACGCCCAACGCAGAGCACAGAACTAGAGAGCCAAGTGACCTGGACACCAAGGGGGAATCAGAGGAATCGCCCATGCTCCCAGGCGCCTCGCCGCACGCAACCACACACCGCTGCGGCAGCTCCCCCTCTTGTGATGCAATCGGCGTGCTCACTTCTCCAGCCTGCGGCACATCGCACTCATCAGTTCTTGGTCGCGGCGACCCAGTGCACTGGCCTTTACCGCACGATCCGCCAAAGCATCCAAGTCCAAGTCTCTGGTAGGGTTTTTTTTTCCTTTTCTCGCTGAATGCTCAACTGTCCATGATTATCTTTTTCTTGGGGGTATAGTTCAACACTCAGAGGCGCCTGCCTCAGCCATCTGGGCTTACTCTCAGGTCCTCAGAAAGCAGGATCGATGTGCCTCCTCACTCTGACGCCATCTTGCCTCCGTCCAGCAGGTGTCCCAAGTACACCAAAAACCCTTATCCTATCTGGCAGTTACTGGCCCTGATAGTCAGGAGGTGAAAAAGGTGGTCCTTCCAAATGCTACTGCAGACAGCTATGTCATTGAGATAGGCAGCTGAGAAGGCCTTCATTTTTTATGATCATTATGTTCAATTATATAGCAAAACAAAGAAAAACTGAAGTAGTCATTACACTTAGCGATATGTAGTGTTTTTTTACATTTGTTTTGTAAATCATGTATTTATTAGGTGGTAAGATAAAACAATACAGCAATATCATGTCTCTCAGAACTTTTACATGGCATCCACTCAGTTATCATATTGACTACGAGAGAGGGTCATATGCTTTCTAGCCTCTTTTTACTAATGCTATAAGGAGAAATAAAAGGGGGCAGAACAAAGGACATGAGTGGCAGGCCATGGCTGTAGGTGAAGTTGGGAGGGAGTGGCATACGATGACTACTGTATAGGAGACCCAGTAACTAAGGTAGAAGGGTAGGGAAGACAATGTGTTATGGTGGGTGTGTTGTGGAGTGATGGGGAGATCGGTAATAGTGGTAGTATAGGAGCTATGCAGTCAGGGTGGAAGGTTGACATTTTTGGTGCGCTATTGTGTTAAGAGGGTCAGCCAGAGTGGGGGAATAGGCTGTTTTCACAAATGTCCGACCTCTTCATAATGACGGGCATCTTCCTCCACCATTACCCATTTATGCACTGCTCCATACTGGGCCTCTAGTGGAGGGGCTGTTGGAGAGCGCCATTGTAGGGTGAGTGCACGTTTGGCAAGGAGTGCCAGGGAGGCAAACCAAATAAGTTCTTTGTGTAGTTTAAAGATGCCTAGTGAGCATACTTCACAGGTGTGTAGATCAGCCAGTTCCATGACTTCCCATACATTGTCATGAACCTTTTGCCAGTAGTATTGTATGGTCTGGCTGGACCACATATTGCACTTTAAGTCTGTGTCTAGTACCCGACAGAGTGGACAGACCACTTGCACGCTGGGAAAAGGATGTTTTGCTGGGGTGAGATATGCCCTGTGGAGAGGAAAGTATTGTATGTTCTTGAAATGAGCATTTCAGGAAACTTGTCTGGGGAATTCCAGGGCATGTGTCCATTCCTTGTCATGCAGCGTCCTCCCATAGTGTGAATGCCTTTGCAAAGCCAGGTAATGAGATGACGTATCCATGATGCCCCAAAGTGCACAGCAGGTGGGAACTACCTCTCTGTGGAATTAGGTGTGGGGAAGGTTGTAGTCCGACATAAGCTGGTCAAACAAAAGCACTTGTCCATCTGCAAAAAGGTTGCCCATGGTATAGAGTGACTGGGCCGTCAAAGGCACCATGTCTTGATGTGTATAAGTACAGAGGAAGTGTGAGAGGCCAAAAAGGGGGAACGCTGGGGTGTGAGCGGAGTATTCCTCGTTATGTGATATGCGCAAAATAGGCAAGTCCTGGCCACCGCTACTTGGAGCGGTCGTCCAGGAAGAGGCTTGGATTTGGGGAGTAAGACGCTGTGAGTTGTGGATGAGGAAAGGACTCCCTCCACCCCACAAGACTCTCCCATATACCAATGGCATTCCATCTTGACAACCTTCGCAGCTGAGCTGCTAAAAGTAGGTTTCAAACAAAGGAGCGCCCTGACCCCCGCGGTCCACCATGAGCTACAATTTCCATACAGCAACTCAGAGGCATATTTACAAGGCCCTATCGCCATCACAGTGACGTGATGGCGATAGGGGCCTCACTTTATTTACAAGGCAGCATTAAGCCACTTAACATTGCCTTGTAAATAAGGGCCCCTTCCACGCTATGCTTAGCATGAAAGGGAGGGCAAAGGGTGTTGCTGTGGGCCATCCACCGCAACACCAATTGATTCTGACTCTGCCTCCTATCTACAAGGGAGGCGTAAATAGGAAGCAGTGCCAGTATTAAGACCAGGGAAAACCTGGTCTTACCCTGGTGCAACAAAGAGAAAAGTTTCATCTCTCCTCGTTTTTGCTGTTATCATGGGTGCTGTGTTGTACAGCACACATGAAAACAGCAAAAGGCCAATGATTGTACCCCTTCCTGCACATAATCATTTAAAATAAAATGCTGTTTTGCAACGTCTGTGTGTGCTGCATTAAGCAGCACACTTGGAAGTTACACAGCTGCATTTAAAGATTGTTTTTGTGCTGGAAGGGGGACTTTGCTGTACATAAACAATCTTCCCATGAACGCAGACACCCTTGCATTATTGTGCAAGGGTGCCTGCGTTGGTGCTAGGCTGCTAAACTTCACATCAATGCAGGGTGAAACACAGGGCTGCACCATATTCTTGTAAATATGGTTCAGCCCCGCGTTTCAGAAGTGGAGGAGCGTGTCAGTATGCCAAGGAGGCTTACGACCCACTCTGCCATTTCTTTGTGAATATGCCCCTCGGTGTCTTGAAGCACCCCAAAAGAGGTTGCCTAATAGGGTGTTCAATTCTTCGAAGAATGAGCATGATGGGGAGACTGGCAGATTAGCAAAATAATACAGTTGCTGGGGTAAAATGCCCATTTTAGTGAGTGCTATCTGGCCAATAGGAGCGAAAAGAAGGGACTGCCAAAGTTGGATTTGGCATCTGATGCCAGGAAAGGCAGCACAAAGTTACTCTTGTACAAGTATTGTGGGGTATGGTAGAACTGTATACCCAGGTACCGGATAGCTGCTCCCTGCCAATGTTACGTTATGTTACTTGTACTTGTAGGGTGCAACTCTGAGGAGTGTCCCAACACGAGCCTGGAGAAAGAGAGAGAGAGCACAGACGTCAGAATATTCGTTTGAGTAAAAAGCTAAGTCTTCAATTTTTTTTTTTATATACAGAAGTCTTGAATGCTGCGGAGAGCCAGAGGGAGTGCGTTCCAGTCTGTGCTAGCTCTGACAGCAAGTGAGCTGCCCCCCACTCTAGTGAGACGGAAGCGGGGAGTATAGACCAGGAACTGAGAAGAAGAACAAAGATATCTGGCGGGGGCATTAAACTGGACCCTCTTCTAGGAGCGGCCGCCATCATACAATGCACGATGGACCAGGGCCAGAGCTTTAAACTTGACTCGATTGGCCACAGGCAGCCAATGGGGTGATCGCAAATACTGGCTGACACTGCTTCTCATCGGGATGTTAAAGACAAGTCTTGCAGCTGCATTTTAGACAACCTGTAGTTTATTAGGAAGATAGCCCGGCAGGCCAGCGTACAAAGCATTGGCGTAGTCGAGCCACAAGAGTATCAGGGCCTTGCTTACTGTTTCTTTAGCTTCTATAGGGAGAAGCGGGAGAAATTTATTTAGAGTTTTAAGTAAACCAAATCAATTGGCTGCTAGCTTCTTAATCTGGGTGGAAAAAGAAAGAGTTGCCTCAAACCAGGCTCCCAGATTTTTCGCGGGTTGCCCCGTTGCAGCTGGCATGGGAAAATCCACAGGCCATAGAGTTTCTCTGAACCGGGGAGGAAAGGACCCATAGAGAAGAATTTCAGACTTACCCTCATTACATTTGAGCTGTGCTAAGGAAAGTCATTGAAAGACTGCGGCGAGGCAATTTTTGGCCAGTAACGGAGAGCAGTTTGATTTTCCCCAGGTACACAGCAACTGAGTATCGTCAGCGTAAGCTATCATTTTGGCTCCCAGCTCTTCAGCCAAGTAGATCAGAGGGGTGACATGAAGGCTAAAAAGATGGGGGCTCAAGGAGGGCCCCTGCAGCACCCCAGGGGTCACCTCCTGAGGTGAGGAGAAGAACAGAGGGATCCAAACTTGCTGAATGTGCCCTTTCAAAAACAGATTTGGGCCAACTCACGGCAGCACCCAAAATCCCCATGTCCGCAAGCGGGTGAGCAACAAAGAATGGGGGACAATATTGAATGCTGCCGACAGATCCAACAAAATAGGAGCTGCCCTCCCTCCTGCATCCAAACATTGCCGAATAGCCTCTGACACCACCACTAAAGCCGACTCAGTGCTATAGGAGGCTCTGAATCCGGATTGAGCTGAATGAAGTAGGCAAGCACCCTTGGTGAAGTCGGTGAGTTGTTTATTGACCACCCTTTCACAGGCTTTCGCCATAATAGGGAGGAGGGAGGTTGGGCAGTAATTAACTGGGTTAAGCAGATCTAGCATTGGTTTCTTTAAGAGGGCAGAATCTTGGCCTGCTTCCATACGGAAGGAACAAAGGCCTCCTGACGGTCAAACTGATAAGTCTATTGGCTTCAGGGTTCACTGCCTCTAGCACCGAGACCAGGAGTAAGGCTGAACAGGGATCAGTAGGGGAGGCTGACTTTAGTGCCTTAAGGATCTTCAGTAACTCAGGAAGGTCAATAGGTGAGAAAGCTGTCAGGGAGAAGGGCCCAGTATGTAACCCCTCCAAGGGAGCGGGCCTGGTCATGAAGTGATCACATAAAATAAAGGAAGCCTGAATGGAGCAAACATTATCAATAAAGAAATTTGAAACTACTTCGCACCAACGTTTGACGAGGGGAGTGCAATAGAATCCACCCTAGGGGCCAAAAAGTTCTGGACGATGGAGAAAATTTCTTTAGAATTGTTCTTTGCTTGATCGATGCGATCCGCATAATAAGAGCTTTTGGCCTGAGCTATAGAGGTGTAGTACAGCTTCTGGACACTCCTAAGGTTCAATATCGCCAAAGGGCAATAGTTCAACCACCATATACGCTCTTCCTTTTTGCAGTGATGTTTCTGAAGCCTAAGCTCATGCGAAAACCATGGCTGGGCTGGTAAATCCCTGGATAGTATGCGGAGGGAAGTGGTGGAGGACTCGGCCACCGCCCTCTTGATCTAACTGGAAAAGTTTTCAAGAGTGTCCTCCAAATTAACAGAGGGGGTTGGTCTAGACTCAGCTAGAGCACAGCTGAAGGTCATCGGGTAGATTTTAGCAAAGGCCGGGCTATGCCGGGTATTGGTCAGGGGAGTACTACCCTCCAGAACCCAGGAAAAGCATGCTAGGAAGTGATAAGACCAGGGCAGAGGATCCTCCACCTTGATAAGGAAGTTGGAACAGATAGGATCAAGGATATGTCCACCTGAGTGTTTCGGTGCCTTGACCCATTACGTAAGCCGGACTAGGTTAAGAGAGTCAATGAATTCCCTGGTGTTTCCCACCTCATCTTAATCCAAATGGATATTAAAATCTCCCAAAAAGAGATAATTTGTGAACCGCAAAGTGTGGGGAACAATAGCATCTGCCAGCTTTTTAAGAAAAGGACCAGCGGGCCCCGGGGGCCAGTAAACCAGTGTGCCACCCAGCGAGACGTGTAGGGAGATAGTGACACTAAAATCGTGGACATCACTCGCTCCTAGCTCAGAGGACTCTTCACAGCGAAAGGCCCATTTATCCCTGAAGATGACCGCAACACCACCACCCCTCCTGACTCTGCGATCAACCTGTGAAATTTTAAGATCGCCAGGTATTGCCAACTCAATGATAGGGTTAGAAAACTCATTGAGGCAGGTCTCGGTAATAAATAATAAGTCAACCTTTTTATCTGACAGGAGATCAAAATTGTCCTGGTGATGTCTGCCTAGAGATCGGGCGTTTATTAGGGCTGCTCTAAACATCTGCCCCTTCCCACTGCCTCTGGAGCTGGACCCGGGGTGCTGGTGTGCATCCATGCCGGGGTACAGGGTAAAGCAACAGTTTTTGCACACAGAAGGGGGGGCTAACACCTCCCACCTGGTAGACTGAAGACAATGCTGAGGTCGAAGCTGAAGAAGATTATTGTGGCTATATGTCCGGTGGATAGAAAGCTCCAACGGTAAATGGGCGCGTGGCTGGCACTGGCCTCCGGGCCATCGCAAGTGGCCCACCAGAAGTGGGTGAAACACCTACTTCCTGGCAGGATCGACTTCCTCCACTCAATCACCAATCTTAATGGTGTGGTCGACCGGGGAGCGCAAACAGCGGGTAACCACTAGTGCAGGTAAGCAATTGTGAGGTGTAGCAGTAAAAAAGCTAAAAAGGCAGCAATCAGCGCACACAGACAAACTTCATAAGCAGGTTAAGAACAAGTTAAGAACAAATTAAAAAGTTAAATGCACGTATTTTAAAGGAATGAGTTAGGGCGAGTGTCACAGGCAGCGCTGTGTGCCCTCCTTCTTCAATTCCCAATGAAGGGGTGTTTCACCTAGGTGGACAGGGCATGCAGGTTGGGTCAGGTTGAAGGTGTATATGCCAGATTTCTCACAGTTCACTCGCAATCCAGCGGCTGTAGTGAACTCAGTGAGGGTATTTCTTATCAGGGAGTGATCCAAGGTAATATTTTGGAGGTATATCACTAGGACATCTGCATATAACGATACTGAGTGGGACCTATCTGCCAATGGTATGTCCAGTCTCGTCCCTCTGCCTACAATCGGATGGCCAGTGGCTCCATCGCAAAAGAGCAAATAATAGAGGCAATATTGGACAGCCCTGTCTGGTTCCCCGGTGCACCGGGAAAGAGGCCATCGGTGCAACCGAATCATACCCTAGAGGTTGGTTCAGTGTATAGTAACCTGGTATAGCCCAGAAGTCTGGGAACCACTCCCAGGAGGGTAAGTGCAAGGAAGCGGTATGGCCAAGTTAGCATGTCAACCGATTTCTCTAGGTCCAATAAGAGGCAGGCGGCCTTTGGGAACTGACCCTGCACGCAGTCCTGGAAATAGAAGAGACAACAAATATTTTGTGATGTACTGCGCTCCGGGATAGACATGGTTCAGTTCTAGGAGGATTCAGGTGTATCGATTAGCAAGGATTTTCCCAAGTATTTTGTATTCCACACCCAGTATTGCTATTGGGTGATAGGATGTTAATCACAAGGGGTCTCTGCCCAGTTTGCATAGAGAGAGCAAAAGGGACTCATGCAATGAGTGGTGGAGCTCCCCTGGCGATAGCGAAGTCTTTTACATCACTGCCAGTTGGGGGCCAAGAGTTGTGAGAAGGTGCTGTAATATTCTAGCGTAGGCGGCCTAGCCTAGGTGCTTTGTTGCGGGCACGATCTCGAATAGCTTGTTCCATGTCTTCCATGGTGATTGCACTGTCAAGAACCTGTTGGTGGAAATTAAAGGCAGGCCAATCCCAGCGATGAAGCTTTGTGAGTACACCTCCAGAGAGAGTGCTGGAGCACTGTAAACTGTGGAACAGTAGTCATAAGAAGTCTGGAGGATCCCCTTCTGTATGAGAACTGTGTTGTCAATAGGCATATTATCTCGGTGATTGTGCGATCCTGTTGTATCATCCAGGTGAGAAGGTGATTGGCCTTGTTGGTCTCCCTATGCACTTTTGCCATGTGGGCAGTAAAATTAAAGCACCAGAGTTGATCCAATAATTCAACTTACAATGTTTTGGCTGTAGTGAATTGTGCAATCAATCCAGAATTGCCATCTGCTGCCTTCCCCAATTTGGCAAGCTTTTGTTTGACAGTTGTAATTTTCCTATCGAGTAACCTTCTGACCCCCACTATCTGTTGCATGCATTTCCCTTGAAGCACCACTTTAAATGCATCCCACCTGACCATTCTAGTGGATGCCGTGTTGTGGTTGTCAGCAAAGTAATTTTGGAAATTGGTGCCTTGCTCAGCACCGAAGACGGGGTCTTCCAGGCAATCAGGCTAAGTACGCCAGGCTGGCGTTGGTGGTCATCCAACAGAGGCCAATTAAATGTGCATCATGGTCCGAATCTCTGCGTCTCAAATAGTCGGTGTGATATATCTGGGCACCAGGGAGGGCGAGCACAGGAATCGGTCAAGGTGCATGTGCAGCTGATGGGGCATCGAATAAAAGAAGTAAACCCTTGCAGCAAGGTTATGGAATCGCCATACATCTAATAATGACCAATGTTGTGCCCCATTCCAAAATCGCTATGGCTGCTTGTGGGGGGCAGTAAAAGGGTATGTGACCTGCTTGGTCGAGGTCCAATACACAATTATTATCCCTACCAAGGATCCAGGGAGGTGCCGTATTGTGGGCTAAGATCATAGAAAAGGCATCCCAGAAATGTCCCTGGTCAGGGTTAGGAGTGTATATGTATCCAAGGAGTAAATGTCGACCATCAAGATGTCTCTCAAGGAATGCATATTGCCCCTCTTTGTCTATAATAACATATTGCACCTGGAAGGGGACACCTGGTCGAATCCAAATGAGGTCTCCCTGTGCATACGCTGAGTATGTGGTTGTGTTAATACAGCCCCCAATGCTAATGCAGGCATACAAGTTCTTCATTTTTTGTGTGTGTCTCCTGCAGTAAGATAATATAGACGTTCTGAAACTTTACGGAGGAATAGATTGTGTATCATTTGCACACCATTTTCATTCTGCATACGTGAAGTGTAAGGAGGCGGAAATCAGAGTTTGTTGGTAGCATGTTTTTGTATGGTTGGTGGGGGATATGGATGGGGGTTCATTAATGGGGTGGCACCCCATTGGTATCATTCTGCCATCCTGTAGGGGGTATGTATTCCAGCTCTGCCATGGTAGTCCAATCTAGGAGGAGTAACTGAGGGTAAAGAACCATGGTATGGTGAATAAAGAAAAAGGGAAGGCCTACGACAACAGGCAGTACACCCAAACCAGTTGTCTATATTTAGAGTCCTAAGGTAGTACTGCAGGTGACCAAGTTTAAGTGGCAGATTTGTCGCACATGAGCCCATATGTCTAAGAAGAATGGAGGGATGTGGGTCTCCTTCCAGTGGACACAGGCGAGGTCTTCAAATGGGATATCAGGGACAAAAGGGCAGGACAATGCGCTGTGCAACCTAGGAGAGGGTCACTGGGGAGGTCACATGTAGGATGTGCATGCCAGGTGCCCAGCGAGGTGCCCAGAGGAGGGTGAAATTGGTAGAAGGCACCCAGTAGAACCAGGATGAGGCATTATGAGTGAAGGTCGAGTATATAAGTTACAGTAAATCACAGCATCACAGCATAGCAAACATAGGAGAGCGTAGACATTTTTAGTACATTGGGCAGGCTGCTTCAAGTTGATATACTTAGACGAATATGTCTGTGGTTTGCGGTGTCACACTTTGAGGAGTCAGTGAGCTTTGCTGAAAGTTGTCTGGCAGGAGAGTGTCATCATCTGTGATGAAGATATGTGAGTCCTTAGCATCATTAATGTCTGTGGTGCTGGTTGCCAAGGTGGCAGCTGCTTGAAGGGCTTCAGTCAAAGATGCTTTATTCAGTATGTAAAAAATACAACCATATAGCAACAGACATAATAAACATCAATAAAAATTACACTATTCTGGAACATGCTTCCGCTAAAATGTAATCACAATGTATCAGGATAAAACGCGAAAACCCTGTACAATTATTTCTGTATGTAATATACGATAGCAGCATTTGTAGAACATAAGCATTATGCCAATCTAAGAATGCATAGATTATGATAGCAGCAATTATACGGCCTTCAATTATGTGCAAATATGCTGATAAAGTGCTAAGTGTCAATACCGTATCGATGTATGTGCAAATTGGCCTGATCAAAAGCAAGGTTCAATAGCAACCTTCCTAAAGTGCAATATGCAAATTAGCAGCACTTAGTCTAACTATGTACAATTAAAATAAAGCAAAGTGCAAGTGCTATACCATTCTAACAGTGCATATTATACAGTAGCAGCAATTTATACAGCATTCATGTATGTGCAAATTAGCATGATAAAGTGCGAAGTGTCAACAACATCTTCCTTAAAGTGCACAGTACATTTAGCAGCTAAAGAAATTCATACAATAATTGATTTTCTTACAGAGATACATTTTAAAATATAGGTGGCCACATGAAAACATACGTCTGGGGTCTCTAGATTAAACAATAATTGCATCGCTGTTTGTGTACCTCGCGTATT
Source organism: Lissotriton helveticus (assembly GCF_964261635.1). Lineage (NCBI taxonomy): Eukaryota > Metazoa > Chordata > Amphibia > Caudata > Salamandridae > Lissotriton > Lissotriton helveticus. The sequence continues at coordinate 1,375,028,723 of NC_136069.1, read as the reverse complement.
GTATTTTAAAAAGATGGGTTTCAGATAAAATTTTCTAAAAAAGGTATAAAAGTTACAAAATAACATAAAATGACACGTGCTCTGTTTAGATTTACCGTCACAAGGGCACAAACAAGTGCCGGGTTTTTTGGCCACAGGAAAAGCCACAAGGTGATGCACAATTCCTAGGCGGAGACGGGTTAATACAAATCGATGGGAAATAATACTAACTGTTGCAAGGTAAGATTGAAAGCCTTCGTTGATGTTGTATTGCTGGTAGAGATTGAATGTACTTTGTTTTGCATATTTTTCCATTCTAATCCCAGCTGTATACTTCAGAAATGAGACTTTCAACTCCCGCTTCGATAGTGTGGAAACTATTGTTAAGTTATTAAAAATGTCCAAACCATACAATGTTTTGTACCAGTGTTGTATATGACTCAGCCAAGGGATATTCGATCGGCGGTCAAGTTTAATACAATCGGTTATTACGTCCTGCGTAAACTTTGTCTCCTCCTTTGCCCAAATTGAGCGCCATAAGGAAAGAGGGCGGAGAGCGATTAAATCATTAACATGGTTCATATCTAGTTCCCTATGTATTAACTCAGTTGAAGCCGTAGCCGGGGCACTGATTAATCGTTTTAAAAACACATTCTCCTTGCCCTGAACCAATTTGGCACTCTGTGCATCATACCCCCAAACCCCGGCCCCATATATGGCTGAAGAAATACATCTTGCATTAAATATGGTTAGCATTTCGTAAATTCTGCGATCCCCTAATTTAGCAGCAAATCTAAAGATACAGCTTGTGTTCCTGACCATTTTAAAAAGAACGCTTTTTTGTTCATTTACCCATCTCCCATCTCCTGAGAAGGTGATGCCTAAATAACAAAAACTACTAACAGATTCTAGTCTCTCCCCTTCTAAAAAAATGGGCTTGCATTTTCTTGGTCTCTTACCGCACACCATTGTAACCGTCTTCCCTTTATTAATTTTCAATTTCCTACTTTCGATAAATACGTGGAATTGGTTAATTAAATGTTGCAGTCCATTATGGGTCCTAGAAAGGAGAACCGCGTCGTCCGCGTATAAGAGGACTGGGATCGGGTTACCATTAATGATGGGAGCATCTGCATTAGTCTGTCTTAAAGTTATATCAACCTGATTTATAAAAAGAGAAAACAGTAGGGGGGCGAGTACGCATCCTTGTCGGATACCTCTCCTGACTTTAAAAAAAGGGGTGCACTCACCATCTGTTCCAAACCTAACTTTACTGGATAAATTATTATACAGACGGGCAAGCAGATGGATAATTTCAATAGGGGCACCCAGTGCCAATAGAGTGGGCCAGAGCAGTGCGTGTTCCACCAGATCGAATGCAGAACTCAAGTCGGCAAAGCACAGGTAGAGATTACCGGTTTTGGCTTTGGTATACTTGCCGACTATGAGTTCCAGGTTCACGCACTGCTCCATTGTACCCATTCCCCTACGGAACCCATACTGGACTGGGGACAAGATGTTTTTCTCCTCAGCCCAGGCTTCCAATCTCACTAATAGGGCACGACTAAGGATTTTAACTGTCGAGTCCAAAAGTGAGATTGGACGATAATTTCGGGCCTCCGACCTAGATCCTTTTTTGTAAAGGGGTATAATGATTGACTGTCCCCATGTCAGTGGTAAGCTATCTTCCACCGCAGCATTGAAATAACGAGTTAAAATTGGGGCCCATAGGGACATTTCATGTTTGTAGAAATCCATGGGTACCCCATCAGGCCCAGGTGCTTTACCCCCCTTACTGTTTTTAATTGCCTCTGTGACTTCGTTCAGAGTTAAAAACAGCTGCATTTTCAGCCATTTAAAACATGATAATGTGTCTATATTAAAAGTAGACCCATCTGAATTAAAATCAGAGTTAAAAATCTCTGAAAAATGTGCAATCCATGCGAGGCAGCTGACATGGGAACTGACTTCAGGAGTATTATCATTCTTTAGGAAGGGGCCATTGATAGTTTCCCAGAAAAGTTTATGATTTTTAGTTACAGCGGCCATATCAAGTTTGTTCCAGGCATCGTTTTGCAACTCCTTTTTCCTGGTTGCTAGGGCCAACTTATAATTAGTTCGTACTTCTCTAACTCTTTCTTTATCTCTTGGTTTATCATCAAGCACTCTTTTTAGTTTTTTTAGGGTCTGAGCACAATGTTTGTCAAACCACACAGTTTTATTTCTTTTAGGCTTTCTGTTTCTTATTACCAAAGAATTCTCGACTGTACATGTAATTTTCAAAAAATTAGAGAGTATGGCGGGCGCCGTCACATTTGGTGCAAGGCAGTAATCAACCTCTCTGGTACATTTACAAATAACATCCTTCGTTAATTTGTTAGGGTCAATTTTAATCCATTTAATTCTCATGCCATTTAGTCTCACAGCAGTGATCCCTTGGACAGGCCTGCCATGCACGATAGTTTTTGGGCCCCAACCCATTAACTCCACTGAAATGCTATTGTGATCACTCACAGGCTGCTCTATTACCCAAACATTGGAGTAAACGGAGCCGTTAGACACCAAAATATGGTCAATATTCGATTGGGCATCTCTCCCCCTAAATGTCGGGCACTTTTCATTGCTTTTATTCTTTGTGCATTCAAGCAGCTCCAAATTTAGTTTGGCTATCAAGTTATTCAGTGCGCTACCATAATTACTGTGCGGGAAATGATTAACGAAGGCACTGTCACCCCCCGCATGCTCTTCATGATGACCACAAATCCCCTTCCGAGCGTGACTACAAGCTTGGATGTTAAAATCACCTGTCCAGAGTATTGCAAAATTATTCTTTGAAAGAGCAATTGCCGCTTCAATTGCACATTCGACATCTGGGACAATCTTATCCCGATTGGGACCCACAATATTATTATAAAAGTTCACAATAATTAAATCCCTGCCATGACTGTGTGTTAGACGCAAGACTGACGCATGCTGGCACACTACTGTATGTCCCCCAACATTAAATTCCGTTAATTTTGTCGCAACCAGAGTCAGTAGGCCGCCCTTTGCTCTACCAGCCTTAGATGCTACTGCTGCCACGCAATAGGAGGTATAACCTTCAACTTGTATTTGTTCTCTATGCCACGTCTCTTGTAAGCATATTATATCATAACCACATGTAATAAAGTTGTCCCAGAACGGGGTACATAGTTTTGCAGCAATTCCCGCTACGTTCCAGGTAGTAATTATAAGGGAGTCAGCATGACTGCCTCCTGTACCTTCAGGGTGGTTAGACAAAGATGATGTTTCTAGACTCACTGTCATATTAACATTAACATTTGTCACAGTTACATCATTATCTATGCATGACACATTGTTAAACAAAATTAACTTTGGCTCAGTTACAGCTTTTACACGGCTTTGGTCCCCCAACTCTTTTTCCATAATTACTGTATCACCCACTACGGCACTTTCGGGGTGCGGGGCCATAGATGAAACATTCAGTCAATCATTCTCCTCTAGTGAGTTGAACAACTGAAATCTGTTGGAAGTTGGAACCAAAAAGTTGTCATATATATTAGGCAGTAAAGGGGGGAGAACGGGGGCAGCATTAGGACAATTGATAAGGGCAACTCTTGGATGCTGGAAGGTATGTGTAGTAGGTTGTCTTCCTGACTGATTCCTATAAAAATAATCAAGTGGGAACAGCGTGGTGTTATATTCATGATTCGATGGCATGGGTGCATGTAAAATCGAATCTCTCGCCCATTCAGTAGTCCTAAAATTTATAACTATACAGTCCCCATTTATCTCCTCTTTATTTGGTCCCACCCAACCTACCCTCTGTGTAGTTATAATCTCACATGCCCCTCGTATTGGGAAGCCACAGTTTTTCAGCAACCAATGCAGGGTTTTATTTTTTACGGTTTCCTGATTTTCAAATTGGGTGGGCAGCAATTTGGGAACATTAGCGAGAATCGCTACATATGGTCTACATTCTGGTGGCAAATTAATTGTGGCTGGGATGATGTTATTAGTATGGCGCCTTGGTACTGGAAAGTTCTTATTGTTAAGGACGAGGTCGCTGATGTTCCTCTGACCCCCAGTTACTTTCTGCCCATCTATTATGTTGGGGGCGGTGATTGCTGGCCTATGCATTCCACTTACAGATGTTACCGAATTCGCCACCGTAGTGGACACACTTGGGATTCGGGTTGCTGTACTTGATGTGTTTTTGCTCAGACTCCCTGAATGTACATTAGTTGTATGGGATCTGGCTTGCGTGCCCAGATGTTCTAGGACATCCAAATTGGCTATACCCAGTTTTTCTAGGTTCTCTACTTTTTTTACTTAAGATTTCTAGAGATTTCATCACTGGTGCAATATAGGATTTTACCGTTTTGTCCAGATATGCTACAAGTACCTCGAAATTAGTTGGAGTTAGTATTTCCTTTGAGTGTGTATCCTTTAGGTGTGTACCTCCGCTACACTGGTGTATCTCACCCTCTCTTTCATAGGTTACTGAGGTTTGTACTGCTCTCTTCTTTTTCCTTCTATATGTTTTACCCTGCTTATTGATTATCAACCTTTTTCTACTTTGGTTATATTTTCTTTTAGGTGGGGCAGAATCACAATCAATTTCACTACTTAACAGACTGATGTCGCTAGTTTCTACAATTGAGATAATGGCATTAGTGTCACAACCATCCAGTTCCCCTTTGTCAAAAGGCACATCAGTCTGCGTTAGGGGCTGCGGTGTTACGCTAGCTGACAGGTCAGGTGTTATTGACAGTCTGCTCTCCCTAGTACAAAACACAGTGGGTTCTAAAGGTTGTAGTACATCAGGTTGAATTGGGTCATACCTTGGCATACCTGCAAAAGATTGCAACAAAAGAGAGTCATGTGATATCGTTGTTTCATTTGTTACGCTAACATGTGTATTGGTAACTTTTGGCGATTGACTTATTAAGCACATACTGGCTGGTAAGGAAAGTCTCCTTTCTGTGTTTTCAATAGCGTTAACAACAATCCCAATTGTTTGTTGCAACATTCTGTCAATTGCAGTTAGGGTAGGTAAAGGAGTTGGCACCAATGTTTGTTTTCTTGTAGCGGAACGTGTGTGAATAGGTGTTTTTCTTACCGCCGCTCTGCTTTTACTTTTACCCTCCATCAGGAATGTAACAGACCGTTATTCTTTTATAGTCAAGCACAGTATGGGATTACCTTAGTTGTGCAAAAGGTGGCGAAGCCAAGGGAGGTAGCCCGGCCCGGCCTCCTGCGGTCTCTGAGGGCCTCAGAGGGCCCGCCCTTTGCCCGGGCTTAGCCCGGCGCTGCCGCGCGCGCTCCCGCGTCGCGGGAAACGAGCCTCGATTTTGAGCGCCTCCTGGCGCTGCGTCCATTGACGCGACTTCCGGTCGCAGGGGGTGATGGGATTTGTAGTTTGTAACCTCCCTTGCGCTCTCCACCACTCGGCGGCCGCACCCCAGGTCTCACAAGTGCGGCGGCGGAGGGAGAGCGGGAACCGGAGCTAGCTGACCGATGGGATGGTGGTTGACAGAGTGGCTACAGCGGGCAGGTACCACAGACTGCTAAGGCGGCTTGAAGGGCTTGATGTTTGGCTTCTATGATTTGTTTCCAGGTTCAGGTTGCAGATTCAGAGGTGTAATTGGGGAGGATCGGGATGATGGGATCCGTTAGGGTATCCTCTGTTGATTCCGGTGTGGCTTGGTAACTGGTGAGGGCTGGGTCGGAGGATTTGGAGCCCCTATGCCATAATGTTTTTCTGCCCATCCCATGCCTCTTTGAGATCTGTGAATAAGTGATATGTGCCATGCACCATAATCTTGAGGCATGCCAGGAATAGGAGTGCGTATTGGACACATAATTGTTACAGGTAGTGTTTGATTTCGAGGAAAGAGGTTTGTTGTTATTGAACTGCACTGATATAGTTAGGTAACACCATGATCACTTTGTCTTCAATCTGGAGAGAGCCAGTGCAGACAGCAGCATTTAGATTTGCATCTCAATCTTTAAAGTGTAGCAACTTTGCCAACCTTTGACGTGGAGAGGAGCTAGGAGGGTTTTTACAGTCGGTATGCGGTGGACTCTCTCCAGTGTGAAGAAGGGGGAGAGGTCAGAGGCCAGGGTGAAATACCTGAACCAGGTCTCCAAGTAAGTAATGGGATCTAGTCCCTCTGCTGCCTGCAGCAGCCCCAGTAGTCTTATGTTGCTCCTCCGAGATTGACCCTCTATTTCCTCTGCTCTCTCCTTCAGGTAGCGGACTTGATCCTGCACATCATAGATAGCACACTTGTTGTCTTCCACTGCTGGTCCTCCTCCGTGACTTTAACCGAGAAATTTGGATGATCATCTCAGGGGAAGCTGAGCTCAGTAGTCAGTGTGCCAAACTGCATCTCCATTGTGTTAAGGGAATGTCCAATGGCAGCCAACACCTGGTCGAACCGATCAGAGGTTGACATCTGTAGAGCAGAGTCCACCATTGGTGTGTCTGGGATGGCTGAGGGTGGAACTGCGCTGTTGGAAGATGGGCCTGGAGTGGTTGACCAGAGTCTGCCCATGATGAGGAATCAAGAGTGACTCCTTGCCCAGGCAATCTTATGATTCAAGGATGTGTTCTTCTAGCCTCTCTCCTTTGAGGGAGATCATCTAGAGCAATCCCGACCTGAGAAAGTTTCTGTAGGGCTGGAGGATGGCATCAGTGACTGTGGAGGTTGTCCCCTGTGACCGCAGACACCAGTTCCAATACTAAAGTGGATGAGGTGATAGAGTAGATGGTGCTGTGTTCAGAGTAGAACTCAAGGGAGATGTCTAGTAGTTTGTGCGATACCCTCTTCACCCACGTGCATCAATTGAGTATAGAACCAGGAGAAAGGAGGGATCCCCAGTGCATGACCGGTAGCGCTTAAAATGTGCTTCACAAGGGTGGTAAGCAATTTGGTACGGTACAGTGGTCTAGTCAGTTCGCACCAAGTACTTAACGATGCTGCCCATTCACCCGGGGGCACACTAAAAGTGGGGGGGGGGGAAAGAAGCAATAAGGATCTGGCACTGGGCCCTGTGGTTTATGATGCTGCTGGAGAAACTCTTGAGAGGCAGTCCAGACTTAGATGGTGCGCTTAGTCCCCAGGATAGCAATCTTCAATGGGAGCGGTCCCCCTTGAGTGCACTGATCTGAGCACCAAGGCAAGAGAGAGATGTGAATTGGCTCTGGGGGTCAGGCCGGACAGGAGGGGCCATGGCGTGCTGCGAGCCCCACACTTTGCAGTGTCAAGGGCTGATGTATGCTGTGCCAGCCCTTCCTCATGCTCTGATCTGAGCACTGACACCTGGGAGAGGGGAGGTAGTCAGGCACCCCCGATCTCACTATGCACTGCCTCCGCAGGCCAGGGTCACCCTCAATAGGGAGAGAGGGCAGGGGCCCCACTAAACATGGGCCTGGGAAGGCTGTTGTGAGGGGCGAATGTGTGGAGGGCCTGGGGGCCATCACATCAGGAGGGGCCCCCACCCTTCCTCACCTGGGGCCCCCAGCATTAGTATTTTCCACCAGGGGAGGGTCTGCCCTGGCAGCACAGATCGCAACTCATCCTGCATCTAACAGGGCCAGGTGAGTGCTGGTCCCGGGGCCACTGGAGGCCCCAGCAGGGTGTTGGGGTGGATGGGGGAGACTGCGGTTGCCCCCCCCACCAGCCAGGGCACCTCCTCCAAGAGGAAGGGGCGTCTTCCAGCATTCAGTGGGTCAGGGGTGCTGCCATATCAAATGGGGGGACCTCCACTCCTCACCTGGGGCCCCTTCAAGTGGGGTCATCTTCGGATCACCTGCTCTGGTTTTCCAGGCAGTAGCTAGCCTGCATCTGTTAGGGCCAATCAGGAGTCTGGCCCTGGGCCGCAGCAGACCCCATCAGCATGCAGGCAGCCAGAGGTGTCATTGCGCCCAATGGGGGCATCCACTGTCCCTCATGCAGGGCCCCCGCCTCCATATACTTCACTGGTACCAAGCTCAGCACTGGGCCACCAGCTCGTGGGTTCTGGGTTGCATGCCGTCTTGCGCCGATCAGGGCTGGGTGACCTTAGGACCAGGGCCTAGCAGTGGCATGTGATGGTCCGACTGGCACTGCAAAGTTCACCTTAGAGAGAGTCAAGGGGGTGTCCCCACACATAGGCAGCCTCAATCTGTCCACCGGCGGTGGTCCGAGCCCAGCTGATTGTTGATTTGCGGGCTGGTGAACAGAGCCTCAAGGAGTAATGTACGTTCTCTTCTTTGGCTTAGGCACTCCCCCTTGCAGCTGAATAAGGCTTCCATATCAGCAAATACCTAGTCCACGAACGTCTGGAAAGTGGCAGGGGCATTCTTGAGTCCAAAGGGCATCACTTCAAACTGATAGTGGCTCTCTGGAGTGGATAAGGCTGACTTCTCCTTGGCACCTTCTGTTATGGTGATCTCCCAGTACCCTGATGTAAGATCAAAGGTACTTAGCCCCATCGCCGCAGGGCTAATTCCCACGCGGCGCGGGGGGAGGAGGGCTGCGCGCGGCGCCCCTGTGCTGATAACGAGCCCGGCTCGTCATGCAGCACGGTGGCACTGTGCTGATTAGCCATGCCCGCTCAATGGAACGCCCAGCACAGCTGGGTAATTAACCCCGCGTGGGCGTTGCTCGAAGGTCATGACGAGCAAAGCTCATCATTAGCAGAGCGCCACCGTGCTGCATGACGAGCTGAGCTCATCATCAGCATGCAAGAGGTTAAGTGCAGGGCAGCCCCTAACCTCTCAATAAGCTCATCTGCCCTGGGGATGGGATGAGCATCAGGCTTTGTCAAATAATTTTGCCTTCTATAATTCACAAAGCAACTCAGTTCAGGTGTGGTGCCCACTGGGGTAGCTTTTGGTAGAAGCACCACAGGACTGGACCAGGGGCTGCCAGAGGTCTCTATCACCCCCATTCCAACATCTTAGAGACTTTGCGCTTGATGCTGGCCCTCACCTAATCTGACAACCTGTAAGACTTATTCTTAACAGGGAGGTTGTCCCTTGTGCCCACATCATGGGTACACATGTGGGTAGTATCAGGAATAAGGGAGAACAGAGAGGACTACTGTCCCAACCCTTGGTAACAGTCCCTCTGCTGCTCAGGAGTTAGAATGGGGGAAAGGACTACTCCTTCCATAGAACCATCCTTATCCTTCGAGTCCAAGAGGTCAGAAAGAGGTTAAATCTCCTCTATCTCTTCTCCATATCAATCAATCAATCAATCATGGCATTTGTATAGCGCACTACTCACCCGGAAGGGTCTCAAGGCGCTGGAGGAGAGGGGACCGTCACTGCTCGAAGAGCCAGGTCTTGAGTTGCCTCCTGAAGGAAAGATGATCCTGGGTTAGACGGAGGTGGATGGGGAGGGAGTTCCATGTATTGGCTGCCAGGTAGGAGAAGGATCTTCCACCGGCGTTGGCTTGGCGGATGCGTGGAACGGCTGCGAGGGCGTGGTTGGTCGACCGTAGCTGGCGGGTGGGCATGTAGAAGGTCAGACGGTCATTGAGGTACTTGGGGCCCAGGTCGTGGATGCCTTGTGTGCGTGGGTGAGGAGTCTGAACGTGATCCTCTTGCTGACGGGGAGCCAGTGCAGGTCTCTCAGGTGGCCGGAGATGTGAATGTGTCGGGGGATGTCCAGGATGAGTCGGGCGGAGGCGTTCTGGATGCGTTGGAGTCTTTTTTGCAGTTTGGCTGTGGTGCCGGCGTAGAGGGTGTTCCCGTAGTCCAGCCGGCTGGTGACGAGTGCCTGGGTGACCGTCTTCCTGGTTTCGGTGGGGATCCATCTGAAGATCTTTTGGAGCATGCGCAGGGTGTTGAAGCATGATGACGATACGGTGTTAACTTGTCTGGTCATCGAGAGGGAGGAGTCCAGGATGAAGCCCAGGTTACGTGCGTGGTCCGTTGGTTTGGGAGTGGAGCCCAGTGCAGGGGGCCACCAGGAGTCGTCCTAGGCAGAGGGAGATGTTCCCAGGATGAGGACTTCCGTCTTATCTGAGTTCAGTTTCAGGCGGCTGTTCTTCATCCACTCTGCGACGTCTTTCATCCCTTCGTGTAGGCTGGTTCTGGCGGAGGCTGGGTCGTTGGTGAGGGAGAGGATGAGCTGGGTGTCGTCGGCGTAGGAGATGATGTTGAGGTTGTGTTGGCATGCGATGGCTGTGAGAGGGCTCATGTATACGTTGAAGAGGGTGGGGCTGAGGGAGGATCCTTGTGGTACGCCTCAGAAGACTTCGGTGGCCTCGGATCTGAACGGGGGGAGGCGGACCCTCTGGTTTCTTCCGGCGAGGAACGAGATGATCAACTCCAGAGCCTTCTCTTGGACACCGGTGTTGCTGAGGCGCTGCACTAGGGTGTGGTGGCAGACGGTGTCGAATGCCGCGGAGAGGTCCAGGAGGATGAGGGCCGCTGTTTCTCCGTTGTCGAGCAGGGATCTGATGTCGTCAGTGGCTGCGATGAGGGCGGTCTCGGTACTGTGGTTGGCTCGGAAGCCGGACTGCGAGTGGTCGAGGGATCCGTTCGTCTCGAGGAAGGCGGCAAGCTGTCTGTTGACGGTCTTCTCGATGACTTTGGCAGGAAAGGGGAGGAGCAAGATGGGGAGGAAGTTCTTGAGGTTGGTGGGGTCCGCTGTTGGTTTCTTCAGGAGGGGGCTGAGCTCGGCGTGCTTCCAGCTTTCCGGGAAGGTGGCGGTTTTGAAGGAGGCGTTGATGATGTCTCTGAGTTGGTGTGCGATGATGGAGTCGGCCTTGTTGAAGACGTGGTGGGGGCAGGGGTCGGTTGGCGATCCGGATTGGATGCTGTTCATCCGGAGTGGATGCTGTTCATCGTGCGGGTGGTGTCTTCGGTGCTGACTGGGGTCCAGGCGCTGAGGGTGGTCATGGTGCCTGGTGATCACAGACCACTCTAAGTGGGGTTGAGGCGATTAATGTGAAGCACCCTGTGGAGTTGACTGGGGCTCTTAAGGTCTACCAGGTAGGTGGACTCACCCTTCTTTTGCATCACCTTTTGTGGCCCAGGCCAACAGTCCCGAAAAGTCTTTTGTTCCACTGATTCCATGACCCACCCTTTCTGCCCAGGCTGTAATTCCACAGTGGTAGCATGTTGGTCAAACCACTCTTTCAATATTGCTTGACTGACTTCCAAGTTGTCAGAAGCTTATCTTCACAACTTAGCCATCTAGCTTCTGAAGGGCATCATGTAGCTCACTATATCCTGGGAATTCTTACTGGGAGTATGCTCCTACTACTTCTTCACCAGGCTCAGAGGTCCTCCAATGGGGTACCCATTCAGAAGCTCAATGGGACAGAAGCCCACTGTCATATGTGGTACCTTCCTGTAGGCAAGATACAGGTTTGATAAGGTGATGTCCCACCTATTCATCAGTGTCTTAGGTAGACATCTATTCATGCCTTTCAGCGTCTTTTTGAATCTCTCAACAAGCCTATTAATATTGGAAAAGTTGATGCTGATGCGCTCAATGATGCATGTATATATAAAAATGAACTCTCCTTCAACACTGACTCAGAAATATGTTGTCAGGTAGGATCTGAGACTTAAGCCTGAGAATACTGATTGATAGGTCACAGGTGGGGCGACACGTAACAGGCAGAAAAACCTGTGAGCAGGAAATTCAGAACAATCCCACAGATAGGCGCAGTGAAACGACAAAGGTCCAGGGAGATTGGCCCCAATAAGGCACACAGGGCCAGAGGGGTGCACGCATTCCCAAAACATTATAAAGTCAATGCCACACGAAGTTAGGAACACACAGCCAATCAGAATACAACACTCACACAGTACATGCAGTGATCACGTGCCCCTCATGCTAGATATCGGGACATGTTACCCACTGGCCCATCATTGTGTCCACTAAAGGTTGAGGCCTGTCTTCATTTGTTATCAGGAGCCTTATTTATGAGTCCAAAGATAAGACCTGCAATCTTTACCAAAAAAGGATCAACTGAAACAGTTTTTGATACTCCAAGAAATGTATAAAACCCTGTTCAGACCGATTGTACTTTGAGTCAGTGTTCAAACCCACTTCTGTAACTGAACTCCGGACCGCATCATTTAATTAAACCAACTGTTCCTGTTTTTGCCAAATGCCTCTTGACTTTTGTTTTTTCAGGGTAAATTCGTATTTGAGCAAGTTTGGGAAGCTATATAGGAGAGATTGGTACCTCGGACCTAACTTCAGCCGAAGGGAGGGGACCCTGCCCAGACGGATTCACATTTGCTCCGCAAGAAATGTGAGCAGGCACCGCAATTGATTGGAGTTCAGCTGTTTCCGCAGCGCATAGGTCTGTTCTGAAGCCACTGTCACATTGGGTTGGAGACCACATCTGATTCTTAGTGACAGCATTTGGCAACTGGCAGACTGGCAAACTGGTTAGAAGCTCAAAATATTTGCTTGAGCAGCCTGCAACTAACAACAATCTGGCATGTTACCTATTTTATGTGTCCAAACTGAGTGGTAACAAGGCAGCATTGGAGGCGATCCCACGGAGGTCTCTTTTTTTGATAGTCAGCAGACTAGGAAAAGTGAATATTGGTTGTTGCTTGGACTGCTGGGCATGATACAGATGGTACCCTTGTCCCCTGGATGTGATACATTGCCACTGCTTGGACTGCTGGGCATGGTATACATGGTATGCATGCGCCCTGGGTGTGGTATAAGGTCAGCACCTCAATCTAATTTCAAATTTTAAAAGGCTTTTCTCAGTGCTACCGGTTTCTTAATACTGTTGCTATCCCAAAGAAGTGAGAGGTGTTGTTCGCTTGGACCACTGAGCGTGATGCACATGGTACGCCCGTCCCCTGGGTGTGATATATGGTGAGAACTGGACATTAGGAACATTATTTCTACCCAGGAGATTAGGTGTAGCTTGTGTTTGGCCAAGAAAGGCCTGTGGTTGTCGAGTTATTCCTTTTTCTCCGCATACATTTTTATTTTCTTTGTCCTGAAGCCGATTTTGACAGCATATCAGTCTCACTTAGTCCTGTGTATCATGCTGAGCTTCCCCTGGTCACAGGATAGCATGTGTTAGAAGCACGCTAAAGTATTTTTGACAAGGTCACAATTTTTTCTCTGTCAGTGTTGTCTTTATTGTAGTTGAAATCAGTGTATCTTTGAGGTTGTGGTGCTGATAATTAATACAAATGTGCTTGTCCTAACTTGTTATTTGTCAATGATTCAATGTGGTTTTATGTAGGTGCTTCTACTTCTCAAATAGTTTTTTTTATTGAGAATTCAGCTCAACATACAATATAAGAGTAAAGTCCAAAGTGCATAGGTGATCAAAATATCTAACAAATAGCAGCATTGCAATAATACATTAATATGTTAATTTAAAACAACTAACTGTTATGTTTCTTAGCAGCAGAGAAAAAACCCATAAAAAATGGCAAATTACACAGTTACAAAAAACACATTTTAAAGTGCATACATGCTTAAATATAGGATAAAATTAGCCACATAGAATAACCTGAAAGTACATAAAGCAGACTTTCCAAAGTTTAACTACTGTTCCTACAGTCCCAAAAACTCAGATTTTAGGCAATCTGCAAATAGTCTTTACACCCTGGATCCAGACTAATTTCCTATGGAGCTCCAACGTTTCTCAAACTTCCTAGACGATCCTGATCTTAATGCATATCTTCTCTCAAATACTTTAACTTTATTAAGTTTCGCTCTCCAAGCTTGAAAGGAAGGTATCTTTTTACTGAGCCAGTTTTGGAGGATTAAAGATCTTGCTACTAAGGCCGAAATAAATAAGCATTCTTCTTGTATATTGCTTACTAATATATTTGGGGAGCATCCGAAGGCTGCAATATATTTATCAATGGAAATAGAGTGGCCTATGGTATTTCTGAGATATTTTTCAATTTCTTCCCAAAGATTCCCAGTTTTGGGACAATCCCAGACAATATGTGGCCAAGTGCCTCCTCCTTCTTTAGCGCAGCAAAAGCACCTATCTTCAATTTGTGGATAGATATTATGAAAAAGAATAATGTCCTATAAATTAGCCATTTTGTAAACAATTGCATACGTTTAAAATAGGCGCCTCTTATTACTGTAGCATTCAATTTGTTAATTCTATTTCAAGTTATTCTTGGAAGCTGTAGATCTTCTTTTTTCGACCATCTGTCTGGTATTTTTTCATAAATGGGGAGAGATTTATTATCACCAAAGATTTTCACCCATGTGCTAACTGACCCTTTCATCTCAGGCCATTTTTTCCAGGAGTTGGAATTAACAAAATCTCTAACTTGCGTTCTCCTCCCAATTTATTAAAATGCCTGTTTCTAGCAATCTCGTCTCCCCAGTGTAAAGATGAGACAGCCTCGTTGATCCATTTATCCTTGGGAGTCTATAACATGCCAACAGTTAGGTTTTTTGTTTAAAAATCCATTGGATGAGCCTTATATTGTACTTTCTTAGGGTTCTTAACTATTTTCGTTGAATCTAAGATTTTGTACTACCTCTGGGGGTCTGACCAAACAAAAAATCTGTGGCTATTGTGTGCAAAATTTGAATGGTTATAGTTTCTTATGTTTGGAAGGGACAACCCGCCCTCTTCAATAGAGTAATTTAAAGTGCTAAGAGCCAATCTAGGTGTTTTATTAGCCCATATAAAGGATGAAAACAAACTGTCTATCTCCTTAAAAAAAGACGCTTGTAATGCACACGGAGCAGCTGTGCATAGAAAATTGAATAGAGGCAGAATAGACATGCATATGAGTGCCACACGGCCTAGTATTATTAGTGGGAGTTGGTTCCAACACATTAAAAGACGTTTAACTTTTTGTATCAAAGGGATGTAATTCAATTGGAATAAATCCGCTACTCTCTCCGTCACACAAATCACAAGATATCTCTTCGGGCAAGAATTATATACTGACCTAAATATTGGCAATAGCGTATAAGCGGAGCAATTACATAACAAAATTTGGCCCTATTAATTTGATAGCCCCTTCCTGTCTGAAATTCCAAGAAAACCCCTAAGATTTCCTCCTGAGTGTCAAAGACAATATCATCGCTTATCATTTTATAATAGTCATCCCTTGTAGGAGAGCAGTATATTCCATTTTTTTGTCTGATCGCTATTGCCAAGGGTTCGATAAATAAGGCAAATAAAATTGGGGATAAAGGACAGCCTTGCCTAGTACTCCTATTTATTCCAAAGGTGCCCATATTTATAGAGTTAATTAATATCTTCGCCTGTGAATTCTTGTATAAGTTTCTTATTATTTGTATGAACCCTTTTGGGAAGCCAAACTTTTCCAAAATTAAAAATAAACAAGCCCATGATACCAGGTCGAATGTTTTTTTCAGCATCTAAAAACCACACCTGGGCCTCTATTACAATTTTGTTAAAATAATCTAGCGTTTCTATTAAAAAGTTCGTGTTAGTAGCGAGCTGTCTCCCAGCCACAAGTACGCTTTGATCCAATTGTATGAGCGAATCCATAATTCTATTAAGTCTGTTTGTAAGCAACTTTGTAAAAATGTTATAGTCAACATTGTGGAGAAGTATGGGTCTGTAAGAGTTGACATTTTCCCTGTTTTTGTCCTTCTTCAGAACGCCTACCACTACTGCTGTGTGAAAAGATGCCGGAGGTTCACCGCCTTTAAGTAGATAGTAAGCAAGGTTTAAAATGTGTGTGTTGATAGTTAAGGCGGATCTTTTATAAAATTCTACTGGCAGACCATATCTTCACCGGTCGCTTTACAGTTTGCCATAGAACCGATCACCAATTCAAGCTCTTCATTTGTGAATTCATCTAAAAGTTCTTCTCTGAATTCCCTATTTAGGTGGGGAATTTACAAGTTATCGAGATAGCCCAAAATATGATCAGAAGACATTTGATGGTCTAGTTGATAGATTCCCTTGTAGTGCTAAAAAAGGCGTCCCCGATATCCTCTGTTCTCATTAGTCGAATTTTGCATACCTCATCCCAAATACTTTCAATTCTATTTTGGCCCTGTTTCTCTTTTGCCTGCCATGGTAAGAGCTTCCTTGTATATTCACTCTCTTCGTACACGGTCTGAAGATAAGTCCTACTTGCTACATCTCCTAGTTGATAATAATACTCCTGCATTTGTATTTTTGTCTGGAGTAATTCTTGTTTTGTATTTAAATTGAAATCCTTAATACACTCCAGGTTCGCCTGTGCAAGCCTTATCTCAATCTTTAATCTTTCCTCTTTTTTTTGCCCTTTGTTGCGGGATTTCTTTTGAAGTAATTATACCTCTTAGTATAGCCTTGAATGCGTCCCAAACTATATTAGTTGGAGCAGAGTCTTTGTTGATGGAAAAAAAGAAACTAATCTCATTGGCTATTTCTGTACACCAGGACTCGTTTTCCAGAATTTATTGAAATACCACCTTTGAGGCCCTTTTCCATCCCAGCCTAGAAAAACAATTTCTATTTTAAATAAGGCATGGTCAGAGACGGCATTTGAAATATGATCATACTTATTAATGGTAAGTTCGTGTGAGATCAAAAAGAAATCTATTCTTGATGCTGAGTCGTATTTTGCAGAGAAGAATGAATAATCACGCTTTCCCGGATTTTGAAAGCGCCATCTATCTATTATGTCTAAATCATTTTTACAACTAGACAGAGCAATAGCAACCTGAGGTTTATTTTGTTTTCGATCCTTCTTAGAGGAGTCTACTGAGGGGTCCTGAAAAAAAAAAAAATCACCCCCTATATAATAGGTCCAGGGATAAAGGATAGGGTCAGCTTAAGCTGTAACAGTGGGAGTGGGTTATCAAAAATAGGTGCATAGATTGTGGACAGGGTAAGATTTAACTGATTTAGTTTTCCATAGACATATGCCCATCTTCCCCCTGGATCCGTCTGCATTGTTTTTACTTGAAATTGCCAACATAAATACCCACCCCCCCTCTGTGCACTCCCTGCATTAGATGAACAATGAAAGCCTGCCCAATATCTTAAAGATTTTGCTTGCGTCTGACATACTCCAAAAATGAGTAGGAGAATAACACCCAGATTACATCCTTTGAGCCAACTTTCTATTGCATGGGTCTTGCGTTTGGTATTAAGACCGTTAGCTATAAAAGAAAGAATTGTTAGACTTTTCATATTCATAATTAAGCTATATAAAAAAAATACATATCGACTTTGCCCCCAGTCCGAATGGCCACATTGAATTGTTATTTTGATGCCAAACCGAGAATTCATTATTTGTTGCCAAATTTGTTGTTTGATTAACAAGTACACTTTTTCCTAGGTTGTGAACCTTCATATGCATTGCTATTTGTGTTTGTGAAATGTACATGTTGATGCATCTGTAAATAGTGCTGAGCTCACAGTTAAGTAGTTAGAACTAAACATCTTTTGCATATATTTTCCCACGACCAGAGTAGAATTTAAGATTCCCTATATTAGAGAAACTAGGGCACATCTGTCCTCCAGAACTACTCAACTTATCGTGGAGTCGCCACTAAAACATTGAAAATCAGATTCCCCACACAGGTTAAAAAACGTAACAAATTTTGCCAAGAAGGGCATGCTCACACTAAGGCACATGCATTTCCCTGGCCAAAGGAGGGAAACTTTGACACTACCATAATCGAACACATGAGGACACACATATCTAACCAAATACGTAGGGCAAAAGAAGGTCAGGAGAGAGGCACTATTAGAACTATGGGCCATATTTAAGTATATTCAAGTATAATTCTAACCAGCAGTCAGCAAACAAAGCATCCGCACCTCCTCCGCCATATGAAAAAACTGGAGGTGCTCTCACCAATGCTTGAAATTCCCACATTAGGTTATATCAATCCGCAGGTTGAGGGAGCGAAAAGGTCCTATACTGAACAACGAGCTGTTAGGTCCAGACATGAGAGATTAGCAGGCCAGTAGGCCAGGCAATCCCATCACCACCCCAGTCTAGTGCTAGAGCCCCCCAAAGTTCCATCTCGTTCAACCCATTGAACCCCAACCGCATGGAGAACATGCACTTCCACTGGTCCGGGTGAACATAGTCGAGTAACAGGGATATTTATAGCAGTCAGGACTGTGAAACAACTAGTGGGGTAAGGAAAGGGGTACCAGTTGCCTGGGATCTGATGGTGAGAATGAGGCTATAGGGTTGTCCCAGCTGACCAAGGGGGAAAATAGTGAATCAATGCCAGAAGAAGAAGAGGCACCCTAAAACACCTACACCCTGCTGTCCACCCTGGGCCGATCAGAGGGAGAACCCATTGTCACAGTGCTTGTGAACAATACACCATACAGTCTCCTGATAGACACAGGGGCAATTAGGTCATGCCTAAGGGAAACAACAGTCCCCTTATAAACAAGCATTTGCAATGCAATAGGTCTCGCATTTACTACAGTTTGAGGTATTGGCATTGTAAATGACAATGCCTTTTATTTACTTGAAGCAAATCCGTTTTTGTGGGAAATGAAGCTAATGGGAAGAGAGGAGAGGATGTGAGGTGTAAAACTGTGCCCTGGTACAGGAGAGGTGATGCTAGAGAGGGGGGTTGGACTTGGAAGTGCAGGATGAAGGGTGAGGAGGGACATCATCTGGGAAATATATGGTAGCGGGGGGTAAATACTGTTCAAGAAGAGAAAGGCTGCTCTTTCTGGAAGACATGAGAGAGGCATAGCTCTCATGATAGTAGCCTTTCGCTTTACAATATCTTGCCATGGTGTGTAATCAGATATTCTATATAAATATTTCATATTTCCCCATGCTTACCCAGAATGCCTTGTGTACAGGGTGCAAGAGATCAAGGTCCCAAAGACAGAGGCTGTATGGATGTAGCACGGTGAATAAACACTATTGCAGCACATATATTTTTGGTTGGCTTGGATGGGCCTTTTCCCTAGTGATGCCTTTTTTATTAACACTGTGTTTATTGTGGGTTTATTGTGCAAAGGAAATTAGATCGCTTGAAAGTACTGCAATGAGACGTCTTACAGGGTGGCCTCCCCCAAGACCGTCCCTTTACAGTGAGAACACAGAGAGCAGCAGTGCAGGCATCGTCCATACACACAGGCAAGGAAAAAGTCGGACCCTCCATGTAAACCCCTAATGTATAACACCAGATGCTACCCAAGCATGGGTTGCATCTAGAGAACGTTGGAAAAGGGCCCTTCCACTGTTTAAGTGTTGACTCACACAGGACACCTGGGCCCCCTAGAAAGGCCAGAAACAGGAAATGAGCACGTGTCCAACAAGTGTCATACACTGTAAAGGTTCCAGACGTTCCCTTGGGCAATGTTGCTGCAATGTTACTGTAAAAACAAAATGGTCGATGAAGTGTTAACAGCTGGCACCGTGTGGGGGGCAAAAGAAATTGCTGCAGATCACACCCTACCCTTATTTTGAGTCACTCATTGCGTTGGAGGGCAGAAGCGGGCCAGCCTATCGGGAAAGCAGGAGGTTTCCCGCAAGGGCAGTGGCTTTGGATGGCCAGTAGGTTTGGAGGCAAGGCTGGTCACATGCCTGGTTGCGATACAGGACTGTTATAAACTATATGAACTGCAAGAGGCTGAACGGGAGACAGATGTCTATCTGTTTTTAACAAAGACAGGGGGTGCCAATGTGCGGTGTCCTTCTTTGCCACCCACCATTGTGCAGGTGCCACAACCGGGGGCAAGCCTTTCTTGCACACATGAGACAAATCAAATGTGTGTGACTGGGATTCACCCACTGCGCTCCACGGATAGCTATGCACGCTTTTGATAAGCGGTGTGGCTGAATGGCCTAAATACTTGCTCCCTCCCCATGATGTGGCAGGAGGCCAAATACCACCCCTCCGTAGGAAGCCAGCCAGGCACCAAGGGTTGATATCTAATTGACTTTAAGCAGCGGTTCTTACTTCTAAGCCCCTAAGACTCGGAGGAGACCAGGGAGGAAGATGGAGTCACTGTTACTCAATACCCTTCCAATGCCCTGGATTAGCCAGCTGCCACCTACACGCTCTTGTGACCTAGACGTAGCGGCCTCGCACCAGGAGTGCTGAGGGCAGGAGGTAAAAAACACGCACGCAAAGGCCAATAGCGGGACACAAAAGGAAAAGCACACGCAAGAGCGTGTGCGATTCCTAGGTCACTCTCTGAAACCCCATTTTTAGCTACTAAATGTCTCGCGCTGCACGAGTAGTGCTGCACACTGCACCGCTAGGTGTGAGACCTAAGAAGCACTGCAATCATATAAGGATTCTCTGGTACTGTGACAGAGATTCCCTTCAAAGAACCTCTCGAGCTAGAGATAGGTGGGAATAGTATGAGAGAACAGGTATTATAATTTCCATCATCCGTATCTGTCTAGGGCGAGACCTGATGGCCATGCTAAAAATGTCCTTCTAGTTTGCGAGTGATGGGATTATACCCTGCTCCTCCCCTGGATCTCCTTCTCTAGAACCTAGACCATTGTAACACTTTTGTGTTGCATGTACACAGGCAAATGCAGTCCCTCCACATCAGACCCCCTTTGCTGAGGCAGTCTTGGAATATATGGAAAATGTCTTTGAATTATGTGAATTTGCTACAAAGGGCGCATGCCACGCATGCCGCCTCTTAGTTGAGATGGCCTAAAAGACAAGGTCATTAATAGCCAATAGGGTATGCAAGGAGGGAGAGAGTCAAGCCTGCAACATACGCACATGTTTTGTGTCCCCAAGACTTGGAGGGAAGCAAGGACAAGGCGCACGGGGCAATAGCGGTCTCAGCCAGGGCACCCATACCTCTTGTACCACCAAAATCAGCCTCTGCCACCACCATGGCACCTCCACGTGCAAAGAGATGGCACAGATGGGGCTGCCTGGCACTATGTGATGTCTACCCTATGCCTAAAGCCCCATTTCCGCTAACGGACAAGGGACCAAACGCATTGTTTATCATAGAAAATATGGTACAGAAATTAAATAGAAAACCACCACAAGAAAGTTTCCCCACTGACCACGCCGGGAGAGAACCGTCCGTAGCATGAGATGGGCAGGCAACCACACATAACCCCCACTCAGCAACCCACTAGGAACTTTCTCAAACCGGATCAAGCACAGAGAGACACTCCTGAGCTAGTGCAACACACATTGGAAAGGAACACCCTCGAGGGGGCTGTGTTGGCCACCAGTTTTGAAGGGGGCTCCACCACAAAACCCCAGAGGGTTTTAACCTAGATATAATGGCAGACGTCAGGGAGAATGGCAGCAGCCAGACCTTAGAGAATGTAACTATTGCTCCAGAATGGGCCACATGGCTGACCGATGCTGGCTAAAAGTACATCACGTACAGAGGTCAATGAGCTTGTGCCAGCCCTCACAGAACCTCCATCCACAAAACCATGCCCAGGGAAACCTAAATGGACCGTACACTGAGCCACAGGGAAGTCAGTCGGTCACTGTACCACCACAACAGGGATCAAGTAGTTGGACGAACACATGGCAACAGCCACAACTGGCAGGGAACACAGCCCAATTGGGACTGGGGCCACAACCACAGCAGGTAGGGGTAACTGTCTGGGGAGGCAATGCCTTTTCACAAATGCAGAACCCAAATATGTATGAAGTTAAAAACCTCTAATGTATACCACCCATTTTATCCACACCCCAAAGTTTGCTGCACTCAAAAAAAACTAAAAAATAGAAGGACCAAAGGAGACAACATCAGGAATTCAACCCTTTACTTGCATTCAGGAATTTGGCGCTTCTGGATGTGTTTTGTCGACCAGGTATCCTCGCTAGAGTCCACCATTCAGGAAGCCTGTAGGACCTGCACGAGCTGCTGCTGATTCCCCCGGGCAGGGCTCGCTAACCACACCCCAGGGGGAGGGCTGTCTGAAAAAGGGGCAGGGCGGCTCCCTGATCAGTCCTAAAAGCAGGCACCTAGGTCCCCGTAGCCAAGTCCAATCGGGATGGGTTTCAATATCCAAGTCGAAAGGACCCTGTTCTCGCCCACCCAGCCCAGAACCCAAAAGTTCTTCATGGCACATAGCCCTGACAGTGATCACCTCCATATTATGCCTGGCAATAATCCAGCACACAAGGCCTTACATACATGATCTACAGAAAACAGTAAGCCCAGCCTCAAACACCGCAAAACAACACGAGCACGGGTACACAGGGCCACAGAACAGCTTCCCAAACACTTCCGCTTTCATAAAAAATAAGACGACAGATCAACTGAGATCTAGGGAGGTGCCCAAAAGTCCTACAAAAAGAAACCCAAAGTAGTCCAAAAGCAATCTCTAGAAAAGGGCCTAGCCAAGACACCTGGCGCCTTGAGGATCATGTTGCACGTCACAGGCCAGGGACTAGAGGGGTACAAATGTGACCTCGGGGCTCATTGCAGCTACCAACACCATTCAAATAGTGACGCGCCTCCTCATTACACATTGTTCAGTGCACATGTAGGCTATAAGACTCCACCCATACCGTTAGCACCCCCATGCACACATGAGGAAGAAAAGCTGGCAATGCACATGGAACCTTAACGGAATTGATTGTATTCTAAAATGTTCATGAGATCACCCCATAACCAATTATTTAGCTGTCTAAACACCAAGTCAGGTACAGAGTGAGGAGAGGCCTAACAACTCATAATAAGCTGATGCGCTCCGTAAACAATACCCTCTCTTTAATGCAAACCATAAAAAACAGATGCCCTGACTGGGGCCACCTTCTGGTGCCTCACTAAACTGATTTGAATGTGAATGTGTGATGAATGCACCCGTATAAAAAAGCACAGGAACTCCGAAGAAAATAATTGACGATGGCACATGCAATAATGTACTTTTTTTTAAACTAAGCAATGAACACAGCTTTTAACCAACAGGTCGACAATCAAATATCCAGTTGCTCCACCTTTTCAGAATCCACTTCAGCACCCCAACCAGTTCTACAGTGTGCGAATTGAGAACTACAAAATGCTTTTTGAACTATTTTGCCTCAAACTTTGCTAACTAAAGATACTTCCAATTACCAGAGGATTACAGACATCTCCCTTGGAATCATCCCAAGACCTGTGATGCTCAATAAGTTATGTATTGTTTCTACTTCCATGTACCTTGCTCTGTTTACTAAGGGTACTGTTGCGTCCATTCATCGTCATCGACCTACCTAGTCAAATGGAGTCCACCCAGAAATTGTCACAGCCCTTGCTTAGGAACCTCTCCCATATCACGTATAATTACACCAAACTCAGCACTAGCATTCCCCTATTTTTACTCTGGCAGCCATTCCTCCCATCACTCAGGATGAGTTTCTTTTGTTAAGTAGGAAAGTTAAATCTGGCTCCCCAACAGATCCTCTGAAGCCGGCCCAGTTCAGGGAGTCCCTACCTGTGCTTCTTGCATCATTGTGCCAGGTAATTAACATCTCCCTTACCACAGCATTTGTCTCTAGGCTGTGGAAGCAGGCAAGGGTGGTCCCTCTACTCAAGAAACCCTCACTTGATCCAGCTAAATTGGAAAATTTCCGCCCTACATCATTGTTGCTGTGGGTAGCTAAAATCGAAGAGGCACATACTAATAACATCCTCACATGCTTCTTGAATATTGGTGGCTTCTTGGATCTGTCCCAGAATGGCTTCCGCACTGGTCACAGCACGGAGACAGCTCTCCTAGCTGTGACTGAACATCTGCGGTCCATTCTGGATGCTGGGCCCACTGCGGCCCTGATATTGCTTGACCTTAGTCCAGCGTTCGACGCGGTCTTCCACCTGATCCTTTTACATCGTCTGGAGGAGGCCCAGGTCATTAGCCTAGCCTTGGAATGGTTTAGATCCTTCCTGTCGGATAGAACATTCCAAGTATCTGCCCCCCCTTTCTCTCCCGCGCCCCGTCCATCGGGCAGGGTGCCCCTCAGGGCTCGGCCCCCGAGCCCCATACTGTTCAGTCTGTATGTGCAACCCGTAGCCACTGTGGCCAGGGACAATGGTCTGACCATGGTCTTGTATGCAGATGATACGCAGTGGGTGGTGGCCCTCTCCAACGACCCTACATGGGGCACCTCCAGATTTCGGAGCGGCCTGGCAGCCGTGGCGGAGTGGATGACCCCCAGCTAACTTCAGCTCAACGCCAATAAGTCTGAAGTTTATTTATTTTTATTTATTTATTTAATACATTTTTATAAAGCGCAGACTTTACCCGAAGGTTTCAGAGCGCTGTACAATAGAACCAGTTACATTACATGAGAGAAATGGTACAAAATAGAACGTCACAAAAATCAACAGGAGAGGTAGAGTAAAACCATATAGGCAATCACAAAATATGAGACACAGCAACAATCAATTGTTACCAATTTACAATGGTGAATCAACTTCCTGGAGGGGTCTGAGAATGAGGGTATTAGTTCTGAAAGTGTCTTTGAAAGAGAAGAGATTTGAGGTCAGCTTTGAAAATCTGGTTGGAGGTGGTGGCACGGAGCAGTGGCGGAAGCGAGATCCAGATTCTCACCGCATTACCTGAGAACGCTTGAGCCATAGATCTTTCCTTTTTGAAGGAGGGGGGCTGAAGCAGAAACTTTTCTGCATTCCGAGAGGGTCTTGAAATTCCTGACATTTTCAGTTTATTCGCCAGGTAACAAAGGGAGGAAGTGTGCAAGGATTTATGGGTGATGCAGGCAGTTTTATAAATGGGCCTTGCCTCGATGGGAAGCCATCGAAGAGAAGACAGGATAGGAGTAATGTGGTCACTTCATTTGGATCCAGAAATAAAGCGAGCTGCTGAGTGGAGGACAGATTTGAGGGGGGAGAGGAGAGATTTGGGTAAGCCAGTCAGAAGAGAATTGCAGTAATCCAGTCTAGAGAGAACTAGCGATAGGACCAATGTTTTTAGGTCTTTCTCCGGGAAGAAACGACGGATCCCCCACAGAAGGCAAAGCTGGTAACGTGCGTTCTTAGCAAGGGAGTTGATGTGGGAAACTAGGATGAGTTTTTTGTCGGGTATGACACCTAGGAATTTAGCGCTGTCAACAATGATGGGTTTATTGTACAGTAAATTCAGCTGATCCATCCAGGATTGAACCGGAGGAGGGGAGAGAGAGGTAGATAGGAGGAGGAATTCATTTTTGGTGGGATTGAGAATGAGTTGGTGAACTAACAACCAGTTGTGAATATAGTTGAGAGTAGAGTTGAGTAGTGAAAGATTGCGTGCAGAAGACACCTTGAGGTAGATTTGGGTGTCATCCGCATAGAGATGGTAGTGGATCCTGGATTTACTTAGGAGGTTCCCCAACGGTTCCAGATATAGATTAAACAAAGTGGGAGCAAGGGTAGAACCTTGAGGGACGCCTTGACCTACCACCAATGGAGATGAAAGACTGTTCGCTATCTTGATCATTTGGGATCTGTCAGAGATGAATGAGGCTAACCATTTAAGCACTGTGCCTTCCACGCCCATTCTCTGTTGAAGCATGTTAAGGAGGGTGTTGTGATTAACAATGTCAAAGGCTGCAGAGAGGTCAAAAAGAATCAGAAGGCACGATTCTCCAGAATCGAGTATATGCAGCGCATCATCAATCACTTGCAGCAGGGCTGTTTCAGTGCTGCAATTTTGGATAAAGCCAGACTGGAACACATCAAGGAGATTATTGTCCATATTATGTCAGGAAAGTTGTTTCGCAACCCATTTTTCTGTGATTTTAGAAAGAAAAGGGAGGTTGGTGATGGGGCGGAAGTTGTTGAGGTCATTTGCATCTGGGGACGTTTTTTTTAGAAGAGGGATAACCTGTCCTGTTTTGAGGACAGCAGGGAGGGAGCCTTGACTGAGGAAGAGGTTAACTAGCCTGGTCCAGTAAGAGAGAGTATTGGTGTAGAAATCAATGGCGATGCCACTAGGGATGGGGTCAGAGGAATAGTTGGAAGGTTTGATTTCAAGGATGCATTTGAGGAGGTCATCTTCAGAGATGGCTGCAAAGTTCTGCCTAGTGACTAAGGATTTTCGTTCCTCAATGGGGGTGGAGTACGTGGCCTGATCCACTAGTGATTTTGCCTTTTCATCAAAGAATAGGGCTACTTCTGCTGCTTTCTTTGAAGAATCCTCAGGCTCGATAGTTTGGAGGTCAAATCATTTTTTGGGTCTGTTTTTGGCTGAGTCGAGGAGGTATCTAAAATGTGACGCTTTTTCATGAAATATGTGCTTGTGGTATTTGGATCTTGCCGAACGTAAAAGAGAGAGATTGGTGGTGGATGTAGATTATCTCCACTGTTTCTCCAAGATTTTAAGGTTTTTCCTTTCATCATAGGGAGCTTTATTGTACCAAGGTGCTGAGGGGGTGGCTCTTTTCTTTTTGCTTTGGAGTAGGGCAACTAAATCGATTTCGACTGCTAGGACTGAGAGGCAATGGGAGTGAGATCATTGACATCCTCACTAGCGTCTAGTCTAGGAAGTGATTGCAACGCAGAGTCACATAGAGTGTCAATTTCAATGTTTTTAGTGTTGGGGAACCAGGTGGTTGCCCTTTTGGGTTGGCCGAGTGTAATAAAGTGCTTTAGATGAAAACAGAAGGGAATGAGGAAGTAGTCTGACCAGTCTACATGGACAGGGGGAGCAATAGTGAGCAAGTCTGCTTTGGATATGACAAGGTCCAGAATTGAGCCCTTAGAGTGTGTAATTTCTGTTGGAACAGATCATTGGCTGATAGAAAAGTGGCAAGCTTGTTGACAGCCTAGTCTTCCGAAGAGCCCCAGTGTAGATTGAAGTCACCCAGGAAGATCTGTCTGTCACTTTGAGATAATTGGTCACTAAAAAAGTCGGTGAGTTCCTCCAAAAAGGGAGAGGAGTTACCGGGTGGATGGTAGATGACATGGAACCTCAAAGGTGAGCAGTGATGCACTTGAAGTTCTAGGGATAGGCATTCGAATATTTGGAAGAAGATGGTAGGAAGGACTTTAATTTGAAGGGAGTTTCTGAAAATGATAGCGCCACCTCCCCCAATTTTGTCGGTTCTGTCATTTCTGAGGATAGAGTAGTTGGTAGGTAACAGAAGATCAAACAAGTGTGAGAGAAGACATTAAACCAGGTCTCAGTGAGGAAGAGCATGTCAAGATTGTGATGGGTGATAGTGTTGGAAATTTCCAGTTTGTGCTTGATTGCAGATCTGCAGTTGTGGAGCAAACAATGCAGCTCTGACGTAACTGTTTTGGTGATGGGGCAGTTTGGCCTATTAAGGGAGATAGGGATAAGATTCTTGTAAGAGGGTGCCAGGGGAGAAGAGGGGGGCTGGATAGATCTGACAGAAGATATGGTCTGAATAGAGAATTGAGTAGGATTGGTAGGAGGGGAAAGTGGAGGAGGATTGACGTTGGTAGTCTTGTAGCTAGCCGGTACGTTGGTGATGTCTGTAGCTAGCCAGTCTGTGGAGGACAGGCTATGGTTGGCTTTATTGGGGTGCGGAGCAGGTAACTCCTCTGGAGGTTGTTAGGGAAGTGGGATAACTTAGTACTTAGAAGTGAGATAGACGCTACAAGCTGGGAAATGGAAGAAATTAGAGAATTGAGTTTATTTTCCAGGGAGAGGAGGGCTGAGCACGAAGTGTTGGGAGGCTCGCTGGTTAAGAGAGGGGGTGCAGAAGTGAGGGAGGACAGGAAGAGGTGGGGGGTGAGGTGGGTATTGGGGTGCAGGGGTCAAAGGTAAGGAAGGATGGTGGTAGAGAGGAGTGGATGGTGTTATAGTGATATTTTTACTGGTGTTGAGCATAGGGGTAGAGTAGAGATTAAAAGTGGGAGGAGGCAGTTGAGGAGTAGAGAGGGAGGGCGGGGGGTGGAGTGGGGATGGAGGGGGTTCAAAGGAAGAACGGAAATATGGGAGGATGAGAGGAGAGGGGGCTGTACAAGGAGGGGAAGGAAGGGGGCCAAAGGAAGGCCAGCGGTAAGAAGAGAAGAGAGGAGACTGGGCTGTACAGGGAGGGGGGGATGAAGGTCAAAGGAGGGCCAGAGAAATGGGGAGAAGAGAGGAGAAGGTGTTGGATAGGTACCGTATGAAAGGAAAGGTGTACGTAGGGGAACAGGCATCAGGTAGAGTTGGGGGCATTGGGCTAAGTGGAAGTTGGGGAGGAGTGTGGGACTCTAGGGTCAGAGGGAGGGAAGAGGGTGGAATTACCGATAGGGGAGACAGGGTTGTGAAGCATAGGAGTAAGGGGAGGTAGAAGAGAGATGGAAGGTGAAGGAAAAGAATTAAGAATACGAGGTAAGGGGGAGAGCGGAAAGGCAAGAGGAGAAGGAGATGGGAAGAGGAAAGGGGGAGGGTAGGGAAAGTTGACCGGTAGACCAGGTTGTAAGAAAGGTGGATTAAGTAGGGGGGATGGGTAACATTAGTGGGATTACGGGGCGGGAGATGGCAATGGAATATTGGCAAGATGCAGGGTGGGGAGGGAAAGCCGGAGGTAATGCAGATGAGATAGGGGAAGATCAGATTGGGAAGGGGAAAGAATGGGAGGGGAGGGAGCAAGAGAAGGGGGGACAAGGGATTGCCATGGGTCTCCAGGGAGAGCGGCCTGACGGGAGATAGGGGACTCATGGGGGGAGAAAGGGAGAAAGGAGAGGAGCTAGCAGAAGAAGAATCGAGATAGATCGTAGTCGGATGGGTGGGACGAAGGGAGTGGAAGAGGTGATCAAAGAGAGAGAGACAGGAGTCAGTAGCTTGGATCATGACAGTGCCATTGTTATAAAGTGTAATGGTGAGGGAATCATTAAAACAAGTGGAGGGGGAAATGTTTAGCCACTGCCCATGACGGATAGGGGAGGAGGAGGAGACATTGAAGGAATTGAAGAAGCAGGTAGACAAGGAAGGGATGTCGTGAGTGAAGAAAATGAGGTCGTTTTTTATCTTGTCTAGACGCCCATTGTGGAATTGATCAACAAAGAGGGAATCGGGGAATTGTTCAATGGTGTTATGCTTAAATCGTTTTGCAGCTACTTTGGGCAGATTAGGGGGATGAATAACTTTGAAGCAGTTAGCTACAGACGTAATTCGAATGGGAGCCATGATAGGGAGATGAGGTGCTGGGGTAAGAGGTGGGGGTAGAGGAAGGGGCCACTGGGGTAGTGAAAGTGCAAAATAGTATAATAAGAGGAGTGAGCATATTCCAGGTCGCCCTTGACCCAGTTTTCAGGCCAGGTCGCTCCCCCAATGCGGTAGCACACCCTGCTCCTGTCGTGCCCCTGAGCCCTGCTGTCTGCCAGTTCGATCCCTGGTGGCCCAGTGGTGGGTCTCCTTCACTGGTACCTGTTGTTTCTCGGTGCCTCTTCTCCCTAATTTCTGTCTTTCTTTTTGCTGTCTTGATTTCTATCTTTCTTTGCTTTTCCCACTATTTTTATTTCCCGACTTGTAATGCCTTGTCTGTGCCGTTTTTTTACCCACTGTTGTATCCCATTATTCTGTATTGCCTTGTCTGTGCCGCTCATTCCCCTCGCCCCATCCCGCGTCTGCCCCGAGCCCGATTTGCTCCTGCTCCCCCCTCCCAGCTGCTCCGCCCTCCCTCGACCCCATATAATGCGCTGGTGCGCCGCTGGTGCGCTGCTGGTGCGCTGCAGGTGCGCCGCTGGCACGCTTAAGGCAAGCCCGTCTGCCCCTGTCTGTGCCTGGACCGCACCTAGCGCAATAACCCCTGGCCCCCGCAGGAGCCATACAACCAGGCCGAGCTATGACACCGCCTCCCTCCATGCACTCAACACCGGCCGAGCATCCATCTGCTACCGAGCCACCCCAAAGCGCACCCACGGACCCTTCTCCTGCGGAACGTGCAACTTCACCTGCCTCCGCACCGCCACCCCGCCCACCGGACCATGCAACAACAACCACCTCAAGTGCTTCCTTCTCACACCACCTCCCTACTTCAAAACCTCGCCAACCTCGGACTCAAGCAACTGGTGACCACCCCCACCCACCTCGCCGGTCACACGCTGGACCCCATTTTCTCCGCCAGCAACAACGTCTCCTTCAGCCACACCACCGGCCTACACTGGACAGACCACAGCTGCGTCCACTTCACCTTTCAGAAGACCACATCCCACCACTGACCACAACAGATCCCCCGCAGATTCTGGAGCAAAGTCATCACAGACCAGTTGACCACACATCACTGAGCCAGAACCCACCATGCGACACAACTGACACCAACGCCGCCGCATGCAACCTCACACAGTGGATCAGTGACTGCGCCGATGACCTTGCACCACTAAAAAAAACCTCCGGCAAGCCCAGCAACAAGAAAGACACCTGGTTCACCAACAACCTCAAGAACACAAAGAAATCATACCGAACCCTCGAGAAGACCTTGCGCCACGACCAAACAACAGAGAACCTCACAGTTCTCAAGAACGCCACCCGCAAACACCACCAACTGATCCGCACCACCAAAAGAACCGCTTTCAAAGAACGCCTAGACAACAACGTGCACAACAGCAAGGAGCTCTTCAGCATTGTGAAAGAACTCTCCAACCCCGGCGCCAACTCCATCGACATCCCACCCTCGCAAGACCTCTGCGACTCCCTCGCCACCTACTTCCACTGCAAGATTGCCGATATACACGACAGCTTCGACACCCAGACCCGCTACCAGCCACCGAGCCAACACCTCCCACCGACACCCTCAGCATCTGGACCCCCGTCAGCATCGAGGACACCACCCAAGTCATGAACACCATCCACTTCGGCTCACCATCAGACCCCTGCCTTCACCACATATTCAACAAAGCAGACGCTGTCATCGCACCACACCTCCGGAACGTCATGAACAACTCCTTCTTGTCCGCCACCTTCCCAGAGAGCTGGAAGCATGCCGAGATCAACGCCCTACTGAAGAAACCCACAGCGGACCCAAAGGATCTGAAGGACTTCCGGCCCATCTCCCTTCTTCCCTTCCCAGCGAAGGTCATCGAGAAGACGTCAGCAAACAGCTTTCCACCTTCCTCAAGGCAAATGGCTCCCTCCATCCTTCCCAGTCCGGCTTCCGAGCCAACCACAGCACCGAGACCGCCCTCATTGCAGCCACGGACAACATCAGGACGATGCTCGACAACGGTGAAACCGCCGCCCTCATCCTTCTAGACCTCTCTGCCGCCTTCGATACCATCTGCCACCGAACTCTAAGAACCCGCCTCCACAATGCAGGGATCCAAGGAAAGGCCCTGGAATGGATCACCTCATTTCTCGCCGACAGAATCCAGAGAGTCTGCCTCCCTCCCTTCCAGTCCGCGGCAACCAAATCATCTGCGGCGTACCCCAAGGCTCTTCACTCAGCCCGACACTCTTCAATGTCACCGCCATCGTACGCAAACTCATCCTCAACATCATTATCTACGCCGACAACACCCAGCTGATCCTCTCCCTCACCAAAGACCCAGCCACCGCCAGAATCAACCTCCAGGAAGGAATGAAAGACATCGCGGAATGGATGAAATACAGCCACCTAAAGCTAAACTCAGACAAAACTGAGGTCCTCATCCTGGGAACATCACAATCTGCCTGGAACGACTCCTGGTGGCCCTCCAAGCTGGGCTCCCCACCGACACCCACGGACCACGCACGCAACCTAGGATTCATCTTGGACTCCTCGCTCACCATGTCCAAACAAGTCAACGCCATCTCGTCCTCATGCTTCAACATCCTGCGCATGCTTCGAAAGATCTTCAGGTGGATCCCCACCGAAACGAGAAGGACGGTCACCCAGGCCCTCGTCACCAGCCAGTTGGACTACAGAAACGCCCTATACGCAGTAACCACAGCAAAACTTCAGAACAGACTCCAGCGCATACAGAACGCATCTGCACGCCTCATCCTGGACATCCCCCGAACCAGCCAAATAACCGCCCACCTGAGAGACCTGCACTGGCTCCCCGTCAACAAAAGAATCACGTTCAGGCTCCTCACCCACGTACACAAAGCAATCCACAACGACGGACCCGGATACCTCAACAGACGCCTCACGTTCTACACTCCAACCCGCCACCCTTGCCCTCGCCGCCATCCCACAGATCCACAGAACCACCACTGGAGGAAGATCGTTCTCCTACCTGGCCACCAAGACATGGAACTCCCTCCCCGCCCACCTACGTCTGACCCAGGACCACATCACCTTCAGGAGACACCTCAAGACCTGGCTGTTTGAGCAGTAGCAGCACCGCCCCCGCTCCCCCCAGCGCCTTGAGACCCCCGCGGGTGAGTTGCGCGCTCTATAAATTTCTTGATTGATTGATTGAGAAATCGAGTGAAAATATTCCAGAAGTGGTGAGGTCAGATCAGGACCAAAAGGAGGTACTATTGGCCACCAGAGGTGCGTCAGCTGACAAGTAAAGAAGAGAAGTTCCAGCCTGAAGACTGACCAGTATCGATCCAAGATGTCTGCCGTATTTGCTCAACCATTGCAGCGGTTCGTGGGAGACCCTCACTTTGTTTTCAGGAATCAACAAGGGAGACCATTTTGGAGAAAGCATGTAACAAGACTGAAGACATGAAGAAGGCATATAAAAAAAGGCACAGATTGATACACAAATGCTCTTTCTATTTCCATAGACCATTACTCAGGTAGGAAATAAAAGTTTTCTTAGCCCTATCCAAGATGGCCACCATAAATTGAGAATACACTATTCCTCTTTCTATTTATATAGCCATTTTGAATGATGCAGATTGGGAGAGAGTTGGGTAGTCCTTTTTCTTTTAGTTTTTAAAAAGGAGAAGCAATTTTAAATGCTGAAAGTTCCCAGAACTGAGAGAGGGGAGCAGCTTGTTAAGCAGAGTCTTCTGAATGACGTGGCTCACAGTTATGAGGCCGAAATTCTTTCCCTCATTAAACCACGGAGAAGAGGCTTCCTTACACACTCAAAGTGCCTCAGAGACTCACTCAAGGGATTTGAAAAGCAAGCATGCAGCGCGTAACAGGGAGAGGCTTCCTTTTTCCTCCCATAACAAAGCTTATGCTGGGCGCACTGTGCCTGAACCGTGTGAGCAGTGCTATGTCAATTTCCTGGGAGACCCTGGACGAAATTACGATCAGCTCGGATTCCCAAAAGCAACATAACAATAGAAGAGCCAACGCGGCGCCGTGGGCCTCATTCAAACTTCCCGGGTCTGGCAGTGAGAGGTGTGAGTGGGCGAATCAAATGCTGAGCATCTGGTGTGCTCGATCTGCTTCAGCTTCCTTCCTTTTCCCCCATTAACTCGCACACCGCTCATCAGCTCTTATGGCGGGGGCTGAGGAACGCTGTGAGTGGCACCTGGAACTGTCCTCAGCTTCCCGTGCCTGGCGCTGTGGTTAGAAATCTCTGCTTGGTGTAGCAGGGGGAGACCGCGCAGATGAGCCCACCACTGTGGGCGGAACCGGGAACTCTCGACCCCCTCCGAGGCCCAGCGCTACTGCATGAGGTGAGCAGTCCTCAGCCGATGCGGTAGGGGCGAGAGCGCATAGGCTAACCAAACCCCGGTGCAGGGCAGAACAGCCCAAGGGCTCTTCTTCTTCTGGGCCAGCTCACCTTCAAAAGCGTTCTGGAGCGACAATGAGACCGGGGGTAAGTACTCCCGGTATGTTGAGGTGGTAGGTCCTAGCTGGGACCGAGACCACAAGTTGTAGCGCTGAGTATGGATCTTACTTTCTCTTTTTAGGTGTAAACCCTTTTCTTTCCCTGTATGGTCTTCGGCGTTGGGACCTGCGGGAGAGCAGCGAGGTGCAACAGCACTCATCCCTGGGTCGTCCAGGGATGTGTCCCTCGCGGCCCCCACCCACGTACGCCAAGGGTCCCGGAGACCATCTCAGCACTGTCCTCAGCTCAATGCCAATGCTTCCCAGGGCGAGGTTTTAAGGATCGAGCAATGGTGGCCAAAGACTCTGGGTAGTGCTCCCACCCCCAAGCCAGTAGTAAAAAATCTTGGGATATGGATGTATTCCTTTCTCAGGTTTCAGGAGCACACGAAGAAAGTAGTAGGCACATGCTTTGGCCTGCTTCAGGGATTAAGGCCCTTGCTGGGGTTTTTTGATCCTTCTACCCACCAGACGATAGTTCAGGCGGCTATTTTGTCCAGACTGGACTATGCAAATGTGCTCCTTCTAGGGGCTAACAAGGCAGAGGTAATGTGTCTGCAGCGAGCCCAGCATGTGGCAGCTCAGGTCTTGCTTAGGCTTCCTAGAAGTTGCTCTGCAACGGGGGCTATTCGACGTCTGCATTGGTTGCCTATGACCAAAAGGATCGAATTTAAAACCCTTTGTTTGACTTTTAAAATTCCTAAACTCTCATCCCCTGAGATGCTGTCCAATTTGTCGATAATATATATATCTACACGCCAGCTACGCTCTGCGGGACAACTTTTGGTTACGGTCACTCAAGTGAAGCGTCTCCGAGTCGGAGGACGGTCCTTTCGCTGTGTAGCGGCCAAATTGTGGAACTCCCTACCTTATCAGATTCGGTGTCTGGATAGCTTGCTGACATTCCGAAAGGCTGCTTAAGCCTATCTTTTTCCTGTGGCTTAGTTCCTGGTTTCCTTACTGATACTGCTGCCAGCGCCGGGACGCCCCCTCGCTGAGGCAGCTATGCGCTATATAAAAATGGGTAACATAACATAACAAACATTCCACTTACGCTACGCAGCACTCTTACACAACACATGGTATCAGCACATGACTGCCATGGGATTCAAGCCATCAGCCAAGTCATGTTACATCTGTTCACTGACACTGCATGCAGTAGGTGCAGACAGGCTTTACTTGCCCAAAGGGGTGGCCCCCGAAAAAGCAAAATGCCTTCTCCACCTACACCTGTGTATGGTTAGAGCCAAGATACAACCATACAGAGTAGAACCCCAAAGAGTAGTAATGAATCTGACTTGATACAGGACCAATCCAACAGAATTATACCTATTTACTGAGCCTAGCAATAATCAAACTGAGCTACATAGGATGCGCTTCCGAGAACCATGGGTGAGGATACTGTTTGGCCCTGAAACTTTCCAGAGAAAAGATTCATGGAGGTAGGAAAACTACCAAACCAATGCATGAACACAACCGCTCCCACTTCCATCTAGCTATGGTCCCAGGGTGGCCCTCAGCATGTCTGGGGCTGTCTTCTTTAATAACAAATGGACCGTAGGCATGGAGTTTCAGTGTAGAGCCATTCACCTCCATGATATGAATGGAAATGAGTATTGTAGGCGAGGGTGGAACATCAGCATAGATACTCCATGTCCGAAAATCTGGTATACCCAGGTATTTAGATATACGTGGTAAGAAGGGAAGGGGCAACTCGTACTTGTATGGAAAACATTACCGAAACGTACATTGTATTCCTTTTGTGTCCATACTCGTAGCACTCATAGCACTTGATGGGTTTGGGCTGTTGATCGTTGTCAGAATTTTTTATTTTCTGTTGACCAGATTGCGAATAAAAACCAGACCCTTACCTATGTGAGTTATTTCAGGGCCTTTAGAGAACTCTGTCTTTTTATCTCCAGCTCTTTCTTCTGTTGGGAACCATGACCATCCTTTTGGGAGACCCCCAAGATACCATCTTGGACACTCTGGTGCTGACCCACATGTTCACCTCCTCAGCAAGTTTCCTGGACTCAGTTAACTTGCTATCAACTAGGTGTTGGTGCAGCTGTGCAAAACAAACATTAAGCATGTTCTTCCTCAAAATCAAGTTGTACAGCCCTGGATAATCAGCAAAGCTCCTCCTCTCACCCCGCCCTTCAGTGCCTTGCTGGCTTAATACAAGAAATCCTCCATATTTGTTATAAGATCTTGTGGCTGCCCCCTAACCTGAGCTTATACCTCTCAGGGGTCAGTCCAAACTTGCTGACTTGGATGGACTTCATTGCAATGTAGCATGTCTGGTCCTCTAGTGTAAGAAGTGTGTCCCTTCCCACCGTGGGCATATATCTCTATAAACTACCACCAACGAACTCTTCTGGGACCTTGTGCTCAGTGCCACATCATAGACTGCAAACTATTCATCTACCACCAGATAACTGGGTATCAAATCCATTGGGATCCTGACACTGGACCCACCAGAGGAAACTGTAGGTATGCTGCCACCATTTCAGTTGCTGTACCCCTCTCTCAGGGCACTGATGTCCAGCTCTCTCATGATGATCTCATGGGCATTTTTTCTTTCTTCCAAAGCTCGCCTTCTCTCCTCAAGAGCATGCTCCTTCTCAAATTTCGAAAGTCTAATTTGTCAAGATCCAGTTTTACTTTCCTATTATGTTATGTTATGTTAAGTTATGGTAAAAACTTTTGTAAAGCGCCTGTTCACCATGCAGTTTCATGGCGCTGATAAGGCAGAAAGAGGGTTATGGGAAGCTGAAATTAAATGTTATTTGATTGAGCAAACAGATAGGTCTTGAGCATTTTTCTGAACTGTACGTAAGATGGAGTCAGTCTCATCTCCACAGGGAGAGAGTTCCAGAACTGTGGGCCTATGACAGCAAATCGAAGGCCTCCAAGCTTTTTACGTTTGAAAGAGGGAATGGTCAGCCAGTTTTGGTGAGTAGAACGCAAAGCCCGGGAGGGGATATATCTTTGAATCCTAGACGAAATAAAAGCAGGACTACTGCTGGGAAGAGCTTTAACCACTTGGCTGCTAAGGCTTTTCCCCTCCTGCGCTGACATTTATTGAATCCCATTATACATGACGAGTTCACCTTGTCATGAGCACAGCTCCAGTGTGCCTCATGACGAGTTCACCTTGTCATTAGCACTGAACAGGTTAAAAATGGTGCATCCCAGCTTGAAAGCACACCTTTTGGCCACAGGAAGCCAGTGTAAGTTTTTCATTATGGGAGTCATGTCCTGCAATTTGGGTTGATGAAAGATGATTCTGGCAGCTTGGTTTTGAACCAGCTGAAGGCGTCTTAGTTGATAAGCCGGAATGCCACAGTATAAGTAATTGGCATAATCCAATCGGGAGATCCTCAAGGCTAAGATAGCCAAGGTTAGAGCTTCCCTAGACAGAAATCTGCTGATCTTCCTTATTCTCCGTAATTGGAAGAAACTAGCAAAGACTACTGAGCCTATTTGGGCATTCATTGGCAGGTCTTTAGAAATCACGATGCCTAAGCGTTTGGCAGAGTCTGCAAACTCCGGAGGGTTACCTAGAGATGTTGGCTAGAAGTTGGAATGACATGGGTTGGAGTAGCCACCTGTAAGCATGAGCTCAGTTTTGTCAGGGTTGAGCTTGAGTTGGTTGTTGTTCATCCAGTCCCTAATAAAGATCATGCTTGATTGAAAGTGAGTAGCTGAAGATGCTGACAAATTGATTTTAAACACCAATTGGAGGTCGTCAGCATAGTTGAATGCCCCAATCCTTTTTTCTCTCAAAGATCGAATTAGGGGGAGAAGTTACAGATTGAAAAGGAGGGGAGAAAGAGAGGAGCCCCGAGGAACCACACAGGTCAGTTCCCTCTTGTTGCACAAGAAATTAGCCAGCAACACTGCTTGAAAGCGGTTGCCACGGAAGGAGGAGAGCCATCTCAGCACCAGACCCTGGATCCCAGCACTTCTGACAAGGTCAACCAGAATATTGTGATCGACCATGTGGAAGGCTGCTGATAGATCCAAGAGGACCATGGACTGGGGGGTACCTTTATCGGCTCCTCTTCTTAGTTCATCCATAACAGTGAGTATAACAGATTCCCTGTAATGGATGGGTCTTAAACCTGCCTGATGGGAGTCCAAGATCTGATGGTGTTCAATAAATGAGCTGAGACAGTTGGCCACATAAGCCTCAAGAACTTTACCCAAATAGGGCAGGAGGGAGATGGGGCAATGATTACTTAGGACTGACGGGTCCGCACCCGGTTTCTTCAAAATAGGGATGATTTCCGCACTTTTAAATATGTCAGGGACAATGCCATGATTAAGTGAATTGTTAAGGAACAATAGAGGGGATTCAAGACAAATAGAGAAAGCTTCTTGAAGAATGTAGGGGGACAATAATCAGTGGGGGATCCAGAGTCAACCTTTTTAAGTAAATCAAGAAAGGTCTCCTTTGAGATCAAAGGAATGTGATCCAACTGGTTTCTGTTCTGACAGGTGTTCAAATCATAAGTGGAGGGACTGGAAGGGGGAATACTGGCTTTGATGACTGCAATTTTCTCAAGAAAAAAAGAGTTCAGGGAGTCACAGAGACTCTGTGTATGAACTGGCTTTAGGCATGATCCTGAGTGGTTTAGAGAGCTCGTTCACAATGGAAAAGATTTCTTTAGGTTTATTAGATGAATTAAGAATTTTATTTGAGAAATATTCTTCCTTGTTTCGAAGAATCGCCTTTTTGTATTCTTTCTGGAGAGCTACAAATGTAGCCCTCTTATCAGGGAGATAGTGATGTCTCCAACTATGTTCTGCCTGTCTTAAAATAAGTTTCTTCTTTTTTAGGTCATCGGAGAACCATCGTTGGGCATCATGGGGTCTTAGAATAGTAATTTTCTTGAGAGGAGCAGTGCGATCACTGACCTGCTCGAGCCAGATCTTGATGCTCTCTGCCTCAGCCTGAAATGCCTCCTGTGCAGATGGAGCCGTGTCAATTAGCAGCGATCTGAGTTGATCAGTATTCATACATCGCCAATTTCTTGACAGCACGTTCTTGAAATGTTGTGGTTTCGGAGGGGAGGCAACAATGAAAGAGAATGCTATTAGAAAATGATCAGATTAAATACAGGGAGAAATCGAAGGAGTTGGATGTAAATATTTGGTCAAGGACATGACCTTTTATATGTGTTGCAGCCTTGAGGTGCTGGGTGCAATTCATCCCAGTTAAAAACTCAGTCAGTTCCATCGAACTGGGGCACTCTCCTGCATCATTAGGCCATTAATTGAAATCCCTAATTATCAGGATTCTGGCGTTATTGATGGCAAAGTGAGATATCATTTCGCCCAATGCCTGGGGAAATGTAGCCATATGTGGAGGCGGTCTATAAAAGTGGGCACAGATAGAAGGAAGCTGGAGGGATTCAAATATTAAGACTAAGCTGTCAACTAAGGGTGGGCCCTTGATTGCCAAGGAGGTAAACTGATATTCATGGTGTATTATAGCTGTCACCCCTCTGCCAGCTTTTCCTGAAGGGTGGTTGGCCTGCAAGATGTAGTACTTGTCCGGTACTGTTGCCAGGATATCGGGGTCAGATTCCTCAGTCAACCATGTTTCTGTGAGAAGGAGAATATAAGGCTTGTCAGTATCTAAGAGCTGAAAAATTTCCAGCTGGTGCCTCACCATTGATTGGGTATTCAAATAGTGAACTTTAAGGCCCTTTGGCTCCTGGATAGTGTGAGTTACAGAAACAGGATATGAGGGTGTGCTGAGTGAGGGGTGTATTTTAATGTCAATTTCAGGTAAGATGTGTATAAAAGCTAGACTATTCTCTTTCTCTAGAGAGGAGAGGGTGATATCATTAATACAATAGTTATTTCGATAAGAGAGCATTTCCCTGATCCTCTGGGAACAGGTTATTTAATGAGACACTGCTGCCTGGTCTGTCTGTGGATATTTCCCCCCACATCAGTAGGCTGCCTGTCAGGACCTCCATCCTGGTACTGCTCTAATTCCTCCTCATTAGACTCTGACCCCTCCACCTCATCCTCTTCTCCTTCTGGGTGGCTGCTGCCCATGCTCTTAAGGCTTTCTGAAGCTCTACCTTCTTGACACTTTCCTTATGGAACAGCCTTTTCTCCTGTCAGAACTCCTTGAGCGCTAAAAGGTTTCTTGACCGGGACCGGGCAAATCCAAAGCTCAGGCCAACCACAATGGAGATCAGCTGACAACATTATCCACGCTGGGTCCGCTGAAACATAACTTGGATGGAGCAAAGCGTTGTGGTCAAGAATTCAATGCATCTGTTCCGATTCATGCAGTTGGATCGAAGTGGCAAAGCTGAGCCTTGTAGCCAGGACTCGCAGCATTACAGCGTCAGTACTCCTTCAGTTCCAATCGGCGCAGTGGTGATGATGCATTAATTTTATAGCATATCATGAGCAGAAACCACTTCTGAGGCACAGGACTGGAGGGGCACCTCAGTCAAGGGGGTAGGATTCCTAGATGGCAGAGTCCAACACCACCAACAGAATTGCAAGAAGTCTTTTATGCCCCAGAGGCTTCAGACGACAGGAGAACAGCCAGCAAGACTGTGAAGTCACTCTGAATTTAAGTGAGATGGGTCCAGTCCTTATCCTCAGCAGGGCATGGATCAGCAGGCAGAAGGGGCAGCTCAGCACAGCAGTGAATCAGTTCCTTGGAACAGTCAGTCAAGCAGAGTGGCAATCATTGTAGCATAGCAGTCCTTCCTCCCGGCAGAGTCCTTCACAGGTCCAGTTGTATACTGATATGGTAGGGTAAGAGCCCAGTACTTATACCCAAATGTGCCTTTGAAGTGGATGCTCCTTGAACTGCACAGGTCCCCTTTCATCTATGCCCTGTCTGCCCAGGCTATCTGTGGGGGATAATCAGCCCTTCGTGTGGAGATACGGGACAGCCTATTCAGATGTACGTTCCAGTTCCCTCTTCCGTTCCTGCCCAGGTAGGCATTCAGTACGCAGATGAATTCAAATAAGTCCTGTATCCCATCCAACCTTCTAGTATTGTTGGCTGTCTAGAGGGAATGCACAAAGTGTAGCTGTCACCTAGCCCAGACCTGTATTGGAGACAGGCTCCAGGCACATAGAACTAAGAAAAGAACAGAGAAATGTGTACTTTCTAAAAGTACAAAGAAGTGCCTGCAATAGTCATTACAGGCATCCCCTGGCGCTCCACTTAATGATCAAATTGCACAATTTTCAAAGAATGATTCATACGAAGTTTTATTCAAAATGAAAACTTTTCTTGTGTTTTCATCAGTTCCATCTCAAAACATCTTGTGTTTAGTAATAAAGTTCATCAATTGATCAATGGAATGGAAATAACACAATACATGTCCAATGCATTTCGGGCTATCCACCCTTCATCCGGGACCAAAGCTGGAAGCAAGACCAAACAAAAATACATTCAGTGTCGAATAATGGTGTACCACATAAACAAAAAAGCATTATCAGACATTTATATATTCGTGACTTTCCCATCAATCACGTGTGATGTGCCCTAGTGTGAGTGCATGCGAAAACTCAAAAGAGAAAAATACATGGAAACGTTCTCACGTGTTATTCTTCTGTAGTCGGTACCCGTTTGAAACTGAAACATAAACGAACATATAAATAAAATCGTGCGTTCTAACCAGCGGATGTGATATCGAGACACGTGTTAAAAGGAAGACAAGAACTTACTTAGTTAGCGCAAACAGCGCGGTTTCTAAATGTCCATGTCGTGTTGTTACTCGCGTGTGACGCGGATCGTCGTCTATACGGTCTGACCATTCACGTGATGAGTTAAAGGGCTCGTGAATGTGGGGTTGAGTGTAAGGCGAAGCCTGATAGGTGTAACTCGCGGTCACGTGGTTTATTGTGAACCAATTCTACTGGAGAATAAATATGTGTGTGGTTGTTAAGGGGAACTCACTCACAATTACTAGGTATGTTGTGAACCAATGGGTGCCAAGTATATTGGTGTCATGACGATCGAATGTAAGTGTGATAAACAAATGTGGACAAGTATCGAAGGCTGAAAAAATATGGTTAAAAAATGATAAAAATAAAAAAATAAAAAAATGGGTACAGGTCGGCCATACATAAGACTTCCAATAAATGGACAATATCTTAAGTTCATGCAACTACATACTGTTATATGTAACAAAGAAATTCAATACGGTCATTAAGACCATTCGGTTTGCTGCAGTTTAATAAATAAATCCAGTAATTTTCTTTTTGCAAAAGAAATCGATTATTGTCTCTTCCTTCGATTTTCTTAACAGTCTCCAAAACCACAAACTGCAATTGAGAAATGTTGTGGTTGGCTTCCATGAAATGCGTAGCTACTGAAGATTTTAAATTTTTGGTGCGTATATTGGACTTATGTTCATTCAGTCTGATTTTAATTTTTCGTTCCGTCTTGCCGACGTACACTTTTCCGCAAGGGCATTTTAGCATGTAGATTGGCATACCTTACAAAAAAAGAAACCTTTCTCCATTCGAACTTTTCAAGTAACATTTCCGTTGTGCGACGTCCCATTCTACCTTTAGTATTACTTTCTAAAAGTGGCATTACTAAAATAGTTATGTCAAATCCAAATTTACCACCAAAAATATGAAACATGATTAAGATACTCCTTTCAAATCAGCAATTACAGGTTTAATGTGTTTTAAGGAACTCCAATGCTAGCATGTGAGAGGAGTATTCCTCACATTCCTGAAAAAAGAATGTGGCTGTTCATCACTATGAGAACATTTAAAACTTGAAAGTACATGTACTACCTTTTAGTTACAGAGCACCCTGTCCTTAGGGCTACTTAGGGCCTACCTTAGGGGTGACCTGCCTGTAATAAAAGGGGAGTTTAGGGCTTGGCAAGTGATTTTAAATGCCAAGTTGAAGGGACAGTAAACTGCACACACAAGCCCTCATACAGGTTTGAAAGGCTACTTGTCTGGATGGTACAATCTGTCCTGCTGGCCCACTAGTAGAATTTAGATTACAGGCCCTGGGTATATTGTAAAGTACGTTACAAGGGATGTATAAGTAAACTAAATATGCCAATTAGTTATCTACCAATGTCACCATCGTTTAAGGGAGAGGCACAAGAACTTTAGCACTGGTTAGCAGTGGTAAAGCATTCTGAGTACTACGGCCCGCAAATTGATATAGCTAAAAGTGGTGGTAAGCAGGCAAAAAGTTGGGGGAAGACCGCCCTAAGTATGACAGGTAAAACAAGTATAATACTAAGTCTCAGACTGTAAACTTTCATAATGCATATTTTCAAATTCTGAAAATTGAACACAACATTGATAAACATGGACATTTTCTGGAAGTTAAGGGAGAGGAGAGTTGAATACACACTTGATTATAGCATCAATTAACACACAAGGTTCTAAGTATGATGAAGAAATATGCAGGGGTAGAGGAGCATGCCCCCCGCTGAAAGCCTGCAGAGGCAACCCACACAAATAAAATGATAATAATACATATTTAGTACTACTTTATGTTTAGCCCTGCAGGCTGCAAGCCGAGTGATGGTGTGTGACATCCCATACTGATACTGCAGCACCAGGGAAGAGGGGAAAGCGGTGGGCACTGCCAAGTGCGCATGATGGTTTGGCCGGCCAAACCATCATGTGCACTTAGCCTTTCTCCACCTAGCTGTGTTGTACAGCTAGGTGGAGAAACCAACACAGGCACCCAGTATATGTCCGAGCGCCGAACCGAGGCGCTCAGACCAATCCTCAGAATTGCACTAAGAATAGTATTCCCAGCATGTGAGCAGCAGTACGATTGGGAGCTGGGAGTCTACGCAGTGTGCTGCACTTCCTGGATGTC
Organism: Lissotriton helveticus; assembly: GCF_964261635.1. NCBI lineage: Eukaryota > Metazoa > Chordata > Amphibia > Caudata > Salamandridae > Lissotriton > Lissotriton helveticus. The sequence goes on along the minus strand of NC_136069.1, from coordinate 1,374,985,358 downwards.
CGGGTGGAGAGGATCAGGAGGAAGGCGGTGGACATCAAAGCAGGTAAGTGTAATTTTTCATATGTATATATTTTTTTATTTGTATTCCCCCTCCCCCAGCCTCACCACTGCTTAATTTGAGCGACCGCTACTGGTAGTATGGTCAGTATTTCTATCAAATCACACTTGTAAGTCATCTGCCTACAGTGATATTAAGTCCCTTATTTTTATAACTGAGGGTCTCTAGTTGGCAATGGTATGTACCTTTGACCAAATAGGGACCCTTGCTTCTAAGTCAGGGAAAGGGGATTACACTACTGGTTAATCCCTGATCACCCCCTTGGTAGTTTGGCACGAGCAGACAGGCTTATCTCAGAGGCAGTGTGTTAAGCATGTGTGAACACTTACAGTAATACGGTGAAAACACTACAGATGGATACCACACAGGTTCTATAAAAATAAGTATTCCTTATATAGACTTTTCACAAGACCATAAATGACAAAAATTCACAATACTGTACTCAATAAGAATTTTTCAAGATGGTAGAAATAGATCAAAAATAGGTTATTCACTTAAAAACAGTCTTTAGCAACAGATAACCCTAACTGGAGCTATCACGGCATCAGGGTCAAAGAAATCCCAAAGTACGTCGCCGACCACAAGGTGCGCGGCGTGGGGCCCGGAATCAAACAGACCGCAAGAGAACAGTACCTGGGAAACGTGAAAACAAAGACAGCTCACGGTGTCGTGGAGGAGCGGTGTCTTTGGCACATTGCAGCGTCGGTTCCTTACTTCTGGGGAGATGATGTGTCGGTGTCATGGATGCTTGCCCAGGCAGGGGAGGCGTCGGTTCCTGACCGGAAAGGAGGTGACTTCACAATTGCGCCCAAACCACGGTTCTGTACAATGTCACGATGTGGATGGATTCTCAACCACCCAAGTCGACGAACCGCTCCGCGATGATGTCGGCTTTGGGGTCGATGCGGCACAGCAGCAGGCGTCGGGCTGACGTCGCAAGTAAGCGCTCACAGCTTCAATGCAGATGACGACGTCGGCGTCGGTGTTGCAGACAGTGGTGGCTGGTGAGATTTGAAAGTGGAGGGGCGTAAAAGTTCGGGATGTGTGCCTTATGGCGAGTGACCGAGCCCGACTGCTGTTAGGGGAGTTTGATTGGGGAGGGGTACTCCCCCCAGTAAACTTTTGAAGAAAGAGTGTGAAAATGGTACATTTGCAAGCAAAATTGAGAAAGCAAGAAGGTTAATAAAGCAATTCTTCTATAATGTCAAATAAGTGCACTCATCCTCGCAGCTATGATGATGGGCAAAGAACAGACAACATGCACCTACAAAAAGAAACATACACAGTTGCGCTAGCACACAAACAGATGACACACACAAATGCAGATTCATGCACATCGAAATGCATACACATGTCCACAAAACTCAAATCCACAGACACACACAACCACACAATCGAGGATATATCCAAACAATGGTGCACAGTGCGGTTCCAACCAAAACAGCAAAATGCCTACAATTCCACAGTAATTGTAACTACACAGCCATGAAGCATGCCACAATGCTAGAAGCCTCAAAACCACATAGAATCTGCGTAAGAAATTACATCAGGTACATACAGCAACTCATGTTGCATGTGGATAAAATAAATCAATAACTGCAAATACAAGAATGTCTACAAAGACCATTCATTGATGATTTACATGCACCAGGCAGAGGTGAATGAGATTTGGGTATTCATACACACCTATAATGCAGTCTCTCAGGTAGTTATGCCGTGTGACAGGCGCTTAGCCAGCATTCTTTGCATTCTGGAACATGCAGTCTATCCCAAATTATAGCAAAACTACTAGAGGTGGATATGCTCTGGGCTGGAACCCCCAGACAAAAAGACAAGGCATGGAGCTATGTGACTTCTCTCACCCACCGCCACAGTAGCATACAGCACAGTACAGCACAGAACACAACAGCATCCTCCACCAGGTTGCTTGTTGGGATAATGCATGTAACATGTCATAATGCACAGAACATCACACAATACTGTTCACAACTGACTGCTTGAAAGATTCTTGGTAATCATGCATTTAAGAGAAAACACCCAGAAGCTTTGAAGTGCAATCGCCCTGGGACTCTGCAGGAGGGCTTCTGATGCAGACTTCAGCGAGAGGCCACACAGGGTAAATCACACTGACTTGTCTCTCCTGCCGTGGGGGCCGGGCCATGTGAAATGTCACACACTGAACCAACTGAACCAACTGGCAGGGGGCAAGACACAGCGGAGGGCCCACAGCTCATGCCTCTGCCACACAGTCCATACAATCCCCTGCAGAAAAAGTGCTTGTGCCACTTAGAGGGTCCTGCCCTTCACAACAAAAAATCCTAAACTTCTAAAAAACTCACCATGTGAGGATCCGAACTTTAGAAAGCACAATGATGATCGAAGGCAGCAGTTCTTTTCAAAGCAAGCAATGCAGCCTCTCTCTCTTCATGAGGCACCGAGGAGAGATTAGAAAGAGAAACACAGCCTCCTCCGCTCTCTGCGACTTCATAGGCATACATTGCCAGAGGCCCCTGCAATGAACTAATTCTGCACCGTGAAGTATGAATTAACAGTTCTGTCATAATCCGGAGAACTCTGTACCAAAACGACTCTGGTGGGACTCGAACCCACAACCTTTGAATGCCTTCACAGCCAGCCTAGAAGTCCAACACGCTATCCATTGCGCCACAGAGCCACCTGTGGAAGTACGCGCCTCTGAGTGCACTCCTGATGGAATTGAGAAAAAGTGATGATCGTGTTCGATCACTTTCCCTTTAGTGAAAGTGCAAATACATCTCTAAGCATGAGATGGACGAGGACTGCTCTCGGTCCAGTTACAGGGTCTCGGGGGGGGGGTGACGTATTTTGGGCCAGGTTATAGTTACTTTATACCGCAAGCTTCTTGTTGTTTGCGATTCCTGTTCACCTTCTTACGGGATATGAACCGTTACTTGTATTATGATGTTGAGCCCGCCCCTCTATTGCTGTCAATCACCACTACAAACATTAAAACTTGTGTGCCTATAGGGCCTCGCCAACTGCTCCTTGCTTCAAGGGAGTCCACGAGAGGGCGCGGTAAAATCACACCGGAAGCTTCCTCCTGCGCTCTCTACTAAGTTTAAGTTCTGATAGTGAAATATTAAATACTAGCAGCCTGTCCCGACGTTGTCCAGGTATGAAATAGAATTTGTGTAATGTGTGTATTTGGCAAGGGCAATTTATTTTAAAATCTCGCGGTAGACAACATTTTTTGTTTCAAATGGGGGTGGGGTCGCACGAATAGGGACGGAGAAGGGCCAGCTACAGCCCTGGTTGATGTTAGCAGGCGCGTGTAATTGGTGTAGTGATCCGCCGCCTGAGCCCGGCTACAGCCCTGGTTGATGTTAGCAGGCGCGTGTAATGTCGTTGAATGAGAGAGTTATCAGCCGCGGGTAAATCCGTTTAATGAAAGAGTTCAGTGACAGCGAGTAGGAGAGGCTGCAGTATTTGTCCCCGCAGACACACTCATTTGCGTGTTCCCCCGCTTGAGGCCCAGATGCAGGCCTGTTTGATGTTAGCAGGCATGTGTTCCCCCGCTTGAGGCCCAGTAGCAGCCCTGGTTGATGTTATCAGGCGCGTGTAATTAGTGTACTGATCCACCGCCTGAGCCCGGCTAGATCCCTGGTTGATGGTAGCAGGCGCGTCTAATTTCGTTGAATGGGAGAGTTCAGTAACAGCGCGCAGGAGAGGTTGCAGTAATGTTACTTACCAGGCCTCCAGCTGAATGCGTTTGTCATGCCCCCAGCACACGGCCACAGCAGACGATCTTCTGATTAATTTACGAGCCACATGGCATGAAGGGCGGAACATAGCACACGCCCCCAGCGTTTCTCACGCCCCCAGCGTGCCCCTTGATACGGCGCAATTGCGTTCACATGGCATGAAGGCCGGACACACGCCCCCAGCTTTTTTCACATCCCCCAGCATGTCACGCCCCCAGCGTGCCCCTTGATGCTGTGCAGCAACGTAATTGGCGCTTGTATGTACGACTCACATGGCATGAAGGGCGGACACATGCCCCCAGCGTTTGTCACGCCCCGAGCGTTTGTGACGTCCCCAGTCCACTCCCACAGCCCACGATGTGATGGCCGTACCACATGCCCCCAGCGTTAGTCACGCCCCCAGCCCACGCCCACAGCACAACGCAGACACGCCCACAAGGCACTACTTTGCTGGCACGGTTCTTTTACCTTTTAAATGTATATGGTGTCCTACGTTACAATTGTATGTCTTGCACTGTATGATTGTGATGAACACCACTGTTTCTTGAAAAGTTAATAAAAACAATTTTTATAAAAAGAAGAAAAAAAATGTATATGGTGGCCGTCTGCATAGCCTATGTCCTTCTGCTGCAACTGCCCTTTCCAACGCTGTAATGGGTGTTGTGGTTGGTTCTGTGGTTACTGAGATTACCCGCCTCAAAGGTTTGGGCTCTCTCTTTATAATATTAGTATGGATCACATCATGAATTCACATAACTGAACCGTAATATACAAGGATCCCGTGACACATCTTCCTGCTAGATTTACATGAGCTCTGATTGGAAAAACAAGACCAATTTGGTCACTTTCAATTTCGTCTTCTTTAAACACATGAAAAGAAAGTCTCATAAAGCTCCTATTCTAAAACAGTGATAAACCAGGCTCCTTTCCAGTCGCGGCTCGCATCACAAAACTCGTGGGGGGCTGACGCAGGGAGGGCCGGGGAATGAAAATAAAATGAAAAAAGAAAGAAAACTTACATGACTGCTGGTACGCGCCACCTCTGCTGGGTCCTTGGCGCCTTCATTGGAGTGGCAACCCCGCCCTCAGCCAATACTGGCGCTGCTACAGCAGCGCCAGGATTGGCTTAGAGCAGGGTTACTCGTCACCTGCCTGCCCATTAGGAGACCGAGGGTTGAGCCTTTGATCAACCCTCGCTCTCCTAATGGGCATGCTTCAGCCAGAGCAGACACTAGTGCGCACGACTGGGCACGGCAGAAAAATCCACCAACCTTTACCAGTCATGCGCACTTGTGGTGCTGCCTGCCCCTGGTCTGACAATGCATCATGCATGTCAGTCAACATGACGCTGGACCGCCCACCCCCTTTAGACTCTGAAGGGGGTGGGCGTTCCGACGTCATGCTGACTGACATGATTGTCAGTTCTCCCTCTCGTCTCTGAACTTAAGTAAACTGAGTCAGTTTACTTAAGTTCACAGACAACGAGGGAGCTGCGGGCATGGGAGGCTTGTGGGGCAACACCCCAGCACCCTAATGGACACACCTGCACTGGTTGCAGAATTCCTTCTGTAGCAACTGGAACAGCAAGTTCCAGATGCAGGCAAACAGAAGGGGTGAAGTCTGGTGTCCCTGAGACTTTGGTCAGGAGACAAGCTCAAATTAAGCCCTTGGAGTAATATTCTGCAAGATGATGAAAGTCTTTTAGGAGTTCCTGCGCCTCTCCTTGGCACTGTAGGCCAACCCAGCGACACATCACACTGGCAGGGGGGCACTACAACTTCTGCAGCTTCCTTGGTTCTTCTCCTTGGCAGAGGTTCGTCTTGTTGTTCCAGAAGTGATCTAAAGTTTTGGGGTCTGGGTCCCCATATTTATACTAGCAAATCCTTTGTCCTCTGAAGGCAAAGGGTCCTGTACCTAGTCCAAACCAGTTCTGTATAGTCTTGGAGCACTTTGTTTACATGACTTCTGCTTTCCTTTGGCAGGGTGGGCCAGGGTCATCAGACACACCACAGGAGGTGGAGCCAGCATTGTGGAAGGTAGGCACAGCCCTATGCAGACCCAGGTGCTACTCCTTCTACCCATCTGCTTGCAGATAGGTCTATTCAGCCTTGTGCTGACTCACCCTGTCTCCTGGAATCCCCCAGCTCCTGTCACTCACAAAACCAGACACAAAATACACAAGCTAGCAGAGGCAGGCTGGATGGTTAAGCAAGAAAATACCTACTTTCTAAAAGTGGTATTTTCAAACACAGAATGTTATAACCAACTTCACTAAAAGATGTATTTATCATTCTGAGTTCGATTTCTACCAGGTTGCCTGAGTCAGTTAGGATTATAAAAATGTTATAATCAAACTGCCCATTGTGGCCTATAGGGAACAGGCAGCCTTGCAATAGTGAAACACGAAAATGGTTGTAATTCACTATTAGGACGTACCAAACACACCAGGACATGTCCTACCTTATCCTTGCAATGCACCCCACCCATGGGCCTACCTTAGGGGTGTCTGATATGAATAAAGGGGAAGGTTTAGGGACCGGCAAGTGGGTGCGTTTACCAAGTCAACATGGCCGTACTAGACTACACACAGGCTCTGCAATGGCAGGCCTGAGACACACTTTACAAGCTGCTTCTGTGGGTGGCACCACCAGTGCAGCAAGCCCGCCAGCAGCATTTGATTTAAAATCCCTGGGCACACATGGTGCACTAAACTAGGGTCTGACAAGTAAATCAAATAACCCAATCATGGCGTCACTAATCTATACATCAGTTTACAGTAGGGAGAGCATATGCACTTTAGCACTGATTAACAGTGGTAAAGTGCCCAGAGTCATAATACCAACAAAAAACAGGTCAGAGAAAATACAGGAGGGAGGCATGAAGTTCAGGGATGACCCTGCAAAAAGGGCCAAGTCCAACACAACCCCCTTCCAGCTAAAACTCAGGGTAGTCCAATCACTTTCTTGATGGGATTCCCTGCTATGGACGTTAGAACATCGACCCTGGCCCACAACAGCAGGGGCATATTCCAGTTCTACGCCAATCTGAACCCTTTTGGATCCCTCTGTCCATACTCTCAGGGCCCACCAAGCTAACCCATGGGGAACCCTTCTCCTCACCTGTGGACACCATCTGTGCAGAACCTAACCTTAGCTTGCTCACAGGTGTGTTCCAATAGACAGACAGCAAGTCACGATGGTCACTTACATTAGTCAGTGATGAGACCCAGGCCTAATGCCTCTCAGGGCTCTCAAACCTCTGTGGTGTCAAAGAGTGGGGGACAGTATCCCCAGGTGCTTGGCACCCTTTGTCCACTCTCCCTCCTGTCAGGTCAGGTATGACATCCTGACACTGACCCACCAGCCCCGGGCCTGTACCCAGCAGCTGGACAAGAGACTGGGGTGGGCTCTCCCACACCCGGTCCTCCTCCTTGGGGCTCTGTACCCTCCCACCTGGAGAGGTACCCCCTTCCAAAATTGTCAGGGCACCTGTGGCAGGTGTCCTGCACAATTCGCCCACCAGTTCAGGGGTTCTAGCCTGCAACTGGGCTTCCAGGTCAGGGGGGACACCCTGAACCTGGTCCTCCAACCTAGGGTCTAAATGCTCCAGTTGAACTGAGGTCAGAGGTGAGGACTCCTTCTCTCTGCACCCCCTTCCAGAGTGCTGCACCCTCCCATCAGAAGTGGTACCCACAGAAGACAAACCGGTCAGGACACTGTTTACAGTTGTCCCAACCTCCAGGTCAAACAACACCTGAACCAGGCTTCCCAACCCAGGGACCAACGCACTGCGGTTAAACACTTGCCCAGTGCACCAGGACTTCATTGGGAGCACATATGCCCCTCCCCCCGAGGGTGACACACAACTCATGTGTCGTGTGACAGTCTACCTGGCGCAGATCTCCCGACCCCTGTCCATCTGACAGCACGTGAAGATTCCCTAGGACAGAAGTGGAGTCACCATGGTCATTCATTGTTGACTCAGCTCTTCTGGCCGGCACCTGACTGTAAAGTAGAGGTGGTTATGCAGAAATGATGATACACAGGTCCGGGTGATATCCAAATTAGATTTATTCCAAGTTTTCCAGCATCAACACAGGAGTGCAACCGGCTCTTCAATAATCCAACAGCTCAATGATTACAATAACAGCTGTGGCTTAAACTGCAAGAACATCCTCGAGAGATGCATCTTTAAACATGTTTATGTTTGAAGATACACTCTCCGCGAGGATGCAAGAAGTGGAACGTGAAAACATACAGAATGCCATTACATCAGAATAACATCATGAACACAATGAAATAGAAGAAAGACTATACCTTACATCATCTCCTTTCCTATAATAATAACAAAATTGAAAAGAGTGAGGTTAACCTATCTCTAAACCTTAAGGGAATGGGACAATTAAAGGGTTCTTTACTCCACCACTCCTTTCCTTAAAGAAAAACTGACCCCTTTCATGTTTTTCACAACCTGAATAGGAGACGAAAATCTTGACATAGCTTTTTTACACTTCTTTTTGAATTTTAAACAGAACCCAATCCCCCATAACATCCCTGTCTAAAGCAGGGCACCGATAATACAGTTTAAGCCTACCAAAAGTGCTTCCTAAGCCCAAGTAAACTTCATGCGCACATCCCACTAATTTCATGTGGGAAGAAGAAGGTGAAATGCATTTATCTCCACACATCAAAATATTATTTACAATGAAAAGTTCTTGTGAAACCTGGGCATACAATTTAAAGGAAACGGGTAATGAATGTTCTCTTGGCCACGCATTAATAACCATGTTTTCCACAGCTTGTAAAACCTTAACATCCTTATACAACTTGAACCATATCTCTCGTGTCAGAAATTGAAACATTTTACTTGAAACACTAATTGATGCTACTACGCCTTCCACTCCAACAAATTTTGTCTCTATGTAATTCACTTGAAATGGGAGCCTGAATTCATGCAACCTTGACAGTAAGCGCACCAAGCGAAAAGAAACTTTTCCAGTGCTATTACCATTCCATAAGTTAAGCAAAGTCTTGTAGACACCCAGTAAGACAAAGTGTGTGCTCCAAATATAACCCTCAGATTTCTCAACCGCCCACGAACAGGCTAATGCTTCTCTTTCTATAGTTAAATAATTCCTCCCTGCAGAAGAAAGAGAACTGGAGACAAAGCCTACTGTACACTCATACCAACTTGTATGTTGACACGAAACTGCACCTAAATCTAAATGACTTGCATCAAGTGAAATTGTGCACATAACTCCCATAGTGAAAGATGATAGAAGATCACATTTTTCCATTTTCCCAATTTTTTAATTAAAAACTTCTGGAACTTGTTTGGTAATGTCATTCAAAACAGAATCACTATTTGTATCTACTAGCGAAATTTCAATGTCATTCAATTGAACTGGATTTTTAGAACCTGGAACCAGTTTTAAGCTCATCTTAGCCAGGTCCTGCCAACCCACTATGTTTTTTCTGTCAATAGCTACATAGACTTTTGTATAAGTTTTCCTTCCTAAACAAGATATCTCTGACCTGAAGTAACCACGCATGTCAATAGCTTTACCTCCGTATGCTTTTGGCATAATATCGACTTTAGAAAGACTAATTGAGGATGCCCATAATTTGTCAAATGTAACATCAGAAATAACCGTGACCTGTGCGCCCGAATCAGCCATCATGTCAAGTGGATGTTTTCCAACTAAAACCTCACAAATTGGATCTGTGACAAGTACATTATCAACCAAAGTTTCACATGAGTCAATTGCTAAAATCTCTTTCACCTCATTTGAAACTGAAGGTAATTCTAAGGTGTTAATATTAACATGTTGCATATCAGATTCTAAGGGAACCACATCAAACCCTGAAAAAACATCATGTTGATCAGCATTCTCATGTGTTGCCACTGACCTAATGTGTACAGTACGCCTAGCCCTGCACACACTAATAAAATGACCAAACTTCTGACAGTTTGTACACTTCTTACCTAGAGCATTACACATGGGACTATCACTGAGATGTGTTATTCATCCACACCTGAAACAAAATGTGTTATTATTTCTCTGCTGAGGTTTACTAAGACTATTCTTAAATGACACTGCATTAACAGAAACATCATTCTGCACAAAATGAACAGGTGAGACATTTTCAACCATAATACTTTTTGAAGAAACGATACTCCTTTCAATACTTTTAGCCATATCAACCACCTCAGCCAATGTTGGATCCCTGCAACTTAAAATTCGTTCTTGAATTTTTTTATGGCAATAACCATAAACAAATTGATTCCTGATGTAAATGTCTAGATCAGCCCCAAAGTTGCAATCAGCTGACATGTTCCTCAAAACTGAAATGAAGTCTTCTACGCTTTCATCCAGGTTCTGCTTTCTCTTTCTAAAATTAAAACGCTCCAGAATGACATTCGGCAGTTCCAAAAATTTCCTATCAAGTCTTTGAATTGCATCTCTGTAAACATTCCAGCCCTCGCCTCTTCCAGGAGGTGGAATTGAAGGGGGTAAGTTATCATACATTTCTCTACCAGCTCTCCCCAAGTGACTATAAATAAGAGCTAGCTTTCTCTTAGGTGCATATTCCTCTGCATCAATTGCTACTAAATAATTTTCGAAGCTTCTAAACCATATTTTCCAAGGTTCCACAGGTTTTCCATTAACAGGTAAGAATTTGTTTAAAATAAGCACCTGTTGATTATTAGCCATTTTTACAATAAATTTCTTTGAATACAAGAAAGTTTGTAATTAAATATGCTTAAATATACTATCCAGAAGATTTAAATATCTTTTGTACTCTTCCTTTCTTTTAACTTTTAACTAAGTTTTGCAGTCTTTAAAATGCCAAATGTCTTTAAAATGCCAAAATGTCCTTAAAATGCCAAAATGTCTTTAAAATGGCAAAATGTATTTAAAATGCTAAATGTATTTTAAATGTACTCTTATGAGAATTAAACTATCTTTTGTTCTCCTTCTTTCTTTGAAATTTAAATAATTTTGTTAGTCTTTCAAATCTCCACAGTCTTTAAAATGTGCCAAGAAATATTGCCAAACTTCTTACCATGAATGTACATCTCTCGATAAATGTTAATGAAAACTTGCACATGCCATACACAAGTTTCTTCTGACATCTTTAAACGACCCCCGTATCAATTGAGCGCAAACGCAACGACTTTCAACTGAAATATTGACTCCTCCTTAAATAAGTTGTGCGCGTCGCGTTACCCTCATGAAATTTGCATTAGAAAATGACTTCCTCCGTTTTGCGATGATGTCATCGCCTACTCCTCTCGCGTTATTTCGAGGCTCTTTGGTTCCGTCTGAAATCACGGATTAACTTTAAAATGTGTATTCTACTGAAAACTCCTCATATGACATCCGAAGAAGAAGGTAGGTGAAAAGCTCACGCTTCAATTTAAAATCAGCACAGTGCAAAAAATATATTCACAGAAGTAGATCCTTATGAAGCAGCGTAACCTCCTGAGAAATTAGTGAAGATGCCAAAAATGATTCATTTTTCACAAAATCCCGTCGCCAAATGTAAAGTAGAGGTGGTTATGCAGAAATGATGATACACAGGTCCTGGTGATATCCAAATTAGATTTATTCCAAGTTTTCCAGCATCAACACAGGAGTGCAACCGGCTCTTCAATAATCCAACAGCTCAATGATTACAATAACAGCTGTGGCTTAAACTTCAAGAACATCCTCGAGAGATGCATCTTCAAACATGTTTATGTTTGAAGATACACTTTCCGCGAGGATGCAAGAAGTGGAACGTGAACACATACAGAATGCCATTTCATCAGAATAACATCAATGAACACAATGAAATAGAAGAAAGACTATACCTTACACTGACCAATTGTTTTTTCCACTGGGGACTTTCTCCCTCTCTCACCCCTCAATCTGGGCTTCTGCACCCTCCACTTAGGAGTGGCACTGTCAGACACCTGAACTGATGGAGGCCTGCTTACAGACACTCCTAGTTCAGTAGACACTAGGGGATCCCCCTCAACGGATGGTCCATGAGGACAGGCTAGGCTTCCCACTTGGCGTTCTCTTAAAGAACAATCCAGGCTCTGAGACTGAGGTTGGGCACTATCGGAACATAACCCATTCTCACTCCTTCCCCTTAAAGACAGGACGTGAGGCCCTACACCGCTCTCACTACAACAAGACCTAGCTTGGCTACTCTGAGCCACGTCTACCACACTGGGTTGGAAGATACCTGAGCCACTCCCCTTAGGGTCACTCCCCAATGCCTCTTCAGACCATCTTGAATCTACCAAAAAGGTCTGCCACCAATGTGAGCTCCCTGGGGTCAGAGAACTCACTCCCCAAAGGGTGTTGGCATAGCTCTGGAAAACAGGGACTTACAATATGTTTTCCCACAATTGGATCACATAGCCCCCTGCAAGGGTTACCCAAACTATACTTCACCTCATCATCCAGTACGTTGCACAAGTACTCCACTCGACTCTCCTGAGATTGGCAATACTGTATCTGACTGTCTCTGCCATTCAACCCACACTCTTCTGGGCGGTCTCCACATTCACATACCAGTACTTCAACCATGGGGGAACCCCTCTCCCTGTTCCTCTCATTTAGAGTCAGTGGAGTGTATTTCCCAACACTAGGACCATGAACCCCTGGGCCAGTGCCCCACTCTACTTCCGAGACACTGCACACCACTGGAGCTACCTCAGATACTTGAACCTCCTGGTGTATGTTAACCCCCTCCGTCAAGTCAGGTGCCACATCTCTGGGTGTGTGTACTACTCCCTCAGCACTAGAAATTTTGATTTTGCTGCCATCAACTGAGCTTGATTCCACCTCCAATTCAGCAAAGCTCACTTTCTGAGCGACACAGATTTCTTGTTGCTGGACTGAGACACTCATGGCCTCAAGCCTCTCGAGCTCCAAATGAAGCCCCCTCATTCTCAACTCATGTTCCAATCTCATTCTCTCTCTCTCCAAGGACAACCTGTTATTCTATATTTCCCTCTGAACCTCTATCTTAAGCTAAGCCATCTCCAGCTCTTGCATCCTATTCTCTCCCTGTCTTCCAGCTCTTCGGGGGGCAGGTCTTTGGAAGAGATGCTACTGCCAGGTGGGGACGGTACCCCTTCCCTAGCTGGAAACACATGGCTTATCCAGCTGCACATCTGCATCCCCAACTGGTTCCACCACCAGCTTGGGGGCATTTCTTGCATCTACCTAGGCCCTCAGCGCCTTTTGGTAGTCATCCTTTTTGGGAATGCCTGTGGTAGCAACTTTCAATTTTCTGCAGAGAAGCTTGGGCTGTTTCAAATTGTAGGTTTCACACCTCTCTTCCTCAAAATCTAGATCCATAGATGCAACATATGCTTTTTAACTCAAAGCAGTAAGAATGGGCAGTTCTCAGGGAAAATAACAGTCCAAGGAAAAAAAAAATTCTACCCAAAAAAGTATGTGGTCGCGTTTGGTCTGCACTCACTAGTAGTGTACACCAATCACTGTATATGAGTCACAAATGCAAGTCCAAATCCTCACGGCTGACCACCAATGTTAGAACTGGGAGTCTCTAGTTGGCAATGGTAAACACCTTAGACCAAGTAGGGACCCTTGCTTCTAAGTCAGGGAAAGGGGATTACACTAGTGAGGAAACCCCTGCTCACCCCCTTGGTAGCTTGGCACGAGCAGACAGGCTTCTCTCAGAGGCAGTGTGTTAAGCTTTTGTGAACACATACAGGTATACAGAGAAAACACTACAGATGGACACCACACAGGTTTTATAAAAATAAGTATTCTTTATATAGACTTATTACAAGACCATACACAACAAAAATCCACAATACTGTACTCAATAAGAGTTCTTCAAGATGGTAGAAATAGTTCAAAAATAAGTTATTCACTTAAAACAGTCTTTAGCAATAGATAACCCCAACTGGAGCTATAATGGCGTCAAGGTCAAAGAAGTCCAAAAGTACGGCGCATCGGGCCTGGAGTCAAAACAGACCCACAGAGTATAGTACCTGGGAAAAGTGAAAACAAAGACAGCTCCCGGTGTCAGTGAGGTGTCATTGGCCCGTTGCGACGTTAGTTCTTTACTTCGGGGTAGATGATGCGTCGGTGTCCTGGATGCTTGCGCAGGCAGGGTAGGCGTTGGTTCCTGATCGGAGAGCAGGTGACGTCACGATGGCGCCGAAACCATGGTTCCTTACAATGTCACGATATTGATGGATTCTTGATCACCCACATCGACGATCGGATCAGCAATAATGTCAGCTTCAGAATCGATGCGGCACAGCAGCAGGCATCGGGCCAGTGTTGCAAGTCGGAGCAGGGCTCACGGCTATGGCAGGCTTATGATGTTGTTCGCTGGCATCGATGTGGCATGGCGGACGGCGTCAGGTGTACGTTGGAAGTCGGAGCATGGCTTCAATGCAGATGACGGCGTCACTCGCCAGCTTCAGTGTTGCAGAATTCCTTCTGTAGCAGCTGGAACAGCAAGTTCCAGATGCAGGCAAACAGAAGGGGTGAAGTCTGGTATCCCTGAGACTTCTGTCAGGAGGCAAGCTCAAATCAAGCCCACGGAGTAATATTCTGCAAGATGATGAAAGTCCTTTAGAAGTTCCTTCGCCTCTCCTTGGCACTGACGGCACCACTGTAGGCCAACCCAGCAACACAGCACACTGGCAGGGGGGCAGAACAACTCGTACAGCTTCCTTGGTTCTTCTCCTTGGCTGACGTTCGTCTTGTTGTTCCAGAAGTGATCTAAAGTCTTGGTGTCTGGGTCCCCATATTTATACTAGCAAAACCTTTGTCATCTGAAGGCAGAGGGTCCTGTACCCAGTCCAAACCAGTTTCTTTGTAGTCCTGGAGCACTTTGTTTACATGTCTCCTGCTTTCCATTGGCAGGGTCGGCCAGGGTCATCAGACACACCACAGGAGGTAGCGCCAGCATTGTGGAAGGCAGGCACAGCCCTATTCAAACCCAGGTGCTACTCCTCCCACCCATCTGCATGCAGATAGGTCTATTCAGCCTTGTGCTGACTCACTCTCTCTCCTGGAATCCCCCAGCCCCTGTCACTCACACAACCAGACACACAATACACAAGCTATCAGAGGCAGGCCAAATGGTTACCATAGGAGGTGGAGTCAGCATTGTAGAGGGAAGGCCCAGCCCTATACAGGTCCCAGGTGCAACTCCTCCCTCCCATCTCGATGCAGCTTTCTCTATTCCCCACTGGGCTGCCTCAGCCTGTCTCCTGGAATCCCCCAGCCCTGTCACCCAGACAAGGAATAAACAACCTAGCAGAGGCAGGCCTGGAAAGTTAGGCAAGACAATACCTACTTTCTAAAAGTGGTATTTTCAAACACAGAATGTTAAACCCAACTTCACTAAAATATGTATTTTATCATTCTGAGTTCAAGCATACTAAACTCGAATGTCTACCATGTTCCCTGGGTCAGTTAGGATTATAAGATGTTATAATCAAACTGCCTATTCTGGCCTATAGGGAACAGGTAGACCTCCAATAGTGAAAAATGGACATGGCTGTAATTCACTATTAGGACATGCCACACACACCAGGGCATGTCCTACCTTATCCTTGCAATGCACCCTGCCCTCGGGCCTACCTTAGGGGTGTCTGATATGGAGAAAAGGGAAGGTTTAGGGACTGGCCATTGGGTGCACTTACCAAGTCCACATTGCAGTACTAGTCTGCACACAGGCTCTGCAATGGCAGGCCTGAGACACACTTTACAAGCTGCTTCTGTGGGTTGCACAACCAGGGCTGCAAGCCCAGCCCACCAGCAGCAATTGATTTACAAGCCCTGCGCACACATGTTGCACTGTACTAGGGTCTGACAAGTAAATCAAATAACCCAATCATGGAGTCACTAATCCATATATCAGTTTTCAATAGGGAGAGCATATGTATTTTAGCACTGATCAGCAGTGGTAAAGTGCCCAGAGTCATAAAACCAACACAAAAAGGTCAGAGAAATTACAGGAGGAAGGCAAAAAGTTCAGGGATGACCCTGCAAAAAGGGCCAAGTCCACCACTTATCATGTTGAGATCCCCTACTCAACCAGATATTGTCACTATGATTGAATATTTGAAAACAACATCATATTCATTTGACATTATATGACATGAGACATAACTTGTTCTTGGGAAGCAACCACATGTAAATACTTCACAGATTGTTGAATACATACTAGATCCCATGGTGCACATAATAATACAAAGGTTACAAATTGTGAGTGTAACACTGCAGACACAAATAACCCTCCTTAAACTATGTAGGAGTGTGCACATGGATTTGTGAAAATTATGACAATTGAATCGATGTCTTAGGAGTTCAAGATATGGTGTGAAGAGAATGACACATCACATAAAGCTATATTATCTATTTTTAAGCATTGTGGCAGCTATAGTAGATGGCAGATATAGGCCTTCTGCACACATTTTCGCCATCATTACACGGCTCTAGCGGACGTTTTTGGGCTTTATTGGGCTTTATTTGGGGGTTGTGAAATCTTTACACGGCGGCCATCTTGAGTGTGGCCCAGAGCGGTGAGAGCGCTCTAGTGGACCACATAAAAGGAGCCCTGTGCCAGCGCTCGCGAGATTCTGTGCCAAATACTATCTGGAAGCGCTACCTGCTAAGGGCTACCAAATATTGTTGTTCTTGCTAGCTGTTTGAGGCTTTTTTAATTATAAAAATCGTCATTTTTTAAAATTGTCTTTTTCACCCTGTGATGCAGACAGCACACCCCTAGGCCTTCTGCACACATTTTCGCCATCATTACACGGCTCTAGCGGCCGTTTTTGGGCTTTATTGGACTTTATTTGGGGGTTGTGAAATCTTTACACGGCGGCCATCTTGAGTGTGGCCCAGAGCGGTGAGAGCGCTCTAGTGGACCACATAAAAAGTGCCCTGTGTCAGCGCTCGCGAGATTCTGTGCCAAATACTATCTGGAAGCGCTACCTGCTAAGGGCTACCAAATATTGTTGTTCTTGCTAGCTGTTTGAGGCTTTTTTAATTATAAAAATCGTCATTTTTTTTAAAATTGTCTTTTTCACCCTGTGATGCAGACAGCACACCCCTAGGCCTTCTGCACGCATTTTCGCCATCATTACACGGCTCTAGCGGCCGTTTTTGGGCTTTATTGGGCTTTATTTGGGGGTTGTGAAATCTTTACACGGCGGCCATCTTGAGTGTGGCCCAGAGCGGTGAGAGCGCTCTAGTGGACCACATAAAAGGAGCCCTGTGTCAGCGCTCGCGAGATTCTGTGCCAAATACTACCTGGAAGCGCTACCTGCTAAGGGCTACCAAATATTGTTGTTCTTGCTAGCTGTTTGAGGCTTTTTTAATTATAAAAATCGTCATATTTTAAAATTGTCTTTTTCACCCTGTGATGCAGACAGCACACCCCTAGGCCTTCTGCACGCATTTTCGCCATCATTACACGGCTCCAGCGGCCGTTTTGGGGCCTTATTGGGCTTTATTTGGGGGTTGTGAAATCTTTACACGGTGGCCATCTTGAGTGTGGCCCAGAGCGGTGAGAGCGCTCTAGTGGACCACATAAAAGGAGCCCTGTGTCAGCGCTCGCGAGATTCTGTGCCAAATACTACCTGGAAGCGCTACCTGCTAAGGGCTACCAAATATTGTTGTTCTTGCTAGCTGTTTGAGGCTTTTTTAATGATAAAAATCGTCATTTTTTTTAAATTGTCTTTTTCACCCTGTGATGCAGACAGCACACCCCTAGGCCTTCTGCACGCATTTTCGCCATCATTACACGGCTCTAGCGGCCGTTTTTGGGCTTTATTGGGCTTTATTTGGGGGTTGTGAAATCTTTACACGGCGGCCATCTTGTGTGTGGCCCAGAGAGGTGAGAGCGCTCTAGTGGATCACATAAAAGGAAACGGACGCAGTACCGCGCTAGCGGTCGCGTTTGTGGGAGCGCCGTCCCTAGCGCCGGAGTCTCGCCTGAGTCAGCCCGTCTGCGCCCGTCAGCATCTTGGAGGCGCTCGGACGCGAGCCTGGTGGGTCCCACTGAGCACTTGGTTAGATGTACACAAGAGAGGAACTTTTGTCTCATAATGTACACACTGCTCTATATCAGCGAGCTATCCCCCACTCCGCAGGGGTTATTACCACGTGCCTCACGTGTGGATGGGTGCCTGTCCCTATCAATTCCTCTCCGGGCAAGCTTCCCCCTTTGGGTAGTAAATGCGCTTTGTTAAACACCAGGTCCCTTCCTCAGCACGCTCTTGACATTCATAATCTTCTAACACACGATGATTTGGACTGTCTCTTTCTCACGGAAACATGGCTTGGTGAGGGCTCGGAACCTGATCTGGCTATTGCCATCCCTCCTTCTTATGCTATTTTCCGTCGAGATAGATGCAAGGGAAGAGGAGGCGGAGTAGCACTTATTATCAAGAGGCACATTCCCTGTACCATCTTGTCGATGGATGATTTACCAGGCTGTGAGACTCTTGCCTTCTCCCTGGCCCTCTCCCCCCATCAATCTTGTTTGGGGCTCCTGCTTTATAGACCGCCTGGCCCCCTAGGCTCCTTTATTGAGGATTTGCTATCGATCATCTCCACTCTAAGTCTTAGGACAAACCACTGCCTGATCCTCGGGGACTTTAACATCCACATGGACAAGGGTGAGGATCCGGAAGTGCAAAAATTTTTGGACATGACATCTTCGGTGGGACTTCATATGTACCTGCGGTCTCCTACACATGAGAAAGGGCATATTCTAGACCAAATTTTTTCAACTGTTCCGGTGGCCCTCTCCTCTCTTGCCCCAGTTCTCTGGTCAGATCATTTCCTAGCGGCTTTCACGATAGTACATCAGCCAGTAGCCGCGCGTACTTCGCAGCGGCAAACAGCTCGTAACTCTAGAGCCTTCCACAAAGTCACCCCGGCCATGCTCACCCAGGCTTTAGAGACTCATCCTTGTGCTCTCACGGGGAGACTGGAGGACGATGTTAGTTGTTTTCAGCACTGGCTCACGACACGCTTGGAAGTCTTGGCACCACCCCGCCTAGCTAGATCAGAACTGGCAAGAGCATCAGCCCCGTGGTTTTCCGCTACCCTGGCTACTAAGAGAAGGCACTGTAAGCAGCTGGAGAGAATTTGGAGGAGGCAATATGATACATCTGCTAAGCAGTCCTGTAGAGAAGCAGTGAAAGAATTAGTGAAACCCCAATCCTCGAGTAACCGAAGCAATATGAGGTTGAAGCGTGAAGCAGAGGAAAAAGACTCATATATGAATCTCCCATATACAATAACAAAGTTAAAAAGAGCAAGGAATAGGATAAGAAGACAACTAAATTCCACTTCGACTAGTGAAGAGACCCTGACTAACTTAAAAACATTGAACCAGCACCTAAAAAAACTTATATGGAATGAAAAATATCAAGCTAATCAGGAATTATGGTCCAAACTATTGCATGCAAGTAAGCAGGCTAATGCGAGAGAATTTTGGAAAATTATAAACAGACTAGTAAGGCCAAACAAATTGGTAGTTTCATCAACACTAACAGAACAAGAATGGACAATTTTCCTGGAAAAACATCTAAACAATAATGGTGCGGCAAAAATCACTGTGAGCGGTCAAGATAGTTGTACAGCTAGCGACGAGATGCAAGAACAATTTGTAATTTCTAAAGTGCACTTAATAAAATTAATTAAGAAGCAGAAAGATGGGGCGCCAGGCCCTAATGGGATACCATTTACCCTATATAAAGAAAATCCTGACTTTTGGTCGACGTACTTGGTGAGAGTGTTCAAAGAAGTGATAGAGACGGGAAAAATCCCTGATTCCTGGCGAGGATCTCTAATCTCTCCTATATATAAGAAAGGTAACTGGTCTCTTGCTGAGAACTATAGACTTATTACCTTACAAGACACAGATGCCAAATTGTTTGCTGGAGTACTCTTAAACAAACTAAATGATTGGGTAACAGAAAATAATATTTAGCCAATGAATCAGACTGGCTTCATTAAAGGGCTTGGAACAACGACAAACATCATGGCATTAGCACTAACAATTGAAAAATCACTGAGGATAAAATTGCCATTATATTTATGTTTTGTTGATTTTAAGTCTGCTTTTGACTATGTGCAAAGAAACTTATTGTGGAAAAAACTTCTGGAAAAAGGCATCCCAGCTGTGCTATTAAATCTAATACAATTGCTCCACAACAAAACCTGGGTAAGAGTAAGAATGGGGGATGGTCAATCACTAACAAAGGAAATTCCTGCACTGGAAGGATTGAAACAGGGATGTGTACTGGCCCCCCTCCTTTTTAATCTATTCTTAGGAGACTTATCAGTCAACCTGGATGACCTCAATGCACATCCTCCTAAGCTGGGGGATAAGCTGATATCCAACTTGATGTATGCGGACGATGCGATCTTACTAAGTCACACTAAAATAGGTCTCCAGCGCTTAATCAACAGAACACTTTTGTATGCAAATGAAAATGGAATGGTTATTAATGAAACGAAAACAAAAATCATGGTGGTGTCCAGGAACAAAAATGTGAGACAAAAAAATAAATGGTTCATGGGAAACAATCAACTGGAACAAATAGAGGTGTATAAGTACCTGGGAGTACTGTTTGACCATAAGGGAACTTATCTCCTTCAGAAACAAGACATCCAAAGGAAAGCCAACCAACTAACAGCAGCATTTAAGATAGCACAGAAATCCCTTGGGAATTTAACTCATGGGCCGCTGTTGAAAATTATAGGAGCTAAATTGCTCCCGACTATTACATATGGAAGTGAGGCACTAATGGGAACGGATGGGGAACTAATTAATAAGGTACTTTCTAGAGTATATAGATCTCTCTTCCACCTCCCAAACAACTCTTCGCCAGCACAAATGAGACTGGAATTTGGTTTGAACAATCAAGAGTTAGCAAGAAAAGGCCAGTTTATTAAAATGTGGTATAGGTTTAAGAATGACCATGATAATCAAATTTCGCAAACACTTTGGCAAGAAGTAAAAAACAAAAAAAAATCGCTTGCCTGGAGATATCTTCAAGAGGCATTAGAAGAGTTCTCGCTGATGCCTATATGGAACAATACGATTAACAATGGATCATTTAAAAAAATAGTGAACCGAACAACTAACTACCTATCGCTTTTACATGACAAAAATGTGCTGGCAAAAAGAAAACACTCGTGGACAGTAATAAATGGATATGAAAAAAAGAAAATACAAGAATACCTGGAGATACCATGGTCCGAAAGAAGTAAACAATGGTTTATGAATGCAAGATTTGGAATTCTGCCAGGCCTTAGTCATGCTCTGCCATGGAAAAAAACTATCTCCGGTCTATTGTGCAGACTTTGCAAAGGTGGAGAAGAAAATATTGTCCACCTCCTATGTATCTGTCCTGGACTTCGTAGGGAAAGATGTGCATTACTCAAACCTCTTTTCAATCTCCGGGGTATAAGAACATGCAGGCATGCACTGAAAATTTGTCTTCATCCAAATGATATAGTCATGAACGTTGCCTTTGTAAAAATTTTAAGGATAATAACTACTGAACTAGAAAAATAAATGAGGAAAAAAAATAAATAATTAACTTTTAAATTTTAAGCATGTTTTTAAGATCTAATCATCTCAATTTTAAGCACAAAAATTGCCTATTTTATTTTTACTGTATTGTACTATATTAACTGAAAATGATTTTGTATTGGAAATATTGTAAGATTTTAAATAATCAAACAATAAAGAATTTACTCCCAGTGAAAGAATATCACAGGGAGATCACTGCAGCGAAAAAATCGTTCTTAGCTAAAAGGATTGAGGAAGCAGATAGCTCTTGTAAAGAGATCTTTAAGATTGTTAAAGAATTCATCTCTCCTTCCTGTTGCACTCCTACGTCTGCTTTCTCGGAACCTTGGATCAAGGAGCTGGCAGTATTTTTTAAGAATAAAATACGTACCATCCAGGTAGCCTTGCAAGGAACCCATAACATCTCGACTGAGGGCTCCATGGGCGATGGCTCTTCTCTCCCTTGGGTACATCCATTGGCCTCGCATATGGACTCTTTGGGTCCTACCCTGCACTGTTTCCTCCCCATAGAGCTTCAGGCCTCGCTCGACCTTTTGTCTAGCCTGAAATCTGGCTCTCCATTGGACCCTTGTCCCGCCAAGTGCCTTGCGACCCTGGCACCAGCCCTTAACCCGATTATCAATCCTATCATCAATGCTTCTCTGAATTCGGGCAAAGTCCCCTTGTCGTGGAAACAGGCTTTAGTTCTGCCCCTCATAAAAAAAACAAATGCAGATGCTAAACTGCATTCCAATTACAGGCCAATTTCGTTGCTTCCGGCCCTGGCCAAGATCACGGAAAAGCATGTTCATACGACCCTGACCAACTTTTTAGAGGGAAACTCCTTATTACATCAGTCACAGTCCGGGTTTAGATCTAACCTGAGCACTGAAACCGCTCTACTTGAGGTAACCGAGGCTGTGAAGGAGACTCTTGACAGGGGTGGAAAGGCCCTGCTTATCATGCTGGATCTGTCAGCGGCCTTTGACACCGTTCCCCATGACCTTCTCCTAACAAGACTCTGGGAGATTGGCCTGCGGGGATCGGTGTTCGCATGGTTTCAATCTTTCTTGGCCGACCGGAGACAAACGATCTGGGCCCCCCCTTTCTCCGCCCTGATGACGCAGCTTGATGTTGGGGTCCCGCAGGGCTCCATTCTCCGTCCCTCCCTTTTTAATATCTTCCTCACTCCTTTGGCGGCACGGGTGGAGGAGCTAGGGGCCCAGATCATATCCTATGCGGATGATACACAGCTTCTGTTCACCTGTGACAGGGGCTGTGACTTTGACGGAGCAGTTATCCGGAAGTGTCTGGAGTTTGTGTTTGATTGGTTCGGGAAAAGTGGCCTCAAATGCAACTCCGACAAATCCGAGATATTGTTCTTTGGTTGTCCTGCAGACCTGAGATGGAAGCAATGGTGGCCTTCGGCCATGTTTCCCCCAGCCAGCGATTCAGTTACAGCAAAGAATCTGGGTATAATGGTTGATAACACCCTTTCCTTTAAAACCCAGGTGGCTGGCCTGACTGGGAAGTGCTTTGCCATCTTAAGGATGTTGCGTACGTTTTTGCCATATCTATCTTTGGAGCACAAGAAGATCACGGTGCAAGCACTAATAGGCTCTCGCCTAGACTACGCTAACATCCTTTATTTAGGTCTTCCTGAATATCTGTTGACCCGTCTGCAGATAGTTCAAAATTCAGCAGCCAGGGCAATCTTTGGTCTAACTAGAAAAGCCAGGGCTAGCAACCTCCTTGTCTCCCTGCATTGGCTGCCTATTCGTAAGCGCATTTTTTTCAAGACTCTAACTACAGCTTTTAAGGCGCTTCACAATGTCGGCGCTGGATATCTGCAGAGAAGGGTCAACTTTTATTTTCCATCAAGACCTTTGAGGTCTGCTGCCCAGGCAAATGCCATCGTCCCAACAGTGAAACGTGCTCGCTGTGGAGGTCGCTCCTTCAGTTACCCTGCACCCCGTCTCTGGAACGCGCTGCCCCTGGCGCTGCGGTCATGTTCCAATCTTTTGGCCTTTAGAAAGGGACTTAAGACCCACCTTTTTGGCCTGTAATGCTATTATGGTTATTGTTGGTGCCGTTACGGAGGTATGTTAGTTGCTGGTATTTGGTGTGATGATCTTTAGCGCCGGGACGCTCTTCGGAGCAGCTGAGCGCTCTATAAAACAAACAGTAACATAACATAACATAACATAGTCATTGACCACTGACAGGTGTTATGTGCCCGGTTTAGGTCCATGTAGCGATGCTGCTCAATTCTTACATTGTCTTATTTTTCACAATAACATTTCTGCTGTGACCTTTTGCAAATATATGCGTGCACAACAATGTTGGATTACTTTCTCTGAAATTACGTTGTTTGCACATCATGTACAAGGTCCTTCTAACGCCCCATGTACAAATTTTGTTTATATCTTCATCCATGCGGTGACAGGGCTATCCACATATCCATAACATCGCTAGTATATACGCACATCGTAAGGCTGCTTTCTATTATAAATAAAGAGCATCCCATAATATTAGTAGAGGAGGCACTTCAGGTAACACCGAGGGTCTCTGCTTGCTGGCAGTTCATCACACAGCGGTATGACGTTTATCTGAGGGGTGTCCAGTTTGTGACCAAGACGGGGTCCTACATTCTCTCAATCAATCAATCAATCAGGAGTTTGTTAAAGCGCGACTATTCACCCGTAAGGGTCTCAAGGCGCTAGGGGTGGGGGGGGAGTTGGGGGGGTGCAGGTTCCATTCCATCAAGGAGGGGGTCTGTCGAAGAGCCAGGTTTTGAGGTTTCTTGCGAAGATGGGGAGCGATGTTGTCTGTCTGAGGTGGAGCGGATGGGCGTTCCATGCCTTGGCCGCGAGGAAGGAGAAGGAGCGGCCTCCCGATCTGGTCTTTCTGGTGCGGGGGACCACAGCGTAGGAAAGCTGGGCTGATCGTAGGGTCCTTTGGGGTGCGTGGAATTTGAGTCGGCTGTTCAGGTATGCTGGTCCGGTGCCGTGGAGGGCCTTGTGTGCGTGGGTGAGCATCTTAAAGGTGATTCTCGCCTCGACGGGGAGCCAGTGGAGTGTGCGCAGGTGCTGGGAGATGTGGCAGTGTTTTGGCAGGTTGAGGACCAGTTTTGCGGCGGCGTTCTGGATGTTCTGTAGCTTGCGGATGAGGTTTTTGTTTATTCCGGCGTAGAGTGCGTTGCCGTAGTCGAGTCTGCTGGTGACCAGGGCGTGAGTGACTGTCTTTCGGTGTTCGAGGGGGATCCATTTGAAGGTCTTACGAAGGAGGCGGAGGGTGTGGAAGCAGGAAGATGAGACAGAGTTGATCTGGCGGTCCATTTTGAGCTTGGAGTCCAGGATGATTCCCAGGTTGCGTGCGTGGTCTGTGGGGGTTGGCGGGTTTCCGAGGGCGGTGGGCCACCAGGTGTCACTCCAGGCGTCGGGGTTTGGGCCCATGATGAGTACTTCTGTTTTGTTGGTGTTTAGTTGTAGGCAGCTGTTTTTCATCCATTTGGCGACGGCTTCCATGCCTTCTCGAAAGTTGCGTCTGGCGGTGTTGGGCTCGTTGGATAGGGAGAGGATGAGCTGAGTGTCGTCTGCATATGACACGATGTTGAGTCATATGCAGGCCAGGTAATGGGCTTGGATCGTCCCATGGGGGAATTTGTGGCTTCACACCTACACACACTCTAGGTACACTCAGAGTACAGTTTGCATAGTAGAAGAACACCTGATCACTGCCTTGTTTATATGCCTGCATATCTACACTGTTTTAGCACCATGGTAAATCTATATCTACTATTTACGCTTTTGGTGCTTGTAATCACTGTCTTCTGTTTCTGTCTACTGATTATTGCAGCACTTGTATTCTATACAAGACTAACGTTTGTTCAATAAATATATTGAAAACATCCCACTTTATATTTCTCTGAGCATGGGAAAGCACACGTGACTATGAGAATGGTTCTGATCTGTTTCGGCGATCCATTAGGGGTCTGGGTTGTCATGTTCAGTGCTAGCCAGAAGCCATTTGCTCCCTGGTAAGTTTAGTGGGGCTTATGGTGGCACTGTGATATAGCTGGTCTCTAGGCCAACATACCCTTTGTGGATGCTCGGAATCAGTCTAATCACCTCACCCAAAGTTTATATTGTCAAACAAACGTGCAGGTCCTGCAGATTAGTGGGAACTAAATGACATGGGGTAGCTGCTGTTGTGTACTGCACTAAAGAATGACTCCATGAAGGTTATTATGAGATCCAAATGGCATTTTAAGACTCACTAGTAGGTCTGAGACAAGTTTAAAGGGCCACAATATGTGTGTTAGGGCCACTAGTAGCATTTCATTCACAGGCCATGGGTACATATAGTACCACTTAAGTAGGGACTTACAAGTCATTCAAGTGTGCCAAATGGGTGTAAGCCAATTCCATCATGTTAAAAGGAGCGAGCAAAGCACTTTAGAACTGATTAGCAGTGGTGAAGTGCAACGGTTTCTAATAGCCAACAAAAATGGATTCAGAAGACAGGAGGATGAAGGCAAAACGTTTGGGGATGCCTCTGTAGAGAGGGCCAAGGCCAACAGTAATGGAATGACTTGGAAACTTTCTTACACTTATATAGCAATTATTACTGGTTTGACCACTAATGATGTGTATAAGGGCCACACAAAGAAATTAACATGCATCTTATTACTTTATATGTATGTGCAGGGGGAAAAATATACACAATTGTAACTTGTTACCCCAGTAGGACAACGTTCTGTATTAAGTGGGCCCCACAAGCAGTTATCAGCAGTCATCAGGACATTTGCAAGAGTCTTTGCAATACATATATGGAAAATATATAGCTTAAAAAAATATTTATTGGATTTACAAGATGCAATTCAATCCAGTATACTGCAAAGAAAATAATTAATAGTTGCTGTCTAATATACTGTGCTTGGGCTTACCTTTCTCTACTCCACCTGAGATTACTGCAAAGCCTTCTGTATGTAGGATCCCAAATGCCTTTACCAAAAGGGCAAAATGTTCAAAGGCCTGGGAGAACCACCACCAGTTTGATAAGGTTCTAAGTGGGCTTTGGAAGCCAGGGATCGTACCCGACCCTCCCCCCGGATCATTCCAGAGCTTCCTGATTTCCTCCTGTGAATACCTACTGTCAGATACAGCTTTCACTCTTGAGCTAATTCTCTCCCACATTTACCTTTTTCTGGGTTATAGCTGTACTTTGCACAAGGGCTCCAGATAGATGAGGCTCTACCTAATGATCCTGTGTCCTTGAATCTAAGGTATCTTCTCCCAGCCATGGTTTAGAAGTAAAATTAGAGTGACAAAAAAATGTCTAGAGGCTGCTTTTTGCTTCTGAGAAAGGTCAAGGGTCATGGTTGGCATGGGTGTGTTTTCTAGTATGCTCTGCAGGTTTGATCAATTAGATTACTATAAGGTGTGTGACTTGTGCATCCTTCTTTTAGACTCAAGTCTATACCATGGCAAACACCACTGCGAGCCTGCCCCGATGAGGGACATATATATTATGGGGTAGTGGAATCTTGCTAAGCCAGCACAGAAGGATTGTTATCCAACAGCAGAGGATTGACTGTCATCTGCTTTGCAGAACCGCTAGTAGGATGGATCTACCTACACCAAGACTGACCACAATATTCCTGTTCAATATGTAAATCATCTCCAAGCCTTTAGATAGGAAATTGTTTTTCCAGTTTAGAGTCGGCACCCTACCCCTGAATGCTTTCACTGTTAAATGGTCCCCTGATAACGTCAGCACATGCTTTTATTGTAAATCCCATGCAGAAGATCTTTTGCACTTTTTATTCGTATGTCCATTATATGCAGCCCCAAGGAGCAGATGGCTGAAACCTGCATGCAAAAACCTGGGCACAAGGAGTTGTCTCGAGGCTTACAGGGTCCTGAAATCAAACTGTGCCCCTCAACTTGTAATTGCAGTCGCCAAGTTCCTGGGATGGGCTTGGATCATACGCACGCGCACTTTAAAACCCCCATGAACTACATGAACTTCCTTTGGACTGTGATGATACTTTTAATGTCTAAAATTTTTAAGATTTTTTCTTATTCGCCAACAAAGCAATATTGCATGTTATTTAATATGTTTTTTATACTACTAGATTAGTATTTATTATGTGTAGATAGGGTTGAAAGCTTTTATGACAATGTTGTCGAATAAAGTATTTTGAACTGAACTGTAAATCAGACAGGAGGTACTTCGCAGAGGACTGCCAAGATTTCATTGGGCCCCTAGTATGTTCCTTGCAAAAATCAGGTGGTGATTCCATGGTGTAATGACAACAAGCCAATGTACTGGCACTTCATCCTTTTCCCCTTACAAATGTGTGCTACTACCAAGAATGCACTCACAGAAAACCTTTTTTCAGAACCCAGTGACCCAAAACGTGCATTATGCACATATATGTTGCTCATCGAAAAGACTACGTGTTTTCATTCTAGAACACTCATTGCATGAGCTTGTCCCAGAGGATAAGGACATGGAAGAAGTTACCCTGAAGTTGAAAGACATCATTCCAGCTGCCTCAAACCCATGTCTTGAATACCATCATCCCAGGCAGTAGACAACCATAACAGAAGCACCAGCTAGTAGAACACATCCAACAACGTACACTGCAATGCCCGCAGCCTATGTAACAAACTCCCAAGCTGCTTATTCTAACTTTCACTGGTTGTTCTTTGGGTGACGTGACCACAGCATTCATTAATGAATGAAGTGAATTCAAGCAGACATGTATATATGTACCAGGGCATAGAGTACATAGCAGACCATGTCAAGGATGGCAGGTAAGACATCTTCAACATGGCGCCATAGAGGTGCAGAAAGTTCTACACTAGGCCGTGGGTTATTTAGCCAATCCCATTGCCATCGTAAGCAAATGCATATCATGTTTCAAATAATCATAGGTCGCAACACAAAACAGTCACTACAGATATTCGTCCTGCCACCTAATTATGAAAGAACCACTAATAACGTATGTTCTGTTGAAAATGTTCGTACCTTTTATATATACAACACATTCAAATTTTTCATCTGTATTGTACCGTCAAAGCACTCATCACTAAGTTTGTCATTTTTGCTCAGTTGGTGAAGGAAATAAAATATCACAGTTTGTCTGAAGTTTGTGTTAGAGTAAATGCATTATACCGAGCTACTCTTACATAGAAAAAAAACATTTCAGGAGAAAAGCATAACTGAGAAATGACTCATTTTTAGTACCTGTATTAAAATTTGGTGAATTTTTAATTTTTACAACTTTATTCACTAACTAGGACTTGATATGGGGCTCACATTTTTTCCAACTGTTAAAAAATATTCAGTTGCAGATTTCAAATTTGTATTTTTTTTGCAGACTGTTTAATTGTTATGTATGACAAACTATATTCTGTAGTAATTTTTTTTACTTTAATTTTTTTACCGATGTTAATCTAATTCTCGATTTATTTGAGATTTTTATTATTATTGTCTTTGCTATAGTACAATAAAGATTCCTATAAAATGTTTCCTTCACTTTTCAGTTTTTTTCTGTTTCCTTAAAATTGACTTTCCGTAAATCTGTTTTTCCATGATTTGGTTTCCTCCAATGTGATTTAGCAGTTTTCGTTTTCCATTAATTAATTAATTAATTACGTCCAAACAGATGCATATATTATATCACTTTGTTTGTGAATGCACTTAGGAATGCCTTTTATACTGTTATTCTTTTCATGCTTTGTTTGGTTGTGTTGCATCTGGTCCAGGCTCACACTTCCTTGTGTTTCTTTCCCATTGTTTTTTCGAAATTTGCAATCATTACAGTTTTTAGACATCCCAAAAGAGAATCACTCAGTACCATTTGCAATATTGAACTGCCAAGTCACTAATAACTTTCTCTTTTCCCTAATGGAGTCCCAAGTCAATCCCAATGTCAACATTGTTTTGTGGCTATATTTGCCACTTATTGATAACTTCGTGCAGAGCAAATTACTTTCAATGGTTTTCAATAGTTGTACAACCCATTGTAGTTTGCAATGCCTTTCGCAATCAAAATGTGCAATGCCTTTCTTCTCAATCACTATGCTCGCAGTTAAAGTAACAAACGGGCGGGAATCTAGAGAAAAGCTGCTTCCTTTGTATTTAGTTAGAGGAGATTCAGATATCATAAGCTTAACCAATACCTTTGTCTAGAGAAAAAAAGATGAATAAAAAAAAACTAATTTGAAATGCACCAAAATACCTTAACTCTCTCAACTCTTCTGTGGAAAAAATAGCAGCCTATTAGGATCCCTTTCCCTAGAACATATGCTTGGGGGGTATCTGCCTGTTGATAATTCTTCGTATAATTGTGCTCCTGATGCAAGCTTGGCCATTCACTCTGAATAGAGAGGCTATTAGGCTCCCTCATAAATGTTCCACAGAGAAAAAATGTAAGAAAATCAGGCTACTGAACATTTTTCACCTCTGATGCATTGCAGACAGTTCCGGTAATTACCAAAAACTGCAGCGATAATACTGGGACGTGAACGAGTAATACCATCTCCCAGTAATCATCGAAAATGCGTGAGGCATCCTTCTGCTGATGGAGGGAAAATGCACTAATGACTCCCGCAAACCATGTTTTCACCTCTTATTACCCAGAATCGCTGTATATATATATATAGTTCAAATATTGCAGACATGGCTGTTAAATATCGGGGGGAAAGCTGTCACTGCTATTATGATGAGGCCCTTATTGAGAACTGTGCTTGTAAATACAGCGGAAAAGAAAGAGTAAAAATTAGCATTTTAAAGGGTTTTCCTGATATTGATATTTTGGCCTAGTTTGTGGATTAACAAGTGGAAACATTGTTTCTGTTGGTCATTGGGTAGGATGGAGTCAGGCTCGTGTGAAGAATCGCTGCTTAACGAAACCGGTCTCAGCACTGCTGCTTTTATTACTGGGGTTAAACAATAATGGAGCAACCCTGTGTCCCTCAGAACCTGGGTATGGATAAGAAAACAAAAACAATGGTTCTGTCGGGTGTTTTCAATTATTTCTTGTAGGAACGTCTAGTGTTAATATATTATTTTGTAGTTATTAACATAAGTATCTCAGTTGTCCAGACGGGATAGAAAACATAACAAATAATACAGAGAAAGACACACATTTCTGTCTACTCACTTTTTTTTATATAAATTAAATCATTTATATATATATATATTTACACATTTGTAAAAGAGGCTGTTAACACGAAGTGAGGTATATAAATGATAAGTGAACAAGTGACATTAGTGCTCAGTGCTGGTGCTCAGTGCGTAATATGTACAGTGGGATTTAAATATGTACATGGGAAAGAATAGGCATGAATTTTAGGGAACAACAATAACTCTGCTGTGTAATGAATAGTCTTAATCACACAGGGGCATATTACTAAGCAATAGGGTTAGAGACAAAATTTACCGCTGCGCTGCGGCGATTTTTATCGCAGATAAACCTTGGTATTACCAAGGTTTATCGCAAATGCGATAAAAAACGGCCGCAATGCATGAATATCGCTGAAAAGTCAGCGATATTCATGCATTACCGAGCTAATGCTCTTAGCCATGTTATCCACCTCCCATTGGATAACATGGCTAAGAACTGCTCAGGGCAGGTGTTAGCTTTTGGAGATATTCGCGCTTATCTCCAAAAGTTGGTAATAGGAGATAGCGATGTTAGCGACTGTTTCCAGTCGCTAACATCTTGGCACGCCCACTTTGCATGTCATTAGTGATAAATATCACTGACATGCAAAGTGGGGCCCAAGATGGTCGCTATCTCCTACTAGCTGTCGCTAACGATAGGTAATAGGGAGATAATTTTATCTCAGTTTTCTTGGCTTTTAAAGCCAAAAAAGCGGAGATAAATCCCCTTGATAACATGCCCCATAGAGCCTTGGTCAATCTGAACCGGCGAGGTCGTCCACGTTTCAACCCAAACTCAGCATCATTGGGTAGTCAAGGCAGGTCTTCATCAGGACAAAGAACGGGGGTTGGGGGTGACAGCTCAAGGAAAACCAGAGTGGCTGCTGGTTATTCAACAATCTTGGAAGATCCAAATTAAATCAAGCGACGTGAGTCGATTAGACACTACGAGCGATGAGTCTCGGTGTTAGTGGCAGCAACGAAGGATTCCGCGCTGCGCAGCGGAGACAGGCATGTGTCCTGTTCATCCGCTTCCGTTTAGTCAGAGAGTTCCATAGAGAAAAAATTTAAGAAAATCAGGCTACTGAACATTTTTCACCTCTGATGCATTGCAGACAGTTCCGGTAATTACCAACAACTGCAGTCATAATACTGGGACGTGAACGAGTAATACCATCTCCCAGTAATCATCGAAAATGCGTGAGGCATCCTCTGCTGATGGAGGGAAAATGCACTAATGACTAGCGCAAACCATGTTTTCACCTCTTATTCCCCAGAATCGCTGTATATATATAGTTCAAATATTGCAGACATGGCTGTTAAATATCGGGGGGAAAGCTGTCACTTCTATAATGATGAGGCCCTTCTTGAGAACGGTGCTTGTAAATACAGCGGAAAAGGAAGAGCAACAATTAACATTCTAAAGGTTGTTCCTGATATTGATATGTTGGCCTAGTTTGTGGATTAACAAATGGAAACATTGTTTCTGTTTGTCATTGGGCAGGATGGAGACAGGCTCGAGTGTGAAGCACTGCTGCTTAACGAAACCGGTCCCAGCACTGCTGCTTTTATTTCTGGGTGCAGATATACCAGCACTGCTGCAAAACCGGACCCCAGTGACAAAACCGGCCCTCACCACTTCAAAACCGAGCCCCACCAATCCAGCCCCCCAAGGAAACGCCGATACCTGCTACTGCCAGTCCGGCTCTGCTGCTTCCCATCATTTTCAAACAGTGTCTGATAAAGGATTCAAAGCATGGTGTCAAACAAATCAGAAATTTGTGCCATGATAAATCTGGTCCGGTTTGAACATTACCAGCAGCTGTATTTTGTTACATTTCAAATGTTTCACAGCGTTTTGCACCATATCAAGTGGACTTCTGGAATCATTGCAATTGTCTGCAAGATGTAATATCTGGATATTTCCTAGAGCTGCACAAAAGAAAAAATCGAGGTGTGTGGGTAGTTTTGCGACACCTGCTAAACATGTGTACTCAGTGCATAGTTTATATCATGAGAGAGTGCTCAGACAATCTCCTTGTGGCTGCTTTTTTATCCACCCTCTGCTTCTCTGTTGGTTTTCTGTGGCGCCATCATTGTTGCAATGGAGGAGTAGCCTAGGTAGAGAAGGGAGTGTCGACGGCAGGCAGTCCGGGACCGGTAGTCAGACACCATACAAAAGTCTTGATAGAGGAATTGCATGTTATAATTTTTGCTTCAAATTGGGGATTGTGAATGATCTGAATGCATGCAGCTAAAAAACGTGGTTCACTTCCATTAACCCAACTGGCCTTGTGTAATCAGGAGAATCTGCAGATGTTTTTGTCAACTGTTATAATTTAATCAGTGGGAAATTCTTAAATTATGCTATGATTTTAAAACCTAATTGGTAATTGAGAAATGTTCTAGGTTTATTCGCGTCACAACTGAACGAACCATGACTTTATGGCCTGCTGTCATCACTGCGAAAATTGTTGCTGTGATGAAGCCATCCACTTAGAGGCTCCATCTGAGTGGACCACGCCTTCAAGAAGGGACTCCTACCCATCAGCGAAGCACTAACACACATCCTCAATGCATCCTACAACCCAGCCACATTCTCGTACACCTGGAAACATGCCACTGTCAAGCCCCTGCTCAGCAAACCTTCCCCTGACCCAGCCAAGCTTTCCAACTATAGACCCATCCCCCTCCTACCATTCTCAGCAAAGGTCATGGAGAATTATTCAACCGATGCCTCACAGAATACCACAGCAACTACCACCACCTAGCTGGATTTAAGCCCAACCACAGTACGGAAACAGCACTCATCTCCGCCACAGACGACATCCACATGATCCTTGACACATGAGACATGGCAGCACTCTCTCAGCCCATCGCATCAGGCACCTGCAAGAAATTTGCATCCAAGTACCCGCTCTCTGCTCGAATATGCTCCTTATTAATGGATTGAACACAAGCTGTCAGCCTGGAACCTTACTATTTGGAAGCCCACAAACTTATCTGGGAGTGCCTCAAGATTTATTGCTCAGCCCCACCCTCTTCAATGCATGTATTATCCCTCTGACCAGTTTCATCCATACACAAGACATCATCGTCCTATCCTATGCAGACCACACACAATTCATACTCTCCCCCTAGGACAAGACCCCAAAACAAGAAACAAGTTCACTGCCTGCATGACTGAGATCACTAACTGGATGAAAGCGAACTGTTTCAAGCTCAACACTGACAAGACAGAAGAAGTGATCTTTGACATGAAACTTCACAATGGGACTCCAACTGATGGCTATCCAAATTCAGACCCACACCTACACCCAGAACCCTAGTTGGGAACCTCGGAATATTCATCAAGAGCAAACTGGGCATGACTGTTCCTTTACCCATGATACAGCAGGAAAGGGTGAGTTACACTAGATCGGCACTTTTCGATTTACGACCTGCTAGGTCTTCTTGTTTTCACACGATGGTGTTTGAACACTCACTTAAGAATCAGTTGCTGATCTGTAATGTATGTAACTCCCCCCTTACTTTTGCCTCCTCCTGTAATACTCCCAACAAGGATCAGATCCCTAGGTCGTATCGGCAAGAACGGAAGGCTTTAGGTTACCTTATCAGTGTTAGATCCTTGATCAAGAATAAGGTAGCCTTTAGGGACTTTGTCTCATTGAGGAAGCCTATATGGGTTTTTATCACTGAGACATGGGCCACGGATGCTTCCGGTCCCGACCTCGTTGACGCCATACCCATCGGATATTCCCTTGTTAGACTAGACAGGGTTGGTAGGCAGGGATGGGGCCTTGGCATCCTCCATAGAGAAGATCTGGCTTGCCAGACCTCAACTCTCTCTTCTCCATCTCACCCCTTTCAGGCTCTCTATTTCTCAATCAATCTGCACCCCACTGAGAGTTTTTCGGGTGTGTTATGCTACCGGCAACCAGGCCCTAGGGCCTCTTTTAGCCATGATTTTAGTAACCTCCTAGAACAATTTTTGGATAGAGCTAATTTCACCCTACTGGGAGATTTTAACTTTCACTTAGATAACATGCACTGCAAGGACACTCAAAATTTTGTAGATACTATGAGGGGTTGCGGATTCTCTCAGCTGGCTAGGAGTGCCACTCACAGTGCGGGGCATATTCTGGAAGGGGCTTTTTCTAATGATCCCCGTATCACGGTCGGACAACCTATCCCCTTGACCTAGTCTGACCATTTCGCCCTCCACTTTGACATTAGTCTGTTGACATCAGTGTTGCCTTCTCTTGGTCCCAGAAAGGGGGAGGAAAAGAGGAATCTGAGCCTCATTAGCGAACATTCGTTTTTGAACTTTTTAAAAGACTCTGAACTTGCTAGGTCTCTGGATGTTAATCGTGTAGCTGCTGAGTTCTCATGACACTTGTTAGCAGTAATGGGCACCCTTGCCCCTGTTAGCAGCCATTATTCAGCAAGAAAAACAAAACTCAGCCCCCTGGTTTACGGAGAGACTCGGAAAAATGAGACTGGACTGCCGCAGACAGGAGAGGCGTTGCCATGCTAATCTAGAGCTATCAGGCAGGAAATTGCATAAACAGTGCCTTAAGGATTATAAGACAGCCATCGCGGAGGAAAAAGGAAAATACTATTCAAAGATCACAGGGTCCTTGAAATCTTCTAGGGATCTGTTTCAAATAATTTACTCCCTCATCTCTCCTCATGAGTTATGCAATAAATTATCTGATTTTTTCTTATCAAAGATCATAGACATCTATTCGCTGTTGGAAGCCTCCAACCCTAGGGTTCACATCGCCTCCATTCTAGCGTTGCTTTTCCGTTGGAAGATTCTTCTAGGCTTCTCACTTTTCCTAGTTTGCATCCGGAGGAGACTGATTGCCTCCTAGATTTAGTCAAATCAGGCTCTCCCTTGGATGCCTGTCCCCTTAAGGTGTTAAAAATTGCCTGCAAAGTCATTCTTCCACACCTTACGGCTTTTCTCAATATGGCAATTTCTGAAGGGTTGTACCCCACCTTATGGAAGACGGCTTTAGTGAAGCCATTGCTAAAAAAGCCTTCCTTGGATCCGGGAGAATTGAAAAACTATCGACCGATCTCTCTCCTGCCGGTCCCTGCTAAGATGCTTGAGACTCATCTAAACACCCATCTTAGTACTTATCTTAAGTATCATTCTTTGCTTGAAGCTTCTCAGCACGGATTTAGAAGCCATCACAGTACGGAAACTGCACTCACCACCGTCTTCAATAACATCCGTACTAAAGTGGATAAAGGGCATACAACTTTGCTCGTTCTCCTTGACATCACCACTACCTGTCTCCCCAAAGGATGGTTCAACGCCTCGGGGAGATAGGGATCGGAGGCTCTGCTTTGAGGCTTCTTTCTTCTTTTCTCAGTGATAGGGCCCAAACCGTGAAATTTGGCCCTTTCTACTCAGCTTCTAAATCCTTGTCTTGTGGTGTGCCTCAGGGCTCTTCCCTGAGCCCAACACTTTTTAACATATATGTTGCACCCCTGGCAAAGGTTGTTAGATCATTTGGGCTTGAGGTGCTGTCCTATGCGGACGACACCCAAATTATGGTCTCCATATCCTATAACATCAGGGATTCTGCCCTTAACTTCAAGCTCTGCATGCAGGCCATTTCCTCCTGGAAGGGGGAAAATTACATGAAATTAAATGGAGACAAGACAGAGGTACTGATCTTCGGTGGTAATCAGGCCATCTGGTCTACTGACTGGTGGCCTGCCAGCCTAAGTGCCTGCCCCTGTCCGGTTTCTCATGGAAAGAATTTAAGTGTCATTGTTGACAATTCTCTTTCCATGGAGAGGCTTACTACGGCTTAGGTCCTCAGAGCATCAAGTCGATGTTTCAGCGATATGTCCCTAACAGACCTCTTCGCTCCTCTAATAAAAACCTGTTAGCACTTCCTAAGTTTGGAAAATCCGGGTGGGGAGGTAGAGCGTTCTCGCTGACCATGGCAAGGCTGTGGAACGTCCACCTGGTAGAGCTTCCTGGTCAATCTTCTTACTCCATCTTCCATAGGAGCTTAAAAACCTGGCTTTTCTCACATACTTCAGTATGAGCGCGTTGTCTAGTCCGCTGCCTCCCTTAGTTGCATTAGCGCCTTGACGCCCTTGGGCTTAGTTCGTGCTTTATAAGTCCAAGACTTACTTACTGCACAAGTCAACTCCGTCACTTCATCCTGCTTCAGCAACCTAAAGATGCTGAGGAAGATCTTCAAATTGTTCCTAAGTAATACTAGATTAAATATCACTCTTGCTCTAATCATCAGCAATTGGACTTTGGTAACACCGCCTATGCAAGGATCGCCAAGCAACACACTAGGAGACTACATACCATCTAGAAATCAGCAGCCAGACTTCTCCTCAACCTCCCACACAGAACTCACATAACACCACACCTCATGGAACTACACGGGCTCCTGAAACATAAAACGTCCTCAATTTACACTCCTCACTCACAAAGACAGGGCACTACAAAAGTCAGGCCCCACCTACCTGACGAGTTGCATTTCCTTCCACCAAGAATATAGGCACCTCCACTCTACAGGACTTGTACTCGCACAAATCCCATATGTTGGACTTGGCCCTCTCTGCAGTGTCACCACTAAACATTTTGCCTTCTCCCCTCCTGTTTTCTGAAATTCGTTTTTGTTAGCAGTAGAACTATCTGCACTTTACCACTGCCAACCAGTGCTTAAGTACTTTTTCTCACCCCTTTAAAAATGGTAAGATTGACTTACACCCAAGTGGCACAATTAATTTACTTGTAAGTCCCTAGTAAAGTGGTACTACATGTACCCAGGGCCTGTAAATTAGACGCTACTAGTGGGCCTGCAGCACTCATTGTGCCATCCACAAAAGTAGCACTTTAAAACATGTCTCAGGCCTGCCACTGCACCCCATAGTGCAGTATTAGGCTGCTAATTCAACCTGGCAAAAAAAAAAACTTTTTCAGTCTTAAAACTCCCCAAGTCTCCAATATGGTGGGCCCTAAACATCCCATTGGGTTGAGCGCATTGTATTTAAAAAGTAGGACATATGTTTTTAAGTTTTACATGTCCTGGTAGTGAAACACTCCTACATTTGTTGTCACTACTGTTAAGCCGATTCAGAAAAGGGGGCCGAAGAGGCTGAAATGCCAGAAACCGGTCCCCGGTAGCTTGTCTCCTTTCTGGTGAAGAATTGGCTTGGTAGTTTGGTCTGCCCTGTTCCCATGATGCACTGGGCCAGGGACAGACTAATTTGCATATAGCCAGGTTCTGAGCTGGGATGGGGCAGTGAGATAAATAATGGTGATGGATCAAGCCCTGATCTTTGGACTGGGTAAGAGTGGTCTGCTTAATTCAGACACTCTGTTCATCACCACCCCCTTTTCTGTATCGTTTTTGGCCACTATAGGTGTGGCAGGGTATACTCAGACATGAGTCCCTTTCTCACTGCTCCATCAGGATTCAAGCAAGCCGGGCCGAAGAGGCTGAAATGCCAGAAACCGGTCCCCGGTAGCTTGTCTCCTTTCTGGTGAAGAATTGGCTTGGTAGTTTGGTCTGCCCTGTTCCCATGATGCACTGGGCCAGGGACAGACTAATTTGCATATAGCCAGGTTCTGAGCTGGGATGGGGCAGTGAGATAAATAACGGTGATGGATCAAGCCCTGATCTTTGGACTGGGTAAGAGTGGTCTGCTTAATTCAGACACTCTGTTCATCACCACCCCCTTTTCTGTATCGTTTTTGGCCACTATAGGTGTGGCAGGGTATACTCAGACATGAGTCCCTTTCTCACTGCTCCATCAGGATTCAAGCAAGCCGGGCCGAAGAGGCTGAAATGCCAGAAACCGGTCCCCGGTAGCTTGTCTCCTTTCTGGTGAAGAATTGGCTTGGTAGTTTGGTCTGCCCTGTTCCCATGATGCACTGGGCCAGGGACAGACTAATTTGCATATAGCCAGGTTCTGAGCTGGGATGGGGCAGTGAGATAAATAACGGTGATGGATCAAGCCCTGATCTTTGGACTGGGTAAGAGTGGTCTGCTTAATTCAGACATTCTGTTCATCACCACCCCCTTTTCTGTATCGTTTTTGGCCACTATAGGTGTGGCAGGGTATACTCAGACATGAGTCCCTTTCTCACTGCTCCATCAGGATTCAAGCAAGCCGGGCCGAAGAGGCTGAAATGCCAGAAACCGGTCCCCGGTAGCTTGTCTCCTTTCTGGTGAAGAATTGGCTTGGTAGTTTGGTCTGCCCTGTTCCCATGATGCACTGGGCCAGGGACAGACTAATTTGCATATAGCCAGGTTCTGAGCTGGGATGGGGCAGTGAGATAAATAATGGTGATGGATCAAGCCCTGATCTTTGGACTGGGTAAGAGTGGTCTGCTTAATTCAGACACTCTGTTCATCACCACCCCCTTTTCTGTATCGTTTTTGGCCACTATAGGTGTGGCAGGGTATACTCAGACATGAGTCCCTTTCTCACTGCTCCATCAGGATTCAAGCAAGCCGGGCCGAAGAGGCTGAAATGCCAGAAACCGGTCCCCGGTAGCTTGTCTCCTTTCTGGTGAAGAATTGGCTTGGTAGTTTGGTCTGCCCTGTTCCCATGATGCACTGGGCCAGGGACAGACTAATTTGCATATAGCCAGGTTCTGAGCTGGGATGGGGCAGTGAGATAAATAACGGTGATGGATCAAGCCCTGATCTTTGGACTGGGTAAGAGTGGTCTGCTTAATTCAGACACTCTGTTCATCACCACCCCCTTTTCTGTATCACTACTGTTAAGCCTGCCTACTTCATAGGATAATGTTGTGTTACCTTATTACATTTAATAAGTGCTAACTTCTGATTGGAAACAGGTACAAATCTCATGTTTAGACCCAAATAGATTTGAAATTTAAAATCCTCTTTAATGTGACAGTCATATTTTATATTACAATTTTGAAAATTGCACTTTTAGAAAGCTTACATTTCCTGTACTAAACAATCTCAGGACTTCAAGGAGGTTGTAACTGTCTGGGATTGTTAATTGCTTCCCCATTGAGAATGTGTATTGGGCACAGACAGTGAAAAATAGGACATGGGTGTAGCTGGGAGAGGACCACCCCACAAGGATGGGAGGGGTGGAGTTGTTTATAGCCCCACTTGCATTTCAGGGCTGGCTCCAGTACACTCAAAAGCCTTCTATCACACTAAGGGCCCGATGTAGGTAAATTATATTTACCGATTCATAAATACCGAATTTTACCGATTCGGTATTCATGGATCGGTAAATCTAATGTAGGTAATTATTCGGTAACAAATACCGAATCGGTAGGATTCGGTATTTACCGATTCTGTAATTACAGAATCGGTATTTGTCATTGATTCCTATGGGCCTTGAAGCCCATAGGATTCAATGGCAAATACCGATTCGGTAATTACCGAATCGGTAAAAATACCGAATTGCCAAGGGGGACAATGTGTCACTTTGACACCCTGTTGCACCCCTGTTTCTGGCTTGTGTGCCATGTGGCACACAGACATGCCCTTAGGGCATGTCTGTGTGCCACATGGCACAGGTGTACATGCACAGATGTGCATGTACACAGGAATTCGTTATTTACCATGGAATAGTATTCCATGGTAAATTACGATTCGGTAAGGGCCTGTCACACTGATTACAGTGCCACCTACATATTGATTTACAGAATCGGTAAATTTACCGATTCGGTATTTTACCGACTCTGTAAATTTACCGAATCGGTAAATTTACCGATTCTGTAAATCTTAGGCCCCCTACATTACAAAACCCAAATACCGGTCGGTAACGGCCGAAATCGGCCGTTACTGACCGGTATTTGCCGAGCTACATCTGGCCCTAGACCTCTTGGAGCCTGGGCAGGGGAAGAAAAGGTGGGAAGGACATTTCCAGAACCAGATGTGATGGTGTACTAGATGTTTTCCCCACTTCAAAGGGTGGCACTAAATATTTGACCTCCTGAACTACTCATCAGTACACTCCTGGACCTGCGTTGTTCCCTAGAAGACTGATCTGCTGCTTGAAGCCT
Source organism: Lissotriton helveticus (assembly GCF_964261635.1). Taxonomy (NCBI): domain Eukaryota; kingdom Metazoa; phylum Chordata; class Amphibia; order Caudata; family Salamandridae; genus Lissotriton; species Lissotriton helveticus. The sequence goes on along the minus strand of NC_136069.1, from coordinate 1,374,944,744 downwards.
GCCTTGTTCCCCAGAGGAGGGCACTGCTGCTTGAGGCCTTCCTTCTTCTTCAGAGTACTGCCCCACTGCTACCAGAGGACTGCGCTACTGCTTGAGGCCTTCCTTGATCACAGAGCACTGCCTTGCTGCTTGAGACCTACCTGCTGTCTGAGATGGAAGATCGGACCTGCTCCCTTCCTCCAGGTCTACCTGACTGACTCCAAGGGACAGTTGTCTGCCTCTTGTTCTGTGCTTCTGGGAAACAACATGCTCCAGAGGCCGCCCTACAACTGCCCAGCTGACCTGTTGTACCTGGCCCTGCAATTGCACCTGTTTGGACATGCAACTACACCTGCCTGTACCCTGCTGGCCTCTGCAAGAGTGATTTCCTGATCCCCATGAGATGCCTCCCAAGTCCTGGACCCTTGTCTAGCATCAGTTGAGATCCTTAAAAAAAACCTGAGGTTTTGAACTCTGCATGCCGCCATTTGAGAAGGTATCTTTTTTAGCTGGACTAACTTGGTCCATGTACTTGACCTGAACTTGTGACTTTGCCCTGGTCTAGCGAGCCCACATACTGATAGTTAGCCCTTTATGCTTCTTGGTGCTATTTTTCATTTTAAACTGCATATCTCTGGTTCTCCTTGATGGAAGTTTGTTGAATTGATATCAGTTTATTTATTATTTTTCAAGTTTGGTGTGGGATTTTTCTTAAGTTGTGTTTTCTGTTTATTATTATTTGTGTGCTGCAAGCAATACTTAACACAGTGTCTCTAAGTTAACGCTAACTGTGTTTGTTTGAAGCTACCAGGGGATTTTGACAGGGAGTGTTGTTGTTGCTTGATAAGGGTCTTCACGCCCTCAATGAAAAACCCAGTTTACCACACCATCCATACAGAGAATCAGATCAGGAGGAAGGGTGTTCTCTTACTTTGTTCCTAAAGCATGGAACGACCTCCCACTCCACATCAGATACTCCTCCCTCTTCTTTCCTTCTGCAAGAAGCTGAAGACCTGGCTTTCCAATTTAAAAGCCTACCATAGGCAGGACTAGACAAACACTCCTTCTTAGCACCAACATATCCTTGCAGGTGAAGGTGCACTTTACAACAATACACAAGAATATATGTGTGTGTGTGTTGTATTTTCTGCACATCTTGTGTTTTTAATTGCTTTTTTGCCAGATAAATATAAATTACTTCTACTACTACAGTACCACCAACCACCCCTGTGCCAGTGGTGGAGGATATACAGAATGACAGTGAATTGAATAATCAATGCACCAACAAACCACTAGATTCAGAACTGTTATTCTATGAAACATCTTCCATAGAATTGGCGAAACAGGTAGACCATATTCTGACAGGTCCTGTATACCTAGATAAGGCCCTGTGGACTTATTTTGGACAATTCCTAACAATAATCACATTTGCAATATGGCATAAAATGTTGGAGTTTATAATCCAAATCTTCTATTGACGTTATTTGAAAGATTCTGAAGATCTAGGACATTAACGGTACATCAATGTAAGCAAGGCCTACAGGTGCGACGCTGCTGCCATCTTTATGACAAACCCACTGCAGGATGGCATATAATTGGAGGAGCTTGAGTACTAGGTCCTGGTTCCAATAGATGTCCTATATTTTCACCAGGACCTTTTATCAGCAATAGGGATAGAGACAGTGCCAGTAATCTCCTCACTAATCTAAATGTTTATGTTGCCATATGTAATGTAGAGACATATCTGAAAACGAAAAACTATAGGGACGTGTATTGTTGTAATTTGTATGATGAGCAGTACACATTCCTAACGCAGCTAGGGTGGTTGTTAGATCTGGGGGTCTCTAGTTAGCAATGGTATTCACCTTTGTCCAAATAGGGACCCTTACTTCTAAGTCAGGATAAGGGGATTACACTCCTAAATAACCTCTGCTCACCCCCTTGGTAGCTTGGCACGAACAGACAGGCTTATCTCAGAGGCAGTGTGTTAAGCATTTGTGAATATACACAGTAATACAGTGAAAACACTACAGATGGACACAACTCAGGTTTTATAAAAATAAGTATTCTTTATATAGACTTAACACAAGACCACAAACGACAAAAATCCACAATACTACACTTAAGATTGCTTAAAGTTGATAAACGTTGCTTAGTTCAAGTTGATGATCAATGCGACAAAGTTCTCAACAAAGTACCTAGATGCGTAACGCAAAGTAAATAAAAGGGATGCGTAGATTCTTGGCCTGTGGGCCCGTTGAGGCGTGCAAGATGGCGCCTCGATGCGATGCGATGTTGATGCGTAGACGCCCTGGCAGCCTTGCGACGACTCTGTCTTTTGGCGCCATGACAGGTCCTGCGACATGCTTCTCCGGTGATGCGATGGCGACTCTCACGATGGCGTCACGCTTCTCCGGTGATGCCACAGCAGACAGCTTCGATGAACACACGCTTCCATGGAGATGCGGCGAAGGCTCGCTTCTCCGGCGACGCAACAATTTCAGCTGCAGCGGCGGCGACACGCTTCCTCTTGATGCGTCGCGCTTCCAGCTCCCAGCGACACGTAAATGTCTGGAGTTGAGAATTCCCAGCAAGGAAATTCAGAGGGGAGCTGGAGGTGAAGTCTTTTGTTCCTGAGACTTCAGCAGGAGGCAAGCACAGTTCAAGCCCTTGGAGAATATTCTGAAGATGATGAAAGTCCTTAAAAAGTTTATTCTCCTTTTTTTGGCAATGAAACAACCACTGCAGGTCAACCCAGCAAACAGCACACTGGCAGAGGGGCAGTAAAACTCCTGCAGCTTCCTTGGTTCTTCTCCTTGGCAAAAGGTTTCTTGCTCCAGAAGTGATCTAATTTCTTGGGATCAGGATCCCAATATTTATACCCCAAAATCCTTCGTTCTCTAAAGGCAGAGAGGCCTCTGTCTAGTCCAAGCCAGTTCCTGAGCACTTTGCTTACATGACTCTCTTCTTCCTTTCACTGTGCAGGGCAGCTACATCAGCCGCCCCACAGGAGGTGGAGCCAGCACAGGGGAGGGAAGATACAGCTCTGGAGCACTTTGTTGACAAGATTCCTTCTCTCCTTTCACAGTGCAGGGCAGAGACAACAGACAAACCATAGGAGGTGGAGTCAGCATTACAGAGGGAAGGCCCAGCCCTATTCAGGTCCCAGGTGCAACTCCTCCCTCCCATCTCGATGCAGATCTCTCTATTCACCACTGGGCTGCCCCAGCCTGTCTCCTGGAATCCCCCAGCCCTGTCACCCAGACAAGGAACACACAACCGAATACACAACCTAGCAGAGGCAGGCCTGGACAGTCAGGCAAGACAATACCTACTTTCTAAAAGTGGTATTTTCAAACACAGAATATTAAAACCAACTTTACTAAAAGATGTATTTTATCATTCTGACTTCAGGCATACTAAATCCGAATTTCTACCATGTTCACTGAGTCAGATAGGATTATAAGAATGTAATAATCTAACTGTCCATTCTGGCCTATGGAGAACAGGTAGCCTTCAATAGTGAAAGGAAAATGGCTGTAATTCACTATTAGGACATGCTACACACATCAGAGCATGTCCTACCTTATACTTATAATGCACCCTGCCCTTAGGCCTACCATAGGAGTGTCTAATATGAAGCAAAGGGAAAGTTTAGGGACTGGCAAGTGGGTGCACTTGGCCAAGTCGACATGGTAGTGCTAGACTGCTCATAGGCCTTGCAATGGCAGGCCTGAGACACACTTTACAAGCTGCTTCTGTGGGTGGCACAACCAGTGCTGCAAGCCCACCAGCAGCATTTGATTTACAAGCCCTGGGCACACATGGTGCACTGTACTAGGGTCTGACAAGTAAATCAAATAACCCAATCATGGAATCACCAATTAGTACATCAATTTAACATAGGGATCACTTGCAATGTGGCACTGATTAGCAGTGGCACAGTGCCCAAAGCCTAAAACCAGCAAAAACATATCAAAACATAGGAGGCAATCCATCAAAATGGAATGGAGACTCACGCCAATGATACGAGGTCTAACAGTGGTTCTATATACGTGCAGTGGAAAAACTGCTATTTCAAGTTAGGACACTACATAAGAATATGCAGCTCACTTCCACTCTTTTAGTGTTAGAGCCAGCCCTGCACTCCTTTTTGACGGATAGCCATTTGGATATGTCTACCTCAGTTAAATTTGGTAAGGATGGCTCATGCAGCAGTGTTTCCCCATCACCTGAGGAGTTAGACAGCGGTGTATCCTGACCCCCTTTTTATATACCATCTATATCAATGGTCTAGAGGCAGCATTGTTGAGAGCAGAATGTGACCCCCCTCCCCCCTTGGGCGGGCTCTGGGCCACTACCAGTTTGCTTATACACAGATGATGCCGTCCTTATGTCAAAGGATGGCATTAGGGGCCCGATGTAGGTGGCAAATACCGGTCGGAAACGGCCGAATTCGGCCGTTTCCGACCGGTATTTGGCATCTTGAGATGTAGGGGGCCAGATTTTACAGAATCTGTAAATTTACCGAATCGGTAAATTTACAGAATCTTTAAAATACCGAATCGGTATTTTTACCGATTCGGTACCTTCCTGATGTAGGTGGGACTCTTCAGAGTCCCTAAGGCCTTACAGAATCGGTATTTTACCACCCAATCCAATTGGGTGGTAAAATACCGATTCCAGGTGTGCATGCACATGTGTGCATGCACACCTAGCCATGTGACAGACAGACATGCCCTTAGGGCATGTCTGTGTGCCACATGGCAAACATGCCCGTCTTTGGGGTGCTAGAGGGTGTCAAAGTGACACCCCCTGCACCCTTGCTAAAATCGGTATTTACCGATTCTGTAATCACAGAATCGGTATTGCCCATTGATTCCTATGGGCTTCAAGGCCCATAGGAATCAATGGGCAATACCGATTTGGTATTTACAGAATCGGTAAATACCGAATCTTAAAGATTCGGTATTTACAGATTCTGTAATACCTACATCTCCCCCCTTCATATTTACCGACTCTTAAATACCGAATCGGTAAAATTCGGTATTTAAGAGTCGGTAAATATGAATTACCTACATCTGGCCCTAGGTCTGTAAGTGCCTCTTGATTCCTTTTTTGAGTTTATGGGTGGCCTAGATCTCTCTGTGAATATCTCTAAATATTTTGTAATGGCTACTGGTGTCAAGCTATCCAAAAGTTATTTTTTATTAACACTAAGATCACCCAAACCCGCTCCTTCACTTATTTGAGTAATTGTTTGATGACAGGACTTCTTGGGGCCCCTTTGGAAAAGACTTAAGCTAGCCACACTTATGCCTACGCTTACCCACACTTATGTTGGTCAGTCCTGGACTTCAGCTTAAGGATGGGCAGGAAACCCATAAAAGCGTTGATCCCTATTTACAAAGCTAAGTGTGTCTACGCAACATGTTATCGCAGTGGCATTTGGGGGTACTGAGAATCCAGGCCTATCCAACTGGAAGAAAATACATTTGCTGTGCATGAGGACCTTGATCTTAAATATATCTCAATTATCATCAAACTCATGTCTCATCTATGCTGGATTTCAACCTGGAATAAGAGTGAGCGAAATCTTAATAGGTTGGTAATCAGAGATTGTCTCTCTCTGGTCAAATTAAAAGTGGTTCCCTGGCTGAGATATATTATGTCTGAACTCACAGCTCTGGGTCGCCCCAGTTTATTTATGTACCCCGAAGAAATTGTCAAAGCTGATTATTTGTGGGTTAAACAGAATTTGTTATCATGCCTTTATGTTGCCAATGAAGGGCATGAAATGCAGAAACCAGTTGCTTGGGCTCATAAAGTCTTGGTAAAGAATGTTAATTCCATTGAGCCGTATCTGACCTGGGGTAATAAGGTCTATCACCGCCAGCTTTCATCCAGGCTTCAGCATGAATTATTTTCTTGCATTAATCAGCTTTGTCAAAGGGTGGGCTGCCACAGGCACCCTAGGCCCATGCAAGTTTGACAAAACCTCAGCTCAGATCATTTGCACATATTGTAATGTTATGCACCTTATACACCATTCCTAATAAAAACATGTGTGCCTCATCTTAAGAGTGGCAGATTCTAAGCAAGTAAGACCAACAAGGCAGTTTCTCCTCATGCTGGGGAGATTCACACCTGTGTAAACATGGGCCATTTTTTATAAAGTATTGTCAAAATCCGAGGAGCCTGGCCATAATTTCTTCATTTTCTTTGTTACCTGTGATAGAGTGCGCAGGGACCAACTAGCTCAGTTTTACCATACTCACCTTGGGCCCATATAACATTCACACTTTGAACTAGCAGTCCTGTCTAACCAATTTACTAATTTAATCACTCTATCAGTCTGCCCATAGGTCCGTTTAGGACTTATACCGGTAAACCATGATTTACCAATCCTCGTCACCTATTTATAAGTCCTGTGAATCCGAGGGAGTTAGCATAAACAGGCAATATTTAAACACATTTACCTTTCTTATAATAATCACAGACTCTGGGAAAGTTTTAAAACCTTTATCTATGATAGATTTTCTGAGTCAAATGAAAAGGGCCACAATCTTGTGACCATAAATTTTACAAGCAAGAATATAATCAGTAGGACATAAAGTTTGTTAGAAATCACAGTAACCCCTTTAGACATTGGTACCTGGCCACGGGCTGGGGCAAAAATATGGACCAGGACCAGACTCCCGACTAATCATGTGCCCACGGGACAAGACAGGTGCAGATCAGGACAGGTGACCTCAGCTAAGTGCAATGCCAGCGTCACACCCCTCTGTCTAGAAAAGCCAATTAGTACCCAGATTGGGTAATCGATTCTTCTGACAGAGTGCTCCGCCAGCACCTCTGCTCTCGATCGCCTATTGAGTGCGTTGGGTCAGTGACAGGTCAGCAATTCGGACAAGTCAGACAATATCTCTATCTGAGCCTACCTTAGTTATACCATTTCGAGGGCAATGTACCACCCCTAAATGTTGTAAATCTATGTGTTCCCTTCAGTGATTGGTTGGAAAGACGAGGAGAGGTCATCACACCATACTAAGATGATGTAATTCCAATTTGAATCATATTGATTGAATCCCCACCCACAATTTACTTTCCCATGATTTGATTCCGCCCAACAATATTGGCACACATTTTGAATACATTGTATTTGGTAGCTTCCTTTCTAGAATTCAGATGATCAGGTTCCCAGGCACATCGTGGGTAAGAAGGGTGTTGGCAGATATTCAATGCCAATGCTTCAGCAATTTCAGAGTCAGGGTGCGCATGTGCAGAAACGTCCAAGATGGAAGATGTGTCAGTGGTCAGGCCCAAAGTACAAGCTAGTAGAAAAGTAAAAAAGAAACATATTAGAATACAGAAATAAATGAATGCACTGTATACCACTTATCTCTACTCTATTCCCATTGCTTTATTTTAACTTGTGCGTTAATGATTACGCAGAACGAACAAGCTCAGTACAAGCTGCAGCATAAGCATTAGCATGTATTTTTTTTTTAAGTTTGATTTATTGAAGAAAAAAAAAAGAGGGAGGGGAGGGAGGGGAAAGGAAGGGGATAAGAGTTACAGTAAGTAGATGGGTGAAATAAGCAATACAATAACTATTTCATGAAAAGTAAGCATTACAAGCATGAGGAATGATGAACATATCAGGTGAGTACAAATGAAAAGTAAAGTAAAATACATTATATTGAGACTTAATAATTATAGCAATCAGGTAATAAGAAAAACAAGTAACAAGAAAATCATGGGGGTTTGCGTACTTCAACTGTTGTAGAATCTGGAGAGGGATGTGCAGGAGCAGAGGAAGAAAGATATGTTACCAAAGGAAGCCAAATCAGGTCACGTTTAATGGCTAGGGAGATGGGAGACACATAGTTGGTATCTAGACGGTGATGAAAACAGACCGCATTCCACCAAGATTGGTAGGAAATATTTGCAGCTTGCTTCCAGTTTAAAGTGATAGTATGAAAAGCTACAGCTATGAAGAGGTCGAGTAAAAGGTAGTGGTTGGGAGAAAGAGGAAGTTCAGGTGAAAGGGAGCCTAGAAAAACTTGTGTGGGGAAAAAGGGACCTGGAACCGGAATTTTTTTTGTATTTGCTTCCAAACTAGCTGCCAGAACTGGGAAGTAAGAGGGCGAACAAACAGCATGTGTTTGAGATCAGCAGAGGGGCAAGGACAAGACCAGCAGGTAGAGGGAGTTTCTGGTGAAAAACGGGATAAAGCAAGTGGAGCGAATAAAGTTCTGTGATAAATGAAATATAAAGTTTGGGTGGTATTAGCAGCTCTAGAGGTCTTATGAAGTTTAGTCCAAATTTTGTCCCAAAAGAGTACAGGCCAATTCTGAGAAAAATCCGATTCCCAGCAGTTTCAATGCGAGATTTCAGTCTATCATTGGTAAAACGGAAAGAGTTATATAGAGCAGATGCGGAAGGAGAAGCTTCCAATAATTGGGAAGTGGATCTACGGTCTAGAGGAACATCGTTGGAAGGTGGTAGGGAGCGCAGATAGGAGATCAAGACTGGATAAAGGGCAGTGTATTGTGACCTAGCAGAGGCGGATAATGAGAAAAGGGATTGAAGTTCCTGGAAGGAGAGAGGTGTATCCTGAGAAATTAGTTGAGAAATCCAACATATTCCTCGAGAATGCTAAGTTTTCCAAAAAATGGTGCGATTACGGATTTTGAAAAGTGAATTGTTCCAGATCGGTTGTTCGTGGATGGAAAGTAGGGAGGGATAGGATGCAGACATATAGGGTAGAAGAAGATTACGAGAGTGTGAAATAACAGGCGTGCGAAGACGAGCTAAGGAAGATGTAAAGGACAAGAATTCGCGAAAGGTAAATGGAAAAATAAAGGAGGATTCCATACTCAGCCAGAGAGGAGGATAATGAGGAAGATTAGATGAAAACCAGCGAATTGATTGCTTCAAAGAAAAGGCTCAGTGATACTCTTTAAAATCAGGAAAACGCACTCCAGAATGAGCTTTGTCCTTTCGTAGGGAGGCAAGAGCTATTCGAGGGCATTTACCGTTCCATTGAAATTTCAGTAATAAAGAATCAATCTTTTTGAAGAAAGAAAATGGAATGTGCAAAGGGAGCATGGAAATAGTATAGAGAAGCAAGGGGGAAAATATCATCTTTATAGAGTTGAGCCGGCCCCACCAGGACAAAAAGAGCGGATGCCAACGAGTAATAGCCATGTCCATTTTCTTGTAAATATAATCGAAGTTCAGTTTAAGAGTATCAGATAAAAGAGGAGCAAACCAAACCCCCAGGTATTTGATTTTAGAAGGTTGCCATGTGAAGCCTGTTTGAGAAAAAAGATGCTTCTGGCAAAGAGGATTCAAAGGCAAAATTTCACACTTGTCGGCGTTCAAACGGTAACCAGAAACTGCAGAGAAGGAAGAGACCTGCTGAAGAAAGGAGGGAATAGAGGTAATAGGATCAGAGCAGTAAAAAAGAATATCATCAGCATAAACCGAGAATTGACTTGATGGGATTGTGGAAAAGTAAATTTTGCCATGTTCTGTGTCCCTACGTGTTCCCCATCTTATGCTGTATGTGCATGATTAATATGCATATGTATTCCCCATGATCGATTAAAGACGCAATTACAGTTGTGTCCATCTCTAGTATGCCAGTTCCTAGTTTTCGTGAATACAACGAGCATCAGGCCTATGTAAAGTTATGTTGCCACGTTTCTCAGTGTGCACGTTATTTCATTGTAAAATCCCCGTTTCTAGGCCTCAAAAGGGCCCGGACTCAGATTCAGCTCCTGTCTCCTGAACCCTCGCTGAGGAGCGATACAGCCCCCACCTGTATCCCTGACCCTTCGCTTACTTCCTGCCTCACAGTGCCCGGCTCGTCCTGGCTCTGCCTGCCAGTCTGCCAAGAGTATGTTATGATTCCAGTTATCAGTCCAGCCCTCCTTCTCTGCATTCCTAAGCTACTGAATCGCATCAATAGTTTCAGTCATCGTCTAGCCTTTACGTCTCCATGTAAGAGAAATACTGTATTTATGGTCATTTAATATTCCTCAACACACACTACATGTAGAATAATGCATGCACCAGTCTTAGTGTCTGTTAGCCTTTGCCCTGATAACTTTTGGATTCTATCAACATGTTCTCTAAACATCAGATACTAGATAGTGTTTAGGTACATGTCGCTCTGACTCTCCAGACTTTCGTCTCTCCTTCTAGCTCAGAAGTCATAGCCCCCAGCTTCTCCCTAGTTACACGTCATTGCCAGCTTGCGCGCACCACTAGGTTAGAGGTCCAGGCTCCTTCGGTAGCCCCCTCCATGTTTCCGCCCCATTTATGACATATTCTGTTACGTTTACATCACATGTCTATGTTCACGCCTCCTGTTACACCTACTTTCACCCTTATCTTTCGCGACTGTTACAGGCCCCACCCACTGTCACACCTACTGTATGTACTGTAATGCAATTGTTTTAGTATATATACTTGTGTATTGTTATTAAAAGCCAGCGCGCTCATTCCAGATCCTGCCCGACAGCTGTCGGGGCCCCCCTGTTGGCTAGCCATCCCAGATCTTGCCCGTGCAGGTTGTCCTGTTCCTGTCCTTTATGCTGTATTAAACCTGCAAACTCCTACTACCTCGAATCTTGACTCTTATTTATTGAGCTATCTGTTATTGTTATATCTAGACAAAAATAGAGGTATTATTTATTTATTTACCACATAATGGCGCCCGAATAGGGACTTGCCCTTTCCCCACGCGCCGGTGAAGCCACGCAAGCCCCCTGATCCTCTGCAGCCGTGACGGAACCATACCGTGCACGTGCAGATATTTCTGCTTCAAGTATCCCTCAGGCCCACGGAGGAGACGGAGGTTGCGGTCCAGCATCCAGACGAGGCGGTGGAGGAACGCGGCGAGTCCCGACCAGAGCCCAAGCCGAGAGTCCAAGGTCCGAGGTATCCGGAGGCCCACCCGTAACAGAAGTCCGAAGTTCGTCCGTCCGGCGTCGAAGTAGTCCAGTCCAGTCCGAGGCCTTCCGTTCTTGCTGCCCGGTGAGTACCGTTGCTGGGGTAGTATCTAGACAGGGTCAATTGCATTGTCTCTGGTCCGTGGGTTTGGGTACGCAGATCCAACACGAAGTGTCCACTTAGGTGGATGCGGGTCCTGACGTGTCTCTTTATGAGACCGGTAAGTTTCGTACTGTTTTAGCAGTGCATCTAGTTTCTGTTCTAGTCCGTTCTGTTCTCGAGAAATTCATGTATTCTGTTTTCAGTATTCCAGGTAGTATTTTGTCCGAACTGTTATCCTAAATGTTATTCATGTATCTCCATGTCGTGGTATGAAAGTGGTGTAATTATCGTGTTTATTGTATATTGTATTGTGTCTAGGCTCCAGCCCAGTCATGCCTTTGTTTTCAAAACTACGTCAGTTAAAAACTAGAAAAGGTCTGTTAGAAGAAGCAGTTCCTGTCCCGCCTAGGGACAGTCCAGGTCATTTTATGTATCAAAAGCATGGCATAAGTGCCATATTATATCTAGATTTATGGGTGGAGTACACCAAACAGTTAGAAGAAAAGTACAGATGGCCCGTATCGGGTACATGGGATGCCGAGTGCATCATGCGAGTAGAAGAAGTATTATGGAAAAAGAAAGCCAGACAGTCACAGAAAGATGCCATCGAGTTATGGCGCAAAGAATCTCATAAAAGAACCGAAAAAGAAATCAGAAAGTCAGAATTAAGTAGAGAATCCTTAGAAAGAGCCCAAGAAAGGGAATTAATCGAAATAGGTGAACGAGTTAAAACCGAACAGTCAAACAGACAGAGGAATGCCCTCATTAAGGGTATGTATCCTCTTCTTGCCGAGGGCTTGCCAAAAGCAACCCCGGAGGCATCCAGTAATTTTCCGCCACCCTTAGTTCCGACCAAGCTACGTCACAAACCGACCGCAGCTGATATTTTTCTCTCGTCCTATTTGGACGACACAGTCCCAGAATATGCAAATCCTGTTCCACCAGCTCCTGTAAATAATGTAAATCCTGCTCCTCCAGTCACCGGGGCACCTGTTGCAGTACCTGCTACGGTACCCCCGGTCCAGCCCGTAGTACAAATTCCCGCCACATCAGTCACTCTACCAGCACGAAGAGTATCAGTCGACGATTCCAGTATAGGGGCCGCGGGAGGAGGTCCTCCTGGTACCCCGCCGCCAAGTAGACGTCTAGGAGCAGTCGAGTTACATGAACGTGCGTTACAGCGTACGCCTAAATATAAGTCCATTGCAGAAATCAGGCGACTTCTTACTGAATGCTGTTATGATCCAGTCCCAGGCGAGGATAGTATGGTTATATATTCCGTACGTATAAGACAGGTGTCCGAGTATTTGGTCACCCTACCGAATATGAAAGAAGATCTAGACAGAATGTATCGTTTCATTCGTACAGGACAAGATCCAGAAAGTATTGCTGAAGTCATGTCTCTCAGAAAAGCTGAGATCCAGTTCATGTTATTAAAGTTTCTGATCAATTGTTTAATACGGGAACAAGATTCCCCGACTAAAGATCCGACCGAAATGAAAGTTCCGACAAGGTGGAGTGATAATATAGCCGAGGGTAAGCACAAGACACTCAATAGTATTGAGAATATGTACAAGAAAATTCGTAAAGAAATAATAAGGTTACACGAACAACGCAAAGAAGCACAAGTAAGCGAGAAAGAAAATGACTCTTCTACTGAAGAGGTAGACGACGAGAATACCGCCAGAATAGCGTATGTAGGTAAATCTAGAATTCCAGACCGACATTTACGCCTAGAACACAAGAAAACTGTTCATCCTTCAGCACCAGAACAAGGTTCTCTAGAACAAGTATTTCAAGCTACCGATCAAATTCTGAAATCACGAATCGGTTATAGTGAATTAAGTACCATGCATGAACAAGAACTAGCCCGATCAGCAGTCCGATGGATTACTGATTCTACCACTTTTCCAGACGAAATAGTGGCACAAATGTTTCTGAAACTGTCCCCAGCCGAGCAGCGACTGGTGGGTATGTATATGATCCAGCACCTCATTACGCTGTATGAGGGTCAACATTCTGATCCAGGTCCGTTACATGATGTCCTGAACGAGTTACTCCAGTATAGATGGAAAGGTTTAGGTACCGATTTAATTAGTGTCATTCTAGAACAGCGCCACAAATATAGAACGTTTTTAAATCCGCATTTTGTTCATGTCTCACCTCCAGAAAGTAAACCGTTTTACATAGACAGACAGCATCCGCTACGAGAAGTACACCCAGTTAGGACAGAGGGTGGTGAAATGCAACGAGTATTTGTTTACACCCCAGTTACCAAGATGGAACTCTTAGAGATGAAGAAATTAATTCCCTGTCACGACAAAGATCCAGCAGGGTTCCACCGAGAATTAAAAGACATGCTCCGTATGGGAGAATACACGTATCCAGATATTATTAAAATGTTAAAAGTCCTGTTGCCCGCAGGGGTATACGAAAAACTCAAGGAAAAAGATTGGGAGGTGGGAGAGAAAAAGATCGATTGGACAGCTCTAGAAGCTGAAGATAAGATACGTGTACCAGGTACCGGTCTTGGAGACAAATGTAAAGAATTACCAGAATTATTAATACAAGTTTTGCCTAGATTATTAGCCACTAAAAAGGAAGACTGGGATGCAATCTCAGCCTGTAAACAGAAACCAGACGAAGACACTAGTGATTTTTATTCTAGATTTGAGAAATGCTTTATCATAAACAGTGGTTTGAAGACGAGTAGCGAGTCATACCCGCATCTTTTTGTTACTAAATTAGTCGAGAATTCAAGTCCACAAGTTAAGAATCGAGTTTTGAAAGTCGAAAGTACATGGCAAGCTAGTACCCCGTCCCAGATGTTACAGATGCTCCAATATCACCAGAATAGAATCAGAGAAGAGCAAGAACACGAGAGAAGACGTATGAAAGACACGAAAATGAAAGTACTAGTTGCACAATCTGTTCCTCAAGACAGTCAGAAGAGGGGTCCGAATCAAGTCAGTCATCCTGCAGCTCCCGTTAAAGGGACATGTAATTATTGTAAACAGCCAGGTCATTTTATAAACGAGTGCGCAGTTCTGAAACACAACATAGCCACTGGTAAAACTAAAGAAAGACCACGTCCACCTAGACAAGAACAAGTTTCACAGACTTCTCAGCCACAGAATGCACAACAGACAGTTTCAGCACCGCAGCCTATTGCTGCAACACAGCATGTTACACAGCAGATGTACCAGTATGCACAGACAGAGTATCCAGAGTTTCAAGCGTATTCATGAAACAGCCTAGAGAGGGAGGTAGGCTTGCCTCTCATCGAGATTCCTGTAGATCAAGAAGGTCCCTATGTTCACAGTCAAGTATTAGGGAAAGACAGAAAGTTTCTGATTGATACAGGGGCAAGTAGGACGACTATTAGTCACGACGAGGTTCCAGGGGCTCCGCTCTCAGGCTCTAGAAATGTTTCCCTTGGATTTTCAGGAAAGCCTATTGTAAACGAGGTATCAAAACCAGTTACTCTAGAAGTAGGTCCATTGTCCCGAACTACTGATCTATTGCTTACGAAGTCATGTCCAGAAAATTTGTTAGGCATTAAGACACTGAAAGAATTAGGTGCAGTTATTTGCTGTTCCCCAGAGGGAATACGTTTGTTTTTACGTGACTTCAAGGGTCACTATGTTTTACGAGATTTTGATCCGAGATTGTCTAATGTTCCGCAGCATCTATGGGCGCAAGGTCCAACTGATGTTGGCTTCATGCAAATCACCCCCCATCGTGTGACTCTCAAGCAAGGTGTAGTGTTACCACGAATCAGACAGTACAGATTGCCACCTGAGGCTGTAGCAGCCTTATCCAAAATTATTGACGAGCTCATTGCTCAAGGAGTAGTTGTAGAAACTGACTCCAATGTATGTAATTCTCCTATCATTCCAGTCATGAAACGTACTGATCCAAATGCACCCCCAGTATATCGATTAGTGATTGATCTTCGAGAACTTAATAAATGTATCATCCCCCAGTATCCAGTTGTTCCAGATATCTCATCCCTATTGACAGCCATTGATTCTGAGGCTACATTTTTCACAGTCATAGACCTCAAAAACGCATTTTTCAGTGTCCCCATTCATCCAGACAGCCAGTACCTTTTCGGTTTTTGTTTAAATGGAAGGAGCTATAAATTCACACGAGCTCCTCAAGGTTTCACAGAAAGTCCTAGTATTTACAGTCAAGCACTTAAGAGACAACTAGACAACATTCACATGCCAACTGACACTGCCCTGCTCCAGTATGTCGATGATCTACTGATCACAGCCCGTTCTGAACATGCTTGCGAGCGAGCATCGCTTACAGTCTTGTATTTCCTAGCCGAGATGGGGCACAAGGTGTCCCCTTCAAAGCTTCAATTCTGTGTCCAGCAAGTGATCTACTTAGGCCACTTACTGTCCAAGTGGGGTAGGCAGTTGACACCCGATCGCATCCAGTTAATAGCGAGTCTTCCACAGCCCAAGACACAGAAGGAGGTACGAGCTTTTATCGGCCTTACTTCTTATTGCAGACAATGGATTCCTCAGTATGCATTTCTAGCCAAGCCACTGATACAGTTAACGACACAGGAGGCAGCCGTATCATCTGTCCTCCCTTGGACATCTGAACATACACTTAGTTTCAATGAATTAAAGAAAGCGTTATGCCAAGCTCCTGTTCTAGCTACACCGAACTACAGTAAGCCTTTTACACTTTTTGTCACAGAACGTGATGGTACAGCATTATCTGTTCTCACACAAGATCAAGCAGGACAATACAAGCCCTGTGCTTATTTTTCGAGCACATTAGATCCAGTAGCCCAGGCTCTGCCTGCGTGCCTCAAGTCAGTTGCAGTTGCAGCCAAGCCAAGCACATACGAAAGTCACTGACATTATTTCCCAAGGTAATGATCTAGCAGATCGAACAGCCAAGCTTACAGCACATACACCAGACATACCAGTTAACAAGACACCGACATCCACTAGCCTACAAGTAGGCTCTGTTTCTATCTGCTCACAGTCGTTATTTGGATTAGGCGCCTTGACGCCCATTGGGCATAGCTGCGCAATATAAATAATGTTTCATTCATTCATTCACTCTAGAACAGACTACTTGTATGACAGTTAAGGACCCTACTCAGGATGTCATAGATATCCAGTTACATGCTACCCCCGAGGAAATTAAGAAATGGTCCGAACAAGGAGGGGTCCAGACAGATCAGGGATGGTTGACGAAGGGTAGAGCCACATGGTTTCTCCCCGACTCAATGGTTCAAGTCCTTATCAATACCGCACATAGTCCTGCACACTTAGGAGAAAAAGCCATGTTAGACAGTATCCAGAACATTTGGTTTAACAAGCATTTACGAGCTGCAGCCAAGCAGAAAGTCCGTACTTGTATGATATGTTGTCAATTCAATCCAGGTAAAAGTGTCCCGGTGGAACAAGGTGGATTCCAACCCCCTGACCACCCTTTTGAAGTCCTCCAGATGGATTATATTCAGATGGAGCGATGTCGAGGTTTCAAGTATGTCCTTGTAGTTGTATGCGCTTTGTCCAGGTGGACAGAAGCATATCCAGTCCCAGATTACACAGCCGCGACCACTGCCAAGCAGTTGGTTCGTGAGTTCTTCCCCCGTTATGGACTCCCTAGGGTCGTATATTCTGATAATGGCCAGCCCTTCTCATCTGAATTAATGAAGCACGTTTCCCTTTTGTTAGGGTACCAGTGGAAGTTCCATTGTGTACGCCATCCAGAAGCAGCCGGTCTCGTAGAGAGACATAATCAGACCTTGAAAATCCGCATTGCCAAAATCTGTCAAGAAAAAGGTGTAGACTGGTTAGTTGCTTTGCCAGTCGCTCTGTTCTATATGCGCATGGTCGCACATTCCAGATCAGGTCTGTCCCCTTATGAGGTCGTATTCGGCCGTCCCCCGAACGTGTGGGGTACACCCAGACCCCGAAGTATTACAGATGTTTCCAGTAATATGCTGACAGATTACCTAGCTTCCTTGATGTCTGCCCTACACTCTTGTCGTTCACAGGTTGCCGCCGCATTTCCAGACAATACCGAGGTGAAACCGCATGAAATCGTTCCAGGAAGCTTGGTCCTCGTCCGCAATTTTGATCGTTCAAGTCCGCTGGAGCCTCGCTGGAAGGAGCCGAAGTTGGTCCTCTTAACCACCCGTACGGCCGTGAAGTTGGAGGGCCGGAAGGGGTGGGTCCATTTGTCTCATGTTAAGAAATTTCACGGATCCCGACTACAAACTGTTTCCAAGAACTTTGCCAAGGATTGCATTTTACCTAAAGACTGCCAAAATACTATTCTCAAGGACTGTCCCGCAAATGACATTGATACCAAGCCTCCCCTGTTAGAGGAAACTCCGCAGCAGGAGTATAAAAAGAAGTTACGGTCTAGTAAAATAAGTCAGCCAGTTTAATTGTCTAAGTCCTCCCCTAGGTGAAACGGTTAGACAGGTATCTGACATGTATGAAATAGACCCCCATAGTGAGAGAGTTAGTCAAAACTCAATCCGATGTATCGTTTTTCTAAGTTTTATATTGTTTCTCAGCCTGATGGTTACCTGCACGAGTTATGCATTTCATTTATGTTTTCCAATTTCTCATGTAAATAAGTCTTCTAATGCTACAGTAGAGCACACGTTTAGTGATCTACCTCCTCATGAACTATCCTATCGTCTTGCTATGCGCAACAATTCATTTATCCGTATGTTACATTATTCACACCAGACCAGCAATGCCACTAATTGTTGGGTGTGTGGTCGACTCCCCCCTTTCCAGACACCGAAGGGAGTTCTGCCACTGTTTCCTTATCCGTTCTCACATAATGGCTCATGTGGAGCCTGGTCCATGTTAACGTCATCCTCAAATGATATGTCCCTTCTGAACAGTACATGTTTTCCAGACAAGCAAGGTCTTCCCCACAGAACAGGGTTAGATCTAGAAAATGAAGTTTATAATTTGGGTAATTATTCTTCGAATTTTATGGTCCTGAATGTTCAGTCTGATCCTACTCCAGACTTACCTGCTATTTCAGTACTACCAGTCAAAGGCGAATTATGTGTCAGAAATAATGGTTCCGTACATGTAGGACATAGTGATTGTACTACTATTGTCAAGTATAGTGACAGTGGGAAATCTATTTTCAAAGCTTCACGTCATTCTTATTTTGTTTGTGGTCAGACCGCATATGTTCGTCTGCCCCTCGATTGGGAGGGAACCTGTAACATTGCCTTCCTACTGCCACCAGTTTTCCTAGCCCCATCTGATTATCACAGAAACACACATCTAGTACATATTAGACATAGAAGGGAGATCGAGTCCCCGATTGTCGACCAAACTGAAACTGCTCTAGAACAGTATACAGATTTCAATAGAGGATTCTTTTTCTTTATAGGACCTATCCAGAATAGTAAGTTAATACGTAGATTAACCAGAACCCTTGAAGCAGTAGTTAATGAGACTGCTTCTGCCCTAGGTAACTTAACCGAAGAGAAATCTGCTATGAGATTTGTCGTGCTCCAAAATCGTCTCGTTCTTGACGTCATACTGGCCGATAGAGGAGGAGCATGTAGAGTCATCGGATCTAGTTGCTGCATTTTCATTCCTAATAACGCGCCGTCTGTTTATTCAGCTATAACCAGACTTCATAAAATTGCCCATCAGTTACACCAGAATCCAGGCACCTGGACATGGTCCGGTTGGTTTTGGAGTATAAATTCTGCCTGGGGATGGAAAGTATTGTCATTTCTAGGTATTACAGTAGCGATCATATTCAGTTGCTGCCTCTGTATACAATGTGGCCCTGCGATTTGCGGCATTTGTGCTACCTCTTGTATTCCTAGTCCCAAGTCCCGTCCTAGATCCCGTTCCAAGAAAATTCGAGACGAGCAAATGATACTGTATGAAATGATAGATGGTATCATGAATATTGATGTTTCCTGATGGAAACGTAGTGACAAGGAGGGAATGTGGAAAAGTAAATTTTGCCATGTTCTGTGTCCCTACGTGTTCCCCATCTTATGCTGTATGTGCATGATTAATATGCATATGTATTCCCCATGATCGATTAAAGACGCAATTACAGTTGTGTCCATCTCTAGTATGCCAGTTCCTAGTTTTCGTGAATACAACGAGCATCAGGCCTATGTAAAGTTATGTTGCCACGTTTCTCAGTGTGCACGTTATTTCATTGTAAAATCCCCGTTTCTAGGCCTCAAAAGGGCCCGGACTCAGATTCAGCTCCTGTCTCCTGAACCCTCGCTGAGGAGCGATACAGCCCCCACCTGTATCCCTGACCCTTCGCTTACTTCCTGCCTCACAGTGCCCGGCTCGTCCTGGCTCTGCCTGCCAGTCTGCCAAGAGTATGTTATGATTCCAGTTATCAGTCCAGCCCTCCTTCTCTGCATTCCTAAGCTACTGAATCGCATCAATAGTTTCAGTCATCGTCTAGCCTTTACGTCTCCATGTAAGAGAAATACTGTATTTATGGTCATTTAATATTCCTCAACACACACTACATGTAGAATAATGCATGCACCAGTCTTAGTGTCTGTTAGCCTTTGCCCTGATAACTTTTGGATTCTATCAACATGTTCTCTAAACATCAGATACTAGATAGTGTTTAGGTACATGTCGCTCTGACTCTCCAGACTTTCGTCTCTCCTTCTAGCTCAGAAGTCATAGCCCCCAGCTTCTCCCTAGTTACACGTCATTGCCAGCTTGCGCGCACCACTAGGTTAGAGGTCCCGGCTCCTTCGGTAGCCCCCTCCATGTTTCCGCCCCATTTATGACATATTCTGTTACGTTTACATCACATGTCTATGTTCACACCTCCTGTTACACCTACTTTCACCCTTATCTTTCGCGACTGTTACAGGCCCCACCCACTGTCACACCTACTGTATGTACTGTAATGCAATTGTTTTAGTATATATACTTGTGTATTGTTATTAAAAGCCAGCGCGCTCATTCCAGATCCTGCCCGACAGCTGTCGGGGCCCCCCTGTTGGCTAGCCATCCCAGATCTTGCCCGTGCAGGTTGTCCTGTTCCTGTCCTTTATGCTGTATTAAACCTGCAAACTCCTACTACCTCGAATCTTGACTCTTATTTATTGAGCTATCTGTTATTGTTATATCTAGACAAAAATAGAGGTATTATTTATTTATTTACCACAGGATCCAAATTGAAAACCAGAGATACTGTTATCTAGTCGGATTTTAGTAAGGAAGGGTTCCAAGGCTAAAACAAAGAGTAAGGGGGATAATGGGCAACCCTGCGGAACCCCCTGTGTAAAGAGAAATAGTCCGAGGACATCCCGTTAACAAAAATAGAGGCTTGAGGATCAGAATAAAGTAAAGAAACAATAGAAATGAATTTGGAAGGGATGCCAATCCAACGCAAAGCCTGAAACATAAAATCCCACCCAATCCTATCAAAAGCTTTCTCCGCATCTAAAGAGATAGCTGCGAAAGGAAGGGCTAGAGAAGAAGCCTTGCCAAGTATGTTAAGGAAGACTCTAGAATTATCGGAGGAGAGACGTCCCTTGACAAAACCAGATTGTTCAGGACCAATTAGATCCGGTAAGAGGGGATCCATGCGTAACGCTAATATCTTTGCTAAAATCTTATAATCAGTGTTGACCAAAGATATTGGTCTATAATTTTTGCATAAGGAGTGATCCTTATCCTCTTTGGGAATTAAGCAAATTAAAGCCTGTTGGAAAGAACCGCTAGAGGAACCCGCTCCAAGGAAAGTTTGAAATAGGAGTAAAAGTTTAGGAAGAAGGAGAGAAGCAAAATGGCTATAGAACTCAATAGTAAATCCGTCAGGACCTGGAGATTTACCATGGCGGAGTTTAGAAACAGCATGGGAGATTTCAGAAAGTGAAATGTCCTGTTCCAGGGAATGAAAATCAACATGCGAAACCGAAGGAGATGGAAGAGTATGAAAGTAAGATAGGAGATCATCAGGCATCGGAACCTGTTCTGGAGTATAAAGAGTATCGTAAAATTTGACAAACTCAGTGAGGATGTCTTTATCCTTAAATGTGGATTCTCAAGAAGAAGTCTTAATAGATTGAATCTTTGTGCGTTCCTTCCGAATCTTTAAATAATTGGCCAGAAGCTTCCCCATTTGGTTCTTACCTCCATAATATCTGGAGTTACATTTTAGCAGGACATTAGAAGCAGCATCGGTTGTGAATTTGTTAAATGATATTTTCGCTTCAATAAGTGTTTTAAGGGAAGAATCAGATTTAAAAGTATAATAAGCAAGTTCTAAAGCTTTAATATCAGCTAAAATTTTCTCCGACTTGGCCTCTCGAAGCTTCTTCCGCCGAGCCACAAAATTAATAATAAAACCCCTAGAGGCTGATTAAAAGAATCCCAAACCATAACAAAAGGGGAATCATGGGTGTGATTTAATAGAAAAAATTATTTGGCAAAGGAGGTAAACTCGGTACAAAAAGTGGGTTCCAAAAGCAGAGCATTATTGAATCGCCATCTGCCAGAGTGGGTAGAGAATGGGAGTAGGTCAAGATCTACAAAAACAGGAGCATGGTCGGAGAGTAGGATGGAGCCAATTTCAGATCGGATAGCGTGTTGTGACAGGGATTTACTAAGAAAGATATGATCAATGCGGGACTGGGATTGGTGAGGAGGGGAGATAAAACTGTATTCTCTAACATCTGGATTACATAGTCTCCAAATATCTACTAAGGCATTGTTTTGAAAGGAATTTACAAATTGAGTGTGCATTCTAGAGGGAACAAAATTGACTTTTGAGTGACGGTCAAGGAAGGGGTCAACAACCTGATTGCAGTCTCCACCGAGAAGTATATAATCTCCAGAAAGGGAGGATAGCTTGGTGGAGATAGAGGGCCAAAAGGATCTGTCAATCCCAGTAGGGGCATACACATTAAAAAGGGTGAGAGGGATATTATCTATGAGTAATGTAACCATAACCCAACGGCCATCAACATCACATTCATGAGTAATTGAGGAAATGTTTAACTTTTTATGCAACAAAATTACAACACCATTCTTTCTAGTGGACGTAGGAGAGCAAATACCATGACCCACCCAACAACGCTTGAGCTTTAGAGCCTCCTCCTCAGTGAGATGAGTCTCCTGAAGGAGGGCAACGTAAGTCTTAAGTCTTGCCAAATGTGAAAGAACCCTCTGTCTTTTAATGGGATTATTCAATCCCTTAACGTTCCATGTCGTTACACGGAACAATTTAGAAAAACAAGTAACAGCAACATGCTTATTAATGCATAAGAAATATATTGAAAAAATTGAGAAAAATGGAAACATAGTGATAAAGAGAGAAAGATGAGAGAAAAGGAAGAGAAGAGAGAAAGATGTAAGGAAAAAGAAGAAACAACTGGTATAGAGAAAAAACTGAGTCTGAGAAGGGAGAAAAGAAAAAAGAAGGAGAGACCAGGGAGAAAGTGAAAGAGGATGCAAGAGTAAGAGAGAGAGAAAAAGGACAGAGACAAAAACGAACAAGGAGACAGTACAAGTCCGAAACGAACGACTGAAAGACATACTTACGAAAACGGAAAAACCCAGAACAGGGATGGGGATGGTGGTGGCGGGAGATGACGACGACAACAACCAGAGCGGACATCAAACCTCTAGTAGTATAAATCCAATGGGCAAGATAAGAAAACAGTAGGAGACATCAGAGTGAAGATGAAGAGGGAAATATCTGAAGAAATGAGAGAAACATTAGGGAAAAATGCAAGGGTCTACAACAAAACATGAGCTGAGATGGAATGCATAGTGTATAAAACATTAGAGTGGTAAACAATCATATTAGTAAAACAGATCAAGCAACGTCAAAGAAGAAAAAGTAGAACCACAATATAGCGAAATCAATGGATGTATGACGTTATAACGCATACTTTAACAACGCATACCTTTACAACGCTATTTTTACAACACAGGAACCATTACAACGAATTACCATTACAACGCATTTTTTACAACGCAATACTTTTACAACGCAATACCTTTACAACGTAAGTATTGGTAAGTATATAATATTTTTTTAAATGTAATTAATTAAATTTAATATAATTTATTTTATTTTAATATTATTTTTATTTTATTTGTACCCTGTATCCTTGTATTGGTATTTATATAATATATTTTTTTTAAATGTAATTAATTAAAATTAATATAATTTTTTTAAATTTAATATTATTTTTAATTTATTTTTACCCTGTATCCATGTACCCCAAAACCCAAACCTGACCCTGAACCCTAAAAATACCCCTTTACCCAAAAACCCAAACTTAGCCCTGAACCCTAAAAATACCCCTTTATCCAGTATTAGGGTATCTTTCATAGATTCACATGCCTGAATCATTCCCCGTCGTCGAGGCGGGAGTCCCACGGTAAATTATATACAATAGCAGTGCCTAAAAATTTCTTGTAGTAGGCTGGAAAAGCCCAAAGGCCTAACTAGGCCTCAAAACTTAGCAGCCTATCTACATCATTATGTAAAAAGACCTGAAATAGTAGCCTCAGCCAATCAGCTGTCCTCACCCTCTAGAACCTTCCCAGCTCAGGCAGTTCTCCTCAGATTTTCACCGCACTTCGTGTGTAAGGGAGTCTCCCTGAGTGCCTACTCAGTTTTTTTATCTTTATTCCTTAAAATGTCTGAAAAGAAGGCTCTTTTCAAAGCTTGTGGGACCTGCTTCAAGAAGAGAGTCCATGTGGATGACCAGCACTCTGACTGTATTTATTGCCTGCACCCTTCACATGTTGTGAAGGACTGTCGAATTTGCCGTACCTTCCCTCAGAAAACTATCAGGGATAGGGAGGCAAGGGTTCTTTTGTGGTTGAAGTCTTCTTCCACTGATGATGAGGACAAAGCTTCTACCTCCAGCAAGAGAGCTAGATCCAAAGAAAGTGCTTCTCCTGAGAGAAAGAAAAAACAAAAATCCTCTCAGAAAGCTTCAGAACCCTCTAAGAGTGCATCGGCTTCTTCAACTGTAAGTACAACCGAGGCTAAGACTATTTCTCTGGTGTCTGTACCTACTACTACTTGGACTTCTACCTCCTCATCTACTTCTATGGTTACCACTTCAGCTATTACGTCACCTTTGATGTCTGTTCAACCATTGCTGACTAAATCCAAGTTACCATCGTCGAAGTCCTTCTCGACGACGGTTCCGTCGACTAAATCTCCTGCTCCGTCGACGACGGCTTTGTTGACATCGTCACCAAAGGAATCGTCGTCGAAGTCACCATCGACGGCCTCGTCGACTAAAGACATCATCGACGGTCTCGTCGACGAAGAAATCGTCGACGAAGACACCAACGGCGGACCCGTCGACGAAGGCCTCGTCGACGAAGACACCATCGACGGTCCCGACGACGAAGGCCTCGTCGACGAAGACACCATCGACGGTCCCGACGACGAAGGACTCGTCGACGAAGATACCATCGACGGTCCCGACGACGAGGGACCCGTCGACGAAGACATCACCGACGGTTCCGACGATGAGCGACCCGTCGACGAAGACACCATCGACGGCCCCGACGACGAGGGGTTCGTCGACGAAGATACCATTCACGACCTCGTCGACGGCAAGCTCTTTTTCATTGACAGGACCGTCAATGGAGATCCCGGTAACCGGGGCTTCCGCTCTGACATCTGCTCATCGGATGCACGGTTCCCCTCCAGCAAAGATACAATTCACTCATTTTCAGATGAAAACGTATCAAAGGCAGGATTATTCACACATTTCTCCACTCTTGCCATCGCACATTTTGGAGACATACATGGAAGAAGAGTCAGATGAAGGGGAAGAGGATGATGGTCCTTTTGGGATTGCCCGTCACCCTTCTCAATTAAATATTAAATATCAGGAGGATGATGAAGAGGAAGTTCATGATCATTATACACATGATGTTTATTCCACGCCATATCAGTCACCTCATACTAGACCTTCTCAGTCTGAGGAGACTACGCATTTACCAACCTCCTTAATACAGGATTTGCAGGCTATGTTGGCAGATTATCGCCAGAGATTTCCATCCAATCAGGGTGCGCCTGCTGGGTCACCTGTTCCAGTTCCTGTGCCAAGACCTCCGTCACCAAGAGCTTCATTGTCGCCACAGCAAAATACTGCAGCAGTTCCTCAAATTGACGACAGTTCTTCCAATGATGATGAAGAAAGCAGGGAAGAGGGAGAGTTACCGGATAAAACACCTGTGGATCCTTGGGAGGATTATGTCATCCCTATGCCTTCTCCACCTCCTCCCCGCCCTTCAGATTCTCCACCTGAAGATATTGGTGGTTTCCACAATATTATGCAGAGAGCTGCTAATCGTTTTGAGTTAGCTGTCACAGTTGAACAGTCGGACTGTTTTTTACATGACTTTAAAGAGGGATATCGGAGAGTGGTCAGGGCCATTCCTAATATTGATTATATCTGGAAGGAAGGCCTCAACATAATGAAAACTCCGGCTTTGATTCCTGCAGTCCTGCCAAGGATAGACAAAAAGTATCGAGCACCATCTGATACTCCTGCTTGTTTAATAGGTCACCCTCGACCTGATTCTGTAATATCTCAGGCTGCGCAGCAAAAATCCAAAAATCCTTCTGCTCCCATTTCAACGCCACCTGACAAGGAGGGAAGTAGGCTTGATGCAATTGGAAAGAAGTTTTCAGCAAATGCAGCAGCCTCCATTAAGGCTGCTAATTCATTAGCTATTCTAGCTCGTTATGATAGACAAATGTGGTCTGAGCTCACGGAATATCTTGAAATTATCCCTGAAGATAATCAGATGGAGGTGCGCAGAATTGTACAAGAGGGTGAAAGGGCGGCCTCAGAAATTATTGATTGCGCCCTGGACATTTCTAACACCAATTTTAGACAATTGGCTGGAGCAGCTGTGCTTCGGCGTCAAGGTTGGCTCAAGGCTACCACTTTCAGGCCTGAGGTCCAAACCAAAATCTTGGACATGGCATTCAATGGTGAGTCATTGTTTGGGAAGCACATTGATGACGCTTTACTGGCTATTAAAACTGATACCGATACAGCTAAATCTCTTGGAACCCTGCAATACAAGAGGGGATCCTTTAGAGGAGCAAGAGGCCGTGGTTACTCATCCAGAGGCAATTATTCCAACCAACAAAATCGCCAGTATCAATCTAACTACAACAAGCCCTACTACCAATCTTCTTACAGGCAGCCTGCCTCTGGTTCTTTCTCTCGGCAAGGAGGGAAACGACGCTCAGGCAATCAAGGGCGAGATTCCAACAAGCGGCAATGAGCTTTGCCGGATGTCAGCCACTCACCTTTCCCTTCCCGTGGGCGCCAAAATTTCCGCCTTTTACCACCAATGGCGGAAGATAACTTCAGATCAGTGGGTCCTGGATTTGGTCAGCAAGGGACACACTTTGGAGTTTTTGCAGAAGCCTCCGACAACGCCGCCCAGGGGTCCCCCTCCCCCTCGTCTTCAATTACTCTTCAAAGAAGCCTTAAAGATGCAACACAAGAATGCGATAGAACGAGTCCCTCCTTCTCAAAAAGGGAGGGGGTTTTATTCTCGCTTCTTCCTCGTGGAGAAAAATTCGGAAGAGTGGCGTCCAATATTAGATCTGCGCAAACTCAACAAATATCTAAAGAAACAGAGTTTCCGCATGGTAACGTTGAAGGACATTCTGAATTGTCTCAACGAAGGGGACTTTATGGCTTGTCTGGATCTACAAGACGCCTATTTCCACATCCCTATTCACCCGAACCACCGCAAATTCCTAAGGTTCCAAGTGGCTGGCGTCCATTTCCAGTTCAAAGTGCTTCCATTCGGCCTCAAA
The DNA here is from genome assembly GCF_964261635.1 of Lissotriton helveticus. Lineage (NCBI taxonomy): Eukaryota > Metazoa > Chordata > Amphibia > Caudata > Salamandridae > Lissotriton > Lissotriton helveticus. Next base: position 1,374,917,849 of record NC_136069.1, on the reverse strand, counting down.
TCGGCCCCCAGAATCTTTACAAAATGCCTGGCTCCAGTGGCAGCAATGTTGAGGTCCCAGGGAATGCAAGTTTTCCCATACCTCGACGACTGGCTGTTAAAAGGTCCAACCAAAAACTCGGCAATGGAAGCGGTCAACAGTACGCTTTCTCTCTTCTCGAATCTAGGACTGACCCTCAATTCAAAGAAATCTCAGCTCCAACCTCGTCAACAATTGACATTTCTGGGTGCAATCTTGGACACATGCCAGTGCAAAGCATACCTGACACAGGAGCGACAAAACAAACTCGTAAAACTAGCAAAACAGATATCCGCAAGAAGGTCACTTTCAGTTCGGATAAATGCTTCCCTTCTAGGGATGTGCTCATCTGCGATCAACCTCATTCCTATGGCGAGACTCAGAATGAGACCGTTGCAAGAAGAGTTACTTCGTCAGTGGAAGCAAGTCGAGGGATCATTCGACGACCGCATCAAGGTCACTGCCAACATGAAACATGCTCTTCTTTGGTGGTCAAAGGCACACAACTTGTCGCCGGGCCTCACCTTTCTCCAAGAAATTCCGGAGTTCACCCTGACTACCCATGGAAGGTTGGGGGGGTCACCTTCAGGACCTTCAGATCCAGGGAAGATGGTCTCGTCAGTACCAACAGATGCACATCAACAGCTTGGAACTAAGGGCCATTTTTCTTTCCCTACAAGCCTTTCTGCCAAGGATTGTGAATTCGTCCGTGCTGTTGCGTACGGACAATACCACCAGCATGTTCTACATAAACAAACAGGGAGGAACAAAATCTCTTACCCTATCACTGCAAGCTCAGGAGATATGGGATTGGGCCCTGACTCACGGCATATCCCTCAAAGCAGAGCATGTACAAGGAGTTCGCAACTCTCTAGCAGACAGTCTCAGCAGAACGTTCGTGGGCTGTCACGAATGGGAACTCGAGCAACATCAACTAGAGAGGATCTTTCGGTTCTGGGGGAAGCCGACGCTGGATTTGTTTGCCACGCAGCAAAACAGCAAATGCCTGTTTTATGCCACCAGGTTCCCAGAACGGGGGTCAAGAGGAAATGCCCTCCTGATGAGATGGACCGGAATGTTTGCGTACGCCTTTCCTCCGATTCCGCTCATTCCGAAGGTGCTGCAAAAGATGAAGAGGGAACACTGCACTCTCATCCTCATTGCTCCACGTTGGCCAAGGCAAGTTTGGTTTCAGGAGCTCCTTCTGTTATCTCAACAACCTCCGTTTCGTCTCAAACCGACAGTGTCGATGTTGACAAGGGAGGGAGGTCAAATCCATCATCCGGATCCTCAATCGCTGCACTTGCACGCTTGGTTCCTGACTTCCTAGAGTTCAAGGACCTGAACATCTCCTCGGACTGCAGGGAGATATTGTCGCAAGCACGTGCACAGAGTACCATCAAAACATATCGTTTCAAGTGTAAGAGATTCTGTTCATGGTGTGGAGATAATGAGGTTCATCCACTTCAGGCTCCTCCTGAAGCCATCCTTCCATACCTACTGTCGTTGGCTAAGGCAGGTCTAGCTTTTTCTTCTATTAAAGTGCATCTGGCAGCAATATCCAGATTCAGGAAGAGTTCCAACAAACCATCCTTATGTTCATCCTCTTTGAGCAAGCAATTCCTTAAAGGGCTATTCCGAGCTTTTTCGCCAGTTCGTCCTCCTCCTCCGGAATGGGATCTTAATGTTGTTCTTTCCCAACTTCTAAAAAGGCCTTTTGAACCGATTCTTAGAGCAGAACTAAAGTTTCTGACTTGGAAAGTGGCAATCTTGTTGGCTCTTACTTCAGCTCGCAGAGTTAGTGAAATACAGGCCTTCACTATTACTCACCCCTTTCTGCAATTCTCTAAGGACTTTGTTACGCTTAGAACCAATCCAAAATTCATTCCTAAAGTACCAACTCAATTCCACATTAATCAACCGGTCAAACTCAGAACCTTTTTCCCGGATCCAAAAACTCCTGCAGAGAGGGTTTTACATTCTCTGGATGTGAAAAGGTGTCTGAAGTTTTATCTTCAGAAGACAAAGGACATCCGTAAATCTAAACAACTTTTTGTTGCCTATGGGAAAACCACCTTGGGTCAAGCTGTCACAAAGGCGACTATTGCCAGGTGGTTGTCTTCTACAATTACCTTCTGTCATGACAAGGCCAACAGACCTTTATCAAGGAAGGTCAAAGCTCATTCCACAAGAACAATGTCGGCGTCTACGGCCCTTTTCGCGGGAGTGACGCTGGAGAACATTTGCCGAGCTGCTACTTGGAAAAGTGTACACACTTTTACCGAACATTACTGTCTGCAGTCGGCGGTCCAGGATGACACAGCTGTTGGTGATGCGGTGCTGCAGCATCTTCTTCACTAAGGTTGGATAGCTTATAGTCTTTTTTCTTCTTCTTTTAAAGTTTTAAGTATTTCTAATGCTGTCCTATCAGTCATGTTTTGAAGGTTTTGATGCATGTGTTCTGTTAACAAGTTTTGTACTCTATTACCTTCCTGGTTGAGTGGGGATAGATATATGTTTTCTTTGTCTCCCACCTTCCTCTATCGACAGACATGATGTTACTGCTTGCTATTCTGATTCAGGCATGTGAATCTATGAAAGATACCCTAATACTGGATAGGAAAACGCGTTACTTACCTGTAACTACGGTTATCCAGTATTGGTATCTTTCATAGATTCACATGCACCCACCCTCCTCCCCGGTAGGGCAGTTCTTTCTATGGATACTCATTCTCACTTGTGCTGGGAAAATCTGAGGAGAACTGCCTGAGCTGGGAAGGTTCTAGAGGGTGAGGACAGCTGATTGGCTGAGGCTACTATTTCAGGTCTTTTTACATAATGATGTAGATAGGCTGCTAAGTTTTGAGGCCTAGTTAGGCCTTTGGGCTTTTCCAGCCTACTACAAGAAATTTTTAGGCACTGCTATTGTATATAATTTACCGTGGGACTCCCGCCTCGACGACGGGGAATGATTCAGGCATGTGAATCTATGAAAGATACCAATACTGGATAACCGTAGTTACAGGTAAGTAACTCGTTTTCTTACTTAAAAACCCAAACTTAGCCCTGAACCCTAAAAATACCCCTTTACCCAAAAACCCAAACCTGACCCTGAACCCTAAAAATACCCCTTTACCCAAAAACCCAAACTTAGCCCTGAACCCTAAAAATACCCCTTTACCCAAAAACCCAAAACTGACCCTGAACCCTAAAAATACCCCTTTACCCAAAAACTCAAAACTGACCCTGAACCCTAAAAATACCCCTTTACCCAAAAACTCAAAACTGACCCTGAACCCTAAAAATACCCCTTTACCCAAAAACCCAAAACTGACCCTGAACCCAAAAAATACCCCTTTACCCAAAAACCCAAAACTGACCCTGAACTCTAAAAATACCCCTTTACCCAAAAACCCAAAACTGACCCTGAACCCTAAAAATACCCCTTTACCCAAAAACCCAAAACTGACCCTGAACTCTAAAAATACCCCTTTACCCAAAAACCCAAAACTGACCCTGAACCCTAAAAATACCCCTTTACCCAAAAACCCAAAACTGACCCTGAACCCTAAAAATACCCCTTTACCCAAAAACCCAAACTTATAAAATTTTTACTATAATAATATACTTACCAATACTTACGTTGTAAAGGTATTGCGTTGTAAAAGTATTGCGTTGTAAAAAAATGCGTTGTAATGGTAGTTCGTTGTAATGGTTCCTGCGTTGTAAAAGTTGCGTTGTAAAAGTAGTCCGTTGTAAAAGTTTCGTTGTAATGGTTACATACCGAAATCAATAAGATAACGAATAACAAAGTCTCTCAGCCAGGCCTGGAGGTGTCCATGACATCTGAGTTTTGCTGGCGAAGGAAAGCTTGCAATGCCGCAGGATCTTCGTATGTGGTTGTTCTGTCTTTATAAGTGACCTTGAAGAGAAAAGGGTGTAAGAGACCATATCTGGCATTGAGGGCTCTTAACTGCGGCCTTAGTTCTAAAGTCTGTTTCCTCCGATCTGCGGTGGCCATGGAGACATCCTGCGAAAGATAAAGGCGGTGGCCTTCCCATATGATCTGCTTCTTGAGCTTGGTGGCTGAAAGGACCTGCAAGAGGTCAGTGTACTGCAGGAACAGCATAATAACACCCCTAGGCTTGGTAGCAACCTTAGGGCCGAGTCGGTGGGCTCACTGAATGTTAATGGAGGATAAGGCCGGAGCGTCTAGGATCTTCGCAAGGAAAGATTGGAAGAAGATGGTAGAGTTAGACCCCTCTGTGAGTTCCGGAAGCCCATACCAGCGTAGGTTGTTCCTGCGATTCCTGTTTTCCAAATCCTCAGTTTGACGCCTGAGCAGAAGGATCTCAGCTTCTATTGAAGGGATTCGGGAACAAGTAGAGTGTAGAGAATCTGAGGACTGCTCTAAATTCGTGACACGCGAGTCCAGAGATGACCACTTCTCTTGCATGGCATGCATATTTCTTGTGGTTGCTTCCATAAATGGCTTGAAGGCACGTAGTTCTTCCAGGATGAGATCCATAGAGGAAGGTGAAGAGTTATTCCCAGGAGACGGCGGGTCTTTCTTTAGACTCTTGGATGAAGTCAAGGAAGGCTGCCCCTTACCTCCAGTTTGAGCCTTAGGAATGGCCCCATGGGCAGAGTCCGACTTCGAGGGCCTGCCCTCCTCCATTTCCTGGGTAGGCGAATCGGAATCAGACCAACAGGCAATTTCGGTAAAGTGGTGAGCTTCAAAGTGCGGAGCTTCCCCATATAATCCAGCCAGATCAGTGAAGTGTAGACAAGCAGTCAATGGGAAGCAGGGAATCTTCTTGACAAGGAAAAGCGCATGGAGAGTAATGACAAGTACTCTGGTAGAGAAATATATAAAGGCTCAGCACTAAACCATGGTCAGAAGAAGGAGAAACAAGCGGCACAGTAAATAGGTATTGAACCAGGGAGAAAATTATCTCCGATTGAGAAAGAAAATCAGATGAGCCATGGGACAAATTGTAATGAGTGATGATGACACTGCGCAGGAGAAGTAAAACATCAGGATTGAATCCAGTCAAACACAGCATTCCAAGGGCTTGTAAAAGTACATTGTTAGTCTCTCAGGCAGGGTCACATATGAGAGAAGCTGTGAGGAAGTGCGCAATGAGCGTGACTTGACTCCCTGGAATCAAACCTTGAAGTAGAACTTCCTGACGAAATACTTCAATGTATGGCACAGCAAAAGGGCGAAGTCACAAGCTGGGAAGTGCTACAAGAGTTCATTTCATTAATGAACGCGAAACACATGTCCAGGGATGGCAAGCACACCAGTGAACACCCTCAAGACTAAAGACTCGGGTAGAAGCGCACCCGCTGATACCGACTACATCGACCATCATGCTCCGGGGTAACACGCTGTTAGGACGAGCAGTGTGCGACCTCATTCGGACATACTATTAATACAGGCTCCCTTGAGCCGGTAGAAGTGACGACCTCGAGACAACGCACCTGCGCGCCTTAAGAGGTATCTGGACCTATGAATATTTTCGGCAGCCCACGCAGCAACCCCGTGCACACACCTAATCCCTGCTGATGAGCGTTAATGAACGCGAAACACGTGTCCAGGGATGGCAAGCACACCAGTGAACACCCTCAAGACTAAAGACTCGGGTAGAAGCGCACCCATAGATACCGACTACATCGACCATCATGCTCCGGGGTCACACGCTGTTGGGACGAGCAGTGTGCGACCTCATTCGGACATACTATTTATACAGGCTCCCTTGAGCCGGTGGAGGTGACGACCTCGAGACAACGCACCTGCGCGCCTTAAGAGGTATCTGGACCTATGAATATTTTCAGCAGCCCACGCAGCAACCCCGTGCACACACCTAATCCTTGCTGATGAGCGTTAATGAACGCGAAACACGTGTCCAGGGATGGCAAGCACACCAGTGAACACCCTCAAGACTAAAGACTCGGGTAGAAGCGCACCCGCTGATACTGACTACATCGACCATCATGGTCCGGGGTCACACGCTGTTGGGACGAGCAGTGTGCGACCTCATTCGGACATACTATTTATACAGGCTCCCTTGAGGCGGTGGAGGTGACGACCTCGAGACAACGCACCTGCGCACCTTAAGAGGTATCTGGACCTATGAATATTTTCGGCAGCCCACGCAGCAACCCCGTGCACACTCCTAATCCCTGCTGATGAGCGTTAATGAACGCGAAACACGTGTCCAGGGATGGCAAGCACACCAGTGAACACACTCAAGACTAAAGACTCGGGTAAAAGCGCACCCGCTGATACGACTACATCGACCATCATGCTCCGGGGTCACACGCTGTTGGGACGAGCAGTGTGCGACCTCATTCGGACATACTATTTATACAGGCTCCCTTGAGCCGGTGGAGGTGACGACCTCGAGACAACGCACCTGCGCGCCTTAAGAGGTATCTGGACCTATGAATATTTTCGGCAGCCCACGCAGCAACCCCGTGCACACGCCTAATCCCTGCTGATGAACGTTAATGAAAGCGAAACACGTGTCCAGGGATGGCAAGCACACCAGTGAACACCCTCAAGACTAAAGACTCGGGTAGAAGCGCACCCGCTGATACCGACTACATCGACCATCATGCTCCGGGGTCACACGCTGTTGGGACAAGCAGTGCGACCTCATTCGGACATACTATCTATACAGGCTCCCTTGAGTCGGTGGAGGTGACGACCTCGAGACAACGCACCTGCACGCCTTAAGAGGTATCTGGACCTATGAATATTTTCGGCAGCCCACGCAGCAACCCCGTGCACACGCCTAATCCCTGCTGATGAGCGTTAATGAACGCGTAACACGTGTCCAGGGATGGCAAGCACACCAGTGAACACCCTCAAGACTAAAGACTCGGGTAGAAGCGCACCCGCTGATACCGACTACATCGACCATAAAGCTCCGGGGTCACACGCTGTTGGGATGAGCAGTGTGCGACCTCATTCGGACATACTATTTATACAGGCTCCCTTGAGCCGGTGGAGGTGATGACCTCGAGACAACCCACCTGCGCGCCTTAAGAGGTATCTGGACCTATGAATATTTTCGGCAGCCCACGCAGCAACTCCGTGCACATGCCTAATCCCTGCTGATGAGCGTTAATGAACGCGAAACACGTGTCCAGGGATGGCAAGCACACCAGTGAACACACTCAAGAATAAAGACTCGGGTAGAAGCGCACCCGCTGATACCGACTACATCGACCATCATGCTCCGGGGTCACACGCTGTTGGGACGAGCAGTGTGCGACCTCATTCGGACATACTATTTATACAGGCTCCCTTGAGCCGGTGGAGGTGACGACCTCGAGACAACGCACCTGCGCGCCTTAAGAGGTATCTGGACCTATGAATATTTTTGGCAGCCCACGCAGCAACCCCGTGCACACGCCTAATCCCTGCTGATGAGCGTTAATGAACGCGAAACACGTGTCCAGGGATGGCAAGCACACCAGTGAACACCCTCAAGACTAAAGATTCGGGTAAAAGCGCACCCGCTGATACCGACTACATCGACCATCATGCTCCGGGGTCACACGCTGTTGGGACGAGCAGTGTGCGACCTCATTCGGACATACTATTTATACAGGCTCCCTTGAGCCGGTGGAGGTGATGACCTCGAGACAACGCACCTGCGCGCCTTAAGAGGTATCTGGACCTATGAATATTTTCGGCAGCCCACGCAGCAACCCCGTGCACACGTCTAATCCCTGCTGATGAGCGATGATGAACGCGAAACACGTGTCCAGGGATGGCAAGCACACCAGTGAACACCCTCAAGACTAAAGACTCGGGTAGAAGCGCACCCGCTGATACCGACTACATCGACCATCATGCTCCGGGGTCACACGCTGTTGGGACGAGCAGTGTGCGACCTCATTCCGACATACTATTTATACAGGCTCCCTTGAGCCGGTGGAGGTGACGACCTCGAGACAACGCACCTGCGCGCCTTAAGAGGTATCTGGTCCTATGAATATTTTCGGCAGCCCACGCAGCAACCCCGTGCACACTCCTAATCCTTGCTGATGAGCGTTAATGAATGCGAAACACGTGGCCAGGGATGGCAAGCACTGCAAGCCGCGAAGACGAGAGTCTCTCACAGCCGTCGCGGAAGTCCCTGAAACCGGGAAACAATGAGGGCGCTAGGCTCTCCTCATGTTCCGGTCCACGGGACAGGGTGCATTGTGACCGGAGTCGTGGAGGAACTGCCCAAAATGAGATGCAGGCGAGGGTCGATGTTGGAGCTCCCGGTTTACGCCGCCATCTTGGCCGGCGTCCAAGCCATGCCCCCCAGCATGTGAAATTTAAAGCAGCCATTTCTGGCACTAGTGCGCATAAGCAAAGTTTTCCCACCAAGCAGAGAGGTGCGTCATGCCACGTAGATGTGACAGACGCATGTGCAGAAGGTTTCCGGTGTTTTTGACGGCCATTTTAATGCATGAGAGTTACTGTTAGTAAAAGCACATAGGCAAGCTTCCCCTAGATGCTAGTAATATCGTGTAATGCAAATTTTAGTAAACAAAACATGTTGGTTAATATATTACAAGTTATTTAGAGAGAGCTGAATACAAGCAAGTTTTGGAATATGTGAAACCTTGCTCCATCACCTGCACTCTGGGGGTGATGTTTGGGGTGTCATAGTTCATTGCATTCTGACGCTACACTTCGCCCTTTTTCTCGTACCCTTGACAGATTTTTAGTATAGTGAAGTCTGCTGGACATCCTTTGCCATCTTGACTAAGTTATTGAATACATAAGGACTGAATATGTGTTTAATGTCTTGTGTATACTGAACTGTGGTTTTTATCCTGTACTCTGATTTAAACTTTTATGAAATGATTGTGATTTTATAATGTTTATATGCATCTTTCATGGATATATTTATAGTAAGCAAAAAAAGAATTTATCTCATCTTATTTGGTGGAATCATAAACATATGCTACATTCTGAACACGCTTTGAAACTTCGGTCCACTGTGACAAAAAAAAAAAATTGGTTTTGAAACGTATTGATTTTTCCCTCGTTTGTAGTGACCCATAGAAAAAAATTAAATATTAAGAAACATATCCTCCAGCAGAAATACCATCCGCCTATAAAGGTAGATGGGATTTTGTCAATTCTATCTATTTTAAATAGGGTTTAGAATAAAACTGTCTCCTGTAGGCGTGAAAGTTGAAGAAGCTCTCTAAGATGCATTTTCTAATGTTCAGCCCTTTTCACAAAATAAAGACTTACCACAAACAAGCGTTGAGTTATTTACTGGCGCGTTCTGCATGTGCTTCACTGGGTTTAATGTGCCTTTGAATTTAGAGACGCGACATGGTTTGGGGTATTCATTTTAGGAAGTACTATTTGAAATGAACTAGTTAGCATGCATACCATGAGCCGAGTTTTGTCTAATGAACAGATAACTGAGGTAAACATAATTACCATTCACACTGATACTATCTAAGTGTGGCAGATGGTGTTTTGTTATTTAATAGTTAAGAGTTCATGCAGCAATTGAGTGGAACGGGACACAGTTTAGACAAATCTGTGCAAGCACTTGAAGTCTTCTACCTGCAAACAACATATGCAGTGAACGGCATTGGAAAAAAATGTGGGAGGCTGAAATGATTTAATTCATCCAAATGTTCAGTGCGTGAAATGAATACAGATCACGAGCAAACAGCAATGAGGAATACAAAAATAAATTCCAGGCAAATATTTCATACTCTAAAGCAAATAACTGCAATGTGAAAAACGCCAACCTATTTGCTTGGGCAAGGGATTAGAGCGTCCCATGATCATGTATGTTCTAAACTTTCTTTAAAATGGGAAAAACAGGAAAATATTGTTAGAATATTACCTGTGTAACCGGATCACCATAAATCAGCGGCATGAGAATATGTGATAAAATTGAAACATTGTTATTAGCAGTGATATTGCTTATTCCTCAGAGAAAAAACAGTATATGTTAATTTGTTTTTCATTTTACTCTTTATTTTTACTGTATGTAGTAAATGTTCTTGTGTGATTTTGATACTATGTACTGGGACCCCTCTTCTTATGTACCATTTAGCACCCAGGTCCCAGTGACTCTATTGGGTAAAACCCCCTTTTTTGTAACACCCCATAAATCAGCGGCATGAGAATATGTGAAAAAATTGAAACATTGTTATTAGCAGTGATATTGCTTATTCCTCAGAGAAAAAACATTATAGTTATCGAAATCTTGTGATAATGACATCAGGGGGTTATGCGGACATTTTAACAATGATTTTTCAGCTGAATTTGGTACTGTAACCAAGCTGGATCATTGCATTAAAAAGTTCCCCGCCATTAAAAATTGTGGTCAAGTCACCAAGAATTAAAGAGCCAGATTTACTAAGCCTTTGCGTCACGCAAGGCAAGGCAACGCAACAGTGTTGGAGGATGGGTTATTGTTAGATGTAAGTATGCACCTACCATTAGCAAAAAGGCCACCCACGCAATATAAGGTCGAGACAAGGTAATAATACATTAGCCCCTGGCTCAACCCTTGATAGCTGACTACAAGCAGGCAGGGTTAACTCAGGAGACAGGTATGCAAAGCATTGAAAAACACCAATACATTAAATAAGAAAGACACAACACACAATAAAAAATTCCCACCCCAACTTCTAAAAATAGGAAATATTAGTATCTTTAAACGTACACCAAAATAACAAAAATCCAATATAGAGGACCAGAGATATACATTTTTAAAGATTAACCACTTTATATTGCTTAAAAACATATAGAGCTAACTTTTGATATCTGATCGTGCTTTACCAGAAGAAAGTCAAAGTTTGAGGCTGACTGTGATGGAGGCCCGGTCGGATACACTAAGCGGGAAGCCCCAGTCAAAATGTAACCTTTGGACTTAGAAATGTTTCTGGAGGATTTACTATCGATGTTGTCGCGACTGCTCCACCAGGTTGATTTTGATGCAACATCATTGGATTGCTTTTCCATGAGGCCCTGGTCAAGTCCTGGAAGTCTGGAGCTCCGGAGCTATCCAGACGGGGTCGTTGTTTTAGGTAGCCAGCTTGACTCTCGACGTCTGGCCATTCACTTATGGACCTATGTCCAAAAAGTTCCTCCAAAGATCACTAAACTTCTGGAACTTCTTCCTGAAGTTCCTCTTGAGGGTTCAAAGTATCTAAAACACAAATCCAAGAGCCTATCAGTTCTGAGATGGTCCTTGGAGGTTGGACTACAGTTCCCACAATGTACCTGGCCAAATCCTTAAAAGTCCATTGGACTCACTCCAGGCTGGGGACTTCTTGGGGAAGATGGTGCAGGGAAGCTTTGTTAACCTGCTGCTTTAAGGGAGTCCACTCCTTAATCCGTTTTGAAGCAAGGCAAAGTCCTCATGGCTGTAGGTTCAAGTGTGCAAAAGGGGCAGTCCATCAGGGAGCAATCCTGTGTGGTGCAGGCCAGGGTTCCAGCAGGGCAAACCTTCTTTTTGAAGTTTTAGATAGCAAATCTGAGTTGCTAATCAGCGCTCACATATTTATCCAATGTTCTGAGGTGAAAAGCAGGGGCACTCCTGTCGAATGACTTGCAGGGGGGGGCCCCCATAATCATGACAGCTTTCTCCGAAGTGTATCATATTAGCACTTTAAGATTCAAGATGGAGATGTTCTCTCCTTTGCAGCAAGAGCTGGCTAGACCAACTTACAGGTGTGGCTCATTTCCATTAACAACCCCCCTCCGCCTCCTGCAAATACCATTCCCGGACCTACCATCTGGCTATGGTTATAGGAAAAGGGGGTAGACCTGGCTGGTATTCCTTACTGTCCTGCTCTCTTTGACGCCCAGTTTGATTTACCCAGCCCCCGACCTGGCCTGTTTTCTATATCTGCAGAGCTCTCCCCATCGGATAACCTCTGCTATGCAGGCCACTTATCACCTCATCAAAGCAGCCTTGTTAAGCCTGTTAATGCTGACCAATCAGGAGAAGGCTCTTTGAAGGCTGGATTTTGGCTCACAGACAAGAAAGTTCTATAACTTATTTTCTGTACTAGTTATGATACATTCAACAGTGGCAAGTTGTTGGACTTATCATTGTCCATCTTCTAAGTCTTTGAATTACATTTTTAGCTTCTTCTGAGCAAATCTTATATTTAAACAACATATTCCCATGTTAGCCTCTGGACCTAATAATCTACAATGGTGAACATCTGAAATGGCAGTAATTTCCTCACCAGAGCCTATAAAACATTCTTTATAATGTCTGTGTTTATAGCTACATGGCACCCCATCCTTGGAGCACCTAGGAGAGACCTTGGGGGTGAATTATATGTTCAAAAAAGGTAGATTACCTCTTTGGAAGCACCTTTAGTTCCAAAGTTGAGTTTGCAAATAATTTACTTTTAAAGGCAGTCTGCACAGCAGGGCTGCCTTTAAAACTGACAGCAGGCAACACAGTAGTGTACATCCCAGTGCAGGATAGTTACTAGGCCTCTAAAATCCCCTGCCTATTATATATTAAGGATGTATAGATAGTTTGAATCCCCCATGTCCTATTATATACTATGTACTTACTGGGTCTGTCATTGCCAATTGTATTTATACCTAATTACCATATACCTTTATCATCAGAGCACTGGCCCTGGGCCTGAATAGCAGAGCTGAGGGAACAGTCAGAGTCAGTTACCACTAGCATCAGTCAAAGAAATGGGACTGAACAGTGAAAAAGGATGACTTTCTCACAAAGGGCTAAAGTGAGATTTACTATGCAATGCAAAGCCGCCTGGATTGGCTCTGTGTGGCTTAGTAAATCCGAAGTAATGAAAGGTAGCACAAATTGCTGCCTTGTGTTGCTCTGTGTTGGGAATGCATTCCACGGGGGAGCATGGGCATTTGCATGCATTCACCCATGGATTCTGATGCAAACCCAGATTTACTAAAGATAGTAATGCTGGGATCACACTCAAATGGCACACCTTCCCAACAGAGGTATAACAAGGAGAAATATCTTCATTTCTCCCCATTAGTTCCTCTTTCTACCTATACTATATTCTGCAGCACACAGTGAAAGAGGAACATGCATCTAAGGATTGTTTTTCTGCAGGAAGGTGCCCCTTCCTCAACATGAACAACCCTGCTGTAGAGACTATACAAATACATATTACAAGGGAACCTATGCTTGAGAATAGGTCCCTGCCTCAACAGTCCAATATACAAAAAGAAACATAGGTAGAGATTTTTTCTTGTTCAAGTAGCCAAACTATGGAATTCACTATCCCAACATATAAGACCCACTGACAACTATTTTAACTGCTGGAGCTTACTCAGTTACATTGCGCCACAAGAGAAATGTGCATATCAGACAATATCATAATTGCTGCTTCTATCTCAATATAGGTACATATATAGAAGAGTTTGTGCCAGTTACAAAACCCCTTAAAGATTTTGTAGCGAGGCCTTCACTACAACCCTCCCATCCCCCAAAGGATTGTAGTGAGGCGCTCTTGGACTCACTTTGGACTTCCTTTTAGTTTTACATTTTACATGTTTTTAGCTGATTTAGTTTCAGACATTTATTTCCAAGATATTATTCTAGGAAGGCTTTATACATGCTGCCTTTGTTTTTAGAAAGCCTTTCCTGCTACACTGTCTCTACATTTCGCTCAAGGCTGAGAACAAAAAGAGATATCCTAGTGTTTGTGTTGCCCGCTCGTAGACAGCTTCTAACCTCTAGATACATTATTACATCGAAGCTGTACCACTTATATAGTAGTTTTATTATATAAAAAGTGCACTGTCCCTTAACGGTCTGAGGGGCACTCCAGCCACCAACTGACTTGGAACCAATGCTTTGTTCGACATGCAGCTCTGCTAACGCTGATCTTCCATCCTGATCCTTGAGAGAGGGGTTGCCAATTCAACTTCAGACCAAGTCATTCAGGTTATGGGGTCTCAGGCAAACCTAAGAGATCAGGCAGATTGTTCACTCACTATACTCTCAGAGTATGTGTAGTGATTGGTAGCGATATATAGATTTTAGATTGTCAGGGTTGGAGTGTTTACTCTTTTCACATGTTTATAATGTTGGTTACATTGCTTGGTTTTATCTTTCTAATGAGCTAAGTCTTTCTATGCAAGACTACGATTGTTTCAATAAATGTACTGAAAACTTAATTCACATTTGTCTTTGTGTTTACCATGGGCATGCATAACTAAACAACAAAAGGGGTAAGATCTGTTTCCACGATTCCCTTGAGGATCAAAGGGTCATGTACAAGGTTGCCAAGATCACCTGCCACCCCAGGAAGGTTAGGGATTTGGGTGAGGCATAAGTGTGGGCCAAAAATCCATTCCGCTTGCGGAATTTGCGGATTTTTGGCAATTTCGCGATCCGCGAATCTCGCGAAATAGCCAAAAAATCCGCAAATCTGCTCGCGGGCAGATTTTTTTTTCCGCACAGGAAGCACCTACAGTTAAGGCAGGTGCTCGAGTTGAAGCTAACTTTGTAACCATTTTAGAATGCCGCCGGCAAACTGCCAGAGTTGAAGTTGCAACTTCAACTCTGGCAGCTTGCCGGCGCCATTCTAAAATGGTTACAAAGTTAGCTTCAACTCGGGCACCTGCCTTAACTCTGTAAGTGCTTCCTGTGGGCCAAAAATTAAACCTCAACAGGAAGCACTTACAGATATAAATAAAGCAGGTGCCCGAGTTGAAGCTCAAATTCAGTAACGTTTTAATCAGCCCAAAATATTAGTGAGCACGGTCGAGGCTGGGCAAGTGTGCTTTAACCCCATATCTGCCATCCAAAATTAGCTGTAATACTTGAGTGTGGTCTTTGCATCCATGAGTTTCTCAAGCGCAACCCCCTTGTAGTTCCTGTGACCAGGAGGCTGCTTTCTCCTCATCTGCTGCCCTGCTTGCTCTCTGACCCTTTATACACAAGAGGCATGTTGACACGCATAGAAGCCCCGCACCACACACTAGCGGTATCAAACGTCTTCCCGCCCTTTCCCAACTATGATGGACAGCTCACTCAGGGACCTCGGCGCCTTTTGGTGCGGTGGCAAAGTTACAGGCACACATGGTCAGTGGAGACAAATCTTCTGGCCCTTTACGCAGCTGCAGAGTAGGAAAAGCACTATATATTTACCCAACGAGGTAGCACTTACTGATTAGCCAGTAGAGTATTCCAGTTGAGTAGATTGCAAATCGCAAAAAAATCCGCAAGTTCGTGGGAAAATCCACGAATTCGCAGATTTTGTTTTCGATTTCGTGCGAATTTTGCGGACCGCAGATCCACAAAATTCGCCTATACTTAGTGAGGCACTGTGTGCCAACTAGGTATTGTGCCAACAGTCTGTGATGGGGTAGATGGACTCAGTCCCTGGACTCTGACGTCGTATTGTCCTGATATGCAAGCTTCTCTTCAGGGGTACTATATAACAATGTCATGGAAAAAATGCCTACATATCCACAAGAGACCATGATAAATATTACTGCTTTTGTGCACATATTGGTAGTTAATATAGAGCGGTTTTCTCAATCCAAAACAACCTTACCAAGCATCATGAGCATACTTGTATGCCTAATTTAACTTACATTTTTATTTCAAAAAGCAAATCCTCCTTTGACTATCTTTCCCATCCCTCCTCATTCAGACTCAGCCCAGTCTTTTATATCTACCATGACCTTCCAAAAACAAACGAGCACACACCACCTCTACATACAAAAAACAACTTCACCTTTTAAATCTACTCTCATTATTTTATCCCTACTCTAAACTCAACTAAACACAGAAAACACAGAAAAAAAACAAGAAAACGAACCTGGCACAACTACTCAACAGAGGAAAAAAAAACATTGACAATCCTACTAACTATTAACCTTTTATCCTGGGCTCCAGAGGATTGTGCTACTCGCAGCAAAGCAATTCAACGTCAGGGTAGTAAGCGCTCTATAAATGCAGTTTACAATTTACAATTTCAACTTATATTCTCTTGACACTTACCGTGAAAAGAGGATACAACAGGGGGCAACAGCTGTGGCTGGCATCCCAGATACAATCCAGCATGATCACTCAAAGAGGTGTGCACTTGTTTGTGACAACTGATGAAATGTGACTGTTGTTGCCTGGGTGGGGCTTCCACCCCCCTCACCCAATAAACCGATCTCTTGAACAGCACATGATCATGTTGATCATGTTGAGTTTTTAAACAAATTTGGATGACCCTAACCTTAAGGCACCTGTGGTAAAGAAAACAAATGCACACTTGAGTGCCACAGTCAAATCGCACTATCTAGGACCCATCATGGTCAATTTTGTTTGAGTTTTGCTTAAGATGATCTTCCCAGCCACCATTACCAACAGTTGAGGAGACTGCCTGGACCAGGACAGAGGGAGTTCACTAAGGACATGATTTATATTTTGGCAGATGGTTTACTCTGTCACAACAGTGACACACATTCGGTCCACCTAAATATAAATTCCATAAGATATTATGGGAATTATCTTTCGGCTGACACAATATCCGTCACCGTTATGATAGAGTAACCAGTCAACCGAAATCTACAGCAGACCATAAATATAGGACAAGCACTGTCCCCACCCCTTAACTTCGCCCTTCAGAGGATTCCTCCAGCCCTCCACAGCTGATAAACTATTGCTTCATCTTCATGTCAATAGCAGCTTCAATGGAAGGGCCCTTCAGCCCATCCTTGCTTTTCTCCTGACTTGGGACACTTATGCTGCTCAACAGGTTTCTGTAGGTCTTCTTACTTTTACAACTGCCTGTGCCTTATCTTCTAGTCATCCAGGGGTTCAGCCCCTTGCAAGTTGACTATGTGCAACAACCAACGTCCAGAGTGCCCACTTCTTTAGCACATCACAGCAAGTCCATTCACAGCAACAGTTTATTTAATAATGTAATTAATAAATAGACTGATACATGAACTACAAAATCTAATCAGTCGAATTGGAGATATGCAATTTAAGTGTTTTTAAGTAAATATATCACCTAAAAGCAGAAAAGAAGCTACTGGAGCTCATCTGGTCGAGTAAAAGTAAGAAATTCAGGCCGACTGTCATTGAGCGCAGGCCAGATATAGGGATCAGGTTAGTTCTGCTGGCATTGTTACCTTCTCAAAATATGGCACAAAGAGTACAGGGTGGTGTGGGCTGTCGTCGCTGAAGCCCAAAGAAACAGTCAGGCATTGCAGATGGTTGTTGCTGGGGTTTCACTTTGGCGGTTACCAAGGGCTGTTGTTGCTGTAGCACAAAAGTGCAGATTTCGCATTGTCGGTCCTCAATGGCGGTCACTGTAGTCCAAAGAGAGGATTTCACCATAGATTTGCATTGGCAGTGATTTTGGGTGGCAGAGTCTCAGAGTTAAAGGGCTCTATTGCAAACAGCTAAAACTTCAGAATTTTGTCTTTACTTCTTGGAAGGCGCTCAGACGGATGCCAGTCAAGCATCTAGGACTGGGCAGCATGCACCTCTTGTGGATCAGGAATTCACTGCAGCGGAGGGCAGCATGGCCCGGACAAGTAAAGTTGCAGGTCCAGGCATGTCCAATTGAAGCAGGTTAGCTGGGCAGTTGCAGGGAGACATCTGGAGTATATTATGCCCCTGTAGCTCAAAGAGGAGTCGGTCAGCCAACTGACCCTTGGAGTCACTCAGGTTAGTCTGGGATGAAGGTAAGCAGGTCTACTATTCCGTCTCAGATAGCAAAGCAGTCCTCAAGCATTAGGGCAGTCCTTTGGCAGCAGAACATTCCTTTTTCTGCAATGTCCACAGGTCCAAGAGAGTTTTACATAGTGGCTGTGGATGTCCGATATTTATACCTGGTGCCAGCCTTTGTATGTGTTTGGGTTCCCTATCCTACTCCAGCATATGGTCAGGAATATTCTTCTTATCCCCTGTTAAGGTTTCAAGATGTCTAGGCGGGCACAAGGCTGGTTTTAGGTCCTTGATTTGTGCTGGAAACAAGTTCTTTGAAGTACAAGTTTGGAAGGGCACAGTTCCAAACCCAGCCATCCTACCAGGATTCCCCATCCTGCCCACACACAATCTCCTTTGCGTCACTGCCTGGGAGGAATACATAAACAGCAGAGCCATTCACAGTTATTGGACTCAGGACAATAGCAGAATGCACAAAAGTTTCAGAAAAGAAATTGGCAATTTTCTAAAAGAGGCATTTTCAGAATTCTGACTTAAAATCTGACTTCACCATTAAAGAGGATTTTACATTACCATTCATTTTAATGTCAACAATATATTCCTATCTGCTCCTAATGCACAATTATTACTTATTAAATGTAAAAGGTAAACCAATGGTATTCATTCGGAGTGATAGGCCTTACAATAATGAAAAAATGCCTTTAGGGTTTTTCCACTACCAGAACTTGTAAAACATAAATACACATTCCCTACTTTGTAAATATAGTGCCCCCTCCCCTGTGAGGCTTTAGTCCCTACTTTAGGGGGCTGACAAAAATGTTATTTTGGCATGCTGAAATGGCAGTTTAAAATTGCACTACAGGCTGTAATAGCAGATCTGAGACATATTTTAAAAGGCTACTTTAGTGGGTTGCACAATGAGCGCTGCAGCACATTTATAGCACTTAATATACAGGCCCTGCATACATGTACTACCATTCACTTGGGACTTACACGTCAATTAAATGTGACAATTAGGTGTAGGCCAAATTTACAATGTTTGAAAAAGAGAGCACAAGCACTTTAGGTCTTTTTTAGCAGTGGTAAAGTACACAGAGTACTAAAGCCAGCAAAAACAGATTCAGCAACCAGGATGGGTGAAGGCATTAGGTTTGAGGAATACTATGCCACGTGTACCAAGTCTCACATGCTGCAATGCTAGAATCAGCTGAAGTGAAGGGCGATATGAAAATGGCCTGGGCAATTCCATATTTACTCGCCATCGAATTCCTCTCAGCCTCGTCCATAGATCCCTGGATAAATGAAGCACAAGTCCTTATCTTCTCTCATAACCTTAGGATAGGAAAACGGTTAGGAGAACCAGAGGAGGGATACAGAGAATGCAGGTTATTTAAACGACGTGTAGTTGAGAACACTGTTTCATGCTAACATCTATATTTATCTATATAATTAGGATCCTCATATTTTCACGTGTGTATTCCAAAAATTCGTTTTGCTACAGATAATATGCAAGAGCTACCTAACCGTAATCATTACAAGATGGCCAACATTGAATCACTAGAGACGGCAACGTTTCAACGTCCATTTACACCACCGTAAATTATTGATGCATAATGCAGGTTATTTAAACAACATGTAGTTGAGAAGAACGGTTTCATGCTCTTTGTGCCGGACGGCTTTTCTTACTATCAAGGTGAGAACTTAGAATTAATAATTACCAAGGCCAGTCACTAGTTTGTGGCGAAGAATTGCCACTCTGACCGCAATACTAATAATCTCTTGCTAATAAGTAAATTGCTAAACTGACGTTTGTTGTAGTCAGGTTTGTGCAACTTTAATGCAGTTTTAAACCAACTCTTCTTACATCAATATGTGCGCAAATGTAAGAGAAAAACAAATGCATTTTGTCTTATTGAACAATACTTTATTGTGGGTTTCTCCTTTATGTTTTTAGATAATAATCATTGTTAGAATGGGCTAATTTTCAGACCGTGTCAATTACTTGTCTGGTGTCCGAAAACTCCTATAAAGACGGAATGACAATTAGCAGCACTATCTGCGCCAACCTGGGCAAAATACTCGAAAATATTGGAGCGAGCTACAAGAGACTGCATTTCCCAGAATGCCATGGGCGAACCTTGCCTGAGAGGTCAGCGGTGTGCTCCCACATCCTGTTGTGTATTTAACCCGTTGCGTGCTGCCGTCGGCTGTTGGCCAACAGCAGCACTACCTCGCTAGTGCTGCCGTCGGCCAACGGCTGATGCGGCCCCGCCCACCTTTTAGAACGCCCACACTGCGCCAAAATAACAGCCGCAGTTAAGGCGTTAAAGTACTCCTGTGAGTCATTGAGCTGACGAGCTCGTGGATGAAGCACCTGTGCGCCAGTGAGAGGTACCGGACTGATATAATGTTTGGCAGCCTACTCAGCAAACCCCAAAATACAAGACTGTATTCTCTACTGATGACAGTTAATAAACCAGAAACATGTGTCTAGAGATCAGCACTATCTGAGCCAACCTTGGCAAAATACTCAGAAATATTGGAGCGAGCTACAAGAGACTGCATTTCCCAGAATGCCAAGGGCGAACCTTACCTGAGAGGTCAGTGGTATGCTCCCACATCCTGTTGTCTATTTAAAGTACTCCTGTGAGTCATTGAGCTGACAAGCTCGTGGATGAAGCACCTGCACGCCAGTGAGAGGTATCAAACCTGATATAATGTTTCGCAGCCTTCTCAGCAAACCCCAAAATACAAGACTGTATTCTCTACGGATGACTGTTAATAAACCAGAAACACCTGTCTGGAGATCAGCAATATCTGCACCAACCTTGGCGAAATACTCGAAAATATTGGAGCGAGCTACAAGAGACTGCATTTCCCAGAATGCCAGGGGCGAACCTTGCCTGAGAGGTCAGCGGTGTGCTCCCACATCCTGTTGTCTATTTAAAGTACTCACGTTAGTCATTGAGCTGACGAGCTCCTGGATGAAGCACCTGCGCGCCAGCGAGAGGTACCGGGCCTGATATAATGTTTGGCAGCCTACTCAGCAAACCCCAAAATACAAGACTGTATTCTCTACTGATGACAGTTAATAAACCAGAAACACGTGTCTAGAGATCAGCACTATCTGCGCCAACCTTGGCGAAATACTCAAAAATATTGGAGCGAGCTACAAGAGACTGCATTTCCCAGAATACCAGGAGCGACCCTTGCCTGAGAGGTCAGCGCTGGGCTTCCACATCCTGTTGTCTAGAAAAGTATTGGATGTTTACGAATAATATGACCAGAATGGCAATAATGTTCATTACCTTTTTGGTGCGACCATAACCTCATAGCTGCTATGGAACGTCCAGCTCCAGTGCTGGACGTTCCATTGCGCAGGTGCAGTTCGAACGTTCAACGGCCGACGGCTGCACTACGGAGGTAGTGGTGCCGTCGGCCGCTGAACGTGTGCAGCACTTACGGGGTTATATGTGAGCTGATCACTCAGGGGAAGGAAGAATTTAGCTATCCATTTTTACATTCTGTTATACCAGAGCCATAGGCAATTAAGTATCACTAAGCGATGTACCTCCGGTTTTTAGGTCTCGCCTACGTAGCGTACATGCGCTGCATAGGAAAAAGACCTTTTGTAATCGACACAGCTTTGCAGGCAAAAACGTGCATGTGTTGCATTGCCTTGAATGGCAACGCTGCACGTTTGGGGATTCCCTTGTGGGAGCGAGCTTTCAAACCATCTGCTAATTGCTAACAGATGGTTCCTGCTCTAAACATGATCTCAAGAGAGACCGCTGAATGGTCCGATAAATGTTCAGGAACATGCAAGACTTTCCTGATGTTTTTACTGATAGTTGAGTCTACCAGGAAAAAATCTCTCCTGAAACGACGGCCATGTTCTTTATTGAGGAAGGGGAAATTTCCTCCTTCTGTCCCATCCCTAAAGCTCATAGTTCTCCAAATTCCTACAATACCTGTGTCAGCTATCAGTTGTTTCAAGGCCCCCCTCATATTAGGGGTTGATATCCCTGCCCTCTTGGAGGTTGTGTCTTGCACTGGATCCAGACAAATATTAAAGTCTCCCCTAATATGAGAGGGACACCTATATCTACTAAATGCAAAAAAAGAGTAGGTAATGGTGCGGGGTCGTCTAGGTTATGGCCATAATATCCCACAAAAGCCAACCAAACATCAAATATTTTTGCCTTAACTATTACCCATCTGCCCCATGGATCAACAACACTGTCCCCCAGTATGGCTTGAAATGTTTTTTTTTTTTTTAAAAAGGACAACCCCTTTCACCGTATAGGACTGAGAAGTGTATACGCAATGCTCAATCCATTGCTGACCCTTTAGGATCTCAGGCCTTTCTTCCTTGGCTAAGTGTGATTCCTGAATGAAGAAGACGGCTATATCTTTAATTCTCAAATACTCTACAATTTTCCTCCTTCTTGCAGGAAGTGGAACCCTGAGACCATTGACGTTCCATGATAGGATCTTTAAAAGCCTAGGCTTATCCAAATTTGTCATATATTGAACAATAAATTAGAAAATAAATGCCTAAAAGCCTAGTTCTTCCACTCAGACTAGGAGGCATACATAACTGAAAAGAGAATCCTGATCTAAAATTTGCAAAGGAGGACACATTTTCTTTTCTTTTTTTCCCACAGGCTCCCCACCCACTGCAAAATAACTTTATTTAAATTTCCTTGTGAGTTTCCCCCCCTTATTGATATCCCCCCACCCTGGGAAACCTTCCTGTAAACTAGGGGTGTACTGATGTTGTTTACCTCATATGAGCTCTCTCACTGTGCTGTAGCGGAAAGACTGAGGATTACACTTTTTGTGCCTTAATTGGGTCGATAAATATGGTGAATTTGCTTGGGTCCCTAAAATTAAACATTTTGTTGTTTCGCATCACCCTCAGTGAGGTGGGGAATCTTATATTTGCGGTAGCTCCCATCTCCCTCAATTCTTGGATGAATTTGCCCAATTCCCACTGCCTATCTTGAGGGGTGCAAAATATCTGATCTAATGTGAAAAGACCAGTCCTCTTTTTTTAAAGACTCCTGCTTTGAGGGCTCCTGCGAGAATTTTTTCATGAGGATCCTTCTGGTTTTTTGTTTCCTGGTCGCCTCATGCATGGATCCCTATGTACTCCTGGATATCCTTCTCTAAGCTACACCAATCAATTTTCATATTTAATTCTTTCAGGAGGTTTATCACGAAGCAACTTATGTCCCCCACTTCATGGCCCTCAGAAACATTTTCAATTCAAATGTTGTTTCTTTTGACATTATTCTCTAGAGATTCCACCTTATCTTTCAGATCCTTCTTACTGTTCTTCAGACTCTGTATCTCTCCCTTATTGGCATTCACTTTTTTAGAAAGGTCCTCTAATGAGACCTCCATGGCCTCAACTCTTTCCACCAAGTTGTTATTCTTAACCTCCAAGGCCTCCACGGAGCCCTGAAGTTTTTGTTGATTTAATTCAGAAATCACAAACTTCTCCCTAACCCCTGATAATAAGGTAGATAGAAGCTTCTCCAGTTCAGGACTATTGGCCTGTTTGGTAACCACGGTAGGTGATCCATCCTGAGCCTGCAAATGACTCTCCGAGGTCATGGGGCTGGAGCAGGGGCTAAGCTGCTCTGAGGACAGGACTCCTTCTGCCAGTGGATCAAACATGTTTTCAAATCGAAGGACGTCTCCCCCGCCTTAGTAGGACCTGGGCCCTCCATAGTTTTTGGAAACCACTGCTCTCAGCAAATTGTGGCAATGCCTTGGGCTTGAACTTTAAAATATGAGCGGAGTGATGGAGTTATTTTTATATTTTCTGTCTTCTTTTTCATAGGCCTGATGCTTGCTTTCTTTGGTATTTTCTCCACAGGAGTTTTTTTGACCAGGGGGGCTGGAAATGACTGCGGTGCCTGAGGAGGGGCTTGAGGTGTTTTACTGCTTACAACTTTTGGGGGAGGCTGAGGAGCTGAGGGGAAGACCATTTCCACTGGAGCACTCAAGGCAATATCCCCTCTTCCCCAAATGTCCTTCCTCCTCAGGGTGTACCTATTTACGCCACACAAAAAACCCTTCCCTAGTTTCTTTGTTACTGTAGAAAGTGGCCATCTTATGCTTAGACTGACCTTCTACCTCTGTACTAGCACTGGCATTCACATTCGCAGAAGCCCGCTCCCTTCTTCTTACCGGGGTATTCAGGGGGTTCTAGATGACATCCCCCCGCAGTGTCTTGCCAAATACTACAGCCCCTGTCCTGACCTGGAAACAAGCTACTCCCTCTTCCCGGAAAGCCAATCCTCGTGACAGCACGGCAGCGCGGCAGCCCCAGCTGAGCCGCGCTGTAGCCTCCGCCCACACTCCTCTCCATGGCCTCGTCTCCATCGCGTTTAATGCAGAGAGACAACCAACGAAGAAACCGGGACTCAAGAAAGCAACCTGGCCATCACACGAACTGCTGTCACTCTCCACTGGCCCTGCCACTGTACAACGCTGGACCCTGGCACAGGTACGTTAGAGAAGTAAGATCTTTCCGCCTAGCAGGCAAGAGAGCTCGCGACCCACACTAGCTGTTGGCTGCCATGTCCCCCCTTTCTTCAGTCCAACTGGGTTGGTATGGTACTCTTGTGGGTGAGATGGTCTATGTGGTGCACCATACACACAATATAATGTGGGTCGTTATTTTCAGTATGATGAGATGTGTCCAATTCCAGTTGACAGAACCATATGTGGGGTGGCACTGTAGTTTCAATAGCCTGTGTTGTTTCATTCTGGTAGTGGAGTTTAATCTAAAATTAATAAATTGATGTCCCAGAAATTAAATTGCTTGGCTTACATAACTAGAGACCTCTTCTTATTTTATGATTGACTTTAGAAACAGACATTATTTACAGTGTGCTTAGACCATCACACTGATATTCCCATTGAAGTCACTTGATTTTAGCCATTCCCCTATCCACCTCATTCGATACAATGTGCTTCAGGGCCGCCCTTTTACTTCCAGAGCTGTGGCTTACCCTCACAGTGAGCATGCACTCCATTGTGCACATACAACTCTTCCACTGATGAAAGGTAACGAGGGCCACTAGGACGTGTGGTGAAAGACTATCTTGTACAGGCTGCCTGAGAGATGAAAAATAAATCCTTTCCAGGCATCCTACTGTTTTTTTTACTTTTGCATTTCATTGCATTTAAAAATCAATTGCCTTTTACGAATCTGATGTTCTTCTTTCTACAGTATCCTACCTGTTCTAAAGGTCTTTGCTTTCAATGCTTCAAAACATAGAATTGTGAGGTTCTTCACCTCACTTGTCCACAGAATCAATATTCTATATATTCTATGCCCTTAGAACACTACCTGACCAATTCTTCTGTTCCATTGCACCAGGCCTCTACCCCTGCTTGGTAGTTATCACTACTCTATATGTTCCAGGTCATATACAACACTTTCCACAAGAATTCATCACCAGCGAATTTCAGGTATGTCATCGCAAAGAAGAGTGAAGCTTGACCTTTATTTAGCATACTGAGACCATCACAATGGAAACCATACTGTTGCAGATGATAAAGGCATTCATATGTTGTTTAGTATTCCTTCTGCATACCAGTAGATGAGTTGTTGATAAGGAACGTTGTCTGGGACCCATATATGTATTAAAAGTGTCATGCTCATGTTCCTATAGATCTAACAAAATGTACATCTTAGCTATCTGCCCAATTTCACCTGATAGCTCTGAAAGTGATGTGTAGTAGGGAGGGAGGGTAAAAAATGCAAGATTAAAGAGAAAGGACGAATGAGAATGCTGGGTGGAGAGGCCCCTCTCGTGTCCTGCTCTGCCATGGAGCGGAATGGTCAATAAAAAGATAAGAAACTGGAAAAGGAAGGAAAACCTAAACAAGTAAAGGGAAAACAAAAAAAGTGCAAAAAGGTCACAAAAACTCAAAACAAATAACAAAAATGAAAAATACACAAACCCAAAGACACACAGTGATATAATAAAGGAAAATAAGGGTGCATGAGTCAGATGGAGGTGGATTGTAAAGATAAAGGGTGGATTGAAAAACAGGCCCCAGCACCATGCCCAATGCACAGAACAGAAAACAAAATGGCCGCACCCATGCAAACTGCATGGTGCTGTTCGCTAGGAGTAGGCAGTGCGAGAATGAACATCGTGCTACTGAATGTCAAAAACATAGTGTGAATGGGTGCGTCAAGCAGCTCAGCCCACCCATGGAATTCCCTAAATCTTACAGAAACTTTGGGCCGCTCGGTGGAATTCCACGTAGCAGAACTCTGCGAGCTATGCCCAGGCCAAGTTGAGAGGCCTTTCCAAAATTGTAATTTTTAATATTATGTTTACCCAATACTCACCTATGTTGGAATGCCTACCATTAAAAACAACAATACAAAGTCCTATTCAGCAGTGCATATATAAATTATGCAACTAAGTTCTGACTTTATCATCTGCCATTTAACCAGCATTTAAACAATATTTGATCGTCTAAAATCGTTCTGTGAGAAAAAATGATTTTCTATTTTCCACTGGATTTTGTCAAAATGGTGTCCAACGCAGCCCAAATAGCAGGGTCATCACAATTCTGTCAAATCTTCATCAGGATAAGCAGACCTGATACATCTACAGTGAATGGATCCTTCACATTACATTTGAATTGATGCCATTCTGTGTTGTATGTTGTGATGGGATCTGCTGACTGTGAAAACCTCAACTGGGGAATATTTCTTGTACTACACACAAAAAAGTAGAAGCCCCTATAATTTTTCAAAATGTTAACTTGTGGACAAGCACAATGTAGCAAATCAGGAAGGCGCATCACACAGTTGAAGTGAAATAAAATGTGTTTAGTAATTTAAGGTTCAAGTTTGAATAATAAAATGGACAGATTCAAATCCTTCGATTGTGGTCTTGACTTTTCAGGTATGCAGGTGAACCCCATGTTATTATGTCAGAGGACAGAATTAATCTCTTTTTAGAAATGTTGTTTTGGTTGTAAAGTGCCACCACCACTTTCTGGTGAACTTTTACAGAAGCTACCCTTACAACATTAGGATTGAGAAATAAGTTGGGCAATATTGTACCAAGAGTTACTGACTTTTGTGATTCGCCCTGACAAGGATTGTGACCTGAGTGAGCTTCCACCTACCCTCTACCAATAACCCAATTTCTTTCAGAATATATTTTGGACAATAAGAAAAATAAATAGAAGCATTGTAAGCTGCACACAGATTTGAAGAGTAAAGAGTGCACATATTTGTAATAGTAGATGATGGTGGAAACAATAGTCCAACACCCTTATAATGAGGGATTTCTCCTACTACTCAGCCTATGCAGTGCGGGTGGTAAGAGTATTTTTGACTGAGAACAGGTTATGGGTGGTAGTGCAGGTGGGGCGGCTGTCTGTATAAAACCTTCTGGAAATGTTGGCCGTGAAGATTGACTTTGGCATTTTTTGCATATGCCTCTAACATCATCATAGTCAAGGCATTGTATCTTGCACTCTCTTCCCTATACATTCTTTGCTGTTTTAGTACATCTTTGTCATGTCCTGACAAAATTGTGTAACGTTATCCAAGGCACAGGTCTGCTTGTCCATCATCTGTCAGAGTCCTTTAAGTGAGTCTGCAATTCCACCCAGAGTAACACCACTGAACGAATACCCTACTGCACTTCATTGTGCTGGCTGTAAAATTCATCCCCCCAGTGGCCCACATGAGCCCATGCATACATGGCTATCTCAAACAACCAGCAGGTAGTTTCTATGGCTAATAGATATTGACTGGGG
Source organism: Lissotriton helveticus (assembly GCF_964261635.1). Taxonomy (NCBI): domain Eukaryota; kingdom Metazoa; phylum Chordata; class Amphibia; order Caudata; family Salamandridae; genus Lissotriton; species Lissotriton helveticus. Next base: position 1,374,890,328 of record NC_136069.1, on the reverse strand, counting down.
TCTGGCAATCCTTGGAGAGGAAGTAGGAGCAACACTGCTGCCCAAATGTGAAGTGGTCTTCAGTCTTATATGTGTTGGGAGAAAGTGCCGCCATCTTCATCCATAACTTTCTCATTGACTAGCTCCTGCTAATCACCCTCATCCTCCTCTTCTTCTTGAGCAGTGCTGGCAGCAGATCTTGTTGTCTGAAGTAGGAGCAGGTTCTATCCTGGGATTGCCCGCCATCATCTGCATGTAGATGGTTAAGCATAATTATCCGACTTAGTGTCCCCACTACCTGGAAGAAGAAGACAGATAAAGTACATCACATAACAGTTTCAGTTTTATTCCACAGCATATCATTTAGGAGATAGTATACAAATGATTTTAAAGAAATATTTTAAAAGGTTAGAAGAATTCAACATATGGTATGAATGATTCAACCATGGATGACATTTCAATTTTTTTAAATGCAAACTCACCAGCTCCAGCCACATAGAGTGTTCTTGCGCTTTCCTGGGAAGTCAGCTGCTGAACCAGTGGACTTGACGATCTAGTAGACCAAGACAGTCTTGAATGAACAGCTATAAATACAAGTTATAATTTCAATTTATTTTGTGTATTGTAATAAGTTACATCATGAACAAAAAACCAATGAAGTATTCTAACGTATTAGTGAAATATAAAATTACCATACCAGGATAGAGAACATTTGATTACACTTGAAAAATATTTTTAATGAGGGTCTAAATTATGCAATATGTAAGTAAAAACTTGTTAGCAAACTTACCTGCCTGACAGATGGTAAAGGGCCTAATTGCTGCTGGCAGTATGTCCCCTCATGTGCTTATTCATGTTCGTTCTAAAGGTTGTTCCCAAGGACTGTTGTCTAAATGAAGATGACATGGAAGATATATATATATATATACATATATATATATATATATATATATATATATATATATATATATATATATATATATATATATATATATATATATATATATATATATATATATATATATATATATATTTATTCAATCCTGGTTCATCAATATTCAAAAACAGGCACCCACTCCGTGGGTTTCAGCATCAAAGAAATATATTCACAAAAAGACCAGACGTGTTTCGGCGGACAAGTCCGCTTTGTTCACTACATCATATATATTTATATATGTATGCATATATTGGATTAAGTAATTTGAAATGTTAGAAGATGCTAAGACAAAGTTAAAAGAACTCCTTTTGTACAACAATCAATGCCCAGAACGAGGTGAAATTTCAAATAGTGTTCAAACCCTTCTATTGGCAAAAATGTTATATAATCAAAAGCTAAAAACGAGCATAACAAAACAGTTGAACAGCCGTCTACCATATTGACCTTTGAACAACAAGGATGTCAGACTAAACGTTTAACCAGCAAGAGGACTCTTGATATTAAAATTAAGGAATTAGTTCTTTAAAGCTATTTTAAAAGTTGCGATAAGGATCCCTCAAGAACTAAGGGGTCCATCACGATGGCCCGCCACCATTAGAGTATACGGGACTGACCGCCAGAGGTGCGGCGGTCCCGCCAAAGCAATTAGGATGCCACCGCCATGGTGGCAGTGGCATCCTACATATATTGCATTGCGGCGGGCGGTGCTGTAAGCAGCACCCACCATAATGCAATATGTGCATGTTGTGCATTGGCATGCACAACGTGACAGGCACTGCACGGTGCCTGCCACATTGTGTATGCCAATGTTGCGGGGTACCATGGGTACCCCCAAGTGCATTCCCCACCCCCCTGGGGACCCGCAACTGGCCCCCAAAGTAAACACTACATGCCTTTCCATGGCGGAGTCTCCGCCATTGAAAGGCATTAAACCGCCAACATCATAATATAGATGGCGGTGCCTGCAAGGCACCGCACCGTATTGCAGGCCTTTTCCGCCCAGAAGGCAATCGTGACTATTGCCTGCTGGCGAAAAGCGGCGGACGGTCTTTCCGTCTGCCGCGGTACCCCCCACCATGCTAATGTGGCAGAGGGTAAAAGGCCGTCCGGCGGGGTGTTTGTCGGGCAGATCACCACAGCCGGTAGGGCGGTGGTGATCCGCCAACCATGCTAATGGGCCCCTAATTGCTCCTTACTATAGTCAGGTTGAGCCCACGTAGATGACACTAAAGTTACCAGGTGAGGGATAAATGATGAAACATTCCACGCAATTTTTTGTGGGTGAGAGTCTTCATAAATAACGATTGATATTCATGAAGGAAAGATAATTCAGAGAGTCTTCTAGCACATTGGATTAGTTGAGGGTTCTCATTTTTATGTGTACATTAAATGTCTGGGGAAGACCCTCTCTAATGAATCTTCTTCCTCCTTCGTAGACAGAGGCTTACTTCAAAACCTAGAGGTGGTTGCTTTAGAACACCCATGAACCAATCCTGGAACACCCACTTTTAAGCAGAAAAGCACACAGTGCAACTTTACATTACTTTATGGAACCTTCTAATAAAAATCTAACTGTTCATTGTTTTTTTCTTACAACAGAAATGTTTCATCACAACAGGTAAAAAAGATTTTTTTTTATTTTGGTGAATTATCAGAAAAGTATGTTGCACCAATTGAATCTGGATTTTATCAGATAGTTTTACACTTCACACATGAAAACTTATTATGCTCACATTTTATATTAGCCTGTGATGTGTGGCATTTTAATGAGCTTTCATCAGTTCACTGTTGAGAGTAATTGGATAATGTTTCTAATGTACCGAAACTGCAGACTGAATCAACGTGTTAGGAGCATGATGGTTTTCTGCAGTATATTTTACTTTGGCAGCCTACCAGGTAACTGTCAACATCGTTTCTCGCCCATCGCTTTCAGATGGTGGGCTGCATTTTTGAGTCAATTGTATCCATTCTCAGAAAAGATTGCTGTGGCTTCATTAATGTTCTGTCTCCAATAAAACTTTTTTTTCTGCCTGCGCTAGTGTCAAGCTGAAATTTAATCATCAAAAAAGCATACTGCCAAGCCACTTATGGTAGTAAAGTTTTGCAATTTTTTCATTAATATTGCTACAGGATCCCAAGTGCAAAAAGGCACCGCCAGAAATATAATGCCATGCTGAAAAATCTGCAAAACACATACTGCGCTACATGTATACTCGTGTGCCTGTAGATAAAATCAACATACAGTTAATCTGAACTTTTACTTTGATGTAATTACATCTATTTGCTGTCCAAGTGTGTGTATTCTCCACATGGGGTTGTTACCTGATTTTTGATTATTGGCAGTAGTCACACAGAGCCTTGCTCATGTTGGTGCAAATATGTTATTCACCTATATCAAATCACTATTTCTCTGAAGAGGACTTTGTAATTGACTTTAGAGTGATCTTCAGAGTGATTGTTTGCACAAAAAAATCACAAAGGCTCAGAGTGCCCAAAGGCAATCTGAGACAAAAGTCTTTCTTTACGACTTTTGGTATTCACAGTGGTCATTTATGAGTTGTATCTTTACATCCACAGTCGAGCCAGAAACTCTGGCTCAAACTGTACGCCTTGGCTCGGGACGGAATCTCCACACCCAGGGTGGAATCTCCTTCTTGGGCTGGATGAAGTGTAATCAATGGGCTAGAATGCAAATTTTACAAAAAGGAACATTAGGAACATGAGATAAATGGTAGAGGAGGTCATGAAAATCAAATTGGGCAGGGCAAAAGTGGTGGCCAGACACTACAATGAATCCCAGAAAACTTTGCTCCTTTGCATCATGGTACATACAGTGCACAATGTGCGCTCCCCTCACTGTTTACTATAGTGTTACAATAAAGTTTGGTGTAACACTACAGTCAACACTGAGTGTGGTGTAACACTTCAAGGCACCTGAGTTTCACTTGCCCTGTACACATCGGAATGCTATGGGTCATTTTTTATTGTCTGCTATCCGCCATCAAGGGTTCCAGGGCCAGAAGGACATCAAAGGTGACAAGGAACATACTTGGTGTGTCTTTCTATGGCATTGGAATGAATCCATCAAGAACCCTCCATAGTTCATCCTAGTTGATGGCGCTTGGATCACTCATTGAATTTAGCCTAACCCATTCTGTCTGTGGTTCTAAATATGTATTCCAAATCAAGCAAGTCAGCATCCTGGGAAAGCACTAACATGCCATCCTTATCATTGCAGGCTTTCCACATGTTCTGTTTGGGTGCGGCTCAGGTCACAGTTTATCACAGTTAGAATTCTAGTTTTTCTTAAGGATGTCGGAGCTCTTAAATGACACGTGTTGTACATTACATAATGCAGCCTTATTACATATTGTCTCTATTTTAATCCTATGTTATACTCTCCACAAGTATTATTCTTTCCTGTGTTATTTGTTTCTCCTTAATCGAAATGTGTTACATGCTGGCTTATGTGATAGGTATCTTATTTATGCAGTTGACCTGTTGCTGACATGATGCCATACTGTCTATTTGAAAAATGAAAAATATTGATATTCAGTTTTAAACAAAAAAACTGTGCAGGCTTTCCTCAAGATAAAAAACAATTGCAAATCATCTGTCTCAGTCTGATAGCCAGTACCTTCTTGTCTGTTTCAATCGATGACATATGTATGTAGCTAGAAGTAGTGGTCTTCATCAAGTTTTGATAGTAGGATAAAGGTGGTCTTACAGGATTCTTGTCTGATCTTACCACTTTCTGTTACCTCTTTGAGTACTTTGCAGAGCAGGGTCACAACATCGGTACTGCTGATCTTGTAGAATTCAGACAGAATGTCATCTCCCCTGGAGCTTTGCAATATAGCAGAGACTTTATCATTAGATTGTTGTGCTCTAATTCATGTTTTTACCCTTGCTATTATGCAAAGTGTTAGCATTAATAGGCAAGACCAGCAGAGACATACAACAAATACATATACTAATTAATCAATATATGCATATTGAGTAAAAATCATAATACAGAATAATACATAATTTTGCAAACATATTAACTCTTCTCCTGAACCCTCATTAATACCAGACTGAGCTACCAGCTTATACTGAAATATGTAGAGAAATATCTCCATACAGCGGATTAAGTGCTAAGTGTGAATACATATACTTAATATCTAAAAACCTCATATCATAAAAAATCCGCAACATAGATTTATGACGAGAACTATTTTTCTTGCGTTTCTTCAACGGCCAAAAAAAGGTGCTTATACCTAGAATAGGGAAGCTAATAAGATATACATAATAAACAATTCATACATTTAGTGTAAAAATTCCAATATCTAAAACCCCAAACAGCTCAAAATAAGCTAGCCAAGAACCCACGTACATTGCAGCCTCACAAAAACCCTCAAATCCTCTTTCTGCTTGGTAATTGAGGACCAGATCTTATCCTCCCAATGTTTTATCTTACGCCCCTTAAACTAATATAAACTAATTTCCACATTATATATAGCCATACATCTGGATCTCCACATTACAAATGTAGGAGGATCTGGTTACGGCCAATCAGAGGCCATGCAAAGTCATGCTACAGGCGTCAAATAGCATTTTTTTAAAAACTTTTTATTATATAAAACAAAAGGAAACAACACGTCAAACATACAATCAAGGCAATACAGCAATAATACAGCCATTAGGCCTGCGCTCAAGGAGTACGGGAGATACATGACAAGAGGAGAAAAGATTTTTTGAATACAGATGAGGGGAGGTTGCCAAAGGTAGAATTGCATATGAACAGCACAATATACCACAGCTAGAAGGAATGTAGGTCAGGGCGACTGGGAAGGACTAGGAATCGCAGTGAGTGGGGGCGTACAGATATCTCCCCGGTATGAGTTCCACTGGTTCCAAATCTTCCCCCATTTTTTGGGCCTGCCTCTTGCCATATACACTGTCTTCTCTCTGAACATGCACCAGTCCAGACTCTCTTTCCAAGCAGTCACTGTAGGAGGCCTCGGGACCCCCACAACTGTGCAATATCCCTCTTCGCAACCATATTGGCAAGAGTCACCCACCGAAGCTGCGACACGTCATAATCATTCGGACCCCACACATTCAATAAACATTGTCGGGCTTCCGGCATCATCACAACACCCGTTACTTCATCCATCACCTCATGTATACGTTTCCAAAATCGCACCACCTCAGGGCATTCCCATATGATATGGAGATAGGTGCCAAGGAGACCACACCCACGCCTATACATGCCATCCGTGGAGTAGCCCATATGGATCAGACGGGGACCGGTGACATAGATTCTGTGGAGGATCTTGAGTTGGACCAGACGGAGGCGGGCCGGAATCGCCACCTCCCTGGGAGAGGAGATCGCGGACTGCCAGTCCTCATCATCCAGTTCAATACCATCAGCAATCCAAGCTTCACGAAGGCAATCAAGCAGACTCGATCGGTCATTAATCATTTTCTTATAGAACAATGAGATAGTACTGTCTGGCACATAACCGTCTAGTATACGATCTTCGAGAGGGGAGGATTCCGGAATATCACTACCCACTGGCAACACAGAGTTCAGAGCATGGCGTACCTGGACATAACGGAATTTTTCCCTGTCACTCAGCTTATACTCTACTTGCAGATCCGAGAAGGTCTTCACCTCTCCTTTAACCCAGAGATCACGCACTTTACTAATTGAATTTAATTTGAATTTAAAGTATTTATATAGCGCAGCGTACACCATGCGGTTTCTTGGCGCTTATAAGTACAGGCATAGTTGGAGAAAAAGACTGCTAAGCTGAAATGGAAAGAGAATTACAGAAGAAAAGCTTGGGAAAAGAGGAAAGTTTTAAGTAACTTACGAAAGGATAGATACTGGGTAGAAGATCTAAGGTGAGTGGGGAGGGAGTTCCAAAACACCGGGGCCAAGTAAGAGAATTTAGCTCCACCCCATTTCTTACGCTTGAAACGTGGCACAGTGAGTAAGCAGAGGGAAGAGGATCGCAATTCTCTACAGGGCACGTAAGGCTGTACCGCCGAGGAGATGAAGGCGGGAGCAAGACCCAAACGGGCCAAGAAAGTCATGCATCCCAGTTTGAAAAGTACACGCTCACGAACCGGGAGCCAATGGAGTTCCTTTAGCAGGGGAGTGACATGGTGAAATCTAGGAAGAGAGTAAACTAAGCGGGCCGCCTGGTTTTGTACCAATTGCAATCTCCGTAGACTATAAGCCGGGATGCCATTGTATAAGGCATTCCCGTAGTCTAAAGGGGAGATGACCAGCGCGGACAGGATAAGTTTACATGCAGAAAAGGAAAAGAAGCGGGAAACAGTGCGGATAGTACGAAGAGTTAGGAAACAAGCGGAAACGACAGACCCGATCTGAGAATGGAGGGTGAGCTGGTCATTAAGTTTAATGCCCAGAGTTTTAACAGAGGAAGAAGGAGAGGGAGGGGAACCTAAAGAAGGAGGCCAAAACAAAGAGTTCCAGGGACTGGATGAACCCCCCGTCAAGACTAACTCAGTCTTGTCCGGGTTCAGTTTAAGATGATTATGATTCATCCAGTCCCTGATGAAAGACATCACCGAGTGAAAGTTGGAGACAGAGTGAGAGGAAGAAGAAAGATTAAAGATGAGCTGGATGTCGTCGGCATAATTATAGACGGCGACCTCCAGCTTCTGAAGAGCAAAGATTAAGGGGGCGATATATAGATTAAACAGAAGAGGTGAAAGAGAGGACCCCTGGGGGACCCCACATGAAATCGGAAGAGAGGTAGAAGAGAAATCTCCCAACTGAACCGCCTGGGTGCGGTCCCTCAAAAAGGAGGAGAGCCAGACAAGGGCTGTACCCCCGATACCCGCCGCCCTGACACGGGAAAGAAGAATGGAATGATCCACCGTGTCAAAGGCGGCGGATAGGTCGAGGAGGATCAGTGCCTGAGGTTGGTCAGAGTCTAAGCCCTGTCTCAGATTATCCAGGACCAACACCACCACAGCCTCAGTGGAGTGTCTAGCCCGAAAGCCGGCTTGGCGGGGGGCTAGCCCCCCGTTCTCCTCCACAAATGTGCTGAAAACTGCGGTGACATGGCGTTCCAGCACCTTGCCCAGAAAAGGAAGCAGAGAAATGGGGCGATAGTTGGTAAGGGAGGAGGGGTCGGCCCCAGGCTTCTTCAAGATGGGAACAATGGTAGCTGCTTTCAAAAGAGGGGGGACAACTCCCTGCGCGAGGGAGCAGTTCAGAAAGGAGAGAGGGGGCAAGGAGCATACAGAGTAGATTTGACAAAGAATACGGGCAGGACAGATGTCAACAGGGGAGCCTGACTTGACTTTAGGGAGGATGTCAAGAAAAGCAGCTTCGGTAAGGGGAGGAATAGAAAACAGGTGGACATCAGTAGGGGGGGACAAGGGTCTACAAAGGATTGGGAGGGGAAGGGGATATTGGTTTTAATGATCTCAATTTTCTCCACAAAGTAGTTATTCAAGGAGTCGCACAAGTGTTGGGTCGGAGTGGGTTTCAAGGAGGTTCTATCAGAGAACGCCAGATCGTGGACAATGGAAAAAATTTACCTTAGGCTGGTTCTCTGCAGTCAATATTTTTTGTGAAAAGTAGGACGTTTTGGTGGAGAGAATGGCTCTTTTGTATTCCCCTAGACAGGATAGGAAATGAAGTTTCAGCTTGGGGCAGTAGGCCCTTCTCCACGAACGCTCCGCCTGGCGAACCCCCAACTTGAGTGATTTTAACTCCTCAGTGAACCAACAGTTTGCCTCCTTGAGTCTTCTAGTCGTGATCCGTCGAAGTGGGGCCACCGGGTCGCAGCCACTCGCAAGCCAGGCATTAATAATCTCTGCTTGTAAAGAGGAAGGGAGATCCTGCAAGTTTGGCGGGGAAGCCGAGAGGGTAGCTGATAGAAGTGACACATTGACACGATTCCAATTTCGAGCCCATAGGTTCTTATCCAGCTGGTTTTTTTTTACTGGGCTCAGGCAAAGGGAAAAGGAAATCATAAAATGATCGGACCAGGGACATGGAGCCATAGACAAAGACAGAACTGGACAATTGAGGGACCAGACCTGGTCAAGGATGTGTCCATGGGTGTGCGTCGGAGCGTTGACATGGGAGGTAAAGTTAAGCTCACGCAAAGTCTCTGTAAAATCTTTGGAAGACGCACATTCTCGAGGGTCAAAGGGCCAGAAATTGACATCCCTGAGTACCAGGACTGACGATTTATTGACCGAGATGGTAGAAAGGAGGTCCTGGGAATCAGAAAGAAAGGAGGGAGTAGACTGGGGAGGGCGGTACACCAACAAACAGGTGAGACGAGGAGAAAAAACAGAAGAACGGATAAGTAAGTGATCAGTGGCCGCAATAGAGGAAGAGGGAAGGCGCTGAAATTGATATTCAGAGCGAAAGATAAGAGCAACGCCACCACCGAGTTTACCTGCCGGCCGGTCAGCCCGGAGGGCGCAGTAAGATGGGGGGAGAGTCGCAAGTATAGAAGGGAGGGAGGACTGGGAAAACCAAGTCTCCGTGAGGAACAAAAGATCTGGCTGAGTAGTGTCGAGCAGAACAGACAGCTCGTGATGGTGCCTAACAGCAGATCTGGTATTCAGCAGGCAGACAGTTAACAGGGGAGAGGGAGGAGAGGACTCATGGGGGAGGAAAACAGGTGAGGGCTGTGAAAGAACAGAGGGGAATATAGAGGGGCGGCTCAAGCTGAGGCCAAGTGAAGCAATATGGTTCACAGTGAAATCAGACAGTGGCCAATCCCCCTGAAGAGTACGAAGATCCGATGAGGAATACACCTGGTTTTGACCATAGTAAGGAGCCCCTAGCCCCGTCCGGCCGAGGACGGGCGCAGACGGGCTTGACTTAGGCGCCACTTCGGCGCGCCTTCGTCGCGTCCGCTGCGCTGACACATAATGGCTGTTTAAATAGGGGAGGAGCGCGGGGGTGTGTCCCAGGTCTCGGTCACCTAGACAAGCCCAAGCCAAGATGGCGCCCGCGATCGGTGGGAGCCAGCCGGGACGCTCAGCCCACAACCGACCGCCAAGCCTCAGGGGGGAAAAGAAACACGAAGTTAGTAACCTGTCAACTTTGAGGTGGGTTAGACAGTTTTTACAAAAATTTAAAACAGAGCGCGCCTACGCTCTTAATCAGCAAGGCGATTTACATAAATGCAAGCAACTTTTAAAATACATGCAACACTCCAGTTAGCAGTCGCGAACCCTCTGCCACCGGGTCGCCAGCCTGCAATCACTGGAGGAAAGGGGAATGACTCCTAAATAGGGGAGGAGCGCGGGGGGTGTGTCCCAGGTCTCGGTCACCTGGACAAGCCCAAGCCAAGATGGCGCCCGTGATCGGTGGGAGCCAGCCGGGACGCTCAGCCCACAACCGACCGCCAAGCTTCAGGGGGGAAAAGAAACACGAAGTTAGTAACCTGTCAACTTTGAGGTGGGTTAGACAGTTTTTACAAAAATTTAAAACAGAGCGCGCCTACGCTCTTAATCAGCAAGGCGATTTACATAAATGCAAGCAACTTTTAAAATACAGGCAACACTCCAGTTAGCAGTCGCGAACCCTCTGCCACCGGGTCGCCAGCCTGCAATCACTGGAGGAAAGGGGAATGACTCCTAAATAGGGAAGGAGCGCGGGGGGTGTGTCCCAGGTCTCGGTCACCTGGACAAGCCCAAGCCAAGATGGCGCCCGCGATCGGTGGGAGCCAGCCGGGACGCTCAGCCCACAACCGACCGCCAAGCCTCAGGGGGGAAAAGAAACACAAAGTTAGTAACCTGTCAACTTTGAGGGGGGTTAGACAGTTTTTACAAAAAATACCAATCGTGTCCCATTTATCAAATCCCTTCGTCTTCCATAGGCCACCCAACTTCGCAGAGGCATAGAGCGGAGTTGCACCAGTCAGTTTATCACTCCAGCCCATAGCCGCCGTTGCGCTATGCCATACCTGCACGGCTATAGCGGTAGGTCCCGAGAGTTGTGAACGTGAGGGTCCCGAATAAAGCATCCTGTAGTAATCACCACCTGGGAGCAGCCACTTATCCATTTCAAATGCTGGATTCAACGCCGGGCCATACATCCCGTGGTTGATGGCAGCAAGGTGGGAGGCCCAATAATACCTACGAATATCCGGGAGCGCTATACCGCCATCATACCAGGGAAGTGTAAATTTTGGAAGAGCGATGCATGAACGTCCGTCCCATATTAATTGCCTCTGCAACGATTCTACTTCCCGAAAATATTTCGACGGGATGACATCAAAACTATTCTGAAGTGCGTATAGGAACCGCGGTAAGGACATCATTTTAAAAAGGGCCGCACGCCCTAGGAGAGATAAAGGTAATTTACGCCAACGCACTACATTGGAGCACAACCTTTGGAGTGGGGGGAGTAAATTGCGTTCATAGCGAACCGCCGGATCCAACGAGATAAACACATCCAAGTACTTAAAGCCAGACTGAGACAACTGCATGGGACAGCCCCGCGGCAAACGAGGGACATCACCCGCAAGTACATAAATGTAGGATTTCGACCAATTAATGATAAGGCCCGAGTTCTTCCCGAAGGAGTTAAGTACGTCAAACAATACGTTGAGCGATTTTTGGGGAGATGTAAGGTACAATAAAATATCATCCGCGTATAAGGAAATGCGATCTTCAAATTCCGGCGTCCAGCGTATACCCTTCATCGAAGGTTCACACTGTAGCCAAGCGGCGAGTGGCTCCAACGCCAAAGCAAAGAGGAGCGGGGACAATGGACAACCCTGCCGCGTGCCCCTCCCAAGAGTAAAAGGCACGGAGACACGGCCATTAACTACCACCTGTGCCAGTGGCGTTTCATACAGGAGTTTGAACCAACCAATAAAACCAGCGCCAAATCCAAATTTGGCGAGTACCGCCCAGAGATAAGACCATTCGATTGTATCAAAGGCCATCGTGGCGTCCAAGGACGCCAAGATGGCCGGTTCACGCAGTGACGGGGCCCTCGCAAGAACACCATGCAAACGTCGCAAATTTAATGCCGTGTTACGGTGCGGGATAAACCCCGATTGATCCGGATGAATCAGGTCGCTAATAACCGTAATCAGACGATTAGCAAGCAGTTTGGCGAGGATCTTAGGCTCCGCATTTGAGAGCGAAATGGGTCTATAAGACGAGCAGCGATCCCGTGGTTTACCCTCCTTATGGATCACCACAACGGTAGCAAGACGCTGTTCTCTGGGGAGGGAGCCACTGTCTCGCGCAGCCAAAAACATATAACGGAGATAGGGAGCTAGAGTATCAGGGCATAATTTATACAGTTCAACAGGAAGGCCATTGGGACCCAGAGCCTTGCCGGAACGAATGGAGCGTAGCGCGAGAGCCACCTCATCCACCGAGGGCGTGGCATCCAAACAGTCCCGATCCGATTCCGACAAACATGGAAGTGCTATATCTCGAAGCAACAACTGCGAATTCTCCTGTCGGACACCGAGGTATAGACCTCTCGAAAATAATCAGCAAGGCATTCAACAATTTCAACAGGGTCCGTTACACGCACACTACCACATGTCTCAACCACCGGAACCACTCGACTCGCTCTCTCCCTTCTGTCCAGCCAGGCAATCAATTTTCCTGCTTTATCACCCACATCATATAGCCGTCCCTGCTGTTCCCTACTCATCATCTTTGCCGCATCAGTAACCAAAGTTTTATATTCTAATTGTTTAAGGCGGAGGACATGTAATGCTTCTCGAGACACCTCTCGTTCCAATGCAGTCTCCAGGTCTGTGATTTCAGTCTCGAGCTGAACAATTGCCTCATTCTTACATTTCTTAGCACACCCCACCAAAGACAATGCCTGTCCCCTGATCACAGTCTTAAAAGCTTCCCATAACGAAACAGGCGAGGATACAGAATCAGCATTCTCAGTAAAATACAGATCAAATGATTTAATCAATTCAGTGCGAGTCTTAGGGTTAAGAAGATACCAGGGGTTAATCGGGCCCACTCTCCCTTCGGTGCCGATGCTAAGATTAAAATGAAACCAAATAGGGGAATGGTCTAATATACCCCGGGCCAAGTGTCTAATCTCTCCAATCGAAGGGGACCGGGCAGCCGATATCAGGATATAATCCAATCTAGAAAGACTACCATGAGCTCCCGAGTGGAAAGTAAACTGTGTTTGCTCTGGATGCATTAGTCTCCAACAATCTATAAGTCCCAACGTTTCCAGGAAGTCACCCAACCAGGATTGCGCAGCAGGAAGATCTCGGGGCGGATAGCGGTCTATTCTGCCAGAAATGACGGAGTTAAAATCACCACCCAGTATCAAAACACCCTCCGGGAGACCCAGAACCATCCGCCCTAGGTCCGTAAATGTCATGGATTGTAAGCCCGGAGGGACATACACCAACACCAACGAAATTGGTTTTCCCTCCCACCGCCCAACAAGTGCAACATATCGACCCCTGGCATCAAGGATCACATCGTCAATCTCGAGGGGGAGGGAAACCCTAAGCAAAATACCCACTCCTCTAGAACTAGATGTAAATCCAGAATGGGCAGCAAGACGATAACCCCGTCTATTAAGAGCGTGACAAGTATTTCCTATCAAGTGTGTCTCTTGTAGCAAAACGACATCAGGCGAAAGGCGCCGCAACAGCTGCATAACCACCCCTCTCTTTATCCGATCACCCAACCCATTCACATTCCAGCATAATACCCTCAACCCTCTACCCCATCCAGATCCACAATGAACTCCCATCGCAAAACGAGCATCACACCAATGTCAAAGATAACGAAAGTACCTTGCCTTGAAAAAGAAAAAACAAACAATCCCAAAACATGGCCCTCCCTCCCCCCAAGGTTCCCAACACAACTCCCCCCCACCCTGCACCCCTGCACCGACTCAAAAGCCACCCCAACTTGCAGTGTGCCTGTCGACCTAACAATTACAAACAAAGAACTGATCTACACAAAGAAACCCCCAGAGGAGGAAAGGTGTCCCGCCATCCCCGCTACCTCCCAAGATACGAATGGAATGATCAAGGAAGTCAGTGAGCCTCAGCTGGACACGTTGAATAGTGTTCTGGACACAGGCACCATAATCATTCTTGGTCCATCAGTCCCCCCTCAGCACCACCAGCATGTTCCTGGCCAGCACCGCGAGCCTGCAAAGTGTCCAACCAATCACTCGCTTCCTCAGGCCTGACAAAGAAGAATGTTCGATTGTCATATTCAACACGCAGTCGGGCCGGGAATAACATAGCGTATTTTAGGTCCATGTCTCTTAGTCACCGTTTCACCCCTTGAAATCCCATTTGTTGTTTCTGGACCGATTGAGAAAAGTCCGGATAAAAGTTCACAGCAGCGTTCTCGAACTGCGTAGGGCCGCTTGTCCGTGCCGCCTGCAGAATGGCGTCGCGATCTCTGAAGTTGAAGATCCGTGCAATAATCGGACGGGGGGGGGAAACCGGGCTTCACCTGTTCCCCTTGCACTGTGCGCACGGTCGATGGCAAAGAATTTGCTCAGGCCCATGGGTGCAAGATGATTAAGAATGAGGTCCTCCACTCGAAGATCAGTGGCGAGTGAACTAGAATCTTTCGGGACCCCAATAATACGCACGTTGTTGCGCCGTGCACGGCCTTCATAATCCTCCAAGCGACGAGCAAAAAAGCCATTAGCAGATCTAAGGTTGCGCACTTCTGTTTGCAAGTCGGACACATCCGTGGTAAAGCTGGATGTCTTCAGGTCCAATGACTTCACCTTCTTGTTCGTCTTAGCCAAATCAGTTCGAATGAGGTTGACATCAATAGCCACCGTGTCCAACTTCAGAGCCAGGGCGTCATACTGTTGGCCAATAGAAGACTGAATACCAGCAATGGCGCCCATCACGTCCTGTAGCGTTAATTCCGCCGATACAGCAGGATCGTCGACAGCCTCCTCCCGGGCCCTAGGTGCGCCACCAGGGGATCCTTTAGAAAGTGTGTAGCGATCCATGACATTCGTCTGGGTTGAACCTCCACGGATAGTGGTCTTGACTTTCCATTTTTCACCCTCGGGCTTGCCCGTCATGGCGAGCCGGGTGCCCCGGAGGGAGGCTTGGGATCTGGTCCAAATGGCTCCTTAAAATTCACACACAAGAATACAGGAGGCGAAGTTGGGCCAATTTGAGTCCACAGCCAAACAGTCGCTAGCTCGAAGCTCAATGAGCTGGCATCGGAGCTCGTCCGATCAACAGACACACCGCAGATAGGAGACAGTGCGCTGGAGAAACGAAACCGAAAGTGAAGTGAGGCTGTGGTCTGATCCCCTCAAGCCGTTGTTGTTAAGTTACGACCTGGGCACTGCTACAACTCAAGATCCGGGCTGTTCCATGGAGAAGGCAGCAAATTTCAAGACGGCAGAACTCGGGCACCCTGCGTCCGATTCCGACCCAAAAACCTGCTAGTACATCAGCCGGGTTGTGTCTTCAATGACCTTTCATCACATCAGGATATTATCCAGGATAAATGCGGGAGGCAGCGAGGGTCCTCGGGAGCCCTGTGCTCACGCGGCCATCTCGGATGCGCGCGTAGCTCCTCCCCCTCCAAATAGCATTCTTTCTTTAATATCACATTCCTTCTGTGCCATCTGCTGACCCTAATATCATCATTGAAGAAGTAAGACAATTCCGCCCTTTGTTGATGTGGCTTTGAAGTTTTTCAATCCCATGTAGCAGGGATTCTAGTTTAGGGCATGAGAAGAACATATGTACAATTTCCACCTGATTTGAGCCACACTGTTTGCACTTGCCATCAGAGACTCCTCCTGACTTTGAAATTTTAGCCAGTGCATAATATAGGTTAAAAGCTGCCTTAAAATACTGGCTCCTCATACTTGCAGTTAATAGAAACTTATCACAAAGTTCCAGAGACTCCTGGAGAGATTCCCCCTCCCTAGCTAACCAAATACCCCACTAAGGATCCTGGACCTCTGAATCGTCTTTTTGAGTTTGCATCAGAAGTTCATATATATATATATATATATATGTATATATATGTATACCTAGTCTATTTCATTGTCTAACTGCCTCAATAAATGGCAGCCTCTCCATTGGTTTTAATTCCTTTTTCCTTTTAAAAATAAAGACACAAATCTGTAGAAACTCAAAACAAATTACCCTTTGCTACACCAAAAGATTACTGCAACTCCATATAAGAACAGAGCTGAGTATCAGTATAAAAATCGCTTATTGTCCCGATACCCTTCTGCCTCCATCTTTCTGTCACTGCCCCTTGAAAGATAGGTAGTAGAAGCAAAGCTGATGTAGGTGTATAAAAATGTAATTTAGAAATCCCCAAGCGCCGCTTAATCTGTATTCATGCCTTTTATGCTCCTTTCACTACCTTAATTCAGGTTTTCTTATGGCATCTTGGCTCTTGTATTCTCATTAAACAGACTTTTGCTTCAATTCCAAGTTCCATTTCATATATTGTTGGAGATTCTGCAACACCGACTCCACCTGTCTCCCCTGTTAACAATATACCCATGTGTTGTTTAATGCACAACCAGTGATACAGGGTAAAATTGGGGACTGACAAGCCACCTGAGTCTTGATAGCGTCATATGTTTCACTGCTCTTCTTGGCTTTGGGTATTGCCAAAGAAAGATGATACAAACCGATTCTAATTTCAACAGGCAGCATTTACTTATCTCCACCGGAATTGGCTGAAAAAGATTAGTAAAACATTAATTTTTAATACATTACGGGGCATAGTCTCAAGGAGTTATTGGCGAGTTATCGGCACTTTATGGCAGCCAAAGTCGCAATAAATGTATCTCCCCATTCGCAAGCTGGTGCTAACAGCCCATAGCACCAGTTTACCTGCGATAGCAGCTGCAAAAAAAAATCACCACAGATGTCCCCCGCAACTATTGCTAATGAGATGCAGAATAGGCGTTCCCGTGCAAAAAGCCACGACAACACCACTATCCATCATCATTATATCTTTATTTCGGCTACCAAAAGCCATAAAAGATTTACAAGTTAAAACATACAATAATAGGAAAAACGTATCAAAACATAATTACAATCAATAAATGTTAAAATGTCTTTGCACCATTACTTGTTATCGATTACATTTCAGTAAGCATCGGGATCCCTTCCCAGCAAATGGGTATGGTCCGCCTTTGCCCTTATTGACGGGATATATGGGGCACTTTTGGATAAAAATCATGTAAGTCCCACACAGATATTGTGCCGTCTCCTTTTTGGGGCGGGTGGGATCGTAGATAGGGGCCAATGTTCCTATTTCTAAATTTCACTAGGACCAGATCCCCACTGATGTCTTTGGTTAAAGACCCTAGCCAGCCCACCCTTCTAAAACACAAAATTCCACCGTCATGATTGGGTGCGAGTGGTCTGTTTTTAGATAGCCAGAATATGACCTTATTTAAAAGTTCCTGGCGACTTTCAGGTTTCCCGTGGGAGGGTGCGGGTATTCCTGCGAGAACAAGAACAAATGGGGCGGCCACTGGGGGCAAGTGTATTGATGCCGCTCTTTTTTGATTCACTCTGGCAGCAGTATACTTAGTAAACCCAGATTTAGGGACGATTTTAGGGACAATTGTAGCAGATTTATTAGGAAGCTGTGGAGAAGTTTGGGCGTATTTGCTTGTGTTAATAGGCAAAGGAGCATTGGGGGCAATAAATAGGTCAGAACCATTGGGTATTTCCTTCTCAGAGGTGGAAGGGGATTTGGTTTTAGTGTTTTTCTCTTTTGTTATGGTAGTGGCAAGAGGAGCCCTTCCCTTATTTGGTGGAACTTTAATAGGTGGTGGAGAGTTGGCTTGAATAATTTTCTCTATACCTGATAGTCTATTACCCAGGGCATTAATTTTTTCAACCAATGGTAATACGATAGAATTTAACAATAGCTCTATCTGGGACAGTAGAGGGAAGTAGGAGGAGGGTACTTGGTCTTCACATTTTCCAGTCTCCACCATAGTTATGGTAGGGTTAGTGACTGGAGGAATAGGACGAACGCACAATGTTGGTATTTTTGGATGATTCCCGCTGTCATTAGTCCCGTCATGCTTCCTTTTTGCATTTGTGCCCTGAAACAAAGCAATACCTTGGATATTGTCTAATAGAGATGGTGGAGATGAGTCACAGGGTTTCCTAATTGGGGTAATAGTGCTGATGCTTCTTAGGGGGGATGGGGATGCCACTGGGGCATACTTAGTGCCACATAGTGCGTTAAGGTCCTCCCAGAAAGACAAGACCTGCGGGCTATCAGGGATCAATGGGGGAGATTGCCTAGTTACTATCGAATGGCGCAGCTCATTGACATCTTCGCTAGAAGTGGGCAGTGTTCTACTGGTCACAGTGAAGTTTAAGATCCCCTGACCTGGGTCACGCTGTAAAGGATATTTCTTAGTGGTCCCCTTGCGTGACATAATACAGTGTATTGGTAAAAGAACAATGAAGATGGCTTTCAGGGGAAAATACACTGTCCAAATAGTGTCAATGTATAGATCAAAGCAATGTACCTCCTCTTGTCGCGCAACTAAGGGGGGTGGCCCGTCCCGTCCTCCTCAGGCCTCTGAGGGCCTATAAGGGCCCGCCCTTTGCCCGGGCTTCGCCCCGCGCTTAAACCCGCGTGCGTCCCGCGAGACGGAAGCATGGTCTGTGTAAATAGGACAAGGAGGCGGGCCGGCCGGGGAAGAGTACCAGCTGTTGGTGATGACAGGGAATGCTGGTACTCGCAGTCCCTGGCCGCCGCACCCGCCGGTTCCCCAAAACAAAGAGAAGGCAGCAAATTGTCTCCGAGTGGGCTGAGTAATCCTCCGGACCTCCCGCAGGGTTCAATCCCGGCAACCTCGAGCAGCGAGTCGCACCTGCGAAGCGGGGGCGGCGAGAGGTTATCAGCAGCAGCAAGCAGAAGGCGGGGCCGGCCGGGGAAGAGTACCAGCTGTTGGTGATGACAGGGAATGCTGGTACTCGCAGTCCCTGGCCGCCGCACCCGCCGGTTCCCCAAAACAAAGAGAAGGCAGCAAATTGTCTCTGAGTGGGCTGAGTAATCCTCCGGACCTCCCGCAGGGTCCAATCCCGGCAACCTCGAGCAGCGAGTTGCAACCGCAAAGTGGGGGTGGCGAGAGGTTATCAGCAGCAGCAAGCAGAAGGCGGGGCCGGCCGGGGAAGAGTACCAGCTGTTGATGATGACAGGGAATGCTGGTACTCGCAGTCCCTGGCCGCCGCACCCGCCGGTTCCCCAAAACAAAAAAAAGGCAGCAAATTGTCTCCGAGTGGGCTGAGTAATCCTCCGGACCTCCCGCAGGGTCCAATCCCGGCAACCTCGAGCAGCGAGTCGCACCACATTACAACATTCTCAATGATCAGTCAGATCGGCTGTAAGAGCACAAAACATGTGATAGGGTGCGTTATCAGCAGGAAATTAACACCTGCTCTGACCTGTTGTAAAGTCGGACCACTGCCTGCACCAGAAAAGAGAGCCCAGGCCACAGCCACACCAGAAGTACAACAGATGCGATGAAGCCACTGATCATGCAGTTGGGAGCCCCAACAGGGCCACAACACCCACCACCACCACCTCAGGACCCTCCCTCCCTGGGCACCCCCCGGTCAAAGACATGCCACATCAACTACACAGAATAATGTACCAAATATTCCGCCTGATGTCACACAATCACATTTGGTGACATGCGTGTCATCACAAAAATGAGCATCACACATTCACCTTCGAATTAACAAATGAAAATGTATTCAAATAAACACAGAACAGAAATGAAGACACATGGCGGCTCTCCTCGGGACAATCTGTAGTTCACAGCCTGCAAGACAAAAATCATGATGAGAAGGTGTGTCTTGCACACATCAAAGGACAGAGAGAGAGAGCGTAGGAAAGAGAGAGATAGAGAGAGAAAGAGAGGGAGAGAGGGAAATACGGAAAGAGAGGGGAGAGAAAGATAGCCAGAAAGAGGGGGAGAGAGAGAAAGACAGAAAGTCCGGGAGAAAGACAGACAGAGAGGGGGAGAGAGAGATAGACGGAAAGAAAGGGGGAAGAGAGAGATAGACGTTCAGCGAGGGAGCGAGCGAGATAGACGTACAGAGAGGGAGAGAGAGAGATAGACGTACAGAGAGGGGGAGAGAGAGATAGACGTACAGAGGGGGGGAGAGAGACACAGAGAAAAGAAGAGAGGGACAGGGAGAGAGAGTGCCGACACTGCCCACCCAGGCCTCACTGCTCACTTACTGACAACGGTGTGTCTTCAACCACATGCCAGTATGTAGTGCAGTTCACCAGGTCCCACATCTGAAACAGATCTATCATCTGAAACAGATTCCAGATACATGAATGGCAGAGTACATACAATTGCACACAACACCATCGCCTGTCCGCCCCTGCGCACCCAGGTAGGCGAAACCCAGCCCCTCATGCTACCCCGTGGGGCATTCCCCCCCTTCGCACCCAGCCTTCACTGCTCACCTAGCACCACCGGCGTGTCGCAATGAGGGCCCACCACGTGCCGGTGCAAGCCCCAAGCCCGGGCCCTCGAACATGGCACCCTCCACATCATGCAGCCCCGCTCCGCAGGCCACCATGTCTCACATTTGATTCTGAGTCTTGATTTCGCCATGGCAGAGGACATACCAGTGCACCCGGCATCATCACAGGCTGCACACCCGCTCAACCCTTGAGGTACCACTAACTCTGTGATCCAGGAGGCGACGCCACATGGCGGTAGGCCCGTGCTGCCCACTGGCTCTGGCCTACACTGAGGTCCAGCAGGGCACACAAATCCTGAGCAGTCCGGCCTGCCGGGACAGGGCATCATCGCAGGCTGCACACCCGCTCAGCACTTAAGGTGCCTCTACCTCAGTGCACCCAAAGTCACCGTCTCGTGGCAATATATCTGGTGCCACCAAGTTTGTGCCCCAAAAGTCATGGACAATATGATTGGGTACCGAGGTGCGGACACCATCATGCCACCATCATGTCCTGGGGAATGTGATGTTGCAGGGCCTGAGGCCCTCATGCCTACATAAACCCCACACGTATACACCCAGATAATGAGTGGAAATGGCGTTGAGCACGTGCGCCTGGCCCTTTTTATTGGCAGGGTCACATGTCCTGTGACGCGTGTGCTGGATGGGTGTAGTGTGGGTGTACACCAGCCGTGAGGGAGTGGCTGTGGCATGCTGACAACTAGACCTGTGTTCAGCAGATCACTACCCTTGGACATGTATCGTTGTCCCGCCCCCTGTGAGCGTAAGCGGAGTGGGCTGGCCTGGTGTATGCCAGTCCAGTGTAAGGGTTTGCACAATGACCCCAGAGCTCTCAGCGTGGTTCCATACTGGTCTGGACAAGGAAGTAACTAATGTGTGTGTCCCTGTTGTTGGGTCAGCGCCACCAGGACTGCATTTGGCAATGTGTCACCCTGTGACCCCAGTTCTATGACATGAGCCACATGGATGTAAGAGGAGTCCAGTGAGCCTACATTCATCTATGCATCCACACGTGAAAGAACATAGACATGACACATCTGTGTGATTATGAATGTTTAATATACATTCAGTGGAGTGTTGCATCTGGAGCAGTACAGGACCATGCAAACCCCACATGATGATGTTGGCCGTGGAGGGCCAGCCAGAGTCCTTCAGGGAATGACAAGTCCAAAGGAAGAGGAAGAGTTTAGTCCGCAGTCTAATTGCTGTGTCATTGGCGATCAAACAGCATATGGCAGTCAATGTCGAGGTCCAAGGTGAGTGTCGCAGAGTGCATCGGGGACAGTGGACGCTAATTATACAGAGGGCAGAACCAAGCAGAAACAGACCCTATGGTGGAGATGAATGCTACTGCGTCCTTCTTACCACAATAGCAGATTCATCCGCATCTTTGTCCTCTGCTGTGCATTTGCCTCACGTGTGGGTGGTGGTGTTCTGTCTCCTGCACTGTGTGGCAGTGACACCTCAGGGGCCAGAAGTGGAATGTCTGCCGCACTGTGTTGCACTGACACTTCAGGGGGGGAGATGTGGATGTAGTGGTAGAAGCAGCATGCATCAGGGCCAGGCCTTGTGGCAGCAATGCCATGAGGATGGTCTTGAGGTCATTGAGGAACCCAGCTACCACTAGCTGGTATGCAGCTGCAGCAGCCACTGGTTCCTCATTCGCCCACTCCATGGTCTCCATTAACCTCTGCATGTTTCCCAACTCCTGTGTGACATCACTAGAGCCACTCTGACTGGACAGTTGTTCTATTCTATGAGTCAGGGCACCTGTGATGTCAGCCATTGTCCGTTGGAGAGCATGGAGTGAACTGTGGGTGTCCGTTAGGGACTGTGAGTGGTCCCTGATGGGACTTAGACACCCAGGTATGACATCTAGTTTGTCTGCCATTTTTTTTTTTTTTTTTTTTTTTTAAATAATTTTTATTGTAGTCATGCCTGTGCAGGTCATTACATATAAAAGTAGCACCATAAAATTTAGCAGATACACAATATGCTTCGTCAATCAGTACACAGCCGTCATGCCCACAACCCGGGGGTTGGGCGGCGTTGTTATCTCTGCTCATCCTTGCCTGACGTTCAATATTGAGGAGTGGATAGTGTCCGGATTATGTGCATGACTACTTTTATATTCCTACTAACCTACGCGCTAATCCCCAACTCCCATTCCCTGCGCAAAACTAAAACTCCCCCCCTATCCCGTCCCTCACACCACCCCCCGTCTAAGGCCACGTTGCGATTATGTCTGGATTGCTGGCATCAACCCCCCTGCATACCTGCTGCTCCTAGGGCCTCAGCTTGCCTCCTCCGCCCCTTCCGCCCCGGGGACCCCCTCCTCGTCTTCAGCCTCGCTGTCCCTAAGTGCCTGCACCATTACTTCCCATGAGGTCGCAGTGTCAGCTGTTGTTTGGCTGGGGGACCTGCGCGCAAGCTGGTACCTATGCGTGCTGTCAGCCGTAGCCCATTTTAGAAATTCCTGCCGCCACCTCCGCGGAGTTGGCCCCACTCTCGACTTCCAGTTTCTAGTGATCTCCCTCTTAGCCACCATCAGTCCCATGTCGATAAACTTACTCGTGAGTTTATTTTTGGGGGTATGGGGAAACCAGTGCAAAAGACATTCCGCTGGCCCATATTCTATTGATCTTTCAGTCACCTCATTCAGCACCTCCCCAACGTCCTGCCAATAGTCCCGCAGGGCCGGGCATGCCCATAACATGTGCACTAGCTCGGCCCCCTCTTCCGGACATCGGGGACAGGTCACTGTCCCATCTCCAAAATACCGCCTGATTCTACCCGGGGTCATGTACGCCCTATGCAACACATAGTAGTGGATCAGTTGAAACCTAGCGTTTCTCGTGCTGTTGCGAGCCCTACGGACCAGCTGTGCCCACGTCGTGTCAGGTACGTCCCTACCCAGGTCCGCCTCCCACTTGGCTTTCAGGGCTGTGAGAGGAGGGATATTCTCCCTAATCATTCGATTATAGAGGCACGTCACCGCCTTGATCGTGCCCGCCGCCATCATGGTGTACTGGCACGCCGCTGCCGTCCCAGGTTCCTCAAGTCCCGTACCCCAGTGGGCTTGCATTGCCCTGGTTACCGCTGCATGAAGTAGAAATCCCCCTCTCGGTATGCCAAAGCGTTCTATTAACTCCTGGAACGGGAGCAGTGCGCCGTTCTCAAAGAGGTCTCCAACCACCTGCATTCCTGCTTCCTCCCACTCCTGTAGGCGCGACCAGTCGCCGCCATGTGGCAAGGCCGTTAGCATGCCCAGGGGAATCTCAGGCGCATATGGGCGCTGGATACCCGCCCTCTTCTGGGCCCTATTCCAACATTGACGATACGTGCACTGCTCCAGCGACAGATCCCGACTGTCCAGCCGTTGCCGGAGGACTATATATGCCAGGACGTGTCTGGGCGTCCCTCGCAAGCTGTCGTTCTCAGGGCCCCGAAACACCCTCGCTACCTCCTGCGTGAAGACTTGCAGTTGGGCCGCAAGGTAATAAAGCTCAAAGTCCGGCACCGCCAGACCCCCTTCATCTTTCGGGCGAGAAAGCGTGGCCAGCGCCACTCTGCATCGTCCCGTTCCCCAAATGAACGTCGTAATTTGAGATTTAAAGAGTCTAAAGAAGGAGCTAGGTAGCCAGATCGGGAGCGTCCGGAAATAATACAATAATCTCGGTAGGGCGACCATCTTCAGCAGGGAAATCCGGCCCGCTACCGATAGTGGCAGCGTGGCCCAGAAGGCCATGCAGCCCTTCAGTCCGCGTATGCATCGCCCCAGGTTGCCCTCAAGCAGGTCCTCCGGCTTATGGTAAATATGGACCCCCAGGTATTTAATACAGGTAGGGTTCCAGGCCACCTCCGACCGGTGGTGCGGCTGGGCAGCGCCCTCCAACAGTGGGAACAAACTCGTCTTGGGCCAGTTAACCCTTAGGCCCGACATCTCTCCGAAGCTCTCCAGTAGGGCTTCCGCTCTCTGCAAGTCCTCACCCCCGTCGCAGAGGAACAGTAGTAGGTCATCGGCATATAGCGAGATGAAATGTTGCCCGTCTCGGGCCCGCACTCCGCGGACGTGCCGCCCCGTTCTGGCCGCAGCCGCCAGCGGCTCAATAGCCAGCGCAAACAGAAGCGGCGATAGGGGACAGCCCTGTCGAGTGCCCCGCTCCACTGGGTAGCGGAGGGACACCGTCGGTCCCACCCTCACCCTTGCTATCGCCCCCGCATAAAGGACCTTCGTCCAACGAATATAACCAGCTCCCAGCCCAAAGCGCTCCATGACAACATATAGATAGTCCCACTCGAGACTGTCGAAGGCCTTTTCAATATCGACCGAGAGAACCAGTTCCGTCCCTGCCCCGCCGTCCAGCCCGTTCATGAGACGGACAAGCCTTCTGATATTTAGTGTGGTGTTGCGCTGTGGTATAAAACCGTTCTGGTCGTCGTGCACAAGCCCCGTCATGTGAGGCAGAAGCCTCGCCGCTAGTATGGAGCTCAGGATCTTATAGTCCGCGGTGAGCATAGAGAGTGGTCGATAGGACGCTGGGTCAGTACCCTCTCTGCCCGGCTTCAGTAGCGGGACCACCAATGCTTCCCGCATCGACTGCGGTAGTCGGCCCGTCGCCTTGGCCTCTTTATATACGGTCAGGAGTCGTGGTGCCAGTACGTCTAAATATTTGCTATAGAATTCTATGGGGAGCCCATCTATTCCCGGCGCTTTGTTCCTTGCCATGCGCCGCACCGCCGATCGTATCTCTCCCGCGTCAATGTCCGACCCTAAGTCTTTCGCCTGCTCTGCTTCCAGCCGGTGCAGGGGTAGATCAGCCAGGAAGGGTTCCACCAGCCCCCTCCTGTCTCCCGGGGTACTCCTGTACAGGCCCTCGTAATATTTCTGGAAGCCGGCGACTATGCCCAGCTGAGTGTGTTGTACCACGCCCGCCTCATCCTTCAGTTGAAGTATGGGAGCGCATCGTCTTGTGGGGTTCGAGAGCCATGCCAGGAGGGTGCCCGCCTTATCGCCCTCAACATGGGAGCGCAGCACATATCGCTTGTAGTCAAAGGCTCGTAGCCTCTCCACTTCAACGGCTACCGCCTCCCTGGCCGAACAAAGTGTCTCCTGGAGTTCTGGGTGTCCAGGCCGCCCCCTCTCCGCCTCCCTCAGCTTAGCATCCGCCTTAGCCAAGTCGCCCAGCAACACTTTCCGCACGCCTACATAATCCTTGATACAGATACCCCTCACCACTACCTTAAAGGCGTCCCATTCCGTCGCTCTAGAGTCCACCGTCCCTTCATTTTCCGTGAAATATAAGGCCACTCCTTCCGCAAGGGCCTCCCCGAAGAGGGGGTCCTCCAGGGTCTCAGGCCGCAGTTTCCAGAGCGGAACCCTGGGCTTCTCTGCTATCCACGCTAGCCGAACCAGGAGTGGGTTATGGTCCGAGATTGTCCTTGACAGGTACTCCGATCCAGTGACGCATGGTAGCACCCCCCGGGAGCAGAGTATCGTGTCCAACCGGACATGCAAATCATGCAGTCCAGAGAAAAATGAGTAATCCCTGTCAGTCGGATGCTGCCCTCTCCAGACATCTACAAGTTCCCAGCGCTCCTGCCATTCCCTCCTACCTCTGGATAGCCTGTGAACTGGGGAGTCACGTAGAGGGGGGTGGGACCTATCCAGCAAGGGGTCGGCAATGGAATTAAAGTCGCCCCCCAGCAGGACCGGGCCCGCCAGGGAGTGGGCCAGCGTCCCTGAAAGCGTCGCGAGGAAAGCCAACTGGTCTGTGTTTGGGGCATATATACTAGCTAACACAATATCTCTACCTTCTAGCTTCCCCTCTGCCACCACATACCTCCCATCCTGGTCTACCCATTGGCGCGTGAGTTGGAAAGGCGTGCCTGCTCTAACCCATATAAGTACTCCCCGCGCATAGGCCGAGTAGCTGGTGTAAAAAACCTGTCCCCGCCATCGCCTCTGTAGCGCTGCCCCCTCTTGTCGTGTAAGATGCGTCTCCTGTAGCATCGCGATGTGAACTCCCCTGCGCACTAAATAGGCATGTACTTTGTGTCTGCGCTGCATAGTGTGTAGGCCCCGGACATTCCAAGTAATACAGGTCAACCCATTCACATTAGCCATTGTCCCAGTAATCCGGACGAAACACTCCCTCCAGCTCCAGCCCTTCGACGGTGGTGGTGCCCCCCCAGAACAAAACAAAACTTCTCAACAGCCCATCCCTTGGTACACCCAGGGTCAACAACTTCAACAAAGGTAAACAATCCCCAACTGTGGAGCCCCCCCCCTCCCCCAGAACAGGCCCCAATATCGAGATATCAGTCCCCATCCAAACTCCCACACCTGATGACCCAGGTCTCAACTACACAGCCGCAGCTGTGGGTGCCTTAAGGGCCTACGGAGCGCGGCTTCGTCCAGTGGGGGGCTGCGCCGCCCAGCTCCTCGCCTCCTCCCCAATTCCCCACAACCACCTCGCCCCGAACCCCTTGGTGTGCCCCGACCCCCGCTATGTGCATAGGCAATGGTTCCCCACCCAGCCCCTCAAATATTACCCACTTAGCAATGCCAGCAGTTCAAACATTCAGGATCTCGTCCGCCGTCTGCGGCGTCACTAGCGGTCCCTCAGTGCGGTGGATCTCCGACAGATCCGACTCCGAGCCAGAGGCCGATACATGAGT
Organism: Lissotriton helveticus; assembly: GCF_964261635.1. NCBI lineage: Eukaryota > Metazoa > Chordata > Amphibia > Caudata > Salamandridae > Lissotriton > Lissotriton helveticus. Next base: position 1,374,863,226 of record NC_136069.1, on the reverse strand, counting down.
GTCCGAGTCCATGGCCCCTGTAGATCCGGTGCCTTCCGCCCGTCCGAGCTTCTCCACTTCTAGCAGCGCGGCCTGCCGTTCCGCTTCAGTCTGGGAGGCCGTCGGTCCCAGTTTCCCCCGCCCTCGTTTCCATAGTCTCCTCGATTTCCGCAGCCGTTTGGGCGAGCGTTCCCGCTCCTTCTCCCGCTCTTCTCTTGCCTTGGCGCCGTCAGTCCCGGCCTTGTATGTCTCCCACCAGTCCCAGGCTTCCGCTGACGTTGCAAAAAAGATCGCCTTGTCGTCCACTACCACTCTTAGCCTGGCTGGGAAAAGCAAGGAGTAGGCAATTCCTTCATTTCGTAGCTCCTTCTTGATTGTGAGGAAGGAGGCCCGTTGCTTCTGCGTCTCGAAAGTGAAGTCCGGGAAAAGTGTGACTCTGCTGTTCGCTATCTGGTAAGGGCCATCCCCTCGAGCTTTCTGCAGGAGTAGATCTCTGTCCTTGTGGTGGAGTAACTTGGCTATGATCGGTCTGGGTGGGAGCCCGGGCTTGGGAGGTCCCGAGGGGACTCTATGAGCACGCTCCAGGGTGAAGAATGGCGAAAGCCCTTCCGGCGCCACCACGGTCTTCAGCCATTCCTCCATGTAGGCAATCATGTCCCCCGTCCCCTCCGTCTCTGGCACGCCTACGACCCGCACATTACTGCGTCGGCTCCTATTTTCTGCATCCTCCGCTCGCCGTTCCAGGGTGCGGATGCGGTCCAGGGCCTCCGTTAGCTTACTCTCCATCACCTTGTGAGCCGGCGCCAGGTCATTGAGCACCGCTTCAGCATCCTTGACCCTGTCCTTTAGTTTGTCGTGGTCCGCCCGGAGCAAGCCCAGCCCCGACGCCACCTGCGCTATATCGTTATGTAGCGTGTCTCTAGTGGCCGTTATGGCGTCCAATATTCGATCCTGCAATCGCTGTAGTTCTGTCGGTTCAGCGGGGCCCCCCTCTGCCACATCTGACGTCGCCGCCTCCTCCGCCTTAGCTCTTGGCTTCCCCATAGCAGCCGGCCTCGCCGTCCTCGCCTTATTCGGCTGTCTGCTGTCTCCGGGCCTCCGCTACGTGGCTAGCTCCTGCGCGCTATGGGGCCTCGCTGTTCGAACACTGCGCATCAGAGGTGGCGTCCGCCGTGTCGTACAATCCCCGGGTGCTGTGGAGGATTGTTCTCACTCCCCCTGATCGGCGCGGTAGGTTGGACGCTCCACCGGAAGTCTGATGCCGCCAAAGACCCTCCACCGGCCCATGGGCTCCTTCGTTTTGCCCCCTTGTGCTTCTCAGGCCTCCGCTGCGGGGGCGAGGGGGGGGGGGGGGGGGCAAGCTGCCCAGCGCCGTGCACCGTCCCCCGTGAACCCCCTCTCCAGGCGGCCCCCGCCCACCAGTTGGCTCGTGTGGCGCTCCGGCCTGGGTCGAAGCCCCGGATCCAACCCTCGCGGCAAAGGAGTCTGGCCGTGAGGCTCTCCCGCAGCGGCGCACCCGGGTGGCCTTTACCTCTCGCCTCCGCGGCCGCTGCTCACCGCCGCCGGGGTCCAAGGATCGTCCCCCGCTGTGTGGGGTTCGTCGCTGGCGGAGACCGCGCCTCCCCTGTGCGCGCCGGCAGTGTGTCCCGCGGCACAGCCCTCCGACCTTCAGTGCTCCGTCGCGGCAGCCATCTTGCGCGGCGCCGTCCTCCCCTCCTCTCCAGCGGCCACAACGATCGGCTGCCGTTCTCGGCGATGTGATGCCGCCGGCCGCCCAAACCTCGTCCAGGTGGTCTCCGCCGGACAATCTATCGGCGCCGGGGCACACACGGGCTCTCCGGCCCTTATTTCAGGATTCTGGTGGGGAAGAGGCACGGAGCTCCGAGCTCACGCCGCCATCTCCCTCGGCGCTCAAGCCACGCCCCCATCTAGTTTGTCTGCCATGCGGTCGAAGCCCACCCGTACCTGTTCAGCCAGATTCTCCTGGCACCCCAACACATGGCGTTGGAAGGTCATGTGTTCTTTGTGGGCGTCCTGGGAGGCAGCCGTGGTGGTGGGTGCTGCCTGCTGTGTGCTCTGTGCAGGGGGTGGTGTCTCCTGGTAGCAGCTGGGCTGCCCAGCTCCTGGAAGTGGGCTGCAGAGGCAGTCCACGAGCTGTTGGAGGGCGTCGGAGTCGAAGCTGTGGTGGTCCTCTTCATCATCAGAGAAGAGAGGTTCGGCCTGCTCTGCAGGAGGTGTTGATTGTCCCTCTGCAATGCGAAGGGGAGGTGCAATTTAACAATGTGTCTGTATGTTGTCACATTGTACATGTTTCAATACAGTCTGCATGACTGTGTACATTGTGGCTGTTTGGGAGGTGTTGCCTATTTGATGGGGGACAGTGGACATTTTGACAACATGGCTTGTGTGTGTTTGTACTTGTACATTGTCAACTCACATTTCCCTGCAATACCAAATATGACTGGCCAGTGAAAACTACATCTTATCAGAGGCACAGTATGGCTTCAGAATGGGAATTGGGACGGTGGAGCAATGTCTGAATTTAGACCTGATAATCGGGAAGTATACGCTAGCCAAGGAAGGTACTCTTCATCTATGTTTCGTAGATTTGACTAGTGCCTTCGACTTGGTTAATCATCAAAATATGGCACATTTTAAGAGGGCTTGGCGCTCGCATAGAAACAATCATCTTTTTATCGCAAATTTACAATTATCTCAGCTCAAGGGTACGGTACGGAAAATCAGGGGAATGCACGCCTGACTTTGCAGTAAAGCGGGGTATTAAACAGGGATGTGTATTGGCCACCCTTTTACTTTCTTTATATATAAATAATGTGGATCCATTTTTACAAGAATTGGCCGTAGATGCCCTAAAAGTTGGAATACGCCCCACCCCCTTGTTATTATATGCAGATGATTCTGTCTTGATGTCTAGAATCGCTAACAGCTTACAATGCCTAATAGAACATTTTTCCCAATACATGACTAACATAGATCTACAGCTGAACTTGAAAAAAACATTTGTAATGTCATGTGGAGGCAAGAGACAAAAGTGTAGACAGCATCACTTGGGTGTGGTTTCTATAAGTAGAGCTCCGACTTTTTCATATTTGCGGTTACTATTTTGCAATAACGGCACATGGAATCCGCATATTGAGCTATGTAAAATGAAATTTTTAAAAATGACTCAGGGAATCATGAGGTTTGTGGCAAAACTTGGGAATAAACCTATACGAGAAATTTTTAATTTGTATAGGAGTAAGTTTGTTCCAGCAGTTAATTATGGAGCCGCTATATGGGGGATAGCAAATACGACAATCCTCCAAACTAATGAAAATAAGTTCCTAAAAAGACTATTGGCAGTCCCTAATGCAACCGCAAACACGATTGTAGACAAAGAATTGTCTGTCCCATATTAAGCAATACCTTCAATATAGCTTATACAAAAAAGAATTGAAGCTGTATCACAAAGCTTGCTCCACGACTAGGGCCAGCTATGTCGCTAGGACTATGGCAGAGGCAATAAACAAATCCAAAACAGTGTCTGGGCCCCCAACTGCTGCCACCGTCTTCCCATTGATGACTGTGGATACCATTTCCTCCATGTCGTCCAGCTCCTCCTGTAGCGCAGGACTCCCACCTCCAGTCTGCATTGCTGCCTTCCGGTTGTTGGCGAGTTTCAGCTTGGTTTTGCACTTGACATCATTCCAGTACCTCTTTACCTCTCCCATTGTCCTCTTTAGCACTCTGACTGCATTCACCTTGTCCACAATGGACTACCATAGTCTATTTTGTGTTGCCTATGACACAGTGGAGGTGACGAACAGTTGATGATGGTGTTCTACCACCTCGTTATCAGGATCCTGTTTTCCTGCAGACTGAAGTGCTTCTTCCTACTCTTCTTCTCCTTGGCCTTCCCTGACTCCGAGGTCCCAGGCAAGTCCTCCGGGGGGCTTGCGGGGTTCTTGTTCTCCTCTGTACTTGCTCCGGCAACGTCCGTTGTGCTTCGCTGTTGTTTGGTATTTGTTTGTCTGTTTTTTTCTACTTTTATGGTGATTTTTCCCACCTAATGCATGTGAATTGCAGGCCTGTCACTGGTTTTCGCTGATTATTGTATCGTGATTGGCATCATCGCAACTTTTTTTGTGTTTGTGTTTTGTATTTTTGCGGCTTGTGTTGGTTTTAAAGCGGTCATTTGATTTGAATTTTGAGTTATTTTTATTTGAATTTGAATTTTTGAATTTTGAGTTATTTTTAAAGCGCACGTTCACTAGCAGTTTCATGGCGCTATAGGATTTCAACCTGAGGGAGGGAGGGGGGAGAATTATGGGCTGAACGCTTGCTGGAACAGCAGAGTCTTAAGATTTTTCCGGAATTCAGTATAGGATGACAGGGATCTTAGGGAAAAGGGAAGAGAGTTCCAAAAAGTGGGGGCCTGCACCGAGAATTTCTGGCCGCCTGAGCGGCTCTTCTTAAACCGAGGGGTGACTAGCAGAGATTCGGAGGAAGAACGCAACTCTCTTACGGGAATGTAGTTGGTTATAGCCGCATTGATGAAAGTAGGGGCCGTGCCGGCTCGAGCCTGAAAGGTAAGACATCCAAGCTTAAAGAGGGCTCTTTGCTTAATTGGGAGCCAGTGGAGGGCGAAAAGAAGAGGGGAGGCGTGGTGAAATTTTGAAAGGCCATATACCAGGCGAGCTGCCTGGTTCTGCACCAATTGGAGGCGTTGGAGTGCATAGGCCGGGGCTCCATTATAAATGATGTTGCCATAATCGAGTTTTGATAGAATCATGGCCATAACAATCATTTTTAGTGCAGAGGGAGAAAAAAAACGGGATACTTTCCTAATAGTACGTAAAGCAAAGAAGGAAGAGGAAACAACAGAACTAATGTGGGTGTGAAGTGTCAACTGATTATTGAGCATAATGCCCAGAGTTTTGACAGAATGAGAGGGGGTGGGAGAGGGACCAAAAGAGGCAGGCCAAAAGGATGGTGACCAAGGATTGCCACTCCCCCCAGTCAAGATCAGTTCTGTCTTATCCGGGTTGAGCTTTAGATGGTTAGCGTTCATCCAACCTCGGATAAACAGAAGGACCGACTGGAAGTTAGTGGCAGCAAATGAAGCAGAGGAGAAATTAAATATAAGCTGGAGGTCATCAGCGTAATTATAGACTGTGACCTCCATTTGTTGAAGTGCAAAAATGAGGGGGAAAATATAAAGATTAAACAAAAGAGGGGAAAGGGAGGAGCCCTGGGGGACACCACAATTCACCTTGCTGGGTGAAGCTGAGAATTCGGACAGATGAACCGCCTGGGTTCGTCCCTTCAGGAAAGAGCCCACCCAGGAGAGGGCCTGGTCCCCTATACCCGCCGCCTTGACACGGGACAGGAGGATGGAGTGATCTACCGTGTCAAAGGCGGCGGAGAGGTCCAGAAGGACCAAGGCTTGGGGAATGTTGATGTCTAGGCCCTCCCTGAGATGGTCCATAACTGAGATGACCACCTTCTCAGTAGAGTGCCGGGGGCGAAAGCCCGCCTGGCAAGGTGCAAGATAGTTGCTACTTTCGATGAAGGAGCTAAGCACCTGGGAAACATGGGATTCTGCTATTTTTCCCAAATAAGGGAGAAGGGATATGGGACGGTAATTTGCAGGGGAAGAGGGGTCCACTCCGGGTTTTTTTAATATTGGGAGGATTATGGCAGTCTTGAGGGGGGCCGGAACCTGTCCGGACATAAAGCAGCTATTCAAGAAGGCCAGGACTGGTGAAGGGCAAGCCGCAAAAAGCTGGCTGAGGATACGTGCCGGGGCAATGTCGGTCGGAGAGCCCGACTTAACTCGATTGAGTAGGGGGAGCAGCGATTCTCTGGCAAGTGGAGGAATAGAGGTCAAGGAGTAGTGATTTTCAGGGGGTTGAGGGGGAAAAAAAAGTGGGGGAAGGGAGAGGGATGTTCGCTTTGATCAGAGCAATTTTATCAATGAAGAAATCATTGAGTGATTCGCATAAGGCCTGGGAAGGGGGAATTCTAGGTGAGGCTCTATCCGATGAAGCTAATTCATGTACCGTAGAAAAGATCTCACGCGATTTGCATTCCGCCGCTAGAATGCGCCCGGAGAAATACTCGGTCTTAGCTCTGAGTATAGACATTTTGTAATCATTAAGTACAGATAAAAAGTGTTGCCGGCCAATGGGTGAATAAGCCCGGCGCCAGGCTCGTTCAGCCTGTCTAAGCTCCAGTTTTTTTGCTTTGAGATCGGGGCTGAACCACTTATTGGCCTTATGTGAGCGATTAATAATTATTCGCTTCAAAGGAGCTACAGGGTCACAGGTGGCGGTGAGCCAACGATCAAGTGTGACTATCCCGGAATGGGGATCTGAGCCCACAGTGCCAGGACAAGTGGCTGCTAGCGAACTACAGAGGGAGGTGATGTCTACTTTATTCCAGTTCCTAGCCCAAACGTTTTGGGGAATGGGAGGGGGTGTGCTTGGATTCAGGTCCATGGTGAAGGTAAGTAAGGAATGATCTGACCAGGAACAGGGCGAAACAGTGGGAAGAGAAGTAGGTATGTTAAGTGTCCAGATCTGGTCCAAGATATGGCCCCCAATGTGAGTGGGGCTCTGGACGTGCTGGATAAAATTAAAACTAAGAAGAGATTGAGTGAAATCTTTGGACGTAGAGTCTTCAGCGGGGTCGGTGGGCCAATAATTAAAGTCGCCCAAAACCAAGACGGAGGCGTTATTGATTACCAAAGTGGCCAAGAGGTTCTGAAAGGCAGGGAGAAAGTCAGGGGACGACTGAGGGGGTCGGTACGTCAATAAACATGTGAGAGGGGTCCTGAGGTAAGTGGAGCGTATTACAAGACAGTCCGCGGCTGATATCATGGGCGAGTCCAGAATTTGGAAATGAAACTCCTTGCGAGCGATTAAAGCTACGCCGCCGCCTGCTCTGCTTCCAGGTCGATCAGCGCGAAGCAGTGAGTATTCAGGTGGAAGGGCGGCAAGGATGCTAGGCAGGGAGTCAGGTTTATACCAGGTTTCTGTAAGGAACAGAAGATCTGGTGATTTTGAATCCAGAAGGTCGTAGATTTCAAGCTGATGCCTAACGGCTGATCTCGTGTTAAGGAGAAAGGCTGAGGTGGTAATGATAGAGGGGGATGAGGGTTGTGTGATGGTGTCCGATCCTGCGATGCCCAGTTTGAGGATGTAGGACCTTGTAGCTTGATTCAGTGGCCAGTTAGCATTCAGCGAGCGCAGCTGGCATGGAGTATATGAAAGGGGTAGCCCAGAGTGTCGTGCCCCGTGGCCCGTCCTGGCGCGGACGGGCGCAGACGGGCTTGCCTTAGGCGCGCCTTCGGCGCGCAAACGGCGCGCCCGCTGCGCCCGTCCGCTGCGCGGACGTGGATTACACATTTATGGGGGGCACGAAACGATGTCAGGGGGCGTGGCCTCTCGAGCGAGGGGCGTGGCCTAAGTGGGCGTCGCTGATGGCGGCGGTTCCCAGGTCCCGCGGCAGCGATAGAATCCGCTGCGCGGCAAATCAATGTCGTGAATGCGCCCTGGTGAAGTAGGGAGTGGGCGTTCCTTTAAAAACAACAATATGAATGAGTGACTCTCAAAAGTTAAAAACAACAGAACAGACAGGCCTACTCCCGGCTTTTCGCCTCAGGAGGAAATCGCTATCGTCTGTCCGCTTGTGCTCAGCGGCAGATATAGCGGTGTCAGGGGGCGTGGCCTCTCGAGCGAGGGGCGTGGCCTAAGTGGGCGTCGCTGATGGCGGCGGTTCCCAGGTCCCGCGGCAGCGATAGAATCCGCTGCGCGGCAAATCAATGTCGTGAATGCGCCCTGGTGAAGTAGGGAGTGGGCGTTCCTTTAAAAACAACAATATGAATGAGTGACTCTCAAAAGTTAAAAACAACAGAACAGACAGGCCTACTCCCGGCTTTTCGCCTCAGGAGGAAATCGCTATCGTCTGTCCGCTTGTGCTCAGCGGCAGATATAGCGGTGTCAGGGGGCGTGGCCTCTCGAGCGAGGGGCGTGGCCTAAGTGGGCGTCGCTGATGGCGGCGGTTCCCAGGTCCCGCGGCAGCGATAGAATCCGCTGCGCGGCAAATCAATGTCGTGAATGCGCCCTGGTGAAGTAGGGAGTGGGCGTTCCTTTAAAAACAACAATATGAATGAGTGACTCTCAAAAGTTAAAAACAACAGAACAGACAGGCCTACTCCCGGCTTTTCGCCTCAGGAGGAAATCGCTATGATGCGTTATCGTGAGACTATCGCATGGTACCGCAGTATTGTGAATACTTAGCTAACACAGGGTAATTTTCCCGAGAAAGACTGCGATGCTGAAAGTTGCGTTAGGCTAATTTTACGATAATTATCGCACGTTCTTGAGAATATCCCCCTACACCTCCCAACTAGTGAGAGGTGTAAGTGATCGATTCTATCCAGATCCCTCTTAACTTTATATAACATTGGGGCCATATTTCTCTCCACCAACTTATCTAATATTGCTTCCATTATTATTCCCAGATAGGCTGCTCAGAGAACTTGCTGTATTCCTAAAGTCTGTTCTCTCAGTACATACTACCTGTGTCTTGTCCTCGTTCAGCATATACCCTGAAAGTGTCCAAAATTGCTGTGCCAACCTTTCAATCTCACCCAGCACAGAAGTGGGATCTACAGTCACCACTGCCAAATTGTCTGCATATGCAAACACTCTATAGCCTACTTGATTCTGGATCACGGATTTAATAAGTAAGCTCCCCTCCAATGTCACTGAAAATGGGTCCATAGAAAGTGCGAATATTAGAGGGGAAAACAGACAAGCCTTCTTTCTCTTGAAATACATTTAGTCTACGATTCCAAACCTATTGCTTGTATTCAGGAAGTCTGGGTCTTATATAAAGACTTAATGGTCCTTATAAATCCTCTCCCAAACCCTTTCCACTCCAAATCTTTTCATAAAAATCCCCATAAGATGCGGTTAAATGCCTGCCTGATATCTACAAAATCAGCCCTAAGGGGGTCTTATAAGCTTCAGCCAGATTTAATAGCACAACCACTTGTCTAATATGGTCCACTGTACCTCTACGGGGGAAAAACCCATGTTCACTATATGAGACTAAGGGCGAAATGGCCCTGCCTAATTTGTTTGCCAACACCTTAGCATAGATTTTTCCATTGCAGTGTAGCAGTGAAGTTAGTCTAAATGACCCGGAGAGTAGGGCTGGCCTGTCAATCTTCTTAAATATCACTATATCCACTGCTTCCCGGGAGGAAGGAATCTGACCTTGTTGTGCCTCTTGGAATGTTAACAACATATCCTGCTGTCGTTCTTGAAAGAATGTTTTAAAACATTTCAATGGAAGGGTATCTGGGCCGGCAGCTTGTCTTATAGCCAGAGAGTTTATAGCTTCTGAAATCTGCTTCATTGACATCAGAGACTCAAGGGTTGCTTGATCCTCTTTATTTAACCTAGCTCTTTTAAAGCCTTGAAAGAAGTCAACATATACCTCGCCCAGAGGTTCTAGATCCTCAAGATACAAAGCTTCATAAAACTCTTTAAAAAGCTTCTAATGTTAACCAGCTGATTAAATTACACTCCCCAGATGTAGTGCTGTTACAGGAGATGCATCTGATTGGTAATCGTTGTATTGCGCTGCATAGGGGGGGTATAAGTTGGCGGCTCATACCGGATTTACCACGGGGTCTAGGGGGGTGGGTATCCTAGTTAGGAACTCCTTCCCACTGACCATACAGGCCACTTGGGCAGACAAACGAGGCAGATACATTGGCATCTCTGGGTGTGGGAGGGGAGGACACTTACTTTTCTGTCTGTATATGTCCTGCCGACCCTGCAGGCTGATACCTTTAGAGATCTGTGCAACATTGTTTTAACTTTGCCCGTGGGGATGTTGATTGTGGGGGGAGATTTCAACACTGTGATGAATGGTGAGATGGATAGGCACCCTGCCCGAACTCTGCCGCCGTCTCGGCGGTGGGTGTCTGATTTTGTTGAAACCACTGGACTGGTGGATGGGTGGCGACTTAGGAACCCAGGGGAAACACACTACACACACACTTCTGCTGCGCATCACTCCCTCTCAAGAATAGATTATGTCTTGGTACCAGCATTGCAGGTGGCGGGGATCCGAGAGGTGCGACACCTGGGTAGGGGGATCTCGGTTCACTCGCCGATCTGGCTTAGCGTGGTGGTGGGACAGAGAGATGTGAGTAGGATTGCCCCCATAAACGCATGGCATCTAAGAGATCGGCCATAAAAAAAGAGATTGCGCAGATCACAGAATAATGTGGGAACGGTTGAGTCGCAGTGCTCCCTGTGGGAGGCATACAAGACCGTGGTCCGGGGGGAAGTTATATCTCTGATGGCAGAAAAGAAGAAAAAGGGTCGGGCAGAGGTGGACAGAGTGGAGGCGGAGCTCTCGCTCTTGGAAGGGTAGGAGCTGAGAAATGACACCCCAGAAGGGGCACACCGTTTGAGGCTCCTTCGGGATGAATATAGGGGCCTGGCAAGAGATAGGGCCAAGGAGAAGCATGCTGACACTCAAAGCAGAATTTACGAACATGGTGATAAAGCTGGAAAGCTGATTGCGTGGTTGGAGAGGGGTGAGCGGGCATCACGGTTAGTACCGGAGTTGCAGACTGCAAGCATGGGTAGAATTACAGATCCGCAGCAGAGAGCAGATGCTTTCTCGTCTCACTATAGAGCAGTGTACAAGGCCGCAGATACATACACGGAGGCTGAGAATGCAGATATGATACAAGACATACAGATGCCCATTCTGTCGGAGGAGGACAGGATGTTTTTGGACTCCCCCTTCACGAGCGACGGGGTTGCACAAGCTATTAGAGGGGTGCACTCTGGGAATGCCACCGTCCAAATGGAATCCCCATAGAACTGTATATATTAAATTCAAACAAATTAGCGCCGTTTCTCCATGACATGCTCGTTGAGAGCAAGGAAAGGAGTCAGCTCCCATATGATCAGTGCGTAGCCAATATAGTGGTTATCTACAAGGACGGTAAACCCAAGACAGAGTGCACATCCTATCGACCAATCTTATTTTTAAATGCAGAGCTGAAGGTACTCGCGAAACTGCTGGCGACCAGATTGATGGGGGTTATTACGACCTTGATCCACCCGGATCAGTCTGGCTTTATGCCTCGCCGTAACACTGGGCATCACGGTTAGTACCGGAGTTGCAGACTGCAAGCATGGGTAGGATTACAGATCCGCAGCAGATAGCAGATGCTTTCTCGTCTCACTATAGAGCAGTGTACAAGGCCGCAGATACATACACAGAGGCTGAGAATGCGGATATGATACAAGACATACAGATGCCCATTTTGTCAGAGGAGGACAGGATGTTTTTGGACTCCCCCTTCACAAGCGACGAGGTTGCACAAGCTATTAGAGGGGTGCACTCTGGGCAGGCCAACGGCCCGAACGGAATCCCCATAGAACTGAATAAATTAAATTCAAACAAATTAGCGCCGTTTCTCCGTGACTTGCTCGTTGAGAGCAAGGAAAGGAGTCAGCTCCCATATGATCAGCGCGTAGCCAAAACAGTGGTTATCTACAAGGACGGTAAACCCAAGACAGAGTGCACATCCTATCGGCCAATCTTACTTTTAAATGCAGAGCTGAAGGTACTCGCGAAACTGCTGGCGACCAGATTGATGGGGGTTATTACGACCTTGATCCACCCGGATCAGTCTAGCTTTATGCCTCGCCGTAACACTGGGCATCACGGTTAGTACCGGAGTTGCAGCCTGCAAGCATGGGTAGGATTACATATCCGCAGCAGATAGCAGATGCTTTCTCGTCTCACTATAGAGCAGTGTACAAGGCCGCAGATACATACTCAGAGGCTGAGAATGCGGATATGATACAAGACATACAGATGCCCGTTCTGTCGGAGGAGGACAGGATGTTTTTGGACTCCCCCTTCACGAGCGACGAGGTTGCACAAGCTATTAGAGGGGTGCACTCTGGGCAGGCCACCGGCCCGAACGGAATCCCCATAGAACTGTATAAATTAAATTCAAACAAATTAGCGCAGTTTCAACATGACTTGCTCGTTGAGAGCAAGGAAAGGAGTCAGCTCCCATATGATCAGCGCGTAGCCAATATAGTGGTTATCTACAAGGACGGCAAACTCAAGACAGAGTGCACATCCTATCGGCCAATCTCACTTTTAAACGGGGAGCTGAAGGTACTCGCAAAACTGCTGGCGACCAGATTGGTGGGGGTTATTACGACCTTGATCCACCCGGATCAGTCTGGCTTTGTGCCTCGCCGTAACACTGCCCTCAACATAGGGAGGCTGCATGGTATTCTGGCTGGGGCGTCGCATATACACGAACCAGCGGCCCTGTTATCACTGGACGCTACCATGGCTTTCGATAGAGTTGAGTGGCCTTATTTATTTGCAGTCTTGAGAAAGGTGGGTATCGGACAGGAATATATCGCTTGGATCCGCCTTTTGTATGCGAATCCCCTCACCAGGGTAGTGGTGAACAACCACAAATCGGACGATTTCCCTCTGGGAAGGGGCACCCGGCAGGGATGTCCTCTTTCCCCATTTTTGGTTGCATTGGCACTTGAGCCGCTGGCTGTGTGGGTCCGATGGGACAGGACGATTAGGGGGCTGCGCTGGATACTCGACTGGGAGGATAAAATCTCGCTCTACGCGATGACATTCTGCTCTATCTTACTACCCCCAGGGAGTCCCTAATTAACTTTCTGGATGTCCTGGCCATATTCGGGAGATAGTCGGGCTTCACCATTAATTGGGCGAAGTCGGTATTGTTTGTGATCAGTGGTGAACCCCCGGCCATTCCGAGCTCCTGCCCGTTACAGGTGGAGTGGGTTGGTTTTCGATATTTGGGATTATATGTGACCCTAGACCCGAAGCTACAACATGACAATAATCTGGGGTCCCCTTTGCTTAGACTCTGGCGTGATGTGGCGAGATGGAAAGAGTTGCCGCTTTCCCTGTTGGGTTGAGATGTACTGTTTAAAATGATGGCTCTCCCCCGTTTCTTGTATGTGCTCCAAAATACAATGGACCCGGTACCCCCCTCATATTTCAAAGAAATTGAGTCCCTCCAGCGCCTGCTCTTATGGGAGGGCAGACCGCATATTGCATTCTCCAAGCTCACGCTACCCTGGTACGATGGAGGGATCGGCCTGCCTGACCTCCGGAAATACTACTGGGCCTCCCAGCTGGCGGCGATTAACTATGCGATTTATGGATCGCCTCTGGACACCGGGTACGCAATAGAGAGAGGACAGATGCCGGGTGGGGATTATACTAGAGCCCTCTGTGCCAGGAAGGGCCGGTTTTCCCTTGTTGGGCCGGCGACGCATGCGGTTCAGGTGTGGCATGCGGCTAATCAATATCTCAAGTGGGATGGGAAAGTTACATTGGCTACCCTGTTGTGGAGCTCGGAGGGTCTGGGTAGCCTGTGGAAGTCGAAGAGCTTTGACGGATGGGATCTTATTGGGATCTCGCGCGTAAAAGACATGTGGGGCAAGGACGGGTTTCTTACATTTGAAGCCCTACAGGAGAGTTATCAGCTGCAAGAGAGCGAGAGGTTCCAGTACCTTCAGGTTCGACATGCCCTACGGGAAAATATACCCCGAGGTACCACGCCCTCAGAGGCTTCCCTGTTAGAGGATGGGGTGCTGGACGGTCATCTACCGGCTAAGACCATTTCCTTGATCTATAAAAAACTGATTAACCACACAGAGGATCCGTTAGTAAAAATCAGAGAGCAATGGGGCGCTGACGGTCTAGAATTAGATGATGAAGACTGGAGGGAGGCAGTGTCTTCCCCGAAAGTAGTGGCTATCCAAATGAGACTGAGATTGGTGCAATTAAAAATCCTGCACCGGGTCTACTTACAGGGCCTAGGCTGGTGCGAATGGGTCTGGCGGAGGATGGGCAGTGTCGGCACGGATGCGGAGAAACCGGAACATTCATGCATGTCTTATGGCACTGCACCGAAATACAGAAATACTGGGCCAAGATCCACAATAGGTTTCAAGAGGTGTTGGTAGTGGAAGTGTTGCTGGATACCCGATGCTGTGTCCTGAATGTTTGGGAACCTACTGATCTAACGGCACACGGGAAGCTGTGGGTGACTCTGGGATGCATGATCGCTAAACGTAACATTGCGCAGTTGTGGGGCTCTAGCCAGGTGCCACAGGTGGGGAAATGGATGGAAGATTTGGATTGGTGCATGTTTAGGGAAAGATCGGTGTATGTGGCCAGGGGTCGACCCGGGAAATGGGGGGAAATCTGGGGCGCTTGGAATAGCTACAGAGGTGATATATGTACCCCCCCAATCGTACACACGGCTGAAGTGGTGTTGGAATCTCATGATCCCTGAGAAAATCCTAATGTAAATTCTTGGTTGGGAAAGTATACATGATTAGTAATGGCATTATGGTCACCTGAAGCATTTATGTTGTATTGTTAATAAAAAAATTTAAAAAAATAAAAAAAAGCTTCTAATGGGGTTTAGACAATTCATTCCCCTGGACAAATGTATATCCATTATTCCCCTTCTGGCCTCCTTCTTTCTAATCCTCTTAGCTAGCAGTCTATCAGCAGCCTCTCCATATTCATAGAATTCCAATGATCTAGGCACATTGACTGGGGTAGGACCAGAAATCCTAATGAAGGATACCTTTGCACAATTAATGTGTCTTTTCCCTCACACTGTCTTGGTGTACTCTAACATATGCCAAAGGCAAAAATGAAAGTGGTCAAACCAATTCTGTCCACAGATTGACAATCCAGGAAACATGTTAATAAAAGAGTTTCTGCATTCCTCTGAGAGCATAACATGGGCTCTATCTACAAGAACAACCTGCGTTTTGATATTCATGAAATCTATAGAAGTGATAGAGTGTACTTTACAGATGAAGGCAACAGAATGTTTCTTATTGACCTAAAACTCTGCATTAAAACGTTTGTGTAGCTCTCACATACTCACAGTAAATCCAAAGGCTCTTATCAGAGCCCACCTCTTGCCCCAAATATTGTATTTTTGGGAAATTATTCATGAATATGCCACAAATATGCAAACCAAAAGCAGGCATTCACTATCCAACACCACATTCAACATTTATAACTCAAAAATGCATTCCAAATTTGTATGTGTGAGTGAATGGGTGTATAAGAGCATGTATGAATGAGTGATTGGGTGCATCAGTGCAAGTATTGCAGGGTGAATGGATGTATCAGTGTCTTAATGGTGAGTGAATGGGTGTATAAATGGTTATATAGGGGACTGATTGGATGAATCAGTGCATTTATCAGTGAGTGAATGGGTGCATTAGTGTTTATATCTCTGAGTATATGACTGGGTGAATGTGCCTATGGGTGAGTGATTGGGTGCATTAGTGCTTGTATGGGTGAGTGAATGGGTGCATCAGTATATGATTGTGTGAGTCATTTGGTGCATCATATGCCTGTTTGGATGAGTTAATATGTGCATCAGAGCATGTATGTGTCAGTGAATGGATGCAGAAGTTCATGCATCTGTGAGTGATTAGGTGCATCAGTGTCTGTATGGGTGAGTGCTTGTGTGTATTAGTGTCTGTATGTGTGAGTCACTGGGAACATTGGTGCCTGTATATGTGAGTAAACAGGTGCATCACTATCTGTATGGGTGAGGGATTGAATGCATCAGTGCATATATGTGTAAGTGATTGGGTACATCAGTGCATATATGGGCGAGTCATTGGGTGCATCAGTATTTGTATCGGTGAGTGACTGGGTGCCTCAGTGTGTCTAAGGGTGAGTGAATAGGTGCATCATTATATGTATGTGTGAGAGAATACTTGCTTCAGCGTCTGTATGGGTTAGTGGTTGAGTGCATCATTGTCTGTATCTGTAAGTGATTTGGTGCATCAGTGCCTGATTGGTTGAGTGATTGGTTCCATTTGTGTATGTAAGAGTGAGTGAATGGGTGAATAAATGCTTTTATGAGTGGGGGTTTGGGTATTTCAGTGTATGTATTTGTGAGTGAATGCATGCATCAGTGTCTGCATGGATGAGTGAATGGGTGCATCAGTGAGTGTATGGGTGAGTGAATGGGTGGATGAATGCTTGCATAGATGAGTGCTTGGGTGTATCAGTGTATTTATGTGTGAATGAGTGATAGGGTTCATGAGTACATGTATGTGTGAGTGATTGCGTTCATCAGTGTCTGTTTGTGTAAGTGAATGAGTGTGTCAGTTTCTGCATGGTTGAGTGAATGAGTGGATGCATGCATCTATGAATGAGGATTCGGGCATATCAGTGTATGAATCCATGCATCAGTGTCTGTATGTGAAAGTGAATGGGTGCATCAGTGTGTGCATGGGTGAGTGAATGGGTGGATGAATGCTTCTATGAATGAGGGTTTGGGTATATCAGTGTATGTATGTGTAAGTGAATTCATGCATCAGTGTCTGTATGGGTAAGTGATTGGTTTTGTCAGTGGCTGTATGCGTGAGTGAATGTGTGCATCAGTGTGTGCATGGGTGAATGATTTTGTGCATCACTCTATGTACATTTGTGAGTAAGTCATGGTCTGAGTGGTTCTATGAGTGCCTCTCTGATTCTGCCAATGGGTCCATAAAATGGGTGGGTGCCTCTGTGACTGCATTATTGCTTATCACCTACTTTTTTATTGTTGCCAACACTCACAAATACTTCACAACGTTACATGGGGGGGGGGGCCATGCTGACGGTCACAAAGTATTTGCGCATATCTTATGTTGTGACCACAGGAAGATTTTAAATTCATAACTTATCTCAGTAACTGGCGTTTATGTTAAACAGTGGGTCAGGGTACCTATATCCTGAACCCTTATCCATCTTTCAGATTTATTTTCAGCCTCCGAGGAACTGTCTCTTGTACTTTGATTTAGCTCACCAAATCACAGCATTCCTGTTTGCAGGTGCATCCACGATTAATCACGAAACCATTGCAAGCGATCCACCACCATATATATATATCTATCTTTTATCACTCAAATTTTTCTCCGAATACTGAACACATTTACACCAAATAACAAAAAGCACAATCTGTGATAGCCTCTTCTTCTGAGTGCAATGGTCGAAGGTTCAAGGGGGAAAGATGTATCCCAATGCACATTCAGCTAACCTACTTTCATGGGCTTTATGATCAACTAGAGCCCTAAAATATTGAAAAGAGTACAAATTAATGTGTGTAGGTATTGAGGCGGACTCAGATGTCAAACAGGGCGTACATTAGTATTATAAGAAACATCCTCTCAACCAGATAAGACCCAACAACTCTGACCATGGGGCTTCCCTCAGTACAGGCACCACATTTGCCAGACCACAGGAGGTTCACTAGTTCTACATCTCACCAGCAGACTGCACTAATTCCCTGCACCAAGCTGGTTAGCCAGGTTCTGAGCTGGGATGGTGCAGTGAGCTAAAAAACGGTGATGGATCAAGCCCTGATCTTTTGACTGGGTAGGAGTGTTCTGCTTAATTCAGATACTCTCTCCATCACCACCCCCTTTATGAATCGTTTTGGCCACCACAAGTGTGGAAGGGTATGCTCAGATGTGAGTCCCTTGCTCACTGCACCATCAGGATTCAAGCAAGCTGGGCCGAAGACGGCTGTAATGCCAGAAACCGGTCCCCGGAAGCTTGTTTCCTTTCCAGTAAAGAATTGGCTTGGTAGTTTGGTCTGCCCTGTTCCCATGATGCACAGGGTCAGACTAATTTGCATGTAGCCAGGTTCTGAGCTGGGATGGTGCAGTGAGCTAAAAAACGGTGATGGACCAAGCCCTGATCTTTTGACTGGGTAGGAGTGTTCTGCTTAATTCAGATACTCTGTCCATCACCACCCCCTTTATGAATCGTTTTGGCCACCACAAGTGTGGAAGGGTATGCTCAGATGTGAGTCCCTTGCTCACTGCACCATCAGGATTCAAGCAAGCCGGGCCGAAGACGGCTGTAATGCCAGAAACCGGTCCCCGGAAGCTTGTTTCCTTTCCAGTAAAGAATTGGCTTGGTAGTTTGGTCTGCCCTGTTCCCATGATGCACTGGGCCAGGGTCAGACTAATTTGCATGTAGCCAGGTTCTGAGCTGGGATGGTGCAGTGAGCTAAAAAACGGTGATGGATCAAGCCCTGATCTTTTGACTGGGTAGGAGTGTTCTGCTTAATTCAGATACTCTGTCCATCACCACCCCCTTTATGAATCGTTTTGGTCACCACAAGTGTGGAAGGGTATGCTCAGATGTGAGTCCCTTGCTCACTGCACCATCAGGATTCAAGCAAGCCGGGCCGAAGACGGCTGTAATGCCAGAAACCGGTCCCCAGAAGCTTCTTTCCTTTCCAGTAAAGAATTGGCTTGGTAGTTTGGTCTGCCCTGTTCCCATGATGCACTGGGCCAGGGTCAGACTAATTTGCATGTAGCCAGGTTCTGAGCTGGGATGGTGCAGTGAGCTAAAAAACGGTGATGGATCAAGCCCTGATCTTTTGACTGGGTAGGAGTGTTCTGCTTAATTCAGATACTCTGTCCATCACCACCCCCTTTATGAATCGTTTTGGCCACCACAAGTGTGGAAGGGTGTGCTCAGATGTGAGTCCCTTGCTCACTGCACCATCAGGATTCAAGCAAGCCGGGCCGAAGACGGCTGTAATGCCAGAAACCGGTCCCCTGAAGCTTGTTTCCTTTCCAGTAAAGAATTGGCTTGGTAGTTTGGTCTGCCCTGTTCCCATGATGCACCCATGATGCACTGGGCCAGGGTCAGACTAATTTGCATGTAGCCAGGTTCTGAGCTGGGATGGTGCAGTGAGCTAAAAAACGGTGATGGATCAAGCCCTGATCTTTTGACTGGGTAGGAGTGTTCTGCTTAATTCAGATACTCTGTCCATCACCACCCCCTTTATGAATCGTTTTGGTCACCACAAGTGTGGAAGGGTATGCTCAGATGTGAGTCCCTTGCTCACTGCACCATCAGGATTCAAGCAAGCCGGGCCGAAGACGGCTGTAATGCCAGAAACCGGTCCCCAGAAGCTTCTTTCCTTTCCAGTAAAGAATTGGCTTGGTAGTTTGGTCTGCCCTGTTCCCATGATGCACTGGGCCAGGGTCAGACTAATTTGCATGTAGCCAGGTTCTGAGCTGGGATGGTGCAGTGAGCAAAAAATCGGTGATGGATCAAGCTCTGATCTTTTGACTGGGTAGGAGTGTTCTGCTTAATTCAGATACTCTGTCCATCACCACCCCCTTTATGAATCGTTTTGGCCACCACAAGTGTGGAAGGGTATGCTCAGATGTGATTCCCTTGCTCACTGCACTATCAGGATTCAAGCAAGCCGGGCCGAAGACGGCTGTAATGCCAGAAACCGGTCCCCAGAAGCTTGTTTCCTTTCCAGTAAAGAATTGACTTGGTAGTTTGGTCTGCCCTGTTCCCATGATGCACTGGGCCAGGGTCAGACTAATTTGCATGTAGCCAGGTTCTGAGCTGGGATGGTGCAGTGAGTTAAAAAACGGTGATGGATCAAGCCCTGATCTTTTGACTGGGTAGGAGTGTTCTGCTTAATTCAGATACTCTTTCCATCACCACCCCCTTTATGAATCGTTTTGGCCACCACAAGTGTGGAAGGGTATGCTCAGATGTGAGTCCCTTGCTCACTGCACCATCAGGATTCAAGCAAGCCGGGCCGAAGACGGCTGTAATGCCAGAAACCGGTCCCCGGAAGCTTGTTTCCTTTCCAGTAAAGAATTGGCTTGGTAGTTTGGTCTGCCCTGTTCCCATGATGCACTGGGCCAGGGTCAGACTAATTTGCATGTAGCCAGTTTCTGAGCTGGGATGGTGCAGTGAGCTAAAAAACGGTGATGGATCAAGCCCTGATCTTTTGACTGGGTAGGAGTGTACTGCTTAATTCAGATACTCTGTCCATCACCACCCCCTTAATGAATCGTTTTGGCCACCACAAGTGTGGAAGGGTATGCTCAGATGTGAGTCCCTTGCTCACTGCACCATCAGGATTCAAGCAAGCCGGGCCGAAGACGGCTGTAATGCCAGAAACCGGTCCCCGGAAGCTTGTTTCCTTTCCAGTAAAGAATTGGCTTGGTAGTTTGGTCTGCCCTGTTCCCATGATGCACTGGGCCAGGGTCAGACTAATTTGCATGTAGCCAGGTTCTGAGCTGGGATGGTGCAGTGAGCTAAAAAACGGTGATGGATCAAGCCCTGACCTTTTGACTGGGTAGGAGTGTTCTGCTTAATTCAGATACTCTGTCCATCACCACCCCCTTTATGAATCGTTTTGGCCACCACAAGTGTGGAAGGGTATGCTCAGATGTGAGTCCCTTGCTCACTGCACCATCAGGATTCAAGCAAGCCGGGCCGAAGACAGCTGTAATGCCAGAAACCGGTCCCCGGAAGCTTGTTTCCTTTCCAGTGAAGAATTGGCTTGGTAGTTTGGTCTGCCCTGTTCCCATGATGCACTGGGCCAGGGTCAGACTAATTTGCATGTAGCCAGGTTCTGAGCTGGGATGGTGCAGTGAGCTAAAAAACGGTGATGGATCAAGCCATGATCTTTTGACTGGGTAGGAGTGTTCTGCTTAATTCAGATACTCTGTCCATCACCACCCCCTTTATGAATCGTCCAAGCTGGGTTTCAGCATTGATCTTGACAAATTCCTCTACCAAACAGTGAATCCCCACTATCTGTGGGAGGCCGGAATATGTGGTGAGCACACTCGGGTAGCGTTAAGAAAATGTGGGCCTGATTTGAAATTCATTAGACAAGTTACTCCATCACAAATCTGACAGATATACCATCTCCTGTGTTACCAATGCCATTGGATATACTGCACTTTTAATTAGGTGGATGGAATAGCCATTATGTTTGTGACAGAATAACCCATGCTAAAGCAGGTCCTTGGTTCTTTACTAGTATAATAATTTAAAAATGCTAAGCTTTTTTTTAAATGGGCATACTAACAACAGAATAAGAACATTCATTTGCCTTTATTTCTTGCAATTGAAAACAGAAAAAAACTTTTAATATCCAGAGGAATGTGCAAACAATAGAAATACCCCAGAGAAAATTGGAGTCATAATCTTCTGTAGCTGAAACCACAAGTTATTCCAGACTTGCAGGAAAAACAGCAAAAGGGATAACTAAGAATCTTTAAGTTTTAACAGTTTCCAAATCTTTGAAATTACACTCTTAGGTAATTGAACCAAATTCCCTACACGTTGTTTTCTTTTCATTGCCTGCCTAAGGTATGGTTCATACGTGGGCACAATTAATGCTTTAGAGAAGGGGGGGCACATTAGAGACAGCACTAGTACGTCCAATAAAAAATACTACGAGTTTTATGAAAATCTGAATGAAAGGGCAGAAAGTAGAGCACATATAATTCAAAGCCCCCATACTATATGTGTAATAGTCAGAATTAAGGCTTGCTGCTTTGCAGCTCTTTGACTGCTGTGAGCCTGGACACAGATGAGTGAAGTCTGGAAGCTGTCTTAGAAAGACAGCTTTCTATAATAAAACAACAAAATCTGTGTAATGAAACAAGGCCCAAATTAATTTAGGTTTTGGTCGGTGTTGCGTCAGTTTTATGCCACAGCCCTGATGCAAAATTTATTTTGGAATTTACTAAGCCAAGCTAATCTAGTTAGTGTGGATTTGTGTGGGGAAACAACCTTTACAACGCAAACATTACATTGCCCTACACTTACAACACAGTCATTCTATCGCAGCATCCTTTGCAACGCATGTCACTACAATGCAGGCAATACAACGCATGACACTACATTGCATGAACCTACATCGCATGTCACTACAATGCAGGCATTACAACGCATAACATTACAAGGCATAGTACCCCTACACTATCCAAAACTTACCCTACTGTTGCATCCCCTGGAGTTAGAACAGTAATTTTTACCCCTATACTATCCAACACTTACCCTACTGTTGCACCCCCTGGAGTTAGAATAGTAATTTGTACCCCTACACTATCCAACACTTACCCTACTTTTGCGCTCCCTGGAGTTAGAATAGTAATTTTTACCCCCATACTATCCAATACTTACTTTAAACACAATGTAATAGTATGTGTTGTAAAGGTATGTGTTGTAAAGGTATAATGCGATGTAATGGAATGCGTTGTAAAGGTAGTTTCTAAAAATGCGATGTATTGTCATGTGATGTAATGGAGTGCGTTGTAAAGGATGTTGCGGTGTAAAAACTGCGTTGTAAAGGCATGCGTTGTAAATGTATGCGTTGTAACATCATACATTCCTTTGTATGGGTTAGTAAATTCGAAGTAATGCAAGGCAGTGCATAGGTTTGCGTTGGAGAAGGTTTCCATGGGTGGAACATGTGCATTCCCATGCACCCACCCATGGATTGCGACGCAATCTCAGATTTTACTGAAATGAGTCAATCTGGGATTGCGCCAAAAAACCATGCCTACCTGAATCAGGCCCAACAAGGAAAAATATCTTTATTTCTTCCTGTTACCTGCTCTTTCTATAGTACATTGACATAGATATTGAAATCATACTTCAAACACATATTTTCTTATCACGTGTGGGGAAGCACTCTATACACATAGGAACATTAAACTCTTTAGCAGAAATCACGGCATTAGGACTGAAATACTACTTCGGCCTTAGCCGAGATGTGATTGTCACTCAATCAAGGCAAACAATAGCTGAAGGGGGTTTACCCAAAGCCCTCCATATTTTGACAATTGTTCCTTGGCTGGCATCATAAGAAAAAAGAGCTTGCAAAAAAGAAGCAATACATATGATTGAGCTAAATAAACCACCAATCACATTAATTTAGGAATGTAAAGTAACAAACACTCCCCTCACACATCTGATTATTGAAAAATTGAAAATTTCAGTTGGCACATGCACTTCTGAGTGTTATTCGAATGTGTGCCTGAGATCTTGTGGGACAATGTGTACCAAAATTTTTCCTTTCAAATTTCTCACAATGGTAGATTAGGATTATCTTTTTAAAATCTCTTTCTTAATGTACCTTCAGAAACACAAAACAAAATGCCTTAGAGAGGTTCTATTTTCACTTTTCTTGGGAACTTATTAAGTCTGATTATTAAAAAACTTGTTTTCGAACAGTCAGTCCTCCCTACCATTAAGATTTTGTATTGACTTCTCTCTGTTGTTTGGTTGGTTTATGACCTACTTTTTTTCAATTTTCATAATTAGCAATTTAGAGGTGTGCTGGGTTTGCCTTTGAACGGGCTTCAAACTGTAACCTAACATAATGAATAAACCAAAAAGAAGTAACACTCACTAGATTTTTGGTAGCTTTCAGGTAAGAAATTAGAGGATTAGTTGAGGGGGGTGGGAATTCAACTCAATTATAAATTCACATTCTTTTTCAGGCTGAATCACAAATGTCAATAAATAAACCTGTGGTTAACCCTCTCAGAGCTTGATACAAAGCAGTTGGCCCTAATGTAGAGGCAAAAAATAAAATGTAAACACAACACAAGACAAATTCAAAACCATTTTGGGAAAATAGAGAATATTTTAATAAATAAAATAACACTAAATTAACAAAAATTCAATAAGTAGAACGGAGATATGAATTGTTAAAATGTGGATTACAGATAGCGCAAACAAACACAAAGCACAAACTGATATCTGGTTGCTTTATACTGGGTCAAAGTCAAAAAAGCAGTCTGACCACGATGGAGAAAAGGTCCAATACAGACACCAGATTTGTTCTGGTGGAATTCTGATTTAGAAACTTTACTTCAGAAAAAGTGGCAAACAAGTTGGCGAGGCAAACTGGGTCTGAAGCAGGGCTAGACCTCGGCGAGTGGTTGAAGAGGAAAACCCTGAATGGGCAAAGTCCAATTCTTTGCCCAGGAAAGTCAAAACATCAATAGGCTTCGGCATAGTGAATCACTATTCATTCGGACATAGAACCTTTCTGGAAGTCAGATCTCTTTCAGCGGGAAAAAACAGCTGGTTGAATCTGACTGCCATAATGTCGGGAGCTTCGGCTCGACATTGGTCCCTGTCTCCCACTGGTTCTCTGGAGGAAAAGTTGGTCAAAATGTTCAAAGTCCCAGCTTTTTCAGTTTAGGTGTGTGTAAATTCTACCATGTTTAAAAGAGAGAGCACAATCACTTTACTACTGGTTGGCAGGAGTAAAGTGTGTAGAGTCCCACAGCCAACAAAAACTGGTTCTGCTAAATAAGGCGAAAATATGGGGGTATGCTGCACAAAAGATTGTCATTTCCAACAGCAGGTCTTCTGAGTACTTTACTAGCTATTCACCAGGTGGGCTTGTCAGCGGTGTAATGTTACGTAAAGAAATATCTGTGTCTCCTTTAGATGTCTTAGTTCTCCTTCAAAATACAAAGCTCGTCATCTTTTTTACTTTTGTTTTAGAATTGTTGCTATTATAGATCTTGTTTGCTTTTAACTGTCACTAACTTTGAGGTTTTTTGGGGACAGTAAGCTTGGCTTTCCAGTAACAGAAATAAAAGAATCTGACGAATTAAAATGCTTTGCCAGTGAGGCACATCCACCAAGATGAGGTGAGCAAGAGATGTTCACACTTCATTGATCTTATAGAAAAAGTGTGTGTTAGCCGGTGGGTGTAGCCTAAATACCACCCCAAGATGGCTGCCAAGAACTGGAGGGTCTTGCAATATCTTGCTTCCAACATGTAGTGAGAGGACATGCTTTCAAAAAGAAACCACCATCTTTAGCTTTGTGGGCCCTCTGGGGTTTATTACTCCACAAATGGAAGTCACAGAGATCCTAAGGCAGGGAAGGGCATAGGGGTGACGGAACAGGGGTCCTGAAGTGGGTACATGTATGTGGGGAAACCTGGACTTGGCACATGGGCGGAATCCTAGGTCAAAAACAAAGCAGGTAGAGATAAAGGAAAATATGAGTGATGGAGAAACAAATGTGCAGGATTATAATGCAGTCCAGGGAGGGTGCGACAGGGGACTCAATTTGTTTTTTCTAATATGTATCCACTTCTCCAACTGATGCACAAAAAACAATAGGAAACAGTACTAGATGAGTGATTTTACTCACATAAAATAATTAAAATGAGTAATGTGGAAAAAACATCTAAATATTACCATCAAAACATATGCAATTAATCCTCTTTTGAGAACCAGTCTCTAAGCAAACATCTGGTCACCCTACTGTTTGGCCTTGTAGAAAAGGTGTTCCACTAACGAAAGTAGATCACTCCTTTCTGGCTTTAGTTGAGGAATTATCGCATCATGATTGCACCTACTTGCCGTTTCTGTTAATGCAACACTGACTTTTCCAAAGCACAGATGCTGTGTAACATTTTGCCCCTGTGGGCTTGTGATGAAGTTGGTATTGCACTATGGCATCTTTGATGGTTCCAAACACATGGCGCTTGTGGTCTGACCACTGCCTGCTTCCACCCAGTTTGGGATTCGGGGCGTGATGTCTCGAAATCCAGAGTAACTTTCTATATTGGCTGATCCTCTGGTGCGCACGCATGCAAAAAGTGTTCTATCTGCCAGGAGTTGGAGTTATTTTAACATTTAGGTGACAGGAAAAGCCAAAAGCGTGTTTCAGGTTTGTGTGTTATTATCTGTTAGTGTCGTTATTGTAGTATCTAACTTTTCTAGCCTTCAAGTAACTAAATGGCGTCATTCATCCTGAATTCAGTACTTCATTACCAAACGACATGCAGTCTTATGGTTGGGCGCCCTCATGAGTCTAGTTTGGATTTACTATACTGTAAATGATATTCTAAAATATTACAAGCACACTTACCTCCCATGTCGGCTGTTTTCCTCATGCATGCCAGAATGTCCATACCAGGGGCCCTATTATGTTTGCGCCCGGGCAATCTTAAAACAGGTACGCCAGGTGCAAACAGGGAAAGGGCACCCCATGAAATGGAATGCACAGTCCCCAGGCTGCTTTGAAGCCGCTCCGTGTTTTCATAGTACAGGTGGCAAACCGCAAACCGGCTGCACTTTTAAAGGGGATTAGAGATCACCATGCAGGCACGTGCAGTCAGTGACTGGAGCTACCTGCAATGGGATGTCTGCGGGGGGGGGGGTCTATCGGACCCTCACTTGTCCCTCCAGAGGGCTGCCATCAGGAGGTGCACTCACAGTGAACCACCTTTTAGATGGGGCACTGCCAGTGTGTCTTCTCAGAGCTTGCTTGCCTCTGCGCTGGCGTCTGTAATACAGCGCGGGCTCAGAAACAAAGTGATTCCCTCATTTGCATGGGGCACATCCCCATGCAAATGATGGATCTGCCCTGAAGATAGTGCTGGCGCTTTATGTGTGCTAACACTATCAGTATTACAGAAGGGGTCGCACAAGCATCTTCGGCCCCTTCTGTAATACCAAAGTGCCACGGGGGAGTGCAAAGCGGGCGCACACGCCCGTTGCACCCTTGGGTCACTTATGTAATATGGCCCCAGGTGGTCCATGCACTGCCTCTTGTAGGAGAGAAACCAGCAGGCACCCATTATCCATTAGTGTTAGGGTAGGGAAATTTACGTTGGAGTGCAATCACCTTTCTCACTTTATTCATAAACTTTGGTAGCAAGCTTCCCCATGGCACTAGGTTGATACTATCACATTTGTAAGTTCTTGCAAATCACATTGTGGCACCCCGAGGACCTCTAGCCTGTATGTGTTTTGTGCTCTGTTCTACCTTCAGTACAGTCTTATCAAACAGTGTTACTATGCCTTGAGTTGCAGTTGCAGTTGCAGTCAGCATGCTACTGTGGGTGGACTGGCAGAGCGAAGCAGAGGTGAGGTTGCCAATCAAATATGATTGTCTTCTTGTAATATTATTATTTATTAATGAGTTCTAATAGAGGGCACAGCTACCCACCAACAGGCTTCCCGGCAGCGACAGGACAAGTGAAATAATGTACTGTTTTAGAAAAAATGGTTAGTTTTTAATTGCTTGCTAAAATTTATTAAAAATGTATTTAATCTAAGATGAATAGGGAGGGAGTTCCAGAGCTTGGAAACTAGGCAATGTGGAGCATAGGAACCCACAATCCAAGGAGCAAGTCCAAAGTCTTATAAGTGCTGCTGCCACATTGAGCTGACCAGACAGGACTGCCTTTAATACGAGTTACATTGTTACTCCGATTACTAGTTAAACTCTGTGGGATGGGATGGGGAATAAATGTGCAGATACAGAATTACTGTGTGGTAATTCTGTAGCAGTCGTAGTAATAATACAATGCATTTCCTAGACATATATCTTATAGAAATATCTTATAGAAATATTTACATTAGAGTAACTTCAAAAAGATAATAATACACATTACACATACACTCATCTTATAGAGTTGTACACCTAACAGTAACCTCTCAAATAGATAGAAAAGACACATTTCGATGTTATCACTTTAAAAAAGCTAAATATTCACATAGCGATACATTCTCTGTGTGGCAATTCTGTGACCACACATCTTACCTTTGCAAGCTCCCCTCTGCTGTAAAACACAAGCTCATCCCTTGCACCACCTGGACTTTTCTCTGGCAAGGGGGCATTCAAGACTTTCCCTGCCAGAACTTATCTTTCCCTTCCCTCATACTCTTCCTACTGCCTCCCTCAAACTTCACATCAGAAAGAGGCCCCTGCACCTATTTACCACCTGTGCAGATATACTGGTCGAAAATGGCCATTCGCGTCACATGGAATCTCTGCACATGTTTACTCCTAACTCATAATTAGGGCTCCCGGTTTTATGGTATTTATTTTTTTGCCATTCCCGTCCAGGGGCGGGTGGTGACATTTGAAAGTGGTGGGCCGCAAACTGATTTACACACTGCACGATATCGAGCGAGCGCAGCGAGCGAGCCCGAACCCCTTAAGGGGGGTTTGGGGGGATAACCCCCCCCCAAGAAAATTTTGAAAAAAGAGAAGAAAAAATCGTGCATTTTCCAAGCAAATTTGACAACCAATGATGAGGCAAATTTGAGAAAGCAGGAAGGTTAATAAAGCAATTGTGAAAGTGCAGTTATTACATTAATAGATGGCATAACATAGGTAGCTGCTTATACAGTATAACCACAGAGCTTCATACATTCCGTCCTATTACGCTGCTGAATTCAGACTATAAGACTTGCATGAAAATCTCAGCTCTAAGAGTAGAAGAAGTTGCACAGCAGTTGGGAGACAGCCTTTACAAAGCCCTCTGTCCCACTCGTTTTTGGTACCTTTCTGCCCCCTGTTCCACTCGTTTTTGTGCCCTTCTGCCCTCTGTCCCACTCGTTTTTGTGCCTTTCTGCCCTCTGTCCCACTCGTTTTTTGTGCCTTTCTGCCCATAAGGGGGGTTCGGAAAATTTTGAAAAAAGAGAAGAAAAATCGTGCATTTTCAAGCAAATTTGAGAAAGCAGGAAGGTTAATAAAGCAATTGTGAAAGTGCAGTTATTACATTACAAACACATGCCCACACACAGAGACACGCTTTCACATACAGACTCACACACACACCCACACATCAATCCACACACACACTCACACAGACACCCCCTCCACACACACATATCTAGATAGATTCCACTCTCCACAGTCACTACATGAGGTGCCAGCTCCCTACCACACATGCCTATTCTTTCGAAAAGGCAAATAAAGGATCTAGCATACACACACAGACACACACACACACACACACAGACACACACACTCATGCAGATTGTGTTCCTGCAGGGAGCTTGCTGTCAGGCTGTTTGAGGCCTAAGTACTTGCAGACAGTTTTTACAGTCCGTCTTTGTTTACATCTTAGATGTACCCCAAAAGTGAGCACATCCCACCAGCAAAACCGCAAAACCATAAATATTGTAGCAAGGCCAACTCTGAAGCAGTGTAGTCTTACAGGCTAAGGGAAAGATGGAAGCAGCGGGGCCCACAAAAATATGGTGGCACTGTGGCAGCCATTGTGTGCCCTTTAGTCACATTAAATTGAAGATGACTTGATTTTACTGCTTTGGCATCGGTTCTGTTTTTCTAACAACTTTCCACCTATTAACTTTTAATAAGCATTCTCTTTCACTCACACCCAAAGCACCGTAGCTTGGTAAAAAATAGGTAACGGGGGTGGTGGTCTTTTTTTGTACCTCTGTTCTGAGAGACCTCAAAGAACACTCAAGCTTCACTCCCATTGGCTGTTTGAGGTCACGCAGGACTGCTTGGAGAAAAGCATTCAGTGTCGCCCATCTAGAATTCAGTGTGTTCTGCATGGCTCTCTCACATAGCGAGCCATTAGCAGGACTCCAAATCTAATAACTCACTGCTATGACATAGCAACAGTGGGTAACAGAACCTGTTAACTAACCACTGCTGCTGCTCTTAAAGGAGCCCAAGGTTGCTCTGAGTGGGCTCTGCTGCAGCCTGTCGGGACACAGCCCCTGGGGTGAGGAGAGGGGAGGCACAGTGGCAGTAAGGGTTGGTTCCTCATGCTGGACTGTACTATGGTAATTTTAGTATTTTTTGTGTATTCAACATTTATTTAGCACAATCAGGGCCAGGGAGTAGTGTGCTCGATTATGCGGCATAAAACAGCCATGTGCAGGCCTTGGGACACCCCAAGCAGGCCTTGGGATACCCCAAGCAGGCCCGCGCCTCAGCCGCGAGGGACACATTGTCTGACACCAGCTCTCCACTCTGTACCTGGAGTGACCACTGCCAATCCCCTTGTTCTAGCTTTTCATTTCCCGCTCCCACCACCTCCCATTGGGTTAGTACCACCACTAGACAGCATTGGACCAGTACCACCCAACACAACTCTAGTAGGCCCCATAACAGTCGTGCCAGAGGGAGTGCCGGGTGTCTTTGGTTCTTCTTTTCATCCTTGCGGTTCTAGTTTTGCTGTTTTTCACATCATGAAGCGTGGACCCTGAGAAGAAAGTCCCATTGAATGACCTGCACTTGGAGGACATGGGGACCCTCTGGGTCCCACCTCACTCCGGGTCATGGCGGACACCGTCTTCATTCCTGAACTTTTCACCACCAAATCTTCGATTCTAGGTATGTTCGCCTAGGTCAGTGGAAGAAAATAAGACTACAACACCCAGAATGCATCATGCTATTACATTGAAGTCCTTGCAAAAAACAACAAGTGATGGACTGAATGTGGATCAATGTCACACACTCCCCCAGTCAAAAGATCTGGGCCCAAATCCATCGTTTTTTTGCACTCCACACCACCCTGGGTCAGATAATGGCTTTATGCAAATCAGCTCTGACCCTGTTGCCCCATGGGAACAGTCCAGTCCGAACTACAACAGCCATATCTTTCCCAGACCGGAATCAAGCATCCGAGGACCGGACCGGTTTCGAGGTAACACCTCTCTTCAGCCCGGCTAGCTTGACTCCAAGTGGTGTGGAGTGCCTG
This sequence comes from Lissotriton helveticus, assembly GCF_964261635.1. Lineage (NCBI taxonomy): Eukaryota > Metazoa > Chordata > Amphibia > Caudata > Salamandridae > Lissotriton > Lissotriton helveticus. The sequence goes on along the minus strand of NC_136069.1, from coordinate 1,374,832,805 downwards.
GGACCCACGTCTGGGCATCCCCAGCGCACTTAGGGCGGCAATTGCAAAAAACAACAAGTGATGGACTGAATGTGGATCAATGTCACAAAATCCCCCAGTCAAAAGATCTGGGCCCAAATCCATCGTTTTTTTGCACTCCACACCACCCTGGGTCAGATAATGGCTTTATGCAAATCAGCTCTGACCCTGTTGCCCCATGGGAACAGTCCAGTCCGAACTACAACAGCCATATCTTTCCCAGACCGGAATCAAGCATCCGAGGACCGGACCGGTTTCGAGGTAACACCTCTCTTCAGCCCGGCTAGCTTGACTCCAAGTGGTGTGGAGTGCCTGGGACCCACGTCTGGGCATCCCCAGCGCACTTAGGGCGGCAATTGCAAAAAACAACAAGTGATGGACTGAATGTGGATCAATGTCACACACTCCCCCAGTCAAAAGATCTGGGCCCAAATCCATCGTTTTTTTGCACTCCACACCACCCTGGGTCAGATAATGGCTTTATGCAAATCAGCTCTGACCCTGTTGCCCCATGGGAACAGTCCAGTCCGAACTACAACAGCCATATCTTTCCCAGACCGGAATCAAGCATCCGAGGACCGGACCGGTTTCGAGGTAACACCTCTCTTCAGCCCGGCTAGCTTGACTCCAAGTGGTGTGGAGTGCCTGGGACCCACGTCTGGGCATCCCCAGCGCACTTAGGGCGGCAATTGCAAAAAACAACAAGTGATGGACTGAATGTGGATCAATGTCACACACTCCCCCAGTCAAAAGATCTGGGCCCAAATCCATCGTTTTTTTGCACTCCACACCACCCTGCGTCAGATAATGGCTTTATGCAAATCAGCTCTGACCCTGTTGCCCCATGGGAACAGTCCAGTCCGAACTACAACAGCCATATCTTTCCCAGACCGGAATCAAGCATCCGAGGACCGGACCGGTTTCGAGGTAACACCTCTCTTCAGCCCGGCTAGCTTGACTCCAAGTGGTGTGGAGTGCCTGGGACCCACGTCTGGGCATCCCCAGCGCACGTAGGGCGGCAATTGCAAAAAACAACAAGTGATGGGCTGAATGTGGATCAATGTCACACACTCCCCCAGTCAAAAGATCTGGGCCCAAATCCATCGTTTTTTTGCACTCCACACCACCCTGGGTCAGATAATGGCTTTATGCAAATCAGCTCTGACCCTGTTGCCCCATGGGAACAGTCCAGTCCGAACTACAACAGCCATATCTTTCCCAGACCGGAATCAAGCATCCGAGGACCGGACCGGTTTCGAGGTAACACCTCTCTTCAGCCCGGCTAGCTTGACTCCAAGTGGTGTGGAGTGCCTGGGACCCACGTCTGGGCATCCCCAGCGCACTTAGGGCGGCAATTGCAAAAAACAACAAGTGATGGACTGAATGTGGATCAATGTCACACACTCCCCCAGTCAAAAGATCTGGGCCCAAATCCATCGTTTTTTTGCACTCCACACCACCCTGGGTCAGATAATGGCTTTATGCAAATCAGCTCTGACCCTGTTGCCCCATGGGAACAGTCCAGTCCGAATTACAACAGCCATATCTTTCCCAGACCGGAATCAAGCATCCGAGGACCGGACCGGTTTCGAGGTAACACCTCTCTTCAGCCCGGCTAGCTTGACTCCAAGTGGTGTGGAGTGCCTGGGACCCACGTCTGGGCATCCCCAGCGCACTTAGGGCGGCAATTGCAAAAAACAACAAGTGATGGACTGAATGTGGATCAATGTCACACACTCCCCCAGTCAAAAGATCTGGGCCCAAATCCATCGTTTTTTTGCACTCCACACCACCCTGGGTCAGATAATGGCTTTATGCAAATCAGCTCTGACCCTGTTGCCCCATGGGAACAGTCCAGTCCGAACTACAACAGCCATATCTTTCCCGGGCCGGAATCAAGCATCCGAGGACCGGACCGGTTTCGAGGTAACACCTCTCTTCAGCCCGGCTAGCTTGACTCCAAGTGGTGTGGAGTGCCTGGGACCCACGTCTGGGCATCCCCAGCGCACTTAGGGCGGCAATTGCAAAAAACAACAAGTGATGGACTGAATGTGGATCAATGTCACACACTCCCCCAGTCAAAAGATCTGGGCCCAAATCCATCGTTTTTTTGCACTCCACACCACCCTGGGTCAGATAATGGCTTTATGCAAATCAGCTCTGACCCTGTTGCCCCATGGGAACAGTCCAGTCCGAACTACAACAGCCATATCTTTCCCAGACCGGAATCAAGCATCCGAGGACCGGACCGGTTTCGAGGTAACACCTCTCTTCAGCCCGGCTAGCTTGACTCCAAGTGGTGTGGAGTGCCTGGGACCCACGTCTGGGCATCCCCAGCGCACTTAGGGCGGCAATTGCAAAAAACAACAAGTGATGGACTGAATGTGGATCAATGTCACACACTCCCCCAGTCAAAAGATCTGGGCCCAAATCCATCGTTTTTTTGCACTCCACACCACCCTGGGTCAGATAATGGCTTTATGCAAATCAGCTCTGACCCTGTTGCCCCATGGGAACAGTCCAGTCCGAACTACAACAGCCATATCTTTCCCAGACCGGAATCAAGCATCCGAGGACCGGACCGGTTTCGAGGTAACACCTCTCTTCAGCCCGGCTAGCTTGACTCCAAGTGGTGTGGAGTGCCTGGGACCCACGTCTGGGCATCCCCAGCGCACTTAGGGCGGCAATTGCAAAAAACAACAAGTGATGGACTGAATGTGGATCAATGTCACACACTCCCCCAGTCAAAAGATCTGGGCCCAAATCCATCGTTTTTTTGCACTCCACACCACCCTGGGTCAGATAATGGCTTTATGCAAATCAGCTCTGACCCTGTTGCCCCATGGGAACAGTCCAGTCCGAACTACAACAGCCATATCTTTCCCAGACCGGAATCAAGCATCCGAGGACCGGACCGGTTTCGAGGTAACACCTCTCTTCAGCCCGGCTAGCTTGACTCCAAGTGGTGTGGAGTGCCTGGGACCCACGTCTGGGCATCCCCAGCGCACTTAGGGCGGCAATTGCAAAAAACAACAAGTGATGGACTGAATGTGGATCAATGTCACACACTCCCCCAGTCAAAAGATCTGGGCCCAAATCCATCGTTTTTTTGCACTCCACACCACCCTGGGTCAGATAATGGCTTTATGCAAATCAGCTCTGACCCTGTTGCCCCATGGGAACAGTCCAGTCCGAACTACAACAGCCATATCTTTCCCAGACCGGAATCAAGCATCCGAGGACCGGACCGGTTTCGAGGTAACACCTCTCTTCAGCCCGGCTAGCTTGACTCCAAGTGGTGTGGAGTGCCTGGGACCCACGCCTGGGCATCCCCAGCGCACTTAGGGCGGCAATTGCAAAAAACAACAAGTGATGGACTGAATGTGGATCAATGTCACACACTCCCCCAGTCAAAAGATCTGGGCCCAAATCCATCGTTTTTTTGCACTCCACACCACCCTGGGTCAGATAATGGCTTTATGCAAATCAGCTCTGACCCTGTTGCCCCATGGGAACAGTCCAGTCCGAACTACAACAGCCATATCTTTCCCAGACCGGAATCAAGCATCCGAGGACCGGACCGGTTTCGAGGTAACACCTCTCTTCAGCCCGGCTAGCTTGACTCCAAGTGGTGTGGAGTGCCTGGGACCCACGTCTGGGCATCCCCAGCGCACTTAGGGCGGCAATTGCAAAAAACAACAAGTGATGGACTGAATGTGGATCAATGTCACACACTCCCCCAGTCAAAATATCTGGGCCCAAATCCATCGTTTTTTTGCACTCCACACCACCCTGGGTCAGATAATGGCTTTATGCAAATCAGCTCTGACCCTGTTGCCCCATGGGAACAGTCCAGTCCGAACTACAACAGCCATATCTTTCCCAGACCGGAATCAAGCATCCGAGGACCGGACCGGTTTCGAGGTAACACCTCTCTTCAGCCCGGCTAGCTTGACTCCAAGTGGTGTGGAGTGCCTGGGACCCACGTCTGGGCATCCCCAGCGCACTTAGGGCGGCAATTGCAAAAAACAACAAGTGATGGACTGAATGTGGATCAATGTCACACACTCCCCAGGTCAAAAGATCTGGGCCCAAATCCATCGTTTGTTTGCACTCCACACCACCCTGGGTCAGATAATGGCTTTATGCAAATCAGCTCTGACCCTGTTGCCCCATGGGAACAGTCCAGTCCGAACTACAACAGCCATATCTTTCCCAGACCGGAATCAAGCATCCGAGGACCGGACCGGTTTCAAGGTAACACCTCTCTTCAGCCCGGCTAGCTTGACTCCAAGTGGTGTGGAGTGCCTGGGACCCACGTCTGGGCATCCCCAGCGCACTTAGGGCGGCAATTGCAAAAAACAACAAGTGATGGACTGAATGTGGATCAATGTCACACACTCCCCCAGTCAAAAGATCTGGGCCCAAATCCATCGTTTTTTTGCACTCCACACCACCCTGGGTCAGATAATGGCTTTATGCAAATCAGCTCTGACCCTGTTGCCCCATGGGAACAGTCCAGTCCGAACTACAACAGCCATATCTTTCCCAGACCGGAATCAAGCATCCGAGGACCGGACCGGTTTCGAGGTAACACCTCTCTTCAGCCCGGCTAGCTTGACTCCAAGTGGTGTGGAGTGCCTGGGACCCACGTCTGGGCATCCCCAGCGCACTTAGGGCGGCAATTGCAAAAAACAACAAGTGATGGACTGAATGTGGATCAATGTCACACACTCCCCCAGTCAAAAGATCTGGGCCCAAATCCATCGTTTTTTTGCACTCCACACCACCCTGGGTCAGATAATGGCTTTATGCAAATCAGCTCTGACCCTGTTGCCCCATGGGAACAGTCCAGTCCGAACTACAACAGCCATATCTTTCCCAGACCGGAATCAAGCATCCGAGGACCGGACCGGTTTCGAGGTAACACCTCTCTTCAGCCCGGCTAGCTTGACTCCAAGTGGTGTGGAGTGCCTGGGACCCACGTCTGGGCATCCCCAGCGCACTTAGGGCGGCAATTGCAAAAAACAACAAGTGATGGACTGAATGTGGATCAATGTCACACACTCCCCCAGTCAAAAGATCTGGGCCCAAATCCATCGTTTTTTTGCACTCCACACCACCCTGGGTCAGATAATGGCTTTATGCAAATCAGCTCTGACCCTGTTGCCCCATGGGAACAGTCCAGTCCGAACTACAACAGCCATATCTTTCCCAGACCGGAATCAAGCATCCGAGGACCGGACCGGTTTCGAGGTAACACCTCTCTTCAGCCCGGCTAGCTTGACTCCAAGTGGTGTGGAGTGCCTGGGACCCACGTCTGGGCATCCCCAGCGCACTTAGGGCGGCAATTGCAAAAAACAACAAGTGATGGACTGAATGTGGATCAATGTCACACACTCCCCCAGTCAAAAGATCTGGGCCCAAATCCATCGTTTTTTTGCACTCCACACCACCCTGGGTCAGATAATGGCTTTATGCAAATCAGCTCTGACCCTGTTGCCCCATGGGAACAGTCCAGTCCGAACTACAACAGCCATATCTTTCCCAGACCGGAATCAAGCATCCGAGGACCGGACCGGTTTCGAGGTAACACCTCTCTTCAGCCCGGCTAGCTTGACTCCAAGTGGTGTGGAGTGCCTGGGACCCACGTCTGGGCATCCCCAGCGCACTTAGGGCGGCAATTGCAAAAAACAACAAGTGATGGACTGAATGTGGATCAATGTCACACACTCCCCCAGTCAAAAGATCTGGGCCCAAATCCATCGTTTTTTTGCACTCCACACCACCCTGGGTCAGATAATGGCTTTATGCAAATCAGCTCTGACCCTGTTGCCCCATGGGAACAGTCCAGTCCGAACTACAACAGCCATATCTTTCCCAGACCGGAATCAAGCATCCGAGGACCGGACCGGTTTCGAGGTAACACCTCTCTTCAGCCCGGCTAGCTTGACTCCAAGTGGTGTGGAGTGCCTGGGACCCACGTCTGGGCATCCCCAGCGCACTTAGGGCGGCAATTGCAAAAAACAACAAGTGATGGACTGAATGTGGATCAATGTCACACACTCCCCCAGTCAAAAGATCTGGGCCCAAATCCATCGTTTTTTTGCACTCCACACCACCCTGGGTCAGATAATGGCTTTATGCAAATCAGCTCTGACCCTGTTGCCCCATGGGAACAGTCCAGTCCGAACTACAACAGCCATATCTTTCCCAGACCGGAATCAAGCATCCGAGGACCGGACCGGTTTCGAGGTAACACCTCTCTTCAGCCCGGCTAGCTTGACTCCAAGTGGTGTGGAGTGCCTGGGACCCACGTCTGGGCATCCCCAGCGCACTTAGGGCGGCAATTGCAAAAAACAACAAGTGATGGACTGAATGTGGATCAATGTCACACACTCCCCCAGTCAAAAGATCTGGGCCCAAATCCATCGTTTTTTTGCACTCCACACCACCCTGGGTCAGATAATGGCTTTATGCAAATCAGCTCTGACCCTGTTGCCCCATGGGAACAGTCCAGTCCGAACTACAACAGCCATATCTTTCCCAGACCGGAATCAAGCATCCGAGGACCGGACCGGTTTCGAGGTAACACCTCTCTTCAGCCCGGCTAGCTTGACTCCAAGTGGTGTGGAGTGCCTGGGACCCACGTCTGGGCATCCCCAGCGCACTTAGGGCGGCAATTGCAAAAAACAACAAGTGATGGACTGAATGTGGATCAATGTCACACACTCCCCCAGTCAAAAGATCTGGGCCCAAATCCATCGTTTTTTTGCACTCCACACCACCCTGGGTCAGATAATGGCTTTATGCAAATCAGCTCTGACCCTGTTGCCCCATGGGAACAGTCCAGTCCGAACTACAACAGCCATATCTTTCCCAGACCGGAATCAAGCATCCGAGGACCGGACCGGTTTCGAGGTAACACCTCTCTTCAGCCCGGCTAGCTTGACTCCAAGTGGTGTGGAGTGCCTGGGACCCACGTCTGGGCATCCCCAGCGCACTTAGGGCGGCAATTGCAAAAAACAACAAGTGATGGACTGAATGTGGATCAATGTCACACACTCCCCCAGTCAAAAGATCTGGGCCCAAATCCATCGTTTTTTTGCACTCCACACCACCCTGGGTCAGATAATGGCTTTATGCAAATCAGCTCTGACCCTGTTGCCCCATGGGAACAGTCCAGTCCGAACTACAACAGCCATATCTTTCCCAGACCGGAATCAAGCATCCGAGGACCGGACCGGTTTCGAGGTAACACCTCTCTTCAGCCCGGCTAGTAATCCCTTCATCCTGACACTTCTGCTCTTTCCCTTCCCACGTCACAATGGAATCCACCATGTTGGGTCTGGCTGTCACTCACCCTTTGAGGAAGGCTTTGGTAGGTTCCGATCGTGACGTCACAGAGGGGCCTTACTATGACATCAGAGATGGGCACTGCTAGGCGGCCATTTTGAGCATCTTCTTGTGGCATTAGGGTGTTTGAAGGGCTCCTCTTCCTGTATGTTCTTAAAGATGGATTTCGTGTGCCGCTCATTGATAATTTCCGCCTCCAAGCACTATGTGTTTTTTCCTGGCTAGGGCCGGGTCTGTAGCTAGCCAGGTACAGACCTCCTCCCAGGGTGGTGGTGGGGGGTGTTTGAGGGTTTAACTCTGCTCTTGAAAAGGAAGAAGTAACATGTGAGCAGCTCGGAGTCCTGCTGGAAATTGCACGGTAATTTTGAAATTGTGGGATTAATGGTTTAATGCCTCTGCTAAATCTGAAAAAGAAGTGTCTGAAGATGTTGTTACCATTTTTTTTTCTAAACTACACTCCCTCGATATCCGGCGGCCCTCATATGTGAGCGTTGTATCTTATGGCCGTAAAACCTGCAGACTCTGGCCAGAATCCGAGCCTATTTTTATTTCTTTAAGGTTGTCCCACATATACTGTTGTATTGTGCTGATGGATAATTCTGATTGGTTAATTGAGACGGGCGCAGTAAACATAATGTTGATGAGCACGTGCTGACTAAGAGGCATCATGATGGACACTGCTGCAGTCCGGCAGACGCTGCTGTTGGACAGTGGCCGCCAGACTGAATAAACCTTGGGAGGGGCACATAATTGAGAGTCCATGGTTTGAGGCTCACTAAGTGACTGTGTTTAGGGTGACCAACTGGCATTGGTGCAAATTCAGGACGGTGTGTGTAAAAATTCAGTACAAAGGGTCAAAATTCAGGACACAAATTCAGGACAGGAGGTCAAAATTCAGGACAAAACTTCAGGACAATAGGTACGTTTTACAGACATCAGAGGTCGCGCAATAGTATATAAGTAAGTCCAGCCATTTCCAAACATATTCAACCATTTGCAAACCTATCCATCATGTATCCTTCCATCTATCATTTCACTCATCCATCCCTTCATCCATCCCCTCATCCATCCTTTCACTCATCCTCCATTATCCATCCATCTATCCTTTCACCCTATCCATCTGTACACTTATCCATCCACTCTTCATCCCATCCATCCATTCACTCATCCATTCAGCCATTTACCCTTTCACCAATCCAGCCATCCTTTCACTTACTAATCCTTCCACCCACCCACTCTTTTAGTCATCCATCCATCCTCCCTTTCTCTCTCCAATGACCCTTTCACTTAGCCATCCTTCCTTCAATCCATCCATCCATCCACCCATCTACTCATCCACTCATGAATCCATCCATTGACCCTATCATTCATCCATCTATCATTTCACTCCTTCACTCCTTCACACATCTATTCATCCTTTTGTCCATCTACCCTCCCTTTCACTCACTCATCCATCCTTACATCCACCCTTTCACTCATATGTCCATTCATTCACCCTTGCACTTATCAATCCATCAATCCATCCATCATTTCACTCATCCACCTACCCACCCATCATCCACCCAACCATCCATCCACCCACCCACCATCCACCCACCCACCCACCATCCACCCACCCACCCACCCACTCATCCATCCTTTCACCTACTCACCATCCAATCCACTGATCCATCCTTTCACCCACCCACCATCCACCCACCCACTCATCCATCCATCCTTTCACCCACCCACTCACCAGCCACCCATCCTTTCACCCACCCACTCTCCATCCATCCATCCTTTCACCCACCCATCATCCATCCATTCATTCATCCGTCCTTCCCCTCATCATCCATCCATCCTTTTCCCTCATCATCCATCCATCCTTTTCCCTCATCATCCATCCATCCTTTTCCCGCATCATCCATCCATCCTTCTACCCACCCACTCATCATCCATCCATCCCCTCATCATCCATCCATCCTTCTACCCACCCACTCATCATCCACCCACCCCCTCATCATCCATCCATCCGTCCTTCCCCTCATCCATCCGTCCTTCCCCTCATCATCCATCCATCCTTTTCCCTCATCATCTATCCATCCTTTTCCCTCATCATCCATTGATCCATCCTTCTACCCACCCACTCATCATCCATCCATCCTTCCCCTCATCATCCACCCACCCCCTCATCATCCATCCATTCCCTCATCATCCATCCATTCCCTCATCATCCATCCTTTCACCCACCCCCTCATCATCCACCCATCCCCTCACCATCCATCCTTTCACCCACCCCATCATCCATCCATCCATCCATCCTTCCCCTCATCATCCATCTATCCATCATTCCCCTCATCACCCATCCATCCTTTCACCCACCCATCCATCCCCTTATCCATCCCCTCATCCATCCTTCCTTCCCCTCATCCGTCCTTCCCCTCATCCATCCATCCTTCCCCTTATCCATCCTTCCTTCCCCTCATCCATCCATCCCCTCATCCATCCATCCCATCCATCCTTCCCCTCATCCATCCATCCTTCCCCTCATCCATCCATCCTTCCCCTCATCCATCCATCCTTCCCCTCATCCATCCATCCATCCTTCCCCTCATCCATCCATCCTTCCCCTCATCCGTCCTCCCCTCATCCATCAATCCTTCCCCTCACCCATCCATCAATCCCATCCATTTATCCTTCCCCTCATCCATCCATCCTTCCCCTCCATCCATCCATCCATCCATCCATCTTTCCCCTCCTCCATCATCCAGCTACCCTTCCACCCATACATCCAGCTATTTACATTTTCTCTCCATCTTCCCCTCACTCATCAATCCATCCATCCTCTCTCATTATCCATGTATTCAATCTTTCATTCATCCATTCACCCTTTCACTAATTCATCCAGCCATTCACCCATCCCTTCACTTACTTACTCGCCCCCCTTTCCATAATAATTTTGAGCTGAGCCCTTTTGAGAAGAGGCCCATCAAGAACTTCACCCTCGCTGCAAGGGCCGTTCCAGGACTGGAACAGAAGCCACCCAGGGCGGAGACAGGATCCACCACAGGGGGGGGACAAGAGCCATCACAGGCGGGGGTGGACAGGAGCCACAACATGGGGGTGACAGGAGCCATCACAGGTGGGGGGTGGACTGGAGCCACCACATGGGGGGGACAGGAGCCATCACTGAGGGGAGGGCAGGAGCCATCACATGAGAGGGAACAGGATCCACCAGGGTGGGCACAGGGGTGGGCATGCAGTATTCTAGTATGATCTTGGGCTCCTCACCCCCTCCTGGACAAGACAACGAGAAGACAGGCTCTCTGTCCAAAATGCCATCCCCCACTGGGATGTACAGTACTTACAGGAGATACTCTAAGAGAACTGATTTAACTGATTGATTGTCCTCCATACTTTGTTAATCAGTGTGGGTGCGATTATGCCATTTCTTTATTGCATTACATTATAGACTGCATGTTTGAAGAACCGAGGTTTGTTCACAATTTAGTGACAGTAATTAAGCTCGGTGAAGAGAAGCACATTCTGCCTCGGTGTAATCAGGGGTGTAATCTGGCCGAGTCTAGGATGTTTGGGGCCCTGGGTAGAAATGGAATGTGTGAGCCCCCCTCTAAATAGCAGAGACATGACGCATTCAGGGCTGTTTGCATGTGAATAGATGCCCCTGCTCCTGAAGCTGCAGCCCCTCCCTCTCAGTCACCTTTGAAGCACCTCTTAACAGGTCATCAAGGGCAGGAGGTGTGAGGGTTGCCACCCCGCTGTGACGCTCCAATGCTGCTGAGTATCTGAGAAGCTTTGGTGCAGCATCAGAGTGAAGAAGGGAGGTGGGTGCAAGCTGTGCCGGCTTTAGGGTGGTTTAACCGGTGCCCTGTTAAAATGACGGACAAATGGCGTCCGTTAAAGAATCCTTCACGGACAACGGACAGACGGACGAAATTACGGACTGTCCCTCTGTGTTTGATGCTCACAAAGTGACTGAAATTCTCAGGCCCGAGGTTAGGTTGGATGATGGAAAGGTGTGACGTTTGACGAGAATGGCTGTAGTGTAACCTCGAATATACTACAGATGGTGCGGGAGACTCAATCGGATGATGATTGCCGCTTTAACTGATGGTGAAAATGATTGCGAAGTAAACGTGCCATTTTAGGCCCTTGTTGAATGAACTAGTGTAATCCATGAAATGTTCGTGTCGCGATAGTTTTACAACACTACAGGTTCCCTATTCCCCCACCACCACCACTCCCCACCCGTCCTGTGATAATGGTGCTCTTTGTGTCGAAGCGGTAACTATATCCGACCATGGCTAAATCGGTATTTCATCTTTCTGAAGCCGATTAGCTGAATATAAATACGGGTTACAAATAACGCGTGGTCTGTACGGATCCACGACACGGAACACCTGCCACACCAAGAGGTATTTAAAGAAGGTCATTTTATAATACTGTGTTATTACCTTGATTACTCAAGCGTTAATGTCTCAAATTCGCTCCCTCCTTTTCGTCTAATGTTTTTAAAGAAATCTTTCATTTTGAAGTCGACACCACGCTCACTTGCTTCGGCCTGCCGCTCGTGGGACAACGCATGTATTTCGTCTGCTCTGTGATCACTACGTTGCAAGTCTCTCTCTATAGTGCTGTGGAAAATCCAGTTTTGCAAATTTTGCAAGATAAACTGCCCGCCTAGGAGGTGCGAGCGTCCCTGTTACTGACCTTATGGCAGCTGTCACGACTCCCGAGGTCGCTGCATTCATTGGTTGACACGTCTCACGGTACACATTGGCAGTACCGTACCACATCATACAGCAATTATTTACAGCCCAATCATCACCACCAGAGGAAGGGACATTTACAGATGGGCCGGGCCGAGCCGGCATTTAAAGTCAAAATACGCATTCCCTCCCGATTTTGACACTAACAACAAGTCTCTTTCTCTCTTTTACCTTCGTCATAAACAGCTCTGTCTCATTTTAAAAAAAAAACGCCTTTAGAAAGTGGACAGGCCGCATGCTTCTCCGAGGCCACAGTCAGTGGGCCCTTAAGCAGCGTGTACACCACCACATCATACATACAGCAATTATTTACAGCCCAATCATCACCACCGGAGGAAGGGACATTTACATGGGCCGGGCAGGGCCGGCATAAAATTACCGATGGTATTTTTTTTTACTTCAAATGCCGCCGGCATTTGAAGTAACAAAAAATACCGTTGGTAATTTAAGCTTAAGCCTTTTTCTAATTAAGATAATAAGATCATTTAAATACCCAGTATCATTCACCTTTGGGCAAGACTCTCAGCCACAGCCAGCCAGGCTCCAGTAAGTCCAAGTCAGTCAGTCGGACGCACACGTGGCGACTCGAGCCCTAGAACAGACAGACTAGAAAACTACACAGTACAGTACATAAAGAAACGTCATGGCGCGCGCACGTCCTGAATGGCCAATCACTGCATGACTTCACATGCTGAAGTCACAGTGATTGGCCATATGCAGTGCAGTGAGGCAGTGTGCCACCACCCACGGGCGGCATCCAATAATGGATTGCCTGCCCTTCTGCGTGGTGGGACCAGCCAATCCTGGCGCTGGGGGGGCACACTAACTACTCACCCTGGATGCCTTCGAAACCCCGGGGCTGCTGCGGCCCGGATAAAGCAGCACCCCCTCGGTCCCTCATACTGTCAGGTTAGCAGCGTGCATGCTCGGGCTAGGAGCAAGCCTGCCATCCTCATGCGCAGTACTGCTGCTGCTGGCCTGCTGCAGACTGTAATTCAAGCCGCAGCAGACCAGCCAGCCCCACCCCCTGCCCCTGCGCACTCTCCAGATTCAATCGGGTGTGTCCCAGATTGAAGCGCTGCGCTGCGGCGCTTATAATATTGTGTCATTTATTTGCAGGCAATTCACAAAAATATTTTAGGTGCGTCCAGGCTTAGTGGGGCTACGCCCCCACGCCCCAATGGACGCACCGCTGCTGTTCCCGTCTGTATTTATTCATATTTACTTTTTGCTAATTATTTCTGTATTTATCCATATTTATTTTTGGTTTTGTGGAAAATTAAGCTGAAATTAGTATATTTCCACATTTATTTAACCAATAAATATGCACTGATGCTTGAATGTGTCTGCTAGGTTTCAGTGCTGTGAACACCCACAGAAGATAAATCAGTGCACTTATATGAAGATATGCAAATTTCACTATCAACCTTGTGCATATCTACTGCTGTTAAAGCCTCTTTACTAATATTGCTTTCTTTTTTAACTCCCTTATCTATCAATCCACACATCTATTGGCCTGGCATTCATGGCAGACAGTATTTAGTATTACTCAAAAAGTAACCCAATTTTCGTTTTTATCCACATTTTAAAATAAATACAGACAAGAAAATGAATGTTTTCTGTCTGTATTTATTTGTAAAAATCTGTAAAAACGGAAAACAGGTAGCCTAACTCATAATCAGGGCCTATGTGGAGCTAAGTGGATCTGATATTAGGACACCGCCCCTATGCCGATCCTCACTTACATACGATAGACATGCTGGCCGAAATTATATTTTATCTCTTCAACTCCTCTCCTACTTGAATCCCCATGAGTCTCATCTCAGCTAGAAAACAAAACTGAAAGCAAAGCAAAAACTCATGTCATACTGATGCTCCCCGGTTGTACCCTTCATGCATCACAGCCCTGCAGCACCTCCAGCACTTGAGACCCTTCTTCAGAAGCTGAGGGTTGGGGTGGTATTCATAGGAGGGGACTCTTTCTGCCCCCACTAGGTCTCCTCTCCATGTGTCGGTGGCGCCTCCCTGTGCTTGGAAGAATAGGAAGCACTCAGACAGAGGAGCATCTGGAGCACTAATGGGGCAGTAGCTCCGACATGGGGCAGCTCCAGGATAGGGGTAAAAATAGCTGGTCCATGCACTGCATGTCAGTTATTTCTACTCTCTGCAGTCTCTAGCCTGTCTTATCTAATCGGCACTAGTTCTTCATACCGTCTGTGGTACATGCCTGTTTACTTCATGCACACCATGTTTTTGTCTACTGTCTCTTTCCCCCATGTTTTTCTGTTCTCTGTCTTCTCTCTACCCATATCCACTTCGATCCCTGCAACCTTTTCTCTCTCTTTTCTTGTGCTCTTAGACCATGTCATTCTGTTTCACCACGTCTCCTTGGTCCTGCCCATTCTGATATTGACCTCTCTTCCATCTCTGCCCACTGGTCTAATTGCCCCTTACAATATGCCTGTGTGCTCTTTGTCCACTCTTCCGCATTATTTCCTGTCTATTATCTTTCTCACAAGCCCTCTCTCTGCACCATGGTCGCTCTGCGCCAGACACTTTCCAGGACCTTCGCTTTCTGCCATTGCTTGTGTGATCCTTACGATTTGCTATTTCTGGCACCTGTACTTGCTTCCCTTCCTAGTATGCAGTCAGCCAGTTGTTCCTTTTTCCTCTGTCCTCCGCACCCCTATGCTATTTTTGCTATTTTACATATCACTAATAGCTGTGCTCCCAACAATCGATCGTCCATGCGCCATTACTCTGCTCTCCTCTAGGCTTGCTGGTTTCATAGGCAGTGCTTAATTTGAGCCGGTGGTTGCTTTTGGGTTGCCGGTGGGTACACCCATTCCCCCTCCCCAATCATTAACAGGCACTTGTTTTCCTCATCTGGCGTTTCCCGAGAACAGGATGAGAAGAAATGAACAACGGGGAAAGAAAGAGGAAGAAAACATGGGGAAACTTTCATACAGAGAAAGCAGGAACCTGTCTGAGTGAGATAAAGGGGCATGAAGTGTCTGGCAGTGGATTAAAGATGCCTGGGTGGATTCAGCACCACGCAGTTTTGATATTTGGCGCACTGATATTTAATAGCACCAGCCACTGGCTTCTGAGCTGCGCTTTGCACACAAGCACTGTCCATATTCTTCACATAGCTATGACTGACAATTCACTGAAACAAACAATGGTTAAAGTAATAGTATAGTTAGGTCTTGTAATAATATAAAAACTAATGATTACAAAACCCTGAAATTCACTAGTTATATTTTTCTGATCTAAATATAACTTGCGCCCACCACAAACTGCCTCGTACCTCTCATAGTACATCACTCATGACATATTAACTGACATAATTAATTACATCACTCTTTGCAACTTAGCATTTAAATAGATGAGCATAAATACTTTGTCCTACTTGCAGTGCATTGTCATTTATAGTGCCATTCAAAATGCATGAAAGTGTCACGTATAAACCCATGAAATCCCGGCAGTGTCACACATAAAGCAGCATCAATTAGTGGCCACCTTATGTATTCAATGTGCATGTAACTGTATTAATCTGTTTGTCTTTTATTATTTAATCATAGTATGTGACTATATATGTATTAACTTTAATGAGAGATTCCTGTATAATTAGCTCAATTATCATACATGTTTTCACCATGAAAGAAAATGCATGCCTCTCTTATTTTGTATTTGATATATTCACTTATACTAACAGGATTTGTCTAGAACCTGCTCTAAATCTAATTTTGGCCTATCTTGTAAATAGGCCAGAGATTGCACACATTATATTTTCATAAAATATTTTTGCAAGTGTTTAATTTTTCTCTACTCTGCAGGTGTCATAGTAATGTGCTTGTTAAGTTAGAATAGACATTGTTCAGTTTGTTAGACTGGGGGGATTTCGCTTTTAATTAGAAGTCGGACATGGAGACAGATGGCGGGAGTGACCATCCTGTACCATGCAAACCAGACTGATGTTACATCCAAGGACATCCAGATGATTGTTCCTTTGTTGAAATCTGGAAAAACTAGGGAGTACATCTCCTTCACTAGAATATGATTTTTTGATTGGCTCGCTTGTTGGAAGCTGATTTATATAATCTTTCTAGAATCTTCTGTCAAGTTGTAATTATGTAATCTTTTGAACAGCAGATCAGGCCCTCTCCTTTTGCTGAGAGAAGAGCTCAGTCTGACTCTTCTGATTTACCTTCCCCACAGTGCTAAGCTCCGTGCTGAAATACTCAGTTTTTTTACTTTGAACCTTACACTTGGTACATCTGATGCTGACACCTTCCTCATAGAATTTCCCCTTAACACTTTCAATACTCTATGTAGAATAGAGAAGTTATTTTATGGAACCTGTTTGGGTGTTGTATGTGACACTATTTTGCATCTTCTTTCTTATAGTGTATACATTAAACTGCATGATCATTTAAACATGTAGGCTCAATTGATATGTTTCCTTCAATACTGCTCAATGCGTCTAATCTGAAATACATTGTTAATAAAACCCTTAAAGTTTAGACACCATCTTCTATTTTATTCCTGTGGAGCTATATTGGTTTCAATGTATTCAGAATGTATTGCTGTTGATAGCTCCTTTTTCACATTCAAAGTCGACAATCAAATGTCCTTATCAGTAGCTCCTGGTGTCTGGGACGAGTGCCGGCGCGGGGTGGGGGGGGTGTTCTGGGAGGGGTGAGGTGGGGCATGGGGGTCGCGTAGCCTGCCATGTTGGGCTCCTCTGCTCCTCTTCTTCAGGCACAGGCTCTGCATGTAGCACTAGGCTTTTTGTGAAACATGAAATTGTGTAATTTTTTTACAGGCAAATATACTTTCTTTGCATCAAGCTTTCTGAATGTTTGCTTTATTTTTATGGACTACACACAAGCACAAAATGGGTTCACATATTACAACATTGTGCATAGGTGGTGAAATGTATGCGGTAAGAAGAAACATTTCTGAACATAAAAATATGGTGTTCCAACACAATTGGAGTGCCCCACATTTTTCATTCTTTCATTCATAAGTGTGACCTATACATGGAATATGTTGATATCACTGGTACTAAATTGCTCAAAAATGTGCAAATTGATTATATTAGCAATTGAGAATGTTATTGAACTCTCAAAGTGGTTAGATCGCTGCCACGTGATGTTAATGAAGAAAATACTTGATGTGCTTCACCGCAGATACTCAGCATATGGGCTGAACATGTTAAGGAAGAGGGAAAACTAGTCTTTATGCACAAATGTTGAGAGTTCGAAGTTCATACTGAATGGGAGAGGCAGACAGTATCCTGCAAACACTCCATGGACATCAAATGATTCTGAGTAATACCTCTGCAATCTAATAATCTAATCTGTAACTCGAGTCAACCAGAGGGTGATCAAATTTGCGCTCTGAAAACTGGACAAAAAATAAACATGTTGTGTTACATTTCATGTTACCTATGAATGAAATAATCACATTTGGCAACATGGAAGCATTGACACTGTTTCTACAATTGAAAAACCCAACAAAAAATGTATAAGAAGAACATGTGGATGGGGGAAATCATTTTTAATAGTCATTTGTTTTATTTCTAGAAGAACGTAGCAAACATGTTTTTGATTGAGTTAAACATCCCAGTATTTAAAAAGTATCCAAGTAGTTATCTTCAGCTAGATTTAAGAACATCTTCATCTAAGGAAGGAGGCAGAATAACTATTGCATAAGCAGTAGAAGGAATCTAATTGATATTATCTGAAGCACACAAGTTCGTGTCAAATAAAAGGGAAATAGATAACATTCAATTAGTGGCCGAAAGGGCAAATGCATGATTATTTGAGTGAGCAGTACAAATGTATTTCAGTGCCAGCTCAAACAGATTGGGACTAGAGAATGTTGGTAAAGGATACCCTGGGCAGACCATGCAGGTGTTGCAGTATGAGAGTGAGTGGCATGAGCCTGTCAGTGGTGCACGGTGCCGGTAGAGAAAGTGGAATTACAGATCAGAACTAAGAATAGGGACACTTTTTGGCATGGGCAAGCTGGGCCTAGGCCCAGACACCAATCTTCAGAGCGGTGCATGGAGCTGTCTACATCAAGGTCCTGCCAAAGATTTAATCAGAACACATGATATCTTATGTAGGAAATCAGATTGCTAATCAGTGGGGCTAAGTTCTCACAAGGTCCATACAATGTGAACACTAAAATGTAAACCTATTTATCTGAAAAAACCTTGACTCATGTTTGGTGACTTGGCTCATTCAGCAATGCTTTCTAACAAGAAATATATGTGCTACAAGACAACAATAAAGATAAGAAAAAAGAATGTAAAAGGTTCCACAAAGTTAGTTAGAAAGAGAAAAGACCAATGAGTATAGTGGCACACAAATGAAAACAATCAGATGTAATCCAAAGAATGGGTCCATGGCACCATCTGCATCCAACGTAGATATGGCTATGCCTGGGAGGAAGCTGGAAATTCAGTTAAGTCAAATGGCATTTATTTACTTATTTCTATATTCATTTGTTTAGGATTTTTTCTGCTTCAGCTTTGGGCCTAGAATCTTGGATGTTTCAGTGTTTGGGGTCAGGATGTTTATGTTTATGGAATGTATAGAGCACACGTATACCAACGGTCTCATGGCGCTATGGGGAGAGGGGAGATGTCCTCCAGGACTCTAACAATAGGCTTGGGTGAATAACCATGTTTTTAGTTTTTTCCTAAAACTGGTGTATGCTGAGATTAATCTGATTTTGATTGGTAGGGAATTCCAGAGTGTGGGGCCTAGTACCGAAAAGCGCGAGCCACCCGTTCTCTTTTGTTTAAATCTAGGAGTCGTCAACATGTTCATTGTGGCCGATCTAAGATTCCATTTAGGCAAGTATCTTGAGATCTTAGTAGAAATAAACTTGAGACCTGTATCACGTAGTGCGTTAAAGACTGTGCAACTGGTCTTGAACATAGATCGCTGTATCACAGGAAGCCAATGAAGCTGCTTCATCAGCGGTTAAGTGTGGAAGTGTCTCGGTTGCTGAAAGACCAGCCTGGCCACTAGATTTTTGATAAGCTGTAACCTATGAGTTTGGTTAGCAGGGAGTCCTAGGTAAATGGAATTGGCATAACCCAACCGGGACATTATTAGGGCAAGCAAAATAGCTATGCTAGCCTCCCTGGAGAAAAATGTCTTGATTTTCTTGAAGGTCCTCAGTTGATACATGCATGCGGATGAAACCAGGCTGATCTGTTCCTGCATGGAAAGATTAGCATTTATCTTGATTCCCAGACTGTTAACTGACTTTTTGGGTATGGGAGGGGTACCCATTGCAGCTGGCCAGTGTGCTGGTGTCCACTGTTCTATTCTGTTATTAGAGATAATTATCTCTGTTTTACCAGAGTTTAATTTGGTATAATTATAAGTCATCCAATCCTTGATGAAAAGCATAGTATGTTGAAATAAGCCCTCGGAGTCCTTTGTATCATCAAGCGGGAATATCAACTGCATGTCGTCTGCATAATTATATACCTTCACTCCTTTTTCTTGAAGAGCATGAATCAGAGGACAGATATATATATTAAACAGATGGGGCGAAAGAGAGGACCCCTGAGGTACCCCACATGTGGTGTTAACCCGATAGGAATTGAAGGGTGCCAGTCTAACGGACTGGGAGCATTCCCTTGAGAAAGAAAGCATCCAATCCAGAGTTGTGCCCCTCAGACCTGCCGCTGCCATCCTATCCGCTAAGATGGAATGATCCACGGTATCGAAGGCAGCGGAAAGGTCTCAGAGTACCAGGGCCTGTGTACACCCCGTGTCTGCTCCTTCCTTCAGGAAATCCATAACACTTAAAATAACTGATTCTGTAGAGTGCAATGGTCTAAAACCTGCCTGATGGGAGTTCAGGAAATTAGATTCTTCGACGAAGGCACATAGGAGTTTGGCCACATGTGCCTCCAGCAATTTGGCCAGGTATGGAAGGAGCGGGATAGGCCTATAGTTGCTCAGGATGCTAGGTTCTACTCCCGCTTTTTTTTGTAATGACACTAACACTGCCTCTTTGAAGGCGAGTGGGACTACCTCTTGCTCCAGAGAGGTATTTAAAAGAGAGAGAAAGGTAGCTGGGAAATTAGAGAGCAGTTCTTTTTGTATCCTTGCAGGACTGTGGTCATTGGGGGAACCAGACTGAACTGGGGTGATCTTTTGGAAGCTGGACATTGTAGTTGGATTTTCATATGGCTTACGAGATTTCCATTCCAAATGACTGGTGGAAATAGAGTTCTGGATGGCCTTGATTTTTTCAACGAAGAAGGTGTTCAGCTCATCACACAAGGCCTGAGAGGGCGTGATGGCCAAGGTAAATTTGGTCAGGACTAGAAAGCTCTCTAACAATTTTAAAAATGTCTCTAGATTTGTGGCTAGAGCTGAGCACCCAAGTAGAATAGAAGGCCTTTTTTGCCTCTACTATGGCAGCCTTCTATTCAGTGAGTGCTTTTTCATAGCTTTTCCTTTCTGTCGGAGTGTAACTTCTCTGTCATTTACGTTCTGCTTGGCGCATTTTAGGTTTTATACGTTTTAACTCCTCTGTAAACCACTTGGAGTTTTCCTGCCGCCTCAGGGACCTTCCTTTCCTCTGTAGGGGGGCATGCGCCTTGCATACTTGAAATTGCCAGTTAGAGATGGCTCGCTCAATCTCCTTAAGATTGGTTGTAATAGCCGGAAGAGTAGAGTGCAACATATTAAAAAACTCCGGTAGGCTAGTCCGGTTGCAGTTCATGGTCATTGGTTTCATGTTGCTCTGTGGTTTAACTTTGGATAACCCATTCATTGAAAAGTAAATGAGATGATGATCCAACCAAGTACAAGGCTGTACCCGTAAGTCGAGGACCAAGAGATTAGGGGTCCATAATTGGTCCAATGCATGACCTTTAATATCGGTGGGTTGTGTTATATGTCCTTCTAGATTCAAATTAATTAGTAGGTCAGTGAGCTCTTTAGAACCCTGACTCTCCCCTTCTTCAGATGGCCAGCAGTTCAAGTCACCGATTAGCACTATTTTGGCAAAGTCTATGGTGAGTGGAGTCAGGTAGTTAGCTAATACAGTGACAAACCCTCCCATGGCAATAGGGGGTCTGTATTATAGTATGCACACTGAGGTAAGATTGGGATATATGGGTTTTATTGTGAGACTATCTACTGAACTCATTTCGAAGGAGGTTATGGAAGTGGCTGACAGTTCTTTCTTAATAACAGCGGCCACCCCTCCTCCTCTTTTTCCCAGAGGTTTATTGGCCTGCATCAAGTAATAGGTGCCTGGGAGGGCCGCTAGAATGTCAGGCATGGATTCCATGGTCAGCCATGTTCCTGTGATCAAAGGAATGTCAGGGGCAACAGTATCCAACTGGTGCTTGACCATAGAACGTGTGTTTAAATAAACTACCTTAAGCTCTTCAAGGACAGGGGTCTTTATTTTAATGGCAGTCGGTTTGAGCTGAGTAGGATGCGGGGTTTCCCGATGCAATAAAGGGCAAAGGTACAAACAGCTCAGGGTTTAATAATCCATGATGTTCAAGTATATGTTTGAGATTAGGCTCAATCCCATATCGGCCTCAGGAGTCAATGAGCGTAATTCCAGTGAGGTATATTTGATAAAATGAGCATAGTGACTGGCGCTTTGCCCCTGCCGGCCGTGGACGGGTGTAGACGGGCTTGTCTTTGGTGCCCTTCCGGCGCGCCAGCAGCTCGTCCGCTGCGCACCCACTTTTCCATCTGATTAAATAGCGACCATGACGGTAATCACTGGCCCGCTACCCTGATGTTGGTCCCTCCTCCCGGAACCGGAAGAGGGAGTATAAGCCAAGTCAGGCAGTCCCCAAACAAAGATGTCTGCCCCCCTCTACATCAAGCGAACACAGAGTTCGCGGCGGACGGAGGGGGCAGCACTGCAAGACCCCCCCACCAGGTAAATACTGTAGGAACAGCTAGGTGCAGAAATGCAATTACGGCAATAAAATTCCAATAAAAAAATGCAGAATACTTTAAAATTCAGCAGTAGTGCTAACGTACATGGGAAGCCCACCTAGTACATGAGAGCCAGAAGTGCGCCCTCTCCAGGATGGGGCTAATGCATCTCCCACAGATTGTGGTGCAGAACTACCAAGGCTACAAATCTCTCTATGGAGTGAATCAATCTAGAAATTTCGCAAGGAAAAAAAAGATATCTACTTGTGAGGACCGCACTGAGAGTAGGACTGCAATTCATGCATTTCCCCTTCCCAGTATTGCAATAGTTTGTTCCATTTCCTACTGAAGGTGCCTGCTTTGAGGCAAGCACATTCCCATTTTCAATGCACCTCATATTCCACCGTGGTGGGTAATTGTGCAGCTGTGCTAAGATGTTCCAGTCTTCTAATTCAACTAATGGTCTGCTCAGTTACTCCTCTGAAGTGCCAAGGACACTCTCTTCCCATGATTCCATCTACTCCTGGCCTCCAGTGGGGACTGGCCCAGCCCAACAATGTGAAAAGAGATGGTGTTGCAAAAGCTATTCGGAAGTATATGTGACCTTAAGACCCTTAGGCTAAACCTCTGCCTCACCATGACCTTTGAGTAGTTTCCATTTTATCACCTGAATAGAAGTAGGTGCTAGATGAGAAGAATTCCAGCTGGAGACACGGAAACCTCTTGCTCCCCACACATCTGTGCATAAGCTGAATACATTTTATATTCTCAAACTAATAGGAGAAAAATAGATAGAAATATGTCAATCTTGCCAATGGAACTCATCTGCAGATTTGAATTTAGTAGCAAATTCCTGTCAAAAGTCACTAATTTAAACTTGTTGTCCATAATGCAGTTTGGCAATATGCTCTGTAGTCCGACCACACACAGCATGTACTTTTAAAGGTACATGTTTAATTTAAAAGTGCATGCCATACTCCACTTGAACATCCATGCAGAAACCCTGTTAACGGGAAACGATTTACAAGATTGACAGAGATGGCACTATAGAGTAAAGCAGTTGACCTTTTAAGTAGAACAAATGCAACTCAGGGCTGATAATGCCTCTAGCGACTGAAGTGTTCAAAATCACTAGAGTTATGTGAAAAAAACAATTAGGACATAGAACTTGCATCTTTCGTCTTGTGATGAAAAAGAGGAGGGAATCAATTTTCCGAGGTGCTGAGCTAAGAAAACAAAGTAGAAAGAAGATAAAAATAGAAATACTAGAGTAACCAACTAAAAGTTGCCCTAGAGTCGTCCTACAATGATTTTTGAGCTCATCTCACTGAGGTATCCCACGAATGTGCGTTCAGTTTCACATATCTCAATGCTTTCACCATGCCATTCTTATATCTATTTTTCGAAATTGCCACTTTGTCTGTCTAAAATCAAACATTTTTCTACGCCTGCAGCACAATTGTGGCCTGCAGGTTTTATTAAAATACCCCTTTGTTTGTGAGGTTTTCAGTGACACTTGTTTGCTCTTTTATGGGGATGATGTATGTTTTCCTGAGCGAACGCAAACATTGTAAAGTAATATTTTTTCAAAGTGTGTAACAACTTAATTGCTTTTACATTTCAGGGAAAATAGACTGCTTTCACTTGAGCGGCAAGCAACTGACAGTCAAGGTTTTACACTGCTGCAGATAGTCCATGCAACCCGTGTATTTTCAGGTGCAAGTCAGCTTCACAGCAAAGTCTTAGACAACATGTATTGCGTACAATCCCAGCAGCTGCATATGGTTATGTTAATTGATATTAACACATAATAATATTATTACTTACCCTGATGAAATACCTCATAACGGTTTACAAACTGAAATGTTTACTTTGATACATAAATATCAAGAAAACCAAAATAGTGGTTATTTAGGTGAAATAAACTAGTCATTGTGGTATACCTCTTCTCCCATTCTATCTTTTAAATCGAAGTTAAATAGTACAGTAAAATGAAGAAAAAAAATACAATTGCTCGTTGCTGGTTTCATTTTGTGATTTTTACAATCACTGGAAAAATGTGATGTAGCCACAGCTTTCCCATAGATATTGGCCTCTGAACTATGATGTCAGGTTTAATTGAATTCCATTTTGGAAGATTATACCATTAGTAGTTTTGGTACGAGTTGCATAACTATTTAATATATACATATTTTAATTTAATATGCAGTGATGTCTAGCTGTGAGCTCCCATAACACCTGTGTAAGAAGCTGTATCTCCCAGCTCCTGACCAGTGAAGTGAAAACTCCTTAAGTGAGGATTTCACACAGTGCGGTATATTTTGTCTGTATAATTTCCTGTTTCATGCTGATGAGCCAGAACTATAAGTGCGAAACGAAATCTGGATATTCAAGCTAGAAGGTTCAGACTGCTCTCTTACACATTATGTTTTCTCTGAAACCAAATAAAAAGAGCATGTCAAATACCAAATACACGCATTCTGGGAATATATGGGATATTGATGGATAGAGAATCATCAAATGCCACTGTACAATGAAGTGTGCAAAAGTCACTGTTAAAGTGACGTTATGGCTGAATTCCAAACGCTAAAAACCCTGACATTTGCCATTTACGCTATTCTTACACTGAAATTCGCTAGTTATGTAGGCTGAGCGAATAATAACTTGCTCCCTAAACATGACCTGCTCATGACCTCATACATGACATTTTTTAGATGATCACAAATGACATCATTGATGCTAACCCAGATGGTGTCATGCATGAAATAACCTTTGACGTGACAAATGACAACACTGATGTTCTCCTTTTTCTCATCAGCTGTTTTATTTTCACGACAGTTTTTATCACGTGCCGAAACTACTGACAAGATTTACACTGGATACGTAAGTTGTGTTAGCAAGCGTATGATGATGGCTGTATGTAGTATGATAGTTTTTGTGTAAACGTATAATCAGAACTGGTGTGATAGAGTGGGTGTGTGAGTATGTGATGGTGGTTGTGTGGGTGTTTGTGTCTGAATGAGGGTGTAGATTCTGTTTGTTGTGAGAAAGAGAATGATCAGTGTGGAAGATTGAAAGTCCATTGCAATGAATAAATTCACTTGTATGTGTTAGGTCCAGTTAAAGGTTTCAGCAATTTAAACCTGAGCTCCACCCCTCGTAGCTATGGCACAGAACAGCCAGCCGTAACTTAAGAAAATTGTGTGGAAGTACCAAAACAGTTAAAAATCAAAACACCAAAAAAATCCCATTCCAATTTTTTAAAATATAGAAATTATTGAAAATGTAATGAGCAAAATGACACAAAAAAATAAGAATCCAATAAGGAAAAGCAGAGATATGTATTCTTGAAGTTTTAAGTGAAAATAGTACCCCAGAGTGCAAATCAATGGTAGACAATAGGGTCTGTTTTGGATTCTTTTTGCCTTTTTTAAGATGGTGTCCTTTTCGAGAGCATTTTCATGATCACGCGCATTTGACACGATCACGTGGTTCTTGCCGCAACATAGTGGGAACTTTGGGACACTGCCGGTACATGTAAACACTCGGTAGGGGAGGGAGTTATTCACCTTTCAAACACTGACTTAGTCTATGAGCTGCAGAGAGAGTGGCAATGAATGCAATGTTTCTGAGCTGTGCTATCTGTGACACATACCATGGCTGTGAGAAATTTGAAGTTAAATATATGCACTTCAAAACGTGTAAGTGCGTAAAAACAGCCTCACAGTGTTGCCATGAATGTGCAAAGCTCACCTTCAAAAAACAACACCAGGTGAATTAGGTGCTGAAGTGCCTTTAAATATGTGAGGAAAACAGACTACATCATACTGTAGGAAAGGCATAACGAAAATTAAATCATGCTTTCAAAGGGTACAGAGCGAAAGAGTGCCTGTACTGGTAGGAGGAGAGTGGAAAAAAAGACGGCGGGGAAAAGTAGATGGAGGTAATCTCCAAATAACAAAAACTGAGAGAGATATGGCAAGAGAATCTCCCATAATACCAGAAAAAGAGCACCCAAGACTTGGAAGTAGAGTAGTACATAGAATACAATTGTAGCTTTTCATAAAATCAGTCACATTTGCCAAAATTACCTCTCATTATGCTGCATTTGAAAACCATATCTGGAGTAATAAGTCTTTGGTAAACTATTTATTCAGTTCCCTCCCTTTTCCCCCCCAGCGCCTTGAGACCCTTTCGAGTAAGTAGTGCGCTCTACAAATTCTTGATTGATTGATTGAATGTGACAGATGTTTTATCTAAATTGCATTAAATACATTTAACATCTTTGCTCACACACAGGATTGGTTCTGCTTCTTGCGAGCAAGATCTGTCTGAGTACCGCTTGTCTCACGATGAGACGGTGCTTATCATGCAATAATTGCTTCTCTCCCCCCCCCCCACCCCTCTCGAAAGAGATCATTAGGGAAGCGGGACCCGATTTCTTAGAGGATTGGGCGCCCGCTTCACTCTTTGCTGCTTTCTTTCACCTGACGTGTGAAACAAGATGTACATGTCAGCCAGGAAGGCGTGCTTTCGGGAAGTGAAACTGAACCTATGTCTCAGAGATCAGTTTCAGAGAGTACTGCCTGAGGCATTTTCTCTCAGAAGAGACAAAGGTGCAGCAGCCAGTTGGAGCGAGTGTGGCAGCACTACACCCTGGTCTGTTGGCTCTGACAGGGACAGACAGGGTTTCTGACTGGCCTAGAAAGATAGGGATAGTTGGGGGGAAAAGTAGCTGTTTTCTTTTAACTCCAAAGTGTTGGTAGGTAGGTGGTTAGTTAGCCAAACATGTCTAAACCCTTCATTCCTGCATTTGCTGCCGATCTAACATTTGTCTCTGATAGATTTCTTTCAAGTATTTATCTGGGAGTTTTTAGCACATGCTTATAGGGACAATACTGTGTGAAGCCCAGTTTTCTTACCTGAATCCTAATTTGGCTTGGCACGGGGTTCCACTGATATTGCTGGATTGAAAACATGTTGGCCTCTCAAGGCATGGGTCTTGTAAATAACGCATCCGTGAGTCGTACTGATGAAACCACCCGGTTTTAAATATTCCTCTGTTTCCTTGTGTAATGACTAAAAACATTTACATCAACATCTCTAATGTTTTCTCCATTTCCACGTCAGCACCAAGGTACTCTCAAAATAATATCCTCTACATGATTGTCTGCACAAACTCTGGACTCCTATTGACGGTGCATTTCGCACACGCTTCCAAAAACATTTCTGTAACCGGTTCCCTAGTGAGCTAAAAGCGTGGACTTGTATTCAAGCAATTTGCGCATCTGAAGAACTTCCAGTATGGCATGGAAATATACAAGGAATGTGAAAGCTTACCTAGATACATGCAATTCATCAGAGTATATACTGAGAAAGACAATCATTTGACCCCTCCAAATTGTCACCCTTTGTTACATTGAGCTACCGCATGTATTTGGACAATTTTTATGATCCTTTGCCATTATTCCAATCCCATTACGCCAAGAGTTTTATGGCACGTGGCACAGTAGTAAGTTACTTCTAGACAATCCCTGCACGACACATCACTGTGAAAAATACTGATATAATTTCTGTCAACTTTGTTTTCAAAATCTTGGGAAAACATGTTTTTTCCCTGTTCAGTCGCTCTATACCAGGAAAACTGAGAAAAAGTAATGTTCTTTAATATTAATTTGTATTTATATTAGACATTTTACAAACTGTAGACCTAGATCAAAAATGCAAAAATATTTCTTTAAAATTTGTGAAAAGATGTTATTAAAATACTCATCCTCGCAAGTGGGCTTCACACATTGACATTATGCATGTCGTTTTTGTGAAGCAATAAAAGTAAGCTTGATTTACCGAGTTTGGCACACGTTTGGTGGTCAAGTGCTGAATCGCAGCTAAAACTCATTTATTCTTGTCAAGTATCCCAACACCGAGGAGACACAAGGCAAAGAAGATATGTACCCACCAGGTCAAATAACGTTTTCCAAAAGAAGACGGCCAAAGAGAAACCATTTCTTCCTAGAAGTTATTGTAAAAAGTATAGAAACTGTATAGCCAAGGGTGACTGCTGGGCAGCCAGTCAGAGTTAACAGGTTGTGGCAGCCAGAGATAGTAGCGTTAGGATGCTCTGATGTGAAACCTATATGGTTGTGGTTGGTTTCCCTAAGGCTTTGTAGTGTTTTTCAAAGACATATGGAGATACACCGTACAACACTATTCAATCTGTACTGGGGGAGACCTTAACCCTTTTGTGTATCGATGCATGTCTTGTATCTGGACACTCAAGAGACCAAGGTTAACACAGATGTGAGTCTAGTGTTTGCAGAGATATATTCCTGTTTAGGGTTTCCTGTGGGAATTGCCATGTTTAGAATAATTGCTAGCAATCTGACAGATGTCATGTTCAGCACATTCTTGTAGCCAGGCATAGAGGATGAGCAATGCCTGTCCCCCAGGGATAGTGTCTTTATTAAGTATAGATGTGGAAATCATATGGTTGTGGTAGGTTGTTCTTTAGCCGTGAGGTTGTTTTCCAAAGAAATAGATTTAAAACCAAGAAAGCTACCCCACCTCTATAGGGAAAGTCTGCATTGCTGTACAGGGAAGGTAATATTTGTAATATTAGTAATATTTATAGTGCTAATAATGCTCAAGAGTTTCAAGGTTCTAAGGACTTACCTGCAAAGGAGATAGTTTAGAAAACCCCAGAGACAAAAGGGCAACGCTTGGGTAAAGAGCCGTGTCTTAAGATCTTCTAAAACACGGGTACGACCAGATGTTCCCCGAAGTTGGAGAGGCGGCCTATTCCATAGTCTGGCTCTTTGAACTCGTGCTGAACTTCCCCCTTCCATTGGACTATTGTGCTCACCTACCCACGCCAGTTAGTTATCCAAACACTTAGGAGACATAGTAGAACACCAGTGTAGGTCCGCCTCTGCTGGCGGCCATCTCGTCATCCGTGAGGCAGGTCAGAGAAAACTACCATGTTTTGGAAAAAGATTTACTGAGAATCTGTCAAACATTATTTTCAGCACATTCTCCCCACCAGCCAATCAGAGTGAGGAACACCTAGCGGCCAGTGAATGAAATCTTAGCTCATGTAGATTGTTGGATTTGGAGGTGCCTAGTTGGCAAAGGTAGGTACCTTTGTCAAATAGGGACCCTTGCATCTAGTCAGGGTAAGGGGGTACACTCCTAAAATACTCCATGCTCACCCCCTTGATAGCTTGTCACAAGCAGACAGGCTTATCTCAGAGGCAGTGTGTAAAGTATTTGTGAACACATACAGTAATCCAGTGACAACACTCCAGATGAACACCACACAAGTTGTAGTATAAAAATAAGAATTTTTATATAGACTTATCACAAGACCACAAACGTCAAAAATCCATAATACTGTATCACAAAAAAATAAGGTTCTATGTAGGAATACTTTAAAATCAAGGTTTGTACGAGTTGGTAGCCCCATCCGGCTACTACGATGTTAAAAACAACAGAGTCCAGCAATTCCAGCTGACCGCGTTAATAAGGGTCAGCACAAGTGTGAACAGACTCAGTCACAGTACCTTTACTCGTTGTGTGCGAGCCGGATGTGCCAACCGTTGCGGTTGCATTGCAAGATGGAAGCGGTGTAGGGCGCGGTGTCTTCTCGGTGCGGTGCAGGCTGCGGCTCAGTGATGGCGTCGGGATGGTGTTGGTGAGACCGAGGCGTGCGGTGCAGGGTGAGATGGTGCTCCATGCGGTGCTGGCAGGTTAAGTTGCAGCGATGGAGCAAGGTTGGCGGGAGCTGGCATCGATTGGCCCAGATGCGGTGTGGAACGAGGCGGTGCATCATGAAGCTCACAACCTGGGCGCCAGCCACAATGCGGTCTCGGGACTCGAAGTCAGCAGCAGCGAAAGCGTCGGTCAGAACAGTTTGGTTCAGTGAAGTGAGGCAGTGCGAAGTGCAGTGCCCACAGGTCACGGTGCAAGCAGCGACTCTGTGGCGGCGGCGGACGTCGCTGTCGTTGAGACCAGGGTTGCGGTGCAAGATGCGGACGGTGCTTTTGGGCGATGCTGTCGGGACACAGAGCCGGTCGTTAGAGTCGTTCGCAGCTCCCTTCCTCTGTGGCTACTGACTCAGCATTTCCAGAAGCGGTGAGCAGATGTTGGTGAAGTCCACTAGTCCTGAGACTTCAGTCAGGGGGCAAGCTCTCTCTCAAGCCCTTGGAGATCCTTCACAAGTTGATGAAAGTACGCACACAGTTTCTTTCTCTCCTCTTTTTGGTAGTTAGGCAACCACTGTAGGCCAATCCCTCATGCTTAGGGATAGTCTCTCCTTAGTCTCTCTGGTTCCTCTCATCAGCAAAGGTTTCTTCTTGTTTCCCAAAAGTAATCTAAATTTCTGGGTTCTGGGTACCCCTTTTTATACACAGTTTCTCTTTGTTCTCCGAAGGCAGGGAGGCCTTTGCCCAGTCCAAACCAGTTCTGGTCAGTCCTGGAGCACTCTGTTTACATGACTCCTTCTTTCCTTTCACAGTGCAGGGCAGAGACATCAGACACACCACAGGAGGTGGAGCAGGCATTGTGGAGGGAAGGTCACAGGTGCAACTCCTCCCACCCATCTACATGCAGATCTCTCTATTCAGCCCTGCGCTGAGTCACCCTGTCTCCTGGAATTCCCCAGCCCATGTCACTCAAACTCCAGACAAGGAATACACAACCTAGCAGAGGCAGGCTTGGATGGGTAGACAATCTACAAGTGGTATTTTCAAACACAGAATGTTAAAACCAACTGCACTAAAAGATGTATTTTATCATTCTGAGTTCAGACATACTAGCCTTGCAATAGTGAAAAACGAAAATGGCTGTAATTCACTATTATGACATGCCACACACATCATAGCTTGTCCTATCTTTTACCTACAATGCACCCTGCCCTTGGGCCTACCACAGGGGTGACTAATATGCAGAAAAGGGAAGGTTTTGGAACTGGCAAGTGGGTGCACTTGCCCAGTTAACATGGCAGTACCAGACTGCACATAGGCTCTGCAGTGGCAGACCTGAGACACACTTTTACAGGCTGCTTCTCGGGGAGGCACAACCAGTACTGCAAGCCCACCAGCAGCATTTGGTTTACAAGCCCTGGGCATACTCAGTGCACTGTACTAGGGTCTGACAAGTAAACCAAACCGACTAATCATGGAATCACTAATTCATACATCAATTTACCATAGGGAGTATTTGCACTGTGGCACTGGACATCAGTGGCACAGTGCCCAAGGCATCTATACCCAGCAAAAACACACGAGGCAACAGCAAAAAATGGAAGGGAGACACACGCCAAGGTTCCAGGTCTAATATAGATGTTGAAAGTATATGGATGTCATATGTCTCCATGGGGCTAGGGCTGATACCTGTAAACAAATAACAGATACCATAAACTGACCTTTCAGGTTCAGATGATTTTTAAATTTCACAAAGTTGCTGCACCCAGTTTATCACATGTAGAACCCCAAAACCACAGAAAACCCATACATTTCAGGTATCACCCTGTTCAGGGGGCCCATGGAAATGCTGATATGGATCAAGCCCTGTCAGTCAAATTGTTCTATAACAATATACAAATAATCTGGTAGTCTGACAAAAACAATATAAAAGCTGCAAAAGGCTAGAGAAATAGGTTGCAATTGTGATCACCCATCAAAATTACAAATGGTGACCACTGGCAGAGCTACCACAGGTACGACTCCATGACGGTAGAAACCCTGAGGAGGGGAAAAGGAAATAAGGATTTCCATCAACTGCCCTTGGTGGCCAGTGTCATCATTTGGAACTCCAAAGGTACCCCTGTCACCTCAGTTCTACCGGCAGCAAGCCAGAGACCGGTGAAATAGGTGTTGTAAGAGACCAATGAAGAAAGGAAAAAAAAGATTGACAGCCTAATTATCCAAAAAGGTATACTGACCGAAGCAATCAAATGCAGTGCAAAAGAAAATATCTATGTGAGGTGAAGTTAAAAAAGATTAAACAGCAATCCAAACAACTTTATTAATGACTGCTGTTGATCTTAATAAAATATGTGTCGGCATGTAACAAATCTGCCGGATGTAGTTGGTCTACTAGTTTCAGCCGTTATGGGTCGCAGGACCCCGGCTTTCGTCAGGACCTTCAAATAAAAGCTACTGCATAAAGGTGCAATTTGAAAAAAGGGAAACAAATATACACAATAAACAAAAACAGAAAAACATATAGTTATCACAGTACCATAACTTGTGATATTTCACAATACCTCTATACAATAAGGATGGCTATTCATACCTGTAAGGATAAAGAAACTCTGTAAGTGTGCCACATAAACCTATAACCTCTACAATGCCCAGTAGTTTCAACCAAATACATTGAAATGATTATACACTCACCTGGCCTGTGTGAGGTATGAACCTCACCTCACCTGCTCAGACTCAGGTCAAGGGAGGCACCGCCCTATAGTAAGAACATACAGGAACAGTCCGTGAATCAAACTAACAATTAAGCCTAGACCGGCCGTTCTGTACACATTGCCCTGCTCAAAGGAAACTTGCCAGAAAAAAGAGACAAATCTGACCAAATATTCTAGCCGAAATGCTGCCTTCAGAGTACCTTGGTAGTGATCCTGAAGCACTATTTGGTTGTGTGGAAGAGAAGGAATATCAATGCACAATAGCTGACTATAGCGCTGAGTTAGAAGGTATAGGTTAATCCCAAACATCATAGTCTGACATTCCTAACATAGGCTGAATAGTGTCTCACGACGCTAGGTTAAGAAGCACCAAAGTAGAGGGGTATGGGTATCTCGGTTGCAAACCGATATTCAGAACCACCCAATTGTCCGTAAAGTGCCCCTAAGCGCTAGCTTCTACAATGTATAATCGGTAAAATGGACTTAGAATGTTACCGATCTTAGAGCTGTCAGTGCCCAAGAGTCACGCATCAGGGCGTGAGCGTCTAATCCCAAAGCAGCTGAAAGCAAAAATGAATAGGAATAGTCACTCACCTCTCCGTCGGTACCTCAGACAATGTGCTGAGGCTGGGGGAGGTGATGAGAGATCGTCCACGGCCGCCATTAGAGCCTCGCTATCCCGGACATGTGATCGGTGACGTCAAATCCATAGTGTCCAATCGGGTGCAAGGACTACAAAATGACATCATTGGACGCATTTCTGTAGTTCGAAAAGCGTTCAAAGTTCATTAAAAAAACTTTACTTTAAAAAAAACTTTATTAGGCGTACACTGCTCCTCATCATCGGTTTTTTAAGCCATTGTAAAACTGTGCCTCCTAATGACTAATAGTTATATTATGAGATGAGTGAGAGACAGTGGATGGTAGAACTTGGCATAATTGTTTTTTATAGCTTTCAAAGCATAGTCCAGGGAATATCATCGTTCAATCCCTGCTTGTCAGTTTTCAATTTAAACACCCATCTCTGTTCTTTGAGAAAGAGAAATTTAGTCTTGTCGTTAACATGTGGTGGTATGGATGGTTTTTCTAAAACAGTCCAATAAAATTCTTCTGCCTTGTGATTCTTTTCCAGGAAATGCCTGGTAAGCTTGGTGTTAGATTTTTTACAACGGAAGGTACTCTTGTGTTCCAGCATCCGCTGTCGTACCTTCCTGGTCGTCATGCCTACATAGCGTTCTTTACAAGGGCATTCAATAAGATACACAAAATGACACTATTGAAATTAGAGAAGTGTGTTTGTATCCAAGGTTTATGTGTGCCAATATCAACAGTTTTCGATTGTTTAGTTTGAGGACACATGGAGCAGTTGCCACACGGAAAGTGCCCTTGAACAGGAGGTAAATCCCAGAGAGTGTTGGTCATACTGGGTTTGATATTTGGTCTGGTGTGTACCAGAACATCACGGAGATTGCGCCCTCTCTTAAAGGCAAAAAGAGGCAGAGGAATTTGTTCTTTTTTGGTGTTTAGGAATCGCCAATTCTTACGGATACATTTCTATAATCCATTACTCAAGGTACTAAAGGTGTTGACACAAGTCATGCGCCCCAGAGGAGGCTTTACAATTTTTGGTTCAAGCAAAGCCTCTCTGTGGTTGTTAGAAGCCCTCTTACAGGCTCTTTTCACCAACTGACGAGGATACATTTTGTCATGCAATTGCATGGTCAAATTAGCAGCATGATGTTTATACGAGTCAAGAGAGGAACAGTTGCGCCTCACACTCAAAAACTGACCGAAGGGAAGATTTTCCCTAAGGGCTTGCGGATGCTGACTGTCAAATCTCAATAGGGAATTGCATGCCATGGGTTTGCGGAAAAGGTCACTGGCCAAACCTGTGGGAGTAACAAAAAT
Source organism: Lissotriton helveticus (assembly GCF_964261635.1). Classification (NCBI taxonomy): domain Eukaryota; kingdom Metazoa; phylum Chordata; class Amphibia; order Caudata; family Salamandridae; genus Lissotriton; species Lissotriton helveticus. The sequence goes on along the minus strand of NC_136069.1, from coordinate 1,374,798,390 downwards.
AGAGAGATCCAGAAAAGAAATTCTGGATTTACTCATTTCTAGAGTGAATCTAAGATAGTTGTTTTGTGTGTTAAGCCATGCATGAAAAGCTCTTAATGATTCCTCATCCCCTCTCCAAACCAAAAGAATGTCGTCGATATATCATTTCCAGAATATTGTCGACTCATGGAAGGGGTTGGTAGAGGTGAGGACATGGTTTTCTTCAAACCTATGTACATACAAATTTGCCAAGCTGGGCGCATAAACACTGCCCATGCTCGTGCCAGACACCTGGAGATAGTAGGTCTCCTCAAATTGAAAGAAATTCTCTTTCATTGCCCAATAGGCCACGGTCATGATGAAATTGACTGGGGTAATTGAGTTCAATTCTGTGTGATCTAGGATATCCGCAATAGTCTCTAGCGTTTTGTCTTGAGGTATAGAAGTGTACAACGATTCGACATCTAGAGATACTAGGATGTCGAGATCAGGATTGAAATCCACAGTGGGCAAGAGTCTCAGTACATCTTTTGTATCAAATAAGTAAGTTGGCATTTTCTGTACAATCAGGCGCAAGAAAAAGTCTACAAAAGTAGATAGAGGTTCCAAACAGGAGCCAATTCCCGATATTATCGGTCTCCCTGGTGGTGGCCTCTGGACTTTATGTAAGTTTGGGAGGATAAAGAAATAAGGCATGACGGGGTGGATAGTCTGTAGATAAGTGGATTCCTGACTAGTAATCCATCCTTCAGTCAAAGCCTCCTCCACTGAATCTTTAATGATACCACTCACTCTAGGAGTGGGATCTTCCTTCAAAGGGCGATAACATCCCCTGTCGCTCAGCTGGCGAAGACACCCTGCCTGGTACATTTCAGTATCCATCAGGACAGTGGCTCCGCCTTTGTCCGCAGGCTTGATAGTGATGGACTGATTGTTAGTCAAAGCTGTCAGTGCCTTAAGCTCTTTAGTCGGAATATTCCTATATTTGTGCTTCTTATTTTCAACACATAGAAGTTGCACTTCCTCCAGTACAGCTCTTTCGAACGCCAAAACCTGTGGTGGTATTGTATGCAAAGGAGGATTGAAATTGGACCGATTCTTAAGGCCTGTATTGGTCTGATCCATCTGGCTGTCGGGAGGTGTCTTATCTTTGGAAAAATGGTGCAATCGCACCTTGCGAAAAAACTGGGCAAGCTCCCGATGTAAAGTAAAATCATCACCTTTGTTTGTGGTCACAAATCCCAGACCCCTATTGAGGACAGACACTTCATCGGGTGTTAGTATTTTTTAACTCAAATTGACAATCAAGTCCTGTCTTACAGACCCCCTCTCGTCTGTCCTTGGCCTACCCCTAAAAAATGCTGCTGGGGGAATTCAGGTTGATATTGATATTCCAATATAGAGGCAGAGGGAGGAGAGCTTCAAGGAGAGGGTACAATGGCCCCTCTTTTCAACAGTGGTGGCCACCTACCCCCTGGGGTTTCCCCCAGCTCCTTTCCAAGCACTAAACCCTTGGCAGACGTATCAACCTGAATTCTCCCAGCAGCATTTTTTAGGGGTAGGCCAAGGCAGGTTTCGCGGGCGACGCCGGAACCCACAGAACCCCCAAGTACCAGCACAAGTACACTGGAACTCGCCTTTGACTACTCCCAACCAGATAGGGACTCGCTCCAAAACCAACCTCGGGCAGAACCAGGGACAGACGAGAGGGGGTCTGTAAGACAGGACTTGATTGTCAATTTGAGTTCAAAAATACTAACACCAGATGAAGTGTCTGTCCTCAATAGGGGTCTGGGATTTGTGACCACAAACAAAGGTGATGATTTTACTGTACATCGGGAGCTTGCCCAGTTTTTTCGCAAAGTGCGATTGCACCATTTTCCCAAAGATAAGACACCACCCGACAGCCAGATGGATCAGACCAATACAGGCCTTAAGAATTGGTCCAATTTCAACCCTCCTTTGCATACAATACCACCACAGGTTTTGGCGTTCGAAAGAGCTGTACTGGAGGAAGTGCAACTTCTATGTGTTGAAAAAAAGAAGCACACATATAGGAATATTCCGACTAAAGAGCTTAAGGCACTGACAGCTTTGACTAACGATCAGTCCATCAAGTTCAAGTTCAAGTTCGGGCATTTGTATAGCGCACTGCTCACCCAGAGGGTCTCAAGGCGCTTGGGGAGGGGTTCAATATTTGTCGAATAGCCAGGTTTTAAGTTCTTTTCTGAAGGAGATGTGGTTTTGAGTGAGTCGGAGGTGAGTGGGGAGTGAGTTCCAGGTCTTGGCAGCACGGAAGGAGAAGGATCTGCCACCCATGGTGGATTTTCGGATGCGCGGGACAGCGGCGAGGGCTTGATTGGACGATCTTAGTTGTCTGGTGGGTTTGTAGAAGGACAGTCGAGTGTTGAGGCATTTGGGTCCTAGATTGTAAAGGGCCTTGTGTGCGTGGGTGAGAAGGCGGAATGTAATTCTTTTGTTGACGGGAAGCCAGTGGAGGACTTTTAGGTGTCCGGTGATGTGGTCTTGGCGAGGAATGTCTAATATGAGTCTCGCTGATGCGTTTTGGATGCGTTGTAGTTTTTTCTATAGTTTTGCTGTGATTCCGGCGTATAGTGTGTTACCATAATCCAGTCGACTCGTGATCAGTGCGTGGGTGACGGTCTTTCTTGTCTCGAGGGGGATCCAACGGAAGATCTTTTTGAGAATGCGAAGTACGTTGAAGCAGGAGGATGAGACTGCGTTGACTTGTCTGGACATCGAGAGAGATGAGTCTAGGATAAAGCCAAGGTTACGTGCATGGTCTGTGGGTGTGGGTGCTGTGCCCAGGGAGGAAGGCCACCAAGAGTCGTCCCAGGCAGAGGGGGAAGAGCCTAGGATGAGCACCTCCGTTTTGTCTGAGTTGAGTTTTAGGCGGGTATGTTTCATCCATTCGGCTACTTCTTTCATGCCTTTGTGGAGATTGTTCTTGGCGGTGTTAGGGTCTTTGGTGAGGGAAAGGATTAACTGGGTGTCGTCGGCGTAAGAGATGATGTTAAGGTTGTGATGACGCGCGATGGAGGCGAGTGGACTCATGTAAACGTTGAAGAGGGTGGGACTGAGTGAAGATCCTTGTGGTACGCCACAGATGACTTCAGTGGCCTCAGAGTTGAATGGGGGAAGTCGGACTCTTTGAGTTCTCCCAGCGAGGAATGAGGTGATCCAGTCCGAGGCTTTTCTTTGTATGCCGATGCTGCTGAGGCGTTGTATAAGGGTGCTGTGGCAAACTGTGTCGAAAGCGGCGGAGAGGTCGAGTAGAATGAGGGCCACTGTTTCACCGTTGTCTAGTAGTGTTCGGATGTCGCGGGTCGCAGCAATGAGGGCGGTTTCGGTGCTGTGTTTGGCTCGAAACCCGGATTGAGATGGATCGAGGGCGTTGTTGGATTCAAGGAAGGCGGCGAGCTGGCTGTTGACGGCTTTCTCGATGACTTTGGCCGGGAATGGGAGGAGGGATATGGGTCGGTAGTTTTTGAGTTCCGAGGGGTCTGCTGTGGGTTTCTTCAGAAGGGCGCTGAGTTCGGCGTGTTTCCAGCTTTCTGGAAAGGTGGCAGAGTTGAACGAGCAGTTGATGACATCTCGGAGATGGGGTGCGATGATGGAGTCCGCTTTGTTGAAGATGTGGTGGGGGCAGGGGTCGGTTGGCGAGCCAGAGTGGATGGAGTTCATTAGGCGGATGGTGTCTTCAGTGGTGATTGGGTTCCAGGCGGTAACGTTGTTAGTTGGCGGAGTAGGGTCTGAGGGGGGTGGGGAGGGTTGAACGCTGGGAGTATTCTCGAAGCTGTTGTGAATGTCGGCAATTTTGTTGTAGAAGAAGGAGGATAACGCATCGCAGAGGTCTTGGGAGGGAGTGATGTCGTTAGATGCTGCGGTGGGGTTGGTGAACTCTTTGATGATGTTGAAAAGTTCCTTGCTGTTGTGATTGTTGTTGTCGAGACGATCCTTGAAAGCTGATTTCTTGGCTGATCGAATCAGTTGGTGGTGTTTGCGGGTGGCTGCTTTGAGGGTGGACATGTTGTCGGAGGTTGGGTTTTTTCTCCATGTTTTCTCCAGGGCTCGGCATAGCTTCTTGGATTTTTTAAGGTCATCATTGAACCAGGGAGCCTTTTTGCTGGCTGATTTGATCTGGTGCTTTTTCAAGGGCGCTAATTCGTCAGCACTGAGAGTGATCCATTGCTTGAGATTGGTGGCTGCTTGGTTTGGGTCCGATGATAGGGTAGGAGGGTTTTGGTTGAGTGATGTGAGGAGTTGTTCGGAGGTGATTTTGTTCCAGTTTCTTCGAGTAATAGGTTGTGGGTGGTTGTGGTTCAGGGTGGTTTTGTAGTTGAAGTGGACACAGCTGTGGTCCGTCCAGTGGAGAGCTGTGGTGCGATCGAAGGAGATGTGCTTGCTGGAGGTGAAGATGGGGTCGAGCGTGTGTCCGGCTATATGGGTGGTGGTGTTTACAAGTTGTTTGAGTCCAAGATTGGCCAGGTTGTCCAGAAGGGTGGTGGTGTTGCTGTCGTGTTTGTTTTCCAGGTGGTAGTTGAAGTCTCCTAATAGGATGTAGTTCTCGGAGGCGAGGGCATGTGGGCTGATGAAGTCCGTGATGTCATCGCTGAATTGAGTGCGGGTACCTGGAGGCCTATAGATGAGGGTGCCTCTAAGTGTGGTCCTAGGGTTGGTGTGAATCTGAAAGTGGAGATGTTCGGCGGTTGCAAGATTATCGTCGGAGCTGGTCGTGATTTTGATGGTGTTCTTATGAATGATGGCGATGCCACCTCCCGTTTGATTGGTGCGGTCTTTACGGGTAATCTTGTAAGCATCTGGTATGGCTATGGCGATGTCGGGTGCTGATGATGTGTTCATCCATGTTTCTGTAAGGAAGGCGATGTCCGGTGACGCAGTGTCGAGTAGGTTCCAGAGTTCAATGGCGTGTCTGTGGACCGATCGGGTGTTGAGCAGGATGCACTTCAGGCGGTTAGAGTCGGGGCTGTGTATGGAGGAAGGGTGTTTGGTGAGTGTTCTGAAACAGTTGAACTTGCACGAGAGGCAAGCGAATGGGCCGTGAGTACGTCCTGGGGTGGCATTGTAGCATTGTGGTGCGCGTCCGGGGTTGAGGGCGTGGAGAGTTGCGGCATTATAAGTGAATCTAGTGGGTTGGGTGAGGCGGGGACCAGGGGAACAGGCGCTGGGCGCGGTCCAGGCGCGGACAGGCGTAGACGGGCTTACCTTTGGCGCACCTTCGGCGCGCAAGGGGCGCGATTGCTGCGCGAAAACGCTGCGCGTAGGTGCAATTGACATAAATATAGAAGTGAAGGGGGGCGGATCGTGGGAGGGGGAGCTGGGAGACGGGAGCGTAGGGGGAGGGACGGGCTGCAGGCACAACAAAATGGATGATACAACAACAGGGCAACAGGACGCTGTGGGCACAAGCAGGTAGCGATTGTGCTCAGGGGCAATGCGGGTAATGCGAGCTGGCGGTGGAACGCACGGGCACAAATTCAATGGAATAAAATGTTGAAGCAATGCGGAGCGTACACAGGTCAAATATGCAAAATAGGCAAAGCAATGCGGAACGTTCACAGAGTAACTATTCTAAGCACACAGAGCAATGCGGAGCGCTACGCAACAGAGCGGGTGCAAATTCAATTAAACTAAATTTAAACTATGGCAGTGGTGGGGGATCAGCGCTACGATACCAGTTGCAGCGCTATGGATTCAGGAGGAAGGGTGGAGCGACCGCTTCACACGGAGTCAGGCTGGTCACAGAGTTTCCTCTGCCGGGCCGTTCCTGGTGACTAGTGGGTGGGAGGGGGAGCTGGGAGGCGGGAGCCTAGGGGGAGGGACGGGCTGCAGGCACAACAAAATGGATGATACAACAACAGGGCAACAGGATGCTGTAGGCACAATCAGGTAGCGATTGTGCTCAGGGGCAATGCGGGTAATGCGAGCTGGCGGTGGAACACACAGGCACAATTTCAATGGAATAAAATGTTAAAGCAATGCGGAGCGTACACAGGTCAAATATGCAAAATAGGCAAAGCAATGCGGAGCGTTCACAGATTAACTATTCTAAGCACACAAAGCAATGCGGAGCGCTACGCAACAGAGCGGGTGCAAATTCGATTAAACTAAATTTAAACTATGGCAGTGGTGGGGGATCAGCGCTACGATACCAGTTGCAGCGCTATGGATTCAGGAGGAAGGGTGGAGCGACCGCTTCACACGGAGTCAGGCTGGTCACTATCAAGCCTGCGGACAAAGGCGGAGCCACTGTCCTGATGGATACTGAAATGTACCGGGCAGTGTGTCTTCGCCAGCTGAGCGACAGGGGATGTTATCGCCCTTTGAAGGAAGATCACACTCTTAGAGTGAGTGGTATCATTAAAGATTCAGTGGAGGAGGCTAAGACTGAAGGATGGATAACTAGTCAGGAATCCACTTATCTACAGACTATCCACCCTGTCATGCCTTATTTCTATATCCTCCCAAAAATACATAAAGTCCAGAGGCCACCACCAGGGAGACCGATAATATCGGGAATTGGCTCCTGTTTGGAACCTCTATCTACTTTTGTAGACTTTTTCTTGCGCCCGATTGTACAGAAAATGCCAACTTACTTATTGGATACAAAAGATGTACTGAGACTCTTGCCCACTGTGGATTTCAATCCTGATTTTGACATCCTAGTATCTCTAGACGTCGAATCGTTGTACACTTCTATACCTCAAGACGAAACGCTAGAGACTATGGCGGATATCCTAGATCACACACAATTGAACTCAATTACCCCAGTCAATTTCATCATGACCTTGGCCTATTTGGCAATGAAAGAGAATTTCTTTCAATTTGAGGAGACCTACTATTTACAGGTGTCTGGCACGAGCATGGGCAGTGGTTATGCGCCCAGCTTGGCAAATTTGTATGTACATAGGTTTGAAGAAAACCATGTCCTCACCGCTACCAACCCCTTCCATGAGTCGATAATATTCTGGAAACGATATATCGATGACATTCTTTTGGTTTGGAGAGGGGATGAGGAATCATTAAGAGCTTTTCATGCATGGCTTAACACACAAATCAACTATCTTAGATTCACTCTAGAAATGAGTAAATCCAGAATTTCTTTTCAGGATTTCTCTATTTTTGTGACTCCCACAGGTTTGGCCAGTGAACTTTTCCGCAAACCCATGGCATGCAATTCCCTATTGAGATTTGACAGTCAGCATCCACGAGCCCTTAGGGAAAATATTCCCTTCAGTCAGTTTTTGCATGTGAGGCGCAACTGTTCCTCTCTTGACTCGTATAAACATCATGCTGCTAATTTGACCAAGCAAATGAATGACAAAATGTATCCTCGTCAGTTGGTGAAAAGAGCCTGTAAGAGGGCTTCTAACAACCATAGAGAGGCTTTGCTTGAACCAAAAATTGTAAAGCCTCCTCTGGGGCGCATGACTTGTGTCAACACCTTTAGTACCTTGAGTAATGGGTTACAGAAATGTATCCGTAAGAATTGGCGATTCCTAAACACCAAAAAAGAACAAATTCCTCTACCTCTTTTTGCCTTTAAGAGAGGGCGCAATCTCCGTGATGTTCTGGTACACACCAGACCAAATATCAAACCCAGTATGACCAACACTCTCTGGGATTTACCTCCTGTTCAAGGGCACTTTCCGTGTGGCAACTGCTCTCTGTGTCCTCAAACTAAACAATCGAAAACTGTTGATATTGGCACACATAAACCTTGGATACAAACACACTTCTCTAATTGCAATAGTGATCATTTGGTGTATCTTATTGAATGCCCTTGTAAAGAACGCTATGTAGGCATGACGACCAGGAAGGTACGACAGCGGATGCTGGAACACAAGAGTACCTTCCGTTGTAAAAAATCTAACACCAAACTTACCAGGCATTTCCTGGAAAAGAATCACAAGGCAGAAGGATTTTATTGGACTGTTTTAGAAAAACCATCCATACCACCACATGTTAACGACAAGACTAAATTTCTCTTTCTCAAAGAACAGAGATGGGTATTTAAATTGAAAACTGACAAGCAGGGATTGAATGATGATATTCCCTGGACTATGCTATGAAAGCTATAAAAAACAATTATGCCAAGTTCTACCATCCACTGTCTCTCACTCATCTCATAATATAACTATTAGTCATTAGGAGGCACAGTTTTACAATGGCATAAAAAACCGATGATGAGGAGCAGTGTACGCCTAATAAAGTTTTCTTTAAAGTAAAGTTTTTTTTACGAACTTTGAACGCTTTTCGAACTACAGAAATGCGTCCAATGATGTCATTTTGTAGTCCTTGCACCCGATTGGACACTATGGATCTGACGTCACCGATCACATGTCCGGGATAGCGAGGCTCTAATGGCGGCCGTGGACGATCTCTCATCACCTCCCCCAGCCTCAGCACATTGACTGAGGTACCGACGGAGAGGTGAGTGAGTATTCCTATCCATTTTTGCTTTCCGCTGCTTTGGGATTAGACGCTCACGCCCTGATGCGTGACTCTTGGGCACTGACAGCTCTAAGATCGGTAACATTCTAAGTCCATTTTACCGAGTATACATTGTAGAAGCTAGCGCTTAGGGGCACTTTACGGACAATTGGGTGGTTCTGAATATCGGTTTGCAACCGAGATACCCATACCCCTCTACTTTGGTGCTTCTTAATCTAGCGTCGTGAGACACTATTCAGCCTATGTTAGGAATGTCAGACTATGATGTTTGGGATTAACCTATACCTTCTAACTCAGCGCTATAGTCAGCTATTGTGCATTGATATTCCTTCTCTTCCACACAATCAAATAGTACTTCAGGATCACTACCAAGGTACTCTGAAGGCAGCATTTTGGCTAGAATATTTGGTCAGATTTGTCTCTTTTTTCTGGCAAGTTTCCTTTGAGCAGGGCAATGTGTACAGAACGGCCGGTCTAGGCTTAATTGATAGTTTGATTCACGGACTGTTCCTGTATGTTTTTACTATTGGGCTGTGCGTCCCTTGACCTGAGTCTGAGACAGGTGAGGTGAAGTTCATACCTCACACAGGACAGGTGAGTGTATAATCATTTCAATGTATTTGGTTGAAACTACTGGGCATTGTAGAGGTTATAGGTTTATGTGGCACACTTACAGAGTTTCTTTATCCTTACAGGTATGAATAGCCATCCTTCCTGTATAGAGGTATTGTGACATATCACAAGTTATGGTACTGTGATAACTATATGTTTTTCTGTTTTTGTTTACTGTGTATATTTGTTTCACTTTTTTCAAATTGCACCTTTATGCAGTAGCTTTCATTTGAAGGTCCTGATGAAAGCCGGGGTCCTGCGACCCATAACGGCTGAAACTAGTAGACCAACTACATCCGGCAGATTTGTTACATGCCGACACATATTTTATTAAGATCAACAGCAGTCATTAATAAAGTTGTTTGGATTGCTGTTTAATCTTTTTTAACTTCACCTCACATAGATATTTTCTTTTGCACTGCATTTGATTGCTTCGGTCAGTATACCTTTTTGGATAATTAGGCTGTCAATCTTTCTTTTCCTTTCTTCATTGGTCTCTTACAACACCTATTTCACCGGTTTCTGGCGTGCTGCCAGTAGAACTGAGGTGACAGGGGTACCTTTGGAGTTCCAAATGATGACACTGGCCACCAAGGGCAGTTGATGGAAATCCTTATTTCCTTTTCCCCTCCTCAGGGTTTCTACTGTCATGGAGTCGTACTTGCGGTAGCTATGCCAGTGGTCACCATTTGTAATTTTGATGGGTGATCACAATTGCAACCTATTTCTCTAGCCTTTTGTAGCTTTTATATTGTTTTTGTCAGACTACCAGATTATTTGTATATTGTTATTGATTAGATTTGGGGATTGAATCGGTTGTAGTCTTTAAACTTTTCCCTTTGACCCTTACTCCTTTGAGGAGTGTTGTTTCTGAGTCAAATTGTTCTGCCTGGAAGAGACAGGAGAAAACTATCATGTTTTTGACAAAAGGCTGAAGATATGAGAAACTCAATATTCAGCATGTTCTCTTCTCATGGTCAACCGATTAGAGCAAGTGAGGTCTGTCACTCAGTGTAAGAAACCTTAGGATGTGCAAAATATTTGTCATTATTATGTTATCATATGGACCAAGGATGATACGTGCAACAAAAAAGACAGGTAGTGATGCTTTCCAAATTTCAAGAATGTACTGTACCTAATTTGTTGCATTTGGGTAACCGAATATCACGGAAAATCTATACATATCTGTTATCTCCAGGCTCAGGAGATGTGGATGAACACTGATGTTGGTTACACTTTGCCAGGCATATGTTTCTCTATGTAGAAGACTAGAAAGAAGTATAACATTTTAGGTAGAAATTGCGGAAAAACTTTGAAAAATCATGTTCCTCTCATTCTATTGGCCAGCTAATAAGAGGGAGGGAGATCTGACACACAGCAAAGCAAATCATACCATGTGTAGATATTAAACATATATGGTTGTGGTATCTTTTATGTGGCCTAGGGGCAGCCGCAATCTGTGCAGGTAACAGTGGTGGTGCCGGGTTAGGGGGGATTTCGAGGGACAATGCAGAGGGAAAATTAAATAAATAATTACGTTTAGCTCGGCATCGCCCATTGAAATCCCCCCTTACATGACCCCACCGTGGTTACCTGCACGGACCGCGGCTGCCTAGGGACTATACCTGCAAAAATATGACGGTAGCCTAAGCTGGCATTTAGCATTCATATGCTTTTTAAATTTCATGAAAATACTGCACACAGTTTATTGCCTAGAGGCACCCCAAAATTCACGAAAATGCCATACATATTAGGTGGTTGTATGCCATTACAATGCAGGCTTTTACCCCGCATGCCATTACAACGAGGGGATTACAACGAAAGTCGTTACAACGACTTTCGCTGGAGGGCGCTGGATAGTGGAATAGTTTAATTTTCTATTCCAACTCCAGCCCACGTTGACAGTAGGGAAGGTGTTGGATAGAAAATTAAACTATTCCCTATCCAATAGTGCCCTCCAGCAAAAGTAGTTGTAACGACTTTCGTTGTAATCCCCGCGTTGTAATGGCAGTGCGGGGTAATCCCCGCGTTGTCATGGCTGTTCCCCATATTAGGTATCTCTGGACCTCTTGCTCAGGAGACACTGCAAAACACTGAAGTGAGTCTACCCCTGTGGGTCATGTACCTCAAAAGCAGAGAAACACAAGAGAATTGCCATGTTTTGGAAAAAATTGCTGAGAATCTTTTGAAAATCATGTTCAGCACATTTACCCAGTCACCAAATTAAAATGAGGCAGTTCTGGCACCCTGATGAAAAAACCCTTATGCATTTCACGTTCAGATGCTTTACAATTTTCACAAAGGTATTGCACCAAGTGAATCACCTGTAGGCAGCCCATACTCACAGGAAACCTACATATATCAGGTAGAATAGATGTCATTACATTGCATGCGGTACAGCGCATGCGATTACAACACGGTAGTTACAATAACTGCATTGTTACAATGCGAACCATTACAACGCACAACGTTTCAATGACTTGCTGTAGGGGCGCGCTGGACTTAGTAATAGTATATTTTACTCTTCCAAATCCAGTGTGCGCAACAGTAGGTAATGTTTTGGACTAGTAAATTATACTATTCATTAGTTTAGGGTGCCCCCTACAGCAAGTCGTTGAAACGACTTGTGTTGTAATGGTTCACGTTGTAACAACACAGTTGTTGTAATGACGCCGTTGTAATCGCATGCGTTGTACCTCATGCGATGTAAGTGCTGTTTCCCATCAGGAATCCTCATGCTCAGGAAAAGAAGAGAAACCCCGCTATGGCTCAGGCCCTGTGAATCATGTGTTTGTGCATGATCGAGACAGGTGAAAATTACCATGTTTTGGAAAAAATAATTGAACATTTGATAAACATAATTTTCAGTTTGATTTTTAGCCACTTAATCAGAGCACGGAAGGTTTCACACCTAGTGAAAGAAACCTTATTATGTGTAAATGTAAAAAATATATGGTTGTGGTCTGTGTCCATACAGCTGATGAGAAATTTCTGCAAACAAATAAAAGGGGTTGCTTTCAGTAGCTTTTCAAATTTCTAAAATGCACTACAATCAGTTTATTCCCTGTGAGCACCCTTAACCTATAGAAAACTAATGCAAGCTTGGCATGCTCTCACTCAGAAGACTCAGGGGAATAAAGTTGGGATGTTAAGCTATTTCAGAGATATGTTTCTGCGTGGGAGAGGCTGAAAGGAACTACTATGGTTTGAACAAACATTTTCTAGAAATACGACACATTATGTAAATGCCATTTTTGATACCTTGCATTAGTCCAAATGGAACACATGGATGTATTTCCCAATAAAAATAACACAAAATTGTATGTGCATGGCGGGTGCGAGCATCCTTTTTGAGGGTGTCCCACCTCACTTAAGACTGCTCCTTTTTGTCTCTTTTGGTTTTCACTCATCCCAGTGCACATATCTACAATATCTATAACCTACTACATGTTTACCTTTATTTTTACCTTAATTTTTTCTCTATCTGTCTAATTTTATTGGATTGTGTCAGCTCCTCTGCTCACCCCATTAATGTCAGAGGCAAGCAGCTGGTTCAAGGACTTCCACTCCTGATAGTACCATGCAATCTTGACCCCCACATTAGAAGGTGGCAGCACTCATATATGAGATGCTGCCCCACTTACCCCTCATATTGGTGGCAGGAAGAAGGCCCGGGAAGGACTCAACCTAAGGAGATCATATTGCTCAGGGGGCAAGTGAGAAGCAGCATGAACAACTGCACAGGCATCAACTTCATCCATCAGTAGGTCATTCACTCTTGGGTCATTGTCATCAACAGAGAGCAGGACCTGCTCAACCTGCTAGGAAGTTGGTGATTACAGGTAAGTGATGTTTAACATTTTTTCATTTTAATCTTAAAGCAGGAGCTTGTTATTGACAAACAAAAAACTAATAACTCCCAAGGTGTGTGGCTCATTGTTCTCTTTTATCTGTCTGAGGATGGCCAGAAAAATAATACATCAGACTGTCCACACAAAATAGGTCAGGAGCATTGATGATATTAATTGACCAGTTCTATCAACCCATTGGAGTAAGCTTTCTGATGCAGAGCCAGTAGGGGGTGGAAAGAGGAGGCAGAGCGAGGATCTGATCAATGAGGTGTTCCACCTTGTATGTGGGGGAGTACCCTATTTGACCAACTCGCTATCTGTACCATATTGTCATAAACTGAACGTGCTACTTTACAGGTCACAAATGTCATTTTGTTCTAGTATTGCTTACAGATTCATTATTTTTAACGTACACACTATTTGGGTGCAATCATTTTGAATTCTCTGCAAGTTCCCAATCAGGCATTCCCAAAGGAAGATTATTACAATAGTCAATTCTTGATACAATATATGTAGAGACCACTTGAACATGCAGCTACTTTGGTAGAAAAGGAAGAATATTTTATGGTAGTTTTAAAAAATATAACTCTTGGAAGAGATCAAGTTAATTTGATCCTGGAAAGAAAGAAAAGAAACAAAAACTATGTATTCTCAATGATTTAATCTTATTTGAAGGGGAGGAAGACTCAGTCATCAAAGACTGTCAGAAGGAGGGTAAACAATTTCCTCAGTTGTTGCCTAATGAGAGGTATTCTCATTTGCTGGCATTCAACATAAGGAAATTAGATGCCATCCAGCTTTGTACTTTCACAAGACAAGTTGTCAATTTTGAACTGAGAACTCATAGCAGTGGATCCCAACAAAAAAAGATGGGTGTCATCTGCAGAGATGACTGCTTTGCACCTGAGAGATCTAATTAGTCCCACCAGCGGTTGTGGATAACCAGTAGCGGTCGGTGGTGGGAGTAGCTGCCGGGCGGTGACTTGGCGAGGGGGAGGGGCAGGGTGGGGGGTAGCAATCTATGGATTACGGAGGATTACAGGTAAGAAAACATATAAATAAATAAAACAAATTTTGTTGCGCGCACTGCATCCCCAAATGCGATGCAGTGCACGCGACATTTGTTTTTTTATTTATGTTTACTTACCTGTAATACTCCATAATCCATAGATTACTACCCCCCACCCTGCCCCTCCCCCTCCTCATGTCACCGCCTGGCAGCTACTCTCACCACCGACCGCTACTGCGGATAACCAGTGAACAACATGGGACTTGAAGAGGATCCCTGAGGGACTCATCAAATGACCGAAAATAACTATGATCAAAAGGTAGGTGGTGCAACAGTTTCAGAGCTATCACTGAAAAATGAGGGAAACACATCTATGGTTGTATCTTCTATTCCAGTCCAACCCGGTAGTATATTGTGATACACCATTTAGATTTCTGCCGAGAGGTCAAGCAAACTAATATCAAAAGATTCCATTAGGTCTAGGATCATTCTGACCGCCTCCACTGCAAGAATTAGTGCAGTTGCTGAGCTCCTGCACGAAAGGAAACTGATTTGCCTGGGCCAAGGCAGTTAAAGTATTTGAGGACACCTACCAATTATTTTGTAGCTGTCCATTCCATAAGCTTTCCCAGAATTGGAAGAGGAGTTATTAATCACAACATTTTACTACCTTTACCTAGATAGATTCTGTTTTTTCAAGAGTGAACTTATTGATCCCGTTTTCCAAACCAGTGGGGCTTCGCCAGATGACAGCGAACAGTTCACATTGTTCATCAAAATTGTGGCAAATGCTGTAGACTGAACAGATGCCACCTAAAGTTCCAGATTTCATTTGATGATCTTAAGGATCGAGGTGACTTCTTTTTGGCTGATGGGACAGAATTTCTCTCAATTTAGTGAAAGCATGTAATTTTTTGTTGGGTGAGATTTACAATGAAAAAAGTATTGCAGATTTTTTGTTTCACAACAAATTTTCTGAATTTTTGTGAAAAAACAAGCAAATTCATCACAGAATTTTTGCAGAGTTTTAAATCAGTTTTAAATTGCTCATTCGAAGAATAGGAAACTTCTGAAATGTACTTACAAATAAATATTGATTTAACTAAGTATATTTGTTTTTATTTTAGTTTTAATTTAATTTGAGTTTTTTTGTTCTATTCTATAGAGTAACGCCTAATCTTCTGAATAGGTATTCACCATCTACATTCTAATTGTCTTACTTTTAGATCTTGTTGTTTTAAAATATGTGAAAGCTATTTATTATGAGTAGTAAAGGCTTAAGTTTTAAAAGTGTAATAGGGGCCAAAATATCGAGGACATTGTTTTAGATGTTCATTAAAAAAGTGAAGTGCTTCTCAGACTTACTTAAATGCCGGAGTAGTTGCCAAAGCTGCAATCCTTTTTCTAAATTCTCAATGTATTTAGCTGAATTATATTTTTTCAAGAGTCGACTGTGACTATTGTTGAAACATGAGGAGAATTGATTCTTGCAACCTCTTGAATTTGAAATAGTATTGTGCTTTGATGCGGCCACAGTAAAAGCAATGGTTCTGAAACTTGTATCAGCATCTCTGATGTCCAGATACGGTCGAGAATAGGACCCATGATACTGATTGCTATCTGAACAGGTTAAGAAATGCCAAATGTACTCAGAGTTTTTAAAATGATTATTTATCTTGAATATGTTTGTGATAAATAACTAGAAAAGATCATTATACAACAGCAGAGACTGCACAAGAGAAGGACAGGACCTCACAAGTGTGGATCTCAATAGCTTTACAGCATTGTATTTCTCGGTAATTGCTTTAGCCAAGTTAGGGCTTGCACTAAGATGTAGCCAGATTTGTTGTTATAAAAATAAATCCCATAACTATTGGTGGAGAAGATCAAATATTTCACCTAGCTGCGGACAGTAGTTTTAGCAGAAGGTGTTGCAGGCGGGTACCTGGACCACACGCACACATATACACTCCTTAACACCGATGCATTCGCTCACACACACACCCACACACAATCACAACCCTCACTCCAAAATATTGATACATACACACACACACGGACGCACACATGCCTGCACCAAACATTAAGAAACACATTGCCCTAACCTGGTGCAGCTCTCTGGAGGTAAGCCTCAGAGGTCCCAGGAGGCCTGATACTGCTGCCTCCTCTCATTAAGCTGACTTTAGCTCAGCTAATGAGAGGAAGCATTGGTTGCCAATCCTGAGAGGAGGCAGCAGTCCCTACCTTGTTACAGAGTGGAATGGGGTCAGTGAGACTTGTTGACCCCATGCCACTCTGTGACAAGGTGTCAGTGATAGAAACTTGGCCAAGGGAACTTCAGGGTTAAAAAGTGAAGCACTCAGTTCTGAGGCTATCAATGACACTCCCCCTCACCATGAGGGGTGGGGCCTTGAGGTGCTTTGTCTGGCTGAAGATGCCACACCTGGCCCGGCCCAGTTCAGCTCAGGTAGCCAAGAGCCTGCGCATTTTAGCCCATATCTAGCGCTTGCTTGCCTGACCTGAACAAGACCATAGCTCAGCCTGACAGACACTCTTCTTGTTGGGGTCAACATTGGGGGGTGTGGCCTCCCTGTCCATAAGGACCGGCCGCGACTGATTTCACAGCTTTGGACTAGCAAAATGCGCATATTGTGCTGCTTTTAAAGTTCGCCGAGAGGAACGATCACTAGTCACGAAAGTGGTGCAGAAGCTAGAATTATACTTATGCAATATTCTTCATATATTGGCCGCCCATCAAATTGCAGGGTCCATCGTGTATCTCACAGGACCGAGCAATCATATTGTAGGTTTGGATGGTTTTCACTGCAAAATACCTGCAACAGCTGATATCTATACATTTCAAACCATAATTTCTCTAAAAAGACTGAACAGAATTATATTGAATCACAAAAAGCACATAAGTATATGGAGTGTGGAGTCTAAAACTGTGTACACACTTTATGAGTACCGAGAATTAGTAAACTTACTTCAATGTGTAAGTGTACCTTTGAGAATCAGCCCTTTGAGTGTAAACTCACTACACAAGTGTAAGCTACATTTTTCTACTCCCAGAGTAATGTAATTGGCTTACTCGTGTGTGGGTGGTTGTTGTCCCTCCCTAAGCACCTTCCTGATTCTCTCTAAACCCCTTTTACTCCTCCCTAACCCCATCCCCTTTAGTAGTAAGTCTGCCTTTTCCACCACCCTGAGTCCCTCCACCATTTACTGCTGAAATCTATACTTATATGTGCAAAGACTCTGCATTGGGTTGGAGAAATCCGCACATATAAGTATAGGCACAACTTACACTTTGTAGTACATTTTGTAGTAATACAAAATGTTCTACAAAGTGCAGTTTATTAATCAGGTTATTTGAGTGAGAAGGCTCCTTTCCATGGCAGCGACATCTTTATCATCTCCATCCTATTGTATCTGTCTGGGTTCTTCTCTCCTACCAGTGGCTATCTTTTTTAGGTACTGCACCCACAAGATTGAATATTGATTTTTCATATTGGTCAATTAGCCCTTGGTATCATATTTTCCACATGGGCTCTCAAGACTCATTGCTCTGCAGCAAAGAGTGCTGTCTGCAATGTGGTCCTCATTCAACATAAGTTTAAAGAAGCCATAGACTGGGAAGAATAGCATCCGTACTTAGCCAAAGCCAGACTGTTTTGTGGTGGACCTAGGTGCTGGCATTTGCTTTTGTACAGTGTGGGTGTTGACTATGGTAGTGGTACTCATTTTTGACGTGTAGAAAAGATTAAAGCAGGAGGAGTTGGGGGTAGTGCAGGAACAGGTAGAATGGAAGTGATATGCCATTATTCTGTGCCACTCTCAACATTGACAATCTCTGGTCATCTTTTTCACTGGCAATTATGCTTTCCAAGTCCTTATTTTTCACTTGTCTCGGTTATTGGGACTCAGGGAGCCACTTGGTCACTTTCATCTGAAGGGGGCTCGTAAAAGATGGAGAAGTCACCTTTCTTTTATTTGGCAGAGATGGTGTAGACAATGTGACTGATGAATGGGTAGTCACAACATCCTAGTATGCAGCAAACTTAACTACTTCCTCCCAATTCCTATCTTGCGAAGATCAGGTACTTTCTGAGAAGATTCAGTTTACAAGGAGAATTCAATTTCTGATTCACTGCCCTCAGCCATGACTGCAGTCATTGGAAGGCTAAGAGACATATGCTTTGTTTTTGGTGGGAGCAGTATTGTTGCTGTTCCAGGGTTGATCGTACTCCCAATGTCTCCCTGCTCAAAAAAGGGTGCATCAGGTCTGCAGCGCACATAGAAAAGGAATATTCTAGCAGGATTGTTTTTGTGTCAGTTCCTGCACAAAAACAATCCACTCTTGCATCCCATAAGTCATTCCAATCTGCCATTGCCACACATCCATTATATGATTTTTGGAAAACTTGTAATCCTGATATTTGTGAATTTATGTTTTCTCTAATGTACATCACACTAGATCCAGAATATTTTATATTTTGGTTACTAAACCCCTTTTCCACTCTATTCAGTCCTCAGAATTTGGCTCAGTTTTTATCTTAGATCATGCCACGCTGGCCGTTGAAAATCAAATAATTTTCTTTTATCGGACAATAACTTTATTACGTAAGCAAATGCTTTTATTTATGAATTCTTTGAATTCAATCAACCTAGTGACATCCATTCAAAACAACTGGGATGCTTACGAGGTCTTTTTCAAACCTTCCCTATAGCTTATTCAGCTAAAAAGAAAACAAAATGCACAGTACAATACTTTATTATAGCATTATAACATAATTATTTTACTTCCAAATATTCATCAGTCCTGCATGAACTAATGAAAGCCAATTTTAAAGCAGGCCGTTGGAAATTCAATAATTTTAATTTATCTGACAATAACTTTATTACAGAAGCGAATGCTTTCATTAATTAATTCATTAAATTCAATCAAGCTTGTGAGAGATCCATTCAAAATAACTGGGATGCTTTCAGGCCTCTTCTCGAGCCTTCACTATATCTTATTCAGCTAAAAAGAAAAAACAAATGCCCTGTACAATACGTTATTATAGAAAATTAAAGCATTAGACCATAATTAGTTCACTTCTAGTTAAAGCCAAATCTGACCTCAATAAACTCTTTACTATTGATGCTTGTAATATCCTCCATAAAGTTAAATCAAAATATCATGGACGTCAAAATAATGCAGGCAAACTATTGGCTAATTGTTATACCTGCTGCTCACCCAGTGTGACTGGTGGTGGAATGTTGATGTGTGAGGATGTTGTGGAATGTTGGTGGGTGAGAGAGTCAGTTGGAGGATGGGCTGAGCAGCTGAAGGCTGCTCCTGCCCCTGGTGGAGCTCTAGATGATAACATCCATCTAAATAAACCAACCTAAAATCTAAATGGACCAGGCGTCTTTTATTCAGAACAGATTGGTGACAATTCAAGTGAAACCTACGTGTGTGAACTGGAAGAAATTTAAAGAAAAGACTGCGGTTAACAAGTGTGGAAAGACTTAGGAACACAGAAGAGGAAAAAGTAAAGATTCTACTGTAATGTAAGGAGAAAAGAAGTCTTGAATCGAGAAACACATCCTGCCCTGCAGCCCTATCAGTGACCTCACCATCGGTTGGCCTCATCCAGGGCATGTTTCTCTCAATCTCCTTGTATCTTTTTTTTTGGCAACATGATACTTTGGCAAGCGATCAGCCGTGAGGATTTTGTGTTAATGTCAACTCCTGTCTAGAATGAAGGGGCAGTGTGAGGGGCAAGCTTGTGTCATCTACTGGAGGTTTCTTTTGGAGGACTGGCTTGTGCAGTAACTCTGGAGTGGGAATTGTACATCTTGGCGATTTCCTTGATCAACCCTTGCTGGACTCTGTGTTACATTGGCAAGAATGTAGGAAATTAGCTCTGATTATGAGCTATGTCTTATTATTCTCTCACGTATTATGTAAAACAAGCCCATCTCTGCACAATGGTACGACATTAGAGTGACTGTTACCGGCATGTGGCATTTGAATGGGCCACAAAGCATCTTCCTACCTTGAGCTTGAGCTGAGGTAGTTTTCCTGACTCGGTTCCTGGATGTTCCGGCTTCCTCCTCAGTGCGGAAAAGATTTATTGAGTGGTTAATTGGGGAAAACTGTGATATTTCATAGAGAACCTCATCATCTTCTTAAGCATCTGGTGAGGTGTATGGCATTCCAGTTTTTTCGGATTTGCTGTTATAATTTGCTCATATGTACTGCCCATGATTGTGCCCGTCGACAGTTTGGAAAATGTTGGATTTCGTAGCACATCTACACATGCTCTGATGATGCGACGCAGAGTGCTTCGCATCAATATCGTACTTCTCCGCTGCGTTGGGTAGCCTTTGTATTGGCGTTGGACTGCTATGAGAACTGGTAACCGCAAAGCACCTTAAGGTAGTTGCGAGGGACTTCGAGTGAGGAGTCGATCACCAGAGGTAAACACCCATTTCCTCAATGTTGTTCTAATATCTAATGTTCAATGCCTTACTACTTGCTGTGTCCTGCATTGAGTGAATGCTTTATGCTTAACTGATGGTTTTGCAGTTTTGCTATGATTCTTCCGGGCTTGTTTCGCAGAGAGCTTTGTATGCTGCTTTTCTTCTGACCTGTTGGGACGTTGCGCTTTGTTATATCCATATACTTATGCAGTGCTTGTGTACTAGTTTGTGCACCTTGTTTGTTCACTGTAGGGATGTTGTTGGGTGAATTGATGGTTGTGAGCGATCACCTTTGTGAATGGGAATTATGGGTCCTGTGCCTTTAGATTCATTGTTGTTATGGTTATATATTCGTTTTGTGTCTTGTTCCACTCTTCCTACAGAGAATGGGTGAAGGGCAGAGAGTAAGCCAAATGAATGAAATGTTCTTCCACTCTTCCTAGGGTGTAAGAGTGAGGGGCACGATTAAGCCAACTCATGAGTGGTTCAAGGGTTGATGTGTACTTTATTCCACCCTTACTACAGGTTTGGGTGAAGGGCAGGGTAGATGTCAAATTACTAGTGTTGCAGCGTGGAGTTTTTTCCCCACCCTGCCTATGGGGTAAGGGTGAGTGGCACAGTGAAGACACAGTTCGTGCTATTGCAGTTTCCACCCTTACTACGGTTTTGGGTGAAGGGCAGGGTAGATGCCAGATGACTGGTGTTTGGAGTGTGGAATTATTTTCCACCCTGCCTATGGGGTAGGGGTGAAGGGCAGAGAGGAAGCCAAATTTTGAAGTTTGAGTAAAGCCATATTACGTGTTACTACGGATTTCCTTCATATCCAAAGTTTATCTCTCACAGTTCATAACCGTAGATTCTTCTTTGGTTCCTTTAACAATTGTCTCCAAAATATGTTGTACATGAAAGTAATCTGGTAGTCCACATAGATTATGTAAGATGATTTATTAAGTAAGAGGTTGAGAAGAGCCTCAACAGGAGCAGCCTTTCTGCTGCTCAGCCTATCCTCCAACTGACTCTCTCAATCACCAACATTCCACAGCATCCTCACACACCAACATTCCACCACCACTGTCTACTTACTACTTTATACTTTATTATTTGATTAGTAAAAATCATTACAATAATGGGTGTGCATCAATAAAAAAATGTATATCGAACAATTGCTAATATATTTACACATAGGGTAGTAAACAAGCGTTAACTAAACTCCTGTGTCATTGCTTATGTTATTTCCTTATGCTTTTTTAAAATCCGCCTTAATGCAGCCATTTAATACATTAATACAACAATAAATAACCACAGTCACACTGGCTGACCAGCAGATATAACACTAATTATTGAAGAATTTGGTCTGTACATAAGAACATTGGACCTATTCGGAATGAATTGAAAAACAGCATTGCATCTTCAGATGTCGATATTTCTAACACTTTCCTAGAATGCTATGAATCATTATATTCAGGTGACACCGCCCCTTCAGAACACGACATGCATACTTTTTTATGGCATTCCCAAACCTCCTACTCTTCCTGACAAATTTCAATCATTAGAAGCTGATATAACTCTTCAGGAGATCATAGATGCCATTAAATCCCTAAAAAGAGCAAAGACCCCTGGCCCAGATGGATTTCTGCTGAGTTATCTTCATCTTTTTCCTCTATTTTTGCCTGCAAATTACTTGAACTTCTTAATTCTTTTCTTTGCATTTAAAAGCCACTGGATCCTTTTTATAAGCATTAATTGTTATTATACCTACACCTGACACAGATCATACACTTCATAAACTATCGCCCTATTTCATTAATTAATTATGATTGCAAAATATTTGCTAAATCTCTAAGCAAATAGAGATTTGCTAAATCTCTAGCATCCCGCCTTCAGAACATTGTTCCCCTACTTGTCAAATATGACCAATCTGGCCTTGTTAAGGGTAGATTTGCTACTGACCATGCTAGAATGTTCTCTAATATTCTTGAATTGGTAAGAAATATCATTCACCTCTTGCGGTGCTATGTCTTGATGTCGAAAAGGCTTTTGACTGCATCAATTGGCAATTTATGTTCACTACTTTTCATTGGTTTCGCCCTACATTTATTTCCTTTATAAAACTACTTTACTCTGACCCTTGTGCTAGTGTTTTTGTTAACTAACGTTTTTCCCCTTATTTTCATTTACTTATATGTACTAGACAAGGTTGTCACCTCTCTCCCTTACTTTTTATTGCTTGTTTAGAACCTTTTCCCTAAGGTATTCATTGTAGCATGCTTAATATAGGTTTTAAACATAATTTCCTACAAAGATTAGGCTGATGATAATGTAATATACAGATCTAATCCTATCTGCTCTTTCAACTTTTTTTTAATAAGAAATCAAATTATACTCTAATATTTCTGGTTTATAAATTAAACTTTTCTAAGACTGAAATTCTACCATTGAGCTCCTCCTATTATCAATATATGTTTGCGGATACTCATTTTACCTGGTGCCCTTCAAAAATCAAATACCTTGTTATTTGGTTTTCTTCCACTATTTAGAACACTATCAATTATACTTGTATTGCATACAAAGTAAAATTCCAGAAATTACTTTCATCATGGTCCCCCTCCATCTTTCATGGTGGGGTAGATTAGATACCATCAAGATCATAATTGTACCATTGTCATTTATATATTGTCTATGCTATGTTTCAAATACCTTTGTCCTATTTCTCTTTCTTAGATTAATGCTATCTGTACTAAATTTCTCTCGAATAATAAGCATGCATGCATTGCTTTGTCTAAACTTAAATGTTAGAAGAATGAAGGTGGTGTCCCCTTACCTGATTTTGTATTGTACCCATAATCCTTTTTAATTTGATAATGTTATGCTCTAACAACTGACTTTCAAGATTCTCCCACACCACGATGAATTGTATTTGAATGTTCTTCACAAAAGACCAATTGCACTTTTATTTCTCCAAATCTTATACTAAAATATTCTCACCATCTTTTATATACAATGTTTTTTGCATGTTTTGATTTTTATCAATGTGTCCTTGCCTCACGTGTTTGGTACAACACATTTATCAAATTTTGACACAAATCATTCTATTATAAATATTGGAAGGAAAAAAGGTATTATGCACAATATAATTCTGACATTTCTTTTTCTTATTTACACACACAATTCTACCTACCAAGGTCTTCTGCTCTTCAATCCTTTCTATCCATTAATGATTTCCCTCATGCCACTTTATCACTCTCACCATTACATAACATTCCCAAAGACTCTATACCCACAGCTGATTATTTATATAACATGTTATTACCCCCTACCAAGACCCAAAGCGTTTATTGAATTACTTCGGGAAGCTGACCTTTCAATCTCAGTCCGTATTCACATTTTGGATAAAATATAGTGAAAATAATTAAAACGTCTGAAGCTGCATGAATTACCCAATCTCTATTTTTTGTTTATAATAAAGCTGTTTTTACCCCGAATGAATTCTGAATTTCTTACAACTTCTTCTCCACTATGCTGGTCTTGTTCTACATCTACAGGTACTTTAATTCATTTAAGATTTTTCAATGCAATATTCAACTATCAATTAGAGATATTGCAATTTGTCATTTTCATTGATTTATACAATGTTCAAAAGTAGCAGAGAGGTGTCCTCTGTTGGTAGGACGGGATAATAGTGACATATGGTACAGGCTCCAAAGGGGATGAATGTGTACGTTTTGACCCGACTTATTGCGTAGATGGTATTTTAATCCTCCGCTTGCGGGTCTTCCTCAGGACAATGGAAGAGTGGGAGGCAATCTACTGTAGGTGCCTGAAGTATGAATGGCCTGATCACAGCTCCCGGGGGTGGGTAGTACGCATTACATTTGTGGTGATTGTAGTATAATCAAATGAATGCGTATCCAAAACCCTATCACAAAAACCAGCAAAATTACTGTGTTATTAACGGAATTGAATCTTTAAGCAGGGAGAAACCAATCACTCTTTTTGATCTGAAAAAGGTTGCTTCTATCGGCCCGGGGGATTCTAGTCTTTACTCTTCACACAATGTCTTGTGCATGTACCATATGTTACTATTATCCCATCCAACCAACAGATGATCCCTCTCTGCTACTTTTGAATATTGTTTAAATCAATGAAAATGCAACTGATGGACAGGCCACAACTGACTGGTGCTGATGTTACTTACACCCAGTTCAGATTATAATAATTGTAATTACGTCCTTGTGAACTTTTCTCACTCTTTGACCTTTTTACTTTCATCTTTTCCACACACGAGCACTACTCCTTCACTTCACTTTCCTTGGCGCAACTATATAACTTGGTAATATGTTTACCTTAAAAAACGGCCCTGTGAATAAAACAGATTCTTTCTTCAAGAATCAGCTGGTGCCTTATCCTTTCTTTAGGTGCATACTTGAAAGTCTTACATATATTAACTACCATGTGCTGAACTTATGTAGACAGAAAATTATATTTGAATCATAAATGTTTTTGACTTGATGCGTGATAAAGGAGTCTAGGACCACCTGTTTTCTATACTGTATCAACATGGTGGCATTTTATTTGTGATGAACATAGCATATCCACTGTTTCATCATTGTCAGTGAAACAGAAAATTAAATCTGAACTGTCTTGGCTACCTTTTGCGCAAAAGAAGCAATTGATGGATGGAATGCTGGACAATGCAAACATTCACCCCCAATCACAAGGATCTGGGTTTAATCCATCATTCTTTTTCTCACCACACCACCCCATTTTGGACACAGCCATATGCAAATCAGTTTTGACCTTGTTCCTTATGGGAACAGTCCAGCCCGAGCTGCCAAGCCAGGTCCTCCCTGGACCGGAAACAAGCATCCTGGGACCGGTTTTAGGATATCACCCTTCATCAGCCAGGATAGCTTGAATCCAGTAGTGTAGTGAGCACGGGACCCACGTCTGGGCATACCCTTCCCACTTAGGGTGACATATGCAAAAGAAACAATTGATGGACGGAATGCTGGTCAATGCAAACATTCACCCCCAGTCACAAGGATCTGGGATTAATCCATCATTCTTTTGCTCACCACACCATCCCAGTTTGGACCCAGCCATATGCAAATCAGCTTTGGTCCTGTTCCTTATGGGAACAGTCCAACCCGAACTGCCAAGCCAGGTCCTCCCTGGACCAGAAATAAGCATTCTGGGACCGGTTTCAGGGGTCCACCCTTCATCAGCCAGGCTAGCTTGAATCTAGTGGTGTAGTGAGCACAGGACCCACGTCTGGGCATACCCTTCCCACTTAGGGCAACATATGCTAACCTTTCTTCACAGTTACCTTCAATATTTTTTTATCGCCTTTTCTCCTTTCCATATCCTTTTTTTCTTTATCTATCTTTTCCTGTCTCTCTTCATCTTTTTCTCTTTTCCCTCTCTCTTTCCCTATTATTTTCTCCACTTTTCTCTCATTCTTTTCTTTCCTTTTTTTATATAAATATATATCTGATTTGTGTTTCTTGGATTCTAAAACCGTTTTTTATATTCTTAGTATTCCTGTTTTTATATACTTTAAATATAATTGTATGTATTTTTTTTCTTTGTGTATTACTATTGTTGATCTTATTCTTTTGAATCTTCAATAAAAAAATAAAAAACACAAAAAATGAAAGTATTAGAATCCAAAGGAAAGTATAGGACATCCACACCCTTGACATGGGACTCAAAAAGTCTACTATTTTGCCAGTTAGATGGCATTGTCAATGTATAGTTATAATGTTATAATGTACTACAAATATCTATAGTACTTAGCCTTGTAAAATGAAAAAAGCAGTGACAACTTTTTCAAAACAGCAGGCTTAAAGGTTCACAGGAACACAGATTCACTAATGCTGTGCTGCATTGCGTGAGAAGGAGAGAGCAGGAGAGAGCCATATTTACAGAAATATGTCTCTCTCTTCACTTCTTCCTTGCCGCTGTGCACCACACACACACATCTTTGCACTATAGTGCAAGGGTGTCTGCATGAGTCTAGCTTAGGTTTTGTACTGAAAGGGTACCCTTCCAGTACAAAATATTATGCTTAGACTAACTTTAAAATGTGCTCACTTTGTATGTTTACTGCATAGTGCAGCACACATGCAAAGTTGGAAAAGAAAGGAGAAATAAAGCATTTCACTGTGATAGCACCTATTTGAAATGTGTGCTATTTTTTGCTGCAAAACCCTGTCTACTTTTTAAGTGAATAGGGTTTTGAGACAAAGACCTTGGGGGTGGGAACGACCATGCACCCTCCATGGAACACTCCCTAGGCCTGAAGTAATGCAAAGCAGTGCCACTACTCTGCTGCCTGTGGCCTGCTGTGTACTTCAGAGGACTACCTAGCTCCAAGAAGATTGTCCGGCTGCTTGAGAACTGCTTTTCTGCTTGAACCCAGGGTTTCCTGAGTGACTCCTGATCAGAGTGGTAGGGACAGAAAAAGCTCCAATCATCTTGAACCTGCACCTGTCCCAGTCTGAGTGAGTGCTGACCCTCCATGTGGTGCCCCTACAGTTCTGGATCCTTAAAAGTGGTGTTGAAGGTGCCCAGAAGCCCGCATTCAAAACTAACAACATAACATTTTTTTCCAAAAGGTACTTTGAGAAGCGAGAGGACAGGGGAACTACCTGCTTGCCGATCTGCCCAAGATGAATCACTGGCCATCCTGACATCTGCATTTTTCTCCTCAACAGAAAATCCTGTTCAGTGGCTCCTCGCAGAAGGGGTATCCTGCTTTGTGGCGCCCTCATCAGCTACAACCTGCAGATTCATACCTTCACAGCTTCATACCGCTGGAGATTTTTGACTTCCAGATAGTAGACTATGGGTCTAGCTACAACTTTGGTGGTCCGACTGCTGGACCACCAAAGCCACATACGACGCAAGGCCACAATGCTGGTGGTCTTAAGAACACTGCCTTATGACTGGACCACTGGGCTGGCGGTGTGCCGGCAACTGTCTGGCGCTTTCTGCATTCGTTGGCTCACTGAGTGAAACTGAAGTCAATGTAGCAATCCAGCAGTGACAGTGAAGGCTTAGGGTCGCCCCCAGTCACATTACTGAATGGAAAGGATGCCCAGGGACCGTGTTTGGGGCCCCCACCTAGCTGCTCCACCATCTTTTCATGGCAGTTTCACTGCCATGAAAAGGCTTGCTGAAGGGCAAGTTGCAGGCTTAGCACCACCTCCATTTCTCCCCACTCCGAACACCATCAGCACTGCAGGATTCAGGTTCCTGGTGTTGCTGCCAGTGTTGCAGCAGGCTGGTTAGGTCTGTTAGACCTGGCGTGCTTTCCCGGTCTTTTTGTCTTCTGACCTCCTGGTTTTGACTCTGTTTTTGTGCACTTTATCACTGCTGTTCAGTGTTAAACTGCAAGTCCTCCTACTGTAGCTTATGTTATGGATTGGTGTTTCCATGATTGGCCTGTTTGATTTACTGGTAAGTCCCTAGTAAAGTACACTGAGAGTGCCAGGGCCTGTAAATCAAATGCTATTAGTGGGCCTGCAGCACTGATTGTGCCACCCACCAAAGTAGACCTGTAAAGGTATCTCAGAACTGCCACTGCAGTGTCTGCGTGCAGGTTTTACTGCCATGTTGACTTTGCAAGTGCACCACTTGGCAAGCCCTAACCTTCCCTTTTATTACATGTAATTCACCCCTAACCGAGGCCCAAGGTACCCCTATGAACAGGGTGCAGTGTGTGTGAAAGGTAAGACATCTCCTGGTGTGTGTGACATGTCCTGATAGTGAAATTAGGTATATTTTGTGTTTCGCTATTGAAAGGCTACATGTCCCATAGGAGAGAATGAGAGTTTACTTATAACATCTTATGAGTATATCTGCCCATTAGGACAAGATAAAGAAATGGAGTTTAGTATGACTGTACTCAGAATGTAGAACTGCATCTTTAAGTAAAGATGATTTTTATTTTCTGTGTTTTAAAATGCCACTTTTAGGAATTAGGTATTTTCTTGCTTGGCTATCCTGTCTGCTTCTGCTGGGTTGTGGATTGACTGCCTGGCTTTGCAGTGACAGGGGCTGGGGATGTGCATACTCTTCAGACAGCCACTGGGGGTTGAGGTGTGCTCTGCTTTTCCCGGGTGAGTAAGGGCTGAGCTGAATAGACCTGGCCCGCATTTAGAGTAGTGGGAGGAGATTTCCTTGCACCTGAATAGGCCTGTTCTGCGTTGGATACTGCTGTCTCCACCTCCTGCCAGGAAGCTGGGCCAGAGAGGACCGAAATGGTTTGAGTTGAACACAGACACTCTCTGCCCAAAACTGATTATAAATGTTGGGGCCCAGACCCCAAAATTTCAGAACTTGCTTGGATCAAGGGACCTGCCAAGAAGAAGAGCTGGAAGAACTGCCAGGAGGAGTACAGCCCCTTTGCTGTGTTGTTGCTTTACTGGGTTGGCTTGCAGTTGCTGCTTCTGCCTTGGGCAGTGAAAGGACTGGACTGAACGTTCTTCACTTGTTGCTTAGTATCTCTAAGGGCTTGAAATAGAGATTACCTCCTGTTCACAAAGTCTCAGGGACAGCAAAGACTTCACTTACCTCTGGGTGCCGCCTCTGGAACCATGGGTTCCAGTTGCCACAGAAGGGGGAAAGCAGCCAACACCATCACTGACACTGCTGCGGGCTCCGTGTCTTGAAGGCACTGCACTTTGTACTGCAACCTTTGCCTCACTGAAAACGATGACCGCCACTGAGCTGCTGCTTGCACCGTGACATGTGGGCACCCCCACTTCCCCGCTTTACTCTGCCGCACTGATCTCACCAACAATGTCGCTGCTTGCTGACCTTGAGACCCGTGACTGGACTGAAATTTGGGGGCACCGCTCGAAAGTCACACAACCTGGACGACCGTCACTTAGCTGCTGCCTGCACCATGACCTAAGGGCAGCGCACGCTGCATCACTACACTTCACATCACAACCGTGAGAGTTACCATGACCAGCTAGCACCACCTTGATTGGCCGCAACCTAAGGTACTGTTTACAAATCTACTGACACTGATGCCAGTCTGCACCGATGCGGTCGGCCTGAGCTGTTGGATTCTCTTGTTTTCAGCACTGCCATAGCCCCAGACGGAGCTACAGACTTCAATGAACTGCATTTAAAGTCATTCTTGCAAAGTGCATATATAGGATTACTGTACGGTGGCTTTTTATCAGTTTCGTCTTGTTTGCACATATAAATATTGGTTATTTTTCGTAAACCTGGTGTGGTGTCCTTTTTTAGTGTTTACACAGTATTACTGTTGGTTATGTGCAAATGCCTACCATACTGCCTCTGAGATAAGACTGACTGCTCATGCCAAGCTACCAAGGAGGGTAAGCAAGGGTAATTATAGAAGTGTATTCCCCTCATCTTGACTAGCAGGAATGGTCCCTGTTTGGACAAAGGTGCAAACCATTGCCAAGTAGAGACCCCTATTTCTAACTCAGTCTGACCGCCAGACTTGTAATCAGGCGGTTGGACCACCACCATGGGTACATTGGTCTCAAGGCTGCTGTACTCGTAATGAGCACTAAGTCTGAATGTAAAAATCTTCACCCCCACTTTGCCCAGCAGCTCCCCAACAGTGATGCCTCCTCCTCAGACACCGTAGACTGGCTTTCCGAAGGTAAGCAGGGATTGAACCTAATCCACTCTGCGTGCCCAAGCCATTTTCTATCTTAGTTGGCCATAACTTTCGACTTTGCCCTAGTCTCACACAACTAGATATCTGGGGCTGGTGCTTTGATCTTTTAGATGCTATTTTGCACTTTGAACTTTAAAAATTCATAACTTCAGTTCTACTGATTGGATTTCTGACAATTTGTTGTCAAATACTTATTTAAGTGCTGTATAAATATTTTACACATTGCCTCTACGTTATGCCTGACTGCTTTTGTGCCAAGCTACTAGAGGGATACGAATTGGTTAATTCAGTGACTTTATGTGTTTCAACCTGACAAGTACTGAGGCTGTTTCTTGAGTAGGGTCCCCCCAACCAACAACCCCATTTTGCACATTGGTGTTCAGTGGTGAGATCATGTACTTGTGTTTGTGCAGTACCATAGAGTGATTAGTGTAACACTAAAATCCCAGATAAATAAGTTGACACAAGATTTGACCTCTTTTTAAATTCTCTTTAATTTTGGTTTCCTAGCTCCTTTTTGCTACAATGAAGATAGCGCTGCTGAAGATTGATGACCTCAGGAAGGCTGAGCTACAAAAGCTCTGCAAACAGAGAGGGCTGAATGAAGCAAAAGGACCACAAAGCTAGCCCTTCGTGCCCATGCGAAGATCAAGAGGAGGTAATCCACCCCAGAGGAGCCAGAGGATGACAGCTCTGAGGAGGATGAAGTTGACTTAGAGGAGGTGGAGGAGGAGGAGGGTATGGCCATAGACCCTAAGCTGAAGCAGCCTGAGGAGGAGGAGGACCACTTGGTCACAGAAATAGAGCTCCATGCCAAATAAGGGAACACAGTGCCCTCCCACAGCCTGTTCCCTGAGGAGTAGTAGACAGGAAGGTTGAGAGAGCAACCAAGCTGCAAATGGCCAAGCTTAAAATGACAGGAAAGCCAGCATATGGGAGGAGCCTGAAGGAGCTGGAACTGAAAAACAAGATCCATCAGTAGTGGTGGCAGCAGTCCAGTGCCCTATAGAGAAGAGAGGGTCAGCATACTCCAAGACCTGATGCTCAGTTATGTGGTGGGAGATGAGACAGATACATGGTGTTCTGCAGATGAGATAGCTCTGAGGATGCATGGGGTGCCATAGGAGGATTGGGAAACTAGCCAGTGGAAACATTGCCCTCAGTGGGTAGAGATATCTACCTTACATTACAGACCTGGGACCAGATAAGGTACACTCCCATGAAAGCCATTCCACTCTCCAAATTTGGGCTGTCTCCGGAGACGTATGTCATCAGATTCAGGGACAGCCAAAATCTTTCAAAATAGTCTTGGGTGGATTTTATGGACTAGTCAAGAAAGTACTGAGTGGTTGCGGAGGGACAGCAAGATGAATGATATTAATTGGGCTGTACCATCTAATTCAGAGAGAGCACCTGCGCCAATCCCTGGTTGATAGTAAGCTCACTGACCCAAGCAAGTTTGCTTAAGAAGTAGACCTCTGGGTAAGCACCAGAGTGTCCAACAAGGCATTGGGGGGGTAAGGCATTTTGGGTCTCACAAAAGGGTGGTCAAGGTTCTCACCAGAAGAAAGAGAGGGAAATAAAATGGTGATCTCAAAAGCCCCATAAAATTGTTCATAGAGGAAGAGGATCCAGCCCAATCTGACCAAAGGAATAATGGGTAACCATACACCCCATTGTAGTGCTTGACTCTCACAGGGTAGCAAGGTGGAGCAGTCTAAGGCCTACTCAAGGGAGGTGGTGTGGACTAGGAATCACTGGCACGTAATGGTAACACTCAATAAATGATTGTCCAGTCAATACTTTTTCTTTAGAAAAAAAGTACATTTATTATGCATACACTACTAAATACGATGCAATAGTTTACAAATATACATTGGCAGATGGAGTATACAACAGATGACTTTGTGTAATCATTGATGATAATGATGGATCAAAGAAAATATACAATTATCATGAAACCCCAATAAAACATTTGTCAGATATGAACTTTATGTTTGTGCACTCTTCCCATACCTAGCATTATACTAAAATGATCAGAACAACCCCTAGAGGACATCTCAATAAAACAGCATAATGAAAATGCATTGTAATGTAATCATACAAGGATTCCCTGGAGGACACAATAACATAATCAGTGCATTACAGTTTTTTAGGCCTTCCAGATGTTTAACAATATTGCCATTAACAAGACCCCTAGAGAAACGCCGATTCTCAACTGTAAAACAAAGCTCCAACTATGAGAAAACTTAAAAATGCATCAAACAGTGGCAAAGGTGATTATTTGGGTTCCCCCCAACTTAGGTTGCGGACACAGTAGATGACCTGCAAAGTAAAAGCGCATCGTGCTGAACGTTTTGGTGATAGTCTCATCTTCCTAGGAGGACCACCACATGCTGATATAGGGGCATAAAGGTAACTCAAACAAAGGGCTCCACAAAGCATTATGGAGTAAGTTTGTCTAGTGCAGTGAATATTATGGTATCAGATCTCCCGCTTAGTTGAGATGAGTGGTGCTAGTACTGTTGTTTTCTCCTCAGAATGCGGCCTCACCCGGATTTTCTTTTTGTTTAGGTGGCGGTACCCAGTCCCACCCAGGCATCCAAGAGGTTGCCTTCATTGAAGGACAGCACATGGGGGTCCACCCTCGGCTGCCCTTGCGGTTCCCCACACCACAGCACTACTGCATACTGCAGCTAGAGTCATCAGCCTTTCTTGGTGTCTGCCTACTCCAGCGGGCAGGCATGTACTCTTATCTGGCTGCCTCTAATCTCCCCAGGCATGGGCATGGCGAGTGGGTAGAACAGACCACATAGAGAGTGTGACTGAACTCCTCATCCTCATCCTCCTTAATGGGTCCCAGAGAGGGAGGGACCTTGGGCCCCTCCTGCCTTCAGCAGGGGGAGAGTGACTCCCCCCAGTCTTTCAGATCACGGAAAACCGCTCTCATGCTACCCCACACCAGGGAGTACCTAGGAGTCTGGAGATGGGGTCCCAGCCCCTTTTACATAAATCAACCAGGGGAATGGGGTCCCCGGACTAAGTGGAACAACAGGGAGGGGGCCCCATGCATGCTCTCACCCCCTTATCAGATTTAGCTCTCTTGCACCATCACCCAGCCCTGGTACACTGCAGGGGAAATTGATTAGCCCAGCAGTGGAGCTCCACGTGCTCTGAGAAAGAACAGGGTCAAAGGTCACCAAAGATAAAATTGCGATAACTCAGGGCTTTTGGGACGAGTTGGATGATCTTGGGTTCTTTTTACTCCTGGCGATGAGCTAAGTCCACCAGGGGATGATGCAGCAACCCTCCTCACCTCCAAAGCAGGGCAGTACTACAAAAGCTGGTCCTCCTGGCTCCCTGCACTAGTTTTCTGTTGTAGCTTTGTTGGTGGGCGCCTAAAAGTCCATGGCTACCCCCAAATGGTCCTCAGAAGGACTAAGGGTGCCAGCCACACTGGCCATTGGAATGAACCACTGGTCCTGGGGTTAGCAGGTCAGAGTCCTGGGTCCTGAGTGGGAGTCAGTAGCTTCCCCCTTCCAGTTTTCCATGGCAGTGCCACGATCTGGCAGTGCAGTAGATAGAATTTCTACAGGCAGGAGAGGCATTCACCCCTTGTGCAAGGGTTAATAAAGGGGAGAGGAAGGTTCCAGGAGACTGGTACCCCTAACTAATCCTTGAGTGCCACTTCACCTCCCAACGCCTGTTCCAGCCCTCCTTCATAGCATGTTGGGACAATCCAAAATGGTGTTATCAAGGAGCGATTGGTCTCATCAGCTCCTGTGGTCTCAGCTCCACCCCTCGCTGACATCTCTGCGAGGGTTTGCTCCAGTTGTCTGGGAACTCTCATTTGTTTTTGTTTTTTTAACTTTATTCAAATGTAAATCTCACTGTGTCATACATGTATATCTTGCCACATTGCATTTGGCATAAATAATAGTGAAGAGAAAAATTGGAAAGAAGTAAAAAAAACAGTCCTCTCACAAAAAACTCACATTTTGAATTCATTTCTAATAAAGTAGCCCAGTTGGGTCCAAGAGTGTTCGGTGTATAAGTCAAGTGTGTCCTAACGCTGGTGTTAACTTGAGGCAGTGTGTGTAGTTTTTAAAGTGCATAATGCTATTTCCAGCCCCTGGCTGGTACTCAGCTTTTTGTGTTCTCTCAGTGCTTGCCGTATATCTGCAAATAGCTCACTAGTAGTATCACAGTAGCTCATGCTCTTTATACATTTCTCCACTGTTGGCCTTTTCTTACAACCCCAAAGCAGGGCTATATCTCTATTTGCAAGAATATGCGCTATTGCCACAAATCTATGCATAGTTTTGGGAACACCATTGACATGGCCTATTAGTGCCATCAATGGGGAATTGCTAATTGCGGGCTAGTCATTTGCCTCAGTTGTGTGAATATTCAGTTCCAATAAGGAGCAATCTTATCGCATGTCCATATCATGTGAGTAAAGCTCGCTGCATGTGTGCGGCATTTAGGGCAGTGCAAAAACCACTAGGGTCTACACTGGACATCAGTGCTGGGGTAGTGTAAGCCCTTCCTAGAAAATTAAAGTGTAATAGTATGTGCCTGTGGTTACAGGACACCAATTTGGTCTGAAGGCAGCACTCCGTCCAAACTTTATCTGTAAGTGGATATCTCAGATCAGCCTCCCATGCCGTCCTCACTTTAGTGTCCTGTGATGTTGTAAGTGCTAAACATGCTCGGTACAGTCTGGATATGAGATGATCTCCACTAGTGTCTGTCGAAAGCAATGTGAGTGGTGTAAAATCGTTCAGTTCTATTGGATATATTGCAATTTTATCCCTGAGCGATGCCTGGAGACAAGCTAGGATGAAATTGTCCATGTAAGGGACGCTATGAAAATGAGGGTCTTTGCACAGGAAAAAACGTGGCTGACAGGAAATGTCCCCAAATGTGCACACTTCATATCATTGAAAGGTGCTCTGTACCAGTGGGTGCAGCGTTGGGTGTAGCCATGGATTAGCCAATATAGGAAGCGCTGATGAGTACAGTGTGATGCTTCCCGTTTTCCTGAGTAATCTTGTCCATACCTAACAGGTGGTGGATAATGTTTGGATATCATAGGGGTCTCACGGCACTCCAGTCGGTAGCAAGGATCCCACTGGAGTAGGAGCTGCTAGATCCCTCTCCAGTTTAGCATAAGGGACACAGACATCTGGGTAATACCAGTGCCATGAGTAGCTACATTGCGCCAGCAGATAGTAAAGATGTATGTCCGGGACTCCGAATCCCCCCATTCATCTGATAGTACCTGGGTTTCCCAGCTGATTCGGGGCTGCTTGCCCCCCTTATGAGCTTTGTCAAAAGCATTTGGATTTGGGCAAATAAAGCATTCTTCAAGGGAATGTGGATGTTGTGGAAGAGATAGAGAAATTAGTCCAGGACCACTATTTTAATGATTGCTATGCTTCCTGCTATAGACAGCGGAAGCCGGATCCATTTCTCTACCTTGGTACATTTTTTTTCCATGGTTTGGCCATAGTTAAGACACAATATCTGTTCTTTGTCCCTGTGGCGGTATATACCTAAATATTTTGCCTCCACTTCGCACCAGGTCACATGGAATCTCCCACATTGCCGGACTCGTCCCTCTGTCAATGGAAAAAACTCTGACTTTTTCCAGTTTATATGTAATCCTGAGAGGGACCCCAATCTGTTCAACTCTGTCAACAGTTGTGGGAGATTTTCAGCTGGGTTTCTCACATACAGCACTATCTCATCCACATAGAAGGTTAGCAGCAAAGCACATGCATTATACTGCAACTCCCGATACAAGTGGCTCTTCTGGAGATGACTCACCAGAGAGTCATCGATATTATGAACAGAAATGACGATAGTTGGCATCCCTGCCTAGTGTAGCGAGAGATGGGGAAGGGCAAAGTCACCATGCCGTTGAAGTAAATGCAAACTTTTGGCAGTGTGTATAGTGAGCGCACAAGAGACTAGAATCCTATTGAAACCCCCAATTTTCGCAGAGCGGCAAGTAAAAAGGGCCACTCTAGGGAATCAAAGGCTTTCTCTGCATCTAATAATGCTACCACAGAAGGAAATGTAGGAGCTATTCTATGGAGGACGGAGAAAAAAGTACATAGATTCAGTGCAGTGGACCTATGCAGTACGAATTCTGCCTGCTTCATAAGTAGCACCAGTCGGGTAGCTAGTAGTTTAACCAATATTTTATTGTCAACTTCATGTCTACAAGTATGAAGTCCATGAGGGATGAGTGTGAGGTAACCTACAGTTTTTTACACCCTATCACTCTCAGACAAATGCTCTTGTTGAGAGATTCAACAAGACCTTGCAAGGCATAATTATGGGCCCACGTTAGCCCATGAGGCAGAACTGGGACGTCCTCTTACCATGCCTGCTCTGTGCCTATAGGGAGATTCCACAGAATGGAGTTAGGTTTACCACCTTTACTCTAGACATTTTTCCACTTCAAATCTGGCATCCGGTATAAAAATAGGACTCTCAGACCCTCTCTTCAGTTTACTTCTGGACCTGTGGAAAGCCACTCAGAGGACTGCCCTGCTGCCTGTGTCCTTCTGTGTACTTCATAGGACTGCTTTGCTGCATCAAGAGGTCTGTCCTGCCGCCTGAAGCCTGTCCTGTGCCCACAAAGGACTGCCCTGCTGATTGAGACCTGCTTTTCTGCTTGAACGCAAGACTTACAGAATGACTCCAAGGGCAAGTTGGCCTGCCTTCTGATCACAGCCTTGGGGGCAGAAAGGCTTAAACCATCTTAAATCCTTAAATAGTGCCCCTCCAGTCCTGGACTCTTGGATGTGATCCTGAAGGTGCCCAGATAGCCCAAATCCAAGATATGGGCCAAAAATGTCTCTGAGAACCAAGAGGACCCCAGAACCTACCTGTTTGCTGATCTGCTGAAAGTGCTTTTCCCGTTGGCCTGATGTTGAGGCTGCTCCTGCCATCTTATTCTCTGCGATACAAAAGGGGATGATGGACGGTGCGTTTGAGCAAATCAAACACTCACCCCCAGTCAAATGATCTGGGTTTAATCCATCACCATTCTTTAGCTCACTCGGCCACCCCAGTTCAGACATGGCTATATGCAAATCAGTCTGACCCTGTGCCTCATGGGAACAGTCCAGCCCGAACTGCCAAGCCATGTCTTCCCTGGACCGGAAACAAGCATCCTGGGACCGGTTTCGGATTCATAATCCTCATCAGCCAGGCTATCTTGAATCCAGTGGCCAAGTGAGCAAGGGACTCACGTCTGAGCATACCCTGCCACACTTAGGGTGAACAAAGCGATACAAAAGGGGATGATGGACGGAGCGTTTGAGCAAATCAAACACTCACCCCCAGTCAAATGGTCTGGGTTTAATCCATCACCATTCTTTAGCTCACTCGGCCACCCCAGTTCAGACATGGCTATATGCAAATCAGTCTGATCCTGTGCCTCATGGGAACAGTCCAGCCCGAACTGCCAAGCCATGACTTGCCTGGACCGGAGATAAGCATCCTATCCTGGGACCTGTTTCGGATTCATAATCCTCATCAGCCAGGCTATCTTGAATCCAGCGGCCAAGTGAGCAAGGGACTCACGTCTGAGCATACCCTGCCACACTTAGGGCGAACAAAGCGATACAAAAGGGGATGATGGACGGAGCGTTTGAGCAAATCAAACACTCACCCCCAGTAAAATGATCTGGGTTTAATCCATCACCATTCTTTAGCTCACTCGGCCACCCCAGTTCAGACATGGCTATATGCAAATCAGTCTGACCCTGTGCCTCATGGGAACAGTCCAGCCCGAACTGCCAAGCCATGTCTTCCCTGGACCGGAAACAAGCATCCTGGGACCGGTTTCGGATTCATAATCCTCATCAGCCAGGCTATCTTGAATCCAGTGGCCAAGTGAGCAAGGGACTCACGTCTGAGCATACCCTGCCACACTTAGGGCGAACAAAGCGATACAAAAGGGGATGATGGACGAGGCGTTTGAGCAAATCAAACACTCACCCCCAGTCAAATGATCTGGGTTTAATCCATCACCATTCTTTAGCTCACTCGGCCACCCCAGTGCAGACATGGCTATATGCAAATCAGGCTGACCCTGTGCCTGATGGGAACAGTCCAGCCCGAACTGCCAAGCCATCTTTTGACTGGGTGTGAGTGTTTGATTGGTTCAGATGCTCCGTCCATTACCACCCCCTTTTGTACCGCTTTTGGCCACCATAAGTGTGGCAGGGTATGCTCAGACGTGAGTCCCTTGCTCACTTTGCCACTGGATTCAAGCAAGCCGGGCTGAAGACAGCTGTAATGCCGGGAACCGGTCCTCGGAAGCTTGTTTCCGGTCCAGGGAAGGCATGGCTTGGCAGTTCGGGCTGGACTGTTCCCATGGGGCACAGGGTCAGACTGATTTGCATATAGCCATGTCTGAACTGGGGTGGCAGAGTGGGCTAAAGAACGGTGTTGGATTAAACCCAGATCTTTTGACTGGGTGTGAGTGTTTGATTGGTTCAGATGCTCTGTCCATTACCACCCCCTTTTGTACCGCTTTTGGCCACCATAAGTGTGGCAGGGTATGCTCAGACGTGAGTCCCTTGCTCACTTTGCCACTGGATTCAAGCAAGCCGGGCTGAAGACAGCTGTAATGCCGGGAACCGGTCCTCGGAAGCTTGTTTCCGGTCCAGGGAAGGCATGGCTTGGCAGTTCGGGCTGGACTGTTCCCATGGGGCACAGGGTCAGACTGATTTGCATATAGCCATGTCTGAACTGGGGTGGCAGAGTGGGCTAAAGAACGGTGTTGGATTAAACCCAGATCTTTTGACTGGGTGTGAGTGTTTGATTGGTTCAGATGCTCTGTCCATTACCACCCCCTTTTGTACCGCTTTTGGCCGCCATAAGTGTGGCAGGGTATGCTCAGACGTGAGTCCCTTGTTCACTTTGCCACTGGATTCAAGCAAGCCTGGCTGAAGACGGCTGTTATGCCAGAAACCGGTCCTCGGAAGCTTGTTTCCGGTCCAGGGAAGGCATGTCTTGGCAGTTCGGGCTGGACTGTTCCCATGAGGCACAGGGTCAGACTGATTTGCATATAGCCATGTCAGAACTGGGGTGGCAGAGTGGGCTAAAGAACGGTGTTGGATTAAACCCAGATCTTTTGACTGGGTGTGAGTGTTTGATTGGTTCA
The DNA here is from genome assembly GCF_964261635.1 of Lissotriton helveticus. NCBI lineage: Eukaryota > Metazoa > Chordata > Amphibia > Caudata > Salamandridae > Lissotriton > Lissotriton helveticus. Next base: position 1,374,759,115 of record NC_136069.1, on the reverse strand, counting down.
GATGCTCCGTCCATTACCACCCCCTTTTGTACATCTTATTCTCTGCAGCAGCAAATCCTTTGCAGCGGCTCCACACAGAAGTGATATTAAGCCTGGGTGGTGAACTCCGCTCCGCTTGTGGAGTTTTCAGAGTTTTCCGCACTCCACGTTATGCGGAGTTCCAAAAAACTCGCTTGTGTTCGTCAACATCAAGCTAGTGAGCATAAGCGAGGAAAATCCACCTCCCGGTGAGATTTCTCAACGCAAGGGGTTCAGCGTTCTCATTACGAGTGGTCGCGACTGCATGCGACCGCTCATGTTGAGAAACTGCCCGTTTGCGACAAGAAAGCTGCCGCTCAAGAAAAATCTACTCGAGCGGCAGAAAGGAAAGCAGAGCCGGCTTGCGCCATGCATGGTGCCGGTCGCAATGATTGCACAGTGCAGACAAGCATCCAGCACTGAAAATCACCACAAACTGCATTTTTCTATCGCACTCCGCCACTTACTGAGCTTCGCATATCGTGGCTGAGTTTTTTTCCACTTCGCGGAACTCCGCAAACTCCACCAAGGGTTAAGGATATCCGACCTTGTAGAGCCCTCATTGGTTACAGCCTGCAGCTTTGTAATGCTGGAGATTTTTTACTTCCAAAAAAGAGACTAAGGGCCTCAGTTTTAGATCTCAGTAGACAGGTTACATTGTCACAACAGTCACAGATATCTCATCCTCCAAAATATAAATTCGATTATATTCTATGGGATTTATATATTGAGGGACGGGATATCCGTCACCGTTGTGACGGAGATAACCTACGCACCGAGATTCAAATCAGTCCCTAAGTCTGAATGTAGAATTCTTCAATGCAGCTTCATCCAGCATTTCCCTGACGCCTCTTCCTTGGAAGCTGCCTGCTGCCTGGCCCCGCTGAACGTTACCTTTTCAGACATTTTTCCCCAAACTTTCTTCTAAGTTCCAAGGTAAGGAAAGACCAGGTCCAATCCACCCCATTTATATGAGCCATGCTCCATCACAGTATGCAATCCATTTCTACTTTGCTCCGGTCTCAAGTGAACTAGATGTCTGCAGTGGTGCTTTCGTTGTTTAGGTGCTAGTTTTCACTTTTAAAATTCCGTAATCCAGCTCTACTGATCAGATTTTTGTCATTTTGGTGTTAAATTATTTATTACATTTTATTCTAATTTTAGAAATTAATGTGGAATTTTTCTTGTGTTGTGTTTTCACTGTATTACTGTTTAATTGCTACATAAATGCTTTACATATTGCCTCTACATCGTGTTTTACACTGACAAGTATTTCACCCACCACAACCAACAACCTAGTTTCTCACAGTAAGACGTAAATTTCGCTTGACCTATAAACCTAGACTACGATCAGTTCAGGGCAATGCCCATTAAAACTAGCATTAGCCAGACCAACAAGTCTGATGTTAGAATGCAGCCTTTTAGCTTTTCTAGTGCGTGCTTTGTTTTATCATGGTATTTCTACAACTTTATAATTGGGGGAGAGCTGCTAAAGGCCTCACCAACGTAAATAAAAACACTTGCTAAAAAAAAAAAGTGGGTCTCAAAAGGCACACATTACTGTAGTAATCCCAGGCACTGAAGAGTACTACTTTGTGTGGGTGTACGCTGTGTGAAAGAGCAAATGGTTCTCACTCGCAATGAAGTCATCCAATGGCTGAAGGGGGCTGATTCATCGGCACATGCTGTAGTATGTAGTGGGCAGAAGAAAAATTTGAACAAAGGATGAAGATGGCTAACTGAAAATACCAATACAGGATATAATAGGATAATACACATTTGCAAGGATCTGATTAAAAACAGGTAAGCAAAATAGTTAGATGTACAAATCAAGTTAACATGACTAAATTAAAAAAGAATAAAAGAAGGTAGATTAGATTGGTGTATACATAAAATAGATTACATTTCATACAAGGAATACATTAATCAAATTGAAAAGAATATATTGATATATTTCTAATGAAAGGAAAGTTATGGAGGTTGAGAGACTACTTGTTGAATAGGAGTTGGGGAAATGGAGTGTCTAGCGCTAGCATCTATAAACAGTGTAACAGGTAACCATAATTCCATAATTAATGGGCCATAGGAGCCATATATACATGGTTTACAAAGGATGTACAAAGGCTGTATCTAGTCTATGACTATGACAAATGGCGTACCACCATGATTGGTAAAATAGTTTGGTAAATCTTTCCAGTTTTCTGTTATTTCTTGGAAGGCAACCGCTAACAATAGGTCTCTAATTTTGTGTTAGAATTGCAATTGGTCGAAACAGGAGATAGACTTCCCAAGAACACATGAGTAATGGAGAAGGGAAATCTAGAATCAAAGATTAAGTTAATTTGAGACCAAACACTGTTCCAGAAGTTATGAACAAGCGGGCAAGTGAAGAGTAAATGATATAAATCTGCACAGGGGGAAGAACATGTCCAGCATGTGTCCGAGAGATGAGAGTACCTTTTGTATAAAGTAACTGGGCATAACAGAAGTCTATTGTATATAGAAAAGAGTGTTTGTGTAGTGTTTGCTGCCCTTGGTGGATTTTCTGATTTTGGTTCATATTTTGTTCCATAAAGATATAGACCATGATACCTCAAAATCTTGCTCCCAGGAAAGCTCAACTTTGCTTTTGTGTCTTACATTGTATGAGGAGTGTAAATGATTGTAAATAATAGAGGCTTTGGGATTGGTGCAAAGAAGAGTGCGAATGTATTAACCGATGAGGGTGTATGAGCACTAGGAGGCATAAATTGAGCATATGCATTATGAAGGGCTTGTTTCAGAAGGTTAAAGTTAGATTGAAATGAGTTAGGAGGTCACAAAGTGTCCTAACTTGTGAAAAGGGTATGATCTCATGTTGTGTGAATAATTGATTAACCCATATCAAACCTTTCTCTTTCCAAAATCTCCAGTATAAGGGTTTACCACGTATCAAAATCAACGTATTATGCCATATTGTAGATCCTAAGAAAGACTCCAAATCTGTAGGAAGTGGCGGAGAATTGGATTCTAAGAATTTGTATGTGTATTTGAGTATAGGGGTGGACAGAGATTGAGGTTTGCAGGTGAAGGATATATATTCTTGAATTGAAAAGGGGGAAAGAAAAGAATGTTCAAGTTCAACCTATAAGGGACAATTAACCAATGACTTGGAGAGCCATCTCGAGGATTGGCGGAGTAAAAAATATTTTTGATTTTGGTCATGTCAATTTTGATAGTGACATAAGTGATATCTTATTGTTCCATAAGAATGAGGATAATACAGAATTAATCTTCTTCACATTTTTTAAGGGGGTGGGCACTGGAATGTTTACAATTGTGTACAGTATTATTGGTGTTAGCATGATTTTTACGGTATCTAAACTGCCCCACCAAGATAAATATAGGGGGTGCCAGTTAGTAGTCAATGTGGTGATTCTTCTAATACAATTATCCATACATAGGGAAAGTGTATCTGGGATAAAAGTAGTAAATTGTAAATCTAAATATTTAATGTGATGAGGACTCCATGCAAAATTTGAAGCAACAAAATAATTTTAAAAAGTATATTTAGTTAAGGGTAATATTATACACTTGCCTTTATTCAGTTTATGTCTGGAGACAGAAGCAATGGATTCAACTTCCTGTAGGAATGCAGGGGTTGAGAGATAAATAATAGTACATCATCAGCATATGCTGCCAATTTAGTTTGCGAAATATTGAAATCAAATCCATGTATATCTTGGTTTTGACAAATTCTGGATAAAAAGGTTCTAGGGTGAAAAGGGACAACCTTGGCGAACACCTCTGCCTAAATCAAAGTAGGCTGATGTGGTACCATTTACATATACTGTTGCTCGTGGACAAGAATAGAGAATTGGTATTAAAGAAACAATTTTTGGACCAAAACCAAACCATTTAAGTGTGTGAAAAAGATAGAGTCATTCAACTATTTCAACAGCTTTTCCTGCATCTATAGCCACCGCTGTTAGGGATTGAGACAGGAAAGGGGATTTGGACAAAATGTAAAAAAATAAGCAAGCGTTGTCTTTAATGAGGTGGTCTTTGAGAAACCCAGATTGTTCCTTGCCTAACAATTGGAGTAAGTAGGACTCCAGACTTAAAGCTAAGGCCTTTGAAAAAATGTTATAGTCAAAGTTGACTAGTGAGATAGGTCAGTCATTTTTACAGTATCTTAAGTCTTTCCTTTTCTTAGGTATAAGGCAAATTAGGGCATCAGAAAAAGAACCTGATAATCTGTTAGAGTGGAGAAAAAATCTAAGATTTTATGTAATTTGGTGAGTAACAACTATGCGAAGTGCGAACAAACTTGACATTGAATCTGATAGAGCAAGCTTCGCATCGCGACTTGCTCGAGTCATGAACCTCGCCCCTGTGTAATCAATTAATAAATTTGTATGTCTTACTAATCTTTATTTTTATATTCGAACGAAGTAGATGAAGCTTGCTTATGTGGTTTCTAATACAACTAATCCATGTTTTTAAAACATGTCCGCCGCTTGGAAAATTGCTTCTGCGCATGCGTCAGTCACACTCACGTGACCTGACGTAGTTATAAGTTTGGTGGGAAAGGGTGCGCATGCGTAATACACAGCTCTCGTGAATAACGTGGTGATGCTCTTGTGAGTGTGTATATGTTGCTAACACTTAAACTGCATAGTATAATTTTATAATGATAAGTTTAAAGTACACAACCCATGATGTGTTTTTCATACCGTCACTTCTATGTTTTAATTTGTTTTCGATTACTTTTCATGTATCCTCGACTCGGAGGGGTGCTGGGCTGGGGAGTCCATCTTGGAGGGTATTTCTGCGCAGAATCTAGAAGCAGTCATTGGCATTGAACTCAGGCCAAAGAAGGTTGATGCCAGAGCCACCCTGGGAAAGAGCACCTTCACCCAGCAGAAGCATCATGATTATGTTCTAATTGTAACGAAATGTGTTCTTCTCATTGTATTCTGTGCGGCTTTCTCATGGGAACCCCAATCTCGCTAGGCGGTACCCAGAGATGCAAAGTAGGCCTCCAAATAGTCTATTCTGATTGGTGTGTTACCCAGACCCTACCTTAGGACCAATCCAAATTGAGGGATTCTGACACTTTGCAACATTGGGGGGTGGTACACCGTCCCAAAACAGTATATCTACCCTGGGTTCACCTAGGGAAATTGTGCGACTTGTCTGGTTTAGCTGACCTGTCACTGACCCAACGCACTCAATAGGTGACTTGATACAGAGGAGCTGCGGAGCTCTCTGTCCGAAATTTGACCATAGACTCTGAAGGTTTTACTGAACCTTAAGTGCTGGCGAAGCACTTTGCTGGGGAATTCGCTGACCCAATCGGGGTCCTGATCGATAGCTGCAGAGAGGGTGGAGCGCAGGCGTTGCTTCCGAACTGCGGGTGCTGGTCGTATCCTGGTGGTCTTGTCCTGATTCCTAATCTGAGGGTTTCCTGTCCTGTCCTGGGTGTCCATTCTGCACCTGCTGTCCATTCGAGGGGTATCCTTCCTTGAGGGTTTCCTGTCCTTAACTGACCCGTGGCCAGGGTTTGGTTTTCACACCAGTCTAGGTAAATATTGCTCTGAATCTCCTGAAACTGCACCTTTCTATTTTTCTGTCTTTGCTTCAATAGAGACATACCTTTGCACGTGAATTAATTTTCCATGCTTTCGCCCGCAACCATTGAATCATAAAGTTATTTGCATTTGTTTAATAACGTGTTCCTATGTTACCCTATCTGTTAGAAATTATATTTTGCATTGCAGTTTGTCATTTCCTGATATGGTCTAGAACCTCCCTACTTAAATTGTCTAAAGCACTTTTGCCTTAAAGCATAGCGTGTCTCTCTCTCCATAGACTCTCCTATAGTTATATAAATGTCCCAAACTCCTGTCTCATATTTTTGAGATAATTCTAGAATACTAGTCCTAATCAAAGCCTATCCCATCTTAGTGATTCATCCTAAACGTTCTAATTCCTGATCCTTTATTTTAAACGTGTCCTGATTCCATTAGGTTATAAATGGTTGCACTGACTTATTTGCTATTCAGCTATGTACTTTCTGTTATTCTGATTATCGATTGCTTAATTACTGTGAATTTGATGATTTTCTGAATTTTACTAAATTAGATAAAGATTTTAAAACTTCCAGTTGTCCGTGGTCATTTTACAAAGTATTGAATGTTATTTGTTGGGTTTGTATTTTGCTGCCTTTCCTTTTACAGCTAGCTCCCTGATCCATTGTGGTCATAGGTACCCGTGTCGGTGGATGGTAAGTCGGGTACTCTGAGGAATAACGAGAGGGACTCACAAATACCTGATAGCAGACCGTGAGGTCATCCGATCAATGTATATGGTGAATTGAAATATATGGGCCCGAAGCCGGAAGTGGCGAAACTATTGGTCGGGTGACCCGCGCGCTCTATCAGTATTTTCTGGTAGCAGAGGATGGTTAGGGAATAGTTAAAGGTTAGGTAGGACTAGTTAGGCTAGTCAAGTCGATAGCTGCTAAACATTATTGCTGCTATAAGAACGGCCATTTCGGGGGACTTGATCAATCTCTTAAGAATGCGCTGCTTTTGAAATATATGAATTGTTTGAAAATTGTTATTCTTGTTCTTATATTGTTATATGTATTAATCCATGCGTATGTAAAACGTTTTGTTAAGTGTTGTCGGAACTCCCCGGGGAAATTGAATGGCAAGTGGTGAATAGAATCCATTGCCTTGAGGTCGCAGGCTCAAGGAAAGTTAGGTGCAGGTTAGGTAGTACCAGAAGCACTAACTAGGGTTTTCTGAATACATGTGTGAATAAATGTTAGTAACGAGGTTCATTGGCAAAATTCCCATAGTGGCGTAACCTAATAAGGGTCACATCGGAAGAGTAGCAGGTTCATCGGAGCTTGGGTGAAAGCAAAGGGGTCCGCTGGGAAACCTTAGACTCGGATATATCCCGGAAAGAGTGGATGGGTCTAGGGAAGTAACAGGTTCACTGATGCTAGAGTGAAGGGTGGGCGGAAGACATCTACCCGTAGTGTGTGAAAAGTAAATGGAAGTAGTTTACTTGCAGTAAAACAACTCTTTCCTATCTAGACACTTGAGCACTGTGGCGAATGTGTATTCGTTGTAAAATAACCAAGTACTAAGCACTTTAGAAAGAAAGAAAGTTTCCGTTACCTTGTGAAGGGAGGGAGTCAGTCGCGAAGCGTCTCTGACGTCACTCCGTGCCGCGCTGAGATTGGTAGAAACAGCGGGCAGTAGCGGGGCTGGAATTGTGAAGGAGGGGTGAGCGCCGAAGCGTGAGAACTGTCTCGCGAAAAGGCCGCGCACCCATTGGCCGAACATATTTGAACTCGTGCACCCCATTGGTCGCGCGGAATTGCAAGACGCATTCTGATTGGAGGTAATTTTGTAAACAAAGGTAAGCGTAGAAATCGTATGTGGCACTCGTACACTCCAGAGACTAGACCCGATCCAAGAAACCTAGGGTTTGAAAGGGATCAGTGGAAGGCTAATAGATACGGCATTATGTACGGAAATAAGCGAAAAATGTCCCTTGTAAATAAGGTAAAGAATTACTTCAAAAAGGACAAGCCGATTCAAACTAGAGAGGGCATTGTTATTCCTCCACCAAATACTCCCGCCTCTTTCATGATGTTCGACAGAGGGTACAATACCTGTGTGTGGTTAGAAAATTGGGCGAAATACACACAAGATGACGGAATAATGGCCTTTCCGTTAGAAGGTACCTTTAATGGTAGGATCCTATTCAATTTAAGAACCCGAATGAATGAATTACATCCCAGACCGAGACTAACGCAGTATGAGGCATTAGAGGAATGGGAGATTGAGGCTTTCCAAAGAGAAAAGCCCCGAATGGACAAAGGGCTGACAAAGTATTACCCAAAACTGAAACAAGAATCACGAGACAAAAAAATGAAACAGTGGAGACAGAGCATGATTGTTGAGGGTCTGTTTCCCATGATGCCAGCAGAAGATCCTCCTGGAGGGGGAAAAAGGACGGAGAAGTCCAAGCACTGGGGGCCCCTAGGAGAATCAGATGACGAGTTGTTAGATGACATATGCTTGAGAAGTCCGCCTCCTTATAATGAGGGACACCGACCTTTGAGTGCAGGAGATATTCCCCGGAGACCCCTACAAAGGGAAGAGGTCAGGTCCGCAAGTGTAGGAGGGGATTATCTAGTTCCTCCTTATACTGAGAATCTAGGACCCGTAGAAACCAGAAGTATTTACCCCAGGAGACCCGTGGGTGGGGAGACGGGATATTCACGTGAAGGAGATTTTTGCCCTCGTCCCCCCTACGGAGGTGAGGTGAGGTCCTTAGGTTCGGGAATGCCACTATTGCAGCCCCGGGATGAGGAAGATCCGAGAATCCTAGGCACGGGAAGTTTGTTTCAGAAACCAAATTATGGTGGAGGGCCGAGTGAGACACATCCCACTGCCCCGAGTTATGCTCCCATTCTAACCCCGCAGGTGTTACATGGAAACACTTTTGACAGGTTATTAGAAGAAAAGGAACGAGAAGCGCTAGGAAATCAGAGAGCTGAAATAATACGGAAAATGTCACAACTAAATGCAAGTCCTGAAGCTTTAACGATCCCAGTAACTATCGGACCGGTGGTTCCGTTGTACGGGGACCGTCAAGGAAGTGGCGAAACTATTGGTCGGGTGACCCACGCGCTCTATCAGTATTTTCTGGTAGCAGAGGATGGTTAGTCGGCTGACTAAATACGAGAGGATTCTCGTGGGTGCTGCAAATATAACAATTGTCAGGTGTAACATTCTGAATCCCGCCACTCTGCTTCCCAACTCAATGGATATGGAAGATGGGGAGGAAGATGAGCATAACTGCATTGATTTAACAGAATTTTGCACAAAACCACGCCCAGACATTAAAGAAACACCTTTGCCTAAACATGACATGGAATTGTTTGTGGATGGTTCATGCCTAAGACATGAACAAGGAGGCCTGAGTGCTGCCTATGCGGTAGTCTCCTTAACCAAAATTGTAGAAGCAGGTTATTTATTTGAAGTAAAGTCTGCACAAGTAGCCGAATTGATCGCTATGATAAAAGCTTGCAAATTGGGGAGTTATAAGTTTGGTGGGAAAGGGTGCGCATGCGTAATACACAGCTCTCGTGAATAACGTGGTGATGCTCTTGTGAGTGTGTATATGTTGCTAACACTTAAACTGCATAGTATAATTTTATAATGATAAGTTTAAAGTACACAACCCATGATGTGTTTTTCATACCGTCACTTCTATGTTTTAATTTGTTTTCGATTACTTTTCATGTATCCTCGACTCGGAGGGGTGCTGGGCTGGGGAGTCCATCTTGGAGGGTATTTCTGCGCAGAATCTAGAAGCAGTCATTGGCATTGAACTCAGGCCAAAGAAGGTTGATGCCAGAGCCACCCTGGGAAAGAGCACCTTCACCCAGCAGAAGCATCATGATTATGTTCTAATTGTAACGAAATGTGTTCTTCTCATTGTATTCTGTGCGGCTTTCTCATGGGAACCCCAATCTCGCTAGGCGGTACCCAGAGATGCAAAGTAGGCCTCCAAATAGTCTATTCTGATTGGTGTGTTACCCAGACCCTACCTTAGGACCAATCCAAATTGAGGGATTCTGACACTTTGCAACATTGGGGGGTGGTACACCGTCCCAAAACAGTATATCTACCCTGGGTTCACCTAGGGAAATTGTGCGACTTGTCTGGTTTAGCTGACCTGTCACTGACCCAACGCACTCAATAGGTGACTTGATACAGAGGAGCTGCGGAGCTCTCTGTCCGAAATTTGACCATAGACTCTGAAGGTTTTACTGAACCTTAAGTGCTGGCGAAGCACTTTGCTGGGGAATTCGCTGACCCAATCGGGGTCCTGATCGATAGCTGCAGAGAGGGTGGAGCGCAGGCGTTGCTTCCGAACTGCGGGTGCTGGTCGTATCCTGGTGGTCTTGTCCTGATTCCTAATCTGAGGGTTTCCTGTCCTGTCCTGGGTGTCCATTCTGCACCTGCTGTCCATTCGAGGGGTATCCTTCCTTGAGGGTTTCCTGTCCTTAACTGACCCGTGGCCAGGGTTTGGTTTTCACACCAGTCTAGGTAAATATTGCTCTGAATCTCCTGAAACTGCACCTTTCTATTTTTCTGTCTTTGCTTCAATAAAGACATACCTTTGCACGTGAATTAATTTTCCATGCTTTCTCCCGCAACCATTGAATCATAAAGTTATTTGCATTTGTTTAATAACGTGTTCCTATGTTACCCTATCTGTTAGAAATTATATTTTGCATTGCAGTTTGTCATTTCCTGATATGGTCTAGAACCTCCCTACTTAAATTGTCTAAAGCACTTTTGCCTTAAAGCATAGCGTGTCTCTCTCTCCATAGACTCTCCTATAGTTATATAAATGTCCCAAACTCCTGTCTCATATTTTTGAGATAATTCTAGAATACTAGTCCTAATCAAAGCCTATCCCATCTTAGTGATTCATCCTAAACGTTCTAATTCCTGATCCTTTATTTTAAACGTGTCCTGATTCCATTAGGTTATAAATGGTTGCACTGACTTATTTGCTATTCAGCTATGTACTTTCTGTTATTCTGATTATCGATTGCTTAATTACTGTGAATTTGATGATTTTCTGAATTTTACTAAATTAGATAAAGATTTTAAAACTTCCAGTTGTCCGTGGTCATTTTACAAAGTATTGAATGTTATTTGTTGGGTTTGTATTTTGCTGCCTTTCCTTTTACAGCTAGCTCCCTGATCCATTGTGGTCATAGGTACCCGTGTCGGTGGATGGTAAGTCGGGTACTCTGAGGAATAACGAGAGGGACTCACAAATACCTGATAGCAGACCGTGAGGTCATCCGATCAATGTATATGGTGAATTGAAATATATGGGCCTGAAGCCGGAAGTGGCGAAACTATTGGTCGGGTGACCCGCGCGCTCTATCAGTATTTTCTGGTAGCAGAGGATGGTTAGGGAATAGTTAAAGGTTAGGTAGGACTAGTTAGGCTAGTCAAGTCGATAGCTGCTAAACATTATTGCTGCTATAAGAACGGCCATTTCGGGGGACTTGATCAATCTCTTAAGAATGCGCTGCTTTTGAAATATATGAATTGTTTGAAAATTGTTATTCTTGTTCTTATATTGTTATATGTATTAATCCATGCGTATGTAAAACGTTTTGTTAAGTGTTGTCGGAACTCCCCGGGGAAATTGAATGGCAAGTGGTGAATAGAATCCATTGCCTTGAGGTCGCAGGCTCAAGGAAAGTTAGGTGCAGGTTAGGTAGAACCAGAAGCACTAACTAGGGTTTTCTGAATACATGTGTGAATAAATGTTAGTAACGAGGTTCATTGGCAAAATTCCCATAGTGGCGTAACCTAATAAGGGTCACATCGGAAGAGTAGCAGGTTCATCGGAGCTTGGGTGAAAGCAAAGGGGTCCGCTGGGAAACCTTAGACTCGGATATATCCCGGAAAGAGTGGATGGGTCTAGGGAAGTAACAGGTTCACTGATGCTAGAGTGAAGGGTGGGCGGAAGACATCTACCCGTAGTGTGTGAAAAGTAAATGGAAGTAGTTTACTTGCAGTAAAACAACTCTTTCCTGTCTAGACACTTGAGCACTGTGGCGAATGTGTATTCGTTGTAAAATAACCAAGTACTAAGCACTTTAGAAAGAAAGAAAGTTTCCGTTACCTTGTGAAGGGAGGGAGTCAGTCGCCAAGCGTCTCTGACGTCACTCCGTGCCGCGCTGAGATTGGTAGAAACAGCGGGCAGGTAGCGGGGCTGGAATTGTGAAGGAGGGGTGAGCGCCGAAGCGTGAGAACTGTCTCGCGAAAAGGCCGCGCACCCATTGGCCGAACATATTTGAACTCGTGCACCCCATTGGTCGCGCGGAATTGCAAGACGCATTCTGATTGGAGGTAATTTTGTAAACAAAGGTAAGCGTAGAAATCGTATGTGGCACTCGTACACTCCAGAGACTAGACCCGATCCAAGAAACCTAGGGTTTGAAAGGAATCAGTGGAAGGCTAATAGATACGGCATTATGTACGGAAATAAGCGAAAAATGTCCCTTGTAAATAAGGTAAAGAATTACTTCAAAAAGGACAAGCCGATTCAAACTAGAGAGGGCATTGTTATTCCTCCACCAAATACTCCCGCCTCTTTCATGATGTTCGACAGAGGGTACAATACCTGTGTGTGGTTAGAAAATTGGGCGAAATACACACAAGATGACGGAATAATGGCCTTTCCGTTAGAAGGTACCTTTAATGGTAGGATCCTATTCAATTTAAGAACCCGAATGAATGAATTACATCCCAGACCGAGACTAACGCAGTATGAGGCATTAGAGGAATGGGAGATTGAGGCTTTCCAAAGAGAAAAGCCCCGAATGGACAAAGGGCTGACAAAGTATTACCCAAAACTGAAACAAGAATCACGAGACAAAAAAATGAAACAGTGGAGACAGAGCATGATTGTTGAGGGTCTGTTTCCCATGATGCCAGCAGAAGATCCTCCTGGGGGGGGAAAAAGGACGGAGAAGTCCAAGCACTGGGGGCCCCTAGGAGAATCAGATGACGAGTTGTTAGATGACATATGCTTGAGAAGTCCGCCTCCTTATAATGAGGGACACCGACCTTCGAGTGCAGGAGATATTCCCCGGAGACCCCTACAAAGGGAAGAGGTCAGGTCCGCAAGTGTAGGAGGGGATTATCTAGTTCCTCCTTATACTGAGAATCTAGGACCCGTAGAAACCAGAAGTATTTACCCCAGGAGACCCGTGGGTGGGGAGACGGGATATTCACGTGAAGGAGATTTTTGCCCTCGTCCCCCCTACGGAGGTGAGGTGAGGTCCTTAGGTTCGGGAATGCCACTATTGCAGCCCCGGGATGAGGAAGATCCGAGAATCCTAGGCACGGGAAGTTTGTTTCAGAAACCAAATTATGGTGGAGGGCCGAGTGAGACACATCCCACTGCCCCGAGTTATGCTCCCATTCTAACCCCGCAGGTGTTACATGGAAACACTTTGGACAGGTTATTAGAAGAAAAGGAACGAGAAGCGCTAGGAAATCAGAGAGCTGAAATAATACGGAAAATGTCACAACTAAATGCAAGTCCTGAAGCTTTAACGATCCCAGTAACTATCGGACCGGTGGTTCCGTTGTACGGGGACCGTCAAGGAAGTGGCGAAACTATTGGTCGGGTGACCCACGCGCTCTATCAGTATTTTCTGGTAGCAGAGGATGGTTAGTCGGCTGACTAAATACGAGAGGATTCTCGTGGGTGCTGCAAATATAACAATTGTCAGGTGTAACATTCTGAATCCCGCCACTCTGCTTCCCAACTCAATGGATATGGAAGATGGGGAGGAAGATGAGCATAACTGCATTGATTTAACAGAATTTTGCACAAAACCACGCCCAGACATTAAAGAAACACCTTTGCCTAAACATGACATGGAATTGTTTGTGGATGGTTCATGCCTAAGACATGAACAAGGAGGCCTGAGTGCTGCCTATGCGGTAGTCTCCTTAACCAAAATTGTAGAAGCAGGTTATTTATTTGAAGTAAAGTCTGCACAAGTAGCCGAATTGATCGCTATGATAAAAGCTTGCAAATTGGGGAGTTATAAGTTTGGTGGGAAAGGGTGCGCATGCGTAATACACAGCTCTCGTGAATAACGTGGTGATGCTCTTGTGAGTGTGTATATGTTGCTAACACTTAAACTGCATAGTATAATTTTATAATGATAAGTTTAAAGTACACAACCCATGATGTGTTTTTCATACCGTCACTTCTATGTTTTAATTTGTTTTCGCTTACTTTTCATGTATCCTCGACTCGGAGGGGTGCTGGGCTGGGGAGTCCATCATGGAGGGTATTTCTGCGCAGAATCTAGAAGCAGCCATTGGCATTGAACTCAGGCCAAAGAAGGTTGATGCCAGAGCCACCCTGGGAAAGAGCACCTTCACCCAGCAGAAGCATCATGATTATGTTCTAATTGTAACAAAATGTGTTCTTCTCATTGTATTCTGTGCGGCTTTCTCATGGGAACCCCAATCTCGCTAGGCGGTACCCAGAGATGCAAAGTAGGCCTCCAAATAGTCTATTCTGATAGGTGTGTTACCCAGACCCTACCTTAGGACCAATCCAAATTGAGGGAATCTGACACTTTGCAACATTGGGGGGTGGTACACCGTCCCAAAACAGTATATCTACCCTGGGTTCACCTAGGGAAATTGTCCGACTTGTCTGGTTTAGCTGACCTGTCACTGACCCAACGCACTCAATAGGTGACTTGATACAGAGGAGCTGCGGAGCTCTCTGTCCGAAATTTGACCATAGACTCTGAAGGTTTTACTGAACCTTAAGTGCTGGCGAAGCACTTTGCTGGGGAATTCGCTGACCCAATCGGGGTCCTGATCGATAGCTGCAGAGAGGGTGGAGCGCAGGCGTTGCTTCCGAACTGCGGGTGCTGGTCGTATCCTGGTGGTCTTGTCCTGATTCCTAATCTGAGGGTTTCCTGTCCTGTCCTGGGTGTCCATTCTGCACCTGCTGTCCATTCGAGGGGTATCCTTCCTTGAGGGTTTCCTGTCCTTAACTGACCCGTGGCCAGGGTTTGGTTTTCACACCAGTCTAGGTAAATATTGCTCTGAATCTCCTGAAACTGCACCTTTCTATTTTTCTGTCTTTGCTTCAATAAAGACATACCTTTGCACGTGAATTAATTTTCCATGCTTTCTCCCGCAACCATTGAATCATAAAGTTATTTGCATTTGTTTAATAACGTGTTCCTATGTTACCCTATCTGTTAGAAATTATATTTTGCATTGCAGTTTGTCATTTCCTGATATGGTCTAGAACCTCCCTACTTAAATTGTCTAAAGCACTTTTGCGTTAAAGCATAGCGTGTCTCTCTCTCCATAGACTCTCCTATAGTTATATAAATGTCCCGAACTCCTGTCTCATATTTTTGAGATAATTCTAGAATACTAGTCCTAATCAAAGCCTATCCCATCTTAGTGATTCATCCTAAACGTTCTAATTCCTGATCCTTTATTTTAAACGTGTCCTGATTCCATTAGGTTATAAATGGTTGCACTGACTTATTTGCTATTCAGCTATGTACTTTCTGTTATTCTGATTATCGATTGCTTAATTACTGTGAATTTGATGATTTTCTGAATTTTACTAAATTAGATAAAGATTTTAAAACTTCCAGTTGTCCGTGGTCATTTTACAAAGTATTGAATGTTATTTGTTGGGTTTGTATTTTGCTGCCTTTCCTTTTACAGCTAGCTCCCTGATCCATTGTGGTCATAGGTACCCGTGTCGGTGGATGGTAAGTCGGGTACTCTGAGGAATAACGAGAGGGACTCACAAATACCTGATAGCAGACCGTGAGGTCATCCGATCAATGTATATGGTGATTTGAAATATATGGGCCCGAAGCCGGAAGTGGCGAAACTATTGGTCGGGTGACCCGCGCGCTCTATCAAATCCATCTGGACCTTGGGATTTGCCTTTCTTGAGTGACTGTAAGGCAATGAGGAGTTCCTTTTGTTATATATCTGATTGCAATATTGTGAAATCTAGCCGAGTATAAGAGGATCTCTGTGTATCCGAAAGAAACTGAGAAATATGTAGCCCTGAGACGGGATTTTATGACATATTGAGTGCTTTATCAAAAAGAAGAAATTAGTAAAAAATTTCAGTGTCTTTAAACTTCAGTGTTTGTTGTTAACAACTCCGTCCGATTTTGGTGATGCCAATTTTGATAGTGACATACGTGATCTCTTATTGTTCCATAAGAATAAGGATAATACAGAATTAATCTTCTTAAAGAATTTTAAGGGGGTAGGAACTGGAATGTTTAAAATTGTGTAAAGTATTATGGGGGTTAGCATAAATTTTATGGTGTCTAACCGTCCCCACCAAGATAAATATAGGGGGTGCCATTTAGTAGTCAATGTGGTAATTCTTCTAATACAATTATCCATACATAGGGAAAGTGCATCTGGGATAAAAAAAAAGTAGATTGTAAATCTAAATATTTAATGTGATGAGGGCTCCATGCAAAATTTGAAGCAACAAAATCATTGAAAAAATTATATTTAGTTAAGGGTAATATTTCACACTTGCCCTTAGTCATCTTATATCCGGAGACAGAAGCAAAGGATTCAACTTTCTCTTGGAATGCAGACTGGGGTGGAGAGATAAATAATAGTACATCATCAGCATATGCTGCAAATTTAGTTTGCGAATTATTGAAATCAAATCCATATATATCTTGGTTTTGACGAATTCTGGATAAAAAAGATTCTAGGGTGAAAAAGGACAATCTTGGCGAACACCTCTGCCTAAATCAAAGTAGGCTGATGTGTTACCATTTAAATATACTGCTGCTCGTGGACAAGAATAGGAAATTGATATTAAAGAAACCATTTTTGGACCAAAACCAAATCATTTAAGTGTGTGAAAAAGATAGAGCAATTCAACTATATCAACAGCTGTTTCTGCGTCTAAAGCCACTGCTGTTAGGGATAGCGATAGGAAAGGGGATTTGGACAAGAGGTCAAAAAATAAGCGAGCGTTGGCTGTAATGAGGCCGTCTTTGACAAACCCAGATTGTTCCTTGCCAAACAATTGCGGTAAGTAGGACTCCAGACGTAAAGCCAAGGCCTTTGAAAAAATGTTATAGTCAATGTTGACTAGTGAGATAGGTCGGTAATTTTTACAGTATCTTAAGTCTTTTACACTTTTATCCACAACCCACGCAGGGATAGTATCATCATGGGAAACACTTGACGTCGTTTTTAGCGACCACTACCCAATTTCTTTTAATGTAAAAATTAAAGGGCGCCAACAGACCTCAGAGGATAAATTCTTATACCAACCTGTGATCAACATAGCAACCAGAAATGGATATTCTGTGAAATGGGACAAGGTGAAACCCGTGGGACTAATACAAAACCTAATATTAAAAACCCACGAATATATGCACATTTGTCTGTCACAAACTGAGGAGCCATCAAAAGTTTTGGGCTCATTTTTAAAAATCCAAGCAGAGTTGAAAAAGTTATTAACTAGGGAATACCGACCAGATTTAAATAGACCTCAGGGCTGGTTTGATAACAGCTGCACTAAACCACTCACAGCTCTGAAAAAGGCATTGCACGCATCACCAAGATCCCCGTGGAGATTCGTCAAGCCAGAAAGCTGTATCAAATAGCTGTCAAAACTAGGAAATTATCATTGAAGAAAAAGGCCTGGTCGGCTCTGTACGAAGCATCAAAAAGTAAGGATAATACGGCTTTTTGGAAAGCGGTCAATGTTCCCTACCTACAGAATAAAGAGACAGATGTAATAGACATAGCTATCAATGGGGAAACTTGGGTGAATCACTTCAGACATCTTTACGACAAAGTTAATCCCCTTGTCCTTGTGAATTCTATTAATGAGAAGACGGGCATTGAACACGATGAAAACCCACCTAATGTATTCCCGCTAGGCATTACCTTTAAGTGTGAGGAGGTCATTAAGGCTATTAAAGAAAGTCCCTCAGGTAAAGCTCCGGGCCCGGACGGAGTCCCAATAGATGTTTACAAAACTGAGATTGATATTTGGGCTCCCATGCTAACAAACGTTATAAATAATGTAAACCACCATGGGTTCATACCATCCTGGTCCGAAGCAATAGTGGTCCCAATCTTTAAAAAAGGGGACAGAAATGACCCCACCTGCTACCGGCCAATTTCGCTACTTGATGCAATAATGAAGGTAGCGGCCGTATAATTTTAAATAGATTCAAATATGGATAGAAGAGAATGATGCTATCTCAAATTTACAGTATGGATTCAGAATGGGTAAAGGCACAATAGAGCAGGGATTAAACCTGGCACTAGTCATATCCAAATACACTCAGGCTAAAAAGGGTAACCTTTTTGTCACCTTTGTGGACCTGAGTTCCGCTTTCGATTGTGTAGACCACCAGAAACTATGGGCCATACTAACTGATATGGGTATAGACAGCCAAATCCTCCAATTTATTAAAGAATTATATAGGGGTCCCAGTGCTAGGGTACGTTATGGCAGAATGGCTGAGTGCTCAGACAAGTTTCCCATTAGGAGGGGTGTGAGACAGGGGTGCATATTAGCACCCCTTCTCTTCACCCTATACATAAACTCCATTGGTCAACACCTTAGGGAGTCACAATATGACTACCCAACCATCATGGGAACATCTGCGCCACTATTCTTATACGCGGATGATGCCGCTATCATGTCTCGAACCAGGGTCGGCCTACAGAGGGCTGTTCAGAAATTTACTAACTTTATGAGAGAAAGAGGGCTAAAAGTTAATACCACAAAAACATACACTATGGCATGTGGCATTGGGACAAAGAGGGCGCCCTGCCCAATTTTCCTCGATGGTAGGAGGATCGAGACAACAGATCGATTTTCCTACCTAGGAATACATTTTGATAGGAAGGGCAACTGGCATGCAGCAATGAGTGCCAGGCATTTAGCCTTCTACCGGGCAATAGGCGCTCTGAAAAACTTTGCGGCCAAATTAGGGGGTAGACCTGTGAAAGAACTGATTTTAATTTACAAGGCAAGATGTATTTCCACAGCCATATATGGCTCCTGTCTTTGGGGGATTGAAAATGTCCAACTGATCCAGCAAAGTGAAAACCAGTACCTCCGATATTTACTAGGGGCCCCTAAGTCAACAGCCACCTACATTGCACACATCAAACTGGGCCTACCTTAAATCTCAGATGTTATGAAAATCACACCCATACTACTGTGCCATAAGGTATGGGTCACCCCTGAGACAACACTAAATAGAGACTTAATCACAGATTGCCTTAATCTTGATGGTGCAAGCAACATTAAATGGCTCACATATTTAAAAAATACGCTGACTGAGATGGGACACCTAGAGTATTTCACAAGGCCATTAAGCATGGAAGTGGTGGCCGGAAAGTCACTAAAAAAGATGGCCCTTGACCATCTAGCTAACAAGAGGTGGGGCTTGGAAAAAGTTAAAATCACAGTTATCGGATACCAGCAAATTACCATCCATGAAGGGCCCCAACGGTATCTTCTAACTCAACCAAGCTGCTACACTCGTATGTTACTGACCCGTCTCAGGCTTGGTACATTTTTCCGCTTCCAGATTGTAACAACTGGTCAAGGGAAAACTTAATATGCCCATGTGATGATATCTCTGTTCAATCCGATATCCATTGTTTATTATTTTGCAAATTCCACCTGGTACCAAGGGGGCTTTTTCTGAAACCAATTTTAAGAGCGTGGGGGATTCGCACCTGCAGACTAGCATTCATTAGGCTACAACAGCTAGAATCCATGCTGTATCAAGCTTTTTAAAACTTGTAATTAAGTTCCGGAATTCAATGTAATGACCATGAGATTGAGTCCAATTTTTAGCTTTTTCTGTTTTTTATTGGAACATTAGCCTTTTTTTTAATATATGATAGGTACTGTATAATAAGATTTTTAATCTCGGCAAACGTTACAATTGCATTATGTACAATTAATGTTACGTCGCTTTTTAATGTATGCTTTCATGATTTTAACTCTGAAAATCGAACAAAGCTTTTTGCCTTTTTTTTGACAGTATCTTAAGTCTTTCCCTTTCTTAGGTATAATGCAAATTAGGGCATCTGAAAAAGAACCCGATGATCTGTTAGACTGGAAGAAAAAATCTAGGAGTGACAACAAAGAATCAAAACAAAAGGCCAAAGTTAGCGATTTATTTTTATTTTTTTTATTTTTTTTTTAGCTTGTATAGCGCATGGCTACCCCAGCAATGGGGCGTCCCAGCGCTGCGGACAGACCTAGAAACCAGACAACACAACAGGAAGATTAAATAGAGGAAAACAGCCACGTTTTAATCTGTTTACGAAACAGAAAGTGGTTAGAGGTGGCCCGAACCGTGAGTGGTATCGAATTCCACAGTTTCGGCGCCAGGTACCTAAAAGCGCGACCACCAGCTCTACATCTTTGGATCTTGGTCGTGCGTGCCAAAGATAGATCAGCCGATCTGAGGGCACGTGTAGGGACATAGAAGGAGCAGAGTCCCTGCAGGGTTTTTGGACCAGTGTCATACAGAATTTTATGGGTCCTCCAGTGCAACCCCAAAGAATGGAGCAAGATGTTATCTCCCCTTTTTAACTATATCTTCACTACTGGAGAAATCCCTAAATCATGGAAGGGAAGTATAGTAATACCCATACATAAAAAGGGTACAAGGCTACACCCTGGTAACTATAGGCAAATAGCCCTCTTGGACGCAACAGGAAAAATCTTCACTGCAACAGTTTTAGATCACCTTAAAGACTGGGCCTTTTCATCTGGACAAATTCCACTATATCAGGCTGGATTTAGACCAAAGCATTCTGTCACGGATAACATTGCGGTGTTACAAACCATCTTAGATAAATACGTGACAGCTAAATCTCAGGTCGTATATGCTGCTTTTATTGACTTTTCTACCGCATTTGATAGAGTAGATAGAGGAACACTCTGGAGAAAACTCGGCAAAATGGGCATCCCGGACAAACTATTACACATACTCATATCATTGCATACAAAAACCTGGTGCCAGGTTCAAATGGGAAGGGAAAAGGGTGTCACTAATTCTATCCCGACTCCAAATGGCCTAAGCAAGGATACCTTCTTGCTTCCTTATTGTTTTCCCTGTACCTTAGTGATTTGCCTCAACGTTTTCAGCAGATATGTAACTTTCCTCCAAAAATTGCCTTCCACAAAATACACACGATGTTATATGCGGACGATATAATTTTACTAGATCTAACCCCATTTGTACTGCAAAGGAGCCTCCAGGCACTGTACAAATACTCGGAGGAAAATTATCTAATCCCGAATATTGCGAAAACAAAAATAGTCCTGTTTTCAGGAAGGAAAAAGAGCATCAAATTCCATTGGTTCTTAGGGGAAAAAAGGGTGGAAGTCGTAAACGAATACACTTATCTAGGTCGAATCTTTACTAAGAATTTACAGAACAGGCCCCACACTCTGAATTTGACCCGGAAATCAGACATGCATGTGGGAGCACTTTTAAGACTGTACGCTGCTTCTGGACAAAGACACTTCTTCTCCATGCTTAAGGTATATTGCGTAAAGATTCCACCAACACTATCATACGCTCTGGAATATATACCAATAAGCCAATGGAGCTTTTTAGATCTAAAAGAAGGTAAGATCCAACGGAAACTCACAAAGCTGTCCCAGGCGGTACCAGTACAAGCCCTTCCCCTAGAGTATTCATTAACTAGTGCCTATGCCAGAGGAATTGCTAATATCATCAGGTGGGCATACAATCTCCTACATGCAGATGAAGGAACGCTCCGATCCTTGCTTAAAATAGAAACATTTGAACGCGATTCATCGAAGCATGTATTTACAAGAAACATCTTAACTGCTTTCAAACTTTCAGAGACTAATACTAACTTGCTACTATCCTGGACACCTGCCCACCTGAAACTCTTCCTAAAACATTTTACCCCAAGACTCAGCTTTGACCTTGACGTTCAGCACTGTTTTAAATTGCCTCTTTATAAAAATGTTGCTGAATCTATTGTTTTCAAGAAACCTCAACAGTATATAAAATGTAATCTTATTCATGGGGCTAGGAGATCGATTGTGCTGCTCAGATTAGGAATACTTCCTGTAAAAACACTAACACATAGGTGGCACTTAAAAGAAAGCACTAATTGTAATCTATGTAACGGTGGAGAGGAGGACTTAGAGCATCTATTGTTCACCTGCCCAAATGCAACAGCTGCTATGGCAAGAAAAAGGTATCTACAACCAATCTACGCTAAATGTAGAATCAACACAGCTCACAAATTGATTATCCTATGTAAAGCTCCGCCAAATGAATTTGTATGTTATAACCTTTTTACATTTTTAAAATTATTTTTAACTCTGTATTAGAACCAAAACTTTTTAACAAAGTGGTTTAAAATTGAATATGGTGTATTAAATATTTGTGGTCCTCAGTGGAGAACCAAATCAAATAAAATAAACTTAAACTTAAATAAACTAGGAGTGTATGAAATTTAGGGAGTAACAACTGTGCGAAGTGCAGAAAAAACTTGACAGTGAATCCATCTGAACTTGGGGCTTTATCTTTCTTGAGTGACTGTAAGGCAATGAGGAGTTCTTTTTGTGATATATCTGATTCCAATATTGTGAAATATAGCCAAGTATCAGATGATCTTTTGTATCCAAAAGAAACTAAGAAATATGTAGCCCTGAGGTGGGATTTTATAACGTATTGAGGGCTTTATCAAAAAGAAGGAATTCGTTCAAAATGTCAGTGTCTTTAAACTTCAGTGTTTGTTGTTGAACCGTAATACATTCTATATTACGTTTATTGTGTTTGACTTTCAAGTAATTAGCTAATATTTTTCCCGCTTGGTTTTGACCACCATAAAACTTTGCACTAGAGTTTAGTAAGTATGTTGATGCATTATCTGTTGATTCATTATTGAATTGAAATTTAGCTTCCATAAGTTCAGATAAACAATCTTTTGATTTTGAAGAGTAATAAGAATGCTCCAAATTCTTTGTTCTAGATAAAAGGTCTCTGGTAAGTTTACGCGAAATCTTGCGTTTGTTAGAGATGTAACCAATAATAAAGTCTCAGGCTGTTGCATTCAAAGTGTCCCAAACAATTGAGAAGGACATAGTGTCATATTGGTGAATTTGGATCCAGGTGGAGATCATTCTTAAAACGCCATTTCCGAGGAGTAGTAGGTTTTTGTAAAATATCAAGTTGGATAGAGGTAGTAGCATGATTGAATATTAGAATAGAGCCAATATCCACATCTCTTAGGGATTGGGAGATATTATGGGATATAAAGAAGTAATCTTTTTGCGATCAAGCTTGATGTACCAGGGAGTAGTAAGTGCATTCTCTTGTGGTGGGGTTACAAAGCCTCCAAGCATCTATCAGCTTGTATTGTTTAATAGTTTGAACACAAAATGTGTGTGCCTTATGTGGGAGAAAGGAGATCATCGTATTGCAGTCTATAAAGGGATCGATAACTTGGTTACAATCACCTGCGAGGATAAAGTTCTCATCAAGGCAATTTCTAATTTGTTGAGCAAGGGGTGCCCAAAACGAGGGATCTCCAGCAGTCGGAGCATTTATATTAAGTAAAGAAACTGGAGCATTCCCAACCAACAATTTGGTGTATAACCATCATCCAGCAATTATCCGAGTTTTGGGAGAGCAATTTAACAGGAAGCGTCTTACGGTAGAGAGGCAAAACCCCATTTTGTTTTCCATCTCCTGGTGAAAAAAAGACTTCCCCTCCCCATCCTTTCTTTAATTTGAAAGATTCCTCTGCCGAAAGATGAGATTACTGTATATAAGCTATATCATCCTTTAGTTTGGCTAGGTGCGTTAAAATCCTTTCTCTTTTTATCAGAGAATTTAAACCATTGACGTTCCAAGAAACAAATTTCAAAGACATGGAACAACTATAAAAATGTGGAAAATATACCACTATGGAAAAATCATCAAGTAACAACCAACATTTTAGAGAACAATCCAACCATATACAAAATTAACCAAGTAGTACAAACGAGTTAAAAAAGATGAGTACAAATCTAAGTGTGAAAAATTCAGTAGATGAGATAAAAAGAAATTAGATAGGAATATAGAAAAGAAATATGATGAAGATAGAAAAGAAAAGAATAAAAGGATAGAAAAGAGAAAAATAAAGAGGTGAAAAAGATGAAACATACCTAGAAATACCAAAGAAAGGGTGGGGGGGGGTTGAAACCACATGGAACAGATGGCACTCCCAAACTCAATTGAACGAATAGCGATGAGAGACCCCACTACACGTGACGATGCAACAACATGGATAAACACATCAACAAACCTGTGAGGAAGGAGAGAACAAAAAAAAATCATTATAAATAGAAGTTGCAGTAATATGGTGAATAAAACATAACAAAGAACTGTAAACTAATTCATCATGATTGAAATTCCAGCATAATAAGAAGGAAAAAGAAAGAATATTATATGAAAAGTTTGTTGATGTTAGGTGGAGTAAGACGATGAGGCTCAGGAGAAATCCATAGATTATGTTTTGCATGAATCGATGAAGCTCTACAGCTTGGCTGGGATTTCATAAGTTGTAGTTTTGTTCTTCTAGATGACCTTAAAAAGGCAGGGATGAAGAAGTCGATAACTGGCCCCTAAAGAAAGTAGATCACGTCTCATGTTGAGGAATTCCTTGCATCTGTTTTCTGTAACTTTGGCGTAATCCTGTGAGAAGAATAAGATGAACCTGATCAAGAGATGCTTTGGATTGATTCAACGGCTGTGAGAACTCTCATCAAATCTGTGTATTCAAGGAAATATAGGATGACACCTCTCAGTCTTCGGGCATTGGATGTCTCAATCAGATGATGCCCAATTCTGTGAGAACGTTGGATACTAAGCACAGTTCCTTCTGGTAGATGTAATATCTTGGGAAGGAATGATTTGTAAAAAAGCAAGGGGATCAGAGCCTTCTGTTCCTTCCGGCAAACCATAAATATGTAGGTTATTCCTCCTGTTTTGGTTTTCAAGGTCTTCAACCTGTTGTTGCAGTGAGGAAACCTGCAACTGAAGTGAAGTGGCATTGGCGTCAGTTAAACCAAGAGACAACACATTTTGTTCTACCATTGTGAACCTGTTATCCATATGAGACCAATTATCTGTGAGGAATTGCATCTTGGTATTTGTTTCTTCCATGAAAGGGCAAAGAGCCGTATTTCGTCCAACGGTGAGTCCATGGAGACAGGAGAGGACAGTTTTGGTGTAGAAGGAGGATCTTTTTTCAAACATTTTGTAGTTGCTTTCCCTGCTGTTAGAGGGTTGGAGTTGGAAGATGTAGGCCCTTTTGACGAAGACAGCACAGAGTCCTCCATTTTGGAAAATTCTGAAAAAATGAAGCTGGTGGGCCCAGCTTTTTCAGCCTTCCCTTAGGAGAAACAAATAAAGGAAGGAATAGTGCTCAGGTGTATAATGTTGCTGTCTGGGAAGGTGTTCGCTATGGGCCCCAATGAGACTTAAAGTGACCGTTTATAGGAAGATGTGCAATTTCCTCAGCAGGGGCCTCATAAGCTTACAAATAGGACCCTTGTGCCCGTAGAATAATTTAGATTGATGTGACACTTAATGAAACATTTCAGAACATAGAAGCAAGGAAACAGCAATCAATAATGTTTTTGCATATCTGTGAAGCAGTAAGAGTAATATGACTCATCTCGTACTAAAATCTAAAATGGCGTTCACTGTTAGCATCATCCTGAAGGAACGTGCTGACCTGAAAGGAAACTGTAACACCAAACAGGTAAAACAGGTATGGAGTTCCTCACAACATTAGGAAAACAATGTGGAGCATTCCGTAATGTATGGCCTGATAAAGCTCAGGCAGCTGCGAAAAAATATATATCTGTGAGGCAGCAGTTCAGTGAAGAGAATCTGCCGTCAACATGGCAGCCGTAGTCATCGCTGCGTTGAAGCCGAAACTTCCTTCAACCATAACAGGCTTCATGAGCCAAGAAAGCTGCCACAGAAAATACCACCTATAGCAGGGGGGTGACGTGCAGTCCGGGGCACCCCATCCGACTCACATGCACAGCAGTCTGATGCGGTCCATCTGCGCAGTTCCGAGGTGTCTCACTTGGGCGCCGCAATCTTCCTTGGGCATCAAGCCACACCCTCTGAAAGCCTCTACTTGTTAGGCATATTCTAGCTAACTGTTAGGGTTGAAACACAAGCGTTAGCACAGACTCATATTTGGTGTTAATTTTCACTAGATACTAGGAGTGTTGTGAATGTGAAAGTTGCTTCATGGTAATGTACACGTTTCCTTTACAAATAATAACGCTCTGTATCCAATGAGTCATACTTGCTAAAAGATACGTGGCTCTTTACACGTGGATTCATGCTGGCAGAAACGCTGAGTCAGAAGCACAATGCACGTGTAAACTGAAAAACCCCATCCACTGTTAATCTATAAAAGACAAACGCGCCTGTTCATACGCGCTTGCGTTCATCAGCATTTTCATCCTCACCTGTCACTCCAGTCCTCGGACAGTCTTTAGTCTTCTGCTGCGGAGCTCCTTCAAATGTCTTCATTCTCGAACCAGGCCCCGGATTGCTTCCGCTTGGTTCTTCCAATCTTCAGTGGCTGCCAGATGTCTTTTAAATCAATATTCAATAATTTATTTGATTCAGTTCTCTTTCGAGAACGACGAATTTACCCACGATAAAAATTTCAATTTTTGCTAAAAGAGATTATCACAATA
Organism: Lissotriton helveticus; assembly: GCF_964261635.1. NCBI lineage: Eukaryota > Metazoa > Chordata > Amphibia > Caudata > Salamandridae > Lissotriton > Lissotriton helveticus. Next base: position 1,374,732,691 of record NC_136069.1, on the reverse strand, counting down.
ATATAATTTTAAAAAAGACTTTAAAAAGTTATACAGGTTAATACACACAAATTCATTGTGTGGACCATTGGAGAGGGAGATCAACATCTGGACCGAATTTATATTACATTTTGTTTTGATCGGGGTAATGTATCTGTTCCTAGCTGCTACAACAATCTCGCTTGGACATACAAACAGAACATGTTCTAGATCTTTCACCCCACCTTTGCATAAGTCACAGAGATTGGTCTCTCCTTGATTTGATGACCACTTAAAAGTGTATGATTTCAGCGGTAATATTCCTAGCCGTACTTGAAGAATAGTTCGCCTTACTCCATGATTTAGATTAAAAAAGATATATGGTTGCGTTTTTTTAAAAACTATTGTGTCCGCGTACTGTTTGTACATTGAGAGCCTGGAGCAGTGTTGAATATCCAGTTCCATGCTTAGCCTTGGTGTTAAGTGCTTCAAGCAGAGTTTCAGCTGGGCTGGTGTCCAAGATATTAACATTTCTAGGGAGACTGATGGTAATTTAAAAGCATTACTTAGGTTTTTTCCAAATATATACTTTGGATAGTCTTGCTCCAGTGACTCTATTTTTAACAGTGCTCTAAGTGTTCCTGGATCTGCATGAGCCAGGTTATATGCCCATCTAATTATGTTTATGATCCCTCTGGCATAGGAACTAACTAACGATAGTTCTAGCCTGAGAGCTTGAACCGGAACTGCTTGCGGCATCCTGATTAACTTCCGCAGGATTTTCCCTTCTTTGATATCTATTTGAGACCATTCTTTTGTTGGGATATGTTCTATTGCAAATGATAAAACTGCTGGAATTTTCGCATTATAAACCTGGAGCAAGGAGGAGAATTGTCTTCGGCCAGTGGATGAGTAAAGTCTTTGGAGAGCCCCTGTATGGGCATCTGCTTTATGTCCCATTTTTTGCAGATGAGGCTGGTTGCGCAAAGTCTGAGTAAATGTTCTCCCAAGATATATATATTCTTCAACAATTTCCAATGGTTTACCTCCTAGTAGCCAGTTATATTTGCAATAAGTCTTCTTTCCTGTAAATGGTAGAATTTTTGTTTTAGTGGTATTTAGGATTAAATAGTTTTCATCTGTATATGTGGTGAGTGCAGTGAGGTTTCATTGGAGACCAAAGGGAGTCAGGTCCAAGATTACTACATCATCGGCGTACATCAGGCAGTGAATTTTGGTGGAAGCAATCTTCGGCGGAAAGTTATTGACCTGATTAAGAGTTTCTGGTAGATCGCTCAAATATAAGGAGAATAATAGGGGGGCTAAGAGACACCCCTGTCGCAGGCCGTTTGGAGTTGAAAATGGGGAGGTTAGACCCTTCTCCCTCCCCATTTGAACTTGGCACCAAGTCCCAGAGTACAATTATGTTATTAAATGGAGAAGATGTTGTGATATTCCCATTTTCTGGCGTCTGTTCCAAAGTTTGACTCGATCGACCTTGTCGAAGGCAGTGGTAAAGTCTACAAATACTACATATACTACCTGCGATTTTTTTACCACGTATTTTTCTAGTATTGTTTGAAGTACTGCAATATTATCTATGACTGAGTGTTTTGGTCTGAATCCTGCTTGGTAGAGTGGAATGGAGCCGGTTGAGAGTGCCCATTCTTTTAGATGATCTAGAAGTACGGCAGCAAAAATCTTCCCGGTTGCATCTGCATCTGTCAGTAGTTCCCGGGGAGCAGCCTAGAACCTTTCTTATGAATTGGGATTACTATGCTTCCCTTCCAGGACTTTGGAGTTTCCCCTGTACTAATTATGTGGTTATACGTGCATGTTAACAACTTACTCCACTCTTTTGAGTTGTTCTTTAAGACCATTATCGGGATTTGGTCTGGGCCCATTGCAGCCGAGCTTCTTGCCTTTTTTATGTAATGTTCTACTAAGGAAGGTGGTAGTGGCTCAATGTTTGTGACTTTATCCTGTCCTATATCGATTTGCATTACTGTGTCGCAGTTGGAGACTTGGTTTACTTTGTATGAATTAGTTATATATGTTTCCCAGTCTAAAGGTGGGACAGGGTTTGATTTTAACATTTTTTTTTTCCTGTTTCTTGTGCTATTATAGTCCAATATGTACGTTTGTCTTGTCTTTTTGCTGCTATCTGTAGGTCTATCCATTTTTTATCCTGTAAGATTTGATTTTCTTTTAATTTTTGTCTTCTGCGATAGTTTTTTAGTTTGTTGATTTCCTGTTTTCTGGTGTCAGAGAAATACAGGAATTGTGCCCTAATTAATTTGTTTAATTCCCTTGCCTTGGGATCTGACGTCAATCTTTTGTTGCCTTGTGTTTTTATCATTCTTCATTTTCCACTCTTTTGTAGTAGTTGAACAAGATTCTTGGCAACTGCCTCAAAATTTAATATTGGGTTTATGTTGTGAATAATTGAAAGTAAATTTGAGTTCTCAATTGTTTTGGTGATTATTTCAAAGGTTTTAGGGTTCCACGCTAGCCGACCTTGGACTGGATTTATGAGAGCTGTTTTGTGCAGTTCCATTATATGTACTGAAGTTGTTTGTTTCAGTGTTATACCTGTTGTTAATTGAAGAATAGCGTGGTCACTTCCTTATTGAAGAATAGCGTGGTCACTTCCTGTTAGAAAAGCGTTCTCGTTTCTTTAAACAACCTCCTGACTCCGGACGTCTTCAAGGTCAAGTTCAAGTACCGCAGTGGGAGGAATCCTCGCTTTATCTACAGAACAAAGACAAATATATTTCAACTAAGATCTTAACATTTTATTTGGCACGAATGAAAAATAATGACTGAAGGTTGAATACTTACCTTTCTCCAGATCGAATCTCAAGGCATTATTTCGTTTGGCTTCAGAGACTAATCTGAAAAGAAAACAAAATTACAGGACAATTTAGAGGCACAATAATTTTGAGAAAAAAGAACATTAAAGACTTTGGGCCCGATGTAGGTCGGTCGGTAACGGCCGAAAATCGGTATTTTCGGCCGTTACCGATCGGTAAATAGGTGATTGGCATGTAGGGGGCTTTATTTTACCGAATCGGTAAAATTACCGATTCGGTAATTTTACCGATTCGGTAAAATAAAAAATCGGTAAATTTACCGAATCTGAGCCACCCATATGTAGGTGGGACTCTTCAGAGTCCCAGGAGCCTTACCAAATCGGTATTTTACCATCAAATAAATCTGATGGTAAAATACCGATTCCGGTGTGCATGCACATGTGTGCATGCACACCTATGCCATGTGACAGGCAGACCTGCCCTTAGGGCATGTATGCCTGCCACATGGCACCCGAGCCTGTTTTGGGGGTGCCAGAGGGTGTCAAAGTGACACCCCCTGCACCCTTGTGGAAATCGGTATTTACTGATTCGGTAAATACCGAATCGGTAATGCCCATTCATTCCTATGGGCTTCATAGCCCATAGGAATGAATGGGCATTACCGATTCGGTATTTACCGAATCGGTAAATACCGAAATCATCCGATTCGGTATTCCAGCACATCTGGAATACCTACATGTCGACCCCATAGATTTACCGATTTTTCATTACCGAATCGGTAAAATTAGGTAATTTAAAATCGGTAAATCTATTTCACCTACATCTGGCCCCTTGTTTTCTCGTTATTAGGATCCCACTTACAGAGAAATGTTGTAAAGTGTTTAGTAAGTATTTAGACATTATTAGAGAGACCCAAATAAGGAAAAAGACAACAAGAACATTTTATTAATAATATTTGTTGTATTTGTTTTAGAAACTTTGTTTTAAATATCAGTAGCACTCCAGAACTCTGCCTATTACAGAAAATGAAAGCAGACTTCCTTTTAAAACGACAATGAGGCAAAAAGGTACTGGTCATGTATGAATAATCGATGCCTAGATATATAAGAAGAGTTTAGTAACAATTAACAATTGTTGCTATTATGATTTACACAGAAGGACAGCAGAATCCTCCACAACCTATGAAAAGGAAAGTCGTGTTTCTGGACCTCAAAATAGTCAGAGTGTTCTCTCTCTCTCTTTAATTTAGTTTTGGTTATTTTATCCTCTTATCCCCATCCCTTGGAAATCAAATTTAGCCAAATTGTTTATTCAATTCAGTTGACTTTGACTTAGGTTTTTGGGGGCTAAGGAAAAGATCCTTGAATCTCTCAAGTGGAACAACCTGGGGTTTCAGGTGAGTGAAGGTTGACACTAACTTTAATAAAATCCGAAGGTCTGGGTTAATGCTTCACCTAAAATGGTCTGTGTTTGGTTGCATCAGCAACATTTATCTGCACAGGTCCTACAAAGCTTTGCATGGCTATAATTTCCTTGTGTAGGACTAGAATCAAAGCAAAAACAAATGTGAAGTGGAAAATACATTTTCACTCACACACAGAAGGGGAGAGGGTCTACACACAACTCCACCACCCCAAACCCCCTAAAGTCAACGTAATATACACAAAAAGGGGTGGAGAGGGAAAGAAAACATATACAAGAGTGTACAAGCAGTGACACATTTGTGTATAATGAAAAACTGCCCTCACTCTCACACAATATGTGTGACATGCTTCATCATCGGGTCTGCTACGACGCCCAGGCGTAGCCACGCTCCAGGCGGAGCATAGGGAGGGGGAACAAATAATACAAGAACAAAGTGCAACACAAGACTGAAAGTCACAACAATGTTCACAAACAAACATAAACAATTCAAAAGTGGGTACAGTGATAGAACAGAAAATTGCAGTAGGGAATAGTGAAATTAAAACTGGCTCATGGATACCAAGTACAACTTTATTAATAGGTTCCAAGGTCAGGATTAAAACGAAATAGTGGATGGTAGTGCTAAGGTAGGGTATAAGGACCCCCTAGCACCCCTCCTTTACTGCTACAGTCAACATGTTTTAACCTATGTGTGCCTTTGAATAATTGGTCACATCGGTCTTCTTCAGGATGTCTGACCGTCCCAGCCTCATATGATACCCCCCTTACCTTAGTTTGGTGTCAAAAGGGTATTAGTCACTCTTGCCCATCAATGTGAGGCAATGTGGAGGGAGTTCCGCCAACGCGGGTGACATAAACAGCAAAAAATAATCACAACAAATGGCATTCACAACTGTGGACAACACCAAATATTACCTTTTATTCTAGTGTTGTCAAGTCGCAAATTTCCTTGTCATACATCATGCCCCTCTATACCAGGCATAGATGCTGGCCACTGCTGGATAGTGAGTTAACCATGTTTAGAACCAATTGTTCTAATATTTAAAAAAAATGAATGTGAAGATATCCTTCCCAAAATACAACTTGGCTCCCAACTACGTTTGTAATGAAATTATTCTCCATAGGATCCTCATTGTCACAAAATAGAGTCATGACCTTTTCATCAACCCGGGAATATAACCGTGTGGAGGTTAATTACACTTCCCTTCAAAAGCAGACTCAACTCACCGAATTTATTAAAACATACCACTTGACCTGGCATCCGAAGGGTGGGGTTCCAGAGAACACAACCTATGTTTCAAAACAATAGAAAAACACAGATGGGTTGCCGGAATCTTTGACAAAGTCACTCTCAATTTTCAAAACGTGACACATGAGAGGTCCCCCAAAACTGAAGTAAATTTACTCGCAAAATACCACTCACAGGGAGACGAGAGATGGCCAATATTCAAAAGTGCGATTGTTGCCTCTTTCAAGCTGTAGCAGCTCAACTGCACCCCAAAGTTGTGCATTTTAATCATACCACACTATATATTGATGCCAAACATCACCCATCAAATGCGTAAGAGACATCCACCTCGTATACTTAATGCAGAAGTTTTTGTGTACGATATCACACACCCGTTAAAAGTACTTTGCATATAAAGAAACGGATGTGCAGTAACATGCACTCTCCACACAAATGGCCGATATTCGCGCACCCCACGAATGCCTCTTACTGTTCCGGTGGAATGCTCCCGCGGCACTTGTGCCCCTCTCAGAAAACGCCGCGGCGATGCCGGCGATGTGTTCGTGATACGCCTATATCGTTGATCGGGCGTGTCCAGTGCGTCACAAGCGCGATGACGCGGTCACGCGCATGCGTGATGTTACAGGAGTTTGCATGCAGATCGGGACATGTTGTTTTTTGTCCGCCTTTCCTTAATGAAACAGAGATAGAATAGAGTCCACATGCACATTAACAATTGTCGGGGACCGCGTAGTATACTCATACAAAAATGCAAAATCCAAAAGTCGGGTGAGCGTATCCCTATGAATATTAAAGGGATAATTGCCACTCAATAAATTACCCCAATATCCAGACTCGAGTGCACTACAGATATAAGCACTTACATGTAATTTCTCTTCATATTAAAATTATTGTGCAAAGAGAGGTATACAATATAACCCAGATGTTAAAATCAGAACCTATTCATGTGCATGCTTCATCATCTAGGATTCTAATGAGCACCCCAATTCTCTATTGTTTCCCGGAAGTGAGAGGCCACTGTTGTAAGATCCTTTCAGCAAACACAGGTAAGTATTGTAATAAGGTAAAGTCTCCGCATTATAAATGAGTTCATCTGCTTAGTGAGTGCCAAGGTATGTCATCATTCAGACCATACAGGTGACTTTTAAAGCGGAACACCCATTTCTGTTCACGTAAAAATAGAGCCCTATTCACGTCTGAGGTCTGAAAATTGAGTTTTTCAATGACCGTCCACCTTAAGTCATCCTGTGAGTGACCCGCATCTCTGAAAAGTGTTGTTAACCGCGTATTAGATCTCCCACATCTAATCGTGCTGCGGTGTTCAGTGATGCAGGTCTTGACTTTCCTGTTGGTTATTCCCACATACTGTTTCAAACAGGGACAGGTAATCAAGTAAATCACACCCTGTGAGTTACAGCTAGTGTGTTTTCTCTGTTCCCACGGAGTGGGTAGTCCAATGTCAATACTTTTAGTGTTGGAGGTCAGATGACATACACTACATGATCCACACTTGAAATGGCCTACTACCGGAGGAAGCCCTGTAGTGGTGGTTATCATCCCTACTCTTTGTGATGTCCTCGGTTTCGTATGCACTAGAAGATCTTTTAGATTCTGGCTTCGCCTGAAGGAAAACAAAGGTTTTTCCACTTTTAGGTTTCCTGAATTGAGAATTTTCCAATTCTTTAAAACTGTGCGTCTTATCTGTTGTGAAGAGGTGTTAAAGGTGGATACAAATACCGTTTTTTTAACTCCTGTTCTTACAGTTTTGATAAGGAGGGACTCTCGATTTGCATTAAATGCCCTTTTCTTTGCCCTTTTGATTACCTGAGGTGGATAACCTCAATCAGTGAGTTTCTTGGTTAAAGATTTAGCCTCCGTAGTGAAATCATTCCGTTCTGAACAGTTTCTTCGTAAACGAAAAAATTGTCCAACGGGTAAGTTTACCCGTAGTGAACGGGGATGAAAGCTATTGAAAGTCAATTAGGCATTTTTGTCCGTTGGTTTGTGATGCACCTTCGTATGGATCACCCCGTTTCTGGGTTCATTGTCCAAGTCCAAAAATGGGAGACTGGTTTTGGTGATAGTGGAGGTTATTTCGTAATAACGTATACGACCAGGTTCTAAACATATTCAATCTGACCTTCTTTCAAGATATGGGTGTACTTCAGAATCCAAAAAAGAGATTGAACATCCTCCCATTATTCCCCCTCAAAAAATGGTGGCACCATTAAGTCAACCAGATTTTATGACTCAAATTAAACAAAGTCATTTAAAAATAAATGCATAAGACTGGTTAAAAGATTCAAAAAATTCCCTACAAGATGGATTGTTTTACCATGATAAACTCTTAATTATACCTGAAGTAGAGTTAAGGAAGACAGTTTTAAAATGGAATCATGATTCAGCCTTAGCAGTGCACCCAGGATATCAGAAAACCTTAGATAATGTTAAGAAACATTTCTGGTGACCAGACTTAGTAAAAGATGTCCAGGATTATGTAGCGACCTGTCCTAAATGTGCACGGAATAAATCCTCACACAAGGCTTCAGATGGTCTTTTACAGCCTTTGTCTAGCCCCCCATGTCCTGGGCATACCATAAGTGTGGATTTTATCACCAATCTCCCTGTTGCTAACGGTTACACCACAATATTTGTAACTGTGGACTCTTTATCAAAAATGGCACATTTTGTTCCATTAAAGAAATTGCCAATCGTAGATGAGTTCAGCCAAATATTTATTACACATATTGTACGTCTGCATGGACTGCCATCCAAGATTATTTCCGACAGGGGCAGTCAATTTGTTTCAAGGTTTTGGAAACAATTTTGTTAATGATTAAAAATGGATGCAGACTTGTCAACTGCGTTCCATTGAGAAACAGATGGCCAAACAGAGAGGGCTAATCAGACTTTACTACAGACATTGAGATGCTATGGCAGCATTTACTAGTGAATGGGATAGAGCCTTACCCTTAAAAGAATTTATTTATAATAACAGCGTTCATTCTGCTACCCAATGTACCCCATTTTATTTCTTGAATGGTTGTCATCCTAAAGCTTGCCCAACTACGGTAGAAACCTCTCTGTTACCTACTATTACAGAACATTTGAACATTTTGTTAGAAATACGGAAGAAGGCAGAAAAACATTTAAATTTGTATAAAGAAGAAATGAAGAAACAAGCAGATAAACATAGAACCCCAGCCCCAGATTATGTTGTAGGAGACAAGGTCTGGTTATCTACAAAAAATCTAAATGTGTTAGGTTCAAAGAAACTTCAACCTAAATATATAGACCCATTCCCTATTACAAACATTATAACTCCTGTCACAGTACAGTTGGATTTACCCCCTGAGTATGTCATACATCCCACTTTGCAAGGGTCTATATTGAAAAGATATCACCCAAATATCAGACAAGAGCCCCCACCACCACCTATTCCTATTGATGGTCATTTGGAATACGAGGCAAACCGCATTATAGATTCTAAAAGAATACAAGGTAAATTACACTACCTAATATCTTGGACGGGTTACTTAAAACTCATGAGAACCAGCTTCCTTTGTTCATGCCCCTAAACTGGTAAGAAAATTCCACATACAATATCCTCAAAAACCACGCCCTGTAGGGAGGCCTTTGAGAGGAGCGACTGTTAGGGTTGAAACACAAGCGTTAGCACAGACTCATATTTGGTGTTAATTTTTACTAGATACTAGGAGTGTTGTGAATGTGCCAGTTGCTCCGTGGTAATGTACAAGTTTCCTTTACAAATAATAATGTGCTGAATCCAATGAGTCATATTTGCTAAAAGACACGTGGCTCTTTACACGTGGATTCATGCTGGCAGAAACGCTGAGTCAGAAGCACAACGCACGTGTAAACTGAAAAACCCCATCCACTGTTAATCTATAAAAGACAAACGCGCCTGTTCATACGCGCTTGCGTTCATCAGCGTTTTCCTCCTCACCTGTCACTCCAGTCCTCGGACAGTCTTTAGTCTTCTGCTGCGGAGCTCCTTCAAATGTCTTCATTCTCGAACCAGGCCCCGGATTGCTTCCGCTTGGTTCTTCCAATCTTCAGTGGCTGCCAGATGTCTTTTAGAAAAGCTTTCTCGTTTCTTTAAACAACTTCCTGACTCCGGACGTCTTCAAGGTCAAGTTCAAGTACCGCAGTGGGAGGAATCCTCGCTTTATTTAAAGAACAAAGACAAAGATATTTCAACTAAGATCTTAACATTTTATTTGGCGCGCATGAAAAATAATGACTGAAGGTTGAATACTTACCTTTCTCCAGATCGAATCTCAAGGCATTATTTCGTTTGGTTTCAGAGACTAATCTGAAAATAAAATAAAATTACAGGACAATTGAGGGCACAATAATTGTGATAAAAAAAGAACATTAAAGACTTTATTTTCTCGCTATTAGGAACCCACTTACAGAGAATGGTTGTAAAGTGTTTAGTAAGTATTTAGACATCATTAGAGAGACGCAAATAAGGAAAAAGACAACAAGAGCATTTTATTAATAATATTTGTTGTATGTTTTTTAGAGACTTTGTTTTAAATATCAGTAGCTCTCCAGTACTCTGCCAATTACAGAACATGAAAGGAGACTTCCTTTTAAAACGACAATGAGGCAAAAAGGTACTGGTCATGTATGAATAATCAATGCCTAGATATATAAGAAGAGTGTAGTAACAATTAACAATTGTTTTATTATTGTTGCTATTATCATTTACACAGAAGGACGGCAGAATCCTCCACAACCTATGAAAAGGAAAGTCGTATTTCTGGACCTCAAAAGAGTCAGAGTGTTCTTTCTCTCTATTTAATTTAGTTTTGGTTATTTTATCCTCTTATCCCCATCCCTTGGAAATCTAATTTAGCCAAATTGTTTATTTAATTCAGTTGACATTGACTTAGGTTTTTGGAGGCTAAGGAAAAGATCCTCGAATTTCTCAAGTGGAACAACCTGGTCTTTCAGGTGAGTGAAGGTTGACACTAACTTTAATAAAATCCGAAGGTCTTAGTTAATGCTTCACCTAAAAAGGTCTGCGTTGGGTTGCATCAGCAACATTTATCTGCACAGGTCCTACAAAGCTTTGCATAACTATCATTTCCTTGTGTAGGACTAGAATCAAAGCAAAAACAAATGTGAAGTGGAAAAGAAACCAATACCAATTAAGAAAATGCATACATCACTCATACAGACTCTAGAAGTTCATGGTGGCATGCGTAGGTGTCTTGACCAATTCAAAATTTTACTTTGTATACTGGTACTTGTAGGCCTGAATTCCTAAATGTATACAACAGACCACAAGAGGCAAAACATATACAGTTGATGGTGTAAACTACAAGCACCAGGAAAGAGAACTTAAAGCTCTTCTCATATTTCATGTACAATACTTCGAAAATGACAATCTCAACACAGAACAAAACAGTGCTAGAGTATAAGCAACACATAAGCAAACAATCGTACTAAGTAGTTGCACACCTCTCCCATTGGTGATTAAAAATGTAGAACCACATTTACAATATATTTGACGCACGGCAGCGCAGCAAATCTTCCTACTGCGCTGCTGTGCATTGAAGGAAAAGGGCATTCCTGTCATTTTCCCTTGCACTGGCGCACAATGGGCTGCCATCTGCCAATGCGGGCACCCTTGTGCCAAGATGCAAGTGTGTCTGCATTGTAGGGGTGATTGTTTTGTGCAGGAAGGCACACCCCTCTGCACAAAAACAATCACAATAGGTGTTTTCCTCTTTCTATGTGTGCTGCATAATGCAGCACAAATTGAAAAAGGAAAAAGAGGAGAAATAAAGGTGTTTCTTTTGGATGCTCCTCCTTTACACCTCCCCTGGGAAGGCGTAGGAATCTGACGCGTTCCCAGGTTCAGATAACCTTCTAAATCTGGGAATGTGTCAGGTTCCGTGGATGTTGCGTGGAACGCCCAGAACAATACCCATCGAACGCCCCTTTCATGCAGAGTAATGCGTGAAAAAGGGGCCATTTCACAAGGCCAGGAAAAGCCACACAGGGTGGCTTTACGTGGCCTTGTAAATATGGACAGGCACACTGCACCACCAGTGCATCAAAAACGGTGACGCACCTGTGACACAATGGGCTTGCAAATAATAATAGGACATGACTGTAAAGCTATTAGACTTTGGTCTTTTGTGATGCTTCATCAAGGAAATATTCCTCCCAAAGTACACCTCACATAACTGCAACAGTTTACATATTAAAATGCTGAATTTCCAATATTCTAGTCACAATGCATATGAGCAACGATATAGTAAATTTGTATGAAAAGTGTCACACGATCAATAGATATGTATTTTTCAGTTTAAATTGATATAGAAATATGTTTTGAGAGAGCTCGGACCCACTTAAACATCCATACTCAGCCAGATGGTTGTTTTAGCTGCAATCACAGTTTAAATTTCAATACAGTTTAACCAATTTAGCAGCAGAATAACCCACTCAACAACTAAATCTGAGATTAGTAAGGTTTAAATATAAATGCAAGAATGGATTGATATATATCAATCTCAGTATCACAGTACAGAAAACAGGACAAACAGAATGAGACCAAATCACCTAAAGAGATTTACCCTTTATAACAAAAAGCTTAAAACTTAGTTGGTTATGTTGATGCAAGTAATAAGGAAAAAGAATAGAACATTAAATTGCATTGAGCGATATTCAAAGATAAGCATGAGCACTTTATCTCTTCCTACACTACCTTAGAAGGGACAACCCCAAGCTGAGAAGCATTAAGTAATAATGAATAATAGAAAGGTTTCAGTTGTCAGAGTCTTCAGTAGAAGAAACTCCAACCAATGGTGAGGTCGCATGAAGCCACACAAAGAAGAAGAAGAGGTCTTTACCTAATGAAGTCCTAATATGTCTCTCTGACTCTCACTGCGTTACAGCATAAGGCACTAGTTGCATTCAAGGTAAATCACCTGATCAGCTTCAGTAACTTTCCATGATTCCAGGGCAAATTGATTACTGGCACCACCTATCCCACATCAATAAGTTATTATTCCATTTTTCGGTGGTCATTCTTCTCCCCCTCCATGGGAACTTGCCTCCTTGCTCGTTCCCACATTTCTCCTTGCCAAGATCCAACTTCTCATAACTTGCTATTCCACTAAAACAAAACCCTTCTTTTCTAACTAATGAGGCTTTGCCTGCAACTGCAGTGGAAACATAAAATGCAAGCAAACACATTCTATGTTAAAGGTTAAGTATGAATTAAATGTTAGTCTTAAACATGAGCTTGTGCTGAAACAATGCCAGAGGCTGCACAATCATGTCAAAGTAATGGTGCACAGCGTTACAAATGCAGTTTCTTAACTAGTGAATACATTGCAAATATTACATAAAAGAATGTCATTTCAAAATACACCAATGTAAATATAAATACTTGTTACATATATAAATGTCTAAATATTGGTCTACAAAGACATATCATGTCAGCTTCACATGTAACCTGTTTAGTTTTCTCTTGAAATAAATTAATATATACCCATTGCAGTTAATATATACCCATTGCAGAAATTTCTATTAGTCACATTTCTAAACCCACAATATGTAAATATCATTAGTTTTTACCTGGAATACTTTAGATATACAATAACCCGTCTTATCTTAGTAACTCTTGTCACAAGGAATAGATGTGAGTGCTGACTAAACATGATTATAATGCACACCTACTGTATCTTAGGATGGAATCATTATGTTGCTGGTCCAGATTCATCATCAACTATACCCGTCTGTGTAGGTGGAAATAGTATAGCTGATGGTGGCATACATACTTAAGATTCTGGAGATATGTCCCCATGTGAGCACACTCTCCCTGCTAGTAGGTAGTTCTTCCCACTTGCTGGTGGTTGACAGGTGTCGTGCCTGACCTTGTAGTCAAAGATCTGAATGTACACACACACGCTGAGCTGCAGGTTGGCAACCTCTCTTCACTGAAAAGCAACAAGGACAACATTTTCAGAGTCTATATCAACTTCATACATACATACATACTTTTTAGGTCTATTGAAGCCAGAAATAAGAGGGAAATTAACATTGTGTTGATTTTAACTGCCTTTTGTTATGGTAATATGTAAGGCAAAGGTAAAGATCACCAAAATGTTGTATCTTATTTGGGAAAGTAGATCATCATCTAAAGTAAATTCACATAAGCTGTTCAATGCGTGTCATAATTTCGATATTATATGGATGGATAAGGTAAAAGATCATGACAAATAATGATAATTATAAAAAAATACCCTAGGCATGCAACCTATTACAGAGATAAGGAGCTACAACCAACTGAAGAACTGCAATCAGGGTGAATCTGGTCTAGGGTTGTTAAGGATCCGTTTTGGGGTGGGACCTAGCCTGGAAGTCCGGGTTAGACTGTTCCTATATGAACAGTGTCAAGTCTGATTTGAATATGGCTGGGTCGTAGCAGAGGAGGCATGATGAGCAAAAGAATGATGGGTTTGAATGCTATCCTGAGCAATTGCAAGTGGTTAAACAAAATGCAAGCTTCCCTCCCATCACCTTTTGTGTGTTTGAGTTAAAATTGCACAATGTCAGCCTTACATGCGCATATTGTCAAAATGCGAAGGTTACATCTTTCAATAGTACAAATGTTGTCTGAAATGTAATATAGACAACACACATGAAGCTAAAAAACATTTACATTGTGACAACTTAGGTTGATTAGCTTTGAATACATTAATGCATTTTTGTTTTAAACATTAGTTCAGCCCAGTATTAAAAGGCAACAGCACTTGTTACAGAAAACATGTAAATAGAAAACAAACATTAGATAGTGGGAATGACTCGACTACACTTTCAAAACTCATTTATACCTATGATAATATACACATATTGCACTTATCACTGCTGCTTAAAAACCTTCTGCTCAACATGGTGGGTATTTTAGGCTTTTCAAAGGAGCCACTTGAGCAGTGGCATCATTGTAGTGTGTCGCAAAAGTGGCTGGGATGACACACTAATAATGTTCAGGGTCTTTTACTTAGCCCAGAGCCAAAAGGAGGACCTACAGTGCTTTCAATTATTCGTCCCTTAACTAGTGTGGACTCATATTGCACAGCAGCACATTTTGGCCAGCTCTGCTGTGCCCAGCTAATTTTCTGGTCCTTAATATATCTGCGGGTAATGTTTGAGGACCCCACCACAAATGATGTTCAATTCTTCTCCAGTGAAGCTTTTCTTATCCTTCAGCCATGTTTGAGCTTTGATTTGCAAAGGAGCAGATGAATGAAGGAGAATGGTGTTGTGGTCAAAGTATGACTCAGAATTAGCAGAAAATGTCTGACTTTGTGATTCTGTATGTCATTTCATGTTTGTAGCAGTATTCTGGGATGTCCGCCCCTAGAATTGAGGCTACTGCACTTCAGGCACATGTGGAGATCTCTGCATGCAGGTGGAGACTCTGCAAGCACAGGAAGACCTCCACAAGCAAACAATGCTCAAAATATTTTATGAAGATAATAAATGATAAAGGGAGTGGGTTTTGATATGATGTACTTACATTTTAAAATGTTAAAGTGTATGCTGAAGTACTTGTGCATACAGTGTGATTGATATAACTTTAATGTTAAACTGTCAAAGTAATAGAATATTTGTGAAGGGGGAGTGTAACTACAAGAAGAAATAGGGACTAGCTGGTTTGAATGTGACATTATGGTAGAGCAATTGTGTTTTTTATGGATGGTATATGTGGAAGGTATAAAAGTTCACCATTCTTTCTTGACAAGACACTGTCCAACCACATACATAAAGCAATCAATGTAGCAGCTTTTTTTTTTTTTATCCTCATATTGCGATAACTGTATGATTGCGGAGTATCAGGTATCTGCCTCTAGTTTCTTTCCGACACTGCCCCTCGATCTCTCTTGTCTGGGGAGTTTTGTCATCCTCCTGATGATCTTTAGAGGAGTTTCCTTTGCCCGTTACATACCATTACCTCTGATTTTGGAGCGAGGGGAGCTAGTCACATTGACTACTCAACAAGTACCATACTTGTCAACCAGAGGATGTATCACGTTAATCATAGGACTTGTGTTTTGATCTTACTTGGGGTTTAAGAAATTTTCGAACTTTCCCAGAACTTAAATCTCTTACATGTGTTTCCCTTCCTATCAAGTTTATTAATTCTTATGGCCGAGTTCAACCAGTCTGCATGGGTTGGGCTGGAAGACCCTATCCATTTAATGCAAATTTCCCTCCTTGCAAGTACTATCAATACAAAAAGAAGATTTTCTTGCCCTTTTGTAAGCCCCCCTTCATTTGCTGTATCTTCAATCCCAAAAAGGGTAAGAGTGGTACTTACAGTTAGTTGCTTGGTCAGGATAATGCTCAGGGTCTTACCAACTTCGTCCCAGAATCCTCTCAATTGGGGACAGTTTTTGAACATGTGGATGTCGTCTGCTTTTTTTTCTCCACATTTTGGGCATTTCTTTATTCCTGCGTTCTTAAACTTGGAAAGCTTTCTTGGTGTCCAGTAAGCCCGGTGAATGGTGTACAGATGGTTCCTTTTCAAAGCCGCGGATTTCAGAGTGGACCAGCATTTCCCCACGGATTTTTCCCAGATTAGGTCTAGGTCCGCTATTAGTAGTTCTTTCCCCCAGGTTTGTACTTCTATGTTGAGGTTTATATCATTGGCCTTAATCAGAGCCCAATACCATTTAGCCACTTCTTTTGGTACTGGTGTTGTTTTAACCATTTCTTTTTCCAATTTTTCATTTTCGTTGTTGTTAGTGGGTAATGTCTTAGACCAACTTAAGATTTGATAATATTTAAATTTAGATAGTGTGTTGTTTGTCAACTCTTGAAGCTCTGACCATGCTTTCAGGTTAGATCCGTTTAGTATTTGCCCCCAATACTTTACGTTGGCTCTTTTTAGAGGGAGTGCTAGTGTGTCTTTAAAGCATTCAGGGGTTCCTGGCGAATTCCAGATAGGAGCCAGTTTGCTATGGTACGTAATTTTCAGAATTCCTCTGATTTGTGCCCACATCTTTGCTGCGTCCCTTAGGATCTTTAGTTTTTTAAGTACTTGGGATGTCCGAACTTAAACAAGACATGGTCATCTGATTCTGTGATCGCTTGTAAGTAACTCGGGTAGTTTTCGTGACTCTTTAGCAGCACTCTGATGTTCTTAAATTGGAAGGCTCTGTAGTACTCCACCAAATCCGGGCTAGCCAGACCTCCATCTTTCTTCCCCCTCCTTATTTTCTTCCAGGCAATCCTCGTGCTTTTCGCAGCCCATATGAAACTTGTGATGTCTCTCTGTGCCTGAGTTAGTGCCATTTTCCCAAACTCTAAAGGTATTGCATTAAATAAGAATGTGAACTTTGGTATGATGGTCATCTTGACTATGTTTGATCTCCCAATCAGACTTAATGGTAAGGAGGCCCACGCCTTGAGTAGTTTCCTTACGTCTCCGGCTACCTTGGTCAGGTTGCGTTGCGGAATCTTTCCTATATCATGATTCACTAGGATTCCTAGGTAACTAATTTCGTTCTTTATATTGTGACTTTTAAAGCGAGTATTCCATGTCATGATCTCTGTTTTCGTTTGATTTACCAGGTACCCTGAGACTTTCCCAAATGCTCCTATTGTTTCTTCGATTGTATCCTTGGCTCTCAGGTAGTCGTCCGTAAAAATCATTAAGTCATCCGCATATAATGCGATTTTCTTCTCCCATGTATGATGTTTGAATGGAGTAATTTCTTTACTGTTTCTTAACTTATTCGCTAGCGGTTCAATGTACATATTGAAGAGCAAAGATGAAAGGGGACAACCCTGCCTCGTTCCTCTACTTATCTTTATATTTTCCGTAAGGCTTCCATTTATTAGAACCTTGGATCTTGGAGCCTTGTATATTTGCTTTACCATATGTATAAAGGTTAGTCCAATGTTGTTTTTGGCCATTACTTTCTCTAGGAAGGCCCAATTGACCCTATCGAAAGCCTTTGCGGCATCAACAGTGAGTATAGTGAGAGGAGTTTTCTTGTGCGTTGCGATGTCTAATGCAGTTATAAGGTCTTGTGTAACTTCATGCAATTGCCTCCCTTTGATGAACCCTTTTTGATCCTGATGCAGCAGTTTCTGCAGTACTTTCCCTAGCCGTGCTGCCATGATTTTGGTAAAAATTTTGTAATCTGCGTTCAGCAGTGAAATCGGGCGGTATGACTCGCATCTGGCAGGGTCCTTTCCCGGTTTTAGGATGATTGTGATTATGGCGTTGTTCCAAGATTCTGGTATGGCTTCATGTTGCTTAAGAATTATATTGGTTAATTTGGTAATGTGTGGAAGTAGAGTATCTCTTAATGCCAGGTAAAGTTCGTTCGGTAAAGCATCAGGCCCGCTGCCTTTCCTTTTTTCAAACTCTTGATGGCGTCAGCCACTTCACCTTCTAGGACTTCTTTGTTCAGAACTTCCCTTTCTTCCTCCGTAAGTTTTAGTAGCGGAACATCTTCCAAGTATGAATTAATCAACTTGTCATGCGGGTTTGTATCTTCCGTATAGAGTTCTTTGTAGAATTTCCAGAATTCTTGCCTGATGATATTTTCATCAGAACTTTGCCCTGTTTGATCATCCTGAATTATACTTCTCACTTTGTTTCTGGCTAAATCAGTTTTAAGTTTCCATGCCAACCACTTTCCACTGCCCTCGCCATATTCATGCTTTGCCAATTTGCTAGAGTCCCATTTCTTTCTCAGTCTTTCTTCTAAGACGCTTTCCATCTCATCTTTCTGATGCTGTTTTTGTTGAAGAAGTTTTTGTTTCCTGACTTCTTCTCGTTCCATAGAAATAGCGATGTCTAAGGAATGAATATTATTTTCCAGATCTGAGATCTCTTGCTTTAATAGCTTATTTTTACGAGCCCCTAGACTCAGCAGTTTACCCCTTAGAACTGCTTTAAAAGCATCCCATGTTATTTGTTTTGTGGTACCTATGGCGTTTAGTTCAAATAAGTTTTTTGTTTCAATTTCCAGTTCCCTTATTATCTGTTCATCTTGTATCAAGGCCCTCTCTACTGTGAATCTTCTTTCCATTTCTTTTGTTGTAATCAATGTAGCAGCTTAAGTGAAATAAAAAGTTAAGTAGTTGATCCTGCACCTACCTATCCTCACTTTTGTGGAATGGCTCTTTATAAGCCTGTTGCATTGTAATATTGTGCAACATGCAACAAGCATTACTATCTATCTTTCACATTACTTCTGGGGAGTATGCCTGCATACCCCCCATCCAGTCAAGGCATATGAATTACAACTTAAGGGTACCAAAAATACATTCAATGTTTACTCATGTAAGTGTATGTGCCCTATGATACTGTCAGAAGACGCTCACCGGGGACACGTTAAGCGAAGGGGAGGATGACCACCTACCTCCTTACGTCTCTCCTGTGCTTCTTTTACAGTCACCATGGGACACGCTAAATCAGGATTGCAGCGGCCCCTTTAATTCAACACCCTTTCTCTTCCGGGAGGAGCAGCCATCTCACGTGATCGGGTCACATGCACCAATGAGAGTTCCAGAGGACGAGGAAGCGGTCTTTTTAACCAGTACGGGACCTGAGGAGGACGTCGCGTATTGGGACCACTGAAGATGTGAGACCAGGAGGAGCTGGAGAGGAATCGCAGAACCAAAGGGAGACGCTGACCAAGCTTTGTTGCAGCTCGAAGAACAGGAGACGCCGGGGCCCCAGAGCTGCCATCCATGGAAGAACCAAGAACGGGAGCCGGACCCGATCCGGTACCACAAGCCCACCAGCCACGCTCACAGGGGAGCGTGGCTCCCAGAGGGACGTTCTAGAGTGAGGAGCTGGTTTCAGAAGGGGTCCTCAGCAAGCGGCCATAACCTAGGGGAGGGAGGAGAGCTTTAGATCCCTGAAACCTCCCGAAACAAAAGTGTTTTGTTTTCGCATTGTCTTGGTTTATCATCACTGGTTTTTGTATATAGCGTTGGTGATGATTCGGGTGCTCCTCCCTCACTCACTACTTCCCTCTAAACACATGAGAACGAAAAGAGAGTCCAGAGTGACGGTTGTTTTTTTTGTTGTTTCCTTTCATTTCACGTCCGGTATCCTGTTCAACCTGCCGGGAGCGGAGGATAAACTACCGGGAATATGCCACCGAATTCCAGACGACAAGGGACTGTGAAACCAAGCGGACCGACCTAAACCTTATGTTTTGTCTTGGATTTTTGCGTTATCTTAAAGAGAAGATTGAATAAACAAATCTTCGAAACACTAAAACGGGTCTGTCTCTGGCTGGAATTCCACAGATACCTTTTTTGAGGCGTGTGGTTGGACATGTCAGGAGGATGGGACAGAGAGCATACCAGACATATCCTGCAATAACAATGTGCTTTTTAAAATGTGTTTCTATTCTAAATGACTGCAATGAATGCCTACATGCAGTACATGCAAACCTCTTGTGCATCTATTATGTAATAGTGAGTAATGAGTTGGCTTGAGATGTAATTTTGCAGATGCACATGCAGAGACAGAGTGAGATTTTAAATCTTCCCTTTTGAGCCACATGTCAACGAAATTCCCAGCAACCAACGACTTGCAAGATCTGACAGATGATGTAGCTGTTATGTGTGCTTCCGGGAATGGCAAGGTCAGTAAAGCAGCCCCTGGCATCGCAGACAGATTGCGTATTGATGTAGTGCCAACGGTGTCTGTAGCAGATACAGGGTTACCTGTTGAGAGGTGGTTGATGTGCATTGAGGGTGTAAGGGTGGAACCTAAGATGCAAGAAAAGTGGGGAAAGGCATACAATTCCTTTGCCACTCTTTGCCTATTCCTCAGTGACTGGTGGATGGTGATAGACTGGTGCATAATACACTCAAAGATCGATGTGGAACATAAAATGCATTCCTACCTACGGTCAATTTGAGCCATAAACTACTTGTCCTGGCATGCTTCATCATTGATATGCTTCAACACTCTATGTACATATAGTTTAAACAATGATGGCGCTCAGTTGTTACTTAGGAGTTCAAGA
Source organism: Lissotriton helveticus (assembly GCF_964261635.1). NCBI lineage: Eukaryota > Metazoa > Chordata > Amphibia > Caudata > Salamandridae > Lissotriton > Lissotriton helveticus. The sequence continues at coordinate 1,374,712,193 of NC_136069.1, read as the reverse complement.
TTCGATTTAGCAATATAAATCAACAATGCTAAAACTGTTTATGAAGGATATTCATTCACATTGAATTTATTAGTGGGTTCCTATGACAGGGTTAAAACATCACAAGATGGATGATCATTGGTACTAATCACCCTACCATCCATAGGTATGTGTTTTCATGTTTCGGCTAATATTAGATGCCTCTATCCGTCAACAGCCTTCTTTAACCCCTTCGGGGCTGATGACGAGCTGGGCTCGTCATGGCGTAGCCTCCTCGCACGCTCATGACGAGCCCAGCTCGCCATGAGCCCCACCCTCGGGGGAAGCGCCAGCGCTCCCCCCGAGTCTGCCCGATTTTGTTCGTTTTTTCGGGGATGGCAGGGGAAGACCTTCCCCTGCCTCCCCCCGCCCTCCCGCCCGCGTCATCAATGACGTCAGCGCGCGAGGCGCGCTGACGTCAGCGGAGGCTCCTTTTGTTTACAGACGCGCAGGGAAGCCATTTGCTTCCTGCGCGTCTTCGGCAAAAGAGGTTTGTTTCGTGGCTGGGGCGGGGGGGATTGTTCTCAAACTTGCATCGAGGGAAGGAAAGGCTTTTCCTTTCCCTCGATGGCACTTTAGAGGTTTCCTGCTGCACGATCGTGCGATCGTGCAGCAGGAATGTTAGGGATTTTTTTTTTTTTGTGTGTTTCATGATCAATTTCGTAGTTCGGGAGCGGCCCCTTGGGGAAGGGTCGCTCCGCTTGTTGGGGGAACATAATCTAAGTCTTCTCTTGGCTGCAATGTTGTTGAAAGGCCGTTTTTTCTACAAAAATGCTGATGGGGGTCATTTATAAAGTAAAAATGATAGTGCTCATTGTAATGAAGGATGCAAGTGCCTCTGTCCTTCATTACTTATACTGATGTGTATTTCTGAAGTGGCTAAAAAACACACCTGTGCTGCCTAGGCAAAGCTCACTAGTGTTGTTGGCCTGATGAATGTTTTTTTTTGTGTGCTGCTTTTCAAACACATGCTTTGTCTCCAGTGACCATGTGTGTGTTACTATGCCATGTGCGAAGGGGTCCCTTGAGTGAGCTGTCCATCATAGTGGGAAGCTCACAAATGTTTTTGGGCTGTTGATTGTTACCTGAATTTGTGCTGCAACTCTAGCGCCATCTTTGTCTCCATTGACCATGTGTGCGTTACTATGCAACTGCACAAATGTGCGCAGGGGTCCCTTGAGTGAGCTGTCCATCATAGTGGGAAGCTCACAAATGTTTTTGTGTTGATGATTGTTTTCCTGAGTTTGTGCCGCAACTCAAGCGCCATCTTTGTCTCCAGTGTCCATGTGTGCGTTACTATGCAATTGCACAGATGTGCGCAGGGGTCCCTTGTGTGAGCTGTCCATCATAGTGCTTGGGGTATGCACGAAACATGTCGACGATAGGAGTTGATAGGTACATCTGGACACATTACGTTTAGGGCAGCCTATCTTTCCACCCCGTTTATTACCACCTAGAGGCAAGAATAAAGTTTATTGTAAACCTACTGGGCAGGTATTTCACACATCACATAGTCCACTCCTCAAATACACATGCACCACACATAGTCTAATAAAGTGCTCCTACGTAACTTTCGCAAGTCACAGCACGCCCCAGCCCGTAGAGGACTGGGATGGCCCCAATGATGAAGCATGTCACCGTGGGGCAACCCTGGTGAGTGAGGGGACACCTAAAAGAGGAGCATTTCTCCCCTTTTTTGTACACAATACCATATTTTCACAATCGACCCCAGTGTGTGTTGGTTGTTATCTGAATAAACTAGCAAGGCTCTTAGGTATCTGGAAACAGAGACCATTTGTTCATCATAGTGGGAAGTTCACAAATGTTTTTGGGCTGATGATTGCTTTCCTGAGTTTGTGCTGCAACTCGAGCCCCATCTTTGTCTCCAGTGTCCATGTGTGCGGTACTATGCAATTGCACAGATGTGCGCAGGGGTCCCTTGTGTGAGCTGTGAATCATAGTGGGAAGGTCACAAATGTTTTTGGGCTGATGAATGTTTTCCTGAATTTGTGCTGCAACTCGAGCGCTTGCTTTGTCTCCAGTGTCCGTGTGTGTTACTATGCCATCGCACCAATGTGTGCACAGGTCCCTTGAGTGAGCTGTCCATCATAGTGGGTAAATTTAGGAAAGATGGTGCACTCCGCTAGTTGGTGGGCGTTGCCAAACGGGGATCTTCTGTGTGAGTTCACATGCCTCTTATGTGTATAAATGGTCAGAGACTGTTGAGAGCAGCAGATGGGGAGAAAGAAGCTCCTGGTCATAGGAACTGTTTTAGGATTGCGCTTGTGAAAATCAAGGATGCAAGTGCCTCTGTCCAGCATCGCAGTTAACCACAGTAATTCTGTTGTCCCCCTCCCCATGAGAATCCCTGATGATGTCAGCGCGCACAGCACGCGCCAACATCTTCAGGGATTCCCAGGCGGTCGGGAAGCCATTTGCTTCCTGCGCCTGGAGGTGTTAGGTTGGTTTTGAGATATTTGGGGGGGTTTGCAAAGAGGCATCAGGGGAGAGGTAAGTGATTTTCCTCTCTTCTGATGTCTCTTTGCAGGGCATTTCTGGCTCACGGTCGCGCACAGCATTGCGATTGTGCGGTGGAAATGCCCCCACTAGCACCAGGGATTTTATTTTAGATTGTAGGAAGTGACCCATTGTGCAAGGGTCGCTTTCAGGTGGGTCGGATTTTAAATTTAGATTTTCTGGCCTCCCCCCCGGTGGGCAAATCAACCCGTACTTTTGTCCGTTTTGCCCTTTTTGATGGCCCATCTGTGTGGATGTGATTTTGGGGGTAAATTTGTGTATTGTTTATTCATTTGTTATGTTGTTTGTGAAATGTAGTATTAAATTATTTCTTTTCTTCTTTGTTTTTGATCCAGGCTTTTGCTGTTTGTATTGGTGTAGGTTGTGGTTCGGTTAATGCTGGTTTTGCAGCTTGTGTAGTTGCATGTGCTTGGTAAGTAAATGTTTTTTGTACTATTTTTCCTAGATAAATGTGTTGTTATGAAAAGTGAAGTTATTGCTGTGTGTGTGGCTTTGTGTTTCTTGATTGTTAACTTTTTTTTTTGTATTGCTGCTTGATGTGTACTTTGTCTAATCTATACTTTTTTTTTCTTTCCAGTGGGATTTCCTTTCTTTTTGCTGTGTTTCAGCAGAGTAGGTGCTGGTGAGTCTTCTTATATTTGGTTAGATTTGAATTGTTTTTGAGTGTATTGATTTTTGTGTGAAGACTCTACCTTGTTTACTTCTTCCTTTGCACAGTGTAGGTTGTTGTTCACTTGTGTGTGTAGTCTTCTTGATTTGTAAGGATAATGGCTGCTCGCAGGATTACTGCTAAGCAGGTTGTTAGTTTGCTTTTTGAGTCTTCCTCTGACCATGGTCCAGACACTGACTCCGATTCGGAGCATGAGGTAGGTGCAGAAGATTCAGGCAGTGAGTTTTCTCTTCGCATGGTATCATCGGATGATGATTCTTCTTCTAGTGCTGATGAAGTGCCTGTGGTAGAGAGGGACATTGATGTGCCGGTAGAGAGGCAAGAGCCATGTGAGCGGCAGCCTAGGTCCTCAAGGTTTCCCTTTTTTTCACGTCAGGAACAGGCAAATGTGGTAAAGGCTGCGCCCAAAAGGTTTCACATTGCTGTGGTGCGCCAAAGGTTATCTGGTGCTGCTAGTCTTCCTGTTGTAGAGCAGCATGAGGCATCTGGTGCTGCTAGTCTTTCTGTTGTTGTTGAGCAGCAAGTGGCATCTGGGGATTCGAGTTCTTCTGTTGATGTTGAGATGCAAGAGGCAGCTGGGGATGTGAGTTCTCCTGTTGGTGAAGAGATGCAAAATGTATCTGGGGATGCTAGTATTCCTGTTGGTGTAGTGAGGCAAGAGGCATCTGGGGATGCTAGTGTTCCCGTTGATGTAGTGCAGCAAGAGGCATCTGGCCTGCAGGCTAGGGTGGCTTCTTCTCCTCATGTTAGTGATGACGTCTGGGTTGCCCCTGGCATGGTGCAGCCGGAATTGCCAGACTTCACTGGTGTTCCAGGGTGTAGAGTGGATACTGACAATTTTTTGCCAATTCAATATTTTCAGTTGTTTTTTGACGATGAGTTTTTGCAGGAGATTGTGGAGCAAACTAATTTGTATGCAGAGCAGTATTTGAGGGACCACAGTGCCAGCCTTAAGCCCCATTCCAGAGCTACGCATTGGTCTCCCACATATGTTGAAGAGATGAAGAAGTTTTTGGGATTAACTTTTTTGATGGGCTTGCTAAGGAAGCCATCAATGTCTTCTTATTGGTCCACTAGTCCCTTGATGGCAACATCTATATTTCCAGCAGTTATGACTCGTGATCGATATATGCTTCTTCTTCGCATGATGCATTTTGTTGATAATGATTTAGCGTTGCCACGCGATCACCCTGATTGTGACCGTCTTTTTAAGATTCGGCCTGTCCTTGATCCCTTTGTTGATCGTTTTCCTGAGATGTTTGCACCTGGAAGAGAAATAGCTGTGGACGAGTCTTTGGTATTGTTCAAGGGCCGCTTGGTTTTTAGGCAATACATTCCTAGTAAGAGGGCACGCTATGGCATCAAACTGTATATGCTGTGTGACAGTGAGACTGGATATGTTTATAATTTCAGGGTGTACACCGGTAAGGATTCCAGCATTAACACTTCTGCTTGTCCGTCCACTTTTGGAGTGACTGAGAAAATTGTGTGGGAACTAGGTAGACGATTATTTAACAAAGGCCACCATTTATATGTAGATAACTTCTACACTAGTGTGCGTTTGTTCAAGGAGTTGGCCAAAGTGGGCACTGTTGCATGTGGCACGATGCGCAGTAACCGGAAAGGTTTCCCAATAGAACTTGTTTGCAAAAGGCTTGTGCGGGGACAGTCTACTGCATTGCGATGTGGGAAGCTTCTAGCTGTGAAGTTTTCAGACAGGAGAGATGTTTACATGCTGACTACTATCCATGACGAAAGCACTGAAGCTCTGCCAGTTCGGGGTGAGACTGCTGAAGTGCGTAAACCTGTGTGCATTTTAGACTATAATAGGCACATGGGTGGTGTTGACAGAGTAGATCAGAGGTTGGAACCTTATGCTGCTCTTCGAAAGGCTTACGTTTGGTACAAGAAGTTGGCTATCCATCTTTTCCACTTGGCATCCTTTAATGCTTTTGTTGTTTTCCAGAAATCTTGTCCTGAGTCAAAGATGCCTTTTGTTAAGTTTCAGGAGACTATAATAGGCAGCCTTGTACTAGTGGAACAGGCAAGTGTGCCAAGATTTGGAGTGGTGGAGGAAGTGGCTAGACTGAAAGATCGCCACTTTCCAGAATACATTCCTCCCACAACTGCAAAAGACAATCCCACTAAAAGATGTAGAGTCTGTTGGCGAAGAGAAGTGCGGAGGGAGTCTCGTATGCACTGTCCTGACTGTCCTTCAAATCCTGGATTGTGTGTGCCAGCTTGTTTTAAATCGTACCACACACAAAAGAAGTTTTGGGAGTTTCATTGAGCTTGTAAGTGTACTGTCTGGTCTGTTTTCTGTAATATATTTTTGTTTGCTTTTAGGTTTGCATTAGTGCAAAGCATTTAGGTTTTGAATTTGTGTTAGCAGATTTGTAGGTTTCTACATTTGATTTGTGGTATTTCTTTAAAAATTTTTAATTTCGATGGTGGTGTGTGCAGGATTGTGCTTGGATTGTTGGTGTGCGTGGACTGGCGCTTGGCTGGTGGTGTGCGTTGTCTGGTGCTTGGCTGGCATAGTGCATGGATTGGAGTTGTGCTGGGGGGGTGAGTGGATTTTTGCTTGGCTGGCGGAGTGCATGGTTAGGTGCTTGGCTGGTGGTGTGAGTGGATGGCGCTTGGCTGGTGGTGTGCGTGGTCTGGTGCTTGGCTGGCATAGTGCATGGATTGGAGTTGTGCTGGGGGGGGTGCGTGGATTTTTGCTTGGCTGGCGGAGTGCATGGTTAGGTGCTTGGCTGGTGGTGTGAGTGGATGGCGCTTGGCTGGTGGTGTGCGTGGTCTGGTGCTTGGCTGGCATAGTGCATGGATTGGAGTTGTGCTGGGGGGGTGCGTGGATTTTTGCCTGGCTGGCGGAGTGTATGGTTAGGTGCTTGGCTGGCGGTGTGAGTGGAGTGGTGCTTGGCTGGCGGTGTGTGTGGAGTGATGCTTGGCTGGCGGCGTGTGTGGAGTGGTGCTTGGATGGTGTTGTGTTTGTGGAGTGGCGCTTGGCTGGTGGTGTGCGTGGAGTGATGCTTGGCTGGTGGTGTGTGTGGAGTGGTAGTTGGCTGTCGGTGTGCGCTGAGTGGTGTTTGGCTGGCAGTGTGCATGGTCTGGTGCTTGGATGGTGGTGTGGGTGGACTGGCGCTCGGCAGGCGGTGTGTGAGTAGTTACTTTCTGTTGGTCAATACACACACTGCTAGTTGAGTGACACTCCACACAGTCCATCATTTTGTGTAGTTGCAGTGTCAGAAATGTGGGCGTGTGAAAGTGATGGGCCCTTGAATGGCGCTGTTTGCTGGTGTGAGTGTTGAAATGTGATGGGTCCGCGGCTGGCGGTGTGAATGTTTTGTATGTGTCACGCGTACGAAAGGTGTATGAATGGCCTGTAAAGAGGTTGGTGCCTTGACGTGGCTTTACAGCTCACGAGCTGCGAGTCAGTGGTTCAGTTTATCATACTTTCAATTATACGCAGTGTATTTCATTTTTGATGAAATTACTTGCGTATCCAATTGTATGTACTGAATCATCACTCACCCTCGTGCCAAATCCAACCAGTATGTGTGTGTGCTTGCGGATTAGATGGGTGTGCAGTAATAATTGTTTTTTTTCTCTTTCTGCAGTAGGGTGTACCTTGCCCCTTATTGTGATTGTTGTTATGTGTTGCTTTTCCATTCGGATGGTGTCAATGGTCTGGTTTGTATCAGGTATGAAAGGTGCGTGAATGGCCTGTAAAACGGTTGGTGCCTTGTCGTGGCTTTACAGCTCACGAGTTGCGAGTCACTGGTTCAGTTTTTATGCATTTATTTATTGACAGAGCATTTCATTTTTTTGAAATATCTTGTTAATAAAATTTTATGTACTGAACCATCACTCGCCCTCGTGCCAAATCCAACCTGTATGTGTGTGTCTTTGAGGAATAGATAGCCGTGCTTGAATGTTTGACTTTTGAGTAACTCTGTTAAGGTGTGGTATCCTTTTACTCGGGAGAACAAGGGGAGCGCAGGGTGGTAGGACTTTTTTGCCGGCACGGCGATCCCACGCCAAAATGTTTGGAAAAGTGCTATTTTTACCTATTTTTAAGGTTTGCTAGGAGTTCTGGGTAGGAAAACATTGGTGGACCCACACATGCCATACCTCCCTGGACTCTCCCGGGTGTCTAGTTTTCAGAACTGTTTGGGTTTGCTACTTTCCAAAGAATACCACCCACCCCGGGCCAAAAACTCAGGTGCCTCCCCCCCAAAAAATCAAAGTTATATTGCTTCAGGGTATTTTATATTCACCACTGTTAGATTTGGACCTTTTCCTGTTGCAGCCACTATGGCTACCCACGCAAGTGAGGTACCGTTTTTATCGGGAGACCTGGGGGAATGCTGGGTGGGAGGTAATTTGTGTGAGCCCAGTGATGCCACGCTTTCCCAGACTACAACGTGTGAAAAAATTAATTTTTTTCTGCTAAAATTGAGGTTTGCAAGTGATTCTGGGTAAAGGAACGTTGGCGGATCCACGCAAGTCATACCTCCTTGGAAGCGCCCGGGTGTCTACTTTTCAGAAATGTGTGGGTTTGGTAGGTTTCCATAGATGGCTGTCTCGCACGGGGCCAGAAACCCAGGTAACCCCTAAGTCCACCAGCTTTTGCAAGAGGGGTTACCTGGGTTTTTGGCCCCGTGCGAGACAGCCATCTAGGGAAACCTACCAATCCCACACATTTTTGAAAAGTAGACAACCGGGGGCTTCCAAGGAGGTATGGCTTGCGTGGATCCTCCAACGTTCCTTTACCCAGAATCCCTTGCAAACCTCATTTTTTGCATGGAAAAAACTCAGTTTTTTCACACGTTTTAGTGTGGGAAAGCGTGGCATCACTGGGCACACACAAATTACCTCCCACCCAGCGTTCCCCAAGGTCTCCCGATAAAAATGGTACCTCACTTGCGTGGGTAGGCATAGCGGCTGCTTTAGGAAAAGGCCCAATTCATACTGTGGAGACGAAAACATTACCTTTAGCCAAATAATCTTATTTTTTGAGGGGGTCACCTGAGCTTTTAGCCCGGGGCTTGGCAGGCATCTTTGGAAACTACCAAACCCAAACAGTTCTGAGAACTAGACACCCGGGGGAGTCCAGGGTGGTATGGCATGCGTGGGTCCCCCAATGTTTTCCTACCCAGAAACCCCTGCAAACCTGAAATTTTGGTCAAAAAACCCACTTTTCCATACTTTTTTGGGTGGGATCTCGCTGCCGGAACAAATGTCCTACCACCCAGTGTTTCCCTTGTTCTCCCGAGTAAAATGATACCTCACTTGTGTGGGTGGGCCAAAGGCATGTGACTTAGGCTGGGGTGCTTAATTTGTAAAACGTAAATATGAGTAAAAACTACTTTTTTCAAAATTCATTTTTGGCGTATTTTGCTTTGGGGCACCCACACAAGTGAGGTATCCTTTTACTCGGGAGAACAAGGGGAACGCAGGGTGGTATGACTTTTTTGCCGGCCCGGCAATCCCACGCCAAAAAGTTTGGAAAAGTGCAATTTTTACCTAATTTTAAGGTTTGCAGAGAGTTCTGGGTAGGAAAACATTGGGGGACCCATGCATGCCATACCTCCCTGGACTCCCCCGGGTGTCTAGTTTTCAGAACTGTTTGGGTTTGCTACTTTGCAAAGAATACCACCGAGCCCCGGGCCACAAACTCAGATGCCCCCCCCCAAAATCAAGGTAGTTTTGCAATAAGTTAATGTAAATTCACCACCGTACGATTTGAACCGTTTCCTGTTGCAGCCACTATGTCTACCCACGCAAGTGAGGTACCATTTTTTTCGGGAGACCTGGGGGGACGCTGGGTGGGTGGAAATTTGTTGATCCACGCAGATTCCAGAACTTTCCACCACAGAAATGTGAGGAAAATGTGTTTTTTTGGTCAAATTTTTATGTTTTCAAGGGATTCTGGGTAACAAAACCTGTGGGTAGGCAGGCGAGTCACCCCATCCTGAATTCCCCTGGGTGTCTAGTTTTCAAAAATGTATAGGTTTGCTCGGTTTCCCTAGGTGCTGGCAGAGCTACGGCGCAAAAACAAAAGGTAGTCTTTTTGTCCGAATCGTGCAAAATTTCACTGGGAAATTGAGGTGCGACCATGCTGCGTTTTGCGCTGTTTCATGTCGCAGCCACTATGCCTACCCACGCTAGTGAGGTACAATTTTTTTTGGGAGACCTAGGGGCATGCTGGGTGGGTGGAAATTTGTTGATCCACGCAGATTCCAGAACTTTCCACCACAGAAATGTGAGGAAAATGTGTTTTTTTGGTCAAATTTTTATGTTTTCAAGGGATTCTGGGTAACAAAACCTGGGGGTAGGCAGGCGAGTCACCCCATCCTGAATTCCCCTGGGTGTCTAGTTTTCAAAAATGTATAGGTTTGCTAGGTTTCCCTAGGTGCTGGTAGAGCTACGGCGCAAAAACAAAAGGTAGTCTTTTTGTCCGAATAGTGCAAAATTTCACTGGGAAATTGAGGTGCGACCATGCTGCGTTTTGCACTGTTTCATGTCGCAGCCACTATGCCTACCCACGCAAGTGAGGTACCATTTTTTTTGGGAGACCTGGGGGCACGCTGGGTGGGTGGAAATTTGTTGATCCACGCAGATTCCAGAACTTTCCACCACAGAAATGTGAGGAAAATGTGTTTTTTTGGTCAAATTTTTATGTTTTCAAGGGATTCTGGGTAACAAAACCTGGGGGTAGGCAGGCGAGTCACCCCATCCTGAATTCCCCTGGGTGTCTAGTTTTCAAAAATGTATAGGTTTGCTAGGTTTCCCTAGGTGCTGGCAGAGCTACGGCGCAAAAACAAAAGGTAGTCTTTTTGTCCGAATCGTGCTAAATTTCTCTGGGAAATTGAGGTGCAACCATGCTGCGTTTTGCGCTGTTTCATGTCGCAGCCACTATGCCTACCCACGCAAGTGAGGTACCATTTTTTTCGGGAGACCTGGGGGCACGCTGGGTGGGTGGAAATTTGTTGATCCACGCAGATTCCAGAACTTTCCACCACAGAAATGTGAGGAAAATGTGTTTTTTTGGTAAAATGTTTATGTTTGCAAGGGATTCTGGGTAACAAAACCTGGGGGTGGGCAGGCGAATCACCCCATCCTGAATTGCCCTGGGTGTCTAGTTTTCAAAAATGTATAGGTTTGCTAGGTTTCCCTAGGTGCTGGCAGAGCTACGGCGCAAAAACAAAAGGTAGTCTTTTTGTCCAAATCGTGCTAAATTTCACTGGGAAATTGAGGTGCGACCATGCTGCGTTTTGCGCTGTTTCATGTCGCAGCCACTATGCCTACCCACGCAAGTGAGGTACCATTTTTTTCGGGAGACCTGGGGCCACGCTGGGTGAGTGGAAATTTGTTGATCCACGCAGATTCCAGAACTTTCCACCACAGAAATGTGAGGAAAATGTGTTTTTTTGGTCCAATTTTTATGTTTTCAAGGGATTCTGGGTAACAAAACCTGGGGGTAGGCAGGCGAGTCACCCCATCCTGAATTCCTCTGGGTGTCTAGTTTTCAAAAATGTATAGGTTTGCTAGGTTTCCCTAGGTGCTGGCAGAGCTACGGCGCAAAAACAAAAGGTAGTCTTTTTGTCCGAATCGTGCAAAATTTCACTGGGAAATTGAGGTGCGACCATGCTGCGTTTTGCGCTGTTTCATGTCGCAGCCACTATGCCTACCCACGCAAGTGAGGTACCATTTTTTTTGGGAGACCTGGGAGCACGAGGGGTGGGTGGAAATTTGTTGATCCACGCAGATTCCAGAACTTTCCACCACAGAAATGTGAGGAAAATTTGTTTTTTTGGTCAAATTTTTATGTTTTCAAGGGATTCTGGGTAACAAAACCTGGGGGTAGGCAGGCGAGTCACCCCATCCTGAATTCCCCTGGGTGTCTAGTTTTCAAAAATGTATAGGTTTGCTAGGTTTGCCTAGGTGCTGGCAGAGCTACGGCGCAAAAACAAAAGGTAGTCTTTTTGTCCGAATCGTGCAAAATTTCACTGGGAAATTGAGGTGCGACCATCTGCGTTTTGCGCTGTTTCATGTCGCAGCCACTATGCCTACCCACGCAAGTGAGGTACCATTTTTTTTGGGAGACCTGGGGGCACGCTGGGTGGGTGGAAATTTGTTGATCCACGCAGATTCCAGAACTTTCCACCACAGAAATGTGAGGAAAATGTGTTTTTTTGATCAAATTTGTATGTTTTCAAGGGATTCTGGGTAACAAAACCTGGGGGTAGGCAGGCGAGTCACCCCATCCTGAATTCCCCTGGGTGTCTAGTTTTCAAAAATGTATAGGTTTGCTAGGTTTCCCTAGGTGCTGGCAGAGCTACGGCGCAAAAACAAAAGGTAGTCTTTTTGTCCGAATCGTGCTAAATTTCACTGGGAAATTGAGGTGCGACCATGCTGCGTTTTGCGCTGTTTCATGTCGCAGCCACTATGCCTACCCACGCAAGTGAGGTACCATTTTTTTCGGGAGACCTGGGGGCACGCTGGGTGGGTGGAAATTTGTTGATCCACGCAGATTCCAGAACTTTCCACCACAGATATGTGAGGAAAATGTGTTTTTTTGGTCAAATTTTTATGTTTGCAAGGGATTCTGGGTAACAAAACCTGGGGGTGAGCAGGCGAGTCACCCCATCCTGAATTGCCCTGGGTGTCTAGTTTTCAAAAATGTATAGGTTTGCTAGGTTTCCCTAGGTGCTGGCAGAGCTACGGCGCAAAAACAAAAGGTAGTCTTTTTGTTCAAATCGTGCTAAATTTCACTGGGAAATTGAGGTGCGACCATGCTGCGTTTTGCGCTGTTTCATGTCGCAGCCACTATGCCTACCCACGCAAGTGAGGTACCATTTTTTTCGGGAGACCTGGGGCCACGCTGGGTGAGTGGAAATTTGTTGATCCACGCAGATTCCAGAACTTTCCACCACAGAAATGTGAGGAAAATTTGTTTTTTTGGTCAAATTTTTATGTTTTCAAGGGATTCTGGGTAACAAAACCTGGGGGTAGGCAGGCGAGTCACCCCATCCTGAATTCCCCTGGGTGTCTAGTTTCCATAAATGTATAGGTTTGCTAGGTTTCCCTAGGTGCTGGCAGAGCTACGGCGCAAAAACAAAAGGTAGTCTTTTTGTCCGAATCGTGCTAAATTTCACTGGGAAATTGAGGTGCGACCATGCTGCGTTTAGCGCTGTTTCATGTCGCAGCCACTATGCCTACCCACGCAAGTGAGGTACCATTTTTTTCGGGAGACCTGGGGCCACGCTGGGTGAGTGAAAATTTGTTGATCCACGCAGATTCCAGAACTTTCCACCACAGAAATGTGAGGAAAATGTGTTTTTTTTATCAAATCTTTATGTTTTCAAGGGATTCTGGGTAACAAAACCTGAGGGTAGGCAGGCGAGTCACCCCATCCTGAATTCCCCTGGGTGTCTAGTTTTCAAAAATGTATAGGTTTCCTAGGTTTCCCTAGGTGCCGGCAGAGCTAGGGTGCAAAAACTACAGGTAGGCACTTTGCCAAAAAAGGGTCAATTTGTAACTGCTAAATTTAGGTGTGACCACGTTGCATTTTGCGCCGTTTCCTGTCGCAGGCACAAGGCCGACCCACACAAGTGAGGTACCGTTTTTATCGGGACACTTGGGGTAATTCAGATTTGTAAATCAACTGTTATTACCAATTGAGCTTTCATGCATTTCTCCCTTTGATTGAAAGACATTGTGTAAAAAAAAAATCTTTATGAAAAATGACCAATAATTCTCATGCTAGTATGAGTATTCCCAACTTTGAAAATGTGCAATTATATACTGTTTCTGAACTCTATAATTTGTACCCAATTCAGAAATACATAGGTGTCTTTCATACAGATTATTCCATGTATACATTTTCCAAGACAAAGTGCACTATACCCAGTAAATGAAAAAATACCATTGCAAGTTTCTGCTCAGTTTTTGGATCTGGGTTCGTCGGGTTCTTGGTGAAACTACAAGTCCTATACAACCAGGAAGGTCTAACGGATGTAACGGTATATTGCTTTCCAAGAGCTGTCAAAATTAGAAAAAGTTATAGGTGAAAACGTTGAGACAAAAGGCTGTTTTTTTCAACAAAATTTCAAATATTCCAATATCTAACTGTTAGTTTCTATAACGAAACCTTCATGGATTTAGACAAATGACCCCTTTCTGAATTCAGAATTTTGTCTACGTTTCGAAAATGTAAAGCTGTCCAGGATCCATTATTGCTTTCAAACTCATTTCTACCATTAACTGGAAGGAGGTGGAAAGCTCTAAAAATAGCAAAAATAGGCTATGTCCCAGAAAAATGCCAAAACTGAGTGAAAAATTTCGGTTCTCTGACAAAAGTCTATCATTCCCTGAAAGCTGAGAAAATGGAGATTTCAGCCCCACAAACCCTTTTGTGATACCATTTTCAGGGAAAAGCCCAGAGGCTTTCATTTGCAGCCCGTGTTTCCCATTTTTCTGAAAAAAACAAAAAAATCACTATATTTTGGTTAATTTCTGGGCCCCCTCCAAGGGAATCCACAAACCCTGGGCGCCTTTAGAATCCACATGATGTTGGAAGAAAAGGACACAAATTTGGCGTGGATACCTTATGTGGTCAAAAAGTTACAAGGGCCTAAGCGCGCACTACTCCAAAACGCCAAAAAAAGCCTCAGCACAGGAGGGGAAAAGGCCTAGCAGCGAAGGGGTTAAGACAACAAGATACCTACTCTATCCATTCTACAGAATCAACCCACACAAAGGTCATCAAGTGTTAGAAACACAAAAATAAATGTGAAGTACCTTAAGTTTTAACAATACTGGAGAATTACTCCACTCATTTTTCAAGGCTCTTTTAACCCAGGGTGTTATGTGAGTATCGCCCTGCAGTAGACATTCATACGCTTGCTGCAGGTCTCGCAAATTTTAGTATTTGCGGGGATCTCAATCTTCATTTAGACCATAATCAGGACAATGCTACTTTTATTGCTGATCTAGCTGCCCTCCAGCTGGAGCAATTAGTCTCTGGACCCACGCATTCGGCAGGACATCTGCTCGACCCCCTATTCACCAATATTCAGTCAGTAATTATGGAACCACCCACTCCCATGGGCTGGACTGACCACTTCTTGGTTAAGTGGTTAATCCCACTCATGGAGTCCTCTTACTCTGGGACTCCAAGATCGGTCTATAAACGCCCGTGGCACAAATAGAAGCTAGATGATTTTCATCATTTTCTCAGCACCAACCCTATAGACAACTGACTAGATTATGACCGGTTCTGTGAATGGATTTTGCGAAGTCTAGATGCTCTAATTCCTGCTAAATGGGTGAAGGGGCGCACTTCTGTCACCAGCCCTTGGTATAATGACTCTTTAACCACTCTGAGGAAAGCTTGTAAACAGGCTGAGCGTGATTGGAGGAAATAATACACTCCAGAGAAAAAAAGGGCTTACCTGTCGAAAGTCAAAAATTATCACAGAGCAATCTGTAAAACACGCTCAGCCTATTATGCCAAGGAGATTAGCACCAGTCCTAATCCCACCAAATGCATCTTTAAAATCCTTAAGGATCTTAGAACCAGGAAAGTGAATACCTCAGTTGTCTCATCCATGCGTCAGTGTGATGAACTGGCAACTTTTTTTGTCAACATGTGCGTACCATCTATTCATTCTTTCCCGTTTCCAACACCCTCCCAGCCTATGTGAGGCCAAGTGAAGGACTCACGGTCTCTCTGTTATCCATTCCGTCCCTTTCGGAGGACAAATTCACTCGGCTTAGTGGCAAAATTAAGTCGGGCTCTCCCTTGGACCCCCTGCAGCCATCACAATTCAAGGAATCCCTTTCTATTTTCAGAGAACCTCTTTGTAAAATAATTAATAGCTCCTTGTCTTCCGGGATCGTTCCTGCTCCTTGGAAGCAAGCTTGGGTTTCTCCCATTCTGAAGAAACCCAATTTGAACCCCACCAAACCTGAGAGTTTCTGACCTTATCCCTCTTGCCTTGGGTAGCAAAGATCGCCGAAGCTCATGTTAACAACGTGCTAACCCGGTTCGTGAATGACCATAACATTCTTGACCCTTCTCAAAATGGGTTCCGGCCGGGACATAGTACACAAACTGCTCTTCTGGTTACTACCGAACAACTGCGTTCTCGCATGGACAAAGGTCAAAGTGCGGCGCTGGTCTTGTTAGATCTTAGCACCGCCTTTGATACGGTGTCCCATGAGATCCTCATCCGGAGACTTGAGGAGGTACGCATAGAGGTCTTAGCCTTGGACTGGTTCAGATCATTTCTGGCTAATAGATCTTTTTGAGTCTCGGCCCCCCCTTTCTCCTCCCAGATCCATTCCATTGAGCAAGGGGTGCCTCAGGGCTCGGCCCTGAACCCATTACTCTTCAGCCTATACGTCCAGCCTCTGGCTGCGGTCGCCAAGCTATGGGACCTCACGATGGTCTCCTATGCTGACGATACGCAGCTGGTGATCACCTTGGTGGACAGCTCTTCCCCCGCAGCCTCCAGATTCAAAGACTGCATGACGGCAGTTGCCGACTGGATGGCAGCTAACTGTTTACAGCTAAATGCCGGGAAAACTGAGGTACTGCTGGTAGGAAAGAATGTCAACCTGTGGAATGAGCAGTGGTGGCCGTCAGCCCTAGGGTCCATACCATCTCCTAAAAACGAGGTAAAGAACCTCGGTGTCATGATGGACCTCCTTGTCTTTTCAAGCCCACACTAAGCAGCTAGCTGCCTCGTGTTTTGGCACCCTGTGAGGTCTTAGACCCATTCTAAAATACTTTGACCCCCCGGTTCGCCAACTTATTATACAAGCCACCATCCTCTCCCGCCTCGACTATGCGAGCTCCCTCCTGTTGGGGGCAAACAAGGCGGAAATTCAGAGAATGCAGCGTATCCAAAATGCTGCTGCTAGAGTTTTGGTTGGCCTACCGCGCTTCTGCTCTGCGTCTAGTACTATCCGAAAGCTGCATTGGCTTACTATCGAAAGGCATATTCACTTCAAAACTCTCTGCCTTTCCTTTAAAATTCTGAAGCTCGCGAGCCCCGCCTTGCTGGGCAGTTTGATCACCCACTATGTTCCTTCCCGCCCTCTTCGCTCGGCAGAACTCCACCTGGCGGTTATGCCCAAGATCAGGCTCGCTAGATCGGGCGGGCGCTCTTTCAGGTACCTCGCGCCCAAATTGTGGAATTCCCTTCCCCTTCATATCCGCGCTATTGATTGTCTGCCCGCTTTCAGGAAAGCCGTCAAGACCTTTTTGTTCCCCTCATCTCAGTAGTTTCTAATTTCTTAATTTGTTCAGTCTGGTACATTTCTGTTGTGTCCTTTAGTGGTCAGCACCGGGACGCCCCTTCGCTGGGGCAGCTGTTGCGCTTTACAAAATGGATAACATAACATAACATAACATAACATAACATAACATAACATAAAGGGTTTTGACACAACCTGATGCTGTGGAGCATTCTCTATCAATGGACTGATGCACTCTTCTGGTGCTGATGAAAACTTTGAGATTGGCTTGCCTGTGAGATGTTTAGTTGGCTCGATTGAGACTCAGAAAAATCCTAGTGGCAGTAAAATGGAGTGCAGTTAGTATTTTGAACCGAGCTTGGATAGATTGAAAGGCTGCTATAGGTGAATCAAGTTACTGCTCACAGCCTGCAGAAGTGGTATCTGGCAATGACTGCTTCCCTGAACATGGAAAGCTACAAAGACATTCAAGGACATAGCGAGCCCAAAAATGTTGCCTAATAAAAATTAATTTCTGATGTGGTTAATCTGCACATGATTGGTTGGTGTTGTAATCAGTTTCACCTATAGATAGGTGGTGGAGACCAGAGCCTTATGATAAAATTATAAAACTATTTTAAAATATCTAAAACCATGAAAAATGTCAAGTAAACATTTTCCCATTTGTATTGCTTTTTCCTTGTTGTACTGCTGTGCCTCCATTGTCTTTTTTGGGAGTGTGTTACTCTACCTGTGGGTGGATTGTGCAGTGATTGTCTTACTCCAAAGCTTGACTGGAGTGCATTTGAGCCTATGATATCACCTTGGTGGCTGTAGCAACTTTAGATGTGTAGCTTGTAAATAGTAGGTCTTACTATTTTGTCGGTGTATTTTTGAATGTGCACGCCCATCCCTAAACTCCTCCTTCATTTTCCCAAAGTCCCCCCCCCCATTTTCAAGCCATTCCATGTTGTCCTTCCCATATTTGCTACCAAAACATATAAGCACCTGCACAGAGATCTTCTTCTCACACATGGCAGAGATCGCCACAGAGAAAAGGAAGGAGAATTGGAGGTAGAGATCTATCGCCATAGGGTTGTGAGTAGGATTTTGCAGTACATTAGTAGTATTACTGTAGTACTACTGTATATTCTACAAAATGCTGTTTGAAAATCAAGGTCCTCATTTATGAAAAGTGATGCATCGCTGCGTGAAAACAGCGATGCATCACTTTTCATTGCACCCTCCTTGCAACATGCTGAATGCGTCATATTTACAGTATGACACATCATGTTGCAAGGAGTTACAGATACGTCAGTATTTCTGACATATACGTAGGCACAAAAATGATGCATTGCTGGAGTGTGTCACGAAAGTGACACAACTCCAACAATGTGTTATTTCACATGGGCAAGTCCCATTTCAAATGTGCCTGTCTCAGTCTTACGCCTGCTGTGAGGCAGGCGTATGATATTGGCGCATTTGAGTCCTAGAAGTGAAGCAGTGAAATCTCATATATTTCACTGCATCACTTCTACGGGGCTTACTTGTGTCAGAACGCCCACCCTCGTACAATATACCTGGTGCAGGTATAATGTGGTGGAGGGGGTTACCTAGATGTGTCACTTTGTAAATATGCCGCAATATGATGCATTTTTTACCCTGCTTGTGTGTCACACCTGCGGTGCAAAAGTGACACAAAGGCTCATAAATAAGCCCCCCAGTTTTTTCATAGGCATCTAGAGACATTTTCCAGCCTTTGTCACTCTGGTAAAAGTTTGTGATTTAGAGTTTTATTCCTTTCAAGGTCAAACATATACCCATTGTATGGTGGGAATGGCCAGGCGCCCCCTGCAAATGGCAGAGGGGCACCATTAGTCACTCCACGGACAGGAGCCAAGGTGGGAAGTCTTTTCTCTATTTCACCACAGAGGAGATTTTGTGACATCATTGAGAGATGCCTGAGACAGGAGCTTTAACCCCTTCGGAGCTGAT
Organism: Lissotriton helveticus; assembly: GCF_964261635.1. Taxonomy (NCBI): domain Eukaryota; kingdom Metazoa; phylum Chordata; class Amphibia; order Caudata; family Salamandridae; genus Lissotriton; species Lissotriton helveticus. The sequence continues at coordinate 1,374,693,721 of NC_136069.1, read as the reverse complement.
GACGGCTCCCGGTCGTCATCAGTTACGGTGGGCGTGTGCTGATGATGGCCAGGAGCCGTCATGACCACGCCCGCGATCGGAATGTGCCGCACAGGCGCAGAATTCCGGCCACAGCCAGGAGGTTAAAGCATTAAGGAGCCTTTTTCTCTTCGTCACCCTCCAGCATATTGGATCAGACACCCACTCACCCAATCCTAGAAGGCAGAATTTACTAGCAACAGAAAAAGAGGGATACCCAAAAATGGGGATTGATTTACTCAGCTGATCTCGTGGAGAGGTGTTGATTTGTGTGGGCACTGGGCAGGCAGGAGGGGGGACTGAGCTGATGGTGGTCCTAGACCTTTCTGCCCCACCCCGGGATGCCTGGAGTTGACAATACTGGGCATTATTGACTACAAAGTAATGCAGCGTTGAGCTTCAAGACATTTGGTTGCGCCACGCTGTGTTACTTTGGAAGCAAAGGGATGCATCATATTGACAACGATATGATGGATCCCTTTGCTCTCCCCTTTGCTAGCGCACAATTGGCTGCCATGCGCCAATTCAGGCACCAATGCACCATGGTCCAAGGGTGTCTGATTCTGTCACCTTCCTGCACAAAAACAATCACAAGAGGTGATTTCCTCTTTCTATGTGTGCTGCAGAATTCAACATGCATAGAAAGATGAAAAACTGTGGATAAATGGAAACATTTCTCCTCATTGCGCCTCCCTATGCCTCCGCTGGAGAGTTGTAGCATTCTGACTAATTCCCAAATTTTCAAAAGGTTGTAAATCTGGGAATGCGGCAGAAGCCATGGGTGTTGTGTGGGAACATTCACAGCAACACCCATGGCACGCTCCTTTCAGGCAAAGTGCTGCCTGAAAAGAGGTCATATATGCAAGGACAAGAAAAGCCAGGCAGGGTGGCTTTACGTTTCCTTGTAAATATGGGACTGCAGAATACACTTCCAGTGTGTCACAAACAGTGAAGCTCCTGCGGCGCAAGGGATTTGTAAATAAGCCCATTTGGGGGGACTGGCCTGGTGATAGGTACCACAACAAGAATAGACTGCTATGAGCTGCCCTGATATATGTGTTGGTATTGAACTGCAGGTGTTGCCCATTCTTCTGTGAGACGGAGGGGAGGGTGCTGCTAAGGTATGCTTGCCAATAATCTCACGGATGCCCATGGTTGAGGGCAGGGTTGATGGATAAGGAATAGGGGGCTTCTGGCACTATATATTCTGGAGTGTTGCACTATCATGGAAAGTGGAGATAATTGTAGCATTGCTTGTACAATCTTTGATCTGTTTTGCTAATCTTATGTTCTGTATTCTCATTACTATGATGTCTGCTTAACTATGGTTCTCATTTCTCACTGATGCTGTGTGAATACAGATACGGGGCTACGCCTTGGCTAACCCATAATTGAAGTTGTTTCTCTCCTTGTGAGTCCTCTCTGTGGGGGGCAGCGAGTTGCACGTTGTGAGCGCACTATGGAAAGAATAAGCTTTAATAAATTAATGCGAACGCAAGCCATTTTTCCACGCACAAAAAACCACTAGGTACATTTATGCATACTAGAATGCCCTTATCTTTGAGTAAATGGGAATTCGAAAACGTTTTCCAGGACAAATTCTGGCAACCCTTAATGTCGAAGAATCTTAAAATATTCTCCTAGGAATCTCAGTAAATTACAACACATGATGAAATATGTTCCAAACTAAGAAAGAAACCTACGTGACTTTCGAGGTTTGTTTTGTGAATCAGTCTCTGTGTTTCCGGGGTAAGAAAAGCAATGTACTCACAATAAATCTAAGTGCAGGGGAAAGTGTTTGTCTCTCGGGAAAACATGTTTTATGGAGTGAAAAAGGAAAGAAAACATGTTTGCAAGGCAAACGCACAAATCCACAGTTTTTACAAATATCCATTTTCCACCCACTCTCACAGTCATATCTCTGTGAAGTCATAGATTTATATTTGTTATTTATTACATATATTTCGGATATTTATACAGTGCAAATTTCCACTCCAATTGAGATTCTTGGCGCTATACCGTCGTTATAAACATATTGCAAGTATCCAACTCGGTGCCAACGTTTTGAGAACCGAGCACCTGCTAAATATTTCATTAAAAATATAACTAAATGGGGCATTTAATTTTGTCTGCATTACAAGAAATAATGATTGGAAACATTTTAGCAAAGCACGTGCTGAGAAATGTATGTTTTAATTCTCTCAGTAAAATAAAGCAAGAAATACTTTAGAGATTGTTTAAATGGTTATTTCGAAGTTATAAACTATGACAGGCTCCGCCTACATCAATTACTGCTACCGCACGATCAAAAAGTGAGAAGGTCTAACAAGCTTGCCCTTTCTTGGCATCTATTGACAAACTTAAGCAACTGAGAATGCGGAAACCGCAAAGTGGCAATTAACACGTCGTCCATCTGGGCTTCTTCCCTGTTCTGACAAAGTACAAAAAGACAAAATCATTACTGTTTAACCCCGCTGCTGCAACAACTCAAAAGGCGATTCTGGTGGACATATTTCACAGAGCGATAGCTTATGGATTTGTAACCTTCAGTGATAATAGTCGCAAAGCTTCATTGGCCACAGAGCAATGGTTTATCTGCGGGCGTGTGAGAGACACATACATCTCTGTTTGTGGATTTCTAGGCGGCGTGATGTATAGAACTTCTGCAATGTCAACATTTGATCAGGTTTATAATTGTCAATTAAGAAGATGTTCAAGCCACTTTTGTTTAAGGCCTAATGTACAATTCGGAGAGTTACATAGGGGAACAAATGACTGCCAGGCTCATTAAATCTCAAACTGGTACGGACGAGACTAATGAGCCTGGAAGCCATTTAGTGAAAGGTAGTCTGCATGGAATGTTCTTCCATTTCTAATTCATGAAACAGAAGCAGACAGAAGAAAAATGTTGTGATAATAGTAACTTCGGACCTTAGTGAAGCACACGTATTATTATAGTTTACTTATGCATAGTCTTTCCTAAATTGTGGTATTATTAACATGGTAATTGTTAATGTGATAAAATATTAAGCAAAGATTATGATTCCACAATGTAAACGTCTCACAAAATTGGCACCTCTTATGTCCAACGTCAAAGATCAAGGTATAAGTGCTCACATGCCATCTGATGATAACATTTTGAGGTATTACTGGGTGCCAAAAAGCTGCACGGTTACATATAAAATTTATAAATGCTGAAAATGTTGATGTGACTTACAAGTATTTCAAAAGAATGTTAAAAGTAAGCTTTTAGTTCTCTTGGCTTACTAGAGAAATTCACAGAGTACTACACCTACTCCTGTGGGACCACCACCAGTGCTATATAGCCTGTTTGGTAGAGAGGGGTGCAGCACATATCGCATACCACCTTGTTGTGTAAAAAAGGCTGCTTTGTTGAAACAGGTGCACATCACAAACTTTACCTTCGAACCCTCCTTACAAAACTAAACTTTGCTAAACATCAAATGAAACTAACCAATGTCCCCTATCTCTACGGTTTCCATCGAAAGCCCACACCACATCTATCTCATTTAATTGAAGTGTATTTCAACATTTTAAACTTTATATTTCCCCTACAGCCTATGACGGCGTGTATGAACCCCTAAGCAACCAAAAATGAACCTTGTACTAACTGCATACGTTCCCTCTGGACATGGTTCCCCAACTGTCAACGCCAACCATACTTCTAACAAGTCCTTCAAAACTTTCCAGACCCCCCGCCACCCAGAAAAGAAGTGCATGCTAACCTTTTCAGCCCCCCCACACCATTCTAGACCCCTGTTTAAATTGCCTTGTCTCCTGATTTTCAGAGTCCTTGAAAAAACCTCTCTCAATTCCAATAAGTATAGGTCCATGGTGACCTGCAACAGATGTACTCGTCACTATGAACAAATTCCCTTTTCTCAAATTTGATGTCGGAACAGCAAATTCTCCCGTAGCTAACCTCCCAGCAAAAAAGGGCTACCTCCTGATTGACCTTTCTGTATGCTCTGGCAATGGCGGAGGTCATGTGCTCTCCCCTCCAAGACCAGCTTGGCATAAACTCTGTCCATAAGATGAAGCAGCCGGAACAATTCTCCCTGATTTGTAACAAATCCTATTTCGTGGCCCTCATTATAACCACACCCTTCTCTTGCATAAGGTCGTTTTCACCTAAGTGGATAATCAAAACATCTGGACACCTGCCACCCTCAAGTATGCTGTTCAAGCATTGCAACAACTTCCTTCAATGTATCTCACTGGTTCCTTTCCGTGCAATCAGAAACAAACGCTTATTCTGACCCACATTTGCCCCAAAATCTCTCTGATGAACTTGTACCTCTGCCCACTTGATGAACAATTGGCCCACCAACAATATCACCACATCTTCCGCCGCCAGACCCGCCACAGAACTTGGAAGAAAATAAAACAGCAGTAAGGGCTTCAAAAAGGCTGGACCCTCTTTCCTCCCTCAATACCTGCACAGAGCACCTATAGCAATTGGAAGATCAACGTTCCGAACGCATTAAGCCTCATGTGTTCAACCCAGTACCCTTGCCTCCGTCGCTACGCCAATGCGGAAAGAATCGATTAAAAAATTAGCATAATGCAACCCCAATCTGACAAGAACTTACCATAATACAGCTAAAAGTTGAAAACTGTGACCTTCTTCCCAGATCTTTACCTGAAAACCAACCCCACACTATATCCACTGCATAGTGCCCAGCAACTCCCCACATCACCGGGCATTGCTCAGGGTAACCTACAGGGTGCAAAACTACATTCTTACCCTTCGCTCTTTGGTCTGTTTTGTAGCTACCAAGTCAGGCCTCCTATCTATCACTCTGCTGAGACACATTCTCCATGAGCACCCAATCCTGGTCACTGCCCCCCAACAATTCAGACACTAGGAAAGCCCCAAAGAACATCTATGACATAAGGACCAAGAACAAGCAACATTTCAACTCTGCTGCACACTCATGGCAACTGCCCCAAAACTCTGTACAATGACTGCCAAGTTATCAGTCTCCTTGTTCGCACCCCGCCACTCATTTCTCTCGCCCACCCTGATAAAATAGAAATTGTTTAGGTTTATATAATGTATTGTGTAAGTTAGCATTCGCCGCGCCATTTTTGGTTCAGGAGCCAATTTAGGTTGTCCGAAACAAATCTTTTGTAATTCCGAGAAACATTCCCAGTTAGGTTTTGTTTCTCCAGATAGGTTTTGTTTAGCAATGAGCACATTGTTCGTGTCAGCACATAGCATTCTCAATAGATAGAGGCCCTCTCCCACATGTCTGGGGGCAGGCTCCGAATGGAACGACCTTGAGTTGTACAACTGTGTGCAGAGATATGAATTCTGAATTGCTTTCCTTGGATTTCACTAACTAACTGTACCTGCTAGAAAATTCCATTGTGTGCATGCCTTTGCTTGATTAGCAAACATACATAATGTATCTTTATGCTTGTCGATTTCAGTCCTCTCTGTAGCAGTCCTTGTGACTCAGCAGACGGGGCTCCACTCTGAGTGTATTTGAATAAACTATTATTGGTTTGTATTCTCTACTGTCTGACCGACTCTTCATTTAGATTGGAAGGCAGAGAGGTGGTCTTAGTGACCCGGGTGACTAGAAGCGTCCTGCACCCCAACTCAACCGCTGATGGAGCATATCCGCCCAGAAATTTGCCTATGAACGCCGTTTGTCTGTGCTTGTGATGCGACAGGCCTTTTTCATTCAAATCGAGTATAAATTGAATCCTCTGCCTGCAACCAACCCTCCTCTGTGCGCTACCCCAGAAGCCAAGAGCTCCTTTCAAGCTTGATCATAAGCTCTCCATTTGGACCCTACAACTAGTTGTATCCTGTCTTGCCTACCAACAATAACGTCTCTAGCATGGCCGTTGGGTCTCTGCCGGAATCCTTGGCCAACCCATGGAACTTCCCCCACTATGAAGAAGACAATGCATCAGCAATGTAATTGTCCACACCTGGCACTAGCTGCGCTCTAAAAGAAATATCAACGCACCTAAGCAGCCTCGAGCCCACTGAATGCTCCCTGTCGCCACAAAAGCCTTCTCTGGCGCCTGCTGCTCCTCCGTATTGCCCTCCCAGGTGATAATCTCTTAACCTGGAGCTTCCACAACCACCTCGTCCTTTTCCCTGCTCATTACAATATGGCCTCAAGTATCGCAGAAGCGGGACTCTTGGCTGCCCCCCCCAACTGCCCCATCACACTGTACTGCTTACCATGCTCATCCCCCAACCCAAACCAGGAACTACCTTCCCTCCCTTTCCTATTTATCCCAAATAAACCCCAACCTCACCACCTGACTGGGCCCCCTGAAAAGCCCTCTGCACCCCTGTCTAAGATATTCATCCAGCTGGAATACCATATCCCTTCCGCCGACATCTAACTCAGCCCATGAGAGCCCATCCTTTTGGGGGGTCTCACCATGTGGCCTCTGATTTATAGTCCCCACGTGATCACCAGCAACTGCCAGGCTCCTCACACACAGCCTGTATTCACCCACACCCTTCGCCTCAGCGTATAGCCCCCCAGGCAAATTTCCCATCTGCTTTTCTGTATGTTCCAGGACCTGGCCATCCTCCCGCTAGCTAATGGGCTCCCCCTGGTCCTCCAGCTCTTCACCTGCTGCTTCAGCAGTGTATTCTGTGGCCGGGAGCAGTGCTAGAATGGACAGATACTTTCTGCCTGGCCCTGTTCCAAATTGAGGCCTGTATTTGCAGGGGGCTCTGCTGATGCTGCCCACTTCTACAGGTGGCAATTTCCCAGGGCCCCATACGCACGTAAGTTGAGCAGAGGGGCCGCTGCCACCTTTCCATGCGTCGATAGCAGATTGGAAGTAGGGATGAGAGTAGAAGAAGTAATGTGGCTCCTTAAAGAAGCTGGGTGCCTTGACCTCTTGAATGAAGGCAAAGCGGCTGTGTCAGCAGCCTGCCCAGCATGGCAGGTGTCGCTGCATGTGGCTGCAGTGGTGGTAGAGTGTTCACTGCCACAAAAATGGAAGGCTGAGGTGGCGTCCCCGGTGCCGGTAAGTTTGAGGGGCTGCTCCAAATCCAGGAGACTGGCCCCTCTTAGGGCGTTAAGGAGTTGCAACTTTGTGGCAGGCTGGGATGCTATGGGCCGGGCTGCAATGCCTGGAAGTGCAGCTGCAGTTACAGAGGTGGGGCAGCCCAGGGGTGGGGAAGAAGGTCAACATGGCGCAGAGGCCGGAATGTTGCGGGAAGGTCTGTGGAGAGTGCCTCTGCAACCAGCACTCATGGAACGGTGGCAGCGGTCCCCCAGTTCAACTTACATATGTACAGGGCCGTGGGAAAATGGTGTGGTATTGTGACTTTGTTTTTATTTTATTCCATTTGACTGTATCCCTGCTTGACTCCTCTCTGTATCCCCCATTCTGTATGCCCTCTGCTTCCCCGCCAACGCCTCTCCAGCCACATCCGCTCCCGAATCCAGCTGCTCCTCCTTCCCCCCTCCCCTACTTAATGGAGTCCACTGGGGGGAAAGCGAGCTAGACCCCTGACCCTCGGCTAGAGATCAGCTCTCCCCCCAAAGTTCCGCCGTGCTGTCCTCTGCCTTCGGTCCAACCCAGGCAGGGTTCGAGACTGCACCTGCTGGTGCCGGTTGCGGTACTGTTCTTTTCTCTCTGCCCCTTCCCTGCATTGCGCCCTTGTATTTTCTGTTGTGATCAGTGTGTTATTGTGACTTTGTTTTTATTTTATTCCATTTGGTTGTATCTCTGCTTGACTCCTCGCTGTGTCCCCCATTCAGTCTGCCCTCTGCTTTCCCACCCACGCTGCTCCTGCCGCACCCGCTCCTTCCTCCCCTTCTTAATGTAGACGGATGCGCAGTCACGCCTCTGGCGCACCTAAGGCAAGCTCCTCTGCACCTGTCCACGCCTAGACCGTGCCCAGGGCAAGTCCCTCCGGCCCTCACGAGCACCACAACACCCGACGCCAATACGACGTCAACACCCTCCATGCACTCAACGGCGGCTGAACATCCACCTCCTTCCAGGCCACCCCAAAGCTCACCCACGGATCCTTCAACTGCCAAAACTGCAGCTACACCAGCCAGAGCACACCTGCACGTCCTGCCCATCCCACCAAAGCAGGCCACAACAATCTCAGATGCATACTACTCACCACCCCCTCAGTTCACAAGCACGCCATCGAACTCTGGGACCTTCTCAATTCATCCTCCCCAGACATCGCCTTCCTGACGGAGACCTGGATAAATGCCTCCTCGGATCCCAACACAGCCATAGCCATCCCGGACACCTAAAAGTTTACCCGCAGGTACCGAAAAAAACCAGGAGTAGGAATCACCATCGTCCATAGGAACACCATCACAATTTCTATCAACACCGAAGACTCCCGCAGCATGGCTGAACACCTAAACTTTCAGATCCATGCCGATCACAAGACCACCCTCAGAGTAACCCGAGTCTACTGACCCCCTGGCCCCCGACCACAGTTCAGCGATTCCATCGCCGACCTCACCAGCACGCACGCCTCTACAGACTACATCCTCCTCGGAGACCTGAACTTCCACCTCGAGAGAACGACAGCAACTCCACAACCCTGATCGACAACCTCGCCAACCTCGGACTCAAACAGCTCATCACGACACTCACCCACTCCGCCAGACACACGCTCGACCCCATCTTCTCCACCAGCAACCACATAACCTTCAGCCAAACCACCGAACTCCCCTGGACTGACCACCACTGCATCCACTTCTCCTTCGAGAAACACACAGCGCACAGCCAACCTCAACGAATCCCACATGGCAGCTGGAACAAAATCACCGAAGACAAGCTCCTCACCACCCTCGCCCTAGACCCTCCATTCAAGCCCATGGTCACAAATGCAGCGGCCCACAACTTCAGACAATGGATTGACGACTGCGCCAACACTCTCACCCCGATCAGGAAACCCTCAAACAGGCAGGCCAACACAAGAGCCATCTGGTTCAATACCGATCTCCAGACCTCCAAGCAAACCTCCCGAAGACTCGAGAAGCAGTGGCGCCAAGACCAGGCACCAGACAGCCACTCAGCCCTCAAGAACACAAGACGCAAGCACCACAAACTCATCCGATCCACGAAAAGGACCTCCTTCAAGGAACACATCGACAACAACGCCCACAACAGCAAAGAGCTCTTTAACATCGTGAAAGAACTCGCCTGCCCCAGCTCCAGCTCAAACGACATCCCGCTGTCGCAAGAACTCTGCAACTCCCTGGCAACCTTCTTCCACCGCAAGATCGCAGACATCCATGACAGCTTCGACACCCAGACCCCGATGACAGACGCTGACACCCCCGACTCAACGCCCACCAAACACACTGACCTCCCGCTCTCCTGGAACAACATCAACAACGAAGACGCCATCAAAATAATGAACACCATCCACTCCGGCTCAACCTCCGACATCTGCACCCACCATATCTTCAACAAAGCAAGCTCCATCATCGCACCCCAACTCCGAAAGATCATCAACAGCTCCTTCAAAACCACCACCTTCCGGTAGAGCTGGAAACACGCCAAGATCAAGGCCCTACTCAAGAAACCCAAGAAGGACCCAAAGTACCTCAAGAACTTTCGACCCATCTCCCTCCTCCCGTTCCCAGTAAAAGTCATTGAGAAGACCGCCAACAGACAACTGACCCACTTCCTGAAGGAGAACAACCTCCTAAACTCCTCCCAATCTTGTTTCCGCAGCAATCACAGAACCAAAACCGCCCTCATTGCCGCCAATGGTGAAACAGCGGCTCTCATCCTCCTGGACCTTTCGGCCGCCTTCGCCTGTCTGCCACCCCATCCTGCGCACAAGCCTCCATGACGCAGGGATCTGTGACAAAACCCTGAACTGGATCACCTCCTTCCTCACTGGCAGAACCCAGAGAGTCCGCCTCCCCCTTTCCGATCCTAAGTCACCATGATCACCTGTGGCGTATCCCAAGGTTCTTCTCTCAGCCTGAACCTTTTCAACATCTACATGGTCCGCTCGCCAACATCATCTGAGCGCACCACCTCAACATCATCTCGTACGCCGACGACACCCAGCTGATCCTCTCCCTCACCAAGGACCCGGCCACCACCAAATTTAACCTGCATGACGGAATGAATGCTGTTGCAGAGTGGATGAAGACCAGCCATCTGAAACTGAACTCCGACAAGACAGAGGTCCTCAACCTCGGCTCCACCCCCTACGCATGGGACGACCCATGGTGGCTGGCCACGTTGGGAGCTGCCCTGATACCCACCAACCATGCACGCAACCTGGGGTTCATCCTGGATTTAACACCGTCAATGACCCAGCAAGTCAACGCTGTCTCCTCCTCCTGCTTCGACACCCTCTGCATGCTCTGCAAGATCTACACCCAAGAGGTCACCCAAGCCCTCGCCAGCAGCAGGCTGGACTACAGCAATGCCCTCTACGCGGGAACCACTGGCAAACTCCAGAAAAGACTCCAACGCATACAGAACACCTCCCCACACCTAATCCTCGGAATCCCTCGCCACAGCCACATCACCACCCACTTGAGAGACCTGCACTGGTTCCCTGTCAACAAGAGAATCACTTTCAAGCTCCTCACCCATGCTCACAAAGCACTCCACAACACCGGACCAGCATACTGCAATGAACGTCTTACCTTCTACTCTCCGAACCACCAGCTTTGCTCCACTGACCTTGCCCTCACCACCGTCCCACGCATCTGCCGAACTTCCACTGGTGGTAGATCATTCTCCCACCTCATTGCCAAGACATGGAACACCCTACCCATCCACCTGCGACAGACCCGGGACCTGCTGACCTTCAGGAGACTTCTCAAGACCTGGCTGTTCGATCAGTAGCTGCTTCATCTCCCTTCCCCCTCTAACACCTTGAGGCCCTCACGGGTGAGTAGTGCGCTCTACAAATGATTGATTACCTGTAGCGTGCCTTGTATGTGAGGCAGCCTAGGTCCCACAGCATGGAAAGAATATAGGCACACACACGGTATCTTGGGTGTGGGCAAAAGACCCCATGCAGTCTTTGCTCTTTTGTTATATAGCCTCTGGCCTTGCCTGTCTGGAGGATGTTACAAGGTGTTGCTTCTGAGTCACACTAGCATCAAGTGGCGGTGCTGAGATCATTACATCCCTCCCCAACTTAGTGTCGACCTTCATCTTGGTGTTCAGTACACAAAGTTCCTGAGTTTATGGCTTGGTGGTGGATTTGGCCTCAAGTCGTAACACAGAGGGTTGAAGCGACTGCCTCCATCTCCAGTCCTTGGCTCATGCTGGGGGTCGATTTTGAAATTTTCCTTGGTACTCAGTGGTTGAGTTGCGGAACTGGTCATGGGACTTTCCCTAATGTTAAGCTGTGGCCCGGGGTCATCCCAGATGGCCTCTTTGTCTCCTGGCTGAGCGGCTTCTTGGCTGGGTTGAATGTCCAGGAACCTGGCTCAAAGGGTGTTGAGAACTCCCATCCTGGCCATTGATCTTTTACCAACACAAGGTTCCCTGGTAGGAGCTGTCAAGGCTTGGGAAGCCTCTTCAAGCTGGCATGTTCATTAGTCCGGGCATTCCTGGTTTGCTCATCTGCTGGCTCATATGAGATTGGTGTCCACTGGCTGGACACAGGAATTGATTTCCGCCGATGTCCATTCAGCAGCAGGGACCAAGTGGATCATTGCATGGTGCAGTGGGGTTGTTCCCTGGTACTCTTGCTGGAAGTGATGCAGACTGAATTCAGAGTTAGTACCTTCGGCCACTGCGGTTTGGAGGGTTTTGTGCAGTGTACGCTTAAAGTGTTCCGCATCACCATTGGCTTGCGGCCACTGGGGAGTGACATAGAAGTGCTTGTTGCCGAGGGCAGTGAGCAAGTCTTTGAAGTCAGCTCCTTGAAATGGTGGTCCGTTTCCTGTTTTTATCTCTAGGGGGTGCCTTAGGAGGGTGAAAGTCTTCTCAAGCATCAGGGCAACATTGGAGAAGGCTGTCGACTCCATTACCGTGAGGACTGGAGCCTCTTGAATGTTTGTGAGTTGACAATATGGACACTGTTGTACAAAGCCATCATATTGCAGCTTCCAGCCCCAGGTACCAGACTTTCCGCATCATCCAGAATTTCATCCAGTTGGTTCCTTGGTGGCCTCCGTGTCCTAAGGTTGCTACACGGAGCTGGAGGCTCACAGGAATTACGATGAGCACTCTGTGTAATATTAGGCCATTTGCGGTGGTGCTCAGATCATCACGCACTGCCACATTTCCTGAGGCATTCTTTGTCCAGGTATACCAATTATTGGCATCCCTTAGAAAGTTCTGCCATGAACCTTGCGGAAGGGCCTCCATGACCTTCGTCATGACTGAATCAGCCTTGGCGGCTTCGTCAAATTCTTTAACGGTAGCACCTGGTGCAAGCTCTGTGAGACACCATGCTCTCATGCTCACCCATGGTACCGGCACCATCATTATTCTTGTCCACAGGGACTGGCGGGTGACCAGAAAGAAAATCAGTGGAATTCTTAGATCCTTGCCGGTAAACTACATCCAGCTGGTAATGTTGTAGTTGGATCTGCCAGCATTCAATTTGCGGCGGAGGATGTGATGCCGTGCCTCCAAACAGGGGGACAAGTGGTTGCTGGTCAGCGAACACCTGGAGTAGCTGAACGCTGAGGTAGAGGAAGAAATTACCACATACCCACTTAATGGCTAAAGCCTCTTGTTCTATCTGGGAGTAGCGAGCCTCTGTTGGTGTGAGGGCTTTATTGGCAAATGCAACGGGTGCCCACTTGCCCATTTCCACATTTTGGGAGATCACCGCACCCAGGCCCATGGGGCTGGTGTCGACCAGCAGTTTGTTGTTCTTCTTGGAGTCGAAGTAAGTCATGGCTGTTTTGTTGAGTAGAGCTTCCTTGATGTTCTGGAAGGCCTCCTCCTCACTGAGGCCCCACTTCCAAGGTGTATCTTTCTTAGTCAAGGAACGTAGTGGCTCAGCCACAGTTGGCAGGTTTGGGATGACCCTGGCACAGTATGTGGCCATTCCCAGGAAGCTGCACACTTCCAACACGGTGGTAGGGGGCTGTGCCTCCTTGATGGGGTGTATCCCCATGGTTGGATAGCCACTTCAGTGCAGCTCTGAGGTGCTGGTGACGTTCTTCAGCCGTTGTTGAGTGAATTAAGATATTGTTGCTTACGTTCATCACTCCTTGTAAGCCAGACAGGGTTTCTCGAATTGCATCTTGGCAAATTTCAGCTGTTGCAGTGATTCCAAAGTTCAGTCATTTATACCGGTGTAGCCCTAGTTGTGTAGAGAAGGTGGTTATATAACAGCTCTCCTTTGCCAGGATCTGTTGATGGTAGTTAGCGTTGAATTCTAACTTAGAGAACCACTGTGAGCCGTTAAGATCAGCATTTATGTCATGCATCGGGGGACTTATATGCCTCTCCTGCTTGATTGCTTGATTGGGGAGGCACATGTCTATTCACAGCCATATTTTGCCTGGCTGCTTCAGCTTTTCTGCGATTACCATAGGGGATACCCACAGCGTTGGCCCAAAAACGTTCTCAATCACGCCCTGTGCTTTGAGCTTGCGGAGTTCTTGATTGACCAGGGGTCTCAGGTGGAACGTTATGCACTGGTGCAAAAGGGCCAGTGGCTTTATTAACTTGTTGATGTGCAGCTTGATGGAAGGGGCTTTTAGGCACCAGATGCCTCTGAAGAGGTGAGGGAACTGGCTTGAGATTTCATCTGTCTGATAGGCTCTCACTGTGTGTGCAATTAGGCCTACGTCTTCTGCAGTGTGGCTTCCTCTAAGAGTGTCTGCTTCCCTGCCTATGATATGAAAGGTGGTGGTGACTTACTGGCCTCCCGCTTTTATTTGCACGTCATCTTCCCTTTGAGCGATAATGGTGTCTTGCTTCCATATGTAAAGATCTTAGTGTTAATTGGCGATAGAGGTGGGCGTGGTTGGAGACGTCGGTACTGATGGATCCCCATTACGTTCACGGCTCCGGTGTCAATAAGGGCTTTGAAGCTGGAGCCTGCGATCTCGACCATGCATGTAGGTTGTGGCTATTTGCCTCGTTTGAGATCGTCTTTGAATGGTACGAGAAATACTTCCTCTTCATCATCTCGGGAGAACTCTTCTATCCAGTGTCGATGATGGGGAACTATCTTGGAGGTGCCCTGGGGCTCTGGATCCTCAAAGGATAGTTGTCCTATTGATCTTGACAGAGGGCACCTACCATGAGCGCCTTTGTTTCAAGGCTTTCCTCTGCAGGCAGTTGTAAAGTGGGTTAGAGTGCTGCACTTCGAGCATGTACAACCTTGCGCCGGGCATTCTTCAAGGGGATGCTCCTCATGTTCACAATACCCAGAGTAGGACCCAGAAGTGGGAGGGTCTGGTGGTCGAGGACACGGATGCTCTGCGTGCTCTATCTGGACCCCTCTCTGGTAGCTGTGTAATGGCCAGGTCTATTTTCTTGGCCCTGGCTGAGGATAAATTGTAAGACTGGGCCAGCATGAGAATATCATCCAAGGTGAAATTAGGCTGGCATAAAATGAGGCCTCTCAATATTTTATTTCTGCATCCTTGAATGATCTGCACTCTTACCTCCTTTAGTTGGTCATCCGCCGTATATGTGCTGGGTAGTTCTCGAAGGCATGCATAGAAGGTATCCAAGGACTCTACTTCCCATTGGTGGGCTTAATGGAGCTTAAAGCACCTATAGTCCGGATTCAGCTTCAGTTTGAAATGCGATAGAACCACTGCATCATAGTCATTTGCTGCGCCAATTTTGGGTAGGAAGATGCGAAAAGAGCTTGTAGACCTCTTCCCCTGTGAAGTGGAGCAAGAGGGATCTCTTCACGGTGCCGTCAGTCTATCGAGTGGCAACCTCTTCCTAACTAGTGGGCGAGGGCAGTATTCACAAACCCTATGGGTTTCCCTAACACAGATTGTGAAAAACTAAATGAACATAGAGGCTTTCCCTACTTTGTATGTGTTTATATAATCAAAATAATGCCTCATTCCCCTGAACCTACCAATCCTTAGTTCCCTTAATTGATTTTAAATCAACAGTTTCTCTCCAAAAGTTGAACCCTTGTGTGGACAACTGGGAAAAAAAAGTTTTTAGAAAATATCAGCTGTGTGTTAGTGAGCATATTTGTCTTTGCTGCTGATGGTGTGAGTCTGTATTAATAAGACACTAGGGGCTAGATGTAGGTAAATTAGATTTACCGATTCATAAATACCGAATTTTACCGATTCGGTATTCATGAATCGGTAAATCTAATGTAGGTAATTATTTGGTAAAGAATACCGAATCGGTACGATTCGGTATTTACCGATTCGGTAATTACCGAATCTGTATTTGTCATTGATTCCTATGGGCCTTGAAGCCCATAGGATTCAATGGCAAATACCGATTCGGTAATTACCGAATCGGTAAAATTACCGAATTGCCAAGGGGGACAGGGTGTCACTTTGACACCCTGTTGCACCCCTGTTTCTGGCTTGTGTGCCATGTGACACACATACATGCCCTTAGGGCATGTATGTGTGCCACATGGCACAGGTGTACATGCACAGATGTGCATGTACACAGGTATTCGTTATTTACCATGCAATAGTATTACATGGTAAATAACAAATCGGTAAAGGCTTGTGGCACTGTTTTCAGTGCCACCTACATTTCAAATCACCGATTCGGTAAATTTACAGAATCGGTAAATACCGATTCTGTAAATTTACCGATTCGGTAATTTTTTAGCCCCCTACATCTGGAAATCCAAATACCGGTCGGTAACCGACCGGTATTTGCCATCCTACATCTGGCCCTAGGTCAGTTGGATTGTGACAAGAGAAATATGCAAACTTCTATGCAAACATTTGTGAGCCACCCCGTGATGGTATAGGGCAGTGTTCATATTGTATGTAATTAAAGACTGCAGGTGGAGTACTTATTTCATGCAAAAAATGGTAACCAATATGTTGAAAACAGAACATTTCATCATAATTTGTCATGCCATCATATATTTCCTCAGAAATCAAAACAGTGGAATACTCTAGATCTTCTAGAATTTCCTACACTGTAACAATGTCCTAATCATCGGAGACAGTAATCGGGGTGATAAAGTCATTTAAAGAAATGTGGAATACATGTGGTGTTTGTAAATGTTCAGTAGGACCGAATATATCATAGGATACCCTATTCCAAACAATTCCATCAGGAACTGGAAGAGCAGAAATGTTCACCAGGGAAAAGTCTCTTCACACTTTGTGGGATGAAGAATGAGGTGTTAAAATCAAGGTCATTCATTGTACAGCAGAGAATTGTGGGAGATAGTGTCCATTCAGAATAAGGAAAACGACTGTCAAAAACAAATCCAAAGTAAGAGGTAAAGTATTAAATTGTAAGCCACTGGCACAGTCATGGAAGGACAAAGTACATCTTCTTCTATAGCCAGAGGTAGAATACACACAATCTACCTCATGGAGGTGGAGGTGGTGGTTCTGATAAATCTGAAGGCAAGTCATCAAAGTCGATAAAGTAGCTGGAGGCTGATCAATCTATTTTTTCCAGCTCTGCAGGTTTTGTAGAAATTATAGTAGACTCAAATTGCGTTGAATTGATGTAAACACCATCAGTGAACGGTTTTCGAGTAGAAATCTGTGTTTCTGTACAAGTTATTTGTATTGTTGTAGTTGAAGAGAAGCTTCATTATTTGCTACCCCAGCCAGAGAATAGAAGCTTCATCTCTGATTGTAGCTTCCATTGGGACTTCTTTTATAGTAGTTAGAGGAGACAGGTAACTACTCAGGATTTCACATGGCCTGCTGTGCATAACCAGAGATATAATGTTGTTTGATGAGATAAATTGACACAAATCTCTTGTTTTAGCAACCAGCAAGGAGCGGTTAAAAGTGCAATTATGGTACCCTCGACAGCCAAGACTGGTACAGGTGCTCTGTAAGATGGCCCAAATTAATTCTTGTCTACTATTTGACCCGGACCAGTTCTCCAATCTTGGAGAACCAACTATGAGTTGCTGGTGATTCCTTCATTTCTCCAGTGGCGGTGCATTTTACTTTGGATAACTTCCCAGACGTTATTCAGTTCTTGTAAAACATCCAAACATTAATTGATGTCAAACGGTGTTTCAGCCACCACTGCGCTGGCACTGTCGAGGTCAGGTAGCCATATAACCCCAAACAGGATCTTTTTGGGAGACTGACCACCCAGGTGTTGGACGTTGCGGAGAGGCTTTGATCTACCGCACGGCTGCTGTGCGACCGGCTCCTGCTCCTGTTCCTGGAGGTTTTCCCGGTGTCTTCAGCATCCTGTCATATTGGCACCTCGGGGATTATAACTCCTGCGACTCATCCAGCTGCAGGAGCGGCGGCAGCTGTAGCAGATCTAAGGTGCTGCGGCACTGCTGGTGCCGCTGCTGCAGCGGGGGTCGGACCACTGTGGATCTGTGAACGACTGACTGCAGTAGAGAGTCCAGCAGTGAGTAGTAAGTGGTGAGTGGCAAGTGGCGAGTGGTGAGCGGCAGTTGAGGTAGATTGGTTAGTAAGCTGTGAAGCTGCATAGCCACTGAGCCACAGCCACAGGAATCCTGAAAAAAAAGTCATCAAAGGAGAAAGTGTATAGAGACTTCAACCTTTTTGAGCGCCCACCTACCCCTGTATTGCCCTGCAAGCCTGTTGCCCACAACGCTACTTGCAGCCCGCAGCCCGGATATTAATCAATCAATGAATAAATCAATAAGGATCAAGTGTCTAGAGACTTCAACCTTCTTGAACGCCCACCTACCCCTGTATTGCCCTGCATGCCTACAGCCTACGATGCTACCCGCAGCCCAGAGCCCGAATATTAATCAATCAATTAATTCATTAATAATTAATCAGCATCACCAGCGGAGCCTGTGCTGTGGAGTGTTTTGGTGGTGTTTTCCTTGGAGGTGTTTGGAGGTGTCTTTTGGAGGTGAGTGGTAGCAATCAGTGGGTAAGGGCACCCACTGTTAATGAAGGCCCTTACTTGGTTTGTGATGTCATTTATCTTTGGTTACCTCTTGATATTACCGTCACAAACAGTGGCAAATGTTTTCAATATGTAGTGTGCTTTATATTATTCAATACTCCTTTATCTCCAAGCTCACCCAAAGCACCCGTGTGTCTCTTCACTGGCCTGCTTGATTCTCTAAAAGAGGAAAGCTATATTCATCTTATAGAGGGTGTATTATGAGGTTGGGAAAGGAGCGACCACCTTTCCCTCTTATTAAAAGGAAGAAAGAAATGCAACAAACATCAATATTAGATACATTCAAAATAAAACAGACAGGTGATATACAGTCTCCTAAATCATCTAAGGTCCATATAGTTGGGAAACTGGAAAAGTCGCCATCAAAGTTTGACTTTATGATAGATCCAACTAATGCCATGCTAACATTGCTTACTAACTCATGTGGTCTCCAAACTCCAATTAAATCATTGAGCAGAACAAATATGTCATCTACTAAGCAAGAAGTAAGTGGCCTAGGCCAGCCTGAGATAGATAGGGAAGTTGAGCTCAACTAAGGAACAAGGCAACCACTGGGGTCAAATAACGAATTTAGAGATGTTAACTATTCCTCTTACTGGTCATTTACAACAAGGGGACCCAAACTGCACGAGTCAAGCAATGGGAGATACTCAACAACTACTACCAACTAGGCAACCAATGCCAATAGCAGTGCAAGTGAAAATCAGAAAAGCTAATGGTATAGGGGACCCAACTAATTTGGTCCAAACAAATCAACCTGAGCAAGAAGCATCAAAAGAACTAACTGATGGGGTTAAAATTATAAGGGAAGCCAATACCCCACTGAAACCGGATCTTAATCTGTCTATAACAAATACTGCCCAAAAGCCGGACCAGGTAAAGTTTAATCAAAATAACAGCTCTCAAACTAATATAGACAAATATACCAGCAACCCAGAAACTGTGCAGCGTTGGAGCACTCCTTATCAAAATGATGCTTTGAATAGTAAGCCACAATTAATTAATTCATGTGACGAGGGACATGAACTTCAAGGACCACCAAAAGATGGGTATACGGATCAGTCAACTATAAAAGCGTAATACCATAGCCCAGGTATTCAGGTACAAGGAAGTTGGAACTCAGGAGAAATTTGGTATCTATTCTTTAAAACCTTGCAATTAACTCTGGAGGCTTTAACATATCAGTCCAACAAAATGGAGGTGCAAATAGACCTCTTGAGCGCTATGGCATCCTCTGTAGCCGGAACAGAACAGAAGATAACAACACTAAACAATTTAATAATAAAGGCACAAGCCTAACCAGTATCTATGTTTGCACAGTGTAGTTGTGCCCCACTAATTAACAAACTGGCTACCATTCCTGATGTTTTAAAAACAATAATTGACGATGTAAAAGGGAAATTCTAATATTGGAATTCAACCCAGCAAGATTGACTGCCCCTCTAAAGATACAATGAAACGTAAAGACAATATTGTTGTTAAAAAAAATAGTTGATAAAATGAATGATCAAGAAGTGATAAACCTATGTTCGACACAATCAACAACGATAGACACAGTACCCGAAGTTCATCTATCTAAAAGACAGGGAAAAAAACAACGGAAAGCGAGAAATAAAGTCTCTAAAAGCAAACTGATAGTACAAAAAAGAAGGAGAATTGAAAAAAACAGTCCTCAGAAACGCTGCAAGTGGAGGAATTAAGGAACAGCTGGAAAATAGGCCATCACAATTGGAAACAAAAAGAGCAAAGAGTGAGATTGCAAGAGAGGATGAAACGAATAGAGATTTGTAAAAAAAACCTGGAGGGATATTAAATTACCACAAGATCTGGGAACTGAAAGAAAGAAGTTACATAAACATCAACAATCTTGGTCTCAAACTGTTAGGAATCATAATGGGATTTTAACTGAACATGCTCAAGATGAAAATAGCCTGCAACACATTAAACCAAATAACCCAGATCAAAAAGTGGTAGTTATGCAGGTATTCTTTACACCGGAATATATATCTAGGGGTAATAATGATATTTTGAATCAATGGAAATATATTACAATTGTGTAATGCAGTACCCTCACTGTAGACAATTAAACGTACCGACATAGAATCAATTGAGTTTCTCATAATCACTAATAATAATCGAGAATTGACATTAGTAACTTGGACAACATATACTGCTGCTAGCCTTATTATGCAAGAACATAATCTCTTTCTCGATTTGGGGAAAAAAATAACAACTCCCCTCCAGCCTTCCAATCCTAGCCATTTTGTTTCATCAAATCTACAAAATCATAACCAAAGAAGAGCCGATAATAATAAGAAATACTCAATATTAAAAAACCCCATAGGTATGACCAATGGGCATCTCTTAAGATCATTAGAGGAGAAAAAGGAGACTTATTATTTTATACTGTAACATTTGGCTGGCTAACAGCAGCTCTTCTTAATGTCAGGCAAGATTGACACCTACCAACCGAAGTTCCTTTAAGGGGGTCAACAATCATGAATGAAAGGGTTAGAATATGTTCTTGGAATATAAATGGGGTGCAAGCAAAGATCCAGAAAAGGACAAGCAACTACCCGCCTTGTGCTGTTTTCAAACCATTTGTTTACAAGAGACTTGGGCTTTAGTTCCTTTCAGGTTAGAAGGCTATAATGGCTATTATTCATTGGCCAAAATGGATATCCAAAGTCAAAAGTTTGATCTAATTGTCAAAATACGATACAAGGAACAAAATATAACTAAATCTCTTGTAATAATTAACTTATATATTCACCCCGATATTAGTTCATGTAGATCTATGGCTAACAGTTTGAAAATTATGATATTGTAGCAACTGGACAATGACATCCAACCCGAGATCATTATCACTGGAGATTTTAACATGAATCTGTTTTGGTCTTACATTAGAGATGTTGAAATACACTTCAAGTTTTGAAATACAACATCAAAATTACCTATGGTCAATCCCCACTTTCTCATTAACAATGGACATGAGGGAACAAAAGAACGAAAAAATGGGTAAGCCTTTTCTAAAAGAATTAAAAACCGTAGCTCTAAGAGTGCTAAATGGGTGATTTCTGCAAGATTTGCCAGCTGTATGGACGTTTCAAGCAGGTGATCATAGGTCCAGAATAGATTATACCATATCATTGTTGAACTTATTTCACAAAGTTCTGTCATACCAGATTGAGAGAACAGACGGAAGCGACCATGATCAACAAATAATAGTGTTAAACTTAAATGGTCTAAGATTTGAAAACTATATGACACTTCCGGGAGAAATAATGACAGTAAATTACAAGAAACTTTTTTGGTCCAATAGCATCAAAGATTCAATTACTAATAGTGTGCAGGCAATTGTTGAGCTACATTTCGAAGGAGATTATTCGAATGCTACCAAAAATGGTCCCTCTTTATAAAGGAATTAATTACCAGCCAGTCTCAAAAATATGCTAATAAAGGTCAGTGGAGGAAAAACCCATCATGTTCAATGGTTAAAATATCGTCCGAAAGTCATTTATTAAAAAAAGAACGTAACAGAACCCTAAGATTGGGGAAAAAGTTCTCAGATAATTTAAATTACAGAGTAAAACATAAAAGAATAAATACAAGAAAAACAATTGTTATGGGCGAAAGCTTTATATGCTTGTAAAAAGAGTAATACAAGAGACTTCTGGATTCTAGTTAACAAATTGAATAGAGCTAGTAGAAAATCTACTTCTTCAACAGTAACTGAATCTGAATGGGTATCGTTTATAGATATGCACCTGAATTCTACTCCAAATATGGTTACAAATTCTACTAACTGGGCTGTAAATGGATTAGGAGGAGAAAAGAATACTAACACTATAGTGATAACAGAAAACCAAGTGTGCAAATTAATAAAGAAACAGAGATCCTATGGTGCCCCTGGCCCAAATGGGATTCCCGCGGTGCTGTATAAGGAGAAAGCACCATATTGGTTGTCCTATTTAACACCAGTATTTAATCACACTCTGCAATCAAGATCAGTCCCTGAGTCATGGAAGGGATCTATAATTTCTCCTATTTATAAAAGTAGGGACTGGTCCCTCCCATCTAATTATAGACTAATTACGCGCCAAGATATTGAAGTTAAACTTTTTGCATCGGTTTTGCTTAAGGAGTTAATTGTTTGGGCTTATGAAAAGCATTTAATTCCACCGAATCAATTGGGTTTTGTACAAGGCCAAGGTACAACAACAAATATATTAACATTTGGAATCCTAATGGAAAAGTATAAAACAAAAAAACAGCCACTATATTTATGTTTTGTTGATTTTAAAGCTGCTTTCGACTTTGTGGATAGGCACATTTTATGGAGGAAACTGGATTATTATGGCATAAGTCCCTGCCTTTTAAATGCAATACAATTGTCATATACTGAAACTTGGACAAGAGTCCGACTAGGGAATGGCTCAAGGCGTCCTAGGAAAATCAATACAACTCAAGGCCTAAAACAAGGGTGTGTTTTAGCTCCATATTTATTTAATCTATTTTCATCAGCTTTTACGCCTGCAATGAACAATGAGTTAGCAGACTCACCAAAGCTGGCTGAGAAACAAATATCAAAATTACTATACGCTGATGACGTTGTCCTGCTAAGTCAAACAAAGATAGGGCTGCAGCGATTAATAAACAAAACATTGATGTATTCAATTGAGAATAAAATGACTATAAATTAAACAAAAACAAAAGTAATGGAAGTCAGCACCAAGAAACGGAAGTGCAGCACATATAAATGGTACCACCAAAAGCGGGAGCTAGAAAAAGTTCAATGTTATAAATATTTTGGGATACTGTTTGAGGAGAAAGGATATTTTTCATTCCATAAAATAGAGATGAAGAAAAGAGCCAAAAGCCTACAAGGGGCTTTTCGCTTATTTTACAGCTCCTTGGGAGGCCCAACTTATACCCCATTAAGAAAAGTAATAAAAGTGAAATTGCTCCCGAACCTCACATATGGAAGTGAAATTCTTCCTGGATGTCCCCTGACGCAGCCACATCTCCAGCCACCTGAGGAACCTGCACTGGCTCCCCGTTGACAAGAGGATCACGTTCCGGCTCCTCACCCACGCACTCAAGTCTCTCCACGACCTGGGCCCCAAGTACCTCAACGACTGCCTGACCTTCTACACGCCCACCCGCCAGCTACGGTCCACCAGCCTCGCCCTCGCAGCCGTACCACGCATCCGAAGAGCCACCGCCGGAGGAAGATCCTTCTCTTACCTGGCTGCCAAGACTTGGAACTCCCTCCCCATCCACCTTCGGCTGACCCAGGACCATCTCGCCTTCAGGAAACAACTCAAGACCTGGCTGTTTGAGCAGTAGCATACCCCTCCCCCCAAGCGCCTTGAGACCCTCCCGGGTGAGTAGTGCGCTATACAAATGGCATGATTGATTGATTGATTGATTGATTCTACATTACTAAACAATGCTAATACAAATACATTTAAACATCTGTTTCAGCTTCCACTCAAAGTTTCGCCTGCACAGATCAGGCTGGAATTTGGCTTTTGCAATCAACAATATGCAAGAATGGGTCAGTACGTTAAGACCGGGAAACAAATCAAAACTAATATTAATAACTCAATGTGCAACCTTTTGTGGCAAGAAATGCAACAGAATGAAAAATTGTCTTTCTATAAATATCTGCAAAAAGCTCTTGAAGAATTGTCAATTGCTGTGATCTAGGAAATGTTCTTAACAGTACAAAGTTTTAAGAAAATAATTAATAAATCAGTTAATCATTTATCCCTTTTGAAAGACAAAGAACTGTTCAATAAGAGATCCCACGCATGGATGTTGGTCCAGGAATATACAAGTCTTAAGGCTCAACCGTATTTAGAAATACCATGGTCTGTACAAACCAAAAACATATTTATGAAAGCAAGATTCAGCAACTTACCTGGCTTAAAACATGCAGTGCCTTGGTTGAGACCATCTATGCCGACTATGTGCAGACTATGCAACCTATGGGATGAAAGTATTATGCATTTTGTTTGTATATGTGCAGTAATGATGGTGGAAAGAAAATGATATCTGAAAAACTGCTTAATTGACAGAGGTGTTCGTACTTGCAGACATGCTATGGTAGTTTGGTTTAGACCAATGGATATTTAAATGAACGCCAATTTGACTAAATTGTTAATACTTGTAATAAAGAAGTTGGATGCTTGTGAGTTGACCACAGGAAATGTGGAAGTCTAGAACAACTAAGGATACAATTTAGGACTATTTTCATGAATTTGCACACAATTAAAGAAATATTATTTGATACTATTTATATTAAACCCTGGAAAGATGACAGACTGATGCAATGTTTATAAATTATTTCCAGGTTTCATTTGAGAAAATTAATCTGAGACTTTTAGAAATTTTGGAATTATTTGTCTGTAATTTTAATTGGTGTGTTTTATTAAGATTGTAGCAATTGTAAGATTTTTGTTAATCATGCAAATACATTTACTTGTAGCTGCCTTAAGGGTCTGCTTCTGTGTAGGTAATTGTGAGACCGGAGGATTTGGAGGTAATAGTAGCTACCCCCTTTTTCTTGTAGATGGCTGCGACACATGAAAGGTCACCAACCCAACCCTTAAGCACAAACTAATCAGGCAATTCCCTGAACCCCTCTTCGCAGATATATACCACTGCCCCTCAAAAGGTCAAATAAAAATGGACCTCATCTTTCACACTGTCAGACCAAGCTACTGGATCTCTAACCTAAGAGAAAAACGCCTAATCACAAAGACAACGAAGACAATCCATAGCTGCAAGCTCTCCTTCCTCACCCCGAACCACCTACCCAACCACGGAATCACCTCTGTGACCATTTACTCGAATGGCACAGTCCTGATCCAAGCCAACAACGCCAATCTGGATGTTTTGGACCGCCTATTCCCCTCCCTCCTTGCAAATCCTATCACTCTTGAACCATGCCAGGCACACCAGCCATCTTGATGCTAAACCAAGCCACACCACCCCCCAGGCACCCCCCCAAACATCCCCCACCCCTCCCAAAGGCCCAGGAAAACATAGTCACTGTCCTACCTAACATCACAACCTACTATACAGAAACACGCTCGGTACAAGACTCCCTCCTAGCAGCCCCAACACGCTATAAGGCCGGACCTCAGTCCCCCCACACCCAACCTTCTCCCTCCCCTGTCATGAATAACAGCCCGGCGCAACCCACCCACCGCACCCCCCCACCCCAGCCCATGACTCAAACAGGCATCTCAACCCAATCAGACATCCTAAACGACCACAAAACCCAACATAATCACAACGTCTCCGTAAACCAACTCCCCCTCCCGCAGGAGGCCACACAAGACCGCCTCACCCGCATCAAAAACCAAATAAACACTATAATTCATGGTCTGAACCTTATCCTCACCAACCTCGAGACCCCCCGCAACCCCCACCCAAAGTCCCAACCCGCCCCCCCAGACACGCACGCCCCCGCTAGACCAACCAACTCAACACCCCACACCAACTCACACCCCCTCCCAACGTCCCAGAGCTGGAGACCTAGAAGAGCGGCGAAAGCCATGACCTGGGAAGAGGCGCGAGAACTGGCCGCCTCTTACACAACACCGACCACCCTCCCTACCCAGTCCTCGATACAGGTAGTCACCGGTCTCAGATACGAACACCCCATACGCAAACCCCCCAGAACCCCGATCACCCTCATCACCATTCCCTCCGAACCCAGGAAAAAAGAATCTCCCCAGACCAACTGCTTGCTCATAAACTGCAGATCCGCCACCAAACACTCGACCGAGCTCGCAGAGACCATCCTCAACCACAGCATAGACCTAGCATTCATCACTGAGACCTGGCTTGACGAATCCTCCACACCTATCCTAGATATGCTTGTCCCTCCTGGCTACTCCATCATCAACAAAGATAGGAAGGACCAAAAAAAAAGGCGGAGGGGTGGCTATTATCCACAACAACAACCTCGCAGTGGTCGAATGCGACACCTTCAAATACAACGCCTTCGAATGCCTTACAACCAATATCAAAACCATTGACAACAACCTACTCCAATGCCACGTAATATACCACCCCCCAGGCAACAACGCTATATTCACAGAACAACTGTCAAACCTCATCGCCAACTGCTGCCTCAAAGAGTCCAACACCATCATTCTAGGGGATCTTAATCTCCATTGGAACAACGAGAACAATGCCACTATAAAATCCCAAAACAAACTCCTCCACGCAAACAACCTCTCCCAACACTGCTCAAAAGAGACCCACAACAAAGGGGCAACCCTGGGCGCCATCATCGCCAGGAACGATGCAATCTCTATTGAACACATCCTCCCGGTAGATTGGTCTGACCACCACCTAATCCTATTCCACCTCACACAACAGATCCAGTCCCTCCCCCCAATCACAGCGCCCAGCACGTGGTCCAGGAGTCTATCACAAGTTAACTCAAAAGAACTAGAAGAAAAACTAGCCTCCTCCCTGCCATTCCCCACAGAAGGCCTCTCAACTACCGAACTCATCTCACACTACAACACCACAACGTCCGCCATCCTAGACCAACTGGCTCCCCTAAAACAAAAAAAACCCAGGAACATCCCATCGAGAACCTGGTTTAACAAGGACATCAACGACGAAAGAAGACTCGTCAGAGCCACAGAACGACATTGGAGAAAGAACCCCTCCTTTAGATGCCGCGAGGAACTCAGAGCAATGAGAAGAAGGTACAAAAACCATATCAACAATGAAAAAACAAACTTTTTCTGCAATGCTCTAGAAAAGGCAAAAAACAGACCAAGAGAACTCTTTGATATCATCAAAAAACAAACCTCCAAGCCATCCACGATCCATGGTCAACCCTCCAAAACCCTATGTGACAACTTCGTCTCCTTCTTCAATGAAAAAATAGACAAGATCGAACTATCCCTTAACATCAGCCCTGCCCCGACCACCAACATCAACCTAACTACAACATTCATCACCCCGGGAGACACAACCTCTATCGCCTGGTCCTCTTTCGACCCCGTCCATGAAGCCGAGATCCTCAATCTAATCGCATCCTCCAAACTCTCCTCCCACAACCTTGATCCCATCCCCGCCCAAATGGCCAAAGACTTCAAACTCACCCTTGCTCCGCTCTGGTGTAAAATCATCAACAGCTCCCTAAAATCTGGCATCATCCCGGACTGCCTCAAAATTGGCCAGGTCACTCCCCTCCTAAAGAAACCAGGTCTAGACACCAACGACCTAAACAATTTCAGACCAGTCTCAAGTCTACCCTTCCTAGCCAAAATCCTAGAAAAGTGCGTACTACGCCAACTCAACAACCAGCTCGACAACATCGACCTTCTTGATCAAAACCAACCAGGCTTCAGAAAAGGCTACAGGACCAAAACTGCAATCCTGAACATAGTAGACGACATCCGCAACTCCCTTGACTCGGATCAGTGCTGCATACTCATCCTCCTTGACCTGTCAGCGGCGTTTGACACGGTTGACCACAAGCTCCTCATCAAGGCCCTCAAAGAACGAGTAGGTGCGGACGACAGGGTCCTGAAATGGTTTGTCTCATTCTTTCAGAACCGCTTCCAAAGAGTAAAAATAAAATCCTTCACATCCGACCCTCTTCCAGTGACCAGAGGGGTCCCCCAAGGATCCGTTCTTTCCCCTCAACTGTTCAACATATACATGGTCCCTCTCACCATCATACTGAAGAAAGCTAACATCCCTTTCCATCTATACGCGGACGACACACAGATCTACATAGAAGCTACTTCCTATAACGACATTCTAAGGCTCAACAACACTCTAATAGAAATCCAAGACTGGCTAGGGTCGAATCACCTCAAACTCAACCAAGGAAAAACCGAGATCCTCCTCATCTCCAACAAAGACGACAACCCCCAAATGACCGAATGGGTGAAAGCCATTGACGTTCTCAAAGGAAATCTCACCCTGACCAACTCAGTAAAATCACTTGGAATCACCCTGGATCATAAACTATGTCAAACCACATCAAGATCTCCACGAAAAGTGCCTTCCTTAACCTGAAACTCCTCAATAAAATCAAACCACACATCCCACAAAAAGATCTCCAACAAGCCACCCAAGCACTGGTCCTGTCCAGACTGGACTATGGGATCGCAACCCTATCCGGCACAGCCATATCCCACTTAGCGCCACTGAAAAACACCCTCAATGCAGCAGCCAGAATGATATCAGGTGCAAGGAAATTTGACCACATATCCCCCGCACTCAAAGATCTTAAATGGCTCCCAGTGGAAATGCGCGCAAACTTCAGAACGGCCTGCCTAACACACAAAGCCCTACACACAGGGAAACCGGAATATTTAGCCTCCAAGCTAAAAAAAGCGGGCCAATCAAGAAATCTCAGAAGTTCAAACTCCCTACTACTCACCCCCCTGAAAACCCGGAAACAAAAAAACGCCAGCCGCTCATTTGCTGGCAACGCCCCAAAAATTTGGAACTGCATCCCAGTGGACATCAGAACTACCCCCTCCTTTCCTTAATTCAAGAGTCGTCTAAAAATCCTCTACCTCAACCGCGCGTTCCCAAACTCTACCTCAATAGCGCAACATGGAACTCGCACTACCTCGAAAACACAACCTCAAAACCACCCCCCAGGCGGAAGATCACTATGCTAATCTCTGAATTTATACGAACCCTGTTTATGTTATACTGTACTTTTTTCGCACTTGTTTTTCCTGGACTGAATGTAAAGCCCTCTGATACCCTTGGGTCTGGCCAGCGCTATAGAAAACTCCAAATAAAAATAAAAAAAATAAACCAACCCATGTTTTCTTCAGGAGAATAGCCTCTTTCATTGCAGCTTTGGTTTTTGTGGGAGTATAAGAGCTCACTTGAGGATTTTTTGGCATTTTATTGAGTGATTGAATCCCTTAATATTAAGGAAGAGTTCCTTAATGTTTTGCATCAAAGTGAGGAATGGTTCATATCAGAAGTGTCCTGGGTAGGTTAGCAGCCAGCGTTAGGTGGAGGGGTGGGGAGGGGAGGGGAGAGGAGTGAGGAAGGGAGGGGAGTGTGATGGGTAGGAATTGAGAGGGGTATGTGGGGTGGGAGCCAAGGGAGGGGTGGTGGGTTGGGGGGTGAAAGAGGATAGAATAGGAGAGAGAAGGAAAGAGAGGGAGAGAAAGAAAGTATGCAGAGGGGGAAAAATAGATAGCATAAAATTAGCGTAGAGAGTAATAAGATAAGTCTGAGTATTCGGATGGGGTATATAGAAATACCTATCTGAGGATGGATAGTGGAGGCCGTGAGAGGTCTAGCCTAGGACCAAGGGGCTTGGGGGCACAGCCTTAGAGAAGTTTTAAGATAGATTATAGAGGAATTTGACTGTATCCAAGTGTGGTGTGTACATTCTAGTAATAGAGGAGGCAGGAGCCATAAGGGATTTGGTGTATCCAGAATGATAGATTTTAAAGGATAAAGAAGGCCAAGTGTGTCAGTATAGTGAGAGTGGCAGTTTGCTCATCAAAAATACAATATTAAGTAAACAATGTTAATAAATGAGTAAACTGAGAATTATCCAAGGGTATCTTGATTGTCAGTCATCGTGTAAGCTGGGAACCAACACTTTTAATGACCACAAAAACAGTTTGCATAAAAGGTTTGGGAGAATTAGAAATCAATAGGGTGATGGTTACTAATTGGTAGTCTTTGTTAATTGTATGCTAGAATGTGATGCAGAGATGGAGGCGTACATCTCTTTGTGGGAGTTCGAAGTTGCAGTTAGACCGGGATAAGCGAGTGTTAGTAGCAAGCAACAACATTGTGCGAACAAGTATATCAATTTGAAGCAGATGAAGTACCAGCCCATAAATAGGCTAGGCTTTCTGGAAATGCTGCTAGGTAGAGGATGTTGAGGAGAATAGAGAGAATTATCTGAACGGATCACTGGTTAGTGGTTATTAGCAGAGTAGCTTGGTTACAGAACATTCCGGTGGGTCATTAGGAGCTCTTTTTCAGACCTTGAATGTCCACAATTTCGGAGTCCAAGTCTTTGAGAATCCTCAAAGATGTAGACTTTTTCGTTGAGGGTTGTCGTCACTCACCCAAGGCCAATGAAGATAAATTGTATCAATAGGACCTTAAGAGCTTGACACTGGACAATAATGATTTTCTTTTTTGGCAGTGCATTTAGAACATCTTGGTAAATCCCAATGGAGATGCCTTGCCATTTGATCCTTTGTATCTTGTAGGAGCTATCTTGGGGTCAGGCAAATGCTGAGGATTCCCCTGTTTGCTGTAACATGTGACACACATAGTTGCAATGATAAAAAGCACCTAAGATGTATCTGGGGCCTATCAGGTGTAGAGTGGCTAATTTTGGTGAGTTTAGGATGCAGTTGGCAGTGTCTATGCAACCAGAGTAGCAATTCATTCGTATGATGTCCTGACTTTAGCCATTTTGTAGTCAGGCAGACTGAGATCAGCTCAAGACCACTGCACGGAAAAAAGGTGCTGCCTTACTTAAAGCAGTACAATGAGTGCATCATCAGTGGCACCGCATGTTAGTCGATCCAGGAGTCATCTTAGATAGTTATTACAACCACTGGGTAGTTGGGGAGAGCTGATGCTGTCTTCAGGGGTGGTGGCACTCACAACCTAGGGGGCCATCTTCCTCGGACGGATCCTATTAACTCTGAGCAACAAGTAGCCTACTTCAGATAGATTTTGTTTGTAATATCAGGAAAAAATAAAAGCGGTAGAGAGAAATACCAATTACAATAAATAAGCACCCTTGAACATACATATAGTAAAATATTAAAATAAAGAAGATGAGGATGTGGCCAGGACCTCTAACTAAGAAGGAAAAGATTGAGCGAGCAAACTTACTAAAACGCTACAGTGTACCATGCCATGGAGGTAGTTTCATCTATGCATTGCCATGAAGGCAGCGATTCTGTAGCTACCTGGACCTGCTTCCTTGGCATGTGGTGGGGACATTGTCCTAAACATGAAGAAGAGAGCTTCTAAGTAGAAAAAACACAAGAGAATGGAGCAAAATCAAGAGGATCAGAGCAACTCCAAATTGTGAACAAATATTTGGGAAATAACAAAAGGTTATTATATATAACACTGGGCGACCCCTGGTCCACCGACCATCTACCGCTTCTCCAGCACTGCTCTCCGAGCAATGGTCCCAGGACTCTGCAGCATCCTCTGCAACACCTGTTTAACAAAAGACACCGAAGGAGATTTCTACTGCCTCCACTGCCACTTCTCCTGCAACTCCATGGAACCACAGGCTTCTGCAAAGGCCGCCGACACCAGCCCAAATTTCAATGCATGCTACTCAACGTCCGTTCCCTGACCTAGCGCGCCATAGAAAACTCTGGGACATCATCACCACCACCAGCCCTGAAGTAGTGTTCCTAACAAAGACCTTGCTCAAACTCAAACAGGGTACACAATGACCCACAGACACCAGCCAGGCAGACCCAGAGGAGGATTTGCCATCATCCACAAGGACACCATCAGGCTACCACTTCTGATGAAGACCCCCTCTCCTGACGTGGAGCACCCCATCTTCCACCTCCAAGCCAATGCCAAGTTAACCATCAAAGGTACCCTTTTCTACAGACCACCAGGACCGGACCCCCTTCCTGCAACACAGTTTCTGATATCATTGCCCCCCTTACCTTGGAATCCAGACATTACCTCTTCATCAGGACTTCAATTTCCACCTCCAAAACCCCTCATACACCAACTCATCCACCCTGCATGACTCCATGAACAACCTGGGCCTCAACAGATCATCACCAACCCCACGCACATTGTTGGACACACCCTCAACCACATGTTCAAGTCCAGTGACGATATCTGGTTCAGCCACACTACCGAGCTCACCTAGACGGACCACAGCATCGTCCATTTCACCATCGCTATCACCCAACAGGACACTGTCCTCCCACCCCCCCAATGACCAGCTGCAGTTGGAACACCATCAATGAATCCCAATGGAAAACTGCCCTCAACACCACCACCACCCGCACATATCCAACAACACCAATCAAGTAGCTGTGCACCTCTCCAACTATCACCACTAGTGCCGACCTAATCACACCCATCAAAACTCTCAGCAACAGAAGAACCAACAAGCACGCCAACTGGTTCACCCATGAACTCAAAGCAGAAAGACACAATTGCAAACCTCTGGAGAGATGCTGGTGCACCAGCAGAGACCCAGATGACGACCTAGCCTTCAAAGAGCCCTCAAATCCTGTCACCATGCCATCAGAGAAGCAAAGAAAGCAACACTCGCCACCCACCTCCAGTACACCAACTGCACCAAGGAACTATTCAACATCGTCAGAGAATTCTCCTCCTCAGATGCTGTTGAAAACACTATCCAGCCCTCACAGTTTTTCTGTAACTCACTCACCAACTTCTTCCACACCAAGATTGCCAACATCTACAAAAACTTCAAACCCCAACCACCTCAGCTGGACATTACCGCTCCCCCACCAATCTTCTGCCCCACTTCCTGACCGACTGTACACCTCTAAGCACTGAAGCCACGTCATCCATCATGTCCTCCATCCATTCCAGAGCTCCTACTGACCCCTGCCCCACCACGTCTTCAACCTCGGACACAAAAAATTGGATCTCCACTCACAAGCATCATCAATGTGGCATTCAGCTCTATCACCATCCCGGAAACCTGTAAGCACACTGAAGTTAAACCACTTCTGAAAAAAGCCCACAGGGGACCCATCTGATCCCAAGAACTACCACACAATCTCTCGCCTCTCCTTCCCAGGCAAGGTACTGGAGAAAACATTCAACCACCAACTCACAAACCACCTGGAAACCAACCATGTGCTTGACCCTGCTAAACCACAGCACATCAACCACCTTATCACCACCACAAGCGTCGTAAGAGCCATCTTTGACCGTGGTGAGTCATCCTAATCCAAGGACACCCTCAAGCTGCTATCCTCTTTTCTCCCCAGACACACTCAGAGAATCTGCCTCCCGTCGTACACCTCCAACCGAAAGAGCATCATCTGCAGCATACCTCAGGGCTCATCACTCAGCCCCACACTGTTCCTCATCTACATGACTCCACTGGCACCCATCGCTTGCAACCACAGCCACAACATCATCTCCTACACCAATGACACCCATCCTCATACTCTTCCTCACCGAAGACACAGACACCACCAAAGGGAACTTCCATAACACCATGGCCTACATCGCGGACCGTATGAGAGCCAACTGCCTCAAATTCGCCACCCAAAAAACGAAGTTCTTCTCTTAAGAAGAACCCCATAACCTTAGGGTGATTCCTGATGGTCCCCAGGACCCACCTCCACCACCCATGCTCGCAACCTAAGAATCATCCTCAACAGCAAACTCTCCACTTGGCTTCCGAACAACTCGGTTTCCTCCACCTGCTTCAACACCCTCAGAATGTTCCAGAATGTCTTCAGATAGATCCCAACCGACACCAGAACAAGCATCATTCAAGCCCTCATCACCAGTTGACTTGGCTATGTGAATGCCCTCTACTTCAGAAATACCACGCACCTCCTTAATTGCCTCAAAACATTCCAGAATGTAGCAGCAAGAATCATCCTGGACCTACCCAGACAATCCCAAATCACCCCCCACCTCCGTAGCTTGCACTGGCTCCCCGTCAAGAAGAGAAGCTACTTCAAGTTGCTCATGCACTCCTACAAAGTCCTCCACAACATAAAACCAGAATAACTGAATAACCGCCTGACCTTTCATCAGGCCACCATATACCTGTGGTCGGCCACTCTGGCCCTCACCACCATCCTCCTCATTCATAGTACCCGAGCCAGAGGACACTCCTTCTTCCACCTTGCAGCCAATGCCTAGAACGACCTCTCCATCCACCACTGAACATCTACTTCCCTCAATGACTTCAGGAGTAGGCTCGACCTGGCTGTTCAAGTAGCTCCACCTCACACAGGCACCTGGATACCACTCTGGGTGATTAGCATGTTCTACAAGTTCTGATTCATTGATTGATAACTTGGTAACTATAAACAAAGGAAGCAAAACAACATAAAATAATATCCCTTGTGTATAAGTTATGGCGTGCCTAGGGCATCCACCTTACAAGAAAAACTAAGAGTGGGAAAAACAAATAAAGGGTTCTATTTTTCATGTATCTCATTCAGCTTCAGACATGGGTTGCCTGTCCCTGGCATCCGGTTATCCTTAAAATGGAGATGCTAATCACAATGAGAGACTAGAAAATCAAAGAAAGTTAAGCAAATGAAATAAAAAGTAGTCTGGCAGTTTTGAGTTTAAGATGCCTACTCAATATATAAATAGAAATGACAATACCAAGAAACAATGTAGTGTAAGGAAACAATATAGATCAAAACAAATAATGTGCTCTCGTACCTGAAAAAAGTAGTTGATGATGGGGTTCGGCCCCCAGTTTAGAAGTAAATTACGGCTCAAGCAGAATGAAGGCTATAATGCACTTTCAGCTTCTGAAGAGTCTTAATATTGAGGTATTCCTGCAAGAAAATGCATTTTCTGCCCCTGCATGTTGTGCTTTTCAATCCCTTCAGTCACCACTTTCCCAAGTGCCACCCACCCCAAAGTTTGTGTATAATCACCTCCCCTGTGACCATTTCTTCCAGAAAAGTTCTTAAATCTGTACATCTGGTTCATGAACCATGAAATATTTGATGGGAGAGCAGCATCTCAGCCAATTCGATGTGATCTTAAATGTGTATTTTGATTCATTTTTTCATTTATTTTAATTTAATTTTATTTAAGGAGTTTTATATAACACTGGCCAGACCCGAGGGTATCAGAGCGCTTTAAAACAGATTATAATGCATGAAACCAAAAATAAGGCATAGGTATACAAATTGGTTCATAGCGTCCCGGCGTGTGATGCTACAAATGAGGTAAGGCAGTCCTGGGAGACTCGCACCCTGTGATGAACGGAAACCAATTACAGGGAGGGGGGTAACGAGGCATAGGGGCACTTGGAGGTGGTAAATGATGGTGTTGCAGAAAGTCGGCAAGTGTCCAACAGCGAGGGTTAACTGTTCGGTAAGGCACAGTTGAGACAGAGGTCTCTTAGGAGATTTTTTATTTTTTTCAAAGGACAGGATAGTCCTAATGTGTGCTGGGAAGGAATTCTAGATTTTGGGTGTGTTTCCAGTAAAGGATGGTGCGGGGGCCTTTTGTTTGCGTCTTTTCATAGGGGTGAGCAGTAGGGAGTTGGAGCTCCTGAGGTTCCTTGTCTGGCGGGCCTTATTGAGTTTGGAAGCCACATATTCCGGTTTCCATGTGTGGAGGGCTTTGTGTGTGAGGCAGGCAGTTCTGAAGCTGGCACGCATCTCTACTGGGAGCCATTTTAGGTCTTTGAGTGCAGGTGCAATGTGCTCAAATTTCCTGACTCCGGTGACCATTCTGGCTGCTGCGTTTAGAGTAGTTTTGTGGGGGCCAGGTGGGATTTCGCTGTACCAGTGAGGCTAGCATTTCCATAATCAAGTCCAGATATCACCAGGGATTGGATGGCTTGTTTGAGGTCTTTGGGTGGGATGAAAGGTTTTATTTTGTTGAGAAGCTTCAGATTGAGAAAGGCACTTTTTGTGGAGTTCTTGATATGTCTGTCCATGTGCAGTTTAGGGTCTAGGGTGATTCCTAAAGATTTTATGGAGTTGGCTGGGGTGAGATAACCATTGAGCGCATCGATTGCTTTGATCCATTCCATGGTTTGGGGATTTTCTTCTTTGTTGGAGATGAGGAGTATTTCGGTTTTGTCTTGGTTGAATTTGAGGTGGTTTATGGCTAGCCAGTGTTGGACTTCTTTGAGAGTGTTGTTAAGTCCCTGAATATCGTCAAAGGAGGAAGTTTCCAGATAGATCTGGGTATCATTTGCATAGAGGTGGAAGGTGATGTTGGCTTTTTTAAGTATGGAGGTGAGGGGTTCCATATAAATGTTTAACAGTTGAGGGGAGAGCACTGATCCTTGTGGGACACCTCTGTTGACGGGGTGTGAGTCGGATGTGAAGGATTTAATTTTTATTTTTTGAGAGCGGTTTTGTAATAAGGAGGAGAACCATTGTAAGACCACCTGCTCTGTCTTGCAGAGCCTTGATGAGTAGATTGTGATCCACCGTGTCAAAGGCTGCTGGTAAGTCCAGGAGGAAGAGTAGGCAGCATTTGTTATTATCTAAAGATTTATGCATGTTGTCCACGATGTTTAGGATCACGGTCTCGGTGCTGTAGCCTTTGTGGAATCCCGATTGGTGTGGATCTAGAAGTTTGAGGTTGTCAGTGTGCTGCGTTAGTTGTGAAAGAACACATTTTTCAAGGATTTTAGCAAGGAGGGGGAGGTTGGAAACAGGTCATAAGTTGTTCAAGTCATAGGTGTCAAAGCCGGATTTTTTTAAGGAGAGGTGTGACTTGGCCGACTTTGAGGCAGTCGGGAATGACGTCGGAACTCAAGGAGCTGTTTGTGATCTTGCACCAGAATGGAGCTATGGAAAGTTGCAGTTTTTTGGTCAGTTGGGTGGGTAAAGGGTCAAGTGCATGAGAAGCGTGTTTGCAGGTGGCGATCAGTTTTGAGAATCTCGTTTTCAAGTACGGGTTGAAGGATTTCCAGGATTTCGCAGGGTATTTGCATGTGTTGGCTTCGGTTTCTGGGAGAGGGTTAGTGCATGAGGGGTTAGGGTTGATGTCATGTGAAAGCTCAATCTTGAAGATTTAGGGCCAGATGTAGGTAATCACATATTACCGATTTCTAAATACCAAATTTTACCGATTCGGTATTTAGGAATCGGTAAATGTGATGTAGCTAATGATTCGGTAAATATTACTGAATCGGTAATATTCTGTATTTACCGATTCGGTATTTTACCGATTCGGTATTTAGGAATCGGTAAATGTGATGCAGCTAATGATTTGGTAAATATAACCGAATCGGTAATATTCTGTATTTACCAATTCGGTATTTACCGAATCGGTAATTCCCATTCTTTCCTATGGGCCTGGAGGCCCATAGGAATAAATAGGAATTACCGATTCGGTAAATACCGAATCAGTAATAAGGGGAAGACTAACAAGGGTGGCAGGGTGTCAAGTTGACACCCTGTTGCACCCCTGAATAGTGCATGGGTGCACATGTGGCATCACATACATGCCCTAAGGGCATGTATGTCTGCCACATGGCACTGTTAAAAAAGCCTAAAATTGCTTTTTTGACTGTTTTTGATGTTTACCACCAACTTGTAGTTGGTGGTAAATAACTAATCCTTAAATGAGGAATGCACTCACTTGAGTGCTCCCTACATTAGGGATTCGGTAAATTACCGAATCAGTATCTTAAGGATTCGGTAATTAACCGATTCCTTAAATTACTGATTCGGTAAATTACCGAATCCTTCAATTTGGCCTCCTACATCTGAAAAGCCTAATGCCGGTTGGTAACAGCCGAAATTCGGTAATTTCGACCGTTACTGACCGGTGTTAGGCTACCTACATCTGGCCCATAGTCTTTAAAGAAGTTGGCGAAGTTGTCGCATAGGTCTTTGGAGGCTTGGCCAGGGGCAGCTGAGTGCTTGGATGTTTGTTGTCTGATGATGTTGAATAGTTCTTTCAGTCTATTTTTCGCGGAGTCCAGGGTGGTGCAGAAGAAGGTGGTTTTTTCGTTGTTAATGTGCTTTTTGTATTTCCTTCGGGTTTCCTTGAGTTGCTCGAGTAGGAAATTGGAGGGGTTGTTCCTCCATAGTTGTTCTGCTGCTTAGTTGTCTTCTTTCCGCTTTGATGTCAAAGTTGAACCATGATCTGGATGGAATGTTCCTATTTTTTTTAGTTTCAGGGGGGCTACTTGCTCAAGGATGGAAGTCATAGTAGAGTTATAATGAGTGGTGAGTTCCGTTGTAGAAAGATCGTCCGAGGCGGTAGGCAGGAGTGAGCATAACTGTCTTTCAAAATCCATCGAGATCTGTCTAAGATTTCTCGTCCATTTGGATGGGGGGTTGAAGATTAATTGGTTGATTGAAGTGGAAGAGGATAAGGTGGTGGTCAGACCAGTCGACAGGTAGGATCTGATCAATTTTGGTGGTGTCCCATTGGGAGATGATGGCATCAAGGATCACTCCTTTGTCGTGGAATGGAACATGATTCTTCTACTCACTAACATATAATTTGTTTTAATTTTTCAATATTCTATTTAAAAGAAATCTTTTTTTTTAATAGTAAAAAAACAATCCACTTCACCAATCATGCTGGCACAGGGTAAGGAGATTGTCGCACAGAAATAATGACATATTATCGCCCCCCCCCCCCCCCCCCTTCTCTTCCCTGACAAGGGATACGGGCTCACAGACTCAGCGCCTTTATGAACCATCCAGTCCTGGCATACTATTTCACATTTGTTTTCTCTTGATGGTGTATTGCTAACCATATTCAGGTCTCCGACCTTTTAATCTCTGTAGGCTCTCCAGTCTCCCCACAGTTTCCCAATTCTTGGGGCAACCTCTAGCAATATAGACTTCTTGCTCCGCCCTTTGACACCAGTCGAGAACCCTCTCTCAGTCTTTGACTTTTTATATATGCGCTGCACCCCAGGCCCTTGCTATATTTTTTTTGCTACCCCCACTGCCATTCTGAGCCAGATCTCCTCTTTGGACCACGGACAATCTTGTTCTCTTTTTATTCCTAGGAGTAGCCACTTAGGCTCCACGGGGACCACCAGGCCTTGTCACCTTCGCCATCACTGTCTCGACTTGTGACCGGTAGTGCTGAATCTATTGACAGTTCTAGATGACATGAAAAGAAGAATCCTTCTCTGCCGCAGCCCCTTCTACACAACGAGGAATCTGTCTTTTCCATTTTATGCAAGAGGGTCTGGTTATAATATACTCTGTGAAATATTTTAAGTTTAATGAACCTAAATTGCACTCTGATAATTGGCGGGGGCATGAAGGGCTTCCATCCAGTCATCATCGTCCAGTGTCTCACCCAAGTCACTCTTGCATACTAGCTTCAGGGGACCTATGAGATCGGATGAGTTATTTATTAGTTTGTTATAAATTAACAATATACCCTTTTTTGTCAGAGGTTCTGTCAGTATTTGGTCCTCCAGTGGTGTGGCTTCAGGCAGTTGTTCCCTGGAGGGCAGGTGGCAGTGTAGTGCGTGCCCTAACTGAATGTGTTGGAAACATTCTGATTCTAGTAGATTAAAGTTTGTTTGCAGGTCAAGGAACTTTGGGGCATATTATCAAGCCTGTGCGATAAAATTATCGCCGCTTTATCGGCCGAAAACGGCCGATAAAGCGGCGATAATGGGCTTGATAATATGCTCTATGGAATTCCAATCGAAGCCCATGTTAGATGTGAAGACATCTAACATGGGCTTCGATTGGAATTCCATAGAGCATATTATCAAGACCATTATCGCCGCTTTATCGGCCGTTTTCGGCCGATAAAGCGGCGATAATTTTATCGCACAGGCTTGATAATATGCCCCTTTATGTAGGTGTGGTTGTTCCAGACGTCTCCCAGATGCTCTATTCCAATTAGTCTCCACCCGCAAAATCCATGCAGCCCTCACACTTCCGGCAGAAGTGCACTACACCACAGTAGTGTCCATGCTGTCAGTCTCCCTTTTCAGTCCAGGTACTTAGTGGCAATATGCCACACATCTATTGCCACATGTGTGTGTTGGGGCCGGTCTTCTCTTTTTTTGATTGGCTTATAGTAAGTTCTCGTACCCTCCCGGGCCCATGCCCATTCTGTCCACCCTATACGCTGGGTCCAGTTGATCTGCATAGACCCAGTCATTAATTACTAGTCATTGTGAGGCTCAGTAATATTTTTGAATATCTGGGACTGTCAGTCCCCCGTCGTATACCCCATTTTGCAGCTTACCTAGGGCAATTTTTGGGACACCCCCTTTCCAAAACAAATCACAGACTACTTGGTCTATACTCTTAAACAGTGCCTGTGGGATCTTGTATGGTGTGTTTTGCATCACATACAGTAATCGTGGGAGGGCCATTATTTTGTAGAGGGCAGCTCTGCCTACTAGTGTTAGTGGCAGGGACTCCCAATGTGAGACATCCACTTTAAGTTGCACGAGTTGCGAATCTAGGTTTCGCCTGTGAAAGTACATTGGGTCATGGGTGACGTATATCCACAGATATTTGAATCCACCTGTGCTCAATGGGGCCAAACAACTGTGAGGCAGGCGGGGGGAGGGGTTCGCCTGATAGAGGGTATAATACTGATTTTGTCCAATTAATATAGCCCGATTGTTCCCCAAATATATGGAACACCTGCATTATTCTGACAATGGATTGCTGGGGTCTGGCTATAAACAATAGGAATTTTGTTTGCATAGAGGGTCATTCTTTCTTCCCAGCCTCCAAAAGCAGGTATGCCCCAAATTAGAGGATCTCGGACGATCCATGTTGCTAATGGTTTAAGTGCAAGGGTGAATATCATAGGGGATAATGGATACCCCTGTCGTGTGCCTCATGAGGTGGCGCTGTTTACCCTTACCCTGGCCATTGGGGTACCGTGGCCTAACCCACCCTCTGAATTTAGGGCTGAAGCCCAGTCTCGCCAAGACCACAAATATGCAATTCCATTCAACTGAGTCAAATGAAATGTTGGCGTCCAAAACCATGGCGATCATTTGTGAGTTTCCGCAGGATTGAGTCAGGTGGAGCACCCTGTAGAGCCGCCTCAAGTTTAGTCGTGTACTCCGGCCGGGAATAAATCCTGCCTGGTCTGGGTGTATAATTGTGGGCAGGACCACCTGTAGTCTCATTGCTAAGATCTTCGCCAGTGCCTTAACCTGTGCATTAAGTAAGGAAATTGGTTTGTATGAACTACACTCGTTTTGGGACTTCCCTTCCTTATGTATTGTACCTATTCTTGTTATCCTTTGATCTAGTGGGAGACAGCCCACATTGAGTGTTTCTTGGAACATTGCTAGCATTGGTTAAACTACCAATCCCGCCAGACCTTTTTGAAGCTCAATTGATATCCCATTGGGTCCCTGGTCCAGTGGCAGCGCCGGAGCTTTGAGGAAGTCAAAAAGGCACTGCGATCCAAGGAACTGAAATACATGATGCTCTACCCCTCTCAACTGAAAGTAATCGCAGATCTAAAAACTGTACATTTCACAATTCCTGAGTAAACATGGGACTGGCTCGAAGGATGGCGAGTGGTAGGCAGAGGCAGGACAGAAAGAAGGACATGGTTAAAGACCTTGGCGGGGCGATTGGAAAACATTCACGGTCCACATCTCCATGAGAGGCACACGTGAGAGCCAAGACTGCCAGACTTAGTGGGTGTAATCAACCCAAACTTAGCACCGAAGTGATGGTATGGTGAGATGGAGGTGGGGCTGCAGCGCCACCCGCATAGCTGAACATGGGGGAAATATCTCAGGTAACATCTGCCAAAGCCTGGTCTTAACTCCTAACATTGAGAGGAAGCCTTCCTACCAAGTCTGGGGATGACATCCGCAGGGCTATGGACTGGGTGGCGGCACCACATCCTTTGACTAGGTGCTAAGTTGGGGTACTGCCACTGGACCTGCAGGCTAAAATCTGGAAAGAAGTAGATTGTTGCATTGTCTGCATGTAGGTCCCCGTGTGCCCACACTGCTTGAAGGATTGTATCTCAATCCCTATAGTTCAGTATTCGGACAATGATAGTGAGTGGGGGCCCCCGTTTTTGGCGGCGGGCCAAGCACCCTATGGGCCCGCTCCACTGAGAAGAGGGTCGAAAGGAGCTTCGGTTTCAATTTATTCAATATCAAGTCGTCTAAGAACAAGTCCAATTTGGGGCCTTCTGAGCCCTCTGGGACACCCATATGTCTGATATTATTGCACTAAGCCATTTCCTCCTGGTCTTCTAGCCTGGCGAACATGTGCATACTTTGTTTGGTGAGGCTTTGTTTGGTAAGGCTTTGTACCTGTTCTTCCAGGCATGTAGTTGTGGGGAGTAGTCCATTTATTTGTGTTTCCCCTACTGCCACCTTCTCAAACATTTAGTGAAAGTCCGCGCATAGCATGTTAACATCCACTGTTACAGCATCTAACTTTGGCTCAATCGGGGCTATGGAGCTCCTAATCTCCTGGATGACAGCCATTATTGTGCGGAAGGAAGGTTCGTCATCTGGACGCTGTTCCGCCTGCAAGGTCATCGTCTTGATCCGCTGGGCTGTTGATCCACGCACCGTCATCTTTACTGTGTATCTGTCCAGGTTATTCTGCTGTGCAGTTTGTTTTAGGTCTGCCCTTCGACATCTCAGGAGGCCCACTCCTCTTTCTATTGCTTCTCTTTTGCTGTAATGTGTTCTTATCGTGGCTGCCCCTGGTCCCAGAGGTCCGGCAATCAAGGATGTGTGCGCCTTGCAAGGGACTTGGGCCGCGTCCCGGCCCTCCAACATTTGAACTTCAGTGAGGTTGTTCAAGGCCCCTAACAACTTTTTCAGGGCCAGGCCTGCACAGCCGCCATTCCTCCTTGGGCCCAGAGCTACTCTTTATTCTTCCGCTCGGGTGTGGACTTAGGCTGCCATTAAAGACTTCAAACACTGCTTCTGCCATTCTGTTGGTATGTCATGGGTGTTCACCCTATTTCAGCCTAATATGGCATCTGTGGCTGAGGTCAGGAAAGTAGGATCTCTGAGGGAGAGGATTTCGGCCCCCAACTCTCTGTACAGTGTCTGGCGGTAGACCGGCAACTTCGCAGGACGTGCCACTGTTCTGCCCCCTCCGGCCAT
Organism: Lissotriton helveticus; assembly: GCF_964261635.1. NCBI lineage: Eukaryota > Metazoa > Chordata > Amphibia > Caudata > Salamandridae > Lissotriton > Lissotriton helveticus. The sequence continues at coordinate 1,374,650,862 of NC_136069.1, read as the reverse complement.
CCATCTGTTATGGATCAATTAATAGTGGGGGTGAGGTATGCACCAGGAGGAACCACCCACTGACAGCAACCCCATCCTGCACTCACCACTCATCGCAGGATGGTAGCGCCCGCTGGGTCTGCGCCACACAGGCCGGCCTCTACCTAAGCTGAGGGTTGCAGGACCTCTCCCATGGGCAGACAGGAGTGAGGTAAGTGCTCCCAGGCCACGTCCTCCTCCCCCCTCCAGCTGGTCTACGCTGCTAGACCTCTTCTTTTCAGGGCATACCTCGGCCCCTTGCCATCTCTCACAGGCATGGCCCCGGGGCTCCAACTCCACCAGCCGCCAGGCAATGGTATCCGGGCAGACTTCCGTCTAGCCCAGCATCGGATCTCAAGGTGCTTCAGTCTCTGTCTCTTGACACCAAGGGGGAAGGCGCACAAAGGAGTGATCCCCCCTGATCTCAGTCGGTTGGCCAATTCCAGCCTGCCGCCGGTGTGAGTGATCGCATCCGATGCCGCCTCACTGCAGCTCCTCAGCTCCAAAGTCTTCAAATAAATTGCCTGGGCAGGTTACATTATCTGTCTGCCAGGTCTGTTGGTCCGTTTGAGCAGAATATTCTAACGGATATTGGGGGATTCACTCCGAGCGGCTCAGGGCCTCCCTAGATTGCAGCCATTTCCTTCGGCAGCTATCCAAGCCTCTTTTTGTTTTCAATATTTTCAATAACTTCTGAAAGGCGTACTCCAAATCATTTGCACTTAAAAAATCTGTATTTTGGGTTTCAATTGGAAGCTTAATTATTGAGGTAACACCTTTACCATATTGACCAATCTGCATGAAACATTCTATTACCCTTTTTATGTGCATATTCAGAGGTAGAAATGTGTCAGTGGTCCAAAAAGCGTTTTCCCAAAGTAAGGCTCGAACAAACCATAACTCCACAATCAGTGATGATATGTTGTTAAGTGACTCCTGTAAGTACTGGCTGAAACGTTTAATCATTAGGAAAATTGCATTTTCGATAAATTATAAAGAAGCTTTCTAAAAGAAAAATGTATACCTGCAAGTGAGTTTACTTGCAGATATGTTTGAACAATTGTAAAGATGTAGGAACGTTATAGGCACATGTTAACCTTTCAAAGTGCCATAGTTATTATTTACTTAATGTCCTAACACAAACTGCTGTTTTCAGTTTATTTCATTGTCCAATTTTAGATTTCTTCAGAACTGGAAAAATGTCATATTCGTTTTGTCTGAGGAGTGCTGAACAGCTGTTTTCAAATATCAGGACTCAAACTGCGGTTTGCAAGTTGAACAAAGTAACTCATAAATCCTAGCAATATACCAGTGCCACATCAAGAAAGATTGGAAACACCGCCTCCCAAGGATGAGCACTGACTCCTTAATATTTAGGGTATTGTAGTGTCAAATGGGCCCAATTTTATCTCCAACTAATTTTTTTATCTATTTTTGTTTTAAGGTCTTGCAACCTATCACACTCACTTGGTCCTCCGATGGATCTTGTTCTGGTCTGAAAGGGACTGGATACTCAGAGAATGGGAACTTATCCAAGGAGGACCAGGAATGGTGTAATTGCTATCTTCAAATGTAATTTCTTACAGTTGAAATACTCAATAGTAATCATAACTAACTCAAAACCAAATGATTTACCCACAAGGAAATGATGAGACAGAATCAGCCTAAATTAGTTTAAATTCCAAAGTTTAGCTATTCATTTAGAAGTAAAGGACATTCAGCCAGATTCATCAAGCCAAAATCGGCTCGCAAAGGGCCAAATTCTGAGAATCTGGCCCTTTGTGTGCGCTATTTTTGCATTTGGGATTCATCATCCCAAATGCAAAAATCGCAATTATAGAAATCGCTAAATTGCGAATAATTGCATTTAAGGAATCTCAATTTGAGATTCCTTAAATGCAATTCATGAACAATTTTAAAATTGTGAATTCGCAATCTGGGGCCGCTATTTACCGCGAAGTCTAACTACGTGGTAAATAGCGAAAACTTAGAAAAATGCACTTTAGTGCATTTTTCTAAGTTGTATCTTACACACACACATGTCCTTTGGACATGTGTGTGCGCAACACCAGTGTACATTACCGTTTCAGGGGTGCTACAGGGTGTCCTTTGGACACCCTGGCACCCTTGAAATCGCTTCCTTATTTGCGATTCACTATTTGCTAATCGCAAATAAGGAATGACTCCCCATTCATCAGGAATGAATGGGACAGCCATTCCTTATTTGTGATTAGCAATTAGCGAATCGCAAATAAGGAAGCAGTAGAAATCGCAAAAAATATTGCGATTTCTACATGCATCCCGTTTTGCGAGTCTTTAATAGCGAATCCTTAAAAATCGCAATTAAGGACTCGCAAAACAGGACTTTGATGAATCTGGGGAATTATTATTAAAAATTGCATACAATGCTAATATCAAATTAGTAAAGGATTTAATGAAATAATACCAAGCCTCTGAAACTTAAGGGATGACAGAGGAAAAAACCTTCCTTAGCCGAGGAAGGTTTGGACTTATACAGCGTATCAGTAGGAAAATCTGATGAATCTCATACAAACCCTGAGGAAAGTTCAGCAAAGTTCCAAGCAACCAGTCCGGTTCGTTAAAGACAGGAATCTGTCTCAGTCTGTTGATGCAACAGCAAAGTCACAGCAGCAGGACGTGAACCCTTCAAGTGAAAACGGTCAATCTGTGCTAGCACACCGGTCAGCAGCAAATTGCATTGTCACGTCATAAGTTGCTTCTGTCCTCAGATGTCCAAGCCATCATACACACCTGCAGCTACTGAGCAATTATGCTCCATAGGTTTTCCGGGGTGACACCCACTGACATCACATAAAATGTCAGACCTCTTGGTTTCCATTGGATAGTCTACAATGAGATGAGGGTGATGTAACAGGAAAGAAGCTACAAATCTAGAAAATTCAGTAAATTGACTACGCAGTTTCCGTAAATCCTGTAGACGTAAGACACGCTGAACAATGAGATATCCCGGAAGAAGTAATGCTAAAGTTCGACAATATGCTTTCCCAGCAGCTTTTCTTGGATGTTGCTAAATTGTTACAATCAAACTGTTCTGTCCAAAGGATGTCAAAAGAAACAGTTATCATTTCGAATACGATCTGCAAGTTTAGTGAGTTTTCCCATGCACTTTGAAATATTCAGTCTATGACTTCACTTGGAGATGGAAAAGTAAAATATGAGGCCTACATGAAATTCAGCTAATATATGATAATGACCTCGTAAAATTATGAATCACCCATTAATTAAACAAGCCTTTGCAATGCAATCGGTCTCCCCTTTGGGACCTTACATGTATTTAGCTATGTAACACATTAGCCTGGGTGCTGAAACATCTACAGTTCTTTAACATGGAGGGAAAGTAAGCACCAAACTGCATGACATGCCAGGTATGGGAACACATGGAGATAAATATTATCTTTCTTTTTCTTTTTATTAAGTCCTCATTCTGCAATAGTTTGTGTGTTGAGTTGTTGGAGACCCTTAACCTTCTTGTACTGACCCTTCACTGCCCCACATGTTTAGGTCTGGTTCAGGGAGTTTCTCTCCGTTATTCGTTAGGGTCCTGTAGTAAGTTGACACTACACAATAATAAAGATAAGAGTATTTTATTCGTCATGAATTTTCCGGTGTACCCAGCTGGGTCGCATTCAGGTTAACAACGTTCCAATGCTGCCTCCAAGTTGACAGCAGAGGGTTAAACCAAAGAGCAGGAAACGGGAGGGGGGGAAAGAAGGTATCGGGGAAAGGGTCAAGCTAAGTTACAACACATCTTTTCCCCTAAAGGAACAGAATAAGGGAAAGAGTAGAACAAAGGAGGAAAGGTGTAAATAGATGACATGTGTCCCAGAAAACAGTAAATGCAACAATGACGGTATCTGAGGAAAGGAACCTGTAAAGCTAGAGCCAGATGGACAGGATCACCGCATGCTATACTGATGGTGCCATGCAGGAACGTATTTTTTCCTTTGGCTCTCCCTGCGGTGCCCCATCTCCCTTGCTCTGTCGCTTAATCCTGCCCTGTCTTCCCTTAACCAGTTTCCTTCTGTTGTAGTAGGGACCACTCTATCCTGACTCCACACCCTCCCATCCTGCATAACTACCACATTGCTCTTGACTTCTCTTATCCTCCCTGGAGGGTAAAACCTGTCTTCACTTTTCCCCATTCTGTCAGGCTTCCTGATGTACACCATTTGTCCACTACTTAGTTTCTTTTCTCTCGCTCCCCATTTCTTGTCATACCACTCTTTATATTTGTCTTGCTTGTCTTCAATTCTCTTCTTCACTTCTCCAGAGTCTATTTCTAGACGACCTCCTCTCTCCATCCACTGTGGGGACAGCTTGGATCCTGCTTTCCTCCCTCTCATTAGTTCGAAAGGTGTATGCCCTGTTGTAGAATTAGGGGTGGTATGATAAGCCCACAAAGTTTCCACAATCGCATCTTCAATATTTTTTTCTGATTTTCCTGCCAACTTGATGCTTTCTTTTAGTAGCCGATTCGCCCTTTCCACTTTGCCATTGGCCTTTGGGCAGTACAACGGTGTGCGGACGTGGGAAATGGAACAGTCTTTCAAAAATCAGTCATTTCTTCCGAAACCAGCTGGACCCCATTGTCTGTTATTATTGTAGCGGGAAACCCCTCTCTCGTGAATACCTCTTTCAAGAAACTTATCAAAGCCTTGGTGTTGATGTTAGCCACGAATTTATGAGAGATCCAGTTAGTATAATAGTCTATCAGCACCAATAGATACATCTCCTGTGATCCTCTTCCATGAATTGGTCCTGTGATATCAAATCCAAGCTTACACCATGGCGCTTCTGGAACCTCAACTGGTATTAATGGAGCGTGCTTGGTGATTTTTGACTTGTCGCTGATGCTGCAAGCATAACAATCATGAACTTTCTCTTCCATTTCACGGTCCATCTCTGGGAACCAATAATCCGCTCTTAATCTATTCTTGCACAAACTTCTGCCCAGATGGCCTTCATGAGCTAAGTTGATGATTTGCTGCCTCACTCCCTCAGGTGGCACTAGTTTCCCTGACTTCATGACATTGTTAGCATCAATAGAGAGATCCTCTCTTACATTCCAAAATGGTTGGATTTCTCTTTCCAGCTCCTTGCACTTCTTCGGCCATCCCTTGACGATGTATTCCTTGACTTTCTTCAGAGTCTCATCTTTTCTTAAGTTCTCTTCCCACTCTTCCTTCATCACAGCCGTAACACCTATCTCCAAGATTTCATCTTGCACACACTCTTCAGCTGCTTCCTCGGAGACAGGAGCCCTTGAGAGGAAGTCCGCCACTCTGTTAAGTTGTCCAGGAATGTAAACTGCTCGAAAATTATACCCCTGTAGGCCCAAGACCCACTTGGCTATGCGTGGGGTCATATCCTCCATATTCTTCTTGCTGAATAGTGGGATCAATGGCTTGTGGTCCGTGTGTACCTCAAATGGTACTCCCCACACATAGAACTTGAAGTGTTTGATGGCCCAGTACATTGCCAGAGCCTCCTTCTCCACTGTAGAATAATTCGCTTCTGGGGAAGTAAGTGTCCTTGATGCAAAAGCTATCACCTTGAGTTGTTTTTCCATCTTCTGTGATAATGTTGCTCCTATTCCCTTGTTGCTTGCATCTGTGGTTATTACTATTTCTTTTTCTTGATCAAATTTGCCAATGAAAGGGGCCTGAATTATGGCATACTTTATGTCTCTAAAGGCCTCTTCCTGCCTTTCACCCCACACAAACTTGCTGTCTTTCTTCACCAATTCTCTCATGGCATGCATTCTGATTGCAAAGTCTTTAATGAACTTAGCCATGTATTCTGCCAGACCAAGGAATGACGACAATTCCTCCTTGTTGGAGGGCGTTGGTGCATCTCTGACCGCATTAACCAAATCACATTTAGGTTTAATTCCCTCTTCGGAGATGGTATGTCCCAAGTAATCCACGGAGCTCACACCTAATTTGCATTTGCTCAGCCTGGTGGTGAATCCTACATCTCTAAGCTTCCTTAACACTCCTTTCAAGTTCTCACTGTGTTCTTCCTCGCTTGAACCATAGGTGAGAATGTCATCTTGGAAGCACATGGTTTTTTTGCATTCCCTTAGTACGTGCTGCATTACCCTTTGGAAGGCTGCTGCCGCCAAACCAAAAGGCATCCTTAAAAATTTGAAATTGCCAAAAGGTGTAGTAAACGCTGTCAAGGACTGCGAATCTGGATGTAGCTCTATCTGATAATAGGCTGAGGATAAATCCAGCACACTAAAATACCTCGCCCCCTGTATGGTAGTTAACATCTCTCCAATTCTTGGGAGGGGGTACCGGTCTACAAGAATGTTTGCATTCAAGTCTCTCAGGTCCACACATAACCTGATGTTCTTACCACCGTCCTTGGTCGTGATCACGACTGGAGCCAACCATGAAGATGTCTCTATTTCTTTGATCACTCCTTGACCTACTAGTTTGTCCAATTCGGCTTTCAATGGTTCTTTCATGCGTAGGGGTATGGAACGTGTTTTGTGTATCACAGGCCTTGCCCCCTCCTTCAGTGTAATCCTGTGCATATAGTTCTTTAACACCCCTAACTTCTCACTAAATACTTCTTCAAACTCCTGGATAACCTCATCGGCAACAGTAGAGGGTTCCACCAAGAGTACCTGTTCCTTGTTGTTGGGGTCCAATTTGATACCCAGATCCTTCTGGTGCTTCCAACCCAACAGATTAGAACCCCTCCTGGCTACATACACTGTCCCCACTGTGTGCCTATCTTTAAAAGTTATTTTCATTTTTGCCATTCCCTCTAGCGGTATGCGCTCCTTGTAATATCCTACGGGATTTATATCTGCTCTCTCCAAAACTACCCCTTGTCCCGCAAACTTTTCCTCAAACTCCTTCTTATCTATGAGTGTGTATCGGGAACATGAATCAGCAAAAACTTCAAATTTTTTCCCATCCAAGGTAATCTCACATTTTGGATGTTCATTACATTCACTCTCCTCCTCATCCCCCACCTGGAAAATAAACGTCTTCTCCTTAGCATCCTCAATTTCAACATTTTCCACCATGTGTATTTTCTGGTTTACATTTTTACACACCTTCGAGAAATGTCCTCTTTTGTTGCATTTCCTACATAGGGTGTCCCTGGCAGGACACTTCCAGCTGTTAGCCAGATGATTGGGGCTACCACATTTGTAACATAACCACCCCTGTGGGTTATTGCGCTGACCGGATTTAATTTTCTCTCCCACCTTGCAAATTGTCTCCCCCTCTTGTGCCCCTTTACTCTCATTCCTTTCCCTCGAAACCCCATCATGTATCCTCATCTCTTTCATACACATGGCTGTATGCTCTAACCCCTTAGCTATGCTCAAAGCCTCTTCCAGGTCAGGATTTCTTGTAAGAAGCTCCTCTTGAATCCTTGAGTCATTCGTGCACCTCACAATCTGGTCCCTTACCATAGAGTCTGTCAATGCCCCAAAATCACACGTAGCCGCTAAGCCCTTAAGAACAGCTACATAGTTTGTGACTTTCTCATCTTTCTTCTGGACCCTTTTATAGAACTTATGCCTTTCCAGCACTACATTGAGCTTCATTTTAAAATGTTCTTCTAATTTTATCAAGGTATAATCATAAACATTCACCCCTTCAACCTCTTCTTGTTCGTCATCTACTAGCCTTCCTGAAATATCTTCAAACACCTTTCTTCCTTGTATTCCCAAATTGTGTAACAATATGTGTTGTTTCCTTACATTGTTATAATTAGCTCCCCCTATTGCTATGAGATACGACTTGAAAATCCCCACCCATCTCTTCCAAGGTATTTCCGGCTCTCCTAGCTCATTTAGAAAAGGTGGGGGCTGGCTCATACCTGCACCTGCCATGGCCATACAGTAGAGGGCTAAATATGCTTGCTTTCAAACAAACTGTCAATGATCTCAAATTTGAGGAAGTAAATGCAACAATAAAAAATATGTATATGTTTCCCCCAAAATGAATAGGTACACACATGCATATACTAGACACTGGAAGAAAAACGATGTAATGCTCCCCAGGATTAAATGAACCAGTACTTTACCCTTAAACTATCACTAACACCAGGCTTAAATAATCCCTCAAGTCCCCTTTCTGTTTCATTGGTTTTAGTCAGCAAAGGAAATGGGCGGGAACTTCCTGAGGTGGGCGCCGTCTCTTTCCTTCTGCCTCACCGTGATAGAAAGCGCGAGCGCCGATCCTTGATCGCCCTCACCAAGCTGACGTGGAAGGCTTGAAGGAAAAACGAACGTTCCGCCTGCAATCTGCCTGGGACTGAGGAAAGAAGTCACAGCATCTGAACTGTCTCGCCTCACCAATTCGCTGCCCCTCTCGAAATCGCGGCTTCTCTCCACCTCGGGGCTCGACTGAGACGGCGTTTCATTAATCACTCCCACAAACAGCACAGAGACACTGTGGGACACGAACCTCTTGCGCGGCCATAAAACATTGAAAAGCAGATGTCCACACGCCTTAAGCTGTCTCGAACGCCTCGGCTGGAATCAGACACTTTGCTCATGCGATTCAACTAAAAAGTCACTCAGCTCCTTTCAACTTGCTTTCAACAAGTAATCGAACCTTCGATAAAGTAGTCGAGACCTCCTGACAGCTCCGCCGCCAATCACTGGGATCACTGCATCCGTCCCGAAAAACTGGATTCCTCCCCTTAAATCAATTAAGCTTCTGCTTCCGATCGCCGACCAGAAGAAAGAACAGCTGAGGAGGCTCACAGGGAAAGCGCAAGGCAGAGGTTCACGAGATCAGGTAAGAGAATTATCTTCGATATTCTTTTCTCTTGCTTCACCCAGCAAAATTCACTCCAGGGAGGGTACACCACGCTGACCCTGGCTCAGCGCCTTGACCCTCGTCGCCATAAAGTGTAGTAAGTTGACACTACACAATGATAAAGATAAGAGTATTTTATTCGTCATGAATTTTCCGGTGTACCCAGCTGGGTCGCATTCAGGTTAACAACGTTCCAATGCTGCCTCCAAGTTGACAGCAGAGGGTTAAACCAAAGAGCAGGAAACGGGAGGGGGGGAAAGAAGGTATCGGGGAAAGGGTCAAGCTAAGTTACAACAGGTCCCTTTATTTCCATTACCAATAAATATCCCGGGGGGGGGGGGAGCTATCCATCCTGGCTACTCGAACAATCATTTTGATTGCTAGTTATTGCTATCGTGTGATCATAAGATTTTGTACATCCATTATTTTGAATTGGTGCATTATGATGACTGATTGAACTGTTCCCAATTTTCCCCAAAATTATACTTTTTACTGTATCTCCCACTTCTATCCAGCCTGTTTATCCTGTGAATAGATGGCAGCCATTCCCAATGTGTAGGTGGCGATGAACTTATGCATTTAACTCAAATTTCCCTTCTGGCTAGTAATATTAACAGGAAAAGTAGATTTTCTTGCTTCTTATTGAGCTTGTGTAAGCCTTCCTCTATTAGACCCACCCCAAATATAACGAGGTCAATACTTACTTCGATTGGTCGTTCTAGTAGACTCTCTGATACCTTACCCACTTCATACCAGAACTTTACGAGCTGGCGGCACTGGTGGAACATGTGCAAGTCATCTGCTTTCTCCTCTTCACATTTTGGGAAGTTTTTCGTTTTCTGCCCGCTGGATTTGGATAACCGCTTCGGAGACCAATACGCTCTATGTGTGGTGAATAAATGATTTCTCCTTAAAGCAGCAGATTTTACAATAAACCAACATTTTTCCATAGATACTTGCCATGTTTTTTTGAACATTCAGCGTCGGCAGATCTTTCCCCCATGTCGCGTCTGGTATTATGAAGTCCTCCTCGCCAGCTAGTATAAGGGCCCAATACAATCGTGAGACTTCTTTTTTTTATAGAGTCCAACATTCCTGCATTTTCATCACCAATTCTCTATTTCCTTTTTTACATTCTACTAGACTCTTCACCCAACTTGAAAGTTGATAGAATTTAAATGTTGATAAAGTTCCATTTGTTATATTTGCCAGTTGGTTATTGTCTGCTATCAATTGACTATATCTAAATCAAGGGGGGGGGGAGTTAGAAGAAACAATGATCCATTCAGCTTCCTGTCAGTCATTCATAATCAATGGGAAATAGATCACTTGTACCTGCTACCAGGGTCCAGATCGTTCAATCCGTCAGTACTCACAGAGTACGTAAAAAACCCTCATTGGCGGTTTATCTTGATTCTCCTCCTTTTATCTTGTACGTGACAGCATCATCATTGGGTCTCTTGTTGGTATGCTGCCTCCACCTGGAGGGAACCACTGGTTTATACAGTAGCGATCAGAAATAGGTGCAAAAATGAGATGTGATTAAAAACGTGATGTGATTTAAAAAGGTCCTCATACTGCCTAGGAATAGACTTTATTCTGTTAGGTGTATGGGGAGGCTATTAAAAATGGTGAAAAGTGTGCAAGTTATGAGTCCCCTGCACTTTAGTGTTCTAGTTCAATGGTCGACATGTTTCAGCCCTATGTAAAGGGTCACAGGGCTTTCTTCAGGACCTAGAATGTGGGACAAGAGCAATTCAGTCTTGTCCACGAGGATGACTGTGTATTGTACACTTTAAATTGAGGTTTAATAATACCTGAAAAGATAAAAGAGACGAGACAAAACAAACAGTGCTGGTGATCAAACAGAGAGAGTGAAGATAAAAGCATTTGTTTGAGATTACAAACAATTCTGAAATCACGATTATGTCTCTTGATGATGTGTGCTATTGTTCAACTTGAATATGAGATAAGCAACGATGAAAAAATGGCAATTCTTTAAAACTGTTACCCCTAAATGGTGCATTTATTTTTAGTTGTGAAGTTAAAATTAAAAATACAAAATTAAAAATACAGACAAGGTATCTGGGCACTTAGCGTTGGTGAAAAAAGGTCGCCCCTTAGTGCGTTAAAGAAAAGCACTCTCATGTCTCTGTTTTAATAGCTGATAGCGTTCTCGAGCAGCACTTAGTAATACTGTACCCATGGTTTAATTCCGTCCCAGTGAGATTTTAGCCTTAGTACATTTTGAAAAAGTACCCCGTTTTCGTTCTCGCATACAGGATATGTGTCGGGAGATATAGGCTGCTGAGTTTAATACTGGCGATATTTTACAATCAGTCCGTGTAGGTGTTGGGGGCAGGGGCAGCAGTGCGTGGAGCGTGAAGGACCGTGCTTTCTAAAGAGGTGCTCGCGCTTGCTTATGCATACCTTTCGAAACCCTAGTGTGGGCTTCAGTGGGCGTCTGGCAGCGCGTACCCTGCTATAAGAGTAAAACACAATCAGTTTTATTTAAATTCTTGTTACATTACGTGTCTTGAGCGGTCATTTCTAGCGGTGCTCGTACCTCGTCTGCAGATTGCACAACTAGTGCCGGCGCTGTGTCCGGGGTCCTGGATAGAGAGCGGGTTCATGGGAGGGCATGATGTAGAGCCTCTGTGTGGAAATGGAAGTAAGACTGGAGTGGAGATCAGAAGAAAGACTATTGTGTTGGTGTACACTTGTCGGAATCAAGACTGATTATGTGTAGATGTTAAAATAAACACTCTAATTCTCTCGATAATTGCGTGACATTTAGAAATATAAATTCTAATTAAACAAGAAAACTCCTCTTTTTGGTCAATCATTTGTCGCGTCAAACTTTTGTTTAGACAGTAATATTTTGGGACAGTTTACGTCTTGATCAGGTTGTTATCACTATCTTTTGGGTTGAAGACAAGGTGATGAAACTGGGTCAGGAGGCTGTTATCTTACACTAAGCCAAGGTATTTTGTCGTTCAAACCTAGTGAGTCTGTTTTCAGACGATGCACCCATCCCTGTTCCTTTTCAAAAAGGATTTTTTTCTGCGTTCTGAGGAGACCCTGTTAATGTCTCAAGAATCAGCCAGTTTAGATCATCGGTGGAATGATTCTGTTCAATGTAATGTCTGTTCATTTTCGTTGTCTCGCATTTGCATTTAACATTACTCCTGTGCTCACAGATCCTCTACTTAATCTTGCGGCATGTCATTCCGATGTATCGGAGTTGACATGGACAGGTGATCATGTAAATGACATGTATTGAGTTACAGTTAGTGTGTGCTTTTATCGCCCATCTGAGTTCCGGAGCTAGCTGGGTTGTCTTGGTGGTGGTAGTTAAAAAGCAAACTGAGCATTGGCCACATGGGTAGTGACCTGTTACTGGCTGCATATTCCATAAGGTATTAGTTTTTCTGTTTTCTTGTGGTTTCTGTGGTCATGTATGTACGAGGATGTCCTTGATGTTTCTCGTCCTTTTATTTGCAAATCTAGGTATTGGCCATTTCAGAGATCCAGATGTTACTATATGCCAGTTCTTGTTTATCATCTTTTTCACTGCATTGCTTGCTATGCTATAGGTTGTTACACAAGTCAGGGTGTTTTTTTCAACAGGCTTAGGTGTCACTTCAAGGAGGCTTTCTCATGGCTGGTTCCTGGCCCTCTTTTGGCATCTGGCTACTATTCTAGTTGGATAGTCTCTTCTCTGGAGTCTAGAACACAGATCTTTTGGTTGTGTCTTGTACTCCGACAGCTCGCTACTGTTCCTTTTGAGGCACAGAAATTGACTGTAGGATTTCCAGCTCAAGAAAGGCAACCGTATTAAAAATGGGAACGCCTGTGTATTGGGCAAGGCCTATGGTTATGTCTTGTGCGAAATATGCACAGGATATGGCTGCTGACCATGACTAGGTAGTGTGAGCATGTGTACTGGGTACAGGGCACGGTATAATGCCATTCCCGTATTTCAGTGGACAAGTGTGACACTGTGCCTTGCGTGTACTGAAAGGGTGGGAGCTTGGCATAAGACACGGCCTAAAGTGAGGCTTTAGGCCCAATGCTCAATGGAAGTAGCAGTGAGGCACACATAGCATTTGAAAAGGAATGCCAGTACAAACAACGTGACATCCATTGAAAAATTATTAACGGTGTGTTATGCTGCTTAATTTATTACACATCAAAGAATGAAACAACAATGTGGCAATTACTTAAAAAAATCATTAGATGTGGCTTTTATTGTTTGACTTAAAATCTAAGAATCATTGAAACTTGGCATTAAGACTAAATATACAACCATAATCCCCACTTCCGTTTAAATGATAGTTGACATCACATATGGCATAGTTATTCACACCACAAATGGTATCACATTACCAAGGACGGTTTCTATTTTTCATACCATAAATATGGCACACACAGGATGTCCTGGGCCATGCACTATTAGCCGCAAACATGAGGCATAGATTTTGGTCATCACAATCATAAACAGCTTTCTTCCATATTAGGGTGCGGTCATTGTCTGCTAAGATCAGACTGTAACATAACTGATAAAAGGTATCATACATGTCAGTAACCTCTAAATTTCATTTGTACACACATACTTACAAAATATATAAATGTGTTGCATTGCCATTGTGCCATGCAAGGGCGTCGCAAGGGCTAAACAATTCTAAAGTAAGATTTATCAAATCAATCAAGGCAAAGCATGCTTGAAAAATCTGGAGTAATGTAACGCAGCGCAAATTGCTGCGTTGTGTTACCTCAGCCCAGGAAGGCATTCCATGTGTGGAGCGTGGGTCTTCCAACGCATTCACCCATGGATTCTGGCACATTCCCAGATTTGCCAACACTGGTACACCTTAGAACAAATCAAAATGCTTTGCCTCCCCAGAGGAGGCGCATCGATGAGAACTATCTTTAGTTCTCCTCTTTGTTTCTTCATTATGCAGCACACTTAGGAAGAGGAAAATGCCTCTGGGGATTGTTTTTGCACAGTAAGGTGCCCCTTCCAGCAGAAAAACAATCCTACCTATAATGCAGGCACCCTTGCACCACGGCACAAGGGTGCCTGCATTGGCACCAGGCAGCCAAAAGGATTTCTGAGTGTGCCAACGAAGTAACATGGCAGCAAACATTTTCGAAATAACATGGTTAGGGCTTTCCTTCTTCCCCAAATCTGACTTCACTATACATCTACCTTGAAGAATAATAGTTTATATTGAGTAGGCTGTGGTTCAGCTCCTTCATCCACTACTTTGTTTGAGCCAGCCTCCTTCAGCCAATACCTAGAGACTTTGTCAGTCACATATTTCATTAGCCCAAATAAGTATACATCTTTAACCTCAGGCTATCTATTTTTTGACGTGCCATTCAACTGTTCAGGCAATTGCTCCATTGAGGTAGTTTAGGGGCTATTTTATTTCCGAAGTACACTTATTCATCACACTTTACCACATTAAATATATGAATATGAGTCTGACCCTATCATACATGCTCCCCTTTTTGCTCTTTTATGTTTTTTGCATATCAGTATGGCCTGAAGACAAAATCACTGCCACCAAGTCTCATGAGTTCAACAACAAAATGTGCAATCTTGTGAGACTTTGGGAAGCTTTCTTGGGTTCAAGCCCCCCGACATGCAAGAATTGTTTCTGCAGTGTGTACGTGTTTGTGGATGTCTCTCCTACTTCTGGGGGGCACCAGCCTAATTCCTTAGTGGGGCAGATCCATTTATTGCACTGCATTGCTATAAAATCTTAGTTGCCGGGTCTCCATATACATAGATTACTTCACAGTCATTTTCAAGCACAGAATAGAATAAGAATAGGCCAACATATTTGCAAGGTAACTAATAATCATGTCTGCATTAAATATATTGCAAAACTCCTCATTTCAAAAATGTTAAGTCTCATAATATGAGGCCCAATGTGTTCCTCATGCCCGAAGGGTAGAAAGTAATAGATATGTGCCGCCTTTCGTAAACCCCAAACAATGTTGCAAATGAACAATAAATGTTTGTTATAGGAAAACTATAGGACAAAGCTAACTACATTGCTGTTCAAGGTAAAGACGTATTAACTTCTCTTAATGTTCCGACACCTTAAAACACATTGCATAGGTGTAATAACAAAGAAATATATGTGGAAGCCCAGTGAGCACCTACAACCATTCAGTTATTCTACCCTCAATCAGGGCTGAGTTAACACGATCCGCTAAACACACGCACCCAAACATAGACAATTACAAAGTAAAGACACAAGCATACCTTAATAATGACATTTTAATTACAGTTTAGCTGTGATTATTTGTTGCCTGGGTCTAAATGCAGATACTCAGACTGAGCACAGCGTGCACCATTAGGATGATTGCCAAGGTAGGCTTCCTGTGAAATTAAAACACACACATCTCCTTTTAATTAAGGTCGTTATCATTTAAAGCCATTTGAGATATTTTCCCTCATTGACGATTTTAAATACGGAAATAAATATATATCTATGAAAGGAGCGTGCCTGTCAGAAGCAAAAATAATAAAAAGGCAGCATTTGTAAGCGGTTACCTTTTTTCAGATGTTGAAATCACTGCATTTCAGGAGTCTCTCTTTGCTGTCACTCTGCTGGTGTATCAGAACAATAATATTTACTTTTTGCATTATCCAGACTCGAAGGATCAGCCAACAAAAAAAGCCACCAGCCAAACTTGTGGTTCCCCTGCTCCATTTAGAGGTGGATACCAATGGAGTTTCCCTGGTGACACTTCAGTTGACTCTGTCTGTGGAAACCCTGGACCCGGTAGCCTGTCCATAACAGGGATTCCAGGTCACAGCAATGGACGCCCACCATATTTAGAACAGTGCATCCGTCACTTGATTTCCATAATGCAAGGCTTGCCAGTCCCTGGCATAAAAATCAATCAGTGGCCATAACACTCAGGGAGAAGAAACCCTGCTGTGATGTCTGGGCAATTGATTGTTTGGCTTTCTAAAAGGAATTCCAGCTTTGGAAGTTTATTCTACGAAAAACAAAAACGTTTGCTAAACTGGCCTAAGAACATGACATTTACTTCACAAACTTCTATGTCTACAATCAGCCATAGTTATGGTGGCAGTGAGATTCCCAGTGGCGACTGCTGCCAATATGAAGAAGGGGGGGCAGCATGGGGGAAAACAATAAAAAAATAAATACACTTACCTTCTGTAATGATGCAAGGAAGGCGGAAAAGTATATAAAAAATTATTTATTTAAGTGTAAGGTAAAAGACCCACTGCAGCCTAGTACAAAGCAACTAGCTCAAACCAACTCCAAACCGTTATCCCCCCAACAATCTCTTAACTCATCATTCTGATGTTACATCGATGGATTCTAATATTACGTAAACCATTCTAAATGACATCCAAGGAATCTATATTCTACTATGGAAATGGAGAAAAGACCCAATTACCACATGTATCTTTTTAACAGAATAAATGAAACCACAGCTATTAAATAAGAAATACATTTTTAGGCATTTAAAATATAATCATCGAACTTTTTGGGTAATTTTGAAATTCTCTTCTGTAACTTTGAGTTTTCTTGAACAGAAGATTCCGTAAAATCTTCATCATTGGACACAGACATATTAGAATCACTTTGAGACATATCATATGTATTAAATCTCCTTGAGACATATCATGTACATCAAAATCTTCAGTGCGATCAAACCACACAAGGACACCATCTTCATCTTTAGCAAAAAACTGTTCTTGCCCTGGTTTAAGAACTACTACCAAACTTTTGCTCCACCAACCTTTCTCTCTAAGTAGAACAGCTGACTAAGCTACTCTCCACTTTGAAAGGAATAGTAAACTATGATGAACCTTTGCGATTCATAGTAGGTTTAATGATACGCACCGAATCACCTACCTCAATAATTTTGTTCTTGGTTTTATGAGCAACATCATGATACTTTTTGCCTGCAATACGAGAATCATTAATATTTCTAAATGCTTTAGCAATAACAGTTTTCATGTTATCCTCAACAATTTTTCCATTAAATTCTGGTGTCAACATAGTTTTAGCTTGCCTTCCTCTCATCAATAGGTATGGAGAAACTCCAGAAGAACTATTTGCAGTTATATGATAACTCCACACCTTTTCCTTTAAGAATTCTAAAACATCAAACTCACTTTCTAATGCTGCTTGAATCCCCTCTTTGATAAATCTATTGGCCCTTTTAACTTAACCATTAGCGCGAGGACAATATAGAGGGGCAGTTTCTGAGTGTACACCAAATTTCTTCAAAAATGTTTTAATTTTGTTGGAAACAAATTACACCCCATTATCAGATAAAATGGTATTGGGTGCACCTTCAATCCTAAATATGTTATCTAGAAAATCAATTACTTCATCAGTCACAGGATGTTCAACAAAAGTGTAGTATATCCACTTCTAAAAATTGTCAACAACAACAATAGAAAATCTTTTTTCCCTACCTAAGCATTCATATGGTCCTGAAAAATCTATTGAAATTTCTTCCGAGGGACTAGTGGGACCCTCTTGAAGTGATAAAGGTTGTGTTGAAACTTTCCAATGTTTATCAGCCTTCACACACACAGAACAATTGTCTACCATTCTCTCAACATCAGCATCCATGCCAGGCCACCAGTAATGAACTTTAAGAAGTTTTTTGTACCTGAAATACCAGGATGTCCAGAATGAGCAAACTTGACAAGTTTGCTTCTAACACCACCAGGTGTTACAAACTAATTTTGACGTAATAAAAAAACATTTTCAATGCTAAGTTCTTCAGCAAGTTGGGCAAAGCTTTTAAAATAATCCTCCAAATGTTTAATAGGCGGCCATTCTTTAACCACAAATTGTTTGACTGTAGATAAAACCGTTTCATTTTCCATAGCTTCAAACCATTCTTACTCAGATACCACTGAAGTACATGAATCCACAGCATCAACTAACGCCACAACACACTCATGTAGATCAATCACCTAATTATCACTTTCATTTTCTGGAGGAAGTCTTGACAAACAGTCAGCAGTAATATTCTTACCACCAGGAATATGTTGTATTTCAAAATTATACTCTTGCAACCTAGCAATCAACCTTACCAATCTTGAGGATGCTTTGCCACATCTTACTCCATCCATCATATAAACAAGGGGTTTGCAATCAGTAACTAGAACAAAAGGTCTTCCCCACAGAAAACTTTTAAGCATTTCTACTGCCCACACACAGGCTAAAGCCTCTTTTTCGATGGTACTATAGTGCTTTTCAGCTCCCCGAATACCTCTTGAAATAAAAGAAATAACTCTTTCTCTACCTTCAATGATTTGAGTAAACACAGCACCGAGCCCAAAAGCGCTCGCATCCACCGTTACATAAGATTTACCTTGGGGATCATACGTATTAGGACCAGGTGCCTTAGCAATCAATCTCTTAACATTTAGAAAAGCTTCATCATGAACACTGGTCCAACAAAACTGAGAACCTTTCTTTAAAAGCTGTCTTAGAGGTTCAACAACCAGTGCATACCCTTTAACAAATCTAGAATAGTACTTGCCTAATCCCAGAAAAGAACGCAAAGAATCCTTATCTTTGGGTTTGCTAACGTCCTCCAAAGAATTTACCAGATCTTCTTTTAGAAAAATGCCACAAGGTGTAATTCTGTGTCCTAAATAATTGATCTCCTCAACAAAAAACTTACATTTTTCTTTGCTTACAGTCATACCCTTAGAACCAAGAATACTAAGAACGTTATCAAGAATAATGTTGTGTTGTTCTCCATTTTCAGCAAAGAACAAAATATAACCTTGAAATGATTGGACACCCTTAATACCCTGAAATAAATTCTCAATTAATTTTTGGAAAACACTGGTTGCTGATGCAAGTCCAAACGGCATCCTCAAAAATCTATATAAACCAAAAGGGGTTGTGAATGTAGTAAGATCTTTAGAGGACTCATCAAGAAGTACCTGATTTAAGATCAATTACTGAGAAAAAATTTGCACCATTGATAGCTGATAACATATCCTGAATACGGGGTAAGGGGTAAGTATCCACAATAATATTTTTGTTTAGAGACCTGAGATCAACACATAATCTCAGATCCTGATTTTTCGTAAGGGCTAAAACAATAGCAGAAACCCATTCTGAACTATCTGTAGGCTCTATGATATCCGCAGAGCACAAAGTGTCTAAATGAGTTTTCAATTTTTCTCTAATACCAAGGGGAACAATCCGTACCTTATGTTGAATTGGCATAGCATTTCTTTTGAGCGTGATTTTGTGCATGTAACCCTTGACTTGTCCTACCTCATTTTTTAAAACATCACTGTGTTTTTAAAGAATCATTTTTAAATTAAACTTTTCCACTGAAATGTTATGAACATCAAACTCCCTTAATTGCAAAGGGCGATCAGAACCTGGACATAAATTTACACCCAACCTTCCAAAATCAAACCACCCCACAATATTCGTGCCATCAATAGCGGCATACATTTTAGTACAAATCTTTCTTCCCTCAAACTCTAAGGAATCATCAAAGAAGCCTAGCATAGAAATATCAAAATTTCCAAACGCCTTAGGATTCATATCCATTTTTTTAAGCTCTACATTTTTCCAATTTTCCTTAAAAAATACATCAGACAAAATGGTGATTGGTGATCCCGAATCAGCCATTGCTCAAAAGAAACATCACCATCTAAAACTGTACCTAAAGGAGCCTTGAAAGGAATATTGATGTTATTTACTGAATAGTCAAATAAATCATCATAAATTGTAAGAAGCATGTTTTGTAAACCATGTTCAACAGTATTAATGTTATTAACATTAGAGTTTGAGGACTTTTTAGGTGCATGACATACAGAAGAAAAGTGATCCACTTTTCCACACTTTCCACATTTCTTCTTTAAGGCTGGACAATCAGAACTATCAGCCAAATGAGTTTTAGCACCACATCTGAAACAACTCAATTTGTTGTTTTGTTTGACAAACCCCTTATTAAAAGATTGAACAGCACAAACCGGCAAAGAAGAATGATTTTTTGCATCTTCTGCAGAAATGACTTTTGAAGAAATTATAGATCTTTCAATTCCCTTAGCCAAATCCAATAGCTCGCTTAAAGTGGGATTACGGCATGCGAGAAGCCTCTCTTGTATTTTTTTTTACTCACAATTAAAAATAAATTGATCTCTTATAAAATAGTCAACAGATGCTCCATACTCACAATTCGCAGCTAATACTCTTAGAGCAGCAACATACTCTGCAATTGTTTCATCGGGAAGTTGCTTCCTTTTATGGAAAGCATGTCTTTCAATTAACACGTTTGGTTCATCCTGAAACTGCTTCTCTAATCTCGCTATAGCTTCTTTATATACATTCCACCCTTCACCTCCACCACTAGGTGGTGCAATTGGAATTGCATTTTTTAAAATTTCAATTGCAGCATTACCAAGAAAACTAAATAGAATTTTTTTAGCCTCTCAGGTGAAAACGTTGTGCCATCTATGGCTATATTATAATTTTCAAATGATTCAAACCATTTTTTCCAAGCTAATTTTGGTTTGCCAGGAAAAAAATTGTAGGTTGGTTACATATTTGTGAAGCTGCCATGTTTAGTTCAAAGAAAACACTCTAGTAAGCACAAGTATTTCGATAACAAAGAAAAATGTTGTAATGTTCCACAATAACCCTGTTAAAAAGCTTTTCTCCTTATATAAATGTAAAGTATTTGTAGATCATAGTAGTTAATAATAAATGAGTGTGCGAATCACAGAAGAAACGCACAATAGGTTGCCTTAATGAAGTAAGAAAACAAATGTCAGGATGCACTGTGAAGAAAAGAAAAATAAGTTAAGTCAAGTGTGCGCATCTCTGTAAAACATGCGCAGAAATTGTCCTAATAAAGTATGAACATCAGTATGAATAAAATATGAACATCGGTGTGAAGATGCGCTGAGAATAAAAGTTAAAACACGTGTGCGCATCACTGTTGAAATGCACTATGGTTCGGTAAACAAATAAAATGAATAAATACCAACTGGATACTTTCGTCGCTAATCCAATGAAACACTTCTTGAATCGTGAAAAACAAAACAGCACAGTGAAACACCGTAACGGGTCCTGTACCGCTCACAGAGAAATGCTGTGATAGATCAGCTCAAATACGATCTAAAATGGCCGCCGATGATGTTGAAGCGCCATAACCTGGATACGAGCACAAACAAAATGGCCATGGTTGCGTGCTAGTAAAGTGCCAGAAGAAACGCAGCGTAGTCTCCAGATGAAACGCAAGCTGAAATTCGGGAACTGACGTCATTTCATTCGTCACTCTCCACTGCTTCAGTGCGTCGACATCTCACGCGCTGTAACTATGGCATCCATGAGCACTCAACGAATAAAGGTAATTCAAATTACAGTACCTTTAGCGGAATGAATGTGAACTCCTTTTTTATGAAATCTTCACCAAACCTGAAGTAAATAAGTCTGTGCCAATAAATTCAGACTTGAAAGAAAAATTCTGCTGAAATTGTCGATCGCTTAACTTGCACAAAAACGAAGATGTAAATGTAAATGTAAATGAATTTATATAGCGCAAATCACCGAGCGGTTTCTAAGCGCTTGCTTAGGGAACCCGTCCTGGTATTCCTCTGTGAGATAGCCCCGGCAGGGTATCCGCAAGGTGAAAGCCAGGCATCCCACCGCGAGGGGCCGTTGTGGAGATTAAGCAAGCTATTGCCCAGAGTCGCAGAGTGTGAACCCGTGAATCGAGTAGGCACCGGAGCGAGAATTGTCAAGTCCATGGACATTTTAGGACTCAAGACCCCGCCGAGCTGGGAATTGAACCCTGGTCCCGGGCTGACCTCTGCTTCCAGGTCTGCCTCCTCTAACCAGTGAGCCACACTTCTCCACAAGATGTAGATAAAATCTTCAGAAACTTTCTGACTCAGTGGGTCAACACTTAAAAAGACCTCGTCGCCATTGTAATGGTGCGA
Organism: Lissotriton helveticus; assembly: GCF_964261635.1. Lineage (NCBI taxonomy): Eukaryota > Metazoa > Chordata > Amphibia > Caudata > Salamandridae > Lissotriton > Lissotriton helveticus. The sequence continues at coordinate 1,374,629,013 of NC_136069.1, read as the reverse complement.
GGAAGGCAGAAAAGTATATAAAAATTATTTATTTAAGAGTAAGGTAAAAGATCCACTGGAGCCTAGAACAAAGCAACCCGCTCGAACCAACTCCAAACCGTTATGCCCCCAACAATCTCTTAACACATCATTCTGATGTTCCATCGATGGATTCTAATATTACGTAAACCATTGTAAATGACATCTAAGGAATCTATATTCTACTATGGAAATGCAGAAAAGACCCAATTACCACACCTTCCTCTTTCAACCTTTTGGCCCCAGCTTACTTTGGCAGTTTTGAGTAGAAAGCACAGAGCACTTTACCGGCACGCCGTCACTTAAGTGGCACCAGGACTGGGAAACGGACTACATTGCCCGACAGTCTTTGCAACAGGAGGCGCCAACGCACATTGTTATTGTCAGGCGGCGCTCTTATGTGGCCACCGGCTCCCGCAGCACAGGCCAAGGGCGGGCCCGTCTGCATCTGGACATGGCTGGGACAGGTCCCTTAGACTCCTCTGGGGGCCACAAGGGCTGTGGATATGGCTTGGGAAGTTTCCTCAGACATACCTGAGAAAAGTAAGGAGATGGGAAAGCGAAAAGCTGCAATGACCACCAACGGGGGTCGCCCTCTGACTTCATCTATCACCAGCTTTCTGACCACCGCAATGCGGGCAATAGCAAATGAAATCGAGTCTGTGGAGGAGAGATTGGGGGCAACTCAGAGAGCTTTAGAAAATGGCGCTCCAATAGAAAATTACCCTGAGATCGATCTAGTTGTGGAGCCTGCCGGTGGCGATGACAATTACAAAAGTAAGGGGCAAGAAGCAGGGACCTCAGTATCTAACGGCCCTAATAAACGTAGGAATGTAGCCAATACCTATGCCCCCCTCCCCCTAAAAAATTAAAGGCATGTAATAGGTCCAAGAAAAACGCTCAGCCCTTGTAAACACCAGTAAAATTACGCCCCCCCATCTCCAAAGAAGAGTCTCAAAGGCCCAAGTCGCGGAAACTGCTACTGTTACCACCATGGGTCCAAATGACATTGATCATACTTGTAATTCAGTGCTTTTTACACACCATACTAGTGCACTGGAGGCACTCATCAAATCATTTATCGAATCACTTGTTGGGGTTTTAAACAGCATTGATGTTTCTTTAAAAATACTAATTGGTTCCAGCGTTTTGAAGAGGACCTCTGGCCCGGCAACCAATTTGACCTCTACTACCAATTTAAATCTTGACACATTGCAGGCAGCTTCTCTCCCTCTGGTTCCCCCATTATACAATTCCCCTAGTAATACCTCTCAGACTTCTCAGACTGTTACACAACTAGTCACACAACAATATTCACCGATAACAAGAGACACCATCTCAATAGGACGCTGTTAGGACACACGCAATAACTTCACAAAGGGAGCCTGGTGTGTTAAATCCCATCAACAATCAGTGTGACACAAATACTCCGGGCAGGCAGAAAAACACCGAGAGAATACTCCCCTTCCCTCTGAAAGCAACTCCATTAGTTATTGTCCTTAAAAATGTCCCCCCTTACCAACTAATTAGGAAGATGACTGGAAGCAGCTTAAAAATTAAACAGGACATTGGTTAGCAAAAGCTGTTGATTGGACAAGTAGTGACGATTTGTATTGCAATATAATAAATGTTGAACGTGTTTCATGCATGGGCTCACAAGCAAAAATGTAACAAGGTAATTTTAGGGATAGATCATTAGTATGCGGGTTCATGGACAGGCTCCCATGGATTAACACTACATTGGGCCCAATTGAAGCAGTGCCACTAGAGTACTTTTACAAACCGCAGACAAATAAAGGGTCTAGGCCTGTGCCCCATTCTGCTAATTTATTGCCTGTATTTGCAATCCCAACTTCTAACTACTTTTCTCCTTTAGACAATGAAGACTGACTGAACCCTCAGGTATTGGGTGCACCTGAAGCCAATGAACATATTTCTAAATTTACATCCTCTCAGGCTGAGAAATGTGGGGTGGATATTTTATCATCTCTCCCCATTTTAAGGTTGGGCAGTGTCAGTTTTCCTGACACCCAAGCGAATAGCACTCCATCCGCGAATGCAGACCCGCAAGGTGTGTTACTTTCTGTACAAGTGTGTGATCAGGATAATTTAATCTCCCCTAATAGGCAAAAGATAGCTTAAATCTGCCTGATCCTCCACACACTCCTTTAGTGCAATGCAACGCATCACTGCCCTGTGGGCTGGACCTCATTGTACGAGCAAACATTATGGCTGGCTCCCCTCGTACAAAGAGTAGGCATGGTAGCCTAAACAACACGCGAATGCATGGTAGCCTTTTTTGGAATATTGCCGGTCTGCAAACCAAACAGGAATCCAAAGAATGGGTTGACTTTTTGGGAAATAAAGCATTGTGTGCTTAAAGGAAACCTGGATGCAAGACATTGCACACACAAATGGCTTTTTCACCCTCCACTCAACCAGCTAAAGCTTCCCTAGGTGACCAACATAAAGGGGGTCTCTTAACTTTGGTATCCACGACATTGAATGGGAGATTAGGAAAAGCATTGCTAGATTGACCGCATTTCCAGATTATTAATACTTTGCCGACAAAAAAATAAAAAATAATTTGACTCTGGTTGTTGTAACCTTTTATCATAATAATTGTAATAATACAAACACTGGAATCGCACTAGATCTGGCAGCTGCACTTTCAAACCATATTTAGGAGATAAATATGGATTTTGTGGTATTGTGGGGAGGAGATTTTAATTCTAAACTATGTCCCCTATCGAACCAATCAGCATATCGCCTAGTAGCCGGGGATAATGATGATGATTGTCATATTTATCATAACCCCTATGGGGATGTTTTTAACTCGTTATTGTCAACATTTGCTGTTTTTAAACCATTGATCTTATTGAAGCGAAAGGCCATGATTCAGTATCCTATGTTGAGAAAGGCAAAGGTACCTTAATTTATTTTATTACTGTGTCCGACTATTTAAATACACAATCTGTAACTTTTAGCATACTTAAAAACTACTTTAGCGATCATTATCATAACTTTGGAATTTGAGAGCCAATCGGACAATTCAATCACCCCGAAAAATTTGCCTCCATTAACTCATGATAAAAACTATGGGGCTGATTATGATGAAGGATTTTCCGCATCCTCCGGGCCGGCGGAAGCCACCGCCGGCCTGGAGGATGCGGAAAATCCTCTGCGGACCCACCAAAGACCCACCGCCACATTAGGATGGCTGGTGGGTCCTGGTTTCAGTCTGCCGCGTTTCTGCCGCGGTTGGCTTACAACCACGGCGGAAAAGGCCTAATATGGTGGCGGTGTCTCTCAGACACCGCCAGACATATTAGGATGGCTGAGAAAACATGCTTTTCCGCGGCGGCTTCTCCGCCGAGGAAAAGCATGCGGATCTTCATCTCGGGGGCCCGTAGCGGGCCCCCTGGGTGAAGAGGAGGTGGGGGGTGAACATGGGGGGTACCTATGGTACCCCCCTACATTTATATGCAGAAATCGGCAGGCACCACGCGGTGCCTGCCGCTTTCTGCATACAAATGCAATGTATGCATTTGTAACATTGCGGCGGGTGAAGCTTGAAGTCGCACCCGCCGCAATGTTACAAATAGAGGATGTGACCGCCACGGTGGCGGTCACATTCTAATTGGACAGGAGGGAACTCCGCATGCCCATGCGGAGGTTCCCTCCTCCTCGGTGATCGCGGACGGACTCAAGTCCGTCCGCGATCATAATGGGCCCCAAAGGGTTACTGCGGAAGTGGTATACTGTAGATTCTGATTTGGGTCGAAATCAGATCATAAAAACAATTTAAATCAAGTTTTAACTTGCCTGGAAGATAGTACAAATCCTCAAGTTATGATAACATCATTTGAGGCTATAACAGAGACAATAAAGGTAACACTGACTAAGAAACAAAGAATGGGACCACCGGAAACAAAAGATGGTTTGATAGTCAATGCACACACCTGCACAATAATTTCATCAAGACCTTAAAAGACCCCGAAATGCACTTTGAGGTAAAAAAGTTGCGACTTGATTACAGGCAGGCACAAGAAAAACGTAAGCGAGAAATTAGGCAAGATGCCTGGGAGCAACTCCACGAAGCATGCTGGAGTAAGGACTCTAAAGTTTTCTGGCTAACTGTAAACCAGGACTATTTTAATGGCAACAGGAATGGAAGTATTGATGCCACAATCATGCCTGACACGTGGGTAAAACATTTCTCTGGCCTTTATAAAATTGGTAGTGACACACACATTAGCACTGATCTTCAATAATCGGTATCAACCCTTGCACCACCGTCAATAGAGGAAGTGGAAAGGGCCTTATCTCAAACCATGAAGAACAAGGCCCAGTGCCCTGGCAGTATCCCTTCGGACCTGTTCATGGCCAATACTCCACTGTGGCTTCCACTGTTAACAAACATCTTCAAATGCTATGCGGCCCAGGGTCCCTCGGGATCGACAGTACCTGTAAAATCGTGGGCTGTGTAATATTGGAGAGACTGGAGGATTGGGTGTCGGAAAGTGGGAGCTTCTCTGACATCCAATATGGTTTCAGGAGTGACCTGGACACAGTTGAACTGTGCCTCAACCTGCACCTGGTCATAGGTAAATACACCTTAGCCAAGCCTGGACCTCTATATCTTGGATTCATGGACTTGATGTCTGCCTTTAACTGGGTGCAGAGAGGAAGGCTCTGGGAGAAAATGCTGACCATGGGCATCGATCCGCCCATCGTGCACTTTCTGGCAGCTATGCATCAGGAAGTGAGGAGGAGAGTACCATAAGGGGCAGGTGCCAAACTCACTGCTCTGCTAAGGAAGGATCGTGGTGTATGTCAGGGCTGGGTCCTAGATCTCTTTTTATTTTCTTTATATATAAATGACTTAGAGAGCCAAATCAAAAAAGGGAACCTGGACGCGCCGCCGGTAGATCGCAGGTCATTACCAGCACTGCTATACGCGGATGACTGCATATTGATGTCCATAACGGGGGTGGGGCTGCAGAGGCTTCTAAACAGTTTTAACGATCTTGGCCTCAAAACAAATGTTGCAGTCACACATCATGGTGGTGGGTAAACCCCCTAAGGTTTTAAAGACATGTTATATAACAAATTAAAAATTGTCTCAAGTGTCGACCTTGTCTTATTTAGGGATTTTGTTTGACCAAAATAGTTCTTGGTGACTCTTGGTTGAGGCCAAGATTAGGGGCTTCAATAACATTGTGGAGGCCATCTTCAGATTCACTAAGAAATTAGGCTCCAGGCCCATCAAAGTGATTATTGATATCTATAAAGCCTGTACGTGTGCTGTTACTCTGTACGGCACTGGAGTCTGGGGCCCCAGTATTACCAAGGGCATTCAGAGGGCAGAGAACACGTTTATGAAATGACTAATGACGGTACCTAAAAGCACTGCTGCCACCATTTGCCATAGTGAATTGAGTTTGATCACATTATCCTTTCGTATACAACTAGCTCCTCTATGGTATAACATCTGGGCAAAAGAAGAAGCCACCTTGAATCATGCTCTCGTTCTAAACTGTTTAAAATTGGATAATTTAAAAAAAAATCCCCTGGATTTCTTACATTAGCGAACAGCTTGAGAACCTGGGCCTGCCAGATTGCTGCGAAAGTCCTGGTAATATAGCCAAAATATCGAGAACCAGGCTGAAATAATAATTTTTAACCCACCTGTACTCGGCTAGAGATAACCTGGAGAGGGGTAAAAAAAGGCTTGTTGAACATTCACTACTGATTTGCACACCAGGCATTGCGCCGTACCACTCCTTTTATTTTAGTCACCTTAAAATGTTTTATCTGATAAGATTTAGGATGGGCACTTCATACTTACTAGTGTCGTACCCATGTGATTCACATTGTGATGCTAATTTGGAACTGTGCCCCTGCGACTCAAAGTCAGTTCAGTGCACCTTGCATTTTATGCTTTTTTTGTAAACTTCATACAGAATCGAGACTTGCCTTTTTGAAACAGCTTTTACCATTTTAAAATTTTCGAAAGTGTCTGGCTGTGTTACGTTATCTTCAACTGCTAAACAATGAATTCATTTGTTTGATGGTGTATAAGTATATCTCCACGGCCGTTCAGCAACAGAACATTGTTGGAAAATGATTACCTTGTACACTGACTACATCATCATGCCTATGAACTAAGAATTTCTATGTGGAAATATAATATGACATTGCTTAATTTTAGAAAGTGAAGTTATTATTGGACTATGGACTTTTGCACACAAATGTTTTTCTATGTTTGGCAAATCAGATTGTAGTGGTGTTTCATTCATGGAATTATAGCTCTCAGTGATTGGTTCCACACAAAAGCTTGGCATCTGGTCACTTGCAACCAACACTGCTACGGATTTATTATTAATTGTGTTCATTTTATTTTACCTTGAATTTTTTGCATCTTATTTTATTAAATGTTTTTTCATGATGCTCTCTTTTAGGGCTGGCACACAGTCGAATAAAGATTTTTTGACTGACTGACTGAAATACACTTACCTTCCTCTTTTTTTTTTTAAGTTCAAATTTATTGAAACCAAGCAGAACAAAAGATATGAGAAACAATGCAGCAAACAGAATGAGATGATAATAAAACAAGGTAAGAATAATATAAAAGGTGCATAAAAAATGGAATCAATAAACACTTATAACTAAATCTTAAAAGGGAAAGGAGGGAGAAAATAAAACAGAGTTAAATTTAAATAAGGCATATTAAAAGTAAAACATCGTATGCAATAAAAGATCAGCAAAAAGAGAGAAATAAAATAGAAAATACATAGCAATGGTCACATATGGAAAAAGTTGAAGGAAAAAGACAACTAATAGATAATCATGGAGGTTTTCGAACATCAGCTGAGGGGTTGGTATGAGCAACAATCGTGGTGGAATTAGGGGAAGAGAGTGTGGAAAGGTTATTAGTAAGTGGGATCCATAATAGGTCTCTTTTTATTGCAAGGGAGACAGGAGTGACATAGTTGGTATCAAGTCTATGATGAAAACAGATACCGTTCCACCAAGCAGAGTAAGTGACCTTTGTAAGGTCTTTCCAGTTGGAGGTGATCAAATGAAAGGCGACAGCGAGAAATAGATCAAGAAGTTTAAAGTGAGAAGGGGACTGAGGTAAGTCTGGGGATAAGGAATCTAGGAGGACATTAGAGGGGGAGAAGGAAAGGGATATGTTGAAGATAGTGTTAATACGGGACCAGACTGAACCCCAAAAAGCAACAATATTGGGGCAATGAAATAACATGTGGAGGAGGTCTGCATTTTGATAAGGACAGGACCAACATTTGGAAGAAAGGTCAGGGGAAAACGAGGCCAATTTTGTCGGGGTAAACAATAAACGTAAAAGGAAATAAAGAGTTTGGGTGGTATTGGCAGCTCTTGACGTTTTATGGATTTTTAACCATAATTTGTCCCACAAGGAGACCGGCCAGGATATTGACAGATCCCGTTCCCAAGCCAATTCAGTTTTCGATTTGAGGCGTGCAGAGGGGGATATAAGACATCTGTAAATGCGAGAAGCCGGAGGAGAAGAATGCAAGAGTGGAAAGAGTGTGGAGCAGGACGGAGGTAGGTCAGAAGATGCGGGAAGAGATTGAAGATATTGAAGAAGAGAAGGAAGCAGAAGATCATATTGTTTCCGAAAAGAAGTGGGAAGAAGAAATTGAGATTGAAGATCTTGAAAGGATAAAGGAGCGTTATCGGACAGAAGTTGAGAGATCCACAATAAACCCTTGGATCTCCATGACTTCCAGAAGAAAGAACGATTTTTGATACGGAGTGCTTTATTGTGCCAAATAGGTTGTTGAGATAAAGAGAGGAGAGAAGGATACGAGGAGGGTAAAAGTGGAGATAAAAGATGGTAAGAATGGGCAATGACAGGGGAGTGTAGAAAAGAGGCATTAGCAGAGAAAGTAAGATCTTCAGGAAAATCGAATGGTAAAATAAGAGATTTTTCCAAGGACAACGAGACTGGAGGATAAGTGGGGGTATCCGAAGAAAGCCAACGAGAAGCCTGTTTAAGGATAAAAGAGGAATGATAGGACCTAAAGTCAGGGAACGTAAGGCCACCAATCGTCTTATCCTTTTTTAGAGAGGACAAAGCGATGCGTGGGGGTTTGTTCTTCCAGAGAAATTTCTGTAGGAGAGAATCTAATCGTTTAAAATAATAAATAGGTATGCGGACAGGTATCATGGAGAGTGAATAAAGGATGACAGGGGCAAGCATCATTTTGATCGAGTCTAATCTTCCCCACCATGAAAGAAAAAGAGGGTGCCATCTAGTGACAGAATCAGTAAGTTTTTTAGTGATATATTCAAAATTAGCTTTCAAAGTGTTGGGAATAGTAGGGGAAAACCATAACCCTAAATATTTGATTTTGAGAGGCTGCCAGGAAAAACCAGTTTGATGAAAAAAGTGTGGAAGACATAGGAGATTGAGAGGTAAAACTTCGCATTTGTCGCGATTAAGGCGGTAACCAGAGACCATGGAGAAGGTGTCAACCTGACGAAGAAAGGCAGGTAAAGAGGACTCCGGGTTAGAACAATATAAAAGAATATCGTCTGCATAAACAGACAATTTGATTTGATTGGGACCTGGATTATAGCTGGTGATTTGGGAATCTTGACGTAATTTTATTAGAAATGGTTCCAGAGCTACAATAAACAATAAGGGAGAAAGGGGGCAACACTGTCGAACACCTCTAGAGAGGGAAAAGTAATCAGAGATTTTTCCGTTAACGAAAATGGAAGTTCTAGGGCCTGAATATAAAAGGGAGATTAGAGAAATCAATTTAGGGGGGAAGCCAATCCAAGTGAGGGCATGAAACATAAAATCCCAAAAGATCCTGTCAAAGGCCTTTTCAGCGTCTAAAGTAATGGCTGCAAGCGGATATTTTAACGAAGAGGCCTTACTAAGTATATTAAAGAAAACTCTAGAGTTGTCAGAAGCTAAACGACCTTTGACGAAACCGGATTGTTCAGGGCCAATGAGTTCAGGAAGGATGGGATCAATACACAAGGCAAGCAATTTGGCAAAGATCTTATAATCTGTATTTACAAGGGAAATGGGTCAATAATTCTTACAAAAAGAGGGGTCTTTGTTGTCTTTAGGGATAAGACAAATCATGGCTTCTTGAAAAGTACCAAGGGAAGAACCATTCGCAATAAAAGAATTGAATAGAAGGAGCATGTGAGGAAGAAGAAATTTGGAAAAATGGGCATAGAATTCGATAGCAAAACCATCGGGACCAGGTGCTTTGCCGCGTTTTAAGACAGAGACTGTATGGGAAAGTTCCGTCAGGGTTATATCGGTTTCAAGGGGAGTAAAATCAATGTGAGAAGAAGGAGGAGAGGCAAGCGAATGAAAGTAGGAGGATAAGTCAGAGGGAAGGGGCTGAGACTCAGGCGTATAAAGTTGTTTATAAAAGGCGACAAACTCCTGCATAATAGTCTCATCTTTAAAATGGGAGGTGCCAGTAGAGTCTGTGATGGAAGCAATGCGGGTGCGTTCTTGACGAGTTTTCAGATAAGAGGCTAAGAGCTTTCCTATTTTATTCTGACCTCCGTAATAGCGAGCGCTACTTTTCAAAAGATAGGAAGCCGCAGCATCGGTGGACATTTTATTGAAAGCGATTTTAGCAGTGATAAGTTCCTTTAAAGAAGGATATGTAGGGGAGCGGTAATAGGAGTATTCTAACTGTTTAATTTTAGAAAGGAGTTGGGAAGATTGTAATTCAAAGCTCTTTTTTTTGTGAGAAACGTAATTCATTATAAATCCTCTGGCGGTCGCTTTGAAGGAATCCCAAATGATAGATGGAGAGGAGTCAGAAGTAGTGTTGGTATTGAAAAAATCCTCAATAAAGGAACTGAATTGGCCTGAAAACTTAGGGTCCGCAAGGAGAGAGTTATTGAAACGCCATCTGCCCGAGGAAGGGGAGAAGGGGATGAGGTCAAGGTCAACACTGGCTGGGGCATGATCGGATATGAGGATAGAACCTATGTCTGAGGAAAGGGTACATTGGGTGAGGGACTTACTGAGAAAGAGATAATCAATGCGAGATTGAGATTTGTGAGGAGGAGAGAAAAAACTAAATTCCTGGAGGTCAGGGTGGCAGAGCCTCCAGATATCAGTAAGAGATTTGCGTCGGACTGCAGTGGTAAATTGAGTATGCATTCTGGTCTGGACAAATTTAACGGGGGAATGTCTATCAAGGATAGGGTCGTGAACTTGGTTGCAATCCCCACCGAAAATAATATACTCATTATCAAGAGAAATCAGTTTGTCAGAGATAAGCGGCCAAAAAGTATTATCAACTGAAACTGGGGCGTAAATGTTAAAAACAACCAGGGGTATACTGTCAATCAACAGTCTGGTAATGACCCAACGACCATCAGAATCAATATCTTGATGAGTAACAGAAACAGTAAACTTTTTGTGAACTAAAATAACAACCCCATTCTTCTTACCCAGGGCTGGGGAAGAAAAAACATTTCCCACCCAAAGTCTTTTTAATTTAGAGGCTTCAGTGTCCGAAAGGTGGGTCTCTTGTAGCATGGCAATGTCTGTTTTCAATCGAGCCAAATGGGATAGAACACGTTGCCTTTTAATAGGATTATTTAATCCTTTAACATTCCATGAGGTAACTTTGAACGTAACAGATTAAGAGCAATCATATGAATATAAACAGCATACAATGTAATACAAAACTGAAAATTATAATCTGATGGAAAGAAGAAAAGGTAGAATTTGAAACGTAGGAAAAAGAAGAAGAAAACTGGAAAAGGAGAAAAACAGGTGAGTAGAAGGTGAAAAGTAAAAGAGGAAGAAACGAAGAAGTACCATGCAATAAAAGGAAGAGAAGAGGTCAGAAAAGAGGAGGTAAGCAGATGAAAGAAGAAATAGGAAAAGATGGAAGGAGAAGAAACTGGAAAGAGTAAAACAAGAATATTACATATGAACAACCAAAGGGAAACAGGAATCATAAACATACCTACAGAGGGAAGATTCAAGGAGAAATGGGGAGGGAGGGAGCCAGACGGGTTGAACAGCAGAAACCGGGAACGAGCAAAACGGAGGACCAGGAGGCATCACGTCATGAGAAGGAAAGAACTTTGGGAGGAAAAATAACAACATGAAAGGGGGCAATGAAAATACAGAAGGATAAAATTCAGTCAGCAAACCGACAAGGCAAACAACAATGAAACAGGGGGAACAAATAATCAGCCAGCATTTGAGGACGAAGAATCCATAGCATCTGAATGGAGAGCGTTGATGAAACTCTGAAGGCGGAGAGGATCTTCGTAGGTCGTCGTCCTGTTGTTATAGGTGACCCTGAAAAGGCAAGGATGGAAGAGTCCGTAGCGAGCGCCCATAGCGCGAAGAGCAGGTCTCATGTTGAGGAAGGCCTTCCTTCTGCTCGCAGTGGCCTTGGCGTAATCCTGGGCAAAAAATAAGGTGGATCCAGACCAAGTAACACGCTGAGATGACTTAGCTGCAGAGAGAACTTTTAACAAGTCTGTATATTCCAGAAAATAAAGGATCACTCCTCTTGGTTTCTGTGAAGAGGAGGCAACAGAGGAAGGACGGCCCAGTCTGTGCGCTCTTTGAATGTTGAGAGTGGTGCCCTCTGGCATATGAAGGACCTTGGGGATGAAAGATTTGAAGAAAGTAAGGGGGTCAGACCCCTCCTGTCCTTCAGCAAGACCATAAATACGGAGGTTATTGCGCCTGTTGCGATTTTCAAGCTCCTCGACTTGACGCTGTAGAGTAAGCACTTGAGACTGGAGAGGAGAAAGCTTCGCACAGGTATCCGTAAGGGAAGAAATAGAGTGTTCCACCGCAGTTACTCTGTTGTCGATTTGTGACCAATTGTCGGTGAGAACTTGGAGTTTTGCGTTCATTTCTTCCATAAAAGGTCGTAGTGCCCTAATTTCGTCCAACAAAATCTCCATAGAGACAGAGGAGGCAGGTTTAGGGGGAGAAGGAGGATTGTGCTTAAGGCGCTTAGTGAGAGATTTCCCTGAAGCTGCCGTAACAGAATCCGACGTCGCCATATTGTCTATCTGAGGAGGAGATATCGAGTCCTGTAAATGGGAGAATTCGGTAAATAGCTTTGAATTCTTGATGAAGATATGTTTTACAGAAGCTTTCGAAGAGAGAGTGTTCTTCAGCCTGCCCATAAGACAAAGCGGTAAAAGCGCAGCCAAAAATAACGTAGAAATTGTGAGAAGGAAAATATCACAAAATGGCCGCCGTATCAAAGTCAGTCAGAAAAAAGAGGCATCAAAGATAAAATTGGAGACATGATGAGAGGCGAAAGCATAGCTAAGAGGAGGAATTGAGCCAGATGGGACGATATCAACATTGGGGAAAAAGCCACAGTCTTTTCAAGAGAACATAAAAAAAATCGGCATCTCAGCGCGAGTAGAAAAACAAAATGGCGGTCGCAAGGCAGCGACGAAGCAAGAACTCACATCGTCAGTAAAGGTGTTAATTCGCTGCCAAGAAGAGCCGCAAAGGTCCAAGAAGGAGGAGTAGATATTCCGACGTCCTCACATCCGAAAAGTAGCGCTGAGGAAGCACGAGAAGTCATCAGCCTGCAAAGGTCTCCGAAGAGCTTCACCCGGGCGCCGCCATCTCCGTCGGGCACCAAGCCACGCCCCCTCTTACCTTCCTCTTTAATTTTGAATTGACCTTCCTGCTGTCGGCCACAGCCTCTGTGATCCTCTCCTCCCACGCTTTGCCTCAGTACTCTTCTGCTCCAGGAACTGCAGTCCCACAAGCACATCCTCCCAGACTCCCCTATAGTCAATCCCAGTGCTTCTTGAGAAGCTCTGGGGTTGGTCTGAGTGGTCTTGTTTACTGCTCTAAATGGGACTGAAGCCTGCGCCTGCTGTTCTCTCCACCTGGTAATACAGCTCAGTTCACATGCCGGTTTGACCATCCTGAGTCAGTTGGCCAAACCGGCATGCAGACTGACAGATATTCTCTGTGCCCACCACTTTTGCTGGTGATTACCCCACCCCCAAGACTCAGCTGACAGCTCCGGCCCCTACAGGCAAAATAGAATAATAATAAAGTAGTTTTATTAATTGCTTTATAATGATTTTATTTAACGTTTTGATCTGCTGCTTCCAACAGTGGTGCAAGGCTCCTCTGCCATAATGGAGAGCCTTCCCTGGAGATTCTGACAGGACTGGCAAGGATCTCATATTATGGTAGGCAGCCCTCCACCAGGGCAGTGGTGCAGGCCAGAGTCTCTATTGATATGAAATGCTGGTGGACTACTAACCAGGGTGCAAATGGCCTCTTCGAACTTTTCACTATCCCATCAGTGTGTGCTTCCTTGTTGTACTTGTGTTCACCAATGAAAACACATTATAGTATAATTTCTTTTATTTGTAAATTGCTGCTGTTAATTGTACTGTGGATGTTAAAAACCAAAGCAGCATGGGTCAGAGGGCCACCACTGTCCTCTTTTGTAATGTGTTGAAACATGTCAGCTTAGAGCAAGTTCTGAAATCTTGACTTGTTTCATGCTCCCTCCATACAGCTCCAGGAAACATATTCTGATTCCGTTTTGTTAAGCAGTTTTCCTACAAACACACGCAATAAAGTGCTTAGTTGTAAGTGACAGATAATAACATTTAATCCTAATTGCTCAGTCGTGCTTTGGATTGTAAGTAGTAGAAACACATGAAAGTGCCTAGCCACCTCTATTTAGATCCACATTCAAGGAGTGTCAAAAACGCTAATTGTCGTAGTTGACAAGGTACTTTTATTTATACCAATTATTTCATACTTATTTGGAGTATTTCAGAAGGAAAAAGTCAAAAGCAGAAAAAAAGAATTTCTATATCACATATTTTACAATACATTTTTACATATATATCAACACATATACATTGTGAACTTAAGACATGTGATTGAAGCAAAAAGAGAAGAAAAACCGAAAATGAATCCAGAATTTACATTCAATATGGCCCACATAAAAACAGTACAGCAACAATCAATCAATCAATCAAAGCATTTATAGAGCGTGCTACTCACCCGGAGGGTCTCAAGGCGCTGGGGGAAGGGGGGGGTCCGCTACTGCTCGAACAGCCAGGTCTTGAGCTGCTTCCTGAAGACGAGGTGGTCCTGGGTCAGGCGGAGGTGTGTCGGGAGGGAGTTCCAAGTCTTGGTGGCGAGGTAGGAGAAGGACCTTCCCCCTGTGGTGGCTCTTCGGATGCGGGGGATGGCGGCGAGGGTGTGGCCGGTCGATCGAAGCTGGCGTTTGGGGGCGTAGAAGTTGAGGCGGTTGTTGAGGTATCCTGGACCTTGGTTGTGTAGGGCTTTGTGTGCGTGGGTGAGGAGGCAGAAGGTGATTCTCTTGTTGACCGGGAGCCAGTGCAGGTCTCTCAGGTGTCCGGAGATGGGGTTGCGGTGGGGGATGTCCAGGATGAGTCGTGTTGAGGCGTTCTGGATCCGCTGGAGTCTCTTCTGGAGTTTGGCGGTGGTTCCGGCGTAGAGGGAGTTGCCGTAGTCCAGACGGCTGATGACGAGGGCCTGGGTGACCGTCTTCCTGGTCTCGGTGGGGATCCACCGGAAGATCTTCCGTAGCATGCGCAGGATGTTGAAGCACGACGAGGAGACGGCGTTGACTTGTCTGGTCATGGAGAGGGAGGAGTCCAGGATGAAGCCCAGGTTGCGTGCGTGGTCTGATGGTTTGGGTGCGCTGCCTAAGGCTGGGGGCCACCACGAGTCGTCCCAGGCGGAGGGGGAGGATCCCAGGATGAGGACTTCCGTCTTTGTCCGAGTTCAGTTTCAGGCGGCTGTCCTTCATCCATTCGGCTACTTCTTTCATCCCTTTGTGTAGGTTGGCTCTGGCGGTGGCGGGGTCGTTGGTGAGGGAGAGGATCAGCTGGGTGTCGTCGGTGTAGGAGATGATGTTGAGGTTGTGCTGGCGTGCGATGGCTGCGAGGGGGCTCATGTAGACGTTGAAGAGGGTTGGGCTGAGCGAGGAGCCTTGGGGAACGCCGCAGATGACTTCGGTGGCTTCTGATCTGAACGGGGGGAGGTGGACTCTCTGTGTCCTTCCGGCGAGGAAGGAGATGATCCACTCCAGTGCCTTCTCCTGGATTCCGACTTTGCTGAGGCGCTGTGCTAGGGTCAGGTGGCAGACAGTGTCGAAAGCCGTGGAGAGGTCCAGGAGGATGAGGGCAGCTGTTTCTCCGTTGTCGAGCAGGGCTCGGATGTCATCGGTTGCTGCGATCAGTGCGGTCTCGGTGCTGTGGTTGGCCCGGAAGCCAGACTGCGAGAGGTCGAGGGATCCGTTCCTCTCGAGGAAGGCGGCCAGCTGTTTGTTGACGGTCTTCTCGATGACTTTTGCAGGGAACGGGAGCAGCGAGATGGGGCGGTAGTTCTTGAGGTCGGTGGGGTCGGCTGATGGCTTCTTTAGTAGAGCGCTGAGTTCGGCGTGCTTCCAGCTCTCCGGGAAGGTAGCGGTGTCGAAGGAGGTGTTGATGATGTCCCGCAGGTGGGGTGCGATGACAGCGTCGGCCTTGTTGAAGACGTGGTGGGGGCAGGGGTCGGTCGGAGATCCGGAGTGGATGGTGTTCATCGTGCGGATGGTGTCTTCGGTGCTGATCGGGGTCCAGGCGTGGAGGGTGGTGGTGGGGGGCGGTGGTTCGGTCGTGGCGTGCGTTGGTTGAGAGCGGAAGCTGTTGTGTATGTCCGCGATCTTGTTGTGGAAGTAGGCGGCGAGGGAGTTGCAGAGGTCTTGCGAAGGGGTGATGTCGTTGATTCCGGCGTTGGGGTTGGAGAGCTCTTTGACGATGTTGAAAAGCTCCTTGCTGTTGTGTGCGTTGTTGTGCAGTCGTTCCTTGAATGCAGTTTTCTTGGTGGCGCGGATCAGTTGGTGGTGTTTTCGGGTGGCGAGCTTGAGGGCAGACATGTTGTCCGGTGTTGGGTTTCTGCGCCAGTCTTTCTCGAGGGTTCTGCAGTTCTTCTTGGAGCTCTTGAGTTCGTCGGTAAACCATGGGGCTTTCTTGCTGCCGGGTCTGCTGGGCGGGGTCTTCAGAGGGGCGAGGTCGTCTGCGCAGTTGCTGATCCACTTCATGAGGTTGGTGGCCGCTCGGCTGGGGTTCGTTGTGCTTGTGGGTGGGTTCTTGCTCAGGGAAGTCACGAGTTGGTCGGCTGTGATCTTGTTCCAGCTTCTGCGTGCAACCTGTTGCTGGTGGTGGTGGGTCGTGGTCCTTGTGAAGCTGAAGTGGACGCAGCTGTGGTCCGTCCAGTGGAGTCCGGTGGCGTGGCTGAAGACGATGTCCTTGCTGGATGAGAAGACGGGGTCGAGTGTGTGTCCGGCGTAGTGGGTGGGGGTGGTTACCAGTTGCTTGAGTCCGAAGTTTGCGAGGTTGTCCAGCAGGGTGGTGGTGTTGCGGTCGTTGTTGTTCTCCAGGTGGAAGTTGAGGTCCCCGAGGAGGATGTAGTCAGCGGAGGGGAGGGCGTGTGGGCTGACGAAGTCGGCGATGTTCTCGCTGAATTGTGTGCATGGTCCCGGGGGTCTGTAGATGAGGGTGCCTCTGAGGGTGGTCTTGGGGTTGATGTGGATCTGGAAGTGCAGGTGCTCGGCGGGTTTGAGGGTGTCGTCGGTGTTGGTCGTGATGCGGATGGTGTTCCTGTGGATGATGGCGATGCCTCCTCCAGTTCAGCAACAGTGAACATAACATTGAAAACAATAATTCTATACAAATGAGAATTGCAAAAAAGGGGCAAAAATGGAAATAAAGGAGTAGAAGCAATTTATGACTACTATTATAACCAGTAGTTACTGGTAAAGGGGACTTTATCTCAGTTACTCCTTATGTAAAAGAGCCGACGCGTTTCGATGCCAGGGTAAAAGTTCCTGGAATCTCATCAGGGCGCTGTCAGTCTGTCTGCAAGGGGTGCAAAGATAATGAAAATAGATTTCAATCTCAAAGGTTGAAAATTACAAAATTAAAAGACTCGCCTCATATCAAATCACACTCAAATTGACCTGTGAGTCGAGACCTACCAAACTTTTGGAAGAGAAGTGAATTTGTGGAATTGGATTCTAGCATGGGTTTCTTCACGTGCTGTAGTTATCTTTGATTAATTAGTGGAATCCTGTTGTGCGGAAAGGGGGGAGGCCACCTAGAGAAATGAACAGTTAAGTCACTTATCTATTTGGCCCATTTTTCACCAAATGTTTAAGAACGGTGGGGGAATGGAAATTGACATACCTTCAAATAATTCATTAGTGGAAAGTTCGAAAATGTCACCAATTTGTCGTTATGGAACCAGCACTTTATTTCACAAGGGGATTAGTCACCAGTCGTGAACGCTGGAAAGAAATGAGGGAGGATTTAAACATAAGTCTGTAGCTGGCTAAAAAGCTGGGGTTCTGGCCGTATGCTCGTGAATGTGTGAACATACCTTCCGTTCGCTCTTGGAGTGAGCTGTAAATCTTCAGTGTAACTGTCACTGTTTCACTGGCGGCCCGAGGTCCGCTGTGGAAACAGATGAAGTAATTACTTAGGGAAACTAAAATCTTTCGTTTTATTCTAGATACGGCTGTTGCCACTTGCAGCACTCACCTATATCCTTCCTCAGCCTTTCCTGAAACTTTCTGCGGTCAATCCAAAATGGATGCCGAGTATGCAGCTGGCTTTAACTAAGTGGTGTCTCTCCTGTGCACTCTGGGACATGTAGTTCCGTATATATGAAACGACCTTTGTAGGTTGCTCTATATACGTGGATAGTATCTGTGACCACGTGTTGGTGCTCAAAATTGTAATGCATAAGGGTGTCACTTATTCATGAAATGAAGGATTGTACTCCGTTTAACCGGGTGAAAATTTTCACGCATGTAAAGGCAACCTTATTAAGGCAAGTGGAACAGTCACGACCTGTTTTGGATGCCAAGAGCAGCTGGAATCTTTAGTCTTGCAATTTCAGACATGCTATTTAACCCTTTCTGTGCGCTGTTAAACTTCAGAATTAAATAAGCTTCTTTTATAAGGAGCATTCTTTCAATGTCAACATTCCGATGCATAGGTTGCGCAGTGTACAACACTGTCCACCTGAGATCGTTTTCGTCATGTTTGGCTGTCATGTAGTGCTCCACCATTGGAGCAGTTAAGATTTTGTTCTTTATCCTAGATCTGTGTTGGCAAATACGTGCGTTGACTTGTTGGCATGTTTTGCCAATATATATTTTGTCACAAGGACATTGGACCAAATAGACCATATTCTTGGTCTTACAGTTAGAAAATTCAAAATGTTTCCAACTGGTCACTGCATGCCGGAACTCACACCCCTCAATAGTGCTAGGGCATGCCACACAGGTTCCACATTTGTGGTGTCCTGTGATTGGTTTAAGGTTCCATTGACTCAGTAAGTCATTCTTCTTTTTTGGTAAGGACACATCAGCGCTGTGTCCTTACCAAAAAAGAAGAATGACTTACTGAGTTTCATATATACGGAACTACATGTCCCAGAGTGCACAGGAGAGACACCACTTAGTTAAAGCCAGCTGCATACTCGGCATCCATTTTGGATTGACCGCAGAAAGTTTCAGGCAAGGCTGAGGAAGGATATAGGTGAGTGCTGCAAGTGGCAACAGCCGTATCTAGAATAAAACGAAAGATTTTAGTTTCCCTAAGTAATTACTTCATCTGTTTCCACAGCGGACCTCGGGCCGCCAGTGAGACAGTGACAGTTACACAGAAGATTTACAGCTCACTCCAAGCGCGAACGAAAGGTATGTTCACACATTCACGAGCATACGGCCAGAACCCCAGCTTTTTAGCCAGCTACAGACTTCTGTTTAAATCCTCCCTCATTTCTTTCCAGCGTTCACGACTGGTGACTAATCCCCTTGTGAAATAAAGTGCTGGTTCCATAACGACAAATTGGTGACATTTTCGAACTTTCCACTAATGAATTATTTGAAGGTATGTCAATTTCCATTCCCCCACCGTTCTTAAACATTTGGTGAAAAATGGGCCAAATAGATAAGTGACTTAACTGTTCATTTCTCTAGGTGGCCTCCCCCCTTTCCGCACAACAGGATTCCACTAATTAATCAAAGATAACTACAGCACGTGAAGAAACCCGTGCTAGAATCCAATTCCACGAATTCACTTCTCTTCCAAAAGTTTGGTAGGTCTCGACTCACAGGTCAATTTGAGTGTGATTTGATATGAGGCGAGTCTTTTAATTTTGTAATTTTCAACCTTTGAGATTGAAATCTCTTTTCATTCTCTTTGCACCCCTTGTAGACAGACTGACAGCGCCCTGATGAGATTCCAGGAACTTTTACCCTGGCATCGAAACGCGTTGGCTCTTTTACATAAGGAGTAACTGAGATAAAGTCCCCTTTACCAGTAACTACTGGTTATAATAGTAGTCATAAATTGCTTCTACTCCTTTATTTCCATTTTTGCCCCTTTTTTGCAATTCTCATTTGTACAGAATTATTGTTTTCAATGTTATGTTCACTGTTGCTGTACTGTTTTTATGTGGGCCATATTGAATGTAATTTCTGGATTCATTTTCGGGTTTTCTTCTTTTTTTGCTTCAATCACATGCCTTAAGTTCACAATGTATATGTGTTGATATATATGTAAAACTGTATTGTAAAATATGTGATATAGAAATTCGTTTTTTCTGCTTTTGACTTTTTCCTTCTGAAATACTCCAAATAAGTATGAAATAATTGGTATAAATAAAAGTACCTTGTCAACTACGACAATTAGCGTTTTTGACACTCCTTGAATGTGGATCTAAATAGAGGTGGCTAGGCACTTTCATGCTTTTCTCATTTAAATAGGGTCTAGCCTTTCCACCTGTCCTCTAGGGCCTGACTCCTTAGGTGTCCAACCTTGGATTGTAAGTAGGGCACAGACATCTTTTCCACTAACACTAACAATTCTCACATTATACAGTTTTACGGAAAAACTGAATCAAATATCAACTTTAACCCTATTTTTTATAAAAGTTAAACAGTACTTGAATGTGTGGACTACTTGAAGTGCTTACAAACACCCTATTAGTAATGAGGTGGAGAGGCATGAGTTAATTTCCGAACCCACTAAATGATAACATTGCGGGAGTGAAGTATCTATAGGTCAGATAAAAATACTTCTATTAAAATGTCAATGTGGGAATGAACCACAGACGCCGACTTCACGGACAGCGGCACATCGGAGGAGCAGCGCCCAACTTTATGCTTGATGGTTGCCAGTACATGACCAATCCCTCTGCAAACAAGTCTTTGCACAAGGATCTGAATTGTACACCCACTTGAGATCAGGGCTAGAGATTCTAAGTGTTTACTGAAAATTGCATTCTCATTTGTGGTGCAGAAAATAGAATTTAAAATTGTTTTTCAAGAAACGGCATGGGGAAAATGTATCAAAGATACTACCCTCTTCTTCCCCTAAAGGTAGTAAGCATATAGAAACCTAGTAGGTAAGGCTTTATTGTGCTAATGCATGTAAACATATTTGTACTATTTTACTCTGCAACCCAATGTATGGTCACACAAGGTTAGGAAGTAAAAAAAGGTGATGCAAAAAAAAGTCAGGTTGCCCATCGAGGACGCACACATAGTCTGTGCACCTTTGAGCATGTCTGTGTTCACTAAAACATTAAAACCAGAGGTTTTGACCTTACGAATGCCTGCTATTTTGTTCTGTGTCCTGCCCTCCTCCCAGACCACTGAAGTATCTGACCTCAGGTCCCCTCATGCCTCAAGTGCATCCACTGGTGTGGCAGACACACTGAAGGTGAGCTGAATGCTCACTAAGTGGGTTAGACAAAATTCCATTGGGGAGTTTGTGTAAAAAAAAACAACAACAAAAAACAACAAATGAGTGGCCAGCCATTATGGCCGCTAAGACGTAACTTACTTTGGCTCCGTGAAACAGCCCTGTGGGAATGCGATTGCAAGCTTCTAACCCTGGGCAGTTGGTGCGGAAAATGCCTGATTTGGGCATCTAGAAGATCGGGACCACTCTGGGTACCTATCTTGGGTCCGCAAGTGTCCACAATCAGACCAGGTACGGACTCCAGGGTTGAGACCGCTACGGCTGAGCTTACCGCAATAGAAAGGGTTCTGCGGAAGTGAAGAGGTGCAAGCAGAGTGTCGGAATGCCGAGGACCCACTGCATGATAGCAGGTTCATGCAGATGATGGCAGCCGGTTATGCAGCGCTGCGGTCTGCGGTGCTGAATCCCTGACATGGCAGCAACGAGAAAAGGCGAGGACTACAGAATTCATCAGCAGGGAGCTGCTGATCAAATAATTGCCCCGGACTGAGTGCGGATGCAGAAAGGAAGCCTTGAAGCCGTGACCAGGCCCACGGACCAATCGCTTAGAAGATTGAAGACGCGGCCCCTATCCCCGCGATGCATGCGGCCCCCTGGGATGCAGGTGAGGAGCTCAAGATGATAAGTTCCAGGCCCTGTGCCTGACTTTAAGATGATGCATTCAGACATCCAGGCCAGGCTGTAGTGACACTGACCCTGACAGAACACATGGGAGCCGCACTTAGAGAGGGAAGCTTGCATCCTAGCGGTCAACGCAGACAAGCGCAACTCGTCTGGAAGTGGGGAGAGTGCTCGGGCCCAGGGACACCTGAGGAAATGAACAACGCCACTCCATAGGTTCCACAACGGTACCGCACCCCTTCCCCTGACTGGGTGACTGAGGAGCGGAGAGCGGTGAAGGGCAATGTGCAGCTGCCCCTATGCCACCCAAAAAAGGACAAATTAATAACGTCTGCACCTACTTCAGGGCACCCAAAAAGGGAGAGGACAGAAGGAGGAGGGCGCCCAAGGGTTAGAAGGAATGGCGCTCTCCAGGATCTCCTTGCAACTTTGCAACAATTTAAAAGGGAGCTCCGCAAAGACATAAAGGCGGACCTGGGAGCATCCTTTGACTCCTTCCTTTCAGACACAAAGATTGTAGCTCTCCGGGCTGACATAGACTCGATTGGGGCGTGCACCCTCGACTGTAGGCGAAATGCAGGACCTGGAGGGAAGAATTCAGCTGCTGGAGGAAGTTGCAGAATCCCTCTCGGCCCAATTTAACTCGGTGCTGCTCAAATACGAGGACCTAGAGAAGCGTTCCCGCAGGGACAACATCAGGGTGAGAGGCCTGGCGGAAGAAAGAGAAGGCACAGACTTTGAAGCATACATGATGGGCCTGTTCGCTAGTATCCTTGGTGAGGGGGAACACGATATCCAGTTGGAGCGCGTCCATCGAGTGGGACCGGCGCTACAAAGGAGGAGCAAGCGCCCAAGAGATATCCTGGCAAAATTAGCTTCCTTTAAAGTAAAGGAACTGGTTCTTTACAAAGCATGAGACAAAGAGATGGTAGATTACCAGGGATCCTCCTGCATGCTTTTTCTGAATGTGACCCAGGCCACGCTGATGAGATGCCAACAATTCTAACTGATCACATCCACCTTGAGAGAGAGCAACATTAAAATTAGGTGGACTTACCCATTTGGTCTTGCCTTCTCTTTCAATAACAAACAGCAGCAGTTCACGGAGGTCCAGGAGGTGGCGTCCATCCTTATCCTGGGGAGAGAGTCACCACATAGGGAAGCATCGCCCGCCGATAGGAGCACTCAAAGAACGGTCCTCGGGCCGTGGAACTCCGGGCAATGGCAAACGGCTTAAAAGGCAAACAAGAAGATGGCGTGACTTAAAGGCCAACGCATCTGAACTCCTATGTTTGCTATGGGTGGTTCTGCTCCATCTGCTGAAGCGATTGTCCACCTCAACAGTTTGAGGCCTCTCTGGAGCTAGCCCCGGGGTGAAAGATCATTCTGGGACTGAGGTCAGGTGCGACAGAGAGAGTCTCCCCTTCCTACTAGAGTCACAATCCAGGGTACATCAGTCGACACTTGCCGCTGTATGGCCTGGAAACAATATAGGAACATTCTGGAGAAAATGTTTTTCAGAGAGTTCTCACAGGGCTCTGGCTGCGGAAGTGGACGTGCCCCTGCAGAATTTTGTAGTTGAGGTCTGTCAGGACTTGCACAGATTATCGAACAGTTTATGGTTTTCGTTAGTATATCTTTGTTGATTCTTGTTTTACCCAGGATGCACAACACTAACGAACTGGGGAGTATCGAGGGGGGACCCCTGCTTCTATACTTGGCAAGACGAAGGGGTGAATGGGGGTTAAACTAATGTCATGGAATGTTAGGGGCTTCAACTCCCCTAACAAAAGGCAACGCTTCTGGAAGTACCTGAGGGATCAGGGTCCACAGGGCGTGACCATGCAGGAGACATATCTTAAGAAAGGTGAGGAACTTCGGCTGAAGCATAGGTACTTCCCACTGATATTCATAGCAGCGGGTCCTAGGAAACAAAATGGGGTTTCCTTGTGGTTTCACTCCTCCGCCAACTTTCATCTTGAAGCTTCAAAGAGCGATAAAGAGGGGAGATTTATTATCATGGTTAAGCGGCGGTTGTTGGGCAGGCCCTGGACGATAGCAGCAGTGTACACACCCAATTCAGGCCAGGCTGACTTTATCTCTGCCTTTCTCACCTCCCTGGCGGCCTTTGCTTCAGGGGAAATTCTCCTCATGGGAGATTTTAATCTTATTTGGGACCCACAGGTGGACACTACACACCCACAGAGAACTGGGGGGGGGTTTAGCAAGACACTGAAACTGTCACTACAACAGCTGGGGCTGATAGACAGCTCGAGGGCCTTTAACCCCAGCGTGCATGACTATTCTTTCTTCTCCCACGCCCATAGGTCGTACTCCAGGATAGACCACATTTTTGTCAGTCAATCACTTGTCCACGCCGGCACAACCTCCCTCTTCCTCCCCATCACTATCGCAGATCATGCCCCCTGATTTGCCAGTTAAATTGCCCAGCTCCACGCTCTAAACTGATTCGATGGTATTTCCCAGGAGTGTTGTGCAGCGACATATCACACAGGGATGACCTGCAAAGCTATAGGAGATTTTTTCATAACTAATGATCCGGCGGACACATCTCCAGTAAACAACTGGGACGCCTCCAAAGCATACATTTGGGGACATTGTATTGCCCTTACTACCTCCCTGAGGAGACTCCAGACGAAGGAAATGTTAGATTTAGAACAGGAACTATCTCAGGCGAAACATAAGCATAAGGAAGCATCCTTGGCACTAGCCCTTAGAAAAGTCACAGCTTTCAGGGGGAAATTGAATGCCATGTATACCAATAGGGTGGACAGGATGATCCCGCGACTCCAGGCTCACAGATATGAGGGTGAAGGATAAGGTGGGGTCTCTTTTGGCAAGACAACATAGGGGGAGGCAGGAAATGAACTTTGTGAAGCACACTAGCAAAGAGGGGAAGGCTAGAGCCTTCCATGATTTCAACAGCACGCTATACCAGGCTGAACCCCGCCTAATGACGGACCAGTTGCAATACCTAGATACGCTGGAGCTTCCCCAGGTTCCGGTGTCAGTCAATGAGTAGCTGGGCCGAGCCATCGCTCATGAAGAAGTTCAGGCAGCTCTGACTCCTTCAAACGTCATACAGCTCCGGGCCCGGATGGGCTTACGGCACAGTTCTATTGCACCTTTGCCGCAGAACTGGCCCTGCAGTTCACTATCTTCTTCAATGCCATTGCGACAGGCCAAATGGTCTCTATGGGGGAAGCCCTGATCTTGATTATCCTGAAATTGGGTAAGGACTAGCAAGAGTGCTCTTCCTACAGGCCTATCACTCTATTAAACCTAGATGCAAAACTCTACTAAAAAATTCTGGCTGTCTGGCTAGAGAAGATCCTACCCACTCTTATCCACCCTGACCAATGCCTGACTCACAATAACCTCTGCAGGGGATTTCACCTCATAGATAAGGCTCAGAAGAAACAGATCTCAGCAGTCCTTCCATTGATCGAGGCAGAGAAAGCCTTCGACCGAGTTGACTGGTCTTTCCTACAGTTTTCACTGCACCGATTTGGATTCTGAGAATCCTTTCTGGGAATGGTGAAGGCCAACTATAGTACCCATAGATCCAGGGTATTAGTGAACGGGATGACGTCTGACTTTTTTAACTTAGCAAGGGGAACAGACAGGGCTGCCCCCTCTCCCCGATGCTTTTCGCCCTTAGCATCAAACCATTTTCAGAAAGGGTAAGAGCGAACCCGAAGATAAGTGGGATTGGGTTTGGCACAGACGACCACAACATTTCGTTATTTGAGGACGATGTCCAACCGAGTGGTCACCCTGGCCGAGATCCATCGGGAACTAGAGCAGTGTGAAATGGTGTCAGGCTTCAAGGTTAACCTCTCTAAATCTTTCATTTTAAACATAACGCTACCCCGGGGGTGCAGAGATCATGGAGGAGATGTCTTTCTTCCGGCGGGCATAAGGCAATTACATACTGAGGAGTGCAAATCACGTAAGGCGTAGGACACACACATGCACACATATACATACTTACTCACAGCCATGCATACATGCACCAAACATTAATTTTAAAAAAGACACACACTTACCTGCAGCTCTGCCTCAGAGGTCCCTGGAGGTCTGGGACTGCTGCCTTCCCTCATTGACTGACCTTAGGGAAGTCAGCAGTCCCAACATTATTACAGAGTGGGATGACTGCTGACCCCACCCCACTCTATGATGAAGTGTCACTGATTGACCCTCAACCCTGGGCCCTTCGGGGTTTAAAACTGAAGCACCCAGGTGCATGGCAATAAGTGAAACCACCCTTTGTCACTGAGAGGTGGGCCTCAGGGGCCTTTGCTGAGCTGAGCAGGTCATGACCACAGGAGCTGTGACTTCTTCAGCCCTGCAAAGTTCAGCTCAGGAAGCTAGGAACCTGCACATTTAATGCATGTCTGGCTCCTGGCTGCCTGACCTGAAAGTGAGCAGTGTCTGTCAGCCTGACCTTTGTCCAGCCTGACAGACACTGTTCCTCAATGGACCGTTCCTCAATGGACCGACCGCAGCTGTTGTGGACCCATAGGCATCCACCGGCTCAATGTAAGCATTGTTCTACATTATTTTATTCTGCCAATTTGTTTAAAAATTATGTTCTACAAATTACCTCCATTAAATGACAAAAACAAAAGTGCAACACTTTTTTCCCAAAATCATAAATGGACCAAAATGAAACCCACATTATACATCAACTTAACAAAATCAAAAAGCTAACAGAAGTTCTATATCCCCTGCTACCACCATTTATGGAATGGTAGAGCCATTCTTCAGAGCCAAAAATGCGTAATCAGGGTTGGCTCCTCCGATATGGTGGAGAAGCATTGCCCCATTGGTCAGAGTTTGCCACCGAAAAGTAAAATGATACCAAAACAATATCATTTTATTCTTCTGTGAGGGGCTCTGGCTGACGGTGCATGCTTGCGGTGCAGGGCTGGGCCATGAAAGTGGAGGGCACTTAAAAGTGCTCATGCAAGTTTGGCCTGCCGTCCAAGAACGGCCAAACAGACATATGCACTTTTATTTCCCCAACACAGCTGTGCTCACAGCTGGATTGGAGAAATGCCACAGGCCGCTCAGACAAATCCTGATGCTGGTCTCATAGCATGAAAGCAGGGTCTTGATTGGCTGGGTAGCCTCTGCTTTCCCAGAGACTGCAGGGAGTGAAGCACTTAGGTGGCGGTGGGCATTGAGGCAGCAAGAAGTGATGTTTTTTTAAATATTACTTTTACCCTCAAATCCCCTCCGTCCTCCCCCTGTGACCCCATTTTTGTTGTGCACCGGCCGGCACTGTGCGTAATACTTTCCCATTTTATGCATATTATGCCTGCGGGGTCATGTGTTTCAAAACTGTATGTTTGTGTTCAGAAGGTACACAAGATACAAGCTAAATGTATTGTCTGTACAACACATAGTGAATTATGCTAGCACAGTGCAGATGGCTGCAGCACACATCTGGTTTTTCTGGTCTCAAGAGAGATTTTATACTTGTACCAGGTCTCCCGCCATTGAAAAGCATGCAATCAGTATAATAAAAAGAGATATCAAGAGTGAGGAATGCTGCCTCATAGTCCTGCGTTCAACAGGTTATATTTTTACGTTTTGATTGTGTTATTGGTTTTGAAAGTAAATATTTTTACAAATCAAAATGAGCAAAATTAACAACATTAATATGGTACACATTTTTATTACCATATGCCATCGGCAGCATTGTAATGATCAAAATTCTTATGCACTTAGGATTTCATCGATTTCTATCATGACGTTTCATGTATTTAATGGCATTGTTGCCAGTACTATGCAAACTTGACAAAGGCCATTCCGGCCGAAACGCATTGTTTTGCACAATAAATTGCTACATATAAATATGTGTATATATATTACCTACTGGCGGTCACCAGTAGGTAGTTAT
This sequence comes from Lissotriton helveticus, assembly GCF_964261635.1. Lineage (NCBI taxonomy): Eukaryota > Metazoa > Chordata > Amphibia > Caudata > Salamandridae > Lissotriton > Lissotriton helveticus. The sequence continues at coordinate 1,374,601,586 of NC_136069.1, read as the reverse complement.
AGTTAGGACCTACTTTCCATAGGAAATCCACAACATTCTATTTGGAATAACTTTGGCGCTGGTGGACGAATCTTTCGGAATTTCTCCAAGAAAATGGCCTGCTCCGCTCCTTCCCTGAAAGTTTGGGGGTGATTCGTCAAGTGGAGGCCATGAAAAAAGGGGGGTCCCAAAACGTGTTTTCCCCATGCAATTTTCCATAGGGACCTTTAGCCTGGGCTACAGCCCGAACGGCTGAACGGAATTACACCAAATTTGGTTTTTTCTTAAATGCAAAACAAAGTTGAGAAATAAGGAAAGGGGGCAGGGTAGAAACATCCTGACCCTCTAGGCTTGCTCAGGGGGTTGTACATGGATCTTTAGGCTCATGTTTTTTTTTTTAAATACGCGTATTGTACTCGTACGGGGTGGAAAAGGGAAAAAAAACCTAGAAGTCCGTTTTATTCTTAATTAGCTCCCGGGGGGGGGGGGCAAATCCCGGGGGCATTTTTTTTCCATAATGGGGGGCTTGTAAGGTGCCCCGAGCTCCGGGGAACGCCACCCCCGGTGGTTTTATTTTGAAGTATGTAGGGGGGTTTATGGTAGCCCTCGCGGCAGCCCCAGTGACCGCCACCTCCTCGGGCTTTTTAAAAAACAAAAATTTAAAGTATGTTTTCAGCCCCCCCATACGTGTACAGAAAGGGTACCGAAAACCGTACAATTCGAGCACGAGCTGCATGTTGATTGGATGTCAACTGTGTCTCGGGGGCAATTTTCTTCATAATGTGGGGCTTGTAAGGTGCTCTGAGCTCCGGGGAACGCCACTCCCCTGTGGTTTTATTTTGAAGTTTGCGGGAGTGTTACGGTCCTCCCCCCCCGCAGCCCCGGGGACCGCCACCCCTCGGGCTTTGCACCGAAAACCGTACAATTACGAGCCCGAGCTGCATGTTGATTGGATGTCAATTGTCTGTCAACACTCCAAACCAGGAAGTGTTGGCAGCCATCTAGTGCCTCGGTAGAACCGAGGTACAAGAAAACAGTAAAACAAAGTTGAAAAATAAGGAAAGGGGGCAGGGTAGAAACATCCTGACCCTCTAGGCCTGCTGAGGGGGTCACACATAGATGTTTAGGCCCGCATTTGTTTTTTTAAATAAAAAATCACAGTGTACGCGTATTGTACGTGTATGGGGTGGCAAAGGAAAAAAACCTAGAAGTCCGTTTTATTCTTAATTCGCTCCTGGGGAGCCAAATTCCGGGGATAATTTTTTTCCATAATGGGGGGCTTGTAAGGCCCAGAGAGCCCTGGGGAACGCCACCCCCAGGGTTTTTGTTTTGAAGTATGCAGGGGGCTCACGGCCCTCCTACATGCCCCGGGGGCCGCCACCTTCCTAGGGCAGTAATATTTAAAATAGGGGGTCCGTGACAGCACGGACCTCCCAGCCCCGGAGACCACCTCCTCTCGGGGCTTTTTAATGTTGGGAGGGGGTCGCGTGGACTCCGTCCTGGAGCTCTTGATGGCTCTGGGGACCACCGGCTCCTGCAGTGTTCCGGGAGTGCCTACCCCCGGGACACTGCTGTTTGCTATGGTAGGGCGGGAGCGTCGCGGCTCCCACTTTAGCACAGCAAACTGGTTTCCTATTTGAAAGAGAGAGCAAGTTAATCTGCTGTCTCTTTCAAGTAGGAAAGCAGATTGCTTTTCGTTAGAGAGAGCAGCATATACACTACTTTCTCTGACAAAGCAATGCCGGCTCTCGAACGACGCAGGGAGCCGGCTGGGACCGTGGGGGTATTGGTGTTCCCCACACAGTCCCCAATGTTATTTTTTTAGTCCCGGGGGATGGGGTCCCTTTGCAGCTCCTTAAACATGCGTACATATAATTTCTGCAAAATCTTTTTTGTGTTGGGAAAAGAGTATTACCCTAGTGACTTTGTCATCCATGTATCTTTTTTACTTTTTCTTTATTTGAATTCCGCTTTTTTTAAAGTATGTTTCTACCTCGGTTAACAATGAGTTCCACATCGTAGCGTCCGTTGCAGTGTTCTTAGCCTTTTTGTTCTTTTGCTGACTTACCAGTTTGTGTTCAAGATTCGGTGTCCTATTTCTTAGCTTTCCTTTGTGTATCTTTTGTGCAGCCTTCTTTTGTGTATCTTCTTTTGTATCTGACTTTGTTTATTCAGTGCTTCATCCAGTGTTCTGAATATAGCAGTACATCTGTAGACATATAGTTTACTCCTTTCCTTTGCCTTCCTCGACCCTAATTGACAACGTAATGGGGTGAATCAAACTAGGCACTGCTGTCGTCACTGTTTTAAGTTTGCAACACAGTAGGTAGTATACGGGTTAAGAAACCCAGTCTCCACCACTGTTGGACCCTTCTGGCCTTTGTTGCCACCTCGTTTGCTATGTCTTAAGTATTTAATCTTTGCACTTGACCGTGGTCCTCCTACAGTGTATTTTCATCATAGTTCAAGCACATACATTACATCATTTTATCTGTTCTTGCCCATTCTGTGTGGTGGTATCGTCAGAACTTATTGCACATTATAGAATACCTTTAGTGTACCCGCCCTCAAAACGTCTCCATTGGCCATTGTATATGGAGACCTTGGACCACCCTTATTATCCGTTCTTGCATCCTGATATGTAACCTCTTACCTGTGTTCTTCATCTCCTACTTTGGAAATACATTACTAATCCTTATCATCGAAAAAGTAGTACGTTTCTGAAATGGTTTTGTATGCGAGTTGTGTATGTTATCCTAATTCCCAACATTCCAATGACATGCTTTGTACTAGTATGTAATGTGCTTTAGTTGCAGTGTTCTATGTTGTTTTAGTTTGTATGTCCTTACAATCAAATGTAACATATTCCTGTATATTGTAAATAAAGCACTTGACACAATGCAGAGTGACACTGTATTTATTGTATTTAATTTTTGAATGTTTTCCAAATAATATACACTCATGTACAAAATAGTGTTGCTTCATAAAATGAAGTGTTTAGGTTTTTGTACAAGGAGCTACACCATAAGAAATTCAGTATGGAAAATCAACAAAACAATTTGGAAGACGGTTTCGAAATTAGTAATAGTGTCAGATACTTTTTTGTAAGTAGCGATAATAAAGAGGAAAAAATGAATGCTGCATATTTCAGTTGTGATTTCCTAGACGAAATCTTGGATGATGATTTTGTGGAAGCATTAGATGACATCGAGTATGATCATATGACTTTTGAAATTGATAATCAGGAAAATGGAATACATGATGAAATTATTTTAGAAGCTCTATTAAATTATGAGATGTTACAAGAAAAAACTTATTATCATATAATAATATTGGTTTGAGACACTCTTGTTGCAGAATTGTAGTCATTAGATAGTACTGAAGTACTCATTATTGAAAGTGGGTGTCAGGGCATGGACTGCTTCAAACCCCTATAGACTATGTATGCACTCTTTCATGCACCGGCAAACTTGTGTTTTATACCTTTAATACCCCAGTGTGTATCTTTACACTTCCAGCTAACACTATCACACTTTTGTTTAAATATTGTAGTGAGTCACACAGCACAATGTATCACATGTATTTTCTGTTACCATGTGAAACACTGATATTACAGTAAAGATTTTTTTAGAATAGTTGCAATGTATCCAAAAATGTTTTATGAAAGCAGTTGAAACACTGATATTATAGTAAATAAGTTTTAAAAATAGTTTCAAGGTATCACAAAATATTTCATGTGCGCACTACAAATTTCGATATTACAGTAATGAAGTTGTGAAAATAGTTGCAGTGTAGCTTAAAATATTGAACGTGAGGAGCAAAAAAACAGTGTTACAACAAACAACAGTAAAGAAGTTGTGAAAAGAGTTTCAATATGTCACAAAAACTCATTTCACTTCACGGAGAATATGTTTCTTTTCTATTGACAGATGTTATATCTTACAGATGGAAAATGTCGCTTACACAGTAATCATTTCTTTTTGGCATGTAGTACTGTAGATTTAGATGCTTTTCATAGTCCTGCTATGTCGTGTTGTGTTTGGCTGAGGTAGTAGCTATAATAAAAAGGTTCTATAAAGGCCAATGACTTTGAATCAAAATATGAAATTCAGGAATAATTGATAATCCCAGTCAAAAAAGGCAGGAAGTAGGTGTGTATATGTGTGGATGATGTGTTGATTGAGTGGAAGATGAGAAAGGTGAAAATTAAGAAAGGCAGCAGACGTGCAAACTACGCACTGCCTTGTAAAAGAAGTGGGTGTTTGGTTTTCCAGGCCATTATAGACTGTGAGTGGTATTCCGTAGTGGGATCCTGAGAAACTGTCTGTACATCTAAGGAGGCAAGCAACTGTATAAAGTACATACACTGTGCAGTAGAAAGTACGTAAGAAAGGACGTAAGTGTGCAAATTACCCACTGTCATTCACGGGTAGTAGTTACCAAGAAGGCTCAATAAAGGGTCTGCACTTTGAATTTGAATTACTCTTAGAATAATTGATAACCCCTGCGAAGAAAGGCAGGAAGTGCACACATTTTCCACTGCCTTCTGGTGGGGTAGTATCTATATGAAAAAGGCTCGATAAAGGGCCTTGACTTTGAATTAGAATATGAAATCGAAGAGTAATTGATAATCCCAGCCAAGAAAGGCAGCAAGTAAGTGTGTGTATGTGTGGATGATGTGTTCATTGAATGGAAGATGAATAAGGTAAAAAGTAAGAAAGGCTGAAGACGCGCAAAGTAACCACTGCCTTATCAGGGAAGTAGATCTTTGGATACCCAGCTCATTACACAGACTGTGTGTCACAAGAAAGGATGCAAGTGTGGAAATTACTGACTGCCATTCACGGGAAGCAGTTACCAAGAAGGCTGAATGAAGGGCCTGCATTTTTAATTTGAATTATTTGAAGAATAATTGATAACCCCAGCCAAGAAAGGCAGCAAGTGTGCAATTTTCCCACTGCCTTCGGCCAAGGTAGTAGCCACAACAAAAAGGCTCGATAAAGGGCCTGAACTTTGAATACAGATATGAAATAGAAGAATAGTTGATAACCATAGCCAAGAAAGGCAGCAAGAAGGTGTGTGTACGTGTAGATCATGTTTTGATTGAGTGGAAGATGAATAATATAAAAAAATAAGAAAGGCTGCAAGTGTGCAAATAACCCACTGCCATTCATGGGTAGTAGTTACCAAGAAGGTTCAATAAAAGGTCTATACTTTGAATTAGAATAACAAACAGAAGATTTGGTAACCATAGACCATACTGGCTCCTTTTTTAATATTGGTAGACTTTTATTAAGCTTTTTAATATACATAAACGGCAGGAAGTGTGCAAATTATCCACTGACATTCACGAGTAATAGTTACCAAGAGGCTCTATAAAGGACCTGCACTTTGGATTTTTTAGTACAAGAAGAATTGATAACCCCAGCCAGGAAAGGCAGCAAGTGTGCAAATTTCCCACTGCCTTCGGTCGGGGTAGTAGGTACAACAAAATGGCTCGATAAAGGGCTTCAACATGTGAATCAGAATATGAAATTCAAGAATAATTGATTACCTCAACCAAGAAAGGCAGCAAGAGTGCAATTTTGTACTGCCTTCGGCTGGGGTAGTTGTTACAACTAAAAGGCTTGATAAAGGGCCTGCACTTTGAATATGAATATGAAATAGAATAGTTCATAACCATAGCCAAGGAAGGCAGCAAGTAAGTGTGTGTATGTGTGGATGATGTGTTCATGGAATGGAAGATGAATAAGGTAAAAAGTAAGAAAGGCTGCAGACGCGCAAAGTAACCACTGCCTTATCAGGGAAGTAGATCTTTGGATACCCAGCTCATTACACAGACTGTGTGTCACAAGAAAGGATGCACGTGTGGTAATTACCGACTGCCATTCACGGGAAGCAGTTACCAAGAAGGCTGAATGAAGGGCCTGCATTTTGAATTTGAATTATTTGAAGAATAATTGATAACCCCAGCCAAGAAAGGCAGCAAGTGTGCAAATTTCCCGCTGCCTTCGGCCAAGGTAGTAGCCACGACAAAAAGGCTCGATAAAGGGCCTGAACTTTGAATACGGATATGAAATAGAAGAATAGTTCATAACCATAGCCAAGAAAGGCAGCAAGAAGGTGTGTGTACGTGTAGATCATGTTTTGATTGAGTGGAACATGAATATTATAAAAAATAAGAAAGGCTGCAAGTGTGCAAATTACCCACTGCCATTCACGGGTAGTAGTTACCAAGAAGGCTCAATAAAGGGCCTGAACTTTGAATTACTTGAAGAATAATTGATGACCCCAGCCAAGAAAGGCAGCAAGTATGCAAATTTCTTACTGCTTTCGGCTGGGGTAGTTGTTACAATAAAAAGGCTTGATAAAGGGCCTGCACTTTGAATACGAATATGAAATAGAAGAACAGTTGATAACCATAGCCAAAAAAGGCAGCAAGTAGGTGTGTGTACGTGTAGATGATGTGTTGATTGTGTGGAAGATGAATAAGTAAAAAAATAGGAAAGGCTGCAAGTGTGCAAATTACCCACTGCCTTGAGCTGGGAAGTAGTTACAACAAAAATGCTTAATAAAGGGCCTTGACTTTTAATCAAAATATGAAATTGAACAATAATTGATAATCCCAGCCAAGAAAGGGAGCAAGTGTGCAAATTTCCCACTGCCTTTGGCCGGGGTAGTAGCTAGAACAAAAAGTTTGATAAAGGGCCTTGACTTTGAATCAAAATATGAAATTTAATAATAAATGATAAAGCCAGCCAAGAAAGGCAGCAAGTGCGCAAATTTCCAACTGCCTTTAGCCGGGGTAGTATCTATAACAAACAGTTCGATAAAGGGCCTTGAGTTTCAATCAGAATATGAAATTCAAGAATAATTGATAAACCCAGCCAAGAAAGGCAGCAAGTGTGCACATTTCTTACTGCCTTCGGCTGGGGTAGTTGTTACAACAAAAAGGCTTGACAAAAGGCCTGCACTTTGAATACGAATATGAAATAGAATAGCTGATAACCATAGCCAAGAAAGGAAGCAAGTAGGTGTGTGTAAATGTAGATGATGTGTTGATTGAGTGGAAGATGAATAATGTAAAAAATAAGAAACGCTGCAAGTGTGCAAATTACCCACTGCCTTTCGCTGGGGAAGTAGTTACAACAAAAAGGTTTGATAAACGGCCTTGACTTTGAATCAGACTATGAAATTTAACAATAATTGATAACCCCAGCCAAGAAAGGCAGCAAGTGTGCAAATTTCCTACTGCCTTTGGTCGGGGTAGTTGTTACAACAAAAAAGCTTGATAAATGTCTAATGACTAACGTGGAGGATAGCGATGCTCCTGTTTCCTGTTTTGTATGGGGTTGATAGACTATTTCACGTAACACAAAAGTTCATCGAAATAAATGCATAGAAAATTAAGTTTCCAAAATCAAGATCCATATGTGAGTATGGACTGTTTGTAGAAGATGCTGTTGCAGCAGTTGATGTGCTTGGCGCAGCAGCAGCAACTGGGTTGTCCTCCAATGTCTGTGTTGCAGCTCAAGCAAAGTTGTTGGGGTGCAAGTTGTTTACGTGTAGCACTATATTTGCTATGCCAAAGGAGTATTTTTTGCATTGATCACCCCTTGAAAGAGTTGTTTGGCAAATTTTACAGGTTACTAATGGTTGGTGTGTTTCAGTTAGTATGTGTCTGGACTTCTCTGGAATCTTCAAGGGACACATTAGGGCTTCCATAATACGGAAACACTTTGTACTTAGTGACATCTAATTTTATTTTATGTAGAACGGTTAAATTCTACATCCGCCTCTAGGACTAGTGGGAGGGTAGCATTTGAAAGTGTTTGACAGGTTACACTACATGTTTCCATGCAGCCAAAGAAAACTTAGCATGGTTAGTTCTTATGATGATCCGGACACAACACTAGATCGCAGGAGTATTGAAAACATCTAATTAGACATCTTGCATGCGATCACATGTTTAGTTTAAGACATACATTTTGTACATTTCTAACCAGTAAAAGGTAACTAAGATGTTACATTTTGTTTGATACATTTAAGGTGGACTCATCTGCTATATTGTAAACATTGGGCCTGTTGGGAAGATAGTGAAAAGTAACTTGTTATTAACACTGTAATATTTAAAGGTCAATAGTTTTTTTAAATGAAAACTTTATATGTATTTACATAGTAAACATAGTAACCTCTCAAAACTCAGTGGAAAAGCAGGAATGAGTCTATAATTATGAAGGGTGCATAGCCAGTTAAGCAACATGGTGGACGTAACTCTGAAAAGACCCTTGCAAATAGCTCAGTTATCTGAGTCATACTATCATAGACTCTGCATCAGACGAATGTGAACTGGAGACTTCATGCCTCCAAAACGGCCCAAATACTTATATCACTTAATTTTGATCTTCAGCATCTACAATCATTGAGGGTACTTACCATTATATTTTGCATATAAATTGAAGACACCACAATACTTTTCCACAGACTCTAAATGTAAAAAAAGATGTACATCAGCACATCATAACAGCAATGCTAACAATTCAAAACTTATTTTGCAATATATCATGCGTGATTCTAGGTGTTTTCAGATGCAGGAATAGAGATAGTCACAACTGCTGCAAACATATTCAAATGGGTTGACTACGAACATTATTGAAAATTCACAACTAAAATGAAAATATCTTACTGTACTATGTTAAAAATTAATTAATGATATGCCTTTATCTATAAAAGACCTTCTAGGAAAAAAAGAAAATACAGAATAATGCAATGTTCAGGACAACACTACAGTGTGACATCTTATTTATCATTGAAATGTTAAAGTCAAACCTCATGACTTCATTAGGTCCATTGCAATTTTCAGTAGATAATTCCGTAGAAATATTACATTAGTAAAAATCTCGGCAACTTGCTGATGAGTTAGGTAGCATTCTTCTGACTGAAAACATAATAAGCAATGTATATGTTGAGCAAAAGTCTAGCCTGAATGTTAATGTACATAAAACAATTAATCAGAAAAGGTTTGAGGTTGAAAAGCAATCATAGGTTTCAGTGCTCTAGATACATTACAAAATCATTTAGAAAAATTAGCATGTAAAATATTCAACCAGTCATTTTCGAACAAGAACTTTCAAAATAGATTGATAAATCCACTTACCAAAAGTATCCAATGACAATCAGTATTTGCACCAGTAACACTGAAACGTCACGTAACAGATATGAATATTTACCTGAAAAGTAGAAGAGCAATATTTGTCCAGGAAGATACAAGAAGACACTGTTGTTGATATTACTAAACAGTAAGGTTAAAATTAAAGGATTTCAGTACACAGATTGATTTTAAATTATTACTTAAAGATAGGTAACTGTATTAGGAATGGAAATATACATTAATTTGGTCCTCTGAAACATATTTGAGAGGAAGATATGGAGTACCTGTAAAAATATATGAAAGCACATGAGCTTGTAAAGAAGAACAAATATGTACATCATACGTTATTAGCCATAATATACACAATTTACATTTAGCAGAAACTAACCTCAACAGGTATCCAAAAAAAGTAACATTTCTTAAAGAAGAAATTAGTTTAACAACCTACCACAAACCTTTCTCAAACACAAAAAGTTAATCAGAAATAACTTTCTTACATTAATGCAGTTTATAAAATATGTCGTGTGCAGAAAGATATAATCACGTACTGTTCTTCAATGTATTAACTTTTCACCTATATATGAGAGAATTACACCAGTCAATAGAACATCATTATTGTAGACATTCAAATTATTTGCCAATACTGAAAAAATTATACTACCATCAACAGAGAATTTTTTAGATAGTCTACGCAATCCATGCTTGTGGAATTTACTGAAACCATCAGGATACACATTATGGCTTCTGTAATCCGAAAGCTCTTGGTACTTAGTGGCATTCATTTCTATGGAAAATGAAGATAAACGGGAAAAAACGTTAGAAGAAAAGCATTATAAATGTAAAGAACAAATTTTATATGCTCACATTCAAGTATAAAGACATAAATGACTATAAAGATGTGTAAATATATAATTAGTAAAACAACTGTCACCCCGTCTTCACAGCTCATTACGCCCACAAAGTTTAAGTGAGGGATACAGAGTACAGTCCATACAAAGGGACGGGTAAGGCTTGCCAAATGGATGCAGTTTGAAAACATGGCAGTTTTAGAAAGGGCGCTTAGGCACTGTAGTGCCAAGCCTCACTTTTTTTTATTTAAGGTTACTTGTGTGGGTGTGGCACAATTACTGTTGCAGGCCCACTAGTAGCATTTACATGAGCAGCCCTGGTATATATAGTATACTTTACTATCAAGAGTAACATAAATATGACACAGATATTCATGCACGCATAATTTATTAAAAAAAAAGGTCTAGGAGGGCCCCGTGACGCAGAAAGAATTAAATATTAGGATCATGGAATTATGATGATTAAAAATAGAGGCCTGGGAAGGCCGCGTGAGGTAGCAATAAATATTAAAAGTCACGGGAGGATTAGGAGGGATCAAATACAATGAAGAACAAAGCACGTGGCATACAAAAATAAAGCAAAACAGAGCTGGGAGGGGCACGTGACGCAGTAAAAAAATAATACTAATATGAATGCACACTTTGGACCAATACTGGCTAAAGCACCGGGTACAGTTCAAACACGACACAGAAATTCGTGCACGCACAATTTATTTAAAAAAGGCCTAGGAGGGACCCGTGACGCAGAAGGAAATATTCCGATCAACCATATATGACCAATAAGAATAGAAGCCTGCGAGGGGCACGTGAGGTAGCAATAAACATTAAAAGTCACGGGAGGATTAGGAGGGAGCAAATACGATGAAGTACAAAGCACGTGGAGCACAAAAATAAAGCAAAACAGAGCTGGGGGGGCACATGACGCAGTAAAAAACATAATACTAATATGAATGCACAAACTGTAACAATACAGGCTAAAGCATGGGGCACAGTTCAAACACGACACAGAAATTCGTGCACGCACAATTTATTTTAAAAAGGCCTAGGAGGGCCCCTTGACGCAGAAGGAAATATTATGATCAACTATATATGATCAATAAGAATAGAGGCCTAGGAAGGCCACGTGAGGTAGGAATGAACATTAAAAGTCATGGGAGGATTAGGAGGGAGCAAATACGATGAAGTACAAAGCGCGTGGTGCACAAAAATAAAGCAAAACAGAGCTGAGAGGGGCATGTGATGCATTAAAAAATAATACTAATATGAAAGCACAAATTGGACCAATACAGGCTAAAGCACGGGCACAGTTCATACACGATAGAGAAATTCGTGCACAAACAATTTATTTAAAAAGGCCTAGGAGGGCCCCGTGAAGGAAATATTCCGATCAACCATATACGATCAATAAGAATAAAGGACTGGAAAGGCCACGTGAGGCAGTAATACATATTAAAAGTCACGGGAGGATTAGGAGGGAGCAAATACAATGAAGCACAAAGCACGTGGCGCACAAAAATAAAGCAAAACAGAGCTGGGGGGGCACGTGACGCAGTAAAAAAATAATACTATTATGAACGCACAATTTATAACAATACAGGCTAAAGCACGTAACAGTTCAAAAGTACGACACAGAAATTCATGCACGCGCAATTTATTTAAAAAAAGCCTAGGAGGGCCCCGTGATGCAGAAGGAAATATTCCGATCCACCATATACTATCAATAAAAATAGAGGCCTGGGAACTCCCTCTAAACCCGCTCTCCAAGCTCTCCATTGGCTTCCGATGGAGAAGAGAGTTGAGTTTAAGGCCCTCTCAACGTGCCATCGCATTCTGAGCGGCAAAGCCCCTGTGCCACTTCAGAGTCTGGTGTCCCACTATGAGCCTACCCGCAATTTACGGTCCTCTCAGACGGGACTACTTGTGGTGCCCAGAGTTAGGAAGGCACGGATGGGGGGGAGATCTTTCAGATACCTTGCTCCCAAGTGCTGGAATGTCTTGCCCCCAGACCTCCGTCTTGAGCCATCAGAGGCCCTGTTTAGGAAAAAATTAAAAACTTACCTTTTTAGCAGGTAGGTCCTCCGGGAGGGGGGGATGGCAACTGCTCACTTACCATAGCGCGGGGACACGCCTTCTGGCGTCACCAGGCGCTTTAAAAATGTCCAAATAAATAAATAAATAAATATGTGAGGTAGCAATAAACATTAAAAGTCACTGGAGGATTAAGAGTGAGCAAATACAATGAAGCACAAAGTATGTGTCGCACAAAAATACAGCAAAACAGAGCTGGGAGGGCCACGAAACACAGTAAAAAAAAAATACTATGATGCAGGTACAATTTACAGTGGAGTCTGATGTTGTGACGGCTTCTCCTACCTTTGCTTCTGTCGTCTCTTGTCTTGTCTTCAAAGGCTGGGGCTTTGGCTGGTCCTGGATGGGTGGGTGCGGGCGACGCCAGCACTGCGCCTATGGTGGCCTGGCTGGACGGCAGCAGCAGTGACACCACGTTGAGTGTCATGAGTCCTCCTCCGCTCGAGCAAACAGTTCGTAGTACAATCGACAACAATGAGAGTCTGTCTGTCACCGCAGCACAGACAGGCAAAAGAGAGCGTGCTTACGTCAGTATCCACATTATATAGGAACCGCAGGGCTGACCAAACTAAGTCCAGGGCTGTAATCGGTAGCGTTTTCACGGTCTAGAAGAATGACGGCCCTGGGGGACCTCCCATTGGCTAATGTATTGGCTTCCAGGCTTAGAAATAGCAAGAAAGCTACGTGGTGACATCTGAGAAGTGTGGGAGGGCGTGCAATGCGCATGTGCAAGTGTGAGTGTGTGCACCAACAATTAGCAACAAAGAGAGACAGGGCAGGGTTTTCATGTGCGCAGAGGCAGGCCCAGAATCGGATCTCCAATGAGTGACCACTTTTAACCATTCTCGTAGCGCGCCCTGTGCTCTGATTTGACAGTGAGAGTGATCGCACCATAGTTTGTACTGCTAATCATTCTCAGCGTGTACCCGCGCATACGCTACGAATACGCTTTGACGTTACGCGTCGCATCAAAGCTTCCGTGTGACGTCATGTACGGCGCCCCGAACGCGAAAGGCGCAAATGTTTTTAATTGTTTAAAAACATATATTTATGTATTTAATGAACATACTAACAGAATACATTATCTAGAGTAGTTATGAAAATAGTTTTTTTAATCTTTGAACATTCGTATATTACTTTTAAAAGCAATTACACAAATCGCGGTGGAACGTTATGTGTACTCGCATCTTAAGAGCACCTTAAGCTCAGCGTAAGCGTACGGAAAGCCATGTGACTTTAAAAGAAGAGATTTGATTGGTTCATAATAGTTCCTATTCCAACTGTTGAATGTTCCGTCCCATTTTAATCATTCTACTTTGACTTTCTAAGAAGAAGCATCTCTTCTGAGAATCCTGTCAAATAGAAGGAAAATTACCATAATAACAGCAATGGACTCATCCTCCAGCCATTCTTCAGAGGAATATTTCATTCCTGAAGAACCTCCAAAGAAGAGGAAAGAAGCTCTAGTTTGGCAGTTTTTTACTTTTCCAGAAGGGCAAAAAAAGGTTAACGCTCCAAAAGTAACTTGTAAAATTTGCCAAACAACTCTTTCAAGGGGTGATCCATCTAAAAAAAACTCCTTTGGCACAGCAAATATGGTGCGACACGTGAAGAACTTGCACCCCAACAACTTTGCTCGAGCTGTAAGACAGAGGTTGCAGGACAACCCACCTGCTACTGCACCAAGGACATCAACTGCTGCAGCAGCATTTTCAGCAAGCAGTCCACACCCACAAATCGATCCTGACTTTGGTGAAGTTAAAATTGTATGCATTTATTGCGATAAAATTTTGTGTTATGGGGAACAGTCTATCGACCTGATAAGACGCAGGAAGCGGGAGCATTGGTGTCCTCGACATTAGTTCCTATTTTTTCATTCTTTTGTTCCTGTTTGGGTTCCAGTTCTTGGTTTAAAAAAAATTGTTGACAAAACACAAAAAAACCCTGAAAACTAATAAAATACCAAAAAAACAGTTCTTTTTAGAACTATCTTCACTGGTCAAAGAAAGAACTATATTTCTATGTTAGTGTATAAAAGTTTCACAGAATGAATGTGTAGTTCATAAATGAATGAATGAATACATTACTAGTGTATGGAGAATGTGAAAGTGCAGAACTATAAGGAACTGCTACAGCATACATCTATAAGCAGTTTACCTATAGTATACTGTAGAACCTCCAAAGCACTTGAATGTAAGATATGCACATAAATATGTTACAAGTCTACGCTTCAATTTGCACTACTGGTGAAAATGCCTGGATGAATTCCTATGTGTAACGGGTGGAATTACAACCCACCTTGTGCCTCTTTTAACACAGTTGTTGCGTCACTTTTGTGATGCACTGGTGGTGCAAAAGATGTATAAATGTTTAAATTATGCAACAAAGAAGGCGAGAACTCTGGGTAGTTCTCGAGTTTAGGTGGAAAGCAATTCTTGTTAGAGCACTCTCAACACCACTGTGTCAGGGGTTGGTTTTACTCATTTCAGGTTGGCTTGAGTTGGTATTTTACCATTTCAAAGCTGTAATACTGTGCCTGGAGTGATAAATGGCTTTTGTCATTTTACAGTTCGGCAAGGACAGCACTGTGGTAGTCCTATGCTTAAAGACTTTGCTGCAGAAATGGCAAAATACTTTGTCTTTTTCTATATCGACGTGGATGACACTTTGCTAATCCTTTGCTTAAAGACTTTGATATAAAAACATACATTTGAGGTGAGCAGTTCTAGAGTGTCACTGGTGTTGAGAGTGCTCTAACAAGAGCTGCTTTCCACCTAAACTCGAGAACTACCCAGAGTTCTCTCCTTCTTTTTTTGGTACAAAAGATGTGCTATGGTGTGTACTATTTACAATGTGACACATCTGGAAGGTGCATCACATTATAAAGCCCTGCGCCAGAAGGAGGTCATATCACAGTACACAATAACTGGCATATCTCTGGGGATGTACCACTTATTGTAGATCTGCTGATTAGTGTTTTAATGTAGTGAATGGGTTATTTTAGAACAGTGTATAGATAAACACATAGTGCTGTATGGTCAGTACAAAACTGAAACAGAAGTGTGATAGTGTTTAATGGAAGTGTAAGAATACAGAATGGGGAATTGAAGATATAAAAGACAAGTTTCCCGGTGCTTAGAACATTACATGCATAGTCTATAGGGGTTTTCTCAGAAAGTACTGAACGGATTTACACTATTTAATAAAAAGCACAATCTGCAAACTGAACTCTACCTCTCTGCCCAATTTGGTGTAATTCCGTTTCCAGACGAGTATGGTACGATTACCCAAAAAATACATGAAAAAGGAATTATATAGAATTCAATTTTAATATATTGGAAAAAAAATAATTAATCAAAAAAATATTTAGCAATTTAGTTTTGTTATTATTTTACAATAAGAATATGAAATATAATGTAAAACATAAAATAAATATAAATATTTATATTAAAAATGTATGAAATTAGTATACAAATAAAGAAATATAATATTTAATATATTTAATAATTATCATTTACAAAACCTTTGAAATTCACTGAAAAAACCATAGGTTTCAGACACGTCATAGTTAGGAATTAGCATTTAAAAAAACCTTAGAAATTCACTGAAAAAACCATAACTTTCAGCCACGTAACAGTTAGGAATTAGCATTTAAAAAACCTTGGAAATTCACAGAAAAAAACCATAGGTTTCACACATGTTATAGTTAGCTGGACATTTCACTAAGCATGAGCGCAAAATCTGTTCCGCTCGCGGATTTTGCGGATTTTCGGCAAATTCGCAATCCGCGAATTCCCGCGAATTTGCCGGAAATCCGCAGATCCGGGAGCGGAATGGATCCGGGGGACAAAAGTTCAAGCTTCAAGCTTGTAACTATTTTAGAATGGCGCCGGCAAGCTGCCAGCGCCATTCTAAAATAGTTACTAAGTTAGCTTCAACAGGAAGCACTAATAGAAACAGGTGCTCGAGTTTAACTGAATTTGAGCACCTGCTTTATTTTATATATTAGTGCTTCTTGATGAAGCTAACTTAGTAACTATTTGAATGGCGCTGGCAGCTTGCCGGCGCCATTCTAAAATAAAACAGGAGAGGGGCAGAGGGCAGAAGGGCACAACAACAAGTGGGGCAGAGGGCAGAATGGCACAACAACGAGTGGGGCAGAGGGCAGAAGGGCACAACAACAAGTGGGGCAGAGGGCAGAATGGCACAACAACTAGTGGGGCAGAGGGCAGAAGGGCAGAACAACGAGTGGGGCAGAGGGCAGAATGGCACAAAAACGAGTGGGGCAGAGGGCAGAAGGGCACAAAAACGAGTGGGGCAGAGGGCAGAATGGCACAAAAACGAGTGGGGCAGAGGGCACAACAACTTGCGGTCTCACACAAAAAAAAACGCGAACACGCAACGCGCCCCGAGAAAACACAAATTGCCTGCGAACACGCAAACCACGCCGCGAACACGCAAAAATAAAAAAATCTGGAAATTCGCACAAATTCGCGAATTTTGCGGAATGCGAATTTGCAAATCCGCAGATTGCGAATTCGCAAAATTCACCCATACTTACATTTCACTCATACAAACCCATTGAAATTCCCCCGTTATAGTTAGTTCAGCTAACTATAACTCGCTCACCCGCAATGCACTGCTGATGACGTCACATATTATGTCACTCATGACATGGTCAGTGACATCACTCATGACATCACCGATGACATCTCAAATGACATCACTGATGACATCATCCTTGTGAAAGAGTGGCAGACCTCCTCTCAGCGTAATATTTTCAAAAAAATGTAGATACCAATACCAGTTAGAACAATCTATTCAGTAATTCCCAAATCTACATACACATCCACTCATTCACCAATTGTTCTATATAGTCACTCATACATGTACTCACTCATCATATGTACTCATACACCTATACATCCTGTTACACACCTACACTTATACATAGAGTTATTCACACACATACTCAAACATGCAAATAAACTGTCAAACATCCATTTACTTGCATATACAGCTCTACACACAGAACTACACTTATTTCTACAGAAACGTACACATAATTACTCTCTTCAACAATCAGTTATAGAAACACATACTTATTTATACAGGAACTCTTCCAATCTGTCACTGTCATATATCCTCACTTATATACATCAATACTCACATATACTAGTTTAAAACATATGTACTTACTCATAAAGACACTATTGAGGCAGTCATTCACTTACTAACACACCCATAAACACACTCATTCACCCATACAGTCCTGCGCACATGCTGTCTTCAAAACACATACAAACAGTGAGTCACTCATTCATGCATCTGTGCGCTAAGTAATACCCCCCACCAAACCATACAGACACTCATTCTGATACTCAAAAATCCAAATAATAACCCATATAGACACTCATGTAGCTACTCACTAGCCCATGCAGCCACTTAAACACAAAGTGAGATGAGACACAGGCACAGAGTGAGATGAGACACAGGCACAGAGTGAGATGAGACACAGGCACAGAGTGAGATGAGACACGGGCACAGAGTACCCTTTAAGCCTCACTCATCTCACTCTGTGCCTGTGTCTCATCTCACTCTGTTGGTACAAAAGGGGGTGGTGATGGACGGAGCATCTGAACCAATCAAACACTCCCACCCAGTCAAAAGATCTGGGTTTGATCCATCACCGTTCTTTAGCCCACTCTGCCACCCCAGTTCAGACATGGCTATATGCAAATCAGTCTGACACTGTGCCTCATGGGAACAGTCCAGCCCGAACTGCCAAGCCATGCCTTCCTTGGACCGGAAACAAGCTTCCGAGGACCGGTTTCTGGCATTCCAGCCGTCTTCAGCCCGGCTTGCTTGAATCCAGTGGCAAAGTGAGCAAGGGACTCACGTCTGAGCATACCCTGCCACACTTATGGCGGCCAAAGCGGTACAAAAGGGGGTGGTGATGGACGGAGCATCTGAACCAATCAAACACTCCCACCCAGTCAAAAGATCTGGGTTTGATCCATCACCGTTCTTTAGCCCACTCTGCCACCCCAGTTCAGACATGGCTATATGCAAATCAGTCTGACACTGTGCCTCATGGGAACAGTCCAGCCCGAACTGCCAAGCCATGCCTTCCCTGGACCGGAAACAAGCTTCCGAGGACCGGTTTCTGGCATTCCAGCCGTCTTCAGCCCGGCTTGCTTGAATCCAGTGGCAAAGTGAGCAAGGGACTCACGTCTGAGCATACCCTGCCACACTTATGGCGGCCAAAGCGGTACAAAAGGGGGTGGTGATGGACGGAGCATCTGAACCAATCAAACACTCCCACCCAGTCAAAAGATCTGGGTTTGATCCATCACCGTTCTTTAGCCCACTCTGCCACCCCAGTTCAGACATGGCTATATGCAAATCAGTCTGACACTGTGCCTCATGGGAACAGTCCAGCCCGAACTGCCAAGCCATGCCTTCCCTGGACCGGAAACAAGCTTCAGGGTCAGCGCTGATTTGCATATCGCCATTGTCTAACCCAGGGTGGTGTGGAGTGGAAAAACGATGGATTTGGGCCCAGATCTTTGGACTGGGGTGAATGTGTGACATTGATCCACATTCTGTCCATCATTGTTGTGTTTGCAGGTATCATCTCACTCTGTGCCTGTGTCTCATCTCACTCTGTGCCTGCCCCATCTCTCTCTTTGTGTGTGTCATTTCTCTCTTTGCGTGTCTCATCTCACTCTGTGCCTGTGTCTCATCTCACTCTGTGCCTGTGTCTCATCTCACTCTTTGCCTGTGTCTCACCTCACTCTGTGCCTGTGTCTTATCTCACTCATTTTTTACAAGGATCACACTGAGTGTCTGTGTGAAATAAGGAGTTATATTTTCACATTTTTCACTAAAGTCACCTGTGTCTGCTCACAGTTTGCATCTCTTAGCTTAAAGGGTACTCGGTGCCAAATGAAAGAAGCAAAAGGAAGTCCCATTAGTGTATGGGAAGAAAGTTTGGAAGCTCGTTGTTTTCCTCAGTTATTTCCAACAGGTCAAGGTGGACGATATGACGACGACCTGTTCAAATTCCTGCATCTGAATACCGGACTTTAAGAATATATGCAGAAGATCCAAGGTTTCGTCAATGCGTTCAATATTTGTTTCATCTACTGTTTGAGAGTGACTTGTCTGGACTTTCTTATGCAGTGAACCATCGACTGAAAAGTGGAGTACATCTGCAAAATGTTTCGGCAAGGGACTTTATGGATAAAGTCAAACTGCAAGACAGTATTTTGGAATCTCACCTAATTAATCTCATGGCATGTCAGCGTGGTACTAACGAGTATTGGTACCGTTGTCATGGGGAATTGAAATGTATGCTAAGAAACGTAGGAACTCCTACATGGTTCCTCACTCTTAGCTGTGCTGAGTATGCTTGGGAAGACTTACTTCAATTTTTATGAGAGGCAAATGCAAACATTGAAAATATTGAATACAAGACACCTGGAGAACTGTGCTCTTTGGATACAGTTAATGTATGCAGGTATTTCAATCATAGGTTTGAAGCTATGATGTCTTTTATCACAAACAAAAACAATCCTTGGCTTGGAGAGTTTTTGGATTCCTTTTGGAGAAAGGAGTATCAAGCAAGGGGTGTTCACATACATATACTGCTATGGATCAAAGATGCACCCAAATTTGGAACAGATTCGGATGACACAGTGATGAGTTTCATTGAACAGTATTCTACATGTGCTGTTCCAAAACAGTACAGAAGAAAACAATTTAAGACATCAAGTTTTACGCTTTCAAACCCATCGTTGTGGAAAATACTGTAGTTGAAAGTTCAAATCCAAGGACAAGTTCTACACAAAATGTCGTTTTGGATTTCCACGACCAGTAATATCTGAAGGAAGAGTGAACAATTTCATGTGTTCTCTGTGACATACTGTGACAAGAAAATCACCGAAAAATACATACAACTTAAGAAGAAATGAAGAGTCCAAATATATAAATGACTCCAGTCATTTTGTCCATGTGGAATGCTAACATGGATATTCAATATGTTGCTGACAACTCAATTGCTGTGGCTCGATATGTGACGTCTTACATCACAAAATCAGAAAAGACGGAACTGAAGGAAATGTGGGAGGAAATTTCACATGAAAAGAGTCTAAGTAAGAAGTTGTACAGTTACAGTCTGAAGATGTTGTCGCATCGAGAAATTGGAGCATATGAATGTTCAGATCGGTTATCGTCAGCAAGTGCCAAATCTAGAACAATCATTTGGGTGAGTCTAGGTCTAGGTCTTGCTGCAACACGAAACCGAGTTTTGAAATCTGTAAAAGAAATTGAGTATTTGGCAGAGAAAGAACCAAACAGTACAGATATTTTGAAGACAAACATGTTGGATACATACTATCCAAATAGAAGTAGTCATCTTGAGAACGTTTGTCTCTATGAAGTTCTGCAAAGCTATACTTTTAAGAGGGACATCACAGAAGATATCAATAAAGGAGTATATGCTGTAATTGGATGTGAAGGATGTCTGGTGAAACAAAGAAAAGGCCATTTGATTAATCATCGAAAATTGAATTGCGAATCTCCTGACAAAAGGGAATTTTACTATTTAGCTCTTTTGCAACTCTTTAAGCCTTGGCGTACAGAAGAGGAACTACTTGGAGATTTTCTCAGTTATGAAGATTCCTTTAATGGAACCAAGGATACCATAGAATGTCCTGTTTTTTCAAAGTATCTGCAAATGTTGATCGAGGAAATACAGCAAGAAGCGACAATTGCAGCAGAGATTGCTAGAGACAGTTCTCAAGACAGTCAGAGTTCTGCTTCATTGAGTCAGGATCCACTAGGAGGACCAATTATCCAAAATGAAGCTGCCACTGCCATGGATGAAGTGGAAAGAGCCATGGAACAAGCTCAGGAGGATGTAGTTAACTTAGAATATTTGGAAAAAGAACTAAACGTTGAGCAGAAACAAATATATGACGAAGTCACAAAACAGATTGAGCATGGTTTATATCATGAGAAAAAAGAGTGCTCATGTACGTCATTTATGCCTGTCCGACTGTACGTGAGTGGAGAAGCAGGAACTGGAAAAAGTTTTCGGATTAAAGCAATTGCAACTTATCTGCAGAAAAGAACGGAGTCATCGCTGTCTTGTGTTGTTACCGCTCCAACTGGGTTGGCAGCACATAACATTAAAGGGATTACTTTACATTGTTTATTGATGCTGCCAGTAGATCATGATAATAAATTACAATACCACAAGCTATCTGGAGAAGCTTGTTGTGAAGTTTCCCGAGTCCTGAAGAAAATGAAAGTTCTTATCATTGATGAGGTAAGCATGGTATCAAATGTAATGCTTGCTTTTGTGCATTTAAGAATGCAAGAAATTCTTAAAACACAGTATGATGTGTTATTTGGAGGCAAACACATCA
Organism: Lissotriton helveticus; assembly: GCF_964261635.1. Classification (NCBI taxonomy): domain Eukaryota; kingdom Metazoa; phylum Chordata; class Amphibia; order Caudata; family Salamandridae; genus Lissotriton; species Lissotriton helveticus. The sequence continues at coordinate 1,374,580,086 of NC_136069.1, read as the reverse complement.
TTGTTTTTGGAGATCTACTGCAGCTAACTCCAGTGAAAGGACAACCAGTGTTCAAAATGCTTACGCATGAAGATAACAGGAAGTGCCTAGGAAGCATTGGAAATGTTAATATATGGTTAAATTTCAAATATGCAGAACTGCTTCAAAATATGCGACAGTCAAAGGATGAAGATTATAAAAATATTCTACAAGATGTAAGAATTGGAAAAGTAAGTGAGCATGGCAAAGAAGCTTTACATGCACGATTAATTTCAAATTTGTTTCCAAACGAAAATATTCTCCCAGAGAATATTTTTAAGAACATTGCTGAAAACAAATCTATGATATGCTTGATGCCAACTCTGCAAGAATGTTCAATCTTCAACAACAAAATGTTAAAGTTAGAAAATCAAGAGATTGTGAAACTGGAAGCTATTGATAAAATAGAGCATGAAGGAGCAACTATTATTTTGTCAGAAAAGTTCAAATAAAAATTGGATTCTTTAGAGAAGACAATATCTAAAACTGCTGGTTTGGAAAAGACTCTGTATGCATGTTTAAATTGTCGTATAATTTTACGACGGAATTTACATGTGGAAAGAGGTTTAGTAAATGGAGCAATGGGTCATGTTGTTGATTTTGTGAATTACCGAAATAGAGATGGAATTGATTTTTTAAAAATAAAATTTGATGGAATTGAAGAAGTACAACAAATCAGTCATTGTTCTGCTCGATTTTTGCTTGTGAAAGATTTATATGTCCGCCGAAAACAGTTTCCTGTTTCTTTGGCATATGCGGTGACTATTCATAAATCTCAAGGTTTAAGTGTAGATAGTGCTTTGGTGAATATTGGAAGTTCTGTGTTCAAGGAGGGTATGGCATATGTTGCTTTATCTCGAGTCAGAACTTTATCTGGATTGTACTTGATTGATTTTGATGAGACAAAGATTAGTGCAGATCTAAATTGTGTAAAAAATATAATAGGTTAGGAAGAGAGTATGCTCCAAATTTACCTCAATATCCTCTATTTGAAAAGCGTGTGGTAGGCCGAAAAAGAAGAAATGAGAAAAATTGGAGTGAAGTTGTAGCAAAAAGAAAAAAAGTAGATGAACCAGTAATTGTAAGCAGAAAGGAAAAGGACTCAGTTAAAGATGTTTGAAAACAGTTCTGGTGTCAACTGCTATGCTAATGTAGTGGTTAATGTTGTTTTTTTTCTCCAAACTGTACAAGAACAGATTGTTGAAAATCGTGATCAAAGATTTTGTTTTTGTTGAATTCTGTGTTTGAGAAATGTAGCAGTGATAGAACAAAAATAGAAAGTGTTTCTGAAATTCGAAATGTTTTAGACATATGTTCTGGTCTAAATCAATTTTCACAGAATATTCAGCAAGATTGTCAGGAATTTCTAATGTATATGCTTGTTGTATTGCAAGATGAAGGTATAGATGTAGAAAATCTTTATGGCCTTTCTTATAAATGGCAGCATAACTGCGACAATTGTTCCTTTTCAAGCACTACTACAATAGACACTGAAAGATTTATATATTTGACTTTACCAGACTGCAAATCAGTATCCTCTAGTTAGAGAAGCAAACCAAAACATGGTCTGTACTCAATGTAAATCTGCAATGCTATCAACATTATTTATACAAAGATATGGACAGTATGTAATTTTAATGTTCCAACGATGTAGACCTGATGGAACTAAATTGACAACTTTAATTAAAAATTTTGTGGCTTCTCAATTATCAATTTCAGGAAGAACCTTTGCAACTGCAGCAATTATTTCCCATGATGGTCCTTCGACAACATCAGTACATTACACAGCTTATTTAAAATGTGAAAAAGGCTGGACTAATTGTATTGATACTCTATTGACTTTCAAACAACGTTTGCCTTTTGACTTACCAAATTCTTACCTAGTGTTCTTACAACCGAAATTTTAGGAAAGGTAATTGGCCTATGAAGATTGGAGCAGTTAATAAAACTTAGTCTGCTGTTCAAAATTACTTTATGAGTGAGAGTGATCAAGATAATAAAAAACTTGTAGTTGTCATAGAGGTAGTGTAAGTGTATCACATAGTGAGTGATATCAGTATTATAGGAAATGTTGATCATGAGTGAGCCAGAGGTGAAAATATAAGTATTGTTAAATGATGAAAAAGATGTTGTAGCTTTTCTTTCAGAAAGTCGGATAAATGGAAGTTTAAGTTTACTATTGAGTAATTTCCAAAGAAAAGGACTCTCCATATACTATTTGGCCTTGTGGAAAAGTAAGTGGATCACAAATGAGTTAAGATATGTTTTTTCTAAGTTTTACATTATTTATTGAAACGTGTATGGGTTTTTTAAACACAATCTTTTTGATTGTGTTTTTTTTTTGCCCGCTGTCATATGATGAGTAGTATTGAACTCACTGTTTTAAGTGATATTCAATATATTCTGAGAACAGCAAAAATAAACCGTATAACATGTTGTACAAGTTATTTTGTATTTTGTATTGTGAAATATATATTATACTCCCCTTGTCTTAAGCTCACTCACCTTTTTCCACCCTCTATCACCCCTGTTTACTCACCCTCACTGCCCTTCTCTCAGTCTCCATCACCCACGTTCCCTTACTCCACTTCCCTCACTACCCCTCATTCCCCATTCCTTTACTCCCCTTTCCCTCTCTTCCCTCCACCACTTTCCAGCTCTCAGTCACTCTACTTCACTCCCCTTCCCCTTCTTTTCTTCCTTTGCTCCCTCAATAATTCCCCTTCTCTCACTCACCTTACTCCACTTCACTCACTCCTTCTCTCACTCCCTCTGTCCTCTCACATCCTCACTCCCCTTCCCTTACTCTCTCACTCTTACCCTCACTCCCTCCATCCCCTCACTTTGTCACCCCCCTTCCCTCACACTCACTCCCTTTAACTCACCAACACTCCCTCATTTACCTTTCTATGCTCCCTCACCTAGTCTCCTTTTCTCACTCCTTCCTTCACTACCTCTATGTCCTCACTCCCTCACTCCCCTTGTCTCACACTCACTCGCCTTTATCCACCCTCTATCACTCTTCTTTCCTCAACCTCACTGCCCTTCTCTCACCCTCCCTCACCCCCGTTCCCTTACTCCACTTCCCACACTTATCCCCATTCCCCATCCTTAACTCCCCTTACCCTCACTCTTCTCTCGCAGTCACCTTTTCCCAGTCCCTCTGCTTCACTCCCCTTCCCCTTCTTTCCTTCCTTTGCTCCCTCAGTCATTCCCCTTCACTCACTCACCTTACTCTACTTTACTCACTTCTTCTCTCACTCCCTCTGTTCTCACTTCCTCATTCCTCTTCCCTCACTCCCTCTCTGTTACCCTCACTCCCATTGTCCCCTCACTCTCTTACACCCCTACACTCACCCTCACTCTCCTTCCATCCCTCATTGTCGTGAATGCACCCTCACTCACTCCCCCTTCCCTGTCACTCGCTCCCCTTTCCTTACTCCCCTTTCCTCCTTTAGTTTTCCTAACTCACATTCCTTTAGTATCGTACTCACCTTCAGTTCATTTCTCTCTCCCTCTCTTCCTCTCTGTCACTGAATCTATCCGCCTCATTATCCTCTTAGTAATTTGCTCTCCCTCTATTTCTTTTTCCCTTTCTCTGTCCTTCACCATTCCTTTGTTTCCCTTTCTGTGTCCTTCACACCTACTTTATCTCTTAGTACCCTTTTATGACTTTTAATCTCCTGCCTTGGCTCTTGTATTTTGAAATATATTTTATAAAAATTATAACTTATTTTTTTTTCCTCTTCCACAGATATTACATTTAGTAAAAGTATGTAATTAAGTTTACATTACTTATAAGGTAAGTTTGACAAACAAAATTTAGTTTCTCATCACTCTTTTCCTTAACCTCACTACTCTTCTCTCACCTTCCCTCACCCCGTTCCCTTACTCCGCTTCCCTCACTTATTCTCATTCCCCATGTTTACTCTCCTTTCCCTTACTCCCCTCCCACACTCAACTTCTTTCAGTCCCCCTGCTTTACTTCCCTTACCCTCTCTTCCCTTCCTTCGCTTCCTCACTCATTCCCCTTCCCTCACTCACCGTACTCCACTTCACTCACTCCTTCTCTCACTCCCACTGTCCTCTCACATCTTCACTCCCCTTCTGTCACTCCCTCTCTCTTAGCTTTACTCTCTCTGTCCCTTCACTTTCTCACTCCTCTTCCGTCACGCTCACTCCCTATAACTCACCCACACTCCCTCACTTACCTTTCTTTGGTCCCTCACTGAGTCCCCTTCTGTCACTCCTTCTTTCACTCCCTCTGTCCCCTCACTCCCTCACTCCCCTTGTCTTACCCTCACTCGCTTTTATCCACCCTCTTTCAATCCTCCTTACTCACGCTCATTGCCCTTCTGTCACCGTCCCTCATCCCTCTTCCCTTACTCAACTTCCCTCACTTATACTCATTCCCCATGTTCACTCCCCTTCCTCTCACTCCACTCCCACACTCACCTTCTTTCAGTCCCCCTGCTTTACTTCACTTCCCCTCTCTTCCCTTCATTTGCTCTCTCAGTAATTCTTCTTCTCTCACTCACCTTACTCCACTTCACTCACTCCTTCTCTCATTCCCTCTGTCCTCTCACTTCCTCACTCCTCTTCCCTCATTCCTTCTGTCTCACCCTCACTCCCTCCATCTTCTCACTCTGTCACTCCCCCTTCACTCACCCTCACTGACCTTGCATTCCTCACTGTCATCAACTCAAGCTTACTCACTCCCCTTCAGTCATTTGTTCCATCAGTCACTTTCTCCCCTTCATTCAGTCATTTCATCCAAACATTTATGCAGTACACATTCATTGAAAAAAAGAACACCACAATATGTAACAAATATAGCTCTTTTTGGAGAATTGGAGGTAGTTCTTGAAAGAACTCTTTTTTTTCTTCTTTTTTAGTTTTTATTTTATTTTTTACTTTTTTTGAACGATTTTAATGTATTTTTTTATTTTTTTCAGAAAAAAAACAAAACTAGGGAATGCAAAACTGCTTAACAGGAGCAAAAAAGGGGAGAAATTAGGGCTGAGGGGCACAGCGATGTTCCTCCCTCTTTCTAACTATCAGTTGAATGCTCTGCTCCCCATAGCAGAGCAGTTGGTCACACTGCATACAAACTATTTTAATGTTTGAAAAAACAGGCTGAATATTGGGGATCAACACTGCTGATCTTCCTCTCACTGACGATGTCGAAGCTCTGGTGGAAGTGGAGGCGCCATCTTGCGGAGGATTGCGAGCCAGGTCCCTAGTGCTCTCCCGTGCATAATTAATCGGGTGCCTCCTCTCAACATGTTGGATTAAAGTTGCATTCCCGAAACTATACTAGGGTGGGATCCCCACGTGATAACACAGTGTCACAAATCTTGCAGGTGACTTTTGCAGCATTGCATTTTTTTTGCTCCTCTGGGAAAGAGAAACATTTCCATATGAAGTGGTCCTTCACTTTGCTCTGTGGGGGTCCTCAGGCAGGAATCCATCTGAAGAGTCTGAGGACTGGTCCTGGGAAGGGTTCTGGGAACCCGAAATGGTAGAATAAGTTTTTTTTTTGGCAGGAACAGACAAGAGGTGTTGTCTCAGCAAATGGAAAGAGGTTGTGAGGGAAATGGGTGGGGTGTTTCCCTACTTGTGAAAAAAAACTGTTATTAACCAATCAAAAGTTTTGTTTTTAGGTCACATGGCTTGATTCGCGCTTACGCTGTGCGCTCCGGGGCGCTTACAAGGCACGTACGTAGGCGCTTCCGGAAACGCTTCCCGGGGCGCTTACGCGGCACGTCAGAATGACGTTTTGCTAGATTTTCTGAAATGCGATTTATGGTGAAATATGGTTATTAAAAATGAAAATTTGTACTTTTATGAGTATGCCACTGAATGTCTTGCATTATTATTTACTTTAAATACATATTTAAAAAAAAAATTGCGCGCGGGAATAGCGCTCTCGCTACGTGTACGGGTGCGTTTATGGGTGCGCGTACCCTGAGCGCTCCGGGGTAAAGAGATAAAAAAAAAACACAGGAAAAATACATTGAAAAATTAATGTTAGAAAAATATACATTATTTAAATAATTTTATAACAATTATAATAATTTATAGCTATAAAAAATAGCTATTAAACAAAACGTAATAATTCACTTAAAAAACCGTAGGTTACAAACTTGTTATAGTTAGGAATTAGCTTTTATAAAACCTTTGAAATTCACTGAAAAAAACATAGGTTTAACACTAGTTATAGTTAGGAATTAGCATTTAAAAAACCTTTGAAATTCACTGAAAAAACCATAGGTTTCACACCAGTTATAGTTAGCTGAACATTTTACTCATACAAAACCATTGAAATTCCCACGTTATAGTTAGTTGGACTCACTATAACTCGCGCGCCAGCCATCCACTGCTGATGATGTCACATATTACATCATTCATGACATGGTCAGTGACATCACTGATGACATCACTGATGACATTTCACAGGCACAGGGTCAGACTGATTTGCATATAGCCATGTCTGAACTGGGGTGGCAGAGTGAGCTAAAGAATGGTGATGGATTAAACCCAGATCAGTTGACTGGGGGTGAGTGTTTGATTTGCTCAAACGCTCCGTTCATCATCCCCTTTTGTATCGCTTTGTTCGCCCTAAGTGTGGCAGGGTATGCTCAGACGTGAGTCCCTTGCTCACTTGGCCACTGGATTCAAGATAGCCTGGCTGATGAGGATTATGAATCCGAAACTGGTCCCAGGATGCTTGTTTCCGGTCCCTGGAAGACATGGCTTGGCAGTTCGGGCTGGACTGTTCCCATGAGGCACAGGGTCAGACTGATTTGCATATAGCCATGTCTGAACTGGGGTGGCCGAGTGAGCTAAAGAATGGTGATGGATTAAACCCAGATCAGTTGACTGGGGGTGAGTGTTTGATTTGCTCAAACGCTCCGTTCATCATCCCCTTTTGTATCGCTTTGTTCGCCCTAAGTGTGGCAGGGTATGCTCAGACGTGAGTCCCTTGCTCACTTGGCCACTGGATTCAAGATAGCCTGGCTGATGAGGATTATGAATCCGAAACCGGTCCCAGGATGCTTGTTTCCGGTCCAGGGAAGACATGGCTTGGCAGTTCGGACTGGACTGTTTCCATGAGGCACAGGGTCAGACTGATTTGCATATAGCCATGTCTGAACTGGGATGGCCAAGTGAGCTAAAGAATGGTGATGGATTAAACCCAGATCAGTTGACTGGGGGTGAGTGTTTGATTTGCTCAAACGCTCCGTTCATCATCCCCTTTTGTATCGCTTTGTTCGCCCTAAGTGTGGCAGGGTATGCTCAGACGTGAGTCCCTTGCTCACTTGGCCACTGGATTCAAGATAGCCTGGCTGATGAGGATTATGAATCCGAAACCGGTCCCAGGATGCTTGTTTTCGGTCCAGGGAAGACATGGCTTGGCAGTTCGGGCTGGACTGTTCCCATGAGGCACAGGGTCAGACTGATTTGCATATAGCCATGTCTGAACTGGGGTGGCCGAGTGAGCTAAAGAATGGTGATGGATTAAACCCAGATCAGTTGATTGGGGGTGAGTGTTTGTTTTGCTCAAACGCTCCGTTCATCATCCCCTTTTGTATCGCTTCGATTTATTTAAAGCAGATAAAAAATAGTGTTGTTGCACTGCTAGTATGTGCAAGCAACTTCAAAAGCTGCATCATGTGAACTGTGATAACAAACAATGTACAAGATTGTGCCAAAATGTACATCCACCACCAGCAATACCAAGTACCTCTGGGGTATCACCATCAACATAGCCTCCAGACATACGTCCCCAATTTGTGAAAGTTATAATGCACTGCGTGAAGAGGAATCATGTAATTTGTTATGAGGAGCAATCAGTACACCTAGTTTTCACAGCAATTGATAACCATCGATGCTAGTTCCCCCCCCTCAAAGTTCATATTCTCCAGTATGCAACAGAGAATGATTTCAGTGCAGCCCGTTCAGACCACGCATCATCGCAGGGGGAGCACACGATAAACACCACACGTACCACTAACTCAGTACACCGTAAGTAATAGCCACGTGCCCTTGTTAAGGCAAAATTCAATAGTCAAAACACATTTCTACCAGTGCAGTCTGCCTGGACCAAGCATCATCGCAGGCTCTACACAAACCGCCCCTACCTCAGTCCACAAGAACTCATGAACTCTCTACGATAGAATCTTCTGTGTATTATTTGACATACAATGCTTCTACCTTTGTACAGCAGAAGTCATAAACCGTTTATGATTAAATATCTGTATATGATATTATGATTACTATTCTACTTCTTATCAACAACAACGTAATAAAATGGAGTCGAGCACACCTGCCCATACCCAATTCAACTATCTATCTGTGTCTGTGTATTTATTGTGTTTGTAAAATGCTGCTCCTCCGCCCTACCACATTATATTGTGCTATAAATAGCGTATGCAACCATCTTACCTGTGACAGTAAGTGTGGGCTATTCCTCTTATTAATTTTTTTTTAGCATATTTATATAGCGCAAAATCAACCCTAAACGAATACATTTTCAAGCACGCGTACATTACGTCATTACTCTACAATAACAGGATGTGGACACAACTCCGAGGCTCGAACACTGATTTCCAGCACCAAGTTCTACAGTGTACCTGAATAACCACATACGTATAAATATATATTAGCTGCCCTTCATGTGCCAAAAACTGCAACTTAAACCTTTCACAGCCCTGTATTACTACAGCTACAACACTCCACTGAATGTATAACAAAGATTCATAATCGCAGAAATGCATCATGTCCACCATCTTTTAAGTATGCAACTATGAACTAATATAGTGTCAGTGATACCCCGTAACTTCCATGTTGGCCAAGTTGTGGGACTTTACAGATATAATGACACATTTTTTTTAAGACCCAGGTGACGTCAGCACTATAAAACGTACACCAGAATCACTTGATTTCTCATATAGCTCACGACGGGACCACGCCCATAGCTCCGGAATCATGGTTCAGAGCCTCGCGCAGCACTAGCATACGTCAGGCGTGCCCACTCCACTTACGCTTCCAGGAAAACATAACAACGAAACATTGCTCAGATTTAATTGTAGTGATTTCTTACTTGCAGGTCTAGTTGTCAGAACGGTGCACACACACTCCCTTGTGGCTGGTATACACCCACACCACACCCATCCAGTACCTGGTTCACAACACACGTGACCCTACCAATAAAAAAGACGGGGCTCACGTGCTCTAAGCCATTTTAGAGTTGCTCCCATCCCAAGCGCTGTGATGGCCCGTCCTAGTGATTCAAACGCCTAATGTAGGCCCGATCCACCAAGTAGGGGGGGCCCACCACTACGTGTGTGGCCTCTTTGGTCACTGAGTTGGTGGTATCAGAAGCACTGAGCAGGTGAGGAACCTGCGATGATGATGGGAGCACGAGTATGTCGATAGCCATACCGATATCAAGACTCTGCACCATATATGAGACTTCTTGGTGGCAGAGAGGGACTACATGATGCAGAAGGTGTCCTGTCTACGAAAAGGTGAGTAGTGAGGCCTGGGTGTGCATCGGAGGGAGTCGATGGGCTGCAGCAGACTGGATACAAGAAAACGACGCAGCGATTTAGACAAACGCAGTCCTATATAGTGTATCAAATTACATGTACATTTTTTTTTTACCAATAGCAGGAACGTTTTCATAATTGCTCCAACGTCTGGAATATAAACCATACAAATAGTTCTTTTAAATGGGAGAGGGAACATGTGTGAAAAGGCCGATGTTATTCAACTCCACATTAAGATAGTAACAATTATCAAACATAACATCTTTCTTTTACTATCTTTAAGATGTGGAGCTTCAGGGTGCATCATGTCCCAGCACGTGGTGAAAAACACACTGGTGACAGAAAGATGAGCTGCGAATATTCTTTGCAGTCACTCTCTCACTTCCTCTCTCCTTTGATTAAAAAAATTACACACAATGTTAACTTCCTTTTTATCTTACAGGTTGTGTTTCACAAATTGGCGTCCCCCCCAACACCTCTAAAACTCAACGTTCGAGGATTCTGCGATGATGTGTGGCCATCGTAACAACGTTTGAGAAGGCTGCTACAACACGTGGTGCACCCTCTTTGAATCACGCCAATGGCACAAGGTGAGTAAAAAAGCTTCTTTCCGAAACAACGACAAGTCATCTGTGAAAGGAGAGAGTGGGTAGTGTGCAGCAGCTTTACTGCGTAGGAATGTACAATTACCTCCGAGCAGTGACAATAGATAGATTACAACAGTCTGAGAGACAAATCTACAAGCCCCATATGCCACTTTTGTATGTACTCTACTATGACTAACTCTATATACTATATTTAAGATCACTAAACTGGAGGGTGCACTATGATCCAGCACATACTTGGACACACAACCAAGGCAAAAGGTGAGCTACGAGTATTTTCTCCACTATTAACTGCTCCATCTATAACTTTCACTCTCTCACAGCTTTAATGTCATTTTCTCTCTCTTTCTCTCTCTCCCTCTCACATCATTTCTCTTTCTCTTTTAAAGTTATGGACACTGTTGTCCACTGTGCTGTGACCAACCAAAGCTGACTTCAAGTTGTGAACTCTGTTGGCCACAGTGTTTACACAAGGTAAGCAGAGCGACCTAGCCATACAATGCCTCCGATTAAATGCATTAGAAATGAAAGACCTTATTTACAAGCCCCTTACACCACTTTTCCGTCACTTTCAACATGAGAAAACTAACACAAAACTGGCACAAGAGTCTTGTAAATAAGCCCTAAAGATTATTGTCCTGCATAATGACCTGATCTCTCACCTAATTCTGTCTCGTCTCTGAATCATTTTAAAGACATGTTGATCTGTAATGTAAATCTGATGCAGTAGGCTCTTCCATACAGACACCGCTTGAACGCAAACCTATAAGACAAGTGAAATGTATCAGGCACACTGCACACGTTAAAAGAAGGAAATATCTTCAACTGTTAATTTGACTTGTAATGTTGGACCTCATTTAGTCACATCAATCTAATTTTAAACACTAATTATCTTTTTTGTTTTGCAGATTACCTACTATTCGACTCCATATCACATTTTGTTTATTATAATGTTTTGTTAAAGTTATGTTTCTAGTTATTTATTGTGTTGTTATCTTTAAGTTACATTTCCAGTTATTTATTGTTTTAATAAAAGTTAATAAAAAAAAGTATATACGTCTTTTTTTGGGAAGGGGTAACGGTCCCCAATAGAAATGATATTTAAAATTTGAAGTATAATTCTAAGGCTAACTCTTTACCAGATCTTTCCCAGAGTCTATACCTATGTCTAACGGTTTCTATGGAAAAGTTTAAAAACTCCAGCACAGTAACTTTTTTCCATTACCAACATAGTGTAGTGAACTTCTAACCTCTGTGCTCATTTAAGTGTTCCATGAACTGTTACTATGGTAACAGGCAGAAAGCTGTTTGGGGTAGAGTTGAAAGGTACTGGCTGTGCTCATGCAGTGGCCCAGGGTGCCTACCCCCTGGTAACTGCTGTTTTCTTTGAGATGGCGGGAATCTCATGGCTCCCGCCTTCCCATTGCAGACTTAGTTTGCAAGACAGAGCAGAGAAATCTGTTCTCACTTTCAAAATAAAAAGCAGACTGCATTTCCACATACAAGTTAACATCTCCCCTTGCGGTAAAGCAATGCCGACTTCCGAAGAACGCGGGAAGCTGGCGGGACTGTGGGGTCATTGTAGCTCCCCTCACAGTCCCCAACATTTGTTATAAGACCCGGGGGATAGGGTCTCCGGAGATATTAGTAATTACTGCTAGGGGCTATTTTTTTACGGTAAAATTACAAGCTGCGCACCCAGCGCTCAGTGCGGCCCCCTGGTGTTGACCCGCTGGATGCACGACTCATAATCTGTAGGGTGCGCGACTTCAGCGCCTTTGATGCACAACTTCTACACGTTTGGGAGTCGGCATTACTTTTCCACATCACGAGCTACTAACATACAACTCCCCATGTGGAAAAGCAATCTGATTTTGATTTTGAAAGAGAGAACAGATTTCCTTGCAGTGGGAGGGCGGGATGGACACCCCGGAACACTATAGGAACCGGACCTCCCACAATACATAATGCCCCGGGGAGTGGTGGTCCCTGGGGCTTTGGATACCTTATAGCCCCCCTCCCTAGCCATACTTTTTTTTGTAGCCCAGTGGGTAACTGGGCCCTCGAGTACTCCAGTAGGGGAGCCACGTAGCCCCCCTCCCACAGTACATAAACCCCTGACGGTGATGGTCCCCGCGGCTTTCAGGACCTTCAACCCCTCCCCCCACCATTTTTTTTCTTTTTAGCCCCGGGCACTGATGATCCCCGAGGCTGGGGGTCCCCTCTGGGCCCCACATAAAATTGAATAATTTTGCCCCCGGAATTTAACAAATTATTTTTAAAAACTCCTTTTTATTTTATTTATTTTACGGCACTGACCACGCACCCTACACGCATCCCGGTTAAAAAAAAAAAGGTTGGGCCCTGGGGTCTACAGGGTAAAATTATTTCTACCCTACCCTTTTTCTCTGTTTTGAACACATATTCCACTGACTTCCTCAGCCTCTGTGTTGTACTGAGGCACAAAATGGCTGCCAACAGTTCCTGGTTCCGAATGTTTACAACCGCTTGACAGCCAATTAGCATTGAGCGCGTGAACGGGACGGTGCGCTTATAATACAATGATAATCCACGCACAATCCGCGGATCCCCCACGCCCATAGATATAGAAATGACTTTAACCATAATTTTCTCAGGAACTACTGAACAGATTAACACCATTCAAGCAAAAGGCACAAGTTGGAACTGACGACTACCTCCCTGCCAAATTTGGTGTAATTCGGTTCAGCTGTTCGGGCTGAAGCCGTGGCTAAAGGTCCTAGGGAAAATTGCATGGGGAAAACACATTTTGTGACCCCCCTTTTTTCTCGTCCCCCGCTTGACCAATCACCCCTAAACTTTCAGGGTAGGAGTGGAACTGAGCTGGCCAAAAGTTTGAAAATTTCAAGAAGATTGATCAATCGACGCCAAAGTTATTGCCAATAGAATGTTGCGGTTTTCCTATGGATAATAAGTCCTAACTACCTAACTATAACTACCTACTGGCGACGGCAAGTAGGTAATATATATATATATATATATATATATATATATATATATATATATATATATATATATATATATATATATATATATTCACTGAAAAAACCATAGGTTATAGACCATATATAGTTAGGAATTAGCATTTACAAAACCTTGAAAATTCACTGAAAAAACCATAGGTTATAGACCATATATAGTTAGGAATTAGCATTTAAAAAACCTTATTCTACTCACACAAAACCATTGAAATTCCATATATAGTTAGTTGTACTAACTATATATCGCGCACCCGCAATCCACTGCTGATCATGTCACATATTACATCATTCATGACATGGTCAGTGACATCACTGATGACATCACTGATGACATCTCAAATGACATCACTGATGACATCACTGATGACATCTCAAATGACATCACTGATGACATCACATCACAACTAAATGAGTGGATGTATAAGTGTCTGAATGAAGGTTTTAGTAGGTGCGTGACTGACTGTATGAGTGAGTGATTAAATGTGTCTCACTGAATGCATAGGTTAGTGACTAAACTGTCTTAATTTGTGCATCATTATGTCTGGTATTCTGTAAACTGCTGCATGTGTTGATCAGTAGCTATATGAGTAACTATATGGGTTATTCTTTTCTTTTTTTTTTTTTTTTTTTTTTCTTTTTTTGTCCTCATACGCCACTTCCCACCTCTTCGTATCTTATAGCGCCCTTTGGTGGTATTCAAGCTCAACTGTGAGAGGTTGATTCCTACTGCTTATGCTACAGACCTACAAGCTTGAAAGAAGTTTGAAAAAAGTAGGGGGTGTCACAGCCGTATCTGTTGCAGGGAAGCATATAGGTTTCATTAAACCTCCAAGAGCATCCGAAGTGACTTAATCATCGAACGTTATTCTCTCCCGTCTTTGAAATCAGCAACTATAACTCCCAATTCCCTCACCCGTAGTGATTTAAAAATAAGTTCCAAAATTGGTGCTTCCTATTGTTTTGCCCAGCCATATCCAGCTTAGCTATTGCTCTCATGGCTCTAATCCACATTAATACTGTCGGAGGTTCTAACGAAATCCAAAGTTTACATATTTCTCTTCGAGCAATCAAGATAGCATAGAAAAACAGCTTAGTATTATCATCAAGGCCCTTACCTTGTATATCCAATCTACCCGAGATGATCTGTTCAGGGCTTACCGTAATTTCTAGCTCCAATATTTTTGATAGCATTTCACTTACAGCTGCCCAAAACTCTTGAATCTCTGAGCATGTCACAAACATGTGAATGTCATCTTCATTTGGGCTTTTACACTTTGGACATAGCACCATGCCCCCATCTTTGAATTTCGCAAGTCTCTTTGGGGTCCAGTATGCCCTGTGGAGAGTGAACAAGTGATTCCTCCTTAGATTTGCAGGTTTCACCACTTTATATAGAATCAACATATCTACTTGCCATTGTTCTTCTGTTGCGATCCTCGGCAAGCACTCTCCCCACAGGAACTCTGGAAGTAAAAAGGGACCGTCCTCCATTTCAACTATTTCCCAATACCACGTTGCCACTTCTTTATTCATCCGAATGTTTGAGACCAGCTTTTCTTCAAACTCATTGTGTCGTCCCATTAACTTTCCCTTACCTATTACCCAGCTTTGTATCTGCAGATATTTACATTTTGCAAAATTGCGACCCCAGAGTTGCTCGCAAGCTGCCCACGGTATCAAGGCACCTTCACAAAGCAGCTCCCCCCAGACCTGTGGGCCTTCTGATTTTAACGCCCTTGCTAAAGCATCTTTCGTCCAACTTGGGGCCCCCGGGCCCTCCCAAATTGGTGCAGCCATGCTAAAATATGGGATTTTTGTCACGCGCCTAATACGATACCATGCCGTGGCTAGGTCTCTTAATACCTTCAGTCTGACTTTTTTTAAGTATTTTGGATCTGCAAATCCATATAGGAAGCCACGCTTATACCATTTTTCTACTTTCAACATGGCCGTAAAAAGCTCCCCTATTGATGAGTCATTGGGAGTTCCAAAAAGCATTCTACAGTTCTTGAGCAAAAAAGCCCAAGAATAAAATTGAAAGTCTGGGGCTGCTAAACCTCCCTTAGCATACCTTCTTCGAATTTTTTTCCAAGATAGCCTTGACCCCTTGGAGCCCCAAATAAATGAACCAATTTCGCTCTGTAGCTTTGCTAGGCCTTCTTTTTCAAACATAAGGGGAACAGAATCAAATAAAAAAGTCAATTTCGGAAGCACCATCATTTTAACCAGATTAACCCGGCCAATCATAGTCAGTGATATTGAACTCCAGTTTCTCAATAGTGCTGTAATATCTTTCCTTGTTTTGGCCAGATTTACTAATGTTAGCTGTTTTATATCTTGAGTAATTTGTACCCCCAAATATCTCATATGCTTTTTTGCGATCCCGGGGTCTATTGCCATGTTCCAAGCCATAATTTCAGTCTTGTCCGAATTTAATCGATATCCTGAGACTTCTCCAAACTTTTTTGTAATGTTTTCAATTTCCCCCAATGATTTTGTCAAATTCGATGTTAAAACTACGATATCATCCGCATATAACCCTATCTTCTTTGACCACCCTTGGAACTTGAAAGCAGGAATATTCTCTGACTCTCTTATTTTGCAGGCCAGTGGTTCAATATAAAGATCGAACAAGAGTGGGGACAGGGGGCATCCCTGCCTGGTTCCTCGCGCAATTCTAATAGATTTTGTGAGTGTTCCATTAACCAAGACCCTAGAACTCGGCGTATGATATAGTTGTGATATCGCTTGAAGAAAATTTTTCCCTAACTGAAGATGTTCAAGTAAAATTTTCAAAAACTCCCAATTTACACGGTCGAAAGCCTTGGCAGCATCCAAGGCCACCACCGCCAGGGGAAGCCCCTGCTCAACCGCAACATCTATACTACCTATCAGGGAAAATGTTAATTCATTTAAGTGTCTACCTTTGACAAATCCCTTTTGATCTTCATGAATAAAGTACGGGATCACTTTGCCCAACCTATCTGCCAAGATCTTGGTGAACATTTTGTAGTCACTATTCAAGAGTGAAATGGGTCTATATGAATCCATATTTGTAGGAGATTTACCAGGTTTGGGTATGATGATTATATTTGCCTGATCCCATGATGCCGGAATCTTCAAGTTTCCAGAGAACACCTCATTTAACACCTTTGTTAATAATGGTGCCAGTCCTTGCATCAGAGTCTTGTATACCTCTACAGGGAGGCCATCGGGACCAGGTGCTTTGCCTTTTTTTGCCTTCCTAATCCCTTCCTCTATTTCTTCCTGCCTGATCTCTCTATTCAAAATCTTTCGGTGTTCTTCTGTAGCAGATTTTAGAACTTTAGCCCACTTATTGATCTCCGGCTTGTCCGGTTGTAACTCTTCACTATATACTTCCGAAAAATAGTTATGAAATGCTTCCACAATCTCATTAGTGTTTGAGGCTACTTTTCCTTCTGCACCCACCTTAACCTCTTTTATCATATTTTTGACCAGATCCTTCCTAACCTTCCAAGCTAGAAGCTTGCCTGCGTTTTCCCCGTATTCAAAGTGATCCAGCCTAGCAGCCTCCCATCTTTCTTTCACCCTTTTATTAATTACATCAGTCAACTGTTCCTTTAACCCTTCCAACTCTTGAAGGATCTCCCCCACAGGAGCGCCCCCGGAATTTATAATCCTAATTTCATTTTTTCGGATGTTCTGTTCCAGAGTCCTTATTTCCTGGTGGTATGCCCTCCTTCTCTTAGCCCCCAGAGCTCCCAACCTGCCTCGAAGGAAGGCCTTAGTTGTCTCCCAAACAATATCTAATTTGGCTGATCCTGTGTTATGCTCTATAAATACCTCGAGCTCCTGTTGAAGGGACTGCATTGCTTCCTGATCATACAAAACTGTACGGTCCAGCCTCCAGACTGAATCCACAACACAGGACACATTTTCCAGTTCTAAGGAAACCGCTGAGTGATCAGACAAATGAACCCCTATGTGTAGCACCTCCTTCACATAGTCAATTAGTCTTGCATCTAACAGGAAAAAGTCTATTCTGGATCTATGATTATATTTTTTGTTATAATATGTATATCCAAGCCCAGACCCGGCCCGCCTCCTCCAAATATCACAAAGCCCAAATTGTTCTATTATGTTTTTAACACTGGCCGCCATTTTACAATTTCCCTGGGCTCTGCTGTTAACGGATCTATCAAGCTTAGCATCCAATACAGTGTTAAAATCTCCAGCAAAAACTATATATCCTGAAAGCCCAGTCATCTCGTGTGTAAGTTCTAGCAGCGGAGTAACATCGTCTTGATTAGGGCCGTAGTAACCAATAATATTGTATAAAGAACCCAGTATCTTTAAAGTCACTATCAACCATCGCCCTTTCTCATCAGCTATGCTGTTCATTACCTGACAATCCAGCCCATATCTAATTATCACTAATATTCCTTTAGTTACCCTTGTTTGTGGTGAGCTGAAAAAGTGCCTTATCCACCGCAGTCGACCCAAGAATTGTTTACACTCCTCCCCAGTTAAATGAGTCTCTTGAAGGATCATTATATTAGCTGGAGTGTCCCTTAAGTACTTCAAGATCCTGTCTCTTCTTGCTTTAACCCTTAAACCATTTACATTCCATGACACCCATCTCACTATTTGTGTTTTTACCCTCGCACTTTTACCCTCCACCATCGTAAACTAATCTCCGAATCCTTACCCTCAGGGTGGTCCTTGGCATCTGAGAACATTTGTGTTTTTCTCCCCCTCTTCTTCCTATCCCTCCCCCCCCAGCTCTAAGCCCTAACCAACTCCCCCCTCTCCATTCCCCCCCTCCCTCCCTGGGAAAACCCTTCCAGCTTTCTAAGGCCCAAACCTAGGCCCTTTAAGTGCCGGTCACCAGCAGACGTGCTACCCTTGCTTCTATGCAAAAACCTTTTTTTTTTTTTTTTAATTTGTTATTCTATTCTAATTACATATTTACAAGCTACACAGGCCGTAAGCCCGAACTGCACCAGTTAACTATACACCCCCGCCTTGGCAGTACTCCAAAAAGTTATCTACATCTTCTACAAATCTAAAGGAGTACATTTTATTATTCCACATAACTTTTAAAAAAGCAGGGAATTTTAACTGCACAGTCGCCCCCAATTTCCTTAGGGGTTCAATTCGCTTCCCCAGCTCCCACTGCCTATTTGCAGTCACTACCGATAAGTCAGATCTAATCTCAATCTTTACTTCTCCTGCCATAAGAGAGCCCTTTTTCAATGCCATAGCAAGAATCTTTTCTTTTAGACTATACGTAAGAAAGTTAATCAACACCCTTCTAGGCTTAGACCGGTTTGGCTTCAGTTTGAAGGGATCACGATGGATCCTCTGTATGTCAGCAGCAATCTCCTCTTCAGACTCCTCCAACTGCAGCTCCGATTTTAATAAATGAACTACAAAACCTTTTAAATCCTCCCCCTCTTTTCCTTCTGGTAGCTTCAAAACCTTCAGGTTATTTCTTCGCTGCATATTTTCCAACCTCTCTAACCGCTCTTCGTATACTCTTTCTCTGCTTTTAATCTCCTCGAGCTCTTTACAGTTATCTTCCACTGCTTCCTGCATCTCCTTGACCTCTTGTTCCAGTTTTCCTGTCCGTGTATTTAACTCATCAAACTTAGCCTCCAGTACACCCACTGCCTCCCTAATACCATCCTGCTTACTTTTAGATTCCTCAAACCCCCGATGTACATCTAGGTCTAATTTTCTCAAAAGGGCAATAACCATACTATCTGAGTGTAGCACCCCATCACCTGCGGCTGCCCCCTCCTCTTCACCCCCGTCAAGCTCTCCCCCATTCTGATTAACTCTTCTTTTATTATCTCCTAATTCTATCGGGCTGTCCGATGGGGCCCCTTCTGTTAGAGTTCCTGACTGACTATCAGCTTCGGGTTCCATCTCTCCTGCTTCTGTGACCGCAGCCTCCTCCATCTCCAAAATTTTGTAACGGTTTGGGCTCAAGTGATCTGACCAGTCCACAGTTATTGACTCTCCTTGCTTACTACCTTTTGCAATAACTAATATCTTAGGGACAGGTTTAAAATAGGAATTTAACGATGGGTGAATTAAAGTTTTTTTACCAAAAGCTCCTGACCTACCTGTTTGCGATTTTATTTTACTTTTTAAACTCGGATTAAAGGGGGTTTTTATCTTCTGTTGTATATTAGGAGGAGTCAGGCCTCCCGTTATAGGCTTCCCTGTGCTCCTCAAAGCGTAACCTGAACTAAATTTCTGCGGGCTCTTTTTTTTCTCCTTTGGCCGTGTGTCTAGCACCCTGTAGGTTTTTGATCCCCCCACTGAGTTCTGTGGTATTTTTGCAATTAATTGTGCTCGACTTCCCTCTTGTGCAGTTCCTCTCCCCACAGCCCCTCCAGCAGAGAACTGGAGCCTTGCAGCCGCCCGTCTACCTCTACCTCGCTCTAGCGCCGCGCTGCTCCAGCGCTCAAAACCCTTCAGTGAGGGTAGCCCCGTCAGATCTGCTGCTCCTTTCTCGGCGCCCTCCTCAGCTGTTTCCACCGCTACTAGCGCGGTGCAGCTTGTGTTGACCTCTTCCGCGTCCTCCATAGACTGCCGCCGCCGCCTGCCGTGAGCCTCACTCACCGGCCGTATCTCCTCCTCCTTTCTCACAGAGGACTCGCCCCACAGTGCCTCAGCCTCGCTAGCGTCGGAGCTTTTTCGCACCCGCGCACATATTAATTTACCCGGCTTAGCGTGTGTAACTAATCTGCCTTACTTGCAGCTTGTTGCATCTTTCACCCGGTTCACTCGTTTGTAGCACGCCGCTTAGGATCGGCACTCCCGACCAGTCTCTCTATCTGGCCGCCATGTTCTCCCTAAACCCCGCCCCCTGACTCTTACTATATGGGTTACTGATTGATTGTCCAAGTATTTGTATGGGAGACTGAGTGTGTGTGTGGCTGGCTGGGAGATATGTGACTCTGTGCAGATCAATGTATTCTTGTATCAATGATTTATAAGAGAGTAAGTATGTGTTAGAATATGTTTGAAAATGTAAGGTACTCTATGTTTAACTGTATAGATTAGAAAATGGAAGTGTGATTGATTCTTTACAGGACTGACTAGGTGTGTGAGTAACTCCAAGGATGAGTGGCAGAGTGTGAGTGTCTGTATAGGGTGTATGAGTGCATATGATAGTGTTGTAAAGATGAGTGATTGTATGTATGAATGATTGTATGGGTGAATGAGTGAATGTGTGTGTAGACGTAGGAATCAGTGAGTGCGTATGTAGTAACTAGTATTGGTGTGTCAATTGTTTAAAAAAATATGTTCTGTATTTAACACTGGGTGTAACAGAGGTTATATTAAAGTGTGAGGAGATGCATTGTATTGTCACATGAATGATATCATCAGTGATGTGACCATTGATTTCAAATGAGATGTCATCAGTGATGTCATTTGAGATGTTATCAGTGATGTCATTTGAGATGTTATCAGTGATGTCATCAGTGATGTCATTTGAGATGTCATCAGTGATGTCATCAGTGATGTCATTTGAGATGTCATCAGTGATGTCATCAGTGATGTCATTTGAGATGTCATCAGTGATGTCATCAGTGATGTCACTGACCATGTCATGAATGATGTAATATGTGACATGATCAGCAGTGGATTGCGGGTGCGCGATATATAGTTAGTACAACTAACTATATATGGAATTTCAATGGTTTTGTGTGAGTAAAATAAGGTTTTTTAAATGCTAATTCCTAACTATATATGGTCTATAACCTATGGTTTTTTCAGTGAATTTTCAAGGTTTTGTAAATGCTAATTCCTAACTATATATGGTCTATAACCTATGGTTTTTTCAGTGAATTTCATTGGTTTTTTAAAAGCTAATATCTATAGCTGTAAAATGTATTCTTCTTTAAATCCAAAAATATATTTTATATGTTTATTAATAATTTTTTTTAAATATTTTTTTTGTTTCGCTCCCGGTCTGCGAACCGGGAAGCTTCCCGTTAGCTCACTTTGATTCCGCGACCCGGTCCGCGAACCGGTAAGAAATCAACATAGTGACGGTATCGCGTTGCCGCGTAATGCGTCTTATGACGTACTGCGTTAGCGCACCCGGAAGTGCCCCGGGGCGCGGACCGAGGTGCGAAATGCAGCTCCCCGGAAGCGATCCGCGGCGCGAAAGCGCGACGTATCGCGTTGCCGCGAAATGCGTCTTGTGACGTATCGCGTTAGCGCACCCGGAAGTGTCCCGGGGCGCGTACCGAGGCGCGAAGCGGAGCGAACCGGAAGCTAACCGGGGAGCGTTCCGCAGCGCGTAACATGAGCGTGAGAGGTCATGTGACTTGTTAATAAAACTTTTCATTGGTTCATTTCACTTTTGGTTTCATAATGATGGAAGGCTAGGTCAGGTGACTTAAAAATAACACTTTTCATTGGTTGAGAAGTATTGTTTTTTCCCAAATGATGAAAACCCCTCCTTCTTTCCTCACTCTGACTTTCATCATTGTGAGAGGAAGACCTATTTTGCTTCTTGGAAAATGGCTTCATTGGTAGCTTCAGCTGGTGGACCCCCACCACCACCACCACCTCCTCATGGGAAGAAAGGACCACCTCCCCAGGTCCTTACCAACACTGAGGAGGAAGAGGAAGAAATGGATGAGGAGGGAGAAGAACCACAATTTTTAGAAGAGTTGCCCCGGGTTTCCAGAAAGAAAGCCAGTTTCATCTGGCAGTTTTTTTCAATACCTCGTGGGCAAAAAAAAGTCAACGCGAGGTATGTCACCTGCCTGATATGCAAGGAACAATTGTCCAGAGGGACGGACAAAAAATATAGCTTTGGCAATCACACTATGCACAGGCACATGACGAGGAAACATCCCCTAAATTACAGCCGGGCGGAATTAAGGGATATGCACGACAATCCCAGACCAACTCCTGTGGCCAGACCAACAATACCGGTTTCTCTATCACCAGAAGAGGCACGGGAAACTGTGCCAAATATTCAACAAAATTTTGGGCACATGATCCACTTATGTATGCACTGTCGTGCATTATTAGCTTGTGGCAACATGAGCATCAATGCACTGAACCTGGCGTATGAACACCATGATTGCCCTAACCGCCCCCCAGTATTTTTTTTTTGCTCCTGTTGAGCCCTTTTCAACGCCTGTTTTTTGTTGTTTCCCCCCCCCCAAAAAAAACCAAAAAAAATATAAAATCGTTCAAAAAATACAAAAAAAACAAAAAATGTTCAAAAAATAAAAAAAAATATAAAACAACAAAAATATTAAAAAAAAGTTCTTTTCAAAACTACCTTCCCTTTCCAAAAAAATTGCTAGAATGTTTAGCACTCTGGCAAGCTCTATTTCTTTTGGTTCGCTTTCGGGTTAGCTTCCCGGTACGCGGACCGGGAGCTAACCAAAAAATTTTTTATTTTTTTTAAAAGTGTAAGTATAAGGAAAGGAAACAGAAAGTGATGTTAAAAGAAAGACAGCTATAGGGAGTAAAGAAGAGATACTGTTTAATAGATCTATTTACCGAAGAAAAGACAGAAGAGGGTATAATTGTGAAAAACAAAA
The DNA here is from genome assembly GCF_964261635.1 of Lissotriton helveticus. NCBI lineage: Eukaryota > Metazoa > Chordata > Amphibia > Caudata > Salamandridae > Lissotriton > Lissotriton helveticus. The sequence goes on along the minus strand of NC_136069.1, from coordinate 1,374,557,320 downwards.
TAGATAACGAAGTGAAAGAAAAAAAAAAGAGAGTATAACATTAACAAAGAAGAGTTTCTTGGAGAATGTGAGTGAATGTTCAAAATAAGATTAAAAAATGAGGAATAACAGAGAGAAAAAATAGAAAACAGAAAACAAAAAATAATAGAAAAAGATTAATTGAAACAGCAAAGAAATGTAATTAACATAGAGCCATATCATCAACATAGGCAATAAAAGTTTTGCAGCTTTTATTGACAGAAATGTGTCGCTAAAGCTGCTTTTGTGGCAGAAAACTGCCACTAAAACCCCTTTTGCACCAGTTTTCTGCCAATAAAAAGAGCAATAATTTTATTGGCTGTGTTCATAATATTACCCTTAGTGTGCTTCAACTACACAGAGAAAGCATTATGAACAAGTAGTGATAGAGTGATCAGTCAAAGACACTAAGAGTAATAGAGACGCAGTGAGTGAACAAGAGTGAGGAACTATGAGAAGAGAGGGACTGAGAAAAAGAGTGGAAGGAGTTGAGTAAGTAGGTAATAGAGAAAGGAATGAGGGAAGTAGCAAAGGCAGGAAACTGAGGGTTAAAGAAATGAAGCAGTGGAACTAATAGTAGTTAAATGTGATAGAAATGTAACGAAAACAGTACAAAATATTTACCTTATAATTGTCGTTAAATTACTCACTTTTTGTTTTTATACTTTCAATCTGTGAAAGAGAGAACAAACATTTGAAAAATATTAAAAAATGTATTTAAAAATTAGAAAAGACAAGGGAAAAGATTGAAGGTCAAACAGTTTTTCAACAACTTTGACACTTACAGAAGCTTCTGCTTCTCCAGGCCCCCTACACAGTCCTAAAGATATACATTTTAAACTAACAGTATCTTGATGCAGATGAAGTGAGGCCTATCTTAAAACATGGTGCATCTTTTGCATTGCTGTTGTTTCAGAAAAGTGTCGCAAGACACTAAAATTTTAAATAATTGCTTCAGGATGCCAATAAGATGTCTACTATCCAGAGGTTTGTTTCAGGTGAGGCCTACTCAGGGTTGCAGATGAGATTTACACTTGTTGAAGAGTACAGAGGAGATAATACATGTGAAGGTCTACCAATGAAGTGAGTCATGTCCACTGCACTCTTCAACAAAGTCCAAATCTCCTATGTTTCCCTGGACAGACCTAAACTTGATCTGCACAATGTGATTCATAATGATAGGAAACACAGGGGATGTAATTGAAATACGTGCAATTTATTTTGCTCATTTCACAATCACATCACTTGTGTTTCCTTTGCTTAGGTATCTCATTGTGCAGATGTAGTCTAGCATATGAAAGAATACGCAGAAGTGCAGCACTGCATGCAACAACTTTGACACTTACAGAAGCCTCACCTTCTCCATGCCTCCTACACAGTTCTACATATACACCATAAATGCAAACAGTACAGAATTAATTATACATGTTAAATGGTTTATTTTTGCTGTTCTCAGAATGTATCAAATTTCACTAAAAACAGTGACTTGAAGGTATTCATCATGTAACAGCGGGGAAAAAAAAACACAATCAAAATGATTGTGTTTAAAAAACCCATACAACATCAGAAATCAAAATTCAGAACTCGTTAAAGTTAACTTACTTTTCATGACGTCCAAGGATGTCCTATGAACAGCTTACATTCTTTTGTGCTGTTATTACTTTCAGCCCGCCACTTTCTGAAAGAAAATCTCCATCGTTTTTAAAAACACATTACATGCAATAAATGACTTCTTGCTCTCTACCACAATTTTCCACAAGGCCAAATCTGGTCAGAGCCATTTATAACTCTTGGATTTCTTGTAAGCCAATCCCGTCATTTGGCATTTCCGCAACTTTCAGAATTAAAATGTTGAAGATCATTTTCACAATCCTGGAATAGTAATATCTTCCCCTTCTTGCTCAGTCATGTTCTACATTTCCTATGACACTGATACTGCTTACTATGAAGCAGACTTACACTACCTCTATGACTACTACAATTATTTAATTCTCTACATCACTTTTAATCACAAAGCAATGTAAAACAGTAGACAGCATTGCAGACTTACATTCCCTCTACTCCATGTTTTGATTGGCTGCTTCAATTAGCTTATAAAAAGAAACAGTTTTTCTGAACTCATTGAAAGTGCATGTATTTCTCCATGACGTCCAGTCCTATGGTTAGAAGTTATGTCTCTGAACTACACTTATCCTCAAGGCCAAATTGTGTAGGAGCCATTAGAACTTCTTGAAATTCCACAGAGCACATCCCAAGCTTATTTCCCTAAAATTTTGGTTTTAAAAACACCAGGTAAGAGTTTTTAAGGTCATACGGCAATTTTTGTTTTGAAAATTAAAACAGAATCATTGCAGAATGACCAGCCATTTCTAGACTTTAAATAAGCTGTGTAATGTCCTGATGTTATTGAAGGGCCGTCATGATATATAATTGCTGCAGTTACAAAAGTCCTTCCTGATATTGACAACTGCGAAGCTACAAAATTTTTAATTAAAGTTGTCAATTTTGTTCCATCAGGCCTACATCGTTGGAACATTAAAATGACATACTGGCCATATGTTCGTATAAATAATGTGGACATCATTTCAGATTTACATTGGCTACACTCCATGTTGTGATCAGCTGCTTTTACTAGCTTATTAAAGGAGACTGATTTACTGTCTGGCAAAGTTAAATATATAAATCTTTCTGAGTCTACACTAGTAGTACTTGATACCATACAGTTCTCGCAGTCATGCTGCCATTGATAAGAAAGCCCAAACAGCTGATCTACATCTACACCTTCAGCATGCAATACATCAAGCATATACATTAAAAACTCCTGACAATCTTGCTGAATATTTTGAGAGAATTGTGTTTGGCCTGAACATCTGTCTAACAGATTTCGAATTTCAGACACACTTTCTATGTTTCTTCTATCAGTGGTACACTTCTCTAACACAGAATTTAACAAACTGCAAAATCTTTGATCAGAATTGACCACAATCTCTTCTTTTACATTTTTTAGAGAAAACAAAACATTAACCACTACATTAGCATAGCAGTTGACACCAGAACTGTTTTCAAACTGAAAACCAACAACATCTTCAACAGAATCCTTTTTGTTTCTGCTTGTAATTTTAGGTTCATTGACTTTTTGTCTTTTTGCTACAACCTCCCCAGTATTGTTCTCATTTCTTCGTTTCCGGCCTACCACACGTTTCTCAAACAAAGGATACTGAGGCAAATGTGGCGCATACTCTCTTCTTAACCTATTGTATTCCTTAACACAATCTAGATCCGCACAAATGTTTGTGACATCACACTCAATCAAGTACAATCCCGATAAAGTTCTAACTCGTGACAATGCCACATATGCCATACCCTCCTTGAACACAGAACTGCCAATATTCACCAATGCACTGTCTACACTTAAACCTTGCGATTTATGAATTGTCACCGCATATGCCAAGGAAACTGGAAACTGCTTACGGCGAACATATAAGTCTTTTACAAGCAAAAATCTAGCAGAACAACGAGCAATTAGCTGTACTTCCTCAATGCCATCAAATTTAATTTTTAAAAATTCAATTCCATCTCTATTTCTGTATTTCACAAAATCAACAACATTACCCATTGATCCATTTACCAGACCTCTTTCAACATGTAAATTCCTTCTTAAAATTATACGGCAGTTCAAGCACACATTCAGAGTCTTTTCAAAACCTGCAGTTTTAGATATACTCTTCTCTAATGAATCCAATTTTGTTTTCAGATTCTCAGACAAAATAATTGTTGATCCCATATGCTCTACTCTATCAATAGCTTCCAGTTTCACAATCTCTTGCTTTTCTAAATGCAACATTTTGTTGTTAAATTTGGCACATTCTGCAAGAGTTGGCATCAAACATATTCCAGATTTCTTCTCAGTAATTTTCTGAAAAATATTCTCAGGCACAACATCTTGTTCTGGATATAAATTTGACAGTAATCGTGCATGTAAAGCTTCTTTCCCATGCTCGGTCACTTTTCCAATTCTAACATCTTGTAGAATAGTCTTGTAAACTTCATCCTTCGCCTGACGCATATTTTCATGCAGTTCAGCATAATTGAAGTTTAACCATATATTGACGTTGCCAATGCTGCCTAGGCACTTCCTGGTATCTTCATGCGTGAGCATTTTGAACACAGGTTGCCCTTTCACTGGTGTCAGCTGCAGAAGATCTCCGAAAACAATGATGTGTTTGCCACCAAATAACACATCATACTCTGTTTTGAGAACTTCTTGCATTCTCAAATGCACAAAGGCAAGCATGACATTGGAAACCATGCTTACTTCGTCAATGATAAGAAGTTTCATTTTCCTCAAGATTCTTGAAACTTCAAAACAAGCATCTCCAGATAGCTTGTGATATTGTAATTTGTTGTCATGCTCCACTGGCAGCATCAGTAAACGATGTAAAGTAATCCCTTTAATATTATGTGCTGCCAGTCCAGTTGGAGCAGTGACAACACAAGACAGCGATGACTCTGTCCTTTCCTGCAAATAGCATGAAATTGCTTTAATGAGGAAACTTTTTCCAGTTCCCGCTTCTCCACTCACGTACAGTCGGACAGGCTTCAACGACGTACATGAGCACTCTTTCTTATCATGACTTAATCCATGATCAATTTGCATGGTAACTTCGTCATATATTTTCCTCTGCTCAACGTTGAGTTGTCTTTCCAACTCTTCTAAGTTAACCGCATCCTCTTGAGCATGTGCCATGGCTCTTTCCACTTCATTCATAGCAGTGGCAGCTTCATTTTCGATAACAGGTCCTCCTAGTGGATCCTGACTCAATGAAGCAGAACTATGACTGTCCTGAGAACTGTCTCTGGCAATCTCGGCTGCAATCGTTGCTTCCTGCTCAATTTCCGCATTCAACATTTCTACATATTTGGGAAAAGCAGGACATTCTATGGTCTCCTTGGCGGCATTGAAAGAGTCTTCGTAACAGAGGAAATCTCCAAGCAGTTCCTCTTCTGCACGCCAAGGCTTGAAAAGTTGCAAAAGTGCTAAATAGAAAAACTCCTTTTTTTCAGGAGATTCGCCACTCAATTTTCGATGGTTTACCAAGTGGCATTTTCTTTGCTTGACCAGACATCCCTCACTTCCTATTACAGCATACACTCCTTTCTCAGTATCTTCTTTGATGTTCCTCTTGAATATGTAATTTTGCAGAACCTCATACAGACAAACATTCTCGAGCTGACTGCTTCGATTTGGATAATATGTATCCAACATGTTTGTCTTCAAAATGTCGGTACTGTTTGGCTCCTTTTCCGCCAAATACTCAATTTCCCGCACAGGTTTGAGAACTCGATTACGCGTTGCTGCAAGACCAAGACTCGCCCAAACGATACTCCTGGACTTGGCATAGAGACTTGCTGAAGACAACCGGTCAGAACATTCGTACGCTCCGATTTCTCGATGCGACAACATCTTCAGACTGAAACTGTACAACTTCTTGCTGAGGCTCTTTTCATGGGAAATGTCCTCCCACATATCCTTCAATTCTGTCTTCTCTTTTTTGGTGATGTAAGACGTCACATACCGAGCCACAGCCATACAGTTATCAGCCACAAACTGTATATCCATGTTAGCATTCCACATGGACAAAATCACCGGGTTGTAGTCGTTGATGTACTTGGACTCTTGGTTCCTCTTCAAATTGTAAGTGTTTTTAGGTGATTTCTTCATGACATTGTGTCGCAGCGAAGACATCAAACTGTTTACTCTTCCTTTAGAAATCACCGGTCGTGGAAAGCCGAAACGACATTTAGTGTAGAACTTGTCCTTATTTCGGAATTTACGACGGCAGTACTTTCCACATCGATGGCTTTGGAAACGCAGAACTTTTTCTCTTAGGCTTTTCTTCTCCTTTGCGTTTGGAACAGCACACGTAGAATACTGTTGGATGAAACTCATCACTGAGTCTTCTGGATCCGTTCCAAATTTAGGTGCATCCTTGATCCACAGCAACATATGTATATGAGGAGCACCTCTTGCTTGGTACTCCTTTCTCCAGAAGAAATCCAACACCTCTCCAAGAGGTGGATTCTTCTTATTCATGATGAAAGACATCATAGCTTCAAATCTATGATTGAAGTACCTACATACATTGACTGGATCCAAAGAGCACAGTTCTCCAGGTGTCTTGAATTCGATGTTATCTACGTTAGCATTTGCCTCTCGTAGAAATTCAAGTAAGTCTTCCCAGCCATACTCGGCACAGCTCAGAGTGAGGAACCATATGGGAGTACCTAAGTTCCTCAGCATACATTTTAAATCACCATGACGACGGTACCAGTACTCATTAGTACCACGCTGACACGCCATGAGATTAATCAGGTGAGAATCCAAAATACTGTCTTGGACATTGACTTTATCCATAAAGTCACTTGCCGAGATGTTTTGCATGTGTATACCACTTTTCAAGATGTGGTTCACTGCATATGACAGTCCAGACAGATCGCTTTCAAACAGGAGATGAAACAAATAGGGAATGCATTGTCGAAACCTAGCATCTCCTGCATACAATCGCAAAGTCCGGTATTCAGAAGCAGGAATTTGATGAGGTCGCTCATCATATCTTCCTCCCTGACCTGTTGGAAAAAGCTGTGGGAAACACCGAGCTTCCAAACTTTCCTCCCAAACACTAATGGGACTCCCTTTGGCTTGTTTCATTTGAAACAACTCAATAGCATTCCCCATGACTTCCTTGGAATGCAAAGGATGAACACTATAATGTTCATATATTTCTTCACTAGTAGAGGGTTCTACTTTCTCAATTTGACCAGCACACAAATCGCTATCCTCTTCCTCACTTACTTCCTCTTCTGCAACATATACATTCTTATAGTATTTATTATTTTTTTTCAAATACAATGTTGCCTTTTTAACTTTCCTAACATCTACTAAATCTTGCCATATTTTCTTATTCTTTGTCGGAACCCCATTAACTAAGATAACCAGAGGTTCCTCTTCCACTTTTTCTACTCCAATTGTGTTAATGTTTTTCTTCAAATCTAGAGGCAAATAAACAACTCTTCCCTTTAATCCTCTCTGTAAATCTGATGGAGGCAATTTCCCTGTCTTTGGCTCCATTCTTACAATAGCCTGAAAGGGATGGATACTTTGAATCAAAATAGATTCATAAGTATTTAAATCCTTCAATTCAGAAGGAATCTCAACCAATTCCAGATTATTATGAACTGCTCTAGCAGGCATCTGGTTTTGATTTAATTTGCAACAACAATAAGTACACACACGTTGATCCAATCCCAAATCAAAACAATTTTCTACCATCAAGTATGTTGCGAAATCCTTCCATTCACTATTATTTTCCCTTTCACTTTTTGCATATAAATCCACTAACTTAGTCTGATTCTTATAATAAGTGCGTCGACAACACACACAAGTGAAATTAGGCCTCTCACTTGATTTCACCTCAAATGTCGCAATTTCCCTCTGGAAATTATATGTACTGGAAACCTGTACACTATCTTCCACATGACCCTCTTCTTCTTGCTCAATTTCAACATTCTCCTCTTTACTTCCAAAGTAACAAAACTCAATTTCTTCACATATATTCTTCACATCTATTTCAGAACCATGCAAAAGAGCAGCGCATAATTTTTTAAGCATAATTGCTGGACTCTTAGCATAATACAACATTCTAACTAATTTCCTCACTTTATTATGATGCACTGCTAGCATCCTGAAATGATGAAAAACACTCTGGCATACTCTCCTGGAAAGACAAGCCAGTGAATGACCATGCAAACCTGTCACTTCTCTCACTCTGCAAGGATCTAATTCTTGCAACAACCTTATTTTCTGCTTCAAACTTTTCTTATTAAATGACCGTACAAAATCACAAAGCAAATTGATGGAATCCTGTCGCACACTGCAAATACTACTACACTTCCAGGTGTACACAGGACCCTTAGCACGTCTTCCTAAAACCTCATTACCTAACACCTCTTCTGCCTCTGTTGTCACAAGTTTTTCTTTTTCAACTGGACAACCATCTTTCACTTCATAAGCACGACCACTGGTGTCAACTGCATGCACCAAATCATTATCCTGGAAATAACTCTCCTCATTAAAAAATGCCTCACAGCTTGAACTATGCATCCATTCTCCAGAAAAAACTTCACAAAAATTACTACGATTAACTATTCTCTTCCATCTACTATTTCTTTTGAAATCATAAATTGCCTTGTTTAGCTTCCTAATTCTATTGATTATCAAAATAAATAACTTACGTTTAATTTCAAATGCCTGATCAATAACTTTCTCAACTTTTTTTTTTCTCTTATAAAAAACCAGTTTCTGTTGACGTTTCTTAATATTTTTTAACAAATTGCCAATTATCCTGTTGCGGAACATTCGTTTACGAATCTCCCTAAACTGTTGTTTCCTTCTACTATCATGCACAGAGTTATCTCTTGCTCTAGCAGTAACATTTTTCATTGGCCTTTCCTTTCCATTTGATTTCCTTCTCGTTTTATGGACTGAAACATTTTCTGTAGTAATATTTTTTTTACTACACATATTTCTTATGAATTGTTTTGTGCTCTTACCCGGTGCTTTCTTCGTGACTTGACAAATCTTTTTGTTAGAGGACTGCTGCTTATTTTTTTTCACCTGCTGTCTTTGACGTTTTGCAGCCTTTCTCTGTCTTTCTATTGTAGGCATGGTGAAATCTTGAAATAATCTGCAGTTGAATCTGTGGTAAAATATATTAAAAAATGTTATTAACCATTATTACCAAACAGTAAAACAATAACAGTGATCTTCAAAATATTTTGCATTTCCTAAATAGCGAATTTTAAGGAATAAATAGCGATTCTTTACCATTCCTAATTTGCAATGAGCAAATTGCTAATTGCAAGTTACCCATTCATTTCCATGGGCTAGGAGGCTCATAGGAATGAAGGTTTAATTTGCGATTAGCAATTTGCTCATCACAAATTAGGAATTTTTCCAAGGGTGCAGGGGTGTCTCAAGAACACCCTGCTGCACCCCTGAAAAAGAAATTTGGGGGCATATGGCACACATACATGCCCTAAGGGCATGTGTTGGCGTCATATGGGACCTTTTGTTTTTTTAAAAAAAAGCTTTTTGAAAAGAATTCACAAATTACCACCAATTTACCACAATAGTTTCCAAATCCTTAATGTCATTTTTACATATTTTTTGTTTGATACATTGCATTTAAGTAGTCACAAAATTTGCAAATCCTTCAGTGCAATTGCAAAATAAGGAATAGCAAATTTTGCTACTCCTTATTTTGCATCAAACTTGTTTGATACATACCATTTGTCTAATTTACATTTGCAAAGGCCGAAATTCGTAGAATTTTGATCTTTGCGAATGCTAATTAGCTTGATACATATGGCCCCAAGTGAGGCCTGTCTTGCGACATGGTGCATCTTTTGCATCACTGCTGCATCGGTTTCATGTGGTACGTTTTTTTTACACCATGACATATCTGCCTAAATGCATCAATTTGTAATGTTGTCGCCTCATAGCAAATCTTTTCCACCGCCGCTGCATCATAAAAGTGACGCACAGTGGCAGAAAAGAGGCATACACCTATCATAAATCTGTCCCTAGCATTTTAAATGATTAATCCAGGATGACAATAAGGTGTGGCCTATCCAAAGGTTTGTTTAAGTTGAGGCCTACTCAGGATTGCAGATTAAAGTTACGCTTGATGAAAAATACAGAGGAGATAATACATGTAAAGGCCTACCAATGAAGTAAGTAATGTCCACTTTATTGCACCAGTCATCATAAATGTATCCCTAAGCTTCTTATCTTGTTACAGATGAACCACCATATGTACCATCAAACTATTTTGCATTTCCTAAATAGCAAATTTTAAGGAATAAATAGCAATTTTTTACCATTCCTAATTTGCAATGAGCAAATTGCTAATTGCAAATTACCCATTCATTTCCATGGGCTAGGAGGCTCATAGGAATGAAGGTTGCAATTTGCGATTAGCAATTAGCTCATCACAAAAAATGGAATTTTTTCAAGCGTGCAGGGGTATCTCAAGAACACCCTGCTGCACCCCTGAAAAAGAAATTTGGGGGCATATGGCACACATACATGCCCTAAGGACATGTATGGGCGTCATATGGGACCTTTTGTTTTTTAGAAAAAAATGCTTTTTGAAAAGAATTCGCAAATTACCACAAACTAGAAGTTGGTGGTAGTTTCCAAATCCTTAATATCATTTTTTACATATTTTTTGTTTGATACATTGCATTTAAGGAATCGTAAAATTTGCAAATCCTTCAGTGCAATCGCAAAATAAGGAATAGCAAATTTTGAATTAAGGACATTTTAAGTCATTTCCATATGTGCAGTGTTTTGAAATTATGATTTGAAAATCGTTTTTGGGGAAAAGTAATGGTTTGCAAATTTATGACAAGGACATAATCACTTTTATCTTTTATCATTTGTCACAGGTACCAGTTAATGTGGGAGAGTATGAAAGTACAGCACAATCAGAACGTGTATGGCAGTATGAATCAACTTGCAGGAAATCACGAGGTAAGTGGCTCATGAGACTGTGCTCTCTTGTATAATATGAATGATTTGGCATGGTCATTTAGCGGACTTTTGAATGATCAACAAATGGCCCACTGGGGCAGTATCCAAACAAGTGGCAGGCGCAGGTCGAATCAAAAATTAAATATCAAGTGTAACTGGTCCTTTGAATGTAAAAGTGATCAAATACACAGCATGGAGGCTAAGCAATAGAGTTTAAGCTGCCCACTGGGGCAGTATCCAAACAAGTGACAGGCGCATGTCGAATTAAAAATTAAATATCAAGTGTAATTGGTCCTTTGAATCAAAAGTGATCAAGCACACAGCGCTGAGGCTATACAATAGAGTTTTGGCTGCAGAAAGAAAGGCTGCCGGATAGATCTAACGGACTGACGATCAAAGACGGGTGCATACGAACTCGATGGTTGTGAGTTCGAGACCTGTGTCAGATTGTAAATATGTTTATAATAATTTTTTCATTCATTTTTTACAACTTTATTGCTGTCCGAAATGGTAAACAGTTGAAAACCTGCAAATGTCATCATTCTAAAAGAGGGGCATGACCTTTAATCTCACTTATAGGCCGTAGGGAGAGAACTGAACGTGAACCCGCGGCATTATTGCATTAGAATGCCGCCGCCTTGAAATGTTTGTAAAATTGATTTAAAAGATTTAAATTGTGTATTTACCGAAAAACACCAACTGAAATAACAAATAATGCTTAATGTTGATATTATGAACTGCCACACAGTCTGTCAAAGATGATTGTACAACATAGCTCCAGACTGATGATGCTTTGGTAGTCTGTTGACTATGTTTATTATAATTTTTTTGCAAACACAATCACGTGATTTACTTAAAAAACGGATGCAAACAGACTCTTGTACTCGTGAGAAAGGGAAGGCAGTTCCCGAAACGCGTCGAGTAAAGCTGTGAAATAAATCCGGATTTGAAAACTGCTGGTGGCCTGGACTCCGTTCTTGGGAATCGTGAACGTGTGTGTTTGGTATGTGAAGGGATTGGCAATCCCGTCCGTGGCCCGCCGCTGAAAGAGGCCACTACAGCTTGGTGCCAAAACTCTTGTTGGAAGTGATATATATATATATATATATATATCTATATATTTTTTAGATTCCTCTCGTTTCTTTGCTTCGACAGAAGTCATGGCACCGCAACAGCAATTTCAAGTAAGTTATTTATTTTATAACACCATGTGCAAAGTGCAAAAAAGTCCTGGCTGAGATTGTTTATAAAGTGCTCCTGTGCTTGTACCCTCATTTGTTTCCATGATAAGTTAAAACCACTAGACTACCAACCTTGTTCACATTTTGGACTACGTATAGTCGCCATTATTTACATCTCTTTATCTTTTCCACATTTTCCTTTTTACATTTTGTATGTATATATATACCGTAAAGTACTCTTTTTTACGTGGAAATGCATTTATAAAGTTCAAAAATGCCACAAACATGATTCAATTTAGTAAAAACTAAGGAAGATATTAAACTGTACACTGTCATAAATTTTGTTATGTGAAATAGCCTGCCCAATGTGAGAATTTGAGATCATGATAGTCTCTAGAGTCCGATTTCATGTCTTACATTTTAGTAGTCGTGTACCTCCACAGAAATCCTCTTGGCAGATATTACAGTAAAGTACTATTTTTTTACCTCATTATCATGCCTTAAGGATCAACTTATGTCTCTATTCCATTTCTCTGTATTGCAGAACCACGGCTATTTACATTATGTACATTTCTGTTTTTATGTACAGTTAAGATTCCTCTTCTTCCATATTCCCATATCTTCATTACTCCTTTCAAATTCAAAAGATATGTGTCAGTATGTCTTTCCTCCTTCTGTCTCACGATTTTTTTAATTTGAAGATTTGTTTCTCATGTATTATTATATTCCATGACCAGTTAGAGGAAATTGATGTAAAAAAATGACATGAATGCGGATTTGTTTTTACATTTATCATGCACTTTGTGAAGCTGCTCCATGATTGCGATGGTTCTTCTGTGTGCGGATATCATTTTTAAATTATAAAATAAATTACAATTGATAGGTTATTAGTTGTTTTAAAGTATATATCTATATATATATATATACACACATACACATATATACATATATATATATGAATAATTATGTATGTTGCATTATGTATGTGTGTTTAACTTTTTTTAAGTGCATTTATTATATTTTCTTTAATGTATATTACATCTACTTTATTTTTTATATATTAATGTTATTGTTTTACATATTTATTATGTTTTATGTTATTATATATATATATATATATATTACCTACTGGCGGTCGCCAGTAGGTATATATAGTTAGGATTTTTTCTCTATGGGATTTTTGAAAATTCTATGTCTAATAACTTTGGCGTTTGTGGACGGAATTGGCTGAAATTTTCAGGAAAATGGCACATTTTGTTTCTGAGCAGCCCTATAAAATGTGGGGGGGGGTCATCAAGGGGGGGCCGAGAAAAAAGGGGGGTCCCAAAACGCGTTTTTCCAATGTTAATTTCCATAGGGCGGTTGGCCTCACTTTTAGCCCGAATGGCTGAATGGATTTGCACGAAACTTGGCAAAATTGTAGGGACTGGTAGCCCGATGTGCCTTTGCTAGGTCTCAATATATGTGCTCCAGTGGATTTTGAGAAATTAACGTTCAAAAAAAGATATATATCTGTAACAGCGGACCGGGCAGCGCTCCAGTTCGCGTACTTTTCGCGTTACGGAGCTTTGTGAAGCGAAGCTGATTGGTTCTCCGGCATCTGTAAACATTCCAAACAGTCCGTAGCGGCCGCCATCTTGTCTCTCGGTAGGATCGAGAGACAAGAGGAGGCCAAAGCGAAGGGGCAAATGACCATAAGGGGGCATAGTAGATCCTCCCTGACCCCCTAGGTTTGATGTGGAGGTTTTAAAAGGGCCCCGCGTGGCAAAAAAAAATAAAATAATAATAATCGAACTGCTGAATGGATTTGCACGAAACTTGGCAAAATTGTAGGGACTGGTAGCCCGATGTGCCTTTGCTAGGTCTCAATATATGTGCTCCAGTGGATTTTGAGAAATTAACGTTCAAAAAAAGATATATATCTGTAACAGCGCTCCGGGCAGCGCTGCACTTCGCGTACTTTTCGCGTTACGGAGCTTTGTGAAGCGAAGCTGATTGGTTCTCCGGCGTCTGTAAACATTCCAAACAGTCCGTAGCGGCCGCCATCTTGTCTCTCGGTAGGATCGAGAGACAAGAGGAGGCCAAAGCGAAGGGGCAAATGACCATAAGGGGGCATAGTAGATCCTCCCTGACCCCTTAGGTTTGATGTACCATTTTGCCAAGTTTGGTGTAATTCCGTTCAGCCATCCAGGCTGTAGACGTATCTAAATGTCCTATGGAAAATTGCATGGGGAAAACACATTTGAAAGTGTTGAAATTTAGAACCAATTAAAATGTTGCTTTGGTTTTGTATTTGTGTGTGATGAAAGTTAATTGGTTATGTATATATCTAAAATGAGAGGAAACCACAGCCATTTTGTGATACTACTGTCTGAGGTACATTTGTGAGGAATTTTTGGTGCTCAATTTCTGGTGTTTGATTTACACAGTACTAACGCTTCTCCTACTTTCAAAAAGGTGAGTTGTTAATTTGTAAGGGGAACTATGTTGTACACTTTAAGATAATTTGAAAAATGTTTTCTGTTATTTATTTACAGTCCTTCTGTTATACTAAATACTTGATAAAGTTAGTTTTATATTATGTATTACTAAAAACGATAAATGAAAGTGATTATTTTTTTCTGCAATTTACAGCAAGAAATTTCAAAATAAAATGGATCACAATGAAGAGACCGTGGCAATTTCTTTTGAATTATCCACTACATTTATTGAAATTGACAGCACCAATAATGAAATATTCTCACAAGGAGGAGATGACTTGAATGATTTTTTTGATCAATCTCTTGACGGCGAATTTATCGAATGTTTGGAGACCATAGAGTTACAAGAATCATCATTGCAGACTTTTCATGAGGAGATTCCTGATGAGATGATTGAAGAGGAAATTCCTGATGAGGACATGTTACTAGTTCTTTCAAATTATGAAAATTCAGAAGAATAAATTTATATTTAGAAATCAAAAATTGTTTGAGACATTATTCATTTTTATTTTTAATTTATGAGGTTGTAGCGAAGTGATTGTAGTATAAAATTAGACTTATAGTATAGAGTGCAACATTTTTATGTTACATAGTAAGTTTACTCATATTTACTTCCCTTCTCCCACTATATTATCTCCAATGTGTATTTGACATCTCTTCTTCATCTCCGGCCTCCTTTCTCTCACTGTCTGTCTCTGATGCATCCTATCGCTGCCATTTTGTGTAATTACAGAAGAGAGTAAAATAAAATAGTTCAGATCGTGAAAAGGGGGCAAAGCAGAGTACCCCTCACCCCCTAGGCCTTCTCAGGCGGTCCCAAAAGGATCAGTTCCTGCTTTCCTGAGAGATTATGGTATGAGTTCCATATACCACAATAACTTGCATTACAACATGCAAGATATCTATCTCCTATTACCAACTTTTGGAGATATTCGCGCTAAGCGCGAATATCTCCAAAAACTAACACCTGCCCTGAGCAGTTCTTAGCCATGTTATCCAATGGGAGGTGGATAACATGGCTAAGAGCATTAGCTCGGTAATGCATGAATATCGCTGACTTTTCAGCGATATTCATGCATTGAGGCCGTTTTTTATCGCATTTGCGATAAACCTTGATAATAGCAAGGTTTATCTGCGATAATTTCTGACGATGCTTAGCGGTAAAAAATTCGTTGCTAAGCATCGTTAGCGATAAATATCGCTTAACTTTGGTAATATGCCCCAACGTCTGTTAACGTTCGATTCGAAGGAAATCAGGAAGTGTTGAAAAGCATTGTCTGCGCCATCTTGCCTTTTTTCAAATGCCACACTTTTGTCGTGCACGGCAGCCATTTTAGATGCCTTGACCAGACCCCCTCTCTGCACGCTGTCGATCCTTAGCATGGCTCCCCACCCTCGCAAGCATCTCCCCCAGGCACTGGTCACCCCCGCTCTCTGTCTTATGCATGGGCAATAAACCTCCCCCCATCTGCGCTGCTCTTCCCTGAGAATCACACCTTGTGCCCGCCCGACACCTCCCTTTCGCCCTATTCACTACCGCACCCTCTGACACTCCTCTTCCTCTGTGTCCGATTGTCCAGGCCGGTCCCAGGCTATCAGCTAGCCCTGCAGATGTAGTTTATGGCCCCAGCTGTAAAGAATCACCCCTCTTCAAAGGAGTTATAGTAGATCAAGGCCCACACCCGATGAGATCCGTCACACCACACGCGTTCCTACTATCTGAAAACCATCCTGTATTGTGATTGGGGAGGAGACCGAGCCTGAAGCGGAAGATTCCAGGGATGACTCTTTGTACATCAAAGTTTTTACAATTATGTGTCACATTAAAAATATATAGCACTCCAACAAAGTAGTAGGAATATAAAACTTTAATAACTTATAAATATATACAACAAAACAAAAACAGTAAAAACATTTAAACATTTTTAGGGAAAAAGAAGGAACAATGGTCAGTAGCGGTCGGTTGTGCGAATAGTCCCAAGGCAGCACAATGTCCAGATTTCTGGACGGCACCCAGGTGATGTTGCCTGGGTGCCGCACTGATTTGGGTATCCGGCGTGGGGCGTCCCGGGGGGTGGGTCGTCAGTAGCGGTCTGTTGTGCGAATAGTTCCAAGGCAGCAGAACGATGGCACCAAGGTGATGTCCAGTAAGTTGCCGCCCTCCGAATAACGGGGTGGGGCGGCCCGGGGGGTGGGGGGTGGGGGGGGAACCAGTCCAAAGTTCCGTTAAAAGGGCAAAGGAAAGGATCGGTGGTTTGAACCATCAGTCAAAAAGGGGAGGGGGTGCAACAATTTTTCCTACCGGGTTACACTGTGCTTTCACCGGAACTGATCCGAACTGTGGTCTGCAGGATTCTAGTCATTCAAACTGAGGCTGGCGCCAGCATGGGAGCGCCGACGTCCCGCGGCTACAGTTTTGTCACTCCACGGGCGATCATGGCAGTCATTCCCCATCGGGGGTGTCTGCGGGGGTCGGGGACTCCCGCGGCTCCTCTAGAATCTTCAAGGTCGTGGAGGACTACGGTGGTGGAGTCAACCAGTGACCGGGCCATTTCTTTATGTTGGGCCCGCTCTTGCCAGGTCGACCGCCATTTTGAGAGTTCGGTAGCTACCGGCGATCGCGGGGTCAAATGAGCGGACGGGCTCCACCCTGCCGGGCGAGACGTTGCAGCATCGCCACAGTGGAAGAACCTTTTTCCGGGCGCCTGGAGCGCTGAGGGTGCAGCTGGGAAGCCTCCACCTGGGGAGGCGGGAGAGGCCTGTTCGCACCGTCTCTCCCACCCAGTGCACCCCACGGCGTCTCGCTTGACATTTGTTATGGCCGTACCAGGCGATGAGGACGAGGGGGGGGGTCGGAGGCATGTGCAAGACATCCCCCCCCAGTGTTGTCGCAGCCATTATAAAAGAAAGAAGAAATGTCCCGTCCGTCTTTGGGCCGGACCTCCGGTGGATGGCGGCCGGACGCCCTTTGCTCTGGCCCCATGAACGGGTTCCTTGGCTCATCCGGTGGGGCAGGCCTTGGCGTGTGGTGCCTCTCCTGGGCCTTTCGTGCAGTGGCCTCTCCACTCCCAGGCCCTCCATGGATGCTGGCCCAGACTGGGAGAGAGAGGGTCTAACCTGCAATTCTCCAGGGTTACCGCCACCGCGGCCGGATCCCGTCGGCCTCGGCCTCTGGTTGATGGTGGCCGGACTGGGAGAGAGAGGGGAGGGTCGAGGACACAGACATTCCCCCCCTTGCAACTCTCCAGGGTTGTCGTAGCAATCCCCTTGGCCGGGTCCCATTGGCCTCGGCCTTTCCTCCGGCTACACCCTACGTGATGATCTTCTGCCGACGGTTGGCAGCAGGACCCGCCTTATATGTGTTGCTTCCGGCTGGGCGTAGCCGCAAACCTGTTGCACTTTGGAAGTTTCCAGAATGGGGCGGATGTCTGCTGACTTGTATCTTTCCCAGTTTGCCGTTATTTGGCCGTGGCAGGCGGTGGGACAGACACGTTTTGGGGCAGTGAGGGGCGATGAAGCCTCGTTGCCTTGTGGCCGTTGCAATGTCACACTTGGTTTCTCTTACTGTTTTCAGGTTTCTTATTACGGGCTTACTTCTAACGTTTCTTGTTTCTAGGACAATAATAGGTTTTATCATTACGTATTGTTATCGTTTCTTTGTTTGTTATTTAATAAAAAGTTCATCAGTGGCCTACTGATTTTCGTTTTCCTATTCCTTTCTTTCCAGGTTGTTTCATGCTAAAGTTTCTGTTAACAGGATACAGTGATCACTTCGTTATTATTGCATATGTCCTTTTCACTAGGGGTGCTCTCTGGTCGGGCCAGATTACCTATCTCTAGTAAATGGTCCGGGTGAAACAGGTGCATCAATCAGTGGGGAGTAGATAGGCATGACAGATTACAACGGGGGAGAAAGGTCCGCATTACCTACCCTTTCACTACTTGCAAAGATTTTCCTACGTTTATTTGCAAACAGGGAATACCTCCAAAAAGAACCAATTCCCAAACAGTCAATGTTCGGGCAAACAATCAATCAATGAGGAACGAAATAGGCACGACGTGTTAAAGGTTTGCGTTACCTACCCTTCACTATCTGCAAAGGGAGAGAGAATATTCCTATTCTTCCCCGTTTGCAGGCAGAGAAGATCCTTAAGAGAACCAACTTCGAACAATTCAATGCTCGATTCAAACAATTAACAAGGGGTACTGTGAACACAAATAAACGCCGCTTATGTACATACACATTGCTATTTTCAACAGGTTGTTCCTAATGTTTCTATTTTAGCGAGGTCAAAAAGAGATCCCATTAGTGGCCTACTGATTTTGCTCGATTCCTTTTGTTTTTTTACACGATTTTTCGCTATCTGCAAAGACTAAACAGAGTATTGCGACTCTGTGCTTGTTTGTAAATAGAGAATGAACCAAAGAGAACCAATTCTAAAACAGTAAATGCTTGGATAACAATCAATCAAATGGAGAGAGAAGCAGGCACGACGGATTACAACGGGGGCAAAGGCCTGCGTTAACTACCCTTCACTATCTGCAAAGAGAGAGTACTCCTAATAGAAATGAGGGGGGGGGGCAGCATTGAAAGCAGATCAGTGTGCATAAACACGAAAATGTTTTTTCTTACCACGTACTTGACAATCGACAGCTTATGATGTTTGCTATTAAAAAACCATTGAAATTCACTGAAAAAACCATAGGTTATAGACCATATATAGTTAGGAATTAGCATTTACAAAACCTTGAAAATTCACTGAAAAAACCATAGGTTATAGACCATATATAGTTAGGAATTAGCATTTAAAAAACCTTATTTTACTCACACAAAACCATTGAAATTCCATATATAGTTAGTTGTACTAACTATATATCGCGCACCCGCAATCCACTGCTGATCATGTCACATATTACATCATTCATGACATGGTCAGTGACATCACTGATGACATCACTGATGACATCTCAAATGACATCACTGATGACATCACTGATGACATCTCAAATGACATCACTGATGACATCACTGATGACATCTCAAATGACACTGGCCCTTATGCACAGTTATTTATATATGTCAAGACTCACATGTACTGTGTTTTACATATGTACTTACTTTGACATGTAGCACTGAGATATCCATTCACTCACCAATACACTGATGCACACAGTCAACCGCCCATACAGCTGTTTCCACATGCACTTTTGAACCCATACATCTAGTGAATCAACTGCTCACACATCTATGCACAGAGTCATACACCTCCCAGCCACCCACACATACACTCAGTCTCCCATACAAATACTTGGGCAACCAATCAATAACCCATATAGTTACTCATATAGCTACTGAACAACACATGCAGAAGTTTTCAGAACAACAGACATAATGATGCACAAATTAAGACAGTTTAGTCACTAACCCATGCACTCAGTGAGACACATTTAATCACTCACTCATACAGTCAGTCATGCACCTACTAAATCCTTCATCCAGACACTTATACATCCACTCAAGACATATTTTAACTTTACAGAAAAATACAGTCACTGGATGTTGTCATCAGTGATGTCATCAGTGATGTCATTTGAGATGTCATCAGTGATGTCATCAGTGATGTCATTTGCGATGTCATCAGTGATGTCATCAGTGATGTCACTGACCATGTCATGAATGATGTAATATGTGACATGATCAGCAGTGGATTGCGGGTGCGCGATATATAGTTAGTACAACTAACTATATATGGAATTTCAATGGTTTTGTGTGAGTAAAATAAGGTTTTTTAAATGCTAATTCCTAACTATATATGGTCTATAACCTATGGTTTTTTCAGTGAATTTTTAAGGTTTTGTAAATGCAAATTCCTAACTATATATGGTCTATAACCTATGGTTTTTTCAGTGAATATATATATATACTATATATGGAATTTCATTGGTTTTATGTCAATAAAATGTCCAGCTAACTATATATGGTCTCTAACCTATGGTTTTTTCAGTGAATTTTCAAGGTTTTGTAAATGCAAATTCCTAACTATATATGGTCTATAAACTATGGTTTTTTCAGTGAATTTCATTGGTTTTTTAAAAGCTAATATCTATAGCTGTAAAATATATTCTTTATTACGTGACGTATCACGTAGCCACGTGAGACGCCTCATGACGCGTCGCATAACCGTGACGTATCGGCTCTGCAGCGCAAACAAAACCCGTAACGTAAGCGTGCCGGAGCACGCTTACAGATATATATTTTTTTTTAACCTTAATTAGACAAAATCCACACGTGCACATATCTTGAGGCCTTGCAAAGGCACATCAAACAAACAGTCCCTACAATTTTGCCAAGTTTGTTGGAAATCTATTCCCTTCATTTTTTTTTACTGTTTCTCTTGGTTTTCCCCTTGTTACGCTTACCGGGACGCGAACCGGACGCTCCAAAAACACAAGATGGCGGACTCCCGTTACGCTGCCGGTTAGCTGCCCGGTTCGCGTACCGGGAAGCGCCTCTACCGCGAAAAATCGCGGGTGACTTTAATATCCCCCTCATCAATCCTAGGGGGTCAGGAGGGGTTTACCTTGCCCCCTTTCCTTCATTTCCCCCTTCTTTTTTCACCACATCTTGTCTCTCGAACCTACCGAGAGACAAGATGGTGGCCGCTCCGGACTGTTTACAATGTTGACAGCTACGCTGCCGGTTAGCTGCCCGGTTAGCTGCCCGGTGAGCTGCCCGGTGAGCTGCCCGGTTCGCGTACCGGGACGCGCCTCTACGGCGTAAAATCGCAAAAAAATGTTTTTTTATTTTTTGCCCCGCGGGGCACTTTAATATCCCCCTCATCAATCCTAGGGGGTCAGGAGTGGTCTACCTTGACCCTTTCCTTCATTTCCCCCTTCGTTTTTCACCACATCTTGTCTCTCGATCGTATCGAGAGACAGGATGGCGGCCGCTCCGGACTGTTTAGAATGTTGACAGACACCGGAGAGCCAATCAGCTTCGCTTCGCGAAGTTCCGTTACGCGTCAGGTACGCAAACCGGGGCGCTAACCGGAGCGCTGTCACAGATATATATATTTTTTTAAACGTTCATTTCTCAAAATCCACTGGAGCACATATATTGAGACATAGCAAAGGCACGTCGGGCAAACCATATCTACAATTTTGCCAAGTTTCATGTAAATCTATTCAGCCGTTCGAGCTAAAAGTGAGTCCAACCGCCCTATGGAAAAATGAATGGGAAAAACGCGTTTTGGGACCCCCCTTTTTTCTCGGCCCCCCCTTGACGAAACCCCCCCAAATTTTCAGGGGCTGCTCAGAAACAAAATGTGCCAATTCCGTCCTCAAACGCCAAAGTTATTAGACATAGAATTTTCTGAAATCCCATAGAGAAAAAATCCTAACTATATATACCCACTGGCTATCGCCAGTAGGTAATATACATATATAAACATATATAATCTGCATATCTATATAAATATAAATGCATGCATACATATACATATATGCATACATATGCATGTTATTTACATGAAAGTTTTAAAAACACTAATAAAAGCAAAGCTAAAAAGCCACCTCATTACAAACAGAATGGCTTTAACTTAAACGAGGGCGAGATCTATTGCATTTTCAATGCTTGTTTACTTTGGTTTTATCAAGAAGGCATTCAGATGTGTCACACATTTGCCATAAATTCTGAATGTTAGCACTCTAGTTGTTCATTAGATCACTGTAGTAAAGCTAGTGCTCACCAGGGAAGTCTGCTGCTAATCATGGTTTGCAGCCATTTTCCCGCATTTTTTATCCCGCAGACTTTCAGTCCGCATACCATTATCCCGCAAGGTCATTGACCTCGCATACCATTATCCCGCATTTTTTCAAAACGCATGTGCATTTATCGCGCATGCCTTTACAAAGAATTACGTTTTAAAGGCATGTATGGTAAATGCATTTGCGTTGTGAAAACCACGATGACGAGAGAGGTAAGTGGGTTTGTGTTAATTTTTTCGTGGGTTAATGATTGTGTAGTGTAGTGTAGTGTTGTGTTAGTGTAGTGTAGAGTTGTGGTGGTTGTTTAGTGTAGGGTCATGCTGGGGGTAGTGTTTTAGGGTTTAGGGTTGTGTTGTAGTGTTTGCGTAGTGTAGGGTCATGCTGGGGGTAGTGTTTTAGGGTTTAGGGTAGTGTTGTAGTGTTTGCGTAGTGTAGGGTCATGCTGGGGGTAGTGTTTTAGGGTTTAGGGTTGTGTTGTAGTGTTTGCGTAGTGTAGGGTCATGCTGGGGCTAGTGTTTTAGGGTTTAGGGTAGTGTTGTAGTGTTTGCGTAGTGTAGGGTCATGCTGGGCGTAGTGTTTTAGGGTTTAGGATAGTGTTGTAGTGTTTGCGTAGTGTAGGGTCATGCTGGGGGTAGTGTTTTAGGGTTTTGGGTAGTGTTGTAGTGTTTGAGTAGTGTAGGGTCATGCTGGGGTGTAGTATTTTAGGGTTTAGGGTAGTGTTGTAGTGTTTGCGTAGTGTAGGGTCATGCTGGGGGTAGTGTTTTAGGGTTTTGGGTAGTGTTGTAATGTTTGCGTAGTGTAGGGTCATGCTGGGGGTAGTGTTTTAGGGTTTTGGGTAGTGTTGTAGTGTTTGCGTAGTGTAGGGTCATGCTGGGGGTAGTGTTTTAGGGTTTTGGGTAGTGTTGTAGTGTTTGCGTAGTGTAGGGTCATGCTGGGGGTAGTGCTTTAGGGTTTTGGGTAGTGTTGTAGTGTTTGCGTAGTGTAGGGTCATGC
The DNA here is from genome assembly GCF_964261635.1 of Lissotriton helveticus. Lineage (NCBI taxonomy): Eukaryota > Metazoa > Chordata > Amphibia > Caudata > Salamandridae > Lissotriton > Lissotriton helveticus. The sequence continues at coordinate 1,374,534,287 of NC_136069.1, read as the reverse complement.
TGGGGTGTAGTGTTTTAGGGTTTTGGGTAGTGTTGTAGTGTTTGCGTAGTGTAGGGTCATGCTGGGGGTAGTGTTTTAGGGTTTAGGGTAGTGTTGTAGTGTTTGCGTAGTGTAGGGTCATGCTGGGGGTAGTGTTTTAGGGTTTAGGGTAGTGTTGTAGTGTTTGCGTAGTGTAGGGTCATGCTGGGGTGTAGTGTTTTAGGGTTTTGGGTAGTGTTGTAGTGTTTGCGTAGTGTAGGGTCATGCTGGGGGTAGTGTTTTAGGGTTTAGGGTAGTGTTGTAGTGTTTGCGTAGTGTAGGGTCATGCTGGGGTGTAGTGTTTTAGGGTTTTGGGTAGTGTTGTAGTGTTTGCGTAGTGTAGGGTCATGCTGGGGGTAGTGTTTTAGGGTTTAGGGTAGTGTTGTAGTGTTTGCGTAGTGTAGGGTCATGCTGGGGGTAGTCTTTTAGGGTTTAGGGTTGTGTTGTAGCGTTTGCGTAGTGTAGGGTCATGCTGGGGGTAGTGTTTTAGGGTTTAGGGTTGTGTTGTAGTGTTTGTGTAGTGTAGGGTCATGCTGGGGGTAGTGTTTTAGGGTTTAGGGTAGTGTTGTAGTGTTTGCGTAGTGTAGGGTCATGCTGGGGTGTAGTGTTTTAGGGTTTTGGGTAGTGTTGTAGTGTTTGCGTAGTGTAGGGTCATGCTGGGGGTAGTGTTTTAGGGTTTAGGGTTGTGTTGTAGTGTTTGTGTAGTGTAGGGTCATGCTGGGGGTAGTGTTTTAGGGTTTAGGGTAGTGTTGTACTGTTTGTGTAGTGTAGGGTCATGCTGGGGGTAGTGTTTTAGGGTTTAGGGTAGTTTAGTTGTTTAGTGTATGCTAAAGGCATATTCGTTCTAAAAGTTTTCGTTATTTTAATTTGCGGCCTAATAGTACATGCGGGATTTTTTTTGCGGACTGATGGTATGCGGGATTTCGTCATATATTCGCTAATCATACTTTCTATGGCAAAATGAACCCCCTCATTTTGTTCCTTTTTAAATTAAATGTTTTAAGAGTTACCACTTTATTCCAATCAAGATGGCTTCAGGTGTGCCATACCTTTGTAATAAGTAGGACTGTTAGCACTCTAGTTGTTCTTTAGAACACTCTGGGACATTCTGGCATTGGGCTATAGTTGGGCTACATCTGGCTGATATTTGGGCTACATTTGTTTTTTTTTGTCTCTGGTGGCCATCTATGGGCTACATTGGGCTACATTGGGCTACATTTGGGCTCCAACATATATATAGCCCAATGTAGCCCAATATATATTTTTCAAAGTTAATTTTCGTAAAAACCACTGGAGCCTATATCTTGAGACATAGCAAAGGCACATCGGGCTACCAGTCCCTACAATTTTGCCAAGTTTGGTGTAAATCCATTCAGCCGTTCAGGCTAAAAGTGAGGCCAACCACCCTATGGAAAATTGCATGGGAAAATCACGTTTTGGGACCCCCCCTTATTTCTCGGCCCCCCCTTGACGAAACCCCCCCAAATTTTCAGGGGCTGCTCAGAAACAAAATGTTCCATTTTCCTGAAAATTTCAGCCAATTCTGTCCTCAAACGCCAAAGTTATTCGACATAGAATTTTCAAAAATCCCATAGGAAAAAAATCCTAACTATATATACCTACTGGCTATCGCCAGTAGGTAATATATCTATATATATATATATATATAAAATTCGATATTTTGTACAACTATATTTTTTACATCGATATTTTTTTTCTCAATATTTTTATACTTACCTGTTTAAGTATAGGGAGCCGATAATTTAGCATTATATATTTTTGCGTCCATATTTTTGACTTCTATATTTTTAGCATTAATATTTTGTCAGTGAACCCTTATCCCATTGTCTGTCGACTTGCACCACCACCCCGCCCCGTCTCACCATCGTTACCGGTGCAAGCCGCTACTGTGTGCTATGTATAAAATATCAAGCAAAAAAAGCTCTATCTCACATTATAATACAAATTCGATTTTGAAGGAAAATTAAATCCTGATGTATTTTGATCATTCTGAAGTTGTAAATCTCCTTGACGTTAAGCTCTCTGCTCTCTCTTGTTACTATTAGTCCAGGGAACTGCTGTGCTGAGCACCAAATCCAAGATGAATGGCACACCTCTGCCTTTCCAGTTATTTTTGTTCACAAGAAGCAGAAAGAATCTGTGGAAAATAATCTACCGAAGTGCAAAATAGGAAGATAAAACCAAAATTCATGCAACATGAAGTAGATCATTTGCAAAACTTGCATTCATTATGAAAAGACAATCTTCGTCATGTTTATGATTGTCATTCAAAGACAGATGAAGCATTAAAACAATATGACCTACATTATCATACCAGTATTCCCGAGCGCACTATACGCTGAACATTCTGGTTTATTAAAAAGTCTGCCTCACTTGAAAAGTTCAGTTATGCTGTTTTCATTTAATTTAAAAGCCCCCGGCTGTTTTGTCTGTTTTTGCTTTCCTCTATTGTGCCAACTCAAGCAGACAGAGAAATAACTTTTGTTAAAAGCCATGCTGTCCTTCATCTGATTTATTTTGTACCTGCCATCTTAAAATATAAAGGCCCAGATTTATTAAGCCTTTGCGTTGTCCTTGTATTGCCCAAGGAGAGGCTAGGACAACACAAAAGCTTCTTCAGTAAAATTTACAAACCCACTCAAGGGGCGATTTGTGCCTCATTGACTATCTTTGTTAGAAATGCAATGCAACCCAGCAGCTTACACTGGTTTACATTACATTTAGAGATGGTAGGCATCTTTGGGTGTAGCCCGGGCATTCCTATGCATCCATCCATGGATTTGAAGCAATTCCAGATTTACAATTGTCTGGAAACTTGGGATCGGGCCAAATCAGAGGCCTCCCAGAGGATGGCTAATGATTAGAGGTGGGCTGTGAAATTCTGCCGAGTTACATAAAAACTCTGTGAGATTCCATGGAGTTCCACCAACAGGTGGAAAACTTGCAGCTCGCACATAATTTAGTGCAGATGCACCAGGCAATGTCAAGAGCATGCAGTCTTTCAAATACATTTTTCTGCCGCTCCTACTCACAATATAGTCCATCTGCAGCAAATCTACTCGAGAGGCAGCCCTCTGACCACAATCACTCACAGCCGCCCTCGACGGCCCTTGTTAGAAAATTAAGCTAGAGAAACGGAATCTTGCTCGCATTTTTTGGGGCCTCACAGGAGAAAAATTCTACCACATGGCGGTTGGCAAAATTGGCTGAAACTCTACATAAAATCAGCGAGCGGAACAAAACATTTCACCCACCCCTAGTAATAAGGAGAAGAATCTTTTTTCCTCTTCATTATTTCCTCTTTCTATGTATGATACATTTTGAATCACATATTGAAAGAGGAAAATGCTTCATTGAATTATTTATACCTTCGTGCACAAAATCAATTCTGCCTGTAATGCAGGCCCCCTTGCACTATTGTACAAGGGTGCCTGCATTGGCGCTAGGCAGCACACAGTTAGGCCTGGCCAGTGAACGTCACTCTGTTCGCGGAGTTTGCAGAATTTTCTGCACTTCGCACTCTGCGCAGTTCGCGGAGTGCAGGAAACTCCGCTTCACGATGTGCAGCAGAGTTTTTTCCCTGCTCGCGATCGCGAACAGTAAGTTCCCGAGCGCGAGCTGCTGCTCGGGTAGAATTTCTGCCAGACCGGCAGGAATACCAGCACAAACTGCAGTTCGCACTGCAGTCCGCCACTCGTTGAACTTCGCGGAGTTCTTTTGTAAAACTCTGCGAACTACGCCCTGGCATGAACACAGTGTGCCAGTGCAAGGAGAGAGCACTTTTGTTTTCTGCATTGCGTTGCATGAAACATTCATAAATATGTCACACAGTTTTTGAAACAACGCCTTTAAAAAGGAGTTTTTGTGTTTATTGTACCATTGGAATGTAAACTACTTAGTAAGAAAAATATGTAAGAGTCTAACAAAAGAATATGATGATCTAACGAAAGATGACCTTGCACTCTCACATGACAGTGTAAAGCAGAAAGCCTGATTCACAAACGTAACTATCACTTTTGAGTAAAGTAATTACTTTTCGGCTATTCACAAAATCTGACTGTAAATTTACTCTAAAGGTGTAACCTACATGATCACACCAAAGTGAATGGCATAAGGTTTATTCACGAACTGCAAGGGCTAATCACATAGGTAACTTAAACATACGAGTCATTTACACGTTTCTCACTCCCACATCCCACCGTTCCTTGTCCCTCGTGTTCCCATGTGACAGTGTACGCTGTGCTCCCACAAGCTACAGCCAGCTGTCTTTTGTGCCTTCCTGTGACAGGGTATGCTGTACTGCTATCACTCACAATGTTTTAATGACAGGAAGGGATGCGAACTGCATCTATCTTCCGATAGTCAGCCTTTCAAGCCTAAGATGAGCCCAATTCGGAAGACGCTGTTCTTCTCGTACCTTATGTGGTATCGAATTTTGGTTAGGTCTACATACTCTGCAAAACTCTCGAACACCATAGAAATAGAAGTTGGCACGGAAACTGGAAATGCAAAAGACAAGTTTATTAAGACCCCATGGGGTGGTGGTACATTCCTACAGCACCCTTCGGCAATGCAAGAAGTATCACACTGAACATCGGTGCGCAACCTCTTTTATACAGTTTAATGGCAATAAAAAGAGTAGGCGGTATACTTTTGAAACAGTTTGAGTACATATAAGGGTATTTTTGGAACACAGCCAACATGTGGGAGGAGTTTTAGTACCACTGGTCAGTTTGAAGAACATTCCTAAGAGGTGACCACTCATTAATCTAAATGTTCGAGTACGCATGCGTGAGCTTGACCAGTGCTAAAAATAGCCTGTTGCTGGGCAAGGTAAATGGTCATTGGTACAGAGGAAGGACAAAAAGGGCATGCTGACCACGAGGCCGCAAGTTCATACAAAATGGAAGCCAGGAAATACAAAATGGCCCCCGCAAGTTTAGTCAAGTTATACACGAAAGTTCATGTAGCTTAGCTAAATGCTAACCTAATGCTGCCAAATTACGACAGACGGCCCTTTAAGCATTTAGCTGAAGCTACCTCATAACGGAAGTAATCAGGATACTCATCATCAATATTAATCAACATTATATTCGTTATCTCTTTACTAATCATTTGCTCATTTTTGGCAATAATTCGTTTGGACGGAATGCAGGCTGTAATACATACGGAACGTAAGGCAGGGCCACATTGAATACATAGACAAAGAAAGAAATGTATTCCAATAATCATACACAGAATAGTCAATAATTTCCAACCCCAGGCGCTAAGCAAAGTCCAGAACCAATTAGAGAATGTCCATGTACCATTTTCGGGATGAATTTCAGCTGCAATTTTATGTAATTTAGAAATGGCATCATAAACAGAAGGTGAATTATCTGGGACGTACACGCAACAACTACTACCGATAATGCGGCATGCACCCTCACGATCAGCTAATACTACGTCCAGAACCATACGGTTCTGAAGCATTACAAACCTCGTAATTTGGAGTTCCTCAGTCAAGTTCCCTAATGCAGAAGCAGTCTCATTAGCAACAGCTTCCACAACACGTGTTAACCGTCTTATTTTCCTGCTATTTAAAGCAGCACCAACAAAAGAAAACAGGCCTCAATTAAAATCTACATATTGCTGTAAGGAGGTGTCAGTTTGATCAACATTTTCAATTTCTAATGTTCTCTTAACCCTATTTAATATAAAATCATGATATAATACAAAATCATTATGATACATAGGTGGTGCAATGAATACAGGGGGTAGCACAAAAGATATATAACAGGTTCCTAACCACCCAATGGGAAGACGATGATATCCTTTATTTCCACAAATAAAATAAGTATTTCGTGAAGCTACAAAGGCAATACCATGTGGTGTATCAAATGTAAGAGTGATATTACACTCACTCTTCCCTACCGGAATAGTTCCTTTATTGCGCACGCACAAATCAGCTTTAGTATCAATAACAGTAATCACATGTAAACTGGACATATTTATAAGTCTTTGATTGGTGAAAATACGAGGTGTAGATACATTGTCCGGTCAATATTCTTCCCACTCAAATTTAGTTCCTTCTGCCTGTGGGTAGCCATCTCTATCATTGTAGCACACTTTATTCAGTCGAAAGAGTAGTCCACCTTTCGTTGGCCATCTCAAAGTGAAAAGAAGTGTGTACCAAGCATTACAAGAACCATTATGAGAGAACGGAAGAGGAATAAGTGGAGTTCCTCCTTTCTTCTGATGTCCAGGCAACATTCCACATACCCAACAGTTTGAAGTGTTTGTCATATTATGGGTATGGTTTAGAATTTGAATGAAGCTGTTATTTAAATAAGTCTGTCTATGTCTTTCTTCATGATAAGGCAGAGTGAAATGAAAATGTTCAGATGGAATTGGAGTGGTAGGCAGTAAATATTCTCGTGCAGGAAGCAATCGTTCTGTAATCCAAGCTATTACTGCTATTACCACTGTAGTCATGACAAAAAGCACTGCACCCAAAATTCTTCTGCTTCTCATCGCAGTAGGTGCCATAGTTCGAAGAACAATTGTTTCAAAACAAAACTAAAAAATAAAAATTGAGTGCTCAGATCTGAGGTAGCCGCTGGTTTCTTCTCCGAGATTCAAGACGGGTGTCGCTACACTGGACAGAACTGATCCCCCCCCCCTTGATATTCTCTGCTTCCGTTTTCCCAAACCTCAGAACGGTAACTCAACCAGTCTTGGACAAAAAAAACTATTTTCTTGGACGTAGGTTATACTTCGCTCCACCAGAAAGAGTGTGGCCCGGGAAGGCTACCTCCGATTCGTGAGGCGTAGGAGCTGGGCTCTTCTCTGCATCCAGGATATCACGTTAATCAGATAGCACCACAGGATTCACCAGGTCCGGAGAGACACGACGGCAGTGAGTTGAATGTACCCACCGCTTCTTGTTCGTGACTCGCACAGCCGTCCGAGTTGCCAGCAATACTTGTTCAGGGCCACGCCACCTCGGCTCTAGACTGCTGTTCCTCTCGAACACTCGGACCATGACATGGTCCCCAGGACGGAGATCGTGAGCCTCTCCAGTGGAGTTGTCAGGGAGCGCTTCTCGAACCTGTTGATGAATAGAAAGTAAATCATTTGTTAATCGTGCCAAATAATCGTTCATCATTATACAAGGCACATCATGTATTAAGCGAGGCTTAGGAACTCCCCAAATGTTCATGGGCCTTCCAAACACCACTTCGTAAGGTGTGAGGCCAGATCGGGAATGTGGCACTGATCTGATAGACAGTAATGCCAAGGGCAAGGCGTCCGGCCATTTCAAAGACGTGGATGCCACGATCTTTGCTAGCTTCAGCTTCAGAGTTGCATTGTACCTTTCTACCAAACCTGCTGACTGTGGGTGAAATACAGCGTGGAACTTTTGTTTAATTCCCAATCCCTTTAGGACATACTCCACTATTTTCCCAACAAAATGAGGACCATTGTCATTCCACAAAAATTTACAGACACCAAAGCGTGGGAAGTACTCTTTAAGTAACACCTTAGCTGTTGTTAATGCTGTATTGTCCTTCGTGGGGAAGGCCTCAATCCATTTACTGAAGGCACACACCACCACTAAAACATCCTTGAGATTGTTACAGCGCTCCAACTGAATGTAATCCATTTGCAGTACTTCGATTGGTGCAGTAGGTGGAACAAACCCTCCTTTAGGAGTATAAGTCCCTTTTGCAGGATTGTGCTGTAAGCATATCAGACAGGTTTGCAGTACTCTCTTAGCCATGCTGGCAATCTCAGGATGCTCCCAAACTCGTGTAAGCAATTGAGTAATTGCAAGAGCTCCAACATGTGCCAACCCATGTGTCATTTAAACCATTGCTTGCAAATAAGCGGCAGGCAATTTCCATCTCTCCATATCTTTGCTACGCCAACAACCCTCATCATCCAACACTCCCTCTGTTGCCCAGGTTGCGAGTTCTGCTTCAGATGCTGATTTCTGTATGTCTAATATTTCCTCTCTAGCATCATGCCATCGCTCAGCCTGTGATTTCACCACATACATAGGAGAGACATTCTGTAACATTGCAGTCTCTCTCGCTATGCGATCTGCGAAAGCGTTTCCTTGTCCTATTTTGTCTGTCACCTTTTTGTGTGCGCTACATTTGACTATCGCCACTTTCTTTGGACGCAATAGCGCATTCAGGAGATTGCGTACCAATTCTCCATGCATAATGTGCTCTCCATGCGAAGTCAAAAACCCTTGTTCCTTCCAGAGTAGGCCAAAATCGTGCACTACTCCGAAAGCGTAACGACTATCAGTGTAGATATTCACACATAATCCAGCACTTAACTCGCATGCTTTCGTTAAGGCTATCAATTCGGCTGCTTGTGCCGATTTTTGCGGTATTCGTGCTGTTTCTACCACTGCCTTAAGCGTCGTGATTGCATAGGCTGCGGAAGTCGTACCATCTGGCAACTTTAAACACGACTCATCAACCCACAGTTCTCCATCTACATCTGGAAGTGGTGTATCCTGTAAATCGATACGACCCTTTGTCTGTTCTTCGGTCAGAAAAACACAGTCATGTTGTTCTTCCTTCTGGGTCTCAGTAACAGGATATGGCAATAAAGTAGCGGGGTTCAAAGTGGCGCACCTCTTCAGAGTAATGTGTGGCGCCAACATAGCTCGTATACTGTTAGACGAGCACTAGTTAGATGCTGTGTTTTCGTTTGGTTCAATAAAGCATCTACCGCATGGGGAACTAACACCAACAATTTGTGTGACAAAACTATTCCCTCACTCTGTCGTATAGCCACAGCTGTTGCTGCGACTGCTCGAAAGCACCCAGGCAGACCTCGAGCCGCAGGGTCGAGTACTGCTGAGAAATACGCACAAGGTCTCTGCTTGTCTCCGTGTGTCTGCACTAAAACTGACAATGCACACCCATCCTTCTCGTGTACATATAATGTAAAGATCTTTGTATAATCCGGTGTACCTAACACTGGTGCAGAACAAAGAGCTTGCCTCAGTTGTTCAAAAGCATTCTGACATTCATCTGTCCATTCAATGGGAATCGGTGTGGTTTTGGGCAACAATGCTAACAAAGGTTTTATAATGTGTGAAAAGCCTAGTATCCACTGTCTACAAAAGGACGTCAAACCTATGAAAGCACGAACATCTTTCTGAGTGCAAGGGACTGGTGTATCTAAAATTGCCTGAATTCGGTCTGATGTCAATGCACGCCCCTCCTTAGACAAAAGATGACCAAGGTAGGTCACCTTTGTTCTACAATATTGCAACTTCTTCCTTGAAACCTTGTGATTATTCTTGGCAAGAAAAGAAAGCAGGGAGAGAGTACTCTCCTCACATTGCTCCTGCGTGTATGCTGCTAATAATATATCATCAACATATTGAATGAGAGCCACCCCAGACTGTAAGTCGAAAGAATCAGGCTGTCTCTTTAAAGCCTGGCTATAAATGCTAGGGCTTTCAGTGTAACCTTGAGGAACTCTACAAAATCTATAAGATTTGTTATTTAATGTGAAGCCGAACAAATATCGGCTATCGGGATGAATGGGAATCGAAAAGAAAGCGTTTTTCAAATCTATTACTGTAAACGTAGTGGCAGTAGATGGAATCAAAGTAAGTAAAGTGGTAATAGCAGACACCACTGGAAACTGGGGTACTACCATCTTATTAATTTCCCTCAAATCAATAATAAAACGATAGATTTTAGTGTCTGTATCTTTCTTTAGGATCGGAAGAATTGGACTGTTACAAACATTATAGGGGACTTCCTCCACCACCCCTGCCACAATCAACTCATTTACGATGTGTGTCAAGGCAACTTCCCCTTCTCTGGAGATTTTATACTGTGGTACGCGAGGCAATGACACTCCCTCCTTTACAGTAATACGTACGGGTGGGATAATCATCTGTCCCACATCAGTATCAGAAGTAGCCCACAAAGTGTTTGGAAGAGAGGCTAACGCATCGGCCTCCTGCATGAGGCACAGTCTCTCGACCTCCGGATAGTTCTCATTTAAAATAACCCGTACCCCTTCAGGGGCACAGCATATGGTTTCTCGAAAATGTATAAGCATATCAAGCCCCACAATATTATCAGGTGTATTCGGAGATAACAAAAACGGGCATGGGGCAGTAAACTTATCAATGAGAAATGTAAGGGGTTGCGACAATGGGCTAAGAGAAGGTGTTCCATCAAACCCTATTGATGTAATCGTTTCGCCAGACAGGGGAGCCCTTGGAACCAAGTGTTTGGACAGAGCGCTACGAGTAGCTCCTGTATCAAGCAGAAACTGATCAGTAGAACCCAAGACATGTGCTGATATATATGGACCCCTTTGATCTACTGGTACTTCAATTGATTCCACACCCCATCCTACGCAATCCTATGCATATGTATTATCCTGAGACTCAGTACACTCTCCTTCTGCTATCTGATACTGATTTTGTCGATCAAAAATATTATGATCAGCCGGACCACGACCTCTCGCTTCAAACCTACCACGATCATTTGCTCCACCCCTCGGTCCTGAATAACTATACCGTGACCTTCCACTTCCTCGACCACGCTGATTACGCTGTTCTCGGAGCACCGGACAATCCGAAGCCCAATGTCCAAACTGTTTACAGTAAGCACACTGATCCTCAGAAATATCGGAACGAGGAGAAGACGCACCATACGATCCACGTCTACCCCTATCATTCCCTCTCGGCTGCGTAACGTAAACCTGAGCCAACATCACTTTTGTCTTCAAATTCTTTGCTTTCTTATCACTACTTTCCTTAGCCTCCAATTCCTGTTGTTCATAGTACTGAGCCATAGTCAATAAAGAAGCAGGAGTTGCCGTGGTCCATGAACTTTCACTAGTCTTTAAACGTTTTGCAATCTCCAGTAGGAGATTAGCCACGTACTTATCAACAAACAAATGCCTGCCCATGTCCTCTGTTAATAATTGACCACTGTAATCATGAAATGCTTCTTCGAAACGTGAAAAAAAGTCAGAGACTGATTCATCCGACTTCTGTTTACACAAAGCCAACATTGTCCAATCAATTTTCTTAGGGGGAACACGCGTTTTTAATTTATTCAAAATAGCCGCAGGGAGATCCAAAATTAATTGGCATGGCTTACACGCGGGTTCCCTATCCAAATCAGCTTGAGCTAAGTCCTTCCAATCTGCACCCAAAACCGCTCGATCATCAAACTTACGAATCGCTCTCCACATATCAGGAGGCAATATTAACCCAAAGAAAAGATCAATATCAACTAATGTCATAACACACGAAAAAATAGCACCTTCCACTCCTTCATAGAAAGCTGCTGGATTTTTGCGGGGGTCAGGCAAAGCGTTCTTGAGTGTCATAACATCTGTTCTATTCCAGGGCGTATAAACCCAATTATATATAAATTAACCCTTCGCATCTTTTGACATCCTATCATCATCTGTGCCTTGCCCTTTAGGAGGAAAACGATTCAAAAGGGGGTGGTGATGGACAGAGTATCTGAATTAAGCAGAACACTCCTACCCAGTCAAAAGATCAGGGCTTGATCCATCACCGTTTTTTAGCTCACTGCACCATCCCAGTTCAGAACCTGGCTACATGCAAATTAGTCTGACCCTGGCCCAGTGCATCATGGGAACAGGGCAGACCAAACTACCAAGCCAATTCTTTACTGGAAAGGAAACAAGCTTCCGGGGACCAGTTTCTGGCATTACAGCCATCTTCGGCCCGGCTTGCTTGAATCCTGAAGGTGCAGTGAGCAAGGGACTCACATCTGAGCATACCCTTCCACTCTTGTGGTGGCCAAAAAGATTCAAAAGGAGGTGTGGGTACATATAAAGAGTGGTGGATCAAATTGCAATGTCGTCAGAGCACATTGGGGTATGGGCACATATAAAGAGTGATGGATCAAATCGCAGTGTCGTCAGAGTGCATTGGGGTGTGGCCATATATAAAGAGTGGTGGATCAAATTGCAGTATCATCAGAGTGCATTGGGGTGTGGGCACATACAACGCATGGTGGATCAAATGGCAGTGTCGTCAGAGTGCATTGGGGTATGGGCACATATAAAGAGTGGTGGATCAAATCGCAGCCTCATCAGAGTGCATTGGGGTATGGGCACATATAAAGAGTGTTGGATCAACTCACAGTGTCTTCAGAGTGCATTGGGGTATGGGCACATATAAAGAGTCATGGATGAAATTGCAGTGTTGTCACAGCGCATTGGGGTGTGGGCACATATAAAGAGTGGTGGATTAAATCGCAGTGTTGTCAGAGTGCATTGGGGTGTGGCCACATATAGCGAGTGGTGGATGAAATTGCAGTGTTGTCAGAGTGCATTGGGGTGTGGCCACATTTAAAGAGTGGTGGATCAAATCTGAGTGTGGTCAGAGTGCATTGGGGTGTGGGCATGTACAAAGAGTGGTGCATGAAATTGCAGTGTGGTCAGAGTGCATTGGGGTGTGGGCACATATAAAGAGTGGTGGATCAAATCACTGCCTCATCCGAGTGCATTGGGGTGTGGGCACATATAAAGAGTGGTGGATCATATCACAGTGTCTTCAGAGTGCATTGGGGTGTGGCCACATATAAAGAGTGGCGGATCAAATTGCAGTATCATCAGAGAGTATTCGGGTGTGGGCACATACAACGCATGGTGGATCAAATAGTAGTGTCGTCAGAGTGCATTGGGGTATGGGCACATATAAAGAGTGATGTATCACATCGCAGCCTCATCAGAGTGCATTGGGGCATGGGCACATATAAAGAGTGGTGGATTAAATCGCAGTGTTGTCAGAGTGCATTGGGGTGTGGCCACATTTAGGGCCAGATGTAGGTGTCCAAATACCGGTCGGAAACGGCCGAAAATACCGATTTTCGGCCGTTTCCGACCGGTATTTGGACATTGGTATGTAGGGGCATGTAAAATTACAGAATCGGTAATTTTACCGAATCTGTAATTTTACCGATTCAGTAAAATACCGAATTGGTAAAATTACCGATTCTGTAATTTGAGATGTAGGTAGCACTGTTTTCAGTGCTACAAAGGTTTACGAATTCTTAATTTACCACCAACTAGTAGTTGGTGGTAAATTAAGAAAACCATTTAAAAAGCATTTTTTTTGCTTTTTAAACAGTGCCATGTTGCAGACATACATGCCCTAAGGGCATGTATGTCAGCAACATGTGCACCCTTGCACAATTGAGGGGTGCAACAGGGTGTCAAAGTGACACCCTGCCACCCTTCAATATTTCCCAAAATTACCGAATCTGTATTTACCGATTCGGTAATTGACATTGATTCCTATGGGCCTCAAGGCCCATAGGAATCAATGGGCAATACAGATTTGGTATTTACAGAATCGGTAAATACCGAATCTTAACGATTCGGTATTTACCGACCCTGAAATACCTACATCTCCCCCCCTCTATTTTACCACCTCTTAAATACCGATTCGGTATGAATCGGTATTTAAGAGGTGGTAAATTAAAATTACCTACATCTGGCCCATAGAGAGTGGTGGATGACATTGCAGTGTTGTCAGAGTGCATTGGGGTGTGGCCACATTTAAAGAGTGGTGGAGCAAATCTGAGTGTGGTCAGAGTGCATCGGGGTGTGGGCACGTACAAAGAGTGGTGGATGAAATTGCAGTGTGGTCAGAGTGCATTGGGGTGTGGGCACATATAAAGAGTGGTGGATCAAATCGCTGCCTCGTCAGAGTGCATTGGGGCGTGGGCACATATAATAAGAGTGGTGGATCGAATCACAGTGTCGTCAGAGTGCATTAGGGTGTGGCCCCATATAAAGAGTGGCGGATCAAATAGAGGGCTCTGCAGAACTTGGAGAGGACAAACAAGAATCCCAATCAGAAATCGTTTTCCTTCTGATGTCACAATCAATGATCAGTTCCTCCTAGCTATTTCATCGCCTGCAACGTAAATGCTGCGGCAACGTGTTCTGACTACTTCAAAAGGATAGATGGCATTGACTGAAGACAGTAACTAAACACATCGCAGCAGGATTCAATGCTGCTAACAATAAAACACTAATACGAACTGAACATTGATTGCGACTACCTCAGAAGGAAAACGATTTCTAATTCTGTCTGAGGTATGGATGCAATCTTGATTCAGAAGACTATCTGAACATTTTGGAAATTTCAATCAGACTATATACACACCGGACTGTAGGTCATTAAGAGAGATTGCATTAGTCCTGAAGAGACCCGTTAAATTAGGGTTAGGGTTGAAACTTTAACAGCATGTCGTAGAATGGACTGTGATCCATTTACTTTGGAAATCTGTTTCAAAGTAGGATGACTTCTATTTGAATATGAACTGAATGAACAAACTGTGATGTACTAGTGATTGAATATTGACATGTAAGCATAAGTACCACAATAGCACTGCACCATTAACACTCTAATTGGTTTTTTTTCATAATCGTTTAATATGCAAACAGAACTCACATATTTCAGAGTAGTTTTTTGTACATTTACTTGTTCATTCTATGTGATTAATCGAAATGTTTTCAAATAAATGAATGTTTTAATTCATACAGTCACAATATATATGATGTGAGTCTCATAAATTAGATTAATTGGACTCATATAATATTTCACTCAGAATATTGCAGTATGTGAGACTGTTAGACCTAGTTATTCCAGCAGGTTTATACCCAGACATTTTGCTTTTTGGCCTCCTGTTTTGGACCCTGTTTTTGTTGGTTTTATGACTCTGGGCACTTTACCACTGCTGATCAGTGCTAAAGTGCATATGCTTGCCCTGTAAATTGTGTTTATGGGTTGGTGATTCCATGATTGGCATATTTGATTTTACTGGTAAGTCCCTAGTACAGTGCACTGTGTGTGCCCAGGGCCTATAAATCAAATGCTGCTAATCAGCGTGCAGCACTAATTGTGCCACCCACACGAACAGCCTGTAACTGTAACTCAGTCCTGCCACTGCAGTGTCTGTGCGCATTTTGGTACTGCCATATCAACCTGGCAAGTGCACCCACTTAGCTGACCCTAACCTTCCCTTTTCATACATGTAAGACACCCGTAAGGTAGGCCCAAGGTAGTCCAATGGGCAGGGTGCTGTGTATGTGAAAGGTAGGACATGCACTGAGGTGTGTGCAATGTCCTGCTTGTGAAATACTGACTATTTCAGTTTTCACTATTGAAAGGCGATCTTTCCCATAGGATAGAATGGGAGATCATTTATAACAACTTATAAATATAACTTCCCATTAGGACAAGATGGGAAGATAAAGTTTAGTATGTTTGAACTCAGAATATAAAGATACATCTTTTAGTGAGGATGATTTTTACATTCTGTGTTAGAAAATACCACTTTTAGAAAGTAACTATTTTGTTGCTTAGCCACCCTGTCTGTGTGCCCCTGCTAGGTTTGTGTAATAACTCTCTGGCTTTGGAGTGACATGGGCTGAGGATGTGCATTCTGTTCTGAGCTGGCTGAATAGACCTGTTATGCATTCAGAGTAGGGGGAGGAGATTTCTTTCACATCTGAATGGGCCAAGTCCTGTCAGGAAGCTGCACCAGAGAAGACAGAACTGGTTTTGGCTAGGCAAAGAGCTACTCTGCCACCAGAGAACAAAAGATGTTGTACTATAACAAGTGGGGCCAAGACCCCAGACCATTAGATTACTTCTGAGATTCAAGTGGAACCTTTGCCAAGGAGACGAGCCGGAGAAACCGAGGAGAAGTACTGGCCCTTTGTTGTGTGCTATCTAGGGTTGGCCTGCAATGGCCATTTCTGCAAAGGAAAGGAGAAGCTGTGTGCTGTGTGCTGTGTCCCCTGCTTGAGGAAGATCTCCAAGGGCTTGAAGTAGAGCTTGCCTCCTGTTTTTGAAGTCTCAAGGATGCAAAGACTTAACCACAAACTTCCCTGAACTTTGTTGCAGGAGCATCTAACCTGTCAAGAGGTACCTGTTGCTATTCATGGCCTCTGAAGGTTGTTCCTGCTGTTGGGAGCTGGAAAAGCAATGCAACTAAGAGTAGCGTGACGCATCTGTACCTGTTTCCAATATATCGCTGAAGAAACTGATGCAGCGCCTGCCCGCAGCTGGAGAAATTGCTGCACATGGCATCAAGGGCACGATCTAGGGAGGCAGATATAACCACACCCATTCTGATGCAGGCCCTGCAGTGCGTCTGCACGAACCATCATATTGTCCCGAAATCATCAAGCATCGCATCGAGGCGCCAGGTCTGTTGCATCGCTGTGGGATGCAGTAAGAAACCGACTCAGCAACTCTCCACGCAGTAAGAAACCAACACATCACACATCACTTCCTCTCCGGTAGGGAACTGACACTTCACCTCCCCTGTGCAGCAGTAGGAACCAACGCATCCACCCCCAGGAGCAAGGAACCAACACATCACCTTCCCTGTGTGTAAGGAACCTTTTTGTTTGTGCGCGTAATGCATCCAACATACTTTGTGTGAAATGTGTTTGCATCTGCAATTTGCTTTGAATAGAAATGTTTCTACCTTTTAAAAATCATATTTTGATTACTGTATTGTGGATTTTTGTTGTTTTGGTCTTGTTTGGTTTAGATAAAGATTACTAATTTTTCTAAACTGGTGAGGTGTTCATTTGTAGGGTTTTCACTGTATTACTGCATGGGTACACAAATGCTTTACACACTGCCTCTGAGATAAGCCTGTCTGCTCATGCCAAGCTACAAAGGAGGTAAGCAGGGGTTATTTTAGAAGTGTATCCCTCTTACCATGACTAGGCAGAAGGGTCACTACTTGGACAAAGGTGCAAACCGTTCCCAACTAGAGACCCCAATTTCTGACAGAGATGTACTTCTCATATCCACTTTTCATATTACAATCATTGCACAGAGGAAAACAATCAGGTATCTACTCACAAAGTTGGGTAAGTGTGATTTTATCAGATTGTGCTCTGATTCTTGGTATTTGTTCACAGTCGCATCACTTGAAACAACAGCACAGCACACGACATAGATGGATGAATGCAAATCCACAGAGATTAATTTGTAATTGATTTCTGTTGTTGGGTAGTTAAAGATCTATCTTGAGCCTCTCCAGACCTCACCTTTTGCTAGGCATGGCCCTTATGCACGCTCACAAAAAGCAATACCACATTATGCTCTGCCTACATGCATTTGTGCTATGCATAACTCAAATGAATATCACCTTTTTTACAACAAAGCGTATAAATATATATATATATATATATATTACCTACTGGCGGTCGCCAGTAGGTATATATAGTTAGGATTTTTTCTCTGTGGGTTTTTTGAAAATTCTATGTCTAATAACTTTGGCGTTTGTGGACGGAATTGGCTGAAATTGTCAGGAAAATGGCACATTTTGTTTCTGAGCAGCCCCTGAAAATTGGGGGGGGGTTCGTCCAGGGGGGTCGAGAAAAAAGGGGGGTCCCAAAACGTGTTTTTAACATTGAGTTTTCCATAGGGCGGTTGGCCTCACTTTTAGCCCGAACGGCTGAATGGATTTGCACGAAACTTGGCAAAATTGTAGGGACTGGTAGCCCGATGTGCCTTTTGTAGGTCTCAATATATGTGCTACAGTGGATTTTGAGAAATTAACGTTTAAAAAAAGATATATATCTGTAACAGCGCTCCGCTTCGCGGAGATAAAATTATCTGTATTACCTAGCTGTTGCTAACACCAGTTAGCGACGGCTAGTAGGAGATAGCGACCATCTTGGGCCCCACTTTGCATGTGAGTGATATTTATCACTAATGACATGCAAAGTGGGCATGCCAAGATGTTAGCGACTGGAAACAGTCGCTAACATCGCTATCTCCTATTATCAACTTTTGGAAATATTCGAGATAAGCGCGAATATCTCCAAAAAGTAACAGCTGCCCTGAGCAGTTCTTAGCCATGTTATCCAATGGGAGGTGGATAACATGGCTAAGAGCATTAGCTCGGTAATGCATGAATATCGCTGAGTTTTCAGCGATATTAATGCATTGCGGTCGTTTTTTATCGTATTTGCGATAAACCTTGATAATAGCAAGGTTTATCTGCGATAATTTGTGACGGTAAAAAAATCTTTGCAATGCATCGTTAGGGATAAATATCGCTTAACTTTGGTAATATGCCCCAACGTCTGTTAACGTTCGATTCGAAGGAAATCAGGAAGTGTTGAAAAACATTGTCTGCGCCATCTTGTCTTTTTTCAAATGCCACACTTTTGTCGTGCCTGGCAGCCATTTTAGATGCCTTGACCAGACCCACTCTGTGCACGCTGTCGATCCTTAGCATGGCTCCCCACCCTCGCAAGCATCTCACCCAGGCAGTGGTCACCCCCGCTCTCTGTCTTATGCATGGGTAATAAACCTCCCCCCATCTGCGCTGCTCTTCCCTGAGAATCACACCCTGTGCCTGCCCGACACCTCCCTTTCGCCCTATTCACTACCGCACCCTCTGACACTCCTTTTCCTCTGTGTCCGATTGTCCAGGCCGGTCCTAGGCTATCAGCTAGCCCTGCAGATGTAGTTTATGGCCACAGCTGTAAAGAATCACCCCTCTTCAAAGGAGTTATAGTAGATCAAGGCCCACACTCGATGAGATCCGTCACAGCAGAAGCGTTGCTATTATCTGAAAACCATCCTGTATTGTGATTGGGGAGGGGACCGAGCGTGAAGCGGAAGATTCCAGGGATGACTCTTTGTACATCAAAGTTTTTACAATTATGTGTCACATTAAAAATATATAGCACTCCGACAAAGTAGTAAGATTATAAAACTTTAATAATTTATAAATATATACAAGAAAACAAAAATAGTAATAACATATAAACATTTTTAGGGAAAAACAACGAAGTAGCGGTCGGCTGTGCGAATAGTCCCAACGCAGCACAACGTCCAGATTTCCGGCGTGGGGCGTCGCGGGGGGTGGGTCATCAGTAGCAAACTGTTGTGCGAATAGTTCCAAGGCAGTAGAACGCGCCGAAATCTAGATGACACGAAAGTGATGTCTAGTAAGTTGCCACCCAGCAAATAACGGCGTGGGGCATCGCGGGGGGTGGGTCATCAGTAGCAAACTGTTGTGCGAATAGTTCCAAGGCAGCAGAACGATGGCACCAAGGTGATGTCCAGTAAGTTGCCGCACTGGTTTTGGTATCCTACAATGCTGCTCCGAATAACGGTGTGGGGCGCCCCGGGGGAGGCGGCGTGAACGGGCCTCTCCAGGTGGAGTGTCATCTGTTGTAGTGGGGCGCCCCTTTACCGTTTCAGTTGCCATTCCGTCCGTTTTTGGTCCACTGTGTCAAAAGCCGCAATTCAGCTGAGTTGCGCCCACTCTTGCGGTGCAGCGATAGGCGGCTGTCACAGGACTCTCAAAATGGCGGCAGGCTCTTTCCTTTTTGGGCCTGGTCCACTGAAATGGCCCTGGGACACCTTGGAAATCGGACGCTTGTCTGCTAGGTCTTGGACCCCATTCTCGAAAGCGTCCCCTCCGCCTTGAGAATTCATCAAAAGTTTTGGGGGCCCCGACTCCTGCAGGCTTCTGGTGGGGAGCGGCTGCCATGATTGCTCGCGGAATGACCACGACGGAGCTACGAGATGGTGGTGCTCTCATGCTGACGCCAGTTTAGTCTGAAACATCCAGAAACAAGGTGGGGCTTTCATCGTTTGGGAAAAAAAAAAAGTTTTCATCCAATGAAAAGTGTTGTTTTTAGGTCATATGATCAAGCCTTCCATCATTAGGAAACCAAAAGTAAAATGAACCAATGAAAAGTTTTATAAACAAGTCACATGACCTGTTATGCGGCATAGGGTATAAAATGCGGAGAAAATACGTTGGCACGTGAGGCGGCGTCAGTAGCGGACCGATGTGCGAACAGGCCGAAGGCAATACAACGCGCCAAGATCCGGATGGCACCGAGGTGGTGTCCAGCAAGTTGCAGCACTGGTGTGGCCATCCTACAATGCTGAAAGTCGGCGTGGGGCGCCCCGTTGGCCTGTGAGTTTGCGTCAGTAGCGGACCGATGTGCGAATAGGCCGAAGGCAGCACAACGCGCCAAGATCCGGATGGCACCGAGGTGGTGTCTAGTAAGTTGCCGCACTGGTGTGGCCATCCAACAATGCTGAAAGTCGGCGTGGGGCGCCCCGTTGGCCTGTGAGATGGCGTCAGTAGCGGACCGATGTGCGAATAGGCCGAAGGCAGCACAACGCGCCAAGATCCGGATGGCACCGAGGTGGTGTCTAGTAAGGTGCACTGGTGTGGCCATCCTACAATGCTGAAAGTCGGCGTGGGGCGCCCCGTTGGCCTGTGAGTTTGCGTCAGTAGCGGACCAATGTGCGAATAGGCCGAAGGCAGCACAACGCGCCAAGATCCGGATGGCACCGAGGTGGTGTCTAGTAAGTTGTCGCACTTCTGTGGCCATCCTACAATGTTGAAAGTCGGCGTGGGGCGCCCCGTTGGCCTGTGAGATGGCGTCAGTAGCGGACCGATGTGCGAATGGGGCCAAAGGCAGCGCAACAATATTTTCTGATTTGAAGACACCACAAGGCGCTGAGATGCCAAGATCCGGATGGCACCGAGGTGGTGTCTAGCAAGTTGTGGCACTGGTGTGGCCATCGTACAATGGTAAAAGTCGGCGTGGGGCGCCCTGTTGGCCTGTGAGATGGTGTCAGTAGCGGACTGATGTGCGAATGGGGCCAAAGGCAGCGCAACAATATTTTCTGACTGACACCACAAGGCGCTGAGATGCCAAGATCCGGATGGCACCGAGGTGATGTCTAAGTTGCGGACTGATGTGCGAATGGGGCCAAAGGCAGCGTAACAATATTTTTTGTATGGAAGATACCACTAGGCGTTGAGATGCCAAGATTCGGATGCCACCGAGGTGATGTCTAGCAAGTTGCTGTACTGGTGTGGTCATCCTACAATGCTGAAACTCGGCGTGGGTCGCCCCATTAGCCTGTGAGATGGCGTCAGTAGCGGACCGATGTGCGAATAGGCCGAAGGCAGCACAACGCGCCAAGATCCGGATGTCACCGTGGTGGTTTCATAGTTGAGAGGCACTTCATCTGCAGTGGGGCGCCGAGATCCGGATGGCACCGAGGTGATGTCTAGCAAGTTGCTGTACTGGTGTGGTCATTCTACAATGCTGAAAGTCGGCGTGGGGCGCCCCATTAGCCTGTGAGATGGCGTCAGTAGCGGACTGATGTGCGAATGGGGCCAAAGGCAGCGCAACAATATTTTCTGACTGACACCACAAGGCGCTGAGATGCCAAGATCCGGATGGCACCGAGGTGATGTCTAAGTTGCGGACTGATGTGCGAATGGGGCCAAAGGCAGCGTAACAATATTTTTTGTATGGAAGATACCACTAGGCGTTGAGATGCCAAGATTCGGATGGCACCGAGGTGATGTCTAGCAAGTTGCTGTACTGGTGTGGTCATCCTACAATGCTGAAACTCGGCGTGGGTCGCCCCATTAGCCTGTGAGATGGCGTCAGTAGCGGACCGATGTGCGAATAGGCCGAAGGCAGCACAACGCGCCAAGATCCGGATGTCACCGTGGTGGTTTCATAGTTGAGAGGCACTTCATCTGCAGTGGGGCGCCGAGATCCGGATGGCACCGAGGTGATGTCTAGCAAGTTGCTGTACTGGTGTGGTCATTCTACAATGCTGAAAGTCGGCGTGGGGCGCCCCATTAGCCTGTGAGATGGCGTCAGTAGCGGACTGATGTGCGAATGGGGCCAAAGGCAGCGCAACAATATTTTCTGAAGAGAAGACACCAAAAGGTGCTGACATTCCAAGATCCGGATGGCACCGAGGTGGTGTCTAGCAAGCTATGCAGTTGAGTTGTGTGCGCACTTGCGGCGAATAGGTCGAAGGCAGCATAACAATGTTTTCTGAATAGAAGACACCACAAGGCGTTGAGATTCGGTTACCACCGAGGTGATGTCTAGCAAGTTGCCGCACTGGTGTGGCCATCCTACAATACTGCTCCGAATAACGGCGTGGGGTGCCCGAAGGGGGGGGGGAGCCGGCGTGAATGGGCCTTCCTAGGTGGAGGCTCGTCTGCTGTAGTGGGGCGCCCCTTTACCGTTTCAGTTGCCATTCAGCTGAGTTTCGGCTGCTCTTGATGCTACAGCGACAGGCGGCTGCAAGAGGACTCTCAAAATGGCGGCCTGTTCTTTGGATTTGGGCCTGGTCCGCTAAAATGGCCCTGGGACACCTTAGAACTCGGACGCTCGATTTTTTTTTCCTTTCCTGTACATGCAAAAAAAGGTAAATGCCCGGTACGTTACACGCTTCATCTGCCACGATGAACTCTCCAGAGGAACCGAAAAAAAATATAGTTGTGGTAACTATACCATGCATCGTCATATGGAGAGGTGGCACCAATTAATTATAGTGCTGCATAAAAGAGAGATTTGGAGGAGAACCCCTGACCTGCTAGTACATTCATCAAAGAAGTGGCACTGAGAGCTTCAGAGGCAAGGGAAACGGTCCCAAATATTTAGAAGAACTTTGGAAAGATTAAAATGACATGTTTAGATTGTGCCAAATTAATTTCATGTGGAGAGATGAGTGTTACTCTAATAAATACAGCATATGAACATCATCATAGTCGATGGTTGGTAGAGACATTTTGACTATATCCTGGACCTGCCCGTCCTCGCCCAAAATGGCGCCGGAATAAATGGGACTCGTAACTCCTTGTTGTGTACTGGTTGCAGAACCTTGAAATCACGAGATACGTATGCAGTTTTGAAGCACATGGCGGGCGGGGACGAGAATTGATTGAATATTTCGACATCCCTATTGATATTAAGTTCTGATGTGTTATTGATTACTGTACTGTTGAAAGTTCGAATTAACGTCACCCATGGTACTTGCCCGCAAATGTATATCTAGATAATTTTATTGTAACTGGCCCTGTCGTATTTTAATTATAAAATGTACGTCCACCGATTCCGTAACTGTTAGACACCTTAGTTCTTGCAACCTAATGGCCCGCCCGTTACGTTCCTCTACAGTGTAAATGTCTATTCATCATATACGATTACAGTTTGCTCCGTGGCAGGCCCACGTGGTTATAGGCTCGTATTTGTATAATGAAATTTTCACAATAAAGGTTTTTAAAAGAAAACATGGTAGTAGTATATACATTGGTAAAGTTTTTAATAATAGTGACTGTTTTAGAATCATTAAAAGGCAAGTGAAATAAAGCAGACCAATTACATGAAGGGTAAAAGGTATAATACGAAGGAACGCAGTAAAGATAAATGGTCAAGGGCTGTTGTGTTTTCTATTCCTGCAACATAAAGTGATCGATAAGAATCTCATATTCAGGCGTATCGGCGACTAAGACAGCAGGTCGACCCTCTTTTGCTCAACGGCTCCGTCATGGGACGAAGAAACGCTCTTTTTCTCGAAAAAAGAATATATTTTACTTGCAGGACAGTTGTAAAATTTCCGGGAAAGTACATTAGCCTGGAACATTATAACATATATTTAAGAAAAAATAATGTTCGGAAGTAATGAAAAGCGTAATTTTTAGGTCATATGACCAAGCCTTTCATCATTACAATAAGAAAAGTAAAATGAACCAATGAAAAGTTTTATTAACAAGTCACATGACTTGTTATGCTTACGTTACGCGCTGCGCGCCCCGGATGACTTCCGGATGCGCTAACGCGGCGCGTCATATGACGCATTACGCGACAACGCAGGTACAGAATATAGTCAAAATGTCTCCACCAACCAGCGGTCGGAACACAACCCCTTTCAGCAGGCTAAATAGTTCTGTTAAATGACAACAGAAGGGACAGGCAACAAGAACCATCAGTCAAAGAGGGGAGGGCTAGTTCTTCTCTACCGGGTTACATTGGGGCGCTACCGGAACTGATCGAATTGGTAGTCTACAGTGTTTCTGGATGTTTCAGACTGAAGCTGGGGTTAGCATGAGAGCAGCACCATTTCGTAGCTCCGTCGTGGTCATTCCGCAACCAATCATGGCAGTCGCTCTTTATCGTTATTTTGGGCGGGGTGGGTGGCGGAGCCGAGCTGTTTTGCAGCCATCATTGTGTGGAGTTCAGTTCATCTCACTAGTTTTGTATTTGTCATGAGGGGTTGTTCCTAATGTTTCTATTTTAGCGAGGTCAAAAAGAGATCCCATTAGTGGCCTACTGATTTTGCTCGATTCCTTTTCTTTTTTTTTTACACGATTTTTCTTTATCTGCAAAGACTAAACAGAGTATTGCGACTCTGTGTTTGTTTGTAAATAGAGAATGAACCAAAGAGAACTAATTCTAAAACAGTAAATACTTGGATAACAATCAATCAAATGGAGAGAGAAGCAGGCACGACGGATTACAACGGGGGCAAAGGCCTGCGTTAACTACCTTTCACTATCTGCAAAGAGAGAGTACTCCTAATAGAAATGAGGGGGGGGGCACCATTCAAAGCAGATCAGTGTGCATAAACACGAAAATGTTTTCACTTACCACGTACTTGACATTTTATGATATTTGCTATTAAAAAACCATTGAAATTCACTGAAAAAACCATAGGTTATAGACCATATATAGTTAGGAATTAGCATTTACAAAACCTTGAAAATTCACTGAAAAAACCATAGGTTATAGACCATATATAGTTAGGAATTAGCATTTAAAAAACCTTGTTTTACTCACACAAAACCATTGAAATTCCATATATAGTTAGTTGCACTAACTATATATCGCGCACCTGCAATCCACTGCTGATCATGTCACATATTACATCATTCATGACATGGTCAGTGACATCACTGATGACATCACTGATGACATCTCAAATGACATCACTGATGACATCACTGATGACATCTCAAATGACATCACTGATGACATCTCAAATGACATCACTGATGACATCTCATTTGACATTACTGATCACATCACTGATGACATCATTCATGTGATAATACGATGAACCTCTTCAGACTCTAATATAACCTTAGATACACTCAGTGTAAACAGACACTCATAGACTGTCACTCATCCATGGAGTTACTCAGACACTTAGTCAGTCATGCAAAGAATCAATCACACCTCCATTTCCTCAACTATACAGTTATACACACCTTACTTATTCAAACATATACTAAAACATATTTACTCACTTATACAATCCTGGATACAAGTTCACAATGATCCATACAGCCACTCACACATTCACTGGCTCTTATGCACAGTTATTTATATATGTCAACTCTCACATGTACTGTGTTTTACATATGTACTTACTTTGACATGTAGCACTGAGATATCCATTCACTCACCAATACACTCATGCACACAGTCAACCGCCCATACAGCTGTTTCCACATGCACTTTTGAACGCATACATCTAGTCAATCAACTGCTCACACATCTATGCAGAGAGTCATACACCTCCCAGCCACCCAGACACACACTCAGTCTCCCATGCAAATGCTTGGGCAACCAATCAATAACCCATACAGTTAATCGTATAGCTAATGATCAACACATGCAGCAGTTTACAGAACAACAGACATAATGATGCACAAATTAAGACAGTTTAGTTACTAACCCATGCACTCAGCGAGACACATTTAATCAGTCACTCATACAGTCAGCCATGCCCCTACTAAATCCTTCATCAAGACACTTATACATCCACTCATTCTTCAATATGTAAGACATATTTTAACTTTACAGAATTATACAGTCACTGGATGTAGTCATCAGTGATGTCATCAGTGATGTCATTTGAGATGTCATCAGTGATGTCATCAGTGATGTCACTGACCATGTCATGAATGATGTAATATGTGACATGATCAGCAGTGGATTGCGGGTGCGCGATATATAGTTAGTGCAACTAACTATATATGGAATTTCAATGGTTTTGTGTGAGTAAAATAAGGTTTTTTAAATGCTAATTCCTAACTATATATGGTCTATAACCTATGGTTTTTTCAGTGAATTTTCAAGGTTTTGTAAATGCTAATTCCTAACTATATATGGTCTATAACCTATGGTTTTTTCAGTGAATATATATATATATATATATATTATGTCTATCACTAAATAGGTGGAGCATTGCATGAGAATGAAACAGTATTTAAACTTGTGTTTTTTTTGGGCATGTCATGTGATCAAGACCGGGTTTACCCAGCCGAAACTCAACATGCTGCTGTCCTCGAAGGAATAAAGCACTTTATTGCACCTTTATCATCTTGTGTCCGTACCTGATTTTTGCACGTCCAGTACGACTTCAGGACTGTGGTGTTCATATATATATATATATATATATATCACACATGTACCAGATTCCCAAATTGAAGGACCACCAGGAAGATTCTTAAGAAAACACCAGGTTTTATTCTCGGCTTGCTAGTGGCAAGTTCACAGGAAAACCACTCAGAAAGTTTGTGCTGCCTGACGCGTTTCGGGAGGAACCTGCTCCCTTCTTCTGTGGCACGGTATGCTCAGCACAAGAACTGGCTGTCTTAATTGATTGCCACGCCCCTGGGCGGGGACGCTGCCGCTCCTGCGGCATCTTGGACGTTGTAGTATTTCCCAAGTGGGTGTGAAGTTCATGTGATAATTTAGCACCAAAATAAAATCCCAAGTGGGCTGAGAGGGTGACCTGTGTCCTGTCACTCTGCTTTGTAGCCTTGAAAAAGCGTTCGCGTGAGCACTAACTGGAATCGTGCTTACGCGTCTTCCATCCGCTGACATCACGCACCCAGTGGTACGGACTCGGATCCATTGGCTGGGGGGGTCACCTTCGCGACCGGGACGGCCGCTGAAACATCACACATGTACCAGATTCCCAAATTGAAGGACCACCAGGACGATTCTTAAGAAAACACCAGGTTTTATTCACGGCTTGCTAGTGGCAAGTTCACAGGAAAACCACTCAGAAAGTTTGTGCTGCCAGACGCGTTTCGGGAGGAACCTGCTCCCTTCTTCTGTGGCACGGTATGCTCGGCACAAGAATTGGCTGTCTTAATTGATTGCCACGCCCCTGGGTGGGTAGGCTGCCGCTCCTGCGGCATCTTGGACGTTGTAGTATTTCCCAAGTGGGTGTGAAGTTCATGTGATAATTTAGCACCAAAATAAAATCCCAAGTGGGCTGAGAGGGTGACCTGTGCCCTGTCACTGTGCTTTGCAGCCTTGAAAAAGCGTTCGCGTGAGCACTAACTGGAATCGTGCTCACGCGTCTTCCATCCGCTGACATCACGCATCCAGTGGTGCAGACTCGGATCCATTGGCTGGGGGGTCACCTTCGCGACCAGGACGGCCGCTGAAACATCACACATGTACCAGATTCCCAAATTGAAGGACCACCAGGAAGATTCTTAAGAAAACACCAGGTTTTATTCACGGCTTGCTAGTGGCAAGTTACAGGAAAACCACTCAGAAAGTTTGTGCTGCCAGACGCGTTTTGGGAGGAACCTGCTCCCTTCTTCTGTGGCACGGTATGCTCGGCACAAGAACTGGCTGTCTTAATTGATTGCCACGCCCCTGGGCGGGGACGCTGCCTCTCCTGCGGCATCTTGGACGTTGTAGTATTTCCGAAGTGGGTGTGAAGTTCATGTGATAATTTAGCACCAAAATAAAATCCCAAGTGGGCTGAGAAGGTGACCTGTGCCCTGTCACTCTGCTTTGTAGCCTTGAAAAAGCGTTCGCGTGAGCACTAACTGGAATCGTGCTCACGCGTCTTCCATCCGCTGACATCACGCACCCAGTGGTGCGGACTCGGATCCATTGGCTGGGGGGTCACCTTCGCGCCTGGGACGGCCGCTGAAACATCACACATGTACCAGATTCCCAAATTGAAGGACCACCAGGAAGATTCTTAAGAAAACACCAGGTTTTATTCGTGGCTTGCTAGTGGCAAGTTCACAGGAAAACCACTCAGAAAGTTTGTGCTGCCAGACGCGTTTCGGGAGGAACCTGCTCCCTTCTTCTGTGGCACGGTATGCTCGGCACAAGAACTGGCTGTCTTAATTGATTGCCACGCCCCTGGGCGGGGACGCTGCCGCTCCTGCGGCATCTTGGACGTTGTAGTATTTCCCAAGTGGGTGTGAAGTTCATGTGATAATTTAGCACCAAAATAAAATCCCAAGTGGGCTGAGAGGGTGACCTGTGCCCTGTCACTCGGCTTTGTAGCCTTGAAAAAGCGTTCGCATGAGCACTAACTGGAATCGTGCTCACACGTCTTCCATCTGCTGACATCACGCACCCAGTGGTGCGGACTCGGATCCATTGGCTGGGGGGTCACCTTCGCGACCGGGACAGCCGCTGAAACATCACATATGTACCAGATTCCCAAATTGAAGGACCACCAGGAAGATTCTTAAGAAAACATCAGGTTTTATTCACGGCTTGCTAGTGGCAAGTTACAGGAAAACCACTCAGAAAGTTTGTGCTGCCAGACGCGTTTCGGGAGGAACCTGCTCCCTTCTTCTGTTGCACGGTATGCTCTGCACAAGAACTGGCTGTCTTAATTGATTGCCACGCCCCTGGGCGGGGACGCTGCCTCTCCTGCGGCATCTTGGACGTTGTAGTATTTCCGAAGTGGGTGTGAAGTTCATGTGATAATTTAGCACCAAAATAAAATCCCAAGTGGGCTGAGAGGGTGACCTGTGCCCTGTCACTCTGCTTTGTAGCCTTGAAAAAGCGTTCGCGTGAGCACTAACTGGAATCGTGCTCACGCGTCTTCCATCCGCTGACATCACGCACCCAGTGGTGCGGACTCGGATCCATTGGCTGGGGGGGTCACCTTCGCGACCGGGACGGCCGCTGAAACATCACACATGTACCAGATTCCCAAATTGAAGGACCTCCAGGAAGATTCTTAAGAAAACACCAGGTTTTATTCACGGCTTGCTAGTGGCAAGTTCACAGGAAAATGACTAATCAAGGAAAGGAGTCCGCTGCACTCCAAAGGTAAAAGAAGGTATTTGGCTGGAAGTTCCAAAGAGAGTTGAGTCTCTTAGGGTGATCAGGATATGGCCCCTACTGTCCAGGAGGGGCGAAGGATCAATGACAAATGCGAAGCCTTGTCAGTACATGGTGGATAACCTGAGCACTCCTGTGTGCTAATTAAAGCAAACAATATCCAATGTAGTATAATAGTTCAAAGTTTTAATCACTTTGTGTCATTCATATGAGAAAATTTGCTAGATGCATTTATATAGTTCAAATGTTCTCCATGTACAAGAAACGAAAAGGTAATTTCCACACAATGCTATTCCAAAGTTCCAAAGAATAGGTTCATGACATCATGTACGTAATCCAAATCCCCAATGCATTTCGAGCAGAGTGCGCTTCGTCAGGGGGTTGCAGGTGTACTGTGAACAAGTGGAGATAAAGGGTACGTAAGTCAGGAGCCGAGTGTTTAAGAAAGTACAAAAAAATGATGAAATCCAGAATTAAGATCAATACCAGGTGCGTGAGCGTGTCGGAGTGCCAAAAAAGAGAAAAGAATCCAAGCTGTAGTGTAAGTAAATCCCGTGAAAAAGTGGTGTGATACGAAAAAATCAATAAATGAAAAGTGGGACTAGTTAATATGAAAAGAGACAGGTGGACTACATCGAACGAGAATCCGGGCCGTGAAGTGGGATACCCAAGACTGTGCCAATGGAATATATCTGAAAACGTGAAGACAGGTGACGTAGCGTCATGCAAGCAATCTAAACGAACATTAACCAAAATGAAAGAACACCAACAGAAATACGGAAATACATAGTAATGGTCACCAAAGAGACTATGTGGTTTAAGGAAGTTACGTAGAAGCGATAGCCGAGGTATAAAGTTGCTCACCGGGTGTGTCAAGATTAACCGAAATGATCGCCGGTGGAAAACGCCATCGGGAAGATGCGGAAGAAACAGATGATAGGGCGCATGCGTCGGATTTTGGTTCATGAGTGAAAAAATAGAAAACGGACCAATTCCGTGAAGACGCGATAGAAAGAAAAGAAGGAAACAAAGAGCCTGGTCAGAAAGTGAAAGGGCTGAGGAAATAAGTAAAAAGTTAAGAAACAGGAATATAGATGAGAGTGGATGTGGGAGAACGAATCTCCAGGTGAAAAAGTTGTAGAGAAACGAAAATATGAAAATAATGAAGAATAATAAGAATGGTGTAAAAAAAATAAAAAAAAAATAAAGGAAGTATAAAGGAAAAAGTGATTGTGAGAGAAGACCTCTGTCAGAACAGAAAACCAAGTGATAAACAATATGTACAGAAAGAATACAATGTGTAAATCAATTCTGAATTCAGGTTGATTAGGAATGCAGGCACAAAATACTGAACAACCAACAGAGAATGGTAAATTGAGTACATAATACAAATTGAATTAAAGGAAGCTGCTAAATTCCAGACGTTCGTTGAGTCCTTTTGGTACAGTGGTACCGAGTTTGAAAATCCAAAATAGTTCCCGTTGCAGCAAGTATTTTTTGGGATCAATGCCCTCAGGTTTCTCTACGACCTCCAAAATGAGGAAGCGGATTTGGCTATTGCTGTGATTTGACTGGGTGAAGTGCGCAGACACACATGATTTTAAGTTTTTGTTTCTGATGTTGCTCCTGTGTTCATTTAGCCTGGTCTTTATTTTTCGTTCAGTTTTCCCTACATAGGGTAATCCGCAGGGGCACTTCAGAAGGTACACCACGTTGGTGGTGTCACAAGTCGCATTGGTTTTGAGCGAGATTTGTTTGCCAGAACTAGGATGGTTTATGTTATTTCCTGGGATGATGTTGGGACAGTTCTGACAATTGTGACAAGGTATGGTTCCTTTATACACAGTAGATTCAATGGTACGTGGTTTTATAAATGACCGTAGGTTCTTCGAGCGTTGATATGCAAAAATGGGAGTTTGGTTAAACAAGTTGTTGAAATCTGGTTCCAATTGCAGTATTTGCCAGTGAGTTTTGATGCTTTTTTTGATGAGATGACTTTTAGTTGAAAATTTAGAAACAAACACGTTGGGTTGTGTGTTAGAACTTGTTTTGAATTTGGGTTTCAATAAAGTGGAACGGTCAATTGAGGTCACTCTTGTGTAAGCTGATGAAATGATTTGTTCCGGGTAACCTCTTTCTGAAAATCTGTGCATGATGCTGGTACTATCCTGTGTGAATGAATGTTCGGTGGAAGCTATTCTTTTGGCTCGTAAAAGTTGTGAGTATGGCAGATGTTTTTTGAGACTCGGTTGATGAAAACTGGAGTAATGAAGGTAGTTGTTCCGGTCTGTAGGTTTGGTGTATGTGGATGTTTCAATTTTGTTGTCTTTGATAGTGATGTTTACGTCCAGAAAAGCTATGTTGGTGCGGCTAGATTGATGGGTGAATTGAATTCTGTCATTGACACTGTTGAGATGGCTGATGGCAAATGTGAGTTGTTGTTCTGTGCCAGTCCACATTAGAAAAATGTCGTCAATATAACGATAGTAGATTTTCAGATGGTTTTTCCAATGTGGTACAGTCAGAATATGTTCAGTCTCGAACTCCTGCATAAAAAGATTGCCGTATGCTGGGGCAGCACAATTGCCCATGGCTACTCCGGAAAGTTGACTGAAGAATTTGTTTGGGTATCTGAAGTAACTGTGCATCAAAGTGAATTCAATAAGTTCCATAAGAAAAATTTGCAGTTCATGTGGTTTGTTGGTTTTAAGTAATGCCGCTTCTGCGGCCTGAATGCCAAGATTATGGGGAATGGTAGAGTACAGTGAATTCACGTCTATGGTGCAAAGTAGAACAGGTGTTTGTGGATCAATCACGATGGAGATGAGTTTGGATAGAAAATCTGTGGTGTCCTGAAGGTAACTGGCCATTTGTTTAACAGAAGGTTGAACGTGACGATCAATGTAGGTGCCAATCGGTTCATGAATGGAATTGCATGTGCTGACAATCGGTCTGAATGGTGGTTTGGTCGGATGTTTATGAATTTTGGGAATCATGGACAGATATGGAATGCTGGGATGAGATTTGATGAGGTAACTGCGATCTTTGGTGGTGATGGTTCCTGATGTAACTGCTTTATCAACGAGTGTCTGGAGGATGGCAGCATAATCTTTAGTGGGATCTGAGTTAATTTCCATGTAGGTATTGACCTCTGCCAGATGTTCATTCACATTATCAAGGTAGAATTGTGTGTCCATGATGACCAAGGAGCCACCCTTGTCAGCAGGGCAGATCATGATATCATTGTTGGTGGCTAGTTGATTCAAAGCTATTCTTTCTTGTCTTGTTAGGTTTTGTTTGTGTCGTACTGTTGTTTGACGAATCTTGTCAAGATCTTTGTGCACTAGAGCTTCAAATGTGTCCAAAGTGTTATGGCTAACAGGTGCCAAAAAAGTACTTTTGGGACGTAAATCCATAATGGTATTTTCCTCATTGGTTGCTGAAGTTGTACAAACATTGGAAAAGAAGTGTCTCAATCGTAAAGATCGCATGAACTTATAAAAGCTTACTTGAGATTCGAGATCATTGGTATTGTAGGTGGGGACGAATGAAATCCCCTTTTGTAGAACCCTGTTTTGTGTAGTCGAAATATTTTGACTCGAGATGTTGATAATTAGGTTCTATGACTCCTTGTCGATTGTGCTATAGGGCGCTGTTGTTCTATTAAACCGCGTTCGCCGGGATCTCCGGTTGCATCTGTGCCTACCCCTAAAAAAGGCACCGGTCCAGTGCTTTGAATTGTAGATTGGCTGGTCGATGCATCGCTTTGTACTGGTTGACTGGAGGGGATGCCTCCCTGTTGTGTTGGAGCTGAACGTGATGGTTGCCTCGAATCTTGTCTGGGTTGACGGGTACGTGTAGAACCATCAGAAGAGGATGTATCACCTTCAGTGGATTTGTTGTATGGTGATCTCTGTTGTCTTCTGGCCGCATAGATTTCGGCCCAATTGTACACCTCCCCCAACTTGTAATCTACCGTATCTCTTTTGAACTTGCCCAATTTGCGCTCATTGATCTCTTTTGTATACTGTTCTAATTGTCTATTTACATCTTCAAGAGTTTGTCGCAATTCATCTGAGGTGAGTTTAGAGCTTAGTTCTTCTTTGAGTTGAGTTACTTCTGTGGTAAGATCTTCAAGCATTTTCGATAATTCTTCAACTATGAGTAAGATTAGGTCTAGTGAACACTTATTGAGTATTCCGTACCACCTTTCAGTGAATTTAATGTTATTCTTGCATAAAGTAGATTTCAGTGGTATACGAAGACCTCTCGGAATTCTTGAGACTTTGTGATAACGAATCAATGTACTCGCGTGTAAGCGTTGGTTGATCTCTCTTTTGGCTGCATACAAAAGTTGTCTTATGTTAGACTGTACTGATCCTGTACTCGAAGTGACACACTCGGGTTCCTGAATAAGATTGTAAATGCATTCTGTGTCCTCTGTGGAGAATTCAAAAGTATCAGCCTTATTTGACGTCAAGTTAGCTATGTCTGTGTAAGACATGGTTTAAAGTAGGTGGGTGCAAAGCGGATGGACAGAAGGTAAATGACTGATCAAGGAAAGGAGTCCGCTGCACTTTAAAGGTAAAAGAAGGTATTTGGCTGGAAGTTCCAAAGAGAGTTGAGTCTCTTAGGGTGATCAGGATAAGGCCCCTACTGTCCAGGAGGGGCGAAGGATAAATGACAAATGCGAAGCCTTGTCAGTACAAGGTGGATAACCTGAGCACTCCTGTGTGCTAATTAAAGCAAACAATATCCAATGTAGTATAATAGTTCAAAGTTTTAATGACTTTGTGTCATTCATATGAACAAATTTGCTAGATGCATTTATATAGTGCAAATGTTCTCCATGTACAAGAAACGAAAAGGTAATTTCCACACAATGCTATTCCAAAGTTCCAAAGAATAGGTTCATGACATCATGTACGTAATCCAAATCCCCAATGCATTTCGAGCAGAGTGCTCTTCGTCAGGGGGTTGCAGGTGTACTGTGAACAAGTGGAGATAAAGGGTACGTAAGTCAGGAGCCGAGTGTTTAAGAAAGTACAAAGAAATGATGAAATCCAGAATTAAGATCAATACCAGGTGCGTGAGCGTGTCGGAGTGCCAAAAAAGAGAATAGAATCCAAGCTGTAGTGTAAGTAAATCCCGTGAAAAAGTGGTGTGTTACGAAAAAATCAATTAATGAAAAGTGGGACTAGTTAATATGAAAAGAGACAGGTGGACTACATCGAACGAGAATCCGGGCCGTGAAGTGGGATACCCAAGACTGTGCCAAAGGAATATATCTGAAAATGTGAAGACAGGTGACGTAGCGTCATGCAAGCAATCTAAACGAACATTAACCAAAATGAAAGAACACCAACAGAAATACGGAAATACATAGTAATGGTCACCAAAGAGACTATGTGGTTTAAGGAAGTTACGTAGAAGCGATAGCCGAGGTATAAAGTTGCTCACCGCGTGTGTCAAGATTAACTGAAATGATCGCTGGTGGAAAACGCCATCGGGAAGATGTGGAAGTAACAGATGATAGGGCGCATGCGTCGGATTTTGGTTCACGAGTGAAAAAATAGAAAACGGACCAATTCCGTGAAGACGCGATAGAAAGAAAAGAAGGAAACAAAGAGCCTGGTCAGAAAGTGAAAGGGCTGAGGAAATAGGTAAAAAGTGAAGAAACAGGAATATAGATGAGAGTGGATGTGGGAGAACGAATCTCCAGGTGAAAAAATTGTAGAGAAACGAAAATATGAAAATAATGAAGAATAATAAGAATGGTGTAAAAAAAAAAAAAAAAAAAAAAAAAGAAGTATAAAGGAAAAAGTGATTGTGAGAGAAGACCTCTGTCAGAACAGAAAACCAAGTGATAAACAATATGTACAGAAAGAATACAATGTGTAAATCAATTCTGAATTCAGGTTCATTAGTAATGCAGGCACAAAATACTGAACAACCAACAGAGAATGGTAAATTGAGTACATAATTCAAATTGAATTAAAGGAAGCTGCTAAATTCCAGACGTTCGTTGAGTCCTTTTGGTACAGTGGTACCGAGTTTGAAAATCCAAAATAGTTCCCGTTGCAGCAAGTATTTTTTGGGATCAATGCCCTCAGGTTTCTCTACGACCTCCAAAATGAGGAAGCGGATTTGGTTATTGCTGTGATTTGACTGGGTGAAGTGCGCAGACACACATGATTTTAAGTTTTTGTTTCTGATGTTGCTCCTGTGTTCATTTAGCCTGGTCTTTTATTTTTCGTTCAGTTTTCCCTACGTAGGGTAATCCGCAGGGGCACTTCAGAAGGTACACCACGTTGGTGGTGTCACAAGTCGCATTGGTTTTGAGCGAGATTTGTTTGCCAGAACTAGGCTGGTTTATGTTATTTCCTGGGATGATGTTGTGACAGTTCTGACAATTGTGACAAGGTATGGTTCCTTTATACACAGTAGATTCAATGGTACGTGGTTTTATAAATGACCGTAGGTTCTTCGAGCGTTGATATGCAAAAATGGGAGTTTGGTTAAACAATTTGTTGAAATCTGGTTCCAATTGCAGTATTTGCCAGTGAGTTTTGATGCTTTTTTTGATGAGATGACTTTTAGTTGAAAATTTAGAAACAAACACGTTGGGTTGTGTGTTAGAACTTGTTTTGAATTTGGGTTTCAATAAAGTGGAACGGTCAATTGAGGTCACTCTTGTGTAAGCTGATGAAATGATTTGTTCCGGGTAACCTCTTTCTGAAAATCTGTGCATGATGCTGGTACTATCCTGTGTGAATGAATGTTCGGTGGAAGCTATTCTTTTGGCTCGTAAAAGTTGTGAGTATGGCAGATGTTTTTTGAGACTCGGTTGATGAAAACTGGAGTAATGAAGGTAGTTGTTCCGGTCTGTAGGTTTGGTGTATGTGGATGTTTCAATTTTGTTGTCTTTGATAGTGATGTTTACGTCCAGAAAAGCTATGTTGGTGCGGCTAGATTGATGGGTGAATTGAATTCTGTCATTGACACTGTTGAGATGGCTGATGGCAAATGTGAGTTGTTGTTCTGTGCCAGTCCACATTAGAAAAATGTCGTCAATATAACGATAGTAGATTTTCAGATGGTTTTTCCAATGTGGTACAGTCAGAATATGTTCAGTCTCGAACTCCTGCATAAAAAGATTGGCGTATGCTGGGGCAGCACAATTGCCCATGGCTACTCCGGAAAGTTGACTGAAGAATTTGTTTTGGTATCTGAAGTAACTGTGCATCAAAGTGAATTCAATAAGTTCCATAAGAAAAATTTGCAGTTCTTGTGGTTTGTTGGTTTTAAGTAATGCCGCTTCTGCGGCCTGAATGCCAAGATTATGGGGAATGGAAGTGTACAGTGAATTCATGTCTATGGTGCAAAGTAGAACGGGTGTTTGTGGATCAATGACGATGGAGATGAGTTTGGATAGAAAATCTGTGGTGTCCTGAAGGTAACTGGCTATTTGTTTAACAGAAGGTTGCAGGTGACGATCAATGTAGGTGCCAATCGGTTCATGAATGGAATTGCATGTGCTGACAATCGGTCTGAATGGTGGTTTGGTCGGATGTTTATGAATTTTGGGAATCATGTACAGATATGGAATGCTGGGATGAGATTTGATGAGGTAACTGAGATCTTTGGTGGTGATGGTTCCTGATGTAACTGCTTTATCAACGAGTGTCTGGAGGATGGCAGCATAATCTTTAGTGGGATCTGAGTTAATTTCCATGTAGGTATTGACCTCTGCCAGATGTTCGTTCACATTATCAAGGTAGAATTGGGTGTCCATGATGACCAAGGAGCCACCCTTGTCAGCAGGGCAGATCATGATATCATTGTTAGTGGCTAGTTGATTCAAAGCTATTCTTTCTTGTCTTGTTAGGTTTTGTTTGTGTCGTACTGTTGTTTGACAAATCTTGTCAAGATCTTTGTGCACTAGAGCTTCAAATGTGTCCAAAGTGTTATGGCTAACAGGTGCCAAAAAAGTACTTTTGGGACGTAAATCCATAATGGTATTTTCCTCATTGGTTGCTGAAGTTGTACAAACATTGGAAAAGAAGTGTCTCAATCGTAAAGATCGCCTGAACTTATAAAAGCTTACTTGAGAATCGAGATCATTGGTATTGTAGGTGGGGACAAGTGAAATCCCCTTTTGTAGAACCCTGTTTTGTGTAGTCTAAATATTTTGACTCGAGATGTTGATAATTAGGTTCTGTGACTCCTTGTCGATTGTGCTATAGGGCGCTGTTGTTCTATTAAACCGCGTTCGCCGGGATCTCCGGTTGCATCTGTGCCTACCCCTAAAAAAGGCACCGGTCCAGTGCTTTGAATTGTAGATTGGCTGGTCGATGCATCGCTTTGTACTGGTTGACTGGAGGGGATGCCTCCCTGTTGTCTTGGAGCTGAACGTGATGGTTGCCTCGAATCTTGTCTGGGTTGACGGGTACGTGTAGAACCATCAGAAGAGGATGAATCACTTTCAGTGGATTTGTTGTATGGTGATCTCTGTTGTCTTCTGGCCGCATAGATTTCGGCCCAATTGTACACCTCCCCCAACTAGTAATCTACCGTATCTCTTTTGAACTTGCACAATTTGCGCTCATTGATCTCTTTTGTATTCTGTTCTAATTGTCTATTTACATCTTCAAGAGTTTGTCGCAATTCATCTGAGGTGAGTTTAGAGCTTAGTTCTTCTTTGAGTTGAGTTACTTCTGTGGTAAGATCTTCAAGCATTTTCGATAATTCTTCAACTATGAGTAAGATTAGGTCTAGTGAACACTTATTGAGTATTCCGTACCACCTTTCAGTGAATTTAATGTTATTCTTGCATAAAGTAGATTTCAGTGGTATACGAAGACCTCTCGGAATTCTCGAGACTTTGTGATAACGAATCAATGTACTCGCGTGTAAGCGTTGGTTGATCTCTCTTTTGGCTGCATACAAAAGTTGTCTTATGTTAGACTGTACTGATCCTGTACTCGAAGTGACACACTTGGGTTCCTGAATAAGAGTGTAAATGCGTTCTGTGTCCTCTGTGGAGAATTCAAAAGTATCAGCCTTATTTGACGTCAAGTTAGCTATGTCTGTGTAAGACATGGTTTAAAGTAGGTGGGTGCAAAGCGGATGGACAGAAGGTAAATGACTGATCAAGGAAAGGAGTCCGCTGCACTCCAAAGGTAAAAGAAGGTATTTGGCTGGAAGTTCCAAAGAAAGTTGAGTCTCTTAGGGTGATCAGGATAAGGCCCCTACTGTCCAGGAGGGGCTAAGGATCAGTGACAAATGCGAAGCCTTGTCAGTACAAGGTGGATAACCTGAGCACTCCTGTGTGTTAATTAAAGCAAACAATATCCAATGTAGTATAATAGTTCAAAGTTTTAATCACTTTGTGTCATTCATATGAACAAATTTGCTAGATGCATTTATATAGTTCAAATGTTCTCCATGTACAAGAAGCGAAAAGGTAATTTCCAAACAATGCTATTCCAAAGTT
The DNA here is from genome assembly GCF_964261635.1 of Lissotriton helveticus. Lineage (NCBI taxonomy): Eukaryota > Metazoa > Chordata > Amphibia > Caudata > Salamandridae > Lissotriton > Lissotriton helveticus. The sequence continues at coordinate 1,374,495,778 of NC_136069.1, read as the reverse complement.
CCAAAGAATAGGTTCATGACATCATGTACGTAATCCAAATCCCCAATGCATTTCGAGCAGAGTGCTCTTCGTCAGGGGATTGCAGGTGTACTGTGAACAAGTGGAGGTAAAGGGTACGTAAGTCAGGAGCCGAGTGTTTAAGAAAGTACAAAAAAATGATGAAATCCAGAATTAAGATCAATACCAGGTGCGTGAGCGTGTCGGAGTGCCAAAACAGAGAAAAGAATCCAAGCTGTAGTGTAAGTAAATCCCGTGAAAAAGTGGTGTGATACGAAAAAATCAATAAATGAAAAGTGGGAAAAGTTAATATGAAAAGAGACAGGTGGACTACATCGAACGAGAATCCGGGCCGTGAAGTGGGATACCCAAGACTGTCATACGATCTTTACGATTGAGACACTTCTTTTCCAATGTTTGTACAACTTCAGCAACCAATGAGGAAAATACCATTATGGATTTACGTCCCAAAAGTACTTTTTTGGCACCTGTTAGCCATAAAACTTTGGACACATTTGAAGCTCTAGTGCACAAAGATCTTGACAAGATTCGTCAAAATACAGTACGACACAAACAAAACCTAACAAGACAAGAAAGAATAGCTTTGAAACATCTAGCCACCAACAATGATATCATGATCTGCCCTGCTGACAAGGGTGGCTCCTTGGTCATCATGGACACCCAATTCTACCTTGATAATGTGAACGAACATCTGGCAGAGGTCAATACCTACATGGAAATTAACTCAGATCCTACTAATGATTATGCTGCCATCCTCCAGACACTCGTTGATAAAGCAGTTACATCAGGAACCATCACCACCAAAGATCGCAGTTACCTCATCAAATCTCATCCCAGCATTCCATATCTGTACATGATTCCCAAAATTCATAAACATCCGACCAAACCACCATTCAGACCGATTGTCAGCACATGCAATTCCATTCATGAACCGATTGGCACCTACATTGATCGTCACCTGCAACCTTCTGTTAAACAAATGGCCAGTTACCTTCAGGACACCACAGATTTTCTATCCAAACTCATCTCCATCGTCATTGATCCACAAACACCCGTTCTACTTTGCACCATAGACGTAAATTCACTGTACACTTCCATTCCCCATAATCATGGCATTCAGGCCGCAGAAGCGGCATTACTTAAAACCAACAAACCACATGAACTGCAAATTTTTCTTATGGAACTTATTGAATTCACTTTGATGCACAGTTACTTCAGATACCAAAACAAATTCTTCAGTCAACTTTCCGGAGTAGCCATGGGCAATTGTGCTGCCCCAGCATACGCCAATCTTTTTATGCAGGAGTTCGAGACTGAACATATTCTGACGGTACCACATTGGAAAAACCATCTGAAAATCTACTATCGTTATATTGACGACATTTTTCTAATGTGGACTGGCACAGAACAACAACTCACATTTGCCATCAGCCATCTCAACAGTGTCAATGACAGACTTCAATTCACCCATCAATCTAGCCGCACCAACATAGCTTTTCTGGACGTAAACATCACTATCAAAGACAACAAAATTGAAACATCCACATACACCAAACCTACAGACCGGAACAACTACCTTCATTACTCCAGTTTTCATCAACCGAGTCTCAAAAAACATCTGCCATACTCACAATGTTTACGAGCCAAAAGAATAGCTTCCACAAAACATTCATTCACACAGGATAGTACCAGCATCATGCACAGATTTTCAGAAAGAGGTTACCCGGAACAAATCATTTCATCAGCTTACACAAGAGTGACCTCAATTGACCGTTCCACTTTATTGAAACCCAAATTCAAAACAAGTTCTAACACACAACCCAACGTGTTTGTTTCTAAATTTTCAACTAAAAGTCATCTCATCAAAAAAAGCATCAAAACTCACTGGCAAATACTGCAATTGGAACCAGATTTCAACAACTTGTTTAACCAAACTCCCATTTTTGCATATCAACGCTCGAAGAACCTACGGTCATTTATAAAACCACGTACCATTGAATCTACTGTGTATAAAGGAACCATACCTTGTCACAATTGTCAGAACTGTCACAACATCATCCCAGGAAATAACATAAACCATCCTAGTTCTGGCAAACAAATCTCGCTCAAAACCAATGCGACTTGTGACACCACCAACGTGGTGTACCTTCTGAAGTGCCCCTGCGGATTACCATACATAGGGAAAACTGAACGAAAAATAAAGACCAGGCTAAATGAACACAGGAGCAACATCAGAAACAAAAACTAAAAATCATGTGTGTCTGTGCACTTCACCCAGTCAAATCACAGCAATAGCCAAATCCGCTTCCTCATTTTGGAGGTCGTAGAGAAACCTGAGGGCATTGATCCCAAAAAATACTTGCTGCAACGGGAACTATTTTGGATTTTCAAACTCGGTACCACTGTACCAAAAGGACTCAACGAACGTCTGGAATTTAGCAGCTTCCTTTAATTCAATTTGTAGTATGTACTCAATTTACCATTCTCTGTTGGTTGATCAGTATTTTGTGCCTGCATTCCTAATTAACCTGAATTCAGAATTGATTTACACATTGTATTCTTTCTGTACATATTGTTTATCACTTGGTTTTCTGTTCTGACAGAGGTCTTCTCTCACAATCACTTTTTCCTTTATACTTCATTTTTTTTTTTTTTTTTTTACACCATTCTTATTATTCTTCATTATTTTCATATTTTCGTTTCTCTACAATTTTTTCACCTGGAGATTCATTCTCCCACATCCACTCTCATCTATATTCCTGTTTCTTCACTTTTTACTTATTTCCTCAGCCCTTTCACTTTCTGACCAGGCTCTTTGTTTCCTTCTTTTCTTTCTATCGCGTCTTCACGGAATTGGTCCGTTTTCTATTTTTTCACTCGTGAACCAAAATCCGAGGCATGCGCCCTATCATCTGTTACTTCCGCATCTTCCCGATGGCGTTTTCCACCGGCGATCATTTCGGTTAATCCTGACACACCCGGTGACCTCGGCTATTGCTTCTACGTAACTGCCTTAAACCACATAGTCTCTTTGGTGACCATTACTATGTATTTCCGTATTTCTGTTGGTGTTCTTTCATTTTGGTTAATGTTCGTTTAGATTGCTTGCATGACGCTACGTCACCTGTCTTCACGTTTTCAGATATATTCCTTTGGCACAGTCTTGGGTATCCCACTTCACGGCCCGGATTCTCGTTCGACGTAGTCCACCTGTCTCTTTTCATATTAACTAGTCCCACTTTTCATTTATTGATTTTTTCGTATCACACCACTTTTTCACGGGATTTACTTACACTACAGCTTGGATTCTTTTCTCTTTTTTGGCACTCCGACACGCTTACGCACCTGGTATTGATATTAATTCTGGATTTCATCATTTGTTTGTCTTCCATCCGCTGACATCACACACCCAGTGGTGCGGACTCGGTGCGTGATGTCAGCGGATGGAAGACGCGTGAGCACGATTCCAGTTAGTGCGAACGCGAACGCTTTTGCAAGGCTACAAAGCAGAGTGACAGGGCACAGGTTACCCTCTCAGCCCACTTTGGATTTTATTTTGGTGCTAAATTATCACATGAACTTCACACCCACTTGGGAAATACTACAATGTCCAAGATGCCGCAGGAGTGGCAATGTCCCCGCCCAGGGGCGTGGCATTCAATTAAGACAGGCAGTTCTTGTGCCGAGCATACCGTGCCACAGAAGAAGGGAGCAGGTTCCTCCCGAAACGCGTCTGGCAGCACAAACTTTCTGAGTGGTTTTCTGTGAACTTGCCACTAGCAAGCCGTGAATAAAACCTGGTGTTTTCTTAAGAATCTTCCTGGTGGTCCTTCAATTTGGGAATCTGGTACATGTGTGATGTTTCAGAGGCCGTCCCGGTCGCGAAGGTGACCCCCCAGCCAATGGATCCGGGTCCGCACCACTGGGTGCGTGATGTCAGCGGATGGAAGATGCGTGAGCATAATTCCAGTTAGTGCTCACGCGAATGCTTTTTCAAGGCTACAAAGCAGAGTGACAGGGCACAGGTCACCCTCTCAGCCCACTTGGGATTTTATTTTGGTGCTAAATTAACCCATGAACTTCACACCCACTTGGGAAATACTACAACGTCCAAGATGCCGCAGGAGCGGCAGCGTCACCGCCCAGAGGCGTGGCAATAAATTAAGACAGCCAGTTTTTGTGCCGAGTATACCGTGCCACAGAAGAAGGGAGCAGGTTCCTCCCGAAATGCGTCTGGCAGCACAAACTTTCTGAGTGGTTTTCTGTGAACTTGCCACTAGCAAGCCGTGAATAAAACCTGGTGTTTTCTTAAGAATCTTCCTGGTGGTCCTTCAATTTGGGAATCTGGTACATGTGTGATGTTTCAGCGGCCGTCCCGGTCGCGAAGGTGACCCCCCCAGCCAATGGATCCGAGTCCGCACCACTGGGTGCATGATGTCAGCGGATGGAAGACATGTGAGCACGATTCCAGTTAGTGCTCATGCGAACGCTTTTTCAAGGCTACAAAGCAGAGTGACAGGGCACAGGTCACCCTCTCAGCCCACTTGGGATTTTATTTTGGTGCTAAATTATGACATGAACTTCACTCCCACTTGGGAAATACTACAACGTCCAAGATGCCTCAGGAGCGGCAGCGTCTCCGCCCAGGGGCGTGGCAATCAATTAAGACAGCCAGTTCTTGTGCCGAGCATACCGTGCCACAGAAGAAGGGAGCAGGTTCCTCCCGAAACGCGTCTGGCAGCACAAACTTTCTGAGTGGTGTTCCTGTGAACTTGCCACTAGCAAGCCGTGAATAAAACCTGGTGTTTTCTTAAGAACGTTCCTGGTGGTCCTTCAATTTGGGAATCTGGTACATGTGTGATGTTTCAGCGGCCTTCCCGGTCGCGAAGGTGACCCCCCAGCCAATGGATCCGAGTCCGCACCACTGGGTGCTTGATATCAGCGGATGGAAGACGCGTGAGCACGTTGGGGAAATAATTAAAAGGGGGCAGGGTAGACACTCCCTGAACCCCTAGGTTGTCTGAGGAGGGCCTAGAAGGACCCTGAAGGGCACAAAAACTATTTTTTTTTGTTGAAATTTTCACGGGGTAAGCTCTGGGTGCGTTCCCATGTACGCTTCAAGGTATGCGTACCCTGAGCGCCCCACGAGGAAAAACAGTGAAAAAAATAAGAGTAAAAAAATATTTTAGAGTGCTTAGAGGTAGGGTAGCTCTGAAAAGAGCTGTTGTGTTATGTGGGTGGTTTTTGTACCTACAAGTAGGTACCGATGCAGAATCTAAAATTTAAGAGGAAGACTCTATTCCCCTCATCTGTAAAATGTACACCATCTCTCCTATAGATGCCTTGCATGTTGTAACGCAAGTTGTTGTGGTATATGGAACCCATACCATAGTCTCTGAGGAAAGCAGAAACAGATTTATTCACATGTTTCCTTGCTTTCTCAATCTGTGGTCAAAATTGGTTGGACCAGTTCCATTTTTGCCTTTGTCATATATTAGAATATACCAAGGCAGTTTTGGGAAAAAGTGACATCAATTGCCCAAAGGTGTCCTTTAAAAGCATTTCCAGACCTACCCCAGTCAAAGTGCCCAGGTCATTGCCACCACAGTGCACAATTATGAGGTCAGGGTGTGGTAGATGCATAAAGGATTTTACCAATGGTATCAATTGGTGACATCTCAATCCTCTCTGGCCAATCCACATAATATCCACATTTGGTAAATTAAGGTAGTGAGTACCTCTGTTTGCTGCATATTTTTCACTCCAGTGAACGAAGCTATGACCCACAATCTAGACTTTAGGCATCTTGAAGGTAGATGTGGTTGTATTCAGATGAGTTGTGGAAATGAAATGGCAGTTTGAAAGTAGGAGTTATGAAAAAAAAGTGGCTGAGATTCAGTGCAATTGAAAAAGAAGAAATGATTGGTGGTTTCTTAAAATTCTCCACTGAAAATTAGGGTGCATGCTTGTGTTTTTTGAAAGAAGTAATTCTAATGGTTGAGAAAAAGTCATTGAAAGAAACATTGCACATGATTAGCTAGTATATTGAGAGCTCAAACACCCTTGCTGAGTTCATTTGCAACATAGTATGATGAACTTTTCACCTGTGTGCTGAGTTAGGTGGGAGTTACCATGGTAACAGGCTGAATGAGCACTGGGGGGATGGGTGAATATTATGTGAGTTTGAAAGTGTTGAAATGTAGAGCCAATTAAAATGTTAGTTTGGTTTTGAAATAGTGTGGGAAGAATGTTGATTGGTTAAGTCCAGGGATATGTGTGAAGAATTACAGGGAATAAGGGCCATTTGTGGTTGCAGTGTCTGAGGTGCATTTCAGAGATTCTGCTTAAGAAAATCTGGTGTGTGTGACTGACACTGTTCTAAATCTTCAAAAGCATTTTTAAAGGTGAGTAATGATTCATTTAATATAGATAGAGTGCTGTCTGCAGTATGGGGAAGATTAAGAAGCATATTGGGCTTCTTTATTCTTGCATTGTGTGTCATGTTTCTATGTAATAGCAAAACAATGAATGGTGCATATTGGAAATGTATTTTGGAAATGAGTCAGGTTTCTGCCTTGTAATGTAGTGGTCATTTAAATGGGCTATGCTCTGTGTCTAAAATGATTTACTATGCTACATGTTTTTTGGTAAAATGTATGGCTTTAACATTTTTGACAAGGATCACACTGAGTGTCTGTGTGAAATAAGGAATGATATTTTCACATTTTTCTATAATGTCACCTGTGTCTGGTCACAGTTTGCATCTCTTAGCTTATAGGGTACTGTTTCTTTTTGCATTGTGTCTCATGTTAGTATGTAATGCTGGCAAAAAATGGATAGTGCATATTGGAAATGTATTTTGGAAATGAGTCAAGTTTCTGCACTGTAATATAGTGGTCATTTAAATGGGGTGTGCTCTGTGTCTAAAACGATTTACTATGCTAAATGCTTTTGGGTAAAATGTATGGCTTTAACTTTTTTGACAAGGATCACACTGAGTGTCTGTGTCAATTAAGGAATTATATTTTCTACTTTTTCCATAATGCCACCTGTGTCTCCTCACAGTTTGCATCTCTTAGCTTATAATGTACTGTTTCTTTTTGCATTGTGTCTCATGTTTCTCACATGCCCAGAAGGGCCTAACTAACAGAATGCACCTACTTCTCTAGTATAAGTGTCAGACTATTTTGACCAGGATCACAGAGTGTGTCTGGGTGAAAGAAATAATTATATTTGCACATTTTTCTTTAATCTGTAAAGATGGTGCAGAGAGATGGTGAGATGGTATGAGCAGAGACACACATAGTGCATGCAGAGACAGACATGGTAGATTATATGTAACATCCTGGTCATGTGTCTAAGTTCACACTTTGAGTCAAACTTGATTTTAAATGAATCTGGGTGAATAATTTGCTTAGTTGATGTGTATAAAAATATGGGAATACATGTATTCTTGAAGTCAGTTAGGCTTTAGGATATGTACTAGTAGAGAATCTTAGGCAGCATGTCTGTCAGGCCTCTTAGTTCTCAAATAGGCTCTAAGCTGTGCAATAAAGATTGAGGGTGTGCTGTTGAAATGAAAAAGGAATGTTATGTCTTGCTTATATATATATATGGTCTGTTTTTTGCCAGTAGAGACAGTGAGATAGTATGAGCACAGACACACATAGTGGAGGCAGAGACAGACATGGAAGATTACATATAACATCCTGGTCATGTGTCTAAGATCACACTGTGAGTCAAGCTTGATTTTAAATGAATCTAGGTGAATAATTTGCTTAGTTGATCTGTATAAAAATATGGGAATACATGTATTCTTGAAGTCAGTTAGGCTTTAGGATATGTACTAGTAGAGAATCTTAGGCAGCATGTCTGTCAGGCCTCTTAGTTCTCAAATAGGCTCTAAGCTGTGCAATAAAGATCGAGTGTGTGCTGTTGAAATGAAAAAGGAATGTTATGTCTTGCTTATATATATATATATATGGTCTGTTTTTTGCCAGTAGAGACAGTGAGATAGTATGAGCACAGACACACATAGTGGAGGCAGAGACAGACATGGTAGATTACATGTAACATCCTGGTCATGTGTCTAAGTTCACACTTTGAGTCAAGCTTAATTTTAAATGAATCTGGGTGAATAATTTGCTTAGTTGATGTGCATAAAAATATGGGAATACATGTATTCTTGAAGTCAGTTAGGCTTTAGGATATGTACTAGTAGAGAATCTCAGGCAGCATGTCTGTCAGGCCTCTTAGTTCTCAAATAGGCTCTAAGCTGTGCAATAAAGATCCAGGGTGTGCTGTTGAAATGAAAAGGGAATGTCATGTCTTGCTTGTATATATATATGGTCTGCTTTTTGCCAGTAGAGACAGTGAGATAGTATGAGCACAGACACACATAGTGGAGGCAGAGACAGACATGGTAGATTACATATAACATCCTGGTCATGTGTATAAGATCACACTGTGAGTCAAGCTTGATTTTAAATGTATCTGGGTGAATAATTTGCTTAGTTGATGTGTTTAAAAATATAGGAATACATGTATTCTTGAAGTCAGTTAGGATTTAAGATATGTACTAGCAGAGACTCTTAGGCAACATGTCTGTCAGGCCTCTTAGTTCCCAAATAGGCTCTAAGTAAAGATCCAGGGTGTGCTGTTGAAATGAAAAGGGAATGTTATGTCTTGCTTGTATATATATATATAGTCTGGTTTTTGCCAGTAGAGACAGTGAGATAGTATGAGCACAGGCACACATAGTGCAAGCAGATACAGACATGGTAGATTACATGTAAAAGCCTGGTGAAAAACTTTACAAGTGCTCATTTTACTAAAACCATTTATCACAGTCATTTCTTTAAGACAGAGTACTCAGCCCATGTGTTGAATATTAGACAGATTTGTTGGCATGAGCTGGAAGCCATTTTGTATTTCTGGCAGCCATTTTCTTTCCCATGGACTCTCTTCTACCTTTCTGTTAACTGTCTTTGTAGACTGTCTAGAGATAAACTATGTTTAACATACTCCACTTCTCACATGCCCAGAAGGGCCTAACTAACAAAATGCACCTACTTCTCTAGTATAAGTATCAGACTATTTTGACCAGGATCACAGAGAGTGTCTGGGTGAAAGAAAGAATTATGGGGCATATTATCAAGGGGGTTTATCTCCGCTTTTTTGGCTTTAAAAGCCAAGAAAGCGGAGATAAAATTATCTCCCTATTACCTAGCTGTCGCTAACACCAGTTAGCGACAGCTAGTAGGAGATAGCGACCATCTTGGGCCCCACTTTGCATATCAGTGATATTTATCACTAATGACATGCAAAGTGGGCGTGCCAAGATGTTAGCGACTGGAAACAGTCGCTAACATCGCTATCTCCTATTACCAACATTTGGAGATATTCGCGCTAAGCGCGAATATCTCCAAAAACTAACACCTGCCCTGAGCAGTTCTTAGCCATGTTATCCAATGGGAGGTGGATAACATGGCTAAGAGCATTAGCTCGGTAATGCATGAATATCGCTGACTTTTCAGCGATATTCATGCATTGCGGCCGTTTTTTATCGCATTTGCGATAAACCTTGATAACAGCAAGGTTTATCTGCGATAATTTCTGACGATGCTTAGCGTTAAAAAATTCGTTGCTAAGCATCGTTAGCGATAAATATCGCTTAACGTTGGTAATATGCCCCTATATTTGCACATTTTTCTTTAATCTGTAAAGATGGTGCAGAGAGATGGTGAGATGGTATGAGCAGAGACACACATAGTGCATGCAGAGACAGACATGATAGATTACATGTAACATCCTGGTCATGTGTCTAAGATCACACTGTGAGTCAAGCTTGATTTTAAATGAATCTGGGTGAATAATTTGCTTAGTTGATGTGTATAAAAATATGGGAATACATGTATTCTTGAAGTCAGTTAGGTTTTAGGATATGTACTAGTAGAGAATCTTAGGCAGCATGTCTGTCAGGCCTCTTAGTTCTCAAATAGGCTCTAAGCTGTGCAATAAAGATCCAGGGTGTGCTGTTGAAATGAAAAAGGAATGTTATGTCTTGCTTATATATATATGGTCTGTTTTTTTCCAGTAGAGACAGTGAGATAGTATGAGCACAGACACACATAGTGGAGGCAGAGACAGACATGGTAGATTACATATAACATCCTGGTCATGTGTCTAAGATCACACTGTGAGTCAAGCTTGATTTTAAATGTATCTGGGTGAATAATTTGCTTAGTTGATGTGTTTAAAAATATAGGAATACATGTATTCTTGAAGTCAGTTAGGCTTTAAGATATGTACTAGCAGAGAATCTTAGGCAGCATGTCTGTCAGGCCTCTTAGTTCCCAAATAGGCTCTAAGCTGTGCAGTAAAGATCCAGGGTGTGCTGTTGAAATGAAAAGGGAATGTTATGCCTTGCTTGTATATATATATATATATAGTCTGTTTTTTGCCAGTAGAGACAGTGAGATAGTATGAGCACAGGCACACCTAGTGCAAGCAGATACAGACATGGTAGATTACATGTAAAATCCTGGTGAAAAACTTTAAAAGTGCTCATTTTACTAAAACCTTTTATCACAGTCATTTCTTTAAGACAGAGAACTAAGCCCATGTTTTGAATATTAGACAGATTTGTTGGCATGAGCTGGAAGCCATTTTGTTTAGATGGCTCAGGCAGAGAGTGAGATTTCACACGGAAAGAGAGAGATAGCGCAGGGAGGAGATGCCACACACAAAGAAAGAGATGTGTCATGTGTCTCTTTGTGTGTGTCATCTCTCTGTTTGCGTGTGTCATCTCAATCTCTGTCAGCACGATCTCTCTCTTTGTGTCTGTCATCTCTATCTTTGTGTGTGACATCTCTCTCTTTGTGTTTGTCATCTCTCTCCTTGTGTGTGTCATCTCACTCAGTCCCTGCACCATCTCTCTCTTTGTGTGTGTCATTTCTCTGTTTGTATGTGTCATCTCATTCTGTGCCTGCCCCATCTCTCTCTTTGTGTGTGTCATCTCTCTCTTTGTGTTTGTCATCTCTCTCTTTGCATGTGTTTTCTCACTGTTTGCCTGCACCATCTCTCTCTTTGTGTGTGTCATCTCTCTGTTTGCGTGTGTCATCTCAATCTCTGTCTGCACGATCTCTCTCTTTGTGTGTGTCATTTCTCTCTTTGTGTGTGTCATTTCTCTCTTTGTGTGTGTCATCTCTCTCCTTGTATGTGTCATCTTACTCAGTCCCTGCACCATCTCTCTCTTTGTGTATGTTACTTTTCTCTTTGTGTGTGTCATCTCTCTCTTTGCCTGTGTCATCTGCCTCTAATCCAGCATTGAATCAAAGCATGAGAAACAATATAAAACAAACAAAGAGAGAGATGGTGCAGGGACTGAGTGAGATGACACACACAAAGAGAGAGATGGGGCAGAAACAGAGCGAGATGACACACGCAAAGAGAGAGATGGCGCAGGCAGAGAGTGAGATGGCACACGGAAAGAGAGAGATAGCGCAGGCAGAGAGCGTGATGACACACGCAAAGAGAGAGATGACACACAAAGAGAGAGATGACACACACAAAGAGAGAGATGGCCAGGCACAGAGTGAGATGACATACGCAAAGAAAGAGATGACACACACAAAAAGAGAGATGACAGACACAAAGAGAGAGATGGGGCAGGCACAGAGTGAGATGACACACGCAAAGAGAGAAATGACACACACAAAGAGAGAGATGGTGCAGGGACTGAGTGAGATGACACACACAAGGAGAGAGATGACACACACAAAGAGAGAGATGACACACACAAAGAGAGAGATGACACACACAAAGAGAGAGATGACACAGGCAGAGATTGAGATGACACACGCAAACAGAGAGATGACACACACAAAGAGAGAGATGGGGCAGAAACAGAGCGAGATGACACACGCAAAGAGAGAGATGGTGCAGGGAGAGAGTGAGATGGCACACGGAAAGAGAGAGATAGCACAGGCAGAGAGTGAGATGACACACGCAAGGAGAGAGATGACACACACAAAGAGAGAGATGGTGCAGGCAGAGAGTGAGATGACACACGGAAAGAGTGAGATGGTGCAGGCAGAGAGTGAGATTAATAATGAAACTGTACTGCACTGTTGCTGTGACACAGTTGCTGTGCTATAAACTTAGTTATTTTGTAAACTAGTGTTTATATCGTTTACTTATTGTAATTGCTATGTAGTATGTTAGTAGTGGTCTATAATATGTTATTTTTTCTTTACCACAGATTGTAATCATCTTTACAAAGATAAAAGAATATGCCGACGAAGGAAAGAAGAAGAAAAAGTTATAAACATGGTTTATTGTCCAAGAAAACACAATTAGAAGATTCATCCAAAACACAATCTTCAGTGGAAAAAAAAAAAGCTCCTGGTAAGCAAATAAAGGAGTTTTTTAGGAAATTAACGTAATGTAAAAAACATATCGATGTTGTTTCAAAGTAAAAAAATCATCTGTAAATATAAAGAAAAAGCAGAGCCCCCCAAAAAATGTTAGACCTGTAGAAGGAGATGATATTCTCTATAGTAATAGACGGAGAAATCAATGTATTGACATTCGTAGACGAATGTTTTATAACAGAATCGTTTTAAATTTATTAAAAAAAGGAAAGATTTATAAAAAGAAGACTGCTTTTTACAAGAAAAAAAAGTATAGTGAAGATTGTGGATCAGGCTTTTAAAGTGAAAAACAAATTATACGGTTAAGTAATCAATAGAATTCGTACACTAGATAAGGTAATCAATGTTTCGAAATCAAAATGTAAGTAGAAAAGAGTAATTAATCGGACACATTTTTTCAATGTTTTTTCTGGAGAATGGAAGCATAGTTCAAGTTGTGAACCATTTTTTAATGAAGAGAGTTACTTTCAGGATAATGATTTGGTGCATGCAGTTGACACCAGTGGTCGAGCATATGAGGTGAAGGACGGTTGTCTGGCTTAAAAAGAAAAGATTGGTCCTAGAAATGCACATGAGGTGTTAGCTGATGAAGTTTTAGGTAGATGTCCTAAGGCTCCAGTGTATACTTGGAATTGTAGTAGTATTTGTAGTGTGCGACAGGATTCAATTGATTTGTTCCTCAATTTCTTACGGACATATACTAAGAAAATTCTAAAACAAAAGATGAAGATGTTGCAAGAGTTAGATCCTTGCCGAGTGAGAGAAAAAACAGGTTTGCATGGGCATTCACTGGCTTGTCTTTCAAGAAAAGTATGTCAGAGTGTTTTTCACCATTTTAGGATGTTAGCAGTGCATCATAATAAAGTGAGGAAATTAGTGAGAAGGTTGTATTATGCAAAAAGTCCAGCACTTAAGTTAAAACGGTTAAACAGTGCTCTTTTGCATGGATCTGAATTAGATGTGAAGAACATTTGTGAAGAAATTGAGTTTTGTTATTTTGGTGAAAAAGAGGACAGTGCAGAAACTGATACAGTAATAGAAGGTAATGTGGAAGAGAATGTACAGATTTCAAGTACAGAAAAATGTGACCATGAAATTACAAAGTTTAAGGTCAATTCAAGTGAAAGGCCTAATTTTTCTTGTGTGTGTTGTCGACGAACTCATTATAAGAATCAGACTAGGTTAGTTGATTTATATGTAAAAAGTGAAATGGAAAATAATAATGAGTGGAAGGATTTTGCAACTTATTTGTTGGTATAAAATTGTTTTGATTTGGGTTCTGATCAACGTATTTGTAAATATTGTTATAATAAATTAAATGAAAACAGAATGCCTGCTAGAGCTGTTCATAATAATCTGGAGTTGGTAGACATTCTTTCTGAATTGATGGATTTAAATACCTATGAGTCGATTCTGATTCAATGTGTGCATCCTTTTCAGGCTATTGTTCGCATGGAGCCTAAGACAGGGAAATTGCCTCCTTCAGATTTACAGAGAAGATTAAAGGGAAGAGTTGTTTATTTGCCTCTAGATTTTAAGAAAAATATTGATACAATTGGTGTAGAAAAAGTAGAAGAGGAACCTCTGGTTATTCTAGTTAATGGTGTTCCAACAAAGAGTAAGAAAATCTGGCAAGAATTAGTGGATGTTAGGAAAGTCAAAAAGGCAACGTTGTATTTGGTAAAAAACAATCACTACAACAAAAATGTATATGTTTGAGAAGAGGAAACAACTTTAGAAGAGGACAGTGATTTCTCAGCTGGGCAAATTGAAAAAGTTGATGTCTCTAGAGGTGAAGAAATTTATGAACATTATAGTGTTCATCCTTTGCATTCAAAAGAAGTAATGGGGAATGCTATTGACTTGTTTCAAATGAAAGAAGCAAAAGGAAGTCCCATTAGTGTATGGGAAGAAAGTTTGGAAGCTTGTTGTTTTCCTCAGTTATTTCCAACAGGTCAAGGTGGACGATATGACGACCGACCTGTTCAAATTCCTGCATCTGAATACCGTACTTTAAGATTATATGCAGAAGATCCAAGGTTTCGTCAATGCATTCCATATTTGTTTCATCTACTGTTTGAGAGTTACTTGTCTGGACTTTCTTATGCAGTGAACCATATACTGAAAAGTGGAGTACATCTGCAAAATGTTTCGGCAAGGGACTTTATGGATAAAGTCAAACTGCAAGACAGTATTTTGGAATTTCACCTAATTAATCTCATGGCATTTCAGCGTGGTACTAAAGAGTATTGTTACCGTCGTAATGGGGAATTGAAATGTATGATAAGAAACTTAGGAACTCCTACATGGTTCCTCACTCTTAGCTGTGCTGAGTATGCTTGGGAAGACTTACTTCAATTTCTACGAGAGGCAAATGCAAACATTGAAAATATAGAATACAAGACACCTGGAGAACTGTGCTCTTTAGATCCAGTTAATGTATGCAGGAATTTCAATCATAGGTTTGAAGCTATGATGTCTTTTATCACAAACAAAAAAAATCCTCCACTTGGAGAGGTTTTGGATTTCCTTTGGAGAAAGGAGTATCAAGCAAGAGGTGCTGCTCACATACATATGCTGCTATGGATCAAAGATGCACCCAAATTTGGAACAGATTCGGATGACACAGTGATGAGTTTCATTGAACAGTATTCTACATGTGCTGTTCCGAAAAGTACAGAAGAAAACAATTTAAGACATCAAGTTTCACGCTTTCAAACCCTTCGTTGTGGAAAATACTGTCGTCGAAAGTTCAAATCCAAGGACAAGTTCTACACAAAATGTCGTTTTGGATATCCACGACCAGTAATATCTAAAGGAAGAGTGAACAATTTTATGTCTTCTCTGATACATACTGTAACAAGAAAATCACCGACAAATACATACAACTTAAGAAGAATTGAAGAGTCCAAATACATAAATAACTACAACCCAGTCATTTTGTCCATGTGGAATGCTAACATGGATATTCAATATGTTGCTGACAACTCTATTGCTGTGGCTCGATATGTGACGTCTTACATCAAAAAATCAGAAAAGATGGAACTGAAGGAAATGTGGGAGGAAATTTCACATGAAAAGAGTCTAAGTAAGAAATTGTACAGTTACAGTCTGAAGATGTTGTCGCATCGAGTAATTGGAGCATATGAATGTTCTGATCGGTTATCATCAGCAAGTCTATATGCCAAATCTAGAACAATCATTTGGGTGAGTCTTGGTCTTGCTGCAACACGAAACCGAGTTTTGAAATCTGTACAAGAAATTGAGTATTTGGCAGAGAAAGAACCAAACAGTACAGATATTTTTTTTTTTTTTAACAATTTTTATTTTTTTCCAGTGTAACAAACATACACGTTGACAATCAATACGACAATAGCACTATGAAGATTTAGATATACAGTTGCATACAGTCGGAGTTTTAAGATGCATTTTCATGTGTAATATATCGCCTTGCACTCTATCGTAATCAGCATCCCCCCCATTTCTGTCCTACTCCCCGTCCTCTTCTTCATCAGAGCTGGAAACATCTTCTTCCGGCAGTGGGTCACATATCTCTCCTCTATACACATTCCAAGAAGTCCACACCTTGTTCCATTTATGAGGATTAGCGCTAGTTACATATACCGCCCGTTCCGTTAACATTAGTATGTCCATGTTTCTGCTCCATTGTGCTAAGGTGGGCAGTTCTGAGGCGCCCCATTTTTGCGCTATGTCTCTTTTTGCGACCATGATGCCAATGTGCCCCATATTTGATCATACCTGGATAAGTCATTTGGATCCCAAATATTTAAAATACATTTACGTGGCTCTGGTATTAGGGAGACCTTAAGTGTTTGTGAGATAGTGCGCATCACTTGTCGCCAGTATTCGGTTATGAATGGGCATTCCCAGAGGGTATGGAATAGCGTACCCTCTTTGCCACAGCCACGAAGGCAGTAGGGATGCGGAGTTCTTTGCAGCTTGTGTAGTGTGGTTCTAGTGTAATATATCCGATGCAGGATTTTAAGCTGTACTAGCCTGAAGTTAGCCGAAATACCCACCTCCCTTGGGGACGCCAATGCTTCATTCCATTCCGTCTCGTCCATGTCGCCCAGCTCCTCCACCCACCTCTCTCGCAATTTCAGTGTTGGGTCCACTAGGTTATTAATCAACTTACGGTAGGTAAGTGAAGTTGCACTATTTTGCATGTAGTCAGTGAGTAACCTATCCTCTAACGGAGAGGATTCCGGGACGTCGATGTCTGCTGGTATTGCCTGTAATAGGGCGTGTCTGATCTGCACGTATCTGTAAGTTTCATTCGGTCCCAAGTCATATTGTTGCTGGAGTCGTGTGAACGGAATTACTGTCCCTCAGTCCCATAAGTCGCCCACCGTGGATATTCCGATGCTGTCCCATTGTGTAAACCCCTTACTTTGCCTTAGTTACCCTAGTGCCTTGGTGTCCCATAGTGGGGTGAGCTTAGTGAGTGTTCCCTTCCAACCCAATTTTGCCTGTGCCGTGTGCCAAAGCGTGGCCGTATGCTTCGTGGGTCCCATCAATTTTGCCGCCTGGCCTCTGTTATAGAGTACTGATAGCATGCTGTCTGTGCCTAACTGTGTCCTGTCGGCCCTGTAGGCTGGGTGGTCCGAGGCGCATGGATCCATTGGTTGATAAGTTTGAGTTGTGCAGCCCAATAGTACATCTGGAGGTTCGGTAGGGCAATCCCCACAGTACAGATATTTTGAAGACAAACATGTTGGATACATACTATCCAAATAGAAGTAGTCATCTTGAGAACATTTGTCTCTCTGAAGTTCTGCAAAGCTATACTTGTATGAGGAACATCACAGAAGATATCAATAAAGGAGTATATGCTGTAATTGGATGTGAAGGATGTCTGGTGAAACAAAGAAAAGGCCATTTGATTAATCATTGAAAATTGAGTTGCGAATCTCCTGACAAAAGGGAATTTTACTATTTAGCTCTTTTGCAACTCTTTAAGCCATGGCGTACAGAAGAGGAACTACTTGGAGATTTTCTCAGTTATGAAGATTCCTTCAATGGAACCAAGGATACCATAGAATGATTTGGAAAAAGAACTAAACGTTGAGCAGAAACAAATATATGACGAAGTCACAGAACAGATTGAGCATGGTTTATGTCATGAGAAAAAAGAGTGCTCATGTACGTCATTTATGCCTGTCCGACTGTACGTGAGTGGCAAAGCAGGAACTGGAAAAAGTTTTCTGATTAAAGCAATTGCAACTTATCTGCAGAAAAGAACGGAGTCATCGCTGTCTTGTGTTGTTACCGCTCCAACTGGGTTGGCAGCACACAACATTAAAGGGATTACTTTACATCGTTTATTGATGCTGCCAGTAGAGCATGATAATAAATTACAATACCACAAGCTATCTGGAGAAGCTTGTTGTGAAGTAAACAGAGTCCTGAAGAAAATGAAACTTCTTATCATTGATGAGGTAAGCATGGTATCAAATGTAATGCTTGCTTTTGTGCATATAAGAATGCAAGAAATTCTTAAAACAGAGTATGATGTGTTATTTGGAGGCAAACACATCATTGTTTTTGGAGATCTACTGCAGCTAATTCCAGTGAAAGGACAACCAGTGTTTAAAATGCTTACGCATGAAGATACCAGGAAGTACCTAGGAAGCATTGGAAATGTTAATATATGGTTAAATTTAAAATATGCAGAACTGCTTCAAAATATGCGTCAGTCAAAGGATGAAGATTATAAAAATATTTTACAAGATGTAAGAATTGGAAAAGTAAGTGAGCATGGCAAAGAAGCTTCACATGCACGATTAATTTCAAATTTGTTTCCAAACAAAAATATTCTCCCAGAGAATATTTTTAAGAAAATTGCTGAAAACGAATCTGTGATATGCTTGATGCCAACTCTGCAAGAATGTTCAATCTTCAACAACAAAGTGTTAAAGTTAGAAAATCAAGAGATTGTGAAACTGGAAGCTATTGATAAAATAGAGCATGAAGGAGCAACTATTATTTTGTCAGAAAAGTTTAAATCAAAATTAGATTCTTTAGAGAAGACAATATCTAAAACTGCTGGTTTGGAAAAGACTCTGTATGCATGTTTAAATTGTCGTATAATTTTACGACGGAATTTACATGTGGAAAGAGGTTTAGTAAATGGAGCAATGGGTCATGTTGTTGATTTTGTGAATTACCGAAATAGAGATGGAATTGAATTTTTAAAAATTAAATTTGATGGAATTGAAGAAGTACAAGAAATCAGTCGTTGTTCTGCTCGATTTTTGCTTGTGAAAGATTTATATGTCCGCCGAAAACAGTTTCCTGTTTCTTTGGCATATGCAGTGACTATTCATAAATCTCAAGGTTTAAGTGTAGATAGTGCTTTGGTGAATATTGGAAGTTCTGTGTTCAAGGAGGGTATGGCATATGTTGCTTTATCTCGAGTGAGAACTTTATCTGCATTGTACTTGATTGATTTTGATGAGACAAATACTAATGCAGATCTAAATTGTGTAAAAGAATATAATAGGTTAAGAAGAGAGTATGCTCCAAATTTACCTCAATATCCTCTATTTGAAAAGCGTGTGGTAAGCCGAAAAAGAAGAAATTAGAAAAATTGTAGTGAAGTTATAGCAAAAAGAAAAAAGTAGATGAACCAGTAATTGTAAGCAGAAAGGAAAAGGATTCAGTTAAAGATGTTGTTGGATTTCAGTTTGAAAACAATTCTGGTGTCAACTGCTATGCTAATGTAGTGGTTAATGTTGTTTTTTTTCTCCAAACTTTACAAGAACAGATTGTTGAAAATCGGGATCAAAGATTTTGTTGTTTGTTGAATTCTGTGTTTGAGAATTTGAAATGTTTTAGACATATGTTCTGGTCTAAATCAATTTTCACAGAATATTCAGCAAGATTGTCAGGAATTTCTAATGTATATGCTTGTTGTATTGCAAGATGAAGGTATAGATGTAGAAAATCTTTTTGGCCTTTCTTATAAATGGCAGCATAACTGCGACAATTGTTCCTTTTCAAGTACTACTACAATAGACACTGAAAGATTTATATATTTGACTTTACCAGACTGAAAATCAGTGTCTTTTAATAATCTAGTTAGAGAAGCAAATCAAAACATGGTCTGTACTCTATGTAAATCTGCAATGCTATCAACATTATTTATACAAAGATATGGACAGTATGTAATTTTAATGTTCCAACGATGTAGACCTGATGGAACTAAATTGACAACTTTAAGTAAAAATGTTGTGGCTTCTCAATTATCAATTTCAGGAAGAACCTTTCCAACTGCAGCAATTATTTACCATGATGATCCTTCGACAACATCAGGACATTACACAGCTTATTTAAAATGTCAAAAGTCTGGACTAATTGTAATAATACTCAATTGACTTTCAAACAACGTTTGCCTTCTGACTTACAAAATTCTTACCTAGTGTTCTTACAACCAAAATTTTAGGAAAGGTAATTGGCCTATGAAGATTGGAGCAGTTAATAAAACTTAGTCTGCTGTTCAAAATTACTTTGTAAATGAGAGTGATCAATATAATAAAAAACTTGTAGTTATCATAGAGGGAGTGTAAGGGTATCACATAGTGAGTGATATCAGTATTATAGGAAATGTTGATCATGAGTGAGCCAGAGGTGGAAATATAACTATTGTTACATGATGTAAAAGATGCTGGAGCTTTTCTTTCAGAAACTCGGGTAAATGGAAGTTTAAGAGTACAATTGAGTAATTTCCAAAGAAAAGGAATTTCCATATACTATTTGGCCTTGTGGAAAAGTAAGTGGATCAAAAATGAGTTAAGATATATTTTTTCTAAGTTTTACATTATTTATTGTAACGTTGTATGGGTTTTTTAAACACAATCATTTTGATTGTGGTTTTTTTTGCCCGCTGTGATATGATGAGTAGTATTGAACTCACTGTTTTAAGTGAAATTTAATATATTCTGAGAACAGCAAAAATAAACCATATAACATGTTGTACAAGTTATTTTGTATTTTGTATTTTGAAATATATATTATACTCCCCTTGTCTTACGCTCACTCACCTTTTTCCACCCTCTATCACCCCTCTTTACTCACCCTCACTGCCCTTCTCTCACTCTACTTCACCCCCATTCCCTTACTACACTTCCCTCACTACCGCTCATTCCCCATTCCTTCACTACCCTTTCCCTCTCTCCCCTCTACCACTTTCCAGCTCTCAGTCACTCTACTTCACTCCCCTTCCCCTTCTTTCCTTCCTTTGCTCCCTCAGTAATTCCCCTTCCCTCACTCACCTTACTCCACTTCACTCACTCCTTCTCTCACTCCCTTGGTCCTCTCACATCCTCACTCCCCTTCCCTCACTCTCTCACTCTTATCATCACTCTCTCCATCCCCTCACTTTGTTTATTTATTTATTTTAAGGTTTTATAGAGCGCGAACATGACCCGTGAGGGTATCAGAGCGCTTTACAGATACATAGAGTAATACAGGGTCACGGCAGGTCATAGCACAACAAAAAACAGGTAAAAATTATAAGGATTAGTACATAGGAGAGCTTTCAGAAAATCAGGGGGATGAAGGTGGGACAGGGTAGCAAACAGGTACTGTACCTTGGGGATAGGATAGGCTATACAGCAGGACAAACAAAATACAATGAACAAGAAAGGTAATGTACAAGGATGCAGGATAAGGCACTAGTCTCTCAGGTGGCTGAGTAAACGAGATTAGCCAAGGAATTTATCCATGAGAAAGGCCTTAGCCTCTTTTTTTAAAACGAGCAAAGGAAGGGATTATTCTAATGGCGGGAGGGAGGGCGTTCCATATTCGTGGTGCAGTTCCGGTGAAAGCCCGATTGTAGGTTTTTATTTTCCTAAGGCGTGCAGGCCGGAGTAGGAGGGCCTTGGTTGATCTTGACTTTCTGTTTCCTCCAGATAACACAAGCTTCTGTGCACTCCCCCTTCCCTTACACTCACTCCCTTTAACTCACCAACACTCCCTCATTTACCTTTCTATACTCCCTCACTTAGTCTCCTTCTCTCACTCCTTCCTTCACTACCTCTATGTCCTCACTCCCTCACTCCCCTTGTCTTATGCTCACTCGCCTTTATCCACCCTCTATCACTCCTCTTTCCTCAACCTCACTGCCCTTCTCTCACCCTCCCTGACCCCCGTTCCCTTACTCCACTTCCCTCACTTATCCTCATTCCCCATCCTTAACTCCCCGTTCCCTTTCTCTCCTCACGCACTCACATTTTCCCAGTCCCTCTGCTTCACTGCCCTTTCCCTTCTTTCCTTCCTTTGCTCCCTCAGTCATTCCCCTTCCCTCACTCACCTTACTCCACTTTACTCACTCCTTCTCTCACTCCCTCTGTCCTCTCACTTCCTCACTCCTCTTCCCTCACTCCCTCTCTGTTACCCTCACTCCCACTATCCCCTCACTCTCTCACGCCCCTTCACTCACCCTCACTCACCTTCCATCCCTCATTGTTGTGAATGCACCCTCACTCACTCCCCCTTCCCTGTCACTCACTCCCCTTTCCTTACTCCCTTTTCCTCCATTAGTTTTGATAACTCACATTCCTTTAGTATCTTACTCACCTTCAGTTCATTTCTCTCTCCCTCTCTTCCTCTCTGTCACTGAATCTATCCGCCTCATTATCCTCTTAGTAATTTGCTCCCCCTCTATTTCTTTTTCCCTCTCTCTGTCCTTCACCATTCCTTTGTTTCCCTTTCTGTGTCCTTCACTCCTACTTTATCTCTTAGTACCCTTTTATGACTTTTAATCTCCTGCCTTGTCTCTTGTATTTTGGAATATATATTATAAAAATTATAAGTCTTTTTTTCCCTCTTCCACAGATATTAATTTTATTAAAAATATGTCATTAAGTTTACATTACTTATAAGGTAAGTTTGACAAACAAAATTTACTTTCTCATCACTCTTTTCCTTAACCTCACTACTCTTCTCTCACCTACCCTCACCCCCGTTCCCTTACTCCGCTTCCCTCACTTATTCTCATTCCCCATGTTTACTCCCCTTTCCCTCACTCCCCTCCCACACTCACCTTCTTTCAGACCCCCTGCTTCACTTCCCTTCCCCTCTCGTCCCTTCCTTCGCTCCCTCACTGATTTTCCTTTCCTCTCTCACCGTACTCCACTTCACTCACTCCTTCTCTCAGTCCCTCTATCCTCTCACTTCCTCACTCCTCTTCCCTCACTCCCTCTATATTACCCTCACTCCCTCCTTTCCCTCACTCTGTGACTCATCCTTCACTCACCCTCACTCACCTTCCATCCCTCACTGTCATCAACTCACCCTCACTCACTCCCCTTCTGTCATTTGTTCCCTCAGTCACTTTCTACCCTTTATTCAGTCATTTTATCCATTCATTTATGCAGTGCACATTCATTGAAAAAAAGAATGAGAGAATATATAAGGAATATAGGGCTAGATGTAGGTAATAGCAAATTACCGAATGGTAAATACCGAATTTTACCGATTCGGTATTTACTAATCGGTAATTGCTATGTAGGAAAAAAAATCGGTAAAAATGCTGAATCAGTAAGATTCGGTAATTACCGATTCGGTAATTACCGAATCAGTATTTGCCATTGATTCCTATGGGCCTTGAAGCCTATAGGAATCAATAGCAAATACCGATTCGGTAATTACCGAATCGGTAAAAATACCGATTTTGCAAGGGGGACAGGGTGTCACTTTGACACCCTGTTGCACCCCTGTTTCTGGCTTGTGTGCCATGTGGCACACATTCATGCCCTAAGGGCATGTATGTGTGTGGCACACATACATGCCTTAAGGGCATGTAAGTGTGTCACATGGCACAGGTGTACATGCACAGATGTGCATGTACACAGGAATTCGTTATTTACCATGGAATAGTATTCCATGGTAAATAACGATTTAGTAAGGGCCTGTGGCACTGATTACAGTGCCACCTACATATTGATTTACAGAATCGGTAAATTTACCGATTCGGTATTTTACCAATTCTGTAAAGTTACCGAATCGGTAAATTTACCGATTCTGTTAATCAAAGGCCCCCTACATTACAAAACCCAAATACCGGTCGGTAACAGCCGAAATCGGCCGTTACCGACCGGTATTTGGTGTCCTACATCTGGCGCATAGCTCTTTTTGGAGAATTGGAGGTAGTTCTAGAACTTTTTCTTTTCTTCTTTTTTGTTTTTATATTTTTTTTATACTTTTTCAGAATGATTTTATACTTTTTTGGGGTTTTTTGGGGGAGAAAAACTAAACCAGGGAATCCAAAACTGCTCAAGAGGAGCAAAAAAAAGGGGAAAAATTAGTGGTGGGTGGAGCAGCGGTGTTCTTGTTTTCTGCGAACAATAAGTTCGACGCTCTGCTCCCCATAGAAAATCAATTCATCGCAGTCCTTGCACAGAAATTTCAGACCTGCAAAGATCGGCTGCACGTTGGGTATTAATCTTCCACCTTGTCTACCAGAAGGTGTTGCTCCACCAGTCGAGGTGCTGCCGCCATCTGTCGGGGGATTGCGTGCCAGGTCCCTGACACTCTCCTTCGCATAGTTGTTGGGGTGTCTCCTCTCAACATGCCTGATTAAAGTGGCATTGCCAAAGCTGTATTTTTTGGTTCGGTCACCACGTGACAAGGTGGTGCCACATATTTTGCAGCACACCTTCGCCGCATTCACCTTCTTTTCACCTTCGGGGAAGGTAAAAAATTTCCAAATGAAATGATCTTTAACTTTGCGCCGAGGAGGGTCCTCTGGCACAAACTCTTCATCAGAGTCACTGGAGGTTGTCTGTCTTCCAGCCATTCTTCAGAAAAAGACAAGATGCTGCAGAAGAACCAGGGAACAGCTCTTGCTCTCTCCAAATTGAGGGAAATGGGTGGGGGCTTTCAATATTTGGAAAAAAAACTGTTATGAACCAATGAAAAGTATTGTTTTAAGGTCACATGCTTGACACGCCTACGCTATGTGCTCCGGAGCACTTACGTGGGCGCTTACGCGGCACGTACGTAGGCGCTTCCGGAGGCGCTTACGCGGCGCGTTACAATGACGTTTTACTAGATTTTCGGAAATGTGTTTAAAGTTAAAATACGGTCATTAAAAACTCAAAAATAGTACTTTTATGAGTATGCCACTGAATGTCCTGCATTATTATTTACTTTAAATACATAATTATATTTTTTTCGCTCGCCGGAATAGCGCTTACGCTACGTGTACGGGTGCGTTTACTGGTACGCGCACCCTGAGCACTCCGGAGTTAAAAAATAAAAAAATAAAACATAGGAAAAATACATTGAAAAATTAATATTACAGAAATATAGAATATTTGAATAATTTATTTTTATTTAATAATAATTAATAGCTATAAAAAATAGCTATTAAAAAAACGTAATAATTCACTTTAAAAACCGTAGGTTTCAAACTCGTTATAGTTACGAATTAGCTTTTAAAAAACCTTTGAAATTCACTGAAAAAACCATAGGTTTAACACTCGTTATAGTTAGGAATTAGCATTTAAAAAACCTTTGAAATTCACTGAAAAAACCATAGGTTTCACACCAGTTATAGTTAGCTGAACATTTTACTCATACAAAACCATTGAAATTCCCACGTTATAGTTAATTGGACTCACTATAACTCGCGCACCCGCAATCCAATGCTGATAATGTCACATATTACATCATTCATGACATGGTCAGTGACATCACTGATGACATCACTGATGACATCTCAAATGACATCACTGATGACATCACTGATGACATCTCAAATGACATCACTGATGACATCCCTGATGACATCATTCATGTGATAATAGATGCACCTCCTCACACTTTAATCTAACCCAGTGTTAAATACAGACTACCATTCTTGAAACCATTGACACACCAATACCAGTTACTACATATGCACTCACTGATTCCTAAGTCTACACACACATCCACTCATTCACCCATACAATCACTCATACATACAGTCACTCATCAATACAACACTATCATATGCACTCAAACACCCATATAGACACTCACACACTGCCACTCATCCATGGAGTTACTCACACACATAGTCAGTCATGCAAAGAATCAATCATACTCCCATTTCCTCATCTATACAGTTATACACACAAAACCTTACTTATTCAAACATATACTAACACATACTTACTCTCTTTTACAATCACTGATACAAGTACACATTGATCCATACAGCCACTTACGCCATCACAGGCTCTCATGTATAGTCATTTATATATGCCAACTCTCACATGCACTGTGTTTTACATATGTACTTACTTAGACATGTAGCACTGAGATATCCATTCACTCACCAACACACCCATGCACACAGTCAACCGCCCATACAGCTATTTCCATATGCTTTCTTGAACCCATACACCAAGTGAATCAACTGCTCACACATCTATGCACAGAGTCACACACCTCCCAGCCGCCCACACACACACTCAGCCTCACATACAAATACTTGGGCAACCAATCAATAACCCATATAGCCACTCATATAGCTACTGATCAACACATGCAGCAGCTTACACAACAACAGACATAATGATGCACACATTCAGACAGTTTAGTCACTAACCCATGTATTCAGTAAGACACATTTAATCACTCACTCATACAGTCAGTCACGCACCTACTAAATCCTTCATCCAGACACTTATACATCCACTCATTCTTCAATATGTAAAACATATTTAAACTTTACAGGAACACACATTCACTGGATGATGTCATCAGTGATGTCATCAGTGATGTCATTTGAGATGTCATCAGTGATGTCATCAGTGATGTCATTTGAGATGTCCTCAATGATGTCATCAGTGATGTCACTGACCATGTCATGAATGATGTAATATGTGACATCATCAGCAGTGGATTGCGGGCGTGCGAGTTATAGTGAGTCCAACTAACTATAACGTGGGAATTTCAATGGTTTTGTATGATTAAAATGTTCAACTAACTATAACTGGAGTGAAACCTATGGTTTTTTCAGTGAATTTCAAAGGTTTCTTAAATGCTAATTCCTAAATATAACGAGTGATAAACCTATGGTTTTTTCAGTGAATACATATATATATATATATATATATATCCACACCACTTCCCACTCAAAGAATGGGACCGACACATGCTCCGAGGTTCAGGTAAAATTTATTTGCTTCTTTCAGGCCAAGGTCAAATGTCCTGTTAAAAGGTGAAACGCTGGGCAGACGCGTTTCAGCCTGTCAGCTTTCCTCAGTGCCCATTTCACCATAGATGATGTTACACTTGGGGGCTTACATTTAAAGATGAAGTCATCGTTTGCTGATTGGTGCAAACAAAGTTGCCCGCCCACCACAACCTCCAGCCGTAACAGTTCCGCGTCACTCCATGCCGGGTTTTGTGCTCTCCTCGCTGGTGAATGCTGGTACAGTGAGCAGCAATGTTCAAACACACAGTGGTGTCCCAGTCTCTGCTGGCCTTGAGAGGAACTTTATTTTCCGGCAGGGTCCGCAGGAAGCAGAGATGTTCAAATTACACCCGAACCTCTTCAAGCAGCATACAGCTGCTCCTTTTCTCCCCGGAATGGCCACACAACTACAGTGAGTGATCAGGACCCTCCAGGGGGGCGACGTGCTGTGCTTTCTTCCACTCTACCACTCAGCGCAGGTTTATGCACGTAGCTCCAGACCGAAAGGGCGTGCCGGTAAAGACGGTGCCTGCAAACCGTCTCACATCTCCACACCACTTCCCACTCAAAGAATGGGATCGACACATGCTCCGAGGTTCAGGTAAAATTTATTTGCTTCTTTCAGGCCAAGGTCAAATGTCCTGTTAAAAGGTGAAACGCTGGGCAGACGCGTTTCAGCCTGTCAGCTTTCCTCAGTGCCCATTTCACCATAGATGATGTTACACTTGGGGGCTTACATTTAAAGATGAAGTCATCGTTTGCTGATTGGTGCAAACAAAGTTGCCCGCCCACCACAACCTCCAGCCGTAACAGTTCCGCGTCACTCCATGCCGGGTTTTGTGCTCTCCTCGCTGGTGAATGCTGGTAAAGTGAGCAGCAATGTTCAAACACACAGTGGTGTCCCAGTCTCTGCTGGCCTTGAGAGGAACTTTATTTTCCGGCAGGGTCCGCAGGAAGCAGAGATGTTCAAATTACACCCGAACCTCTTCAAGCAGCATACAGCTGCTCCTTTTCTCCCCGGAATGGCCACACAACTACAGTGAGTGATCAGGACCCTCCAGGGGGGCGACGTGCTGTGCTTTCTTCCACTCTACCACTCAGCGCAGGTTTATGCACGTAGCTCCAGACCGAAAGGGCGTGCCGGTAAAGACGGTGCCTGCAAACCATCTCACATCTCCACACCACTTCCCACTCAAAGAATGGGACCGACACATGCTCCGAGGTTCAGGTAAAATTTATTTACTTCTTTCAGGCCAAGGTCAAATGTCCTGTTAAAAGGTGAAACGCTGGGCAGACGCGTTTCAGCCTGACAGCTTTCCTCAGTGCCCATTTCACCATAGATGATGTTACACTTGGGGGCTTACATTTAAAGATGAAGTCATCGTTTGCTGATTGGTGCAAACAAAGTTGCCCGCCCACCACAACCTCCAGCCGTAACAGTTCCGCGTCACTCCATGCCGGGTTTTGTCCTCTCCTCGCTGGTGAATGCTGGTACAGTGAGCAGCAATGTTCAAACACACAGTGGTGTCCCAGTCTCTGCTGGCCTTGAGAGGAACTTTATTTTCCGGCAGGGTCCGCAGGAAGCAGAGATGTTCAAATTACACCCGAACCTCTTCAAGCAGCATACAGCTGCTCCTTTTCTACCCGGAATGGCCACACAACTACAGTGAGTGATCAGGACCCTCCAGGGGGGCGACGTGCTGTGCTTTCTTCCACTCTACCACTCAGCGCAGGTTTATGCACGTAGCTCCAGACCGAAAGGGCGTGCCGGTAAAGACGGTGCCTGCAAACCGTCTCACATCTCCACACCACTTCCCACTCAAAGAATGGGACCGACACATGCTCCCAGGTTCAGGTAAAATGTATTTGCTTCTTTCAGGCCAAGGTCAAATGTCCTGTTAAAAGGTGAAACGCTGGGCAGACGCGTTTCAGCCTGTCAGCTTTCCTCAGTGCCCATTTCACCATAGATGATGTTACACTTGGGGGCTTACATTTAAAGATGAAGTCATCGTTTGCTGATTGGTGCAAACAAAGTTGCCCGCCCACCACAACCTCCAGCCGTAACAGTTCCGCGTCACTCCATGCCGGGTTTTGTGCTCTCCTCGCTGGTGAATGCTGGTAAAGTGAGCAGCAATGTTCAAACACACAGTGGTGTCCCAGTCTCTGCTGGCCTTGAGAGGAACTTTATTTTCCTGCAGGGTCCGCAGGAAGCAGAGATGTTCAAATTACACCCGAACCTCTTCAAGCAGCATACAGCTGCTCCTTTTCTCCCCGGAATGGCCACACAACTACAGTGAGTGATCAGGACCCTCCAGGGGGGCGACGTGCTGTGCTTTCTTCCACTCTACCACTCAGCGCAGGTTTATGCACGTAGCTCCAGACCGAAAGGGCGTGCCGGTAAAGACGGTGCCTGCAAACCATCTCACATCTCCACACCACTTCCCACTCAAAGAATGGGACCGACACATGCTCCGAGGTTCAGGTAAAATTTATTTGCTTCTTTCAGGCCAAGGTCAAATGTCCTGTTAAAAGGTGAAACGCTGGGCAGACGCGTTTCAGCCTGTCAGCTTTCCTCAGTGCCCATTTCACCATAGATGATGTTACACTTGGGGGCTTACATTTAAAGATGAAGTCATCGTTTGCTGATTGGTGCAAACAAAGTTGCCCGCCCACCACAACCTCCAGCCGTAACAGTTCCGCGTCACTCCATGCCGGGTTTTGTGCTCTCCTCGCTGGTGAATGCTGGTACAGTGAGCAGCAATGTTCAAACACACAGTGGTGTCCCAGTCTCTGCTGGCCTTGAGAGGAACTTTATTTTCCGACAGGGTCCGCGGTCGCCAGTAGGTATATATAGTTAGGATTTTTTCTCTATGGGATTTTTGAAAATTCTATGTCTAATAACTTTGGCGTTTGTGGACGGAATTGGCTGAAATTTTCAGGAAAATGGCACATTTTGTTTCTGAGCAGCCCCTGAAAATTTGGGGGGGTTCGTCAAGGGGGGGCCGAGAAAAAAGGGGGGTCCCAAAACGCGTTTTTCCAATGTTAATTTCCATAGGGCGGTTGGCCTCACTTTTAGCCCGAACGGCTGAATGGATTTGCACGAAACTTGGCAAAATTGTAGGGACTGGTAGCCCGATGTGCCTTTGCTAGGTCTCAATATATGTGCTCCAGTGGATTTTGAGAAATTAACGTTAAAAAAAAGATATATATCTGTAACAGCGGACCGGGCAGCGCTCCAGTTCGCGTACTTTTCACGTAACGGAGCTTTGTGAAGCGAAGCTGATTGGTTCTCCGGCGTCTGTAAACATTCCAAACAGTCCGTAGCGGCCGCCATCTTGTCTCTCGGTAGGATCGAGAGACAAGAGGAGGCCAAAGCGAAGGGGCAAATGACCATAAGGGGGCATAGTAGATCCTCCCTGACCCCCTAGGTTTGATGTGGAGGTTTTAAAAGGGCCCCGCGGGGCAAAAAAAAAAAAAAAATAATAATCGAACGGCTGAATGGATTTGCACGAAACTTGGCAAAATTGTAGGGACTGGTAGCCCGATGTGCCTTTGCTAGGTCTCAATATATGTGCTCCAGTGGATTTTGAGAAATTAACGTTCAAAAAAAGATATATATCTGTAACAGCGCTCCGGGCAGCGCTCCACTTCGCGTACTTTTCGCGTTACGGAGCTTTGTGAAGCGAAGCTGATTGGTTCTCCGGCGTCTGTAAACATTCCAAACAGTCCGTAGCGGCCGCCTTCTTGTCTCTCGGTAGGATCGAGAGACAAGAGGAGGCCAAAGCGAAGGGGCAAATGACCATAAGGGGGCATAGTAGATCCTCCCTGACCCCATAGGTTTGATGTGGAGGCTTTAAAAGGGCTCCGCGGGGCAAAAATCTTTTTTAAAAAAAATCGTTTTTTTGGTGGGGTGCGCCCGGTTAGCGTAACGGGAAGCGGACTGGGGAGCGTACTACAAGGAAAGAAGAATGATTGACTTTTAACTTATTGTATGTTTTTTTTTTTCAAAACCGTGTTTATTAAGAGTTCAATCAAGATTCAGGACAGCCCTCCACAGTCAGGAGGAGACTGTCAACAGCACAGACAGAGAAAGGCATGGTAGTGAACTCAGAGTTTTATGGAAACAAAAGGGGGCACGCCCCTAAACCCCCCAGCCCACCCATCCCCAACAGCATCCCCCAACACCCCTTCCGACTACCCACCCCTTATCCCACCCTAACCCAGTGCACGTGATCGCTAGTCAGCAACAGGAGACGGAAGCAATGTCAGAGTTGGCTAATAGCCTAGGGCCCGGGGTCCACATCAAGGGCCAGCACATCATCAATGTCAGCTGGGGGATCGAGGTCCAGATCCCTGTAGTCTGCCCACCGCTTCCAGATCTTATAGTGTTTCCGGGGGCACCCCCTGGCCTCAAACACGGGTAATTCTAAACCCATCAGATAGTCTAAACCTGCCTTCCACGCACTCAGGGGGGGGGCACGTTCGCACTTCCATGCTTGGGCCAGGTCACGCTTAGCCACCACGAGTCCCAACAGCAGTAGGTGGCGCTTGTAAATGTTACCCCCAACATTTTCCAGAATATGAAGGAGACCCAGCCTAGGGGTACGGGGAACATCCCACCCCAGCACTTCCGACAGGCAGTCCCACACACCCGCCCAGAATCGGGTCAGCCTCTCACAGGACCACACGGTATGGAAAAGTGTCCCCCTCTCAGCACCACACCTCAGACATTCAGGGGCAGCTATGAGGCCCGCACGCCACAGCCGCTCCCTAGTATAATAGGCCCTATGGAGGTATTTAAATTGAATGAACCGAAGACGGACGGCTATAGCTGCACACCGAGGGGATTCGAGGGCCTCCCGCCAGTCGTCATCATCCAAGGGGCCAACATCACTCTCCCAGGAGGCCTTCAAAGTCGAAAGGGAGGGGGAGCAGTTGACGACCAGGGAGCGGTATATCTGAGAGACTTTCTTGTCGCCCAGGTCGCCCATAAACAATTTAGCCTCAATGGGACTAAAGTCGGGGAGCTGTTCCAACCCCACTAGGCTGGGGCCAAGGGCATGTCGGAACTGAAGATAGCGAAAGAATTGGGACCTGGACAAATTATACTCGGAGCTAAGGTCCTGAAAGGACTTAAGCGTGGTTCCGTTGAGAACATTACCGAGGGACGAAATCCCGATCGCGTCCCAGCCGCCGAACCCGGACAAGGAGGCCAGCTCTGGTAGTAGACCGTTATGCCACAGTGGCGTCTCGGCCGTCAGCCTGCCCCACCACCCCATGCGGCGCAGAGCCTGCCGCCAGATCGCGAAGACCACCTGGGTGACCCTTGGCAAGGCCCTCCTCCGCCTGGCCGAGTACAGCAGAGTGTGGAGAGTGGCACCGCCCATCAAGGAGTGTTCCAGTGCATAGGCCGGATCGCTACGATCCCCATACCACCACTCGTTGAGCACTAGAAGGTGGGAGGCCTGGTAATACGATAGCAGATCCGCGGACGCCAAGCCGCCACAGTAGGTAGAGAGGAAGCAGGTACGCAGTGCCACCCTAGAGGCACCCCCGGCCCACAGAAATCTGCCCAGCACCGAGTTGACACCACGGAACCACTGCGGGTCTATTTTATACGGGTGATTCTGTAGTTGGTAAAGGAGCCGAGGCAGGGCCACCATTTTGAAAATAGCCGACCGGCCATAGATATTGAGGGGCATACGCGTCCAGGTCTTAACATCAACCTGGACCCTGTCCCACACCGGCTGGACGTTACGATCCCATGCCACAGCAGGCGAGGCCGAGAGGTGAACGCCCAGGTACTTCATGCCGTCGACCGCCACCTGAAGAGACGCAGCCCACTGGCAACTCACCGAGGCACCCCCCAGAATCCACAGGGTTGACTTGCGAGGGTTAAGAAAGAGCCCCGACGTCTGGCCGAACTCCCGCATTATGTCAAGAACACGAGGTCCTGTACGGTGTAAATCGGTCATGAAAAAGAGCACGTCGTCCGCATACAGGGCAATGCGGTCCGAGTGGCCCGACCCCCACACAAAGCCCCGATAGAGCGCGTCCTGGCGCACTCGGGCGGCCATGGGTTCCATGGCTAGCGCGAAGAGGTACGGGGAGAGGGGGCACCCCTGACGAGTGCCCCTGGCCACGGGGAATCGCGCGGAAATCGCCCCAGAGACGCGCACAGAAGCGGTGATATCGGTATAGAGTAGCTTTACATAGGAGACGAAAACCGGACCCAGGTTCAGTAGTGGCAGGAGGGTAAGGAGGTAGGCCCAGCTGACCGAGTCAAAGGCACTATCTATGTCAGCCAACAACAGCGCCGCCTGGTCCCCAGTCGTCCCAATCGCGTCAATCGCCGCCTGCGCCCGCCGAATGTTGTGTCGCGTCGCCCGGTGCGGCATGAATCCCGCCTGATCCGGGTGGACAAGGGCCGATATGTGGGGAAGCAGGCGATTCGCAAGTGCCTTGGCCAGGAGTTTGGCTTCAAAATTAATAAGGGAGATGGGTCGGTAGGACTCGTGGCGCTCGGGGGGTCTGCCCGGCTTTTGAAACACCACAATCTCGGCGTGACGCCAGTCCGGGGGGAGGCTACCCCGCTCCCGAGCCAGTTCCAGAGCCCGCCCGTAATGCGGCCCAAGCTGCAGGTGGAATTTCCGGTAAAATTCACTGGGGAACCCACTAGGCCCAGGTGCTTTACCCGTATTGAGTTGACCCAGCGCGTCACCCAATTCCTCAGCTGTCAGGGGGAGATCCAGGGCATCGCGGACCTCGTCAGGTACCGCTTGCGGGCGAACCGCCGCGAGGTAAGCCTCAATGCCATCGGGGGAGAGGTCCTCACGAGGGGCATACTGACGCTCGTAGTAGCGCGCGAAGCTCGCAGCAAGGATCGAAGGGTCCGTTATTGCCACCCCCGCGCCGTCGACCAGCCCCGGTAAAGTGATCGGCTGAAAAGTCTGCTGACACAACCGGTGGAGCATGGTGCAGGACTTGTCGCCCCACTGGTACACCCTACTACGCGTAGCCAGCCACGCTT
This sequence comes from Lissotriton helveticus, assembly GCF_964261635.1. Lineage (NCBI taxonomy): Eukaryota > Metazoa > Chordata > Amphibia > Caudata > Salamandridae > Lissotriton > Lissotriton helveticus. The sequence goes on along the minus strand of NC_136069.1, from coordinate 1,374,462,087 downwards.
GGCGGGCCTCATCCAACAAGACCGAGGAGTAAGACCGTTGTGCTTGTAACAGCAGCCGCAACGTCATATCATCGGCCGCCTCCCTGTGTCGTGCCTCACGCCTTTCCACACTCTCCGCCGCAGTGGCAATATTTTCTTGTCGGGTCCGGCGGGCAGAAGCGCACCAGGCAATATCGACAGCCCTCATGGCGGGTTTCATGGCTTCCCACACTGTCACTGCATCAACCTCATCCGTCAGATTGTCCCGCCAATAGTGGGCGATCGCACTGCGCAGGTGCCGAGAATAGCCCGGTTGCTGCAGGTGCCATGTAGACATCCGCCACCTGAATGGTTGGCGCGCCTTGCAAAGGTCAATTTGAACCGCCACAGGGGAGTGGTCGGACAGCCCGCGAGGTCGGATCGCCGCCCCCTTTACTCTATCAAGGAAAGTCCCCGGTACAAATACACAGTCTAAGCGTGAAAGGGAGCCATGCACAGCAGACACATAGGTGTATTCTCGTCTCTCTGCATGAAGGTGTCTCCACACATCCACCCATCCAAGGCCATCAATCATTGCACTCAGCTTCGTAGGCGAGGCCGCAGCCGCGACCCCCTGCCTCCTCTGCCTGTCCAGAGCCACATCCAACACGTCGTTCCAGTCGCCACCAATCACCGCCAGAGAACGGGGAAGTTCGGCCCACAGGGTAAACAGTCGCTCCGCAAGGGCCCACTGCAGCGGGGGAGGGGCATACACACTACCAAGGATTACGGGCTCCACACCAATCTTCCCTTGCACAAACACAAACCGGCCCTGCGGATCGAGCCACTGACGCTCATGGGTATAAGCTAGTCGTTTATGAACCAGGATAGCCACCCCCCTCGAGCCCCTGGCAAACCCTGCATGAAACACCTGGTGGAAGCCAAACCTCTGTAGGCTCAGAGCCTTCGTACCCAGCATGTGCGTTTCCTGGAGGAGGAGCACGTCAGCCAGGTCCCTTTTTGCCCAGCGGAGCACAGCCCCCCGTTTGATCTTGTCCAGGAGCCCCCGGACATTCCAACTCAGTACGCGCATGAGAGCAGTAGATGGCACAAGTCGTGGGGCGTCAGCCATTGTCCCAATGGGTCCGTGTCCACAATCCCCGCAACCCAACCCAAACTCCCAGCCCACCAGCCGCCGACAGCATACGAAACACGTGCATCCCACAGAACACATTCCCAACCCCCGCTACCCCACTAGTCCCAACCCAACCCCCCAACAACCAAACACCCCAGAACCCCCCTCCCCCACCCCAATACCTCAAGAAACAATGAAGCATCTGTCGCGGTATACGGTACTTCAGACCCAAAACACAGCGTCTAAAGCCAGTCATACCAATGGATCCCAATTAGACCCCCCTTAAAACCAACCAGGCACACTCCCAGAACCACCCCCCAACCCCATCCGGAGGAGGCGGCCCATAAAGTGCACCCCGAACCCACTCCAGGGAAACAGCAACATCAGTAGTAAGGCACCACAAACCAAGGGGTGTCGGACCGCAAGCGTCCACACCCCCACCAGGAAAGGAGTCAATACTGCACCAGTCAACGGCTGCTCCATCGGCCAGAGTTCAGCAGCCACGGGGTAGGGACATCGACGAGAGGCCGCCAGCAGGTAGCCCCGGCCTGCGACAATCCTGAATCTTCGCCAGGCTATTCTGTGTCAGGTTGTGTGTCCCCCAGCAAGGGATCCCGGGACAGGGACCTCCGTCGGGAGCGGGATTTGCGATGGCGTTTCCCCTTGGCAGGCGGGTCGCTCCGGTCCGTCGAGGAGCCACGTGGCGACCCGGAGTGCAACCCCGGCTGGACGTGCGGGCGAATCCTGACAGTTTCATCAGTCCAATTGAAGACGGCCTCTGGTGTATCGAAGAAGAGAGTCTTTGAGTTGAAGACCACCCTGAGGCGAGCCGGGTATAGCAGCGAATACTGGATCTTGAGACCTCGCAACTTGGCCTTTGCCTCCAGAAAGGAATGCCTCTGCTGGTGGACCAGTTTGGTGTAATCAGGGAATATCATAATCTTGTGGTTGTCATAGAGCAGCGTGTCCTTGAGCCGCGCTTCCCGGAGGATAACATCCCTGTCGTGAAAGTTAAGGAGCCTTGCAATGATCGGGCGAGGTCGCTCCCCAACCGGCGGTTTCTGCGTCAAGGTGCGATGCGCGCGCTCCACCACAAAGCAGCTCGACAGGGCGTCCGGGGGCAGCCAGCTCTCCAGCCACCGAGACAGGAAGACATCCACGGGCCCTTTCTCACAGTCCTCCGGAAAGCCAACAAAGCGCAGGTTGTTCCGTCGCGCCCGCCCCTCGGCATCTTCCACCCGCAGTGCCAGGCCACGTTGAGTCTGTTCCATGTCGGCAATCTTCTTCTTAAGGACGCCAACATCACCCTCTACTGTCGTGACCCTGGTCTCCGTCTCCGTTATGCGAGCGACTGCGTTGCGGAGGTCCTGGCGCAGAAGCATCACATCGGCTCCCACCGCTCCAATTTTCGCATCTAACATATCACGGGACTGATTGATGGCCGTCAGCAGCGCCGCGTTGTCCGGTCCAGTACTCTGGCCCCCACTAGCCGCTCCAGCACTTCCACCAGGGCCGGTAAATTTGTCGATTGGCCCAGTCTTTGTGGCGGCCGTGCCCCTGGTCATGGCGGCGGCGGCAGAGGCGATCCACCAGTAGCACGCACCTGTAGGGGGGTCGCACCGCTCGAGGGTCCCCCACTCAGGCCCCAGCCGGGGCGGCCGAAGCACACCAGTCCACTCAGGATCTCGCCGTCGCCGAGCCGTCTGTCACAGGGAGGGGACTCAAGTCGTGCAGCCCCGCCAGATCCCAGCGCATGGAAGCCTCTCCCCAGGTGTCCGACACCTCCAATCTATGCCAGTGGGACCAGCGAGCCCCAATGTACGCAGGGGCACAATGTCCTGCACCTGCTCCTGCGCAGCTCGGCGGTCCCCACAGCGGGCCGGCGCCCGGGCCACACCGATCTCACCGGCACCCCCGGCTCGTCACGGGCACTGGCCGCCCCCGCCCGACTCGGTCCACGAGGGCGGAGGGTGCAGCGCGCACCGACGGCCTGGCACCGCGGGTGGCCGCAGTGAAGAGCGCCGTGCCCGCCGGCAGCAGAATGCGCCAAAGGATGCAGGGCGCTGCAGGCGCCAACAGCGGAGGGTCCCAGGATCAAAGGGTCCACGATGTGCGGGGGCCGCCAAACTCGAGGCCCCGGCTCCGCCGAGGTCAGGAAGGCCGCAGCTCCACCAGGGCACCCACAGAGGCACGGGCCCCACCGCCGGCAGTGTGGGAAGAGATAGGGCACTCCTCAATGGGCCGCCGGTAGTGGGTAGCCCCGGAGCGCCGTCTGGGAGCGGCGCCGTCTGCCCCGGGTCCGGCCCGGGCACGCCAAAATTGAGGCCCCGGCCTGTCCGGCGGGCACCAGGCCGCTCGCTTCACCCACTCGCCTCTTCGCGCCAGATGGACTCCGCGCTTCGTGTCGGGCACCGGACGGCTCCCAGCGACGTCCGCTCGGGTCTCCTCGGTCGTGGCACACTCCGTAGGGTTCAGGGACCAGGATAATGCCAGGATAAGTGTCGGGCCGGCGGGAGCTCTAGCAAGCCACGTCCGCCATGATCGCCCGCTAAGCCACGCCCCCCAACTTATTGTATGTTTATAGACTTTTTTTTTACTTTTTTTTCTGCTGAGTGACGTCTCGGCCTATCTCCACGGGATGCAGTCCCTACCATCTCGGCGTTTAAGCCCAGGGGGACCGGTAGTGTGGGAGAGATAACGGGGCATATTATCAAGGGGGTTTATCTCCGCTTTTTTGGCTTTAAAAGCCAAGAAAGCGGAGATAAAATTATCTCCGTATTACCTAGCTGTCGCTAACACCAGTTAGCGACCGCTAGTAGGAGATAGCGACCATCTTGGGCCCCACTTTGCATGTCAGTGATATTTATCACTAATGACATGCAAAGTGGGCATGCCAAGATGTTAGCGACTGGAAACAGTCGCTAACATCGCTATCTCCTATTACCAACTTTTGGAGATATTCGCGCTAAGCGCGAATATCTCCAAAAAGTAACACCTGCCCTGAGCAGTTCTTAGCCATGTTATCCAATGGGAGGTGGATAACATGGCTAAGAGCATTAGGTCGGTAATGCATGAATATCGCTGACTTTTCAGCGATATTAATGCATTGCGGCCGTTTTTTATCGCATTTGCGATAAACCTTGATAATAGCAAGGTTTATCTGCGATAATTTCTGACGATGCTTAGCGGTAAAAAATGTGTTGCTAAGCATCGTTAGGGATAAATATCGCTTAACTTTGGTAATATGCCCCAACGTCTGTTAACGTTCGAATCGAAGGAAATCAGGAAGTGTTGAAAAACATTGTCTGCGCCATCTTGCCTTTTTTCAAATGCCACACTTTTGTCGTGCACGGCAGCCATTTTAGAGTCCTTGACCAGACCCACTCTCTGCACGCTGTCGATCCTTAGCATGGCTCCCCACCCTCGCAAGCATCTCCCCCAGGCACTGGTCACCCCCGCTCTCTGTCTTATGCATGGGCAATAAACCTCCCCCCATCTGCGCTGCTCTTCCCTGAGAATCACACCCTGTGCCCGCCCGACACCTCCCTTTCGCCCTATTCACTACCGCACCCTCTGACACTCCTCTTCCACTGTGTCCGATTGTCCAGGCCGGTCCCAGGCTATAAGCTAGCCTTGCAGATGTAGTTTATGGCCCCAGCTGTAAAGAATCACCCCTCTTCAAAGGAGTTATAGTAGATCAAGGCCCACACCCGATGAGATCCGTCACACCACACACGTTCCTACTATCTGAAAACCATCCTGTATTGTGATTGGGGAGGGGTCCGAGCCTGAAGCGGAAGATTCCAGGGATGACTCTTTGTACATCAAAGTTTTTACAATTATGTGTCACATTAAAAATATATAGCACTCCAACAAAGTAGTAGGAATATAAAACTTTAATAACTTATAAATATATACAACAAAACAAAAACAGTAAAAACATTTAAACATTTTTAGGGAAAAAGAAGGAACAATGGTCAGTAGCGGTCGGTTGTGCGAAAAGTCCCAAGGCAGCACAACGTCCAGATTTCTGGACGGCACCCAGGTGATGTTGCCTGGGTGCCGCACTGATTTGGGTATCCGGCGTGGGGCGTCCCGGGGGGTGGGTCGTCAGTAGCGGTCTGTTGTGCGAATAGTTCCAAGGCAGCAGAACGCGCTGAAATGTGGATGGCACCAAGGTGATGTCCAGTAAATTGCCGCCCTCCGAATAACGGCGTGGGGCGCCCCGGGGGGGGGGGGGAGGCGGCGTGAACGGGCCTCCCCAGGTGGAGCCTCGTCTGCTGTAGTGGGGCGCCCCTTTACCGTTTCAGTTGCCATTCCGTCCGCTTTTGGTCCACTGTGTCAAAATCCGCAATTCAGCTGAGTTGCGCCCACTCTTGCGGTGCAGCGATAGGCGGCTGTCACAGGACTCTCAAAATGGCGGCAGCCTCTTTCCTTTTTGGGCCTGGTCCACTGAAATGGCCCTGGGACACCTTGGAAATCGGACGCTTGTCTGCTAGGTCTTGGACCCCATTCTCGAAAGCGTCCCCTCCGCCTTGAGGATTCTACAAAAGTCTTGGGGGCCCCCGACTCCTGCAGGCTTCCGGTGGGGAGCGGCTGCCATGATTGCTCGCGGAATGACCACGACGGAGCCACGAGATGGTGGTGCTTTCATGCTGACGCCAGCTTCAGTCTGAAACATCCAGAAACAAGGTGGGGCTTTCATCGTTTGGGAAAAAAAAAAGTTTTCATCCAATGAAAAGTGTTATTTTTAGGTCATATGATCAAGCCTTCCATCATTAGGAAACCAAAAGTAAAATGAACCAATGAAAAGTTTTATAAACAAGTCACATGACCTGTTATGCGGCATAGGGTATAAAAAGCGTAGAAAATCCGTTGGCACGTGAGGCGGCGTCAGTAGCGGACCGATGTGTGAATAGGCCGAAGGCAGCACAACGCGCCAAGATCCGGATGGCACCGAGGTGGTGTCCAGCAAGTTGTCGCACTGGTGTGGCCATCCTACAATGCTGAAAGTCGGCGTGGGGCACCCCGTTGGCCTGTGAGATGGCGGCAGTAGCGGACCGATGTGCGAATGGGGCCAAAGGCAGCGCAACAATATTTTCTGAATAGAAGACACCACAAGGCGCTGAGATGCCAAGATCCGGATGGCACCGAGGTGGTGTCCAGCAAGTTGTCGCACTGGTGTGGCCATCCTACAATGCTGAAAGTCGGCGTGGGGCGCCCCGTTAGCCCGTGAGATGGCGTCAGTAGCGAACCGATGTGCAAATGGGGCCAAAGGCAGCGCAACAATATTTTCTGAATAGAAGACACCACAAGGCGCTGAGATGCCAAGATCCGGATGGCACCGAGGTGGTGTCCAGCAAGTTGTCGCACTGGTCAGGCCATCCTACAATGCTGAAAGTCGGCGTGGGGCGCCCCGTTGGCCTGTGAGGTGGCGTCAGTAGCGGACCGATGTGCAAATGGGGCCAAAGGCAGCGCAACAATATTTTCTGAATAGAAGACACCACAACGCGCTGAGATTCGGTTAGCACCGAGGTGGTGTCTAGCAAGCTATGCAGCTGAGTTGCGTGCGGACTTGCGGCGAATAGGTCGAAGGCAGCACAACAATGTTTTCTGAATAGAAGACACCACAAGGCGCTGAGATTCGGTAGGCACCGAGGTGGTGTCTAGCAAGTTGCCGTACTGGTGTGGCCATCCTACAATCCTGCTCCGAATAACGGCGTGGGGTGCCCGAAGGGGGGGGGGGGGGAGGCGGCGTGAACGGGCCTTCCTAGGTGGAGGCTCGTCTGCTGTAGTGGGGCGCCCCTTTACCGTTTCAGTTGCCATTCAGCTGAGTTTCGGCCGCTCTTGATGCTACAGCGACAGGCGGCTGCAACAGGACTCTCAAAATGGCGGCCTGTTCTTTGGATTTGGGCCTGGTCCACTAAAATGGCCCTGGGACACCTTAGAACTCGGACGCTCGAATTTTTTTTCCTTTCCTCTACATGCAAAAAAAGGTAAATGCCCGGTACGTTACACGCTTCATCTGCCACGATGTACTCTCCAGAGGAACCGAAAAAAAATATAGTTATGGTAACTATACCATGCATCGTCATATGGAGAGGTGGCACCGATTAATTATAGTGCTGCATAAAAGAGAGATTTGGAGGAGAACCCCCGACCTGCCAGTACATTCATCAAAGAAGTGGCACTGACAGCATCAGAGGCAAGGGAAACGGTCCCAAATATTTAGAAGAACTTTGGAAAGATTAAAATGACATGTTTAGATTGTGGCAAATTAATTTCATGTGGACAGATGAGTGTTACTCTAATAAATACAGCATATGAACATCATCATAGTCGATGGTTGGTAGAGACATTTTGACTATATCCTGGACCTGCCCGTCCTCGCCCAAAATGGCGCCGGAATAAATGGGACTCGTAACTCCTTGTTGTGCACTGGTTGCACAACCTTGATATCACGAGATACGTATGCAGTTTTGAAGCACATGGCGGGCGGGGACGAGAATAGATTGAATATTTCGATATCCCTATTGATATTAAGTTCTGATGTGTTATTGATTACTGTACTATTGAAAGTTCGAATTAACGTCACCCATGGTACTTGCCCGCAAATGTATATCTAGATAATTTTATTGTAACTGGCCCTGTCGTATTTTAATTATAAAATGTACGTCCACCGATTCCGCAACTGTTAGACACCTTAGTTCTTGCAACCTAATGGCCCGCCCGTTACGTTCCTCTACAGTGTAAATGTCTACTCATCATATACGATTACAGTTTGCTCTGTGGCCGGCCAACGTGGTTATAGGCCCGTATTTGTATACTGACATTTTCACAATAAAGGTTTTTAAAAGAAAACATGGTAGTAGTATATACATTGGTAAAGTTTTTAATAATAGTCACTGTTTTAGAATCAGTAAAAGGCAAGTGAAATAAAGCAGACCAATTACATGAAGGGTAAAAGGTATAATACGCAGGAACGCAGTAAAGATAAATGGTCAAGGGCTGTTGTATTTTCTACTCCTGCAACATAAAGTGATCGATAAGAATCTCATATTTAGGCGTATCGGCGACTAAGACAGCAGGACGACCCTCTTTTGCTCAACGGCTCCGTCATGGGACGAAGAAACGCCCTTTTTCTCGAAAAAGGAATATATTTTACTTGCAGGACAGTTGTAAATTTTCTGGGAAAGTACATTAGCCTGGAACATTATAACATATATTTAAGAAAAAATAATGTTCGAAAGTAATAAAAGCATAATTTTTAGGTCATATGACCAAGCCTTTCATCATTAGAATAAGAAAAGTAAAATGAACCAATGAAAAGTTTTATTAACAAGTCACATGACCTGTTATGCTTACGTTACGCGCTGCGCGTCGCGCCCCGGATCACTTCCGGATGCGCTAACGCGGCGCGTCATATGACGCATTACGCGACAACGCAGGTCCAGAATATAGTCAAAATGTCTCCACCAACCAGCGGTCGGAACACAACCCCTTTCAGCAGGCTAAATAGTTCTGTTAAATGACAACAGAAGGGACAGGCAACAAGAACCATCAGTCAAAGAGGGGAGGGCTAGTTCTTCTCTACCGGGTCACGTTGGGGCGCTACCGGAACTGATCGAATTGGTAGTCTACAGTGTTTCTGGATGTTTCAGACTGAAGCTGGCGTTAGCATGAGAGCACCACCATTTCGTAGCTCCGTCGTGGCCATTCCACGAGCAATAATGCTAGCCGCTCCCCACCAGAAGCCTGCGGGAGTCGGGGGCCCCCAAGACTTTTGTAGAATCTTCAAGGCTGAGGGGACGCTTTCGAGAATGGAGCCCAATCTCTAGCAGACAAGCGTCCGAGTTCCAAGGTGTCGCAGGGCAATTTTAGTGGACCACGCCCAAATCTGAAGAGCCGGCCGCCATTTTGAGAGTACTGTGGCAGCCGCCTATCGCTGCACCGCAAGAGCGGGAGCAACTCAACTACATGGTGAGCGAGACGCTGTAGTCGAAAGAGCGGGCGGTAAACAGCTGAATAGCGGAAGAGGCACAGTGTAGCAAAAGCGGGCGGAATGGCAACTGAAATGGTAAAGGGGCGCCCCACTACAGCGTGTCTTTAGGTGAAACGGATTGTGGGACAAGGTCAAGAATGGAAGAGTTACCAAAAGGCAAAAAGTTCCGCTTGATCCCGGGAGCCGGCTACCTATGTCGGGGGCGATCTCAGGCTACACCAGGAGAACACGACTTGGGGAGGGAGCCGGAGCCAAGCGCCCCCTCCGAGTGCGCGCCATCACACCGTCCCTCGGGGGCCTCCGTCAAGCGGTTCAGGGTGGCACCGCATCACATTGTTCACAAATGCAGTCACGTCCTCAAACAGCCCCCACTTTACTTTGAGAATAGTGAAGCTGAAGCAAGTGCAAATAGGCTTCAGACAGTGTTACAAGCACTCCTCAAAACTTTGAACCATCAGAGTGCATGAGTTTCATGCTCGATCGATTGAGCTAGCCGGATCGGGCAACAAAAAGTATAAAATAGTTATGTAAATAGTTGTTTAATAAAATGTTTTACCCTGTTACTTTGCTGGTGTGTTGTATATATTTGTAATATTTGCATAGAGTTTATCGTTATTTTGGGCGGGGTGGGTGGCGGAGCCGAGCTGTATTGCAGCCATCATGGTGTGGAGTTCAGTTCATCTCACTAGTTTCGTGTTTGTCATGAGGGGTTGTTCCTAATGTTTCTATTTTAGCGAGGTCAAAAAGAGATCCCATTAGTGGCCTACTGATTTTGCTCGATTCCTTTTGTTTTTTTACACGATTTTTCGCTATCTGCAAAGACTAAACAGAGTATTGCGACTCTGTGCTTGTTTGTAAATAGAGAATGAACCAAAGAGAACCAATTCTAAAACAGTAAATGCTTGGATAACAATCAATCAAATGGAGAGAGAAGAAGGCACGACGGATTACAACGGGGGCAAAGGCCTGCGTTAACTACCTTTCACTATCTGCAAAGAGAGAGTACTCCTAATAGAAATGAGGGGGGGGGCAGCATTCAAAGCAGATCAGTGTGCATAAACACGAACATGTTTTTACTTACCACGTACTTGACATTCGACAGCTTATGATATTTGCTATTAAAAACCATTGAAATTCACTGAAAAAACCATAGGTTATAGACCATATATAGTTAGGAATTAGCATTTACAAAACCTTGAAAATTCACTGAAAAAACCATAGGTTATAGACTATATATAGTTAGGAATTAGCATTTACAAAACCTTGAAAATTTCCAGCTAACTATAACTGGTGTCAAACATATGGTTTTTTCAGTGAATTTCATAGGTTTTGTAAATGCTATTTCCTAACTGTAACGTGTGTAAAACCTATGATTTTTTCAGTGAATTTCATAGGTTTTTTAAATGCTACTTCCTAACTATAACGTGTTTAAAACCTATGTTTTTTTCAGTGAATATATATATATATATATATATGTATATAATTTCTATGGCAAAATGAAACCCCTCATTTTGTTCCTTTTCAAATTAAATGTATTAAGTGTTAACACTTTATTCCAATCAAGATGACTTCAGGTGTGCCATACTTTTGTCATAAGTAAGACTGTTAGCGTTCTAGTTGTTCTTTAGAACACTCTGGGACATTCTGTCATTGGGCTATAGTTGGGCTACATCTGGCTGATATTTGGGCTACATTTGTTTTTTTTTGTCTCTGGTGGCCATCTTTGGGCTACATTGGGCTACATTTGGGCTCTAACATATATATAGCCCAATGTAGCCCAATATATATTTTTTCAAAGTTAATTTTCTCAGCAACCACTGAACAGATTTACACCATTCAAAGAAAAGCGTAATCTGCGAGCCGGACTCTACCTTTCTACCAAATTTCTTATAAATCCATTCAGCTGTTCGAGCTGTAGCCGTGTCTAAACGTCCTACGGAAAATAACATGGGGAAAACACGTTTTGGGACCCCCTTTTATCTCAGCCCCCACTTGACGAATCCCCCTCAAACTTTCAGGGAAGGAGCGGAGCGGAGCAGGCCATCTTCTTTGAGAAATTCACAAAGATTCGTCTACCGGCGCCAAAGTTATTCTCAATAGAATGTTGCGGATTTCCTATGGAAACTACGTCCTAACTATAACTACCTACTGGCGACCGCCAGTTGGTAATATATATATATATATATATATATATATATATATATATATATATATATATATATATACATATCATATAGTACACGGAATGTAATGTATACATTCAAAGTAAAACATACCAATATAAGTACATTAAAGGATGATGGCTTTATGAATCCCCACAATCAATATGCCACAACTGGAGTCTAATTTGCAGTGGCATTTGTACAAAATTATGGCTTTAGACATATGGCAGGAGCAGACTTCAGCCTTCTTTTCTGTAGCAGTAAATTGATAGTTGAGTGGGGGCTACAACTTTTAGTAGTAAACCAGATCTCTCTCCTCTATAAAAAAATCTATTAACCGTCTGTGGGATTCAAGAGTTACAGTCAGGCTGTGCACATGAAAACTGCAACGATCACAGAGGGATATTTGTTGAAACAAAGCAGCCCTGAACTAAGTGCACCTGCACAGCAATAACTGCGATTTATCCACCAAATCTATGCCCTATAGGATGCTCAACCTGTGCGTAATGATTACTAGAAACAACCGTTAATGAAACTGCCAAACAAGCAAAAGGCAATATCCCAGAGAGGCAAGTTCTTCAATTCGTAGAGTGTAATCATTTAATGTTTCATAAGAATCCTGAAAAATGGCTCATTAAAAAATGCAAACCCCTTGCTGTTCTCTCTTTGTACATGTAAATGTGGAGATAGCTGTCGGTAATAGGTATATGATATAACAACGGAATAGTTCTTTTATTTTTGGTCAGGTATTTAAATGACAATAGTCATACAGGTGGATGGAGGGGTGCAAATCCTCTTCAGGGCCAGCCAGAGGTGATATGGCCTAACCCCTAGAGCTGACTTAGGAATGGGAGACCTGGTTCAAGTCTGTGCGTTGGCTGAATGTCTTGTGATTCTAATCAACTCACTTGTGGACATATTTATGAGAGTCTTGCATCACATTTGCACTACGCATAGTGGTACAAGTGTGGTGTAAGGCTCTGAGTCAGATTTATGAAGCCATGCAAAGCCACATTGTGTGACTTTGAGAGGCCTAAAAAATCTTGAGCAGCAGCGGCTGGTGCAGGTAAGTGCGGTGGGGCAAGTTGGGGGGGTAGTCGACAAATGACGGAATAGGTAAAATTTAATAAATGAATAAATCATATTCTGTCATCTGTCAACATCCCCCCTGCCTCACCATGCTTACCTGCACTGGCCTCTGCTGATCTTGAGTAATTCAACACAGCGCAAATCTCTGTGTCTCCTTACTCTGCTCAAGAGGGGCATTCCATGAGCATTGCGGTGGGTGTTCCCACACAACTCCCAAGGGTTATGATGCATTCCCAGACTTACAGGGACTTGTTTTTTCCTTTTTCTATGCATGCTGCATTCTGCAGCAAACAGAGAAAGATTAAAACACCGCTATGGATGTTGATGTACAGAAGGTGCCCCTTCCTGCACAAAAACAACCCTGCCTACAAGACAGGCACCCTTGAACGGTGGTGCAAGGGTGTCTGCATTGGCGCTAGATTGCTGAAAAGGGGCCAGCTTAGGGGTAAAGGACAGGAATGTACTGTATTGGATAAATACAGTGCATCCTGCCCATTCACTTTGATGTAGGGCTGCCCAGCAAGGTGAAATGCTGTGCTGCTCTACACCAAAACTCCATAAATAAGGCTCTTGGTCTCTAAAATTCAAAGCAAAAGTGTGAAAAGCTAATCCATACAAATTATTTTTCACATCTCAAATACCAAAATATTTTTCTACATACGTTAATGGATTTGCCTCGCTTAATTGGATTGGAATAAGGATTGGAATAGGTTTTTATAGAGCGCGATAGCTACCCGCAGGCGTCCTAGCGCTAATGATTAACAGGTGTGTGTGAGGAAAGAGACTGTGTTTATCTGCTGAACAAGAGAGTTTTCAGTTTTTTCCGGAAAGGGAGAAGATTGGGCTCAGATCAGAGGGAGAGGGGGAGAGAGTTCCAAAGTCTGGCCAAATTCACAGAGAAGGTTCGGCCTCCGCACCTCACTCTTTGAAACCTGGGGTTGCTTGCTCGGAAGGCGTGCGTCGACCTAAGCTGTCTGGTGGGGCTGTATGGATTGATCAGGGTGTGATTTAGAACTGCTCCTTTCCTCCAGAAAGCGCGATGGGCAATACACAGGCTTTTAAACTCGATTCTTTCCTTAATAGGTAGCCAGTGGAGATCTTTTAATTCAGTTTTCATGGATTGGTGACGAGGGATGCCCAGGAGGATACGGGCAGCGCAGTTTTGAATTACCTGGAGTTTTTTGAGGGTTGCATGGGGTGCTCCCAGGTAGAGGGCGTTCCCAAAATCCAACCGAGAGAGAATTAGGCCCTGGATCATAATCTGTTTTGCCTTTAGAGGGAGGAGCGGAAGGATTTTACGGATGAGCCTGAGGATACCCAGGCAGGTGGCAGATAGTTTTACTGCCTGGTGGTTGAATGTGAGTGTTTTATCCATCCAGATTCCCAGGCTTTTAATGGTGTCTTTAGGTTCTGGGGCAGAGCCCAATGAGGATGGCTAAATGGAGTCGATGGATTTTAACGGGGAGTTACCTAATATCATTAGCTCCGTCTTGTCTCCATTCAACTTTAAATATGACTGGGTCATCCAGGCGCAGACGGCTTCCATACAGCCCCTTAAATCACTTGGCTGGGTTGAGGGGTGATTCAGCGTTACCACCAGCTGGGTGTCATCAGCATATGAGATTTTGAACACCAAAAGGGCGGATGATCTCAGGAAGGGGGCGCATGTATATACTAAACAGTGTGGGGCTCAGGGAGGAGCCCTGAGGAACCCCACAACTGAGTGGTTTACTGGACGATGTAACGTTACCCTCACAGACTCGGAAGGATCGGTCTGACAAAAAAGATTGAATCCAGGCCTTTGCCCTGGAACTAATTCCTAGACCTGAGATCCTCTGTATAAGGATGTCATGATTTACGGTATCGAAGGCGGCACTGAGGTCCAATAAAATAATGGCCGCAGTGCCGCCTTGGTCTGCAATCATTCTAGCTCCTTCTGTCACAGCCAAAAGCGCGGTTTCTGCCCCATGCATGGGACGAAACCCAGTCTGTGATACGTCCAGTAGGTTATTGACTTCTAGAAATTCTGTAAGGATGTTATTTACATGTTTCTCCGCGATTTTACTTATCCAGGGCAGTAAAGAGATCGGACGGTAATTTCCTGGATTCTTCTGGTCTAGATTGGCTTTTTTTAGAAGGGCTCTCACTGTTGCCTGTTTCCAACTTGGTGGTACGGGGCCTGAGGATAGAGAGGTGTTCATCAGGTTCAAGATGGTAGGCAGAATGGAGGGAATTACTGACCGCAGGGACTGAGCTGGAGCTGAATCACTGGGGGATCCAGACTTCACCTGGAGCATGATGGTTTCAAGAGTTGTAGGTTCCAATATTGGAAAAGTCTCCAAGGAGACCGAGGGGAGTGAATCTATCTCCGTTGGGCCTGCTTGGGGAGCGGGGACATGTGAGAAGGATGAGTAAATTGTGGCTATTTTGCTATGGAAATATTCTGCCTGCTCATTGCAGCGGGTCTGAGCACTGTGAGGATCTGGTGATTTGTCCGGTAGTTTTAGGAGAGTTTTCGCAATTCGATAAATCTCTTTGGGTTTAGATGCCTCTGCATTAATTTTATTTTCATAAAAGGTGGATTGAGCGATCTTTATGTTATTTTTATAGAGTATTATAGAAGATCGATATGCATTTTTATTTGTTTACGAGTAATCGATGCGTCATTTCCTTTCAAGTTTTTTACATTCCTTCTTCATGTTACGTAGATCTTGGGAGTACCAAGGTGCATTTCTTGGGCTATGTTTAGGTTCAAAATCTATAATTGGAAGGATGCTAATCAATGATTGGGTGATCCACTTATTAAAATTATCATTATTAACTATAGGGTCAGGATTACATACTGGAGTGGAGGCTTCTAGAGCGGTAGTGCACTGTATATTATTGAGTTTTGACCACTTACGGTCCCTGTGGAGTTCCGGAGGTGGAGCAGGGTGTGAGATTAACGGTGACCAGGTAAATGGGATCAGAAAGTGATCGGACCAGGGAAGAGGAATGGGTGAATCGGCTGTAAGATGGGTGCAGTTGCTAAAGATGGGGTCTAAGAGGTGTCCCCTGGAGTGGGTGGGTTCCAGAACTCTCTGGGAGAGCTCTAGTGCCTCGAGGCTATTTAGTAGTTCAGTGGCTGCAGAATCCAAGGGGTCGTCCAAATGGACGTTCAAATCACCCAGCAG
Organism: Lissotriton helveticus; assembly: GCF_964261635.1. Classification (NCBI taxonomy): domain Eukaryota; kingdom Metazoa; phylum Chordata; class Amphibia; order Caudata; family Salamandridae; genus Lissotriton; species Lissotriton helveticus. The sequence goes on along the minus strand of NC_136069.1, from coordinate 1,374,446,568 downwards.
AGTGTAATTGGGTAGACAACAAACTCCGCTGGCTATGGAGGATGGCAGACTGTTGATAAAATTACCTGGAGTGCCGAGAGGTCGGTAAATGAGAGTCCCCGAAAAGGTGCATGTGGGGGACAGGTCTAATGAGAAGGAGAGGTTTTCGCAGCTAGACAGATGATTAGGAGAGCTACGACAGTTATAGCAATTTTTATATATAATGGCTATACCGCCGCCTTTTCTAGTTGGGCGGTCTGCTCGATGTATCTGGTATCCTGTGGGGAGTGCTTGAATAATGTCGGGATCCAAATCTATATGTAGCCATGTTTCCGTGAGGAACAACGCATCTGGTTCCTTATCGGATAGGAGTAGGGAGATCTCCAGGGAATGCTTGGGGAGGGATCTGCAGTTTACAAGGAGCATATGGTACGTCGGTGCTGGGGTCTGAGGAAAGGGCCGGTATGCGCAATATTGGCAGGCAAAGTGTTTTGTGGTAGGGTTCCATGAGGCAAGACAAGGAGTGGGGACGGGGCCTCGCACCTGTAGTAGGTATGTAGAGCTATAAATGAGGGTTGGCTTTTGGCCAGGGGTTGTGGCCCCTGGTCCCGGCCCGTCACGGACGGGCGCAGACGGGCTTGCCTTTGGCGCGCCGCCGGCGCCGTCGCTAAATAGTGATCATTTATAGCTGAAAAAAGAGGGAAGGGCAGGAGGCAGCCAACAGCTAGAGCGCTGCCCGTCCGTACCCTCCAAGATGGCGTCCACCCCTCTCTCGCAGCAGCCCTAAATCAGCTGTGCAGGGAGTAGGGGTCAGGAGTGGCTTGAATGAGGTAGGGGTTATCACAAGTGCAGTTTTAAGTATTTTAAAAAATGCACACACAATTTACACACAAAATGTTTTAAAATTCGGTTAAAAACATAAAGTGCCGCAGATTAAAATTCGCACAGAGAAATACTGTCTCCTTCAGTTTCAACAGCCACCGTCTTCCGCCTCAGGGGTAAAACAACTCACGAGTCACAAGTCTGTGCGCTATGCGTTCAGCGCGTCTTAAATAACCTGTCAGGGCGGGAGGCAGCCAACAGCTAGAGCGCTGCCTGTCCGTACCCCCCAAGATGGCATCCACCCCTCTCTCGCAGCAGCCCTAAATCGGCTGTGCAGGGAGTAGGGGTCAGGAGTGGCGTGAATGAGGTAGGGGTTGTCTCAAGTGCAGTTTTAAGTATTCTAAAAAATGCACACACAATTTACACACAAAATGTTTTAAAATTCGGTTAAAAACATAAAGCGCCGCAGATTAAAATTCGCACAGAGAAATACTGTCTCCTTCAGTTTTAACAGCCCCCGGCTACCGCCTCAGGGGTAAAACAACTCACGAGTCACAAGTCTGATGGCTTTGCATCATGTAGGCCAAAGTGCATAATGAGCTATACATTGTGAACAAAACAGGGTGAGTACAGCACAAACGTTGATGTAATTCAACACAAACATATACCTACCAATGTCATACAAAGTAGTGTTGCATCAATTCTAAGTATCACATTGCATGATTCCTCCATTCATAATAATTGTCAAATTATTATAAATCAGTTTAGAAAAATATAGACTTTTTAGTAAATAAAATTACACCAATGACAAAAATCCAATAAGTGGAACCAGAAATGAGAAGTGTTAAAGTTTGAATGAAAAATAGCGCTAAAAATCACAAAGCACCATCTGCAGATTTCTGATTGTGCTAGAGCAGGACAAACCAGAAGTTAAGGCGGACTACAATGGGTTGCCAGTTGAAGAAAGGGCCCAGGTTTGTCCTGGTGGAAAGTTTACCTTCTGGCTTAGAAACTTTTATGGAGTAAAAGTGGTCGTTGAAGAGTCATTGACAAGACTCAACACCAATGAGCTGCTGAAGAGTGGGTCCTGGTGCCATTATCTATGAAGGCAGGAATGCTCAGAGCAGGCAAAGACTAACGTCTGTACCCAAGAAGGCCTCGATGTCAGTTGGATGCCGCTTGGCATCAGTCTTGGTGAAGCCCTCTACATTCACATTTAAATATTTTTATGAAAGTCAGACTTCCTTCCGCTGGAAAACCAGAGAGTTGAGGCTGACCAGTCGCGCTTGTGCAGGTAGGCGTGGTGGGGTGAGGTTAGTGGGGGGGACGGTGAATGTGACAAATGATGGAATAGTGAAAATAAATAAATAAACACAACCACCTACCTTGCACCCGCTGCATCACCGAGTCGGCCTCTCTCGCCAACCAAAACGTCATGCACACTTTGCATGTTCTGCACCCAGGCTGCCTTACAGCCTGGGTGGAGAACATGCCCGGCTTCCATTCCCCATCTGAGTGCCGAACCACGGCACTCAGACCAATCACAGCAGTGCATCACAGCATTGTGATTGGCTCAGGGGAGCCTGTGTGCTTCCTGGAAGACGAGCTTTGGAGACACAACGTGGGAGAGATGGTGGAGAAATACGGCAATCAGGAAAGTGATTTTTTATTTTTTCACCCTCCCCATACCCCACCCGCTACCCCTGTGCCGTACCAGCCACCACTGCTGAGGAGAGACACAAAGAATGTGCTAAATAAGGCTTGGCTTGAGAAAGTAGCAATTGACTAGGCAGTCACAGGTACACTGATGATGAGGAAGGTAAGTTGGGTATAGATGGGTAGGTAGTTGTTAGATCTGGGGTGGCTAGTTGGCTGATGTAGGTACCTTAGGCCAAATAGGGACCCTTGCTTCCACGTCAGAGAAAGGAAGAGGACCTTCTCAGATGGCCCCCGCTCACCCGCTCGGTAGCTTGGCATGAGCAGCTAGGCTTATCAAGGCAAGTGTGTAAAGTATTTGCAACCACGCTCTCAGTAACCCACTGATGAGACCACAAACGGACTCCGCACGAGTTTCATAAAAACAGGTATACATTTATATAAAGAGATATACGATGAGACCACACAATATAAATCCACCATATGCGTATTTGTAATATTCCTCCTGACCGGTTATTAGGCCAGCCAGCCCTTGTTAGTTCTGGCGATATTAATGAGCAATTCTAAATGATCCACTGCAGTCCTAATGCAATGCTATGCAGTTCGTAATGCAAGAATCAGTTACTTTGCAATGTAAAAATAATGCAGTTCATTATGCAGCAATCAAGTAGCTTGCAATGCCAAAATAATACAATGCGTAATGCAACAATCAAACAGTTCATTATGCAAACTAATGCAATGCGTAATGCAACAAACAGGCAGTTCGTATTGCAGAAATAATGCAATCTGTAAAACAACAATCAGGCAGGTCGTAATGCAGAAATAATGTGATGCGTAATGCAACAATCAGGTAGTTCGTAATGCAGATATAATGCAATGCGTAATACACTAATCAGGTAGTTCATAATGCATAAATAATGCAATGCGTAATACGACAATCAGGTAGTTCGTAATGCAGAACTAATGCAATGCGTAATACATTCTAGCACCGATCATCACGGTGCCTTAGGTGGTCTCTCCGCCACTCATACTGACTCCCGGTCAGCTTCTGCCAACAGATTCCCTCAACATGGGTATGATGTTAACCAACGTGCAGTTCCGCACTCTGGCCCTGGTACTGCCACTCCTTGGCAAGTACGAACCGCAATATGAGCCGAAGCAGAGACTCGCGCTGCAGGAATGGGAGAGGTCTAGAGCATCTCTCACTGAGCCCGCACCCCGCCCCAGGCAGCGACACATGTTACCTGGGGAGTGCAACCTCGCTCTCCTCTCCTCTTCACGCGACTTGGGTCTCCGATGCAACTTAGTGGATTCTGGGCAGTGAGACTCGGGCCCTCCCTTGACAGTGTTGGTTCGAGGTCCCGCTCTGGCAATGACGGGCTCGGGCCAGGGGCTCAGCTCCTCTAGGGCTGCCGGTCCGGGCCGCAGGCGATACGAAGATCTCAGGCTGCAACAGGGCAAACACACAAAGCGTTACTGAGATTCACTTGGGCTTCGGGTGTGCACGATCATAGGGCACTCCTCCTGAAGGTCTCAGGCTGCACGAAGCACACGTACACAGCGTCGCTGAGACTCACTTGAGTTCCGGGTGCAAGATAACAGGGCAATACGCACAAAGGTCTCAGGCTGCAAGAAGCACATGCACACAGCGTCATTGAGACTCACTTGGACTCCGTGTGCATGATAACAGGGCAATCCTCAAGAACAACTCAGGCTGCAAGAAGCACACACACAAAGCGTTGCTGAGACTCACTTGGACTCCGGGTGCGCAACAACAGGGCAATCCTCACAAAGATCTGAGGCTGCACAAAGCACACACAGACATCATTGTTGAGACTAACTTGGACTCCAGGTGCACACAATCACAGGACAATCCTCTTGAAGGGCTCAGGTTGCAAAAAGCACACGCACACAGCATCGCTGAGACTCGCTTGGAAACCAGGTGACCACAAGCACAGGGCAATTCTTACGATGATCTCAGGCTGCAAAAAGCACACGCACACACCACCACTGAGACTCTCCTGGAAACTTTTGTGTTCCTGAGTTCCGTAATGGGGAGCCTGCTCTCCTCGGGCCCTTGGGGAAAAGTTACTTCAGGACACAGCAAACAGCAAAGTCCTTTCAAACAGAGGGACAAAGCACACATCAAAGTCCCTTTAGCCTCTCCTTGGTAAACGCAGCAAAACGCAGGCCAGCCCCAGAACACACAGCAAGTGTCAGTCCTTTCCTTCAGTCTCTTCAGCTGTTACTTCCTTGGCAGATGTTCCTCTTGACCACGAAGTAGCTTCAAACCTTTCCAGTCTTGATCAGTTCTATTACAACATTCAGGGGCTTCAGCTCTCATAGTTATACCCCTAAATGTCTTTGAAGTCTTTGTGTTCAGGGGGGCACTGACCCCGTTTCAAACCGGTTCTGGGTGCCTCCCTGACAGTGACACATGGCAGCAAATCAGGCCTCTTCACCTCCAAGGGCTACTCCTCCCCCTACACTCCAGATACAGGTCAGCCTGTAGCTGTCTCACCTCCTCCTCTGGGTCAAGACATTCCCCAGATCCTATCACTTTCAAATCCAGACAGTCAATCAACAACCAGGCAGAGACACACAGAGATGTTAGAGCACACAAACCCAGCCACTAAGTGGTTTCTAAACACACAATGCAAAACCACCTTCATAAAAAGATGTGTTATTACATTGTGAGTTCAGGCATACTAAACTTCACCTCTCCATCTTAAGCCTTTGAGAAGATAGCCTGGAAAACATATTAGAAGCCTCCCCATTCTGTCATTTGGGCAAGATGGCCTTTCAACTGTGAACAATGAAATGGTGAGTATTTCACTGTCAGGACATGGTGCATACCTTGGAATATGTCCTACCTTTCACATGCACTGCACCCTGCCCAGGGGGTACCTTGGACCTACCTTAGGGGTGTCTGATGTGCATAGAAAGGGAAGGGTAAGGCCTGACAAGGGAGTGCACTTGTCAGGACAACATGTCAGTTTAACAAACTGCGCACAGGCACTGCAGTGGCAGGCCTGAGTTCTCTCTTTAAGGCTACTTGTGTGGAACACATAGTGCACTTTATTAGGGACTTTACTAGTAACGCAAATATACCAATCATGGACAACCAATTACCATTACACTTTATTCAGGGAGCATTGCACTTTTACACTGATCAGCAGTGGCAAAGTGCCCAAAGCATCTAAGCTGGCAATACAATGTCAGAAAAAAGGTCTAGGGGAAAAGCAAAAAGTTTAGGGAACTTTAGCCAAAAAGGGCCAAGTCCAACACAACCCCTTCCCTGCCTAAAGCCAGGGCAGACCAATCAACTACCTTGATGGACTACTCTGTTTGGCGGAAGAACACGGACACAGGCCCGCTACTGCAGGGACACCCTCCTGTTCTATGCCTTCCTGATCCCAGGGGGTTCTCTTGGTCACTACTCCCTGGGCCAACTATGCTGCTCCATGGGTACTTCCTGGCAGTCAAGGCCCTCCAGGGGTGCTGGTCCCTTGCCAACTCCCACCTAGAGCGGTACCCCGGATAGACCCATCGGTCAAGATACTGCCTCCATTTATCTTGCCCTCCAGGTTAGAGGTGGGTTTACCCTGGTCACTTCTAGGGGACTTAGCCCTACTGGCTGGGCATGGTTCCACAGGGTTAACCACAGGGAACACTTCCCTCTATTAACCTTCCATTTAGATTTCTGTGCCTGCCATTTAGGAATGGCACCCACAAACTTCAGGACTGCAGGAGCTCTTGTTACAGCTGCCCACACCCTCCTGAAGCTAGCTGTTCTTCCTCACACAGCTGGCAAGTAGGTGCTAGGCCTCCAACCTGGGGTTCCTCTAAGGAACCCTCCAGTCTTTGGGGTGTGGTGGTGAACCACTGTGGATGCTACTCACACTCCCTCCCTCTCCTTTGAGACAAGGCGCTAGCCCGCAGGCCCCCCACTACTCGGGGACCTAACTGCTCTACTTCGCGTCTCTTCCCTCTCTAATGCCTCCTCAGACACTTGTGTAGTGTAGCTCCTACAGTACCCCTGCAGGACCTGCGCTTTTGGATAACATACACTGTGGGACTGTACCCCAAGATGAACAATCCTCTAATTGTGGTGTAATCCCCATGGGCAAGCAGATTGTTAGTTAACATTCTGTGTTTTTCAAATGGTGTTGTATTTGGGAATACTGCTTCTAACTGGGTTATTTTCTGAGCTACCCAGAAAGGAATGTATTCATGTTTTGTAGGCAATTTACCCATTACAGCGTGTAATATTTGTGGAGTAATTTTAGCAGTTGTGCTCTATAGTAGCTGCATTTTGTGTAATTACTGTTGGTTGGACCGCAAGTGTCCTCATGACAAATTGTGTCATGTTTCTGTAAAGGTTTATCAACTCCTAGTGTTGAACAAGCAATTCATCATTTGCCATTGTGTCAATGTCAGGATGTGGTGCATAGATCGCTAATATTGGCCATGTTGTTCCTGGTCTTCCTAAAAGACAGAGTCTTGTTATTTTTCTTGAGTGGGGTAGGGCGCCATTAAACCAGAAAATATGTTCCTGGTAGGTCAGCAGAATTTTAATCTCCTCAAATGTAGTGTAGAACGCTGGGACTTCTTCATGCATGTAATAATGAAACGTTTTTGTTACAGCATTTGCTGTTGGGAATGTAACCCATGAATAGAACTCCTCTGCTTGGAAATCTTTGTGTGCCTCTATCACAAATATTACTACACCTCCTCTGGGTAGTAACCCATGTTTGGTGAGTTTAACTGTCAATGTGTGTCTTACATTGGCTGCAATATTTATTTCAACTGCATCTTCCTCGTCTTCTGAATGCGTAAGTACCTGTGTCAGTCGTTCTAACTCTCTGTTTACGGTAGTCATTTTGTTTAAGACACTGAATAACTGTCCAAGGAAATTAAGATACGGTATTTTGCACACTTTTGGAAAAAATGTCCTTTAAGCTCGATTAACAAACAGCTAATAAATAGGATATCTCGTCTACCCAGCTATGACAGAGTTTTGTGCCCACCCACTCCAGACGTCTCTGTTTTTTCTGAGTAGGGGTCTCTGAGAATAAGCACGACTAAGCTACTCAGATTCTACTGTTAAATAGGTACCAAACCAAACGTTGGGAGCCATGTAGTGTAGTTCCTATAATACCGCTGCAGGACTTGAGCTTTTGGATAACATACACTGTGGGACTGGTGGTATACTGAATCTGTGCACCCCCACCGCATATGTTAGCCATATTTGCATTAGCTAGCTCAGAGTGCCACTAGAATCTCCTTTTATGAGAGAGATTAGTTTTTGGCAACCTCAGAACATAACAACCCTGATTTCGCTGACTCGTGGAAACAATATCCTACTTTTCACCCAGTCACTCGTGCTTGCTCATTTGGTCTCAGAGAGATCCACGGAAGAAACAGTCGAGCTTGCTTGCAATAAGAATTTATTGCACAGTTGTTCTTCTAGTGTAAAATATATGTGCTGCTACAACTGTTACACAGTAGCAGAGATATAGGATCAGCACTACAGTAAATAAAAAGGAATAGTACAGTTCTATCATTTTGCAATAGACATGATCATATACATGAATATAAAATGCATTTAAAATATAAAGCGCATACTCCTACGATGCCTGTCCTGTCTAGATGTACGTAAGTGTACCTAGCAGGTGAGTAGGGGCTAAAGAGCTAATAAGCCTAGGAGCAAAGGATCCCACTAGGATTTAGTCGAACCCCATTACCTGAATATTGAGAGTGTGGGACCTTGTCCTGGTCTCGAGTTGGACACCCTTCAAGGGATGTTTAAACCACTGTCAGCTGTAGCGACTGCATGCAGGAGCCACATCGTCTCTGGTTCGTGTGCCAGCCTTGAAGTCTTGGTTCCCTCCAACTACTGATAGCAAGAGGTGCTGTATTTACACAGTCCTTGTGCACGTGTTAGCCATTGTTTAGTATGAGGATCAAGTATGGGATTAAACCTTGTGCATAGATAGGAGAGGTGAAGTATACCCCCTGTGTAGGGTTCTCATAAATTATTTATATGTGCTAAGGATGACGTCCCTCTGCATGGAACGAGGTGAAAGGTTTAGTCCATAAAAGGCGTCAATCCTTATAAGGCAATCTGTCCCTATAAGGCGTTCTGTCCTTATTAGGAGATATGTCCTTATAAGGCTCGTTCATGTGAAATGTTGGGGAGATGATTTAGGGAAAGGCTCCGATGTTACCTGGACCTATATTAGAGTACCGATATGAAACATAATACCCACTTGTCCTAATACTCAACAATATTAATACACAATTGAGATACACATTTTTACCAGGGGTCAGTGCATAGAATTATCAATATGCCATTTAAAATGTTTCCAAAAATGTTAAAAAATCATTCAAAAACAGTTTAAAAAATGAGGAGAGTAAAATGTTCTCTTGAAATATGATTTTTGTGTTAAAGTTGCGCAAATAACAGTCCTAAATGGGATTGATCATACACGTTGAACTACTGCAAGCATACTTAGAAGGCCATGCTTTGTTATTGAAAGTGTCAATTTGAGGGATTTTGTTGAAATGAAAGGGTGAAAATAAATCTGAATTCGTTCCCAGCACACGATGAGCCAGATTTAGATTAAAGTCCTGGCTGGGAGATGCAACATTATCGCTGCCTACAGCCGCAGTGGACAAACAGTGTAATACCTTGCATAGCATGTCAAGGGTGCATAGATGTAATTCAGTGCTGCCAACAGCTGGTGGAGAGGCAGCCAGTGCTGTATTCGATACCTCGGTGCCAATGGTGAGCTGAAGTACAACTCAGTTGAAAAGGGCACCTGCGGATCCTCGAGAAATGCATTTGTCAAGATGGGAATACGCTGAGGACATAGTCGAGCATGGGACTGCAGTAGTTCCAGTAATTTACAAGATCCCCTGCACACTCTAATAGATAAACACAGCTGTCAAAGTGGACATATGAGTACAATACGAGACAAAGCGTTGGATTGCAAATAAGTAAACAGTATTCTTGGAATCAATCTTATGAAAAAGGTGTAGTTTAATGTTTGAGGAAACGAACCGACACGTGTTTCGTCGCGATTGGGACAATCTTCCCGCGACTCCTCAGGGCTATTTTGAAAAGTAGTATCGTGTGGAGAGTCGCTGGCATCTCCGTTAGAGGAGTAAGACAGATGTCCAACTCACATACTCCTCCGCAAAACAGGCATCAGAAAACAGGTACGATGCAGTCTTCGAAGACTAGTCTGAACGATAGGAACCAAATAGCACTTTCTCGAAGTTGAGGTGCACCCAGATGTTGTACCATGCACTCAGCGCTCATGGTAGAAGCTCTCCCGGAGAGCTTTTGCCATCTCACTGGTGGTTGGGCCATCCAGCAGTAGCAGTTAAACGACAATCAGGATTCCAGCGAATGCGAGCAGGATCAGAGGTAGACCCCCGAAAATTCTTCCACGTACGGAGTGTATATTAATTTCAAAGAACTTTATTTGGTTACTATACAGAGTAAACTATAAAAGCACAGTTCATATATCACACAATTAAAGTTCCCTGAAAAAAAAAAGAACACAATGGTATCGGGTACTTTTAACATAAGCTAAAAACATATAGATATAATATCACAATTGATTTACGAAATTTAAAAGCATTTTTTTAAAAGGTAATAGTAAATTCATTGTCCAAGAATTGTATTGCCAGAAATGCAGGGCGGCATTGTCTCAGTCCCAATTTTTTTAACACTGGTACAATTCATCTTTTTCTAGGGATAGAGTACAATTTTCAAAAAAGCAATAGATGTATAGACTACTGTGACATCATCACATGGACATTTACATAGTGTTCTGGACCAATCATTCAATTCGGGGAAACTTAAGGACCTGTGTAAAATATTAATTCTAAAGCATGTTAGTAAAAATCTATCATAGTCTTCAACGATTAACAAAATATATAGTCACAGAGACCAGAGTGAGATGGTGAGCTTGGATCATTTTATCTCATTTCAGTCATATTTCTAATTCCGCTCATTATAATATTCTTGATGGCCTAATGGAGATAAAAATGTTTTAACATATTCTAGCCATCTTATGTGTTTAACCCCATCGAACCACAGGGCATCCTTCAATATATGACGATTAAAAGCAGACTCATCTGTGGTCCATACCCTATGCCACAGGAGGACGGGCTGAATCGTAATCACATCCTCCAGGTATGGCATACCAAGTTAATTCAGCATGACAGTACTGTCCGGTACAGCCAGGAGGAACCTGAGAAAGATATCTTCTGCCATCTGAAGTGAATATACTTTGGCAAATCCCCAGATTCCAGCTCCGTAGGTAGCAATCGCAACACATTTTGCCCCGTAAATGTGCAACAATTCCCCCGGTGAGCGTTTTCCTAGTTTTCTGCTGAAATTTGTTAATGCCATTAATGATTTGCTAAACAAAAACCTTCTGGCTTTAACTGCCCGAGTCCAAGTTCCTGCTAGATCAAATAAAATCCCTAAATAGGAAAAAGTTTTAGTGCACTCTATTCCCCTAGTATTAATAAAAATACTATTATTCTTTTTATTGGATCCGTTCCCACAGTTCATTACAAATGTTTTTGAGCAGTTAATTGTAAGACCCAGGTTTGACATCAAATTTGTAAAAGAATTAACTACCCTTTGAATGCCGAGCGGCGTGCGAGCCATAATGACCGCACCATCTGCATACAGGAGTGCAGGGATAGGGCGAGTCGCTGCTAATGGTAGATTCCAGCACTCCTTGACCAGAGTGGTTTCTAGATCGTTTATATACCGTATAAATAAAAATGGGGCAAGGACACGGCCTTGCCTTACACCTCTCATCACTTTGAAATTCTTAGTGCAGTCCCTGCCCAGCCCAAAACGCACCCTCGCCCATGAATAAAGCTGCATTGAAAAGGAGCTTAATAAAATATCTACCCTGAGCGCCTCTAAGATCAACCATAGCTTTTCATGAACGACACAGTCAAATGCTGCTGTTAAGTCAACAAAAGTTAAAAACAACCTTTCCCTTTTTGCTTTGGTATATTTAGCTCGCCAAATATGTAGGTTTAGTCCCTGATCAATTGTGCCTAGGCCCTTGCGAAAGCCATATTGTAAGTCACTTATAATTGCTTGCTCCCCAGACCAGGCCTGCACTCTTTCTAGGATCACTCATCATATAATCTTGACCGTGGAATCCAGTAAAGAAATTGGACAATAGCAAGCTGGACCTGCCCTGTCTCAATGGGGACAATTATAGAATCATACCAAGCCAATAAAAACACCCCTGTACAGCATGCATTTAAGACTTGTGTTAAAAGTGGTCCCCACAGTGCCAAGTTAGATTTAAATAGGTCAACCGTGATGCCATCAGGCCCTGGGGCCTTTCCACCCAAGCTTGCATTTATGGCCGCATTAACCTCACTCAAGGTAAAATCTAGTGATCATTTTTGAAAAGTGGGATGAGACTCATGATCAACCCCATTCGCCAAGATTCCCTGTTCATCTGGCTGTGGATTATTATACAACTTTGAATAGTGTGATATCCACTCCGATTCAGGTTTAGCGATTTCTATAGTTGCTTTGCCATTCTCAGTCAGAAACTGCGCATTAACCGCCTTCCAAAAAGCAGTAGAATCTCGATTAATCAAAACCTCATCGAAGGCGCTCCAGGCTTCCTCTTTTAGCATTTTCTTCCTTTCTTTTAATGTCCTCCTATAATTTCTTCTGGCTTCCCTAATATAGTCCTGATCTTTCACTCTAGCATTTAGTTCATATTTGAGTTTAGAATAGGCCTTTGTACATTGAGAGTCAAACCACCCTTCGCTATGGGCATTATTCCTTTTTGCCTTTACACACAAAGTGTGTTTAGTTTGGTTAGAGATAGCTAAAAAGCTCTCTATGATTACTTGGTGAGATGATCTCTCATCAAGACAAGAGAAGAACATATTCTTACAGTTCTATACTATTTTTGTAACAAATTCCTCAGGGTCCAATTTCGCCCATCTTAGTGCGTACCCATTTTGCCTGCTCAAACTGATTTTCTTCAGGAGCTGGGTGGAATTACCTCTTGCATTAAAATCTTGTTTATACATCATCACATCAATTATTAGAGGAAAATGATGACTTAAAGCAATATCATGGGTAGTAAAATCCTTAACAAGTGGGGAATGCCTACTCGTTATCAATATAAAATCTATGATGGAAAAAATACCTCAGCCATTAAACGTTGGACAAAAACGGACCACAGGTGAACATAAATTGTTTGCAAAGCCCATATCATATGTAAACATGATGTCATTCAAGAGATCTCCATACAATGTATTTGGGAAATGGAGGAGACTAGCACCTTTTTAATACATTATTCCACAAACCCCCTTGTCACCCCTTTGGCATGTAGAAGAATTGATATCTCCGCCCCATATAATAAAAATGTCTTTAGTTGAGTGAGACTGTAAGTTATTTAAATCACTATTTAGATTTCTCAATATCCCTTCAAACATTTCCGGTGGGGCATTATTATAAAAATGTAGTAAGACCATACAAAATCCCTGGTCTAAGTGTAGGCTTATAATTTGGAAATACCGATTAGTGACAGTTAATTCAACGTTCCTCATATTTAAGTGATTAGAGACGTAGGCACAAAGACCCCCTTTTGCTCTGCCATGAGACGATCTTACTGCTGAGGTGTGAACAGTTTTGCACCCACTCATGTGACTTGGGCCCTCTGCCCATGTTTCGTGCAGGCTAAAGATCTCATAGTTACTCACAAAGTCAACCCACACATTATTAGTCACCTTGCATTTTAGACCAGCCATGTTTCAGAACAGAAACTGCCATTTGTCTTTCCTACCCATGCAGCTATTCCTTCCCAGACCACCTTCTGCATGCAAGTTATAAGTCCAGTTTGTGACATGGAAGTTTGAATCGGGGCAGCCGTGGAATCTAGGGCTATGTTGTTAGTTGCCTTTACATTTTCCACTATTACTTCAACATGTGTGTTAACGATTTCATTACTAGCTCGAATTGTTGGAGGGCCCACATTAGAAAAGACATTAAAAAAGACACACATACTGCTAGATGTTGCTACATGGGTGGAATCCTTTAGTCTCAGTCGGTGGACTCCTTTGAGATTATTAAATAAATAAAGTTTGAATATTAAATTGTCTCCTGTAAGTCGGAGTGTACGGTTCCCAATTTGTCCTAGCATTATTGCTATGTGGAGGTTGATAAAAATAACCTAAAGGAACTACATTAACACCTTGTACTAGCGTAGTAAGATTACCCACTCTGCTCAAAATCAATTTTACTAAATAAGGGGTTTTAAATGTCAGCACTACACAATCCCATGGGAGGATTTTCCGTCCTCTACTATCCATCCCACTCTCCTTACCATCTTAAACTCATCGAATAGCTTCCCGGTAAGACCCGTCCTAGCACCAAGCCAATGTAAAGATTTGTTCCTTAAAGTCTCCCATGGTTCATCCGTCCCATTTTTTAGTATTGGAACGTTAACTAGCACCACTATACACAGCATGGCAGCTGGCGTTAAGTCCAGATATGTTATGTGCCATTCCTTCTTATCATCATTAAAACTTTTAGTAGGTGGAATACGGATAAGCAAAGTCATAGCTGGTGGGTTGGCAGGTGGAGGAATCCCAGTGTTGACAGTAGTAGTCTGTTGAATTATGTTGGATGATGCATGTCTTATATTATTATGAGGAACTGGTGATGTTAGACCTCATACTATTAGTTTGACAATCCTGATTACTCACTTGAGTATACACACACTCCTGCGCTAGGGGCTGAAGTTTGTCTAAGCCTTTGGCTAAAGTTACCTCCATTGTGCTGATTCTAGATGTCAGACTATTTAGACTTTCTCTAATAAACATATCTAGAGCTTCCAACGTTACTTTTAACTTTCCAACCTCGCTCTGTGTGCGCATGTTAGAGCTAACTATTGATTTAACCCAATTTTCAGATTTATTGGTCGATAATGACTTAGCCTTTTTAGGGGCATTTTTACATGCTTTGAGAGGGGTCTTCCCAGTCTTTGAGCCTGGTTCTTAGGAGTAGGGGAGCAGATATCATGGTTCCTGGTGTGCTAAGTCAGCGGTTGTGTGTCATATTCCTGTTCGCTTCCAGATAAAGGATCAGAAATATTTACCGAACAGCCATTTGTGCCAAAGGTACTTCTATTGGATTGGTAGAGGTAGCTCCCACTAGCTCGCCCCTATCCTTTGCTGGGTTTAAGGCCTCTTTGACAGGTATAATTTGCCGCTCAATGGCGCCTATAGCACCAGTTAGGTAGCTTAGTAGGGACTGACAAGAATGCTCCCCTGGTTTAACTAGTTTTTTGTTCTGGGTACTCACTATTTTTCTCTTCCCCATACTAGCAGGTTCGCAAGGTAAATAAAATGTGCAAAAAAAAGTTACAGCACTAAATAAAATTATCTAAATCCAAAGATCAAGATATCAAATCTTTTTACAGCTCAATACGCATTGCGCTTTACTCTCCGCACAGTTTTTCCTGCTAAGGGGAGTTGTGCAAGCTCAGGCGTTTACAGTGTCACTATTCAGTCTTCTCCATGGACCGTATTGTAAGTCTTTGCTTTAAAACACAGTACCTTGAATTTAGCAGATGAAAGAGTTATGGCCCAGTCCGGCCTCTGTTGGTCTATGGCGGGCTAAGATGGGTCCGTCTTGGCCCGGTCTTCTCCCGGGCACGCACCGCGTGCGTGTTCCGCATCGTGGGTCCGCCTGCAATCTTTTCAAGTCCCTCCAGGGGCTGGGGATAAAGTGCTGTGTGCTTGTAGTTGACCAGGGACACCGTCAAAGTTCAATCTCCTCCATTACAGTCTCCTGTGTCGCGAGACCGCTGCCGATCTTTTCTAGCCACTCCAGGGGCTGGGGGTAAAGTGCTGTGTGCTTGTAGTTGACCAGGGACACGGTCAAAGTCCAATCTCCTCTGTTACAGTCTCCCGCTTCACGGGACCGCCAATGAGCTTTTCAAGCCCCTCCAGGGGCCGGGGGTAAAGTGCTGTGTGCTTGTAGCTGACCAGGGACACAGTCAAAGTTCAATCTCTTCCGTTACGGTTTCCCCTTATACGGAGTGTATAAAGTTAGGAATAACTCTGAGGATTGTCTGAAAGGTGTTAAGGAATCCTGACCCTATTGTCTTAAATAGGTGTACAATACCACTCATATATGACATATTAAAGATACGACTCACCATTTCTTCAAAATGTTGGGGGCAATTTGTATGAATAAGCGCCAGTATCTCCGTCGAGGTCCTTGCAATTTGAAGTTCAAAGGTTTCTCAAGCGTAGGTTAAGGGTACGGTCTGCTGTAAAAGATTGGCTTTCATTCTGCTGAAAGCATCAAACTGTATAAAGGAAACATTCAGTGAAGGCCATAGCTGTGCCTCCCTGACTGTATTTGTTGGAGGAAATAATACTTGCATACAGCAAGTAACCCTGATGTGCACGGTGACCAGATAGGCGATGCCCGGAAGCATACCACAGCAAGCTTGATCATTCAGCATCAATTAACTCCCATTCGAAAGTAACTCTAACACTGGCACAATCCCTGCAGCTGGAGCTCCTTTCCTGTGGCAAGACAGATTCGCTATTGAACCATTACATGCTCCATGCAAAACAATATCTTGGCACATGAGAGAACCGCTTAAAGCATTCTTGAAGTTTGTACCACTTAGGAACACTTCCCGATCCCCTCTCCGGCATCGAAATCTATATGGTAAATCCAAGGATTTCTTAATGTATTCTTTACCCAAGTTTTCATATCTACCTGCCTGCCTTTGCTCAAGGCAATAGTAAAACTGAAAGGCCGTGACCGGGAGAGTGAATTGGCCGTGAAGTAGCCATTCTGTTGATGGTAATTCCGCCACTGTGAATGGTGGCCTATCCAGTTTTTGCATTTGCAGCTTTGTATATTTAGCTCCTCTTTGTGCCATTCTTTCTATGTATCTGTTAGATTGTATTCTGAAAACAGAGATGTACTGTTTATAAAACGCCAATGCACAAATCCTGCATGCAAAGATTGCAGTGTTCAGCTTAATAACATAATAGAACGTAACTGAGATTGGCCGAGTTGTAATATGGCTAAATCCTGACCAGTATGTCAATAGCAGAAGAGACAATGTTGCCCAATGAATAAATCCTGGAGGTCAAAGTTGTTGACCCCATATCTATCACCGCTAAATCTTTTTCTAAGTTTATACGGTCTATTTCCCGTATTCTCTCTGTGGTTTCCTGTTGGGAAATCTTCCCGTTTTCATCATAGGCAGCATAAATGCCTGCATATATGAAACGTTATGACGTTGTTTCCTCGGTCCTGATAAAAAGTCCCTAAGATCCATGTCTTGTGAGAGTACAGATAAGTTATGTTTTACTTCTACAAATGTTGAGGTTTCTAGCCAATCGAGGCACAACTTCGCAACACTATAGGATGTCACTGCCCCTGGATATTACATAACGTGGGTCTAGCCTATGAATACTGAATCCCTCTGTGATGTTCAGGAATCTGTTATGACATATGTTCGTGTCTTAGGGCCAAACCACCCACTCCTTCCAATTTGGGTCTGTTCTATTGTACTTTAGTATGTCATCTACTGTGGGCCCTTATTTTGTAGTTCAATTCTGCCACCCCTGTGTTGGTGTTAGAAACCTAGGAGTGTTCAGGTCCTTGTTCTTGGCTAGTCCAAGACAGGATGTCTGTTGCACAGTATCATTTAAAAAGATCATCTGTTGTGGAATGAGGCATGCTCTAAATAGTGCCTCGGTACCCTGAACTTGCCAGTCTCTCGAACCCCAAATTGATTTCGAGTCAATTTAGTCTTTCCATAGGTCAAAACCCTGTTCAGACAATTGGGCCAAAAAGGAAGCAGAGTAAATCTGTTTAGTGTTTGTCAACATCATTTTCAGTGCTGATGTTGGTGCAACCTTATAGTAATATGAGGCTGGATCTGTTGTGTTTAACCCTGAAAAGTATGAGAATGTCTGTGCATTCTGTGCATTGCAAACTACTTTTTGGTGGAGTTGGGCAATGTTCCCACTGATGGTACTCAAAAGCATTCCCATTCCTGAAATGGATTTATGCAGGAAATGATTACCATAATGTTGGTAGCAGTACAATGTGTCATAATCTGAAGAACCCTATAACATTTCATTATTAGAAAAAACAGCTGTTTTCTCTAAATCATACAACATGTTATTTACTGTTTCAGTGTCCCAATCATCAGAAAATGTATTTGAGGTAATGATATCACTTAATGAAATTTTAAATACACGATTCATTTTTAAAAGTTTGGTCGGTCCGAATATGTTAAAATCAAGCTTTTGCCATACTATACCATCCGGTATATGAACTGCTGTAATGTTCACTGATGAGAAGTCTCTTTGTTCACGATGTGATGATGGATGTGGCTTCAGTACGATGTTGACCTTTTAGACTGTGGAACTTTGTCGAAAATAGCATCCATTAATAAGCATACTAAAAGATAGTACTAAGCCTAGCCAGAAAAGAAAAAAACAATATCCCAGAAATTACCCAGAGTTCAATCCAAGGTGATACCAGGTATGTCTTTTGAAGAAAGAGAAGAAAGTTCCTTAATTGTTGCTTGAATGGTGTTTTTGGCTGGTGTTGTTTCCGGCTCGCTTGGATCCAGAGAAAAGGCATCAAAGTTTATGAAATAGCAGTTCGATCAATTGTAGGAATTGCAATAGGATTAGTTGGAAGGTTATTTTGCTCTTGACGAGGCATGTTGATGTAGACTTCTGTATTAGGTCTAATTGCCACTTGTGAATTATTCTGATGTTCATTTTGAATTTGAATGTCTGGTTTAAGTAGAACAAGTTCCATAGCATTGTTGCTTAATCCTTCATTCCTTACAGGTGACTCTTCAAATGTGATGAGTCTTTCTGTTTGAACTTCTTGGATTGTAGCGAGTGGAGGGCGTCTGCTAAAGCGGAGTCCACGAGGCCTACTATTCAGTATTAGACACATAGTGTGGTTTGATTAAGTCGATTGAGACAAATCTTTTCTCCTTTTTATCGGCAAGAGGTGGGAGCAGCACAGATCTGGTTCCATGTACTGCAAGGACCGGTACAGGTGTTCTATATGATGGTCCAAATTCCTTTTGTCCACAATTTTCCCACTGATCAGATCCCCGACTTTTGGGATCCAGACATGTCTTGCCTGACTACCTCGACATCCCCATTGGCGGTCTGCTTTAGATGGACATTGCTTTGTTTTGTCTTGGATTAATTTAGATCCTGTAAAACAGCCAAACGATCATGGATATCAAATAGTATTTCATCTGCCACTGTGCCTTCACAATCAAGTTCAGGTACCCTCGTGTTCCAAAGAGGACTTTATATGGAGTGACACCCCCTAGAGAGCTGGTTGTTTAACACCCGCTGAACTCCATAAAGGTGTGTGACCCAACTACTGCCCTTGCCTAATACCCTAGCTGTTAAAGATTGCTTTAAGTCCCATTTTTTCCTCTCCACAACCGAAATTCCCTCAGGATGGTACGGAGAGGAGTACCGCAGTGTTATGCCCATTCCTTCCATGGCCTCTTTGTAAGCCCGAGAGCTAAACGCAGGGTCGCGATCTTTAATAACAGTTCGAGCGTCAGCTAAGCACGGAGGCCATACCCATAGGAATATCGAGCATGAATCCACTGCAACCATGGTATATTTGTAAGCCCTGCCCATTTGTAAGGGGCCACCGTGGTCGAAGTACACACATGCGATAGGTTTGTCTCAGTTTAATAATAGGGGCTGTGCCGGGCTTGCTACCGTGGAGCCTTTCATCTGCTGGCAGATGTCGCAATTCAAGACTTAGGGGTCGATCAGGATGGCGGACGGAAGAGCCACCGCGGCCCTGGAGTAGGCGGAAAAAGCCTTTTCCGTGTCCGCCTGCCGCGGATACTCCGTCCGCCATATCAGGATAGGAAAACGTGTCAAATTTCCGTCCGCGACGGAAAAACACGCTCCGCCGGCCAACTACACACGACCACGCGGCGGACGGAACACATCCAAACGCTCCGCCGTACGCACTGACGTCGAAGACCGTCCCCCAAATCAAGATGGCGGAAAACACACATAAAACCGCTGCGGAAAAACAACCTGTCTTAACACGGCGGAATCCCCACAGCGAACATAGGTGACACAGCCGAGATACCCACCGCAAGCTGACCACCACCATGGACCCGGCGCTACACGCTTTCCCGATGCTCTTCGCGATCCACCACGTCCTAGTCATGGCCTACTATGGACGACGACGCAGGTAAGGTACAAACCATTGGCTGTCTGGAGGGGAATACCAGCAAGGGACGTGACGTAGGGAGGGGGAGTGTCATGTTACCGAAACCACTGATGAGAAGCATATACGAATACACATTAGCAGGACGCAAGCAGGAATGACAACGACAGACCACGAGACTTGATAGACTACCTTTATTGTCAAATAATAGGGGTCAAATCACAGTGTATGCGTGAACATGGGCAAAGTGGGCACCAGAGCAGGTACAACATAGCAGGTAACGAGAGGGCAGCATGCAGTATCAGAGCATCAACAGGGCATTGTAGAGTACAGAGCAGGTACATCATAGGCAGGTAACGAGAGGGCAGTATGCAGTATCAGAGCATCAACAGGGCAATGCGCAGTACAGAGCAGGTACATCATAGGCAGGTAACGAGAGGGCAGAATGCAGTATCAGAGCATCAACAGGGCATTGTAGAGTACAGAGCAGGTACATCAGAGGCAGCACGTGAGAGGGGCTAAGTGCATCAACAGTCCATTGCACAGAACAGCTCCATCAGAGGCAGCACGTGAGAGGGGCCAAGTGCATCAACAGTCCATTGCACAGAACAGCTCCATCAGAGGCAGCACGTGAGAGGGGCCAAGTGCATCAACAGTCCATTGCACAGAACAGCTCCATCAGAGGCAGCACGTGAGAGGGGCCAAGTGCATCAACAGTCCATTGCACAGAACAGCTCCATCAGAGGCAGCACGTGAGAGGGGCCAAGTGCATCAACAGTCCATTGCACAGAACAGTCACATCACTGGCAGCACGTGAGAGGGGCCAAGTGCATCAACAGTCCATTGCACAGAACAGCTCCATCAGAGGCAGCACGTGAGAGGGGCCAAGTGCATCAACAGTCCATTGCACAGAACAGCTCCATCAGAGGCAGCACGTGAGAGGGGCCAAGTGCATCAACAGTCCATTGCACAGAACAGCTCCATCAGAGGCAGCACGTGAGAGGGGCCAAGTGCATCAACAGTCCATTGCACAGAACAGTCACATCACTGGCAGCACGTGAGAGGGGCCAAGTGCATCAACAGTCCATTGCACAGAACAGCTCCATCAGAGGCAGCACGTGAGAGTGGCCAAGTGCATCAACAGTCCATTGCACAGAACAGCTCCATCAGAGGCAGCACGTGAGAGGGGCCAAGTGCATCAACAGTCCATTGCACAGAACAGCTCCATCAGAGGCAGCACGTGAGAGGGGCCAAGTGCATCAACAGTCCATTGCACAGAACAGCTCCATCAGAGGCAGCACGTGAGAGGGGCCAAGTGCATCAACAGTCCATTGCACAGAACAGCTCCATCAGAGGCAGCACGTGAGAGGGGCCAAGTGCATCAACAGTCCATTGCACAGAACAGTCACATCACTGGCAGCACGTGAGAGGGGCCAAGTGCATCAACAGTCCATTGCACAGAACAGCTCCATCAGAGGCAGCACGTGAGAGGGGCAGAATGCAGTATCAGAGCATCAACAGGGCATTGTGCATTACAGAGCAGGTACATCAGAGGCAGGTAACGAGAGGGCAGAATGCAGTATCAGAGCACCAACAGGGCATTGTGCATTACAGAGCAGGTACATCAGAGGCAGGTAACGAGAGGCCAGTATGCAGTATCAGAGCATCAACAGGGCATTGTGCATTACAGAGCAGGTACATCAGAGGCAGGTAACGAGAGGCCAGTATCAGAGCATCAACAGGGCATTGTGCATTACAGAGCAGGTACATCAGAGGCAGGTAACGAGAGGGCAGCATGCAGTATCAGAGCATCAACAGGGCATTGTAGAGTACAGAGCAGGTACATCAGAGGCAGCACAACTACGTGTCCCTACCAACCCGTCACAGGGACCACAAGAGTGCCACGCAGTTCTCAATGGACACACCATGTGAATTAACATTTGAGTGAAGTGTACAGCACGTCACATCACAGAATCAGGGGGGACTGCGTGAACTACCTGCCTCGGACACACTGGCAGCACCAGCAACAGGAGTGTGAGACACAGCCACAGCCCGAGTGACACACACATGGGCCACGGACCCAGACACACTGGCAGCACCAGCAACAGGAGTGTGAGACACAGCCACAGCCCGAGTGACACACACATGGGCCACGGACCCAGACACACTGGCAGCACCAGCAACAGGAGTGTGAGACACAGCCACAGCCCGAGTGACACACACATGTGCCACGGACCCAGACACACTGGCAGCACCAGCAACAGGAGTGTGAGACACAGCCACAGCCCGAGTGACACACACATGGGCCACGGACCCAGACACACTGGCAGCACCAGCAACAGGAGTGTGAGACACAGCCACAGATGTAGTCACTGACACGTGAGCCACTGACCCAGACAGACTGCCAGCACCAGAAACAGGAGTGTGCAACACAGCCACAGATCTTCTAACTGACACGTGAGCCATAGACCCAGATACACTGCCAGGACCTGCAACAGGAGAGGGCACAACTGACACTGTGCCACCATCTGATACATGAGAGTCAACTGCACCGGCGCCACTGGGACAACTGAAATGATGAGCCACAGGGCTGTATGGGCCAGGAGGCAGGGTGGGCCTGGGAGCTGGGGATAGCTCACCTAGAGCCAAATCGGGGTTTGCAGGTGTCAATGGTGTGTGTCTGCGTTTCTTAGGGAGGTGTGAGTGCACCCTGGACAGGACAGGACTGCCAAGTGGTGGGGACTCCAAAGAATCACCACCCAGTATAGGTGGAGCAACTGCTGCCGGGGATCTGGTTTCGGGGGACGTGCTGGAGCCTGCTTGTCGTTTGCTCTGTGCCTGCCGCCTGGACTCGGAATGATGTGTAATGGGGGATGCAACAACAGGGGACACCCTCCTCTGCTTCTGACTGGCCTGGATGGGAGTGGAGGTATGGGGGGACTCCGCCGCGGAGACATCAGTTTGGCGTTTAGTAGAAAACATCAGCCTCAGTGCAGCCAGGGGTGAAGTATGCCTGTCCTTGATTGCGCCATTGTCCATGCTAGATGCCTTGTCCGTAGGATGTGCCTTATCCTTAGGTGGAGTGTTGTCTCTGGATGTAGCCTGTGCCCTGCTCGCCGCCCTGTTCCTGCCAGCAGACTTGTCGTCTGTGGTGCACCTGCCTCCAGCAGACACCTGCTCCCTGTGTGTGTCGCTGCCCTTGGGAGTGTTCCTATCCACTGCTGTGGGCCTGCTCTTGGGAGTCTCCCTGCTCTTAGTAGGTGCCTTAGTCTTCTCACTGTCCTTGGGAGTGTCCCTTACCTCTGCTGTGGGCCTGCTCTTGGGAGTCTCCCTGCTCTTAGTAGGTGCCTTAGTCTTCTCACTGTCCTTGGGAGTGTCCCTTACCTCTGCTGTGGGCCTGCTCTTGGGAGTCTCCCTGCTCTTAGTAGGTGCCTTAGTCTTCTCACTGTCCTTGGGAGTGTCCCTTACCTCTGCTGTGGGCCTGCTCTTGGGAGTCTCCCTGCTCTTAGTAGGTGCCTTAGTCTTCTCACTGTCCTTGGGAGTGTCCCTTACCTCTGCTGTGGGCCTGCTCTTGGGAGTCTCCCTGCTCTTAGTAGGTGCCTTAGTCTTCTCACTGTCCTTGGGAGTGTCCCTTACCTCTGCTGTGGGCCTGCTCTTGGGAGTCTCCCTGCTCTTAGTAGGTGCCTTAGTCTTCTCACTGTCCTTGGGAGTGTCCCTTACCTCTGCTGTGGGCCTGCTCTTGGGAGTCTCCCTGCTCTCAGTAGGTGCCTTTGTCTTCTGACTGGCCTTGTCCAAGGAACAGTCCATGGACATGTGAGTATCCCTTGCCTTCGGAGTACCTTTCGTGTTGAATGCCTGTGTAGCTCCGGAAGGCATGTCCCCCAACAACACTTGTGGATCCTGTGTGTGTACTCCAGTGCATCTGACGTCGTCTACGTGAACAGATTTAGCTGATCTAGGGGATGGGGTCTGTGCCCTGCGTGCCCTGACGTGCTGTCTGACGCTGCTTCTAGTGCAATAACCTGTATTTGAGTCCTGCTCTGAATAATCACTACCCCCTGAGACATCCAGCGGTGTAGATGGGGAAACAGAAGTAGCACCCTGTTCATTCGACTGTACTATTGCAGACGACACACTGCTTGCCAATGACTGCACTGTCCTGTGTAGACCTGCAAGATCGCCATGCATCCCTTCCATGAATGCCACCACCTGCCCCAACTTCCTATCATGATCCTGGAAAGCATTTGTCATATTGGTCTGACCCACACACAGCTGTCGCAGCAGATCAACGGCCTCAGCACACAGTGCATTTTGGCTCACCGTGGCAGGGGCAGCGGTGCCTGCACCGAACGCCACTCTGCTCCCCCTACTCCTTCGGCCACGAACAATACATGGTGCAGTTGGCGGAAGTGTGGGCCCTGTGTGCTGTCTTCCGACAGAAGGTGATGAGTGCCCACTCCCAGTCTGTGACAACAGTGCAGGCTCACCAAGAGTGTCCGACGAGGAGGACGATGGTGTCTCCACATGCGAGTCCTCAGGGACGGTCCTGTCCCCCTCTCCGGCGCTGGCCTCCTCCGTGTCAGTCTGCGTGTGTGCGAAGTCTGAGCCGGACTCATTTCCTCGGCTACTCTCCACCGTCTGTGGCTGAGTGTCCTCTGTCAAAGCTGAAATGCACAGAAAAGATGTGTGAGTCATGGGCACACTCACGTACAGAAGGAACAGGATAGCCAAATCACATAGCAGACAAAGGTTCATGAGCCCTCAGCCTGCACATGGCCCACCCCTACCAGTCATCCTCACATTTTCTGCCATGGGGACATGGACCACTAGGGGATGTGCTTTAACACTCAACTACTAAGCAAGTGGCGTGTCAACATGGCGGACCTGGATGTCAAATGAGTACCACCCAATGGGACCAAAATGCCATCACAGGCATACATACGCAACACGGAACTCAATGGTGTGTCTGTGCACCAATACATGCATAGCACTCACAAGTTTCCTACACAGACAGTATGCTCACCGCTAGTTTGCTGTTGATCGGCACTCAGACGTTCGGCCAGTTCAGGATGCGTCACTGCAATGATACGGTGCATGAGAGGGGTCATGGAGCGTCGGGCCAGACGGGGCGTCCTTGGAATCAGGCCCAGTGTTACTTCCGCTACATTCTTGCTCAGCCTGGAAATGTCGTCCCAGCGTTTGTGGCAGTGTGTATGTCGTCTGTTGCACACCCCCAATGCCCGTACTTCCCGTGCTATGGTCCTCCACAGGTCCTTGCGAAGGTGCAGCTTGACCTACCATGATGGGAGACAAAAGGGTTTAAGTCAGTGGACAGGTGGCCTGTCACACACATAGGGGCAAGACGTTACTGTCAGCAGCCATGCACAATCAGGAACATATGTCTAGCCCACACTACACAGCTAAGATATAAATAGGCCTGATCATTTGGCCCCCTCATGCACACCAACATGTCCCACACTGCACTTACCACCCGTCCCGGTGCGCCGTAGAGGCGTCCATAGTTGCGGAGTACACCGTCCACGAGGAAATCAAGCTCCGCGGCGGTGAAGGGTCGAGACCGGATCTCTTTGCCTCTCGACATGGCAAGATCACGGAGTATGGCACTAGAGCAGCAGTCGGTGGTCAGCTCAGCAGCAGCAGCAGGTCGAGGCGATGGTCACAGGCAGCAGTCGGTGGTCAGCTCAGCAGCAGCAGCAGGTCGAGGTGATGGTCACAGGCAGCAGTCGGTGGTCAGCTCAGCAGCAGCAGCAGGTCGAGGTGATGGTCACAGGCAGCACTGGTCCCCAGGGTAGGAAGTTTCATGTTGGCCAAGACACATATATAGGGCCCTCAGCACGTGTCAGTGGCATACGTCGCCAGCAATTGGTCAGCCCTGGGAGCGTGATCGTGAAATGGGCCAATGACTGGCCCTGTTGTTGCGGTGCACAGCTTCCGCTACTTGCGATTGGCCGTATGCGGCCAGCGTCCCTCTTCCCATTGGCTGCATGTGCAGGGACCGTGACGGGCACACATCGGCAACCGCACGTGCAAGCTTCAGGCACGGATGCTTCAGTTGCAACAATGTACTATCACTGGCGCCTCCATGGCGGGGCACGTACACAGCGGGGGAGGTGCAGGCCTATACACCCTGCAGATGTACTCAATGGACATGCCAGTTCATGACCCCCCTTACAGTCACCTTGCATCATCCACCGTACACCGGCCGGAGCGGCCGGCCCATGAACATCCGCCGTGCCCGGCCATGAACACAACCGCCATGGCCGTGCCCGGCCATGAACAACCGCCGTGCCCGGCCATGAACACAACCGCCATGGCCGTGCCCGGCCATGAACAACCGCCGTGCCCGGCCATGAACACAACCGCCATGGCCGTGCCCGGCCATGAACAACCGCCGTGCCCGGCCATGAACACAACCGCCATGGCCGTGCCCGGCCATGAACATCCGCCGTGCCCGGCCATGAACACAACCGCCATGGCCGGGACCGGCGGTTGTTCATGGCCGGGCACGGCCATGGCGGTTGTGTTCATGGCCGGGCACGGCGGTTGTTCATGGCCGGGCACGGCCATGGCGGTTGTGTTCATGGCCGGGCACGGCGGATGTTCATGGGCCGGCCGCTCCGGCCGGTGTACGGTGGATGATGCAAGGTGACTGTAAGGGGGGTCATGAACTGGCATGTCCATTGAGTACATCTGCAGGGTGTATAGGCCTGCACCTCCCCCGCTGTGTACGTGCCCCGCCATGGAGGCGCCAGTGATAGTACATTGTTGCAACTGAAGCATCCGTGCCTGAAGCTTGCACGTGCGGTTGCCGATGTGTGCCCGTCACGGTCCCTGCACATGCAGCCAATGGGAAGAGGGACGCAGGCCGCATTCTGCCTTTGGGAAGTAGCGGAAGTTGAGCACCGCCATGGCGGCGCCAAATATGTGATCTTGTCAGACGCTGCACCGTGATGTGTTGTGTGCAGTTGCGTCATGAGGGATGTGAGCGTGATTGTGAAAGGTCATATGTCATACAATATAGCATGTGTGTCCATACAATGGACATCGGTCGGCACACAATGGCCAACAGATGTGCATTCGTACGTGTTGACGTCGGGTTTGACCCTACAGACGTTGTTACATCTTCACAACTACACAGTACATCACGGCTGTGTGGCCAATTCATGCATCTGTTGTCGGTTTATTGTTGTGTCGAGGTGACTACAGTGGTGGTGGTACACATGCATTCCGTGTATGTGATTTATACGTTCTGTCACCATGCATGTCATTACCGTATGCACATCATCATTGGTGGTGGCATTTGTGCTTGATGACATGGCGTGTGTAAACTTATCGTTTGTGTGCATGCAGTTGCATGAGTGTCTGTGATGTGTCTACGATACATTAGGGTGACGACTGGAGTTATGTCAGTAAGGTACACATGTGATGGAGTTGTACACGTATGCGTCGTTTGTACGTTGACCTAAGTTACATCTCTCTCCCACACAGGAGGGCTCCAAATGTGCATCGCCCATACACTCAGCTGGAGGATATGGTAGACGAGGAGGTGATTCGGAAATTCAGGCTGGATCGACGTCGGTTGCTGGAGCTTGTGGCTCAATTGGCTCCTCATCTGCAGCCACGTAGAACGTATCCTGGCTCGTTTACACCCACTGCAAAGGTCATGGCGGTACTACATTTCTTCGCTACTGGCACATTTCAGTATACAGTTGGAGGTGCCGGGGGTATGTCACAGGCAATGTTCAGCACGGTTCTTCGGGATGTGTTAACAGCTATGATGCTGTACAAGGATGAGTACATACATTTCCCACGTCCGGAAGAGTTGCCAGCTGTCAAAGCTGGTTTCTATGCACTGGGCCACA
The DNA here is from genome assembly GCF_964261635.1 of Lissotriton helveticus. NCBI lineage: Eukaryota > Metazoa > Chordata > Amphibia > Caudata > Salamandridae > Lissotriton > Lissotriton helveticus. The sequence continues at coordinate 1,374,418,935 of NC_136069.1, read as the reverse complement.
TACCTCACGTTGTGGGCTCAATTGATGGCACGCACATCGCGCTCATTCCACCACGGGCACGCGAACAAGTGTTCAGGAATCGGAAACACTTTCATTCGCTGAACGTGCAGGTGGTGTGCCTGGCGAGCAACATCATCTCCCATGTGTGTGCAAGATTTCCTGGATCCGCACATGACGCCCACATCATGCGAACCAGCAATGTCCCACGACTCATGGCAAATCTGCCACCCGGTCAAGCGTGGCTTGTTGGTGAGTGTGCAGTGGGGACTCTTGTGATCTCTGTGTTGCATGGGGTACCCACCATATCTTGTTCTGATGTTTGTCTCTGTCATCCCCCTACATAGGCGACTCGGCTTACCCAAACCGGCCCTGGCTCCTCAGTCCCCTACGTAATCCGAGGACGGCGGGTGAAATGCGGTACAATGAGGCACATGGAAGGACACGGAGAGTCATCGAACGTACCTTTGGACTGCTGAAGTCTAGGTTTCGGTGCCTCGATAAGACCGGAGGGGCACTGCCTTACTCACCAGGAAAAGTATGCAAGATCGTGATTGCCTGCTGCATGCTCCACAACCTGGCAGTACGCAATGACATTGAACTGCTGTTGGACCCTGAAGACGAAGGAGTTCCTCGGCCTCCCATCCCACCCATGTCGACTGATGAGGATAGTGGTGAGGAGGAAGGTGTGGACCAGAGGCGCCAGCTCATTGATCGCTACTTCCCTTGAATGTGAGTATCTACCTCTAGTGGCGGTTGACAATGCCTCATGTATGTTTTCTGGTGTTGTGTGGATATGGGGTTATTCAGCTGGGTGTGGTTTGTGATGGTTGCACATGTGTGTCTTCATGTCTTTGGACATAGGAGTGTCCATGATGTGTGTGCTCCCATCCCATGCTTGTGTGATGGTTGTCGTTTGTGTAATGTTGCTGTGCATTGTGTTGTGATGTGTGTGAATCTCTTTACTGACGTGTGTTTGCTGTCTCTGGTTTTCTCTAGGTCACTCCCGCAGCGCCATGATCATGTGCGACTATGATCCCTGTACCTGTTTACGTCTGTATCTGATGGCAATCATGTGAATAAACATGGAGGCAAAACATCATTGTGTGAGTAAATGCAATTTATTGACAGGTTGTGCTTTTGTGCTGGTGAATATATACAAGTAAGTGGGAGGGAGGGAGTTGGAGTTGTAGGTAATGGCAGATGAAATGTCCGTGCTGACACCACATTGGGGGGTGTCAGGCTAGTCCAGCAGACCAGTGGCAATGATTGTCTATGTGGGACAGGATGGTTTGCAGGGTGAATGTCTGGCACAGGCAGTGGCATTGTCAAGGTCGTCCCCTCTTGGAGCGTGTGCCTGGCGCTCCAACACTGCTCTCAGCAACTTCCTGCCTCGGCCGCCCCCTCCGTCTCGGAGGTGGTACAGAGGCAGCTGGGAGGGCAGGTTGGTGATGGGCCACATCCGTCGCCAGGGGCTCAGGTGGTGGTGGCGGCGGTGGAGGCGGAGGCGGAGGCGACGGGGGAGGCGGAGGTGACGGTGGCGGTGGCGCTGACACACATGGTGGAGGGGGGGGGGGGTTGTTCCGGGCAACCCATTCCCTCCACATCGTTGCCTGCTGGCCCATGATCACCAACATCTGGCCAAGGATGCCAGAGATCTCGCGCAGGCTGTTGGTGTTGTCCACTGAGTCCTCATGAACACGATCAGCGTTTGCCTGGGACCGGTCGTATGAGGCCTGGCACCTGGCAAGAGCTTGTAGGGACTGTGCCACTGGCTCGGGTAGCTGTCCCTCCTCTGACCGGCGGTGTGTGGGTCGCCTGATTGGCAGTTGTCCCGTTGCCTGTGTTTGTGGCCCACTCACCCTGCTTGTGTGTGGGGCCGTTGGACCAGCGTTGCGCGCTGGGTCATGCTGGGTGGCACCGGCAGGAGTCGTGGTGCTCGTGGTAGTGGTGGTAGTGGTGGTACTGGTGGTACTGGTGGTACTGGTGGTGGTGGGGACTGTGCAGATCACAGAGACGGGTGCCGCGGGAGTCACACATGCGACGTTGGTCGGTCCCGGGAGTCCCTGTGAGCCAGATGGCCCTGGCTGCGTGCTTGGTCCCGCTCCATCCTCCGCCCCGGAGCTGCCTGTGTCGTCGTCGGCAGAGAGTCCTGTAGGTGTGGGAGGCGAGGCTGGCGGCCGGGTACTGCTTTCCCCAGTCAGTTGACGATCACCTGAGGGACAAGATCGAGCAGGTCAGTAATGTGGACAGTACATGGTTACATTGATTTGTAGACATTTCTGTTTCCTGTCGCACACACCCCACCCTCCACCACCACCGCCACCCTCCCCGTGCACATGGGGGCCTGTTGGGAGTTGTAGTTTGGGCCTCTCACACACCCCACCCTCCACCACCGCCACCACCACCACCACCCTCCCCGTGCACATGGGGGCCTGTTGGGAGTTGTAGTTTGGGCCTCTCACACACCCCACCCTCCACCACCGCCACCACCACCACCACCCTCCCCGTGAACATGGGGGCCTGTTGGGAGTTGTAGTTTGGGCCTCTCACACACCCCACCCTCCACCACCGCCACCCTCCCCGTGCACATGGAGGCCTGTTGGGAGTTGTAGTTTGGGCCTCTCACACACCCCACCCTCCACCACCGCCACCACCACCACCACCCTCCCCGTGAACATGGGGGCCTGTTGGGAGCCATGGACATGTTAGTGTGTTGGTGTCCGACGTGCATGGGTTGGGGCGTGGGGGATGTTTCTTCTCAGTTGTGTGAGCCTGACCATGTCGTGCTGATCGTGGTGCTTGGTTTGTACTCACCAGTCTCTTCTCCTTCGTCAAGGCCGTCTAGGCTCTCTGGGTGTAGTATCACCAGCACCTTCTCCTCCCAATCGGTGTAGGGTATGGGCTCCGGGGGTGTGCCACCGCCAGTAAGATTGGCTCTGGCGTGGTTTTTCGCTCGGATGCCCTTGACCCTGGTCTTAAGGTCATGCCACCGCCTCTGAATGTCGTGCTTGGTCCTCGGCACAGTCCCCGACGCATTCACACGAGTGACGATCCTGTCCCACATGTGGTTCTTTTGCGCCACGGTCGTCTGCTGGACTTGGGCCCCGAAGATGTTGGGCTCCACACGGATAATTTCATCTACCATTACCCGCAACTCTGTCTCCGTGAATTTGGGGTTTTTTTTGGGTGCCATGGTGTGTGGTGCTCAGTGTGTGAGTTGAGTGAGTTGGGAGGTGCAGGTGTGTGGTGTGTGATGTGTAGGATTTGTGTGGTGGGTGTTTGTGTGGTAGGGTGGTGGGTGGGTGTCTTCTATGTGATTTTATGTGAGTTCGCAGTGTCTCGAATGGCCCTCTTGCTGGCAGCAATGCTGTGGTGCAAGGGATTGTGGTTGTGTGGGGGTGTCTTTTTATAGTCGTGTCTCGATGGTTGTTGGCAGTCAGGTGGTAGGTGGGCGTGTTGACTTGTGTGCATTATTGGATAATTGGGACGTGTCATGGTGGCTTGTGCTGGGGGGGGGGCCTTGTCAATGTTCGTATGTTTGCTTAGGACTTGCGGTGCACTTTCATACATTTGTTAGGCGCTAGGGATGTTGTGCGTGTTGGCCTTCCGCCCTGATGCTGTGGTTCTCGTTGCATTGTTTCCGCCGCGGACGTGGATGGCTGTGAGTTCCGTTGTACGGGCGGATTTATCCTAATTGCGGCCACGGAGTATTCTCAGGGATGGCGGTACATGTTTTATTTTCCGCGGTCATTTCCGTCCGCGGCAGTGGTTGTTCATTGGACTCCGTCCGCCGCGGACGGACTTGGTTGTGTTCCGTCCACCGCGGACGGTGTTGGTTGTGTTCCGTCCGCCGCGGTCGGAGTTTCGTGACATGAATATCCTAATCCCAACCGCGGTTTCTCCGCGGCGCAGCCGGGAGTAAAATTTCCCCCACCATGGCGGACAGTACCCATTTCCGTCCGCCATCCTAATCGGCCCCATAGTCTTTAGTTTGCTTAGTTAATCCTGGCCACCAATATCGCTGTTTCAGTAAAGAAATTGTTGCTGTAACACCTGTGTGTCACAGAGCCCAAACTCTCATGTGCAGCTAGTATTACACCTTGCCTACGATCCTTATTAGGTATTACTCTATCTCCCACTCCAGGAACTTGAGCATATGGAATGTTTTTTGCTACTAACTTGTAGGAGTTTTTGAGTGAAAGTATTTTAGGCACTGCTGTCCTGCCTTTGCGTGAAGCGATGACAGCTTCCATAATATCTCTGTCTATTCTCGTTTTTGAACAAGTGAGTTCAGCTACGGAAGCCGAGCGAACAGCCCCCTTTGCAGCTTCATCAGCCAATGAATTCCCCGCAATGCAAACAAAATCACGTAGATGACTCAGTGTATGGATCACGTGAGTCCTTGGTAGCTTGTTTTTAGCTCTGCTACCTGTTCCCATAGCATTTTATGCTTAATTGTGCCATCTTTCGCATCCTTAAACCTGTTTTGCTCCCAATGATGTAAGTACTCATTGTACGACTGTACATAGTAAAAGGAATCACACATGATTAGTGTGGGGAATTCGTGATCCGTATTTACAAGTGCAAGTATCAGTGCTTTTAATTCTGACAACTGAGCTGTGCAATCTCCTAGAGATTGCGTTTTTGTGCAACTAGAATAGAACTTGCCATCATGCATGCGACCTTTAACGATAGCACATGTCGAGCTGTATTGCTGATTATTTCCTAATGCTGGTTGCGCAGATCTGTCAGTATAAATAATATATACATACTGTTCAAGAGGCAAGATTTGACAATATTTATTTATTTATTTAAGATTTATAATGCGCATGGCTGCCTCAGCGACGAGGCGTCCCAGCGCAACCAGAGACCCGGAGGAAAGAGCAAGAGAGCACAGCCTAAGAAACTAAAAATCAGTGGAAACAGCCAAGTTTTTATGGCTTTACGAAATGCCAAGAGGTTGGGAATAGCTCTAATATGTTCTGGGAGCGAGTTCCAAAGTTTTCCAGCTAAAAAGCGGAAGGAACGGCCCCCTACCTTTGCTCTCCAAACACGAGGAGCACAGACAGGTAGGCAGATCTCAATGCTCGCCCCAGCACGTAAGGTGTCAGCAGTCAAGGGAGCTCACCCGGGGCTTGGTGCGTCAGAATCTTGTGTGAGATACACAACACCTTAAATTGAACGCGTTTCTCAATAGATAACCAATGAAGCTTTGGGAGCACATGGCCACCGAGCAGATTTTAGGTAAGGCCACCAGAAGGCGTGCTGCAGTGTTCTGGACCCTCTGCAAGCGTTTGATGCTGGCCTTTTTGGCGCCCAAATACAGAGAGTTGCCGTAGTCAAGCCTAGAGAGAATGGACGCCTGAACAATGGTTTGACGAACTCTAGGGGGAAAAAAAACAAGCAAGAGTCTCAACCCTCGCAAGAGCACAAAACAGATAGCGACTACAGCTTTTATATGCTTCTCAAATGTTAGTCCCTTGTCAAACCATATTCCCAGGTTCTTCACAGCCTCCCTAGGTGACGGGGCTGGTTTCAGACGAACCACCACCACTGCTCAGACCAGAGCTCCCGGTCCTTGCAAAATAGCAATATCTCAGATTTACTGGCATTTAACTGTAAACAGTTTGCTGTCATCCAATCTAATCTGAGATAGCTAGCAGATCCTCCTTAAATTTCTCCAAGTTAACACAGCAGTTTTTGGAGAACTGGGTGTCCTCGGCGTATGACACCAAGAACAATCCCCTGTCTTTTGCCACCTCTGCCAGGGGTCTCATATATAGATTGAAAAGAGTGGAAGGGTGGTACTGAGACCTGGAATGTCCGATCTTCCAAGAAAAAGTGGATCCACCCCAGGGCCCCATCCCTGATCCCAGCTTCCCAGAGGCGTTTAAGGAGAATCGCATGGGACATCGTATCAAAAGCGGCGCTAAGGTCCAACAGGACCAAGGCCGCTGAGTCTCCCACATCCAAGCTACTCCGAATGAATTCAGATACTGCCAATAACGCCGATTCAGTGCTATGCCGAGGTCGGAACCCATGCTGTGATGAATCAAAAATGCTTTGTTTTTCAATGAATTTGGATAGCACAGAATTCACGTGAGCTTCCACTAACTTGGCCAAAAAAGGCAACTGGGATATGTGACGATAGTTGCCCGGATCATTCGGATCAAGAGTAGATTTTTTTATCAACGGAATGCTTCCATGCCCTAGGAACAGAAGCTGACCTCAAAGACAAATTGGCCACTTCTAGGCTCACAGGAGCAATCGATGAATGGAGCTGCTTAAAATGAGTTGATGACAATGGGTCAGTTGGGGAGTCTGACTTGTTTTTATGGCATAGGGCCTTAAATTCCAGAGGCGTAAACAGTGGGAATGATGTCAGACAAGTACCCTCCATAGTGTCCACCGCTCCGTGCGCCCGTACGTTCTCAGCAGGAGAGGGCGATTTAGGAAAACCACAATAAATCTGCTCCACTTTTTTCAAGAAGTGATGCGCCAGTACATCACACTAGCGATTGGAGGCTATAGAGGAGGTTCTAGGAGCGCCTGCACTCTTCATAATATTGAGCAGCGAAAAGATGGTGTTTGCGGGATTTGAACTCGCCAAGATCTTATCAGCTACATAGTATGCCCGTGCTCTCTGGATGAGCTTATGATAATTCTTAATTGCCGCTCGATATTCAACTTTTGCAGCTGCCTCGTAGGAGCGATGCCAGACCCACTCTAGCTGCTTGCAGCCCTTTTTTGCCCGAGTCAGTGAGTCATTAAACCATGGGTTAGATGGCCCACGCCCCTTTCCACCCCTCTTAGCTGGAATATGATAATCCAGGCCAGCTGTCACCCATTCTTGGAAACACTGATCCGACCCCTCTATATCCGGGGGTATTTGAGGTCTGTGCTCATCAAGCCATACAGATAGCAATTCGCAGTCTAGTTTGTACCATGGCCGGTTAGGCACTTGAGCAGGGCGGGACACCGCCACTCTCTCCTGCACCGGCAAAGAGAATGTGATCAACGATGATGAGTCCAGTCCTGTGGAATCGGTAGAACCATTTTTAAAAAACTGATGTTTGAAAAAATGGGATCTAACAGATGACCGGCAACATGAGTACCCTCAAGAACGTGTTGCGAGAGCTGAAAAGCCTCCGAATCTGCCAAAAAACTGGCGATCTCAGCTTTCGCCCATTCTCAAGATGAAGGTTAAGATCCCCCAATATAGTGAAATTAGCCGCTTTACTGGCAGATGCCCAATTTTACTCAGACAATCTTCTCTGAACAGGCCAGAGGGCCCGGGGGGCCTGTAAACTAAAAGGCCAGACATTGTAAAATTACAACTAAGAACATTTTTTAAAAGAGCGCTTTCACAGCTCGTTATCTTCTCCTTATCCAGACTAATAGAGTAAACTTCCTTGACCACCACTGCGATGCCACTTCCTCTCCCTCCATCTCTAATAATACTTTTTAACACATAGCCTTGAGGGAGGGCAAACCACGGTTCCGCCACTGAGTCCTGAGTGAGCCATGTTTCTGTTAGGAACAAGGCATCTGGAGACTCATCCGTTAGAAGGTAGAACACCTTGGTGTGGTGTTTCACCAAAGAGCGGCAGTCCAAGCTAAGAAACTTATATTCCATGCACTTAGATGGACTAAGTGAGCAAGAAGATTGAGCTGCTAAGTCCAATTTAAAAGCACAGAATTCACACAAAAAACTTGACTCCTGGAAAGTCCAGGGTAAGGAGGGACAGTTAAAAGCCATACCCAAAAGGTCCTCCCGTGAGTAACAGTGCAGGTCACTAGTAAGAGAAGCAGGGGTCCTGGTGTCTGGCGACAGCCCGGCATGGACGGGCGCAGACGGGCTTGCCTTAGGCGCGCCTGCGGCGCCCCCGCTGCGTGAGTCCGCTGCGCAGGCGCCTTCGCGTCCACATTTATACTAATCCTGTGACGAGGCAAGCGAGGCCACAACAACTGGCCCGCTAACTCTGCGCCTCTTACCAAGATGGCGGCCGCACTGCAACCATCTAAGTAGCTAACTATCGGAGCCCTCGACCGGATCCAAATACACCCATCACACCCCTCCCGCTCGTCCCTCCCGAAACCAGGAGGACAGAAAATGGGCAGAGATCAAAAATGGCGAAAAATAAGGTGGGTGCAATAAAAATTCTTGAAACAGCAAAGCACAAGGAAATAGCAGCAGAGCACAAATAAAAGAATACAATTTACTAAACTGACTGCCGGCTCACACCTCTTGTTCGTATTGCAGGAATGCCTGTGTTTTTAAACTTGGATCAAATCTGTATTCAGCGTCTGTTGCAGTAAGAGAATTAGCCCATTGGTTCCATCTTGGATGTAACGCTTTCACATTTGGAATGCTGGCCTTTGTAACTGCTTCTAAAGCTGGTACCGGAGTTATGACAATAATGTGTTTCCTCTGAGCCAGTGCTCTTTCTCTTGCTACAGCCGTCTGAACAGCTGTCAGAATTTTTTATGTTGAAGTGAAACGCATTTCTGCATTTGTGTACACGTGTGATTTGTATGCAATTGGTACTGTTTCTCCTTCATTGAAGGTCAAGGAAGTGTACCCGCATTGACCCGCAATTATATGGATTACCAAGTGGCGTACGTTTACGCATGTTTGTAAGTGTTTGGAAGTTATCATGTCTTCCTGGAGGGAACGAAGAATATTTATGTTCTTGTGTACAATTTCTGGCTGAAAAGTCAGGTTTTATTAAATCATAGAAAGATTTTGCCCTTTGTGCGTAATCTAAAATGTTTGTTCTTCCGAAAATTAGGAATCCCAATATTGATTGTAAAGTTTTTTTTATGAATTTGGAGGCTGGGGCAGTGCACACCTTTCTTAAAAGTTTGCTGCCAGACTTTTACCTTCAATTGACAGCTCATATCCCAAAAAGTAGGACAATGAGGTGGGCAATTTCTGATTTTTGTTAAAGTTAAATTTGTAGCCCTCAGTGGCAAATCCCATAATAATGGTGCTTACTCTGGACAAATGCCTCTCTAAGTCGTCGTCCGGCTGATAAATATCATCCACATAGGACAATGCTTCTTCATCAAATTTTTGAAATAACTCTGTTACCCTTCCTGAAAATACCCCGGGGCTATTCCTATACCTTAGGCTAGTCGACAAAATTGTCACTGGGACCCTAATGTACTGAATGCGGTCAGATACCTGCTTACAGGCGCTATATTTTGACAGAAAAATCCATTTGAGATATCAAGTGTTGTTTTGTATTTTTTGCGCACAATGTTATTCATTAATGCGGCACTATGTGCATTTTGGACAGCAAATGTCTTTGTGCATGAGTTTAAATATCTGTAATCTAAAACTAGACGATATATATTGTTGGGTTTAGAGACGGGAAACAAAGGCTTGTTCATTGGAGAGGTATATTTTTCAATGACCCCCCTGGTATTCAAGTTGATCTAACATCTCCATGACCTGTTTTTTAGCTTCTTGCTTTATTGGGTGTTGTCCCTGAGCATTAGGTGAAACTTTTAAAGGGATCAACCCACCCAGCGTGATTTTTGTACAATGCTGGAGCTTGGGCTACTACCCACTCCCGTGCATATGTATGTTTAAGGTGAACGGGAACATGATCGGAAAATGCAGGAAAAATGATGCTTTCTTCCCTGGGGCACTCCATTATGAATGATGGCGGCCAATCTTGTTCTGCTAACAGGATGTCATAGCCAGATAATAAGATCTTCCAAAAAAGCCCTTTTAGCTTCATGGGTTTGTCCCCCTCCATCCGGAGTGTTATTTCGTGTAACTTCTGTGGGACCCTCACCCTGGTATCTGGTGTTTTCAAAGTGATGTAATCTTTCAAGTCCGCTGTAACCAGAAATTCCTTTAAGTTCAGGCAAGCTATTGTTACTTCTACCACACTGTCTAGCATCGTGAGAGCCCATTCTCCGTTCAGAAGTTGTTTCCTCAGAATTCTGGGCATGTCTGATTTTAAGACGAGTAACTTTCTTTTTCTTAAATTGAGGTTTTGTTTTTGGCTTATCTCCTTTTTTAGAAGTAAAGTCTTGAGTGTGCTGCTTGTCTCTGGACTGTATGCGCTCCTCTCAATGTTCTGACTGTCCTCTTTTGGAGCTTTTCTTTGAGCCCTGAAAGGAACGAGAGGAAAGTGTATCAATATCCTGATACCTGTCAGGTTTCCTAATATTATCCCTATTCCTAAGGTTGCACCTTTTTTCAGAGGACTCCTGTGGAGGAGACCTTATGTTGGGACTGAGATCTCTTGTCTTTAAAATGTTGTATTATTTATTATCCCACTTCTTTTTAGAAGAAGTAGGTGTCTGCTTAGGAGTGTCCTTTTTGGGACTTCACAGTAGTTGAGGTTTTAAAGCTTTCCCCCAAACTATCCCTGCCTAATTCTGCATATGCAGTTTCAATTATTTTTGGTAGTTCATTCTCCTGTTCTAATGGAGAGAACTCCCGTAGGCATTGGCGGAATCCCACTGAACTGCTTCCCCTCTAATGTTAGCTAGTATTATGGCTGATACCTGGTCGTAGTTATTTAATAACTTCATCCCTAAGTTTAGAGCAGGCTCTGCTCCCTACTCATTTTGTGTTTGTCTTAATGCATATGGTATCACTGCTAATTAAGGAATACCATGAGTTCTGGTATATATGGCAGCAAAGACTGTACCCCAAGACGTACAATCCTCTAATTGTAGTGTAATCCCCATGGGCAAGCAGATTGTTAACATTCTGAGTTTTTCAAATGGTGTTGTTTTTGGGAATACTTCTTCTAACTGGGTTATTTTCTGAGCTGCCCAGAAAGGAATTTGTTCACCTTTTGTGAGCAATTTAGCCATTACCGCGTGGAATGTTTCTGGAGTAATTTTAGTAGTTGTGCTCTGTGTAGGAGCTGCATTTGATGTAATTACTGTTGGTTGGACCACAAGTGCCCTCATGACAAATTGTGTCATGTTTCTGTAAAGTGTTATCAACTCTGTGTTTTAAACAAGCAATTCATCATTTGCCATTGTGTCAATGTCAGTATAGGGTGCATAGGTCGCTAATATCGGCAATGTTGCTCCTGGTCTTCCTAAAGGAGCGAGTCTTGTTCTTTTTCTTGAGTGTGGTAGGGCGCCATTAAACCAGAAAATATGTTCCTGGTAGGTAAGCGGAATTTCAGTCTCCTTAAACAGAGTGTAGACAGCTGGGACTTCTTCATATATGTAATAATGAACATTTTTTGTTGGGAATGTAACCCATGAATAGAACACCTCTGTTTGGAAATCTTTGTGTGCCTCTATCACGAATATTACTACACCTCCTCTGGGTAGTAACCCCTGTTTGAAGAGTTAACTGTTAATGTGTATCTCACATTTGCAGCAATATGTACTGCATCAGCATCTTCCTCGTCTCCTGACTGAGTAAGTGCCTGTGTTAGTGGGTCTAACTCTCCGTTTACTGTAGTCATTGTGTTTAAGACACTGAATAACTGTCCAAGGAAATTAAGATACAGTGTTTTGCACCATTTTGGGAAAAATGGCCTTCAAGCTTGATTAATCAACAGCCAATATATAGGATATCTCGCCTACTCAGCTGTGGGAGAGTTTTGTGCCTACTCACTCCAGACGTCTCTGGTTTTTGTGAGTAGGGGTCTCTGAGAATAAGCAAGACTGAACTACTCAGATTCTTGGGCTGCATGGCGCCCAAACGTTTGGCGCCATGTAGTGTAGTTCCTATAGTACCCCTGCAGGACCTGCGCTTATGGATAACATACACTGTGGGTCTGGTGGTAGACTGATTCTGTGCACCCCCACCACATATGGTAGCCTTGTTTGCATTAGCTAGTTCACAGTGCCACTAGAATCTCCTTTTATCAGAAAGATTAGTTTTTGGCAACCTCAGAACATAACAACCCTGATTCCTCTGACTCGTGGAAACAGTATACTACTTTTCACCCAGTCACTCGTGCTTGCTCATTTGGTCTCAGAGAGATACATAGAAGAAACAGTCGAGCCTGTTTACAATAAGAATGTATTGCACCATTGTTCTTCTAGTGTAAAATATATGTGCTGCTAAACTGTTACACAGTAGCAGAGATATAGGATCAGCAGTACAGTGAATAAAAAGGAATAGTACAGCTCTACCATTTTGCAATAGTCATGAACATATACATGAATATAAAATATATTTATAAAATAAAGCGCATACTCCTACGATGCCTGTCTTGATGTACCTACGTGTACCTAGCATTTGAGTAGGTGCGAAAGAGCTAATAAGCCTAGGAGCCAAGAATCCCGCTAGGATTTAGTTGAACCCCATTACCTGAATAATGAGAGTGTGGGACCTTGTCCTGGTCTTGGGTTGGACACCGTGCAAGGGATGTTTAGACCACTGTCAGCTGGAGCGACTGCATGCAGGAGCTTCTCGTCTCTGGTCAGTGTGTCGGCCTTGAAGTCTCAGTTCCCTCCAACTACTGATAGCAAGAGGTGCTGTATTTATACAGTCCTTGTGCGTGTGTTAGCCTTTGTTTAGTATGAGGATGACGTATGGGATTAAACCTTGTGTTTAGATAGGAGAGGTGAAGTATACCACCTGCTTAGTGTCCTCATAAATTATTCATATCTGCTAAGGATGACATCTTAGCATTATTGATTGGGAAAAAACCTTCCTCCGCATGGCACTAGGTGAAAGGTTTAGTCCATAAAAGGCGTCAATCCTTATAAGGAGTTCTCTCCCTATAAGGCATTCTGTCCTTATTAGGAGTTATGTCCTTATAAGGCTTGTTCTTGTGAAATGTAGGGGAGATGATATAGGGAAAGGGTACCATGTTCCCTGGACCTATATTAGAGTACCGTTATAAAACATAACACTTGGACCCATGACCAGGGGTCAGGTTCTTGTGCCAGCTCCTGGGAATCAAAGAGCTCGCACCCTAACATGGGTTGGCCCAATCCTGGAAAACAAATACTGAGCCTAGGCTCCCTGGGGGCCAAATTGACCAACCTCTTCAAATCATTTGTCATGATAACCAACACCCAGTCATCCCTTGCATGCTTGTACTCATCCACACTTGGCACTGGCTGTGCGCTGCCACCATTCAAACGGGACTCTGCCTGTTTAACCTTAATGTCCAGTTCCCTCATGCTTAACTCAGGAGCTAAGAGAATCTTTTTCTCTTCCAAGGCGAGAGTGTTCCTGCTGTCCTCTGCTCGCTTTTCACTTTCAATGAGCAACTTTTTCTCTTCCGCTTGAGTTTTAAGTTTTAAAACCTCCAACTCATGCTCTCTGACCCTTTGGTTTTCCTCCAGCTCCTCTGGTGAGAAACTCCTCTCTGAATGGCTCCTACCAGCCCCTGAGTCCGGTCCTTCCTTTGCAAATCCTGTGGACCAAATCCATTCCCTGGGTCATCCTCATCCACCTCAACCTCACCTATCTCCTGAGCCCCTGCCCTCTAGGCCCTTTGCAGCTCCTCCTTCTTGGTGCTACGCTTCATGGGACATCCCAAAACTCTGCAGAATTGCCTCAATTGATCAACTTTGTAGGTAAGCAATGATTCAATGTCGAACTCCAATTCTACAACGTCACTGGCTACTTGACTCCTCTGAGACATGATGAGTGGCTTAAAAGGTCGCTCAAAAATAGAACCAAAAAATCAAAAAAACACAATATGTGGTTGCGTCGTGGTCTGCGCTAAAACTAGTGATGTACACCAATTATTGTGGGTGAATTTGCAAATACACGTTCAAATCCCAAACTGCTGACCACCAATGTTAGACCTGATGGTCGCTGGTTGGCTGATGTAGGTACCTTAAGCCAAATAGGGACCCTTGCTTCCACGTCAGGGAAAGGAAGGACACCTTCTCAGATAGCCCCTGCTCAATCCCTCGATAGCTTGGCATGAGCAGCCAGGCTTATCTTCAAGGCAAGTGTGTAAAGTATTTGCAACCACGCTCTCAGTAACCCAATAATGACACCACAAATGGACTCCACACGAGTTTAATAAAAACAAGTATAAATGTATATAAAAAGATATACAATGAGACCACACGATATAAATCCAACATATGCGTATTTGTAATATTCCTCCTGGCCGGTTATTAGACCAGCCAGCCCTTGTAAGTTCTGGCGATATTAATGAGCAATTCTAAATGATCCACTGCAGTCCTAATGCAATGCTATGCAGTTCATAATGCAAGAATCAGGCACTTTGCAATGTAAAAATAATGCAGATCGTCATGCAACCATCAAGCAGTTCGTAATGCCAAAATAATGCAATGCGTAACGCAACAATCAGGCAGTTCGTTATGCAAACTAATGCAATGCGTAATGCAACAATCAGGTAGTTTGTTATGCAAAAATAGAGCAATGCGAAATGCAACAATCAGGCAGTTCCTAATGAAGAAATAATGCAATGCTTAATGCAACAATCAGGCACTTCGTAATGCAGAAATAATGCAATGCGTAATGCAACAATCAGGTACTTTTTAATGCAGAAATAATGCAATGCGTAATACACTAATCAGGTAGTTCGCAATGCATAAATAATGCAATGCGTAATACGACAATCAGGTAGTTCGTAATGCAGAACTATTGCAATGCGTAATACACTCCAGCACTGATCACTGTGCCTTAGGTAGTCTCTCCGCCACTCGTACTGACTCGCAGTCAGCTTCTGGCAACATATGCCCCCAACATGGGTATGATGTCAACCAAAGTGCAGCTTCGCACTCCGGCCCCGGTACTGCCACTCCTTGGCAAGTACGGGCCGCGATACGAGCTGAAGTAGAGTCTCGCGCTGCAGGAATAGGAGAGGCAGAGAGCGTCGCTCTCCGAGCCCGCACCCCACACCAGACAGCAACACAAGTTACCTGGGGGTGCGACCTTGGTCTCCTCTGCTCTTCCCGCGACTTGGGCCTCCGATGCAACTTTGTGGATTCCAGGCAGTGGGACTCCCCCAACGGGGTTGGTTTGAGGTCCCGCTCTGGCAACGATGTACTTGGGATGGCAGCTCAGCTCCTCTGGGGCTGCCGGTCTGGGCTGCAGGCGATACGAAGATCTGTCAGCAACAGGGCACCCACACACTGCGTCGCTGAGATTCACTTGGGCTTGGGGTGTGCACAATCACAGGGCACTCCTCCCGAAGGACTCAGGCTGCATGAAGCACACACACACAGGGTACTGAGACTCACTTTAGTTCCAGGTGCACGATAACAGGGCAATCCTCACGAAGGTCTCAGGCTGCAAGAAGCACACGCACACAGCATCGTTGAGACTCATTTTGGCTCCGGGTGCACCATAACAGGGCAATCCTCACAAAGGTCTCAGGTTGCAAGAAGCACATGCACAAAGCGTCGCAGAGACTCTCTTGGACTCCAGGTGCATGACAACAGGGCAATCCTCATGAAGGGGTCAGGCTGCACAAAGCACACACACACACAGCATCGTTGAGACTCGCTTAGACTCCAACGGCGCACGATCACAGGGCAATTCTTACAATGATCTCAGGCTGCAAAAAGCACACACAAAGTGTCGCTGAGACTGTCCTGGAAACTTTTGTGTTCCTGAGTTTCCGCAACAGCGAGCCAGCTCTCCTTGGGCCCTTGGTGATAAGTTACTTCATTACACAGCACCCAGCAAAGTCCTTTCAAGCAGGAGGACACAGCACACAGCAAATTCCCTTTAGCCTCTCCTTGGTTAAAGCAGCAAACTGCAGGCCAGCCCCAGAACACACCGCTAGGGTCAGTCCTTTCCTTCAGTCTCTACAGCTGTTTCTCCTTGGCAGAGGTTCCTCTTGACCACGAAGTAGCTTGAAACCTTTCCAGTGTTGATCAGCTCCATTCCAACGTTCAGGGGCTTCAGCTCTCACAGTTATACTCCTAAATGTCTTTTAAGTCTTTGTGTTCCGGGGGGCACTGGCCCCACTTCAAACCAGTTCTGTGTGCCTCCCTGCCAGTGACACCTTCTTCCTTTGATTAGTGGGGGTATGGATTCTCAATCATACAGCAGGAGATGGGACCATTGTTTTATGGCAGCAACCCAGGCTCCTTCACCTTCAGGGGCTACTCCTCCCCCTATACTCCGGATGCAGGTCAGCCTGTTGCTTTCTCGCCTCCTCCCCTGGGTCAAGACATTCCCCAGATCCTATCCCTTTCAAATCCAGACCGTCAATCCACAACCAGGCAGAGACACACAGAAATGTTAGAGCACAAAAACACAGCCACTTCTAAAAAACTGGTTTCTAAACACACAATGCAAAAACCACCTTCATAAAAAGATGTGTTATTACATTTGAGTTCAGGCACACTAAACTCCACCTATCCATATTAAGCCTTTGGGAAGATAGGCTGGAAAACATATTACACAGCCTCCCCATTCTGTCATATGGGCAAGATGGCCTTTCAACAGTGAAAAATGAAATTGAGAATATTTCACTGTCAGGACATGGTACACACCTTAGTACATGTCCTACCTTTCACATGCACTGCACCCTGCCCAGGGGGTACCTTGGACCTATCATGGGGGTGTCTGATGTCCATAGAAAGGGAAGGGTAAGGCCTGGCAAGTGGGTGCACTTGTCAGGACAACATAACAGTTTATCAAACTGCGCGCAGGCACTGCAGTGGCGGACCTGAGTTCTCTCTTTAAGGCTACTTGTGTGGGTGGCACAATTAGTGCTGCAGGCCCACTAGTAGCATTTGCATTACCAGCCCTGGCACACATAGTGCACTTTACTAGGGACTTTACTATTAAGGGAAATATACCAATCATGGACAACCAATTACTATTACACTTTATACAGGGAGCACTTGCACTTTGACACTGATCAGCAGTGACAAAGTGCCCAAAGCATCTAAGTTGGCAAAACCATGTCAGGAAAAAGGTCTAGGGGGGAATCAAAACGTTTAGGGAACTTTTGCCAAAAAGGGCCAAGTCCCACAGTAGTCGAGGATGAAGACAGAGTAGCCAACATGCAGGGAGAATATAAGTACATTGGTATATGATGGTGGTCCCTGTTGGTTTCGTTATACCACAAGAACCAAATACAAGTAGCAAAGGGGAACAGGAAATGGAGCAAGCTGTCAAATAAAATGGCAATGCACTTGCACAGTACTAGATAGAACAGCTCTTTGTGCACCAAACCAAATTGTATATATTAGGGCATTCCTGGTGCTTGCAAGACTAAATAATTTTGTGGCAGCGCCCATCCGCCCAATGGTCTGGCTAAGGATAGGAGCCAGACTGTACTAACCTCGGAGTCTGAATCCAATGGGAAAGATGTATGCATCCACATTCACTGAATCCACTACCAATGTATTACAGTTGCAATATTTTAGTAGTTAGCTGCAGAA
This sequence comes from Lissotriton helveticus, assembly GCF_964261635.1. Taxonomy (NCBI): domain Eukaryota; kingdom Metazoa; phylum Chordata; class Amphibia; order Caudata; family Salamandridae; genus Lissotriton; species Lissotriton helveticus. The sequence goes on along the minus strand of NC_136069.1, from coordinate 1,374,401,601 downwards.
ACATTAAAGCTGGCCACAGACTCATCCGTTCAGCTGACCGTGGACTTCAAAAGCTCAGAATGTTATCTAAATTAGGTAAGACCTTTATTTGGCTATTTACATAGGCAACACACACTTGTGAGTAATTTACATGTGTAATTTACTCTTACACTTTTATGAAACTTTTCTACTTTTGGCTATTTACAGAATGCATGTATAAAGTTACTCAAAAGTGTAGACTTGCACGTCTCCACCCCCTGAAAATGTGCATGTAGCAAAATATATGATTGTAAGTTACTACTGCCAAAAAGAAACATCAGTAAGTCCAGCACTGAAAATTTCAACCACTACTATTAAGTGAAATTTTTAAATGAAATGAAATAATTTAAAGTAGTTTTAAATAAAAATATATATGTAATTTAATGTAAAAAATTATAAAAATAAAACGCATATATATATTATTCAATTTTAAAATATCTTATCAGGCTTATTTGAATGTGTAAATCAATGTTATGTTATGTTAATGTTATGTTAACCGGATTTATTACGCGCACAGATGCCCCAGCAAAGGGGCGTCCTGGCGCGAGAACACAACCAAAAACCGGACAAAGACCAAGAACACAACACAGCAAACATAACTAGGGGACCAGGGGAAAGAGGAAGGTTTTTACTGCCTTCCTAAAAGCAGAAAGCCCCTCGATGGCGCGGATGTGCACAGGCAAAGAGTTCCACAACTTGGCGGCAAGAACTTGGAAGGAACGTCCGCCTGTCCTGGATCTCTTAAAGCGAGGAACGATAGCAAGATGGAGAGCAGAGGACCTCAGAGTACGAGCTGGCACATAGGGAGAGATTAGATGCTGAAGGATCGGAGGGGAAGAAAGTTTAAGAATTTTGAAAGTTAGAATCAAAGATTTAAACTTTATTCTCTGTGCCACCGGGAGCCAATGAAGATTATAGATGGTTTTCCTGGCTGAACAGAATTTGGGCAAGCCAACCAGAGCCCTGGCGGCGGCGTTCTGAATGCGTTGAAGGCGAGAAAGCTCAGCCTGGTTGACTCCAAGAAAAAGAGAGCTAACATAATCCAGTTTGGACAGGATCATGGCTTGCACGATAAGCTGACGAGTGGGAGCGTCAAAAAATTTGAAGGTGGACCGAAGCTGACGCAAAATCCCAAAGCAGGAAGCAGCGGTCTTTTTTGTATGGGTGGTGAAACTCAAATGGGAGTCAAACCACACCCCAAGATTCTTTACTTCAGTAACGGGGATAGGAATGGGTCCGAGCTCTTGAGGCCACCAGTTGTCATCCCACAGATGAATTTGCTTTCCCACAATGAGCACCTCGGTTTTTTTTGCGTTCAATTGTAGGAAATTATCATTCATCCAGTGTGCCACAGAGATAAGTCCCTCACGGAACTTGGCTGCCTCGAGATCGGAGGCCCCACTGATCGCAACCGCCAGCTGAGTGTCGTCAGCGTAGGACACGATGGAAAGGTTCCCACGCATGGCGACATCAGCTGTAACATAGCACTAATAATTAAAGCACTTTTAAGGAATCCTATATGTCATTTTTAATAATTATATAAAAACTTACATTTTTACTTCATGTGGTAAAGTATTTTTCAATGTAAACATCAAAACCAATTGTTATGTAATTTAATATATAACATTCAGTTAATCTGCTATAGCTTTTTTTTCCTTTGTACTACGTTTAAATACAAATTAATTTGCAATGTATTGGATATAAAAACATTTTGATTAATCTACTGCTATTTTGAAACAACTTTTTTCAATTTCAACATAATTTACCATAGGGAGACCTCGTTCTCGACTGTAGATTCTCCTTGTGGACAATATGTAAAACAATAACAAGATTCCCCTTCTCATGGTACTTATGTGGAGAAGTCCATACCCCATATTTAGTGTATAATTTAGTTGAACGTACCTTTCTTCTATCAAAAAGGTTAAACAAGGTATGCACCATGAACTGTAAAAATGATGTAACTTGTTTTGACAGAACGCGTGAAAGACTAGAATGTCGAGAGCGAATGATGGATTTGCTTGAGCTCACAGGGTGGATGAGTCACTATGCAAGTTCCAAGTCTTACAGCAGGCGAGGTCTCAGCGACCCGCTTTAAACGCATTTAATCAGACCCAAAACAGTTGTTCTAAGGCATGCACTGAACGGATTTTCAGCTCAGTCTAAGTTCATTGTTTCAGATCATCAAGTGAGTTAAGGACATTGTGTTTGAGTCTTATGCAAAGTGACTAGAATATTCCGAAGAAACCTTGAAGTGGGAATGCAATTTTTTACTAGTTTATATATGGAGCTGATGCCCATTATTTAGCTATGGTATTCTTAAGCAAAACTTAATCCAAACATTTTTATGTCGCAGTCTTTTACAAAAATGAGCCATCTCTAAATACGTTTCTCAGTATAAAATGAAGAACTAAACTATTGGTAAATGGGAGGAAACCCTGAAACGCCAAATTGAAATAATTACACATTGCTTTTATGTACTACTGCATTTCTCTTAAAAAAACAAAGATTTGAAAAAAATATATAATTATTCCTCAGTTAAAGAAATGGTGGCGAGTTCAACTTGTGTAACACAGAGAACTGAAATACAAGGCATGTTGAAAGACCCCTCCACCCCCCCAACCCCCCCCCCCCGCCACCACCACTTTTTGAATGTTTTTTCTAAGTGTTCAGATTTGCTCGAGAGTGAGAGAGAGACACGGAGAGAGAGAGTGAGAAAGAGAGGAGAGAATAAGAGCGAATGAGACAGAATGAGAATGAATCAGTCAGTCAGCCAATATTCTTTTATTTCAGTCAGAGTATGACCATAAAAAAAACATGATACAGTTTCATATAAAATCAAATCAAAAATAAATACAATGATCAGTAAGAAAAAACAGTATAAACTGTACAGCATGTGCAAACTCAGCAAACATTTCACGGCTCCTATATAGTTACATCCATATTAGAGCAGCAGAAAATGTAAAAACGGACTAAAATGTGCATTAAAATTACTGGGCATATCTTCGTATAATATACAGAGCGCTTCTATTAAAATGTATAACTGCAAAATATATCGCTAAAGAGCCCAATTGCTGAAAAATTAAAAAAAGCGCCTCTGTGTTGTCTGATATTTGACAGTTTAAAAACCGGTATTTAAAACCTCTTCCGATGAACTGTGTACAAAGGACAACAAATATATGCTGTGTGAAGTGCAGTTATCGCATGGGCATTTGGGTAAACAGTTAAACCAAGTCCCCTGGGTAGGAAATGCACAAAGGAAATGGATACCGCACTCTAAAATCTATATTGGGCGTTGCGATAAGATACAAGGTGAGGTACGGTTCCATGGCATTGGATGAGCCCAGGTCTGCCTATGTTCTCACCATAGGCATATTATAAACTTCCGAGAGCCTATTAGTGGAAGTTAAATCAAGAAATTGAGATTTGACCAATTCCTTACCACACAGGGATATCATTGTGGGTCTCACATAAAGTTCTTTAAGACCAAAATTCTCCATAGACTGTTTCAAAGCCAATGCGATCCACCATATCCAGCACTAGGCAGTCTCGAAAAAGCCTTTTCTGGCAATGACCAGACCTTAACCCACAAACGGAAAGTGGCAAGATGGGCCACATCCTAGAGATAGCTTAGGCCCAACTCATGGTGGCCAATGAATGAGGCTAAAGAGGTGGGGCAGGAAAGCATACTATTTTACAAGATCTGAAGTATTTCAACATCAACCTGACCGCACACTCCCCCACTGTGGAGACCCACCAGGCTACATTTGCTTTTATACAAAAGAAGCATTTCAGTTACCATTTTTGCACCCAACCTTGAGGAGAATCGGAAAATTGTCTCAATGGAACCCTGAAATTGATGTGCTCTGTTTTCTGAGTGAGTGCATCCTATTTGAGAAGGTATCAAAAGAGATGTCCAGATAGTTAAAGGTCATGAGTCTCTGAGTACTGACTCCTTCCACCACGTGTGAGCTAGATTTGATCTTTCTGAGTCCCATAACCATCATGAAAAATTTAGCTAAATTAACTTTTAAATCCAAATTGCCCATAAAGGCTATACAATAGCCCCAGAGGCGCTGTAACCCATTTACTGTTTGCGCTATGAGCACAACATCATCTGCTAGAGGAGACACCTACTACAGGTAAATCTTTCCCAACCTTGGTCAAGTGTGAATGCAAAATACATCCTTGCCTAACTCCTCTACTTGATTTATTGGTGTCAGTGCATAGTCCATTTTGGGCAAAACAAACAAATGTTATGGATTTAGAATGCAACCTCTTTAGAATATCCACTAAAGCCTACTCCATCCCCATAGATTTCACCATATTCAATAACTTGGCACAGTTTACATTATCAAAAGAAGAGGAGGGTTCCATGATAGATGTGATGCACTTCTCCTGGCTATAACATAAACCCTGACTAGAAATGATAAGTTTAAACATTGTTTCATCATGCCCAACACATAGGCTATCATATTAACACCATACCATTTTTCAGTGTTAGAAATGGGGGTCTCTAGTTGGCAGCGGTAGGTACCTTTGACAAAATAGGGACCCTTGCTTCTAGTCAGGGTAAGGGGGAAACACACTGTAGATAACCCCTGCTCATCACCTTGGTAGCTTGGCACAACTAGACAGGCTTATCACCAAGGCAATGTGTAAAGTATTTGCACCAACACCCACAGTAACACAGCGAAACACCACAAAGGGACACCACACAGGTTGTTGTAAAACTAAAGTTATCTTTATCTAAATTTAGACAGGACCAAAATGATAGAAATGCCAACATACACAGTGACTCTTCTTTAGAATGTTCTTGATTCCAGATAACTAGTTAGGTTACTTCACTCTTGTGCTCCACTACCTCATAAGGACCAGTCCACTTGTCCTGGCGCACACAGGGCTCCACTGTTGCCATCACCCACACTTCCTGCGCCAGTTGAAATTCTACCAGAGTACCATTCTAGTAGTACCATCTTTTCATTTCTTCCTGGCTAGCTTCCAGGTTTGCCTGAGTGAGCTTCCTGAAGCATTGAGTCTGGTTCCTGAAGGCCAGCACATAGCTGAACACATCTTGAGGGGTCTTACTAGAAGTCCTCTCCCAAGCCTCTTTCATCAGACTCAGAGGTCCTCTCCCAGGGTGACCGCATAGGAGCTCAAAGGGACAGAACCCTAAGGACTTCTGGAGTACCTCCCTGTAGGCAAACAACAGCCATGGCAAAAAGATGTCCCACTTCTGCTCATGGGCTCTGCAAGACCTTTGATCATGCCTTTCGGGGTTCAGTTGAAACTCTCAACCATCTCATTCCCTTGAGGATGGTAAGGAGTGGTGAACTTGTAAGGTACACCACACTCCTCCCTCAAAGATGTCATGTACTTCGAAGTCCCTGTTTTTGTTTTGGGTACAAGGGGGTACAGGTTCAGCCCTTCAGTGATCCTCCCAGGTCACAGACAGCAGGACCAGTCTTGGACCTTTATTCACAGGTCCAGAAGTGTTCTGTGGATGGTACCTCGGCGTGCCATAGTTATAGTTGGCATGATGTAGAGGGTGGGGATTTACTCCTGTACACTCCCTAACCAATAGAGTAAAAGTTCTCGGTGGCAACACTAATCCAATTTTTAATAGTTCCTCTTTGCCCTACTGCAAACAGTCCCAAAATGCCATCTGCCAGGGCTTTTTGAAGATGATGAGAGTCTTTGGCCACACTAAACTAGGTCTCTGAGGTATGTGTGTGTGTGGTAGTGTCATAGGAAAATCACTAGTGCCATCCCACATCTAACAATAAAATCCAATTTAAAGCAGGCCCGGTATCAAAAACGACACAGGAGGCAAATGTCAGTTAGGACAAAAGCAATACCCAGATGGGATACAGAAGAATTGTCCTGGCATCCTGTTTGCTCCCTTTCAAATGTGTCAACATTTTACATGTACTTCAGACCTGTCAGGTAGAATTTGACACTATCGTGGCAAAAGGATGTCCACAAAAAACAATCAGGAGAGGCACTATGCCTAAAGCTTTCTTTACAAAGTGCTATACGTCACTGATATAGGCAAAACAATCCTGAAAAGGGTACCCTTCCCACTTGTGCGAGGGGGGCCATGTAGATGTTGAACAGCGTTGGGCTGAGGGAGGAGCCGCAGATGATGTCGGTGGCCTCGTATCGGAAGGGTGGGATGCGGGCGCTCTGTGATCTGCCGGAGAGGAAGGATGTGGGCCAGTCGAGGGCCTTCTCTTGGATACCAGATTTTTAGTGTGCGATGGCAGACCGTGTCGAAGGCGGCCGAGAGGTCCAGGAGGATTAGGGCTGATGTTTCGCCGTTGTCTAATTGGCGCCTGATGTCGTCTGTGGCGGCGATGAAGGCAGTCTCGGTGCTGTGCTTTCGTCTGAATCCGGATTGGGACGGGGGCCAGGATGTTGTTGTCTTCGAGGTGGCGGGTCAATTGCATGTTGACGATTTTCTCGATGAGCTTCGCTGGGAACGGGAGCAGGGAGATGGGCCGGAAGTTCTTGAGGTCCTTGGGGTCCGCCTTGGGCTTCTTGAGGAGGGCGTTGATTTTGGCGTGCTTCCAGCTTTCTGGGAATGTTGCTATTTTGAAGGAGATGTTGATGACCTTCTGTAGTTGGGGGGCGATGGCTGCGTCTGCCTTGTTGAATATGTGGTGTGGGCACGGGTCTGTTGGAGATCATGAGTGGATGGAGTTCATGACCTTGCGTGCCTCGTCGTCGCTGACGTTGGACCAGGAGGTAAGGCGGTTGGCGTTGTTGGTGTTCGGAGGAGGGGTGGAGTCTGGCGTGGTCAGGTCGGTCGTGGTGTTGAAACTGTTGTGGATGTCAGCGATCTTGCAGTGGAAGAAGATGGCCAGTGAGTCGCACAGTTCCTGTGAGGGCGGGATGTCGTTGGTGTTGGCGCTGGGGTTGGATAGTTCTTTAACGATGTGGAAGAGCTCTTTGCTGTCGTGTGCGTTGTTATCCAGGCGGTCTTTGAAGTGGGACCTCTTGGCTGTTCTGATGAGGTGGTGGTGTCTGTGGGGGGCATCCTTGTGGGCTGCGTGGTTGTCCGGTGTACGTTCGTGGAGCCATTTCTTCTCCAGTTTCCGCATGTGCGCTTGGTGGCCAGGAGCTTGTCGGTGAACCAGGTGGCTCTCTTGCCGGCGTGGCTGTTGGAGGGTTTCTTCAGTGGGGCGAGAATGTTGGCACAGGCGTCGATCTACTGTCTGAGGTTGCGGGATGCGGCATCTGGGTTGGTGGGGTCGGTGGGGGGGTTCTGGGAGAGGGTGGTGAGCAGCTGGTCTTCGGTGACTTTGCTCCAGCCATGGCGAGGCAGCTGTTGGGTGCGGTGGTGCGTGGTTGGTTTTTTGAAGGTGAAGTGAATGCAGCGGTGGTCAGTCTAGTGGGGTTCGGTGGTGTGGTCGAAGGTGACATGGGTGCTTGTGGAGAAGACGGCGTCCAGCGTGTGGCCGGCGGCGTGGGTGGGTGCATTGACGAGTAGTCTGAGGCCGAGGTTGGCAAGTTTGCCGATCAGCGTGGTGGAGTTGACGTCGTTGTTGTTCTCGAGGTGGAAGTTCAGGTCCCCGAGGAGGATGTAGTCCGTGGAGGCGAGTGCGTGGGTGCTGGCGAGGTCGGCGATGGAGTCGCTGAACTGGGCCCGGGGTCCGGGAGGTCTGTAGACGAGCGTACCTCTGAGGGTGGTGTTGGGGTCGGTGTGGATCCGGAAGTGCAGGTGTTCAGCGGCGTTGAGGGTGTCATCTGCGTGGGTGGTGACCTTGAGGGTGGACTTGTGGACAATGGCAATTCCTCCTCCGATGCCATTGGCGCGGTCCCTGTGGGTGATTTTGTAGCCGTCTGGGATTGCAATGGCGATGTCTGGTGCAGAGGAGTCGTTCCACCACGTCTCGGTCAGGAAGGCTACGTCCGGCGCAGTGGCGTCGAGCAGGTCCCAGAGCTCGATGGCGTGTCTGCGAACAGAGCGGGTGTTGAGGAGTATGCAGCGGAGGTGGTTGGGTCTGGTCCTTGATGGTTTGGTGGTTCTGTCGCAGGTGAAGCTGCAGCTGTGTGCAGGAAAAGGGGCCGTGGGTGCGTTTCGGGGTGGCCTGGTTGCAGCGCTGGTCTCAGCCGGTGTTGAGAGCGTGGAGAGAGTTGGTGTCGTAGCGGAGGCTGGGTATGGTGCGGTGCATGGGGTTCAGGGGCTCTGGCGCGGGGCGCGGTCCAGGCGCGGACGGGTGCAGACGGGCTTGCCTCTGGCACGCCTCCGGCAAGCCAGCGGCGCGGCCGCACAGCGTCCTGAACTAAGAAGGGGTGGACGGAGGGAGGAGCAGCTGGGAGGCGGGTGGCGGGAAGCGAATGGGAGAGGAGGGGGGCGGGGACGCAGGGGACGCAGCGGCGGAAAAGAAATGCGGGGAGTCCGGGGAGCGGAGCGGCGAAGAACTAAAGGCACAGCAGGACGAAGCAGGCAACAAAAACACAGGCAACAGTTATTTAAGCAGTGCACAGAAAAACAGGCAATAAATACAGACAACAAATACAGGCAACAGTCACTAAAGCAGCGCACAGAGAAAACAGGCAACAAATACAATACAAATCCGGGAAACAGTCACTAAAGCAGCGCACAGAGAAAACAGGCAACAAATACAGGCAACAGTCACTAAAGCAGCGCACAGAGAAAACAGGCAACAAATACAATACAAATATGGGAAACAGTCACTAAAGCAGCACACGGAGAAAACAGGCAACAAATACAATACAAACACGGGAAACAGGCAGCAGATCAGACCGAATACTTACCGCCCACCACTGGGCCACCAGGGATGAGGCGCAGGCGGGAGCCTGCGGGTGGAGGAGGGCCTCCAACTCCCAGCAGCAGCGAGGGGCAGCAGACAGAGGACACAGCACCAGCAGGGAACGCTGGGGCGGTGGGGGGAGCGTCCTGGCCTGAGAACAGGTCCAGGCCATTAGCAAGGATTTCGCCATAGCCAGGAATCTCGTTCCAGTGCAAAGCTTCTGACCAAGAAGATGGGCACAGATGGATTCCCCACTCACTTCTCTGCGTATGACAGCCATTAAATGCTCTTTGTTAAGCTGAATGCTTGGTGGTTGGAAACATACTACAGGCCTAATATCCTGTGGTGGAGGAAGATCCCTGTAGGCCTCAAAGGGGCACTTTCTGAACATGTTGCAGTGTACAGTGCAGCTGGTGCATTAAAACAGCCTGAAAAACTGTTTAAACAACACATATGAATCAAAGTTACTGGCTTCATAAATGTGGCAACACAAGCCAAATCACATACACTACCCAGGTGGTGCAGCAAGATGCTTTAAAGCTCTCCATTAGGTATGTAAAGGTGATACTACTTTTCTTAATGCTTTATCCAGACAAAATAAATCTCAGAAATGTGGAACTTGTGTATGTCAAAATTAAATACCTCAGACTAAATTGTGTGCTATACACCTGCACTTTTTAAAGTGTCGTCAGGGAAATATTGCAAGATTTAGGGCCTCCTTTAGGGTTTGGCTGGTACCTGATGTCCATCAGGGTGGTGTAAAACATTAGATCTGCTTCCTTGGCAGACTACTGCTCACCAGATTTAGAGATCAGTGCTGCCCAGCTGTGATCTCTGTACCTTCAGTGAAATTACCATCAGGGTGGTTCCTCTGAAGGTACAAAAAGTTTGGGTGGTTTGTTTTTGAAAAACAATTAACTAGTGAGCAGAGTTCCTTCCTTGGGTGTGTGGTTAATTATGTAAATTTTGTTCTTCCTCACTGCAACATTTTTGGCTTTCTGTGCTTCGCCTTCTTCATAAGGACCACCACAAAGCGCCCCTAGACAGTAAAAAAAAAATGACGCTCCAGTGGCACTAGTGTCTTGCAAATATGCCCCAAAAGGACATTAGACCGTCCACTCTAAATAGGGCGGCTGGTCTAATACCCTTACTCCAACAGCCAGGCTCTCTGATTAAAGATATGGCAGGGGCAGACAGGGTACTCCTTCATGTTTGTGATGAAGTATTCTATCCACCGAACTCTAAATGGGGCCCTAAGCCCACTTAAAAATTAAAATAGAAAACTACTTTGAGGTAACTGATTTTATACTGGGGAACCTGTATGTTTGCGTCAAAGTAGCGGTGAATTTTTAGAATCAGGTATATAATTTGTAAGGGGGCACACTTGGATTAATAAAGAATGTTGCAATGCAGTATTTTATATGTACAGCAGAAACTGGGATGCTCTTGTGTGTAATGAAGGGGGATACCACACCCTTGCAATAAGTGATATAGTGCTACACATAGAACAAAGGGGCCGATTCCGATCCTGGAAAAACGCTGTACAAATCGTGGTATGGAGCGTTTTCCCCATACAACTCGTACTTGTAAGGAGGCCCCTACAACCTAGGAAGTACGATACGTACAAATAGACGCACTCCATACAAATTGTAAAAAAGACCATACAACTCGTATATACAAGCGATTCCGATTCGGATTGCTCTGTACGCGACGTTCCCATGTATTCCCGGCAGCAGTTTACAACCCGGCAAGTACGATTCGTACAAACAGCACTCGGTACGGCTCTTTTTTTACAAGAGCCAAAAAGTGCCGGAAAAACCTTTTATGCCCCGAAAACAGTACGAGACAGACCCCCTCGCGTACGCGTCGTACACCCCATGAATACAGGGGTACGGTGCGTATGTACGGTGCGTATGGATGACACGGAAAGTGGGGTACGGTGCGTACATACGCGATGAAGGGGTACTGGTCGTGTACGCACCGTACAAGCACCGTACCCCAAATTTGCGTATGTACGCACCGTACCCCAAAATCGCGTATGTACCCCAAAATCGCGTATGTACGCACCATACCCCAAAATCGTGTATGTACCCCAAAATCACGTACCTACGCACCGTACCCCAAAATCGCGTATGTACCCCAAAATCGCATACATACGCACCGTACCCCAAAATCGCGTATGTACCCCAAAATCGCATACATACGCACCGTACCCCAAAATCGCGTATGTACCCCAAAATCGCGTATGTACGCACCGTACCCCAAAATCGCGTATGTACCCCAAAATCACGTACCTACGCACCGTACCCCAAAATCGCGTATGTACCCCAAAATCGCATACATACGCACCGTACCCCAAAATCGCGTATGTACCCCAAAATCGCGTATGTACGCACCGTACCCCAAAATCGCGTATGTATCCCAAAATCGCATATGTACGCACCGTACCCCAAAATTGCGTATGTACCCCAAAATCGCGTATGTACGCACCGTACCCCAAAATCGCGTATGTACCCCAAAATCACGTACCTACGCACCGTACTCCAAAATCGCGTATGTACCCCAAAATTGCATACATACGCACCGTACCCCAAAATCGCGTATGTACTCCAAAATCACATACATACGCACCGTACCCCAAAATCGCGTATGTACCCCAAAATCGCGTATGTACGCACCGTACCCCAAAATCGCGTATGTATCCCAAAATCGCATATGTACGCACCGTACCCCAAAATCGCGTATGTACCCCAAAATCGCGTATGTACGCACCGTACCCCAAAATCGCGTATGTACCCCAAAATCACGTACCTACGCACCGTACCCCAAAATCGCGTATGTACCCCAAAATTGCATACATACGCACCGTACCCCAAAATCGCGTATGTACTCCAAAATCGCGTATGTATGCACCGTACCCCAAAATCACGTATGTACCCCAAAATTGCGTATGTACGCACCGTACCCCAAAATCGCGTATGTACCCCAAAATCACGTACGTACGCACCGTACCCCAAAATCGCGTATGTACCCCAAAATCGCATAAATACGCACCGTACCCCAAAATCGCGTATGTACCCCAAAATCGCGTATGTACGCACCGTACCCCAAAATCGCGTACGTACGGTGCGTACATGCGCGATGTTGGGGTACGCACCATACACACGCCTCGCATGTGGGGGGACCCCTGTACGCCTCATCCCCCTATATGACCCATACCCCGGTATGAGTCATACCCCCAGAACGAGTCATACCAGGGTACGAGGCGTATAGGGGTTCGCTTTGCTGCCCGGTACGAGTCATTCCCCATATACAGGCCATTTTTTTACATACAAATTGTATGCTGACAACCCGGTACAAATCGTACTTGACGGGTTGGACAGCCTTTTTACAAATTGTATGGTCTTTTTTTACAAGTCTGTGTCGTACAGCTTTTCCCGATCCGATTTGTAAGGATCGGGCCGATCTGTATGTCTTTTTTCCATACGAATCGTACTACACGGGTTGGAAGGGACTTTTACAATTTGTATGGAAAAAAAATACAAATCCTATTTGTATGGAAAATAAAAATCCAGGATCAGAATCGGCCCCTTAGTGTTGAGATTTTCGCAATGTTGTTTTCTCATATAAAAAGCGAGATGTAAATCACCTTTTTGCAAAATGCAACTTGATCAAGATATTTTAAATTGACTTTCAGAAGTATAACTTTACTACCCAAACTGACCTTCACTTGCGTTATCCCATCAATAGTTTATTAAGTAGTTTGTCTTTTAAGATAGTCGTATTTACCCAAAATAATGATAGAAATTGATTTCGCACTCACGCACACGCGAGATGCCTCTCAGAAAACTAATTTGTTTATGGTGAATTTGCCACTATGGGAAATTTAAACTCTGGACACATTAGCATAAAATAGCAAAGCTTTCAGAACCGTAGGATCTGTTAATCATCTTAACCTTGCAAACTCTCATCTTTTTGTTATGGCTTCTACGTTTCCAGAGTCCTTCCCAGCTCCACTCCAGATATAGAGCAGTTTGTATTACAAACCCTCTGCCCCCAAACTGAGTTTAACTGTAATCCCTATGCCTGTTATATCTGGCCTTTCACTGAGATCAAAACTTGTTTAATAAGAAATACACACGGGCTGCTGCAAACCCTTCCCTGTGAGGCCTTGGGAATATAAGCAATCCTTCGGACAGCCTTTTCTGCAAAATTTCACAAGCGTCAGCATTGCACAGTTAAGTCAAATAGTCCAGTGATGAAAAGGTTTATAAAGCTTTTCTCACTGATAGTTATTAGAATTACAGTATGGATTCAATGTGGCTATAAACATTGTTAGGCTGTCTGAAAGGGTGTTAAGTGAAAAATAATTATATTTACATTGAACAAAGCAGAATAGAGATGTAGTGTAATCTTACTAACAAAATTAAACAAAAACCCACGCGGTATTACGTGTTTACTTTGTCATGTCTTCATATTTTTCCTGGTACTGCAGAGGTGCAATGGTCAGACATGTTTGTGAGCTTTACTAATGGCCCAAAGTCATATTGTTGCTATCCGTTCATTTACAAAGTATCAAGCCAAACAGAATAAGGTGTTTTTCCTCACTGTAGCACTAGTCATAGCATGAACAACAGCACTGCATGGTGCCACGGCACCGACGGGGCTGGTAAGGCAATTGTTAGAGCTTCCAGAGAGAGGCCCATCCTGGGTCTGCAATGATCCTCTTCCCCACCCCTCTACTTTGTTTTACATGATTAGGGCTAAAGACACAGGGTCTTATTTATGAGAAGTGTTGCATCAGTGAGACAAAGACAAAACAGCAATGCAACATTTTTCAGAGCGCCCTCCTTGTGACACCATTGATGTGTCATATTTACAGTGCGGTGCATCATGTCGCAAGGAGTTACAGATACATCTGTATGCACAACAGTGGTGCATTGCTGGTGTGTTTCTGAAAACAGAAGCAACTCCAGCAATGTGTCCTTAAAGGGCCTGCGTCACCCTTACGTCAGCTATGAGGCAGGCATAAGGTTTTGACGCAATGGCGTCCTAGAAGTGGTGCACTGAAATCTTATAGATTTCAATGCACCACTTCTGTGAGGCTTTGATGCAGGGGAACGCCCACCCTGCATACATTATAGCTGACACAGGTATAATGTAGCTCAGGGGTTTACAAAGTGACGCATCTGCCTAGATGTGTCACTTCAGAAATACGGTGAAACGTAACACATTATTTACGGCACCACAGCGTCACAAAAATTGACGCAACGTCTGCGTAAATTGTGATGCAGGGCTTCATAAATAAGCCCCACACAGAGCACAAGATTTGGGGTAGAACATCCTCAGCTGTTCCCTTTCTTTATTCAGTGAAAGTGTAAACATGAAGCAGCGAGGCATACGGTTAACAAAATCTGGCATCTGGCACACTGTTATTGAGTAAAGTGATCACATCTCCTCGCTGGAACATCATCATCACATGAAACCAGAATGTGGATCTATGACAGCCTTTTGCTTGCCACTGTTCAGCATCGTCTCTATCTTTGACTGTAAAAGTTGATGCCTTCAGCTGCCATCTGTTCGTGTCCGCCCCATCTGCAACAAAGGCTTCTCAGCATAACATACTGCCAACAAAGCAAATGAAAGGCAAGTGTAATAGTTTTCATCCTACTATTGTCCCCAACCATGGTGCTTCTAAAGTAAGCCGTCAGAAAAGGTATTGCCTTCTCAGGCAATGAGAAAAGCTCCAGTCCTGTGAGGTCAGCGTGACATGCACTTGTGTCCAAGGGTTTCGTCCTTTTTGGGAGAAGAGAGGTGTAGCGTGCTGATGAGCTTCACCCAGAGCGTCTAACCCGCACCCAGGTTAATGAAGCCCTGGCAGGGCAACCTTATGAGGGGGTGCAGAAAACAGCATAGCACCAGATTTCCGCCACACTTCTAACCCTTAGGGATAATCAAAAGTGCAACACACAATTGTGGATCTAAGGCCTACAGATAATGCCCGGCTTGAATGACAGTAAAGCCTGGAGGCCAGTTTAAGGTACTATTGCACTATCCCGTCCAATAACATCGGTATGCTTTCTAAGTGGTGAATGATGACCTCTAATTTTGTTTTTAGGTAGATAAGCCTGTTTAATGCATATAGATAGACTGAGATATTCAGATTGCCCATTAAAAAGTATAAAAGTTCTAGATGGAGGTTGAAAAGCATGAGGTACAGAAGGAATTACTTAGGGACTAATTATAATGTAGGGTGGAAGACACCGTATTGGTCTGGAATCGCCTGACCTTAGGTTGGCGATTCCGACTGCATAATTACAATGTGAGCAAGTATACATTTTACAATGGAAGCCTGTGCAGCAGGCAAAATGTTTTAAAACATCCCTCCTCTCTGTGGCAGGAACCTCATGGTGCCTGCCACATGGTGCAGGGATGTTTAGAGGGGCACCATAGTTGCCCCCCAGGCCCCATTGCAGAGGGCCAGGGGGAAGGGGTTCCTGTTAGAGAGCCCCAAAGACACTTTCCGACAGCCTTTCTATGTCAGGAATGGTGACATGAAAAGGCTGTCGGAAAGTACCATCATAATTCCGACAGCAGAGCCGAGCCTTGCTCCACCATCATTAGGGGATTATGGTGCCTTCCAAAGCACTGACGGGCTCGTCGGAAATGCCGCGGATGGTCACGTTGTGATGGATTAACCACTCCCCCAAACTAAATACGAGGTCCAAAGTCTAGAATTGTGTGCTGTGCTCATGTTACGTCATGCTCAGAAAGTTTGTATTTCAAAATTAAAGCAGAGTGTCACATTTGTAACACCGTTCTTTAGGTGTTCATGAGGTCTTTTCTTGTGCTCGTGAGACAATATAGTGTTACCTATTTTGAGGGGGTACTCATTTTACCATTATCTAATTGGCATGGTCATCCATAGTAGGCTGAGCCCTGTGGTGGGGAACGAGCACATTTAGGAATTCCCAGACATATATTGAAATCACTAGTGATCGTTCCTTTCACTGAGTTGCGAGTGGCTGGTCAGAAAGGAGAAATAGAGCACCTTAGTAGGAACTACGATTCCCAGAAGACATTGGGGAAGTCAGATCCTTTAGTTCCAGGAAAGGTGGAACTATGAGCATACAATCCCCTCCCTTAAAGTGGACTGATGCTTGTCAATTTAATCGGTGGCGCTTGGAGTCGGGCTCTCAGTTCTGAAAACCTTAGGTGTGGCACGTTCAGGACCGAACGCATTTGCCTCTCTGCACAGCACAGACAGAGCCTTTTTTTGGATACGTTCAGAACTGAACACTTTCTTCAGCCGAATTCGTGAGTCTGGCACGGAATTTCTGGCTCTTTGCCACGATGCGTTCAGGATCAAATGCTTGCTATCAGGACTAACGAAGCAGCCCCAAAGGAAACCAGCGGATGCTCTCCGGGACTGAGAAAGATTTACACTCGCAAAGGACCTGCTTTTCCTATATTTTTCTTTCTTAGTGTTACTGCAGGCCCTTTTTTTCCTATTTGTGGAAGCCTTTTGATAGATATTACCTATCGAGGAGTTAGAATACTCTTTTTTCTTCATCACACGAGTGATATGGATTCGAGGAGTCTTCTTGTTTACCAGGACAGTATGAGTACCAGCCTTGTTTGTTTACCCTCCTCGTTGGTGGCATTGACTTTGTATCTGTCAGCTTGTGGCGAGTTGTACTGTTGCTGGTATTCTTCTCACTGACTACAAATGGGTATAATGTTGGTGCAGTTTGATGCTACAGCCCTTTCTGGTATGGAATGCCTGTGAGTAAGACAGAGGGGGTAGGCACATGACATTATATGTTTGTGTGCCAGTAAGGCTGGTGTGTATGGTAATTACTTGTTGTTTTTCCTCTTACCTACAGGGTTCCACATAAAGTTTACTGCCTAGTGAGAAAGAAGAATTTCTCATAATCGAGGGAGAGAGAGAGAGAAGACAGAGGAGGCCTTGTGGTGACAGACTGCTGCCGTTTTGGTATTTTTCCCTTTTCCTTTTGCCCTGTGTGCTTCCTTGCAGGTTAGTGGCTTGTAATACTCTCTGTAAGTTTGCACAAGGTGGAATTGGGACAGTATCATATCGCCCACTGGATGTGTTCCGGAAGATTAGTTTAGGTTAAGTTCAAATACATTTATTTCGGCCAACAGGTCCATAAAAGTGCAAGTATAATTAAAAACAAGTACATAATAAATAGATAAAAAGATACCTAAAACAAATTCATATCTCAGTAAGCAATGCACTCAGGCATCTTAATTTATCTGTTAAAAATCATGATTAAAACAACACAAGAACATGCAAATACATACAGAATACAGGACAGAGGGACAAGCCAAAATTGCACAGCATGGTACACAGTATAAGTAACCAAGTATATAGGAAAACGACCAATTTCTCTAGTGAGAAGGGGAAACTCTCCTCCTGAGTATCAACATGGCGCCCAAAAAACTGAGATGGCATACAATGGACAACAATCCATTCTGAAGATGCAGAGGGCAATAGAGTGCCTACACCTGCCTAGCTGCCTACAAATTAATGCTTACTAAGTACAGCGAGGGCGGGCATAAGCAGGGTATTAAAAAACCATGGGGAACACTTTCTTCCGAACATTTGCAAGCAGAACATTCAGCACCACCCTTGGTCGGCTATTCGGAAGTCAACGCCCTCAATGGTGGAACTCCCACTCTGAACTGGAAATTTAATTTCCTGTCCATGGACACAGTCAATTGGTTCCTAAACAGCTCATAACAACAAGGAACTTAAACTCAAGGAATTGACTTGACAACTTGGTACGAGCAGCCTTTCGAGAATCATTGGCTAGTTTATTAGGCCAATCCCTCTATTTCAGTGATTCCTTGGGTGGAAAGCAGGTGACAGCTGCTTATTCCCATAATTCAGCAAACCAAGGCAGTGCAGTGTCTGCTTAATGTTCGAGAGCCACAGAACCTTGCCAAAGCGGACAGCTTTCATTACATTCTGGAGAGCTGAATTGTAGTGGGCAAGTGTTGGAGTAGTCCAGAGATGCCTTCAGTACAGATATGGTTGCAGTTTAACTTTTTCCGCCAGCACTCTTACTCCCATGCCCAGAAAAAGTGGATACGAGTGAATACTGGACGGAAGAAAGGCAAGATTTCTCAAAAATGTGTTTTCAGTTATTACTAATTCCTCAACATTGGAGAAGCCCCACAGTTCCACCCCATAGAGGGCCGAGCCCAGTGCCTTAGCCTCATAAATGCAGACCAAAATGCGAATGGCACCTGCAATTTGCTTGTGTTTTATAACAGTTTTTTTGACATGAGGTTTGTAGGACATACCTGCAGAACATCTCACACCCAGGTACTTAACAAGCCCACCCTCTCAAAGTTGTGTTGATCCCCAAACCACGAGCAAGGCAAAATGTTTCAAAACAAGTCAAAAGTTTCTGTTGCCCCTTGGGGCTTTGGAGATCCATAATGTGTCATCAGCAAATACTAGGATCGAGGTTTTGACCTTCAGGATCAGCGGGTGTCTGTAACAATCTGGGACAAAAAATGCACAATTCCGTTGATGTATAATGAAAAAGCATTGGTGCCAGTAAACAAGCCTGGTGGATGCTTTTACAAATCGGAACCTTATCAGTCAACTGGCCCAGTCCCCTCACCTGATTTGCACAACATTCTCCTCGTGCAGACGTATCATGAATTGCAAGATATCAGGGGAAAATGTATATCAGTAGGAGCTGGCCACAGACTTGGGAGGTCAGGTGTAGGTCAGAGTGGTCAACACTTGCGAATGTGGATGATGATGTCAATTAGACATGTTAAATCCCTAAGTGAGTTTGGTCAAAACTTGCCAATGTGGATGATGATGTTAATTAGACATGTTAAATCCACAGTTTGTGTAACCAGGTAGCAACAAAGCAAAAGTGGGCAGTGTGGGCTTCGAGACATATGTAATATTTATTCACAATGCAAGGCTGTAGGTACAGTTGCAGAGAGAAATGAAGAGAGCAGAAACGCACTATATTCACTAAGATATAACCAACTCCCGCCCCCTTTTAATGCTGGTGCAGTTTGTTGTGTAGTGCCAACACAGGCAGCCTTAATCCATGCAGCAAGGGTAACTGCTTTATGGGCAGGATTGTTTTTCTGTACAAAACAAACCAAAGAGACATTGTCTTCTTTCCATGTATAATGCTAAATGCATCATGCATGGAAAGAAGAAAAAAATAAGGAGAAACAAAGATTTGTATCCTTTGCAATCTTCTTGGTAGTTTTCTGACCTGCTGTTGTGTGTGGCTGTCTAGGAGGAATACACAAACCCCAGCTGCCAACTACACCCAGTCATGTGACCAGAGAGAGGCTACAGGCATCAAATGGCTAATGCCAAAACAGGTCACAACTTGCCAATGTGGATGATGATGTCAATTAGACATGTCAAATCCACAGTTTGTGTAACCAGGTAGCAACATATCATGTTTTAAAAGTGTCATTTCCAGAATTGAAATTTCAAATCTGACTTCACCATAAATTGGGATTTTAAATTAGGATTTCAGAGGCACCAAACGTGATTCAGTTAACTCTTCCTATTGAGAAATTACACGTATAAAATATAATAAGGCAATTCCACTGTTACTCAATGGGAGAGATAGCCCTAGCAGTAGTGAAAAACACATTTGCGAGTTGTGCCCTACCAGGACTTGTAAAATTTAAAAGTACTTGTCCAACTTTTTAAATACCTTTAAGACTGTCTAAGGCCTACCTTAGGTTTGAATTATATTGACTGAAATGGAAGGTTTGGGTCTAGGAAAAGATTTATTGTGTCAGGTCAACATGGCAGGTTAAAGCTGCACACACAGGCTCTGCAATGGCAGGCCTGAGACAGGTTTAAAGGGCTACTTAAGTAGGTGGCACAATCAGTGCTGCACAGCCCATTGGTAGCATTCAACTTACAGGCCCTAGGCACGCGTAGTGCAGTTTACTAGGGGCTTATAAGTAAATTAAATATGTCAATTGTGGATAAGCCAAATCAACATGTTTAAAGGAGAGAGCACAAGCACCAGGACTGGTCATCAGTGGCAAAGTGCACGGAGTCCTAAGGCCAAAAGAAACTAATTCAGCAAAAGGGTGAAGAGAAAAGACAAAAAGTCTGGGCATGACCCTGCTGGAAGGGCAAGGTCCAACACCAGCACGTCTTAGTCTTACCTGATTTGTGTAAGATCTCATTTCGCTAGTATTCTGGGGCTGATTTATAATATGACGGAAGGATTGCACTCCATCAGAGCGATTGAGTAAATTACTCTGTTCCCCTGACGGAGTACCCATTTGCCAAATTTAGAAATGTCTGCCAGCCCGACAGACTTTTCTACCATTCACAGTAACTGCTGTCAAGGTGGTTCTTATAAATATATTTTAAAAAACAAAACCCCAAAGTGAGTTTTTGTATTTTAAAATATAAAAACAAAACCTCTTTCATTGTGGAAGTAATCTCCAATGGGGAGGGGGGTATTTTTCATTTTCTACTGCCTCATACGGGCAGTAGTTGTTGGTTTAGTGTAGTTTATTTTTATTTGCATTGTTACCAAAAACCACTGCAATACAATAAGTCATCAGATTTGATCATTAGTACATATAATAATAATAAAAGACAATCACACACTCATGCTTCATAAAAGATGTCCTTTGCAGACTAAGGCGACTAAAAAGTTACTCTTCATAAAACATTCTGTTGTTGCTTTAGTGCAATTAGAGACAGGGCAATAGCAAGGTACTCTTCCTGCTGAAAGTGCTTGGGTATTTATTAAAGTGCTGATCTCGTTTTTTGTTCTGGCATACTTTACTCTTTCTAGGTGACATTTTTCAGGACTAATATAATGATTGGAGCTGCTCCCTTCCAAAGTGCAGACTGCCTAGTGAGTAAATGTAAAAGTCGTGCGACCCAATGCATATAGCTGGGGAAGTTTGAAATTGTTCCCGAGTTACAATCCTTGGTCAAGAATACATCCTTTTTATTGGCATTTTTTTTCACCAGTCTCAGGAACTTCACTAAACAGCAGTTTAACTGTGGGTCAACAGGTGCAAAGCAGGCCATCACTGATTGTCTCCGAATGTGTTTCCCTCATTGGTTAAAATGGGGTTTTAGTAACTGTTTCCATTCTTCCAGAAGGTCTTTGCATGTACATAGGATGTGCAGCAGGTCTTCTGGTGCTAAGCCACATAGGCAGCAGGTAGAACCCACTTATTCCTTGAGCCAGTATGGGAGGTGCTGTATGCAGGGTAAAAGGTCAAGTCGGTGCTTCAAGGACTTAATATTGATGGTTTTGGTGTACCACAGGTCGAAATACTTCTGAGCAGCTGGGACTATGTAGGTGTTCAGAGTCATCCGACCATGAGCTTTTTTTTTGAGAGATATGACTTGTCCTTTTAGATGTGTCCCAGAGTGATTTAGCCTTGTTTTGATGAGGCTGCATTTGAGATATTTTGAAGCTCTGTCCACAGATATTGATTGAGAGTTCCTGGTGTGGCTTTCCAGGTTTTGTCCCAGGTGATGATGTACACCCCCTGTCTTGCCAAGGACTTTTTCTGTATGCCGAATTCTAGCCTGGTATGAGCGGGCGAGGTGTATTTGGGCAGGCCAAGGATGATCCTGTAAGCTGTTGTAACTGTGTTGTACAATACCTTTGAATCCTTGCCCCTCTGTGCTTCTCTACCATAGGCTATTGTTGGTAAGAGTTTAGCGTGAACCACTTTTGCCAGGGGCAGTATCGACGGGCCACTTAGTTTTGAGTTAAGATCTTTTAATGAGACTGCCAGGGCGAGGCTTTTGCATCTAATGCTATTTTTCTGGTCAGTGAAGTGGCCGCCTTTATCTATAATCACTCCTAGATATTTGTATTCTGATACAGATTCGATGTGTGTGCTGCCCAAGAACCAAGCTGCAGGTTTCTTTAGATTTTTACTAATTGTCACAGTCCTTGTTTTCTCCAGGTTGATGGTCAGGCCATTGGCTTCAGAGTATTCCAGCAAGGTAGCCACAAGGTGTTGTAAGCCCACTTGTGTGTGGCTGATCAGGACTATGTTGTCCACGTAGATCAAGCATGGTAGTACTAAGCCTCCTAATCTTGGTGCGTGTGAATTGCAGGCGTTCGGTGCCGGGACAAGGTCTGCTAGAAACAAGTTGAATAGGGTGGGGGCTAAAACACATCAGTGATTGAGCCCCTTCTCAGTTGGTATGCACCTTGACAGGAGGGATCCGTCACCCAGCTTTATATGAACCCATGTGTCTGTGTGCAAATTGATTATCAGATTCAGCATGGTCTGTGGTATGCCCCAGCTCGCAAGTTTGGCCCACAGGTTGTTACAATTTACCTGGTCAAAGGAGGTCTTGTAGTCTATAAAGCATAGGTGTAATGGCATTTTTGTTGATTCCGCGTTGTCAATCAGCATTGCCATGGCTAGGATGTTTGTTGTTGTTCAGGTGGATTTTGGGAAGCCAGTCTGGTTAGGGGGAATAACTGATTTCTCATCGTCCCAAGCCTGGAGCTCTTCTAATAGTATTCCTTCAAATAATTTTGCCTCATTTTCCAGGAGTGCCAGCAGTTGGTAATTTTTTTACTAGGATTTATCACCTGAACTGGGGAGATTATCAATCTTCTCTAGGAGCATGGAAATATGCCCATTAGCCTTATTTCGGTAAAGAGAGGTTTGAGTACCTTGGTCCACAGGTTTGTATCTTGTTTGTACAGAACCGGTAAAATTCCTTTGGGGCCCGGGGCCCCCTTTTTCTTACCCTTCCCTATTTGTTGTTCAATAGTGCTGATTTTGCTGTTTCAGGATCCACCCGTTGGAGGGTTTCTCTCTGATGCTTTGAGGTCTAGGGAACTGCATTCAGCCCGTGTGCTGTCAAGTGTAGCGCCTCCTTATTTGATTACAGTTTTTAGTTCCATAGCCTGGGACTTAATATCTTGATGGAAAGGGACCTGAGGTAGTTTACCCAGTCTTCTTCTGAGATGTTGGAAGAAATTCCCTCATGTGAAGGATAAATGAAGCGGTTTATTGTTCCCCAGAATATTGCTCCATTACTCTGTTTTGTAAAAAGAACAATTGATGGACAGAATGCAGAACAATGTCATACATTCACCCCAGTACAGTTATCTGGGCATAAAACCATATTTGTTTTGCTCACCATTCCATTCCAGTTTGGACCCAGCCATATGCAAATCAGTCTTGACCCTGTGCCCAATGGGAACAGTCCAGCCCGAACTGCCAGGCCAGCTCCTCTCTGGACTGGAAACGAGCATCCTAGGACCGGTTATGGGCTTTCAGCCCTCATCAGCCAGAATAGCTTGACTCCAGCGGCATGGAGAGAGCACAGAACCCACGTCTGGGCGTAACTGTCCCACTCGAAGGCGCGCATAAGGCAAGCTCGTCTGCGCTCGTCCGCGCCGAGTCCGGGCCAGGGGCCATACCCCTTACATCTCAGGCTAAACAGACCATAGCCTACAGCGCAGACGCTCTTCACGACATGAGGCCCATGGGACATGATTGTGTAAGGTATTGTCTCGTCACAATGCCCCTTCCAGCCACCTGTCCAAAATGTAACGCCTCTCTTATCACATGGCAAACCAAAACCTTGAAGCAGGAATATTGCATGCTCCTATTAAATTGCAGATCCTTACCTAAACATAAGGTGGAAATCTCCCTCCTACTGGAGGAACGTAGGCCGGACGCAGTGTATCTTACGGAAACATGGCTAACGTCTGACTCCGACCCTGATGTGGTAGCATCCCTCCCCTCTGGTTATCAGATTACTCGTCAAGATCATCCAGACGGCAGAGGGGGAGGTCTAGCAATCATATTCAAAGATCAATATCGCTGCAGACTTACCTTGGAAAACATCCCAGATTGTGAAAGCATAGCCTTCTCGCTGGAGCTTTCTCCCAATCACTGCTTCTCGGGCACATTGATATATCGCCCACCTGGCCCTCCCAAACAATTTCATAATCACCTACCAGCAATAGTGGCACCACGCATTAGCACCGCCGCCAACTTCACTGTGTTGGGCGACCTTAACTTTCACTTTGATTCACCGCTGGATCCCACGGCTACTACACTAACCGACGACTTGGCCACGTTACAACTCACCCAACGAGTAAATACATCAACTCATGTGAAAGGACATCTCCTAGACCCAGTCTTTAGTAACTGTGTGGATCTCGTAGTTGAGCCCCCACTCCCTCTCCCCTGGACTGACCATTTCTTGGTGCCTTTCACCTGGTCCACCCAGAAACCCATCCCGATAACACCCAGGACAAGACATGCTAGATCCTGGGCACGGATACAAGTAGATGAATGGACAAATAAACTAATGGAAGAACTTCCCCCTAATAACGAAGATCCATGCCTGGCAAACCAGGACTATGAAAATTGGATCTTCCACTCCCTCGAAACTATCCTCCCTCTTAAGAAATCTACGGTAAAACGTTCCCACAAAACAGCACCATGGTATTCGGAAGCCCTCAGGAACAAAAAGCGCCAATGCCGAAAAATCGAAAGGAAATGGCGCTCAGACTATTCCACGGAGGAAAAAATTCGATATCGGGAGGAAATCAAAGCATATAAAGAGGAAATAAAAGCTGCTCAAGCAATATACTTCTCTGACAAGATCCTAGCTTCAAATTCTAAACCCAGGGAAATCTTTCAAACTCTGCAAAAATTGACTAAACCTCCCCCCCCCAGTGTATATGAGGAAAAATCTGTCTCCCAATGCAACGATCTGGCGGAATTTTTCTCGGCCAAAGTAAATAAAATATACACTTCCTTCCCTCTCAGCACTACTCCTTTGACAGTTCAGGATACCATCCGGGGGTCAGACCTTGGGCTAGCCTCTTCACCCACACTTGACCACTTTCCCTGCATGGATCTGGAAGTGGTGGAATCTACGGCCCGGAAAGTAAAATCCGGTTCTCCAACCGACCCGGCTCCTCCAGAGGCCATGTTACTCGCATCTCAGACGGTCCTACCTATCATCAAGAACCTTCTGAATGCTTCCATTGCTTCTGGCATTGTCCCTCCTGCCTGGAAACAGGCAATAGTCCGAGCACTGATAAAAAAGCCAAACCTAGACCCATTGGACTTTGCCAACTATCGTCCAATCTCACTGCTTCCCTGGGTGAGTAAAATCGCTGAGAAGTATATCAACCTCCAGCTGGTTAGCTTTCTTGAAGATAACCAGCTGTTAGACTCCACCCAGACAGGGTTCAGACCTAAGCATGGAACAGAGTCCGCCCTCCTAATGGTCATAGAGGAGTCCAGGAAAATTCTTGATCAAGGAGGATCAGTGGCAGTGATCCTCCTTGATCTCAGTGCGGCGTTCGACGCGGTCAGTCATAACACCTTACTGAACCGCCTTTCGAGCGTCGGCATTGTGGACCAGGCCTGGCTCTGGATTAAATCCTTCCTAAGCAATAGGTCATTCCAGGTGTTTGACGGGCAGACAGTCTCCTCCAGCATACCCCTGAAATGTGTAGTCCCCCAGGGCTCCTCTCTAAGCCCCGCGCTTTTTAATATCTACATGAGGCTACTGGCTGAGGTAGTTCGTCCGTATGGAGTTAAGATCATCTCCTATGCGGACGACACCCAGCTGGTGGTCTCACTAGCCCAGGAGGCTCATCATCCACTCTCAGGAGGATTAACAAAATGCTTGGAGGAGGTGAAGGCCTGGATGACTCTGTCATCACTAAAGCTCAACGGTGACAAAACGGAGCTTATGCTCCTGGGCCCGGCTGATCCGACCTTCGTCAACTCATTATGGCCCACCTGTCTTGGCCCCCCCCGGCGCCGAAAGAAAACATCAAAAGCCTAGGGGTATGGCTGGACAGGAGTCTCTCTCTTAACACTCAGGCCCCAAAGCTTTCCGCCATCTGCTTTGGACTACTCAGGACACTGAAGAAAGTTCTCCCTCTGCTCCCAATGGAGGCAAAGCAAACAGCCATACAGGGCATAATACAGTCACGGCTGGACTCTAACAATGCCCTCTATCTGGGTGCACCAGAGTACACATTAAAGAGACTACAACTAGTGCAAAATTGTGCTGCCCAAACTCTACTGCAGATCCCTCGCAGAACTTCAGTCAGTGAGGCACTAACCAGCCTACACTGGCTCCCAGTACGTAAGAGAGTCACTTTCAAAGCAATGTGTATTGCCAACCAGGCCTTCTGGGACTCGGGGCCCCAAATCACGCGTAGCCTAGTTAGTCAATATCGTCCAGGCAGAGAATTGCGCTCTAGCCAGGCTTTTATGGCAACAGTCCCTAGAATTAAAAGGAAACGATCAGGCGGAAGGATGTTTGCCTTCAACGCCTCTAAGATCTGGAACTCCCTTCCTTTTCATTTGAGATCCAATCCTGACCTCACCTCCTTCCGCAAACAATTGAAAACACATCTGTTCAAATCTCCTTAACAACTCAGCTCCACCCCCCCCTCCCAGTTCAGCCAACCTCTATTATACTTCCACCTGGTTCCTCTAGCGCTTGGACGCCTCAGGGCAGCAATTCGCGCTCTAAAAAATCCATTTTCATTTCACTCGGGGTTACAAATGCAAAAAGAACAATTGATGGACAGAGTGCAGAACAATGTCATACATTCACCCCAGTACAGAGATCTGGGCCTAAATCCATCGTTTTTTCGCTCACCATGCCTTTCCAGTTTGGACCCAGGCGTATGCAAATCAGTCTTGAGCCTGCGCCCAATGGGAACAGTCCAGCCCGAACTGCCAGGCCAGGTCCACCCTGGACTGGAAACAAGCACCCTAGGACCGGTTTCAGGATTTCAGCCCTCATCAGCCAGGATAGCTTGACTCCAGTGGCATGGAGAGCACAGGCCCCACTTCTGGGCATACCTGTCCCACTCGGGGTGACAAATGCAAAAAGAACAATTGATGGACAGAATGCAGAACAATGTCATAAATTAACCCCAGTAAAGAGATCTGGGCCTAAATCCATAGTTTTTTAGCTCATCATGCCATTCCAGCTTGGACCCAGGCGTATGCAAATCAGTCTTGACCCTGCACCCAATGGGAACAGTCCAGCCCGAACTGCCAGGCCAGGTCCTCCGTGGAGTGGAAACAAGCATTCTAGGACCGGTTTCAGAGTGTCACCCCTCATCAGCCAGAATAGCTTGAATCCAGTGGCACAGTGAGCCGGGTACGGATGTATGACGGTACAACGCGTACCGGTACAACGCGTCCCTTTACGACGCAGTTTTAACAAAGCAAGTCGTTACAAAGACTTACGTTGGGGGGGTGCTGATAGTGAATAGTTTAATTTACTATTCCAACACCAGACCCCATGGATAGTAGGGAAGGTGTTGGATAGTAAATTAAACTATCCCCTATCCTAGAGCGCCCTCCAGCGAAAGTCGTTGTAACGACTTTCGTTGTTAAAGCTGCGTCGTAACGGTACCGCATTGTACCAGTTACGTTGTAAAGGATGTGTTCCGCCGGGTACCCACTTTAAAAGGCAGTCACAGGCATTGTGATCTGCTGACCCCAGCATGCCACCATCCCTGTGAGTGCTAGCCATTCCCAATGGGCTCGCAAATTGTGCTTACCTCATGAATATTAATAAGACTTGCAATTTGTGACCCCATTGGGAATCGCAAACAGAGTCTGAGACGCAATTTGCGACATGCAAAATGGAAGTGTCTTGCATCTGGTCCAAAGTCTTTTAAAACACCTTCCTGTTGTTTTGTAGCTGCTCGTTCCATGAGCTTCCCCAGAGCTGGAAGGAGAGCTATTAATCTATGACATTTTACAACCTTTACCTAGATTCTGTTTTTTCAAGAGTGACGTTATTAATTCCATTTTCTAGTCCAGTGGGGATACACCAGAAGACAGCGAGCAGTTCACATTGTTCATCAAAATTGGGGCACATCTCTATTAAAATAATATAAAAAGAAGACAGGACAGATGTCACCTAAAGTTCCAGATTTCATTTGATGATCTTAAGGATCGAGGTAACTTCTTTTGGGCCAATGAGACAGAAGTTCTCTCAATTTAGTGAAAGCATGTTATTTTTAGTTGGGTGAGATTTACAGGGAAAAGTAGAGTTGCAGGTTTTTTTGTTTCAGAACAAATTTTCAAGAGTTTTTCTGAAAAAAAACCAAGCCAATTCATCACAGACTTTTTGTAGAGATTTAGATCAGTTTTATATTGCTCACTCGTAGAATAAGAAACTTCTGAAATGTACTTACAAATAAATATTGATTTAGCTAAGAATATTTGCTTTTATTTTATTTTAATTTTATTTATTATGTTCTATTCTGAAGAGTAACACTTCATCTTCTGGATAGGTATTCACCGTCTACATTCTAATTGTCTTACTTTTAAACTTTGTTTGTATGAATGCTATTTATTCTGAGTAGTAAAGGCTTAAGTTATGAAAGTGTAACAGAGGCCAAAATATTGAGGACATTGTTTTAGATTTTCTGTAAAAAAGTGGAGTTCTTTTGAGACTTAGTTTTATTATGTTGAAGGTGCTAAGGGTCTATCAACCAGGTTTCTTGTAGTGCTACGATGTCAACTGACCTTTGGTAGGTGGCAAAATCTCAGTCTGTCGTTTTGCTGGCCAGACCAATCTATATTCCATGAGCATAACCTTAGGAAGCTATTAGCGCTAGTAGTTGGTGGTTGGCTGCTGTATTGTTTTTGATTGTTTATTGTTTATTGTCCTTGTGATCCATCTCAGATCCGTTTGCTGGGTTAGTGGCACTACCGGATCCGGGCGGCTACTACTGTTGTCTTGAAATGGCTCTTTGTTGGTTTGTGAGTGCCCCACTGCTGCTCTAAGAACTGGTGTTGCAGTTCTTTTTGGATCTGCTTAGATCCGCTTGTGCAACGTTTGTGTGTTCTGGGATTAGCAGGGCAGGGTAGCCAGGCTTGGTATAAGGAGTGATGCTTATCCTGCAACTTCTGAAGGTGCAGCTTTCTAAAAGTATTTTTTGTGCAGTTGATGATGATCCCCATGTGGTCTTTGTGTCTTCACCCTCCAAGGAATCTTTGCGTCTGATTAATTCTATTGAGGCCAAATCCGAAGTCGTTACCTCTGTTAGAGTAGGTATGTGAGACAACAGTCGTAGTATATTCCCTCGATTCAAGATGTTGTGTGGACCATTTGGTCTGTATTCCAGTGTGAATCAGAAGTTGTTCGTTTTCCTGCCTGGGTACCCCGTCAGTGTAGTTTTTTGGGGGTTGTATGATGATCTCATTGCCTGAGTCTCCTGATGAGGCCAGTTGCCTGGTCACTGCCATACTTCCTGCACTGATTTGAGTTTTTAGGTTATGTATGGTTCCAGGTGGTTGACCCATGCTTCCTTGACAGAGGGTTCCCAAGCTGTTCCGTTTTTTCTTTGGGAGTACCGGAGCTTCCAACCTATCTTGACTGCTTGGTTGTGTGGTGGAATCCATTGGTGTTTGCTTTTGGAGTAGGTTTTACTTGTCCCCATACGGGCAGTAAAACATTACTCTATGTCCACTCATGTAAATTAAGCAGTCGGTCATATAGCCAATTCTCAAACAGACTTTTCTCTTTTGGGCCACTGAAGAAGTTTTGCACGTGGAGACAGAGTAGATTCTGCAGTTGCCAAACTATGGTCAGCCTGCACATCAATTTGGTGGACGGGTCATTATATTGGCGACAAGCATGCTTTGTCTATGTTGCAATGGTGTATGCTTACTACAAATATCTAAATCATGCCCTTAATGTTTAAATTGCCCAAAGGAAGATGACAGCTCATCTTTTCATATTACTTTCTACAGTATTACTTCCAGTTCTGGGCTTTAAAAAGGAGACCAGGTCAGTTTCAATTTGTGTTGCAGTTATGCTTGCTTGCCTCTGGCTAACTTATTGGGCTCACTGGATTTCTTTGATATCCTGTTTTTTTTTTTTTTTTCAAGCTGTGTTTCTCTGCTCATCCTGTTGGTGGACCAGGCTGGGGGGAAGGTTTGCAATAAAGCATCCAGTTTTTTCTTACATCATTCTTCACTTCTAGTCGTAGCTCTTGACTACACGTAACAAAGAAAGTCTGAAGTTTTTTCGGGAAGTGGTTGGTGCTTGCTTTGGCAAAAGAAGTGGCCTTAAACTTTTCTATTTCCTAAGAGACCTGCTCTTGACTCCAGGATTCAAAACAAAACAGGAGACAGACAGGAGGCAGACATCTGGTAAGACAATAGCAGGGCCCTCAGCGATACACAATAGAGAGTGAGAGAAGAGCAAGACAGTTGCAATCTCCAGTGACAGTCTTAACATATATAAACAACCCCTGCCTTGAGAATAATCCTTAGGAACTCTGGTTTTATTTAAAAAAAAAAAAGGGACTCTGTTAGGCTGAGATAATCTCCCTCAGCTTCATCTACGAAGGTCAGTGTATCCAAAGATATTGGAGTAGATCCTCACTCACTTATCGTGACCTGCTTATTCATCAGCGCCTATCCACACCTGGATAAGATGATACTACCCAGGCGGACTCAACCGTAGATGAAATGGGAGTTCTTAGATAAAGCAATACTGGACATGCAGGGATCCACATGAGTGATGTTTAAAAATACATCTAGGTCTACCCAAACACTATTTTATTCAGAAGGTACCTGGGGTATGTATAAAATATGAATTTGTTGGGTTTTACTGAATATGATTGCTCAGTTGTGCCCCTTTTGGAGTGCCAACCTTAGTGACCAGATATGGAACACATGGATGTAAGACACAGATTCTGTTTGATTATTTTGAAGTGTGCAAACGTTTTACATGTGGCTTATACATTAACCTTCAGAAGCTTCATACATGGAAAAGGTAAGTTTCTAAAAGGTATTCTTCTTAAATATTTTTTAGAAATGCAACTTCACCATTGAATTGAGATTTTAATAGATATTAAAAAGAGTTGTTGAATTATCTTTCTAGCTTGTCCCAAGTTTGTAATGGCAAAATTATTATTTAAATGTGTACTCTAGTTTTTTCAAGACAACCTGGGCCTTCCACAGGCATTTGGGGCTTGTCATTGCGCAAAAATGGTGACATTAAATTACTACAAGGTTATTTTGAAAGGCCAGACTGCAGGTTTAACTGCAGCAGTTGGGCAACAACAGTAGGCCAAAATATTATTGTGTTACTTTAATGAATGGCATAATAGGTGCTGCAGACTCATTATGACAGGTAAGTGTCTATGCTATAAGTGTATTCTCGTTACAGTAGAAGGGTAAACCCATTAAAGTCACTGGGACCTGGGTGCAATGTGATACAATAGGAGAGGGGTCCCAGTACAAAGCATTAAATCAAAAACAAAACAGACATATATAGACATATATATATATATATATACACAAATACAAAAGTATTTACTTAGTTGGCACACTGTTGTTTAATCACAATGTGTATAGGGATACATTATATCATACAACTACTACATTTCTTATTGGAATACCATTGGTGCCCCAGGAAGTGAAAGAGTAGGAAAAAGTGAATGTGGGAGGAAGGTTTGTGCAAGCTTCTGATAAATACACAATGCTGCTCATTAGCTAAAGGTTTATATATTAATCGGCGCTAGCTTCAACACAGAGCCAGCACAACAAGAGAAGAACATCCAATGTTCAAAACACATTTCGGCGAAACCATGCTGCATGTGCATTATACAAATATCCTCAGTATGGGTGGCACAAGCTGGTAGGGGGATAGGTTGTCAACGTTTCGACCCCAAATGTAACGTTAGGTGTCCATGAAACCTTAAAGCGGGGTCTTCATCAGGACACTGGTGGTGTAGGGGGGTGGCCTGGTTACCTAGGGAAATGAAATACAGTGAGTGGCCGAGTTTAAATTCAGCAAAGTGAATTTAAAATGCAGCGAGTGCCAGAAGGCATTTACCGTGAAAGAGAAATCGAAGGTTGGGCCGTCCGGCTCCAATCCGGGGAGAATCAAAAAGTAATTCTGCAAGATATTAAAGCAACAGGGGGCAGGTATAAGCTCCAGAAAAAAACCATATCTTGTGCAGAGCAACTGATATATGAAACAGATAGCGGTAGTAATTATACACTCACAGGGATCAAGGCTGATTTGTGATCCTAAACGTTAGATTCAAGGCACAAATGCCGGCTGCCGCGTAGGTCAGTGGTTACTAGGGAAAGTGAGAAAAACACGGAGGAGATACCATAAATACTAGCGTGGGGGAATCTGTTTAAAAATATGTAACATAGCCCCCTGTGCGCTTACTTGGGTCAACAGGATGGCCATTTCGTTAAGAGCATACTCGGGAAAAGCCGCTGTCGAAGTCGGCGAAGTCTGAAAAGAAACAAAAGGTGCTCGATAAATCCTTCTTACAGGAAATGTCAAAATGCACTAAGCCATGCCGAATGTGTTAAGCAGAAGGCCTAAATACCTGATAATGAGGCCGCCAGAGTTGCCTACGGGGGTCCTGGAGGAATGCCAATGAATGAGTAGTCACCCGAGAAGTGAGCCGTGATGTTATTTATGAAGCCGGCCACACGTGTCAAGTATTCTGATGCTCTTTGGGATCCGGGTGATGCTATAGAGGGTCCACCTCCGGTTCTCCCCAGGCCTGGTTCTATGTAGTACCCAGAGCCTGGAGGTGATCCGGCGAGGGAAAAAAGCTGGCAACCTGAAATTATAAAGGACAAACCGTTTGCGCAGTCCGGTGTCCGTTCTCCAGGACCCCCCTCCCTGTGATTACCTTGGAAGCTCCGCCTACCTCGAATAAAGGAAGTGGGTGACCAAGGAGTACTCTGGGGTCTCTTCGACCTTGGAACTCTGGGACTATGTCCTGTGAATACAAACACAGGTCATTATTCCTCTGTTCGATATAGCCCCTCCCTCTCAGTGTTCGAATGCCTACAACCTTACATACCTGGAAATCATAACAGGACTCCCCTCCAGGTACAAGGAAGACAGAGTTCCTGGATATAACAGCCCTTTGCAGATCCAAAAATATTCCAATGTTCCTTCTGTTACGTCACAGAAGCGCAGATATACCATGCACCAAACTCACCCCCCCCAAAGAAAAGATAAAGAAAACACAGGAGTCTCCTGAGTGGAAAGTACTCCTCGTTACCTTACCGCACAAACGGAAAGAAGTCAACAGAGTCTCCGGGCTCCTCCGTTTAAGATATCGTCCCAAGGGTAACTTGAAGATAAGCAGAATAATCAGATAGATGCAGGCGTCCACTCAAGGCGATTCAATCAAAGAAGATAACTCCTCTGAGCAAGGCGATACAGAACCAACAAGCAGCCCCTCTCCTCTGTTCGCCGGGATGTCTGAATAACGGGTGTCCGTGTCTTCGCTCAGTAAGCAGCGAAGCACCACGCACCCCTGGAAAGAATCAGCTGAACCTCTCTTAATCCGCAACAAAAAGTCCGGATAATGGTGGGCCTGTGTTTTCGCGAATGGAGCCGGCGAAACACCACATGACCCGTACCCTTGAGTCATCCGACTCACGGCGTCGAAGCAGCTGGGAGAAAGAGCCCTTCCTCCCACCACTACCAAAGTAATCCGAAGTCGGCCGTGTCTTCGCGGGACCTAGCGAAGCACCACGGCTCTCGAAATCAAAGATCAAATTCGCACCGCAAACAAACCGATGCACACACGGAATCCAATACAACCCGTCTCCCGGGTTCAGGAAGCTCTTATAGTTCCCGCCTACTCACCTCATGGCTCTCTGGGACTTGTAGTTCAAAGTCATTAGGCAGGCGCACTGTTGTCCAAGAATCAGTTCCTGACAGTACGTCCTCCTCCAAAGCGCCTTCTAGAACCGGGCTTACTCGGGTTGCGGACATGAAACAGACGCACCGCCGACGGGGCATGTATACCCGTGCAAGGTTCCCAAGAATCCTCCTCCGAGGAATAACCCTTCCACGACACAAGGTACCAGAGACGGCCCCGACAGAGGCGGCAATCCAGGATCCTGAGCACCTCATACTCCAACTGGCCGTCCCTAACAACTGGAGGAGGCGCCACCCGCCGGCGCCCATATGCCGGCTTCAACAAACTACAATGGAATACCGGATGGATTCTGAGGGAGGCAGGTAGCTTCAGTCGATACGCCACTGGGTTCACTTGACGAAGGACGAGGTACGGACCGATGTAGCGCGGCTGGAATATACTTCGGTACCTGAAACTGATGTTTTTGGTGGACAACCACACCCTGTCCCCTACTGCGTACTGCGGCCCCACCTGCCGATGAGCATCTGCCCATTTCTTGTAGGTTACCTTAGCCCGAACCAACTCCGCTTGTATCCGTTTGTGTATCCTCAATAGATCCTTCACTTGAGCATGTACCGATGGGTGGTTCGATGGCTCACTCGGTACCGTCAGTGGCAGTGTGTTGGCATGGAATCCAGTATTAGCCCTAAAAGGCGTTTCCTTGATAGAACTATGCCAGGAGTTATTGTACGACAATTCCGCCAACCACAACATCGAGACCCAGGATTCTGAGGCCTCCTTTGCATAGCATCTCAGGAATTTTTTGAGGGTCTGATTTAGCCTCTCGGTCTGGCCATCCGTTTGTGGATGAAAACTCGTGGATAAGGACACCTCCACCTGTAACGCTGTACACCATGCCTTCCAGAACCTGGCAACAAACTGTGGACCTCTGTCAGAGGCGATGACCCTGGGAAGACCATGCAGCCGGACCACCTGCTGAAGCAACATCTGGGCAGTCTGGGCAGCAGTAGGTAGGTTCTTACAAGGAAGGAAGTGTGCCGCTTTAGTCAGGCTATCTACCACCACCAGAACAGCGTTGCACCCCTCGTCCATGGGCAATCCTACCACAAAATCAAGGCTAATGTTCTGCCAGGGGCTGGACGGTGTGGGCAACAGCATCAAAACCCCTTTTGGCCTACAGGTCTCTCCCTTGGCCCTGGCGCAAGTGTCACATTGGGAAACCCAGGTCTTCACGTCTTTCGCCATGTTTTCCCACCAAAAGGAGCGCTGCAAGGACGAGAGGGTTTTTCTACTCCCTGGATGCCCTGCTAATACCGCATTATGACACCAGTTAAACGCCTTCTGGCGGGCCTCATGGTATGGTAAAAACAGCCGATTGCGATACAAAAGGATGCCATGTTGTAGGGAACGATGTCGGTCCTTCGATGCCCATTCCTGCCACTGTGCTAAGGAACGATGGTCTTTCACCTGATCCAGAAAATCGTCTACAGAAACAACGCATAGAACCCTTTCGGTAGATACGATGGCCTCCGGAGCTGTTAAGCGTGAGGTCTCTGCATCGCTCTGCCTTGAAAGCAAATCAGCCTTTCTGCTGTCAGAGCCTGGACGGAAGGTAATAATGAAGTTGTATCCGGCAAAGAACAGAGTCCATCGCATCTGTCTCGGAGTCAGGTGTCTGGCGGTTTTCATGAACTGCAGGTTGCGATGGCCCGTATACACCGTGACAGGGTGTTGGGCCACCCACAGATAATTTTGCCATTCCTAAAAGGCTCTTTTGATGGCCAAGAGTTCTTTTTCTGCCACAGTGTAACCGGATTCGGCCTGGTTTAAGTTCTTCGACATAAACGCCACCTGATGTAACTGTCCTGTCTCCCGGTCCCTTTGCGACCGAACCACCCCCAGCGCCACATCCGAAGCGTCAGCTTCAACTATGAATGGAATGTCAACCTGCGGATGTCGTAATATCGGTGCAGAACAGAAGGCCTCCTTGAGCTGTACAAAAGCGTTGGTAGCCTCAGGAGTCCAAACGTAGGCCACCCCTTTCCTCAGCAGGCTGGTGATGGGAGCCGCCAACTGAGAGAAGTGTGCGATAAAGCGTCTGTAATAGTTGGCGAACCCAAAAAAACATTGGACCTCACGAACAGTTCTTAGGACAGGCCACTCCTGCACCGCTGCCACCTTCCTTTCGGCCATGCTGAATCCCTGGGGACTCAGAATCACCCCCAGAAACTCCACCTGGTAAACACCGAACTCGCACTTACTCAGTTTGCAGTACAAGTGGTTCTCCTGCAATCGCTGAAGTATCATACGCACGTGATCTGTGTGCTGGGCGGGAGACTCTGAGTAGATAAGCATATCATCGATATACACGATCGCGATGCGATCCAGATACTCTTTCAGGACATTGTTTAAAAAATACTGGAATGCGGCTGGGGCATTACACAGCCCGAACGGCATTACTAGGTATTCGTACAAGCCATATCAGGTCTTGAAGGCTGTTTTCCACTCGTCTCCCTTGCGTATGCGGAGCAGATGGTAGGCCTCTCGAAGGTCGAGACGGGTGTAGACAGCTGCTCCTCGTACCTGGTCTAATAACACGGAAATGAGCGGGAGCGGATACCGGTTCCTCACCGTATATTTATTCAGGACGCGATAGTCTATGCAAGCCCTGAGGTCTCTGTTGGCTTTGGCAGTAAAGAACAGTGGCGAGGCTGCAGGGGAGCGAGAAGGACGAAGGAACCCTATGGCACAATAGTGGTCCAAGTATTCTCTCAGATGCCGGTTCTCCGGCTCTGACAGAGCATAAACCCTACAGGACGGTAGAACCGCTCTGTCTATCAGGTCGATCCTACAGTCATACTCACGGTGTGGTGGCAGGGTCGCGGCTTTGTCCTCTCTAAACACCTTGCGGTATGCGCTGTACTCCGCAGGAAGAACCATCGCTTGCTCAGCTGCAGTAGCCACTAAGTGTACCAGGGCAAGGGTCAGAGCTACCGAACCATGATCTCTCATGCACTGCGCCTAACAGTCCCTGGACTGGAAGCTAAGGGTTTTCTGTCTCCAGTCCATGGAAGGGCTATGTAGCCACAACCACAGCATTCCTAGAATGAGCTCGTACTGGGAGGCCTCTATGATGTTTAAGACTATATCTTCCACGTGATCCTGTGATAACCCCGGAAGGGTGAGTTCTAGGGTCTCCGTATGTTCGACTATAGGGCCTGATTTCAACGGTGTGCCATCTACCGCTAATACGGGCTCAGGCTTTTCACTAGGCACCCTTTTCAGCCCTAGACGATGAACCAGTCCCTGGTCTATAAAATTACCCATGGCCCCGGAATTGATCATGGAACGGACCGGATGCGTCAACCGATGTGCAGTCAACAGCATATCCAACACTATATGCGATTCAGAGTTTTTTTGTTCTGGGATGTCCAATGATGGTATTCGCCACCCGGGTTTTCTTTCCTCTTCTCCTATCTCAACCAAGGAAGAGGGTTTGGTTAGAGCACCTCCTACAGCACTTACGGCCACTTTCTTCCCCGGGAAATAGGTGTTTCTTTTCTTGGGTTTGGATGGACAGTCTTGGACGTAATGTCCTTTTCGACCACAGTACATACATAAACCTTGGGCTCTTCTGGACTCCCTTTCTGTCCTGGACAACGGCGGTCGAACTGCTCCGATATCCAGGGGTTCGGGCCCTGCTTCCTTAGAGGAAGCCATGTTTCTGTTCTCCTGATCATTCACCGGCGGTGCCCTGTCTCCCCTTCGACTACCCCCATGTCTATCGGCCATGCGATGGTCCAACCTCAAGGTGAGATTAATAAGGTCAATGCATGAGGTAGGCTGTGGGACTATCTGCGCCAGCACATCCTTCATCTCTTCACACAGACCTTGGTAGTAGAGGGACATCCTCTTTTCTTCAGGCTAGGCAGTCTCCACTATCAGACGGTTGAACACCATCATATAGGACACCAAATCTTTTTTTCCCTGTCTAAGCGTTAACAACTCCTTGTCGGCGCTAAACGTGGTAGCCCTACGGTCAAACACTCTTTCAAGTTCCTTTCTGAACCCTTCCCAATCTGAAAGCAGAGGGCTATCGTTCCGTACCAGTGGAACCGCCCAATCGGCCGCATCCCATGAAAGATACGAGATTGCAAAAGCGACCCTTGACAGATTGTTCGGGAAGGATGCTGGTCTACACGAGAAGTGTAACGCTATTTGGGTGAGAAATGTTTGGATTTTATGGGGATCCCCTGAATATCGTTCTGGCGTAGCCAACGGAACAGGGGGAGGCACCGTGACATGTATCTGGGGGTTGGATGAAGAAGCATCAAACGGGTTGCATGCTTGCCTATCCACCTTTTCTCTCAGAGCTGCGGTTTCCGCTTTGGAATCAGCCAGCTCCCGTTGAACCAGCACTAGTGCCTGCAGCACATCGTCCATGGTAGCCATTCTAAAGGAACACTCGGACCAGGAAGAGCAGTGTTTCGTGGGTATTGGATTCTGTCAAGTATTCTGATGCTATTCGGGATCCGGGTGTTGCTATAGAGGGTCCACCTCCGGATCTCCCCAGGCCTGGTTCTATGTAGAACCCAGAGCCTAGAGGTGATCCGGCAAGGGAAAAAAGAGGGGGCCGGGTGGGTGCTCTGCGGGCTGGCAACCTGAAATTATAAAGGACAAACCATTAGTGCAGTCTGGTGTCCGTTCTCCAGGACCCCCCTCCCTGTGATTCCCTTGGAAGCTCCGTCTACCTCGAATAAAGGAAGTGGGTGACCAAGGAGTACTCTGGGGTCTCTTCGACCTTGGAACTCTGGGACTATGTCCTGTGAATACAAACACAGGTCATTATTCCTCTGTTCGATATAGCCCCTCCCTCTCAGTGTTCGAATGCCTACAACCTTACATACCTGGAAATCATAACAGGACTCCCCTCCAGGTACAAGAAAGACAGAGTTCCTGGATATAACAGCCCTTTGCAGATCCAAAAATATTCCAATGTTCCTTCTGTTACGTCACAGAAGCGAAGATATACCATGCACCAAACTCACCCCCCCCCAAAGAAAAGATAAATAAAACACAGGAGTCTCCTGAGTGGAAAGTACTCCTCGTTACCTTACCGCAGAAACGGAAAGAAGTCAACAGAGTCTCCGGGCTCCTTCGTTTAAGATAGCGTCCCAAGGGTAACTTGAAGATAAGCAGAATAATCAGATAGATGAAGGCTTCCACTCAAGGCGATTCAATCAAAGAAGATAACTCCTCTGAGCAAGGCGATACAGAACCAACAAGCAGCGCCTCTCCTCTGTTCGCCGGGATGTCTGAATAACGGGTGTCCGTGTCTTCGCTCAGTAAGCAGCGAAGCACCACGCACCCCTGGAAAGAATCAGCTGATCCTCTCTTAATCCGCAACAAAAAATCCGGATAATGGCGGGCCTGTGTTTTCGCGAATGGAGCCGGCGAAACACCACAGGACCCGTACCTGTGAGTCATCCGACTCACGGCGTCGAAGCAGCTGGGAGAAAGAGCCCTTCCTCCCACCACCACCAAAGTAATCCGAAGTCGGCCGTGTCTTCGCGGGACCTAGCAAAGCACCACGGCTCTCCAAATCAAAGATCAAATTCGCACCGCAAACAAACCGATGCACACACGGAATCCAATACAACCCGTCTCCCGGGTTCAGGAAGCTCTTATAGTTCCCGCATACTCACCGCATGGCTCTCTGGGACTTGTAGTTCAAAGTCATTAGGCAGGCGCACTGTATTCCAAGAATCAGTTCCTGACAACACGTGTGTACGTTTGTCTAACGCGTAATGCATCTGCGGCCATGGTAGACAGACTAAACGGGCCGCAGTGTATGGAGGTTGTGTAAAGGTCATGTTCATTGTACACAGCAGGGGTGAGGGTCTCATCAATATTGGAGCTTGGATAGAAACAGCATTTCTTTTAACATTCAACAGGAACACAGTAACCACCCTCTACGTTACCTGAAAGTAAATAAAATAGCCCTCTAACTCAAGTAAATTAATATTTCAGATATATGGATTGACTACATCCTATTTAGTAATGTCTTTCTAAATGTATAATTTCTTTAAAAACTCCTAAAAATGAGTCAAAAATAATGACTTGCTCTTTAATCACGCTTTCTAATTGAGCTTTTATTTTTGAATTGTTTTTCCCTAGTCTTATATGCAACAATTGTATCTACTGATTCCCTGTACTCTAGTTCCTTTTATTTATATGCAAGAAAATAGAATGCAGCCTTCTTCCTTATTTCCAGTTCAGTTCCTTTCCCAGAGTAGTGAGCTTGTTAAAAATGATTTTTCTCATTGTATCTTGCATACTGAATAGGTAAAACATGCTGTTTTTCAAAAGACCTCAATCCAGTCAGCTTCTCTTCTTTAGGTTCTCTGTGCTGGTTCTTTCTTTTAGCTACATATGGAACAGGTATGCCTCTTTTGTATGCCTTAACCACACCCCAAGTGATGTTCAAATTAGAAATCTCATTATTTATATCTAAAAATTCACTGATGCATCTTGGGGCCAGATGTACGACCGTTACCATTTGTGTGTCACAAATTGCGTTGTTTTGCAACTCGAAATTTGCAACTCGCAAAATGTAATGTACAACAGTGTCTCAGACACTGTTTGCGATTCCTAATGAGTTCGCAAATTGCCTGCCTCATTAATATTCATGAGGCAGGTGCAATTTGTGACCCCATTGGTAATGGCTAGCACTCCCAGGGATGGTGGCCTGCTGGTTGCAGCAGACCACCAGGACCCTTTCCTGTTTGCGAGTGGCTTACCACCCATTTGAGATGAGTGGTAAACTGCGAGTGTTTTGCGGCTGCGATTGTGGCCGCAAAACAATCTAACATTGCAGTGGGTCTCGCTATTAGGAAGGGACGTCCTTGGCAAGCCCCTTCCTAATAGCGAGTCACAAACCCTATTTTGCAAGTCAGTAATAGGTGATTGACTCGCAAAATAGCGTTTGTACAATAGGCAGACTTCTTTTGCAGTTGCAAACGGGCCGATTTCCGGTTTGCGACTGCAAAAAATGGTCGCACATCTTTCCCTAGAACCCCATGTTTACCATTAATGTCTTCTTCAAATTTCATCTTGTTTGTATGCAAATATCAATACCTAATAAAACTTAAATCAAAAGTAGATTATGGTCTGAAATAATCATAGAGTCCAACTTAAGTTAGACCTCAGATATCAGTTTTCTTAATATAAATGACATGTCTATATGGGAATGTTTTTTATGTGCTAATGAATAAACTGTCCAGGATCTTTTGGATTTATTACTCTCCGCGCATATTCCAGACTAAACACATGGCAGATCCTTCTAATAGCATTCCTAATTGTAATAGTTGTATTTAGTTTGGGATTCATAATACAGTTAAAGTCCCCAACCAAAAAAATCTCTCCTGACCATTACGTCAACTCCAGAGCCAATTGATCAAATATATTCCTGTGATCATTGTTTGGACAACTATGCTATCTATAGGATTACCCAACACCTTTGAAAATCAGTTTTTGTCTTGAAAAATGTAAATTGCCATGATAACACCTGAGTACTGCCCCCATCCTATTGATAATTTCTGTGAAGCGTTTATAATTACTGATCTGTCTGTGCAAGCAATATGCATTGATTGATAGGGAAATAATATCTGCTCTATAGTCAAGTAAATTCTGTTGTAAATACTGCCATTTGTGTACATAATTCATATCACATACATTTCAATTGACTATACTGTGAAGATTTCCTGTAGTAGTAATTTCTGATTAATCTATATCTGTTCGGGTAATGTGAAATATTCATATTTAGAGACAAATTATTAACCATATTCATAATTACATTCATATTCACATTTTTGAACTACTGAGAATGTACATGTCCATTTCTCTCCAAACTTTAAGTAGATATTACTCTTGACTCCCTAATTTTCCAGTTGACCAATGTGCTCAACCAAATGTGTCTTTACCCTACTCCTTTTCTCCCACCTTTTTCTATGACATCATTTATGATATCAATGATGACATCTCAAATTATGTAATCGATTGCATCACTGATTACATCATCCAATGAGTGTGTTTGCTTGTTTTATAGTTCACATAGTGGCGGGTAACTACCATATTCCATTTCTATCTAATTTTCTACAGTATGTGTCCAGCTAATTAGTTTAAGGTTTATTCAAAGTGCATGTGCTCCTAACGCACCACAGGTCAATTACCAGAATCAATGCCAAATCAATAAACCTGGTAGTCGTTTTTCTCTTTTTAGGTTGATGGAAATCCCCAAGGAGACAAGCCAGAGTTGTGAAAGGTATATCCCGTTGTGCGAAATAATTGACACAGTCTATCACCGCCTCCCTTATGAAAAAACTATACTCCACCTTCAAGGCATCTTGGACATTCTGCAGCAGCATCAATCTTACTGATCTTACTGGTGTCAGATCAGTGCTATGAAGAATATAAAAATGTATTCATATAAATCTGGCATTCCGAGAAACTGTGGGTATGTACACTAGGTCTTTTCCCAATCAGCATCAGAAGTCTGCATCTCCAGATCTACTTCGCATTTCACTATCAAATCCAAAAGGGAAGTTAAACAGTATACATGTATGGCATGGCAGCACAACGTGACTGCTCTAATAGAATATGTTTTTGGTATTGTGTTCACTGTATTTGTGTATCAAAGTGCCAACCAGCAAGATCAGGAAATGCTTTACTAAACAATTCTACAGCAAATTATGTTATAGTATTTCCCTTCCATCCCTTTCCAAATCCTCAACTTCGACCTTGAGATCCTAGAACATATTCTCCTGTTCTAAAACCTGCCCGTAAAATCTTTCAGTAGACTCGTCCATTTCC
The DNA here is from genome assembly GCF_964261635.1 of Lissotriton helveticus. Classification (NCBI taxonomy): domain Eukaryota; kingdom Metazoa; phylum Chordata; class Amphibia; order Caudata; family Salamandridae; genus Lissotriton; species Lissotriton helveticus. The sequence goes on along the minus strand of NC_136069.1, from coordinate 1,374,359,222 downwards.
ACAGTTGATTGTACTCCCTGCATAATATGACCGACAATATCCCAAATTCTTTCAGAAATTACATCAGCAGAATTTTCTGTCTTAACCCGTTCTAGTATGACTTCAGCATGACAAAGCATGGCGTGTTTTCTGTGTATTTGTATCAAGATATAAACAGCCATGGCCACTGCAGGTAAGAGCGGTGGGCCTGGTGGGTGGTTTTCGAGAGATATATTCAATTTATCCTTTGTTGTCATTACTTGAAATCCCCCCCACTTTCCACACCACTTCACCGCTCTTACCTACAGCGGCCGTGGATGGATGTAAATCTCAGGCAACGTATTCTGTCCACTTTTGTATGTTGAAATCTTGATTAGCTTTAGTTTGTTCATAGATATTTGACTGCTTGGTATTCATTTAGCCACTGTCTTCTTAAATAAGCAAAGATTGTCCCTGTGCCCTGGTCAATATCCAATATTGACATAAACTTAGAGTGGGTTTTGGTCAGCCCCTTACTCATGATTGCATGACTTTGTTATCTATCCCACTTGTCTGTTCTTGCTTAGGTGGCTTATCTCCCTTCATTTGTGTCTTTTCTTCCCAGGAACATTTTGATCTCACAATATTCTCATTTGAAGAGTTGCATTCTTCTACTGTTGATTTGAGGGCATGCTTTTGTGGTTTTGTGTTAGGCAAGACCTTTTCATTTTACAAATATTATATTTATATTTTATATGTGTAATACACTTACCATTAGGGGCTTTTAGCCAGCTGTCTTCATCCATTGGTCTGTTGTGACATTTTTCTTCTGCCCAATACAGCATACTGAATTGGGCAATGGGTCTTCCCGCTGCAGCCATTATTCCTCCTCATTGCGGCTGATAGCATTTAGTCTGTGCATGTGTCCATATCCTTTAAAAGTTCCAGAGCTTGTGTGCCAATATCCTCCTTAATTTCTTTTAATTTTGGATTTTGGATGTAATAATTACTTGCGGGAGTGCCTAGTGAAATAGTCTATTGGTGAAGGCTTTTTACTGGAGTTTGAGGCACTGATGTTTAGTGCCCCGCATAAGCTGCTCAATTACTACTTACTGCGTCCCCCTGCCAAACTGGTACTCTACCAATGGATCACCCCAAGATCCTCTGGTACTACCGCCAGGCTGCTGGCTAAATGCTCCAGGTGCCTGACAGGCCTTTATCACAGCTGTTATGCCACAGAACGTCTCCTGCTAAGTTGCTTCCTTTTATCTCTCCATAGCCTCTCCTACCAATGCAGCCAAAGAGATACTTAAGCATTAACAACACTCGGTATCTCCCTGTCACAAATGAGCCTACGTAAGACTGATGAGTGGCAGCATTTTAAGTTATCTTATGAATACATTCACTTTCAGGACAGAACATTCCAGTGCTAGGGCTGCTCTTTTATTTTTAGATTTCTAAAATGTTTGAAATTGTTTATATGTTTCATATGTTTGCAAAAAAGAAAAAAGAAAAAATCATTGAAGACTTAATAAGTGCCTATACTGGTTCTCTGTATAGCACTCACAACTCCATGAGAGTGCATTTGTTTAATTTTTCTCTGCCCTGCTTAATCTTTTGCCTCCCCGCGTTCTAATTTTGCTTCCCCGACACCCCCGTTTTTCTCCCCACCTTATTTTTTAAACAATTGTTTTCAGAGGTTCCAGTAGCTCTTTTGCTGCGTTTCCTCCTCCCTTTTTCTTATTAGCGTAAAGCATGCAAAAGCATGGGCAAAAAAGGGCCCGTTACCCGCCTGTTGCTTACAATTTGTTGGTTTGCATTGCACTTTTGTTTACAGACTCTTAGTTGGTGACTGCAGTCCAAGTATTATTTCGATTCCATTCTGTGGAGAATGGACCAAGAAGTTCCCATCTGCTGCTGCACCCTACTTAATCCGACCCACTCCACACTCCACTCCACCCACTCCAAATCATTCCAAAGCATTCACCCCAATTGAACGCCATTCACCTCAGCCCACCCTGCACCAATCCAATCTCTCCCACTCAAGTCCACTCCACACCACCCCAATTAACACCAATCTTGTCTGCCCCACTCTAATTAGCCCCATTCCACTCAATGCCACCAATCCTACACAATTCAGTTCACCCCACTCAATCCAATCCATCCCAGGCCAATAGAATCCACCCCAGACCAATCAACCCCACTCCAGTCCATCCAGTGCCACCACACTCGAATTCAATCCAAACCACTCACCAAAATCTGCACTTATCCTCTCAAACTACCACAATCCAATCCACCTCACACCAATCTACCCAATCTAATCTGCCTCACTCCAATTCACCCCAGTCCCATCATCCCACTTCAAGCCACCCCAATCCAATCCACCCTGCTCTAATCTAATCCAACCATGCAATCCAATACATCCCACACCTATCAATTCAACCAACACCAATCCAATCCAACGAACACCATTCCAATCCACCCCACACCATTACAATCCACCCCAAGCCAATCAAATCCATCCCACACTAATCCAATCTACCACACACCAATCCAACCCGCCTCAATCCAATCTATCCTACCCCAATCCGTCACACCCAATCCGATCCACTCACTCTACCCGAATCTACTCATTCCAATCCACCACATAACACCCCACTCCAATCAAATCCACCCCACAGCAATCCAATCTGACCCACTCCAATCCACTCCACTCCATTCCAATCCAGCCACTCCAATCCAACCCACCTTACTCCAAACCAATACATCCCACTTCAATCCAAACCACCCCAATCCACCCCATTTCCATCCAATACAATCCACCCCATTCCAACCCAAAGAAAACCACACCTATCCAATCCATCTCACTCCAATCCATCCACTCTAATCTATTCCACCCCACTCCAATATGATCCACTGCAACCCAATCTACCAACTCCAATCCACCTACTCCACTTGAATGCTTCCCACAACAACCCACTCCAATCCACCAACCACAATCCACCTCATCCCACTGTAACCCAATCTACCCCATGCCAATCCAATCCACTGCACAACCATCCAACCCCCACTCCACTCCACTCTAATCCAGCCCACTCCATTCCAGTCCAGTCCTCCCCACTCCAATTCAGTCGACCCAACTCCAATTCAATCTACCCCTGTCTAATCCATGGCAGTCCACCCCAAACTGCCCCAGCCCAATCAACCGCACCCCAATCCAATCCACCCTACCCAATCAACCCCACTCCACTCCACTCCACCCCATTCCAATCTAGTCCACCCCAGTCCAGTCCAATCCACCACACCCAACCCAACTCTAATCGAATCCACCCCACTTTACTCTAATGCAAGTCATTACACCCTTCTCCAATCCAATCTATCTACCTCCTGTCTAATACACAACACTCCAGTCAATCCACTCCACTCCAGCCCAAACCAACCCGGTCCAAACCAGTCCACCCCACTAAAATCCACCCCTATCCAAGGTACTCCAATCAAATCCACCCCACTTCAATCCACCCCACTCCAAAACATCCACCCTCCATCAGTCTATCCCAATCCACTCCAATGCAATCAACCTCACTCCAATACACCTGCCCCAGTCCACTCCACCCCAATTCAGTCCACCCCACCCCAATCCGATCCAATCCCCCACTCCAATCTTCCTCCCCTTCATGCTACCTCACTCCAGTCTACCCCACTCAATCACAATCTACCTCACTCAATCCAATCTACCCACTGCAAAACAAACCACCCCACTACAGTCCAACCCATTCCACACTACTCTAATCCAGTCCTCCCCATTCCAGTCCAATCCAAACCAATCGACCTCAATCTACCCAAATCCAGTCCACCCCATCCCAGTCTACTTCAGTCCATACACATCCACTCCACTCTACTTTACTCGAATTCACCCCGCTACAAATGACTCCACTCCAATCCAACCCAATCCACCCAACACCAATCCAATCCACCCAAACCCAATCCAATTCGTCCACTCCAATCCACCCCACCCCAACTGAATCCACCTCACCCCAATCCATTCCACCCCACCCCAGTTCAATCGACCACACAGATGAAATCCATGCACCCCACCTCCCTAGCTGAGAGGGTGGAATCATTTGGGGCTAAAAGTATTTCTTCTACAGATAACACCCAGATCAATTATGCTTTTAGTAAAGGAGAAGTGTTCAATTTGGATGCTATCCAACACTTGTAACACTGAGTAGACTGAGGTAATCAGTTTTGGATATAACTTTGTTTTAAGCTTAAAAGTCCACTGGCCTATAGGAGTACCCTCACTGGACACTCGAGCTGCTGTTGCAAAACAAGTAGCATTCAAATTTGACAAAAAAATGTCATTTAACAATCAAATTATCATGGTGCTGGGGGTATGTTTCGGCATCCTAGATATGGCCAAAAAACGTCTTCCTTTTTGTCATTTTAGACTGAGATTACTGTGATGCTGGGCCTGGTGATGTCCAGATTGGACTATGCCAACTCATTATGTGCTGGCCTGCTAAATATGTTCTGACTAGACTTCAGATCAATCAAAATGTGGCAGTTTGTCTAGTAGTTGGTATCTCAAGATGGGATCCAGCCATTTACGCAATCTGCACTTTCTACTGAAAAATGTTTTCAGACCTTATAGCACAAGAGCGCTATCCAACTCCAATTCAAGCAACAGCACTCCAATCCACCCACTCAAATCAATCCCACTCCAATCCACTTCACTCTAATCCACCCTAACCCACCCCTCCCCGATCCATCCCACCGCACTCTAATCTAATCCATCCCAATCCAATCCTCTACTTCCCTCTGCAACACTCTAGTACAACGCATCCATTGTACAACACACTACTCCCCCACTCCACTCTATGACACTCCACACCACTAACGTTTAGCCATGCTGAAAAGTACCGAACTGATGTACAGCATGGCTAAAACACATTGCCAAAGCCAATAGCTCTTTCATAGGCGAGACCTATTAGCTTTGACAATGCTTTAATCTCTTCTGCTGTTTGCTCATGCCCTTCCTCTTTTTTCGATCTGTACTACTGATATAGACCCTCCATTTTACTCCCATTGTGTGCCATTGCTCCAGCCACTGCTCCTCTAATCCATCTATATCCCACTGCCCCTCAGTCACGTCTTCCTCTTCTACATCTCAGAAAGCAACTGCTACAGAACCTTTTTGTGTGAGGACAGCACCGCCATTAATGCTTCCGTCGTCTGTGCGCACACACACACACACACACACACACACACACACACACACACACACACACACACACACACACACACACACACACACACACACACACACACACACACACACACACACACACACACACACACACACACACACACACACACACACACACACACACACACACACACACACACACACACACACACACACACACGCGCGCGCGCGCGCGCACACACACACACACACACACACACACACACACACACACACACACACACACACACACACACACACACACACACACACACACACACACACACACACACACACACACACACACACACACACACACACACACACACACACACACACACACACACACACACACACACACACACACACACACACACACACACACACACACACACACACACACACACACACACACACACACACACATACACGTGTTACCATCCTTGTGGGGACTATGTGTGAATACCAGCCTTGTGGGGACTAACCTTTCCCAATGTTTTTAAAACACACAACTAACAGAAAAATGTTAAGAAAAAATTCATTATACAGGATCCTGCTTCAAATTTGCAAATATATTGTTATTTAAACGTGCGCACAGCACCATCCTTGTGGGGACTTAAACATGTGCTACCATCCTTGTGGGGACCTAGTCCGTAACACTATTTGTGATTGAATACAATTGAAGGCACATGGCTAAATGTTTATTTTAGCGACAATATACACAAACAACATTATAATATATTTGTATATGAATTGCTGCATATATAATAGGGTATACATCAAAGGCAGATTATGTTCATGGGCCAGAAAATATTATATCATGCTAATGAAAGACACGTAAAGCTGCATTTAACCTATTTATTAGTGCTTAAAATCTTAAGAGATAAGGGAACTAACACATAAAGAAATTAACATATGGAACAAAGGAATATGGTCAAGTGGAATCCAGAGCTTGAGTAGCTGCTCACATTTTTACCAAAATAGATGTTTAAGTCCCCACAGAGATACTGAAATAGTGAAATAGTGTGTACATTCAAAGCTTGCATCCCATTATAAAGGGTGTGAAGCTAATGATGTTCAAATCCACACAGAGGTTGTGTGTAATTATAGAAATGCTCAAGTCCCCACAGAGATAGTGTGTTATCATAGAGATGTTCAAGTCCCCACAGAGATGGTGTGTTATTATAGTGATGTTCAAGTCCCCACAAAGATAGTGTTTTATTACATTGTAGTTCAAGTCACCACAAAGATAGCGTGTTATTATAGCGATGTTTAAGTCCCCACAGAGATAGTGCATGAAGGTGATTGTGTTTAAGTCCTCATTAAAATAGGGCCCGATTCACAAAGGTAAACGTAGACAAAAAGTCTAGCTTTACTACTTTTCAGTATTCACAAAGGTAAATTTCGACCAAAAGTCTACTTTTCAAAATTCACAAAACCCCATAAAGAGAATGTGAAGCTGATGTTCAAGTTGAAGCAAACAAAAGGAGATGATGGACGGAGTGGTGAAACCTTTCAGTCACTCAGCCCCAGTCACAGATCTGGGTTGAATGCATCATCGTTCTTTAGCTAACTTCGCCACCCCAGTTCAGCCCCAGCTATATGCAAATCAGTCTTGGCCCTGTGCCTCATGGTAACAGTCCAGCCCGAACTGCCAAGCCAGGTCTTCCCTAGACTGAAAACATGCATCCTGGGACCGGTTCTGGGATAACACCCCCTCATCAGCCAGGCTAGCTTGAATCCAGAGGCAAAATGAGCAAGGGACCCACGTCTGGGTCCTAACTTAGGGCGAACAAAAGAAACACAAGGAGATGATGGACTGAGTGCTGAAACTTTTCAGTCACTCACCCCCAGTCACAGATCTGGGTTGAATCCATCATCGGTCTTTAGCTCACTTTACCACGCCAGTTGAGACCCAGCTGTATGCAAATCAGTCTTGACCCAATGCCTCATGGCACCCCCTGGTGCTTTAAGTCGAAACAGAGCTTGTGTTTAGTTACTTGAATGCTCAAGTCCCCACAGAGATAGTATGTTTTTATAGTGATGTTCACGTCCCCACAAAGACAGTGTTTCATTATAGTTTTTTTTAAGCCCATACAAATACAGTGTTATTATAGTGATGTTTAAGTCCCCACAGAAATAGTGCACAAAGATGATTGTCTTTAAGTCCTCATTAAAATAGGGCCCGATTCACAATGGGAAAGCGTAGACAAAAAATCTAACTTTTGTACTTTTCAGTTTCAACAATGTAAACTTAGACCAAAAGTCTAACTTTACTACTTTTCTGTATTCACAAAGCCCCATACAGAGAATGCAAAGCTGGTGATGCTCAAGCTAAAACAGAGCCTGTGTGTAATTAAATGAATGTTAAAGTCCCCACAGAGATGGTGTATGACTATAGTATTACCACGGTCACCAAATATAATGTGTGTGATTATAGACATGCCCAGGTCCCCTTAGAGATTGTGTGTGATTATAGACATGCCCGGGTCCCCACAGAGATAGCGTGTGATTATAGACATACCCAGGTCCCCACAGAGATAGTGTGTGTTTATAGACATGCCCAGGTCCCCACAGAGATAGTGTGTGATTATAGACCTGCCCAGGTCCCCTTAGAGATAGTGTGTGATTATAGACCTGCCCAGGTCCCCACAGAGATAGTGTGTGATTATAGACATGCCCAGGTCCCCACAGAGATAGTGTGTGATTATAGACCTGCCCAGGTCCCCACAGAGATAGTGTGTGACTATAGACATGCCCAGGTCCCCACAGAGATAGTGTGTGATTATAGACCTGCCCAGGTCCCCACAGAGATTGTGTGTGATTATAGACATGCCCAGGTCCCCACAGAGATAGTGTGTGATTATAGACCTGCCCAGGTCCCCTTAGAGATAGTGTGTGATTATAGAAATGCCCAGGTCCACACAGAGATAGTGTGTGATTATAGAGATGTCTTGGTCCTCACTGAGATGGTATGTGACTATAGTATTACCACAGTTGCCAAAGAGAATGTGTGTGATTACAGACATGCCCAGGTCCCCAGAGAGATAGAGTATGATTAAAGACATGCCCAGGTCCTCGCAGAGATAGTGTGTGATTCTAGACATGCCCAGGTCCCCACAGAGATGGTGTGTGATTATAGACCTGCCCAGGTCCCCTTAGAGATAGTGTGTGATTATAGAAATGCCCAGGTCCACACAGAGATAGTGTGTGATTATAGAGATGTCTTGGTCCTCACTGAGATGGTATGTGACTATAGTATTACCACAGTTGCCAAAGAGAATGTGTGTGATTACAGACATGCCCAGGTCCCCAGAGAGATAGAGTATGATTAAAGACATGCCCAGGTCCTCGCAGAGATAGTGTGTGATTCTAGACATGCCCAGGTCCCCACAGAGATGGTGTGTGATTATAGAGATGTCTTGGTCCCCACAGAGATGGTGTGTGACTATAGTATTACCACCGTTGCCAAGGAGAATGTGTGTGATTACAGACATGCCCAGGTCCCCACAGAAATAGCGTGTGATTAATGGGATGCACAGGGATAGCACACAGAGATAGTGCATGATTGTAGTCATGTACAGGTCCTCACAAATATATTTTGTGATTACAGTGACGTTTAAGTCCCCACTATGATAATGTGTGATTACCGTCATATTCAAGTCTCCACAGTGATGTGTGTAATGATAGGTATGTTGAAGAAACCATACAGATCGTAATATTACAGATCATGTTAGTCTGGTTACTTATTAAACTGATTAATCCACTTGAGGGATATGTGTTTGACCTATCTCTCCCATGTTTGAATCCTGATGCTACCACTCAGTCTTTATTCCTTCCAAGGTACAATAAGTACAATTTACTTGCATATAAAAAAATATGGTATTCAGCAACAAGATACCCTCAGGTGTGAATGTGCACTTTATAGATGCACATAAGATGATATGATGTGATAATTGTTGGACTCAAGCCACCACTGGATATAGACTGGAATTATCCCATATCTATGAATCCCACTTCAAATGCAGCATGTACTGGTTTAAACTGTGTTCATCCAGGAAGATTTACACTTCCTTAAAAATCCAAATATCTGAGTTCTCATTTTCTTTTCCAGCCCCCATCTTAACTCTAGTCTCCATTAAGACGATACAACTGTATTTCTGATTGCAATAAACTCCCCATACTGATTCACTCTGACACTTTAGGATTATTACAATAAAGAAATTGATTTAAGAACTGGTACATCTTCATAATTTTTGTCTCTATAATTCAAGAATGAAATGGTCCTCTCCTCACAAAGCTCTTCTTTCTCTCAAAGTATTGCTTCTACCTGCTCTTGGGACTCTTTCTAGCTAACCAGGCTCACACTCTAAAAATACCTCTGTATCTGTGTGTGTACATATATATATATGTTTTGTGCAAGACTAGAAAAAATTAAGTTGGCAGTGGTACATCACACCTTTTATGGGAAGACACATTCTCAAAATGTGCTCAGATGAAACATGGGAAACTTTTACAAAGTTGAAAGTTCTATTTGTTCAGCCGTTCATATTTGGAGTGTAAAATAGAAATTCTTAAAGAAGGTTTAAACATTCTCTAAAGTGCCAATGTCAGCTACAAGAGACTATCTCAGCATTGATGGTCTTGTTATTTGAAGGGCAAATCATATACAAGAGTGTTACAAATTGTATCACTGAACTGAGCTGGTGTGCTCATAATGTAAGAGTCACTTTGGCTGACTTACAGCTCTCTTTTTCATGGGAATAAAAACCTCAATGTGCCTAAATATAGGAATCTTTCACAATGTTAACAAAAATTATTTTGGGGAGTGAGCCCAAATGTTGTACTTTGGTTTGTGTGGGGTCTACAACTAGGCTTCCTAAAAGGAGCCAGTGAATCCTTTGTTCAGAAATAGAGAAGGACAATTTGATAGTCATGCAATAACTGTTTTTATGAAAAAAGAAACCTTAAAATGTGCCCATGTTAAAGATAGGAGTCCTTTACAAAGTTGAAAAACGTGTTTTTGGCAGTGGGCATTTTATACATACAGTCTTAAACACCAAGGGCCTCATTTATGAAAAGTGTTGCATCGTCTCTACGGTTGTCTCTTCCCTTATCCTCACTCTCTCTCCTCCCCTACCCCCCACTACTTTCTCTCTCCTTTCTCTCCTCCCTTAATGTATTGCTGATTGTTTGATTTAATGTTCACTTGTTGATCTTTTTCTGGTATACTGTTGAACCACTTTGTTGCACTCCCTTTCGTCTCGCCTATAGTCTCCTCCTGCATCCTCCCTCTATTTATGTCTCTCCTTCCCTCCTCTCTCAATGTATTGAGACTGAACTATTTTGTCTGATTCCCGATGGAGCTATTTGGTTTAGCTATAGGGAAGATGGGTTCGTGGATTGCCTCCTTGGTCGTCACCTACCCAGTCGGTCTTTAGACAGACTTCCTTTCGTCTCTACGGTTGCCTCTTCCCTTATCCTCACTTTCCCTCCTCCCCTACCCCCCACTACTTTCTCTCCTCCCCTAATGTATTGCTGATTGTTTGATATAATGTTTATTTGTTTGATCCTTTTCTGGTGTATTGTTGAACCACATTGTTGCACTTCCTTTCTTCTCTCCTGTCGTCTCCTACCGCATCCTCCCTCTATTTATGTCTCTCCTTCGCTCCTCTCTCAAGGTATTGAGACTGAACTATTTTGTCTGATTCCCGATGGAGCTACTTGGTTTAGCTATAGGGGAGATGGGCCATGGATTGCCTCCTTGGTCGTCACCTACCCAGTGGGTCTTTAGACAGACTTCTTTTCGTCTCTCCTTATTGTCTCTTCCCTAGCTCCTATCCCCTCTCCCCTGAATCTCTCCCCTTGCCTGCTACTCCGCCTACCCCCCTGTCCTTTGTGCCCTTTGACTAAGCACTCCTTCTCCCATTGTTGGGGAAAGATCCAATATTTATACTCTGGAGTCTCAGCGAACCCGCTGAGTGAGTCAACTGCGCCAAGGGAGCCACTCACAGCTGAGGTATGGTATGGCACCCCTTGCCAAAGCACTCCCTCTCCCCTTTTTGGGGAAGTATCCAGTATGTAGGCCTTGGAGCCTCAGAGACCCCTCTGAGAGAGTCCACATGCGTAAAGGGAGCCTCTCGCAACAGAGATAGGGAAGTGATACCACTTTCCCTGGGATCACAGCTTACTGGACTTTGGACGTTGCCTTGACTCGTCTACCGGTTTGTGTCCCCATCACCCTTCCCCTCCTCTTCCCATGCTGTGTCTCTCACTCTCCCCTCCTCGTTCCCGCCTTCATTATCTGTCTACTTCCCCTGCTCCAACCCCCTTCCCCTGAATCTCTCACCTTGCCTGCTTTTCCCCTTACGTATTTGTGCTTATTGTTTATCTCAACCTTACAAGTAACTATGTTGCCATGCTCTAAGAACTATGTAACCTTTGTAACAATGTAACCTGTAACTATGATCTGATGCTCAAGTAAAGCGCTTTGATACCTCCGGGTCTAGCCAGCGCTATATAAAACTTTTTTTTAAATAAATAAATAAATAAGTTATTTAAATATTTAATTTATAAATCATAATTTTTACATTGAATATTTAAATATTTAAATTAGAAAATAGTTTTATTTAGACTATGCAAGAAATTGGTAATATATATCAGCAAGTGTATTTTATATTTATTATTTTTATATGTTTCATATATTTTAATTTTATTATTGTTGTATTCTTATTTTAATGTATCTACTTGGTGTTTCTGTTTTTTTCAGTAGTAGCGAGATAAGTGAATTCTACGTATGTTTATTTAAATATTTCATTTAACTTCCATTTATTTTGTATATTTTTAATAAGTTGTGCATTTTATTTAAATGTATACAATATATATTTTCTAGTTTAACTATGGTTAATCATTTTATGTTTTTAGGTGTTTAAATATTTTTGGGGAAATTACTGTATTGGAATGGTATATGTAACCTTTCTGAAGTCCAACACTTTCCCTACTGTTGCTTAAATTGGAGTGAGAACAGTAAATCAAGTCCATCTAATTCCTATGCTTTCCTTATTATTGCTATGGTGGGGATATGTACTATAACCCTTACAAAGTCCCACACTTTCCCTACTTTCGCTTAGGATGGAGTAAGAATAGTAAATATAGCCCCTTTGAAGTCTAATACGTTTTCTTCTGTTTTGTATATATTGGGGTGGGAATAGCAAATCTTATCCCTCTGAAGTCCAACACTTTCTCAGCTGTTGCTTACATTACAGTGGGAATTGTAAATTGAACCTCTCCGAAATTCAGCACTTTCCTTGCTTTTGCTTAGGGTGGAATGAGAATAGTAAATTTGACCCCCTCAGAGGTTCAACACCTTCCCTACTGTTTAGACTGGAGTGGAAATGGCCATTTGAACCCCTCTGAAGTACAATACTTTCCCTACTGTTACTTAGATTGGAGTGGAAGTAGCAAACACTGACCTTTTAGTGGACTTGCTCCCTTCACAGCGAAGCTCCGACTGGTAGCTACTGCTGCCCCGGTTGCTGCTGCTGACCCTTGGTCGAGTCCCACCTCCACCTGCAGACCCCTGCCTGCGCCTCATATCTGGTGGTCTAGGGTCAGAGCATCACCATTCTGCTGCTGGGCTGTCCCTCTGCCTCTCTTTCTGATTTCTGCCTTTATTCAGCTTTTAACTTTTTTACCTTTTTCTTTCCTTTGTTTGCCGCCCTTACTCCTGTTGCTGTGATCCCATGGCCCGCTCCCTCCAGTGACCCTTCCCACTCCTGAATTTCCTGCCTCCCAGCTATCCAGCCCCCCAGCACAACTTAATGGCAGCCGCTACGTGGTTGCACGGCTGGCATGCCAAAGGCAGGCCTGTCTGCACCCGCCCATGCTTAGACCATGCCCAGCACCAGGGACCCTGGTTCTCGTATCTTCCACCGCTAAAACGCCAGCACCCTCCTCGCCCACAACTCAGGACGCCATACCGCCTGCCATTTCGCATCACCGAAGAAGACCCAAGGACCCTTCCCCTGCCAGAACTGCAGCCACATCCTCACCCACGCCAGGATGTCAGATCCTCCGCCTCCAAACCGACAAACAGCACACTAGACCGACTCAACTGCATCCTCTTCAACGTGCGATTCCTCCACAAAGACGCTAAAGAAATCTGGGACCTCCTCGACGCTGCCTCTCCCGATATCACCTTCTTCTCGGACACCTTGATCAACCCCTGATTCGGACCGGAAATCGCCATCACCATCCCCGATGGCTACAAAATCACCCGCAAGGACTACACCGACCTACCAGAAGGAGGCATCGCCATCAATAACAAGAAAACCCTCCGGCTGACCATGCACTCAAACGACCCAATAAGAATCATCTTGAACCTGGAGCTGGGCCCAGCCTGAGTGAGTCATGACCCTCAGAGTGGTTCTCCTCCAGTCCTGGATCCTTAGAAATGGTGCTGAAAATCTAAAACATGGGACTTAAAAAATTCCCTCCCAAAAGTGCCCTGAGGACTGAGAGAAGACCAACGTGCATTTCTCACTGATCCGCCCAAGGCGCATTTCCGGTCAGCCTGACTTTGAGATAGCTTCCTTACATTCTTCTGCATTGCTGAAAAACCTGTTCAGTGGTCCCTCTCTGGAACCTCCTGGAGCCCTCATCTGACCCAGCTCCAGCCTCGTCTGCTGTAGATTTTCGACTTCCAAAAAAGAAACAAAGACCCAGATTTGCCAAAGAATTGCTTTCCCTTCCATCATGCAGGGTGACTCAAGGGCAATGAAAGGGCAATGCATTCCTTGAGTCAGATTTATCAAGACATGCAAGGTCACCTTGCGTGGCCATGTGTGGCTTGGTAAATCTGGAGTAATGCAAAGCTGTGCAAGTCACTGCCTTGCATTAGTCAGTGCCAGAAAGGTGTTTCATAGGTGGAGTTTGGGTGTTCCCATGCATCCACCCATATATTCTGGCACATTCCCAGATTTACCACGACAAGTAAACCTGGGGATGTATTAACATTGCATGCCTTCCTGATAGAGGCGTAACAAGGAAAAATATCTTTATTTCTCATTCAGAATACAGCACACTTAGAAAGAGGAAAATGCATCTATTGATTGCCTCTGTGCGGGAAGGTGACCCTTCCTCAATAAAAACAATCTTTCATTCAACACAGGCACCCTTTCACTACGACACAAAGGTGCCTGCGTTGTCGCTAGGTAGCACATAAAATATTCCTGGTTTTCTGTTTTTTTTTTTTTTACATTTCTGTCTGTATTTATCCATATTTATTTTTTGCTAATTTTATCTGTATTTATCCATATTTATTTTGGGTTATGTGGAAATATGAAGCTGAAATTAGTATATTTCCACATGTATTTAACCGGTAAATATGCACACACGCTTGAATGTCTACTAGGTTTCAGCGCTGTAAACACCCGCAGAAGATAAATTAATGCACTTTTAAGAAAATATGCACTTTTCAGTATCAACCTTGTGCATATTTACTGCTGTTAAAGCCTCTTTACTAAAAACCCTTTCTTTTTTAGCTCCCTTACCTATCAATCTACACAGCTATGCGCCTGGCAGTCATTGCAGACAGTGTTTAGAATTACTCAAAAAGTAACACAATGTCTGTTTTTATCCACATTTAAAAATAAATACAGACAAGAAAATAAATGTTTTCAGTCTGTATTTATCTGTTAAAATCAGTAAAAACTGAAAATAGGTAGCCTTACACATAATGCACCAGCACAGTGCGAAAGCAGCAATGCGCAAAGTATTTATAAATATGGCCCATTCCTGCCCTCTCCATTTGATGCAGTTGTCTTGCTGCTTTACGCCACGCCAAATCTTGGTAAATTTAACCCTAAGTCTGAAAGTAGGAATCTTCACCGTGACTTCGTCCAACGGCTCAACGAAAACAACGCCTCCTCTTTGGACACCCTTGGCTGCCTTGCCCAGCTGAGCTTTAACTTCAAAAATTCTTCTAAATCCGAAGGTAAATGGAGACGCAGCCCACTCGCAGCCCACTCAACTTCTTGTATCCAAAGTGTGGTCCACAACTAGATGCCCACAGTTGGTGCTTTGAACATTTAGGCACTCTTTTTCACTTTAAAATTTACAAATTCATAACTCTCATTCTACTGATAAAACAAATATAAACTTAAGATAATATTCATCCCATTTCAGAAATGTCTATATTCCCATTACCTGGTGGACCATTTTTTATGTGTTTTTAACATGATTCTTGAACAGCCAACCTGTCAATGATCTTTCTCCTTATGCATCAAACCATTTGGAGATACTTTGACAGACTGTATACAATGGCTTCACTATTGTCTTATCTCAATAGCCTTAATGCCTCTGCTTGTTGTGTTTCCCCCATGGAATGGCAAATCCATACTATCCCCTTCCTCCTGGGATTTTTTATATGCTGCACAAAAGAATAGAAGATGAGCCATTCTTTCATCTGGCAAATTACATGCCGGCATAGCGCTGGACAGGTGGTACATGTTCTACCATTTAAAAAAAAAAACACAGTTAACCCCTTCGACGCGCGTGACAAGGTCAGCTCGTCATGGGCGTTACCTGCGCTGCGCGTGTGACGAGCTGACCTTGTCACGTAACGAGGGTTTTTGCGAATCGCAGCGCGCAGCGGGAAAACCGCTAGCGCGCATGCGGTTAAAGAGATCCAAGTCTGAATTTTACACATAACTAACTAGCCAGTAGGAGAGTAATAAAATCAAAATAGTGTTAATGAAAACCAGTACATTTAAAATCCAGAAAGGCTACAGTTAGGAACTTCTGAGTCAGGAATTAGTCATTTGTTTCTTTGGCACAGTATTCCAATGTATTTTTGGATAGTGTTCTTTAGATAGTGGTTGGAAGTTCATCCTGTCTTTGTATTTCACTTCAAAGTCAAGTAATGTTAGCATTGACCACACACTTCTAAAGCACAGGATTTTAGATTGCCTATCATAATAAGAAATACCAAGTGTTACACCACTTTACCACCTTTTGATTTGAAATCTTGCCACATAGAGAACATGATCACCTGTTTAAAAACAGACCTACAGAACTTCCCCGTGACCCTATTCTATTAACTCTGCAACTTAGGTTATCTATAGCCTTTTATTTTGTGATAAACACTCCCATCATTGATAATAAAACCCAACTTAGATCCAAAAGTCCCCAGTAATTATCGGCTCATACCATGTTATTCCAAACTGAGCTAGATCATTGAGAACCCAGTAGGATCACCATTGAAAGTCTACTGCAACCAATACCAGTTATAAAATAATACCTCTCACTGTGGATTCCACCCAACGATTGGACAGTATTACTGACTATTAGTGAATTTTCAGAATGATAACAGACAGAGGGTCATATGTACAAGCCCCTATCGCCACCACAATATCACTTTTTCTGACGTTGTGGTGGCGTTAGGGGCTTAGCCTTATTTACCAGGCAGCATTAAGCCACTTAATGTGGCTTAACGCTGCCTGGTAAATAAGGCCTCCTTTCATGCTATTTTTAGCGTGAAAGGGTTGGGCAGTGGGTGTTGGGGGGCGTTCCACCACAACACCCATTGATTTTGACGCTGCCCCCTATGTACAAGGGCAGCGTACATAGGCGGCAGTGCCAAAATGAATACTAGGAAAGACCTGGTCTTTGGCAAAACAAGGAGAAGAAATGCATTATTTCTCTTCATTTTTGCATTTTCCATGTGTGCTGCCTTGTGCAGCACACATGGACAAAGCAAACAGCCATGGATTCTTATCTACAGGAAGGTCCCCCTTCTTGTACATAAACAATCTGTAAAATAATGTAATTGTGTGACTTTTATGTGTACTACATGAAGCAGCGCACATAAAAGTGACAAAATGGCATTTTAGGATTGTTTATGTGCAGGAAGGGACACCTTCCTACACATTCTGTCTGGCACAGAAGGCACTGTTAAAAGCAAATGGGGCACATTGATGAGAGGCTTGCATTGTGTTTGCACCACGCAACATGGTACATGCATGACACAAACTTCTAAGTCATGGCCCTAAGTGGTTCCAAAAACCTGGAGTAATGCAAATTGCGAATTGCTGCATTGCGTTACTCTGCTCTGGGAAGGCGTTGCATGGATGTTCCCATGCAACTCCCATGGTTTTTGATGCATCACCAGATTTACCAAAACTGCTAAACCTGGGAATGCACCAAAACATTATGCCTTTCCTGGGGCGGCACGACAAGGAGAAATATCTCTGTTAAATAGGGGACGGGGGAGGAAAGCACAGCTGGGAGGCGGGAGCTGGAAAACTGGCAGGGGCCGCAGGAGCAGCAGCGGCAGGCGGGAAAACTGGGCATGCAACCGGTATTAAAACAACCAGCGAGCAGGGAGAGAGGCACAAAAAGTTGAAGACACAAACACAGGGGCCACAACCTGGTCTTAAAAAATTAAATGAACATTTTTCATTTTTCTTCTTCAAATGGACCTGTTTTCCTTCAAGAAAGATGGGCTGCATTTACAAACAAAAATATTACATTATATAAAAGCAATCACGGACATGGTAGTCTGCTGAATCCAGCATGGCCATCCATCCTTATCATTTTTGCGAATCCTAATAGGTCGCAAATTGCGACCTACATCATTAATATTCATGAGGTAGGTTGATTTGCGACCCACTGGGAATTGCAAAATGCGTTAAACACACATTGGTACATAGGTGTTTGTGATTTCCAAATAGCAAATCATAAAAATTCGCTATTTGGTAATTGCAAAACCACACACTACATACATCTAGCCCTAAATTTGGGAATAATAAGGGGTAGATTTACAAAAGTGTCACCCAATGCAGCTGCCCAAAATGCTGTACCGCGTTGCATGACAGGGAGGTAGCAGGAGAGAGCCATGTCTACAGATATATGGCACTCTCTTTCCCTCTTTCTACCACCTGCGCAGAACTTTGCTGCTGTGTGCCACGCACACACCTTTGTGCCATAGTGAAAGGGGTTGTGCAGGAGTCTAGCATAGGGTTTGTACTGGGAAGGTGCCCTTCCAGTACAAAATACTATTCTTACACAAGTTTTAAAACTTTTCCTACTTTGTATATGTGCAGTACAGTGCAGCACAGCACACAAGCACTGTTGGAAAAGAAAAGAGAAATGAAACCATTTCTCCTTTTAACACCTGCTTTCATATGGCATTTATTTTTCCACACAGCCCTGTCTCACGTTTTGATAAATAGAGTTTTGCATCAAAAAGCGTAGGGGTGGCTGCATGTGAACGACCATTGACACTAAGTAATGCAAAGCAGTGCTTTGCGCTACTTTGCGTTACTTTTAGTCAATACCTAGTGGAAAACAATTTTTGGTCTGGAAAGTAAATAATGAAGAAAACATTTTGTATGGGGTTGCGTCACTTTTGTGATGCAAACCCAATGCACAATGTTAGTAAATTTGCCCCTAAGTGTTGTACCCAAAGTTTTGCTCAGAAGCCACAGCCCGCACTATCTAGGTCGGGGTGTTGGAATACTAAGGCTGCATAGTCTTGATTCCACCACGTCCCACACTCCCTGCCGTTTTAATCTTACTCTTACAGATTCTTTTTGATCCCTGATTCCTCCTTTTGACACCGGTTTTCCATCTTTCTCTTCCATTTTCTTCCCCCTTTTGTTTTTTTCTCTGTCTTGCCCTGGGTCAAAGTATGTTGAGGAAAAATAAGTGCACCTACACTGTTACAAGCAAAAACGGGAAACATGTTCCAGCAAATAAAGGGTCAATAACATCTTAAAATAGAACAAATCCTCAGCAGATTGATAATTTTCAGAAACTAAGCCGGTGTCACTTACATATAAAAAAAAACGTAAATGCTAACTTTGTAATGATTTTGAAATGTTCAAGGAGAATCTAAACAAAACAAAGCTAATTATTTTAATTTACTTCCTTCGTTTGTGCAGACAAATTGGTCTGATAAGAAAATATACAGAGTGCTCAGCTCCCATTGAATTACGAGCAGGTGTCTGTAAAATGAAAAATCATATTTTCATGTGTCTCTTGTTCATTCTGGTTGCTGTGGAATTTACAGGCCCGTCACACCTGCAGCTGCTGCTGGCGCTCTTCCTTTACCGAGGTGTGTATTCTGATGCAGCTCGCCCATCCTCCCGTCTGGGACAGTCACTGACTGAGGGTGTTAGCAGCACCGCTCGTCAAGGCGCCCTTTGTTATGCAGGAATGGGCATTTGCACATCTTTCACTGGCTGAAGGAAGTTCTTCACTCCCTTTACTCCCCCTTGCTTGAGAACAGTAGGCCGAATTTACCTGGCAGTTTAAACGGAGCTGGAGTTCACAGCTAAGAACAGAAATAGTTTATATTTACCGCGATATACGGTCAATGCCATATATGTAATTTATGTTAAGGAATACTTACGCCGCCAAAATGTCTGTTATTTTTCGTAGACAATCCAATCATTATTTTGTCTGTGGCTTATGAAATTCAATCAAATTCATTATTTAAGTATTCATTGTTGCATTTCCCAGGAACGCTTCCTTCGCTAAAATGTTTAATGTGCTTTTATGTGATTTTTCTGCAATGTTTTGTGCTGCCTCTTTTTTTAAAATGGTGAGCTAAAATAAAAAAAATAGTTTACTTAGTTTGTGTTGCTTGCCTGCTTCTCCAGTTCAAATTGTGCAAATATGAACAAATCCTTAAAGGCCTTTTTGAGTATTGGTCAGTAACAGAAATTCTACTAATTTATGACAGAGAAAATAGTAAGGGCCTCATTTATGAAAAGCGTTGCATCACTGCGTGACAACAGCTATGCAACACTTTTCAGTGCGCCCTCCTTGCGACACCATGGATGTGCTGTATTTACTGTACAGCACTCCATGATGCGAGGATTGCCCGATACGTCCTGAATCCGACATATCTGTCAACGTAAGACCCACGTATTGCTGGAGTTGCGTCATAAGCATGATGTAACTCCAGCAATGCATAGCGGAGGCCTGTGCACTCTCGTCACCATCATGCCTGCTCTGAAGCAGTTGTAAGGTTTTGACGCAGTGAGGTCCTAGAAGTAATGCAGTGAAATCTGATAGACTTCACTGCACCACTTCTATGTGGCTTTCTAGTGACGGAACGCCCACCCTGCATACATTATACCTGACGAAGGTATAATGTAACGCAGGAGTTTACAAATCTGCCTAGATGCATCACTTTGTAATGATGGCGCAATGTGGTGCATTATTTATTCCGTCATTGCGTCAACAAAGTGAAGGACCGGCAGCATACAAGTTCCGCAAGGGGCTCATAATAAAGCTCCTCAGTGCTTAGTTGGGATATTGTCTGATATTAGGGGTATCTGCCAGCAGCATTATCCCTGCCTTAGGGATCGATGGGCATGGTAACTCTTCTTCTGGAATTTCCACAAAGTGGGAATTCTCAACCTGCAGATATAGGCCTTCCTTCTTTAACCAGATCGATGCTCAGCATATTCCCCTCCTGTGCTGAGATTTACATATTCCCTTTATTCATGACGAGCTGGGCTCGTCATGAGCGTGCGAGGAGGCTACCTCATGACGAGCCCAGCTCGTCATGAGCGTGGAAGGGGTTAATAGGCAGATTTTGAATGCACATGCATGTCTGAATATGGCCCTTAATCTCCTTGAATCTTGGTTCATTATCTGTCACAATTGTGCATACTAAGAGCTGCTGTTGGTTGGTGAATGAACAGCTAATTCAGAACCCAATACAACAGCAGAATTTTCAATGAACAGAATGAATGAGGGAAGGAAAATGTAATGCTGGACAATCCGCACTAACCATATGGTGGATTTTCTATGAACCCTTATGAAGATGGAAATTCCGTCTGCGGACTGCCATTTTGCCACGTACTCCATAAATCAAAGTATTTTCTGTAATTACCCAACACTAAATCATTCTTTACGGGCTGATTTTCACTGGAGATTTCGGCAGCAGAGCTATATCTATCAAAATATTCCAATGATGGAGCTAACTCTCTAGAAAATTAGATTGCATCAATGAAAATATACCACTTTCACCACAAATTGGTGGATGTTCTGTTCACATGAAATGGTGTTAAGAGAAGAAAATCCTAGCGGCATACAATGGAATAGCGTTGAGTGTACTGGTGTACAATGGAAGGGCATAGAGTGGAATAGCATACAGTACAGTGGCATAGTGTAGTGTTATAGAATGGAGTGGCATAGAGCGGAGTGAGGTAGAATATAGTGGTGTACATTGAAATAGCATAGAGTGTAGTGGTGTATAGTGGTGTGGCATACAGTAGAATATCATACACTGGAGTGGGTTAGAGTGGAGTGGCATAGAGTGAAATAGCATAGAGTGGAGTGGCATACTGTGGAGTGGTGTAAACTGGAGTGAGGTACAGTGTAGTGGCATACAGTGTAAGAGCATACACTGGAGTGGCGTACAGTGGAGTGGCATACAGTGGATTGGCATACAGCATAGTGGCATAGAGTGGAATAGTGTATAGTATAGAGGTTTGGACTTGAATGATGTGCAGTAGAGTTGTATTGCGTAGAGTAGCATACAGTGTAGTGCTGTAGAGTGGAATAGTGTAGAGTGGAGTAGCATAGAATAGATGGGCGTACACTGGAGTGGCATTCACACTATAGAGTGTCGTAGTGGATGTGCCTAATGCAGTGGTGGGTACTGCGGTTGGGTATAAAGCCACTTTGGCCAGGTCTATTAGGGTACAGAGAATTCGCTGAAGCCTATTTGCTAATGCTTTGGCAAAAATGTTTATGTCTGTGTTTATCAGGAAAACAGGGTTGTATGAGGAACAACAGTTTTCTGGGTGTCCAGCTTTGGGAAGTACCACTATAGAAGCTACGTCAAGGTTATGGAAGGAGCCCCTTAACGCCGTTTTGGTATAGAACTGGAGCAAGCGTGGGGCACAAATGACTCTGAATTTAAAGCAGCACTCAAGAGAAAATCACATCAGGGGTCTTCCGGCTTTTCACCACGCATTGTGGAAAATATTTCATCCTCTGTAAGAGGGAAGTCAGGTTCTTTCCACTGAGGCTTTGTGAGCTGAGGACGTAGTAGTCTGTCAAGGAGGCGGCTGGCTTGATCCCAGGTGGACCTTGGCTGGTGGTCATATAACCAATTGCAATAGTCCGCAAAGGCCCCTGCTATCTTGACTGATGTGTGCAGTGGGTGTCTTCATGGGTTTGTAATGGAGCGGTTCAATTTGGAGGTATCATTCTGGCGGCTATCCAGTAGAGGAGTGTAATGCTTTCATCCCCAGGGCCATATATGTGCAAGATGGAGTCCCTCCAGCATTCACAAGCCTCATTAAATTCAAGTTGCTACAGAAACACTCTATTGAGTTCGAGTCAGGGGTGGAGGAAGTCAGACACATCAGTTATTGCTTTGGTCTCCAGCATTAAAATGTGAGGCTCAAAGTCGGTTATATGGCTGAATTTGTCCCTTTCAGTGTGGTGGGGAGGAGAAAAAGACATGAGCGGGAAGACTCTGGAAGCATAGTTTGTTCGAGTCTAAACCGCGCCTTACATTTCAAATTATAGAGCACACCACAAACATGTCAGCAGAAACTTTACGAGACAGAGAGGCAGCGGTGGATGCACTCCATTCAAATCTTCCCAGGCTGGTAACCAACACAGGAGCAAACAAAACCATACAAAATGTCAGTGACAACACCGATGATGCAAAAATACGTACTGCATTAAAGCGCCTTGAGAAATGTATGCGACAAGAACTCACGAAATGGTGGGAGCATAAATCACTAAGTAAATACGTTGAGGAAGGACGTGTCCCACGTGGACTCCGCATACTCCTAGCGCCGAGCTACGAGAATCCAAATCCGGAAATGTTAAAAAGATGGGGCCAAACAAATCTGAATCTTCCACCAAATTAATTCAGCTTCTTGTGGAATATGCAGTCATTGATAGGGATGTGCTCATGAAAGAAATCAATGACATTAATGAACTTTTGGCCCAGTTTGAACCAAATGATTTTATTGCCAAAACTCGTAAGGAAATTCAAGAAAGACTCACGATCCAGGAGGAAAAGATCAAGGCACGGAAAATATTCAAATTCTCCCGCGACAAAGAAGATTATGCTCAGGGGCGTATCTTCACGTTTGCTCGCAAATTTGAAACTGCCAAGAAATCTAAATTTGCTCAACAAACTCAGCAAATCAATCCACCCAAACAATTGGGAGCCTCAACATCGACTAATACAGATTCAAGATTGGAGACGAGCGATATTGAATCACTGACTAGTGGTTCAATGTCGGATGATGGTATGTCTGGGGCAGTGGGAGTAAGCCCAAGAATTCTTGATCTAGGGAAAAGGTTGATTTTTTAGTGTCGGACCGGCTGCAGACACTAAGACCGCGAGTTCAACGGCAAGAGAAAAAAGGTCAAGATGCAACAAAAGGAGAAGGGAGCGCCGCAAAAAACACAAAATCACCCAAAAAGTCAAAACGGCAATATAGGCGCAAAAATCGGTAAAGGACAATGCTATTATAAATCTATCTATGACCACACTCACTGAGGCGGAAATACAATTACTCAGCCTTGGTCTTACATACTGTCCAGTCTCTGATTTTTCCTATACCAAGACTAGAGTGGATGTTTTCTGCTACATACGAAAACTCAAATTAATGAAATTTTTCAACATCAAAGATGGTCTCAAAGCTAATGCTCCAAAAAAGACATTGTGACTACTTCAACGAATCTTACTATACCAGCAAGAGATACAAGAACTTTCCTTATGCTACATCAATTGGCACAACATGACATGCCCAATGCAGATCCGGTATCGACCCAAGAAGAACTCAGGGCTGCGTCTATTGATCAAATGGGTACTAATATCAGCCCATTCAAACCCAAATTGAGCGTCATACCTAGTATGCCGAAAAACTCAATTGATACATATTGCATGATGTTATTGTGGAAGATCTAAAGCAACTATATCACAAGGTCAAACACAGAAAACGGTACAAAAGTAAAAATGAACAGGATTATGCATCTTTGGTTGATAAACTCAGCAAGGACCATAAAATAATTGTCACCACCGCAGACAAAGGTGGGAATGTAGTAATATGGCCTCAAAGTGACTACATTAAGGAAGCAATGCATCAACTTAATGATTGCTCATGCTATACTAAAACCACTATAAAAAGTTACAACGAGGCAAAAGACTCTTTGAAAAAGTTACTACATAAATGGAAAAGAGAAGGTATGCTGTCCAAGCAGGAATTCGAATATCTTCATGTAGAATTTCCGGTTTTACCAAAGCTTTACCTTTTGCCTAAGGTGCACAAAAACATTGTTCCTGTACCGGGTCGACCAATCATATCAGCAATTTTTGGAGTTGCAGAGCACATCACAGAATATATTGACTATTTTCTGCAAGATCTTGTTAAGGGCCTGCCTACATATATTAAAGACACTGGAGACTTTCTCAGTAAAATCAAGGATGTTCCATGGAATGAGGAGTTTTTATTTATTACCTTAGACATCGAATCGCTCTATACGAGCATCGTGCATGAAACTGGTCTAAATCCTTTGGAACACTTTTTGGGAAAGAGGTCCATCAATTGCTATAATCATAACAAAATGATTGTTGAACTGACTACATGGTGTCTCAATAACAATTTCTTTTTGTTTGGTGGTGATATTTACCTACAAAAACGTGGTGTTGCAATGGGGGACTGCTTCTCGCCAGCTATGCGTGTCTTCACGTAGGCTGGTGGGAGGAGCAGGTCCTTAAGCGCACCTATGCGGCCATTTTGGACAAACATGTGGTGCATTGGATGCGTTATATTGACGATGTTGTTATCTTGTGGAGGGGTGATGAGGCCAGTGCCAATGATTTTATCAGTTCCATCAATATTAATCAAGAAAACCTTAAGTTTACGTCTGCTATTAACAAATTTGAGGCAGAGTTTCTTGATGTAAAGATATTTGTACACAATGCACACCTTGCCACTAAGTTACACAGGAAGAGCACTGCTGGCAATATCATCTTACACGCCAGCAGTGCTCACCCAAGGCACATTGTCAATAATATTCCCTTTGGAGAGCTTCTTCGGTTAAAACGTATTTGTAGCACAGATGAGGATTTAGCTGTGTGTACTAATGAAGCCTTAGATAGATTTCGACAAAGGGGTTATAACGAGTCAGTTTTGAAACAAGCAGTTCAAAAGACCCAGGCTAGAACCCGTGAATCAATTTTGGCCCCCACAGATATCACAGATACTGATTCTGTCTCTAATTCCAATGATTCAACTCCCAGATTGATCATGACTTTTAATAGACAGGAAAGAAAAATCAGGTCTATTATCAAGCAGCGATGGCCTATTTTGAAAACAGATTTGGTTTTGTCACCCAGATTACCGGATGGACCTACCATTATTTACAGAAAGGGACCCTGTCTCAGAACCCAGATTAGCAGGGAATTTCCAGAGCTCAGCAACAAAGACAATTGGCTAACGTCCCAGCTGGGATTTAAGCGTGGTTCTAGCTGCAGAGCTTGTAAATTTGGGGTGAACACCACTAAATATTCCACCCCGTTTAACCCCAATATGACTAACATCAAGGGGTCATACAACTGTAAGACAGAATTCGCTGTTTATGTCCTGACATGCACCTGTGGCCTCAGATATGTTGGAAGTACGAGGCTTCAGGTGCATGTCAGGATCCTTCAGCATCTGCGTGCCATTGTTAACAATGATGGTGCGTATCGCGTGGCCAGGCATTTTAAGGCTATTCATAACAACAATTTGCAGTGCCTGAGCTACTATGTCATCGCCTCAGTACCCAAACCACGTAGGGGCAGTGATAGGGACAAAATGCTTAGAAGACTTGAATCACAGTTTATTTTAGAATTAGACAGTCGTTTCCCTAATGGTTTGAACACTACTGAGGACCTTCATGTTTTCTTATAAATTACTATATTGCCTTTTTGTTTTTTTTGGATATAATAATAATAATAATAATATGAGTTTCCAGTTCGCTTGTCTCTTTTACTCATAAGTTTCTGAAAGAAAGATCTTCCTTTTTCTCTAAATATCACATAATTACACTTTCTTTAAATTTTTTCTGTCACTTTTTATTAGTAGCTTTTCATATAAATCTTTTGGGCACTTTATATTGCGGACATAGACAATCGGGTATAATTAGTTGTTTGTATACTTTTTCTTTATTTTAGGTTAACCCTCTATTTCAATTTTCTTTATATCAATTGTGAGGTTCCCACTCATTATATACTCTATTTTGGATATGTTTTTAGATTATATCCATGGGTTGAGTATAACTATGAATATTCCATTTAATTGATCTCATTTGCCTAGATTTTATGGTTTTGGCATTTCTATTATGACTTGTTGGAAAGGCGGCCCCAGGGGAGACAGAAGGTGTCTGACTGTCTGCCCCGAGACCCCCCTCTCTGTATGGAATAGGCCGAGCACCGTAGGGAGGCCTCCTTGGCGAGGCTCCTCTCCTACAATCGTAACAGCCGGGTAATCACACTACTTACAGATAGACACTACACAGGAAGGAGGTTCACAAGAATCTTTATATAAGTACTCAAAGCAAGTTCTTGGCAGGATAGCGGCAAGGATCGAGGGACCCGTAATGTCTTGATCTCGGGGGAAAAAGGGGGTAGCGGGACAGTCTCGGCACCCACTGGTGCTTGGATAGTTCAGGGGTTCAGGCCGCGACAGCGTCAGCAGGGCCTCGAAGATAGTTCAGCTTGGTCAGGCCGCGACAGCGTCAGCAGGGCCTCAAAGGTAGTTCAGCTTGGACAGGCCGCGACAGCGTCAGCAGGGCTTCGAAGATAGTTCAGCTTGGTCAGGCCGCGACAGCTTCAGCAGGGCCTCAAAGGTAGTTCAGCTTGGTCAGGCCGCGACAGCGTCAGCAGGGCCTCAAAGGTAGTTCAGCTTGGTCAGGCCGCGACAGCGTCAGCAGGGCCTCAAAGGTAGTTCAGCTTGGTCAGGCCGCGACAGCGTCAGCAGGGCCTCAAAGGTAGTTCGGCTTGGTCAGGCCGCGACAGCGTCAGCAGGGCCTCAAGGGTAGTTCAGCTCGGTCAGGCCGCGACAGCGTCAGCAGGGCCTCGACTCCAGATACAACTCCCGTCCTGATCCAGGGCTGGCCCAGATATAGGACTGGAGTCCTTTGATGTCCGGACCCTCGCGCCTGGGGGTCAGAGGGGCCGGGATGACGGTGTCCAGACACCCAGCAGGGGGGTGGAGCCAGCGCCCAGGGAAGCTGGAGGGCGAGCGATACCAGGCGTCCGGGGACGGCTGGAGGGCCATCGAAACTTCCCGCCTTTCGGATCTGTCAAGTGGCCACTCGACCCCCTGGGAGGATCTTGGTGCCCCGATGTCGGGGCTTCGCTGGGGCCGGGGCCCGGGTGGCGGCGGCCACGTGCTCGGGACGTGATAGGCCCAAGATGGAGTCGGGCCAGAGATGGGGCCAGGCATGGTGGCTGGACCGGCGGCGTTGGCGAGCAGGGTCCGCCGGGGACTAGGGAGAGGGAGAGCCGTAGGTTGCCAGGGGGCGGCCCTTCTTGCGGGTTCGGAACTGTTCGTGTCAGGGGGGTCGACAGCAGCTTGATGGCGGCCCGATGTCGTCCGGGGGCCGCCATGTGGGAGGGGTAGGCCCACGCCACGAGGCCGTGTCCAACATGACTGATTTTATAATTTATATTTAGATGGATAGATTACAGAGTTTATATAATTGCTTTTCAACAATACGAGTATACAAGTCTATTATTGCCTAATTTTGCACAGAGATTTATTGTTTACATGTATTGCATATTTTGCACAATATTATTGGCACTTTATTGCGAAAATTTGCACATTCGTGTGAACTGCTTATTTGCACTTATCTTCGCATGCGACATGTACATATACTATGTTTTTTAAGCAAACTATGATCAAGTTTCTATACATTTGTTTTTTAAGAAATAGGCTATTTGCATTCATGCAGATAATTCAGTCATTCTTAGTCATTTCCATTGGGCCTGAGATCACCTTTAAAACTGTCTAGATTTCATGGACATAATCCCCCGTTTTTTATACAATATAGAATATACATTGTATTTTATGTCATTGTACTTAGTGGGTTACATTTATTTTTGAACCGTTTGCATTGTACATGAAGTTTTACTAATGCTTATGAAATTTGAATACACTATCGGAGGGTTTAGAAAAATTTAAACACAGACTGCTATACCTATGCATTGTAGTGTGTCCTCCATCTCTATGATCACGTGGGGTGTTTGAAAAAAATGCGGAATACTACCGCAAAAATTTTTTATTTAAGTTGTGGAGACTGATTTGTCTGACGATCTGTGAACAAGGGCGGATGGCCGAAACGCGTCGGATCTGGTGGCTCTACTGAATTAAAATCTATTGCCAAGAATCTTTTCGTTGGAGTTGCGTGGTCTATTTCACTCGCGAGAGCGGAGGTGCTAAAGACTACACTTGGGTGTATATATATATATACCAAAAAGAGGCCCACTTTTAAGTTGAAGCACCTTTATTCAGAGTGTTGGCGCACATCAAGCTTCCCTTAGTCCTACATGTTTCAGCATTTCCCGCCTTGATCACAGACAGGAAGCATTCACCCAAATATCCGTGCAGGCATTATAAGTACATTCATGGGCACGTGACTGCTGATGCCTCAATCTCCCATAATGCAGCACAAATGTTGGTAAGTTCAAAAAAAGCACTGTGTTCGCATTTTTTACGAAAGTTCGAGATGTTTTCGCCATAATGCTGCATCTTTGTCAAATATCTCCAAGTGGAAGACACAGTCACGCAGGTATTTAGTAACATGTTGTAAATTGTTCCATCACCTGAAAAAGCAGCTCCAAACTTAAAACGATCGATGGGGAAGTCAGCCCCACCAAATCCCTTCCGCTACTGCAGTTGTTTTCGCTATCGTAGCTTCTCCTCAGTAGGTTTGGCTGCAGTAGGTGGATCAGGCTCCCTCATTTAAGTCCAAAACACAAGCCCCCGTTTGGGGAGCCCCAGACCCTTCAGGGCGGCCTCTTGGACGGGCACGGAGAAGCCCGCAGAATTCGGTTCACGAAGGCAAGAAAAAGAGGCCCACTTTTAAGTAGAAGCACCTTTATTCAGAGTGTTGCCGCACATCAAGCTTCCCTTAGTCCTACATGTTTCGGCATTTCCCGCCTTGATCACGGACAGGAAGCATTCACCCAAATATCCGTGCAGGCATTATAAGTACATTCATGGGCACGTGACTGCTGATGCCTCAATCTCCCATAATGCAGCACAAATGTTGGTAAGTTAAAAAAAAGCACTGTGTTCGCATTTTTTACGAAAGTTCGAAATGTTTTCGCCATAATGCTGCATCTTTGTCAAATAACTCCAAGTGGAAGACACAGTCACGCAGGTATTTAGTAACATGTTGTAAATTGTTCCATCACCTGAAAAAGCAGCTCCAAACTTAAAACGATCGATGGGGAAGTCAGCCCCACCAAATCCCTTCCGCTACTGCAGTTGTTTTCGCTATCGTAGCTTCTCCTCAGTAGGTTTGGCTGCAGTAGGTGGATCAGGCTCCCTCATTTAAGTCCAAAACACAAGCCCCCGTTTGGGGAGCCCCAGACCCTTCAGGGCGGCCTCTTGGATGGGCACGGAGAAGCCCGCAGAATTCGGTTCACGAAGGCAAGAAAAAGAGGCCCACTTTTAAGTATAAGCACCTTTATTCAGAGTGTTGCCGCACATCAAGCTTCCCTTAGTCCTACATGTTTCGGCATTTCCCGCCTTGATCACGGACAGGAAGCATTCACCCAAATATCCGTGCAGGCATTATAAGTACATTCATGGGCACGTGACTGCTGATGCCTCAATCTCCCATAATGCAGCACAAATGTTGGTAAGTTCAAAAAAAGCACTGTGTTCGCATTTTTTACGAAAGTTCGAAATGTTTTCGCCATAATGCTGCATCTTTGTCAAATATCTCCAAGTGGAAGACACAGTCACGCAGGTATTTAGTAACATGTTGTAAATTGTTCCATCACCTGAAAAACCAGCTCCAAACTTAACACGATCGATGGGGAAGTCAGCCCCACCAAATCCCTTCCGCTACTGCAGTTGTTTTCGCTATCGTAGCTTCTCCTCAGTAGGTTTGGCTGCAGTAGGTGGATCAGGCTCCCTCATTTAAGTCCAAAACACAAGCCCCCGTTTGGGGAGCCCCAGACCCTTCAGGGCGGCATCTTGGACGGGCACGGAGAAGCCCGCAGAATTCGGTTCACGAAGGCAAGAAAAAGAGGCCCACTTTTAAGTAGAAGCACCTTTATTCAGAGTGTTGCCGCACATCAAGCTTCCCTTAGTCCTACATGTTTCGGCATTTCCCGCCTTGATCACGGACAGGAAGCATTCACCCAAATATCCGTGCATATATGTGTGTGTCAAACAACAGTAAGGCTACATTTTGGGTTTTTGACTTATGGGCTCTTGCTTTTAATTGTAGACTGGTAATGAAATAATGTGTGACCGAAGGTTCTGTACCAATTAGTCCATTGACTGTGTCTCACTTAATTAATTCACGAAAACTGGGAGGTTGTCGACTCACTATTATGCGTAGAAAGGGCTGGGTTAGAATTTGAAACACCCCTATTTATACTGTTTCATTTTTAAGATTCATTAAAAACCTGACTGGTAACAGCAACAGTGGTACGTTTTTAGCTGTGAAAGTGTATTTCTGTATGCAATAGCATGTCTTACTTTTAGAACCAGCGATTTTTGTGCACAAACCAAATATGAAATGCAGAACCGGGCTTGAAGATCTTCTAAACCTTATATTCTTTAAATTGATTGGCTTATCATTTAACCAAAGACGTCCTTCATCCATTGCCTATGAGTGTCCTTCATTTAGGGGTGAAAATCAATTTTTTATGCAGTAATTAATAAATGACTGCATCATCACCACACGCTTATCTCAGAGATGGATTTATACAATATCCAGGCCCAGATTAACTAAGATATTGTTTTGGGGTTTGCATCACTTATTTGGCACAGTCGAAATGCAAAATCCATTGTGGATTTAAAAAGCCATGAAAAAAAGTAAGGCAAGGCAGCACAAAGAACACTCATCTCTAGATGGCAGGCGAACAAGACTAATCAAAACCTACATACATACTAAGAAACACTGGACAAGCTATTTAGAATGCGTAACAATGATAAATCTGTCTCCTTCCGAAATCAGACAGGCACTTACACCCAAGACCTTCTTGCTCCTCCTAGAACAGCTATTCCTGCATCTTTACTCTCTGCATCAGACTATGCAACCAGTTTCTCATCAAAAATCACTTTCAGATAAACCCTAACCTCACTAACTTCTCTTTGCGCACTTTGTGACTTTGCCTTTACAAACCTCCGGACCTTTCTCCGATACTCAAATATAGTAACGCTTTGTGAGCTTTTTAACCTTGTAATCCACAAACATAAAACTTCCTGCTCGAACTTCTACAGTATGATTCTGTCTGACATCCTGACATCCATATTCCTCACTCTTTCGTATCTGGTACTTACCCCTCATACTTTAAAACTGTGATGGAGGTGCCCTTACAAAAAAACAGCAAACCCTGCATCCCCATCCAATGTGTCTTCTGCCCTCCTTTTCCCAAAAATCTAATGTCTAGTCTTCAACCACCTTCAATTTTTACAACTTGCTCCATGTTTTCCAGATGGGATTCTGAGCCCTCCACTCCACTTAAATTAGCCTCATTCACATAGCTAACTTAATGAAATCATCCTACTGCTATCATAGTCCTGGACTCTCTGCCACACTTGACACCATTAACCACCTACCTTACTTGACATTCTAAGGTCCCTAAGCTTCATAGGCTCGACATTGAACTGGTTCTCCTACCTATTTGGCTGGTCTGTGGACTGGCAATCCATCAAATCCTCTCACCACCCCCCTAACTACCAGCTGGTGTCCATCAAGGTTCTGAATTTGGTCCTCTCCTTTTGTTGCTTTACCCCACCTCCCTTAGGGATGTGATCTGCTTGTTTGTGTTTGCTAAGACATTTATGCAGACAAAACCTGTTTTTCCTACTCTTTCACCTCTTCTAATGCCTCAGATATTAGACTGCCTTCATTTTCTGCATAAACCAGTCTTACATTGGCAACACTATAAGAAATGGTGTACTTTGAAAAAAGTGTGTAGTACAACATACAGGATTTGCATAATTTTTGCCAGTGTCATTAAATTTATGTTTATGGTTACTACTGAAAGTGATGGGCAGAAAAGCCTAGTATAGATGGACACTGGCACATAAATAGTGAAAGCAACCCAAGAAACTACTGTTCCTGGCGCAAGGAAAAGCAGAGCATTATCAGGTGCTTTGCAAGTTTCAAAATTGCTACTTAGTTGAGATCCTGTACGGGTCATTGTCCCAAGATCATAGCAGCAGATTAAAGATGTATGCTGAGAGAGAAATCTGGTTCTCATATTTTCTTTCTGAAATGAATATGTCACTATGGGGGGGATTTACAAAAAAAATGTGCAAAGCAGTGCAGCCCCCCGCGAGGCTGCGCTGCCTTGTGTGACAGGGAGGGCGCAGGAGAGTGCCATATCTTCAGAGAGATGGCACTCTTCCCCTTTCCCTTGCGTCGGCGCTGATTTCAGCTGCCGTGCACCATGCACGCACCTTAGCATTGTAGGGCTAGGGTGTGTCTGTGAGTCTAGCATAGATTTTGTACAGGAAGGGTACCCTACCTGTCCAAAACACTATGCTAGGCAGGATGCTTAGCTTTTCCCACTTTGCATGCTTGCTGCAATGTGCAGCACGCATACAAAGTCAGAAAAGCACAGAGAAATGAAAGCATTTCTCCTGTTAGTGCCTCCTTTGAAGAGGTGTTAACTTTTGGTGCAAAACCATATTTACAAATCTTTGTAAATATGGTTTTGCGTCAAAAGGCATAGGTGGTTGCACTGGAACGCCCATGTACCACCCATGGAACGCCCACTCGGCCCAAAGTAGTACAAGGTAGTGCTTTGCGCTACTTAGAGGGTGCTTTCCAACACAAAACAAGTTTTGCGCTGGAAAGTAAATAGGAAAACAACATTTTGCACTGCTTAGGATCACTTTGGTGCCGCTAAACCAGCGCAAAATGTTTGTAAATATCCCCCTAAATGTTGTTATTCACTCATTTTACAAAAATGTACACCTTCTAGTGTGTGGGTGCCCTAAGGGCTCTGTCACTGGAACAAAGGTGGCGTGGCCTTTTAGGTATTTCAGGTATATCAGGGAAGGGTAGAAGTTTTCAAACTTTGAATTGCGTTGTTATATGCAATACACAATAGCACAAGTTGCAAAAATAATAATCGCCTGCATTGACCATTCAACATATTCCCTATTGATCTTATTCTGCTAATACAACAAAATGAATAATCTGATGGTGAGATGAATTGTTGTCATGGCCAAAACTGCTGACTTTGGAACGGTTGAATCCTGTTCGAGTCTCTGCAACGGTTCAAAATTCTGGGCAAATCGCTTAATCTCCCTGTGCCTCTAAGACAAATGTGTCCATCTGTAATGTAAATGGTGCTCATTTTAAGCACTCTAGTACCTTCGGGTCAAGTTTGCGATCCATAAAACTGAAAAATAAATACAAAAATAATGAGCTAAATGAGTATGCAGTTCCCCGAGTTTCATTGACTTCCCTAAGAGTGGATAACTTTCCAATAGCTTAATGTTAACATGTGAGAACAGAGAAATACCCACTGGGTTGATGCTCTAGTTATTCGTTCTGAAGCAGGACACGGCTGAAAATGCTTAAGGGAGTTAAGGAGTTAGCCGCCTCCTTGCAGTCAAAGGTGATGGGTGCCTTTCAACCTGAGGCCGTGGGAGGAGGGGATGACAGGCTTTTCATTTTGAACAGAGCAATTACGGCACCTTGAGCGAGCTGCTCCTAAGCTTTCACATGCAAATTGACCTTGGCCTCGAACAGCCTGACTGGTTTCACTTCATTCCTGAAAATGCCGATTTTAACTGCATGTACAGGAACCCAATTGGAATTAATTCTTGGTTATTCCTATGAAACTTAAATGGGATTAGAAAGATCGTTTTATGTGTTCCTGAAATTGCACTTTTGCAAACTATACTGTCACAAAACAAAAGAAAAAATGCTTACAGCTTTGTAATTCTTTTACAACTACAAATGAAAATATGCTTTCATCACGTTTTAGGCAGCTTCTCATTTCACATCACAGAATGAAATAAATGGCAGCTTAGATAAAGAAACATTTTTGCGCAGCAAATAACTGTTAATGAAACTATCTGAATATAATTCATTATAATTAAGAAATAATGCAATATGACCCACATGCTTCTATTTGTGTGGTTTATAACTTTGGAAAAAAGGTTGCATACAATTAAAAAGGTCATTGTATTAAGATATTCTGTTTTCTGATAAATATGGATGTTTAAAATCACTGTCCTCTGTGTTGCTAAATAGGATCCAATTGCTGAAGTGTGTTTAATATGCTAAGTGTGTTTAAGGCTGCAGTACCACCTCCTGTCTACAGGGGCAGAGCGAGCAAAGAAAATAAACACACTTGGTGAAACACAGGTCCCCACAAGGCAATTTTTGAAAAAGTTGTAAAAATTGGCACAGATGTTTTTGAAGTCATTTCCAATCATTTGGAAGACATTACCTTGTGGGGACTTGGGTTCAGGTCCCCACAGTGCAATCAAGTCCCCACAGCGTGAGTGTGTTATCATACTCAAGTCCCCACAAGGATAGTAACACAAACACACATCACACACACACACACACATACACGTGTTACCATCCTTGTGGGGACTATGTGTTTTCACCTGCCTTGTGGGGACTAACACTTCCCAATGTTTTAAAAATATACCAATAACAGAAAAATATTAAGAAAAAAATCCTAATACTGGATCCTACTTCAATTCTGCAAATATGTTGTTATTTAATCACGCGCACAGAACCATCTTTGTGGGGACTTGAACATGTGTTACCATCCTTGTGGGGACTTACTCAGTAATTATCATTTGTGATTGAATACATGCATAATCAAATGGCTAAATGTTATTTTTCAGTGCTGTGCCTAAAATACATGACAGTTTAGTTAAATATGAATAGTTTATTGTGTCCTAGGAGCACACAGAACCGGAATTTTCATCATAACACATTTCTCAGCAGAAAATAATAGCGTATCACATGCATGGATAGGTATCCACAGATATCTAGCCTACTGCTGAGTGCTCACAAACTTTATGGACCATGAAAACAACACATAGAGCCGAAGATCCTTCAATGTGGTCAGGTGGCAAAACCAAGTTGCCATCTGACCACCTAGTACTTTTTCATCAACTTCACTAATTGGCATCATGTTCGTATGGCTGTTCATTAACAGTTCCCACAGAGAATTGACATGAGATTATAGTAATGTTCTGGAGCTGACAAAGAGTGTGTGATGATAGTCATATTCACTGCATGATTATATTAATGCCAGCTCTCCACATATATAGTGTGTAATGATAGTTACTTTCCAGTCCCCATAAACATAGTGCATACTGATAGTTATGTTTAAATCACAAGACATAGTAAGTCACTAAACGGATGCCCAGATTTTCACACAGATATTGTGTGAATATAGTCTTGTTCAAATCCTCCAATAGATAATGTCTGATAATAGTAATATATTGGTGACCACAAATATTGTTTTTGTGTATGATGATAGTCATGCTGTAGTTTATGTTGAAAAAGTTCTATTGGAGAAATGCCCAGGTCCCACAGAGATAGCTTGTGATTATAGTGATGTTCAAAAGATGGTATTTGATTTGTATGATCATATTGAAGCCTAAGTCCCAACAGAGATAGTGTGTGATTGTAGGGATTCCCAGGGCCCCACAGAGATAGTGTGTGAGTATAGGGATGCCCAGGTCTCCACAGAGATAATGTGTGATTATAGGGGTGCCCAGGTCCCCATAAAGAGTGTGTGTGATTATAAGGATACACAGGTCCCCACAGAGATAGTGTGTGATTATAGGGATGACCAGGTCCCCACAGATGTAGTGTGTGATTATAGGGATGCAAAGGTCACCACAGAGATAGTGTGTGTGATTCTAGGGATGCCCAGGTCCCCGCAGATATAGTGTGTAAGTATAACAATGCTCAGGTCCCCACAGGGATAGTGTGTGATTATAGCAAACGCCCAGGTCCCCACAGAGATAGTGCGTGATTATAGCAATACCCAGGTCCCCACAGAGATAGTGTGTGATTATAGCAATGCCCAGGTCCCCACAGAGATGGTGTGTGAGCATAACGATGCCCAGGTCCCCACAGAGATAGTGTGTGATTATAGCAATGCCCAGGTCCCCACAGAGATAGTGTGTGAGCATAACGATGCCCAGGTCCCCACAAAGATAGTGTGTGAGTTTAAGGATGCCCAGGTCACCACAGAGATAGTGTTTGATTATAGGGATGCCCATTTCCCCACAGATATAGTGCATGATTATAGCAATGCCCAGGTCCCCACAGAGATAGTGTGTGAGTATAAGGATGCCCAGATCCCCACAGGGATAGGGTGTGGTTATTTGGATGCCCAGGTCCCCACACAGATAGTGTGTGATTATAATCAGATTAATGTCCCCACATAGAGAGTAATATGATAGTTGTGTTCAAATCCCTATAGAGATAGTGTATGATGATGGCCATGCTGACATTCATCCAGTAATAGTGTCATTACAGTATCCCCACAGATATGACATTTAATTATAGTCACTCTCAAGTCCCCATAGACATAATGTGTGACTATATTTGGGTTCAATTCCCCTCATAGATGGTGTGTGATTATTTATGTTCACATCTCTGCAGCAATCGTGTGTGATTAGGCATGTTCAAGTCTCTACATAGTGTTATGATAGTAATGTTGAGGTTCCTGGAGAGATGGTGTCATATAATTGTCATACACTGTTCCCTGCAGAGTTGTATGTGATTATAGTGATGCCCAGGTGCCTGCATAGATAGTTTGTGAGAACAGTCTTGCTCAAGTGATGCAGAGATATTGTGTGATTATATTGAATCCCAGGTCCCAAAAGTGATAGTGTGTGATAATAGAAATGCCGACATGCCCCACAGAAATAGTGATTTTAGACCTGTAGAGAAAGTATGTGATAACTGTCGAGTTCCAGTACCTCTAGAAACAGTCTTATGATATACATGTTGATGTGCCTGCAGAGGTAGTATGTGATGACAGCCCTATTAAAGTCCCCAGAAAGTTAATGTATATTGATGCTAAGGTCCCCACAGAGATGGTGTGAAATTATAGACATACCCAGGTCCCCACAGACCTATGTGTGATAGTAATCATTTCAATTCTTCCTAAAGATAGTGTGAGATTATAGGAATGCCCAGGTCCCCACAGAGATAGTGTGTGTTTATAGAGATGTCCAGTCCCCATAGAGTTGGTGTATGATTATAGTGTTAACACAGTCATGTGCAAGTCCCCACAGAGATAGTGTGTGAACACAGTGATGTTCAAGTCCCCACAGAGATAGTGTGTGAACACAGTGATGTTCAAGTCCTCACAGTGATAGTGTGTGAACACAGTGATGTTCAAGTCCCCACAGAGATAGTGTGTGAACACAGTGATGTTCAAGTCCCCACAGAGATAGTGTGTGAACACAGTGATGTTCAAGTCCTCACAGTGATAGTGTGGGATTATAGACCTGTTCAAGACTCCACAGTGATGTGTACAATTATTTTTATTTTGAAAACCCAGAAGAAATATATAGTATTAGTCTGGTGGCTTAGTAAACATATATGTCAACAGAAGGGATCTGTGTTTGACCACACACTCACATGTTTGAATCCTGGCGTTGCACTTAGACTTGCATTCTTCCACAGTTGATCAAATGAGCACCCCTGACTCGGGTAACAAAAAACAATTGTTATTCAGCACCAAGATACCCCCAACCTTGACTGTGCGCTTTATAAATACGCATGGGATGACGTGATGTGATAATAGTGGTATTCAAGTCTCTGTAGGAGCTAGATTGGAATAATCTCACTGATTTTATAATACAACTTCAACTGCAGCAATAACTGAATTGAACGGAGTTCATCCATGAAGGTTGACACTTTCCTGGAAATCTAAATATCTGAGTTCTAATTCGCTTTTCTAGCCACCACCTTATGAACTAGTCTCCGTGTCGAAGACAAAACTGCATTTCTGATTGTAAGAAACTCCCAGTACTGATTCTTTCTGACCCTCTTGGTATATTATATTGGAGAAATAGATGTAAGGACTGGTACATCCTTGTTAGTTTCGTGTCTAGAATTCGGTAGAATAAAGAGCATCTCCTTCCAAACTCTTTCTCCTCTCATAGTGTTTCTTCTACCTGCACTTAAGGCTCATTCGAGCAACCTTGGCTCACACTCCATAAACTATTGTATTACATGCATAAACTTTGTTCAACAAAGTTAAAACTTTTGCTGTGTTTGGGAGAACAAGTTCTATAAGTGGAACACACAGCTGGATTTCCAGAGTGAGACGGATTGTCATTTTGTGCAAGAGTATAAAACAACCACATTGGCAGTGGTATGATATGACTGCCTTTTAACGGGAAAACAGACAAAAGCAAAATGTGCTTATGTAAAACATGGGAGAGTTTAATACAGAGGAAAAATATATCAGGGAGCCACATTTTATATTTGGGTGCAATACAGGAGTTCGTAAACATTGCTTTCTTCATGGAAAATAAGCACATTCCCACGATTGCCCAGGTTAACTACAAGGGACTTAGACAGCGTTGATGAGTCGAACAAATTGAGTTCCGAAACTGAGCTGGTATGTTCATTGTGTAAGAGTAGATAATTTCATTTAAGCTGACATTCAGCTGTCTTTTAATGTGAATAAACAACTCTAATTATGCCCCCTTAATTATAGGAGTCTTCCACAATGTTAACATAAACATATTTGAGGAGTCCAAATTTTATATGTTGGTGTATGTTGGGCATACAACTAGGCTTCCTCAAAGGGGCTACTGAATCCTTTTGTTCAGCAACAGAGAAAGGCAAGCAAACGTTTTTGTGGGAAATTAAACCAGAAAATGGTGCCCTGTTAAAGATGGAACTCCTTCACTAAATTGAAATGAAAATAGTCCAGACCGGTTTCACTCTTGTTATGGGCTCATCAGATACTAAACCATATCATGGTTTTTCCCGCTGACTCATATGTTTTTGATTAAGTAGAATATCCATTCTACTAAGAGCATTCTTCACTAACTTTGATGGGCAACTATCCCAAAAATGTACTGGCTGTCCCGTGGTGGGTGATGGGATGAGGGCAGAGTAGTGTGTCTGTGTGCTTGAGTGATACACCAGACCCTAGAATAATGGTGGTAATTCATGGCATATTGTAGGAAGCCATGCTAGCCATAACAGAATATAGGTAATGTTTGTTATTCTGTGGGAACCGGTTGTGCTACTAAACAACAAAAGGGGCAACAGTGGTTTACAACAAGCCATGAACCAAGAGATAAATTGGAGCCCCCAGAGGGGTATATACCAGCTGTAACAAACCATGAGTTGGAACTTTCCATCTTCCGATACATAAGGTGATGGAGAGACGGGTCTTTAAGACCCAAAGACTTCTTGACCAACTCTTCAGAAATAGCAAGAGAGGTCCATAACCTCCTACAAAGCTGAAGGAAGAGACTTTGCCTTTGCCATACAACAGGAATGTGAATTACCTAACAACTATGAGGAGCAGCCTCTAATTTCCCATCTGCTGTGAACAAAGAAAGTGAGATTTAGAGCCTTCTATAAAATAAAACATGGGATTCAGAGCAGTAATTAATTTGGAGCAGGTTTTCTTACCACCTGCAATGTATGAAAACGGACAGGGATCCAGCAGACAGGAACAACGCCACTCTTTTTTGTTGATTGAGTGGAGGGTTTTTGCCTGTGCTGCCTGTGACGGGCCTCTCTCGCAGGTGCTACTCCAACACTCTGATGATGCCTCAGAATTTGGCACAGGTGACTAGGATTGTAGAGAGTGGTGCCTGTGGTGTGAACTGGCAGGGGCTACGCTCGGTCACGTCATAAATCCAATGGTATAATCCTAGCCTGAGCCAAGTTGACATATTGGGTGAGACAAAAGTTACTCAAAATGGATAACAAGCCAAAAAATTGCAATATGTAAAATTTGTGAATCTTATATTTGGTATTTAACGTCGATTAAGCCTGCATAACATTTGCCCAAAATCATATATGCTCCCTTTAAATAGCAGAGAGGTGCACTGGTGCATAAACGTTTAATGGTCAAACTATACCCCGAAACACATGTCATAAAGAGTGCACTCTAAAAACATATGAACACCTCTGTAGTTTAAAGATCAGTAAATGCAGCAAACCAAAACATCTAAAAATAAATCATGGCCTATTCCATCTTGCTGTGTGAAGCCTTCCCATGATTTCCTGAATGTTGCCCCTTAAAGGCCGAATTTTTCATTCCTCTCTACGGTGAGGCCTGTGAGGAGAATGTGGACAATTCAGTGGATGCTACGTTGCTTACTGTAAAGCGCATCATACATTATAAGCCCATCTCCTCCTCTCCAAAAGGTTGGTTAAACTGTTCAAAGCAGAGCCAGTGGATGCTTTCGAGGTCATTACGAATCCACCGAGTCAGTTCAGGCAACATGTTTTGGATAATGTGAAGTGCCTCTATTGGGCTGTATTCATTGAGCTTACTACTCTACCTTATGTGTGTGATGTAACTGCCCTCATAAGGTGTCCCTGATCGGAGGGAGTGCAGATGTGATTTTAACTTGTTTACCTAATGTAGTTAAGAGTGTTATTTGGTCAGCTCCTGCATTTTGTTAGCAGGTTATTGTGCCTCGTCCTGAGAAGTGGCAGCTGTATGCTCCTCTGCTGTGAGGTGTTATGACCTTCAGTGTTCCTGAGCATCTGACAACCCCACTGCCTCAACTCTCCTCCACCTCCTCCATACCTTCAGGTAGAAATGGAATTTTATGCCCATGATGAATCTGAACTTCAACCTCTCCAGATGTTTCAATGGTCATTTTATTGGTTGTTGTAGAGAGGCTGCTACCAGCATCAGCAAAAGCAGTAGTGCTCTGAACAGTGGCTTGGGCTGTGTGGTTTCTGTTGGCACAAAGTCGTAGGTGTAGCTGAGTTGACTATGGTGGACGTCATGGAGGTGGTAGACTGATGGCCTCTAAGGCATGAGTAATTTTAGGTGCTTGCCACAGTTGTAGTCTTAGTGGTTAACACTGATGGAGCAGTTGTAATTGGCACAGTAGTGTGCATCTACACATCATGTAAGGTTGGCACCTATGGCTAGTGGTACTTATGAACAAACATTGTCAGAAATTCATTAAAAGGGCATGCATATGGGGATGCCTAAGGTCTGTGCTGATGAACGGATCCTTTATAACCCTGGGCGAAGCACTACGCTACGCTCGCGTAGTTTGCGCAACTTCGCACTACGCGAGCTGCACGTAGCACAGTGCGAAAACACGTAGCGCAGCGTAGCGTAGTGCAGCGGTCATTTTTTGCTTCCGCGAGCAAGCAAAATTACCTCCCGACAAGACTCACTCAATGCGGGGAGGTCAGGTTTCTCATTGCGAGTGGTCGTGCATGCTCGCGACCGCTCGCAATGAGAAACTACCAGTTCGCGTTGAGAAAGCTGCCGCTCGAGTAAAAATCTACTTGAGCAGCAGAAAACTACAGCTCGCACTGTGAAAGATGCCGTTTTCAATGATTGCACAGTGCCGGATGCTTGTTCCCACTGTGCAATCATTGAAAATGCATCTTGCACAGTGCGAACATGCTACTACGCAGCTCGCGTAGTGCTACGTGAAGTTCGCGTAGTGCGAAGGGCACTTAGCGTAGCTTCGCGTAGCGCTACTTCGCGATCTACGCCCACCCTTAATCCTTTAATATGTCTAACATTCCTTTATACTGTTGTTCTGTAGTTATAAGTGCTATCCCTGATACAATTAATGTCACCCTGCTAAAACACCACTGGCAATCTGTTGCATACCATTGTTGGATTGTGTGATTTTACTGTGGTCCCACAAGATTTTGTTGATGCCTGTTATGAAACTGAAACCTGCATGCCAGTTCACTTAGCAACAAGGTATCTGTTCTCTGGCATCTTCTAACACATTTCACCATTGACAAATTAAGCAGACACTGCCTCCTGGGTATCATGAAGCACTAGTCACAGGTGTTGTAGAGCATGTTTTGCAGTATAAAGTAATGATTCACAAACTAATTTTCCCTTTCTAGAATTATTGCTAGATTGTACTTATGTGCAATGTGTCATGTGCTGGCATCCTATTCTTACATTATGGGCTATTGGTATATCGATGTTAGCATGCACCTTCTCTTCTCACAGTTTCAGGTACATGTGGTTGTGGGTCCTCCACTTTGGTCACTTTCGAAGCATGACATACTGTGGTCCATGATGCGTTGTTGTGCTTTACAATCTCATTGGTCAACACCTCCAGCTGTGGATTAGAGAACATGTATTTTCTACTTGCATTTTCTGGCCTGATGGGATCCACAGTGAAATTCCCTAGTTGGCTTAGATAAGACCATGATTGATTCTCGTAATGAATACGGATCCTGCTGACTGCATTGCCAGTTGGCTCCTGGTTTACAAATGGCTAACTTATTGCTGGTTTCAGAACATGGCAGAGGGAGGGCTGCAGTTGGGTCAATCTGAGAAATGTAGAGGTTCTTGGGTTATAATTTTGTACACAACATCACTAGGTAACCACTAAACTTGTGCTAACCAAACAGTAGCTCGCACATTGATAATGTAGTGGCTCGTGGAGGGAGTGTCTCGGGTACGGTGAGGCGGGCGTGGGAGGGGAAGGGTGGGGGGTAGTAAATGTCCACTTCACGGCCGACCGGAGTAATGTAAATAAATAAATGAAACAAATGTTGTTGCCCGCACTGAAACGCCAAATGCGTTTCAGCGCACGCAATGAAATTAGTTTTATTTCTTTACATTATTTCGGTAGGCCTTGAGCCAGAGTTTACTACCCCCCACCCTGCCTCTCCTCCGCCCCACCGCCCTGCGGCACTCCCTCCACGAGCCGCTACTGGCAGTGAATATATTTGACAACTTGCTGCTTGTCAATGGTGTGCGCTACTGTTTGGTTAGTACAAGTTTAGTATATGTATGTATGGGCATATATATATATGTATATATATATATATATATATATATATATATATATATATATGTGTGTGCGGCGCAATTTGTAACAAAAAAAATTATATATATATATACATTTCGTCGAGCAAAAAACCTGAGAGACAAACTGATACAAAGTCATTTCCAGGACAGAACAAAAAAGAAGAAGGGAATCCAATGGATGAATACGAAAGGATTCATCAAATGCCAACGATGTAAGGTCTGTCAAATTGCTACTAACAAAAAAGAAGTAATGTTACCAAATAAAAAATTGTGGAAGATCAACCAATTGATAGACTGTACAACCACACACGTGGTATATGTAATCGAATGCCCGTGTGCACTAAAATATATTGGAAGCACGAAGAAACAATTCAAACTACGAATCCTTGAGCACATCAGAGCGACAGCAAACAAAGACAAAAACAATGCTGTTGCAAAACATATGGAGCTGATGCACAACAGCGACTGGAAACTCCTAAAAACTTATGCACTGGAATGTGTATTGCCACACGAAAGGGGCGGAGACCAAGAAAAACAATTACGATGCAGGGAATCAAGACAAATTCTAAACTTCCGAACGATGAGCCCTTGGGGTTTAAATTTGAGTGAGGAACTTTACGTACATTTATAATCAATTGGACTTACTACTGTTCTGAGATATGTGGACTAACAGCTGAATTTCTTTATAGGTTCTATATA
This sequence comes from Lissotriton helveticus, assembly GCF_964261635.1. Classification (NCBI taxonomy): domain Eukaryota; kingdom Metazoa; phylum Chordata; class Amphibia; order Caudata; family Salamandridae; genus Lissotriton; species Lissotriton helveticus. The sequence continues at coordinate 1,374,315,075 of NC_136069.1, read as the reverse complement.
TGTCTTTCTTTGGAAGGAGAGACAGAATGCAATAGAGGTGTTGAGAAACTGTATATAAAGGAGTGGGAATAATGAGAAACATTGGGGGATAACACAGTACCCTATGAACAGTATGGAATAATAATGATATGAGAAGGGTTACTTTACAGGAATGTAGATGGATGTATGTTGGGGTGCTTAAATAACCTTAACGGGAATTAAATAACTAAAACGCAGAGTTGAGGGGGTGTTAAGGTGAGGACCATCAGCCCACTAGAGGGCCTCAATAGATGTACAAGTATGACAGAGATACTCACTAGAGAGATTTTGAATGGAGAATAGATGGTAAAATAATTGTGCCCACCAGAGGGCGAACACCCGACACCCACTTTAATGGGGAAAAAAAAGAGAGAAATATTTTTTTTTTTTACAAATGTTATGATACAATAAGCGTCATCCCTGACATTTTTCTATGAAATGTACAGAAATGTATTACTTGATTGATTATGTTAACACATCCATAGAGAAATAAGAGACTGTATTGACCCCAATGTCAGAACTACAAACACTCGTTTTTTTAATGTAAAAACTACAACTCCCAAGCTACTTCCTGTTGTTGGACAGGAAGTGAGATCATACTGATGGGTCTCAGGCCGTTTTTTTGAAAAATATAAGAAAGAACAGCAACATTGTATCCTTACCGTGATCAAGCAACAGTACGTTGCGAAACGCGTTGGTACTATGCGAGGAATGCTGCCTTTTTGAACAATAAAAGGAAAATTTGGGAAATATATCCTTTGTTTGAGTGCTGACTTATGCTATCATTGATAGCTCTCTGGAGAATAGACGAAAGCGGGGCTCTGCTTTGAAGTCAGCACCGGTGACAAGAGCGCCATTGGACTACGAGTTTGGAGCCTGATCTGTGGATATATATATATATATATATACAGGATGTATGACGTTACACGCATACCTTTACAACGCATACCTTTACAACACATTTTTTACAACGCAACATCCATTACAACGTATTCTATTACAACGCATGCCATTACAACAAATTTTTCAAAACGACCTTTACTACGCATTCCATTACAACGCATACTACCTTTACAATGCATACCATTACAACGCATAACATTACATTGCATGTATGGTAAGTATTGGATAGAGTAGGGGTAAAAATGACTATTCTAACTCCGGGGTTTGCAAGAGTAGGGTAAGTGTTGGATAGTGTAGAGGTAAAAATTACTATTCTAACTCCAGGGGGTGCAACAGTAGGGTAAGTGTTGGATAGTGTAGGGGTAAAAATTACTATTCTAACTCCAGGGGGGTGCAACAGTAGGGTAAGTGTTGGATAGTGTAGAAGAAAAAATTACTATTCTAACTCCAGGGGGTGGAAAACAGTAGGGTAAGTGTTGGATAGTGTAAGGGTAGTATGCGTTGTAATGTTATGCGTTGTAATAGTATGCGTTGTAATGACATGCGTTGTAGTGGTATGCGTTGTAGTGTCATGCGTTGTAATGGCATGCGATGTAATGGATGTTGCATTGTAAGTTTTGTTGTAATGGTAGTACGTTGTAAAAGTTGCGTTGTAAAGGTTGTTTCCCATATATACATACACACATACATATATATATACACATATACATGTAGATACACATATACATATATACATACATATATCTCATAGGCTAGCCTCTCACTTTCATGATCTAACCTACTACAGAGCTGCTAAGCAATACCAGCATTGTCTGTGCATCCTGAAGTTCACAGAAAATGCTGGTGGTTTAAAGATGAAAACTGTGAGTGCTATCTGAAAAGCCCATACCTCTAATGCCAGCCTGCCTTGTCAATGGATGGCAAGGAAACTTGCAGTTCGTGGTGTATGAAGTTTGAACAAACCGCAAGGCCCCCTCACAGAATTCAATGGCTGCTGTTTTTCCACTTAGATTTTCACAGTAAGTGCACTCAGACCAGTGAAATCAGCCCTCCCACGGCAAATGAGACACAAAGAATAGAAACAAAGGTGCACATTTTTACCGAGCAGTCACTAATGCTTTCAATAACCAAAACCAAACAATCTAAATGTGGCAAACTGCATATGCAGTTAACAATCACTGGGTAAAATTTATTTTTTTTATTCTCTTATTTTCACGAAATGGGACTACGGAGTATTAAATTCTGTAACATGCAGATACACATGAGCATGCACCAAAGCGTGCGACTTTTAACAAGTTCAACAGTTCTGAAAGTACAGACAGGTGCTGTCCGTTATTAAATGGATAATGGACAATATCATTAGATGGCAATCCTCTGGGGAAAAAAAGATGTCTTAAATGTTGTTTCCCGGTCTTCCCGTCTCACTGTTAAATTACCACGAGCCTGTTATTTACAGAATTTAAAAACTGCAAAAATGTGGCATGAAGCTCCCTGTAAGAATAGTACAGCAAGGTCACGCTGAAAGCAGAGGCACTGCTAGGCAGGTGTTTACAAAATAAAGGAAATGCAAACCCCCACTCTTGTCAGACAGGGAGGAATCCCTGTATTTACAACCCAATGCTTTCCAGGCCGTGCACTTGAAGGTGTTAATGTATGCAGATTGCGGTCTTTGTGTTTTAAATCCCCGGCTAGAAAACAGAGGTTAAAGTCAAGAAACTGAGCCACGGAGCACCTCCCCCCATATCCTGCTGTCTGTCCCAAATACATTCTGGAGCAATTGGAAACCTCCATGGAGGAAACAGCATGGCTAGTCTGTACGAAATGAATGGGTAAAAGGTGCACAGTATTTACTAAAGGTTAATAATCGTTCTGTTTTTTTGTAATTCATGTGAAAATAGTAAATACCCAAAGAGAACTGATTGTCCAACTCATTCTAATACTCTTCAACCCTAATTTACCAAAAGATGGACTACATAGCACTGCGTGAAACCGTGCAGAGCTACATTGTGCAAACTGTAAAAAAAAATGCATGTATACCATGTTCGTTCACGGATGCTAAGCATTGTCACGCACAAACGTATGACAGGGGTGTCTTACACAAAATTCGTACACCATCAAGTAAATAGTTATGTGAAGCCAAACAGCCATCGAAAGCACAAACTACTACTTCTATTTAGGGAGTGTCAAGCTGCATTCTGCTTGCTCATTGTTTGCATTGGGTTTTATTGGCTGCCAGGATTTTACCCAAAGCCTTATCATGTTAGTTTAGTAGGTCTGCCTTTACGTGAAATCATAGCAGTGGGATTTAACGGTGTAACTCATGTAAAATGTGGCATACACAGGAATTTCTGCACTAAAAAGTTGATCCTCACTACAGTTTACACCTGCTTGCATTGGTTTTGCATCATCTGTGACCAGGGCCACAGCAATAATGCAGCAGGGTAGGACCAAATCCAGCAGCAAGGTTGATTATATTATAAAGCAAGAAAGGGAAATGATATGACATAATGATGCACATTTTGTAGCAGTATTAAATCACAATTTTATCATTTTTGCACATTGTGATACTGATTGAGCAAAGGTTTCACCTCAGTAGTGTCAGTTTAATCCTTAAATACAGCAGTCAACAAAGGTGACTGCACTTTGTGTCAGAAACATTGTTTTTTTGTAAATTCTCCAGGTTATGCAGAAGATGATGGATTACGTGGCCGGTGCAGCAAATCTATAATTATGCTTGATAGGAATGGTCCTTGCACAATAATAGAGGTTGAAAAATAATAAATTAAAACCTTTAGCACATTTTTCCGTAACTTGATTCTTTTTCACTTCAGAGTCTCACAATAATAATTTAAACATGCATTGTAAAAGGCCTATAGGTCTGGTTTGAAATGTATCCTTGCCTTTCTAAGCCTTTTCATCAATACCAGGTATACGGGCTTCAGAATTAAGGCTTCAAGGGGGCACTAGAGAAAGAAAATTGTATGCCATCCTAATCCACAAGAACAGTGTCCAGCTTTCCATTCAGTACAACTGTACCTGCTAAGACAAAGCAAATTTCAACCTCATGGTGCGTCTGGGGGTGTTCAAGGGCTTGCAGGTTCAGCCCCAGGTTGGGAATTGACGGATGTATGACGTTACAACGCATGCTTTTACCACGCATGCTGTTACAATGCAGTTTTTACAACGCAAACCTTTACAACGCATAGCGCTTTGGGGTGCTGGATATGAATAGTTTAATTTACTATTCCAACTCCAGTCCCCGTGGACACTAGGGAAGGTGTTGGATAGTAAATTAAATCTATTCCCTATCCTAGAGCGCCCCCCAGCGCAATGCGTTGTAATGGTTTTCGTTGTAAAACCTGCGTTGTAAAAGCACTGCATTGTAAAAGTTTTGTTGTAAAGGATGTTTCCCGGAATTGACAAATCAGGAAGCTATCGGGTGGTGGCAAAAAAAAAAATAGAATTGTGGGAACAGGATGGCAATACATATTTTACATGCGGTTAGCAACGATAAATATGTGTGGGTTGAATGACGCTACAAAATGAAGGATAGTTAATGAGCAGCTCAAGATGCTACATGCTGACATAGTCTGTATACAGGAAACTCACATTGAGGGGAAACAAAAAATCCTCTTAGAGCAGGTGGGATTTCAACTGATAGCACACACCACACGGGGACAAAGACACTAGGGGTAGCAATACTGTCTCGGTAGGGTGAGATTGTGTTCATAACTTGTCTAGCTGACAGGCTAGGTCGATGGGTAATTGTTGAAGGTCAAGAGCACAGATTTAATTTTTACTCTTCTTAGGACCGGTTTCTGGCATTCCAGCCGTCTTCAGCCCGGCTTGCTTGAATCCAGTGGCAAAGTGAGCAAGGGACTCACGTCTGAGCATACCCTGCCAACTTATGGCGAACAAAGCGGTACAAAAGGGGGTGGTGATGGACAGAGCATCTGAACCAATCAAACACTCACACCCAGTCCACAGATCTGGGTTTGATCCATCACCGTTCTTTAGCCGTCTCTGCCACCCCAGTTCAGACATGACCATATGCAAACCAGTCTGACCCTGTGCCTCATGGGAACAGTCCAGACCAAACTGCCAAGCCATGCCTTCTCTGGCCCGGATTCAAGCTTCCTAGGACCGGTTTCTGGCATTACAGCCGTCTTCAGCCAGGCTTGCTTGAATCCAGTGGCAAAGTGAGCGAGGGACTCACGTCTGAGCATACCCTGCCAACTTATGGCAAACAAAGCGGTACAATAGGGGGTGGTGATGGACGGAGCATCTGAACCAATCAAACACTCACACCCAGTCCACAGATCTGGGTTTGATCCATCACCGTTCTTTAGCCCACTCTGCCACCCCAGTTCAGACATGGCCATATGCAAATCAGTCTGACCCTGTGCCTCATGGGAACAGTCCAGCCCGAACTGGACTTCCCGGTTTAAACTTATCAAATTAGGCGGCCGCAGCTTCTCTCACCTAGCTCCCAAATTATGGAATTCTTTTCCACTCTCACTCAAGACCTCACATTCCCTCTTATCATTTAGGAAATCTTTAAAAACTCTGCTTTTCTCACACTCCCAATAAAACCCCTCTTGTACAGTCTCAGTGCTCTATCAGCGCCAGAAACTCATGGGGACAGTGCGCTCAACAAATGCCCATTAACATAACATAACATAACATAACTGCCAAGCCATGCCTTCCCTGGACAGGATTCAAGCTTCCTAGTACCGGTTTCTGGCATTACAGCTATCTTCAGCCCGGCTTGCTTGAATCCAGTGGCAAAGTGAGCAAGGGACTCACGTCTGAGCATACCCTGCCAACTTATGGCGAACAAAGCGGTACAAAAGGGGGTGGTGATGGACGGAGCATCTGAACCAATTAAACACTCACACCCAGTCCCCAGATCTTGGTTTGATCCATCACCGTTCTTTAGCCCACTCTGCCACCCCAGTTCAGACATGGCCATATGCAAATCAGTCTGACCCTGTGCCTCATGGGAACAGTCCAGCCCGAACTGCCAAGCCATGCCTTCCCTGGATTCAAGCTTCCTAGGACCGGTTTCTGTCCATCACCACCCCGTTTTGTACCACTTAACTCATCAGGCGTCGCAACCCGGGAGAGTTTCATCTCATCAAGGCTAAAGTGACCTATAGAGTACTAGAGCAGAAAGCTAATTCTAATCAGCATAGAGTGTTAGTGAAAAATGTCCCAAACCCATTGATGACACTAAGGAGAATATGGGAAGTCGACCTGGGTGAGATGGATGACTTCCCAGACTGCCATATCCTCGTGCCTGCACTTAATCCAGTTCAAATATCTCCATTGTTTTTATTACACACCTGCTAGACTGTGGCACATGGGGAAATCAGATATTACCAAGCAGGGGCTGGCTTCATATGGTTTGGTTGAGCCCTTTTAAGGCCAGATACTGGAACACTGTACGCTTTATCTTTGTGTCCACCATTGGGCGAGAAATATAACTCGCCCAAAAATGATCCTATTGGGGCCGATAGACACCTGGTTTCAAATTTACTAAGCCGTTGCATTGCCATTGCATCACACAAGGTGATTCCAAGCAACGCAAGGGTTGAAGTGATATTTACTAAGCCACTCAAAACCATCTTGCGTGTTTTAGTAAATGCAGAGTAACTCAAGGCAGCACAAATTGTCCCTTTCATTATGCTGTGTTGGGAAGGCATTCAATGGGTGGTGTGTGGGCGTTCCCAAGCATCCACCCATGGATTTTAGTGTATTCCCAGATTTATTAAGGGTAGTAAACCTGGCAATGCGTCAAAATTCTTTGTCATCCGAACAGAGATGTAACAAGGAGAAATATGTTTATTTATCCTCGTTATTTCTTTTTTTTTTATGTATGCTTTATTTTGCAGCACACATGGAAAGAAAAAAATGCCTCTGAGGATTTTTTTTTGCAGGAAGATGTCACTTCTTGCACAAAAACAATGTTGCCTGTAATGCAGTTACCCTTGCAACATGGCACAAGAGTGCCTGAGTTGGAGCTAGGCAGCACTCAGTGCGCAAGCGCAGAAAGAGAGCAGGAAAGCGCCATGTCTTTGTAAATAATGTGCATTCCTGCTCTCTCCATTTGACGCAGCACAGCAAGTTGTCTTTCTCCATTGCATTGCATCAAATGTTAGCAAATCTGGGCCCAGTTGGCGGTCCTCACCATATCCATGCCTTTGTTGCAATTGGCCTGCAGGTCACCAAGAGAGATGTGGCCCATCACTGATGATGTGTAGAGGCCTCTGAACTGTGTAAATGGACCAGAGACATGGATTTTTGTGCAAAATCAGAGGAACTGGTTTACAAAACCCAAAGCGCACCACTGAAACGTGGGGCCGATGGTGGAGCCACCCTGATGATGTAATGTCTGTGTAAACTCTTACTTGCCATCATTTTGTCTTGTGTCCCCCAACCCTGTAGTCCTTAGATCTGATTACTTTCATATTATTTTACATTGCATCTGTCACAAATAATTCATGATTGAAATACTGAGAGTACTTAGTGCTGCCTGGTTGTTTAAGTTGTTAATGTATTAAAATCTTAATGAAAAACATTGAAACATCTGTTGCCGTAGAAGAGTTCACTAACAGTGCTCTTTGAGTAATGTTTCTATAGTCTAAGCCAGTGATACTCCTCACCTTTCGACTTTATTTTGCACTTCATTAAAATGCATGAAAGTTCACATATAAAAAGACATCATAGAATACATTAAAATTATATGCAATAAATTCGAAATTTAAAAACAATACTGAGCCCACAATAATATCCTTCACATAAAATGGGTTAGATCTAAAAGTACATTCAGAATATATAAAAAGGACGAATATGATGGTAAGAGAATTAATCTTATGGTGCTATAAGAGTAGTGCTAAAGGCCTTGCGAGTTCTTAAAGCTGCCAGTAAAAAGGAGGCTAGTGCAAAACAGACCAATGGGGTATCTAATGAGTAAAATAAAAAGAGAGCTGAGGTTACAGTTCACATTGATAGTTTTCTTAAAAGCGGGACAATAAAAACCTTCCTCTCTTTTAGATATAATGGGCAGAAAAGGAGGTGTAAAGTCGATTGGGCTGTCTTTTTGTCACAAGGACAAGGCAGTAAGTTCTTAAGAACAAATTGATTATTTGGATAACCAAGCATTAACGGAATAAGGTTCAGTCTGAATCTAGTCAGAATGAATCGATGCTAGTTATTCTGAACTATCCTTAGGTATGAGTGCGAATGATTTAATATCTGCGGTATAGATGCATACAACTTTACGGTTTGTTTCCCTTTGTGGGTATTCCACCTATCCTGTGTGACTTGATTTAGAAAGATCACCTTTAGTATTGATTTGGGGAAATGTTTGCAAAGATGTGGGGTATCATACAAAAACCCAAGACCCAAAGAAATAAGGGTTTTTCTGACATATGATATCCAGGGGATTCTGTGGGCATAGTCCAAATTCAGGACTTCTTTGAAGAATTTTTGGTTAATACCCACAGTTTCCCTTTTCCAAACTGATAGAGAGAAAGTGGTGCTAATATTATGCCATCTGTCATAAAAGGCATACCAGCTTCTTTATGGGTTATAACAATATTGCTTGATTGTGAAATTGACAACAGTCTTTTTATGATTTTATCTTCGTGTACTTGGAGTGGTATTACATCAGTGATACCCCATATTGCTGCTCCGAAGGTGGCCATTGGGAGTGTTTTTGCCATATAGATAGTAGACATTTCAAGTATCGGCTTATGGCCTAGTTTTTTGGAAAATCAAATAAGGCTTCGATACTTTGAATCATTAAATTAACTTGATTTTGCATCATCTCCTTCCACATTTTTTTTGTTATCAAAAACAACCCCTAAATAATTAAAACAATGTTCCTGCTTTATTATTTCCCCATCTAATTTACATCTCATTTTCTTCTTTTAGTCACTGCCTATTGCTATGACGTAGGATTTAGCTTTATTAACGTGCAGATCTAGGTTATGCATAAAATCTATTTAGTGTGTGATGAAACTAGCGGGGTATCTATCGCACTCTTGATCAGGACATCATTTCGTTTATTTGTATAGAGAGCAAACAGAAAGGGGGCCAGGATACAGCCTTGCCTGACACCCCTTTCAATTTTAAATGTTTTGGTGCATTCACCATTTTTCCTGTATCGTACCACAGCGGTAGCATCCAGATATAGCCCCCTAATAAAGTTAATATTAGCTTCCTCCACTCCCATCTCCTTTAACATTTCCCATAGCTTGCTGTGACCCACACAGTGGAAGGCCTTACATAAATCCATGAATGCCAGATAAATTTGGGCATTTTTTGCTCTCGTGTATTTACCAATTGTGAGTCAAGTTGAGATATTGGTCCAGTGTTCCCCTACCCTGCCTAACCCGTACTGAACTTCTGTGAGGATGTCCCTTTCCTCTGCCCATATTTCTAGTTTATTTAACAATAACCGACCCATTAGTTTGGCTGAGCTTTCGAGCAAAGAAATGTGACGATAATTGGCAGTGACCGAAGCATCACCTTTTTTGTGTATCGGAATGATTACTGATTTATTCCAGGAGGGGGAGGACAACTCTCAGCTATGGCGTTACAAGCCACATTTAATAGAGTAGACCAAAAAGGGATATTGGCTTTAATCCAGCTCCGTCCATCACCACCCCCTTTTGTACCGCTTTTGGCCGCCATAAGTGTGGCAGGGTATGCTCAGACGTGAGTCCCTTGCTCACTTTGCCACTGGATTCAAGCAAGCCGGGCTGAAGACGGCTGGAATGCCAGAAACCGGTCCTCGGAAGCTTCTTTCCGGTCCAGGGAAGGCAAGGCTTGGCAGTTCGGGCTGGACTGTTCCCATGAGGCACAGTGTCAGACTGATTTGCATATAGCCATGTCTGAACTGGGGTGGCAGAGTGGGCTAAAGAACGGTGATGGATTAAACCCAGATCTTTTGCCTGGGTGCGAGTGTTTGATTGGTTCAGATGCTCCGTCCATCACCACCCCCTTTTGTACCGCTTTTGGCCACCATAAGTGTGGCAGGATATGCTCAGACGTGAGTCCCTTGCTCACTTTGCCACTGGATTCAAGCAAGTCGGGCTGAAGACGGCTGTAATGCCAGAAACCGGTCCTCGGAAGCTTGTTTCCGGTCCAGGGAAGGCATGGCTTGGCAGTTCGGGCTGGACTGTTCCCATGAGGCACAGGGTCAGACTGATTTGCATATAGCCATGTCTGAACTGGGGTGGCAGAGTGGGCTAAAGAACGGTGATGGATTAAACCCAGATCTTTTGACTGGGTGTGAGTGTTTGATTGGTTCAGATGCTCCGTCCATCATCCCCTTTTGTATCGCAAAGTGGGAGGTAACCATGCAAAAAGGGGCACTTTCCTACAGACGGGCACACCAAATTATGTGGCAGGGTTGACTAAATTATGCAGTAGGAAGGGAAAATGATGCAGCATAGTGCAGCACACTTATTGATATTATTACTTCATTATTTTGTCATTTTTACGTATGGTAACCATGCCAGTGTAAGGATTTTGCCCTGTTAGGACAAGTTTAACAACAACCAACTACGGAAAGCTGCAACTGAAAGATGACCAGTTAATCTCTGTCAAACATATTACCACATTGTTACTAACTTTTGATCTCTTTGACCAGATGACAGAATGTGTGGCAAATTCATAATTATGTGAAAAAAAGACAGCTGCAGAATTGCATAATTCTAGTTGCCCTGGTTATAAGGCATATCTGTGCTTAGATGTTTGGGTGTGCCACTTTGTGCCATTTCCCATGGATACGATACCATGAAAGGGGCAGCTGTCCGGAAGTGATTATAAAGTCTGAATAAAGGCAAGAAAATCATGTTCACAAATATATCAGCCATCCTGAGAAGTGCTGGTATTGTCTTTCTGCTTCTCTTCCCAGCATTCTCAGTCTCTGGCGTTCCATGTATGTGCATGTCTTTCTCTCGGTCTCTGTACATGTCTCTCTCTCCTTTTGTCTTTGTATGTCCCTCCCTTTCTTTTTATTCTTTTCTGTCTCTCACTCTCCCTGAATTTTCTCTCTGCCACTTGCTGTCTCTCTCAGCATCCCCTCTCTTTTTCGCTGACTTTGTATGTATCTCAATGTCTTATTTCTCTTTCTGTTTCCCTCTCTCCATGTCTGTCTTTCTCTTTCACCCCATATCTCCCTGCCATAGGCCGTTTCATATTAGCTTGAATAAATTCCAAATGTTGCATACTCTGAACGTTATTTTTGCAGCCTGCTTTGCAAATTGAAAGGTTCCAGCTGTGAAATTATTTGAATAGGTTTGTCCGAATAGTGTCTGCTGTGCAGGGGTCTTTTTTCATTACTGCCGGTTGACTTTGCATCCATGGGGACAGCAGACACTTCCCCCTCTTAAATCTCTACCATGCTTTTCTCTATGTGAAAATGTTGGGTGCAAGTCATTTAATTCCCTCCCATATCACCCTAGATTTCACCATTTCTACCTCATCGCATATTTCATATACCAGACCTCCAATTAACGTCAATGTGAGAATCCTTTGAAAACGCTCCAAAATATGTGTTCAGATTTTTAAGGGATCTGAAAAGTATTTGTCCCTTTTTATTGAGTAAAAAACGCCCGAGACAACTGTAACCATAGAAGGAATTCCTTGTGAATTTACAACTAGAACTAGAAAACATGGATACCTTTACATATGCTATACACACTTTCAAATTGCACAGTTTGTCTTATTGCTTTTAATGTAAACTCGCTCAGAGGTGGGGGCTACGATCAGTGTGCCTCTTCCTGGACGCCTTAACCCCATCCTTGCTGCACTCAGGGTCTCAGATCTGAGGCACCTGATGCTCGTTTCTCAAAGGTGTTTTCCTGGCTACAGGGCCCATCCCCCAGCCAGCAGCGTAAACTGACTTCATGAAATTTCGGCGCGCACTGGCCTCTTGACATGCTAATGGCCCTTTTGTTATGCGCAGGTGGGTATTTGCACGTAGTTAGCTGCCCATCCCAAGTCCTGCCTTCAGCTTCCTCTCAAGGCAGATAATATTAACATATCCAATAGTGGACTGTGGAACGGGCTTTGTCTATACTCTACAGAGCAAAAAACGAACAAAAAAAGGCTTACATGCTTTGAAAGTAAATATTGCGAATTGCACAGGCCCCTAATCATCACGCATAATTTCTGAAGGAAGCACAAGTTTAAAATTCTAAAAATGTGCCATATCAATAGATTTTGTAGCTTTCAGGTAAGCTGAAATGATCATTATCATTATACTTTTTTTGTCAGGAATATGCTAAACGCTCCTAGCATGCACATTCATCAACATTTCATATATTTTTCGTCTAAATTAAAAAAAGAAAATTCCATTCAGTCACATGATGGCTTGGGCGTACAGCGACATGTGCATTATTTACCTATTGCTTGCCCCCGGTTTCTGATCTAGCCTTTATTTGACACGATCTATTTTCCAATATTAATAGTTTCCCCCTTTCCTGAGGCCCACGTTTGTTTTATAGAGGCAAATCCTGTACATTTTTATGTGTTATCATTTAATGTTTTACCATTACTTTCATTTGACCTTTTTCAAAAGATTGGGATTCTAAGTGCCTTTTGTGCTGTACCCAACATTTCCAGACGATAGTTTTCATACTGAGGGGCAGATATACAATCCCCCTGCGCCACCACTACATCACTTTTCGTGACGTACTGGTGACGCAGGGGGCATCTCCATATTTACAAGGAGAGGAAAAGCCACCCTGCGTGACTTTTCCTCTCCTTGTAAATATGGCCCCTTCACACACAGCACAGTGCGTGGAAGGGGCGTTGCATGGGTGTTACTGTGGGTGTTCCCACGCAACACCCATGGAACCAGACACATCTCCAGATTTACGAGAAATCGTAAATCTGGAGATGCGTGTGAATGCTACGCCACCCTAGAGGTGGCGCAGCGAGGCGCAACGAGGAGAAATGTTTTCATTTGTCCTCCTTTTTTTCTCTTTCAATGCGTGCTGCATTCTGCAGCATGCATTGAAAGAGGAACAAGCTTCTTGTGATTTTTTTTGTGCAGGAAGGTGTCCCTTCCTGCACAAAAACAATCACCCCACAACGCAGGTATCCTTGCACCATGGTGCAAGGGTGCCTGCACCGGCACATGGCTGCAGTTTGTGCGCCAGTGCAGGGGAAAGCATAGAGATGCAACATATTCTTGTAAATATGTTGCATCTCTGTGCTTTCCAAACTTACGCAGCATGGCGCAGCAAAATGACTTGCTGCACCGTGCGGCATTACTTTGTTGTAAATCTGCCCCTGAGTGCACATCTCCTGCAAAACAGAAGATTCAAGTAATGCCATAGCAAACACCATAATGTGCTTTCCGTGGATTGTTTGCAATTTTCAATTTCTGATATAAACTGTTGTGCTAAGATATGTCTTCCTCAAAATTAATGCATGTCGTCACTGTTAAAGACAGTTTTACCTAATAGCTTTCTCTCCTCCAGAACATAGGTTTTGCTTCCATTGAACACACAATGTTTATTGTATTTAATAACCTGCCCTGGCTCCAAATGTTCTGAGGTGACAATAGGCTAGTGTGAAGTTCTTTGTGAGTAGGATGACCCAGCCCTTTTCATGTGCACGTGCGGTAGGTAACAACTCCATCTCCACCTATCCTGCCAGGATGATCCATCCTGCCCACAGCTAGTCCCCCTTGTAATACTGTCTGGGAGGAATACATAAAGGCCAGCTACTAGCCAACTACATCTAGTCATGTGACAGCTGCAGGCATGTGGAGAGAACAAGAAAATGCCTTTCTAAAATTAGTATTTTCAAAATTGTGCCTTAAAATCCGACTTTACCATTAAAGAGGATTTTAAATTACAATTAGTTTGAGATGAAGCGTGACATTTCAATCTGTTCTCAATCAAAAATGAGCACTTATTAAAAGTAATAAGATAACCCAATGTAATCCTATGGGAGAGGTAGGAAGTAGTGAAAATGGAATTTAAGAGTTTTTCACAACCAGTACATGTAAAACCTAAAAGTACTTGTCCAACTTTTTACATACACTGAACCCTGCCCCAAGGGCTGTTCGTGGCATACCTATAAGGGTGACATATGTAATAAAATAAGGAAGGTTTAGATTTGGCAAGGGGCTATTTTTCCAAGTTGAATTGGCAGTTCAAAGCTGTTCACAGGCTGAAAAGGCAAGCCTTAAACATGTTTTAGGGGCTACCTAAGTGGGTGGAACAACAAATGCTGTAGGCCCATTAGTAGCATTTAGTTTACATGCCCTGGGTACATCTATTACTACTTCACTAAGTGAATAAACCATTATGCCTGCATCATCAAAAAATATTGGAATTTTCCCTCCAAATCCCTATTCAGGACATGCTTTTTATCTTGTCTTTAACAAATTGAAATGTTTTAAACATAGAAACAAATAAATACAAGTGGTAGGTGAATTACCACACATGTAGTAATCACCTACATTGTCATAGTTCCTCATCAGAAGCAAACAATCCACAATTCCAACCCAAACTCTGAACTTGCAAATGCAGCGAATCCATCCACCATACAGATGAGTTCTCCCGAGTTATAGCGGGCACAGCTGCGATGCTGCTCATTATAAGAATCCTACCTGGAGTTGAGGCTCCGGTCAGACTCCCATTTCTCCAGAGGTCTGCATATTCCGCACTTCTCTCCTTAGCCATAAATATTTACAGACCCATCAGAGCAGTATCTGTTTTGCAGTATCCTTATATATCTAAACGCACTACATTTCTCAATTACTCAACATGTTGCCTAATCTTGTTCTTCACACTACATGCACCTCCCCTTAACCACATTATATCCGGACAGCTAGTACTAACTTTCAAAAGCTTCAGTTTACAGCCTGACAAACCTCGCCAGAGCTCCAGGTTGTTTTCAATACCTTCTTAACCATATCTCCTTAACCCTCCACAGCTCTCTCATAACCTTCATAGATTTATAGCCCAACCATATTTCCATAGCTCATTTATTCTGTAATATCTTCACAGTTTTCCACAGGTATAGCATGTCTTGACAGACACCATCACTCAACTACGGCAATACTTGAGAACACACTCTAACATCAAGAGAGTGGCCAGCGCTTGACCACAACAATCAATCAATCAATCAATCAGTGAACTTGTAAAGCGCGCTACTTACTAGTGAGGGTCTCAAGGCGCTGGGGGGGTGCTGCTACTGCTTGAAGAGCCAGGTCTTGAGGAGCCGTCTGTAGGTGAGAAGGTTTTGGGTCTTCAGCAGATGGGTGGGGAGGGTGTTCCAGGTCTTGGCGGCGAGGAAGGAGAAGGATCTGTTGCTGGCAGTTGTTCATCGGATGCGCTGGATGGTGGCAAAGGCGAGGCTGGTGGAGCGGAGCTGGCTGGCGGGGATGTTGAAGTTGAGTCTGTTGTTCAGCTAGGCTGGTCCGGTGTTGTGGAGTGCTTTGTGTGCGTGGGTGACGAGTTTGAAGGTGATCCTCTTGGTGATGGGGAGCCAGTGCAGGTCTCAGGTCTGAGGATCAGTCGGGCGGAGGCGTTTTGGATGCGTTGTAGTCGTCGCAAGTGTTTGGCCGGGATTCCTGCATAGAGTGCATTGCCGTAGTCCAGCCTGCTACTGACGAGGGCTTGGGTCACCGTTCTTCTTGTTTCAGTCGGGATCCACTTGTAGATCCTGCGAAGCGTGCGGAGGGTGTTGTATCAGGAGGAGGAGACGGCGCTTACCTGCTTTGACATGGAGAGGGAGGAGTCAAGGATGAATCCTAGGTTGCGTGCGTGGTCCGTGGGTGTTGGGGCTGTTCCCAGTGTGGTCGGCCACCAGGAGTCGTCCCACACAGAGGGGTTGGGGCCGAGGATGAGGACAATCATTGACAAAGCCAGTATATCTAGTCTTTTAGGCCTACTGGCTTTGCCAATTGCTTTTACCTATGCTGTACACCATTGGGATGCTGTGCAGCATCATCAAAATAACAAATAAAGAAAGACACGATAGTGGTGACATCTTTTCACTGATGCATACATGCATCAGAAAGCATATGCTCACCAGTAGAAGGACACAGCTGACATTTATTTTATGAGCAGATCCAAGAAAATACCAAAAATATATTTTTTAGTACAAAAGTGGCAATTAAAAAAGGACTGTAGGTTTTGGTGGTGGAGGTGCCTGGTAATGCAGGAATGGGGGAAGGGGAAAATCAGTGCATGATAGCAGGGAAAGCACAAGAGGCAGAGAACACCACAGAAGTACACAGGTAATGAAGAGTGTGTGGAGTGGAAGGATGGAAGCATGCAGACGAGAGATGGCAGCATGGGGAGAGAAGCAAACGAGTGAGACAGCTAGAAAACACATGCATGTGTGGAGTGCTTAAACAAAACAAAACAAATGTTAGCAGTAAGGAGTGAGAAAAGCAGATAGGAGAGAAAGAAGAACAAGAAAAGGGAGAAGTAGAGACGCACACAGACAAGACAGCTGGAAAACACATGCACTCTTGTAGACTGCTTAAGGAAAACACGAAATGAGTTCCCTTAAAGTGAGGAGTGTAAGGACACAACTAAAGAGGTTATTCTTCACAGGAGGGATACACATAAGATAAGATAAACTATCTAAACAGAAGTAGGCAAATGAGAAAAAAAATAAAGCCCAAAAAAGGCACGCAATGGTTTGGCTTTTATCCCAATGTTAGATCTTGATAAGCTGATAATCGAGGCCCCCTTTACAAAGTTTTGGCACAGGGCAGAGTTGCAAGTCTTCGTGCTGCACTCACCTGCATCACAAGAAAAGGGCAGGAATGCACAGTATTTCTGAGATATGGTGCATTCTTGTCTTCTTTCACAGCACTGGCACACAAATGGCTTCCATGTGCCAATGCAGGCACCCTTACACCATGGTGCAAGGATGTCTGCGTAGAAATCAGGTTGTTTTTGTGGAGGAAGGGCAACCTTTCTTCACAGAAACAACCCTCATCCCACCCTTGGGGAGGTGCAGGACTTTTGATGCACTCCCATATTTATGCTTTGTTGTAAATCTGGAAGTGTGTCAAAAACCAGGGGCTTTGAGTCGGAACACCTACAGCAAAACACATGGCACGTCTCCCCGAGGCAGTGTGAGGCAACGCCGTATCTACAAGGCCATGAAAGCCATGCACGGTAGCTTTAAGTGGCCTTGTGGATATGATTCAGAGGCCTGCGGCAACAAAGCATCAATAACATTGACGCAGCGCAGGTCTCTTGTAAATGAGATGCTTGGTCTTATGCAAACAGGCAGCTTGCTCTGTCTGGGAGCTTCCATCTAAAATTGCTTGCTCACAACAAGAAAAACTGAAGTATACAGCAAAGTGAAGGAAGATAAACTCTAATTAATCTCAGCAGCTGGTAAATATTCAACGTCCAATCCTGGTCCATTGTTATTTTGTATACTATCCCACCTAAGTTTGGATCCAGATATTGCAAATCAGTCTGGACCCTGTTTCAATGGGAACAGCCCAGCCTGAACTGCTACAGCAGGTCCACCATAAACTCGAACACAAGCAACCCAGGATGGGTGTTGCCCTAGTAGGACTCCTCAACTGGGATTAACTTGGTTCCAGCGGCTCAGTGGGCAAGGAGCCACTTCTGAGCATATCCATTCCTTTTACAACATCACACTGAGGTATGCAAAAAAATTATGGATGGAATGCTTGAACTAATCCAGCCACTGGTAATTACTCCGGCCACATCGTAGCCCAGTGCTATTTTTCATACCATGCTACCTCAATTTGGACCCAGCATTTGCAAATTAGTCTTGAACCTGCTCCAACGGGAACAGTCCAGCCTGAACTTCCAGACCAGGTTCTCCCTGAACCGGAATACAAGGAATCCAAGAACTGGTTTTGAACGTTTTAGATCTCTTTAGTCTGGCTTAGCTTGGTTTCAGTAAAACTAGGGAGAGGACCTGCCTCGGCAGTTCAGGCTGGACGTTTCCCACTGGAGCAGGGTCATGGTTTCACTCATTGGTAGTCCTACCTCACTTTTGTGCTATTGCATGAAGTTTAGCCTCTGGCTAAAATGACTTTTTATCACAAATTCGTGAGGACGTCAATGTTTGACTCCTTCCACATATGGTACTGCATAATATTTTGCCATTCATTCAATGCAGTACTGCTGATTATTGCACAGCTTTGCTATGCATGTTATTTTGTGTATCTGGTCCATACTTCTCTTCTTAAGAAATAAGGTGGTGCCCTTTCTTATTTTGTTGAAATTTTACAAGAAAAAGAAAACATCAACCAAAACTGCAAATGTAAAAACTGTAGCTTTAAACTAGTAATTCAGCCTAAGCCTTATCTTTTCATTAGAAGAGCAGCTCTTAATATATCACAA
This sequence comes from Lissotriton helveticus, assembly GCF_964261635.1. Taxonomy (NCBI): domain Eukaryota; kingdom Metazoa; phylum Chordata; class Amphibia; order Caudata; family Salamandridae; genus Lissotriton; species Lissotriton helveticus. The sequence goes on along the minus strand of NC_136069.1, from coordinate 1,374,296,770 downwards.
ACCAACAGGCTGTGCTCATCATGGTTGTAGGAGGATTCCACGTGAATTCTAATGCACTTTTCATATGTTTGGTACCATTTCCAACATTGTGCATTACATTTCTAACATAGCATATTCTGCTGTTTTAGTTGTAGATGGCATAAAATCAAAATAGTCAGCCTGACTGCCCTGCTTAATTTGGCTGCTGAGAACGTCGTAAGCCACCAAGACACATTATTTTTGCTCTCTATGCGTTTGGCCACTTGAATTATGTAATTTTACAGCCCTGGCATTTTCAGTATAGTTATGCTTTTGCCACATAATCTATCATGTGCTGCATAACCTGCAGATTTTAGCAAAAAAAAATGTTTCTACTTTAAATGGACAAAAACGACTAAACCCGAAGTGACACACTTTGCCCATCAGTCGAATGCCCTTGGCAAAGGTTCTCTGGTCTTTTTGGTTGCATATTGCTGCATTTGGGGTTTAAACTGGTACTAATGAGATGAAACATTTGCCCAAACAGTTTTAACCTGTTTGAAAAGCATGACAACATGAGGAAGTATACTATCACAAGTGTGCCCGTGTTATGCTGTTTAATTTGCCTTTTCTCATCAACTCACCCACATTATATGATACAATGTGATATAAATGATTTTGAAATGTTCAAAGGAAAATAAAATGGAGACGCCTAAAATGAAATCTAAAAGTTTTTTTCTTTATCAAATGTAGGAAATGTTGCCATTAAACTTTCTACATTTGTGCAGTTGAATTAGGTGTGCAGCTAGAATAGATATCTATGCTTAGAGTGCATGACTGCGGATGCCCTGGCCTTCCTCTTTTTTTCTTTACAATATTTGTCAGTAATATATAGGAATAAATGTCCCACTGAATGGGTGTCTCTTGAAAGGCACTTTTTACGTTGTGTTTTTTATTATTGGAAGCGCAAAAACAGATAAAAAGTGTCAGGTGCTCAGCCTCATTCGGAGTGGTGCTGCTGAAGTTTCAGGCCAAGCAAATCTAGTGCGTTTTGCTGTTGTCTCTGCTCGCCTAACATGGTGTTTGAAATCTGTTGCAACTGTGCCCATCCCTGGTCTGCTACAGTCACTGACATTAGGTGTTCTCAGCTCTGCTAGTTAACTGTCCCTTTGTTATTCACGAAAGTGCATTTGCACATCTTTGGCTGACCTTGGCAACGCCCTGGCTACCTTTCCTTCTCTGCATGAAAACAAACTGTGGAGAATACTTGCATTCTTGTAACAAGACTCTAAAGAAACAGTTAATTTTAAATTAAACCTCCTGCACATCTAAGAAATGAAATAGTGAATGTTTTAAGAAATAAGTATACCGAACAACAAAGTTCATCTTATGGCCAAATGTACATGTTGGCATTAGATGATAAAAGATAAAATAAAGCTACAACGGATACAATTAGATTGTTTGCATTTTCAGAGGTCTGGCAGTTAGATATTTGAAGCATTTCTTTTTTAAATATAAAATTAAATATTCTGCTTAAGGTTTAGCTTAACTGAGTCAGGTACAAACACAACTTGGCTCAGTAAATATTTTTTTGATTTGAAAAAAAAAAGATCTATTCACAACAGACATGTATAGTGTTTGCTATCTCTATGCTTCACAGTCAAAGTAATTATGTGGTTTCAGAGATTTCCTTTTTATTTCTATACCATAGAAATGTACAAGTTCGCCCCTATAATTTAAATTTCACCCAGGCCTATTCGGAAGTTTACAGAAAGAAGCCATATGCACTTTGCTTTAGGAAAGAAATAGTCCACATAATTCAGCTACCTGCTACAGTGTTTACTGATGCTATTTCCTGAAGGAACCCTTGTGTATCAAACACATTAGGCCTTTCTAATGTGCAGTGCACGGCATACTAACAGGTTAAGGACAAACAATAAAATAGCCCCAAGTATTTCAGTTTGGAAGGCCTCGATTTCTGTATTGAGCTCAAACTCGATAATCTGCAGACTGCTTACGAAGAATACATTGCATAATTATAAAGTAATTTTTCAAGGATGTGTGCTATATCATCTTGACTCGAAAGTGATGCATTTTGCATTTTAATAGCAGGCGTGAAATCAGCAGCAGCTTTTGCTCGGGCACCTGACTCCCTTCTTGGCTGCTGTCAGTCCCATGCTGAACTACAGCTCTGTTTGAAGGTGCATTGGCAGCAGCGCCCACCCCAACTAAGACAGACTAATCAACTCCAAGAGCTTTCAGCACCCTGATCTGCAGTCCTGCCAATGTGTTTTTTGTCAGGCACAAGTGTGCGTTTACATGTCTGCGACTGCCCATTCTAAATTACTGTTTTGAGTTTCCTCAAGGCAGATTCTGACATCTCCAAGTGATGTAATGCAACAAGGGATTTTATTTTCTTGCAGCAAAACACATTGCAGCAAATTAGAATGTGATTCAAACAGGGTGTTGCGTGATTTCATATTTTGGTACAACATTCTTTTATTTTAATGGGCTTTCATTTATATATCACATGCACTACCAGCAAAGCAGGGGCTGCTTAAAATATTTTGTTGTAAACGCAGTCATTATTTCAATAAGGTGCTTGGAATTTAGACTGATCCTAATGTCTAACATATACTTTTAAAAACTGCTGAGTTTAATGCCAAAGTATATATTAAAGGGGAATTCTGGTTAAGGATTAAAGCAAATTACCATACTTTTCCACATTTTTGGACATTGATATGTCTTTTTTAAAAATAATATTTGTATTGTTGTCACATCCATGAGTACTGATAAGATGATGAAGTGCACCATTTCTTAAATAGGGACTCTGTCATGTATTGGAAATGTAAAGCAATAGAATTCAATTAAATGTGCATTTCTTAGCTTTTCAAAGAAAATAGCTACCAAAAAATAAAAGTGCAAAGTCAGTAGCCTCATTTGATCAATGTTTTGCTTCTAAAAAAAGATTCCATAAAAATTAAAAAGGCCATGGCATTGAGGTATTATGTTTTCTGATGGGTATGCTCCTTCAAAATCACTATCCTCTGTTGCTAGATGGGATTCAATCACTGAAGTGTGTTTAATATGCTAAGTGTGTTTAAGGCTGCAGTACCACCTCCTGTCTATGGGGGCAGAGCGAGCAAAAAAATAAACACACATGGTGAAACACAGGTCCCCACAAGGCAGTTTTTTAAAAAGTTGTAAAAATTGGCACAGATGTTTCTGAAGTCATTTCCAATCATTTAGAAGACTTTACCTTGTGGGGACTTGGGTTCAGGTCCCCACAGTGCAATCAAGTCCCCACAGCGTGAGTGTGTTATCATACTCAAGTCCCCACAAGGATAGTAACACAAACACACACACACACACACACACACACACACACACACACACACACACACACACACACACACACACACACACACACACACACACACACACACACACACACACACACACACACACACACACACACACACACACACACACACACACACACACACACACACACACACACACACACACACACACACACACACACACACACACACACCCCCATACATGTTTATATCACTCTATGAAGACCAGTGAAAAAAACCTACATTATGAGGGCCACCCTTTCTGATCATCAGAGAATCAAAATGATCATACATTTTATGTTTATACTTTAATGACAGTATGAAAGTTATATCAGATTTTCAAAAAACGATTATGGGAATAGTTTTGAGACTTTCTGACATAACCCCCTTATGAGGACCGCACATGTCCCGTATCCAAGAGTTATGAAGACCATTTTTACACACTACATAAAGACAGCAAACAGCTTTACGAGGACCGGTGTGTGTTTTTTTACAAGTCTGTTTATGAGGACCAGATTATATTTTACATATAGTGTCTTCCTATTTGGTACAGTATATATTTGTCAAACAACAGTCTTTATTTGGATCCCTTTCGTATGTGACTGACAATTTATTACAGAATACATATGCATTTAGCAAACACTGCTTTCTTATTTCATCCAGCGAATATTTAACTGACCATACTGGATTTAAAATAGTGTATTATTTAGACAATACCTTTAAAAAATAGTTCCTAACTGCTAAATATCCATCTTTTCACTGTGTTTCCCTTTGAATTTGTGTAGTTCTGCATCCTCAATTCAGTTGGTATTTTGAACATTTGCGAAGTGAAGAGCTGCTTTTCAGTTTCCAGCCACATGTGCTATTTTCTTAAAGTAGTAAAAAATGTAGGGCCCGGATTAAGCATTGTAGCACTTGTAAAACTGCAGACGGGATCTCCATCTCGTTTGTGAAGGTGTATTCCATTCGTCCAACTCTAATTATGGCATTTGACAATTTGTAAGTAAATTCTGTCCATAAATTGTGAAAATCTGGTTAAACGTCAACTTCAACATAAGAACTTGAGGTCGCTCAGATAAGACCTGGAAGGCAAGAGTAGAGCTGAACCTATTTTGATCTTTAAAATGGGGATACATAGGTGTTTGTCTTTCAGTAGCTATGAGTTTTACACATGTTTAGGTGCCTGATATGTCTGTGCTTCTATTGCCATCATATGGATCATATCTTAGTGTGTGTCAAAAAAGTGTGATCTGTTATCCATCACAACAAGGACCATATGATATTGTGTGTTAAACATCTGACCCTATTCTCATAACAATTACCTCACCATTAGGTCTGATGCAAATTTGTGCTGTTATCAATGCTACTGCTATCAAGCATGAATTTCTTTTCTATTCAATAAGGACTATATCACTAGTATATTACAATTGCATGTGGTTTTACCATTCACACTGAGAAACAGATAATATGGCATGCTACAAGATTTTGTTCTTTGATACATCACATTGAGGGCCACATCAAGGTGTTTGTTAGTAATATGAGCGTGTGCCTATTCATCACAGAGGACATTTTCATACTGTCAGGGCTCGACAAATCCGAAAAATGGTACTAGTCCTGAAGGTCTGGTGCCATGGAAAATCCCCTCGACCTGACTGCAACCCACTTGACCTCCGTCTCTGAAAACGGAGCAAAAGTGACAAGATAACAAGATTTAAAGGCATCTTTATTGCTCAATCCCTTTGTGAGCAATAAAAATGCCTTCAAATCGTGATATCTTGTCACTTTTGCTCTGTTTTCAAAGACATAGGACAAAAGTTAGTTTGATTTCCTACTCGCCAGAAAGGGCGAGTAGGACCTAAAAATAGCTCGTCCTCATCCATTCTCACTCGCAAATGCGAGCGGGCGGGTGGATTTGTCGAGTCCTGTGTGTATTGCAGGGTTGTGCATGCTTTAAACATCACCAGGAGAAAAATATTATGGAGTGTGTTACAAGTCAATGCTTGTTAGACCAGTCAGCCTTAGGGTGATCATCCCCAAAGCTTATTGCCTTCACCCCCACTATATTTATGAATTTGCTTTTGTTGGCCTTAGGACTGCTAACCAGTGCTAAAGTGCTTGTTCACATTTCCTAAAACATGATAAAATTGGGCTACAGACCCCATTGTCACATTTAATTTATTTGCAAGTACCTAGTAAAGTGATATTGCATGTACACCCACAGCCTGTAAATTAAATGCTATTAGTGTCCCTACAGCACTTTTTGAGCCACCCACTTAAGTAGACTTTGTTTAACCTGTCCCTGGTCTGCCACTGCAGCTTGTGGGTGCAATTGTAAACTGCCATTTCCACATGTCAAAATAAACCTTTTACCAAGCATAAACCAATCTGTTGAGTACATATAAGTCACCTAAAGGGTAGGCCCTCAAAAGCACATAGGGCAAGGTGCAGTTTACTTTAAAAAGTTGGACATGTAGTTTTTAATCTGACATGTCCTGGTAGTCACTGTTGCAAGGCCTGCCTCTTTCATAGCATACCATTGGGTACCTTATTACATGTAATAAGTGTTAATTTTTGATTGGGAGCAGGTAGGAAAGTCATGAATGGTATCAGAGTAATTTAAAACCATCTTGAATGGTAAATTCATATTTCAATCCTCAATTTTAAAAATGCCACTTTTTAGAAAGTTGGAAACAAGAAAAAGGTCTGGACGTACATTTTGGAATAAATACATTCATAAATAACCACCTTAGATTCTCAAGTAGTTATATTGTTTTCATTACACTTGTTATTTGTTCATTTATTTGTGGAACAAACAAGATGGATATTTCTTTCATGTCTTAAAGAAGAACAATTAGTACAAACATATATCAACAACACAATGGTAACAGTACTTTGGACATATAACAAATACTTAGGAAATGGCCAAACATGACAAAACAATAGACCAGTCCTTATTTTAACATAAAGAACAATGGCGGTACAATTCAGTTATGTGTTTCACTACATACACCTGCCATAACCAGCGACGCAGTTAAACAGTTACACCAGGCCTAAATGTCCTGTTTGTACTCGGTATGGGTCGGTTGATTGGTGGTGATTATTGCTGGCTGGGTGGGGTCGACACATTTCAGAACCCTATTTGATTTCAGGGTTCTCCTCAGGACCAGGACCTGGTCATTCACATTTGAGGTGAGGGAATTCTCACGGGTGATGATGCCTTATGAACTCAAGGGGTGTGGTCCTTTTTCTCTTGTGTCCAGAAACGACCGCGGCGGTTGCTGGTGCTTCAATATGATATTCACGCTTCAAAATAATTAGATGATGACAGGGGGGACTTGTTAATGGCTTTCAAGCTGTAGCTTTGTGAATGGTTCTCATGGGGGCCTCACATGGTTCTTCTCCTCATGTACGATGTACATCCCATGTGAAGCGTATGATTTCTGGCAGAACCCGTGATGCATTGACATTTTTGTGCAGTGTAATGCCGGCGGTGGGGAACACAAGTATTTCAAGGACTTCCGCATTGTTGGCATACCAGGGAGAGACGAGGCAGCAGAGGAGGACCTCGATAGGGAACTTATAATTGAAGGAGCTGAGCCCTTCATTGAAAGACTCGCGTTCCCCACCGCCGGCATTTCACTGCACAAAAATTTCATAAGGCTGCCTTAAGATGCTTGATAGAGGTAGGACTGTACCCGATTCTGAGTGCACTCCTGACAGAGATTGTTCCCCTTAGGTGCTGATAAGCAGGAGTTGTTTTTGATAGTTTAGTCCATTAAAATGATTATATCACATTTCATATTGCAACATTGTGCGCTATTAAATCCTTTATTGAAAAAGCATCATGAATCACAGCAGGGTCATGGTTGCGGGGCGGCGTGGCGGCTGCGCATGGTGTGCTGGGATGACAGGCATTGGATTTGTTATTTTCGGGTGGCGTTTCTCAATGTACCCGTGTCGAGTATGTGCTTTCCATTAATTATACAAGTTTAGAAACTTAGTAGAACTTAAATGTTTATCTGTTATTAAGATAAATATTTATATATATTTTTGATGACCCTATATATTGTGATCATGTGAAAGCATAAGGTAAATCATGCACTTGTGTTAATTTATTTACGTTGCCTAGACCTATTTATATCAGGCCTTCTTCCAAAGGTTCTGGGCATCGTACAAGGTCCAACAAAGTCTTTTCACTATGTTTACTCATATGTGAGCTTGGTGTTTATAGGTGATAGGGTATAATCACCACGTATGTATTGGCTTTGAGAAAGACCAGTTTGGTTGAAACGCGTCAGCCGAATAAAACTTTCTTTGGAAACCTTAAAAAAAAAAAAAGAACCAGCAGGGTCACAATCATAATCTTGCCAGTGGTTTGCTCCTGCCCTCTAAAATGACCATAGCTTTGAGTGTTACAGATGTGTTGGTATGTTATATATGTGAGCTACTATTATCATACTTTGGATCAAGTCATGTTGTGCATCACAGCAGTTTGATTTTATCCATCACAATGAGGACCGCATGATGTTGTGTGTTACACAACTGAGCTTTTTCCTATCACTGTGATGACCACACGACTAGGTCTGTTGCAAAATTGTGCTAGTACCTAAAGTACTGTTACCAAGAATTAACTTCTTTCCATAACAAATAGGAATATATCTCATTGTATGTAACAAATTAATTTGTGTTTATCAAGTGCAATGAGCGCTAGATGCCATGACAGATTTCAAGATCCCTTGCTTTGATACATCACATTAAGGAGCACATCATGCTATCTGTTACAACATGAGAGAGTGTCTATTTATCATAGAAGGCAATTTCATATAGTTTTACATGGATGTGCATGTTTTAAATATTACAAGGAGGGCAATATCATGCAGTGCACTACAACTGCATGTTGGTTTATTTCTTCATTTGTAATTAATCGCAGAGACTTTGTGATGTGCTGGCATACAATAACAAGGCTACCATAGGATTCTTAATAGAAATAGACCAATTCCTCATTACAACTGTATTCATGTGAGATTGGTCCCATTTGGTGTCAATAAATATGATTTGTTTAAGACTTTTAGTCCATCAAACTCATAACGAGATCACAGTGCATGTTTTAACTCTCTGTGATATTACACCACATTCTGATAAAAAAAAAACTCTTGCGTGTTTTTATCCATCAAAATGAGGACTACATTGTGGTATGCAATTCAGATGACCATGTGTGTAAATTGTGAGGTTTTATACATTGCAAAAAGGAGCATAGCAAAGCACATGTTACAGTTTTCTTTTGTGTTTCTAACATGTAATAGACACTGCCGCAACTTTACATGTGTATCAAGCATATGAACCTTTCTTATGGACACAGAAAACCATTTCATATTTTGTGTATCACAAGAAGGTGCTCTTTTATGCTTTACAATTACTCCTATATAAAGGTGGCTTATGCTCCTATGTGCACTTATAGGTCAAACTGAGGACCATGTTAAATTGTGTGAGACAGGGTTGTGTACCTTTATCTGCCACAATTAATATTGTGGTGCCTATTACAGAGGTTGGCGTTTTTATCTATCACAATGAAGACTGTATCAAGATGTGTGTCACAATTGTGTGTTTTTATCCAACACAATGAGGACCACACTTTGGTTCATTTTAGACATGTGTGCTTCTGCTAACACAGAGTCACATCATGTTGCATTGAACACGTTCATGTTAATGTAGCTTCATTAGAAGTACTACATTAATGCGATTTAGTTTTATTGCACATTCCATTAACAGTAAGCTTCTTTAACATTATGTTGGGTATTAGTAAAGCGTTTTTATCCATCACAATGAGGACTGTATCAAGATGTGTATAACAACTGTGTGTTTTTATCCAACACAATGAGGACACATTTTGGTGCAGTTTAGACAAGTGGGTTTCTTCTATCACACAGTCACATCATGTTGAATTGAACAAGTTCATGTTAATTTAGCCATCATTAAAAGTACGACATTAATGTGAATTAGTGTTATCACATATTCCTTTAACAGAAAGCTCCTATGACATTATGCTGTGTATTAGTAATGTGTATGATCTTAAGTAACTAAAAGAATCTATATTGTATTGTATCTTGGAAATGTGTGCACTCATCCATCGCAATGAGGGCTCTATACAGGCCTGGTCCCTAGGACATGCATCATCCAGCCAATCAACCATCATAAAAAAGCACAGGTGCTAATGTGCACAGGTATACATTTACACTTGCAAAGAGATGACTAGTGAATGTGAGTAAATACTTCTGTGTGTGGGGTTAGTGATTTTTCAGAGGGCTTTGTTGTTCTGCAAAGTATTTGTGTGCCTGCAAATGTGCTACTTTGTAACTGTACACAAACATTTCTTCAGCCCATTCCAACCCAGGGAACAATCTGAGATTCACTTCTAACACATGCCAGATTAAATCTGTTTACAGGGTTGGAAGTGGAAGCAATCAGACAAAAAATTGGAAATAGCATAGATGAAGGGATTATTCCATAGGGGAAAATGTTTTTAAAATGTTATTACTTCTACTTGCTTCAGAATATTTCCCAAAATCTAAGCATGCAAACTTGTTCAAGGGAAAATGGAATTCTCAAAAGAAAATGAAGACTACCCCTTGAAATACATCCTCTGTAGCTGTATGCTAACTGTCCCCAAGACAACCTTTGTGAATTAAAAAGCAGCTTGCTCATGTAATCCAAAATTATAATAAATGTAGCACTTGGTGTAGTGAATTGAGTAAATGTAAATGTATAGTATTTAAATAGCGCACTTCTACCCAGAGGCCTCGTAGCTCTGTATTCATACCGCTGTGGAACCCATCCTGGCTTTCCTGTGAAATGTCCACTCCTGGGCACCCCCAAGGTGAAGCCAGGCATCCAAGCGCTGCTGGGGCTGTTGTGGAGATTAAGCAAGCTATTGCCCAGAGTCACAGAGTGGGACCCCTGATTAGACTACGCACCGAGGCGAGAATTATCAGGTCCGGGGAAATTGAACCCTGGTCCCGGGCCAGACCTCTGCATCAGGGTCTGCCGCTCTAACCATTGAGCCACGCTTCTCCAGTAAATGATAAAGGGGTATAATGGTGAATGTCTATATGAATCACAGCAGGGTCACAATCACAATCTTTCCAGTGGTTTGCTCATACCCTGCACAATGACCATAGCTTGGAGTGTTACAGGTGTTTTGGGGTGTTATATAAGTGAGCTACTATTATACTTTGAATCGAGTCTTGGTGTGCATCACAATTGTTTGTTTTTATCCATCACAACGAGGACCATATGATGTGTGTTATACATCTGAGCTTTTGTATATCACTGTGAGGACCACCCCACTAGGTCTGTTGCACAGTTGTGCTCTTATCTAAGCTATTGTTACCAAGAATGAACTTATTTCCATGACAAATAGAATTATACTACATTGTATGTTACAAATTAATTCGGGTTTATTAAGTGCAATGATCACTAGATGCCTTGAAGTGTTACACGATTGTTTGCCTTGATACATCACATTAAGAAGCACATCATGCTGTCTGTTAGTAATATGACACAATATCTATGTATAACAATAGACAATCTCATACAGTGTTTTACAAAGATGTGCATGCTTAACCATCACCAGTGGGGCAATATCATGCAGTGCACTAAAACTGCATGTTGATTTACCTCTTCATTTGTAAATCATTGCAGAGAATTTGTGATGTGCTTGCCTAGCATCATAAGGCTGTCTTAAGATACTTCATAGAAACAGACCTGTTCCTCATTAAGACTGTATTCCAGTGAGAGACTGGTCCTCCCTGGTGTCAATAAATATGAATTGTTTAAGAACTGTAGTCCATCAAACTCATTACAGCATCACACTGCATGTTTTAACTCGGTGTGCTATTATACTGCACTCTAAAACAAAAACACAACAGTGTTTTCATCGATCAGAACGACGACTACATTGTGGTAGGCAATTCATGTGACCATGTGTATAGCATGTAAGCTTTTATGTAATGCAAAAAAGGGCACATCATGGCGCGTGTTACAGAATTGTGTTGAGATTTTTAACATATTATAGATTCTGCCACAACTTTATAAGTGTATCAATCATATGAACATCTGTTCAGGACACTAAAAACAACTTCATATTGTGTGTCACAACATTGTGTTAATTTATGCTTTGCAATTGCTCCTATATATATGGGGCTTATGCTCCTATGTGCACTTTATAGGTTAAACTGAGAATCATATTACATTGTGTGAGACAGGTTTGTGTGCATTTGTCTGCCAGAGGAAATATGCTGCCTATTGGAGAGGTTGGTGTTTTTATCCATCACAATGAGGACCATATCAAGATGTGTGTCACAATTGTATGTTTTTATACAACACAATGAGGACCATTTTTTGGGGCATTTTAGACAAGTGTGTTTCTATCACAGAGAAATATCATGTTGCATTGAGCAAGTTCATGATAATGCAGCTATCATTAAAAATACCACATTAATGTGATTTATAGTTTTCGCATATTCCTTTTACAGAAAGCTCCTTTAACAGTAAGATGCTTTAACAATATGCTGTTTAGTTGTCATGTGTATGATCTTAGGTAACTCAGAAAACTATATTGTATTTTATCTTGGAAATGAATGCATTTTTCCATCACACTGATTGCTCTATGCAGGCCTGGTCCGTAGGAAAGGAATTTATCACCATCACAACAAATCCCAAGGGCTAATGTTGTGTGCCTTTATCTGCCACATGAAATAATATGCTGCCTATTACAGAGGTTAGTGTTTTTATCCATCACAATGAGGACCGTATCAAGATGTGTGTCACAACTGTGTGTTTTTGTCCAACACAATGAGGACACATTTTGGTGCATTTTAGACAAGTGTGCTTCTTCTATCACAGAGTAACATAATATTGTATTGAAAAAGTTCATGTTAATTTAGCCATCATTAAAAGTACCACATTCATGTGAATTAGTGTTATCACTTATTCCTTTAACAGAAAGCATGTATAACATTATGCTGTGTATTAGTAAAATGTATGAGCTTGAGTAACAAAAAAAACGATATTGTATTGTACCTTGGAAATGCATGCACTTATACGACACAATGACGGTTCTATACAGCCTGGTCCATAGGACATGCATCATCCATCGAACGATCCATCACAAAAAAGCACAGAGGCTAATGTGAACAAGTACATATGTACTCTTGGAAAAAGATGACTATTGAATGTGAGCAAACATTTTTTGTGTGTGGATAGTGATCTTCACAGGGCTTTGTTGCTCTGTATAGTATTTGTGTGCCTCCAAATGTGTTACTTAGTAACTGTCCACAAACAATTCTTGAACCCATTCCCACCCAGGGAACAATCTGAGATTCACTACTGACAAGTGCCGGATTAAATCTGTTTCCAGGATGGGAAGTGAAAGGAATCAGACTAAAAATTGAAGATGGCATAGGTGAAGGGATTACTTGACAGGGGAAAATGTTTTTCGATTGTTATTACTTCTACTTGCTTTGTAATATTTCCAGAAATGTAAGCATGTAAACGTGTTCAAAGGAAAATGGAATTCTCAAAAGAAAATGAAGGGTACTCCTTGAAATACATCCTCCTTAGCTATAAGCTAACAGTCCACAAGACAACCTTTGTGAATTAAAAAGCAGCTTGCTCTGTATCCCAAAATGATGATAATAAACGAAGCACTTGGTGTTGTGAATTGAGCCAATGATTAAAGGGTATGAAGCTGTTTGTCTACATGAATCGCAGCAGGGTCACAATCACAATCTTTCCAGTGGATTGCTCATACCCTGCACAATGACCATAGCTTGGAATGTTACAGGTGTTTTGGGGTATTATATAAGTGAGCTACTATTATACTTTGAATCAAGTGTTCGTGTGCATCACAATTGTTTGTTTTTATCCATCGCAACGAGTACCGTATGATATTGTGTGTTACATATCTGAGCTTTTTCCTAGCACTGCGAGGACGACACCACTACGCCTGTTGCAGAGTTGTGCTATTTTCTAAACTACTGTTACCAAGAATGAACTTCTTTCCATCACATATAGGATTATATTACATTGTATATTACAAAATAATGTGGGTTTATTAAGTACAATGTTCACTAGATGCCTTTAAGTGTTACAAGATTGTTTCCCTTGATACATCACATTACGTAGCACATCATGATGTCTGTTAGTAATATGAGACAGTAGCTATGTATAACAGAGGACAATCTCATGCACTGTTTTACAAAGATGTGCATGCTTTAACCATCACCAAGAGGGCAATATCATGCAGTGCACTAAAACTGCCTGATGGTTTACCTCTTCATTTCTAATTCATTGCAGAGAATTTGTGATGTACTTGCATACCATCATAAGGCTGCCTTAAGATACTTCATAGAAACAGACCTGTTCCTCATTAAGACTGCATTCCAGTGAGAGACTGGTCCCCTCTGGTGTCAGTAAATATGAATTGTTTATGATTAGTAGTCCGTCAAACTTATAACAGCATCACACTGCATGTTTTAACTCTGTGTGCTATTACACTGCACTCTGAAAGAAAAAAAATCACATGCATGTTTTTATGCATCAGAATGAGGACTACATCGTGGGAGGCGAATATTCATGGGACCATGTGTATAGCATGTGAGCTTTTATGTATTGCAAAAAAGGGCACATCATGACGCATGTTACAGAATTGTGTTGAGATATTGAGATTATGCTCCTATGTGCACTTTAAGGGTTAAACCGAGGAACATATTAAATTGTGTGAGACAGGTTTGAGTGCCTTTATCTGCCAGAGGAAATATGCTGCCTATTAGAGAGGTTGGTGTTTTTATCCATCACAATGAGGACCTTATCAAGATGTGTGTCACAATTGTATGTTTTTGTCCAATGCAATGAGGACCATATTTTGGGGCATTTTAGGCATGTGTGCTTCTATCACAGAGAAATATCATGTTGCATTGAGCAAGTTCATGATAATGTAGCTATCATTAAAAATACCACATTAATGTGATTTATAGTTTTTGCATATTCCTTTAACAGAAAGATGCTTTAACAATATGCTGTTTAGTTGTCATGTGTATGATCTTAGGTAACTCAGAAAACTATATTGTATTTTATCTTGGAAATGAATGCATTTTTCCATCACACTGACTGCTCTATGCAGGCCTGGTCCATAGGACATGAATTTATCACCATCACAAAAAATCCCAAGGGCTAATGTTGTGTGCCTTTATCTGCCACAGGAAATAATATGCTGCCTATTACAGAGGTTAGTGTTTTTATCCATCACAATGAGGACCGTATCAAGATGTGTGTCACAACTGTGTGTTTTTATCCAACACAATGAGGACACATTTTGGTGCATATTAGACAAGTGTGCTTCTTCTATCACAGAGTAACATAATATTGTATTGAAACAGTTCATGTTAATTTAGCCATCATTAAAAGTACCACATAAATGTGAATTAGTGTTATCACTTGTTCCTTTAACAGAAAGCATGTATAACATTATGCTGTGTATTAGTAAAATGTATGAGCTTGAGTAACAAAAAAAACTATATTGTATTGTACCTTGGAAATGCATGCACTTATACGTCACAATGACGGTTCTATACAGCCTGGTCCATAGAACATGCATCATCCATCGAACGATCCATCACAAAAAAGCACAGAGGCTAATGTGAACAAGTACATATGTACTCTTGGAAAAAGATGACTATTGAATGTGAGCAAACATTTTTTGTGTGTGGATAGTGATCTTCACAGGGCTTTGTTGCTCTGTATAGTATTTGTGTGCCTCCAAATGTGTTACTTAGTAACTGTCCACAAACAATTCTTGAACCCATTCCCACCCAGGGAACAATCTGAGATTCACTACTGACAAGTGCCGGATTAAATCTGTTTCCAGGATGGGAAGTGAAAGGAATCAGACTAAAAATTGAAGATGGCATAGGTGAAGGGATTACTTGACAGGGGAAAATGTTTTTCGATTGTTATTACTTCTACTTGCTTTGTAATATTTCCAGAAATGTAAGCATGTAAAGGTGTTCAAAGGAAAATGGAATTCTCAAAAGAAAATGAAGGGTACTCCTTGAAATACATCCTCCTTAGCTATAAGCTAACAGTCCACAAGACAACCTTTGTGAATTAAAAAGCAGCTTGCTCTGTATCCCAAAATGATGATAATAAACGAAGCACTTGGTGTTGTGAATTGAGCCAATGATTAAAGGGTATGAAGCTGTTTGTCTACATGCATCGCAGCAGGGTCACAATCACAATCTTTCCAGTGGATTGCTCATACCCTGCACAATGACCATAGCTTGGAATGTTACAGGTGTTTTGGGGTATTATATAAGTGAGCTACTATTATACTTTGAATCAAGTGTTCGTGTGCATCACAATTGTTTGTTTTTATCCATCGCAACGAGTACCGTATGATATTGTGTGTTACATATCTGAGCTTTTTCCTAGCACTGCGAGGACGACACCACTACGCCTGTTGCAGAGTTGTGCTATTTTCTAAACTACTGTTACCAAGAATGAACTTCTTTCCATCACATATAGGATTATATTACATTGTATATTACAAAATAATGTGGGTTTATTAAGTACAATGTTCACTAGATGCCTTTAAGTGTTACAAGATTGTTTCCCTTGATACATCACATTACGTAGCACATCATGATGTCTGTTAGTAATATGAGACAATAGCTATGTATAACAGAGGACAATCTCATGCACTGTTTTACAAAGATGTGCATGCTTTACCCATCACCAAGAGGGCAATATCATGCAGTGCACTAAAACTGCCTGATGGTTTACCTCTTCATTTCTAATTCATTGCAGAGAATTTGTGATGTACTTGCATACCATCATAAGGCTGCCTTAAGATACTTCATAGAAACAGACCTGTTCCTCATTAAGACTGCATTCCAGTGAGAGACTGGTCCCCTCTGGTGTCAGTAAATATGAATTGTTTATGATTAGTAGTCCGTCAAACTCATAACAGCATCACACTGCATGTTTTAACTCTGTGTGCAATTACACTGCACTCTGAAAGAAAAAAAATCACATGCATGTTTTTATGCATCAGAATGAGGACTACATCGTGGGAGGCGAATATTCATGGGACCATGTGTATAGCATGTGAGCTTTTATGTATTGCAAAAAAGGGCACATCATGACGCATGTTACAGAATTGTGTTGAGATATTGAGATTATGCTCCTATGTGCACTTTAAGGGTTAAACCGAGGAACATATTAAATTGTGTGAGACAGGTTTGAGTGCCTTTATCTGCCAGAGGAAATATGCTGCCTATTAGAGAGGTTGGTGTTTTTATCCATCACAATGAGGACCTTATCAAGATGTGTGTCACAATTGTATGTTTTTGTCCAATGCAATGAGGACCATATTTTGGGGCATTTTAGGCATGTGTGCTTCTATCACAGAGAAATATCATGTTGCATTGAGCAAGTTCATGATAATGTAGCTATCATTAAAAATACCACATTAATGTGATTTATAGTTTTTGCATATTCCTTTAACAGAAAGATGCTTTAACAATATGCTGTTTAGTTGTCATGTGTATGATCTTAGGTAACTCAGAAAACTATATTGTATTTTATCTTGGAAATGAATGCATTTTTCCATCACACTGACTGCTCTATGCAGGCCTGGTCCATAGGACATGAATTTATCACCATCACAAAAAATCCCAAGGGCTAATGTTGTGTGCCTTTATCTGCCACAGGAAATAATATGCTGCCTATTACAGAGGTTAGTGTTTTTATCCATCACAATGAGGACCGTATCAAGATGTGTGTCACAACTGTGTGTTTTTATCCAACACAATGAGGACACATTTTGGTGCATATTAGACAAGTGTGCTTCTTCTATCACAGAGTAACATAATATTGTATCGAAACAGTTCATGTTAATTTAGCCATCATTAAAAGTACCACATAAATGTGAATTAGTGTTATCACTTGTTCCTTTAACAGAAAGCATGTATAACATTATGCTGTGTATTAGTAAAATGTATGAGCTTGAGTAACAAAAAAAACTATATTGTATTGTACCTTGGAAATGCATGCACTTATACGCCCCAAGGACGGTTCTATACAGCCTGGTCCATAGAACATGCATCATCCATCGAACGATCCATCACAAAAAAGCACAGAGGCTAATGTGAACAAGTACATATGTACTCTTGGAAAAAGATGACTATTGAATGTGAGCAAAAATTTTTTGTGTGTGGATAGTGATCTTCACAGGGCTTTGTTGCTCTGTATAGTATTTGTGTGCCTCCAAATGTGTTACTTAGTAACTGTCCACAAACAATTCTTGAACCCATTCCCACCCAGGGAACAATCTGAGATTCACTTCTGACAAGTGCCGGATTAAATCTGTTTCCAGGATGGGAAGTGAAAGGAATCAGACTAAAAATTGAAGATGGCATAGGTGAAGGGATTACTTGACAGGGGAAAATGTTTTTCAAATGTTATTACTTCTACTTGCTTTGTAATATTTCCAGAAATGTAAGCATGTAAACGTGTTCAAAGGAAAATGGAATTCTCAAAAGAAAATGAAGGGTACTCCTTGAAATACATCCTCCTTAGCTATAAGCTAACAGTCCACAAGACAACCTTTGTGAATTAAAAAGCAGCTTGCTCTGTATCCCAAAATGATGATAATAAACGAAGCACTTGGTGTTGTGAATTGAGCCAATGATTAAAGGGTATGAAGCTGTTTGTCTACATGAATCGCAGCAGGGTCACAATCACAATCTTTCCAGTGGATTGCTCATACCCTGCACAATGACCATAGCTTGGAATGTTACAGGTGTTTTGGGGTGTTATATAAGTGAGCTACTATTATACTTTGAATCAAGTGTTCGTGTGCATCACAATTGTTTGTTTTTATCCATCGCAACGAGGACCGTATGATATTGTGTGTTACATATCTGAGCTTTTTTCTAGCACTGCGAGGACGACACCACTACGCCTGTTGCAGAGTTGTGCTATTTTCTAAACTACTGTTACCAAGAATGAACTTCTTTCCATCACATATAGGATTATATTACATTGTATATTACAAATTAATGTGGGTTTATTAAGTACAATGTTCACTAGATGCCTTTAAGTGTTACAAGATTGTTTCCCTTGATACATCACATTACGTAGCACATCATGATGTCTGTTAGTAATATGAGACAGTAGCTATGTATAACAGAGGACAATCTCATGCACTGTTTTACAAAGATGTGCATGCTTTAACCATCACCAAGAGGGCAATATCATGCAGTGCACTAAAACTGCCTGATGGTTTACCTCTTCATTTCTAATTCATTGCAGAGAATTTGTGATGTACTTGCATACCATCATAAGGCTGCCTTAAGATACTTCATAGAAACAGACCTGTTCCTCATTAAGACTGCATTCCAGTGAGAGACTGGTCCCCTCTGGTGTCAGTAAATATGAATTGTTTATGATTAGTAGTCCGTCAAACTTATAACAGCATCACACTGCATGTTTTAACTCTGTGTGCTATTACACTGCACTCTGAAAGAAAAAAAATCACATGCATGTTTTTATGCATCAGAATGAGGACTACATCGTGGGAGGCGAATATTCATGGGACCATGTGTATAGCATGTGAGCTTTTATGTATTGCAAAAAAGGGCACATCATGACGCATGTTACAGAATTGTGTTGAGATATTGAGATTATGCTCCTATGTGCACTTTAAGGGTTAAACCGAGGAACATATTAAATTGTGTGAGACAGGTTTGAGTGCCTTTATCTGCCAGAGGAAATATGCTGCCTATTAGAGAGGTTGGTGTTTTTATCCATCACAATGAGGACCTTATCAAGATGTGTGTCACAATTGTATGTTTTTGTCCAATGCAATGAGGACCATATTTTGGGGCATTTTAGGCATGTGTGCTTCTATCACAGAGAAATATCATGTTGCATTGAGCAAGTTCATGATAATGTAGCTATCATTAAAAATACCACATTAATGTGATTTATAGTTTTTGCATATTCCTTTAACAGAAAGATGCTTTAACAATATGCTGTTTAGTTGTCATGTGTATGATCTTAGGTAACTCAGAAAACTATATTGTATTTTATCTTGGAAATGAATGCATTTTTCCATCACACTGACTGCTCTATGCAGGCCTGGTCCATAGGACATGAATTTATCACCATCACAAAAAATCCCAAGGGCTAATGTTGTGTGCCTTTATCTGCCACAGGAAATAATATGCTGCCTATTACAGAGGTTAGTGTTTTTATCCATCACAATGAGGACCGTATCAAGATGTGTGTCACAACTGTGTGTTTTTATCCAACACAATGAGGACACATTTTGGTGCATTTTAGACAAGTATGCTTCTTCTATCACAGAGTAACATAATATTGTATTGAAACAGTTCATGTTAATTTAGCCATCATTAAAAGTACCACATAAATGTGAATTAGTGTTATCACTTATTCCTTTAACAGAAAGCATGTATAACATTATGCTGTGTATTAGTAAAATGTATGAGCTTGAGTAACAAAAAAAACTATATTGTGTTGTACCTTGGAAATGCATGCACCTATACATCACAATGACGGTTCTATACAGCCTGGTCCATAGAACATGCATCATCCATCAAACGATCCATCACAAAAAAGCACAGAGGCTAATGTGAACAAGTATATATGTACACTTGGAAAAAGATGACTATTGAATGTGAGCAAACATTTTTGTGTGTGTGGATAGTGATCTTCACAGGGCTTTGTTGCTCTGCAAAGTAT
The DNA here is from genome assembly GCF_964261635.1 of Lissotriton helveticus. Taxonomy (NCBI): domain Eukaryota; kingdom Metazoa; phylum Chordata; class Amphibia; order Caudata; family Salamandridae; genus Lissotriton; species Lissotriton helveticus. The sequence continues at coordinate 1,374,276,629 of NC_136069.1, read as the reverse complement.
TTGTGTGCCTCCAAATGTGTTACTTTGTAACTGTCCCCAAACAATTCTTCAGCCCATTCCCACCCAGGGAACAATCTGAGATTCACTTCAAACAAGTGCCGGATTAAATCTGTTTCATGGATGGAAAGTGAAAGGAATCAGATTAAAAATTGGAAATGGCATAGCTGAAGGGATTACGTGACAGGGGAAAATGTTTTTCAAATGTTATTACTTCTACTTGCTTTGTAATATTTTCAGAAATGTAAGCATGTAAACTTGTTCAAGGGAAAATGGAATTCTCAAAAGAAAATGAAGACTACTCCTTGAAATACATCCTCTGTAGCTATAAGCTAATGGTCCACAAGTCAACCTTTGTGAATTAAAAAGCAGCTTGCTCTGTAATCCAAAATGATGATACTAAACAAAGCACTTGGGGCCATATGTAGGTATAGAAATACCGGTCGGTAACGGCCGATTTCGGCCGTTACCGACCGGTATTTGGCTTTTGAGATGTAGGTGGGTCTGAATTTACAGAATCGGTATATTTACCGATTCGGTAAATTTACCACTTCGGTATTTTACCGAATCGGTAAATATACCGATTCTGTAAATTCATATGTAGGTGACACTCCAAAGAGTGCCACAGGCCCTTCAGAGTCGGTATTTTACCACCCAATCCTATTGGGTGGTAAAATACCGAATTCAGGTGTGCATGCACATCTGTGCATGCACACCTGTGCAATGTGACACACAGACATGCCCTTAGGGCATGTATGTGTGCCACATGTCACACATGCCTGTATTTGGGGTGCTAGAGGGTGTCAAAGTGACACCCCCTGCACCCTTGCAAGATTCGGTATTTACCGATTCTGTAAATACCGATTCGTTATTTCACATTGATTCCTATGGGCTTCAAGGCCCATAGGAATCAATGTGAAATACCGATTCGGTATTTACAGAATCGGTAAATACAGATTCTTACAGAATCGGTAATTTTTTACCTACATCTGCCTTCTTCCAATTTACCGTCTCTTAAATACCGATTCGGTATGAGTCGGTATTTAAGAGTCGTTAAATCGGAATTACCTACATCTGACCCAAGGTGTTGTGAATTGAGCCAATGATGAAGGGGTATAAAGGTGTTTATCTACATGAATCACAGCAGGGTCACAATCACAATCTTTCCAGTGCTTTGCTCATACCCTGCACAATAACCATAGCTTGGAATGTTACAGGTGTTTTAGGGTGTTATATAAGTGAGCTACTATTTTACTTTGAATCAAGTCTTGGTGTGCATCACAATTGTTTGTTTTTATAGATCGCAACGAGGACCGTATGATATTGTGTGTTACATATCTGAGCTTTTTCCTAGCACTGTGAGGACGACACCACTAGGCCTGTTGCAGAGTTGTGCTATTATCTAAACTACTGTTACCAAGAATGAACTTCTTTCCATCACATATAGGATTTTATTTCATTGTATATTACAATTTATTGTGGGTTTATTAAGTACAATGATCACTAGATACCTTGAAGTTACAAGATTGTTTGCCTTGATACATCACATTAAGTAGCACATCATGCTGTCTGTTAGCAATATGAGACAGTATCTATGTATAACAGAGGACAATCTCATGCACTGTTTTACAAAGATGTGCCTGCTTTAACCATCACCAAGAGGGCAATATCATTCAGTGTACTAAAACTGCCTGATGGTTTACCTCTTCATTTGTAATTTATTGCAGAGAATTTGTGATGTGCTTGCATACCATCATAAGGCTGCCTTAAGATACTTCATAGAAACAGACCTGTTCCTCATTAAGACCGCATTCCAGTGAGAGACTGGTCCCCTCTGGTGTCAGTAAATATGAATTGTTTAGGAATTGTAGTACATCAAACTCATTACAGCATCACACTGCATGTTTTAACTCTGTGTGCTATTATACTGCACTCTGAAAGAAAAAAATCACATGCATGTTTTTATCCATCAGAATGAGGACTACATCGTGGTAGGCGAATATTCATGTGACCATGTGTATAGCATGTGAGCTTTTATGTATTGCAAAAAAGGGCACATTTTTATTTTTATTTTATTTTATTTTTAGAGTTTTCTATAGTGCGGAGCAGACCCAGCGAAGGTTATCAGAGCGCTTTACAATGGGGGCACAATACGAAATAGGACAGATTGCAAAACGAATAGCATACATAAGATCGAATTATTTTACAAAGTTCGTAATGTCGCAGGCTTAACAGTATTTCTAGCAACGAGTCGAGAGCAGCGAAGGTGTCTTTCGAGGGAAAGAGGGGGCAACTATACGGAGTACATCTGGAAAAGGTCCATGTGATAGTTTATGGGAGGAATTGAACACATAAGGAATGATTTTGCTTCTTTTTTTAACAGAAAAGTAGAGGAGATTTTTCTGATGTGGGGAGGAAGCGAGCACCATATTCTTGATGCTGCTCCGGAGAATGCTCTGTCAGGGTTTTTTTTCTTTCTGAAGCATGAGGGTTTCAGGAGTAGATTGTTAGCACTCCTAGAACGTCTGAATCCTCCAGATAAGGTCAGTTTTTACGATAGGTACGGGGGAGTATTGTGGTGAAGTGCTTTGTGAGTGATGCATCCCATTTTTAGGTGGATTCTAGCTTCAAAGGGAAGCCAGTTGAGTGTTTTCAGGTGTGGTGATATGTGGTAAAATTTTCTGGATCCTGTTAGGAGTCTAGCTGCGGCGTTGATACAGGCTTTTAATGGGGCGGTTGAGATTTTGGGAAGTCCCACGAGGGTGGTGCATCCGTACTCCAGCCTTGATATGACTAAGGACTAAACAGCAGTTTTGAGGTCCGGGTTCTCGATGAAAGGTTTCATTTTCCTGAGATAGTTGAGGTGAAAGCTTGCGTTTTTAGCTAACAGGTTGATATGTGCTTGCATTTTAAGGTTCTTATCAAGTGTAATTCCAAGTGATTTGGTGGAGTCGACCAGAGTTGGCATGCAGTTAAGTGCAGTGATCAACTTGAACCATTCCTTTTTCTCCTGGGAATTATTAGGGGGGAGATTAGAAGAAATTCTGTTTTTTGTGAGTTTAGCTTGAGGAAGTTGGTTGTTAGCCAGTGGACGGTCTTTTTGAGTGCCATGTTCATTGATATTATGTCTTCAATGGAGGAGATCTTGATGTAGAGTTGAGTGTCATCCGCGTACATGTGCTAGGCTATGTTTGCCTGCTGTAGTAGTTTGGTTAGCGGTTCGACATATAGGTTGAATAGGGTGGGGGATAGGGTAGAGCCTTGTGGTACACCCAGAGGGTTCGGTGAGGAGCACAATAGATTTTAGTTCACCATGAAAGATTGCGTTCTGTTTTCCAGAAAGGATTTGAGCCATTGAAGGACTGAGCCTATTTTCCAGTCTTTTTAGATTTTTTTCGTCGTCCACTATTTGTAAAATGGCTGTTTCTGTGCTATGGCCGGGTCTGAAACCCGATCGGTGGGTGTTCAGAAGGTTGAAGTCCGTGATGTGTTGGTTCAGTTGTTGTTGAACACATTTTTCCAGGACCTTGGCTAGCATGGGAATGTTGGTTATGGGCCGAATTTGTTTGGGGTCGGAAGAGTTAGCTGTTGGTTTCTTTAGTATAGGGGTGACCTGGCCTGCTTTTAGGCAGTCCTGTATGTGCCCTTGCACTAGCGAGGCGTTGATGATTTTGGTCCAGAGAGGGGAGATGACTTGGTAGATGTGGGGAAGGCAACTTGAGGGGACTGGGTCATTGAAATGGTTGTTGAGTTTGGTGGTTGCTAATGTTTTGGTGATGTCATTAGGATCGTAGAGTTTGAAAGTGGAGCAGTGAAGGGTGGAACTGAGGACCATATTAAATTGAGTGAGACAGGTTTGAGTGCCTTCATCTGCCAGAGGAAATATGCTGCCTATTATAAGTGAGCTACTATTATACTTTGAATCAAGTCTTGGTGTGCATCACAATTGTTTGTTTTTATCCATCGCAACGAGGACCGTATGATATTGTGTGTTACATATCTGAGCTTTTTCCTAGCACTGCGAGGACGATACCACTAGGCCTGTTGCAGAGTTGTGCTATTATCTAAACTACTGTTACCAAGAATGAACTTCTTTCCATCACATATAGGATTATATTACATAGTATATTACAATTTAATGTGGTTTATTAAGTACAATGATCACTAGATGCCTTGAAGTGTTACAAGATTGTTTGCCTTGATACATCACATTAAGTAGCACATCATGCTGTCTGTTAGTAATATGAGACAGTATCTATGTATAACAGAGGACAATCTCATGCACTGTTTTACAAAGATGCATGCTTTAACCATCACCAAGAGGGCAATATCATTCAGTGCACTAAAACTGCCTGATGGTTTACCTCTTCATTTGTAATTCATTGACGAGAATTTGTGATGTGCTTGCATACCATCATAAGGCTGCCTTAAGATACTTCATAGAAACAGACCTGTTCCTCATTAAGACTGCATTCCAGTGAGAGACTGGTTCCCTATGTTGTCGGTAAATATGAGCAGCATATTACGAGACTCGTGAGGAATACAGGCCAGGTCTCATGTCATGCACCCCGCAGGCAACTCCTCAGTGGTATTCACCCCCCTCTCCCTCAGCCTATGTTCACTTTAAGGGTTAAACTGAGGACCATATTAAATTGTGTGAGACAGGTTTGAGTGCCTTTGTCTGCCAGAGGAAATATGCTGCCTATTACTATGGGTTGTTTTTTTTCTCCATCACAAGGAGGACCATATCAAGTTTTGTGTCACAATTGTGTGTTTTTATCCAACACAATGAGGACCACATTTTAGTGTATTTTAGGCTTGTGTGCTTCTTCTGTCACAGAGTCATACCATGTTGCATTGATCAAGTTCATGTTAATGTAGCTATCATTAAAACACTACATTAATGTGATTTAGTGTTATTGCATATTCCTTTAACAGAAAGCTCCTTTAACAGTAAGCTGCTTTAACATTATGCTGTGTTTTTGTAGGGTGCATCATCTTGGGTAGCTCAAAAAAAGCTACATTGTATTTTATCTTGGAAATGTGTGTACTTATCCACTTATCCATCACAATTATGGCTCTATACAGACCTGTTACATAGGACATGAATTTATCTCCATCACAAAAAGGCCCTAGGGCTAATGTTGTGTGCCTTTATCTGACACAGGAACTATTATGGAGCCTATTACAGAGGTAAGTGATTTTATTCATCACAATGAGGACCGTATCAAGATGTGTGTCACAATTGTGTCTTTTATCAAACGCAGTGAGGACCACATTTTGGGCCATTCTAGACATGTGTGCTGCTTCTATCGCAGTAATATCATGTTGTACTGAACAGGTTCATGTTATTTTAGACATCGTAAAAAGTACCACATTAATGTGATTCAGTTTTATCACTTATTACTTTAACAGAAAGCTCCTATAACATAATGCTGTATATTACCAATGTGTATGATCTTATGGATCTTATGGAACTAAATAAAATTACATTGTATTGTATCATAGAAATGTGGACACTTATCCATCACAATGACGGCTATATATAGGCCTGGTCAATAGAAAAGCATTTATCTCCAGTACTGAATAGCCCAAGGGCTAATATGCACAAATATACATGTACAATTTGAAAAAGACGACTATTGTATGTGAGTAAATATTTGTGTGTGTGTGGATAGTGATCTTCATGGGCTTTAGTGCTCTGCAAAGTACTTGGGTGCCTGCAAATGTGTTACTTTGTAACTGTCCACAAACATTTCTTCAGCCCATTCCCACCCAGGGAACAATCTGAGATTCACTTCTAATAAGTGCCGGAATAATGGGGTTTCAGAGTGGGAAGCGGAAGGAATCAGAATAAAAATTGGAGATGGCATAGATGAAGGGATCACTCAACAGGCAAATATGCATGCAGAAAGGAAATATTTAACTACTTCTACTTGATTCTACATAGTTCACATTTGTTTTACATTTATGCTTATTCAAGGAAAAATTATGTTCTCAAAAGAAAATGAGAAATAATGAAATACTGCTACTGCAGAAGCATATTAAGAATAATCAAGAGAACCTTTGCAAATAAAAAAAACAGCATGCTCGTGTAATCCAAGCACACTAATAATCAATGACAATAAATATAGCACTTTGTATTGTGAATTGAAGAGGATCTAGAAGCCTTAAGGTATGTTGCTATTTGTATCACATCAGGGTCACAATCCCAATCATGCCAGTAGATTGCTCATTTCCTGCATAATGACCTTAGTTTTGAGTGTTACAGGTTTTTTTTTGTGTTATATAAGTGTGCTACTATTATTTTACTTGGGATCACATTGTAGTGTGTGTCACGAATGGTTTTTGCTATTCATCACAACGAGGACCGTGTAATGTTGTGTATTACATATCTTAGCTTTTTCCCATCACAGCAATGACCATGCCACTGGGTCTGTTGCAAAGTTGTGCTATTATCTAAACTACTGTTGCCAAGAATAAACTTCTTTCAATCACAAATAGGATTATATTACATTATATTTTAGTCACCGGGTCGTCAAGGAAGGGGTTAAGCCCCGGTAGGAATCAACGTGCGACTTGGTTCTTTTATCCCTTTTATTAGGTATGGTTTGAATATGTTTTTATTTTTCACGTCCTAGTGCATCTGTTTACACAGCTAGTAGAGGTTAGGTATGAATACTGCTTCCGTTCTTCCTCTTATGAGGCCACCAGGTCAGTCATGGACTTGTATGTCCCTCGGTAAGAAAATAAGAAAAACCACCGGTGAACGTCGGGACATCGACAATATGTAGAAGTGTAGAGGGCCAGTGCAGGGACTATCACCACACTCAAAGAAGCCACCACCACCATGTGTAGTCCGGTTAACCCATCGGTTTAGCAGAGGTGTGCCCTCTACTTACTTTGCTGCCTTCCAGCCCAGTGCCCGTGAGCAGCCCGCAGCCGGACTGTATCTTGTTCAGTCACATTCCTCCTAGAGCGTGGCAGAGCGAAGCGTGAAACGGTTGGCCTCCTGGCGACTCCTCCTCTGCAGGGGTTACCTCCCCACTTGTTGCAGGCGATGAGGTCCCATTTCTCCTCCAAGCGCTCTGGTTCACCTGGCTCTCTCCGCGTTCTTCAGGTCTCACTTCTTCCTCAGCATCCGTTCCAACATCCATTTCCGCTTTCATCAGCGGGGCTCTCTCTTCCCATTGGTAAGGGGCAGAGACGTCATCCGGACTTGCTGACCGCCTTCTTCTTGGGTGTCAGAGTCTTGTTCCTTAAAGGGACAGACCGGAGAAAAAGCCTGCACACAGAGGAAGAGTGCCTCATTCACCCTAGTCACCGGGGAGTATGGAATCTCCTCCAATAAGTCATCCTCGACCCTGTGACACAGCTACAAATTCATTTGAGTTCATCATGTGCATCAAGCACTAGATGTCTTAAGATACCTAATAGAAACAAACCTGTTCCTCATTGCATGTGCATTCCTGTGAGAGACTGGTCCCCTCTGTTGTCAATGAATATGAATTACATCACAGTGCGTGTTTTAACTCTGCGCTATAACACCTCACTCTGAAAACAACATCTCACACATATTTTCATCCATCACAATGAAGACTGCATCGTGTTATGCAATTCATGTGACCATGTGTATAGCATGTGAGCTTTTATCCATTGCAAAAAGGAGCACATCATGACGCATGTTACAGTTTTGTGTTGATATTTTAAACGTGTAATACACACTGCCACGACTTTATATGTTTCAAGCATATGAACGTTTGTTCTGGACACTGAAAACCATTTCATACTGTGTGTCGCAAGATTGTGCTCTTTGGTGCTTTACAATAACTCCTATTTAAATGTGACCTATGGTCCGATAGGCAGTGGTGTAACTAAGAACCATATTAAATTCTGTACAACAGGTTTGTGTGCCTTTATCTATCACAAGAAATATTATGCTGCCTATTACAGAGATTGGTGTTTTTCCCATCACAATGAGGATTGTATAAAGATGTGTGTCACAATTGTGTGTTTTTATCCAACACAATGAGGACCACATTTTGGTGCATTTTGGACATGTGTGCTTCTTCTATCACAGAGTCACATCAATCAATCATTTGTAATGCGTACTACATACCTGTGAGGGTCTGAAGGCGCTGGGGGGGCGCTACTGATCGAACAACCAGGTCTTAAGTACCCTCCTGAAGGTCAGCAGGTCTTGGGTCTGTCGTAGGTTCGGTGGGAGGGTATTCCATGTCTTGGCGGCGAGGTGGGAGAAGGATCTCTCACCGGTGGTTGTTCTTTGGATGCGCGGGATGATGGCGAGTGAGAGGTCGGCTGAGCGGAGCTGGTGGTTAAGGTAGTAGAAGGAGAGCCGTCTGTTGAGGTAGGCTGGGCCGGTCTTGTGGAGTGCCTTGTGTGCGTGGATGAGGAGCTTGAAGGATATTCTCTTGTTGACGGGGAGCCAGTGCAGGTTTCTCAGGTGGGGAGTGATGTGACCGTTGCGTGGTACGTCAAGGATCAGTTGTGCCGAGGCATTTTGGATACGTTGTAGTCGTTTGATGAGCTTGGTCGGGGCTCCCATGTAGAGGGCGTTTCCGTAATCGAGTCTGCTGCTGACGAGGGCCTGGGTGACTGTCTTTCTTGCATCTGTCGGGATCCATCCGTAGATCTTGCGGAGCATGCAGAGGGTGTTGAAGCAGGAGGAGGAGCCGGCGTTGACTTGCTTGGTCATTGACAGCGTTGAGTGGTGGATGATTCCCAGCTTGCGTGCGTGGTCCGTGGGTGTCGGGGCTGCCCCCAGTGCCGTCAACCACCAGGAATCGTCCCAGCTGAAGGGTTGGAGCTGAGGATGAGGACCTCCGTCTTGTCCGAGTTCAGCTTCAGACGGCTGGTCTTCATCCAGTCGGCGACGGCCTTCATTCCTTCGTGGAGGTTGGCTTTGGCGGTGATGGGGTCCTTGGTGAGGGTGAGGATCAGCTGAGTGTCGTCGGCGTAGGAGATTATGTTGAGGTCGTGCTGTCGGGCTACGTGTGCGAGCGGAACCATGTAAATGTTGAACAGCGTCGGGCTGAGGGAGGATCCCTGGGGTACACCGCAGATGATCTCGGAGGCTTTGGAATGGAATGGGGGGAGGCGGACGCTCTGGGTTCTGCAGGAGAGGAAGGAGGTGATCCAATCCAGAGCCTTGTCTCGGATCCCTGCGGCGTGGAGGCGTGCGCGTAGTGTTCGATGGCAGATGGTGTCGAAGGCGGCAGAAAGGTCTAGGAGGATGAGTGCTGTGGTCTCGCCATTGTCCAGCAGGGTCCTGATGTCGTCGGTGGCGGCGATGAGGGCAGTCTCTGTGCTGTGGTTGCTGCGGAACCCTGACTGGGAAGGGTCCGGATTCTGTTTTCTTCGAGGTATCGGGTTAGCTGCCTGTTGACGGCTTTCTCGATGACCTTGGCTGGGAAGGGGAGCAGAGAGATGGGCCGGAAGTTCTTGAGGTCTCTTGGGTCTGCCTTAGGTTTTTAGGTCTCGCCTGCCAATGCGCCGGCGCATTGCTGGCGAGAATTATAGTAAGTGGAAAAGAAAAGTCTACCAAAACGGCTGCGGATCCCATACAGTTCATGTGAGACAGGCGCGTGCACGTCAGCCACATAACACACCACCATTTGTCTGTGCCTCGGCATCAGACATCAAAGGCTGCCGCTCCCCCTCCCCCCCTCGTGCACATCGCGCACCACCATTTGTCTGTGCCTAGGCATCAGACTTCAGAGCATCAGAGCTTGTTATCTCATTCCCTTCCGCACATACTCTTAAATACGTTTCCACTTAAATCTTTGCCTACCCATATCAATTCAGCTTTTTAAGGCTCTCAACATCTGTCACAAGGCTCCCTCCTACACTCACCATTAGGAATCACTACCTTCCTTTTATTTATTTATTTTATGCGTTTTTATATAGCGCGGACCCATTTGCTGCCATTAGTCAATGCCCTCCTCCTCCCCTTCACCTCTTAACTCGCCAGCCACTGGGAGTTGGGATGGGAACAGCGTGACAGCGCTTCTCTTTGTCGGCAAAGCCAACCGTTTACCTTTAATGTGCTATTATTGCATGCACTCATTATTTCTGCATGTTTGTCTGTATATGCGCTAGGACACGTAATGCCATACCTGCTTTTTTCTTATTAATAAGGCGGACGAAAGGTACGGACCGTGCAAATCAGCTCATACGAACGTAAAGTGTTTAAAACAAGCGCAAACAGCTTGAAAGGGACGAGCAGCATCCCTATTCATGCAGTAGTTACAGGCAGTGCAAATCTACTCGTACGCACATAACATGGAAAGCATCCAGCGTAACTCGCTTCAAATGATGGAGCAGGGAAGCCCAATGGCTCAAAATCTAGCTCAGCGCGTTAAGAGCTCACTACTGAAATCAGTGTGCAACCTGCACGTCTTGGGTTCATATGTATCCTCCCTACTCTTGCTCTGCTTTTCATCTCCCTCAAGCCTATAAAAGAAGTACCATTATTTTGGGCAACAGTGACCGCTACTACTAGTAGTGTTATGAGAGCAAGCACTACACGTATTATTATTATTAATGATTAGGTGTGCAAACTGAACACGGGACGTATTACACACTTGTCAGTTTTCCTTATCTTGATTTAAATATAAATTGACGCCAGTGATACGTGCTATTTTTATCACTTTTATAAGGATGTCTGCTTCAATCCTTTGAATACCCCGCCCCCCCCATGACCCACTGTTAGCAAACTTCTTAGTGTGTCATTGACCCCCAGGGCCCAATGTTAGCACCCTTCTTAGTGTCACATTGACCCACAGTATGAGATTTTTTCCCTTGTGTCTGCTCCATAACCTTTGAATGCCCCCCCACCCCCTGACTCACTGTTATCACCCTTTTTAGTGTCAAATTGACACCCAGGGGCACAGCTCTCTACACCCCTCTCTCTACACCCCTCTGTCTACACCCTCTCTCTTTACACCCCTCTCTCTCTACACCCCCCTCTCTCTCTCTCTACACCCCTCTCTCTCTCTCTACACCCTCTCTCTCTACACCCCTCTCTCTCTCTACACCCCTCTCTCTCTACACCCCCTCTCTCTCTGCTCGCCTCTATCTGCCCCCTCTCTCTACACCCCTTTCTCTCTACACCCCTTTCTCTCTACACCCCTTTCTCTCTTCCCCCCGCCCTCTCTACACCCCTCTCTCTCTACACCCCCCTATCTCTACACCACTCTCTCTCTATACCCTCTTTCTACACCCCTCTCTCTCTACACCCCTCTCTCTACACCCCCTCTCTACACCCCTCTCTCTCTGCACCCCTCTCTCTACACCCCTCTCTCTACACCCCTTTCTCTACAGCCCTCTCTCTGCACCCCACTCTCTCTGCACCACACTCTCTCTGCACCACACTCTCTCTGCACCACACTCTCTCTGCACCACACTCTCTCTGCACCCACTCTCTCTGCACCCCACTCTCTCTGCACCCTACTCTCTCTGCACCCCACTCTCTCTACAGCCCTCTCTCTAAACCCCACTCTCTCTACACCCCTCTCTCTCTACACCCCTCTCTCTCTCTACACCCCTCTCTATCTCTACACCTCTCTCTCTACACACCCCTCTCTCTATCAACCTCACTCTATCTATCTATCTATCTATCTATCTATCTATCTATCTATCTATCTATCTATCTATCTATCTATCTATCTATCTATCTTTCTATCTGCCTCACTCTATCGCCCTCACTCTATCTATCTATCTATCTCTCTCTCTCACTCTATCGCCCTCACTCTATCTATCGCCCTCACTCTATCTATCACCCTCACTCTATCTATCACCCTCACTCTATCTATTGCCCTCACTATCGATCTGTTGCCCTCACTCTATCTGTCTATCGCCTTCACTCTATCTATCTTTCGCCCTCACTCTATCTATCGCACTCACTCTATCTATCTATCGCCCTCACTCTATATATCGCCCTCACTCTATCTATCTATCTATCTATCTATCTATCTATCTATCTATCTATCTATCTATCTATCTATCTATCTATCTATCTATCTATCTATCTATCTATCTATCTATCGCCCTCACTCTATCTATCTATCTCTCTATCGCCCTCACTCTCTCTATCGCCCTCACTCTATCTATCGCCCTCTATCTATCACCCTCACTCTATCGATCTATCGACCTCACTCTATCTATCAACATCACTCTATCCATTGTCCAGTTCGCGCAATATAAAACTTTATAAATAAATAAAATATCTATCTATCGCCCTCCCTCTATCTATCTGTCTATCGCCCTCACTCTATCTATCGCCCTCCCTCACTCTATCTATCGCCCTCCCTCTATCTATCTATCGCCCTCCCTCTATCTATCTATCTATCTATCGCCCTCCCACTATCACCCTCCCTGCTTCTATCTATTGCCCTCCCTCCCTTTATCTATTGCCCTCCCTCTATCTATCTATCGCACTCACTCTATCTATCGCATCACCACCGCATCACTCAGCACCCCCCTGATGCATCATCACTCAGGGATACCGCAACATCACTATGCGCTAACACAGCATCAATCTGTGCAACCATTCAACAACAACTGGTTCAAATATGTTCTCTCCATGTTTCAAGCTTTATTACAAATGTTACAAATGTCACAAACATATTCTTCACAAGTTATTTACACAAGTTTAAGCTATTGCCATTATAAATTACAATAACTTTTATTTAAGTATTAATTATTTTAAAAAAAAAATGCCTTTGTTATTTGTAATTTCAATACATCTAAGTCACATAAATACAGCACATATTGCATTACAAATGCTATAGGTGTCACATTTGCGAAAGCTAAAACTATTGGCATTGTAAATGACAAAGCTATTAATTTAGCTATTTTCAAAACCAACACATAAATACAAAATTTGTCATTTACAATACCAATAGCTCAAACTTTCCTAATGCGAGACCTATTGCATTGCAAATGCTTGTTTGATTAGGTCGTTGTTCTCGGCGTGCTTCCAGATCTCTGGGAAGGTAGCGGTCTCGAGGGAGAGATTGATGACGTTGCGCAGGTGGGGTGCGATGAAGCTGCTTGCTCTGTTGAAGGCGTGATGCGGGAATGGGTCTGACGGAGAGCCTGAGTGGATTGTGGGCATGGTCTTGATGGTGTCATCGATGCTCACGTCATGTTGTATTGAAAAAGTTCATGTTAATTTATCCATCATTAAGAGTACCATATTATCATTATTCCTTTAACACTAAGTGCCTTTCAGATTAAGCACTATATTACAAATGTGTAACTCAAAGAGAACTACATTGCATTTTATCTTGGAAATATGTGTACCTATCCATCACAAATATGGCTATGTAATGGCCTGGTCTATATGGCATACATTTATCTCAATTCCAAGAAAGACAAAGTGCTAATGCGCACAAAGTACATGTGTACACTTGGAAAAAGATTTAAAAACTTACAGATATCTATGTGAATAAATATTTTTATGTGGGTATGTAGAGAAATTTTAAGGGCTTTATTGCCTTACAAAGTTTACGTGTGCCTGCAAACTTGTGAGTTTGTAACTGTCCACAAACACTTTCTCTGCCGATCACCACTCGGGGAACAATTTAAGATACACTTCTAACAAGAGGTGGAATACATTTTATTTCCAGAGTGGGAATAGGAAGGAATTTCGGAGATGGCATAGATGAGATTACTCAACAGTGAAACATGTTTTTCAAATGTTACTTCTTCCACTTGCTTCACAATATTTCCAAACATTTAAACATGTTCAAGGAAAAATGGGATTCTCAAAAGAAAATGAAGAGTAAGGAAACCCTAGTGCTACTGTGCATAAAGTATATGTGTAGACTTAGAAAAGATTGACTAGCATGTAGATTTCTATGTGAGTACATTTACTGGACTTTAGAGCCCACGCTGCTTTGCCTGATTACCGCGCCAAGAGGCGCCGCCGCCATTCTCTCGCACCCGGAGGTGCATAAAGGTGCTCGCGGCTCCCGCTTCGCAGGAACCGCTTTACTGGACTTCAGAGCCCACACTGCTTTGCCTGATTACCCCGCCAGGAGGCGCCGCCGCCATTCTCTCGCGCCCGGAGGCGCATAAAGGTGCTTGCGGCTCCCTCTTAGCGGGCGCGGGCCAGGCCAAGGGCGGGCCTGTTTGAGCCCGTTAGAGACCGGATGAGGCCAGGCTCACTCACAAAAGCCAGTCATAATCAGAAGGTCATTTCAATTTGACATACGGTTGGTCTAGGGAAAAGTGTTATTAATTGGGAAGGTGGAATTTATTAAGTTGTTTTTTTGACCTCCCATCATTTCAGAAGCTTAGTGAGGATGAATTGGCGTGAGGGCAAGGGAAGATCTGCACAGCCCTCTGGCAGCGTGGTGGGGACTTTGGATCAGTTTTTAATTAGAGCCATCTCTGTCCTTGCTCAGGAGATAGCACTGACAGAGCGTCGTGAGTCTCTTGATCTACAAACAGCTAAACGATCCTCTCTGGGCGCCCTGGCTTGTGCTCGTACCCCTGATTGCTCCTTGGTTGCAGTTCCTGATTCTCCCGTCATAGTAAGTGACCCTGGATTGTCTCAAAATTAACCATCGGAAAAACAAGGCGGACAGGGAACACATAATATTACGCCATCTGTTGAACTGGTTGCGACGGTTACTGTAAATACCCGAAGCAGTCCACCCCCAAGTATTGCTACAAGATCTGGACCTCATGGTAAAACTAACTCCTCTGCCGTACCCTCAGACTCTTCACAAAAGAGGAAGCGGGGAGGGGGCCCACAGAGACAAACTGGCAAAAATTAAAAAGATTAATAAAAATGGAGAAACTGTAGCATCGCCATCTCTAACAACGGTGTTTTCACAGCCAAGTTTGCCACCGGACTCGACTTTAGATCTTCTAGGCGATTCCCCTGAAAAAGTCAATGATGTTATGTGGTCCAAATTGGGTAATTTAATTGCATCATCTCTGTCTCCAATAATGCATAGGCTCTCTAAAATTGAGGAAGGATTAACCGATTTTGAACTGAAGGTTATGAATAACCTTTCTAACCTAGAGGGTTTTTTAGCCTCTAGAAATAGGTTAATGGTTAATACATCTAATGAGCTAAGCAACGTGGTACTTGGGAACTCCATTCCTCCTAAATCTCTCGTAGCGAGGCAAATACCCTCAACATCGTCGGTACCTGGGATGAATGAGGATGTTGTGGGTAATCATGATGTTGGTTTAGTGCATGTGGGTGTTAAAAGGGTTGAGCAAGGGGTTAATCTTAGTGGCCCTACTCAGGCTAGCTTTTGTAGTCAGGAAGGGGAGGAAAGTGGTCCATGTGTGGGGACTGTGGGTGATGAAGCACCAAGCTTGATATCGGGGCCTCAGCGTCGAAAACCGCAGCAGACGTTTGAGGGTGTGGATAATAGTCTAGCCTTGGAGGGCTCTCAGGTCTTGCATCTTCCTCCAGCTGCTGCCCCTTTGGCAGTGATCTTGAGGAATATCCCAGTTTCACAGGAAGGACAGTTAGAAACTACAGATCAGCTGATGGCCAAAACTATGTAGTGGCTCACAACTAAATTGGAGCATGTCGGGGTTTGGGATTAGAACATCTGTAATCAGATGATCATGGCTAGATGTTATGCTTGGATAGGACATTCTAGGAAGGACTTGAGAGGGGACTGCATAGTTGCCAACTTTAATAACGAGCAGGTTGTGAGATTTCTGCTGGACCGTATAGGGAGTATTAATTTAGAGGATCATTTCAGTAAGATCTCTCTTTTGCCATTAGGGTTTTTTTATAGACGCCATTTTATTTGGAAAGGGTGGTCAACCGGATTTACCGGAGAGCACTGTAGGGTCCTACCAAGAGACCACCCTTTCTAAATCTAGTTAACAGATTTGCCACATTGTCCGGTCTAGATGGTTGTGATTGACTACAACCTCTAAGTCCCCCACTGTTGGAGAACATCATCGTTCGGTCTCCCTCTTCTCCTGCGATTAACTTGCCTACCCAGCTAGATACATTAAACTATGCAGGGAGGAGCATGAGTCAGATAACTAAAGCTAGGGAGGCTAGCACTGATAGTTGCAAGAAAGGGTCTGTCACAGAAGTTGAGACGGATCCTTCTAGCTATCCTCAGAACGAATGCCTCCATATAATGACATGGAATGTTGCTGGGGCTAGGCATAAACTGCAGGATGTAAATTGGCTTACAAGCATCCAACTCTGCGATGTGGTTTTATTACAAGAGACTTGGCTCACAGATAATTTCATCGTAAACGGGTTTAAGACGATTTCAACAAATGCTATCCCCTCAAAGGCAGGTAGGGCTATAAAAGGAGCGGACGTGAGGATAGGGGTAATATTTACACCTTTGAAGGAGTAAGATCATCCTCATATATTGATCACTTTATCACCTCAATAAGCCTTCGGTCCCTAATAGCTGAATTTTTTGTCTCCCCAAGTTTATTGAATGATCATCATCCTGTGCTGATAACCTTAAAATCTCCCTTTTTAAAACAACCGGAAGCAAGTACCCATGCTATGGATATAAAGACACAGGGCGAGAATGGGATCTCAATCAACTGGGCTGCCGTTGACCCAGAAGCTTTTACAAATAGGATCCTATTAAAAATTAATGATCATGTTTTAACCTGCCCTGATAATTCCTCAAATAGTATGGACATAGTTAAGGCTTTTTAAAGTATTTCTACTGCAATTTCTGATAATTTGCGAAAGAATCCTAAAACAGATGTTTCGCATTCCCCAAGATGGTTTGATAATCAATGCTCTAGATTAAATAGAGATTTAAAGTCTGCAATAAAAACATCTGGCGTAATATGGAGGAGGACAGTATCCTACGGAAGTCATATAAAGAAGCCCTTACCCGAAGAAACTCGGAGATTAGGGATAATGATTGGGAGAATCTGATCAAAGCTGCCGATCTTAAAGATTCGGCCCTTTTTTGGAAAACATTGGATCAACCTTTCTTTAAAGATGTCCAATCAGTAAAAATTGATATGGTAGTGACCCCAGCGGATTGGTTAATCCACTTTGAAGCAATTTTTTATGAAACTGATCAGGGTTTTTTAAATAAAGAGGATAAATCCGTCATAATCTTAAAAGACACCAAAATAGGGAGTATCAGTCAAGATGAAATTGTAACAGCCCTTAAGAATAGCGCTAGTGGCAAAGCGGCTGGCCCCGACGGAGTCCCAATTGATATATTTAAATCTAATATGGATTTTTGGGTACCCGTTGTGTACAAATTTTTTAATGCAACAATTGATGGGGTGGTACCTGCCACTTGGGCAGAGAGTCTGATAGTCCCCATTTTCAAAAAGTGGAATAGGAGTAGTGCCAATTGCTATTGCCCAATACCTTTGCTTGACTCTACTTCTAAAGTAATGGCAAGAATGCTGTTGGCCAGCCTAGAGCAATGGGTAGAAGAAAAGAACATCTTATCTGTAGCTCAGTATGGCTTCAGACGAGGTGTTGGGGAGGTCGAACAGTTTCTGGACTTAGAACTAATAGGGGAACTTTACCTGTTGCTTGTACTTGCTCCTGAGGGCCGGGCATTGCTCTGCTTCATCATCTTGGCCGGGCTTGGCTGCGCCGAGCCCCGCATTCCTGTGGCAGCACCTGTGGGCCGGGCTTTGCTCCGCTTACTCCTCCGGCCGGGCTTGGCACCGCCGGGCCCCTTCCACTCCTGTGACTACATCTCCCAGCAGCCCCACTAGCGGCCAGGGCGCTGCGGACGTCACACGGAAGCGTCAGGAGGCACATAAAGGCTCACTTGGTGCTGAGTCCGGGGGGAACTTTACCTGCTGCTTGTACTCGCTCCTGAGGGCCTGGCATTGCTCTGCTTCATCATCTTGGCCGGGCTTGGCTCCGCCGAGCCCCGCATTCCTGTGGCAGCACCTGTGGGCCGGGCTTTGCTCCGCTCGCTCCTCCGGCCGGGCTTGGCTCCGCCGGGCCCCCTCCACTCCTGTGACTACACCTCCCAGCAGCCCCACTAGCGGCCAGGACGCCGCAGACGTCACACGGAAGCACCAGGAGGAGCATGAAGGCTCCCTTGGTGCCGAGTCCGGGGGGAACTTTACCTGTTGCTTGTACTCACTCCTGAGGCCCGGGCATTGCTCTGCTTCATCATCTTGGCTGGGCTTGGCCCCGCCGAGCCCCGCATTCCTGTGGCAGCACTTGTGGGCCGGGCTTTGCTCCACTCGCTCCTCCGGCCGCGCTTGGCTCCGCCGGGCCCCTTCCACTCCTGTGACTACACCTCCCAGCAGCCCCACTAGCGGCCAGGACGCCGTGGACGTCACACGGAAGCGCCAGGACGCGCATAAAGGCTCCCTTGGTGCTTAGTCCGGGGGAACTTTACCTGTTGCTTGTACTCGCTCCTGAGGGCCGGGCATTGCCCTGCTTCATCATCTTGGCCAGGCTTGGCTCCGCCGAGCCCCGCATTCCTGTAGCAGCACCTGTGGGTCGGGCTTTACTCCGCTCGCTCCTCCGGCCAGGCTTGGCTCCGCCGGGCCCCTTCCACTCCTGTGACTACACCTCCCAGAAGCCCCACTAGAGGCCAGGACGCCGCAGACATCACACGGAAGCACCAGGAGGCGCATAAAGGATCCCTTGGAACCTCGTCCCGCGGGACGCGCACGGGAGCGTGCCGGGAGAAGACCGGGACAAGGGTGGGGCCGTCTGCAGCCGTCCTAGGCAGATCGAGGCAGGGCAGGGCCCCGCCCCTTACATGTGAGAACTTGAACCACCCATATCAAAAAAAAAAAGGTACTGTGCTCATTCGTCAAGTTGACTGTTCCCTGATACACAAGATGGTGTTGGGCCACCTTCGAGTTGTTGGATATTATCCCATTTACCAGGGAAAGTTGTAGCTAGCAATGGGTAAAAGGAAGGTAATGGAGGGGGGGGAGCCCTTGCCATTACAACAAAAAAAAGGAAGAAGTCAAAAAGTCGCTACATGCTGCCGCTAATGGTGTTATGTCAAGCCTCGAATCTATTGTTGAAGATTGTGAGGACATTCTATTGACGGCTCCTACCTTAAGAAATGTGGATAACCCTGATCCCCTGGTCGACGGTTTACTGCAGATAAAGAGCAAAGTGATCCTAGCTATTTTTTCTAAAAGATCAAAATCCAAGTGCTCAGTAGATGATATGCATTCTAACCCTGCTAGCCCCATTGAGGTAAATGTTACAGAGGCATTAAGAGGGGCAAACATGAGTGCTAATGCCGAACTTCCAGCTATATCAACTGGGAATATAGACAGGTCCTCGCAGGTGATTGCATGTGAAATGGGCATCACTTGTACTAATCGCTTTTCAGTGTTGGAATGGGAATCAAGGGAATTAAGTGAGGTCTTATCACAAGGGCTGGGGGGGACTGTGGAGGATGTGAATACTCGAGGTGAATGCTCCAGATGTTTGAATTTTAATAATTTAATCATGATGAAAATGGAAAGCCTGGTAAGGGATATATATCTATTATTAAGAAATTCATGATGGACTTTACAAAACGGGAGGAACTACACATAACAAACACTCTACACCCAGTGTTAGTGTCCAACCCGGTAAAAGGAAGCCCCTATCTTGCGATCGGCCCCACCAAACCAAACAGCAGGAGCGGCCCTATCTAAACCCAATACACGAACAGCCCCATTATGTGTCTCCAAAACTGTAGTAGAGTTCCGACCCAAAATCCCAGCTCATAACCCCCTAGCTAAAATACCCGCCAGGCAAAACACCTCGGGCTCATATGCCGAAGTAGCAAAATTGAGTGGGTCAATATCACAATGCAGGGTCCTGCAGGGGGATAATAAATATTATAGTGACATGGCTGAAACAACTAATTGGAGTAACAAACAGATAAACACACCATACAGATCCCCTTGTGGTATTGTCTACATGACCGGGGTCACCAAGCTTGGAGCTGCTAACACTTATGAGAACAGTGAATTCATACGCAATAAAGCCATTGCGCAGATCAGTCATTATGGAGGATATGTTTAATGTTAAAAGAATTTCCTTGCCTAGTTCATCAACAGACTGTATTGAGATATAGTTTGATAACACAGCAATTGCAGAGAACCTAGTAGCCCTACAGTATAGGACATGCCCCCCTAGGAATTGTAACATACAAATCAGACACGCACCTCTATGGTCTAAATCTAGGCCCGAGGACGCATCGGGTCTAAACAACATAGACTGACCATTAAAGGATAACTATCTGAATAGTGTAACACAAACACACAATATGTGGAAGCCCGAACGTCAGACCAATTTCACCACAAGCCTTATAGATAGGCTATAAAGAGTAATGATGAGGTTGTTCCTCGGGGGGAAGAAAGGTCTAATGAAGTGGTCAACGCTCAATATCCCCTAACAACAGCAGTTGGAAGACTAGCTTCAGAAGTAGTTCACACAGAGAGGGTTACAAACACAAACATGATTAAATTGCTTTCCTGGAACATAGCTGGGCGTCATAAAAATATGGCAAATCCAGAATGGAAAGAATTCATAGATACGTTCGACATCTGTATGTTCCAGGAAACATGGAGCATGTCTCCCCTATATAAATGCAGATATTCCACCCACTTTATTCCTGCAATTAGTTCAGGGAGAGGTCGCCCATCGGGAGGACTGCACGTATGGTTTAGTGTGGCTTTGAATTGGGCACTTACTGCGCATACTTTACAGTCGCAGGACATACTACATATCTCCACTAAGGGCTCCCATATTGGAAGCTCGATGGAGCTGTTTAATGTTTATGCTATAGGTTCCCCAGGAGGTCAAACTTCACCCACTATAGCCTTACTCGAGGTGGCGCTAGCAGGTATCCCCCCATTGCCTAGCATTATTGTAGGGGGAGATTTTAACTATACATATGAACCCTTAAGTAAAGAAGATCTCCTGGGACTTAACGAAGAGGATTCTAGACAGTCCATCCCGCCTCTAACCATAGCGCCAATCAGAAAATGGACGCCAAGAGCGATCCAAATAAATTCCCTAACACTAGAATATAACCTACGTACCCTGAACGGTAGGACAACCTCAGACCCAAATGGTATGATGACCTATAACAGATTTAGTTGTCCATCCCGTATTGATTACATTCTGCTCGATACCGGTTCCTGGAACAGACTAGTTGACATGGAAGTCAGACAGTCACAGGATAGCAATCATAATCCACTTTGCATGGAAATAAGATGGGGTAATGAGAGGGAAGCATTAAATGGCCCACTTATGATCACAAAAGAAGTAGTTCCATCTAATTGCAAACGCAGATTAAAGTGGAACAGGGTGATGTGCCAAGAAGATATTTTGATCCGTATTAAAGAACTAGTAGAGGCAGAAACTAGGGAACTCCTATCCCATACCTCCGCCCAGTCAACCGAACAAAGTCGGAATTTTATAGACTCCTACAAGAGTCTAATAGAGAAAATTGGTTAATTCTTCACTATAAGAGATACTAGTGGACCAAGGAAGAAGAATCCACCAAAAAGTGGCACCCTATGGTATACAACAGGTTGTAGGGAAAAGAGAAGGGCTATAGCAAACGCCATTAGGAGAAAGGACGCTATAGCAGTTAGGACGGCTAGAAGGGAATATAGCGATTGCATTAAAAGTGCAAAGAAGGACTGGGAGGAAGAATATTGGCAACAACTTAAGATCGCTGCCAGTTCGAAGAACTCTACCCTGTTTTGGAACTTGATAAACAAACTTGACAGGAGAGGAGTAGAGCCCCTCCCTAACCATATAACTGAGCAACAATGGCATTCCCATTTTTCAAATCTGTATTGTGGCGAAGATGATTTAGTTCAATTATGGAGGGTACAAAATGACTTTATTAATGAGGAACTTACACCTGTAGAACAATTTGTAGACCAAGAAGTTTCTGATGCTATCAGGAGCATAACCCCCCTCTAAAGCGGCAGGCCCGGATGGGTTACCGGGCGATCTATACATACATGACCCTAAGCTGTGGTCTGATTTTATTGCTCCTCTAATGAATAGAATCCTTCATGGATCCTTCATGGTCCCTGACTCGTGGAGGGGCACTGAAGTTGTTACTTTCCATAAGAAAGGCGATAGGGAGGACCCTGCCAACTACAGGCCGATTAGTTTAATCGACGCTGCTCAGAAAATAATTGGCAGGATCATTATAAATAGAGTAGGTATGTGGCTAGAGGAGGGGAATATACTGTCCCACTTCCAGGCGGGTTTCCGCCAGAATGTGGGTACTATGGACCAGGTTTTCAGGTTTTGGGCAATATACTAGAAATCAGTAACCATTATGAAGGGGAATTTATATCTGGCCTTCATAGACCTCAAAAGGGCCTTTCATTTGGTGCCTCGTGATAAACTCTGGAGGGTGCTGCTGGAAATGGGGTTCCCGCGTTACCTCCTGGAGTTTATAGTTAAACTTCACGAAGATAATTATGCTAGAATTAGATGGCGGAATCAGAGACAGCTAACAGGGAGGGTGCCTGTGGATAGGGGGGTACGCCAGGGCTGTGTGATGGCCCCGACATTGTTCTCCCTCTTTATCAATGGGGTGGTAGACCATTTGAGGGAGGACAATGCCGATGCCCCTGTCCTGGCGGGGGAGAAAACACCAACCCTCCTCTTCGCAGATGACACCCTCCTGTTGTCCAAAACCCCTTCGGGGCTGCAGAAACTACTGGACAGATTCAGTCTATTTTGCGATGAACGCAGGCTGACCATTAATACATCCAAAACCAAGTTAATGGTGCTGCCCCCTTCAAAAAAAGCAAAGAAAATTAATATCACCCTTAATGGGTCGCCTCTTGAGGTGGTGGAGGATTTTGACTACCTGGGAATCAGGATTAACAATAGAATGAAATGGAACTCCCATGTTGCCAAGATGCTGCTAAACCTCAAGAGAGTCTCGGGAGCCAGTCTGAGGAGTCAGCGTATGTCAGTCAGCAGGCCTATAGCCCGGGCTCTAGCTGTATATGAAGGGAAGGTGCTGTCCTCCGCAGTCTATGGGTTGGAACTGTGGGGCTGCGAAAATGTCACCGTTCTGGCTAGAGCAGAGAATAAGTTTATAAGGGACTTAGTTGCCGTTCCTATCTCAACCCCATTGAAGCCCCTTTTTCATGATATGGGCAAACGCTCCATTTTAGACATAGTACTCCTTCGCCCTGTGCTGTTCTGGGTGCGCCTGAGAAGGACCCCAGAACTAGCAAATTACGCCCTGGTGATGGACGAACTGATAGCCTTGAATAGTGCGAATAAGATCCAGTGGCTGATTCCACGTCTATACTGTATTCATTGTGTCGTACACATTGATGTTGCTCCTTTTTGGCTCTCCTGATTTTGCGGCCGGCCCCTGTGGTTGTAGGCCTGCGCTTGTACTGATCCGCGTATTTCAATAAAGGTTTTTAAAAAAAAAAAAAAGATCCAGTGGCTAAACAAATTGAGGCAAATGGTCATGAAGCTGGGATTGGCTGAATCCTGGACCTCACAGTCCCCTCCTCCAAAGCAAGTTGTTAAGAAAATCTACTGGGAGTGGGTACACACTGAGGAACAGAAGAGTACAAAATTGGAAGCTCTAACCACACAATTTTTGGAGCATAAGCCCACTAGGAGGTTTGAACCATTATTAGATTTCATCCAAATACCAAAAGACAGATCAATTTTTTTTAAAATGAGGTATGGGACACTACCCCTTAACAAATGTATTAGGGGATGGAAAGGAACACGGGTCTCAAATGGCACCTGTCCAAGCTCTCCATGTGAGACCGAATCCCTACCACACTTTCTGTTTGGTTGCAAAGCATACAAGAGGGCAAGATCGCGATGGTTGAAGCCAGTATGCAGGGAGTTGGGGGTTAGAGATTTTAGGGTCGCCCTCCGCATTCTCTTAACGGATACAACATCTTTATTTGTTGTATGCGGAGTTGCAAAGGACCTATCAAGTGCATGGCTCACTCGCACCAGATTGCTAAATACTAATAAAGTATAGATCCTGCATGTACAGAAATCCCATATGTATATTACCGTTGTTGCACTTTAGTACCGCTATCAGAGTTGTTTTAAAAGTGTAAATAATATTTTTATTGGTTTTTATCTTATGAATTGTACATTTTTATCATGTATGCCATTAACTTGAATGTTTGTACTTTTATGATATGATTATATCGAATAAAGTATTACAACAATAATAGGAAAATACACCTTCGCTAGGGAAGGATACTTGCACCTTTGCTTTGTAGATTTGTCAAGTGCATTTTATGGGAGACGTTGGGAGGGATGGGAGCCCCGGAGGATATTATTAGTTTCTTATCTAAAATCTATGCTCGTCTGTCCGCAAAGATACGTCATGGAATACATGGGGAATGCAAAAAGCACTTTAATATTACACATGGAATAAGACAAGGCTGAACACTTGCACCTCTTCTGTTTTCACTTCATATAAATGGCGTTGATATTTTACTACAGAATTTGGGGGTAGATGTCCCAATGATTGGTAAGCGGGCAACACTCCTATTATTGTACGTCGATGATGCTGTCCTAATTTCAAGGACAGCGAACGGATTACAGTCCCTGATGGACAATTTTACTAGATTTATGACGGAAAACATTTAAAAATTAACCTGAGTAAGACTTTGGTTATGTCCTGCGGTAAAAAGAATATTAAAACAAAATCACATTATATTAACGCGACATTAATAGAGAGAACGTTTACATGTTCTTACTTAGGGATTCCTTTTAACAGTAAAGGTACTTGGAATACACATATAACTCTATGCAAGTTGAAATTTGTGAAATTGGGGGAGGCTATTTTTAGATTCTCCCCAAAAAATTGGTAAAAAACCTGTACGGGAGATTCTCAAGCTATACGGAGCAAAGTGCATCACCGGGGAGCACTATGGGGCCAGACGGATACTTTGCCATTACAAATTCTTGCAAACAACTTTTTAAGACGTTTGTTAGCCGTACCGGCCTCTACCCCTTTCATTATCTTGCATAGAGAAACTGGAACACCATATATACACAATTTGATTACCATAGCCGCCTTAAATTTGTGGCACCATATGTGGACTAGGGAAGAAACTCGCTTTACGAGGGATATTATTTTAGACTGTTTGTCCCCAGACCGATGCAAGAAAATACCTTGGTTAAGTATATTAGTGGTCTCTTAGAAGAATGCAACTTTCCCCTGAATGGAAATCAACCTGAAGACATACAACACATCAGTAAGGTTGATTTGAAAAGGAGTCTCCTGAATGTTAGGACAGCCTTAAGAGATGAGGTTTCAGGTTCTAAGAAAATTGGTATATCTTATCTTAAGGGACCAATCGCCATGGGTCTGCAGCCATACCTCGTTTTTATAACTAATGTACAGCATAGATTCTACCTAATCAGATACGGATGAATACATTACACCATCTTTTTGCTTTTCCTAAAAGGGGCAAGTGGTGTGCTAATCTTCCAAACTGCCCGTGTGATGGTAGATCCAAACAAAGCACCCTTCACTTTTGACTCTTTTGTAATTTGTATATAGAAATTAGAAAAATGTATCTCCGTCCAATTTTTAAAGATAATTGCCTGTAATCCTATAAAACTTCTTTTAATTATTTACGGAATTTGGAAAGAATACCAGTCTGCAATGCAGTAATTTGTTAAATAATGTCAGCAAAAAAACAAAGGAATGACCTTGTTCACTTAGAAAAATTGAACTAAGAATTACTATAGGTATACATGTATAATGATTGTGCTTATTTTAATTATGTTAAGATAATGTTTCTTTTGCATAGTCTTGGTTATAAATGGATTTTATTGTATTTCATAGAATGCTTTTACGGACATTTTGTATGATCCGAATAAAGCTTGATTTGATTGATTGATTGAGTACATAATTCTGTGTGGGTGGATAGAGAAATTTCCAGGGCGTATTTGCTCTACTTGCAGATTTGTCACCTTTTGAATAAATTCCCCCAATAGTCATGAGACAAGGTGTGGGTGCATGGCTGTTTTTACCAAGAACTTCTCAAGGAACCAGCGAGCAAAGTGACTTTCCATTCTCCCTTCTGAGTTCAAATGGTAATGCTACGCAAAAGTGTAGAGGGACACCCAACTCACCACTTTGCAGATGTGTGCTATGGGAACTCCTGTTGCCATTGCAGAAGTACAAAACTTGCTCTGGTGGAATGAGCTTGAATACTTTCTGATGGCTCTTTGTTAGCCAGAGCACTGCACATTGTAATTCATAGGGTTATCCATCTTGATAATGTCCTCTCATGCACTTTTTTGCCTTTCACCTTCTCCATATAGCCCACAAACAGCTGATCATCTAGCCTTAACTCGCATGTTCTGTCCACATAGAAGCTAACTGCTCTCTTATGATCAAGACGATGCAGTCTCTGTTCTTACTTGGTTGCCTGTGGATGAGTGAAGAAGGTTGGGAGTCTGTTTGGCAGGAAGGCAGCCTTGGTTTTAACACCAATCTGTTAGGACTGAAAGAAATGAATATATGTTTGACACTAAACGCTTGCAACTTGCTAACACGTCTAGCTGGTGTGTTAGTGATCAGGAAGACTGCCTTAAATGTGAGTAACGTAAAGGACAACTATGTAATAGTTCAAAAGGGGAAAATAAAAGAAACACGAGAACCAAGTTGTAGCCCCATTGAGGCATCCTAAAAGTTATTGGTGGAAACTTGTTAATTGTCCCTTTAGGAACCTCATAACTATGGATGGTTTGAAAAGGGACAGCCGGTCAGGTAAACAAAGAAAAGCCGAAAAGTCTGATAAGTGAGCTTTAGCAGTACCCACTGCGCCCCACTGCTGAGCTAGTGAAAGGACAATCCTAAGATGTTAGACAGATGAACCTGAAGAGGGTCTACTAAGCTGTCTACATATCAATTGGTAAATGAATTCCATCTGCCTCAGTACACTATCTTGGGGACATGACTGTGGGCACACAAATTAATATCCACACCTTCAGAAGGTAAATAAAGAGATCTCATGTTGCCCGTTAAATCTCTAGAAATACAGGTGGAGGCTTTAGCAGTTGGGATGAAGAACCCGCCATGTGTCTGCAACAAGAGGTCTACTCTGTGAGGGAGACAGAGCGGAGGGCACAGGGAGAAGCGAATAAGGTCTACATTTTACACCCTTTGTGGCAAATCTGGGGGCAATGAGGATTACTTGGGCCTGATCAAGAAAACTTTTCCTTAGAATTCGAGCAATCAAGGGAATGGAAGGAAACACATAATGAAGCGAAAAGTTCAACTTCAACTGAAACACATCCCCCAATGCTCCCTGCATTGGAAACTAGAGGTCACAGAATTTCAGGAATTGAGCGTTCTCGTGAGTGGCACACAGGTCAATATCAGGAGTCCTCCAGAGCTGGAATATGTCCTGGATTACTTCCGATTCCAGATGCCACTTGTGGTTGGCAAGATGAATCTTACTGAAACTATCCACTAGCACATTGAGCATACCTGCAAGGTGATGTGCCACCAGGCAAATCTAATGTTCCTGAACCCAAGACTAGAGTCTCAGAGCTTCTTGGTAGAGAAGTATGACCCTACTCACCCCTGCTTGATGATATACTACATAGTTTATTGTCCATCAAGATCTGAAAACACTGATCACTGAGGGAAGTGAGGAAGACCTTGAGTGCCAAAATTATGACCTGTAATTCCTAGAGGTTAATGAGCAATCTCCGTTCATCTAGGGACCAGGGGCTTCTGATCTCACATTCTTCCAGATATATTACCCACTCTAGAGTGGAGGCATCAGTGATACCTGTTGCCACCGGAGGGATAGAGTGAAATGGACTTACTTGGGATAGATTGCTGTCCATCCTCTACCACTGTAAGGCCACTAAAGTGTTATAAAATGTGCTTGAACCACTGCCTGCAAAGACATCATTGGAGTGCCCTCATGTGTCAGCATGCATAGGTGACCAGAAGGATGAAGGAGGATTGCAGATCGAAGAGGCATAAGACCATCAGGACTGGAACAATCACTCCATTTTGAAACATCACAATCATAGCCTGGATGTTGTGAACCTTCTGAGAAGAAGGGAAGGCTCATTTTGCAATGGTATGCCATCCCGTCCCTTCCAATTTATCACGTCTTCAAGCAAAGCATTGCTGCAAGATACCTTGCTGCGCTGCACAAAAGGGAGAGAGCAGGAATGTGCCATATTTAACATTATTTGGCATATTCCTGTCCTCTGTTTGTGATGGCGCAACATGTACTGCTTGCACCAGAGCAGGCACCCTTGCACAGGGGTGCAGTATTGTTTTTGTGCAGGAAGGGTCATCTTCCTGCACAAACACAACGCTGAAAGACACTTCCCTCAACTAAGTGTGTTGCAGAATGCCAAACACTTAGAAAGCGGAAACAATGAAAATATATAGACACATTTCTCCTCGCTGTACCTCCCCTGGGAAGGTGTAGAATGTTGACACATTCCCAGATTTATTCGGAGAATGCACCAAAATCAATGGATGGATGCATAGAAATATCCATGCTTCACCTATGGAACGCCTTGTCAGGGCAGAGTAGCGCAAGGCAATGACTTGCGCAGCCTTTTGTTAATCCAGCCAGGCTTGGTAAATCTCATTCTAGGTTTTGTGTAGCCCTGCACTGCCTTGCGCGGGTAAAGGGCAATGCAAAACATTGATAAATATGCCTCTGGATGCACTGTAATGTAACTAGGGGAGACGTAGAATTGTTGATGGAAAAGTTCATATTGACCGACAACTTGTCAGTTGTGTGCAAATGGTAGGACACATCCCTGGTGAGTTGGCTTTTAGGAGCCAGTTATCCCGGTAAAGGAATTCTGGAATTAATTGTCATCTGTGATGGTCTGAATCTACCACCACCACCTTTGTGAAGACTGTAGGAGCAAAGTGAGGTCAAATGGGAGAACAGCAAACTAATAGTGTTCGGATCGGACCGTGATGCCTAGAAAATTCCTGTGTATCTGCAGGATAGGAAGGTGGAAGTAGATATCTTGCAGGTCAACAGACACAATCTAGACTTCCATTTCCAGTGCTAGAAGAACCAGAGCTAGGGACAGGATCACTAGCCCCTCTCCTGCTCTGGAACACACTCCAGAGTACCCATTACTAGTAAGGTCGGAACCTCTTGCTGAAGGACAGTCAGATGGTCTGGCAGGAGTACTGGTAACTGGAAGAGATGGTTGAGGGTTCTGCTGGAAGGGTAGGGCATACCCCTTCCCACAATCTACAAGACCGTCTGGAATCCTCAAAACTTGTGAAAGGTCTGAAGTCCTCCAAACGTGTGAAAATGGGATGTCTGTCCCCAAAATGACTGTGTGTGTTCGGACAAGGGTAACTATGGCTGTTTCCCTGTAGTGGTTGGGGAAGAAGAGGAGGAAGGAGAAAGGGGTAGAGCATCTGCTCTTCCCTTGCTTTGTCCTCTCTACTATTTGTAGAGGGAAGATCCCCTGTTGTTGGGGCTGCTGTTGGGTGTATTGCTGATGGTCCCAAAAGTAAATCCCCTGCTGAAACCTCAGATTATGTTGTGGGAAAGGCACCAGGTGTTAGCTTGGGTAGAGAGACAAAATATCGAAATAAAAATATTGAGATACAATAATATTGATGTTTTAATTTCGATGGTACAGAATATCGAAGTGCAAAATATCGACAGACAGAATATCGTTTTTAAGGTATGTATGTTACTAATATCGAAATTTACTAATATCGAAATTTTATTTAGTGTTATGTATTTTATTATGTTGTTTATATGTTTGTTAAATATGTTTTTTAATGTATGTTTTGAAATTAGTAATTTTGTTTACATTTTGCGTTTTAGTATCAGAGCGGGTTATGGGTTTATAGGGGAATAGGGTGGGAAGTAATTTAATAATAATGAATTAATTAATAATTTAAAAAAAAATAGTTGTAATTAATAATTAATTGGTAATTAATTATTATTAATTAGTTAATTGAATTAATTACAGTTAATATTGTAGTATATACCATTGTTTGTTATTGTTAATTAATAATTAATTGTTAATTAATTATTATTAATTAGTTAATTTAATTAATTAGAGTTAATGTGCTAATATATTTATTTTTTATTATTGTTAATTAATAATTAATTGTTAATTAGTTATTATTAATTAGTTAATTTAATTAATTAGAGTTAATGTGCTGATATATTTAATTTTGTGTTATTGTTAATTAATAATTAATTGTTAATTAATTATTATTAATTAGTTAATTAAATTAAATATAGTTAATGTTCTAATATAAATAATATTTTGTTATTGTTAATTAATAATTATTTGGTAATTAATTATTATTAAGTGATTAAATGATGTGATTTATTTATGTGTAGTGGGTTGTGTGTTTATAGGGGAATAGGGTGTTATATAATTAAATGTAACTAATTAAAGAGATTGTATTTATTTATTTGTATTTATTGTTAATAAAATGGTAATTAATATGTGTTAATTAGGTCATTTATAATTGCATCAATTTAATAATATTAATTGTTATTAATTGATTAATTGATATTTATATTAATTGTGTTTTTGTATGTGTAGTTTGTTGTGTGTTAAAGGGGGAGTAGTGTGGGAAGTAATTTTTACCCCCATGCTATCCAACGCTTTCTCTACTGTTGCACCCTCTGGAGTGGGAATAGTAATTTTTTACCCTACGCTATCCCAACGCTTTCCCTACTGTTGCACCCTTTGGAGTGGGAATAGTAATTTTTACCCCTACGCTATAAAACGCTTTCCCTACTGTTGCACCCTCTGGAGTGGGAATAGTAATTTTTACCCCTACGCTATCCAACGCTTTCCCTACTGTTCCACCCTCTGGAGTGGGAATAGTAATTTTTACCCCTACGCTATCCAACGCTTTCCCTACTGTTCCACCCTCTGGAGTGTGAATAGTAATTTTTACCCCTACGCTATCCAACGCTTTCCCTACTGTTGCACCCTCTGGAGTGGAAATAGTAATTTTTATCCCTACGCTATCCAACGCTTTTCCTACTGTTGCAATATGTGGTGTAAGTATATATATTCATTTATATGTAGAGTTTTTAATTTATTTTAAACGTATATGTATTAGTTATTATTTTTTAAATATGTTTTAATGTTTTTATTTAATATTTGAAAAATTATATGTATTTTTAAAAAATGTTTACATTATTATTAATACATTTAAAAAAACGATATTTGTAATTTCGATATTTTTGTACTAAGATATTTTTTTTCGCTATTTTTGTACTTACCTTTATGAAGATATAACTCCGATATTTGTGATGTCAATATTTTTGTGTCGATATTTTTGTATGTAGATATTTTGTCTGTCGATATTATGTCAGATTCGCGACATTGAATGTGGCAAAGTCAGGGTTGTGGAGACTTACTTCTTGAAGTATGTCGGAGAGACTCATGCCTCTTCTATAATTTTTTCTTTTTTCTTTGGTGACTTTGATGAAGATGGCTACTGCAGCAACTTCAATCACTGTCTCGATTTTGACGTCCCCAATGCTTGTCTTG
Source organism: Lissotriton helveticus (assembly GCF_964261635.1). Classification (NCBI taxonomy): domain Eukaryota; kingdom Metazoa; phylum Chordata; class Amphibia; order Caudata; family Salamandridae; genus Lissotriton; species Lissotriton helveticus. The sequence goes on along the minus strand of NC_136069.1, from coordinate 1,374,245,104 downwards.
TGCTAGGCCATAAACATCTTGGCCTCTTGTTCTTTAATCACCTTTGTATGCATACACTGACATGATTTGCAGGCCTGCGGGTCGTGGTCAAATCCCAGGCACCAAAGGCACATGTTGCAGGATTTCTGATGGAGATTTGGCCATTACAATCTCTGTATGGTTTAAAGCCATACCGCTCGGCTGGTATCATCGTGAGGTAACTGTAACCAAACTTTTTATATTTTTTAAGAAATCGCCCATGACATCAAGACTCCTGAGAAGAGTTTGGAGTGCTCCAGAATGTGCAGGTGTAGCACAAAGAAGGAAACTGATGTCAGCACTCCTAAAGGTGAATTTTATGGCTCTAATGACTTCGCAGTGATGCCATGTATGGCAATGAAGTGGAGCCAGCACATTATATTTGCATAGGAGAGCTATTGAAGAGTTTCCCGATCCTGATTGGCACTGGGGATATTCAAAAAGATGAGGAATTTGCAGGTAGAAGTATCCATCAGAAAGTAAAGATCTGTGAGATGTTGTCAGAGTTAAGAGCATGAGAGAGACAGAGGAGTAAGTTGAGTGAGTAGAGAAGATAATGAGGAAGAATGAGTGAAGAAATGTATAAACTAACAAGGATTAAATGAGGTGAGTGAGGAAAGTGACATAATGAGCAATCAGTTAGTTATAGTTAGTGAATAACTGTGTAAGTGAGGAGTATGTTACAAAATGGCCCCAGGTTATTTGTCACTGACAAACAGCTCTATTTTGTAACCAGCAGCACTTTGAAGTTTGAGTGAAGTCAGCAACCATACAAGTATCAGAATCCAGACAAAATGGACTCATGCTATACATATTAGGCCTTTGGCTCTAATCCGTCCCCAAATGGCCATTATAATACCACTTTCAATAATTTTGTTTCTGGTGCACTCAATATAGGCAATAATTTATGACCGAAAGGATTTTAGCTCTGGGAATGGTCAATGTAGATTAGAAGCATAAAAAGATAGAGGTATTCACAGATCTTCAATAGCACTGGATATCAGATTATCAGCAACAGAGCAGCACAGGGGAAACAGCATTCTTGCTCCTCTGAGGAAGAGCAACCCAAACATACTTTTTATTGCTGATGAAAAAACAACATGAAATGTATAAGGGGTGAAGAATTTGATTAAATGCTCATAAGACAGCACATGCCATACTTAAATTCAAGGTTTAAAGACCTAAAGGATCAATATCTGATAAGGTACTTTAGAGGGCGGATTTGGGTGCTAGGTAGGAAGCTATTTGTAGAAAAGCTAATTTGGGGCTTTCACTCTACCATTTTTGATTATTTCTCATAAAGCAAGCCCACCATTGTTTTCAGTGTAAACAATATTCTGGAGACAACCACAGACCTATAATTACCAGCATCTTGAATTGCAATAATCAGTACTCACTTCTTAGTGCTCCCAGGGAAAGTGTAAAAATCACCTTATGATTATTATTTAGACATCTCACAACTTGTGGCAGGCAAAGAAAACATTCTCTGAAATAACACGAAAAAATTGGAGGGTCTACGAGACCAGAGGCTGAGTCCGTAAGATCCTTACTAAGATGCCACACTTGTTGGATTGCACAAGATCAGTCCAAATGGTCACATGACACTAGCTGTGTAGTCGATGTCCTATCCGACCACCCACTTGGCGGAGCCTCGTCATATAGGACAACTGGAACCAGGGTAGTGCGTCAAGGCCCAGATGAATTGGCCATAGAGCCCACACTTCTGGTTCGAACGGTGAGAGTGTCCATGCCACTATATGGTACTGGTCGTGTGCAGTGCAAACAAAAGAGTGAGTGAGTGATGTTAAAATGGCGTACCTGGCAAAAAAATTTTTTATTAATATTCACCAGGACGTCAGGTTAAAAACAGGTGTAGAACAGTGTGAAAAAATCACTGTTGCTTAGCTATGTTGTAAAGGCGGCCAACATGTTTCTGCCAACTGGTGTGACTACACCGGCATTCTTCAGGGCCTTATAGATAAGCTGTTGCTACTGCATGAAAACACGCTAATGTTTTCTTATAAAGTGAAGAAGACAGACCTAGAATCCTCAAAAGACTGTCAAACTACTCGTGTGGTCACAATGACCATCCTACCGTATCCCCTTGTGCGAATATCTCGAAGGTGGATACACTCCTGTAAAAGAAACAGAAAAGACAAAACTATTTTGTGTTCATTACACTATGCAAACTAAAAATGTCATAAGGACCAAAAAGAAGCTCAGCAAGACTAGTCCCTATTAGAACAGTCAGTAAATATTATTTAGGTTACCAGAAAAGTAAACCATAGCCATTGCTACATGTAATTCAACAAAAATAAAGTAAACACGACTTACCCATCAGTATGTGGGAGTCAAACCTCACCTCACCCGGCAACGGCTCGGAGAATGAGGCCCCGCTCTAAGCACAAAAAACATATATAAATATATAAGCCTAAATGACTCAGAGGGCTTAAATAGTGTCCTGAGTCAAAACTATGTTTTAAAGGGTTTGTGCATATATAAAACTGGTTGTTAAATTGCCCACCAAGATCCAGAGTCCCATGGAGAGCAATGTAAGGCTGGTGAATTTGAGACTAATATAACAAAACTAAACTGACTGAAAAGATCCTATGTGAAAACATATTCTTCATTAGTGACAATTGTCATATGGAAATGTACCGTGGTATGTCTAATCCACCATACAATTAAAGGTTTTTGGGCTGTAAGAAACAACCATGGCCAATGTCTGCAACTAAGGCTTGATTGCAATGTTTAGGCATATTACAAGTCCTTACTCATTTGTAAATTCTGGTTCTTACAAAAGCAGGTCAAACTCTTCAAAGCTCAGTCGCTAAACAAGGCTCCTACACCAATTCTAGCACAGCGCGACGCTCCTGCTTACCTCTCCGTCGGTACCTCTCGGCTGAATGCGAAGCCGAAGGGGAGGCGACGACGAGAGGCGAGGCGCGAGGTTATATACCTGCTCTGATTGGAGCAATTTTCGTAATAACCGACAGCTGCTCTACAATTGGCAATGCTGATCTACGAGCGTCTGATACAACGCGCATGCGCACCACGATGCGTGCAGACCCTGGGGCATGCGCAGAGGCATGCCACGAGTGAAAACACCGCTCGGTCGCGCATGCGCGGCTGGTTTTTCACAGTTTCTGACGGGAGAAGTGGCTCAAAAGTAGAGCGTGGTCGCTCGTCAGGCTGGACATTATTCTAAAACCACCCGTAAAGCCTACCGTGGAGGCAAGGAAACACTCTAGATGTCATAATGTCGTCTACATAGTCTGGAGACTTAATGGAGGCACTGTGTGAGTACAACTGGACAAAGAGAATAACATCGCCTCGTATTCATGGCAATTATTACAAAAAAAGGCTCTTGTCTAAAGGACGTTATGAAGTCTGTGACACGCCCAGGTTAAATGAGTTGTTTGGAAACAACACAGGGCTAATTTGCAAAGTATAGAGACCGTGTAGGGGTGAAAGGTGAGAACTACCCTAACACTGAGGCGAGGAAAAGCTCTAGATCTAATAGTGTCAAGTCCATAGTCAGGAGACTTAATGGAGGCACTGTGTGAGTACAACAGGACAAAGAGAATGACTTCGCCTCATGTTTATGGCAATTATTAAAACAGTCTCTTGTATAAAGGGCGTAATAAAGTTTGTAACACGCCCGAGTTAAATACGTTGTTTGGAATTAACACAGTGCTAATTGCAAAGTATAGAGGCCGTGTAGGGGTAAAAGGTGAGAACTACCCTAACACTGATGTTGGTCAAGTGGCCAAGTATGAGCCACCAGGGATACAATCTGACCACTATAGACCATGAGTTTAGCTCCTTGATAGACAGGACGAACACTTCATGGGTGGCTACAGGAGTAGAGCACCCGCGAAGTACATACTAACCCCCAGACTGATACCAATGGGATCAAGATCATGTATTCCCAATGTCTGTGGAAAATGGTTTTGGTCAATGGAGGGGATGGTGAACAAACTGTTGTATTTTGGTTAAAGATGTATAGAAATTACAACTCCCAAGGGCTTTCATGGAAAGTCAAGGATGGTCATATGGAGACCCAAGGAATGTTGTCGTTCAACCCTGATATATCAGTCTTCATTTTGAAGATCCAGCGTTGTTCCTTCAAAAATAGAAATCGTGAGACATCAGTTATGTGCGCTGGGATGAAGGGTTGTTCTAATACCACCCACCTCAGGTCATCTGCTTTGTGCTTTTTGGTCAAAAAGTGGTTCGTCAGGCAGGTGGACTGTTTGTTGCACCTTATCGTGCTCTTGTGCTCGCCGATACGTAGCTTAACTTTTCTAGTGGTATGTCCGATGTAAGCCAGACCACACGGGCATGTGATCATATAGATCAATCGCTCAGAGTTGCAGTTCGTGTGGTTAATCAATTTCCATGGCCTCGATGTACCGATGTCTATGGAAAGGGTCTTCCGGGTCTGCGGGCAAGCCGTACAGCTACCGCATGGGTAGTGCCCCTGTACCGGAGTAGTATTCCAGATGGTGTCCAAAGTGGTAGTAGTCTCTCTCCTCCGTGCCCTTGGTCTCGTGTGAACCAGACTGTCTCTGATACTGGGTCCACGTTTAAAGGCAAACAAAGGCCTGGATATTGCACCAGAAGCAGTGTTGAGCATTTTCCAGTGCTTCAGTACTATTTTCTTCACTGTGTTTGATCGAGTACTGAAGGTGTGTACCATTGTAATCCTATCAGTTGGTGTTCTTTTTTGCTGATGTTCAATTAGTGCCTCTCGGTTATTATTGAAGGCTCTTTTGTGCGCCTTACGTATCAGATGATTAGGATAATGCCGTTCCTTCAGGTTCCGTGATAACTCTTTTGCGTGTTGTTCGTACAAGCGATTGGAGGAACAGTTTCGCCGAATCCTCAAAAATTGACCCACCGGCAGGTTGTCACGTAATGATTGTGGATGGAAACTCCGGTAAGACAGCAAGGAGTTTCGAGCCATGGGTTTCTTATATAATCGACTCTGCAGGCCGTTCTCTTCCGGAAAAATGAGAAGATCTAAAAATGGAAGTTGCTCCTTGCTGTACTCAACTGTAAATCGGAGATATTGATTTCTTGAATTCAACCACGTATGGAAGTCATTAACCTCTGAAACAGTGCCTCTCCATATGACAATGATGTCGTCTATATATCTGCGCCACAGCAACACCTGATGAAAATAAGGGTTGCTGTGGTTAAGGATATGTTGTTGCTCAAATTGATGCATATATAGATTTGCCAAACTAGGGGCAAAGACACTCCCCATTGAGGTCCCGGAGACTTGGAGATAGAGGTCATCTTGATATTGGAAATAATTCTCCATCATAGCCAGTCTGGCGCACTCCATGATGAAAGGTATTGGAGTAATAGTATCCGGAGGGTTAGATTCAAGTAATTGCCTGATGCAGTCCAGAGTTTCTTGCTGAGGGATACATGTATAGAGGGATTCCACGTCGAAACTCACCAATAGGTCGGTCTCAACGTTGAACTCGGTCTCTGCAAGTAATCGTAGTACGTCACCAGTGTCCTGCAGATACGTGGGTGTCTCTCTCACTAGTGGTTTAAGAAAAACATCCACGAAAGTGGATAGTGGCTCAAGTAGAGACCCGATCCCCGATATGATTGGACGACCCGGAGGGGGTCTCTTCTCCTTATGTATTTTCGGGAGGCAGTAAAAGTAAGGGACCACCGGATGTGTCGTGGTCAGATACCTAGCCTCCTGAGGTGTGATCCAGCCCTCGCAAGATGCTTCCTCGACAAGACTTCTTATCTCATTGGAGATTCTCATAGTGGGGTCCTCCGTTAGTCGACGATAGGATTTGGAATCGTCCAGTTGACGTATGCACTCACTATGGTAAGTGTCAGTGTCCTGGATGACAATAGCACCGCCCTTGTCGGCGGGCTTGATTGTAATGTTGGTGTCTTTGGACAAGGTGATGAGTGCCATCCTTTCTGTTCTTGTCATGTTGGAAAACGATTCTTTGTTCGTTTGGTCCATGTTCATGATATCATGAGTGACTGCCTGCTCGAAAGCAATGACCCTCGCTGGCACTTGATGGTTGAGAGGCGTATATGTAGATTTCGGTCTGAGACCAGTGTTCCGATCAGAAAGGTCCTCCAAATCTATATTTTCATTGGCTGATTTGAAGAAAAAATGTAAACGGACCTTCCTGAAAAAAGATTCCAATTCGCATCTCAGATTGAAGGGATCTCCTTCATTAGTTGGAACAAATCCTAGTCCTTTATTAAGGACTTGAATTTCGGTGGATGTAAATATTCGGTTGCTCAGGTTTACCACTAGATCACTAGTCTCTTCTAGGATTGTGCTCCTCTGTTGTTCGCAGTCTCCGGGGCCCAATTCACTGACTGTTGGCCTCTTCTTTTCCCGCGGCTTCTGCCTCGGCCCTGCCACAAAAAAGACTGGTCATAGTGGAAGTTTGGGTTGGGTGGGTAGTTAGGCATTTGATGGCCCATAGGGGGTCCCATAGGTGGTTGAGGATAACCCCAAGGTGCGGGCGGCCACCAGGGCCCTGGATTAGGGTAGTATTGAGCCCCTCGCCCTCTGTTGGATCTTCTCTGGGGACCCCTTCCTCTCCCTCGATTAGGTGTACCTCTGTTTGAATCACCTTGGTCACTTGACCCTGAATCTGAACCGGTGGAAGAGTAATTGGACCCATATCTCTTCCCTCCCGAATTATATACGGGGGCTACATAGGAGTCACTGATGTAGGGGTATGTGGTTTCCATTGAGAAACGTGCTAGATCTTTTTTAAATTTTTCAATTTTGGTCAAGAGGATGTTATCATAATATTCTTTATTAGTTTTGTTAGTCTCTTCCAAGTTCTTTTTGAATGGTACTGACCGAATTGCTGCATTAATTTGGCCCTCAAGAACTTGGATTTCAATCAATAAAGCATCGGCTGTCTTCTTAGCAGTTTTGATAATCAAGATAAGCCAATCGCGTGTACAGCGCCACGCAATGAGCGCCCAATCCCTTAAGAACCCCTTGTCTGTTAGAAAGAGGCGTGGTGTGTTGGTAACTATCAGGCCTGATGGTGCACACTTGCCATGCAAGTATTCATTCATAATTACTCCATGTATTGTGGTGCGGGAATGATTTTTCTTCATATTTAATAGAGTCACCCAATCATCCTCAGTTGTAGTGGCGGTAGTGGCAGATGTTGAGGCCAAACCATCCAGGATGCTGGGGTTCTCAGTCAGGAGTGTGTTGAGATCCTCGTCATCAAACGCCAACCCTCCAAAGTCAGCCATGGTAAACGATCAAGGTGTGGCAAAACAAATCAACCAGTGAGCAGAACAAGACAACAACAATGGCGTGTTGTCAACAAAATAGACCCGCAGCGAAAGCTGCTCAATACAGAAAAAAACAAGTTGGGAAGGGTCAAGGGGATTAATATTTATAGACCCTCCAAATTCAAACACCCCTATCAAGACTATGAAATAACACGAAAAAATTGGAGGGTCTACGAGACCAGAGGCTGAGTCCGTAAGATCCTTACTAAGATGCCACACTTGTTGGATTGCACAAGATCAGTCCAAATGGTCACATGACACTAGCTGTGTAGTCGATGTCCTATCCGACCACCCACTTGGCGGAGCCTCGTCATATAGGACAACTGGAACCAGGGTAAAACATTCTCCCCTGGAAAAAATATACCTGAGAGAAAAAGTTAGCTCTTTCGCTCTGATTGCTATATGTCTTTTAAGTCAAAACAGTTTATGATCTGTGATGAGATAGTGGCACGAAGGAGATGTGATCTTGGTGTGATGAACACCTAGTCAAACTGTTTGAATTTATATCAGGAAAAAACTTGTGTTGGCAACTATTAAGTACAAATTACCTAGAAATAAAGGGTGTATTAAGTGACTGCAGCAACCTGATAACTGAATGCCCTCATTATAGGTGATTATGAAAGTATGTAGTAAATGGACAAATTGCTAAGAAGTATAAAAAAAAGAAAGCTGCAGGGGGCACTATGTGATGCTCAGGATTTAAGTTAATATGAGTATTAGTACTATTAAAAATTGCACACCCTAAAGAAGGGGTTATAGTAACACATAACAATAAAGATGTGTTGGGTTTAGTTTTTAAATCATTAAGCACTTAGGAAAGATGAATGTATCGTGAACATAATTTTTTGTAAATTGACTGGGAACTAATCTAAAAGTTGTGTCAGTAAATGTGATACAGAAAAAATTCCCTGAGTAACACACAAGAAACTAAATTAAAAATTAGATGTTACTACTATAACTTTCATATAAATACAATGTTGAAAATATTCATTTAATAACAATAGTGTTATGGTTATTTATACTCCCCTTCAGAATTATGCATTTCAAGTTTTGGATCCTATTATGAAAAAACCCTCTGTTAATCAGTTAACATCCCATTTGAAAAATTGGTGAGATTTTAATCATTTGTGGCCACAATTACTATCACACGTGATTGATTCATAACAATCAGTCAATCAGAAATATAAGGCTTCAAAGGGAAGGACCATCTGCTCTCATATGTTTGTATTTAAATGAAACCTTTACGCAGACATTATCAGATCTTCCCCAAGTTAGGATGATGTGTTCATTTGTTTGATATCTACATCAACCTCAAGACACAGGCCGTAGGCATCAGGTGTAGTGGTTGTTCTAGGCGTCAGGTTTCTTTGTCCTCAGCAGGCTCTGAGTATTTCTTTAGTGATTCTTTTGAACAGAGCTGCTGGAGATCCGGTCTTCGTTGAAGGGAGTCAGTCCTTACAGGAGTTCAGGAGATTACTGGCTGCAGGACAAGGCCCTCTTTGGCGCAGAATCTCAGGAAACTGCAGGCGGGCCAGTAGGGCTGGGGCCAAGCCAGTTCTTCTCTGCATTCTCCTCTGCTGGCCATCTTCTTTCATCCTTCTTCTTTGTAGGTATCATGAATCTGCCTCCTGGGTTCAGGGCTGCCCCCTAAATACTGCATTTAGGGGGCATTTTGTGGGTCTCTGCTTCAGGTACCAATAAAATTCTGACCTTAGGGTGACTACACCCTTGGTGTGCTCACCCTATGTGGGAGAGGGGGCACAATCCCTAACACTGATTGGAGAGTGCCTGCCATCTGCAAGATGGTGGGCACTGAAGGGTGAGCTTCACCTCGCCTCTCCCACCTGAGGGGTGGGGTTGGCATAGGTGGGCACACCTTTTGGGTTGTTCTAATTTTTCCTGCCTGTCCTCCCACCGAAAAGGGGGAGAGACAGGAAGAGGGCCAGCTCCTGATAGCAGGAGAGGCTTGGGTCATGTTACAAAGGCGGCAAGGCCTTTGAAGCTCCCCTACCACAGATAACCTGGGGGGGCTGTGAGCACCTCTGCCCAGGAAAGGCTTAGTTTTTGGGCTGAGGAAGCAAAGGCTCCCATCCCATTGGTCCAGAAACATGTCTTGTGATGGCAGGCTGGTGGTTACCAGTTGGGGAACCCACCAGAGGCTGTTCTCTTTTTCAGGGTGTATCTCTAAGATTCCCTCTGAGTGCATGGTATAATAAATCCCAACACTGCCATCAGTGTGGGTTTATTATGCTGAGAAGTTTGATACCTAACTTCCCAGAATTCAGTAAAGCCATTATGGTGCGGTGGAGTTCGTAATGAAAAACTCCCAGACTATATAATCTATATGGCTTCACTGCACTTAAAATGTCTAAGAATGGACTTAAACACTGTAGGGGTACAGTGCTCATGCAACTGTACTCTCACCAGTGGTATAGTGTACCCAGCTAGAGGGGTGGCTGACCTGTACCATAGGCAGTGGGATGCAGGCATGGCACACAGGTATGTGTGCCATGTCGACTCTTCACTTTTCTCTGCACCAAAACACACAGCCTGCAATGGCAGTGTGTGTGTGTTAAGGTACAGGGCCTTTAAGGGTGGCTCAATATGTGCTGCAGACCATAGAGGGCTTCCCTGGGCACAGTGTCCTTGGTACCCATTGTACTTTTTCTAAGGGACTTACATGTGGCCAGAGAGGTGACAATTGGGGCAAAAGGGTACCATTTTGGGAGAGAGTATAGTGCCCTGGAAACCTGATTGGCAGGGACACAGGGTACATCAAGTCAAAGTGCATCAGAAACCTGGCAAATAGTGTGTAGGTGGGTTACTGCAACCAGAAACCCACTTTTCTACAAGAGAGTGTTCCTAATAGCCTGGAGTGAAGTGGGCACTGTTTCTCACACTATTTACCTCTGCTTACCGCAACATACTGCTGTGCACACATTGATAAAAAGGTGCATACAAATATTGCGATCCCACATACAGAGGAAAACTAGCACAGGAAACATTGCTTATGAGTGTCTCTATACTTGAGGGAGCGAGCAATGAATAAGAAGTGAGGACAGATGAGTGAACAGCGAATAATGAAAGGCAAGTGAGCAAATTAATGACATAGGTATCTATTGGTGCCACCTGACCACTTTTATAGCAGCATTCTAAAGAGGATTGGTGGTAGTGTTTCCCCATCAAAGGAGAAAACGTCCGCACATAATGTCAATACATATCTCAAAAGATCATTTAACGTGAAGTATTTTAGACAAATATGTGTTTATATCATTCAAAGTGGTGCTATTATCGCCTGAAATACATCCACCACCTAAGATGTTAAAATGCACAAAATGTGCCAATATCAAGAAAAAAGAAATAGGATCATACAGCACTCCCAAATGCTTGTTACGTTACATCTATTGTTGTAAAATATTTTAAACTAGTTTCTTGGATTTGTCAATCAATGATATTGTATTTTGAATTTTTTCCTTATTCATTAGTATATAACAATTTATCACAACAGACTCCAAATTATGGATCCAGACCCGATATTAGACTTCCAAATCTTTATTTTCATAGATATAAAAACTTTCCAGCTCACACCGCCGACACGCGTTTCGTCTCAAGGAGACTTTTTCAAGGCAAAACGTATAGTTAAGAATCTTGATCAATTGACCCGTGTCGCACAAAAAAGGGGTAAGAGTATGGCAATACTGGTGACGTCTGCCACCTGGGTGCAATCCCAAGAATAATGGCTTAAGACGTAGTATTAGGAATCTTGATCAAAATGACCCGTATCGCTGAAAAAAAGGGAAAACATGGTAAGGATGGTCCCGTCTACCACCTGGGTGTAATCCCACAAGTATCTGGGGAAGACGGACTCGTATTCGGCTACCACAAATCACCTACTAGATATGAACTTGACACTTTGTAATCAAGGTCAAAATTCTCAGTTTTTATAAGTGAATCACTATTACTGCGTGGAGGTTGCTCTGCTGTATTGCGAAGAAAATCCGAGACCCTGATAAGTCTCTTTTAATCGGCCGACCGTCTATGGACCTCCACTGCTTGTAGCCCTTTTATAGCACCATGACAGGTACAAAAGTATGAAAAAATCACCTAAAGACTGTATTTATTCCCTCTTTCAATACATACTTAAAACAATAAATGTAGGATGAAAGCAATTTAAATGTGTTCTATTGCTGCCCTTGAGGCCTTCCCTGGTCACAGTGCCCTTGGTACCCATGGTACCTTTTGCAAGGGACTTACATGTTGCCAGAGAGGTGCCAATTGGGGGTACAAAGGTAAAGTTTGGGAAAAGAACACACACAGGCCCTGGGAACCTGATTGGCCGGGACCCAGGGCACATCAAGAAGTCTGGCAAAGAGTGGGGGAGGGGAGGGGTACTGCAACAGAAACCCATTTTCCTACACAAGAACCCCCCCACCTTCCAAAGCTCCAAAGGCCAGGAGACTCAGTCAAACCTGGGATAGTCTTCCTAGTCTTTGAGGCGAGGAAGTGTAGTGGAAGTGGTTTGCAACTTACAGGGCCTACTCTGCCTCGCATCCTTTTTCCCAAATCAGTCCCTTTGGGGAGCTGGCCTACCTCAACAGTTTCGGGACCTACTTCCCAATGCTCCATTCCTAGCTCTTTAGTTTCTTTACCCCATCTTTTTATCTTGGGCTCACAGGTGCCTACCTCTGCAAAAGTCTAACATAACTAGGGCAAGTCCCAGCTTACCCAAAGAGGTTACCCACAGCTTGAGTAACCCCACCATGACCAATAGGGTCAGGGTACCTAACTTGCTATTTGGCAGGGGGTTAGACCACCAGGCCGAGGACAGTGCTGCCATGAAGGTTAACACACAGCAGAGGCCACTGACAGCTGCCAGCACCCAGAACCACACCTTTAGCTCTGAAGGGGCTTACGTACAGACTTCGTTGAGTTATGGTTGTCTGTCTGCTGTTTTAGGGTAGGGGGTCACTTCACTATGTAGTGAACACCCTTCTTCCACCCTCTGTTCTTCCATCTGAGGAGCCACCAACTCAGGCTGGACAGTTGCCTGACTAGTCAGGTCTTTTTGTGAGCTAAGGAGGACTACACCAGTTCCAAGTTGGAGGTCTACCTTACTAGGATAGAATCTCCCTGACCCACTGGAACTGTGGCTAACAGTTGTCCACCTTCTGTACACTGTCTTCTTTTTCTTTTGGGGCTTCTATGCACTAGCTGTACGTTCAGCCCCTCCCCCCAGTCCTTGCATGAGGTCTGGCACTGGACCAGTACCTCACTGTGGCTACGACCAACCTCTGAGTGGTCACTCCCAAGGAGACAATCAAGGGGAGGGTGTTTGTTAACTACCACCTTTCTCGAAATAAAAGACCCATCGATTTCTAGGGGTACTATAGCCAGAGCCACAGTGGCCTCCCCTGAGGGAGCCCTTACTCTTTTTGTTTTTCCTGGGACATACTGGTTGGCGAGCACCAACCTGTCATGCACCACTGTGTGACTGGCACATGTATCTCTCAGGACACGGGCTGGGATTCCATTCACCAGTAGGTAGTGGAAGTTTCAACTCCCCTCTGGAATCTCCAACTACCCTTTTGTGCCCATTTTCCAGTTGAAGGCTAGAAGGACTTCCTCATCTGAGAAACCACCCTCAGAGACTACACTGGCAACCTCTGGAGCTGCACTAGGGGGCTCTGCTTTGAGGACAGCTAGGGTCCTTGTTGTGGTGACCTGTCTTTTGACAGTTGTGACACCATACCTGTTGGAATCCCAACTCTTACCTTAATACCCAGTTTTAGGTTGTGAGGTGTCTATCAATCAATCAATCAAGCCATTTGTATAGCGCGCTACTCACCCGGAAGGGTCTCAAGGCGCTGGGGTAGGGGATACTTTACTGCACGAACAGCCAGGTCTTGAGTTGCTTCCTGAAGGAAAGGTGGTCCTGGGTCAGCCGAAGGTGGATGGGGAGGGAGTTCCACGTCTTGGCTGCCAGGTAGGAGAAGCATCTTCCTCCGGCGGTGGCTCTACGGATGCGTGGTATGGCGGCGAGGGCAAGGCTGGACGATCGTAGCTGGCGGGTGGGCGTGTAGAAGGTCAGGCGGTCTTTGAGGTACTTGGGGCCTAGGTCATGAAGAGCCTTGTGTGCGTGGGTGAGGAGCCTGAACGTGATCCTCTTGCTGACGGGGAGCCAATGCAGGTCTCTCAGGTGGCCGGAGATGTGGCTGTGACGGGGGATGTCCAGAACGAGTCGTGCGTAGGCGTTCTGGATGCTTTGGAGTCTTTTCTGCAGTTTGGCTATGGTTCCGGCGTAGAGGGTGTTCCCGTAGTCCAGTCGGCTGGTGACGAGTGCCTGGGTGACCGTCTTCCTGGTCTCGGTGGGGATCCAGCGGAAGATCTTACGGAGCATACGCAGGGTGCTGAAGCACGATGAGGAGACGACGTTGACTTGTCTGGTCATCGAGAGGGAGGAGTCCAGGATGAAGCCCAGGTTGCGTGCGTGGTCCGTTGGCTTGGGAGTGGAGCCCAGGGCAGGGGGCCACCAGGAATCGTCCCAGGCGGAGTGCGATGATCCCAGAATGAGGACTTCTGTCTTGTCTGAGTTCAGTTTCAGGCGGCTGTTCTTCATCCACTCGGCGACGTCTTTCATCCCTTTGTGTAGGCTAGCTCTGGCGGTGGCGGGGTCGTTGGTGAGGGAGAGGATCAGCAGGGTGTCGTCGGCGTAGGAGATGATGTTGAGGTTGTGTTGTCGTGCGATAGCTGCAAGGGGGCTCATGTAGACGTTGAAGAGGGTTGGGCTGAGTGATGATACTTGTGGTACGCCGCAGATTACTTCGGTGGCCTCAGATCTGAACGGGGGGAGGCGGACTCTCTGGGTTCTTCCGGCGAGGAACGAGATGATCCACTCCAGGGCCTTCTCTTGGATTCCGATGTTGCTGAGGCGCTGTATTAGGGTGCAGTGGCAAACAGTATCGAACGCTGCGGAGAGGTCCAGGAGGATGAGGGCTGCTGTTTCCCCGTTGTCGAGCAGGCATCTGATGTCATCTGTGACTGCGATGAGGGCGGTCTCGGTGCTGTGGTTGGCTCTGAAGCCGGACTGCGAAGGGGCAAGGATCCATTTGCCTCGAGGAAGACTGCGAGCTGTCTGTTGACGGTCTTCTTAATGACTTTGGCAGGAAAAGGGAGGAGCGAGATGGGGCGGAAGTTCTTGAGGTCGGTGGGGTCTGCTGTGGGTTTCTTCAGGAGGGCGTTGAGCTCGGCGTACTTCCAGCTCTACGGGAAAGTGGCGGTGTGGAAGGAGGCATTGATTATGTCCCGCAAATGGGGTGCGATGATGGAGTCGGCCTTGTTTAAGACGTGGTGGGGGCAAGGGTCGGTTGGACATCCGGAGTGGATGGTGTTCATCGTGCGGATGGTGTCTTCGGTGCTGATCGGGGTCCAGTTGCAGAGGGTGGTGATAGGGGGTGCTGGTTCGATGGGCCGACCCTCCTGGACAGGTTTTTTAGGGGGCTACCTGGGACTCCTTACTTTTATCTTTAGGAGGCTCACTGTCTTTCCTCTGGGGAGGTTTTTTAACCACTTTCTTTTGGTCACCCCCAGTGGACGTCCTGGTCACCCTTGTCTAACCAGTGGTCCGCATTCTTTCCCAATGCTTAGAGAGAAATTGGACCTATGCCTACCAGATACTGATGCAACTTTTCCTTAATATGTGTTGTTTCATAAACAAATTATAAAGACCATCATAATATTGCACTTTACTTCCAGTCAATCAGTCACCTAGTGTCTTCATTGAGCAGTCTACAATTTCCACGCAGGGCTTACTCTGGGTTTTATGAGACCCCCTGAATCTAATTCTATTCTCCTCAAAAGGGAGGCCAAATCCCTCAATCAGGGTGACCTTTATGAGTTCATAGGACTCTGCTTCTGCCCCATTGAGGGCACTTACCAGAGAAAAGTTCCCAAAGCAGTGCTCACCACTGAGTTTTCTTCCCTTTTCTGGCAACACAATCCCTCTTTTAGGCTGTGCACCACCTGGCGATATCATCACCATCCTCAAATATAGGGATTTGGGGCTATTTATTAAGTTGCTGTCACCATTGATGGGAGCTAGTCTCATCTCTGCTCTTTCCTTTTCTAGAGCCAGGAGTCTGGTCTCTAGGTCTAATCTTTTGGCCAACGTCACTAAGAGGTTGCTCTCCTCATTGAGGCAGTCCTTAATGGACTCAGAAGCACCAGACCCACCTGTGTGGGATCTAGGTGCCTTGAGTTGTATTTTTAGAGTCAGGAGCACAGGGGCCTTCTCCTCCATAGGAAGTAAGGGGGGTTAGAAGTTATCCTCATCCCCTATATCTTCTTCCCCATCTGAGAGGTCTTCACCTTGCCAACAGCTCCTGCAGCTTTTGTTTGGAGGGTTGGGACCCCGTGACAATGTTTTTCAGTTTGCATAGAGACCTTAACTCCCTAAATACTAGATGGAGGTAAGGGGTGAGGTCGAGCTCCTCAACCATGTTCGCTATGCCATTTGGTAGGTTTTCACTAACAGTTGAGGTCTTGTTAAGAGACATTCTGAAACAAAACTAAACCCTCTTACCCCTAAATATGGTACGTTTTTATTTTTCTAAAACATTCTAAAGGAGTTAACCAAGGCCCTAACAAGACTTTGTAGTTTTGAAAAAAATTGCCAATTTAAAAAAATAAACAGAATTCTAAAGTAATTTTAGGAATTCAGTCATGTGGTCAGATGTTGACCAAGTCAGTTAAACAAATGCAAAGTTCTGACTCTGTATATACTATACCAAATGAAGGTATAGTGTGAGTCCAGTGGATCCAGCAAAGGCTTACAGAGGTTAAAGTAAATAGCAACTTACTCTCTATTTGTGGTAGTGTGGGCGAGCAGTAAGGCTTAATCAGAGGGTAGTTTAAAGGATTTATTGTACACACTAAGGCAACAAATGATTTCATACACTGAAAGACTGAACTCCGCCCAATTGTTTTGTATAAAAAAAAATAATTATTGTATTTTATTTTTAGGACCAAGCCAGACTTGGTGCAGGTATGTAAAATTAGTACCTTTCTAATAATACAGTTGAATGCAGTTGAACATAGATACAGGTAGGCCAAATGTTCAGGAACAATTGAAATTACTTTTAGATTACTTTGCAATTACTTTTTAGATTACTTTTCAGATTACCTTTTCTACTCCGTGTGATATGCCTAGATATCACACTGGCACATTTCCTAACTCAAAGGTAAGTAAGTCAGTTTTTGTAAATACACAGTTTCTAGGTTCTCATACAATTTCCAACTCCGCATAACTTTTTTCACAGAAAAGCAGTCAATGCGTTCCTATAGGAGGAAATGAATAAATGTAAGTACTTGGTTGGTAGAGTTGTGTTTCTGGGTTAGAATCAGGGTTCCCCCAGGGTCAAGGATGCACTCAGAGAACACTCTCAGCGGCACTAGGGCGGCCGGGTACAGAGAGCTGAGTCCCAATGTTATCCATTGGGGATTGGGGGCCTTCTGTTGGTGGCTGCTCATGGGCAGGCCACAAGGTTGTGGGAGCCAGGCTCCTAAGGTTCAGCTCAGGGCAAAGGATTAGATTTTGTGAACAAGGTGCACCCACAGCAGCACAGGGGCGGCCGGGTGCAGTGTGCTGGCTTGGCGTTGGTTGACTCGTTGTTTTCAATGGATGTTGCCGGTTTTGGGCTTTGACTGCATGCTCGGTCCAGGAAGTCTTCCAGGAGGAAACAACAGCTAAGCAGGTACGTTGGAGGGCTCGGGGACATAGGTGCACCTCAGGTCCTCTTCTACAGGGTGCAGGGCGGCCGGACAGAGGGGGCCGTTTTGAGGTCAGATTCCACCGAATCGGGTTACTCACGGTTAGGGGTTCTCCGTGCAGAGGCTGCAGGCAACGTCGGGGAGTCTTGGAGGGGTCAACCCACAGTGGTCTCGGACTCTGGAGCACTGGTGGACCTCGCTGGAACCGGTGGGAAACTTGGACTCGGGCCATAGGCGTTGGGTGCAGTGGTGGTTATTTACAACGCATTATAAGGTAAGTAATGGGGATTTTTTGTTTTAGGGTGGGTATGGGTTCTGGGGTACATGGGGATAGTATTTTTATCCCTACACTATCCTACACTATCCAACTTACCCTACAGTTGCACTTACTGGAGTGGGAATATAAATGTTTATCCCTACACTATCCAACACTTACCCTACTGTTGCCCTCACTGGAGTGGGAATAGACATTTTTACACCTACACTATCCAACACTTACCCTACTGTTGCACTCACTGGATTGGGAACAGCAATTTTTACCCCTACGCTATCCAACACTTACGCTACTCTTGTCCTAAAAGTATTGCGTGTTGTAATGGTATGCGTTGTAAAGGTATGCGTTGTAATGGAATGCATTGTAAATGTAGTTTCTAAAAATGCGTTGTGATGGCATGTTTTGTAAAATCATGCATTGTAATGGATGCTGCGATGTAAAAAACCTTGTTGTAAAGGCATGCGTTGTAATTGTTTGCGTTGTAACATCATATATTCAGTTCAGCCTGATTCAGTCATGTCAACATTTTAAAAGTAGATATTGTGAAAGCAAATTAGGGGGAATGTATTTTGCCAATTGAAATACATTAAAGAAGAAGCAATTTCAGGTCAGAATTCTACAGTCTTCAACTAGTTCAGCCGGGAAACAACCTTTACATAGCAGTCATTACAACGCACTACCTTCACAACGCAGTCAATACAACGCAGCTGCGCTTACAACACATACCATTACAATGAATATCATTACAACGCATGCCATTACAATGAATATCATTACAACGCATGCCATTACAACGCATTATAAGGTAAGTCATGGGGATTTTTTAGTTTTAGGGTGGGTATGGGTTTTGGGGTTCATGGAGATAGTATTCTTATCCCTACACTATCCGATACTTACCCTCCTGTTGCACTCACTGGAGTGGGAATAGAAATGTATACCCCTACACTACCCAAAACTTACCCTACTGTTGCACTCACTGGAGTGGGAATAGTAATTTTTACCCCTACACTATCTAACACTTACCCTACTCTTGCCCTAAAAGTATTGTGCGTTGTAATGGCATGCATTGTAATGGTATGCGTTGTAATGGAATGCGTTGTAAATTTCGTTTCTAAAAATGCGTTGTCAGGGCATGCGTTGTAAAATCATGCGTTGTAATGGATGCTGCGATGTAAAAGGCACGTTCTAAAGGCATGCGTTGTAACTGTTTGCGTTGTAACATCAGATATTTGGTTCAGCCTCATTCAGACATGTCAACATTTTAAAAGTAGATATTTTGGAAACAAATTAGGGGGAATGCATTTTGCCAATTGATAAAAATTAAAGAAGAAGCAATCTCAGGTCGGAAACAGATAAAGCCATTTTGGCTTAAACATTAGTAGTCTCAAGCTTGAACCAGGTATGTTGGCATGTAGGCTCATTGAAGAGAGTTTAAGTGTTCGCATTTATAGGACGGCACCTATCATCACAAAAGCCTTTTACCCTACTCCCCTGAACCACAATAAAGCCAAAAGTGGACTCCCATTGTCTCAATACAGGGTAGGCAAACAAAAGCTGTATCTTGTATGAAGTCATTTATTAAATAGGAAAGGCCAAGTAAAACAAATCTGGCTAGGTGATCAATGCAACATTGCAGAACAGTGAGAAAACCACAGTCCAATAATTTGTATCTAATATAACCAAAGGAACACGTTTTTTCTGACTGTATTTGTAAATGAAAAGCATGTTTACAACCATACATTTTGGTTTTTTGCCTGTGTGAGAACCACAAAAACTGCCTGCTATGCTGAGGATAAAAGGTGTGATGCCACAGCAATACCTAAAAGAACATGAATGAAAATTAATGTTTTTATGAAAAGCATGTTATGTATTTGATGGCAACAAACATATTGTTAAAAAAGCAAATGTTTAGTGAGGGAAATGTGAATCAGCTGTGCTATCATTTGTGAAAGATAAAAGTGTGTTTTCACTGAAAACACTATTCTTTGTTTACGATTCTTTAGCCTAAAATTAAAGAATTGAAGCTCACAACTGTTTGTAAATTTGTATATGGGTGCACTGAAGACCAACCTCCATTTTGTGTGAACTGAGACTTAATGCAGTCAGAGGCAGTCCAAGATGGCCGCCGTGCTGAGGGGAATCTCACTGAGGCCACTCTCTTTCTCTCACAGAGAACCAGCATAGCAAATAAATGGGCAAGGCAAATGAATGCAACAAGGGGGTGTGAATAGTAAACCATTTAGGAATGAATAGAAAAGGGAACAAAAAGAGGCTTAATAGAAGGATGGGCAGTTAATAGGTGAGATTATCAAAATGAGAGGATGAGAGAATTGATAAACATGTAAGCAAATGGACAACAACTGAGTCAGTATGATGCAATATGAAACTTGGCAATTAAGAGAAATATATCCAGACACCAAACTGAGCAAAAAAGGCCATGGAATAGAATCAGTACCTGACACAACACTTTTAAATGTGCTGCATATGAAGAACATTGCACCACTATGTGCAGTGCAGACCTTAACGGGTAGATGACTACAACTGAGACAAAGAAAGGGCATGAACAAAACAATAAAATGTGTGCATTGCCAGACAATGACTAAATGGTACAACAGAAAACATTCAAAATTGAAACAAAGTGAAGAGATTTCCATGGAGATGTCCAGTCTAAACCTGAAACAAGAATGACAACAAAATGAACAGTTTCTGTAAGTCTTAATGCCAGGGACCAGTGAAGAGACCAGACTTTTAGGGGTTAAGACACCAACTTTGCTTTTATCTACCACCGTTACTCAAGGAAAACACTTCTAAGAAGGGGAACACATGTGACAGTGGCATTCACAACTCAAAATTAGCACGAGCACAGACACCAATGGCCACAACTGTAAATAGGATTATGGATCTGGTAAACAACATATTATTTAGCAACAATAGTGTATCACTGACAACTTTGTTTTGGAAAGCTGCTGTAAGGAAATTGCCTTAGCCTGTCTTGCATCTACACTGACCTGCAGCAACAACATTCCCTTAACCAAACTACTTATTATAATATCCAGGGAAAATCCTTTTGGGGTTGTAAACGTGCAAGGTACACTCGCACACAAGTCAACTGGTATTTTACATTTCTCATTATGAGTGGTTAAGTTGGTGTTAATGGTGTGCCTGCTTGTGCCTGAAGCTTATGCTGAATAGACATGAGCTGTCTTGCACAAGGTGGGAATCCACAGTGACACTTGGAGTTCATTTACCAAAAAGTAGAGCTTATCTGTGTGATAGAGACAATAATCAATATTTGTCTATGTATTGATAATCATTACTGAACAGTGCATAACAGGGGCCTAGTTAGACCCTCTTGTATGACCTGTAACGGGATGCTTTGCTAGGTCACGATATTGGCTTCAATGCACTGCCTTTAGATCTACTCCTGCAGCAACTATGATTGAAGGACAACTAGACTGATGCCAGCTTGTAGAGGCCAACCAGTTGTGCCTATGTTACATGTAGTCAGCGGCAAACTGAGTTCTAAAGTTGTATTTGGGTATCTGGCTCTGTATGGTTATACAAAGTGCCTCTCTAACTCTGTCTTCTGAGTCACTGTGATTTTAGACAAGCCCATTGTAAGCGTGAGCACGATGTTCATGGGTCAGATCAAGCCAAGGAATCACAAGCATGAGTGTAGCTGTATCACAAGGTGGACAAGAGCCACCTCAACCCGATTGTGAAGCTTGAAGGAGGACGTCTGAAGCAGGGCCCCTAGCTCAGAAGGGGAAATCCTCACAGATCCATGGGGTAGGAGGGGATAATGTGTAATGCTGCTTACTGCTTACAGGCTCTGTTAAAAAATCAAGCCTTGACCCTTCAGACCTGGGAAACTATCGCCCTATCTTGTTGCTCCCTGGAGTTAGTAAAATTACTGAAAAATATTTTTTTTTAATTTAATACTATGAAAAAAAGGTACAGTGTGGGGACCAGCAAGGTCCAAGTGACTTGCCACAAGAAGAAAAGTCAGAGTAGGCCCAGGCAAACAGGGGAGCCCACTGGAATGAAAGAAGACCCTCAAGAGGACCCGCAGGCTGGGAGGCACTGGAGTCGTAAGAGGACCTCAAGCAGCTCACCAAAGATGCAGGCCCACGGTGCAAGAGATGCGGTGAGGACAAAGATCTTAGTCACAGCCGATGCTTGTGGTTGATGACTACTTGGAGCCTGAAGATCTCTGAGGAAGAGAGCTAACAAGCCTTTGCAACGACAACTCAACCCGGTGCACAGGGGTTTGGTTCCTGCAGTTCCGACGAGGGATACTGGCCTCAAACTCGTGGAGAAGACAGGGCAGGCCTCAAGGGAGTTGTAGAACCACCACCTGTGTTGCTGAGCCTTCTGGAGTCCTTGGGAGCCCAGGAGCAGCAGACCGGTTAGATTAGTTGTGGTGCTTGCAGATGCAGGGAAGTGACTCTTTCACTTCAAGGGATAATCCTTCAGGTGTATTGGATGTCCACAGGCCTTGGAAGGTTCCTGTATGGAGCACAGGCACAGACGTTACAGTGGATGAGCAGGACAACGAGACCAGCAGCAGCAGAAGTCTTCCCAGCTGCAGTCTCGATGTCCAGAGCAAACGTCCATCGAAGTACAGAGTGCCCAGACGGTTAAAGATGAAGTGGTGTCTGATCTGAATCTTGTCCCACAATGAATCTAGGGGCCCACCCATAGGTAAGCCCTTACGTACCCTAAGGAAAGGGTTGGGACGATTCAGGGGTCCCTCCCATAGGAGGGGCTGCACAATGGGGAAGATACTCCCATATCCTTTGTCCAGTTTATCGCCAGAGTGGCAGCCAACGGCTCCCTGAACTGGTTTGAAGTGGACTATGCAAAGAGGGCACCAAGTGTGCCCTTCAAGTAGTCTTAGTGGCACTGGCAAGCGCCCCTACCCTGTCCCAATATACTAAGCCCTGTCTGGGAGGAGGTCACACCTCCCTGTGACAAGATATCTATTGTTCTGCCTTCCCCTGCTCGAGCTTGGCTCAGCAGCATGAGGGCAGAAACATGTCTCTGGCCGGCAGCAGCCCTAGCATGCTGTCCGGTTCTGAAAGACTGGTACAGGGAGCACTGAGGGCCTCCCGGAGGAGATTCACAGTACATGGAGTCATATCTCTCACACAAACAGTGTGGGGGTATGATTCCAACATGTTTGATACCAAACACAGCATGGTTTGTTCTGGATAATTTGGAGATGGTCATTGTGTAATGACGCATGGCCACTCTATATATAATAATGGCTGATGTACTTACAACTCGGGTGAATGGACTCAAAAGGTTGTAGGGGTGTCCTGCACATGCAGGGGTACCCTCACACTTAGAACCAAGCACCCTGCCTTCGGGATTGAAAGGCATGCCTAAGGGGGTGACTTATATGTTTCAAGTGCAGTGACCTCAGATATAGAGAAACACAGGCTGCAATGGCAGGTCTACAGTCACACTTTGAGTGTTCTCTCATGAGTGGCATAATACATGATTCAGCCCATGGGAGGCCCCTAGTGTGCCTATTCCTTGGGTACCTCAGTGCCATATATTTGGGACTTACAAGTGTACACCAGTAGCCAATCTGGGATGTACCCAAGTCCTCACCATATCCAATTCAGGGGAAAAAATCACAGAGACTGGGGTCTTGATTAGCAGATCCCAGTCAGACTTGGCAGAGAGTCGGGGCCACGCCCATCCCAAATAGCCACGCCCCCTCCCGGAGGCTTAAAACAACCGCGCTGCCCTGCAGCCGGTGTTGACAGCTAGTACCCTTGAGGCGGAAGCCGAGGGTTCGCTCTTCAATTTTTAA
Organism: Lissotriton helveticus; assembly: GCF_964261635.1. Classification (NCBI taxonomy): domain Eukaryota; kingdom Metazoa; phylum Chordata; class Amphibia; order Caudata; family Salamandridae; genus Lissotriton; species Lissotriton helveticus. The sequence goes on along the minus strand of NC_136069.1, from coordinate 1,374,221,903 downwards.
AACTGTATTTGTACTTTGCACCATTCTGTGTTTGATTTTAAAAACGCTAACTGTGTGAAATTTGTGGAACCTACTCGAGCGCTGCTTGTTTGGGGAAGACTAATTTCCCTTAGAATCGTCAGCACCCACGTGAGTCGGGGCCACGCCCATCCCAAATAGCCACGCCCCCTCCCGGAGGCTTAAAACAACCGCGCTGCCCTGCAGCCGGTGTTGACAGCTAGTACCCTTGAGGCGGAAGCCGAGGGTTCGCTCTTCAATTTTTAAAACTGTATTTGTACTTTGCACCATTCTGTGTTTGATTTTAAAAACGCTAACTGTGTGAAATTTGTGGAACCTACTCGAGCGCTGCTTGTTTGGGGAAGACTAATTTCCCTTAGAATCGTCAGCACCCACGTGAGTCGGGGCCACGCCCATCCCAAATAGCCACGCCCCCTCCTCCACCTTATTACTATGCCCACTCCTCGGAAGCGCAGCGAACGAGCGCAGCGGGCACACCATCGGCACGCCGAAGACACGCCAAAGACTAGCCCGTCTGTGCCCGTCCGTGCCAGGACGGGGCACGGGGCAGTGGCTCATGCTCCACCTAAACAAATAAGGATGGTAAGATCTTCGTTGGAAATGAAAGCGCTTCGCCCTACGCCTAATCTTAGGTGCACTACACTTAATCTACATAAAACTGGAGTACACTCCTGTGCAAACTGCAAATTGACCATTACAATATGTCAACCCCACCCAGATACCCCCAGAAGACACAGGAAACGCAAACTACCGCCTAAAACTGAGCCTCTAAAATACGTATTCCTCAGCACCAACTGTCGCTCTCTACCAAAACATAAACACGATATCCTTAACCTTTTATTAGACAACAAACCTAGCGTCCTCTTTTTAACCGAGACATGGTTACATGACAGTGCCGGACCGGACGTTGCTACCGCCCTCCCTGACAACTATGCCATAGCCAGGATAGATAGGAACAAACAAATCGGTGGCGGAATAGCAATTATTTTTCATAGAGATCTTAAATGCACACTTGAATCAGTAGCTATCCCAGATTGCGAAGCGGGCCTCTTCAAAATTTCCTTGAACCCTAATTTCACGATGTCAGGCCTGCTGATATATCGCCCTCCCGGTAGTTTCTCCCAATGGGCAGCAAATCTAGCTAATTTTATCACCCCATATCTTATCGCCTTAAGTAACTTTTCCTTGCTGGGCGATTTTAATCTGCACCTAGAAGACCCTTCCGTCACCTCCTGTTCAAACCTACTTGATGACCTGAAGGCCCTTAACCTATCTCTAATCAACTCTGACCCTACCCACATAGCCGGCCATTTGCTGGACCCAATAATCTCCAACATTAAAGAACTAAAATGTCTCGCCACCACGCCCATTTGCTGGTCTGATCACCACCTTATAAAATTCAGCATTATTCTCCCTCCCAACCCCAATTTGCAATACGACTTCCATGACACATCCAGAAAAAACTGGAAACTAGTTGACCTAGAAATGCTCAACTCGGCACTACAAGCCAACCCTCCAAAGAACGGCCTAAACATGGACAGCCTAGCGGCCGCCGCACAAAAGTGGCTCAGTGATGCCGCCAATCAATGCTTGCCCTCTTCCCGCATTAAAGGGAGCAGACACCGCCACCCGGCTCCATGGTTCAATGACACCTTAAAAACTGTAAAATCTAACTGCAAAGCGCTTGAGCGCAAATGGCGAAAACACTACGCCCCTGAAGCTAAAAAAAGCTATCAGGCAGCTAGGAATCTCTACCACACGGCCTGCGCAAAAGCACGAGCTGCATTCGTCTCAAAAACTATCATGGAAGCCACTAATATGCCAAAAACCCTATTCAATAAAGTCAAAGAATTGGCTGGCGCTCATACTATAGCCGCAGCACCCCCACTAACCACGCAACAGTGCCAGGCATTAGCATGTTTTTTCACGGAAAAAATTGAAAAAATCATCCTAGACATTAATGCGAACGATAAAGAACCTCCCCCTCCCCCTGACTCAGAATTAACTCCCTCCTGTGCCAATGTACTGGAATCCTGGCCTGCCTTCACAGTAGACAAACTGAAAGTGATTCTTAAAACCATAAAATCCGGCTCCCCCAGGGACCCTATTCCAATTAAAATCATCAAGCAACTGGACGATAGCTCCCTGGAGATTATCGCTAATCTGCTCAATTCCTCTCTTAACCTTGCCACTGTCCCAGCCATATGGAAACATGCCATGGTTACGCCCCTCCTGAAAAAACCTACAGCAAACCCGGAAATCCTTGCCAACTACAGACCTATATCCCTACTCCCTGCTTTTTCCAAATGTCTGGAGAGGCACGTGCACTCAGTGCTATCCAATTTTGCAGAAGAAAATTCATTGCTGCACCCCTCACAGTCTGGTTTCAGGGCTGGTTTCTCTACAGAACCCGCCCTGCTTGGTGTCACTGAGCACATTCGTAAGCTCCTTGACCAAGGTCAGACGGTCGCGCTTGTGCTATTAGATCTAAGCGCGGCCTTCGACACCATCTCCCACGAAACTCTCATCAAAGAACTGCACATAAATGGTGTACGCGGAAAGGCACTTGAATGGATCCAGTCCTTCCTGGCGGAACGAACCTTTCAAATTACTTCCTCACGAGCTTCTTCGGATACCCTGCCGGCACCCCACGGAGTGCCGCAGGGATCTATTTTAAGTCCTTTATTCTTCAATTTATATCTTAGACCCCTGGCCGACCTGGTGGAACAATCTGGTCTCATCCTTATGACCTACGCCGACGATTCCCAAATCATTTTTTCCCTGTCCGAATCCTGTCCAAATTCCCCTTCTCTACTTAAAGTAGGACTCCAAAACATACTAAACTGGATGACGAGAAATCAATTAAAACTCAATAGTGACAAGACAGAGATCCTGGTCCTGGGAAAACATCGAGACTTGTGGAATCCCTTACACTGGCCTGATCAGATGGGCGCTCTTCCTACCCCGGTGACACATGTTCGGAATCTGGGCTTTATTCTGGACAATTCCTTGTCCATGAATCAACAGGCCAATAAAGTTACGGGTCTATGCCTCACCATAATCAAATGGTTGAGGAAAATCCTATGGATGCTGCCTCTTTCCACACAAAAGACCGTAGTCAATGCCCTTATAACATCGCGGATTGACTACGGCAATATTCTGTATCTGGGAGCTAATAAATCAGTAGTCGGACGACTACAATTGGTCCAGAACGCAGCAGTACGTCTACTGTGTAAAATTCCTAAAAACTCCGGAGTCTCGAGTCACCGCCGGGAACTCCACTGGCTCAGAGTCGAAAACAGAATCCGCTTCAAAGCCCTGAACTATATGTTCAGAATTAAAGCGGGCACGGCTCCTAAATACCTCCTAGCTCTAGCCCACCCCTACACCCCCAAACGCAACCTGCGGTCACAATCGGCGGCCAATTTCTGTGTGCCGAGATTCAAATTGGCAAGATTAGGTGGCAGATCTTTCGCCCATCTGGGACCATCCCTTTGGAACACACTTCCTCCATTCATCCGAAAGGAAGACAATTATACCAGGTTCAGAAGGCATGTTAAGACCTGGCTATTTGAACAATAATCTCAATAGCCAGTTCCCTTCTTCTGTCCTCAAACTAGCTGAGTCTAGGCGCCGGGAAACCCTTCTTGGGTAGCTGTTGCGCCCTACAAATTGAAAAAATAAATAAAAATAAATAAACATCAAAGATCTTAGTCACAGGCGATGCTTGTGGTTGATGACTACTTGGAGCCTGAAGATCTCTGAGGAAGAGAGCTAACAAGCCTTTGCAACGACAAGTCAACCCGGTGCACAGGGGTTTGGTTCCTGCAGTTCCGACGAGGGATACTGGCCTCAAACTCGTGGAGAAGACAGGGCAGGCCTCAAGGGAGTTGTAGAACCACCACCTGTGTTGCTGAGCCTTCTGGAGTCCTTGGGAGCCCAGGAGCAGCAGACCGGTTAGATTAGTTGTGGTGCTTGCAGATGCAGGGAAGTGACTCTTTCACTTCAAGGGATAATCCTTCAGGTGTATTGGATGTCCACAGGCCTTGGAAGGTTCCTGTATGGAGCACAGGCACAGACGTTACAGTGGATGAGCAGGACAACGAGACCAGCAGCAGCAGAAGTCTTCCCAGCTGCAGTCTTGATGTCCAGAGCAAACGTCCATCGAAGTACAGAGTGCCCAGACGGTTAAAGATGAAGTGGTGTCTGATCTGAATCTTGTCCCACAATGAATCTAGGGGCCCTCCCATAGGTAAGCCCTTACGTACCCTAAGGAAAGGGTTGGGACGATTCAGGGGTCCCTCCCATAGGAGGGGCTGCACAATGGGGAGGATACTCCCATATCCTTTGTCCAGTTTTGCACCAGAGTGGCAGCCAACGGCTCCCTGAACTGGTTTGAAGTGGACTATGCAAAGAGGGCACCAAGTGTGCCCTTCAAGTAGTCTTAGTGGCACTGGCAAGCGCCCCTACCCTGTCCCAATATACTAAGCCCTGTCTGGGAGGAGGTCACACCCCCCTGTGACAAGATATCTATTGTTCTGCCTTCCCCTGCTCGAGCTTGGCTCAGCAGCATGAGGACAGAAACATGTCTCTGGCCGGCAGCAGCCCTAGCATGCTGTCCGGTTCTGAAAGACTGGTACAGGGAGCACTGAGGGCCTCCCGGAGGAGATTCACAGTACATGGAGTCCTCTCTCACACAAACAGTGTGGGGGTATGATTCCAACATGTTTGATACCAAACACAGCATGGTTTCTTCTGGATAATTTGGAGATGGTCATTGTGTAATGACGCATGGCCACTCTATATATAATAATGGCTGATGTACTTACAACTCGGTGAATGGACTCAAAAGGTTGTAGGGGTGTCCTGCACATGCAGGGGTACCCTCACACTTAGAACCAAGCACCCTGCCTTTGGGATTGAAAGGCATGCCTAAGGGGGTGACTTATAGGTTTCAAGTGCAGTGACCTCAGATATAGAGAAACACAGGCTGCAATGGCAGGTCTACAGTCACACTTTGAGTGTTCTCTCATGAGTGGCATAATACATGATTCAGCCCATGGGAGGCCCCTAGTGTGCCTATGCCTTGGGTACCTCAGTGCCATATATTTGGGACTTACAAGTGTACACCAGTAGCCAATCTGGGATGTACCCAAGTCCTCACCATATCCAATTCAGGGGAAAAAATCACAGAGACTGGGGTCTTGATTAGCAGATCCCAGTCAGACTTGGCAGAAACAGCATAACACCAAGCGAAAAGTGGGGGTAAGCATAAACCCAGATCCTACTTTCCTACAAGTATGAGTGGCAATAGCTGTGAATGAGTAAGAAGTTAGCAAAAGATGATATTATATGGAAGAAATAAGTGAGACAGAGGTGTGTGCTGTATGTGTGAAGAGCAAATACATTTTCTGTGACTTTTGAGTGACTAAGGACTGATTCATGTGGCTTTGAGTATTAAGTAAGGATAAGTATAGATTGTCACTGTGGAGTGAGCTAATGGATATGTGAGGGACAGAATTACCAATAAGCGCAATGTTATCAGTTACCTAACGACACTTGAGTTGTTCTATACAATACCATTTTGATTTATAGTTCTGGTCCTATATATATCATAATGTGGGAAAGCAACAGCAAGGGTAGTAGAATCCAAACTCCTAGTAGGTAAAAAGGCAGGACTAGCCAGAAAAGAATGGCGATGTGGAGCTAATTGACAACTCTGGTGCAATGTGTGCATGTTAAAGGAGTGAGTAAGGAGAAATGAAACGAGTGAGTATTTATTGAAGCTTAAGAGATGGAGTTTATGTTAGTAAGCAGAGAAACTTGCGAGTATGTCAATACATGAGTAGACAAGCAAGGAATAAGAAATGAGAGCAGACAAGTGAACAGTGAGCTTATAGTGAAAAGCAAATGAGTGGGTGAATGACGTGGGCATGGGTTGGTGTATTGAACAAGGGGTGAGCTTGTATATAGTGCTTATATGAGGCACTACTCCCTTACTTCCGGGGAAGGGCAGAGCCAGCACAGAGCCACACGGTTCCACATAGCAGCCTGCAGGTGCACTGCTGAAAACATTTCTGGATGCAGTCTGGTGCTTTCAAAAGGGAGGAATCTACACTTGGAAGTATCCACATTTTTATTTTGTACTTCTTAACTCTCTCCTTGGTCATCATATCTGCCTCATAGGCCAGCCCCTCTCTCCATTAGGAAAAGGTTGATAAGGGTGCACATTATCCTCAGGGAAGGACCTCTAATTCTTACAAAAGTGTCTTTCCCAAGCTTAGAACTCTCTGCACACAGTAAAGGATATATTCAATGGTAAAATACTTCTGCATCTTATATCAAGCACTATCTCTTTCTATGGTTTCCTGCCCCTTGCATCAGAAACCAGCACCTACTTTCTCTACCCTACAAAAAGGTAAACTCTGCCTTTCATATTAAGATCTGCCCGTATAGGTTCCCTGTTAAGAGATCTCATCCCAGATTAAGCCCCTATTCATGTCACATCAGGATCTCACTTTGTGTTAGAGGTTTCTTTCCATTATTCTAGGTTCCGCCTTCAAGTTTGGTGGCCTATATATTAAGATCAGCTTCCAGGTTAGAGTTATCTGACTCACGTATCGTGATCTATTCTGATCTCCCTGTAGCACCTGTAGTCCTTGGTTCTGGTCCTCTCCCTATTATTTCAGGTTCTTTCTCAGGTTATAGCTCTCACTACCATTTATGTTATATACACTCTACTCCTAGGTGATGACTCTATGCATCTGGCATGAGTGTCTGACCTAAGGTTAGGTGTTTCCAGGAAACCCCAATATTCTCTACAGATTGGGGTTTTCTGTCCTTCATATTAGGATCAGCTAGTAGATGTTAGAGATCTCTGACTTTATATTAGAATCTGACTTTGTGCCCTTGGTCTTTACATCAAAATCTGCCTGCATATTAGGGCTCTCTGGCCCTTATACAGGGTTATTTTACTACACTAGGGCAATCTGTTCTTAAACGAGATTTTGCCCTCAAGTTATGCCTTTCAATAAAGGTTTACATAAATAACCTTATGATTAATGTTATAGTGGTAACCTCAACCTCTATTGCTGCAGAATAAGATGTGAAATACTGAAGGATGTGGTAGGAATCGGATACTAATATCTATAATCTAATGCACACACATATAATCTCATTTGTGAGATGAAAAGTGTACAGCCCTATTCAAACCAAGGCCATTTGAATTATGTGAGTCAGAAGCTCCAGCATCTTCTGCATAGTTATGGATTCAAAGCATTTGTACATAATCCATTATCTGGTGCATGTGTGCAGATTTTAACAAAAAATAATAGTGTGGAAATGCGTGCTTCTGCACATTGAAATGCAAGTTGCAAAGACTGGTCACCATTCAGTTGCTAACTGCTGATTCTAAGTATTAAATTGGTAGTTCTGAGATGAAAACGTCGGTAAGACACTTTTAAAATGTATTAAAAATTACAAAAGTCAAAATAAAATTGCCTTACAATGTGCCATACTATGCCACATAATTTGTATCTTCTTGCCACATAATTTAGCCAACCATGCCAGATAATTTGGCCCCTCCCTGCCACCGAATTTCAGTGCCCTGATGAAAAACATACCAGAGGTTGACAAATTACTCATTTTAGGCACTTTGTACTTTAATGGTCTTGATTATTCCTTTCATTATAGTTTTACCGCAAAGTTTAAATAATGACATCCAAATTATCTTTCTGTAAAGGGAGGTTTAGGTTCTATATATCATTTGACTGTGGGCTAAGGAATGGGTTATGTCAGTGACAGCTAAACAGTACTACCTAATGAGCATCAACACAGAATGTTCCATCTGCTGTGATTGGCTGAGGAACACAGCCAAGTCCTAGCGACAGAGCTCTGACAAACGCACAGAAGAGCACCATCCAAGCGACGGTGATCAATGCTGAGGTAAGAGTGCTCCCAGATTTCTAGCATGAAAGAGGAACAGGAAAGAAATACACAATTTAAATAAAACACACTTCTGACAAATTATGACTGATCTATTTTATGGTAGACATTTACTTATGCGCTTTGAGTTTTAGTTTACAAGTGTATTTTCACATGAATAAAAAGATAAGCCCACTAGCGGCAAAAATATGTTTTGTAAAAGCAGGTCAAGAACTTGGCAGCCCAGAGAATCTGGAATGATTCCTAAATTATTTCATTATTATTAACTTATTTTAAAAAGGTTGAGGCTTGTCGGGTTTGCATGGCATAATATGGAGGACTTTTGTAAAGTAACCTGCACAAAAGATGCAACCAGAGATTGCAATACAATTTACCTATCATATGTTTGAATCAAAATATCACTGCTTTGTAGTCACTTTGAGAAGAAATACTGCATGTCACTTTAGTTTGAGACATCTGCACCCATGGCTGAATTGTAACTTCCAAAATATTTGACTACTTTTAAAATGAATTACACTCGAGTTCTGCAACATGGTCCCTGCAACCATAAACTGCAACCATCAACTTGCACCTTGAAATCATGCTATGAGTGTGCCTCAACAGCTGTGCTGCAGTCTCTAAATTCCAGCACTTGCAATACAAATCAACACAACTGCTTCCTCAAAACTTAAAGCACAGGCTAGAATAACTACTGAAACCTGCACTCAAATCTGTACCCGCAGCAAAATTCACAATCCTGCACTCTGTATCAAAAGCTAGGTATTCTTCAAACATATATATAAAGATTTCTATCTTTGAGGACAAATAAATAAAAAATGAAACATGCACTCACTGTACAATGGAGCTTAAATCCAGGTTGTGCCTCAACAGCAGTGCTGCAGTCTCTACATTCCTGCACTTGCAATACAAATCAATACAACTGTTTCCTCAAAACTTAAAGCACATGCTAGATTCACTTCTGAAACCTGCACTCAAATCTGAACCCACAGCAAAATTCACTATCCTGCACTCTGCATCAAAAACTCAGCTAGGTGTTCTTCAAAATAAAGATTTCTATCTTTGAGGACAAATAAATAAAAATGAAACATGCACTCACTGTACAATGGAGCTGTAACAACTGTAGAATCTCTCACAAGTCAGTACAACAACTGAATGTCTTCTGCTTCTGGAAAATTCTACAACATCAGTAAATAGAGAAAGGACTACCAAATGGCTCCCATTGCTGGACAAAAGGGGCGGCCATCTTGAAATCAAGCACTAGATGTTTCCAAAAACCTAATGTGACAACAGAATAATATTTTGCTTTTGAATTTTCAGTCCCAATCCGTAAACGGTAAAGTGTTTTAACATAACATACGTAAGGCTACACGTTTATAGCTTTTTTTTTTTACAGCTAATGTTGTATTGCTTCTCTTAAAAAGGGGCAAAAGCATAATGAATCTTTGTTTTTTAGAGCACACCTACACACAAGATGGCTTAAAAGTGTGTATCTGCTTGGACTGGAAGTGTTTTATGTAGCCAAAAAGCAGTGAGGTACCGCCTGTGCAAGTGGCTAAGCTAAACTATTTTAAATGTGGCATTCATCTGAAATGAAATGAAAATGCGTTTTGTAAAGCGTGAATAGCTGCCCGGAGGCGTCCAAGCGCTGTGACTAAAAAGGTGTTCTTACAGTTGGGCGGATGACACAGAGGTTGAAAGGGACCTATTTATTGAACAAAAAAGTTTTCAAGTGTTTCCTGAAGGAAGTTAGATCTGGATTGGACCTTAAGTGGAGGGGTAAAGTGTTCCACAGCCTGGCAACATTCAGGGTGAAAGAACGGCCTCCCAATCTGGTCCGTTTAACCTTGGGCACGACAGCAAGAAACGCGTTGGCGGAACGTAGCTGTCTGCTGGGGAGGTAGGGGGTAATTAAAGGACGATTAATTGCTGGACCAGTTTCCCAGAATGACTGATGGGCAATACAGAGGGACTTGAAACTAATCCTGTCCCTGACAGGGAGCCAGTGCAGTGTTATTAGTCCAGGTTTGGCGGAGAGCCTACGGGAATTTGAAGTAGGGTGCGGGCCGCACAGTTTTGAATAACTTGTTTCCGCAGTGTGAAGTCAGGAGCTCCAAGATAGAGTGCATTTCCAAAATCCAGCCTAGAATGGATCAATCCCTGTACGACAGTTTGTTTGGCCTTGAATGGTAGCAGGGGGAGAATCCTCCTTAACATTCTGAGAAGGCCAAAACAGGTGGCAGATAGCTTGACAGCCTGATAGTCTAACGTTAGGGACCTATCCAGCCAGATGCCCAGGCTCTTAATGGCATTCTTGGGGGCTGGAGGGGGACCCAGACAGGCTGGCCAAATCGAGCCCACCAAGGATGGGGCCAAGCGGCCCAGCAGCATGGCCTCTGTCTTGTCCCCATTAAGTTTGAGACAAGACAGGGTCATCCAGCTGTTTACTTCGCTTAGGCAGCCCGCCAGATCTACCGTGGCCGCAGAGCCCTCTGTCCGAGTCAGAGAGACCACCAGCTGGGTACCGTCCGCATAGGTAACGATCTTAATACCATATGGACGGACGATCCCAGCCAGCGGCCTCATATAAACGTTAAACAACGTTGGGCTAAGCGAGGAGCCCTGCGGGACTCCACAGCCCAGAGGTCTGCTAGTGGAGGTGGTATTTCCCTCAAAGACCTGAACAGTTCTATCACTCAGGAATGACCTGAGCCACTTCAACGCTCCTCCCTGAATCCAGATGTCATAGAGACGCTGCAATAAGATTTCATGATTTACAGTGTCAAAACGGCACTCAGATCGAGGAGAATGACTGCCACCGATCCCCCCATGATCTAAGATACCTCTAGTTTCCTCCAGAACTGCCAGCAAGGCAGATTCCGTCCCATGTTTGGGGCGGAAACCCATTTGTGAAGGGTCAAGCAACTGATTATTTTCTAGAAAATTAGTCACAAGACTGTTGATGTATTTCTCCAATATCTTGCTGACCCAAGGGAGCAGGGAAATGGGACAGTAATTACTGAAGTTATTAATGTCCATGTTGGGTTTCTTCACGAGTGCCCTCATCCTAGCCTCTTTCCATGCTGGTGGGACCGTGTTAGTGGAGATTGAGGCATTAAGTACCTCCTACATGACAGGAAGGATAGTGTGGCCAACGGCCTTTAAAGAGCTCGGAGGAGCAGGATCACAGGTGGAGCCTGATTTAACCTGCGCCATTAAAGTGGCCAGTAGGTCCGAGTGTAGCAAAGGGAACTCAGCCAGCACAGATGACAAGTTGCCTATTGTATCCTGCTTAGAATACGCCAAGATGTCTACTGAAGCGTTTGGAATGGTGGTTGAAAAGGATGAGTAGATGAGATCCACTTTGTTATAAAAAAAAGTCCGCTAGATCATTACAGCGAGCTTGTAAGTCTTCACTATTTACGGGGAGCTAGGGAAGTTTAGTGAGACTTTTTACAATCAGATAGATCTCCTTAGAGTTGAAGCTGGCTTCGGAAATCTTTTTTGTATAGTACAGGGCTTGTGCTTTCTTTATTTCCTTCTTGTAGTCCCTGATGGATTTTCTGTACAAGGTTTTATCTGGGTCAGTATAACCCATGCGCCATTTCCTCTCTAACCTTTGGCACTTGCGTTTAATATCCCTGAACTCCTCAGAATACCAGGGGGCCGAGGTCCTAGATCTCTTTACCAAGGTTTTCTTAACTGGGAGTATGATATTCAGCGATTTGGTTATCCAGTTGTTGAATTCATCATTAGCTACTACGGGATCTACGTTAATAGATGGTGTTGTGGCTTGTAGCTCATCGGCCCACTTATCTAAAGTTCGGACCAGTTTCGTGCGTCCCGTAATCCTGGCATCAGAGCAGGGGGTTTATGAGTGTTCCAAAATCGAGGGACTAGCCAGTGGTCAGTCCACGGGAGCGCAGGGAACCTGCTTTGCATGTTTGCCCCATTTTTGATCAGTAATATAATAAGGTCCCAGAAGAAAAATATTGCTCTTTTATTTATGTTGCCAGATTCTAGTATGGCATGGAGCTGATAATTAAATATGATTTTCTGTTAATTTGTTAGCTTGGCAACACTGAGAGTGCGCTGGTAATAATTTAGGAATAGATAGCTCTAAAATTCTTTTGAAGTGTTTTCTTCATATATTTGTTTTTTGATATGTACAGTGAATTGGGAAAAAATATCTGTTTTGTTGATTTTCTCATTATTCTCAACAACCTCAGCATAAAAAAAAGGCAGCTACATCAGTAATATGCTCGGAAGATGGAAACTGCATTTGTGCTTCCTTAAGTCTAGTATTTATTTTCCCAGTACTTTATAAGTAGGATGTCCTGGATTTGCCAGAACAGTCCCGATTTCTGCCCCATGTCACAGCAGATTTTAGTAAATTTAGCACATGCCCCAAATTGCGTCAACTGAAAATAAGGGAGTGAAGTTTTCACGCCATGCTTATCAGAAAGCAATTCAATTAACGCACATGGTACTGGATTTAAAATTTGCATTTAATTTATTCCCTTAGGGGGACATGCATCAAGCCTGGCCGATTTGCAGAATTGGCCCGTTTGCAAATGGAAAAAGGCCTTTTCCAATGCAGGTACCTTTTGTCATTTGCTATTTTGGTAATCAGATTTATCTAAATTGCGAATGCATTTAGGGAATCGCAACTTGCGATTCCGTAATGCCAAGGCGTTTATGCCTTTCCTAAATACGAACTGTGCAATTAGGAAACGCTAATTACTATCAACTTCAAGTTGATGGCAATTTGTGCATGCTTCGAAAAATGCACAAAAATGCATTTTTCGAAGCATGCCATGTAGCGCACTTTGCTTCATATGCGCACACTTACTTTTTTGGGGGGGGGTGCTTCAGGGGGGCCTTAGGCCCCCGACACTCTTGGATTTCCATTTGTAATTTACGATTACCAATTTGGTAATTGCAGTTTGCAAATGCATTACCATTCATTCCTATGGGCCTGCAGGCCCATAGGAAAGAAAGGAGTCACAATAGCTAATAGCGATTCGCAACTACCGAATCGCTATTAGCCAATGTTAAGGAATCACACATTTGATTCCAATTCCTACATGCATAGGCATTTGCACATGACCAGCATTAGGAGGACCAGGACAAAGGAGACCAGGAATATCACTATGGAGCCCAGGAGGAGCAGGCCCAGGAAGTCTCACACCAAGGCAAAGAAAACCAGATGACCAGGGGAATCAGAACAAAGAGGACATGAAAATCCGAGATCAGAAAAGCACAAAAGGTAATGAAAATAATGTTCTGTCTAATCACTTTTGCCCACAATGCCATCCCAGTTTGGACCCAGCCATTTGCAACCCAAGACCGGTTTCACCATGTTTGGGGCTCTTCAGTCATCTTTAGCTTGACTCCAGTGCGCCATGAGAGAGGACCCATGACTGAGCATACATATAGCCACTTGGACCATTACAACAAACTCACAAAAGGTGATGAGAGGATGCTTGCAATATATCTAACCACTGGCAATTGTTCTGGATAGCTTTCCAACCCATTGTTCTTTTGCCCACCATGCCACCTGCAAATCAATCTTGACCCTGCTTCAATAGGAACAGCACAATAGGTACTTATTGCTTCCTTACCTTTTCTAGTTATACACCCCAGAGAAGGTGTACAACATTTTTCGGCAACTATCACTAGTGAAAGAGTAGGTGATCCTGCCTATAATGACTGAATCTGTAATGTTACCTTAAATGTGCAAGATTTTAAAACCCAAGGGCAAGTTTGCACTGGCATGATATGATGATGCTTTCCTGCCTGCAAGATTGCTTATGGTGTCTGGTTTGCCAAATGACCATGGCCTATATTCTGAGTTGCCTAATTTCTGCTGTGCCATGATAAAAAAAAGCTTACTGAGTATTGCAGTCAGCCTATTTTATTGATGTTGTCATTGCACCAGTGTGAGACTCATATTGTAGGTTTCCTGGAGTCTGCTGACCAGGACAAGGGATATAAAAACAGCATACCATTTCAGAGTTCAAAGTAATGTCCTTTAATCCTGACGCGTTTCAGAGCACTATGGCTCCTTCATCAGAGGAAAATGGTGTTCAACAGCTTAAACGGCTTGAAAGTATTTATGCACATGCACTCATTTCATGGCTCACAGGTGTGCGGTTCTCCCGGCATGCTGGTACTTGTAGTCACTGATAGCAAGTCACGTATTTTCAATAGGCACCGTTGACAAACACCATCTGTTCAAAACATAACACTCATACCCATGTGGGCCTCCGGGCCGGAATGCTGCTTCTAATCAAGTCCTGTCCACTGTACCCTATTGCAAACACAAAACTTTTCATGTCAAAGGCCCCGCTCCTGCTGTGTCATCTTCCCTGCGGAAGGGCATACGTGACATACATATGCATTGCCCGCATGTGTGGGGGGTGCCGGGCGTGTAAGCGTCCGTAGAATACTGCTATGATACGATTTAATTTTTAAATGTGGATGTCTAACACGTTTCCATATGTACATGTTCGTGGTCTTTGGACCGTGATTTACAAGTTGTGTGGATATCTAGGTGTGTACATACATGTGCGTGTCTATGTACAAATACCAGATTACTTCACGTCTCTACGTGTGCTAGTTCCCTGTGCAGTGTTCATGCACGGTGTCTGTTTTAACATACGTACGCAGTTTGTACCCGTGTGCATACATTCACACAGTTCTGTATAAAGCTCTTCTGCACCTAAACAGAAGTAGGGAGCGCTATCCAATGTGACAGCAGCGTACATGCGGGCAGGGCACACTGTGCATGGATAGGTTTGTGTCTGTCTGTCAGTGCGTCTACTTTTTGTGCCTGCACAGAGAGTGCTGCGCTGCTGCTGTGGGTCCCTGCGAAGGGCGCCTGCGGTTCATTTGAAGTTTTGTAAGTGCAGCGACAATTTCAGAGCGAGGAAGGCTAAAAAGCTGGCAAGTGTTGAATACCCCGTGCACACAACTCCTCAAAGTGTCTGCCTTCTCTGATGAGCAGTTTACCTCACCCGGGCACCCAGACATTAGAGGCCAAGTAGGCACAGAGATCTCAGAGGTCTGGGCAGGCAGAGCGCAAGCAGATGAGCAGGGTGGCTGAAGCAGGCAGCAGAGAGGGCAGATGAAGGAGCAGGCAGAGTGCTGAGCAGGCAGGGAGCCCATGCGGAAGAGTAGGGTTGATGGATCAGGCAGCAGGGAGGACAGAAGCCTGAACAGGCAGAGTCCAATTTCATGGTTTTGTTTATTTTTTATAAAAACACCCTGTATGAACGTTGTAACATCATACTTTGTCAATTAGCCAGGATATAGAGTCATGCAGGGATGTTTATAGTATGAGCTGGGGTTTCATTTCCTGGTATATAGGAATTTCAGTGCAAATAGTTTTTGTCCTAAGAGGTAGGAGGTTTCTCAATTTATGATTAAGCCAGTGGTGAGCACATTTCAAGGGAGAATTTCTAAGCAAGAAAAACTGGTTGATGATATTAATGAATCTTATATTGCCTAGTGGCCCCAAGAAGCATGGACTGCCATTACCAATGATGGATGGTGTGTCTGTCATTACCAATAATGGGTAGTCTGTTTACCATTACCAATGGTTGATAGCGTGTCTTCCATTGTCACTGTTTGATAGTGTGTCTGCCATTGCCAGCGGTTGGTAGTGTGTCTGCCATTATCGTTGGTTGATAGTGTGTCTGCCATTACCATTAGTTGACAGCGTGTCTGCCATTACCTTTGGTTGATAGAGTGTTTGCCATTACCGTTGGTTGACAGCGTGTCTGCCATTACCGTTGGGTGACAGCGTGTCTGCCATTACCTTTGGTTGATAGCGTGTCTGCCATTACCGTTGGTTGACAGCGTGTCTGCCATTACCGTTGGTTGACAGAGTGTCTGCCATTACCGTTGGTTGACAGAGTGTCTGCCATTACCGTTGGTTGACAGCGTGTCTGCCATTACCGTTGGTTGACAGCGTGTCTGCCATTACCTTTGGTTGACAGAGTGTCTGCCATTACCGTTGGTTGACAGCGTGTCTGCCATTACCGTTGGTTGACAGCGTTGTCTGCCATTATCTTTGGTTAACAGCGTGTCTGCCATTACCTTTGGTCGACAGCATGTCTGCCATTACCGTTGGTTGACAGCGTGTCTGTCATTACCTTTGGTTGACAGAGTGTCTGCCATTATCATTGGTTGACAGCGTGTCTGCCATTACCGTTGGTTGACAATGTGTCTGCCACTACCTTTGGTTGACAGCATGTCTGCCATTACCTTTGGTTGACAGCGTGTCTGCCAGTACCTTTGGTTGATAGAGTGTCTGCCATTTCCGTTGGTTGACAGCGTGTCTGCCATTACCGTTGGTTGACAGCGTGTCTGCCATTACCGTTGGTTGACAGCGTGTCTGCCATTACCTTTGGTTGATAGCATGTCTGCCATTACCGTTGGTTGATAGCGGGTCTGCCATTTCCAACAGTGGGCAGTGTGCCTGCTATAAGCAATGATTTCCAGTGTGTCTGCTGACTGTGTGGTGGAAGTCTGTTTACCACAATAGCGTTGGTTAACAGCTTGTCTGCCATTACCTTTGGTTGACAGCATGCCTGCCATTACCGTTGGTTGACAGAGTGTCTGCCATTACCGTTGGTTGACAGTGTGTCTGCCATTACCGTTGGTTGACAGCGTGTCTGCCATTACCGTTGGTTGACAGCGTGTCTGCCATTACCGTTGGTTGACAGCATGTCTGCCATTACCGTTGGTTGACAGCGTGTCTGCCATTACCGTTGGTTGACAGCGTTGTCTGCCATTATCTTTGGTTAACAGCGTGTCTGCCATTACCTTTGGTCGATAGCGTGTCTGCCATTACCTTTGGTTGACAGTGTGTCTGCCATTACCGTTGGTTGACAGAGTGTCTGCCATTACCGTTGGTTGACAGCGTGTTTGCCATTACCGTTGGTTGACAGCGTGTCTGCCATTACCGTTGGTTGACAGTGTGTCTGCCATTACCTTTGGTCGATAGCGTGTCTGCCATTACCATTGGTTGATAGCGTGTCTGCCATTTCCAACAGTGGGCAGTGTGCCTGCTATAAGCAATGATTTCTAGTGTGTCTGCTGACAGTGTGGTGGAAGTCTATTTACCACAGTAGCAGGGAGACCCCGATTCCTAGGGTTGGAGCTGGGCCTGAAGACGAAGTTGCTGTCTGGAAGATTTCCAGCGACTGTCATGTTTGAGATTTCCGCTGGAAGGGAAGGTGTTTGATGATGCTGTCATGGGAAGCTCATTTGGATAAAGTGGTTTTTTTTTTTGTGAAAATCTTTTTATTGATTTTTAGAAAACAACCATAAACGTGGTACACATGTTGTCATATACATACAGCTATTTCAATGTGTCATAAACATACATTTAATGTTCGTCTTGCAAATCAATTATTTCCTGTTACATTGTTCAACGTTGTTATATCAGAGCAAACCAGTCAGATAAATTACACACCCATTATAAAAGAAATGAAACAATAGAAACCCAGGGACTAGAACAGGTCATATTGAGGAAAGGGTAGGTGGGCAAGGGGGCACCTCCACCACAACCCAACAGGTCAACCACTAGTGAGGCAGCTAGCACCCAAACCCTCCCTCAGGTCTAGTCCAGCTGGTGTAACCAACTCCTGATAGTCCACATTGACATTTAATAGTTCCTGCTCTCAAACAGGCTTACTCCGCCCCGGAAGGACTGCTCGGAGAGTGGGACAATAGATAACATTGCAGTGGTACCCAAATATCGCAGGGGCCTTGATGTAGGTGGCAGAAGTTCCGCATAGATCGTCTGCTGTTCCTGACAATATATTAGATCATGAAGCCACAGCTTAAACTTGGGTGCTCTCCCTCTTCCCCAGTGGCATGCCACTCCCCTTTTAGCTTGAAGCAACGCCAAGGCCACAAATTTACGATGTTCCGCCCTTAGCCGCTCCACTTACCCCCAATAAAGCCATCAGTGGGGACATGTCAATCCGGGCATTAATCATAGTGGACAGAGCCTGAAAAATCTGCGCCGAATACTTATATATCTCCGGACAGCCTCATGCCAAGTGCAGGAAGTCAGCGCCTTCAACATGACACCTATCACACGAGTCGGTATCCCTCAATTTGTATCTATACATTCTGGCTGGGCTGCCTATGAGGCAAAGAACATCTTTCAAAATGCTGTGCATCGCTCATAAAACTTTGCATAATACTGGTCCTTACATCCTGCGGCACAGAATCAAGCTCTATGCCCCAGTTCGGAACTTACGTTCACAAGCCACAGCTAAAGCAGTCACCACACGAATAAAATTATCCAGGATGGGTGGACGTGCCTTTTCGCACCTTGCCGCTAAGTGTTGGAATGACTTGCCTATCGATCTACGATGTACTGATTGTTACCTCACTTTCAGAAAAAAACTAAAAACTGCATTATTCCCTAAATAGAATGATAGTAGTCCCTGGAAATTTGCTTATGGTTTACTGTTCAATTTTAGCGCCGTGATATCCTTGTTGGATGAGTGTCGCGCTTTAGAAGTACATATAACAATAACAATAACAATAATACAGTCTTTGTAGGAATTTATAGTGGATACTCCTAAACCTACTGCTAGCTGAAATTCGCTCAGTCTGCAGCTAGCAGAATTCCCACTGTTTATCCGTCAGAGTTATACCCAGTTCGAGGTCCCACCTTTCCCTTGCCTTTGCAGGTTGCTCAATCTTCTGTGTGTGTACTGCTTTGTATAGTTTTGACACCAGCCGTTTAGCCTTCTCGTTCCGAAGTGTCAGCTGTAGCGGTGTAAAAGTCGGTGGCTCTGAAGGGAAATCAGGAGTAATAGAGCGAATTCCCTGCCGCTGGCGAATGTATAGGAAGGTTTCTAGGGGTGTCTGTGTTATATTCTGGAACACGTGTGCCACTGTGCGGAATAACCCCTCTTGATACATGTCCCCCCAGTTGTGTATCCTAGTGCGATCTTTAAACTTGTGGAAAAGTGTCTCCTGAAGAAGAGGCATGGCGGGATGATATACCAGCGGTAACAATGGCGAGTAAAGCATAGGCGCATCCAACATCTTACTCACATGTGCCCAGGCCACCACCGTGCAACTCACTGTGGTCGGCGTCTTATCCCGCGTGGGGGTCGGAATGTACACCGCCGCCTCAATGGGGAAGGGAAGAGTGAGCCAATGCTCCGCCGCCACCTGGGGCATATAACGTGGTTGATGCACCCAAAAATGGGCATAATGCGCATGTGCGCTGTAATAGTTTAATTCAAAATTAGGTACACCAAATCCACCCTGAGAATAGGGCCTCGTCAATACATCCTACCGTAATCTTGCAGTTTTACCCCCCCCACACTAATCGCGTCATTTCTTACCGCAACTGTTTAAAAAAGAATGACCCCGGGTGAAAGGGTATATTAAGAAACATATACAATAGTTGAAATAATATAACCATCTTTACCAAAGACACACGCCCGCCATGGAGAGAGGAGGGTAATCCATTTTGATATATTATCCGCAATTCGAACCATAGCGGTCCCGTAATTAAGACGCATCAATTCATCTCTATCCCTCGTCACACGGATGCCTAAATATTTCAGTTCATCCTCGCACCATGCCATCGGATAGTCCAATGGAAAGCGACTCATTGCATCAGTAAGGGGAAAGATACTGGACTTACCCCAGTTTATCTGGACCCCTGAAAGCAATCCAAACACTATAAATTCTCGAAGGATAATATTTAAGTTCTGTTGGGGGTTTCGTATGTAGAGTGTAATGTCGTCCGCATAGAGGGAAACCAATATCTGCCTCATGTTGCATTGCAATGCTCTGTCACGGTGGTGCTGACGCAATTTAGCCACCAGTGGTTCCACCGCGATCGCGAACAACAGGGGAGACAGGGGGCAACCCTGCCTCGTACCTCTCGTTATTGAATAACCCTCAGAAGTTTTGCCATTAATCACTATTCTAGCTGTAGGTGAGCAATACAACAAACGTATCCAGGAAAGGAAAAGGGTGGGAATCCCATTCGGGACATCACACCAAATAAATAGTCCCACTCAATGGAGTCTAAAGCCTTTGTGGCATCCAGGAAAACTGCTGCCAAAGGTAACTCCGAAGAAACGTTATTCAATATTGTGAATAGGGTCCGCAAGTTATGGGATGTTGCATGCCCGAGCACAAATCCCGACTGGTCAGGCAGTATTAAATGTTCCATGAGTAGACTGAGACGATTAGCTATGAGCTTAGCTAATATTTTAACATCACAATTGAGCAGTGACAGGGGCCTATACGAATCACAGTGGTGCGGTGTTTTCCCTGGTTTTAATAGGGAGACGATGATCGCCTCTCTCATGGAAGGGGGAAGACGCCCTACCTCCAGTGCATCCTCATAGACCTCACACAGTATAGGTTTTATAAAACTCGACTGGGATACCATCCGACCCCGTGGGCTTACCCAACTTGAGGTTCCGTGACAATTTTAAATGATGTTTTCGACTCGCACGAATATGGTCGAGTCTGGTATCTAAGAACCGCAAATGACGAGTTTAGTAAGTGTGCGCAGTTTCGCTGTGCTAACTTAAACCGTTCGTTTGATATGTGGGTTTTTCATCTGTACCCACGGGTTCCATCTTAGATACGGCATCCATTTTGTCTCTTGCCCTCAAGTAGCCAGCGAACGGACACTGTCCGCTTCGTCACCCTGGGACTCTCAGGATATTTGTGGAAGACACATGTACTTTGTAAATATCTTTTACGATGAGGGGGATGATACTGTAAGGCAGATGGCCCCGCTCGAGGCTCATCTTGCCGTCCGGTTTATTGTCTCAGCCGTGCATCTCATTAGGCACGTCCCTTTGATGCCTGTATCTCGTGTTTCCCGATACCTCCCCTTTTACACCCTTTTCGATTTCCCCACTGTCTCCATCTCCCTCTGCACCTGTCTTTGTCCCTATTTCGATCTGTTTTACTGCCGATTGGAATTCACTAATGTTGGGAAGATGGGTTTTTACAGTTGGGAACCGCCAAATGTTTCCGCACTTATGTTCCGGACCTTATGTGTACCAAAGTGACCAAAGCGACCCCTCTGAGGGATAATTATGGGAACCAGGTTGTAAACTTTTGTGTACCATGTTGTCCTATGAGTTAATTTTGTATAAAAGGAGCGATCCACAGAACCAATTGGAAGCAGTCTCCCCAAGTTGCACGTGTTGTACTTGTTGTGACTTCTGTGTTCCCTGCAGTAAATAAACCTTGAATCTTTGACGCCGAAGGAAGTGTCCCGTGTCTCTGTAGTTTGTGCGCCGAAACAGGTATCCCATGAAGGTTATAGGTGTTGTTCCCTGGCACCGCTGGTACTGTTAAAAAGTCCAGTCCTTCAGTTGGCGCCCAACGTCGGGCGACTTCAGCGGTACCGGTCCGGTCCAAAGCCTGATGATCGTGAGGAACTTCGTGTGAAATCTCCGAGGGAAGGTGCACCCCGCTTCATCGATCCTGTTGTCGAAATAAGTGGCCCGAAGTTTTTCCCTGCGAAGATTCCCGCCTCCTGACGGCTGCAACGGACCGATGCCCTGACTGTCGACCTGTCTTCGACGCCCGGCGTAGACCTTATGTACAAGCGAGACGATAGACGGGCCTTCCTGGTGACGCCATTGAAGTTCTGAGTTAAGTATTTGTGGGTCGCTCCCAGTCCTTAGTGGTTGTTCTAGCTTTTTTGAAAGCTTTGTGGTTAGCCTTTAAGGCTTTGTGGTAATAGCTCACTGAGCTTTGTAATAGCCTCCTCGGGCTTTGTGGTTAGCTCTCCGAGCTTTGTAATAGCCTTAAGGCTTTGTTGTGTTGCATGGTTCCATTGCATTTGTGGTTCTTAGTATTGGTCCTTAGTATTATTTGACAGTTGCAATTGCCAAAAACCGAGGGTTTTGACTTACACGAGGTTTTATTGCTTCGGTAATCCTTGAAGTTTGATACTAGGTTAGTGTGCACGATGCCTAGCCATAGTGATTTGTTTCGTATTTTCAAATGTTGCGCAATGGATTCCCGGTTGGAGGACTCATGTCCGATACCTCCAGTTGGAACTCCGATACATGATCTTTATAGTCGACATGGGGTGGGTCCTATAATATATAATGATTACTGGATCCGCTATACAAAGAAAGACGGTGACCTTAGATGGCCACCACACTGGACTTTTGAACTTTCGATTTTAGATAATCTTGAGGCTAAATTATTTTTAAAGAAAGCTAGGCCAGCTATGTTTGATTCCTTTCGGATATGGCGTAAAGAGGCCAAACAGAAAGAAATCAAACAACTTAAAAAAGATAAAAAGCAAGAGTTCGTTCCTGTAATGCAAGCTATAAAAGAATGTAGACAAGACAAAGAAGAAAAAGATATGGAAATCGCTACTAGATTGCATCACATGAAAATAGATAAATGTTACCCAGTTTTACCGAATAATCTAGAAAAGAAAGAAGAAGATTTGAAGGAGGATTCCTTGTTATCATACTTGATGAAATCACCACCTCCTTATGTACAGGGTGCTACTGCTCCTGTAGTTCCTCCTATAGCTCCTCCTGTTGTTCCTCTTGTTGCTCCAGCGGCTGCGGGCCAGCCCGCTGTTAACCCTACGTTTGTTCCACCACCTGTCCTCGTTCCTACTGCTCCCGTACCTGTACCTTTGCAGACTGTTGTTTCTGCTACTCCAACTACCTTGTCCATTCCTACTATGCCTTCCTTCACCTCTAGTGTTGTTGCCCCTGTTTTTCTTTCTCCTTCTGTTCGTAAGCGTGTTCCTAACTCTGTTGCTGCCCTTTATTCACCTCTTTCTGGTCCGTTATTTTCGTCTAATTCATCTGACACTCCTCAGAGACGGAGTCAGATCCCTAGTGGTAGGGAGAAAGAGACGTTAGTAACAATGGCACATAGGTGGATAAGACATCCTGCTAATTACACTCCGCGGGTAGTCTTTGATACGTTTACTCAGTTTAATGAGCCTACACAGAGATTCGTATTTGAGGAAATGTGTAACTTTTTGAGGGAAGAATGGTACAATAATGATGTAGATGATGTACCGTCCGACATAATTGAACTTCAAAGTCACTTTTCGAACGGTATGATTATAGGAGACGATGTACGACGTGCAGTGGAACGCTTATTAGCATTCAGATCCACAGCACATTCTCGGGTGACATTAGATGATACCACTGAGAACTGGAAAGCGGTTCCTGGTCAGTATCCCATGAGAGAAGTCCCGCCACTGTGGGTGCCTGGAGATCCGCAAGCTAACCCTGCGGTTTTACCACATTTTCGAAGGGTGTGGATACATCTTCCATGGAAACGATCGGAAGTTTTGCAAGTGAAGCAATCCTTACCCGATCCGCGTAAAAATCCGGCTGGTTATTATAAGGAGTTATCACAACTGATAGAAGCTTCTATTATGAATATTGCCGACATCGACATGTTGTTTGGCAATGTTGTACCGCAACCAGTTTGGGCTAAAATTCGTCAAGCCAATCACGCAGCTGAATTAGGGGGTGATTGGGCTGCACTACTAGCAGCTGATGCATTACAAGTTGGTGGGGCCAAACCTGAACAGTTGATCTTGGATTTACCTCAGAAAATCATTACGCTCATGAAAACTCTCATGCCAGCGATGAAGGTGAACTGGGATAAGTTATCAGCTTGTAAGCAAAAGAAAGACGAGAGTGTCTCGGATTTCTTTACAAGGTTTGAGGAAGCATTTGTCGACCACAGCGGCCAGGACATGGGCGCTGAGGGAGGTCAGCGGTTATTCGTTGACAAATTTGTGTCAAATTTGCTGCCTGAGCTATGCAACAAATTAAAGAATTCAGAAAGTGCGTGGGCAGTTTCAACCCCTGCGCAAATACTAGCAACGGCTCAGTATTATGAGAATAGGGAAAAGGAAGAAAGTGATCGTGTAGAAAAGAAAACGAAAGAACTCAAAACAAAGGTTTTGTTGCAACAAGCATACCCTCCACGATCAAACCAAAATGATGCACAACAGCAGTATCGACCGCGAGCACAGCCCGATAGGACACAGCCGCGCTCTGACAACTTTGATTCCAGATCTTCACTTGGGTATAATCAGTGCGCATATTGTAGGAAAGAGGGACACCTAAAATATGATTGTCTTGCCTTACGGGACCGCCTGAATGGTGTGTCGACTCGTGGAAACCGTGGTGGTGGTCCTCAACAGGCACCACGTGGTAGAGGTCGTGGTTCATCCCACAATCAGAGTGATCGTTATCAAAATCAATCAGATGCAAATAATTACTTTGACCAGCGAAATGCGGGGTCAGTTCGATCTGCACAGTATAATGTGGATGACTATTACGTAGAGCACGAGACTGTTGTAAATGACCATTACTAGGACAGCCAACGACAAAGAGAGGGAGTAGTGTCAGTTCCGGTCGATCAGAGTGGGCCTTACGTTGCAGTGGCTACATCGGGTGTAGTTGAGCCTTTTCTGTTAGACACTGGTGCGACGAAAAGTTCCATCATGCATTCAAAACTCCCTGGCGCACCTTTGTCTGGCTTAACGAATGTTTCCGTTGGATTCTCTGGCGCCCCTGTTAGTAACCCAGTCTCTAATCCTTTGCCTCTTATGATTGGACCTTGTGAGCTAACCGCTCCACTGATTCTATCTACAGGTTGTGGTGAAAATCTTTTGGGTCTGGATTTGTTGAAACGATTATATGCAACATTGTATTGTTCCCCCGAAGGAGTGGAACTTACATTGGGACGGAGAGTGATCTCTCCCATGTATTTATCGGTTGATAAATTCCCATCGGAATTGAGTTCCCTCCCTGCGTCTCTATGGGCCACAGGTCCCAATGACGTGGGCCTGTTAGACATTCCACCCTATGAGATTCAATTGAAACAAAATGCGCGATTACCGCGTTTACCTCAATATCGTATTTCTCTTGAGGGCGAACGAGCGCTGTTAGCAATCGTTCATGATCTCATTGGAAAAGGTGTT
The DNA here is from genome assembly GCF_964261635.1 of Lissotriton helveticus. Lineage (NCBI taxonomy): Eukaryota > Metazoa > Chordata > Amphibia > Caudata > Salamandridae > Lissotriton > Lissotriton helveticus. The sequence continues at coordinate 1,374,196,939 of NC_136069.1, read as the reverse complement.
GTTGAAGAAACGCGTGGAAACGTGTGCAATAGCCCTGTATTACCAATTCTGAAACGAACTGACCCAATTAAACCTCCTGTGTATCGTTTTGTAATAGATTTGAGAGAGGTAAACAAAATAGTGGTTCCGCAATTTCCTGTGGTCCCTGACATTACAGCCTTATTAACAATGATTCCAGCATCTGCCTCCTGGTTCACAGTGATCGATCTAAAGAATGCTTTCTTTAGCATCCCGATTGCAGAGGAAAGCAGAGACCTGTTCGGATTCTCATTAGGAGGTCGCAGTTTTAGGCTAAAACGCGCTCCACAGGGCTACTGTGAGAGTCCGTCAATCTACAGCCAAGCACTTAAAGGTCAGCTTGATGCCTTTTTATTGCCTAAAGGTGCAGCTTTGATTCAATACGTTGACGATCTTTTAGTGGCAGCTGATACGGAGGCCATTTGCAAAACGGCTACAGTATCATTATTGCACTATCTACATGACTTGCACCACAAGGTATCGCCTTCAAAGCTACAGTATTGTTGTCAAGAAGTTACCTATCTAGGTCACTTATTGTCAAAAGAAGGGAGGAGGTTGACCCCAGAGAGAATTGCAGCGATTTCCCGAATGACTGTGCCAAAAACCCAAAGAGATGTTCGTGCCTTTTTAGGTATTACGTCCTACTGCAGACAATGGATTCCAAATTTTTCATTGTTGGCGAAACCATTGATAGCTCTTACATGTAAAGATGTTTCATCCCCAGTACCCTGGTCTGAAGAATGTCAGAAAAGTTTTTCGGAATTGCATGATGCGTTGTGTTCGGCTCCTGTGTTGGGTACCCCTGACTACAGTAAGCCGTTTACACTATACGTTCACGAGAGGGATGGTTGCGCGTTGAGTGTTTTGACACAGTCTTTTGGTGGTAAGCAACGCCCATGTGCCTATTTTTCTTCGACTTTAGACCCAGTAGCAAGAGCTTTGCCAAGTTGCTTAAGGGCAACAGCGGCAGCTGCGGCGTCCATTCGACAGTCCGCAGGTCTAGTCATGGATAATATGCTCACGGTAATGGTTCCGCATGCAGTCGACACTCTATTGAACCGAACGAAAACTCAACATCTGACGAGCGCAAGATTGTCTAGATATGAGTTGACGTTGCTGGCCAGTCATATACGGATAAAACGATGTAATGTGTTGAATCCAGCAACATTGCTGCCGATCGACGCAGAATCAAGTGGTGAAGCAGTACATGACTGCTATCTCAAAACTGAAGAGGAAACTAAGGGTCGCATTGACCTAAAAGATACTCCATTGACAGATCCCGATGGTACTTTGTATGTGGATGGTTCTTGTTTCAAGTTACCGAACGGTGATGTGACGACTGCGTATGCTGTAGTTACATTGAGAACAATTGTGGAAAGTGCAAGATTAAGTCAGAATTCGGCTCAGGCTGCTGAGTTAATTGCTTTGACGAGAGCGTGTGTGTTGTCTAAGGATAAACGGGTGAATGTGTTTACAGATAGCCAGTATGCGTTTGGTGTGGCACATAGTTTTGGACGACTGTGGAGAGAGAGAGGATTCCTTACGTCACATGGTACGAAGATTCAACATGGACAGCTTGTAAATGATCTTTTGGATGCACTTACGTTGCCTAAGCAAGTGGCAATTGTTAAATGTAGTGCGCATCGTAAGGTGACGGATGATGTTGGTCGTGGTAATGCGTTTGCGGATGAGACTGCTAAGGAGACTGCCCGGAACCTTAGCACTCGAATGTATGTGACGAGTTCGGTTAGGTGGCCTGCAGAATCAAGTATGTGTGAGAACACTATCGAGAGTGTGAAAGCAATTCAGAATGAGGCCACCGAGACTGAAAAGGCGAAGTGGAAAGAAAGTACGGGAAAGTTGGATGCGAATGGTTGTTGGACTGACTTATCGGAACAGAAAAGATGGATGTTGCCTGATGCATATGTGCTGGCTGTTGTGACTATGACACATGGGTTAGCACATATTAGCGCGAAAGGTATCTGTAAATTGCTGTTTCCTGTGTGGAAGAATGATGGTATTACGAAATGTGCTGAACGCTTGGTTAAGAATTGTATGGTGTGTTTGATGCACAATCCTGGTAAGGGCACTCCCACTCCACCTGGCCATTTTGCCCCTCCTGCGTACCCTTTCGAAGTTATCCAGTTGGACTTTATCCACATGGAGAGATGTAATAATTTGAAGTATGTGCTGGTTGTGGTGTGTGCATTTTCTAGGTGGATCGAGGCTTACCCCCTTAAGGATAATACGGCTTTATCCACGGCAAAAATTTTACTCAAAGAGTATTTTTCCCGCTACGGAATGCCTCGGGTTGTGTGGTCAGACAACGGAAGTGAGTTTGTTGGGAGCGTGATGAAGAGTGTGTGTCGCGGGTTAGGGATTGTTCAGAAATTTCATAGTGCCAATCATCCTCAGTCAGCCGGTTTGGTTGAAGGGTACAATGGCACCCTTAAACTAAAACTAGCAAAGATTCAGGCTACGACAGGTCTTTCGTGGCCTGACGCTTTACCCTTAGCATTACTGTCAACAAGGGCAACTGTACACTCCCGAGTAGGGCTCAGTCCCTATGAAATAGTGTTCGGTCGTCCTGCCAATGTTTGGGGGGTCCCTAGACCGGGTGCCTTTTGTGATCTTGAGTATCCAATGTTGATCGATTATCTTCATGACTTGACTGCTAAACTGAGGTTAATTCACCAACAGGTTCACGAAGCATTGCCGACACAGACGGAGGGTCCAGGCCACCAGCTCCAGCCCGGAGATTGGGTGGTAACGCGAAATTTTTCACGCAAGAACAATTTGGATCCCAGGTTCACTGGACCCTATCAGGTCCTCCTTGCCACGAGAACTGCAGTTCGTCTTGAGGGGCGGAAAAATTGGGTGCATGCCACCCATACCAAGAAAGTCCCCATTCCGTTGCCAGCAGACTTATGGGTAAGGAAAGGCATTGCATCAACTGAAACCGAAGGATTGCCGGCGTTTGTACCTTTCAGCGACGCACAACCTGTCGGAGAATCCTCAGTGCAGCAAAAAGGCATTATTGAACACTTGTCATCAGAAGACTCAAGACCAGAACATTCAGCTGATCAACAGGGCGTTGTCCCTTCAACGGATCTTTTGTTTAACGAACAGACACGTCCTGGGAAAACCCGATATTTTTTGAGATCCAGCACTAAAGACTAATAAAAAACCCCGTTCTGTCCCTTGACAAATGCATTATCCCGTTTTCCATGATCAGTTTGAACACTCATTCTATTGTAATTATTTCGTACATATTCATTGAGCTTTGTTCCTTACATTTTTGTTTCCACAGCTGAGAGACATTGTTTTCATATATATATATTTGTGAAATAAAGGCCGTAGGGCCGCGCGTGTACTTCCTCCTGGTTAGTAGGTCTTGACGCTAGGTTAAAGACCGTCGGTTCCTGGGAACTCCTAGGAATTGACTATTGCTACACAGAACGAAGTGCGTCAAGAAACGTTGCGGACGGTCATAGGAAATGGCATTTTCAAAGCTGATGGACTTGGAAAGAGCTCAAGCACAAAGATTCAAGCTGCAGCAACTCAGTCGTACCAAATGTTGTGTGTTCCAAATATTCGTACTGTTTGTGACTGTTTCTGCGTTATTGGCGGGTGGAGTGTATTACACAATGTCTTACTTCTTGCCCTCTATCATACCTACTCCTACCCCTGACTTTAAACTCACCTCCACTGTTTCTCCTCATTCTTTTCACATCTTACCTGAACACGAGCAGGCTATACGTGCAGAATTCCGCAACAATTCCTTTATTCAGCTCCTTCATCAGCATCAGTTAGTGGTTAACACTACTAATTGTTGGGTGTGTGGGTTGATGCCACATACTACGGATAAGGGAATTCCATATCTGGTGTTACCGTATAGCTCCCAAGGGTCTGCTCGAGCATTTCAAACAATGTTTCGAAGCGCACTGGGTTTCCACCCCATTCGAGAACCACGTTCCCCCTACTCTGGTCCTACCTCGTACCAAAAATCTTTGTCTATAGCAATAGAGGATTTAGATAGCGATATCTATGATCCCTCGCTTATCCCTGAAGAAGAGGTACAAGCCTATAGGGTCCTAAGTAGAGGCGAATATAGTGTGTTCACTGGTGAAAAACAGCTTAAAAGCTCGCCTCCGATATGGGTCGTACCCCACACTGGCAATTTTTGTTTAATAGGTCGCGGCCGTAGATCGAAAGCCCGACTTGGAGAGAGTGCTTGCACTGAAAATTATATTTTGCCAATGGTCTCGTCCCCTGTGTTTTTGGCTGCCAAGGGTACATACTTTATTTGTCATGATCGTGCGTATGCATGGTTGCCCTCTGACTTCATGGGCTCATGTTTTATCGCAAACTTGTTGCCTCCGACATTTACTGTAGATGCAGATTATCACAAAACTAGAGTTGTGAGAGGCGTAATTAGCGAAGAGGATACTGCCGGTCAAGAGACAGGAGACTTTTTCAAGGGTTTCCTCCCATTTTGGGGACCTATGGTTAATAGTAGGAACCTGAGACAGTTGACTCGAGTGGTAGAATCGACAGCTAATATTACTGCCAGTGCCCTTGGTAATATCACCACAGAACTTCAGGCGGATAGACTTATGACGTTACAAAACCGTATGGTTTTAGATGTGATCTTAGCAGATCGAGGTGGGGTATGTAAGGTGATCCATTCGAGCTGCTGTATTTTCATTCCTGATAACGCTCCGACTGTCTATCAAGCCATCTCAAAGTTGCATAAGATCTCCGAATCCATACACGTGGATGTAGGGGATTGGACGCTACTTGGATGGTTTTGGGGCCTGATGTCGACTTGGGGTTGGAAAATTCTGACGATCATTGGAGTCGTTGTAGTGTTCCTGTTCACGTGTTGCCTTTGCGTGCAGTGCGGTCCTGCCTTATGTGGCCTCTGTGCTACAACGTGTATGAGACAGCCACCTGTTACCAAAGGGTCTCGGTTGGACAGAGCTATGCTACAGCAACATCTCGAGGGTCTGATGAATATCGAATATGATTCCGACTAGTGTTTGCCTACATGAGGGCAAAAGGAGCGTCTGAGGTTCCGTGACAATTTTAAATGATGTTTTCGACTCGCACGAATATGGTCGAGTCTGGTATCTAAGAACCGCAAATGACGAGTTTAGTAAGTGTGCGCAGTTTCGCTGTGCTAACTTAAACCGTTCGTTTGATATGTGGGTTTTTCATCTGTACCCACGGGTTCCATCTTAGATACGGCATCCATTTTGTCTCTTGCCCTCAAGTAGCCAGCGAACGGACACTGTCCGCTTCGTCACCCTGGGACTCTCAGGATATTTGTGGAAGACACATGTACTTTGTAAATATCTTTTACGATGAGGGGGATGATACTGTAAGGCAGATGGCCCCGCTCGAGGCTCATCTTGCCGTCCGGTTTATTGTCTCAGCCGTGCATCTCATTAGGCACGTCCCTTTGATGCCTGTATCTCGTGTTTCCCGATACCTCCCCTTTTACACCCTTTTCGATTTCCCCACTGTCTCCATCTCCCTCTGCACCTGTCTTTGTCCCTATTTCGATCTGTTTTACTGCCGATTGGAATTCACTAATGTTGGGAAGATGGGTTTTTACAGTTGGGAACCGCCAAATGTTTCCGCACTTATGTTCCGGACCTTATGTGTACCAAAGTGACCAAAGCGACCCCTCTGAGGGATAATTATGGGAACCAGGTTGTAAACTTTTGTGTACCATGTTGTCCTATGAGTTAATTTTGTATAAAAGGAGCGATCCACAGAACCAATTGGAAGCAGTCTCCCCAAGTTGCACGTGTTGTACTTGTTGTGACTTCTGTGTTCCCTGCAGTAAATAAACCTTGAATCTTTGACGCCGAAGGAAGTGTCCCGTGTCTCTGTAGTTTGTGCGCCGAAACAGGTATCCCATGAAGGTTATAGGTGTTGTTCCCTGGCACCGCTGGTACTGTTAAAAAGTCCAGTCCTTCAAACTGCTTATGCATGATGGCTTCCCTGACCTCGTCAAGCTCGAACGGGGCACACACAAATGTCCGCTGTGTATCGTTCAACCACCCCAGCGATATATCGTCCAAATATGCATCTAGGTTCAATTTTCCCATCCTAGTGGTTGTATACAATGCCGTGTAGTGCTCAGTGAAGGCATTAAGTATGGTCACAGTGTACATATATACAATGCCGTCCAACCCTTCCAATTCTAGGATTACATTAGAGCCTCATGACCTCCGAATCGTCTCTGCCAGTGCCTTCGCAGGCCTCTCCCCCTCGCCATAGCGGCGGGCCCTCCAATACTTCCCTCAAAATCTCGCCTCTCTGCGAGCCTCATACATGTAGGCTGTGAGTTTCGATCTAAACTGAGATTGTGTTATGCCATCCGGCCTAGTAACTAATCTGCTCTTCAATGACTTAAGCTCGGTCTCAAGTGTACGTAACGTGTTCAAAATATCTTTAAGCATCCCAGCACCCTTTGCTATGCAAAAGCCTTGTAACGGCACTTTGAAAGCTTCCCAGATAATTTCTACGCTATCTACCGAATCCTTATTACGTATGAAAAAATCTTTGATCTCCACTCTGAGCTCCTCCTGAAACACAGTGTCTAGTAGTATGGTAGGTTGCAACCTCCAGCTGCTTCTGGGAGGACCATAATCTGTGGAGGACAATGTAAGCCATACCGGTGCATGATCCGAGTAAGTCCTGGCTAAGTGTTGCACTTGTAAAATCACCGGACACAGCCCGACACTCAAGAAAATATAGTCCAGTCTCGCCCATGTCGCCGCCTGCGCAGTAAAGTGGGTACCCTCTAGGTCGTTAGGGTGCAAGTGTCTCCACGCATCTATCAGATTGTGGTCCGTGAGTGTGTAATGCAGCATGGCACAGGCTTTTGTGTAATGATGGGGAGCTGGTTGGGACCTATCAATATCCGGACTCCGCGCAATGTTAAAGTCACCTCCCCACACAATATGGTTGGACCCAATGTCCACAATCTATGCCCATAGTTCTGTAAAGTAGTGGGGGCCGTCCACATTAGGACCATAACAGCAGGCCAGGGTAACAGAATCAGACCCCAACCTCCCCCAAGTCAGGCAATATCTCCCCTGGGCAACCCACGTGGCTCCTGCTAGTGTGAACGGAGTGCCCCTCTTAACCAGAATCGCCACACCTCTCGCATAGGAAGAGAAAGAAGAAAAGATCCTGTGTGCCGCCCATTTACAAGCAAATGTGATGTTACGTCTTGGGTTGAAGTGTGTCTCCTGCAGCATTGCTACGTATACCTGGTGTCTGTCAAGATAGGATAGTATTTGGCGTCTCTTACGCGGGTCACGCAGCCCCCGTACGTTCCATGTAATTATGTTTAGTTTAGTGCTATCAATGAGGGTCATGAGCTAGGCCTTGTACATCTCTACAGTGCTCCATCGGATAGCATTGCCGCTGTTCCAGATCTACCACCTTTAGTCGCTCAACAACTGCGGCTCCAGTACAACAAGGACATTTCAAAGTAATATTAATCTTTGTGTACGACCATACAGTAAATCCCTTAGATGTGCTTATTGACAACCACATGTACCAAATAACCCCCTCGAACAAACCCCCCACAGACCTACGTCTATTCAACAAGAACTGCAAATTCCCTCCCCCCACACACTGAAGCAACCCAATCTTGCCAGAATCCCACGTCCACCCTCCCACCCTGCATCCAAATTGGAACCCCACTTCCGTTACCCTCCCCTCATAGTTCAAAACTTGTACTTCCCTGGGGTAATACCCATAGGGGGACCTTCTAGAAAGCTACGCAGTCTCCTCGCTCCCCTTAAGTTCTCCTCCGACGGCGCTGCCGGCCCTATCATGAGGAGGGGGAGCATGCCTTGAACCACAAAAACATGTAAACAATTGAGCCATACTGGAAGGATCTCACCTCGCATCAGCTAGATTGTCCGACCCAGCCTACCAATCCGTAATAGTTCTCTTGGATGTGTGCAGATTACTTTGCTGGAGTCAGTCATTCCAGATCCTCATTTTCATTCATGTCACCATTCCGCTGCGAGGCCTCCAGTCACACTCCACCCCGGTTTGCTCGTTTCAATGTTCAGAGGAAGTCTTCGACTTGCTGGGGAGACGTGAAGAATCGCTGCTTCCCTTGGTGCGTCACTGAGTTTTGATGGGTAGAGGAGTGCGTAATCAATTTGCTCCGATCGCAACTTCCGCTTGACTTCCACAAGCACTGCGGCGCTCTTCTTGCACGATAGGTGTGAAGTCTGGATATATAGAAAAGGTGTTACCATCATATGTCAACTTCTGCTTGTTTCTCGCAGCTCTGAGGGCTACATCCCTGTCTCTATACTTAAGTAATCGTGCAATTATAGGTCGTGGGGGGCTTCCCGGCACCGGATGTGGACCGAGGGTTCTGTGTGCCCTTTCCACTATGAACTGCGAGGAAAAGATGAACTGCGAGGAAAAGGCGTCTTTGCCTATGGACTCCAGCAGTAGTTTTTCTATATAGTCCTCCATTCTACCAGTATTTTTCGATTCTGGTATGCCTATGACGCGTATGTTGTTGCGCCGACTGCGCGCTTCCAAGTCCTCGTTTTTTGTGGCTATGACGGGTAGCAGTTTATCTATTCTCGTAAGTTGCACTCTATGGGTTGCAGTGACGTCATCTGATTCTGATATGTGTCCTACCGCCTCCTTAATGCAGTCTTCGTGGCCATCTAGCTTATGTGCAATGGCATCCATCCTAGAGGACATCCGGTCCACCTTGTCCACCACTGTTGCAAATCCTTGCCGCATCTCTTGTAGTATATTGGCCATGTCCAAGGCCTGTGAATTGGCTCCCCCTCCAGCGCGCTCAGCCAAGTCCTGCTCCTGGTCGTCAGCAGTAGATTTGCTTCCCTTTTTGCAGCTTCGAAATTTAGTTTTGGTTGACGAGTGTCGGGCTTCCCCATATTTCAGCAGGAGTGCGACGCCTTCTGCGTATGTATCAGGAGTAATCAAGGCAACCACCAGTCTAGGGTGAAGTGTGAGGGCCAGCCCGAGTCACCACGTGGCCCTTTCGTCGTCAGCAGCTGATCCTGCCCCGTACTCTTGTCGCGTCAGCTTGCTCTGTCCAGTGCTTCTCAGCTGCTCTGACCTCACTGGGTCAGCTACTTGCCCAAGACTGTGTCCCGCTGAAGCATCACCTCATAATCGCCAGCTGCCTTCTCCACCAATGTATGGCGATTCACGGAGCTACTTGAGCCCCTTCCAAAGCCCTGTAGGGCACAACGGCAGCAGGTTGCTAAGTCCGTAAAACCGCAGCAGCGTGCGACATCCAGCACTCACAATATGGTGGGGGGAGTACAAGTGGCGGCCCGGCAGTCACAGTCCCCGTCAAACCACCGCCCAATGCTCTGCCGCTCCAAGGGGGTTTATCGCGCCTGTCGCAGGTCGCTTCAGGTGCTGCGCACCGGCCAGTAAGGGTCTCACTCCTCTTGCACTCTCGTCTCAGCCGGCTATCCATGCACTGCCACTGCCCATCTCCCCTCTCGCCACGGGCATCACACAGACTGTTCCATACCGTAACCGAGGCGTGTAGGGGAAGAACACTGCTCAGTATCTTCGCGAAGCCTGTCTCCACACCTCAGAACGGCTCTCCTGCCAAAGGCGCTTTCCCCGCAGCCGCCGTGGTATGTCCGGCCTCCTCAGTATATTTATTATCCTGCACCGGTGTTCACTAGATCTTCACAGTGGGGGGGGGGGGACACGCGCCAATCCTCCACCGCTGTGCAATGTGGGCTCCCCACAAATTCAGCTACACAGTCATCGCCGCCTCCGTCAGTATGTCCGCATCCATCAATCACATCGCAACACCATTATGGCTCTCAGCGAAGTCTCTCGGGCAGTGGCCTCATGGAAACCTGCGCCGCCACCCCCAGCAGTACTATCTCCATAAATGCCTCCTTGGCGTCATGTTGCACGGGCAGTCCGCCTCTGCGCCGTGACTCGGTCGTTAGCGATAACACTAACTCACTGTGTTGTTGCCGGACGTGCGGCCTGGTTGCCTCGTGGTAATCCCCGACCTTTCCCAGCCACTGCAGCCGAGTCACAGCTTCATGCAGGTCAGGCGGGCGGCGCGGCTCAGATTTCAGGAGCCCGCTGCTCTGGTTGTCCGCCGCCGATCCTTCCGCACTTCACTCCACTTGTAGCCGCAGGGTAGCGCCACCGATCTCTCAACAATTTAGCCAAATTAGCGCCCAATTGTTCAGGATAAGTGGAGGATATCAGTTCCAGGAAGCAGGAGCCTCACATCAGTGTGGCCATGCTGCTTGCGCGCTCTCTAGCGCCCCCCTCATTGGGGTAAAGTGTGGATTTTTTTGTTAGGGCTCATTTGACCTTTGGTAAGAAAATGTAAGTGATGTCCAAGATGGTTGTTGTGGCCTCAGGATGCATTAATGGTGTATTTTCTACTGAGGCCATTGTCAATGGTGATTAACATCTGAAGGATGAAAGGCTTAGATGGCCATGCTGGGATTCCAGGGCGATCTGCTGATTCCAGCTATCAGCAGTGAGGGCTTAACTTATTTCCCTTTTTTTAAAATCATTGTTATCTGTAGCCTCTGCTTTGACTTAAAGAGCACGCTTTAGTGCCCTGACTTCAGAATCCGTTAGAGTCTTTGAACTACCAGCCACCAAGAACCCTTTTTGTATGCGTGTAGTTGACTTAGAAACCTGTGAAGGTGGGCAAAAAATAGTCACTATGAAACACTATTGTCAGGAAAGCACGGCCAACAGGGTGGCTACTGATGTGGCGCTTTCTGTACTGGATGGATGCAGTTGCTGCTTGTTCCAGCAGTCTCTCTCATCTCACCTGGTGGTACCACACGTCCTCCTCATATTTTGAAAGCCCTTGTGTAGCAAACACACCATGGGCCATCTGTTTCTATTGGACAGAAACCATTGAGTGGTGATGCGCTAGCACCTTTTTGGTTGGTACTATCACTTCGTCTGCTTTATCTTCCTTGCAGTTTTCACAGTCATTAGGCTGGTGGACAGCCGGAAAACTGTCACTTTTGAAAAGTTCAATATTATGGAAATGTTCATGTGTATGTTTGTTTAATTTCCAGCTGTTGTTTGGGATTGGTCTGTGTGGAATCCTTGTACACGCATTAGTCTGGTCCTCCTATGACTACTGCCTCCATAGTGTATGATCTTCAGCCTGTTTTTGGTTTCCGCGCCATTGTTCAATTAGGTAGACTAGTATTCTTGGAACATCCCATATTCACGAGAACATCAGAATACATCGGCTCTGCATGCAGCCATTGGACCTCGATGGAGCGAGTCGATGAGACGAGGTCCATGTGCCATCACGGGCTCAGCCTAGACTTGTCCAATTGAGATCGATGGTTCAGTGCGCAAACTGGGCTTTTGGCTTCTTCTCACATATTGACCCCACCAGTTGATCCAACTCACAGTAGGGCTTTGGTTCTCATGCACTGGATGATCGTCCTCCTCCAAGCCTCACAGACGCATTGCCTTTAATCCCACCTGTCTGCTCGCCATTTCACTACTGAAGCGTGAAGGAGAGCGCTGTCTAGATATGTGAATTTTACCTGTCTCCAGAAAAAAAATTATTTAGCAATTTTACCACTCTCTCCTTTTCTCATGAAGGCAAAATGTTCCAGTAGAGTTGCAGTCACTTCAGCAGGGTCTCTTATCTGGCAGTCGAGTGCTTGTAAAATTCCTTTGGCACATGATTGCAAAGTCCCTATCTCTATCTTCACGTCACTGGCTCAGATCTGGCAGGAGTCATCACTTTGCACGGGCCAATTTTCTTCTTCTTACTTTCATTTTTATGTTGAGCCTGCAGCAGCGCACATGCCCTGCACTGGCGAGACTTTTAGTAAGGGGCTTTGAAAAGCTCACCAGAGGCTCGTGCGTGTGTGGCCTATTGCTTGCCGTTACCCACACATGCGCCATATGTTTTGAATTATCGTGCCCAGACACAGGTGCGATAATTCAAAACATATGGTCTGGTGCTCGCTCTTGCGCGCGCGCCACTCACTCCATCATCATGGCTCATTAAGCGCATGGCTCGCGGGCACTCTTATAGCGCGCGCACATGGGCTGCGCGCCACTGCTCCTGCTAGTTTATAAGAATAAAGAGTGACCCGTTCAGTTTCTATGTGGTTGAACCGAAGTCTGTGCTCTTTACATGCTGTTTTAATTTAGCATCTCCTAACCTTCATGCTTCCGTCCTCCTCAATCATTTTCTGTCCACTCGCCATGTTGGGAGAGATGGCTCCATTTCATTTTTACCTCTGCCACTGCGACCTTCACATATGTTTTGGAATTGTTAATGAAGCAGCCTAAATATGCAAAGGGAACCCATGGTAATTAATTAATGTCTAAATAAAATAGTTTCCCTCGAATACAGCAGTCTTCAAGCACAACAAATCCATGTTCTATACTCGAACAATGGTGAAAGCTGCAGCGCTGGAAGACTTAATGGCCTGCTTTTCTTGTACGATTTAAGTGCAGAACTTTTCGTTTACATTTTGAGGATGGTATGGTGAGTGACTAGAATGCCTTGCCAAAACACCTGCATAGACACTGCTCATAAATGGATAAACATATTCAAGCAACAGTCTCCTCAAGTGTCCCTTCTGTCGCTCTTCTCCATTGAGGAGCAGAACATGTGGTGCATTTGGACCAGTCAACGCATGTGCTGTGTTTACTTACTTATTGCCTTTTTTAGAAACTTCTGAATGTGGGTTGAATGGGAGTATTTTTCTGTTTTTTCACTTATTTGTCCTACAGACACCACCCCAGACATTAGCTCAGAAATCTGAATAGCAAGTGTAGCATTTGGGATTTTCCTTTTTAAATATTCAGGTTTTTTTTAATCATATATTAAGGATGCATGCAAGGGCAAAAAAAAAAAGATATAGCTCACCTAGCACATGTCAAACATAACTTTTGTTACAAGTCCACTATTCACAGATTAAAAGGGTACGATGGGGAGTGGTACATGCATCATAAGAACAAGCCTTCCTCTGCCATTTCTGATGTGAGATTCATCACCTTCATACTCTTCAGGCGCCAGACTGGATAATCTCTCTCTCACTCTTTCTCTCTCTCTCTAAATCTCTCTCTCTAAATCTCTCTAAATCACTCTCTCTTTAAATCTATTTTTCTCTCTCTCTCTAAATCTCTGTCTCTCTCTCTCTCTCTCTCTCTCTCTCTCTCTCTAAATCAATCTCTAAATCTCTCTCTCTCTCTAAATCTCTCCCTAAATCTCTCTTGCTCTAAATCTCTATCTCTCTCTCTCTCTCTCTCTCTCCCTCTCTCTCTCTAAATCTCTCTCTCTCTCTCTAAATCTCTTGTTCACTATAAATCTCTATCCCTAAATCTCTCTCTAAATCTCTCTCTCTCTATCTATCTCTCTCTCTCTATATATATATATCTCTCTCTAAAGCTCTCGCTCTCTAAATCGCTCTCTCTCTCTCCCCCCCCCTCAGCTCCCCCCTCTTCTCAATCTTTCCTCCCCCTGTCGGCATTTTCTCGCTTTCAAACTCATCCAGAATCTTACATTATTTTTCAACTAGCACTTTGAAACCCGCAAGTCCTCTCCCAATCTCTCTCTCTCTAAATCTCTCAATCTTTCTCAATCTCTCTCTCTAAATCTCTCTCTCCAAATCTCTCTCTAAATCTCTTGCTCTCTCTCTCTAAATTGCTCTCTAAATCTCTCTCTCTCTAAATCTCTCTAAATCTCTTGCTCTCTCTCTAAATATCTCACTCTCTAAATGTCTCACTCTCTAAATCTCTCTCTCTCTAAATCTCTCTCTTAATCTCTCTCCAGACTCTCCTTGGGCTACAGAAGTTTATGTTCAGTTTTGGCATAGAATGAATAGCCACATGTGTAATGAGTGTACAGTGGGGGTTTAGCTTCCCTTGGCATAGCCATTAGATCTCGCCTTTGGGACCTTATAAGTGTTTAGTTATCCAGCACAATATCCTTGGTGCAACAACATCAACTGTTGCATGGCTAAACACTTATAAGGTCCCAAAGACGAGACCTATTGGCTATGCCAATGCTTGTTTTCGCTTAGTTACAGCATTAATATGTGGGGAAAATGCATAAGGACAATTTTCTCCCTGCGTCTAGGCCTCCTCAAAATCATTGCATATCCGGACTCTGCTTCTGTCTGAGTTTTTTGATTCTTGATTAAAATGTTTACTGAGACTTGGAATTAGCCTGATTTGTAATTGAAAGTAAAAGTTCGCAGGTCGAGCACTTTGGTGATAGAGATGAATTTGGAAAGAAAGATTTCAACTTGAAACACTCCCCTCACTGTTTATTGCGCCGTTTACTGCTACCTGGCTCACTGTCATCAGTACTTAGTCCAGTTGATGATGATACACATAACTATTACAAATGGGTGATGGATGTGTAATGAGTGCAAAGTGATATCTGATACCCTAGGGCAAGTTTGCATTGAATGATATGATGATGCTTTCCTGCCTGCAAGATTGCTTATGGTATCTGGTTTGCCAAATAGCTATGGGTTATATATAAGCTGAGTTGCTTATTTTCTGCTGTGACATGATAAAAAACACCTTACTGAGGATTGCAGTCAGCCTATTTTATTGATGTTGTCATTGCACCATTGTGAGACTCATATTGTAAGTTTCCTGGACTCTGCTGACCAGGACAAAAGATATATATATTTGCAGTTTATGTCCCAAACGTACAGGTAGCATACAAGACTGGACTACCCCCGTACAAGTTATCACCAGATCCACTGGGGGGGGGGGGTTTGCTGGGGGTTATATTGCTTATGGTTTGGAATAATGGCTACACCTCAAATGTCAGCCTATTACAACATGGAGGTCTACTGTATGTCCATGGACTGAATGTCTATGTGGTGTGTGAGCCAGAGTCTTAGGTGCCACTTCTCAGCCACTTCTTACACTAATCATTGTCATAGACATCCTTCCTACTGTCTTCTGTGCTCCTCATCTATAAACTGTTATAATTCTGACAGCTCTCTTCTACCTCTGACATATCATCCCAGTCTCTGACAGAACATCCCAGATCTATCCTCAATTCTAAGCACTTTCAGATCACGTCAAGCTCTAGTACTTTCCTCTCTTTCTACAGCTGCGCAGAGGTGAGCACCGCTATAGTAAGGAGATGAAAGAATGTGAGCACTGGCCGGACAGAATTCATCCTTGGAACTGAATAGCAAAACAGTGAAACCACTGAGACGTTTCCACATCACATTGTTGTGTGCAGAATCGAGCCTGTGCTTTTAATTTTCACATTTTTTGTTTTTGACACACCAAAACGTTTGGCAGGTGCTTTCCAGTGAGAAAATAGCACTTGAATTGAAATTCTGAAGCGTGTACACCTTCAGCTATCTCACTGTAGGAGGGACATTCCCAGTCCCAATTTTGAGAAGTTGAAATGACTATTTATAATACATATCTTTTTTTATGGTTGGCCCTATGTTAGTACTTTTCATAAAAAACACACATCATTGGAGTCTTCAAAACCCCTTCTTCTTCCGAGCCTATGTCACACAAAAAAATCCCCCTTTTTAAACTCTGGCTGTTAGGATTTATAATGTTTAGAGCTGGGTTTCCAGCTATAAAAATGTTTTTTTTGTTGCAAAAGTGATAAATTAAAATACACTTTCTGAAGGTTAGAAGGATATATTCAAACTCTCCTAGACTTCTACTGACAGTATGGGAACCTACAACATCACACACACTTTAAGACTTCTATTGATATTATGAGGACCAGGAAGACACACCCCTGATCTGATTGGTTGCTTTCTGTCCTTAGCAACTGCACTGTCTGTGTGTGTAGAGAGAGAATATTTTTGTGTGTATAGGAGGGCATTCATCACACACACTGTCTGAAAAATAGGAATTATGAAGCCCTCCCCAAAATTTCACTCAGACAGCTGAGAGAGATCCCCTCAGTATGTAAGCACTGTAAACGTTATGAGGACCGGCTTTCCGGTCCTCATAGCGCACTGGTCCTCATAGCGTTGGTGTGCAAACATGTTCTGGTCCTCATAAATATAGATATACACACACACACACACACACACACACACACACACACACACACACACACACACACACACACACACACACACACACACACACACACACACACACACACACACACACACACACACACACACACACACACACACACACACACACACACACACACACACACACACACACACACACACACACACACACACACACACACACACACACACACACACACACACACACACACACACACACACACACACACACACACACACACACACACACACACACACACACACACACACACACACACACACACACACACACACACACACACACACACACACACACACACACACACACACACACACATTATTCATCGAGACATACAGCTTCTGAAAGCAAACACCAGTGCACTCATCGACACACACATACAGCTTCTGCATGAATAGACACACAGTCTGCGACCGAAGACGCATTGCAATCACTGGTTTTAAATGCATTACAATGCAAGTCCCATTGAAAGAGTTTTCATTTTACTTCTAACCCTACTCGCCCCATGGTTTTATTTCAGCGACAGCAGATGCTTCCCCTACATCTATTTTAAAGGATCACATTGGAATGCCGCCAAGATTAAGAGAGAGCCTGAGGTCACATCAATTGCTGCGGGGTTGTCATGGACACAAGGTAAATTAACGTCTGGCAGATTTCAGTAATGTTACACAATCTGTTGCTCTACGGAAGATGACTGAATAAACGTAATGACAAAAAGAAATATGTACGTATACTTGTTATTTAGCTGAGTGGGTAAATAGAGGGCAGGACAACGGAGACACAGAAGCTGAGAGGTGGGGATGTGTAGAAAGGCACCTGAAGTAGAGAAGACTGAGTTGAGTGGAGGAAAGTATGTAATTTAACACACTTGAATTAACAATGAAGCAGTTAACAGTAGTTGTATTCCAGAAGTGTCAACAAGGTTGTTTTTCTGTATTCAGTAAATGGGAGGATAATGCATTTGATCCTCTGATGGCGAGTAAGGGGATAATTAAGCAATGTTTTCCTTTGGGGAGGGCATTTCTAGGTGGGTATTCAAGTGGGTGATTTCAGAGGGTCCCAGGGCGAAACCAACAGATTTAGTCCCCCCAGTCAATACCCATGTGGGAGTGCCCTCACTCTTGCATAATATTGCTATTGTAAATCATATCCTTAAATTTGGGTTAAATTCACAAAAATGTTAGTTAGCTGGTGTGTTTTGCATGGGACTATTTAGGTGGAAGATTACAAGAAGCACAGATGTTGCATATTTTGGTGATGTCGTAATTTTTGTCCCAAATAAATGCATCTTAGAGAATGCCCGCAGTGATACTTACAAAAAAGTGCATATTAACAAGGGTCATAAAAGTTTTTAGCCATGATATACATCAGCTACAGGAGTTGACATTCTAAATTTAAGTATTGGGATGAGATCTAAGGTAATTTCACCACATGAACAATGTAATGTAATGTAAGGATTTATTTATAGAGCGCAGCTATCACTCCAAGGAGCATCTTCGCGCTAAGAAAATAATCAGACAACTGGAAGGGCTGGTTTCAACTGCTCATCATGGTGCATCGCACAAATCAGATTAGGCTTTTGCACTGCGTATCATTCAGGCTGTAGATCCAGGTTTTTAATACCTTCCTAAACACTGATTCAGAGCTGATGAATGTGCAGGGGGAGTTTGTTCCAGGCCTTTGACCCTAGAACTGCCAGAGCCTTTCCTCCCCTGGTGGTCAGTCTAAAGGAAGGAATGGTCAGCAGGTTTGCGTTTGAGGATCTCAGAGTTCGCGTTGTGAGGTATCGCTTAAAACTCTTTTGGAGATATGTAGGTCCTTTTAAATGGAAAGCCCTAAAAGTAATTAATAGGACTTTAATCAGTACTCGCTTTCGGATCGGTAGCCAGTGGAGGGCATCCATTGTCGCAGTAGCTGATGATTTTCTAGGCCATCTCAACCTCAGTCTGGCCGCTGCATGCTGGACCATCTGCAGTTTGTGTGTGACCGCTTTGGTTGTACCTGCATATAGACTGTTGCAGTGATCTAGCCGAGATGTTATAAGGGCCACTGCTGCCGTGTGCCTGGCTATGAGTGGTAGAAAGTAAAAAAAATTCCTCAGGCCTTTGATGATACTAAAACAAGGACCCGCTACGGCTAGGGCCTGCTGCTTGAAGGACAGGGCAGCGTTGAAACTTAACTCCTAGATTCCTCACTACATTAATTGTATTAGGGGGCACGGTAGCATCTTTAGGCCACCACTGCTTGGGGTTGAAAGAACTACAGAGGCCGAAAGGCTGGATCTCAGTTTTCCCTGAGTTACACCTCAGGCGATTATTACTCATCCATCTAAACATGGCTGAGAGCCAGTTTTTTAGGTTTTCTTCCGCTTCTGTTGAATCCCCATCCAGCACCAAGATGAGCTGCCTATCATCCGCAAAGGAAATGGTGTTTATCCTAAAGGATGAAATCAGTTCAATCAGAGGGGTTATATATATGTTAAAAAGTGTTGGGCTCAGGCATGATCCCTGAGGGACCCCTGAGGTAAGCTTTTTCTTCTCTGATCTAAAATGCCCCAACGTGATAACTTGCCTCCTGTTTTCCAACAATGCTGACCCACTTCTGGGGTTACATGATTGTTCCAAAAGCTAAAATGAAGATTTTTTTTATACAAATTTCACAAATGTCTTCCTCTGCCATGACTGGAAGCAGGATGATATGCTCGGTAAAACATATACTTTTCACAGTAACAGCAGGTTGTTAGTTGACTCCTTACTGTTTTACTGCAGTTTATCCGGAGCAATAAGCAAATAGAGCACTAACAATCTGTATTCATAACAAAGTGGGGCACACCTGAATGTCATGTTGGTAGAATAGGAGCAATGCAATTGAGACTGCACTAAATGAGCAACATGATTGGACTCTTGTGGGAGAAATTACCATTAGTACTCAGAATTGCTAAAATGATAACATATTTTCAAAAAATTCTCAAATATTTTCCTCATCCATGCCAGAGAAACATCTGGCAAGCTGAGTGAAATGTGTACTTTCAGCAGCATCTGCAGTCTGTAATTTGATACCCCAGTGGTCTACTGTAGCTTCACCATAGACTTCTAATGAACAACTAGAGGGCTAAAATTGTATATTCATGAAACAGTGGACACAATGTTGCAGAATGGGAGATATTCAATGTATAAATGTTCCTATGGAACCAGATGGTTACAAATATGTGAGAGTAGGTACAGGGATGTAGTCGTTTATGATATAATAATACATTTTTAATGGCTAACAATAGTCAATGCAAGAGATGCCTACCAAAGTCCAGCATCCATTTTCCATATCTATTTCCTCAGGTTATTCATCCTCTCTCTCAATTAATACCTCCTCAGTTTTACAGTTGTAGCATCTTGGTAGATATTGGTTGATATAAAGTGCTTTTTAATATTTATTTTAATAAGCAGCAGTAGTTTTTCTGAAAATTAAGAAAGACATTGCTGACTGTTCTCAAATAAGTTGCAGTTTGACACCTCCCTTAATGAGTGTGCACTTGCTTCAAAATTCTTTTTTGCATGAGTTAAATATAATAAACTGATAAATCAAAATTCTGCCCACTGCTGTTGAAAGATAATTTGGACAGTTTCCACGACAGGGTGTCTGCTGACCTCAAGAACTTGCGTATCAAGATGTCAAATGCAACTAGAAGAAGAAACTATAAGGACATGGAGTACCACAAATTGATCAAAAAACTTAAGGAAAATAAAAATGTGATCATACGCCAATCGGACAAGGGAGGCAATGTGGTCCTTTGGACAAGGAAACAATATATGGAAACAGCTTTGTGTCAACTGACAGACCCCGATTGCTACAAGAGAATTAATGCTAAGGAAGTACAGAAGGCACATATAGACATCTACTCCAAATTGATGGCTTGGAGAAGTATAGGCCTGCTGACTCTGGAGGAACATAAATATGTAAAAGTTGATTGTCCAACCACTCCTGTTATATATTTTATTCCGAAAATCCATAAGGACTGCCTACGACCACCCGGGTGTCCTATTATATCTGCACGAAATAGCATTTTGGAAAATATGAGCAGGTATATAGATTTTTTCCTGCAGGAACATGTTAAAGTATTACCATCTTTTGTCCTAGATACGGGTGATTTGCTTAAAAAGATGGCCAACTTCAAATGGCAACAGGGTTATTTGTTAGTGGCAATGGACGTGTCGTCCCTATATACCCGCATTGTACATAGGGATGGTATTAGGGCAGTAGAGCATTTCCTTAAGAGAAGACCTCCCTACTACCAGGAGCACTCCAAAATGTTATTGGCTATGAGTGCACTTTGTCTGGAAAATAATGTGTTTCTTTTCTCGAATCAGCTGTTCTTGCAAACCAGGGGAGTAGCTTTGGGGGCCTGCTTCTCTCCTAGTTACGCATGTCTTCACATGGGTTACTGGGAGGAGCAGGTCCTCATGGTGGATTTTAACCTGATCATGACTACCAAGGTCAAAACTTGGTGGAGATATATAGATGACCTCTTTTTTATCTGGTAGGGCACTACTGAGGAGGCAACATCATTCATAGAGGAACTCAATATTAATAGACTAAACTTACACGCGGACGGCTTTCCCGAAGAGTAGGTTTTGGGCGGGGAGTCGCGAGTGTGAAAGATTGGACACCGCGTGAACAATACCCGGGCCATCCTGTCCCAGGAAGTGAATTTCCTTTCTTCTATTTGTAACCTTGGCTGCTGTGACTCACAGCGAGCCGGCACGGGCAATATCCGTGAGTAATTGCACTAAATGTATTTTTTCATTGTTTCACACTAAGTGCCTCACGGGAGGGTGTGCCTTAGCGCGCACATACCACCGGAGAGCAATTCTGTCTGTGGTCCTGACGAATGCTGTGCGATCCTGCATTTTTACAGCAGAAACATGTATCTAGAATCCAGTTGTGTCCGCCTTTCACGTTTTTAACCTTAATACAGGTTGGCCCACATTAAATATTTTGGTTGGGTTCGAACCGTGTATTTTTTAATTCTGCACTCACTTATTCTGCACTTTTTTGAGTTATACCACTGTTACACTCACCACCAAACCGCTCCGCTATAAATCAGGCATTGTAGCACACTGGGGGGGCATTCGGCCACCCCAGCGGGGACCCAATGATGAAGCATGTCACCAACTAGTGGTGAGTGAGGGTCCTTTTAACACAGAGGTTTACTTGCCCATCCCAGTTTGGTGTGAATACCCTACGTTCACTGGGTTGCAACCTCCTGGTGATTGAGATTACTGTTTTCTTAATCTTGTAGTTACCTGAACCGGGTGGGGCCTTTTTGAAAAACCTGACACTCTTACACTAATTTTCTGTTTCACGGATCATTTACGTTTCACTGAGTCACTCCTTAGTTGTTTATGATATACTTGGTTGGGGCATAGGAGTGACTACTCGCGCCCTTTCTCTCTTGTTGATATTGTTTAAACTTACAGTTTACCAGTAACATGAGTGAGGAAGCTCTTGTGTTCCTAGATGTTGAATTCTTTGTTAACAATGGTCAGTTGGCAAGTAGGCTTTACCGCAAACCCACGGCAGGCAACTCCTTACTGCATGCCAGTAGTCACCATCCTGAGCACCTGATAAGGAGTATCCCCTATGGGGAAATGCTCCATATCAGGAGAATTTGTAGCAATAGTACTGACTGTGAGACAGCACAAAATGCTTGTAAGGTTAGATTCCTGGATGGGGTTATACCAATTCCTGCATTGACAGTGCCATGAAAAGAGCGAATATTTGCGACAGGAAGATTCTGTTGGACCCAGTAATAAGCCCTGTTAGAGTCCACAAACAAACATCAGTCAATGAAGTTCGCTAAATTATTGGATACAGTGATCAACACCAGGCCATCCATAAAATTATAAAACAACATTGGTCTTTAATTAATAGTGATCCAATAATAGGAAAATTGCTTAATAAATCCCCTAACATTACCTTTAGAAAGGCCAGGTCTATGCAAGACAGCCTAGTCTCAAGCATTCCTGAAGTAACCACGGGCTCGTGGTTGTCCGGCAGCAGGGGCTTTTTGCGCTGCTCCACCTGTAAAGCTTGTAAAAACGGGGTCAGCAGATCAGAATACTTGTCTCCACTTTTTCCCACTCCCTTTAAGATTAAAGAAAAGTTGAACTGTAGATCGGAATACGCAGTTTATGTACTAGAATGTCCCTGTGGTCTGAGGTATGTGGGGAGCACCAGGCCACAGGTGTACAAAAGGATCTTACAACACCTGAGAGCTATTAATAATGCAGATCCAGCGTATCTGGTTGCAAGGCATTTTGATAAGGTCCACGCTAGAAATGCTTCACTTTTAATCTACTTTGTGATTGATACCGTACCCCCACAGAGAAGAGGTGGTGACAGGGAGGCCCTATTAAGGAAATTGGAGACTAGGCACATTTTTTTACTAGACACCAAGATTCCTAACGGGCTCAATACTAGTGAAGATTGCTACACTTACTTATAAACAGGCTGTTTTAAGTAACTTTGCTGACAATGTATTGTACAGACAGTAATAAACAGTGCAGTGATCCTACTATTCAGTAAAAAGTACAAAATAACCGTGAACTACCCCATTAATAAGTCCTCCACACAAATGTAATTACATGATATTTAACATCTGTTTTTAAACTCACTGGTAGCACTTTATATGTACTGTATAATGGAGTTTGGTTTGCAATTTTGCACAATGATTATAGCGTATTTTGCACAGTGGTTTCTGCCCACATGGGCGGTACCCCCTTTTTGGTTTACAATGCAACTTTGCACATGGACGTAACTCATCTATTGCACTTTATGCCGACTTGGGCTGAACGTTTGCCAGTTTTTTTAAAACGTACTATTTAGTTTATAAATGTTCTGGCACTAATATGTGTTTTTATATATTTTTTCTGTTGCCGATATTTAAGCACACGGTAGAATTGTATACACATTTTAGCAGTTGGGGCAATGATTGTGAATATTTATTGTTTTAAAACAGATTATTTGCGTAAGTGTTTTAACATTATTCGTAATTGCCTCCAACTACTCATTCATCTATATAATATTGTGCAATACTGAGGGAAAACTATCTAGCACTGAATATTTGCATATAAACATTTTATGCTGATGTATGGTTCAGATTGCTAGGTTTGGGTAAAGTCCTTGTTTTGTGCAATACGCGATAAAGACTGTGATAGTAACTCTTCCATATCCATTATGCAAATTAACATTGTGCACTTTAAAATGGGTCATCAGCCCCCATGTCCGTGTCATGTGATCAAGGCTTGATGAAGCCGAAACGCGTCATGGCGGACTGGTGTTGGGTCTCTAAATAAAGAAATTCTGCACTATCCATGGGTCTTGCTTCATCTATCTATCCAGCTGTTGGCCTTTTGGACGTCTACATACCCAATATATATATATATATATATATATTCACTGAAAAAACCATAGGTTATAGACCATATATAGTTAGGGATTAGCATTTAAAAAACTTATTTTACTCACACAAAACCATTGAAATTCCATATATAGTTAGTTGCACTAACTATATATCGCGCACCCGCAATCCACTGCTGATGATGTCACATATTACATCATTCATGACATGGTCAGTGACATCACTGATGACATCACTGATGACATCTCAAATGACATCACTGATGACATCACTGATGACAACATCCAGTTACTGTATGTTTCTGTAAAGTTAAAATATGTCTTACATATTGAAGAATGAGTAGATGTATAAGTGTCTGGACGAAGGATTTAGTAGGTGCATGACTGAATGTATGAGTGAGTGATTAAATGTGTCTCACTGAGTGCATGGGTTAGTGACTAAACTGTCTTAATTTGTGCATCATTATGTCTGTTGTTCTGTAAACTGCTGCATGTGTTGATCAGTAGCTATATGAGTAACTATATGGGTTATTGATTGATTGCCCAAGTATTTGTATGGGAGACTGAGTGTGTGTGTGGCTGGCTGGGAGGTGTGTGACTCTGTGCAGATCAATGTGTACTTGTATCAATGATTGTATAAGAGAGTAAGTATGTGTTAGTATATGTTTCAAAATGTAAGGTGCTCTATGTTTAACTGTATAGATTAGAAAATGGAAGTGTGATTGATTCTTTACAGGACTGACTAGGTGTGTGAGTAACTCCATGGATGAGTGACAGAGTGTGAGAGTCTGTATAGGTGTATGAGTGCATATGATAGTGTTGTAAAGATGAGTGATTGTATGTATGAATGATTGTATGGGTGAATGAGTGAATGTGTGTGTAAACATAGGAATCACTGAGTGCGTATGTAGTAACTAGTATTGGTGTGTCAATGGTTTCAAAAATTATACTCTGTATTTAACACTGGGTGTAACAGAGGTTATATTAAAGTGTGAGGAGGTGCGTTGTATTGTCACATGAATGATATCATCAGTGATGTGGTCATTGATGTCAAATGAGATGTCATTTGAGATGTCATCAGTGATGTCATTTGAGATGTCATCAGTGATGTCATTTGAGATGTTATCAGTGATGTCATTTGAGATGTCATCAGTGATGTCATTTGAGATGTCATCAGTGATGTCATCAGTGATGTCACTGACCATGTCATGAATGATGTAATATGTGACATCATCAGCAGTGGATTGCGGGTGCGCGATATATAGTTAGTGCAACTAACTATATATGGAATTTCAATGGTTTTGTGTGAGTAAAATAAGGTTTTTTAATTGCTAATCCCATACTATATATGGTCTATAACCTATGGTTTTTTCAGTGAATTTTCAAGGTTTTTTAAATGCTAATTCCTGACTATATATGGTCTCTTACCTATGGTTTTTTCAGTGAATTTCAATGGTTTTTTAATAGCAAATATCATAAGCTGTCGAATGTCAAGTACGTGGTAAGTAAAAACATTTTCGTGTTTATGCACACTGATCTGCTTTGAATGCTGCCCCCCCCCCCTCATTTCTATTAGGAGTACTCTCTCTTTGCAGATAGTGAAGGGTAGTTAACGCAGGCCTTTGCCCCCGTTGTAATCCGTCGTGCCTGCTTCTCTCTCCATTTGATTGATTGTTATCCAAGCATTTACTGTTTTAGAATTGTTTCTCTTTGGTCCATTCTCTATTTACAAACAAGCACAGAGTCGCAATACTCTGTTTAGTCTTTGCAGATAGTGAAAAAATGGTGTAAAAAGAACAAAAGGAATCGAGCAAAATCAGTAGGCCACTAATGGGATCTCTTTTTGACCTCGCTAAAATAGAAACATTAGGAACAACCCCTCATGAGAAATACGAAACTAGTGAGATGAACTGAGCTCCACACCATGATGGCTGCAAGACAGCTCGGCTCCGCCACCCACCCCGCCCAAAATAACGATAAACTCTATGCAAATATTACAAATATATACAACACACCAGCAAAGTAACAGGGTAAAACATTTTATTAAATAACTATTTACATAACTATTTTATACTTTTTGTTGCCCGATCCGGCTAGCTCAATCGATCGAGCATGAAACTCATGCACTCTGATAGTTCAAAGTTTTGAGGAGTGCTTGTAACACTGTCTGAAGCCTATTTGCACTTGCTACAGCTTCACTATTCTCAATGTAAGTGGGGGCTGTTTGAGGACGTGACTGCATTTGAAAACAATGTGATGCGGTGCCACCCTGAACCGCTTGACGGAGGCCCCCGAGGGACGGTGTCATGGCGCGGCCTCGGAGGGGGCGCTTGGCTCTGGCCCCCTCCGCAAGTCGTGTTGCCCTG
This sequence comes from Lissotriton helveticus, assembly GCF_964261635.1. Lineage (NCBI taxonomy): Eukaryota > Metazoa > Chordata > Amphibia > Caudata > Salamandridae > Lissotriton > Lissotriton helveticus. The sequence continues at coordinate 1,374,171,026 of NC_136069.1, read as the reverse complement.
GTGTGGCCTGAGATCGCCCCCGACATAGGTGGCCGGCTCCCGGGGTCAAGCGGAACTTTTTGCCTTTTGGTGACTCTTCCATTCTTGACCTTGTCCCACAATCCGTTTCACCTAAAGACACGCTGTAGTGGGGCGCCCCTTTACCGTTTCAGTTGCCATTCCGCCCGCTTTTGCTACACTGTGCCTCTTCCGCTATTCAGCTGTTTACCGCCCGCTCTTTCAACTACAGCGTCTCGCTCACCATGTACTTGAGTTGCTCCCGCTCTTGCGGTGCAGCGATAGGCGGCTGCCACAGGACTCTCAAAATGGCGGCCGGCTCTTCAGATTTGGGCGTGGTCCACTAAAATGGGCCTGCGACACCTTGGAACTCGGACGCTTGTCTGCTAGAGCTTGGGCTCCATTCTCGAAAGCGTCCCCTCAGCCTTGAAGATTCTACAAAAGTCTTGGGGGCCCCCGACTCCCGCAGGCTTCTGGTGGGGAGCGGCTAGCATGATTGCTCGTGGAATGGCCACGACGGAGCTACGAAATGGTGGTGCTCTCATGCTAACGCCAGCTTCAGTCTGAAACATCCAGAAACACTGTAGACTACCAATTCGATCAGTTCCGGTAGCGCCCCAACGTGACCCGGTAGAGAAGAACTTGCCCTCCCCTCTTTGACTGATGGTTCTTGTTGCCTGTCCCTTCTGTTGTCATTTAACAGAACTATTTAGCCTGCTGAAAGGGGTTGTGTTCCGACCGCTGGTTGGTGGAGACATTTTGACTATATTCTGGACCTGCGTTGTCGCGTAATGCGTCATATGACGCGCCGCGTTAGCGCATCAGGAAGTGCTCCGGTGCGCGAAGCGCAGCTTCCCGGAAGCGATCCAGGGCGCGGTGCGCAGCGCGTAACGTAAGCATAACAGGTCATGTGACTTGTTAATAAAACTTTTCATTGGTTCATTTTACTTTTCTTATTCTAATGATGAAAGGCTTGGTCATATGACCTAAAAATTACGCTTTTTATTACTTTCGAACATTATTTTTTCTGAAACATATGTTATAATGTTCCAGGCTAATGTACTTTCCCGGAAAATTTACAACTGTCCTGCAAGTAAAATATATTCCTTTTTCGAGAAAAAGGGCGTTTCTTCGTCCCATGACGGAGCCGTTGAGCAAAAGAGGCTCGGCCTGCTGTCTTAGTCGCCGATACGCCTGAATATCAGATTCTTATCGATCACTTTATGTTGCAGAAGTAGAAACACAACAGCCCTTGACCATTTATCTTTACTGCGTTCCTGCGTATTATACCTTTTACCCTTCATGTAATTGGACTGCTTTATTTCACTTGCCTTTTACTGATTCTAAAACAGTGACTATTATTAAAAACTTTACCAATGTAAATACTACTACCATGTTTTCTTTTAAAAACCTTTATTGTGAAAATGTCAGTATACAAATACGGGCCTATTACCACGTGGGCCGGCCACGGAGCAAACTGTAATCGTATATGATGAGTAGACATTTACACTGTAGAGGAACGTAACGGGCGGGCCATTAGGTTGCAAGAACTAAGGTGTCTAACAGTTGCGGAATCGGTGGACGTACATTTTATAATTAAAATACGACAGAGCCAGTTACAATAAAATTATCTAGATATACATTTGCGGGCAAGTACCATGGGTGACGTTAATTCGAACTTTCAATAGTACAGTAATCAATAACACATCAGAACTTAATATCAATAGGGATGTCGAAATATTCTATCAATTCTCGTCCCCGCCCGCCATGTGCTTCAAAACTGCATACGTATCTCGTGATTTCAAGGTTCTGCAACCAGTACACAACAAGGAGTTACGAGTCCCATTTATTCCGGCGCCATTTTGGGCGAGGACGGGCAGGTCCAGGATATAGTCAAAATGTGTCTACCAACCATCGACTATGATGATGTTCATATGCTGTATTTATTAGAGTAACACTCATCTGTCCACATGAAATTAATTTGCCACAATCTAAACATGGCATTTTAATCTTTCCAAAGTTCTTCTAAATATTTGGGACCATTTCCCTTGCCTCTGATGCTGTCAGTACCACTTCTTTGGTGAATGTACTGGCAGGTCGGGGGTTCTCCTCCAAATCTCTCTTTTGTGCAGCACTATAATTAATCGGTGCCACCTCTCCATATGACGATGCATGGTATAGTTACCATAACTATATTTTTTTTCGGTTCCTCTGGAGAGTACATCGTGGCAGATGAGGCAGGTAACGTACCGGGCATTTACCTTTTTTGCATGTAGAGGAAAGGAAAAAAATTCGAGCGTCCGAGTTCTAAGGTGTCCCAGGACCATTTTAGTGGACCAGGCCCAAATCCAAAGAACAGGCCGCCATTTTAGGAGTCCTGTTGCAGCCGCCTGTCGCTGTAGCATCAAGAGCGGCCGAAACTCAGCTGAATGGCAACTGAAACGGAAAAGGGTCGCCCCACTACAGCAGACGAGCCTCCACCTGGGAAGGCCCGTTCACGCCGCCTCCCCCCCCCCTTCGGGCCCCCCACGCCGTTATTCGGAGCAGGATTGTAGGATGGCCACACCAGTGCGGCAACTTGCTAGACACCACCTCGGTGCCAACCGAATCTCAGCGCCTTGTGGTGTCTTCTATTCAGAAAATATTGTTGTGCTGCCTTTGGCCTATTCGCCGCAAGTGCGCACGCAACTCAGCTGCATAGCGAGTGAAACACCAAGGGGCGCCCCACTGCAGCCGAGGAACCTTCATCTTGGGGGCGACGCACAGCATCACATTGCTTTCCAATGCAGTCAGATCCTCAAGCAACCCCCACTGACTGAAGCGAACTCACAGGCCAACGGAGCGCCCCACGCCGACTTTCGGCGCAGCATTGTAGGATGGCCACACCAGTGCGGCAACTTGCTAGACACCACCTCGGTGCCATCCGGATCTTGGCGCGTTGCGCTGCCTTTGGCCCTATTCGCACATCGGTCCGCTACTGACGCCACCTCACAGGCCAACGGGGCGCCCCACGCCGACTTTCAGCATTGTAGGATGGCCACACCAGTGCGGCAACTTGCTAGACACCACCTCGGTGCCATCCGGATCTTGGCGCGTTGTGCTGCCTTCGGCCTATTCGCACATCAGTCTGCTACTGACGCGAACTCACAGGCCAACGGAGCGCCCCACGCCGACTTTCAGCATTGTAGGATGGCCACACCAGTGCGGCAACTTGCTAGACACCACCTCGGTGCCATCCGGATCTTGGCGCGTTGTGCTGCCTTCGGCCTATTCGCACATCGGTCCGCTACTGACGCGAACTCACAGGCCAACGGGGCGCCCCACGCCGACTTTCAGCATTGTAGGATGGCCACACCAGTGCGGCAACTTGCTAGACACCACCTCGGTGCCATCCGGATCTTGGCGCGTTGTGCTGCCTTCGGCCTATTCGCACATCGGTCCGCTACTGACGCCGCCTCACGTGCCAACGGATTTTCTACGCATTTTATACCCTATGCCGCATAACAGGTCATGTGACTTGTTTATAAAACTTTTCATTGGTTCATTTTACTTTTGGTTTCCTAATGATGGAAGGCTTGATCATATGACCTAAAAATAACACTTTTCATTGGATGAAAACTTTTTTTTTCCCAAACGATGAAAGCCCCACCTTGTTTCTGGATGTTTCAGACTGAAGCTGGCGTCAGCATGAGAGCACCACCATCTCGTGGCTCCTTCGTGGTCTTTCTGCGAGCAATCATGGCAGCCGCTCCCCACCGGAAGCCTGCAGGAGTCGGGGGCCCCCAAGACTTTTGTAGAATCCTCAAGGCTGAGGGGACGCTTTCGAGGATGGGGTCCAAGACCTAGCAGACAAGCGTCTGATTTCCAAGGTGTCCCAGGGCCATTTCAGTGGACCAGGCCCAAAAAGGAAAGAGCCTGCCGCCATTTTGAGAGTCCTGTGGCAGCCACCTATCGCTGCACCGCAAGAGTGGGCGCAACTCAGCTGAATGGCGGATTTTGACACAGTGTACCAAAAGCGGGCGGAATGGCAACTGAAACGGTAAAGGGGCGCCCCACTACAGCAGACGAGCCTCCACCTGGGGAGGCCCGTTCACGCCGCCTCACCCCCCCCCCGGGGCGCCCCACGCCGTTATTCGGAGCAGCATTGTAGGATACCAAAACCAGTGCGGCAACTTACTTGACATCACCTGGGTGCCATCCACATCTCAGCGCGTTCTGCTGCCTTGGGACTATTCGCACAACAGACCGCTACTGACGAGCCACCCCCCGGGACGCCCCACGCCGTTATTCGGAGCAGCATTGTAGGATACCCAAAACCAGTGCGGCACCCAGGCAACATCACCTGGGTGCCATCCAGAACTCAGGACGTTGTGCTGCCTTGGGACTATTCGCACAACCGACCGCTACTGACCATTGTTCCTTCTTTTTTCCTAAAAATGTTTAAATGTTTTTACTGTTTTTGTTGCGTTGTATATATTTATAAGTTATTAAAGTTTTATAATCCTACTACTTTGTTGGAGTGCTATATATTTTTAATGTGACACATAATTGTAAAAACTTTGATGTACAAAGATGCATCCCTGGAATCTTCCGCTTCAGGCTCGGTCCCCTCCCCAATCACAATACAGGATGGTTTTCAGATAGTAGGAATGCGTGTGGTGTGACGGATCTCATCGGGTGGGGGCCTTGATCTACTGTAACTCCTTTGAAGAGGGGTGATTCTTTACAGCTGGGGCCATAAACTACATCTGCAGGGCTACCTGATAGCCTGGGACCGGCCTGGACAATCGGACACAGAGGAAGAGGAGTGTCAGAGGGTGCGGTAGTGAATAGGGCGAAAGGGAGGTGTCGGGCGGGCACAGGGTGTGATTCTCAGGGAAGAGCAGCGCAGATGGGGGGAGGTTTATTGCCCATGCATAAGACAGAGAGCGGGGGTGACCAGTGCCTGGGGGAGATGCTTGCGAGGGTGGGGAGCCATGCTAAGGATCGACAGCGTGCAGAGAGTGGGTCTGGTCAAGGCATCTAAAATGGCTGCCGTGCACGACAAAAGTGTGGCATTTGAAAAAAGGCAAGATGGCGCAGACAATGTTTTTCAACACTTCCTGATTTCCTTTGAATCGAACGTTAACAGACGTTATCTCTCCCACACTACCGGTCCCCCTGGGCTTAAACGCCGAGATGGTAGGGACTGCATCCCGTGGAGATAGGCCGAGACGTCACTCAGCAGAAAAAAAAGAAGAAAAAAAGTCTATAAACATACAATAAGTTAAAAGTCAATCATTCTTGTTTCCTTGTAGTACCCTCCCCAGTCCGCTTCCCGTTACGCTAACCGGGCGCACCCCACCAAAAAAAAAACGATTTAAAAAAAAAAAAAATTTGCCCCGCGGAGCCCTTTTAAAGCCTCCACATCAAACCTATGATGTCAGGGAGGATCTACTATGCCCCCTTATGGTCATTTGCCCCTTCGCTTTGGCTTCCTCTTGTCTCTCGATCCTACCGAGAAACAAGATGGCGGCCGCTCCGTACTGTTTGGAATGTTTACAGACACCGGAGAGCCAATCAGCTTCGCTTCGCAAAGCTCCGTAACGCGAAAAGTACGCGAAACGGAGCGCTACCCGGGACGATGTCACAGATATATATCTTTTTTTTAACGTTAATTTCTCAAAATCCACTGCAGCACATATATTGAGACCCAGCAAAGGCACATCGGGCTACCAGTCCCTACAATTTTGCCAAGTTTCATGCAAATCCATTCACCCGTTCGATTTTTTTTTAATTTTTTTTTTTTCCCCGCGGGGCCCTTTTAAAACCTCCACATCAAACCTAGGGGGTCAGGGAGGATCTACTATGCCCCCTTATGGTCATTTGCCCCTTCGCTTTGGCCTCCTCTTGTCTCTCGATCCTACCGAGAGACAAGATGGCGGCCGCTACGGACTGTTTGGAATGTTTACAGACACCGGAGAGCCAATCAGCTGCGCTTCGCAAAGCTCCGTAACGCGAAAAGTACGTGAAGCGGAGCGCTGCCCGGAGCGCTGTCACAGATATATATCTTTTTTTGAACGTTAATTTCTCAAAATCCACTGGAGCACATATATTGAGACCTAGCAAAGGCACATCGGGCTACCAGTCCCTACAATTTTGCCAAGTTTCGTGGAAATCCATTCAGCCGTTCGAGCTAAAAGTGAGTCCAACCGCCCTATGGAAATTAACATGGGAAAAACGTGTTTTGGGACCCCCCTTTTTTCTCGGCCCCCCCTTGACGAACCCCCCCCCAAATTTTCAGGAGCTGCTCAGAAACAAAATGTTCCATTTTCCTGAAAATTTCAGCCAAATCCGTCCACAAACGCCAAAGTTATTAGACATAGAATTTTCAAAAATCCCATAGAGAAAAAATCCTAACTATATATACCTACTGGCGACCGCCTCTTAGGTTTGATGTGGAGGTTTTAAAAGGGCCCCGCAGGGCAAAAAAAAAATAATAATAATAATCGAACGGCTGAATGGATTTGCACGAAACTTGGCAAAATTGTAGGGACTGGTAGCTCGATGTGCCTTTGCTAGGTCTCAATATATGTGCTTCAGTGGATTTTGAGAAATTAACGTTCAAAAACAAGATATATATCTGTAACAGCGCTCCGCTTCGCGGAGATAAAATTATATCTGTATTACCTAGCTGTTGCTAACACCAGTTAGCGACGGCTTATAGGAGATAGCGACCATCTTGGGCCCCACTTTGCATGTGAGTGATATTTATCACTAATGACATGCAAAGTGGGCATGCCAAGATGTTAGCGACTGGAAACAGTCGCTAACATCGCTATCTCCTATTATCAACTTTTGGAAATATTCGAGATAAGCGCGAATATCTCCAAAAGCTAGCACCTGCCCTGAGCAGTTCTTAGCCATGTTATCCAATGGGAGGTGGATAACATGGCTAAGAGCATTAGCTCGGTAATGCATGAATATCGCTGAGTTTTCAGCGATATTAATGCATTGCGGTCGTTTATTATCGTATTTGCGATAAACCTTGATAATAGCAAGGTTTATCTGCGATAATTTCTGACGATGCTTAGCGGTAAAAAAATTGCTGCTAAGCATCGTTAGGGATAAATATCGCTTAACTTTGGTAATATGCCCCAACGTCTGTTAACGTTCGATTCGAAGGAAATCAGGAAGTGTTGAAAAACATTGTCTGCGCCATCTTGTCTTTTTTCAAATGCCACACTTTTGTCGTGCACGGCAGCCATTTTAGATGCCTTGACCAGACCCACTCTGTGCACGCTTCTCTTCCCTGAGAATCACACCCTGTGCCCGCCCGACACCTCCCTTTCGCCCTATTCACTACCGCACCCTCTGACACTCCTTTTCCTCTGTGTCCGATTGTCCAGGCTGGTCCTAGGGTATCAGCTAGCCCTGCAGATGTAGTTTATGGCCCCAGCTGTAAAGAATCACCCCTCTTCAAAGGAGTTATAGTAGATCAAGGCCCACACTCGATGAGATTCGTCACAGCAGAAGCGTTCCTATTATCTGAAAACCATCCTGTATTGTGATTGGGGAGGGGACCGAGCCTGAAGCCGAAGATTCCAGGGATGACTCTTTGTACATCAAAGTTTTTACAATTATGTGTCACATTAAAAATATATAGCACTCCGACAAAGTAGTAAGATTATAAAACTTTAATAATTTATAAATATATACAAGAAAACAAAAATAGTAATAACATATAAACATTTTTAGGGAAAAACAACGAAGTAGCGGTCGGCTGTGCGAATAGTCCCAACGCAGCACAACGTCCAGATTTCCGGCGTGGGGCGTCGCGGGGGGTGGGTCATCAGTAGCAAACTGTTGTGCGAATAGTTCCAAGGCAGCAGAACGATGGCACCAAGGTGATGTCCAGTAAGTTGCCGCACTGGTTTTGGTATCCTACAATGCTGCTCCGAATAACGGCGTGGGGCGCCCCGGGGGAGGCGGCGTGAACGGGCCTCTCCAGGTGGAGTGTCATCTGTTGTAGTGGGGCGCCCCTTTACCGTTTCAGTTGCCATTCCGTCCGTTTTTGGTCCACTGTGTCAAAAGCCGAAATTCAGCTGAGTTGCGCCCACTGTTGCGGTGCAGCGATAGGCGGCTGTCACAGGACTCTCAAAATGGCGGCAGGCTCTTTCCTTTTTGGGCCTGGTCCACTGAAATGGCCCTGGGACACCTTGGAAATCGGACGCTTGTCTGCTAGGTCTTGGACCCCATTCTCGAAAGCGTCCCCTCCGCCTTGAGGATTTATCAAAAGTTTTGGGGGCCCCCGACTCCTGTAGGCTTCTGGTGGGGAGCGGCTGCCATGATTGCTCGCGGAATGACCACGACGGAGTTACGAGATGGTGGTGCTCTCATGCTGACGCCAGCTTCAGTCTGAAACATCCAGAAACAAGGTGGGGCTTTCATCGTTTGGGAAAAAAAAAACAGTTTTCATCCAATGAAAAGTGTTGTTTTTAGGTCATATGATCAAGCCTTCCATCATTAGGAAACCAAAAGTAAAATGAACCAATGAAAAGTTTTATAAACAAGTCACATGACCTGTTATGCGGCATAGGGTATAAAATGCGGAGAAAATACGTTGGCACGTGAGGCGGCGTCAGTAGCGGACCGATGTGCGAATAGGCCGAAGGCAACACAACGCGCCAAGATCCGGATGGCACCGAGGTGGTGTCCAGCAAGTTGCAGCACTGGTGTGGCCATCCTACAATGCTGAAAGTCGGCGTGGGGCGCCCCGTTGGCCTGTGAGTTTGCGTCAGTAGCGGACCGATGTGCGAATAGGCCGAAGGCAGCACAACGCGCCAAGATCCGGATGGCACCGAGGTGGTGTCTAGTAAGTTGCCGCACTGGTGTGGCCATCCTACAATGTTGAAAGTCGGCGTGGGGCGCCCCGTTGGCCTGTGAGATGGCGGCAGTAGCGGACCGATGTGCGAATGGGGCCAAAGGCAGCGCAACAATATTTTCGGAATAGAAGACACCACAAGGCGCTGAGATGCCAAGCTCCGGATGGCACCGAGGTGGTGTCTAGCAAGTTGTGGCACTGGTGTGGCCATCCTACAATGGTAAAAGTCGGCGTGGGGCGCCCTGTTGGCCTGTGAGATGGTGTCAGTAGCGGACTGATGTGCGAATGGGGCCAAAGGCAGCGCAACAATATTTTCTGACTGACACCACAAGGCGCTGAGATGCCAAGATCCGGATGGCACCGAGGTGATGTCTAAGTTGCGGACCGATGTGCGAATGGGGTCAAAGGCAGCGCAACAATATTTTCTGTATGGAAGATACCACTAGGCGTTGAGATGCCAAGATCCGGATGGCACCGAGGTGATGTCTAGCAAGTTGCTGTACTGGTGTGGTCATCCTACAATACTGAAACTCGGAGTGGGGCGCCCTATTAGCCTGTGAGATGGCGTCAGTAGCGGACCGATGTGTGAATGGGGCAAAGGTACCGCAAGAATATTTTCTGAATAGAAGACACCACAAGGCGCTGAGATGCCAAGATCCGGATGGCACCGAGGTGGTGTCTAGTAAGGTGCACTGGTGTGGTCATCCTACAATGCTGAAACTCGGCGTGGGGCGCCCGATTAGTCTGTGAGATGGCGTCAGTAGCGGACCGATGTGCGAATAGGCCGAAGGCAGCACAACGCGCCAAGATCCGGATGTCACCGTGGTGGTTTCATAGTTGAGAGGCACTTCATCTGCAGTGGGGCGCCGAGATCCGGATGGCACCGAGGGGATGTCTAGCAAGTTGCTGTACTGGTGTGGTCATCCTACAATGCTGAAACTCGGCGTGGGGCGCCCCATTAGCCTGTGAGATGGCGTCAGTAGCGGACCGATGTGTGAATGGGGCAAAGGTAGCGCAAGAATATTTTCTGAAGAGGAGACACTACAAGGGGCTGAGATTCGGTTACCACCGAGGTGATGTCTAGCAAGTTGCCGCACTGGTGTGGCCATCCTACAATACTGCTCCGAATAACGGCGTGGGGTGCCCGAAGGGGGGGGGGGAGGCGGCGTGAACGGGCCTTCCCAGGTGGAGGCTCGTCTGCTGTAGTGGGGCGCCCCTTTACCGTTTCAGTTGCCATTCAGCTAAGTTTCGGCTGCTCTTGATGCTACAGCGACAGGCGGCTGCAACAGGAATCTGTTCTTTGGATTTGGGCCTGGTCCACTAAAATGGCCCTGGGACACCTTAGAACTCGGACGCTCGATTTTTTTTTCCTTTCCTGTATATGCAAAAAAAGGTAAATGTCCGGTACGTTACACGCTTCATCTGCCACGATGAACTCTCCAGAGGAACCGAAAAAAAATATAGTTATGGTAACTATACCATGCATCGTCATATGGAGAGGTGGCACCAATTAATTATAGTGCTGCATAAAAGAGAGATTTGGAGGAGAACCCCTGACCTGCTAGTACATTCATCAAAGAAGTGGCACTGACAGCATCAGAGGCAAGGGAAACGGTCCCAAATATTTAGAAGAACTTTGGAAAGATTAAAATGACATGTTTAGATTGTGGCAAATTAATTTCATGTGGACAGATGAGTGTTACTCTAATAAATACAGCATATGAACATCATCATAGTCGATGGTTGGTAGAGACATTTTGACTATATCCTGGACCTGCCCGTCCTCGCCCAAAATGGCGCCGGAATAAATGGGACTCGTAACTCCTTGTTGTGTACTGGTTGCAGAACCTTGAAATCACGAGATACGTATGCAGTTTTGAAGCACATGGCGGGCGGGGACGAGAATTGATTGAATATTTCGACATCCCTATTGATATTAAGTTCTGATGTGTTATTGATTACTGTACTATTGAAAGTTCGAATTAACGTCACCCATGGTACTTGCCCGCAAATGTATATCTAGATAATTTTATTGTAACTGGCCCTGTCGTATTTTAATTATAAAATGTACGTCCACCGATTCCGTAACTGTTAGACACCTTAGTTCTTGCAACCTAATGGCCCGCCCGTTACGTTCCTCTACAGTGTAAATGTCTACTCATCATATACGATTACAGTTTGCTCCGTGGCCGGCCCACGTGGTTATAGGCTCGTATTTGTATAATGAAATTTTCACAATAAAGGTTTTTAAAAGAAAACATGGTAGTAGTATATACATTGGTAAAGTTTTTAATAATAGTCACTGTTTTAGAATCATTAAAAGGCAAGTGAAATAAAGCAGACCAATTACATGAAGGGTAAAAGGTATAATACGAAGGAACGCAGTAAAGATAAATGGTCAAGGGCTGTTGTGTTTTCTACTCCTGCAACATAAAGTGATCGATAAGAATCTCATATTCAGGCGTATCGGCGACTAAGACAGCAGGTCGACCCTCTTGCTCAAAGGCTCCGTCATGGGACGAAGAAACGCTCTTTTTCTCGAAAAAAGAATATATTTTACTTGCAGGACAGTTGTAAATTTTCCGGGGAAAGTACATTAGCCTGGAACATTATAACATATATTTAAGAAAAAATAATGTTCGGAAGTAATAAAAAGCGTAATTTTTAGGTCATATGACCAAGCCTTTCATCATTAGAATATGAAAAGTAAAATGAACCAATGAAAAGTTTTATTAACAAGTCACATGACTTGTTATGCTTACGTTACGCGCTGCGCGCCCCGGATGACTTCCGGATGCGCTAACGCGGCGCGTCATATGACGCATTACGCGACAACGCAGGTCCAGAATATAGTCAAAATGTCTCCACCAACCAGCGGTCGGAACACAACCCCTTTCAGGAGGCTAAGTAGTTCTGTTAAATGACAACAGAAGGGACAGGCAACAAGAACCATCAGTCAAAGAGGGGAGGGCTAGTTCTTCTCTACCGGGTTACATTGGGGCGCTACCGGAACTGATCGAATTGGTAGTCTACAGTGTTTCTGGATGTTTCAGACTGAAGCTGGGGTTAGCATGAGAGCAGCACCATTTCGTAGCTCCGTCGTGGCCATTCCGCAACCAATCATGGCAGCCGCTCTTTATCGTTATTTTGGGCGGGGTGGGTGGCGGAGCCGAGCTGTTTTGCAGCCATCATTGTGTGGAGTTCAGTTCATCTCACTAGTTTTGTATTTGTCATGAGGGGTTGTTCCTAATATTTCTATTTTAGCGAGGTCAAAAAGAGATCCCATTAGTGGCCTACTGATTTTGCTCGATTCCTTTTCTTTTTTTTTTTACACGATTTTTCGTTATCTGCAAAGACTAAACAGAGTATTGCGACTCTGTGTTTGTTTGTAAATAGAGAATGAACCAAAGAGAACCAATTCTAAAACAGTAAATACTTGGATAACAATCAATCAAATGGAGAGAGAAGCAGGCACGACGTATTACAACGGGGGCAAAGGCCTGCGTTAACTACTCTTCACTATGTGCAAAGAGAGAGTACTCCTAATAGAAATGAGGGGGGGGCACCATTCAAAGCAGATCAGTGTGCATAAACACGAAAATGTTTTCACTTACCACGTACTTGACATTCGACAGCTTATGATATTTGCTATTAAAAAACCATTGAAATTCACTGAAAAAACCATAGGTTATAGACCATATATAGTTAGGAATTAGCATTTACAAGACCTTGAAAATTCACTGAAAAAACCATAGGTTATAGACCATATATAGTTAGGAATTAGCATTTAAAAAACCTTATTTTACTCACACAAAACCATTGAAATTCCATATATAGTTAGTTGCACTAACTATATATCGCGCACCCGCAATCCACTGCTGATCATGTCACATATTACATCATTCATGACATGGTCAGTGACATCACTGATGACATCACTGATGACATCTCAAATGACATCACTGATGACATCACTGATGACATCTCAAATGACATCACTGATGACATCACTGATGACATCTCAAATGACATCACTGATGACATCACTGATGACATCTCATTTGACATTACAGATGACATCACTGATGACATCATTCATGTGATAATACGATGAACCTCTTCAGACTCTAATATAACCTTAGATACACTCAGTGTAAACAGACACTCATAGACTTTCACTCATCCATGGAGTTACTCAGACACTTAGTCAGTCATGCAAAGAATCAATCACACCTCAATTTCCTCAACTATACAGTTATACACACCTTACTTATTCAAACATATACTAAAACATATTTACTCACTTATACAATCCTGGATACAAGTTCACAATGATCCATACAGCCACTCACACATTCACTGGCTCTTATGCACAGTTATTTATATATGTCAACTCTCACATGTACTGTGTTTTACATATGTACTTACTTTGACATGTAGCACTGAGATATCCATTCACTCACCAATACACTCATGCACACAGTCAACCGCCCATACAGCTGTTTCCACATGCACTTTTGAACCCATACATCTAGTCAATCAACTGCTCACACATCTATGCAGAGAGTCATACACCTCCCAGCCACCCACACACACACTCAGTCTCCCATACAAATGCTTGGGCAACCAATCAATAACCCATACAGTTAATCATATAGCTAATGATCAACACATGCAGCAGTTTACAGAACAACAGACATAATGATGCACAAATTAAGACAGTTTAGTCACTAACCCATGCACTCAGTGAGACACATTTAATCAGTCACTCATACAGTCAGCCATGCCCCTACTAAATCCTTCATCAAGACACTTATACATCCACTCATTCTTCAATATGTAAGACATATTTTAACTTTACAGAATTATACAGTCACTGGATGTAGTCATCAGTGATGTCATTTGAGATGTCATCAGTGATGTCACTGACCATGTCATGAATGATGTAATATGTGACATGATCAGCAGTGGATTGCGGGTGCGCGATATATAGTTAGTGCAACTAACTATATATGGAATTTCAATGGTTTTGTGTGAGTAAAATAAGGTTTTTTAAATGCTAATTCCTAACTATATATGGTCTATAACCTATGGTTTTTTCAGTGAATTTTCAAGGTTTTGTAAATGCTAATTCCTAACTATATATGGTCTATAACCTATGGTTTTTTCAGTAAATATATATATATATATCACTACAACCCGCCTTCACTTCTCTTCTGTACACAAACAGACAAGCCTGGACCCGATATTCAAGTGCAAATGTTTATTCCGCCAGTGCTGCCATTACTCGTTTTGGGAGATCCCTCCCTTGATCACACGACAACTCTTCAACATTTTACATCGCTTTTTAAAAAGCAAGTGCAGGGCAGCAATTCGATAAACATAGAAGAAATACTTCAAGTATATACTTTTTTTATATATACATTTTTCTAGGTCACAAATATCGAACATAATGTAATAATGACCTCAGAATCTTCAAATTCCTCTGAATATACAAAAGGAGTCTTTAGTATGAAATTCAATACCAAGAATAACAGCATAAATGCATAAAATACTTGAGTTTCAAACTATGTTAAATATAATAAAACCTATCCAAGTGCTGAACTTAAATCAGTGCAATTTGTATGAAGTGAATAAATTAATAGACTTAAAACACTCTGAAGTTTTTTTAGGGTGGTCGGTAAAGTGACTATCGTTTTTGTGCAAAAATGCTATAAAGTTTAAAGTGCAAAATAGTTTTAGGACATAATAAATACATTACATATTCTAAGTTGATCCATTAGAAAATCACTTTTATTGCCCAGAAGTATAAAAATATACCGTGTACTAAATAATTTCTAGAACCAATCCTTAATATCATAAATATATAAATATCACCATCCTAAAATTTCTTCTACAAATTAAAAATTTCACATCTGGTGGAATCAATAAACATTCTATATTTCATTGAGCAAGTATTGCCCTTAGGCCTTCATTTCAGTATCAATAGACATTAACACAGTTTCCAAGTAAGTTATGTTAACCCACATTATAAGAAAGTGTACAAATCTTCGCTAGTATTCAGCCCCTTCGGGTGCATAGAGTCAAATTGCAGGATGTAAGTCGTTTCCAATCTCCTCAATTTAGACTCTCTGTCACATCCTCTTTTCTGTGATGTAACAGCCTCGATTACATAATATTTCAAATGTTTGGGATCGCTATTATGGCTTAGTTTGAAATGCCATGCAACTAGGTAATTGTCATCATGGTTGCAAATAGCGCGAATATGCTGAAGAATCCTCTTATGTGTTGCTAATTTAGTGATCCCTACATATTTTAAATTGCAACTACAGGTGAGCACATAAACCGAACAATCAAATTTGCACGTGATGTGTTGATTGATTCTGCAAGTTGCAGGGCTAAATGCGTGGTATAAGTGGTAGTATTTATACCGTATTGGCACGCCTTGCATACAGAGCACTTATAGAACCCCTTTCTTGCCATTAGCCACAAGCTCTTTGTTCGTGTTTCAATATTGCTCCTCACCAGTGATGAACCCATACTGTTTGTTTTTCTGAAGGTTACTGATGGTTTGTTAGGCAGTAACCCTCCTATTACTGGATCCCCCTTGATGATCGGCCAGTTCTTTCTGACTATCTTCCTGATCTGTTTCTCTTGTCGTGAAAAACCAAGGATTATTCTTATGGGTTCTTCATGTTGATTCAAACTACTCCGTTTGTCCCTGTACTTCAACAAATCCTGTCTCGCCAACGATTTAGATTTGACAATCGCTGACTCAATAACATCTGAGCTATCTAAAAACCTGCCTTTACACTCCCTTTGCTTGTTATTACAGTCATCCTCTCTGCTGCATATCTGTTGAATATGTTGCATTTCTCCGTGTGGGATGCTCTTAATTAAATGAGACAGATGCGCGCTGGTGGCATGTAGGAGTGTATTCCCAGATGAAGGCTTACGATACAGGGTAGTAGTTAATTCATTATCCACAACCTGGATTGTTACGTCCATAATGTGACCATTTCCTTGCTTATCTCAGCTGTAAAATGTAGGTTAACTGTGTTATGCTTCGATTTTTCGATAAACTCGACAGCACTTTCAAAATACCCATCCCACACTATAAATAAATCATCAATATAGCGTAGCCATGTTACCACACTCTCATTATAAATTTGCTCATTTTGTTGCATGAAGACCAGCTCTTCCCACCAGCCCTTAAACAAACATGTGTAACTGGGGGAGAAGCTGGCCCCCATGGCAACTCCCTGAGTCTGCTGGAACATCTTTCCATCAAATAAGAAAAAGTTATTTTCCAAGCAGAATAATAACATTTTGAGCAACATATTGGAATGCTGGGAGTAGATGATGGGCCTGTTCAATAAGAAGAACTCAATTGCTCTCATACCATCTTTGTTCTTAATGCACGTATACAAACTGGACACATCAAGTGCTAACAATAAATAAGTAGACTTCCATTTTATATTCCGTATCTTTCTCAGAAAGTCACTTGCATCTTGCACAAATGATTTTAGACCTTTGACAAATTCCTGCAAGAAAAAGTCTATATATCTCAAAAGGTTTTCCAAGAGGCCATTGTATGCAGCAATTATGGGACGTCCCGGTGGTTTGTCCATACTTTTATGGATTTTCAGTATGAAATAAATTACCGGGACAATAGGATATTCCTTCTTAAGATATTTGAATTCTTCCAAATTGAGTAGCCCAATACTTTTCCAGGCCAAAAATTGCGCAAACAATGCCTCCTGGGTGTCCTTGTATTTTGTCAGTGAAACCTTTCTGTAGCACTCAATGTTGTTAAGTTGACTGTACGCCTCCTCAAAGTAATCTTGTAAAGGCCATAACACCAAATTCTCTCCTTTATCTGAGTTTCGTATTATAATTTGGTGATTATCCTTCAATTTATTGACAAGCTGCCAGTATTTCCTTTGATGATTGGTAATTTTCCTTTTTGAATTTCTGGTAACAATGTTGAGTCTTTTTACTTGTGCTATCAACTGTTTAATAAAAACATTTATTAAGTCCCGTGCCATAATGGGTACAAACTTAGATTTTTGTTTAATAGGAGTTCTAGGCTTGACATTAGTCCCTTGGACTTGCTTTGGCTGTGCGTTTTCTTCTCCCAATACAGATATTTCTTGGGATGAGCAGGGAAGTTCTCTCACAACTTCCTTTCCTCTTTCCAATTGTTGCATGTCATGTAGCAGTTCATAATCTGCCCCTACAAGTCCTTGCAACCCAGGGTTCTGTGTTATTTCTGCCTCTTCCAGTCCCCCCTGGGGCCCCAGTTGTTGATGACATTTCTTTAACTTCAGTTTCCGTATAAACCTGTATATATCAGCACGGGTTTGGGTGTAACTAAAATTGGACTCCGGGCAATAAGACAAACCTAGTGATAAGAGCTGCTCCTCTGCCGCTGAAAGGTCAATGCCTGCTAAATTAATGATGGTGTTGCTGTTAGAAGTGGTGGGGCCGACTACTGAATCTCTTTTTTAGCCCGGCCCCTTCTTCAACCCCTATCTGCGAGCTCTGCCTCTCCCACATTTCTTGGCGCCTTCTCCTTGCTTGCCTGCGCCCCCTTCTTCTCCTTTTTGCCCTATTTTGACGGGCACTTTGTTGCGTGGTCCTTGCAGCTGCTTTCTAAAATCTCCAATTCTACCCCCAAAGTGAGCTTGATACTATTAAGCTCTGACCTTGCTCCCAAGTTGTCTGACTCAGAGCCACTTTCTATGGCTGAACTAAGGTCTGAGGCTGATGGGGATTCTACAGCTCTTTGATTTGTCCTGTCTTCAACATTACTCGTGCCCATGCGTTTATTTGCAGTTGCCACCTGCATTGAATCATATCTTTTAGCGAACGTAAAAATGTGTCCGTTCGCATAATCATCTCTGTCACGCCTGAACGTATAACTTTACCTATTTTTTATTTTCTCTTCCTCCTTCTTGAGGCGAACATTCATTTCCTCCACCATTTCATATTTGAACTGTGGATCCCCTTGTGGATCAATCTCTTTCTCTAGGAGCTCGATTATTTCCTGGAGCATGCTCCTGTCAATGACAGCATATTTCACTAGTATCTCCACAAGCCGACAAGATGATTCTAGATTACACTCCCCCCACTCAGCCATCATTGCAGGGTTGAAGGGCTCATAACGTGGGGCAATTATGATGTGGAGGCCCCTCGGTATCCTGCCCACATCCAAATACCTCTGGAGGGACCGGGCCTCCCATACCGTTTTAGCTTCTTGAGCGCTCGAAAACTGCCCCTAAGCCCTTTGCCATTGTTGTTACTGGGCTCCTCACTTGACACTTTACTGGCCCCCAGTGTCTCATCCGGGGTGTCTGAGAACAACCCCTCAGCTGCCAGTTCGTGATCCTTGAGTGTATCCGCGGACATTCTTGGCTTTAAATGTATATTTTGCGCAGTGCTTGCTTTACCTTTCAGTGAATACCGAAAGACTTGCCGCACTGCGCTGCGCACTTTCCAACCTGCACAATGCTGATGAGTGCCGTATCTTCATAATGTTCCTGTCGTCCTGCTGCCCACTTCCTTCCGTCAATGTGCCCTGCTCCGGGCTCCAACAAAAGTTCGGAAGCTTTGCTGCCGGCGACTGCCCGTCTACGTGCACTCGCTTCACACAGCTTCACAACTCGCAGGGGGCTCAGTTTCTCTTCCACTCTCCGTTAAATAAAAATATATATTTATATATATTTATTACCAATAAAAATGTTGCACTGTTAACGTTATCTATTACAGAAAACAAAGTGCGGCTAGCGTGACTAATGTTCTACACGTCTGGGCATTGTTGCAGTCAGAACGAAATCGGTACCCAGGCATTTCGAAGACAGATTAATCCAGGCATTTCTAAAACAGATTAATACAATTAGAATCAAGAACCTTTGGCACCACAAGTCTATGAAAACAGCTCAATATGTTCGGCGCTTCTTGAGCAAATGTTGAAAACAGTTCTATTGTTGAAAACAGTTCTATTATCATAGTTCTATAATCACAAAAACACATACTGATAATCAGGACGTGCGGGTGCACGGGAAAGGGGTGAGTTTTATACAGACTATAATGACATAAGATAGGCGGGACCAGTGGGGTTGATTCTGACCAGAGGTGACTAGATTGGAGATTCATGACACACAGCCACATAAACAGATACTGAGACAACTACATTGTTTCCCAAAGAGCCTATCTCATACTTGCTCACCATACAGCCACTCACACACCCACTCACTCACCCATACACCCACTTACACACCCATTCACATATCCATACAGTGTTCGATATACCCCCACAGTCACTTATACAGTCACCCATGCACCCTCATATTTATCATTTATAGCCACATATATACCCACACACTCACCCATGCAGCCACATACACAACCTCTCACTTACTCATACAGCCAAAGACACAGCCAAATGCTCACCCACCTCAAAACTTACACAACCAATCACTCATCTATAGTCTCTCACACTCCTACTCACTCACCCATGCAGCACTTACAGACCCACTCACTTGCTCATTCAAACACTCACACAGCCATGTATACACCCATACAGCCCCACACACACTCACTCACACACGGAGCTACACTGTTACACAGACATTCACATAATCTATTTTTTTTAAATAGAATCACTTATTAGTAGTACAAAAAGTAAACTAATTTCACTTTTGTGATTCCTCAGTATATATGGCTAACACTGTGAAGCTTTTAGAAAACACTCACAATCACTGGATGTCATCAGAATAAAGGTCAGAAACAAGCTAAAAGAAGTCAAATAAATGTCTGCATTGAGCAGAAAGAGGCAAGATAAAGGTGGGAAACTTGCAGAAAGAGGCAGAATAAAGGTCAGAAACAAGCAGAAGGAGGCAGTATAAAGGTCAGCAGTAGGCAGAAGGAGGCAAAATAAAGGTCAGCAATGTGCAGAACGAGGCAAAATAGATGTCAGAAATGAGCAGAAAGAGGCAGAATAAAGGTCAGCAATGAGCAGCAAGAGGCAAAATAGAAGTCAGAAAACAAGAAGTAAGAGGCAGAATAAAGGTCAGCAACGACTAGAAAGAGGCAAGATGAAGGTCAGAAACTAGCAGACAGAAACAGAATAAAGGTCAGAAACAAGCAGAAAGAGGGAAAATAAAGGTCAGCAATGAGCAGAAACAAGTACAATTTAGGGCAGCTACGAGCAGAAAGAGACTAAATAGAGGGCAGAAACTAGCAGAAAGAGGCTAAATAGAGGTCAGAAACCAGCCGAAAGAGTCAAAATAAAAGTCAGAAATGAGGAGAAAGCTGCAAAATAAAGGCCTGTAACCAGCATAATGAGACAAGATAAAGGTAAGAAAAAAGCAGAAAGAGGCAAAAAGAGGTCAGAAACCAGCAGAAAGAGGCAAAAAAAAGGTCCGAAATAAGCAGAAGGAGGCAAAATAAAGTTAAAAATGAGCAGAAGACGCAAAAAAAACCAGCCAGCAATGACAAGAAAGAGGCAAAATAAAGGTGAGATACGAGCAGAATGGGTGTGTAAGTAGTAGTGTGAATGCCTGTGTGGTTGGCTGTATGGGAGAGTGAGTGGCTATATAAGTGAGTGTGTGTGTGTGTGTGTGTGTGTGTGTGTGTGTTAGTAGCTGTATCGGTGAGTGAGTGGTTGTGTGAGTGGCCATATGAGAGAGTGAGTGGTTGTGGTAGTGGCTGTACAGGTGAGTGAATGGTTGTGTGGGTGGCTGTATGGGTGAGTTAGTGCCTGAATCAGTGGATGTATAGGTAGGTGAATGGGTGTATGAGTGGTTATATGAGTGAGTGAGTAGCTGTGTGAGCAGCTATATGGGTTAGTAAGTGCTAGTGTGAGTTGTTGCATGGGTTAGTGAGTGCTTGTATGAGCGTCTGTGTGGGTGAGTGAGTCGGTATATAACTCAGTCGATAGATGAGTGAATGGGTGTCTGAGTCGTTCTCTGAATTATAAGAGGGTGAATGAGTTGGACTATGAGTGAGTGAGAGTGTGTGTGGGTGGCTGTCTGAGTGGGCAGGTGTGAAAGTAGCTCAATGAGTGAACAAGTGTGTGTGTGTGAGAAATTGTATGGGTAAGTGACTGTTAGTACTAATGGCTGTATGAATGAGTGAATAGGTGTGTAAGTGGCTATATAAGTGAGTAAGTGTATGGATAAGTGACTGTATTGGTGAGTGTATGCTAGTATCAGTGTCTGTATGGGTCAGTGAGTAGCTGTGCGAGTGGCCTATGGGTGACTGAACACTACTGTGTGTGGCTGTATGGGTCAGAGACTACTTTTGAGTGACTGTATGAGTTAGTGAGTGGCTGTGTGAGTAGCTCTATGGGTTATTGAATACTATTGTGAGTGGCTGTATGGGTTAGTGAGTGCTTGTGTAAGTGGCTGTATTGATGAGTAAGTAGGTGTATAACTAAGTATATGTATGAGTTAGTGAGTGGCTGTGTGAGTAGCTCTATGGGTTAATGAGTACTATTGTGAGTGACTGTGTGGGTTAGTGAGTGCTTGTGTAAGTGGCTGTATGGATGAGTAAGTAGGTGTATAACTAAGTCTATGGATGAGGGAATGGGTGTCTGAGTGATTTCTGAATGATAAGAGAGTGAATGAGTTGTACTATGGGTAAGTGAATGGGCCTGTGAGTGGCTGTCTGTGTGGGTGAGCAGATGTGAGAGTAGCTCAATGAGGAATTGTATGGGTGACTGACTGCTAGTACTAATGCCTGTATGAGTGGGTGAATGGGTGTTGAAATGGCTGTATAAGTGAGTGAGTGTGGAGTAGTGGCTTAATAGGTGAGTGTATCAGTGTCTGTATGGTTCAGTGATTAGCTGTGTGAGTGGCCGTATGGGTGACTGAGCAGTACTGTTTGTGGCTGTAAGGGTCAGTGATTCCTTGTGTGAGTAGCTGTATGAGATAGTGAGAGGGTGTTGGAGTACCTACATGGTTAACTGAGTGGTACTGTTAGTAGTTGTATGGGTGACTGAATGGATGTGTTAGTAACTGAATGAGTTAATAAGTTGGAGTAGGTGTAGTTGTATGGATGAGTGAGTGGCTGTGAGAGTATGATTTCATGATAAAATAGGCAAAGCAAACTAATTGGAAATTAGTTCAAGAGCACTTTACATTTAAAAAACACTTTCCATGGTTATGTAGAAGCAAAATGTGACTTTGACTAAGATTAAACAGCACCTGATTTGGAAATAAAAAAGAACATAAACATATGTTCGCATTTAATCTTCATTATTACAAAATCACGCCAACATAAGTTGCTTATTCTGAAACATTGTATTGCAACATAGTGAAAATATAATGTTTTTTTTGCTGTTCCCTGCTTTCATACTTCTTCATTATAATCAGTGGTCAGTATGAAGCATCAAATTCAAACAGCTAGGAAAAACAATCAATGGATTGTAAAGAAAACCAGGCATGCGAAGTACAGCACTATAATAAAGTGAAGCTATGCATTGCACACTCCACAATTCTTTAATTAATTGCTTTTTCTACAGTTGCTTCAGTAATATAAACAAACCTAACTTAAATTATTATATATGGTACAATATTGCAATTAAATACAAAGTACTTTTCAATTTAGAGATCCTTCTGAAAACATCACCCCTGGAAGACCAAATGTTGTTTAAGTAATGGTGATCGACGGACCATAGTGTAGTTTTAATTCCACAAATTGTATGTAGAAGTTTGGCTGATGGAACAAAAGGGGTGATTTTTAGTTTCGGATGCAGATTTTACTTTCAATTTAAAGCTGCTGCAATTGGAATTATGTCCTTTCAGTTTCTGACTTCAATTACACAATGTAGTATTTAGATGTGGTATTAACTCCCTTGTGGATAATATAACACTGCTGGATTTTGAAGAAGACTTTAAAAACATGATCCATAATAGGTATAATAATGTCTAAAGGACTGATTAACCATGTAGAAGAAACACCGTACACCACTTTTATATGCACAATGCCTCCTTAGAACTTTGATTGAAGAAAAAAGATACACGTTTGGTAATTTATAAGGTGTCCAGACGTTGTATTGATTCCTTTGTGAAAGATGATAGCTGAAGTAGCAAAAATTCTTCCCAAACTGATATTTGTATTGCTTTGAAGATTATAACTTGAGTTTCCACTTTGAAACCATCTCCTCTGCATCATTGTAACATTATTGTAAGGTATATTCCAGTTCTTGTTAGGATTAACAAAGAGATATCATCCGATCTACACTTTGGACAGGTCATATTTTGGATGGCATTCTTTGGCAATTTGCCAAAGGCACACTTTTAGAATTAGGTGATGTTAAATAGAGAAAATGCTCAGAATCTATTTTAGTGGTAGATACACAAAACAAATTATATCCAGAGCTAGTTGCAGCAACCAAAAAAAAAAAAAGTTCTTCAAATGAATCACAAAGAAGATGATCTTCGTCTCTTCAGTTTATTCAGAAGATGTTATTCAAAGAGAATCTAGCCGCCAACACGTGTTTCGTCTTTGATGGTATAGACCACAGACTTCTTCAGGGCTAGCACTAGATTAACCAATCAACGTAGAAAGAAAAATGGATGTCGACATGCAGTAGGAGAACATCACTTCAGTATTAAAAGTTCTGGAGACTCTTGACTCAGTAAAAGCGATTTGTGCACAAAACTTAATAATCAAGGTAGAGCTCCAAAAAACGTAGTTTCTCGGATTTGGTATGATCCGATGCAAAAGACATGAACATCTTCTGAATAAACTGAAGAGACGAAGATCATCTTCTTTGTGATTCATTTGAAGAACTTTTTTTTTTGATTGCTGCGACTAGCTCAGGATATAATTTGTTTTGTGTATTATATAGGTTACTGAGTTTTCATTACCCTATTTGGTTGTTGGTGGATAGCCATCACCTTATCCTTTAAGCTTGTTCTGTACTGTGATTTCAGATTCTGTCACAATGCTGCGCAATTATCACTCACCCATCCTTCGCTCTTTGTACTTTAGTGGTAGATGAATAATGACAATCTTCACAGACATGGTTCAATGGGCAACTCAGTGCAAATAAATTATCAATACTTACATCTTCTTCTTCTTGAGTGTTGAGAGTAAATATTATTCTTTTTTTAAACTTTATTTAGCAATTTCTTTATTCCAGCGATCAATATCATGTAACATTAATATTCAACCAATTACACAAATAAAATCTTCATACATTTTGCGTCAGGACGGTCAGTATAACACAGTGATTTCGAGATGGTTTATTAGAATAAGTTATATTATTCACATTTCGACATCAGCCACGCATTCAGATCTGCAGTAGGAACCCTTCCCAGTGTGACAACCCCACTGCACTGAACCCCCCGCACTGTACTCCTTTAAAGAATTGACACGATATCCAGTATTGGGCAAATGAAAAAGTGTCTGCATGCTTAACTTCACGTTTCACCCAATACCTGTGGGTACAATGCCCTGTTCTAGTTGTGTGGCAGGGTTAGCTTGGTGGGCACTCAGGTAGCGTCTAAACGGAGCCCATATGTCTTTAGGATGGGAAGCTGGAGGTATCGTTGCTGCAAACAACTCGCTATTCATAGAACATGTGGCTAGGCTAGACAACCATCCCTTTTCTGTAGGGGCTTTCTTCCCACCCCAATGTATTGCCACTTCTCTTTTTGCTAACAACAAGCTCATAGCGACAAACCTATGGACACTCTGAGGAAACTGCGCTACTTACCCCATCAATGCAATTTCAGGTAGTGGCGTCATTCGCATATTCACCATTTTACTGGTGGTGTTGTGTGTTTGCACCCAGAATATCGATATAGGAGGACAGGTCCACGCTAAATGGGTGAAATCTGCACCTGGTGCGTTACATTTGGGCAGTGATGTAATCTGGATGGATCAAATCTGTGGACTCTTTCTGGGGTCATGTACATTCTCCGTAAAAACTTAAAATGTATTAATTTATGGCGACTATTGAATGAAACTTTTTGGGTGACAGAGCAGCAGAAAGCCCATTGCTCATCCAATATCGGGGCCCCCAGATCTGCTTCCCATGCATGTCGTATCTTGTCATCCGCCACTGGGATAATCTCTGCACATGTTTTGTAGAGTTTGGATATTAAGTGAATTCCTTTCTCACTTTCTAGTACCATGGTAAGCGTAGAAAACGACGGAGGTTCTAACGGGAAAGTGGGGATGATAGTGTGTAGTGCCAATCGCACCCTCATGAGTACAAACCTATCCATGAATGTGGGTTCAGGAAATCTGGATTCATGACTTGGATCAAAAACATGGCCGTCTAGGAACAAGTCTCCTAGTTTGGTAATATTACATTTTGCACATGTGCATTGTATTAGTGTTTCCCTCTTAATGGGCATCGACCTGGCATTCGGGATAGGCAACCCAGAGGAATGTAGTGTAGGCATACAGGTGATGCATTTTAATTTTTCCCAGGTCCAGCTAGTCGTGGATACATGTTGGTTATCCCTGTGATCCCTGGGGTAACCTGTAGGGAATACAGAGGCCAAAGGGCTGGGGGGACCAAATCAGCCTCTGGACGGAGATAGGGAATTCTGCCGTCTGGGTGATACCACGATTGGGCAAAGCAACACTGGGCCACCAAATATTATAGTTTCAAGTCTGGAACACCATATCGCCCTCTGTCGCAGGGTAATGTCATAACCTGCCATCTAACCCTAGAACTTCCATATCCCCAGACCAGTATCATTAAATAAGAATTTAACGTTACAAAAAAGGTATTAGGTGGTAGGATCGAAATATTATGAAATAAATATAACAATTTAGGGAGTATAACCACTCTACCCGCTAATGACAAAGGGAGTTTAAACCATTTTTCTATTTGCGTTTCTAGTGTAGACACAGCCTGTCCGTAGTTCAATCTGATAATTTGCTCAGTGTCTAGATGTATATGTATTCCCAAATACTTCACTGATTCTGTGCACCATTCAAATGCGAACTCTAGATACCACCTAATTGTCCTCGCCGTAAGGGAAAAACCACCAACTTATGCCAGTTTATGCCCAGGCCAGAGAATGTACCAAAGAGCAGGATTTCCCAAAGCAGCGGGTCAAGGTTGGTTTGTGGTTCGCGTACATACAGTATTGTATTTTCCGCATATAATGATATCAGCAGAGGGCCTGTATTGAATTGCAATCCCCTGTGTAGGTGTTTTTCTTGTAAATGGCACATTAGCGGGTCCATAGCTAGGATGAACAACAGGGGTTACAGTGGGCATCCCTGTCGCGTTCCTCGGTAAAGGGTGAAGGGAGCCGTTAACGTGCCGTTTAATCTCAAACGTGCAGTGGGCTTGCTATACATTAGTGCTGTTGTGCTACAAACCCGGCCGGCATACCCATACGTTGTATAATAGAGATAATAAAAGGCCATTCCAGGGAATCAAATGCCTTTTCGGTGTCCAGTAATATTGCAGCTGCTGGAATCTTTGGGCTTATCCTATGTAGTGCATTAAATAAGTTTCGCAAGTTAAATGCAGTTGAGCGGTGGGGTACAAAGCCACACTGTGGCAGTGATATTATGGACTCCATTAGGAGGGACAATCTAGCGGATAGCACTTTGGCCAGTATCTTGTAATCTATGTTTAGTAGAGCGAGCGGGTGATATGACCCACATAACATAGGGTCTTTCCCAGGTTCAGGGAGTAGGATAATCACTGTTTCACGCAAGGTGGGGGGCAGTAGCTGCCTCCCCAGTGCCTCAGCGTACACTTCTAATAGTTGTGTTATCAATAAATCTTTGAAAGCTTTATAGAAGGCCCCTGTAAAGCAATCTAATCCAGGATCCATGGGCTGACGATGGTTTTAAATTAGTAATGGCCTCATCAATATCATTTGCTGAGATAGGTTCTGCGAGAAAATCTTGCATGTATTTTTCCAGGTATACAAGTGCCACTTCTAAGAGATATGCTTCCTGCCCTGTCCTATCCGAACCCACCCTGGAGGCGTATAAGCTCTTAAAATGCACCAAAAATTCCCCTTGAATATATATCGGGTCTGTGAGCCTAAGTCCTGAGACAGTCTGTATTTGCGCTATGTAAGCATTCTGATAAGGAGGTTTTAACATCTGGGCCAATACCCTACCCAGGCGTTCACCCTCTCCATATCTCAAGGCACTTTGATATTTTCCCATGTATGAGAGTAAACATTATTGATCCGCTATATATATCTAAAAGATCTCGAATACCCGAAACAGAATGTGTCACAGTTCTGTCAGTCAGTACACGGTGCACAAGTGATAGATGCAGAACACAATCTCATATCTATCCTTTGTTCAATATGGTTGGCTCGATGTGGTAAATGAAACAGTATATTGAGAGCAACATTTGCATGGCAGTTGACACATGAACTGTTTTCCAACTGGTAACCTTTAATATTTCTGTCATTTTGAAGTTTTCTCTTCCTTGTATCCTTTCTTTTTTTCAGCATTTCTACACTAGTTTGTAATCTTTTGTTTTAAACAGATTATCTATTTCTCATAAACATGGTATTAGCCTAATGGAGGAGCATATACACTTCTTAACTGATAGTACTCTCTTACATAACTTGCATCAGCACTAACGTTCTTTTCATTAAAATCAATCAAAAACAAACCACGCAATGTTCTAGCTTGTGACACTGCTACATATGAAGTTTCTTCTTTGAAAACAGTACTTCTAATATTTACAAAAGCAACATCTACACTGAAACCTTGTGATTTATGGACAGTTCTAGGATATGCTAGATAGAGTGGGAATTTCTGGCATTGTACATATACATTTTTCACAAGGAAGAAATGTGCAACACAATAGTCAATTTGCTTCACACCATCAATCTGATCAAATGTTATGGCCAAGTATTCAACCCTATCTCTATATGGGGATTTAATAAAATCAATTACTTTACCCGTTGTACCATTTACTAACCCTTCCCCTACATTTAAATTATGACGCAAAATTACTAGACAGTTTTTACTGCTGCATAAATGCTTTTCAAAACCTTGCGATTTTCTAAAAGACTTTTCTAACATATCCAATGTTGCTTCTAGCTTATCCATGAGCTGTATTTTGACTCCCTGATGTTCAATTTTATCAATAGCTGTACTGTCCATAATATCTTCTTTCTCCAGTTGTATTAATTGTTCATTAAACTTGGAGCACCCTTCAAGTGTTAAACAAACTACAGACTTCTGTTCTTCAATGTAATTGTTCATTAGTTCACCTGCTGTAATATTAGATGGAAATAGATTTCCATAAGTCGAATTTCCAATGCATAGTTACCTCAGGTTACTTTGCCCATTATCAGGGAGATGTTAAACGCCTCAATCTCCTCTGGCACTGTTCCGACCGCATGGAAGCAGGCCATGGTCAGATCACTACTGAAAAAACCTAACTTAGACCCAACTGACCTGTCTAACTATCGTCCCATCTCCCTGCTCCCATGGGCAAGCAAGCTCCTGGAAAAATACATAAACCAACAGCTGGTAAACTTCTTGGAAGACCACCATTTATTGGATCCCACCCAAACGGGTTTCAGACCGAAACACGGGACTGAGACCGCCCTCCTTATGGTCACAGAGGAAGCCAGGAAAATCCTGGATCAAGGAGGATCAGTGGCAGTGATCCTCCTTGATCTCAGCGTGGCTTTTGACACGGTCAGCCACGACATCTTGCTGCACCGTATGTCCCGGGCCGGGATCAAGGACAAAGCCTGGTCATGGTTTAAGTCCTTCTTAGAGGATAGATCCTTTAGAGTGTTTGATGGCGAGTCTGTATCTACAAGAAAATCTTTGAAATGCGGAGTCCCCCAGGGCTCCTCTCTAAATCCGGCACTTTTCAACCTGTACATGAGGCCACTGGCTGATGTCGTCCGTCCATTTGGTGTTAAGATCATCTCTTATGCGGACGACACGCAGCTGGTGGTCTCACTGGCGCAGGAAGCCAACCCGCCTGCGCCAGGCGGGCTTAGAGAGTGCCTAGAGGAGGTGAAGATCTGGATGTCCCTATCGCCCCTAAAACTGAATGGGGACAAAACCGAGCTAATGCTCCTAGACTCCCTAGATCTCAGCCTGCCTGCCTCCCTGTGGCCGCCTTGTCTGGGCTCCCCTCCAACTCCGAAAAACAATATTAAAAGTCTCGGAGTTTGGTTGGACAGATCTCTGTCCTTCAACGTACAAGCCACAAAACTCTCAGCCACCTGTTTAGGCATCATGAGGATATTAAAGATAATCCTTCCTCTCCTCCCCATGGAAGCCAAACAGGCTGCCATACAGGGCTTAATACAGTCACGCCTTGACTTCAATAACGTGCTCTACCTCGGCGCCCCAGAATACACTCTGAGAAGGCTCCAGATAGTGCAGAACTGCGCAGCTCGCATTCTGCTCGAGCTCCCCCGCAGACAATCAGTGAGGGCCGGACTGGTAAGCCTCCACTGGCTAACAGTGCGCCATAGAGTTATGCTCAAGGCAATGTGTATAGCACACCAGGCCTTCTGGAACACTGGCCCCACGATTACTCGTGACCTAATCACCCACTACACTCCTAGTAGGAGCCTCCGCTCCAGTCAGACCTTCCTCGCAATGGCTCCCAGAATAAAAAGGTCTAGATCTGGAGGCAGGACGTTTTCCTATAATGCTGCCAGGGCCTGGAACGCCCTACCTCTGCACCTCCGAGCCAACCCCAATTTGTCTGCGTTTCGCAAACAGCTGAAAACTTTTCTCTTCAGTCTGCCCAACTAACTCTTCCCTTGCCTCCTGCTTATGCTCTCTGGCGGGTACATGGTATTCTTAGCGCTTGGACGCCTCCGGGCAGCAATTCGCGCTGTACAAATCTACATCATATCATATCATGTCATATCTTTTGTTTGAACTCCTATTCTAATGTCCTTCAGTATTGCTGCATAATTAAATCAGAAGCTTGGCGCATATTTTGCAATAGTTCCTTGAATTCAACGTTTGACCAAATATTTACATTGCCATGGGGGTCATATCTCACGGGGCAGCTAGCGGAGGACACCTTTACCTGCACTGTTCCCTGGGCTGCTCACGCTATTGGTCTCCCTGCCGCCGTGTTCATCACCGCAGAACGGCCGCCGCAGGGGGAGACTACTGCTCCCAGGCAGCAACACTGCTCCACCCACTTCCGCCCTGCAACACGCCCGGAGGCACTTAAACAACGGACGCTCCCTCGGTGGAGCGGGGGTCATATCTCACGGGGCAGCTAGCGGAGGACATCCTTACCTGCACTGTTCCCTGGGCTGCTCACGCTGTTGGTCTCCCTGCCGCCATGTTCATCACCGCAGAACGGCCGCCGCAGGGGGAGACTACAGCTCCCAGGCAGCAACACTGCTCCGCCCACTTCCGCCCTGCAACGCGCCCGGAGGCGCTTAAACAACGGACGCTCCCTCGGTGGAGCGGGGGTCATATCTCACGGGGCAGCTAGCGGAGGACACCCTTACCTGCACTGTTCCCTGGGCTGCTCACGCTGTTGGTCTCCCTGCCGCCGTGTTCATCACCGCAGAACGGCCGCCGCAGGGGGAGACTACAGCTCCCAGGCTCCGCCCACTTCCGCCCTGCAACGCGCTCGGAGGCGCTTAAACAAAGGACGCTCCCTCCGCGTCGTGGACGCGCGCGGGCGGTGCCGGGCGGAGCCTGGGCAGAGGGCGGGCCGTCTGAGGCCGGAGGAGGCCGGGCTGGGCCACGGACTTTGGTTATTTTCCATGGGACCTCTGAGAAGCGTCAGTTTTTCCTTTCTTGTGTGTTTGTAACAGGCTGCTAAATGAGCCGGCAGGAAATGGCCAAACTGAGTTCTTCCAAAACGCCGTCGTTAACAGGGCCAATAGATAACTACATGGTTAAAGTTGTGAGCAAAATCAACACAGCACGCCGTATGTCTCTAAGCCGAATTAGCCCGCCTGCTTCACCAACAAATGGATCATTACCACCTGAGTTCTGTGACCTAGTTTCAGGGAATATACAATGTACTCAAATAGCAGCGGACATAGACACATCTGTCATCTCAGCACCTACCGTGGCGATATTAGATAATTCATTGCCTTCCATAATTCAACCTCTACCAACATTGTCCCCGGAACCCTCTCCACCACACTCGCAGGCACGAAGAAAATCGAGAGCGAGAGCCTGCAGTGGGACACAAAACAATCGGGGAGGGCACAAGAGAGTTAAGAAGGCAGCCATCATACTGGATGACGAAGTAGAAGTCCCCCATGATAAATCAAATGAGGGGGTTACGACTAAATTGAACAATGATCAAATTGACTCGCTAATTGACATGTTTGCGCTGAAAATGGAGACTATGATTAAACCATTGGCAGACAGAGTCAAACAGGTCACAAAAGAGGTATCCAGATTGGGTACCCTTCTAGCTTCCCACCTGGCCGCCTCACAGAACTCCCAAAAACCAAATGTTAACCCTAAAGAACCTAAGGGTCCTGTTGTTCCTAGTAAAGGGGTTGTGGACAAAATGGACCAGGTATCAAAGGAGGTTTCGAGGTTGGGAGTTCTTCTATCTGCACACTTGTCCTCATCTAAAATACCTAGGACCACTAATATGGGCACGGCAGTAAATGAGGGGGCTACAAGTTCCTGCAGTGGGGGACACAAGGCAACACACAGTATGTCAGCTGTAACATCTGCTCAACCTCCTAGCATTCAAAAACTGTTCCCCCACCCATCTTGAAGACCAATTCGCAACCCACTGTTGCCAGGAACAATTTGGGTTTGAGGGCAGGAAGGCAAAGACCTCTAGTCATTCTTCCACCAGACTGTGCCCCGTATATAGTAGTGCTAACCAATGTTCCCGGGGTAGACTCATGGGCAAATGACGCAAGGGGCGAAACGATTGATTCCTTGAATAATAAAGTAGTAGCATGGCTGAGTAAATATTGTGGTTTCCCTGTCACATTTTTTAATGATATTATATCGACACGCAGAGTGAGCTGGATAGGTAATTCAAGAAAAACAATGAAGGGGGATTGCATCATTGTAAACTTTAAGCACCCACAGCATGTAGCTACTGTTCTGCTGAGGGCTGCTTCCTTACCAATCACAGATGATTTTATATGTGCGCGCCCCCTTGGGTTTTCCAATAATCACCTTAGTTACACCTCTAAACTCCATACAGCTCAACAGAAACCACTTACATCCCCATCCATGCAGAGTACTGTGTCATGTCCCCCTCCTGGCTATCGAAACACCCTACCATTAGATTCTTACTGTTATAATTTGTGTGTGCCAAATTCTCAGTCTGAACAAATTCTTCCATTGTGTAACCGGTTTGCGCCTTTGGCATCACTGGAGGAAAATGATTGACTGATAAATAATACAAGGCCCAATTCACAATCCTGCAGAATTATGATCTGGAATATTGATGGTGTTAGGGGTAAAGGTGAAAATGAAATATGGATTGACTTTTTGAAATCCTTTAACATCTTGGCTTTTCAGGAAACCTGGGATACAGTGAATAGTTTTTCCTTGGATGGTTACAGTCCTTTTTCTATTCCTGCCACAAGTAGTGTGGCAGGTAGATCCAAGGGTGGACTATTAAGTATTTTCAAACTTGATTTAAAAGGAGTATTAACCCAGCTTGAGTCAGGTTGTCAAAATTCTTTAATTGTTGAGTTGAATTCCCCCGATTCATCTAACATTTTGTTCATTAATTTTTATAACGCGAATGCTAACGATAGTAACAGATATAATCTGGACTATCTTGATAATTTTTTGTCAGTCTACAGAACCAAAGTAAATTGCTTTGAGATAATTCTCTTAGGTGATTTTAATATTCATCCCTGTACTCATCCCTGTGCCAACTCAGTAGAAGAGGGACCTCCCTGTTCTATAGTCACGCATTTTGAACATTCAAAAAGAGGTGCGGCACTTGAGGACTTCTTAGCGGAGTGGAATTTGTATGAATCTGGATGCGGGGAGGGTGAAAACAAGGTCCCTACTTTTAAAGGACTTGGTGATGGTACAATTATTGATTTTATCTTTCTGTCCTGTCATGTATTAGGTAAGGTACAAAACAGTGGTCTCAGTTTTTAGTGACCACAACCCGGTCCTAGTAGAGGTATTGTCCAGGGACTTTCTAACTATGAAACCAGTGTCACATATGGGAGGCCAAAATGTGATCTCTACAGACCAAGGTCGCAGGTTAAAATGGTTGAATATTAATCCTGAAAGTGTTGTACAGGATGTTTTGGTTAGGGCGGAGGATGATGTAACTATATGTTTAGACACAGGGGCATTAGGTACTCAAGTAGTTATGGCGTTTGGTAACATCTGCAAACAGATCAATCAAAGATTAACTGGGGCTAAGGGGCCCCCCAAACATCACGCAAAGAGATGGTTTGATCACTCATGCTCAAGGGCACATGCTGATTTACTTAAGGCCCTGAAAACCAGCCCAAAAGATCGTGCCCAAATAGCTTTGTTAAGAGTACGCTATAAAAACGCTATGCAAAATAGGAAGAATGAGTTAAAGGAAAAGGCCTCGCTAAAGCTACTTGAACCGGAGACATTAAAAAATAGTAGTAAATTCTGGGAAGTAGTAAATCAGCCATTTCTCTCAAACGAAGAGAATCATGCCCTTGAGTCTAAAATTCCTGATGATGCATGGATTAAACATTTTGGGAATATATACTCTAACTCTGCCGAGCAAGAACCTATAAATAATATCATCTATAGCAAGGAGGGTCCTCGTGTTACCTTTGAGGTCCTAGAAGTGGAAAGGGCGATAGACCAGACCTTGATAAATAAGGCACCTGGTCCCGATGGGGTCCCTGCTGATATTTTTAAACACGCCCCTAAACTGTGGTCGAAGATCCTATGCAAGGTTTTTAACGCATTAAATCAAAATAATATCCCAGCATCATGGAAAGAATCCATTATCGTCCCAGTCTTTAAGAAGGGCAACAGAGCAGACTCAGCCTGTTACCGACCAATTTCCTTAATAGACTCATCCGTTAAAATCTTGGGACGGGTCATTTTGCACAAATTACAGGAGTGGCTCGACGATAAAGGGATATTGTCGAATGTGCAATATGGATTTAGATCCAGAAGAGGTACTATGGATCAATGCCTTAACCTCCAATTGCTGGTCAAAAAATACACCAAGGCCAAGGATGGGTCACTATACCTGGGGTTTATGGACCTGTCCTCGGCCTTTGACCTTGTAAATCGCGCAAAACTTTGGCGGATCTTAATTGATCTAGGTCTTGACCATGCTTTGGTAAACTTTTTAGGGGACCTCCATTCCGGCCTCTTGGCCTCTGTTAGGGTGAACAGAGAGGGGCGTTGCTCTAGCCACTTTAAATCAGAAAGGGGGGTCAGGCAGGGGTGTATCATGGCCCCCCTTATCTTTACAGTTTACATAAACGCCCTTGAACCCGTGCTTAGGGAGGCCACGCCAGATATCCCGCATATAGGGGAACTTGGCATACCGGTTCTCCTATATGCGGATGATGCGGTCCTCCTGGCACGGACCCGGGTTGGGCTCCAATGTTTTTTGGATGCTTTTGGCCTTTTTATGACTTCCCTGGACCTCAAAATAAATGTAAAAAAATCTCAAATCATGATTATGGGAAGAGGTCCCAGAAAGAAAAACTTGAAAACGATTTTTTGTTGTGAGGAGGAACTTTGCAGAGTCCCTATATTCCCGTACTTGGGGATTACCTTCGAGGAGAAGGGAAACTGGGGACCACAGATTAAAAATAGAAATACTGCTTTTGTAGAACATCCTCAGCAATCATGGGCTTTAGCAAAAAATTGTGGGCTAGGCCCATCGTGGCTCTGTTGAACATTTATAAAGCCAAATGCTTGACAGTAGCCACGTATGGTAGCTCATTATGGGGTTATAGCACTATAGACTGTTTGCAAGTCACTGAAAATAAATTTATGAGATCGATTTTATCAGTGCCACAGTCTACCCCATCTTATACGATTCACTCTGAGTTAGGGGACAGTTTTATTACAGATATGATAAGAGTGGCCCCCTTAATATTCTGGCTGAAGACCTGGTTGAATGATGAACTCTCCCTGAATCATGCCATCCTTAAAGACTGCCTCACACTGGACAATGTAAATAAAATCAAGTGGTTATCCTATGTTAAACTAGGGAGACCGGAGCTCTTTTTCTCACCTGACAAAATAACTCGCAAGCACATTGCATTAATAAAGGGGGCGATGCTACAGACACTGTCCTTAAACAGAGAGGAAATTGAGCTCAGAAAACCCACTGTAAGGGCTAACCTCATTGTTTCTAATCCCCCAGGACCTGAACTTTATCTTGTTTTAGTTAATCATTCTTACCACAGGTTTCTTTTAACACGTTTTCGTTTTAATATGATTCATGTGACTTTAGGTTACTTCTCTGAATGGAGCAGTCCTGAACAGGCCCCACCGTGTTCCTGTGATAATTTTTCATCGCAGGACACAATGCATTTCTTGATGTTTTGTGATCATTACACGGCTGTAAGGACGAAGTTTCTTGTTCCTATCCTTAAGGCGGTAGGGTTTTTTCAAGCTAAACCTGCTCTCCTATACCTACAACTATTAAACAGCCCTAGAGTTATTTTTCATGTCGCCAGTTATCTGGTGGGTGCTGTTAGGGTTAGGAACCAGAGAACGTTAAACTGTAACTGATTGTATTTTTAAATAGATGAATTATTTGTATTGTACTTTTAACTGTGCAATGTAATATGGCAGCTAAATTTTATTATAAAATGGTTTCCTTTTTAATCTTTTTATGAAATTTGTGGAATATTTTTAATTACATGAATTTGTAACTGTTTTTAAAAGTGTATTTGATTGTATTGTATGCATCACCGTCTTTTTATGATATTGAATTATCGAAATAAAGTATTTTGACTGACTGACTGACATTGCCATGGCTCCCCAGAGAGTTTCTTGTTTCATTATTCACAAGTGTTTTGAAAACAGGTTGTGAGTTGCAGTAGGTCATCAAATGCAGTCAAATATTTTCCTCCAAAGAGCACATCATAGTTTGTTCTCAAAATCTGCTGCATTCTTATGTGTTTGATTGCAAACATAAAGTTGAATACCCTTGAAATCTCATGACAAGTTTCACCAGATTACTACTGGTAATCCAATTTATTGTCATGTTCAATAGGTAGCATTAGCAGGCGATGTAAAGTTACCCCTTTAATATTTTGTACTGCTAATCGTATTGGTGCTGTTCTTACACATGACAAATTTGATTCTGTAGTCTTTTAAACATAACCAGTGAGAACCTTAATTAGGAAGCTTTTCCAGTGCTTGCTTGACCACTGATATATATTAATATTGTTTTGTATGAAGAACAATCACATTGTTTCTGCTCGTGGAGAAATCCATGTTCCAGTTTATCTTTTACTTCATTGTAAATTTCTTTTTGTTCACTGTTCAGTATTCTACTAAGTGTTCGAAAACCATAGTTTCCTCTCTTGCTTGCTACATTTCATTCTCTACCTCATTCATAGTTATAGCTGCTTGATCTTGAACAATTGGTTCCCCAAGAGGATCTTGACGCTCCGGTGCAGAACTTTGGCTGCTTTGTGAGCTCTCTTTCACTATCTCACTAGCAATGATTTCTTCCTGTTCAATGTCACCTTTCAACATGCTCATGTAGGTTTGAAAGATTGAGCGCTCAATGCTGTCTTTCACAGCATTCAAAGAGTCTTCGTAACAGTCATAGTGTCCAAGTGATTCTGATTCAGTATGCCATGGCTTAATCAACTACAAAATTGGCAAGTAAAACAACTCTCTTCTCTCTCAGGTTTGGCAACTGACCTTTCAATGGTTAGTTAGATTCTCTTTGTTGCATCTCACCAAACAACCATCACATCCAAGTACTCCCTATCTTCATTCTTCTATGTTTTCAGTTACATTACTTCCATAGAGATGCATGTTTTGAAGATAAGGACTTTAGTATATTTTCTCGACTGCTTGCAAAGCCTAGGCTTACCTACACAATTCCTCTTGACTGGGAAAACAAACTAGCCAAGCTCAACCTGTTTGAGCATTCATAAGAACCTATTTCTATGTGAGAAAGCTTTGTCAAACTGAAGTTGTACAATTTCTTGTTAAGACTCTTTTCTGCAGAAATCTCCACCCACATCTCTTACATCTCTGTCTTTTCTGATTTTATTATATATGAAGTCACGTAGCGAGCAACAGCGACGGAGTTGTCTGCAACAAACTGTAGATCTATATTTGCATTTCACATCTATGGAATCACAGGGTTTAAGTAATTGATATTCTTGGAAGGCTCTGCTCTTCTCAGGTTGTATGAATGTTGGGTGAGTTCCGTGTCAGGGTATGTCTAACTGCAGACAAAAAGCTATTGAGTTTTCCCTGTGAGATGACAGGTCATAGAACAAACAACATCTTGTGAAAACTTTTCCTTTGCATTTATATTTTCAATGACAGTAGTTCCCACATCTATGAGTTTGAAAGCGTAGAACTTTTTGTATCAAGCCCTTGTCAGCATTGTCTTTTGGGATAGTGCATGTCAGATACTGTTATATGAAAGACAAGACAGACTCATAAGTGTCTTTTCCAGGTTTCGTTGCATCCTTTACCCATAATAGCATGTGAATATGTGAAGAACCTCTTGCTTGGTACTCTTTGTGCCAAAAGAAATCAGTTATGTTTCCAAGAGAAAGATTAGGTTTGTTGCAGACCAAAGTGATCATCGCTCGAAACCTGTGCTTGAAATATCTGCAAACATTTACAGGGTCCAGCGAGCAAAGATCTCCTGATGTCTTCAGAATGATGTCTTTTATGTTTGAGTTTGCTTCTTGCAGGAATTCAAGTAGGTCACTCCATGCATACTCAGCACAACTGAGTGTTAGAAACCATGCAGGTGCTCCTAGGTTTCTCAACATGCATTTCAGCTCAACGTGACAACGGTACCAATATTCATTGATGCCACGTTGGCACCCCATCAAATTAATCAAGTTGTATTCCAGGTTCTTGTCTTTTCCTTCAACTTTGTCCACAAATTCCTTTGCAGTGATGTATTATGGATTAACTCTAGTCTTGAGAATGTGGTTTACTGCATAAGTCAGGCTGACTACATTGACAAAATCTAGGATCCTCTGAGTATAGTCTAGTGGATATGTACTCGACTGCTGGTATCTGTACAGGCCGGTCATCATTCCTGCCACCCATTCATGAAGGGAACAGATTCAGAAAACATAGTGCTTCTAAACTTTTCTTGCACACAATCAAGGGAGTTCCTCTTGCTTCTTCCATTTGGAAGAGATCAATTCCATCACGAAAATATCCTCCAGATGTGCTACATTTTCAAGAACATCTACATCTTTATAATAAATATTATTTTGTTCCAGATATAATGTTGCTTTTTTCACTTTCCTAACATCCACAAACTCCTACCATATTTTTGATACTCTTGGTAGGGACACTATTGACTAGTATAGTAAGTGATTTTTCCAAATCTCTCTGCACCCCTACAGTTTCAATATTCTGCTTGAAATCTAATGGCAAGTGCACAACTCTACGATTTAGACATTTCTGTCACTCGGTTAGAGGTAACTTTCCTGTCTTTGGCTACATATGAACTATAGCTTGAAAAGAATTTATAGACTGTATTAGTATTGATTTATCAACATTTAAAAAATATAGTTCTTGAGGGACTGGAACGAATTCTATCTTGTTGTGTACTGTTCTAGCTGCCATTTTATTGTCCTCCAACTTATCGTAACAGTACTTACACATAATCTGTCATGTAGAACAATCAAAGCGTTCCTCTACAAATATATAAACTGCAAATTCTCCACTTATATGTTTTGTCTTCTTCAGTTTTCAAAGACACAACAACATAACAAGTTTGAGTTTTTGTAGTACATGCGTAGACAATATATACAACTACAACCCTCCTTCTCTGAACATACCGTGTTAAACTTTTTTTATCTCTTGATCGCTGTCAACAGTAATATCTGTGTCCTGTTTTGCTACTCTTGCAGATACCAAGTCCACATTATCCCTACTCTCCTGTTCAGGACCAAAGAAATGAAACTGAACATTCTCACAAACATTTTCTGCCCCTGCTACTGTACCGTGCAAAAAAGCTTTATTCATTTCTCCTAAACAAAAGGTAGGAGTTTTGAGGTAGTAAAGCTTTCTAACATTTGCAAATGGTGTACCGCTAACATTCTGAAATGATAAAAGGCGCTTTGGTATACTTTCTATGATAGACATGCTAGTAGGGGACCCAGTAAATTAATATGCTTACTTACTTTTCATGGATCTAATTCTTGCAACTGAGCTATTTTCTGCTTCAGACTTCTGTAGGACAACTTACTTAGGTACTTTCTAAATAAATCAATAGATTCATGTCAAACACCACAAATACTGCTTCAGTTCCATTTATATACAGGGGACTGTCTATGCCTTCCCTGTACTTCTTCAGAAATAACTTCCTCTACAATTCTAGGTACTATCACCTCTCTTGGAATAAGAGAACTGCCTTTGAACTGATAACGTCATCCAGATTCTTAAACTCAAGACACTAATGTGTTCTCTTGGAAGTAGCTTTCTTCATTAAAGAAAGGCTCAGTTATAGAAGTACGTCTCCATTCCCAGCTGAAAACTTTGAAAAAATAACTTGTTTTGACAAGTCTATTCTTTTTGCTTCTTTTCCTCCTAGACAAAACTATTTTATCCATTGTCCTCATTCTGTTTACAATCAAAATAAGTTGCTTCCTATTCAGTGCAAAGGCCTTATCAGCTATCCCCCTCAACACATTCCTTTTGTC
This sequence comes from Lissotriton helveticus, assembly GCF_964261635.1. NCBI lineage: Eukaryota > Metazoa > Chordata > Amphibia > Caudata > Salamandridae > Lissotriton > Lissotriton helveticus. The sequence goes on along the minus strand of NC_136069.1, from coordinate 1,374,131,363 downwards.
TGAGTGCTTCTCTTCTTCGTTTATAGCTCTTCATACTTTTTATGAAATTCTGAATTACTCTACAATGAAATATTCTAACTCTGATTTCCATAAACTGCATCTGCCTCCAGGTTTAAGTGTTTCCTATTTTGTGTGATTTTTTAGTCATCATATCATGTAGTTTTTCTCCTTGTGTAGTTGATCTCAAATGTATTTTTTATTTACTTGATTTTCTGCATTTCTAGTTGTTGACAAACCTTTTTTAGAATGCCTTTATTCTCTTACCAACAGCGTGTTTCTCTTTCACCACTTTCTCTGCATTTTGTCCCTTTTGATACTCAGCTTTTAGAAGATAGTATCTTTGTTTCTGCTTCTTTCTTCTCTGATTTTTTAATGGCATTTTAACTTTCTGTACCTAACTTTACATAGATGTCTAGAAAGAAAAAGGAGCACCTACATTTACCTTTTAATGACATACTAACACATTACATATTTTAAGTTTTTAATTACAAACGAAAGCAGTTAATTTATTGTAATACAACTGACATTACTCAATTAATATGCATGTTTATGTCTCCGTCTTTTTTGTGTTACTGTATGTATTTGTCTCTCACTGGGTATACTACCATATCTATTATTGGGCTCCTCTGTTTAAAGGATAACTAGTCTGGATTAGAGACTAGGATGTGCAGTCCCTGGCTGCATATCTGAGTCAGTGTAGCAGTACACCTGTAGGAGTGCCATCTCATGCTTAAGTAAATGTGTTGGTACATGACTGTCTGATTTAGCCTCGCATTGGCTCTCTAAATGTGTATGTAAGCACCTTGAACAATACCTCAGTGCCTATGTTGGGAATAGAGGGGTATGTAGGCGCAATTAAAACTGCCTTTGACATTGCTACATACATAAGACGTTTCTGAGTATCTGAGTGAATGTGTAAGTCTATCTGTCACTTTGTGACTGGGAGAGAGAGATGTTATGTCCATTGGAAGCATGTATGTCAGTTGCATTCTGAATGGCACCCTCTATGTAGTGCTTGGCATTGGAGCCTAGAAGTCTATGAGTAAGTTACTAAAACTCAAAAGGACACTTCTCAATCTTTCAAGCACAAAGCAGTGTGCCTTATGGCTGGGTCCAAACTAGGGTGGCCTAGTGGGTAAAAGAACGATGGACTTAACCCAGATCTTTTGACTGGGGGAGAATGTTTTCATTGTCAGCATTCCGTCCATCATTTTCTTGATCTAACACTTTTCACTCTAAGTGGATGGGTATGCCCAGACGTGGGTCCCTTGCTCACTGTGCATTGGATTCAAGCTAGCCTGGCTGAAGAATGATGACATATCCTTAAACCGGTACCAGGATGCTTGTTTCCGGTCCAGTGAGGAGCTGGCCTGGCATTTCGGTCTGGACTGTTCACATGGGGCACAGGGTCAAGACTGATTTGCATATAGATGGGTCCAAACTGAGGTGGTGTAGTGGGCAAAAGAACAATGGATTTAACCCAGATCTTTTGACTGGGGAGAATGTTTGCATGGTCAGCAGTCTGTCCATCATGTGTTTGCTGTAACACTCTTCGCCTTAAGTGGGATGGGTATGCCCAGACATGGGTTCCTTGCTCACTGTGACACTGGATTCAAGCAAGCCTGGCTGAAGAAGGGTGACATACCCTGAAACCAGTCCCAGGATGCCTGTTTATGATCCAGGGAGGACCTGGCCTAGCAGGTCAGTCTGGACTGTTCCCATGGGGCACAGGGTCAAAACTTGCATATGGTTGGGTCCAAACTAAGGTGGCTTTTTGGGCAAAAGAATGATGGGTTTAACCCAGATCCTTTGACTGGTGGAGAATGTTTGCATTGTCAGCATTCCGTCTGTAAGATTTGGGGGTCTCTAGTTGGCACAGGTAGGTACTTGTAACAAATAGGGACCCTCTCCTCTAGTCAAGGTAATGGGGTACACTCCTAAAATAACCCCTGCGCACCCCCTTGGTTGCTTGGCACAAGCAGACAGGCTTATCTCAGAGGCAGTGTATAAGGCATTTCTGAACACATACAGTGATCCAGTGACAACACTACAAATGGACGCCACACAGGTAGTGTTTTTATAAAAATAAGTATATTTTATATAGATTTACCATAAGACCATAAACAACAAAAATAATCCACAATACTATTAGAAATCAAGAGTTCTTATGCTTAACTCAAAGTCCTGTGCGAGTCGGTAGCCCTGTCCGGCTACAGCGTTGCTGAAATAACACAGAGCCTAACAAATTCAGCGGACCGCGTCGGTACGGGCCCACTCAAGTGTCGACAGATTCAGTCACAGTACCTTTACTTGAGGTGTTTGTCGCAGTGCAGAAAAGAAAGCGTTGAGTGAAGCATTGTCCCTCGATGCGGTGCAGGCAACAGCCCGTTGGCGGAGTCGGTGGGTCTGAGGAATGTGTTGCAGGGTGAGACCGGCGTATGTCGCAGGGTGAGGCGGTGCTTCAATGCTGTGCTTGCAGTTTGCAATGTGGCGACAGAGCAGTATTTCAGTAGCTGGCATCGATCAGTCCAGACAGCGGTACGAGTCAGGAGGTCTGTCACGAAGTGTGCGAGTGGTTCCCAACTCCGATGCGTTCACAGGACTCGAAGTCAGTAACAGTGATCGTGTCGGTCAGACCAGTTTGATTTGGTGTAGCGAGGCATTGCGCGTTGCGGTGTCCACAAGTTGGGGTGCAGACAACGGCTCAGTGAAGGCGTAAGGACGAAGTCGGTGAGCTCAGATCTTGCGTTGTTCAATGCGGACGTTGTTTGATGCGGTGCCTACAGGACACCGGGTCGGTCGTGAGAGTCGGTCACATCTCCCTGCCTCTGTAGCCACTGAAACAGCATTCCCAACAGCAATCCACAAAGGCTGGTGAAGTCTACTGGTCCTTGGACTTCAGTCAGGGGGCAAGCTTTTTTCCAAGCCCTTGGAGATCCTTCACTAGTTGAAATAAAGCACACAAAGTTCCTTTCTCCTTCCTTTGGCAGTCAGGCAACCACTGTAGGCCAATCCCCCAGCAGCACTTCAGCTTAGGGATAGTCTCTCCTCAGTTTCTTCAGGTTCCTCTCCTCAGTAAAGGTTTCTTCTTGCAGTCCAAAAGTGATCCAATTTCTTGGGATCAGGGTCCTAATAGTTATACCTCAAAATCCTTGTCCTCTGCGGGCAGAGGGGCCTTTGCCTAGTCCAAACCAGTTCTGGAGCACTCTGTTTACATGACTCCTTCTTTCCTTTCACAGTGCAGGGCTGAAACATCAGACGCCCCACAGGAGGTGGAGCCAGCATTGTGGAGGAAAGGACCAGCCCTGGAGCACTTTGTTGACATGATTCCTTCTCTCCTTTCACAGTGCAGGGCAGAGACATCAGATGCACCACAGGAGGTGGAACCAGCATTTTGGAGGGAAGGCACAGCCCTATTCAGTTCCCAGGTGCAACTCCTCCCTCCCATCTAGATGCAGATGTCTCTATTCACCACTGGGCTGACTCTTCCTGTCTCTTGGAATCCCACAGCCCTGTCACTCAAACTCCAGACAAGGAATGCACAATCTAGCAGAGGCAGGCCATGATAGTTAGAAAAGAAAATACCTACTTTCTAAAAGGGGTATTTTCAAACACAGAATGCTAAAACCAACTTCACTAAAATATGTATTTTATCATTCTGAGTTCAGGCATATTAAACTCGAATTTCTACCGTGTTCCCTGAGTCAGTTAGGATTATAAGATGTAAAACTCTAACTGCCCATTCTGACCTATGGAGAACAGGTAGCCTTGCAATAGTGAAAAACAAAAATGGCTGTGATTCACTATTAGGACATGCCGCACACACCAGGGCATGTCCTACCTTATACTTACAATGCACCCTACCCATGGGTCTACCACAGGGGTGTCTGATATGAAGATAAGGGAAGGTTTTGGGACTGGCAAGTGGATGCACTTGCCCAGTCAGCATGACAGTACCAGACTGCACACAGGCTCTGCAATGGCAGGCCTTAGACATATTTCACAAGGCTGATTCTGTGGGTGGCACAACCGGTGCTGCAAACCCACTAGCAGCATTTGGATTTACAAGCCCTGGGCACACTCCATGCACTGTACTAGGGTCTGACAAGTAAACCAAACAAGCCAATCATTTTTTTGTTTTAACAGTTTTTATTGCAGAAACCAAACGCTCATCACAGTATTCAGTATGGGACCAGTTTATACGGTATCGGCACCCTCGTATCTACGCTCACATGCATTTTACACAGCCATTCAGCCCACATCCCGGAGGTCGGGCGGCGTCATCAACATTCAAGGTGCCGTAGTATATCGTTTTACCGTTAAGATCATGACATGAGTTGAACTACCAACTGCTTTTTTTTTTTACCCCAACTGAACTCCCCCAATCCCCTTAAGTCGCTAATCTGTGGCATCTAGCTTCAGTTAGTTCAAGTTTGGGAACGCTCCCCCCCCTCTCCTCCCTCCCCAAGTGTCACCGCCTACGCCTCGCGCTGAACAACGTGTCTAAGGAATGTTGGAACGAAGCTTCCTGTTATTTATTTGGTGTGTGTGCTTGGCAAGGTTAACAGCCCTGGAGTGAGTCCAGTGCAGCCCTCAGGTTCCTCAGATCCCTCCTCCTCCCCTTCTTCCACTGAGCTATCTCGTAATGCCTGCACCAACATCTCCCATCGCCGCCTCCTGGGCTCGCTCATTCGGTCTGCGGCGGGCCAGTTGGTATCTGATCGTGCTCTCACTCGCTGCCCATTTTTGAAATTCGTTCAACCATCTCCGGTGGGTCGGCCCCGTTTTTGCTTTCCATCCCCTGGTCAGTTCTCTCTTAGCCAAGAGGAGGCCCATGTCTATGAATTTGCTAGTATTTTGTTTCTGGGCGTATGTGGGAACCAGTGCAGTATGCTGACCGCTCTATCGTACTCCAGGTCCCTATCCGTCACGTCGTTTAGTGTGTTGCCTACCTCCCTCCAATAGTCTTGTAGGTGAGGGCAATCCCTCAGCATATGCATCAGGTCCGCACCTGTCTCATTGCATCTGGGGCACGCCGCGTCCTCAACTCCAAAGTATTTCGCAATTTTGTCCGGGGTGAGGTACGCCCTATGTAGTATATAGAAGTGAATCAATTGGAAACGCGCGTTCCTGGTGCTCCTTCGAGCTCTCCGTACTAGTTGGGACCATGTGGAGTCAGGGATCTCCATCTGCAGATCCGTTTCCCACTTGGCCTGTAGTGCTGCTAAAGGCTGCAGGGTCTCTCCTAGCATTCTCGAGTAGAGGCACGTCACTGCTTTAAAAGTACTTGCCGACATCATGGCATATTGACACGCCAGTGATGTCGTCGGCTCCATCAGTCCTTCTCCCCAATGATTTTGAATGGCTCTCACCCCCGCCGCGTGCAGCAAGTACTCCCCCCTCAGGAGGTCAAGGCGCTCTTGCAGAGTTTGGTAAGGGGTCATGACCCCGTCGTCGTATAGATCTCCTATCATCTGTAATCCTGCTTCCTCCCATACCCAAAGTCCCGTCCAGTATCCGCCGTGTGGGAGTGCCGTCACCATGCCCAGCGGGAGTTCGGGCGCATACGGGTGCCGGATCCCTGCTCGTTTTTGTGAGCGGTTCCAGCACAACCGGAATGTGCGTTCCTCTTGGGATAGGGCACTGAGCACCAGTCTTTGCTGCAGGGCAATGTAAGCCAGTACATGACGAGGAGTACCGTTGTTTCTTTCTTGTTCCGGTCCGCGGTAGACCCTCGCAATTTCTTGCGTGAAGGTCTGTAATTGGGCAGCCAGATAGTAAAGCTCGAAATCCGGGACTGCTAGTCCCCCCTCGTCTTTTGGGCGGGTCAGCGTAGCTAACGCAATTCTGCGCCTTCCCTTTTCCCATAAGAAGGAAGTAATCATCGACTTCAGATTTCGGAAGACCGCTCCAGGCACCCAAACGGGGAGGGTCCTGAAATAGTATAATAGTCGCGGTAGGGCTATCATTTTCAGAAGAGATATATGACCCGCTACCGATAGGGGCAGTGTAGCCCAAAAGGACATACTGCCCTGCAAAGCGCGGATACAACGTCCAATGTTACCATCCAGCATATTCTCGTTCTCGTGGTAGAGCTGCACTCCCAGATAGGTCAGGCAACTAGGTTCCCATCTTAGCTGCGGACGAGTTGGGGGCCGCACTTCCTCCTTCCGTAGGGGGAAGAGACAGGTCTTGGACCAGTTAACTCTTAGGCCAGACAAGTCACCGAAGCGCGCCAGCAGTTGTTCCGCACCGTCCGCTGCTCCCTCCGCATTTTCCAAAAACAGGAGAATGTCATCCGCGTATAATGATATAAAGTGCTGGGTCCCTCTGAACCGCAGCCCCCCATAATAGGTTCCTCTCCGAGCCATCACCGCAAGAGGTTCGACCGCGAGTGCGAACAACAAGGGAGAGAGTGCGCACCCCTGCCTGGTACCCCGTCTTACCTCGTAATGGTGTGACACCATAGTCCCGACCCTTACTCTTGCACTCGCTGAGGAGTACAATACTTTGGTCCAGTTTATGTAGTCCTCGCCTAGACCGAAACTTTGCATCACTCTGTAGAAGTACTCCCACTCCAAGCTATCAAAGGCCTTCTCTATGTTTACGGCCAAGACGAGGGGGGTCTTGGCCTCCGGGGGTGGGTCGCCCATAATTCTGAGTAGCCGTCGGATGTTGTGCGTCGTGTTACGGGTAGGTATGAACCTAGACTGGTCCCTATGGACTAGGTCTTGCATGTGTGTCAGTAACCTGGAAGTCAACACTGTACTCAAAATCTTATAATCTGTTGTTAGCATGGACAGTGGACGGTAAGACGCCGGGTCGGTGCTCTCCCTCCGTGGCTTCAGCAGAGGGATCATTATGGCTTCGCACATAGACTGTGGAAGTCGGCCCCTATCCTTGGATTCATTATACATGATCTGGAGTCGTGGGGCCAATTGGTCTAAGTATCGACCATAGAATTCAACGGGCAGTCCATCTACGCCCGGGCTTTTTTTGCACGCCATCCGCTTTACTGCTCCTCTAATTTCCGCTAGCTCTATCCGATGACCTAAAGCGTCTGCCTGGTCCTGTTCCAACCGCGGCAGCTGCAAGTCATCCAAAAAAACATCGATTGCCTCTCCCTGGTTCCTCAATGCACTCTGGTATAACACCTCATAGTAAGATTTGAAGCTATCTAAAATACCAGGTTGCGTGCGGCAGATGTGGCCCGCCCTCCCCGTTAAGGCCAAGATCGGGTGGCTGTTCCTGGTGGGGTTTGCCAACCAAGCTAGGAGCGTTCCTGTTTTATCTCCCTCAGCGTGTGACCTCGTGAGGTACGTTCTATAATCAAAGCTACGGAGGCGCTCCACTTCCACTGCTACAGCCTCCCGCGCCTCGCTGACCCTCCCCTGAAGCTCGGGTCGGTTAGGGCGTGCCAGTTCAGCCTCTCGCAGCGTGCATTCCGCTTTCTCTAAGTCATCAAGTAGAGTCCTGCGTACCCCCGCATATTTCCCTATACAGTGCCCTCTCACTACAGTCTTGAAGGCGTCCCACTCCACTGCTCTGGTAGACGCGGTGCCCTCATTTTCCGCAAAGTATTGCGTGATCCTTTCTGCCAGGGCCTCTCGGAAGGGAGGGTCGTCTAGTGTGTCCGGCTGCAGCCGCCACGTCGGGATTCTCGATGTTTCCGTCATCCAGTCTAAAGTCACGAGTAGGGGATTATGGTCAGATAGTGTGCGCGCCAGATACTCAGTCCGGGCCACCGCAGGAAGCACCGATCGGGAGCTCAGGAAGGTGTCTAGGCGGACATGGAGGTCGTGCAGGCTGGAGTAGTACGAGTAATCGCGTTCCACTGGGTGTTGTGTACGCCAAGCGTCTACCAGTTCCCATTTACCCTGCCATTCCGATCTGCTTCTTGCTAGCCTGTGTACTGGGGATGTGTGCAGCGGTGGGTGCGACCTATCTAGTGACGTATCTGCCATTGAATTAAAGTCCCCCCCATCAAGACGGGGCCTGTGAGATAGCTAGCCAGCTCTCCAGAGAGCTTTGCAAAGTATGTTGCCTGATCTACGTTAGGTGCGTAGATACTACTAAGTACAATGTGCCGGCCTCTAAGTGTGCCCTCTACCGCTACAAATCTGCCTTCAGGGACTATAATGTGCCTGGTCACTTGGAAAGGAGTACCCGCCCTGATCCAGATTAGCACCCCTCTGGCGAAGGCGGAATATGTGGTGTTGTACAGGTGCCCTCTCCACCTACGCTGCAGCGCTATACCCTCTTTCTTCGTCAGGTGGTCTCCTGCAGGAATGCTATATGTACTCCCCTTCGGACTAGGTAAGCGTGAATCTTGTGTCTCCTTGTCATAGTATGCAGACCCCTCACATTCCAAGACACACATTTTATCAAACCAGCATTAGCCATTGTCCCATATTGTTCGGTTTAGTCCTTTGGCGCACTCCGCGTAGGCTGCAGGCATGACACTGTTCCGGCCCCCCCTCCAAGCCTTCCCTTCCCCCTCTCCCATCCCCATGCCTTGAGTAACCCCAACCTCTCCAGGCCCCACCCCCCCAGAACAGGACCTAACTTCGCTAAAGTTACTCCCATCCAAACCATATGCGAGCAAACGTGCTCTCAAATCGTACTAATCCACAGTCTGCACTGTGGAGGCCTTATGGGCCCTTGGGAGCGCGAGCTAGACTCCAGTACTGTACCCACAGTTCCCCTACCCTCCGCCCTACAATACGTAAGTTGACTCACGGCAAACCAGTCTAACATCTGCCTGCTCCGAAGTCCAAGGTGGCTGCCCCAACAGTCGCTGCGTCAGTGAGAGCACCAAGTCCCGCTCTCTCAGCTCCCGATAATTTCCTCCGACGTCTGCGGCGTGACTTCCAGCCCCTTCGTGCTACCCAACTCTGACAGCTCCGTCTCTGAGCCTTTTCCATGTTCATCCGAGCCCGATGCTCTTCCCGATTGGGCAAGCGCCGATCCCGATACATCCATTACTGCCTGCAATGCCGCCCGTCTCTCGTCCTCCGTCTGGGATTCTGTCGGCCTCTTGGTCCGATGTCTGCGCCCCCGGATTCTCTGTGGCTTCCTCACCGGCTGCTCTTGACGTGCTTCCTCCGCCCTGAATCGTGCTCCATCCGTGCCCGCCTTATAGGTGTCCCACCAAGCCCAAACCTCCGCCGCAGTAATGAAGAACTGTGATTTCTCATCCACCATTATTCGGAGTCTGGCCGGGAAGAGGAGAGAGTACTGTATGCCTTCAGTTCGCAGTTCCTTTTTGATGGAAAGGAAAGAGGCACGCATCCTTTGGGTTTCGAACGTGTAATCAGGGAAGAGCGTGACTTTGCTATTGTCCACCTGGAATGGGCCCACTTCCCTGGCCCGCTGCAGCAGCCAGTCTCTGTCCTTATAATGTAGCAGTTTAATAACCACTGGGCGAGGTGGCAATCCCGGCTGCGGGGGCCTGGTCGGCACTCGGTGCGCTCTTTCCAGGGTGAAGAAGGGCGAAAGGCCCTCCGGGGCCACCACAGTCTTCAGCCAGTCAGTCAGGAAGCCCACCATGTCTGGGCCCTCTTTTTTCTCCGGAAGGCCCACTAGGCGCACGTTGTTCCGCCGACTGCGGTTTTCGGCGTCCTCCGCCCGTCGCTCCAGGGTCTGTATGCGGTCTAGCGCCTCCGTGAGCCGCCCCTCCATGGATTTGTGAGCTGGCACCAAGTCTTTCAAGGAAACCTCCGCAGACTTGACTCTGTCCGCCAGCTTCGCGTGGTCAGCTCGGAGGAGCCCTAACCCCGTGGACACCTGCTCAATATCTCGGTGTAGTGCATCTCTCATGGCTGCGATGGCTTCCAGGATGCGGTCTTGCATCTGTTGTAGATCTGTCACGGTTTGAGTAACGTCCTCGGGCGTCTCTGTGGCGGGGTTCCCATCCCCCTTTGCGCCTCTAGGCTTCCCCATCGTTGCGCAGGGCGGTTGGTCTGGACGCACAGAGTGGTTCGCAGCCGGTAAGCACCCCCTGCAGAGGGCAGGCAGGTCGGTGATAAGTGGCAAGCGTAGGTCCAGTTCCTGAGGAGGGGAGCTTCGTTTTAGGAGGCCCACGCACGTGCCTGCTCCCCCTCACCCTCGGGGCCCGGTCGGGTGGCCCGGTGTCGTCGGTAGTAGGTCCCTCCTCAACAGCACCTGTAGCCCACCTCCGTGGGTCTCCCGCCGTTTAGTTCCAGTGAGCCCACTGGGCGGGCGTCAGTGGCGGGGCCCGCGGGTGGTGGCGCGCTGGTCAACTAGGAGACGTGCAGCTTATAGGGGTCCGTCGCAGTCGTGGCCCACGTTCAGACCCAAGGGAGGCGGCAGGCGGCGGTATGGTGAGGGGGCCCGAGGCCTGCACCGCTCGAAGGAGTCACGCGGGGGGCCAGTCCCTCAGCGCCCAGCCCGCGCTCAGTGGCAGCAGGTGTGCGAGTCCCGCTATGTGCCGCCACTCCCACCGGGCCCCGGACACACTCTAATCCGCCGCCTCTCCGCCGTCCTCGGCGTCCGACAGTTGTGCGCGGGAAGGAGGGAGGTCCAGCAACCAGGGGGGCCACGGGCGGGCAGGCACCAGAACAAGGCCCCGAGCCTGAGCCGGTACCAGCAGTGCCCCGCCGGCCGCCGCAGGAGGCCCAGCCGGGTTCAGCAAAACTCCGTCAGTCCGAGCGGGCCGGACCCCACGTAGGCCCAAAGCCGGGGAGTCAAGTGGGCGGGCGTCTCATCAGGCGGCCCCGTAGCCAGGGCAGGGCGTCGCTCCCTCGCTGGTCAGTCTCATCACGGTGCCGTAAGGGCGGGTCCCGCTGGGGCAGGGCACCACTCGCCGGCCCCCCGTCACAGAGTCGGCAGGGGCAGCTGCCCCCGGAGGCCGCTGTCCGTCTGGGCCCAAAGCCGGGATGTCCCGTAGGCGCGTCTCGCTGGGCAAAGTCCGCAGCAGGCGCACTCAGCTCTGGAGCCCGTTTCGTGGAGCCTGGGCCAGGATGCGTAGGCGTAGAGACCAGCCTCCTCGGACCGGGGAGGGCTCTGCCACTGCTCCGTCGCTGCCGTCCTGGGCCGAGGGCGCAGTTGGGCGGGCCGCTAGGACATCGGGGGAGCCGCCATCTTGCCCGCACCCGAACCCTCGCCGCTCCGCCGGTCTATTTGCAGTGCACGGCGGCCGCCGGGGCCAACCTCGCCTCCGAGCAAGCACTGGGGTCTCCAGCAGGGGCTTCCCCGAATCACAGGGGGATTCCCCGCTTCAGGGACGGATAAGTGTCAGGATTATCGGGCGGAGGTCGGGAGCCGCTTCAGGCAGCGACCATCTCCGTCGGCAGCTAGCCACGCCCTCACCAAACAAGCCAATTATGTAGTCACTAACCCATGCATCAATTTACAATAGGGACACTTGCACTGTAGCACTGGACAGCAGTGGCACAGTGCCCAAAGCATCTAACACCAGCAAAAACACATGAGGCAACAGCAAAAATAGAAGGGAGACCCACACCAATGGTGCCAGGTCTAACATGTGTCCCCTCCAGCTGAAATGTGGGGACAACTACCCTACCTCCTGGGAGTTCTCATGACTAAGGCGGAAAAATCAGGATAGACCATCAGCGTTGGCGTGTTCTGTACCAGGGCGGTGTTCCACTGTAAAGTTCATACCCTGTAAGGAAATGGACCTCCTCAACAGCTTTGGATTCTCACCCCTCATCTGCATTAACCATCTGAGGGGCCTATGGTCTGTCTGAAACCGGAAGTGAGCTCCAAACAGGTATGGTCTCAGCTTCTTCAGGGCCCAGACCACTGCAAATGCCTCACGTTCAATAGCACTCCACCTCTGCTCCCATAGAAGTAACCTCCTACTGATGAATACTATGGGTTGATCTAGGCCCTCCTCATTCATCTGTGGCAAAACAGCCCCCACACCATGCTCTGAAGCGTCTGTCTGAACGGTAAACTCTCTGGAGAAGTTTGGTGCCAGGAGCACAGGTGCAGTGCACATGGCAGCTTTCAGGGCCTCAAAAGCTCTCTGACAGGTGTCAGTCCAAATCACTTTCTTGGGCTGCTTCCTGGAAGTCAGCTCTGTCAAGGGTGCAACATTGTTGCCATACCCCTTGACAAACCTCCTGTATACCCTGTGAGTCCTAAAAAGGTTCTCACCTCTGTCTGGGTTTTGGGGGGCTCCCAAGCCAGGATGGTTTCAATCTTGGGTTGTAGGGGCGCCACGTGGCCGTGCCCAACCTGGTATCCCAAGTACACTACGGAACCCTGCCCGATCTTGCACTTACTCGCCTTGATCGTGAGGCCTGCCTTTCGCAGCGCCAACAACACTTCCCAGAGGTGGTGCAGATGTTCTTCTCAACTGGTGCTAAACACTGCGATGTCGTCCAGGTAGGCGCCACTGAACTCATCCAGTCCGACCAACAACTGGTTGACCAACCTCTGAAAGGTGGCACGGGCATTCTTCATCCCAAAGGGCATAACCCGGAACTGAAAATGCCCATCTGGTGTGGAGAATACTGACCTCTCCTTTGCCCCATTAGTCAAGCCAATCTGCCAGTACCCAGATGTCAAGTCAAACGTGCTGAGGTACCGTGCAGCCCCTAGCCGATCAATGACCTCGTCAGCTCTGGGGATGGGGTGCGCGTCAGTCTTCCTGACTGAATTTAGTCCTCAGTAGTCCACACAGAACCGGAGTTCGGTTGTGGCACCCGGCGCGGCAGCCTTTGGGACCAAGACCACTGGGCTGACCCAAGGACTGCTAGAGGACTCTATCACCCCTAACACAAGCATCTTTGAGACCTCCTCTTTGATGGAAGCTCTCACCCTGTCAGTTACCCTGTAAGTTTTGTGCTTCATAGGTAAGTTGTCTCCTGTGTCCACATCATGGACGCACCAATCTGTGACACCAGGAACCAGGGAACAGATCAGGAAACTGTCCCAGCAACTGGCGGCAGTCATTCTGTGGCTCAGGGATCAGGGTGGAAGGGAGGTTAACACCATCCACTGACCCATCTTGCTCGGTTGCAGACAGGAGGTCAGGAAGAGGTTCAGTTTCCTCCTCCATTCCAGCATCTGTTGCTAAGAGCATGGCCAATTGTGACCTCTCCAAACGGGGCTTAAGGCGGGTGACATGCGGGACGCGCAAGGAGTTCCTGGGAGACCGCAAGTCCACCAAGTAGGTAACTGGACTCTTGTGCTCCACAACCTCAAATGGTCCTCCAACTTAGCTTGGAGCGTGCAGGGCTCCACTGGGGCCATGACCCACACTTTCTGACCAGGCTGAAGCTCTACCAGAGTGGCATTCTGGTCATACCATCGCTTCATCTCCTCCTGGCTGGCTTCCAGATTCACCTCAGCTAGTTGTCTGAAATGCTAAGTCTGGTTCCTGAAGGCCAGCATGAAGCTATATACATCTTGGGGAGGTTTCCTGGGCGATTGCTTCCAGACTTCCTTGACCAGACTCAGAGGTCCTCTGACTGGGTGTCCATAGAGAAGCTCAAAGGGACTGAACCGTAGAGATTTTTGTGGTACCTCACGACCCATAATCATGCCCTTTAGGGTTCGGGTTGAATCTTTCAATCAACCAATTTCCTTGGGGGTGGTAAGGAGTGGTGAACTTGTAAGTTACCCCACACTCCTGCCACAGGGACTTCATATACTTGAAAATGAAATGGTTTCCAGTCAGGAACTACCTCACGAGGGAATCCTACTAGGAAGAAAATTCCCATCAGTGCTCGTCCCACCACAGGGCCGTCACTGTCCTCAGAGTTATGGCTTCTGGGTACCGGGTGGCATGGTTCACCAAGACCAGAATGAACCTTTTGCCCATGGCTGTCTTGGGGTCCAGTGGCCCCACAATGTCAATTCCCACCCGCTCAAAGGGGTACTGACCACAGGGACTAGCTATAGAGGAGCCTTCTGCTTCCTTCCACTCTTTCCACTTCCCTGTCAAGTCTGACATGTCCTGCAATGAGTGTCTGAATTATTGCGCATTTGGGGCTAATGAAAGTGGGTGACAAGCCTCTCAAAGGTCTTGTCCTGCCCTAAATGTCCTGTCAATGGCACATCATGAGCCTGCCCCAGTAGGAAGGCTCTGAAGCGCTGGGGTACCACCAGCACACGTGCTGACCCAGGCTCAACAACCTTAGGCTCGCTATACAGGAGACCGTTCTCCCAGTGGATCCAATGTGATCCAGACTGATCACCTGCTGCCTGGCTTGCAGCCTGTGCTGCAAACCCTCAGGAGAAGGGCATTCTCTCTGCTCCTTCCAGAATTCCTCCCTGGATGGGCGGCCGTCCTGCTACCAATCAGTCAGCTCAGGCAGGTCCCTCAGTTCAGCCACCTGTTCCCCAGTAGGCTCCATGGAATCCCCCTCAGGGTCTACCTCCTCCTGGGCCATGGGAACTTCGGGGGCAGGTTTCCCACACCCTCTGCCTCTTATCCTAAAGGCAGGTTCCTGGGCCTCCCTCTCAGGCTCAAGGTCCTCTTGAGCACCCCTACGGCTGCCATTGACCGGGTGGTCACACACGCCCAGTCAGGCAGACCCACCATCTCCAAGTGAGTACTATGCTCCACCTTTCCCCAAGGTGAGCTCTCCAAATCGTTCCCCAACATACAGTCAACTGGCATGGCGGGCCTCACAGATACCTGAGGAATACCAGAGGCCTCCCCCCACTCAAAGGGAACCTGAGCCATTGGACAACAGCTCTCTGTGTTGTCGGCGGCAACACCTCGGCAAAATGCATGAGGGACAATCTGCTCTTGAGACACCAGGTGACACTTGACAGCTGTCACACTAGCTCCTGTATCTCTAAGAGCCTCCACTTTGTGGCCACTGATGGTCACCGACTGCCCATATTTCTTAGTGTTGTTGGGCCTGGGACTACCTCACAGTCTCCTAAAGAGACAAGGGACATCGATGCGGGACCCCACCCACCTTGGACACCAATCTCCTCCTCCAAGGCTACACTCGCCATCTGCAGGGGTGGAGCACCAGTGGGTGCTGCTTTTCCATATAGACAGCACCAGGGGTCATTCGACTTATGACCCAGGTCCCCACATTTGTAACATTTCAGGGGTCCCTGGTGAACAGGATTTCTTGTCGGGCCCTTTGCTTTCTCTCAGGGGAAGGCTGGGGACCTTTCCCTTGGTTCCCTGGGAGTTACTTTGGGGCCCTTTATGAAAATCCTTCTGTTTACCCTTGTCCCTCCAACTCTTCTGCTGGGGACCCTTCCCACCTTTGGCTGAGTCTCCCATGTGACCCTTGTGGACCCGGGTACTCACCCAGCGGTCTGCCTCCTCAGCAAGCTTCCTAGGGTTAGTCAGCCTGCTTTCAATCAGGTGCTGGCGCAGCTCTGGAAAACAATTACTGGACAAGTGCTCGCATGCAATCAAATCAAGAAGCCCCTGAAAATCATTAACTTTGCTGCCCTTCACCCAACCATCCAAGGCTCAGCAAAAGAAAGTGACATATTCCACCCAGGTACTGCTGTCTATCTTCTTGCAATTCCTCAACCTCTGCCTATAGAGTTCAGGGGTCAAACTGTACCTAGACATTAATGCATCCTTCATGTGGCTATAAGAATTATGGACTTCAGAAGGCAAGTCTAACAGTGTGTCCCGCCCCTCACTAAGGAACCACCCCCACAACCCCGCTCCCCAATCTCTCCCAGGGACCTGGTGGGAAGACATGGCTACCTCATAGGCTCAGAACCACTGCCCAATATCATCATTCTTATAAAATTCCTTTAACACTTTCTTGGGGATATCCATTCTATCTTGCACAGGCACTGACGGTGTGCTGCCACCAGAGGGAGTAATCTCTAAGCTCCTGGCCTTTAAATCAAACTCCCTCAAAACCTTGTCATGTTCAAACTGCAATCTCTTTTCCTCTAGAGCCACTTTTTTACTTTCTAACTCCAGTTGCCCATTCAATTTGAATTCGACCATCTCCATTTCATGAATCCTGTACTCTTTCCTGTCTGCCAACTCTTCTGGGGAACAGGCCTCGGACAGAAACACTGCTACCCAACGGGGAGTTTGCACCCCTCCCTTCTGGATCCAGTGGTCCTTCATGCTGCTGCTCTGCATCCTCACCCTCATTCCCATATCCAGAGGCATTCCTTGCCTCAACCCAGGCCCTCAAACGCCTTTTGGAACTGCTCCTTTCTGGAAAGTTGGTTCATGGAAATTTGTTAACTTTTTGCAGAAGCTACTGAGCTGCTTGGTGGTGTAGCTTTCTATTTTCTCTTCCCCCCAGTCACAATCAACAGATGCAATGGATGCTGCTGTTTCCATGGTGGTTGAACCTGGCATTACTTTGCAAAAATAGAGATCCCTGGCAAAAACAAGTATCAGAAGTTAGTTGTTTGCTTATGGTTTGCACTCACTAAGTAGTGTTCACCAATCACTGTATATGAGTCACAAATGCAAGTCCAGAATCCCACCGCTGAAAACCAATGAAAGTTTTGGGGGTCTCTAATTGGCACAGGTAGGTACTTGTGACAAATAGGGAGCCTCTCCTCTAGTCAGGGTAAGTGGGTACACTCCTAAAATAACCCCTGCTCACCACCTTGGTAGCTTGGCACAAGCAGACAGGCTTATCTCAGAGGCAGTGTGTAAAGCATTTGTGAACACATACAGTGATCCAGCGACAACACTACAAATGGACACCACACAGGTGGTGTATTTATAAAAATAAGTGTCTTTTATATAGATTTACCACAAGACCATAAACGACAAAAATAATCCACAATACTATTAGAAATCAAGAGTTCTTGTTAAAAATGGTTAACTCAAAGTTCTGTGCGAGTCGGTAGCCCTGTCCGGCTACAGCGTTGCTGAAATAACACAGAGCCTAACAAATCCAGCGTACCGCGTCGGTACGGGGCCACTCCAGTGTCGACAGTTCAGTCACAGTACCTTTACTTGAGGCGTTTGTCGCAGTGCAGAAAAGAAAGCATTGAATGACGCATTGTCCCTCGATGCGGTGCAGGCAACAGCCCGTTGACGGAGTCGGTGGGTCAGAGGAATACGTTGCTGGGTGAGACCTGCGTGTGTCGCAGGGTGAGACGGTGCTTCGATGCTGTGCTTGCAGCTTGCGGTGTGGCGACAGAGCTGGTTTGCAGGAGCTGGCATTGATCAGTCCAGACAGCGGTACGAGTCAGTGCAGGGCAGAAACATCAGATGCCCCACAGGAGGTGGAGCCAGCATTGTGGAGGAAAGGCACAGCCCTGGAGCAATTTGTTGACATGATTCCTTGTCTCCCTTCACAGTGCAGGGCAGAGACATCAGACGCACCACAGGAGGTGGAGCCAGCATTGTGGAGGGAAGGCACAGCCCTATTCAGGTACCGGCTGCAGCTCCTCCCTCCCATCTAGATGCAGATCTCTCTATTCACCACTGGGCTGACTCATCCTGTCTCTTGGAATACCCCAGCCCTGTCACTCAAACTCCAGACAAGGAATACACAACATAGCAGAGACAGGCCTGGATAGTTAGACAAGAAAATACCTAATTTCCAAAAGTGTTTTTTCCAAACACAGAATGTTAAAAACAACTTCACTAAAAGATTTATTTTATCTTTCTGAGTTCAGGAATACTAAACTAGAATTTCCACCATGTTCCCTGAGTCAGTTAGGATTATAAGATGTTATAATCTGACTGCCCATTCTGATCTATGGAGAACAGGTAGCCTTGTAATAGTGAAAAACAAAAAATGGCTGTAATTCACTATTAGGGCATGCTGTACACACCAGGGCATGTCCTACCTTATACTTACAATGCACCCTGCCCTTGGACCTACCATAGGGGTGTCTGATATGAAGAAAATGGAAGGTTTAGGGACTGGCAAGTGGGTGCACCTGCCCAGTCGGCATGACAGTACCAGACTGCACACAGGCTCTGCAATGGTAGGCCTTAGACACATTTTACAAGGCTGCTTCTGTGAGTGGCAAAACCGGTACTGCAAGCCCACCAGCAGCATTTGAATTTACAAGCCCTGGGCACACTCAGTGCACTGTACTAGGGTCTGACAAGTAAACCAAACAAGCCAATCATGGAGTTACTAACCCATACATCAATTTACAATAGGGAGCACTTGCACTGTGGCACTGTGCCCAAAGCATCTAACACCAGCAAAAACACATGAGGCAACAGTAAAAATGGATGGGAGACCCACGCCAATGGTGGCAGGTCTAACACCGTCCATCATTTGTTTGCTGTAACACTTTTCGCGATAAGTGGGATGGGTATGTAAAGACGTGGGTCCCTTGCTCACTGTGCCACTGGATGAAAGCAAGCCTGGCTGAAGAAGGATGACATACCCTAAAACCAATCCCAGGATGCTTGTTTCCGGTCCAGGGAGGACCTGGCCTGGCAGTTCGGTCTGGACTCTTCCCATGGTGCACAGGGTCAAGACTAATTTGCATATGGCTGGGTCCAAACCCGGGGGGGAGGCATAGTGGGCAAAAGAAGGATGGGTTAAACCCTGATCTTTTGACTGGGGGAGAATGTTTTCATTGTCAGCATTCCGTCCATCATTTGTCTGCTGCAACACTTTTCACCCTAAGTGGGATGGGTATGCCCAGACGTGGGTCCTTTGCTCACTGTTCCACTGGATTCAAGCTAGCCTGGCTGAAGAAGGGTGAAATACCCTGAAACCGGTCCCAGGATGCTTGTTTCCAGTCCAAGGCAGACCTGGCCTGGCAGTTTGGTCTGGGCTGTTCCCATGGGGCATAGGGTCAAGACTGATTTGCATATGGCTAAGTCCAAACTGGAGTGGCGTAGTGGACAAAAGAACAATGGATTTAACCAAGATCTTTTGACTAGGGGAGAATGTTTGCATTGTCAGCATTCCATCCATCATTTGTTTGCTGTAACACTAATGGCATACCTACAGCATATCTCATAGGACAGTTATGTATTTCAGAGTAGACCTATATGTCTAAAACATAGATATAAGACTTGCCAAAGCAGCTTTTACATACTAAATGAAGCTGGCAGTGCGTGCTGGCTGTCTGCACGAATAGGCCTGGCCCATGTTTAAAGAATGATTTGTCTGGATGGATAATGAGGTTATGTCACAACTTGCCTACATATCACAGTCAGTGTAGGAGTCCAGCTGTAGCAGTGCCCCCATGAATTGTTTAAGTAAACGTGCCAGTGACTCTCTGTTTTAATACCCCAGTGGGTCTCTAAATGTATATGAACGTGGCCTAACAAATACATTAGTGCCGATGTTAGGAAATGGAGGGATATGTAGGTGTTTGTGTAACTGCCTTTGATACTACTACATACATAAGCAGTTTTTTAGTATGTGAGAGACTGTATAACTCCACCAGTCACTCTGTGACTGGGAAGATATAGAGACTCTATGCTTTGTAAACATATACACTGGTTACGGGTAAGTACCTAAAACTCAAAAGGAGAGTTCTCAATCTTTCAAACACAAAGCAGAATACTTTATGACATACCTACAGCATATCTCATAGGACAGTTATGTTTGCTAAACTGTGGATAATAGACTTGTCAAGCAGCTTTTACATGCAAAGTGAAGCTGGCTGTTAGAGTCCAGAGAAAGGATCTGCACAAGTAGGCCTGACTCAGTTTTAAAGGGAAATTTGTCTGTGTGGATAACAAGGTTGTGTTACTATTTGCCTCCATACCTGAGTGAGTGAAGATGTCCAGCTATAGTAGAGCCATGAGATGATTAAGCAGATGTGCCACGATATGGCTGTTGGTTTTAGTATCTCAACGGGTCTCTAAATGTAAATGTAAATGGCCTGACAAATACCTCAGTGCCTGTGTTAGGGAATAAAGGGGTTTGTAGGTATTTGTTCAAGTACCTTTCGTACTCCTGTAGAGAGAAGTATATTCTGAGTATGTGATTGAATGCAGAAGTATCGTTATCACTCTATGACTTCATGACACACAGGCTCTATGCTTTTGGACATTTTTTAATCAGTTTCTTAATGGATGGTATCCTCTATATAGAGCTTGTCAAAGGGTTTCACAAGTGTAAAACTCAAAAGGAGACTCCTGAAACATTGAAACACAAAGCACCAAGCTTCATGGCAGACCTACAGTATCTCTCAGGGGAGAGTTATGTCTACTAAAACTTGGATATGACAGCTTTTACATGCTGAGTGAAACTGGCAGAGAAAGTGCAGGGACCGATACTGAATGAGTAGACCTCACCCATGATTAAACCACTATTTGTTTGGATGATGATGAGATTGTGTTACTACTTGCCTACACATCTGGGTGAGTGTAGGCGTTTAGCTATAGGAGTGCCATGAGGTGTTTTAGTAAATGTGCCAGTGTGTGCCTCTCTGTTTTAGTACCTCAATGGCTCTATAGAAGTGTATGTATGTGGCCTAACAAATACCTCAGTGTCTCTTCCAGGGACTAGAGGGGTTGTAGGTATCTGTGTAACTGCCTTTGATGCAAGTACATACATAAGCAGTTTCTCAGTATGTGAGTGAATGTATAACTCTGCCTGTCACTCTGTAGCTGGGAGTAGAAAGAGAGGGTCTATGCTTTGGAAACATATATATATAACACAAAAGGGCCCCTGGGTATAATAGAAGATGGCAGAGGAGTGCAGGAGTGAACCCTTGATAGGACAGTTTCCCTCACCCACCCGAGGCTGACATGCTTCATCACAGGGTAACCTCCTTGCAATGCAAACCTTGTCACAGAGAGGTAGGTAGGTACAACCCCCTCACTGAGAGGTAGGAGCTCAGGGATGTTTTAAGTATTGGATGAAAGGCATACTCAAACCTATAGATGAGTGGAGGTTGGTGAAGGTAGTGCGAATGTTTGTGAGGGTGAATGTGAGCTAAAACTAACTCCAAAGGATATTGATACCTTTATTGGGGTATCAGAAAAAAACTGATAGCAGGAGTGGACTGAATCTGTCATAGTGTAGTGATGGTCGACATGTTTCAGCCTAATACCCTCCGTAGAGGTGTATCGGCTTCTTGAGGACCAAGGAGGTGAAGTATGCCTCTCAATACTTAACAGAGACATACACAAGCATAAGAAGGTATACAAAACCAGTGGTTGGAGTGAATCGTCACTCTGATATAGTCCCACTGGTATGTGTGTTACCTGGAAAAAAAAATAATTAGATATCCATTTAGAACAGCTCTTTAGATATGTACAATGTACTCACTCCAATGATCCATTTGTTGTGAGGAAAAGGGGATGTACGCTCTATAATTTTTAACATCTTCGGATTAAATCAACCATACATCTCATGAACAATGACAACTATGGTCTATTGATTGATTGAGAAGCTTACCTGCTATGTTAGGTAGCCACAGACCCCTGCACCTCAGCACGATACTCGAGGGAGCGTCTATATCCTATGGGGAAAGTATTGTGGGAAATAACCCACTTGTAGGAAGATGACCCAGTTGACTAGAGATGTTTTTTTTAAAAAGAAGAAGAAAAAGGACTGATATTCGAAACTAAGCTCATTCAGTCTGTTGTCAGACCCTGGACACTCAAAGAGGGAATGAGGACTGCCTATTGTACATTTCAAAAAATTGAAAACAACCATCTCAGCAGCCCTTTTAAAGAAAAACATCAAAGAAACCAATATGCCAAACAAAGATTACAAAGAGACCCTACTTGCATCTAAGATAAAGACATTTCAGAAGTACTTAGCACGGTTCTCACTGGAAAAGATCTTACCTTACATCTCTGACAATTACAAACCACCCACGTACAACCATCCAGGACGTGGATATGGTTCAGGGTATTCTACTTCAGATTCATACCAATGGTCAAGTGACTTTGAACCAAGTAACAGCAAACCATGGAGAACCATACTGAGACGGAGGTATCAGGGAGGAAGAAGAGCCCACGATTGGTGCCATCCTGGATCATGGAACTATCCCTCATCACCATACCATCAACCGATGTTACCATTTCAACCTCCTCCACCACTGTTTCACAACCCCTCTTTTATAGAGCAGGGCTAAGGTCACTCAAGAGGAAGAAGAAAGAACCAACTGCATGTACACTGGAGTCCCCATTCATCGCCGCACCACACGGAGCATGAGCAAAACAAACCTTCAACCAGGAACCAGCAATGAGACAACTTAGTTATTAATCTCAGCCAATGAGTGCTCACCACCACAGAGTTGAAGCTACTAAACAAGGAATTTGGATTTGTCCCCACCTATCAAGGAGATTTGTTCCAATTAAAGGAAGAACTCTCACAGTTCTTCAGAAAGATCCATCTGAAATTTTCGACTGAGAGAAAGAAACAACCACCCTCAGTGATCAAGTTTCTTAATCCGAATCTTTGTTTAAGATCAACAGAAGACAAAGGTGTAGGTGATTGTCATTATGGACACCACATGCTACGGAAATGAGTGCTGGAGATAACTGGGTGTACAGAACGCATATCGTCGATTAGAAATTGATTGAACTAAGAGACTGCAAAGCATTATCATGACCCTAGTGAGAGAAGCAAAAGACAATAGATGGGTAACACCTAAGGAATCTGAGGTCCTGATTAACTCTGATCCCATCATCCCTTACGTCTATGTCTTTCCAAAAATTCATAAGCCACAGAGACCATCGCATGAACAACCTATTATCTCAAGGATTGGGTGTCTGCTAGAACCCCTTTCCCAATTTGTTGATTTCTTTCTGCGACTCTTGTTCAAAGAAATGCCAACCTAGTTGAAGGACACTAAAGATATATCATGTATCTTAACGGATATATAATTTAACACTGTCAAAGATTTTTTTGTTTCCTTTGGTGGGGAGTAGCCCTAAATATGTATCCCACAGGACCAAACACTATCTACAATAGAAGCTCTCCTATGGTCCAAAGAACGAGACACGATAACACCAGTGCTGTTCATCCTGAATTGTGCTACCATTGCAATGAAAGCAAACTGCTTTCAATTTTAGCAAAGATTATACATACAAGTCTATGAAACTTTGATGGGCAGCACCTTTGCTCCAAACTCAGGCAACCTGTATATGTACTCAGTTGAGACAAAAATGATTTTAACATCATTGAACCCTTATTGACACACCATTGTGCTTTGGAAGTTCTATATCGGTGACATATTTGTCATTTGGCACAGAACTGCGGACACCATTGGTCACTTTCATGAATGGCTAAAAACTTGCAATGGGTTTCTGTTAGAAGCGGCTGTCTCTAGTTGGCAGAGGTATACACTTCTGACAAATAGGGACACACCTTTTCTAGTCAGGGCAAGGAGATCACACACTTAGATAACCCCTGCTCACCCCCTTGGTAGCTTGGCAAAGCAGACAGGCTTATCTCAGAGGCAGTGCGTTAAGCATTTATGACCACATACAGTAATAAAGTGAACACACTACAAATGGACACGACACAGTAGTATTATAAAAATAAGTATTTTTATATAAGGCTTAGCACAAGACCAAATAACGACAAAAATATACCACAGTCTCAATAAATACTCTTGGAAGGAAAAATAATAGTTCAAGCACGGTTTCTTCTTAGCACAAAGTCTTTAGTATCAAAAGCAACTCTTCTTCTCTAAAACACAGTTCTTGGCAACAATGTAACCCACACGGGAGTCACACGACGTCGAGGCAAAGTTAATCCAAAGGTTCGGCGTCGACCGCGAGGAGCGCTACGTCGAGCCCGGAGTCGCACAGACCCCAACAACACAGTACCTTGGAAAAGTGAAGCACTCGATGGTCAGCGGCGTCGAGATGTCCGGCGTCGCGTCTTCGGCGTCGATCGGGCCTCGGAGTCGGGGCGATCTGCAGCGGCGTCGACCGAAGTCAGGCGGGAGCAGCACTCACGGGATGAAGCAGGATACGGCGTCGTCGATGTCGATGTTGCAAGAGTGAGCAGCGCTCACGGCGTCGAGAGGGCTCGAAGTCGATGCGATCAGCGGCGGTGCAGACACGAGGTCACTTGGAGCTGGAGCCGAACTCACTACTCACTGGCGTTGCTGCTGGCGTCGATCGGGCCCGGCGGCCGGCGTCGAGGAAGCGGGACACTGGAGCCGTTACTCACGATGTCGAGCTGGATTCGGCGGCGTCCGTCGGCGTCGAGATTGCTGGATTCTTTCAGAGGTGCTGGATTCACAAATTCCAGCAAATAGCACTTTAAGCAGATGAAGTCCTTTAGCCCTGTGACTTCAACAGGAGACTGGCACTCTTCCAGCCCTTGGAGATTTTCTTTAGCAAAGAGTGAGAGTACACACACAGTTCCTCTCTCCTGGTTCCTTGGCAAAAATAAAGAAGCAATGCAGGATTCCCCCAACAAACAGCACTCTGGCAGAAGGGGCAGGCAGTCCTTAGATCAGCAGGCTTCTTGTCCTTGGTTCAGGTTTCCTTGTCAGAAGTGATCTGAATTCTTGGTTCAGGGGTCCTTCTCTTATACCCCTTTTTGGCTTTGATCCCTTTGTCCATGCTGGGGAATTTCCCCCCATCCTGGGTTTGTTGTGGGTGTTGCCAGGCCAGAGCACCTGGCCTATTCACTGGGCAGGGCAGAGTCCTCAGCCGCTCAGCAGGAGCGGAGCCAGCATTGTCACTGGCAGGGGCAGGGCCATCAGCTGCCCGGCAGGAGGCGGGCCAGGAAAGTCCCAGGCAAGCACAGAGTCATCAGTCGCCTGGCAGGGGGGCGGAGCCAACATTGTATCAGGCAGGGCAGGCTATCAAGAGCTACTCTTCCCCTACTCTCAATGCAAATGCCCCACTCATCCCACACTGACTCATTCAGACTCTCTGGAGCCACCCAGCTCCTGTCACACGCACACCAGAACCAGCAGAGACCGGTAGACAGTTAGACAAGAAAATAGCTACTTTCTAAAAGTGCTATTTTCAAACACAGAGTCCAAAAACCATCCACACAAACGGATGCGTTATTAAACCCTGAGTTCAGGGATACCAAACTCGACATTGCACCATGCTCCCCGAGCCCGCTAGGATTATAGCATTAATAATCCTGGCAGCCCATTCTAACTGATGGAGAGCAGGTTACCTTACAATAGTGAAAAACGACTATGGATGTAATTCACTATTAGGACATGCCAACCTTGTCAGGCTTGTCCTACCTTATGCTTACAATGCACCCTGCCCGTGGGCCTACCATAGGGGTGACTAACATGAAGTTAAGGGAAGGTTTAGGGACTGGCAAGTAGGTGTACTTGCGCAGTCCTCATGACAGTAAGACTGCACGTGGTCTGGCAATGGCAGACCTTCAGACATACTTTTACTAGGCCGCTCTTGTGGGTGGCACAACATGTGCTGCAGGCCCACTAGCAGCATTTGTATTTACAAGCCCTGGCACTCCTGGTGCACTCTACTAGGGACTGACAGTAAACCAAATAAGCCAAACATGGAAGTCAATCAATACAGCAATTTCACATAGGGAGCACTTGCACTGTGGCACTGATCAGCAGTGGCACAGTGCCCAAAGCATA
Source organism: Lissotriton helveticus (assembly GCF_964261635.1). Lineage (NCBI taxonomy): Eukaryota > Metazoa > Chordata > Amphibia > Caudata > Salamandridae > Lissotriton > Lissotriton helveticus. Next base: position 1,374,105,926 of record NC_136069.1, on the reverse strand, counting down.
TACCAGCAAAAACATCGTACACAGAGGAGGCAAACAGAAAAAATGGAGGAGAGACTCATGCCAATGATGCCAGGTCTAACACGTGTCCCCTCCAGCTGAAATGTGGGGAGAACTACCCTTACCCTAGGGAGTCCTCATCACTAAGGCGGAAAAATCTGGACAGACCATCAGCATTGGCGTGATCTGTGCCAGGGCGGTGTTCCACCGTGAAGTCCATCCCCTGTAGGGAAATGGACCACCTCAACAGCTTTGGATTCTCACCCCTCATCTGCATCAACCATCTGAGGGGCCTGTGGTCTGTCTGCACCCGGAAGTGAGTCCCAAACAGGTAGGGTCTCAGCTTTTTCAGTGCCCAGACCACAGCAAATGCTTCTCTTTCTATCGCACTCCACCTCTGTTCCCTGGGAAGTAACCTCCTGCTGATGAAGGCTACAGGTAAGTCTCGGCCCTCTTCATTCACCTGAGCTAGAACAGCCCCCACGCCATGCTCTGAAGCGTCCGTCTGGACAACAAATTCTTTCGAAAAGTCGGGTGCCTGGAGTATGGGTGCTGTGCACATTGCAGTTTTCAGGGTGTCAAAGGCCGTCTGACAGGCGTCAGTCCAGTTCACAAGTCGGGGCTGCTTCCTGGAAGTCAGCGAAGTCAAGGGGTGCACAATGTTACCATAATCCTTGACAAACCTCCTGTAATAACCCGTGAGACCCAAGAAGGCTCTCACCTGAGTCTGGGTTTTGGGCGGTGCCCATGCCAGGATGGTATCAATCTTGGGTTGCAGGGGGGCCACCTTGCCGCTCCCTACTTGGTGCCCCAAGTACACCACTGAACCCTGCCCAATCTGGCACTTACTGGCTTTGATTGTGAGGCCTGCTCTGCGCAGGGCCAACAACACTTCCTGGAGGTGGCACAAGTGTTCCTCCCAGCTGGCGCTGAACACTGCGATGTCGTCCAGGTAGGCGGCACTGAAATCCTCCAGTCCAGCCAAGACCTGGTTGACCAACCTCTGGAAGGTGGCAGGGGCATTCTTCATCCCAAAGGGCATAACCCGGAACTGGTAGTGCCCATCTGGTGTGGAGAATGCGGACCTCTCTTTTGCCCCATCGGTCAAGGCGATCTGCCAGTACCCAGACGTTAGATCAAACGTACTAAGGTACCGGGCAGCCCCTAACCGATCGATGAGCTCATCAGCTCTGGGGATGGGGTGCGCGTCAGTCTTGGTGACTGAATTGAGTCCTCGGTAATCCACACAGAACCGAAGTTCCGGTGAAGCACCAGGCGCTGCAGCCTTTGGAACCAAGACCACGGGGCTGGCCCAAGGACTGCTAGAGGACTCAACCACCCCTAGGGCAAACATCTTGGAGACCTCCTCCTTGATGTATGCTCTGACCTTGTCAGTCACTCTGTAAGCCTTGTGCTTCACAGGAGTGCTGTCCCCGGTGTCCACATCATGGACACACCACTGAGTGACACCAGGAATCAAGGAAAACAGATCAGGGAATTGTCCCAACAATTGGCGACAATCCTGCTGCTGTTCAGGGGTCAGTGTGTCAGAGAGGACAACACCATCCACTGACCCATCTTGCTCTTTTGCATACAGGAGGTCAGGAAGAGGCTCACTCTCCTCCTCCATTCCAGCATCTGTAGCTAGGAGCATGCCCACTTCGGACCTTTCTAAGTGGGGCTTCAAACGGTTGACATGCAGGACCCGCAAGGGGTTCCTGGGAGACTTTAAATCCACCAGGTAGGTGACATCGCTCTTCTTCTCCACAACCTCAAATGGTCCAGTCCACCTGTCCTTGAGCGCACAAGGTTCCACAGGGGACATGACCCAAACTTTCTGTCCAGGCTGAAGCTCTACCAGAGTGGCCTTCTGGTCGTACCACCGCTTCATCTCCTCCTGGCTGGCCTCCAGATTTGCCTGAGCAAGATCTCTGAAGCGCCTAGTCTGGTTCCTGAAGGCCAGCATGTAACTGTATACATCCTGGGGAGGTTTCCTGGGAGATTGCTCCCAGCCTTCTTTGACCAGACTCAAAGGTCCTCTTACCGGGTGACCATACAAAAGCTCAAAGGGGCTGAACCCTAGAGACTTCTGTGGCACCTCACGGTAAGCAAACAACAGGCATGGCAAGAGGACGTCCCATTTACGCCTCATTGGTTCTTCAAGACCCATAATCATGCCTTTAAGGGTACGGTTGAATCTTTCAACCAACCCATTACCTTGAGGGTGGTAAGGAGTGGTGAACTTATAAGTTACCCCACACTCCTTCCACATAGACTTCATATAGTTGGAAATGAAGTTGGTGCCCCGGTCTGACACCACCTCTCTGGGGAACCCCATTCGGGAGAAAACACCCATCAGTGCCCGTCCCACCACGGGGGCAGTCACCGTTCTGAGAGGGATGGCTTCCGGGTACCGTGTGGCATGGTCCACCAAGACCAGGATGAACCTGTTGCCCAGGGCTGTCTTGGGGTCCAGCGGCCCAACAATGTCAATCCCACCGCTGCCACCAATGTTAGAAGCGGCTGTCTCTAGTTGGCAGAGGTATACACTTCTGACAAATAGGGACACACCTTTTCTAGTCAGGGCAAGGAGATCACACACTTAGATAACCCCTGCTCACCCCCTTGGTAGCTTGGCAAAGCAGACAGGCTTATCTCAGAGGCAGTGCGTTAAGCATTTATGACCACATACAGTAATAAAGTGAACACACTACAAATGGACACGACACAGTAGTATTATAAAAATAAGTATTTTTATATAAGGCTTAGCACAAGACCAAATAACGACAAAAATATACCACAGTCTCAATAAATACTCTTGGAAGGAAAAATAATAGTTCAAGCACGGTTTCTTCTTAGCACAAAGTCTTTAGTATCAAAAGCAACTCTTCTTCTCTAAAACACAGTTCTTGGCAACAATGTAACCCACACGGGAGTCACACGACGTCGAGGCAAAGTTAATCCAAAGGTTCGGCGTCGACCGCGAGGAGCGCTACGTCGAGCCCGGAGTCGCACAGACCCCAACAACACAGTACCTTGGAAAAGTGAAGCACTCGATGGTCAGCGGCGTCGAGATGTCCGGCGTCGCGTCTTCGGCGTCGATCGGGCCTCGGAGTCGGGGCGATCTGCAGCGGCGTCGACCGAAGTCAGGCGGGAGCAGCGCTCACGGGATGAAGCAGGATACGGCGTCGTCGATGTCGATGTTGCAAGAGTGAGCAGCGCTCACGGCGTCGAGAGGGCTCGAAGTCGATGCGATCAGCGGCGGTGCAGACACGAGGTCACTTGGAGCTGGAGCCGAACTCACTACTCACTGGCGTTGCTGCTGGCGTCGATCGGGCCCGGCGGCCGGCGTCGAGGAAGCGGGACACTGGAGCCGTTACTCACGATGTCGAGCTGGATTCGGCGGCGTCCGTCGGCGTCGAGATTGCTGGATTCTTTCAGAGGTGCTGGATTCACAAATTCCAGCAAATAGCACTTTAAGCAGATGAAGTCCTTTAGCCCTGTGACTTCAACAGGAGACTGGCACTCTTCCAGCCCTTGGAGATTTTCTTTAGCAAAGAGTGAGAGTACACACACAGTTCCTCTCTCCTGGTTCCTTGGCAAAAATAAAGAAGCAATGCAGGATTCCCCCAACAAACAGCACTCTGGCAGAAGGGGCAGGCAGTCCTTAGATCAGCAGGCTTCTTGTCCTTGGTTCAGGTTTCCTTGTCAGAAGTGATCTGAATTCTTGGTTCAGGGGTCCTTCTCTTATACCCCTTTTTGGCTTTGATCCCTTTGTCCATGCTGGGGAATTTCCCCCCATCCTGGGTTTGTTGTGGGTGTTGCCAGGCCAGAGCACCTGGCCTATTCACTGGGCAGGGCAGAGTCCTCAGCCGCTCAGCAGGAGCGGAGCCAGCATTGTCACTGGCAGGGGCAGGGCCATCAGCTGCCCGGCAGGAGGCGGGCCAGGAAAGTCCCAGGCAAGCACAGAGTCATCAGTCGCCTGGCAGGGGGGCGGAGCCAACATTGTATCAGGCAGGGCAGGCTATCAAGAGCTACTCTTCCCCTACTCTCAATGCAAATGCCCCACTCATCCCACACTGACTCATTCAGACTCTCTGGAGCCACCCAGCTCCTGTCACACGCACACCAGAACCAGCAGAGACCGGTAGACAGTTAGACAAGAAAATAGCTACTTTCTAAAAGTGCTATTTTCAAACACAGAGTCCAAAAACCATCCACACAAACGGATGCGTTATTAAACCCTGAGTTCAGGGATACCAAACTCGACATTGCACCATGCTCCCCGAGCCCGCTAGGATTATAGCATTAATAATCCTGGCAGCCCATTCTAACTGATGGAGAGCAGGTTACCTTACAATAGTGAAAAACGACTATGGATGTAATTCACTATTAGGACATGCCAACCTTGTCAGGCTTGTCCTACCTTATGCTTACAATGCACCCTGCCCGTGGGCCTACCATAGGGGTGACTAACATGAAGTTAAGGGAAGGTTTAGGGACTGGCAAGTAGGTGTACTTGCGCAGTCCTCGTGACAGTCAGACTGCACGTGGTCTGGCAATGGCAGACCTTCAGACATACTTTTACTAGGCCGCTCTTGTGGGTGGCACAACATGTGCTGCAGGCCCACTAGCAGCATTTGTATTTACAAGCCCTGGCACTCCTGGTGCACTCTACTAGGGACTGACAGTAAACCAAATAAGCCAAACATGGAAGTCAATCAATACAGCAATTTCACATAGGGAGCACTTGCACTGTGGCACTGATCAGCAGTGGCACAGTGCCCAAAGCATATACCAGCAAAAACATCGTACACAGAGGAGGCAAACAGAAAAAATGGAGGAGAGACTCATGCCAATGATGCCAGGTCTAACAGTTTCTTGAATTTACCTGTGAATACAGTAAGGAATGCCTCCTTCGACCTCATGGATTATATAGGAGAGGGCAGTCTACAAACAGAACTGTACAGGAAACCAATGGCACGAAATGCACTCCTTGCCTATTCAAGTTTCCATCCCAAATCACTCCGGGATAACCTGCCATTCAGTCAGCTTCTAAAGCTTATGCAAAACTGCTCAGAGAACAAGAAATACAAAGAGCATGAGACCAATCTACAGTCGCAACTGCTTGGTCGCCAATATCCACATTTTTGGGTTCGGAAATTGGCTAAAAGAGCCAGAAACAATAATCCGGGGACCCTTTTAGAAACACGGTCACCTAAAGAACATGATGAAAGACTGGTATGTGTCAACACGTTTAGCAGTACGTCAAGTCTTCTACAGAAATCCATCAGTAAAAAGTGGGAAAAACTAAATAAAGGGTCTATGACATTAACACCCACTATGTTTGCATTTAAGAGACGCATGAACCTCAGGGACAAATTGATACATAAACGTCCACAGTTGTCTATCACAAATACTCAGACCACCCTTTGGGGCTTTCCTCCTGTGAAAGAACACTTCCCTTGTGGTTAATGTGGTGTCTGTGCTCAAGCCAATTATACAACCCATATAGACATAGGCACTAACAAACGTTGGGAACAGAGAGTCCACAATAATTGTAATTCTGACTGCCTTATCTATTTCATCACATGCCCCTGTGGCTTGAGATAAACATGTATCACAGAACACAAAAGTACAACACGTTGTATGAAATAAATCACCAAACTGACTACACATTTCTTAGAAAAGGAACACAGGCCTGATGATCTGACGTGGACTATTCTAAACAAACAAAACATGACTCCTTCCACTACCAAATGTAGCCCAATACCTTTTCATAATAGAACAACAATGGGTGTTTAGACTACAAAGTGATAAAGAGGGCCTGTATTATGACATTCTGTGGTTCTCTTTAGTGCATCCATAACACCTTCCCATAGACTGGACAATTGTGAGCTCAGTGACATTTGGAATAATCTTTGCTATCAAGAGCTTAGCTACATTCTAGTGCACATATAGTAAGTCAGTAGACATAATACAGATGTGGCACATATAGTAAGTCAGTAGACATAGTACAGATGTGGTTATAGCAGATGATTTGTTCATCTGGATGATTCGGAGCGCCCTGCGCGAGCTGGTCAATAAGTCAACAGGTATATAACTACATACTTGGCCTTGCTGCTTTGACTTGATGACATCCTCTATTACCTATTTTGTGACAACCTTGGTTGCCTGCCTCCATTTACTTTTACTTTCTTGAAGAAATGCTCCATTTACTTGATAATACCTGTTCCGACATGTCTTTGTTAAACAGATCTGAATTAGTAGTTTTGCAATTCAGCCCTAGGAGACTTTCTTTGGTTCTCTTTGGTCCCTGGAGCCTAGCTTCTTTGACTTTCCTCCATGTCTGGTGCATCTTTTGGTGTGTTTCCCCTGTCCTTTTGCTTTCTGGTCATCTGGTTATGATTCTCTTTTTGCTGGTTCAGTGTCTGCACACTTTCTCACTGCTGTTTACTGTTAAAATGCAAGTGTTCCTATTATAAATTGGATTATGGTTTTGTGTTTCAATGATTGGCATATTTGATTTACTGGTAAGTCCCTAGTAAAGTGCACTGAGAGTGCCAGGGACTGTAAATCAAATGCTGCTACTGTGCCTGCAGCACAGATTATGCCACCCACACGAGCAGCCTTTCAAAGGATTCTCAGATCTGCCACTGCAGTGTCTGCGTGCAGGTTTTACTGCCATGTCGACTTGACAAATGCACACACTTGCCAAGTCCTAACCTTCCTGTTTATTACATGTGAGTTACCCATAAGGTAGGCCCTAGGTACCTCTTTGGGCAGGGTGCAGTGTGTGTGAAAGGTAGGACATATCCTGGTGTGTGTGACATGTCCTGAGAGTGAACTACAGTGTAATCTGTTTTCGTTGTTAAAAGGATGTCTATCCCATAAGATAGAATTGGCAATACTCTGTAACTTTTCGTGAGTATATCCTCCCACTGGGACAAGATAGAGAAGTATTAGTATGGATGAACTCAGAATATAGAAATGCATCTTTAGTATTTTCTTGATTAGCCATCCTGTGTGCCCTGCTGGGTTGTAGATTGACTGTCTGGCTTTGGAATGACAAGGGCTTGGGATGTGCATTCTCTTCAGACAACCACTGGGGGGGGGGAGGGGGCGAAATTCGTCTTGCCTTTCCTGGATATTTTTAAATGTATTCATTTATAAAGTTTTACATAGCGCAGACTAGACCTGTTGAGGATATCAGAGCGCTTTACAAAAGTTACATCAAAAGAAAATTTGAGCGCTGGTCACATATAAATGAGTATCTAAGATGAGATAGTATATGTTGTAAGTTCTCGTTCAAGGTCAGGATTGTCTTTATCATTCTCTTTTAGAGATTATCACGCATCCTGGTAGATGAGTAGCCTCTGGTTGGTATCAACTTGCATCAGGGCTGGGATCAGGAGCGTTTTATTCCTTAGAAGTAGTTTGATTTCTTTTTTGAAGGAGGTGGTTAAGGGGTTCGTTCTCATTGCTTGGGGCAGGGTGTTCCATGTCCTAGGTGCTAGGACAGAGAAGGTGCGTGTGTACGTTTTCTTTTTCCTACATTTTTGTGGTTTCAATAGCAGGGTGTTAGTGCTTCTCAGAGTTCTGATATTGCCTGATAAGTTGAGTTTATTGGCTAGATACTTTGGTGTATTGAGGTGCAGGGCTTTGTGTGTCAGGCATGCAATTTTTAGCTGTGCTCTTGCCTCATAAGGAAGCCAATTCAGTTCCTTTAGATCAGGGGTGATGTGGTTGTTCTTTCTGGAGCCAGTGACAAGTCTTGCAGCCGCGTTGAGTAAGACTCTTAAAGGAGCCACACTGGATCTCTGCAAGCCACATAGGGTTGTATTCCCTTAGTCTATTTTGGGTAGAACTAGAGATTGAACGGCAGTTTTTAGGTCATTGTCATTGAGGTAGGGGTGAGAATGCTCATATGAAAGTTGGCTCCTTTGGTGGCTGTGTTGATGTGTTCCCTCATGTTGAGATTCTTGTCAAGTATTATTCCCAGAGATCTTGTGGAGTCGATAATGTGAGGTTTGCATTTGAGGGCTGTTAGGTGTTGCATCCAGTTTACTATGTCACCTTGTCCTCCTGGATAAGTTAGGGCTGGGCTAAATAGAACTGGGCTGCAATTAGAGTAGTGGGAGAAGAAGCAGGGCCAGAGAGGACCAAACTGGCTTAGACTAAGCACAGACACTCTCTGCTGAAGAGAACAAAGAGAAATGCAGTATAAATATTGAGGCCCAGACCCAGAACTTTAGAACTCACTTGGATCGAGAAACCTGTGAAAAAGTGCTGCCAGGAGGATTACTGCCCATTTGATGTGTTATTGCTTTGTTGTGTTGGCCTGCAGTTGCTGCTTCTGCCTTGGGCAGTGAAAGGACTGGACTGAACTTTCTCTACTTGTTTCTGATTATCTCCAAGGACTTGAAATAAAGCTTACTTCCTGTGCACAAAGTCTCAGGGACAGCAAAGACTTCACCTTCCTCTGGGTATCACCTCTGGAACCGTGGGTTTCAGTTTCCACAGAGAGAGAAAGCAGCCGACACCATCACCAACACCACTGTTGGCTCCATGTCCAGAGGGCACCACCGCCCTTCACACCACAACCCTGATCTCACCGACTACCGACTACCATAATCGCCGCCACCACCGAGGTGCTGCTTGCACCGTGAACTGTGGGCACCGCACTCCTCACCACCTCGCTTCACTCCATCGCCCTGATCTCACCGACAACATCGCTGCTCGCTGACCATGACACCAGTGGCCTTACTGTGGTTTGGGGGCACCACTCGTAAGTTACAAGATGCACCTTCCCATCGCACACTGCAGTCTGCAAAGGTTGTTTGGGCATGCGTTATGAATTACTGCATTCAACAAACCCCTTTCGCAACTAGTGTGGTTAGGTGTCTTTATTTCACCTTTCTATTTTTCATTTAATTGTATAATACATTATCCATTTAAGTTATGTCCTAGAGAAAAACAATAAATTTTTTGTGACATTCAACACTACATTAAAAAATAACAGCACAATTGTCATTTGACAAATAAATGACCAATAAAAGAACAAAACATTACAAACACTGACAAAGGAAGGGATAAACCATTCCTAAATTTGACAATGAAACAATGGTGGCTCAAATTGTTTGTATTTTAACACTCTAACAGCCTGCCATACACAGCTAGCCAATACAACGATTACACCAGGTGAGTTGCCTTGTTTGTACACTGTCTTAATCAGTAAAATGGTGGTGGTTACAGCTAGCTGGGGCGGATCACCGTGTTTCAGAACCATACTTTTCTTTTTGGGTTCTCCTCAGGACCAGGACAGGTCAAACACTAAAATATTGTAAAATGGGAAAGAGTTGTATCAGCTGGGTGTTCCCTGTATTCAAATGACCCAAAAACGTATGGTAAAAAAGTCTTCTATCCTTACCATTCAGTGGTGGTGATCCCTGGTGCTGTTTAGCAATTAATGAAGCGCAAAGCCGCTCGATGTAGAAACATTCTAAAAAGTAGAGAGAAGGTGGAGCATTTAGCAAGCTGTGAATCAACCAGCTCTAACGTTGGTGCACTCTATTATAACGTCACTATTGAGCAATTGCTCGTAGTTCTAATAAACACCTCAAGTTGTGTTTTATTTGCCTTTTGTTTGTCTAGTGAACGAGAGGCCGGTGAGGGATGCTGTCAGGGAGCTGCAGTGCTGTGGTGTTGCCCTCATCCAGTGCTGCCCTCAACTGCTCTGTGACTGCCAACAAAGCGGATTCTGTGCTATGTTTAGGCCGGAACCCGTTTTGTGACCTGTCCAGAATCTCATTTTCTTCCAAGTACTTAGTTAGGATGGTGTTAACATGGAATTCCATGACCTCAGCCAAGTAAGGGAGCAATGAGATAGGCCGAAAATTCACTGGGGCAGATGCATCCAGTGAGGGCTTTTTCAGAATTGGGGCAACCTTGGCTTGTTTCCAAGATTTGGGAAGCACTGCTGACTGAAGTGATCTATTGATCAGTGCCCTCCCCTCCATCAGGATACTATTGGACAACATAGGAACTCCTCACTCCCCCTCCACTCCCCCAACCCCCAACCCCTCTCCAAGGTCCCCCCTCCGCTGCCGGGTCCAGGAAAAAGGAAAAGGTATGAACAAAAGATTGGGTCTATGCCACCCCTTCTCTATGTTGGGTCATTGTGTGTCACGCCGCCCTGAGTCTGGGTCTCCCCCTGACCTGTGTTTGTGGGGTCTGAGCTGTTTTGCGTCAATGGGGCATCTAGTCCCACCAATTCCTGAAACATTACCCCCAAGCCTATTGGACCTCAGGTAGCTTTCCATCTCTCCTTGTATGCCTCATGTGCGCCTCTTCCGCCAATGCCCACTCCCTTAGATCCGCCCTCCATTTCTGCCACATTATGCCCTGCGGGGACAGCCAGTGGATTGCAATACGTCGTCGAGCTGTAACCAGGCCTAGTATGAGGAACCGTCTGCTCACTTTCCGTTTAGGGTCTCTGGGGATCAAGCTCAGGAGGCAAGGGCGCAGGTCCAGGTCTATTACCCATCCCGATACCCTCGCCAAGACCTCCAGGACCGATCTCCATTAGTATTGGAGGATAGGGCACGCCCACACCATATGGACAAAATCCGCCATGGGACTGCGGCATCTCGGGCATCGGGAATCTCTGGTATTATCAATAACCTGAAGTCGTTTAGGGGAGAGGTAGTTCATGTGTATAATATTATATTGAATTTGTTTAAAGCGGTTGCTCACCGACACCTTCCGCACACTCTCGTGTATCTTTTCCCATTCACGGGGGTGATTGCCTGCGGACACGCCTGCTGCCATTTGTCTTCTATCGCCAATGGCCGTAACCTTTTATCCTCCCGCAAAGCCCTGTAGAGGTGAGTCACGAACTTTGGCCCCCCGCCATTGCCAGCATAGTAACTGAGGTATGGGTATGCGCCGGGGCCTCCGGGAACGAGGGCCATAACTGCCGTGCAGTCGCGGCTAGTTTAGCGCAATGAAGGAATCGCCCTGGACCAAGCTCGAAGGCAGTGACTGCCTCTTGGTAAGTGATGATTTCATCATTTGGGGACAAATCGGCTTACATCAGGCAACCACCCTCCACCCATTTGTCTATGGACATGACCCGTGCAATCCGGGCAAAGGGCGGCATCAGCCACATAACCATGTCAGGGGTGAACGGCGTGCTGCAGATGTGGCGTCGCATCACACGGTCCCAGATTGTGGCCCCTAACCGTACCAGAGGGGTAATGTGATCTCGCCGTCCCCCCTCCTGCAAAAGCAGCGCTCCCAGTTGCCCGCTCCCATATGCCCCTGCCAGTAAGGACCGTTCCCAGGAGGGGTCCGTATCCAACCATGCAATGGCATGTTGAAGTTGGGATGGGAAGTAATATAGCTCTAGATCGGGGACTTCCAATCGACCCGCGCCCCACCTACGATTCAGGACCTCCAGACTTACCCTACATCTCTTCCCATTCCATAACAAGAGGACTAGGAGGGAATCCAGTTCCCGAAAAATCCGATGCGGTAACTCATAAAAGGAGCCCTGCATCGTGTACATGCAGCGCGGGAGGACCACCATCTTGATTAGAGCAATCTTTCCCATCAGGGAGATCTTAAGGGTGTTCCAGAAGGCTATACTTCCCTTCAGACCCCGGATTACCCGTCCCATGTTGTGGTGGAAGAAATCGACCGGGTTTCGACTAATCCAAATCCCCAAGTAGCGAAGTGTGTCATCCACCCATGGGAGCCCCATCTCCGGGCGCTGGACCCCCTCCCATTCAGACTGCTCTCCAATCGCATAAAGCTGGGATTTCGCCTTATTTACTGCGAGGCCAGAAGCAGCCGCAAAGTGTAAGAGCTCGGTCATCAAAATGGGCAATGACTGCGTCGGCTGACTCAGACAGACCAAGGCGTCATCCGCATATAAGGACACCACATGCTCCACTGTTATGTTATGTTATGTTATTCAAATTTTTGAGCGCACAGCTGCCCCAGCTAAGGGGCGTCCCGGCGCTATATTGGTACAGATAACACAACTAATGACACACAGAGGGTAGAAGAAGGTTAATAAGGCAGAGGGAAAAGATGAGTTTTAACAGCCTTTCTAAAGACAAAAAGGTCCTCCAAGGAGCGAATATGGGCAGGGAGTGCGTTCCATAATTTAGCGGCCAAGATCGCAAACGACCGGCCACCCAGTCGGCATTTTTTAAAACGGGGAACTAGTGCCAGATTTTGTCCGGCAGAACGAAGGCTGCACGAAGGAATGTACAAGGACAGGAGGTGCTGAAGTATGGTGGGGGTGCCAAATTTAAGAATCTTAAATGCAAAGCAGAGGGCCTTGAACTCTATACGTCTGATTACTGGCAACCAGTGCAAGGTGGAGATAGTACTACGGGCTGAACAGAAGCGCGGTAGGCCCACTAGGGCCCGAGCTGCCGCGTTCTGCACCGGTTGAAGTCGTGAAACTTCCGCCTGATTGGTGCCCAGAAACAGAGAGCTCGCATAGTCGAGCCTGGATAACACGCTGGCTTGGATCACCATCTGGCGGGTAGGGGCATCGAAAAATCTGAGGATCGGCCTCAAACCACGTAGGATGCCAAAGCACATGGACGCCACCTTCTTAGTATGGAACGAGAAGGTTAATTTGGAGTCCAGCCAGACGCCCAGATTTTTGAGTTCGGTGGCAGGTTTTGGGGGGGGGTCCCAGCTCCTTAGGCCACCAGCTAGCACCCCACAGATCAGGGTGTTTACCTAAAACCATCACCTCAGTTTTGAGGGCGTTGAGTTGTAAACAGTTGGTAGTAAGCCAGCTAGCAACAGCCCTCAAACCATCCGCAAAATTTGATGCCAGTTGGTCAGAGTCCTCATTAAGAGCCACTGCCAACTGGGTATCGTCGGCGTAAGATACCATAGTGAGACCCCAACTCTTCGCCACCTCCGCCAAAGGTTGGACGTACAGGTTGAAAAGAGTGGGGCTCAACGCCGAACCTTGCGGGACTCCTTTGGTGATAGCGTGGGACTTAGATCTAAACGGTGGCATCACAACCTGAAAAGATCGCTCCGAAAGGAACGATTGAAACCATTCCAATGCCCTGCCTGAGATGCCTGCCTCACTGAGCCTACGAATAAGAATGGTATGGGATTCAGTGTCAAAGGCGGCACTTAAATCCAAAAGGATCAGTGCCGCCGTTTGACCTGTGTCTAGCACAGAGCGGAGATGTTCGACCATAAATAAAAGTGCCGTCTCTGTGCTATGTCCAGATCTAAAACCATTCTGTGATGGATCCAGTAGATGTGCAGAGGCCAGATGATTTGTTTAGATGTTATTTACATGGGCCTCTGTGATCTTTGCCACCCAGGGGAGAAGGGAGATAGGTTGATAATTCTCCAGCTTCAACGGATCCAATCCCGGCTTCTTTATGATAGGCATAACACAGGCAGCCTTCCAACTAGGAGGGACAGTACCGATGGTAAGGGACTGCTCCACCAGATGGCGAATAGGAGGAAGGCAAAGGGGTGCCGAGTCCAAAAACTGGGCAGGTCTCAAAGGGTCATCCGGAGAGCCAGACTTGAACTTGGCCGCTAGGAGATTAAACTCCTGCTCCGATGGTATGGAGAGAGGGGCCAAACAATGAGACGTACGCAATGTCATAGGCGTACTTTCAGGGTCAACTTTAGGAAAAGAGCAATAGATGACATTGACCTTTTCCACAAAGAAGCTGGCTAACGCCTCACAGTGATCTAGAGAACAGACCTCCGTAATAGGAAGTCTGTTCACTGTGAGCTCCTTCAAGACTTTAAAAACCAGTATGGACGGGTTAGAACTCGCCTGGAACTCTCGTGCATAGTAATCAGCGCGGGCCCGACAGACAGCTCTATGGTACAATTTTACCTTGGCCAGATAGCAAACTTTCAGGTCTTTATCATAATTCTTCCTCCATGCTCTTTCAGCTTGTCGGCAGGTCGCTTTAATACACCTGAGTGCCTCCGTGTACCAGGGGTTAGGCTGAGCATGTCGATTCCTGCTCCAGCTAGCTGGGATTAATTTGTCAAGGACTTTAACAATCCAAGCGCAAAAGATGGTATAACTAGATGCAACGTCCTCTGTATGGACCCGGGGTGTAATAGTCAATAGACGATGGAAATCCTCCAATTTGAGCTTTTTCCAGGGCCGCCTGAAAGATGTTTTACCAGGCTTCCCGGTAAATTGTGTCGCCATTTTGACAGACAGCTCAATGAGGTAGTGGTCACTCCAGCCCATAGGTCTAGGGGGGGAACCTCGACCAGTTCAAGATTTGTAAAAACCGGATCGAGGATGTGACCTCCATCATGGATCGGATGGCGGACCAGTTGAAGTAGTTGTACTGCTTCTAGATCATCCAGCAGGCCTCTAACCGCAGGTATATCTGTGGCATCAAAGTGTATATTGAGATCGCCAATGATGGTTATGTTAGAAGAGAGCAGAGAAAGAGAGCTTATCAGCTCAGGAAGAGCTGTCCTGAAAGCATTGTCACTACCTGGAGGGCGGTAGATCAGAAGACCCGAGAGTGTTTGATGTTGACTGAAGCTGATGGAAAAATGGGCACACTCAGCACCAGCCAGGTTCATGGGCTTCCAGGTGCAAATAAAGCAGGTTTTGAACACCACGGCTATACCTCCGCCTCTCCCCTTGCGATTCAATGTATGAATAGCATAGCCCGGAGGAAGTGCCAGATTAATAGTGGCCACGTCCTCATCACCCAGCCAGGTCTCCGTCATGAAGAAGACATCAGGGCTTTCTAAAGAGATAAGTTCATAAATATCTCGATGATGTTTCGACAAGGATCTGACGTTCATATGCCACAATTTACCGGCAGTAGGGGGAGGAGGTTCCCTCTTACGAGGCGATGGTGACTGGCTAGGAGCCAGAGTCGGAGCCGATAGTTCCCACCATCCACATGAACAGGTATGAGGACCACACAGAGGATGATGAGCTGAGTGCGAACACAAAGGCAGACATCGTCTGAGCGAATGAAGAGCTTGACTGGAATATTGTCGGATCATACTTACAGCATAATAGAGTCCTGCCACCTCCTGCGTCCTCCTTGCGCGGACGAGCGCAGACGGGCAGGACTCTGGCCCGACTCCGGCACAGCGAAGGCGTCACAACTGCGCGTCCCGCTGCGCGGAAGAGGGGAGCTTTAAATAGGCCGACCAATCCCGGCGCGAGCGCCAGGACGCTCCAAGATGGCGCCCGTAATTAAAATCAGAGCCCAAAGCAAGATGGCGCCCACAGGACCACCCTCGGAACCAGGACCCGCCAAATGGCGGTGAAATTGCCAATTTAAATGCGGTATGAGGGAGGGGGACGAGCCTGACCAAGCCCCGGTAAAAACAGGGGAAAAGTGAGCAAAACGAAGAGTAAAACAAATACAAAATCAGGGAAGTTAAAAACCAGATACGCCAGTAACAGCGCGTGCGCAGCAGTGGTGGAATCTGTCCAGGCTGTCAGAAGAGTAGGTCCGCCTTAAATAGGCTGACCAATCCCGGCGCGAGCGCGAGGACGCTCTAAGATGGCGCCCGTAATTAAAATCAGAGCCCAAAGCAAGATGGCGCCCACAGGACCACCCTCGGAACCAGGACCCGCCAAATGGCGGTGAAATTGCCAATTTAAATGCGGTATGAGGGAGGGGGACGAGCCTGACCAAGCCCCGGTAAAAACAGGGGAAAAGTGAGCAAAACGAAGAGTAAAACAAATACAAAATCAGGGAAGTTAAAAACCAGATACGCCAGTAACAGCGCGTGCGCAGCAGTGGTGGAATCTGTCCAGGCTGCCAGAAGAGTAGGTCCGCCTTAAATAGGCCGACCAATCCCGGCGCGAGCGCGAGGACGCTCCAAGATGGCGCCTGTAATTAAAATCAGAGCCCAAAGCAAGATGGCGCCCACAGGACCACCCTCGGAACCAGGACCCGCCAAATGGCGGTGAAATTGCCAATTTAAATGCGGTATGAGGGAGGGGGACGAGCCTGACCAAGCCCCGGTAAAAACAGGGGAAAGGGAAAAGTGAGCAAAACGAAGAGTAAAACAAATACAAAATCAGGGAAGTTAAAAACCAGATACGCCAGTAACAGCGCGTGCGCAGCAGTGGTGGAATCTGTCCAGGCTGCCAGAAGAGTAGGTCCGCCTTAAATAGGCCGACCAATCCCGGCGCGAGCGCGAGGACACTCCAAGATGGCGCCCGTAATTAAAATCAGAGCCCAAAGCAAGATGGCGCCCACAGGACCACCCTCGGAACCAGGACCCGCCAAATGGCGGTGAAATTGCCAATTTAAATGCGGTATGAGGGAGGGGGACGAGCCTGACCAAGCCCCGGTAAAAACAGGGGAAAAGTGAGCAAAACGAAGAGTAAAACAAATACAAAAATCAGGGAAGTTAAAAACCAGATACGCCAGTAACAGCGCGTGCGCAGCAGTGGTGGAATCTGCCCCTACTCTGATACCCCTGCCCTGCAGCACCGTGCTGAGATGGCATGCCAATGGCTCCATCGCCAGGGCAAAGAGCAGGGGGAGAGGGGGCACCCCTGACGTGTTCCCCTCAATATGGGTATCTCATCCGAGACACATCAACCCGTGCAGACTCTGGCCACCGGACTGGAATACAATAACTGAACCCATTTTACAAAGCCTTCCCCCAAGCCCAGTTTTAAAAGCACCTTCCAGAGGTAGGCCCAGCGAATCGAGTCGAACAATTGTTCGATATCCAGAAAGAACAGCGTGCTTTGTTTGGCATGTCCCGCTAAAGTTCGCATGACGTGGGCCAGGCGACGGATATTCCGTAAGGTATTCCGGCCCGGGATGAACCCCGACTGGTCATCGTGGACCAGGCGTCGAAGGTAGGGGAAGAGTCTGGAGGCCAGCACCTGGCTGATGATCTTCAAGTCCACATTCAACATGATCTCCAGAGACGTTGTAAAAACACAGGAATTAGCAACTGTGTTTGTTTCGCCATCACGGGGGCCTAGCTGTTACACTCCCACTACCAGAACCATTTTCTGCAATAGATGATACGGCAGGGGATGTTATAGAGGGTGGGACTGTCCCTCCCTCTAATAGGGAGTCTTTCATGACGGTGTCCAGGGCATTTTTTGTTGCCGCCAGTTCTTCCTCAACCTGAGTAATTTCATTATTTATCAGGCCCACAGCATTTTTCAGGTATCTCGTAATTGGCACACTTTTAGTTTGTTTTCCTCCAATGGTTGCTAATTTCCTTTTCCCCATGTTGCTGCAGATAACAAGATTACTTAGGCCGTGGGAATAATGGTAACAGATCTAATACCAGCTCCTTACCTAATCGATCAAAGGGACAAGAGGGGTGGCCCAGCCCAGCCTTATCCTGCCGCTGCCTGCCCTTGGCCCGGGCTTCGCATGCATGCTCCCGCACTGTGGGATCCCTTGCGGAGCTATAAGCGCCGGCGGGCACGGTGAGATGACGCGGCTCCTGCCGCTGTAGCCCCTGGTGCCTGTGGTCCGCTTTCAGCGTACGGGGCAGGTCAGGACAGGACAGAATCACAGACTTGCGGGCTAAAGAATACCAGCTGAAATAATTTTTTTATAGTGGAACGGAAATTTTTAAAACTAACCTTTTTAATTATTTAGGGCTCATGTTCAACTAGAACTTGCACTGGAAAGGATAAATTACCCAGAGGAACCAGGGGATGGAGGCTTCTTGTGCAGCAATTATAAGGTTACCCAGAAAACTAGGAGATAAGTATGTTGCAGTATGGTCATGTTGTGCAAAAGTAAACCTCTCAGCGAGAGCACATATGGATCTGGAGTCTGGAGGTATACTGCAACGTTGGCATTGCAGAGAGTAGAAACACATTTTGAAAAGATTACCAGGGACCCCAAAAGCTACCTCGACTTTCATTACTCATAATTAACTTGGGGTAGGTTTCTTGGAAGACAGGGCAGGTCTTGCCCCCATCCAATTATGCACAAAGATCTGGTCTACTGAATAATTAGGCTTTACTCAAAGTATAGTTACGGATTGCCTGGTACAGAATAATTTGTTTGTGATTTCCTGGCTCAGATATATTAAAAATATCCTATTTGACATAGCATTGTCTGATTACTTCATGAACCCTGCTAGGTCTCCCCTCTTTCGAAAAACAAGCAAAGGAAAAGTTTGTGGCACACAAGGTGGCGGCTAGGCTTGTAAATATGCTAGACTCTGTTATGGTTCAGTCATATGTTCCATTTTTAACTACAGAAAGGTTGTAGCCCTACCTGACATGGGTAAAGGATTCAGAGCTCAGGTTTAATCACACTCAGCTCTGAATGAAAACGATTCCCTTTCTAGTGGCCTTTCCTGTGCCTAGTACCTGGTTTCCAATGTTACAATGTTTGTCCCAAGCATTTATGCTGATTTGCTCTCTATATTCTGCTTTTAGGTCACGGTTTCACTGCCCCATATTAAGTGGGAGATATTTTAATAATCAACAGGAGGGCTTACTTTTCCTTCATCATCTTAAATCTACGGCCATGTGTTATTCAATTCTGAATTTTATTGCACAAGCGCTCAAAGTGAAAAGAAAATGTGCTGTGTAATTTGAGTGATGTTAATGTTTTAATATAGAAGTATACTTGGCGATAACTCCTTTTAATATGTTTTTTATGAAATGTTCTTTATTTATTGACCATGTCTTAATATTTTGAGTTTTGAAACGTGGAGCATAGACATTTCCGGTTTGATGAATTATAGTTTTACTGTGAGAGGTGTTTTTCTGACCCTATTGTTATTGTGCTTTTTTGTGCTTTTATGATCGATTGACCAAATACAGTTGTTTCACTGACTGATGGAGTAACTAGCTTCGAGCATGCCGCGGAAGACGCGAGCTGGCAGCCTTTCTATATCGTGAAACGGACAAGGACTGCGCACATACAGGTAATACTGTACACCTGTAGCTGGATGTGACTGTTGGGACAACATATGGCCCTATACCTGGCTTTTCTTAAATAAGTGACATCCAAGAACATACTCACCAGAGGGGAAGGAGACATGAGTGAAGAGGCCAGCGCTAACTCTTAGACTTGGTTAAATACCCCTACCTCCACGAACTGCAGTACCAGCGACATAGAGCATGAGAAACCAGCACAGACGGTAAAACGCAGTATCATCTCAAAGAAGGGGGGTGATGATGGCCGAGGAGACGGCTCGCGCTGCGATTAAAGTAGCGGCTCGACTTACGGAGTAACGGGAGTCTTTCTTGCTTTCACAACGGCGGAGCCGACGCCGCCGTTGTGCACACCTGCCTGTGTTACGCCGTCGGCACGGTCCCTGCTTTCCTCCACCTCCATGTGGGACCTGGAACTGTTGAATCACCTGCATCCATGGGGGTTCTCATTTTACTCTGGCGGCACAATGGGAAAACCAAAAATCACGCAGAACCTGACTATACCCGAGACTGCTCCGGAGAACCAGCCGAATACCCGCACATTGGCTAATCTGGCAACTATAGCCCACCAGATCCATGGGAACTTCTTGCCGAACTACCTTCCCCCTACCCCTCCTCGATCTACTCCTCTCCACTTTCCTGCTATTGACCTCTGCCTTCACCTGTCCTGGCCCTAGTTCCCACCCTGTTTATCTCCTCGCTCAACTCCTCTCCACTTTCCTACTGCTGAACTCTGCCTTCACCTGTCCTGGCCCTTAGTCCCCACCCTGTCTATCTGTGAATTTCCCCTCATCATTTGAGATCTAGCTATTTTGTCTGATGCCCGATGGAGCTACCTGCTTTAGCTATAGGGAAGACAGGTCGGGGATTCCCTCCTTGGACGTCACCTACTCAGTCGGTCTTCAGCCAGACTTCCTTTTCGTCTCTCCCGCATCCTCCCTCTATTTTTATCTCTCCTTCTCTCCTCTCTCAATGTATTGAGACTGAACTTTTTTGTCGAATGCCCAATGGAGCTACCTGGTTTAGCTATATGGGAGTTGGGCCGTGGACTCCCTCCTTGGTCGTCACCTACCCAGTCGGCCGTTAGACAGATTTCATTTTGTCTCTCCCTGTTGTCTCTTCCCCAATCCCCCCTTTTCTCCTTCCATGCCACCTCCCCTCTACACTCCATTTATTTTGCCTCCCATGTTTCTTTAATTGTTTTACCCATTGAGATCGAGCTATTTGGCCAATGCCCGGTGGAGCTACCTGATAGCTATAGAGGAGATGGGTTTTGGGATTTCCCTTCGACCGTCACCTACCCAGCCGGACTTTGGACAGACTTATCTCCCTACTATCCCTTTACCCTTACCCCCTTCCCCTCTACACTTCAATCATCTCGTCTTCTATGCTCTTGCATTTGTTTGTCTAGCATCTTATGTTAATTGGAACTGATGTCCTCTTGTAATGTAACTTTTGTGGAACCTCATGTAAAGCGCTCTGATACCTCCGGGTCTAGCCAGCGCTATATAAAACTCCTGAACAGAATAAATAAATAGATAAATAGATTGATGAATACTCCACAGAATCCCTGATTAGAGCATATATGAACAAAATGTATCATTAGGGCCATACAGCTCTGAACTGTTGGCTGTCTAAAGGAGGTTAAATTGTGGTGCAGTCTAATTCACAGCACAAAAAAAATGATGTATTCCCTTTTCACAATGTGTAATGAATCAAACTATTCAGTTGGAACTTCACTTAACAAGTTGGACACTTACAGCTAAACTATGACATTTAATGGCCTTATTCATAAATATTTGGTTCTGAGTTGGTGTGGTTTATTTGTGGATTACTCCTGGCTTACTCTTACATTTCAGGAGCACTCCTGGCCTTTCTAGGCCTGATTCATGGAGATGAATCTACATGCAGCAATATCTGTATCTGTTGATTTAAGCCTATGCCTAGGCATACATCTCTGCCTAGAAGCAATTCAATAACTATACAACTTGTATGTGGATTACATTTTGACAACCGTTTGCTTAAGGAGGTTCGGGCAGGTATAACACAAAAAGCAACTATAAAGTTACTAGTAATAACATTTGGGGCATATTTCGGGTGTACATCACCCAAATATTGTTCTACAGAGCACAGACAAAAAACCTGGACTAGTCTATGCAGACCTATGAACTGAAAAACATAGGGTAACAGGTATCGCCTGGAGAAAATAAAACACATCTGATAAGTATATCACTTAAATAAAGCCTACAAACCAGCCTCTGCCCTATTTCCTTTGACCTGCAAACTGATACAGAGCCAGGTATTATCGACATTGGGTTTGGGTGTCATAGTGTTTCTTTGGGTTTCTTTGGAACATAAAGTATCTCTGAATCTGTGAAGGCTGACAAGCTATGGGAGTAGGAGTTTGCCTGATGTACCGCAGCAAAAGGAAAGACTGCTTCTAATATGAACTAATTTACCTCCATGTGTGATCTACTTGGTGGAAGCAATGGAAACCATAGAGGCGCCCAACATCTTTGCTCACATACTAACCTTGAAGATTATTGTAAAACTGCTGGTAAAAACGGTGAAGATACAATCCAGGATCAAGGACATACACGTTCATGCCAGTGTATGTGATTCTTTGTACCAAGAGCTGGGGAGAGCCATGTACTTAGCCTCCCACATGAAATTAACCCATAAAAAAGAGCTGTATAGGCAGAGATGCCGTTTAATTCCCCTAAAAGCCTATACATTTGGGAGATTAATAGAGTCTGCGTAACAGTATTTCTACTTATGTAACTTTAAGAAGGGACGTCTAGCCCATTTAAAATGGGTTTGTCCAACTTTGAAAAAGTTAAGATGTTTCTTGTTAAACCCCTTTTCGTAAACTTGGCATAAGACAATGTAACGTGGTTACCTCCGCATGTCTGACTGGTTTTTTGAGTCCACAGTTATTGGCTACATGTGTGAAATTCCTCAAAGAAGCTGAAAAACCATTGATTTTGGTGTCAGAGTGCTCTTAATTATCTGCGCCATCAAAGAGTTGTTTTTATTTTTTCATCGGACTCCATTGGATGCATTGATTTCTGTGTCTTCTCTATATGTATTTATTTATCTATTTATTGTTTCAACAGTCATCCATATTTGATTAAGAGAGATACTTGCAGGCAGTCGTTTTTGTATTACAGGTGCGTATAGAATTGTCACAGCAAATGTAGTATTATTTCTGAGAGCACATTACCTGTGTTTTGTAATATGGTTTAATGGGCTGGGGAGCACATACTGTGCCATGCACTGAATCTGTTTAGGGGATCCTAGCCAAAATGTTTTCTACTCTTTAGTAAGGTATTCGTTTTCTATCCAAATAATATTAGGGAGTATGCTAATATTATTGCATAAAAGTTCAAAGATGCTGTTGGAGGGTCTTGTTTGCAATACTTAGCATTGCACCTTGCACTATATCTATTGAATGATTAAGCCATGAATTGTCTTCATTTTTTGTTTTTATATTGTGATGGTTTTAAATAACTTGAAACAACCAAAAATGTATCTATCTATCTCAATGTGTAATGCTCCTTGATCCAGTCAGACCTCTCTGTTCCAAAATACAAAGCAGTCTCTGAAAGGTTGGGCTGAAACTTTTATTGATATCTTGCTTTCCCTGCCCAGCATGGAGCTCTTATCCAAAACAAATATCAATTATATATATATCAATTACAAATGAAAGATAATCTTTAGACACCTAATCGTCATTACTTTGATGCCGCTTCTTTGTTACAGCTCATTCCTCTACTCTGAGATGAATTTGCTTTAATCCTAGTTGGAACCGGCATTTAGTAAAGGTTGCAGAATGTGTACATAACCACTTGTGATTCCTACCTGGAGGTGCTTGGAAGGGGCGCATGGAGAGAAAAGTAACCCAAGAACCTTGGCTATATTGATGCCTGTCTCATGAATGAGCTCAACTCCAATTGCAAGGAATGGGATGAAGTGGTAATGTGATGAGGGTGTGAGAACAGGAAACAAGGGAATGGGACCTCCTTCAGTCACATTAAGATTGATGCAAGAAAATGGAGGTAGCACATTTTTAATAGAAGTATTTATCTCGTTGCTAACCCAATTTACTCTGCACTTTATTACAAATAACCTTATTAGATTTGTCCTTCCCACTGTTATGTCCCTGATGGTATGTGCTGTCACTCAAGTGTTCCCAGCTCCAAATTACTTCTTGCGAATTGTACTTGTGTGGGGTTCCCAATATTGCACCTAATGTGTCTGAGGTTCTTTTACTGCCTCCCCATCCCAGCATTGCTATATTATGTCATATTGATTTGTAAAGTGCAGTAATCGCCCGAGAGTGCTTGGGCAGGTGTGTAGGTGTGAGTAGCCCAAGATGCTTAAATGAACAGCCAGGTCTTCAGCTTCTTGCAGAACTCCTGAAATGAAGAGAAGGCTCTGATATGTTTACGGGTGGTTGTTCCATATCTTGGGTGTGATGTAGGAGAGTGAGCGACCTCCCGTTTTCCTTTTATGGATGCAGCGAATGTGTGCGAGTGAGAGTGAGGCAGAGCATATATGTCTTGTAGATTAGTGAAAGTGTATGCAACTGTTCAAGTATTTTGATCCTGCTTTGTGTATGGCTTTGTAAGTGTGTGTGCAAAGTTTGAATTTTCTGCGCTTGTGAATGGAAGGTCAGTGAAGCTACTTAAGCACAAGGTGTGGTGTGATGTGGGTGCAGAGTGGGTGGTTGAGTACAAGTCTTGCAGTGGTGTCCTGAATGGTCTGGAGTCTGTGTAAGAGTTGTTTGGAGGTTCCAGCGTAGAGATTGTTGCAGAGGTCCAGCCAGCTAGTGCTGAGGGTTTGCATGATGGAGTCCCTGTACAGGTCTTTCTGCCAAAGAAAAGTACTTCTGTAATGTCAGTTGAGATGCAGGCAGTTGGTTTGCATCCAGTCTGCTTTATTGTCAAGCAGTTGGTGAAGTTGATCCTGGTGGTGGTTGTCTTGTCCATCAGGGAGAGGATGAGTTGGGTGTCATCTTTGAAGGAGATTATGGTGATGACTTTTGATCAAATTATTTTGGCATTGGGCTTACCTTTGGGACAAGAACCCAACACACGGAGATATTTAAATACTTTATTTAATCCCTCGCAATGTATTAAAACATTTACCATACTACCTTCGAGCATTCATTTAGAAAGCAAACTAGTGAGATGTCAAAGCACACATTTCTGATTTTTAAATCATTTTAGCAAACTCAGAAAACCGAGCGTTCCCTTTCCTCAAGCCACCGAGAGACAAAAATCACTTTAGCTGATAATTTCGCATTTCACGATGTCCACGCGTTTAATGTGGGATTGCAGCAAGCTGGCAGCTGCCCAGACTCTCTCCGGTCTATTCTGTATTTTCTCCGTCTTAATTACTCTCCTTTGCAGGCCTGGGATCGCTGGACGTCTTGACTGAGGCTTCGATGTCTGGTACATTGGCCAGATGATTATTCCAGCTGACCTGCCTTCTAATACCATAAAAAAAAACTGCCAGACTCTGCTCTGCAGAGGGGCTTTGCTGAGCGGCTGCTGGAAGTCGGGCTCGGCTAAAGAAATAATGTTATCGCTCAATAACCTCAAAGTAATCATTCTCCCTGACTTCATTGAGTAAATGAAAATAACTTGTATTTTTGCACAGCTGGAAAATAAGAATCAGTGTCTGCACTTCACGTATTACTTTACCCAGTTGCTCCTCGGTAGTAGCAATTTTAATTGTAGCCTTGGAACTCTGAAATGAAAGTTATGGTATAAAGAAAAGCAATCACCCACTGCTGAAAGCTGAGGGCCTTTCTAAAGTTCAAGAAGCCTTTCAGCAAAGCAAAATGAATGTAATCTGTATGGTAAATGTCAATTTTATTTCACCTGGAGTGGTTAAGCACTATATACAGCGAACATTAAAATGAAAGGAATAATGACAGTGGAGAAAGGTTAACATCCTCACAATAAATGATAGTCTGCCTAGAGTTCATGTTGTATTTTTGTGGTGGGGTGCCACTGACTGGCAGGGCAGGTAATGAAACAATAAGCGGTGGGCTCCCACCTGCCAATCTGTATCTGCTGAAGAGTACAGCTCTGTGCTGAACTGTGCTACCCTTTGAACCAGGTACAATTATAGCCATGGGGACCGAAAACATTTTACATTCAACACTTCTGATATTTCTGCTGTAATAAGGTGTCAACTCGATTACTTTTGCTTTCAGTAAATGTTAAAGCATTCTAACAAAGGCGGACATTAGTTGTTTGCCAAAGGTACCTGTACAAGAGACGGAGCATGGCTTTCTTTGTTTGCAGCCTTTTGATTTTTCGAGCATTGTTCTCTTGCGGCAACAAGTGCAATTTTACTTCAATGTAAATTATTGTTTGATTTAACCTCGCCTGTTTTTAGAGGCTTTTTGTATCATTGTTATTCTTGCACCTTAGCTTAGTAGCATGTGTTACATGTGTGACATATGGTTGGTATAACCGGAAATATTTGATTTGAGACAAAATGGAAATGGAGAAATATATTGACCCTTAGAAAAATATCCGTTTAGATCACTGAACGAGAGAACTGAGCGAAGTATTGAATCAACCCCGCTGATAATCAATGCACTTCCATACAATTCTCGTTATCATTTTGACCCTCAAGATAGCAATGGCTGCTGCCATGATAAGAGTTGAAAATGGGAACAAGCGACATACGTCGTGAATGTAGTCACCAGGAGTTCCCAGGTGGCAACAATTTAAATTTAGAAAAATACTGTATCTAAAGCACTGTACGTGCGGTCCAATAAAAGAGTACACCAACATTCGAGGAAGTAATTTCTGCAGACTAATACATTGGAAAGAAGGAAACAATTCTGACAACTACGATAAGTAAAATGGATTCATGAAATTAGGTATTCAGTTTCCACTTTTCAGATCCAATTGGCCTTGCCTTTGATACCAAAGTGCAAACGTAATTGCTTTGCAATGTTTTTTTCCTCCAGATGACCACCATGCGTGCATTTGCACAGTGGTTGTCTTGGAGTGTATTTTCATAAGCATTAAGTAACAAACTATGTGCCATGTGTGCACAATCTGGAGAGGCCATCTGGCAATAGATTTTCATAAAGTTTACGTAAAAGTATTGCAAAATGATGGCTGTGCATGTGTATGTATGCTCATATATGGGTGCCTTTCTTAGAATTGCTAAAAATGATTCAAGGATGGTCGTCTCCTTCAGCATTAGAAGTGGGTGTCAGACAGAGCTTGATTGGACAAGTAGGTGCTTAATGGATATCAGTTTAAAATAAAATTCATATAGGAAAAGAGAGGTGAAGAGTGAGAATAGGAGGGAAAGGGAGAGGGAGAGAAAATAGTCACTTGATCAATTTATCCAATCAAAATGCATTGAGACTGAAAATTCTCCTTGTGTGGGACAAATGCAACCGAAAGGAGGACAAAACATGAAACAGAAACACAAAACTGAGATAAACAGGAAAGCTAAAGCCATTAAATTCTGAGTGAGCGGAGAATCCCAAACCTTCTCTAAATCTATACTGGATACCATAGGTATGTTGCTAAAATATTGACAACAGAGACCTAAAAAGTAATCCAAGTAATTTGCTCAGGTTAGACCAGGCCCTCTGTGCAGGGTCCAATTCAAAATAAATGTTTGCCTTTACCCCTCCTTCTTTGCTAAATTTATTTTTGTTGGCTTTAGTACTGTGTATTCTTTGCCACTGTTAACCAGTGCTAAAGTGCTTGTGACCTCTCTCTAAAACATACTAAAATTGGCAGCACTCATTGTGTCACCCACTAGAGTTGCCCTTTAAAATAAACATGTCTCAGGTATAGTATTGAACTATCATCAATCTTTTGACAGCACTAAACCTTCCTTTGTAATACATATGTCACCCCTAGGGGAGACCATGAAGGCTCATAGGGCAGGGTGCATAGCATATAAAAGTATGGCATACATATGTAAGTCTTACATGCTATGGCGGTGAAAAACTTATAAAGTCACTGTTGTAAGGCCAATTTTTTTCAATGTCTACCACTGTGTTACCTTGTTTCAATGAAAAATTGATAACTCTGGATTAGGAGCAGATAGAGGTCTGGGGCCCTGTTATATACAGGGTCCACTTTCCCTGGTTTTGGCAGGAGAACCTTACACCAGTTGCACGGGGAGCAAACAGTTAAAGTGTGCCCTAGCACATGGTGTAGTGTAGTTCCTATCATCCCAATAGGCTCTGCACATTGGAATAATACCTACAGCAGTAAAGGCCTAGGCCAGACGTTAACTAGGTCTACTACTGTCGATACTAGACTTAAAGTTTTGGGTTTTGCCAGCTAGCTCAGAGTTCACTAGAAACTTTCTCGAATGTTCAGGAAGGACTTAACTTCCCTGATTAGACAAGAAGGGATTTAGTTTCTGACAACCATAGAACATGACAACTTTGCTCTCCCCTAATCAAGAGTATATCTCGAGAGTCGTGTGAACAAAAGGCAATTTATTTTACTCAGTCAGTACGTGCATTCTTAGTCTCATCAGATTGTAGAGAAAAGGAAGAGACGGGCGTGTTCAATAAAAAGGTGTTATTTATTGATCAGTCTCTTTTCTCATACAAGAGAAATGGATCGATATTATTGCAATACTTATAGCTAAGTAAAGTGCATACATTAAAAGCAATAGTATAAAATAATACTGTAAAAACATTGATATGGTTTCTAAGCCATAAGATGTTTTAAAATGAATAAAATATTTTACATACACATATACATTTGACTAAACGTACTCAACTGGTGTTTCTAAATACGCCTACCCCGTGTACCTGACCTAAGCCTAATACGTGGGCGGGAATAGAAAGTTACAGTTTAAGTTAAGTTTGTTTTTGCCAAGTGAATAACTAAAGAATTCTCTGTGAGGGGTTATTCAGTTCTGTACCTGGAATCTAGGTTGAATGAGGGATGGTATCTCTCTCTCTGGTCTCGATATTCCAGGCTGCCTGCGAGGGCTACCCGGAAGCGCCGGTGCTGGATCTCTCGGCAGGAGAAATCAGCGCGTCTCGTTCTCAGCGCGTCAGGAAGGCTGGGCTGTGCCAGCGGGGTCTGCTCTGCTCTGGGCTTCGGCAAGTATGGCTGCTCCGTCTCGTCACCACCGCGTGTGTTTGCATAGGGCAATATCGGTAATATTTATACCTTTAAGGTGCCGAGATTGACGTAAGGATGGACATAGATACGTCAATAAGGATGTCATACGACTTGCTCGTTAGCACATTCTTTTGCTGAAGTTCTCGGTGAAATCAAAACAATGGCCGCAGGGTTTTGCCCAGGTTGTCATAGGTTTGATTTGTTATGAGAACTCCGTATGCCTTATCAGGGGCTGGAGGAATATCGCTTATCTAATTAGATCGCAAGCGTTATGACCTAATCAGATAACACGTTCCTGTGCCGTAGTGTGACTGCATCAGATAACGGTATCTGCATCATGGGGGTTTTCTGCCTCATGGGCTGACTGTTAGTTAACTTGTTGGTTTGTTTAACCAGAATAGGGTCAGGAATAGGGGGATCGATTCAGAACCTATAGGAATACATCACACCCACTCCACGCTAACTATGGTCATATTTACTAATCTATGCATAGTAAAACATAGTACAACATACTATAGAGTATTGTGTATACCTTACCACCCCAAAATACATAAATGCATTTTGAAATTTTCAAATATACGGAAAAGTTGCAATCATATGTATTGTATGCACTCAAGCTGTATAATAATGCTAAGTTAATCACGCATTTGTATACATTATTGCTATTTGGTATATGAGAATTTACACATGAAATGGCTCTTAATACAGAAAAAAAGTTCGAGACCATTCCATCACAGAATAAAATATTTAAAATATTTATGAACATACCAGCGGGCAGCTAATGTCTATAAGCTATGTCTATAAGCTATCTAAAATTTAGAAACCTTAGTTCTTTAAGAATAGTTCTTACTTTAAGCAGAAGATAGTGTCCCGAAAAATATGAAAAAATATTTTGGGGCTGCTGAAAAATTGCTGTCCGTGAACTGGAGGGAAAATTGTTCATGTGACTTTATTTTTAAAGTTGAAGGCCGAATTCAGGGAACGCCGTGTGCGAGCTTGTTCAAAAGTCTCTATTTCTGCTCTGGTGAGAACATCATATCATTTAGGCTTTCGAAAAAACTGTCAACAGCTTCCTGGGAAAGTTCCACTAACTCGGAAATAGGTGTAATCATGCATTCGTGCGCATGATTGTTTCCATTGACATTCTGATTTGCATTGCTGACAGAAGGTCGTACCTGGTCGATGCTGCTTTCATCTTGAACTTCACTACCCATCAATCGTAGTGGTGAAGCTTCCACGAATGCCGTCATCAGGATTGGTAGCCTTTGAGGGCAGCACAAAGCATGAACCTTGATCGGGCTCAACAATGTTTGTGCATCCATTGGCGCATCCGATTGTAGCGTCAGACAGGTGTCTAACACGCATTCTTCTCCGCATAGCAGACACCTTAATACAGGTAAAACACATCTTTGCCACATTGGTCGAAATGATAGAAACCAAGTCATGTTCAGGTCTCTAAGCCGGGAGAGTCCCAGGATTTTTGATATCCGGTCCCGGTATCCAATGGCTAGGATTGTTTCTTCCCTTGTCGCAAGAGTTTTGTCTGTGACATGGGTTGCCATACCGAAAAATAAGGACCAAGAATAGGATTCCTGCAATTAGTCCCAAGATCAGGGGAAGTCCGCCAAAAATCGAATGGACGAAATCTGGAAAAATACCCAGTATGGCTTTGAATGGTGTTAATGCCATCGAAAATACTGTCTTAAATACCTTTGAGACCCCATTGGTATCAGAAATATTTAAGATTTCGTTTAGTATTTCTGCGAAATGTATGGGGGAATTAGTTGATAATAATGAATGTATCTCTGCAGTCGTCCTTGCGACTTGTAGATCATAAGTTTCTTTTGATGACGTGAGCCTTGTAGGCGTCTGAAGAAGCACTGTTTTCATTCTGCTTAAAGTATCTATTCGAATAGAAGTAATTTTCAAATTGGGCCATGCCCTTGCCTCCCTGTCTGGAAAGGAGCTGGGGAACAATGAGCGTCCACAGCACTTGACCTTCGCAGTCGTAGTTACTAGATAAGGAGTCCCGGGCATAAGACTACAACATCTGCGGGGGCGTGGCCAGCGGCATGCGAGGCTAGACGTGTCTCCCGGGAGCTCCCGGCCGACGTCTACAAATCCGACGAAAATTGGCACCATCGTGGCCGGACACTGTCACACCGGTTGTAGGAGGTGGTCTGGAGGAGTTTGAGGGGTCCGGCGTGCAGTACAGTCCCCGTTTGAACGAGCGGCGCCGCATTTCACGAGGCACCTCGGATGGCAGTGAGAGCGTCGGACAAAATGGCGGCGCTGTGAACGGTCAGTGGGAAGGACACGCACCTGACCGGGCTATTCCGACAGGCGGGGGAGAGAGCGGAGCAGCGGTTCAGCGGACCCAGCCACACCGGGAGGACCGCGTTCACCCCTGTGCCGGCCGACGGTCCGAGTGGTAACCGACCCCGCGGGAAGAGGAAGGAGCTCCGGTGGTGACCCTGCCCCACGGTGGTGGGCTGTACGGGGGCCGGGTCCGGCCGGTATCCGGGTGCGGCGCTCCAGTTGGGGAGGCGAGACTGTCACCGGGCGGCTGGAGCAGTGCACCGGAGGGACGGCGGACTGTACCGGGCTGCGAGTTACCCCTACGCAATATGGCGGCCGCAGTCTCCCGCTGACGAGTGAAGGGGAGCACGGAGGCGCCGGCGAAGAGAGCGAGTGGTTCCCTGCACGAAGAAGATATAGCGACGGCCCGGAGGAGGTACGGGGAGCAGCCAGGACAGCGAGGTAGCGTGTGAGGCGGCTCGGTACACCGTGACCTTTACCAAGATGGCGGCCATGAAAGGGCAGTCTTGCAGCACTTAAAGACCGTGCTACGCCGGAGGAGCGGAGAGGCGGTGCGGCGGTGGGATTGAGATCCGGCTGGCTGAGTGAGAAGTTGGTTATTCACACCCCCACACCCCCCCCCCAGTACATGAGAGGTGGCCTGGACACGAGGGGAGCAGAAGTACACAGTCCAAACACATAACGGAGAGTTCTGCCGCCGGCAGCCTGAACAGTGGGGGGGAGTGACCACGAAGGTGCGGGAGAGGCACTGCTACGCCGCCCGCTGACAAGGGGGGGAGAAGCACATCGACGCCTCTGATTCAAGGACCCCAATCCAGCCAGGGCACCTAAGTGGCTGGAGCGAGAGGCCAGGTGGCGGCGAGAGCCCGGGTGGGGCTTAGCAATACGGAGAGGAAGGGAACGGAATACACGGCGAAGATACACCCCGGAGCAGTCATCCAGGGCCGGGCACGGTGGTGGCAATCCGTGAGAAGGCTGCGGACCTACGGCGGACGGAATCCAGCACTTGGGGAGCGCGGTGAGGCGGACTACGCGGGTGTGACCACGAAAGGCCGACCTACACACGCCATCGCGGCAGCCTCACGACCTCAGCGACGATGGTGAAGAAGGACCACCTCCAGCCCAAGCCGCCCAAGCAAGGCACACTGGACACCTTTACGGCACCGAAATCATCCAAAGACAACGCGGGTGCTACGGCGGAGGGAGCCACCGACACGGACAGGTTACTAGCGGCGATTCAGGCGTCACGATCAGACATTCAGGATTCCCGAGCAGCCCTGGAGGTTAAAATTGGGGAGGTGGGCTCCGAGGTCACGCTCCTGCGACAGGATTTCAAGAACCTTTCCGCCAGAGTGACAGAGACTGAAACACGCATTGGTGAAGCCGAAGACTCGATCACGACGCTCAAGAGGGATATGGCGGAGCTTCAGGCGTCGCACAGACAACTTCTGTGGAAGGTGGACGACGCGGAAAATAGGGCCAGGCGCAATAACCTCCGATTCGTGGGTTTCAGAGAAGGAATCGAGGGGAGTAATATGGCGTCGTTCCTACATACATGGATCATGGACACTTTCACAGGGGCCCGCTTCTCCTCTTGCTTCGTGATCGAAAGGGCACACAGGGCGCTCCTTGCTAAACCCCCGGAGGGTGCCAGACCCAGGCCGGTGATCGCCCGCTTCCTAAACTTTGCAGACAGAGACTTAATATTGCGTGAGGCAAGGAAGAAGGGTACCATCAGAGTGGAAAACACGAACATAATGATCTTCCCAGATTATAGTCAGGAAGTTCAGAGGCAAAGGCGCTCCTTCGAATCGGTGAAAATCAAACTGAGATCAATGAACATTACATACATGTTGCTCTTCCCGGCGAAGCTCAAGGTACTGTACAAAGATAAAACACACTTCTTCACACACCCTGATGATGCATGGCAGTGGTTGGAGGAAAGACCGATTCTCAATAGTCGAGAAACAGTTGGGAGAGAGGAACTGGCGAAAGTAGCACAAGAGAAGGCACGGTGGGGCTCCCCGCAACGGCAGAGGAGGAGATCCAGAAGATTGTACTCGAGGTACACAGGGACCCCGTATCAGCCACGCTCTTCGGCAGGTACCAGGAGAGGTAGATCGGAATCGCCAGGGACATCGAGCTGGACACGCAAGTCACCGAGGAGGCCCCGGGACCAGACCTGCTCGGATG
Source organism: Lissotriton helveticus (assembly GCF_964261635.1). Classification (NCBI taxonomy): domain Eukaryota; kingdom Metazoa; phylum Chordata; class Amphibia; order Caudata; family Salamandridae; genus Lissotriton; species Lissotriton helveticus. The sequence continues at coordinate 1,374,073,334 of NC_136069.1, read as the reverse complement.
GAGAAGGGGAACGCCTCAGGGCTTCAGACGGGAATGATGAACACTCAGACAATGATCAACACTCACTGCATCCACTAGAGGCCGAGATACGGCAGTTGGAACAGGACAGAACTGATGCGCACTGCAGCACGGTACCGACCACGGAAGATTCGCACTCCTGAACGTGGCAGAGATGGACGGCAGAATGGTCGGTCGGGACACGGACATGACACGCAAGTGGCCACAACCCTTTAAGTTGTTGTTTCAGTTTACCTAACACGCTTTTCTGTTTCTCAGGGACAGAACATTTGTTAGTGATATAGTTGTTCCGCCGCCTAAACCAAGCTCAGGGAGTGGTGCATACCTCGGCTGGGTTCATCGCCCGGCGGGGGGGATTCACCACGGGTTGCTTTAGGCGGAGTTTTGTGAGACATAGTTAGATAAAGGGCGGGAGTGGGGGGGTGACAGACCGACTTCTACCAACAGCTTGTACCTTGATGGGGTCGAGTCTGGAGGGGGAGGGAGGTAGGGAGGGGGGGGGGGAAGGGACATTGGAGTTACACCGAGTTGGGGACGTTGGGGGGGTAGTTGGGGAAGGGAACACACGAAGGAAGACGGTCAGAAACCTGAGAGGCACATAGGTTACACACAGTGGCGGGGGTCTCCTACTAATCTGCAGAGGAGTTGCACACCATGGCAGGTCCATTAACGTCAACGGGAGGATTGCACAGGGGAGTCTCCATCTTGGCATGGAATGTTAACGGTCTGGGGTCCAAAATTAAAAGAGGACTGGTGAATTCGTACATCAAGCGTCTCGCCCCGGACATGGTTCTCCTACAGGAAACACACATGAAGGTAGGGACCTGCACATTCATAGCGAGGGGGAGATACAAAGTCTTGGCACATGTGGGTTATACTTCTGGCGCGAGGGGGGTCGCCATACTGATGGACAAAACACACCCATTTACCATAACACGCACATGGAGTGATCCACAGGGTACATATGTGGGGATACAGGGAACATGGAATAGACTGAACATGACGGTGATTTCAGTTTATGCCCCTCCGAAGCTCCAATCACGCACACTCAGGGAGGTGGCGTCCATTCTGCTAGACACGGCGGATACGATGCAAATTGTGGGGGGGGACTTCAATGATGTCATGTCGGAAGACTTGGATCGTTCGGGACCTGCACGCAGAGGGGGGGCACAGACAGCGCTGGCGGCGTATATGGCCGAGATGGGGCTCACTGACACTTGGCGCTGGCGACACCCGACACAGGAGGCGTACTCCTTTTATTCGGGGGCACATAAAGCCTTCTCCAGGCTGGATTACATTTTCATGGCTAGGCAATACCTGACGGAGGGGGATGAATACACTTATAAAGCAAGGGGGATTTCAGATCATTCACCTCTTTATGCAAAAGTGGGGACTTCAACCGAACGGCGTGAGACGGAATGGCGACTGGCGGCTTGGGACATTCATACTCCAGAGGTTCACCGGGGTCTGAGGGCGGACATAAAAGTCTATGTAGCCAAAAATGAGGGCTCGGTAGACTCCAAAGTTACCTTCTGGGAGGCCATGAAACCGGTCTTGAGAGACAGACTCAAAGGGAGGCTGAGGGACGCACGAAACAGGCAGCACAGGGAGGCGAGTTCGTTAGAAAAGGAAATCCTGGCCCTGGAAGGTGTCTACCTCATGAACAAGGAGATGGGCACGCTGAGGCAGTTGTGCGACAAACAAAGGGAGTACAGAGAGCTGGTTTCGAATGAGGCGAAAACGCAATCACTAGCAACTTTACACCGCCTCTACGATGTGGGCGATAAATCGGGCAAGCTACTGGCATGGCTCGGCAGGAAGGAGAGAGCGGCGCGGTGGGTGGCCCAGGTCAGGAGGGACGAGGGGGACATGGAAACAACTGACAGGGGCATTGCCGATGCGTTCGCACTACATTACGAAAACTTCTATAAAGCAAGAGACCTCGCCACAGAGGACGAGGCCGCACGTTACATGGTAAACGTGGAAGTTCCATCTCTGGAGGTGGAACATAGTGCCCCACTCGAGGAGAAGATTACTCAGGAGGAGATCACCACAGCCATTAATAGCTTAAAAACAGGGAAAACGCCGGGACCCAACGGGTTCCCAGCGGAATTCTTTAAGAAAACAGCTGATTTGCTAACGCATCACCTCCTGGCCCTGTACGTTGAAGCTTACGACACAGGGAGCCTCCCTCGGGATTTGGAATTGGCAACCATAGTACCAATCCACAAACAGGGCAAGCCCGTAGAGGACTGTGCCTCATACCGTCCCATCTCGTTGCTGAATTTGGAGGTGAAGGTGCTGGCCGTGATTCTGGCGGCACGCTTACGTACAGTCATCCCCGGCCTTATCCATTCAGATCAGTCTGGGTTTTTGCCGGACAGAGCGACAAAACTCAACCTTCGACGAACGCACAATTGGCTTCAAGAGGTGAAGGATAGGATGGAGCCGCATTGGTTCATGTCATTGGACGCTGAAAAGGCGTTCGACGCAGTGCACTGGCCATTTCTTATGGCGGCACTGGGCCGGTTTGGCTTTGGTCCGAGCTTTCGGAAGTGGATAAGGCTGCTCTACGCGGCACCGAAGGCGCGGGTGCGAGTGAATGGATGCCTTTCGCTGGAATTTAGAGTAGAGAGAGGCACCAGACAGGGATGCCCGCTGTCGCCGCTGCTCTTCACACTCACCATAGAAATATTGGCCGCCAGAATTAGACAAAATCCGGAGATTCATGGTTTTGCGTGGGGTGAGATAGGGGGGTCCCAGGAGAAAATCTCACTCTATGCAGACGATGTGTTATTATACATTACGAAACCAGAGGTAACGGTGGGGGCGTTGTTCAGAGAGCTGGAGGGCTTTGGGGCAATGGCGGGCCACACCATCAATTGGCATAAGTCTGTCCTGTACACACCGCGGGGGATGGCACAGGGGGTAGCACTGCCTGCCCGCCTGCTCACCACTGTGGAGGGATTCCAATATCTTGGGGTCTATGTCTCAGTCGACGAGAAGGTCTCCTTCCAGAAGAATGTGGGCAGAATAATGATGGAGGCGGTGGAGGATATGGCAAGGTGGAGGCAGTTGCCGCTCACCATCCTGGGAAGAGCGGCGATGTATAAAATGATAACCTTACCCAAATTCCTCTATGCACTTCAGAATGAATACTACCCACTCCCGGCCAACACCATTTCCAGAATTCACTCTGACCTGCGCTCCTTCATATGGTTAGGCAAACAACCACGCATCGCACTTCAGACACTCCAACGGCACCAGTATAACGGAGGGATCTCGTTACCAAATCTGGAGGCTTATTACTGGGCGGAACACCTAACGCCCGTAAATGATTGGCTCCATGCACCAGCGGACCACCCCACATACGCATTGGAAAGGCACAAATTGTCTGCGCACAGTATACTCCACTATCTATACGGCGGGAAGGCAGGGAGAACGCTATTGCCTGCGACAGCGATTACACTCCGAGCGTGGACAAGGGCCACGAAAGCCACGGGTGGGAGGGGAGATTGACACGTCAGACGCCACTATGGCACTGCACTTGGCTCACAGAACTTCGAAAACTGAGAGGCTTCTCCAGGTGGGACGACATAGGGATATCGACTATTGGGGACGTGATCAGGAACGGTGAGCTGAAGTCGTTCGCGATGCTGCGGGCGGAATATGGCTTACACCACACAAAACGATACAAACACTTACAGCTAGCGCATGCTTGGGGCGCTCAGAAGGTATCACTGCACGACATGCCAGAATACTCACCACTAGAATGGAGACTCCTGCAGGAACAGATGGTACACCAGGCAGTGTCCCTCACGTACAAGACACTCACGAACAATATGTTGGGGACACTGACGAAACTCAGAGGGACTTGGGAGGCGGATGTAGGAGAAATGGAGGACCTAGACTGGGAGCTCGTACTGATGCACCCACGTGAGGTGGCTATTAAATCGAGACTGAGGCTGATCCAACTGAACATCTTGCATCGGACATATTTCGATAGAAGGCGCCTCCTCAGGATGGGCAGGATAACGGACGCCACCTGCCTTAGATGTAGAGCAGCCCAGGGAGACTTCTTCCACACCATCTGGTCGTGTGCAGACATACAAGTATATTGGTCACACATCTTCACTGAGTTGGGGGAGGTGCTGGAGGTGGAATTGACGCCAGACCCGAAACTAGCACTATTGGGGTTGGTAACGGAGGTAGACTTGCCACGCCCGCTTATCACTTTCCTGGTGCTGGCACTAGTGGTGGCCAAAAGGGATATTGCGAAATACTGGGGGGTGCCTGAGAGGCCAGCCATGGAGGAGTGGAGGAGAGGGCTGGACCTCTATATGGCAGCAGAACGGGTGACATACAAGGCGAGGGGCTGCCCTAAGAAATTCCGAAAGGTGTGGAGCAAGTGGAGACAGTATCATGGCTTGGAAGTGGGCGATCAGAGGCGACACAGGGAGGGAGGGGAAGGCGGAGAGGGGTAGAGGGGAACACCTGGAAACGATGTGTGACTAAGGAGTGGCTGTGACTCAGGGATAAGGGAGGTACTACCCACATTGAGTATTGCACAACAAATTGGATGGAGGGCGTAGCTACTGTTTACCTATGCGTACTAGACACGAATGGAATAATGGCTCTTTGATTGGGAGTCGCTAGACTTGACTGTTTTTCCTTCTAATGGGACCTGCTACCAGTTGTTTTGATTCGTAAAGGGGGGTGGGGGGGGGGAGTTGCGGGTAGAAAACGAAAAGCAGGATTGATGAGATACATGCGGGGAGTGTCAGCCTTAACATTACCGTACATTTCATGCATTATCCGAAGTTGCCGCCCGGCCTCAGGGATGTGGGCATGATGGCTGTGGTAGTGTGACATTACTGTAACAAGTATTATGTGGTATGGGGCCTGACGCGCATGATTCGTTGCCTCCCTGCACAAAAATAACGTTTAAAAAAAAAAAAGACTACAACATCTGCGGTCTACAATTAGAATGTAACTCCCATTATAGAGTCTTTGAAAGAATGGTTCTATTTCTGTTGCAGGTGCGCCTTGCTGGTGACATGAAAGGTTGTATGAATTCCCTTCACAGGCTCCATGCAAACTAATTCCGTTACACAGAAGCGTGCCGCTTAGTGACATCGCACAATTATTGCCACTAAGAAACACTTTCTGTCCTTTATTACTGACACATGCATGTGAATAGGGCAGGTTCCATGATGTTTTAATGTACCCCTTTCCCAATTTCTCATACATGCCAGCCTGTATATATTTTTGGCAGTATTGAAACCTGAAGGTTGAGATTGGAATATTTATTATCCCATGTATTATCCATTCACTGACAGGTCGTTCTGACATTGTCACTGGTAATCTTTCGAGTTTTTCAATGCTCAAGATTGTGTAATCAGCACCCTTTTGTGCCATACTGATTTGTCTATCAGTAAGGTTAAAGATTTGGAATAGTGACGTTGTGTTGATTAAACGCCAAGGCACATAGCCTGAACGCAGATTTTGTAACGTCCAGCCAAGCTGTACAATAGAGCGCAATTGTGACTGACCGTGTTGTAATAACAGTAAGTCTTGCGACAATATGTCGATTGCTGAAGACACAATGCTGTCCAAAGAAAAAAAATTCTGGAGGACAGAGTCATTAACCCATTGTCCACTACAGAAAGTGATTTTTCCAAATTAATACGGTCAATTTCCCGTATTCTCTCTGCTGTTTCAATTTGAGTAACCTTCCAGGCCTCATTGTATGCTGCATATACAGAGGCTGCTATGAAACGTTTTTGACGCTGTTTGCGCGGTCCCATAATGAAATCACGCAAGTCAGCACCATCAGTAAGTAAAGTTAGGTGTTGTTTAAATTCTGTCAGTGTGGAAGTTTGTAGCCACTGAAGGCATAATTTGCCCACACTGTAGGTGGTTATTATCCCTGGGTGATGTCTTTGGGGATATCTAGGGTCTGGCCTGGTCATTTTGAACCCCTGTGTTTTGTTCAGGAATCTATCTTGACAGTTATTTGTATCTGTGGGCCAGATCAACCACTGTTTCCAATCAGGATGTGTTCTGTTTTGGTTTAATACATAATTTACGTCTATCTTTTCATCTGTAGAGCTATTGCTGAACATTGTTGGCTTTGGAATAGACGGTTTATTTAAGTCTTTGATTTTGGCTAGGCCAAGACAGGTGGATTGTTGAACAGTGTCATTTAAAAATATCATTTGTTCTGGGATCATGCAGGCTCTAAACATAGATTCTATACCCTGTACTTGCCATTCTTTTGTACCCCAAACACTTTTCAATTCAACATTCTTGTCCCAATAATCAAAACCAAAAGTATTCATTTTTTCAAAGAATGAGTCTGAATATATCAATTTTGTGTTGGTTATCATGGTCTTTGTCCCTGTCTTGTTTGACAATTTAAAATAGAATGCTTCAGCATTACTTGTGTTAAAACCTGAAAAGTATGAATATTTGTCATAGAAGGTCCTTGAGCTTCCTTTTGGAGGGGTTGCACAATGTTCCCATTGATTATAATTTAAAACATTTCTAGGTTGTGCAGATCTATGTAAAAAATGGTTACCATAGTGGTTATAACAGTACATACTATCATAATTTGTAGAACCCTGCAAATAATCATGTTTGGTAAATTTAGCAGACATTACTAAGTCAGACATCATATTATTAATGCTTTCGAAGTCCCAATCATCAGCAAAATGAGCTTGGTTTTGCAAAGTCACTCAATGAGATCTTAATTTGGTGTGGATATTTCAGGATTTCGACCGGACCATAAATTTCATAGTCAGTGTTGTCCCAGGCTACCCCACCAGGTATCGGATTGGCTGTGAAGTTGACTGAAGAAAGTTCTCTTTTCTCGATGTGTGAAGATGTGTGTGGTTTGAGGATCAAGTTGATTTTCTGACTTGCTGTGTCCATTTTTGCATATTTTCTCTCAATGAAGCGTCCCAAAGTTAGTATCATGATGAGCCAAAGTATGAGGATAAATGCACCAAAACCCACCCAAAATTCAATCCATGGAGAAATCAGATATGTTTCTTTCAGTTGTTTCAAAAGTTCTTTAGCTTTATCTTTAAAGGTTTTTGATGATGTCTGTGTTTTTGATTCACTGAAGCCTTCAGAGGAATCATCGAAGTTTATGAAGTAGCCGGATGCAGTTCTGTCAATTGTTCCAATTGGTTCATTGGTTGCATTTTCACTTGGTACTTCATTATAGATTGGTGTGTCTCTGCTAAATGTTTTTATTTGGGTTTTCAGAGGTCTGAGTTCTATTGCATTGTTGCATAGTCCTTGTTATTCTTCTGTAGGCGTTTCGAATGTGATGAGCCTCTTCGTTAGGACCTCTGTACTGGTAGCAAACCTTGGTGTTCTGCTACTTATTGGGAGTCCACTTGGCCTACTGTTTGTTATCGGCCACATGTTGTGGTTTTACCAGGTCGATGGATACAACTCGGTTCTCCTTTTTTCCAGCAAGTGGCAGGTAGTACAACTGATCTTGTCCCGTTGACAGACAAGACAGGAACTGCTTTTCTGTAAGAAGGCCCAAATTCCTTCTTTACCGCGATCTTTTCCCTGACTAGATCCCCGACTTTTGGAATCCAGACAGGTCTTGCTGGGACAGGTGGTGGTTCTTCAGTGGTTGTTGGCTGTTGTTTCAATTTTATGTTGCTCAGGTCTTTTCTTGTTTTGTTTAAGTCCTGCAAAATAGCCAAACGGTCTTTGATATCAAAGCTTTTTTCTTTCACCACTGAAGTCTGACTATCAATGTCAGAGATCAACATCCTAGTTCCAAATAATAATTCGTACGCACTGAATCCCTTCAGAGAATTTCTTGGCAAGTTATTTAGACTACGTTGGACACTTATTAGATGTTTGACCCACCCAGCTCCCGAACCTAATATCCTTTCCGTTATAGATTGCTTTATGCCTTGGTTTTTTCTTTACACCATCCCGTATCCCTCAGGAAGGAAGTGAGAAGATTCCCGCTGTGCTATGCTCATTTGGCCATGTTTCCCATCAGGATGGAGGGCTAGAGTGAAAACAATGGTCAAACGTAGCATGCTCTTAGCGTATATGCCATTTAGACTCGCAAATCTTTGTATAACAGTCCAGACGTCAGCCGAGTGCTGGTGATCTACATTATAAGTGTAAACTAGCCTGTATATGTTAATCGCAAGCCTTCTTTTTTACTCTTGATCTTTTCTGGAGTAAACTGTTTCTCTCCCCACTGCGATCTCTGTTGCAGTTTGGGCAGTTTTTTACAAACATGGTGTGACGCAGGCTCATGCCTGGCCACCAGTACCGTGATTGTAATTCTTCCAGAGAATCTTTTAGTTTTAGGTGTCTGAGACCCTCGCCCATATGTGCGTCTGCGATTAACAAGTTTCTCCTGTCCATGTTTGGAATCACCCTATCCCCCACTCCAGGGATTCGAGCAAAAGGAACGGAGTTTGCATCGATTGTGTATGAGTACTTTACTGGAAAGCCTTTCGGGAGTGTTTCTATCGAATCCTTTTCTGAAGCGCTGACAGCTTGTAATATTTCGCTGTCTATTTTTGTTTTTGACCGGGTGATGGCAGCTACGGAAGCCGTTTGCACAGCTGCCTTCGCGACCTCATCAGCCAATGAATTCCCTGCAACGTGAACACCATCACGTTGATGACTCAGCGTATTAATCACGTGAGTCTTTGGTAGTTCTTTTTGTAAAAGAACTACTTGTTCCCAGAGCATTTTATGCTTGATTGTGCCTCCTTTTGCATCCTTAAAACCATTCTGAAGCCAGATCTGCAAATATTCATTATAAGACTGAACGCAATAATACGAATCGCACACTATGAGTGTGGGGAATTCTCGATCGGTATTTTCAAGCGCCATCTTGAATGCCAGTAGTTCAGCTCGCTGAGCCGTACAATCTCCTAAAGATTGTGTTTTAGTGATTGCTGGTTTAAATTTTCCTTCGTGCCAGCGACCTTTAACGATCGCGCACGCAGCACTGTAAGCTTGCTTACCCCCCACCGCGGGTTGTGCTGATCCGTCTGTATATATTATACAGCCGTAGTGTTCTAGAGGCAAAATTTCGGTCGGCGGAGGACATTCAAATTCATATTGGAGAAATTCTTGTGTTTTTAAATAAGGATCAAATTCGTACGCCACGTCTGTTGCAGCAAGAGAATTAACCCATTGTATCCATCTCGGATGGAGAGCCTTAGCATTTGGAATGCTTGCTTTCGTTACAGCCTCTAGGGCTGGTATCGGTGTCACGATTATTATTCGTGTACCTTGTGCTCGTTCTTTTGCTATAGCTGTCTGTGTTGCAGTAAGAATTTTTTCCGTTGGGCTAAATTTCATTTCAGCCTTAGTGTACAAGTGTGATTTGAATGCAATTGGTACCTTTTCTCCCTCATTAGAGGTCAGGTATGTGAATCCGCATCTCCCTGGGATGACTCGAATCACAAGATTGCGTGTGTTATCACGTGTTTCTAATTTTGTTTTAATTAGCATGTCTGTTTGTAGGGATCTCAAAATTTCTGTGTGTATTTGAGTCCAATTGGATCTTTTAAAATCGGGTTTTATCAGATCATAAAGGGGTTTGACCCTTTCTGCGTAATTTGCAATGTATGTTCTTCCGAAATTTAGGAAGCCTAGAATTGACTGTAAGTTTTTTAGTGTTCTAGGTGCTTGGAGTACGGCACATTTCTCTAGGAAATTGTCAGCCAGGCTTTTGCCTTCGCTTGATAATTCATATCCTAAGAACAGGACTGTCAGATGGGCAATTCTGGATTTTTTAAAGTTGAATTTGTAACCCTCTGCTGCGAACCCAAGTATTATGGTGTTCACTCTTTTCAAGTGAGTCTCCAAGTCATCATCTGTTAAGTATATGTCATCGACATAAGATAATGCTTCATCATCATATAGTTGTAGTAATTCTGTTACTCTCGCTGAGAATACCCCCGGGCTGTTCTTGTACCCCTGGGCTAACCGACAGAATTGTTTTTGAGTGCCATTTATTGAGAATGCAGTTAAATATCTGCTCTCTGGTGCTATGTTTTGACAAAAGAATCCATTAGAGATGTCTAATGTTGTTTTGTATTTTTTGCGCACTATGTTATTCATTAGTGCAGCACTATGTGAGTTTTGCACTGCAAAAGTTTTGCAACATGTTTTAAGGTGTCGGTAATCCAAAACTAGACGGTATGAATTGTCTGGTTTGGAGACCGGAAACAAAGGGTTGTTCATTTGTGAGGTGCAAGTTTCAATCACCCCCTGGTATTCTAGCTGATCTAGTATTTCATTTACCTGTTTTTTAGCTTCTTGCTTAATTGGGTACTGCCTTTGTGCAGTTGGTTGTGATTTTAACTGGATTTTGTGAGGAGGAGAGTCCTCATCCCATCCCACGTGATTTTTATATAAAGCAGGAGCTAGAGCCACTGCCCACTTTCTAGCAAGTGTGTATTTTTTATGAATAGGAATTTGATTTGAGAAGGCAGGCATAATTATTTCTTCGCCATGAGGGCACTCCCTGACAAACTCTGGTGGCCAGTCTTTTTCAGCTAGAAGGATATCATAGCCCTTGGAGAGATTATCCCAAAATAGTCCCCTTATTTTTCTAGTCTTATCCCCCTCTATACGCAATGTTATTTCGTATATTTTGTGAGGTTTGCTAACTCTGGTGTCCGCAGTTTCCACTTGAAGATATTCATTCGTGTCCACTGTCTCCAGATGATTCATAAGGACTTTGCGAGCTATGCTCACTTCTGCTGCGCTGTCTAGCATTGTCTGAGCCCATTCTCCGTTTTTCAGTTGTGTTCTCAGTATTCTCGGCATTGTTAACTATTTTAATGCTGGCTACCTTCTTTTTTGGAAATTGTAATTTCTTTTTTAGCTGAGCAGGTTCCTTGTCTTTGGACTTGGCGTGCTCTTCTCTTTATTCTGATCGGCCTCTTCTTTCCGATTTCTGCGAGGAAGTCTGAAAAGATTGAGAGGGACGTGTATCAATGTCTTGATATCTATCAGGCTTTTTTATATTATCCCTATTTCTAAGGTTATATCTTTTCCCAGAGGGGTCACTCTGAGGTGACCTGTGTCTTTGGTTCGGAGATTTTTCTCTTCGCCTAGGAGACCTTCCTCTGGACTTTAATTTCTTTTCTTTAGGATTGGATTGTTTGTTTCTATCCCAGTTCTTTTTTGGTGATGTAGAATTATTATTAAAAAATATTTTTTCAGGACTCTCAATTAGTTGCGGTTTTACTGGTATTCCACCTAAACTATCTCTACCTAGTTCCTCATAGGATTTTTCTATGATTCTGGCAATTTCAGCTGGTTGGTCTGCTATATCTGTCTCTTTTAACCTCTGGCGGATCGCCACGTTTGCTGCTTCACCTTTTATGTTGGCTAATAATATAGCCGAGACCTGCTTGAAGTCTTTCAGTAATTTCATACCAAGAGTTAAAGCGGGTTCTGGACCATATTCATCTTGAATTTGTTTTAGCACATCTGGTATTACCGAAATGGATGGAACACCGTGCGTTTTTGTGTAGATGGAAGCAAAGACTGTACCCCAAGTGTCACAGTCCTCAATGTGTGGTGCGATTCCCATTGGAAGACAGATAGTCAGAATCCTGTGCTTTTCTAGCGGGGTGGTGTCTGGAAACACCGCCTCTATTTGGGTTATTTTCTGCGCTAGCCAGAATGGTATTTGTTCCCGTTTAGCCGGTACTTTACCTAGGCAGGATTGTATATTCTGTGGTGTAATTTTATTTGTGTTCCCCTGGTGAGGGGTCAGCCGTGGAATTTTAATTGCTGGCTGAATTGTAGAAGTCCGCATCACATACTGGACTAATTGTCTATGTATTTTTATTAATTGTTTTAGCTGTGTTAACAGGTTAGCTGCAGACATCCCGTCGATGTCTGGATGTGGTGTGTATCCGGCTAGGACCGGCCACGTTGCTCCTGGTCTACCTAAAGGACCGAGCCTGGTGATGTGATTATTATGTTTTAGGGCGCCATCAAATAAGAGCAAATGCTCTTGAAATTTGAGTGGTACTTCCACCTCCTCGAAAGGAGTGTACGTTTCAGGAGGTTCCTCTATTTTGTAATAGTGGAAGTACTTTGTTACAGGATTTGCTGCTGGAAAGTTTATCCATTAATAGTATACCTCTGTCTGCCGATATTCGTGTGCCTCAATTACGAATATGACTGTACCACCTCTAGGTGTCAGTCCATTTTCTATAAGTTTTATGGTTATAGATTTCCTTTTAATGACCGGGATGAGTATTATATCCGGGTCAGCTTCTTGCATGGTAGCATCAGCTGCAGCGAGTTCAGTTGCTAATCTAACTGCCTCTCTTTCCTCATCACTGTCTACCATTTTACTGACAGGATGGTTATTTTTTTGTTTGTTTGCAGATCAGGTTTCTTATAGAAACAAAGATTAGATGCACAATATTTTGGAACAGTGTATCCTTCAACGTTGACTTATACCAAGAACCATACATAGGAGTTCCCTCCTGCGAGGTCTGGCGGATATAACCTTTCACCCACTCCAGACGTCTTTGGAGTATTATGGGAAAAGGGGTCTGAGTGAGAAAGCACGACTGAGTTACTCTAAATGTCTTACGTTAGTTTTATCGCCCTTTCCAAACGAGTTGGGCGCCATGTAGTGTAGTTCCTATCATCCCAATAGGCTCTGCGCATTGGAATAATACCTACAGCAGTAAAGGCCTAGGCCAGACGTTAACTAGGTCTACTACTGTCGATACTAGACTTAAAGTTTTGGGTTTTGCCAGCTAGCTCAGAGTTCACTAGAAACTTTCTCGAATGTTCAGGAAGGACTTAACTTCCCTGATTAGACAAGAAGGGATTTAGTTTCTGACAACCATAGAACATGACAACTTTGCTCTCCCCTAATCAAGAGTATATCTCGAGAGTCGTGTGAACAAAAGGCAATTTATTTTACTCAGTCAGTACGTGCATTCTTAGTCTCATCAGATTGTAGAGAAAAGGAAGAGACGGGCGTGTTCAATAAAAAGGTGTTATTTATTGATCAGTCTCTTTTCTCATACAAGAGAAATGGATCGATATTATTGCAATACTTATAGCTAAGTAAAGTGCATACATTAAAAGCAATAGTATAAAATAATACTGTAAAAACATTGATATGGTTTCTAAGCCATAAGATGTTTTAAAATGAATAAAATATATTACATACACATATACATTTGACTAAACGTACTCAACTGGTGTTTCTAAATACGCCTACCCCGTGTACCTGACCTAAGCCTAATACGTGGGCGGGAATAGAAAGTTACAGTTTAAGTTAAGTTTGTTTTTGCCAAGTGAATAACTAAAGAATTCTCTGTGAGGGGTTATTCAGTTCTGTACCTGGAATCTAGGTTGAATGAGGGATGGTATCTCTCTCTCTGGTCTCGATATTCCAGGCTGCCTGCGAGGGCTACCCGGAAGCGTCGGTGCTGGATCTCTCGGCAGGAGAAATCAGCGCGTCTCGTTCTCAGCGCGTCAGGAAGGCGGGGCTGTGCCAGCGGGGTCTGCTCTGCTCTGGGCTTCGGCAAGTATGGCTGCTCCGTCTCGTCACCACCGCGTGTGTTTGCATAGGGCAATATCGGTAATATTTATACCTTTAAGGTGCCGAGATTGACGTAAGGATGGACATAGATACGTCAATAAGGATGTCATACGACTTGCTCGTTAGCACATTCTTTTGCTGAAGTTCTCGGTGAAATCAAAACAATGGCCGCAGGGTTTTGCCCAGGTTGTCATAGGTTTGATTTGTTATGAGAACTCCGTATGCCTTATCAGGGGCTGGAGGAATATCGCTTGTCTAATTAGATCGCAAGCGTTATGACCTAATCAGATAACACGTTCCTGTGCCGTAGTGTGACTGCGTCAGATAACGGTATCTGCATCATGGGGGTTTTCTGCCTCATGGGCTGACTGTTAGTTAACTTGTTGGTTTGTTTAACCAGAATAGGGTCAGGAATAGGGGGATCGATTCAGAACCTATAGGAATACATCACAATGGAATGCACTGCCCCCAGGGCTGCCCACCGAGCAGCGCATTCATGTGAAAAACGGAGTCGCTTTCAAACCACTCTTCTGTGTTTCACATTGCAGGCGGCAACACACCTTCACGTTGAAGGGGGATTAGAGATCTCCTTGCAGATGGGTGCAGGGAGCAACTGCACCCACCTGCAAGGGGATGTCTGGGGGTCTATAGGACCCCCTTTCCCCTCTCTAGAGGGCTGCTATCAGGGGCACACTGATTGTGTTCCACCTGTCCGCCCCATACAGTTTCTTTGCCTCTGCACCCATGTCTATAATACGGCCTAAGCACCAAGGCAAATGGATTCCCTCATTTGTATGGGGCCATGACCCAAATGCAAATTAGGGGACACCCTCTTGAGAAAGTGTTGGTGTTGTATGTGTGCCAGCACATTTAGTATTACAGAAGAACCACAAATGCGTCTGTGGCCCCTTCTCTAATACCAAAGTGCCCCGGGGTGTGCAAAGTAGGCGCAAAATGTCCATCTCGCCCTTGGAGTACTTTGTGTAATATGGCCCATGGTGTTTACATTCAAATGAATAGTAATTTTAAATACTCTTTAATGGCAAAGTCAGATTTTAAGTCACAATTCAGAAAATGTGCCTTTTAGATAGTTTCCATTTTCCTGCCCTAACGGGTTGTGGCTTCCAGTGTCCTGTGTCACATGACTGTGAATGGCTCTACTGTTGTGGTTTGTGTATTTCTTCTGAATAGGGACATAAAGGGGACTAGATGTTGGCAGGATGGCCAACCTGCCAGGATGAGTGGGAGCGAGGCTGTGCCTTTCTCCACTTAAACTTCAATGTGCTTGTTATACAGGGCATCCTTGGTGTGGTTTCCCTTGACTTTTTGCCTTCTGACCTCCTGTTTTTGCTGACTTCGTTTTTCCTGGCCTTAGGAATCTGAGCGCGTTACCACTGCTAGACAGTGCTAAAGTGCATGTGCTCTTTATTTTAAACATGGTAATATTGACTTTATTCCCTTTTGGCATATTTGATCTACTTAGAAGTCCCCAGTAAAGTGCACTACATGTGCCCAAGGCCTGTAAATCAAAATGCTACAAGTGGACTTGCAGCACTGACTGTGGTACTCACTTAAGTAGCCCTTTATATGTCTCAAGACTGCAATTGTAGAACCTGTGTATACAGTTTTATGCTGCCATTTCGACGTGGCAAATTAACTTACTTGCGAGGACCAAACCTTCCTTTTATATTACATAGGGATGTCTGTGGTCAGGGTGCAGTGTATTTAAAAAGTAGGACATGTACTTTTAAGTTTTAAATGTCCTGGTAGAGAAATACACTTACATTCGTTTTTTGCTACTGCAAGGCCCATCTCTCCCATAAGTTAACATTGGGATTACCTTAATTCATTTTATACGTATAATTTCCAATTGGGAATAGATGGGAAACCCGAATTTGGTGCCCCTTGAACCACAAATTGAAAACACAATATAAATGAGGAAGTTTTTAAATTGCAGTTCTGAAAATGCCACTTTTAGAAAGTTGGCATTTTCTTGCTTAAATCATTTGGTGCCTTCTGCCTGTCTCTGAATACATGTCTGGGGTGGGCGACGTCTCTGAATACATGTCTGGGGTGGGAGACAGCTCGCTTACTGCATTCCCTCTAGATAGCCACACACAAACGAAGGGTAGGTAAAGCCATCTGCATGTTGATGGGTCATCTGAGCAGGATTAGAGGGAGGAGCTGACACTCCATACCTGAAAGAGCAGTGTCCTGCCTTCACACAAAGGAATGCATACACTCCTGGAGTGAGTCTGGAGCAAGGGCTGGAAAGGCAGGGTCTTGACCACTTCAAAGCATCTTTTTGAAGTCTCCAAACTTCAAAGGCCCAAATGGGAATAAGTACACGGCCGTTGCTACTTTCAAATCAGTACTCTTCTGGAACTGAGGACATTCAACCTGAAAGAAGGAGTACTGTGCTGCCAGGAGGGACTGCCACTTTGCTGAACTGCTTTGCTGTGTTGGCCTGCTGCCTGCTCTTTCTTGCCTGGGAGTGAGAAGGACTGGACCTGAATCTCTACATCCCAGAACCTAAGTACTCTCTAAAGGCCTGTTTGCTTGCCTACTGTATCTGAAGTCCCAGACATATCAAAGACTTTGATTTCATCTGCAGCTCAGCAACTGGACTTTTTTGCTATAAGACCTGCTCTGCCAAGTGGTGCCAGGGCCCTTGGAAGTGAGTTTGAAGTGCAGCATCTGCCAGAACTTGTGCATCGACCCTGCTGCGCTGATCAGAACTGACGGATCTCCTGCTACGAAGTCAGGATTCATGCATCACTGCTATTGCAGAGACCAGGTTGGCTCATCCTACTCGGAACCACCACATCGCGTCAGGAACCACAGCTTCAAAACCAATTTATTTATTTTTTTAACTTTTAAGGCGCTCAGCTACCCACAAAGGGTTTCCCGGAGCCAAGGGACAGAATTAAAGAAGGAAGAGAGAACAACGCAAATCATTGCTGAAAGAGCCATGTCTTAAGTCCGTTGCGAAAACGGAGATAGAGAGTTTCAGTTTTCATAGCAGTGGGCAGGGTTTTCCAGATCTTCGGGCCTAAGTGGGAGAACGAGTGACCGCCCATTTTCACCAACTTAAACCGAGGAATTACAAAATCACCTTTGCAGGAAGATCTCAAAGAACGGGTGAGGCCATAAGCATGAATCAGTTCCTGTAAATATACAGGGACAGTGCCCTGTTTGATCTTGAATATGTAGCAGAGGGCTTTGAACTTGATCCTGCTAGCAATCCTGAGCCAATGGAGGTCTAGAAGCGACTGGGAAATGTAGACTCTCCATGAAACATGGCAGAGGAGACGTGCAGCTGCGTTCTACACAACCTGAAGCTTTCTGAGAGTTTCTTGGTCAGCTCCAAGATAAAGGACGTTACCTTAGTCCAGGCGTGAGATGACTAAGGCCTGGACGACCGTCCTTTGTGTGGAGGCAGGAAGCATCCATAAAATTTTGTGGATCCATCTTAGGATGGTAAAACATGTAGAGGCTGCATTGCTGCTACTGTGTGGAGAAGATGGACGCATTGCCCCTCCAGTGAGAATTACCCTTGTGTTTTGCATTCAGAACCACTGTACTAGAAACTGTCTCTTCACTCAACAGAACCAACATATTGCCGCAGTTCTGTGGAGAAACCCAGAACAACACCCCACTGCGTGGATATAGTTGACACATCTCATGCTTTGACAACGATTAGAGTACTTTTGCTCTGGGGGCCCTGTGTGGGTCCTGTGGCCAGCCTGCACTCAATTGCAGGCGGCCGAAACTCTTGACTTTGTTAACTCTTTGAGCGCTATCTGATTCTAAGCACTATCTTTGCAATTAATCTTTAGAAATAAATAACTCAACTTCTACTGATTTGGTATTTGCTGTGCTGGTCTTGTTTTATTCATAAACTGGTTTGCTTTCTTTCTAAACTGGTGTGGATACTTTTTGTGGTGTTTTCACTGTGTTACTTTACACATTACCTCTCAATTTAAGCTTGACTGCTCTGTGCCAAGCTACCGAAGGGTGAGCACAGGTTAATTTAAAGTGTGTTTCTTACTTAGCCTGACTAGCCAATGCTCCATCACTTTTGGCCTGAAGTTGTGACATCCCTAGGTCTAGCAAGAACAAAAGACAGTGAGTGGCACTTTGTGCTTTTAGGAGCTATATCTGCCCAAAACTTTAAATATCTCCTGTTTTACTGATTGGATTTTTTTCTTTCTGGTATTATTTTATTCTAATTTGTGTTGTGTTTTTACTTTTTGCTAGTAGTGTGCTGCATAACTACTTTACACATTGCCTCTAAGTTAAGCTTGACTGCTTTGTGCCAAACTATCAGAGGATTAAGCATGGATTAATTTTGTGAATTTTGTGGCTCACAGAGACAAGGATTGTGGTTGTTGCCTGAATCAAGCTTCACATCCCACAACCAATTACCCCGATTTCTTACAGCTCACAATATTGCTTCAATTGTAATGCAATACATTCATGTACACCTTACCTCAAGAAACTTGAGTGTAATTTTAAAACAGTTGATCATAGAAATCTAGCCAGCTATTTTTTTATTTACTCCCTTAGATGGGACGATCAAGCAACTCACTAAAAATCAGAGCAAGTAAAGTTCCATTTTTGTTTTCAGGAAGATATTTTGCTATTAAAAATTGCAAAGTTAAATTTGCTTACTTATTTTCAGCAAAAGACATTTATGACCTGCCCCTCTACAGACTGACAGATGCTCTTTTGCAGGAAAGGGTTCCTATATAAGTGGTAAAGCTTTGCTAGAAGCAATATTTATATTCAAATAATAAAATATTTAGTGATTTTGTGAAATCCAAAATGATGTTTTTTCCAACAATTACAGAGGTTACATTTTAATTTTTCATACCAGTAACTATAAAGTGCGTTAAAGGTATTGCTCCTATATAAAAAGGTAAAGACCTTGATTGAAAAGTATGAAAATCAAAAGTTATGAAATACAATATTTAGCTGATACAGATGACCATTGCTATATTCTTAAAATGAATTTTTTAATTTGTGGATATTGCCCTAATTGCAGCCTGTGAGTAAATACCATTTTGAGGATGTATTCTTGTTTGTGCCTCAAACAAGATTATTAAACAGACACAAATTAAGCCCTCTCCTAGTGTTTGCCTATCCAATTTACATTGGGTAACAGCCGATGCAAATCTGTGGGAAAATAGCATGAATTTTTGCTTTGGAACCAACTGAAAACATTTTCACTTAATGCCCAATTCTTTGGTGTACAAGGGGAAATCGGTTTCACATGCACACTCAGGGGCTTATTGCGAGTTTTCCGGTCCTCCTGTGAGACTGCCACTGCAGCACTTACAGGAGAACCACCAAGCCCATGATATAGCCGCCCTCCAGATTCCAAGTTGAATCCAGAGCGTGCAAGTGGCGCTGTAGTGGTGTCAAGGCGGTGGTCTGTTGGGCTCACGGGAGAGCCTAACATGCAGATCATCGCTGTGACTGCACCTACAACTTGTTCCTGCATGGTATGGCATGCACCACGTCGTGCATGCCACACAGTGCAGGAGCATAGGCGCATGTATGGGGAGCTCAACATGTGCCCCTTGGCACACACCCCCTTGCACGTTGGCCACCTTTCTCATGGTGGGCTCACCACCATGAAATTGGAGGTGGAAATGCAATTAAGAATATGGTTAGTGGTGTCGGCATCAGGATCCTGGATCACAGCGAGGGTGGCGGTCCTGTGATGTCCCAGCAGCCACACTCTGAATATAGTAGGCAGACCCACTGGGGGCAGTGGTTGGACCGCCACTGCAAGTACAGTCTTACTACCACCATACTCGTAATAAGCCTGTTAGTAATTACCACATTTTGCTTAATTGGTAAATAGTGGGTACTATATTACTTCTTGGAATTGGGCACTAGAATTGTTGTCAATTAAAGCACATTATTTAGTCTGGGCACCTTCATAATCTAATCTCAATCTTAGAAGTTGTAGTTTTTCTTTCCTTTTGAGACAAAGATTAGCCCATGTCTAAATTATAAGTGAGTGGTATTGGGGTGGTTATTTCCACAAACAAAGGGGCTATTTACTATAGCGGGCGGATTGCCGCCCGCCATAATTCACCGTCCGCCACTCATTTCCCCCCCCCGCCATATTACTATGTCAGCGGAATCCCAGTGGACAGAAAGACCGTCCACCGGTTTTCAGCCCGGTCAATGAGTCGACCGGGCATAAAAGGTTTTAATATGGTGGTGGTGTCTGGTAGACACCACCATCCATATTAGGATACATGCTGGGATCTGCCTTTCCATGCCGCTACGGAAAGGCATGGGTCCTTTACATTGGGGGCCTGTAGCGGGCCCCCAGGTATTTTGTGGGGTTCATATGGGAGTACATTTGCATGTACAACGTGGCAGGCACAGTGCGGTGCCTGTCACGTTGTGCATTCAAATGCAAAACTTGCATTTTTGGCATTTTTGGCATTGCGACGGGCAGTGCTTCCAGCACCGCATGCCGCAATGTTAAAATTGTGTGTGCAGGACCGCCGCATGCATTGCCGGCGGTCCCATTTCCCGGGGCTATGTCCGCCCGTCATGCTAATCAGCCCCAAAGTATCTAAAGTTCCTTAGGAAGTAAGGGAGGAAATTCCAGTAGAAGGTATACATTTTTCGTTTAATATATGATGTTCTGATCTTTTAACAAGATCTGACTGATGCGTTTAAGGGTTTTTTATTACAGATTTATAAGGGAAATATTAAGTTCAGAGGCAGTTTTGTTTGGATTCTCTACTCTTTGTGACAAATAAATGCTGGCTGTCATTAAAAGTTAATACTGTTATTAAAGGTTAATACTGGGGAAAATAGTCGCTTAAATAATTTAGCAACATTTGAGATAAAGCATAGCTGGTTTCTATTTTAGCAAATATGAGGAAACTGTGACCTCTCACACTATCTATGTGGGGTGCCTTTCAAAAGTACAAGTGAGATGACACAAACACTGGCTCTTCGTAACAACCAGCATATTCTTACTGAGGCCTGGACTAAGGTATCTTCCAAATGTATTATTATCTTAGCATGACTGACTGCAATGTCGGCACCCGTCGCAATCTTACTTTCTGAAATTTTCAGAGTTGTAGGATCACTGATAATGGTCCACAACCCTGCTAGTTGATAAATGTTCCTAACTTATTAAGCTAGCATTGGCAAAGTCACTAGGTTTGGCTTTAGTGTTCTAACCCATGCAAAGACGTTTATGTTAAAATGTACAAAAATGATTTATGCAGTATCACAGTGTGTCCTGCTGCATAGCATCACAAGGGAATAAAATGTAGGTGACTGAAATAGAAGGCATAGAGGCATGGCAAATATGTTGTGCACATTTGATCATACCTGTGTTCATAAGCACCCTAACTACAAATAATGTGTCCAGAGGTGGTGCTTAGGCTCACTGGTCCATAGAACATGAGTTATACCTGAGTTATGAGGCACAGTAAGTCCAAAGCAGCACTGAGGCTGCTTGTGTTTCCTATCAGAAAGTACACATCTTAGCAGCTTGGCTGGACTGTCAATACTTCAGGAGGAATACAGTTGAATTGCATATGGTTGGTATTTTGTGTAGTAGAGCAGTGGATAAACAAACTTAACTATGAACTTGAATGCAGCCCTAAGTAATTACAAGTTGTTGAAATTAATTCAAGCATTCCACTCATATTTTTTTTTCCGTAGCGGTTACAACTTTGGCTACTATTGGCACTTCTTGCTAGCAGCTTCTATTGTTGTTGTCCATGCATTTGTGGCAGGTGTTATTTCCACTGTGGTCCCTTCTAAGATGGAGGCTGTGATCATTGCTGTGGTTACTACTATTATTTCAACTATGGTGATAGCTGTGGTCTGTAATGTGGTTTCGATTGTTGCTGCAATTGTAGTGAAACATACTGTAACATCCTTGGTTCCTGATGTTGGTATCATAACTTCCAATGTGTGACATGCGTACCTAAAAGAGACCTCTGATCTGTCAACCTCTTCCTTGCTGAGACCACATGCACCCGCAGAGCCAGAGCACGGGGAAGAGCCTTCTCCTACATCGCGGCCAAGATCTGGAACCAGCTCCTAATCGACCTCAGATGCGCCCCCTCCCTGAATAACTTCAGGAAGACTCTCAAGACCTGCACCTTGAGACCCACTCTGGTGAGTAGCACGCTTACAATTCCCAGATTGATTGATTGAATAAGTTGGTACAACAAACAACATAAAATATAATCAGACTGATACTGTACCCTGGAAAAAATCCTAAATATTTTGCTGACAGTCTAAACCACAAAGTATCTTTACAACAAAGTCTTAAACATGCTCACTATGCAGGTAAGTACAACACATATGTCTTTACCACAAGTGTCATTGCCTCACATGTCTTTACAACATATTTTAGATCTAGACAGTTGCCAGGCATGTATATACCACAAGTGTTATCACCACAAATGTCTTTACCACGCATTAATATTTAATATATAGGGAATAATATTGTATAGATATTTGGTAAATATTAATGTTATAATCATTTTAAATGATTTGCTTTTAAAGTACCAATAACCTTTAGGAACAGGATGTAAGGGATATAGGGGTATTGGGTGGGTAAGTGTATCAATTTGCAGGTATTCATTTTCATATATGAGTATGAATATTTCTGTAATTAAATGTAGGTTAAGTCAGATTAATATTAATAGTTTAAAAAAATAGCAACTGTAATACAAACTTTTAGGGATGGGATGCAAAGGACATGGGGTATTGGGTGGGGGAAGTGTATTACTACCCAGGTATTAATTATACTACTTGAATATTAATATTTACATATTGTAATTGGTGCAAATGAATATGAATATTACATTGTTATACATTTTTAACTAATTAAGGATGGAATGCAAGAGATATTGGGGTATTGGTTGGGGAAGTGTGCTAATACTCAAGTATTAATTTTAAAACATTCTGAAGACCTATTTTAACATTGTTATTTATGTAAATTCAGATAAAATTCTAGTTAAAAATATTTTTACAACCTTTTTGATGAGCTGCAAGGGATATAGAGGTATTGGGTGTAAAAGTTCATTATTACATAGGTATTAATCTTAATACTCAGATATAAATGTTTAAGTATTGTAATTGCTGTAACTTTATATTTTTAAAATATTCTTAACAATTGTAACGCTACTATTTAGGGATGGGATACAAGGGAGATAGGAATATTTGGTGGGGACGTTTATAAATACGCAGGTATCAATTATAATATTTGAGTATTAATAGTTAAGTATTGTAAATGTTGCATTTTAATTTCAAAATAAAATGAATTCATATACAACTGTAACACTAAAATTTAGAGACAGGATTCAAGGGATATAGAGGTAATGGGTGGGGAAGTGTATGAATACTCAGGTATTAATTTTAGTACCTGCATATTAATAAGTAAATTTAAATTATGCATTTCAAAAAGGTGGTAGTAAAATAAAAACTGGGTGGAATTAGGTTGAAATATATCTAAATTATTAAAAATATATATTCTGTAAAATATATTTTTTTGACATATAAATATACTTTTTTTAATAATTATAAGATCAAAGAGAAAAATCACACACGGGCAGTATTTAGAATATTTATTAATACACGGTCTAAAAATAGACAAAAATATAATTAAATAGTAAACAATATAACATATTTTACGAATATCTCAAACATTTTCTTTAAAATGTATAATACATATTGTTGACATTTTATAAGTATTTTCCTGAATTTTTCTATTGACTTCAATGGTGAACATTGTCCTTTTTACCTATTTCTTTTATGGTTTGATGCTCGCATTTGTTCATCTGTTTCTACAGTCGGTAGAGCGTTGCTGTCAATATCGTACACAAGGAACAGTTGTGGTCAGGTAAGAAAATGTCATTTACATTATTAAGCATAGAGGTGGCTACATTTATTGTAAGGTGGAGGGTTGAGTTAGTTAGATGGTACACAGTAATACAATGTATGTTAATGTGTTTTCATCACGTTTTCATTCCATTGCAGGTTGTGTCCATATGCTCAATTCGGGATTTTTTTTTTTCAGGTGGGTTTTAACAAGTTTAAAGAAAAATGGTTTGTCTTTTTTTAACCTATTTCAAACAAAAGAAAAATGTTAAATTTTTTACCTACGTGTTTATGAAACTGTTTAGACAATTCTTATGACAAAGACCACATGGCTACTGGAGGAAAAGGGATATTGTTCATCGATTACTACAGGGCTGTGTTTTGCAAATTTCTATTTGAAAATAGTTTTAAATTTGATGCTATGTTTTAATCAACAGGCTTTTCCGTCTGGATATTGATTTTTGTTGGATTGCTTATGTGCACATGTATGGATTACTACTGGCTTTTTTTCACACAATTTGATTTTGATGAATGATTTTTTTTCTGGTGATTTTTAAAAGAAATATTTGGTTTTCTGGTTTTACGATTGTGTTTTTTTGTATTGAAAAATATTCTCAAGGGTTACAAGGTTAGGTGGTGCTAAATATTAATATTCTTTCCAGAGGGTTTTCATTTTCATGCAATAGGAAAGGTTCATCACAGAAAGTAACAGCTAATCCAGGGAGAACGTTGATGTCAGAATACATTTGAGGGGTTACTTGTTGGGGATTACTTGTCTGTTTTTCCCTTTGCATCATTCTCCTATGATTGGATATTGTGGACATAATACTAGCTACAATCATAGGAATGGTTTCTGATACCTGCCTCAAAATTGAGCCACATGGATCATTGGAGGTGAAAGCAGGTTCTTTAATGTTTTTGCACATTTTCATGTTTTCCAGTGTCCATTGCAGAGGCAGAGTGGTTATGCTCAGTTGTCCTAACTACTGTGTCTTTCAGAGTAACCCATCTGCCTGTGCAATGGGATGAAAAATGCTGCACACAACTCCAATGAATGGTGAGCTCACTTAATCTCCCCTTACAATAAATTTGGCCACCGTACTTTAAAAGCCTGTTGCATCTCCTGGGATTACATAATTTACTTGGTTACCTGATACCATTGATGTTGCTTCTGTCAAAAAAAAAGAAATAGAAAAAGTGTAAGTTTATGTTTTTATTGTTTGATGCATTTGGGTCTTTTGTTACTTTGCCTTGCAAAAGAATTAAAAAAAATATTGTTACACTTTTTATTAAGTGGGGAAAGAAAAAAGTTTAGATGTCCTGTTGAAATGACAAATATTATTGTTTGTTAATTGTTTCGCCTGGATAAAAAATTGTTTTGTTATTTTAGAAGAAATGTAATGTCAAGTTTTTTTTACCTGAAGTGTTTTTTAGGAAGATAGTTATTTTTTCAGTTATTTTGTCATGTGTTATAAAGAAAGAAATGCAATTTATGGTTTATTTATAGCTTTGAAATTTGCAGTGAATTCCTCATTATTTATTACGTTTTTTAAAAATACTTATTTGGAAATTGGTTATTGTTACATAGAATGTGTTCTGCAGTCTGATGTATTTGTTTGTGGTTTTTTGTCGGTATATATATCTGTTTTAGTTTGTTATTATCTTTATTTTAGGATTTATTTTACAACCACAGCCAGTGTTTCGTTCTTGCTCAGCGTTAAGAATTTGGTGGAGACAGACTAGTAATTTTGCCCCCTAGGTACTGTCCCTCCTACCACATCAAGAAATAAACTGTGTAAGCAGACAATGATGCAGAGGAACAAATAAACCTATATTTCTAATGGGAAAAACCAAATTGATCCCTATCACTGAGACCTAAAGCTCTACACTTTTTCTTTTTTCATATAACTTCAATACCAACTCTAAAATTGATAGTAAAAATATATATTATCTTTTTATAGCAAAAAAAGCACACAAAGCATATACATAGATAAATACATACATATACATATAACAAATCCTTCCTACCCATTCTTTCTTCATACCAATACTAATAATAGACAAGAAGCATAATTCAAAAAGCAATCCAGAAAAGAAAGACATAGTCTAATACACACTTGAGGGGTTACATCAACTCTCCACTTAGTACAGCGAGCATGCAGCCAAGATCTTTAATATGTCAACCATAATCTGTCGGACTCCTCCATGGTGTGGGGTCAATGCGTTTCGGCCCATTTATTTGGGCCACATCAGGACAGGGGAGAAAAGAAATGGCAATGCCGTAAATTCAGGGGGATTCAATGCTTCATGTAGATGAAACGCAAGAGGGCTCCTCTCAAACTTCTCAGTATTAACTGAGATGCTGTGTATACAAGTGTAGCGGTCCCTGCTCAATAAATGAAGGAGATCCGCTTCTATGGCGCAAAGGTCCCGTGTTTAAAAGTCGAGCACTCAGGGAAAACCCTCAATATTGCTCTCCCTCCACCGCGGCACTACCATTCCAAATTCGCGGTGGGTGGCAGCTCAAACCAACAGATTCCACCTGCGGCGTCCTCGCTGTTGGGATTGTGATCACGATGGACCGCCAAACTCATAATTAGGTCCTGAGTACACAAGAGGGAAAGTGGTCAAGCCTTGAAATGATCCATGATCTGACAGAAATAACAATGGAACAGAAATAAAATGCCTTTGAAGGAGAAGTTCACAACACATTTGCAAACTGGGATGATACACAGACATATGTCATAAGGTTACATTCTTTATTTGATAGCTAATAAAAACCCTATAAATATGATTAAGACACATCATTTTCAATGTTAAACAAAGTGGAGTGTGCTATGGCTAAATAGTTTTTAAAAATCTGGAGGGTAATAAAACAATAATTTGGTAGGGTGATAGGAACATTCTATTGAATCAAATTAAAAGGAAGACCATTTGAAAAAAGAGTTCTTAATGTCATGGGCAACTATAAAGAAAGTGCTGAGAGCATGGTGCAATTCTCAATGGTTATACTTGACGCGGACGGCTTTCAGGCTTTACCTGTTGGGCAATTCTCACGGTGACTTTGTCCATAAACATAATAAATCTTGCTGTGAGTCTGCACTCTTGCCATGGAAGCAGTGCTCAATTGCCTCACGGAATGAACCAGTATTCTATTTTCTAAATAGTGGTTTTAACTGGAGTCTTTTTTCCAGACCTAAAGCAAGGACATGTGCACAGCACGTGGGCCAAAGATGTCTTCAGATATGGGTAGAGGTGACAGGAGATGCCCATACACACATGTTTCTATCTTTAAGCAAATTCTACTACATCAAATAGGCCTGTTTGTAATTTTAAATATTTTTGCTCAAATGATCTTGACAGGGGTAAAGTGAGATGGGGTTGAGGCTTCGACTCAAAACAATTTGGTACTACAAACTGATTGTGGGACTTTGCCAATAACACTAGGTGATAATTTTTTGCTGACTGGGTATTCACTGTAAATTTGAAGGTGCCAGATGAAACATACAGGGCCCGTGGTTGGACCATTTGAAGATCTGCCATGGTCTTCTGAATGGTGGATTACCAGGACGATGTAGGGAGCTTCTTCAAATCTTGATCAAGATTAGATTTGAAGCTTCCAGTTTGTTTCTGCCTTTTTTAGTTTTAACAAAACATTTTAACAGGCCAGTGAGTGCTCTAAAAGGCTGAATTCTAGATTGATTTGGGCTTCCAGAAGGCAAGGTTAAATTTCCTGATTTCAGATGTTTAAAGTGATCTCATTTGCTGCTGGGCTGGAGAGGTGACCCTCAAGCCGAATGTGTTCTGCGATCCTGAGAAGAAAGAACTGCTGACGTGTGATCAATGGATGGGCAGTGCTCTCTGCCTAAAAGTGTTTGAAAGTGGGAATGTCAGGCAGCTGATGATAATTAAGGGCTGCCTTGAAAATGGAAGGAGATTTCTCTGTTTCAAATTGCTTGACTTCTATTCCCCAGGCCTGGAAGGACTCATTTTGCTGCAATATAGAGAGCATTGTCTCTTTGTGTCCAAAGTTAACTTAGTTGTTTCCTTCAGATCACCATCTTTCTTTGGCAAAAAAGTCACATTGCTAATTTTATGAGACAAAAACATGGAATTGATAGGTAATTAAGTCTTTTATGATTGATTTTAGGATGGCTGAACTCTCGTCTAGTTTTAATATAATAAGCTGACATGACTCCAAACATGCTGGTTGGGGGTTGGCAAACATGTTTATCTTTAACAATTAGTGTGTTCAGATGTTCGAATTTTGCAATGATCTCCCTGCTATGGATTGTAAGTTGTGAGCAGGCATTACCTGATTTTCCATGATTAATCCTTATCTGGAGAGGGCTAAGATCATAACATTTAATGCTGCTAAAAGATCATACCAATTGGAGGAGTTGTTAATTTACGACCCTGGTTAGATAAAATAGCTCCGTGGTTCATTGAAGCTGAGATCAATGAACTCCTTGTCAGTAACATAGTAGGAGTTCTTGATGACTTTATAGTCTGGTTTTTGCTTGTCAGATTTGGCTTAGCTGAATGGGGGCAGCATCAATATTTGACTCTTAGTTCCCCAATAGATGGGGTGTTGATCTTGGTGACAGAGGTTGGCTCGTACAAATTCCTGCGTATGAAGTAAGATTGATTTTTTGTGCCTTGGCTGGTTAGTCTTGGCTGGGTGCTGCACCTAGTGCTGTACTTTTTGTTTGAAGCAGTTCCATGATTGTTCTTGCCCTTACCACTTAAGCATTTAAGGCTCCACAGACAGGGCACCATTATTTCTATACAGATACTAGAATTGCTACATTCTGTGGCATGGGTGAACATGCTTATTTGCAAGGTGACTTCTACATGCTACCCTATAATGCAAGGTCACAGTAATGGAGTTTAGAAATGTTAAACCTTCCTCCTTCCTCTGGGGAAGAATACAATCTAACACAAGAATAAATGAATAGTGGGGTTAGAATTCACAGTGTTCCCTGCCTAAGTCTTCCCAGTCAATCTTGTCTATCTCACCACCCCTTGTTTCTGCCTATGTCAATAGTGTAATAGCAATTTCTCATGCTGGGAGAGACTCAAGCAATGCATCACCATCCCATCGTATTCCTCAGTACTGTAACCAGCCATCTACCAGGTGCTGACCAGGCATACCCTTACCAGGTTGCAATGCACACATTTCCATTTCCCTCACTGAGGGTCCGATTCAAAAAGGCAATTTTTGATATTCAAAAAAGGTAAGTTGCTACTAATAACTTTACTATTAGTAATTATACTAGTAGTACATTTACTAGTAGTAGGCTCCAAGGATCGCTCCACCACAAGTTTATTGAAAAGGCTTATGCGTTCCGACCAAACGGTGCTTGTCAAAGCCAAGTAACATTTACAAATGTCTTGCATTGTCCACTATATTGAATGCAGCACTGAGGTCCAGATTGATGGCTGCCATGGAACCTCGTTGGTCTAAAAGCTGCCTGAGATTTTCTGCTATGGCCAGCAGTGCAGTTTCAATGCTCTGCTGTGGGCTATAACCCATTTGGGTGGGGTGAAGGGGTTTGTTAGATTCCCGAAAGACGGAGAGGTGTTGCCGAACAGGTTGCTCCAGGAGTTTAGACACTCCCGGCAGTGGGGAGATAGGTCTACTGTTTACCAAACATGCCTTCCTCGTCTTGTTTTGTGCTCATCTTGTGTTTGCTGGGCGTATGACTCTGTACACATTAGCACTGCTAACCAGTGCTAAAGTGCTTGTGCTCTCACATCTAAACAAGTTAATATAGGCTTATCCCCTATTGGCATATTTAATTTTCTTATATGTCCATATCAAAATGGTGCTACATGTCCCCAGGGCCTATAAAGTAAATGCTACTATTGGGCCTGCAGTACTGAGTATGCCACCCGGTTAAGTAGCCCTTTAAACATGTCTCAGGTCTGTCACTACAGAGCCTGTGTGTGCATTTTAAACTGCCATTTTTACCTGGCAAATCAAACCGTTTGCCAGACCAAAACCTTCCATTTTAATATATATGTACAATACAATGTATTTAAAACATAGAGCATGCACTTTTAAGTTTTACATGTCCTGGTAGTGAAAAATTCTTACATTCATTTTCACTACTGCAAGGCCTATCTTTCTTCATAGATAAGATTGCAATTGCCTTATTATATTATATAGGTGTAATTTCCAAAAGGGAAGAGATAACCAGTTCATGTTTGTTGTGTCAGGAATCAGGATTTTAAATTGCCATTCTTAAAATGCCACTTTGAGAAAATTGCAATTTGTCTGCTTTAGCCGTTTAGTGCCTTTAGCCTGTCTCTTGTAAGATGACTGGGGATAGCTGACAGTTGGACTTTGTTTATTCCTTCTAGACAGCTACACACAATTGGGGGCTAAGGTGTGGCTGAATGGGCCATCACTGACAGGATGAGAAGGAGGAGCTGAGCACAGTCCCACTTACACCTGAATAGGCTGTGTCTGGCCTCCACACAAAGGGTTTTATCCCCCCTGCAGTTAGTTTTGAACCAGGAAAGGGAAGGCCGGATGACTGGGGACTTCAGAGGGAAACCTCTACACGCTTCTTCACGATTTCAAAGGCACAACTGGGTATAAATACTGGACTAGAGACACCATCAATTCAGTACCTTGAGTACACTTCTGGACCTGTGGATAATCTGCCAAGAATAAGAGCTTCTGTGCTGCCACAAGGACTGACACTCTGCTGGACTGCTGCTGTGAAGGAACGTCTGCTTGTTGGATGGCCTACTGATCTAAAACCTCAGGGACGTAACATGCTTCTAACAACCTTATATCTGCACCTGTACTCTGCCATCTGTGAGTCTTCCCTGTTAAGTGGTGTCATCCAAATCCTAGGCACTTGGAGGTCGGTTTAAGATGCCCTGCCAGCCTCTGTGGGTCTAGCGGAACCGACATATCTACTCTGATGCACGGTTCAAACCCTAACTAAACAGACGCATTGCTGCTGCTGCATGGATTGGACCTGTCGCAAAGACCTACATCACATCACAGCTCTTCATAACCGACATATTGCTCTGACTGTGCACAGCATTCTCAAATTCACATTGCAAATCCTGTTGATGGGATTCTCAGCAATGACGCAGTCCCTCACACTGCAGCCTCATTGCATCTCAGAACTGACACATCACTTCAGGGGCATGACACATATGGAGGCAGATCCAAGCAATACTATGCAAACCATGATTTAAGGTACTTTTGTCAACAGGCCTAACTGGATTCTTGTATCAGACTTACACTCCATTGCAGTTGGCCGGAACATGCGATTTTGTCCCATTCCAGCACGACCAGATATCCAGAGTTGGCGCTTTGTGCTTATTGGAGCGATTTCATGAAATGTTTTAAACTGAATATCTCCAGTTCTACTACTCGTTGTTTTGGTCTTGGTTTATTTATTAAAGAAAGTTCTATTTTTGGTGAGTGGGATCCTCTTTGGGTAGTGTATTTACTATTTTACAACACAAATGCATCACACATTGCCTCTAAGTTAATCCCGCCTTCTCAATGCCAAGCTACCAGGGGGTTGAGTAAAAGTTAATTTGAGGTTTGCTTGTGCCTTACTCTAACAGGGATTTTGGTTGCTGCTTGAGCAGGAGTCACACACCAGTAAACCAATAACCCAAATTCCTACATTGACAATTCATCAATCTCTTTAGAGCACTCTGTATGCTGTGGAAGTAGCTTTTGCAGATAGTGGAGTCAAGATGTTTTCTGAGCAGTGGGATGGTTATCCTCTGAACTCAAAGAGCCCTTAGAGCATATAAAAGTCAATATGTTCCAAACTGATGAGCACTAGATCTGGGGCATGAATTATCATAGTTTTGTGTCCACTTGCACCACACAAAATGAGCCAGGGCAAAGCAAAACCTAGATTCAGATTTACCAAACCATGCAAGGCCACCCTGTGTAGTCAACATTCAACAGGTGGCATTTTCAGAATTGTGACTTGAAATCATTCTTTACCATTAAAGAGGGCTTTTAATTACAATTCTTTAGACACCAAACTCGACCTGTTCACCTGCTCCTAATTGAAAGTTATCAATTAGTAAACATACCGAGGGAACCCAATGTTAACCTAAAGGAGAGGTAGGCCTTGCAGAAGTGAAAAACGAATTTAAGAATTGTTCACAACCAAGACATGTAAAGCTTAAAAGTACGTGCCCAACTGTTTAAACACACTGCACCCTTTCCTATAGGGTATTAAGGGCCCATAGCGGTGAAATATATGTATTAAAAAGGAAGGTTTAGGCTTAGCAAATTATTTATTTTGCAAATTTGAAGTGGCAATTTCAAAACTCCATACGCATATTGCAATGGCAGCCCTGAGACATGTTTGACGAGGCAACTTAAGTGGGTGGAACAATACGTGTGGCAGGCACACTAGTAGCATTTAATTTACAGGCCATTGGTATATGTTGTACCCATCTACAAGGGGCATACAAGCAAATTAAATGTGTCAATTTTCTCCTAAGCCGATTTTATCAGGTTTAAAGGAGAAAGCACAAGCCCTTTAGCACTGGTTAGCAGAGTCCTAAGGCCAACAAAAACAAATTCAGCAAAAACAAGAGGAGAGAAGGCAAAAGGTTTTGGGATGACCCTGCAGAGAGGGCCAAGTCCAACAATTACAAAAAACTTGTGCTTCTATATACATCATACATGACGTTTCGCTGCAACCTCCATAGGTGACACCCTCTAATTGTGTTTTATGAAAACATATTTAGGTCATGTCTGTGAAATTTTTAAAATAACGTCCTCTGGAATTATTTTATACTCACACCTTGTTTATAAACACCTCTTTCCTTCCAATCAAACCACATACATACATCATACAATCACAAAGGTCACTGTTGAGACCAGTGTTTGCAACGTAATGCAACAAAACCTGCAGTTATTGAAGTAATGGTTGTAATTTATTAAAACAGTTTTTTCCAAAAAATAAAAAATGTAAAACATTTACATTCACAAATCACATAAGAAGAAATTCATCACATCACAATTTTCAAGGCAATTAATCACAATAAAAGAAAATTTTAAAACCACAACACAAGAGTTGAAACAAACAATAATCTTTGTCATAAGTCACCATAAACCGGGGCAGAAATTATACACATACACCCTAACGCCTTGTAGTTCATCAACATCTAAGGTAATTGTCTGTTCAGATGGATTTATGGCAAGAAAAAGCGTGAAATATTACGAGTTAACATTTTGGATCTTTCAATAAGATTATCCAAAATTATGACATACTTGCCCAGTTGTTTTTTCATCATATCCTATACCATGACAGAGAGTTCATCTCTCCCATAACCTGCCTCTGAAAAATTATCTTTCTAGAAAAATCTCACTCCATACAAACCTATTGTGCTGAATTTAATGTACTTCTGAATAATTGAGGAGTTATTATTTGTTTGAAAGAGTTATAATGCCAAGAAACGTAGGGCAACAGCTCCCCTTGTGGCATGCTTCTTTATTTTAGTATGGATGCGGATGGATATTATAAGACTTAGGGCCAGATGTAGGTAGCCGGTATTTGGCTTTTGACATGTAGGTGGCTCGGAATTTACAGAATCAGTATATTTACCGATTCGGTGAATTTACCACTTCGGTATTTTTCCGAATCGGTAAATATACCGATTCTGTTAATCCATATGTAGGTGGCACAGTTTGCAGTGCCACAGGCCCTTAGGATTTCTTATTTTACCACCCAATCCTATTGGGTGGTAAAATACCGAATTCCAGTGTACATGCACATCTGTGCATGTACACCTATGCCATGTGACACACAGACATGCCCTTAGGGCATGTCTGTGTGCCACATGGCACACAAGCCTGCAATTGGGGTGCTACAGGGTGTCAAAGTGACACCCCGTTCCCCCTGCCAGGATTCGGTATTTACCGATTCGGTAAATACCGAATCGGTATTTCACATTGATTCCTATGGGCTTCAAGGCCCATAGGAACCAATGGGAAATACCGATTCGGTATTTACTGAATCGGTAAATACCGAATCTTACAGAATCGGTAATTGTAAAATAAAAATTACCTACATCTGCCTACTTCCAATTTACCTACTCTTAAATACCGAATCGGTATGATTCAGTATTTAAGAGTAGGTAAATCGGAATTACCTACATCTGGCCCTTAATGTTTGCTTCCTGAGTGACTATAAAGATAGTTTGTTTTGCAAGATTGGTTTCTATCTGCCCCATAAAACAGCTCATTTACACTGAAGGTGTCTTTGAAGAGAACATATCAACATTGATCATGATTCTTGGTGTGTGAGAATTTTAAGTCCAGCAATTCCTTATTCTGAGTGGTGGTATATTTGGAAATAGGATTGCTGATTAGGTAATGGATTTGAAGGGATTTTCTTTCTGTTGAATAGAAATCTGCTGTTAAACTAATACACACAGGTAAGCCCCAAATCAAAATAAAAAAATCGACAAGCTTGTCTTTCATTGAGGATGAAAACATTGACAATACAGGCCATCATGCTAAAGAAAAATAGCTTCCGGATCGATAATTTAGCAAGAAGGAACATGCAATAATGTGCATGTTATGCATATGATATTGCAGTACACTTATTTCTAAAGACAGATGTGTGCTACTCATGAACATATTGCTATTGTTATCTTACATTTGTCATGGGTTTGAGACTGAGAAGTTCACTGAACTATTGGTAACGCCCTGCACGTTTCGCAAAAATATAACAGAAATTGAAAGATGCCCTTGATGAACAGGCAACATTTGAAATTGTAGGATAAGGCAGTCTAGGGCAACCTCTACGTGTCAACACAGTATGCTAGGTGTACAAGTCTATTTAGTCTGCTGATCAATAAAACATGAGATGTTGCCATAGCAACTACCATATCCCACAGAGTGTCTATGCAACCTCTGGAGTGCAAGACCATTTCCGCACAGCAAGTATTATCGTGAAAACTGTTGCAGTTTTAACGAAGTTGCTTACCACTGTCTCATTCCTATGATTGATTTCTGTAGACTCCGAATAACCTCCTTTTATAAAACTGCCATGACTGCATTTTCCGAAAGCAATGATTTGCTTAAATCGAGAACATAGAGAAGGGGAAACAAAAATGCTCGTGAAGCAATTCAGCAGAGGAAAAAGAGTTTCGCATTTGAATGCAAAATACATGCCTCCAAAACTCAGGAAAAAAGCCCGAAGTGACTCTAAAATCAAAGTAATATATAATGAAATAGTTTTATTAATAGGTCGAGGCCCCTATTAGCTCTGCTCATCAAACCCATAATCAGGCAATAACTAACTCCTTAAGAGGTGTTAAAGTGGTTGGACGAACTTGACCCCAAAATTGTCTCAACCAAACAGGATTTAAAGAAGTGCAGCTAATCACCCGCAGGTCAATCCATGAGTTCAGATACAAGCTGCTTGGCTGACATCAGTTGAATAGCCAGGTCTTGACTCCCCTTCTGAACTCCTGCAGAGAAGGTGAGATCCATAGATGGAGGGGAGGCTGTCCCAGTTCTTTGGGTGAGCTAGGAGAAGGAGAATCTTCCACTGTTACTTCAGGGGTTGCACTGGGAGGGGTAGGAGTGAGTAAGAGAGAGACAGCTCGCAGGAGTCTGGAGGGTTGGTGAAAGCTCAGGATGTGTTTGATGTATGCTGATCCTTGGTTGAACTTGTGCAGGACTTTGCATGCGTGAGTCCCAATCTTGAACTGGCAACTCTTGAGGACGGTGAACCAATGGAGTTTTTTCTGGTGAGGGGTGATGTGAGTGCGTCTGGGGATGTGAGGATGAGTCTGGCCGCTGAATTCTGAATGGTCAATTTCTTTGGCATATTATAAGTGCTATGGACAATATGATGCATATTCCGCATAACAAAGTAGGACAGCCACTGTCAAATAACCGTGTTAATCTTAAACTGCATGCTCTTTCCCTCTGTAAACTCTCTGCGTAGCTGCCATCCAGTGGTGCGACCTGAAAGTATTTTAAGGAAGCTTTTGAAAAGCCATTCAGTCTGAACTGGGGGTGAAGAAAAGAGTATTTAAATCAACGAGGAACGAAAAGAAAACATTAGGAGTATTTTTTCAACAAAGGTGTTCTCTTTATATCGAGTGTTGGTGAGTTTAGAGCAATGACAAATGACGAAGGGTGGCACCAAAAGATGAGAGGCTAAAGCTGAATATGCATTGTTGTCAACATTATGTGCCCCAAAATACATTTGATTGTCCATGTTTCAAGATAACCAGTTAGTGTTAAAATGACATAACATGAGCAGCCCTCAAACACATGATTGGAAAGAGTGTCTGTTGTTCGAATGTCAATGACGTATTGAACCTCACAAAGATATAGGGGTCTCCTATGAATATGTGCCGTGCAATCAAGTTTGCTGCCTTTATGAGAAGTGGAAGAAGGATACCTGTAAAGGTCAGACCCACAGATAGAGAAGCCGTAGGCCTGAACAAGTTATTTTAGCACTACGATAATGGGCCCACCAGTGGTGGTACGCAAAAAAGACCACACACTCTCTGGGGTAAATGATTATATAGGTTCATCCTTTAGACCATAGAATTAGAGGTTGTGTCGATTGAGGCTTGGGATAGGGATGGAATATATATCACCAATGGTTGGTGCCAAAGCTGGACTGGTGATGAGTTGGCAGCTGGAGCCGGTGGGGAGGTTTAGGGAGAAGCAGTAAACGGGAAGGAGAGTGCTACCTGATCTGGTATATCTATTTTCACTTTAAATGAACCATATTTCTGCAGATTGAAGGTCGGAATTACTTACTGATGCGTTGTTTTTGGCGAACAGTTTCTCGAGAACAAAATGCTTCCAATCTTACAGTACATAAACATTGCATTTAACACGTGAATTCACAGTAATAGTGATTTAACAGGTGTTTAGTTCATGATAGTAAAGTATTAACCCAGAACAATCTCCATCATGCATTTCAAGTAGGGTCGGCATTTCACAGTCTTAGGATCAAAGTTACAATGTTTAAAACATTAAATTGTTTGCATATATAAAACAATCTACCCCAGTGTGGAAACTAGCCAAGAGCAGGGAAGACAGGTGTATCTTTCTCCGCAAGAGCAAGGAAAACTACTGAAAAGAGATTTACTCCTGAAGCCAGGAACTAGGGTAAAACCATTCCTATCAGTTTGAGAAGATCCTTGGACCCCGGAGCAAATCCTACAGTCTTAAGTGACCGACCTCAAATTAAGAAAAACACACAGGTTTCGATGCAAGGCATGGCAGGAAGCATTTAAAAAGTTGACTCGACCCAACCACTTTTAGGATCATGGATGTTATGAGAAGATTTGCTCTTTAAAGTAGATAAAATATTAAATTTAAACATATATAGCTTAGGAATAGTGGGATCCAAAGTTATCTAGCCGAAGAAGGGGAAATTTCAATGCAACCCTTAACATGTTTTGCCATCCGTACTTAATGACTGATATCCCTTTCCATGGTAAAGCCGAGTATTGACGCTGTGGAGTTGGTCCCAGGCACAGACTAGGGGCGGCCATATTGTGTGTGGCTCTAATTTCCCGCGCTCTAGTTGCGCATAAAAGGGGCTTCTCTCCACCCTGCGCTCGTTTGATTGAGTGTTTGTGTCCCTCCTGAGGCGGAAGCCGGGAGGTTGTGTTGCTCTGTTTTAAATCTTACTTGTAAATCGAATACCTGTGTAATACGGCGCTTTTTAAACTCATTTGCAACATTGCCTTAAATTGCTTGATTCAATAAGCTTTTCATCGCTGACTCCTTCCCCCTCCTCCCCGCTGCCCTGGGCCACTCCCAGCTGAGTATTGACGCTGTGGAGTTGGTCCCAGGCACAGACTAGCGGCGGCCATATTGTGTGTGGCTCTAATTTCCCACGCTCTAGTTGCGCATAAAAGGGGACGTTCATGCCTCCGCGCAGCGGACGCGGTCAGCGGATGTGCCGGACCTGATCCGGAGTCGTGCCAGAGTCCTGCCCGTCTGCGCCCGTCAGTGCCAAGGAGGTGCCAGGGGCCAAGGATGCTGCCACCCCTCTCCCCTACTCTCCATCTGCCCTTAGGAATCTACACTCTGCACATTATGTATTATCTCCGGCAAGTCTAGATCGTGTCTCATCACTCGGCATCGCGCGTAATACATCTTTCCCACGTTCCAGCCGCAAGCACCCAGTGGTTCCAGTACTATCGAAACGCGCATCCGTGTATTATACCTCAACACACGCTCACTTGTAAAACACCAGGCTGATCTCTTTCTTCTTCTCACCGATGAAAGCCCCGATATCCTCTTAATCACCGAGACCTGGCTGACTGATGATTCTCTCCCTGACATCTTGGCAGCTTTGCCCCCGACTACTACATGCTCATATGAACCGACCCTCTGGTCGCGCTGGTGGTGGAGTGGCAGCTGTCATTCGAAAGGAGTTCAAATTTATCTCCACGTCCTCTTTCACTCTCGTTGATGTGGACAATCTCATCATCAGCTTGGAAACTGGAGAGGGAGCCCTCACCCTTATTGTTCTTTATCGCCCCCCCCCCCCATTCTATGCCTCTGTTTCCCGTCGCTCTCAGCGAACAGCTAGCCAACCTACTCACCTCATCTGCCCGAGTCGCTATCCTGGGCGACTTTCACTACTGGTACAATGACAGCGACGCTGGCCCCCATGCGGCCGAGCTGTTCGAAGTCCTCTCTAGTCTCAATAGGACCCAACTTGTCACTTCTCCTACCCATATCAGGGGCCATATTCTAGATCATATTTGGACCCACAACCTCACGCTCTCCTGTCCTGTGATCACTCCCTGCATCTGGTCGGATCATCATTTGATCGACACTGTGATCACAGTCAGGGGCAGTGTGAAGGTCCCTCCTCTGGCAGTTGGGGTCACTCGTAAATGGAGCGCCCTTGATTCTCAAGCTTTTCTCTCGTTCCTGGCTGAGACCTGTCCCCCGCCGCGCAGTGCCGCGACTGTTCATACTCTGGAGGAGGATTTCTCCAGCTGGATCACCAAAGCCAGCAACCATTTTGCTCCTCTCTCCAGATTCCCTCGCTTCGGGCACAGCAAGTCACACAGGTGGTTTAATGCCACCCTGAAAACTCAGCAACTTGAACTGCGCAAGATGGAACGTAGGTGGAGACGTAATTACTCACCCACCGACAGAGAGTTATACGTCGCTGCATGGAAAAAATACAAAAGTGCAATCATAGCAGCAAAATCCTCACATATCTCTGAAAGGATCCTCATTGCCCCTAACAAGTCCAAGGAGATCTTTTTAGTCATGAGTGAGCTCACGTCTGACGCCAGGACCCTCCCTTCTCAGGCCCCCACCCAAGAGTCTTGTAACGCCTTAAATAGTTTCTTCACTGAAAAAATCATCAAGATTAAGAATACCATTCCTCCTGCCTCCTCCGCTGCCATACTAGCCTCCTCTCCTGGAAACCCATTCTTACTATCATCCTTCCCCGTTCTCGATCCCACCACTCTGGCCAAACTTGCTGCCCGAATTAAATCCGGCTCGCCCAATGACTGTTTCCCCCCCCCACTGTCCTTCATGACATTTGCCTGGCTCTGCCGGACTGCATTCTGCCTTTGTTAAACACCTCTCTTGAGACTGGTGTGGTACCCAACCCCTTTAAGGAGGCTTTCTTGGTGCCTCTGCTGAAAAAACCTGGAGCTGACCCGGAGGATCTTGCCAACTATCGGCCTATTTTCCTCTTGCCCTACCTATCTAAACTTTTGGAGGCACACGTCACCAGCTGCCTCTCTCAATTCATCGAGTGCTCCAACTATCTCGAACCTAACCAAGCCGGTTTCAGACCAGCCCACTCCACCGAGGCTGTGATCCTGGCAGTTATGGATTCTTTAAGGGGTAATGCCGACAAAGGGGCACCTCAGGCGCTCGTTCTACTAGATCTGTCGGCAGCATTCGACACGGTGGACCATAACATCCTTCTCCACCGTGTCGAGAAAGCCGGCATCCGGGGCCTGGCCTCTGCCTGGCGTAAGTTTTTTTTGTCGGGCAGAACCCAGGTGGTTCGTTTAGGCCCTTTCACAGCCGCGAAGGTACCATCCACCTGCGGAGTGCCCCAGGGATCATCCCTGTCTCCTCTGCTTTTCAATCTTTATCTCCAACCGCTTATCCATTCCTTGAAGAGGTGGAACATCACCGTCTTCAATTACGCAGACGATCTGCAAATTATCTTTCCGCTCAACACCCCCAACGCAGCTCTCGACTGTTAAGCGGTTATGTTACACATCCAGCAATGGATGAATTCCCACCAGCTCAAGCTGAATCAGGGGAAAACGGAGCTAATTCTCCCGGGCAACAGGCCCATTTACTGGGGTCCACAGTTCTGGCCGGCTGAGCTTGGCTCCCCGCCCGTCCCGGCCAGGTCAGCAAAGAGTCTCGGGGTCATAATTGACACGGAGCTCTCCCTCAAGCCCCAGGTAGGTGCTGTTGTGTCATCATGTATGTTCCAGCTCAGGAAAATCAGGAAAGTCTCTCACCTCCTCACACCTGAGGCTCTGATACAAGTCTTGATCGCCTTGGTGCTCTCCCGCCTGGATTTTTCAAACTCTCTGTACCATGGCCTACTCAAATCCCTCCTCCATAGGCTCCAAATTGTACAGAACCAGGTGGCTAGATTGACCTATAAAATCCCGAAGTGGCAGTCTGCGAAACCACTACTTCGCAAACTCCATTGGTTGCCGGTTGAACAGAGGACTGCGTTCAAGATCGGCTGCCTGACATTCAAGGCTGTGTCTGGGACTTCCCCTGCCTTCCTTAAATCCTTGGTCACTCCCTACTGCCCGGTACACAACCTTCGGTCCTCCCATCGCCAACTTTTAGCTGTTCCTCCTATTAAGCTTAAAAAATTTGGCGGCCGTAGATTTGCTCACCGGGCTCCCAATCTTTGGAACCAACTGTCCCTCCCGCTTAAATCTTCCAACTCACTCCTGAAATTCAGAAAACTCCTGAAAACCTGCCTTTTCACACAGACTGGCTAGACCCCCGCTTTTACACCTGTCAGCACTCAATCAGCGCCAGGAAACCTATGGTGTCAGAGCGCTATAGAAGATCCC
Source organism: Lissotriton helveticus (assembly GCF_964261635.1). Taxonomy (NCBI): domain Eukaryota; kingdom Metazoa; phylum Chordata; class Amphibia; order Caudata; family Salamandridae; genus Lissotriton; species Lissotriton helveticus. Next base: position 1,374,032,749 of record NC_136069.1, on the reverse strand, counting down.
CTTAAGATAAGATAAGATAAGATAAGTAGGCTATTAGGCAGCTGCATTTGCTTAGAAACACCTCAATAGGGAAGTAGGAATTAGCCCTCATGTGGGTCTTCATAGGCATTCCCTTCATTGTTTGGGGTTCAGAAGCTTCATGCCCTTGTGCTTCAATTGTATTTCTCTTTCAGCAAAAGCCATAACAAATTGCCCACTAAAGTGCACAGCACTTTCCCTCCACAAGAGTTTTTGATGCTGAAGTGAGGAAAAACAATTATTTAATTGAGCCCATGACAAAGTTCAGTTCACCGTTATGACTGTTGTTGAGGTACAGAGTTACTCAGTGGTAGACCACACGCCTGTTCTAAGGCACCTGTTCCTTACCTGTGGTCCAGGGCACACTGGGGGTCTGTAACGCATAGCCAGAGGATCCGCAACTGCTTGGAATGTTGACATGCTCCAACCTTCCCATTAAAATTAACATTTAGATTTTTTTCATATTTGCCTGGGAATTAAATCAATTATTTAATCATGTGTTTATTTTGTTTGATGAGGGCTTGTTTCCATACTTTGTGAATTGTTTTGCTGTTTAAATCCTCAAAATTGCTTAGGTTGTACTCCTCAGTTTCCAATAACTACTCAGTGGGGGTCACTGGAACCAAATAATGATTCAGAGGAGTCCCTGGATTCCAGTAATGATGAAGTGTGGGTCCACAAGTGTCAAAAGGGGAAGAAATATCGCTCTAAGTTACATTGCATGTAGTGCAGGTTCACTGCTTATACTGAAACATATTATGGGTTACAGTCTGAGAGTCTCTTGATTAGCCTTACTACTATTGCACCTTTGAGAAAGTATTCCCACTGTAGCCATTGTGCTGGTAAGACAATAGCTCTAAAGAAGAAAGGCCAGTTGTACCAGCTGTCATTTTCACCATGACTAAAGAACCCACAGGAGTCCTTGACCCTCTTTGTGATCACAAGAAACCCAACTTGTGGAGTCAAACTAGGTAGACATGAATACCTCAACAGGGCAAGGGAGGAAAAAAGTAATGCAAAGCAGTTGAGGAAGTATTCCAAAATGAGAATATGCCACCCATTATTGTAAGCCTGGACAGTCCTGTGAAGACTTGGTTTGTATTTACCTAAATAAAAAGTCTTCAAATTTATATTAAAAGAATCCCAGGAAGGGTCCGATTTGAACGTATCTATCCATGGAAACTAGACTGTTACTGCTGTGTCATAACCCTTGGTACAACACCGTCTAGTGGTTCTCAACATCTCAGGTATCCCTTCATAAATAAAACCAGACTGCCACACAACTGGATTCGCAAGGAGGTAATGCACAATGGGGAGGAAGGTAGTGAGTGAGGGAGAAATTAACCAGAAATTGAATAGGGTCGAATTAAAGCTGGGGTAAAATGAGTTAGCGGTGAGGGAGAGGGGTAGGAAGCGTTTCTGGAAAATTAGGATGAGTGGGGAGGCAGTGAGCAAACAGAAAGACAGTGCAAATTGGGAGAGACCAGGAGAAAGGGAGTGTATTTCAACAGCCCTGAAGAAGTCCCATTCTGGGACAAAATGCGTCGGCTGTATTGTGTTGTATTTTTCTAATGAAATAAAGAGATCTAACCGAGGAACCTCGACTCCTGTGACTTATTGGAATCTGGTTTTTATATTGACCCTTATTGAGCTTTATGTTGTGGTGCACCTATGCTTTTTGTTTACTTTGCAGAACAATGTTTGAAGCAGATCTTGGCATAAAAGTCATAGGTGATACACCCCACACTGCAGCGCAACTTATGTTATGTTATGTTATGTTAAAAGCATTTATACCGCGCACTGTCACCAAAAGGTTTCATGGCGCTCAAGACAAATGCGGGAGAGACAGTGCTGTGGAGGGCTCAGTAGGCTAGCTTGAAAAAGTGGGTTTTGAGTAATTTACGAAAACAATTATATTGAGGGCAGAGTCTAAGACAGGAGGGAAGGGAGTTCCACAAGGTAGGGGCCAAAAAGGAAAAACAGGAACCACCATGCTTTTTCCTTTTGTACCTAGGGATCGTCAGCAGGTTATGAGAAGTGGATCGGAGTGCTCTAGATGGAGTATAGCGCTGGAGGCTGGAGATAATGAAAGCAGGTGCTTGGCCAATGAGGGCTTTGAACACCAGACAGCCAAGTTTGAACTGGCAGCGGTAGGCCACCGGGAGCCAATGCAATCTGTTCAACAAGGGTGAAATGTGTTGGTGTTTCGGGAGATGGAATACCAGTCTAGCCGCCTGATTTTGCACCAGCTGTAGCCGGTGAAGATGATAGGCCGGAATACCTACGTAGAGGGAGTTGGCATAGTCAATGCGTGAAGTCACCAAGGCCATGACAACCAGAATAAGTGCTTCAGTGGTAAGGAACCTGCGGATTTTGCAGATCCTGCGAAGATGGAAAAAGCAGGATGATGTTACTGCATTGATTTGAGGTCTCATAGACAGATCATTTGATATGATGACCCCAAGGCTCTTTACCGAAGTGACAGGGCAAGGTGGAGGCCCAAGGGAGGGGGGCCAGAAGTTAGAGTTCCAGGGATTGGCTGGCCCACCCAACAGTACCAACTCCGTCTTATTAGGGTTAAACTTCAGCTGGCTATACTGCATCCACTCTGAGATCTCCAGCATGGTTGATTGAAAGTTGGAACAAGAAGAAGGGGATGAATCCATGGGGAAGATCAATTGGAGATCGTCCGCGTAGTTCAGAATAGTGACAGGGGCGTGACGGAGGGAAACCAAAAGGGGTTGCATGTAGAGATTAAATAAAAGAGGGGAGAGAGCGGAACCCTGAGGGACACCACAAACTAAGGGAGTGAGGGGGGCAGAAAAGTTAGACAAGTGAACTGCCTGAGAACGCTGATGGAGAAAGGATCTAATCCAGGCAAGGGCCAGACCCTGGAGGCCGGCATTGTTGACACGGTCGATCAAGATAGAATGATCGACCGTGTCAAATGCAGCCGACAGATCCAGTAAGACAAGGGCCTGGGCGATGTTCTTATCGGCACCCTGTCTCAACACATCCATCACCGCTACGATGACTGTTTCGGTGGAGTGAGCTGGACGGAAGCCAGCTTGATGACTCTCCAAAAAGGAAGAGCTCTCGATGAATGAGCTGAGACAACGGGTGACATAGGCCTCCAGGATTTTCCCCAAATAGGGGAGGAGAGTAATAGGTCAAAAATTACTCATGACAGACGGATCGGCCCCTGGCTTTTTTAGAATGGGGACAACTACCGCCTGTTTAAAGGGCTCAGGGACCATGCCGGTAGCAAGCGATTTATTGAGTAATGACAGCAGAGGGTCAGGGCAAGCCAGAAAATAGTTAATAAAGTAAAATAAAGTTAATAAAGTAAATAGCTTATAAAATAGTAAAAGAAATCCAACATATACTCTACCACATTGCCGTATTAACAAAAAATGTTTTCAGTGAACAGTGTATGTCCTATGTGGTATAAACAATCTATGCAGACTATCTACCCAATGACTGACCTAAGCAGAGTCCACTCGCTGATTCTTTTTAAAAAACATTTTTAATTATTTTTAATTTCAGTCCACAGCATGAATCATTATACTGTACAGATCAATACACTTCAAATACAAGAGAACCAGCTATAATCCAATACAAATGATACCCAGATGTGCATAGGTAACATTAACCAATTAACCATATCCATAAAAGGGGAAAAAGGAGAAAACAAAACAAAACAAAAAGAAGATGACTCCAACAAAGGAGATTCCAGAGAGCTGTCTTAGATACAAACTCATGTGTTCAATCAAGGGGCCCCAGATCTGTAATCCTAATTGCCGTTTTCGTTCACCTTTTAGAGAATAAAGACTATACTCCAGATTGTACACTGCATAGAATTTAGCCCTCCACATCTCAAACGTGGGGGCATCTTTCTGTAACAAACAGAAGAATAACCTTGCCACTGCTGTGGCCATAAAAATTAAATACCTGGTTTTCTAAACCCCCTGCCCCAATTATGCAACATCTCCTTCTCCCAATAACATTTATTCAGCCGAAATATTAATACTAATCCCTGTGATCTCAGTCAGAAACCTATCAATATGCCGTGACAGTTGAGCTAAGTTGGTGCACGTATAGAAGATATGAACAATATCCACCTCTTCTACTCTACAGCAACATTTCAAATCCTTAATGCCCCCCTGTTTTAACATTGTTGCGGGGGTATAAAACAGTCTGTATATTTGCTTTTAGTGTTGTGCCCTTAACTTAGCAGAAACCAGCATTCTTTTGGCCATATCTATGGCTGGTTCCATAAATACCCCTTGCCGCCCCAACCGATGCTGAAGCATCCGTAGGGGTATAAAAACATATCCTCTTGATGTGAACACTGTTACAGACTGCCTTCCAGACTTTACATGCGGATATCAAAAATGTAAACCTCGTTTTCTTATAATAGCTTGGTTCCAAAACCCTAAATAAGCAATTCTTAGATGTCGCCCAAGCGGCATCTGATATATATTTGGTGCTTACCTATATCTAAGCATGGGCGGATTTTGCGGATCCACGATTCGCGGATTTAGCGGATCCACGGATCGTGGATCCGCAAAATCCGCCTATTTAGCGGATTCAGCGGATTTGCGGATTGGGGGCGGGGCTTCCTCGAGTGTGTGGGCGGGGCCAAACGGACGGGGCTTCCACGCGAGCGCACATGCCTCTTGTGTGTCTAAAAGGTCAGAGCAGCATCGATGGTATATTTGGGAAGAAGGCACATCTGCCCAGCCTCCCAACGCTCACGATTTTTTTGGGGCTGATGCATGAGTCACTGCATTTGCGCTTCAACTAGTTCCAGCGACCAAGTGTGTGTTACTATGCAATCGCGCCGAAGTGCGCAGGGGTCCCTTTAGTGAAATGTCCATCATAGTGGGTAAATGGCGGGAAGACGGTGCACACCTCGAGTGTGTGAGCGGGGCCAAACGGACGGGGCGTCCATGCGAGCATGCCTCTTGTGTGTATAAAAGGGCAGAGACCGATCAGAGCAGCAGATTAATTTTTGGGCTGATCAATGAGTCACTGAATTAAAGCTTCAACTAGGGCACCGTTGAAATAATTTACCATGGCGCCGGCAAGCTGCCAGCGCCTTCCTGCAATAGTTACTTAATTAGCTTCAACAGGAAGCTCCAACTGTTAAAATAAAGCAGGCGCTCGAGCCCCTGCTGTATCTTATCTATTAGAGCTTCCTGTCGAAGCTAATTAAGTAACCATTTGAGGATGGCGCTGGCAGCTTGCCGGCGCCATCGTAAATTATGCAGGCTTGAACTTTTGACCGCAAAATCCGCTCCGATCGCGGATTGCGGATTCTCGGTAAATCCGCGAGAGTTCGCGGATCGCGGATTTACCGAAAATCCGCAAAATCCGCGATCGGAGCGGATTTTGCGCTCATGCTTACCTATATCTACCGCAGTAAACAGAATACGGATATTTAGTAAAATACTTGCAAGATAATACAGTGTAAAATTAGGGACCGGCCCCCGATTGTGTGGTAGTGTCATAAATTAAAAAACTCTACGCAACTTACCCTGAGCCCACAAAATTTAGCACAGATAAAGTGTAGATTGTGCAGCTGTACCTGTGTCACCTCAATTGGAAAAGCCCTAAAAAAATATTGAATTTTAGGTAACACCATCATTTTCAAAACATTGCACCTCCCCACCAATGACAGATGCAGACATTTCAGGCGTTCCAGTGCTCGTTTAACCCCATCAAGTATCGAGGTCCAGTTCGTCTCAACCAACTCCTTCAAACAAACCCTAATTTTAACCCCCAAATATGTAACTTCATCAGTTACCCTTGGGTCTCCATGATAATCTTTACTAGTACAGAGTATCTGGGTTTTAGTCTGATTAAGTTTATACCCAGAGACAGTTCCATATATATTAGCAAGGCACTCTATTTCAGGTATAGTCATGCTGGATCTGTTATCACTACCACTATATTGTCTACATAAGCCAGAACCTTAAACTGATACTGACCTAAATCACTGATCTAATCTTATTACTATTTTCCAACATAATAATAAAGAGATTGATGTACAATGCAAACAAGAGCGGGAAGCACGGACAACCCTGCCTTGTCCCCCTCGTGATACATACCGGTTTGGACTCCTTGCCCATTATGCATATCTTGGCCGCAGGAGATTTATACATAGTTTGAATTGCCTTAATAAACCCGGCCACAAATCCCGCCCTACCTAATACTGCCCATAAAAGTCCACAGGAGACACAGTCAAATGCTTTTCCAGCATCTAACAATACTAGACTCAAAGTAGAATGTTGTACCTTTGCAAAGTCTAGCAGTGTAACAACCCTATTAATATGGTTGACCGTGCCCCTACCGGGAATAAAGCCATGTTGGTAAATAGAGACCAACGGAATGATAACCCCTGCCAATCTTGTTGCCAAGATTTTAGCATACATTTTCCCATCGCAATTTAACAGGGATATTGGCCTATAGAAGCTCGGTGAGGATGGGGGCTTATCTTTTTTCTTAAAAACAATGATATTCACCTTGTTCCAGGAGGGTGGAGCATTTCCATCCTGTGCCTGTAAAAAAGTAGCTGGGATATCATTTTTAATCTCCTGAAAAAACATTTGGAAACAGCTGCAATTTATCCGGGCCAGCCACCTTACTGTGTGTTAGCGCCAGAATCGCCTCTTCTAGTTCCTCTACTTTGATGGGGGCTTCCAATATTTCCTAATCTGACGATCTAACATTGCAATAATTAATACCCGTCCTACACCTGGTCGATTTTCAATATCATTCCCATTATTTAACTCTTCATAGAATACACAGAATACTTCCAAAATCTCATTGTTACTATCCACAGTCCTCCCCGTGAGCCAGTCATAGTATTAATACGGTGTAACACTTCTTTAGATCGAAGCCTTTACGCAAGACACCGCCCTGTATTTTCACCATACTCATAGATCTCCGCTCTAAAAAGTTTATATTTACTAGCGATCACCTTACTCCATACCGAGTTATTTTAAACTTACTGCATGCTATCTCTGTTTGTAGTTGATCTACAAGAGCTCCAGAGGATATTCCTTGCATAGGTTCACCTCCGCTGTTCGAAGGTCATCAACTAATCCTTGTATATCAAGTTTAAGTTTCCTCTGCCTGAACAATCCATAGCTGATAACTTCCCCCTGAACCTCAGCTTTTAGAGCGTCCCAAACTGTTGGCTTGGAAGCTGAATCTCTATTGATATCAAGGATCTGCACTAACCAGGTTTTAATATGGTTCACAAAGTGAATATCAGCAGAAGCTTCCTATCAAAAGACAAGGAGCTTACCAAGGTAATTCTAGAAATGACCGAAATGTCAAGCACCGTGGTCAGCTGTAATCCTTGGCCACATCGGGTATCCTCGCCCCAACTGTAAGTGCCCCAGAGGAAAAAAACTTATCTAACCTGACCAGCTTATTGTGTGGATGTGAATAAAATGTATATCATGGATCCGGATATTTCAGAGTGTGCCACACGTCACCAGTCCTTGATCCACCAGTAACCATTGCAGTGCTCTAAAAACCTTTGATTCCTCCCCTTACAGTTATTAAGGGTCAGCTCCGAATACTGACACCCTAGATGGATGTTAAGGTCCCCGCAGAAAAATAATGGGGTCGGCCAAGATGCAAGCTCTAAGTTTAATTCATACAAAACTGTTGCCTCATTGCAATTTGAGCCATAGACTGAGCAGAGCACAAACTTGGCTGCACCCACTACACATTCTGCAATAGCCCTCCAGCCATGTTTGTCAGCCAATACCCTCCCCGTACAGCAAATCCCCTGTTTCACCAAGATAGCTACTCCCCTGTTTGTAGTAGCCTGTAATGTACTAACTATTAAGGGAAACCCAAGCTCAGTCAAAATCCTTGGCTTAGTCCATGGTATATGTGTCTCTTGTAAACATAATATATTAGATTTCATTAACTGCATATACAATAAATGAACAAATGCGTGTCCCTGAGACTTTGCCCAACCCCATTTATAAAAAAAGGTTGAACCAGTCCACATCAGTACTGCTGCTTGTACCCAATAAAACATCCACTAGCTTCCTCATGCAATGAATTGATTTTTCATCCAGCGTAACCAACCACAACCCATCACCCCACCTCTGCCCCTAAACCCCTCCACTATGCCCACCCCAATACACCCACTCACCATCCAAAATACCCTCCTCGCCACCCTACCCCACAAAAGAGGCCACAGGGCTCAGAGTCCCATGTGATGGAAAGCTCCCATGCTATCCCCCCCTCAGTTCATGACCCCTACCCACCCCAGCCCATAGAAGAAAACCTGAAAAAAATTCACAATTTCTAAACCTTGAGTGGGGTCCTAAACACTACCAACATATACCACCTACAGCTACACACCCAAGACTATAAACCTACAGTGAACCCAGATATTCCTTGGCCTGCATCTCGGATATAAAAAAAGCGTGTCTGCCCTTTATGCATTATTTTTAACATTGCAGGGTTTAGCAAAAAAACCTGGCCCCCCTAGCTTGAACTGGTGCGATTAATTGACGCAATTGCCAGCATCTTTCCACCATTTGATGGCAGAAATCTGGCCTAACAAAGAATTACAAGCCCTTCCCTGAGCTTCCTATCTGGAAGCGCTAAATCATATAATGCCTGGCGGGCCAGAAAATTATTTAAACAAATCAAAATAGCTCTAGGCCTAAGAGTTTGCCCTGCTTTAGCAGACTGTTGTTTAAACTAAATCGGTGTGCCCCCTGGACTTCTAAATCCCAATTCCACATAGCTAAATTGGGGAAGGCCTCCGTAAAAAGTTCCACCACAAATTTGTGAGTGTCTAACCCCTCGGAACCCTCTGGTATAACCAGAATTCGTAGGTTATTCCGCCCGTATAGATTCGGTAATGGTTTTCTGGGTTTCTAGTTCATCCTCAAGGGTCGATATCCGTGTCTCTGCAATATTAATCCTCACTGCAAACTCAGTACACGATTTAGCAATTTGCCTAACTGAATTTTGCAATTTCCGACAAGCCCTGTGTCTTCTGACTCTCCATGCGAGTCTTGGCTCTATGGTCCAGAATTTGCTGATAGATCACCGCCAGAGAGATCTCTTCATTGGGTTTTTTCAGTAAGACTTGCCTATTGTATTAGACCCATTCTCCAACATAGACCCGGCAAAGAAGACTGACCCCATGAGAAGGTATCTACATCCTCCATTAGGTACATTGTTATTGTGGTTACCAGTTTTTTCTGCACAGTCATTGGGCCCATGTCTAAGTTACAGCTGACTTCCTCTTCGAGCTGCACACTACTACCCTCACTACCACCGCTGCCAGGTGATTCCCCTCCTAAGCGTACTCTAGAGGCAATATTGATGTCATCATCCGATGAGTCAGAGGGGTTGTACACTGAAAAGAACTTCTCTTCAGAGTCACTTTCTTTTCTGATGTCTCGAGAATAAAGGAGGATTTTTCTCCCCCCAACATCCCCAGTACCCTTTGATATCTCCCCATCAGCAGGTGAAACCGATGAAGGTGCCAGTTGTAAATCAACTGTTAGTTCATGGAGGTCTATATGACCTATATTAGCTATATTAGTACTCCTAGGGAGTGGGGAGGATATGTTGCCAGGCCCCCTCATTTCCAGAGATCCCCTTGGGAGTGTTTTGGCCAGTTTTTCCCTACAGACAGAGTTCCTCTGGAAGGTTTTTCCCCATCTGACAGCCACCGTTGCCTTAAGCATTTGGGACCACCTCCGGCTACTTCACATTAGCCTGTGCTGAATCCTGCATAAATACTGACTTCCTGAAGTTCGCGGACAGACACAGCACTGGAATCTTTTTCCTCCGCCCCTGCTCAACTCCAACTCGTTTGTCCATTCATCCAGTTTTGCTGGCGCTCCGTCTAATAACTCCGCACCATTAGGGTGCATCCGGAGCCCAACCCAGCCACTGCCAAGACCGGCAGCATCTCCTGCTGCCTGCGATTTTTCTTCACTAGCAGCTTTGGGCGGCATTGTTAGGCAGGGCCTATTTAGCGGTATCACAAACACACCTCCACCTGAAGCCGGCAGCAGTCACTGACATCGAAAGCTGAAAGCACTCCTGTCCCACCAAATCTGCAAAAAAGCTCCAAATCCCTGAGTGGAAAACACTGAAACGCCATCACTAGGTACAGGCAATAGTCCGATAAGAGTCGGAGATATATATTTCAGCCACGTTCAATGCTGCAGTAAAACTTTTACGGGGGGAGACCGGGAGCTGCCGCTCAAACGTCCGACCCAGCGGATGCCATCTTGACCTCTGTCCACATGCTGATTCTAAACAAGAGCTATCACACTTGGGTTCTGCCTTACCTGAGTGTCTGCTATATTGCAGGGCCAGAATTGATTTAGGCACACTAACAGAGTTATGATAAAGAAATAGAGTGTTAACTGAGACCTACAGATATTGCAAAAAGAGGCCATCATGCTACTGGACAAAACAAGTTGGATTGACATGGTGCTTCTCGCCTGTTGTTTAACAAAAATAAGAGCAACCCCAATGTCCATGTGAACATTGGTATCAAGTATAACTTGGGACAGGCGTCCAAAAGGAATTCATTTAGGGAAAAAATAGTATATAACACATAATATTTTTGTGTGGAATTAATCTATATCAACATTTGATTTTTTATTTTGTGACAGACAAAATTATGTCCCAACTAATCAATATAAACATTGATCAAAAAGAAAGAGCCAGTATCTTATGTTTCAATTTGATTCAGCTGAGCCAAATTTTATTTCATTAGCAAGACACTATACAGTCTTAACATTTGACAATGTGTGAGTGAAGTGGGATATCTTTGTAAAAAAGAAGAAGACAGAAAATCCCAAGTTGAAAGAAACCAATACTAAAAAAGGAAAACAAGGCGGTCAGTTGGGCAAATGATATGGTACTATGGTTATTTAATCAGTAAGATAGCCAATTCTGTTAACTACAATGTAAGACACAGAGTTGAATTCTTAATGTGTCATCTACACAAACAGGTCGGTTTTTGTCTTTTTTGTTTGTGAATGGCGTTTCGACCCTTTTTGGATACTAGGGTCTCATCAGAACTATGATAAACCTGGGGGCTAAGGTATATGTTAAATTACCATGCTGAATTACTAAGGGCCTAATTAGGATCTCGGTCAGTAAGCCTGCGACCGCTTGTCGGAGGCTTATCGAATGACATCCCTGGTTTGAATTCCGATTGCCTAATTACAATGTAGGTGGTTGGAATTTAAACTGGCCGGTCATTACGGCTGGATTCCAATGGGCTCAAGGAGCCCGCAGCCAGTCAGAACTGCAACGTAATCCCTTAAGGATGGTGTTTCCTCCATTGGTATTACGATGTCAGTTTCCAAAAGGGTTTTCATGTTGGGCTTTCTGACATGAAAAGCCTGTCGGAAAGTGACTTAGGGGCCCCTAGCAGGCTCCCTTGCCTCAGCGGCCTCCTGTTGTGGGACTGGGGGGGGCACCATAGTTGCCCCCCTGTTAATCCCTGCACTGTGTGGCAGGCATCATGAGGTGCCTGCCACGCGGTGCAGGGATACATGTGCCTGCAGGGATTAACTAAAGCTCCAATTTCTCTATGGGAGCTTGTTCTGCAGCTGGTTTCTGACTGCAACGCAACCTTGCAACCGTACCATGCGCAGTCACATTGTAATTGTGGAGTCGGGACCGCCGAACTACAGTCGGTTGTTTCCACATGCCCTGCGATGTCGATCGGAGACAACTCTGACCGACATCGTAATCATGCCCTAAATGAGCAAAGGCAAAAGATGCAATAAGAAAGATACATACTTTGCTGAGTATCACTGTGTTCTCGTCCAATCATCAGATGACAACTGAATTTTCCTGCGACCTGGGATGTTCACAGGACCAACGGGCGGTATTCATTGGAGTGCTTGGCTTGCAAATAAAGATACTTTTGAGCTAATGACAGCAGGGGACAAGTGAAGGATTATCTCCTATATAGCCCTGCAAATATAAGGATTGATAGGTATAGTATTGTGCCTAAAACCTTTCTAGAGAATAGTAACTCTTGTGGGGGGGGGCACCTTGCCTTATATACCAGTGATGGGAAGCTTTCACATGGTACTTGAAAGGGTGTAGCTTGAGGTGACCCTGCTGCAAAAAACGGGGCACAGTCTTCACTGCTATGTCAGAGACAGTGAATTAAAAGAAACTGTGTTAAATGCAGTAAAGATTCTCACCGTACTTCGGCCAACTAATTATCCAATCTGCCATGCAGGTATTGGAAGTATGCGATTTTTAAGTAGCCCTGCTGGAGAAAAACAGGGAACAAAAAGGTTCTACATGAATGGCAGTGAAACTTGCAGTAGGGCTGTACTGAAAACAGTAAATAAAAATCTCACTGTGATTCTGCCAATGTTCTTCCCACAAATTCAATATTATTACAATCTCCCGATCTGAGATGGTTTCAGCAGCAGTGCTCATCTCATCCAAACGGGAATAGATATAGACAATGTCCAACCACCCAACGTCCACGAGGGAGAGGCAAGCTAATGGGAGTGCTGACAAGTATGTCAGTGGGCGTGTAATTCCTAAGAATCAGAATGTTGCCCCCACATGCATCAACCTATTTAGGAAGTGCAAACGGTGCGAATCGGTAAATTCGGCCGTTTGCACTTCCTAAATAAGTTTTTGGGATGCATGAAACAGATTGTCAAAATTCGCTATTTTTTGCATTTCTTAAAAATGCGAATGCAATTAAGGAATCGCATTTGTGCGATTCCTTAAATGCAATGCATCCTTTTTTAAAAAACTGCAAATTTTGAAATAGGAAGTGCAAATTAACACGAGGTTGACCCTCGTGTTAATTTGCGAAAATTCTTAAAAAAGCAAAAAAATGCATTTTTTAAACTTGCATGTTACAGACACACATGTCCTTAGGACATGTGTGTGAAACATGCACTTTAAAATACATTTCAGGGGTGCAGGGGGGGGTCCTTTGGTCTCTCCACAAAAAGCTTCTTAACCAGGCTGAAATTCTTCTTCTTTATCTCTCAAAAATGCCCCAAAGACTGTTTTAATTATACAACTAGAAATAGTTACAGAATTTCTGTAACGTGCTTTGCTAAAGCTCTAGAAAGTGTGTTTTTTGTTTAATTCTTTTTTTAAACATTTTATTAATTGTGTAGCATTAAATTTAGGTTACATCATGCAACATGCTGATACAGTGTGATTAGACTTTACCAACTCGATCCCCCATCCCATATTAGCAACATTGTGGTGTAGATATAGGTATGTAACAAGGTTGAATAACAGTATACAATGAACAGTTTGCAAGCCAACACTTTTTGAGCCTCAAGTGGTTCTCAGGGCTTCCCAAGATTACAGTGCATAACAGTGCATATGTCATGTATCTTTGCTATTCGCCTACATCATCCCGAACCGGTGTACCCTCCCCTGTATGCAGATACAAGAGCATCTGTCTCCACGCTGTTAGATCATCTTCTAGCTTCCTGTGCCACATAACATGCCATTCTGACCTCTTCTGCAGTCGCCCACTCCAGCATGTCCCACAACCATTCCCCATGACCAGGAGGGCATGCACTCAGCCATTTAATAGCAATTTGCCACTTGGAAAGCACTAGTCTCAGGCTCAGAAATGTACTGCTCAGTTTTCTTTTGGCAGGAGCCAGGAGAGGGCCTAACAACACTTCGCAGAGCTACCTTCAAACTCCCATGCAGTAGGTTGTTTGAGTGTCAGCTGGACCTCTGTCTAGTATGGCTCATTGTACGTGCAGTGCCATACCCTATGCATGAAGTAAGCCGCAGAGTTCTGCACTGCAGACACCCGTCTGATCTCGCAGAGTAGATAACATGCAAGGTCTTGGGGACGAGGTACAATTGGGTAACATAATTATATTGTGTGATCTTAAACCGGGCGTTTGAGCTAATCATAATCGTTTCCTCATGGACCTCCTGCAAATCTTGTGGGGTGATGTCCTCTCCCAAGCCCTCCTCCAATTTAGAGTATGCTTTTGGGGTAACTGTCTGAGCATTGTCCCGTATTGCTCTGTATAAGTGAATAATAAGTCTCCGGGCCCCTGTCATGTCCAAAAATCTATTCATTGTCTGGGAAGGGGCAGGCTCTTCCAGAAAGTCAGGCCAGAGCTCACTGGCAGTGACCGACATCTTATTATTCTGTAAGTATTGTCCCACGCTAAGGTCAAATTAGTCTGTTGCGTCCTACAGGGTGATGAATTGACCCAGGTATAAGTCGCCTAGCACCTCACAGCCTCAGTTTTTCCATTTTCCCATTGACTTGGTGTTTTCTATATCTACAAAGGGCTTGAGTGCCCATATTTGCAAATCTCATGCAAAAAGGGCCCTGCTGTTGTGACCACTCACTCCCATATAGGGATTATCTTCCTAACCAAGTATAGGTAAGTGTCTGGGATGCGTGCGCCAATCATGAGCCGCTCCAGTAGGCCTTGTCGACCATCTAGGCAGCCAAACAGCCTCTTCTGCAAGTTATCCCTCTCATCAAACTAGTGGATTGCATGAATGAGGTTAGAACTCTAGATTTGGGACTTCAATGCCCCCTCTTTCCCAGGGTTGTTGCAACATACCAAGTCTAATTCTTTTCTGCTTCGTGGACGATAATAGATCTACAAGGAGGCTGTCTAGCTCTTGGAAGTACAGTCAAGTGATCTCATACAATGAGCCCTGCATGACATATAGGCAGCGAGGCAATATCACAATGTTGATTAGGGCCATCTCGCCATCAGTATTAAAGGAAGGTCTTTGCAGAGTTGGAACCTACCTATGTTGAAAACCAGGAATCCCTGCCTCTCTGTGTCTGTCTTAATACCCAAGTAGCGAACCCCTTCCAGGCACCACAGCAATGGAAGTTGCAGGCACAGTATGGGGTCCAATAATCGCCAGTGTCCCAAGTGGCATAAGTCATGATTTCTGGGCTTTCAGCATTAGCCCGGAGACTGACACAAACTCAGACAGTTCCGTCTGCAGTATCGCCAGTGCCTCAGCCATTTCCCACAGACACACCAGGGCATCATCGGCGTAGCGCAATATTATATGCATAGTTCTCCCTATCTCAATTCCCCATTGCATAGGCCTGCATCATAGCAACACTGCAAGCTGTTCCCTTGTCACTGCAAATAACAGCAGAGATAGGGGACCTCTTTGCCTCGTGCCAAGGCTAGCGGGAAGGACACAAAACATAACCATTAGTTTGCACTCTGACGGTCGGTGCAGTATACAACAATTTTATCCATGCAATAAATTTGGGCACAAGCCCCATTTTCTTCATGATCTGTCATATGTATGCCCACACTACCGAATCTAAGGCTTTTTCTATATCAAGGAATGCAAGCCCGTATGGGCCGTCTCATATTTCAGGGGTCTGGAGGGCTTAAAAGAGTCTTTTAAGATTTAAGATGGTACTCCTCTTAGGGATGAACCCACATTGGTCTTCATACGTAAGTGTAGGTTGGTATGGAAGCATTCAGTATGCCAACAGACCACTCAGTAGGTTGGTATCCACATTAAGCATCGTGAGAAGTCTGTTATATATACTCTCAAATAGTATTTGGGAAGTGCCCACTCAGTAAGCCTTGCCGTATTCCTCGAACAGCCTACCTACAATCAAGTCTGCAGGTTCATGATAAAATTCTGCAGGCAAGCCGTCAACCCCTGGCATTTTTGCTGGCTTTTGATTTTTCAATTAGGCAGGAATCTCGTCCTTAATCAGGTCCGCCTCAAGTATAATCCTATTTTCCGGTCTCAGGCAGGGCAGTTCAAGTTCGGCTAAAAAGTCCACCCAACTGAGGTCTGGCATTGTCGTTTCCGGCACATATAAGTCAGTGAGATAAAGTCTTATCAGCTTAATTATAGCTGCCTGTTATGTAAATAATGTGCCCCCTGGGTTCAGCAATGCCAAGATGGGGTCTCAGGAGTTCTGCTGCCTCACCAATCTGTCTAAGAGAGCCCCTGTCTTGTCCCCCACAGCATGCAGTCTCTGTTTGTGGGCCTTATAGTGTATTTTTCCAGTCGGCGCCAGTCATTGAGTACAGCGCTATGCAAGCAGCACCACTCATCTAATCTAGAAGGTTGAGTCAGGAGCATTCGGGAGCATCTTTTCTATCTCCATTAGTTTGGGTTTGTCTTGTTCCAGGTCACCTAGCAATTGTTTATGCCAGCCGTATGATTTATTAGTACACACTCCCCGAAGTGCCACTTTCATAGCTTCCCAGTCATGAGCCCTACTGATAGAACTTCCCCATTTTGTGTGGAATTATTGCCCTAGGGCATTCTAGACCATGACCAAAAAGTGGTGGGTCCTCCAGTGCCTCTGCAAGTAGGTGCCATTGTGGTACTGCTTGGTGCGGTCGTTCCCATGTCCGGAAGAGCAATATGGGGGAGTGGTCAGAAAGATACCTCACCAGAGATGTCACCTTGCAAGTCAGAGTTGCAAGGCCTGGAGTTGAGAGATAGTAGTCTAGTCTGCTATATGTAGCCGCTGCTGGTGTGTAGCAAGAGAATATTCAAGCATTAAGGTGCCTTTCCCTCCATACATCTTTTAACCCTAAGTCTTGCATCAATGCCTGCAACTGTGATATAATGAGGGGTTTTGTGTGCGTTCTGGGAGGCTCACAGTCCAGTGCTGGGTCAAGTACCCACTTACCATTGCCTGCAAGCGATATGTCATTGGTTAGGTATGGAGTTGCTACTGTTACCACCTCATTAAAGAACTGTGGATGATCTGCGTTCAGAGCATATACCGAAATTAGACAGATATCTCGCCAATCTAGCACTCCAGACAGGATCACAGAACTGCAGTCAGTGTCCACTACATGGCCCTTATGCTGAAATGGCACTCCAGGGGCCACCCAGATGAAGGTACCCCGCATGAACCTCAAGTGTGATTTTGCATACAGCTGACCCCTCCATCACTTACGTAGTGCCAGAGGACAGTCCCCCTAGACATATAACTCCGGTAGAAAGGCAGCGGTGATACGATATCTCTTAAGGTATGAATACACTCTTTGACATTTCCTGAGCCGTGCTAATTCACATAAGGAATTTAAATGTCTTATCTACCATTCTAGTTTACCTGCAGGAGCTGGTCCAAGTTTGGACAAAGCTCCAGGTAGCGCCTCATCACACACTTACCCTTCCATCCACCTGAGTTACGCCTGCCCCACCATGTTGAAAGAAGAAAAGAACTCTCCATACTCGCAACTCCCCCCCCTTGGGCAGTACCACCAACCGGTCCTTCCGTACATCAAGCTGCATTAAAAACTGCTGGTCTCTCCCCATACCCAACTCTGTACTCATGAGTATATCAAACTAAAAACATGAGATAACTGTTGTGCAATGCTAGGGGTCAGTGCAGCATGACCAGCACCAGGGAGAGGAAGCCTAGAAGAAAAAACCTCCCCCTCCCTCTTCCCTGCCACAGCCTTACGACCCCTGGTCCCTACATGTGAAGGCTGTGCACCTAAATAAAGTGTTATCCAGAAAAAATTCTCACCCAGGCCTCTCCGCTTCCTAAAAAGTGCATACAGACTTTGAAATTGAAGGATGTGGATGCCTAGATCCAGATAGCACCTCCCTCCCTGGTTCCAAAACAGCAGAGGCACACTAACAAGTTCAGGATGTAGTAAAGGAAGTTTTATTAGTAGTTGCCTCGTAGGACTTCCCATCTGTGCCACCACCCATCACAGCCTCTAGTCTGTAGAAATTAGCATATTTTGTAAAGGGGGGAATTTCATGAATGGCTCTTGTCTGTGCTGTCAGTGTAGAACTCAGGGCCACTTCATCTGTCTAAATAAAGTTTTGGAGTTTGCAGCTGGGCATTTATTTCATGCAGTGTTCCATCACAGCAAACCTCTATGCATCCCTGTCCAGTTTGCAAGCTAGGCCATACAGTTTTCACAGCTCTTCGTCTCTGTCATGACGATTAAGCATGGGCGGATCTAGCGGATCTCGCGTACGCGAATTTGCGTATTTACGGATTCGCAATCCGCGAGAATACGCGAACTCTCGCGGATTTGCGGATTTTCCCGTTTTTTGTGTTGGCGAGCGTTCGCGCGGATTTTGGGACAATTTCGCAATTGCAAACTTACTTTTCGGCTCGCAACGGCCGCGACTATGTTGTTTCTACATCTGGTTTATCATCACAGGTTCACAGCACCCTCTGTTTCACCACTGCCACCCTCTGGGACACCCATGCCACCCTCTGGTACATCCTCACTGCCACCCATTAGGTTTGTTTATCACTGTAGTTTATGGGGGTTGAAAAAAGCAAGCACACCTCCCCTACTTCAACTGCCATGAATTAATTTGGGGTTGATTAATGTGTCAGTTATTTTGAAAGTTCCAGTCTGGCTGGCACCTGCTTCCTTCCTTATCTGTAATTTGCTTTCTGTTGCAGTGCAATTTTTTTTCACAGGACCTTTATGGTCTACTTGTAGCTATTCTATGAGCCTGCTGTTTGGGTCATAGCAGGGTCATAGAATAGTTGCAAACTCTGGAGGGGCCCCTCAGGAAGCACTAGAGTGAATGTTACTAATGTTAAGTTTGAACTTTTGCACCTGCTCATTGCTTTCAGTTTAGCAAAAATCGTTTTTTCTGCAATTTCGCGCATTTTTTGGGGCGCAAATCCGTGCGAGATCGATTTCGGAAGCCGCGAATGCTTGCGAATACACTAAGTTTTTCTTTGCGACGTGTGTGTTCGCGTGATTTTGTGCGTGTTCGCGAGGCGCTTGTAGCTATACGTTTGCCAAGTTACCCTAGCGGTCGTACACGGGCGCGGCCATCTTCTTTGCGTGACGTAATTCCGTTTCCGGCCGCTATGTGTAATCTCGCAAACTGTGCTGCTCGCTAGTACAATTTCGCGCGTGCTCGCGAGGAAAATCTCGCGCGAACTTACCCACGGGGTCGTGAACGGGCGCGGCCATCTTGTTTCTCATTCATTGCTATGGTTCTGGGCATGCTTTCTGTATCCTCTCTGAATCTCTGCCATCCTTTGCTTGTTTGAAGTTTATTTGATCTATTTTACTTATTAATCTATCCCTCTATTTTTCTAGCTCTATATTTTTGTGTTTTCTGCTGTTTTTAGTTACTTTTAAACTACTTTTTTAAACTCTTTTCTTTTCTTCTTCACTATTCTATTTCTTCTTTATCACTTAACTTTATTTCTGCCCAGACCATGGTAAAGGGAGCCGGGAAGCACCCTGAGAAGGGGAAAGGTCCCGCACCCCGTGCCCGGCTCCCGTGCGGGCGTTTGAGGGGGGAGCAAGTGGTGCCACGGGAGATCTTTAGCGCGGAGGAGGTGGCCGCACTCATCTTCCACGTCCAGCGCCGCCTCCCCAAGACGATCCTGGGAGGCGGCAAGATCGCAACCGGCTATGGCATCCGGGAGCGCCGGAAGCGGTGGGAGAAGGTGTGCCGGGCCATGTTTAAGCTCTCTGGGGTCCGGCGCACATATAACCAGGCCACCCACCGCTGGACAGATGTCATGGACCGGGAGCGGGACTTGCTGGACGCGCTCGGCGTAGAGGTCCCCGGGCTTGGTGAGTAGTAGTAGCTATTCATCACTACTCTGTTTTATCTGGCTCTGTCATTTGCAAATCTTTGTTCTTTACCAAGAGCAATAATGCTGCCGATTACATTGTAGGTAAATTATATTTCAAAATCTTCTATGCATTTCAGGTGCACTGCTCTCCTTCTCAGTAGCCTTGCTTGCTACTATGCTTATTTGTTTTGTATTTTGTGTTCATTTCATTGGCCTGAGAAATTATGTATGAGTGTAGTGTAAAGATAAGAACTGCGTAATGCTAGACACTAAGGGTCATATTTTCAATTACCGGCGCATCCCTGCAAAGTAGCAGGGGTGCGGCAGTAATTGTGTGCCATGCCACCACCACCCATTGGCCCAAAATGTCACAGAAGCCTTACGCATCTGTGCCGTAAAGGCGGCGCATTGCTGGAGTTGCGTGCCAACGATGGCGCAGCTCCAGCAATGCTCTGGGGTACCCTATCTCCCCATTGCTGCATCAAGCCGTACGTCGGCTTCAAGCGCGCAGGGTTTGAGTCATGCATCATTGTCCTAAAAGTGACTGATTGACATCTTGTGGATTTCCCTCAGCCACTTTTAGGATTCGTTCCTGCGCAGGTACGCCCTCCCTTGCGCTGGAACGCCCCCTGATGGCGCAGGGCTTTACAACGTGATGCATATATACGCCGCACCAACACCATGGCGAGTCTTTTGTTCTGCCGCTGCGTCACAAAAGTCATGCAACAATGGAGGAAAATGAGCCGCAAGGGACTTCTAAATCAGCCCCAACAGACTGAAGTCCAGTCCTTCCTTTAGACACATGGCTATAAGAAGAAATAGTGGCGGTGGTCGGTGGATTGATAGTTTGAGTATTCACTGATCTGCAAGCAGGATGGACTTTGTCTGTCACTTCGCGTGCTGCGGACTGCTGCCTGCCAGGCCTAGGCAAACCTCTTTAGTAGTCTGTTTATTGAGTTACATAGGAACTTTCTAAGTCAACGGTCCGCAAATCAGGCAATACGAATAACGTAGTATACCACATGAGATAGATCCCGTGGAATAGTTGTCTATCTATTTGCTATTTCTCCAAAATATTTTGTTATTGTTCTTTTGAAATGTTTGATTTGGTTGACAAATCTCATCCATGTTTTCTGGTCTTTCTTTCTTTCATGTTGTACATCAGCTCCCCCCAAGGGCAAGAGGACACAGGAGGAGGGTGCTGTTCAGGAGGATGCAGGCCAGGATCGGGCAGGCGAGGGCTCCTTTGCTGGCCCCAGTAAGTTTAAATTTTAATAAAGAGTACCTATTTTTTCCTAGCGTTCCTCATTCGATTTTTTCTAAATCGTCTTTGATCTTCTTGTAGACTGGATATAAATTCTTATCCTGCCTCGAATATGACTCCATGTGGTATTACTAGATTATTCTTATTAGTCTGTCTGTGTAGCTAACTAAGATTGGACATTTGGCAATTCCATTGTACTCCCATTCTATTCAGCAATAGCTCTATGCACTGTCTCCTTACTGACTAGATAGTGTGGCAGAGTCATTTAGCTCCCGAAGTCACCGATGATTGATCCCCAATGATCTTTAGATTATCCTACGCAGGACAAGAGTACGGAGTCACAGTCAAGAAGTGTCAGAGGCACTCATGCTTGCAAAAATTCCAAAACCTTTAGCTCATCCACTCTAGTCTGGAGGACTAAAAACCACAGAGTCTATTTAAGTTTAATAGCTTTATTAAAGGTAAACACATTTATTAAAATCAACTTTGTCATAAAACTATTTAACTGAAAACGGAAAAGTGCTTAGTGCTGACGATTAATTGGACACATTTCTTGTGGTCGAGCCGAGCTCTCACCTGGTTTGAACTTGATCCTGGACTCGTGTTCTTAGAAGTCAAGCTTCTGTCTGTTAGGAGAAAAAGTGGTGCGTGTTAAAAATAAAAAGCAAGCATTCATCAGTTGTGCATAAAAGTGCAGCAAGACAACAGCCTTCCCTGGAAAAAGGGACATTTTTACTTTAGAGTAGACAGTCACAAATTATTACATTGTATTCTGTTTTTTTAACATTTCTTTATTACTCCTAGACCAAATATTATATAGTAGTGAGTGGTGTATTCTAACATTCTTAAATGTACTTTGTAGGTGGAACATCTGGTGGCGGGGCCAGCGCGGAGGTGGCGGTGTTGGGCGAGGACTCGGAGGACTCTGGGGAGGAAGCGGTGCAAGAGCCGGCGGACGGTCCGGTGGGGGTTCCCACGGTGGTGGCGGGAACAGGTAAGCTATATATTCCTTACTTATTGAGATTGAAGACTGCATAGTGTGCTTTCTGCACAGGTGTATTACAAATCAACCAGGTAGTAGCCTCCTCGAAATGTACTCCGACTTAGCTGTGAAGTTTTTGGTGAGAAGAATCCCAATAAGATCTTAGATGAACGTGATGGATGGGATGAACGAAAAGCGAAAGAAGGGTGTAAGTAAGTGGGATGCAAAATTTTATGATGGCTGGCAAAGAAGAACGATATGTGTTTGCTTGGCCCCCGAGGTGGCTGGGAAGGAAAGAATATGGTATGGTGCATGGCTGGGTCAATGATGAAGCAAGGATGGGTGGAAGGACAGCAGCCTGGGTGGGTGAAACAGAAACTGTATGTGTGCGTATACTTTGAATGAATGGATGCCTGGAGCATGGTATTCTCTGACTCTTAGATAGCACATGTGTATCTAGAGAGAGTAGATGGTCGCTGGATGAACTAAGTGTTACCTTGAAGAGCATGTACTACCGCACCCGCACGTCCGTTCCAGTGTAGGGAAGGCAAGGAAAAGAAATTGTAAATGTGTCCAATACTACCATGAATAGTAGCAGTACTTTGTACTGCAACTGCAAGCACAGCATATATCCGATTATTACGGTGGACACTCCGTACCTCTCTTAATAACTTTAGTTTAGTTGTAGTACGTCATTCATGTGTGGGTGTATCACTGTTCACTCAATATTAAGCAAAGCACCTAAAGTCATCCCATATGTCATCAAATACGTCCCATGTGAAGTGATAGATAATCAAATTATTTAGCTTCTTCATTTTCCTTTTCTAGTACTCATTTGCACTGTAGGGTGAAAGGTAAATTAATTAAGCAGTAGCCCTTGTAACAGAGTATTCTCAGTGCCACCCGTAATAGAAAAGTAATAGCTTCACCACCTGCATGTACTGGACCGGTACAGTAACGCCAGTGTGTCTCACTCATCATGGTGTGCAACTGTTTTTCTCGGGTGCAAGTTCACTGTGCTGCCATTCTGCCGGTTTGCATAAGATAACGTACCAAATTTTCCTAAACAAGAGAGAAGAAGAAGAATAAGACTGGGGTACTGTCATAGTCGACTGTAATGGAAGTCCATAGTGGTCGTAGAATTTGTTCATTAAACTACCACTAATGTTAGAGCAAGGATGCAGAAGTGGGAGGTTACATAGATACTGTCCTCAATAGTTATGTACTGTGCTTTCAATTTGCTACTTGTACTGTGACCCAACTTTCAGCTCATTCACTTTGTGTTATTAATGCTAAGGAGCATTGGTTACAGACTATGTCTTTCTTTCTTCATATAGTTGCTCCTTCCAAATCAACATCACGGAGGGAGCAGGCTCGAATGGCGAGGCAACGGAGGCTGGATGCCACTGTCGCCGAATATCGGCGGCTGGTGGCCCTGGAGGAGGAGGAGGACACGCAGTCGACCGGTGCAACCACCACAACATCCTCGACTGGGACAGCTGCATCCTCCTCCGTGACCCCACGGGCCGCCAGCATGCGCAGTGCTCCAGCGGTACGGAGCCGGGCTAAGAAAGCCAACCGCCACCGCCAAGCAGCAGAAAGACCAGCTGCCCCCCACAGGAGCTGCAAGGCACGCCAGCGCCGCCTAGGAGTCCGAATGTCCTACCTGGAGCAGGAGGTCCTTACGTACAAGAACTTGGTGGAGGGCCTCCGCTTCGACCTTGCCACCCTCCGCAAGTAGTATGATGCCCTGGCCGCAAAATTCACCAGCACCCTCCAGTAGTGGAGTGTCCCTTGCCCTTTTTTTAGAGACTTTTGGGGGGTGGGATTTGGGAGTTGGGTTCTTTTTGGGACTTTTCAAAGACAATCGTTGGGGTTAGGGAGGGTCTTGAGGGAGATTATTTTGTTAGGGCTACATAAATATACTTTTTTGAACTTTATCTGACCATACCTGTTTTTTACTGCTTTTCAGTCTGGTGGGTGGGGGACGGGAGTGTAACAGTAAGTTTGTTTTCCTGAACAGTCGTAGGACTTTAGTAGTACTACCGTCAATCTCTCGTCTAGTCCTAATACTCCATTATACTACCTCCCACCAAACGCTTATCTTACCTGTAATTTGTGTTAGAAATTAGGGCTAGGCCCAGGGCTGGCTCCACGTGAAATGGGGATTAACGTTGGCAATCCTGGGCGGGTGAAATTTCCTCATTGCGGTGGTACTAGTGGTGTGACACAGTGGCAGTTGCATGCCTATGGAAAAAAAAGAAAACGTTTCCTGGTTTGTCCTTACTGTAGCATTACAACAGTTACGGTACGATCGAGAATATAGCAGGTGACAGTACACTAGAACAGTGCCATAATGTAGCCTAACAAATGGTAAAGTATTTGCTTGCAAGTATAACTAGTACTTGCGTTGAATTTATTTGACATTGGCTCCTACTACTAGAAGAAATAGTACTGAAGCTGAGTAAGTCTAGAAGATATCCTCGTATTCCTTCGCCAGCCTGTTGCTATGACCTTATCCTCCCCAGCAAGTGTGTGGAATTATTGATGTCATTTTAGTCAGACATCAAGCAAAACAACACAGCCCGGGGGAAGAGGGTTAGGGTTTGGAAAATGGATGGGAATGGGGGTTTCTTTTTGGGTAGGTTTTGTGGAGAGAAGAAAAAAAATGCACAGCCTGGACAAACAATAATTGAAGATAAAGAAATCTTTTGGTACAAACTAAAGCTAAGCACATGCAGTCACACTCATAGAAGAAAACAATGGATACTGTATCTGTATTCTGTATGTTGTTGGAGTTGTCCTGTTGAATTTGGTAAGTAAGTTGCATGCAGCAAACAATTCCTCTTATTAGCGGCACTCCTCCATTCCAGCTGACGCTTCGTCCATCAATGTTGGTGACCACTGACAGAAGACACCCTGTCCACTGCCTGCCTGGCGGATGTTGACTGAAACCCGGCCTGTAATTATTGAACGGAAAACAGGAAGTGCTATTACAATACCACTGATAAATAAATAAAAGGTATGTACGCTGTGTGGTGCAAAAAGTCACACTTTGATTTCCCTAATAGACAGTACAATATTTTTGAAATTGCGTGCTCTGTCTGAGTCACCTTTTTAAGGATAAATAAGTATGGCCAAAATATTATAGCGGATCTTTCCCCTCAAAGTAGGTGTACTGTAAACTGTGTTTTAGAACACAATTTGACCTCCCCAGCAATGCTCCCACCAAGACCCTTACTAAAGCCAGTCGCAAAAATGTAGAAGACCCCCAATCAGATCTCCAAAAACGATGCCTAGCAGAAAAATGGTGACAAAACGTACTTTGAAAGTAACAGTAGGCTCAAATACACCCTTACCGACCGTGGATTGTATTCAAACCACTTGCAAGCAAGCAAAAGTATCCATAGCCAGCATCGCTCCAACAGTGCTCTAAAACACCAGAACTGCGTTGCAATAGAACCCCCCGAAACACATGCAATCCTGCTGCTAGGGCTAACCCTAACGAACCCTAACTTACAAAAAGTGCCAAAACTGGTGTTTCCTTAAGGTTTTTGTCCAAAACACTTCTATCCGGTATTAGACCTTCCCAGGAATGCCCCAGCCAAGACCCGCCAACCCACCCGCAAAAAAGCATGCGACAACCCCCCCAAACAGCGAAAAAGATAAATCTCATACTTACTATATCTCTCGGCCTTCGGTCCAAATGCGCTGTGCAGCTAGGTCATCATCATAACTCCTGTTTTCCACCACGGATTTCCTGAAAAGCAAATGCAATCAAGATTAGACTGTCGCAGCAGTGCTTCGACAGAGACCCCGGCCGCAACCCACCCACGAACAGCAGGAAGCCCCCCAAAACGCTACATTGAGCAAGATGTCAGAAGAAATAGCAAAAAAAACGCTTTTCCTTAAGGTTTTTGTCCAAAACACTTCTATCCGGTATTAGACCTTCCCAGGAATGCCCCAGCCAAGACCCGCCAACCCACCCGCAAAAAAGCACGCGACAACCCCCCCAAACAGCGAAAAAGATAAATCTCATACTTACTATATCTCTCGGCCTTCGGTCCAAACGCGCTGTGCAGCTAGGTCATCATCATGACTCCTGTTTTCCACCACGGATTTCCTGAAAAGCAAATGCAATCAAGATTAGACTGTCGCAGCAGTGCTTCGACAGAGACCCCGGCCGCAACCCACCCACGAACAGCAGGAAGCCCCCCAAAACGCTACATTGAGCAAGATGTCAGAAGAAATAGCAAAAAAAAACGCTTTTCCTTAAGGTTTTTGTCCAAAACACTTCTATCCGGTATTAGACCTTCCCAGGAATGCCCCAGCCAAGACCCGCCAACCCACCCGCAAAAAAGCACGCGACAACACCCCCAAACAGCAAAAAAGCTAAATCTCATACTTACAATATCTCTCGGCCTTCCGTCCAAACGCGCTGTGCAGCTAGGTCACCAATCATCATAACTCCTGTTTCCCTCCACGGATTTCCTGAAAAGCAAATGCAATCAAGATGAGACTGTCGCAGCAGTGCTCCCAGACCCCAAAACTCACCCACAAACACCTGGAACCCCGCCAAAGAGCACCTCAAAGGCAAGCAAGTCAGCAAAAACGGCAAGAAATTTCCACCTCATATTTGGTCCAAAACACTTTTATCCATTATTAGAGCTTGACAGCAATGGGCCCAAAGCCGTCAACTCACCCGCAAAGAAGTAGAACACCCCCACAAGTGCTGAGTCTTTCTTCATTGGGCGTAATCCAGCACTCTGCTTTGAGGGAAATCGCAGTCTGGAGGAGGAGGATAGAGGAGCATGTTCTTCTGAACTTGTGAACCTGAGGAATGTAGACTGCGGCACCTTCAAATCAATAAGCAAACAAGTGAAGACAGTTCTGCTGATGGGCTTGTTTTTGTGGTTACGTGATTAAAGTTTGAATTAAATTAACTGTGCAAAACAAAGAAAGACAGACACACAGGAATAAAAGTGAATAAGGACGAAAAAGAAAGTTATTGATTCATTGTCTCATTTTCAGGGCTCGCTGTCAGGGAATAAGAATAAGAGTTCGTCATCATACTCTGCGAATTCAGGCAGGATGAGGTCAGCGTCACCGAACAGAGAACAAATTCCCTCATCTACGTTGCTGTCCTCCTCGTCTTCATGCGGCGTGCTTTCTCGTACTTTGTAATCTGGTGGTATGAGGTGCTGATTCATCTTGATCATTGTTAGCCTCTCCACATTTTTGGGCGAGAGGCGGCTCCGTTTGGGAGTTACAATGCCACCAGCAGCACTGAAAACACGTTCAGAAGACACACTTGCGAGTGGGCAAGACAAGTAGTTTATAGCCAGGTTGGAGAGCTGTGGCCACAATTGTTTTTTGCCATGCCAATACTGCAATGGCTCATCATTAAGAAAGACCTCTGTTGAGTCATTCAGATAGTCCTGCACCATCGACTCAAGGTCATCAGCGGTTCCTCCACTTTGCTTACTTTTTGCTGTGCCTGTGACTTTTTTTCGAGAACCATACCCAAGCAAACTTAGCCAATCCTCTACAGCAGCCACTGTTACTGTTGTGTGTGGTGCAGATGATCCAGTTGCCGGTGTCTTTAACGGCTGGGAGGTCACTTGTGCCCCAGCCACAGGTGCAGAAGTGGATTCTTGTGACTAGGGATGGCCTGCTGATGCTGATGTACTGCCTTCTCCTTCAATAAACTGCCGTTCTTTTTCAAACCTCTTGGCTGACCAGGCTAGCCAATGTTTGTACTTTTGAACATCTTCATCAGTAAAAGGAAAGAATGCTTCGCCTGCCAGCGCCTTTTTGTAGCGTGGATCCAGAATAGTAGCACAAATGTAATGCTGTTCTGACTTGATCTTTTGAAGACGTTCATCACCACGTAGGCGCTCTAATAATTTCTCAGACAAAATAAAAGGGTCTTTTTTTTTTACATCTTTTTCAAACTCAGAAGACACCGCCATCAGTTGGTGCTCCAGCATGCACAACAATGGGATAGCTTTTCCCAAAGTACAGTCCTCCTGGCTGACTGCACGCGTGAAGAACTCAAAAGGACAAAGCATGTCTGTCAGGCTTTTAACTATGTCCCATTGCGCCGCAGCCATCCGCAGGTCCTCCTTCTGAGATGTACCCTCTGTTAAGAAATAGTGATCGAGTACCGTATACTGCTCATACAGACGCTCAAGCATGTAGAAGGTTGAGTTCCAACGTGTTGCCACCTCCTGGATGAGTGCTTTCACTGGCATTCGACGTTCAAGTAGCAGCCTCCTCAGATGCTTCCGGGCCTTAAAAGAATGGCTGAAATGGTTGCACATTTTGCGGCAGGTGGCCATTACCGCAAACGCCGCACTGTCTCTATCACTCAAGAATTTTTGAACTACCAGGTTGATACAGTGCGCCAAACACGGCACTCTGAAATAGCCACCCAGCGACATGGCCTTAACTACATTGGCGCCATTATCCGTGGAAACATAACCAATCTGGCGTTTTTTTGGGGATAGCATTTTCGAGACCTTTTTGTTAAACTCGTCCAAAATGTTTTCGGATGTGTGACTTTTCTCCAAGCCAAACATGGCTAGTGTTGCATGTTTCCGAGCAGCTTTGAAAACTTGGTCCGGGTCAACACCTGCGTTTAGCTTTGCTTTAACACCTGAAAAAGAGACCCAGTGTGCAGTGATGCACATGTAATCAGCGCCTGCGCCACTGGTCCACATGTCTGTTGTCAGATGTATTGTGTGAACAGCACTCTTCTGCAAAGCTGCCCCAATCGGCTCCAGCACATCTTCATGTAGTGCTGGAACCGCAACTCTGGCAAAATAGAACCGGCTAGGAACCTTCCATTTAGGGCAGAGCGTTGCCACTAATTCTAGAAAACCTACCGCTTCTACAAAAGAAAAAGGGAGAAGGTCCACAGCTAGCATTTTAGCCAGCTTAGTGTTATACAGACGCGTCAGTGGGTGGTTGCGTTCATATGGCACGTCTGAAGAAAACATGGTTCTAATGTTGCCCTGGACCAAGCATTTACGGGCTGATAATGACTTCGTTGACCCAATTTTGCTCGCTGGTGAACTTTTGTGCGTTGGTGTCTCACTCGCTCCAACACTCTTAGTGTGCCTCACATTGGGTGTGCTGCTGACAGGGGTACTGGGTGTAAGGGAAGTGTTTGACACGTCTTCTTCCTCCTCGTCATCATCAGATGCAACATCAACGTTTTCTTGAATTCGGGCTTCCTTGATCGCATCTAGGTGCGCAAACCATTGGACAGTGTGCTGTCTCCTAAGATGACCGCTCTGGCCTCCGGTACCATAGTTGGTACCTGACTTACCACGACTTACTGCAAGCTTACAAAGGGTACAAATGGCAAACTTTGGATTTTTTTGACAAACAGTAAAGAAGTCCCAAACTGGGGACTTGAAGTGTCTGTGGGGCCTGGAGAAGGCGGCGATACTGGTGGTGGTGGTCATGAAGCTAATGCCAGTTGAAGTGGAGGATCTGGATTGCCCAACTTTTGTACGTTGTGCACTTTCACCGCCACTAATTAAGGTCGAGGTGGATGGAGGTCCCTTCTTGCCAGAAAGAAATATGGAAGCGGGACGAGTTGGTGTACTACTTAACTCCAATGATTGTGGTGTTTCCACTGCCTCCTCATCGACAACATCATCATCATCACGCTCAGCAGCTCTTCGGGCTAGGGTCAAAATGTCTGTTTGCTGCATGCCCGCTGGGGCTGCAGTGACCTTTATGATGACTGGGTCGTCGTTGTCAGAGTCTTCATCAGCAGCAGTATCCGCCACTTCTTGTTGAGCCTCATCACACTCCATAACTCTGAGACTTTGGACGAGCTTCCTTTTACGCTTAACTACCTTTGTCAGATCATGGTGTGCCTCACTGTCAGACGGCAGTGGTGCTGGTTCCCAAGTTTGATCCATATCATCAGAAGGAGGTGTGCTTGAAGAAGATGTAGACACCACCCTTGATCTCTTCCTTGCTAGGGGTGTGGAAGACAATGAATGATCATCAGGAGGAGTGGCTTCCTCAAATGATACCTCGCCTTGATTGTCGATTTCCTGATGTGCCCCTACTTCGGGAGGAACAACTATTGTGGGCACTTGTGACCCTCCATGCACCTCTGCTTGCGCATCTCCTTGCGCTGCCTCTCCTTCCACATGTACTTGGGCTTGTACTTGCACATGTGATTGTTGTTGCGGCTGTGGTTGTTCAACACTCGTCAGATGAGCTACAACAACCTGTGTTGATTGAGGGACATTGCTGCTGCTTTCTTGCGATGAGCCAACATCACTGGTCGATGGTGATTGAACAAGTAGATTGGCTGCCTCTGCAGCACTCAAGGGCTTGGACTTAAGTTGGCGTGGTGGTGGTGGTGGCACTGAGCCCAATGGAGCGGGGGTGCTGCTGCCAGCTTGGTCCCCAGCAGATCCCGCTGCTGCTGCAGGCATACTTTTTTTTTTACTCCCAAAAAAAGGGGCGGACGGCACACCAGTCTCCTTGGTAACTTGCTTCTTCTGCTCCTTACTGGCACCTTTCTTGCTAGAGGAGCTACGGGTAACTTTTTTTGGGGCCATCTTCTTCAGAGCAGGTCAGAACAGCAGGCAGCAGTTGCACGAGTTGCAGAGTTGTCTGTGTCCAGACGTGACGTCGCGTGACGTTATGCTGCACACACACACCGCTGCAGGACTTCTTCCTGGCACTGGTGGTTCTCTTGAGTCTTGTGCACCTAAAAGCAATGGAAGACAGAGGAACATCAGTTCAGTTACACACCCCAAAAAATCGACAAAACACAGAAAAATCAGCACAATCCCATGCCATCCATGATGTTTACATTGAAGACACCCCACAGAAAGACTAGGGCCATGCAAGTATGCAACACTCACTACCCCTGGGCATAATGGATGAAAAGTAGGCAAAATAAGTGCAGGCCTCAGACACTGCCTCTCTTCAAAATGGCCCCTTACACCCCAAGCCAGTCCACATCAACAGTACACCCCAAAAAAACAGAAAAACAGCCAAAAATCACCACAATCCAATGCCATCCAGGATGTTTACATTAAAGAGAGTGAGACCACACTACATGCACACTCAGTCCATGCACCACTACCCCTGGGCAAAAGGCCCCACCAGCAGCCCCAAAAAAACGACAAAAAACAATAAAATCAGCACAATCCCAGCCCATTCATGGCCTCA
Source organism: Lissotriton helveticus (assembly GCF_964261635.1). NCBI lineage: Eukaryota > Metazoa > Chordata > Amphibia > Caudata > Salamandridae > Lissotriton > Lissotriton helveticus. The sequence continues at coordinate 1,374,001,684 of NC_136069.1, read as the reverse complement.
ATGGTGTTTAAATTCAAGAAGACACCCCTCAGAAACACTAGGCCCATGCAACACTCACTACCCCTGGGCATAATGGATGACAAGTAGGCAAAATAAGTGCAGGCCTCAGACACTGCCTCTCTTCAAAATGGCCCCATACACCCCAAGCACATGTTGCCTGTACCAGCCAGCACTCAAGATGGCCACCACCACCACCCACATGGCCAGTCCACATCAACAGTACAACCCCAAAAAACAGAAAACCAGCCAGAAATCACCACAATCCAATGTCATCCATGATGTTTACATTAAAGAGAGTGAGACCACACCACAGGCACACTCAGTCCATGCACCACTACCCCTTGGCAAAAGGCCCCACCAGCAGCCCCAAAAAAACGACAAAAACACAACATTCAGCACAATCCCAGCCCATCCATGGCCTCAATGGTGTTTAAATTCAAGAACACACCCCTCAGAAACACTAGGCCCATGCAACACTCACAACCCCTGGGCATAATGGATGAAAAGTAGGCAAAATAAGTGCAGGCCTCAGACACTGCCTCTCTTCAAAATGGCCCCTTACACCCCAAGCCAGTCCACATCAACAGTACACCCCAAAAAAACAGAAAAACAGCCAAAAATCACCACAATCCAATGCCATCCAGGATGTTTACATTAAAGAGAGTGAGACCACACTACAGGCACACTCAGTCCATGCATCACTACCCCTGGGCAAAAGGCCACAACAGCAGCCCCAAAAAAACGACAAAAACAACAAAAAACAGCACAATCCCAGCCCATCCATGGCCTCAATGGTGTTTAAATTCAAGAGGACACCCCACAGAAAGACTAGGCCCATGCAAGTCACCACCCCTGGGCAAAGGGCCCCACCAGCAGCCCCAAAAAAACGACAAAAACACAACATTCAGCACAATCCCAGCCCATCCATGGCCTCAATGGTGTTTAAATTCAAGAAGACACCCCTCAGAAAGACTAGGCCCATGCAACACTCACTACCCCTGGGCATAATGGATGAAAAGTAGGCAAAATAAGTGCAGGCCTCAGACACTGCCTCTCTTCAAAATGGCCCCTTACACCCCAAGCCAGTCCACATCAACAGTACACCCCAAAAAAACAGAAAAACAGCCAAAAATCACCACAATCCAATGCCATCCAGGATGTTTACATTAAAGAGAGTGAGACCACACTACATGCACACTCAGTCCATGCACCACTACCCCTGGGCAAAAGGCCCCACCAGCAGCCCCAAAAAAACGACAAAAAACAATAAAATCAGCACAATCCCAGCCCATTCATGGCCTCAATGGTGTTTAAATTCAAGAAGACACCCCTCAGAAACACTAGGCCCATGCAACACTCACTACCCCTGGGCATAATGGATGACAAGTAGGCAAAATAAGTGCAGGCCTCAGACACTGCCTCTCTTCAAAATGGCCCCATACACCCCAAGCACATGTTGCCTGTACCAGCCAGCACTCAAGATGGCCACCACCACCACCCACATGGCCAGTCCACATCAACAGTACACCCCCAAAAAACAGAAAACCAGCCAGAAATCACCACAATCCAATGCCATCCATGATGTTTACATTAAAGAGAGTGAGACCACACCACAGGCACACTCAGTCCATGCACCACTACCCCTTGGCAAAAGGCCCCACCAGCAGCCCCAAAAAAACGACAAAAACACAACATTCAGCACAATCCCAGCCCATCCATAGCCTCAATGGTGTTTAAATTCAAGAAGACACCCCTCAGAAAGACTAGGCCCATGCAACACTCACTACCCCTGGGCATAATGGATGAAAAGTAGGCAAAATAAGTGCAGGCCTCAGACACTGCCTCTCTTCAAAATGGCCCCTTACACCCCAAGCCAGTCCACATCAACAGTACACCCCAAACAAACAGAAAAACAGCCAAAAATCACCACAATCCAATGCCATCCAGGATGTTTACATTAAAGAGAGTGAGACCACACTACATGCACACTCAGTCCATGCACCACTACCCCTGGGCAAAAGGCCCCACCAGCAGCCCCAAAAAACGACAAAAAACAATAAAATCAGCACAATCCCAGCCCATCCATGGCCTCAATGGTGTTTAAATTCAAGAACACACCCCTCAGAAACACTAGGCCCATGCAACACTCACTACCCCTGGGCATAATGGATGAAAAGTAGGCAAAATAAGTGCAGGCCTCAGACACTGCCTCTCTTCAAAATGGCCCCTTACACCCCAAGCCAGTCCACATCAACAGTACACCCCAAAAAAACAGAAAAACAGCCAAAAATCACCACAATCCAATGCCATCCAGGATGTTTACATTAAAGAGAGTGAGACCACACTACAGGCACACTCAGTCCATGCACCACTACCCCTGGGCAAAAGGCCACAACAGCAGCCCCAAAAAAACGACAAAAACAACAAAAAACAGCACAATCCCAGCCCATCCATGGCCTCAATGGTGTTTAAATTCAAGAGGACACCCCACAGAAAGACTAGGCCCATGCAAGTCACCACCCCTGGGCAAAGGGCCCCACCAGCAGCCCCAAAAAAACGACAAAAACACAACATTCAGCACAATCCCAGCCCATCCATGGCCTCAATGGTGTTTAAATTCAAGAAGACACCCCTCAGAAAGACTAGGCCCATGCAACACTCACTACCCCTGGGCATAATGGATGAAAAGTAGGCAAAATAAGTGCAGGCCTCAGACACTGCCTCTCTTCAAAATGGCCCCTTACACCCCAAGCCAGTCCACATCAACAGTACACCCCAAAAAAACAGAAAAACAGCCAAAAATCACCACAATCCAATGCCATCCAGGATGTTTACATTAAAGAGAGTGAGACCACACTACATGCACACTCAGTCCATGCACCACTACCCCTGGGCAAAAGGCCCCACCAGCAGCCCCAAAAAAACGACAAAAAACAATAAAATCAGCACAATCCCAGCCCATCCATGGCCTCAATGGTGTTTAAATTCAAGAACACACCCCTCAGAAACACTAGGCCCATGCAACACTCACTACCCCTGGGCATAATGGATGAAAAGTAGGCAAAATAAGTGCAGGCCTCAGACACTGCCTCTCTTCAAAATGGCCCCTTACACCCCAAGCCAGTCCACATCAACAGTACACCCCAAAAAAACAGAAAAACAGCCAAAAATCACCACAATCCAATGCCATCCAGGATGTTTACATTAAAGAGAGTGAGACCACACTACAGGCACACTCAGTCCATGCACCACTACCCCTGGGCAAAAGGCCCCACCAGCAGCCCCAAAAAAACGACAAAAAACAATAAAATCAGCACAATCCCAGCCCATCCATGGCCTCAATGGTGTTTAAATTCAAGAAGACACCCCTCAGAAACACTAGGCCCATGCAACACTCACTACCCCTGGGCATAATGGATGACAAGTAGGCAAAATAAGTGCAGGCCTCAGACACTGCCTCTCTTCAAAATGGCCCCATACACCCCAAGCACATGTTGCCTGTACCAGCCAGCACTCAAGATGGCCACCACCACCACCCACATGGCCAGTCCACATCAACAGTACACCCCCAAAAAACAGAAAACCAGCCAGAAATCACCACAATCCAATGCCATCCATGATGTTTACATTAAAGAGAGTGAGACCACACCACAGGCACACTCAGTCCATGCACCACTACCCCTTGGCAAAAGGCCCCACCAGCAGCCCCAAAAAAATGACAAAAACACAACATTCAGCACAATCCCAGCCCATCCATGGCCTCAATGGTGTTTAAATTCAAGAACACACCCCTCAGAAACACTAGGCCCATGCAACACTCACAACCCCTGGGCATAATGGATGAAAAGTAGGCAAAATAAGTGCAGGCCTCAGACACTGCCTCTCTTCAAAATGGCCCCTTACACCCCAAGCCAGTCCACATCAACAGTACACCCCAAAAAAACAGAAAAACAGCCAAAAATCACCACAATCCAATGCCATCCAGGATGTTTACATTAAAGAGAGTGAGACCACACTACAGGCACACTCAGTCCATGCACCACTACCCCTGGGCAAAAGGCCCCACCAGCAGCCCCAAAAAAACGACAAAAAACAATAAAATCAGCACAATCCCAGCCCATCCATGGCCTCAATGGTGTTTAAATTCAAGAAGACACCCCTCAGAAACACTAGGCCCATGCAACACTCACTACCCCTGGGCATAATGGATGACAAGTAGGCAAAATAAGTGCAGGCCTCAGACACTGCCTCTCTTCAAAATGGCCCCATACACCCCAAGCACATGTTGCCTGTACCAGCCAGCACTCAAGATGGCCACCACCACCACCCACATGGCCAGTCCACATCAACAGTACACCCCCAAAAAACAGAAAACCAGCCAGAAATCACCACAATCCAATGCCATCCATGATGTTTACATTAAAGAGAGTGAGACCACACCACAGGCACACTCAGTCCATGCACCACTACCCCTTGGCAAAAGGCCCCACCAGCAGCCCCAAAAAAACGACAAAAACACAACATTCAGCACAATCCCAGCCCATCCATGGCCTCAATGGTGTTTAAATTCAAGAACACACCCCTCAGAAACACTAGGCCCATGCAACACTCACAACCCCTGGGCATAATGGATGAAAAGTAGGCAAAATAAGTGCAGGCCTCAGACACTGCCTCTCTTCAAAATGGCCCCTTACACCCCAAGCCAGTCCACATCAACAGTACACCCCAAAAAAACAGAAAAACAGCCAAAAATCACCACAATCCAATGCCATCCAGGATGTTTACATTAAAGAGAGTGAGACCACACTACAGGCACACTCAGTCCATGCACCACTACCCCTGGGCAAAAGGCCCCACCAGCAGCCCCAAAAAAACGACAAAAAACAATAAAATCAGCACAATCCCAGCCCATCCATGGCCTCAATGGTGTTTAAATTCAAGAAGACACCCCTCAGAAACACTAGGCCCATGCAACACTCACTACCCCTGGGCATAATGGATGACAAGTAGGCAAAATAAGTGCAGGCCTCAGACACTGCCTCTCTTCAAAATGGCCCCATACACCCCAAGCACATGTTGCCTGTACCAGCCAGCACTCAAGATGGCCACCACCACCACCCACATGGCCAGTCCACATCAACAGTACACCCCCAAAAAACAGAAAACCAGCCAGAAATCACCACAATCCAATGCCATCCATGATGTTTACATTAAAGAGAGTGAGACCACACCACAGGCACACTCAGTCCATGCACCACTACCCCTTGGCAAAAGGCCCCACCAGCAGCCCCCAAAAAACGACAAAAACACAACATTCAGCACAATCCCAGCCCATCCATAGCCTCAATGGTGTTTAAATTCAAGAAGACACCCCTCAGAAAGACTAGGCCCATGCAACACTCACTACCCCTGGGCATAATGGATGAAAAGTAGGCAAAATAAGTGCAGGCCTCAGACACTGCCTCTCTTCAAAATGGCCCCTTACACCCCAAGCCAGTCCACATCAACAGTACACCCCAAAAAAACAGAAAAACAGCCCAAAATCACCACAATCCAATGCCATCCAGGATGTTTACATTAAAGAGAGTGAGACCACACTACATGCACACTCAGTCCATGCACCACTACCCCTGGGCAAAAGGCCCCACCAGCAGCCCCAAAAAAACGACAAAAAACAATAAAATCAGCACAATCCCAGCCCATCCATGGCCTCAATGGTGTTTAAATTCAAGAACACACCCCTCAGAAACACTAGGCCCATGCAACACTCACTACCCCTGGGCATAATGGATGAAAAGTAGGCAAAATAAGTGCAGGCCTCAGACACTGCCTCTCTTCAAAATGGCCCCTTACACCCCAAGCCAGTCCACATCAACAGTACACCCCAAAAAAACAGAAAAACAGCCAAAAATCACCACAATCCAATGCCATCCAGGATGTTTACATTAAAGAGAGTGAGACCACACTACAGGCACACTCAGTCCATGCACCACTACCCCTGGGCAAAAGGCCACAACAGCAGCCCCAAAAAAACGACAAAAACAACAAAAAACAGCACAATCCCAGCCCATCCATGGCCTCAATGGTGTTTAAATTCAAGAGGACACCCCACAGAAAGACTAGGCCCATGCAAGTCACCACCCCTGGGCAAAGGGCCCCACCAGCAGCCCCAAAAAAACGACAAAAACACAACATTCAGCACAATCCCAGCCCATCCATGGCCTCAATGGTGTTTAAATTCAAGAAGACACCCCTCAGAAAGACTAGGCCCATGCAACACTCACTACCCCTGGGCATAATGGATGAAAAGTAGGCAAAATAAGTGCAGGCCTCAGACACTGCCTCTCTTCAAAATGGCCCCTTACACCCCAAGCCAGTCCACATCAACAGTACACCCCAAAAAAACAGAAAAACAGCCAAAAATCACCACAATCCAATGCCATCCAGGATGTTTACATTAAAGAGAGTGAGACCACACTACATGCACACTCAGTCCATGCACCACTACCCCTGGGCAAAAGGCCCCACCAGCAGCCCCAAAAAAACGACAGAAAACAATAAAATCAGCACAATCCCAGCCCATCCATGGCCTCAATGGTGTTTAAATTCAAGAACACACCCCCTCAGAAACACTAGGCCCATGCAACACTCACTACCCCTGGGCATAATGGATGAAAAGTAGGCAAAATAAGTGCAGGCCTCAGACACTGCCTCTCTTCAAAATGGCCCCTTACACCCCAAGCCAGTCCACATCAACAGTACACCCCAAAAAAACAGAAAAACAGCCAAAAATCACCACAATCCAATGCCATCCAGGATGTTTACATTAAAGAGAGTGAGACCACACTACAGGCACACTCAGTCCATGCACCACTACCCCTGGGCAAAAGGCCCCACCAGCAGCCCCAAAAAAACGACAAAAAACAATAAAATCAGCACAATCCCAGCCCATCCATGGCCTCAATGGTGTTTAAATTCAAGAAGACACCCCTCAGAAACACTAGGCCCATGCAACACTCACTACCCCTGGGCATAATGGATGACAAGTAGGCAAAATAAGTGCAGGCCTCAGACACTGCCTCTCTTCAAAATGGCCCCATACACCCCAAGCACATGTTGCCTGTACCAGCCAGCACTCAAGATGGCCACCACCACCACCCACATGGCCAGTCCACATCAACAGTACACCCCCAAAAAACAGAAAACCAGCCAGAAATCACCACAATCCAATGCCATCCATGATGTTTACATTAAAGAGAGTGAGACCACACCACAGGCACACTCAGTCCATGCACCACTACCCCTTGGCAAAAGGCCCCACCAGCAGCCCCAAAAAAACGACAAAAACACAACATTCAGCACAATCCCAGCCCATCCATGGCCTCAATGGTGTTTAAATTCAAGAACACACCCCTCAGAAACACTAGGCCCATGCAACACTCACAACCCCTGGGCATAATGGATGAAAAGTAGGCAAAATAAGTGCAGGCCTCAGACACTGCCTCTCTTCAAAATGGCCCCTTACACCCCAAGCCAGTCCACATCAACAGTACACCCCAAAAAAACAGAAAAACAGCCAAAAATCACCACAATCCAATGCCATCCAGGATGTTTACATTAAAGAGAGTGAGACCACACTACAGGCACACTCAGTCCATGCACCACTACCCCTGGGCAAAAGGCCACAACAGCAGCCCCCAAAAAACGACAAAAACAACAAAAAACAGCACAATCCCAGCCCATCCATGGCCTCAATGGTGTTTAAATTCAAGAGGACACCCCACAGAAAGACTAGGCCCATGCAAGTCACCACCCCTGGGCAAAGGGCCCCACCAGCAGCCCCAAAAAAACGACAAAAACACAACATTCAGCACAATCCCAGCCCATCCATGGCCTCAATGGTGTTTAAATTCAAGAAGACACCCCTCAGAAAGACTAGGCCCATGCAACACTCACTACCCCTGGGCATAATGGATGAAAAGTAGGCAAAATAAGTGCAGGCCTCAGACACTGCCTCTCTTCAAAATGGCCCCTTACACCCCAAGCCAGTCCACATCAACAGTACACCCCAAAAAAACAGAAAAACAGCCAAAAATCACCACAATCCAATGCCATCCAGGATGTTTACATTAAAGAGAGTGAGACCACACTACATGCACACTCAGTCCATGCACCACTACCCCTGGGCAAAAGGCCCCACCAGCAGCCCCAAAAAACAACAAAAAACAATAAAATCAGCACAATCCCAGCCCATCCATGGCCTCAATGGTGTTTAAATTCAAGAACACACCCCTCAGAAACACTAGGCCCATGCAACACTCACTACCCCTGGGCATAATGGATGAAAAGTAGGCAAAATAAGTGCAGGCCTCAGACACTGCCTCTCTTCAAAATGGCCCCTTACACCCCAAGCCAGTCCACATCAACAGTACACCCCAAAAAAACAGAAAAACAGCCAAAAATCACCACAATCCAATGCCATCCAGGATGTTTACATTAAAGAGAGTGAGACCACACTACAGGCACACTCAGTCCATGCACCACTACCCCTGGGCAAAAGGCCCCACCAGCAGCCCCAAAAAAACGACAAAAAACAATAAAATCAGCACAATCCCAGCCCATCCATGGCCTCAATGGTGTTTAAATTCAAGAAGACACCCCTCAGAAACACTAGGCCCATGCAACACTCACTACCCCTGGGCATAATGGATGACAAGTAGGCAAAATAAGTGCAGGCCTCAGACACTGCCTCTCTTCAAAATGGCCCCATACACCCCAAGCACATGTTGCCTGTACCAGCCAGCACTCAAGATGGCCACCACCACCACCCACATGGCCAGTCCACATCAACAGTACACCCCCAAAAAACAGAAAACCAGCCAGAAATCACCACAATCCAATGTCATCCATGATGTTTACATTAAAGAGAGTGAGACCACACCACAGGCACACTCAGTCCATGCACCACTACCCCTTGGCAAAAGGCCCCACCAGCAGCCCCAAAAAAACGACAAAAACACAACATTCAGCACAATCCCAGCCCATCCATGGCCTCAATGGTGTTTAAATTCAAGAACACACCCCTCAGAAACACTATGCCCATGCAACACTCACAACCCCTGGGCATAATGGATGAAAAGTAGGCAAAATAAGTGCAGGCCTCAGACACTGCCTCTCTTCAAAATGGCCCCTTACACCCCAAGCCAGTCCACATCAACAGTACACCCCAAAAAAACAGAAAAACAGCCAAAAATCACCACAATCCAATGCCATCCAGGATGTTTACATTAAAGAGAGTGAGACCACACTACAGGCACACTCAGTCCATGCACCACTACCCCTGGGCAAAAGGCCACAAAAGCAGCCCCAAAAAAACGACAAAAACTACAAAAAACAGCACAATCCCAGCCCATCCATGGCCTCAATGGTGTTTAAATTCAAGAGGACACCCCACAGAAAGACTAGGCCCATGCAAGTCACCACCCCTGGGCAAAGGGCCCCACCAGCAGCCCCAAAAAAACGACAAAAACACAACATTCAGCACAATCCCAGCCCATCCATGGCCTCAATGGTGTTTAAATTCAAGAAGACACCCCTCAGAAAGACTAGGCCCATGCAACACTCACTACCCCTGGGCATAATGGATGAAAAGTAGGCAAAATAAGTGCAGGCCTCAGACACTGCCTCTCTTCAAAATGGCCCCTTACACCCCAAGCCAGTCCACATCAACAGTACACCCCAAAAAAACAGAAAAACAGCCAAAAATCACCACAATCCAATGCCATCCAGGATGTTTACATTAAAGAGAGTGAGACCACACTACATGCACACTCAGTCCATGCACCACTACCCCTGGGCAAAAGGCCCCACCTGCAGCCCCAAAAAAACGACAAAAAACAATAAAATCAGCACAATCCCAGCCCATTCATGGCCTCAATGGTGTTTAAATTCAAGAAGACACCCCTCAGAAACACTAGGCCCATGCAACACTCACTACCCCTGGGCATAATGGATGACAAGTAGGCAAAATAAGTGCAGGCCTCAGACACTGCCTCTCTTCAAAATGGCCCCATACACCCCAAGCACATGTTGCCTGTACCAGCCAGCACTCAAGATGGCCACCACCACCACCCACATGGCCAGTCCACATCAACAGTACACCCCCAAAAAACAGAAAACCAGCCAGAAATCACCACAATCCAATGCCATCCATGATGTTTACATTAAAGAGAGTGAGACCACACCACAGGCACACTCAGTCCATGCACCACTACCCCTTGGCAAAAGGCCCCACCAGCAGCCCCAAAAAAACGACAAAAACACAACATTCAGCACAATCCCAGCCCATCCATAGCCTCAATGGTGTTTAAATTCAAGAAGACACCCCTCAGAAAGACTAGGCCCATGCAACACTCACTACCCCTGGGCATAATGGATGAAAAGTAGGCAAAATAAGTGCAGGCCTCAGACACTGCCTCTCTTCAAAATGGCCCCTTACACCCCAAGCCAGTCCACATCAACAGTACACCCCAAAAAAACAGAAAAACAGCCAAAAATCACCACAATCCAATGCCATCCAGGATGTTTACATTAAAGAGAGTGAGACCACACTACATGCACACTCAGTCCATGCACCACTACCCCTGGGCAAAAGGCCCCACCAGCAGCCCCAAAAAACGACAAAAAACAATAAAATCAGCACAATCCCAGCCCATCCATGGCCTCAATGGTGTTTAAATTCAAGAACACACCCCTCAGAAACACTAGGCCCATGCAACACTCACTACCCCTGGGCATAATGGATGAAAAGTAGGCAAAATAAGTGCAGGCCTCAGACACTGCCTCTCTTCAAAATGGCCCCTTACACCCCAAGCCAGTCCACATCAACAGTACACCCCAAAAAAACAGAAAGACAGCCAAAAATCACCACAATCCAATGCCATCCAGGATGTTTACATTAAAGAGAGTGAGACCACACTACAGGCACACTCAGTCCATGCACCACTACCCCTGGGCAAAAGGCCACAACAGCAGCCCCAAAAAAACGACAAAAACAACAAAAAACAGCACAATCCCAGCCCATCCATGGCCTCAATGGTGTTTAAATTCAAGAGGACACCCCACAGAAAGACTAGGCCCATGCAAGTCACCACCCCTGGGCAAAGGGCCCCACCAGCAGCCCCAAAAAAACGACAAAAACACAACATTCAGCACAATCCCAGCCCATCCATGGCCTCAATGGTGTTTAAATTCAAGAAGACACCCCTCAGAAAGACTAGGCCCATGCAACACTCACTACCCCTGGGCATAATGGATGAAAAGTAGGCAAAATAAGTGCAGGCCTCAGACACTGCCTCTCTTCAAAATGGCCCCTTACACCCCAAGCCAGTCCACATCAACAGTACACCCCAAAAAAACAGAAAAACAGCCAAAAATCACCACAATCCAATGCCATCCAGGATGTTTACATTAAAGAGAGTGAGACCACACTACATGCACACTCAGTCCATGCACCACTACCCCTGGGCAAAAGGCCCCACCAGCAGCCCCAAAAAAACGACAAAAAACAATAAAATCAGCACAATCCCAGCCCATCCATGGCCTCAATGGTGTTTAAATTCAAGAACACACCCCTCAGAAACACTAGGCCCATGCAACACTCACTACCCCTGGGCATAATGGATGAAAAGTAGGCAAAATAAGTGCAGGCCTCAGACACTGCCTCTCTTCAAAATGGCCCCTTACACCCCAAGCCAGTCCACATCAACAGTACACCCCAAAAAAACAGAAAAACAGCCAAAAATCACCACAATCCAATGCCATCCAGGATGTTTACATTAAAGAGAGTGAGACCACACTACAGGCACACTCAGTCCATGCACCACTACCCCTGGGCAAAAGGCCCCACCAGCAGCCCCAAAAAAACGACAAAAAACAATAAAATCAGCACAATCCCAGCCCATCCATGGCCTCAATGGTGTTTAAATTCAAGAAGACACCCCTCAGAAACACTAGGCCCATGCAACACTCACTACCCCTGGGCATAATGGATGACAAGTAGGCAAAATAAGTGCAGGCCTCAGACACTGCCTCTCTTCAAAATGGCCCCATACACCCCAAGCACATGTTGCCTGTACCAGCCAGCACTCAAGATGGCCACCACCACCACCCACATGGCCAGTCCACATCAACAGTACACCCCCAAAAAACAGAAAACCAGCCAGAAATCACCACAATCCAATGCCATCCATGATGTTTACATTAAAGAGAGTGAGACCACACCACAGGCACACTCAGTCCATGCACCACTACCCCTTGGCAAAAGGCCCCACCAGCAGCCCCAAAAAAATGACAAAAACACAACATTCAGCACAATCCCAGCCCATCCATGGCCTCAATGGTGTTTAAATTCAAGAACACACCCCTCAGAAACACTAGGCCCATGCAACACTCACAACCCCTGGGCATAATGGATGAAAAGTAGGCAAAATAAGTGCAGGCCTCAGACACTGCCTCTCTTCAAAATGGCCCCTTACACCCCAAGCCAGTCCACATCAACAGTACACCCCAAAAAAACAGAAAAACAGCCAAAAATCACCACAATCCAATGCCATCCAGGATGTTTACATTAAAGAGAGTGAGACCACACTACAGGCACACTCAGTCCATGCACCACTACCCCTGGGCAAAAGGCCCCACCAGCAGCCCCAAAAAAACGACAAAAAACAATAAAATCAGCACAATCCCAGCCCATCCATGGCCTCAATGGTGTTTAAATTCAAGAAGACACCCCTCAGAAACACTAGGCCCATGCAACACTCACTACCCCTGGGCATAATGGATGACAAGTAGGCAAAATAAGTGCAGGCCTCAGACACTGCCTCTCTTCAAAATGGCCCCATACACCCCAAGCACATGTTGCCTGTACCAGCCAGCACTCAAGATGGCCACCACCACCACCCACATGGCCAGTCCACATCAACAGTACACCCCCAAAAAACAGAAAACCAGCCAGAAATCACCACAATCCAATGCCATCCATGATGTTTACATTAAAGAGAGTGAGACCACACCACAGGCACACTCAGTCCATGCACCACTACCCCTTGGCAAAAGGCCCCACCAGCAGCCCCAAAAAAACGACAAAAACACAACATTCAGCACAATCCCAGCCCATCCATGGCCTCAATGGTGTTTAAATTCAAGAACACACCCCTCAGAAACACTAGGCCCATGCAACACTCACAACCCCTGGGCATAATGGATGAAAAGTAGGCAAAATAAGTGCAGGCCTCAGACACTGCCTCTCTTCAAAATGGCCCCTTACACCCCAAGCCAGTCCACATCAACAGTACACCCCAAAAAAACAGAAAAACAGCCAAAAATCACCACAATCCAATGCCATCCAGGATGTTTACATTAAAGAGAGTGAGACCACACTACAGGCACACTCAGTCCATGCACCACTATCCCTGGGCAAAAGGCCCCACCAGCAGCCCCAAAAAAACGACAAAAAACAATAAAATCAGCACAATCCCAGCCCATCCATGGCCTCAATGGTGTTTAAATTCAAGAAGACACCCCTCAGAAACACTAGGCCCATGCAACACTCACTACCCCTGGGCATAATGGATGACAAGTAGGCAAAATAAGTGCAGGCCTCAGACACTGCCTCTCTTCAAAATGGCCCCATACACCCCAAGCACATGTTGCCTGTACCAGCCAGCACTCAAGATGGCCACCACCACCACCCACATGGCCAGTCCACATCAACAGTACACCCCCAAAAAACAGAAAACCAGCCAGAAATCACCACAATCCAATGCCATCCATGATGTTTACATTAAAGAGAGTGAGACCACACCACAGGCACACTCAGTCCATGCACCACTACCCCTTGGCAAAAGGCCCCACCAGCAGCCCCCAAAAAACGACAAAAACACAACATTCAGCACAATCCCAGCCCATCCATAGCCTCAATGGTGTTTAAATTCAAGAAGACACCCCTCAGAAAGACTAGGCCCATGCAACACTCACTACCCCTGGGCATAATGGATGAAAAGTAGGCAAAATAAGTGCAGGCCTCAGACACTGCCTCTCTTCAAAATGGCCCCTTACACCCCAAGCCAGTCCACATCAACAGTACACCCCAAAAAAACAGAAAAACAGCCAAAAATCACCACAATCCAATGCCATCCAGGATGTTTACATTAAAGAGAGTGAGACCACACTACATGCACACTCAGTCCATGCACCACTACCCCTGGGCAAAAGGCCCCACCAGCAGCCCCAAAAAAACGACAAAAAACAATAAAATCAGCACAATCCCAGCCCATCCATGGCCTCAATGGTGTTTAAATTCAAGAACACACCCCTCAGAAACACTAGGCCCATGCAACACTCACTACCCCTGGGCATAATGGATGAAAAGTAGGCAAAATAAGTGCAGGCCTCAGACACTGCCTCTCTTCAAAATGGCCCCTTACACCCCAAGCCAGTCCACATCAACAGTACACCCCAAAAAAACAGAAAAACAGCCAAAAATCACCACAATCCAATGCCATCCAGGATGTTTACATTAAAGAGAGTGAGACCACACTACAGGCACACTCAGTCCATGCACCACTACCCCTGGGCAAAAGGCCACAACAGCAGCCCCAAAAAAACGACAAAAACAACAAAAAACAGCACAATCCCAGCCCATCCATGGCCTCAATGGTGTTTAAATTCAAGAGGACACCCCACAGAAAGACTAGGCCCATGCAAGTCACCACCCCTGGGCAAAGGGCCCCACCAGCAGCCCCAAAAAAACGACAAAAACACAACATTCAGCACAATCCCAGCCCATCCATGGCCTCAATGGTGTTTAAATTCAAGAAGACACCCCTCAGAAAGACTAGGCCCATGCAACACTCACTACCCCTGGGCATAATGGATGAAAAGTAGGCAAAATAAGTGCAGGCCTCAGACACTGCCTCTCTTCAAAATGGCCCCTTACACCCCAAGCCAGTCCACATCAACAGTACACCCCAAAAAAACAGAAAAACAGCCAAAAATCACCACAATCCAATGCCATCCAGGATGTTTACATTAAAGAGAGTGAGACCACACTACATGCACACTCAGTCCATGCACCACTACCCCTGGGCAAAAGGCCCCACCAGCAGCCCCAAAAAAACGACAAAAAACAATAAAATCAGCACAATCCCAGCCCATCCATGGCCTCAATGGTGTTTAAATTCAAGAACACACCCCCTCAGAAACACTAGGCCCATGCAACACTCACTATCCCTGGGCATAATGGATGAAAAGTAGGCAAAATAAGTGCAGGCCTCAGACACTGCCTCTCTTCAAAATGGCCCCTTACACCCCAAGCCAGTCCACATCAACAGTACACCCCAAAAAAACAGAAAAACAGCCAAAAATCACCACAATCCAATGCCATCCAGGATGTTTACATTAAAGAGAGTGAGACCACACTACAGGCACACTCAGTCCATGCACCACTACCCCTGGGCAAAAGGCCCCACCAGCAGCCCCAAAAAAACGACAAAAAACAATAAAATCAGCACAATCCCAGCCCATCCATGGCCTCAATGGTGTTTAAATTCAAGAAGACACCCCTCAGAAACACTAGGCCCATGCAACACTCACTACCCCTGGGCATAATGGATGACAAGTAGGCAAAATAAGTGCAGGCCTCAGACACTGCCTCTCTTCAAAATGGCCCCATACACCCCAAGCACATGTTGCCTGTACCAGCCAGCACTCAAGATGGCCACCACCACCACCCACATGGCCAGTCCACATCAACAGTACACCCCCAAAAAACAGAAAACCAGCCAGAAATCACCACAATCCAATGCCATCCATGATGTTTACATTAAAGAGAGTGAGACCACACCACAGGCACACTCAGTCCATGCACCACTACCCCTTGGCAAAAGGCCCCACCAGCAGCCCCAAAAAAACGACAAAAACACAACATTCAGCACAATCCCAGCCCATCCATGGCCTCAATGGTGTTTAAATTCAAGAACACACCCCTCAGAAACACTAGGCCCATGCAACACTCACAACCCCTGGGCATAATGGATGAAAAGTAGGCAAAATAAGTGCAGGCCTCAGACACTGCCTCTCTTCAAAATGGCCCCTTACACCCAAAGCCAGTCCACATCAACAGTACACCCCAAAAAAACAGAAAAACAGCCAAAAATCACCACAATCCAATGCCATCCAGGATGTTTACATTAAAGAGAGTGAGACCACACTACAGGCACACTCAGTCCATGCACCACTACCCCTGGGCAAAAGGCCACAACAGCAGCCCCCAAAAAACGACAAAAACAACAAAAAACAGCACAATCCCAGCCCATCCATGGCCTCAATGGTGTTTAAATTCAAGAGGACACCCCACAGAAAGACTAGGCCCATGCAAGTCACCACCCCTGGGCAAAGGGCCCCACCAGCAGCCCCAAAAAAACGACAAAAACACAACATTCAGCACAATCCCAGCCCATCCATGGCCTCAATGGTGTTTAAATTCAAGAAGACACCCCTCAGAAAGACTAGGCCCATGCAACACTCACTACCCCTGGGCATAATGGATGAAAAGTAGGCAAAATAAGTGCAGGCCTCAGACACTGCCTCTCTTCAAAATGGCCCCTTACACCCCAAGCCAGTCCACATCAACAGTACACCCCAAAAAAACAGAAAAACAGCCAAAAATCACCACAATCCAATGCCATCCAGGATGTTTACATTAAAGAGAGTGAGACCACACTACATGCACACTCAGTCCATGCACCACTACCCCTGGGCAAAAGGCCCCACCAGCAGCCCCAAAAAACAACAAAAAACAATAAAATCAGCACAATCCCAGCCCATCCATGGCCTCAATGGTGTTTAAATTCAAGAACACACCCCTCAGAAACACTAGGCCCATGCAACACTCACTACCCCTGGGCATAATGGATGAAAAGTAGGCAAAATAAGTGCAGGCCTCAGACACTGCCTCTCTTCAAAATGGCCCCTTACACCCCAAGCCAGTCCACATCAACAGTACACCCCAAAAAAACAGAAAAACAGCCAAAAATCACCACAATCCAATGCCATCCAGGATGTTTACATTAAAGAGAGTGAGACCACACTACAGGCACACTCAGTCCATGCACCACTACCCCTGGGCAAAAGGCCCCACCAGCAGCCCCAAAAAAACGACAAAAAACAATAAAATCAGCACAATCCCAGCCCATCCATGGCCTCAATGGTGTTTAAATTCAAGAAGACACCCCTCAGAAACACTAGGCCCATGCAACACTCACTACCCCTGGGCATAATGGATGACAAGTAGGCAAAATAAGTGCAGGCCTCAGACACTGCCTCTCTTCAAAATGGCCCCATACACCCCAAGCACATGTTGCCTGTACCAGCCAGCACTCAAGATGGCCACCACCACCACCCACATGGCCAGTCCACATCAACAGTACACCCCCAAAAAACAGAAAACCAGCCAGAAATCACCACAATCCAATGCCATCCATGATGTTTACATTAAAGAGAGTGAGACCACACCACAGGCACACTCAGTCCATGCACCACTACCCCTTGGCAAAAGGCCCCACCAGCAGCCCCAAAAAAACGACAAAAACACAACATTCAGCACAATCCCAGCCCATCCATGGCCTCAATGGTGTTTAAATTCAAGAAGACACCCCTCAGAAAGTCTAGGCCCATGCAACACTCACTACCCCTGGGCATAATGGATGAAAAGTAGGCAAAATAAGTGCAGGCCTCAGACACTGCCTCTCTTCAAAATGGCCCCTTACACCCCAAGCCAGTCCACATCAACAGTACACCCCAAAAAAACAGAAAAACAGCCAAAAATCACCACAATCCAATGCCATCCAGGATGTTTACATTAAAGAGAGTGAGACCACACTACATGCACACTCAGTCCATGCACCACTACCCCTGGGCAAAAGGCCCCACCAGCAGCCCCAAAAAAACGACAAAAAACAATAAAATCAGCACAATCCCAGCCCATCCATGGCCTCAATGGTGTTTAAATTCAAGAACACACCCCTCAGAAACACTAGGCCCATGCAACACTCACTACCCCTGGGCATAATGGATGAAAAGTAGGCAAAATAAGTGCAGGCCTCAGACACTGCCTCTCTTGAAAATGGCCCCTTACACCCCAAGCCAGTCCACATCAACAGTACAACCCAAAAAAACAGAAAAACAGCCAAAAATCACCACAATCCAATGCCATCCAGGATGTTTACATTAAAGAGAGTGAGACCACACTACAGGCACACTCAGTCCATGCACCACTACCCCTGGGCAAAAGGCCACAACAGCAGCCCAAAAAAAACGACAAAAACAACAAAAAACAGCACAATCCCAGCCCATCCATGGCCTCAATGGTGTTTAAATTCAAGAGGACACCCCACAGAAAGACTAGGCCCATGCAAGTCACCACCCCTGGGCAAAGGGCCCCACCAGCAGCCCCAAAAAAACGACAAAAAACAATAAAATCAGCACAATCCCAGCCCATCCATGGCCTCAATGGTGTTTAAATTCAAGAAGACACCCCTCAGAAACACTAGGCCCATGCAACACTCACTACCCCTGGGCATAATGGATGAAAAGTAGGCAAAGTAAGTGCAGGCCTCAGACACTGCCTCTCTTCAAAATGGCCCCTTACACCCCAAGCACATGTTGGCTGTACCAGCCAACACTCAAGATGGCCACCACCACCACCCACATGGCCAGTCCACATCAACAGTACACCCCCAAAAAACAGAAAACCAGCCAGAAATCACCACAATCCAATGCCATCCATGATGTTTACATTAAAGGGAGTGAGACCACAACACAGGCACACTCAGTCCATGCACCACCACCCCTGGGCAAAAGGCCACACCAGCAGCCCCAAAAAAACGACAAAAAACAATAAAATCAGCACAATCCCAGCCCATCCATGGCCTCAATGATGTTTAAATTCAAGAAGACACCCCACAGAAAGACTAGGCCCATGCAACACTCACCACCCCTGGGCAAAGGGCCACACCAGCAGGCCCAAAAAAACGACAAAAATCAGCACAATCCCAGCCCATCCATGGCCTCAATGGTGTTTAAATTCAACAAAACAGTTGTATCATGCACCCCTAACCAACCCTGGTCCTACTGGATACTGTGGCTACCCACAATATAATTTATTTAATGCTCTGAAAAAGTTCCAAAATTGTACTTGCAGCAACTGTAATGCCCCAAACAAACTTACTTGTGAAAGTTGATTTCTAATCCAAAAGTGATCCCAAAGACAGTCAAAAAGGCCTCAAATCCAAATATCCAGCAGCACCCACAAAAAGTAATCCTTCCAGCTCCAGATCCAAATGAAAGTGACCAGGAGATGGACAAAGCACTGGGAGGAGCCTGCTGGACAGGAACAGGAAGTTGGAGACTGTGGGGCACTTCCTTCCTCCCCCCCCCCCAAAATGGACTCCTTGCAAAAAAAAAGGCCATGCAAATGTCAACCTGAGGAGTGATTCTGATAAAAACCATAATTTTCTGAAGGTTTATCCTGTTTGCTGGTGATTTTCTTGTGCAGAATTGCAAAATCTCTATTTCGCGAATGCGAGATTGTTCCTTTCCGCCGCAACTACGTGTTCGCAATTGCGAACTCTCGCGAGGTGTGCTGTGCAAGGTGGCAAGCCACGATTACGTATTCGCGGGCGCCAAACTCCCGCGGGATCACGCAGCAAGATCTAAAATGGCGCGGCACTAGAAAAATATGATCGAGAAAAACAACTCGGCAAACGCTTAATGACGGAAAGTGAACGCCGTGCACCACGCCGCGCGCCGCAACCAAGCAAAAAATCCGCCGCGAGCGGATTCACGGATTTTCGACAAATTCGCGAGAGTTCACAGATTGCGAATTTGCCGAAAATCCGAAAAATCCGCGAGCGGAGCGGATTTTACGCCCATGCTTAATGACGATCTGCATGTGACCTTGATCTCCCTGAAGACTGGGATGGGGGCCTTGGAGTTTGTCCACCCAGTCTGATGCTTGAGCTGGCTTACAAAAAAATGCACCTATCACTGATGTAGCACCCGGAGGTTTGCCGGGAACTATAGCATATATTTTGATCACAGAGCCTCCCTTTGACTGCTAGAAAAGTTTGTTGGTGCTGTTGTAGCTTCAGGGTGTAGTTCGGGAACACATAGATTGGGTAGCCCTCGAAGTTCAGTGGGCTCTTCACTCGCACACTCTGCAGTATTGCATCCTTATCTCTGTAATTAAACATCTGAGCGATAATGGCCCTTTTTGGCTGTGTCCGTGCTCTATGTGTTATTTCCACTGTGAAGATTTTTGATAATGGCTGTGGGTGCATGATCTGACTGATCCACTCCTCGAGGAACAGCTACGTCGACTGCCCTTCTGCCTTTTCATGAAACCCCACAAAGTGGAGGTTGTTCCTCCAAGACCGGCCCTCCACATCTTTGACTCGATCTTCCTGGTGGATAGTCATCTTTCGTAGGGAGGACACAGTTTTGAGAAGAGTTGCCACCTCTGATTGCAGGTCCGCCACATCTCCCTTTGCAGTGGTCACTCGGTCCACTATCCACAACAGCTTCACCCACAACAAGGAGACATCGATGGCCACATAGTCTATTTTAGTAACTAGCTCGGTGTGCTCTGAATTGCCACCATAAGGTCAGATAATGTGGGCTCCTTTGGTTGGACTGTCACAGATGAGTGCTCGACAGAGTCACTATGCACCTCACCTTCGCTTCCTGCCAGTGCAACAACCTGGGTATAATTGTCAATTTTGTTTGATTGTGTAGTCTTGGTAGACTTACCTTTCCCTATGGTACCCCTGTCGTCGGGCACATGCAGGGCTTGCCTGTATACTGTACAATTCACCAGTCCAGCAGCAGTCAGTATTAGTACACCCCCTGGACCAGGCAATGTACCGCTCCTGATTCAGAAGTCTCCTCGCCTCATTGCTTGCCTCCAAGCATCTCCACAGGTCTCAGGTGATCTGGCAATGGAAAGGTGCATGGGTTCCCCAACATCTGCAAGTGGGTTAGGTGGTGGTAAGCAGCCACAGTCAGGCCTGGTATACCGCAGTGCAGCCACCACAATGCTAGAGCCCCGTTAGCTCATACTGCACACTGTAGGCTGAAGGCCCTGCTCTCTAGTTCCCAAGCAGCGGGGGCACTGTACTCAGACCCAGGGACATCTGACGGCCCTCAAACAAGCTTCCGCCTCACTATGTCAGCAGCAGTCCCTCACCAGGCCCACATTGTCAAGGAATCGGCACAGCACTCCCAGCCCCCACCACATACCTTCCGCCTCGCAGGACCCCCGACCAGATGGTGGGATGCGTTTTCAGCCTGCACTCTTAGGCGTTGGTTCAAGGATCAGGTGATCCTCCACTGCTCCCCAGGTGCAGGCTGCCATCTCACCCCTGTCCGGAACTGCAAGGCTCCAAGCAGGGGCCCTCTGCCCAATCGACTGTTGAGAAGAAGGCGTGATAGAAGCTAAAGACTGGCGCAGGTTTGAAAAGGCACTGAACAGGGAATTGCCAAGTCTTCAAACTATGAAGTTACAGAAATATAAACAATGGCAGAGTAAACAAGGAAATGATAGACAAACTCTCATAAATGACAGGACCTGTATCTGACACATCCACCCACCTGACCAGGGAATTCACCACGCAGCCTCTGCTGCTGCCATGAGGGGAATGGCTGCTCCTACACGTCTTCCTTGGCCGTGAGGGGAATGGCGCAATGAACTACATTCCCCAGAGGCCCCTGTACTCCCCCGAGACTCTCATCGTGCCGGGGGGCATGTTAAAATCATAGCGGTCCTCCCGCAGCGCGAGATATGAGCGGGCGTGCCCGGGCCTCCCTTCAGAGGCCAAAGGAGGCCGGGCAGGACCATGCCATTTTCAACTCCTATTCCGGAGGACATATAGTCAAACATCGCGCCTAAGAAAATGTACTGTCTGGCTGGTGGGGTTTACTCATCAACCTGATCAATCCAATTCACTTTAATTGAATCTACCAACGTTATTGATCAGTTTATTGTTTGGTGTCAGGGGAGGAATAAGTCATGGCCAAATCTAGAGCAGTTCATGGGGTGGTAGGTACGTTGGATGCCTTCCTAATAAGAGCAGAATCGGTACTCATACATGAAATAGAGCTAACTGAATGTAGACTGTCCCTGTCTATGGATCCCTCTACTTTACTGATACAGGCATTTAATCGCCCTGGCATTCTGGAGCTGCCTGCAGGCCAGGACGACTGCCAATCTCATCCACAAGGCAGTGGGTTGCTTTCACAAAGCATTATACCAGAGTATGTTACGCCACAAATATTTAGAGAAGTCAGGCCAAAAATCATAACTTGAGGCCAGTTATTAAAAAATAAGGGGGGGCGGGACTAAGGCCCCACAGCCAAGGAAAAAAAGGGGCAGGTAGTAACTAAACATCTTAAATCGACCGATGTACTCCCTAGGTTAGATATTGATCAGTGTGAGCACGTAGACAATGACCATAATTTGGAAGCCGATAGGTCCATATCGCAAGTAGAGATGACCTCCATAATAACCGCGCCATCAGTAGAAGGGGGACTTTTTTGGGACAAACTACAAGCGGTATTAGCAGCACACTTAAACCTTTCCTCCTAAAAGTGACTTATATTGGGAATAGGCTACATTCACTTGAGGAGAAAATCAATGTACCCCCACCATCACTAGCTCACATGAATAAGCCAATAGAAAATGCGGTTGGGGCGGTTGGAGAGGAAAGACGGATCATGACTCCCCCAGTTGAAGCACAGTTACAGAATGGTTTAGACCAAAGGACGGCTCACCCGTATTATAGCCACCGAGCATTACAGATCCAGGATCCCAGGCAAAGAGATGGACAGCCCACACAAAATATTTCTTCTGATATAAAAAGGGTAAACCCGGAGCATGCTAAATCAGTTACCAATCCCTTAAGTCAAGGCCCCACTATGGGTCAGCAGAGTGACAATCCGATCACAAGTGATACTGATTTTAACCTGCACCTCCCTCCACAAGCTACACCTTATATCATCATCCTAGCTAATGTCTCGGCACTACCGTTAGGTCAGAGGGAACATAGGTCCTCATTGAGGAATTGAATTTGAATTTGAATTTAAAAACATTTGTACAGCGCACTTCTACCTAGCGGTTTCATGGCGCTATTGCGTTGCGGAGGGTGACAGCAGTAGGAGGGGATTAGACAGAGTAGGCTTTGGTGAACAGGAAGGTTTTAAGATCCTTCCGGAACTGGGTATAGGAGGGCGAAGTGCGGAGGGCAACGGGAAGGGAATTCCAGAGAGTTGGGGCCAGGACAGCGAATCTCGCACCACCAGCCCTCTGTTTCTTAAATCGAGGGATGGCTAAGAGGGCCGCATGGGAGGAGCGAAGCTCTCTGCCAGGGAGATAAGGGGTGACAGCGGAGCATAGAAATTTAGGGGCAGTCCCTGATCTGGCCTGGAAAGTGAGGCAGCTGAGCTTGAAGAGGGCACGCTCCCGCACCGGCAGCCAGTGTAGAGCTTTTAATAGTGGGCTGACCCGGTGGTATTTGGGAAGGCCATGGATCAGGCGCGCAGCCTGGTTCTGTACCAGCTGCAGGCGGTGGATCGCATAAGCGGGAGCCCCGTTGTAAATTACGTTGCCGTAGTCAATACGGGACAATACCAAGGCTAGCACAATAATTTTTAAGGCGAGAGAAAAGAAGCGGGAAACTTTCCTAATTATTCTTAAAGAAAAAAAACAAGAGGAGACGACTGAACTACCGTGTGAATGAATAGAAAGTTGTGAGTCCAGAAAAATCCCAAGGGTTTTGACTTTAGGTACAGGAGAAGGAGGGACACCAAGTGAGGGGGGCCAGAAGGAAGGGGACCATGGACTGCAACCACCTCCAGTCAAGACCAACTCAGTTTTGTCTGGATTAAGTTTGAGGTGATTGCAGTTCATCCAGTCCTGGATGAATCTCATCACTGACTGGACGTTCTGGGCAGATGAAGGGGAATGGGAGAAGTTAAAAATTAGTTGGAGGTCATCGGCGTAATTGAACACCGTGACCTCCAGCTGCTGTAACATAAAAATGAGGGGGAAGATGTACAAATTAAATAAAAGGGGGGAGAGTGACGAGCCCTGGGGGACCCCGCACTCAACCTTACGAGAGGCCGCGGCAAAACCGGTTAGATGAACCACCTGGGTTCTCCCAGCTAGGAATGACTCAAGCCACGAGAAGGCCAAGCCCTCAATGCCCGCCGCCCTGACACGGCGGAGAAGAATGGAGTGGTCCACCGTGTCAAAAGCGGCGGATAGGTCTAAGAGTATCAGGGCTTGAGGTGTCTTGGTATCAATGCCTTCCCGTAGCCTGTCCATCACCGAGATCACCACTTTCTCCGTAGAGTGCAGGGGTCTGAACCCGGCTTGGCGGGAGGAGAGGCAGTCATTGGCTTCTACATGGGCACTCAGAGTGGTCGTGACGTGAGTCTCAAGGACTTTTGCTAGGTAGGGCAGTAGGGAAATGGGGCGGTAGTTGGCAGGGGAGGATGGATCAGCGCCCTTTTTTTTATAATTGGGACAACAACCGCTGATTTGTGTAAACTAGGGACAGAGCCCAATATAAGTGAGTCATTGAGGAGAGTCAGGGCCGGGATAGGACAAGCTAAGTAGATTTCCCTAAGGATGTGAGCTGGGGCGAAGTCCAAGGGGGAGCCTGACTTGACTCGGACCAACAGTGAAGGAAGAGAATCAGTAGTTAACAGAGGGAAGGTAGTCAGTTTGGGACCCGTGGGGGGAGGGGAGGGATTGACAAATGTGGAGGGGGAAGGGGAATGTTAAGTTTAATTTTAGCAACCTTGTCAATAAAAAACTCATTGAGTGAGTTACAGAGGGACTGGGAAGGGGAGATGGTAGACGCGGCTCTGCCAGATGAAGCCAGTTCGTGAACAGTAGCAAATATTTCCTTGGAATGAGACTCTGCTGCCATCACCCTGTTCGTGTAGAACTCAGTTTTGGCTTCAAGAATGCCCTTTTTATAAACTTGTAACACGGACAAGTAAGCTGTCTTCTGCTCAGGGCTGTAAGATCTTCTCCAGACTCGCTCAGCCCTCCGTGCGGCCAACTTCAGTTTTTTTAATTCCGGGGTGAACCAGCGGTTGGCGGCATGGGCTCGCTTGACCGTAAGACGCTTTAAGGGGGCAAATTCATCGCCTGCCATGGTCAGCCAGTTGTCAATGGCGGCCAGCTGCGAGGTGGCTGTAAGGCCCGATAACTCTGGGCTGGTGTTCGCCAAAGTCGAGCAAAGGGAAGACATGTCGGTTTTGCCCCATTTCCTGACCCAGGTGTTTTTGGGGAGTTGAGGTTTAATCATCGGGGCTAGGGCAAGGGAAAAGGTGATGATGAAATGATCTGACCAGGGACAGGGAACTATTGTGGGGGGTGTTGACGGGATGTTTAGTACCCAGATTTGATCTAGCGTGTGGCCGTGAGTATGAGTCGGGCCATGGACTATCGGTGAGAAGTTAAGACTGGACATAAGGTTGGTGAACTCCCTGGACTGAGGGCTCTCAGCAGGATCATTGGGCCAAAAATTGAGGTCCCCCAGAACTAATACTGATGAATTATTAATCACCAGTGTAGCTAGAAGGGACTGAATATCAGAAAGAAAGGAGGGAGTAGGCTGAGGGGGGCGATAGATTAGAACAAAAGTGAGAGGGACCAGATGCGAAGTCGATCGAGCTAGGAGGTAATCCACGTCCGGAATGGGAGGGGAGGGGAGTAGCTGAAAATTAAAAGTTGTTCGAGCTATTAGGGCCACTCCACCGCCCCGCCTGCCCTCAGGGCGATCCGCTCGGATAGCCGAGTAAGTGGGTGGTAGGGCGGCTAACACATTGGGGAGGGAATCGTCCTTGAACCAGGTTTCTGTCAAGAATAAGAGGTCTGGTGCATGAGAATCAATATAATCGAAGAGCTCATACTGATGGGTGACCGCAGAGCGAGTGTTTAAGAGTGTGGCAGAAGTGCTGGGTGCAGGGAGAATGGGGGCAGGGAGCGAGATGAGAACAGGAGGAGTTGTAATAGGGGGTAGGACTAAGGAGGTTACCATCGCAGGAGGCAGCCGAGGGGGAAAAGTAAACAGGTCTAGCTGCTTCAAGCGGGCGATGGTATGACAGCCGATGGCCCCGGGGGCCCAGTAGGAGCAAAGCTGGGAGGGCGAGTATATGTGGGGACGAGCAGCGTCCGGGGCCCCTAGCCCCGGCCGGCCGCGGACGGGCGCAGACGGGCTTAACTCTGGCGCGACTCCGGCGCGAAGCCGGCGCGCCCGCTGCGCTCGTCCGCTGCGCTGACGCATATGGAGCGTTAAGTAGGCGGATGCGAGGGGGGTGGGCGGAGTCAACAGGGCGGGTTGGGAGGCGGATTAAAATACAGAAACAAGCCAGCCGCTCGTAATCAGCGGGACGAGGGACTGCTTGTATTCAGCAGAGAAGGAGGTAAGTTTTAAAAGTAAATGCGCTCACAGCCTCGCGCTAGCCCTCTGCCACCGGGCTTACTCGCAACACTGAGGCGAGGAAGAGGAAAGCCTAAGTAGGCGGATGCGAGGGGGGTGGGCGGAGTCAACAGGGCGGGTTGGGAGGCGGATTAAAATACAGAAACAAGCCAGCCGCTCGTAATCAGCGGGACGAGGGACTGCTTGTATTCAGCAGAGAAGGAGGTAAGTTTTAAAAGTAAATGCGCTCACAGCCTCGCGCTAGCCCTCTGCCACCGGGCTTACTCGCAACACTGAGGCGAGGAAGAGGAAAGCCTAAGTAGGCGGATGCGAGGGGGGTGGGCGGAGTCAACAGGGCGGGTCGGGAGGCGGATTAAAATACAGAAACAAGCCAGCCGCTCGTAATCAGCGGGACGAGGGACTGCTTGTATTCAGCAGAGAAGGAGGTAAGTTTTAAAAGTAAATGCACTCACAGCCTCGCGCTAGCCCTCTGCCACCGGGCTTACTCGCAACACTGAGGCGAGGAAGAGGAAAGCCTAAGTAGGCGGATGCGAGGGGGGTGGGCGGAGTCAACAGGGCGGGTTGGGAGGCGGATTAAAATACAGAAACAAGCCAGCCGCTCGTAATCAGCGGGACGAGGGACTGCTTGTATTCAGCAGAGAAGGAGGTAAGTTTTAAAAGTAAATGCGCTCACAGCCTCGCGCTAGCCCTCTGCCACCGGGCTTACTCGCAACACTGAGGCGAGGAAGAGGAAAGCCTAAGTAGGCGGATGCGAGGGGGGGTGGGCGGAGTCAACAGGGCGGGTTGGGAGGCGGATTAAAATACAGAAACAAGCCAGCCGCTCGTAATCAGCGGGACGAGGGACTGCTTGTATTCAGCAGAGAAGGAGGTAAGTTTTAAAGTAAATGCGCTCACAGCCTCGCGCTAGCCCTCTGCCACCGGGCTTACTCGCAACACTGAGGCGAGGAAGAGGAAAGCCTAAGTAGGCGGATGCGAGGGGGGTGGGCGGAGTCAACAGGGCGGGTTGGGAGGCGGATTAAAATACAGAAACAAGCCAGCCGCTCGTAATCAGCGGGACGAGGGACTGCTTGTATTCAGCAGAGAAGGAGGTAAGTTTTAAAAGTAAATGCGCTCACAGCCTCGCGCTAGCCCTCTGCCACCGGGCTTACTCGCAACACTGAGGCGAGGAAGAGGAAAGCCTAAGTAGGCGGATGCGAGGGGGGTGGGCGGAGTCAACAGGGCGGGTTGGGAGGCGGATTAAAATACAGAAACAAGCCAGCCGCTCGTAATCAGCGGGACGAGGGACTGCTTGTATTCAGCAGAGAAGGAGGTAAGTTTTAAAAGTAAATGCGCTCACAGCCTCGCGCTAGCCCTCTGCCACCGGGCTTACTCGCAACACTGAGGCGAGGAAGAGGAAAGCCTAAGTAGGCGGATGCGAGGGGGGTGGGCGGAGTCAACAGGGCGGGTTGGGAGGCGGATTAAAATACAGAAACAAGCCAGCCGCTCGTAATCAGCGGGACGAGGGACTGCTTGTATTCAGCAGAGAAGGAGGTAAGTTTTAAAAGTAAATGCGCTCACAGCCTCGCGCTAGCCCTCTGCCACCGGGCTTACTCGCAACACTGAGGCGAGGAAGAGGAAAGCCTAAGTAGGCGGATGCGAGGGGGGTGGGCGGAGTCAACAGGGCGGGTTGGGAGGCGGATTAAAATACAGAAACAAGCCAGCCGCTCGTAATCAGCGGGACGAGGGACTGCTTGTATTCAGCAGAGAAGGAGGTAAGTTTTAAAAGTAAATGCGCTCACAGCCTCGCGCTAGCCCTCTGCCACCGGGCTTACTCGCAACACTGAGGCGAGGAAGAGGAAAGCCTAAGTAGGCGGATGCGAGGGGGGTGGGCGGAGTCAACAGGGCGGGTTGGGAGGCGGATTAAAATACAGAAACAAGCCAGCCGCTCGTAATCAGCGGGACGAGGGACTGCTTGTATTCAGCAGAGAAGGAGGTAAGTTTTAAAAGTAAATGCGCTCACAGCCTCGCGCTAGCCCTCTGCCACCGGGCTTACTCGCAACACTGAGGCGAGGAAGAGGAAAGCCTAAGTAGGCGGATGCGAGGGGGGTGGGCGGAGTCAACAGGGCGGGTTGGGAGGCGGATTAAAATACAGAAACAAGCCAGCCGCTCGTAATCAGCGGGACGAGGGACTGCTTGTATTCAGCAGAGAAGGAGGTAAGTTTTAAAAGTAAATGCGCTCACAGCCTCGCGCTAGCCCTCTGCCACCGGGCTTACTCGCAACTGAGGAATAGGGAATTACATTTTTTAAATACAAAAACAGGATTGGCTAATAAATTGCTATTTGCCGACTTTAAGATGGCCCGTAGGATTAGGTGGGTGGGGCAACAACCAGAAATCTAGCAGGAGACTGTGTCGTGCTGACCTTTAGATCCCCAGGCCTAGTCAAATCAATACTTGATATGACGACAAATCAAAATCAAATTGGGTACAATCATATTATCTCGGTACTTCCGTTGTTTTTTTTTATTCTCCACCCAAACCATTAAATTATAATATGGAAGAAGTGAGATATACTTCGATCTACCAGCGCCCTAAGCATTCTGAGATACAACCCTGGTTCCATAGAAACCAATTTGCCACACTGATCAATTTGGCTGAAATAGATTGCCAACCAATGGGGGTAGGTTGGAGGAAATCATTCTTAATCCTCATAAAACTGGTGTGGGTGCTGCGGTACTTAACGCTAATTTTGGGCAACATCCTTCGAAGTCGAGTCAAGGGTCTGATAAACGCCCTCCATCCCAGCCACATAATATGAGTGAGAGTCTGGGAGGATTGGGTTTAATTACTGCTCCATCCGACTAGACCCCGAGTGGCCCTAATCGACAAGCCATGCAAGCACCTTATTTCCAAAGAAATTGTCACCAGCTACGCCTATTTTCCTGGAATATAGCAGGGATTATTCCAAAGCTAACATATGAGGTTTGGGTTTGGTACATTAACACATTTGATATTATCTGTACCCAGGAAACATGGAGTAGAACAGACATTAACCTGGATGGATATTTGTCGCTAAATGTCGTAGTGGAACCATCACTGTCAGGGAGGGCAAGGGGGATTGGTAACCTTGATCTCAGTGGGGTATGAGGCACTCGTAATCGAAAAGGTAATTGATTCACCCTTGTTCCAATTGATCATTTATTTAAATTTGTTAGATGTACGTTTATTATTAATCAAGTGGTACTATAAGATTTTCGATGAGCAAAGCATGGGGGTCATAAATTACCTACAAGAGGAAATTGACAAAATTGCACTAAAATTCTCCCCTTTATGTATTATCTGGGTTGGAGATTTCAACTGTACACTATGTCAGCAAGGTAGTAACAAAGTGTGCGGGTTGACGGATCTTCATGATTCACTGCTTGCCCATTTTAAACATACACCCCAGGGGAATGCATCAAACTCAATCATTCTTGTTAATGACTTATCCCCAGGGAACAACCTAGTGGACATTTCGGTGGCATATTTCCCGACATTTCAGGGTGGGGACAGAACCATCACAATTGATTTTATGTGAATTACCAGAGGGTATTCTGATCTTTTAGAAAATGTCATGGTCGAATCGAACCCTGCCAGTGGCCACGACCCTCTAACAGCCTCTCTAAAAATCAAGGCCTCGAAGGGGTTGGCTGTGGAATGTCCTATAAAATATAACTGTTATCAAGGGGTAAGGTTGAAATGGAATACTTTGGATTATGTAAAATTTGAGGAGAATATAATTAAGTCTAATTTAACTCAAGTGATGACCTGTTTAACTTACTTAGACCCTCGGAATCCATCATAGAGAGTTCTGAAATCATATGTGAAGATGTGGCAAAACATCTGCTTAAATCAGTAAAAAAAATGAATCGCCCTGAATATAAATGGTTTGATTCAGAGTGCTCAGCAGCAAATAGAGCTTTAAAAACAGCATTAAGCACAGTACCAAGGGACAGGGCCTTGATTAAGGAAGCTAGGCGGTCTTACAAAAACACAATAGAGCATAGAAAAGAAGAATTGAGATGCCAGGCCTAGGAAGATTTAGAAAAGGCAGGAATGCTAAGAGATTCTAGGTCCTTCTGGAAGATGATCAATTGTCCGCTCTTCACGGATGTAAGCAGGAACGTGGAAACTAATATAACGGGTTTAGCTTGGGAGTCCCATTTTTCAAAGATTTTTAACTCAAATGATATCAGTCCACAGGTCAGTCAGTCAGATATATTTTTTAATCCTGAATCTGCCCGGCAATTAAGTGTATCCCTAATTTTAGGCGAAGCGGAGGAGGCCCTTAGAAAGGGCATTGCCTCTAAAGCCCCAGGCCCAAACGGGGTAACTTTGGACCTTTTGAAAAGAAATCCGGCACTCTGGGGCCCGTACTATTAAATGTTTTAGAGCTGCCATAACGGGCCAGAACCCACAATCATGGAAGAAAGCTGTGGTAGTGCCATTATTTAGAAAAGGAAATAGAAATGATCTGACCTGTTACAGTCTGATTTCCCTTATAGATGCAACATGTACAGTGTTGGGGAGGGTAATCCTGGCACGCTTGGAGTCAAGGGCAAACAATGCTGGGCTAATATCCCATACCCAATATGGGTTTAGGAAGGGAATGGGAACTGTTGAACAGTGCCTCAACTTGTCGATAATCATGGGTAAGTACATGAAGGCCAGGGGGTGTCGATCCACCTGGCCTTCATGGACTTGTCCAGTGCCTTCAACACGGTGTGCAGGAGCAAGTTGTGGGTGCTGATGGAAGATCTGGGCTTTGAGGAACCCCTTTTCACTCTCCTCCACAGGCTACATGCTTCCACCGCTGTAGTTATCCGTTACAGCCCAGGGGGAGAGAAGACCAAGCGCATCGCTTTGACAGAGGGGGTCGGCAAGGCTGCATTCTAGCCCCGTTTTTATTTTTGGTCTATACAATTCGGCTGGAGCAGTTTCTGTTAAACAAGCACTTGGACTTCCCAAAAATAGCAGGTGCCCAAGTACCCTTATTGTCGTATGTTGACAATACCGTTTTGAAGGCCTTGGCTGCCAATAGCCTTCAGGGATGTTTGGATGCTTTTACTGAATACATGACGTCACTAGACCTGAAGGTGAATTATAAGAAATCCTTTGTCATGGTATGTGGGCCAAAATTAACAAAAACACGAAAATACACAGTGAATGGGACAGTTATTGAGAAGGTAACATTTTTTAGCTAATTGGGGAATGTTTTTAACTCTAACTTAAAATGGGATCAACTTTTAGTATCCCAGGTGCAACAAACTTCAAGAGTCATTGAGGGGTTATTTCGATTTATGGCCAAACTTGGCCATAAGCCTGTTGCAGAGCTGATAACCCTGTACAAATCAAAATGTCTGTCAGTAGCAACTTACGGTGCAGGAGTGTGGGGATATCAAGAGTACCCAGATTCAAATAATCGAGAACACATTTTTGAAGAGATTCTTATTTATCCCGTCTAGCTCCCCTACATCATTTTGCCACTTGGAGGTGGGCATAGATTATATTACAGACAGAATACAAATGGCACCCCTACTTTTATGGGGTAACATTTGGTCCTCAGAGGAACTTAATTTCTCCCACGACTTATATTAAAAGATAGCATGATTTAGACAATGGAATGGCGGTCCCCTGGTTAAACTGCGTTAAACAAACTTTTTATAAGTTAGGATTAGAAGATTTTTATGATAAGCCTGAGTGTATACCACCAAACATGAAAATGTCCATAAAAGAAGCTTTTGGATCTGAGCTGAGTATATTATCTAGGCTTACAGATAGACCGGACCACCCTCTTTTAAAACAGCAACAATTTATTTGTCTTTTAGCTTGCAGGGCAATGCATGTTTTTTAATGACAATATTTCATTTAGGCACACTGCACTTTCTTGTGGCCTTTCCAAAACAGGTGAGTGGTGTGAGAGGCTACCCCTCTGTCTTTGTAATAATACAGCCCAACAAAATACTATGCACCCTATGCTATTTTGTACATTATATAAAGACCTCAGGGCACGCTTTCCTGAACCAATTTTAAATGAAAACTGTTTCCACTCCCATGAAGAGGGTTTTCATTATTTACATTCCTTAGCAAATGCCTCCATTTGCAGCTCTGTGCTTAGTTTTATAAAAAATGTTATTATAATAAGGAAACAATATACAATGTAAAAGTATGTAATTAGGTGTTTAATTGTCATCAACGATTTTTTTTATGCTCTTTTATAAATGTTGTCTTATTTTATGATTGTATGTTTTCCTTGTGAACTTTTATGATTCATCTGGAACAGAATAAAGGTTTCTGACTGACAGTTTGTCTATTCCTCAAAGGTGATCTCTCTGTGAGGTGAAATAGATTTTACAAGAAGACAAGGTTCAGATGAATCTCATAGGGGCCAACTTAACTTACCTAAACTGGAGATGAATTCAGCTCATAACACCAAATTAACCTCTTCTAAGTTAAGGACACTTAGAAGAGGACTTGGAGCAAACCCCTTTAGAACTAGGCAGTTCTAGAGTCAATACCCACGGGAGCACCGGAGTACTTGGGTTACCTCACCCAGGGAAGCCGGGTGCATAGGTGTCTTTTGGTGTCGGGTTTCGTCGTTGTTTCCAATGACTAGCTGCTGAAAAGTGCTGCAGGTGACCAAGTTGAAAGTGTCCGGATGGATCCAGGCCTGGATCGGTGTCAAGAAGAACCTGAAAGCAGAGGGGACAGAGTCTGGGTCACTAGCCAGTAATCAGGAAGGTGAGGAGAAGATGCCAACCAATGTCGGGTGATTTCAGGTGAAGAAGTTGAAGCTTGACTCTTCAGCCACGAGGTCCAGGAGGCGTCGAGGAAGACGAGGAGCTGGATTCGAGCTGTGCCACAAAGGATGTCGAGTGCTACAGTATTGGTTTCTGTATTGGACCCAACAATCCTTGGCAACAGCAACCCACGCAGAAAGCAAAGATTGGCTTTGGTGCAGACCAGCAAGGTCTGAGAGACTCACCCTTTGGAGGAGAGTCAGGGCCCGTCTAGAGCAACCAGGAAAACCGAGGAAACAGAAAAGTTACCTTTGTGGGGACTCACCAGTTGATGGACCAGGGATCGTAAAGGAGCCTCTAGCAGAAGTGCTAGAAGCAGGCCCACGGAACACTCGTGGAGTGTAGGCCCACAATCTTCAGTGCAAATGGTGCTCGGGGCATGGGCTACAAGAAGCCCAATGGACAACTTTGAGAGGGCTCGGGAAGTTGATGCACTAGCAAATGTGCACAGTATCCATAGGTTCCGGTTCCACGTCTCTCGTGATGCCTGCGGGTCTCAGCTTTGCTGTGATCTCGTGTCAGCCTCACAGATGTCTGGAAGTATGGGTCCTGTGTCGCAATTCCTTCGGGATCCAGCAGGAGCCTCGGAAATGCAGACATGCAAGTCTTTGGTGCCTGTTTGAACAGGGGAGTCACTCCTTGACCCCAAGGGAGATTCTTCCGTCTTCTAGTAAAAATAGAATGTTGAAGTTCCAGGATATATGATGCAGAGTTTCGTCCAGGGTAATCTAAAGTCCTGAGGACAGGGTTCCTATACTGATACTAAGTTTAGGGGTTGGACTAACTCTAAGGTCCCACCTATGGGAGGACCTGTGGAGGGGGTGATTACACCCCTTCCCCTTTGTCCAGTTTCACACCAGAGCAGGGGCTGAGTGCCCCAGCAACCAGTTTGAACTAGGATATGCACAGGGACACCAAGTGTGCCCCCAGCACTGTCTGAAAAGCATTCTCTGAATGCACCCACCCAGCCCCAATACACTAAAGCCTGTCTGGGAGGTGGTTACACCTCCCTGTGGCAGGAAACCTATTGTCCAGGCCTCCCTTGCCGGAGTTTCATTCAGTAGCAGGAGGTCAGACCCTGTGGCATCCATTTTGTGATGCCAGGGCTCTTTAAAACTATTACCGGTTAGACCAGTGTGTACATGTTTCTCCCTCTAGAAGGGTGGAATTCTACCCCCGTCGCCAGGACTGGCGGGTGGGTAGGATTCCAAAGTGTTTGACACCAAACACGACTTGTTTCTATGCAGCCATTCCAAAGTTAGCATTAACCACGAGGTTATAATGCACTTAAGGGTATATGGTCTGGCTGCATCACAGAACAGCTACAGAGAAGTGATTCCGATAGCTGCAGAGGGGTCCTGCTCATGCATGGGCACCTCTCATGCAAAACCAAACACTCTGCCTTCAGGATTGTCAAGGCCCGCCATAGGAGTGACTTATAGGTTTATATGTGTCAGTGATATGAGGTAGATATAGGTAGCCTATATCTTAGTAAGGGGTGCATGCACCACCTTACCCAGGCTGCAGTAGCAGACCTGTGGTGCCATTTTGGAAGGCTTCCCAGTGGTGGCATAATACATGCTTCAGCCCCTGGTAGGCCTCTGGGGTACATATGCCCTTAGTACCTAAGGTACCATATACTAGGGACTCACAAGGGTAACCCAGTACCCAAGCTGGAGTGTACCTAATGTACATGCAATCAATTTAGAGAGGAAGCAGCTAGGCTGGTGCCCTGGTTAGCAGGGCTACAGCCAGCAAAAAGTGGGGGTAACGATAGTAAGCAGATCCTACTCTCCTACTGCCGCCATATTGAAGAGGTGGTTTTTTAATTGTTTCATGTTTTAAACCTTTCTCCCTTTTATTTTAGTTTGCATTTCTTTTAGTGCCTTCACACTCTGGTGAATGTTTAGCGCTTTATACATTTCTTTTCAATTTCATTTCATTTCACAGCAGCTTCGCCTTACAAGGGAGCTTGTGAGAATAGCCGGGGTAGCTAGCCCCTATTTATTTTTAATTTGCTGTTATCTTAGTTAGCCCTTGCGCGTTGCAGCGCCTGTGGCCATGCCCCCCTCACACCCCCAACTCACCCTCCGATGCAGGCATATACAACCGGACAAACAGATTGTCTGCACAGCCCTTGAGCAGAGCCTGCATTTCACAGACCAGATTAGTGCTTTCCCTTCCTTGTAGGCACTAGAGTACCGGGTAGTTGCCTGGCTCCCAAAACAACCTCCATCTTGAAGAGGTTTTTTTAGTTGTTTCATGTTTTAAACCTTTCTCCCCCATATTTTAGTTTGCACTTCTTTCACAGTAGCTACGCCTCACCAGGGAGCTTGTGAACGTAGCCTGGCAAGCTGGACCCCTGTTTAATTTTCATTTGCCCTGCATTTTTTATCTTAGTTAGCCCTCGCACATTGCAGCCCCTGTGGCAATGCCTCCCTCACCCCCCCAACTTACCCTCCGATGCCGGCTTATAAAACCAGATGAACAGAGCTTCCGCACAGCCCTTGAGCAGATCCTGCATTTCATGAACCAGATTAGTGCTTTCCTTTCCCTGAAGGCAGTAGAGTGCCTTGGAGTTGCCTGGCTCCCAGAACAGCCGCCATCATGAAGAGGTGGTTTTTTAATTGTTTCATGTTTTAAACATTTCTCCCTCTTATTTTAGTTTGCATTTCTTTCACAGTAGCTAGGCCTCACAAAGAACCTTGTGAGTATAACCAAGGTAGTTGGACCCTTGTTTATTTTTAATTTGCCCTACACTTTTTATCCTAGTTAGCCCTCACATGTTGCAGCACCTGTGACCACGCTCCCTCACACCCCCTTCACACCCACAACTCACCCGCCGATGCCGGCTTAAAAAAAAACGGACAAACAGCGCGTCTGCATAGACCTCGAGTAGATGCTGCATTTCATGGACAGGATTAAGGCTTTCCTTTCCTTGTAGTCACTAGAGTGCTGGGGAGTTGCCTGTCTCCCAAAACAGCCAGCATCTAGAAGAGTTTTTTTTAATTGTTTCATGTTTTAAACCTTTCTCCCTCTTATGTTAGTTTGAATTTCTTTCACAGCAGCATGCCTGACAAGGGACCTTGTGAGCATAGCCGGGGTAGCTAGACCCCTATTTATTTTTTATTTGCCCTGCACTTTTTATCTTAGGTAGCCCTCGCACGTTGCAGCACCTGTGGCCACGCCCCCTCACACTCCCAACTCACCCTCCAATGCCAGCTTATAAAACCAGATGAACAGCGCGTCCGCACAGACCTTGAGCAGATCCTGCACTTCACGGACAGGAGTAGGGCTTTCCTTGTAGTCATTAGAGTGCCAGGGAGGTGCCTGACTCCCAAAACAGCCTCCATCTTGAAGAGGTGTTTTTTTTAGTTGTTTCATGTTTTAAACCTTTCTCCCCCATATTTCAGTTTGCACTTCTTTCACAGTAGCTACACCTCACAAGGGAGCGTGTTAACCTAGCCATGGTAGCTGGGCCCTGTTTGTTTTTCATTTGCCTTGCATTTTTTATCTTAGTTAGCCCTCGCATGTTGCAGCGCCTGTGGCCACGTCTCCCTCATTCCCCCAAATTACCCTCCGATGCCGGCTTATAAAACCAGACCAACAGAGCTTCCGCACACCCCTTGAGCAGATCCTGCATTTCATGGACCAGATTAGTGCTTTCTTTTCCCTGCAGACACTAGAGGGCCTTGGAGTTGCCTGGCTCTCAGAACAATTTCAAAAAGGGGGTGGTGATGGACAGAGTATCTGAATTAACCAGAACAGTCGCCATCTTGAAGAGGTGGTTTTTTAATTGTTTCATGTTTCAAACGTTGCTCCCTCTTATTTTAGTTTGCATTTCTTTCACAATAGCTATGCCTCACAAAGAACCTTGTGAGTATAGCCAGGGTAGTTGGACCCATGTTTATTTTTAATTTGCCCTACACTTTTTATCTTAGTTAGCCCTCACATAGTGCAGCGCCTGTGGCCACGCCCCCTCACACCCCCATCACACCTACAACTCACCCTCCGATGCCGGCTTACAAATCTGGACGAACAGCGCGTCTGCATAGACCTTGAGACGATCCTGCATTTCATGGACAGGATTAAGGCTTTCCTTTCCTTGTAGTCACTGGAGTGTCGGGGAGTTGCCTGTCTCCGAAAACAGCCAGCATCTTGAAGAGTTTTTTTTTAATTGTTTCATTTTTTAAACCTTTCTCCCTCTTATTTTAGTTTGCTTTTCTTTCACAGCAGCTACGCCTGACAAGGGAGCTTGTGAGCATAGCCTGGGTAGCTAGACCCCTATTTTTTTTTTATTTGCCCTGCACTTTTTATCTTAGGTAGCCCTCGCACTTTGCAGTGTCTCTGGCCACTCTCCCACACACTCCCAACTCACCCTCTGATGCCAGCTTATAAAACCGGCTGAACAGCGCGTCCGCGCAGCCCTTGAGCAGATCCTGCATTTCTCGGACCAGATTAGTGCTTTCCTCTCCTTGTAGGCACTAGAGTGCTGGGGAGTTGTCTGGCTCCCAGAACAGCCGGCATCTTGAAGAGGTGGTTTTTTAATTGTCTCATGTTTTAAACCTTTCTCCCTCTTATTTTAGTTTGCATTTCTTTCACAGTAGCTATTCCTTACAAGGGACCTTGTGAGCTTAGCTGGGGCAGTTGGACCCCTGTTTATTTTTAATTTGCCCTGCACTTTTTATCTTAGTTAGCCCTCACATGTTGAAGCACCTGTGGCCATGCCCCCCTCAAACCCCTCTCACACGCACAACTCAGCCTCCAATGCCGGCTTATAAAACTGGACGAACAGCGCATCTGTACAGCCATTGAGCAGATCCTGCATTTCAAGGACAGGGTTAGGGCTTTCCTTTCCTTGTAGTCACTAGAGTGCCGGGTATTTGCCTGGCTCCCAAAACAGCCACCATCTTTGTTTTTTTAATTGTTTCAGGTTTTGAACCTTTCTTCCTCTTAATTTAGTTTGCATTTCTTTCACAGTAGTTACTCTTCACAAGGGAGCTTGTGAGCCCCGAGCAGGTGGACCCCTGTTTAATGTTAAATTGCGGTGCACTTTTTTATCTTTGTGAGCCCTTGCGCATTTCCGCACCTGTGGACATGCCCCCCTCATGCCCCAACTCACCCTCTGATGCGCCTTATAAAGCCAGACAAATAGCATGTCCGCACAGCACACGCACGCAGCTGACATGCCGCAGGTGCGCCAAAGACAAGCCTGTCTGCGACTGTCCGCGCTTGGACTTCGCTCAGCGCAAGCCACGCTGATGGTTTCAGGCTAGATACCTCCCCCACTAAGCCTTAACTTCAGTACCTCAGGGATGCCATTCTGGACTTGAAAACATCAGGTGAGACTTGCCCTGGCCAGCACTTTGACCCATACTCAGCGCAGGGTATATCACACTGTTCTTATTGTGGCCTCACTTTTCAGCACCTTTCTTCACCCACGTATGCACCCTTGGCTCCTACCTCTCCTTCTGAAGGGGAGTTGAGACTCTCAACAGTATGTGTGCTTATCATTGCGAGGTCTTTAGTCAAGAATGCAATCACATTTCACGAGTTTCTAGAAACATATCAAATCGAAATTGCCTTTATTACAGAAACAGGGGCAGACCTACTTCTGGCCATACCTGCAGGCTTCAAAATTCACAGAGTAGACAAAGTAGAAAAAAAAGGCAAAGGTATAGCCCTATTTCTTAACTCATGTTTTAAAGCGTTACCGGATAACTTGGATTGTGAAGCCATGGACTTTAAGGTCGAACTAGAGGGTCAATATTCTTTCAATGGCATTCGATTTTACCGTCTACCAAACTCTAAGGTCACATTTATTGACAATCCAGGACATCTTCTCCATTTTAGGAGATTTTAATTTTCATATGGAAAAGTTCACTGACTATGACACTGGATTGCTTCTTGATCAAATGACAGTTTTGGACTATGTCAACTAGTAAAAGGTCCAACACATACTGCTGGACACTGGATAGGATTTTCTCTGATAATCCTCATCTAAGATGGACCAGATCCCTTCCTTCTATTTGGTTTGATCATCATGCAGTCTTCATCTAAATCTCACTACCACGAGAGATAGGTACCAAAGATTCTGGGAAATCTTTTATTAGTCACTCCTGGAATAAATTAGAGGTTAAACAGCAAAACTCTGCTGCACATTCCCACTGAAACTAATCAAACAATGGCAAATGACCAGTCCTGTATTAACTAGGTAAGCAATTAGTTACCCCAAGAACCAGTCGGCGTTCCAGGTGCTCACCTTTAGAACCCTGGTTCAACAATATTCTTAGAGCCCAGAAACAACAATGCTGTGCCGTGAACTGGAGAGGAAATGGAGACTTGATGACAATCTACATACTAAAACTGAATATAAAT
Source organism: Lissotriton helveticus (assembly GCF_964261635.1). Taxonomy (NCBI): domain Eukaryota; kingdom Metazoa; phylum Chordata; class Amphibia; order Caudata; family Salamandridae; genus Lissotriton; species Lissotriton helveticus. The sequence continues at coordinate 1,373,961,918 of NC_136069.1, read as the reverse complement.
CATCTCTTCAAGTATACAAGAACCTTATCCTTAGGGAAACGGATTCATACTTTATATAGAAAAATCAGAGTGGCCAATGGATGTCCTAAAGCCCTATTCACCACAGTGAACAATGTCCAAACTACCAATATCACAGGAGTCTAATGTTAGTCAGGAGTTCTGTAACTCCCTAGCTGAATCTTTTCAGCACAAAGTCAAGGCTGTCTTTGTCAACTTTGTGCTCCAGGATAACTACCGCGGCACAGACTCCCACCCAACTGAACAATATACTAGCTACAGCAGCATCGGCATCTCCAACACTCTCATCCTTCACCGCCTTGACAAGCGAACAGACAGATAAAATAATTAGCACAATTAAATCAGGATCACCCTCAGATCCCTGTCCCTGAAAAATTCTGCACTTGTCCCTGGAAACCATAGCTATTCCCTTCACGGCTATTTTTACCTCTATATTCACACCAAGGTGTTTTCCAACAAAGTGGAAAAAAACCTCCATACTATCTTTATTAAAAAAATTCACATGGACGGTAAGGGCACCTCTAATTGTAAACCCAATTATAAACCCATATCAAGACTTCCTTTTCCCTCAAAGGTGATCGAGAAAGCCAATAACACTGTCGTGTCTTCTTTTGTTAATGAGAATGCAATTCTGGACTGTTAGAAATGGGGATCTCTAGTTGGCAGAGGTAGGTACCTTTGTCCAAATAGGGACCCTTGCTTCGATTCAGGGTAAGGAGGATACACACTTTAGCTAACCCCTGCTCACCCCTTTGGTAGCTTGGCACGAGCAGACAGGCTTATCCCAAAGGCAATGTGTAAAGTATTTGTACCGTTGACGATTTTGCCGCCGAAACTAAATGAAGGCTGACGTGAGATTTAATCCACGCGGCCCCAAACCAAACAAAGAATCACATTTGCCTATATTGAAAGCTAAGATCTCTACTACGAGATACAACATTGTTAGACTGCTTATTTTTGAGAACTTATCAGACTCCATACATCACTAAAGAGCCTTGAGCCAATCAACGGGTAGAATAAGAATAAAAACCAAGTTCCCATCAATTCAAGCTACGATTCTAATCACATGAACCACAAAAGTGAAACAGAATATTAATATCAAGGTCGATCATGACAAAGGCTCTCCTGCTGAAAGCTAGTATCTAACCGATAGAAATCAGGAAAGGGCTAATCGTTGAAATATACAGGGAGTGAAATTGTAACACTTCTTGGAGACAGAACAAAGTGAATTGTCTTGAAAAAGATGGTATAATCAAGAAAGACCCATCGAAACGCGTCGACGCGAGAAAGAGTACAATCTGATGAATAATTCGTTTGTTTCCAAATATTAACTTTTTGAAATATAGGAACAAAGTATTAGAGTTTAACTTGGATGTACAATCAACAATTGACAAACTTTATGTCATATAGTTTTCTGTCTGTTACAATTATGCTGGTCATTATTATGTCCTGTTAATTGTTTATTGTTCTGTGGATACTGTCACCTCTTGTATTGACTTCTGACAAAATTTCCTTTTTTTATTGTATTTTATAGTTTTATAGTGATCATTGTGCAATTATTGTGTTGTGCTGATTTATAATGTTTTAATAAATGTAATGTTTTTAAGCAAATTTCAATTTCTATACTTGTAATTACAATTGGACGACCTGGGGAAAACCTGTTTGTACATTAAAGTATTTGTACCAACACACACTAACCCAGTGAAAACACTACAAATGAACACTAGACCAGTTTAGAAAAATAAAGTATTGTTATCTAAACTCAACAAGACCAAAACAACAAAGATACAACAAACACTATTAATAATATGACTTTAGAAAGGTTATTGCAAAAATATAGCTTGTAGAAAAGAAATAGCTCCACCAAGGGCTATTGCAACATTGTGACAGCAATAAATCCAAAGTACGGCGCCGACCACGAGGTGCGCGGTGTCAGGCATGGAGTCACACAGACCCCCAAACAAACAGTACCTTGGAAAAGAAGTCTTTGCAAATGCATTGTGTCGTGGAAGTGAGGCGTGGTGCGGAGGTCGAGCCTTGCTCCCTGGCTGCCATGGAGGAGGGGGTCTATGACAGGGAAAGATGGTTGTATCTGTGGTAAGGCATCGGTTCGGGTGACAATGCGAAGTTGGCGATTTCGTGGAGTGACTCTTGATGGTTATCTGCACCACGATAACAGGATGTAGTCGCTGGCGGTGACAGAGTTGGTGCATGTGCAGGCATCGGGCACAGCTGATAACTGCAGCCTTCGGCGGGCATTGAAGGGTGTTGGAGCTGCGGTGCAGGCCGGGCGGTGCGTCGTTCACTTCACAAGTGGTGCCCCGGGCCTCAGTGCAGGTCAAGTTGTCAGAGCTGCATCGTTAACGGCATCGCAAACAGGTTTTCTTGCTTCTCTTAGGTTTCTTCAACTTCCCAACAGCAGGAACAAACTACAGAGGCCCAAGACAGTCACAGGCACCTCTTGGCAGGTCAGAACTCCCAGCAAGAAAGTTCAGGGGAGCTGGGGCTGAAGTCTTTCTGTCCCTGAGCCTTCAGAACAGGAGGTAAGCTCTACTCAAGCCCTTTGAGTTCTTCTTCAAGCTGGGAACACAGCCCACAGCAAAGTCCTTGTCCTTTCCTTGGCAGAAACAGCTACTGCAGGACAACCCCCGACAGCACACAGCAAAGGGACAGTACTCCTCCTCCAGTTTCTCCAGCTCTTCTTCTTGGCAAAGGTTCCTCTTGATTCCAAAAGTAGTCTAAAGTTCAGGGATCTTAGGTTTAATACTTATACCTCAAAATGTCTTTGTTTACTTTATGCAAGGGTCCAAACCAGTTCTGTCCTCTCTCATGCAGCTGCCTGGCAGGAGGTGGAGACAGCAATGTGTAAGTCAGACAGGCCCTATTCAGGTGCAAGGGAAATCTCCGCCCACCACTTTAAATGCAGATCGGGCCTATTCAGCCAAGCCCTGACGCATTCAGGAAAGGCAGAACACACATCACCCCCCCACCCCTGGTGGCTGTCTGAGAGAATGCACCTCCCCAGCCCATGTCCTTCCAAAACGAGACAGTCAATACAGAATCAGGCAGAGGCACACAGAATGGTGAAAGAAGAAAAGGCCTACTTTCTAAAAGAGGCATTTTCAAAACAAACAATTTAATAACCATCTTTACTGAAAAATGTGTTATTAAATTCTGAGTTCAGAGAGCCCAAACTTTATTTCTCCATTTTGTCCCAATGGGATGTTATATTTATAAATGTTATAAATAAACTCCCATTCTATACTATTGGGCAAGATAGCCTTTCAATAGTGAAAAACAAATTTGGTAGTATTTCACTATCAGGATATGTCAAACACACCAGTACATGTCCTACCTTTCAAATAAGCTGCACCCTGCCCAAGGGGGTACCATGGGCCTGCGATAAGGCTGCCTTACATGCAGAAAAAGGGAAGGTTAGGGCCTGGCAAGTGGGTGCAATTGCCAAGTCGACATGGCAGTTAACAACTGCTCACAGACACTGCAATGGCAGGTCTGAGTTACCTTTTCAAAGCTACTCATGTGGGTGGCACAATCAGTGCTGCAGGCCTATTAGTAGCATTTGATTTAAAAGCCGTGGGACACTTCAGTGCACTTTATTAGGGGCTTACCAGTAAATCAAATATGCCAATCAAGGAGAACCAATTGTAGCAACAATTTACACAGAGAGTATATGAACTTTAGCTCTGATTAGCAGTAGTAAAGTGCCCAGAGTCCTATAGACAACATCTACAGGTCAGGAAAAAATAGGAGGAAGAAGCAAAAACGTTGGGGATAACATTGCAAAAAGGGCCAAGTCCAACATGGACTCATCCCAATTTGTATTGTATGCACATTACAGCACAGACCTGACATTCATTACAGCCACCGAGGAGCTCAGACTGACCTTGGATGGAGGGGGGAGCGCTGCCCTGATCCTTTTGGACTTATCAGCAGAATTTGATAGGTGGGCTGCTGATAGATTGTTTAGCATCCATTGGGATCAGTGATAATGCACTCTCCCTGCTGGGTTATTTTCTGTCTGAGCGGTCTCAATTTGTAGCATTGGCTGACTATGTTTCACCCTCCTTTTCCCTACCTTGTGACACTCCTCAGGGATGTTCCCTGAGCCCAATGCTTTTCAATCTCTTTGTCACCCCCTGGCAAAATTGATAAAAAAGCTATGGTTCTGCGCTAGTATCGTATGCGGATGACACTGGGATAATTGTCTCTGTGAGAAGTTCATCCTGCTGCACAGCCACCAGATTTCATGACTGAATGACAGACAATTGTCTGAAGATAAACTCCTCTAAGACTGAGGTTCTTTTATTTGGAAACAACCCTTCTATCTGGACAGATAGTTGGTGGCCTGTCCAACCTGGTCCTTTGCCCACACCAGCGTCTAAAGCCTGCTTTATAAATGTATCATCATCATCATCAATAATCTCTATTTGATACATTTCTATAGTAGAAAAGCACATAAAAAACAATTAGTCAAACATCTTATTATAATGAGTATAACATATATTAAAAACATATCAAAACTCAAATACATTGTACATCCAATAACTTGACAAATCACTATGACACTTTCATGATATGAACTAATAACATATATTGCTAATAAAAATAGGCAACAACCAAAAATATAGAGAGCCTACAAGAGATCATCTCAGTGACCCAATTTAAGAACCTGCCTATAAAGGAGGACAATGCACAATATATTAGAGGACTATGTAGTTGTTGTAAGAACAACACAGCAGGTATACACTGTCTGAATTTAAAAATGTTTAGAAGGGCAAGTAAAAATGTTCTACTAGGGATGGCATAGAAAGTGCAAAAGAACAAATTGTGCAAAGTAGATTGGGAGGAAACCCTATCACATGGGCACGGGCTCAGACCTGTTAAAGTATAACAATTAGTAGGGTAACCCTCCATTAGCGGTAGGAGATTGAAACAGATTCTTTTCAGTACATAATGATGTTGTACATTCTGAAATAAGGACAACTAGAAAAGAATGCCCTCTTGAGTATGCTTAAATTATAATCAATTACGGATGGTCTGACTTTATCCTCCTCCAATTTTTTCAGCTGGGCCTTATTCATAAAGAGGAGCTTTAAAGAGACCTTATTAATGCTCAAACATGATTGATGTGCCCTAAATAGGTCAGGGCACCTAATCTCCTCACAGGTGGACTTAACGTACGCACGCCAAGGTATATCAAGGGCTGCATGAAGTTGCAAGCTGTCCTTCAAATTAGCTTATTTAAAACTGTGTCCTCCCTTCTCCAAATGAAATGCCACAGTATCAGGGGTGTCAAACTGATGTTATCATTGATATATGGGGCACAGAGTTCATCATGGTCTATGGTTACGAGGGCCTGCCAATAGTTTTTTCAAAAATGCGTTTTCTAGCCGCTGGATTCCTTGTACATCCACCAACCCCCAAATACCCTCCCCAAAAATGGCAATCGCTACAGATTTATTAAATTATTTTTTTAATAGCTTCCTGACGTCTTGGAACCCAATTTTTTTTTAAACCTTTGAATACCATATATTGACTGTTCAAACATTGCCATCCTGTTGGCAATCAAAGGTTTTCACATATATTTGCTATTGAATAGTATTCCGAGATATGAAAAAGAAGTTGTTTCAGAAATGTTGATAATATTAATGATCCAGACTGGTCTTTTCCTTGGCCATGCCCCGCAGATCAATGTGAAAGTTTTACATTCATTCACGTGTAAGTCAAGGTCATAAATAAAGCTAAGTACTCATTGATCAGCCCCTGGAGCGCTCTCCTAGTTCCGGCAATTATAGCCGTGCCAGCCACATATAAAAGTATGGGGAGATGGCGAGACCCAATCTATGTTGTATCCAGTGCTCTTGCTCTCCTTCTTAACACTGTCTGTACCCTGTTCATGTACAACGAGAAAGAGAACAGAAAAGGGGTGAGTATGCACCCTTGGCTTAAGACCCTAATAAGTTAAAAGTGCTCAGTTCATTGGCCGTTTCGCCATAACGTTCACACACATTGGCACTCCTGTACAATTGTCTTATCAAATTACTTATAGCCACATCTACACCTATCACAGCCATAATACACCAGAGTTTTACGTGTGATACACAATCAAAGACTGCTGATAAGTCCATGAAAGGAAAATATTTAGCCCTTTTTAGCAGCTGTATATTTCTCTATCAGTAATGATAAAAGGTGGATCCCACAAAGCCTTCTTTCCCACAATGTGATGGAAACATTGGTGTTTTGCCTAAACTCAACCATTTCCCTGCCATTTCTGTGAGAGAAACTTCCAGAATCTGTGGGGAACCACATAATGCCTGCCACTCAGGGGTCCCACTCTTCTCCTGATAAAAACGTTGTCCCATTTGTTCTCTGGGCCTAGTGTCCTCGACACAAAAGGACCAAAACCACAATGTGGACATATCAACATTATTTTTCAAAAAAACTTTTTGGAGCATGGAGAGAGCTGTGGCATTTAGGCCCGAGTCTGCCACTACCCAGGGAGTCCAGGGTGGTGTGCCTTGTGCGGATCCCACAATGTCTTCTTACCCACAACGCCCTACACACGTCAAACTTTGATCAAAATCATGCACTTTCCTCACATTTCAATGTAGGCAATTTCTGGAATCTGGGATATCCACAAAGTTCCTACTACCCATCATTCCCACGCTTCTCCCAAAATAAACAACGTACGAGCAACAAAATTGTGCCTTGCAAATTGCGGCTCTTTTGCGAGATGCAATGTGCCATGTGTTTAACACTGTTTGCGATTCCCAATGGGGTCGCAAATTGTGAGGCTCATTAATATTAATGAGCCTCCCACATTTTGCGAGCCCATTGGAATGACAGGCCCTCCCTGGTATGATGGCCTGCTGGGCTCAGCAGACCACCATGTCTGGGACTGCTTTTAAATAAAGCAGTTTTTTTTAAATGCATCCCGTTTTCCTTAAAGGAAAATGGGATGCAATTAAAAACAAAAATGAAACGTTTACGTTTCATTTAGGTCGAGCATTTGAGACCTCTTGTATATACTTTAGCATATATACTTATATGTGAATGTACTTTGTAGGCTCTGGAGATCAGCCCTAGGACTTGTATGCTTCTGTTTAGGGACTTATTTTTTCTGTTCAACTGCCTCTATTTAACTGTTTTGATAGAAAACGACCAGCAGAGGTCAATAAAATGCCAGAATTGCTTTCTGCTGAAGGACTTTCATTTTTTATTTTTCCTGGCAACTGCCTCTATTTAAATTTCTTAATAGAAAACAACCAGCAGAGGTCAGTAAAATACCAGAATCACATTACCATTCTCTAGATTCCATTCCTTAGAAATTGTCTTCCACGAGCACCCGTAGACAATATTATTTTTTTCAAATCTTGTCTTTTCCGTGATATGACCACCGAAGGCCCTGCTTTTATATTAAAAACAGAGCTTTGGACTATACCATTTTCCGCTGAAAGGCAAAATTTCTATCCTTGTGTGCCCATACCTGGCGTGTCACGCAGTTTGGTGCTAACTTTCCCTCCATGTTAAAGAACAATAGATGTTTCAGCACCCAGGCTAATGTGCTGCATAGCTAAATACATATAAGGTCCCAAAGGCGAGACCGATTGCATTGCAAATGCTTGTTTAATGGTAGGTAGTGGTCCCTGGGACCACTGCCTGCCCTTAAAAAAATATTTTTAGGGACAGTCACAAAGTGGAAGGGGTCCCCAAGGGACCCCTTCCAAATTGCGACTGCATTCCCACCCTCTTGGAGAGGGTGGTAATTTGCGAGTATTTTGCAACCATAATTGCGGTCACAAAACATTCATACAGGGGTTGGAGAGTCACTATTTGTAAGGGAACGCCACTTCCAAATAGCCTGTCTCTAAACACTTTTTTTGGAGTCGCAATTCATTTGCGATTCGCAAAATTGTGTTGGTACATGGAGATACCAATTTTAGCATGTGCAAATGCGTTGCTAACCTGTTTGCGCATGCTGAAATTGGTCGTACATCTGGCCCTAGGTCAACACCACAAAACAACTGACAAACAAATACACAAAACTGCTCTGCAAAGGACTCCAACAAAGTATGACAACATCCAAGACAATACACAAGAAAATTAAACAGCACATGATCACCATCAACATCAATACAACAATGAACTAATGAAGTTGTGTCTTATGTTTTTTGTTGTCTGGTAATTTTGTTATTGTAGTATGTTGCTGTTTTATGTCGCTATGCTGCGGTACATATCTGTTGATTTTTTTGTTATATGTTGTGATGATTGTGGTGTGCAAGGTTTTATCGCTTTTATTTAGAACAGTGGTGTATTTTTTTGTGCTACATGTTTTGTTCTCATAGCAGCGTGCTGCCTTGCTGCGTTTTGTGGGTATAGCTGAGTTGGCTTCTCTGGTAGGTAATTTATTGTAATGTGTTACTATTGTTGTTGTGCTGTTTTGGGTTGCAATGTTCTTTTGTTTTCTTACGTTGCATTGGCATTTTAGGTATTTTAATTTTTTTATTCATGGTGTGTTAATAGTTTGTACTGTTAATATGTTGTGCAGTACATGTGTTGCATTGCCATGCGATGTTTCTCAGCTTGTTGCATGATTGTTATGTGTTTCTGTTGTATTATTGTCTTGTGGTATAGTGGTTTGTTGTCATGTTGCTCTGTTGTTATTGTATTCTTATGGTTGTTTTGGTGTGTTATGTTCGAATGTCTACTGGTATAGTATTGTTGTATTGTTTTTGTTTTGTGTAGTACTTTTATGTTGTCTTTGTATTCAGTTGTTTATTATAATTACTTTACAGAACTCACCAAATTCTGTTGGATGTCCAGTGAAACAATGCTAATTCCATTAAGGTTCCAAAAAACATACACTCAGCACTGTTCTTGCTCTTCGACTCAGTAGTACATACATTGCAGTGCACAATGATGTTCAGGTTGCAAAGCAGTCGGTGTGCAATAACTCTATTACTTTACAACTCCACCTTAATTACATTGGGCCCATCGTTCGAAAAATTTGCATGAAAACTATGTTGACAATTACAAAGTGAAAGAAGAAGAATATAAGGTGTGCCAGGTGGAACTCCTGCTTTTCAGCACTAAGCTTTGCAGTGGTATGTTTTGAGCCCATACCACACTTTATATTAGGGGTAGTGAGTGACTTGTTTGCTGTTTCTAATTAACACTGGCTTACACTAATATTTTACAAAACGTGACTGTTTACTTTCTTTTATGCTGCCTGACTTTCAAAATGTTAAGCAGAAAATGTTGAATAATTGTTTTTAGGAAACTAGTTTTACACTGTTATAATGAAGCTACGACTGTCTGCAAGGTAGAGTTCTATTTATTCAAGTTAATGTTGCATCATATATGTGGTCACCATGGAAACTGAAAGGATGTTTCTCTACTGATTTTGTAAATAAATTATTCTTGTATAGATTCATAGTCTGAGGTTTGCATTGCAATGCTAAGACTATATAAGAATGTTACTATTACTTATTTCTGATATAGGGTTTTGCAGAATAATGAATATTGATTTCACTGACTTTGCATAAAGAATGGTGTAAATAATTGTATAAGTCTGGGAAACTTTAAATTTTAACTGGCTTTCTTATCTATGATTCTCACTGAGAGCTATTATCTGGAATACGTGATTCTAAAGCTGGTTAACCACTTCTATGACATAGCAAGAGTGGGGAAATAAATGTGTTTTCCACTGCTAACATCATCATAAAGGAATTTGAGGCTACTTAGATAGGGTGTCATGACAGCCTTTCAGTGTAGTGCTAGCAATCTGTCCTGATAGTGAGCTGAGAGAAGAGCTCTGGCAGGGGAGAGAAAGGGGAATAAAGGCATAGAGGGTGGAGGGATGGGTGGCAAGAAGCCACACACTTTTTATTACATGTGAGATACGGAGGAGAAGCCATGTTATGTCTGGCTCCCCATTTACTCCCCTGTCCCACCATGCAGTTGCAAGCCGGGGAAGATGATTTTGGGGGCCATACATAGCATACCATTTTAAATTGGTAAAATTGATTACCAAAGATGTTTCTCACCTCAGGTTTGTGAGTGACGTCACAGACAGCCTGAGCTCTGCTGTCTAGTTGATGTCACTTAAAGCCCCTCTATGAAAAGCATGGCAGTTATACATTGTTACCAGTCTATGAAGGAAATAACTTACTACAACTATATACACAGTGTAGTCATCAACTATGTCATTTTAGTTGCTGCAGTGATGTTATCAGTGCAGTAATAGAACATGTCATGAGTGATGGAATATGGCAGGAAATTAGCAGTGCATGGCGAGGGCTCAAGTTCTAGTTACGTTAGGGCATGAACTATAATTGGTGAATTTCAGTGATTTGTTTTGTTTAAATTCCACCTAACTAGACTGTTCCCTTAACCTCTGTTTTTTCAGTGAATTTCTAGGGCTTTTTCTAATATAAGTTACTATCCACACATAAAAGGCAAGTCTGTTTGTTATGTTAATTAACATTTCAGTAAAGCATTTATAGTAAAACAAAATGTTACGCATGTGTCAGTCTATTTGTATGCTCCTCAGACCATTTAATGTAACCTTAATGCCAATCACAAGGAGTTCTCGTGCTGAAGAGCAAAGTTCCAGCTCTGGGAATACTGAAAATATCTTTACATTTAGACCCCAGGACATCAGTCTTCCACAATATTTACAAAAACATGCTGGTGGTGCCTATGCCCAGATTAGGGACACCACCATCAGCAAAATATATATAAATGTATAAATTAGCCCCTGAAGGTCATTATGGGGCCAGCAATTTGTTTTACATGTTATTCTAATGTGGGGTGTACCAGTGCTCACCTGGGGTCACCTAACAACATTTTTATGATCGGGCTGTGTGGGAAATCCCAGGGACTCTGTGAACCCCCTAGCTCCCTGCAAGGAGCCCCATTCCACAAAGCCGCTAAGGAGCCATCAATTATTTTCTTGTTTTCAAATCTAGGGTACCCCTATGACCACCTGGCACACACCACAGCATGTTTAAAATTAGGGGCCGCGGGGGAGCCAAAGGCCCACGCTGCTCCACCAGTGCTTGGAGAGGGAGGCCCCAGGCTTGGGAATATATATTGTCCGGTGGCGGTCACCACTGTGTGGTGTTACGAAAGACAGGTGTGGAAGTCAGATGTTCTATAGGAAGCACATTTTTTACTTTAAAAAAAAAAAAGTTAATCTACCTCAGCTCTTTTTTGGAATGTTTTAGGGACAGTCATCAAGTGGGGGCCAATAAAAAGTGGAGTCTCCAAATACTTTTTTCTCCAGGCTCTTTCCAGAAAGAAAATTGGACAACTATACAGAAAAGATGGCTGAACAAAATGAACACCAAATTTGTCGGAAAGCTAGATCTAACACCAAATTTGTCAGAAAGCTAGCTCATTGCTAGATCGTTGCTAGAGCTCATGTTTTTTGTGATTTGGTGTTAACCTGTTAGCCAGTTATCAGAAATTAAGGTTAAAAAAAGATTGATATCTAGTGCTTTGGGACTTTTGCTCAAAAATAAAGCATTCTGATTGGCACATGCAGGCCCCTGCACAAGCCATTGTGAATACAAAAAAATAAGAAATAAAAGGAAGCATGCAGTGTGGGGATTCTGTGGGTGGTTTTTCTCCACAGGGGCTTGACTGGCTAAGTATAACGTGCACTACGTATGACCTCACATATTACATCAATGATGACAGGTTATCTATGGTGGTAGAAGTTATATTACATATAACCAGTGAATAATTTGTTTATTTTTTTTATTTTATTTTTCTCAATATAGAAGACCTACATACAACGCCACTGTAACTTTTGTTTTTCTCAGTGCATTACTAAGATTTGCAGACAATCTCCTTTCAGCCATGCACGGCTGGGTTGGCTATCCACGGGAGATTGGTGCAGGCCTCTATCCCAGCTCACTGCTGTACATGGTCAAAAGCAATGCTCAGCAAGGGACTTGGGTAAATATGATTAAAATAACATTGAGCCTAAAGAAGGAGTGAGAAGTCTTACTGAGAGGTATACCCTCATCTTCCCAAATATTATGCTTCAACAAACTGAGAGAGGAGATACCTAGAATTTAATAAAGTGCATGTGTGTAATATATACGAGATTGGTAAGTATTGGCACCCAGGTGAATTGATGCTCACCTTACATTTATCTCAGATATATATATTTACATATACATACATACATAGCACCCCAGGGACCCTCAGGATTCAGGGGCACTTAATCCCCCAACTTAAAACGCGCCAAAGGGCGCGTTTGCACAGTGGTAAAGGGAGGGGGCGGGCCTAAGGTGACATGTGTGCAAACACGCCCTGTGGAATGTTTTAAGTTGGGAAATAAATTCCTCTTCAATCATAAGGGTTCCTGGGGGCCACCTAGCCCACCAGGTACCTCCCTCCAGTAAGCGCCAAAGACCTGCATTGCAGAGAGGTGGTCCAGGCAAAGCCCCTTTTTACACCTCTCTGCAACGCAGCTCTGTGGCGCTTACTGGAGGTACCTGGTGGGCTTGTTGGACTCCAGGAACCCTCAGTATTTGAGGGGACTTAATTCTCCAACTTAAAATGTGCCATGGGCCGTGTTTACACAGCAGTGAAGGGAGGGGGCGGGGCCTGAGGTGACGTCCGCAAACACGTCCTGTGGCGCATTTAAAGTTGGGGAATTAATTCTCCTTCAATTCTGAGGGCCTCTGGGGGCCAACTAGCTCACCAAGTGCTTCCAGTAAACGCCACTGCGCTGCGTTGCAGAGAGGTACTCCGGGCCATGCCCCTTTTTACACCTCTCTGCAATGCAGCTCTGTGGTGATTACTGGTGATATCTGGTTGGCTAGTTGGACCCCAGGGACCGGCAGGATTCAAGGGGACTCAATCTCCCTACTTAAAATGGCCACAGGGCGTGTTTGCACACATGTCACGTAAGGCCCCCTCCCTTCACCACTGTGCAAACGCGCTTGTAGCGCGTTTTAAGAGGTAGTTTTAATCCCCCTGCCCTATTATGTACTAGGGCGTTACAGAGGAGGTCATGCTAATCACAGGAGTACCCACACGCATAGTGTTTCCTAGTGTATGTAGGTATTTTAACTGTATTCTAAGTGTGTTTTAGCATAGCACGGGCTCTAGGCCTGGTTAGTCAGAGTCAGTTACCACCAGTACCAATCTCAAAAAGTTGTGGGCACAGGATAATTTTAGAACAAGGCCTCTTTCTGCTCCTCTGTTGGTTCTTTCTACACATGTCTTGCTTCTTCCTGTACTTTTCTTCGTCTTTGTGGACTTCTGTTGTTTCTTTCTGCATTTCATTTGCTTCTTTCTGTGAGTTTTTACTTCTGTCTTCACATGTCCTACATCTGTAGGCCTAATTAGAAATTAGCATTTGAAAAACCTTTGAAATTCACTGAAGATACCATAGGTTTCAGGCACGGTATAGTTAGAAGTTTGCATTTACAAAACCTTTGAAATTTACTGAAAAAACCATAGGTTTCAGGCACGTTATAGTTAGAAATTAGTATTTAAAAAAACCTTAGAAATTCACTGAAAAACCATAGGTTTCAGGGGTATTATAGTTAGCTGGGCATTTCACTCGTAGAAAACCATAGAAATTCCTCTGTTATAGTTAGTTCTGCTAACTCTAACTCGCGCCCCACAATGCACTGCTGATGACATCACATACCCCATTGAAATGCATTGTAGTGAATTAAAGATTTTGAGGGTTACCAAAAGGAGTACAATAAAGGGTGATAACAGACTTTAGTTACATTAGAATTCATTTGTTGATGGCACCATACTAATTTCAGGAATTGTGGTGTATTCTAAGGTGATTTTACCCCGTGAAAAACCTTCTGCTGGGATATCATGAATCATGTTTGAGAAAAAAACTATTTTCACATGCTTGTGCCATAGAGTTTTGAAGGTGCTCCAGAAGCTAAAATAAGAGCATATTTTCTGTAAATTCACATTATCTTTTTCAGTCATGTGAGAATGAAGTCTGACATTCTCAGTAAAACATGTACATCCAACAAAGGCAGAGACTGTCAGTTGATTCCTTTGTGTTCTACTGCAGCGTCCCAGAATGTTCTAAAGAACAACTAGAGCGCTAACAGCCTTACTTATAACAAAATATGGCACACCTGAAGCCATCTTCATTGGAATAAACTGGTAACACTTAAGACATCTATTTAAAAAGGAACAAAATGAAGGGGGTTCATTTTGCCATAGAAATGATGGTTAGTGCTGCAGAAAGAAAATGTAGGGCATGTTTTAAGTGAGATCTCAAATACTCTTCTATTTCATTAGAAAATTCTGACATGCAGACTGAAACAATCACTTTCAATTCCAGCAGTAGACTTCCAGTTAACTCCCTGGTGAGCAGTAGCTTTACTACAGTGATCTAATAAACAACTAGAGTGCTAACATTCTGAATTTATGGCAAATGTGTGACACATCTGAATGCCTTCTTGATGGAATCAAAGTAAAAAACTGAAAGCATTTCCTACTGAGGAGACTGCATTAAATGGGGAAATTAGGAAACTCCTTAACAAATAAGTCTCCCAAGATGGCCACAGGGGAAAAAAGAGCCCAAATGTAGCACAAATATCACCCAGATGTAGCCCACATGTAGCCCCATGACAGAAGTGTGCAAAACGCTGTTTAATTTTAGTTTTTCTGTAGTTTTATCTAGTGCAGACTGGTCAGGTATTGGAGAGTTACATCTTACTTGGACCCCTTATTGCGAATTTTGCAGTACATGAGATTGATCTTGCGAAACATTAAACTTTACAAATCTGTTAATCTGAAGTTGCTATGAACCGGGCTTTGTAACACCCGTTTTTACCTACTGTTTTTAACTAATTCTCACTGTATTGTATTAGGAAGAGGATTTACTGTTTTTATGTACACTTTTATGATCTATGTTTCTAAATCAGATCGAATAAAGTTTAATGAATTCAATGGCAGGACGGATGCGAGGATTATGCATAGCTTTCCTCACTTTATTTGCATAGCAGTTCAAAGAAAACAGAACACAACAATCATTAAACAATAGACTACACAACCCATGAACCATTAGGGGGGTAGTCTCCAAGGCAACTATAGTGCAATCATATCACAGTCCATCGTGTATAATATTGTGACGTCCCTTCCGCTTCCTCTTTCTTCACTGCTCATCAGTTAAGTGCATTCCTTACATTCTTGGCTTAATCTGACATTGTTGCTGTTCGTAAAGCGGTTTCTTGGGCACGTTATTAGCATTATTGCCTTGGTATTGCTTCATATTCCCTGCGCGGCAGGCTCTTGCCCGAGCGCATTCTCTCCCTCGCAGTTTCTCCCACTGTGCACTCTGTGCACAGTGAGATCCTGTCAGGCGGGTCTTGTCCAAGCGAGGCAGCTCCGTCGAGCGCTCCCGCTGGTCTTTATGCACGTTTGGGAATCCGGTCACTCCTTTAGTGTCCGCTTGATTCCCGACCAACCCTTGCCTAATTTTGACACCGCTACTTGTTGATTTTCCCACACGGCCACGTTAGTGACAAGCGCCACCTGGTGATGGTAATTGGTATTGTGCCTCAGTCTATTCTTATAACAGCTTCAGGGAAAGCCCAGCTGTTGGAGCACCGGCGAGTAGGGGTGGGCGGAATTTGCAAAATTGCCTTTCGCAAATTTCCGCAAAACTGCAAAAAATCTCCACCAATGCATGGAATTTCGCATGCTCACGGAGATTTTTGGGGGCGGGGCTTCTTTGCGAGTTCATATAGTACTTTTCCTACACTACAGCTGCGTATAGGGCCAGAAGAGTTGTCTCCAGTGGCCATGTGTGTATAATTTTGCCATCTTGCCGTAAGGCGCCGGGTCCCTTGAGTGAACTGTCCAGTGTCCATCATAGTGGGTAAAGTCAAGTGTTTGAAGACGGTGCACACCGCTAGTGTGTGGGGCGGGGCCAAACGGGCGGGCTTGAGCTCTAGTGCTTGTGAGGTGTGGGGACAGTAGCAGGTGCGTGTTGTGCCTTCAATGCACTAACTCTCAGCTCATCGCTCTTTCGATCGAGGGACTCCGTCCTTGTGCCCCTTCCTCTGATACGAGGTGGAGCTTTCCCCCCCAAACCAACCAGACTCTCTCTAACACTCAAGGAGTGAGTGGGCTGGGTGCATGTCTTCTTTCCGAAGGGAGACAGTATCATTCAGAGTCACAGAAACCAATGCTAGTGTTTGGAGAACGTACCCCGACAGCACTACACTTCTCCCTGACCCCCACCCACCCGATACCCCATTGGTGACAGACAGCATGTGTACACGGAGTCCAAGTTGGACGGCTGCATAGCAGGTACTCACTGTGAAAGAAGGCAACTGCTGTGGATTGATGTGCAGGAAAATACAGAGGGAAAACAACAACACAAGACCATACTGCACCCGGCAGCCTGTGTCACTACAAAGCAGTATCGAAACCTGCTCAGCCCTCAATTATGGAACTGAAAGATGATCAGAATGAGAATGCTGAGTGCTTGTTGGGGGTATCTTTTGTGGGGGAATTATTTCAGAGGTCCTCACGTTTCTGACACATTTTCTCCCTATACAGAGGTAGCTCAGTATGTCAATGCACCTGTTGCAGACATGAATGTAAGGTCATGTGCGCTAGTCCCAGCCTGTCATAACGCCAATTTTTAATTCAGTGCTATGCAATAGATAATATTTGACTCTTTATGGGTGAAATTACTGATCTTCTAAGATGATATCGAGATTTTGATGGCAGGATTATTGCCGGATAACAGGCCCACTGAAAGTCGAAGGTCTGGCTTTAAAGGTCACCCTTTTGTTTGAGGTTAGAGGCGTCCTATCTGATAAAGACTATTTTTTATGAGTCACAGATTAGAAGATGGGTACATTTCTTCTGAGAAAAGCTAGATGATTCACAGATAGGAAAGGTGAAACAAGGGCAGTGCGTGCAGCCAGGCAGGGCCACAGAAGAATGGATGCTTCCCGCTGATGTAAAGTCACCAGACCTAGAAGGCAGTCTGGTACAGTCAGTGACTGCAGGTCTGAGAGTGTCTGAGAGTGGGCAGAAGAGTTGTCTCCAGCGACCATGTGTGTGTAACTTTGCCATCGCGCTGATGGGCGCCGGGGTCCCTTGTGTGAACTATCCAGTGTCCATCATAGTGGGTAAAGGGCGGGAAGATGGTGCACACCTCTAGTGTGTGGGGCGGGGCCAAACGGGCGGGCTTCGCTGAGAGTTCATATGCCTCTTGTGTAAGAGACCGAACAGAGCAGCAGATGAGGAGAAAGAAGCTCCTGGCCACAGGCACTGCACAGGGATTGCACTCGTGAAAGTCAAGGATGCAGAGGCCTCCATCAAGCATCACAGCTAATTTTCGAGGGTAGATATGGGGAGAAACTTGAAAAGCACACCTGCCCAGCCTCGGCAAAGCTCACGATTTTTTGGGCTGATAAATGAGTTACTGAATCTGAGCTTTGAGAGTGATATTTTGTGACAGGAGCACTGTTCCAGAAAGAATCCTGCCCTTCATATTTATACAAGAAGACGCCACCGAATGCAATACAATACCATTCCGCCGCAGATCGTGGAAGTTTTGACATTTTCACGTTCCGTGCGGAACGCAAAAATGCCGAAATTTTGCAAGTTCCGCAAGCGGAACAGAATTTGCCTCCCACCCCTACCGGCGAGGCGTCTGTCTTAAGGATTTTAGGGCATTTGTTCTGTGCTCACACCCTCTGCTGTCATGTCTTCTCCAGAAGACCATTTTTACTCCTACCAGGAAGTGAAGGAGGAATGGCCCCCCCAACTTCTCCCTCCAGCAGTGGACCAAGCCCTCTCTCTGGCTATTTCTAGGGCGCTGGCTACTCTTAAGGATCAGGTTGGTAAGCTGGCGAAAAGCGACCCAGATCTGGTGGTGGCGGGTCCCAGTAGCTCCCAGATGGGGAATAAAAGGGGCATTAAGCATAACACGGGGCACTTGGAAGAATTTGATCAATTTACAGAGACCTTCCTCAAGAGTGTGAAAACGCAAAAACATGCACCCTGACGGGAGGAGGAAGAGCCCGGAGAAAATTGCTACGCTGTCACTACTATTGTAGACCCCGAAGGCAGGTTTCCCTTAGAGGGAGAGGGTGTATCGGAGGACGATTTCGCCTTCAATGAGAATAGGGACTTGGGCGTCCCTGGCATCCAGAGTCCCACTCCTCTCAGTCCCAGGTTGGGGATGGGGTCCACTCTGACATGTTCGAGCCTACCCAAATTTACCATCCTAGGTCGGCGGAGTGGAACCCAGATGCCAAAGTGGCAGAGTATGTGGTGGGGAAAATCCACCAACCCCTTGAAAGGGAGATCAGGAATAGGATGAGGGGAGAATGCCCCAGGCCCTCACTGAAGGGGAAGGTGGCACACATGCTTGAAATTGATGAGAAAGTGTGTACCTTTTTCTCCAAGTATATGAGGGATCCTAAGAAAGGAACCGATAGGTCTTGCACGTGGTAGGGCCCTTGACCCAAATTATTCAATTGGCGGAGCGTTCAAAAGAGTCAGGATCCCCTTTGTTCACTGATATTGTGGCTGGTTGGGCGCACTACCCTAAACCTAAAACACTACCCCTCCACTACCCAAACACCACTGCACTACCCTAAACCCTAAAACACTACCCCCAGCACGACACCCTACACTACCCAAACATAACTACACTACCCTAAACCCTGAAACACTACCACCAGCATGACTCCCTACACTACCCAAACACCACTGTACTACCCTAAACCCTAAATCTACTCCCAGCCCAACCCCCTACACTACACAAACACCACTGCACTACCCTTAACCCTAAAACACTACCCCCAGCACGACCCCCTTCACTACACAAACACCACTGCACTGCCTTAAACGCTAAAACACTACCCCCAGAATGACCTCTACACTACACAAACACCACTGCACTACCCTAAACCCTAAATCTATCCCCAGCATGACCCATACACTACACAAACACCACTACACTACCCTAAACACTAAACCACTACCCACAGCATGACTCCCTTCACTACCTCAACCTAACTGCACTACCCTAAACCCTAGAACACTACCCCAGCACGACACCCTTCACTACCCAAATACAAATACACTACCCTAAACCCAAAAACACTACCCCCAGCACGACCCCCTACATTACCCAAACACCACTGCAGGATCCTAAAACCTAATACAGGAACCCCTACACTACACAAACACAACTGCACTACCCTAAACCCTAAAACTCTAGAACCCAACATGACCCCCTACAGTACACAAATACTACTTCACTACCCTGAACCCTAAAACACTACCCCATACACTACACAAACACCACTGCACTACCCTAAACCCTAAAACACTACCCCAGCACGACCCCCTACACTACACAAACACCACTGCAATATTGTAAACCCAAAACACTACCTCAGCACTACCCTCTACACTACCCAAAACACTACCCCAACACTACCCTCTACACTACCCAAACACCACTGCCCTAAACCCTAAAATACTATCCCCAGCATGACCCCCTACACTACCCAAACACCAATACACTGCCCTAAACCCTCGAACACTACCCCTAGCACGACTCCCTACACTACACAAACACCATGGACTACCCTAAACCCTAAAACACTACCCCAGCATGACCTCCCACACTACACAAACACCACTGCACTACCCTAACCCTAAAAC
The DNA here is from genome assembly GCF_964261635.1 of Lissotriton helveticus. NCBI lineage: Eukaryota > Metazoa > Chordata > Amphibia > Caudata > Salamandridae > Lissotriton > Lissotriton helveticus. The sequence continues at coordinate 1,373,942,175 of NC_136069.1, read as the reverse complement.
AGTAGCCCCAGCACGACCCCCTACACTACCCAAACATCACTGCACTACCCTAAACCCTAAAACACTAAACCAAGCATGACCCACTATACTACCCAAAAATGACTGCACTACCCTAAACCCTAAAACTTTACCCCCTACACTACACAAACACAACTGCACTACCCAAAACCCTAAAACACTACCCCAGCATGACCCCTTATACTACACAAACACCACTGCACACCCTAAACCCCCTACACTATACAAACACCACTGCACTACTCTAAACCCTAAAACACTACCCCCAGCATGACCCCCTCACAACACAAACACCACTGCACTACCCTAAACCCTAATTCTAACCCCAGCATGACCCCCTACACTACCCAAATACCACTACCATACCCTAAACCCTAGAACACTACCCCTGCACGAACCCCTACACTACCCAAGCACCACTGTACTACCCTAAACCCTAAAACACTACATTTAGCACTACCCCTATACTATACAAATACCACTGCACTACTCTAAACCCTAAAACACTACCCCCAGCACGACCCCCTCATAAGACAAACACCACTGCACTACCCTATACCCTAAATCTACCCCCACCATGACCCCCTACACAATCCAAACACCACTGCCATACCCTAAACCCTAAAACACTACCCACAGCATGACCACCTACACTACACAAACAGCACTGCACTGCCCTAAACCCTAAAACACTACCCCAATCATGATCCCCTAAACTACACAAACACCACTGCACTACCCTAAATCCCCCTACACTATACAAACACCACTGCACTACTCTAAACCCTAAAACACTACCCCAGCATGACCCCCTCACAACACAAAAACCACTGCACTAGCCTATACCCTAAATCTACCCCCAGCATGACCTCCTACACAACCCAAACACCACTGCCATAACCAAAACCCTAAAACACTACCCACAGCATGACCCTCTACACTACACAAACACCACTGCACTACCCTAAATCCTAAAACACTACCCCCTACACTACACAAACACCACTGCACTACCCTAAATCCTAAAACACTACCCACAGCATGACCCCCTACAATACACAAACACCACTGCACTACCCTAAACCCTAAAACACTACCCCCAGCATGACCCCCTAAACTACACAAACACCACTGCACTACCCTTAACCCCCCTACACTATACAAACACCACTGCACTACTCTAAACCCTAAAACAATACCCCCAGCAAGACCCCCTACACTACCCAAATACCACTGCCATACCCTAAACCCTAAATCTACCCCCAGCAGGACCCCCTACACTACCCAAACACCACTGCACTACCCTAAACCATAAAACACTACCCCAGCACGACCCCCTACACTACCCAAACCCCACAGCACTACCCTAAACCCTAGAAAACCCCCACCCCATGCCCAATCCCCCTCATGACGACCCCCTACACTACCCATACACCACTGCACTACCCTAAAAGAGTCATGTACGGTAGGGGGATTTATAGTTAGCTGAACGCCCCAGCATGACCCCCTACACTACACAAACACCACTGCGCTACCCTAAACCCTAAAACACTATCACCAGCATGACCCCCTACACTACTCAAACTCCACTGCACTACCCTAAACCCTAAAACACTACCCCAGCACAACCCCCTACACTACCCATACAAATAGGGGTGGGCGGAATTTGCGGAATCGCGTTACGCAAATCTCGGCGAAATGGTGCAAAATATCCGCAAAGACGCAGAAATTCCGCGAACACGCAGAATTGCGTGTTCGCGATGCTTTTTTACTGTTCGCAATCGATGTTTGTGTGCTCCTGACTAAGGTGCATCTGCACTGAAACGCGTCAGGTGTATTCTTGCATGTAAGACCATGATTGAATAAATCCTCGTCTGCTGCTCAAAGAACTCAGGTTTGTGTCCATTTCTGCTGTGTTGTTGGCAAGTTGGAAAAGCACGGCTTGGGCGCGTTATGGAGAGGCTGCCTGCCTCGTAACGGACCGCTTTCGTCAAAGCGGCTGGGAAAGGGCGTTGCGAGCGTTGCTCGCTTTTGTGACTTTGATATATATATATATATATATATATGTATATATATATATATATTACCTACTGGCGGTCGCCAGTAGGTTGTTATAGTTAGGATTGTTTTCTATAGGAAATCCGCAACATTCTATTGGGAATAACTTTGGCGCCGGTTGAGGAATCTGCCTGTAATTTTCCTTAAATTTGCCTCGCTGCGCTCCGCTCCTTCCCTGAAAGTTTGGGGGGGGATTCATCAAGCGGGGGGCGAGATAAAAGGGGGGTCCCAAAACGTGTTTTCCCCATGTTAATTTCCATAAGGCGGTTGGACTCACTTTTAGCCCGAACGGCTGAATGGATTTCCACAAAACTTGGCAAAATTGTAGGGACTGGTAGCCCGATGTGCCTTTGCTATGTCTCAAGATATGTGCTCCAGTGGATTGAGTAATTTAGGTTCAAAAAAATATATATATCTGGGCGGAGCCTAACCACACATCTGATCTGATTGGCTGTCAGCACTTCATCCAAGAAGTGTTGGCAGCCATCTTGGGACCAATATACATGATAGCACCTCATTAAAAAGCATTGTAGTTAATGGAGGGTTTTAGGACTTTAGTTACATTATAAATCATTTGTTGATGGCACCATACTCATTTTAGGAATTGTGGTGTGTTCTAAGGTGATTTTACCATGTGAAAAAACCTTCTGCTGTGATATCATGAATCATGTTTGAAAGAAAACTAATATCTCATGATTTTACCACAGTGGTTTGGAAGGGGATCTATAAGCTAAACTGAAAGCATATTTTCTGTAAATTCACATTATCTTTCTCAGTCATGTGAGAATGAAGTCATTCTCAGTAAAACATGTACATCCAACAAGGACTGAGACTGTCAGTTCATTCCTTTGTGTTCTACTGCAGCCTCCTAGAGTGTTCTAAAGAACAACTAGAGCGCTAACAGTCCTACTTATTACAAAGGTATAGCACACCTGAAGCCATCGTGATGGGAATAAAGTGGTAACTCTTAAAACATTTAATTTAAAAAGGAACAAAATGAGGGGGTATATTATGGCATAGAAAGTATTATTAGTGCTGCAGAAAGAAAAATTAGGGCACATTTTGAGTGACTTCTCAAATCCTCTGCTATTTCATTAAAAAATTCTGACATGCAGTCTCCCAAGATGGCCACCAGAGACAAAAGAGCTCAAATGTAGCCCAAATATCACCCAGATGTAGCCCAAGTATAGCCCAATGACAGAATGTCCCAGAGTGTTCTAAAGAACAACTAGAGCGCTAACAGTCTTACTTATGACAAAAGTATGGCACACCAGAAGCCATCTTGATTGGAATGAAGTGGTAAGTCTGAAAACATTTAATTTAAAAAGGAACAAAATGAGGGGGTTCATTTTGCCATAGAAAGTATGATTAGTGCTTCAGAAAGAAAAATTAGGGATCATTTTGAGTGACTTCTCAAATCCTCTCCTATTTCATTAAAGAAATTCTGACATGCAGACTGAAACATGCACTTTGAATACCAGCAGCAGACTTCCCTGGTGAGCAGTAGCTTTACTACAGTGATCTAATGAGCAACTAGAGTGCTAACATTCAGAATTTATGGCAAATGTGTGACACATCTGAATGCCTTCTTGATGGAACCAAAGTAAACAAGCATTGAAAATGCAATAGATCTCGCCCTCGTTTAAGTTAAAGCCATTCTGTTTGTAATGAGGTGGCTTTTATAGCTTTGCTTTTATTAGTGTTTTTTAAACTTTCATGTAAATAACATGCATCTGTATGCATATATGTATGGATATGCATGCATTTATATTTGTATTTATATAGATATACAGATTATATATGTTTATATATGTATGTATATATTACCTACTGGCAGTCGCCAGTAGGTAGTTATAGTTAGGATTGTTTTCTATAGGAAATCCGCAACATTCTATTGGGAATAACTTTGGCGCCGGTTGAGGAATCTGCCTGTAATTTTCCTTAAATTTGCCTCGCTGCGCTCCGCTCCTTCCCTGAAAGTTTGGGGGGGGATTCATCAAGCGGGGGCCGAGATAAAAGGGGGGTCCCAAAACGTGTGTTTTCCCCATGTTAATTTCCATAGGGCGGTTGGACTCACTTTTAGCCCGAACGGCTGAATGGATTTCCACAAAACTTGGCAAAATTGTAGGGACTGGTAGCCCGATGTGCCTTTGCTATGTCTCAAGATATGTGCTCCAGTGGATTGAGTAATTTAGGTTCAAAAAAATATATATATCTGGGCGGAGCCTAACCACACATCTGATCTGATTGGCTGTCAGCACTTCATCCAAGAAGTGTTGGCAGCCATCTTGGGACCAATATACATGATAGCACCTCATTAAAAAGCATTGTAGTTAATGGAGGGTTTTAGGACTTTAGTTACATTATAAATCATTTGTTGATGGTACCATACTCATTTTAGGAATTGTGGTGTGTTCTAAGGTGATTTTACCATGTGAAAAAACCTTCTGCTGTGATATCATGAATCATGTTTGAAAGAAAACTAATATCTCATGATTTTCCCACAGTGGTTTGGAAGGGGATCTATAAGCTAAACTGAAAGCATATTTTCTGTAAATTCACATTATCTTTCTCAGTCATGTGAGAATGAAGTCATTCTCAGTAAAACATGTACATCCAACAAGGACAGAGACTGTCAGTTCATTCCTTTGTGTTCTACTGCAGCCTCCTAGAGTGTTCTAAAGAACAACTAGAGCGCTAACAGTCCTACTTATTACAAAGGTATAGCACACCTGAAGCCATCGTGATGGGAATAAAGTGGTAACTCTTAAAACATTTAAATTAAAAAGGAACAAAATGAGGGGGTATATTATGGCATAGAAAGTATTATTAGTGCTGCAGAAAGAAAAATTAGGGCACATTTTGAGTGACTTCTCAAATCCTCTGCTATTTCATTAAAAAATTCTGACATGCAGTCTCCCAAGATGGCCACCAGAGACAAAAGAGCCCAAATGTAGCCCAAATATCACCCAGATGTAGCCCAATGACAGAATGTCCCAGAGTGTTCTAAAGAACAACTAGAGCGCTAACAGTCTTACTTATGACAAACGTATGGCACACCAGAAGCCATCTTGATTGGAATGAAGTGGTAAGTCTGAAAACATTTAATTTAAAAAGGAACAAAATGAGGGGGTTCATTTTGCCATAGAAAGTATGATTAGTGCTTCAGAAAGAAAAATTAGGGATCATTTTGAGTGACTTCTCAAATCCTCTCCTATTTCATTAAAGAAATTCTGACATGCAGACTGAAACATGCACTTTGAATACCAGCAGCAGACTTCCCTGGTGAGCAGTAGCTTTACTACAGTGATCTAATGAGCAACTAGAGTGCTAACATTCAGAATTTATGGCAAATGTGTGACACATCTGAATGCCTTCTTGATGGAACCAAAGTAAACAAGCATTGAAAATGCAATATATCTCGCCCTCGTTTAAGTTAAAGCCATTATGTTTGTAATGAGGTGGCTTTTATAGCTTTGCTTTTATTCGTGTTTTTTAAACTTTCATGTAAATAACATGCAACTGTATGCATATATGTATGGATATGCATGCATTTATATTTGTATTTATATAGATATACAGATTATATATGTTTATATATGTATGTATATATTACCTACTGGCGGTCGCCAGTAGGTAGTTATAGTTAGGATTGTTTTCTATAGGAAATCCGCAACATTCTATTGGGAATAACTTTGGCGCCGGTTGAGGAATCTGCCTGTAATTTTCCTTAAATGTGCCTCGCTGCGCTCCGCTCCTTCCCTGAAAGTTTGGGGGGGATTCGTCAAGCCGGGGCCAAGATAAAAGGGGGGGCCCAAAACGTGTTTTCCCCATGTTAATTTCCATAGGGCGGTTGGACTCACTTTTAGCCCGAACGGCTGAATGGATTTCCACAAAACTTGGCAAAATTGTAGGGACTAGTAGCCTGATGTGCCTTTGCTATGTCTCAAGATATGTGCTCCAGTAGATTTTGAGTAATTTAGGTTAAAAAAAATATATATATCTGGGCGGGGCTTAACCACACATCTGATCTGATTGGCTGTCAGCATTTCATCCAAGAAGTGTTGGCAGCCATCTTGGGACCAATATACATGATAGCACCTCATTAAAAAGCATTATAGTTAAAAGAGGGTTTTAGGACTTTATTTACATTATAAATCATTTGTCGATGGTACCATACTCATTTTAGGAATTGCGGTGTGTTCTAAGGTGATTTTACCATGTGAAAAAGCCTTCTGCTGTGATATCATGAATCATGTTTGAAAGAAAACTAATATCTCATGATTTTCCCACAGTGGTTTGGAAGGGGATCTATAAGCTAAACTGAAAGCATATTTTCTGTAAATTCACATTATCTTTCTCAGTCATGTGAGAATGAAGTCTGACATTCTCAGTAAAACATGTACATCCAACAAGGACATAGACTGTCAGTTGATTCCTTTGTGTTCTACTGAAGCCTCCTAGAGTGTTCTAAAGAACAACTAGAGCGCTAACAGTCCTACTTATTACAAAGGTATAGCACACCTGAAGCCATCGTGATGGGAATAAAGTGGTAACTCTTAAAACATTTAATTTAAAAAGGAACAAAATGAGGGGGTATATTATGGCATAGAAAGTATTATTAGTGCTGCAGAAAGAAACATTAGGGCACATTTTGAGTGACTTCTCAAATCCTCTGCTATTTCATTAAAAAATTCTGACATACAGTCTGCCAAGATGGTCACCAGAGACAAAAGAGCCTAAATGTAGCCCAAATATCACCCAGATGTAGCCCAAGTATAGCCCAATAACAGAATGTCCCAGAGTGTTCTAAAGAACAACTAGAGCGCTAACAGTCTTACTTATGACAAAAGTATGGCACACCAGAAGCCATCTTGATTGGAATGAAGTGGTAAGTCTGAAAACATTTAATTTAAAAAGGAACAAAATGAGGGGGTTCATTTTGCCATAGAAAGTATGATTAGTGCTTCAGAAAGAAAAATTAGGGATCATTTTGAGTGACTTCTCAAATCCTCTTCTATTTCATTAAAGAAATTCTGACATGCAGACTGAAACATGCACTTTGAATACCAGCAGCAGACTTCCCTGGTGAGCAGTAGCTTTACTACAGTGATCTAATGAGAAACTAGAGTGCTAACATTCAGCATTTATGGCAAATGTGTGACACATGTGAATGCCTTCTTGATGGAACCAAAGTAAACAAGCATTGAAAATGCAATTGATCTCGCCCTCGTTTAAGTTAAAGCCATTCTGTTTGTAATGAGGTGGCTTTTTAGCTTTGCTTTTATTAGTGTTTTTTAAACTTTCATGTAAATAACATGCATCTGTATGCATATATGTATATGTATGCATGCATTTATATTTGTATTTATATAGATATACAGATTATATATGTTTATATATGTATGTATATTACCTACTGGCGGTCGCCAGTAGGTATATATAGTTAGGATTTTTTCTCTATGGGATTTTTGAAAATTCTATGTCTAATAACTTTGGCGTTTGTGGACGGAATTGGCTGAAATTTTCAGGAAAATGGCACATTTTGTTTCTGAGCAGCCCCTGAAAATTGGGGGGGGGGGGTTCGTCCAGGGGGGGTCGAGAAAAAAGGGGGGTCCCAAAACGTGTTTTTAACATTGAGTTTTCCATAGGGCGGTTGGCCTCACTTTTAGCCCGAACGGCTGAATGGATTTGCACGAAACTTGGCAAAATTGTAGGGACTGGTAGCCCGATGTGCCTTTTGTAGGTCTCAATATATATGCTCCAGTGGATTTTGAGAAATTAACGTTTAAAAAAAGATATATATCTGTAACAGCGGACCGGGCAGCGCTCCGGTTCGCGTACTTTTCGCGCAACGGAGCTTTGTGAAGCGAAGCTGATTGGTTCTCCGGCGTCTGTAAACATTCCAAACAGTCCGTAGCGGCCGCCATCTTGTCTCTCGGTAGGATCGAGAGACAAGAGGAGGCCAAAGCGAAGGGGCAAATGACCATAAGGGGGCATAGTAGATTCTCGCTGACCCCCTAGGTTTGATGTGGAGGTTTTAAAAGGGCCCAGCGGGGCAAAAAAAATAATAATAATAATAATCGAACGGCTGAATGGATTTGCACGAAACTTGGCAAAATTGTAGGGACTGGTACCCCGATGTGCCTTTGCTAGGTCTCAATATATGTGCTCCAGTGGATTTTGAGAAATTAACGTTCAAAAAAAGATATATATCTGTAACAGCGCTCCGCTTCGCGTACTTTTCGCGTTACGGAGGTTTGCGAAGCTGATTGGTTCTTCGGCGTCTGTAAACATTCCAAACAGTCCGTAGCGGCCGCCATCTTGTCTCTCGGTAGGATCGAGAGACAAGAGGAGGCCAAAGCTAAGGGGCAAATGACCATAAGGGGGCATAGTAGATCGTCCCTGACCCCCTAGGTTTGATGTGGAGGCTTTAAAAGGGTCTCGCAGGGCAAAAAAAAAATATACCGTTTTTTTAGTTTTTTTGCGTGGAGTGCGCCCGGTTCGCGAACCGGGAAGCGTTCTGGGGAGCGTACTTTCTTGAAAATTTGTGAAAAAAGTTAGAGTAAAATAATAATTGTGAGTGATCAGATGTAGGGTAGCTCTGAGAAGAGCTTTTGGGTTTATGGTACATTTAGGTACTTATAAGTAGGTACCAATGCACAGTCTTAAATTCAGAGTGAAAATTCTGTTGCCCTCATCTGAGAAGTGAACTCCATCTCCTCTGTAGATATCTTGCATGTAGTAACGCAAGTTATTGTTGTACAGGGAGCCCATTCCATGGTCTCTCATGTAAGCTGAAACAGATTTGTTTACATGCTTCCTCGATTTCTCAATTTGTGGACAAAATTGGTTCGACCACCTCCATTTTTGTCTTTGGCATATATTTGAATATACCAAGGCAGTCTGAGGAAAAAGTGCCATCAATTGCTCAAAGGTGTCCTTTAAAAGCATTTCCAGACCTACCCCAGTCAAAGTGCCCAAATCATTACCTCCACAGTGCACAATTAACAGGTCAGGTTTTGGCAAATGCATAAAGGTTTTCACCAATGGTATCAATTGGTGACATTTTAATCCTCTGTGGCCAAACCACTTAATTTCCACATCTTGTAAATTGAGGCTAGGTAAATTCCTGTTTTCAGCGTACCTCTGAGCCCAATAGATGTAACTATGTCCAACAATCCAGACAGAAAACATGGCGAGAGAAGGTTCTCCTGCAGTCAGATGAAGTGTGGCAATGAAATGGCAGTTGAAAAAATGAGAGTGTAAAATGAAAAAAACTGAGGAGTTTCTGTGTTAATGAAGCAGTAAGAGTGATTGGTGGATTTTGATTGCTGAAAACAGAAAGTTAGGGTGCATGGATGAGTTCGTTGAAAGATGTATTTTGAGTGGCGAAGAAAAAATCATTAAATGAAAGATTGCACTGGATATGCAGGTGCACTGAGAGTTCAGAGTTCAATTGCAACTTTGTTGTGTGAACTTGGAAACACCAGAGGTCTTGCAAGAGGTGGTTGCTATGCAGAAAAAGCAGAGAGGGGGCAGAGGGGGGAAGGGTTTTGCTTTGAAAAAAAGTGAGGGAAGAGTTTTGATTGGGTGACATGAGAGATATGTGTGAGGAATTACAGCATTTCTGTGCTTTTGATAGCTGCAGACTCTGGAGTGCATACCTTTTGCTCTGCTGAAGACAAATTGGTGTGTTTCTGAGACTGTTTTGAAACTCTAAGTATTTGCTAAGGTGAGAAAAGATTTCTTTAATTTAGATAGAAAATAGTGTGCTTTAAAGAGAAAATTATGAAGAAAGTTGTGTTTTTCAAATGTTGCTTTGTCTCAAGTGTTTTACAAATAGATTTTGTTTCTTTGAGAAATTGTAATTGGAGAAAATGGGAAGTATTAGTACTGACAGGGTTTTTATGTGCATAGGAGCTGTGGAGTGTTTTCAAATTATGACTTGTAAATCGTTTTTGAGAAAAAGCAATGGTTTTAATATTGATGAGAAGGACATAATGGTGTCTGCTTCTTTATAAGGTAATTGAGAGTCTCTGATGTTATTTTTCCCATTTCAATGTAAGAAGTTTGTCTGTGGAGCAAATTGCTTGTAAATATGCTCCCACCTGTGCATGGCAAATTTAGATTTTGAATGTTTGCGTTACATAGGCATGTTAAAGGTGACTGAAACATGCTGCAAAGGCAATCAAAAAACGCTTTTATGTGTCTTAAGGACATTTTAAGTCATTTCCCCATGTGCAGTGTTTTCAAATTATGAGTTGAAAATCGTTTTTGAGGTAAAGGAATGTTTTCAAAATTTATGTGCGCCATATGCCCCCAAATTTCTTTTTCAGGGGTGCAGCAGGGTGTTCTTGAGACACTCCTGCACCCTTGGAAAAATTCGTAATTTGTGATGAGGTAATTGCTAATCGCAAATTGCACCTTCATTCCTATGGGCCTCCTGCTGCATGGAAATGAATGGGTAATTTGTAATTAGCAAATAGCTCATCGCAAACTAGGAATGGTAAAAAATCGCTATTTATTCCTTAAAGTTCGCTATTTAGGAAATGCAAAAAACTTTGATGATACATATGGCGGTTCATGTCTAACAAGATAAGAAGCATAGGGATAGATTTATGATGACTGGCGCATCACCAGGGATGTGTTAGTCATTCTGTGCCGCTGTTCCGTCACCTATGGTGTGCTGCATTTACAATGCGGCGCATCATGGGGCAAAAACAGCACAGATGCGTGACGTATCTGTGCCGTAAAGGTGGCGCATTGCTGGAGTTGTATCGCAAGTGTGATGAAGCTCCAGCAAGGCTCAGGGGTGCCCCTGTCGTAGGGTTTCTGTTCTCACACAGAACTGTGGACAGAAGATTGGAACCTCGGCGAATTAGGGTGCCCCAAAACTCACCTTAGTAATCAAAAACCCCTTAGCAAGCTAGGTACAGTGTCACATTGGATATAACAAACTCTCAATGTTTAGACAATCCAGAATATGAACTTATAGTACCTCAGGATACGTGGAACTCATGAACAGTCGGTCGTTATATATTTCTTAGAAACCAGAACATGGAGTTAAGAAGAACACATGTGTATTTGAAATGTTTATTTACTAATGCCGTCTTCTCAGGCGTAGTATCTTAGATAATACAAGTACACATATTATCAGTAGCAAAATTACCAGCACAGTTACTAGTACATAAAAAGCGAATGGTGACAGTATGTTAACATGCTGTAAATTAATAAGAGTTAGCAACACTTATAAGCAGCCGCGGGCCGTGGAGGGAGTTACAGTGGGGCAGGGAGGCGGGGAGGGGGAGGGGCAGGGTGGAGAGGGCTCCACCCTGCCCCTCCCCCTCCCCGCCTCCCTGCCCCACCGTAACTCCCTCCACGGCCCGCGGCTGCTTATATCTCACCCTCCCTAATACACATATTATATTATTTGCTAAGAAGGTCTCTTTGTGTTGGTTTAGGGCGTGCCCATACTTTAGTGTCTTAGATTTGAAGGAATCACATCAGCATACACCAGCTCTCTCTTCATGTGAACCGCATCAAGTGTTGTGTATGTGTGTTCGGCAAAGCAATATAAAACCCGCCTCATGCCCAGAATTGGCAGAAGCTGCACTTATGTTATGAGTATGAAGTCGTGGAGATCAGACCTCATAACAATTCTGTATCGTGTTGTTCTTGAAACTTCAGCACTCGCTGTACAGATATAGTTTAACAAGTAAAGCAGATAGTAGAGCAATAACATATTATTCTCATGTAAATCACGATGAACTATTAGGTTGAAAGCTAAAGCAACAACTAAGTGTCGTGTGCAGAAGTTGCAAAAAAGGAAAAATGGCGTTTAAACCGGTAATGAGTCCATGCTAACTTAACACGGTGTAAAGATATATAGGATCTACATGACACCTCCCCATGATCCGGAAACGAACTGAATAAGATAATAGAAGTGCCATCTCATAAGAGCAGATTGCAACTTTATATGTGGACGGTCCGCAAGGTAAAACATTAAAAACTAGGAAAATGTAATGCTAAAGAAAAATAAAACAGCCAACTACTTTATCGAGGCTTAAGCCAATAGGCAAGCTAAATAATAAAAACTTGACAAATAAGTCAATGACTTGTCAATGAAATGCTAGTACTCAGCATATCAAACATGAAAAAGGTCTATGACATAACTGTGTATGCAAAATAAGCTGCAACAGCCTCTAATAGGAAGTCACCGTCTTCATCCGAAAAGAGTTCAGCCATCCAATTTAAAAGCGGAAAAGAACATACGTGCTCTTCCAGCACCGGATCCTCTATCACCATCAGAGGACAGCTCGGTGGGTTTTCAAGAAAGCTCTGTTCCAAGAAAGACTGTGTTGCCGCCAGTAAATTCCAGGGACCAATTAGTCCATGGATCAATGCCACAGCCATAATACTTTCGCCAGGACAAACCAACTCGTGAGTAATGATAGGACTCATCAGCTGATTAAAGTCGACGTCAGGAGAAACCGGTCCGCAGAGACACAAATCAATGGCCCAATCGAAATCACAGGTCAGGCAGTGAAATACAGGCTGGACACAGGTGAAGTAGGAGAATCGAAAAGATAATCCATATGCCGTGCTTAATATCGCCAACGGCATTGTGCCATAATATTCAAGCATGCGATTGCGGAACAGCGTGAGCAGCTGCAGGGCGGGAGGTTGCACAGGAGGGACATCCATATTTAAAAATGTAAAAAAGCACAAGAGCGTCCGCTGGTAATGCAAGTAAAAATGGGAATCCACCAAGCACAGTGGAAAAAATAGAATGAAAGAAAGCAGGGATGATTCCAAAGATTTTCTCAAATGAAGTCACAAGACCACTGGTAACAACTTTAAAAAAGTGTGCCAGGCCCTTTGTAGAGGACGCGTTAGAGATAGTCCGAACCATCTTGCTGAAATGGAAAGGCGAATCTGTATTTAAAAGGGTCTGCACCTCTGTACGGGTGTTCGCTATGTGAAGCACGAAAGTTTCACGGGCCGAAGTCAAGGCCACCTCTCTCTGAGACAAAAGAGCTCTTATTCTTGCCATGCCGTTGAAATGTGCTCCCAAGGTTGGTATTTGTGGCCAGATTGAAAACTCCCTATGTTCATGTGTGGGAGGAAATAGAACATTTCTGCAGCAAATAACCCGTTCACTTACTGTTACGATAAAAGGAATACTTTTAATTAACCCAGAACAATCTTCATTATTGAGCATCAAATAACTACCATTTTCCAACAACTTGAACGTGGGGATGATAGCAGGAACTGGCGTGCCTTGCAACACGCAAGCCATATTTGGTCGGTGTTTGTTGCATGAACCGTGTAACTGTATGTGCCTACACATTAGTAAATGATCTGGCGTCTCAGTGCATTCCTCTCCATTCAGATAAACTTCTTGATCATCTTTGAAAATCTGTATGTGTATGGAAGCGACCAGACCTCATGAAGAAAACCACTACCTAAAGGTTAATAACGACCTATTGGTATATATTTCATACAATTTGAAAACTTATATAAAGCAAAAGGCAGCGTTATTAAACCGTGGATAAGGCACGTTGCCAAAGCAGTCAACCTTTTGGATTTATACTGGAAATGTTAAAGGAAGAATTACGGAGTAGGGCCTGTAAATCTTTAATGGACAACGAGTAAAATTACTCCAAGCATCATATTCCTGTAACTCCGGGATAGTAGGGGTGTTTAATTTTTTAGAAGTAGCCAATCCAAAGCATTTGGTCTGGGAAATTGTTTCATTCACAAACAACATATGATTTGGGATGAGACATGCACGGTGCAAAGCCTCAGTGCCTTGTACCTGCCAGGTTCGTGAACCCCAAACTGATGTAGATCCTGGATATCTTTACTCTGTGTTAAGTTAGCATGGGCTCATTACTGGTTTAAACGCCATTTTTCCTTTTTTGCAACTTCTGCACACGACACTTAGTTGTTGCTTTAGCTTTCAGCCTACCTGCTTCAAGATCTATGCCTGCTTCAAGCAGGCGCAGGGTTTTGATGTAGCTTTGTCCTATCTGATTGTAAATGCGGCACACTGTGGGTGGCAGAGCAGCGGTGCATGTTAACTGGTGCATCCCTGGGGATGTGCTAGTTAATATAAATCTGCCCCTTTACATTTAATTATGTGCAGGGGACACAGAGTCGGTGAGGTTTATCCAAGGTTAAGAAGAGATGAGTCCTGTTCAGTGAAAAATTGGAGATAGGCTTCACCTCCTCTGCTCCTCAGCATCGTTGGACATGGTTAAATAATAGCTGCAAAATGTTACTCTTGTTAAACAATTTTACTATTATAATCTCTGAGATTTGTCTCTTACTGTGCAACATCTCATTGTTGTTATCTTTCTTTAAAGATAAAGACAACATCAACATGAGCGACAATCAGCAATCAGTTGATTTCGACCTCATCATTGAACTCGTAATTGAAACATCAGTGGATGTTGATCCCTTGGATGATTTCAATCCTGAGGATGAAGAAGAACGTGATGAGGATGCAGATTTGTCAGAATTGTATGACATAGGATGGGAAGCTGACTTGCTTGAGCCTATGGAACTATAAACATTTATTTTATAAATTTATAATAAATAAAAAGTAAATATGTAAACCGTTTAATTTAAAAATAAAGACACCTTCAAAAACAGGTTATGTGTAGTGTCTTCAATAAAATATTAAAATATGGTCATACAATTAGATCAGATTCATATATAAAACAGGACAGGTAAAATGAATATAAATTCCATTTCTTTTCTGCTATTTCTGTATTCTAAATTTGCCATGTACAAAAAATTCTTCTATGTAAAATCGTTAAGTAGTGTGTTAAGTTTTTGATGACTGTTATTAATTTACTGTTGGGTAATAGTGGTTAATAACATTTTTTATTCTATTTTACCACAGATTCAACTGCAGATTATTTCAGGATTTTAGGATGCCAAGCAAAGAAAGAGTGAGAAAGGCTGCAAAACGTCAAAGACAGCAGGTGAATGAAAAAAAGCAGCAGTCCTCTAACAAAAAGATTTGTCAAGTCACCAAGAAAGCACCGGGTAAGAGTACAAAAACATTCATAAGAAATATATCTAGTAAAAAAAATATTACTACAGAAAATGTTTCAGTCCAGAAAAGGAGAAGCAATTCAAACGGTAAGGAAAGGCCAATGAGAAATGTTACTGCTAGAGTAAGAGATAACTCTATGCATGAAAGTAGAAGGAAACAACAGTTTAGGGACATTCGTAAACGAATGTTCCGCAACAGGATAATTGGCAATTTGTTAAAAAATATTAAGAAAGGTCAACAGAAAGTGTTTTTTTATAAGAGAAAAAAAATAGTTGAGAAAGTTATTGATCAGGCATTTGAAATTAAACGTAAGTTATTTATTTTGACAATCAATAGAATTAGGAAGCTAAACAAGGCAATTTATGATTTCGAAAGAAATAGTAGATGGAAGAGAATAGTTAATCGTAGTAATTTTTGTGAAGTTTTTTCTGGAGAATGGATGCATAGTTCAAGCTCTGAGGCATTTTTTAATGAGGAGAGTTATTTCCAGGATAATGATTTGGTGCATGCAGTTGACACCAGTGGTCGAGGTTATGAAGTGAAAGATGGTTGTCCAGTTGAAAAAGAAAAACTTGTGACAACAGAGATAGAAGAGGTGTTAGGTAATGAGGTTTTAGGGAGACGTCCTAAGGGTCCTGTGTACACCTGGAAGTGTAGTAGTATTTGCAGTGTACGACAGGATTCCATCAATTTGCTTTGTGATTATATACGGTCATTTAATAAGAAAAGTTTGAAGCAGAAAATGAAGTTGTTGCAAGAATTAGATCCTTGCAGAGTGAGAGAAGTGATAGGTTTGCATGGTCATTCACTGGCTTGTCTTTCCAGGAGAGTATGCCAGAGTGTTTTTCATCATTTCAGGATGCTAGCAGTGCATCATAATAAAGTGAGGAAATTAGTTAGAATGTTGTATTATGCTAAGAGTCCAGCAATTATGCTTAAACAATTATTCGCTGCTCTTTTGCATGGTTCTGAAATAGATGTGAAGAATATATGTGAAGAAATTGAGTTTTGTTACTTTGGAAGTAAAGAGGAGAATGTTGAAATTGACCAAGAAGAAGAGAGTAATGTGGAAGATAGTGTACAGGTTTCCAGTACAGATAATTTCCAGAGGGAAATTGCGACGTTTGAGGTGAAATCAAGTGAGAGGCCAAATTTCACTTGTGTGTGTTGTCGACGCACTTATTATAAGAATCAGACTAAGTTAGTGGATTTATATGCAAAAAGTGAAAGGGAAAATAATAGTGAATGGAAGGATTTTACAACATACTTGATGGTAGAAAATTGTTTTGATTTGGGATTGGATCAACGTGTGTGTACTTATTGTTGTAACAAATTAAATCAAAACCAGATGCCTGCTAGAGCAGTTCATAATAATCTGGAATTGGTTGAGATTCCTTCTGAATTGAAGGATTTAAAGACTTATGAATCTATTTTGATTCAAAGTATACATCCCTTTCAGGCTATTGTAAGAATGGAGCCAAAGACAGGGAAATTGCCTCCATCAGATTTACAGAGAGGATTAAAGGGAAGAGTTGTTTATTTGCCTCTAGATTTGAAGAAAAACATTAACACAATTGGAGTAGAAAAAGTGGAAGAGGAACCTCTTGTTATCTTAGTTAATGGGGTTCCGACAAAGAATAAGAAAATATGGCAAGATTTAGTAGATGTTAGGAAAGTCAAAAGGGCAACATTGTATTTGAAAAAATATAATAAATACTATAAAAATGTATATGTTGCAGAAGAGGAAGTAAGTGAGGAAGAGGATAGCGATTTGTGTGCTGGTCAAATTGAGAAAGTAGAACCCTGTACTAGTGAAGAAATATATGAACATTATAGTGTTCATCCTTTGCATTCCAAGGAAGTCATGGGGAATGCTATTGAGTTGTTTCAAATGAAACAAGCGAAAGGGAGTCCCATTAGTGTTTGGGAGGAAAGTTTGGAAGCTCGGTGTTTCCCACAGCTTTTTCCAACAGGTCATGGAGGAAGATATGATGAGCGACCTCATCAAATTCCTGCTTCTGAATACCGGACGTAACGATTGTATGCAGGAGATCCTAGGTTTCGACAATGCATTCCTTATTTGTTTCATCTCCTGTTTGAAAGCGATCTGTCTGGACTGTCATATGCAGTGAACCACATCTTGAAAAGTGGTATACACATGCAAAACATCTCGGCAAGTGACTTTATGGATAAAGTCAATGTCCAAGACAGTATTTTGGATTCTCACCTGATTAATCTCATGGCGTGTCAGCGTGGTACTAATGAGTACTGGTACCGTCGTCATGGTGATTTAAAATGTATGCTGAGGAACTTAGGAACTCCCACATGGTTCCTCACTTTGAGCTGTGCTGAGTATGGCTGGGAAGACTTACTTGAATTTCTACGAGAGGCAAATGCTAACGTAGGAAACATCGAATTCAAGACACCCGGAGAACTGTGCTCTTTGGATCCAGTCAATGTATGTAGGTACTTCAATCATAGATTTGAAGGTATGATGTCTTTCATCATGAATAAGAAGAATCCACCTCTTGGAGAGGTGTTGGATTTCTTCTAGAGGAAGGAGTACCAAGCAAGAGGTGCTCCTCATATACATATGTTGCTGTGGATCAAGGATGCACCTAAATTTGGAACGGATGCAGAAGACTCAGTGATGAGTTTCATAGAACAGTATTCTACGTGTGCTGTTCCAAACGCAAAGGAGAAAAAAAGCCTAAGAGAAAAAGTTCTACGTTTCCAAAGCCATCGATGTGGAAAGTACTGTCGTCGTAAATTCCGGAACAAAGACAAGTTCTACACCAAATGTCGTTTCGGCTTTCCACGACCGGTGATTTCTAAAGGAAGAGTGAACAGTTTGATGTCTTCGCTGCGACATAATGTGATGAAGAAATCACCTAAAAACACATACAATTTGAAGAGGAACGAAGAGTCTAAGTACATCAACGACTACAACCCGGTGATTTTGTCCATGTGGAATGCTAACATGGATATACAGTTTGTGGCTGATAACTGTATGGCTGTGGCTCGGTATGTGACATCTTACATCACCAAAAAAGAGAAGACAGAATTGAAGGATATGTGGGAGGACATTTCCCATGAAAAGAGCCTCAGCAAGAAGTTGTACAGTTTCAGTCTGAAGATGTTGTCGCATCGAGAAATCGGAGCTTACGAATGTTCTGACCGGTTGTCTTCAGCAAGTCTCTATGCCAAGTCCAGGAGTATCGTTTGGGCGAGTGTTGGTCTTGCTGCAACGCGTAATCGAGTTCTGAAACCTGTGCGGGAAATTGAGTATTTGGCGGAAAAGGAGCCAAACAGTACCGACATTTTGAAGAGCAACATGTTGGATACATATTATCCAAATCGAAGCAGTCACCTCGAGAATGTTTGTCTGTATGAGGTTCTGCAAAATTACATATTCAAGAGGAACATCAAAGAAGATACTGAGAAAGGAGTGTATGCTGTAATAGGAAGTGAGGGATGTCTGGTCAAGCAAAGAAAATGCCACTTGATAAACCATCGAAAATTGAGTGGCGAATCTCCTGAAAAAAAGGAGTTTTTCTATTTAGCACTTTTGCAACTTTTTAAGCCTTGGCGTGCAGAAGAGGAACTGCTTGGACATTTCCTTTGTTATGAAGACTCATTCAATGCTGCCAAGGAGACCATAGAATGTCCTGCTTTTCCCAAATATGTAGAAATGTTGAATGTGGAAATTGAGCAGGAAGCAACGATTGCAGCCGAGATTGCCAGAGACAGTTCTCAGGACAGTCAGAGTTCTGCTTCATTGAGTCAGGATCCACTAGGAGGACCTCTTATCGAAAATGAAGCTGCCACTGCTATGAATGAAGTGGAAAGAGCCATGGCACATGCTCAGGAGGATGCGGTTAACTTAGAAGAGTTGGAAAGACAACTCAATGTTGAGCAGAGGAAAATATATGACGAGATTACCATGCAAATTGATCATGGATTAAGTCATGACAAGAAAGAGTGCTCATGTACGTCGTTGAAGCCTGTCCGACTGTACGTGAGTGGAGAAGCGGGAACTGGAAAAAGTTTACTTATTAAAGCAATTTCATGTTATTTGCAGGAAAGGACAGAGTCATCGCTGTCTTGTGTTGTCACCGCTCCAACTGGACTGGCAGCACATAACATTAAAGGGATTACTTTACATCGTTTACTGATGCTGCCAGTGGAGCATGACAACAAATTAGAATATCACAAGCTATCTGGAGATGCTTGTTTTGAAGTTTCAAGAGTCTTGAGGAAAATGAAACTTCTTATCATTGACGAAGTAAGCATGGTTTCCAATGTCATGCTTGCCTTTGTGCATTTGAGAATGCAAGTTCTCAAAACAGAGTATGATGTGTTATTTGGTGGCAAACACATCATTGTTTTCGGAGATCTTCTGCAGCTGACACCAGTGAAAGGGCAACCTGTGTTCAAAATGCTCACGCATGAAGATACCAGGAAGTGCTTAGGGAGCATTGGCAACGTCAATATATGGTTAAACTTCAATTATGCTGAACTGCATGAAAATATGCGTCAGGCAAAGGATGAAGTTTACAAGACTATTCTACAAGATGTTAGAATTGGAAAAGTGACCGAGCATGGGAAAGAAGCTTTACATGCACGATTACTGACAAATTTATATCCAGACGAAGATGTTGTGCCTGAGAATATTTTTCAGAAAGTTACTGAGAAAAAATCTGGAATATGTTTGATGCCAACTCTTGCAGAATGTGCCAAATTCAATAACAACATGTTGCATTTAGAAAAGCAAGAGATTGTGAAACTGGAAGCTATTGACAGAGTAGAGCATATGGGATCAACAATTATTTTGTCTGAGAATCTGAAAACAAAATTGGATTCATTAGAGAAGAGTATATCTAAAACTGCGGGTTTTGAAAAGACTCTGAATGTGTGCTTGAACTGCCGTATAATTTTAAGAAGGAATTTACATGTTGAAAGAGGTCTGGTAAATGGATCAATGGGTAATGTTGTTGATTTTGTGAAATACAGAAATAGAGATGGAATTGAATTTTTAAAAATTAAATTTGATGGCATTGAGGAAGTACAGCTAATTGGTCGTTGTTCTGCTAGATTTTTGCTTGTAAAAGACTTATATGTTCGTCGTAAGCAGTTTCCTGTTTGCTTGGCATATGCGGTGACAATCCATAAATCGCAAGGTTTAAGTGTAGACTGTGCATTGGTGAATATTGGCAGTTCTGTGTTCAAGGAGGGTATGGCATATGTGGCATTGTCACGAGTTAGAACTTTATCGGGATTGTACTTGATTGAGTGTGATGTCACAAACATTTGTGCGGATCTAGATTGTGTTAAGGAATACAATAGGTTAAGAAGAGAGTATGCGCCACATTTGCCTCAGTATCCTTTGTTTGAGAAACGTGTGGTAGGCCGGAAACGAAGAAATGTGACCAATACTGGGGAGGTTGTAGCAAAAAGACGAAAAGTTGATGAACCTGAAATTATAAGCAGAAACAAAAAGTATTCTGTTGAAGATGTTGTTGGTTTTCAATTTGAAAACAGTTCTGGTGTCAACTGCTATGCTAATGTAGTGGTTAATGTTTTGTTTTCTCTAGAAAATGTAAAAGAAGAGATTGTGGTCAATTCTGATCAAAGATTTTGCAGTTTGTTAAATTCTGTGTTAGAGAAATGTAGCACTGATAGAACAAACATAGAAAGTGTGTCTGAAATTCGAAATCTGTTAGACAGATGTTCAGGCCAAACACAATTCTCTCAAAATAGTCAGCAAGATTGTCAGGAGTTTTTAATGTATATGCTTGATGTATTGCATGATGAAGGTGTAGATGTAGATCACCTGTTTGGGCTTTCTTATCAATGGCAGCATGACTGCGAGAACTGTAGGGTATCAAGTACTACTAGTGTAGACTCAGAAAGATTTATATATTTAACTTTGCCAGACAGTAAATCAGTGTCTTTTAATAAGCTAGTAAAAGCAGCTGATCACAACATGGAGTGTAGCCAATGTAAATCTGAAATGATGTCCACATTATTTATACGAACATATGGCCAGTATGTCATTTTAATGTTCCAACGATGTAGGCCAGATGGAACAAAATTGACAACTTTAATTAAAAATGTTGTGGCTTCACAGTTGTCAATATCAGGAAGGACTTTTGTAACTGTAGCAATTATATATCATGATGGTCCTTCAATAACATCAGGACATTATACAGCTTATTTAAAGTGTAGAAATGGCTGGTCATTCTGCAATGATTCTGTTTTAATTTTCAAAAAAAAATTGCCGTATGACCTTAAAAACTCTTACCTGGTGTTTTTAAAACCAACATTTTAGGGAAAGAATCTCGGGATGTGCTCTGAGGAATTTCAAGAAGTTCTAATGGCTCCTACACGATTTGGCCTTGAGGATAAGTGTAGTATAGAGACATAACTTCTTATCATAACACTGGACGTCATGGAGAAATACGTGCACTTTGAATGAGTTCAGAAAAACTGTTTCTTTTTATAAGCTAATTGAAGCAGCCAATCAAAACATGGAGTAGAGGGAATGTAAGTCTGCAATGCTGTCTACTGTTTTACATTGCTTTGTGATTAAAAGTGATGTAGAGAATTAAATAATTGTACTAGTCATAAAGGTAGTGTAAGTCTGCTTCATAGTAAGCAGTATCAGTGTGATAGGAAATGTAGAACATGATTGAGCAAGAAGGGGAAGATATTACTAGTCCAGGATTGTGAAAATGATCTTCAACATTTTAATTGTGAAAGTTGCGGAAATACAACATGACGGGATTGGTTTAAAAGAATTCTAAGAGTTATAAATGGCTCAGACACGATTTGGCCTTGTGGAAACGTGTGGTAGAGAGCGAGAAGTCATTTATTGTATGTAACATGTTTTTGAAAACGATGGAGGTTTTCTTTCAGAAAGTGGCGGGTTGAAAGTAATAACAGCACAACAGAGTGTAAGCTGTTCATAGGACATCCTTGGCCGTCATGGAAAGTAAGTTAACTTTAAGGAGTTCTGAATTCTGATTCGTTATGTTGTATGGGTTTTTTAAACACAATCATTTTGATTGTGTTTTTTTTTCCCCGCTGTTATATGATGAATACCTTCAAGTCACTGTTTTAGTGAAATTTGATACATTCTGAGAACAGCAAAAATAAACCATTTAACATGTATAATTAATTCTGTTCTGTTTGCATTTATGATGTACATGTAGAACTGTGTAGGAGGCATGGAGAAGGTGAGGCTTCTATAAGTGTCAAAGTTGTTGCATACAGTGCTTATATTGTACGTAGTCTTTTATATTTCATTACTTTCACTGTTTCTGACTGATCTAAAATTTTTTTTTTAAAAAGAACAGTAAGTATAAGGGAAGGAAACAGACAGTTATGTTAAAAGAAACACAGCTATAGGGAATAAACTAGGGATACTGTTACCCGCAATCCTCTGCTGATGATGTCATTGAGCATGTCATGAATGATGTAATATGTGACATCATCAGCAGTGGATTACGGGTAATAGTATCTCTAGTTTACTCCCCTATAGCTGTCTTTCTTTTAACATAACTGTCTGTTTCCTTCCCTTATACTTACTGTTCTTTTTTTAAAAAAGATTTTTTGGGTTCGCTTCCGGTTCGCGTACCGGGGAGCGAACTGGGAAGCGAACTAAGAGAAATAGAGGTTGGCACAGTTCCAAATATTGTACCAATTTTTTAATAACGGGGAGGTAGTTCTGAAAAGAACTTTTTTTTATTGTTTTTGTTGTTTTATATTTTTTTTATTATTTTTCTGAACATTTTTTTACTTTTTTTGAATTTTTCTGAACAGTTTTATATTTTTGGGGGTTTTTTTTCGGAGGGGGCAACGAAAACGATTCATTGTAAAGGGCTCAACAGGAGCAACAAAACAAAAAAAAAAGAATTTATTATTTGGGGCGTTTCGTACAAACTTGCATATGATAGTCAATAGCACTGTTGATCAGAGTGATGCTTCTTTCTCCGTAGCAAATGAATCCACTGCAATGTACGCAGACTTGTTTTACTTCACGAAATCTTGTTTGTATATTTGGCACCATCTCCCTGCCCTCTGGTCCAGTTACTTCCAGTACAACAGATCTTCCGGCCATAATAGGGAGATTATCTAGGTCGTTACGAAACTGTGCAGCACTGTAGTTGTTAGGATGCCACCTAGTCATATGGCGATGCATTGTGTAGTTTCCGAAACTGTATTTTTTGTCGGTCCCTCTGGACAGTCTATCTTGACATATAAGGCAAGTTACGTATCTTGCATTTACTTTTTTCTGACCTTTGGGAATTTTAAAAAATTGCCAAATGAAGTTTTCTTTCCGGTGAGACGTCCTGGGCTCCTCAGGCAAAAAGTGCCTCTCTTCGTGCTCGTCGTCCTGTTCCTCTTCTTCCTCTTCTTGCTGAATTATAACTTGAGCAGGTGGTCCACTCTTCCTTGGATGTGGTGGAGGTGGTGGGGAAGCACCAGCTGAAGCTACTAAAGAAGCCATTGCTCACTGGTAACAAAGGGTCTTTCTCTCACAATGATGAAAGTCAGAGTGAGGAAAGAAGGAGGGATTTTCATCATTTGGGAAAAACAATAGTTCTCAACCAATGAAAAGTGTTCATTTTATATTATATGACCTAGTCTTACATCATTAGGAAACCAAAAGTGAAATGAACCAATGAAAAGTGTTATTACCAAGTCACATGACCTGCTGTGTTTACGTTACGCGCTTTGCAGGGCCTCCCGGTTTGCTTCCAGAAACCTGTGCTTTGCGACTCGGTAAGCGTACCAGTTCGCTAACGTAGCACGTCATATGACGTATCACGCGACAACGCGAAACGTCATGCGGACGGGAGGCGTGATGATGTTGTTTTCTAACGCGGCAGTTGCGGTAAAGAAACGTTTACCGGCTCACGGTCTATTTCGCGGCATCAAGGTCAGCTAACGGGAAGCTTCCCGATTCGCGAAGCGGGAACGAAGAAAAAAAAATATTAAAAAAAAAAGTTATTAATAAACATATAAAATATATTTTTGGATTTAAAGAAGAATACATTTTACAGCTACAGATATTAGCTGTTAAAAAACCAATGAAATTCACTGAAAAAACCATAGGTTATAGACCATATATAGTTAGGAATTAGCATTTACAAAACCTTGAAAATTCACTGAAAAAACCATAGGTTATAGACCATATATAGTTAGGAATTAGCATTTACAAAACCTTGAAAATTCACTGAAAAAACCATAGGTTATAGACCATATATAGTTAGGAATTAGCATTTAAAAAACCTTATTTTACTCACACAAAACCATTGAAATTCCATATATAGTTAGTTGCACTAACTATATATCGCGCACCCGCAATCCACTGCTGATCATGTCACATATTACATCATTCATGACATGGTCAGTGACATCACTGATGACATCACTGATGACATCTCAAATGACATCACTGATAACATCACTGATGACAACATCCAGTGACTGTATGTTTCTGTAAAGTTAAAATATGTCTTACATATTGAAGAATGAGTCGATGTATAAGTGTCTGGATGAAGGATTTAGTAGGTGAGTGACTGACTGTATGAGTGAGTGATTAAATGTGTCTCACTGAATGCATGGGTTAGTGACTAAACTGTCTTAATTTGTGCATCATTATGTCTGTTGTGATGTAAACTGCTGCATGTGTTGATCATTAGCTATACGAGAGGCTATATGTGTTATTAATTGGTTGCCCAAGTATTTCTATGGGAGATTGAGTTTGTGTGGGGGTGGCTGGAAGGTGTGTGACTCTGTGCATAGATGTGTGAGCAGTTTATTCACTAGGTGTATGAGTTCAAGAGTGCATGTGGAAACAGCTACATGGGCAGTTGACTGTGTGCATGAGTGTATTGATGAGTGAATGGATATCTCAATGCTACATGTCATAGTAAGTACATATGTAAAACACAGTACATGTGAGAGTTGGCATATATAAATAACTGTGCATGAGAGCCACTGAATGAGTGAGTGGTTGTATCGATCATTGTGAACTTGTATCAGGGATTGTATAAGAGAGTAAATATGTGTTAGTATATGTTTCAATAAGTAAGGTGTGTATAACTGTATAGTTGAGGAAATGGAGGTGAGATTGTTTCTTTGCATGACTGACTGGGTGTGTGAGTAACTCCATGGATGAGTGGCAGTGTGTGAGTGTCTGTATACACTGAGTGTATCTAAGGTTATATTAGAGTCTGAAGAGGTTTATCGTATTAGCACAAGAATGATGTCAAATGAGACGTCATCAGTGATGTCATCAGTGATGTCATTTGAGATGTCATCAGTGATGTCATCAGTGATGTCACTGACCATGTCATGAATGATGTAATATGTGACATGATCAGCAGTGGATTGCGGGTGCGCGATATATAGTTAGTGCAACTAACTATATATGGAATTTCAATGGTTTTGTGTGAGTAAAATAAGGTTTTTTAAATGCTAATTCCTAACTATATATGGTCTATAACCTATGGTTTTTTCAGTGAATTTTCAAGGTTTTGTAAATGCTAATTCCTAACTATATATGGTCTATAACCTATGGTTTTTTCAGTGAATTTTCAAGGTTTTGTAAATGCTAATTCCTAACTATATATGGTCTATAACCTATGGTTTTTTCAGTGAATATATATATATATACATAAACATACATATATATAAATGCATATGCATATATATATGCATATATATATATGTGTATATGTGTGCGTGTAGAGAGAGGTAGAGAGGTAGAGGTGTAGAGGTAGAGAGGTAGAGGTAGAGAGGTAGCGGTAGAGAGGTAGAGACTAGTAGAGAGAGAAGTAGAGAGAGATTTAGAGAGGTAGAGAGTAGAGAGTGAGTAATAGAGAGTAGAGAGTGAGTAGTAGAGAGTAGTAGAGAGCAGTAGAGAGAGTAGCAGAAAGTGAGTAGTAGAGAGTAGTAGAGTGAATAGTAGAGTGAGTAGTAGAGAGTAGTAGAGAGTGAGTAGTAGAGAGTGAGTAGTAGAGAGTAAGTAGTAGAGTGAGTAGTAGAGAGCAGTAGGGAGTAAGTAGTAGAGAGTAGTAAAGAGTGAGTAGTAGAGAGTAGTAGAGAGTGAGTAGTAGAGAGTGAGTAGTAGAGAGTAGTAGAGAGTGATAGAGAATAGTAGAGAGTAGTAGAGAGTGAGTAGTAGAGTGAGTAGTAGAGACTAGTGGAGAGAGAGTAGTAGAGAGTGAGTAGTAGAGAGTAGTAGAGAGTGAGTAGTAGAGTGAGTAGTAGAGAGTGAGTAGTAGAGAGAGAGTAGTAGAGAGCGAGTAGTAGAGAGTAGTAGAGAGTGAGAAGTAGAGAGTGAGTAGTAGAGAGTAGTAGAGAGTGAGTGGTAAAGAGTGAGTAGTAGAGAGAGAGTAGAAGAGAGTGAGTAGTAGAGAGTAGTAGATAGTGAGTAGTAGGGAGTGAGTAGTAGAGAGAGAGTAGTAGAGAGTAGTAGAGTAGTAGAGAATGAGTAGTAGAGAGTGAGTATTTGAGAGTAGTGGAGTAGGAGAGAGTAAGTAGTAGAGAGTAGTGGAGAATATTCCAAAGTTTGGCACAGCACCACTTGCACAATAAGTCCAATCAAATCATATCACTTAGAGTCCTTATTGAAGCGCTGAATCTTGGTGTATATTCAAATGCTTTTATTTTCCTTAAGTTTATGTACCACAGCCAGCCAAAACGTTTCGTTCTGTACAACAGTACTTCTTCAGGGCGTTCTTATTTCCTTCAAGTTATGTCGGTATCCTGTTGTCATATAACTAGATATTTCTTCCAAATGTTAGACGAGACGTAAGTACATTCTTATTCAAAGTGACTAGGTATCAATTTTACCCACACAATTTGGGCAGACTTGAGTAATTTATAGCATCCTCAAAGTCAGTCTTTCAAAAATTCCAAAGTATAGGACATGATAATCCAAATCCAAATGTTTCTCAAGAAAAGTCATTTTCAATCGTTCAGAATATCGGTGTTTGGGCAGATATGACCCAGGGACCCCCAGTATGCAAGGGGAATTAGTCCCCCCATTGCAAACGCACCAGTGGCCTGCGTTGCAGAGAGGTGTAAAAAGGGGCATAGCCTCATTACACCTCTGTGCAATGCAGCCCCCTGGCGCATACTGGAGGTTCCAGGTGGGCTAGTTGGCCCCCAGGGACCCCTAGTATGCAAGGGGAATTAGTTCCCCCTCTTCAAACATGCACGGGGGCTGCGTTGCAGAGAGGTGTAAAAAAGGGTGTGGCCTCATTACACCTCTCTGCAATGCAGCCCCCTGGGGCATACTGGAGGCTCCTGGTGGGCTAGTTGGCCCCCAGGGACCCCCAGTATGCAAGGGGAATTAGTTCCCCCTCTGCAAACGCGGCAGGGGGCTGCGTTGCAGAGAGGTGTAACAAGGGGCACAGCCTCATTACACCTCTGCAATGCAGCCCCCTGGCGCATACTGGAGGTTCCAGGTGGGCTAGTTGGCCCCCAGGGGCCCCCAGTATGCAAGGGGAATTAGTTCCCCCTCTTCAAACATGCACGGGGGCTGCGTTGCAGAGAGGTGTAAAAAGGGGCGTGGCTTCATTACGCCTCTCTGCAATGCAGTCCCCTGGCACATACTGGAGATTCCTGGTGGGCTTTCAGGTCTTATATAGTTAGGAATTAGCATAAAAAAAACTTTGAAATTCACTGAAAAAAACATAGGTTTCAGGCCTAATATAGTTAGGAATTAGCATTTAAAAAACCTATGAAATTCACTGAAAAAACCATAGGTTTCACACCAGTTATAGTAAGGAATTAGCATTTAAAAAACCTATTAAATTCACTGAAAAAACCATAGGTTTGACACCAGTTATAGTTAGCTTGAAATTTTACTGACATAAAACCATTGAAATTCCCACGTTATAGTTAGTTGGACTCACTATAACTTACGCGCCTGCAATGCACTGCTGATGACGTCACATATTACATCACTCATGACATGGTCAGTGACATCACTCATGACATCACTGATGACACCATCCTTGTGACAGAGTGACAGACCTCCTTTCAGTGTAATGTAACCCTTGAAACACATATTCAAAAATAGAAACTAAAATTTTCAAAAAAATAGAGATACCCATACCAGTTACAACAACCAATTCAGTAATACCACCATCTATATACAAATCCACTCATTCACCAACAGTTCTATATAGTCACTCATACATATATTCACTCATCATATGTAGTGAAACACCTATACATCCTGTTACACACCGACAGTCATCCAAAAGTTACTCACACACATAATCACACATGCAAATAAACTATTGAACATCCATTTATTTGCATATACAGCTATACACACACTACCACCTTACTTCTAAGGAAACTTACACATACTTACTCTCTTAAACAATCACTTATAGAAACACATACTTATTTAAACAACTCTTTCAATCTCTCACTCTCACATATACTCACTTATATACATCAATACTCACATATACTAGATTAAAACATATGTAGTTACTGGTAAAGACACTAGTGAGACAGTCATTCACTCACTAACACACACATATACACACTCATCCACCCATACAGTCCTGCACATATGCTGTCTTCAAAACACATACAAACAGTGAGTCAGTCATTGATGCATCTATGTGCTAAGTAACACCCCCACCAAACCATACAGACACTCATACTGATACTAACAAAAACATCTAATAACCCTTATACACACACATGTAGCTACTCACCAACCCATGCAGCCACTTATACACAAAGTGAAACACTGATACAAACATTTAAATATTTAAACAATACTCGCTAATATATGTATTCACTAAGATACACTTATTAAGCCAGTTAACCAATCAATTTTTTTTTTTTAAAACATCCATTAAGACACTTATTTAAACATTTATTCTTCCATCGACCTTTACATATACATATATAAAACATATTTATTTTTCAGAAAGACACACATTCACTGGATGGTGTCATCAGTGATGTCATCAGTGATGTCACTGACCATGTCATGAGTGATGTAATATGTGACGTCATCAGCAGTGCATTGCAGGCGCGTAAGTTATAGTGAGTCCAACTTAACTATAACGTGGGAATTTCAATGGTTTTATGTCAGTAAAATTTCCAGCTAACTATAACTGGTGTCAAACCTATGGTTTTTTCAGTGAATTTAATAGGTTTTTTAAATGCTAATTCCTAACTATAACTGGTGTGAAACCTATGGTTTTTTCAGTGAATATATATATATATATATATATATATATATATATTATTAGGCTCCTTCCCCACAGATGCCAACTGTGGCAAGCTTCAAAATTGGACCCTCACTCACACACAGAATGTGTGTGAGTGGACTAAACGAGTTTGTAACAGAGTTCTTTGAAATGGTAACTGTGAGTGAAGGTAGGGTGTGTTAAAATAACCTCCAAAGCCTAATATGATTTTTTAATTGTATTTGATTGGGGGTTAGATTAAAATAGTCTATAGCAGAATGAGAAGTGTTCTGGGGGATATGTAATTTAAAGAGGAACACAAAATGTATTCTCGGGTTCTAGTTTCTCTATTAGTTGCTGTTAGTAAGGTAGAACAGTATGTTCAGCAAGTAACTGGCACTTTTTTTGTGACTTGCGATTGGGAACAATGGAGTACTGAGTTTGCTGCTTTTAGTTTACACTCATTTGCTGGAAAAGAGGACTTCCAATTGTAATATTTGGAGTCTTCTGTGGAGAACACTGTGCTTGATGAACTGTAGAACTGAAGACAGGCTTATAACCAGGCCTTCCTTAATTGCATTGGAACCTGGTGTACAGTGTGGGGTGGCACAATTGGTTGAATGTGAAACATTCTCTGCAAAGTGATCTCTGCACCTAAAAAGAAAATACATGACTATCACTGTATTTGCAGAGTTCTCTGCCCCAAATGCAGACTCTCCACACTATTAAACCTATTTTGTAGTTTCATGAACTCCAAAACAAACATAAACTTACACAAATGTGTAAACTTTACATTTGGGAATCAGGTTTGTTTTGTTTTTTAGAGTTTTATATAACATGAACTAGACCCGAGACACCGGGTATCCGAGCGCTTTACATGAGCACCATTTTGGTTACATGAGGATGCATCCATTTTTTTAGGCACAGGGAGATTAAGTGATTTGCCCAGAATCAAAGGATGTTGAGCGTTGTTGCCGAGACTCAAACCTGGTTCTCCAGCTTCAAGTTTGACCGCCTCAATGTATAATTACCTTTAGAGTTTAACTTCTGGTGATGTGCGTGGTTAATAGAGTATTACAGCTGAACACATGTGGAAGCCCTTGGAAATGCTCTTCTGAAAGGGTACAAAAAGTGAGGTGCTACTAGGCCGACAGAAGTGGTGAGATTTGTTTTTTGAAAGGGATTTTGTCATTGGTAACCTCCACTATACATGCCCCACTCACTCTTCCTGGCCCAAAATATGTTATTTGAATTCCACCTGAAATTCTTGTTCAATCAGTGTCCTATGTAACAGTGAACTAGTCATTCTTTGAGATGAAGAACTTGACCTTTCACAAAGCATAATTTTCTTAATAGATTGTACAGCTTTGTAATATGAATTGGGCTTTTGTCATTTTTTAAGCTCACCATGGATAGCACTATTTATCCTATGTTCAAAGACATTGCTGTAAAATGGGAAAAGACTTTGGGGTCGATTCCGATTCTGGAAAAAAACGTCCGTACGATTTGTATCCGGAGCCCTCTCCGTACGAATCGTACCTGTCCGTCCGAGTCACGTAGTACGATCCGTATTCCATGAATCCGTCCGAATCGTCGTGATCTGTACGTATTGCAAGGCTGAAACCGTGAACCGCACGACTTGTACACATGCCGTACGACCCGACAAGTACGATCCGGACCGGGGTATGAGGACGCGATTCGTACGGTCCACGTCAGGTAAGGGTGAGTCGTACGGAAAAGCACACAAACACATACACACCATACGGTCCATACACCCCATGATCGCAGGGGTACGGTGCGTACCCCTGCGATCATGGGGTGTACGCATCGTACCCCATGTACGCTGGGTGTACGCATCGTACCCCATGTATGATGGGTGTACGCACAGTACCCCATGTACGATGGGTGTACGCATCGTACCCCATGTACGATAGGTGTACGCACCGTACCACATGTATGCTGGGTGTATGCATCGTACCCCATGTACGATGAGTGTACGCACTGTACCCCATGTACGCTGGGTGTATGCACCATACCCCATGTACGATGGGTGTACGCACTGTACCCCATGTATGCTGGGTGTACGCATCGTACCGTAGTAGCGTTATTCCAATTGGGAATGACGTCCTCAAATGCACACAGAGCAAAAAGTTTCCTTTATAATTTGTACTTTCAAATAAAGTTTTATTGAAACATTCAATTCATTGTTGTTTTTCACAATGTCATTATTATTCTTGTGTCAGAATTTTAGTACATGGCCCAATGCATTTCGGGCATTCTGCCCTTCCTCAGGGGCATTATTCAACTGTCAAAGAAAAATAAATACAACTGTGATAAATTTCGGATGTTATTTAGCAAACATCTTTGAAAACCTTATATCCCTTTGGATCATTGTACAAAGAACATTATGGAGCATCATGGAAGTGTTATATTGTAAAAAATATAAAGGTGACATTTCAATGACCCGAATCTTCATCTACTGTATGCTGAACATGCATTATCGAATAATGAAAGTTAATATGCATTAATAGCACTGTTGATTAAATCATATCGCAATTATTCGTAATTGGCATGATTCCCTGTCGGTATTTGAAAATCGTACCTTCCAACGTTGTCGAATATGTAGTACAAATGCGATCGTGAAGATGCTAATACGATAAGTGTGGTCACACAGGAATTCACCTGAAAAATAATCGTGATACCCTTCAAGTTGCTGCGTAAGTATTACGGGTCTAAAAGGTATGTTACCGTTAGTGTGGTCACAAACATACCTGATGTTTAACAGTGTCCGAGGCAGTTGAAATTTCATACGGTGTCACCAGGGTTCACGGACCGCGTTCTATAAGGAAGAACCCAAATATTGCTATATGATTGAGTCAAACCATGTCTGCTTACTTAAGTTACGTATTTGAACGAGGACACACTCACCGGGCTGTGTCAATTTCGTCAGACCGCAATTCAAATCTTCGTGCCGGAGCGTGGGAATGATACGGAGAGTTTCAAAAGTGCCGGATATTACCGCTCTTAACGCGGAAGTGTAATTACGCGTTGTTTCAAAACAGTAGAAACAAAGGAGATACTACTGATTATGTCGACCCGAAGAAAAGATAATAATATGATTGTGTGATGTTAGAGAAAAGATATTATGACTGTACCTCAAAATGGTAATCAATATTCACACGATCCAAATGGTGCTCAAAATTAAAAAACAAACGTTCTGTGTAAAATAAATTCAGTTCATTGTATGCATCGTACCCCATGTACGATTGGTGTTCGCACCATACCCCATGTACGCTGGGTGTATGCACCGTACCCCATGTACGATGGGTGTATGCACTGTACTCCATTTACGCTGGGTGTACGCATCGTACCTCATGTACGATGGGAGTACGCACCGTACCCCATGTATGCAGGGTGTACGCATCGTACCCCATGTACAATGGGTGTATGCACCGTACCCCATGTACGATGCGTACACCCAGTGTACATGGGGTATGGTGCGTACACCCATCGTACATGGGGTACGATGTGTACACCCAGCATACATGGGGTATGGTGCGTACACCCAGCGTACATGGGGTACGGTGCGTACACCACATGATCGCAGGGGTACGCACCGTACCCCTGCGATCCTGGGGGGTAAACACCATACCGAGGGGGGGGGGCGTTCCGTACCTGTTTCGGCAAGAACTCTGCTTTTACGGCTGTTTTCAGCTCCCATAGAAAAAGGGTTGTACGGTGCATACCCGACACGTATCGTACTTGCTGGGTCGTAAAAACCAGCCGCGAACCATACGGATGTCGCGTACAGCGGGTTCCGAGGGAGAATCGTACGGAGATTAGAGTCGTACGGTCTCTGTACGACTCGTATGGAGTACGGCTCCTTGTACGAATCGTACTTCGTCGTACGTACGGGGGATGTTGCAGGGTACGATTCGTACGGGAAAAATGCTCCGAACGACTATTCGGAGCGGTTTTTCGCAAATCGGAATCGGCCCCCTAGTCAGTGTTCTACCTAAGCATGAATAGCACTGTGCTAATCCTATGTTAAAAATACTCTGCTATTTTACAATTAAGGAGCTGTTCGGCAGCTGAGAACAAGGGCAGACTAAGTAAGCAAATGTGGAAAAGGAATGCAGGGCTTTTGCAGATGGCTGTCTCCTGAACTATTTGTATCCTAAAAAAATTATGTCTCAAATTACTGAAAACCCACACCTCTCCTCACATTTTATCTTTTTGGTTTCATGACTTCGTTAACATCTTAATGTTCATTTACTTTGGCTTACTCTTCAGGAAATGCTTTAAATTCAACAGTACCTATTTCCACAACATGGAGCTCAGGATTGGTTCACTTTTGTCTCAAATACAAAATGTAAGTGCTCTAGTTGCTCATTAAACCTATGTGGTATCGCTGCAGTTGATTTCTAGTAAGTTAAATCTCAGACTACCTCTGATGTTGGTAGTACATGTTTGACTGTCTGAATGTTTTACTGAAATGGATGAGGAAGTCTTTGGGATCTCATTGAAAACGTGTCATCATTTCACCTCCCTAGAGCCCTAATCATAATTTCTTTGACCAAATGACACCTCTCATTTTGTTAATTTGAAAGAAATGCTTTACATTTTACACCTTTGTTTCCATCAAGATGGCTTCAGGTGTGTCACAGTTTTGTCATGAATACAGAATGTTAGTACTTTATTTGTTCATTAGAACACAGTGGTAAGTTGCAGTAGAACACTGGTGAATCAACTGACTGACTGCTGTTTGTAAATAGAATTAAAGGCCATTTGCCACTAAATACCCTAGAGAAATAATTGGGTGGGTCTTCCTTTTATTGATATTAGCAGTGATGCAGAAATAAGAAATCATGAAGTGCAGAAAATCCTAAATGATTTATAAACCTTTTGGAATACAGTTCTGTTTGGTAGCTTGCTTGACTCATGTTTGAACATCTAGGGAGTGTACATGTATTTACAGGTTCATGTCGTCTTACGACAAGCTCTGTAGATGATTCTAGATTCTATAGATAAAGATTCTCAGACTCCTTATGGGGCAGCTTCAGGACGAGACTGAGCAGCATAATGATGTTTGATGAGTAGCAGGGTTGTGAGAAAAATCCTGCAACTCTCTCAAACTCTCCCCTTGTCCACCTTCTCTCATCCCTGCTTTAGGTAGGAGCTGAATAGTGATTACTTTTAGTGCTTCATTTGCAGTAGCGGTCGGCAGTAGGAGTTACTGCAGGGAGGTGACGTGGGCAGAGGGAGGGGCAGGGTGGGGGTAGTAATGTATGGATTTCGGAGTTTTACAAGTAAGTAAACATTTAAATAAATACAACGAATTTCAACTAAATTCGTTTTATTTATTTAAATGTTTACTTACCTGTAAAACTCCGTAATCCATACATTACTACCCCCACCCTGCCCACGTCACCGCCCTGCAGTAACTCCTACTGCCGACCGCTACTGTTCATTTGAAATGACTTGCCGTTGATGCAGGTTTTACATGTGAGTGCACATCATATCATTGAAGGTAAATAAGAAATGATAGATATTTCACTGTCTTTTCAAAAAGCATATCTTTAATTGAAACATGCACTATCATTACTAAACCTTTTCAACTACATACATAATGAAGTGACTACTTTTGATGGCAACAATGTGTCGTGCAGCATCTGTTTTCTTGATTAGACTTCTAAGCAACATCTTTCATTTTACCACTGCGATTTTGCAGCATCAGTAATAAACTATAAGTCAAGCTGCAAAATCTCTGTGGACAAAATTGAGGGCAAAAATAGAACTCACAATTACTAAGCAATTGGTCTGGCAAATCTCGTAAATATGTATTTGATGTTAGTTTACTTTACAAATATTTATTTTCTCAGTTATACATTTTTATGTAGTGCGGACATTACCCAAGGGTGCTAGAGCACTTTACAGTAGACATATTTTGTTACATGGATAGGTACAGAGGGTTCAACATTTCAAAATATTACCAAATATAGGTACAGGTCAAGATTTACAAAAAAATGAATCATTATAGGAAAAACATTTTTTACAAGAAGTATAAACAGTAGTTAAAGTTTGTAAGTGTCTGATGAAATTAAGGTAGTGTATTACTGTGCCAGGAGGTGGATGAACTTGTTCCCCACTGGAGAGGATTTGCTGCAATGTATTTTCTAAAATAAAATTGAAGGAAGATGGAGGATGGAGTTTAATTCAGTTTTGAAGGTCACCAGTGAGGTGGTGATGCCTAGGTTCAGAGGTATTGAGTTCCAAAATCTGATCGTGCTATCCGAGAAGGATTGTGCAAGGAGTCATTCTTTTTTTAAAGGTCTGGGGTTCTAGCAGCAATGATTTGGCATTTTGTGCTGGTCTAGACCCTCCTTAAAGCTTGAATTTGTCCACCAGGTAATGGGGAGTGGATATGTGTAGGGCTTTATGGGGGATGCAAGCAGTCTTGTAAATGGCCCTAAATTCATTGGAAAACCAATGGAGAGTGACCAGCATGGGTGTGATGTGGTATTCCTTTTGACCTCCAAGATGCAGCATGCTGTCGCGTGTAGGATCAGGGGGTGAGAATTGGTTACGGGGAGGCAAGTCAAGAGAGAGTTACAGTAGTTGATTTTGGAGCTCAACAGTGTATGAGCAAAAGACTTCAGATCATGCTTTGGAATGTAGCAGCAGATTCCTCAGATAAGGCGCAGTTGATCACACGAGTTTCTGGCCATGGTGCTGATGTGAGACTGTAAGTTAAATTTCTTGTCTAGGATGTCTCCTAGGGATTTGGCACTGTCAACGGTGATAGGTTTATTTTTGCGGATGTTGAGTGTGTCCTTTCACTATTGTAATGAAACTATTGATTTTGAAGGGGAGATGAGGAGGATTTCAGTTTTGGGAAGGTTTAGTTTTAGGTGATGAGAAGCCATCCACTTTTTAACAGGGAGTAGGGAGATGGCGAGGCAAGAGATGTCATTTGTTGAGGAGACCTTTAGGTATAGTTGTGTGTCATCTGCATTTTGATGATAGAAAATCTTTTCTTTCTTAAAGAAGACTCAAAATGGCTTGAGTACGGCTTGAAAAGTGTCAGGGCAAGGATAGATTCCTGAGGGTCCACTGTTGCTCCAATGTATGTACTTGCCCTGATGTATGTACTTGATCTATGTACTTGCCATGTTCTGTTTATCAACAATGAACCATCCTTGATGTTTTAGATGTTGGGGATCTGTACTAAGAAACAAAAACATTCTTGCTCAGGAATTAGGCAATGCACATTTATTTCCAAACTATATGTTGCAGACCACTAGATCGTCATTCTTTTGCCACAGAGCGCCTTCCAAAGCTGTATTAAATATTAAAGGCATGGCTATGCAAATCTACTAAAGCAAGAGATCCTTCTTCTAAGAAATGGATTGTTGCAAAAGAAACAAATGCATCCTGCAGCATTTGCTGAAAATTAATCAATTACTATGCCAAAAGAGAACCGTGCCTAAATAATTGATTACCCTTTCTGATGCATGGCCATGGTAATCTTTCACAACAAACAAAAATGATTGCCCAGTGGTCAGCGTGCTGCAGGAGTGACCCCATTGCATGCGTTTAGCAATTTAACATGACTTTTACGGCCGACTCTTATGGACCCACCCACCCATTTAAAAAAAAAAAATGTTAGTACAGGGTGCAAGAACAGAAGCTGGTTATTCTCATGTACCGCGTCATGTTTCCCATGCTTGCCTGCGCTTGTCATCACCAGTGACATGGAAAACCTGTAGCCATTTTTGCAGTCCTGTCAAAACAAAGACAAATGTTGATATAACTGCAAGAGGAAAACAATTTACTATATTCTGAACAAGTTATTCCATCTTTTTGAGGCAATGCTAATTAAATGCTTCAGCAACCCCATTACCAGCTGAAGTCACCGCAGACGCATCTAGGCAGGTACAACACAGCTCAGGGAGATACTGTCTGACCTCTCGTTTGCTCCATCTGCAAACCACTGCATTTACCGCACATTGGCCATTAGGAAAATAATTTCAGAAAACACATTTTAGAGCCTGCGGTGGGCATTTTGCAGCTATACACGTTCCCTGCAAAAATAAATAGCATGAACATTTTAAAATAGAGAGGGTACCAGTGAAGTGATGCCAGCGCAAAGGCTCTTAAGCTGTCCATTAAAGACTCGGACTCAGTGAACTATTTGACAAGGAGGAATGTGTGCTGGCAGCATTTTTTATATGCATTCCAAGGGCAAAAGGAAGCAATTTTTCTGCAAGATGTAAACATTTTTCACAAAAAAGAAGGTTCTTGCAAAGGAACCTCTTTCATAAAGCCATGATGACAAAAGGCCAACGTTCTAATGACAATATGCTTCTGAACACAGTGCCTGTACCTATGAAACCATCAGAAGCAAAACGGTGAGCAGTAGTCAGCTCCATTGAAATGTGTGTTTACTAAATATGTTCTGATTGCAGTAATGCTTATCAGAGACGGACTGACACAGGCAATAGACACCAAAATAAAGAGATATCCCATCAGCGAGTTAGGTAGCTGAAAACGTGGCCCACATCGATACAGTTTTACATTTGCAAAGACACGCAATATAGGCGTTTTGCAAGGTTTGGGAGACTGCTTTCATTTGTGGTTGCTGCAGGCAATGTTTGTAATAACATCAAGGGGTATCAGCAGTACAATTCGTCCAACCAGGCCATAAAATAGGCTCAAAAAGAGCTAAAAAACCGGTCTGCATGTTAATCTTTCAGACCATCCCTTAAGCCACTGCTAGATTGCCCTAGAGGCCAGTCGTATCATTGAGCGTATTATGAAACACAAAGGAACATATTTCTTTAACGCTGCTGATTCCTAGTTTACACTTTTTATATCACAACCTTAAATCCATATGTAAATATTTATAGGCAAAAAATCTTGTTTGGGGATCTGGAGGTCACCTGCCTAGCAGAAGAGCTCGATTGTGGTAATTAGACCTGACATCCTTGACATGATATTCCCCCATATGCTTTGCCTTCACCCCTTCTGTTTGCTGAATCTGTTTATGTTGTCTTTAGGACTCTGTGCACTTTGCCACTGCTAAACAGTGCTAACCCCTTCCCCGCTGGGCTAATTCCCCCGCGATGCGGGAGGAGGGGGGCCACGCGCGGCGCCGCTGTGCTTGTGATGAGCTCAGCTCGTCACGTTGCACAGTGGAGCTGTGCTCATGACGAGCTAATACTCTTTAATGGCGAATTCAGGTTCAAAGTTCCAATTTTGAAAAATGCGAGATTTAGCAAGTTCACATTTTCTTGTCGCAACCACCTGTGCCTTCTGCCAGTGTCCTTGGATACATGAATATGAGTGGCTCAGCTGTTAGGGTTTGTGTATTGCTTCCAGATAGTAAAAAGAGGGGGTTTAGATGTGGACAAGATGGGCTATTCTGACAGGATGACAGGGGAGGAGCTGGCCCCTGCCTCACATGCACTTCAAAGACCTTTGCTTACGGATGTATGACAGTACAACGTGGTTGTTTTCAACGTGATACTTTACATCGCAGAGATTACAACGCAAGTCGTTACAATGACTTGCGTTGGAGGGCGCGGATTTAGGAATCTTATAATTTTATATTCCAACACCAGTCCCCGTAACAGTAGGGAAGGTGTTGGAATATAAAATTACAAGATTCCTTATCCCACAGCGCCATCCAGCGCAAGTCGTAGTAACGACTTGCGTTGTAATAGCAGCGTGGTAAAGGTCGTGCGGTGTAAACGCCGCGTTGAAATCGACATTTTCCTTTGCTTACAGCACACACACAGGAGGTTAATACCCTGCTTTTTGCCACCCCAGACAGTCTGGAGCCTTGATGAGAGGAAGGGGAAGAACTTTACAGACACATTTTAGGACACTTTTGTAAATTTCCCGATTTATGCCCTTACATAGGTATAAACCATTATGTCCTTATATAGGCATAAGAATCATAACCATATTTAGTCATAGCTCATTCCGTCCAAATATAGCAGGGCTACTTCCACTAGATCCGAAAATCTACGATTTCTTGGAAAACTTGGCTTCAGCAGCTAGGGACTTTCCACTGAAAGAGACGCTGTCTTTTCTCCTGCCGAGAAATCCAGCTCCAGTGTTTTCAAGCTACCCTTGCAGGTTATTGGGAAATCGAGTCCTGAGCCTGATCTTTTTCGTTCCAAACTAAGGTACAGAGCTGATTATACCCTAAGAGAACTCTTGGACAGATTCTTGGCAAAAGAATACTACATGTATGCTACACCTCACTTACTTCTTCCCTCGTACCAAGCTTAGGTTAAGTACATCGGGGTAGGCGTATTTTAGAAGAACCAGTTGAGTACTTTTAGCCTCTGTTATTTATGTATGTATGTATCTATTGTTTAGGCACCATACAATGCTCTTACAGTATTATTTTTGTGATGTATTCCTATAGGTTCTGTATCGATCCCCCTATTCCTGACCATATTCTGGTTAAAAAGTTAACTAGCAGCCATCCGATGATGCAGAAAACCCCCATGATGCAGAAACCGTTATCTGATTAAGCCACACTACGGCACAGGAACGTGTTATCTGATTAGGTCATAACGCTTGCCATCTAATTAGACAAGCGATATTCCTCCAGCCCCTGATAAGGCATACGGAGTTCTCATAACAAATCAAACCTATGACAACCTGGGAAAAACCCTGCGGCCATTGTTTTGATTTCATCGAGAACTTCAGCAAAAGAATGTGCTAACGACCAAGTCGTATGACCTCCTTATTGACGTATCTATGTCCATCCTTACGTCAATCTCGGCACCTTAAAGGTATAAATATTACCGATATTGCCCTATGCAAACACACGCGGTGGTGACGAGATCGGAGCAGCCAGACTTGCCGAAGCCCAGAGCAGAGCAGACCCCGCTGGCGCAGCCCCGCCTTCCTGATGCGCTGAGAACGGGACGCTGCTTTCTCCTGCCGAGAAATCCAGCTCCGGCGCTTCTGGGTAGCCCTCGCAGGCAGCCTGGAATATCGAGACGAGAGATACCATCCCTCATTCATCCTATATTCCAGGTACAGAACTGAATAACCCCTTCCAGAGAATTCTTTAGTCGGTCACTTGGCAAAACAAACTTAACTTAAACTGTAACTTTCTATTCCCGCCCACGTATTAGGCTTAGGTCAGGTACACGGGGTAGGCGTAGTTAGAAACACCAGTTGAGTACGATTAGTCAAATGTATATGTGTATGTATCTATTTTATTCATTTTAAACCTTCATATGGCTTAGAAACCATATAAATGTTTTTACAGTATTATTTTATACTTCTGCTTTTAATGTATGCACTTTACTTAACCATAAGTATTGCAATAATATCGATCCATTTCTCTTGTATGAGAAAAGAGACTGATCAATAAATACCATCTTTTATTGAACACGCCCGTCTCTTCCTTTTCTCTACAATCTGGTGAAACTAAGAATGCACATACTGACTGAGTAAAATAAATCGTCTTTTGTTTTCACACGACTCTAGAGATACACTCTTGATTAGGGGAGAGCAAAGTTGTCATGTTCTATGGTTGTCAGAAACTAAATCCCTTCTTGTCTATCCAGGGAGGTTCAACTCCTCCTTGCCTATTCGAGAAAGTTTCTAGTGAACTCTGAGCTAGCTGGCAAACCCAAAACTTTAAGTCTAATATCGACAGTAGTAGACCTAGTTAACGTCTGGTCTAGGCCTATACTATTGAAGGTATTATTCCAATGCGCAGAGCCTATTGGGATAATAGGAACTACACTACATGGCGCCCAACTCGTTTGGATAAGGCGATAAAACTAACGCAAGACATTTAGAGTAACTCAGTCGTGCTTTTTCACTCAGACCCCTTTTTCCCATAATACTCCAAAGACGTCT
The DNA here is from genome assembly GCF_964261635.1 of Lissotriton helveticus. Classification (NCBI taxonomy): domain Eukaryota; kingdom Metazoa; phylum Chordata; class Amphibia; order Caudata; family Salamandridae; genus Lissotriton; species Lissotriton helveticus. The sequence continues at coordinate 1,373,900,895 of NC_136069.1, read as the reverse complement.
GGAGTGGGTGAAAGGTCATATCCGCCAGACCTCGCAGGAGGGAACTCCTATGTATGGTTCTTGGTTTAGTCAACGTTGAAGGATACACTGTTCCAAAATATTGTGCATCTAATCTTTGTTTCCATAAGAAACCTGATCTGCAAACAAAAGAAAAAACCTTCCTGTCGGTAAAATGGTAGACAGTGATGATGAAAGAGAGACAGTTAGAATAGCAACTGAACTCGCAGAAGCTGATACTGCTATGCAGAAAGCAGACCCGGGTATAATAATCATCCCGGTCAACACAAGGAAATCTATAACCTTAAAACTTATAGAAAATGGACTGACACCCAGAGGTGGCACAGTCATATTCGTAATTGAGGCACACGAATATTGGCAGACAGAGGTATTCTACACATGGATAAACTTTCCAGCAGCAAATGCTGTAACAAAGTACTTCCACTATTACAAAATAGAGGAACCTCCTGATACGTACACTCCTTTCGAGGAGGTGGAAGTACCACTTAAATTTCAAGAGCACCTGCTCTTATTTAATGGCGCCCTAAAACATAATAATCACATCACCAGGCTCGGTCCCTTAGGTAGACCAGGAGCAACGTGGCCGGTCCTAGCCGGATACACACCACATCCAGACATCGACGGGATGTCTACAGCAGAGCTTTTAACACAGCTAAAACAATTAATAAAATTACATAGACAATTAGTCCAATATGTGATGCGGACTTCAACAATCCAAGCAATTAAAATTCCACAGCTGACCCCTCACCAGGGGAACACAAATAAAATTACACCACAGAACATACAGTCCTGCCTAGGTAAAGTACCGGCTAAACGGGAACAAATACCATTCTGGCTAGCACAGAAAATCACCCAAATAGAGGCGGTGTTCCCAGACACCATCCAGTTAGAAAAACACAGGATTCTGACTATCTGTCTTCCAATGGGAATCGCACCACACGTGGAGGACTGTGACACTTGGGGTACAGTCTTTGCTTCCATTTACACAAAAACGCATGGTGTTCCATCCATTTCGGTAATACCAGATGTGCTAAAACAAATTCAAGATGAATACGGTCCAGAACCCGCTTTAACTCTTGGTATGAAATTACTAAAAGACTTCAAGCAGGTCTCGGCAATATTATTAGCCAACATAAAGGGAGAAGCTGCAAACGTGGCGATCCGCCAAAGGTTAAAAGAGACAGATATAGCAGACCAACCAGCTGAAATTGCCAGAATCATAGAAAAATCCTATGAGGAACTAGGTAGAGATAGTTTAGGTGGAATACCAGTAAAACCACAACTGATTGAAAGTCCTGAAAAAATATTTTTTAATAATAATTCAACATCACCAAAAAAGAGCTGGGATGGAAACAAACACTCCAATCCTAAAGAAAAGAAATTCCAGTCCAGAGGAAGATCTCCTCGGCGGAGAGAAAAATCTCCGAACCAAAGACACAGGTCACCCCAAAGTGACCCCTCTGGGAAAAGATATAACCTTAGAAATAGGGATAATATAAAGAAGCCTGATAGATATCAACAACAAGGGGTGGTGATGGACAGAGTCTCTGAATTAAGCAGAGTACTCTCACCCAGTCAAGAGATCAGGGCTAGATCCAACACCGTTTTTTAGCTCATTGCACCATCCCAGTTTCAGAACCTGGCTGTATGCAAATTAGTCTGTCCCTGGCCCAGTGCATCATGGGAACAGGGCAGACCAGACTACAACAGCCAATTCTTACACTGGGAAGGAAACAAGCTTCCGGGGACCGGTTTCTGCCATTTCAAGCGTCTTCGGCCCGGCTTGCTTGAATCCTGATGGTGCAATGAGCAAGGGACTCACATCTGAGTATACCCTTCCACGCTTAGGGTGGACAAAATTATTTACAACAAGGGGTGGTGATGGACAGAGTCTCTGAATTAAGCAGAGTACTCTCACCCAGTCAAGAGATCAGGGCTAGATCCAACACCGTTTTTTAGCTCATTGCACCATCCCAGTTTCAGAACCTGGCTGTATGCAAATTAGTCTGTCCCTGGCCCAGTGCATCATGGGAACAGGGCAGACCAGACTACAACAGCCAATTCTTACACTGGGAAGGAAACAAGCTTCCGGGGACCGGTTTCTGCCATTTCAGGCGTCTTCGACCCGGCTTGCTTGAATCCTGATGGTGCAATGAGCAAGGGACTCACATCTGAGTATACCCTTCCACGCTTAGGGTGGACAAAATTATTTACAACAAGGGGTGGTGATGGACAGAGTCTCTGAATTAAGCAGAGTACTCTCACCCAGTCAAGAGATCAGGGCTAGATCCAACACCGTTTTTTAGCTCATTGCACCATCCCAGTTTCAGAACCTGGCTGTATGCAAATTAGTCTGTCCCTGGCCCAGTGCATCATGGGAACAGGGCAGACCAGACTACAACAGCCAATTCTTACACTGGGAAGGAAACAAGCTTCCGGGGACCGGTTTCTGCCATTTCAGGCGTCTTCGGCCCGGCTTGCTTGAATCCTGATGGTGCAATGAGCAAGGGACTCACATCTGAGTATACCCTTCCACGCTTAGGGTGGACAAAATTATTTACAACAAGGGGTGGTGATGGACAGAGTCTCTGAATTAAGCAGAGTACTCTCACCCAGTCAAGAGATCAGGGCTAGATCCAACACCGTTTTTTAGCTCATTGCACCATCCCAGTTTCAGAACCTGGCTGTATGCAAATTAGTCTGTCCCTGGCCCAGTGCATCATGGGAACAGGGCAGACCAGACTACAACAGCCAATTCTTACACTGGGAAGGAAACAAGCTTCCGGGGACCGGTTTCTGCCATTTCAGGCGTCTTCGGCCCGGCTTGCTTGAATCCTGATGGTGCAATGAGCAAGGGACTCACATCTGAGAATACCCTTCCACGCTTAGGGTGGACAAAATTATTTACAACAAGGGGTGGTGATGGACAGAGTCTCTGAATTAAGCAGAGTACTCTCACCCAGTCAAGAGATCAGGGCTAGATCCAACACCGTTTTTTTAGCTCATTGCACCATCCCAGTTTCAGAACCTGGCTGTATGCAAATTAGTCTGTCCCTGGCCCAGTGCATCATGGGAACAGGGCAGACCAGACTACAACAGCCAATTCTTACACTGGGAAGGAAACAAGCTTCCGGGGACCGGTTTCTGCCATTTCAGGCGTCTTCGGCCCGGCTTGCTTGAATCCTGATGGTGCAATGAGCAAGGGACTCACATCTGAGTATACCCTTCCACGCTTAGGGTGGACAAAATTATTTACAACAAGGGGTGGTGATGGACAGAGTCTCTGAATTAAGCAGAGTACTCTCACCCAGTCAAGAGATCAGGGCTAGATCCAACACCGTTTTTTAGCTCATTGCACCATCCCAGTTTCAGAACCTGGCTGTATGCAAATTAGTCTGTCCAAGGCCCAGTGCATCATGGGAACAGGGCAGACCAGACTACAACAGCCAATTCTTACACTGGGAAGGAAACAAGCTTCCGGGGACCGGTTTCTGCCATTTCAGGCGTCTTCGGCCCGGCTTGCTTGAATCCTGATGGTGCAATGAGCAAGGGACTCACATCTGAGTATACCCTTCCACGCTTAGGGTGGACAAAATTATTTACAACAAGGGGTGGTGATGGACAGAGTCTCTGAATTAAGCAGAGTACTCTCACCCAGTCAAGAGATCAGGGCTAGATCCAACACCGTTTTTTAGCTCATTGCACCATCCCAGTTTCAGAACCTGGCTGTATGCAAATTAGTCTGTCCCTGGCCCAGTGCATCATGGGAACAGGGCAGACCAGACTACAACAGCCAATTCTTACACTGGGAAGGAAACAAGCTTCCGGGGACCGGTTTCTGCCATTTCAGGCGTCTTCGGCCCGGCTTGCTTGAATCCTGATGGTGCAATGAGCAAGGGACTCACGTCTGAGTATACCCTTCCACGCTTAGGGTGGACAAAATTATTTACAACAAGGGGTGGTGATGGACAGAGTCTCTGAATTAAGCAGAGTACTCTCACCCAGTCAAGAGATCAGGGCTAGATCCAACACCGTTTTTTAGCTCATTGCACCATCCCATTTTCAGAACCTGGCTGTATGCAAATTAGTCTGTCCCTGGCCCAGTGCATCATGGGAACAGGGCAGACCAGACTACAACAGCCAATTCTTACACTGGGAAGGAAACAAGCTTCCGGGGACCGGTTTCTGCCATTTCAGGCGTCTTCGGCCCGGCTTGCTTGAATCCTGATGGTGCAATGAGCAAGGGACTCACATCTGAGTATACCCTTCCACGCTTAGGGTGGACAAAATTATATACAACAAGGGGTGGTGATGGACAGAGTCTCTGAATTAAGCAGAGTACTCTCACCCAGTCAAGAGATCAGGGCTAGATCCAACACCGTTTTTTAGCTCATTGCACCATCCCAGTTTCAGAACCTGGCTGTATGCAAATTAGTCTGTCCCTGGCCCAGTGCATCATGGGAACAGGGCAGACCAGACTACAACAGCCAATTCTTACACTGGGAAGGAAACAAGCTTCCGGGGACCGGTTTCTGCCATTTCAGGCGTCTTCGGCCCGGCTTGCTTGAATCCTGATGGTGCAATGAGCAAGGGACTCACATCTGAGTATACCCTTCCACGCTTAGGGTGGACAAAATTATTTACAACAAGGGGTGGTGATGGACAGAGTCTCTGAATTAAGCAGAGTACTCTCACCCAGTCAAGAGATCAGGGCTAGATCCAACACCGTTTTTTAGCTCATTGCACCATCCCAGTTTCAGAACCTGGCTGTATGCAAATTAGTCTGTCCCTGGCCCAGTGCATCATGGGAACAGGGCAGACCAGACTACAACAGCCAATTCTTACACTGGGAAGGAAACAAGCTTCCGGGGACCGGTTTCTGCCATTTCAGGCGTCTTCGGCCCGGCTTGCTTGAATCCTGATGGTGCAATGAGCAAGGGACTCACATCTGAGTATACCCTTCCACGCTTAGGGTGGACAAAATTATTTACAACAAGGGGTGGTGATGGACAGAGTCTCTGAATTAAGCAGAGTACTCTCACCCAGTCAAGAGATCAGGGCTAGATCCAACACCGTTTTTTAGCTCATTGCACCATCCCAGTTTCAGAACCTGGCTGTATGCAAATTAGTCTGTCCAAGGCCCAGTGCATCATGGGAACAGGGCAGACCAGACTACAACAGCCAATTCTTACACTGGGAAGGAAACAAGATTCCGGGGACCGGTTTCTGCCATTTCAGGCGTCTTCGGCCCGGCTTGCTTGAATCCTGATGGTGCAATGAGCAAGGGACTCACATCTGAGTATACCCTTCCACGCTTGGGGTGGACAAAATTATTTACAACAAGGGGTGGTGATGGACAGAGTCTCTGAATTAAGCAGAGTACTCTCACCCAGTCAAGAGATCAGGGCTAGATCCAACACCGTTTTTTAGCTCATTGCACCATCCCAGTTTCAGAACCTGGCTGTATGCAAATTAGTCTGTCCCTGGCCCAGTGCATCATGGGAACAGAGCAGACCAGACTACAACAGCCAATTCTTACACTGGGAAGGAAACAAGCTTCCGGGGACCGGTTTCTGCCATTTCAGGCATCTTCGGCCCGGCTTGCTTGAATCCTGATGGTGCAATGAGCAAGGGACTCACATCTGAGTATACCCTTCCACGCTTAGCCCTGATCTTTGGACTGGGTAAGAGTGGTCTGCTTAATTCCGACACTCTGTTCATCACCACCCCCTTTTCTGAATCATTTTTGGCCACTATAAGTGTGGCAGGGTATACTCAGACATGAGTCCCTTGCTCACTGCTCCATCAGGATTCAAGCAAGCCGGGCCGACGAGGCTGAAATGCCAGAAACCGGTCCCCGGTAGCTTGTCTCCTTTCTGGTGAAGAATTGGCTTGGTAGTTTGGTCTGCCCTGTTCCCATGATGCACTGGGCCAGGGACAGACTAATTTGCATATAGCCAGGTTCTGAGCTGGGATGGGGCAGTGAGCTAAATAACGGTGATGGATCAAGCCCTGATCTTTGGACTGGGTAAGAGTGGTCTGCTTAATTCAGACACTCTGTTCATCAACACCCCCTTTTCTGAATCGTTTTTGGCCACTATAAGTGTGGCAGGGTATACTCAGACATGAGTCCCTTGCTCACTGCTCCGTCAGGATTCAAGCAAGCCGGGCCGACGAGGCTGAAATGCCAGAAACCGGTCCCCGGTAGCTTGTCTCCTTTCTGGTGAAGAATTGGCTTGGTAGTTTGGTCTGCCCTGTTCCCATGATGCACTGGGCCAGGGACAGACTAATTTGCATATAGCCAGGTTCTGAGCTGGGATGGGGCAGTGAGCTAAATAACGGTGATGGATCAAGCCCTGATCTTTGGACTGGGTAAGAGTGGTCTGCTTAATTCAGACACTCTGTTCATCACCACCCCCTTTTCTGAATCGTTTTTGGCCACTATAAGTGTGGCAGGGTATACTCAGACATGAGTCCCTTGCTCACTGCTCCATCAGGATTCAAGCAAGCCGGGCCGACGAGGCTGAAATGCCAGAAACCGGTCCCCGGTAGCTTGTCTCCTTTCTGGTGAAGAATTGGCTTGGTAGTTTGGTCTGCCCTGTTCCCATGATGCACTGGGCCAGGGACAGACTAATTTGCATATAGCCAGGTTCTGAGCTGGGATGGGGCAGTGAGCTAAATAACGGTGATGGATCAAGCCCTGATCTTTGGACTGGGTAAGAGTGGTCTGCTTAATTCAGACACTCTGTTCATCACCACCCCCTTTTCTGAATCGTTTTTGGCCACTATAAGTGTGGCAGGGTATACTCAGACATGAGTCCCTTGCTCACTGCTCCATCAGGATTCAAGCAAGCCGGGCCGACGAGGCTGAAATGCCAGAAACCGGTCCCCGGTAGCTTGTCTCCTTTCTGGTGAAGAATTGGCTTGGTAGTTTGGTCTGCCCTGTTCCCATGATGCACTGGGCCAGGGACAGACTAATTTGCATATAGCCAGGTTCTGAGCTGGGATGGGGCAGTGAGCTAAATAACGGTGATGGATCAAGCCCTGATCTTTGGACTGGGTAAGAGTGGTCTGCTTAATTCAGACACTCTGTTCATCACCACCCCCTTTTCTGAATCGTTTTTGCCACTATAAGTGTGGCAGGGTATACTCAGACATGAGTCCCTTGCTCACTGCTCCATCAGGATTCAAGCAAGCGGGCAGACGAGGCTGAAATGCCAGAAACCGGTCCCCGGTAGCTTGTCTCCTTTCTGGTGAAGAATTGGCTTGGTAGTTTGGTCTGCCCTGTTCCCATGATGCACTGGGCCAGGGACAGACTAATTTGCATATAGCCAGGTTCTGAGCTGGGATGGGGCAGTGAGCTAAATAACGGTGATGGATCAAGCCCTGATCTTTGGACTGGGTAAGAGTGGTCTGCTTAATTCAGACACTCTGTTCATCACCACCCCCTTTTCTGAATCGTTTTTGGCCACTATAAGTGTGGCAGGGTATACTCAGACATGAGTCCCTTGCTCACTGCTCCATCAGGATTCAAGCAAGCCGGGCCGACGAGGCTGAAATGCCAGAAACCGGTCCCCGGTAGCTTGTCTCCTTTCTGGTGAAGAATTGGCTTGGTTGTTTGGTCTGCCCTGTTCCCATGATGCACTGGGCCAGGGACAGACTAATTTGCATATAGCCAGGTTTTGAGCTGGGATGGGGCAGTGAGCTAAATAACGGTGATGGATCAAGCCCTGATCTTTGGACTGGGTAAGAGTGGTCTGCTTAATTCAGACACTCTGTTCATCACCAACCCCTTTTCTGAATCGTTTTTGGCCACTATAAGTGTGGCAGGGTATACTCAGACATGAGTCCCTTGCTCACTGCTCCATCAGGATTCAAGCAAGCCGGGCCGACGAGGCTGAAATGCCAGAAACCGGTCCCCGGTAGCTTGTCTCCTTTCTGGTGAAGAATTGGCTTGGTAGTTTGGTCTGCCCTGTTCCCATGATGCACTGGGCCAGGGACAGACTAATTTGCATATAGCCAGGTTCTGAGCTGGGATGGGGCAGTGAGCTAAATAACGGTGATGGATCAAGCCCTGATCTTTGGACTGAGTAAGAGTGGTCTGCTTAATTCAGACACTCTGTTCATCACCACCCCCTTTTCTGAATCATGATAGATATCAAGACATTGATACACGTCCCTCTCAATCTTTTCAGACTTCCTCGCAGAAATCGGAAAGAAGAGGACGATCCGAACAAAGAGAAGAGCACGCCAAGTCCAAAGACAAGGAACCTGCTCATCTAAAAAAGAAATTACAATTTCCAAAAAAGAAGGTAGCCATTATTAAAATAGTTAACAATGCCGAGAATTCTGAGGACACAACTGAAAAACAGAGAATGGGCTCAGACAATGCTAGACAGCGCAGCAGAAGTGAGCATAGCTCGCAAAGTCCTTGTGAATCATCTGGAGACAGTGGACACGAATGAATATCTTCAAGTTGAAACTGCAGACACCAGAGTTAGCAAACCTCACAAAATATATGAAATAACATTACGTATAGAGGGGGATAAGACTAGAAAAATAAGGGGACTATTCTGGGATAATCTCTCCAAGGGCTATGACATCCTTCTAGCTGAAAAAGACTGGCCACCAGAGTTTGTCAGGGATTGCCCTCATGGCGAAGAAATAATTATGCCTGCCTTCTCAAATCATATCCCAATTCATAAAAAATACACACTTGCTAGAAAGTGGGCAGTAGCTCAAGCTCCTGCTTTATATAAAAATCACGTAGGATGGGATGAGGACTCTCCTCCTCACAAAATCCAGTTAAAATCACAACCTACTGCACAAAGACAGTACCCAATTAAGCAAGAAGCTAGAAAACAGGTAAAAGAAATCCTAGATCAGCTAGAATACCAGGGGGTGATTGAAACTTGCACCTCACAAATGAACAACCCTTTGTTTCCGGTCTCCAAACCAGACAATTCATATCGTCTAGTTTTGGATTACCGACACCTTAACTCATGTTGCAAAACTTTTGCAGTGCAAAACTCGCATAGTGCTGCACTAATGAATAACATAGTGCGCAAAAAATACAAAACAACATTAGACATCTCTAATGGATTCTTTTGTCAAAACATAGCACCAGAGAGCAGATATTTGTCTGCGTTCTCTATAAATGGCACTCAAAAACAATTCTGTCGGTTAGCCCAGGGGTACAAGAACAGCCCGGGAGTATTCTCAGCGAGAGTAACAGAATTACTACAAACATATGATGACGAAGCATTATCTTATGTCGACGACATATACCTAACAGATGATGACTTGGATACTCACTTGAAGAGGGTGAACACCATAATACTTGGGTTCGCAGCAGAGGGTTACAAATTCAACTTTAAAAAATCCAGAATTGCCCATCTGACAGTCCTGTTCTTAGGATATGAATTATCAAGTGAAGGCAAAAGCCTGGCTGACAATTTCCTAGAGAAATGTGCCGTAATCCAAGCACCTAGAACACTAAAAAACCTACAGTCAATTCTAGGCTTCCTAAATTTCGGAAGAACATACATTGCAAATTACACAGAAAGGGTCAAACCCCTTTATGATCTAATAAAACCAGATTTTAAAAGAACCAATTGGACTCAAATACACACAGAAATTCTGAGATCCTTACAAACAGACCGGTTAATTTAAACAAAATTAGAAACACGTGATAACACACGCAATCTTGTGATTCGAGTCATCCCAGGAAGATGCGGATTCACATACCTGACCTCTAATGAGGGAGAAAAGGTACCAATTGCATTCAAATCACACTTGTACACTAAGGCTGAAATGAAATTTAGCCCAACGGAAAAAATTCTAACTGCAACACAGACAGCTATAGCAAAAGAACGAGCCCTGGCACAAGGTAAACGAATAATAATCGTGACACCGATACCAGCACTAGAGGCTGTGACAAAAGCAAGCATTCCAAATGCTAAAGCGCTCCATCCGAGATGGATACAATGGGCTAATTCTCTTGCTGCAACAGACGTGGCATACGAATTTGATCCTAACTTAAAAACACAAGAATTTCTCCAATATGAATTTGAATGTCCTCCGCCGACCGAAATTCTGCCTCTAGAACATTACGGCTGTATAATATATACAGACGGATCAGCACAACCCGCAGTGGGGGCTAAACAAGCTTACAGTGCTGCGTGCGCGATTGTTAAAGGTCGCTGGCACGAAGGAAAATTTGAACCAGCCGTCACTAAAACACAATCCCTAGGAGATTGTACAGCTCAGCGAGCTGAACTACTGGCATTCAAGATGGCGCTTGAAAATACCGATCGAGAATTCCCCACACTCATAGTGTGCGATTCGTATTATTGCGTTCAGTCTTACAATGAATACTTGCAGATCTGGCTTCAGAATGGTTTTAAGGATGCAAAAGGAGGCACAATCAAGCATAAAATGCTCTGGGAACAAGTAGTTCTGTTACAAAAAGAACTACCAAAGACTCACGTGATACACACACTGAGTCATCAACGTGATGGCGTTCACGTTGCAGGGAATTCATTGGCTGATGAGGCCGCGAAGGCAGCTGTGCAAACGGCTTCCGTAGCTGCCATCACACGGTCAAAAACAAAAATAGACAGCGAAATATTACAGGCTGTCAGCGCTACAGAAAAGGATTCGATAGAAACACTCCCGAAAGGCTTTCCAGTAAAATACTCATACATAACTGATGCAAACAATGTTCCTTTTGCTCGAATCCCTGGAGTGGGGGATAGGGCAATTCCAAACATGGAACATAGGTTAGGACTGATAATAGCGGCACACGAAGGGCTTGCTTCTATACATGCTGGCGTCTCAGCCACAGTATCATTATTAAAACAGAGATACTGGTGGCCACAAATGAGAAGACAAACAAGGAACTATGTTTTAGAATGTGAAATATGTCAAAGAATGGAAGTATCAACGGTGAGACGACCAGCACAGACGCCCCTTCTAATCTCAGATAAACCATTAGCCTGTGTTTATCTGGACCACTGTGGTCCCTTACAAAGGGATGGTAACTATAAATATATCTTGGTCGCAGTGGATTCATGCACGAGATTCATATGGATGTGGCCCCAGCGATGGGCTGACGCCAGAACTGTTATAAAAGATTTGCGAGTCTTTATCGGCACATACGCAATTGGCATGCTGCATTCTGACCAGGGTCCTGCTTTTAGCTCTCGAGCTTATAAGGAGGCCATGACCAGCATGGGCATTGCATTGCGGTACTCTTGTCCATTTCACCCTGAGGGGAACGGAATTGTTGAAAGAAAAAACCGTGACATAAAGCAATCTATAACAGCAAAGGTATTAGGTTCGGGAGCTGGGTGGGTCAAACATCTAATAAGTGTCCAACGTAGTCTAAATAACCTGCCAAGAAATTCTCTGAAGGGATTCAGTCCGTACGAATTATTATTTGGAACTAGGATGTTAGTCTTAGACCTCGACAGTCAGATTTCAGTGGTGAAGGAAAAAAGCTTTGATATCAAAGACCGTTTGGCTGTTTCACAGGACTTAAACGAAACAAGAAAAGACCTGAGCAACATAAAATTGAAACAACAGCCAACAACCACTGAAGAACCACCACCTGTCCCAGCAAGACCTGTCTGGATTCCAAAAGTCGGGGATCTAGTCAGAGAAAAGATCGCGGTAAAGAAGGAATTTGGGCCTTCTTACAGAAAAGCAGTTCCTGTCTTGTCTATCAACGGGACAAGATCAGTAGTACTACCGCCGCTTGCTGGTAAAAAGGAGAACCGAGTTGTATCCATCGACCTGGTAAAACCACAATCATGTGGCCGATAACAAATAGTAGGCCAAGTGAACTCCCGATAGCAGAACACCAAAGTTTGCTACCAATACAGAGGTCCTAACTAAGAGGCTAATCACATTCGAAACGCCTACAGAAGAACAACAAGGACTATGCAACAATGCAATGGAACTTAAACCTCTGAAAACCCAAATAAAAACATTTAGCAGAGACACACCAATCTACAATGAAGTAACAAACGAATATGCAAGAAACAGTAATCGTGAAGCAATTGGAACAATTGACAGAACTGCATCCGGCTACTTCATAAACTTCGATGATTCCTCTGAAGGCTTCAGTGAATCAAAAACACAGCCATCAACAAAAACCTTTAAAGATAAAGCTAAAGAACTTTTGAAACAACTGAAAGAAACATATCTGATTTCTCCATGGATTGAATTTTGGGTGGGTTTTGGTGCATTTATCCTCATACTTTGGCTCATCATGGTACTAACTTTGGGACGCTTCATTGGGGGAAAATATGCTAAAATGGACACAGCAAGTCAGAAAATCAACTTGATCCATAAACCACACACATCTTCACACGTCGAGAAAAGAGAACTTTCTTCAGTCAACTTCACAGCCAATCCTATACCGGGTGGGGTAGCATGGGACAACACTGACTACGAAATTTATGGTCCGGTTGAAATCCTGAAATATCCACACCAAATTAAGATCTCATTGAGTGACTTTGTAAAACCAAGCTCATTTGCTGATGATTGGGACTTTGAAAGTATAAATAATATGATGTCTGACTTAGTGATGTCTGCTAAATTTACCAAACATGATTATTTGCAGGGTTCTACAAATTATGATAGTATGTACTGTTATAACCACTATGGTAACCATTTTCTACATAGATCTGCACATCCTAGAAATGTTTTAAATTATAATCAATGGGAACATTGTGCAACCCCTCCAAAAGGAAGCTCAAGAATCGTTTATGACAAATATTCATACTTTTCAGGTTTTAACACAAGTAATGCTGAAACATTTTATTTTAAATTGTCAAATAAGACAGGGACAAAGACCATGATAACAAACACGAAATTGATTTATTCAGACTCATTTTTTGAACAAATGAATACTTTTGGTTTTGATTATTGGGACAAAAATGTTGAAGTAAAAAGTGTTTGGGGTACAAAAGAATGGCAAGTACAAGGTATAGAATCTTTGTTTAGAGCCTGCATGATCCCAGAACAAATTATATTTTTGAATGACACTGTTCAACAAACTACCTGTCTTGGCCTAGCCAAAATCAAAGACTTAAATAAACCATCTATTCCAAAGCCAACAATGAACAGCAATAGCTCTACAGATGAGGAGATAGACGTAACCTATGTATTAAACCAAAACAGAACATATCCTGATTGGAAACAGTGGTTGATCTGGCCCACAGATACTAATAACTGTCAAGACAGATTCCTGAACAAAACACAGGGGTTCAAATTGACCAGGCCAGACCCTAGATATCCCCAAAGACAACACCCAGGGATAATAACCACCTACAGTGTGGGCAAATTATGCCTTCAATGGCTACAAACTTCCACACTGGCAGAAATTAAGCAACACCTAACTTTACTTACTGATGGTGCTGACTTGCGTGATTTCATTATGGGACCACGCAAACAGCGTCAAAAACGTTTCATAGCAGCCTCTGTATATGCAGCATACAACGAGGCCTGGAAGGTGACTCAAATTGAAACAGCAGAAAGAATACGGGAAATTGACCGTATTAATTTGGAAAAATCACTTTCTGTAGTGGACAATGGGTTAATGACTCTGTCCTCCAGAATTTTTTCTCTGGACAGCATTGTGTCTTCAGCAATCGACATAATATCGCAAGACTTACTGTTGTTACAACACGGTCAGTCTCAATTGCGTTCTATTGTACAGCTTGGCTGGACGTTACAAAATCTGCGTTCAGGCTATGTGCCTTGGCGTTTAATCAACACAACGTCACTATTTAATATCTTTAACCTTACTGATAAACAAATCAGTATGGCACAGAAGGGTGCTGATTATACAATCCTGAGCATTGAGAAACTCGAGAGATTACCCGTGACAATGTCAGAACGACCTGTCAGTGAATGGATAATACATGGGATAATTAATATTCCAATTTCAACCTTCAGGTTTCAATACTGCCAAAAATATATACAGGCTGGCATGTACGAAAAATTGGGGAAAGGGTACATTAAAACAACATGGAACTTGCCCTATTCACATGCATGTGTCAGTAATAAAGGACAGAAAGTGTTTCTTAGTGGCAATAATTGTGCAATGTCACTAAGCGGTACACTTCTGTGTAATGGAATTAGTTTGCATGGAGCCTGTGAAGGGAATTCATATAACCTTTCATGTCACCAGCTAGGCACACCTGCAACAGAGATAGAACCATTTTTTCAAAGACTCTATAATGGGAGTTACATTCTAATTGTAGATCGCAGATGTTGTAGTCTTATGCCCGGGACTCCTTATCTCGTAACTACGACTGCGAAGGTCAAGTGCTGTGGACGCTCATTGTTCCCCAGCTCCTTTCCAGACAGGGAGGCAAGGGCATGGCCCAACTTGAAAATTACTTCTATTCGAATAGATACTTTAAGCAGAATGAAAACAGTGCTTCTTCAGATGCCGACCAGGCTCACGTCATCAAAAGAAACGTATGATCTCCAAGTCGCAAGGACGACTGCAGAGATTCACTCTTTGTTATCAACTAATTCCCCCATACATTTCGCAGAAATCCTGAATGAAATCTTAAATATTTCTGATACCAGTGGAGTCTCAAAAGTATTTAAGACAGTATTTTCGATGGCATTAACACCATTCAAAGCCATACTGGGTATTTTTCCAGATTTCGTCCATTCGATTTTTGGCGGACTTCCCCTCATTTTGGGACTAATTGCAGGAATCCTATTCTTAGTCCTTATATTTCGTTATGGCAAACCATGTCACAGACAAAACACCTGCGACAAGGGAAGAAACAATCCGAGCCATTGGATACCGGGACCGGATATCAAAAATCCTGGGACTATCCCGGCTTAGAGACCTGAACATGACTTGGTTTCTATCATTTCGACCAATGTGGCATCGATGTGTTTTACCTGTATTAAGGTGCCTGCTATGCGGAGAAGAATGCGTGTTAGACACCTGTCTGACGCTACAATCCGATGCGCCAATGGATGCAGAGACATTGTTGAGTCCAATCAAGGCTCATGCTTTGTGCTGCCCTCAACGGCTACCAATCCTGATGACGGCATTCGTGGAAGCTTCACCACTACGATTAAGGGGTAGGGAAGTTCAAGATGAAAGCAGCATAGATCAGGTACGACCTTCTGTCAGCAATCCTAATCAGAACGTCAATGGAGACAAGCATGCGCACGAATGCATGGTTACACCTTTTTCCGAGTTAGTGGAACTTTCCCAGGAAGCTGTTGACAGCTTTTTCGAAAGCCTAAATGATATGATGTTCTCACCAGAGCAGAAATAGAGACTTTTGAGCAAGCTCGCACACGGCGTTCCCTGAATTTGGCCTTCAACTTTAATAATAAAGTCACATGAACAATTTTCCCTCCAGTTCACAGACAGCAATTTTTTTCAGCAGCCCCAAAATATTTTTAAAATTTTTCGGGACACTTATCTTCTGCTTAAAGTAAGAACTATTCTTAGAGAACTAAAATTTCTAATTTTAGATACTTTATAGACATTAGCTGCCCGCTGGTATGTTCATTATTATTATATTCTGTGATGAAATGGTCTCGAACCTTTTTTCAGTATTAAGAGCCATTTCATGTGTTAATTCTCATATACCAATTAGCAATAATGTATAGATATGCGTGATTACTTTAGCATTATTCTACAGCTTGAGTGCATATAATACATGTGACTGCCTTTTTCCGTATATTTGATAATTTCAAAATGCATTTATGTATTTTGGGGTGGTAAGGTATACACAATACTCTACAGTATGTTTTACTATGCCTAGATTAGTAAATATGTCCATAGTTAGCGTGGAGTGGGTGTGATGTATTCCTATAGGTTCTGTATCGATCCCCTATTCCTGACCATATTCTGGTTAAAAAGTTAACTAGCAGCCATCCGATGATGCAGAAAACCCCCATGATGCAGAAACCGTTATCTGATTAAGCCACACTACGGCACAGGAACGTGTTATCTGATTAGGTCATAACGCTTGCCATCTAATTAGACAAGCGATATTCCTCCAGCCCCTGATAAGGCATACGGAGTTCTCATAACAAATCAAACCTATGACAACCTGGGAAAAACCCTGCGGCCATTGTTTTGATTTCATCGAGAACTTCAGCAAAAGAATGTGCTAACGACCAAGTCGTATGACCTCCTTATTGACGTATCTATGTCCATCCTTACGTCAATCTCGGCACCTTAAAGGTATAAATATTACCGATATTGCCCTATGCAAACACACGCGGTGGTGACGAGATCGGAGCAGCCAGACTTGCCGAAGCCCAGAGCAGAGCAGACCCCGCTGGCGCAGCCCCGCCTTCCTGACGCGCTGAGAACGATACACTGCTTTCTCCTGCCGAGAAATCCAGCTCTGGCGCTTCTGGGTAGCCCTCGCAGGCAGCCTGGAATATCGAGACCAGAGACGAGAGATACCATCCCTCATTCATCCTAGATTCCAGGTACAGAACTGAATAACCCCTTCCAGAGAATTCTTTAGTCAGTCACTTGGCAAAACAAACTTAACTTAAACTGTAACTTTCTATTCCCGCCCACGTATTAGGCTTAGGTCAGGTACACGGGGTAGGCGTAGTTAGAAACACCAGTTGAGTACGATTAGTCAAATGTATATGTGTATGTATCTATTTTATTCATTTTAAACCTTCATATGGCTTAGAAACCATATAAATGTTTTTACAGTATTATTTTATACTTCTGCTTTTAATGTATGCACTTTACTTAACCATAAGTATTGCAATAATATCGATCCATTTCTCTTGTATGAGAAAAGAGACTGATCAATAAATACCATCTTTTATTGAACACGCCCGTCTCTTCCTTTTCTCTACAATCTGGTGAAACTAAGAATGCACGTACTGACTGAGTAAAATAAATCGTCTTTTGTTTTCACACGACTCTAGAGATACACTCTTGATTAGGGGAGAGCAAAGTTGTCATGTTCTATGGTTGTCAGAAACTAAATCCCTTCTTGTCTATCCAGGGAGGTTCAACTCCTCCTTGCCTATTCGAGAAAGTTTCTAGTGAACTCTGAGCTAGCTGGCAAACCCAAAACTTTAAGTCTAATATCGACAGTAGTAGACCTAGTTAACGTCTGGTCTAGGCCTATACTATTGAAGGTATTATTCCAATGCGCAGAGCCTATTGGGATAATAGGAACTACACTACATTTTATTCTACTCTTTACACTATATGCATTGTATTTTGCAACCAGTTTTACGATTGTAGCAGTTAATTTCTTATGCTTGAGAAAGAAGACTGTTCAATAAATACTTTTATTGAAAACGCCCGTCTCTCTATTTCTCTGCACCTCTGGTGAAACAAAGCATGCACGATTGACTGAGTAAAATATCTATCTATTGTTTCCACGAATCTGATGATCAGTTTTATCTTGGGGAAACAAAGTTGTCATGTTTATGCGGTTGTCAGAAACTAATCCCTTTTTGTTCATTCGAGAAAGTTTCTAGTGACCTCTGATCTAGCTGGCACTCACAAGTAAGTCTAATATATTCAATAGAGACCTAGTAGACCTCAGTCCTACGTCACATCTATAGGATATGTTATTCCAATGCACAGAGCCTATTGGGAATATAGGAACTACACTACATGGCGCCCAACGTTTGGTAAGGCACTAATTAAACGCTAGTTACTAGAGTTACTCAGTCGTGCTTTTCACAGAGACCCCTTTATCCCATAAATACTCCAATAGATGTCTGGAGTGGATTAAAGGATAAAATATCCGCCATAAACTGAGTAGGACGAAAAATCCTATGTATTAGTTTTGGTTTTGTTCAACGTTGAAGGATACAGTGTTCAAAAATATTGTGCATCTTATCTTTATTTCATTGAAACTTGCTCTGCAAACTTCTTAAACAAAATGTCAGACAAAGACAATCCTGGGGGCAGTTGAACTGCAGTAAATACAAACCAACCAGGTTTTGACACTACAGGTTTCCGACATGACGAAGTGGATGATATAAACATCCCGGAAAATGTACTTAAAGCCATAACTATAAAGCTTATTGCAAATGGCCTATCACCAAGAGGTGGTAGAGTATATTTGTGATAGAGGCACATGAATATCGGCAGACAGAGGTATTCTATTCATGGATTATCTTTCCACAAGCAAATCCAACAACACATGTGTTCCACTTCTACAAGATGGAGGAACCTCCAGCGGAATACGCTCCTTTCGAGGACGTTGAAATTCCACTAACTTACCAAGAGCATCAGCTCTGTTTTAAAGCCGCCCTACAACATCATAATTACGTTACCAGGCTCGGTCCACTAGGTAGACCAGGAGCAAGTAAGTAAGTAAGTAAGTAAGTTTTTTATTTGCACAATAAATTAAAATCGTTGCAAAGTGCACGCACAAAAATGACCGTTGCATAGTGAAAAGAAGAGAAGGTACACAGATCAATTGCGAACACAGGGGAATTGGAAATTAAAAGACAGATGATAATGTCACTGGAGGGGAAACAGACGCAGACTAGGTCAAAAGACAAAGTTGGGGGAATTAATTTCTGAGATAAATTTAACAAAACGCGCCGCAAACTGCGGGGAGTCGCCCCTCATGCAAGCATCTAATGCTTCTTGGCAAGTCCTAATGTTAAGAAGCAGCCACATTGGACACGGCCAGAAGTTTCTTTGAGCCTGAAGTTTTCGGCATATGCACAGGATATGAATAAGGTTTTCGTCGTCCAGCTTGCAAAAGCGACACTGCGATGATGCTTCTTTCTTGTATCCTTGGCAAAACTTGTAGGCCATCAGCAGAATTAGGCCGAATCGAAGTCGCATTAGTTGAAGTTTTGTGTGGACTTTTTTAGGAGATGCAAGGTAGGACGGAAGAGTTTTTGGGGCGTATAATTTGGAGACCCAAGGAATATGGGAGAGCTGGGCGACACGTTGCTCATCAGAGTCGCTTGATAGAATTTTAGCTTGTTCGGTTAGGAGTTTTGTTTTCACGTCGATAGGGATGGGAGATAACCATATGTCCTTCGCTTTGAGGGATTCAAGGCATGATGACAGATATTTGCTCCAGTAGGTTTTGTGGTTACTGAAGACTGACCATAAACAGCTCTTTAAGGTGTAAGGGCTAGCATGCTTAGTCTTTAAGCAATAGCTGATGTAGCGTGCGCTCATTATCCATCTCTGGGAGGACAGTAAGAATTCTTTCCGGATTTGGGCGTGAGCAGTTGAAGTTGGCAGTCGAAAGACCCTACGATAGCACGACGATTGAGCTCTGTCCAACCAATTATTAATTTTGTCTTTAAATGATATTGCACCGAAGGAGATTGTGGGAAGAAATTTTGCTGAGATCAGCTTTATTAATGGTACTAGGTCGTGGGAGTGCAGAGCGCTTTTCGTTCTTATAAAGGCCCCTTCCAGGGAGCGAGCAACAGCCTGCATTTCAGTTATATGTGCAGAGGCTCTCCCTTTGTGATCAATCCACACTCCCAGATACCTATAGGCGGAAACAGTTTCCAATCTCTTCCCTTCGACGAGCCACGTGATTTTTTTAGTTTTTTCGGAAGATATTGTCATTGCTTTGGTTTTTGACACATTTATCTTGAGCATATTGGTGGTACAATACTGGGCAAGGGAATCGAATAGTCTTTGAAGACCCACCTGGGTTTGATCTAGTAGGATGGTGTTATCAGCATATTGGAGAGTTTGGATCTTTCTTAACTCTATTCCTGGAGGGAAAGCACAGGTGCGTGACAGCCATTCTGGGAGATCCGCGAGGTGCAGGTTGAATAGAATTGGTGCAAGGGTGCACCCTTGTTTTAAACCTCTGGTGGTATAGATTTTGTTGGAGGTCGACCAGCTTGATGTAACTCGCACTTTTACCCATGTGTCAGTGTGTAGGGCGATTAATGCTTTCAGCAACGACTGTGGAATGCCCCATCTTGCAAGTTTTTCCCATAAGTTTGGCCGACTTACGCTGTCGAAAGCCTTTGCGAAAGTTAATGAACCCCAGATGGAGAGCCTTTCCTTTTGAGGCTAGGGTGGATTCCATCAGATGGGCAATACATATCAGGTTGTCCTCGATGTGGCACCCTCTTTGGAAACCAGTTTGGGTGAAGGGGACCAAGTTGTTATTTTCCGCACATTCGGTGAGTGCTGTTAATAGGACACTAGCATATGCCTTCCCCTCCACGTCTAAAAGGGCTATCATCCGATAGCTATCGGGGTTGGAACGCGAGCCTTTTTTGAGGAAGGGAACGAGGAGCGATCCTTGCCAAGACTCTGGGATGGGTCCACCCAAAATTGCGGCCTCGTAGAGGGGGGTCAAAATCTGGGCCCATTTTCTGGCGAAGGCTTTGAAAACTTGGGTCGGGGTGCCGTTCGGACCAGGGGCGCCGCCCGAGCGCATTTTCTTTATTATTCTGGTTATATCGTCCGTTAGTGTGTTAATAAGGACTGTTGTTCCGTCCTGATTAGTTAGTTGATCAAAGATAGCCGGGCTATTAGCACTCTGACCATCTAGTGCAGAATAAAGCGCTTTGACGTTGGACTCCCACTCCGCTGGGGAGATGTTAGTTGCAGTAGGAGGTTTAGTTGTTTGAGTAGCCTTATTGACCCAGTTCCAGAATTTCCTTTGATCTTTAGACTTTATAATCTCAAAGGCTGCTGCCCAATGCTGTTCTTTTTCCAATTTCTTTTGATTAAAGCGAGCCTTCCTGTAATCTTTTCGTACAGCGTTTATGTCCTCCTTCAGAAGGTTGTGATCACTTTCATTGTAGACAGTTGTTCATTGGAGCTTATTTAATTTACTTTTGGCAGTGGTTGTGAGTTGTTCTTGCGCTAAGAGAGTTGTCGAGGTCGGGATGTCCTTTGAGCGGTTGTTTAAAGGTTTTGAGGTGAAGTGGTCTCTTAGGTTGGTCAGTATAGATTCCCAAGTAGGAGCCGTCACATGGCTAATGTCAGCCAGGAGCCCTCTAGTCATAAGCTTGTCTACTTCTGCTTCGATTGCGTCCTGGTTGCTTTCTGACCATCGGAGTTTCTTCACACTCTGTAGGCTAGAAACCGCCCCTATCGGATTTATAGTTGGACGTTGAGGGGGGCCCAGGGCAATGCTGCATGTTAGAATGGCGTGATCGCTATCTGGAGAGGGCGTTACCAGGAATTGGCGTACCAGGTGGAAGGCCGTTAATGATACCCATATGTAGTCTAGGGTGGCCATTCGGAAGAAGGATGAATGTGAGTATGCCGCCGGTCGATCAGTGGCGATCCTTCCATTAAGGGTACGCAAACCAAGATGGTTCAGTTTTGTTGCCAATTGTATTCCTTTCGCATCCTTTCGGTGGTACTGGAATTTTGTCTCCGGGATTGCCCACATTGCGTTGAGAGATGTTTTTTGAGAGGATCGGGCTGGGTCGGTTTCCATTAGGTTTACATTAAAGTCGCCCATTATCAGCCGCAGGTCGGTGGGGTACAAAGTTTGGAGATTGTACATTATTGGGAGTATAGTACTCAGAGTGAGCTCTCGCCTTGCTTTTGTTGGGTGTAAATAAACACATCCAAGAATCATTTTTTGTTTTGGTTTCCCCTTTTCTTGGCTCTTAATCTCAATGCTAATGAAGATATGATCGCCACCTCCCCTGTACAGGGTTTCTATCTTCGTAGTCAGAGAGTTCTTCACTGCTATCAGCACTCCCGCAGACGCATGGCCGCCTACCTTGGACGGGATGGCGATAGATTCTATTATCGTAAAGTCTTCCCAGATGGTGTTTTCCAGGGTCCAGGTCTCTTGTAGGGCAAAGATTCCGTACGTTTTCAGCTTTTCCGAGGTTAATCGCTCCGCCTTTTCCTTTGCTAGGCCCCGGATATTCCAAGAGCAGATGTTTAAATGATGGGCTAACTTGTGGATTGGTTTGTGGCTGTGCGCGGAAGCCGGCGCTTTACCCTAACACCTGGGAGAGCCAGTCTTCCGATTAGTGCGGTTTTAATATGCATTTACGTGGGCCACCTGCTGTGGAGGCAAATACTTGCAGGGGGTGCTCGTACATAAAGCTGTGTTGGCTCCTGTTGGGATCCCCGGAGTATTGTCGATGGCTCAGTTGGATGTTTGTCCTGTTTTTGATCTGGTCTGGTGGTAGCAGTCCTTTTCACGACAGAGAGATTTTTTAGGAAAATCGGGTAATTGGTAGGGGTGTAGGCTTTGGCCTGGATGCCCCATTCAGACACTTGTTTTTTGCTCTTCATCATCGTTTCCCCCCGTTCCGGATTGGAGAAGGTTACTAGTGTAGGCTCATGTCTTTGTCCAGGCGCGGGGTCTATGAAGGCCACCGTCTCAATGTCCTTGGTGTTCACATTTTCTAAGCCCGGCAGATTCTGACATAGCCTTAGGATGTTACCTCTGTTTAAAATGTCCCATTGACCCTGAGACTCGTACTCGGGGTAGAGCAGTATTTTTCTGTGTTGTTTTTGTCCAGGGCAAGGGTCATGATCCAATTTAACCGGGTAGGTGTTAGGTCCAGCAAGGTCATTACCCAGGGGCTCAGAGTTGGCGTGGGTGCTTGGTTTAAACGTTAGTGGGCAGACTGTTTTTGAGGGATTGCCGCCCATTGGAGGTTTTTGATGGAAGGGCGCCATGCTGACAGTACTGTCTGTGTTTGTGTTTGCTTTGGGCCGTTTTGCTTCCTCTTCTGTTCGTGTCAGTTGGATGCCTCCCTCCAGTGTTCTTGCTTCTGGGCTCTGATCCTTGGGGACCGATTTGTGTGTTTTGACCGCTGGGAACAAGGGGCTGTTATCGGAAGGGTTAGCCAGATCGTGATTTTGCTTTGGGCAATTGCCCGGAGGCTTGCGATACCCTGGTGGCTGCACGTAATTCGGCATAGTTTCCAGGGATTCAATGTTTTCCTCTTTGGGGGGTGCTAGTTTTTCGACCTTATTGGTCAGATTGGTGGGCTGCCTGCTTACATTTTTGCAAAGCCATTGTGTTAGTACATTCCCCTTTCTATTTGCTTTATTTAATTTCTTCAGCTTCTTCTTGTTCTTTCTGGACAAATGAGTGCCTGCTTTTGAATCGTTGTCGTTCTTAGTGGCAGGCCTATGGGGACTTAGTGAGGTAAGGAGGGACACTGTGGTATTGGATTGCGTGCTTGCTTTTGGAGTGCTCGATGTTTGTAAAAAGGAGTTACCAGCTGGGTCCGAAGACGCGGACAGAAATTGCTCAGGGGGGATATTGGGTATTGGTTTGAGCGAAGAGTGGTCCAATTTTGAGCTGACGTGGATCGTGTTTGGGCAGAGTAGGCTGTTAGAGCATGGTTCTGATGATCTGTAGGTTTCCGAGGTTCACAGGTGGATAGCCGGGGTAGCATGATTCTTTATTCTGATTTCGGCTTGCAGCCTCAAGTCTTCTATTAATGTTGACATTATGTCAGGAAGTGCTTCAAGTTTGTTCAGTAGAGGCTCGCAAATACATCCACTTTGGACGTGGTTTAAATATGCAGTTGCGTTTGCAGTTAGTTTCAAGTTTAGATTCGCGTTGGGGGCAAGATTTTGGGCCACGTTATTTTGAACTCTTCGTATTAACGAATTTAGTTGGTCAAGTTTTGAGTCAATTCCCATTATGGAGTCAGCCCCCAGTTGTTGGTTGGCTATCTGGGTGTCGAGTTTATCGGCGTGCATGTGAGCAGTACGCATCATAGAGCTCAAGGCTCTGTTGGTGGCAGCCAAGAGAGCTTCAATTTTGAGCATTTCAGTGTCAGGTTGGGTGGCTCCTTGCCCGAGATCCTTTGTGAGTGAATTTTTTACAGTGGAATAATTATGAGCCAAGGATAGGTTGGTCGATGCATTGATATGTTCTTTTGGGAAATGATTGCTTGGGCTTAAAGTGAGACTAAGATCTTTGGTGTTGGTATTGTGACTGCTGCTAGTTACTGACATCCCTTTCAGTGGGCTTACCTTGAGCCCTTCCTCGGGCGAGCCATTAGTTCTGGAGCAAACGGAGTCTGGTGCCCCTGGGGTGGATGTTTGTGACGGGGGATCGAAACTGCGTTTGTGGGGGGAATCGTGAAGCGAGCCCCGCGATGAGTTTGTCGCCTTTTCGTGCGCTGAGTTAGATTTAATTGGCGAGAGTTTTAGAGCTTTGGGTCGATGCGTTGTCGAGACCCAGATTACGGAGTCATCGTTGCTGCCTGCCGTTTTTTTGACCTTATACTTGCGGTCTCTATTATCCAGCTCAAGAGTTAAGAGATTGTTCTCTGATGGGAAAACATAGGTTTGGCTTTCAGAGGGTGGCAGGGCAAGTGGAGCAGAGGAGGGGGCTGTGGTCTTGCGTTGAATGATAATTTCCGGGTAAAGCGACATCAGGATAGGGGGGGCTGGTGGTGCTAAAGGTGCTAAAGGTGCTAGTGGTTGTTGAGGAGATTTACCGTGCATGCCATGTTGAAATGGGGCAGTTTGATTTAATTTACTGATCCGCAAAAAATGCACTCTAATGTCAGCAGTGCTACTACTTTTTATTTTTGGTGGGTGTGGTGGGCAAACGGGTTGTGGGGGATTGATGACCATGTTAACGTCCTTGGAGTGCCCCTGTGGGGGCTTTAGAGGGCTTGTGACCGCCACTTCTGCTTGCTTCGGGTGAGGTTTGCAAGGGGGAGTTTGAGGGCCCCTGCCAGATTCTTGTGTGTAAAGCAGTTTCGTCTTTTGGCGCTTGGCGGATTTATGAGGGCGGTAAGTATTTGGAGGTTGAGAGCTGCTCCTAGTGCGCATTGTAGTAGAGTAGCAAAATGGCAAGGTGTCTAGGCAGCCGATAGCACTCAAGTTGTGGGAGCAGTTGTGAGAAGTTATGAAGTTTTTTAAAAATGATAACGATGGTAATAGCGTTGAAATAGCGTTGAAAGTTGAAAGATGATTGAATGAAGTGATCACCCGCAGTTATCGGTGGTTGATGGGAATCTCTGAGAACTATTGCGCTTATGCTCTCTGCTTGAGGAGGCTTAAAAGGCTTAAACAGTTTAAAGGCGTTTTTCGATGCTTTAGATACTTCAGAGAAGGCTTTTTGCGAGGTTTTGGGAAGTTTATGTAGGGGGCCCTTTGATGAGGGGCCTGCTATTAGGCAGCAAATAGCGAGGTGGCAAGCAGCAAGTGAGAGGGGCAGAATAGATAGCGAGCCGGGCACACGGGGGCGGGCCTCAGGCAGTGTTGAACCTAGTCAGCGCTGCCAGGCTCACTGCCCCCGGCTCTTACATGGCAGCCGCCTCTAACGGCAGCTGCGCTCGTGTGTGGTTGCTTGCTTTCTTGCTTGTGCGCATCCACCCTGGCTCCAGACGTCAGGGCGTGCAAGGTGGGATTACAGTGCTTTAAAGCAGTTGTGAGGCAGTTGCAGGCCTGTGCTGGGGATGTGCGATTGACTGACTGCCCTGTGGCCCCCACGGTTGCGCCTCACGCCGCGCGTTTCTTACCACGAGATTTGCCCCGTGCTCTCGTAGGTCCCGTGATCTGTAGCTCTGTAACCCCGTTTGGTCCCCCCCCCCGTGAAACCGAACACTCGGACAGGCTGATCGGGGGTGGAGCAGGGGCGGGCTTACCAGTCCTTTGGGTCCTTTGAGTCCTGTGAGTCCTTCAGAGTTTTGCCGCCGCTGCAGTAAGATGCAATATCTGGAGGCAGAGGGCTTTGCAGAGAGCTTTGCCTGCGGGCACGCAGGTACACTTGCAGGTGTGTGGGTGTGCAGGCTCACGTAGCGATGGCGGAGCTAGGCACTAGGCGTGGAGCTAGGCACTGGGCGTGGCGTGGCAGGCTGTGGCGGGCCGTGGGGCAGAGATCGGCACCAACGTTGATGTTAATCCCGCTGGCGTCCCATCGGCGTTCGCGTTCGCCAGCACTACCACCGCCGCCGCAGCTGCTCGTCTCACTCGCCTGCACGCCTCGCTCCTCGCTCCTCCTCGCCCCTCCTCCTCCTCTTCGGAAACAGTAGCGGAGACAGTCAGCAGTCTACAGCGGAAGTACCAGCGTGACCAGGAGCAACAAGGCCGGTACTAGCCAGCTATACACCACATCCTACCATAGAACAAATGACAGGTCCATAATTATTAGCTCATCTAAAACAATTAAGGCGAAGCGCGCCTATACATGTAAATCATCTAAGGAGTCTAAGGGGAAAAATTCCAGCTCTGTGTCGAAAATAACTCTGTCACTGTTTAAGGTGATCCCACAAGTGGTACTATTACCAGATAAAAGTCCTCCCCCTGATAACTTAGAAAAGTCACCAGCAGAGGTTACAGGTCTTGAGGGGGCAATGAGCATTGAGGTTCTGCCTAATAACAATAATACCCTTATGGATATGGCTGCAGGTGGCGTAGAAAGCTCAGTACATTTGGGAGCTAGTGTGGAGGTTGAAATAGATCGAGCTGGGGATACAGAGAGTGAGGTTGGCGATACTATTGTTTGTACATCGGGTCACCCCCCACCTCTTGCTTTAGTCCTGGCTCCCCCAATGGCTCCACCTTTCTTGTTGGCCCCCTCATCTTTAACACCCGTTTCAAGATTACAAGATACTATGCAAGGAGCTACATCAGCCACATTAGTTACTTCAGTTACCCTGTCCAGTGTTATGTCGTCCAACATTAATGCAGACCTGGTTGCCACTTTGCAGGCTTCTTTTCAAGGAATGCTTACATCTTTGTCGGCTGATATTAAAAAAGGGTTTGAGACTTCGGCAGCTAATCAGGCGGACATCAGGTGTTTTTGTGAATCTCTGGATAAAAAATTAAGTGATCTAAGACTGAGAACAGAGGTACTTGAGGACAGGGTATTAGGTATGTCCTTACATCTTGATGAAGTAAAAACGAACTTCAACACGCTTAGGAAAGACGATCAAATCTTAGCAGAAAGGATGGAGACGCTGGAGAACAATGCCCGAAGTAATAACCTTCGTATCTTGAATATCCCTGAGGATAAAGAAGGTTCGGACATTAAGCAGTTTGTCATCTCACTGTTGAAAGAAGCGTTGCGATTAGTCCAGTCAGAGGAAGAATTAGCCTTAGACATCCAACGCATTCATAGAGAGCCCTTTAGAAAGAATCCCCAAAGATCCAAGCCCAGAAAAGTTTTGGTTAACTTTCATACATACTCCCTTAAGGAAACCATTTTAAATCTGGCCTTAAAGCAGAAATCTATCAGTGCGAAGGGATTCAACTTTCAAATTCGATCTGACTTGTCCAGGGTTACTCTGGACAAACAATGGGAGTTCGGGAAAAGGCTCGAGGCTTTTAGAAGCTACGGTGCAGTGGCTCAACTAGTTTTTCTGGCGGCATTGAGAGTTATGTATAATAATAGCATGCACAATATTAGATCAGTGCAGGCAGCGGACGAGTTACTCCTGACCATGGGCACAGAAAAAGGAGCATCCAGCTAGGCTAAGCTTCCCTGAGTGGTTATCTAATAATTTTTGGAAAACTAAAAACATAAAGAAAGAGATAAAGGGAAATATATGTGTATAAAGATGGAGGGAGAGTGCGGAAAAAAAAGGTGTAATTATGTTTGAAGTAAAATTAGGGAAATATATAACACATAACATAATAACACATAACACACAATATATGTTTCATAACACAACATGGATCTCGTAGGGAGAGTACATGGTATATAGGATAGATGTATTTCTCTTCATTCTCTCCTTTGACCTTTTTCTTTTCTCCCTGTTTTTTCCCCGGTCATAGTTAAGGCAGGAGTCCATGATGGAGTGCTATCTTCTGGTCTTTCCAGATAGATAGAGCAAGGGTTTCCCATGGGGGGTGGGGTGTTAGGCAAGGACACTGGGGGGGGTTGCAAGGGGAAAATTTAAAAAAAAGTCCTCATTTCCGCTTTAATTTTGCTTTATGATCGATGTTGTTATTGTTGCTGTCAAAAGGGCATGTGACTGTCCAATTTTTTCTTCTGGTTAGGGGCCTACTGCAGATCAGCTTTTATAAATTTGGGGGTATTGAAAAAGTAGGGATGTGGGAATATCAGTATAATGAGTAAATTGGCTATTCTCTCCTGGAATACTAATGGTTTGCGAATTAGTCCGAGGAAAAATAACAATATGCAATATCTCCATGATTCAACTGCACAGATTATAGTACTCCAGGAGACACATCTGGCTGAGTCTGAAATGCTTTCCCTGGTTAAAAAGAATAGGCGGATCGATATTTGCATAACAACTTCACAATCAATACACACTAGAGGAGTGGCAATTTTATTTTAAAAATCAATTAAAGCGAGATTGGTCTCTAAGTTGGTTGACTCTGGTGGCCGGTGGGTAATAGCATCAGTTATAATATCGAGGTCTCCAATTACTGTAGTGGGATACTATGGTCCTAATCAGGATGACCCATCGGTTTTGAAGACTCTTTTTTCACATCTGTATCTATTCCCCGAACTGGTTATCTTAGCAGGCGATTTCAACATAGTCCTGGATCCCCTAGTGTATAAATCACCCTCTAACAGAGCTAAAATCTTATCTAAAACCTGGTCTTACCTGCAAGATAGCATGAAGCAGCTAGGATATAATGACATCTGGACATCAATGCATGGGCTGCAAAGAGGAGTCACATTTCGAAACTACAGATATCATCACCAGTCTCGAATTGATTTTATTTTGATTAGCCAACCATTAGTTAACCTGGTTAAATCGGTCTCCCATTTACCATTTCATTTATCAGATCACCCGGCGATTCTTTTAGATTTGGAAGGGTTTCCTAGGAGTCGATCAAGAAATTGGTCCTTTGATCGTTCATTGCTCTCCTCACCAAATATCATCGATGCTCTCAATGTGGGGGTGCAGTTCTTTATGGAAGCAAATTTGGGTTCTGCCTCTCCAGGTGTTATATGAGATGCACTTAAAGCACTCTTAAGGGGTTACATAACTAATAAAGCTTCACATAAGAATAAGATCTATAGGGAAGCAGTGGCTTCCATAGAACTGGAGATGACTAGAATTCAAACAGAAATTGCTAGGCATCCGGACTCCCTCTCGACCACAGTACATGAGTTGCAGAATAAAGTGACCACCTTAAAAGGAGAGCTAAGCTCAGTTTTAAATGCTAGGGTCCTAGAGAGATGGGAAGCCAGCAAGTTGGCACATTTTGAGTATGGCGAAGGGGCCAGTAAGTTGCTGGCCTGGAAGACGAAGACTGAGCAAGTTCGCAATAACATTAATTCAATTACGGCCGGTGGTGTAACATTCTCCACCGATGTCAACATTAGGAGAGTGCTTCGAGATTCCTTTAGTGAAATATACTGTGAAGATAAGAACGTCGAGTCAAAGCAGGTTGAAGATTGGCTGGCGGGGGTCTCTCTTCCGGCACTGTCACCAGAACAAAGCACTGTACTAGAAGATCCTATTTCTCAAGAGGAGGTTAGGCTTGCAGTTGCTAGTAGCAAAAAAGGTACAGCATCAGGCCCAGATGGTCTGCCTTCTGAAATTTATAAAGCCCTGACTCCAACAATCCTGCCCTTTCTTAACTGAGTTGTTTGATAAGATCCTCCAGGAAGGGATGCCCTCTCCTATCTCATGGGATAGCGCCTCGATAACACTGATTTTAAAACCAGGAAAATCAGCAACGAATTGTGGGTCTTATAGACCAATTTATATCTCAAATACAGATTATAAAATCTTCACATCTGTGTTGGCAAATAGGTTGGGGGCAGTCGCAACAAACATCTTGCATGTAGATCAAAAGGGCTTTGTAAGGGGGCGTCAGCTGTACGAGTTGACCTATGATCTTATAGGTGCCATCGATATGGCGACAGCGGCGTCACTTCCTCTTGCAGTTTTGACTTTGGATGCCACCAAGGCCTTCGATGGGGTTAACTGGGTTTACCTATCGGAGGTCTTGGGAAAATTAACATCGGCAAAAAATGTAAGCGCGTAGTCAAACTCCTGTATAGGAATCCGTCAGCTTCTATACTTGTCAACTGAGAATTATCAGACCCATTTAACATAATTCGGGGTACCCGTCAAGGTTGCCCCCTCTCCCCCCTTTTGTTCAATCTGTATATAGAGCCTTTTGCTCAACGGATTTGGGACAATAGTAACATCAAGCCTTTTATGTTTGAAGGATGGGAGAGGAAGGTAGCCTTGTACGCGGACGACGTTCTCATTTTTTCATCGGAACTACGTTCGGCATTTCCGGCTGTAATTGCGTTGGCTGAGGTGTTCGGATCCATATCTGGCTATGAAGTCAATGCTGCCAAGACGGATATAATGGTCTGGAATGACCCTGTGCCTGTGGCAGGGGTACAGTTAAGTCCAGTACTGCGTTACTTGGGCCTAAAGGATATAAACGAGATAGTTCCATCAAATTTCTCGCTTATTGCCAAAGAGTGTCGTAGGCTAATGAAATCATGGTCTTCACTTCCGCTATCTTTATTGGGCTGATCCAACCTAGTTAAAATGACTATTCTACCGAAGGTTACATTTCTATTTAATACCATCCCCCTTTTTTTTAACCTACAATGATAGCTAAACTCCAAAGTGATATATGCTCTTTCATTTGGAATATTCACAGTCCTAGAATTGCTTGGAAGAAAATCAGGCGCCGAAGAGAGAAGGGTGGTCTGGCGGCACCTGACCTACAGCTCTATGGGTGGGCCTTTCAGGTGTCCCATGCCAGGATGCTGTTAAAATCTCCGATAAACTCGGGATGTGGGCACATGTTTGCTGCATTACTCAGAGGGGAAAGGTTGCTGATCACAAATTTTTGTTTAAGTTTGGGGATCCCAAGTTTAAAAAAAAAGTAAAGCTGAAGGTGCTGAAATATGTATGTAAAACATGGGCTAAACTTAGGCGTTCCATTAAAATTGACTATTATTCTTGTAAGGCTCCATTATAGAATTCACCTGGATCCCTGAGCTGGCTTCTGGATAGCCTTGCAGTATCGCTGCGAGAGGCAGGATTGGTGGTATGGGTGGATCTATTTGTTGATGGTAGCCTAATCCCTTGGGAGGTATTGAGTTCAAAAATAGGGACTGGGTTTTCCAGGTTTAAATACCTACAAATACAAAGCTGGTCACACTCACAGATTTCTATTAAAGGTAGATTTCAGTTAGGGGATGATAGTAAAATAGTGTCCCTCTTAACAGATAAGCCTCCAACTAAGAAAGAGGTCTCACTCTGGTACAATCTTTTATTGGATGAAATCGAGGGTGAGTTCCAGTTGCCTGATCTGCTGTGGACCGCACATATTACTAACACCAGCGTGGAGAACTTGTGGTTTGAGTCTTTTAAGATCATGTGGAACATTGTGAAACCATCTTGGCTACGCCGAAACCACTTGTTCATGCTGCATAGGGCCTACTATTCGCCACAATGTCTGTCAAAGTTTTCGGATAATTCACCTGTCTCATGCCCTAAATGCGGCTTGATAGCAGCCTCCGATTTGCACATGTTCCTAGATTGCCCACTTTTATCATCGTTTTGGAATGCAGTTTGCCTATCACTGTCCACTTCCTTGGGATCCCAAGTTATTTTATGTCCTGCTCTTGTTATCTTTGGTATTTCTCCAGAGTTTCATGGGCTGGCAAAAAACTACTTTTTTATAGTATTTTGTTGGCCAGGAGGGAAATATGTAGGAGATGGAAGGATCCGCTACCTGCTTCCTTGCTGGACTGGCGCACAAACATCGAAGTTGGACGTCTTAAGATCAGGCAACTCACGCAAGAGACATTTCTGGCTGTTATTAAATTGGTAATGATTCTTTAATTGACCATGGGGTCCCCCCCCAAGGTCCAATGATTACGCTGCTTGGCACCTTTTTCCACGTTTGTTTATACCCAATAAAGTTGACATCGGTATAGAAATGGGTATATTAATGCAGCATATGACCCTGACGGTTGTTCCAATGTGGTGTAGTTCGATTTTGGCACTACTTACTGAGGGGCAACTTGTGCTGCTCCACTTATAGCCCCTACTAGTCTACCTGTGACGGTAAGTTCATCTCCACGTGCTACTATTTGGTCACCAAGGGCGAAATATGAGGACACAAAAAAAAAAAAAGATTTGCGAGTCTTTATCGGCACATACGCAATCGGCGCGCTACATTCTGACCAGGGTCCTGCGTTTAGCTCTAGGGCTTACAAGGAGGCCATGGCCAGCCTGGGCGTTTCATTGTGATTTTCGAGTCAATTCCATCCTGAGGGAAATTCGGCTGTGGAGAGAAAAAAACGTGACACAAAGCAATCTATAACAGCTAGGGTTTTAGGTTCTGGTGATGGGTGGGTCAAACATCTAATAAATGTCCAACGTGGTCTTAATAACCTTCCAAGAAATTCTCTGGGTTGAATCACTCCATATGAACTCCTTTTTGGAAAAAGAATGTTGGTTGAAGACCTTGATCGTCACACTTCAGTGGTGGAACAACAACCATTTGATATCAAAGATCGTTTGGCTGTTTTACAGGACTTAAATCAAGCAAGAAGTCTAAGCAACACCAGCGAAAAGCCAACGTCCACTGAAAAAAAACACCTGTCCCAGCAAGACCTGTCTGGATTCCAAAGATTGGTCAGGAAGAAAATAGCGGACAAGAAGGAATTCTGGCCTTCTTACAGAAAACCAGTACCTGTACTAGCAATCCATGGATAAAGAACAGTGCTACTGCCGCCCCTTGCTGGAAGAAAGGAGAACCGGTCTGTATCAATTGACCTGGTAAAACCACACCATGTGGCCGATAATAAGTAGTAGGCCCAGTGGGCTCCCAAGATGTAGCAGACAACCAAATCTTGCTAATACCCAAGAGGTTCAAACTGAAAGACTCATCACCTTTGAAGATAAGAAAAGAAGGACTATGCAACAAAGCCATGGAACTTGTGCCCCTTGAAACCCTAATAACAATTCGCCAAGACACTCCCATCTACAATGATGTAGCATCTGACTATACAAACATGTCAAGGGAACAAGCAGCTCCAGCAATTTCAAATAATCCGGATGCGATACTAACAATTGACAGAACTTCCTCTGGCTATTTTATCAACTTTGATAACTTTTCTGAGGATCCCAGCGAGCCAGAAACAACGCCAGCAAATAAAACTTTCAAGGAACAATTAATGGAACTTTGTCACCAGCTTGCAAATACATATCTAGTTTCACCATGGGTTGAATTTTGGATTGTATTTGGTGTAATTTTCCTCTTGCTATGGCTCATTCTTGTTTTAAATTTGGGAAAGCTGATAGATGGAAAATATAGTAAAATGGACACAGCAAGTAAGAACATCAACTTGCTCCTGAAACCACACAAATCATCTCATCATGAACAATGAGACCTGTCATCAGTAAACATCACAGCTGTTCCTCTACCTGGTGGAATAGCATGGGATAGAACTTATTATGACATTTATGGCGCTGTCGAGCTGCTGAAAATTCCACACCAATTTAAGGTTTCCTTGAGTGATTTCATTTCACCCAGCACTTTTTCTTATGATTGGGACTTTGAAACTGTTAATAACATGATGGCAGTCTTAGAAATGTCAGCTAAATTTGCAAAACATGAATACTTAGAATGTTCATCAAATTATGAAGAAATGTATTGTTTTAATCATTTTGGTCATCATTACTTGCACAAATCTGCAAACCCTAGAAGTGTTTTAACTTATAATCAATGGGAACATTGTCCAACACCTCCAAAAGGTAGTTCTAAAACATTTTTAAGAAAATTTCCATATCAAAGACAACATTGAGACAAAAACTATCTGGGGCACATAGGACTGGTAGGTACAAGGTTTAGAAGCATTGTTCAGAGCCTGCATCATCCCAGAACAAATACTGTTCTTAAATGAAACTGTTCAACAGACATCTTGTCTTGGCCTGGCTAAGATAAAAGATTTAAACAAACCGTCCATACCTAAACCCACACCTAATAGTAATTTAACTACAGATGAGGAGGTAGACGTACATTACATTTTGCTACAAAACAGAACACATCCTGATTGGAAAAAATGGTTAATCTGGCCCACAGACACAAAGAACTGTCAAGATAGATTCCTGAACAAGACACAAGGGTTCACAGTAACTCAGCCAGATCCAAGATATATCCAAAGACAACATCCAGGGATAATAACAACTTATAGTGTAGGAAAACTATGCCTTGAGTGACTACAGAGATCCAAACTTCCAGAAATAAAACAACACTTATCTTTGCTTAAAGATGGAGTTGATTTACGAGAATTCTTACTGGGACCTCGTAATCCACCTCATAAACGTTTCATATATGCCGGTATATACTCTGCATACAATGAAGCATGGAAAGTCACGCAAATGGAAACAGCTGAAAGAATACGAGAAATTGATCGTATTAATTTAGAGAAATCAATCTCTGTAGTTGACAATGGGTTAACAACTCTGTCGTCAAGAATATATTCTTTGGACAGCATTGTATCCTCTGCCATTGACATAATGGAACAGGACTTGCTAATGTTACAACATGGCCAGTCTCAATTAGGTTCTATAATGCTGTTGGGCTGGACGTTTCAAACCCTTCGTTCTGGCTATGTGCCTTTGCGTTAAATCAACACTACGTCATTGTTTACTGTGTTTAACCTTACAAATCTCGTTGGCACAGAGGGGAGCAGACTATACGGCGCTGAGCATAGAAAAACTGGAGAGATTACCGTTGACAGTTTCTGAGAAACCTTCGGTTGAATGGATAATACATGGCACCATCACGATACCAGTGACGATTTTCCAGTTTCAGTATTGCTTAAAACACATATCAGCAGGCCTGGATGAAAGGTTGAGTAAAGAATACATTAAGTCGACCTGGGATTTACCATACACACACATATGTTGGAGTGGGGGAAAGGAGGTATTTCTTAGTTGTAAAAATTGTAAAAACTGACTAAGAGGTACACTGTTATGTCAAGGTATTAATTTACACGGAGCCTGCGAGGGTTCTTCCAATTACCTTTCTTGCCACCTGCAAGGTTCGCCCGCAGCGGCGATAGATCCAATTTGTAGGCACATTTCCAATGGTAGCTACATTATGTTAAAAGATCACAGCTGTTGTGGAATGATGCCAGGAATAGGCTATCTTGTTAGTGTGTCAGCCAGGGTCACTTGTTGTGTGCAGTATGTAGTATTGTTTCCTAAAAGCAAGACAGACGGGGAGTCGCCTCTATGGCCTTCACTGAACATCTCTTCTATATGAATTGATACTTTAAGCAGAATGAAAGCCATTCTTTTGCAAAAAACTGTGCCACTGACCTTGTCCAGAGAGACGTATGATCTGCAAGTTGCAAGGTCCTCTGCAGAGATACATGTATTATTATCGACAAACCGCCCAATATTTTTCTCAGAAATGTTAGGTTGTATCTTTAACATGTCTGATACCAGTGGTATTGTACATGTATTTAAGACGATTTTCGGGACTGTTAGCACCTTTTGAAGCAGTCCTGGCATTTTTCCTAACTTTGTACACTCTGTGTTTGGTGGCATGCCTCTCATTTTGGGACTCAGCAGGGATCTTATTTTTATTTCTCCTGCTCCGTTATGGCTAATCCGGCCACCAGCGATACCCAAGTCAGCATGGAGAATGCACTCCAGGCCATGAGGTATCGTGACAGAATAACACAGATCCTTGGCTTGGCTCGTTTGAGAGATCTGAATACCACATGGTTCCTGTCATTCAGACCAATCTGGCAAGATTGCGTCTTACCTGTTCTACGATGCCTGCTTTGTGGAGAGGAATGCATGATAGATATCTGTCTAAAACTACCATCGGCTATGCCAACGGATGTTGATGGATTACTGGGTCCGGTAATGGCTCATGTGTTGTGTTGCCTGCAACGGCTACCAATCCTGATGACAGCATTCATTGAGATTCAATTGACCTTCTTAATGAAGTAGTTGAACTTTCATCTACTGTGGTAGACAATTTCTTTGCCAGCCTTGACGACTTAATGTTTTCTCCTGACACCGAGAATAACTTTTGATTTTAGCACACAGCGTTCTTTCAAAACTTCCAGGTTGGGAACTCTATTTCACTACAATTTAATTTGACTTTTTCCAAAACAGACTGAAC
The DNA here is from genome assembly GCF_964261635.1 of Lissotriton helveticus. Taxonomy (NCBI): domain Eukaryota; kingdom Metazoa; phylum Chordata; class Amphibia; order Caudata; family Salamandridae; genus Lissotriton; species Lissotriton helveticus. The sequence goes on along the minus strand of NC_136069.1, from coordinate 1,373,864,822 downwards.
TTTGGCACAAAGCAATCTGCTTAAAGTAGAACTATCCTTAGAGAACAAGAATTCTTTGACTACTTCCTAGAAACAATATTGACCTAATGCACAAATAGAACTAACTTGTATATTCTGCTATGGAATGGTCTCGACCTTTTTTCTGTATCTAGAGCCATTTCATAAATGTACATTTCGTGATTCATTTGGTTAGCATTGCTAATATCATATCATATGCTCACAATGAAATCATTGCCCTTAGATGCATATTGTACAAATGCTCTAGCTTTTATGTTTAATACTTAATCATAGATGAACATGATAACATGGAGTGGGTGTTGTGAACCATTTTAGGGCACTATTGTAAATTTCCCGATTCATGCCCTTATATAGGTATAAACCACTATGTCCTTATATAGGCATAAGAATCATAACCATATTTAGTCATAGCTCATACAGTCTAAATACGGCAGGGCTACTTCCACTAGTTCCGAAAATCTACAACAATATCTTGGAAATCTCAGCTTCAGCAGCTAGGGACTTTCCCTTGCTCGAGAACTGACTTGTCCACGAACTCATGGAGTTTTCAAAGAACTGAGAGTCTTTAATGACGTTATTATGTCCACCTTTACGTCAAACTCAGCAACTTCATGGTCTAAATATGCCCACACTTGCCTTAGCAAACACACGGTGGTTTGGAGCAGTTTGACTATCTACTTGCCCGACACGCCCTGCTACAGCAAGTGCCGAAGGAAGCTGACCCTCCAACAGACGCACTGAAAGAGACGCTGTCTTTTCTCCTGCCGAGAAATCCAGCTCCAGTGTTTCCAAGCTACCCTTGCGGGTTGTTGGGAAATCAACTCCTGAGCCTGACCTTCTTCGTTCCAAACTAAGGTACGGAGCTGATAGACCCTAAGAGAACTCTTGGACAGATTCTTGGCAAAAGAATACTACATTTATGCTACACCTCCCTTACTTCTTCCCTCGTACCAGGCTTAGGTTAGGTACATCGGGGTAGGCGTATTTTAGAAGCACCAGTTAAGTACTTTTAGCCTCTGTTATTTATGTATGTATTTATCTATGGTTTAGGCACCATACAATGCTCTTACAGTATTATTTTATTCTACTCTTTATACTATATGCATTATATTTTGCAACCAGTTTTACGATTGTAGCAGTTCATTTCTTATGCTTGAGAAAGATGACTGTTCAATAAACACTTTTATTGAAAAACACCCATCTCTCTATTTCTCTGCACCTCTGGTGGAACGAAGCATACACGATTGACTGAATAAAATATCTCTCTATTGTTTTCACGACTCTGATGATCAGTTTTATTTTGGGGAAACAAAGTTGACATGTTTATGCGGTTGACAGAAACTAATCACTTCTTGTTCATTCGAAAAAGTTTCTAGTGACCTCTGAGCTAGCTGGCACACACAATTAAGTCTAATATATTTGATAGAGACCTAGTAGACCTCAGTCCTACGTCACATCTATAGGATATGTTATTCCAATGCGCAGAGCCTATGGGGAATATAGGAACTACACTACAGTTGTGGGGGTAGGACAGGGAGTCCACCTATACAAATTCTAAAACCTCCAGAGCCACTCATCAGAACACACTAGGACCTGTAGAAGGTTCGAAAAAAGGACTGCCATGCTGCTGGATGACTGCCCTGCTGATTAAAGTCCTGCCTTGCTCTCCGATGAAGGAAGCTTGGATCTACTTGCCTTGTTCCCAGTCTACCCAGAGTGACTCCAAAGGCAAGTTGTCTGACTTCCAGTGTGAGCTACAGGGCCACAACAAGCTTCAGAGGACTCCATGCAACTTCTGCGCTGGCTTGCTGCAACTGGATCTGCCTGAACCCTGCTGCGTGCGTCTGCTGGAGTGAAGTAACATTGCATATCTCCAGTTCTCCTGAATAGATTTTTGTTGTTCTGTTATCATTTTACTGATTATAAATGACCTTATCTATTCTAAAATGACGTGGGAGTTTTCTTGTTTTGTGTTTTCAGTTTATTACTGCCTGTGCACTGCATAAATACTTTGCACATTGACTCTAAGTTAAGCTTGGATGTTTTGTGTCAAGCTCCCAGAGTGTTAAGCACAGGTTAATTTAGTGACCCTTGTGGATCAATCTGACAAGGATTGTGGTTGTTGCCTCAGTGGAGCTTCAACCCCCAGCAACCAATACCACAATTTCTTACATTATTATAGGTATATAAATTACGTTATGACTCAATGAATAATGTGCCAAGTATAAATCACACTTCAGTAGCTTGCCTGAAAATGATGATGTGTGTGATGACCTGGGTGGTGCGGTGGTGTGATGTTGATGTTGTCATTGATCCAATTCCTTATTTCATTTATGATGTAATTACTGTTGATGCAATGGAAGATCTAAGATTATCAGCATTGCCCTGATTTATGTTTGATACCTACCATTAAGGACATATTTTAATCGGTATTATATCTTTAAACTCCTGTATGGATGGATGTCCCAGATCCACCTTGCAGCTATGACAGCCTTGCCACGTGTTCCTTTTTCTGTTTTTCCTTAATCTAGTGATCTTGCAAAATGCAGAATCTTTGCTTCTCGGGGACGCACTTGGACTTTCTAAAGATTGTAAAACTGTCCTTGGCAATATGATAGAAACATAGTCTATAAAGTCTGTACACATGATCTATTTTTAACTCCAATGGGCAATATTATTGTAAATGGTATTTAGGGCACAGCATTTCCATCATACTATACTGGTCTACTAGTCAAAAGCACCCGCCGGGCTCTTTTAAGACTTTTGACTTTTTTCCAGCAGTGTATATTTTTAGAGTTGCAGTAGTTGCACTTAGAATGATGCCTGCTAGCCTTCTCTTATATTTTATTTCGAGTGGATAGGACACTTTGCATTGACTTTCTTTATATGCTTCAGATATTCTTAATTTTACAAATATTGAGCTAGATCCTTACATTGTCTGCATATCGTAAATGCTTTGTCAGTACAAACAATTCACCGGTGGCAATGGTGCCACATAGTTGTTGGGAAACATTTATTTTTTTCATAAGCATGAGGATTGCAAGATAAAGAATTTATGGTGCACAAAGTAGACATGTTCACACCAGGATTTCTCCTACCTTTTGAGTCAATTGAAAAGGTTGCTTACAAAGGCAACTCCTTAGAGTTGTCCATGGTAATTTGCATGTTGGAAAATACCACTACATTACTTCATGGGCCCAATTCACAGAACTATATTAAGACAAAATCCTAAACTTACTACCATTTTGGTATTCACTGAAGACACTTACTCATTTTGGTATTCACAGAAGGTACTTACTCATTTCGGTATTCACAGAAGTTAGGAGTCCTAACTTTAGGACTCCTAAATGCCTTCTGTGAATACAGAAAGTCTTAAAGTTAGAATGTTTCCCAGTTTAGGAGTAGTAAAGTTAGGATTCCTAACTTTAGGACTCCTAAATGCCTTTTGTGAATACCAAAAGTCTTAAAGTTAGGATTTTTCTCAGATTAGGAGTAGTAAAGTTAGGAGAAAAATCCTAACTTTAAGTCTTTCGGTATTCACAGAAGTAAGTGCCTTCTGTGAATACCAAAATGGTAGTAAGTTTAGGATTTTGTCTTAAGTTAGTTCTGTGAATCGGGCCCCTTGAATTTTGTATCTTCCTCTGAGAAAGAAAACTCTGTTCTATCCTGATTCACTGGACTCTTTGGCCTTGGAGTATGCACTCGGGGACTGAAGTTCCACATTAATGTCTAATTATTTGTGATAGGCGTTAGTATCCATTTCTGCTTCTTCTGGGCATTTTTCTATTACACAGATAAGATTGAAGCAAAACATGTGAACTGCATATGCCAGCCAATATATTGCATCTCACATCCTCCTATTGGTAAATTCCAGTTTATTCTAACACAAATGAGATGAAGAGTCTTGCAATTGATTTCCTTGCAATACATACATTCTATCTTTTGTGAGCATACTTCAAACACCTACCGGGGGCCTGCAACTACTCTACCCAGCAGTACCCGCGGCAGGAGAGGCTGCCAACCTGCCTTTACCACACCTGGAGGCACAGAAAAGGGCCGCAGCACTCCCGCAATGCAGGACACGTGCAGGCCAAGGGTGGGCCCATCTGCGCCCTTCCGTGACTAGCAGGGGCTGGGCCAAATCCCTTGGTTTTTCTAGATATTCCCATCATAGGAGACGCAGACAAGAGTACAATTCTGGTAAGCTAAAACCCCTTTTGTTCGTACTGTGATTCCACTTGATAATCTCTGAGCCACAGCATGGGTAAAAGAAAACTGCCACCATGTGAGAAGAAGGGGCTCATACAGAGTGCACCTATTACTAACTATTTGAAAAATGCTGTGGGGCTGATTAACAGTGCGATAGTGCAAGTGGAGGAACAGTTGGCAACCACTAAAATTACACTAGGTGCCGCTTAAAAGGTCCCTATAACTGATGACCGGTCTGAATCCTCAGCACTTGTGAATAAAGAGAGAAACAAGGCTGATGAGGCAACTGAGCAGGAATCATCACAAACCAATACACACACTAATAAGGACAAAATATATGACCTGGCCAATCCTTGTATACTTACAACCCCCCTGGAAATTACAGTTTTATCGAATGATTCTGACTTGCCATCTCCTCCAGCAAAAAAAGCGAAACAATATTCATTAAAAGCTAACGGCTTTGTAGAGAATCAGCCAGGCAAGGGTAAACCTAAATCAAAGCAAAATAAGGGAGGGAAAAAGTGGGTGCAACAAGGAAGGATCTTGATACCCCGAACTATACACAGAGATCACAAGATTACCAAATGCTATCTAAAAAGTTATATAACAAACTAGATAGTATTGAACAACGCATAATGGCTGAAATTAAGCCGGTGCATAAGGATGTCTCTTCTTTAAAGGATTTGATTTCTGAACTACTGCCCCTTCAATCTTCAATTAATAATACTAGATCGCTCAAACTAACAGATGGAATAAAAGGAGGAGCAGGCACATCTGTGTCCATGTGTGTGGGTAAAAGTAATCAGAGCAAGCCTATCCTTGTTCCTTCCATCAGGGGTCATCAGACTTATTTGTGATCCACGGACCAATAAAGAAGCTATAGCCATACCACTGAGCTTTGTAAAATCTAATTTGGAGGATGAAACAAATAGAGTTGAGTACTCTCTTGGGAACACTCCACTCCACAAGCTACTTTGTATGTTATTGTTTTGAATAATGTTCCAGCATTAACAGTGAACCAGAGTGAATCATATGAGACATTAAAAAACTGTGTGGTATATTGGATATCGGGAAAGTATAACTATTGCATAAATAGGTTACATCAGAGGATTAAAATGCTGAGGAGAGTGCACTGGGTGGGCAGCTCTAAGAAATTATATCAAGGCGATTGTGTTGTGGTGAATTTTCGAAGCAGATAACTTGTAGGGAACCTGTTGGAAGTCCTTCTTAAAAATGTCACTAAGTCTGGTCCTACTTATAAGGAACATATAGCAGCTACCCCATTAGGTTCTTTTACAGACCCAGATACAGTACAGCCAACTCAATGCCTACACACAATTTAAGTGCAGCGGTTCCTCTGTCTAATGGGTACGCACCTTTGCGTAGATGTAGTGAAATCGATTGACAGATAGAGGGGTTGGTTGCCCTGTTAGATGGGAAATTCGAACCTACAACAACAGGCAAAGAGTTAAAAACTGAACCAATTTTACAAATTGATAAGGGGTATAGGGTACAACCCCAGGGTTAGGTTCATACTTTAGTGTGTAATCAGTCACCTATTGAAATAAGTGAACATGTTGTGAAGAGGGCCATAGGAGAGTCAGAGGTGTGTGATAAAGACAAGAACCCACTTTTCACTTATAACCAGTTGGAAATTGGCCCTTGTACACAACTAGACACCGGTTCTTCTTAAAAACGACTTGACGAGTCCTTCTGTATTATGACATGGAATATTGCAGGGATTAAAAACAAAATTGATGATGAAGTATGGATACAAACACTAGAGGGATGTTCCTTAATCCTTGGCATACCGAGCCCTTTTTTATTGATGATTTTCAAACTGTGTGTACTATCAAGAACAGGGAGAGCTAAAGGGGGTTTAGCAGTGCTAATTCCGATAATATCACCTTTAAGTTTAAAGAAAGCTAATACTACATCAGAGTTTTATCAATTTATTAATTTTGTTTCAGAGGGGAAACAGTCGATTATTTTAATCAATTTTTATAATAATATCTTTGACAAAACTAGAGACAGGGTTATTAAGTCACTGGAAGAAGATTTGGATATTTTTTTGGAGGAAGTGGGAGGGGATTATGTATTATTTTGGGCGGGCAATTTTAATTATGATAAATGTGATATTGATGCGGGTGAACCCTGTGGATATTGTGATCTCTGATGACCGAATTCCCCAATTCCGACATTAGCCTTATGGGGAGGCAATTAAAAATGCAGTTAATAAATACAATTCAGTTGTTGTGGACATTACCATCTCCGATGGAGTAACACATTTACAAACATTTATGGGGACTAGGTCATCGTCTAATATTTATCATTTCATTGTCTCGGCTAATTGTGGGGACCTGGTGGAAAAACATTCAATTTGTGAGAGTCTCTTAAGCAACCACCACCCGCTAATCTTGTCATTAAGGCTCACCCTGACATGCCAAGAAAGGGGCAAGACCATGGATTTGGATATTAGGACTCAGGGTAACAATGGTACCATCATACGATAAACAGGTGTTGACCCTATTTCCTTCAAGGAAAATCTTAAAGGGCAGAAGCAAAGAGACATAGATACATGCACTGATAGCACCTCAAAAAGTCAGGCCGTCATAAATGCATTTTGCTATATAACAAACAAAATAGCTAGTAATTTGACCACTAAAAGGAGAAAGAATTGCTGTGATTTAAATCCTAGATGGTTTATTCAGGTATGTTCAAGGCTTAATGGGGAAAAGCAAACGTTATAAAAGTGCCCTGGAAGAAAGCAAACAAGAGATACGTGAGAAGGCTTGGAAGACAATAATACAAGCCACTGAAACACGAGATGCAGCTTTGTTCTGGAAAACTATTGATCATAGTTTTTTTAAGGAAAACCCTGTCGTAAAAATTGACACCATTGTCCCTCCAAGGGATTGGACATTGCATTTTGAGAGCATTTTTAACCCTGACTCTGTCAAATGCATTAAGGATAATAATGATAAATATATCATAGTAGAGCCAGTAACATCATCCCCTATAACGCCAGATGAAATAATATCTACCTTACAAAAAAGTTTAAATGGTAAAGCTGCAGGACCGGATGGGGTCCCAATTGACATCTTTGAACATAATATGGATTTCTGGAATCCAATTTTATGAAATATTTTTAATGCCACCTTACGTGGGGTGTTGCCTGTAACCTGGGTGGAAAGTATAATCGTACCAATATTTGAAAAAGTGGACAGAGGGAAGGCTAATTGTTACCATCCCATATCCCTTGTTTACTCCTCCTCCAAATTGATGGGGAGAATAATGCTGGAAAGGTTAGAAAACTGGGCCGCAGACAATAACATTCTGACTGAGACCCAGTATGGGTTCAGAAGGGGTATTGGGACGGTGGAACAATGTTTCAACCTGGAGCTACTAGGGAAGTACACCTTAGCAAAGGATGGGATCTTGCATCTTTGCTTTGTTGACCTCACTAGCGCCTTCAATCTTGTAAACTATGCCAAATTATGGCAGACATTGAAGGCGCTAGGAGCCCCTAATGACATAATCATATACCTGGCCAGATTTACACTTTTTTAACTTCCAGAGTGCGTTTTGGTACAATGGGGGAATGCACTTAGGATTTCAGAGTAACACACGGAATTGAGCAAGGCTGTGTTTTAGCCCCCCCTTTTAATTTCTTTATATATCAATAATGTAGACCTTTTTTTCCAAAATTTAGTTGCAGATGCACCGAAAGTAAGGACGCGTCAAACCCCCTTCCTTCTCTATGCAGACAATGCTGTCCTGTTATCGAGAACAGCTAATGGTCTGCAATGTTTAATAGATAACTTTGCCCTGTTCATGTCTAAAAAAGACTTTGGGGTCGATTAGGATCGCGGACGGACTTGAGTCCGTCCGCGACCCCTGAGGAGGAGGGAACGTCCGCATGGGCTGCGGCGTTCCCTCCGATCTGATTAGGATGTGACCGCCAGGGTGGCGGTCACATCCTCTATCTCTAACATTGCGGCGGGTGCAGCTTCAAGCTGCACCCGCCCCAATGTAAAAAATGCATGCACAGCATTTGCGTGCACAAAGCGGCAGGCACCGCGCGGTGCCTGCTGCATTGTGCACGCAAATGCAGGGGGGTACCATAGGTACCCCCCATGTGCACCCACCACCACCCCTTCACCCAGGGGGCCCGCAACGGGCCCCCGAAGTGAAGGTCCGTATGCTTTTCCATGGCGGCAATGCCGCCGTGGGAAAGCATATTTACACACACATCATGATATGGCGGACGGTGTCTCATAGACACCGCCTGCCATGTTATAGCTTTTCCGCCGCGGTCGGAAGCCGACCGCGGTGGAAAAGCGGCGGACGGAATTCCAGACCCACCAGCCATCCTAATTTGGCGGTGGGTCTTTGGAGTCTCCGCCGCGGTTTTTCCGCATCCTCCAGGCCGGCGGACACTTCCGCCGGCCCGGAGGATGCGGAAAAACCGCCATCCTAATCGGCCCCTTTATGTCAAATATGAATTCCCTTTGGACACTTTAGTTTACCAACACTGATTCTTTCAGACAACTAGACAATTATTATTCAAACATAAAATATATCAATTTGGAGCAATGCATTATATAACAAAACAATTCTATAAACAAATAAATTCAGTTTGCACAGTTTATTCAAGTATTTAAAAACAATTAAAAAAGAACATGAATCAGAATGAATAAAATAATTGGGAACACAGACAATATAGAGAAGGAACAAATTATATACAGAATTTCATTATAACCACTTCCTATTGTTAAAAAGGGGGGTACAATCAAAGGATTAATATTCCACAACAGTCAGAGTAATCCTTAATCAATGTGTGTTATACTTCTCCCTTTGTTTCAACGCGTTTCAACGGACAGTTAAAATATGGCCGCCTTCATCAGGAAAATATTAGCTGTCTTCCCAAAAACTTCTTTGAAGAAATATGACTTGAGGGATGGGGTATAGGGCCTCCTTCCTTGGACTAGTGGGCCGCGTTTAGCGAGACAATCAATATCTGAATGGACCGCAGTACAGTCACTTATTGAATCATCCCATCGGTCATCTCTCCATATGTAGTTAGCCTCACGTAGGTAAGTATAATGGGTTAAAAAGGCATACGAACTCGATAAGGATGATAGCCACTTCCGAAAATAATAGACGTGTGGAATATATCTACATCCGTTTCGTCATTCAAAAAACCATTAGATTCAAATTCGTTTTCATTTAATAAAGGGCTGTAGGCTGGAGAGCTATATCCAGTCTCTCCTAGTTACTTCTATTTTGATATACAGCCTCTCGGGTAGAACCTGTCCCAGCTTCCCGCGTGCAGACCCAGTGTTCAGACAGAAAGAAAACGACCTTCGGATTAATTAAAAAAAAAAAACTTTTGTTATGACATGCGGGACCTCCAAATCGAAGAACAAACATCATTACCTGGAGGGGTAGCCATTAATAGAGTTTCAACCATTTCGGATCACTGAAAAAATATAGAATACAAAAATATAGATGAAAAAATATCGAAGGAGAAATATAGAAAGACAAAATATCGAAGTTCTATCTAGAAACAGGTAAGTACAAAAATATCGAATCAAAAATATCGAAAAAATATATATACTTAGTCAAAATATCGAATTTATTTAAATATCTTAAAAGTAATTTAAAGTTAATGAAATAACTATAATTAATTAAAACATACTTAAAAATACTTCAATAACTTAAACATTATAAATAATTATTTAAGTAAAAAAATACAATTAGAATTTTTAACACATATATATATTTACATAATATTAATTAAAAATATACAATATTTTTACTGTAGTATAGCAAGAGGTTAAAATTTACTATTACCATTCCAGCAACTGCAACAGTAGGGTAAACGTTGGGTAGCGTAGGGGTAAAAATTACTATTCCCACTCCAGAGAGTGCAACAGTAGGGAAAGCATTGCATAGCGTAGGGGTAAAAATTACTATTCCCAATCCAGAGGGTACAACAGTAGGGAAAGCGTTGGATAGCGTAGGGGTAAAGATTATTATTCCCACTCCAGAGAGTGCAACAGTAGGGAAAACGTTGGATAGCGTAGGGGTAAAAATTACTATTCCCACTCCAGAGAGTGTAACAGTAGGGAAAGCGTTGGATAGCGTAGGGGTAAAAATTACTATGCCCACTCTAGTGAGTTTAACAGTAGGGAAAGTAAACATTTAATATATTAATACAAACAAATTAAATATCAATACCAATAAAAACATTATTAAACTAAATTACAAATTAAAAATTATGTAATAATTAATCAAATACAAATACAAATAAATATTAGTTATTAAAATGAATTTCCTATTAATACAAATGAATTACCAATTAAAAAACTAATTAACAATTAAACATTAATTAATTACAAATTAATAATTAATTAACAATTAATTCAAAATAAATACCAATAAATAAATTAACATACTTAATTAATTACAAATAAATTACTTCCCACCCTATTCCCCTATAAACACACAACCCGCTACAGAAAATAAATACATTAAATTAACATAATTATCAACTAACCAATTAATAAAATTAATTACCAATTAAAAATAAATGATTAACAATTAAAAATGAATTAACAATTACTTCTAAAAGAATACCAATAAATAAACAGATTTAATTTATTACAATTACATTATTTCCCACCCTATTCCCCTATAAACCCACAACCCGCTACGGAAAATAAATTAATCCAATTAACATAATTATCAATTAATCAATTAAGACAAATTAATTAACAATTAAAAAATAATTACAATTCAAAATTAATTAATTACAAATTAATAATTAATTAACAATTACTTCAAAATAAATACCAATAAATAAATTAACAGATTTAATTAATTACAATTAAATTACTTCCCACCCTATTCCCCTATAAACACACAACCCGCTACAGAATTAAATTACACAAAAATTAAATAACATAAAAAAACACTTAAAAAAATTCAATATTATTAAAAATTCGATATATCTTAATTACTATATTATATACTTCGATATTTTAACTTTGTATATTTTAAAAATCGATATTAAATTACTTACCTTCAAAACGATATTTTTCACCTCTATATTCTGTCCATTCGATATTTTTTCCATTCTATATTTTTTGAATCGATATTATGTCTGTATACCAACCTCTTCATTTCTTCAGTTTACTCAAACAGAAACATTTTAAATCTACTGCGGGCATTTTAAGGTTCTCCACCAAAATAGGAAACAAACCCATACAGGAAATTCTCACCTTGTACCGTAGCAAGTGTGTCACAGGTGTTTGTGTTATGGGGCTGCATTATGAGCGAGAGCCAATACCGTCCTGTTACACATCTATGAAAATAAATTCCTAAAAAGACTGTTGGCAGTTCCAAGTTCATCTGCAAACTATATAATACACAAAGAATTATCTGTCCTATTCCTAACTGAGTCAATGGAGATGGCTGGTCTTACTCTTTCCCAAGGAATATTGGCAAAAGGCGAGACTAAATTTACACAGGACCTAATCCTAGATTGTTTATCCCTCGATCACAGTAGCAGAATTCCCTGGCTTGAACATACATATACTCTCCTGGCACGTTGTAAGGTGCACATTGATAAACAGAACCCAGTAGCAATTTCATATTTTAGTAAAAGAGACCTGAAGATAAGGTACGTGAGCGCTATGGAAGGTGCTAAAGAGGTTGAAGTCAGCCAAAAACATAGGGGGTCATTAGGATGGCGGGCGGACTTAGTCCGCCCACCATCCTATCGGGTATTGGGACCGCCCGCCATAAGGGCGGGGATCCCGTGGGGGATATTTGGATGCGCCTGCCACTGTGGCGGGCGCATCCTGCATTTTTAGCATTTTGGCGGGCGTTGCTCTCAGCCCGCAACAGTGCTAAAAATGCATGAATGCATTTGCATTAACAAAGCGGCAGGTATTTGTTAATGTAAATTCAGGGGGGTACCACAGGTGTGCACCCCCCACCTCTCCTTCACTCTGGGGTCCCACAAGGTGCCCCCAGAGTGAAGACCACATGGCCATCGAAAGGCATCTAACAAAGCCCGTGGTAATATGGCTGGTGGTGTCTAATAGACACCGCCACCATATTAAACCTTTTCCGCCCCCGCCGCAAGGCGACCGGGCGGAAAAGCGGTGTACGGTCTTTCCGTCCTCTGCGGTCCCCTGCCATAGTAATATGGCGGGGGGTCATTTATGTGAGGATGGCGGGCGGATTGCCCCCACCAGGCCCGCCATCCTAATGGGCCCCACAGTGTTAACTCATACTGTGAAATTCCTTCTGTAAGGGATACACAAACATACCTAATACAGGTGCGATATATACAACACAGATTATTTGACAAGGCTTAGGTTTGGCACCCTTCATTATTTAATAGCATACCCCAAACAGGAAAAGTGGTGCCACAAACTCCTGAATTGCCTGTGCAATGGAATGTCCCCCCAATCTACATTGCACTTTTTAATTTTTTTGTAGTTTTTATTAGGATATTGAAAATCAATTTTAAAACCCTTGTTTTTTTCTAAAAATGTTTTCCATTATAAACATGCTTTTAATTTTGTATGTAGTCTGGAAAATCAGAACATAATAAATGCAGTTATTCTGTATATACAGTTGGCAATAAGGAGAAAAAAGGCTTATGCTCATTTGGAAGCATTATTGTATGAAAAACCAGATGACTGCAATTAGCAGTGGTATATTTAATAGCACTATGCACTTTACACATTTGCATGATGAAGACCATTTTGTTTGTTGTCTAATGTGCATGACTGTAGCTGTGGTATATTCAATGGCATTATACATTTCATATTTGTCTCTTCCCAATTGTGTATGATGTTGTGTAGTTAGAATTGTTTTTATATATTTGAAAACGTTGTATTTTATGTACCTAAATGCCTATGAATTGTGGATTGTCCCCCTCTGATTGTATTTCCTCTTGTTATTGGTTAGGTTACATTTTTGAAACTAGAATTGAATTGTAACTTGCCATATCGTATGTTATTGAAATGTTCATTTTATTTTTTGATTGTACCTTAAATTTTAGAATTTATAATTGTAATTGTGTACTCAGAATAGAATGCTTTTGTGGTGATATTGCTTACACCGAAGAAAGCTTAATTGACTTGACTTGATTAACTACTTAAGCCAATGGTTCTTTCGCCATTTGCCACATCTCTTGCACAAGCTGTTCGCAGTACTCCAAACAGAATTCAGTGTACATTGCAGAAAATTATAGATAAGGTAACATCTGAATTGGTCAGCAGAAAAGAAAAATCAAAAACTGTACTGACACTGCAAACATGGACATTTGTTTGAAGTTACATAACTATTTGCTTTAAATGTATAGTTTGGTACAAACATGTTCTCAATATGGACATATCATTCTTATAGCATTGACAATTGAGAAAAACTGAGGAATTGTTTGCATATACATATACATATATCATTGCAGAGTACAGAGAAACAACTTGACCAAAGCCATCAAGAACCTCAACAGCTGGAGGGGTGTGGCTTGCGCGTCATCCAGGATGCCGGACTAACGTCGGAGCTCTGACATCGGCCTCCGCGTTTCCTATTCTACTGGTGGACTCACTTGCTGTTGCCGGTCTACGATCACGGATATGGGCACCGGAACTTGAGGTGAGCCCCAGCGCCCTCATTTTTCTTACTTTTGGTGCTTTTTCGGCAAAATTACTGCCATTTTCCGCGTCTGCCGTGCATCATTCTCAGCATCTCTCTTGCTTCATGAAAAGTCCTGGGTCTTTCCCCTACAATGCTGACACGCTCTTTAGGGATGTAATGGATACACTGTACGCTGCTCCTTCTTAGTTATGCTGATTTCTGCTGGATTTTGCCGCGACCCGATTCTGGGGTTTCCGGCCGCCATTTTGTCTCCTTCAATCCACGATGATTTTCTCGGCATGGCGCGATGATGCAGTGAAGACGCCGCTTTCTCTCCTTCACCTTTGAATGTCTTTTCAGCAATTTACCTTGATTATTGAACTCCCCTCTTTCGCCCCATTGGTTCTCTTATTCTTCATGGAGTTGTTCAGTTTCCTGTCATAACTGGTTTCCCGCCATTTTGTCCAGGTACCCTCAGCCTTCTACATGACTCTTCTCATATTTACCTCCCTTGCCTACATTATTTAGCCATTGGTGGCTAACGCTTTTTGCTCAATCACTTCATTTGGCTCTTTCATGGGGAAGCTTTGCAATTTGAAACTCTCTACAACTACTAAAGTGCCTGCTTGCTCTGTTTTGGATTCTCCTCTTCAGGATATTGATGAAATTACAGCGTCAAAGTCTGACACGATGCCTGGTGCTATTCCCAAATCCCATTTTGGAGGCAAAGTGCCATCTTCTTCAGCCTCTACTAAGCGCCTCAAGAAAGACCCTCCTTCTCCTGGGAGTGCCTCATCCTCCTCTTCTATGGACCTTATCTTGGAGGAAGTACGAGCCCTTAAACCCTTTATGGAAGCAACCACCAAGACTCTACAAGTTATGCATGACAAATGGTCATCCTTGGACTCACGTGTTATCATCTTAGAACAATCCATCTCTTCAAGTTTCTGGCTCTCATATATCTACAATGGAGGCTGAGATACTGCAGCTCAAAAGGCAGACGGAGGATTTGGAAAATAGAAATCGTAGGAACAACCTCCGCTTATACGGACTTCCAGAACTTATGGAAGGGTCCAACCCTACTACATTTTTCCAATCCTTTCTTTCGAAAATCCTGGACGCCCCAGCTCTATCCTCTGTCAATATACATTGAGCTCACCGCCTTGGCCCTAAAGTTTCTAATAAACCGCGAGGAGTTATCATGCTGTTTCTTCAATACACGGATCTAGTGCAGGTTCTTTCAGCTGCTAAACTTAAGAAACAAATTACATGGGAAGGTCATCGTCATTTTCTGTCACAAGATTTCTCCAAGGCTACCGCTGATCGCCGGAAGAGGTTTCTGGATATGCGACCACAATTGAGGACTCTCAATGCTAGATATGGTTTGCTTCACCCGTGTCTTTTCAAAGTTACTTACAAGGACAAAACTACTATGTTCGAGGATCCTGCTGCTCTTCAAGACTTCCTTCGTCATCACAGAGCAGACACTATGGACACTTCCAGTCATGTTTAATTTGACTTGTTGGTATTTATTTGCTGTGCTGTCTCTGCGCTCATTTTTTCTCAGATTTTAATGTTGTCTCATCCCTTTTTATTCATCCTCTGTTGAGTATAATTCTGACTTCTTGTTTCTTTTATTCTTTATACTCAATATAATCTCCATCTTTTTATCTCCCATTCATAGATAATCCATCTTTCTCACTACCCTGATGTGTCACATTGTTTTCTGTATGCTGCCCTTTTGGATTCCTGGTTGCGGAGGTCTGATGTCCGCTCTTGATGTTGTCACCGTCGTCTTCTGATGCCTCCACCCCCGTTCTCGTTTTGCGTTTTTGTGTTCGCAAGTATGTTCTTCAGTCGTCTTTCTTGGGCATGTACTGTATTCTTGTTCTCTTACCTATTTCTATTCTTTTTTCTTCTTCTAGCAGACTCTCTCCCTCTTTCTTTTTTCCCCTTCCTCTCTCTTTCCTTTGTATTCAACTCTCCAATTCCTTCATCTTTCCTCTTCTTTTCCATCTCTGCAGCATGCATTGTTCTTTATTCCTTTATCCCTTTGAATTTAGTGAGCATAATATTGCTAGTTCTTTTTTCTTGTTATTAAATTCCGTGTTACAACCTGGAATGTTAAAGGATTAAATAATCCTATTAAAAGGCAACATGTTTTATCACACCTTGCCAGACTCAAAACACATGTTGCCCTATTTCAGGAGTCTCATCTCTCGGAAGCAGAGGCTTCGAAACTTAAACTCTGTTGGGTAGGTCATGTTTTCTTTTCTCCTACTGTTGAAAAGAAAAATGGGGTTTTGTTTTTTTTCCACAAAAAGTTGAATGTTTCTTCACTTACTCATGAATTTGACATTAATGGTGGTTGGGTAATTGTTAAACTGCTTATAGATAATATCCTCTTGTGATCTTTAATGTGTATGCCCCCACCGGAACTGATAAATCCTTCTGGCCTTCCATTTCTGACAAGTTAGCCTCCCTCTCTGATGACTACATTATTTTTGGTGGTGACTGCAATCAAATTATTGATCCCTACCGTGACCGTCACTCGAAAGTTAAGTTTGTTCCCTCTAAGATGCACTCCCAGTTTACCAAATCAATTCAAAACAATGCATTAGTTGAAATCTGGCGATTATGCAATCCTGACCTTAGAGAATATAGTTTTTACTCCCCTTGCCACCATTCCCAGTCCCGCGTTGACCATATTTTCCTCAGTAAACCTCTGACTCAACACGCCATCCGTTCTGATATTGGCTCCATTTTAATCTCTGATCACGCTCTTGTCCTTGTTGACATTGATGTCCTTCCATTTTCCCCTCATTCTGGCAGATGGAGATTCAACAATACTTTACTTCTTGATCCCACTTTTTGTTCTGAATTGACTTCTTTTGCCACAAAATTTTTCCTACTTAACCACACTCCTGACTCACCCTTTGTTATGGTTTGGGATTCTTTCAAAGCAACATCTAGGGGTTTTATCATTAATTTTGTGTCATGAGGAAAGAGACTCAAAGAGGCCAAAACCTGCCCAAATACTTGCTGATATCAAACGACTAGAACTCTCTTATCACTCTTCTAATTCAGATTCCGCCCTTAAGGAACTTATTGATGCCAAAATTTCTTTTAATAAATTTACAACTGATTCTGCCTCTAATTTTCTTTTAAAATGTAATTCCCGATACTATGGTGTTAGGAACAAAATTTGGAAACTCCTTGCTAATTACTTGCAAATTAGGAAGGAGCGCACCAAGATTGAATCGATTAAGACTTCCTCTGGTGAATCTCGTTTTAAAGATAAGGATATTCTCAACAAATTTGTCATTTTTTTACAAATCTCTCTATACTCCAGAGCATGTTCCCTCCCCGACGGACCTTCATTCTTATTTTCAGTCTCTTCCTTCTCCTCCTTCGTCTCATGTCAACTTTGACCATATAGATTTGGATATCACACTCTCTGAAGTTTCCCTCGCCGTCTCTAAATTACGTCACAGTAAAGCTCCTCATCCAGACCGATTCACTATTGAATTTTACAATAATTTTGCCTATCTTCTCTTACCAGAGCGTCTTCTTTTATTCCATTCCTTTCTTGAAGCCGGTTCGTCGAGTGGCTCCTTTCAACAGGCTTTAATATGCTTGATTCCTAAAGACGATAAAGATCATTTATTATGTAAGAATTATTTCGACGATAAAGATCATTTATTATGTAAGAATTATCGTCCTATCTCTTTAGTTAACACAGCTTACAAGATTTTGGCCAAGCTCTTAGCTCTACGGATTGATCCTTTTTTACCCGACTTAATCGGTCCTGAACAATCGGGCTTTGTTAAAGGCCGTCTCTCGTCTGACAACTCTCGAGTCTTCTTTAACATTCTTAGCAAGGCACCAATATTAGACCTTCCTTTAGCCGCTATTTCCCTTGATGCTGAAAAAGCATTTGACAGGATCAGCTGGGATTTTATGTTCCAAGCTCTTCTTTGGGCCGGTTTTCCTCCTAAATTCATTTCTATTATTTCATTACTGTATTCTCGTCCCCAGGCTTCCATCTTTGTCAACAGCATGACCTCAGATTATTTCACCCTCCAAAGAGGGGTTCGACAAGGTTGTCCTTTTTCCCCCGTATTATTTGTTTTGGCCTTAGAACCCTTCCTTACTAAAATCCGTCAAGACGATAACATATCTGGCTTTTCTTTTGATTCTCAACAGATTAAACTTCCGGTGTATGCTGATGACATTCTTTTTTATTGCTATAACCCTCTCTCTTCCCTTCCTTCTTTCCTCCAACAAGTTTCCTCCTTCTCCGAAGTGTCTGGTTACCGTCTAAATGCTGATAAATGTGAAATCCTCCCTTTGAATCCATTATGCCAAAAACATCTTTTCACCCATTCTGGCTTCTCATGGCAACCTACCAAAATTAGGTATTTGGGCGTTTGGTTCGCGCCTCTCTTATCCTATACTCTCAAAATAAACTTTGAATATATTTCCAAGAAATTAGATGCATCCATTGCTCGATGGAATCCACTATTTTTGACCTGGTGGGGTCGTCTAAGCTCTATAAAGATGATGCTTTCGCCTATCCTTCTCTATACTCTCTATGATCCCAATTCGCATTTCGGATTTTTATTTTAAAAAGATTGACTCCATATTATTGAAATTTTTATGGAATGGAAAACGCTCTTGTATCGTCATTGCCTCCTTACGAAAGGATAAATCTCAAGCTGGTGTCCGCTTTCCTGATTTCAGGGCTTATCATCGGGCTTTTTCTTTAAAACAATCTACTCGTTGGCTCTCTTCTGATCTTCCTTCCCATCCTCCTATTTGGTTAAATATAGAATCCTCGTTTATCTCTCCTTTTAATTTTCGAGAACTTTTACGTCCAATTTGGCCCGTTTTCATAATCCTATCATTTCCCATTCTTGTAAACTTCTTCGTCCTTTCTTGTCTTCATCTTATCCTTCCCGCCTCTCTATTCACGAACAACCCATCTGGTATAATACAGAGCTCAAAATTTGCACTCGTACCATTTTCTGGAGGTCTTGGCACTCTCGTGGATTACGATGAATTTCGCAACTTCTTTCTCATGGCACCCCTCTCTCCTTTTCAGAACTTCAATCCCAATTCTCTTTACCCTCCAGCTCTTGTTCACAATATAATTTATTGTATCCTATTCTTACTCTTTATCTTCAACCTTTACCACTCTCCAATGATGTTCCTTCAGCTCACAGATCCACTTCCTCAAAATTAGAGTCCTCTCCTTCTGCGTCTTCTCTTTATAATTCCTTCCGTTTTCTTGCTGACATACCAAAATCTAAACTTGAGCTTGCCTGGGAATCCGATTTATCTCAAGATTGGCCGATTCCCTTCTGGGATAGAATCTGGAATAAACTTCATAAGACCTCTAGAGCTCCTAATACTACCCAAACTCTTTATTTTATATACAATAGAGTTTTCTATACTCCACGTGACTTGTTACATTTCTCACCTGACACTTCCTCTACTTGTTGGTCATGCCCTTGCGCTTCTGCAGATTTAAAGCACATGTTATTTGACTGTCCTCCTGTTTCCCAGTTATGGAGCTTAGTATGTCTCAAATCCAACAGATTTTCCATTTTCAGATCCCCTTTTCCCCATCACTCATTTTTCTAGGATCCCTTTCCCCTGACCTCCACCAATCTCAACACCATTACCTTCTCATTGACCTCTTGTTAGCTGTTGCCTTTCACATCATCCATGTCTGAACTGGGGTGGCTGAGTGAACTAAAGAATGGTGAAGGATTAAACCAAGATCAGTTGACTGGGGGTGAGTGTTTGATTTGTTCAAACGCTTCCTCCATCATCCCCTTTTGTATCGCCTTTCACATCATTACCTCTAACTGGAAACAAGCCTCTAATATCGCATACCGTTCATGGTGGAATGCAGTTTGTTTTCACCATCGTTTAGACACTAATTATGTATCCCCCATCTCCTTAGCAGTTAAAAGAGACCTGATTTGGCTTCCTTTGGTAAATTACCTCTCCTCTTCTGCTCCATTCACCACTTCCCCAGACCCTGATTCTGTTAAAGTACGTAAGCCACCTTGATTCTCCCATTGCCTTTTTCCCCCAATACTTATTCTTTAATGTTACTTTACTGTGTATTTGCTTTATTATCCGCTTATTCTGTTTTGAAATTTATTATGCTTGCTACGTTTTCTGTATTTTTATTATGTGATTTTACTTGCATTCTTTATTTTTCTCTTTGTATACCTCATGATTGCAGTTGTTATCTTTTTATGATATAACCTATTGCCAAATCCTTTTTCCTGTTTCTTCACCTCCCCCCTCCTTTTTGATCTTTTATTTCTTCAATAAATCAAACTTTAAAAAAAATAACCTCAACAGTTGCATCACCGCATTCACTGACGCCATTGCTCACCTCAAGCTCAACCCATCGGCAAGGGCCCAACCACAGTCAAGCTGGTACGTAGAGGAAGTCATGCTGATGAAACATCACTGCTAGCATAGCAACAGGAGAGCAAATGGGAAACTAGTCAAGACCCCAAATTTAGACATCTTCAAATCAGCCCACATATGCTACCATCCAATCCCAAGCAGATCGCATTGACCCTAGCCCTACCAGTAGCAAGGAAATCTTCCCCATCATCAAAGATTTTACTGTGCCTACTGCCACCTCCAGTACCATCACCCCCTCATAAGGCATTTACCACATGCTCGCAGAATGTTTGTGCATAAAAAACATCTTCCTATACTGCAATTTCAACCTTCAGCCAGACCCCACAACCATTGCAACTCAACTTCTCGTCACGGCCCATTAAAAAAACCTAGCCTTGTGGCCTGCCATCACCATCATGCAGTCTGCTGTCCCAGTCATGCTTTCCAACTAGAGACCCATCACCCTTCTACCATACCCAGCAAAGGTCATAGAGAAACTAATCAACCAATATCTCACCGACCACCCTCAGCAACAACCTGCTTCTCGATGACACAGTACAGATTCTGAACCAACAAAAAAACAGAAACAACACTCATCTCTGCCACAGATTATATTCACATGATGCTTGACAGAGGAGACATGGCAGCCCTCATTCTCCTGGACCTGCCATGGTCTCACACCCCTTTTTCATCAAGTTCCTGCATGTGATTGGCATCCAAGGACCCGCTCTCTGCTAGATCTACTCCTTCTTAATGAATAAATCACAAGTTGTCAGCCTGGCACCTTACTCCACTGAAGCCTACCAACTCATCTGCTGAGTGCCTCAAGGTTCATCACTCAGCTGCACCCTCTCCTCTTCAACACATACATCATCCCTCTAGCCACTGTTATACCTGCACACAACAGCAACACCCTCTCCTATGTTGGTGACTTGCAACCTGTACTCTCCTTCGCTGACAAGACCCCAACACAAGAAACAAGTTCACCGCCTGCATGACTGAAGCCGCTTACTGGGTGAAAGCCAACTGCCTTAAGCTCAACATTGACAAGACAGAAGTTGTTATATTTGGTAAGAACAACTCACCCTGGGACTCAAACAGGTGGTCTGCCTAACTTGGACATAAATCCACACCCAGAACTCACACAGGAACATTGGAATATTCATCAACAGCATTTTGGACATAATTGCACAAGTCATTGCCATCACTCCATCATGCTGCCAGAGGCTGAAGGTGCTAGGGAACATCTTCAAATGGCTTCCGAGCAACACTAGTGCATTTGTCAATCACGCCCTAGTCACTAGCAAGTTGGAGAATAGGAACAGCCTCTATGCCAGGATCACCAAAAAACTCACTAGAATACTAAAACCCATCTAGAACTCAGCAGCCAAACTCATCATTAACCTCCCACACCAAAATTACATTACACCACACCTCATTGAGCTCCACTGGCTGTCAATAGACAAACCCATTCAATTCAAACTCCTCACGCACACATTAAAGGTACTACACTACTCAAGCCCCAAACTACCGGAACAGCAGCATCTCCCTCCATCAGCCGCTCAAACTCCTCCACTCCACAGGATTCCTACTGGCAGACATCCTGCAAATTCACAGAACCAGATCCAGAGGTAGGGTGTTCTCTTACATCACTCCTAGAGCACAGGCCAGCTCCTCAACAATAAATCAGAGCCTCCTCCTCTCTTCCTGAATTCTGCAAGCACCTGACTTTTCCATTGCACATCCTACCATTGGCATTGCTAGCCTCACACACATGCTCAGCAACAGAATACCCTTGAGGGTGATAGTACGCTTTTCAAATACACATAACGTTTCAAATGTCACATTCTGGAAACAACACAGATGCAATCTGGGGCTTTAAAACTGAGGTAAAAATAAGTATCACATGGAAAAACTATTTCATACATTGCTTGCCTAGTCAATGGGTTATGTTTCAAAATGCTTTACAATCTCACCCCATGCAGCCTCGTTGTAGATCTTAGTAGTTGATAGTGCTACCAGTTTTGTTAAATAGCAGAAAGAAATACAAACCTTGTCTCTGATGGTGCTATCCCCAAAAAGTTAGGATATTGTCAACTTAATTCCATTTAAAATACATTAAGCACATTGAATGGTAGTGCCCTAAATAAATATCAAATTTAAGGAAGGCTTGGCATCTTATTTGTAAATAAACTTTTAGGAAACAAATAAAAAGTGGATCTATACTAAACAATAACAATATGTGGCCAGAAAAACTGTTATTACTCAAAAGAATATTATTTTATTTATTTTTTTATATGAAAAGATCTGATATATATGTTTATAGTATTTTTGCTAATAAATAGAAGAGTAACAAATACATCAAAAATACAATTTACAGACTTAAACAAATGCTGTAGAAATTAAATGGATTCATGCAGAATATATAACAACAAAATGATTGTGAATAACATAATAGAAATCAAATGAGATAAACCATTTCAAATTTTTAACAGATTTCCAAACAAAACAGTTATGGCTAACATAATTGGAATCTCCGTGCGTATCGGCGGGATGCCTTCTTCAGGTAGCCATATGAGTCTCATGTAAAGTGTTGAAATAACAAAAGAGAAAGAGAAGTTTCTTATCATGGAAACTTGAAGTGTCAGTCAATTGTGTCTGTCAATATATCTAGGTCTTCTTAAATGTTTACACGGATGGTCTATTTCAACGATATGTGGGGACTTCTAATTGCGATCGTAAATGGATGCTCTTTCGAATAATAGACTACGCCCCGTATAATTTCTTGAGTTAATCACTTAAGTTGCTGAACATCATATAGGCGTACAAAGCCCTTTAGCATTTACTCGAGGCCATAGTGTTGCTTGTTTATGAATAGTTAGTGTTTAGGAGCTACGTCCCTGATGTCAATAAATCTGGCTCTGTTCTGACCAGTTGCGCCGTGCCGTGCCGCGCCTTGCCTGACCACGCCCCTCCAGACCAAACGCAGAGAGCACAGAGGTGACGGACCGCTGACCGCTGAATCACCGGAGCACGGTGTGGTGGTGCGGAGCAAGGAGCGCGGGAAACCGTCGCGGCAGCCACAGTCCAGCCCGTGTTAACGGACCCCTGCCACAGGCAGGATAACGGGCAACAGACCTCCTCCCCAGCCGCGGATGGTTGTGAGGCCGGCGGAGAGGAGCGGAATGTGACGAGGGGAGCGGGAGCAGGAGCCGTGCGGGAGCCGCTGCGTGCAGGGAGACTCGGCGAGTGCGAGCTGCCCTTAAGAAGGCAAACATAGTAAGAATCCCAGCGGACTGTGTGCATCCAAACAGCCCCTCCCGGGTAACTCCCGGTTAAAAAGCTGAACAAGCCCAACAAGCTGAACAAGCAGAACAAGCTGAACCTGAACCTGCCATATCCTAAAGGCAGTACATAAGTCAGCACATTGCGAAGCTTTGGAGCCGGAAGCAGGCAATAAAGGGAGTGGAATTCATGCTCCGGCCATTAAAAGAAAGTATAAACAACTCCAGAAAATACCCTTAGAGAATTACTCTTGGTAGAAATATAAGCGGGGCAAGGCAACAAGGCAGCAGGCGGAAGGCAACCAAGGCAGAACAGAGGTAAGTGAATAATTTTTTATATTTTTCTTTACTAAAAGTAAAAGTTAAAATAAAATCTTAAGCATACCACCTTAGTATATCAGCAGCTGCTTAGAAATGGCACCCAAAAGAGGCCAAAAATTACCGGATGAACATGGAAGGAGTAAATCATTAGAAGGCTCAAAATCCCTCAATGAAAGCCTGGAAAGCCTTGCTTCTTCTATGGAAAATAATAAAGGGGCACGAAAGAAAAAGAAAGTCAAAAGAGCGACGAAGACGGCCCAGAAGGGAAAAAAAGGTGGTATTCAAACGACCATCAAACAGAAAGAGAACACAGCAGCGCTAAAATCTATAAAGGAATTTGTAGGTAAACACTATAGAACTTTAAACCCAGCAATAGCGTCTGTCTTAGATGAAGAAATAGTGGAAATTGGCGGAGAAATCGGGGAAAAATTAGGCTTGCCAGATGAAAACCAGAGTCGGTCCAACCAAGGAGATCCCCAGGAAGGAGCCAACCCTGAAAACGAGGAAGGTGGTGTGAGCCATAGATCCTTAAACCTGACACTACAGAGCCAAAATCACCAAATCTCGGCCCCTCGCCTTTCATCTTCACCGAAAATGTTCTCTCTGATGTCAGTAGGGACTGACGGCCACAGGGGTAACGACGACCAGATCCAGAGTATTATCTGGGGAGGAGCACCGGACCAATTTCTACAACAGAAACTACGACAAAAATCCCCAATACGACAAGAGTGCTTAAGGACAAGCTACCCAGCAAACCCAAGCAGAAATATCACACAGGATTCAATGCTCGCGGAAACTCCAACATCCTCCCTGATGGAGTTAATCTTGTTAATGCAGAGAGCGCTCCAAGGAATCTTGGAAGTAACCCTATCAAACAACGGAGTAATGAAGGCACAGAAACAACACTTAAAGAAAATAGAAGAAGAACTTGGAGAAATAAAGTGCCAATTGCCAAGTAGGGTAATACCAACAGATACAGTCCGACCAAACAAGGAAAGTGACAGGACAGTATCGGAAGACGAAAGCTTGGTTTTACTCGAAAGGATGCCCAAATCTGCAGAACAAGCAGAAAAGGAGGTATTAGAACCCGTGAACAATGTGTACATATCAAGAAGACCCATGCTGATAAAAAGGCGAGGAGGGTATGTCACTCTCGGGACTAGGAACAGGAAGGAAAAAACCAGGAAAACGAACCATGCCGGAACAAGAAAAGAGAAGGAATCAAGGAAAGGGAGGGTGGCTCTAGGATTAAATGCCTTAGCCCCAATATTTATAACACAAAGACCGGCACAGGTGGCGGCAAAAACTCCAATGCCCCCTAAATCTGTGAGAGTACCAAAGAAAAAACAATCACATAGGGAGGCAACAGAGATTCTCCCCTCCACCCGTATGAAGAGTCAAAGCGTAAGGCTATTGGATGATCCGGCCACTGAACAAAGGTGTATAAGACCACAGATACACGAAGAATCCAATATAAGAACCAAAAACCGGAGAGAAGGAAGAACACTCACCAGCCATCAGCAGAACGAATTAAACATGAACTCATACGAGAGAGATGATAACAAATGGGTTTTCCTGGACCAGTTACCAGCAGGGAGGAAAGGAAAGTCTGGAAGAAACATTAACCCCCCGAATAGGGCACAGGTTCTGTCGGTATTTTCAAAATGCGCTAGTCTGAGGGGGATCGGCACTAAAGACCTGCAGCAAGTTGGCTTTGTAGAAAACAAGCAAGGAAAGGAAATAACAAAAATCACATTATACTCAGTCTTGGTAAAAAGGGCAATCCTGAATGCCACAAAGGAAATAACGCATCAAGGATTAAAGATTATCCCAGAGAGAGATATAAAACCTGTGAAAGATAATAATTTCTTAAAACAACATGCCGGGCTCCAGAAGAGACAAGTATTCCTATACAAAGAAACAAAAAGTGACCGAAACTCTCTGAACATTATAATTGAAAACACAGGTAATGATTCCTCATGGGGGAACTGGTTGTCGAACAGCACCCACGTGGAGGAAAGTATCGAAAGGAATACAGTGGCTACAGATGAGGAAGGAGAGCTGAGTGACGTCGAATAGGATGAAGGGGGTCCGCATGACTTAGGTCTCTTGTCTTGGAACGTAAACGGCCTAGGAAATGAACAAAAATGGGAAGGCATAAAGGAATTCATAAACAAAGTAGACATTGCCTGCTTGCAAGAGACCTGGTTATGCGACGATACCCCAACCTTTGACGGTTATGCCCAGATACATCAGCCGGCCTTAAAGAAAAATCGTGGGAGGCCCTCTGGGGGCCTCATGACCTTGGTATCAACAAGAGTAATGAGGGAAATAAAACCGTTGAACACAAAATGTAAATGGGTACAATCAAGCAGAATCGAACTCTTGACGGCGGATCTAAATTATAAAATGATGATTTTACTGAATGTATATATGCAGTGGGAAAATGGGGAGGAGTATGAAAGGGAAAGGAGGTTTTTTAAGGATGATGTTGACAGTATTTTAGAAAAATACTCCGCAGATACAATAGTGATACTGGGGGACTTCAACCATAAACTAAACCCAAGAAAAGCAGATCTCTACAATATGGAACAGCTAGAGGCATACGGTATAAACCCGGCAAGGTTTCCTGTAGGGGAAACCTCGAAACAAGACCAGGATATAATACATATCTTAGGAGGCAGGGGTTTTCACTGTGTTAATGGAAGAATAGAATCAGATATACCAGCAGGAAAAACATTTACTCAAGGGCAGCAGAACTGTCCAATTGACTATATATTCCTGCAGGCCTGGAAGTTTTACCAGATAAGTTCCTTTAAGTTAATTCAAAATGTGATGAACGATCACAAACTCCTCCATATAGTAATAACGGGGGGTAGGAAACTACAGAGAGAAACAGTGATAAACCAAGCGGTTGAGTACCCCAAACGTGTGACGACACGTCTAACTGAGGAATATCTGGAAAAAGTGAAGGCCATGCAAATAAAAATGGCACCTGCCAATTTTGAAAATAAAAATCTGGAATGGTTCATCTTAAAATTAGAAGAACTGGTTCAATGCCTCAAGTTAAACCTAAAAAGAGAAGATCCCAATAGGGTAAAACAAAGAAATTATGGTAAAGGCTTCTCAGTAGTATGTCAAAACAAGAAAAGGGACATAAGAGCAACACAGAGGAAACAAAAAAAGACCTTCACACAAGAGAGACAGGATCTCCTGGTAAAACAGAAAAAAGAATTCAAACAAATGGTACGCTCTACTAAAAGGTTACATAAAGAAAAATGCTGGTTAGAACTTTTGGAAGCCATAGAGAACAAAAATCTAAGGAAATTCTGGCAACTAGTAAAGACAGCATCTGGTACTTCAGAGGGCGAATTAAACTGTGTGGTGAGTGAGGCAGCATGGGATACATATATAAGGGAACTGTACGGGGCAAGGACTCCCAGTCAGGAGATGGAGATTAAATCATGGCAAGATATTTCTGAAGAGTTTCTTGCCAAATTTAACGAAGAACAAGTAGAGCTCACATTAAAAGAACTCAAGTTAACCCGGGCAGCAGGCCCAGACAATCTGCCTGCAATAATCCTGAAGACCGAGGTAACATGGTGGGCAAGTTTCCTGGCCAATATGTTTCAGGTAGTGCTAAAAGATGGCGCAATGCCTCCAACTTGGAAGGGGGCCATAATCAGGCCGATACATAAGAAAGGGAGCAAAGAGGAGCCAAGAAACTATCGGCTGATTAACCTCCTAGATATTGGAGAGAAAGTGTTCTCAAAAATCGTTTTAAAACAACTGAATACATGGGTAGAAGAGTGCCAAATAATCCCCATAGAACAGGGTGGATTCAGAGCAGGCCACTCGACAATAGACCACGGGTTTGCACTATGGGCGTTGGCGAGGAAGTCAACGGAACAGAACGGCAAACTATGCTGTTGTTTCGTTGATTTCAAAGCAGCCTTTGATTCTGTAGACCGGGCCTGCCTATGGGAGACACTAAAGAGACTAAATATCCCGACAGAGCTCTTGACCATAATAAAAGAACTACACAGGGAAAACTGGGGGCAAGTAATTAAAGATACGAGGGGCTCCCTAACTCCCAAAATACCCATAGTTAACGGGCTAAGACAGGGCTGCGTGCTGGCCCCCCAGCTTTTTTCTGTTTACTTGTCAGATCTCCCGGCCTATTTAGAGGTGGAGGGCAGCGCCAGTCCAAAAATGGATGGGAATAAAATCCCATGCCTATTATATGCGGATGATCTGGTGATAGTAGATCAGACCGAGAGAGGCCTCCAAAGGAAGCTTAATGCTTTTAATACCTACTGTGCTGAAAAATTTTTGACCATCAACTTGGATAAAACAAAAACCCTATGTTTCGGGAAAAAGCCAAGCAGATTTAGCTGGTACATAGGGGACCTTAAATTAGAGACAGTAAATGAGTACCGTTACTTGGGTATCTGGTTCGATAGGACACTAAATTGGAGCACCCATCTAGAAACGCAAAAAGCAAAGGCTCTCTCCTCCATATGCGGACTTAAAAGGTTCAATAGGGAATATGGTGAGATGTCACACCGGCCAATGCTCAGAGCTTTTGAGGCAATGATCCCCCCCCAAGTTCTCTATGGCGCAGAGATCCTCTATTTGAGCGGTAGGGGATCCTGGGACGTCATAGAGGGAAATTGCATAAAAAGGCTCCTATCACTTCCTAAATCTGCTATGATTCAAGCCATCAGAACAGAAATAGATACAAAGTCCTGGGCAATATTAACCCAGATGGCTGTGATCAGATTCTGGAAGAGATTAGAAGACCCTGATACAAAAAAAGTGGCATACTGGTGTCGCAAAGAAATCCAGAAAAGCGAGCTAAAATGGGCGAAGTCCAGTAGGGATAAAGTGAAGGGAATCTGTAACACTCTTGAGCTCGATTGGGACCAGAGCTCATTGCAAATCACTAGTACCAAAGGTGAATTGAAGCAAAGAGGGAAAGAAGTCTCGAAATTGCTTGATAGAGGCTATTTAAGAAAGAAAAAATCAGTGGTACATATGCTAAATGCATGGTCCCTTGAGAATTGGTTTCCCTACCTCGACAGATTACCCAATTGTGGATACAGGCAAGAGATCCTCAGAATTAGAATCGGGATCAACCCATGGGTAATAAACAGAGACCTGAATGCAAAAATGTTAGATAAGGAAGGTCACTGCAAGTGTTACTTAAGGACAAAGGGAGACCCGCTGCATATCTTGTTAGACTGTTTTACACTCCTAGACCTTAGGAAACTTTGGTTGCGTCCTGTTTTCATAAAATATGATGTAAAAACAAGAGCACAGGCAGCAAGGCTCTTAACAGAAATCCCCTACATTGATATCGCAATTGCCCTCGGGAAATTTTTAAAGGTGTCGCTGACGGCACTGAGAGATACAGAATAACATGTAGTACTGTATGAGTTTTTAGCAGATTGTATTTGTATGGAGTAATAAGAATAGGAATAGGTATTTTAGATAAATTAAGTTTTAAGATAACTGTAAATTTTACTGATTTTGTAGTATTTTTGATAATGGTGTGTACAAACCTCGCATACGGACAAAGTTTTAAAAATAATAAGTCATACTCCATTCTGTGCTATTCTAATTGCATTGTTTAAAGACTACGGTCACAATAAACATATATTTTGACTTGAATAAATCTGGCACAGGTTACTCGAAGTCGTTGCCTAAGAATTGACGAAGACACTGTTCCTAAATTTTAAATTTGCTTTATGGTTCGCTGATGACACTCTCGAGTGCTATTTAAATAATCGGGTTTGAAAACCTCACCTCTCTACACCTCTCTACATCAGACGTGGTATCGCCATTGCGGGTCCACAAATGGAGGCGGCGGCAGCCCGATTATTTAAATAGGACTCAAGAGCCCAGAAGCAGCAAATTCTCTCAGTTTATCATTACAGCTAAACAGATCGTCTAGGTCTGATCTTAAATTCTACAAAATAGTGGGTGTTATGTACAATAAAACATTGTGTAGGCAATCTAAAATACAACCAGCAATAATTCACCTCAGATTTGTAACGTAACACTGCTATGGTACAACAGAGAAAACTCTGGTTATGGTCTTAATGGAAACTTTGTAACTTCCCTGGTTTAATGTTTCCTTGTACATACACTGAAATAATAAAAATGTGCAAAGTTTATAATGTTTAATGTTTTAATAATTAAAATAATTTCCTTTTCATATGGGAATCATATAATCTCAAATGTCTGAAACATATGTTGTCCCTACACAAATTGCTGCTTTAGAAAACACAAACACGTATTTCGCAACTTGATATCTTCCATGCCTAACATCTTCAGCAGTATTACTCCTAAGGTTTTGTAGGAAATTGGGTTTTTAATTGACAGGGATCACACCCTTCTCAGGGAACAACTACAATACATTTCAGGGGGAACCATAAAAGTCACTAAATTTACCTGTGCCTAATCATCTGAAAGCTTGGCACAGAAGCAGCCCAGACTTAACTTAGATGTAATGTGTATTCATGCAGCACACAACAGTAACAAAGTGTAAACACAACAAAAGAAAAATCCCTAATCAACTTAGAGAAATAGAGTATACTTTAATACATAAAATGACACCAAAATGACTTAAAGTGTTAAGTGTAAAATGGCCCCTAAAAGAGCAAAGAGCCAACAGCGGGCAACTTGTCGTGCAAGATCAGGGAAAAGACAAATTTTAAGTCTGACCACGATAGAGCCTCGTTCAGCTACACAAGGAAGATTGTGACTTGTTCAACTTGCCTTTGGATTTAGAAGACATTTTCAAGCAAAAAAAGATCCTGAGAAGGAACTTGCCATGGGCAAGGCAGCTTGTGGTATCCGATGAGGAGGTGCAGTCATTAGGGAGCCACAGGAAAGAGTTGCGGTGAAGATTTCTTCATTCAGACTTTGACACCTTTTTGGAAGCTGAAAATCGCCAGAGGTATAAGACAGCAGGCTATAGCACTGAACAAAGTGTGCTGCTGTGGAGAAGACCTCCGTAGGTACTACCGTGAAGTTAGACAAACCGGAGATGCACCCCGAGTGGATCAGAAAGCAGGTAGGTCCCAGTCTTCTGTTGGTTCTCAGGCCACTTCTTGGTGAAGAAAAGTCACAACTTTTAGGGTAGGTCAGGGGCAGCACCTTCATCAATACAACCAAGGGTCAAAGACTGGACAGGTATCATTTGGGGCTGCAGGACTCACTCCAGCAAAGGCCAGGTACACGGTTCAAGGTCTCTAGACTTATTATGTTCCTGTATCTCATACAGGAAACCAATCAACTCGTGATTGGGGCCACTCTGGTGGTCATGGGTTCATGGATCAGGTCCAGTCCTCCTTCAATCAGAAAGGCCACAAAGCATTCCTTCCAGTAGCAAGGAGTCCTTCTGAATCTTCCAAAATCGAAGACTATGCTGTAGAAATAGTTCAGGAGGTCCATTATTTATACATGATGTTAGTCAGTTCAGTTCAGTTAACTTTATTCAATTTTGGGAATAAGATCATAAAATTAACGTTTAACATAAAATATATATTCAATAATTCATCACATTTTCAATAGCTTACCTACAAATAGTTATTTTTAAGAAATATAAAAAAAACAACCAAAGCTGATCACTAAAAACCATCCAATTCGTAGTGTAATGTACAAAATTCCATACTTTAATTAAGGTAATGTTACAAGGCAATTGTTCTTCTATTTGTTAGGGCCATACATACATAAGATGCAAGGGAAAAAAATACATAGGAATCAGAGATCATTTAGAGGAAGAAAAGAGTAAACTCCAGAGGTAAAACCCAACATGCATGAAATGAGATTTAATCTGAATCGCACCAAATACACATAAATATCGGATATTTGTTACAGACACCAGGTATGAATTTAAATCAAAAGGAATAGAGGGAAGCCCTTAATATAAGGATTTTGTAGTTTTGTTACAATTGTGTGCACGTCTTTTGTTTCCCCTATGCATTCTGAAACGAGTTTTAATATCAGCTTTAGAGATGAAACGACAATTGAGTGGACGCTTCTGAAAGGATTTGAGACCTAGTGCTATCGATATTTTTGTTACATATTGAATCCATGGTACCTTATGCGCCTGCTCAAGGGTCAGGAACTCCTTTTATTTTTTATTTTTTGTTTTTTTCAGGCAAATATACTCTTTTTATTGTGACGGAGCTAAATGGATTTTTAAATATTACAGAAATTGTTGACATCTATTGGACTTACTTTCTTATTTACATTAATATTAATATTATTATTTTAAATACATTTTGTTTTGCATTTACCAAAGTAATAACCAGAAACAAACATATGGCTTGCAGACATTACAATTCTCATTTCCCCCCAACACCCGGCATAAGTGACACTCCTGAGGCGGAAGCCGGGAGAGATTGTTCGTGTTAAAATTGTATGTTTTTATTCTATTGATCTTACCTGATTGCTTGTTTACTTGGCACCCATTTGCCCCTCAACAGTATCTTGAATTTTCCCGCGCAGCGGACGTAAGCGCTGCCGCGGGTTGGGAAATCCTTCGCCGCCATCACCCCGCAAGCCCCGCCCACTGACGTGAGGCCACGCCCCTTTGAAAAAACACCCTACAAAAGCCGGGCTGATTACAAGCTTGCGCTTAAGAGGCTAGTGACACTCCTGAGGCGGAAGCCGGAAGAGATTGTTTGTGTTAAAATGTTATGTTTTTATTCTATTGATCTTACCTGATTGCTTGTTTACTTGGCACCCATTTGCCCCTCAACAGTATCTTGAATTTTCCCGCGCAACGTACGTAAGCGCTGCCGCGGGTTGGGAAATCCTTCGCCGCCATCACCCTGCAAGCCCCGCCCACTGACGTGAGGCCACGCCCCTTTGTAAAAAAAACACCCTACAAAAGCCGGGCTGATTACAAGCTTGCGCTTAAGAGACTAGTGACACTCCTGAGGCGGAAGCCGGTAGAGATTGTTCGTGTTAAAATTGTATGTTTTTATTCTATTGATCTTACCTGATTGCTTGTTTACTTGGCACCCATTTGCCCCTTAACAGTATCTTGACTTTTCCCGTGCAGCGGACGAAAGCGCTGCTGCGGGTTGGGAAATCCTTTGCCGCCATCACTCCGCAAGCCCCGCCCACTGACATGAGGCCACGCCCCCCTCTCACCATATATCAATGTGCAACCCTCGGACACGCAGCGGACGAGCGCAGCGCCGAAGCCGTGCCTAAGGCAAGCCCGTCTGCGCCCGTCCGCGACCAGACGAGGCTAGGGGCACAGCACCTTGCCCATTTTGTTTCTTATACTCCTGAAACATTGTGTGCCCTTCAAGGCCCATGGGACCTGAATCAAACAGCGCAGGGTCTTATCACAAAAGCCGAGATTTTAAATGCCCATCCCTTACCCTCCATACCGCCAAATCTACCTCCATCAATTCGACCTCCCACCCGCAACAGTCCCTCTACCTTTCAAGTTAGCGACACACCGACCATCACTTCCTACCTATTAAACACTCGGTCAGCAGTAAAACATCACCTTGATCTGTTCATTCTCCTGGGCACTCAGAAACCTAACCTATTGTTCCTTACAGAAACCTGGTTTTGCCAGGATTCCCTGCCCAACCTGCTTGCGGCTTTACCCTCTTCTTACTATGCTCTTCGGGCAGATCGTCCTCCTGGCCAAACAGGGGGGGAGTGCCTCTGATCATTCGTTCAGATTTACATTTCCAACTATTACCCCACCCCCCAATTCCTGAAGTGGACTACTTAGTTGCACAATCTAACTCTTTCCAGACACCTATCACCTGTGTTCTGATGTATTGCCCTCCCAAAAACATGCCGCACTTTCTTTCAGCCTTCCAGGACCTGCTAGCTACTTTAGCTGTGAACAACTCGGCAGTCCAGGTACTTGGGGACTTCAATTTTTGGCCATCGGATCCGGCAGAAGACGCCCCTTCCAGAGACTTCACGGAATCACTCCAAAGCTTGAATTTCATATCCCACATCCATATTCCAACCCACGTCCAGGGTCATATGTAGGACCAAGTCTGGTCCCTCAACATCCCCATCCATGCTCCCACTGTTACCCCTTGTCTGTGGTTGGATCATCATTTGATTTCCTTCCTCTTGGACACTAGTCTCACCACAAAACCCCCCCTGCCCAAGAACACCTGGGCTCGTAACTGGGGCAAAGTTGACATCCCATTGCTCTGTTCCTCTTTATCAGCCTCTAGTCCAGCCATAGAGAATCAGGCCACATCACATCAGGCAAATGCTCTAAATAAATGGCTGTCCAACGCCTGTGATCAGGTGGCACCCCTAAGACCCATTAGGGTAAGACGCACCCACGACGTCAACAAATGGTTCACCCCAGAACTTAAGGAGAAAAAACTGGCTGCCCGCCGTGTAGAACGTGCGTGGAGGCAAACTTACTGCAGCGCCACCAAACTATTGTACTCCTCCACCCAGGCAGAATATAAGAAAGCCATCCTTGACGCGAAAATCTGCTACTTTTCAAATAAGATCCTCCGGGCAGAGAATCAACCCAGAGAAATTTTTACTACAGTTTTCGAATTAGCTTCTTCGGACAGAACCACTTCCAAGCCGATACCCTCTCAGCCCCTGTGCGATTCGCTGAATAACTTCTTTATCAATAAAATTGTAGATATCAAGGCCAATATTCCTCCTCCCTCCTCAGCTTTGACCCACCATCCAATGCCTCTCATCTCGACCTTATAGCCCCGCTGTCTAAAGAAACCTTCCTTTCCCTGCTCCCCTGCGTCAAGTCTGGATCCCACTCCGATATCTGCCCGGCCTACATCTTGCGCTACATTTTCCTCACTTGCCCATCCCCTCCCCTCACTTTTCTCAATGAGATCCTTAAGTCAGGCACTGTCCCCCCATGTCACAAATCAGCCATCATCATCCCAATCTTGAAAAAACCAGGCGCAGATCCAACAGCGCTAGTAAACTATCGGCCCATTTCCCTTCTCCCCTACCTGGCCAAAATTCTCGAACGCCACGTTACCAAAGTCCTTAGCTCTTTCATATTGGACAGTGGCTATCTCTCACCATGCTAAGCAGGGTTCCGCCCCCTCCATTCCACCGAAAAAGTGGTGGTCTCTGTTTTAGACACACTCCAAGCGGGGCAAGATGCTAATCTTCCACAGGCACTGGTGCTTCTTGATTTGTTGGCCGCCTTCGACACGGTGGACCACACCATCCTTCTCTCCCCTGTTGAGGCGGCAGGCATTGGAGGTTCTGCCCTGGCCTGGCTCAGCTCATTTTTGGGCGATCGCTCACAGGCAGTCCATCTGGCGAACTTTTCCTCCGAGGCCCGCCAAGTGCAATGTGGCGTCCCTCAGGGATCTTCTCTTTCCCCTCTTCTTTTTAATTTGTACATCTGTCCGCTTATTTCGGCTCTGCAGAGGATGGAGGTCACGGTGTTTAATTACGCCGATGACCTCCAGCTTATTTTTAACCTCTCTAATTCCCCTGATTCTATTTATAATTTTCAGTTGGTGATGGTCTTTATCAGGGATTGGATGAGGTTCAACCGGATGTATGACGTTACAACGCATACTTTTACTCCGCATACCATTACAACGCGGTATTTACAACGAATACCGTTACAACGCATAGCGCTTAGAGGTGCTGGATAGTGGTAAGTATAATTTTCTATTCCAACTCCAGTCCCCGTGGACACTAGGGAAGGTGTTGGATAGAAAATTAAACGTATTCCCTATCCTAGAGCGCCCCCCAGCGCAATGCGTTGTAATAGTATGCGGAGTAATGGTCGCGTTGTAGTGGTAGTGCGGAGTAAAAAATGCGTTGTAACAGGTGTATACCGGTTCAACCATCTTAAGCTCAACCCTGATAAGACCAAACGTCTTCTCACTGGCGGAAAACTCAATCCTTGGTCCCCCATTTTTTGGCCCCCCTCTTTTGGTCCTTCCCCCTCTCACTCTCCTTCTGTCAAAACTCTGGGAATCACTCTCAATCAACAACTCACCTTACACTCTCAGATTATTACGGTGGTTTCTTCCTGTTTTTTTATTTTGCGCACTATTCGAAAGATTTCACGTTTTTTTCCCTCTTAGCCCTCCCGGTTGGATTACGGGAATGCCCTATACAACGGTGCCCCCACATACGCCATTCGGCGACTCCAACTGGTGCAGAACCAAGCTGCCCGCTTGGTTTATGGATTACCCAAATCACACCACACTACTCCCCTTTTAAGATCCCTTCATTGGCTCCCAATTAGAGAAAGGGCCCTCTTCAAGATGGGATGTATTACGTTCCAGGCCCTTGCGGGAACAGCTCCTTCTTTTATCATGTCAAAAATCGTACCCTACATCCCCGGCAGACAACTGCGATCTTCCTCCCTGTCCCTCCTAGTGGTTCCCAGGTTCAAAAAGAGCAGAATGGGAGGCTCCAAGTTCTCAGTTCTTGCTCCACAGTGTTGGAATTCTCTACCTAGCCAAATTAGATCAACATCATCCTATCTGGAGTTCCGCAGCAACTTGAAAACCAATTTATTTGCACAGGTTTTTAAAATCTGAACCTTTCCTCCCTCTTTACTCAGGTATCATTCTCCTCTACAGCGCCATGAAACCTCCTGGTGTACGTGCGCTTCAATAAATACTTTTAAATTCAAAATTCAAATTCAATGCCCATTACAATTACATTGTGCAAGTTATATGCATAGGCTGGTGCTCAGCTGCCTCTCCCATCTGGCGACACCTGCTCTCTCGATTTCTAGGTTTTCCTTACAATACACTAGGTCCTTTATCCAGTGCTTGTGTAGTGGGGCTGCCATGCTCTCTCAATTCATTGCCAGTCTCCTTTTTGCTAAAAGCAACGCATTATTTGTGAATTTGCCAATTGCACTCTTGCTATGAGGTATTACGCAGGCATACTTGTGGGCTGCAGTGTAGAGTAGTGTTAGTCATAAGTCTCAGCCGAAGGACCGCCTCCGCCCAAAAATCGTGCTC
Source organism: Lissotriton helveticus (assembly GCF_964261635.1). NCBI lineage: Eukaryota > Metazoa > Chordata > Amphibia > Caudata > Salamandridae > Lissotriton > Lissotriton helveticus. The sequence continues at coordinate 1,373,827,903 of NC_136069.1, read as the reverse complement.
TCGCCCGCATTCCCAAGCCAAGTTCATGAAGTCTTGCATCCCACATCTCCTGCATGCATCAGATTCCCTATGCTTGGTTTATGCAGCCTACCTAGTGTGTGATAAACTTGTTGTAAAAAATTTGAAATGAATAATGCGAAGGTTGCCATTTGGTGTCAGGGCATCCGTAAGCTGGCAGCTATACTCCCATTCTTTCTGTGTGAGCTGGGTTTGAACCCTCCTATTCCAATGAGCTAGGCTTCTGTCAGTGGGTGGTAGACTTTCTTCCTGGAACGCTCCATATAGCTTAGTGATCAGTTTGTGATGTGTGAGACTTACTAGCAGTGTCTGCAAAGATTGTAATGTTGTGGTTCCTCTGAGAAGGTGTGGTAGAGAGCCTGTACAGAAATCCGTAGTCTGTAATATTTAAACATGAACAGTAGGGTATTATTCTGTATGCACTGAGGCTACACTGTGGTAATAAATTGGCCATTCGGGAACAGATCTTACATCCTATCTATACCCGCTTTTCTAAGAGAGCGCATGTCTCCCGCTTCCTGCGTGACAGATAGAGCTGCATGGTGTGCTAATGGAAGCATAGGGGTGTACAGTGGTAGTGTCGCTGCTGTGCGCCCTATAGCCTGCCAGGATGCTATTGTGCAGTCAATAGTGTTGATTTCAGTTTGGGGTTTTCCCCGCTTCGAGTGCCAGAGGATACTGCAGAGAGGAGTTGGATGTGCATCTCCGTCTTCTACCACTACATGCAGGATAAAGGCATGGGGACTGTACCAGTAGTGTGCATATTGCGCTTGAGCACAGAGATAATAGGTGTACAAATCTGGTATGTTGAAACCTCCCTTTTTATAATCCAAAATGACTGTATTCCAGTCCACGCAGGTCTGTCTACCACCCCACACCAATTTCACCAGTTAAGAGCATATATTTTTAAAGAGCTGGCTGAGTAACATGATGGGTATGTTGCTAAAGAGATACAGAAAACGTGGAAGAACTATCTTCTTAATAAGTGCTAGTCCATCCACAAGGGACAGTGGCAGCCCGATCCATCTAGACACCTAGCGTTCTAGCTTGTCATATGCTGCACATAGTTTTCCCTCACCACTAGTTCTGGGTCGTGGTAGATCCATATTCATAAGTATTTACAGGGTCTGCAGACCACCGAAGGGGGAACTCCGAGGTGCGCAGAACGGTGCTTTCAGTCAATGATACTATGAGTGATTTATTCCAATCTAGGCTGAGACCCGAGAAGCGCCCATATCTAATGTATTCTTGCAAAATTGACTCAAGATATCGTTGTGGTTCCCTGACAAATAACACCACATCATTGGCATATAGTAAGATACTGACAGGCCATAGATCAAAGTGCAAAGCCGATTCCCCATGTCGCTGTCTGATAATGCAAGCCAATGGTTCCAACAGCAATGAAAATAGGAGCGGCGAGAGAGAGCACCCCTGCCGTGTCCCTCTGCTGATCTGTATAGATGCAGATGTCAGCCCATCTATCCTGACAAGTGCTGAGGGGTCAGCATATAGCAACTGCACCCATATGCAGTAAAACTCAAAGAGCCCCATTTTTTGAAGTATCTGGAACATGTAACTCCCCTCAACGGAGTAGCATACCTTGGCCTCGTCTAGCATAACTGCGACCGCTTGAAGGTTGGGGTTTAAGACATGGTACAAGGCGAATATCGTGAGCAGGTTGTGCGACGTAGACCTTTCTGGTATAAAACCAGATTGAGTTGATAGGACCAGATTCAGCAGTAGAGCTGGAGTCTAGCAGCTAGTATTTTTGCCAAACTTTTTGCATCTATATTAATAAGTGACAGTGGTCGATGTGATTCACAACTGGTTGGTGTTTTGTTTTTCTTTAAAATAGCGATGATTAGGGCTTCTCTGAGCGTGGGCAGTAACCTGCCTGTTTCATAAGCCTCCATATACATGTCCAACCAGTCTCCCTGTATGCACGTGCAACATGCCTCTTTGACAGGTATCTCACTTCCCCCACTGCCAGCTCTGTTGTATTCTGTCACTAACTCCTTAATTTTGGCCTGTGTGTGATAGCTTAGAGCTTCCCCCTATTCCCGTTGTTTTAGAGCTGTCTACACCCTCGAGAGTTGCCCCCTAAAATCCTTTAGTATGCCGGCAGTTGTACTGATGAATGTCCATCTTATAGTGGTCTTAAAGGTTTCCCAGGATGTGACAGTGTCACTGACCGACTCCTTAGTAACACTGAAGTATTGTTGGATAGCTTCCCTGAACGTAGGTTTGTAGATCAGATCCAGTAATGCCTCTGCCCTAAATCGCCATGTGAACTGGTTGGGCAAACTCGGCGGGATTGGCAAAGTAAGTTTGACTGGGTTGTGATCTGATAAGGTTCTGGGCAGCTTGCCTATGTCGGACACCCATGCATTAGCACCCCCACTTAGTAACCAGTAGTCCAACCGTGACCAGCTGCCATGGGCAGTGGATGTGTGTGCACCTTCCAATCTACTGGGATTTTGGATTCTCCACTTGCATATGAGGCCCAGCTCTTCCATTGCACCCATGATAATGTGGGCTGATTTAGGTGGGTGACCTCCCTGTTGACTAGATTTATCCACGCTGGGGTTCAGATGTGTGTTTATATCACCTCCCCAAGTTATTTCTGATTCTGGCAACTCTCTGAGCTCATTCAATAATCCTGTAAAGAAACGTGGATCATCCGTATTGGGCCCATATACGTTCACTAAAGTGAGTGGCGCCCCTCACAGATTTCCATGTACTAATACATATCTACCATTGGCATCAGCAAAAGATTTAATCAAAATAAACGGGTGCCCTTCTTTATAAGTATAAGTACAATTAATACGACAAAGCTAAGCGGAAACCAGCCCAATGCATGCCCACCTGTGCTTCAGTGTGGTTTTTCAGGTATGTTTCCTGAAGAAAAGCTACCATAATATAATGCCTGTCTAAATGGGCTATTACTTGTCTAATTTTGGAGGGGGGGAATTCAGGGCCCACACATTCCAAGTGAAACAGGGGAGTGATATGCTATCCGCTTCTCCCACACCAGCCAACTATCACCCCGGGTGCAGTACTTGTAAGCAGAGGCAAACTACTATAACACAAAGATCCCCATGATATCTGCAAGCCAAAGAAAACCGTCCCACATTTCCCCCCACCCCCTTCTCCTACCCTCCCACAGCACCATCCTAAATAAGCCCCCAACAGAGAACAATACTTATCCGGACAAAAGGAAGGGGATCTCCCAATGGAGGGTCATCAGGAGCCCAAACTGCCTCCTCATCGGAGCTGGCCTTGTGAGGCGGACATCAGACAGCTCCTCGCTATGCATGTGTGCGTCCACAGTGTGACCAGCTGATGAACCCAGGAATCTCATTGTCCACTTCCAGTGGCCAGTTAGACCCGAGAGCAAGTGATCAGACAAAGTCGTCTGCCTTCACCACTTTTTTCAGAAATTCCTGTACCACTTTTGGAGACGTGTAATTTTGGTGTTGGCCATCATATTCAATCTTCAACATGGCTGGGTACAACATGGCATAGGTGATGTTCGCCTTCTGCAGCTGTTTCTTTACCGCCTTACTCTCTCCTCTCTGCCTGTACTCTAGCCGTGAAATCTGGGTAGAATGCAATCTGGAAGCCCTGATAGTTGAGATTTGCCTTCTCCTGGGCCTGTTGGAGGATCGTATCCTGTTAGTTAAGCAACTTAGCAATCGCGGGGTGCGGTGGTTCACCAAGAGGTGGCCTCGCCACCCGTGATCTGTGGGCACACTCAACCACCAGTACAGATGAGAAACTTTCTCGGCCAAACAAGTCAGTGAGCATCGGTTCCTCGTACAGCGCTATTTTTCCGGTGTTCGTGGACTCTGTTATGCCCATGATGCGTACGTTGCTGCTCCGGGAGCACGCTTCAAAGTCTTCATTTTTAGCTTGGATAATACTCAGTAGCTTCTCCATTTCAGTGGATTTGCTGGATGTGGCATGAACACCGTCCTCCAAAGTAGACAGTCTTTGTTCTGCCTCTGCAGTTTTGGAGGATTGTTTATCTAGTTTGGCCACCATAAAGTCTATGCGCTGGTTTAGGGTGTCCATCTTACTGTCGATGGAGAGAAGGCTCTGCTGCATGGCTTGTAGCGTCGCCTCGAGATGCGTAGATCCCTGTGCTCCAGGACCTTGAACTAATTCGCTCTGGTTGCCCTATGCCATTTTCAGTGATTTCTTCACCCCAAATGTGAGCCGAGGCTGCCACTTGTCAGGCCTGCTCATAGTGTCAGTCCGCCTGTCCTCCCAGCCCGATGTGGTTTCCCAGGTGGGCCAGTAAGGTGCTGGCATCCTCTTGTGCCCTGGTCCGAGCTCGGCACCTCCCCACTTCCAGCTCTAGTGTTGCGGATACCAACAGGAGGGTGACGCCGGACCAGTATGCTCTTTTTTGGTTTTTTTAAATTCCGCCGCCAACGAAGCTCTCAGCATGCATCGTGGGCCTGACTCCCGCTACCCGCGGGCTCTGTTCTTGTGTCATGTGCATCTCTGGCCTGGCGCTTCACATCGGTGCCCACCGATTATTTCAATGCTGCCAGCACATGTGTCACAAGGGTGGGGGCCGACTCAATTCTTACTCAGCTCACCTTCTAGGGGCACCAAAGCCTCTTGCATTGTGCCAGACGCTATGGCGTGCCCGCAGTAGTGTCGCTGTTGTTCCTGCTTTAGACAGTCTAGGCCACACCATAGCTCGACAATATAGCTCCTCCATTTGCGGGCAATTAGAAGTGCCCCCAGGCCATGCCACTCACATCAGGATCTTACACCAGAGTGCGTCATCGGTACAGCCACACCACTTTCCCTCCCTGGCGGGGCAGCAGCTATTGCACTCGCCGCAGTCTCTCCGCTTGCGTATGTTGCATGCCTGGGTCTTCCCTCACGCCAAGACTTAGCTCCGACAGGCTGTTTCAGACATTACAGCACAGCCAGCCACGTCACAGAATTTACAACTGGCGCTCCTCATATCAGTCAGGCTGGCGATTGAGTCACAGCTCCTTTGCACAATATACAGCACACACCAGCAGACTGTACCTCCAAGCCGGTGGTCAGGGACTGGCTATCTAGTATGTGCACACCTTCTCACATGTTGAGGAGCGTCCAACACAGGGGCCCGGGCCTGACACAGCCTGCTGATCATTCTGTCCAGTCGCAACTTCTCTGCAGCAGTCACAGTGTCTTCCGATCGGCCCCAGTAACAGCAGGCAGACACCGCACAGGAGAGTGTTGGTTCTTGTAGTAAGGAATGACGTATTGATTAAATAAATGGATTTTAGTCACCTGGCCGGCGGAGCTGCACTAATGTGTTCCCATCTTGCATGGAGTCTCTAGCACCCCCCTGATCAGACAAATCCTTAATGATTACCTTCCACGCTTCCGGCCTAATCTATTTAAGGAAACATTTTATGTTCTACTCTCCAGCTAGACAGCTTTGTTCAGCCTCTCAGCTCCTAGCCCATATACCTCACTTTCGCCTGTAAAGGATGGGTGGCAGCTCCCTTGCTTTCAGGGCTGCTTCAGCCCGGAATTTGCTTCCATTTGCTCTTCGCAGCATCCAGGACCCTACTCTTTTAAAAAAAAAAGACTGAAAATGTTCCTCTTCTTTTAACTAGCCACTCTCCACTTCTCAAGTTTTGAGCCGGGACACTCCTCGGCATATCCGTGCGCGCTATCAACTTCATAACATAACATACCACATTTTGTGGTAATGCCACCGTGTCCCTCCGTTAAATTGAATGCCAAAGTAAAACCGGAGCAAGGGATATTATTTCAGCAATATAAGGAACGTTCAGCTCTTTCTGCGAAATAAAGTATGAGCAACTTTTAAGAAGGGGTAATAATTTCTTGTAAAAAACATCTTCTATATGTGGTAATGCATCAGCCTTAGTCGTTCCCCAAATCCCTGCCCCATAAGTTGCAGAGGAAATAGCTTTTGCTTAATAAATCTTTGTAATTGGCTCCAATGGCTTTGAACCTAATTTTTTCACGAAGGAAAATGTGGCTATAATGCTTTTATCTAGCGCATTACTTCTATTCATTACCATATTTGACCATGTGCCCGAACTGTTAAATAAAAACTTCTAAATATAAAAAACTTTGGGTAATTTTGACTTTACAGGCAGAGATATTTAAAGAAGGAAATCTTCTTGGTTGTTTCCTTGTGATTAGAACATTGGTTTTCGCTTCGTTCACCTGAAGGTCCAATAAAGCCATATAGGACACATAATTAGCAATAACCTTTTGTCACTATCAATACGGCTGATCTGCAAATAGCAGTATGGGAATTTGTGTTTTATTTTGCATAGGGACATCAATACCGGAGTGGGCTAATGCTGAATCCACACCATTAGTGTAGAGGGAAAACAAAAGGGGAGCCAAGATGCACCCTTGTCTGACTCCCCTAAGAATAGGGAATGATCTTGTGCATTCCCCCTGGCTGCCATATCTAAAACATGCAGAAGATTAGGAGTGTAATTGACGTATAAAGTATATCATAGCTTTGTCAACATCCGTTTCTTTCATGTTACATTCATAACTCACTAAGTGAGATACAATCGAACGTCTACTGAGAGGTCCAAGAATGCCATAAAACATTTTCCTTCTCTAGCTTGGGTGTACTTAGCTACAATTAAATTCAAGTTTAAACATTGGTCCAAAGTCCCCATCATTTTTTTAAAACCATATTGTGCCGGTAATAACATATTTTTGTCAGTGGCCCAAACCTCTAGTCTGTTTAATAATAGGCAGCCCATTAACTTAACTGTGCCATCCAAAAGTGAGATGGGCTAGTAGTTTCTAGGCAATGACTTGTCCCCTTTCCTATATATTGGAAATATAATTGTCTTCTTCCATGAAACTGGGGGACTCGCTACTGCGATCGAGTAAAAATCGTTTGCCAGAAGTGGGATCCAAAGTTCTGGGATTTCAAAGAAGAAGTCTATACGGGCCCGTCTGGTCTGGGGGCCTTAGTGCTACTGCATTGCACCAAACCACATTTTACCTTTGCCATAGAGAAAGTAATAGGGGTTTGCAAATCATTAATCACAATATTTGGGGTTAAATAATCCCTGCAAGTCTTTGAAGTGGGGAGTGACATCCTAGCTAACCCCACATCTGGTTCTGGAATGTTCTTCACTTCCCCTAGCATGGATTCAAGTAGCCTGGAGTGACGATAGACTGGTATCAAGTTCCTGCGTCAGTGAGCTGGAGGAAGCCCTTTAAAATGTAAGTGGGTCAGGAAACAGCTCTGTCAACTCTTTCTGGCAGGGTGGCACATCCTGTCAAAAACGAATCTCCCTTGTTATCACTGCCTGGGAGGAATATGCTTTTTGCCAAGCTGTTCACAGTCATAAGACCAAGGGCACACACATCAAATGGTTAGGAAAAGAAAATTAAATCTTTCTAAAAGTGTCATTTTCAGATGTGTGACTTAAAATATGACTTTACCATTAAGAAGGATTGTAAATAACAATTCATTTGAGATCAAACATGATATATCTACATGTTCCCAATCAAAGGTTAGCACTTATTACATGTAATAGGGTAACCCGATGTTATCCTATGAGAGAGGTAGGCCTCACAGTATTGAAAAATGAATCTGGGATTTTTTCACTACCAGGACATGTAAACCTCAAACAAACACATGTAATTCCTTTTACAATATACCCTGCACTATGGGATGTTTAGGGCCTATCTTATTGGTAACTTATAGGTATGGAAAGAGAGGCTTAGTTTTTATAAGAGAGGCCTATCTTTTTATGAGAGGAGTCTATATTTTTAAGTGGAGGGGTAACCATAGACATAAAATTACTATTAGTAAAGTTGGACTCACAGTTTATCAACACCAAAGAAACTGTAAACTTACCCAAAGTTTACCTTTGTGAATCAGACCCTTAGCTGGCATTCTTACTTTTTATCATTTTGATCCATGAATCCATTTAACAGATTGTTTCATTACCAGCCATCTTTGGGTCAGCCTGTAAATAGTGAGTATGCAGTAGTAAGTAATACCTTGGAACCCCTATCATTTTTTAAGTCTCGAAGGATATTTTTATTATGGTTTGAGCTTTCTTTATAAATCCTCCTACTCAGGATGCTGTGACTTCCCACACATCCTGCACTCAAAAAGTGTTCATATTCATGCTGTCTATTGGCAAAACCTCGTAAATCATAGGGTGGGGAGAAGGAAAAAATTGTTGGATCCAACCACTTTCCTTGGAACGGTAATCTTGTAAATCAATTGTGGGGGGGGGTTGGATCACTTGTCCTGCTAACCTAGGTTTTCAGGTCGCTGGGAAGTCCCTTGGTAAAAAACCCTCATACACGTGAGTGAGTATATTTGTTGGTAGCGGTATATCTTGGTTCTCCGCTATTGCACTCTCGTGTCTGCATAATCACAGGGTTAGTTGGTATGCATCCTCCACCAGGAGGTTGTAACCCGAGGTTAAAAGCAGTAGTGTCCAGTGATAGGTGATATGAGTGATATTTAAAATAACTCGGACAGCCGGGGTAAATATTTATTATTCCGGATTCGAGTTCAGAGTAGAAATATTTGGATGATATGCGTGGGGAGAATTGTTAGGATTCTCACGCTATCTATTTTCGTTAGATAAAAAGGTCGACTAGTTTCAGCCCTAGTTGCCTGGGGGGTCGGTGGGCTTTCTTCAGGACCAGGTGAGAGATGTGTAGCAAAGTGACATATTAGTCCTCTGCAGGGAGAAGGTCTATGTTGTGCCTGTGAATACAAACAATAAGGGTGACCTCGGTGAGGGTGGTGGGACTATTTTACAATTGCTTAGTGTAATTAAAATACTTGTTTGCTCACCAAATACTGCTAGCAGTTTCCACATACTCGTGACTCTGGCAACCAAACTATTTCTTTCAATCTCTTTTGTGGTAGGGCTGGTTGAACGCTAGATTGGCAGTAGGGCAAACACACGGTTAAGATTTTAAATTTAAGGGTTAAGTGCCGATCATGTATTTACGAGGTGTTGATAATGGTATACATGGGTGATTACTGTGACTTTCATAATTATCTCATTCATACTTTCACGTACCTTCGCGCACTCCTTTCTGCGCTTCCTCGGGTGACAGGGAGTCTGGGGGTTTGGGTTCCTTCTAAAAGTAGTAATAATGAGGGGTAACAAGTTAGTAGGCGGGGGTGTACTTATCTGTCGGTACCATTGGACCTCCACTCTCGATGTTACCTGTAGCTCCACGCTTCCCGCACTACTTGTGCTGACTCTGCCGTCCTGTACCCGGTAGCTTCCGGGGTTATTTATACAACTATGTAGGTATGGAGAGGGAAGACAGACTCTGTTACTCGGGGCTTTTGACTGGTCAGTTAGGGAAAAGGGATTCACTGACAGTTGCAATGCCAATTTTCTATGTGAGTTCATTTCCGACGCTGAATTTATCTGTTCAGGCTGGCCCACGGAATATTATCGTTCAGACCTCGCACATCAGTTCCCAGTCTGTGTACCCATCTCTGTTCCTTTTCGAACAGTATTCTTTCCGCATTGTGATCTTTAGTTTTCAAAGTTTCAAGGATGATCCACTGTAGATCATTCACTGTGTGGCCTTTGTCTAGAAAATGCGTGGCCATCTTGGTCGTTGTCTTCCGACATTTGACGTTGCTGCGGTGTTCACATATCCTTTGTTGCTTTACCAAGGGACTTCCCAGCGACCTGAAAACCTAGGTTAGCAGGACAAGTGATCCAACCCCCCCCCACAATTGATTTACAATATTGGCAAAACCTTCCAATACAAACCTGATTTTTCTCCAAGTCTCTTTGAATGTGTCCTGAGGTACCCTTTACTTCTTTTCAGAAGGCGTGTTGCTCTCTATATTGTAGCAGGAGTCAGGTGCACTTCCTCCAGGAGATGCTACCTCCAGCTACTGGTTTATGATGCATCTGTAGTGACTTTGCTGTCTATGCTGCCACTGACCTGAACTGTTTTGGAGACAGGTTGGCAGTTCCCAATTGACGTAAGTTAAGGTGGCAGTACCACTAGTTGATCTATTCCCAAGTTGTTCTTCCTCGAATGATACTTACCAAATTGCTCCATTCAACTGGGAAATTGGGGCTAGATGCACAAAGAATCGGAATGTAAATGGTGATCTCAAACTGTGCACCAACTTTATGCAAATTTGTACCAAATTTACCAACTGATCTAAGTACTAATAGGTTGGTTTGCAAAATCACCATTTGAAGGGTGTCACAATTTGACGTACCTCGTCAATATACATGAGATATGTTACAAATCGACTCGCGGAGATTGGATGGCATCACATGAATAGTTGCCAGCAGTCCAACATGTCTGAGATCACACTTGAATAAAGTACATTTTCCCTAAATGCACAATGCAGCCTGTTTTCCTGCACCCCAAGATGCAGGAAAAGGGCTGTGAATTTAAGAAAAAAAATACTTTAAAAAAAATCGTTAAGATTTGACTGTGGACCTCCGGAGCACTGCCTACTCCCAAACGAAATTGTATTTTTCATTAACAAAAGGGAAGCAGTCCCACAGGCACCCTTCCCCCTTTTTGAATGGGTGATCACCTCCTTTAAAGAGTTTGCAAAAAAATGTACTCAATTCATTGACTCAGAGCATTCTGAATTGCAATTTAGAAGGGATGCTCTAAAATTGTGATTTAATTAATTTATATGCCTATTTTGTGTTTCTGTAACTCATACAAATACACACATCGGGCTTAGTAAATTCAAAATGCCATTTAGTGGTTGTAAGCTATGTGATTTATTTAACAGCAGTCTTTCTGGCTGCTGAATGACTTTGTGCATCTAGCCTTTAATGGTATGAAGACTCATTCTCGCTTTTCGGGAAACCTCGGATGATATGCTAACTGATATTACAGCTCATGTGACGCTGTTTATCTCCTCCAACCCCCATCCTGAATTAGAACAGAGTACTCATTTGTGTGTATTTTGATGTCAGCAGTGCATTCAATTCAATTGATCATTCCACACTTTGGTATTCCTAATGATGTGTTACTCACTCTGAAATCCCTTCATTCTAACAATTGGCTGAAAGTACTCCTGGGCACTGAAAATGAATACTCAGATACATTTCCGGTAGATAGTGATCTTAAACAAGGGTGTATTTTGGCGCCTTTGTTATTTTCTCTTTATGTACCCAATTTTCCACGTAATAAAGTCAAAGAGTTACAAATTCTCCTGAATTTGGTTTAAGGGACGTTTCCACCTTGATGTATGCTGATAATTTAGTATTAATGTCACTCAATCATAATGGTTTACAGTCTCAACTTGATATTCTTGCTTCATTTGCAGTTGCTCATAATCTTTCTGTAAATGACAGAAACCTGAAAGTATGATTACTGGGGCCAGAGGTGTTATGTCTCCTAGGTCTTGGGTTGTTAGTGGGAGGAATTAGAGGTGGTAAAGTAGCATATACATTTAGAAGTATGTATCTCCAACAACTTTGAATGGGTACCTGAAGATAAACTTCAGTTCTTTAAAGTAAAGTCCACAGGTCTTGCCTTTTGCAAATATTTAACACACAATGCAGAAGAGATGTTCAATCACTTTCAAAGGTGTATATTTCTAGTGTTATTCCTTCTGCTTGAAACCAATCAATCAGTGTCTTGTAGAGCATGACTACTCACCCTTAAGGGTCTCAAGACACTGGGCTGTGGGTGGAGAGCTGGAGGGTCATCCAGGGGCTGTGGTTCAGCTGAAGTGCCAGGTACTGAGATCCTTCCTGAATTGAGACAGTGACAGCAATTACTTGAGGTGGAGAGGAAGGGTTTTCTATGTCTTTGTTGTGAGGTAGGAGAAGGATCTTCCTCTGGCTGTAGAGCGTAGGTCTCTGGTGGGTACGTGGAATGCAAGGCAGTGGTTGAGGCACACAGGTCCCACGTTGTGTAGGACTTTGTAGGCATGTGTGAGTGGCCTGAAGGTGATTTTTTGTTGACTGGGAGGCAGTGGAGGCCTCTTAGGTGTCTGGTGATGTGGGTGTGGTGGGGGATCATGAGGTTGAGTTTGGCGTCTGCCTTCTGGATGTTCTGCAGTTACTTGAGGAGTTTCTGGGTGATGCAAGTATTGAGTGTGATGACATAGCTGATTCTGCTGCTGACAAGTGTGTGCATGATTATCTTTTTGGATTTGGTGGGGATCCATTTGAAGATCTTTCAGAGTAAGCATAGTGTGTGAAAGCAGGATGATGAGATGGCGTAGATCTGGCGGCTCATTCTGAGCAAGAAGTCCAGAATGCCGCTGAGGTTCCGCGTGTGGTCTGTGTGTGTGGGGGAGGTTCCAAGTACTGTGGGCCACAAGGAGTCATCCCAGGCAGTGGGGGTGGAGCCCATGATGAGGACTTCAGTCTTCACTGAGTTACACTTGAGGCAGCTGTTCTTCATCCAGGCGGCAACAGTGTTCATCCCATCGGAAAGTTGAAATGTTGAAAAGCATGCGGCTCAGGGAGCATTCCTGAAGCACTCCGCAGCTGATTTTTGTGAGTTCAGAGAGGCACAGAGGTAGTCTGACTCTCTGTGTTTGGCCGTTGAGGAAGGAGCGGATCCATTCCAGGGCTTTGCCAGATTCATGGAGTCTTACATATAGGGTACAGTGAGAGACGGTATTGAAGTTGGCCGAGAGGTCCAGGAGGATGAGTGCTGTAGTTTTGCTTCGGTCGAGGAGGTTGCGGATGTCATCTGTGGCAGCAAGGGGGTTCGGTCTTAGTGCTGTGTTTGCTTCAGAAGCTAGATTGGCAGAGTTACAGGATGTGGTTTGCTACAATAAACTCGGAGAGTTGGATATTGATGACCTTCTCGATGACTTTGACTGGGAAGGGGAGAAGTGCGATGGGTCGGATGTTCTTGAGGTCTGTCAGCTCGGCAGAGCATTTCTTCAGGAGGGGGTTGATCTCTGCGTGTTTCCAGTCTTCCAGGAAGGTGGCAGAGTTGGTGGTGTGGCAGAGTTTAAGAGCAATAGGGATACCTGCTCTGTTGAAGATGTGGTGCGGGCAGGGGTCCGAGGGTGCTCCAGAATGCATGCTCTTCATGATCTTAAGGGTGTCATCCTCAGAGGTTGGTCCAGCCGAGTAGTGTCTGTTGGGGTCCGGCGTCTTGGGGTGCAGTGGTTGGGGGTGGGGTGAAAGGGTCTTGAGTATCAAGGCAGTCAAAGCTGTTGTGTATCTCCTTGATCTTGGGGTAGAAGTTGGTGGCAAGGTTGTTGCAGAGGTCTTGGGAGGCAGGATAACTGCTTTCTTTGTGCTGGGTCTGGCATAATATTTGACCATGGCAAAAATGTCCTTGCTGTTGAGTGCGATGGTGTAGATCCTTTCTTGTAGGGGCGCTTTCTTCATTGATCTGATGAGGTGGTGGTGTGCTTTGACAGCGATCAAGAAGGCTGAGTGGTCTTCAGGGGTCTTGCTGCTCCTCCACCTCTTTTCGAGCCATGTACAGGTGCATCTGGTCTCATGAAGGGTGGGAGAGAACCAGCTGGATTTCTTGGAGTGTCACTTGCTTGGGGCTTTCTTCAGGGGACCAAGGCATTGGAGTAGTTGGAGATCCATTGGTGGAGGTTGTGTACTGTGATTTTGGAGTCTGTGGATGTTGGTGGGCGGGTTTCGCTGAAGGCAGTTGTGAGCTGTTCTTCAGTGACTATGTTCCAGCTTCTAAGAGGGCAGCGGTGGGTTTGATGAAGACAAAGTCGACCCTGCGGTGGTCGGTGCATTGGAGCTCGATAGTGTGGCTGAAAGTTAAATTGGATAAAAAATGAATAAAAAATGAATAAAAAATGATAAAAAATGAATAAAAAATGATAAATAATGAATGAAAAATGATAAAAAATGATATAGGCAATGCACTGCTTTTTAGAGTGAAGTTATGTTCGTTCTTACAATTTATGATTTTTAGAGGTGCTCCAACTGGTGGCGAAACCGTCCGTTTGCGCCAACAATATAACTCTCAATGATGTGTGCACACGGCCTGTGTGCACATCCCAGTATTTGGGCACTCCCTCTGGTTCATCAAGTGTGAATTGACTCCGTAGTGTTTCAAAGTTTCTTTATTTTTACTATAAACATAGTTGCATTTAGCCTTTCATGAATGTAGATTAGATTCATCAACTTCAACAGGCTTTATCATGATTTAGATCAAAAAGCATAGTCGCTCCGATGCATTTCGGGCCAACTGCCCTTTCTCAAGGAGCTCTGAAAACAAGAACGACTTATATTTGCATCAAAATGCTTCACAATTTGACGATTAAATGCAAAACAAGGGTCAAATGGCAAGTTCCCAGTGATCATAGTGAATACTAAATAAACATGTAGAAACTGATGGTGCCAGTGTGATATACGAGAATGATACCAAAAACAAAAAAACGGAAATAATAGTGCAAGAATGTTATGAGGGCGCACCCCGAGTGAAAAAAACAGGATTGATACCACAGACTAAAGGGGGGTAAATGAGGTGCAGGTAAATTATAAGGACGCATCCCAGGTGAAAAAGACGGGTCGTGGCAAATCATGAGGCAAAGGGTGTAAAGAGAAAAATGATCAAAAAAGATAAGGGAAAACGCTCACGTGTTTTCACAGCTATCATTTAGAGCTGGAGAAAGCAAGAATAAACGAACGTTAACACCAATTGGCGGTGAGTTCAAGTAATCTTTGAACAAGGTTGGCCAAATAACAGTAGCTTACGCTTACCGATGCAGAGTTCTGAAGTGGGACTGACGCGGTCTCCGTGTGTGTTGTATGCTGGATGAAGCTGGTGGGTTTGAATATCGCGGGATGAACGCTGAAGTAAATGCTGAAGTAAACATAGACAAGGGACGCTCGTGCGAAGCTGGTGTGTTTGAGTGTCACGGGATAGCGCTGAAGTAAACATGATTGAGGGACGCTCATGCAGTATGTAGGAAACGGAATCAACAAAGGACTAATCTGGGGTGGAATGAGTCGGCCATCATGGAGTGTGCATGGTGAAAACGAGTAAATAGAAAAATGAAAAACCGAGGAGTAAACATGAAATGAGATGACAAAAAGAGTGGAAAGAGGTGTGAAATGAGTGACTGCAGAAACAGTTAAACGTAGTGGTTGTAGTGATGTCATAGGCAAAAATATAAATAGATGAATGGGGAACATAAACCACATTTGGATGAAATGGGAACATAAACAACAACAGTTGTGGTGAAAGCGCACAAGAGATATGTGTCCTTAGGTACCACAATGGGTACTTATAAAAAGCAACTCAGTTCAATACGGTCATTGAGACCAAATGGTTTGCAAGATTGCAAACGGTAAATCCAGGCAGTTTCTCTTTGTAGAAGGAACTTGTTGTTGTCCCTTCCTTCTTTCTTCTCAATGATCTCAAGGACCATGAACTTTAACTGTGCCACAGTATGATTATGTTCCATGAAGTGTGTGGCCACGCTGGATTTTGTCTGTTTGGTCCTGATGTTGGATTTGTGTTCATTTAATCGGACTTTTATTTTTCTCTCTGTTTTTCCTACATAGATTTTTCCACAAGGACACTTGAGTAGGTATATGAGGTTAGATGAATCACAGGTTGCATTGACTTTCACCTTAATTTCAGTGCCTCTCATTGGATGGTTTAGCTTGTTGCCTGTGATAATGTTATTGCAATTATTGCAATTGAAGCATCGTCTCGTACCTTTGTATGTGATGTGGCTTGGTGTTTCTCTGGACAAAATCTCTTTGAAGTTGTTCGCTCTCGTATATGCAAATATTGGAGGATTCTTAAACATGTCTTTAATGTCCGGTTCGGATGCTAGGATTCTCCAATGTCCGAGTATGATTTTTTT
Organism: Lissotriton helveticus; assembly: GCF_964261635.1. NCBI lineage: Eukaryota > Metazoa > Chordata > Amphibia > Caudata > Salamandridae > Lissotriton > Lissotriton helveticus. The sequence continues at coordinate 1,373,812,065 of NC_136069.1, read as the reverse complement.
GTATCTCCCACTCATTGTGGAATACTTAGAAACAACAACCATCCTGTTTTCCTCATTTTTTATTGTCTTTCTTAAGGCCTTTTCACGTTCGATTAAAGATACTTTGTTCATGGCTTCGTTTGTTATTTCAGATGGGTATCCTCTCTCAGTAAATCTCAAGTTCATTTCATTTAGTCTTTGTGTGCATACTTCTGGGTTGGATACTATGCGTTTAACGCGCAACATCTGACTGAAAGGGAGATGGCGTTTAAGTGAATGCTGATGGAAACTTGCAAAATGCAACGTATTATTGCGGTCGGTGGGTTTCCTGTAGAGGTCCGTTTCTAGGTCAGTGTTTGACCTAGTGATGGATACATCAAGGAAGTTGATTTGAGATTCATTCAAGTTCCAAGTAATTTGAATTCGGTGATCCTTTGTGTTCAAGATGTTCAATTCTTTTTCCAGCAGGTTTTTGGGTCCTTTCCAAAGGAAAAACAGGTCGTCAATGTACCTGACGTACATCAACAGGTTGTTGGTCCATTCGGGGTTGCCGTAAATGTGAACTTGCTCGAAGTCCGCCATGTAAATATTAGCGTACGCCGGAGCGGCGCAATTGCCCATGGACATACCAGATAGCTGTTGGAACCATTTGTCATTATGGTTAAAATAACTATGATAAAGAGTAAAGATCATAAGCTCCATCAGAAGGATTTGCATGGGTTCAGGAATATCACTGTGTAGCAAAGTTCTTTCGATAGCTTCAATTCCTCCACCATGTGGGATTGATGTGTATAAGCTGTTCACATCAGCAGTACAGAATATTAGGTTGTCATTCTCATTGATTTCCACTTCGGATAGCTTACGCAAAAATTCAGTCGTATCTTTTACATAACTGTTGAGTTCTTTCACAAACGGTTGAAGGTAACGGTCAAGGAATTTGCCTACGGGTTCATGAAGTGAACCCTTGGTAGATACGATCGGCCGCATTGGGGGATCCGTTAAGTTTTTGTGTATATTCGGGAGTAAGGTTATGGTAGGGCTTCTTGGAAATTCAACCAATAGGAATTTCTTAGTGCGGTCATCGATGGTTCCCGCGTCGTGTGCTTTGTTGATAATCGATGTTAGTGTGTCTTTGTATTGGTTCGTTGGATTGGAATCTAGTAATGTGTAGGTTTCAGATTCCCAGATGTGTTCATTCATTTTCGCTTCATACATATTAGAGTTCATGACGACGAGGGCCCCGCCTTTGTCAGCTTTAATGCATTTGATTGACTTGTTGTCGGCGATCTTTCTGAGTGTATTGTTATCTTTCTGTGTAAGGTTCATTGTTCTTGTTTTTTTCTTAAAGTTGATTTTTCCCAAGTCCTGTTTAACCAGTGTCTCGAAGGTGTCAATACTTTTGTGACTAACCGGTGGTAGATATGAGCTTGGTGGACGTAGCCCACAAAGTTGATCTGGCTTTGTGTCTGTAGGTGGTGGAAGCACATTTTCAAAAAAATGACGTAACCTCAATTTTCTTGTCAGCTTAAATGTACTGGTCTCCAATTCAAGTTGGTTAGTGAAAGTGGTTGGAATGAACGATATTCCTTTTTGTAGAAGGTTAGTCTCATATTCAGATAATGCAGTGTCAGAGATATTGATAACTAAGGATTTGTTTTCTTCTTGTCCTTCTTCGAGCCTCTTGTGTTTGGTGCTTCTGATTCTTTTTCTCTTGCTCCGCCTGAGTCGTCGGCTTCTTGTGGGCCTTTCTCTAAAAAAGGACCAGATGTGGTTGCACTCTCGTCAGATTGTGTTCTAGCCTGCTCTTGATTTCTGTTTATCTCAAAAGTTGTCTTTCTTGGTGGTCGGTTGGATACATCACTCCCAGAGGAGGAGGTGTCTGTGTATTGGCTAGCTGGTTTGTTGCGTCGACGTTGGGCGTAAATGTCAGCCCAAGTGTAGACCTCATCCAATTGGTAATCCAATGTGTCACGTCTGAATTTTCTGATTTTCCTATCATTGATATCCTTAGTGTGCTTTTCCAATTGCGTTTTGACATCCTCTAACATTTGTGATAATTCCTCAGATGATTTAAATACTTCAAGTTCTTTTTCAACTTCTTTGATTTCGTTGGTAAGCTCAATTAGGATAATAGATAACTCCTCAATGATAAGTAACATTAAATCTAGACTACATTTGTTTAGGATAGCATTCCATTTGGCTTGAAAATTTTTGGAATTCTTACAAAGAGACGGTTTGAGTGCAATTCTGAGTCCACGGGGAATGCGGAGGGCTTGATGGTATTTCACTAATGTTTTAGCGTGTAATTGCTGGTTAATGCGGCGAGATGACGAAAAAGAACGCATTTACGCTTTAATTCAAGACGACGTATCACAAGAATCCAGCAGTCGCACAAGAGAACAATGTGTCAAACATCTTTTATACCTATCAAAACGCCGCATTAACCAGCAATTACACGCTAAAACATTAGTGAAATACCAGCGCCAAGACGCCCTAGGGTATTCGCTGCGCTCTATAAATCTCAACAAATAAATAAATAAAATAAATCAAGCCCTCCGCATTCCCCGTGGACTCAGAATTGCACTCAAACCGTCTCTTTGTAAGAATTCCAAAAATTTTCAAGCCAAATGGAATGCTATCCTAAACAAATGTAGTCTAGATTTAATGTTACTTATCATTGAGGAGTTATCTATTATCCTAATTGAGCTTACCAACGAAATCAAAGAAGTTGAAAAAGAACTTGAAGTTTTTAAATCATCTGAGGAATTATCACAAATGTTAGAGGATGTCAAAACGCAATTGGAAAAGCACACTAAGGATATCAATGATAGGAAAATCAGAAAATTCAGACGTGACACATTGGATTACCAATTGGATGAGGTCTCCACTTGGGCTGACATTTACGCCCAACGTAAATATTAGCGTACGCTCCGGCGTACGCTAATATTTACATGGCGGACTTCGAGCAAGTTCACATTTACGGCAACCCCGAATGGACCAACAACCTGTTGATGTACGTCAGGTACATTGACGACCTGTTTTTCCTTTGGAAAGGACCCAAAAACCTGCTGGAAAAAGAATTGAACATCTTGAACACAAAGGATCACCGAATTCAAATTACTTGGAACTTGAATGAATCTCAAATCAACTTCCTTGATGTATCCATCACTAGGTCAAACACTGACCTAGAAACGGACCTCTACAGGAAACCCACCGACCGCAATAATACGTTGCATTTTGCAAGTTTCCATCAGCATTCACTTAAACGCCATCTCCCTTTCAGTCAGATGTTGCGCGTTAAACGCATAGTATCCAACCCAGAAGTATGCACACAAAGACTAAATGAAATGAACTTGAGATTTACTGAGAGAGGATACCCATCTGAAATAACAAACGAAGCCATGAACAAAGTATCTTTAATCGAACGTGAAAAGGCCTTAAGAAAGACAATAAAAAATGAGGAAAACAGGATGGTTGTTGTTTCTAAGTATTCCACAATGAGTGGGAGATACAAAAAAATCATACTCGGACATTGGAGAATCCTAGCATCCGAACCGGACTTTAAAGACATGTTTAAGATTCCTCCAATATTTGCATATACGAGAGCGAACAACTTCAAAGAGATTTTGTCCAGAGAAACACCAAGCCACATCACATACAAAGGTACGAGACCATGCTTCAATTGCAATAATTGCAATAACATTATCACAGGCAACAAGCTAAACCATCCAATGAGAGGCACTGAAATTAAAGTGAAAGTCAATGCAACCTGTGATTCATCTAACCTCATATACCTACTCAAGTGTCCTTGTGGAAAAATCTATGTAGGAAAAACAGAGAGAAAAATAAAAGTCCGATTAAATGAACACAAATCCAACATCAGGACCAAACAGACAAAATCCAGCGTGGCCACACACTTCATGGAACATAATCATACTGTGGCACAGTTAAAGTTCATGGTCCTTGAGATCATTGAGAAGAAAGAAGGAAGGGACAACAACAAGTTCCTTCTACAAAGAGAAACTGCCTGGATTTACCGTTTGCAATCTTGCAAACCATTTGGTCTCAATGACCGTATTGAACTGAGTTGCTTTTTATAAGTACCCATTGTGGTACCTAAGGACACATATCTCTTGTGCGCTTTCACCACAACTGTTGTTGTTTATGTTCCCATTTCATCCAAATGTGGTTTATGTTCCCCATTCATCTATTTATATTTTTGCCTATGACATCACTACAACCACTACGTTTAACTGTTTCTGCAGTCACTCATTTCACACCTCTTTCCACTCTTTTTGTCATCTCATTTCATGTTTACTCCTCGGTTTTTCATTTTTCTATTTACTCGTTTTCACCATGCACACTCCATGATGGCCGACTCATTCCACCCCAGATTAGTCCTTTGTTGATTCCGTTTCCTACATACTGCATGAGCGTCCCTCAATCATGTTTACTTCAGCGCTATCCCGTGACACTCAAACACACCAGCTTCGCACGAGCGTCCCTTGTCTATGTTTACTTCAGCATTTACTTCAGCGTTCATCCCGCGATATTCAAACCCACCAGCTTCATCCAGCATACAACACACACGGAGACCGCGTCAGTCCCACTTCCGAACTCTGCATCGGTAAGCGTAAGCTACTGTTATTTGGCCAACCTTGTTCAAAGATTACTTGAACTCACCGCCAATTGGTGTTAACGTTCGTTTATTCTTGCTTTCTCCAGCTCTAAATGATAGCTGTGAAAACACGTGAGCGTTTTCCCTTATCTTTTTTGATCATTTTTCTCTTTACACCCTTTGCCTCATGATTTGCCACGACCCGTCTTTTTCACCTGGGATGCGTCCTTATAATTTACCTGCACCTCATTTACCCCCCTTTAGTCTGTGGTATCAATCCTGTTTTTTTCACTCGGGGTGCGCCCTCATAACATTCTTGCACTATTATTTCCGTTTTCTAGTTTTTGGTATCATTCTCGTATATCACACTGGCACCATCAGTTTCTACATGTTTATTTAGTATTCACTATGATCACTGGGAACTTGCCATTTGACCCTTGTTTTGCATTTAATCGTCAAATTGTGAAGCATTTTGATGCAAATATAGGTCGTTCTTGTTTTCAGAGCTCCTTGAGAAAGGGCAGTTGGCCCGAAATGCATCGGAGCGACTATGCTTTTTGATCTAAATCATGATAAAGCCTGTTGAAGTTGATGAAACTAATCTACATTCATGAAAGGCTAAATGCAACTATGTTTATAGTAAAAATAAAGAAACTTTGAAACACTACGGAGTCAATTCACACTTGATGAACCAGAGGGAGTGCCCAAATACTGGGATGTGCACACAGGCCGTGTGCACACATCATTGAGAGTTATATTGTTGGCGCGAACGGACGGTTACGCCACCAGTTGGAGCACCTCTAAAAATCATAAATTGTAAGAACGAACATAACTTCACTCTAAAAAGCAGTGCATTGCCTATATCATTTTTTATCCACTTTCCTCCGCCCTCAAGGCAATAGCACGCAACTCAAAATGCAATTTGAAACAATTTCAAAATCAACCGAAGCCAGAGCAGACCTCCTGGCATATGGAGATGACGAAAAAGAACGCATTTACGCTTTAATTCAAGACGACGTATCACAAGAATCCAGCAGTCGCACAAGAGAACAATGTGTCAAACATCTTTTATACCTATCAAAACGCCGCATTAACCAGCAATTACACGCTAAAACATTAGTGAAATACCATCAAGCCCTCCGCATTCCCCGTGGACTCAGAATTGCACTCAAACCGTCTCTTTGTAAGAATTCCAAAAATTTTCAAGCCAAATGGAATGCTATCCTAAACAAATGTAGTCTAGATTTAATGTTACTTATCATTGAGGAGTTATCTATTATCCTAATTGAGCTTACCAACGAAATCAAAGAAGTTAAAAAAGAACTTGAAGTATTTAAATCATCTGAGGAATTATCACAAATGTTAGAGGATGTCAAAACGCAATTGGAAAAGCACACTAAGGATATCAATGATAGGAAAATCAGAAAATTCAGACGTGACACATTGGATTACCAATTGGATGAGGTCTACACTTGGGCTGACATTTACGCCCAACGTCGACGTGACAAACCAGCTAGCCAATACACAGACACCTCCTCCTCTGGGAGTGATGTATCCAACCAACCACCAAGAAAGACAACTTTTGAGATAAACAGAAATCAAGAGCAGGCTAGAACACAATCTGACGAGAGTGCAACCACATCTGGTCCTTTTTTAGAGAAAGGCCCACAAGAAGCCGACGACTCAGGCGGAGCAAGAGAAAAAGAATCAGAAGCACCAAACACAAGAGGCTCGAAGAAGGACAAGAAGAAAACAAATCGTTAGTTATCAATATCTCTGACACTGCATTATCTGAATATGAGACTAACCTTCTACAAAAAGGAACATAGTTCATTCCAACCACTTTCACTAACCAACTTGAATTGGAGACCAGTACATTGAAGCTGACAAGAAAATTGAGGTTACGTCATGTTTTTTGAAAATGTGCTTCCACCACCTACAGACACAAAGCCAGATCAACTTTGTGGGCTACGTCCACCAAGCTCATATCTACCACCGGTTAGTCACAAAAGTATTGACACCTTCGAGACACTGGTTAAACAGTACTTGGGAAAAATCAACTTTAAGAAAAAAACAAGAACAATGAACCTTACACAGAAAGATAACAATACACTCAGAAAGATCGCCGACAACAAGTCAATCAAATGCATTAAAGCTGACAAAGGCGGGGCCCTCGTCGTCATGAACTCTAATATGTATGAAGCGAAAATGAATGAACACATCTGGGAATCTGAAACCTACTAAGCATGAGCGCAAAATCCGCTCCGATCGCGGATTTTGCGGATTTTCGGTGAATCCGCGATCCGCGAACTCTCGCGGATTTACCGAAAATCCGCAATCCGCGATCGGAGCGGATTTTGCGGTCAAAAGTTCAAGCGAGCCTAATTAACGATGGCGCCGGCAAGCTGCCAGCGCCATCCTGCAATAGTTACTTAATTAGCTTCAACAGGAAGCTCTAATAGATAAGATACAGCAGGGGCTCGAGCGCCTGCTTTATTTTAACAGTTGGAGCTTCCTGTTGAAGCTAATTAAGTAACTATTGCAGGATGGCGCTGGCAGCTTGCCGGCGCCATCGTAAATTATTTCAACGGTGGTGTCTTCTTGAATAAATATGAAGGGCAGGGTTCATTCGGGCACGACGGTCCTGGCACAAAAAAATAAACCTCAACAGGAAACACTTGCAGATATCAATAAAGCATGTGCCCTAGTTGAAGCTTAAATTCAGTGACTCATTCATCAGCCCAAAAATTAATCTGCTGCTCTGATCGGTCTCTGCCCTTTTATACACACAAGAGGCATGCTCGCATGGACGCCCCGTCCGTTTGGCCCCGCCCACACACTCGAGGTGTGCACCGTCTTCCCGCCATTTACCCACTATGATGGACATTTCATTCAAGGGACCCCTGCGCACTTCGGCGCGATTGCATAGTAACACACACTTGGTCGCTGGAACTAGTTGAAGCGCAAATGCAGTGACTCATTAATCAGCCCAAAAAAAATCGTGAGCGTTGGGAGGCTGGGCAGATGTGCCTTCTTCCCAAATATATCATCGAAATTCCGCTGTGATGCTGCTCTGATCGGTCTCTGACCTTTTAGACACACAAGAGGCATGTGCGCTCGTGTGGAAGCCCCGTCCGTTTGGCCCCGCCCACACACTCGATGAAGCCCCGCCCCCAAATCCGCAAATCCGCTAAATCCGCGGATTTTGCGGATCCACGATCCGTGGATCCGCTAAATCCGCGAATCGTGGATCCGCAAAATCCGCCCATGCTTAAAACCTACACATTACTAGATTCCAATCCAACGAACCAATACAAAGACACACTAACATCGATTATCAACAAAGCACACGACGCGGGAACCATCGATGACCGCACTAAGAAATTCCTATTGGTTGAATTTCCAAGAAGCCCTACCATAACCTTACTCCCGAAGATACACAAAAACTTAACGGATCCCCCAATGCGGCCGATCGTATCTACCAAGGGTTCACTTCATGAACCCGTAGGCAAATTCCTTGACCGTTACCTTCAACCGTTTGTGAAAGAACTCAACAGTTATGTAAAAGATACGACTGAATTTTTGCGTAAGCTATCCGAAGTGGAAATCAATGAGAATGACAACCTAATATTCTGTACTGCTGATGTGAACAGCTTATACACATCAATCCCACATGGTGGAGGAATTGAAGCTATCGAAAGAACTTTGCTACACAGTGATATTCCTGAACCCATGCAAATCCTTCTGATGGAGCTTATGATCTTTACTCTTTATCATAGTTATTTTAACCATAATGACAAATGGTTCCAACAGCTATCTGGTATGTCCATGGGCAATTGCGCCGCTCCGGCGTACGCTAATATTTACATGGCGGACTTCGAGCAAGTTCACATTTACGGCAACCCCGAATGGACCAACAACCTGTTGATGTACGTCAGGTACATTGACGACCTGTTTTTCCTTTGGAAAGGACCCAAAAACCTGCTGGAAAAAGAATTGAACATCTTGAACACAAAGGATCACCGAATTCAAATTACTTGGAACTTGAATGAATCTCAAATCAACTTCCTTGATGTATCCATCACTAGGTCAAACACTGACCTAGAAACGGACCTCTACAGGAAACCCACCGACCGCAATAATACGTTGCATTTTGCAAGTTTCCATCAGCATTCACTTAAACGCCATCTCCCTTTCAGTCAGATGTTGCGCGTTAAACGCATAGTATCCAACCCAGAAGTATGCACACAAAGACTAAATGAAATGAACTTGAGATTTACTGAGAGAGGATACCCATCTGAAATAACAAACGAAGCCATGAACAAAGTATCTTTAATCGAACGTGAAAAGGCCTTAAGAAAGACAATAAAAAATGAGGAAAACAGGATGGTTGTTGTTTCTAAGTATTCCACAATGAGTGGGAGATACAAAAAAATCATACTCGGACATTGGAGAATCCTAGCATCCGAACCGGACTTTAAAGACATGTTTAAGAATCCTCCAATATTTGCATATACGAGAGCGAACAACTTCAAAGAGATTTTGTCCAGAGAAACACCAAGCCACATCACATACAAAGGTACAAGACCATGCTTCAATTGCAATAATTGCAATAACATTATCACAGGCAACAAGCTAAACCATCCAATGAGAGGCACTGAAATTAAAGTGAAAGTCAATGCAACCTGTGATTCATCTAACCTCATATACCTACTCAAGTGTCCTTGTGGAAAAATCTATGTAGGAAAAACAGAGAGAAAAATAAAAGTCCGATTAAATGAACACAAATCCAACATCAGGACCAAACAGACAAAATCCAGCGTGGCCACACACTTCATGGAACATAATCATACTGTGGCACAGTTAAAGTTCATGGTCCTTGAGATCATTGAGAAGAAAGAAGGAAGGGACAACAACAAGTTCCTTCTACAAAGAGAAACTGCCTGGATTTACCGTTTGCAATCTTGCAAACCATTTGGTCTCAATGACCGTATTGAACTGAGTTGCTTTTTATAAGTACCCATTGTGGTACCTAAGGACACATATCTCTTGTGCGCTTTCACCACAACTGTTGTTGTTTATGTTCCCATTTCATCCAAATGTGGTTTATGTTCCCCATTCATCTATTTATATTTTTGCCTATGACATCACTACAACCACTACGTTTCACTGTTTCTGCAGTCACTCATTTCACACCTCTTTCCACTCTTTTTGTCATCTCATTTCATGTTTACTCCTCGGTTTTTCATTTTTCTATTTACTCGTTTTCACCATGCACACTCCATGATGGCCGACTCATTCCACCCCAGATTAGTCCTTTGTTGATTCCGTTTCCTACATACTGCATGAGCGTCCCTCAATCATGTTTACTTCAGCGCTATCCCGTGACACTCAAACACACCAGCTTCGCACGAGCGTCCCTTGTCTATGTTTACTTCAGCATTTACTTCAGCGTTCATCCCGCGATATTCAAACCCACCAGCTTCATCCAGCATACAACACACACGGAGACCGCGTCAGTCCCACTTCAGAACTCTGCATCGGTAAGCGTAAGCTACTGTTATTTAGCCAACCTTGTTCAAAGATTACTTGAACTCACCGCCAATTGGTGTTAACGTTCGTTTATTCTTGCTTTCTCCAGCTCTAAATGATAGCTGTGAAAACACGTGAGCGTTTTCCCTTATCTTTTTTGATCATTTTTCTCTTTACACCCTTTGCCTCATGATTTGCCACGACCCGTCTTTTTCACCTGGGATGCGTCCTTATATTTTACCTGCACCTCATTTACCCCCCTTTAGTCTGTGGTATCAATCCTGTTTTTTTCACTCGGGGTGCGCCCTCATAACATTCTTGCACTATTATTTCCGTTTTTTAGTTTTTGGTATCATTCTCGTATATCACACTGGCACCATCAGTTTCTACATGTTTATTTAGTATTCACTATGATCACTGGGAACTTGCCATTTGACCCTTGTTTTGCATTTAATCGTCAAATTGTGAAGCATTTTGATGCAAATATAGGTCGTTCTTGTTTTCAGAGCCCCTTGAGAAAGGGCAGTTGGCCCGAAATGCATCGGAGCGACTATGCTTTTTGATCTAAATCATGATAAAGCCTGTTGAAGTTGATGAAACTAATCTACATTCATGAAAGGCTAAATGCAACTATGTTTATAGTAAAAATAAAAAAACTTTGAAACACTACGGAGTCAATTCACACTTGATGAACCAGAGGGAGTGCCCAAATACTGGGATGTGCACACAGGCCGTGTGCACACATCATTGAGAGTTATATTGTTGGCGCAAACGGACGGTTACGCCACCAGTTGGAGCACCTCTAAAAATCATAAATTGTAAGAACGAACATAACTTCACTCTAAAAAGCAGTGCATTGCCTATATCATTTTTTATCCACTTTCCTCCGCCCTCAAGGCAATAGCACGCAACTCAAAATGCAATTTGAAACAATTTCAAAATCAACCGAAGCCAGAGCAGACCTCCTGGCATATGGAGATGACGAAAAAGAACGCATTTACGCTTTAATTCAAGACGACGTATCACAAGAATCCAGCAGTCGCACAAGAGAACAATGTGTCAAACATCTTTTATACGTATCAAAACGCCGCATTAACCAGCAATTACACGCTAAAACATTAGTGAAATACCATCAAGCCCTCCGCATTCCCCGTGGACTCAGAATTGCACTCAAACCGTCTCTTTGTAAGAATTCCAAAAATTTTCAAGCCAAATGGAATGCTATTCTAAACAAATGTAGTCTAGATTTAATGTTACTTATCATTGAGGAGTTATCTATTATCCTAATTGAGCTTACCAACGAAATCAAAGAAGTTGAAAAAGAACTTGAAGTATTTAAATCATCTGAGGAATTATCACAAATGTTAGAGGATGTCAAAACGCAATTGGAAAAGCACACTAAGGATATCAATGATAGGAAAATCAGAAAATTCAGACGTGACACATTGGATTACCAATTGGATGAGGTCTACACTTGGGCTGACATTTACGCCCAACGTCGACGTAACAAACCAGCTAGCCAATACACAGACACCTCCTCCTCTGGGAGTGATGTATCCAACCGACCACCAAGAAAGACAACTTTTGAGATAAACAGAAATCAAGAGCAGGCTAGAACACAATCTGACGAGAGTGCAACCACATCTGGTCCTTTTTTAGAGAAAGGCCCACAAGAAGCCGACGACTCAGGCGGAGCAAGAGAAAAAGAATCAGAAGCACCAAACACAAGAGGCTCGAAGAAGGACAAGAAGAAAACAAATCGTTAGTTATCAATATCTCTGACACTGCATTATCTGAATATGAGACTAACCTTCTACAAAAAGGAACATAGTTCATTCCAACCACTTTCACTAACCAACTTGAATTGGAGACCAGTACATTTAAGCTGACAAGAAAATTGAGGTTATGTCATTTTTTTGAAAATGTGCTTCCACCACCTACAGACACAAAGCCAGATCAACTTTGTGGGCTACGTCCACCAAGCTCATATCTACCACCGGTTAGTCACAAAAGTATTGACACCTTCAAGACACTGGTTAAACAGGACTTGGGAAAAATCAACTTTAAGAAAAAAACAAGAACAATGAACCTTACACAGAAAGATAACAATACACTCAGAAAGATCGCCGACAACAAGTCAATCAAATGCATTAAAGCTGACAAAGGCGGGGCCCTCATCGTCATGAACTCTAATATGTATGAAGCGAAAATGAATGAACACATCTGGGAATCTGAAACCTACACATTACTAGATTCCAATCCAACGAACCAATACAAAGACACATTAACATCGATTATCAACAAAGCACACGACGCGGGAACCATCGATGACCGCACTAAGAAATTCCTATTGGTTGAATTTCCAAGAAGCCCTACCATAACCTTACTCCCGAAGATACACAAAAACTTAACGGATCCCCCAATGCGGCCGATCGTATCTACCAAGGGTTCACTTCATGAACCCGTAGGCAAATTCCTTGACCGTTACCTTCAACCGTTTGTGAAAGAACTCAACAGTTATGTAAAAGATACGACTGAATTTTTGCGTAAGCTATCCGAAGTGGAAATCAATGAGAATGACAACCTAATATTCTGTACTGCTGATGTGAACAGCTTATACACATCAATCCCACATGGTGGAGGAATTGAAGCTATCAAAAGAACTTTGCTACACAGTGATATTCCTGAACCCATGCAAATCCTTCTGATGGAGCTTATGATCTTTACTCTTTATCATAGTTATTTTAACCATAATGACAAATGGTTCCAACAGCTATCTGGTATGTCCATGGGCAATTGCGCCGCTCCGGCGTACGCTAATATTTACATGGCGGACTTCGAGCAAGTTCACATTTACGGCAACCCCGAATGGACCAACAACCTGTTGATGTACGTCAGGTACATTGACGACCTGTTTTTCCTTTGGAAAGGAGCCAAAAACCTGCTGGAAAAAGAATTTAATATCTTGAACACAAAGGATCACCGAATTCAAATTACTTGGAACTTGAATGAATCTCAAATCAACTTCCTTGATGTATCCATCACTAGGTCAAACACTGACCTAGAAACGGACCTCTACAGGAAACCCACCGGCCGCAATAATACGTTGCATTTTGCAAGTTTCCCTCAGCATTCACTTAAACGCCATCTCCCTTTCAGTCAGATGTTGCGCGTTAAACGCATAGTATCCAACCCAGAAGTATGCACACAAAGACTAAATGAAATGAACTTGAGATTTACTGAGAGAGGATACCCATCTGAAATAACAAACGAAGCCATGAACAAAGTATCTTTAATCGAACGTGAAAAGGCCTTAAGAAAGACAATAAAAAATTAGGAAAACAGGATGGTTGTTGTTTCTAAGTATTCCACAATGAGTGGGAGATACAAAAAAATCATACTCGGACATTGGAGAATCCTAGCATCCGAACCGGACTTTAAAGACATGTTTAAGAATCCTCCAATATTTGCATATACGAGAGCGAACAACTTCAAAGAGATTTTGTCCAGAGAAACACCAAGCCACATCACATACAAAGGTACGAGACCATGCTTCAATTGCAATAATTGCAATAACATTATCACAGGCAACAAGCTAAACCATCCAATGAGAGGCACTGAAATTAAAGTGAAAGTCAATGCAACCTGTGATTCATCTAACCTCATATACCTACTCAAGTGTCCTTGTGGAAAAATCTATGTAGGAAAAACAGAGAGAAAAATAAAAGTCCGATTAAATGAACACAAATCCAACATCAGGACCAAACAGACAAAATCCAGCGTGGCCACACACTTCATGGAACATAATCATACTGTGGCACAGTTAAAGTTCATGGTCCTTGAGATCATTGAGAAGAAAGAAGGAAGGGACAACAACAAGTTCCTTCTACAAAGAGAAACTGCCTGGATTTGAAATGAAATGAAATGAAAATTAGGCTTATATAGCGCTGCAGTTGCCCTGAGGCGTCCAGGCGCTGGAGCAATCTTGCAAACCATTTGGTCTCAATGACCGTATTGAACTGAGTTGCTTTTTATAAGTACCCATTGTGGTACCTAAGGACACATATCTCTTGTGCGCTTTCACCACAACTGTTGTTGTTTATGTTCCCATTTCATCCAAATGTGGTTTATGTTCCCCATTCATCTATTTATATTTTTGCCTATGACATCACTACAACCACTACGTTTAACTGTTTCTGCAGTCACTCATTTCACACCTCTTTCCACTCTTTTTGTCATCTCATTTCATGTTTACTCCTCGGTTTTTCATTTTTCTATTTACTCGTTTTCACCATGCACACTCCATGATGGCCGACTCATTCCACCCCAGATTAGTCCTTTGTTGATTCCGTTTCCTACATACTGCATGAGCGTCCCTCAATCATGTTTACTTCAGCGCTATCCCGTGACACTCAAACACACCAGCTTCGCAGGAGCGTCCCTTGTCTATGTTTACTTCAGCATTTACTTCAGCGTTCATCCCGCGATATTCAAACCCACCAGCTTCATCCAGCATACAACACACACGGAGACCGCGTCAGTCCCACTTCAGAACTCTGCATCGGTAAGCGTAAGCTACTGTTATTTGGCCAACCTTGTTCAAAGATTACTTGAACTCACCGCCAATTGGTGTTAACGTTAGTTTATTCTTGCTTTCTCCAGCTCTAAATGATAGCTGTGAAAACACGTGAGCGTTTTCCCTTATCTTTTTTGATCATTTTTCTCTTTACACCCTTTGCCTCATGATTTGCCACGACCCGTCTTTTTCACCTGGGATGCGTCCTTATAATTTACCTGCACCTCATTTACCCCCCTTTAGTCTGTGGTATCAATCCTGTTTTTTTCACTCGGGGTGCGCCCTCATAACATTCTTGCACTATTATTTCCGTTTTTTAGTTTTTGGTATCATTCTCGTATATCACACTGGCACCATCAGTTTCTACATGTTTATTTAGTATTCACTATGATCACTGGGAACTTGCCATTTGACCCTTGTTTTGCATTTAATCGTCAAATTGTGAAGCATTTTGATGCAAATATAGGTCGTTCTTGTTTTCAGAGCTCCTTGAGAAAGGGCAGTTGGCCCGAAATGCATCGGAGCGACTATGCTTTTTGATCTAAATCATGATAAAGCCTGTTGAAGTTGATGAAACTAATCTACATTCATGAAAGGCTAAATGCAACTATGTTTATAGTAAAAATAAAGAAACTTTGAAACACTACGGAGTCAATTCACACTTGATGAACCAGAGGGAGTGCCCAAATACTGGGATGTGCACACAGGCCGTGTGCACACATCATTGAGAGTTATATTGTTGGCGCAAACGGACGGTTACGCCACCAGTTGGAGCACCTCTAAAAATCATAAATTGTAAGAACGAACATAACTTCACTCTAAAAAGCAGTGCATTGCCTATATCATTTTTTATCCACTTTCCTCCGCCCTCAAGGCAATAGCACGCAACTCAAAATGCAATTTGAAACAATTTCAAAATCAACCGAAGCCAGAGCAGACCTCCTGGCATATGGAGATGACGAAAAAGAACGCATTTACGCTTTAATTCAAGACGACGTATCACAAGAATCCAGCAGTCGCACAAGAGAACAATGTGTCAAACATCTTTTATACCTATCAAAACGCCGCATTAACCAGCAATTACACGCTAAAACATTAGTGAAATACCATCAAGCCCTCCGCATTCCCCGTGGACTCAGAATTGCACTCAAACCGTCTCTTTGTAAGAATTCCAAAAATTTTCAAGCCAAATGGAATGCTATCCTAAACAAATGTAGTCTAGATTTAATGTTACTTATCATTGAGGAGTTATCTATTATCCTAATTGAGCTTACCAACGAAATCAAAGAAGTTGAAAAAGAACTTGAAGTATTTAAATCATCTGAGGAATTATCACAAATGTTAGAGGATGTCAAAACGCAATTGGAAAAGCACACTAAGGATATCAATGATAGGAAAATCAGAAAATTCAGACGTGACACATTGGATTACCAATTGGTTGAGGTCTACACTTGGGCTGACATTTACGCCCAACGTCGACGTAACAAACCAGCTAGCCAATACACAGACACCTCCTCCTCTGGGAGTGATGTATCCAACCGACCACCAAGAAAGACAACTTTTGAGATAAACAGAAATCAAGAGCAGGCTAGAACACAATCTGACGAGAGTGCAACCACATCTGGTCCTTTTTTAGAGAAAGGCCCACAAGAAGCCGACGACTCAGGCGGAGCAAGAGAAAAAGAATCAGAAGCACCAAACACAAGAGGCTCGAAGAAGGACAAGAAGAAAACAAATCGTTAGTTATCAATATCTCTGACACTGCATTATCTGAATATGAGACTAACCTTCTACAAAAAGGAACATAGTTCATTCCAACCACTTTCACTAACCAACTTGAATTGGAGACCAGTACATTTAAGCTGACAAGAAAATTGAGGTTACGTCATTTTTTTGAAAATGTGCTTCCACCACCTACAGACACAAAGCCAGATCAACTTTGTGGGCTACGTCCACCAAGCTCATATCTACCACCGGTTAGTCACAAAAGTATTGACACCTTCGAGACACTGGTTAAACAGGACTTGGGAAAAATCAACTTTAAGAAAAAAACAAGAACAATGAACCTTACACAGAAAGATAACAATACACTCAGAAAGATCGCCGACAACAAGTCAATCAAATGCATTAAAGCTGACAAAGGCGGGGCCCTCGTCGTCATGAACTCTAATATGTATGAAGCGAAAATGAATGAACACATCTGGGAATCTGAAACCTACACATTACTAGATTCCAATCCAACGAACCAATGCAAAGACACACTAACATCGATTATCAACAAAGCACACGACGCGGGAACCATCGATGACCGCACAAAGAAATTCCTATAGGTTGAATTTCCAAGAAGCCCTACCATAACCTTACTCCCGAAGATACACAAAAACTTAACGGATCCCCCAATGCGGCCGATCGTATCTACCAAGGGTTCACTTCATGAACCCGTAGGCAAATTCCTTGACCGTTACCTTCAACCGTTTGTGAAAGAACTCAACAGTTATGTAAAAGATACGACTGAATTTTTGCGTAAGCTATCCGAAGTGGAAATCAATGAGAATGACAACCTAATATTCTGTACTGCTGATGTGAACAGCTTATACACATCAATCCCACATGGTGGAGGAATTGAAGCTATCGAAAGAACTTTGCTACACAGTGATATTCCTGAACCCATGCAAATCCTTCTGATGGAGCTTATGATCTTTACTCTTTATCATAGTTATTTTAACCATAATGACAAATGGTTCCAACAGCTATCTGGTATGTCCATGGGCAATTGCGCCGCTCCGGCGTACGCTAATATTTACATGGCGGACTTCGAGCAAGTTCACATTTACGGCAACCCCGAATGGACCAACAACCTGTTGATGTACGTCAGGTACATTGACGACCTGTTTTTCCTTTGGAAAGGACCCAAAAACCTGCTGGAAAAAGAATTGAACATCTTGAACACAAAGGATCACCGAATTCAAATTACTTGGAACTTGAATGAATCTCAAATCAACTTCCTTGATGTATCCATCACTAGGTCAAACACTGACCTAGAAACGGACCTCTACAGGAAACCCACCGACCGCAATAATACGTTGCATTTTGCAAGTTTCCATCAGCATTCACTTAAACGCCATCTCCCTTTCAGTCAGATGTTGCGCGTTAAATGCATAGTATCCAACCCAGAAGTATGCACACAAAGACTAAATGAAATGAACTTGAGATTTACTGAGAGAGGATACCCATCTGAAATAACAAACGAAGCCATGAACAAAGTATCTTTAATCGAACGTGAAAAGGCCTTAAGAAACACAATAAAAAATGAGGAAAACAGGATGGTTGTTGTTTCTAAGTATTCCACAATGAGTGGGAGATACAAAAAAATCATACTCGGACATTGGAGAATCCTAGCATCCGAACCGGACTTTAAAGACATGTTTAAGAATCCTCCAATATTTGCATATACGAGAGCGAACAACTTCAAAGAGATTTTGTCCAGAGAAACACCAAGCCACATCACATACAAAGGTACGAGACCATGCTTCAATTGCAATAATTGCAATAACATTATCACAGGCAACAAGCTAAACCATCCAATGAGAGGCACTGAAATTAAAGTGAAAGTCAATGCAACCTGTGATTCATCTAACCTCATATACCTACTCAAGTGTCCTTGTGGAAAAATCTATGTAGGAAAAACAGAGAGAAAAATAAAAGTCCGATTAAATGAACACAAATCCAACATCAGGACCAAACAGACAAAATCCAGCGTGGCCACACACTTCATGGAACATAATCATACTGTGGCACAGTTAAAGTTCATGGTCCTTGAGATCATTGAGAAGAAAGAAGGAAGGGACAACAACAAGTTCCTTCTACAAAGAGAAACTGCCTGGATTTACCGTTTGCAATCTTGCAAACCATTTGGTCTCAATGACCGTATTGAACTGAGTTGCTTTTTATAAGTACCCATTGTGGTACCTAAGGACACATATCTCTTGTGCGCTTTCACCACAACTGTTGTTGTTTATGTTCCCATTTCATCCAAATGTGGTTTATGTTCCCCATTCATCTATTTATATTTTTGCCTATGACATCACTACAACCACTACGTTTAACTGTTTCTGCAGTCACTCATTTCACACCTCTTTCCACTCTTTTTGTCATCTCATTTCATGTTTACTCCTCGGTTTTTCATTTTTCTATTTACTCGTTTTCACCATGCACACTCCATGATGGCCGACTCATTCCACCCCAGATTAGTCCTTTGTTGATTCCGTTTCCTACATACTGCATGAGCGTCCCTCAATCATGTTTACTTCAGCGCTATCCCGTGACACTCAAACACACCAGCTTCGCACGAGCGTCCCTTGTCTATGTTTACTTCAGCATTTACTTCAGCGTTCATCCCGCGATATTCAAACCCACCAGCTTCATCCAGCATACAACACACACGGAGACCGCGTCAGTCCCACTTCAGAACTCTGCATCGGTAAGCGTAAGCTACTGTTATTTGGCCAACCTTGTTCAAAGATTACTTGAACTCACCGCCAATTGGTGTTAACGTTCGTTTATTCTTGCTTTCTCCAGCTCTAAATGATAGCTGTGAAAACACGTGAGCGTTTTCCCTTATCTTTTTTGATCATTTTTCTCTTTACACCCTTTGCCTCATGATTTGCCACGACCCGTCTTTTTCACCTGGGATGCGTCCTTATAATTTACCTGCACCTCATTTACCCCCCTTTAGTCTGTGGTATCAATCCTGTTTTTTTCACTCGGGGTGCGCCCTCATAACATTCTTGCACTATTATTTCCGTTTTTTAGTTTTTGGTATCATTCTCGTATATCACACTGGCACCATCAGTTTCTACATGTTTATTTAGTATTCACTATGATGACTGGGAACTTGCCATTTGACCCTTGTTTTGCATTTAATCGTCAAATTGTGAAGCATTTTGATGCAAATATAAGTCGTTCTTGTTTTCAGAGCTCCTTGAGAAAGGGCAGTTGGCCCGAAATGCATCGGAGCGACTATGCTTTTTGATCTAAATCATGATAAAGCCTGTTGAAGTTGATGAATCTAATCTACATTCATGAAAGGCTAAATGCAACTATGTTTATAGTAAAAATAAAGAAACTTTGAAACACTACGGAGTCAATTCACACTTGATGAACCAGAGGGAGTGCCCAAATATTGGGATGTGCACACAGGCCGTGTGCACACATCATTGAAAGTTAAATTGCTCATGGAGGAGAAGATGGGGTTGAGCATGTGTCCTGCTGAGTTGGTTTGGGAGATGACCAGTTGTTTGAGTATGACGGTGCAAGGTTCTCCAGTAGGGACAGATGTTTTTGTCATTGGAGTTGTCCAGATGAAAGTTGAGGTCCCTGAGGAGGATGTAGTCTGTGAAGGCGAGATCGTGGGGTGCAATGTAGTCGATCATGGAATTGATGAAGTTTGGACGGAATCCGGGGGTTCTGTAGATGAGGGTGCCATGGAGGGTGGGGTTCGGGTTGGTCTGGACCTGGAAGTGGAGGTGCTCCATGTTGGCTGAGAGGTCGTCTGTGGGTGGTGAGGCGGAGGATGCTTTTGTGTACAATGACGATGACTCTGCCGGTTTGTTGACATGGTCTTTGTGGCCAGTTGAGGTCCCTGAGGAGGATGTAGTCTGTGGAGGCGAGATCGTGGGGTGCAATGTAGTCGATCATGGAATTAATGAAGTTTGGGCGGAATCCGGGGGTTCTGTAGATGAGGGTGCCATGGAGGGTGGTGTTCGGGTTGGTCTGGACCTGGAAGTGGAGGTGCTCCTTGTTGGATGAGAGGTTGTCTGTGTGGGTGGTGAGGCAGAGGGTGATTTTGTGTACGATGATGATGCCTCCCCGGTTTGTTGATGTGGTCCTTGTGGCCATTTGGGATAGCAGGGTCAATGTCCAGGGTGGATGTGGGGTTCATCCAGGTTTCCATGAGGAAAGTGATGTCATGGTCAACAGCATCAAGCAGGCACCAGATCTCAATGAGATGTCTATGTAGGGAGCATGTGTTAAGGAAGATGTAGCTGAAGTGGCCGGGTCTAGGTTTTGTCAGTCATGCAGTGGGGGGCTGGTGTGCGGTGGCAGGTGAGTGTGTAGCTACAGTTCTAGCAGGAAAAAGGGTCTTGGGTGTCCATCAGGGATGCCCAGTAGCAGGCAGTGTGGGGACCGGAGCAGTGGATGGTCCGATAAACTGGGTATGTTGCGCTGGGCACGGTCCACACACAGACGGGCACAGATGGGTTTGCCTTTGCCACTCCAGTGGTGCATCCGCACGTTTGCTGCAGGACCATGCAGCAGCTGCCATTATTAGTGTGAGGAGGAAGTCTGGACAGCTGAAAGGCATGAAAGTGGGAGGTGGTGCAGGAGGGGGCGGCCGCAAGGGGTGTGCAGCGGCATGAGGGGGAAAGGCGCAAAAAAAGGCAGGAGAGCAGAAGCAGAAAAAGAGCAGAAAATGTGAAAAGAGTAAAACGTTAAAAAGAGAAGGAAAAAGGAGTAACTAGATCAGAAGGCAAAGAGACAGAAGGCACAGCAGTGGCAGAACAGAGAAGCAACCCACTGGACCACCAGCGGTGAAGCACAGGCAGGTGCCTGCGGGTGGAGGAGGACCTTGAACTCTGAGCAGCAGCTACTTCAAAGGATCTCCGTGGAAGGTGAAGCACGTCACTGTCCTGTGGAGGCCCATTGTTGTTTTCATTTATGTAAGCATGAGCATGTTGCAGGCTGCTGTCTGCTCTGTGCACTTTATAATAGCAATGCATTTTGCTTCGTGCCAAGTCGTACTTTCACACAGAACTTACTGTTGTTCTTGGGCCTAGAACTCTGACCAGCAAGGGTCAGGGGAAGGAGCTTCTTTGGCGTAGCTGCGTGGGAGGTGAAACACTTCACTTGTATGGTATAGGCATTGTCGTGTTCCTCATTTAAAGCTATATCCAACACTGAATGTGTCCTGTGGAAACTAGGGGGCATATTATCAACAACAGGCGATACAATTATCGCCGCTTTATCTGCAGGAAACTGCCGCTAAAGCGGGGATAATAGGCTTGATAATATGCCCTTGTGAATTCCCATAGAAGCCCAGGTTCTGGTGTTAACCTGGGCAGCTATGGGAATTCACAAGGACATATTATCAATCCCATTATCGCCGCTTTAGCGGCAGTTTCCTGCCGATAAAAGCGGTGATAATGTATCGCCCTTTCTTGATAATATGGCCCTATATCTTGATGAAAACTCCTTTAGTTCGATTTAAATGATTTGTTTCCACCTGGGTTTGACCGGCATAAGCTTTCGAGCTTATTGCCAGATCATTTGTTATTTTTTTCAATTGTTTAGTAACACTGAAAATACATTGAAAAAAAGTTCTTTGGCGGGAGCTCTCAAGATATAACAAAGGGATTTATATATTTGGGATTGCTTACAATCATAGATTGCGTCAGATGGCTTTAAATAGTGATTAGGTGCTATCCTGCTTAACTAGCAGTGGTCTAAAATGCTGCTTAAAAAAGAAAGCAAAACACTAGCTTTCACCGTGACTTGCAACATAGTCTAAGGATAAAAAGAGTTGTATGTTTGTATTGTATGATGTGGTAAGATGCAATTTTATTTAAAGGTCAATTGACGTTCTTTTGTACCAAGATTTTTTATTAAAGTTATGTTCAATCAAATTCCGTTTGGTGAAAATGTGTGATTAAGAAAGATATGTCAACCCGTCATCCTTGTGTCAATATTGTGGAGCCGTGAAACAGGATTTTTAATCATGTTTTACATTTTTGTCTGAGTCTCTTGTACTTGCAGCGAAAAATGTTATAGTCTGCAATTTCCAAGCCCTTTATAGTAACACCTGAAGAAGCACTTTATTTTTTGTCAAATCCACCTTCTGTGGACGTATGTTATTGTTTAATGAGGGTTTTTGGAACTCTTATTGTAGTAAGCTGATTTATCCTCCTATCTTTGTATCCTTTTGTATTTACAATGTATATTGAAAGATGTACTATGCGTTTATTGTTTTAGTTCTTTGAACCTCTTTTTGAACTATCTTTTTTGTGTTTTATTTATATACTACTGTCTGTCGTGACTTTCTCCGTCGATGCACTTTAAAGTTTAAATATATGTAATGTAAATGCAAAATATTTATAGCGAACGGACCAGTGTTCTTTCAAGCTTCTTGCAGGCCTTGGGCTTTAAACAACCAGCTGGTATGCTTTTCTTCTTCAAACTGTTCATGGTTTTAACTGGGCCCTCACTGGTCCCTTGTTATGTCACCGTGGACATGAAAGGCCTCTTTCTTGCAGCAGCTGAAAAGCATAGACAGCGAGTAGCCTCCTGTATTGCTCTATGGCAGCAAATTTCCCTTTCTAGTTTTTATGCACATTAAAGGGAAATATGGTACTAACTGGCACAAAGGAAGTCAACGTTTTGCTTTGCATTACTGTAACCCGAAGACATAGCTGCGACAAACAAGTCTTACTAAAACAAAATAAAAAGACAAAGAATAGAAAGAATAAAGCATTGTCCCTACAAAGTATAGTATAGGTCAACTAGCCTACCACCCAAGTAACTGCATTTCTTTCACTTGGATGTCCATATGCTATCAGGCTTGATACAGTTCCTCAGATTGTAAGAGATCCAATGGCTGAAGTGGATTGCCCCATTCAGTATACTGTGATGGGAGGAAATAAAATGTAAATGCTAGCTGAACAGTTAAATGGATGAATTTGTCTGACCCACAGCCCCTCAATGTATGCACATATTTGTATGTACAATTTATATATTATATGAGACAGGAGCGACAGTTAAAGCTGCATTACATATGGTCCGGGATGCCCGCCACCCCTTCCACCATCAAAACCCAATGGTAGGAGACAGACACAGTGCGGAGCTTTTGGAAGGCAGGGGGGCCTCACGACCCCCCCGGCCGTATTTATTAAAATATGAAACAAAATGTAAAACTTTAAATAAAACAAAACCAGAGGAGGGAGGTAGAGCTAATCATTGGATTTAGGCTCCACTTGGTAGTTAAATAAACAGAGAAAATCCAACATTCAAAGGGAAGGGGGGGAGGGGGGACGGGAGAGTGATCAATGAGTATTGAAACACTCAGTGTTTGTGAAAATACCCCTCACACACCAAAAGGCCCCTTGGTGTCATGCTTCATCATCGGGGTCTTCGCACCCCTCTATCGGGATGCGGCGTGCTTCGACCTACGGCTACGCGGGAGCACTTAAGGTATTGGCTATGTGTGGTGTACAGTGTGTGGGGTATGTATTTAAGTGAGTAGGGGGTGTAGTGAAAAATGTTAAAAAGTACCTGGCACTAGAGTATTAAAGAAAAACAATTTTATTCTGAACTCTGGCTGGTACTGTTAAAAGAAAGTGCAAGGCGAGGTCAAGTCTGTTATATTAATGAACAGGACCTCTGATGTGCTTTGGTGTCGACATGTTTCGGAGGCAAGCTCCTTCTTCAGGACAGGGGCACACACTCCCTTCCCTACTCACGTCTTCTATTACAAAAAAAGTGTGTATTTACAAAAAAGTGAATTTTTATAGGAATAGGCTAAGTGTGCCTACAGCGGTCTGCTACAAGCTCAATGACCTGTAGAAAGACAAAAATAACACCTAATGGTTACCCATGTAGCGGGTAGTTCATGCAGGTGCAGTCACCTGGAACCTCACCATTTGCTTTATAATAAGCCTGTTGAAAAAAAGGGGACTCACAATACATACAACATAAAACACATAAAAACTAGGATTTACTGTAAATTGTGTTCCTACTTGTGAAGCTTGGTTGTAGGCTTCATGAGCAAACTAGGAACGTCGGGGTGCTGCTCCAATGGCTATCTGTAGTGGAGAATGATGCAGCTTTTATAATTCAATCTCTCACACTTACTTATGTAGGTGAGTGCAGATGGTCTTAAGGATTTTAGTTCCTCCGTGCTATACTCACAAGATCAGGACGCTCTGGTCGCCGCCTTACCCCTCACGCTGCTCCGCTGGTGTGGAGTCAGGTAATGGTCATGGTTATTTATACCCCGTTTTACTAATTGATCGGAAGCGAAAGTGTTTCCATGTATGGGTATTCCGCTTACCCACCATACAGGGCATTCGTATGTAATAGACGCGTTAGCACGGGATCAGCGTCTGCTTGTACTGGTGATTGATTCTGAGCGTGCGCATCAGATTGCCGCTGTTCCTATGTGCACGCGTATTAAAGAATGATGTGTCTGTTCTTTAGCGCGTGCGCATTGTGTACCTGCGCGTCATGCTCCATGTCTTCAGCACGCGTGTGTTAATTGTGTATCAATGTAACTACTGCGCGAGTGATGAAGTACAATAAATAAACAGCCACGGCTTAGTTCGGGGAAATAGAGTTATCGGCTTTTCACAGATTGCTTTCATATTTGATAAGTTACTCGACCTGGCCAGGTCGATCATTTGGAGTGAGCACTAATCAGTGTGACAGTCTAGATATTGTACAGCTAGGGTCTTCTTTTTGCATATTACTATCCACATTACGCTGACAGTTGACTCCATGGGACATCATCGTTCAGCCCATTTAGATGGGTACCCAAACGGAACACCCACCATTGTTCCTTTTGAAAAAGACCAACATCTGAGGGTAATTGTTCAATGACAGTCCATTTTAAGTCGTTGACGCAGTGTTGGGTAGTCAAAAAATGTGTTGCCATTTTCGTTGTGCTTTTCTTGCATCGCACATTGCTTTTATGTTCATTCATGCGTGTTTTGATGGCTCGTGTGGTCATTCCCACATACTCAAGGTTGCATGGGCACTTTATAAGGTAAATTACGTTTTTTGAGTTGCAATTCGTAAATCTCCTTTGTTCCCATGTGGAGCCATTACTAAAGTTGAGTCTGGTGCTTTTTACTGTCAAATGACAGCTGCTGCAGTTGCCGCATGGAAAATGACCCTGGACGCCAATAGATGGTTGTGAGTTCATGGTCGTTGGTTTCGGTCTGGTGTGTACCAGTATGTCTCTCAGGTTGCGTCCCCTGCGATGTGCAAACATTGGTTTTTCTAGATCTAACTCGCCACTTGTTAATATTCGCCAATGTTTGTTAACAATTTTGGACACTTCGTTTGACATTGTGTTGAACGTTGTTACACAGATCGGTCGTTTATTTTCTGTGGATTCCTTAGTTTGTTCCTCCAACAGTGCTTCCCTGTTATTGTTTTTCGCCCTCTTTAATGCTTTGTTGATAATTCTGTTGGGATACTCTCGTTGTTTCAGTTTTTATTTCAGGTCGTTCGCCTGCATCTTAAATTGGGACATTTCTGTGCAATTACGCCTTAGGCGCAAAAACTGTCCATATGGCAGATTTTCCCGGAGGTGTCGAGGGTGGAAACTATCGTACCTCAGTAGACAATTCCTAGAGGTTGGTTTAAAATGGGTGGTTGTTTTTAACACCCCTGCATCTGCGTATATGTTGAGGTCCAGGAACACCAATGTTTGGTCTGAAATGGTGCTCGTGAATTTTAGGAAAGCATTTTGGTTGTTCAACCATTCCTGAAAATTCTCAGCTGATAGACGATCGCCTTCCCAGTTGAATTTAAGATGCAGGCGAACGACCTGAAAGAAAAACTGAAACAACGAGAGTATCCCAACAGAATTATCAACAAAGCATTAAAGAGGGCGAAAAACAATAACAGGGAAGCACTGTTGGAGGAACGAACTAAGGAATCCACAGAAAATAAACGACCGATCTGTGTAACAACGTTCAACACAATGTCAAACGAAGTGTCCAAAATTGTTAACAAACATTGGCGAATATTAACAAGTGGCGAGTTAGATCTAGAAAAACCAATGTTTGCACATCGCAGGGGACGCAACCTGAGAGACATACTGGTACACACCAGACCGAAACCAACGACCATGAACTCACAACCATCTATTGGCGTCCAGGGTCATTTTCCATGCGGCAACTGCAGCAGCTGTCATTTGACAGTAAAAAGCACCAGACTCAACTTTAGTAATGGCTCCACATGGGAACAAAGGAGATTTACGAATTGCAACTCAAAAAACGTAATTTACCTTATAAAGTGCCCATGCAACCTTGAGTATGTGGGAATGACCACACGAGCCATCAAAACACGCATGAATGAACATAAAAGCAATGTGCGATGCAAGAAAAGCACAACGAAAATGGCAACACATTTTTTGACTACCCAACACTGCGTCAACGACTTAAAATGGACTGTCATTGAACAATTACCCTCAGATGTTGGTCTTTTTCAAAAGGAACAATGGTGGGTGTTCCGTTTGGGTACCCATCTAAATGGGCTGAACGATGATGTCCCATGGAGTCAACTGTCAGCGTAATGTGGATAGTAATATGCAAAAAGAAGACCCTAGCTGTACAATATCTAGACTGTCACACTGATTAGTGCTCACTCCAAATGATCGACCTGGCCAGGTCGAGTAACTTATCAAATATGAAAGCAATCTGTGAAAAGCCGATAACTCTATTTCCCCGAACTAAGCCGTGGCTGTTTATTTATTGTACTTCATCACTCGCGCAGTAGTTACATTGATACACAATTAACACACGCGTGCTGAAGACATGGAGCATGACGCGCAGGTACACAATGCGCACGCGCTAAAGAACAGACACATCATTCTTTAATACGCGTGCGCATAGGAACAGCGGCAATCTGATGCGCACGCTCAGAATCAATCACCAGTACAAGCAGACGCTGATCCCGTGCTAACGCGTCTATTACATACGAATGCCCTGTATGGTGGGTAAGCGGAATACCCATACATGGAAACACTTTCGCTTCCGATCAATTAGTAAAACGGGGTATAAATAACCATGACCATTACCTGACTCCACACCAGCGGAGCAGCGTGAGGGGTAAGGCGGCGACCAGAGCGTCCTGATCTTGTGAGTATAGCACGGAGGAACTAAAATCCTTAAGACCATCTGCACTCACCTACATAAGTAAGTGTGAGAGATTGAATTATAAAAGCTGCATCATTCTCCACTACAGATACCCATTGGAGCAGCACCCCGACGTTCCTAGTTTGCTCATGAAGCCTACAACCAAGCTTCACAAGTAGGAACATAATTTACAGTAAATCCTAGTTTTTATGTGTTTTATGTTGTATGTATTGTGAGTCCCCTTTTTTTCAACAGGCTTATTATAAAGCAAATGGTGAGGTTCCAGGTGACTGCAGCTGCATGAACTACCCGCTACATGGGTAACCATTAGGTGTTATTTTTGTCTTTCTACAGGTCATTGAGCTTGTAGCAGACCGCTGTAGGCACACTTAGCCTATTCCTATAAAAATTCACTTTTTTGTAAATACACACTTTTTTTGTAATAGAAGACGTGAGTAGGGAAGGGAGTGTGTGCCCCTGTCCTGAAGAAGGAGCTTGCCTCCGAAACATGTCGACACCAAAGCACATCAGAGGTCCTGTTCATTAATATAACAGACTTGACCTCGCCTTGCACTTTCTTTTAACAGTACCAGCCAGAGTTCAGAATAAAATTGTTTTTCTTTAATACTCTAGTTCCAGGTACTTTTTAACATTTTTCACTACACCCCCTACTCACTTAAATACATACCCCACACACTGTACACCACACATAGCCAATACCTTAAGTGCTCCCGCGTAGCCGTAGGTCGAAGCACGCCGCATCCCGATAGAGGGGTGCGAAGACCCCGATGATGAAGCATGACACCAAGGGGCCTTTTGGTGTGTGAGGGGTATTTTTACAAACACTGAGTGTTTCAATACTCATTGATCACTCTCCCTGCCCCCCTCCCCCCTTCCCTTTGAATGTTGGATTTTCTCTGTTTATTTAAACTTTAAATAAAAACGTTTCATTTATCATGTACAAAATTCAACTTCCATTACACTTGATGAAGACAGGTATTGAGGCTAACCTTAACAGTTCTCTAATACAAAGATTTTCCTAGCCGAGTCTAACATCATGGCATCGTGCATTGTATACGAATTTTGTACATCCTATCGTTAGGGGCCAATGGCAAGGTCTTAACCGGTGTCAGATCCCTATCACCAAATCCGCCCTCTCGTAGTGGCGCCTGCGCAGAGGGCTGTACCCTCGTAGCCAACCGTAACTTCCCTTGTCATGGGGGCCCCCTTTTCCACTCGGCGCCATCTTAAGGTCGTCCGAGTTCCCGTGCGGGGTAACCGTAAGAAGGACAGCATAGACTCCCCCCCTTTCCCCGCACTCTCTCCCACCGTAGCGGATATCCGGCCCCCGGGAAATCCGTGGGAGGGGCATATAGCCGTCTCCCCCTGGGAGGGGCCTATTGCCGTCTCCCCCTGGGCGATCCCACCCGTACTGGGTGTCGTCCCCCCGTGGGAGGGGCCAATGGCCGCCTCCCCCGGGCGCTCCCATCCATGGTGGGTGGCGCCCCCACTAGGGACCTTCAAAACTGCTCACCGATCTTGACCTTACCGCCCGACCGAAGACTAATAAATACGACAGTTTAAGAACCTACTAACTGGAGCAAAGACAACCTATGCAACATAGATCACACCACTAGGTGTATTTCTCACCGTCACCCCCGTCCCTGTGGAGCGGGAGTCCCCCATCCTCAAAACATTGCCTAACATGAAAAAAGGTCACATGATACTGTTAATCCATATCTACAAAGGAAAGAAGGCCTATCAACAAGTAGTCCTTTTGCGTAAACAATCTCGGACTCAGTCTGGACACAATGCTGTCTGTGCTTTAATCCACGCTGACTACTACTTGGCTTCATCCCGAACTTCTGCATCTGGGGCTGGTGGGTGGGTCAAAATTGCTGCTTGTTCCCTTCAGGGCTCACGAGTGACGAGTGGTGCAACCTTCAGAGCGCGGGAACAAGAGGACGCCTGCTTGGGTCCCGCGCCTTTCAACCTTTCCCAGGTAGGCGGGGTGGCATCCCCCTCCCGCCCCAAGTACACGGACTTCCGGGCGGGGGCTTAGGACAACCTTCTCATGCGGCGGGGGCGTGCTCCGGCCACACCACTTCGGGCATACCAGCCGGGACCACGCCCCTCGCCTGCAGCAGGTTTCCCGGGCGGGCGGGGCACCCGGCCATACGTTCGGGGTGACCAAGTGGCCCCCCCTTTCCATATGGTCCGGGATGCCCGCCACCCCTTCCACCATCAAACCCAATGGTAGGAGACAGACACAGTGCGGAGCTTTTGGAAGGCAGGGGGGCCTCATGACCACCCCGGCCGTATTTATTAAAATATGAAACAAAATTTAAAACTTTAAATAAAAACGTTTCATTTATCATGTTAAAAATTCAACTTCCATTACACTTGATGAAGACAGGTATTGAGGCTAACCTTAACAAATCTCTAATACAAAGATTTTCCTAGCCGAGTCTAATATCATGGCATTGTGCATTGTATACGAATTTTGTACATCCTATCGTTAAGGGCCAACGGCAAGGTCTTAACCGGTGTCAGATCCCTATCACCAAATCCGCCCTCTCGTAGTGGCGCCTGCACAGAGGGCTGTACCCTCGTAGCCAACCGTAACTTCCCTTGTCATGGGGGCCCCCTTTTCCACTCGGCGCCATCTTAAGGTCATCCGAGTTTCCGTGCGGGGTAACCGTAAGAAGGACAGCGTAGACTCCCCCCCTTTCCCTGCACTCTCTTCCGCCGTAGCGGATATCCGGCCCCCAGGAAATCCGTGGGAGGGGCATATAGCCGTCTCCCCCTGGGAGGGGCCTATGGCCGGCTCCCCCTGGGCGATCCCATCCGTACTGGGTGTCCCCCCCGTGGGAGGGGCCAATGGCCGCCTCCCCCGGGCGCTCCCATCCATGGTGGGTGGCGCCCCCACTAGGGACCTTCAAAACTGCTCACCGATCTTGACCTTACCGCCCGACCGAAGACTAATAAATACGACAGTTTAAGAACCTACTAACTGGAGCAAAGACAACCTATGCAACATAGATCACACCACTAGGTGTATTTCTCACCGTCACCCCCGTCCCTGTGGAGCGGGAGTCCCCCATCCTCAAAACATTGCCTAACATGAAAAAAGGTCACATGATACTGTTAATCCATATCTACAAAGGAAAGAAGGCCTATCAACAAGTAGTCCTTTTGCGTAAACAATCTCGGACTCAGTCTGGACACAATGCTGTCTGTGCTTTAATCCACGCTGACTACTACTTGGCTTCATCCCGAACTTCTGCATCTGGGGCTGGTGGGTGGGTCAAAATTGCTGCTTGTTCCCTTCAGGGCTCACGAGTGACGAGTGGTGCAACCTTCAGAGCGCGGGAACAAGAGGACGCCTGCTTGGGTCCCGCGCCTTTCAACCTTTCCCAGGTAGGCGGGGTGGCATCCCCCTCCCGCCCCAAGTACACGGACTTCCGGGCGGGGGCTTAGGACAACCTTCTCATGCGGCGGGGGCGTGCTCCGGCCACACCACTTCGGGCATACCAGCCGGGACCACGCCCCTCGCCTGCAGCAGGTTTCCCGGGCGGGCGGGGCACCCGGCCATACGTTCGGGGTGACCAAGTGGCCCCCCCTTTCCATATGGTCCGGGATGCCCGCCACCCCTTCCACCATCAAACCCAATGGTAGGAGACAGACACAGTGCGGAGCTTTTGGAAGGCAGGGGGGCCTCATGACCACCCCGGCCGTATTTATTAAAATATGAAACAAAATTTAAAACTTTAAATAAAAACGTTTCATTTATCATGTTAAAAATTCAACTTCCATTACACTTGATGAAGACAGGTATTGAGGCTAACCTTAACAAATCTCTAATACAAAGATTTTCCTAGCCGAGTCTAATATCATGGCATTGTGCATTGTATACGAATTTTGTACATCCTATCGTTAAGGGCCAACGGCAAGGTCTTAACCGGTGTCAGATCCCTATCACCAAATCCGCCCTCTCGTAGTGGCGCCTGCACAGAGGGCTGTACCCTCGTAGCCAACCGTAACTTCCCTTGTCATGGGGGCCCCCTTTTCCACTCGGCGCCATCTTAAGGTCATCCGAGTTTCCGTGCGGGGTAACCGTAAGAAGGACAGCGTAGACTCCCCCCCTTTCCCTGCACTCTCTTCCGCCGTAGCGGATATCCGGCCCCCAGGAAATCCGTGGGAGGGGCATATAGCCGTCTCCCCCTGGGAGGGGCCTATGGCCGGCTCCCCCTGGGCGATCCCATCCGTACTGGGTGTCCCCCCCGTGGGAGGGGCCAATGGTCGCCTCCCCCCGGGCACTCCCATCCATGGTGGGTGGCGCCCCCACTAGGGACCTTGAAAACTGCTCACCGATCATGACCTTACCGCAACAGGCCAGATAGTTGACCGACTATCTGGCCCCCCACAACTCCTACAGGTCATGTCTCTTCAATCCTACTAGCCAAGCGATGAAGTCTCCTATCAATATGTCATTCCCCGCCCTGGACAAGTGTACTCCATCGTGAGAATAACAGTGATCCCCCCAGATGCACCCGTGAGGTATACTGTGTAGGCGGGCAGACCGAAACAACGTCTCCATCTTATTGTTGACCCTTTTCACCGAATGGTTCAACGCTATTGTGGACCGCCCGCCCCTCCATACCCTCCTCGGAATAATGTGTGACCAAGCCAGTGTACACCCCGGGAGGGTTTTCGCCAACCAAATAACTGTTGTCAGAATGTGCTCGATTAAGGCCCGTCTGCCCAATCTCACCAAGTCATTGCCCCCAATGTGCACTATGACTACTGATGACGGTGACCTGTTCAATTCAATTCTTTGACAAAACCTTGCAGTTGGTCAATGCCCAAACCGCCCTGTCCATGGAAGGACACCCAAAAACCATATTCCTCAGTTGTGTGAATCGCATCACCTGCTCCGAATATGTCCGCGGCCCGTCTCACGTATGAGTGGCCCACGACCCAGACCACTCGCCGTCCATTCCCTGTTCCGGACGCGGTGGATAGCTGACACTGGGCCGGTCCCAGTTCCCGCCCTGCGTCACAGGCTTGTGAAACTGCAATCGAAACAAAAGACAAAAGAACATGAGTGCACATCTTCAGTGAGTCACAACAAATGCAACCACACGTATCGTTTAAAGCAGTCCGAGGAACATCGCCCCAACTGTTTAACCTTGTCTGCCTGCAGACCCCCGGCCGTCGCTTCAGTAGCGGCCCCAATCCTGAAAGAATGTGTCCCAAAATCCCTCGGGTTCAAGCCCGCAGCTGCAATTGTCATTGCCAGCATATTTTGGAACTGAAATTTTGTTAACGGGGTGCTGTCCGCATGCCGCAGCAAGGCCCCTCCCCATGTCGCCCCTCTTTGCTGTAAGTAGGCCTCAACTAGTGCCACCGGACAACAGGGACTACCCGGAGCGCGCTGCAACACAATGCTACTCCCCTGGGCCTCTTGGTCTGTCTTGGACCTGGCAATCGTGATGAGCAGGGAATCCCCCCTCACTGTACATTGTCCCTACGCAGACCCCCCTCAGTATCCCTTTTATTGGCGGCCACTAGTTCGCCTATTCGCAGAGCACCATAAAATGCCAGCGCAAATGCTGCCCGGAAGAGGACAACTTCACCAGGTGAGGAGCATGTTGCCTCCAGTGCCGTCAGCAAGATGGTTAACCTGTCAAATCCTATCGGATGCCTAGTATCCTTCTTGCGCCCCTCTAGGCGCCGCCAGCCCCGCAGTGCCTTCCTGACCATGAAGGAATCTGTAGGGTCCCTGACCCCTCGGAGCTGAGCCATAAATGATATGGCGACCTTATACCGACTAGCGGTTGCCGCCGAACGGCCTTTCTCATGAAGAGCCACTAAAAATTGAGCAAAGGCTCCCTCCTGACCCCACTTAAGCTCCCATGTGGGACCCAAAAAGGCGCAGTACGCGCGGAACGCCCCTTCGTACGCTTTCCTTGTCCTGAGCCCTAGACTGGCTGCCACGAGGTCTTGTAATCCGGAGCACCGATTTGCCATATTGCTTCGGGAAATGGCGCTGCCGCTAGCTCCGCTGAAGGTAAACATTCCCTGAATGCCTGCATTTTGAAACGAGAGAGCGCATCCGCTGCATTATTCAGTATCCCCAGCACATGTTTTGCCCTGAATTGTACGTTTAGCTTCAAGCACTGCAACACAGTTTCCTTTAACAATCGCAATATCCATTTGCAGCATGCTGCCTGTTGGTTAATGCATTCCACCACAGTCATGTTATCAGACCAAAATACCACCGAGGTATTCCTGAACTCTTCTGGCCAGGCCAATAATGCCACCCAAATCGGGAACAACTCCAGGAAACCAATGTTGCTCGTCAGGCTACTTGTCACCCACCAGTCTGGCCACCTCTGGGCTGACCAGCGATTCCCCAGGAGTGCGCCAAACCCCACACTGCCCGCCAAGTCCGTCCAAAGGCCCAACTCTACTGACGATGCCAGCGCCTTGGTCCAGACTACCCGGCCATTGAAGTCCGCCAAAAATGCCAGCCAAATGAGCATGTCCGGGCGAACCTCGGCCGACAGCCTCGTGCGATGGTGCCCTTCCCTGAGGCCCACCATGGCCTGCGCTATGGATCGTGAGGAAGGGCGAGCCATCGGTATCACCCGTAGCGCAAAATTCAGCTGTCCCACCGTTTGCTGCAGTTGGTGCAGTGTCACTTTGCTGCCCTTGAGACACTGCTGCAAGGAGGCCCTGAATTTGGTGACCTTTTCCAATGGCAAACAGAAACACCCTTCCACGGAGTCTAGTTCGATGCCCAGGAACTCCAGGGAGGTGGTTGGCCCCATCGTCTTACCCGGTGCCAAAGGCACCCCGAAACCCCGCATGAGCACGCGAAATTCCTGCAATGCCTCTGCACAGTCTTCGAGATGCAGCTGGGCCGAGAAACAGGAAATCATCCAGATAATGCATCACATGCTGATGCCCTGTGGCCCTTGTGAATGCCCATTCCAGAAACGAGCTAAACATTTCAAAATAAGCACAGGAAATAGAACAACCCATCGGCATGCACCTATCCATGTAATATCTTCCCTGGAAGGCGAACCCCAACAAATGCTGATCATCTGGATGAACCGGCAGTAGCCTAAACGTGGATTTAATATCCGATTTCGCTAGCAATGCCCCAGGGCCCAGGCGATTCAACATGACCACAGCGTCATCGAACGACGCATATCTCACACTGCACACATCCTGGTCGATTGCCTCATTCACGGAAGCCCCTCTTGGTGCAGACAGATTATGTATGAGTCTGAACTCACCTGGCTCCCTCTTGGGGACTACTCCCAAGGGGGAACACACAAAATTGGCAGCTGGCGCTTCCTCAAAATGTCCCGCCACCCGTCCCAAACGTACCTCCTTTGCAATTTTTGTAGCTACCACGGTTGGGTTGTGCGTAACCGACAATTGATTCCTGCACAATGGGGGCCCCCGAAAGTCACCCGCCGGGATCCTGAAGCCAAATGAAAAATTATCCCGCAGGATCCCGGCGGACACTCGATCAGGGTATTTACTCAGCCAGGGGGTCAAAGCCAAAATGTCCACGGGTGACTGTTCAAGACTCTGTGACGCCGTGTCAATCCTGCTTAGTACCCCCTCTTCCCCCGGTAACATTGCCCTTGGATCGGCAGCTAGTTTCAGGGTGGGAGGCATTGCCACAACCTGCACAGGCATGCTTGAACCTGCATGTCCCCTGCGGCCTATTACATGTTCCTTTGTTGAAACCCCAACATACTCATAGCTTGCCTCCATTCCCACCCGATCTCGACTGAAAGTCTCCCCCGTGGGCTGGCCGAAAGGGCTGCGGCTGCCTCTGCTGGGCCGCTTTGAAACCATTTGCGCTCAACCCCGTGCCTACCGCCGTGCCTGGCGTGAACTGCCCGTGCCAAGATACAGTGTCTAAACAATCCCAAGTCAATGACTCATGAAACTCTTTTGCTTTTCTAAAAGACACATCGTACCCTTTCCATGCATCCCCCCCATATTTCTCATGGTAGCCCACGATCCTGCTCTGGTAGCAAGTCAGGGCTCCCAACAATTCTGGAGTCTGTTCATTTATTACTGCCCCAAACACAGAGAAGGCCCTAATCCAATCCATCACGGTCTCCTCCACCCTGAATTCCGCCATTTTGGCCCTCTATTCACTTGGGTTTAAGAAATCCTTCTGGGTCTTGGCATACTCAAATTCTCGATTGTTCATCAACAATGAAAACATATTAATGTACTTGTTGGCCCAAATCATTTCTTTCGTCGCCATCGGCACATGTTGTGCCAGGCTTTCCCGCCTCGACGGTACAGCACCCTCCCCCATTATTGGGAGTGGCCTCTTACCATCTTCCGCTGTGTCGCCGGTTGATTCTGTTGCCTTCTTTTGATTCCCGCCTGCGGCCGGACTTGCCACCTGTAGGGGTATAGAAGGCATGTCCCCCCCCCAGAACTTCTTGCCCGCCTGAGCTCCTCGATGATTTGCCTGGCCTCCGCAGCTGGGTCTTCCGCATCCGCGGACCCTCCCGCTCCCTTCTTTAACCAAGGCAATACTGCTGCTAAATGCATCGCCAGCTCAGAGGGTATCTGTTCCTTATCAATTGGTGTGACAATCACAGGGATCGGCAATCCCCCCTCCGGAGCGGGCGCCGGGTCGGCCGCCGGGGGCACTGGGACAAGCGGGACTTCCATCGGGACCGGTGCTTCGCTAGAAACCCCTTTCCCTCTCTTTACTTTATGTTTATTCGGCAAAGCAGGCCCCACAACCCTCTTCGGTTTCCCTGCTGGCCCGCCCTGAGCTTCCACCTGTTTTTGGAGCACCGCTAGACTGCGATCCATCCGGTCCATCTTTCCAAACTTTCTGTCCATCGCGACACGCGAGTTACCAGTGTGCGAAGCATGCGTTCCATCTCGGAGCTCTTTCCACTCTTTTTCCCAGGCATATCCAGATATTCTGCTTCCTCTCTGGCTCCTTGGATCCCAGTACACGCCCGGACAACTGAAAAAGAAAGAACAACGATTACCACGTTAAAAATTGCTGCTTGTTCCCTTCAGGGCTAACGAGCGACGAGTGGTGCAACCTTCAGAGCGCGGGAACAAGAGGACGCCTGCTTGGGTCCCGCGCCTTTTAACCTTCCCCAGATAGGCGGGGCGCCATCCCCCTCCCGCCCCAAGTACACGGACTTCCGGGCGGGGGCTTAGGACAACCTTCTCATGCGGCGGGGCGTGCTCCGGCCACACCACTTCGGGCATACCAGCCGGGACCACGCCCCTCGCCTGCAACAGGTTTCCCGGGCGAGCGGGGCACCCGGCCATAAGTTCGGGCTGACCGAGTGGCTCCCCCCTTTCCATTTTATGTGTACATGTATAAAATACCTTATATCTTACTGTTGCATACTTACTCTTCCCCAAACAAATTCACCTGCTGATTTGTTCGCCCACTAATCCTATTCATATACAATGAAGGTGGCATTAAGTCAGTTCAAAAAATGCATTCTTTCCATCCGTTCAACAATACACTATGACAATATTTCCCCAGAAACTGTTAACACATCATTGATTCTATACAGATGCCAGAGAATGATCGACTAACAAATTACCTGTATGCAGGTGTAGATGCACTTGGAAGTAGGTGCACTGATATTTACTTGGTCATGGGCATAGCAACACCGTGTTGCAGTTGGACTTAAATGTAATGGTAGTGCGTGGAGCTGGCTGAATTATTGACCACGCATCTTTATAAGATTTAAGCAAATATTTGAGGAAAGAATTAAAACTCAGGAGTTTTTGGTGTACATAGTGTTAGGGTATTAGTAAATTGTTAGAGCTTGCACATCCAAATCCCCCATAGCGTCCAATAATATGCTGTTTCCTTGCTTTTTGTTTAATTCAAAAAACATATTCTCTACTTATTGGATACATTCAGGGAATATGCGCGAAAAAAATGGGTTGGTATTGCGCGCTTTCCTTTGTGTAAAGTGTTTTGTACCTGTAGCATGCGTTCTATTTATCATTCAGCATTTTTTTGCTAGCACAAGTATCTGTGCTTGGTACTCTTTCAAAAACCATAAGAATCTCTCTACGTTTATTCCAAAGGAAAAAAATGAAGAATTATTGCTTATTGCGCAACCAAATAAGTATGCATGAATGAATGCAGCCCAAGCTGTCAAAGGTGTGTAACAAAAAGTGATTCTTTCATGAATGGCACATCTGAATGCCCTGCAGTTGCCAAGCCTCTTTTCTCAGTTCTCCGCATCAGGCGCTCGTCAGCTCTTCCAAAAATCAGTAACGAGAGTTTGGCTACCAGGCACGTTTTAAAAACTTCTTCTAGTCTAGAGTTTGTGTACCTCATACGAAGTTTGACTTAAAAAGAATTAGCAGTTTGGACGAATCTGTCTACTGTAGTATTGATTTTTCCAAATATGTTGTAAAAAAATATCCTCATTTGAGGGTACAGTCAACAATGAAATGATTTGTCTTTAGATGATATAGGTGGTGTCATATCCACAGTACAGATTGTCAAGCAATATTGTGATCACTCACCCATGATGCTAGTCTTGGTGCACTGGGATTCAAAATGGATTTATAATTTTTACCTCCACTTACTACCAGTGGAAGTGCCTGTGTCCTTGGAGAGTGGCTCTATCTGCACCACATCAGAATTGGTTGTATGTGAGTATATCATGGGCAAACAAGTAAGAATGGATTGTCTAAAAGTCATGATGGCAAATATACATATATAGGAAAATATATATTTACTAGTTTTTAGTAAACATTCATGTCACTTAAAGACACACACTCAAAACTACATTTTTTTCAGTGAATTTCAAGTGTTTTTTAAAACACAGTTATTTTATTCCCATACATGATGCTAACCCTCTGCCACATATTGCTTTTGGCTGCTCAAAGCAGCAGCAGCAGCAGAGGGTTGGCAGGCGTACCTGCCCTGTGACCAGTCCTGCAGCCAATCCACGGCTGAGCACAACAGGGGATTGGCAACACCACAAAGGCAGCCAACCCGACGCAATGTACAGCCTTTGAATTCCCCACAGGCAGTCAATTCCACACTGTGCATGACCCCTTGGCTAAGCCCTTAGCAGGCTGCCAACCCCACCGCACACACAATCTTTGGCACGGGCAGCACAGAGTCCCCTTTGGGAACTGGGCACCCAAACCGTCGGGGCCAAAACAAATATATTAAGAGAAGGGTTAAAGCAGCGCCCTTCCCTGAGCCTTAATTGGCCCTGGGGGGCCCAATCACAGGGCCAGTTACTTTAAAAAGGGACAGGACCATGTAGTCCCCTCCACAAGCCTTAAATGACCCTAGAGACCCCATACCACAGGGCTGAATACCATAAAAAGGAGAGGGGGCCTCCAGGCCCCCCTTCCAGAGCCTCCTCAGGCCCTGGGACCAAATACAATTAAACATGAAAGGGAATATGTGGACCCACACCCCAAACCATCTTCGGCCCGTGCACCCTGGCCCTGGTGTAAAAATGTATAGGGACGGTCATGCTGCCGCCATCCCCAAGCATTAATAAGCTCCGGGGATTGTATTCCCTGTGGCCATCCATTTTTAAAAGGGAAGGGGGGCACATGGTCCTCCATCCCCAAGCCTACGTTGGACCCTGGATCCCCATCCCCCAGGGCGTCCGTAAATAGTAGGTAGCCGACCTCTCAGGACACACACCAAGCACCATGCTGGGGGCCATGGGTGAGACTCAGGACCCTCTGACCCCAGTTCACTCCCCACACGGTGCGGTAGCCAGCATTGCTCTCGCCTGGGGGCAGCACCTGCATTTTGCATGCTCCCTCCAGGTGGGAGCATTATGTGTTTTGTTTCCCTGCCCGCAGGAGTGTGGGCAGGGAAACAGAGCACAAGTCTGCTCCCAGCTAGCAGGAGCATTATTAAATATCTGGGAGCAGGCATAGTGTTTGCTACCGTTTGGCGGGACATTTAAAAATGCTCCAACCAGATGATAGCAAACACGTTTCCCTGACTCTGGTAGTGTGGGCAGGAAAGCCAAGGTGACCCAGGTGATGGGGTCCCCTGGGCCACCATCGGCTCAGGGAGGTGGGGCATGTGTCCCTCCCATTAATTAACTATACCTTTCAAGTGGGGGGCCAAGAAAAAAGGAGGGTTCCCAAACGCAAAATCTCGATGTATTTTCCATGGACCTTTTTATGGAGCACTACCGCAAAATATGATGAACGGAATTACACCAAATTTGTCTGGGAGCTAGATCTTTGTTCACAAAGTGTGCTTTTTGTGATCTGGTGTAAATCCTTGTGGTAGGTTTTTGAGAAATTAAGGTTAAGAATTACTTGTATTTCTGGACGTTTGAGTTTGCAGTCTCTTGAACCCAATTGTAAAATATAGAGCATTCCGATTGGCCCATGGAGCTTGTTTCTCCTAGAGCCATTCACTTCCACAGGAGTCCGATTCCAGCAGGAGCGAGCACTCTGATTGGCTGACGGTAACATGAGAAAAATGTTCTGCCCACATTTACAGGACTCATCGATTTAGTCCACTGTCCTGAAGGTTTGTTTTTTAATTACATAAGGGGGCAGAGTAGGGATACTCTGATCCTCTAGGACCTGCGGGTGGACCTAGAGGAACCTCCCAAAGGCCGTTTTTTTTTTTAATTCAGCACATTTAACTAAATTGCTTTCTATAACTGGCGAATTTCTTTGGGTTTTTGAGTACAAAAGTACAAAATATTATTGTCATGGGCAAATTTACCCAACTGTGACACCACGTTAAACATTATATACTTATGGTCCGCTCCGGTCAGCTCCTATCTTGAAAGTTTCGGGGTGATTCGTCAAGGGGGGGCCGAGAAAAAAGGGGGTCCCAAAACGTGTTTTT
Organism: Lissotriton helveticus; assembly: GCF_964261635.1. Classification (NCBI taxonomy): domain Eukaryota; kingdom Metazoa; phylum Chordata; class Amphibia; order Caudata; family Salamandridae; genus Lissotriton; species Lissotriton helveticus. The sequence continues at coordinate 1,373,771,548 of NC_136069.1, read as the reverse complement.
ACCATGCAATTTCTCAAAGGAAACTTTAGCCACAGCTAATGCCCGAACTGCTGAACGGAATTGCACCAATTGTGGCAAAAAGTTAGCCCGTGGTTCAGAAAGAACTCTTTTTGTTAAATGTTGTAAATCCGTTCAGTGGTTCCTGGGAAATTTGAAAAAGAAAAAATATCAATATCTGGGCAGAGCCTAACCACACATGTCATTGTGAGATCTGATTGGCTGTCAGCACTTCATCCTGGAATTGCTGGCAAAGATCTTGGGACATCTATACATGATAGTACCCCATTAAAATGCATTGTAGTGAATCGAAGATTTTGAGGGTTACCAAAAGGAGAACTATAAAGGGTGATAACAGACTTTAGTTACATTAGAATTCATTAGTTGATGGTACCCTACTAATTTCAAGAATTGTGGTGTGTTCTAAGGTGATTTTACCCTGTGAAAAACCTTATGCTGGGATATCATGAATCATGTTTGAGAGAAAACTATTTTCACATGCTTGTCCCATAGAGTTTTGGAAGGTGCTCTAAAAGCTAAAATGAGAGCATATTTTCTGTAAATTCACATTATCTTTCTCTGTCAATAAAGTCTGACATTCTCAGTAAGGGGCAGAGACTGTCAGTTGATTCCTTTGTGTTCTACTGCAGCTTCCAAAAGTGTTCTAAAGAACAACTAGAGTGCTAACAGCCTTACTTATGACAAAGTATGGCACACCTGAAGCTATCTTGATTGGAATAAACTGGTAACACTTAAAACATTTAATTTAAAAATGGAACAAAATGACGGGGTTCATTTTGTCATAGAAATTATGGTTAGTGCTGTAGAAAGAAAATGTAGGGCATGTTTTAAGTGAGATCTCAAATCCGCTGTAGAAAGAAAAATTAGGACATGTTTCAAGTGGGACCTCAAATATCTTCCTGTTATATTTAGGCAGGAGCAACCTGTTAGTTGATATCCTTGTGTTCTACTGCAGCTTCCCAGAGTGTTTTAAAGAAAAACTAGAGCGCTAACAGTCTTACTTATGACAAAATTATGGCACACCTGAAGATATCTTGGTTGGAATAAACTGATAACTCTTAAAACATTTAATTTAAAAAGGAACAAAATTAGGGGGTTCATTTTGTCATAGAAATTGTGGTTAGTGCAGTAGAAAGAAAAATTAGGATGTGTTTTAAGTGAGATCTCAAATTTCTTCCTGTTATATTTCAACAGGAGCAGCCTGTCAGTTGATGCCTTTGTGTTCTACTGCTGCTTCCCAGAGTGTTCTAAAGAACAACTAGAGAGCTAACAATCTTACTTATGACAAAGTGACGGCACACCTGAAGCCATCTTGATTGGAATAAACTGGTAAAACTTAAAACATTTAATTTAAAAATGAACAAAATGAGGGGGTTCATTTTGCCATAAAAATTATGGTTAGTGCTGCAGAAAGAAAATGTAGGGCATGTTTTAAGTGAGATCTCAAATCCTCTTCTATTTCATTAGAAAATTCTGACATGCAAACTGAATCAATCACTTTCAATACCTGCAGTAGACTTCCAGTTAACTCCCTCATTAGCAGTCGCTTTACTACAGTGATCTAATGAACAACTAGAGTGCTAACATTCTGAATTTATGGCAAACGTGTGACACATCTGAATGCCTTCTTGATGGAATCAAAGTAAAAAAACTGAAAGCTTTTCCTACTGAGAAGACTGCAGTAAATGAGGAAATTTGGAAACTTCCTAACAAACAAGTCTCCCAAGATGGCCACCAGAGACAAAAGAGCCCAAATGTAGCACAAATATCACCCAGATGTAGCCCACATATAGCCCAATGATAGAAGTGTGCAAAACACTTTTTATTTTTAGTTTTCCTGCAGTTTTATATAGTGCAGACTGGTAAGGTATTGGAGTGTTACATCTTACTTGGACCCCTTTTGCGTATTTTGGAAGTACATGAGATTGATCTTGCGAAACATTAAACTTTACGATTCTGTTAACCTGAAGTTGCTCTGAACCGGGCTTTTTAACACCTATTTTTACTACTGGTTTTAAATAATTCTCACTGTATTGTATTAGGAAAGAGGATTTACTGTTTTTATGTACACTTTTATGATCTATGTTTCTAAATCAGATCAAATAAAGTTTAATGAATTCTATGGCAGGACGGAGGAGAGGATTATGCATATCTTTCCTGACTTTAATTGCATAGCAGTTCAAAGAAAATGTAACACAACAATCATTACACAAAAGACTACACAACCCATGAACCATTAGGAGGTAGTCTCCAAGGCAACTATAGCCCATTCATATCACAGTCCATCGTGTATAAGATTGTGATATCCCTTCCGCTTCCTCTTTCTTCACTGCTCATCAGTTAAGTTCATTCCTTACATTCTTGGCCTAATCTGACGTTGTTGCTGTTTGTATAGCGGTTTCTTGTGCACGTTATTAGAATTATTGCATTGGTATTGTTTCATATTCCCTGCACAGCAGGCTCTTGCCCTAGCGCGTTCTCCCCCTTGCAGTTTCTCCCGCTGTGCGCTCTGCGTGAGGTGAGATCCTGTCAGGCGCATCTGGACCTCACCTAATTTTGGCACCGCTACGCGGGGATTTCCCTACACGGTGGTAATTGGTATTGCGCCTCTGTCTATTTTTACAACCGCTTCGGGTAAAGCCCAGCTGTTGAAGCATCGGCGAGGAGGCTGCCTTAAGGATTTTAAGCGATACCAAAATGTGACCCCAGTTCAGACATGGCTATATACAATTTAGTCTGACCCTGTGCCTCATGGGAACAGTCCAGCCCGAACTGCCAAGCCATGTCTTCCCTGGACCAGAAACAGGCATCCTGGAACCGGTTTTGGGTTCATAACCCTCATCAGCCAGGCTATCTTGAATCCAGTGGCAAAGTGAGCAAGGGACCCACGTCTGGGCATACCCTGCCAACTTAGGGCAAACAAAGCGATACCAAAGGGGATGATGAGCAAATCAAACACTCACCCCCAGTCAAAGCTATCCTCTCTGATGAGGGCTGAAAGCCCGAAACCGGTCCTAGGATGCTTGTTTCCAGTCCAGGGAGGACCTGGCTTGGCAGTTCGAACTGGACTGTTCCCATGGGGCACAGGGTCAAGACTGATTTGCATATGGCTTGGTCCAAACTGGAATGGCACAATGAGCAAAAGAACTATGGATTTAGACCCAGATCTCTGTACTGGGGTGAGTGTATGACATTGTTCTGCATTCTGTCCATCAACTGTTGTTTCTGTTAAGGATTTTAAGGGCATTTGTTCTGTGCTCACACCCTCTGCTACCATATCTTCTCCAGAAGACCATTTTTACTCCTCCTACCAGGTAGCGGAGGAGGAATGACCTCCCAACAGTGGACCAAGCACTCTCTCTTGCTTTTTCTAGGGCGATGGCTTCTCTTAGGGATCAGGTTGATAAGCTGGCAAAAAGCATCCCTGGGGTGTTCAGTGACGAAGATCTGGTGGTGGCGGGTCCCAGTAGCTCCCAGATGGAGAATAAAAGGGCCGTTAAGCATAACGCGGGGCACTTGGAAGGATTTGATAAATTTAGAGAGACCTTCCTCAAGAGTGCGCGAATGTTAAAACATGCACCCTGCCGGGAAGAGGAGGAGCCCAAAGAAAATTCGGACACTGCTGCCACTATTGTGGACCCCGACAGGAGGTTTCCCTTAGAGGGAGAGGGTGTATCGGAGGACGATTTCTAGGTATGGGCGAAATTTGCAAATTCGCGTTCCGCAAATTTGCGCGAAAATGAATTCGCAATCTGCAAAATCCGCGAATTTGCGGATTTCTGTTTTTTTGCGCGTTCGCAGAGTTTTTTGCGTGTTCGCAGGGTTTTTTGCGTGTTTGCGGGGCTTTTTGCGTGTTCGCGGGCCGCTTGCATGGCGAAGTTACCCATGCAGTCGTGTATGGGCACAGCACCCTCTGGTTCACCACTGCCACCCTCTGGTTCATCACTGCCACCCTCTGGTTCACACTGCCACCCTCTGGTTCACCCCTGCCACCCTCAGGTTCACCCCTGCCACCCTCTGGTTCACCACTGCCACCCTCTGGTTCACCACTGCCACCCTCTGGTTCAGCACTGCCACTCTCTGGTTCAATCCTGCCACCCTCTGGTTCAACACTGTCACCCTCTGGTTCAGCACTGCCACCCTCTGGTTCACCACTGCCACCCTCTGGTTCACCCCTGCCACCCTCTGGTTCACCACTGCCACCCTCTGGTTCATCACAGCACCCTCTGGTTCAGCACTGTCACCCTCTGGTTCACCACTGCCACCCTCTAGTTCACGACTGCCACCCTCTGATTCATCACAGCACCTCTGGTTCACCACTGCCACCCTCTGGTTAACCACTGTCGCCCTCTGGTTCAGCACTGCCACCCTCTGGTTTACCACTGCCATTCTCTGGTTCACCACTGCCACACTCTGGTTCACCCATGCCACCCTCTGGTTCCCCACTGCTACCCTCTGGTTCCCCACTGCCACCCTCTGGTTCACCCCTGCCACCCTCTGGTTCACCACTGCCACCCTCTGGTTCACCATTGCCACCCTCTGTTTAACCACTGTCACCCTAAGGTTCAGCACTGCCACCCTCTGGTTCACCACTGCCACCCTCTGGTTCACCCCTGCCACCCTCTGGTTCACCACTGCCACCCTCTGGTTCATCACAGCACCCTCTGGTTTAGCACTGTCACCCTCTGGTTCACCACTGCCACCCTCTAGTTCACGACTGCAACCCGCTGATTCATCACAGCACCTCTGGTTCAACACTGCCACCCTCTGGTTAACCACTGTCGCCCTCTGGTTCAGCACTGCCACCCTCTGGTTTACCACTGCCATTCTCTGGTTCACCACTGCCACACTCTGGTTCACCCATGCCACCCTCTGGTTCCCCACTGCTACCCTCTGGTTCCCCACTGCCACCCTCTGGTTCACCCCTGCCACCCTCTGGTTCACCACTGCCACCCTCTGGTTCAGCACTGCCACCCTCTGGTTCACCACTGTCACCCTCTGATTCACCCCTGCCATCCTCTGATTCACCACAGCCACCCTCTGGTTCATCACAGCACCCTCTGGTTCACCCCTGCCAGCCTCTGGTTCAGCACTGTCACCCTCTGGTTCACCACTGCCACCCTCTGGTTCACGACTGCCACCCTCTGGTTCATCACAGCACCTCTGGTTCACCACTGCCAACCTCTGGTTAACCACTGTCACCCTCTGGTTCAGCACTGCCACCCTCTGGTTCAGCACTGCCACCCTCTGGTTCACCACTGCCATTCTCTGGTTCACCACTGCTACCCTCTGGTTCACCCATGCCACCCTCTGGCTCCCTACTGCCACCCTCTGGTTCACCCCTGCCACCCTCTGGTTCACCCCTGCCATCCTCTGGTTCACCACTCCCACCATCTGGTTCATCACATCACCCTCTGGTTCACCCCAGCCACCCTCGGGTTCAGCACTGTCACCCTCTGGTTCACCACTGCCACCCTCTGGTTCACAACTGCCACCCTCTGGTTCATCACAGCACCTCTGGTTCACCACTGCCACACTCTGGTTAACCACTGTCACCCTCTGGTTCAGCACTGCCACCCTCTGGTTCACCACTGCCACTCTCTGGTTCACCACTGCCACCCTCTGGTTCACCCATGCCACCCTCTGGTTCACCCCTGCCACCCTCTGGTTCACCCCTGCCACCCTCTGGTTCAGCACTGCCACCCTCTGGTTCAGCACTGTCACCCTCTGATTCACCCCTGTCACCCTCTGGTTCACCCCTGCCACCCTATGGTTCAGCACTGCCACCCTCTGGTTCAGCATTGTCACCCTCTGGTTTACCCCTGCCATCCTCTGGTTCATCACTGTCACCCTCTGGTTCATCACTGCCACCCTCTGGTTCACCACTGCCACCCTCTACAGAGACCTTTTGTGACGCAGCGGCAGCACAAAAGATGCGCCATGGTGTTGGGTATTAACAACGTGCCGCATCTCTCTGTGAGATACGTCACGTTGTAAAGCCCTGTGCCATCAGGAGGCGTTCTGACTCAGCCTCCTAAAAGTGGCTGAGTGAAATCTACAAGATTTCACTCAGTCACTTTTAGGCCAATGCTGTGTCAAAACCCTTCGCCTGCTTGAAGCAGGCGCAAGGCTTGATGCAGCATTGGGGAGATAGGGCACCCCCAGAGCATTGCTGGAGCTGCGTCGCAAGCGCGACGCAGCTCCATTAATGCGCTGCTTTTACGGCACAGATGCGTGACGCATCTGTGCCGTTTTTGCCACATGGTGCGCCGCATTGTAAATGCGGCGCACCATGGGTGGCGGAGCTGCGGCGCACAATAACTGGCGCATTTCTGGGGCTCCGCCAGTGATTGTAAATCTGCCCCTATACATTTAGCCAACGAGGGAGCACTTACTGATTAGACAGTAGAAAGTACACCAGGTGGCATCTTCGTGAACAAACATGCAGGGCGGGGTTCATTCTGCCCCCTGTTACACTCGTTTTTTGTGCCCTTCTGCCCTCTGGTATTCCCTTGTTTTTGTACCCCTCTGCCCTCTGTTAGACTAGTTTTTTGTGCCCTCTGCCCTCTGTTAGACTCGTTTTTGTGCCTTTCTGCCCCGCTGGACTCGTTTTTTGTGCCTTTCTGCCCTCTGTTAGACTCGTTTTTCCCTTGTTTTTCTGCCCTTCTGTCCTCTGTTAGACTGGTTTTTTGTGCCCTTCTGCCCTCTGTTAGACTCGTTTTTCCCTTGTTTTTCTGCCCTTCTGCCCTTTGTTAGACTGCTTTTTGTGCCTTTCTGCCCTCTGCATCACCACATCATCACTCAGCGCTACCCTAGCATCACTCAGCTCCACCACATTATCACTCCGCACCACCACATTAACACTCAGCACCACCACAGCACCACTCAGCACCACCACAGCACCGCTCAGCACCACCACAGCATCACTCAACACCACCGCAGCACCACTCAGCACCACCCCAGCATCACTCAGCACCATCCCAGTATCACTCAGCACCACCACAGCACCACTCAGCATCACCACAGCACCACTCAGCACCACCACAGCACCACTCAGCACCACCCCAGCATCAATCTGCGCAACCATTCAACAACAACTGGTTCAAATATGTTCTCTCAATGTTTCAAACTTTATTACAAATGTCACAAAAAGATGTTAATATTTCACTTCTGTTCTTGGATTTTCGTCACAATAAAATACACTGAACATAATCTTCACAAAAGTTATTTACAAAAGTTTAAGCTATTGCCATTATAAATTAAAATCACTTTTATTCAAGTATTAAATATTTAAAAATTAAAAGCCATTGCAATTTGTAATATCAATACAGCTAAGTCACGTAAATACAAAACATGCGAGACCTATTGCATTGCAAATGCTTGTTTGTACTTTGTCATCTACGAGATCTTTGCAATGTTTCAAAAAAAAGAAAGAGAGAGAGATAGAGAGAGAAAGGGAGCGAGAGAGAGTGAAAGAAAGAACGAAAGAACGAAAGAAAGAAAGAAAAAATAAAGAAAAGAGAGAGAGAAAGAAAGAAAGAGAGAGACAGACAGAGAAAGAGCAAGAAAGTGAAAGTGAAAGTGAAAGGGAGAGTGGGAAAGAGAGGGAGAGAAAGAGATAGAGAGAGTAAGAGAGAGAGGTGAGAGAAAGAAAGAAAGAAAGAAAGAAAGAAAGAAAGAAAGAAAGAAAGAAAGAAAGAAAGAAAGAAAGAAAGAAAGAAACAGGGAGAGAGAGAATGAGAGTGAAAGAAAGAGAGAGACAGCGAAAGAGCAAGAAGGTGAAAGAGAGAGAGAAATAGAGAGAGAGACATGGAAAGAGAGAGAGAAAGAGAGAAAGACACACAGAGAGGGAGAGAGAGAGAGGATGAGAGAGAGAAAGAGAAAGAGAGAGAGAAAGAGGGAGTGTGAGAGAGAAAGAAAGAGAGAGAAAGAGAGAGCGAGAAAGAAAGGATGTGAGAGAGAGAAAGGGAGAGAAAGAGAGGGAGAGAGAAGAGGAGAGAGGGAGAGAGAAAGAGAGAACGAGAGAGAAAGAAAGAGACAGAGAAAGAGCAATAAAGTAAAAGAGAGAGAGAAAGAGAGAGAGAGAGAGACATGGAAAGAGAGAGAGAAAGAGAGAAAGACACACAGATAGGGAGAGAGAGAGAGGATGAGAGAGAGAAAGAGAAAGAGAGAGAGAAAGAGGGAGAGTGAGAGAGAAAGAAAGAGAGAGCGAGAAAGAGAGGATGTGAGAGAGAGAAAGAAAGAGAGGGGGATAGAGAGAAAGAGAGAGAGAACAACGGAGAAAGAAAGAGATAAGCAGAGAAAGAGGAAGAACTTGAAAGAGAGAGAGAAAGAGATAAATAGAGCAAGAAAGGAGAGGAAGAGAGAGATAGATAGAAAGAGAGAGAAAGAGAGGGAGAGAGAGAACGAGAGAAAGAAAGAGAGGCCGGATCTCTGAAGGGCCAGATTCCTGAGTTGCCCCTACAAAACATACAGCTTTTTATTTTTAGCAAAATGCATATGAAAATTGTGCTGTAAAGGTCTCTTTTAGTTTAACCCCTCCTGACAACTCAAAATGGATGTATTTGCCATCCTCTCCCTTCTTCCTGTTTTTTTATATCTGTAAGTGCTTCGTGATGAGGTTTAATTCCTGGGCCAGGTGCCTTGTTGCCTACTTGTAACTATTCTCTGACCCTGCTTCAAGGGTCAGAGCAGGGTCAAAGAATAGTTGCAAGTAGGCAACGAGGCGCCAGGAAGCACTTAGCAGCAGGTGCCCAAGTTGAAGTTAATTTCTTTGTAACCCTTTTGTAAAAGGTTACAAAGAAATTAGGTTCAACTTTTGCACCTGCTGCTGTAACCCTTGCTTGGCTGAAAATTCGTCCCCGCTGATTCGCGGATTTTACCGCGATTTCGCGAGATTCGCGAAATTGCGGAAAATCCGCAAATTTGCCCGCGAAACGGATTTTACGCCCACCCTTAACGATTTCTCCTCCGAAGAGGGTAAATACTCAGGTGTCCCTGGCATCCAGAGTCCCACTCCTCTCTGTCCCTAGTTGATGACGGGGTCCACTCGGACATGTTCAAGCCTACCTAAATTTACCACCCTAGGTCGGGGGAGTGGACCCCTGACGCCAAAGTGGCAGAGTATGTGGTGGGGAAAATCCATCAACCCCTTGAATGGGAGGTCAGGAATAGGATGAGGAGAGAATGCCCCAGGCCCTCACTGAAGGGGAAGGGGGCACACACGCCTGAAATTGATGAGAAACTATGTACCTTTTTCTCCAAGTACATGAGGGATCCCAAGAAAGGGATGGATAGGTCGTGGACGTGGTAGGGCCCTTTACCCAAATTATTCAACTGGCGGAGCGTTCAAAAGAGTCAGGATCCCCTTTGTCCACGGGTATTGTGGCTGGTTAGGCGCACTACCCTAAACCCTAAAACACTACCCCCTCCATTACCCAAACATTACTGCAATACCCTAAACACTAAATCCAACCCAGCACAACACCCTACACTTCCCAAGCATAACTGCACAACCCTAAACCCTAAAACACTACCACAAGCATGACTCCCTACACTACCCAAACACCACTGCACTACCCTAAACCCTAAATCTACACCCAGCACAACCCCCTGCACTAAACATACACAACTGCACTACACTCAACCCTAAAACACTACCCCCAGCATGACTCCCTACACTACATAAACACCACTGCACTGCCTTAAACCCTAAACACTACCCCAGCATGACCCCCTTCACTACCTAAACACAAATGCACTACCCTAAACCCTAAAACACTACCACCAGCACAACCCCCTTCACTACACAAACACCACGGCACGACCCTAAACCCTAAAACACGACCTCCTACACTACACAAACACCACTGCACTACCCTAAACCCTAAAACACTCGAACCCAGCACAACGCCCTACAGTACACAAACACCACTACACTACCCTAAACCCTACAACACTACCCCCTACACTATAGAAACACCACTGCACTACCCTAAACCATAAAACACTACCCCCAGCATGACGCCCTACACTACCCAAACACCACTGCACTACCCTAAACCCTCAAACACTGCCCCCATAATGACTCCCTACACTACACAAACAAACACCACTGCACTACCCTAAACCCTAAAACAGTACCCCAGCTCTACCCCCTACACTACCCAAACACCACTGCACTACCATAAATCCTAAAACGCTATCCCCAGCACAACACCCTACACTACACAAACACCACTGCACTACCCTAAACCCTAAAACACTACCCCCAGCACATCTCCCTACACTGCCCAAACACCACTGCACTACCCTAAACCCTAAATCTAACCCTGCATGACCCTCTACACTACCCAAACACCACTGCACTACCCTAAACCATAAAACACTACCCCAGCACGACCCCTACACTACACAAACACCACTGCACTACCCTAAACCCTAAAACACTACCCCAGAACGACCCCCTACACTACACAAACACCACTGCACTACCCTAAACCCTAAAACACTACCCCAGCATGACCCCCTGCACTACCCATACACCACTGCACTACCCTAAACCCAAAACACTACCTTCAGCATTACCCCCTACACTACCCAAACACAACTGCACTACCCTAAACCCTAAAACAATACCCCTAGTACAACCCCCTACGCTACCCAAACACCACTGTACTACCCTAAACCCTAGAAAAGAAACCCCAACCCCTTGCCCAATCCCCCTTACCTCTCACTCCTCGTGGTTCCTCTCTCCTTCTGGTTCCTGCTTCATGTTAGAGGCGGTGTACGTCATTGTGAGTAAACTGAACAGACTCTGTTTCCTTACAACAACATGGATTGTCTACATGTTTTTAGAACGCATGGTCATTTACCATACATACCTTTACAACAAAATACATTGTAAAGGCATGCGTGGTAAATGACCATGCGTTCTAAAAAAAACGTAGTAATAACTACGCAATATACGACGCATGCGTGGTAATTCATGTGTTGTAATGGTATCGCAAAGTAAAAAAGTCCTTGTAACGGCAGTTTACCGATCGAAGCTGGCTCCTGTTCTTCAGTGAAATGTTTATTTGATTAATTAGGAGGAAGGAATGTGTTTTTTTTTCCGGTGAGAGAGTGGAAGAGTCTGTTTGGATCTATAGGAGTTCTGTTGTTGGACTGGGCCGCGCGACATGTCATCAGAGAACGAAGCTAAAGAAAAGCGTCCTACCTGAAGTGTGGAGCAGTGCCATGAGAGGTCAACGTGGGTGCCTCTCACTGCAGAATGACCGTACCGCGTGACCCATGTGCTGCCTCCAGGATACGGGAGGCAGAAGCGGCATCGCAGGTCCTCTTGAAGACCGTTGTCGCACTAATGCTATATTTTGGTACAAGGGGATTTTAACTTCGTTGTTCCTGCCAGATACAAAGAGAACATCCTGTCTTATTCAGTGCCCTCGTTACCTTTTTTGTGGGTAGTGGTGTGTGTCACTTCGCTGCCCCGCTGGTGCACATGACTGGGCACCCCACCTCGTGTGTCATCTGCAGGGCCTCTGCCCTCAGATTACTGGTTTTGGTTTCTGGAGTGGCAACATAAACAGTTGCTCCCAAAGGACTAGCCTGAACACTTAGGTGAATATAACCCTGCACTAGCATTGCACAGAAATTCTTTCCTAGCTCTCCCACGTTGACGAGAACGTCATAATAGCACGGCTCTGCTCACGACACCATATGATGTCATCAGAGCCATAAGAGGACCTCGTCGGCGTGCTGCTGTCAGTTCCACCCATTTTTTCCGTGCCATCAGTGATGTCATGAGTAATGTCACTGACCATGTCATGAGTTATGTAATATGTGACGTCAGTGTTGAAAGAGTTTAGCAGGTTTTGCTAGGGATGGTATTTCAGGGTTTAGGATTGTGCACTGTGGTGGCAATGACCTAGGCACTTTGACTGGGGTAGGTCTGAAAATGCTTATAAAGGACACCTTTGGGCAATAGATGTCACTTTTTCTACAAACTGCCTTTGTATATTCTAATATATGCCAAAGGCAAAAATGAAACTGGTCCAACCCATATTGTCCACAGATTGAGAAAGCAAGGAAACATGTGAATAAGTCTGTTTCTGCTTTCCTCAGAGACTATGGTAAGGGTTCTATATACCACAACAACTTGCATTACAACATGCAAGGCATTTATAGAGGAGACAGTGTACATTTCACAGACGAGGGAAACAGAGTCTTCCTCTTGAATTTTAGACTCTGCATCGGTACTTACTTGTAGGTCCAAAAAACACTCAATGAAAATAACGGCTCTTTTTAGAGCCAACCAACATCTAAACACTCAAACTTGTTATTTAACTGTATTTTTTTGGGGGGGGTTTCTTATGTGCGCGCAACCTGCACGCACATAACGATTTTAACCTCAAGGGTGCGTGCAACGTGCGCGCACCTCGCAATTTAAAAAAATTACATGTCAGGGGTTGCTTTTATTCATTTCAGGGGTTGGCCTGGATTTAATGTTACCAATTCAAAGCAGTAATACTGTGCCTGGAGTGGTAAAAGGTTTTCGTCATTTTACAGCTCGGCATGGCTGGCACTCTACTAATCCTATGCCTAAAACATTTGCTGTGTAAATGACAAAAGACTTAGCCCCTTTCTATCTCAGCATGGATGGTACAGTGCTAATTCTATGTTTTGTTAGAAAAGCAGACATTTGAGGTGAGAACATTTAGAGTGTCGCTGGTGTTGAGGGTGCTCTATGAAGCTCTATGGAGGAGATGCTCTCCACCTAAGCTGGGGAACTACCCAGAATTCTCTGGATTTTTTATTCATAATTTAAGCATCTGAACGGGTATTGTTTATATATATATTCACTGGAAAAAACATAGGTTTCAGGGATGTTATAGTTAGAAATTAGCATTTGAAAAACCTTTGAAATTCACTGAAAAAAGCATAAATTTCTGGGACGTTGTAGGTAGAATTTAGCATTTAAACAACCTTTGGATTTCACTGAAAAAAATGGCATGTTTCAGGGATGTTGTAGTTAGTTGGAAATTACACTCTTACAAAACCAGAAAAATGTGGTATAGTTAGCTGAGCTAACTACAACTAACACCCCCGCAATGCACTACTGATGATGTCACATATTACATCATCCATGACATGGTCAGTGACATCACTGATGACATCACTGATGACATCTCAAATCACATAAGTTTCAGGGACATTATAGTTAGAAATTAGAATTTAAAAAAACCTTTTCAATTCACCAAAAAAGCCCCAGGTTTCAGGGATGTTATGGTTAGAAATTAGCATTTGAAAAACCATTGACAGTCACTGAAAAAAATCATAGGTTTCAGGGACGTTATAGTTAGCTTTTTTCACATACACTCATTGGAGTTCCTTTGCTTTTTCCATTTGAAATAACTCAATGCTGTTTCCTATTACTTCTTTTGCATGTAGAGGATATATTGTGTAATGTTCATAAATCTCTTCACTTCTCGACTTGTCCACTTTCTCTATTTCACCACTTGAAATTTCTGATTCATCTACTAAACGTATTACCTGTTCATCAACATTTACAGTTTTATAATAAATATTGTTCTTTACAAGCTATAACGTAGACTTTTGAAGTTTATTAACATCCATTTTGGATCTGGCTGCGTGATCGCTCGAGACTTTTTGACCGCGCGTATGTCATAGCGGCTTGCCATCTTGCACTGCGAGAGTTTGAGAACGCGACTACGTCATAAGGGCCCGTGATCACGCATTGCGGGAGTAAACAATTGTAAACACGTAGATGCGACTTGCAGCTGACTTCCGGCGGGAGATTTGAATAGCTTGCTTTCCCGAACTTGCAAAAATCGAAATTCTGCACATGAAATCTACCGCAGGCAGCATAAACCTTCTGAAAATGATGATTTGGATCAGAATAACTCCTCAGATTGACATTTGGCTGCACTTTTTTGTGCAAGGAGTCCATTTTTGGGGGGGGTGGGAGGAAGGAAGTGCCCCAGAGTCTCCAACTTCCTGTTCCTGTCCAGCAGGCTCCTCCCAGTGCTTTGTCCGTGTCCTGGTCACTTTTCATTTGTATCTGGAGCTGGAAGGATTACTCTTTGTGGCTGCTGCTGGATATTTGTATTGGAGGACTTTTTGTTTGGATCACTTTTGGATTACTTTTGGATTCGAGATTTTACAAGTAAATTGGTGTTGTTTGTTTGGGGCATTGCAGTTGCTGCAACTATAATTTTTAAACTGTTTCACAACTTTAAAAAAAATATATTGTGGATAGGCACAGTAGTAGGCCCAGGGTTAGTCATGGGTGCATGATACAACTGTTTCTGCGAGTTTTGTTGAACTTAAATATCATTTATGTCATGGAATTGAATAGCTCACAGTTATATGTGGATTTTTTTTAATGTTGGGGTGCTTGCAAAGCCACACTAGTAGGCCATGGGGTAGTCACTCAGTGGTGCATGAATCACGTCTTTCTGTGGGGTCTCTTGAATTTAAATATCATTTAGGGCCTGGATGGCATTGGATTGTGGTGATTTTTGTGTGTTTTTCGATTTTTTGGGGTGTTGTTGGGGCCTAGCCATGTGGGTGGGGGCCATTTTGAAGCCTGGTCCAGGCAGGGCCTGGCCATGTGGGTGGGGGTCAAGGGCCCAATTTGAAGCAAGGCAGTGTGCTTTGTGCCATAGGCCTGCACCCAGTCTGCCTTCCTTTCACCCATTATCCCAGGGGTAGTCAGTGGTGAATGGACCAAGTCTTTCTGTGATGGTGTCTTGAATTTAAACATCATTTAGGGCATGGATGGCATTGGATTGTGGTGATTTGTGTGTGTGTTTCTATTTTTTGGGTGTTGTTGGGGCCTGGCCATGTGGCTGGGGGCCATTTTGAGGCATGGTCCAGGCAGGTCCTGGCCATGTGGGTGGTGGTCAAGGGGCCATTTTGAAGTCAGGCAGTGTGCTTTGTGCCATAGGCCTGCGCACAGTCTGCCTTCCTTTCACCCATTATGCCCAGGGGTATTCAGTGGTGCATGAACAAAGTCTTTCTGTGGTGGTGTCTTGAATTTAAACATCATTTAGGGCCTGGATGGCATTGGATTGTGGTGAGTTTTGTGTGTTTTTTGATTTTTTGTGGTGTTGTTGAGGCCTGGCCATGTGGGTGGGGGCCATTTTGAGGCCTGGTCCAAGCAGGGGTTGGCCATGTGGGTGGGGGTCAAGGGGCCAATTCGAAACAAGGCAGTGTGCTTTGTGCCATAGGCCTGCACCCAGTCTGCCTTCCTTTCACCCATTATGCCCAGGGGTAGTCAGTGGTGCATGGAACAAGTCTTTCTGTGATGGTATCTTGAATATAAACATCATTTGGGGCATGGATGGCATTGGATTGTGGTAATTTTGGTGTGTTTTTCATTTTTTTGGGGTGTTGTTGGGGCCTGGCCTTGTGGGTGGTGGCCATTTTGAGGCCTGCTCCTGGCACGGCCTGGCCATGTGGGTGGGGGTCAAGGTGCCATTTTGAAGTCAGGCAGTGTGCTTTGTGCCATATGCCTGCACCCAGTCTGCCTTGCTTTCACCCATTATGCCCAGGGGTAGTCAGTGGTGCATGGACCAAGTCTTTCTGTGGTGGTGTCTTGAATTTAAACATCATTTAGGGCATGGATGGCATTGGATTGTGCTGATTTTTGTGTGTTTTTCGATTTTTTGGGATGATGTTGGGGCCTGGCCATGTGGGTGGGGGCCATTTTGAGGCCTGGTCCAGGCAGGGCCTGGCCATGTGGGTGAGGGTCAAGGGGCCATTTTGAAGCCAGGCAGTGTGCTTGGTGCTATAGGCCTGCACCCAGTCTGCCTTCCTTTCACCCATTATGCCCAGGGGTAGTCAGTGGTGCATGGACCAAGTCTTTTTGTGGTGGTATCTTGAATTTAAACATAATGTAGGGCCTGGATGGCATTGGATTGTGGTAATTATTGTGTGTTTTTCAATTTTTTGGGGTGTTGTTGGGGCCTGGCCATGTGGGTGGTGGTCATTTTGAAGCCTGGTCCAGGCAGAGCCTGGCCATGTGGGTGGGGGTCAAGGGGCCATTTTGAAGGCAGGCAGTGTGCTTTGTGCCATAGGCCTGCACCCAGTCTGCCTTGCTTTCACCCATTATGCCAAAGGATAGTCAGTGGTGCATGGACCAAGTCTTTGTGTGGTGGTGTCTATAATTTAACCGCATGCGTGCGGCCGCGATTTTCGCGCTGTGCGGCGGTTTTAAAAAAAAATGCGTTACATGACGAGCTGAGCTCGTCATGAGCATGCGAGCGGCGCAACTCATGACGAGCTCAGCTCGTCATGAGCATGGAAGGGGTTAAACATCATTTAGGGCATGGATGGCATTGAATTGTGGTGATTTTTGTGTGTTTTTCGATTTTTTGGGGTGTTGCTTTGGCCTGGCTATGTGGCTGGGGGCCACTTTGAGGCCTGGTCCAGGCAGGGCCTGGCCATGTGGTTGGGGGTCAAAGGGCCATTTTGAAGGCAGGCAGTGTGCTTTGTGCCATAGGCCTGCACCCAGTCTGCCATCCTTTCACCCACTATGCCCAGGGATAGTCAGTGGTGCATGGACCATGTCTTTCTGTGGTGGTGTCTTGAATTTAAACATCATTTAGGGCATGGATGGCATTGAATTGTGGTGATTTCTGTGTGTTTTTCAATTTTTTGGGGTGTTGTTGGGGCCTGGCCATGTGGCTTGGTGCCATTTTGAGGCCTGGCCATGTGGGTGGGGGGGTCAAGTGGCCATTTTGAAGTCAGGCAGTGTGCTTTGTGCCATAGGCCTGCACCCAGTCTGCCTTCCTTTCACCGATTATGCCCAGGGGAAGTCAGTGGTGCATGGACCAAGTCTTTCTGTGGTGGTATCTTGAATTCCTGTTTGCCAACACTTTTGTTCACGCACCATCCCACCTCACAAGTTCCTTTGGTGTTTTGTTCCCTGTTTTTTTGTATGGATTGTTTGTTGACCTTGTGTGTTTGCTTCTATATCTCCCAGTTCTATTTCGGGCCGGACATTATAAGGTGAGTTGTTGGTCAACCTGGGTCTAGATTGTTCATTGTTTATCTGATCGTCATTGATTAAGCCAGTACTTTGACCACTTTGGCTCTGGAAGTCTTTAGTCCCTTTCAATATCGTTATTTGGGCATTTCCAGGTGTAATCCCCGCCTGGTTAGGTTTTTTCTTTAGCCCATGTTTATTATCTGCTTTTCTTTTCGTGGTGTGTTTTTGGTTCCCGGTGTCTTTTCATGGGTCCCGGGTTGTCACTCCACCACAAACTTTTGTCTGAATAATTTCTACAGGTATTTCCTTATCAGTTATTTCTGAGTTCGTGTTAGCTAACACGTCTTCTTCTATAGCGCTGTACGAGACCGTGGTTGCATTTCTTTTTTTTGCACTAACGAACATTGGGTAGATCTTTGATTTTTGGTGTTCCATAGCTGGAGACTGTTTGTTCCGTGCTTTTCTGTTACGTTTTTTTTGCTTCCTTGACAACTTTAGTCCTATATTACTTGTATCCCCCTGATTGGGAATGTCAGTGTTTCTGGATGACTGATTACCAGTTTCCGTCTTGTTAGGTTCTGAATTTTCGAGAACTATGATGTTATCTCCTTTATCTTTTAATTGTTCTTCCTTGTTTTTATATTCTCTCAAGCTTGATTTATTTAATAGTATTATCTGTTCGAGAAGTGTAGGCAGAATAGTTAGTTTATCTATTATTGGGCTACAAGCGCACTGAGCAGAGTACTTTGCCTGGACTCTTGAAATAAAGTTGTTCATGTTTTCCAGTTTGGTGTTAATCCCTGCTATTTGAGAAGCAATTATATTCATGAGGTCTATTTGTATATCCATTTTATCATTTTGCATATTAAATGCCGTTATTTTTGTCTGTAATGTGTTCAATAAAGATTTAGTGATCTCTGAGAGCACGCTTTGGTCGATGACTATCTCTCCTTGTTGAGCTTGTGTTTTAAATTCTTGACTAAGGTTTTGATCTTGATTAACTTGATGCCTGGTGTCATTGACCTTCCTAAAGGGATTGTTGTTATTGCTTGTTTTGGATTTTTTTGCTTCTTGATGGTCTTTGTTATTTTAAGCATTGAGATTGCGTTTACTGCCCATTTGGGGAATAGTTTCCGAAATTGGTGTCTGCCTCATATCCTTCTCTAATACCAATGTTGTTTCTATTTGTCCGTCATTTTTGGTGGATTCTTGATCGCCTTGATCCACCTGATGCACCTGGGCGACTATCTGGAGACTTGATGTTCTTACAATGTTGATGGCTGGCTTAGGGGTAGAGTATGTGTGCTCCCTTTGTGGTGTTTTAAAGATTGCTATTGGTGAGTTAGATTTTTTCCTGTGGCTAGGGTTCTTATGAATGGAGTTTGGCTGTCCTTCTGTCCTGTTCGAATAATTTAAGCTATCTCCAATAATATTGTGTATGATGTCATCACTTTTTGTTCTATCTGCTTGAACCTGGTCCATACTTAGGAATATATCCTCTTTACATATTGTTCCAAAGCAATCACCATTGCATGCCTCCGCCTTGTCTGTCAGGTTTGGGCCGAGCTTTCCCACGCTCTGGCTCGGTTTTTGCCATAGCCACTGTTCTATTGTATTATTTAGGTTTAGGTTAAGGTTTGGCGCTGATTTGTTTTTTCCATTGTTGTTTTCATGCTGGTCCGATAGGGCTATCTGAGGTGCTAAAGGGGTCATTAATCCGGGGATCTCCACTGATGTAGAGTAAATGGCGGCTCCAGGGTCCTTGAGTAGTAGCAGTCTGTCAATCGGAGCTAGCTTTCTTTTAGTGCCTTCCTCTGTGCTTCTAAACATCGTTAAGAGAGGTGATAAGAGTGGACTTTTTTGCTTAGGGTCAGCTCCTTCAAGTTTTTTCTTATTAATTTGTTTTTTGCTCCTAGTTTTCTGGGCAGGGGTCTGTCTAACTTTTCCTGATCTCATTACAATGATTTGACGGTAACCCCCAATGTCCTGCTACTGCAGCTACTCCTCGTTGCCCGGCCCTAATTGCTATTGCCCCCTTCTTGTAGTCTGTCCTGTGACTCACTCTTTCGAAATGATGTGCTGGGGCAGAGAATGTGGCTCCTCTCCTTTCGATTAATCTGCCCCCTATGAGGGGACAACGAGGTGGAACTTTACCAAGGCTAAGGTGATGGCAAGAGAGGCTCCTGTAAGGGCCCGCTGGTCGTGGAAGAAAGCACTCAGCCTCTCCTGCTGAGTGGGCTCTCGCTGTACCCGCTGTACCCGGGGGGTCTCCTGCCTCTCGCTGGTCGACGTGCCTAAGGCCCACCTGCACTAATGCAGTTTTGCCTCTCGGGTCCGTCCTCTCCTCGCAGATCGCTCGTATTTGCTCGTTTTCGCCCTGCCACGGATTTTTAGGGCCGTGACTCTGTTCTTCTGTCCTCCTATCCTCCGGCTTCTCAGCCTCTCGGGGGAGGGGTTGGGGGGGGCGGCGGCGTTGTTCTCACGGCGCCTTGATCCGCGCTCATGCTCAACCGCACCTTGCCAGTGGCCTCCTCTGCTCCCCCCACTCTGCTCTACTCTGCAAGGCTCTGCCCAGGCGCAAACGCAAAGTGGCTTTAGTCCAATCCCAATGCTGATGGCTCAGACAGGTAACTTTCGTGGGGGGGGGCTGATGGTGTTGGGCCAGGGTTCGGACGCAGGTCACTCTGCAATGCTCCGTTCTCGCTACCACAGCCACCTCAGCCACAAACAACCACACTAGCCCCCTGCTCCTCTCTTTGGCTGTTGCGTCGCACCTTGGCTCCTATTGCGTCCTATGGCCTTACCTCAGGACTCAGGACTCTGGTCTCATCTAGTAGCAGAGGGTGATCCCCCGGTCTGGTCTGGCTCTCGCGGGCTCCGTATGGCTGCAACCACCACGCTGGAGTGCTGTGTGCTCCCCGCGGCTCTGCCGAGAACTTCTTCGCGGCTCCTGCCGCTACCGGGGCACTCCCGCTTTTTCCGCGTCTTCCCGCGCTGGGTCTCGAAAGTGAAGCAGACCAGCACACAGAGAGGCCCTCTTCCTCCCGGCTCAGAACGGCCACAAGGACGGCTCCCAGACCTGGCGCAGACCACAGGAGCTTCTCGCGTCACTCAGCAAACTCGAGAGAAGCAGCCTGGAAGATGGCTCAGTCGGCCTCAATCCTCTTGCCTTCCTGACAAACGCCGAAACTGCCAAACCCACCAAGACCGCAGCAGCTTTTTTTTTTTCCCGGCAACCCAGCAGGCTCAGGCTCCAACCTCTGAGCACCGTGCACCGAGCTCTGAGCTCCGTAGCGGAGGTGGGGTGGGGAGAGTTCGGCAATTTCAGCTGCTAGTAATGCTGTATCCGCTGCGACCGTTCCTCTCAGCTCTGCTCCTCCTCTCAGCTCAGCTCACTGGGTCATTCCCTCTATGCCCAGGGCCGGGTGGGTTGGGGGGCCGAGTGGGGGGCCGAGTCAGTCCTGGCTCACTGTCTGTGGCTTCGGCAGTGCTTTCGGCGTTTTCGGCGTTTTCGGCGTGTTCGGCGTGTTCGTAGCACTCACGCTCACAGCCGCTCGCTCTCTGCTCCTCGCAGACTAGCTGACCAAAAAAAAACGGACTGGATTCAGATTGTGGTGATTTTTGTGTGTTTTTCAATTTTTTGGGGTGTTGTTGGGGCCTGGCCATGTGGGTGGGGGCCATTTTGAGGCCTGCTCCTGGCAGGGCCTGGACATGTGGGTGGGGGTCAAGGTGCCATTTTGAAGTCAGGCAGTGTGCTTTGTGCCATAGGCCTGCACCCAGTCTGCATTGCTTTCACCCATTATGCCCTGGGGTAGTCAGTGGTGCATGGACCAAGTCTTTCTGTGGTGGTGTCTTGAATTTAAACATCATTTAGGGCATGAATGGCATTGGATTGTGCTCGTTTTTGTGTGTTTTTCGATTTTTTGGGATGATGTTGGGGCCTGGCCATGTGGCTGGGGGCCATTTTGAGGCCTGGTCCAGGCAGGGCCTGGCCATGTGGGTGAGGGTCAAGGGGCCATTTTGAAGCCAGGCAGTGCGCTTTGTGCCATAGGACTGCACCCAGTCTGCCCTGCTTTCATCCAATATGCCCAGGGTTACTCAGTGGTGCATGGACCAATTCTTTCTGTGGTGGTGTCTTGAATCTAAACATAATTTAGGGCATGGATGGCATTGGATTGTGGTGATTTGTGTGTGGTTTTTTTTGGGGGGTGATGTTGGGGCCTGGCCATGTGGCTGGGGGGTATTTTGAGGCCTGGTCCAGGCAGGGCATGGCCATGTGGGTGGGGGTCAAGGGGCCATTTTGAAGCCAGACAGTGTGCTTTGTACCATAGGACTGCACCCAGTCTACCCTGCTTTCATCCATTATGCCCAGGGGTACTCCGTGGTGCATGGACCAAGTCTTTCTGTGGTGGTGTCTTGAATGTAAACATCATTTAGGGCATGGATGGCATTGGATTGTGGTGATTTTTGTGTGTTTTCCGTTTTTTTGGGGTGTTGTTGGGGCCTGGCCATGTGGGTGGGGGCCACTTTGAGGCCTGGTCCAGGCAGGGCCTTGTGGGTGGGGATCAAGAGGCCATTTTGAAGAGAGGCAGTATGCTTTGTCCATAGGCCTGCACCCAGTCTGCCTTCCTTTCACCTATTATGCCCAGGGATAGTCAGTGGTGCATGGACCAAGTCTTTCTGTGGTGGTGTCTTGAATTTAAACATCATTTAGGGCATGGATGGCATTGGATTGTGGTGATTTTTGTGAGTGTTTCTATTTTTTGGGGTGTTGTTGGGGCCTGGCCATGTGGCTGGGGGCCATTTTGAGGCCTGGTCCAGGCAGGTCCTGGCCATATGGGTGGGGGTAAAGGGGCCATTTTGAAGCCAGGCAGTGTGCTTTGTGCTATAGGCCTGCACCCAGTCTGCCTTCCTTTCACCCATTATGCCCAGGGGTAGTCAGTGGTGCATGGACCAAGTCTTTCTGTGGTGGTGTCTTGAATTTAAACATCATTTAGGGCATGGATGGCATTGGATTGTGGTGATTTTTGTGTGTTTTTCGATTATTTGTGGTGTTGTTGGGGTCTGGCCATGTGGGTGGGGGCCATTTTGAGGCCTGGTCCAGGCAGGGCTTGGCCATGTGTGTGGGCGTCAAGGGGCAATTTTGAAGCCAGGCAGTGTGCTTTGTGCTATAGGACTGCACCCAGTCTGCCTTGCTTTCACCCATTGCATGGACCAAGGCTTTCTGTGTGGTCTCTCTCCTATGAATGTAAAGATCCATTTTTGAGTAGAAATAATTGCAATTTTAATTTTTGGTCTTTCCGTTTTTGGGTGTGTTGTAATAGTAATAAATGCCTAGTTGCAAATAATTGAAGCACAACATATGCAACATTTATTTAACTGATGTTCCTCTGGCTTCTTGCTTTTAAGTGCACAAAGAAGTCCTGCTGCGGTGTGTGCAGCACAACGTCACGCGTGGCCACAGACAACTCTGCAACTCGTGCAACTGCGGCCTGCTGTACTGACATCTGAAGAAGATTGGCCCAAAGAAAGGTGGCCGTAACTCCTTTACCAAGAAAGTTGCCAGTGCCACTGCCAGTAAGAAGGAGCAGAAGAAGCAAGTGGCGCCACTTACCAAGGAGACTGGTGTGCCCACAGACACTATTTTTGGGGGGAAAAATACGCCTGCAGCAGCGGTGTCCGCCAGGGACCAAGCTGGGAGCAGCACCTCAGCTTCATTGGTCTCAGTGCCACCACGCCAAGTTAAGCCCAAGGCCATGAGTGGCGCAGAGGCAGCCACTTTAATTTCTCAATCACCATGTGATGTTGGCGTTAACTCATCGCAAGAAAGTAGCATCCAATCAATGCAGGGTGTAACTCAGCCGCAAAGACAACCGCAGGTGCACAAGGAGAGGCGCAAGGAGAGGCGCAAAGCAGTCACAAGGAGTGGCGCGAGGAGTGGCGCAAGGAGATGCGCATGGAGAGGCGCAAGTAGAGGCGCATGGAGAGGAACAACTGCCCACAATGCTTGTTCCTCCAGAAGTAGGGGCACATCAGGAAATCGAGATTCAACCGGAGGTATCATCCGAGCAAGCCACTCCTCCTGATGAACCATTGTCTTCCAGATCCCCAGCACGAAAAAGGTCAAGGAGGGCTAGTACAAGTTCTTCAAGCCCCTTGAACCCACCATCTGAGAGGGAGGCATGCCATGAGCCCACAAAGGTAGCTAAGCCTAAAAGGAAGGTTCCTGCAAGGCTTCCACTTATGGGTGATGACGACGAACAAGAAGTAGAAGTGGTGTATTCTGCTGCTGATGAACAGTCTGATGATGATGACCCAGTCATCACAGTCGTCACTCCAGCCCCAGCGGGCATGCAGCAGACAGACATTTTTACCCTATCGCGAATTGCTGCTGAGAGGGATGTGGGCGGCGTGGCATTGGTACCACCACCAACACAGGTAACTACTACACCAACACGACCTACGGCAGGGACCTCTATCCAGCTCGACCTCCATTACCTCAAGTAGTGGTGCTGTAACTGTAAGTGCACAACAGAGTCAAATTCGTCCACGCCCATCCTCCACTTCATCTGGTATTGAAAGTAGCACCTCCACCACCACCACCAGAAATCTCAACTCCCCAGTTTGGGACTTCCTTAATATTAGCAAAAAGGCGGAAAACCTAGTTATTTGTTCGATTTGTAAAACTGTAGTTAGTCGGGGTAAGCTTGGTACCAACTATCTCCAAAAACACCACACTATCCAGTGGGAGGTGCACCTAAGTAAGATCCGGGCAGCCAAAAGTACAACAAATCCAAATGTATCCATTGATATTGCATCTAATGATGACGAGGGGCTGATCGTGCAGGGGGGAGGTGAAGAAGCGACAGACATTTTTGTCTGGTACACACAGTACCCCTGGCAGCAGCACTGCAGTGGTAGCGCCCACACCCTCTACCTCAGCAACATCTATGAGGCACACTAAGAGTCTGGGAGAGACACCAATGCGAAAAAGTACATCAATGAGCCTAACTGGGTTGAAGAGGTCTGGATCCTCCTCATCACATATAAAAACGGTCCAGACCACCATTAAAAGCATGTTTTCGTCGGAGGCGCCATTTGAACGCAACCATCCAACGGCACGTCTTTATGCAATGCTGGCTAAAATGTTAACACTTGGCCTTCTCCCTTTTTCTTTCGTGGAAGGGGTGGGTTTTCTGGAATTTGTGGCAATAGTCTGCCCTAAATGGAAGGTTCCTAGCTGGTCCTAATTTGCCAGAGTTGCGGTCCCAGCACTACATCAAGATGTGCTGGAGGTGATTGGGGCAGCTTTGCAGAAGAGTGCTGTTCACACTATCCACGTGACAACAGACATTTGGACCAGTTGCCAAGCCCTTGATTACATGTGCATCACTGCACACTGGGTCTCTTTTGCAGGGGTTAGAGACAAGTTATATGCAGGTGTTGACAGTAACACAGTTTTTCAAGCTAGTCGGAAACATACAACAGTAGCCATGTTTGCCATGGAGAAATCTCATACTGCAGTAAACATTTTGGAGGAGTTTAACAGTAATGTCTTTGAATGTCTGCATCCAAGAAAGCGCATGATTGGTTATGTTTCCACGGATAATGGCAGTAATATAGTTGGGGCCATGAATGATGGTGGCTATATCAGAGTGCCGTGTTTGGCGCACAGTATTAACATTGTTGTTCAAGATTTCTTGAAAAAAGAAAACACAGTCAGCAAGTTACTGAGCACCTGCCGAAGAATCTGCACACATTTCAGCCATTATTTTAAGTCCCGGAAGCAGCTGAGGAAACTTCAACATGACCGAAGACTGCCAGTCAGAGGACTCATCCATGAGGTGGTAACACATTGGAAATCAACCTTCTACATGCTTGAGCATCTGTCTGAGCAGTGCTTGGTAATCAATGCGTGAAGTCAGCAGGGAGGACTGTACTTTGGACAAAGCTATCCCATTGTTGCGCATGCTAGAGCACCAACTGAAGGCG
This sequence comes from Lissotriton helveticus, assembly GCF_964261635.1. Lineage (NCBI taxonomy): Eukaryota > Metazoa > Chordata > Amphibia > Caudata > Salamandridae > Lissotriton > Lissotriton helveticus. The sequence continues at coordinate 1,373,746,524 of NC_136069.1, read as the reverse complement.
GTGTCTTCAACGTTCAAAGGTGATAATGACAAGCAAGACACATATCAGTTGGCTGTGAGCTTATTAACCCGCCTAGTTGACAATGAAAGGCTTAATAAAATACATACAGAACAACATTACATTTATGCCACTATTCTGGATCCACGGTACAAAATGGCAGTGGCCAGCAAAGCATTCATTCCTTTTAATGAAGCAGATGTTTCAAAGTACAAACATTGGCTAGCTCTGTCAGCCACTCGGTTTGAAAAAGAGCGGCAGGAAATTGAAGGAACCGGCAGAAGTACTACTGAATCAGCAGGCCATCAGGCGTCAAGGTCCACTTCTGTGGCCGAAGGCAGTCACTTTCCCTCACAGCCATTACCGACACCAGCAACCGTATCATCATCTTGACCTGCACCAGGCCCAGCCATAATATTGTCGGAAGCGGATTGGATAACTCATCAAGGGTTTGCTCGTTCCAGTGTTGATGCAAAGGCCTCAGATGGTACGCGAAGTTCAGCACGCCTGGATGACCTTGAGTGGATGGTGCAGGCCTATCGGGATGACCCAACAGAGGTTTACATTGATCGCAACCCATTGCTATACTGGTATGGGAAAAGGGGTCAATGGCCACTGATCACCAACCTGGCTCTAAATTATTTGTCTTGCCCACTCGCAAGCGTGTCTTCTGAACATGTTTTAAGTGCTGCTGGTGCCGTTGTAACTTCTAAAAGGACCCGTCTCTTGCCCAAAAATGTGGAGAGGTTAACAATGATCAAGATGAATCAGCACTTCATTCCACCAGATTGCAAAATATGGGAATGCACGCAGGAAGAAGAGGACACCGACTTAGGTGACGGAAGTTCTTCTCCGTTAGCTGACCTAGTCCCGTCTCAATTCACAGATTTTGAGGACGAGCTCTACTTCCCTGACGCCTAGGCCTGAAACTGACTTCTTTTTTTTCCATCCTGACTCCTTATTCACTTTTACTCCTGTGTGTCTTTCTTTGTTTTGCAACTTTTACCACAACAAAACTCTAATCACATCAAATCCAACAGCAGCACTGTCTTCGTCTTATTTCCTTATTGAAGGTGCCGCTGTCTGCAATCCTTAAGTTCACAAGTTCACAACTCAGTCATGCTCCTCTATCCTCCTCCTCCAGACTCCCCCTATCCATTTCCCTCAAGGCAGATGGCTGGATTACGCAGAATGAAGAAACTGTTGCTTCATAGAAGAGTCCCCTCAAAAGAAGTGGGACTGGAATTGCTGACTGTATGTTGATTGCTGATAGTTACTTCTGAAATTGACACGAGAGGCTACCCTGTGAGCATTCACTCAAAGAACAGGATGCAAACAAAAAGTGGAACAGGTAATAATGAGATGGCATGCAGTGGACAGCACTGGCTGTCTGGCTCTGCTGAAAGCAATTGCTGTTTGTTTGTTGCGCATGAAATGAATCATCATATGTCTTCTGTTATTATTTAATCTTTTACACACTAAATGTAACTAGAGTCTACTCTGTTTTTTTTTACCTTGTTTAATTCTATTTCTACTTCTACTGCAGGGGCCACTACATTGCATTTTATAATATGCAACATGTCCTTGCACTCACTGTGTGTGTAGACTGCGACTGCTTGAACAACATTGACTTTGCCCATATACCATGATGATGATGAGTAGTCTTGATGATCAAAGTTACATAATATCTTTTTTCTTTACAGTCACTCATGGGATGGATGGAGCATCATCGTTGGTTTACGGAAGAACTATGGCCATTTCGTGAGTGGCAAACAGGTAAACCAGTGAACAACTACTACAGCAGAACTACATGTCTGTCTAGTCGTGGTATGGAGTGGTCGAGCCAGTGTAGTGTTGTTATGCCAGAGTCCAGTAATCAGTTCATGTAAAATTGCGGCTATGTGGCTTGCTGCATACAATTAGATATGCTTTGTCTGTCTGTGTCAAAGAGGTATGCTACATCAGGTTGCTTCACTCAGTGGTGCCTGCCTTGACCGTCTGCATGGCCCTGGCCTGCTGTGTGCTAATTACTATCCTTGAAAAGGAGACTCAGAGTACGCACTTTAGAAATGATGCTTGTATGTAATACTGTCGCCTCTAAATCTGAAAGTGTTATTTTTGCACTACACACCATACCTTTTATTTTTTACTCCGTGGTGTTTTAATATCACTTCCTGTTTTTCCATCAACCATTACAGGCCGGCTTTTACCCTTTGCGATGGGAAAAATGATTAACTCAGGCTTAACATTAGCGATCCGCATTTCCGCATCCACCAGGCAGGCAGTGGACAGTGTGTCTGGTCACCAAGATTGATCGACGGAGCGTCAGATGGAATGGAGGAGTACCGCAAATAAGAGGAATGGCTGGATGCATGCAACTTCCCAAATTGAACAGGACAACTACAACATACAGTTACAATATCCTCTTCACTTCTCATCTTTTAAATGTTATTGTTGTGAACTTCTATGAGTGTGACTCTGTGCGTTTGTTTGCTCTCTGCTTCAAATTCATCCCTCCAGCTATTTGATAAGTTTCTTTGCTATTTTTAAAACTAATTTATTGTACTAATAAGTATTTATTCTCTCTGAGGGCAGATAGGCAAGTGAAATTGCGTAATTACTGCAGCCTCTTTCTGTCACTTTGTTTCTTCATAGTTAGTAAGTTGTAGTAAGTACTACTTTTAAGTAACCTAACCATCCATTCAGCAAACAACTTCATGCATGCCGTAGTGCATGCACTTCCTTTATGTCCCTTAAAAGATTTATGGATATCTTTGTATCCAAAGATTTGTTTTTCTTCATTTGTTGTTTGTCCATGCTGTTTTTTTCCCCTCTCTCCACAACACTTTCCCCAAAAACCCCATTCCCATCCAATTTCAAACCCCAACCCTCTTCCCCCGGGCTGTGTGGTTTTCATTGAGGTGTGACTAAATGACAACAATAATTCCACACACTTGCTGGGGAGGATAAGGTGCAAGCAACCTCCTCAAATCAATTTTAAGGCAGCTAGATGAATCCTAGGATATTGTAATTCTGCTTAAAAAAACACCAATGAGTATTTTCAAATCAATTCTGAATTTCATGCCCACCATTGATTGGATCCATCGTCTTATTCAGATAGAGGTAATTGGTATCCAGACGCTCTCTCTGAATAAGACGCTACTCTGTCTTGGGAAGAACATATGGTCTCTCCTCACACGTGGAGTACACTGTTGACTTGCGGTTACTCGGAGCCGGGTAACACGGACATTTGAACAGGCTACTAAGACCGCAAAATTCTCAATATATTTATATTTGGGTTATAAGAAAGAAGAATTGAGAAATTAACCTTAGCCCTGAAGAAGTCTGTGGTTTAACACCACCAAAGACGAAACACGTGTTGGCAACGGCTAGAGAATTTTTAAGAAGAATCACTGCTAAAATAAAAGAAGAAAAGAAGAGACACAAGACTTGCTATTTGTTTATTTATACTCGCTAATATCTGTTAGCTCAGGATATACATTGTTTTTATGTTTATATGGTATTGATTTGATCATGCCTTTTGGTTATAGATGGATGGCCTAAACCTTATCCTTAGAGCTTTCTATACTGTACAAATTACTCTCATTATCACCATAACCCAGCGCAACTACCAGCCAGCCATCTTTTCTTGCTTTGTTGTCAAACGTACAGTAACCCACGCCCACCACCCCACAAAATAATATGAACGCGTACACTATGTTGAAGTATGTAAAATAAATCATTATATTTCCCCTAACAAAAATAAACTATTCAAAAGACCCAACCCACCCCTCTCTCTAACCCCAACCAATGTCCATAGGAATGTCCCTCAAAAAGTCCCTCTGAATCCCCAATGCCCAATTCCCACCCCCCCCAACAGTCTTTAAAAAAGGGGCCAGGGACAGTCACTTCCGGCGGTGTCCTGTGGACAGGTGGTCCTGCATCTCTTTACGGAGGTCCTGGAGTTGGCGCTTCAGTTTCTCAACCACGCACTCCAGGTAGTCCACTCTCCGGTGGAGACAGCGCTGACGTGCCATCCAGGCTCTGGGGGGGCAGCGGCTCTTTTTTTGCTGCTCCGTGGCAGCGGTGGGAGGCTGTCAGACCACGGCGCCGTACCACTGGAGGCTGCAGGCTGGTGGACCCAGGGGCACTGGAGGAAGATGCAGCTGTTGCCGCCTCCTCCTCCTGCTCCCGAGCCACCAGCCACCGATATTCGGCACAAATGGCCTCCAGCTTCCGGGCCCTGGCCCGGACAGCCATCTCCTTCTGGCTGAGTTTTTGTGGAGTATCTATATGAAGAAAGAAAGAAAAATACTGTAACCAATACTCTTTAACATTAACACCATATAATTCAACAGAAAATTGTCTCACAGTAACACTAGCAACTTGCAAGCACAGTATAACATTTTGGCATGTATCTTTCCGCTGTCTTTTTGTAGGCCTGTAACATTAGTGGGAGTTTCAGGAATTCTACTAGCAGCACTATGGACTCACTATATAGTCAGAGAGTCAGAGTGTACACCAGTCTTCTTCTTTTTTTCTCTTGTTTTGCGAGAAAAAAAATTGTTTGTACGTGAACTTGTGGTAGCCGGCATGATGCCAGGTCAGTCAGCTTGCATCCAAGAAAAACAGACCCAAGACATTCATCATCATTTATTACTTTATTCAGTTAAACAGCAATAACCATAAAAGTACACAACATAAAAATCATTGCAAAGAAATGTCATACATGATACATCATAAGAAGGCAATATTATACATAAGGGGTTATTCTAATTCGTCCATACAAATAGATTTCCGTAATACAAAAACTTTTTTAAAAAATTCTGAAATAGATACAACAGTTAATACTGTGTCCAGTCTCTGCAATTCTAAAAATGCTGGGCGACATCGATTAAAATTAATTTCCTTTAAAATCGGGATAATCAGTTTCCTACGTGGCATTATATAAAATTTACAAAAAAATAAAATATGGATATCAGATTGGGCTGAAGAATCATCGCATGGACACTCAACTAAATCAGGAGACCAGCTGTTCATAACAGGGACACTCAAAAGTCTAAAAAGGATATTTAACCTAAAACGTGTCAGGACAAACCTCTCATGATTAGACATATACAGGGTTAAATATGGCTGTAGTTTGTCCTGAGTTAATATCAGTTGGTGTAAAAATACAGTCTTTTTCTTTACTTCCTCCTTAGCTCTTTTCTCTTCAAGATACTCAATGCATTGTTGTTTCAATAACTTCCTCGGGAGATTTACCATTGTGAGTGGATCATCATAATAAGTTTGGCAATCAATTTTAGAAAGAAAGTGTTTCACATACACAAGCCATTTGATCCTACTCACATGTTCTAAGTTTAAATCGTCCGTCAGAATTGCACGGTTCAATACACACTCATTGGTTTTCCAGACCCTATGCCAAAGAAGTATAGGCTGGATTTTAATTGTATCTTGAATGTGTGGCTGGCCAAGTTCCGTGTGGCAAATGTAAGTCGAGACACTCTCAGGTACAGCTAGGATGTGCCTCAAAAACATATTTTCCACTATTTGGATGGAATTTGTATTGGCATATCCCCAGAGACCCGAGCCATAGAGAGCCACTGATATACAAGTCGCATTAAAAATTGTTAAGATTTCCATTATTGTTTTTTTACCCATTTTTTTAATAAAGTTTTTTAGGGCCATTATTGATTTCGAGAACAGGAGGCTTCTTGCTTTTACAGCACTTGTCCATGTACCAGACTTGTGGAACAAAATACCTAAATAAGGGAAGGTTTTAGTGGAATCCAGGGGACTGTTGTTTATATACATAATTTTCCTCCATCTACTCCTCTCTGTGCCACAAAACATGGAGAACGTTTTTGAACAATTTATTCTTAGATCCAAATTTGTCATAAAATTATTAAAAGATTTTATCAGACCCTGTAGGGCAATGGGTGTCCGTGCCATTATGACCGCATCGTCTGCATACATGAGTGCAGGGATTGGTCCTTTACCTACCATAGGCATATCCCTGCACTCATGCAACAGAGTTCTTTCAAGGCCATTGATATATACTAAAAATAAAAAGGGGGCAAGGACACACCCCTGTCGTACCCCACGGCCTATCCCAAAGGATCTAGTACATTCTCCATCCTTCCCATAACGGACAACTGCTGTGGCACCAAGATATTGTTCCCTCAAGAAACAGATGATATTTTCTTCCACCCCTAAATTTTCTAATATTACCCAAAGTTTACTGTGGGAAATGCAATTGAATGCTGATTTTAAGTCAACAAATGTAAAATATATACGTTCCCCCCTTACTCTGGTATATTTTTGATGCATAATAAATAGGTTTAAACCCTGTTCTATTGTTCCAACTCCCTTCTGGAAGCCGTATTGTAGGTCACTGATTATCCTGTTATCCTCTGCCCAGGTTTGGAGTCTCCCTAGAATAATTCTTCCGAGGATCTTTATGGATGCATCTAGAAGGGAGATTGGTCTGTAGCATGTGCAGGTTTGCCTATCTCCCTTCTTAAATATTGGCACGATTACTGAGGTAAACCAGGAGGCATTTAAACCCCTCTCAAAAGCAGCATTAAAAAGTTGTACTAGCATAGGCCCCCATGGCTCAGAATTATGTTTAAATACATCTGCTGGGATGCCATCAGGGCCTGCAGCTTTTCCGCCCTTAGTTGTTTTAAGGCTCGACATGACTTCTTTCAGGGTTATAACCATATTAATACCCTTACCCTTTTCTTCTCCGGGTGTATCTGATAACAATTGGTATGTCCCTTGTACAGGGCTATACAACTCGGAGAAGTGGTTAACGCATTCGTCCTCGGTAATTGCTATTTCTATACATGCTTTTGTAACATCATAACGGAAGGGGGCATTTACCGCTTTCCAGAAAGCAGAAGGATCTCTGGAAAGTGAAGCCTCACAAAGGGATTCCCAGGCATCCCTTTTTATTGCGGCTTTTTGATTTTTCAATGCCTCATTATAGATTTTCCTCAACTCTCTAACCTGTAGAAGGTCATGTGGATTTTCATGTAAGGCATTTTTAAGATTAGAGAGTGCCTTTGTGCATGCAGAGTCAAACCATCTCCTATTGCCTTTCCCCCTATTGTTAGACTCAACCCACAACATTTCCTTGATAGAGGATGCAATTCAATTAAAATGTTTAATTATGGACTGACTATCTGCTTGCTCATCCAGACAAGTCAAAAAACTTTCTGAGCATTTGGTCAACAATTTTTCCAAGAATTTTTCTGGGGCCAATTTGCTCCATTTGAGACAGTAGCCATTTTGCCTTCCAAGTGTCACATCTGGGACTAGCTGCCTAACTGACCGTTCCCTATTTAAGTCTCGAAATGGGTTCTCAATCTCAAATGTTAACGGTCAATGGCCACTCAGTACAACGTCAAGAGTCTTAAATTCTTTAATCTTGCGTCCATACCTGGTAGAAAATATTATAAAGTCAATTATAGTGGACGCTCCCCTACCGATAAAAGTTGTGAAAAAGGGGGATCCTGTTTGACCAATTTAATTTACAAACCCCAAATCACAAGACAACAGTATGCCATTTAATAAATCTCCACATATAGTATGGTCAAAGTGAGTGAGGCCAGTATCCTGGTCCAGCATAGGACCCCGTTTACAAAGAGTACAATTAAAATCCCCCCCAAATGACCGATACATCTTCTATACTTCTGTCCATTTCATGTTTTAGATCAGCCCCCAGCATTTTTATGGTCTGCACAATATCAATCCTTGCATTGTTATTATAAAAATGTATAATGACAACACTGGCGGCCTTATTTATACCTATCTTCAACAGCTGATAATGACTATTATGAGATAGAAATTGTACTTTCTCATATTTAAGTATGGTTGGACAGGTAGATACACAAACCACCCTTAGCCCTGCCATATTGTCCCTGTACTGCTGGTGTAAACATAGTTTTATATCCAGGAATGTGTATGGCCTCTGTAAACCATGTTTCCTGTAGGCCCATGATGTCAAACCCATTTACGATGCTTCCCCATATAGTGTTATTTATTTTAGATTTTAATCCTGCCGCATTCCAGAAAATAAGGCGACATGTTTCCTTCTTTTCAATAGTGGTAATAGTGTTCCAAAGCACAGTAGTTGCCACTGGGGTTCCCACCCCCAGCCTATCGCCAATTTCCTCTAGACCCCTAGATATTTCACGATCTCCTACCTTAACTACTACAGTTTCAGGGTTGTGCTTGGGCAATTTCCCCTCTTGCGAGATACTTATTTCTGGGGGGACAAGATCTACACAATTTAAATCATCCATCCCGTCGCAAGGCCTAAGTACTTCTATGTTACCCTTATCTATCATACTACCTTTCAGAATGGGTTTTACATAGGGGCCGGGATTATCGCTAGCAAGTCAGTCGACCGCTTCTAGGCTTGAGAGAAGATCAAATCGGTTAAATGTTGGAATATTATAACCATGTAGGGCAGGACCTAAAGTACTCCCACGATAAGTGTTTCCTATTTGGCGTCTTTCTAGGGACAAATGCGATGGTCTGGGATAAAAATTGTCTAGTTCCCACGTAACTATTCCTCCATCTCCAATTTGTGTATGCCAACTTTGGAGATATGGACTCACTCGTTTGTCCCTAACGTTCACTATGACCAGGTCTCCCTCTATATCCTTAGTCATACGTCCTAACCACTCCACCCTTCTGACGTTCAAGATTTTCCCGTCAATATTAGGTGGGAGCAGTCTGTATTTACTTAGCCAAAAGGCTACCTTATTTTTTAATTCCTGATACCCTTCAATTTTCCCAATAGGAAGCTCAGGCACCCCTGACAGAACACTCACATAGGGTGCCGCCTCTGGTGGTAAGTCAATATGGGTGGTAATTCTATTTGATCTTCCCAGGACGATGCCTTGTCTGTCTGGTGTTTTCTGTTTATTTATCTGCCCTTGTGGAATTTGCAATGCAGACTGCATTCTCAGCTCCACGGCTACCCCAAGGCCCTTATCCCTAATAATACCCAGCAAATTGTTAACTGCAGGGCTCTTTTCTATATCTGGTTGTCCTAGCTGAATGTTAGGCTTATTTGTGGTGGTAATTTGTTGAACCACCCTTGGGCCATTTACGATCCCCACACCCAGTGGTACAGCTACCAGGTTCTTTAAGTTATCCACTTCTCTTACAAAATTATTCATCGTACTGAAATTTTCTTCAACTAGTTTCTCTATATGATCTAGTTTTGAATTTATCATTCTAGTTCTCTCCAATAAGGGTAACATTAAAGATTAACTAGAGTTTCTATATTTCCCAACGACCCCGCATCTTTTATACTGCAGTTGGGGAAGTGTAAGATGGGATCCGGGATGGCTCTATCCGGGGTATAGGATTGTGCAACAACATGCAGAACCGGGCTGTTGCTATTTTTCTTTTGAAGTTTGGCCAAGGAACCCTTCTGGGAACCACCCCCTCTTTTCCGTTTGCTATGTTTAGGTTTAACTGATGGGCCCTGTTTCTGAACTATTAGGGAGGGGCTATGTGGCAGGGGGGAGTTTAAAACTGTGTCATTTAAATTGTTAGAGGCCATACTAGCTGTACTAACAAACAAATGGACACTAACAGGTTAACGGGCGCACAACAATATAGTATCAGGGTATATTTGCTGTTAATATATCACCTGTGTTGCTCCAAGGAAGGTGGGTGTGTATCTAACACCCACAAATAACTGCATAAGCAGAACGAAATTCAACCAATACCCTCCGAGCACTCTATTTATCAGACCATTATTACTTGTAACACAAATCAATTGGCAAATGTCACTGTCCTTATTTATATATAAAGAAGTCCAAATCTTATCCAATTTAAGGTTCTTCTGTATTTATTTCCATGTTCTAACCCTTTTTCAACAGCTTTACCATATCCTGTGACAGTTCCATACTAGACAAGTTAATGATTTATATCTCACTGTTCACAGCATCCTTGTTACCATTCAATTCTTCCAAGATCTCAGTACTAGCTGTAGATGTGTTTAAAATACTTGGCCCTGCTGTATTATCAGGGACTAACAACATGAGGCTTGGACTAGAGCCCTGAGCAACTAAAGGATCAACTAGTCTTAATAGTTCTGGAGAGATCACTGACCCAATAGGGCCTAGAGACGAACGCTTACCCGTTATAAGGTCTAGGGACAAGCGCTACTCTGTAAGGGCTATTTCTTTTTCTAAAATTACAGTTGGCCGTTTAAAAAATTGGTCCAAGGTTCCTGTGGCCACCCCGCCCGTAGATGAAAGGGTAACATTTCTATCCCTCCCAGACCGTAGTGACATGGTGACCGGTGCCTGGTCATTTTACAACTGGTGTCGAAACAAAACAATAATTAAAGACTTACAAACAGATATTAAATCCTGATAACTCAACACCATACCATGGTTTTCAGAGGGGGGGCCCAGCCTGGCCATAAACGTCCTTGGATGGCCTTAGACGGCCCGCCCTTTGCCCGGGCTTACCCCGGCGCTAACCCGCGCGCATCCCGTAGTGCGCGGGCTGGTGTGCAACTTAATAGGGGGAGTGGGCGGGAAGAGTCACAGCTGCCACCGGTTTCCAAACGCGCTCGGGCTGCTGGACCTCGTAGTCCCGGAGCGCTTCTCCTCACAGGCGTCCTCTCCAAGCAAGTCACGAACAGGGCAGGTATAACAAAACAGGTATTAGCCCTTCACAATACTCCTGCGAGCGGCTCTCGTGAAGCGGGGGCCGCGAGGAGTTAAATAACACGGGGGGAGTGGCGGGAAGAGTCACAGCTGCCACCGGTTTCCAAACGCGCTCGGGCTGCTGGACCTCGCAGTCCCGGAGCGCTTCTCCCCACAGGCATCCTCTCCAAGCAAGTCACGAACAGGGCAGGTATAACAAAACAGGTATTAGCCCTTCACAATACTCCTGCGAGCGAGTTAAATAACACGGGGGGAGTGACGGAAAGAGTCACAGCTGCCACCGGTTTTTAAACACGCTCGGGCTGCTGGTCCTCGCAGTCCCGGAGCGCTTCTCCCCACATTCGTCCTCTCCAAGCAAGTCATGAACAGGGAAGGTATAACAAAACAGGTATTAGCCCTTCACAATACTCCTGCGAGCGGCACCACTCATTTATGCACTAAGCGATGTGGGGGTATTCCGCAGGTGCAGATCTCGCGGATACATGTGCGCTTCATGCTTAGGCAGACACAAGACATGATGACGCAGACTCGCATTACTTTAAGCAGTACATGCAGGTGGGGATAGTGAATCTCTTACTTTTCTATAGGGGTGGCACTGGCCATACTCGGTTAGATCAAGGGCTACTGCTCAATGTAATTTATATTTCGCACTGCCCCCCCGGGCCTTGACTACTACAAAAGGAAAGTGAAGATTATTCATTTCTGATCATATATCTAGCCGATCACATGATCTTTGCTTATATGATGGATGACTTTAGGTGCTTTGTTTTGATAGATTGAGTGAACAACAGCGAAAGGCCACCCATGATTGACACAGCTGAAAGAAAATTATTAACATAGGGAGTGAGTGTGGTGCCCATAATTGCCAGAGGAAGGGACTTGACTTGATATAATGTGAACTATACAATACATACACAATATATGCTGTGCTTGCAAAGCAAACTACTGTACTGCTAGTAAAGGGAGTATTTCTGAACAATCACAACTTCTAGTATTTGGATTTCCTCTGCTTTGCTACTCTGGCACGGACATGCTGTTCAAAGTAACACTCTTCATCCACTGAGCGTCTGCTCTACACACACCTCTGCTATCTATGAGGAAGAAGATACGATCCAGGCTTCCAAAGTAAACCTCTATCATTCTTCTTAATGTCTCAACTGGACCAACTTTACTTTTTCTCAACAACCAACTAACACCCTTTTTATTTTATTTGGTAAACCACCGCCTTGACTTGCATTTGCGTTTCACCCAAATGATATATTGCAATACACACCAAACATACATTTTCTGATTCACCCACTCAGACAGTCATCTTTTATTTCTACTCCAACCATCCTTGCTTCAAGCAGACATGCATCTGATTCCTTCCTATCAGCCACCTCTGCTTGCATTCAAAAACACGTGTCATTCCTTACAGTCATAAATGTTACGACTCGCTCGTCCTTCCTTACACCCTTCTTTCCCTTTTAGTTCATCACATCCCTCAAGTTCATCTGATCTGACTTGGCTTCACGATAAACGTTTCACAGCTGAGTTGAAGTCAAATAGAGGGGGACATTGCTTACTCAAGAACTACCGCCACTAATGCTATTGCTAAGTCAAGGGTGCCTGTCTTCTCCGTGATTGGCAAAAATGTACTTCTAAATTAGTAACTGTACAGTACATCATACACCCTTTTGCGAGCCTACTCTAAAATGTCAATAAGTAAGGAGTATAATAACTTACTACCGTCCGCCAATGCTGAGCCATCCCCCACAGCAGCTCCTTCTGGTGGCACATGCGGCACCGCCGCATAAATCCCTTGGATTGCACGCCTCCACGCTGCTGGCCCCGGCACTGGTGGTGGTAGGTGCCACATCCGATGTTGTGAGACCTAGAATAAAGATGTCATATTTTTAGATGCCTATTTTGTCTCGTAATGGAAGAAAATGTTAATACATAAACAATTTTAATTATTGAGACTGAAAAAAAGTGACGGTTTTGGGGAGGGTGTTAACTTTTTATATGCTTAGCCATAACATGCTACACTTTTTGGCACAACTGATGAATGCTTGCTTTTTAACGTGCACCATTTTTCTAATTACAGACAGAAGATTCCACTGCCCTTCTGCCAACAAGAGCTTTTCAATTTTCACCACCTACTCCTCATCACCGCCAGTACTTGAAGTTCATGAGGGCTCCCGCACAGTTATTATAATAATTAGGGGGCATATTATCAAGGGGGTTTATCTCCGCTTTTTTGGCTTTAAAAGCCAAGAAAATTGAGATAAAATTATCTCCCTATTACCTAGCTGTCGCTAACACCAGTTAGCAGATAGCGACCATCTTGGGCCCCACTTTGCATGTCAGTGATATTTATCACTAATGACATGCAAAGTGGGCGTGCCAAGATGTTAGCGACTGGAAACAGTCGCTAACATCGCTATCTCCTATTACCAACTTTTGGAGATATTCGCGCTAAGCGTGAATATCTCCAAAAGCTAACACCTGCCCTGAGCAGTTCTTAGCCATGTTATCCAATGGGAGGTCGATAACATGGCTAAGAGCATTAGCTCGGTAATGCATGAATATCGCGGACTTTTCAGCGATATTCATGCATTGCGGCCGTTTTTTATCGCATTTGCGATAAACCTTGGTAATACCAAGGTTTATCTGCGATAAAAATCGCCGCAGCTCAGCGGTAACATTTTGTCTCTAACCAAGCAATAGCGATAATTATCGCTATTGCTTGGTAATATGCCCCCAGATGTGTTAAGTTGAAGTATATTCTAGGGAAGGGTGTTTAAACTTTAACTTCATCTATCACCACTGCTCACTGGGAATACTGCGGTATTAAAAATAAAGAAATTGTTTTTTTATTTCTTATTTGAAAATAAAACTTTAAAACTAAAAAACACTGTGTGGTTTTTGTTCACGAGTGAGTGAGCGGAAGGGTTTACAGTTGCACTACTGCACTTTGCAAGCATGCTTCCGTGACTCTGATAGGTCAGCACTCGGTAGTCTTCTTCTGTTCTTCTGGGTCGTATAATCATCGGTCAGACACACTAGGTAGTCGGTCAGGGGATTGGGGATTCAACTTCTGTTCTGACTGAGGTATGTAGAAAGACGAACTGCACCTATCATCAACAATGTCCTATTTCTCTTATCCATACTTCTGTATGTGAAGAATTGTCCCTGAAACACTACCGGTATGGTATGTGCTCCTATCAAATTAAAAAGCCAACTACTAGCTTATTCTTGGTGGACATTGACATTTTGTTGTTGGAAATTGTCAAAGCACTAACATTAAGAAGACTGGAATAGACAGCAAGTGCAACCCAGAGGACTGCACTCAGTGCCTAGAGCTATTGCTGGATCAGAGTTTTGTTTAACACCGCTTGCCGACTGGGCAAGCTTCGCTACCTACACAGACCAACTCATAATAATAGTAAATAGTAGTAGCACAGAGCGTGATAGTAGAGGCAGGATAAGAATGTAGAAACAGTCTACAGGTAGATCAAAGACTATTCTGTAAAAAATAGAATTAGGAAACAGTTTGGAATGAATAGGTGCTGTAAAAGTTAGGGAAGTATAATTATTAATATTAAAAACAGAACAACTTACTGGGGCCAGCAGAAGAGACCTCGGAGGACCGATCCTGCCCACCTTGTTCCTCCGGCGTCTCTGTCGTCGTCTTGCCCCTGGGAGGTGCTGATGATCATGAAATAAACACAAACATGGATAATTGTTTTTTTTTAATATTTGATTTCTTTCACCACAATCTAAAATTATCTCGGGGAAACAAATTACCAACAATTGCACTACATATATTGACCTATCTGATCTGGTCAACTAGGAGGATAGTACAGAATTGCTGGATTCGCAGACCGTCTACTTGGAAAGTTATGTAAATCACTGTCTAAAAAGGTTCTACTACGACTGCCAGCACTCAGCAGCACGTGACGTGACAGACACTGTCCGTCATCATGATTGCAGACCACTAGAAAATGTCTCACTACTAAAAAACAAATCATAATATACTCAACCTATCAATCCACCACTATCTCTTCTTAGTGGCAGCAGGAGTACAAAGGAAGGACTAGACTTGAGTCTCTAGTCTCTCTAGCATTATGCAGTCCTGTAAAGTACTACACTCATACATAATCAATCAGGCCAAAGGAGCACAAAGTTGCAAACAAGTAAGCATAGTAGCAACGCCACTGAGCAGGCGAGCACCTGCAGTCGCCGAAGCTATTTAAACATTAATTTACCTGCAATGTAATCAAATCGGCAGCATTCTTGCTCTTCGGGAAAAACATATATTAGCAATATAACACAGAGCAGAAGAAAACAAAGTAGTTATTAAATAGCTACTCACCAAGCCAAGGGATCTCAACACCTATCAGGTTGAGCAGGTCCTGCTCCCGGTCGAGGATGTCCGACCACAGGTGCGTCGCCTGCTTGTAGGTGTGACGGACCCCCGACTCCCTAAACAAGGCCTGGCACACCTTAGCCCAGAGCTGGCGACGCTCCCGGAGGCCATACCCTGTACCGGGCATGCCGCCTGCTACGATGGTCTTCGGGAGGGGGCGCTGCACGTAAAAGATAAGTGAGGCCACCTCCACCGCAATAAAGATCTCCCTGGCTGTGCTATCCTCCGACCATAAGCGCCCGCAAGGGAGCCCGGTACGGGTGCGGGGCCCCTCCCCTTAAGGTTCTTCCCGGCTCCCTTTGCCATGGTCCTTGACAGCTGAAGAAAAAAAAAATAGGAAAGAATAGGGAAAAAGTAAAGAAAAGGAAAGAGAGTTAAAAAAGTAGTTTTAAAGTAACCAAAAGTAGAAAAAAACACAAAATATAGATGTACAAAAATAAAGAGATAGCTAATGAGTAAAACAAAGTTAAAAAAAGTTCAAAGAAACAAAGGATTGCAAAGATTAAGGGAGGATTGAAAAAGCATGCCCAGAACCATAGCAATGAATGAAAAACAAGATAGCCGCGCCCATTGCGACCACATGGGTACGTTCACAAGATATTTCCCCCACGAGCAAGCAAAAATGCACGCGAACACGTAATTGCGCCCTGCACGTAGGAAATGCCCATCGCGAGCATGCAACTAGCGCCCGGAAACGGAAATACGCAACGCGAACACTGAAAACAAGCTGGCCGTGCCCATGTACGACCGCATGGGTAACTTCGCGGTCGTTGCGCTGAAAAAAAAACCTGCGAACACGCAAAGCGCCACGCAAAAAACCAAAAACCTGCGAACACGCAAAGCGCCACGCAAAAAAACACCCCCCAAAAAAGCACAAATTCGTGGATTTTGCGAACCACGCATTAACTTTCACGTGAATTCACGTACCGCGAATTTGTAAATTTCACCCATACTTAACAACAAGCTAACCATGGAGGGCACGTGAGATAGGTAGGGGCAGGGCACAGCCTTGAATGTTGTAGATCATGGATGAAGCTGCAGGGATAGCAAGTAGGCCACGGAGAAAATACCTGCAGGGGCAGCACAAGGGCCAAGGTTGGCAGGGGGAGGGGTCAGGGCAAGCACATCGAGAACAAAGGGCAGGGAGGATGAGGGCAGCAAGCGTATCATGGAGGTCAGGGCGACATGAGCTGGAGTAGAAAGCTGTCTACTAAGGGCTGGCGGCATGGGCCATGGGCGCACAGATGGTGAATAGATGGTTGGTTAAAAGTGTCAGGGGCAGAAATGTGGCCTTAGCAAGAAGAATGGCATGAGTAGGGTCAGCACAATGGATCACATGGTGGGCAGGAAGGGGAGGCAGTGGCATGAATATGGAGGATGGAAGACAAGGGATTGGGCTAGGGGCAGAGGAAGCAGGATGTCCACAGAGTTTAAATTGGCATGGGCACTGGCAGCTAAATAGCCCACAGAGGCAGGTGAGAGGGAGAGGGGCACACAATATATGAAGAGAATGGAGAGAAGGGGAGACTGGGGCAGCAAGCTGACTACAGATGGCAGGCAGATGGGGCTGGGGCATGCAAGTTTAGAACATAGGGCAGGCAGGAGGGGGCAGGGCTTGCACGCTGACCATAGAGGGCAAGAGGTTACAGAAGGGCCACACAGATGGAGAACAGAGGGCAAGCAGGAGGAGAGCAGGGACCGCAATCTGACTTTGGAGTCAAGGCTGCAGTGGGTTTACCACCAACACCAGGGGGTTAGCCTGTGTTGTGAATGGCTGAAGGCTGCGAGCAGTTGAGGTGCTGATTGAATATTTTTTTAAAACTGAAATTCATGAATACACAAAGGTTTTTTGTTTTTTTCTTTATGAACCATAACTATATTGTAACTTTGTTTTTTCAATGAATATCAGGGTACTTCTTTGATGTGCCCATGCTGAGCTGCACATCTCAATTGCCCGTGCACAAGAGTGGGTGGATGCACCACCAGGCTTTCAACAGTCTCTGTGCCCAAACCTCTTAGTCAGACAATTACTAGTACACAAGCCCTTTGGCCATTCGTTCCAGGGTGTGGCCATTGGTCCATGCCTATTTGATCTGTCCCTTTCATTTTGCCCCCTTCTGAACTACACAGTTCCTGATATTGTGGCACTGATAAACAATGTAGAAGAAGCAAACCAAAAATCTTTGACCCCATTATTTAACTTGACCCAGTGTATTAGGTCTGAACAAAGCCTGAGGTACCTGACTGGTGTAATTGGCTAACTTTCTGCCATGTTTTATGCAGATTACCAGTACCAAAGTTATTAGCAAATGAAAATAAGTGTGTCCCTTTTATATATGCACACTTTCCCCTGCTGGATTGGCCTGACTCATGATATCACTTTTTAAAAATAATTCTTCTAAGTTCTGTCAAACATTGTGCCAAAGTTCATAGCAACCTAACATATTTGAGCCCCATTATTAACTGTCTTCCCCTTGATGGATCTGCACAAATTTGAAAATAAGTGAAAGTTTAACATGGTAAGTATTCGTCAAATGTCAGGCATATTCGTCAAAAGGTGGCAAAGTTAGAAGCAAATCATAAATGCATTTTCAGCTGTCAGGATATACAAATGTATTAACCATTTTAAGTTCACTGAAAGTATCAAAAGCTGCTGAAAATGATTACACCAAAGTTCCACTTTCATACTAATTTTGAAGTACATCTGTTTTTTTGCTGCAACGAAATGTCCTATGTTTTCTGTAGTAGGAGAGCACATCTTTTCTGACCAACCATAATTTATTATCCTCTACACTGACCTCGCCACAATTTGTAGTGCAGACATTAGCTGCATGCGTCAAGTTAGTACCAAATGTGTTGCAAATGCATCCATCGGGTACACAGTTATCGGCAAATCAATAAATCATAACAATGCAACACTGCTACTGTGTTATATACCAGAACTACAACATTCTCTAGTTTCAGGCTCTAGTTTTAAGATGGTCACAGCCCTCATAAGTAGACAGCCCAGTTGTCCTTATGTTCAGAACACATTTGTGTAAGTATAAAGCTATTGAACTGAGACTACCACCATTCCCCTTTATATGTCCAGTACTATACTTTATCAAGTTTTGCTACATCCACCTTTTAACCTGAGGGACCTTATATCACCAATACTTTAAAAAACATGTAGGAAGTAAAGAGAGAGTGGGCTTTGGGTCACTTTAGGCCTACTTCAGCATTTGGTTTTTGTGGTCCATCAATGCTTGCGTTGGGTATCAATCAAAGGCATGGCATTTTGTGGATTATTGTTGTTTCCGAATTGTCAGCAAGCCTTTTGTTTGACTACAGAAGCATGATGAGTGACTTGTGTGATAGAGTCGATGAGTTTTATTTGGTGTATTTACTTTGCTGCTATGGGGTCATTTTATTTTCTACTTTTTGACATTTTCGTTCAGGAAGCAAATTCTGCTTGTCTTTATGGCAGATACATTTTATTTACTAATCACTCTTACGAATTCATTTATTTTGCTTTGCTGTCTTTGATGACATTTTTGACGTTTTTTTCCCCACAAAGTATGGATGTGTACTGCACACACATTCGTTTTCGAACAACTGAATCAGAAATTCTGACCCACTGTCAAAAGAATCATCTATACAATATTTTGCTCTTTTAAGGTTACCAGTTACAATGACTTCACTTTCTGACTCCTTATAATAAAACTCTTTTTTGAGGGTACAGCTTAAATCTGGTAATGCAGTCTGTTTAACAAAGGAGCCATACACCCAATTTTAATATTGTTGAAGCACAAGAGGTTGTTTCACAATGATATTTTCTTTCTAGGACTGCTGGGAGCAAAGAACGAAAAATAAATCAATTGTTACTAATCACTACCCCTTACAGAAACAAACTGACTGTTAGCTATGCTATTGCATGTTTTTAAAAAACAATACTATTGGCTTGCCTGTTATTTTAAATATAAACCATGGTAAATATTTTGCTAGTAATAACTGCATTATATTGCAATTGAGGAAAACTTCATATCACCTTTGACTGAAACTTCTCATCACAGAGTGTGACCTAAAGTTTGACTACTAGCTCAAAATCAAAATCTACCCTCGAGATTTATGGAGGGGATGAAGTTCCAAGATTCCATATTTGGCCATGTATCCAGCATCCTGGTCAGCAGGGCCGGATTGACCTTAACAGGCACAAGGCTTTTTTCTGGTGGCCCGGAAGGGCGGGCTAGTTTTTTGCCTGGGTGGGCCGGTTTTGTTACGGGGGCCGGTTTTGCAGCAGGTTGCAATATCAGCCTCCTGTAACAAAAGCAGCAGCGGTGCAGCAGTGCTTGACACTAGCACCTTGGCCAGCGCTTCTGAGTAGCGTGCTGCCCCCCCTCCGAGGCAGGTCAGGAGTAAATGCCAGTTTTGGTTTTGGTTCCCACTCCGGCCCTGCTGGTCATTACGGCGCACATGCAACACTCCTTCATTATACTTTTTGTATGCTTTCGTCTCCACAACAGAGGGCCTCATTTACAATATTTTGACGTGGGGCATCAGCGCGAGCCTACCCGCTGCTCTGTCCTAAGTCGAAGGAATAGGCCAGGAATGTGCAGTATCTATCAAATATGGCGTATTACTGTCCTAACACCCTTTGCTGGCACACAAATGGCTTCCATGCGCCAATGCAGGTACCCTTGCGCCATGGTGCAAGGATGTCTGCGTTTTAGGTGTGATTGTTTTTGTGCGGAAGGGACACCTACTTGAGCAAAAACAATCAATGCAGGCAATTGCCTCTTTGTATGTGTGCAGTAGAATGCAGCACACATAGAAAAAGAAAAAATAAGGCGAAATAATGTTATTTCACCTCATTTGCCACCCCTTTGGAGACGTATGCTTTTGACGGCATTCCCAGGTTTACGAAATCTCGTGAATCTGGGAGTGTGTCAAATGCCATGGGTGTTACATGGGAATACTCACCATATCACCCATGGTATGCCTCCCTGTTGCAGGGTGAGGCAAGGCAGCGACTTGTTCTACGTTTCCTCTGCCATATCTACAAGGCATGAACAGCCACGCAGGATGCCTTTACATGGCCTTGTAGATATGGCCCTGCAATGTGCACAGCCAGATCATCACTAAAAGTGACTTTCCAGTGGTGCAGAGACCTTGTAAATGAGGCCCTTAATGTGCAAAATGCCCTTACAAGTAATTTCTAAATGAGAGATCTTGCATACTTATCCTTAGATCTGGGGTGGTGCTTAGTGCTTATTATGCTAACTGAAAGGCCCTTCTATGTTTGTCTGGCCCCTGGACCTCGTTTTGCATCCATCAAGTAATAATTGAAAGATGAAAGAGCAATGCTTAACATTCCTTCTAAACTTTCAAATCCAGGTAAGTTATGTATGAGATGGAATAGACTCATCTTCACCCATAAATGTGGTATAGATAGTGAAGTAATACATTGCAAATTATTTTATTTGAAAAGGCAAACCATCCTGAATGAAAGTCTTTTTGTGAAATTAAGTTGGACATAAATGTGCAATAAGTAATCTGTGGGCACTTTAGCAATACAGTTGTGACAATGTACTCCAAAATGCCAACTGCGGCCTGTGCACTTAAAAGTGGTAGGGCCGGGGGGGGGGGGAGGGTGCGGGGGGCATTCGATAGACAGCAACGAGGTAACATGTGTTATTTATTTAATTTTCCTTTGTGGTTGTATGTCAATAAACCCGGCCTCTCCGCTCTTACCTGCATGGGCCGCTCCTGTTAAATGCACCATGGGCTACATACCCTCGATTCGTGTGGCTCATTTGGTATGCTTGTTCTGTGTGTGATGCTTGGAATTTTCCCAATCCATAGGTCTTCGGTAATGTAACATTGATGGCAGCATCCCCACTATGAAATTTGTTCCACAACCACTGGCTCCTGCATTAGGATTTTCACCTGAAATTTCTATTATTACTCCAGTTAGCATAATCGTGTATTTTCGGTAATTTCAAAAGATTAATGCATAATTACTGGAATTACTCACTTGGATTAGTGTATGCCTCAGGTAGGGTATTAGAACATTAACATCTCACGATTTCTCTGCATTTGAGCTACTCACGTGAGCCTCAGGTGCTATTGGACCAAATTAGTCAAATGAAAAATTGTAAAACAATGTTCCCAAATTAGTTGACGCTGAAGTAATTTATGAAATAAATAGTTGCGATTACCCTAAGCTTTTTGTGATGATTCATGACCGAAAGGGGCCTGGACAAGATGTTGCTTTTACTTTTGTAAATATATCACTGAATTGTCTGAATTATCAGAATGCTTTCTAATACACACCAGGTCAGGAAAGGC
The DNA here is from genome assembly GCF_964261635.1 of Lissotriton helveticus. Classification (NCBI taxonomy): domain Eukaryota; kingdom Metazoa; phylum Chordata; class Amphibia; order Caudata; family Salamandridae; genus Lissotriton; species Lissotriton helveticus. The sequence goes on along the minus strand of NC_136069.1, from coordinate 1,373,725,086 downwards.
TTTACACAATTTGTAAGGGGTATAGAAGCATCTCTGTATCAGGCTTTTTGTGAAATTAAGTTGAACATATATGTGCAAAAAGTCATCCGTGGGCATACTTTCTGAGATAGTGGCTCAAAGACTCAAGATACACTGAGATGTATGGCCCTGTACTGAATTGAGTGTGGCTGAAAATCTGCCAGTACTGCAGATCTGCTGGTATTCTAATTTTGGGATCAGGTGGAGAAAAAAGGTCGTTACAGTGCTGAGGAAATCACTAATACGTTGAACTATATAAAACTGATAAGCGTGTGGGTGTTCATAAACATGTTTACTCGATCTAGCAAAGCACGAACATATTTTGCATTTTCCTACCCAAAAGATGTGTTTTCGGGGTGGGATGAAGAAGGGAACACTTCAATATTTAATGGGTGTGTGTAGTACGTGAGTTCTCCCGAAAGAAAATATTTCCCTCTGGAGAAAAGTAAAAAAAGTAATGGGGCTGTTCACAAATGTAACTTGCACTTGTGAGTAATTCACATTTTGAGTAACTTTACTACTTTGGGCTTTTCAGAAAATCAGTGCAAAGTTATTAAAAACTGTAGACTTACACATCTTCACTCCCTTACATTGTGTGTAGGTTACTGAAAAGGAATGCTCTCCATGTCAAATCTAGTAAATGTGTTTATTGTACAAGTATCCTCATAAGCGCCACCAGTACGTCGCTTCACCCAGCAATTTCAATAATGCCCCCTGCCCAACTGTCCGTCCAAAATCCCTGTTCCCACACATTCTACATTCCATGCCAATCCTCCAACCCAACACATCTTTCCCATCAACAAAAGTGAAACTATCACAGAATGCAACACAAAAATAAACATTTTAAAACATCACCCACTGCATATGAATGTTGATAATATACTAGACTCCACCAACATTTTATGAAAAGAAGAGACAAAGAGACAAGAGTTTCACATCACGAGTTTGGTCGAGAGACCCCCAAACCATGTAATCCTTATGCCAAACCAGTTTATACTGGTCATTGCTCGCTCTGGTCCTGCATGGTTCTCTCAAACACTCATCCTCTAGTGCTCCTTCTAGGTGAGTTTGCACCAGTTGGCCTTACTTTCAGGAATGATAGAGCCCTTGTCTTTGTTCCACACCTTGCCATCAATGGCGTGAACTGTACTTTGAGAAACCTTGACAATCAACTTGCTTGGTGGGAAGAAATCTGGAATCATAAGCGTCACCAGTACATCACATCGCCAAGCAATTTTAATAATGCCACTGCCCAACCATCTGCCCAGAATGCCCATGCCGAAACATTCTACGTTCCATGCGCACTTCCTCCCCATTAACAAAGGTGAAAATATTACAGAATGCAAAATTAAAATAAACATTTTAAAACAGCATCCACTGCGTATAAACGTGGATACAATTTCAGACTCCACCAAATATTTATGAAAAGAAAAGGTGAGAGCTTCACATCGTGAGTTTGCCCGATACACCCCCAACCATGAAATACTTTTTGCCAGATCGGTTTGTGCCTCTCATTGCTCACTCTGGTCATACATGGTTCCCTCGGTGACTCATCCTCTAGTGTTCCTTCTAGCTGAGTTCACACCAGGGTGACCATACTTTCAGGAATAACAGAGATCTTGTCTTTGGTCCACACCTTTCCATCACTGGTGCAAACTGTACATTACGACACCTTGACAACTTGCTTGGGGGCTGAAAATCTGAAATCCCCTTTAAGAATATGTCTTAGCTTCTTGATTCTGACCCACGCTCTCACACTCAAATTCCTGGAATCATATTTCACACAAAACCCACCATATTTGTTTTGTACTTTCTTCCTCACATCTACCGCACCTGCCAAACTTTCCTCACCAATATAACTTCGATCCATCCACTCTACTCTTAAGTTTGGAGCTTGGGAACTCTACCCGTAAACGGACAAAAGGAGAGACCCCTGTGGAACAATTGAGGGTCGTACTACTGATCTCCAATTCAATTTGTTAATCATTGCCAATTGCAAATCATCCTTCAATATGCGGATGAAGTGTTGATCTAGACCATTGCTTCTAGGATGATTTGACACTAATTGTGTGCCACTGTACATCACTATCTCGCTCACAAATGCACTGTGTAAAAAATGATTGACTGCACTAGAGGTGACTCTATTTACAAAACACACCTCAGCCCATTTTGGCGTATAATACATGAGGATGATGGCAAATTTGGAATATTTGCCCTAAAACATTTATAGGGCTAGCTATATCCAATTATATTCCAGTGAAGCGGACGCCAGCCACACGAAGGAAGCACGAGCCAGACTTGAGGTAAGAACGCTCTCGGTAATTTGCTACCCGGAGTTAAAGGAGCATGAGAACAATGCAAGTACGCTTAGTATAGAGAAGAGAGAGCCCGCAGGTTTAGCGGGATGGCGGGGGAAACTCTAACGGTGCATACTTAAAGAGTGCTCGCATAACTAAAACGAGGCACGAGGATATTCCCAAATCTAAACGGGGACTTATGAAAATATTGATATTCATACTTAAAGAGTGCCCGCATAACCAAAACGGGACACCAGGATAGTCTCAATTTAAATGGGGACTTATGAAAATAGTTTGTTGCTTACGTAGTGTCATGCTAAAAGGGTCGGTATAAATGCAAAGTACGGCCACATTAGACTATCAGGGAATGATAAGAATACATGTGTTGTAAAGACAGCGTACAAACTGTCTACATTATATTAATATCTATACTCCTGTCATATCCAACCAACAGCTCTGAATTAAATAAAAGGAGCACGGCTGGCAAGAGAGGGCAACGACAGCAATTCTTAGAACCGTCAAGATCAACTTAATGAGCTAAAAGCCTTTGAAACTGACAGGATTCACAGAGTTGGTAGGTAGAAAACCAGCATGTTGGTTATTCAGTTCCTCTAAAACATGTCAAAAGCCTTAAAAGACGTGTTATATTTCCCTTATTTAAGAGCTTTGTCGGGAGACCGCACAAGAGGGGAGTATATACTCGAAGAAAAATACGCCTCCTGGAGAAGACATCATTTATCCCGGTGTTGTGATTACATGTTTCTGAATATTAATATAAGTAAGTGCAGCCTATTAAATCATAATCGAGTTGTAAATTGAAAATACAAACAATGTATAGACATCACTAATAAGGAAAATTATGTTTACAGATCACTGACGGCCGTGAATTAATAAACACGTGCTACCAGAATAACCAGAGAACAATACGTCCCAGAAATTCATTTGTAGGACGAGCTTTTTTCTTAAACTTAAAGTAAGGAAAGTGTGCCGCAAATTCAAAATATTAAGCCCATACACTAGGATAAAAAACTCAAATTAGAAATTTCGCACCATTAACATGCATTCTATTCATTTTTTCAGAAAGAAGATGAATACCTGTTTTTAATTCATTCTGTCCTGATGAAGGTGCATTCAGTATAATAAACGCACCGAAACGCGTCGACTCTTTGGACCCTTTTAAAACTGTGATAAAATGTTTTTTTATTAATTTGTGGTATTATTGTATTTAAATTTTTCTTGAATGCATACTATAAAGTGGTGACTCTGTGTTAGATAACCGTAATACGGAATTGTTAGCTATTAGATATATTTTTGTACCAGAGGACCACGGTGTTAAATTATACAGTGTATTTAAAATGAATGCCTAAATATGAATTTCTATAAAATAAACTTTGAGTAAAAAGTACAAATATCCTAGTGTGGAGACTTAAATTTTGACTTCTTGAATTTGCCAAACGTAAATGTTACATACAGCCAATTGTTACGGATAGGCCTCATGGTCACCTGGTAAAATAAGTACTCAGAAAGGAACCTTTTTTGATATAACTTTTGACCCAGTCCTTTCTGGTCCCTGGGAAACTCTCTTTTTTGTGAGATACTAGCTATATCCAATGCCACTTTCACCCATGGAATTACAGGAGAACCCACAGGGTCAATCGGGGTAGGTTGGGCCACCTGAGATTTATTACTAAGGACGCAAGGCCTACAGTCACGTTTTTGCCTGAAATTAGTAGGAGCTCCCAACTGACATAGCCTCCTCAGGAGTCCCTTTTTGCACGTTAATTAGTTTTGCTACATGCCCATACGGTATAAAATTCTCATCCAGAGACCTAAAGTTGGGCCACCCTTGCACGACTCCTGACATGACTTTGCTAAGATCAGGATCATTGCGTTACTCCTCTCACCATTCATTATCTTCCAATGTTCCTAGCCACACACTGTTGATAGAATTGTCCAAACACACCACTTAATTATCTCCAGCATCTGCCCCTTCGACATCTCCAATGGAAACATCTAATGGTATTCTGGATAAGTAGTCAGCAATAATGTTCATCTTGCGAGGAACATATTCAATATCTTAATTACATTCTTGTAAGCAATGTTTCTATTTAGCAATCCTGCGAGTAGCATTGTCACCTCTTTTTATGCTAAACAACTTAATTAACAATTTGTGATCCATTTTTAGCAGGAAAAGAACACCTCATAGATATGTTCCGAAATGCCGAGTTCTTCATCATAGTGTCAAGGCTTCTTTTTCAATGGTTGAGTATGCATGTGCTCGGGAGGTGAAGGCTACCCCTCCTCTCTCCTATCACTGCTTACCTGCATGAGTACAGCATCCAACCCAAAGTTGTTAGCATTACTAACTATGATAGCACTGTCTCTCATATCAAACAATTTCAAAGGACAAATGATACAATGTTAGACTGCACCTTGTTGAATGCCACTTGCCACTCATCACTCCAGACAAACAAAACCTCCTTCTTCAATAAATCCCTGAGGGGAATTGTTTTGTTAGCAGAATGGGCCACACATTTCAAGTAATATCAATTGGTCGTTGTTACAGGCAACAGGTACTTCGCCTTAAGCAGCTTCATTTTGAGACTGATGTCCTCTTTGGATATAGAATGACATAAATAGTCTACTTCCGGCTGTTCGAATTCCCCCAAAGTCACTCCTTTCGCCTGCAACATACCGAAAACTCAGTCCAAACACCGATTTGCCAAAAATCAAAATATCATCCTGAAAATATCAGACCCCCTCACAATCCTTGAATACGTGCTTCAAAAGCCTTTGAAAGACAGGTAAAGCAGATGCAAGTCTTAAAGGCATGTGTTTAAAAAGGAAAGAAACGTAAGGAGTCACAAACGAGGTTAAATGCCTAGATTCTTCACAAAAAACTACCTGGTGGTATGTAGCGGACAAATCCAGGGTGGTAAATATCGTCACCACCTTCAAAGTACACGACATCTTACTGATGGTGCATGGGTTACCTGTCAACTTAAATATTCTAGTTGAGGTCACGCAAATCAAGACACAGGCGTAAAGTTTTGGCAATCATACAGACTAAGAGCATTGGGGGATAGCCAGTCTGAGCTCTCAAAGGATTCGATTACATCTAGACTGCACAGCTTATCTTGTTCCTTGCGCAGATCACTTCCTAATGACAACTGTACACAGCGCACCTTGTGTTCTACAAGAAAAGAACCCATTCTCAATATAATTTTGTGCTTGAATCTGGAAACATTTCATAACTGCTTGGTAAATACTTTGGGAAACCTTTGAACCTAAATGTTGGGAGAAGACACACTTATACACATTGGCATCCAATTGGACCTTGACCTCACCCAATTTGGATGATTTGGGTCCAGGATTATGTCTAATTCAACTTGATTATTCCATCCCAATAGACTTAAACCCTCCTTTGCCACAAACACTACCCCATGAGCTGCCTTTCTTTCCAATTCTAACCAGACTTCAAATTGGCATTCAACTTCAATCCTTTTCCCATCGTAAGCACACATTTTCAACTTGGATGGTTGAAGTGCTTGTGGTTTGACATCAGGCCAATTAACATAAAAGGTGACCCTGAGTCAGTAATTAGGCATTCCTTGACACCATTTACCATCACATTGCAAAACGTAGTTGCCTGCATACATGTGTCAACTCTCCCGCCGCCTCCTCATCAGCCTCAACTAATTCATTGCCAGTGACACATAAATCCTAATTAAATTATATAATTGTTAGAATGACATAATTTCCACTCTCAAATGTAGTTTTATCTGCATAAGATACCACTGGTTTGTGTGTGTTTTCTGCCAACTCTTGCGAAATGCCCCTTAAGATTGCATTTAAAACACGTAACAGATAATTCCAGGCAGTTCTTTGCCAAAGCCACATGATTGTGGCTCTCACATCTAAAGCACACAATAACGTCACCATTTTTGTTTTGTTTGCCATTTGAAGGGATGTACTTCTTACCATCTCTCTCTGAAGAAGTGTCCTTCTTTCTATCCTTACGCCCATCTTCAGTCTGCAGAGCATTCACAACCTTAGGAGTGCTTGTATCCCCATGGCCCAACAATTCCTTGAAGTAAGCATCAGAACTCTCACAGCTCTGGCAATAGTGATTGCTACCTCTAGACGAGGATCATTTGTAGACAACAATCTTTCTTGGATCTTTCCTGGTATGAGTCTTCTCTGTGAACTGATCATGAATGATTTTGTCTTTGAATTCTCTGTAATCGCAAGTAATTTCTAACTGATGGAGCGCAGACACTAAATCTCCAACTGATTTGCCCTGATGCTGAGCTCTTTGTAGGAACTTATGTCTCTCAATTACGACATTCTAGATAGTGAAAATCTTCTTCTGAGGGTTTTAATTACTGAAGCATACTCATCCACAACGTCAACCGCTGCTATCGACCCAGGCACGCCCTCCTTCTGTACTTGTACTTCTTCTTGTAAAGGTAATGTTTCAGAAGTAGATCTGCCTTCTGGGCCTCAATTGTGTATGAGTAACGATTTTCTTTCTTGTTTGTAAAGGTATCACCATCAATGTCATCTAGGTATGCCTCAAAGGGATCTCTCCATTGGATCCAACATAGAAGGGGTGTACCTGGTGTAGATATAAATGCTGGTGGTCCAGTAAAACTTTCCATATTGGTCAAGGATACTATGTAAGATGCTTAAGTACAACCAAATTCCCCTCATACTATGTAGCCCTGTGCAACTCAACCACTTCATCATGAATCTCAGACTGAGAATAATGGTACAGATAGACAGTTCCACTCTTCTTTACAGTAGGTTCAATAGGAATAATGTTTAGGATATGCACATCACTACAGTGGTGAGTCATTTTGATAAGTTAACATTAGTTGCACTATAAAATTTGGATGTTCATGATATTGCTACAAAATTATAAATTTGCCAGGATGCCCACATTCAAAATATAGCCAATTTTTATGGCTAATCAAGTAGAGCAAGAAACCAGAGTCAAATACGGGAACTTAAAAAAACGAGCAAATATATAATGACGGCCTCAGAGTAGATTGCTGCAAAATTCTTTACCAGTACAAGTGTAGCAAATATCTATACTTCCAATATCATGGCTGAAATGTCAGCAGGATTTCCCCTCTTTTCCTCCAAATCGTCACAACTGCGCAGAGGCAAGAGAAACTCCTGGGAGAAATCAGTTAAATACAGAGACTTTTTTTGCCCACAAAAAAGATGGTGGCAGGGTGCTGTAGAGTTAGAGACTGTGCGTAGGGTGAACCTTGCCCAGAACAAAGATGGTGGCCAGAGTGATTCATCAGGAATGGGCGTGGCTAAGGCCTCCTACCTCCATTCGATAGCAGTACCACAGGCTGCGACAGAGCTCAAATGTACCCCAGATTGCACTGCAAAATCCAACGTGATGCCCAGGTCCACCCACAGTGTCAGGCTCCACTCACAGAAGCATGAACCTTGGAGCTGCAGGGACGTCAAACAATGCAGATGGCAGTCACGAAAGTCCTCACTGGGCAATGTGGAAAACTGATGGCGAGCAGAGGTCCCGCTCATCACCAATGAAAAGAGGATGATCTCCACGTCAAATCTGGTAGATGTATTCATTGTACAAGTATCCTTATAAGCACCACCAGTGCATAGCATTGCCCAGCAATTTCAATAATACAATTCCTAACCATCCTCCCCCTATCCCCATTCCCAAACAGTCTACATTCCAAGCCACACCTCCAGCACAGCAGTTATGGCTGCCGAAAAAGAACAGTAGTAAGTCCAGCACCACATATAGCAAATCACTAATACTGCAGCCCCAGTTTTTGTATAGTAATGGACTTACTCTTATGTGAGTGGCTGCAAGCCCCTCTTTAGACCCCTTCCACCCTTCCTAAAGCCCTCCTTACTCCTCCCTAAACCTTCCCATTTAGTAGTTATGTTATAAAAAATGTCTAGAGCGCAAGCTCACCAAAAGATTTCATGATGCTGAAAGCACTAGGAGGAGGGTGAAAATGCTGATTATTTGTAAGCTTGTCTAAAAAGTCATTCTTTATGCAGAGTTCTGAATTTCTTGTAAGAGGTTGCTGCTCTTATGTTATCCGGAAGGGAGTTCTACGCATCGGAAGCCAACATAGCGAACCTGGTTCCCCTCAGCCTTTTCCTATAGAGTTAGGGAACCTCTAGTCGATTAAGATGTGACGATCTGAGATTGCACCTAGGAATATAGGAGCATATTATCAAGAATGGCAATAAAATATTGCTGCTTTTGTGACAAGAAACTGCAGCATAAGCTGCAATAATGGGCTTGATAATATGCCCTTGTGAATTCCCATAGCAGCCCAGGTTAACACCAGAACCTGGGCTGCTATGGGAATTCACAAGAGTATATTAATAAGCCCATTATCGCCATTCTTGATAATATGCCCATAGTTCCTCATTCCGGGAAGAGGCAGAATTGGGGCATTTACTCTGGTGTTTGAAGGTTGTGCGGCCCATTTTAAACAAGCTTCTTTGTACAACTGGCAGCCAGTGTCGTTTCGTTAGTAAGGGTCAAGTGTGACTTAATCGTGGCTGTTGACAAACCAATCTGGCTGCACGATCATGAAAAAGCTGCAGTTTTTGACTATGTAGTAAGTACGCCCCTTTTTCGAGTCGCTCCCTGTGGTCCTTTCTGCATTTGCCACCAAGCAGCAAACTCACATGTGTGCAAATCTCAATATAGAGAAGATAAGAGAGGTGGAGGTAGAAATTTGCAGTCACCAGTTTCTGGATAGCATGTTATAATACGCTAGTAGTGTTGTAATAGTACTAAACATACAAAAAATGCAATTTATGAATAGGCCCCTAAACATCTAAATGTTATTTTCCACCATGTTTTCAGGTGGGTTGAATTCCACATATGCTGTAATATGTATGGAGGAACAAGAGTATGTATGAAAATAGTAAGTTATTTTAGGGGCAAAATGTTGTTCCTCATATTTTATAATTCACAACTGATAAATAACTTTATTCGATCTAAAAATATAGACCATAAAACTACACTAAAAGAGAAATACAGTAACATTTATTTGTTTCCAGACGTGTACAGTGGGATATTGGTCTGTAGTTTTTTGGTGAAGACTTGTCCCTTTTTTTAATGAATTCTATTGGAAATGGGGGTCTCTAGCTGGTAAGGGTTTGGACCTTTGTCCAAGTAGGGAGCATTCTTCCTAGTCAGGGTAAGAGGGATACACTTAAAATAAGCCTGCTCACCCCCTTGGTAGTTTGGCACAAGCAGACAGGCTTATCTCAGAGGCAGTGTGTAATCGTTTGTGGACACATACAGTAATACAGTGAAAACATTACAAATTTACACCACACTAGTTTAGAAAAATAAGTAATCTTTATCTAAACCAAACAAGACCAAAACGACAAAAGTCCACAATACAGTAATAAATAAAAATATGACTTTCAAAAGGTAGAAACAGTCCTGTTCAAAGCAAATTGTAGATGAAACACTTTTTACACAGAGTACCTTGGATGCATCAAAATCAAAAGGAGGAACAGCCGCAGGGAAGGTGATGCGTCAGTTCTTTACATGCAGGGAAGCTGATGCTTCAGTTCTTTACTCCAGGGGAGGTGATGTGTAGGTTCCTAACTGCCACACAGGGCAGGTGATGCGCCGTTTCCTTACTAAAGGGGAGGTGATGTGTCAGTTTATTAGTGCGCAGGGAGGTAATGCGTTGGTTTCTTACTGCGACCCCAGTGTTCTTGTAGACTTGGCACCCCGGTGTGATGCGCGAGGAACGAGGATAGGTTGGTTCTTGATGCAGCGGTGGCAACTGCAATTGCGTAGGTTTCTTCAGCCACGCTCCCATTATGCGTTGGTTCTTGCAGCGGCACAGCAGGGCCTGCGTAAATCGGTGCGGGGATCTCTGCCTCTGTAGATCGGTGCACTTAATGCGACGTGCGGCGAGTTCTCGAACCGCGAACAGGCGATGCGTCGGTTTCTTCCGCGATGCACCAGAAACAGGCACAAATTCATTGCCTTCTCCTCGTTGCATAACTTTCCAGCACACACCAGCACAAATAACCTCCAGAGATAGAGAACAGCAGAAGGCACCTCTTGGCAGGTCCGAACTCTCAGCAAGAGCGTTTAGGGGAGCAGGGGGTGACATTTTTGTATCCCTGAGACTTCAAAACAGGAGGCAAACTCTACTTCAAGCCCTTGGAAATCTTCCTCAAGCAGGGGACACAGCTCAAAGCAAAGTCCTTATCTTTTCCTTGGCAGAAACAGCCACTGCAGGCCAACGCCACAGCGCACACTCCAGAGGGGCAGTACTACCCCTCATTTTCTCCAGCTCTTCTCCTTAGCAAGGGTTCCTCTTGAATTCCAGAAGTAATCAAAAGTTCATGGTCTGGGCCCCAATATTTATACAGCAAATCAGTTTGGTATCTGGTGGCAGAGAAGCCCTGTGCTCAGTCAAAACCAGTTCTGTCCTCTCTGGTGCAGCTGCTCGGGAGGAGGTGGAGACAGCATTGGGTAAGTCCTACCAGGCCCATTCAGGTGAAAGAGAATCTCCCCCCCTACTCTAAATGCAGCCCAGGTCTATTCAGCCCAGCCCAACTCATACAGGAAAGGCAGGACAAACCTTAAACCACCAGTGGCTGTCTGAACAGAATGCACATCCCCAGCCCTTGTCACTCCAAAACCAGACCGTCAATACACAACCTAGCAGAGGCACACAGGATGGCTAAGCAAGAATATACCTCCTTTTTAAAGTGTTATTTTCAAACACAGAATTAAAAAATCATCCTCACGAAAAGATGCATCTTTACATTCTGAGTTCAGGCATACTAAACTTTCCTTTCCTATCTTGTCCCAGTGGTAAGGTATATTTATGAGATTTTATAAATAAATATTCCAATTCTATCCTATGGGGCAGATAGCCTCTCAATAGTGAAAAACAAAATTGGCAGTATTTCACTAACAGGACATGCCACACATATTAGAGCATGTAATACCTTTCAAATACACTGAACCCTGCCTACAGGGGCACCTTGGACCTACCTAAAGGGTGACTAACATGTAAGAGAAGGGAAGGTTAGGGCCTTGGAAGTGGGTGTACGTGCCAAGTCGATTTTACAGTACCAAAGTGCGCCCAGACACTACAGTGGCAGGTCTGAGTTACACTTACAGGCTGCTCATGTGGGTGTCACAATCAGTGCGTCAAACACACTAGCAGCATTTGATTTAAAGGCCATGGTAACACACAGTGCACTGTACTAGGGTCTTAGTAGTAAATCAAATAACCAATGATGGAAACACCAATCCATCATAACAATTTACAGGTAGAGCATATCCACTTTAGCACTGATCTGCAGTGGTAAAGTGCCTCAGAGTCATAAAACCAACAAAAACAGGTCAGAAACAGAAGGCCAAATAGCAAAATGTCTGAGGATGAACCTGGTGGACAAACCAGATCCAACAGATTGAAATTATAATTGTCATTTTCCAGGAGTCTTGTGGCCCGACCTTAGCTATGGCATTGAAAACATTGTTCAATACTGGTACCCAAAGGTCGGAGTTTTCAAAAAAGATATCTATGGAACACCTATCTGGGCCTTAGCGGAGCTACACTGTGCCAACCCATCACTGACCACTGCCATATCAAAGGTAATATTACCTTTTAAATATATCGTTGGATAATACATTGGAGGTTCCCTACCCTCAGCTAGGAGCCCGAATATTTTACAAACATGGGCCACCATGTGTCTTCAGCCACATCAATTTCTAAATTGGGGTCTTCTTCCTCTTTTAAGAATGGGGCGTTGATTACAGTTCAATAGGCCCTACTAATAATCCGCTGTCTGGCAGAGGTTAACCCATGCCTCATCCTTTAGGGTCTAAAGTCTAACCTTCAGTACTTCTTTGTATTGGTGTCGTGAGTTTCTGACTAGCTCCTTATCTCTCGGAATAGTCCTGAGGGCTGCCTGTAAGTTTTTTGTGTCTTCGTACCAGCTGCATCAAGCCAACAGGCTGTTAGGGTTCTACTGGGAGACACTGACCATGTCAAGTTGCTTCTTACTTCTCCTAGTATGATCTCAAAAGCTCTCAGTGCACTGCTGGCATCTATATGAGGGTCTGGACAGGGCATAACCTCCTTCCGCCCGCTGATGTATGGGAAGAATGAAGGTCAACTATATCGATTGTACCTGTTTGCCACGTTGCCTGTAAGCACATAAGGTCACAGGTAGCTACAAACCTAACCCATTGTGGATAAGCCAACTTCAAACTTAGGCCCGCTATATTCCAGGTAATAATTTTTCGAGTATCCATACCCTTCTCACTTACAACTGATGCCTTCTGTTCAGATTTGATGACACAGTTCTTACATACTAACAGGGCAGCACATTCATTCCCCAGTCAGTTGCATACCTCAAGACCGTCCAGTGGGGCAAATTGATTACTTGTATATATTGGAGGTCTATCTAATTCCTCATTAAACTGGTGAGATGGGATTGGTTGTAAAACTGCCCAAGCCCTGTTCCATTGAATTTGGCCTTAAGGGTTTTTAACAAAATCCTAGTGGGAGTGCAGAGATCTGTATATCAGATGAGGGATAATTTGAAAGTGTGATCAACAAGTTCCCTACCAGATGATGGTTGTTAAAATTAACCACTATGCAGTCCCCTCTTGCTGTTTTGGGGGCATGGCCCTTCCATTCCACTCTCCTAGCTATAATGATGTATCTAGAAAGGTCATGACCCCATTTATTGTGCTAGGTGATCCAGTGTAAAGCTTTAGACATTAATTGCTCTGTAGACTCTGTCTGAGGTTTGCACAGCACTGGGGTATTTGCCAAGATAATAACATAAGGACAAACTGCTGGGGGGAGAGCTAACCTCAAATAGGTTTTAGCCCTATAGGCCTTCTGTCTATTTCTGTCGTCCCATGTCTCCCTCGTTCTTTCCCACCCCACACCACTCTCATCACCCATTCTGGATGATTCAAGGGCAATCAACCCTCATGTTGCTACACCATCCACTGTTGCGTAATCGTGCCTTTGTAAAGATTGAGCGGGTTGTAAGGGCTGTAGTTTCTAAATAAGTGGTGATGTAGCCTTTGGGTGTTCCTTATTGTTAGATTTCCGGTCTCTAGTTGGCACAGGTAGGTACTTGTGACAAAGAGGGACCCTTGCCTCTAATCAGGGTAAGGGGGTACACTCATAAAATTACCCCTGCTCACCCCCTTGGTAGCTTGGCATGAGCAGACAGGCTTATCACATGTGTGCAAATCTCAATATAGAGAAGATAAGAGAGGTTGAGGTTGAAATTTGCAGTCATCAGTTTCTGGATAGCATTTTATAATACACTAGTAGTGTCGTAGTAGTAGTAAACATACTACAAAATGCAATTTACAAATAGCCCCCTAAACATCTAAATGTTATTTTTCACCATGTTTTCAGGTGGGTTGAACTCCATACATGCTGTAATATGTATGGAGGAACAAGAGTATGTATGAAAATAGTGAGTTATTTTAGGTCAAAATGTTGTTTCTTATATTTCATAATTCACAACTCATAATTAACTCTATTCGATCTAAAAATATAGATCATAAAAGTACACTAAAAGAGCAATACAGTAAAATGTAGTTTCCAGAAGTGTAAATGCATAATAGGCAATTAATAAGAAAGCACTATCAACTCCATGGCATCCGAATGACATTGTTACATATTTGAATTTAGATCTAAATGAAGGGAAGTAGGGGAAAAACTCCAACTAAGTGTCCGCTAAGTGCTCCTGCCTACTAAGTTATTATTTCCAAATACCTATCTTTCTTTCTTTCATTATTTCTTTCAGTCGCTGCATTTTACTAACAAATTTACAATAAAACCATCCGTATTGCAATAAAAAAATACAGTATACCATATCATATTGATAAAAAGATAAAAACCTAAAATGATTCTAAATCCATATGAGGAGAGAATGTGCAAGGATCAAATTGCCATTGCAGTAATTATCCTAGACATTAGTATTCCATCCTTGGTCCTACAGTTGGGATCTCCTGTTCTTTAGTGAAAACCATAGAAAAGATGCTAGACAATGACATTTAGAGGGATCCATCAGCATTTGTTAAAAGAATAATGCTGGACGGCAATACCTAAATTTATATTTGCACATGGGGGAAGAATAAATCATTTCCTCTGGACCGAATAGAATTCACTAAACAAAACATTGTGCAAGTCTGTTTAGGAGGATTTTCCATCACACGGACAAGCAGAAGGCTTCAATGGTGTAAATGCCTGTAGGATGGCCCATCATAATCGGAATGTGATTAAGTGGGAACCTTACTAGGATAAATTGATGTTGAAGGTTTGACATACAGTTAACCCCTTCGACGCTCATGACGAGCTGGGCTCGTCATGAGGTAGCCTCCTCGCACGCTCATGACGAGCCCAGCTCATCATGAATAATGGGTTTTTAAAAATCTCAGCACTCGAGCAGAATTCCGCTAGCGCGGATGCGGTTAAGTAAGAATTTGCTTCAAAGATACTTGTAGGAGCCATCAAATATAATTTGACCATAGTAGTAGTTATACTTTATTTGTTGATTAATAAAAATCATTACAATCAAGAAAAAAACACAATAGATTAAGAACATTAATTTTTGCCAACAGAACACATGTACAGCTTTATACTGAAAAGCTAGCAGCAATGAATAAAAGTGCCTGTGCCAATCAATAATTAAAGTATAATTGTGCAAAGATTATAATTGATTTTTTTTTGCTGCAATAAGTTAAGTGAAGTTGTGCTAGGGGCTGGCGAACAATTCCCCAAAACTATTATTAAAAAAAAAGATTCTCCTTGGCAGGACGACCCACAAAATACAGTTATTTGTGCGTGTTTTAAAATGACAAAACTAGTTTATCTTAAATCTCAAACTTGTTTTCCCAATCACTATAACAATTTAAAACCTTTTGTAACTTCAAATTCAGAGTCGTGCACTAAACTTTTAGGAGCAAATCCACAATATAAATGTACTTTACAAATTGTGAGATCAGGCGGGGACATATTCCCAGTGAGACCGAATATAATGGCTTGTCGACATGTTCTTACCCCTAGTTCATTAAAAATGGTTCTCAACAGAGTCTTCCGCTCTTCTACCAGCTGAGGGCACGTAGTTACACTATGTATTAAAGATTTGTTATAAAAGCCACATAACCTACAGCTTTCTGTGGACCAGTTTTTTTCCCATTTGGGTATTCCGTCCTTTGTGGGATATCTCCCAAACCGTAACAACATAAATTTGTTTTTTAGAAATGGTTTTAAATGGGTCATGAGATATGATTGAGGTTCTAATTTAATAAATGAGATGATAACTGACCAAGAGTGACTCTTTTTTGTGAGCTCATCCTTATCTAAAAGACTCGATATAAGAGTAACTGAACGATTTATTGTCTGTTTATAAACTGCTTTGCTCCTAACTTCTTCATCAAAGACAGTACACTTAAAACTGTATGAACTCTCACTTAGATAAGTTCTCCAACTCCTAGTATGCTCATACCTCGTTATCTTCTGCCAACATTGGTTTGCAAGGGTACCCTAGTCTGAACGAAACAGAGAATATAACGTTTAAAAAAAAGGCAGATTGCCAAACCAGAGATTGCCTTTTCAGACTAAATTCTAATCTGACATTAGTGTGCCCTATATACCTAGGGAACCCAAAGATTTATTTGTAGGTCATCAAGGATTGTTGCGGCTTTTCCATGAAAAATCCTTGAGCCATAAGCCAGAGAGGGGATCAACTTTGGTTTCACAACCTTTAATAGATGTTCATGATTTGGACAAGACAACTTATCCCTCAACT
This sequence comes from Lissotriton helveticus, assembly GCF_964261635.1. Classification (NCBI taxonomy): domain Eukaryota; kingdom Metazoa; phylum Chordata; class Amphibia; order Caudata; family Salamandridae; genus Lissotriton; species Lissotriton helveticus. The sequence goes on along the minus strand of NC_136069.1, from coordinate 1,373,708,923 downwards.
TCCTAAAAGCAAAGGACAAGACAGTCACCTTTGCTTTGAGGTTAATGAAATGCTGTCTAAAAGACAGATTATCATTGAATGTTATTCCTAGGAACCTATAATATTTCACGGTTTTGAAATGTAACCAGTTAATCTTCCATTCTTTCTTATCTGTTTTTGTACCACCTATCGTCAATATTATTGTCTGTTTGGTATTTATTTGCAAACCATTAAGGGTGATATTATGGTTAAAATAATCAACTAATATTCTTAGGCCTATGGCAGTGTGGCTTAACAAAATGGTGTCATCAGCATATTGTAAATATTTGACATATTTGCCTAAGAAGGTAGGTGAGTGAGCGTTAACTTCTTTAAAATGTATTGGTAGGTTGGCCATAAGAAGATTAAAAAGGCATGGATCTAGAACGCAACCTTGTTTCAGACCACTCCCAGTTTCAAATCAGCAGATTGTGCTACTGCCATCTCTGACTTTGATCCCGACCCATGTGTTAGTATATAACAATTTATTCATGTCGAGCAGTTGGTTTGGAATTCCCCATTCTGAAGTCTTGGCCCAAAGTAGATTATGGGGAACAGAATCAAAAGCCGCCTTAATGTCGACAAAACAGGTATATAGCTTTTGCTTTCTATATTTTGCTCTTTCGGCCAATAAAGTCAGTAAGGTCAAGTTCGTACTTGTTAGTTCGCCCCTTCTAATTTTACCATAGGTTTGTTGCAATTAGTTTCCAATGCCTCTCTCACCATCTTTGTTAGAAATAATCTTTAAATTCTCATTTTGGAGATTGCCAGGTAATTAGAAGGGTTCTCAAACAATGCCTGCACAACCAAAGATCTCAGAGTACTTTTTACATGTTGCAGCCAAGTAAACTTGTGCACATAATCAAGTTTTAAATAATCCCTCATAATGCTCTGGGTCAGGTTTACAGTCTCCTTACTCCACACTGAGTGCCACAATAATATAGGGACCAGGGGCCAGATGTAGGTAGCCCAATACCGGTCGGTAACTGCTGAAATTACCGAATGTCGGCCGTTACCGACCGGTATTGGGCATTTGACATGTAGGGGCCAAATTTAAGGATTCGGTAATTTACCGGATCAGTAATTTAAGGAATCGGTAAATTACAGATTCCTTAAAATACAGATTCAGTAAATTACCGAATCCGTTAATGTAGGGAGCACTCAAGTGAGTGCATTTCTGAGTTAAGGATTTGGTATTCACCACCAACTAAAAGTTGGTGGTAAATATCGAAAACCTTTGAAAAAGCAAATTTGTGCTTCTCCAAAAGTGCCATATGGCAGACATACATGCCCTTAGGGCATGTATGTGTGCCACATGTGCACCCATGCACTATTCAAGGGTGCAAGGTGTCAATGTGCTGCCCTTGTAAGTCTTCCCCCTATCACCGATTCGGTATTTACTGAATCGGTACTACCAATTCATTCCTATGGGCCTCGAGGCCCATAGGAATGAATGGGAATTACCGAATCGGTAAATCCCGAATCAGTATTTACCGATTTTTACCGATTCGGTAAAATGTACCGAATCGATATCTACATACCATTTACCGATTCTGAAATACCAAATCGGTTAAATTCGGTATTTTAGAATCGGTAAATTTGGATTACCTACATGTGGCACTTAGTGCACAGAATCTGTTATATATGGTACGTCCAACTCAGTATGACAGTTAAAATATGAGTAACATATGCAGACGTCCACCAGCTTTGTAATGAAGCTGTCTCAATATGTTGGAGGACAGTTACATCCGCCATGCCCCACACACCTGCTCCATAAGTGGCTACAGAATTAGCTTTGGCCATATTGATCTTTTTATTTTCTCAAACAGTTTGGACCCCTGCTTTTTGATTAAAGTGAATATGGCCATAATGCTTTTTTTCCAATAGAAGACCTCTGACTACCATATTAGACTATGTATTCATTCTATCTAACAAGACCCATAGATAGGAAAAAGTTTCCGCCACTTCCAACTTATGTCCAGCTCTCTGGAAGAAATGCGTTATTAACCTGGAGATCTAAATTTTCCATGAATTTGGCATACTCCTCTATGAGTTTCTGCAGTGTCAACCCATTCTGGGTATCAGCATTGCGCCATCTGCATGGAGGAGTATTGGGACACTGGCCGAGTTCACCAGGGGAATGTCTAGAGTGGTTCCTGATAACGCTGCTTCTACACCATTTGTATGAATTGACAAACAAAGGGCGCGAGAATGCACCCCTGCTTGACCCCCCCCTCTTAATGTGAAACTGTTTCGTAGATTCCCCATATCTTTCATTAGGACGCATGCTGTGACTTGAGAGTACAACTGTCGGATAAATCCTATTATTGTTTCATCTATACCCATCTCTTCCATAACGCTCCAAAGTTGGTAATGGGAAACACAGTCAAAGACTGCTGATAAGACTTTTCATTTTTTAACCGCCATATCTTTTGCTATTATCATGCTCAGATTTAGACATTGATCCAGCATTTCTTCTCCCTTTTTAATAACATACTGTGCAGGTATTAGGATATTTCTCTCCTTGGCCACTCCTCTAATCTGTTTCGTAGTAAACGCCCCATCACATTAGCTGTGGGATATGGGTCTATAGTTTTTGGTGATGACTTGTCCCCTTTTATGAATTCTATTGGAAATGGGGGTCTCTAGTTGGCAAGGGTTTACACCTTTGTCCAAGTAGGGACCCTTCTTCCTAGTCAGAGTAAGGGGGTTACACTTAAGAAAAAAACACCTGCTCACCCTCTTGGTAGTTTGGCACGAGCAGTCAGGCTTATATCAGAGACAGTGTGTAAAGCATTTGTGCACACATACAGTAATACAGTGAAAACACTACAAATGGGCACCACACTAGTTTAGACAAATAAGTAATCTTTATCTAAACCAAACAAGACCAAAACGACAAAAGTCAACAACACAGTAATAAAAATATGACTTTCAAAAGGTGGAAACAGTCCTGTTCAAAGCAAATTGTAGATGCAACACTTTAAACACAAAGTACCTTGGATGCGTCAAAATCAAAAGGAAGAACAGCCGCAGGGAAGGTGCTGCGTCAGATCTTTACATGCAGCAAAGCTGATGCGTCGGTTCCTTACTCCAGGGGAAGTGATGTGTAAGTTTCTTACTGCCACCAGGGCAGGTGATGTGCCGGTTCCTTACTGAAGGGGAGGTGATGTGTTGGTTTCATAGTGTGCAGAGAGGTAATGCGTTGGTTTCTTACTGCAACCCCATTGTCCTTGTAGACCTGGCACCCCGGTGTGATGTGCGAGGATCGAGGATAGATTGGTTCTTGATGCGGTGGCGGCAACTGCACTTGCGTTGGTTTCTTCAGCCGCACTCCCATTATGCGTTGGGTCTTGCAGCCGCACAGCCAGGCCTGCGTAAATCTGCATGGGTATCTCTGCCTCTGTAGATCGGGGCACATAATGCGACGTGCCTCGTGTTCTCGAGCCACGAACAGGCGATGCATCAGTTTTTTCGCGATCCACGAGAAACAGGTCTGAATGCGTTGCGCTTCTCCTTGTTGCATTACTATCCAGCTCCCACCAGCAATAATGACCTCCAGAGGCCCAGAACAGCAGTAGGCACCTCTTGGCAGGTCCGAAATCTCAGGAAGAGAGTTTAGTGAAGCTGGGTGTAACATTTTTGTATTCCTGAGACTTCAAAACAGGAGGCAAGCTCTCCTTCAAGCCCTTCGAAATCTTCCTCAAGCTGGGGACACAACTCACAGCAAAGTCCTTGTCCTTTCCTTGGCAGAAACAGACACTTCATGCCAACCCCAGAGAGCACACTCCAAAGGGGCAGTACTTCTCCTCAGTTTCTCCAGCTCTTCTCCCTGGCAAAGGTTCCTATTAAATTTCAGAAGGAATCTAAAGTTCAGAGGTCTGGGCCTCAATATATCTGTTGGCAGAGAAGCCCTGTGCTCAGCCGAAACCAGTTCTGTCCTCTCTGGTGCAGCTGCCCAGCGGGAGGTGGAGACAGAATTGTGTAAGTCATACCAGGCCAATTCAGGTGAAAGAGAATCTCCTCCCCTTACTCTAAATGCAGCCCAGATCTATTCAGCCCAACCCAACTCATACAGTAAAGGCAGGACACACCTCAACCCCCAGTGGCTGTCTGAACAGAATGCACATCGCCAGCCCTTGTCACTCCAAAACCAGACAGTCAATACACAACCTAGCAGAGGCCCACAGGATGGCTAAGCAAGAAAATACCTCCTTTTTAAAGTGGTATTTTCAAACACATAATGAAAAGATCATCCTCAATAAAAGATGCATCTTTATATTCTGAGTTCAGGCATACTAAACTTTACTTTCCTATCATTTCCGAATGGTAAGTTAAACGAAATTGGCAGTATTTCACTAAAAGGACATGCCACACATATCAGTGCATGTCCTACCTTTCAAATACACTGCACCCTGGCTACAGGGGTACCTTGGGGCTACCTAAAGGGTGACTAACATGTAAGAAAAGGGAAGGTTAGGGCCTTGGAGGTGGGTGCACGTGCCAAGTCGATTTTACAGTACCAAAGTGCGCCCAGACACTACAGTGGCAGGTCTGAGTTACACTTACAGGCTGCTCATGTGGCTGTCACAATCAGTGCTGCAAGCCCACTAGCAGCATTTGATTTAAAGGCCCTGGTAACACACAGTGCACTGTACTAGGGTCTTAGTAGTAAATCAAATAACCAATGATGGAAACACCAATCCATCATAACAATTTACAGGTAGGGCATATCCACTTTAGCACTGATCTGCAGTGGTAAAGTGCCTCAGAGTCATAAAACCAACAAAAACAGGTCAGAAACAGAAGGCCAAATAGCAAAATGTCTGAGGATGAACCTGGTGGACAAACCAGATCCAACAGATTGAAATTATAATTGTCATTTTCCAGGAGTCTGGTGGACCTTAGCTATGACATTGAAAACATTGTTCAATACTGGTACCCAAATCTCGGAGTTTTCAAAAAAGAAATCTATGGTATCCCCATCAGGGCCCAGGGTCTTAGCAGAGCTACACTGTGCCAACCCATCACTGACCACTGCCATATCAAAGGTAATATTACCTTTTAGATATATTGTTGTATCATACATTGGAAGTTCCCTACCCTCAGCTAGGAGCCCGTATATTTTACAAACATGGGCCACCATGTGTCTTCACCCACATAAATGTCTAAATTGGGGTCTTCTTCATCTTTTAGGAATGGGGCGTTGATTAAAGTCCAAAAGGCCCTACTATTTGTCTGGCAGAGGTTATCCCATGCCTCATCATTTAGGGTCTAAAGCCTAACCTTCAGTGCTTCTTTGTATTGGTGTTGTTAGTTCCTGACTAGCTCCTTATCTCTCGGAATAGTCCTGAGGGCTGCATGTAAGTTTTTTTATGTCTTCGTACAAGCCGCATCAAACCAGCAGGCTGTAAGGGATCTATTGGGAGACTCTGACCATGTCAAGGTGCTTCTTACTTCGCTCAGTATGATCTCAAAAGCTCTCAGTACACTTCTGGCATCTATATCAGAGTCTAGACAGGTCCTTACCTCCTTCCGCCCGCTGCTGTATGGAAATAACGCAAATCAACTATATGGATTGTACCTGTTTGACAGGTTTCATGTAAGCATGTAAGGTCACAGGTAGCTACAAACCTAATTCATTCTGGATAAGCCAAATTCAAACTTAGGCCCGCTATATTCCAGGTAATTATTTTTTGAGTATCTATACCCTTCATACTTAGAACTGATGCCTTCTGTTCAGATTTGATGACACAGTTCTTACATAATAACAGGGCAGCACAATCTTTCGCCAGTCAGTCGCATACCTCAAGACCTTCCAGTGGGGCATATTGATTACTTGTATATATTGGAGGTCTATATAATTCTTTGTTAAACTGGCAGGAGATGGGATTGGTTGTAATATTGCCCAAGCCCGGTTCCATTGAATTTGGCCTTAAGGGTTTATAACAAAAGCCTAGTGGGAGTGCATAGATCTGTGTGTCAGATGAGGGATAATTGCTCTGTAGACTCTGTCTGAAGTCTGCACAGTGCTGGGGTATTTGCCAAGATAACAACATAAGGACAAACTGCTGGGAGGAGAGCTAACCTCATATAGGTATTAGTCCTATAGGCCCTCTGTCTATTTCCATCCTCCTATATCTCCCTCGTTCTCACCCACCCCGCACCACTCTCATCACCCAAAGGTACAAAGGTACAAAGGTAGTTTATTATGATGATTATTTAAAATCTTACAACATTTTGAATTAAAAGAAGGATGATTCAAGGGCCCTCAACCCTCGTTGTGCTATGCCATCCACTGTTGCGTTATTGTGCCTTTGTAAAGATTGAGCGGTTTGTAAGGGCTGTAGTTGCTGAATAAGTGGTGATGTAGCCCTTTGGGTGTTCCTTATTGTTAGGGTCTCTATTTGGCACAGGTAGGTACTTGTGATAAATGGGGACCCTTGCCTCTAGTCAGGGTAAGGAGGTACACTCATAAAATAACCCCTGCTCACCCCCTTGGTAGCTTGGCACAAGCAGACAGGCTTATCTCAGAGGCAGTGTGTAAAGCATTTGTGAATGCACACAGTCATCAACTGACAACACTACAGATGGACACTACACAAGTCGTATATTAAAAATAAATATCTTTTATATAGATTTAACACAAGACCATAAACGACAAAAGTCCACAATACTGTACTGAAACTGGTAGACTTAGCTTAGTTCTCTTAAGATGGTAAATGTGACACTTTGAGTTCAATATACCTTAAAATGCGTAACACAAGACAACTAAAGCTCTGCAAGGATGATGATGCGTCGATGGTCTGGTGCAAAGAAACAAAGATGGCACTTTCTTCTTGATGCAACACGCTTCTTGGTTATGCGGCAGTGATGCGAGATGCTTCACATGTTGCGAGCTGCAACAGGCCCTGCGACACTCTTCCTGGTTATGCGGCGGTGTCTGCTGCAACGTCGATCCTCTTCTCCGGCGATGCGAGATGCTTCACATGATGTGAGCTGCGACAGGCCCTGCGACATGCTTCCCAGTGATGCGGCGGCATCTGCTGCGACGTCCATCCTCTCCCCAGGCAATGAGAGTTGCATCCACAATGATGCGAGCCGCGACAGCCCCTGCAACACTTTTCCTGGTGATGCAGCAGCATCTGCTGTCGATCCTCTTTCCTGGCGATGCGAGGCCCTTCTGTGCGCTTCGGTGGCCCTGCGATGACTCATCGCTTATCATGGGTTAGGGTTTGGGACTGGAATAACTCCCCCTCCCCTCAATTCCCCTTTGGGTAGCTACCCTCTGTTGTTGTGATTCGGAGGACTCAATCACACCTATGCATTCGGTAGTTAGTGATGGAAAGGAAAACTGATTGTTCTTTGTCAGTCCCTGTTGGGCCCCCATTAGTGACTTCCCCTTGCCTCGGATTCTAACCTCTCAGTTAATGAGAGTGGCTAACCCTTCTTCCATTTTTGTCAGTCTACCAAGGATGGGTTGCAGCGATGATTTAAAGACATGCTCGATTTTTAACCATAAGTCATCATTACCACACAAATTTCCCACTTTTGGCCCAGCCTTAGTTGAGGTATCCGCCCTTGCTGTTTTGTTTACAGCCTTATTGTTCCTCATGCCGCCTCTGTTCATCTTAACTGGCGGTTCTGTTGGGGAGCTACTTTCCCCCTGGAGAGGGGTTCAAGGGATTATTACATTGGCTTATAGGAACGTCATGACACGTAGACATTGTAATATGGCTTGTTAGGTCCACTATTTGCCTCAATAATCTCACCTCTCATGTAGACAACAAAGATCAGTAAGTTCGATCTCTTTAGCTATTACATAGGCAGCCCTGGTGAAAAAAGAGCCCAAGGTGTTGATGATTTCGCCTCCTTGTTCGGTGGTTTTAACCTTGCGTTTGCCCATAGTCTTACTGCAGGTTGTCCGGGGGCTAATTTGAAGATGTTAAGGGGGAGTAGCCCGGCCTCCTCTGATGGGTGTGGACAAGTCCGTCTTTGGCCCAGGCTTTGTCCTGGCTTGGTCCGGGCGAGTCTATACTCGTGGCCCGCGCTGCGGTCGGCGTCTCACTTTTGTACGGTAGTGGGGATGATGGTGATTGTAGTTTCCCTCAGCGGTGTGACGGTGCATCAATCCAGGAGGGCACAGCTTCTCCCCTCTCACCAGCAAAGCGGCTATAACTGCCGGGGGTCAGCTCTGCGCTTATATGCATGTGTGGCGTTGTGGGGATGATGAGGATTGTAGTTTCCCCAACCGGTGCGACGGTGCAGCAGTGCAGGAAGGCACAGCTTCTCCCCTCTCACAAGCAAAGCAGCTTATACTTCAAAATAGTTTCCAATTATATCACAAAGTTAGACACATTTTGTTAATACGTGTTTTATGTACAAGGGGGCAGATTTATGATGACTGGCGCATCCCCAGGGATGCGCCAGTTATCTTGCTCCGCTGCTCCACCACCCATGGTGCGCCGCATTTACAATGCGGCCCACCATGGGGCTCGTGACGCATCTGTGCCGTAAAGGTGGTGCATTGCTGGAGTTGCGTCGCAAGCGCGATGCAGCTCCAGCAAGGCTTGGGGATGCACCATCTTCACAATGCTGCGTCAAGACCTACGCCTGCTTCAAGCAGGCGCAGGGTTTTGACGCAGCATTGTCCTGAAAGTGACTGAGTGAAATCTTATAGATTTCACTCAGCCACTTTTAGGAGGCGTTCTTGCGCAGGAACGCCCCCCCTACGCAGGAACGCCTCCTCATGGCGCAGGGCTTTACAACGTGACGCATCTCCTAGATGCGTCACGTTGTAAATAGGGCGCATTGCTTGCGCCACCGTTGCGTCAAATAAAGTGACGCAATTGCGGGGCAAGGCCTTCATAAATCTGCCCCAAGGTACTTTGGAATTTTTTATTGTTCTTTTTATTAAACTAAAACTGTTTTTAAAACTGATTTCCACATGTAAGCTTCTATAATCATTCATCTGAGATGCAAACTATTTACACATTTCCATATAAAGTAAAACGTATTATCACGAGAACTTGTGACTCTGGAATGCTCTCATATGGATCTTCATAAGTAACTTCAATTAAAGAATGTAGTAAAACTTTAGACATATGCATCTTGATGATGAAACTTGATTATGCTTAAAAATATGAATCTACTAGCAAACATTTTTTATTATTGTAAATAGGTTTAATCTCAGTTTAGACGCTTCAGGAGGATACCAATTATTAATACATCAATCCTAGCTTTTTTTCTCATTTGCAATAAGGCGTTTCATCGCAGTATGTTCTGCAATTGTGAGTCTGGGTAAATGATGTCCTGTGTTGTCATGAAGGTATTATTCTGGGATGTTATTACTGTACATTGGTATTTGTTCCTTCGAAATGTCATAAAAAGATATTGAAAAAGGATATTAAAGCCAGTGAATGGTTTTAAAACAGTGGTTTCAGATGTTCTTCATTTTTGCAAGCAGGAGCACATTTTCTTCTTGGCAACCTGCTCTAACCTTTGGGTAGTAATTACAAGAAAAAAGAAAGACTAAACCTCAGACTGTGGGAGCCTGATTACCGGCAAGAAAAGGGGATTTTCTGCACCAGTGAACAGAAAATAAACGGAAGAGATTTTCAAACATATGTTGAACTCTTTTTCTAACCTTGCCCATCTGGAGTACATGTATGCTGTATGTCTGCTTAGAAAATTCCAGGGAATATTCCATTTATTAATCCTCTACCAGGCATTAAAGTACCATAATTTAGAGCAGCCATATAGCCTTCCATTTCTTTTAGTCCTAATTTATCGAGAACTGTATTGCGATTTTTATTTCAATTTCTCTCCGATTTCTTTCTTTTTGCTATTGCTTCTTGCATTTTCCGTTATAAAACAAAATTAACTATACACAGCCTGATTTTTGGGGCGAACCAGACTAACAAATTCAAGGCACAAACCATTACTTGTTGTAGGAAGGCATGTGGTCATTTTTCTTGTTCTTCAGTCATTCATAACTGAGTGATGGTTGTGCTTCATGTGTTAGATATACATTTGGGACTTTCGGGCACATGCATCATTGTTTGTTTTTGCGATTCCTTATTTGCGAAAATTAAGGAATCGCAAATAAGGAATTGCAAAAAGCAATGCATCATTTTTTTCGCAATTTTTATGCGAATCGGTAATTGCGATTTCTTATGTGCGAATTCGCATTTTGCGAATTCGCAAATAGCGAAAAGACGCACATGATGCATCTCATAGTGATTGCTTCCTTTGAGCCTGCAGAGTAATTACAGCCACGCATTTTTTCAAAGGCTGGAGTCTCTTTTGACAGTTGTAGCTGCTTTCTGTCCCTGGAGGAGGCTTTTGGTGAAGTTCTGTTGAGGAAATGGCTTCAGAAAATGTTTTGGAAGACACACAAGCAAGAAAGAGAAAAGTTAAATTTAGTGATAAGGAACTTGAAATTTTGATAGAGGAAGTGGCAGCAAGGCAGGAACAGCTGTTTGGGAAGCTGTCCCTCAAAGTTCCTGAGGGTGTTAAAAGAAAACTTTGGCTTGCCATTCAAGCTAAAGTGAATTCTGTGTGCGTAGCACATAGAGATATTAATAACCTGCAAAAAAGATGGTATGATCTGAGAAGTCGTGCAAAGGAAAGGTTAGCCACCCGCATCAAGAGTGGCAAGAAAACTGGAGGAGGAACACCAAGGGACAGGCCAAATACCCCCCTGGAGGACCTTGTTGAAGGGACCCTTACCCCTGAGGCAGTGATTGGAGTCATTGATATTGATACAGCTGCGCAAGCTGGCACGTCTCAAGGTTTTATTTTCATGTTAATTACATATCTCATAGGCTACTCATTGAATTGTACATAGGATTGTGGGAGATCCTTTTATTGAAATCCATGATGAGTATGTACAGGTTATTGGGATGGTGGTCTGTTAAAGTCATTTTGCTTGCTGAATGCAGTGCATCATGGGATTTGTAGTCTATGCTAACTTCCCAAGTTACAGGAAAAACAATTACAGGTTACAATAATGAGAAAATTCACAGGAAGCAGAGTAAACTTTCATGTATAATGCACCTTTATTAGTCATTGACAGTAATTTCTTTAATGTACTTTCACAGACATTTCACAAACAGTAATACACACTTTACACTCTCTTACTACTAGATGCAGATCTGGAAACAGACTTCATTGAATATGCAGAATCTTTCACTGAAGAACTGCTTAGCACAGCCACAAATAATAATGATCCTCAATCATCTCCAACAATACAAGGAAGAAATATTAGGCAAAGAGTGCGTCAAATTCCAGACTCAGACAGTAGTGAGCCATCAAATGCCCCTGTGGCTGGTGATAATTCAGCTGCAACTCCTGCATCACAACCCAAACAAGGAAGGAGACAAAGATTGCAGCATTTCTTCAGGCGCAGGCCACGTCCAGCACAGCATAGAACCAACTTAGATGAAGACTCCAGTGGTACTGTTCTTGAGAGGAAGCTTTTGAAAGTACAACGTCTGCAGGGGAAGGACATAAGGGTGATGAAAGGAAAAGTTAGCCACATGAGCATCAATGGCATCACTAAGTGTCTCATTAAAATGTATAATGTCTTAGAAAAATCACAATTGATAACAGGAGACAAATTGAACCGCATGACTGTAGCTTTAGAAAACATAAGTGCAGTGATTAAGGAACATCATGCTCAACAATCTTCTAAGACTAGCACATCATTTTTAAATATGCAGTCATGTTGCAGAACCATGAGTAGGATGTGTAACAGCACTATGCAACTGAATAAGCATGCATTTTGCATGCAGAGGGACATGAGTAAATGCTGTGAGGAGATTACCTCAGGGATGAAGGCACTTCAAAGTTTTGGACAAAACATGCAAGGAAAGTCTACAGCAGTAAAATCATTTGAACCAGGAGTCACAGAAGTATGTTCAATAATGAATGCTGATGCAAATGCTTCAGAGGTGTGTGAATACCGTAGCAACAGACAGAAGGGAAAAGCTAGTACCAAAGGCAGTACAAAAGTAACTGTTGGTAGTAAGGCTTTAGGTGTGCGCTGTAGAAAAGTTTGAAAATTCACAATGTGCTACTCTGAAGCTTGACATAATATGACTTGAAGTACATATTTGTTTCTAACCAAAGGCAAAAGTCTACAATTTATTTTTTGAAAACTTGCAATATGATGTTAATAAAAAACAACCATTCAGTTTATTTTTCAAATTAATAAAAACAAGTTCATGCCATCAGCATACAAGTGTCATACCTTTCTTTAAAAAAAATGTTCAGTCACTTCTGCCCTCCTTCTCCTCCCCTCTGCTGCATCTGGACCATGTACTCTTGCTTGAGGTTGCTGAGGTTGATTATCAAAGTTATGGAGAACATCCTCTGCATTCAATTCTAAACCTCTCTTAATGGCTACATTATGCAGCATGGCACAAACTGCAACAATTTTGCAGCAGACATCAGGACGGTATTGCAAAGCTCCTCCTGTTTTGTGTAATATGCGGAATCTTGATTTCATGACACCAAAAGTCCTCTCTATAACATTGCGTGTTGCAATATGAGCATGATTGTATTGCTGCTCTTTGCGGGTATTTGGATTGAGAAAGGGTGTCAGTATGAATGTTCTCACACTATATGCACTGTCACCTGTGGCATTATTAAAAGAAACACACAAAAATTCAGGGACATGTAAAGTAAATCATGCCAACAGCTAATTGCACTGATAATTTCAAATACATACCAAGCAAATATCCATCTCCAAAAAAGCCAGCCTGCAGTTGAGCATAGATAGCACTGTGCCTGAAAATGTAGGAGTGATGGGCACTTCCTGGATAGCTAGCAACCAAATCTGTGATGACTGCTTTTGAATTGCAAATAGCTTGAATATTGAGAGAATGGAAACTTTTTCTATTACGAAAAATGTACTCATTCTCTGAAGGAGGACAAATTGGAACATGGGTCCCATCTATGCAACCTATAACATGAGGAAAATGTGCAATGTTGTAAAAGTCCAATTTAGTTTGCAGCAATTCCTGCTGAGAATTAGGAAAGGTAATGTAATGCCTAATCCTTAGTAACATGGCATCTAAGAAATCATTAAAAAATCTGGAAAGGGAACTCTGGGACACACAACCAGCTATGGCAATGACACCCTGAAAAGATCCAGAAGCAAGGAGATGGAGGGAACTCAATACCTGGACATGGGTTGGAATGGCTTGGGTCCTACGTGTTGGTCTCTGTAAAATAGGGTCCAAATCTGTAATTAACTCCATAATAGAATCAATATTAAGCCTATATTTATCATAAATTTCAGCCCCTGTCTGTCCTAACAAAGTAATACACACTCTAAAAATCCTTTCATTGATCCTCCTTCTCCTTATAGCTGCTGCCCTTAACCTCCTCCTATGTGCTACTGCAATCACTGCTGCCATTGTGAGAAACTTTGCAAACCATTTTGGGAACCTTTATAGAGCACTTTCATCAATCACACCTGTATCTTTTGGAAAAAAAAAAAATACCACCAGGTCAGAGTCTTTCTAAAAATAAGAATTCCAAAAAGCGATTTCCATAAAAATCGCTATTTGCGAATTTTCATGCATACAGAAAACCACACTGGAAATGCGAATTCTTAAAAATAGCGAATAATTAAGAAGTCGCTAACAAAATTGCGACTCCTAAAAATGCGAAAAACTCCGTTACAAATGATGCATACCAAACAATGAAAATGCATTCGCAAACGGGCAAAAAGTGCGATTCGCTCCGATTGCGAATGCATTTTCAAATGATGCATGTGCCCGTTTATTGCATGCCTGTTTATCACTATTCGCTGGGTATAATTACTCCTGAGTCTACATTGCCCCTAAAATATTCATAAAATACTCATAAAGCTATCTGTTTTGAGTTTCATAAACGAAACTTATTGGACCTCCTGTTCAGCCAGATCCTATTTATCTTAGCCTTGTTCACAAAAGAGAGGACCTTTCTTTACGTTCATGCACTGCGTCCCCACGGAAGATGCTCAGGGCCTTATTTATGAAGCCCTGCGTCACATTTACTTTTTGTGATGCTGTGGTGGCGTAAATAATGCGCCACGTTTCTCCATATTTGCGAAGTGATGCATCTAGACCAATGGGTCAGATTGTAAACCCCTGCGCTACATTATACCTGCGTCAGGTATAATGTATGCAAGGTGGGTGTTCCCCCGTATCAAAGCCTCATAGAAGTGGCGCATTTAAATCTATAAGATTTTAGTGCACCACTTCTAGGACGACTCAAAACCTTACAGCTGCCTCGTGAAAGGACAAATTGCTGGAGTTGCGTCTGTTTTCAGACAAACCCCAGCAATGCATCACTTTTGCGCCTGCAGATATGTCAGTAATACTGACGTACCTTAAACTCCTCGCGACATGATGCGCAGTACTGTAAATACAGAGCATCCATGGTGTCGCAAGGAGGACGCACTGCGATGTGACACTTCTAATAAATAAGGCCCTCAGTTTGTAAATGTATTTGAATCGAACTAGGGAAAAGGAGTATATTTGCGTGTAGGTACCCAGGCATGTGCATGAAGAAAATTCTGCACTAATACAGATTTGTACGTTCGCTATCATCAATTTCCTTCAAATAAACATTACAATCAACAAACCCATAGATCCTGGCAAATGCCGGCAATCTCCAAACTTTCTTAAGAGACAAACACAACGGAAAGGGAAATTATGAGACAATGGCACTAAAACATCCTCTTCATGATCATACTTATGAGTGGAGACCTCATAGTGGAAGTTATTTTGCTATGACCGTCATTAATGTAAAGAAGCAGCTATAACATTCTTCAATGTGTCTGCCTCCTAGGATAAGGATGACATAGAATTTTATGAAAAGGTTGGAAACCTACGAAAGTGAATCTGAGCCTGCATGGGTTCGGACCCAATCCTTTATTTCAAATGTAGCAAAAATAAGAATTGGAACGGTAGAGTCTAGATCTCCAGAGATCACACTTTTCTTGCCTTATTTTTAATATCTGTGTGTGCCTCCTAGCTCAGCTTTTCTAGCAATTTTGGCAGACGGATCACATACTTCATGATAAAAGAACACCACTCAATGCACAGGCAGCATTTTTCACAGGTTGAACAAGAGTTCCTTTGCATGAATAGAGGCCACGCTGATATTCTGCTAATGGAAGTCCAGCTCACTGCAATTAAAATGACCATCTGTTTTTAGAACTCCTCTATCACCTTCTGCAACACCAAAGAAACTAAGAATTCTCTTTGACTCTGAGCACTCGCTCACATTACAAATCAATGAAGTGGCTAAAAATGCCAACATGCAGCTCCCTCTGTTCTCCAAAGTACTCCCACTACTCCGAAAAGATAATCTCTCTGAGTTTATAAGAACCCTGGTTTTGGCGTGCCTTAACTGCTGCAACTTCATTCATATACAACTTCCATAGAAACGTATTGGCAGATTGCAAAGGCTACACAATCCGGCAGATAAGACGTGTTTTAAACTTAGTAAACATAACCACTCTATTCCAGTACTACAATTGCTTCAATGGCTCTCAGGGAATGCAGAGATTGAGTTGAAGGTCACCTGCATAGTCTCAGAAAGCCTGTTCAGACAGAGACCCACAATATCTTGTCAACTTGTCACCCACAATTCTGCAACAAGTAGTCTATTCTAAGCATATATTAAACTAATCCACTAATAAACCTGCAAATCATTGAAACATGGAGACAGAAATCTGGAGTTCTGGGCCACAGGCTTAAATATCTGGCAAGCAAACATTAGATGCGAAGAAAAAACAAAATAAGCAAATAAATGAAGTTTCTCCTTGCAATGTAATATATGGACTCCTCACGGATGTGTCCCACAAAATTGGTAATAATAAGTCCATATGGGAAAGGGGTGGTGTCATGGAGGAGCGATCTATGGAGAAAGACTATTGTTTCGCAAAACCTCAGACAAACATGCACTCACCTACTATGCAAATTCCAGGCAGAACAATCATGCACCTACCCAGGTTTAGACACCACATCGGGTATGATTCAAAAATATTATAGAAAATATTGTCCTATCATAGCCAAAATATTGACTACAAATCATTGCCAATCTAAGGGGCTCATTAGAATGGCGGACGGAAGAGCTACCGCGGCCCTGGAGTACGCGGAAAATGCCTTTTCCGTGTCCGCCTGCCGCGGACACTCCGTCCGCCATATCAGGATAGGAAAAAGTGTAACATTTCCGTCCGCGGCGGAAAAGCACGCACCGCCGCCCAACTACACACGACTACGCGGCGGACGGAACACATCCTGAGACTCCGCCGTACGTACTGACGTCTAAGACCGTCCCCCAAATCAAGATGGCGGAAAATACACATAAAACCGCTGCGGAAAAACAACCTGTCTGAACACGGCGGATTCCCCAGAGCGAAGAAAAGATACATAGCAGAGATACCCACCACAAGCTGCTCGCCACCATGGACCCAGCGCTACACGCTTTCCCGATGCTCTTCGCGATCCACCACGTCCTAGACTTGGCCCACCATGGACGCCGACGCAGGTAAGGCACAAACCATTGGCTGCATGGAGGGGAATACCTGCAAGGGTCGTGACGTAGGGAGGGGGAGTGTCATGTTACCGAAACCACTGATGAGAAGCAAATAGAAATACACATTTGTAGTACGCAAACATGAATGACAACGACAAACCACGAGACATGATTGACTACATTTAATGCACATAATAGGGGTATAATCACAGTGTATGCGTGAGCATGGGCAAAGTGGGCACCAGAGCATGAACATCAGAGGCAGCACATCACAGGGCAGAATGCAGTATCAGAACATCAACTGGGCATTGTGGAGTACAGAGCAGGTACATCAGAGGCAGCACATCAGAGGGCAGAATGCAGTATCAGAACAGCAACAGGGCATTGTGCTTAACAGAGCAGGTACATCATTGGCAGTAAACGAGAGGGCAGAATGCAGTATCAGAACAGCAACAGGGCATTGTGCTTAACAGAGCAGGTACATCATTGGCAGTAAACGAGAGGGCAGAATGCAGTATAAGAACAGCAACAGAACATTGTGCCCAACAGAGCAGGTACATCAGAGGCAGCACGTGAGAGGGGCTAAGTGCATCAACAGTCCATAGCACTGAACATGTCCATCAGAGGCAGCACGTAAGAGGGGCTAAGTGCATCAACAGTCCATAGCACTGAACATGTCCATCAGAGGCAGCACGTGAGAGGGGCTAAGTGCATCAACAGTCCATAGCACTGAACATGTCCATCAGAGGCAGCACGTGAGAGGGCCCAAGTGCATCAACAGTCCATAGCACTGAGCATGTCCATCAGAGGCTGCACATCAGAGGGCAGAATGCAGTATCAGAACAGCAACATGGCATTGTGGACTACAGAGCAGGTACATCAGAGGCAGCACATCAGAGGGCAGAATGCAGTATCAGAACAGCAACAGGGCATTGTGCTTAACAGAGCAGGTACATCATTGGCAGTAAACGAGAGGGCAGAATGCAGTATCAGAACAGCAACAGGGCATTGTGCTTAACAGAGCAGGTACATCATTGGCAGTAAACGAGAGGGCAGAATGCAGTATCAGAACAGCAACAGGGCATTGTGCCCAACAGAGCAGGTACATCAGAGGCATCACGTGAGAGGGCAGAATGCAGTATCAGTACAGCAACAGGGCATTGTGCTTAACAGAGCAGGTACATCAGAGGCAGCACATCAGAGGGCAGAATGCAGTATCAGAACAGCAACAGGGCATTGTGGACTACAGAGCAGGTACATCAGAGGCAGCACATCAGGGCAGAATGCAGTATCAGAACTGCAACAGGGCATTGTGCTTAACAGAGCAGGTACATCATTGGCAGTAAACGAGAGGGCAGAATGCAGTATCAGAACAGCAACAGGGCATTGTGCCGAACAGAGCAGGTACATCAGAGGCAGCACGTGAGAGGGGCTAAGTGCATCAACAGTCCATAGCACTGAACATGTCCATCAGAGGCAGCACGTGAGAGGGGCTAAGTGCATCAACAGTCCATAGCACTGAACATGTCCATCAGAGGCAGCACGTGAGAGGGGCCAAGTGCATCAACAGTCCATAGCACTGAACATGTCCATCAGAGGCTGCACATCAGAGGGCAGAATGCAGTATCAGAACAGCAACAGGGCATTGTGGACTACAGAGCAGGTACATCAGAGGCAGCACATCAGAGGGCAGAATGCAGTATCAGAACAGCAACAGGGCATTGTGCTTAACAGAGCAGGTACATCATTGGCAGTAAACGAGAGGGCAGAATGCAGTATCAGAACAGCAACAGGGCATTGTGCTTAACAGAGCAGGTACATCATTGGCAGTAAACGAGAGGGCAGAATGCAGTATCAGAACAGCGACAGGGCATTGTGCCCAACAGAACAGGTACATCAGAGGCAGCACGTGAGAGGGCATAATGCAGTATCAGAACAGCAACAGGGCATTGTGCTTAACAGAGCAGGTACATCATTGGCAGTAAACGAGAGGGCAGAATGCAGTATCAGAACAGCAACAGGGCATTGTGGAGTACAGAGCAGGTACATCAGAGTCAGCACATCAGAGGGCAGAATGCAGTATCAGAACAGCAACAGGGCATTGTGCTTAACAGAGCAGGTACATCATTGGCAGTAAAAGAGAGGGCAGAATGCAGTATCAGAACAGCAACAGGGCATTGTGGAGTACAGAGCAGGTACATCAGAGGCAGCACATCAGAGGGCAGAATGCAGTATCAGAACAGCAACAAGGCATTGTGCTTAACAGAGCAGGTACATCATTGGCAGTAAACGAGAGGGCAGAATGCAGTATCAGAACAGCAACAGAGCATTGTGCTTAACAGAGCAGGTACATCATTGGCAGTAAACGAGAGGGCAGAATGCAGTATCAGAACAGCAACAGGGCATTGTGGAGTACAGAGCAGGTACATCAGAGGCAGCACATCAGAGGGCAGAATGCAGTATCAGAACAGCAACAGGGCATTGTGCTTAACAGAGCAGCTACATCATTGGCAGTAAACGAGAGGGCAGAATGCAGTATCAGAACAGCAACAGGGCACTGTGGAGTACAGAGCAGGTACATCAGAGGCAGCACATCAGAGGGCAGAATGCAGTATCAGAACAGCAACAGGGCATTGTGCTTAACAGAGCAGGTACATCATTGGCAGTAAACGAGATGGCAGAATGCAGTATCAGAACAGCAACAGGGCATTGTGCTTAACAGAGCAGGTACATCATTGGCAGTAAACGAGAGGGCAGAATGCAGTATCAGAACAGCAACAGGGCATTGTGCCCAACAGAGCAGGTACATCAGAGGCAGCACGTGAGAGGGCAGAATGCAGTATCAGAACAGCAACAGGGCATTGTGCTTAACAGAGCAGGTACATCAGAGGCAGCACAAGTACATGTCCCAACCAACCCGTCCCAGGGACCACAACAGTGCAAGGCAGTTCTCAATGGACAATGGACACACCATGTGAAATAACATGTGAGTGAAGTGATCAGCACCTCACATCACAGAATCAGGTGGACTGCTTGAACTACCTGCCTCGGACACACTGCCAGCACCAGCAACAGGAGTGTGAGACACAGCCACAGCCCGAGTGACAGACACATGGGCCACAGACCCAGACACACTGCCAGCACCAGAAACAGGAATGTTAGACACAGCCACAGCCCGAGTGACAGACACATGGGCCACAGACCCAGACACACTGCCAGCACCAGCAACAGGAGTGTGAGACACAGCCACAGCCCGAGTGACAGACACATGGGCCACAGACCCAGACACACTGCCAGCACCAGCAACAGGAATGTGAGACACAGCCACAGATGTAGTCACTGACACGTGAGCCACTGACCCAGACAGACTGCCAGCACCAGAAACAGGAGTGTGCAACACAGCCACAGATCTACTCACTGACACATGAGCCATAGACCCAGATACACTGCCAGGACCTGCAACAGGAGAGGGCACAACTGAGACTGTGCTACTACATGATGCATGACAGCAAACAACAGACACAGTGGCACTATCTGATACATGAGAGTCAACTGCACCTGCGCCACTGGGACCACTGAAATGATGAGCCACAGGGCTGTATGGGCCAGGAGGCAGGGTGGCCCTGGGAGCTGGGGATAGCTGACCTTGAGCGACATCGGGGTGGGCAGTTGTCAATGGTGTGTGTCTGCGTTTCTTAGGGATATGTGAGTGCACCGTGGACAGGACAGGACTGGCAAGTGGTGGTGACTCTAAACAAATATCACCCACCATAGGTGGAGCATCTGCAGCCGGGGATCGGGTTTCTGGGGACGTGCTGAAGCCTGCTTGTCGTTTGCTGTGTGCCTGCTCTGCTTCTGACTGGCCTGGATGGGAGTGGAGGTATGGGGGGACTCCGCTGTGGAGACATCTGTTTGGCGTTCAGTCGAAAACATCAGCCGCAGTGCAGCCAGGGGTGATGTATGCCTCTCCTTGATTGCGCCATTGTCCATGGTAGAAGCCTTGTCCGTAGGATGTGCCTTATCCGTAGGTGGAGTGTTGTCTCTGGATTTTGTCTGTGCCCTGGTCGGTGCCCTGTTCCTGCCAGCAGACTTTTCGTCTGTGGTGTACCTGTCTCCAGTAGACACCTGCTCTCTGTGTGTGTCCCTGCCCTTGGGAGATGGACCTTGCTCTGTTGTGTACCTGTCCTTGGGAGTCTCCCTGCTCTTAGGAGGTGCCTTTGTCTTTTGACTGTCCTTGTCCCTGTCCTTGGGAGTGGCCCTTTCCTCTGTTGTGGGCCTGCCCTTGGGACTCTCCCTGCTCTTAGGAGGTGCCTTTGTCTTCTGACTGTCCCTGTCCTTGGGAGGGGCCCTTTCCTCTGTTATGGGCCTGCCCTTGGGACTCTCCCTGCTCTTTTGAGGTGCCTTTGTCTTTTGAGTGGCCGTGTCCAAGGGACTGTCCATGGACTTGTGAGTATCCCTTGCCTTGGGAGTACCTTTTGTGTTGAATGCCTGTGTAGCTTCTGAAGGCATGTCCCCCAACAACACTTGTGGATCCTGTGTGTGTACTCCAGTGTATCTGACGTTGTCTTCGTGAACAGATTTTGCTGACCTAGGGGATGGGGTCTGTGCCCTGCGTGCCCTGACGTGCTGTCTGACGCTGCTTCTAGTGCAATAACCTGTATTTGAGTCCTGCTCAGAATAATCACTACCCCCTGAGACATCCAGTGGTGTAGATGGGGAAACAGAAGTAGCACCCTGTCCATGCGACTGTACTATTGCAGACGACACACTGCTTGCCAATGACTGCACTGTCCTGTGTAGACCAGCAAGATCGCCATGCATCCCTTCCATGAATGCCACCACCTGCTCAACTTCCTATCATGGTCTTGGAAAGCATTTGTCATATTGGTCTGCCCCACACACAGCTGTCGCAGCAGATCAACGGCCTCAGCACACAGTGCATTTTGGCTCACCGTGGCAGGGGCAGCGGTGCCTGCACCGAACGCCACTCTGCTCCCCCTACTCCTGCGGGCACGAACAGTACATGGTGCAGTTGGCGGAAGTGTGGGCCCTGTGTGCTGTGTTCCGACAGAAGGTGATGATTGCCCACTCCCAGTCTGTGACAACAGTGCTGGCTCACCAAGATTTTCAGAAGATGAGGACGATGGTGTCTCCACATGCGAGTCCTCAGGGACGGTCCTGTCCCCCTCTCCGGCGCTGCCCTCCTCTGTGTCAGTCTGTGTGTGTGCGAAGTCTGACCCGGACTCATTTCCTCGACTAATCTCCTCCGTCTGTGGCTGAGTGTCCTCTGTCATAGCTGAAATGCACATAAAAGAGGTGTAAGTCATGGGCACACTCACATAGAGAAGGACAAGGATTCCCAAATTCCATAGCTGACAAAGTTCTTGTAGCCCCCATCCTGCACACGGCCCACCTCTACCAGTCATCCTCACATTACATAAGCGTTGGTGGCCGTGACACATGTACAGCATGCGGACAGGGCAGGAGCACGTACATCTGCACACATTTCTTGCCATGGGGCCACGGACCACTAGGGCATGTGCTTCAACACTCAACTACTAAGCAAGTGGCGTGTCAACATGGTGGACCTGGATGTCAAATGACACCCACCCAATGGGACCAACATGGCATCACTGAGATACATACGCACCACGGAACTCAATACTGTGTCTGTGCACCAATACATGCATTGCACTCACAAGTTTCCTACACAGACAGTATGCTCACTGCTAGTTTGCTGTTGATCGACACTCAGCCGTTCGGACAGGTCAGGATGCGTCACTGCAATGATACGGTGCATGAGAGGGGTCATGGAGCGTCGGGCCAGACGTGGCGTCCTTGGAATCATCCCCAGTGTCACTTCCGCTACATTCTTGCTCAGCCTGGAAATGTCGTCCCAGCGTTTGTGGCAGTGTGTATGTCGTCTGTTGCACACCCCCAATGCCCGTACTTCACGTGCAATGCTCCTCCACACGTCCTTGCGAAGGTGCAGCTTGACCTACCATGATGGGAGACAAAAGGGTGTAAGTCAGTGGACAGTTGGCCTGTCACACAGATAGGGGCAACACGTATCTGTCATCCGCCATGCACAATCCGGAAAATATGTCGAGCCCACACTACACAGCTAAGATTGCAGTAGGCAGGATTATTTGGCCCCCTCATGCACACCAACATGTCCCACACTGCACTTACCACCTGTCCGGGTGCGCCGTAGAGGCGTCCATAGTTGCGGAGCACACCGTCCACGAGGACATCAAGCTCCGCGGCGGTGAAGGGACGAGACCGGATCTCTTTGCCTCTCGACATGGCAAGATCACGGAGTATGGCACTAGAGCAGCAGTCGGTGGTCAGCTCAGCAGCAGCAGCAGGTCGAGGTGATGGTCACAGGCAGCAGTCGGTGGTCAGCTCAGCAGCAGCAGGTCGAGGTGATGGTCACAGGCAGCAGTCGGTGGTCAGCTCAGCAGCAGCAGCAGGTCGAGGTGATGGTCACAGGCAGCAGTCGGTGGTCAGCTCAGCAGCAGCAGCAGGTCGAGGTGATGGTCACAGGCAGCAGTCGGTGGTCAGCTCAGCAGCAGCAGGTCGAGGTGATGGTCACAGGTAGCAGTCGGTGGTCAGCTCAGCAGCAGCAGCAGGTCGAGGTGAACAGGCAGCACTGGTCCCAAGGGTAGGATGTGTGCTTTTGGACAACACACATATATAGGGCCCTCAGCACGTGTCAGTGGCATACGTCGACAGCAATTGGTCAGCCCTGGATGCGTGTTCGTAAAAGGGCCAATGACTGGCCCTGGTGTTGAGGTGCACTGCTTCCGCTACTTTCGATTGGGCATACGCGGCCAGCGGCCCTCTTCCCTTTGGCTGCATGTGCACGGACCGTCACGGTCACACATCGGCAACCGCGCGTGCTAGCTTCAGGCACGGATGCTTCAGTTGCAACAATGTTCAATCACTGGCGCCACCATGGCGGTGCGCGTACTCAGCGGGGGAGGTGCAGGCCTATACACCCTTTAGATGTAGTCAATGCACATGGCAGTTCATGTCCCCTCTTACAGTCACATTGCATCATCCACCGTACACCGGCAGGGGCGGCGGGCCTAGGACGGCCGTGCCGGCCCTGTCCACAACCGCCGTGCCAGGCCGGGCCTAGGACGGCGGTTGTGGACATGGCTGGCACGGCGGTTGTGGACATGGCCGGCACGGCCGTCCTAGGCCCGGCCTGGCACGGCGGTTGTGGACATGGCTGGCACGGCGGTTGTGGACATGGCCGGCACGGCCGTCCTAGGCCCGGCCTGGCACGGCGGTTGTGGACATGGCTGGCATGGCGGTTGTGGACATGGCCGGCACGGCCGTTCTAGGCCCGGCCTGGCACGGCGGTTGTGGACATGGCTGGCACGGCGGTTGTGGACATGGCCGGCACGGCCGTCCTAGGCCCGGCCTGGCACGGCGGTTGTGGACATGGCTGGCACGGCGGTTGTGAACATGGCCGGCACGGCCGTCCTAGGCCGGTCTGCTCCTGCCGGTGTACGGTGGATGATGCAATGTGACTGTAAGAGGGGACATGAACTGCCATGTGCATTGAGTACATCTAAAGGGTGTATAGGCCTGCACCTCCCCCGCTGAGTACGTGCACCGCCATGGTGGCGCCAGTGATACAACATTGTTGCAACTGAAGCTTCCGTGCAGGAAGCTTGCACGTGCGGTTGCCGATGTGTGCCCGTGACGGTCGTGCACATGCAGCCAATGGGAAGAGGGACGCTAGCCGCGTATGGCCATTGGAAAGTAGCGGAAGCTGTGCACCGCCATGGCGGCGCCAATGATTTTATCTTGTCAGACGCTGCACCCGTGATGTGTTGTCTGCAGTTGCGTCATGAGGGTTGTGAGCGTGATAGGGAAACTTCATATGTCATTCACTATTCCATGTGTGTCCATACTATGCCCATCGGTGGGCACACAATGTGCAACAGACGTGCATTTTGACGTGTTGACGTCGGCTGTGACCCTACAGACGTTATTACATCTTCACAACTACACAGTACATCACAGCTGTATGGCCAAATTATGAATCTGTTGTCAGTGTGTGGTTCTGGCGAGGTGACTACAATGGTGGTGGTACACATGCATTCAGTGTATGTGTTTTGGATGTTGTGTCACCATGCATGTAATTACCGTATGCTCTACATTATTGGTGTTGGCATTGGTGCATGATGACATGGTGTGTGTGTATCATTTACGTTTGTGTGCATGCACTTGCATGTGTGTCTGTGATGTGGCTTCTAAACATTAGGGTCAAGACACACGTATTGTCAGTAATGTTCACATGTGACTAAGTTGCGTTGTACGTGTTGACACACTTCCTGTTGCAAGTGGCTGCACATTGTTAAAGGGCCACTCCGTATTGTATTAACTATCAGAGATGTCACACATATGACCATTCTCCTAAACATTTTTGTTCTTGATAATGTTGGCTTACATGTGATGGAGTTGCAGACATATGCGTCGTTTGTAAGTTGACTCAAGTTACATCTCTCTCCCACACAGGAGGGCTCCAAATGTGCATCGGCCATACACTGTGCTGGAGGATATGGTTGACGAGGAGGTGATTAGGAAATTCCGGCTGGATCGACGTCGGTTGATGGAGCTTGTTGCCCAATTGTCTCCTCATCTGCAGCCACGAAGGACGTATCTTGGTTCCATTACACCCACAGCAAAGGTTATGACGGCACTACATTTCTTTGCTACTGGCACCTTTAAGTACACAGTTGGATATGCCGGGGGGATGTCACAGTCCATGTTCAGCACGGTACTTCGGGATGTTTTAAGAGCTATGATGCTGTACAAGAATGACTACATTCATTTCCCACGGCAGGAAGAGTTGCCAGCAGTCAAAGCAGACTTCTATGCACTGGGTCAGATACCACACGTAGTGGGTTCAATTGATGGCACACATGTCGCTATCATTCCACGTGAGCAGGTTTTTAGGAATCGCAAGCACTTCCATTCGCTGAACGTGCAGGTGGTGTGCCTGGCAAACAACATCATCTCCCATGTGTGTGCAAGATTTCCAGGCTCCGCACATGACGCCCACATCATGCGGAGCAGCATTGTCCCCCAACTGATGGCAAATCTGCGACCCGGTCAAGCGTGGCTTGTTGGTGAGTGTGCAGTGTGGACTTTAGTGATCTCTGTGTGGCATGGGGTACCCACCATATCTTGTTGTGATATTTGTGTCTGTCATCCCCCTACATAGGCGACTCGGCGTACCCAAACAGGCCCTGGCTCCTGAGTCCCCTACGTAATCCTACGACAGCGGGTGAAATGCGCTACAATGATGCACATGGAAGGACACGTCGAGTGATTGAACGTACCTTTGGACTGCTAAAGTCTAGGTTTCGGTGCCTGGATAAGACCGGAGGGGCCCTGCCTTACTCACCAGGAAAAGTATGCAGGATCGTGATTGCCTGCTGCATGCTCCACAACCTGGCCATGCGCAATGACATTGAACTGCTCTTGGACCCTGAAGACGAAGAAGTTCCTAGGCCTCCCATCCCACCCATGTCGACTGATGAGGATAGTGGTGAGGAGGAAGGTGTGGACCAGAGGCGCCAGCTCATTGATCGCTACTTCCCTTGAATGTGAGTAACTACCTCTTGTGCCTGTTGACAATGCCTTATGTATGTTTGCTGGTGTTGTGTGGATGTGGGGTGCATCAGCTGTGTGTTCTGGTTTGTGATGGTTGCATATGTGTGTCTTCATTTCTTTGGACATACAAGTCTCCATGATGTGTGTCCTCTCATTGCATGCTTTTGTGATGAGTGTAGTTTGTGGAATGTTGCTGTGCAGTGTGTTGTGATGTGTGTGAATCTGTTTCCTGACGTGTGTTTGCTGTCTCTGATTTTTCCTAGGTCACTCCCGCAGCGCCATGATTCT
The DNA here is from genome assembly GCF_964261635.1 of Lissotriton helveticus. Classification (NCBI taxonomy): domain Eukaryota; kingdom Metazoa; phylum Chordata; class Amphibia; order Caudata; family Salamandridae; genus Lissotriton; species Lissotriton helveticus. The sequence goes on along the minus strand of NC_136069.1, from coordinate 1,373,682,442 downwards.
GTACGACTAGGATCCCTGCACCTGTTTACGTCTGTTTCTGAAGGCCATCTTGTGAATAAACATGGACGCAAAACATCATTGAGTGTGTAAGTGACATTTATTTACAGGTTGTGCATTTGTGCTGGTGATTATTTACAAGTAGGTGGGGGGGGGAGTTGGAGTTGAAGGTAATGGCAGATGAAATGTCCGTGCTGACACCACATTGGGGGGTGTCAGGCTAGTCCAGCAGACCAGTGGCAATGATAGTCTATGTGGGACAGAATACTTTGCAGGGTGAATGTCTGGCACAGGCAGTGACAAAGTCATTGGCGGCCCCTCTTGGAGCGTTTGGATGGCGCTCCAACACTGCTCTCACCCACTTCCAGCCTCGGGCAGCCCCTCCGTCTTTGAGGTGGAACTGAGTCAGCTGGGGGTGCAGGTTGTTCATGGGCCACATCCGTCGCCAGGGGCACAGGTGGTGGTGGCGGTGGCGGTGGAGGTGGAGGTGGAGGTGACGGTGGCGGTGGAGGTGACGGTGGTGGTGGCGCAACGACAATTGGTGGAGGGGGGGTGGGGTTGTTCCGGGCAATCCATTCCCTCCACATTGTTGTCTGCTGGCCCATGATGTGCACTATCTGGCCTAGGTACCCCGAAATTTCGTGCAACATGTTTGTGTTGTCCACCGAGTCCTCGTGTGCACGATCTGCATGTTCCTGGGAACGGTCGTATGATGCCTGGCACCTGGCTAGGGCTTGAAGGGACTCTGCCACAGGATGGGGTAGCTGTCCTTCCTGTGTGTGGGTCGCCTGATTGCCTGATGTGCCGTCGCCTCTCTCCTTTGTGGCCCACTCACCCTACTTGGGTGTGAGGCCGCTGGACCTGCGTCGTGCGCTGGGTTAGGCAGGGTGGCACAGGCAGGAGTGGTGGTACTGGTGGTACTGGTGGTACTGGTGGTGGTGGTGGTGGTGGTGGTGGGGAGTCTGCAGATGACTGAGGCAGGTGTCGCTGGAGTCACACATGCGATGGTTGTCGGGCCCGGGAGTCCCTGTGAGCCAGATGGCCCTGGCTGTCTGCTTGGCCCCGCACCATCCTCCGCACCGGAGCTGCCTGTGTCATCATCCCCAGAGAGTCCGGTATGTGTGGGAGGCGAGTCTTGCGGCCGGGTGCTGGTTTCCCCAGTCAGTTCATGATCACCTGAGGGACAAGATTAAGCTGGTCAGTAATGTGGACATTACATGTTCATATCGATTTGTAAACATTTCTGTGTCCTGTCGCACACACCCCACACACCCCACCCACCACCACCACCGCCCTCCCTGTGAACATGGGGGCCTGTTGGGAGTTGTAGTTGTGAGCTCTCACACACCCCACCCACCACCACCACCGTCCTCCCTGTGAACATGGGGGCCTGTTGGGTGTTGTAGTTGTGAGCTCTCACACACCCCACCCACCACCACCACCTCCCTCCCTGTGAACATGGGGGCCTGTTGGGACTTGTAGTTGTGAGCTCTCACACACCCCACCCACCAATACCACGGCCCTCCCTGTGAACATGGGGGCCTGTTGGGACTTGTAGTTGGGAGCTCTCACACACCCCACCCACCACCACCACCGCCCTCCCTGTGAACATGGGGGCCTGTTGGGACTTGTAGTTGGGAGCTCTCACACACACCCCCAACCACCACCGCCCTCCCTGTGAACATGGGGGCCTGTTGGGACTTGTAGTTGTGAGCTCTCACACACACCCCCCACCACCACCGCCCTCCCTGTGAACATGGGGGCCTGTTGGGACTTGTAGTTGTGAGCTCTCACACACCCCACCCACCACCACCACCGCCCTCCCTGTGAACATGGGGGCCTGTTGGGACTTGTAGTTGTGAGCTCTCACACACCCCACCCACCACCACCACCGCCCTCCCTGTGAACATGGGGGCCTGTTGGGACTTGTAGTTGTGAGCTCTCACACACCCCACCCACCACCACCACCGCCCTCCCTGTGAACATGGGGGCCTGTTGGGAGTTGTAGTTGTGAGCTCTCACACACCCCACCCACCACCACCACCACCCTCCCTGTGAACATGGGGGCCTGTTGGTAGCCATGTACATATTGGTGAGTATGTGTCCGACGTGCATGGGTTGGGGCGTAGGAGATGTGTCTTCTCAGTTGTGTGAGCCTGACCATGTCGTACTGATCGTGGTGCTTGGTTTGTACTTACCAGCCTCTTCTCCTTCCTCAAGTCCGTCTAGGCTCTCTGGGTGAAGTATGACCAGCACCTTCTCCTCCCAATCGGTGTAGGGTATGGGCTCCGGGGGTGTTCCGCCGCTCTTGCATTGTTTTTGGCGCTGATGCCTTTGACCCTGGTCTTCAGGTCATGCCACCGCCTCTGAATGTCATGCTTCGTCCTTGGCACGGCCCCTGACGCATTCACCCGACTGACGATTCTGTCCCACATGTGATTCTTTTGCTCCACGGAAGTCTGCTGAACTTGGGCCCCGAAGATGTGGGGCTCAACACGGATGATTTCATCTACCATTACCTTCAACTCCGTCTCCGTGAATTTAGTTTTTTTTTTGGGTGCCATGGTGTGTGGTGCTCAGTGTGTGGGTTGAGTGAGTTGGGGGGTGCAGGTGTGTGGTGTGTGATGTGTAGGAATGGTGTGGTGGGTGTTTGTGTGGTGGGTGTGGTAGGGTGGTGGTTGTGTGTCTTCTATTTGAGTAAGCTGTATATCGATTAGGGCCTCTTGCTAGCAGCAATGCTGTGATGCAAAGGATTGTGGTAGTGGGTGGGGGTCATTTTATAGTCGTGTCTCAATGGTTGTTGGCAGTCAGGTGGTAGGTGGGCGTTTTGACTAGTGTGCATTATTGGGTACTTGGGGGGTGTCATGGTGGCTTGTGCTTGGTGTTGGTGTATCAGGTGGGGGGGGTTGTCAATTTTCGTATGTTTGCTAATAACTTGCGGTACACTTTCTGACATTTGTTTGACTTTAGGGATGTTTTGCGTGTTGGCCTTCCGCAGTGATGCACTGTTTATCGTTACATTCTTTCCGCCGCGGACGTGGATGGCTGTGCGTACCGTGGTACAGGCGGATTTATCCTAATTGCGGACACGGAGTTTTCACAGGTATGGCGGTAAATGTGTATTTTTCCGCGGTCATTGCCGTCCGCGGCCGTGGCCGTTCATTAGGCTCCGTCCGCCGCGGACGGAGTTAGATGTGTTCCGTCCACCGCGGACGGTGTTTGTTATGATCCGTCCGCCGCGATCAGAGTTTCGTGACATGAATATCCTAATCGCAACCGCAGATTCTCCGCGGCGCGGCCGGGAGTAAAATTTCCCCGACCATGGCGGACAGTGCCCGTTTCCGTCCGCCATCCTAATCGACCCCTATGTGTATCCCAAATTTTGAAGCAAACTGTGTAATATATGAGACAAAAAATGCAAATTGTGTTATGACATGCGTTATGTGTGTTCATAATCATAACTCACAAATGTCAGTTGTTTTAATAATTTCATAGAGAGGTAATATTCAGTTCCTGAGTCCAGGCCATGCTCCAACCCAGTGTGGTTGCCCAACCCCTGCTGCACATGGCCTTCAGATATGTTCAGGAAGGGTTAACACGCATTCCCCACTGTGCATGGTCTTACTGTGCACTACAGGGGTAGTGTACAATGCCTGCATCCAATTCAATAGGCCCACGCAACCCCTGCTGGGCAGGGCTCACACACAACTTGCTGCAGACGCTGCACAGCAGTGGTATGGCAAATGTATTGACCTGCATTCTGACCCTATGCATTACCGCCTGCCATTCAAGTATGGCCAGACCAACATTTTAACATCTTTGCTTGTGCTGTTTTTTTATAAAGAGCCTGAGATTAACAAGGCAGCATCAACTGGCAAATCAAGCACAACATGACTGCCGTTGCCAGCACCTAAAATGTGCATTGTCAAGCTCTCAAGACAGCTGTAACTTAGAGCCTCATTCAGTTTCAGGCACTTTTTTCTCAGATGCATCTTGTTTTGTCCATGTGCCAGCAGCAGTCCTTGCAGGTAAAGCTCAGTAGCGTGAGGCAGGGTTGGGGCAGGATGAGGGGAGTAGACAAATGAAGGAATTGGGAAAATTACATTTTAAAAAATCCTATTCCCTCGTCTGTCGACATCCCTCGCTTCCCTGCCCCAATGCGTTTACCTGCACGGACAACCGCTGTCATGCGCGTAGGTTCTGTTGACCACGGTCTTTGGGGTTGGCCACCATGGCTGTGGAAATATTTGTTCACAGTGCAAACGTCATGAATCAGAGACGACACATGACTTTTGGATGGTGGAAAATATAATTCAGCCCCAATCCAGTCAATCACATCTAATTGAAATTTAAAATGGATTGACAAGAATTGAAAGTCATGCTTCTTGGGTTAAAATTGCAAAGATATACATAAATGTTGGAAACTTTTCAAAATAATTCTATCCCAAAAACGAGTAGACTGATCTACACCAAACCAAAAATGATTTGCGATCTAAGTAAAGTTCTACTTTCATGCCAAGTATAAATGGGAAGTTTCTTATTTTTTAACCCACTTGTTCACATATTTTCCTTTCAAAATATCGTCATGAAACTTGGAATGCCAAAACATATCTGACTCTGTGAGTAGTTTGTAGTTATGTTCTAATCTGTCTATTGGGCTAAAAGTATAGGAAAATAAAAAATGTCGTTTTTGATGGAAACACCTTCTCAACCATAACTATACATTGTCTACCTCCATATAAATGTGTGCAATAGGTGGGTACTTTATAATTGGGTAGCTCTAGTTAGGACTGTGTTTCCATAGGAAATGCATTTTTTGTGTTACTAATAACTTTGCCGATGTTTGACGAATCTCCGCAAAACTTCCAAAAATAGTGTTTTTTAGGCTGCTTTGAGCATGGAAAGTGTTGGGGTTTTCTATCAAGCAGGGGCCAAGAAAAAACGAGGGTCCCTATTGCATTTTCTGCATTCATTTTTACCTAAAATCATTAGACACAACCCAGCTTAAACGGCTGAATTAATTTACAACAGGTTTGTCAGAAAGCTAAATCTAGTCCAGAAAGAGTGCTTTTGTGTTTTGTTGTAAGTCTGTTGCATAGTTTTGAAGCAATTTTTATTTTAAAAAACGTTGTATATCTAGGGATGCAGAGGCTCCGCAGAACTCAACATAAATCCTTACTGCAACTAAAACTGGCTGAAATTGTGCACAACTCCATATGCATACTGGCTGTTAGTATAAACAGTGACTTGCGCACCTTCTGAGGTACAGCAGGCTTTGGTAAGGACAACCAGTTCAGCTACTTGTGCAGACATTACATGGCATAAGTAAGATTCTTCTACAACTCCACTCATCAAACATACAGCATAGGTGGCTCTTAAAATGCTCTTAAAATGCTGGATTTGTCCCTTAGACAAGACCAATCAACAACAAGCATTTGCAATGCAATTGGTCGACCCTTTGGGACTTATAAGTGTTCAGACAGAGCTATTGGCTCTGCTAATGCACAAGTGTGGTTACAAAAGGTTATGTTTCAACAACAAAAAATGGCATGCACTACAAGACTGGCATTGCATTCCGTCTTTTTGTTAGATTCAGTTAATCTCACTCATTAGTGAATGCGGCATTTTCCCACCAACCCCGTTTCCCGTAAATGCTCTTAGGGCTCTTTCTACTTTTCACTACCATTGACTCCTGGTTTCAGTCATTTTCAAGAAATCATCTAGATGCTCCGAATTCCCATCAGAAATCTGGAACATTAAGGAAAAGTACTTCAAGCTACATGCTCCCATAGAATTTCGAAATTATGAAAAAGTCCCACGTAAGCAATTTGAAACATTAGCAACTATGGGTATACTGATGCTCAGGTGTACTAGAGAAATAAAATATGCCCTGCACCTTTTATAATAAGAATAGTAGTCATTGAGTATAGAGCACTATGACACATAAACACGCTGCAGTGAAGACTGTCAGGGCTGCAGTGGAGACAGAGAGAATGGAACTCTGCCATAAGAACAACAGGCACACAGTCCATCAGAGTGAGGTGCATCAAGAGCATTGCACAGGGTAGTGACAGTAGGCCCAGAGCACAGGGACTGCACAAAACACACTGCATTGAAGAGTATCAGGATTGAGCACACTGCAGCCAAGCGCATCTGCAAGGAAGCATAGTGGTCACACAAAGCAAGCATACTGCAGTGTAATACATCAGGCACAAAGCTCGCTCCAGTGAGTGCTCAGAGCACTGCAGTGAAAAGCATAGGGACTAAGGCCCACATGCATCAATCTAGGATTTTGCATTTCTTAAATAGCGAAAAATAAGGAATCGCTATTTAGGAAATGCAAAATGCTATGCATCAAGAAATCCTAAAAGTTTTTAGGATTTCTTAATTTTCGGAAATTGCGATTCCTTAATTGCGAAGTGCAATTAAGGAATGGCATTACATTGATTCCTATGGGTCTAGAGGCCCATAGGAATCAATGTAGTCAATTGGAAGGCAGTCTCAAATTGCGAGTGGCACTTTGAACATTTCATGGGTGCAGGGGGGGGTCCAAAGGACCCCCCCCTGCACCCCTGAAATGTACATTTCAGTACAAGTTACATACACACATGTCCTAAGGACATGTGTGTCTGTAACTGGACAGTTTAAAAAATTCATTTTCAAGCATTTTTAAACAATTTCGCAAATTACCACGAGGTTGAACCTCGTGGTAATTTGCACTTCCAATTTGAATAATCGCAATTTTTTATTAAATGATGCATTGCTTTTAAGGAATTGCAAATTTGCAATTCCTTAAAAGCAATCGCATTTTTGGAATTCGGTAAAAATACCGAATTACTCAAAAATGCTTGATGCATCCCAAACACATATTTAGGAAGTGCAAACGGCCGAATTTACCGATTCGCACCGTTTGCACTTCCTAAATACGTTGATGCATGTGGCCCTAAATACAGTGCAGTCAAGTACAACAGACACAATGAACACTGCAGTGAAGTAGATTAGACACAGCGCACACAGCAGCAAAGTATAGAAATCACACTACAGTAGAGAAAATCAGTAACAAGGCACAGTGCAGTGAATTAAATCAGACAATGCAGTGTGAACAGATCACAGAGACAGAAACATTGCTGATAAACACAAATCACAGCACCAAGAAAAGGCACATTTTCCTAAATCTTCTACTAGTAAATCAAATGAGTAGAATTTCAGATTTCAATGCTTAAGACAAATAATTGCAAAATAGAAGGTAGCAGAGTGCCACGTGAAAGAGAATAAAGCATTGTACCTCTATTTTGATTTCCGGAAATGCCGCCCATCCACTTTCCAAAGATTGAAGCCGCACAGCAGCCCCCTAGGAAACCTGCATCTCAAAATTCCCACGAGAAGGGACTGCTCACAGGGTGCACCCCAGCCTTCCCGTAGAGGGCCCCAAAGGTCTCTACTTCATTAAAATGATTCACACTTGCCCACCTTCTGTGACAGTTAAATAGGACAGATTTCTGCAGTTTCAAAAACATCTATTAGGATAATAATGACGTCACTTGACCTTTAGACCCAATGAGGACATCACAGGTAATCACATGACACTGGACCCAGATCAGAGAAAGCAAGCGTTACTTGTGACTTATCGGATTCATCAGAAATAAATGTCATGATTTAATGAGTGACTTTTGAGCACTGAGGCCAGCCTCACCTCACTAACCCATCACCAATCACACTAATGCTGTGTAGTGCTGTCAGTTTGTAATTTCAGGTATGCATTTCAAATTCCATGCACATTTCAGATCAGTGTCAGTAATTCCCTTTTTGTGCAGAGAACTAGCTTTGACCTTTCAATTAGTTCAATATTCAGCTTCCATAAGGCAGTTTGAGGGATGACTGATACACCTGCAATCTGTAATTTTGCTGAAAAAAAGCTGCAGCCTACTTCCTGACTTGCTACAGTTAGCAAGTATGACAAGCAGCTTAAGCTATCACAAAATGTAGCAGGGTTTAAATGTGTGCACATTTGTGTGCACATATTGATGCAGTTTGGAAATGGTATGGCTTCTTTACTGCCCTCTGGCTGCATCCACATTTTTGTGAAAGTGTGAATGTAGCACTACAAAGTGTAAGCCCCTGAACGTAGAAGTGCCAGTGTGCTGTCTGGCAAGTGGGTGACCTCTGACGAGAGTCCAGAAGAAGCTGAAAACACATCACTGTGATCCATTGCTGCAATGCTTTAAATGAGAGGGACCAGGGAATTCGAGCAAAAGAATGGCTCTGGGGTACCGCATTTTCACTTCCGAACTCTCATTTAGCAGATCAGTCTTGATTTAGTTCAACCAGCACACTTTATACCTCTGAATGCTAACGGCAAACACAAGACTGTATCCTTGTGGCACAAATCTATCTGATAATCCTGGATGGCTCACAGCCATCACCCTTCCCTATGTCAAGTGGGGGAACTTCTATTTCAATCAACAACACTTGCGCATGCGGGAAATGAAAGACCTCTACACGCCGAGTCTTCCCATGGTCAGTGACCATCCAACCCAACCCACGTTTACGTTTTTTTATTGCATTCTGGAACTTGTAGTCCCATCTATCTACAAGTACCAGAATACAAAGACAAACTATACTTTCTGAGATACGCATGGGTAGAGTTGGAAAATCTGAGAGCTCTGGTGCTACTGGGTGAAAATACGGAGCAGCAATGTGGCGTATAACTCAGAGCCACCAGTCCGAGACAGTGGCGTAACGAAATCTGAGTGGGCCCTCCTGCAAAGTGCATGGAGGGGGCCCCCTGACCCATGACTTACTACATTGCCCCACTGCCAAAAAATCTGGTATATTTTTAAGTGAAACCTCCAACATTTAATGAAATGCCTTTATATTGCCTAGCTTAAAGTTTGAATGAGAAAGTGAGAAAAACTCTTAACATATTAGCTACGCCATTAGTAACATTATTGTCAAGAACAGATTATTTTTCTGAGACAGCAATCAGGGCAATGCCAAGGAGCTGGCCTATTGACTCAGGAACTGAGTATCACTGAAGAACAATGAACAACTACATAGGGTCTGGATTAGCATTGACATGGATGGAAAATAAATTGGAACTTTGAAAGACAATCCCAAACCTGCAATTACACAGACTCAACTGACAATATACATGAGTAGTACACAAGATATAACTCAGTAACCTGCCAGCTCCAAGAGAAATAAACTGGTGAATTATCTGCATGCCACGCACTTGCATCTGCTAGGGAGTGTGTATGATAATAACCACTCTATAGTATTTAAAATGAAGTGAGGAATCAATTTCAATTTCTACCATCATGGCTTATTAGTTAGCATGACAAAAGCAGGCAGGCAAACAAGGCTGAAGATGGAAACTGCTTGGATGCTTCAGAACATTGATGCAGATGTCTGTCTGTATTTATCATTTCTGTAGTGTAAACAATGCTAAGTACATGATTTAAGGTCCACATATTATAGACAAGTGCAAACATCAACATAAATAACACATCTTGTAGGATAAAACTAAACCATATCCGCAAGAACCTACTGACAGAATCTATACTATCTGCAGCCGGTGAAACAAAGGAAAAAGTGCAAATACTACCAAAGTGCATAGTAAAACAATCAGCAATCAAGTAATATACACAATCCAAGTGTGTTTTGTAAAACAATCCTTTCTTCTTGCATCAAGGTGAAAACACTTTCAAAGTGCATGATGATAAAAACAAGTCCAGCAGTATGTAGAAATGAAGCCAGGTTGGTCAAACAATTCCCCCTTTGGTTTGTGCATGAAGGCGCAAATATTTCAAAGTGACTGGTCAAACAATAACATGCACAGCAGCATACAAAAATCAAACAAGTTTAATCAAACTATAGCCCTTTGGTTTGTGCATGAAGGTGTAAACATGCCACAGTGACTTTTTAAACAATAACAAGTACAGCAAGCAGCTGCATAAAAAGATCCATGTACTGTACCTTTCCAAGGTACATAGACATCTAGCGCAATCACTACTCCTGCGCAGCACAGCACATCTACCTGAAGTTGGCCAAGGGTGAGTCAAGCACACAGCAGCTGAGCTTTTTAAAAAGTGAGTGAGCCTGTAGGCCTCACTGCAGTGACACAGGGCAAAAAGGACCAGTTCACTACTACTGATCACTACACAGTATAATGCCACCACCTTCCTTTTGCTGCTTACCTCCTGGTGAGGGCGGTAGCCTTCTTCCACTATTAGGGTAACACTTTGCGTGCCCCTTCTGGTCCAACAAGATTGCATTCCGTGAGACAGGCCTATGTCATGACTACAACCACATGATCTGAACTACGAATCTTATGAGAGTCTATTACACACATTTTGCATGGGATGTTTCATGCAAAATCCATAAAAAATAGTTTCTTTTAGATCACACTAGGTCCTCACAGAGGAGAAATGGGACATATTAATCCACTTCCAGTAATGTGCCAACTATAAACTCTGCCTCCCCAGCAGGCACCTTGTTTGGTCCTGGGACTGGAACTCCTTGTAACATCATTAGATCTTGTGGTACTCTATGGCTTGGTTGGAGATGGGGATACATCTCTGCAGCTGCATTGGGTTGAAGGAATTTGGCAATAACCCAGATTTAGGGACTATGGAGTGGCATAGAGGATCTAAGTATAGAAGGCCTACTTAATTCCCCCCTTGGGATTCCACCCCAAATTGATCTGGATTGTCAAAGCACTTCTGCTACAAGTGCCCCACTCTGTTACAAAGGTGACATGGGGCAACCTTCTTTAGGGCCCTTATACTGGTCCCTCGACCTCTCCCCATTCCCAGGGCATTCCCACTTTAGTTCAGAGAGAATTCTTGCATTGCTGCTCTAAAACTGCAGTCAACATTTGGGCCTTGGAATATAATTTTAAGTCCCCTAGCCCCTCCATTCTGTGCAACGTGAGTTTGGGCTACCATGTACTTCTCCTTAAGCTGTTTTTGTTTTGCTCCTGCATGTCACTGCAATATTGTGCCTCATGCAAGATCTTGTCAACAGGTTTACTATGCTGAAAAATGACACCTTGGGTAATTTGACTTCTAATCTCTGGCCTTAGTCCATATACAAAGAATGCAAAAATCCTTTACATGTTATCTTCAAGTGGGTCATTCCTCCCGCTGTGCTCTATATACCCCTGCATTAATCTCTCAAAGTAAGAATTCACCGAATCCATTTGGCACATGGAGAGATTCTGAAAATCTTGCACCAATTTATCTCCTTTTGGGGAATTATTGTTTTTAGCTGTTTGATGATCTCATCATATTTCATTTTAACAATGGGTGAAGGAGCATTCGTTACCACTCGAGGTGGTTCCTAGGTTGGCCAATCAACTGCTCTTTCGCACTTAGTCCACAGGTCTTTTGGGACCACCACCTCAAACAATACATCTAAGTATTCACACAAAACTTTGGAGATGGTCACCGTCTGTTTCATCTAGGTGTACCACTTGTTGGTGTTTTCTCTAAATTTTTGGAGGTTGTTCATGAAATGTAACAGCCATGGAACAGGCTCAAAGGCCCCTCACTACACTTCTCACAAGGAATACTCCTTTGCCACTCCCCCTGCAGCTCTTTCCTCATCCTCCCTTGATTCCTTTCACTTCTGCTTCACCTTGGCCTTCTCTTTCTTGGACCACAACAACTCTATAAACTTCTCAGTATATCACTCCATTCCCTAATGTATTCAATCAATTCCCTCACATGTGTCTTCAACCCCCTCAATTTTATCATGCTTAGCTCCTTCTCACCCAATGCCACCTTAGCATTCTTTTGCAACTTCTTTTGCTAGGGTATATCAATTCAGCACACATTTGCCACATTTTTCCATTTTTGCATGCACATCTCCTGCTACTCTCTCTGCCTCTTTTTTCATGTTAAACAACTCGTTCTCTCCATAGTGTCCCAGAAAATGAAATCCCACATGTCCCTTAACAATTTCCTCAAATTCGGTTTTCAGCAGTGTGAGGCCAATTTATTGTGATGTTTATCCCGCAGTTGGCAAGTTGCCAGATAAGCCTTTACAAGTTCTGTGACCTCCTATCCCACTACTGACTAAGTTATCTCCTTGTAGGAGTACTAATGGTGTCCCTCCAGGCCTCAATGCAGAGTCCTGAGGTATACTTGGGATATGTACTAACAAGTGCTGCAGCCGAGGATTTGACTGTGACACTTGACAAAGGTATAGTGCCTAACATTATGGGTGCAGACATGAAAAGGGGCCGGGACAACAGTTTCTGTAAAACTCGGTGTGTACTGACTACTGTGAAGAATTCAGCTGTTTCAACCTCAGTTATTACTGGGCCTGGGGCACTCGGGCAGTGGCTGTTGCAATGTACGAAAGTGGTGTTACAATTAGCGGTTTTCCTATAAATGTGTCTTTCTCTTCATTATCTGTGTCTGTTTCCTTCTATGGTTTCTCATTTTCTTTCTCCTCACTCTCTATCAAGGGACAGGCTCCAACAGTCTCAATGGCTTCCTCTCTCCACTTTCTGTGCTGCTCCTCACCCCACACGCTTCTCAATAAATGAGCCCTAATGCAGATTTTTTATTAAAATTTCTTTCTTTCCTTTTTGCTTGGCATTTGCTCTTAAAGGCTTAACGATTCAAATCCTGTGGGCCTAGGTTGTGATTTTAAATTGTGCATTCTTTTCCTCAAACTTTTGATTCAAGGGATGTGAAATGTACCACACAATGGAAAATCAGAGTTCCCCATCATTGGACAGATACTTGTGCCATTGGCTAAGCCACATGCTTGTTTTTAACTATGTATTGGCCACCATTTTCCGAGCTAGAGTACCTTCAGGAGGAAACGTCTCCTCCTTAATTACTTCCTTCTCCTTGTTTGACAAGGGATTCCCCATTCTGGCAACGTCACACTCACTTCCTGCTCAATCTTTCGCTTATCCCGCACCCACAAGCATATAATCTGTCCACAAATACCAGTGCATCTCTGTGAAAATCACCTAAGCAGAGCTTGGCTACGGCATCTGCCTGCAAATCCCTGCACAGCACTTTAATGACGTATTGCTCCAATGCCACCGGACCACTTCTGAATTGACTTACAACCTTCCCACCATTTTCCTGCTTCGACTACACAATTGTTTCTTATGTAGTAAGAATTCTACCAACTTTCATACAACAGTGAGCCCTTGGCCTGCGAAAGTTACCATGCTCAGTATGTCTAATCCCGTTCACTAAGGAGTGACTCACACTGAACTCGGTTAGTGCATTCGTACAAGAAAGTTATACCTTTATTATGGTGCAACTGATAGTGCCTCACAGCACACATCACCTAGCAGGTAAGTTCAAAAATTCGATTTCTAACCTGAGGTACCTCTCCTTAACTCTATACTTTATGTGTAACAACTCCAACATTCATCCCTTTCAAAAGTCCAAGAATATCATAAAAATCATGACAATGATTGTCCCTACATGTTCAGCAAACAACGCCACACAATACCTACTCTCAAAATCTTTAGCATCCTTCCAGCCCGGTTACTTATCAATGACTAAGCCACACATGGAAAGTAATTATGCACGTCTTTATTCTTCAGCATGTAAGCAAGAACTCAATTTTCTAAACCTGACTTCACTTAATTACCCTCCAACGCTTACGTCACAAGTCTAAGGAGTCCATCAGGAACCAAAAGAGTTCTGTCATTCTCAATTTACATGAAACTACATCTCCCTCTGTGTTAAATAAAAAGTGACACATTTTTACTGTAAATGAATGAATAATACACACATAAATATGAATACACATGCACTTATAACTCTCAATGAGCCTACATGGCGCTTGAATCACAAGTCCCAATTGGGTCAACACCAACCGGGAGCTGGGTGTCAAAGTGTCAATGATCAGCATGGGTGAGATGAAAACAACAGCAGTTGCAGGATCATTACCTGCCTGCCTGAACCCAGACGCTATGGTGATATTGATGTTTGGTGAGTTATGAGCCACATGTGCAAAGTGGGAAGAATCCCTCATAAGGGACTTCCCAATATGTTGTGCAGTCACCACGTGTCATTTAGTGGTTGTGACAGTAAAGAGCTCAGCCTCAAAAGGAGCATCAGATTTTTGGGTTCTGGATTTTTGACCTAGGACTCAATCTCCTCTTTTGAATGTGATATCTTTAACAAGAAGTTGCTTGTCAGCATAGATTTTCATTTTCCGTTTGCGACCAGAATCTTCTGTGCAAATGTCTTTCTCAGTCTTTGATCTGAGGTTGGTACATGAGGTGACCTGGTCTTCATGGCTCTCTCAAACATTAAGGGCCCCATTAGAATGGCGGGCGGAAAATCACCCCTACCACCATAGAGGCGGGAAACAACCGCCCGCCCGGACCGCGGTCAAACCGGCAACCAAATTAGGAACAACCTCCAAAAAAGACCGGTCGCGGTGGTAGCGGGCTAACAAAACCCGCTCGACGTGGGCGGTGATGACCAAAAACCGATTGCGGCTGTTGGAAACGCAGCTGAAAAGCTACAACCCTCCGCAATCACAATCCGCTGTTACCGACCGCCGCGGTCGCACACTGCAGTGAATGGGAGAGCCAGCGGAAGAGCTGCAGCATGGCCATGATCCTCCAAAAACATGGCGGATGATGCAAAAACACCACAGCAATGCCAAACATTGCACAAATCAAAGTAGCCATGCCCCCCAAATACAAAAAACACATACCAATTAAATATATAATTACCAAACAAAAACATACAATTTCCAGGACAACTCCCACAACACACCTGACAGCAAAACTCCATTTGGACACACCAGCCCCTTCACTGACCATAATCCTTTGCAACACTCCAGAAGAGAAGGGCATACACCAGACCTGACAGGAGAGGCAAGACAACACAGCACACCCACAACCACCACCACCACCACCACATCAGCACAAACAATCCCCCAGCACATAACACACCTCACGCAAACACCACACCCACCACCAACACCCCTGCACCCACAAACCCTTCAAACACCACACACCAAGGCATCACAGAAAATACCCAAATTCACAGAGAGTGAGTTGACAGTCATGGTCAATGAGATAGTCAGAGTAGAAACACAACTGTTTGGTAGCCTGGTCCAACAGACACCATTAGCCTCAAGGAATCAAATGTGGAAAAGGATAGTACAAAGGGTCAATGCAGTAGGTACCACCCCATGATCCAAGAAGGAGATCATGAAGCGGTGGCATGATCTCAAGAGGGTTGTCAAAGAGAGGAGGTGCAAGAACTGGGAGCTGGCTTACCGAACTGGCAGTGGCCCTCCCACCCCACAGAAAACATTCACACCATGGGAGGAGAAGGTGCTTGCCATACTGCATCCTGAGAGTCTCACAGGAGTATCCGGGGGAGTGGGGCTGGTAAGTACAAACAAATGTCAACCAACACACTGATATGTACTCTTTTGCACATCCAAAAACACACACCATACAAGACAAATCACATCCATCTGCACCACACACCCACAAAAACCTGTCTCGCATATCCAACAGTCACCAACACCCAATTACCCTAAACATAGTTAGCAATATTATCATGGGAGCATGAGCACAGTCACCCTGCACTCCTACTCCCACCATGCCCCCTGTCCCACACCCCAGCAGGATAGAGCACTCCCTCCCACCCAGGAGCACCTGGAAGCCATTGCAGTACACCAAACAAATTTACAGGTAGGTAGCCATCTTCACAGTGGGAGGGAGGCCTGCACTCCTACTCCCACCATGCCCCCTGTCCCATACCCCAGCAGCATGGAGCACTCCCTCCCACCCAGGAACACCTGGAAGCCATTGCAGTACACCAAACAAACTTACAGGTAGGTAGCCATCGTCACAGTGAGGGTCTTTGTGGGAGGGAGGCCTGTACTACTACTCCCACCATGCCCCCTGTCCCACACCCCTGCAGCACGGAGCACTCCCTCCCACCCAGGAGCCCCTGGGAGCCACTGCAGTGCACCAAGCAAACGTACAGGCATGTAGCCATCTTGCTTGTGAGGCCTGTTTGGGGGAGGGAGGCCTGCATTCCTACTCCCACCATGCCCCCTGTCCCACACCCCAGCAGGATAGAGCACTCCACCACCCAGGAGCCCCGGGAAGCCATTGCAGTATACCCAAAATCTTAAAGGTAGGAAGCCATCTTCACAGTGAGGGTCTTTGTGGGAAGGAGGCCTGCACTCCTACTCCCACCATGCCCCCTGTCCCACACCCATACCGCATGGAGAACTCTCTCCCACCCAGCAGTACCTGGAAGCCATTGCATTGTTCACCTTCACCTAACAGGTATGTAGCCATCTTGCTTGTGAGGCCTGTTTGGGGGAGGGAGGCCTGCACTCCTACTCCCACCATGCCCCCTGGCCCACACCGGAGCAGCATGGAGCACTCCCTCCCACCCAGGAGACCCTGGAAGCCATTGCAGTACACCAAACAAACTTACAGGTATGTAGCCATCTTGCTTGTGAGGCCTGTTTGGGAGAGGGAGGCCTGCACTCCTACTCCGACCATGCCCTCTGTCCCACACCCCAGAAGGATAGAGCACTCCACCACCCAGGAGCCCCTAGAAGCCATTGCAGTACACCAAACACGCTTACAGGTATGTAGCCATCTTGCTTGTGAGGCCTGTTTGGGGGAGGGAGGCCTGCACTCCTACTCCCACCATGCCCCCTGTCCCACACCTGAGCAGCATGGAGCACTCCCCCACCCAGGAGCACTTGAAAGCCGTTGCATTGTCCAGCAAACAAACTAACAGGTAGGTAGCCATCTACCCTGGGCTGGCTGTTGGGGGGAGTGAGGCCTGCATCAATACACACAGCACAAATTGCATGCAATGCATCAACACCTGACATTTACCAGTAATTGATGGACCACTACATCATGTAATGATGCACAGTATTGCACCTAATAAAAACAGTGGAGATCAAACAATTGTGTAATGTACAGACAGTGGATGACACACAGCTAACAGAAAACTTGCACAGTGCATGTTGACGATTAATTGGACACATTTCTTGTGGTCGAGCCGAGCTCTCACCTGGTTTGAACTTGATCCTGGTCATGTTCTTAGAAGTCAAGCTTCTGTCTGTTAGGAGAAAAAGTGGTGCGTGTTAAAAATAAAAAGCAACCATTCATCAGTTGTGCATAAAAGTGCAGCAGGACAACAGCCTTCCCTTGAAAAAGGGACATTTTTACTTTAGAGTAGACAGTCACAAATTATTACATTGTATTCTGTTTTTTTAACATTTCTTGATTACTCCTAGACCAAATATTATATAGTAGTGAGTGGTGTATTATAACATTCTTAAATGTACTTTGTAGGTGGAACATCTGGTGACGGGGCCAGCGCGGAGGTGGCGGTGTTGGGCGAGGACTCAGAGGACTCTGGGGAGGAGGCGGTGCAAGAGCCGGCGGACGGTCCTGTGGGGGTTCGCACGGTGGTGGCGGAAACAGGTAAGCTATATATTCCTTACTTATTGAGATTGAAGACTGCATAGTGTGCTTTCTGCACGGGTGTATTACAAATCAACCAGGTAGTAGCCTCCTCGAAATGTACTTCGACTTAGCTGTGAAGTTTTTGGTGAGAAGAATCCCAATAAGTTCTTAGATGAACGTGATGGATGGGATGAACGAAAAGCGAAAGAAGGGTGTAAGTAAGTGGGACGCGAAATTGTATGATGGCTGGCAAAGAAGAACGATATGTGTTTGCTTGGCCCCCGAGGTGGCTGGGAAGGAAAGAATATGATATGGTGCATGGCTGGGTCAATGATGAAGCAAGGATGGGTGGAAGGACAGCAGCCTGGGTGGGTGAAACAGAAACTGTATGTGTGCGTATACTTTGAATGAATGGATGCCTGGAACATGGTATTCTCTGACTCTTAGATAGCACATGTGTATCTAGAGAGAGTAGATGGTCGCTGGATGAACTAAGTGTTACCTTGAAGAGCATGTACCACCGCACCCGCACGTCCGTTCCAGTGCAGGGAAGGCAAGGAAAAGAAATTGTAAATGTGTCCAATACTACCATGAATAGTAGCATTACTTTGTATTGCAACTGCAAGCACAGCATATATCTGGTTATTACGGTGGACACTCCGTACCTCTCTTAATAACTTTAGTTTAGTTGTAGTACGTCATTCATGTGTGGGTGTATCACTGTTCAGTCACTCAATATTAAGCAAAGCACCTAAAGTCATCCCATATGTCATCAAATACGTCCCATGTGAAGTGATAGATAATCAAATTAGTTAGCTTCTTCATTTTCCTTTTCTAGTACTCATTTGCACTGTAGGGTGAAAGGTAAATTAATTAAGCAGTAGCCCTTGTAACAGAGTATTCTCAGTGCCACCCGTAATAGAAAAGTAATAGCTTCACCACCTGCATGTACTGGACCGGTACAGTAACGCAAGTCTGTCTCACTCATCATGGTGTGCAACTGTTTTTCTCGGGTGCAAGTTCACTGTGCTGTCATTCTGCCGGCTTGCATAAGATAACGTACCAATTTTCCTAAACAAGAGAGAAGAAGAAGAATAAGACTGGTGTACTGTCATAGTCGACTGTAATGGAAGTCCATAGTGGTCGTAGAATTTGTTCATTAAACTACCACTAATGTTAGAGCAAGGATGCAGAAGTGGGAGGTTACATAGATACTGTCCTCAATAGTTATGTACTGTGCTTTCAATTTGCTACTTGTACTGTGACCCAACTTTCGGCTCAATCACTTTGTGTTATTAATGCTAAGGAGCATTGGTTACAGACTATGTCTTTCTTTCTTCATATAGTTGCTCCTTCCAAATCAACATCACGGAGGGAGCAGGCTAGAATGGCCCGGCAACGGAGGCTGGATGCCACTGTCGCCGAATATCGGCGGCTGGTAGCCCTGGAGGAGGAGGAGGACACACAGTCGACCGGTGCAACAACAACATCCTCGACTGGGACCGCTGCATCCTCCTCCGTGACCCCACGGGACGCCAGCATGCGCAGTGCTCCAGCGGGACCGAGCCGGGCTAACAAAGCCAACCGCCACCGCCAAGCAACAGAAAGACCAGCTGCCCCCCACAGGAGCTGCAAGGCACGCCAACGCCGCCTAGTAGTCCGAATGTCCTACCTGGAGCAGGAGGTCCAGAACTATAAGAACTTGGTGAAGGGCCTCCGCTCCGAGCTTGCCACCCTCCGTAAGGAGTATGATGCCCATGCCGCAAAATGCACCATTACCCTCCAGTAGTGGAGTGTCCCTTGCCCTTTTTTTATAGACTTTTGGGGGGTGGGATTTGGGAGTTGGGATCGTTTTGGGACTTTTCAAAGACAATCGTTGGGGTTACGGTGGGTCTTGAGGGAGAATATTTTGTTAGGGCTACATAAATATACATTTGTAAACTTTATCTGACCATACCTGTTTTTTACTGCTTTTCAGTCTGGTGGGTGGGGGACTGGGGTGTAACAGTAAGTTTGTTTTCCTGAACAGTCGTAGGACTTTAGTAGTACAACCGTCAATCTCTCGTCTAGTCCTAAATAATACTCCATTATACTACCTCCCACCAAACGCTTATCTTACCTGTAATTTATGTTAGAAATTAGGGCTAGGCCCAGGGCTGGCTCCACGTGAAATGGGGATTAACGTTGGCAATCCTGGGCGGGTGAAATTTCCTCATTGCGGTGGTACTAGTGGTGTGACACAGTGGCAGTTGCATGCCTATGGAAAAAAAGAAAACGAAACCTTGTTTGTCCTTACTGTAGCATTACAACGGTTACGGTACGATCGAGAATATAGCAGGTGACAGTACACTAGAACAGTGCCATAATGTAGCCTAACAAATGGTAAAGTATTTGCTTGCAAGTATAACTAGTACCTGCGTTGAATTTATTTGACATTGGCTCCTACTACTAGAAGAAATAGTACTGAAGCTGAGTAAGTCTAGAAGATATCCTCGTATTCCTTCACCAGCCTGTTGCTATGACCTTATCCTCCCCAGCAAGTGTGTGGAATTATTGATGTCATTTTAGTCAGACATCAAGCAAAACAACACAGCCCGGGGGAAGAGGGTTAGGGTTTGGAAAATGGATGGGAATGGGGGTTTCTTTTTGGGTAGGTTTTGTTGAGAGAAGAAAAAAAAAGCACAGCATGGACAAACAATAATTGAAGATAAAGAGAATCTTTGGGTACAAACTAAAGCTAAGCACATGCAGTCACACTCATAGAATAAAACAATGGATACTGTATCTGTATTGCGTATGTTGTTGGAGTTGTCCTGTTGAATTTGGTAAGTAAGTTGCATGCAGCAAACAATTCCTCTTATTGGCGGCACTCCTCCATTCCAGCTGACGCTTCGTCCATCAATGTTGGTGACCACTGACAGAAGACACCCTGTCCACTGCCTGCCTGGCGGATGTTGACTGAAACCCGGCCTGTAATTATTGAACGGAAAACAGGAAGTGCTATTACAATACCACTGATAAATAAATAAAAGGTATGTACGCTGTGTGGTTCAAAAAGTGACACTTTGATTTCCCTAATAGACAGTACATTATTTTTGAAATTGCGTGCTCTGTCTGAGTCACCTTTTTAAGGATAAATAAGTATGGCCAAAATATTATAGCGGATCTTTCCCCTCAAGGTAGGTGTACTGTAAACAGTGTTTTAGAACAAAATTTGACCTTCCCAGCAATGCTCCCACCAAGACCCTTACTAAAGCCAGTCGCAAAAATCTAGAAGACCCCCAATCAGATCTCCAAAAACGATGCCTAGCAGAAAAATGGTGACAAAACGTACTTTGAAAGTAACAGTAGGCCCAAATACAGACCGTGGATTGTATTCAAACCACTTGCAAGCAAGCAAAAGTATCCATAGCCAGCATCGCTCCAACAGTGCTCTAAAACACCAGAACTGCGTTGCAATAGAACCCCCCGAAACACATGCAATCCTGCTGCTAGGGCTAACCCTAACGAACCCTAACTTACAAAAAGTGCCAAAACTGGTGTTTCCTTATGGATTTTGTCCAAAACACTTCTATCCGGTATTAGACCTTCCCAGGAATGCCCCAGGCAAGACCCGCCAACCCACCCGCAAAAAACCACCCGACAACACCCCCAAACAGCGAAAAAGCTAAATCTCATACTTACAATATCTCTCGGCCTTCGGTCCAAACGCGGCGCTGTGCAGCTAGGTCATCATCATCAATCATCATAACTCCTGTTTTCCACCACGGATTTCCTGAAAAGCAAATGCAATCAAGATTAGACTGTCGCAGCAGTGCTCCCAGACACCAAAAATCACCCACAAACACCCGGAACCCCGCCAAAGAGCACCCCAAAGGCAAGCAAGTCAGCAAAAACTGCAAGAAATTTCCACCTCATATTTGGTCCAAAACACTTTTGTCCATTATTAGAGCTTCACAGCAATGGGCCCAAATCCGTCAACTCACCCGCAAAGAAGTACAACACCCCCACAAGTGCTGAGTCTTTCTTCATTGGGCGTAATCCAGCACTCTGCTTTGAGGGAAATCGCAGTCTGGAGGAGGAGGATAGAGGAGCATGTTCTTCAGAACTTGTGAACCTGAGGAATGTAGACTGCGGCACCTTCAAATCAATAAGCAAACAAGTGAAGACAGTTCTGCTGATGGTCTTGTTTTTGGGATTAGGTGATTAAAGTTTGAATTAAATTAACTGTGCAAAACAAAGAAAGAGAGACAAACAGGAATAAAAGTGAATAAGGACGAAAAAGAAAGTTCTTGATTCATTGTCTCATTTTCAGGGCTCGGTGTCAGGGAATAAGAAGAAGATTTCGTCATCATACTCTGCGAATTCAGGCAGGATGAGGTCAGTGCCACCGAACAGAGAACAAATCCCCTCATCTACGTTGCCGTCCTCCTCGTCTTCATGCGGCGTGCTTTCTCGTACTTTGTAATCTGGTGGTATGAGGTGCTGATTCATCTTGATCATTGTCAGCCGCTCCACATTTTTGGGCGAGAGGCGGCTCCGTTTGGGAGTTACAATGCCACCAGCAGCACTGAAAACACGTTCAGAAGACACACTTGCGAGTGGGCAAGACAAATAGTTTATAGCCAGGTTGGAGAGCTGTGGCCACAATTGTTTTTTGCCATGCCAATACTGCAATGGCTCATCATTAAGAAAGACCTCTGTTGAGTCATTCATATAGTCCTGCACCATCGACTCAAGGTCATCAACGGTTCCTCCACTTTGCTTACTTTTTGCTGTGCCTTTGACATTTTTTCGAGAACCATACCCAAGCAAACTTAGCCAATCCTCCTCAGCAGCCACTGTTAGTGTTGTGTGTGGTGCAGATGATCCAGTTGCCGGTGTCTTTAACGGCTGAGAGATCACTTGTGCCCCAGCCACAGGTGCAGAAGTGGATTCTTGTGACTGGGGATGGCCTGCTGATGCTGATGCTGATGTACTGTCTTCTCCTTCAATAACCTGCCGTTCTTTTTCAAACCTCTTGGCTGACCAGGCTAACCAATGTTTGTACTTTTGAACATCTGCATCAGCAAAAGGAAAGAATGCTTCGCCTGCCAGCGCCTTTTTGTAGCGTGGATCCAGAATAGTAGCACAAATGTAATGCTGTTCTGACTTGATCTTTTGAAGACGTTCATCACCACGTAGGCGCTCTAATAATTTCTCAGACAAAATAAAATGGTCTTTTTTTTGTACATCTTTTTCAAACTCAGAAGACACAGCCATCAGTTGGTGCTCCAGCATGCACAACAATGGGATAGCTTTTCCCAAATTACAGTCCTCCTGGCTGACTGCACGCGTGAAGAACTCAAAAGGACGAAGCATGTCTGTCAGGCATTTAACTATGTCCCATTGCGCCGCACTCATCCGCAGGTCCTCCTTCTGAGATGTACCCTCTGTGAAGAAATAGTGATCGAGTACCGTATACTGCTCATACAGACGCTCAAGCATGTAGAAGGTTGAGTTCCAACGTGTTGCCACCTCCTGGATGAGTGCTTTCACTGGTATTCGACTTTGAAGTAGCAGCCTCCTCAGATGCTTCCGGGCCTTAAAAGAATGGCTGAAATGGTTGCACATTTTGCGGCAGGTGGCCATTACCGCGAACGCTGCACTGTCTCTATCACTCAAGAATTTTTGAACTACCAGGTTGATACAGTGCGCCAAACACGGCACTCTGAAATAGTCACCCAGCGACATGGCCTTAACTACATTGGCGCCATTATCCGTGGAAACATAACCAATCTTGCTTTTTTTTGGGGATAGCATTTTCAAGACCTTTTTGTCAAACTCTTCCAAAATGTTTTCTGCTGTGTGACTTTTCTCCAAGCCAAACATGGCTAGTGTTGCATGTTTCCGAGCAGCTTTGAAAACTTTGTCCGGGTCAACACCTGCGTTTAGCTTTGCTTTAACACCTGAAAAAGAGACCCAGTGTGCAGTGATGCACATGTAATCAGCGCCTGCGCCACTGGTCCACATGTCTGTTGTCAGATGTATTGTGTGAACAGCACTCTTCTGCAAAGCTGCCCCAATCGCCTCCAGCACATCTTCATGTAGTGCTGGAACCGCAACTCTGGCAAAATAGAACCGGCTAGGAACCTTCCATTTAGGGCAGAGCGTTGCCACTAATTCTAGAAAACCTACCGCTTCTACAAAAGAAAAAGGGAGAAGGTCCACAGCTAGCATTTTAGCCAGCTTAGTGTTATACAGACGCGTCAGTGGGTGGTTGCGTTCATATGGCACGTCTGAAGTAAGCATTGTTCTAATGTTGCCCTGGACCAAGCATTTACGGGCTGATAATGACTTCGTTGACCCAATTTTGCTCGCTGGTGAACTTTTGTGCGTTGGTGTCTCACTCGCTCCAACACTCTTAGTGTGCCTCACATTGGGTGTGCTGCTGACAGGGGTACTGGGTGTAAGGGAAGTGTTTGACACGTCTACTTCCTCCTCGTCATCATCAGATGAAACATCAACGTTTCCTTGAATTCGGCCTTTCTTGATCGCATCTAGGTGCGCAAACCATTGGACAGTGTGCTGTCTCCTAAGATGACCTCTCTGGCCTCCGGTACCATAGTTGGTACCTGGCTTACCACGACTAACTGCAACCTTACAAAGGGTACAAATGGCAAACTTTGGATTTTTTTGACAAACAGTAAAGAAGTCCCAAACTGGGGACTTGAAGTGTCTGTGGGACCTGGAGGAGGCGGCGATACTGGTGGTGGTGGTCATGAAGCTAATGCCAGATGAAGTGGAGCATCTGGATTGCCCAACTTTTGTACGTTGTGCACTTTCACCGCCACTAATTAAGGTCGAGGTGGATGGAGGTCTCTTCTTGCCAGAAAGAAATATGGAAGCGGGACGAGTTGGTGTACTACTTAACTCCAATGATTGTGGTGTTTCCACTGCCTCCTCATCGAGAACATCATCATCATCATCACGCTCAGCAGCTCTTCGGGCTAGGGTCAAAATGTCTGTTTGCTGCATGCCCGCTGGGGCTGCAGTGACCTTTATGATGACTGGGTCGTCGTTGGCAGAGTCTTCATCAGCAGCAGTATCCGCCACTTCTTGTTGAGCCTCATCACACTCCATAACTCTGAGAATTTGGACGAGCTTCCTTTTACGCTTAACTACCTTTGTCGGATCATGGTGTGCCTCACTCTCAGACGGCAGTGGTGCTGGTTCCCAAGTTTGATCCGTATCATCAGAAGGAGGTGTGCTTGAAGAAGATGTAGACACCACCCTTGATCTCTTCCTTGCTAGGGGTGTGGAAGACAATGAAGGATCATCAGGAGGAGTGGCTTCCTCAAATGATACCTCGCCTTGATTGTCGATTTCCTGATGTGCCCCTACTTCGGGAGGAACAACTATTGTGGGCACTTGTGACCCTCCATGCACCTCTGCTTGCGCATCTCCTTGCGCTGTCTCTCCTTCCACATGTACTTGGGCTTGTACTTGCACATGTGATTGTTGTTGCGGCTGTGGTTGTTCAACACTCGTCAGATGAGCTACAACAACCTGTGTTGATTGAGGGACATTGCTGCTGCTTTCTTGCGATGAGCCAACATCACTGGTCGATGGTGATTGAAGAACTATACTGGCTGCCTCTGCAGCACTCAAGGGCTTGGACTTAAGTTGGCGTGGTGGTGGTGGTGGCACTGAGCCCAATGGAGCGGGGGTGCTGCTGCCAGCTTGGTCCCCAGCAGATCCCGCTGCTGCTGCAGGCATACTTTTTTTTTTACTCCCAAAAAAAGGGGCGGGCGGCACACCAGTGTCCTTGGTAACTTGCTTCTTCTGCTCCTTACTGGCACCTTTCTTGCTAGAGGAGCTACGGGTTACTTTTTTTGGGGCCATCTTCTTCAGAGCAGGTCAGAACAGCAGGCAGCAGTTGCACGAGTTGCAGAGGGTTCTGTGTCCAGACGTGACGTCGCGTGACGTTATGCTGCACACACACACCGCTGCAGGACTTCTTCCTGGCACTGGTGGTTCTCTTGAGTCTTGTGCACCTAAAAGCAATGGAAGACAGAGGAACATCAGTTCAGTTATACACCCCAAAAAATCGACAAAACACAGAAAAATGAGCACAATCCCATGCCATCCATGATGTTTACATTGAAGACACCCCACAGAAAGACTAGGGACATGCAAGTATGCAACACTCACTACCCCTGGGCATAATGGATGAAAAGTAGGCAAAATAAGTGCAGGCCTCAGACACTGCCTCTCCTCAAAATGGCCCCTTACACCCCAAGCACATGTTGCCTGTACCAGCCAGCACTCAAGATGGCCACCACCACCACCCACATGGCCAGTCCACATCAACAGTACACCCCCAAAAAACAGAAAAACAGCCAGAAATCACCACAATCCAATGCCATCCATGATGTTTACATTAAAGAGAGTGAGACCACACCACAGGCACACTCAGTCCATGCACCACCACCCCTGGGCAAAAGGCCACACCAGCAGCCCCCAAACAACGACAAAAAACAATAAAATAAGCACAATCCCAGCCCATCCATGGCCTCAATTATGTTTAAATTCAAGAAGACACCCCACAGAAAGACTAGGCCCATGCAACACTCACCACCCCTGGGCAAAGGGCTCCACCAGCAGGCCCAAAAAAACGACAAAAAACAATAAAATCAGCACAATCCCAGCCCATCCATGGCCTCAATGGTGTTTAAATTCAAGAAGACACCCCTCAGAAACACTAGGCCCATGCAACACTCACTACCCCTGGGCATAATGGATGAAAAGTAGGCAAAATAAGTGCAGGCCTCAGACACTGCCTCTCCTCAAAATGGCCCCTTACACCCCAAGCACATGTTGCCTGTACCAGCCAGCACTCAAGATGGCCACCACCACCACCCACATGGCCAGTCCACATCAACAGTACACCCCCAAAAAACAGAAAAACAGCCAGAAATCACCACAATCCAATGCCATCCATGATGTTTACATTAAAGAGAGTGAGACCACACCACAGGCACACTCAGTCCATGCACCACCACCCCTGGGCAAAAGGCCACACCAGCAGCCCCCAAACAACGACAAAAAACAATAAAATAAGCACAATCCCAGCCCATCCATGGCCTCAATTATGTTTAAATTCAAGAAGACACCCCACAGAAAGACTAGGCCCATGCAACACTCACCACCCCTGGGCAAAGGGCCCCACCAGCAGGCCCCAAAAAACGACAAAAAACAATAAAATCAGCACAATCCCAGCCCATCCATGGCCTCAATGGTGTTTAAATTCAAGAAGACACCCCTCAGAAACACTAGGCCCATGCAACACTCACTACCCCTGGGCATAATGGATGAAAAGTAGGCAAAATAAGTGCAGGCCTCAGACACTGCCTCTCCTCAAAATGGCCCCTTACACCCCAAGCACATGTTGCCTGTACCAGCCAGCACTCAAGATGGCCACCACCACCACCCACATGGCCAGTCCACATCAACAGTACACCCCCAAAAAACAGAAAAACAGCCAGAAATCACCACAATCCAATGCCATCCATGATGTTTACATCAAAGAGAGTGAGACCACACCACAGGCACACTCAGTCCATGCACCACCACCCCTGGGCAAAAGGCCACACCAGCAGCCCCCAAAAAACGACAAAAAACAATAAAATAAGCACAATCCCAGCCCATCCATGGCCTCAATTATGTTTAAATTCAAGAAGACACCCCACAGAAAGACTAGGCCCATGCAACACTCACCACCCCTGGGCAAAGGGCCACACCAGCAGGCCCAAAAAAACCGACAAAAATCAGCACAATCCCAGCCCATCCATGGCCTCAATGGTGTTTAAATTCAACAAAACAGTTGTATCATGCACCCCTAACCAACCCTGGTCCTACTGGATACTGTGGCTACCCACAATATAATTTATTTAATGTTCTGAAAAAGTTCCAAAATTGTACTTGCAGCAACTGTAATGCCCCAAACAAACTTACTTGTGAAAGTTGATTTCTAATCCAAAAGTGATCCAAAGACAGTCAAAAAGGCCTCAAATCCAAATATCCAGCAGCACCCACAAAAAGTAATCCTTCCAGCTCCAGATCCAAATGAAAGTGACCAGGAGATGGACAAAGCACTGGGAGGAGCCTGCTGGACAGGAACAGGAAGTTGGAGACTGTGGGGCACTTCCTTCCCCCCCCCCAAAAAATGGACTCCTTGCAAAAAAAAAGGCCATGCAAATGTCAACCTGAGGAGTGATTCTGATAAAAATCATAATTTTCTGAAGGTTTATCCTGTTTGCTGGTGATTTTCTTGTGCAGAATTGCAAAATCTCTATTTCGCGAGTGCGAGATTGCGAGATTGTTCCTTTCCGCCGCAACTACGTGTTCGCAATTGCGAACACTCGCGAGGTGTGCTGTGCAAGGTGGCAAGCCGCGATTACGTATTCGCGGGCGCCAAACTCCCGCGGGATCACGCAGCAAGATCCAAAATGGCGCGGCACTCGCAAAGAAAAACAACTCGGCAAACGCTAAATGACGGAAAGTGAACGCCGTGCACCACGCCGCGCGCCGCAACCAAGCAAAAAATCCGCCGCGAGTTTGCCGAAAATCCGAAAAATCCGCGATCGGAGCGGATTTTACGCCCATGCTTACACAACACTGACCCTTCCCTATCTAATCCACAGGTGAGGAAGAACTCACTGCTGAGGACAACAACACTGACCAGCAGAGCAAGTCTCAACCCCCTGTACATGGACTCACGGATGTAGACGCCCAGGATTCCCTGGACGATGAGCTCCAGGCCGGCCCATCTGGTGTGCCAGGGAGTGACAGGTCCCAGGCCCCCATCCTACCCACCACCACGTCTGCTGCAACAACAACTGTACAACGGACCCTTGTAGTTACAGCCAGTGCCTCCACCACCGCCACCACCACCACCACCACCATCAGTGCCACCTGCATCACCCTACCTGTCCCAGGGGATGACCAGCCCACACCAACAACTGTGGACAGCAGGGAGAGTGTGCGTGGACCCACAGTGGCGAGGCAACAGGTGTGGCAGCAAGGCAGGGGGTAGGGCCAGGGTCACCCACAGACCTCAGGAGGTTGGCACACCCTCCCTGGAAAACTTCACCAGAGTCATGGGTGCCTCTGAACAGGTCCAGGGACAAAGTGGCCGATCTGACGAACTATTACGTGAGCTCATGCTGCTGATGAGGTCCATCGACACCCGCCTTGGGTAAATGGTGGACCTCATGGGCCAGCAAGTGGCGTTACTGAGGGACAGGCCTGTGTCCCAAACAACACCTCTGCCCCCCTCTGTTGTGCTGCAGGATGACAGTGCACCATCCTCCCCTGCGGTCACAGAGAGGGGTGAGTCCTCAGATGCTGCTGGCCCAGCAGCAGGGGCCCCCCGGCCAAGCGAGCAAGGGGGCATCCAAAGAAGAGCCTGGGAGTCTCTGGTGGCAAAGCACCAGCCAAACGCCAGTCACAGAGCCAGCCCTGATGGCAACCCTCTTCCCCATTGCATTGACTGTTTGGACTGTCCTTTCCCACACTGCCTTGTGAATGGCACATGTTGGACTGAGTCACCACCTCCATGCTGTGTCTACTCTTACATCTCATTTACCATGACTGTCAACTCACTGCTCCATCACCACCTTCATGTAAATCTACCCGCACCCCTCACATGTCAACTTTGTAAATAAAATACCTTACACAATTCAATTGGTGTCGATTGCTCTTTAGTGCAATATTTCCACTGTTCATTATGTACATAATGTATGCCAAAAGATGTACAGTACGTAGGCCTGGAAAATTTCGAGGCACCTAGGGAGACACAACAGAACAATAGTCACTGGCGTGAGTGTGGCATCACTGACATTTCACTAGACTAACCATCTACACAAGTCAACAGACAGACAACCCAATGTGCAACACGAATCAACAAACAGAGTTACGTATACGTTCACAGGTGTTATGTTATGTTATGTTAATTTATTTCTTCTATAGCGCTCGGCGACTCCGAGGAGCATCCCGGCGCTTTGGTGAAGAAAGAGCAGCTAATAAACAACAACACAACAACTTAAAAGCAGACACAAGAGAGGGATCACATTTGTTTCGTGAACAGCCACGTTTTTAGCTCTCTTCTAAAAGTAAGAAGATTGGGAGTCTGTCTGAAAGAGAGTGGTAGTTCATTCCACTCCTTCGGGGCTAAATAGCGAAAGGATCGACCACCAATCCTTGCACGCCTGATTACTGGGACTGTCATTTTAGATAGGCAAGATGATCTCAGAGATCGACTAGGTACATAGCGGGAGAGGCGTTTCCCTATGTACTTAGGACAAGTTCCATGTAGAGCTTTAAAAGCAAAAGTCAGACACTTGAAAAGAATTCTTTTGGCGATCGGTAGCCAATGTAAAGAATTCAGTAAAACCGTAGCTCCTGCTCTTCTCGGCAGTCCATAGATAGCACGAGCTGCGGAGTTCTGGACTACTTGCAAACGGTTCAGAAGATATTTTGGTAAACCCAAGAAAAGAACATTTGCGTAGTCCAGTCGAGATCCGATCAAAGCCTGAACAATAATCTTCCTGTGCTGGTGAGACACCAGAGGAAGAAACTTCCTCAGCATTCGCAAAATGCCAAAGCATTTGCCTGAGAGACACGAGATATGTGGCCCAAAGGACAGTTCACTGTCCACGATCACTCCCAAATTTTTTGCTTTGAGAGACACATTGTCAGGAGGGAACAGATCTTGTGGCCACCAAGCCTTCCAATCTGGTTCACAGGTGCATCCAAAGAAGAGCAGCTCCGACTTGTCGGAGTTGCACTTTAAACCATTGCACCTGAACCACTCAAAGACCGCACTAAGGCAGTCCCTGATCTTTACGCCGTTGAATACCCCACCCCTATCACAAGTGAAAAGGAGCTGGGTATCGTCGGCGTAGGATACGATCTGGGCGCCAAAGGATTCCGCGACTCCCGCCAGAGGTGCCATAAAGATGTTAAATAGCATGGGGCTAAGAATGGAACCTTGCGGAACCCCTACCTCTAGCGGAGCCATATCAGCGGAAAATGGTGGCGCCCAGATCGTTTGCCGGCGGTCGGCCAGAAAGGATTTAAGCCATTTCCACACCGTTCCCCGAATGCCGCTCTCCCAGAGTCTTATGAGGAGGCGATCATGAGGAACGGTGTCGAAAGCCGCCGACAGATCCAACATGACCAACATGGCCCTTCCCCCAGAGTCGAGTCTTTCCCTGATGGCATCTGTGACCTCGAGAAGAGCCGACTCCGTGCTAAAGTTTGCACAAAACCCAGATTGCGTATCATGCAACAGGTCATTTCCTTCGATGAAATTGGAAATCGTTCGATATGCAAATCTCTCGGCCACTTTCGCCAGAGCAGGGAGAAGGGAAATAGGCCTGTAGTTGGCATGGATAAGGGGGTCCAAGGTGGGCTTTTTAATCAATGGCAGGATCAAGGCATGTTTCCATGCCACCGGAACCACTCCAGTTGACAATGAAGAATTTAGAAGAGGGTTCAACAAAGCATTTAGGGCAGGTGCCACCTTCCCCAGATGTTTAGCCGGGCACGGGTCAAGTGGAGAGCCTGATTTCAGGCCTGACAAAAGCTCTAAGGATGTGTCAAGGCATAGATATGGAAACTGTAAAAGAGAAGGGCCAGGATCCTCCCTAAACGGGGGGGGGGATGAAGGATCAACAACCGACCGAGAGCTAGGATGGAAAAGAGAGGCTTGGATGGTAGTGATTTTATTTACAAAAAAATTTGCAAGCTGTTTTATCCATACTTCTGAATGAGTATGAGCTGGTGTACAAGTGGCTGGAGAGGTGAAATCCAGAACAACTTTAAAAATGTCCTTGCATCCATTTTCTGCCTCATCGATACGACGCTCGAAATAAGCCTTTTTTTCACTCCAGATTGACTGGTGATAGGCTTTAGTTATTACTCGAAGCTTCATTTTCTCGGTCGGGTCATAGGCCCGTCTCCAGACTCTCTCAGCCCTTTTACAGCCCTGCCACTGCTCTCTTAATTGGGGGGTGAACCAAGGGGCCGACGCTCTACGTTCACCTGATTTAAGCTTTTTTTCGGGGATTAAGATCTCAAGTCTGGCTACCAGCCAATCGTGAAAGAGGCTAAGGTTATCTTCCAAGTTGCCCAAAAGAGGACATGGACAGATGGTAAGGGCCTCTGATAACATATCCACCGAAAGCAGATGGAAAGGGCGTGAGGTTCGCGTGGTCTCAATTAATTCTCTCCCCCGAATCGGAGCAATGGCAGGTACGTGTAATGTAAAGGTGTAATGTAACTGCCACATTTCCACGCACAGGTGACTCCACATGTGCCTGTCTGTACCATCCGCACATAGCCCTTCAGGAACACATCAATCACACCAGACAATGTATTAGTTGTAGCTCGTCACACACCTTCAAGTGAAGTAGCGGGTGATGAGCCGTTGACGCATGTCAACTCCTTCCTCCTCTCCACTGTCCTCATCACTGGACTCAGGTCTATGAGAAGGCAGTGGCCTTGGGTCCTCACCATCATCAAGGAGCAGGGGAATCCCCTTGTGAATGGCCATGTTGTGGAGCATACAGCATGCCACAACGATCTTGCAGACCTTCCCAGGCGAGTATGACAGTGCACCTCCAGTCCTGTCAAGGCAGCGGAACCTTGACTTGAGTAGGCCAAAAGTCTGTTCAATAACACGACGGGTCCGGCCATGTGCCTCATTGTACCTGATGTCAGCCGGGGTCCTGGGATTCCGTAGTAGGCTTAGCAGCCATGGCCGGCTGGGATATGCAGAGTCACCTAGGAATGACAAACACACATTGCAATGTTGCACAGGCAGAGGGCAGCAGGTCACACACATAGCACGCCATATCACTAGGCATACTCACCCACAATTCAAGCACACTCTGGAAGCAGATTTTCCTTCATCCGGGGCACAATGCTGTTCTTCAGGATGTACGAGTCATGAGCTGAGCTGGGGAATCTTGCACACAAATGCGATATGGTCATGTCTTCAAGGCACACCACCTGCACATTGATCGAGTGATAATGTTTACGGTTCCTAAAAATGTGCTCACTCGCCTGTGGTGGCACCAGACCAACATGGGTGCAATCGATGGCACCCACAACATGGGGGATGTGACCAAGGGGATAGAAGTCACCCTTCACACCGTCCAATTCTGCGCCCCTGGGGAAATGTATGTATCTATCCATATATATCATCATGGCTGCAAGAACATCCCTCTGCACCAGGCTGAACAAGGGTTGTGACATCCCGGCAGAGCTGGCCACAGTCTCCTAGAAGGAACCAGTTGCAAAAAAAATGGAGGGCTGCCATCACTTTGTACGCTGGTGTGAAATGCATAAGTGACATGGCAGGGAACACAGACCAATCTATGTCAGACATAGCCAACCATGGCACGTGCGTCCACCTGTGGATCATATTGAATAATAGCATTGTGTGCCCCAAATCGTGGTAGCTACCACCTGGCCCTGGCGGTGTGACAGCAGCACCACCCCCTTCACAAGTGAGGTAGCCATTGGCATGGAGGCATGGGTAGATGGCGGTGGGCATGCTCCACACCCAAATCGCGGTAGCTACTGCCTGGCCCCGGTGGTGTGACACCAGCACCACCCCCTTCACAAGTGCGGTAGCCATTGGCATGGAGACATGGGTAGATGGCGGTGGGCATGCTCCGCCACCCAAATCATGGTAGCTACCGCCTGGATCCAGCAGTGTGACACCGCCATGGGGCATTGCCTACAGCCAATGGGAGTGATGATTGCGGTGGCATCATGCTGTTTTGAAAATTGCGGAAGGCGTGCTCCGCCAACGCGGAGGTGGTCATTGGATGCATTTGAAAGATGCACCATTGTGGAAGCATACCCTAGGCCCTGCAGTGCATCGCTGCCATGGAGCCTTGCCTACAGCCAATGGGAACAATGATTGCTGTGGCATGATACTGTTTTGAAAATCGCGGAAGGCGTGCTCTGCCACCGCGGAGGTGGTCATTGGATGCTTTTGAAAGATGCACCATTGCGGTAGCGCACCCTGGCCCCTGCGGTGCATCACTGCCATGGAGCCTTGCCTACAGCTAATTGGAACGATGATTGCTGTGGCATGATGCTGTTTTTAAAATCGCGGAAGGTGGGCTCCGCCACCGCGGAGGCTGTCATTGGATGCTTTTGAATGAGGCAGACCTGGACAACCAATTGTTGCAGCCTGGCACCTAAGAAATGAGCGCAGGGGGCTATAAATCAGTGGGAGTGAGCCTCACATTTCCACTGCTCACAGAGACTGCTGCCTGGGACCCTCTCCTGCTGCTGCCTCAGGTGACTGCTTCCTGGGAACCTCTCCTGCTGCTGCCTCAAGAGACTGCTGCCTGGGACCCTATCCTGCTGCTGCCTCAAGTGACTGCTGCCTGGGACCCTCTCCTGCTGCTGCCTCAAGTGACTGCTGCAATGGACCCCTCACCACTCACTTCCACCACAGGTGTTCCATGTCAACAGGGATGGCAAGGACAGAAAAGATCCGTGCTAGTCCATTCACAAGCGAGGAGTTGGAGGTCTTTGTGGACAAGGTGCTGCCACAGTACCCAAGGCTGTATGGTGGCCCCAATGTAGTGGTAAGTCATCGTAAAGGGAGATGTAGGGCGGGGGGCAGACATGTAGTTGTAATGCTGCAGTAAATGCCTGAGGGTGTGGGGATGTGTCATACACTGACAAACAGGCTGTCTCCAGGGCGAGAGAGTGTGTGTGTCCCAATGACATGGTTTTACCTGCCAGAACAGTATTTGCTTAGTTGATTGTCTCTGTGTGCCCCTGTTTTCCGACTCTGTGTGACCCTAGAGACTATGCACGCCCCCCAAGACAAGATCACAACATTGCACTTACTGGGGCCTTCCTCTTCCTCTTGTTCATTCACACTGAAATGAAGATATGCACCATCTCAGGCCTTTATAATTGCACACAACCACACTTGTGTGAATTGCTATTTTGTTGGTGAGTCCATGTGCCCCGAGGACACATACATTACAAACACATATGTTCACAGGACATGCTCATTGAATTCTGCCCAAACATGCACACAGTGATTCTACACACAGACACAGGTAGATATGTGATGTATGTAGTGGCCAGACATGCATGGGACAGGAGATGAGTTCAAGCCACTGAGGGGGTTGAGTGCAGTCATCCTGCATGTGTGTGAGATTATGAGGGACCCTGTACACCCTCATAAATGCGTGCAATCACATCTGTTTGGCCCATGAAGGGTGCCCTTGTGAGGTATCCCCCAGTTTGGGATGGATGGAGATTACAATTGATCATGAGTCTGTGTCTTGCTACTGTACTGATAGATGTTGGTACATGACACTGTGTCACTGATCATTTCCCCTTCTTTTCTCCCATACTTGCAGATCAAGGTACATCAGCGTGAGACCGTCTGGATGGCCATTGCAGCAAAGGTGCGAGCTCTGGGGGTATCCAACCGACGATGCACCCACTGCCACAAGAGGTGGGACGACATAAGCAGGCTGGCAAAGAACGTGGCAGAGATGACATTGGGGCTGCTACCACACACTGGGTGTCTGGCACGGCGCAACATGACACCACTGATGGGCCGCATATTGTCAGTTACTCATCCTGAGCTGGATGCGCGTCTGAAGGAGCATCGTCAGCAAGGCAGGGGTGAGTATTTGGGGAGGGTGACTGTGGCTGGGAGCGGATGCATGTATACAGGGCCTGTGGCAGCGGTGTGCCATGTGATGTTCGTGGGGTGGTGCTGTGTCATGTGGTGATCCTTCCTGCTGTGCTTTCCCATAGCCAGATGTGTTAGGATCTACATGGTCATTCAGCATTGGGATAGTGTGGGGAATCTTTTAGGGGTGAACAGCAGTGTCCACTATCTGAGTGTGACTTCATGTTTGCCTACTTTGCACAAACCAAGCGTGCCCGCCCACAGACACCATCCCCACAGAAGAGCAGAGCCACCCCAGAATGTAAAGACAAGAGCCCGTCAGAAAAGAGCAAGGCCGAAAAAGCAATGAGCCAGACATCAGGCTCCCATGCCTCAGAGGCATCACCAGTGAAGGACTCTACTGTCCCTAAAACTTCACACAGAGCTAGGCGTGCAGTGTCTATGCCCACTGAGGAGGTGTTGTATGGCCAGGGTACACCTAGGAAGGGCACAGGGCCACATTCCCCCGCCACATCAACTCCAATTCCAAGCCCAGAGAAGCAAGTGGAGGAGGGCACTGTAGGGACCACCCCTGGCAAACAGGCAAAGGAGGGCACTGTAGGGGCCACCCCTGTCAAAGAGACAAAGGAGGGCCCTGTAGGGGGGACACCTGGCTAACAGGGGAAGGTGGTCCAGAGGCGTAGCCAGACAAAGCGTTCCGCAGGATCCAGCACGTCACCAGAGGGAATGCCAGTATCTGCACCTGCTGCGGACAGTTGGTGTGTGTGCCTGTTGTGCCATCACCAGTTCCCATTAACCCCAGTACAGGGAAGCCATTTTGAATTCCCAAAAAGTGGAAGGGCATCCCTCAAACCTCTCCCCCACACTGTGTCACAGGTCTGCATGACTCCACCTCCACATGCCACTACACTACCTGGTCTAAACAGCCCTCCAGCTTGCCAAACCACTGATAGCCCTACACCACCTGGCCCTCTGTCTCCCCAGTCAAGTGGGCCTGCTGTCCCCCACACACAGCCAGCTCCCAGTCCACCTGACAGCCAAATGTGAAAGGCAGTCCCCCTCGTACACCTGTCTCTCATACAGGTGTGCTAGTCCTGACGGATGTATGACGTTACAACGCATACTTTTACCACGCATACCTTTATAACGCGGTATTTACAATGAATACCATTACAACGCATAGCGTTTAAAGGTGCTGGATGGTGGTTAGTATAATTTTCTATTCCAACTCCAGTCCCCGTGGACACTAGGGAAGGTGTTGGATAGAAAATTAAACGTATTCCCTATCCTAGAGCGCCCCCCAGCGCAATGCGTTGTAATGGTATGCGCGGTAATGCCTGCATTGTAATGGTAGTGCGTTGTAAAAATTTTGTTGTAAACGTTGCATACCGTCCTGACCATTGTTTGCCACCTGGGTGTGTTGCTGGCCATGGGTACAGTCATACACACGCCCTGTGCAGCTTCTCATGTCCAGACTCAGCACTTCTCCCTGGCCACTGGCCTTGTCATTCACTGCTGTTCTGCCCTTGCCTGTGCAGCTTCTCATGTCCTGACTCTGCACTTCTCCCTGGCCACTTGCCTTGTCATTCACTGCTGCTCTCCCCTTGCCTATGCAGCCTCTCATGTACTTGATGTGCACCCTGAACTGGACACTGGCCCTGTTGCTCTGCTGTGTTAGACTCTCCCCTGTGCAGCCTCTCATGTACTTGATGTGCACCCTGAACTGAACACTGGCCCTGTTGCTCTGCTGTGTTGGACTCTCCCCTGTGCAGCCTCTCGTGTACTTGATGTGCACCCTGAACTGGACACTTGCCCTGTTGCTCTGCTGTGTTGGGGTCTCCCCTGTGCCATGGACACTGCCCTGTTGCTCTGCTGTGTTGGACTCTCCCCTGAATTGCCTCTAATGTACTTGATGTGCACCCTGAACTGAACACCGGCCCTGTTGCCCTACTGTGTTGGGCTCCCCCCTGCGCCATGGACACTGGCCCTGTTGCTCTGCTGTGTTGGGCTCTACCCTGTGCCAGGAACACTGGCCCTGTTGCTCGGCTGTGTTGGACTCTCCCCAGTACAGCCTCTAATGTACTTGATGTGCACCCTGAACTAAACACTGGCCCTGTTGCTCTGCTGTGTTGGACTCTCCCCTGTTCAGTCTCTCATGTACTTGATGTGCACCCTGAACTGGACACTTGCCCTGTTGCTCTGCTGTGTTGGGGTCTCCCCTGTGCCATGGACACTGCCCTGTTGCTCTGCTGTGTTGGACTCTCCCCTGAAAAGCCTCTCATATACTTGATGTGCACCCTGAACTGGACACTGGCCCTGTTGTTCTGCTGTGTTTGGGTCTCACTGGTGCCATGGCCACTGGCCTTCTTGTTTGTAGTTAGCCTGTGCAGACTATCTTGCATATGATCAGCATTTTGTGCCTTGCTCTTGTCTACTGTTGTTCTACAGTCACATCTGTGCAATATGTGAATAAAGACAGTTACTCCTGTGGTGTGTTTTGTCAGTGTCCTTGCTGATTAAAGTTATTTTGGTGTGTGCATTTGGTTGCCTGTGCACCATGCTCTATGTGTCACTTCAACATTACCAAGCTCTTTGCCCGCATCACATTTTTAAACAAGGGTGACAATGTCTTCAGTACACTCAGACACTGATACTACTGTAATCTGTGATGGCTCTTTTGCCTGTCATGCAGTTCTCCTTTTAGTGGTTTGCTATTGTTGGTTACATTGTTGAAATGTCAGGTTGGGGGACACTGCCAGCACAGGGTGTGATGGTGTGCACAGGTGTGCATGCAGGCTGGGCAATGTCATGATGTATGTGTGTAATTCCTTTATGTGTGCCCAGCTGTGTATGTGTATGGTCATCTTGTGTTGGCCCTTAGTCCTGGTCCCATGGCCTACATGAGATGTGTGCTCTTGGGTAGTCAAGAGGTGTGCAGTGTGAAGGGTGTGACTTTGTAGTTGGTGTGTATGTGTGTGTGCCCCTGGATTGTGATAGACACATATGGGCCACCCAGGAGTCGTGTGCCTGTTGTTTGTATTGTCTTGAGGGATAGAATACGATTTCCTCTATGTCAGTGGTATTGGACATATACATCTGTTGTGTTAGCATGATGCATCTCTTTCATGTGAGTATGCATTAAGTCAAACCTATATCTGTTTTAGCTAGTAGGTAGGGGTATATGCTGCTTGTGTGTTCTGTTTACTTCGAGTGGGCCGAGAACCATACAGACGCTATCTTCCTCTGTAATGTTAGACACGAGCAGTAATCACGTGTTACCTTCCAGTGGTTGTCACGCCCCAGCCCAGTTGAGTTACTGAAAGCAGCTGAATGCATGCTATTCTTTCCCTGCCCTGGGACCTAAGGTTGCATCTGGCTTTGGGTGCGATAAGCGCATTCCTGAAGGCGCCGTGCCTGTACTCTCAGGCACCGGGACGAAAGGGAGTCACCCCTCCTGACCTCCCCAATAATAACTAAGAAGAACTTTGAACTAATCATGTGTGCCATATATGGTTCTTCCTCGAGGACCAGGAGCCAAGTAGTGTTTTTCACATTTACGGTAATTTCATGTACCTTACTGAAAGTATAAATGTGCTGTTTTGAATGTAAGCCAGCAGTCTTCTCCGCACACCTTGATGGGTGAGGATGGGAAAGGCTCCTCTATAGAGTATTTTGCATAATAAACGATTGAACTTTCTTCACTGCCAACTGACTGGTTATTTGGTAATTGGTATCAGGGCTATTGGTAAGTATAGCTCCTTATGTTATTTTTATGGTACGTCAGTCCTGCCCTGTGGTTATGGTTGTATGCACATGCGTGAGTTGTCTGTTGTGCACTGTGCAGTGTGTTGGTGGGTTCATGCTGTTCTGTCTGACTCCTCCTTGTTGTTTTGCTTACTTATGAGTGTGCTTAGTGTGTGACTTGCACATCAGTGTTGTGTTTGATTGATCGTCAATGTGTCTTGAGTGTGTTTGTGTAGAGTGTGTAGCCCTGCTGCTCCACACTGCCATTGTGGTTGTGTTTCTCATGCATTGCAGGCACATGGTGGCTTTTATCCTCCAGTATGGCATGGGGTGTGTGGTGTAACGCCATCCCCTATGTGTGCCACTTATGCCTACGCCTTGTGGGTCTGCACTCACTCAATTTGTGTATGGTACACCCCTTGCATGTCTACTACTGACATGCAGGTCAGTTCACTTTGATGTCAGCTGTCCCCTTGGTTTACATGTGTGTATGCCTCCACATCACTTCATTTGTGATACTGTGCGTTGTGGTGCAGTTCTTGGGGCAAGAGTGATGTTACACTCTGGATATTGCCCCAATGGTTTACGTGTGATGTTCTTGTACTATTAGTCAGTGAGGATTGCTCATGTGCACTTCAGCTGTGTGTGCTGCCCAGTGCTCTGTTCAGGATGGTTGTGCTCTTGTTTCCCTTAGTGGTGCATCTGTTGTTGTTGTGTTGGATGTATGTGTGTTGGCTGTGGTATAGCTTCACTGCCTGGGTGTGCTGTTGTGTTTGTGCTGTGCTGATTGGTGTTGTGTGTGTTGAGGTTGTGTCAGTCATGTCTGTGTGTGACTGTGGTGCTTGTAGTGCACACGCTGCTTGTTGTGCATACAGTGCTGTGTGTGCGTGGCCTTGGCACTGCCTGATGTGCATCCCCTGAAGTCCTGTGGTGTTTGTTCATTTTTGATTTCATGTGCATCTGTGGTTGGTTTGATGTGGCAGTGTAGTTCTGTGCTGGTGCACTTCTTGTGTAATTTGTGGTATGTTGTGTGTGTTTTGTTCCTGAGTAATGAGGGTGTGCACTCCTGTTGTGTGTGTGCTCCCATTGCCTTTCCCCAGTTTGGCTGACAGGGTATGTGTGTTTCTGATGGGGTTCTGTGTGTGTTCCTGTGGTATTTGTGTGTTGTTTTTGTGCAAGCATCTGTTCAGGCATCCCTGTGTGCGTGTTCTGTTTGTGGCTACAGCCAGGGTATGAGTTTGTTTGTGTGTGTATGTGCTGGCAAGTATTGGCAGCCTTCAGTGTGTGTGGCACTGGTGTTGTGTGTTCCTTGTCAGCCACTCCTGCACTGGCTGTCTCCCTGGTTCTTTGTTGTGTGGTGCAGGGTGTGGATTGGGCTTGCTTGTTGCTTTTTGCTGTGCATGGGGGTGCACAGGATGGGCACGTGGCCTGTGACTTGATGGGGTGTGTTGATGTGTGGTTGGGGGTGGTGTCGTCTTTGTGTCCTGCCCATGCTTTGGAGTGGCCCTGCCTTCTGCATTGTGCGCATGTATTGAACGCTGCGGTGACGTGACCGGGACCGGGAGGTTGCTGCAAGTTCGCGGTCGATGTGTGTCCCGGCTGCAGTGGGGTGACTTGGTGGCAGGAGGGTCATGTGTGGGTACCCTTGTGTATGTGTTTTGACCCCAGCAGTGTGTCTGTAGTAGAACTGTGTGTTGTTTTTGTGTAGTTGCGTACCTGCGGCAGCATCTGCGGTGGCCCATTTGATGATAGTGCTGTAGCAGGTACAGCACAGGAAACACATGTAGTGCTGGGTCCATGGCAGTCGTGAACAGGTGGTGTGGACTGGGTCTCTGCTATTGCTCTCCGCTGTCGAGTTTCCGCCGTCTCTGGTTGGACAGTGTCTCCGCTGCGTTGCGTCTGCCTGTTTGGGCCATCCTAATATGTTGAGAGGGGCGGACCTCATTCCACACGGCGGTGAGTCTCCATTGGCTCCCTCCGCCACGGTGGCGGGCGCACTTTGATGGCGGTGCGCGTCGCTCCGCGGGGGACAGGATTTGACCTATGTTTTCCCATACTAATATGGCGGACGTGTTTCCCGCTGCTCGCGGCCGGAAAAAGGCATTTTTCCGCCCCACCAGCACAGCGGTGGTGCCACCGCCCGACATCCTAATGGACCCCTAAGAGTTGCAGGGCTTACCCCTGTAGTTAAGTGAGGGGTCGATCCATAAGCTCGAAGAGTGGTATTCGAAACAACCTTGAGGTTGACCTTCTCTAATGCAGCACGCTGTGCAGCTTTTTTTTGAGGACTCTAAATTGTTTTGCCTTCTGATTCTAGGATTATCCTAGAAATCAGAAGTTGGGACTGGAGTTAAGAGATTGACATTGTGAAGCTCTGATGATGTTCCTGATGGGACGAAACGCGTAGGCTGTAGCAGTGGAAATTATATAGAACATACAACATCGATTTGGAATGTGCCAATGAACAAGCGACATATCAAATTGATTTCATCTAATGAAACATTTAAAAATTGATTATAAGAAGAATGCAAGCCTGCCTTTGAACATTTTTTCATCGCTTGTTGCGGATCACTTATTAATGGCAAAATTATTGCCATTAATACACATTCTTGCGGCTATAGTTCCTGCCCATGTATCATAGTGAGCAGGGTTTACTTCCCGACCTCAGTTCAGCATTTCTTATTTCACTATTCCCTACACTTCACACTGGCAAAAAAATAATATTGCTGTATAGCAATGTGTCTCTTGCGAAGAACACTTCTGTTATTGGGCATATTTCGCACTATGTAAGAGTGCACAAAACAAATTGTGGATTTCTGCCTGCTTGATATATAAAAGTGCTGAAAAATATATTGTGGGTTACTGCCTGTCAATCACAATAAAGATTTACATACAAAAGAATTAACCCACAATTGGAGCATGTTCTGCCTGTGGCGGTCCCTGCGGTGGCTGTATGTAACAGTGAGGGGTGCTGGCAATTCCTGCGGCCACTGCCCTGCGATGGCTGCAGATAAGAGTGGGGGAGACCGCGACCCCCAATTGCTACACCACTGTCTGCACTCTCTATACTCATTTGTACGGAGTTCTTACCCCCTATTTCAGAATGTCCAGGTAGACAGAACTACACACGCATACATATCGGGAGTGCAAATTTGTAAAACTCCGCACATTATTGGTGAATACCTAAAACTAGTAAAATTACACAAAAATATTAATTTTACTTTGTGAATCAGACTCATAACATTTCTCCTACTTAGGACTGCCCCGGGGAGGCACTGTATTTTGGCACAAATCCCTGTCTAGAATTTCTTTGTTGAAACGGATTTGCATCAAAATCCGGGATGACTGCATGGAAACAACCATGGCCAACCCCTGGAACGCCCCCTTGCCGCAAAGTAATGCAAGGCAGCAAAGGGTGCTGAGTACCATTCCGTTGGAATACAAACTAATGCAAATTGTGATTTGAGTTGGTTTGTAAATCCCAGCAGAAGAATTTAAAGAAATTGCATTAAAAAATTTAACACAAACCCAATATGCACTCATTGTTAATCTCGGCTGTGATCACACCAGGATTTGCACATGTACAAAATAAGATAAAGCAGTGGCCGTAAGGTACCATCT
This sequence comes from Lissotriton helveticus, assembly GCF_964261635.1. Lineage (NCBI taxonomy): Eukaryota > Metazoa > Chordata > Amphibia > Caudata > Salamandridae > Lissotriton > Lissotriton helveticus. Next base: position 1,373,639,900 of record NC_136069.1, on the reverse strand, counting down.
CACATAAGTGGTGAATTATTGTTCATGGACTGAAAAATTGCTTTTTGGTATCGAAGTAATGCTCTAATAGGCAAAAAAAATGTTATATATATATATATATATATATATATATATATATATATATATATATATATATATATATATATATATATATATATATATATATATTTTTTGTCATAAAAGAAGAACGAACCCAGCCGGGCTCCTGTCCACAGCCAAGCAGCTCGAATTCACCACAGCACAAACGGAATCCAAACGTGATTTCTTCAAAGTTGAGGTATTTTTATTATTTTACAACACCATTAGTGCAAACAAAGAGGACGGTCAACGCGTTTCGGCCGATGCCTTCAACTTGACCATAGAGTGCTGCGGTCTATACTGTCCATTTAAAGTGTAAAGTGCAGAAGTCCCTTCTTCATTCTTTAAAAATAGACTAGACTGTTAACCCTGTTAATCTGTTCATGTCTAGTGGCCATTGTTGTCCATCATTATTGCTGTATTTACTGTGACAGAAAGACATTATGGTAAAGTACCCAAGGAAGAGAAAAAAGTCATATCAACATTATCTGCGCCTGGTTAAAACATATGATTAAAATTCTAAAATATCGGAATATGGGAATTTATACAGATCTAAGAGTACAATGTGCGATGTTCAATTATCATGGTGTAGGAGGGTGAGGGATAGGGGAGGAAAAAAGGGTAAAGAAAACGTAAAGAGAACCAAAAAGGAGAGATAAAGGAAGAAAAAAAGAAAGAAAAAAGGAAAGACAAAGAAAGAAACGAATAGATTCATTTAAGATAATATTGCTTTTGTAATTACAATGGTTAAATTAACAAGATATGCATATGTTACTATCCATTAATTTCATTTCATTAAAACTGTATTTTTTAAGAATTATCTAGGTTACAAGTCTCTAAGAGGGAGAAGAAAAAGGGAAGGCTTGGAGATAAAGCGTCATGTGCATTGTGCAAAACATTCTGTGCAAATATTTTTCATGTGCAAAGACGCATTGAGGTTATCCTTCTCCCTGTATTCTATCATTCTAAAGTAGAAAACAGATAAGGTGAAGGAAACAAGTATTGGATCCAGTTTTTCCCCAGTCTTTTCCCATGTTCAACATTTAATCCTGAATGGAACCGTCCGTGATCATTCTATAAATTTCTCCCTTCCTTATCTCTTCCAATTATGTTCCTGTTTATCTCTCCTCCACCTCCTATAATTTATTTCCTCTTCTTGATTATATGTATTTCTTGATTTATTCCTCATCACATTGTACTCATGGTTGTTCTTTCCCCAGGGAATTTACGTATGTTTGTCATTTACTGTCCAATCGGTTCCATTCCTACAAGTGCACATGTAATTCAGCATCCAAGTTATGCCCAAAGGGACTTTCCATACAAAGTGCTAAGATAAACCTCGATTCAGCTCTCCTTCAATCCAAGGTTCTGTCCCCACCTCTTTCATTTGATTTTACCAGTTTTGCACCAAAAAATTTCAACTCTTGGTTGTTACTCGAGTGTTTTTCCAGAAAGTGTTTTGCAATTGGTTAAGAGAGATCCTTGTTCTTGATTGCTCTTAGATGCTGTAATATTCGCAGTTTTAATTTATTTATTGTACTCCCAACGTACAATTTTTTACATGGGCATTGTAGAACGTACACCACAAATTTGGATTCACAGGTTATGTGGTGAGTAATATTTTCCCTTCTTCCGTTTTGTAGCTGATATGATAGAGTGTTACAACCATGTTCACAGGCTTTGCATTTCGAGCACTTCCAAAAGCCAGGTGTTGTAAGCCACGGTGTTTTGCCTTTCTTATTTTTTGGTTTACATGTTGTTAGATGGCTTTGTGTAAGGATGTCACCCAACAAGGCTGTCTTCCTATATGTTATCTTAGAGGTTGGTGGTAATGTGCTTTTGAATGAATCATCAAGCATCAAAATGTTCAAATTTTTCTTTATGATGTTTTTTAGACTTTTATTTTCTGAGTTGAAATCCATGATGATGTGAGTTACATCCTCCTTGTCCACCTGTTCAGATGTTCAGCTTTATATATATATATATATATATATATATATATATATATATATATATATATATATATATATATATATATATATATATATATATATATATATATATATATATATATATATATATATATATATATATATGGCAAAAACATACTTCAAAGAAGAACGAGGAGGCCAAGGGGATTTCAGATCAAGCAGCTCGTTTTAATCTCCATTCAGCAATGGCGGCGAATGCATTTCGGCACTTAAAGCCTTCCTCAGCGCCCAACACTGCAGCATGTCCTACACCAAATAGCTCCTTCCTGTTTGAATATACGTGCTAGCAACTGGCGCTCCTCCCCCTAATGTAATCAACACATCCTGTTGAGTCCGTGATCCAATGCGGGACAACAACTCCCAGAAGGCACTGTGTCGGCTCGACTGGGACGGTGGCGTGGGGGAGTGAGGCAGACAATAGGTCCGTGCTGGCTGACAGGTAGGTGGTAGTAGGTTTCGAGACCCCAGAACAGAAAAAAGTCCACGGCCGTTGTCCTTGGTCCCCTTATGCCGCTACAGCCAGAGCAACACAGGCAAACAGCTGGGTAGGGGCTGTCAATGCGGACTTGTCGCCCATTCGAAGTAAAATACCTCGCTCTCCCCAACGATGATCTGTGCGTCCTGGCGGTCATCAGAGAATATCGATATCTCGATCATGCCTTAAAGCTGCAAGCAGCTAGGTGCCAGCTTAATCTATATATATAAAGCTCCAACAACACCAGCCTGCCGCACTCAAGAACGGGTGCTTGCCTGATTGGGGTGTTCTCGTCCACGTATCACTGCTCCAAACTCCTCCAAGTAATCGTACCCGATAAAGAAGACAGCACTCCCAGGGGGGGTTCCAATCAAATTTATTAGAAAGGATGGAAACCTCGGCACACCAAATGCGTTTCGGCACTCAGCCTTTGTCAATTGTTGCACAGAAACGCCGTGGCCACCATTATTTTTATCCGCTCCGGAAACTGGTTTTCGGCACATCGACATTGAAAGAGGACTACACAATCAAAACAACATAATGCCGCCATCTTTAAACAGGCAAAATGGAACAGAGTAAATGTATATAACATTTTTCCTGTATCAGCTATATATGCAAACATTTAAGGTAAATATCCGTCGAAAACATGATTCTACAAATGAAAGGTCAAATGCGTTAAAAAATGTAAAAAGCTGCAATGTGTCCAATCTCGCCCTGAATGGGCATAAGCCTCTACAGTGCCAGGCCGAAAACAATATTCATCACAAGCACAAATCATCATTTCAATTTCATGGAAAAATTCATATGATATACTATATCACACAATTGGAAGTTAGATCCGAGTAAAAAAAATAGATTGTTTTTCTCAATAAAAATTCGGAAAGCCCAAAAACTGTCATTCAGGATAAAAATAACTAATTAGCCTAAATGTATCACTAATTCCTCGCTGCTGTTAAGGCCTGTAGGGCTTTTGCACTGTAAGTCTATAATGTAATGTGACTAAGCGCCTAAGTTTTTGTATACGGTCTCCACCTCTAGGACTTACTGGAACACTATCCAAACAAAAGTACGACAATAGATCCCTATTGTGACCATGTACCTAGTTGTAGTGTCTTGCTACAAGGTATGCCTCGTCTATACTGTTTATAGCCCACATTTGTTCCAATATGCGTATCTTGTGGATGGTACTCCCAACATATCTAAGCCCACATGGGCATATCAAACAGTAAATGGTATAAGGGGTGGAGCAAGTTAAAAATGTCTTTATTTTCTTCGGTGTTCCTAGCCCAGGCACATCATATGTTAAAGTGCGTTTACTTATTTTACAGGCCTTACATCGACCCCAAGGATAAAAGCAATTAAGTGGTTTTAGAGAGGATTGGACAGGTTTCACATCATGATGGCTATGTACAAAATGGTCTTTGAGTGCCCTAGCTTTTCTGAAGGTAACCAATGGATTGGCAGGTGGGTCAGCTCTAATGATGTTAACTGTGAGAAGAATATTCCAATTCTTTCGCAATATCCTTTTTAGTTGGCCCGCATTATCTGAAAAGGTGGTAATCATCCTGAATGTCCCACTATCAGGTTGTTTCTTTTCTTTAATGGCCAATAACTCACTTCTCTGAAGAACATTCACCCTAGATAAAGCATGTGACAATACTGCCTCGCTATAGCCTCTCACTCTAAAGCGTTGCATGCTGGATTTAGCTGCCTTCTGAAATTCAATGTCACTCGTGTTGTTCCTTTTAAGTCTCAATAGTTCACCATAAGGGATACTATTTATAAGTTTTTTAGGGTGGTTGCTGGTGGCAAACAGAGTGGAATTTCCTGCCGTGGACTTTCTAAGAATTTTAGTGCATATATGCCCTTCTTCAATATACACTGTGAGATCTAGATAATTGACTACTGAGGTGCTAATTTCTCCTGTGAATCTCAAATTGACATCATTTTCATTTAATCTTTCAACATATAGTGCAGCCAACTCTGGTGACCCTCAAATATAATGAAAATATCATCAATGTAACGATGCCATGCTTTAACTTTCATGTTCCATTGTTGATTGGAATTAGCCCAGGCCACCTGCTCCTCCCACCAGCCCACGAAAAGATTCGCGTAGCTGGGGGTGGAGCAGGTTCCCATGGCCACTCCCGACATTTGTCTAAACAGTTCATTTTGGAACAGAAAAATGTTATTTGTTAAACAAAAGGTCACAAATTCAAGTAGCATCTTATTATGTTCATAGAATCTCAATTGTCGTGTTTCTAGGTAACTCCTTACTGCTTTTAACACATCCTTGTGTGCAATGCACGTGTAGAGACTGGTGATGTCTAATACCATCATGCAATAACCATCTTTCCAATCTATCTCGTTAATACAGCTCAAGAAATGCTTAGTATCTTTTAGATATGATTTTAGTTTAATCACATGTTGGAAGAGAAAAGAGTCAATACATTGACAAATGTTCTGTCAAACTCCTCTGTGAGGCAAAAATGGGCCTAACGGGAGGATTAAGTATGTCCCTTTGAACCTTTGGCAGGTTATAGAAAGTTGGAATGGTAGGATTAAGGCATCTCAAAAATAGATGTTTCTCGGAGCTCAACATATCCTTTTGGTACCAATTTGAAATCAATAGATGGTAATCTGTGATGCTTTGATTGTAAATTCTGTCATTTATCTTGGTGTAACATGTTACGTCATTAAGTTGTCGATATGCCTCTGTTTCATATTGTGTTCAAGTCAATAAAACAATGTTCCCTCCCTTGTCAGATGGTTTGAAAACTAGGGAAGAATCTTGGCATAGTTTGTTCAACGCTGTTTGTTGTGTCTTAGTTTTCTATTGATACTTGTTGTCATTTCTTAGGTGTATCAGATCTTTGACGACAGCATCAGCAAATGTATCTATGGCATCAATCGCCATTTGTGGTACATATCAAGAGGCAGGTTTGAAAGTACTCAATCCTCCTCTTTGTTGGACTTCCATTTGTGCCAATACTTCTGTGTTTCTGATATCCATGCCCTCTGCTTCAGTTGCCTCCATTCTTAAACTTTCCATCGTTTTCAATCCTGCAATATCTTTGCATATTAATTCATCCGTCTCCCTACTTTCCAATCCTGTTGTTTTAGGTTTGGTTGAGTGTGGTTTAAGTCTAAAAATGTTTTTATTTAACTTAAATTTGCGGGTGAATTTAGACGCTTAGAGTCACGTTACATCATAGACTTGCAGTGCAAACGCCCCTCAGGCCTTAACGCCAGTGAGAAATTAGCGATACATTTAGGCTAATTAGTTTGTTTTATTCTGAATGAGAGTTTTTGGGCATTCCGAATTTTTATTGAAAATAACAATGTGTTTTTTTGACTCGGATCTAACTTCCAATTGTGTGATATAGTATATCATATGAATTTTTCCATGAAATTGAAATGATGATTCGTGCTTTTGATGAATATTGTTTTCGGCCTGGCACTGTAGAGGCTTATGCCCATTCAGAGGGAGATTGGACACATTGCAGCTTTTTACATTTGTTAACGCATTTGACCTTTCATTTGTAGAATCATGTTTTCGACGGATATTTACCTTAAATGTTTGCATATATAGCTGATACAGGAAAAACGTTATATACGTTTACTCTGTTCCATTTTGCCTGCTTAAAGATGGCGGCATTATGTTGTTTTGATTGTGTAGTCCTCTTTCAATGTCGATGTGCCGAAAACCAGTTTCTGTGTAACAATTGACAAAGGCTGAGTGCCGAAACGCGTCTGGTGTGCCGAGGTTTCCATCCTTTTGAATAAATTTGATTGAAAACCCCCCTGGGAGTGCTGTCTTCTTTATCGGGTACGTCTCCAACCAGCGGCACTTCCCCACCGCGATAGAAACAGCACGGACACGGACCAGGTAAGTGCTGAAAATTTTATTTGTGCAAATTCAGCCGCATGACGTTTCGGCTCCGAGGAGCCTTGCTCACATGACAACATTCTAGTGTAGAGAACGCTCATTTAAAGTGCCAGTAATTAGTTAAAACAACGTCACTTGGTCCGGCTGGTAATAAACATAGACAAAATACTAGAGGTGGAATGACAGGCAGAGATATTGTATGAATCAGTATCGTTTTTCTACTGAAAATAATACAATTTAAAATCAATAATAGATTAATTTTGTGATCATGATCTCTGCATTAATAAAGCCGAATACTGTGGATTTAAAAGCAATAATATGGGCTGTTTTTCAGAACAAGAGGAATAACGGTCAAATACCATTATTCAAGTCAATCAGAGAATTGCTGTTTAAAGTATGTTGTTCCTATCTCTTACATCTGTTTAGTTAATAGTGCAGTAAAATTGTATTGCTACATTGTAGGCTTGGTGCAAATTACGCAATAGCGCAAAATTTCTATCCTCAGATAATAATCTTTTCGGATTTCTGTGCAAAATACGCAATAGTGCAAATAGCTTGTTTTAATAATACAAACATTTTAAAGTGCATATAGTAATAAATATGTGCAAAAAAAAGCAAAATTACTGCCTTCATATTATCACCTTTTCAAGTGGATTAAAAACTACATTAAAAACAGCCATAATTCATTATCTGATTATTGATAAAACAATACATTCCTGGTTTTATCACAATTACAAGTTCTAAAACAGCCCCTATGCATAAAATCCACAAAAAAGTCATTATAAATTACCTCTTTGATTGTCCTGTAGGTGAAATTCTATCTTAATGTGAATAAAAACTATGAATAACATCATCTTGAAAAAGACCAACCGGGTATTAAGGACCCATCTGGTCTTAAAGATGATGTTAGCCCTTCCTTTAGGAAACATATTTCATATAATCAGCAGCAATTAAGGCTCTCAATAGATCTACTTCAAATTATATTGACAGCATATTAATCCATCAGTATATTGTTGTATCCCCAATTAAATCCAATACTTCCGTTTCCCAGCCGGGAATATTAAGAAACAGGCTCATGATATTGATACCTTTGAAGGGGCCAAAACAGAACAGTTAGATTATTTGAATTAAGGGAGGCATGTGTACATGTCTTCAGTTACATTTAATGCCCTAAGGGGCCTTTGTGTCAAGTAGGAGGATATAGCGGGTCTCCAGTCTACGTAATTTGGCTTCTCTATCTCCACCACGTCTAGTGGCCTTAACTGCGTCAATGACAAAGTATTTTAATGAAGAGTTCATACTTTGATGGAACTCACGGAAGTGCCTAGCTACCGGATACGTATTGTCTCCATTGGTGATGGCCCTCAAATGTTGGAGGATACGTTTATGTACCGGTAGCTTGGTACTTCCCACATATTTAAGTGAGCAAGGACATTGCAGTACATATATTGCAAACTCAGTTTTCCATGTTAAAACCTGAGAAATAGGATGTGAGAAGCCACTGAACCCATCAGTGTATGACTTGACATTTATGCCGTGAATACAGGCCTTGCAGGTTTTACACCTATAGAATCCCTTATTGTTCTGCCACCATGTAGTCTTTTCAATTGGTTCAGGGTTGGTGTCAACTATTTGGTCTTTGAGAGAGGGTGCCCTGCTGAATGTTAATGACACCCTCTTGGGTAGGCTAGTTCCAATAATTGGATCACTAGTTACAATAGGCCAATTTTTATTTACAATTTTGTAAATATCTCTATGTTGCTTGTTGTAGCCTGTGATAATTCTGAAGGTTTTTTCTTTTTCAGTTTGTCTAATACCCTCCACTGGCACAACGGCATTCTCAACCCTGTTATCTTTTTTTGTTAGCAGATCCTCTCTGGTTTTTGTCAATGATTTAATCCTGGCCCTCTCAATTGTCTGTTCTGTGTAGCCCCTTTCCAGAAAACAAACTTTGCTTTCCTGTTGAGCCATCTCTAGGTCAATGGGGTTGCTGCACACCCTTCTCATGTGCAGCATCTCCCCATAAGGGATACTAGAAACAAGGTGTGCGAGCTGTGCACTGGCCACATGTAAAATACTGTTACCCGCAGTGGTTTTGCGGTGTATTTTAGTTTCCAGTCGTCCATTTGCTATATACAGTTCAGTATCCAAAAATTTTACTGAATTCTGACTGAGTGAGGCAGTGAATTTTAAACTGAGTTAATTTTGATTGATATCATGGATGAATCCTATAGCATCCTCTTTGCTGCCTCTCCACACTATAAGCAAATCATCGATAAATCGATACCATCCTGCTACATTGTTCAAATATGCCTGCTCATGTGTGGTTTTGAGGACCAGCTCCTCCCAAGCTCCCATGAATAAACATGCGAAGCTTGGGGAGAAGCAGGCCCCCATTGCCACCCCTTGTAATTGGCGATACAGTAACTTGTTGTACATTAAAATGTTATTACTTAGACAAAATTCCAACATCCATATTAACATTGCACTGTGCTCTTTAAATAGGGGTCCACGTCTTGATAAATAGTGTTTTACTGCTGACAACCATCACTATGTGCAATGCTGGTGTAAAGGGCTGTGACGTCCAGTGCAATCAGCTAATCCCCTTCCACCCAATCAATATGTCTGATCTTTTGTAAAAAATCACCAGTGTCTTGTACATAAGACTCAAGTTTTTGTACATATCCTTGAAGAATATAGTCTATGTATACAGACGTATGCTCCAACAAGCTGTTCCTGGCAGAGATGATAGGTCTGCCAGGGGGATGCGTCAGATTTTTATGTACTTTAGGGATAAAATACATTATGGGTGTCACTGGGTTGTCGTTTCTTAAGTATTTATATTCCGACTCGCTGATCAATTTAGTGGATTTCCATCTTACCAGTTGTTGATGGTATTCTTTCTTGACTGTATTCAGAACCTGGACGTTTATACGTTCGTAGCAGTTCCTGTCGTTCAGCTGTGAATACGCCTCTTTATCATAGTCAGCTCTAGTCATCAAGACAATGTTCCCACCCTTGTCACTTCCTCGAATTATAATGTCTTTTTCTTTGGTTAATCAAGTTGTAAGGGCTGTGTATCGTTGTGATAGAGCATCATGTTTCTTTTTAGTGTTGGAAACCTTTCTTTGTAAATCCTTTAATTGTGTAACAACATTCTCATGGAAGATGTCGATGGCATCTCTTGGTAGCACAGGGGTAAATGTTGAAGGGGGTCTGAATGGTTTTTTTTGTGAAATCCTGTTCCCCACTGTATCTATTTTTCCCATGTCATCTGTGGCTGGTAGAGAATTCTCATATCCGGCACCATCAGTTTCCCAAAGCTCAGTAATAGCCTCCATGTCTTGAGATGCACTGCTCGACATCTCCTCATTGCCACTTTGTAGCAGTGTAGATTCTTTAGCTTTTGCTTTCAGTGTGTATAATTTCCGTAGCTTGAGTTTTCTTACTGCTTTATATAGATCGCATCTTACTGTAGGATAATTAAAATTACACATAGGTGCAAATGTTAAACCCAAATTAAGTATTTCCTCTTCCTTCGATGTTAAAATAACAGAGGCTAAATTTACTATTGTTTGATTTTTGACACCGCTTATTCCTGTTGGTTGGCAGCTCCCTGCCCTCCACCCCTCTTTCTTCTCTGGTAATTTCTTTTTGGACGCCCTGCACCTTTTGCGTCTCCTGTAGTTTGCCCACTGTTTGCGTAATTTTGTCGTGTCCGGGGCCTTAAGGCTGAAAGTCTTTCCTGGCACAAAAAACTGATCTCTTGTCCCAGCTATGGTTTTGGGTTTCCACCGGCTTGTGCTTGTTTCCGGCGTTGTGAATCAGATTCAGTGTCTACATCAGAGCTGATGGCGGAATTGCTTGAGTCAATTTGTTCTTGATTTTGTCTATTGGGTTTGGGTTTAGATTGAGGTTTGGCCATACCAGTGCGAATAGCATCATAATTCCTGGAGAACGTGAAGATCTGACCCAATTCGTAATCACTACGATCACGCTGGAATTTGTATGTCTTTCTCTCTATCATTTTGGCTTCCTCCTTCTTCAAACGTTCATTCATTGCTTTCATTAGTTTGGCTCTCTCCTCGTCTTCCCCCATAGTTTCCAATTGCTCTTGAATGGTAGCTATTTCCGTAAGTAGTTTTGCACAATCTATGTCAGCATATTTAATGAGTATCTGGACTTGTCGACGCGATGCCTCCAGATTACACTCCGCCCATTCCCTCATTAGATCAGGGTTGGGGTCCTCGTAGGTGGGGGCAGTCAAAATTCGTAGACGACGTGGGATCCGATTTACTTCAATATATCACTGAAGCGATTTTGATTCCCACCACTTGGACTGTTATATATATATATCTACATTCACTGAAAAAAACATACGTTTCAGGCGGACATTTCACTCGTACAAAACCAGAGAAATTCCCCCATTATAGTTAGTTCAGCTAACTATAACTCGCGCCCCAGCAATCCACTGCTGATGACGTCACATATTACATCACTCATGACACAGTCAGTGACATCACTGATGACATCACTGATGACATCTCAAATGACATCACTGATGACATCATCCAGTGACTGTGTGTTTCTGTAAAGTTTAAATATGTTTAATATATATAGGGAAAGGCGTATTGAAGAATGAGTGGGTGTATAAGTGTCTGAATGGATGATTTAGTAGGTACGTGACTGACTCTATAAGTGAGTGATTAAACGTATCTTACTGAATGCATGGGTTAGTGACTAATCTGTGTGAATGTCTGTATCCATCTGTCTGTTGGTATGTAAGCTTCTGCATGGGTTTGTGAATAGCTACATCAGTGTCTATATGAGTTATTGATTGGTTGTCTGAGTATGTGTATGGGTGCCTGTGGGTGGGATGTGTCTGACTCTGTGCATAGATGTGTGAGTGGGTGATTCACTGGTTGCATGGTTTTAAGAGTGCATCTGTGGTGGACTGTTTGGGTGAGTGAGTGTGGGTATGGGTGTGTTAGTGAGTGAATGTATATCTCAGTGGTACATGTGTGAGTAACTACATATGTGAAAGGCAGTATATATATGTGTTAGAGTATATAAAAGGCTATAAGTGAGAATGTGTGATTGTGAGAGTGGCTGTATGGATGAGTGTGTGCTTGTATCAGTGATTGTATAAGAGCTTAAGAATGTGCTAGTATTTGTATGAGTATGCATGCTGGTGTGTGTATAACTGTATAGGTGAATAAATGGGAGGGTGATTAATTATTTGCATGACTGACTAGGTGTGTGAGTACCTCTATGGATGAGTGGCGGTGTGTGAGTGTCAATAAAGGTGTAAGAGTGCATATGATAGTCCTGTACTGGGTGACCGTAAGTATGAGTGACCGTAAGTATGAGTGGGTGGATGTGTGTGGAGACCTAAGAATCAGTGAGGGGGTATGTAGGTATTGGTGTTGGAGTTTCTATGGTTTTGAGAATGGCAGTCTGTAATTTAGAGTGGGTTTATCAAAAGTTATATTAGGGTGTGAGAAGATGCATGAAATTATCACATGGATGATGTAATCAGTGATGTCATTTGAGATGTCATCAATGATGTAATCAGTGATGTCACCGACCATGTCATGATTGATGAAAGATCTGACATTATCAGCAGTGCATTGCGGGGGCATGAGTTATAGTTAGCTGAACTAACTATAACAGGGGAATTTCTTTGGTTTTGTACGAGTGAAATGTCTAACTAACTATAACGCTCCTGAAACCTATTTTTTTTTCAGTGAATTTCTAAGGCTTTTTAAAAGCTAATTTCTAACTATAACGTGCCTGAAACCTATGTTTTTTTCAGGGAATTTCAAAGGTTTTTTAAATGTTAATATCCAACTATAACATGCCTGAAACCTATGGTTTTTTAAGTGAATTTCTACGTTTTTTTTAAATGCTAGTTTCTAACTATGCCTACAAAGGTAGGACATGTGACGAAAATATGCACAGAAAGAAGCTAAAGAAATGCAGAAAGAAGCAACAGAAGTCCACAAAGACGAAGAAAAGTGCAGGAAGAATCAAGACATGTGCAGAAAGAACCAACAGAGGAGCAAAGAGAGGTCTTGTTGCAAGATAATCCTGTGCCCAAAACTTTTTGAGACGGGTATTGGTGGTAACTGACTCTGACTAACCAGACACTTAGAATACAGTGAAAACACCTACATACACTAGGGAACACTATCCGTTGGGGTATCCATGTGATTAGCATGACCTCCTCTGCAAGGCCCTAGTACATAATAGGGCAAGGGAATTAAAACTACCTCTAAGTCAGAGGTGCAGAAATATGCTAATTTAACTAGTAGTCTTGTTTGCAGAGTGGTGGAGAAAGGGTGCTGGGAATTCAACGATCGCTCAGGAATTCCACTGTGTAGGACCTACAGGAGGTACCAGGAGGGATTCTTGGCCCCCAAACTCCCTCAGGACCAAATTGGACTTCATCCCCGTCCCGTAGTCTGCAACGAGGCACGTTTGCAGAGTGGTAGAGAAAGGGGGCCATGGCCTCCGAAGACGTCTTAGCAATCCCACTGTGTGGAACTTACTAGAGGTAACAAGAGGGGTAGTCGGCCCCCAAGGACATCCTTGGGGGCCAACTTATCAAACTATTACCTCCAGTCAGTCCCACACAGCAGCATAGGTAAGTACTCGTACCAGGCCACGCTCACTCTGCCCACCACTCTACAAAGGCACACCTGGCATGCTCTTGGATGAGGATTGAAGTCCCCTTCACTGCTGGGGGTCCATTAGGGGCCAAATAGCCTACCTTTTACCTCCAGTAAGCCTCACGCATTGTGATTGGAGAGAGGTAGACAAAGGCCATGCCCCCTTTCTTCACGACTCTGCAAACGTGCCCCCTGGCGCGATGTAAGTTGGGGGATTAAGTCCCCTTGAATTCTGAGGGTCCCTGGGACCCAACTATCCCACCAGGTACCTCCAGTAAGCGCCACAGAGCTGCGTTACAGAAAGGTGTAAAAAGGGGCATGGCCTGGACCACCAATCTGCACCGCAGCCCTGTGACACCAGGTCTAATTGGCCCCCAGGGACCCCCAGTATTGAAGGGGAATTAATTCCCCAACTTAAAACACACCACAGGGTGTGTTTGCACACATTTCACTTCAGGCCCCGCCCCCTTCCTTCACCACTGTGCAAATGCACCCCATGGAGCATTCTTAGTTGGGGGATTAAGTCCCCTTGAAACCTGAGGGTCCCTGGGATCCAACTAGCCCACCAGGTACCTCCAGTAAACGCCACAGAGCTGCATTGCAGAGAGGTGAAAAAGGGGCATGGCCTGGACCACCAATCTGCAACGCAGCCCTGTGGCACCAGGTTTAATTGGCCCCCAGGGACCCCCTGTATTGAAGGGGAATGAATTCCCCAATATAAAATGCACCACAGGGGGCGTTTGCAGAGTGTTGCTGGGAGGGGCGGGGTCTCTAGGATGATCGCTGTGTTTTAAAAAATATACATTTTTAGAAGTGGGGCTGTGTGGCCCACCTTAGTTTTCCTTTTTTGGGCCCTAGGAACCCCATCCCCCAGTGCATGGCCACATATTTTTTAGTTTTTTTTATGGAGGGCGCTGCATGGCCCTCTTCCTGAGGCCTCTATTGACCCAGCGGACCCCATCCCCCAGGGCCGGCCCTCTCCGCTGAGGACTGTGGGTGAGCCCCAATGCCCCCAGGGTCCTGCCGGCTCCCTGCGTCCTGCAGATGCCTGCATTGCTTTTCCACATGGGGAGCTGCTGACATGCAGCTCCCTGTGTGGAAAAGCAATTCTGCATTGCTTCATTGAAGCGAGAGCAGGTTTTACTGTTCTCGCTTCAATGAAGCAAAGCAGTTTGCAATGACAGGGAGGGTGCCGCTCGCCTCCCGCCCTGTGATTGCAAACATCTGTGTCCTGGGGGTAGGCACACTTCAGGAGCAGGCCCTGAGGGATGGCGGTCCCCAGGGCCATCAAAGGCTCCAGGAGGGGGGCCATGCGCCCCCCTGCCAACATGTGCAGAGCCGCGGGGAGATGGTGGTCCCTGGGGCTTGGGGGTCCATTACATACTTAGTGCCCCGGGGAGGTGACAAGCCCCCCACATAGGTTCTTTTGTTTTTTAAAAATGACAAGCCCCGGGGACCCCCACAAATATTTAAGAAAAGCCCCAGGGTTGGTAATCCCCTGGTTTCCCCTGGGTCCCCGCAATTACAATATGGCATGCCCCAGGACTTGGCCCACCCAGGGGCAAAATAATAACGAAGTGCGGTAGTCCGCACTTCGTTGTTTTATTTTCACAGCAGGATCCGTGGATCCTCTGCGACTTTTTCTGATTTAAAAAAATGCTTATTTTGGCCCTGGGGGTCCTTCTGTGACCCCCTAAGCAGTCCTATGGGGTCAGGGTGTTTCTACCGAGCCCCCTTTTCTTATTTTTGATGTTTGTTTTTCTGTATTCTTGTGACTGGGATGAGATGCCAGTGATGTCATGAGTGATGTCACTGACCATGTCATGGGTGATGTAATATGTGACGTCATCAGCAGTGCATTGTGGGCGCGCGAGTTATAGTTAGCTGAACTAACTATAACGGGTGAATTTCAATGAGTGAAATGTCCAGTTAACTATAACATGTGTCAAACCTACGGTTTTTTCAGTGAATTTCAAAGGTTTTGTAAATGCTACTTCCTAACTATAACATGTGTAAAATCTATGTTTTTTTGTGAATATATATATATATATACGATCCATCACCAACAGCCGCCGCCGAGAGTGAAGAGGCCAACACAGGAGTACGAGTGAGAACAGCCTTTATTCCATCCGCAGCAGGTAAGGATACATTGCACACCCGCTGTCAAGGCGAATGCATTTCGGCTTCTGATTAGCCTTCTTCAGCGCCACGAGTGTTTTGCGGTAAAACAGGTAGCGGCAAGTATATCTAACACAATGTCACGCCTCTCCTGATTTAACCAGCTTTGCTCCACCCCCTTCAGCCCAAATGGCAACGCAAATGTCTATTGGCAAATCACATCTTGTGTGGTGACTACCTTTCCCAGAGTGCAATCTGCTTTGTCTGCTTTGTCACTGGAAAACGTTGCGTGGAGATGACAAAGCGTTATTGTAATGCAATTGTTCCCCATAATGCTGCAGACGAACATGCTGTCCCCTCCGGTCTCCAACCGTCACAACCTGCCTGCTCCTGGTGTCCAATAGGCGGGGACAAGGCAGACATGCATGCCCAGCCCAGCGTAGAGCCAAATGACCCCAACACCGGCGTATATGCACCAGACAAGCTGGTGGACTCCGACATATCCCGGCACCCCGGGCAACTCCAAAACGCCACCGAAGCAGCAACCAGCAGAGTCAGAGCCAACTTTGTGCGACGGGGGCCCCTTAGCGCGGTACTGGACTCCGCGCTGTAACACACGATCCATCACCAACAGCCGCCGCGGAGAGTGAAGAGGCCAACACAGGAGAACGAGTGAGAACAGCCTTTATTCCATCCGCAGCAGGTAAGGATACATTGCACACCCGCTGTCAAGGCGAATGCATTTCGGCTTCTGATTAGCCTTCTTCAGCGCCACGAGTGTTTTGCGGTAAAACAGGTAGCGGCAAGTATATCTAATACAATGTCACGCCCCTCCTGATTTAACCAGCTTTGCTCCACCCCCTTCAGCCCAAATGGCAACGCAAATATATATATATAGACCACAAACCTTCACCACTTCCGTACCACGGCGAAATGAAGAATATATATAATTTGTTGGATGATCCGCTTGTGGATCAGAGATAAGGCGCACACAAGGAGGATATATTATTCAATATTTATTTCGCACGAAAAAAACACCCGGCAGACGCGTTTCGGCTACACGCCTTTGTCAATGTCAGTGGGATAATGTCTCAACTCATATTTATAAACAATAAAGTTTTCATTCCGTGAAAAAATGTGTTACTACATCCGTAATAAACATCAATGAGGAACAAGCTATTAGTTGCCTTTCCTGATGTAAGCGTGGCGGCCATTTTGTAGTTCATTGAGGGTTAGTTAATGTTCAATTGATGCTAGCATTGAATTCATTAAATCTGTTGCTATTTACAATCTTCACATCTTATAGTCAGTTAAATCACTTTAATACAATTGTATATATGAGTGCCAACATCCCAGTTATAAATGTCGATTCTTTCACCCCAATTTTTTAGAGACCTGGTTTAAATGTATGTAAAAAAAAAAAAAAATATATATATATATATATATATATATATATATATATATATATATATATATATATATATATATATATATATATATATATATATATATATATATTAATATATATTTATATATATTACCTAATGGCGGTCGCCGGTAGGTAGTTATAGGTAAGTCCATGTTTCTAATAAAAAAACATTTTTTCTTTTCCTAATAACTATGTTGCTGATTGACGAATCTTCGCAAAATTTTCCAAGCTAGCGGGGCGCTCCGGTAAGCTCCTATCTTGAAAGATTCAGGGTGATTTAGCAAGCAGGGTCTGAGAAAAAAGGTGGTACCAAAACGTGTTTTCCCCATGTCAATTTCCATAGGAAACTTCAGACACGGCTTTAGCTCAAACTGCTGACAGAATTACACCAAATTTGGCAAAAGGGTAGCCCTGGTTTCAGAAAGAAATCTTTTTCTTAAATGGTGTAAATCCGTTCAGGAGTTGCTGAGAAAATAGAATAATAAAATTTTCGACATATAGAGGCGGGATGAATCCGCGCACCCTCCCGACCACGAGCTGCATTGTAATTGGCTGTCAACACTCCAAACCCGGAAGTGTTGGCAGTCATCTTGTGCCTCGGTAGAACCTAGGCACCACAAAACAGAAAAAGAAAGCCGCAAAACAAGAAAAGGGGGCAGGGTAGAAACACCCTCACCCCTAGGCCTGCTCAGGGTTCCCACAAGGACACACAGGGCTAGAAAAAGCATTTGCTGGGTGCGCGGATCCAAACAAAAAATAAAAAAAATACAAAGCAAGGGCTTCCTCGCTTCATTATTTTTAACCATCGGGTGGGCCAGGTCCTGGGGGGATTTGGTAAATATAAAGCGGCAGCCCGTGGGGGCCCCCAGAGCCCCGGGGACCGCAAACTCCATGGGGCTTTGTTTTTTAAATAAAAAAAATGTGGGGGGGCTTGAGCCCCCCCAAATGCCACGGGGACCACCACCTCCCGGGGCACTAACTGTTAAAATGCAGGGGTCCATTTTGGACCCCTGAGCCCCAGGGACCACCACCTCCCCAGGGCTTTTCCAAAGTTGTGAGGGGGGCCCCCTCCTGGAGCCTTTGATGACCCTGGGGACCACCAACCCCCGGGGCAGCTCCTGCAGTGTCCCATGGTGCCCGCCCTGGGAAACTGCTGTTTGCTACGGTAGGGCGGAAGCATGTCTCCCGCCCTACCATAGCAAACTCTGGTTTGGATTTTGAAAGAGAGAGCAGGGAAACCTTCTCTCTCTTCCAAAATCCAAAGCAGAATTGCTTTTCCACACTGGGAACTGCATGTTAGCAGCTCCCCATGTGGAAAAGCAATGCCGGCTCCCGGAGGACGCGGGGAGCTGGTGGGACCGTGGGGGAATTGGGGCTCCCCCCATGGTCCCTATCTAAGTGCATAGGCCCGAGGGATGGGGTTCCCAGGGCAAATATAAATTATTGGTAGGAGCCAGGTTTTTTTCTCAAAATAAGGGGAGGCGCGGCCCCCTGGTGTGATTGAGAGGGATGAGCGACTCCCAGCATGGCCCCCTGGTGTGAACGCAAGGGGCGTATGACTCCCAGCGCAGCCCCCTGGTGTGAACGCGAGGGGTGTGTGACTCCTAGCCATGCTGGGTTATATGTTCGGATCTTGGGTGGCTTTAAAATGAGCGGTGACTCAAGCTTTGCACCATAACCCACTGTGGTTTTATTCTGGATGACTTTGGGTTGATGCAACGACAAGCTCACTGAAGTAATCCAAGGCACTACATTTAAAATCATGCCTCAGTAGTGGCCGTGCCCACTGGGCGTGGTGAGGAAGATTTAATGGTGCCGCAAATTGGCTTCCATCAACCCTCCTTCTGTGAAGCAGAGCTGTGTTTCCTCGCTGTTCGCCCCAATAAAGATTGTCGGCTACAGAACTTACCTGTTGTGGGCTTCCTCCTTCACAGGCAAACTTGCTGGTTGGATTGTTAGCGGCTGGCCTGAGCTGTGGAGGGGGCCCTGGTGCTGTGTCAGCGCTCCATATATCTATATCCTACTGGCGGTTGCCAGTAGGTAGTTATAGTTAGTTAGGACCAAGTTTCCATAGGAAAAGCATTTTTTTATTTGCTTATAACTTTTGTATCTTTTTTCAGATCAGCTCCTATGTTCAAATAATGGGGGTGATTCGTCAAGGGGAGGCTGAGAAAAAAGGGGGTCCCAAAATGTGTTTTCGTTATGCAATTTCCTTAGGAAACTTTAGACAAGACTGCAGGTCAAACTGCTGAACAGAATTACACCAAATCTGGCAGGGAGAAAGGCCTTTGTCCAGAAAGCATGCTTTTGTTTAAATGGTGTAAATCTGTTCAGTAGTTTTTGAGAAATATCAATATTTACAGATATCGATATTTGAGAATTCTGACATCCGATTGGCTAAGGCGTTACGAACACAAGATTGTGGCTCATTGGCTGGGAGGTGTTGAAACTAGGAAGTGTTGGCAGCCATTTTGTGACTTAATTGAAAGCAGTAGGGGAAAAATAGAGAAAAATTGTATGAGAGGGTATAGTAGGAACACTGTGTGTACGGTTCAGAGGCAGGGAGTTTGAATATTGCATAGGCCATAGAAATCATGTCCGCAGAACGGTGCACAGTATTGCGGCAAGGTTGCGTAGGCTCTGGAAATCCTGTCAGGAAAACAATGCTCCGTCTTGCGGCAAGCAGTGTGTAGGGTGCACTCACAGGTAGTGTGAATGTTGCGTAGGACGTGGAAAACACGTCCGCAAATCAAAGTTGCTTGGTATTGCGGCAATGTTAAGTAGGCTGTGGAAATCATATCGGGGAAACAAAAATGCACCGTATTGTGGCCTTCCTTTAATATAGTGCGCAGTAATGTTTACTGATAATCTGGTATTCACTTTTATTACAGGTAGTGTCACTTTGTTAGAGGAAATTTAATATTATGTGGGACGGCGTGTTCTGTCCCCGTGTGCGGAACAAATTTAACGTTTAATTGGCTGAGGTGTTCCAACAATGAGCTTAATGTTCATTGGCTGCAAACCATTGAAAGTAGAAGTGTTGCCAGCCATTCCCTCTCCCTCGGCGGAGTAGTAAGTACATCTGATTGCCTCACATGTTCCAATCAGGACCTTCCCAAGTTTAATGTTCATTGGCTGTGTAGCATTAAAAGTAGAAGTGTTGGCAGCCATTCCCTCCCCCTCTGCGGAACACCATGGACATTTTATTGGCTGAAGTGTTTCCAGTACAAGTTTGCTCCTTATTGGATGGGAACAGTTCACTCTTGTCAGCCATTTTGTGACGCACTTCAAAGGAGTATGGGAAAAAAAAGTAGTGGAGGGTAGGAACACTATTAAGTCTGTACAGTGGTCACCTGTGGTGGTGGACAGGGACTGTGAAGGTAAAACATGTTTTTTATATATTTTAAGGGCCATATATATATATATATATGTGCATGGGCCCTACAAATCACGGCAGGAAAATGACAGCATGCGTTGCAGTTTTCCTTTTATTAAGTTTGTGGGTGGGATACTTCTCAGAAGCACTATTTACTTATAATGTGGTGTTTACTTTTCCGACGGGAAGTGCTACATCTTTGGAGCAAATATGATATTATGGAGGAAGGAGTTGCAAAAACAAAGCGTGTTGTTGCGTTCTTCATTTAAATAACGTTCTGAGTAGGCTACTTCTCGGGAGCAATGTTTACTTATAATGTATATTTATAGTGCAGTGCTTACTTCTCTTGCAGGGAGTGCTACTTCCTTGCAGCAAATAATAGGTGTGGTTGCGCTGCAGAAATTTCCGTCCAGGTTTGAAACAGTTTATATTAAGCAATCACAAATATACTTTCTTAGGAAAGTGTAGCTCTTTATATCAAAGGGTTAACAAATAAAAACACAATTTATAAGATATCCCTTAAGTGTGGCCACACCCTATCTTTTTTCCCTGCAGGCTATATTTTCTTGCCTATAGTTTGTGAAAGTGTTGCCCCATATTCTTGTTAATATAAGAGGGCATCAGTTACTTTTAGATAAAGTAGAAAAGAAGTGCTACAACAAACACTCCCGCACTACATCATCTCAAGTCACAACAACAATAACAATTAAAAAACTGTTAAACACCAATATGGTCCTTTTACATATAAATGCAAGCTTCATCAAAACATTGAATGATGCACTATGTATACAACTACTATTTCATAAAACATTAGCAGTGTTACAAACTGTGAGGTAGTAAGTTATAAACGGAAATAACTATAGTTTATGTTGTTAATTTCTTGCACAGATAGATGTCTCACCCCTTTAAGCTACTATAAAGTCACAGTATTAATATATACACAGTGACTTAATAGTAATCCACAGGAGAACAAAAATAAGGACCACAACAAAAAAATCTAAATTTTTACAATTTCTATTATGTAGAACTATGGAAAGTGCTGTCGTAGTGCTTAGAGGTCGCTCCCTGCTCCGCTGACAGATTACGTACTCCTTTAAGAATATATAGGATAGTAGTATAATATATACTACTATTCCTATATGTTCCATAGGGAGAAGGAGAATAGGAACCACAACAAAGAAAAAGAGAAATACAAAAATATCATTCAGAAATGTAGGGTTTATCAAAGGCATTCAGTAAAAAAGTATCTATGCATACAATCCTTTTTTAAACTGCTATTTCGAAAAATATTCTCACTGTAAAAAATATCTGATCAAGTAAGTTATAAAGGTCATTAAGCTGTATTTTAGATTTGTCCTGGTGCCAACAGATCTTCAACTGCTCTTGTCTGAAAACGTGACACTGTAGTATAATATACACAGTGTCACTGATGCCAGACAAAAGAAAAAGGAAAATAAAGTCAAGAACACAAAACAAGATCAATGACGCAATGTTTTCTAGCAGTGACTCTGTTCGAAGCTTCTTTTCACTGGGACTTTGAAATCTTTCGACTGCACGCGGGTGGGTCAATAACGCCTCTGAGAGCATATATAGTGCAAATATTACAATAAACATACTCACACTATATGATCCCAGTGGGGAAACAGAATAAGAATTAAGAACCAGAAGCTGCTTAGGTTACATATAAATCTTTAGTCTTCGCGTTGATGGGTTACCAACACCTACGAGGTCTAGTATACTTTGATTATTACAATGTACATAGTCTCATTATATGACCTTAAAGGAGCCAGAAAAGGAACAGTGTTTCCTCTATTCTGTGTGTTTCTGAATACAAGCTGCTGACGTTACATATAAATGGCAAAAACAACCAATACCACTTTTTTCTAAATACAAATCTTTAAATATTCATAAATAGCTACGTATTATAAATATCTACTATGCTATATTCAAACAACTTACAACTCCGTAATATGTTTTGTTGTCGCAAATGAAGAATCTGATGTTAGAAAACAGAACCTAGATCACAGAATGGGCGGGCATAAAAAACTAGCTAAAACAAAACTAATCGATCAACGGGTGTGGTTTATATAATTTTAAGTTATTGAGTAGTTTATTGAAGGAACATGCGACTCCGCCCATTTAGATGTCATGTTTCACAGTTGAAACATGCTCACGTTTTCACTGTTTACCTTGTGCACGTGTTGCGAAAAGTGGCAAAATGTGAAGCGGTAAAGATTTCGATTTCGATCCTGACACGTATAGGCTGCCTAATATGTACATAAGTTGGAGAGCTTCAAAACTGTTACCCGGCAAATATTGTTATTTCCTTTCTCATGACTAAAAACATCTATTAATTGCCGTAATTCTAAATAGAAGACATATAAAAAATATAATATTTCTCATCACTATGGTTTTAACTTAAAAAAAATGCCAGCATTTGTAAAGCGAACAGCTACATCCAGAGAGGTGTCTCGGCGCTCAGGGTGTCTGAAAGATTAAGCAAGGTATTGCCCAGAGTGACGTAGTGGTTGGCTAACATGCCACCGGGAATCAAACTGTGAACTCTGTTGTTCGAAGTCAGGTATCATAGCTGCTGCGTCACCCATTTTTTCACACTTATATGTTAATTAGTGCTAATTAAGTTTTAATCATTGTTAAATTATAACTTATAACAGACTACTGTTACAGTTAGTTTTTCACTACAAAAAGTATGCACGTCTTTTTAAAATTTACTTAAAAACAATAGAGGTTTCAGGGACATTGTAGTTGAAAATTAGCATTTATAAAGCCTTTGAAATTCACTGAAAAAACCATAGGTATTAAGAAAGTTATATTTAGAAATTAGATTTAAAAAAACCATTCAATATTATCTAAAATGCAATAGGTTTCAGAGACATTATAGTTAATTGGACATTTCACTGATATAAAACCAGAGAGAGTCGCCCGTTATAGTTAGTGGAGCTAATTATAACTAACGCCCATGCAATGCACTGCTAATGACGTCACATATTACATCACTCATGACATGCTCAGTGACATCACTCATGACATCACTGATAACGTCTCAAATGACATTACTGATTACATCATTCACGTGATCATCTGAAGCAGTTCTTCAAAACCAAATAACACCTTTCATACACCCACTCACAAGTACAACTGCCTATATACTGTGTTTAACAATTAGTGACATAATCACATCCATGGACTCACTGTCACAATCACATGCTGTCACATATACTCACTTATATACTCTAATTCTATAAAATAAGGCCCTTTAAATTTGTAATTACTTACACATATATCAGTAACACATTATTGCATTTACCAACAAAGCTGTACATACCTTCAGTCACCGATGCAGTCCTTAGCTCAAACGCTCATAAATGCGTACATGCACAGATTTCTTCAGTCACATATCAATGCAAACAGTCACACACCCAGCCATGCATACAGACACTTTAGCACATAAACTGGTTCTAACGCAACAAACCACTCTTGAATATACATTAGCATATAAACATAAAACATCCTTTAACTTTTTAGAAACACACAGTCTGTGGATGATGTCATCAGTGATGTCATGTGCAATGTTATCAATGGTAACATCAGTGATGCCACTGAGCATTTTATCAGTGATGTAATATGTGACGTCAACATCAGTGCAAATAACAATACAAATGACAAATAGCAAAATAGTAGTTCCATATTAAAAAAAACATTTGCCATTCACTAAAAAAACCATAGGTTTCAGGCACGTTTTAGTTAGAAATAAGCATTTAAAAAACCCTAGAAATTCACTGAAAAAAACATGGAACATTAAGAAATTCTGCACCATTTCTAATTCTCATATAAACAGCAGAACAAGGCAAAGAATACAAGACATGCATGCAAACGATTGTAGATGGAACCATTTTATTGTGACCTACAGTAATAAATGGTATAATAAAATTAGAGATTTAGAACAAAAGCAAGATAGCGTGCATTAAATGTGTACCTAAGAGAAGTTATGCTCTCACGAATAAGAAAAACATGTTTTTTAAGTGGCTAGAAGGCAGTATTATAAAATTATGAGTCTAAGCAAACACGTTTTCAAGAAAAGTCAAAGCTGTTATTCTCATCTGCTTTTGAGCAATCCTTAAATATTATATAAACTGCGAGCTCTGAATTACAGATTGTTCTTTGTTGAAGTCAGGCTATATTTACGTGCCAGTCAGGTATGTTCCTAGCCGATAAGAAATTCCCCTAAATCCCTTCAGTAAAATGTCTAATGTAGATAACAACATGCTTTATTTTATGTTTCTGCCTCAGACAGTCTTTGAAAAGGGAACAATCTAAGGTTGTCAAAATTAGAATTTAAGCAATAGAAAAATCAATGGAAAAGTGCTGGCTGTAATGTAAAAATGCAGTTATAAGCTATGCCATCTAGAGGTTTATGCAGAAATAGAATATACATTTGCCTATGTCAGGAATGAGGAATTGCTGTCTTAGTGGTAGTGTAAGTTGACGTAAGCTGTATTCGTGTTGATGTTTCTGAACCAGTTCCTTTTCTATAACACTCTAAATATCATATTTTGCTTTAGAAAAATGCCACAGGCCTCAGCAACCACAACTCGTGTGCATCAGCTGTTTTTTCCGTCTTAAACATCACTTTCGGTTGATATTTACTAGCTAGCATTAAGAACCTGACATTCTAGGATATTCGTAAATCTCCTTCCACATTTGTATTATCCTGCCTCAGTGCAGTAGAGTTTTTAATACACAGAAGTAACAAACATTTTCAAGATTGCTCCTTGAAACCAGCAAAAGTACTGTCTTTAAAAGTTCGTTATTTCAGAATTACAGTCACACAAAGGGTTTCTCTGTGTGTGGATTTGCTTAGTCAATAATAGTGGATAATGAAATTGGATTTCCGGGACTACACTTGTTTTCTTTTTTTTCTCCAATGGCTAAATATTTCTGCTCCTTCTTCTATATCTAACAAATGTTAATGTCTAAGCAGGTAGTATTTAAAGACATTTTTTTATTAGCACGAGTTGCAACGCGAAGGAAACAGTGGAGACATAAATCGTTATTGCAATGCATGCCAAAAGCATTTTGCACTTAGAAAAAACACAGTTAGGAAAGAAAAGTAATATATTACATTCAATGTACATGTAACCTGTACAAACGTGTGCACACGTGTGCTTGGGATAAAGTGTGAACGGTACAAGGTGACATGTGAAATAGCAATGGGACGGCGCAAAAGTAAACACACGATCAATATTTACAAAGAAACGTTTTTGTCCTTCATAGTTATTAACAAAAATTAGGAGGAGGTCAATTATTTGGTGAACCACAGAACAAGTAATTGCGCTGTGGGAGTCGACAACGTTTCGACCTGTTGTAAGTTCAGCTCATCTTCAGGACCAGATTACAGAATTGTAAGTGTGCAGCGTGATAGTAAAAGGGTAAGTCCAGTGGAGGCAGCTAGGTAAGTACCCTAGGGCGGAGTACTAAGGGAGGCACGAGGTATGTGGTAGTGGCCGAGGGGAATTGAAGTGTATCGAATAGCACTTATTCCTGGTGGACTGATGTTGGTTACAAGAAGCCCGGCAATAGTAGGGTGTCCTGCATCAGGGTGATGACATGTGGCGTGGGAAAAAGAAGAAGGCATCCGATGATGCTAAGGGAAGGCCAGCACGGACGGCAAGATCATTCAAGGAAGTTGCATACTGCAGTGTAAGCACCAATTTTGGGGGCTGTTTGCAGAGCTCAAACCTAGCGAGTGAACAGCACAGCTGCGAGCAAAGGCGTGACCTCTGCTGTACTTAGGATTCTTGGCAGAATTAGAATATTCATGTTTGATGATTTATATGGTGTGGAAATGTAGTGGTAGTTAAAGACGAAGGTATTCTGTGTTGCTCTGAATTGGAGGAGGAGGGCTGCCTTCTGCTTTTTGGTGTTTTTTTCCCTCTTTTACTTCTGTGCTATGTAGTCACGTGGTGTTTCCAATGGACTAAGATAAGACGCATCTGAGCTTGACGGTCATGCAGACTTGGACGAGGATCCAGTTTGGATACTTTATGGTTGGGTTGTTATGGTCGAACTTCTGTAGTACTTTGAATCACGTGCTACAGCATTCAGCATCCCTTTTCGGGTGCCCAACGTCCAATCTGTGAGACAACAGTATACTGCATTGCCTCCATTCAGGTGCGAGATAACTAAGGCTTGACAGAAAAATGCTGAAATACGTCATTCCCGTGCTCTTGACAGTCCGATTTTAACAGGGGTGTGAAGAGGATGTGAAAAAAAGTGCGTGAAAATCCATAAACACTGGGCCTTATTTATGAGGCCTAGCAACAGTTTTGCGCTTCCTTTGCGTCACTTTTTGTGACACTTCGGCGGCTTAAAACATGCTTTCTGTTGCACGCTATTTACAAAGTGACTCATTTAAGCAGATGCCTCACTTTATAGAGCAGATGCCTCCCTGCTCTACATTATACCTGCGTCAGGTATAATGTATGCAGGGTGAGCGTTCCCACTAAATAAGCCTCGTAGAAGTGACGCAGTGAGATCTACCTTGCTGGAGTCCTGTTACTTTTGTGACACACTCCAGCAATGCGTCACTTTTGCGCCATACAGATATATCAGTAATACTGACATATCTGTAACTCCTTGCGACATGAAGCAGCATACAGTAAATATGATGCATCAATCATGTCGCAAGGAGGGCGCACTGAGAAGTGATGCATCGCTGCTTTCACACAGCAATTCGTCACTTCTCATAAATGAGGCCCGCTATCTTTTGTGAGGGATGCAAGATTTTAGGGGCTTACCCACTCTGAAATGCCAACTTCCCATTCCTGCCATAGAATATAAACATGTGCCTTATAACAATATTTTATGGCAATATTATGCTGAGGGCAGTGGAATAGTGAAGCCCCCGCTTTGGCAGCCAAAGTGGGGATTGTCCCTGGGCCCAAATCCTGTAGAAACCTCACTCTAAAACGCTTATTAGTCTAATTTTTGGATTCTGCAGACAGAAGTTCATAATAATGCATTAATTTGAGACAAGAGGGCCAAGCGCTGCTAAGTGAGTAAACTTTATTTGAGGGAAACTGAAAAAGAAATGATGGCAAATGGAGAGTAGCTAGAAAGATAAGACAACAAAAATGAGATGAGAAGAGAAAGGAAAATTGGGAGCTGGAACTGGAAAGTATACAGAGGAAATGGAAGAAAGGCATGGTGAAAGTAAAAAAATGCACAAGAAAGGAATGAAACATTAAAAAAGCAAGGGTGAAAGGATAGGCAAAAGGAAGGCAGGGAAGGTAAATGGCCAAAGGCAGGAAGACAATCAGACGGCTGGATACATGTATGATGTATGGCTCTACGGAAGAAATGATGTACGGAATGATGGATTGATCGGTGGCTCAATGAATGGATGGATGGATGAATCTACACAATGACCATTGGAAGGATGGAATGGTGGCAATATGCATGAATGGTTTAGAGGATGGACAGAATACTCAGCAAATGGATGGAATGGTGAAAGGATGGAAGAAGTGTGCACAGACAGAAAAGTGAATGCATGCAAGAATTGAGGTGAATGAAGGATGAATGTATTGATGGGTCGAATTAAGTTTGAATAAAACAATTATAGGAAGGGTTGGATTTACTTGCTTCGATCTCTCTGTGTCTTTTGATGTTTATTTCTAAGTGTGGTACATTTAAATTTTGTGGCTAATCCCTTGGCTGAGAGTAAATTGATTTAGGAGCACACGTTACCTTTTGCTAATACTTCGAATCTGTGAATTCAAGTTGAACTCAGCACATAAAGGTTTTTTTTTAAACTGATCATGTTGTAGAATAAGTGTTAAAGGCCTCATTTATAGCATTTTGGCGGAGGGCAGTGCAGCAAGGCACCTTGCTGCGCTGGCTTACGCCAACGTGAAAGGGCAGGACTTCACGTTATATAAGCAGTATGGTGTGTTCCTGTCCTTTCTGCCTGTGCTAGGGCCATTTTGAGAGCCTACCGCCAACGTAGGCCCCTTGCACCATGTTTCAAGGATGCCTCTTTGCAGGCAGGATTTGTTTGTGCGGGAAGAGGCACCTCCAGCATAAAAACAATCCTATGAGGCATTTTCCTCTTTCCATGTGTGCTGCGGAATGGAAAAAATAAGGAAAATGAAACCCCAGGAGACACACAGATTTGATGCTTTCACAGGTTTACACCACTTTGTATACTGGGGTAGCGTCAAATTTCATGTGTGCTCCGTGGGAAAAACCACTGCAACGTCCAAGGAACGCCTCCTGGGCACAGACACAGTTATTTGCTCTTGTTACTAATGATTTAAGAGGTCACTCAAAGCCACACAGGGTGGCTTTGCATGGCTTCTTAAACCTTTATGGGTGCCCTCGTCACATATGTACCACTTAAGGTGGTGCAGAAGTGACACAGGGCTCTCATAAATAAACCACCTATATGTATTAACATTTATTTTCCCTGATAAGTCATTTAATGCATCTTTCAATATGCAGAATGTTATCCTTAATAGAGCAAGTGGTCTCTCTCAGACCTTAAGAATCTCTAGTACCTTAGGTGAACTTTGCTGCTCCATGCATATTTATATAATGCACTTCAGAATTTCATTGCTTCCTGGATTTTGAATGAGGTGATAGGACTTTGAAATAAGAATGAATCTTATCATCACCAAATCGCTGTTTGATACATTGGATTGGATCTTGAAATTTGTATGCATTCCCCAAACAATATATCAAGTGTGTCTGCCAGAATGGAATTAAATAAAGAAGCTGCCTGCAGTGTGCAGAGTAGTCCATGGGTCTGCCTGACATGACCCAAGCACTGGGACTGATTCTCTCAATATTTGGGGGTCGGGGATGTTGCTGTAGAGGAAAGATTTTGTTATAGTGTGATTTGACCTTGCTGTCACCAACAGCACCTTCTGAAGAAAAATATGGATGGATTAACTAATATTTTGGGTTGTGTGTGCACTACTTTTT
Source organism: Lissotriton helveticus (assembly GCF_964261635.1). NCBI lineage: Eukaryota > Metazoa > Chordata > Amphibia > Caudata > Salamandridae > Lissotriton > Lissotriton helveticus. The sequence goes on along the minus strand of NC_136069.1, from coordinate 1,373,610,870 downwards.
TGGTGCGGTCACAACGCAAAATGTAAGTAGTGGTTTACAAGTACAACCAAGGGCTGATTTTCGACTCCTTGCATGGCTTTGTAAAACAAAAGTACACAAGGCAGCTCTTAGCACTGCCTTGCATGACTTGGAGTTGGGGATTTTATGGGTGGAGCACGGGCCCTTCAATACTTTGACATATATATTTTAACGCAATCCCATATCTACAAAGGTCAGTAAACCTTATATTGTCTCAAAATGGTGCGCCTCCCAGATCCAGGTGTGGCGAGGTGTTTATTATTTCATTTTTTCTTCCTTTTTCTATGTGTGATGCATTCCACATCAGACATAAAAAAAGGGAAAATCCCTTAAAGGATTGTTTATGTGTAGGACAATATCCCTCACTGCACAAAAACTATCCAGCTTGTAACCCAAACACCCTTGCAACAAGGCGCAAGGTTGCTTTCTTTGTAGCTAGGCAGCCTCATTTGCGCCAGAAAAAGGAGGGAGCAGAAGTGCCCTGAATATCATTATTAGATATGGAACATTTCTACTATCTGTGTTTCACAAAACACAGTGCATCAACTTTGCTTGCTGCCCTGCGCTGCATGAAACCTTAGTAAATCTGCCCTGTAGTTCATGTGCCACATTTTACTGACCTCCATAATTTCCAGCCAACCACATTGCAAATGTGTGCTTTGTGGGTAAGATAATGATCCTGTGCTTAGTGTAGCCTGACTTTATGAAAAGATGGGGCAGCATGTCTCCCTGTCAAAGAACCACACCTATATGCTAAAAGACTGGACAATGGGTATTATTAGGTTAGTCTTACATCAAAAAAGCGAGGTTCTAGAGCAGACGTCTTCAAACTGTGGGGCGTGACCCCCAGGGGAGCCGTGGAGCCCTGGGAAGGGGGTCACCTATTCCCCAGCCTCACTTTGCCTAATTTAAAAAACCGCTCCCGCCTCCCCGCAGACCCTCCCTACCGGCTCCCTTCTTATGACGCCCCCGGAGCGAACGCGCAGCGGACGCGCGCAGCGGGAGCACCGATTGAGCGCCGAAGGTGCGCCAAAGGTAAGCCCGTCTGCGCCCGTCTGCGCCTGGACCGCGCCCAGTGCCAGGACCCCTGGCCCCCACCGACGGAAGCCGACCCGCCGGACCTACGACGCCACCGAACTCAACGCACTCAACACCGGCCGAACCCCGGGCTGCTACCGAGCCACACCGAGACGCACCCACGGATCCTTCAGCTGCCACTCCTGTAAGTTCACCTGCAACCGGACCCACGCCACACCAGCACCCACCAAGCCGAACACCAGCACCACCCACCTGAAGTGCATCCTGCTCAACACTCGCTCCGTCCACAGACACGCCGTCGAGCTCTGGAACCTGCTCGACACCACAGCCCCTGACGTCGCCTTCCTCACGGAAACCTGGATGAACGACTCCTCAGCGCCCGACATCGCCATCGCCATCCCAGAGGGTTACAAGATCACCCGAAGAGACCGAGACAACCAGACTGGAGGAGGCCTCGCCATCATCTACAGGGACACCATCCGCATCAAGACCAACACCGACGACACCCTGACAACCGCCGAACACCTGCACTTCCAGATCCACACGGACCCCAAAACCACCCTCAGAGGCACCCTGATCTACCGACCCCCGGGACCACGCACACAATTCAGCGAGGACATCGCCGACTTCATCAGCCCGCACGCCCTCCCCTCCACCGACTACATCCTCCTGGGGGACATCAACTTCCACCTGGAGAACAACAACGACCGCAACACCATCACCCTGCTCGACAACCTCGCCAACCTCGGTCTCAAGCAGCTGGTGTCCACCCCCACCCACCTCGCCGGACACACACTCAACGCCGTCTTCTCATCCAGCAAAGACATCACCTTCAGCCACACCACCGGACTCCACTGGACGGACCACAGCTGCGTCCACTTCACCTTCAGAAGAACGACGATCCACCACCACCAGCAACAGGTTGCTCGAAGAAGCTGGAACAAGATCACAGCCGACCAGCTCGCCGCTTCCCTGAGCCAGCACCCTCCCGCCAGCTCAGCGAACACCAGCCAGGCCGCCGACAACCTCACGAAGTGGATCAGCAACAGCGCGGACGAACTCGCCCCACTGAGGACCCTGCCCAACAGACCCGGAAGCAAGAAGGCCCCATGGTTCACCGACGAACTCATGAGCTCCAAGAAGAACTGCCGAGCCCTCGAGAAAGACTGGAGAAGGGAACCAACTCCGGACAACATGACCACCCTCAAGCTTGCCACCCGGAAGCACCACCAACTGATCCGCGACACCAAGAAAACTGCATTCAAGGACCGGCTGGACAACAACGCACACAACTGCAAGGAACTCTTCAACATCGTGAAAGAGCTCTCCAACCCCAACGCCGGAAACAACGACATCACCCCTTCGCAAGACCTCTGCAATTCCCTCACCTCCTACTTCCACAACAAGATCGCGGACATACACAATAGCTTCAGCACTCATCCGACGCACGCCACGACCGAACCACCGCCCCCCACCACCACCCTCCGCGCCTGGACTCCGATCAGCACCGAAGACACCGTCCGCATGATGAACTCCATCCACTCCGGATCTCCAACCGACCCCTGCCCTCACCACGTCTTCAACAAGGCCGACGCTGTCATCGCACCCCACCTGCGGGACATCATCAACACCTCCTTCGACACCGCCACCTTCCCGGAGAGCTGGAAGCACGCCGAACTCAGCGCCCTACTCAAGAAACATACAGCGGACCCCACCGAACTCAAGAATTACCGCCCCATCTCGCTCCTCCCGTTTCCAGCCAAAGTCATCGAGAAGATCGTCAACAAACAGCTGGCCACCTTCCTCGAGACGAATGGATCCCTCGACCCCTCACAGTCTGGCTTCCGAGCTAACCACAGCACCGAGACCGCCCTCATCGCTGCCACTGATGACATCCGAGCCCTGATGGACAACGGAGAAACAGCGGCCCTCATCCTCCTAGACCTCTCCGCGGCTTTCGACACTGTCTGCCACAGCACCCTAGTGCAGCGCCTCAGCAACGTCGGAATCCATGAGAAGGCACTGGAATGGATCATCTCCTTCCTCGACGGAAGAACACAGAGAGTCCGTCTACCACCGTACAAGTCAGAGGCCACCGGAGTCATCTGCGGCGTCCCTCAAGGATCCTCGCTGAGCCCCACCCTCTTCAACGTCTACATGAGCCCCCTCGCGGCCATCGCACGCCAACACAACCTCAACATCATCTCCTACGCCGACGACACCCAGCTGATCTCTCCCTCACCAACGACCCCGCCACTGCCAGAGCCAACCTTCACGAAGGGATGAAAGCCATAGCCGAGTGGATGACAACCAGCCGCCTGAAACTGAACTCAGACAAGACGGAAGTCCTCATCCTGGGCTCCTCGCCCTCCGCCTGGGACGACTCCTGGTGGCCCCCCGCCCTGGGCACCGCACCCAAACCGACAGACCACGCACGCAACCTGGGCTTCATCCTGGACTCCTCCCTCTCCATGACCAGACAAGTCAACGCCGTCTCCTCGTCCTGTTTCAACATCCTGCGCATGCTACGTAAGATCTTCCGGTGGATCCCCACCGAGACCAGGAAGACGGTCACCCAGGCCCTCGTCACCAGCCGTCTGGACTACGGCAACGCCCTCTACGCCGGAACCACCGCCAAGCTCCAGAAGAGACTCCAGCGTATCCAGAACGCCTCGGCGAGACTCATCCTCGATGTCCCCAGACGAAGCCACATCTCCAGACACCTGAGAGACCTGCACTGGCTCCCGATCAACAAAAGAATCACCTTCCGGCTCCTCACCCACGCACACAAAGCCCTACACAACCAAGGCCCAGGATACCTCAACAGCCGCCTCAACTTCTACGCTCCCAAACGCCACCTCCGATCGACCAATCACGCCCTCGCCGCCGTCCCCCGCATCCGAAGAGCGACAACAGGAGGAAGGTCCTTCTCCTACCTGGCCGCCAAGACCTGGAACTCCCTTCCGACCCACCTCCGCCTGACCCAGGACCACCTCGCCTTCAGGAAGAAGCTCAAGACTGGCAGTTCGAGCAGTAGCAGCTCCCCCACCCCCCCCCCCCCTAGCGCCTTGAGACCCTCCGGGTGAGTAGTGCGCTCTATAAATATCTTTGATTGATTGATTGATTGGTTTTTGAAACGGAGAGCGGTCATGGGACAGCTAATTTCGATCGTTTGAAATGCTTCAGCTGAGTCTCCTGTTCCGTGAAACGCTTTTGTGTCAGGGTGCCGGGCCACCTAAAAGAAATACAAATATGCCCCATTAGTTAATCTGGAACTGTAAAGGGTACTTGAGACCGGTGAATCACTCCAACCTTTGTGATGACAAAGAGTTCTATTTTGAGTGGTAGTCAGGGCTTGACTGGCTACCGGGCAGTTGTGTGTCCTGCCGAGCAGGGGGATGATTTCTCTGTGGTGTAGGCTTATTTCGTTGATGGGGATGTGCGTGTGCTTTGAAATAAAAAAAGCAAAACGAATTTTGTTTTGCACACACAGGTCCCCATCAACGAAATCATCCCCCTGCTCGGCAGGACACGCAACTGCCCGGTAGCCAGTCCGGCCCTGGTGGTAGTGCAAAGAGTTAACAACTGGGCTGTGAAGTGTTTGCTTTTAATCATAACTGTACTTTCACAGCCCTTAGTAAGGAGGTGTTGAAGGGACAGTTATTTAAAAAAGAAATTACATAAATATTCCTTTCAACATGTTAATTTTATCGCACACAATAGGTCATTAAAGAAAAGCTAAAATGCATTTGTATGTGTTTTGCACATTCTGAGCCATGGCATTTTTAATCAGCCTTGGAATAAAATGCTTCTAATATCTGCCCTCTGACAAATTACTGAATGCTTTTTGGTGTGCCTAATCTTGCACTACTGATTTTCTTTTTTTTTAATGTCTGCAGGCATTCTGAAACGTTCCTATGAAAGAGCAAGAGATGGGCCCGATGTAGGTAATTTTTTTTTACCGGTTCATAAATACCGACTCATACCGAATCGGTATTTATGAACCGGAAACCCAAATGTAGGTAAACATCCGGTAAAAAATACCGATTCGGTATCAATCGGTATTCAAACTCGGTAAATACCGAATCGGTATTTCTCAATTCGGTAATATCCGAGTCGGTAACACCCATACAACCCAATGGCCCTCTTGTCCCATAGGAATGAATGGGAGACACCGAATCGGATTTTACCGAATCGGTATTTACCTAATCGGTAAATACCGATTCGGTAAAATCCGATCTCGAAAATTCGAATACATGACATGTGAGCCTGTGCACCAATCAGGGACACCCACCACACCCCACAACTAAGCATCTGAGAGATCAACCAATCAGATGCAAGTACCATACCCCAGTACCTGGAGGTGGCCACACCCATGCAGGTGCAGAGCAACAGATCTTCAGAGAGAGCTGGAGGGGAGACAGAGGAGCAGGCTGCACTGAGACCAGCAGAGAAACAGCATGGAGTCCCAGGAGGCACAAAAGGATGGAGGGGACAGAAAGAGGAAGGTGAAATTCAGCCCAACAGAGCTCCAGGTGCTGGTGGAGGAGGTTGTGCAGCACTACAGCCAGCTGTTTGGGAGACAGTCTCTTCAAGTAGCTGAGTCTGTTAAGAGGAACACTTGGCTGGCAATCCAGAGCAAGGTCAATGCCCTAGGAGTGACCCATCGCGAAATCGACGACATGACGAAAAGGTGGTATGATCTGAGGATCACCATTAAAAAAAAACTAGCCACCCAGAGGAAGGAATCAGCAGCAACCGGTGGGGGGAAGAGCCGTGCCCCAAGCCTCACCGACCTGGAGCAGCTCGTGGAATCCACCATGGAGCCTGAGAGCAAACATGGGATCGGGGACGCTGATAGCTCAGCCAGAGCTGCAAGTAAGAAAGGTAAGATGCATGGACATGTACCCCACCCATTCCCAGGCCCCTTCCCCAATGTGGGTGAATCACTCACAATCCAGCACACATGACTGTAGTCCCCAGCAAAGCATCATGGTAGTCGTAGTCATAGGTACATACATCAAAGCTGCCAACACCAAACCCTACATGCCATGCCACACTCCCCATACACAAACAGTCTAGGCAAATGAAAATGTGTGTTAGGAATCTGTGTTTGGAAAACACACAGCTGATCAATGCCCATGTCTGTTCACAGGAGAGTCATCGCGCAGAGCAGCGCAGGGAGGGGAGTGTAGTGCCACAACAACTGCTGCGAGGGAGAAGGCCAAAGACACAGCTGGACCTAGCACTGTCCTTGAGGATACAACCACACCCCAGGCACCCACAGCAATGGAGCACGACACTACTGCACAGCCACTGTCGCCCCTGCTGTTCGAGACACAGACTCCGCCAGCACCTGCAGGAGCCACAACACCCAGCTCAGGGTCCCCAGGATTGTGAGGCCAAAGAGGCAGGACGTACCACCTTTAAGGATCCTGGAGAGCTCTGATGAGGAAGTGGTCGAGGCTCCCAGATCTACTACACCACCACTGGCTGGCCACGCTGGACAACTTGGGTCAATGGGATCTGGCCGTGCAAGTGAGCGTGTCCGTAGGGCACGAGAGCAGGATGAGGGGCAGAATGTGCAGGGGGTATTCGCTGGGCTTGAAGCCACAATGGTTAAAGTCCAGCGTGTGCAGGCCAAAGGCATCATGGCAGTGCACAGGCAGGTGCGCATCCTCAATACCAGGATGCCGGACATCGATCGGGGGATAGGTGCCATGGCAAAGGGAATGTAGGCCATGGGCAAAGGGATGGAGGCAATGGGCAAAGGAATGGAGTCCATGGTGGAGGGGATGAGGGACATGGGGGTGCACATGGGCACCCTCTGTGACAGGCTTGAAAGTGACCACCAAGAGAGGCGCAGGTATAGGCGCGAGGTCAGGCTGCTCAATCAGTCCATTAACCGGTTGGCAACCTCTACCACACTGCAGTGTCGCCGCTCTGTAAATATGCAGACTGACATTGTACATTGCTGCAGTGACTTGTCCCGGGGGATGGGGAGGGTGACCTCAGCAATGGAGGCAATGCTGACACAGCTGACAGCCACAGGTGGCAACATGGTTGTTGGGGACACTGAGGAGTCAACAAGCAGGAGTGGGTCCAGCACGCCTGTTCAGGACATTCGTAGGAGCAGCAGACTCCATGCTGATGACTCCGGCACCACTGCACCTGTAGACCCCCAGCCCCGTGGCTCGCAAAACATCATGCGTAAGCGCAAACATTGAGAGACATAATGAACACAGGACAGGTCACAGTGAAGTGAACTTTGGCCAACCATTGTGCAAAGTGCATTTAATTTGATATATGTTATTTTAGAAGGTGCAGTAGTGCATATTAAAGTGAGTGTTCATAAAAAGGACATGCCTGTGTGTCATCGCTCAATTAGAAGTATCTGTTGGTGATTTCAGCGCGTCGCAGTCGACCATCTGTTGCTGGTGCTGCTCCTGCTGCATTGTGATCTGCTTGTACTGTCCCATCATCAATGTCCTCATGATATGTTAATTCAATCTCTGTGCCCTCCTTGGTGGCAAGATTGTGCAGCATGGCGCAGGTCGCAATAATCTTGCAACAGATAATTGGCGTGTACTGACGTTCACCTCCACTCTTATGGAGGCACCTAAATCTACTTTTCAACAGGCCAAATGTACGTTCCACCACGCAATGTGTTGTTCTGTGTGCCACGTTATAACGCCTTTCACTCCTGGTGGATGGGTTCAGGTAGGGGGTGAGCACAAATGACCGCAGGGCATATGCACTGTCACCTGGGTGGGAAAGGATATTTTGATTAGTCACATACTCAGGTGTGCACCTTCTGCATGAACTATCAGGGTTTCTCACACATACTTACCCAGCAGATATCCATCACCAAAATCACCTGCCACAAGGCGTCTGTATATCCCACTGTTGGTGAATATGTAGGAGTCGTGGGTACTCCTAGGATATTTGGCTACAATGTCCGTTATCATGTTGCTAGCGTTGCAGATCACCTGCACATTGATTGAATGTGTGGACTTTCGGTTTCTGTATATGTGCTCAGTTTCTGCAGGTGGGCATAGTGGGATGTGCGTTCCATCGATACAGCCGATGATGTGCGGGAACTTTGCAAGTTGATAGAATTCGGTTTTTGTCCTTGCTAGTTCTGCAGGTGTCTCAGGGAACTCAATGTAGTGCTCCATCCTCTGCATCATGGTGTTTAGGAATTTTCTGAAGAAGTGAGACAGGCAGCTCTGGGACACTCCACCTACAGAGGCTATCACGTGCTGGTAGCTCCCAGAGGCAAGAAGGTGTAGGCAGCACAGCACCTGTACATGGGGTGGGATGGCGTGTGCTCTTGAAGTTGGGTGTTCCAGATATGGGTGGAGGTCCCTGATCAAGTCCAGGATGGTTCTGGGGTGGAGTCGGTACCTTTGCAGGATCTCTGCTTCAGTGAGTTGGAAGAGGGTGATCCTCTGCCTATATACCTGCTCCTCCCTTAGCCAGACCCTCTCTCCTGCTGCTTGTATCCGTAGCCGCCTTGCAATAACGAAGAAAGCCGCCATTGTGGGTGCACAGTTGCATTTTGGGACCTTCTTATATATCCTGTTGCTGGTTTCCACCTGCTTCCAATCCATGTTAAATACCGACTCTTAAATACCGAATTTCACGAAATTCGGTATTTCCTGACTTTGCTACATCTCAAATGGCCTTTTTTACCACTTCTTATTTCCCGACTCGGTAAATATGAATTCGGTATTTACCGATTCGGTAAATTACCATTTCTTATTTACCGATTCAGAGATTATGTATTCGGTAAATTCCGAATCGTGTAATACCGAGTCGGTGTTTTACCGACTGGTATTTACCGATTTGGTACGTTTTTGGTGACATACATCTCGATGCACTTATACCGGTCGGTAATGGCCGAAATTACCAATTTTCAGCCGTTACCGACCGGTATTTGGCTACCTACATCGGGCCCTTGGTGACATACATCTCGATGCACTTATACCGGTCGGTAATACCCAAAAAAAACGATGTTCGGCCGTTACCGACCGGTATTTGGCTACCTACATTGGGCCCTTGGCGTTTAAGTTGTGAAAAGGGTGGTGGTGTGACCATGTATTGTAGGAATAAAATAGCTTCTGATATATGGTAAAAACATGTTGCAAATCGTCTTAGAGATCTATGACTTTATGAGGAAACTGGGCCTTTGAAATCTGTATGGCGGGGGGATTTTATCTCTTTTATTTTAGAGCCATGCCACTAAACTAAAAATGTGATTTTTGATTGGCCCTCTAATTGTATGAAAACATGTTATATAAATATTTTTTTATCACTTTATAAAAAGATCAACTTTTTCCTGAATTATTGTTTTTGAAAATCAGAAAATAAACAAAAAATGTACTGCAACAAAAAGAAGCGACCAGCGGAAACCCATTGAAACATGTTTAGTGTTCCCAGGCTGCAGACTAAGAAATGGCAGTCATGTGGAACAGCTGTGGATATGCACCAAGTCCCGCCCCAGTGGGCGTGTGCCAGATATCCTTCTGGTACTTGCGGTTCCCTCAATAATAACACAGTTGGTGCTGCCCTGTCTCGCTGCTAAAACAATCTCAAAACCCCAGTGGTGCATATCCACAGCTGTTCCACATGACTGACGTTTCTAAAGTCTGCAGCCAGTGATCAAGGACACAAGATGTCTGAAACGCGTATGGCCAAGGAGTGAAGAAGGGAACTGTATACTTTGTCATCCTATTAAATGAAGGCAAGCAACTCTCCTGTGTGGGTGTCTTCTATGCAGGGCATACTTTGGATTTATATTAGTGGCCTGCCTGGTCGCGAAGACACCCCGCTGAATTAAACAAGCAGCCCTGAGGCGACGTAAAGAACGGGACGCCGAGAAGGACAGAGAGGCCAATTTTGCGGGACGTGAACGGCAAAGTGAGCAGCCTTTCCCCTCTTTTATCCACCCACTGGGGTTTTGAGATTGTTTTAGCAGCGAGACACGGCAGCACCCACTGTGTTATTATTGAGGGAACCGCAAGTACCAGAAGGCTATCTGGCACACGCCCACTGGGGCGGGACTTGGTGCATATCCACAGCTGTTCCACATGACTGCCGTTTCTTAGTCTGCAGCCAGTGATCAAGGACACAAGATATCTGAAACGCGTATGGCCAAGGAGTGAAGAAGGGAACTGTTTACTTTGTCATCCCATTAAATGAAGGCAAGCAACTCTCCTGTGTGGGTGTCTTCTATGGAGGGCATACTTTGGATTTATATTAGCGGCCTGCCTGGTCGCGAAGACACCCCGCTGAATTAAACAAGCAGCCCTGAGGCGACGTAAAGAACGGGACGCCGAGAAGGACAGAGAGGCCAATTTTGCGGGACGTGAACGGCAAAGTGAGCAGCCTTTCCCCTCTTTTATCCACCCACTGGGGTTTTGAGATTGTTTTAGCAGCGAGACAAGGCAGCACCCACTGTGTTAATATTGAGGGAACCGCAAGTACCAGAAGGCTATCTGGCACACGCCCACTGGGGCGGGACTTGGTGCATATCCACAGCTGTTCCACATGACTGCTGTTTCTTAGTCTGCAGCCAGTGATCAAGGACACCAGATGTCTGAAACGTGTATGACCAAGGAGTGAAGAAGGGAACTGTTTCCTTTGTCATCCCATTAAATGAAGGCAAGCAACTCTCCTGTGTGGGTGTCTTCTATGCAGGGCATACTTTGGATTTATATTAGCGGCCTGCCTGGTCGCGAAGACACCCCGCTGAATTAAACAAGCAGCCCTGAGGCGACGTAAAGAACGGGATGCCGAGAAGGACAGAGAGGCCAATTTTGCGGGACGTGAACGGCAAAGTGAGCAGCCTTTCCCCTCTTTTATCCACCCACTGGGGTTTTGAAGTTGTTTTAGCAGCGAGACACGGCATCACCCACTGTGTTATTATTGAGGGAACCGCAAGTACCAGAAGGCTATCTGGCACACGCCCACTGGAGCGGAACTTGGTGCATATCCACAGCTGTTCCACATGACTGCCGTTTCTTAGTCTGCAGCCAGTGATCAAGGACACAAGATGTCTGAAACGCGTATGTCCGAGGAGTGAAGAAGGGAACTGTTTACTTTGTCATCCCATTAAATGAAGGCAAGCAACTCTCCTGTGTGGGTGTCTTCTATGAAGGGCATAATTTGGATTTATATATATATTCACTGAAAAAACCATAGGTTATAGACCATATATAGTTAGGGATTAGCATTTAAAAAACCTTATTTTACTCACACAAAACCATTGAAATTCCATATATAGTTAGTTGTACTAACTATATATCACGCACCCGCAATCCACTGCTGATGATGTCACATATTACATCATTCATGACATGGTCAGTGACATCACTGATGACATCACTGATGACATCTCAAATGACATCACTGATGACATCACTGATGACATCTCAAATGACATCACTGATGACATCACTGATGACAACATCCAGTGACTGTATTTTTCTGTAAAGTTAAAATATGTCTTACATATTTATGAATGAGTCGATGTATAAGTGTCTGGACGAAGGATTTAGTAGGTGCATGACTGAATGTATGAGTGAGTGATTAAATGTGTCTCACTGAGTGCATGGGTTAGTGACTAAACTGTCTTAATTTGTGCATCATTATGTCTGTTGTTCTGTAAACTGCTGCATGTGTTGATCAGTAGCTATATGAGTAACTATATAGGTTATTGATTGGTTGCCCAAGCATTTGTATGGGAGACTGAGTGTGTGTGTGGGTGGCTGGGAAGTGTATGACTCTGTGCATAGATGTATGGGTTCAAAAGTGCATGTTGGAAACAGCTGTATGGGCGGTTGACTGTGTGCATGACTGTATTGGTGAGTGAATAGATATCTCAGTGCTACATGTCAAATTAAGTACATATGTAAAATACAGTACATGTGAGAGTTGACATATATAAATAACTGTGCATAAGAGCCAGTGAATGTGTGAGTGGCTGTATGGATCATTGTGAACTTGTATCCAGGATTGTATAAGTGAGTAAATATGTTTTAGTATATGTTTGAATAAGTAAGGTGTGTTTAACTGTATAGTTAAGGAAATGGAGGTGTGATTGATTGTTTGCATGACTGTCTAGGTGTGTGTGTAACTTCATGGATGAGTGACAATCTGTGAGTCTGTGTTTACACTGAGTGTATCTAAGGTTATATTAGAGTCTGAAGAGGTTCATCGTATTATCACATGAATGATTTTATCAGTGATGTCATCAGTAATGTCATTTGAGATGTCATCAGTGATGTCATCAGTGATGTCATTTGAGATGTCATCAGTGATGTCATCAGTGGTGTCATTTGAGATGTCATCAGTGATGTCATCAGTGATGTCACTGACCATGTCATGAATGATGTAATATGTGACATCATCAGCAGTGGATTGCGGGTGCGTGATATATAGTTAGTACAACTAACTATATATGGAATTTCAATGGTTTTGTGTGAGTAAAATAAGGTTTTTTAAATGCTAATCCCTAACTATATATGGTCTATAACCTATGGTTTTTTCAGTGAATTTTTAAGGTTTTGTAAATGCTAATTCCTAACTATATATGGTCTATAACCTATGGTTTTTTCAGTGAATTTCATTGGTTTTTTAATAGCTAATATCAAAACCTTTACAATGTATTATTCTTTAAAAAGAAAAATATTTTTTACATGTTTTTTATACAATTTTTTTTTTATTTTTTTTTTGTTTCGCTCCCAGTACGCGTACCGGTTAGCTTCCCGTTAGCTCAATCCGGAGGCGCGACCCGGTACGCGAACCGGTAAACGTTCCTTTTGCGAACCTCTCGCGTTACAAAACAACATCGTGACGCGTCGCGTCAGCATGACGTTTCGCGTTCTCGCGTAATACGTCATATTACGTGCTACGTTCGCGTACCCGGAAGCGCAGCGGTACGCGAACCGGAAGCGATCCGCGGCGCGGCGCCGACCGCGTAACGTAAACATAGCAGGTCATGTGACTCGGTAATAACACTTTTCATTGGTTCATTTCACTTTTGGTTTCCTAATGATGTAATACTAGGTCATGTGATCTAAAATGAACACTTTTCATTGGTTTAGAACTTTTGTTTTTCCCAAATGATGAAAACCCCTCCTTCTTTCCTCACTCTGACTTTCATCTTGGTGAGAGAAAGACCCTTTATTGAGACTTTGAGATGGCTTCATTAGTAGCTTCAGCTGGTGCTAGCCCACCACCTCCACCAAATCCAAGAAAGAGAGGACCACCTGCAGAAGTAATTTTGCAAGAAGAGGAAGAACAGGAAGAGGAGGAAGATGAGGAAGAGCCAAGGTTTTTGCCAGAGGAGCCCAGGAGGTACAATCGAAAGGAGAATTACATCTGGCAATTCTACAGAATTCCTGAGGGGCAAAAGAAAGTGAATGCACGCTACGTGTTTTGCCGTATATGCGGTGATAGATTGTCAAGGGGCACTGATAAAAAATACAGTTATGGCAATCATACTATGCATCGGCATATGAGTAGGTGGCACCCAAATAATTATAGTGCTGCCCAGCTACGTGACGAGCAACAAAATCCCCTCCCAATGGCAAGAAGATCGGTGGTTCCAGAGGTGTCGGGACCAGAGGCGAGGGAGATGATCGCAAACATCCAAATGTTGTTTGGGCACGTAAAGCAAGTGTGCGTGGAATGTGGCACTTTCATCTGCTACAGAGAAAGTAGCATCACTTTGATTTTGCGAGCAATTCAAAATCATATTAATGTTTGTACGAAACGCACCAAAAAATAAATTCTTTATTTTTTTTGCTCCTGTTGAGCCCTTTATAATGGATCGTTTTTGTTTCCCCCCCCCCAAAAAAACCAAAATTTTTTTAAAAACTTTCAGAAAATACAAAAAAAGTAAAAAAATGTTCAAAAAATACAAAAAAAAATATAACACAACAAAAACCTAAAAAAAAAGTTCTTTTCAGAACTACCTCCCCATTATAAAAAAATTGGTAGAATATTTGGAACTCTGCCAACCTCTATTTCTCTTAGTTCGCTCCCCGGGGCGCTACCCGGTACGCGTACCGGCAGCTAACCAAAAAAAATATTTTTAAAAAAAAAGAACAGTAAGTATAAGGTAAGCAAACAGACAGTTATGTGAAAAGAAAGACAGCTCTAGGGAGTAAACAAGAGATACTGTTACCTACAATCCACTGCTGATGATGTCACATATTACATCATTCATGACATGGTCAGTAACATCAACAGCAGTGGATTGTAGGTAACAGTATCCTTAGTTTACTCCCTATAGCTGTCTTTCTTTTAACATAACTGTCTCTTTCCTTCCCTTATAGTTACTGTTCTTTTTTAAAAAACATTTTTTTGATCAGTCATAAACAGTGACATTAATAGAAACAGAGAGAGTGAACAAGAGTGAAGAACTATGGTCCTCCTCAGCCACCCTCAGAAAACCAAGGGGGTCAAGATACATCTACCGTGCCCCCTTCTACCCATTCTGAACATTATTTGCCCTCCATCTTGTATCTTGATTCGACCGAAACACAAAATGGTGGACTCCCATAACGCTGCTGGTTTGCGAACCGGGCAACTTCCCGGGAAGCGGTCCAAAAAAAAAAGTTGGGAAAGTAATTCACAGACACTAAGAGTAATAGAGATGGAGTGAGTGAACAAGACTGAGGAACTATGAGAACAGAGGGACTGAGAAAAAGAGTGGAAGGAGTTGAGTAAATAGGTAATAGAGAAAGGAATGAGGAAAGTAGCAAAGGCAGGAAACTGAGGATTAAAGAAGTGAAGCAGTGGATCTAATAGTAGGTGAATGTGATAGAAATGTAACGAAAAGAGTACAACTATTTACCTTGTAATTGCCGTTAAATTAATCACATTTTATTTTTATACTTTCAATCTGTGAAAGAGAGAACCAACATTTGAAAAATATTAAAACATGTATTTAAAAATTACAAAAGACAAGGGAAAATATTGAAGGACAAATAGTTTTTCAACAACTTTGACACTGACAGAAGCTTCTGCTTCTCCAGGTCCTCTACACAATCCTAAAGATATACATTTTAAACTAACAGTATCTTGATGCAGATGAAGTGAGGCCTATCTTAAAACATGGTGCATCTTTTGCATTGCTCTTGTTTCAGAAAAGTGTCGCTTCAGGATGCCAATAACATGTCTCCTATCCAGAGATTTGTTTGAGGTGAGGCCTACTCAGAGTTCAAGATGAGATTTACACTTGTTGAAGTGTACAGAGGAGATAATATCTGTGAAAGTCTACTAATGAAGTGAGTCATGTCCACTGCACTCTTCAACAAAGTAGAAACCTCCTATGTTTCCCTGGACAGACCTAAACTTGATCTGCACAATGTGATTCGTAATGATAGGAAACACAGGTGATGTAATTGAAATATGTGCAATTTATTTTGCTCATTTCACAATCACATCACTTGTGTTTCCTTTGCTTAGGTATCTCATTGTGCAGATGTAGTCCAGCATATGAAAGAATACGTAGAAGTGCAGCACTGCATGCAATAAATTTAACACTTACAGAAAACTCACCTTCTCCATGCCTCCTACACAGTTCTACATATACATCATAAATGCAAACAGTACAGAATTAATTATACATGTTAAATGGTTTATTTTTGCTGTTCTCAGAATGTATCAAAATTCACTAAAAACAGTGACTTGAAGGTATTCATCATGTAACAGCGGGGAAAAAAAAACACAATCAAAATGATTGTGTTTAAAAAACCCATACAACATCAGAAATTAAAATTCAGAACTCCTTAAAGTTAACTTACTTTCCATGACGTCCAAGGATGTCCTATGAACAGCTTACACTCTTTTGTGCTGTTATTACTTTCAGCCCGCCACTTTCTGAAAGAAAACCTCCATCGTTTTTAAAAACACGTTACATGCAATAAATGACTTCTTGCTCTCTACCACTATTTTCCACAAGGCCAAATCTAGTCAGAGATAGTTATAACTCTTGGATTTCTTGTAAACCAATCCCATCATTTGGCATTTCCGCAACTTTCACAATTAAAATGTTGAAGATCATTTTCACAATCCTGGAATAGTAATATCTTCCCCTTCTTGCTCAGTCATGTTCTACATTTCCTATGACACTGATACTGCTTAATATGAAGCAGACTTACACTACCTCTATGAGTACTACAAATATTTAATTCTCTACATCACTTTTAGTCACAAAGCAATGTAAAACAGTAGACAGCATTGCAGACTTACATTCCCTCTACTCCATGTTTTGATTGGCTGCTTCAATTAGCTTATGAAAAGAAACAGTTTTTCTGAACTCATTCAAAGTGCACATACATCTCCATGATGTCCAATCCTATGATTAGAAGTTATGTCTCTGAACTACACTTATCCTCAAGGCCAAATTGTGTAGGAGCCATTAGAACTTCTTGAAATTCCACAGAGCACATCCCGAGATTATTTCCCTAAAATTTTGGTTTTAAAAACACCAGGTAAGAGTTTTTAAGGTCATACGGCAATTTTTTTTTGAAAATTAAAACAGAATCATTGCAGAATGACCAGCCATTTCTAGACTTTAAATAAGCTGTGTAATGTCCTGATGATATTGAAGGGCCGTCATGATATATAATTGCTGTAGTTACAAAAGTCCTTCCTGATATTGACAACTGCGAAGCTACAAATTTTTTTATTAAAGTTGTCAATTTTGTTCCATCAGGCCTACATCGTTGGAACATTAAAATGACGTACTGGCCATATGTTCGTATAAATAATGTGGACATCATTTCAGATTTACATTGGCTACACTCCATGTTGTGATTAGCAGCTTTTACTAGCTTATTAAAGGAGACTGATTTACTGTCTGGCAAAGTTAAATATATAAATCTTTCTGAGTCTACACTAGTAGTACTTGATACCATACAGTTCTCGCAGTCATGCTGCCATTGATAAGAAAGCCCAAACAGCTGATCTACATCTACACCTTCAGCATGTAATACATCAAGCATATACATTAAAAACTCCTGACAATCTTGCTGAATATTTTGAGAGAATTGTGTTTGGCCTGAACATCTATCTAACAGATTTCTAATTTCAGACACACTTTCTATGTTTCTTCTATCAGTGGTACATTTCTCTAACACAGAATTTAACAAACTGCAAAATCTTTGATCAGAATTGACCACAATCTCTTCTTTTACATTTTTTAGAGAAAACAAAACATTAATTACTACATTAGCATAGCAGTTGACACCAGAACTGTTTTCAAACTGAAAACCAACAACATCTTCAACAGAATCCTCTTTGTTTCTGCTTGTAATTTTAGGTTCATTCACTTTTTGTCTTTTTGCTACAACCTCCCCAGTATTGTTCTCATTTCTTCGTTTCCGGCCTACCAGACGTTTCTCAAACAAAGGAAACTGAGGCAAATGTGGCGCATACTCTCTTCTTAACCTATTGTATTCCTTAACACAATCTAGATCTGCACAAATGTTTCTGACATCACACTCAATCAAGTACAATCCCGATAAAGTTCTAACTCGTGACAATGCCACATATGCCATACCCTCCTTGAACACAGAACTGCCAATATTCACCAATGCAGTGTCTACACTTAAACCTTGCGATTTATGAATTGTCACCGCATATGCCAAGCAAACAGGGAACTGCTTACGGCGAACATATAAGTCTTTTACAAGCAAAAATCTAGCAGAACAACGAGCAATTAGCTGTACTTCCTCAATGCCATCAAATTTAATTTTTAAAAATTCAATTCCATCTCTATTTCTGTATTTCACAAAATCAACAACATTACCCATTGATCCATTTACCAGACCTCTTTCAACATGTAAATTCCTTCTTAAAATTATACGGCAGTTCAAGCACACATTGAGAGTCTTTTCAAAACCTGCAGTTTTAGATATACTCTTCTCTAATGAATCCAATTTTGTTTTCAGATTCTCAGACAAAATAATTGTTGATCCCATATGCTCTACTCTATCAATAGCTTCCACTTTCACAATCTCTTGCTTTTCTAAATGCAACATTTTGTTGTTAAATTTGGCACATTCTGCAAGAGTTGGCATCAAACATATTCCAGATTTCTTATCAGTAATTTTCTGAAAAATATTCTCAGGCACAACATCTTGTTCTGGATATAAATTTGACAGTAATCGTGCATGTAAAGCTTCTTTCCCATGCTCGGTCACTTTTCCAATTCTAACATCTTGTAGAATAGTCTTGTAAACTTCATCCTTTGCCTGACGCATATTTTCATGCAGTTCAGCATAATTGAAGTTTAACCATATATTGACGTTGCCAATGCTGCCTAGGCACTTCCTGGTATCTTCATGCGTGAGCATTTTGAACACAGGTTGCCCTTTCACTGGTGTCAGCTGCAGAAGATCTCCGAAAACAATGATGTGTTTGCCACCAAATAACACATCATACTCTGTTTTGAGAACTTCTTGCATCCTCAAATGCACAAAGGCAAGCATGACATTGGAAACCATGCTTACTTCGTCAATGATAAGAAGTTTCATTTTCCTCAAGATTCTTGAAACTTCAAAACAAGCATCTCCAGATAGCTTGTGATATTCTAATTTGTTGTCATGCTCCACTGGCAGCATCAGTAAACGATGTAAAGTAATCCCTTTAATATTATGTGCTGCCAGTCCAGTTGGAGCAGTGACAACACAAGACAGCGATGACTCTGTCCTTTCCTGCAAATAGCATGAAATTGCTTTAATGAGGAAACTTTTTCCAGTTCCCGCTTCTCCACTCACGTACAGTCGGACAGGCTTCAACGACGTACATGAGCACTCTTTCTTATCATGACTTAATCCATGATCAATTTGCACGGTAACTTCGTCATATATTTTCCTCTGCTCAACGTTAAGTTGCTTTTCCAACTCTTCTAAGTTAACCGCATCCGCTTGAGCATGTGCCATGGCTCTTTCCACTTCATTCATAGCAGTGGCAGCTTCATTTTCAATAAGAGGTCCTCCTAGTGGATCCTGACTCAATGAAGCAGAACTCTGACTGTCCTGAGAACTGTCTCTGGCAATCTCGGCTGCAATCGTTGCTTCCTGCTCAATTTCCGCATTCAACATTTCTACATATTTGGGAAAAGCAGGACATTCTATGGTCTCCTTGGCGGCATTGAAAGAGTCTTCGTAACAGAGGAAATCTCCAAGCAGTTCCTCTTCTGCACACCAAGGCTTGAAAAGTTGCAAAAGTGCTAAATAGAAAAACTCCTTTTTTTCAGGAGATTCGCCACTCAATTTTCGATGGTTTATCAAGTGGCATTTTCTTTGCTTGACCAGACATCCCTCACTTCCTATTACAACATACACTCCTTTCTCAGTATCTTCTTTGATGTTCCTCTTGAACATGTAATTTTGCAGAACCTCATACAGACAAACATTCTCTAGGTGACTGCTTCGATTTGGATAATATGTATCCAACATGTTTGTCTTCAAAATGTCGGTACTGTTTGGCTCCTTTTCCGCCAAATACTCAATTTCCCGCACAGGTTTGAGAACTCGATTACGCGTTGCAGCAAGACCAAGACTCGCCCAAACGATACTCCTGGACTTGGCATAGAGACTTGCTGAAGACAACCGGTCAGAACATTCGTACGCTCCGATTTCTCGATGCGACAACATCTTCAGACTGAAACTGTACAACTTCTTGCTGAGGCTCTTTTCATGGGAAATGTCCTCCCACATATCCTTCAATTCTGTCTTCTCTTTTTTGGTGATGTAAGACGTCACATACCGAGCCACAGCCATACAGTTATCAGCCACAAACTGTATATCCATGTTAGCATTCCACATGGACAAAATCACCGGGTTGTAGTCGTTGATGTACTTGGACTCTTCGTTCCTCTTCAAATTGTAAGTGTTTTTAGGTGATTTCTTCATCACATTATGTCGCAGCGAAGACATCAAACTGTTTACTCTTCCTTTAGAAATCACCGGTCGTGGAAAGCCGAAACGACATTTGGTGTAGAACTTGTCTTTGTTTCGGAATTTACGTCGGCAGTACTTTCCACATCGATGGCTTTGGAAACGCAGAACTTTTTCTCTTAGGCTTTTCTTCTCCTTTGCGTTTGGAACAGCACACGTAGAATACTGTTGGATGAAACTCATCACTGAGTCTTCTGGATCCGTTCCAAATTTAGGTGCATCCTTGATCCACAGCAACATATGTATATGAGGAGCACCTCTTGCTTGGTACTCCTTTCTCCAGAAGAAATCCAACACCTCTCCAAGAGGTGGATTCTTCTTATTCATGATGAAAGACATCATAGCTTCAAATCTATGATTGAAGTACCTACATACATTGACTGGATCCAAAGAGCACAGTTCTCCGGGTGTCTTGAATTCGATGTTATCTACGTTAGCATTTGCCTCTCGTAGAAATTCAAGTAAGTCTTCCCAGCCATACTCGGCACAGCTCAGAGTGAGGAACCATGTGGGAGTACCTAAGTTCCTCAGCATACATTTTAAATCACCATGACGACGGTACCAGTACTCATTAGTACCACGCTGACACGCCATGAGATTAATCAGGTGAGAATCCAAAATACTATCTTGGACATTGACTTTATCCATAAAGTCACTTGCCGAGATGTTTTGCATGTGTATACCACTTTTCAAGATGTGGTTCACTGCATATGACAGTCCAGACAGATCGCTTTCAAACAGGAGATGAAACAAATAGGGAATGCATTGTCGAAACCTAGCATCTCCTGCATACAATCGCAAAGTCCGGTATTCAGAAGCAGGAATTTGATGAGGTCGCTCATCATATCTTCCTCCCTGACCTGTTGGAAAAAGCTGTGGGAAACACCGAGCTTCCAAACTTTCCTCCCAAACACTAATGGGACTCCCTTTGGCTTGTTTCATTTGAAACAACTCAATAGCATTCCCCATGACTTCCTTGGAATGCAAAGGATGAACACTATAATGTTCATATATTTCTTCACTAGTAGAGGTTTCTACTTTCTCAATTTGACCAGCACACAAATCGCTATCCTCTTCCTCACTTACTTCCTCTTCTGCAACATATACATTCTTATAGTATTTATTATTTTTTTTCAAATACAATGTTGCCTTTTTAACTTTCCTAACATCTACTAAATCTTGCCATATTTTCTTATTCTTTGTCGGAACCCCATTAACTAAGATAACCAGAGGTTCCTCTTCCACTTTTTCTACTCCAATTGTGTTAATGTTTTTCTTGAAATCTAGAGGCAAATAAACAACTCTTCCCTTTAATCCTCTCTGTAAATCTGATGGAGGCAATTTCCCTGTCTTTGGCTCCATTCTTACAATAGCCTGAAAGGGATGGATACTTTGAATCAAAATAGATTCATAAGTATTTAAGTCCTTCAATTCAGAAGGAATCTCAACCAATTCCAGATTATTATGAACTGCTCTAGCAGGCATCTGGTTTTGGTTTAATTTGTTACAACAATAAGTACACACACGTTGATCCAATCCCAAATCAAAACAATTTTCTACCATCAAGTATGTTGCAAAATCCTTCCATTCACTATTATTTTCCCTTTCACTTTTTGCATATAAATCCACTAACTTAGTCTGATTCTTATAAAAAGTGCGTCTACAACACACACACGTGAAATTAGGCCTCTCACTTGATTTCATGTCAAACGTCGCAATTTCCCTCTGGAAATTATCTGTACTGGAAACATGTACACTATCTTCCAAATGACCCTCTACTTCTTGCTCAATTTCAACATTCTCCTCTTTACTTCCAAATTAACAAAACTCAATTTCTTCACATATATTCTTCACATCTATTTCAGAACCATGCAAAAGAGCAGCGCATAATTGTTTCAGCATAATTGCTGGACTCTTAGCATAATACAACATTCTAACTAACTTCCTCACTTTGTTATGATGCACTGCTAGCATCCTGAAATGATGAAAAACACTCTGGCATACTCTCCTGGAAAGACAAGCCAGTGAATGACCATGCAAACCTGTCACTTCTCTTACTCTGCAAGGATCTAATTCTTGCAACAACCTCATTTTCTGCTTCAAACTTTTTTTGTTAAATGACCGTACAAAATCACAAAGCAAATTGATGGAATCCTGTCGCACACTGCAAATACTACTACACTTCCAGGTGTACACAGGACCCTTAGCACGTCTTCCTAAAACCTCATTACCTAACAACTCTTCTGCCTCTGTTGTCACAAGTTTTTCTTTTTCAACTGGACAACCATCTTTCACTTCATAAGCACGACCACTGATGTCAACTGCATGCACCAAATCATTATCCTGGAAATAACTCTCTTCATTAAAAAATGCCTCACAGCTTGAACTATGTATCCATTCTCCAGAAAAAACTTCACAAAAATTACTACGATTAACTATTCTCTTCCATCTACTATTTCTTTTGAAATCAAAAATTGCCTTGTTTAGCTTCCTAATTCTATTGATTATCAAAATAAATAACTTACGTTTAATTTCAAATGCCTGATCAATAACTTTCTCAACTTTTTTTTTTCTCTTATAAAAAACTAATTTCTGTTGACCTTTCTTAATATTTTTTAACAAATTGCCAATTATCCTGTTACGGAACATTCGTTTACGAATCTCCCTAAACTGTTGTTTCCTTCTACTATCATGCACAGATTTATCTCTTGCTCTAGCAGTAACATTTTCATTTGTCCTTTTCTTTCCATTTGATTTACTTCTCGTGTTATGGATTGAAACATTTTCTGTACTAATATTTTTTTTATTAGAAATATTTCTTATGAAATATTTAGAGCTCTTACCCGGTGCTTTCTTCATGGCTTGAGAAATCTTTTTGTTAGAGGACTGCTGCGTTTTTTTTTTCTCCTGCTGTCTTTGACGTTTTGCAGCCTTTATCTCTCTTATTTTTGTAGGCATATTTAAATCTTGAAATGATCTGCAGTTGAATCTGAGGAAAAATATAATAAAAAATGTTAATAAACATTATTATCAAACAGTAAATCAGTAATAGTGATCAAAAACATAACACACTACTTACAATCAGATAGGAGAAAGCTGCGTCAAAACCCTGCGCCTGCTTGAAGCTGGCATAGGTCTTGACGCAGCATTGTAGAGATGGGGGACCCCTGAGCCTTGCTGGAGCTGCATCGCACTTGCGATACAACTCCAGCAATGCGCCACCTTTACGGCACAGATGCGTCACGCATCTGTGCCGTTTTTGCCCCATGCTGCGCCGCATTGTAAATGCAGCACAACATGGGTGGCGGAACAGTGGCGCTGGATGACTGTCACATCCCTGGTGATGCGCCACTCATCATAAATCTATCCCTAAGCTTCTTATCTTGTTACAGATGAACTGCCATATGTATCATCAAAATATTTTACATTTTCTAAATAGCGAATTTTAAGGAATAAATAGCGATTCTTTACCATTCCTAATTTGCGATGAGCAAATTGCTAATTGCAAGTTACCCATTCATTTCCATGGCCTAGGAGGCTAATATGAATGAAGGTTTAATTTGCGATTAGCAATTTGCTCATCACAAAGTAGGAATTTTTCCAAGGGTGCAGGGGTGTCTCAAGAACACCCTGCTGCACCCCTGAAAAAGAAATTTAGGGGCATATGGCACACATACATGCCTTAAGGGCATGTGTTGGCGTCATATGGCACCTTTTGTTTTTTTGAAAAAAACTTTTTGAAAAGAATTCACAAATTACCACTAATTTACCACAATAGTTTCCAAATCCTTAATGTCATTTTTTACATAGTTTTTGTTTGATACATTGCATTTAAGTAGTCACAAAATTTACAAATGCTTCAGTGCAATCGCAAAATAAGGAATAGCAAATTTTGCTACTCCTTATTTTGCATCAAAGTTGTTTGATACATACCATTTGTCTAATTAACATTCGCAAAGGCCGAAATTCATAGAATTTTGATCTTTGCAAATGCTAATTAGCTTGATACATATGGCCCCAAGTGAGGCCTGTCTTGCGACATGGTGCATCTTTTGCATTACTGCTGATTGGGTTTTATGTGGTACGTTTTTTTTTTACACCATGACATATCTGCCTAAATGCATCAATTTTTAATGTTGTCACCTCATAGCAAATATTATGCACCACCGCTGCATCATAAAAGTGACGCACAGTGGCAGAAAAAAGGCATACACCTATCATAAATCTATCCCTAGCATTTTAAATGATTAATCCAGGATGACAATAAAGTGTGTCCTATCCAGAGGTTTGTTTAAGGTGAGGCCTACTCAGGATTGCAGATTAAAGTTACGCTTGATGAAGAATACAGAGGAGATAATACATATAAAGGACTACCAATGAAGTAAGTAATGTGCACTTTATTGCGCCAGTCATCATAAATGTATCCCTAAGCTTCTTATCTTGTTACAGATGAACCACCATATGTACCATCAAACTATTTTGCATTTCCTAAATAGCAAATTTTAAGGAATAAATAGCAATTCTTTACTATTCCTAATTTGCAATGAGCAAATTGCTAATTGCAAATTACCCATTCATTTCCATGGGCTAGGAGGCTCATAGGAATTAATGTTGCAATTTGTGATTAGCAATTAGCTCATCACAAAATAGAATTTTTTTCAAGCGTGCAGGGGTATCTCAAGAACACCCTGCTGCACCCCTGAAAAAGAAATTTGGGAGCACATGGCACACCTACATGCCCTAATGGCATGTATGGGCGTCATATGGGACCTTTTTTTTTGTTGAAAAAAATGCTTTTTGAAAAGAATTCGCAAATTACCACAAACTAGAAGTTGGTGGTAGTTTCCAAATCCTTACTATCATTTTTTACTTATTTTTTTTTGGATACATTGCATTTAAGGAATCACAAATTTTGAATTATTGACATTTTAAGTAATTTCCACATGTGCAGTGTTTTCAAAATATAATTTGAAAATCATTTTTGTGGAAAAGTAATGGTTTGCAAATTTATGACAAGGACATAATGGTGTATGCTTCTCTATAAGGCATTTCAGTATCTCTAATGTCATTTTTCCCATATTACATTATAAGACCTTTCCCCATGAAGCACATTCCTTGTAAATATGCTCCCACCTGTGCATTGCAAATTTAGATTTTGACTGTTTCAGACACATAGCCATGTTGAAAGTGACCCAAAAAAATTGCAAACGTTTTAAAATAACACGTTCATGTGTCTTAAGGACATTTTAAGTCATTTCCCCATGGACAATGTTTTCTAAGTGGCACAAAAGAGGTATACACCTATCATAAATCTGTCCCTAGCATTTTAAATGATTAATTCAGGATGACAATAAGATGTGGCCTATCCAGAGGTTTGTTTAAGGTGAGGCCTACTCAGGATTGCAGATTAAAGTTACGCTTGATGAAGAATACAGAGGAGATAATTTATTGTAAAGGCCTACCAATGAAGTAAGTGATTTCTACTTCATTGCGCCAGTCATCATAAATGTATCCATAAGCTTCTTATCTTGTTAGACATCAACCGCCATATGTATCATATAACTATTTTGCATTTCCAAAAAAGCGAATTTTAAGGAATAAATAGCGATTCTTTACCATTCCAAATTTGCTTTGAGAAAATTGCTAATTGCAAATTACCCATTCATTTCCATGGGCTACGAGGCTCATATAAATGAAGGTGCAATTTGCGATTAACAATTTGCTCATCACAAATTAGGAATTTATTCCAAAGGTGCAGGGGTGTCTCAAGAACACCCTGCTGCAACCCTAAAAAAGAAATTTGGGGGCATATGGCGCACATAAATTTTAACAACATTCCTTTACCTCAAAAACGATTTTCAAATCATAACTTCAAAACACTACACATGGGAAAATTACTTACATTGTCCTTAAGACACATAAAAGCGTTTTTTGATTGGCTTTCCTGCATGGTAGGGTCACTTTTAACATGGCTATGTAACACAAACATTCAAAATCTAAATTTTCCATGTACAGGTGGGAGCATATTTACAAGCAATTTGCACCACAAAGAAAGGTCTGACATTAAAATGGGAAAAATAACATCAGGGACAGTCAATTGCCTTATAAAGAACCATACACCATTATGTCCTTCTCATGAATTTAAAAACAATTCCTTTTTCCCAAAAACGATTTTCAAATCATAATTTCAAAACACTGCACATAAGAAAATGACTTAAAATGTCATTGAAACACATGAAAGCGTTTTTTGATTGGCTTTCCTGCATGGTTGGGTCACTTTTATCATGGCTATGTAACACAAACATTCAAAATCTAAATTTTCCATGCACATGTGAGAGCATATTTACAAGCAATTTGCGCCACAGAGAAAGGTCTTACACTAAAATGAGAAAAATAACATCAGGGACAGTCAATTGCCTTATAAAGAACCATACACCATTATATCCTTGTCATGAATTTAAAAACAATTCCTTTTCCACAAAAACGATTTTCAAATCATAATTTCTAAACACTGCACATCAGAAAATGACTTAAAATGTCATTAAAACACATGAAATCGTTTTTTGATTGGCTTTCCAGCATGGTTGGGTCACTTTTAACATGGCTATGTAACACAAACATTCAAAATCAAAATTTTCCATGCACATGTGAGAGCATATTTACAAGCAATTTGCGCCACATAAATCATAATTTTCTCCTTAAAGCACACTATTCTCTATCTAAAGTAAAGAAATATTTTCTCACCTTAGCAAATACTTTGAGTTTGAAAACAGTCTCAGAAACACACCAATTTGTCTTCAGCAGAGCAAAAGGTATGCACTCCAGAGTCTGCAGCTATCAAAAGCACAGAAATGCTGTAATTCTTCACACATATTTCTCATGTCACCCAATCAAAACTCTTCCCTCACTTTTTTTCAAATGAAAACCCTTCCCCCTCTGCCCTTTCTGCCTATTTTCCATAGCAACCACCTCTTGGAGAAACTCTGGTGTTTGCAAGTTCACACAACAATGTTGCAATTGAACTCTGAACTCTCAGTGCACCTGCATATCCAGTGCTTTCTTTCATTTAATGATTTTTTATTGACCACTCAAAATACATCTTTCAAACAACACATCTGTACACCCTAACTTTCTGTTTTCATCAATCAAAATCCACCAATCACTGTTACTGCTTCATGAACACAGAAACTCCACAGTTTTTTTCATTTCAAACTCTCATTTTTTCAACTGCTATTTCATTGCCACACTTCATCTGACTGCAGGAGAACCTTCTCTCACCATGTTTTCTGTCTGGATTGTTGGTCATAGTTATATTCACTGGGCTCAAAGGTACGTTGAAAGCAGGAATTTACCTAACCTCAATTTACAAGATGTGGAAATTAAGTGGTTTGGCCACAGAGGATTAAAATGTCACCAATTGATACCATTGGTGAAAACCTTTATGCATTTGCCAAAACCTGACCTGTTAATTGTGCACTGTGGAGGTAATGACTTGGGCACTTTGACTGGTGTAGGTCTGGAAATGCTTTTAAAGGACACCTTTGAGCAATTAATGGCACTTTTTCCTCAGACTGCCTTGGTATATTCAAATATATGCCAAAGACAGAAATGGAGGTGGTCAAACCAATTTTGTCCACAAATTGAGAAGTCGAGGAAGCATGTAAACAAATCTGTTTCAGCTTACATGAGAGACCATGGAATGGGCTCCCTGTACAACAATAACTTGCGTTACTACATGCAAGATATCTACAGAGGAGATGGAGTTCACTTCTCAGATGAGGGCAACAGAATTTTCACTCTGAATTTAAAAATGTGCATTGGTACCTACTTATAAGTACCTAAATGTACCATAAACCCAAAAGCTCTTCTCAGAGCTACCCTACATCTAATCACTCACAATTATTATTTTACTCTAACTTTTTTCACTAATTTTCAACAAAGTACACTCCCTGGGGCGCTACCCGGTACGCGTACCGGGAGCTAACCTCGCGAAATTTTTTAAAAAAATGTATTTTTTTCGCACATATAAACCTCCTCAGCCACCCTCAGAAAACCTAGGGGGTCAAGATAAGTCTACCGTGCCCCCTTCTACCCATTCTGAACATTATTTGCCCTCCATCTTGTATCTTAATTCGACCGAAACACAAAATGGTGGACTCCCGGAACGCTTAAGGTACGCGAACCGGGGCGCTCAACGGTTCGCGTACCGGGTCGCTCCCTGGGAAGCGCACCATCAAAAAAGGTGGGAAAGTAGTTCACAGAAAAGCCACTTGAGACAATTTCACCAAATATAGATTAGCTCATACTACATACCAATCCCTACCATTTTCACAAATTTGATTGGAATTCCATTTAGCCATTTAGCCTGTAGACCTCTCTAAATACCGTGAGGTAAATTACTTCACAAAACACATCTGAAATGTTGGAATTGACAACCAATTAAAATGTTACTTTCATTTTCTACTTTTTTTACCTGACATTTGATTGGTTATGTACCCGAATATATATAAAGGAAGAGAAGGAAACACAGCCATTTTGACTACTACTTCCTGGTGTACATTTCAATAGGATTTTCATTAATAACTTCAACTTCTTTTTAAAGGTAAGTTGTTATTTTTAAAACTGAAGTATATTGTGCACTTTAAGTTAATATGGCAAACTTTTTCTGTTAGTTATATACTATCCCTCTGTAGTACTTATAAATTTAGATACACTTTTTTATATTCCTACTTCCACTCTGATACTATACACTGCCCAAAGATAAATTCTCTGTTAAAAACTGCCTATCTAAAATTAATCCCAACAGTGCCCTACCTCTACTAATATATATTTTTTTTATGCAAATTTCAGGGAAAATGGAAAGTGAACAAAACATTTCATTTGAAATTGTCCTTCCAGAGTCCAACACAGAAATCATTGATCCAAATGAGATTGAATTTATGGATGAAACTTGGGACCAAGAACTACTGCAATGTGTACAAGCAGTAGATAACCTCCTTGCAAATGAGGACATTTTACAACCTCAGAGACTACAATCTATATTCCATGATTATTATGAAATTTCTGACAATGAAATGTTAGAAAGTTTAATAAATTATGAAACACAATAAAAAAAGCTTAAAAAATAAAAAAAAATAAAAAATAATCAACAAAACCAACAATCAATTAACATACAGCATTTGAAAAGTCTATCATTCATTTTTCATTGTGGTACGCTCCCCAGAACGCTTCCCGGTTCGCGTACCGGGCGCTAACCACGAAAAAAAACAAAAAAAAATTTTTTTTTTTTGCTTCGCGGGGCCCCTTTAAAACCTCCACATTAAACCTAGGGGGTCAGCGAGGATCTACTATGCCCCCTTATAGTTATTTCCCCCTTTGTTTTGGCCTCCTCTTGTCTCTCGATCCTACCGAGAGACAAGATGGCGGCCGCTCCGGACTGTTTAGAATGTTGACAGACACCGGAGAGCCAATCAGCTTCGCTACGCGAAGTTCCGTTACGCGTCAAGTACGCGAACCGGGGCGCTGCCTGGTCCGCGCTTACAGATATATATCTTTTTTTGAACGTTAATTTCTCAAAATCCACTGCAGCACATATATTGAGACCTACAAAAGGCACATCGGGCTACCAGTCCCTACAATTTTGCCAAGTTTCGTGCAAATCCATTCAGCCGTTCGGGCTAAAAGTGAGGCTAACCGCCCTATGGAAAACTCAATGTTAAAAACACGTTTTGGGACCCCCCTTTTTTCTCGGCCCCCCCTGGACCAACTCCCCCCAAATTTCCAGGGGCTGCTCAGAAACAAAATGTGCCATTTTCCTGAAAATTTCAGCCAATTCCGTCCACAAACGCCAAAGTTATTAGACATAGAATTTTCAAAAATCCCATAGGGAAAAAATCCTAACTATATATACCTACTGGCGACCGCCAGTAGGTAATATATATATATATATATATATATATATATATATATATATATATATATATATATATATATATATATATATATATATATATATATATATATATATATATATATATATATATTCACAGAAAAAAGCACAGGTTTCAGGGACGCTATTGTTAGTTGAACATTTCACTCATACAAAACTAGAGAAATTCAGCTGTTATAGTTAGTTGATCTAACTATAACTCGCGCCCCCACAGTGCACTGCTGATTACTTAACCTATTACATCACTTGTGACATGGTCAGTGATATCACTGATTACATCACTAATGACATCTCAAATGACATCACTGATGACATCATCGAGCGAGTGTTTCTAAAAAGTTTAAGAATGTTATATATACGCCAAGGTGTACTAGAAGAATGAGTGGTTGTATGAGGGTCTATGTGGATGATTTGTTGGGTGTGTGACTGACTGTATAAGTGAGTGATTAAATGTGTCTTAGTGAATGTATGGATGAGTGAATAATCTTTGTAAATGTGGGTATCAGGATGTCAGTTGGTATGTAAGTGACTGCATGGGTTGGTGAGTAGGTACATGAGTGTCTATATGGGTTATTTATTAGTTTAGTACATATATGGGTGCCTGAGTGTCTGTGTGGGTGGGTGAGGGTCTGCGTGAGTACCTGCATGGATATATGAGTGGGTGAATCCCTGGGTGTATCTGCTCATGATTCCGTCTGTGAGGGACGGTATGGTTGGGTGATTGTGCATATGACTGTTTTTGGTGAGTGTGTGGAAGCCTCAGTGGTGTATGAGTAACTGTATATGTGAAAGGTAGTATATGTGAATGTTGGAGTATATGAGTGACTGTGTGTGTTAGTGAGTGTGAGAGTGGCTATATGGGTGAGTGTGTGCTTCTCTGAGTGATTGTAGATGGGAGATGTGTTACTATCTGCATGAATAGGTGAGGTGGTGTGTATAACTGTGTAGGTGAGTAAATGGCAGTGTGATTCATTTGGGTGAATGACTAGGTGTGTTTGTAACTATGGGTGAGTGGTGGTGTGTGAGTGTCTGTAAGGGTGTATGAGTGCATATATCAGTAGCTGCATTGAGGAGTGATTGCAAGTATGTGTGTATGGGTGAGTGGATTTGTGTGTAGACCTATGAATCAGTGAGTGGGTATGTACTAACTGGAATTGGTGTGTCTATGGTTTCGAGAATGGTAGTCTATATTTTAGAGCGGGTGTATGAAAACATATATTAGGGTGTGAGGAGGTGCATCAGATATTAGGTGGATGATGTCATCAGTGATATCCTAAGTGATGTCATTTGAGCTGTCATCAGTGATGTCACTGACCATGTCATGAGTGATGCAATATGTGACGTCATCAGCAGTGCATTGCGGGGGCATGAGTTATAGTTAGCTCAACTAACTATAACAGCTGAATTTCTCTGATTTTGTACGAGTGAAATGTCCAACTAACTATAAGGTCTTCAAAACCTGCGTTTTTTTCAGTAAATTTCTGTTTTTTTAAAGCTAATTTCTAACTACAACGTACCTGAAACCTATGTTTTTTTCAGTGAATTTCGAAGGTTTTTTAAAAGCCAATTATTAACTATAATGTCCATGATACCTATGGCTTTTTCAGTGAATTTCAAAAGTTTTTTAAATGAACATTTCTAACTATAATGTCCCAAAAATACTATATCTTAATTTTTTAATTTTTATAAAAATAATGTGATGTTTTCTCTTTTCGAGCATATAAATTTACATGTGTATTATTATTATTTTTTTTAAGTGGATTTGCGTACTGATTGTGTACCATTCACGGTGGTTGTGCGAATCCAAGTATTTTGCTGCCATATTGGTTAAGTTGTGTACGATGCGCATTTGGTATGCAAAGGGTGCGCAGTTCTCAACCCCGCGTAGCGTCATGTACATATTTCTGGGGGTCACACCAGGTGCGGGAATCCACCGCAATTTTTTTTTGTTTTATATGTATATGTATATAACCTTAATATGTATATTATACCAAGAGATTATTTAACAATTGTAAATATCATATATTTGTAACGGTAATAAAGCTATAATATTGTTAAATATAATTTTCAGGAATTGGGTCAGGTGCGCGCTGGTTTGCGCGCCGGGTGTGTGAATCCCTTGTGACCAAGGTATTGACCATGACAACGGTCAGGTGTTGTACGTACTCTCATATTCCGGAGGGCAAACTCTATGAGTCTCTGGAGGGGGTCTACTTCGGAAGTAGCACTCTGGTGGGAAACAGAGGGTATAAAATGGAAAGAGGCGTCATCCTTTGTCTTAAAGCCTGGGCGCCATGAGCATTTCTAAATACCGGCAGAGCTGCTCGGTCTGCCTCGTTCAAGGCGGTTCGTGGAGGCATGTGAACTGTCCAGTGGTCCCCCCGTATATTACTTACTTGGTGCTTGTTCTGGACCCACTTCTCAACTAAATACTGGCAGAGCTGCCGGTCTGCCTCGTTCAAGGCGGTTCATGGGGGGCATGTCAACTGTCCAGTGGTCCCCCCATATGTTGCTTACTTGGTGCTTGTTCCGGACCCACTTCTCAACCAGGTTGAGAAGTGGGTCCGGAACAAGCACCAAGTAAGTGTTTTATGAATTATCGCAAGTGGAATATATGGAGAAGTGAATGGGTAGTGCATGTGTGATTGCACAAGTGCATGTGTAGTTCCTGGTTGATTGCAGAAGTGCAGGTGCACTACCTGAGTGTTTGCATCAGAACATGTGTAATGCCTAGGTGATTGTAAGAGGGCATGGGTAATATCTAGGTGCAACGAGGAGTGCATCAGTAGTGCCTGTGTGATTGCATGAGAGCATAGGCAGTGCCTGGGTGATTTTATAAGTGCATAGGTACTGCCTGAGTGATTGAAGGACTGCATAGGTGTTTGCGTGAGTGCAGGGGTAATGTCTGGGTGATTGGAGGAATGCATAGGTAATACCTAAGTGATTGCATGAGTATAGGGGTAATGTGTAGGTAATTGGAGGAGTGCATGGGTAATGCCTAAGTGATTGCATGAGTGCAGGGGTAATGTATGGGGGATTAGAGGAGTGCATAGATAATGCCTGGGTAATTGCATGAGTGTAGGGGTAATGTCTAATTAATTGCATGTGTGTAGAAGTAGTGCCTGGGTGATTTTATAAGTACATTGGTATTACCTGGGTAATTACATGAGTAAAGCAGTAGTGCCTCAGTTATTGATGGAGTGCATGAGTAGTGCCTGGGTGATTGAAGGAGCACATGGAGAGTGCATGGCTGATTGGAGGAGTGTATAAGTAATGACTAGTTGCAATGAGGAGTGCTTCAGTAGTGCCTGTGTGATTGCATGAGTGCATAGGTAGTGTCTGAATGATTTTATAAGTGCATGGGTACAACTTGGGTGATTGAAGGAGTGCATGGGTAATAGCCAGGTGATTGCATGAGTGCAGAGGTAATGTCTGGGTCATTGGAGGAGTGCATGCATAACGCCTAAGTGATTGCATGAGTGCAGTGGTAATGTGTGAGTAATTGGAGGAGTGTGGGAGTAATATCTGGCTGCATGCATGAGTGCAGGAGTAATGTCTGTGTAGTTGCGTGACTGTAATAATAGTGCCTAGGTAATGTGAAGAGTGCATAAATAGTCCCTGAATGATTTTATAAGTGCCTGGGTACTGGCTGGATGATTGGAGGAGTGCATGGATTGTGCCTGAATGATTGCATGAGTGAAAGAGTAATGTCTTGGTGGGTGCATGAGTATAGTGGTAGTTCCTGGGTGATTGCAGGAGTGTATGAGTAGTGCCTGGGTGATTGGAGGAGTGCAAGGGTAGTGTCTGGGTGTTCGGATCAGTGAATAGTTAATGCATTGGTGATTCCATGAGTGCAGGGGTAATGTCTGGCGTATTAGAGGAGTGCATAGGTAATGTGTAGGTAATTTCATGAGTGTAGGGGTAATGTCTAGCTGATTGCATGACTGTAGAGGTAGTGCCTGGGTGATTTTATAAGTGCATAGGTAGTGGATGGGTACTTGCATGAGTACAGTGGTAGTGCCTGGGTGATTGGAAGAGTGCAAGGGTACTTCCTGGGTGATTGAACAGTGCTTGTGCAATGCCTGGGTGATTGCATAGGTGCAGGGATAATCTGTAAGTGTTGGAGGAGTGCATGAGTAATTGCCTGAGTAATAGCATGAGTGCAGGGGTAATATATGAGTGATTGCATGAGTGAAAGGGTAATGTCTGGGGATTGGAGAAATACATAGGTAATACCTGGGTAATTGCATGAGTATAGGGGTAATATCTTGCTGATTGCATGAGTGTAGGGGTACTGCCTGAGTTATCGGAGGAGTACATAGGTAGTGCCTGGGTGATGTTATAAGGGCAAGGGTTCTGGCTGGGTGATTGGAGGAGTACAGGGGTTGTGTCTGAGTGATTAGAGGAGTGAATAGGTAGTGCCTGGGTTATTTTATAAGTGCATGTCTACTGCCTGAATAAATGAAGTAGTGCATGTTTAATAACTAGTTGATTGCATGAGTACAGGGGAAATGTCTGGGCAATTGCAGGAGTGCATAAATAATGTCTGGGTGATTGCATGAGTGCAGGGATAATGTCCAGGTGGTTGCATGAGTGTAGTGGTAGTGCCTGGATGATTGGAGTAGTGCATAGGTAGTGTCTGGGTAATTTTATAAGTGTATGGTACTGGCTGGATGATTACAGGAGTGCATAGTTACTGTGTGGGTGATTGAAGGAGTGCAAGGGTAGTGTCTGGGTGATTGTATGAGTGCATAGGGAATGTTTGGGAGATAGGAGAACAGTATAGGTAATACCTGGCTGATTGCATTGAGTGTACGGGTGATATCTAGCTGATAGTATGAGTATACAGGTAGCACCTGGGTGATTGGAGGAGTACATAGGTAGTGTCTGGGTGATATTATATATGTATGGGTACTGGCTACATGATTGGAGAAGTGCATGTATAGAGCCTGGGTGATTGGAGGAGTATGGGAATAGTGCCTAACAGTATAGCTGAGTGCATGGATAGTGTTTGAAAAAATGGATGAGTGCAGTAAAAGCGACTGTAAACATTAGTTCATATTATCATGCTTATTACATTATTTCATCTTACCTTTTTTACTAAAGAAGAATTATTAGTGGAACTATTTTACAATAGTTTTGTTGTAAACTGAATTTAAAATCTTTTCAAACTTTACCATTATTTTCTGCAAAAAGAAGAAGTAAAACTGTTATTGCATATAATATTATAGTTTTAAGAGCACAACATAAGTTTAGAATTATATAACATATTCAGTTTCCTTTTTTGCTGTTCTCAGATTGTACTGAATTTCACCATACACAGTGATTTCAATGTAGATCATTATACAACAGCAGGGAAAAAAAAACAATCAATGAGATTTCAAAATAAGCAACTGTAACTATCTGTTTACCTATCTACAGTTTCTAAATTACATTCTTCAACTACATTAGGGGGTCGATTCCGATCCGGTAAAAAAAACGTCTGTACAAATCGTATTCGGAGCCCTCTCCGTACGACTCGTACATACACCGTACAACCCGACGAGTACGATCCAGACCGGGTATCAGGACGCGTTCCGTACGATCCACATCAGGTAAGGGCGATTCGTACGGAAAAGCGCACAATCACATACACACCGTATGGTGCGTACCCCTCATGATTGCAGGGGTACACCCCATACACCCAGTGTACATGGGGTACGGTGCGTACCCCCCATGATCACAGGGGTATGCCCCGTACACCCAGCGTACATGGGGTATGGTGCATACCCCTGCGATCAAGGTGGTA
The DNA here is from genome assembly GCF_964261635.1 of Lissotriton helveticus. NCBI lineage: Eukaryota > Metazoa > Chordata > Amphibia > Caudata > Salamandridae > Lissotriton > Lissotriton helveticus. The sequence continues at coordinate 1,373,575,094 of NC_136069.1, read as the reverse complement.
CGCACCACCTGCCCCAACTTCCTATCGTGGTCTTGGAATGCATTGATCATGTTGGTCTGCCCTACACACAACTGTCGCAGCTGATCAACAGCCTCAGCACAAAGTGCACTTTGTGTCAAAGGGGCAGGGGCAGCGGTGCCTGCACCTAAGGCAACTCTGCTCTCCCTACTCTGGAGAGCACGAGCAGTACTTGTTGCAGTTGGTGGCCGTGTGGGCCCTGTGTGCTGTGTACCGACTGAAGGTGTTGATTGCCCACTCCCTGTGTCTGCCAACAGTGCTATCTCACCAACACTGTCTGAAGATGAGGACGATGGTGTCTCCACATGTGAGTCCTCCGGGACGGTTCTGTCCCCTCTCCGGGGCTGCTCTCTTCAGTCTCAGTCTGCGTGTGTGTGATCTCGGATCCGGATGCATTGCCACCACTCATCTCAGTCGTTTGTGGGTCAGTGCCCTCGGCTAAATCTGAAAGAGAGAGAAAAGATGTTTACCTAAATGCCACACTCACGTACTGAAGGTTACAAAATCACAACTTATTTATTTATTTATTTATTTAATGGTTTTGTAAAGCGCGTAGTAACCCAGAGAGCATCCCAGCGCTGACCTGATTCTCCAAGGGTTTCAGCTGTCTGATGAACTTATGTCTGCGGGAAAAGGAGGGTCTTTAGGGTTTTTCTAAACTGGAGGTAGTTCGGTTCTGTCCTGAGTTTCCGTGGTAGATGGTTCCAATGTTTTGCCGTGTGAACCGAAAAGCGACGACCACCGGTCTTGGCTTTTCTAACTCTCGGGACTGCGATAAGATTTTCTGCACCGGACCGGAGGTCTCTCTCCGCTTTCTCCACTTTCCTTACAGTCGACTAACATGTAGTGATGGAACGAGATTCAGAAATGAATTTATTTCGGCTCGTGAAGTTACACTTCCATAATCAAATAATAATATTAATAATGTGTGCAGTGAGAAAACTAATTCAACCTAGATTAAAAGTCACATTTTACATAAACAGGTGGGAAACTAATATGTGTGCTCATAAACGTGCATTATGTTTCATTTGCATGTATGTGAAAATAATGAATTAATTCTGTCTATTGTCATGTCAAAACTATATGCGGCTGTTTATTAATGGCATGTGCTTATTTCTGTGTGCTCATGTTTTGTTTTTCTATCTTAAAATGTTGCATGTACTTGTTTGTTGCCTTGTTCTGCTTCTGCTAGGTAATATAGATTAATGGGTTAATTATTAGCAAAGGTGGGTGGGTAACAGAACGAACTATATTTCTTGTATTAATTATTCTTTTGTGTTTGTTTATACACTAGTTAACGTGGAAATGGTTTGGGCCTAGTGCATTTGCAGTTGGCAAAAGTTCTGCTCGGAGAAAGCAAGAGTCCAGCGTGAAAAAAAAGATTCTCTGCCAAATAATTCATGTGGAGTGAAATAAATAAACGTGATGAGCTGACTGTTCTTTTAGTCAGCGAGGCCAAGGCCAGGAACCGGCAGAGGAGTGTGACAAACTAAGGAAGTTATGAACTTTCTATTAAAATGTTGCAAACTGGAGGAAGTTTCACGACTCGAAAGCAAAGGACAATGCACTCTAAGAAAGAGACGGAACTAAGGTTCAGAAGAATGCAATGACATTATGGCCTGTCACTTGACAGCCAATCGAAATCCAGAATGAGCAGAAAGAATATAATTTTTCTTAGATTAGTTTAGCTAGAAAAGGTATAAAAACTCTTCCCCTGGGGAAGAGCGCCTGCCACTTGCTGTTCCCTGGATGGACGAGTCGTGCTGTTGGACTTCATTTGGAGCACGTAAGAGATCCTTTTAGGGCCTAGAGACTTTTACCTTTATTCTTTAATAGAGCAAGTGTAGCTAGGGACTTAGGGTTTAGATGATGCCAAACTGCTTTTCCATTTGTATATATCTTTAATTCATGCTTGAAACTGTCATTATCGTTTTTACTAAAATCTTAATAAAAATGTTTAAATAAAAGATTCAAATGCACTTTCTAAAATAAATATTTTTCTTTGAAAAACAAGCTGGCCTTGTTATTTCATGTATTTAGGTTACCATCAGCAGATCTTTCGCCACAGTGGCTTAATTAATTCGTAGGGTTTTGTTAAAGTGTGATGAAATCAATTTACTGCAGTTGTATATAAATGTATATATTTTGTGAATAGGTTAATTAGGTCACATCATTCAGTTGCTCAAAATATGTCATGTTAGTTTACGGGCCTTGTGAGTGATTTATGATTAATGGTGAGTATTGTGGAGTTGGGTAGTGTCGTTTATGGAATATTTTCCATAGGGCCGCTGGATCAATTAACTGTTAGCAGAGATACGGTTGCTATGGTAACCAACATGCTACATGGTAGTTACATAGGATCGATGTCTAACATATGTTGAGTTTGTTCACTTGTGTTACGTGTAGTCGAAAGGTTTTTTCCTGCAGTGTGAAAAATCCTAGTTGTACCGGTACAGAGTGGTGTGACATGAGTGAAGTTACACAGTGCATTTGATCTGTTTCAGAATAGTGGTATTATTTTATATCACAAGTGTTGTGGTCGTGCAACACGTGTTAGGGATATAGGTGTGCTAGATAGAATGCATGTATAGTGAGGATTGTCCATGACATTTTGTCTTTGAGCATAGGGACAGAGAGCCCGTTCTAAAACTCACTGTGAAAAGAGTAATAGAATATATTCAAGCTTGTATTTTGCTGGCGATTCTGGATTTCTGTGGCTGGTTAAAGTCCTGCCAGGATTTCGCGTATGTGTAGTTAGGGGTAATTTTCCGTTTGAAAGTGCGTAAATGATTCTGTAATTCTGTTCGAGTCAAACTTTGAATTGCTACTTTATGTGCATTCAGAGGGAAACGAGTTCGTTATTACCTGTTTGAAGGGTAGGGTAAAAGTTTACTTTATCGACGAATGTATATTCTGTGAGAATAGCGTTGTCTATTCCACGCAAAGAATTCTTGCATGTCTGTAAAAACTGTCACTTTATTTTAGAGAAACAGACAAATGGTTTGTTATTTTTGTCGTTATTAATTGAGTTTCATTGAAAAAGCGTTCTTAAAATGGCGCTGTGAAAAGTTTTTGTGAAGGAAGGGTGAGCGCTGAGAGTGAGACGCGAGAAACCGCAGCGGCTGTGTACGTCACACGTCCGCGCTGTGATTGGGTAACATACGTCACAGCTAGTACTCTGATTGGCTCTCGTGACTTTGACGAACTAGACGCTGATTGGCTCTTTTGGAAAGCTCCATTTTTACTGGTTGAGCAAGGTGGTGACGTAGCTCGAACCTCATTGGTCTGTTGGTGTGTTTCGCGCACGGATTGGCTGGATTTGCGAAACATACAGGAAGTATTTACGAACATTTCAATTAAGCGAATTTGATTTAAAAATGAGTTATTTTTACAAAAAAGTAAAGAAAAAGCTTACGTTGCTTCAAAGATTTAAAAATTCTATTTCACCTGATAAGAGAATTGAAACGCGAGGTGGAAAATTGCTTCATAAGTACAAAACACCTGCAGCGTATATGGAAGGTGAATATGGTTATCATACTTGCTTATGGTTTGATGTCTGGAAGCATTACACTAAAGACAACAGTGTTTTAGCTTGGCTGGAAGATGGTTCATTTAACATGAGAATTTTGAGAAACTTAAGAGAAAAAATGACAGCTCTTGTTCCAAAGCCTAGACCGACACAATTTGAAGCATTAGTTGAATGGGAGGATGAGATGTTTCAACTTCAGAAGGAAGCAAATGGTTTAATAAGACCTCCTAAAACCCGAATTATAAACGAGAAACGCACGAGGAGAGAATGCGTCAGTAGAGACAGGCAGACATGTATGATGGTCTTTATGTAATAAGAGAAATGGTTACTGAAATACCAGGTCAAAAGAATACTCAAAAGAACAATAATGCTGTTGCAGAGAGTGAAACAGAAGACCCAGTTTTAGAAGAAGTCTATATGACAAATAAAAAACAGACTCCTTTAAAACCAGCTTGTGCATGGTCTACCCCAATGGTTTCTCCAGGAACCATACCGAGTGCACCTCCTTTAAATGAAGAATCACCCCGATTGTATCCGAATAATTCTGAATCTTTTGAAACCCCTGAAAGGTTAGAAACAAGAACAAATTCTAGTACTTACAATGAAAGCAGAAATTTTCCTGAAACTCGAATGAGAAGAGAGGTTCCTAGAAATTCAATGGGAACTGGTAGAGATGAGGAAGTTGCAGATACTTCAGATTATTTTCGATCAAAAGAGGAATTAATTCTGCAATTGACTAAAGGCATGGAAGCAGTGACAGTTCCAGTAACGATTGGTCCTGTTCAGCCTGTTTTTGATCAGGGGGAAATTAAACAACCAGGTTTGACAATCCATTAAATGCAGAAATTCAGAAAGTAGCTGAAAATTTTTATTCAGAATTAACTGAAATACATCGAAAAAAAACGAAAATGCCTGATTTAACTTTTAATCAAGGCTCATTAAACAGAACACCAATGGGTGCAGAGTCAGATACTGAATCACCAGAAAAAACAGAGTCCACTTCCAAACTTGATGTGGCAAAACTAAAAGCAGATCTAGAGGAGTTAATAATTGGCACAATTGGTCCTGACAGTTTGAAGCATTATCGAGATGATGAACTCTTGTTCATCAGTATAAGCATTCAGTGGAAAACGAAAAACAAATATGATCAGTTGGAGGAATTAGCTGCAGAGTTAGATTTTGATTTAAGCAAACAGAAAAATTTGGGAAAACATTACAGATTAGACTTTACTGAGAAGGGCATTGGGAATTTCAATACAATGAGAAGAATCATGCATATAAAAGATTTGATTGTATACATCAAAAAGTTGGGTGACTTGAGTAAATGGAGAGTGAAGTGGACCAAAAAGAAGGAAGATGAAAGGTTAGAAAAACTACCTAGACAGTTTCCGATGAGAGAAATTGCTGGTGGTGGTTATGTTCATGTTCCCTGGTCAAGACAGGACATTCTCCTTTTTACAAATGATTTCCCTCAGCTGAGAGAGAAGCCTGTGGAATGGTATCGACAGGTGGACAGATTCATCAAAGTTTCGAAGGTTCTGTGGATTGATCTGGATGGATTATTTGACATTGTTGTCCCATCAGATCTTTGGACAGAATGTAAAATTGCTGTAAGTTGGACCAAGACAGAACCAGATCGAAACAAGGAGACAGGTGCTCCAGCACCCGAGGTCATGGATCTATATGACAAAGTGATATATTGGTTAAAAGAGAAAATTCCACCAAAAGAAGTTGATTGGGTAAAAATAGACAGAACAAATCAGGAGCCAAAAGAATCAGTTCATTCATTCTATGAATGGTTACTGTTGGTGTTCAAGCAGTACAGTGGCTATGAAAAATTAAATGAAAAGGACATGAGCCACTTCATCTACAGATTTGTTTATGGTCTTAGACCTGAAATTGGTGAAATGATCAGGAATAATATTGTCGGATGGCAATCAAACTCAGTTGACGTAATTTTGAGAAAGGCAAAGTACTGCAGTGATGAGTTGGAAGCAAAACAGAAAAAACTAAAAGAGAAAGCAATGTGGGCATAGGTGAAAGTAGCGGAACATCAGATTGCAAACCTTGAAAACAAAAATGTGAATTTTTTTCAAAACCAAAATCAGAATCAGGGTCAGGGAAAGTTTAAAAACAACTTTAATAAGCCAAAATTTAATGTTAACATTGAGGAGTTAAAACAGAAATGACCTTGTTTTAATTGCGGCGAAATTGGACACTGGAAGCGCGAGTGTAAAAACCCACCCAGAAATTTTAAAAATGCATCATTAAATCCAAAGATGCAGAATGATGTAGATCTGCAGCAACAGCTACAGCGACAGTTGTTTGAATTGAGTCTTCAGCAACAGCTACAGCGACAGTTAGTACATCAGCAGAGTCAGATTCCACAGCCTCCTTTTCCAAACAGCGGGGGTGGTCAGAGGTTTAATTCAAACACTGGATTCAGCGGAGGTGATCAGGTAATAAGAAGTCAAAGACCAAATGTGCAAAATGCATCAGGACAATTTTTGTTAACAGAAAATCAAGGGAGTGATTCTGATGACTGTTTATGACGGTGCCTGAGAGAGGGGGAAGAGTGTGTGCTTGGAGCCACTCTTGAGGTTGACCAGTCTGGTCCATATGTAAATGGTAAAGTGAATGATGTAGAAATCACTTTTCTTGTGGACACTGGTGCTACCCGTTCTACTGTTAGATCAGTGGAAATTGAAAACCTGCCTCTCTCTGGGGATACTATCCAAGTAGTTGGTGTAACTAATCAGCAAATTAAAACAGATTGCTCACCTGTTGCTGATTTTTAAACTGAAGGAGTACTGGACTGCGAGCACGTAGGACCCGCTCTTCCTGTTCTTTTATTACTCCACTCCTCGCGGAACCCGCTCCGCGGGTCCCGCATCGCTCTTGGTTATCTTGGACGGCGCTGCCTAAAGTGCGCTGTGCAGCGAAGTTTAAAGCCTGCTGATAACTATTCTGATTGTGCTCCTGAGGCGGTGGTGAGTGCAGGGCTGCGAGCGAGGGCAGGCGCAGGACTACCAGTCCCAGGAGCGCCTGACCCTCGGCATCTTCATCAGCTGACCCGCTCTCCCTGCTGGCTCCTCCCCCGCCTCAGCGCAGCTAAAAAGCAGCTCGTTTGTCTCCCTGTTGGATTGCTCACCTGTTGCTGATTTTTAAACTGAAGGAGTACTGGACTGCGAGCACGTAGGACCCGCTCTTCCTGTTCTTTTATTACTCCACTCCTCGCGGAACCCGCTCCGCGGGTCCCGCATCGCTCTTGGTTATCTTGGACGGCGCTGCCTGAAGTGCGCTGTGCAGCGAAGTTTAAAGCCTGCTGATAACTATTCTGATTGTGCTCCTGAGGCGGTGGTGAGTGCAGGGCTGCGAGCGAGGGCAGGCGCAGGACTACCAGTCCCAGGAGCGCCTGACCCTCGGCATCTTCATCAGCTGACCCGCTCTCCCTGCTGGCTCCTCCCCCGCCTCAGCGCAGCTAAAAAGCAGCTCGTTTGTCTCCCTGTTGGATTGCTCACCTGTTGCTGATTTTTAAACTGAAGGAGTACTGGACTGCGAGCACGTAGGACCCGCTCTTCCTGTTCTTTTATTACTCCACTCCTCGCGGAACCCGCTCCGCGGGTCCGGCATCGCTCTTGGTTATCTTGGACGGCGCTGCCTGAAGTGCGCTGTGCAGCGAAGTTTAAAGCCTGCTGATAACTATTCTGATTGTGCTCCTGAGGCGGTGGTGAGTGCAGGGCTGCGAGCGAGGGCAGGCGCAGGACTACCAGTCCCAGGAGCGCCTGACCCTCGGCATCTTCATCAGCTGACCCGCTCTCCCTGCTGGCTCCTCCCCCGCCTCAGCGCAGCTAAAAAGCAGCTCGTTTGTCTCCCTGTTGGATTGCTCACCTGTTGCTGATTTTTAAACTGAAGGAGTACTGGACTGCGAGCACGTAGGACCCGCTCTTCCTGTTCTTTTATTACTCCACTCCTCGCGGAACCCGCTCCGCGGGTCCCGCATCGCTCTTGGTTATCTTGGACGGCGCTGCCTGAAGTGCGCTGTGCAGCGATGTTTAAAGCCTGCTGATAACTATTCTGATTGTGCTCCTGAGGCGGTGGTGAGTGCAGGGCTGCGAGCGAGGGCAGGCGCAGGACTACAAGTCCCAGGAGCGCCTGACCCTCGGCATCTTCATCAGCTGACCCGCTCTCCCTGCTGGCTCCTCCCCCACCTCAGCGCAGCTATAAACCTTCCATTTGGTACCGCAACGCGGGAGCGCGCGGGAGTCCGCCGGGAGAAGCCCGGGACAAGGGCGGGACCGTCTGAGGCCGTCAGAGGCCGAAGTAGGCTGGGCTGGGCCCCCTCCCTTTGATTTTGGTTTACTGTTGTTTGATATTTTCCTTTACAGGCTAATATTGTACCTTGGGGAGTTTTAACTCTATTTTTAACTTCTGTATTCTCTTCTCATGACGGCTAAAAAACTGCGTTCTGGTCGCGTCTTAGTAGGAAAATCTGGGTCTAAAACGAAATCTAACCCTTTACGCAATAAAATTACGTCCTCTATGCAACTGAAAGGCCAGTGTCAGCTTTTCAACTTATGGGATAAAGGGAAAGACAAGTCATTTGAGTTGCAACCCCCGAGCGAGGGTCCTGATTATAATGTTCCGGAAGCCGCTAATATGGTTATTAATGTTTCCTCTTGCCTGAGTTTGGTTCCTAGTCAATCTCTGTTAATACCTCTTAGCCCCAAAATAGTAAGGGGTTCATGCTTGATTTCAAATGACTTACAACTGGGACAGAACTCTTCTCTTGAGTTTGCGGGTGGTAAGGTTTTGAAATCCGATAGTATTATTCCCCCCCAAGAGTCTCTTAGGGAAGTTCCCAAAGTTATGGTGAACTCTAGCCCTTTGTCAGTTATGCCAGTTAATCTGCCCGTCTTAGAAAGTGACTTTACATTACCTGACATCGATCTAACAGCTCATAAGGATCGGATGATATCCCTACAGGGGAAATCTAGGGGTATCCCAAATTCAAATGAAGTTATAACCATTTCTAGTACGGGTCCTTTAAGTAGCACACCCTCTAATAAATTGGATTTTTCCCCTGCTCAATTAAATTTTACCTCTTGTTCTGGCCCTATTTTGAACAATTTAGCTGAGGGGTTTCCAAGTACTGATGGGAGGTTAATTTCCAATTCGTTATTTTCTTTGGAATCTATATTAGCTTCGATTCTGAGCCTACTAGAAAAATTTGTTGGAGGTTCTGAGTGTATTTTTGACACGGTAACTCAAATCTTAAAAGTACTTATGCAAAGTAAGAACTGTCCAGTGTCTGATTGCCCTCCTACGCCTGTTAACCTGATGGAGTTCCCCAAAAATAGTTCTCCAAGTGCTCAAGTAGAATTGGATTCCGCTCGACTTCCTTTCCCCAAGGATGGCCAAAAAGCTATGAATCCAGTAGCATTACCAGCTGATCTTAAGATCCTCAAGGCGGTTTCGGCAGGTGCTAATTGCATAGCTTCTATTAGTGATAAGATAGAGGTAGTATCCACGTCCCCTGCCAACCATAAAATTGAAACTCCCTCTCTTTTCCCTATTTTTTCTGTACAGTCAAAAAACGAGGAGATTTGTATGGCAAATACTGGAATGGTTGATAAATCGATTCCCCCGAAACATAAAAAGATTAGAATAAAGAAGAGAAAACCTATTCGAAGATTCTCTAAAAAAAGACAGAGAAAACTCCTATTTGATAAAAGTGTGGAACCAATTTTAGAAGATTCCCCTCAGGTTGTGCAGTTGTCTGCCCCTCAGGAAGATTTGATAGCCTCTCCTAAAGTGGAATTCATGTCTACAGGATTAGGTCCCATAAGTTCTACTAATCCTTTTCTCCCCAAGGTCACTTCACCCGCTGTTAATCCTTTCCTTTCCTGTCTTAATCCCTCAGCAATGCCTTTTCAAGATGTTCCCAAGGTCACTTCCCCTTCTGGTAATCCTTCCCTTACCTCTCTTATTCCATCAGCACGGCCTCTCCCAGAGGCACCCCCAATTGTAGTCATTCCTCCCAAGGAAAAAATAATTGTAGATACTTTTTTTCTTGAGTTTTTTCCCTTATTTGATACCGACTTAATTCTAAATAGATCTGCCTTACTTATTTGTTTCAAAGAGATTGAAGGTTTAAAATTAATTCAAACATCTGATTTGGATGTAGTATTCCTTCTTAATTCTTTGTTAGGGAGATCCACAAGGGTGAAATTCCATTCTAAAGTAGTGTTAAATCTTATTCTACAGTGGGCTGCGGAATTACAAATTAGAGGAATTGATGTTATGCCATACTTTGGGGAAAAACGAAATCAACGTGCCTTCTCCAATTTGTCATCTTCCCCCAATATGGGTTTGAAGTTGCCGGATTGGTCTAGCTCTGGATCGGAGGATTTAAAAATATGTGTGTCCAAGAATGAAAGGCAAGTGTCATATAAAAATCCTCCTTTTAAACAAACGTTGAAGGTTGATCAGTCTAAATGGAGTTGGTTACCTGGAGTCTTAGCGAGTAAATCTGCTTCCTGCCCCAAACCGAATTCAAATTTTTAACAGAGAGCTGAAGCTCATCTCGTGGAATACAGCAGGTTTTAAAGATTATAAGGAGAAACTAGGCTTTTTGTATTCACACAAGGCGGATATAATCTGCTTACAAGAAACATGGGTGGAAGGCAGAATAGCTCTAGAAAAGGATTATTTCGTTTTGGAAAAGAGTGCAACCTCTTCTAGAAGAGGCCATGCAAAGGGAGGAATAGCATGCTTGTTAACAAATAGAATAAAATGGAATTATTCTCATTATCTCGATCCGGGGAATTTGTTCCAGGCAATAACCTTAAAAGATGTATTTGAGGATTGCCCTAACAGATCGCTGGTAATAATAAACATCTATATCCCCCCAAATCGCTGTTTTAATGACGGTCTGAAAACACTGTTTTCCTTTTTGAATGTAACGATGGATGCTGTCCCGTCCCCTTATGTATTATTGTTTGGGGATTTGAACTGTAATATATCCAATTGTGGGCTAGCTCTATTCAGAAACAAACTTAGGGAAGAATCTCTGAATATACCATCGGCCCAGTTCCCTGTTAAAGTTAAAACTAATAAAAGAGGCAAACTTGTCCTAGAAGGCTTACATAAAGTTGACTGTTTAATAGTAAATGGGAGGCTCCCTTCTGACACCCCGGCAGCTTTTACGCATAAATCAAATAAGGGAAAATCCATCATTGATTATGTTATGGCAGATTATGCTTTATTTTCCAAGCTGAAAAATATGAAAGTCATTGAGTCTAATCTTAGTGACCATAATGCGTTGTTGCTTACAGTCTCTGTCAGTCTTCCGAAAGTGGACTCTTGGAGCATGGATAGGGATCTGGTGAATTTCGACTCTAATTCAGGGAAATGTTTCTGGAATTTTCGCTCTTTTGAAAGCCTGGTGTCCCTTTTGAATCAAACTGTCAAGAGTTTATTTCTCTGGGAAGGGAGAGAGCTGTTGGGATTTTCTAACTTTTTAGAATTGGTAACTTCTATAGCGAAGAAGAAACCTGGTGTGGAAAAATCGTGTGCAGTCCCTCATCCTTTGCGAGCTATAAATATAGAAATAAATAAAGTAATAAGGGGGCAATATTTATCATTTACCCAAGAAGCCAAGCATAAATTGTCCATTTTAAAAAGAAGGAGAGTTAGGCTTAAGGCCCGGTTAAAACGCAATAAGGAAGACTCTCTTTGGATACAACTGAGGGAAGCTTCTTATAACGGCCAAGCTAAAACTTTCTGGTCTTTAATTGGCAAGGGTTGTGGGACCAGAGCCAGTGCCACTCCGATTGCCATTGAGGAACAGATTTGGGTTCAATATATTGAGAAATTATATAGTAACAATAATTCACAAGTATATATGGTGGAATCTAATGATGTTACACGCGTATTTGATTGTCCCTCGGAAAAGGAAATTGAATTTGCTATTATGAACATGCGTTCCTCTGGTGCGATGGGGCCAGATAAAGTTCCCATCTCAGTATTAAAACAACAGAGTGAACTCTGGAGTAAGATCCTTTTTCCAGTGTTTAAATTTTGTTTCTCTAGTGGAACAGTCCCCCCCTCCTGGAAAGGAAGTATCATTGTTCCCTTATATAAAAAAGGGGCAAGAGATCTTCCTCAAAATTATCGTCAAATCGCTTTGCTTGACGGCATTGGTAAGGTTTTCGCAAAATGTATTCTTATTTTAATGAACCAATGGGTAACTGAATTTAAAATCCTACCTATTGAGCAAACATGTTTCAGACAAAATCACGGAACTCTAGATAACCTGACGGCACTACAAGTTATCACAGAAAAATATGTTAAAGTCCGTGGTGGGCAGGTTTATGGTGCTTTTATCGATTTCTCCACCGCATTTGATAAAGTGGATAGAATATTGCTGTGGAGAAAGCTATTTGATTTAGGTATGTCCCCCTCTCTTATTAAGTTAATTCGCGCACTTTATTCAGATACTTGGTGCAGAGTTCTACTGGGAGGTGAACGTAACTTATCTAAAATAATTTTCACCTCTAATGGGTTAAAGCAAGGTTGCCTTTTGGCTCCTTTGCTGTTTTCCCTTTATACAGTTGATTTACCTGTTGCCCTCTCAGCTTGCCCTGGTATTGCTCCGTCCTTGGGTGGAGTTCCAATTGCATGCCTTATGTATGCAGATGACATCCTGATTTTGGATCTTACCCCGAAGGGCTTAAATAATCGCTTGCAGGCGCTGTCTGAATACGCTAAAAACCATTACCTATTGATAAACACGGCAAAAAGCAAAGTGATGTGTTTCTCCGGCAGGAAGAAACCTAAATTCCTTAACTTTCCTTGGGTGGTGGGGGAGCAAAAATTGGAAACTGTGAAATCATACACCTTCCTTGGCAAAATTGTCACAAATAACCTAAGTGACAAAGCTCATATAGACAATAACTCCCGTAAGGCTATTTCACAGGGAAAGAGTTTAGTAGCCTTGTATAAAGCTACAGGTAGAAGGCATTTTTCTATTCTTTTAGATGTATTTAGAGCAAAAGTCCCTGCCTCCTTGTTATACGGTTTAGAGTTAATAAATCTAAATAAATGGAGTTTTTTAAACACCGTGGAAGGGAAAATTTTGCGTAGTTTATTATCTGTTAGTACAGCAAATTCAACTGCTTCCCTGAGACAGGAACTTGGTATACGCAGCAGCTGGGCTCAAGGTTTGGCCGGCTCCATACGTTGGGTAGTTGGCATTGCAAAAAGTGAGTCTAATACCTTGAGATATCTTATAAAAAATGAATTGCTGGGAAATCTCAATGAACATTCCTTGATTGTAAAAAACTTCAGATTTGCTGTGGCACAATTGAAATTGGATGAAGAAATTTTATTTTCTTTATCCTCTTACCAATTAAAAACTATTTTGAAGTCTTCCACATGGGAACTGGGGTTTTGTCAGGATAGAGATTCCCGGCTGTTAAAAAAAGGTTGTACTCCTGTTATTGAGTCATGTATCTTGCGGAAAGCTCAACCTTATATGTACTGGAACATCTCTCATGGCGTCCGTCGCTTAGTGTACTTAATAAGACAAAATCTGCTTCCGCTGAAAGTCCTTTATGCTAGATGGTATGGTCATTCACCACTCTGTGATCTTTGTCAGATGCATGACCAGGACTTAAATCATGTTATTTTTGTTTGTCCAGCCCTGATGCCTTCCAGGCGTAGATGGTTACGTCCAATTTGCCAACAACTTAATATTCTTTCAGCCTTGTCATTTCAGGCGGCCTTGATTAACCCTCCTAATGAAATGTTTTGTTTTAAATTGTATGGCTTCTTTAAATGTTTCTTGGACCTATATTAATATGTCAATTTTCATTTGTTCTTAGTGTTAAAAGGACATTTTATGCATTCTGCTTTGTATGTATATTTTGGTTTTTATGTGGACCTCGTAAAGAGTTCCTTTATCATAATAAATAAAACTTGACTTGGAGATTTGACTGAACCTGTGAAAATTGAAATTGGCAAATTTAAAGACAAACACAGATTTGTAGTTTGCAACAGCAGTCCTGTAAACTTGCTGGGAAGAGACATCCTATGCAAGATGAACTGCAAAATATATTGCTCACCGGATGGTATCGAGCTACAAACAATGGAGGAAGATGGGCTTTACAAATTAACAATGTTAATGGTTGAAGCAGAGAAAACAAAATTGTTCCCAGTTTTTGATAAACAAAATTTGCCTGAAGAGCTAAAAAGGACAGTCAAAGCTGAAATTTGGGATTTTACTGGAAATGAAATGGGTCTGATGAAGAATGGTGATCCAGTCAAAATTTCAGCAAAGCAGGGAATATAATTTCCAAACATTCCACAGTATAAAATGAAGGCTGAAACAATTGAGGGTGTCATTCCAGTGATTGAAAAATTCATAAAGCAAGGAGTTTTAAAGGAAATTGAGAGCAGTCCTTATAACTCACTGATTATGGGGATCAAAAAGCCAAATGGAACGTACAGAATTGTTCAGGATTTGAGAAAAGTTAACCAAATAGTTGTTCCTTGTTGTCCAGTTGTTCCAAATCCAGCAGTCATCCTTTACCAAATTCCGCATGATGCAGAATGGTATACTGTCATGGATCTTTGCAATGCGTTCTTTACTGTTCCATTGCATCCAGAGAGTCAGGAAATCTTTGCGTTCCGGTTCCAAGGTCGTACCCTAGCATGGTGTTGAATTCCTCAAGGGTATACAGAGAGTCCTTCTATCTTTAATGAGCTGTTAAAGAAATCTTTGGAAGATCTAGATTTACCAGGTCGATCAACATTGGTTCAGTATATTGACGACCTTTTAGTGGCAGCAAAAACAAGAGAAAACTGTGTTACAGATACAATTACTCTTTTGAATCATCTGGCAGATGAGGGACATAAAGTGTCTCCTGCAAAATTGCAATTTTGTAAACAAGAAGTGAAATATCTTGGTCATAGAATTGCAAAAGGAATCAGACAGGTAACAATTGAGAGAATTAAAATGATTCAGGCAATGCAACCTCCAAGAACACAAAAACAGGTCAGAATGTTTCTAGGAATGGTTGGCTACTGTCATCAGTGGATTAGTGGGTTTTCGGTAATTGCGAAGCCACTGCAGAGACTGACAAAATCTGACATAAAAGATCCAATTGTCCTTACAGAAATTGAAATGGAAGCTTTTGAAAAACTTAAAAGAAGCTTGTGTGAAGCTCCAGCTCTGGGCATGCCAGACTATGAAAAATATTTTGAGCTGTATTGCAGTGAAAGAGAAGGTTGTGCATTGTCTGTGTTAATACAGAGACATGGAAAACTGAGAAAACCTATTGCATACTTCTCACCAGTCCTTGATCCAGTTGCAAAAGCATTACCAGGTTGCTTGAAAGCAGTTGCAGCAACAAGTATGAGCCTTGAGCAAAGTGAAGGAATCATAATGGGATTTCCTGTAAAAGTCTATGTTCCCCATTCAGTTGAAATTCTCCTTACCAGGAGCAAAACGCAACACTTAACAAGTAGTAGACTCACGAAATATGAGAAAAATATTCTGGGATCAGATAATGTTTCAATAGCAAGATGTGTGAATCTAAATCCTTCCACGTTGTTGCCTGACAGTACTGTAACAGAAATTGGAAATGAAAACGATGTTGACCATGAGTGCTTGGATGTTTTGGAATACTGTACCAAGCCAAGGCAGGACATTAAAGATGTACCATTGCCTGTTTCAGATCATGTCTACTTGTTGATGGTTCCTGTCTGAGGACAGAAGAAGGCTTTCTGAGAGCAGCCTATTCAGTCTGCACAGTTGCAGATGTTGTGGAAGCATCATGTCTTGAAGGAGTTCGTTCAGCTCAAGTAGCAGAACTGATTGCTTTAATTCGTGCATGTGAAAGAGCAATAAATTTGAAAATCACAATAATAACTGATAGCCAATATGGGTACGGAGTTGTGCATGATTATGGACAGCTCTGGTCTCAGAGAGGCTATTTGACATCAGCAGGTTCACCAATCAGAAACGCAAATTTGATCAAAAGATTAATTGATGGCATACAGTTGCCAGAAGAAATTGCAGTTGTAAAATGTGCTGCACATAAAAAGGGTGATGATTTTATTACCAGAGGAAATGCCTACGCAGATGAAATTGCAAAATAATGTGCAAGAAACAATTTTGCACTTAATCGGGAGAAAAATGATGAGCATGCTTTAAATTCACTAATGCTAACATCAGTAGTTGAGACATGGCAGGAAGTCAAAGAAATACAAGATGAAGCTGATGATGAGGAGAAAAACACATGGTTGAGAGCAGAATGTAGACAGCGAGATGAGGATGGAATTTGGACCTACAAAGATGGCAGGGTAGTTTTACCAAATTGCATGATTGCTGACATGGCCATAATGTATCATGGCCCAGGACATATTGGAAGAGATTCAATGATTAGGCTTTTCAAGGAGACTTGGTTTAATACCAAGTTCAGAACAATTGCAGAATCCCTTTGTCAAAGGTGTTTGACTTGCCAACAAATGAACCCAAACCGGAAGACAGTTGTGGGAACGGGAACCATAGGACGGGAGGGTGGCCCATTCACCAGATTACAGATGGATTTCATTGAAATGCCGAGACAAATTGCGCTATGTTTTGGTGTTTGTCTGTTTGTTTTCAAGATGGGTTGAAGCATTTCCCACACGTCACAGTGATGCGATTACTGTTGCAAAGTTACTTTTGAGGGAGATTATACCAAGGTACGGTTTCCCAGTGACTGTAGAAAGTGATAGAGGGGGTCATTTTGAGAATAAACTGTTGAAATTAGTTTGTGAAGCATTACACATTGAGCAGACGTTGCACTGTGCATAGAGACCAGAGGCATCTGGAGTTGTGGAGCAAATAAATGGAACGATCAAAAACAGAATAGCTAAGATGTGTCTAGCTACAGGTGTAAAGTGGACAGAAGCTCTTCCACTTGTTTTAATGACTCTAAGAAGTACACCAGATAAAAAGACAGGTTTAAGTCCACATGACATTCTTATGGGCAGAGTCATGAGACAGGCATTTATTCCAGTAGGAAAACTGTTTAGCATTAATGATAGTGCAATTTTAGAATATTGCAGGAAGTTGTCTGATGTCGTGAATTCTGTGTCTAATCAGGTGGGAACTGAAGTACAGTCAAGAGACAAAGAGCAAGCACATGATCTGTCACCTGGAGATTGGGTGAGAACAAAAGTTCACCGAAGAAGAAACTGTTTGGTGCCAAGGTGGCAGAAACCGAGACAGGTGATTCTCGTGACAACGAATGCAGTGAAGTGCAGAGGCATAAAACGGTGGATACATTCCAGTCACACCATTCCAGTGCCTACACCTGAAAACTCTGATGAAGAGAGTGATACTACAGCTGATTCAGATTCTGAAGAAGAACCTGAAGGAAATCCAGATTCAGAAGATCGACAAACTGGTCGACATCTGGAAAATTCATCTGGAAATAAAAGCCTGAATGAAAAGGATTTGAAAATCATAGTTGTAGACTCTGAAAATGATGAAGATCTGCTAGAAGAAGCAGCAGAAGAGTCTGATCAAGTTCAGAATCAAGACCAGGAGAGTATCGAAAAGCAGAAAAGAAGCTCTGAAAACAAGGACAAGCATTCCGAAGCTGGGAAGTTGAAGGTAATTGATGAAGAAGACGAATTGCCAAGTACCAGTTATGGAGATGTTGTTCCTAATGAAGTGAGGCTGCCGAGTAGAGAAGTACCTGAGTCAAGAATTGAAGTTTCTGACAGTAATTCTGGTGAGAGTGATGAAGATTCTCAAATAAGCAGATTGAGAAAGAGATCTTGGAGAACGGAATCAAATGTGACTGAGCCAAAGTAGAAATTACCAAGAAAAGGTGATAACTGGCCGAATGGAAATGGAGGATTGAAATTCAAGTTGATAAAGAAATCGAAAGAACAAGTAAATGAGATAACTAGTCAGGAAGATCCTGAAAAGAAAGGTGAGGCAGGAAAGAAAATAGAAGTTATCTCTAGAAAGACAAAGGGAACGTTAAAGCCTAACCAGAAAAATAAGTCGCCTGAATGGGCGTATGTAATAATTCAAACCTGTAGTTGAGATCAGCAGTAGCAGTCAGGAAGAAATTGAAGACAATAGTGACAATGATTGCGGTATATACTTGTTAGAATTTAGGTTTCAGGTTTTTGGCATAAGGCTGAAGAAAATGTGTTAGGTGACACAAGGTCGAAGAAATTGTGTTTAGTTGGAAAATAACTTGTGACGTAAAGGTCGAAGAAAAGCTGTTAGAGGGTTGAAAAAAAACATTTGAAAAAGGGGGGTGTTAAGAATTTTAGACATTTTTTGAGTTATTTAAAATTTTTGTTTTCTTTAACAAGGTTAGTGAAAATGCCTTTTGTTATGATGACTAATACCTCAAAATGCTCCATTTTTAAAAAATGCTGTAAGATGACTCTGGTGTGTGTGCTCATATTAATTCTGCTCTGGTTAGTTTTAGCTGTCATCTTTCCTTTCGGGATCGATAAGGAGATGTACAAGGTCAATATGACAAGCAAAGCTTCAGTTAGTCAAGACAAACATAGTGCAACAGGTATAGCTAACAAAGTTATTGATCACAGACCAGAAGTTCATCAAGACAGGTCTGTTGGTGATTTTTCTAGCAACACATTTTCAAGACTTCTGGGAGAATATGTTAAAGTTATGGGAGTCAAAGACTTCTATATCTGTGTAAAGTTGCCTGCTTCTGTTTCAGAGGGAGTGACGTACAATATGCTTCCTCTTACTTATGGCATAACCTGCAGTGTGATATCTAGCTTATTTTATCAAACTGGTCGTCTAGAGTATTATTATTCTAATTATGATGAGATTTTTGCAAACCTGAAAATTGAGAAGGCTTTGAATAAACACAAGCAAGCTAAACAGATGAGGGAATTCTTTATAGTGACTAACAAACTCACCCATGAGTATGCTTACATAAATAATATGACTTGCAAATTGAGAGCTGAGGAAAAGACTTTCCTAAACCTTGTTGAAGAGAGGCGAGCGATTTATAAAAGAAATGAGATGGTCAAACAGACCAAATCCAAGTTCTGGCAGAAGGAGGATGAAAAATGTAATGGCAAATCTTTTGACAATGTTGCAATTCACATAGACAAGCCAATTAGTGGCAAGCTTTGCATTAGAAGAGATAACACACTTTTTGACAATTATTTTGTGGGAGCTAGTAATTGTGAGGACACTTATCAAATCATGGGGGGTTGGGGATTCAAAGGTGGTAGAGACGCAATTTTTCCTGGAATTTATTTTGTTTGCGGAGACAAAGCCTATTATAACCTCCCGGACCATTGGTATGGGACGTGTTTTGTTGGTCTTGTTTTCCCGAAAATATTTCATGTTGACAGAAATGCAGAAGGTTCATTCGAAATTAGTAATCATGTAAATAGGTACAAAAGAGAAAGTTTCTCAGAAATTTTGGGAGACATTTTTGAGGCAGTGATACCTTTAGTAGGTATAACCCTGAATGCAGGAAGAATCAGAAAATTGTTCACAATAGTTGACAGATTGTCAACTGACACAGCTGGTGGTTTCCAATTAGTGGATACCGAGGTCATTGCAATTAGATCGATGGTAATGCAAAACCGCCTTGCCCTGGACATTCTCCTAGCGAAAGAGGGAGGAGTTTGTGGCATTTTACATGTCCAGCACTGCTGTACATATATCCCTGATGAGAGTAGAAATATTGAAATGTACATTAAAAATTACAGAAATGCACTCAGAGATAGTTCCCTTAGAAGAGGACGATTTTTCAGAATGTCTTTCCAAAAGATTTCATGTTATCAAAACCTGGTTTCAAGAGATTGGTGGTTCAGTTCTTGGCAAAATTCTAACACCTTTATTTGTAATAATTTTTGTGATAGTCTTATTGAAGATCAGTTGCATGTTAAACAAGAGAAAAAAGTATCTGAGGGAAAAGAAGAGGATTTACAAAATCAAAAAGGAACAAGAAAGAGAAATAGAGCTGGAGGAGTTTCGTAAAGCTCAATACGATAGTTGCAGACAAACAGCTGAGACAAGTCTTTAGAAATACTAACACAGTGAA
The DNA here is from genome assembly GCF_964261635.1 of Lissotriton helveticus. Classification (NCBI taxonomy): domain Eukaryota; kingdom Metazoa; phylum Chordata; class Amphibia; order Caudata; family Salamandridae; genus Lissotriton; species Lissotriton helveticus. The sequence goes on along the minus strand of NC_136069.1, from coordinate 1,373,555,438 downwards.
ATTGAATCATGTTCATCTTAGATAAAAATTTGCAAAATTGTGGGTGTGGTGTGGTGATTTGGAAATCACCAGATGAGGGAGTTGATGGAGCGAGATTCAGAAATGAATTTATTTCGGCTCGTGAAGTTACACTTCCATAATCAAATAATAATATTAAAAATGTGTGCAGTGAGAAAACTAATTCAACCTAGATTAAAAGTCACATTTTACATAAACACGCGGGAAACTAATATATGTGCTCATAAATGTGCATTATGTTGCATTTGCATGTATGTGAAAATAATGAATTATTCTGTCTATTGTCATGTCAAAACTAAATGCGGCTGTTTATTAATGGCATGTGCTTATTTCTGTGTGGTCATGTTTTGTTTTCCTGTCTTAAAATGTTGCATGAACTTGTTTGTTGCCTTGTTCTGCTTCTGCTAGGTAATATAGATTAATGGGTTAATTATTAGCAAAGATGGGTGGGTAACAGAACGAACTATATTTCTTGTATTAATTATTCTTTTGTGTTTGTTTATACACTAGTTAACGTGGAAATGGTTTGGGCCTAGTGCATTTGCAGTTGGCAAAAGTTCTGCTCGGAGAAAGCATGAGTCCAGCGTGAAAAAAAAGATTCTCTGCCAAATAATTCATGTGGAGTGAAATAAATAAACGTGATGAGCTGACGGTTCTTTTAGTCAGCGAGGCCAAGGCCAGGAACCGGCAGAGGAGTGTGACAAACTAAGGAAGTTATGAACTGTCTATTAAAATGTTGCAAACTGGAGGAAGTTTCACGACTCGTAAGCAAAGGACAATGGACTCTAAGAAAGAGACGGAACTAAGGTTCTGAAGAATGCAATGACATTATGGCCTGTCACTTGACAGCCAATCGAAATCCAGAATGAGCAGAAAGAATATAATTTTACTTAGATTAGTTTAGCTAGAAAAGGAATAAAAACTCTTCCCCTGGGGAAGAGCGCCTGCCACTTGCTGTTCCCTGGATGGACGAGTCATGCTGTTGGACTTCATTTGGAGCACGTAAGAGATCCTTTTAGGGCCTAGAGACTTTTACCTTTATTCTTTAATAGAGCAAGTGTAGCTAGGGACTTAGGGTTTAGATGGTGCCAAACTGCTTTTCCATTTGAATATATCTTTAATTCATGCTTGAAACTGTCATTATCGTTTTTGCTAAAATCTTAATAAAAATGTTTAAATAAAAGATTCAAATGCACTTTCTAAAATAAATAGTTAATAAATAATTTTCTTTGAAAAACAAGCTGGCCGTGTTATTTCATGTATTTAGGTTACCATCAGCAGTTCTTTTGCCACAGTGGCTTAATTAATTCGTAGGGTTTTGTTAAAGTGTGATGAAATCAATTTACTGCAGTTGTATATAAATGTATATATTTTGTGAATAGGTTAATTAGGTCACATGATTCAGTTGCTCAAAATATGTGATGTTAGTTTATGGGCCTTGTGAGTGATTTATGATTAATGGTGAGTATTGTGGAGTTGGGTAGTGTCGTTTATGGCATATTTTCCATAGGGCCGCTGGATCAGTAGCACCCATCCTGCACACGAACCACCCCTACCAGACATCCTCATGTCAAAGAACCGGGGGTGCTTGTGAAACATGTACATCAAACAAACAGGGCAAGTGCATGCAGACCACCACACATGTGATTCCATGGGACCACAGACCTCAACCAGACCTCAAAGGCATGTCCTGGGACCCTGCACTACAATGCAACTGGTATGTCCAACTGGCGGACATGGATGCTAACGCTCACTCCGCTAATGGCACCAACATGCAATTGCAGCAAAACATATGCACCAGAGATGTCACTACTGTGTCTGAGCACCAATACATGCATGCAATCACAAGTCACAGACACATACAGTCTGCTTACCGCTAGTTTGCTGTTGATCCCCTCTCAGCCGGGCGGACAGGTCAGGATGCGTCACAGCTATGATACGGTGTATTAGAGGGGTCATGGTGTTTCGTGCAAGCCGGGTTGATCTTGGAATCAGCCCCAGTGTCATCTCTGCCACATTCTTGTTGAGCCTGGATATGTCGTCCCAGTGCTTGTGGCAGTGTGTGTGTCGTCTATTGCACACCCCCACTGCCCGTACATCACGTGCTATGGTCCTTCACACGGCCTTGCGAAGGTGCAGTTTGACCTACCATGATGGGAGACAAGAGGGGAACTTCAGTGGACAGTTGGACATTCACAAACATAGTAGCAACACGTATCTTTCAGCAGCCATGCTCAGTACAACACATGTGATGGTCCCACAGCACACCGCCAAGCTTGCAGAAGCCAGGAGTCAGTGACCACTTCATGCACACCAACATGTCCCCCACTGCAATTACCACCTGTCCGGGGGCACCGTAGAGCCGTTCATAGTGGCGGAGCACACCGTCCACAAGGACATCCAGCTCCGCTGCGGAGAAGGGACGAGACCGGATCTCTCGCACTCTATGCATGGCAAGGTCCAGGACTGTGGCACTACAGCAGCAGTTGTTGGATAGCTCAGCAGCAGCAGGTCGCGGTGATGGGTGCAGGCAGCAGTTGTTGGATAGCTCAGCAGCAGCAGGTCGAGGTGATGGGTGCAGTCAGCAGTTGTTTGATAGCTCAGCAGCAGCAAGTCAAGGTGGCTGGAAGCAGTGAATGTGTGCTGCTGAAATTCACACATTTATAGGGCCCTGAGCTCACATCAGTGGCACACGTCTGCAGCAATTGGTTTTCCCGGGATGCCTCATTCAAAATGAACCAATGACTGGCCCTGGTGTGGCGGTGCACGGCTTCCGCTATGTTTGAATGCGCTTACGCAGCCCACGTTACCTGTTTCCATTGGCTACATGTGCATGGACCGTCACGGTCACACACCGGCAACCGCATGTGCGCGCTACCGCGAGGGTGCATCATTTGAAATTAATCACTCACTGGCCTCGCTATGGCAGAGCACGCATTCCACGGGGGCAGGGCAGGCTAACACATACATTTGAATATGCAAGTGGAAATGGCAGTTGGTACCCCCCTTACAGTCACATTGCTGCACCCACCGCAGACCGCCGGCCCTTGCCGGTCACCCACCGCCGGCCCTGGCCGGTCACCCACCGCCGGGTGCTGGCAGTGGGTGAATGTCCTGTGCATTGAGGTCACCCGTGCATGGATGGCCCTGGCCGGTGGCCCACCGCCAGCACCCGGCGGTGGGTGACCGCCCAGCACCCGGTGGTGGGTGACCGACCAGGGCCAGCAGTGGGCCACCAGCCAGGGCCATCCATGCCAGGGTGACCTCAATGCACAGGGCGCTCACCCACCGCCAGCACCCGGCGGTGGGTGACCGCCCAGCACCCTGCAGGGGATGACCGCCCTGCACCCGGCGGTGGGCCACTGGCCAGAGCCATCCATGCCAGGGTGACCTGAATGCACAGGGCGCTCACCCACTGCCAGCACCCTGCGGTGGGTGTCCGGCCAGGCATCCATGCCAGGGTGACCTCAATGCACAGGGCGCTCACCCACCGCCAGCACCCGGCGGTGGGTGACCGGCCAGGGCCGGCGGTCTGCGGTGGGTGCAGCAATGTGACTGTAAGGGGGGTACCAACTGCCATTTCCACTTGCATATTCAAATGTATGTGTTAGCCCGCCCCGCCCCCACGGAATGCGTGCTCCGCCATTGCCATGCCAGTGAGTGATGATTTTGCGCACATGCATTTGGCGGGGTGTGACCGTGATGGTCCTTGACCATGCAGCATATGTTATGCACAATTGCAGTATCAAGGATCATCTTCTGTGTTGGGGGAAGGCGTACCCGGATGGCATGTGTACACACACTGCATGTCTCCGCACACATGTAATGTTCATAGTTGTACATGTGTGTCAGGACATGTCCGGGATGTATCAAGAATCATTATGTCAAGTTAATGGCCCGTGTCCACATGTGTCATTCTTGTCCATTTGTTGCATGTGTGGTCATACTATTGACCTTGCCAGTGGTTAACAAAGGCCAGTGATGTGCACCCAAGTTGCGTCAGATGTGCCTGGCGATGTGTTGCATCTTGGTTTTGCGGACACACGTTTCTATTTGTACACATCTACACAGTACATCAAGGCTGTGTACCCACATTCAGAAGCTGTTGTGAGTGTGTTGTTTGTGTGTGCAAGTAGCAATGAAGGGGGTATACATGCATTCTGTTTATGTGCATGTGTGTCGCCTGTTGTGTGCCCATGCATGTTATGTGAGGATGCCCAGCATTGTAGGTGGGGTCATGTGTGCATGAAGACAAGGAGGGTGTGTTCCATGTTCGTGTTGTGTGTGCACGTCCATGTGTGTCTGGGGGGACGCTTGTCCACACTTGTGCCCTCAGTCATGTGATGTTGGCTGTTCTCTCAACATGTGTGCACGTTACATTGGACATGTTTGCACACAGGATGTTGTTTGTGGGTGAACATTGTGTGTGTAGTTAGCTGTAGTGGCTTATATTTCGGTCACGTCACACATACAATCAGTGTCTGCAACATATATTATTTGTATTGTGTCGGTCAAGATGTGATAGTGTGGCACAGCTATGTGGTGTTGGTCAATTGACATCTGCTCCCATCTACTCCCACACAGGAGGGCTCCAAATGTGCATCGACCCTACACTGTGCTGGAGGACATGGTTAACGAGGAGGTGATCCGCAAATTCCGGCTTGACCGACGTAGATTGCAGGAGCTTGTAGCCCAATTGGCACCTCATCTGCAGCCATGCAGGACATATCCAGGAGCTATTACACCCACAGCAAAGGTGATGGGGGCTCTTCGCAACAGGCACTTTCCAGTACACAGTTGGTCATGCCGGGGGGATGTCACAATCCATGTTCAGCATGGTACTGCGGGATGTGCTGGATGCCATGATGCATTACAAGGATGATTACATCCATTCCCACGGCCGGCAGAGTTGGCATCAGTCAAAGGGGACTTCTATGCCCTGGGCCAGATTCCACCCGTAGTGGGTGCCATTGATGGCACGCATATTGGTCTCATTCCACCCCAGGCACGTGACCCCGTATATCGCAATCGGAAGCACTATCATCCGATCAACGTGCAAGTGGTGTGCCTGGCTGACAACATCATCTCCCATGTGTGCCAGATTTCCCGGGTACGCACATGACTCCCACATCCTGTGGAGCAGCATTGTCCCCCAACTGATGGCCAATCTGCGTCAAGAACGTGCGTGGCTTGTAGGTGAGTGTGCTGTGATGACTATTGTGTTGTATGTGTGCCATGCTGTTCCCAACAATCGTGGTAATGATGTATGTGTCTGTCATCCCCCCAGCCAGGCGACTCTGCGTATCCAAACCGGCTGTGGCTGCTAAGCCCCCTACGGAATCCTACTACCCCAGGTGAAATGCGCTATAATGATGCCACGTCGGGTGGTGGATAAGCATGGGCGTAAAATCCGTTTCACGGGCGAATTTGCGGATTTTTGACGATTTCGCGATCCGCGAATCGCGCGAATTTAACCAATAATCTGCAAATTCGCAAGCTACGAATTATTTTGCTTGGTCGCGCTTGAAAAATACAATATCGCACGCGCACCGTTGACTCTGAGCCTGCCAAGTTGTTTTTCTCCCGGTTTTGCGTGTGCTGCGCCATTTTCGATCGTGCTGCGTGATCGCACGAGAGTTTTTCGAACGCAATTACGTCATCGCGGCTTGCCGTCTTGCACAGCGAGAGTTTGACAACGCGAGTACGTCATAAATGCCCGCGAGGGTGCGCATCTGACTTCCGGCGGGAGGTTTACACCTTGTGAAAATGATGATTTTGATCAAAATAACTCCTCAGATTGACATTTGGCTGCACTTTTTGGTGCAGGAGTCCATTTTTTGGGGTGGGATGGGAGGAAGGAAGTGCCTCAGAGTCTCCAACTTCCTGTTCCTGTCCAGTAGGTTCCTCCCTGTGCTTTGCCAATGTACTGGCCACTTTTCATTTGGCTGTTGAGCTGGAAGGATTACTTTTTCTTACTGCTGGTGGATTTTTGTATTTGAGGACCTTTTGGACTTTGGAGTTTGGATCACTCTTGGACTTGAGATTTTAAAATTAAGTTGGTGTTGTTTGTTTGGGGCATTGCAGTTGAGGCAACTCCAGTTCTAAAACTTTTTTCACAACTTTAATAAAATATATATTGTGGTGGTAGCTAGCCACAGTATCCAGTAGGCCCAGGGTTAGTCATGGGTGCATGATACAACTGTTTCTCTGATTTTTTTTTAACTTAATTCTCATTTATGTCATGGAATTTTAGCTCACTGTTATATGTTTTTATTTTTATTTTGGGGTGCCTGTAAAGCCTCACTAGCCAATAGGCCCAGGGGTAGTGAGTGGTGCATGGGCCTAGTCTTTCTGTGGGGTGTCTTGAATTTAAACATCATTGAGGTCATGGATGGCATGGGATTGTGGTGATTTTTATTTGTTTTTCGATTTTTGGGGGTGTTGTTGGGGACTGGGCATGTGGGTGGGGGCCATTTTGACTGCTGGTACAGGCAGGGCCTGGCCATGTGCTGGGGGGCAAGGGGCCAATTTGAAGGCAGGCAGTGTTCTCAGGCCTGCACCCATTTTGCCTAGCTTTCATCCATTATGCCCAGGGGTACTCAGTGGTGCATGGGTCTAGTCTTTCTGTGGGGTGTCTTAATTTAAACATCATTGAGGGCATGGATGGCATGGGATTGTGGTGATTTTTATGTGTTTTTCGACTTTCTGGGGTGTATAACTGATGTTCCTCTGTCTTCCATTGCTTTTAGGTGCACAAGAGAACCACCAGTGCCAGGAAGAAGTCCTGCAGCGGTGTGTGCAGCACAACGTCACGCGACGTCACGTGTGGCCACAGACAAGACAACTCTGCAACTCGTGCAATTGCGGCCTGCTGTTCTGACATCTGAAGAAGATGGGCCCAAAGAAAGGTGGCCGTAGCGCCTCAGCGAAGAAAGTTGCCAGTGCCACTGCCAGTAAGAAGGAGCAGAAGAAGCAAGTGGCACCACCTACCAAGGAAACGGGTGTGCCCACCGACACCAGTTAGGTCCAAGACCATTAGTGCTGCTGCGGCAGCCACTTTGGTTGTTCAATCACCATCGACCAGTGATGTTGGCTCATCACAAGAAAGTACCATCCAATCAACGCCGGGTGTAACTCAGCTGGCGAGTGTTCAACAATCACAGCCGCAACGACAACCACAAGTGCAAGTAGTACACGCACAAGTACATGGGCAAGGAGAGGCGCAAGTACATGGGCAAGGAGAGGCGCAAGTACATGGGCAAGGAGAGGCGCAAGTACATGGGCAAGGAGAGGCGCAAGTACATGGGCAAGGAGAGGTGCAAGTACATGGGCAAGGAGAGGCGCAAGTACATGGGCAAGGAGAGGCGCAAGTACATGCACAAGGAGAGGCGCAAGTAGAGGTGCATGGAGAGGTGCCACTAGAGGTTCATGGAGCGGCACAACTGCCTACAATGCTTGTTCCTGCAGAAGTAGGGGCACATCAGGAAATTGATATTCAAGTGGAAGAATCATCCGAGGAAGCCACTCCTCCTGAGGATGATCCATTGTCTTCCAGATCCCCAGCAAGAAAAAGGTTAAGGAGGGCTGCTACTACTACAAGTTCTTCTTCAAGCCCCCTTCATTCTGATGACCTTGATCCTCATTGGAACCCACCAATGCGGTCTGACAGTGAGGCACGCCATGAGCCGACAAAGGTAGCTAAGCTTAAAAGGAAGGTTCCCGCAAGGCTTCGACTTATGGTTGCTGACGACGAACAAGAAGTAGTGTCTTCTGCTGCTGATGAACAGTCTGACGACGACCCAGTCATCACAGACGTCACTCCAGCCACAGCGGGCATGCAGCAGACAAACATTTTAACCCTAGCCCGAATGGCTGCTGAGCGGGATGTGGTCGGCGTGGCACTGGTACCACCACCAACGCAGTTAACTACAACACCAACACGACCTCCAGCTTCCATATTTTCTCGTCGGAAGGGCCGACAGGGACCTCCATCCAGCTCGACCTCCATTACCTCAAGTAGTGGTGCTGTAAGTGAACATCAGAAACAAATTCAGCCACGCCCATCCTCCACTTCATCTGGCATTGAAAGTCAAAGTAGCGCCTCCACCACCAGCAGACATCTCCAGTCCCCAGTTTGGTACTTCTTTACTGTTAGCAAAAATGCGGAAAACATGGTCCTTTGTTCGATTTGTAAAGTATCAGTTAGTCGGGGTAAGCTTGGTACCAACTATGGTACCCGAGGCCAGAGAGGTCATCTCAAAAACACCACCCTATCCAGTGGTATAAGCACCTAAGTGACATCGAGGAAGGAAAGACCAAAACAAATCCAAATGTATCCCTTGATATTGAATCTGATGATGACGAGAGGCTGATCCTGCAGGGGGGAAGTGAAGAAGCGCCAGACATTTTTTCTGGTACACCCAGTACCCCTGGCAGCAGCACTGCAGTGGTAGCGCCCACACCCTCTACCCCTGCAACATGTATGAGGCACATTAAGAGTCTGGGACAGACACCAATGCAAAAAACTAAATCAATGAGCCTAACTGGTTTGAAGTCTGCATCATCATCATCATCATCATCACGTAAAACGGTCCAGCGCACCATTAGCAGCATGTTTTGGTCGGATGCACCATTTGAACGCAACCACCCAACGGTGCGTCTGTATAACGCAAAGCTGGCTAAAATGCTAGCGCTGGACCTTCTCCCTTTTTCTTTCGTGGAAGGGGTGGGTTTTCGTGAATTGGTGGCAACAGTCTGCCCTAAATGGAAGGTTCCTAGCCCTTCCTATTTTGCAAGGGTTGCTGTTCCAGCACTACATCAAGATGTGCTGGAGGTGATTGGCGCAGCTATTCTGAAGAGTGCTGTTCACACTATCCACATGACAACAGACATGTGGACCAGTTGCCAAGCCCTTGATTACATGTGCATCACTGCACACTGGGTCTCTTTTGCAGGGGTCGAAAAACAGTTAAAACACAAAGATGTTGACACGGAGGAAGTTTTTCAAGCTACTCGCAAACATGCAACAGTAGGCATGTTTGCCATGGAGAAATCTCACACTGCACCTAACCTTTTGGTGGAGTTTAACAGGAAGGTCAATGAATGGCTGCATCCAAGAAACCGCACAGTTGGTTATGTTTCCACGGATAATGGCAGTAATATAGTTAAGGCCATGGAGAACGCTGGCTATTTCAGAGTGCCGTGTTTGGCGCACAGTATTAAAATCGTGGTGCAAGCCTTCTTGAAAACAGAAGTGCCAGTCGTCAAAGTACTGACCACCTGCCGAAAAATCTGCACACATTTCAACCATTCTTTTAAGGCCCGGAAGCAGCTGAGGAGCCTTCAATATGAACGTAAACTGCCAGTCAAAGGACTAATCTAGGAGGTGGCAACACGTTGGAACTCAACCTTTTACATGCTTGAGCGCCTGTCTGAGCAATGGGAGGTAATACATGAGTTTGTCTTTAAACTGAGTTCTCCTCACAAAGACTTGATGTTAGAGTTGGAGGAATGGAATCTAATTGCAAGCCTGACAGACATGCTTCGTCCTTTTGAGCTCTTCACGCGTGAAGTCAGCAGGGAGGACTGTTCTTTGAGCAAAGCTATCCCATTGTTGTGCATGCTAGAGCACCAACTGAAGGAGGTGTCTTCAACATTCTGAGATGATGGTGAAAAGCGAGAAGCATATGGTTTGGCGGAGAAGTTATTATGGCGCCTACTTGACAATGAAAGGCTTAAAAAGATACATACAGAACAACATTACATTTGTGCCACTATTCTTGATCCACGGTACAAAAAGGCACTACCCACCAATACTTTCATTCCTTTTTCTGAAGCAGATGTTTCAAAGTACAAACATTGGCTAGCTGTGTCAGCCACTCGGTTCGAAAGAAACCGGCAGAACCTTCAAGTAGGCAGCACAAGTACAACTGAATCAGCAGGCCATCCGGCGTCAAGTTCCACTTCTGAATCCGTGGCCGAAGGGAGTCACTTTCCCTCACAGCCGTTAACGACACCAGCAACCATATCATCATCCTCACCTGCACCAGGCCGCAAACAAATATTGTCGGAAGGGAATTGGCTAACTCAGCAAGGGTTAGCTCGGTCCACTGATGAAAAGGTCGCAGATGGTACGCAAATTGGATCAACCCTGGAGAACCTTGAGTCGGTGGTGCAGGCCTATCTGGATGACCCAACAGAGGTCTGTCATAATGAGAACCCATTGGGATATTGGTATACGAAAAGCTCAAAATGGCGACTGATCACCATCCTGGCCCTGAATTATTTGTTTTGCCCACTCGCAAGTGTGTCTTCTGAACGTGTTTTCAGTGCTGCTGGTGCCATTGTTAATTCAAAAAGGACCCGCCTTTTGCCCAAAAATGTGGAGAGGTTAACAATAATCAAGATGAATCAGCACTTCATACCACCCGATTACAAAATACGTGAATGCACGCAGGAAGAAGAGGACACCGACTTAGGTGACGACGACCGAAGTTCTTCTCGGTCACCAGACCTACTCCCGTCTCAATTCATAGACTTGGAGGATGAGCTCTGCTTCCCTGACACCAAGGACTGAAAATTAATTCCTTTTTTTCCGTACTTATTCACTTTTATTCCTGTGTGTCTTTCTTTGTTTTGCTACTTTTACCACAACAAAACTCTAATCACCTAATCACAACAAGTCCATCATCAGCACTGTCTTCATCTTATTTTCCTTATTGATTTGAAGGTGCCGCAGTCTGCATTCCTGATGTTCACAAGTTCACAACTCAATCATGCTCCTCTATCTTCCTCCTCCGGACTCCCCCTATCCATTTCCCTCAAGGCAGATGGATGGATTATGGAGAATAAATAAAGTTTGTCTTCGTAGACGAGTCCCCTCTAGTGGGACTGAAATTACTGACTGACTACATGCTTGCCGATTGTTGACAGACTTACTTCTGAAATTGACAGGAGAGGCTTCCCTTGTGGGCCCTCACTTTCTGAAGAAGAAGCGGACAAAAAGTAGAACAGGTAATGAATAATGAGAAGATGGTATGCAGCTGACAGCAATGGCTGTCTGTCTCTGTTGAAACCAATTGCTGTTTGTTTTTTGTGTTTTTTGTGATCAGCGCAATTTGCCATGTTTTGAATATACCAGTATTGCAGGTTTTTGGGGGTGTTCTAGATTTGCGGTGCTGGGTCGGGGGGTCTTGGAGCACTGCTGGGAAGGTCTAATTTTTATTACAAGTGGTTTGAAGAAAATCCATGGTGGAAAAAGGGGGTTATGGCCTAGCTGCAGAGCGCACTTGGACCGAATTGAAGGAAGGCTGGAAATTTTCTAAGTGTGAGATTATGCATTTTTGCTTTTTGCCTGTTAGCGGGTCTTCTACTTTTTTGCGGGTGGGTTGGCGGGTCTTGGGGCATTGCTGGGAAGGTCTAATATCGGAATCAAGTGGTTTGGACAAAATCCATGGTGATATTTTTTTTCCGTTTTTGCTCACTTGCCTGTTTTTGGGGGGCTGTTTGGGGGGGTTCCTGGTGTTTGGAGGTGGGTTGTGGGGTCTGGGAGCACTGCTGGCACAGTCTAATTTTGATTGCATTTGTTTTTAAGGAAATCCATGGTGGAAAAGGGGAGTTAGGGCCTAGCTGCAGAGCGCGTTTGTACAGAATTGAAAGAAGGCCAAAAATATTTTAAGTATCAGATTTTCTATTTTTGCTTTTTGCCTGTTTGGGGGTCTTCTACTTTTTTGACGGTGGTTTGGCGGGTCTTGGGGCATTGCTGGGAAGGTCTAATATCAGAATCAAGTGGTTTGGGCAAAATCCATGGCGAAATTATTTTTCAGTTTTCGGACTTTTCGCTCACTTTTGTGTTTTCGGGGGGCTGTTTGGGGGGGTTCCTGGTGTTTGGGGGTTTGGGGGGTCTTGGAGCAATGCTGGGCATGCCTAAATTTGGTTGCAAGTAGTTTGGAGAAAATCCATGGTGGAAAAGGGGAGTTAGGGCCTAGCTGCAGAGCGCGCACAGAGTGATCTGGAAACTAGGCCTAAATTTGTCTAAGTCCCCGTTTTTGCATTTTTGCTGTTTGCCTGTTTGGGGGTGTTCTGCTTTTTTGCGGGTGGCTGCAGTGGTCTGGGGGCATAGCTGGGAAGGTCTAATATCGGAATCAAGTGGTTTGGACAAAATCCATGGTGAAAACGTTTTTCCGTTTTTGCTCACTTGCCTGTTGTTGGGGTGATGTTGGGGGGCTTCTATGTTATTGGGGGTGGGTTTTGTGGTCTAGGAGCACTGCTGGCACAGTCTAATTTTGATTGAATTTGGTTTTCAGAAAATCCATGATGGAAAAGTGGAGTTAGGGCCTAGCTGCAGAGCGCGCTTGGAGTGAATTTGGAATGAGTTTTTCCGTTTTTGCCTTTTGGCTGTTTGGGGGTGTTAAACTTGTTTTCGCCTGGGTTGACGGGTCTGGGGGCATTGCTGGGAATACCGGATAAAATTGTTTTGGAGAAAATCCATTGTGAAAAAGTTCGTGTTTTCGGGGGGCTGCTTGGGGGGTTCCTGGTGTTTGAGGGGGTTTGGGGGGTCTTGGAGCAATGCTGGGCATGCCTAGTTTTGGCTGCAAGTGGTTTGAAGAAAATCCATGGTGGGAAAGGGGCGATTTGGCCTAGGTGAAGGAAGCGTTTGACACTATTTTTAACTTAGGGCTCGTTAGGATTAACAGTATTGCATGTGTTTGGGGGTGTTCGAGATTTTGGCAACTGGGTTCTAGGGTAAACTCTTGGAGCACTTGTCGAGAAATGTCTAAGTTTGGTTGCAAGTGGTTTGAAGAAAATCCATGGTGGAAATGGGGGGATTTGGGCCTACTTTACTTTCAAAGTATGTTTTTTGGGATCTGATTGGGGGTCTTCTACATTTTTGCGACTGGGTTTAAGGGTCTGAGAGCACTGCTGGGAAGGTCTAATTTTGTTCTAAAATCGCAGTTTACAGTACACCTAGCTTGAGGGGAAAGATCCGCAAAATTCGCCCATACTTATTTATCCTTCAAAAGGAGACTCAGAGTATGCCCTTTCGAAACTATTGTACTGTCGATTCTGAAACTGAAAGTGTGACTTTTTGCACTACACAGCGTACGTACCTTATATTTTTTTCTCAGTGGTGATTTAATATCACTTCCTGTTTTTCCATCAACATTTACAGGGCGGCTTTCACCCTGTGCAATGGGAAAAAGGATGAAGTCAGGCTTCACATTAGCGAGCCGCAATTCAGCATGCGCCAGGCAGGCAGTGGACAGGGTGTCTTCTGGTCACCAACATTGATCGACAGAGCGTCAGATGGAATGGAGGAGTACCGCAAATAAGAGGAATGGCTGGATGCATGCAACTTCCCAAATTCAACAGGACAACTACAACAACATACAGTAACAGTATCCATTCATTTCTACTTATCTTTTTAGTAATGTTATTGCTGTGAACTTCTATGAGTGTGACTCTGCATTTCTTTGCTCTCTGCTTCTAAATTCATCCCTCCAGCCATTGTATAGGTTTTACTTTGCTATTTTTTAAACTAATTTAATGTACGAAGTGTTTCTCTGAGTGCAGAGATAGGCAAGTGAAAACGCATAATTACTGCAGCCCTGTACTGTCGCATTCTTTCATTCATAGTACGTTGTAGAAAGTACTACTTACTTTTCAGTAACCTATCCATGTAGCAAACAACTTGATGCATGCAGTAGTGCATGCACTTCCTTTATATCACTTAAAAGATTTATGGATAGCTTCGTATCCAAAGATCTGTTTATCTTCATTTGTTGTTTGTCCATGCTGTGCTTTTTTTTTCTTCTCTCAACAAAACTTTCCCAAAAAAACCCATTCCCATCCAATTTCCAAACCCTAACCCTCTTCCCCAGGGCAGTGTGGTTTTCATTGATGTGTGAGTAAATGACAGCAATAATTCTACACACTTGCTGGGGAGGATAAGGTCATAGCAAAAGAAAATGAATTACATTTCAAGGCTAGTGAAGTAATCTGAGGATATATTCTTACTCAGCTTGACACAGACCCATGACTATTGGCAAATCAAAGCAGATTTTAATGGGCGCCATCAACTGGATTGATCATCAAGAACATCCTCCTCCTACACGTGGCAAATGATTACGCTGCTGTGTCCTTCACCTTCAGTACTATTTCTTGTAGTAGTAGCCAATGTCAAATACCACGCAAGTATTAGTTATACTTTCATTACTTTAGCATTTGTAAGGCTACATTATGGCACTGTTGTAGTGTACTGTCACGTGCTATAGTATCTATCGTACCGTTCTAATGCTCCGCTCAGGCCAATCAAGGTTTCATTTTCTTTTTTTCATATGCTGCAAATGCCACTTTGTACCACCACTAGTATCACCACAATGATGCCATTTTATCCGCCCAGGATTGCCAACCTTAATCGCCATTTGCCATGCAGCCAACCCTGTGCCTAGCCCTATTTTCAAACACGCATTACAGGTAAGATAAGCGTTTGGGGGGAGGAAGAATAAAAGAGTAGTAGGAGAGACGAGAGACTGACGGTAGAGCTAGTAAAGTCCTAGGACAATTGAATTCACTAACTCTGTGAGAGGCACTTAGTTTTGTAAACAGTTGGGCAATTACTTACACAATTTGAATCAAGAAGCCACTTAAGTTTCAGGAAAACAACTTACAGTTAAACCCCCCTCCCAGCCTCAACTGCAGTAAAAACACGTATGCTATGTTTAAGTTGAAAGTAATAATTATTTATATCCCTAATAAAAAATAAACTATCCCGCAAGACCCGACCAACCGCCCTCCCTAACCCCAAAGAATGTACGTGAAATAAAAAGTCCCCAAAGTCCCAAAAACCCAACTCCCAATTCCCACCCCTCAAAAGTCTTTAGAAAAGGGGCAAGGGACAGTCTCCCCTCCTCTAATGCAGCCAGCGGTGTACTTTTTTGGCCAGGTGGTCATGCTCCTTGCGGAGGTTCTTGAGCAGGATTTTCATTTTCTTCTGCTCCTGCTCAAGGTAGGACACCCTGAGGGTTAGGGGGTGCACGCGTGCCTTTGAAGTGCTGTGGGGGGCAGCTGATTTTTTGGCTGCTTGGCGGTGGCGGGTGGCTGCGGTACCACGGCTCCGTACTGCTGGAGGCTTGCGCTGACTGGCTGACCCAGGGAGCGCGGAGGAGGATGCATCTGTCGCTGTGGATGTTGTGGAGGTCGACCGCCTGTCCTCCTCCTCCTGGGCCACCAGCCGCCGATATTCGGCGACAGTCGCCTCTAGCTTCCGTTGGCGGGCCCGTCTAGCCAGCTCCTTCCGTGACAGTTTTTAAGGAGCCTCTATATGAAGAAAGAAAGACATAGTCTGTAACCAATGCTCTTTAAGATTAACACAAAATAATTCAGCAGAAAGTTGTATCACAGTAGAACTAGCAACTTGCAAGCACAGTCCATAACATTTGTGGCCTGTATCTATCTAACCTCCCACTTCTTCAGCCTTGCTCTAAAATTAGTGGGAGTTTCAGGAATCAATTCTACGAGCACTATGGACTCACTACATTAGAGTCGACTATGACAGTACACCAGTCTTATTCTTCTTCTTCTCTCTTGTTTAGCGAAATTGGTACACAAACTTTTGGAAGCCGGCATAATGCCAGCGCAGTCAACTTGCACCTGAGAAAAACAGATGCATGCCTTGATGACACAGGCTTGCGTTACTGTACCAGTCCAGTACATGCAGGTGGTGAAGCTCTTACTTTTCTATTAAGGGTGGCACTGAGAATACTCTGTTACAAGGGCAACTGCTTAATTAATTTAACTTTCACCCTACAGTGCCAATGACTACTAGAAAAGGAAAATGAAGAAGATAAATAATATGATTATCTATCCCTTCACAGGATATGTATTTGCTTACATATGGGATGACTTTAGGTGCTTTGTTTTTTATTGAGTGAACACTGATAGGCCACACATGAATGAAAGAGTTGTACTAAAATTATTAACAGAGGTAGTGAGTGGCCCCAGTAATCGCCGGATATATGCTGTGCTTGCAATACAAACTACTGCTACTATTCATGGTAGTATTCAGACAAAATTAAAACTTCTTTTCCTTGCCCTTCCTACACTGGAATGGACGTGCGGGTGCAGTGTTACATGCTCTTCAAAGTAACACTTAGTACATCCAGTGACCGTCTACTCTCTCTACATACACATATGCTATCTATGAGTCAGATAGTACCATGATCCAGGCATCCATCCATTCAAAGTAAATGTCAATCATTCTTCTTAATGTCTCAACTGGACAAACCTTACTTTTTCTCACGGGAAAACAACATTAGCATTTTATTTTGGAAACCACAAGCCATGCATCCATGCTTGATTTGCATTTGAATTTCAAACAAAGGATATATTGCGCACACACACAGTTTCTGTTCCACCCACCTAGGCAGTCCTCTTTCCTTTCTCCTTCCACCCATCCTTGCTTCATCCTTCAACCGGCCATGCATCATATGCCCAGCCACCTGGGGCAGCAATTAAACACGTATCATTCTTTGCCAGTCATCATTACTTTTAACTCGCTCGTCTTTCCACACTAACTTACACCCGTCTTTCCCTTTTCGTTCATCCCATCCATCAAGTTCATCTCTGATCTGACTTGGATTCTCGAAAAAACTTTCACAGCTGAGTTGAAGTCAATTTAGAGGAGGCTAATACCTGGTTGATAAAAACATAGTTCTACATTTGTAAGTCTTCTTAACAGTATAGTATACTTGTACTGTACAACATATACACCCGTGCAGAGAGCACACTCTGCAGTCTGCAATCTCAATAAGTAAGGAATATAATAGCTTACCACTGTCCGCCACTACTGTGGCATCCCCCACAGCAGTTTCCGCTGGCTGTCACACCGCCTCTGCCCCGGGAGTGCCCACCTCCGCGCTGGCCCTTGCACCAGTGGATGGTTGTGCCGATGTTCCGCCTAGAAAATACATTTCACATTCTTAGATGCCATATACACCACTCCCTAGTATTTTGTCTAGGAATGAAAAAATGTCACTACGACTACAAAAACTAATTTAATAATTTGTGACTGTCTAGTCAAAACCAAAAATTGCCCTTTTTTCAGGGAAGGGTATTGTCTTGCTACACTTTTTGCCACAACTGATGAATGCTTACTTTTTAACACGCACCATTTTTTTCATAACAGACAGAAGGTTCCCTTCTAAGAATAAGAGCACGATCAGATCATCATCACTAGGACGGAGTCAGCAACGATTCAGCACCACAAAGAAGATTTGAAGTTCCAACCAGTTGAGGGCTCGCCCACAATTAATGTGTGAAATCACTAAGCACTTTTCCATTTTCAATCCACCGTTTATGTTGTATGATGAACTTGATTTTAGTAAATGTTTTACTTTTAATAAAGCTTTAAAACTTACATAGACTCTGTGGTTTTTGGTCATGAGTGTGTGAGCGAAAGGGTTTGCAATTTGCAAGCATGAGTCCGTGGCTCTGACAGTTCTGGACTCTGACTACGTAGTCTTATGTCCTGGGTCGGATAATCATCATTGGGGATCAATCATCGGTGAATTAGGGAGCTGAATGTCTCTGTCACACTAGCTAGTCAGTAGGGAGATTGGGGGTTCAAATTCTGTTATGACTGAGGTATGTGGAAAGTCTAACTGCGCCTATTATAATTGATAAACAATGCACTATTTAGTGTCCATAGTTCTGTTTGTGCAGAATTGTCCCTGCAGCAATAGTAGAATAGATTGTCTTCCTACCTAATTGAAAAGTAAACTAGTATCTTATTCTTTCTTGGTGGTCATTGACATTTTATTTTTGGCAATTGTCAAAGCATAAACATTTAGAAGACTTCAAAAGACATTATGGACAAACCAGAGGACTGAAATCAGTGCATAGAGCTATTGCTGAATAGAATGGGAGTTTCCTTTACCACCTTTTGCCAACTGTGCAAGCTTAGTTAGCTACACAGACAGACCAATAATAATAATCTAGTAGTACCACAGGGAGTCATAGTAGAGGCAGGATAAGAATTTAGAAACAGTCTACAAGAAGATCAAAGACGATTTAGAAAAAATCGAATGAGGAACGTTAGTAAAAAATTAGGTACTCTAAAAGATAGCGAAGTATAATTATTAATATTAACATGAAAACTTACTGGGGCCAGCAGAGGAGCCCTCGCCGGACCGATCCTGGCTTTCCTGTTCCTGCTCCACCGGCGCCGCTACCTCCTCCTCTGTCCTCTTGCCCCTGGGGGGAGCTGATGTACAACATGAAAGAAAGACCCAAACATGGATGATTGTTGTCAACCAAATCAAACATTTCAAAAGAACAATAACAAATTATTTCGGGGAAATAGCAAATAGACAACAATTGCACTACATTTATTGACCTATCTGATGTGGTCTACTAGGATATTAGTATTTCTGGATTTGCGGACCGTCAACTTGGAAAGTTATGTAACTCACTAAACCAACTACAAAAAGGTTCAACTAGGATTGGCAGGCAGCACTCCGCAGCACGTGAAGTGACAGACAAAGTCCATTGTGATTGAAGACCAGTGAGAACACTAAAAAGTAAGTTTCCTACTACATACCCAGTCATTAAAATACTCAAACTATCAATCCACCACCACTATCTCTTCTTAGTGGCAGGTGTACAAAGGAAGGACTGGACTTGAGTCTCTAGGGGCAGATTTACAAGCCCCTTGCGGCTCTTTTGCTCCGTCGTTGCGTGACTTTTGTGATGCAGCGGCAGCGCAAAAGAGGCACCATGGTGCGGGGTATATTAACAACGTGACGCATCTGGGAGATGCATCACGTTGTAAAGCCCTGCGCCATCAGGGGGCGTTCTGGTGCAAGGGAGGGCGTTCCTGCGCAGGAACGCATCCTAAAAGTGGCTGAGTGAAATCTACAAAATTTCACTCAGTCACTTTTTTGGCCAATGCTGCGTCACTCAAAACCCTGCGCCTGCATGAAGCAGACGTATGGCTTGATGCAGCATTGGGGAGATAGGGCACCCCAGAGCATTACTGGAGCTGCGTCGTGGTTGCGACGCAACTCCAGCAATGCGCCGCCTTTAGGGCACAGATGCGTGACGCTTCTGTGTCGTTTTTGCCCCATGGTGCGCCGCATTGTAGGAGGCGTGGCACACAATTACTGGCGCATCCCTGCTAATTTGCAGGAATGCGCCAGTAATAGTAAATCTGCCACTTAGTGTCTAGCACTCCGCAGTTCTGTAAAGTACACTCATACATAATTACTCAGGCCAATGAAATGAGCACAAATCGAAAACAAATACGCATAGTTGCACCACCACTGAGCAGGAGAGCAGTGCACCTGAAATGCAATCACAGAAGATTTTGAAACATAATTTACCTGCAATGTAATCGGCAGCATTATTGCTCTTCGGAAAACCCAAACATTTGCAATATGATAACACATAGAGCAGGAGAAAACAGAGTAGTGATTAAATAGCTACCACTACTCACCAAGCCCGGGGATCTCGACGCCTAGCATGTCGAGCAGGTCATGTTCACGGTCCAGGAGGTCGGACCACCGGTGCGTGGCCTGGCTGTAGGTGCGCCGGACCCGAGAGTGGTTATACATGGCCCGGCACACCTTCTCCCACAGCTTCCGACGCTCCCGGAGCCCGTACCTGCTAGCGATCCTGCCGCCTGCCGCGATGGTCTTGGGGAGGCGGCGCTGCACATAATAAACCAGTGCATCCACCTCCTCCGCGCTGAAGATCTCCCGGGCTGTGACTTGCTCCCCCCTCAATCGCCGCGTGGGAGCCAGAAACGGGGTGCGGGACCCTTCCCCTTGTCAGGCTGCTTCCCGGCTCCCTTTGCCATGGTCTAGACAGGATGGTAAATAATAAATAGGAAAGAGAATAGGAAAAAAGTAAAGAAAAGAAAAGAGTTTAAAAAAGTAGTTTTAAATTAACCAAAAGAAGAAAACACAAAATATAGAGCTAGAAAAATAGAGGGATAGATAATAAGTAAAATAAATAAAAAAAACTTCAAACAAGCAAAGGATGGAAAAGATTGAAGCTGGATAGAGAAAGCATGCTCAGAACCATAGCAATGAATGAAAAACAAGATGGCCACGCCCGTTGAGGACCGCGTGGGTAAGTTTGCGTGATATTTCCCCCGCGAGCACGCAAAAACACACGCGAACTTGTAATAGCGCGCCACACACAATGCGAGATTGCCAATAGCGCCCGGAAATGGAAATACGCATCGTGCACAAGATGGCCACGCCCATGTACGACCGCATGGGTAACTTCGCGGTTGTTGCGCTGCAAGCGGCCCACAAAGACGGAAAAATCCCCACGAACACGCAAACAAAATCCGTTTTGCGGATTGCGAGGTCGATTTCACGCGAATTCGCGGAACGCAAATTCGCAAATTCACAAATTTCGTAAATTTGGCCCATACTTAATCCGAGGGGGACCGTAGTGTACAGGAGGAATCCGTGGCTGAGACACAAAGTACTACATCATCTGATGCCAGCGGTGATGCATCCATGTTGCATCACCGCTGCAAGCTTGCTTGCTTGAAAGCGTGAGGATTCTTCACCAAGAATCCTCACGCTCGCAAGGACCCCCATTGAGGACCTGCTTTGCATATCGTCAGAGTTTTGAACGAGGGCATTTTCCCGCCGAATAATTCAATAATAGCCTTGGACCCACCCATTGATTATTGTTCTATATTGAGTTTTGTGCTGAACTCCTTTCAGCCTTACCCCACCGTGGGTGCAACTGTGATTATTAACTCTTTAGGCAACTATTTTATGTCCTGAGGATGAACCGTTATTGTGTAAGGTTCGAAACATCGTCGACCTAAAATGCACTAAATGCATAGCTGACACAAATCTTTCATGCATATGTGTATATTGTGGATTATCTGTTTTATGATTTATGATATTCAGATGACCCGATATTGCCTACTACTTTTCCCTTCTGTTTGTGTCCCCCTAGTGTGTTAGTCGGACATCGGCTGGTGTCCCACTTTTATCTCACTCTGTGTTTTATTGCTCCTTGATTATTTTTCATCAAGATAATAAAATTGTCCGGCTGGACATTTCTTAAAAATATAGTTCCATTTGGTCTATATTCATTCCCTTAAAAATCTCCCTCGCATCCATGTTGGCAGGCACAGGGGATGGGGAGTCTGCAACATCATCAACCACACAGCGGCCAGTGCCCAGCCTCCCATTCACTTCATCTGGTCCATGTCAGTAAGAGGGGACGAGTTATATTCACACCTGGCACCGCTGAGCCTGCACCTGTCCCCCTGCTGCTCTCGGTGCTGAGTCTGTAGAGCTTCTGCACCAGCTTTGTGTGGGCCAGACCGCCCTGCTCAATGCCTTCAGTGACCATGACAAGAAATTAGGCCAGGTGGTTGCCTACATGGAGGGCATACACTCTGACATGGGTGGGCTACACCTGCAGTCCAGGCTGTGTCATCCGCAGTGACGTCTGCCCTTCAACAGGAACATGCTCCCATTCCTGCTCAGGTGCCTTTGTCCACCCCCCAGTCAGTGGCCACATCAGATGACAGTGACCACGGTTCGCATGCGTCACAGACACGATACAGCACAAGGAGCACACAGCAGACACAACCCAAGTGGTCCCACCCCCAGACACCATCCCCACAGAAGGGCAGAGCCAGCCCAGAATGCAAAGACAAGAGCCCGTCAGAGAAGAGCAAGACCAAAAAAGCAATGAGGCTCACATCAGGCTCACATGCCTCAGAGGCATCACCAGCAAAGAACTCTCCTGTCCATAAAACTTCACGCAGAGCTAGGCGTGCAGTGTCTGTGCCCACTGAGGAAATGTTGTATGGCAAGGGTACACCTAGAAAGGGCACAGGGCCACATCCCCCCACCACATCAATTCCAAGCCCAGTGAAGCAGGTGGAGGAGGGCACTGTAGGGGTTAGCCCTGTCAAACAGGCAAAGGAGGGCACTGTCGGGCCACCCCTGGCAAAGAGGCAAAGGAGGGCACTGTAAGTGGGACACCTGGCAAGCAGAGGAAGGTGGTCCAGAGGCGTAGCCAGACAAAGCGTTCTGCATGATCCAGCACGTCACCAGAGGGAGAGCCAGTGTCTGCACCTGATGCGGGACAGTTAGTGTGTGTGCCTGTTGTGTCATTATCAGTTCCCATTAACCCAAAGAGAGGGAAGCCATTTTGTATTCCCAAGAAGTGGAAGGGCACCCCTTCAACCTCCCCCACCCACACTGTATCACAGGTCTGCATGACTCCACCTCCACATGCCACTATACCACCTGGTCCAAACAGTCCTTCAGCTTGCCAAACCACTGATAGCCCTACATCACCTGGGCCTCTGTCTCCCCAGTCAAGTGTTCCTGCTGTCCCCGACACACAGCCAGCTCCAAGTCTGCCTGACAGAAAAATGTGAGTGGCAGTCCCCCTCATACACCTGTCTCTCATACAGGTGTGCTAGCCCTGTCCATTGTTTGCACCTGGGTGTGTTGCTGGTCAAGGAAGGATACAGTCAAACACACTCACTGTGCAGCTTCTCATGTCCTGACTCCGCATTTCTCCCCGGCCACTGAAATTGTCATTCACTGCTGTGTTGGACTCTCCCCAGTGCAGCCTCTCATGTACTTGCTGTGCCACCTGCCATGGACGCTGGTCCATGTTGCTCTGCTGTGTTGTACTCTCCCCTGTGCCATGGACACTGGCCCTGTTGCTCTGCTGGGTTGGAGTCCCCCCTGTGCAGCCTCTCATGTACTTTCCGTGCTACCTGCCATGGATACTGGCCCTGTTGCTCTTCTGGGTTGTACTCTCCCCTGTGCCATGGACACTGGCCCTGTTGCTCTGCTGTGTTGGAGTCCGCCATGTGCAGCCTCTCTTGTAATTGCTGTGCCACCTGCCATAGACACTGGCCCTGTTGCTCTGCTGTGTTGTACTCTCCCCTGTGCCATGGACACTCGCCCTGTTGCTCTGCTGTGTTGGCCTATCCCCTGTGCAGCCTCTCATGTACTTGCTGTGTTACCTGCCATTGACACTGGCCCTGTTGCTCTGCTGTGTTGTACTCTCCCCTTTGCAGCCTCTCATGTACTTGTTGTGACACCTTCCATGGACACTGGCCCTGTTGCTCTGCTGTGTTGTACTCTCCCCTGTGCCATGGACACTGGCCCTGTTGCTGTACTGTGTTGACCTATCCCCTGTGCAGCCTCTCATGTACTTGCGGTGCCACCTGCCATGGACACTGGCCCTGTTGCACTGCTGTGTTGTACTCTCCCCTGTGCCATGGAAACTGGCCCTGTTGCTCTGCTGTGTTGGAGTCCCCCCTGCGCAGCCTCTTATGTACTTGCTGTGCCACCTGCCATGGACACTGGCCCTGTTGCTCAGCTATGTTGTACTCTCCCCTGTGCAGCCCCTCATGTACTTGCTGTGCCACCTGCCATAGACACTTGTACTCTCCCCTGTGCAGCCTCTCATGTACTTACTGTGCCACCTGCCATGGACACTGGCCCTGTTGCTCTGCTGTGTTGAAGTCCCCCCTGTGCAGCCTCTCATGTACTATGATCAGCATTTTGTGCCTTGCTCTTGTCTACTGTTGTTCTACTGTCACATCTGTGCAATATGTGAATAAAGTCAGTTACTCCTGTTGTGTGTTTTGTCAGTGTCCTTGCTGATTAAAGTTATTTTGGTGTGTGCATTTGGATGCCTGTGCCCCATGCTCTATGTGTCACTTCAACATTGCCAGGCTCTTTGCCCGCATCACATTTTTAGACAGGGGTGACAGTGTCTTCAGTCCATTCAGACACTGATACTAGTGTTATCTGTGATGGCTATTTTACCTGTCATGCAGTTCTCTTTTTGGTGGTTTGCTATTGTTGGCTCCACCGTTTTGCCATGTCAGGTTGGTGGACATGGCCATCACAGGGTGTGATGCTGTGCACAGGTTTGCATGCAGGCTGGGCAAAGTCATGATGTATGTGTGCTATTCCTGTATATGTGCCCAGCTGTGTATATGTATGGTCATCTGGTATTGGCCCTTAGTCCTGGTCGCCTGGCCTACATGAGACGTGTGCTCTTGGGTGGTCAAGAGGTGTGCAGTGTGAAGGGTGTGACTTTGTAGAGGGTGTGGGTGTGTGTGTGCCCATGGATTGTGATAGACACACATGTGTCACCCAGGAGTTGTGCGCCTCTTGTTTGGATTGTCCTGCCCTATGTAATGATTGTATGCACATGTGTGAGTTGTCTGTTGTCCCCTTTGCAATGTGTTGGTGTGTCCATGCAGTTCTGTCTGACTCCTCCTTGTTGTTTTGGTCACTTATGAGTGTGCAAAGTGTGTGACTTGCACATCAGTGTGGTGTCTGTTTGATCATCAATGTGTCTTGAGTGTGTTTGTGTAGACTGTGTGGCCCTGCTGCTCCTCACTGGCATTATGTTTGTGTTTATCATGCATTGTAGGCACATGGTGCCTTTTCTCCTCCTGTATGGCATGGTGTGTGTGACATGGTGTGTGTGGTGTAATGCCATCCCCTATGTGTGCCACTTGTGCCTAGCCATTGCGGGTCTGCACTCCCTCTATTTGTGTATGGTACACCCCTTACATGCCTACTACTCAGATGCAAGTCAGTTGACTTTGATGTCAGCTGTCCCCTTAGTTTACATGTGTATGTGCCTCCCCATCACTTCGTTTGTGACACTGTGCCTTGTGGTGCAGTTCCTGGGCCAAGAGTGATGTTCCACTTTGGACATTGCCCCAATTTTTTTATGTGTGATGTTCTTGTGCTATTTATCAGTGAGGATTGCTCATGTGCACTTCAGCTGTGTGTGCTGCCCGGTGCTCTGGTTAAGATGGTTCTGCTCTTGTATTCCAGAGTGGTGCATCCTGTTGTTGTTGTGTTGTATGTATGTGTGTTGGCTGTGGCATTGCTTCACTTCCTGGGTGTGCTGTTCTATTTGTGCTGTGCTGATTTGTGGTGTGTGTGTGTGTTGAGGTTGTGTGAGTCATGTCTGTGTGTGGCTGTTGTGCTTGGTGTGCACACACTGCTTGTTGTGCATACAGTTCTGTGTGTATGTGGCCTTGGCATTGCCTGATGTGCATCCCCTGATGTCCTGTGGTGTTTGTTGATTTTTAATTTCATGTGCATCTGTGGTTGGTTTGATGTGGCAGTGTAGTTCTGTGCAGGTGCACTTCTTGTGTGATTTGTGGTATGTTGTGTGTGTTTTGTTCCTGAGTGATGATGTTGTGCACTCATGTTGTGTTTGTGCTCCCATTGCCTTTCCACAGTTTGGCTGACAGGGTATGTCTGTTTATGTTGGGGTTCTGTGTGTGTTCCTGTGGTGTTTGTGTGTTGTATTTGGGCAGGTATCTGTTTAGGCTTCCCTGTACGTGTGTGTTGTGTTTGTATCTACACCCAGGGTGTGTGTTTGTTTGTATGTGTATGTGCTGGCAAGGATTGTCAGCCTTCAGTGTGTGTGGCATTGGTGTTGTGTGTTCCTTGTCAGTCACTCCTGCAGATGTTGTCTCCCTGGTTGTTTGTTGTGTGGTGCAGGCTGTTGCTGTGCTTGTTACTTGTTGCTTGTTTTGCTGGGCATGGGGGTGCACAAGATGGGCACCTGGCCTGTGACTTGATGGGGCGTGTTGATGTGTGGTTGAGGGTGGTGTGTCCCTGTGCTCTTTGTGCCCTGCCCATGCCTTGGAGTGGCCCTGCCTTCTGCATTGTGCGCATGTGTTGACTGCTGCGGTGACATGACCGGGACATTGATGCTAGTGCGCGGTCGATGTGTGTCCAGGATGCAGTGGGGTGACTTGCTGGCAGGTGGGTCATGTGTGGGTGCCCTTGTGGATTCGTTGTTACCCCCAGCAGGGTGTCTGTGGTGGAATTGCACCCTGTGTCAGCCAGTGTGTTGTGTCTTGTATTTGTGTTGTTGCGTACCTACGGCGTCGTCCGTGGCGGCCCATTTCATAATAGTGCTGTAGCAGGTACAGCACGGAAACACATGTAGAACTGGGTCCATTGCAGTCGTGACCGGGTGGAGAGCACCGGGTCTCTGCTATCGCGCGCCGCTGCCGAGTTTCCACCGTCTCTGGTTAGATGGTGTCTCCACTGCGGTGCATCTGTCTGTTAGCGCCATCCTAATTTCTGGAGCGGGGCAGACGTCATTGTCTCCATTGGCTCCCACCGCCGCAGTGGCGGGCGCACTTTGATGGCGGTGCAGGTCGCTCCGCGGCGGACGGGAAATGACCTATGTTTTGATTTCCTAATAAGGTGGACGTGATTCCCACAGCTCGCGGGCAGAAAATTGTGTTTTTCCGCCCTGCCAGCACCTCGGTGGTGCCACCGCCCGACATCCTAATGGACCCCTATGTCTGGACCACCTTTTTGTATAATAAAGGGTCTGCAAAAATAATATGTGCCAGAGGCCATTAGTGTTATTGTCTCTCTAAATCTTACACATTGCAGAAATGAGCTTGTTTTATGTTTTAATATATATTCAAAACAAGTTTAAGATTATTCACTCAGTATGGAGAGGTGAGGAATATTAACCTACTCTCATATTTGTGTAGGATAATGGTCTTATTATATATATATACTTCATTTCTCTCCCCCGAATATCACCAATGACTAGCTGATGTTAGACAAAAAAATGTTATGCAGCGATGGATAATTTGGAACAAACTATTTCTCTGCTGTTACTTATTTTTAGGTATTTAAGAATGCTACAGCCCCCGTCTCTAGATAATATTAGCCTGTATTGCTGTGATATTATAGCCATAAAAAAAGCCCTTCCAATAGGCACACATGCAATTTAAAACTGACATCCTTGCCTTTCGGGTATCGTATAGCCCCCTTTCCAACCGTTGAAGATACTCACCTTACGCCTACGACAGTGTTTAAACCATATGGGGTGGCAACACTGCCTCCATAACGTACAGCTTCCGGGTCGGGATGTGATTTTGTGGCTGAACCCGGAGCTGTTTTTAAATGAATGTTTCCGAGGTCATGGGTCAACGTCTTATATTTGCCACTTCGATATTACGCAAAATTTTTTTTTCATTGAATGAAATGACGATTTGTCCTTTCATAGTCTCTCTCTCAAAACTAGAATTCGCCTTGTATTATAACTAGTATTCAATATTATTATATTTCCTACTGTGGCCCGCGATTATAGCTGTCGGCCATCTTGGAATGAGGTATCCTTACTGTTACTAATGCCGCCTCGTATTCAGGTTGATTATTGAACCTGCAAATATCTTTCCCCATCGCAGACCTAAAAATCTACTGTTGTGATTAATAATCCAGAATATAATGGCAAAGAAATCTGACAGATGATAGCACCTATTGGATGAAGACAAAAAATGTAGTCGCCATATTGGAGTTGGCTGCTCCATTCTTTGTGTATCCACAAATCTAACTTAGGGTGCAAGAGCATATTTTATACAGCGAAATATTGCTCTATGTGTAATTTAAGACTATTTTGCAATATTTTCCTGCTCTTTACATAGGAGATTATTAAATCATATTGATCTGTTGAAACTACCAATAGAAAAACTATGGAACCTACAGACACAATCATAAGTTTCATGTATGCCCAAACTAGTCTAAATGGGTCCAAACTAAGTTTCTACCCACTAACGATTAACCGTTTGTGTTTCCACTGTAACTACCTTCGGTTATAGAAATTCCTTTCTGTCGAACATAAGGAAACTAACTGGGCATTATCCAGTGTTCCTTCATCCTGGGCGCCCTAATCATATTCCATGCCTAAAGCCAGATACAAAATTGTGTGTCATATTGAATCAATCTCTCCCAATCTTCCTTGCTGTTAAGTCCTTTACGAAGGTATTAAATTTGGACATAAAAAAACTGTTCTATTACTAGAAACCTAAGACATGGGTGCTAATGCGATTATTACAAATGGACCAAATTGAGTCTCATGGTATTAGGCAATAGATATAGAGTCATCTTGCGATACCATATGCTACACACTAAAGAACACAGTCAATGGAAACACAATGTATGTCAATTGTTTTATTTTATTTCTTTACCCACATAAGCTTGTCTTACTGTCTTATATGATGACGTCTTAATTGTAACTCTATCCTTTTTAGAGAAGATGTTCTAAGTTAAGGCCTCTCCTAACACGTATAACCTTGGGCCCTCAATCTCACACCGTATTCAGGTACTCCACGAGTGAATATGACATCTGACCTCTACGCGCTATGTGGGCTTGTGCTGTATTCACCTTATGTGTTATCTTACTTTATTTTATTTCAACACAAATTGACTCATGTTGGTATATATTATTGTTTGTACTTACTTTCTTTTTCATTTTCTTGCTCAATAAAAACGATTTGAAAAAAAAAAACTGTTCTCGCTTCTTTCTTTTCAGGGTATAGTCACCTCCTCTATAACTCATGGTTACAGTCTCTATCACGCACCAAGTCAGGTCCTCAACTGTATGTTTTTCTTTTGCCCAATGCTCCACCAATGGTGCAGATTTTTTGCACATCCTGATGGTTGATCTATGTTTATTTATTCTCACTCTGACCACAATCAGGCTGCCCACCACCACGCACACACCTTTGCAGCATACTGCAAGGGTGTGCTTGATGTCTCAAATAGTTTTTGCACTAGAAGGGTACCCTTTCAGTACAAAATACTGTACTTAGGCTAACTTTGAAAACTGTTCCACTTCGGATGTGTTCTGTAGAGTGCAGCACACATGGAAAGTGAGATAAGTTAGGAAAAATAAAATTATTTCTCCTTTCTACGCCAGCTTCAAAGTGGCATTATGGTTTAGTACAAAACCATGTCTACTATTGCTAGTTGATAGAGTTTTATGTCAAAACCATGGGTGGTTGCATTGAAATGCCCATGTACCGCCAATGGAAAGTAAAGAACATTTGCACAGGTTTACATCATTTTTGTGGCATAAACTCTAGAAAATGTTTTGTAATACCTGTCTCAAGTTTATAGGATTTTTCAGCAAGAGAAGCACAGTCAAACTATAAAAAGTCACTTGAATTAACAAAAGCCCCTTAAAATGAAATGGAGGACTTCATAAAGGCCGACTAATGTACCTTAAGATTTCTTGAAAAAGGTTTCTTGAAAAAACATTATTGGTTTCTGATTGAGACTATGTGAGTGAGAACACAAAATGCACAAAATGGTGGGTCTTTTAGAGTCAGTGTGAGTGATCAAGAGTGAGTAATAAGCAAGGGAGTCTGTAAAGTAGTTGTGAGGAAGCTTTCAGAATTGAAAATGATTGTTGAGTGAGGAAGATATAAGGGTCTATACAAGTGATAGAATCTGAGACTTGCATTAAGGTAGAATGTCACTGTGAAATTAGATTAGTGAAAGAAGGATAATAGGCATGAGAGGGAGTGAGTATTAATGAGTGTGAATGAGTATGAATGAGTGAGAGAAAGAGATTTCAAGTAGGAAATAAAGTGAATGGATGTAATTGATAATAGTTGAAATATATCTTGAGTTCACATTTTATTTGCTGAAGAGTTGGTAACTCTTGCCAGATGATTGTCCCATGTTTCAGCCCCGTGCCCTATCCCAAGTGCTTAGCTCCATTTATGTGGTATCCTGTTTTGGGCTGTTTTCCCCCAGAAGCAGTTTAATCTAAAGTGTACGTAAAGGCCTAGATCTGACAATTGATGGGAGTAAGGCTCTGATCCTGTTCTAAACTTAGCGAGTCACATCAAGGCTGGTTGTGTAAGTGTGATCTTCACAACACCTACATAAAAGGTTTGTGAGAAAGTCAGAGTGAAGGAGGCCTGGGGGTTTCCAGCTCTAGGCCTCTGTGTGTGTACAATATGTAAAGTTGTTTCCCCAGACAGTGCAAGTGTGTTAAAAAATACTCATTATCTCTGTCAGTGTGAACCTTAACCTGGTGATGAACTTCCTGTGAGGAGCATCACATTATACAACGTCTGGATATGGTAGATAGCCTGAAAATGACAAACAAAATAACCAACTCAAACCAGTTCTTAGAGAGCATATAGAGAACACTCATCCCCTGTCTGCAGTACTGGTATACAGGTTGGAGCTGTTGACCACTTTTTTGTTTCAATTCCAATTTCTCTCTGACCTAGAAGGGTGTGCTCCACACAGCACTGACAGCACTGCTTTACAACCTATGCTGGTGTCTGTATGACACTTGCCAAGGGTAGTGTACATCACTAGGAGTCTGGTACGAAGGAAGAACTGCCTGCCTGTCACCATGCATATTGAAGTTCCCTATTTGATGGAAAATGGAGGGAGCAAGGTAATTCTATTGGATGAGCTAACTTCCTGCATTGAAAGAAGATGTACAAAAGAAGGATAAAATTGGCAAACTTTTCTAAAACAATGTCCCATAGAATAGAAAAAAGTAAGCAAAATCAAAGGATTAAAACATTTTAACCAAGACAATTTATGTAATCAAAAATATTGTACTTTTTGATACAACCAATATTAATATATTAAATAATAACGTAGCAAAACACAATCAACAGTACCAATTACCAGACGGGTTGGTGAAATCTCTTTAGAGAGGACAGTCACAGCATTGGTGTTTGAAAGTACTAACTACTCCTAACTGCTATAGAACATGCATTGTAACTTATTACCTTTAACTTACATTGTCTGACATTTGCAAAGCAATGGCCAGATCAAGCCTTTGGTTCCTTCCTTCGATTTTATTGTACATAATGTGCCCTCCTGTATTTCCACCCCCATTTCCTACATGGTGTGGAATGCTGGCCAGACCATACAGGGAGGTGCCGTCAGTGCTCTGGTATCGGAGGTCTGCGTGCAAGGCCCCTCTTTGAGCCTCACCGACCACCGCAGGACCGCTCCCAGACCAGGATTTAACTCATAATCTGGTGGGCGTCAGCACCACAGCTTTAGCAGTCCTACAGCGGATGGCACGTTGCACCATCCGCTGTAGTACTGCCAAAGTCGCAATAAGGGACTTAGTCTAACATACACAATGACCAACCAATACAACAACTATATAAAACAAATATAAATTTAACATTAACATTACATAAATAAACGGTGAGAAATGTAACTTCAAATACTTCACAAAATAAAAAACATTGAAATTAAACCTAAGCAAATGAACACTACAAAAAAAGGTAAATTGAAATATTTTGCACCAAAAATACCCAAACCTCACGAACTTCACTGCCACATTCTATGAAGAAAAACCAAAAATGTAAACTCGCAAAAAAAGAAAGCAACCACTAAAAAGTATTTCATAAAATTAAATTAATAATAACTGAATACCACCAACAGTTCAACTTAACGTAAACCAAAACATGTATACAAAGCTTTTTTTTTATATTTCCCAGATTTAAAAACCATCAAAAGAACACATCTGAAATGACAAGCATATTATTTGTCTAATGTCCAGACTGGACAAACATAATTTAGGAAGTATGTAAACATAGCTTAATCATCATTCTTGTAATGTTAAACAAACCAAACCACTTTGTAGTTTATAAATAAGGTACAGTAAAATAAATCCTAAAACATGCAAAAAAGAATTTCAAGCATCCAATGCTAAAAGAATTTATTTTTTTCAACATGAAAAAATCAAGCACCTGTACCATAACCTTCCCACAAAAGCAATCACCTCAACCAACAATTCTACAAATTATAACAACATCAAATCTGTAAGTATATATTGTAAAAAAATGTAATGCATTTTAAAGGTTAATGATGATAAGAAATGTAATTATTACAAGCACATAATTTATACAATTCTAAAAACCACAGATGAATTGTCAGAAAGACCTTCCTGAAATTTCAAAAAGGAAAACTGTTACTGACTCACATGGGGTACACTTACAGTCTATAAAGTACAAGCACTAAAAAAAAGTATCAGAAATGTACAAAGTATTACTCAAATGCATGTTATGAGAGGGTTAGGACTAAAAATGAAACTGTAGGAAATATTAAGGAGCACATTGACTCACCAAACATTATCAAAATCAAAGTAAGAAATGTATTGGTAGACCTCAGGGAAGCCTACAGGGACCATTTAAGAAATATAATAAAAAAAGTAATGAAAATATTACAATCCAACTCCCAGATATCCCAAAATTTAAGAGACTCAAGGCCAGAACTAGAAGAATAACAACTGAAACCCCTGCTTTCACCAAAGATATCCAGGGCATAAATATCCCAATTAATTTTACAACACATAACAAGGAACCTCTCCTTAACAATGACAACATTAACAATGACAGAAGAATAATACTTTTTGCAACAAACTGCTAAGATTAAAACAAAGCAATACTTGGATAATGGACATTATCATCCTTCAAGCTATTCTACAGAATACATTGTGCATACAACAAACCAAACATACCTTCTGTATACGCACTTTTATTGAACAAAGTGCAACAAACCCCGAACTGCTAAGTCTAAAAAAAATTAAAAAATAACAACTAATATCCCGCAAAAATATACTCATTGACTTAGAACATGCAATGATGAGTAGAATTTTAAAAATATATACCCACATACAGCCGTATAATTATACAGTGCTCATACTAATATTTCAATTCAAATATATGGAGAAACCTCTGAAAATCATTAGTAATCTGAGAGTACTAAACAAATACTGAATGATCACACTCTGACTATTGGTGCTATTGGTGAACTCGCTGGGCATGACAGATCATATCTTATCCCTTTTTCCAATAATTCATGTCTTGACTAATGTAAAAGCTACAAATGACCTAGCATTGCAAGCCAACTTTATGTTAAATGGAGACATTTCTATGCAGCAAACATCGCATGTGAGTAGTCAGACAGTAAAAATGAATGCTGAAAAGTAAGCCCCACGACCAGCAGACATTATAGAATCTACTGGAATGAGTAGCTGTGACATATGCAATAAAGGAAAGCAGCCAAAACAACTATCAAGTCCAGCTGATTGTAGGGAAAGAAAACCCATACTTCCATTTACTAGTGATCGGTGTATCAGGATGGAAAGGAAAGAGAGTGGGAAGAAGAAAAATAATCAGAATGGAAAAAAGAATGATGCAATTGTCTATTCCCTAAGAAAACTTTTTTCTGGAAATCGGGCATTTGGCAAGCACAAGGAAACAGAAATAGCTGATGGAAACAAGCTAATAATAGAAAAGGGCACCATTTTAGATGAGTCCAATGGTAATAATGCAGTCGATAAAGATTATCCACTTGAATTAGAATAAGAAAGGCCAAAATTGTGGCACACTGGCAACAAAAACGTTCAATCAAGCCTATGTTAGCAAAAATGGAAAGAAAAATACAAGCCATAAGTTGCAAAAACATAGTACCCTTGCAGGAATAGGGAAAGCAGCTGCCTTCAATAGAGGATATTTCCTTAGTAATATGTCTTGACAAAATAATTCCCTGAACAACGCTTCTCCAGCATCAGTCACTGTAGAAGGTAAACACCCAATGCTAAATCCACCAGATACTTCCTTTGTCATAGGGATGATGATGGTGGTACCCAAGTCTTAAGTGAACATACAAGAAATAGGTTGGCTGCAAGGAGTCACTACTGAAAGAAACACATGTCACTACAATGTTGGCAACCTGTTCTTTGATATGAATCTAATCAAACTGTGAAATAGGTCACATCTCCTATGTTCAGAGAGCTTGAATTTGTCCCTCTAGTACTCTTGCAGGAATAGAGAAAAGCAGCTGCCAACAATGGAGAACATTTCCTTAGTAACATATCTTTAAAACAAACACATTGGAGAATTACCTGAACAAAGATTCTCCAATATCATTCAGTGTACAAAGTAAAAAAAAAAACCTTAGATACACTAGCTACTCTCTTTGATATAGGGATAATGATGGTGGAAATACCAGAAATAGTTAGGCTGCCAAGAGTCACTACTGATATAGACACGCCACTACGATTTTGTCATCATGTTCTTTGATATGGATATATGCAACCCATAAAATAGATAGCATCTTCTACGCCCACCGAAGTTGGGAATTTCCCACTTAATATCAGTAGGCTGATTTAGGTCAAATGGATGATTTGTGGCTCTTGAGTTCTGATGTTTAATCATTACATGAGGCCATGAAACAAAGGAGGAAACCCTCGCTGTTTGAACTATCTGCTCCATAATATGGACTAGGCTAATATTTACACAATTACATTAACTTGCTAACCCCCATGAAATGGAAACTAACACCAAAGATAACTTAGAAAATCTGCTTAATACCAAGGGTGAACAACAAGAAACATAGGCACTGTCGGAGAATGTTGTTGATGTTTTCAGTGAATTTAATAAACCAACCATACAACTGAAGAAAAGTTAAAACTAATAAAAGCAAAGATAATATAATGAATTGATGAATATTGAAAAGAAGTATTATTTATATAATTTTAAAATAATACATTAATAAAAAAACTAATATCTACATTAAAACTAAATATATTTTTTTTAAATGAAAAATTGAAAACTACAAATTTGAAATAATTAGATTTTTTAATCTACCATTAATTAAAAACTATATAAACCATTAAAATGTAAGTAAAAACGTGCACAATATTTCAATAACAAAAATGTCATAAAAGAAATGTAACATTTAATTCAAAATATTTCTAACATGTCATAAAAAATGTAAAATGCTAACATCATGAAACCTTTCATTTAGTTACATAAAAAATATAACAATTAGTTGAAAAAATACCTAAATTAAATAGTAGTAAAAAAAATGTATTCAACAATATATTTTTAGGGGCGTGTCCAAGATGGCGCCTGTGTAGGAGCTTGGTTGCGGAGCTCTGTCACACCTTTTGGGTTATTGGTGGATAAAGGACATCGGGTCGGCCTGGTAGTGGCGGAAATCAAAGGCAGTGTTTGGGGGAGAGTCCCGGATAGCCCTTCCTTATTGTAGACCCCTTGAATTGCCTGGTTTGCAGAGTGAGGAATGGTGCAGTGAACTTGGCGCCATGATGCCGGCTCCGGCGGCTGGTGCGGCCAAAACTCACTGGTCCTCTATCGGGTGCAATAACAAGCTACGGGCCGACCAGAGCCCTCTCTGTTGGTAGCGACGACCATAGACCCTCCATCAGAGGCTGGGTAGCCCCAGGCCAGACAGCAAAGGTGAAGCCGCTGGGGAGGCAAATTGCATGTGAGCTGAGGGGTGCTGGACCTGGTGGAGGAGGCCGAGGAGAAAGGTGGTAAACCTGTGCGGGTGGACACTTTTAAGCGCACCTGACTGAGCAGATGAGGTGGAAAGGAATAGGGACCAATCTACAAGAAAGAGTACGAATAGAGCTTCAGATATGCTGCAGAAGCAGTGCCTTCTGACAAGCATTAGTGATCATGAAGATGGCATGTCCGACTCGCAGACAAGTGAGGCCTAAGTAGACATGCAGACTGCAAGAGGTACACTAGGGGTGGAGAGGTGATGACAGGGTTAACAAGACCCCGCTCACAAATTACTGAGGCCAGCAGAGCTGGAACAGACCGTAGATGGACAATCATGGGCACAGAACTGCACCATCTCACTGGACAGAGTCTTGGGACCTGTCTCCAGTGTTGAGGGCTTTTTGGTGAGGAGGCTCTTGTCTGGGGCCTTCGCATTGGAAGACGGGAGATGTGTCCACCCACTGGGTCTGCGACGCTAACTTACACAGCAGAGTCTCTGACTCATTGGGCCTAGAGACAGCTCCCACCCTCTCTGGTGTTCCTGGGACCTAATAGGGATCACAACTATGGTCTATGCTGGTGTGGCTGAACCAAGGCTGAAGTTGGCTGCGCCTACCACATGTGTGGCCACCCCTACACTGGTGGTCCGGTCATACTGTGATCAGGACCTGGCAAGGCTGGCTCTACTGGAGTCTTGGGTGGGTGTGGTGGTGTGCCCTTCCGGGATTGGTTGGGATCTGGAAGACTGTCAATGCGGAGTGGGACACCTGAAGTATCCCGGCACCACCCATTTTTCTTGCCACCATTTGATGCTGATAGTGTCACATGCAAATGGCTGTTCAGCACACAGAGAATATGGCGGTGCCGCATAACAGGAGGTACCCCACTATCAAAGGCTTGCTGTCCAAAAAACTATCCAAGCGGACAGAACTTGCCAATGCGTCCAGGCTCCCCCTGCCAGTCCCTCTGTCATCGTGCGGACCCACAGTGGGGGAGGATGCCACAGCAATGGGAATCCCTCTTTCATACATTACTTGAAGATATAGCAGCCCTGAAGATGGAAGTGGCAGCCAGGCAACTCCACCATGAGATGGGAGTATTGGGACAGCGAGTGGAAACACTACAGCAGGGTAGCGACATTAGGGATGAGGAGCTTGAAGTCTCTGGAGCCAGATACTTGAACTCCAGGACCAGAACGCTGACCTCAACTACTACTAGGAAGATTTGGAGAACAGGTCGTGTAGGTTTAACTTTAGAATAAAAGGGGTCCCACTGCATGCAGATGGGGGTAGGCTATAGGACTATGTGTTTAGGCTCTTTTGCCATATTGTCCTAGACCTAGCTGAGAAAGAGCTTATTATGGATTGCACGCATCAAGCTGCTTGTCCATCGGGGGCCCTTGGGACCCCACAAGGCATCTTAACATGACTGCATAACTACCAACAGAAGGAATGAATCACAACAGTGAAATGCAACCAAAATCATGTCACTTTTGGGGGGACAAAAATGTGGGCCTATCAAGACCTCTCATTCAACACATTGCAGCGACACAGAACCTTAAATCTGGTGACCTCCCTCTTGTGAGAAGAAGAGGATCATTACAACTGGGGGCACCTGTTTCATCTCATCTTCACCTGGGAGGGAGCAACCATTTAGTCTGTACTATACATGAGGCGGTGTCGATCTTGGGGATTGATCAGGAGAAATGTGACCCCAAGCAGTTGCAATGCACGCCCACCCCTTTGAAGTCACCCTGCTACTCATGAAAGTCCAAATATCAAAACCACTAGAAGCAGAGTAAACCATCAGGAGGAGAGAGTCTCAAGGAGTGGTCAGCCCTCCTGGAACAACGTACGCGCCACGGGACGTCTTCAGAACTAGCAACAGAGTGAGAAAGAAACTTGCAGCATTTGTGTCAGACGGATTTCACAACTTGTACTGCGGCCTCGCGGGTACTTGGAGTGATGCCCCTCCCCTATCCTGGTGATCAACGCCCTGGTTTTGAGAAGTTGTACTGTTTCTATTCTGGGTGCGGCGGAGCTACTGCTCCCCCAAACTCTTTTTCATCTTGAGAAGCATTTGGCCAATGACATGGACACTGTCTCTAAGATACATTGTTCTTCACCTGTTGATGCAATTATCACTCTTGATTTCTCCCCTTATCAGAATCTACGATGCCCACAGATTACACGATCACATAGCTCACCTCTACTCCACTCAACACCAATTGTTGCACACCTACTTCCTCATCCCTTGAGGATAACCATGGCTTGCCCTACCCATAATATGCATGGTAAAGGTGCTTAACCTTATTGTCAGGGTCCTCAATGCTCCAGGAAAATGACTGTTATTATTGTCACAGCTGAAGGCCTCCTAATGTGACTTGTTCCTTCTTCAAGAGACACATCTCCTCAGAAGAGACTGAGTCCGCATCAAATCAAAATGGTTCAACTGGCAACACTTCTCCTCGGGACACTGGAAGAAAGTGGAGGAGGCAATACTTTTGGCCACACATTTTCATGGACAGGTCCTTCAAGTGCATTCAGAAATCAAGTGTCACTTGCTTTCCCTGCGAGTCTCTCTCCATCACCATACCTTCACAATAGCTTGCTTGTATGCTCCCAATGACCATCAAGAGTCTTTTATCCGTTAAGCTTTCGGGAATGTCCTTACCTCTCCCAATGCTAATATTTTGATTGTTGGAGTCTTTAATTTAGTGCCTGATATCCACCTGGACTGCTCACTCTAGTGGGCGAGATCCGCAGGGGTGTACAATCCACAGGGTCTTCAATGGCTCACTGAGACAGATCTGGTGGATGTGCAGAGATCTCTGAATCCCAAAACTATTCCTTTTCTCCGCTGCATACCAAACTTATGCCAGATTCAATTATTTCTTTGTCATCACCCTCTTTCTACCAGTAGTTACCCACACTGATAAGTGAGCGGCAGCCCTATTGGATCATTCTCCAATTACAGTTGCACTACACTTGCCCATAAGTTGCACGAGATCACAGCTGTGGTGCCTTAACCCTAAGTTGGTGTCCTATGAACCCACAGCCAAAGAGGTGCAGGGGATAATTCAAGGGTACCTGCCATAAACAACACCCCACATACCCTGGTGGCATTACTATGGGATGCACTGAAGGCTTTAGACAGAGGGGCCTACATAGCAGCGGCTGTGCAACTTCACAAAGTTAGGAAGAGCCAGTGTTCCACTCTGGAGGCTCAGGTAAAGATGTTGATGGAGTCTCATAGACAGTCTGAATCACATAAGCTGCATAAACAGATTACGAAAGCAAGGAAACTACTCAAGGCTCTGCATATGGATGCAGCAGAGTATGCACTACTTCACACGAAGCAGAAATAATATGTTGGGGGCAATAAAGCTGGGTGACTCCTGACTCATCATTTAAGTGCGGACACTCACCACCAACAGATGGCTGGAATAAAAGACCCTTCTAAATGCACATTGTGACACGATGAAGAGATCACAGCTGAATTTGGTTGCTTTTACACTGCATTGTAAACCACTGACCCACTACTCCCTGGAGATACCTCCCCATACTCAGCGCAGACACCCCTAACTAAACTCCCTGAGATAGTGGACTTTTTCTTGGACAAAGACATTACAGTCCAAGAGGTGTTTGGGCTATAGGGAGTATTAAACCTGATAAGACACCTGGCTATGATAGGTTCACTGCTGCATTTTATTAAAACAATTGCCACACAGCTGGCACTGGTACTGACTAGGTCGTCCAATTCCATTAGATCCCAGGGATCCCTGATGGATACTATAAAGTCAGCTATTCTCACAGTCTTTCCTAAGGCTGGGAAAGATACCCAATACTGCACCTCATACCACCCCATATCTTTATTAAACGTGAGTGCAAAGATTTTTACATGTATTTTAGCCTCTAGACTGGGACAGTATAAGCCTGGTCTGATAGATCCGGATCAGTCCAGTTTTATACCAGGGCGCATTTGCGGTGATAATACTAGGCGCTTGATACATTTTATTGAAAAAAACAGATGCTCACATATCCCCACTCTATTAATATCAAATGACGCTGAGAAATTGTTTGATTGAGTCCACTGGCACTTTTTGAGCTATGTTCTCGAAGCAATAGGTCTGTGACCACGCCTTCACCAATGGATATGATCTAGTTACTCAAACCCTGTAGCATCCATTCACGTTATTTGATTGCTGTTCCATCCCATTTCTATCTCTAGGTGGATGTAGCAGGGATGTCCTCTGTCGCCTTCCTGTTTGATTTATACATGGTGGAGGTAAACACATGAAAATCCCAGGCTGTCAAGCTCACTATTCCCCACACTGACCAAATGCACTTAGCAAGGTTTTTCCTATTCCCCTGAGTGACATAGGGAATCCTTTACTTAGGCATTCAGCTGCTTTCCACACCCGGAAAATACTGTGTACTATACTTTTGGGTCTTTATTGGATATGGTTTGATCCATCGTATAATCATGGCACCGGGAACCTATTTCTTAGCTGGGAATAATTGCTGCTACTAAAATGTCTTTACTTCCCAAGATCTTGTACCTCATGCAAGCGCTGCCTCTCCAACCCCCCCAAGTCTTACAAAAATTGCAACAACTCATTGAGGCTTTTATCTGGAGAGGTAAGTACCCCAGGATGGCCAGGGAGCACACATATTTGGCGATGACTGGGGGAGGGTTGGGCGTCCCACACTTGATACACTTTTATCAGGTGGCACAGTTGAGGCTCAAAATGGAATGACAGCACCCGACCACAGAGAAACACTGGAGTCTTCCATATGAGGCAGTGGCGGGCATCCATATCAAGAAGATTCCATGACTCCCACGGAAACATCGTCCATGGCGTGTACATCTCCCCAGTAGTTAGTGCCATGATTGGGGTGTGTGACAGCCTTAACCTCTCTAGGCAACTCTCTAACCCCATTTCACTGCTTACACCATTTATATGGATTTCTGATTTCCCCCCAACACTTCATGGTACATCATTAACTCGTTTGCAAGACCTGCAAAAGAATAGGTGATTTCTTAGACATCCAGGGCCTGCTGGAATTCCCAGATACAAAAGAAGTTGTTTTTACCCGATTCAGAGTGATGGCAGTACATAGAAATCCAAACCTGGGTGACCAGCTTGTCGATAAGCCCTCGTTCAAGTAGACCACTCACCCGATTTGAGTGATGGCTTATATCTAGGCAGAATGACCACTGTATTCTTTCTGATTTCTATGCCTTCCTGAACACTATCCCTAGATCTACTGCTTCGCCAGTCAGCAAACTTTGGGACTTGGAATGGGAACGTCAGTTCTCCGACAAAAAATTAGTCTGATGTCCTACAGCGTTCTCACATTTCCATATGCAGTGCTCCTGGTAGGGAGACACTTCTCACAGTCACTCATCATTGGTATTATACACCCACACACATTTCAAAGTGGATGAGGGGGAGTGATGATCGCAGCTGGCACCACTGCAATCACCTAGGCGCACTCTCTCATCTAGTGTGGCACTGTCCCAAGTTACACCACTACTGGGCTGACATCCGTGCATACATTGATCAGATGTTTAATACTGAGCTGGCCCATTTTCCTAGTTATATCCTCTTGGGTCTCCCCAATGCACACACATATTCTTCATGTTCCGTGAAGGGGAGAGCCATAACTTTAGCGGTAAAACAAGTTCTGCTATCAAAATGGGGCAAAAACATTATACCTCCATACACACTGACTGCTTACATAAACTCCCGGCCTATTTCCCTCCTTCCGTGGATCAGCAAACTCCTAGAAAAACATGTTAACTCGACTATTACTCAATTTTTAGAGAACAACTATCTCCCTCATGATTCCCAAGCTGGCTTTCGTCCAAAATTGGGAACCGAGGCAGCTCTCCTGGCGGTAACTGAGCTGGCCAGGAAGCAAATGGATCAAGGCGGCACCACAGCAATTATGTTGCTTGACCTAAGTGCCGCCTTCGATACCGTCAACACCAGCATTCTCCTTCATCGCCTCAACAAGATGGGAATCTCGGGGAAGGCCATGCTCTGGCTCCAGTCATTCCTGGAGAATCGCTCCTTTAGGGTAGTTGAGGGTACTACCTACTCAAAAGTCTGGCCCCTGGATCAAGGTGTACCTCAGGGCTCTTCATTGAGCCCTACTCTTTTTAACATTTATATGCAGCCGTTAGCTGATATAGTGCACTCTTTCGGTCTGGATATAATAACCTACGCCGATGATACGCAATTAGTCGTATCTATGAATCAGGCAGACTCTTCCCCTTCCAATCTAAGTAACTGCCTGGTAGCAGTGGCTCAGTGGATGGCAACCTCGCATTTAAAATTAAATGGCGAGAAAACTGAGCTCATGGTGTTAGGTAACTCAACCATTCCCACTCCTTTGTTAGACTGGCCACCATGCATGGGCCCTACGCCTCAACCAAAATGCCATATAAAGAGCTTAGGCATTTGGCTGGACTCCAACCTCAGCTTCATGCAGCAAGCTACCACTCTTTCTGCCACATGCTTTGGGCTAATGCGTATGCTGAGAAAAGTGCTGCCTCTTCTCCCTGTTGAAGCCCGCAGAATAACGGTTCAAGCCATCATTTTGTCCCGCCTAGATTACGGGAACTCCTTATACTTAGGTGCCCCCGCTTTTACAATCAAAAAGCTACAGGTGACTCAAAATGCCGCAGCTCGCCTCCTGTTAGGTCTCAATAAACGAGACTCAGCCACCATTGCCTTAAGGAAGCTGCACTGGCTTCCGGTTAAGGCCAGAGTGCTGTTTAAATCTCTCTGTTTTATGCACAAAGCCATGTGGAAGAATGCCCCAACTATGATTTGTTCCCTGGCAAAACCCTACCTTCCTCACAGGCCCCTAAGATCCAGCACTGCCTTCCTGGCCACTGTCAACAAAATCAGACGGACCAGATGGGGCGGACGTTCCTTCTCCTGGAACGCCACAAAAGAATGGAACTCTCTGCCCTCCTCCCTTCGCAGTGAACCTAACCTTTTAAAATTCCGGAAGGATTTGAAAACCTACCTGTTCAGTTAACCTCTCTTTCCTTTTAGTATGACGGTACTTAGCGCTACGAGGCCTCCGGGTTGTTTGCGCTCTATAAAACCCGATTAATAATAATAATAATAATAATAATAACTCTGGGATTTACTCAGTACAGAGAAGGTGATGGCCATAGTGGAGCACACCATTCCAAAATTTGAAAAGACGTGGGGCCCCTGTCTGAATTTCTTGTCCACCACTTTCCGGGAACTTTCTTGTCCAAAGTATCTAATGGTGCTTAGCCATATCGTGGATGCAAAGACCACAGCATAATTCTTCTTCTACAAAGGCTGGCTGTTTGAGCAAGCTTATGCTTAGGTACTTTGTCAATTCCTGTCAGTCTTAGCACCATGAAGCCTATGGGTGTCCGCGCGCTCTATAAGTTGTTATTAACATAACATAACATAACAAAGTGGAGTGGGACTGTGAGATAACTATTTGGACATCACTTTGTGAGTGCATCTAATCGTTTCTCTCAACTCTAGCCTATTCACCACATTTCTACCCCATCTTTTCTTGTTTGAACTTCATGCCATCACCCCCTTCATACTTCTAACTTCCTAACTTGTTCTTGCTGGTCTATGCATAAAGGCAAGTGATTAGGTCACTTGTTTAAAAAACTCAAAAAAAATGTATTTAATCCTTAAAATATATATTTAGTA
Organism: Lissotriton helveticus; assembly: GCF_964261635.1. Lineage (NCBI taxonomy): Eukaryota > Metazoa > Chordata > Amphibia > Caudata > Salamandridae > Lissotriton > Lissotriton helveticus. The sequence continues at coordinate 1,373,512,539 of NC_136069.1, read as the reverse complement.
ACATTTACAAAAATGTAAATACAATATATTATAAAATACATTCCACCCTTGTCTCAAGAAACCTAGATACCCATAAAAAACTAAATATAAATAAATAATAATTCTCTCACAAAACATAAATAAAATTAAAGTAATATAAACAAATCATTAAACAAAAACATATTTAAATATTTACATTTAAATAAAAATGTAAATATATATGAAAAACGACTCACCCCATCCCTCTATAAAACGTCATCCCACTCTTAAAATATATAAAAATGTAAATATATGAACATATAATACATGTAATGTTTGTAATACTGTAACAAGGTAGAAAACAATGATATCGCTTGCATTTGCTCGAGGTCTTTCTGTGGTCAATTCAAGAAGCAGGAGTTCGGTGTGATCGTTAGTGGGAGGTATAACACTTCATGCAGTTGGTTGAAAGTATTGATAGATGAGATGAGCATCACATATTATTATATTGTTGTTATTCATCAATATCGCATCAGAAGCTGCATACATCAATAACTAATTAGCAATAAACACATTATTTTGAAATAAAATTCCATCCAAAGCAATTTTAGACAGCAACACCACATTTACATCATTAGACTATCCATTTAAAGCAATTTTTGACTACTATAGTCTCTTTTTTAATGTAATGGTCATAATTAACTTTAATGGTCATAAGCAGCTCTTACAAATCTCTTCATTTTTCAAAATACTCATGGTCAAGTATAAGCTGTGGCAAAGAAGCAAGCATCCCAAAGGAAGGTGTTGAAAATACTGATGAGTTTATGCTCCTCGTAGCGCAATGGAAATGCACCTGAGGGCAGAATGTATCAAGTGTTGAAAAAAAAGAAAGGTTTTAATAAATTCCTGAGATTGAGTGTGGTTACCGCGAGCGATGTTGCCAAAGGAAACACAATAGCAAGAGCAGTGTTCTGGTGCACCAAGGGTAATCACTCTCACCCAATGCTCTCCTCCAAATCTGCCACAGCAGACACCAGGCTGGGTAAGCTTTGCAATGCAACAAGCACAACAGGGAATCAAACCTACTCTCCGGTGACCCGGCTCAACTGGATGCAATTATGTGGGAGATCCATGCCAGCCTCAATCAGACTCCACCCGAAGATTTGCCGCAATGCGGGTTGAATAATTCTTTAGTTTATTCCTGTCCCAGGAAATAAGTGTGTTAACAAATCAGATCCTCATATAGCACTGAGCTCACTGTTGCAGTTCCGCTCTGGTTCGCTCTATACGCAAAGGACTTTATTTACAAGACTTAGCAGTAGGGCAGCGTCGCGGGACTTCCAGTAGCGCTGCCCAGTGGGGAAAGAAAAGGGCAGGATTGTGCCAAATCATTCAGATAGGGTGCATTACTGTCCTTTTCCTCTGTGAAGACGCTCAAGGGGCTGTCATGTGCCAAAGTAGGCACATTTGTGCCATGGTGCAAAGGTGCTTGCATTACAGGGATGATTGTTTTTGTGGAGTAAGAGAAAGTTTCTGCACAAAAACAATCACAAGAGTCACCTACAGAGGAGAAAAAAACATTGCAACTCGAGCAAACTTTTACGTTGAAGCTTAAACATTAAGTTTCAGATGTTAAGGCCTTTGGTCAAGTTAACGCAACAAGCATCTCAGAACCCATTTAAATGCACAGTTCTATATACACATACAGTTCTAAAATAAATGCAGTAAACTATTCAAGTGCATATGTAATTAAAAGAGTTGACAATATTATTCAAACCACACAAATGCAGATAAATATGAGAATTGTTATCCAATGACACTGCAAGGAAAACATTGAATTTGCACTTTCCATAAATGTTAGGATTATACAGTAAATGCATCAATGATAATAAATCAAACAAGCACATGAGACCATGTATAGGTATATATTGCATGGTAAAACATAATAGCGTGGAGTCAAAATTATGCTGTTCCACATTTCTACAAAAAAACACTTTTAGAGAAGTATTCCTCTTTGCATGTGTGCTGAAGAAGGCAGCACACATGCAAAGAGGAAGTACTGTGGAGAATTGAATAGATTTATTCTTGTTAAGTCAGCCTTCTGTAGGTGCATAATTTTGGTTGGAGACCATGTTTGCTGACTTTAGTAAATATGGATTTACATCCAAATACAGGGGTGGATGAACTGGAATGCCCAAGCTCAACCCATGTAATATCTGCTTGACGCAAGTTAACACATTTTCTAACAATTAAACTAAAAACAACCTGCTAGAATATAGCAGCTGATCTCACTTGAATCTACAAACGTTACGGAAAAAAAGCCAAGGCACAAAGAACATTTCTAGATGAAAGAACATTGAGTAGTGACAAAGCAAAAAAGTAAGAAGAGCAGTGTAACTACTAAGGAAATATGGAATGACAGTCAGGTATTTGACTGCAAGAATACAAAATATATGCACATTTAGAATTCAAATCACAGTAAAGGACTAGTCAATAGTTCAATAGGTAAAATCCATACAAGAGCATGCCAACTGATGATAGTACATACTACAACAATAAGCTGAAGTTCACTGTGGATACCAGTAACACAAACCAGTTCCAGAGTTTGAATCAGAAAGGTAGTTTACAGTATTGATTAATTTACACTTCATTGCAAATTCATCACTTGTCGGTATTCACAAGCAATGATTTTAAAGTTAACACAAAAAAGAAAGTTACGTCTCTCCATTCCAGAGTATAAAAATTGTCTCACTCTTTTTTAGGTGGGTGATGGCTTTCTCTAAATCCCAATTTGACACGCCCTAAACCCATTTTACTCCTCCCTAATCCTATCCACTTTTGGAGTAAATCTGCCTCTTTTGAACGCCACTACCCTGTGTGCCACCCATGTGTACTCCTAAAATGTATACTTAAGTATGCAGAAACTCCAGCAGACAAGGTGGGCAACTCTGTACACTTAGGAAAAGGGTCATAGCGGAGATGTAAATTCCGCATGTTGTTTGTTAATAGCACTTTCTAGTATTATTTGAAGTACTACACAATGTACTACAAAGTGCAGTTTGTGAATCAAGCCACAATTGATTAAAAGGCAGACAACAAATCTGGGCTACAGCAGTGCAGATTGAATACTCATGCAACTACATACTGACATGTGTCACGCAATCTACAGACCACTGTTTTTCACTGAGGCCTCACGCATTACACATTGAGATGCATACCCATGATAAAAAAGGACTGAGGAGTGACGTATCGGTATTGACCTATGATCAGTCAACTCACACTGAACTTACAGAAAACACAATGCAGCAAATTAGGTATGAAACAGATAAATATATATGCATAGGCTCCTATGTGTTAGTGAAAAAAGTGGAAAAGTTTTAGGAGAAATAATCCAGGAGAAGTAAAAAATGTATAACATTTACTGAGAAGAAGGTCAAGACATATAATAATCATGTTGTGGAGTTCCATGAACATTACAATATTCTAAATAAAAAAATTTATTGAAGTTTCAGCGGGAATTGTTGGATCTCTCACACCTTACCTCAGATAATATATCCACAGTTCTTTCTATGCATGCTGCAGAATGCAGCACACATAGAGCAAGGAGTAATGAGGTCAAATAATGGTATTTTTCCTTGTTGCGCCTCCCTTACTCCTACCCAAGGGAGTCATACGTTTTTGGGGCTGCCTCAGAGTTACAATTCCTTGTAAATCTGGGGCAGTATAAAAAAGCTGTGGGTGTTGCTGGAAGCGGCCACAGCAACACCCATTGCACTCCCTTTTAATGCAGAAAACTGTGTTACAGGGAAGGATATTTACAAGGCCGCAGTCAGTTATTCAAAGTGGCTTAGTGCTGCCTGGTAATTAAGGAGCAGACCTCTGTGCCACTGGAGCATCACAAATTTGACAATCCAGTGGTGAAGGCGCATTGCAAAAGGGAAAAACAAAAACAACAGTTGATGGACAGAATGCAGAACAATGTCATACATTCACCCCAGTACTTCCTTTTTTGGCACTCCACACCACCCCAGTTCAGACATGGCCATATGAAAATCAGCCTTGACCCTGTGCCTCATGGGAACAGTCCAGGCCAAACTGCCAAGCCATGTCTTTCCTGGACCGGAATCAAGCATCCTAGGACCGGTTTCTGGCTATCAACCATCTTCAGCCAGGATAGCTTGACTCCAGTGGTGTGGAGAGCATGGGACTCACGTCTGAGCATACCCATCCCTCTCGGGGTGACAAATGCAAAAACATTTCAAATGGGGCCAGCGGCAGAAAAGAAAACTGAAAGTTCTTCTTCCTGCTTCTGTGCTACAAAAACATTTGGGGATATAAAAAATTTAATGTCCTGATATGCGACCAATACGCATTACAAAACAAAATCTTTCGGTAGAGAATGAGAGGCATACTTACTAACATTTCACGCAACACAGTGCAGCAGGTAAAGTTGCTGTGCCGCATTGCACGAAAGAAAGGCAGCAGAACTGAGTCATATTTACAATGGTATGGTACAGTTCTGCCCTCTCCTGGTGCACTTGGTGCTGACTAACACCAACACAATCACCTTTGCGCCACAACGCAAGGGTCCTTTAATTGTGTTCAGAATGGCCTTTGTGTAGGAAGAGATATCTTTACTAAATCACTGAGCTACTTATCCAAATTTCCCTGTGACATACCTTTTTGGAGCCTTAGGAATAAAAGGTAGTTAACATCACTCACTAGTTCAATTTACAGTATAACCAATTTGGTTAGACAGTGAGGACTCAAAAGTTGATAAATGGGATCATGTATAGGTTTAATACAAATGTGAAGCAATGCTGACTTACACTAGCCACAAACATACTTAAAAAAAAAATACAGACTCAATACTCTCAGGCCAAATTGTCTAACAAAGTTAAGTCTTAATAAAAGGATACATAGGAAAAATTCAGTGATGCAAATTCAAATAATTGGAAATATTATTTGATGATCAGAATATGATTTATGTTCCTCTTGGCTAGGCATATGTAAATCTAAATTACCTAAACTAAGCCTACACTAAGAAACACTGGCTGGGGAAATCCTAATTAGTTCCAGTAAAGCAGGGAGGTGTCAAGCATTGCAGAGACTTCTGTAGAAGTTCTCCTAAATCAGTAGTTTCGCCTAGCATAAAGCCACAAAAAAAGTCTGTATCCCTCCGAGCCTAAAGGGAATCTGCCTGAAGCTAAGGTGTGATCATCAATTAAACCATGAGGAGAGGAGTTGGCATAACGGCTAATGCGGTCGACCTCAAATCTGGGTTTGAGTCTTGGCAATGACACTGAACATCCTGTGATTCTGGGCAAATCACTTAATCTCCCTTCGCCTAACACAAATAAATGTGTCCTAATGTAATGCAACTGGTGCTATGTAAAGTGTTCTGATACCCGATTTGGGTCACGTTCACGCTATATAAAACTCCATAGAAAAAAAACCCACCAAAAAGAACATCCAGGAATCTCATATCACGTGCCTCATGGCTCATCTGCCTCCTCAAATTCAAACTTGGGAAACTAGACATTAAACTTCAAACCTCTAATATGCACATTGAATCTTAGATTCCTTCTGTCTCAAGATACAGCAGACAGTGGTCCTCCCTTTGTTTGTTACCGCCTCTCGTCTTCACCAAAAGTACTCCTCCTGTGCCTCACTATCTTTCATAAACAATATGCTTTACTCTAACTATCATATCATACAAATGCACCTACAGAGGAGAGAAAAACATTGAAACTCGAGCAAACATTCACTTTGATGCTTAAGCATTAAGATTCAGTTGTTAAAACCTTTGGTCAAGTTAACATGGCAAGAATCTCAGTGCCCTTTTAAATGCTTGGTCATAGATACGCATGGAGTTCTAAAATAAATACAGTATACTATTCAAGTGAATATGTTATTAAAAGAGTTAATAATAATATTCAAACCACACAAATGCAGATAAATATGAGAACTGCTATCCAAAGACACTGCAAGGAAAACATTTAATTCACACTCATATACATGTCAGGATTATACTGTAAATGCATGTTCTGTATCTGTTCAATCACACTAAATTACGTTAATGATAAATCAAACAACTACATGAGACCATGTATATGTATTTATGGCATGGTAAAAACATAATAGGGTGAACTCAAAATTACACTGTTCCACGTTCCTGCACAAAAACATTTTTAGAGGCTTATTCCTCTTTTTATGTGTGCTGAAGAAGGCAGCACACATGCAAAGAGGAAGTACTGTAGAGAATTAAATAGATTTCTTCTTGTTAAGTCAACCTTGTATAGCGGCATACTTGTGGCGGGAAACCATCTTTGCTGACTTTAGTTAAATATGGATTTACATCAAAATACAGGGGTGGATGAACTGGAATGCCTATACTCAACCCATGTAACATCTGTTTGACTCAAGATAACGCATTTCCTAACAACTAAACTAAAATGAACTTGCTAGAATCTTGAATCTACAAACAATACCAAAAAAGCTAGGGCTACGAAGAAAATTTCTAGATGAAAGAACATTGAGTATAAAAAGAAGCAAAAAAGTGAAGAAAAGGCAGTGTAACTATTAAGGTAAAGTAGTATGGCCTAAGGCCTGCTTTGCGCTCATGTTATGTTAGCATGGCTTATTAGAAGTTTAAACACCATTTTACCTTTTTCTGCTTTTGCACACTATACTGCATAGCTGTTTTTGCAAGTTGGGCTTCGTGAAGGTCTACACATGAGAAAAGGTTTGTTTTCGACATCTCAAGACTTACATCGTGCCCCTAGTCTGCACAATGAGTGCTGAATCCGCCAAGGTTATCAAAACATGGTAGCCGTTGTTTGACATGATCGAGTAATGCTTTCTAGACACAACAATTTGGCAGCTGTGAACCAACTAAGATTCTGGTGCCCTTATTATTACACACTTGCCATGATTTCACACACTTGGACGATTTTCTGTTTCCAGGGATGCAGAGAGCTTATGCTGATCCAGATGTGATTTACTCTTACTGAGGGGAAAGGTAATGGGGTCCCCCAAACAAGCCTAAGAGACCTTCTTTAGTTTATAATACATAATTCCTATATAGGGAGGGTGTTAAAATTAGGCACTATGAGTCCTGTTTTCACCATCATTGTAATATGATTTCTCCTTTTGTATTTTATGGAATTGTAACAATGCTGACCATATTATTTTTAATCATGTGTCTGCTTATGTTGGCTTACGATACTCCATTGGTGATCACGTCGTTAAAATAAATATTTTAACCTTACTTTGTCTCTTCTTTACTCCTGTTGTGGACTGGTATGAGAGTATAACGAAAGAGTTTTCTCACTTCCCACCATTCCTGAGTTTGTACTAAGTTGCATGTTTTAGGTTGTCCAATCATTGGTTACTTTGCTAAGGACGAAGAGCTAATGTGACACTGATGCTAGCTGGTTGGGTTTTTTCTAGGTACTGAGGTGAGTTTCTGGTACACCAAAATTCACTGATGTCATTGGTCTCTGTGCACAGTTCTGTGCATGAGCAGGAACCTTGCAACAGTAATATGGAATGACAGTCAGATATTTGACTGCAAGAATAAAAAATGTATGCACATTTAGGCTTCAAATCACAGTAAAGGACTAGTTGGTAGGTCAATATGTAAAATCCATACTCATGTCAAGAGGATTCCAACTGGTGATAGTACATACTACTACAACAAGCTGAAGTCCACTGTGGATACCAGTAACACAAACCACTTCCAAACTCCCAGAGTTTGAATCAGAAAGGTGGCTTACACTATTGAGTACTTGCCACTTCATAGTAAATTCATCACTTATTGGTATGCACAAACAATGAGTTCTAATTTACTACAAAAGGGAAAGTTAGGTGTCTCCATCCCGGAGTATAGCAATTGTCTTACTCTTTTGTAAGTGGATGATAGGTTCTCTCTAATTCCCACTCTGACACTCCCTAAACCCTTTTTACTCATCTCTAATCCTATGCACTTCTGGAGTAAATCTGCCTCTTTTTAAAGCCACTACATTGTGTGCCACCCATATCTACTACTAAAACGTATACTTAAGTATGCAGCAGTTCTAGGAGTCAAGGTGGAAAACTCTGTACACCTAGGAAAAGGGTCATAGCGGAGACATAAATTCTGCATGTAATTTGTGGATATCACTTTGTTGTACGTTACGAAGTACTGCACAATGTACTAAAAAAGTGGAGTTTGTGAATCAAGCCCCCATTAATAAAAAGGTAAGCACAAAATGTGGGATACAGCAGTTCAGATCGATTACTCATGCAACTACATACTGACATGTGTAACACACTCTACAAACCACTGTTTTCCAATGAGGTCTCAGGCATTACAACTTGGGATGCCTTCCCATGATAAAAAAGGACTGAGCTGTGACATATAGTCATTGAGCTATTATTAGTCTACTCACACTGGACTTACAGAAAACACAATGCTGCTATCTAGGTATGAAAGCAGTTATCTATGGCTCCTATGTGTTAGTGGCAAAAGTGAAAACTTTTTAGGAGAAATATTCCTGGAGAGGTAAATACGTTATAAAATTTACTGAGAAGAAAGTCAAGACATCTAATAATCATGGTATGGAATTCTATGGACATTTCAATATTCTCAACAGAAAAAAGTTCTTGAAGTTTCGGAGGGCATTGTTGGATCTTTCACGCCTTACCTCAGATGATATATCCACAGTACAATTTCAGGAAAAGACAGAGGGAGAGGAGGGTGAATCATCCCAGACCACATCGGTCTCATCAACAATAGCACAACTATTAATGGTGCACATGAATACATTCTTTATATGGGGACATAAGATCACCCTTCCACAGGAAATAATATACACTAGTCAGCAAACACCAAGCAGTATTAGCATGTGGGGCAAGGATTAAGTACAGTAGCTATAAAAATCTCAGTGGTGCGAGCCATACATTTAAGCCTTCAACTTTGAATCTGCAAGTACTTTTTAAACCTTCAAGTGATAAAAAAAGATTCCTCATCCAGGATCAATCAATCAGTGGCCTGTACATGTGAGGCCGGATAGCAATAACCTTAGCAAGATCTCCTTACCCACAGCTACAACAACTAACAGTCCTCACACAACCAGGAGCCAAGAGTGTGCGAAATAATGATGGTATAGATGTACTAATAGTTCCACTGCATAGTTTACCCAGTTGGCATGTATTAGGAATAAACTGAAACTGGAACCTGGTGAGTGGCCGCAGTTTGTTGACATGGACACATGCTGCTTTCAAAATCTTGTCCCACAGACGAGACACGATTTCATTATGCATGGCCATAAAATTCTCCTCCGCTCACGAAGTTAGCAGAATTGAAGAATTCTGCACTACACAGAGAATTTAGAGTTCCCAATAATTTCTGCTTTCCGCCTCATGGTGGAATAATTTTTCTGTTGGCATGCTCCAGTCTTGTTTTTGCACTACACTGGTGAGCAGAACATCACTTGGTTGGCGCTCATGAGCACCCGTGAGATGTGCCAGCAGCGTGCAAGCTCTCGTGATTTCTAGCCACGGCCAGCAATTTTTAGCACCTTTTTTGTGCTGTAGCAACCACAATCAACTGTGACTTCACTTTAAGCAGATTCTCTTCTCGAGAAACAGCTAAATCTACTAAAAAAGAGGATTTGGAATATTCTTCTGCAACGCCCAATTGAAGTTTTTTTTTAGAGGAAGTGCCCCCGAGACTCCAATTTCCTGTTCCTTTCTATCAGGCGCATCACAGTGCTTTGCTCGTCTTCTGGTCACTTTTCATTTGTATCTGTAGCTAGAAGGATCACTCACTTTGTCTGCTGCATAAATACCATTGGATTGTAGGTCTTTGTTTTTGTGAGCAAACAAGTTAGTTAAAAAACTATTGTATAAGGATGTTGTTTGTTTGATAGAGAGCATGCACTAGGAATTATTTGTACCTTTATTCAATGTTTAAAATGTATTGCAGTGGGTGGTCTGCAGTTTCAGTAGGGGCTTAGTTAATTTTTTGCATTTCATTTTTCTTTTTTTGTAAAGGAAAAATGTTGCGCAGTTCAGTATATTTTCTCCATGTGTTTTAATACATTTGCAATATTCATTTATCGTATTATGTGTCCTAGTCTGCCAATGGGCGAGCCAGTCAGAAGGACCAGTGCTAGTTATAGATGCATCAAACAAAGGTTTCTGCGGTGTCTGTTGAATTGAAATATCATTTAGGCCAGTGACGGCATTGGATTAAATTTACAAATGTTTTTATTTTTATTTTACACAATTTATAGGTAGGGTAATATATATGTGATGCCTTTGGAGGATGTATGTTGTTGTAAAATGTTACAGCTCAGTTAACCTTTGTTTTTGGCATTGCTGAATTAATACTGTATTATTCGGTTTTGCCATGCCCCCTTTGTCTGGCCAGTGTGTGAGTGTGTTTGCCATATGCCCCCATTTGTGTCTGTTAAACTTTCCATGTTTCCAGGGTCCATTATGTATTGTCAGGTTCCATAGGCCAGCATGTGTTCTTTGTTTTCCTTACCTCCTTGCTTGTTGTTTGACCATGTGGCCAATGGCCATTTTGTGTAGCCAGCTAGTGTGCTTTTTGTCATAGGCCTGCATTGGTTCTTTGTTGTTCATGCCTCCTTGCTTGATGTTGTTGTTTGGCCATGTGTCCAGTGGCCATTTTGAGTAGCTAGCCAGTGTGCTTTTTAATAGGTCTTTATGTGTATTTTGTTGTGCCCATTCCTCCTTGCTGGTTGCTGTTGTTTGAACATGTGGCCAGTGGACATTTGGGGTAGCCAGCCATTGTACTTTTTCCCATAAGAATGCATGCCTTCTTTGTTGTGGCTATGCCTCCTTGCTTGCTGTTTTTGCTTGACCATGTGGCTAGTGGCCATTTTGTGTAGCAAGCCAGTGCACTTTTGCAATAGGTGTACATGTGTTTTCGTGATTGCCATGCCTCCTTGCTGACTTGTGTGTTCATGTGGCCAGTGACCATTTTTTGTAGACAGCCAGTGTCCTTTTGCTATAGGCCTGCATGCCTTTTTGTTGTGGCCATGCCTCCTTGCTTGCTGTTGTTGTTTAACCATGTGGCCAGTGGCCATTTAGTGTAGCCAGCCAGTGTGCTCTTTGCCATAGACCTGCATGTATTCTTTGTTGGATGACCATGTGGCTGGTGGCCATTTTGCACAGCCACCATTTTTCCAGATAGGAGAGGCCTAATCCTTTTTGTTTGTGTTCATTTCTCTGATATCAGTTTAAGAATATGCTTGAGGCCTAGTCGATCATATTTCCTCCTTGCCGCCAAAGCCCCAAACGATTTCTCATAGTCTCATAGTACATCAGAAATTATTTTTAACATTTTCTTTAGTCAAATATTTGTTAACAATTTTTTCCTAGTTTCATTTTTTTTATTTTATTTTCATTTGTTTAATAATTTTTTTATTTTTTATTGAAAAATAATAATTTCCTTTAAAACATTTTTAACATTCACATACCTTTCATTTAACCCCCTGCCATAGGCACACAGCCACACAACAACATTCATATTTTAAGGATTATTCAATTTCTACCTGCACCTCCCTGAGTGCCACATGTCTCTCTAGATGATGCACATAAAGCAAACAGGTGCATCTCTGTGTTGTTGTTATCCTTCCTTATTGTAAATGAACTTTTATGTTATGTTGATGTGGTTTGACTTTGGAATGGATACACTGTATTGTTAACTATTTCTTTATAACTTAAGTAACCACACTAAATTATATTGCCTTTGTCTGAACTAATTCAAACTGCAACAATGCCATGTTTCACTAATGTTTTCTTCAATATTTCTTTTAGGTGCAGAGGGGAAAGACATCACCCACAGTACTGTCAGGCAGAAGGCCTGCACATGCGATGCGTGACCACCCAATAACATGTCACTTCAGTCCTATAATCTCTTCAGCTTGTGCAGCTAAGTGCCACTGCCAACTGAGAGCTTCAAGATGGCCACAGAAAAGGTGCTGCCAAGTGAGTAGCCAGTGTGAAGAAGCAGCTTCCCACCACTGGAGTGCTGGCCCAATCATTTATCTGGCAATGTTGTGTAACTGCCACACTGCACGCTGGGCAGCACTCCTGTATCAATGTCCCCACCACAAACTAAGCTCAAGCCTTTGCCTGACATTGAGGTAGCCACTGCAATCATTGAAACGCTAATGAGAAGGGACATTGGATTGGATTTGTCCCTTTCGCAAAGTAGTACCCAATCATTGCCGGAAACTCAGCTAAGTGAACAGCAACAGCTATAGCTAGCAAAGCGTTAGTAGATCTTCCCAAAGTAGGAGCAGATCAAAAGATTAAGCTTCCTGCTGAGCAGTAGAACCCCCTTGCTACAGTTGCCCCTACACTTTTTTGCCCCACTTTAGACAGCTAGATGCTGGTGTTTGACTCTGATAGTGCACTGAGTCCTGCTAACCAGGCCATAGTGCCTGTGCTCTTTCCCCTAAAAGTGAAGTGAATTGGTGCACCCAATCGACAAGGTACTTTGTCCCCCTTATAAGTCCCTAGTATATTTTTAATGTCCACCTGCAGAAGAATCTGCACTAATTTCAGGCATTCTCTTAAAGCCCAGAAGCAACTTATGGCTGGACCACCTAAGTTTGAGGATGAACTCTGCTTTCCTTGTCTGAACTGGGGTGGCAGAGTGGGCTAAAGAACGGTGATAGATTAAACCCAGATCTGTTGACTGGGTGTGAGTGTTTGATTGGTTCAGATGCTCCGTCTATCACCACCCCCTTTTGTACCACTTTGTTCGCCATAAGTTGGCAGGGTATGCTCAGACCTGAGTCTCTTGCTCACTTTGGCACTGGATTCAAGCAAGCCGGGCTGAAGACGGTTGAAATGCCAGAAACCGGTCCTCAGAAGCTTGTTTCCGGTCCAGGGAAGGCATGGCTTAGCAGTTCGGGCTGGACTGTTCCCATGAGGCACAGGGTCAGACTGATTTGCATATGGCCATGTCTGAACTGGGGTGGCAGAGTGGGCTAAAAAACGGTGATGGATTAAACCCAGATCTGTTGATGGGGTGTGAGTGTTTGATTGGTTCAGATGCTCCGTCCATCACCACCCCCTTTTGTACCTCCTTGACAGAGTATGCCTGGGCCACCATAGAATTTTCTATCGCCGTCCAGTTTTACAACTGAGTGCCTGCTTATGTCTAGGGAGGATGACCACTGTATTCTTTCTGACTTCTATGCCTTCCTGAACACTATCACTAGACCTACTGCTTCACCAGCCCGCAAACTTTGGGACTTGGAATGGGAACATCAGTTCTCCAAAAAGAATTAGTCTGATGTCCTACAGCGTTCTCACATCTCCGCATGCAGTGCTGCTGGTAAGGAGACACTTCTCACGGTCACTCATTATTGGTATTTAACACCCACGCACATTTCAACGTGGATGAGGGGGAGTGATGATCGCTGCTGGCACCACTGTAACCACTTAGGTACACTCTCTCATCTATTGTGGCACTGTCCCAAGTTACACCACTACTGGGTTGACATCCTTGCATACATTGATCAGATGTTTAATACTGGGCTGCCCCATTTTCCCAGTTATATCCTTCTGGGTCTCCCCAATGCACAGACTTATTCTTTGTGATCCATGAAGGGGAGAGCCATAACTTTAGCGGTAAAACAAGTTCTTCTATCAAAATGGGGCAAAACATTAAACCCACACAGACACTGAATGGTTACATAAATTCAGGGATTTACTTAGTATGGAGAAGTTGATGGCCATAGTGGAGCACACGATTCAAAAATTTAAAAAGACTTGGGGCCAGGGTCTGAAATTCTTGTCCACCACTTTCCGGAAACTTTCTTGTCCAAAGTACCTAAGGGTGCTTTGCCTTATTGTGGATGCAAAGACTCCAGCATAATTCTTCTACAAGGTGGAGTGGGACTGTGAAATAACTCCTTGGACATCACTTTGTGAGTGCATCTAATCATCCCTCTCAACTCTTGCCTATTCACCACATTTCTCCCCCCTATTTTTTTCATTCAAACTCCTTGCCATCACCCCCTTTATACATCTGACTTCCTTTCTTGTCCTCGCCGGTCTATGCATTTAGGCAAGTGATTAGGTAACTTGTTTCAAAAACTCATTAAAAATTGATTTCATCCTAAAAATATATATTTATTAACATTTACAAAAATATAAATACAATATATTACAAAAAAGATGTAACCCTTGTCTCAAAAAACCTAGATCCCCATGAAAAAACGATATATAAATAAATAATTATTCTCTCACAAAACATAAATAAATTCAAAGTAATATAAACAAATAATTAAACAAACACATCTTTAAAAAATTACATTTCAATAAAAATGTGAATACATAAAAAAGACTCATCCCATGCCTCTATAAAAATGTCATCCCACTCCTAAAATATATAAAAATGTAAATATATAAAAATATAATACATGTAATGTTTGTAATACTTAAATAAGGTAGAAAACAATGATATCGCTTGCATTTGCTTGAGGTCTTTTTGTGGTCAATTCAAGAAGCAGGAGTTCGGTGTGATCGTTAGTGGGAGGTATGTGACTTCATGCAGATGCTTGAAAGGATTGATAGATGAGACGAGCACCACATATTATTATATTGTTGTTATTCATCAATATTGCTTCAGAAGCTGCATACATCAATAACTAATTAGCAATAAACACATTATTTTGAAATAAAATTCCATCCAAAGCACTTTTAGACAGCAAAACCACATTTACATCATTAGACTATCCATTTCACGCAATTTGTGACTACTATAGTATACTTTTTAATGTAATGGTCATAATTAATTTTAATGGTCATAAGCAGTTCTTACAAATCGCTTCATTTTTGAAAATACTCATAGGGAAGTATAAGCTTGGCAAGGAAGCAAGCATCCCAAAGGAAGGTGTTGAAAATACTGCTGAGTTTATGCTCCTCGTAGCGCAGAGGGCAGAATGTATACATTGTTAAAAAAAAGAGAGAGAAAGGGCTTAATGAATTCCTGCGAGTGGGTGTGATCACCACGAGGCATGTTGCCAAAGGAAACACAATAGCAAGAGCAGTGTTCTGGTGCACCAAGGGTAATCACTCTCACCCAATGCTCTCCTCCAAGTCTGCCACAGCAGACACCAGGCTGGGTAAGCTTTGCAATGCAACAAGCACAACAGGGAATCAAACCTACTCTCTGCTGAACCGGACTCAACTGGAAGCAATTATGTGGGAGATCCATGCCAGCCTCAATCAGACTCCACCCGAAGATTTTCTACAATGTGAGTTGAATAATTCTTTAGTTTATTCCTGTCCCAGGAAATAACAGCCTGATTCATGTACAGGCCGTTTTGCGTGGCCCTAATAGCGAATCATAGCGATTCGCTATTGAGGACACGCAAAACGGCATTCATGTAGGAATTGCTAATTAAATAGCGATTCCTACATGTTCTTTATTTGCGAGTAGCAATTTGCTACTCGCAAAAACTCCCCATTCATTCCTATGGGCCAAGAGGCCCATAGGAATGAATGGGGAGTATCCCTTATTTGCGAGTAGCAATTTGCTACTCGCAAATAAGATAGCGATTTTAAGGGTGCCAGGGGTGTCCAAAGGACACCCTGTAGCACCCCTAAAATGCACATTTGAACAGGTGTTGCGCACACACATGTCCAAAGGACATGTGTGTGTGCAACATGCAACTTAGAAAAATGCTTTTAAAAGCATTTTTCTGAGTTTTTGCTATTTACCAACAGGTCTGACCTCTCGGTAAATAGCGGCCCCAAAAGTGCAAAATCGCTATTCTTTATTGTGTCATGAATAGCATTTGAGGAATCTCTAATAGAGATTTCTTAAATTCCATTCCTCGCAAATATGCGAATTCGTTCATAGCGATTTTTGCATTTGGGATCATGAATACCAAATGCAAAAATCGCACTCGCAAAGGGCCAGATTCTCAGAATCTGGCCCTTTTGCGAGCGCTATTGGCTACATGAATCAGGCTGTAAGTGTTTTAACAAATCACATCCTCATATTGCTCTGAGTTCATGGTTGCAGTTCCTCTCTGGGTCTCTCTATACACAAAGCGCGTTATTTAAAAGATTTTGCACTAGGGCAGCGCCGCAGGACTTCCAGGGGCGCTGCCCTATTGCAAAAGAAGAGGGCAGGATTACGCCAAATCATTCAGATAGGGCGCATTCCTGTCCTTTTCTTCTGGGCAGACGCTCAATGGGCTGTAACGCACCAAGGCAGGCACAATTGCGCCATGGTGCAAGGGTGCTTGCATTACAGGGATGATTATTTTTGTGGAGGAAGAGAAAGTTTCTGCACAAAAACAATCACAAGAGTCAACTACAGAGGAGAAAAAAACATTGCAACTCGAGCAAACGTTCACGTTGAATCTTAAACATTAAGATTCAGATGTTAAGGCCTTTGGTCAAGTTAACGCAACAAGCATCTCAGAACCCATTTAAATGCACGGTTCTAGATACACATACAGTCCTACAACAAATGCTGTAAACTGTTCAAGTGCATATGTAATTAAAAGAGTTGACAATAATATTCAAACCACACAAATACAGATAAATAGGAGAACCGCTATCCAATGACACTGCAAGAAAAACATTGAATTCACACTCACATTAATGGCAGGATTATACAGTAAAAGCATCAATGATAATAAATCAAACAAATACATGAGGCCATGTATATGTATATATGGCATGGTAAAAACATAATAGGGTGGAGTCAAAATTACGGTGTTCCACGTTTCTTTACAAAAACACTTAGAGACATATTCCTCTTTGCATGTGTGTTGAAGAAGGCAGCACACATGCAAAGAGGAAGTACTGTGGAGAATTAAATAGATTTCTTCTTGTTAAGTCAGCCTTCTGTAGGTGCCTAATTGTGGTAGGAAACCATGTTTGCTGACTTTAGTAAATATGGATTTACATCAAAATACAGGGTGGATGAACTGGAATGCCCAAGCTCAACCCATGTAACATCTGCTTGACGCAAGTTAACGCATTTTATAACAATTAAACTAAAACCAACCTGCTAGAATATAACAGTTGATCTCACTTGAATCTACAAACAATACTAAAAAAAGCCAAGGCTACAAAGAACATTTCTAGATGAAAGAACATTGAGTAGTGACAAAGCAAAAAAGTAAGACGAGGCAGTGTAACTACTAAGGAAATATGGAATGATAGTCAGGTATTTGACTGCAAAAATAAAAAAATTATGCACATTTAGACTTCAAATCACAGTAAAGGACTAGTCAGTAGTTCAATATGTAAAATCCATACAGGAGAATGCTACTGGTAATAGTACATGCTACAACAACAAACTGAAGTCCACTGTGGATACCAGTAACACAAACCAGTTCTAAACTCCCAGAGTTTGAATCAGAAAGGTAGTTTACAGTATTGACTAATTTACACTTCATAGTAAATTTATCACTTGTCGGTATTCACAAACAATGAGTTTAAATTTATCACAAAAAAGAAAGTTACGTGTCTCCATCCCGGAGTATAGCAATTGTCTCACTCTTTTATAGGTGGGTGATGGCTCTCCCTAAATCCCAATTTGACACACCCTAAACCCATTTTACTCCTCCTTAATCCTGTCCACTTTTGGAGTAAATCTGCCTCTTTTGAATGCCACTACCCTGGGTGCCACCCATATGAACTACTAAAACGTATACTTAAGTATGCAGAAACTCTTGCAGACAAGGTGGACAACTCCGTACACTTAGGAAAAGGGTCATAGCAGAGACGTAAATTCCTCATGTAGTTTGTTAATAGCACTTTCTAGTATGATTTGAAGTACTTCAAAGTGCAGGTTGTGAATCAAGCCACAATTGATTAAAAGGTAGACAAAAAATCTAGGCTACAGCAGTGCAGATTGAATACTCATGCAACTACATACCAATGTTTTTCTCTGACTCACGCATTACAACTTGAGATGCATTCCCATGATAAAAAAGGACTGAGTGACATATCAGCATTGACCTATGATCAGTCAACTCACACTGAACTTGCAGAAAACACAATGCAGCAAATTAGGTATGAAACATATATATATAGCAAGTTAACAGGGGTTAACGAAACGTGTCGGTTTTTCCTTTGAAATGATCTGGAAGCTGTTTTGAAGCAATAAAGAAAAACGAGGAAAGTAGACTCCTGCGAGTGCGTGATTATTCACCTTCTTCTTGTAAGAAAGTTCCTTTTGGATATATATATATATTCCAATGAAAGTTGCTCCTTCTGGCAATCCTTCGCCTTTAGTGGGGTGGCTCGCCGCAGGCGGAGCTTGCCAGTAGTAATATCGACAGGAAACGGGATACTGCCAAGCACTCGGTTCATATAAAAAACACAGGATCCGGGTTCTTTATGCCAAAATAGAGAGGTTTATTGAGTTCATAAACCTTGTGACGCATTTCGCGCTCCACAGAGCGCTTGTTCACACAACGTTCTCGTAGACAAATCGTGCTTTATGGACACCATTGGCATTTACACATCCTTGACATAGAAAGCGGACTTGGTTTGTGTCCACCATCTTTTCGATTAATCTTCCATCCATCATTGCAGGATGTAATGGGTAAACACACATTACAACGCATTTTTTACAACGCACTACCATTACAACGGAACTTTTACAACGCAAATACTATTACAACGCATTTATTTACAACGCATGTTTTTACAACGCAGGTACTTTTACAACGCATACCATTACAACGTAAGTATAGGTAAGTATATAATTATATTTAAAATGTTATATGTTAGGTTTTTTTTAAAGGGGTATTTTTAGGGTTCAGGGTCATTTTTGGGTTCATGGGTAAAGGGGTATTTTTAGGGTTTAGGGTCAGTTTTGGGTTTTTGGGTAAAGGGGTATTTTTAGTGTTCAGGGTCAGTTTTGGGTTTTTGGGTAAAAGGGTATTTTTAGGGTTCAGGGTCAGTTTTGGGTTTTTGGGTAAAGGGGTATTTTTAGGGTTCAGGGTCAGTTTTGGGTTTTTGGGTAAAGGGGTATTTTTAGGGTTTAGGGTCAGTTTTCAGTTTTTGGGTAAAGGGGTATTTTTAGGGTTCAGGGTCAGTTTTCAGTTTTTGGGTAAAGGGGTATTTTTAGGGTTTAGGGTCAGTTTTCAGTTTTTGGGTAAAGGGGTATTTTTAGGGTTCAGGGTCAGTTTTCAGTTTTTGGGTAAAGGGGTATTTTTAGGGTATAGGGTCAGTTTTCAGTTTTTGGGTAAAGGGGTATTTTTAGGGTTTAGGGTCAGTTTTCAGTTTTTGGGTAAAGGGGTATTTTTAGGGTTCAGGGTCAGTTTTCAGTTTTTGGGTAAAGGGGTATTTTTAGGGTTTAGGGTCAGTTTTCAGTTTTTGGGTAAAGGGTATTTTTAGGGTTCAGGGTCAGTTTTCAGTTTTTGGGTAAAGGGGTATTTTTAGGGTTTTGGGTCAGTTTTCAGTTTTTGGGTAAAGGGGTATTTTTTGGGTTCAGGGTCAATTTTGGGTTTTTGGGTAAAAGGGTATTTTTAGGGTTCATGGTCAGTTTTGGGTTTTTGGGTAAAGGGGTATTTTTAGGGTTCAGGGTCAGTTTTGGGAATTTTAGATAAAGGGGTACAAGAAAAAAATAAAATAAAAATAAATATAAATTAAATTAATTAAATAAAATAAAATTAAATTAAATTAAATTAAATACAATTACATTAAATAAAAATATTTTTAAATAATATACAATTAAAAAAATTATATATACTTACCAATACTTACGTTGTAATGGTATGCGTTGTAAAGGTACCTGCGTTGTAAAAAAATGCGTTGTAAATACATGCGTTGTAATAGTATTTGCGTTGTAAAAGTCCCGTTGTAACGGTATGCGTTGTAAAAATATGCGTTTTAACGTCATATATCCGATGTAATGTATATATTTCACTATGCAAGAACTTATTTGCATGTTTATTATGATTGCTTTTTTAATGAACTGTAGATTGATTCTTGAGGGTATGAGGTTTCATTTCGTGCTTAAGTAAGATGGTGGACACCTATTTTTACCGACATAGGATAACAACTGAGGTGGTGACGAAGCAGTCACAGATTACAACCCAGCATATGGACAAGTAATTTCTTTGGCACTAACCAACCGCTTATTGAGCCCGCATTTCTATCACTTGGAGTAATGCTCAGGAGGTAACACCTTCTCTGATTATTTGTACAGAGTTGACGTGTTAACTTTTAGCTATTTTGTAGTCCGACCTTTGGTCATTGGCACTAACGAGCCATTACCCGGACAAACATATCTCGACTAAAGAACCGAGTGCTTGGCGGTATCCCGTTTTCCTGTGCATATATATATATATATATATATATATTCTCTCCAACCACACCCGATTTTTTGCCTCAAAAATCGGACACCGACACAGGAGCAGATTCAGCCATCCAGTTCAGGGTTTTTATTGAAACAGCATGTCGCGTTTCAGCACACCTGCCTTGTTCACTAGCTTACTCGTCGCACGTTGCTGCGATCTCATAAGATAGGAAATTTAGAGAAACTCATTATGATAACATTAAATTTACATTGTGTCATTTTTATTTAAACTTATTAATTTTAATATGGAAAACATTTCAAAGTGTTGTTTTAATTCTATTTATTTATTCGAGTGCTTGTGGATACACAATATTTTTTGGTTTTCCGTTGGGATCATTGGAATACGTGGAAACAGTACATCTTCCCCCTTGAATTTCCAATTCAAAATTGTAGCTTCGATGACATTGTTCATCATCTTTTTCACCGAAAGTCTTGTACCGTTGCAAAGTCGTGGTGGATTGATGTTTCGGAGAAGAATGATCGGCACGCCAACCTTCAATGTTAAAATGTGTTGTGGCATACCTGGCAAATACAGTGCTTTCAAGAATTCCATTGGATAATTGACAACTTCGTCTTGATTCCTCACAGTATCGATGGACCTATATGTTGTCGCTTCGCCTGGTATTCCGTAAATGGAAAAATTCAGTTTTCGAAAGATAATGAGGGACCTGGGGGGGCCGATATTTCAAAAACTTTTATGCCGAAACCCTTCGCGGGAGTGTACTCAACAACTTCCCAAAGTTTCATGGCGATCGGATGAATGGTGTTGTAATGCATATGCCAGAAACCTTCGCGGGAGTGTTAACAACTTCCCAAAGTTTCATGGCGATCGGATGAATGGTGTAGTAATGCATATGCCAGAAATCTTCGCGGGAGTGTACTCAACAACCTCCCAAAGTTTCATGGCGATCGGATGAATGGTGTAGTAATGCATGTAGGACAAACAGACAGACATACATTCATTTATATATATAGATAGATAAAAGACATCATAGCTTCAAATCTATGATTGAAATATCTGCATACATTAACTGGATCCAAAGAGCACAATTCTCCAGGTGTCTTGTATTCAATATTCATTATATTTGGATTTGCCTCTCAAAGAAATTGAAGTAAATCATCCCAAGCATATTCAGCACAGCTTAGAGTAGGGAACCATATAGGAGTTCCTAAGTTCCTTAGCATACATTTAAGTTCTCCATGACGACGGTACCAATGGCGGAGGCAATTTCCCTGTCTTAGGCTCCATACAAACAATAGCCTGAAATGGATGCACTCATTGAATATGAATAGATTCATAGGTAGTTAAATTCATCAGTTCAGAAGGAATATTTACCAACTCAAGATTATTATGCACAGCTCTAGCAGGCATTTTGTTCTCGTCTACTTTGTTATAACAATATTTACAAATACGCTGATCAGAACCCAAATCAAAACAATTCTCTACCAACAAATAAGTTGCAAATTCCTTCCACTCATCATTATTTTCCTTTTCACTTTTTAAATACAGATCAACAGTCCTGGTCTGATTTTTATAATGAGTACGTCGACAACAAATACAAGAATAATTTGGCCTTTCACCTGAAATCCCCTTAAACTTTGTAATTTCTTGCTCAAAATGTTCTGTTTTACAATGTTGTACATTCTCTTCCACATTTCCTTCTATTAATGTATCAGTTCCTGTGCTGTCTTCCTCAGGACCAAAGTAATTAACCTGAATTTCTTCACAAACGTTCATTACATCTGATACAGATCCACGCAAAAGAGCACTGTTCAACTTTTTTAACATTAGTGCTGGACTTATTGCATAATACAATGTTCTGACTAATTTCCTCATTTGAGTATGATGTTAACATCCTGAAATGATGAAAAACACTTTGACATACTTTTTTAGAAAGACAAGCAAGAAAATGACCTTGCAAACCAGTATTTTCTCTCACTCTGCAAGGGTCTAGTCCTTGCAACATCTTAATCTTTTGTTTAACACTTTTCTCAGTATAGTTACGTAAGACATTGCGTAAAGAAATTCAATAGATTCCTGCCGTACACTACAAATACTACTGCAATTCCAAGTGGAACACTGGAGCTTTAGGACATCTCCCTAAAACTTAATCAGCTAACACCTCTTCTGCATTTCTGGGAACAATTTCCTCTTTCTCAATAGCACAAATATTTCTAACCTCATAAGCTCGACCACTAGTGTCAACTGCATGCAACAAATCATTACTCTGAAAATAACTCTCTTCATTAAAAAAAGGTTCAGAACTTGAACTATGTTTCCATTCACCCCAAAAAAATCAGAAAAATTACTTCTGTTAATTACTCTTCCCCACTTACTTTTGGCCTTCATTAAATGGATTGGCTTATCTAGTGATCGAATTCTATTGATTACTAAAATAAACAACTTGTTTTTCAATTCAAAAGCCTTCTCAACTATATTTTCTATACGTTTCTTCTTCTTATAAAATGCTGTTTTTCTTTGACATTTCTTCATTTCCTTCATCAAATTTAAAACAACTCTATTATAAAACATTATTTTTCTAATTTCCTGAAATTGATTCTTCCTCCTTTTACTATACAGTATTTGTTTAGATGATGATTTCCCATCGTTTTTCTTATTTCTCTTGTTTTTCTTTTTTGTTGCAGATACACTGTTTGTATTTTTCACATTGTCCACACTACTCCTAGTGTTTGATAACTTCTTCAAAAAATCCTTTGTTTGGGTGTGGCTACACAGCTTTTAGCAATGGCCGCAGCTTGAGCGGGCTCTTCCCAACCCGCGGCGAAAGACTGCACTACAGCCTGCAGACCCGGATGAAACTCTCTCGAAGTGACCGTCGGAGTAGCTGATGACCCCGTGAAGGCTCCGGTGCGGTGTTCGGGGACTACGATCCCCGCTACATAAAAGTTTTGATGATCGGCAGCCGAGACGCCCGAGCAGCACAAAATGGCGGATCGGGCGCACTGATCGGAGCGCGGTTCTGCTCGGCCTCCGAAGACCTCCAGGCGCCCCCCCTCCCCCCAGGTGACAGGCAGATAGGGGCTCGACCCCTGCAGGGGCAGACGGGGCAGTGCGGAGGGACCGGGAAGGCCACTTCTACATCGCCGTCGGTTGTGGTAGTGTGGGCCCCGGTGCAGGGCGAAAATTTAGGCCCCGGCTTTGCGGCCTACCAGCGGCCGACATAGGGTCTAAGGCGAAGAGCCGCCGCAGGAATGACGGGAGAGAGGGGCGAAACAGGACGGACTACCCGATATCGCTCGCACTGCACATGGTGCAGGCCCCCCACCGACCGGGGCTCTGGGACTGCCCCAGGGATTGTTTTCATTTCACCTGTACAGAGCCGGTGGCACGGTCCTGTCTGCAACGCTGGGACCTATTGCGGTGTCGGAGGAATCTAAGGACACATTGTGGGCTGGCTTGAACCTCAATGCCGCCTTCCCCTTCCGTATGGCTTACAGGGCCGGCCCCGGCGGGGGCTCGCTCGGCTGAGGCAACTGGACAATGATCGCTTGACCTCACTGGGCGATTGAGCGGTGCTGACGACTGCGTCCCAGCTCCACCGGGCTCGGGGGCTAGAGGTGAGTCCCTTGACAAATTGCTGGACACGGAACAGGATGTAACCCGAAGGCTCCAGTCTTAGAGACAAGTATTGAAGCGTTGGCGCATTCTTTCAGAGCATCTCAACGACTGGCCTTTTGCTTGTGGGGTGAGGATGGCGACGGGGGCAGAAACTCCAAGAACACCGCTCAGGCGAGACTGTCCAAGTATGCGTGGCAACAGGGCGGAGAAAAAACTGACTCGCCAGGAGCGGACAAGGATGGCGTAAAAGGATCATCCCCCCAGCCTAAGGAACCCATGCTCCATGATGTCCTAGCGGCCATTGGGGAGATGCGTACGTCTATGGACTCAGTAACGATGGAAGTTTCCTTACTTCGCGCCGATTTTAAGCAGACAAATAAAAAAGTGAGAGAACTCAAGGTGGTGACGGCGGCTCTTCAGGAAGACACTTCTGAGCTCCAGCGCCAAATGTCCGACATGGAAAAAAAACAGGCTCGTATGGCACAGCAGCTGGATGAATACAAAGGGAGGGCCCATCGCAACAACATCAGAATCCTTGGGAGAAAACGGAGGGGCCGGCGACGGACCTCTATGTGGAGTGGTTGATCACAAATCACCTGAAACCTAAGGCACTGTCTGCTTATTTCTCCATAGAACGAGCCCATAGGGTGCCGGGCGGGAGGCCTAAAGTCGGGTTCCCCCCTAGACCAATTATAGCCAGAGTTTTCAATTTTCGAGACCGGGATAATATTTTGCAGACTGCCAGGGTGGGCCCCCCATTGAAGATCGATAATTACGAGGTCTCCTTCTTTCCGGACTTCACGGCTCGTGTCCAGGTGCAACGACGTAGCTTCCAGGTGCTGAAACAAGAACTGCGCGGCAGAGACATTAAATATGCGATGCTCTTTCCAGCGAAACTGAGAGTCGAAAGGGACGGTACATCATGGTTTTTCGATTCACCTGAGGCAACCTGGGACTGGCTGGAAGGTTGGACTAAGGTCAGCGACAAGACTAGAAGGCGCAATGGCGCACCGGAAAGAGGGACCGGAGATAGGTCAGAGTCCACAACGATGGGGTCTGACCCAGGGGCGGGCGGACTGTCCGAACAGGAGTGAGAGACACCAAAGGCCTTCAAATGGACTAACCCCGATGAACAATTGCAAGTATCAGGGGGGGTGGGCTGTTGGCACGGGAGCAAATGGGTGAAGGTATTTGACTTTAGGGTTTCCGGTTGCGTAATGTGGTTAATTGCATTTACTTAGACATGTTATGGTGATATTCTTTAGGCAGTTATTCTCAATTGCAGGCTGTACCGAATTGTTAGCTTGATAATTTGCAGCGGAGGGAGGGGAACGATTCATCTCTGCGCAGTCAATATCGGTGGGGAATGCACAGGCACTCTGCCGGGTTGGGGGGTGGGCAGTTTGAAGTCCACAGGCAGGGGAGCAGGGAGGGGGGTGGAAGGAAGTGAGTGGGATGTTCCAGGGGCAGGGAGGGAAAGTGATAGTGGTGGTACTGTCTATAGTGAATATGTACGACTTCAGACTGCAATGATTGGGGAGGGGAGGGGACGGTTGCACTTTGTTTTGTGCCTTAGTTTTGGACTAAACTTCAAGGATACAGGTGAACACATGGTGGACACAGTATTGAGTTTTGGAGGATGGTTTGACTATGATGGCAGAAGAGGTCTTGGATGAGGTGATGTCGTATGACATTGCCCCGGTCCAGGCTCCGGTGTCCCCCCTGACCCTGATTTCTTGGAATGTCCGTGGTTTGGGAGACAAAATAAAGAGGGGCTTGGTATTACAATATGAATGTAGGGAAGCCCCAACACTGGTACTGCTTCAAGAAACACATCTGGTAGGCTCGACATGTAAGGCTCTGGATCGATGGGGATATACGATGGTGGCACACTCTGAGTTTTCCTCTGGCTCCAGGGGGGTGGGTATCCTGCTGCGTAAGCGATTTCCCATGATAGTGCAACAGGTGTGGAAGGATGCGCTAGGGCAATTTGCAGCAATCTTCTGCTTATGGGAAGGTCGGAGATTCAATGTGGTGTCAGTATACATTCCACCTGCCCTACACTCAGTTGCTCTCCCCGCCCTCAGTGCATTTCTACTGACGCTACCAGAGGGCGAGCTCATACTGGGCGGAGATTTCAATGCGGTTCTTTATGAGGGTCTTGACCACCCCCCCAGCAGGTTAACAGGGATGCATAAGGTGAGGCTGACAGCTATGTAGAGGCTTTGGGTCTTACGGACGGATGGAGGTTCCAACACCCCGGGGATAGTCTATCACGTATTGACCATTTCTTCGTCTCTGCAGACAGTTTGCCCCACATAATGGACATAAAGATAGACCCTAGGGGCATTTCGGATCACTCCCCAATCACCATGGTATACTCCTCCCATGTACAAGCTCGGAGGCGCATCTTCCCGATCTCGCCCCATTACGTACAGGTTCCCAAAGTCAGAAAGGACCTAGTCACGGCTACGAAGTTCTACTTCCAAGAAAATATTGCCTCAGTGGACTCACCCGGGGTCCTTTGGGAAGCGTTCAAGGCGGTGCTAAGGGGCCAGGCGATAGCCTCCATAGCGGGTCACAGGCGGACTATGCAAGACGAATTGGCAACATTAGAACTAGACCTGGTAGCTTTACAGACTGAGCATGATCGCGATCCCACTGAGGAGATTGAGCGTCAATTACGTCTTAAACAGGCAGAATTGACTGAGTATCAGAGAGTGCAGGCCAGACAACGGCTTCTGCGTACTCAACATATCATATACGAGGTTGGGGATAAGGCAGGAAGCGTGGCTAGATAAGAAGGACAAGGCCCAGAGGACGATAGCACAACTTCGCTCCACTGAAGGCGTGCTGTACACTTTCCCCGTAGATATCGTCGACACTTTGGCCAATTACTATGAAACAGTTTACACTTCTTCCTCGGGTATGTCCTCTGAAGAGGCGCAAACCTACATTAAAGATATCCAAATGCCCTCCATCGCGGACACAGACGCTGAACTTCTAGAATCAGACTTCACAGCTGAGGGTCTCATGGGTGCTATCCACTCCTTGCAGTCGGGCAAGGCTGCGGGGCCGAATGGGGTCCCCATAGAATTTTACAAGAGCGTTTCAGATCAAGTGGCCCGCATCTTTTGCGAATGTTTGAAGACAGCTTGGCCAAGGGGTAATTGCCTCGAGATCAACGCATGGCTACGATCAAAGCTATACCGAAACCTGGTAAACCCCCGGACGAATGTACATCATACCGTCCTATATCGCTGTTGAATGCGGAGGCGAAAATACTGGCCTAACCCCGCATTTGGAGTCCCTGGTGCATCCAGATCAATCCGGATTCATGCCAAACAGGAGCACCGCTCTAAATTTGAGAAGAGTCCATGCGGTGATGGCGCAGATACCAGTTTTGTCAGAACCAGCTGTGATTTTGTCCTTAGATGCCCGCATGGCCTTTTACATGGTCGAGTGGTCGTATTTGTTTGCGGTATTAAGACATCTAGGCTTTGGGCCAAAGTTTTGTGCTTGGGTCAAACTCCTGTATACAAATCCGCTCGCGCATGTAGTGGCCAACGGCCATATTTCCAGGGATTTCAGGCTAAGCCGTGGTACGCGTCAGGGGTGCCCCCTGTCGCCTCTGCTTTTTGCACTGGTTTTAGAACCACTAGCAGCATGGATACGGTGGGACCCCATGATAAAAGGTCTCAACTGGACTGAATCCTGGGAGGACCGCATATCGCTGTATGCTGATGATATTCTCCCCTACTTGACTCTCCTCAGGCGTTCTCTCATGGTCCTTCTTGACATCTGTAAGATTTTTGGGCGGGCCTCAGGATATACCATCAATTGGTCCAAGTCGGTACTATTTGTCCTTAAAGGCCCCCCGCCGATCCTCCCGAACGACTGCCCTCTGATGATCACTGACGGACCCTTGAAGTATCTGGGGGTATGGGTGACACCGAATCGGGAGATTTTTTATCAATGTAACTTGCAGCCACCACTTGAACAGGTTCGCACGGATGTGAGGCATTGGCATACCTTACCGCTAACTCTGTTAGGAAAAGCTGCATTATTTAAAATGATGACATTGCAGCGACTGCTCTATATCCTGGAAAACACTCCATTTCTCGTGCCTCATAAGTACTTTCAGTCCATAAACGCACTAGTTTCTGGCTTACTATGGGGGGAGAAACCGGCACGCATTTCCTGACAAAAGTTGGTACGAGGGTGGTTTGACGGAGGCATTGCGCTCCCGGATGTCCAGTTGTACTATTGGGCATCACAACTAAAGATCATTAATCACTGGCTCCACGCCCCACAGACGGAGCCCGCGTTCAAGGCAGATAGATATGACCTAGGGACCGGAGGAGTGATGGCCGCGCTTTAAGATCCTCGAGGTGTGGCAGCCCTGCTGGGCCCCACAGCTCACACGGTGAAGCTCTGGCACATGGCATCGGCTCGTCTCCAATGTCAGAATACGATCACGCAGATGACGCCACTTTGGGTATCGCGCCGCCTCGGCCGTGTCTGTAATAGTAAGGGATTTGAGGCCTGGGACCATATCTGTATTTCGACAATTGGAGACCTTTATAGGCGGGGTAAAATCCTCACTTTTGACCAACTAGCGGGCCAATTTAATTTGGAGGAAGCGGAACGTTTCCGCTATTTGCAAATCAGTCATGCCCTTAGGTCGGTGCTGCCGACTGAAGGAAAACTACCAGAGTCCACTCCTTTAGAGGATAGACTGCTTACGGAGCACATGCTTAACAATGCGACCTCACTGGTCTACCGTAAGCTGGTTAACAACATGCCTGACCCCATGGAAAGACTTAAAACCGCCTGGACTGCGGAATTAGGTGACTTTGACGAAACTGACTGGCAGACCGCGCTCTCCTCGCCGCAGGAGGTCGCTATATCATCAAGGCTCAGACTGATACAATTAAAAGTCCTGCACCGAGTCTATTACACGAGTGTCACACTACATAAGATAGGAAGAACACACACCAGTACTGTTTGAGAGGCTGCGGGGAGGTGGGGACGTTCTATCACACTATCTGGGATTGCCCATTAATTGCTGAGTACTGGTCCAAGGTTATACGAACAATATCTCAAGTGGTTAATGTTACACTGCTCCCAGAGCCGCGTCGTTGTCTGCTGAACGTTTGGGAGCCTAATGATTTAAGCAACTCGATGCAGGACTGGGCAACGCTGTGTAGTCCAAGGGCCTGGCTTTCCTAGAATCCCTCATCAACTCTCACTGCCCGGCTCGCAACCTTCTCTCTGCCCATCTCCACCTTCTCACTACTCCGATGGCTAAACTGAAAAAACTGGGTGGTCGCAGATTCAGCTACCTGGCACCTAAACTGTGGAACTCCCTCCCCTTACATATTAAAACCTCTGGCACCCTGCTCAGCTTCCGAAAGAGCCTAAAAACATGGCTCTTCTCAAACCTCATTTAAGCTACGACCCCATCCTCAATCTTAATCACAGCGCCAGGAAACCTCCGGTGTCAGTGCGCTTTATAAATACAGCATAAGATAAGATAAGATAAGGTATTGTGTATGCTAAGCGAAATGTGGCCAAGGCCTGGGGATCCCCCGTGTCACCGGCGCTCAGAGAATGGAGTGCGGATATGGACTCTGCGATGGTTGCCGAAAAGGCAGTATATTTAAATCGGAAGTGTCCGCGAAAATGGGGTAAAATTTGGGGAGCCTTGAATTAATACAGAGGGTATATTTGTGAACCACCTCAGATGGAAAGTGATGATGATTCAGAATAATAGGGAGGGGGAGGGGAAGCTCTCGGAGGAGAGGGCTGGTGATGTACAGATATCCTGAATGTAATAATGCTGCTTCCATGGAGATCAAATGAGATGTCTACTATGTGTCATCATATTAACTATGCACGATTGATGCGTGCAATGTAAACCTTGAAAATGTCCAATGTTCACTTTTCTTAACAATAAAAACAGTTTAAAAAAAAAAAATTAAAAAAATCCTTTGTTGTCTTACCAGGATTTGTTTTCTTTTTGTTCACACATTGTTGTTCAGGTAAATCTTGTGGATGACTTCTCTGTAAATAATTAGCTTTATTATGTTGTTTCCTCTTTTCTCTTTTTGAAGGCATGATGAATTTCTTTTAGTGTTGATAAATAGAATCTGTTATGAAAAATATATATAACATTATAAAAATTAATATATGAAATATACTATTCTATTACTAAATACATACAATGTAAAATGACTAAGTATAAAAACAACTGTGTAACTAATAACAGAAGTGCATACATACTACATAAAACTATCAGGAACTACATCTGGAAGAATAGTACCTTAATGAATGTATCAGTAGTTGAACTTTTGAGCGGTGAGTGGATTAGTACATTCTACTAAATGCATCACTAGAACAATACAAGGGGAAACACATACTATAACAGCGGAACTGAAGGTATAAAAGACAAGTTTGCAGGTGCATAGAAGACTGCATTTATAGTGTATAGGGGTTTGAAGCAGTCAGTACTTGGGCACTGACTACATAATTACAGTTCTGTAAGGAGATTGCCTGACTGAATTTATAAGTGCTTCAGTGTTAGTGCAGTGAATGGATTACTACACACTGCTAAATTGATCGCTACAGTACTGCAAGAACAGTCACATAGTGTTTGGTGGCAGTATAAGGATACAGAGTGGAGAATTGAAGAAGTAAAACACAAGTGTGCAGGTTGATAGAAGAATAAATATATACTAGATAGGGGTTTGAAACAGTCCATGGCCTAAGACCTACTGCACTGCATCAGTACTTGGGTACTGACTAAATGATTACAATTCTGTAAGAAGAGTGCCTGACTGAATTTATAAGTGCTTGAGTATTTGTGCAGTGGCAGTGAAAGGATTATCACAGACTGCTAAATAGGTCACTACAGTAGTGCAAGAACAGTCACAGAGTTTGGTGGAAGGATAACAATACAGAATGGACAATTGAATATGTGAAACACAAGTGTGCAGGTGGATAGAAGAATGCATATATACTGAATAGGGGTTTAAAGCAGTTCATCTCCTAAGGCCTGAGTATTATTGCTGTGAATGCATTATCACAGATTGCTAAATTGGTCACTACAGTACTGCAAGAACAGTCACAGAGTGTTTGGTGGAAGGTTACAAATTCAGAATTGAGAATTGAAGATGTGAAACGCAAGTATGTAGATGGATAGAAGGATGCATACATACTGGATACGGGTTTGTAGCAGTTCATGTCCTAAGTCCTACTTCACTGCATCAGTACTTGGGTACTGACTAACTGGCAGATGCATCAACGTAGCCTTTTGCTATTCCTAAATAGCGATTTTTAAGGAATCGCTATTTAGGAATAGCAAAAGCCTATGCATGTAGGAATCGCTATTAAAATAGCGACTCCTTAACATTCCTTAATTGCTACTCGCAAATTGCTAGTTGCAATTAAAGAATGCTGTCCCATTCATTCCTATGGGCCTACAGGCCCATAGCAATGTATTGGAGATTGCATGAGCAATTAGCGAGTACCAGTAGGTACTCGCAAATTGCTCATGCAATTTCGAGGGTGCAAGGGTGTCAAAATGACACCCTGTTGCACCCCTGAAATTCATCTATGCACATATGTTGCACACACACATGCCCTAAGGGAGTATAGGTAGAGAGAGGGAGAGTGTGAGGAGAGAGAGAGGAGTATGTGGAAAGAGGGGCGAGAATGAGGAGAAAGGGGGAGTATAAGGAGAGAGGAGTGTGTATGAGGAAAGAGGAGGGAGTATGAGGAGAGGGGGGAGAATGTGGAGAAAAGGCAAATATAAGGTAAGAGGGGGTATATGGGGAGAGAGATGGTAGTATGAGGAGAGGAGGGAATATGAGGAGAGGGGGAGTAGTAGGAGAGAGGGGGATTATGAGAAGAGTAGGGAATATGAGGAGAGAGGGGAGCATGAGGAGAGGGAGGAGTATGAAGGGAGAGGGGGAGTATGAGGAGAGAGGGGAGTAAGATGAGAGGGGGGAGTATGAGGGGAGAGGGGGAGTATGAGGAGGAGGGAGTATGAGGAGCGAGGGGGATTATGAGGAGAGAGGGAGCCGTATGAAGAGATGTGGAATTGTGAGGGGGGTATGAGGAGCGAGAGGGGCATATCAGGATAGGTGGCAGTATGAGGACAGAAGGAGGAATTTGTGGAGAGAGGGGCAAGTATGAGGAGAGAGGAAGAGCATAAGGAGAGAGGGCGAAGTATGAGGAGAGAGGGGGATAATGTGGAGAGAGGGGGAGTATAAGGAGAGAAGGGGTGTATGAGGAGAGCAGGGGATAGTATGAGAGGAGGGAGTATGAGGAGAGAGGCAGGACTATGAGGAGATGGGGAGAGTGTGAGGAGAGCTGGGGGTATGAGGAGAGAGGGGGAGTGTGAGGAGATGGTGGAGTATGAGGAGATTAGGACGTATAAGGAGAGAGGGAGGTCTAAGAGGAGAGAAGAGGGAGTATGAGGACAGGGGAGAGTATCATTTCCTCTTGTTCACTAACTTAGCGTGTAATGGACTTACATGCTGAAAAACGAATAAAATATATTCAAACAAAAAAATGAGGACAGGGGAGAGTATGAGGAGAGAGGGGGAAAGGGGGGAGAATGAGGAGAGAGGAGGAATATGAGGAGAAAGGGGGGAGTATGAGGACAGAGAGGGGGAGTATGAGGAGAGGGGGAATAAGAGGAGGAATGGGAGTATGAGGAGTGAGGGAAGAGTAAGAGGAGAGAGGGGGAAGTATGAGAAGAGGAGGGAGTATACGGAGTAAAATGGGAATATCAGTAGAGAGGAGGGAGTATAAGGAGAGAAAGGGGGACTGTGAGGAGAGAGGGGGGAGTATGAGGCAAGAGAAGAAGAGTATGAAGAGAGAGGGAGGAGTATGAGGGAAGAGGGGCAAACATGAGGAGAAAAGAGGAATATAAGGAGAGAGGGGTGTGTATGAGGAGAGAGGGGAGGGTATGAGAAGAGAGGGGGCAGAATGTGGAGAATAGGGGAGTATAAGGAGAGAGGGGGGTATGAGGACAGTAGGGGGAGTATGAGGATAGAGGTAGGAGTATGAGGAGAGAAGGGCGAGTATAAGGAGAGAGAGGAGGAGTGTGAGGAGAGAAGGGGAGTATAAGGAGAGAGGAGGGAGTATAAGAAGAGAGAGGGGGAGTGGGAGGAGAGAGGGGGGAGTATGAGGAGAGAGAGGAGGAGTATGAAGAGAGAGGAGGGAGTATGTGGAAATAGGGGTGATCATGAGGAGAAAAGAGAAGTATAAGGAGAGAGGGATGTGTATGAGGAGAGAGAGGAGAGTATGAAAACAGAGGGGGGAGAATGTGGAGAAAAGGGGAGTATAAGGAGAGAGGGGGTGTATGAGGACAGAGGGAGTACTATGAACAGAGAAGGAGGAGTATGAGCAGAAGGGGGAGTATGAGGAGTGAAGGGGTTATGAGGAGAGAGGGAGTAGTATGACGAGAGGAGGAAATATAAGGAGAGGGGGGAGTGTGAAGAGACGGGGAGTATGAGGGGAGAGGGTGAGTATGAGGAGAGAGAGGGGGAGTGTGAGGAGAGAGGGGGAGTATAAGGAGAGAGGGGTGTGTATGAGGAGAGAGGGGGGAGAATATGGAAAAATGGGCGAGTGTAATTCCTAAATGTATACAGACGCACAGTGTGATTCTAGACTA
This sequence comes from Lissotriton helveticus, assembly GCF_964261635.1. Taxonomy (NCBI): domain Eukaryota; kingdom Metazoa; phylum Chordata; class Amphibia; order Caudata; family Salamandridae; genus Lissotriton; species Lissotriton helveticus. The sequence goes on along the minus strand of NC_136069.1, from coordinate 1,373,478,948 downwards.
AGACCTAGCATTTTACCAAAACACATTTACTAGTCTAAAACAGTTAAGTGACTGCACACATTCCATGTATATAACTACTACATTTCAGTGGACAACTCTGACTCATTTTGCAAATACATATGCAATTTGCTGCATTATTTTTGCCAACATTCATCAATAAAGTGACACAATGGAACAACAAAGAGGCGCAAGAGGCTTGTAAATCTGCCCCAGAGTGTATGCAGCAGTGTATGTGTACTGACTAAGGGGGAGGAATGAGGAGAGAGGGAGGAGTAAGAGGAGAGAGGAGGGAGTTTGAAGAGAAGTGGAGTATGAGGAGAGAGGGGGATAATGAGGAGAGAGGAGGAATATGAGGAGAGAGGGGGAGTATAAAGACAGAGAGGGGGAGTGTGAAGACGGGGGAATATGAGGAGACGGGGGAGTATGAGGAGAGAGGGAGGAGTAAGAGAAGAGAGGGGAGAGTATGACGACAGGGAGGAGTATAAGGAGAGAGAGTGGAGAATGAGCAGAGAGGAGGAATATGAGGAGAGAGGGGGAGCATGAGAACCGAGAGGGGGACTGTGAGGACAGTGGGAATATGAGAAGAAGGGGGAGTATGAGGAGAGAGGGAGGAGTAAGAGGAGAGACGGGGGAGTATGAGGACACGGGGGAGTATGAGGACAGGGGGGATTATGAGGAGAGAGAGGTGAAAATGAGGAAAGAGGGAGAATATAAGGAGAGGGGGGAGTATAAGGAGAGAGAGGGAGAGTGTAAGGAGAGAGGGGGGAGTATGAGGAGAGAGAGAGGAGTATGAGGGGAGAGGGGGGAGTATGTGGAAAGAGGGGCGAGTATGAGGAGAAAGGGGAAGTATAAGGAGAGAGGAGTGTGTATGAGGAGAGAGGAGGGAGTATGAGGAGAGAGGGGGAAGAATGTGGAGAAAAGAGGAATATAAGGAGAGAGTGGGTGTATAAGGAGAGAGGGGGTAGTATGAGGAGACAGTAAGAAGTATGAGGAGAGGGGGGAATATGAGGAGGGGGGGAGTATGAGGAAAAGAGGGAATATGAAGAGGGGGGAGTATGAGGGGAGACGGGGAGTATGAGGAGAGGAGGAAATATGAGGAGAGGTGGCAGTATGAGGAGAGGGGGGAGTATGAAGAGAGAGGAGGAGTATGAGGAGAGGAGTGAGTGTGAGGAGAGAGAAGGGATTATGAGAGATGGAAGAGTATGAAGAGATGGGGGAAGTATGGGGAGTGACGAGGGTATGAAGAGAGAGGGAGGAGTAAGAGGAGGGAGTATGAGGACAGGGGGAGTATGAGGAGAGGGGGGAATATGAGGAGAGAGGGGAAGTATGAGGACAGAGAGGGGGAGTATGAGGAGGGGGGAATATGAGGAGAGAGGGGGAGTATGAGGAGAGAGAGGAGGAGTATGAGGAGAGAGGGGGAGTATGAGGACAGAGAGGGGGAGTATGAGGAGAGGGGAGAATATGAGTAGAAAGGGAGTATGAAGAGAAAGGGAAGAGTAAGAGGAGAGAGGGGGAAATATGAGGAGAGAGAGGGGAATATAAGGAGAGAGGGGGGAATGTGAGGAGAGAGGAAGGAGTATGAGGAGAGAGAGGAGGAGTATGAGGAGAGAGGGGGAGTATTGGAAAAGAGGGGCAAGTATGAGGAGTAAAGAGGAAGAATAAGGAGAGAGGAATGTGTATGAGGAAAGAAGGGACAGTATGAAAAGAGAGGGGGGAGAATGTGGTGAAAAGGGGAGTATAAGAAGAGAGGGGGTATATGAGGAGAGAGGTGGTACTATAAGCAGAGAGGCAGGAGTATGAGGAGTGAAGGGGATATGAGGAGAGCGGTGGGAGTATGAGGAGAGAAGGGAGAGTATGAGCAGAGAGAGGAGGAGTGTGAGGAGAGAGGGGGAGTATAAGGAGAGAGTCGTGTGTATGAGGAGAGAGGGGGGAGTATGAGGAGAGAGGGAGGAGAATGTGAAAAAGGGGCCAGTATAATTCCTAAATGTACAAAGATGCACAGTGTGATTCTAGACAAAAAATTTAAGTCTTTGCATTTTACCAAAAGATATTTACTAGTCTAAAACTGTTAAGTGACTGCACACATTCCACGTATATAACTATTACATTTCAGTGGAAAACCCTGACTCATTTTTCAAATACATATGCAATTTGCTGCATTATTTTTGCCAACATTACCTCAAAAAAGTGACCCAACGAACACCAAAGAGGCGCAAGAGGCTTGTAAATCTGTTCCAGGGTATATGCAGCAGTGTATGTATACTGACTGGGGAATTGTTAAGGGGAGGTATGAGGAGAGAGGGAGGAATAAGAGGAGAGAAGAGGGAGTATGAAGAGAAGGGGGAGTATGAGGAGAGAGGGGGGAGTATGAAAACAGAAAGGGGAGTATGAAGACGGGGGAATATGAGGAGTAGGGGGAGTATGAGGAGAGAGGGAAGAGTAAGAGGAGAGACAGGAGAGTATGACGACAGGGAGGAGTATAAGGAGAGAGAGTGGAGAATGAGGAGAGAGGAGGAATATGAGGAGAGAGGGGGGAGTATGAGAACAGAGAGGGGGACTATGAGGACATTGGGAATATGAGAAGAAGGGGGAGTATGAGGAGAGAGGGAGGAGTAAGAGGGGAGAAGGGGGAGTATGAAGACAGGGGGAATATGAGGACAGGGGGAGTATGAGGATAGAGATGTGAGAATGAGGAAAGAGGGAGAATATCAGGAGAGAGGGGGGATTATCAGAAGAGAGAGGGAGAGTGTAAGTAGAGAGGGGGGAGTATGAGGAGAGAGAGAGGAGTATGAGGAGAGAGGGGGAGTATGTGGAAAGAGGGGCTAGTATGAGGAGAAAGGGGGAGTATAAGGAGAGAGGAGTGTGTATGAGGAGAGAGGAGTGAGTATGAGGAGAGAGGGGGAAGAATGTGGAGAAAAGAGGAATATAAGGAGAGAGTGGGTGTATAAGGAGAGGGGGGTAGTATGAGGAGACAGTAAGAAGTATGAGGAGAGGGGGAATATGAGGAGAGGGGGAGTATGAGGAAAAGAGGGAATATGAAGAGAGGGGGGAGTATGAGGGGAGACAGGGAGTATGAGGAGAGGAGGAAATATGAGGAGAGGCGGCAGTATGAGGAGAGGGGGGAGTATGAAGGTAGAGGAGGAGTATGAGGAGAGAGAAGGGATTATGAGGAGAGATGGAGGAGAATGAAGAGATGGGGGAAATATGAGGAGTGAGGAGGGTATGAGGAGAGAGGGAGGAGTAAGAGGAGAGAGGACGGAGTATGAGGACAGGGAGGAGAGAGGGGGAGAACGATGAGAGAAGTGGAATATGAGGCGAGAGGGGGAGAATGAGGACAGAGAGGGGGAGTATGAGGGGAGGGGGAATATGAGGAGAAAGGGAGTATGAAGAGAGAGGGAAGAGTAAGAGGAGAGAGGCGGATATCTGAGGAGAGGGGGGAGTATGAAGAGAGAGAGAGGGGAATATCAGGAGAGAGGAGGGTGTATAAGGAGAGAGAGGGGGAATAAGAGGAGACAAGAGGGAGTATGAGGAGAGAGATTGTATGAGGAGAGAGAGAGGAGTATGAGGAGAGTGGGGGGAGTATGTGGAAAGTGGGGCGAGTATGAGGAGAAAGCCGGAGTATAAGGAGAGAGGAGTGTGTATGAGGAGAGAGAGGGGAGTATGAGGAGAGAGGGGGGAGAATATGGAGAGAAGAGGAATATAAGGAGAGAGTGGGTGTATAAGCGGGTAGTATGAGGAGACAGTAAGAAGTATGAGGAGAGGGGAGAGTATGAGGAAAAGAGGGAATATGAAGAGAGGGGGGAGTATGAGGGGAGACGGGGAGTATGAGGAGAGGAGGAAATATGAGGAGAGGTGGCAGTATGAGGAGAGGGGGAGTATGAAGTAAGAGGAGGAGTATGAGGAGAGGAGTGAGTGAGGAGAGAGAAGGGATTATGAGGAGAGATGGAGGAGTATGAAGAGATGGGGGAAGTATGAGGAGTGAGGAGGGTATGAGGAGAGAGGGCGGAGTAAGAGGAGAGAGGAGGGAGTATGAGGACAGGGGGGTGTATGAGGAGAGAGCGGGGAGAATGAGGAGAGAAGGGGGAGCATGTGGAAAGTGGGGCGAGTATGAGGAGAAAGCCGGAGTATAAGGAGAGAGGAGTGTGTATGAGGAGAGAGAGGGGAGTATGAGGAGAGAGGGGGGAGAATATGGAGAGAAGAGGAATATAAGGAGAGAGTGGGTGTATAAGCGGGTAGTATGAGGAGGCAGTAAGAAGTATGAGGAGAGGGGAGAGTATGAGGAAAAGAGGGAATATGAAGAGAGGGGGGAGTATGAGGGGAGACGGGGAGTATGAGGAGAGGAGGAAATATGAGGAGAGGTGGCAGTATGAGGAGAGGGAGAGTATGAAGTAAGAGGAGGAGAGGAGTGAGTGAGGAGAGAGAAGGGATTATGAGGAGAGATGGAGGAGTATGAAGAGATGGGGAAGTATGAGGAGTGAGGAGGGTATGAGGAGAGAGGGCGGAGTAAGAGGAGAGAGGAGGGAGTATGAGGACAGGGGGGTGTATGAGGAGAGAGCGGGGAGAATGAGGAGAGAAGGGGAATATGAGGAGAGAAGGGGGAGTATGAGGACAGAGAGGGGGAGTATGAAGAGAGGGGGGAATATGAGGAGAAAGGGAGTATGAAGAGAGAGGGATGAGTAAGAGGAGAGGGGGAAATATGAGGAGAGGGGGTAGTATGAGGAGAGAGAGTGAAATATTAGGAGAGAAGAGGGAGTATGAGGAGAGAGAGGAGGAGTATGAGGAGAGAGGGGGGAGTATGGAAAAAGAGGGGCAAGTATGAGGAGTAAAGAGGAGCATAAGGAGGGAGGGATGTGTATGAGGAAAGAAGGGGCGGTATGAAAAGAGAGGAGGGAGAATGTGGAGAAAAGGAAGAGCATGAAGAGAGAGAGGAGGAGTGTGAGGAGAGAGGGGGAGTATAAGGAGAGAGGAGTGTGTATGTGGAGAGAGGGTTGAGTATGAGGAGAGAGGGAAGAGAATGTGGAAAAAGGGGCCAGTATAATTCCTAAATGTACACAGAAGCACAGTGTGATTCTAGACAAAAAATATAAGACCTCGCATTTTACCAAAACACATTTACTAGTCTAAAACGGTTAAGTGACTGCACACATTCCATGTATATAAATACTACATTTCAGTGGACAACCCTGACTCATTTTGCAAATATATATGCAATTTGCTGCATTATTTTTGCCAACATTACATCAAAAAAGTGACACAATAGAACAACAAAGAGGTGCAAGGGGCTTGTAAATCTGCCCCAGAGTGTATGCAGCAGTGTATGTATGCTGACTGGGGAATTGTTAAGTGGGAGGTATGAGGAGAGAAGGGGAGTAAGAGGAGAGAGGAGGGAGGATGAGGAGAAGGGGGAGTATGAGCAGGGAGGGGGAGAATGAAGAGAGAGGAGGAATATTAGAAGAGACGGGGGAGCATGAAGACAGAGAGGGGGAGTATGAGGACAGGGGGGAATATGAGGAGAAGGGGGGTATGAGGAGAGAGGGAGTAGTAAGAGGAGAGAGGGGATAGTATGATGACAGGGGGGAGTATAAGGAGAGAGAGGGGAGAATGAGGAGAGAGGAGGAATATGAGGAGAGAGGGGGTATGAGGACAGAGAGGGGGAGTTTGAGGACAAGGGGGAATATGAGGAGAAGGGGGAGTATGAGGAGAGAGGGAGGAGTAAGAGGAGAGAGGGAGAGTATGAGGACATGGGGGAGTATGAGGACAGGGGGGTATGAGGAGAGAGAGGTTAGAATGAGGAGAGAGGGGGACTATCAGGAGAGAGGGGGGAGTATAAGAAGAGAGAGGGAGAGTGTGAATAGAGAGGGGGAGTATGAGGAGAGAGAGAGGAGTATGGGGAGAGAGGGGGAGTATGTGGAAAGAGGGGCAAGTATGAGGAGAAAGGGGGAGTATAAGGAGAGAGGAGTGTGTATGAGAAGAGAGGAGGGAATATGAGGAGAGAGGGGTAAGAATGAGGAAAAAAGAGGAACATAAGGAGAGAGGAGGTATATAAGGAGAGAGGGGGTAGTATGAGGAGACAGTAAGAAGTATAAGGAGAGGGGGGAATAGGAGGAGAGGGGGGAATATGAGGAAAAGAGGGAATATGAAGAGGGGGGAGTATGAGTGGAGAGGGAGAGTATGCGGAGAGGAGGGAATATGAGGAGAGGGGGAATATGAGGAGAGATGGAGGATTAGGAGAAGAGAGGGAGGAGTATGAAGAGATGGGGAAGTTTGAGGAGTGAGGGGGTATGAGGAGAGAGTGAGGAGTAAGAGGAGATAGGAGGGAGTATGAGGATAGGTAGACTATGAGAAGAGAGGGGGGAGAATGAGGAGAGAGGGGGGAGTATGAGGACAGAGAGGGGGAGTATGAGGAGAGAAGGAATATGAGGAAAAAGGGAGTATGAGGAGAGAGGGAAGAGTAAGAGGAGAGAGGGGGAAGTATGAGGAGAGGGAGGAGTATGAGGAGAGAGAGAGGAATATAAGGAGAGAGGAGAGAGTATAAGGAGAGAGAGTGGGAATGTGAGGAGAGAGGGGGGTAGGAGGAAAAAAGAGGAGTATAAGGAGAGTGGGGTGTTTATGAGAAGAGAAGGGAGAGTATGAGAAGAGAGGGGGAGAATGTGCACAAAAGCAGAGTATAAGAAGAGAGGGGGTGTATGAGGAGAGAGGGGGTACTATGAGGCGAGAGGGAGTAGTATAAGGAGATGGGAGAATATGAGGAGAAGGGGGAGTATGAGGAGAGAGGGAGGAGTAAGAGGAGAGAGGGAGAGTATGAGGACATGGGGGAGTATGAGGACAGGGGATATGAGGAGAGAGAGGTAAGAATGAGGAGAGAGGGGGAATATCAGGAGAGAGGGGGGAGTATAAGAAGAGAGAGGGAGAGTGTGAATAGAGAGGGGGAGTATGATGAGAGAGAGAGGAGTATGAGGAGAAAGGGGGAGTATAAGGAGAGAGGAGTGTGTATGAGAAGAAAGGAGGGAGTATGAGGAGAGAGGGGTAAGAATGAGGAAAAAAGAGGAATATAAGGAGAGAGGAGGTATATAAGGAGAGAGGGGTAGTATGAGGAGACAGTAAGAAGTATAAGGAGAGGGGGGAATAGGAGGAGAGGGGGGAATATGACGAAAAGAGGGAATATGTAGAGGGGGGAGTATGAGTGGAGAGGGAGAGTATGCGGAGAGGAGGGAATATGAGGAGAGGGGGAATATGAGTAGAGGAAGGAGTATGAGGGGAGATGGGGAGTATGAGGAGAGGGGTGAGTATGAGGAGAGATGGAGGATTATGAGGAGAGAGGGAGGAGTATGAAGAGATGGGGGAAGTTTGAGGAGTGAGGAGGGTATGAGGAGAGAGTGAGGAGTAAGAGGAGATAGGAGGGAGTATGAGGACAGGTAGACTATGAGAAGAGAGGGGGGCGAATGAGGAGAGAGGGGGTAGTATGAGGACAGAGAGGGGGAGTATGAGGAGAGGAGGAATATGAGGAAAAAGGGAGTATGAGGAGAGAGGGAAGAGTAAGAGGAGAGAGGGGGAAGTATGAGGAGAGGGGGGAGTATGAGGAGAGAGAGAGGAATATAAGGAGAGAGTATAGGGAGAGAGAGTGGGAATTTGAGGAGAGAGGGGGGTATGAGGAGAGAGAGGAGGAGTATGAGTAGAGAGGTGGTATGTGAAAAGAGAGGCGAGTATGAGGAAAAAAGAGGAGTATAAGGAGAGTGGGGTGTGTATGAGAAGAGAAGGGAGAGTATGAGAAGAGAGGGGGAGAATGTGGACAAAAGCAGAGTATAAGAAGAGAGGGGGTGTCTGAGGAGAGAAGGGGTACTATGAGGAGAGAGGGAGTAGTAGAAGGAGATGGGAGAATATGAGGAGTGAACTGGGAATGAGGGGGGAGTATGAGTAAAGAGGGAAATATGAAGAGAGGGGGGAGTATGAGGAGACGGGGAAGTATGAGGGGAGAGGGGGAGTATGAGGAGAGTAGAGAGTATGATGAGAGAGGAAGGAGCTTTTTTAGACTTGTCTACCGGTTGAGGCAAGATGGCGTCGGTGTGAGAGGTCGCTGCAGTGCTTGCTCCTGGGGTTGAGATGTCCGAGATCTGATTGCCAATCTACAAGGTCTCCGTTTGTGCCTGTATGTCGATGAGGATTTCTCAGAAGCAAATCTGAAAGCTGTAATCGAAGCTGTGACTCATACCGGCTCTATTAGCAGTGACGCACGGGTATCTCTCATCACATCGTGGATGCCCTGACAGATATTGGATTGATGGCGAACATATGGTGAGCGGATGGCGGGTAGAGCATATCGGACCGGCAAGATGTTAAATGCCCTACGCTTGTGAAGAGGCTGCAATATACCGCAATATTCGGTGAAAAGAAAGTCTTCCTTTTTACAGTAGGCGTTTAGCAGCGTGTATGGTGTATGGCAGCGTCAATTGAAACCGGAAGCCGAAGTTCGAGGAGTGTATAGATACAGACATAGGCACACAGCACAGCGCACAGCACGATCTGAACTACTAATCTACCTGCTTTATTACAATAACTATAAACTAAACGCCCTCAGTGCTCGCAGTGCTCTCAGTGTCTGCATTGATGGTAGTGATTGCGAATGCAGCACCGCAACACAGTAGCAGCAATACGGGGTTTAAGCAGAGCAGAGAAAAGGGAGAAAGAGATTCAAAGGTTCCTTACCTGCTCTGCGGTTAGTAGTGACGATTTTCCCCGCTTTATCCGCTTTTAATAACAACGGAGTCTGTTCTTAAAGTTCTGTGCTTGGCCTTCTGCTCCGCTCTCGGCTCATCTCGGCGCTCTCTGCACTCCGCTCACCGCCCCCGCCTTCTGCTATCTGTCATCTGCAGACACGGCGGCTGAGCGTTAAAAAGACAGGAGGCCACGCGTCGTTATCAAGGGAGACGACGTTGCTAGCCCAGGAAGCCCGGAAGGCCCAGTCTGGTGGGGTACAAACCGAGAGTAACAAGAGAAGTAATAAGAACGGATCAAGATTAAGAAAATAAAGAGATAAGAGATAAGAGGATTAATACGAGGGATAATACGAGGATATAATTCAATACAAGGGCCAAAATAGTGCTACTGGAGTGGGAAAAAAAAGGTGAATTTAAAATTGAATTAAATCCCCAGAAAAAATCCTTGCAATAACAAACGGGGAGAGAGAAAAAGCAACCACATATGGGCTTTCTGGTGGTCTATCAAAAATTCTATCTAATCTGCTTAGACCTACAATTGGGAAAAAATATAGGTCTAGACACCAAGATTACTGAGATTCTCGGGAGAAAAAGAGTGTATGCTGGAGTCTCAAGCTTACTCAGATCAATCACAAAGTTTACAAGGATTAGAGGCGGAGGAATCAGGGTCAGAGGCAGGGTCAGAGGCAATGCAATATTGTTAGCAACAAATACTGCGGAAACTATCATACCGACTCTGATCTCACAGCCGAGTACTATCATGGAGAAAGATATGGAGAAAAACAAGGAGAAAGATAAAGTTAAAGAAAAGGATAAAGACAGCGATAATCAAGTTCAAATTCAAAAACAGAATCAAATTGAGACAAAGAACGATACAAAAAAGGATACAAAAGCAAAAGCAAAGGTCCTGGCTCAGGGAGTAGAGAGAGATCAAGTAAAACATGAAAGTCAAGAAAGTCAAGAAAGGGAAGAGAATTTAGAGGATAAAGGAAATACTGAAGATGCCTATAATCAACAAGAATTTCAGAAAATAAAAGAAACACAGAGACGACCCGAAACCAGGGGTTTTAAGGCGATGGAAAATAATGATGAAAATAATGATGGCAAAACAAGAGCTACCAAGCCTGATGGAAGAAATAGAAACATCGACTCATTTTGCAAATACATTAGCAATTTGCTGCATTTTTTTGCCAACATTACATCAAAAAAGTGACACAAAGAACAACATAAAGGCGCAAGGGGCTTGTAAATCTACCCCAGAGTGTATGCAGCAGTGTATGTATACTAACAGGTAAATTCTAGATTTAGAACACAGGTCTGATTCTAGACAAACAACACTATTAATTACTCTTGAAGGGCTAATATCATTCCACATATTACAGAAATATAATTATTGCATTTTACTGTACAACCATGAGTCATTTTGCAAATACAAAACCAATAACCGGTTTTTAAAACTATCAAAACTAGAAACAAGGATTGCTTTAGAAGCACCTTGGTATCTGTAAACACAAAACATACAAAAATGCTTCTCTCAGAACAATTCCTAAATGCACACAGACGCACAGTGTGATTCTGTACAAAAAATACAAGACCTTGCATTTTACCAAAACACATTTACTAGTCTACAAACATTTAAGTGACTGCACACATTCCATGTACATAACTACTATATTTCAGTGCTGAACCCTGACTCATTTTGCAAATACATAAGCACATTGATGCATTTTTTTTGCCAACATTACATTAACAAAGAGGCACAAGGGGCTTGTAAATCTGCCCCGGAGTGTATGCAGCAGTGTATGTTTACTGACTGGGAAATTGTAGATTTAAAACACAAGTCTGATTCTAGACAAAAAACACAATTAATTACTCTTCAAGGGCTAATATGACTTACACATTACAGAAATATAATTACTGCATTTTACTGTACAACCATGAGATATTTTGCAAATACATATACAATTTTTTGCATTATTTGTGCGAACATTGCATCAAAAAAGTAACGCAATGGCAGCAGAAAGACACACAAGAGGCTTGTAAATATATCCCAGAGAATTTACAGTAGTGTATGTATACTGACTGGAAAATTGTAGATTTAAAACACAAGCCTAATTCTAAACAAGTAACACTATTAACTACTCTACAACTGAAAAAGTGACTGAACACATTCTACATTTTTTAGTACTGCACTTTATTGCACAAAGCTGACTCACTAAACACATTAACTTAACAAATGGTTTTATCACAATAGTTATCCAAATGCAGACAAACTCAGAATGTGATTCTACACACTTTGTAAGGATAAACACATTACTCTTACTAAAAACAAAATGCACCACATACATTCCCTTACAAGTTATCAACTCAACTTTCAAATTGATTTGAAAATAAAGAATAATGCTACTCACACAGCAGATATTCTTAAACAGAATCTCTCTAATTCAGTGTTCGCAGAAAAACCAGAAAATGGCACACTTTCCCTCTCAATTTACACATATATACATGTTAATAACAAATCAAATTGCTTCACACATTAATTCAAAACCAAACACACATTTCCATTGGTTGAACATTTGAACCCTTTCCAACTGATATAACTTTGAAACCTACCCCCAACAGATCATGCAAAAGTCAACTGTCCACAGAGGTCAAAAGTTCAGCACACTGTAAAACACTCCTCCTCAACAAGTTTATATTCTGCAAAATGTACTTACTTATAAGTACCAATAAAGAGAAAAGCTCTTGTTAGAACCAACCAACATCTAAACACAGAAGCTTAATAGATATCTGTAAAACATATTTTTTTTATTCTTTTTTCTTGCTTAGGTACGCTTACCGGACGACTTAGGAACCTCGCACCATACGTCGTACGGCCTTGCTTGGTACCCGTACTATAAATTTACTGTAAAAAAAAATAGCCCCTATCACTAATTTTTATTATCCCGGGGACCCTATTCCCCGGGCCTCAAATAAAACATTGGGGACTGTGGGGGGAGCCCCAATGCCCCCATGGTCCCAGCCGGCTCCCTGCGTCCTTCGGGAGCTGGCATTGCTTTTCATCAAAGAGAGCAAAGAGAGCAGCTTACATGCTCGCCCCTGATAAAAAGCAATATGCTTTCCTATTTGAAAGAGAGACCAGGTTTCATGCTCTCTCTTCTAAATAGGAAAGCAGTTTGCTATGGTAGGGCGGGAACCGTGAGGCTCCTGCCCTACCATAGCAAACCGATGCAAAAGGGGATGATGGACTGAGCGTTTGAGCAAATCAAACACTCACCCCCAGTCAACTGATCTGGGTTTAATCCATCACCATTCTTTAGCTCACTCAGCCACCCCAGTTCAGACATGGCCATATGCAAATCAGTCTGACCCTGTGCCTCATGGGAACAGTCCAGCCCGAACTGCCAAAAGAAGCAACAGAGGTGCAGAAAGAAGCAAGAGGGGAGAGATGATCGGGATACAGACAGAGACATTAGGGTTGCAGAAAGAAGGGACAGAGGTGCAGAAAGGGGAGGAGGGGTGGAGAAAGAGACAAGAGGGATGCAGAAAGAAACAAGAGAGATATGGAAATTAATAAATGAAATACAGAAAGAAGCAACAGAGGTGGAGAAAGAGAGAAGGGTAGTGCAGGAAGAATGGTGCAAAAAGAATCATTAAGGGTACAGAAAGTAGCAGGAGAGGTCAGAAAAAAGTAAGAGAAGTGTATACAGAAGCAAAAGAGATGCAGAAAGGGGAAGTGGGGTGGAGAAAGAGGCAAGAGGGAGACCGAAAGAAACAAGAGGGGTGCCGAAAGAAACAGAAGAAGTGCAGAAAGAAGGAACAGAGGTGTAAGAAATGCAAGAAGGCTGCAGAATGAATGACAAGTGGTGTGAAAGAGGTATGAGGGTTGCATAAAGAAGCAAGAGAGGTTTAGAAAGTATTTACATTTCAAACACACACCTATATTTATGTGCATACTTCAAGTGACCTTTTGTACAGACGTATACAAAGTAGTGTAATAACCAATCCTTCTTCTAACATGCCTTAAACCTCACTTTTTTGCTGCCTCTTCACCATTCTAGTTGGGGGTGGGCAGAATTTGAATAGTCGCGCTACGCAAAGCTCTGCGAAATATTAAAAAAATCTCTGTGAGCACACAAAAGTTCTGCGAATACACGGAATTGCTTGTTCTGCCCATTCGTGATGCTTTTTTCCTGTTCACGAACACTGGTTGCATGCTCGGGGAGAAATATCTTGCAAACGCGCATTTTAAAAGCGCGAACATGCAAACAATTCCGCGAAGTCGCGGAACGGGAAATTCCGCAATTCCGCGAGCCTAGGCCTAATTCTAGTAATGCTCAGGGTGTTATGCCTAAGCAAATATCCAGCAAAAACCTATGACATGTGTCAGCCGTAATTCTCACTATATTCTGAAAATCATATATGCATATGTCTGTACCTGGTAAATTGAATGTAAGTTTTTTTATTTATAGATGGGAATATTTGTATATAACTATTTTAATAATATAAAAACAATTTTAGAAAGTTTTTGAACTTTCTTTTTTTCCTATATTCTCCATAATTATTAAGAAAGATTCAGTATGAAAAGGAAAGTGCAAAAGAAAGACAACAAAAAAAAGTTCTATTTAAAGGAGAGAGAAAAGCAGAAATTAGATGAAGTATAACATGTGACGTTGAAGAAATAGTCTTTTGGTAAGAGAACTAAAGAATTTGTTAAAAGACTTTGAAAGAATGTAATGAATTTTCAAAATGGGTCAAAGAGAAATAAAAGTACTACAACTAATCAGAAGTAAATTAAAAAAGGACAAATTAGTGGAAAATCATGTTATGGGAAAACAATCAATGTTGAAAAATGGATAAAACAATATAAAGACATTAGGAATGCAATGTATAAAAGTAGAGAACTACAAAATGTATTGAAAGATTGCAAAACATTTTTAAAAAATGCGAAAAAAAAACAACCAATTGCAAGTGTATTTGAAAAGGCTTTTGATTTGATAAGAAAATTGTTTTTATTGGTATTGATGAGAACAAACACATTGAATAAAACAATGCCGTTTATGAAGGAGAAAAGCAAAAGTAAAAGACTGGTTAATAGAAGTAACTTTTGCAAAATATTTTTGGGTGAATGGAAGCACACTTCTAGTACTGAATCTTTTTTTAATGAAGCAAGCTATATTCAACAAAATATATTAGTTCATGCAGTTGATACCAGTGGTCTTTGCTATAAGCTTAAAAATGGTTGTCCAATTGAAAAAGAAAAGATGGTTTCTAGAAATGTGAAAGAAGTAACAGCTGAAGAAGTTCAAGGAAGACGTACACAAGCTCCAGCGTATAAGCGGGATTGTAGTAGTATTTGTAGTATACAACAGGAATCTATTGATATATTATGAATAGTCTTACAAGAATATGGTATAAAAAAGTGTTAAATATATGATTAAAATTTTGCGAGGACAAGATCCTTGTAAAGTGAGAAAATATACTAACTTGCAGAGTCATTCTCTTGATTGTCTTTCTAGGAAAGTGTGTCAAAGTACTTTACAACATTTAAGAATGTAAGCGGTACATCATTCAGAAATGTAGAAGTTAGTAAGAAGATTGTACTAAGTAAAACGTCCTGCATTATCTTTAAGTGAAATAAGCACAGCTCTTTTGCATGGTTCAGTGTCAGATGTAAAATAAGATTCAAATGATATACAATTTTGTTTCTGAGGAGTGTAGAGGAAGTGAGAGTGTAGGTGTTGAGGAAGAGGTGGAAGATATTACTATTGAGAAGTTTGCAGAATAAATGACAAAGTTTAAGGTACTTTCTGGTGAAAAAAACAAACTATGGGGCCTATTGGATGGCCGACGGAAACGTGTTCCGTCCGCCATGGTCGCGGCAAAAATACTCCCGACTGCTCCGCGCATAAACCGCCGGTGCGATTAGGATATTTTAGCCAACACTCACCGACCACGGCGGACGGATCACACCAAAGACCGCCGCAAGCGGACGGAACCACAGAAACACCGTCTGCCACGGACGCAAAGGCCGCGGAAACAGGCTCAACCGCCGCCATACCTTCGGAGGTTCCGGACGCACGATTAGGATAACCCCGCCTTCCCAATGGAACTCACCAACTTCCACGGCCGCCACTGAAAAAAAGCATCGACAAACGGAGCTTGGCTGCTTAAGGACCAAACGAACATCACCCCTGCAGTCAAACCGAAGCAAAAATGGTGGATGGTAGTAAATAGCAAACAAAAAATAACAGAAGACACACCCACCTGGAACACCCACCTCCAACAACTACACGCTCCAATGACACCCCCCCAGCACAAACAAGAGCACCCAAGTCAACACACCCACAAAACACCTGACCGCCATAAACCATTGGGACACAACCACCACACAGAGTATAAAAGGAATCACTCCCATTACCACAATCCTTTGCATCACAGCACAGCTGGAACAAAGAGGCAGAACATCAGAAACAACAGAGACACACAAACACACATACAACCTGCACACCAACACACCCATGACACCAACCCTCACCGCACCATCCCTACATACCACACACCTGCACACCCCACACCACCAACACCTTGCACATCACACACCATGGCACCCAAGAAAAACCCCAAGTTCACAGAGAGTGAGTTGAAGGTCATGGTGGATGAAATCATCCGTGTTGAACCACATTTGTTTGGTACCCTAGTCCAGCAGACCACCTTGGCAACTGACCACCATGTGGGACAGGATAGTGACCAGAGTCAATGCTTCAGGAACCGTGCCACGCACCAAACACGACATCCAGAGGCGGTGGCACGAGCTCAAGACAAGGGTGAAGGGCATCAGGGCCAAGAACCACCTGCTGGCACACCACACTGACGGCGGCACTCCCCCGTATCCCATACCATTTACCGAATGGGAGGAGAAGGTGCTTGGCATACTGCACCCTGAGAGCCTGGAAGGAATAGAAGAGGGACTTGAGGCTGGTAAGTACATACCAATGACCACTATCACACTGTCATGTTCTGCCTTGCACAACTGCTAAGACACATCTCCCAGGCTCCAATCCATGCATGTGAATCACACAGTCACCCAAATGTGAAGGCCAGGGCTCAAATGCACCCACCATGATCAACCACAAATGTTGCCTCCTACCTTCCCATGCTCGCATGTGGTCAAGCAGTGTACACTACAACTCCCAACAGGCCCTCATGTCTCCTGGGAGGGTGGCACCAGCACTACAACTCCCAACAGGCCCACATGTCTCCTGGGAGGGTGGGGGTGGTGAGAGTCCAGCACTACAACTCTCAATAGGCCCACATGTCTCCTGGGAGGGTGGGGATGGGTGGTGGGGTCCAGCACTACAACTCCCAACAGGCCCACATGTCTCCTGGTAGGGTGGGGTGGGTGGGGGGTCCAGCACTACAACTCCCAACAGGCCCACATGTCTCCTGGGAGGGTGGGGGTGGGGGTGGTGAGAGTCCAGCACCACAACTCTCAACAGGCCCACATGTCTCCTGGGAGGGTGGGGGTGGGGGTGGTGAGAGTCCAGCGCTACAACTCTCAACAGGCCCACATGTCTCCTGGGAGGGTGGGGGTGGGGGTGGTGAGAGTCCAGCACTACAACTCTCAACAGGCCCACATGTCCCATCCCAGAGCAAGATGTAGTCCACCCACCATTTGGTGATCAGTGCATCTCCCCCTTCAAACTTACAGGTAGGTAGTCATCTGCACAGGGGCACCATCCAATAGCAGGACAGGAACACACATAGCCAAGTATTGTCTCCCCACCTCCACACCAGCAAAATGTCCACTCATGTGTGCAACTCCAATATGATGACACCAACAACCATGTCCTGATTCCATAGAGATTAGAAATGTAACGACAAGAAACCTGTCATGTCCACAGAATTGATTCTTACATTCTTGTCCCTCAGGTGATCACGACTTGACACACCAAAACACCAACCGCCAGCACCAGTCGCCCCTCTCACAGACAGGTCTCTCCGGAGATGATTCCCAGGACACCTCGGGTGCAGAGGACGATGCTGGGCCAAGCACACTTCCAGGGCCATCAGGCTCCCAGGACATCCCTGCCTCCACCACCTTGGCCAGTGGTACTACACAAACAACTGCCACTGTGAGCTATGCAGCTACCACTACCACCACCACCACCACCACCCCACCAGTGCCACCCTGCCTGACCCATCAGACGATGATGGGCCATCAACGTCTCAGGCAAGTGGGGAGAGTGGACGTGGGAGGACACAGGTGAGGCCACAGCTCACCAACAGGAGTGGAAGTGTAAGGGGTGGTCAGGGGCAAGACCCAGACCATCATGGGAACGAGACCCTGGAAGCCATTGCCAGAGTGAATGCCTCCTACGAGCGGTCGCAGGCACAGGCTGATCAGGCACATCAAGATTCGCAACAGACCTGCCAGCTGTTGAGGTCCATGGACACCCGTATGGGCCAAATTGTGGACCTCATGGGGCAGCAAACTGCACTTTGGAGGTAGTGGTTATCCGCGCCACACCACCTCCCCTTCCCCCAAGTGCCCAGCGGGACAGGTCACCAACACCACCACCACCATCACCTGAGTCCACTGACAGGGAGGTGGACCCTGAACAACCTGCCCCCACAGCTGGGTCTGCTCCGGCTCCAAGACGGAGGGGCCGTCCAAGGCTGGACCCAGCACAGTGGCCCATCCACCCGCCCGAAGAGGGGCCGAAAATGACTTCACCCTTCTTTGAGCCTGGCATTGACCCTGCGAACTATCTTGTCTCACATTGCCAAGCATTGTCACACGTGTGTTGGACTAGGCGTACATCACACAATGTGGTGTCCCCATCGGTGTTTTCATCTGACATGACTTTCAACTCACTCTTCCCCACCACCACCTTTTTGTAAATATGCACAAACACTTATCCACACCCTGTAAATAAAATTCACTGTAACGCTCAATGCTGTGTGATCTCCATGTTTGTATACAGGTATGTCTCATTTGTTGTCATCAGCAGATGCAGGGATCAATGTTATTTTGAATCCTGGCTCGGTGTGAGTGACCTAGAGACAAACAGAGAACAACAAGCACAGGTCAGGGAACTGAATCACAACCATCACAAAAGAACGTACTGCAACATCCCACAAACCACAATCATCACAAAGTAAGCGGATCACAGTACACACATCAGGGAGCATTGCTCGTACACCATGACCCACACCCATGTGCAAACATAACATAACAGGCAGCATTCACACACCACATCCAACCATCTACAGCAGACATATTTCACGCATTGAACAGAAGCACAAGAGGTAGTTACTCACATTCAAGGAAAGTAGCGATCAATGAGCTGACGCCTCTGGTCCAAACCTTCTTCCTCACCACTATCCTCATCACTGGACATGGGTGCGATGGGAGGCGGAGCAACCTGTTGGTTTGCAGGGTCCATGATCAGTTCAATATTGTTGCGTAAGGCCAGGTTCTGGAGCATGCAGCAGGCAATCACTATTCTGCATACTTTGCCGGGTGAGTATGGCAGGGCCCCTCCGGTTTTATCCAGGCAGCGAAACCTAGACTTCAGCAGTCCAAATGTACGTTCCACCACTAAGCATGGGCAAAATCTGCGAAATGGCGGTCCGCGAAATCGTGCGAAAGCGAATTCGCAATCCGAATAATTCGCGAATTCGTGCGAAATTACAAATTTTTGTTTTTTTGCGTATTCCGCGGGGCTTTTGCGTGTTCGCGGGGCTTATTGTGTGTTCGCGAGCTGCTTGCATGGCGAAGTTACCCATGCGGTCGTGTATGGGCAGAGCACTCTCTGGTTCACCAGTGCCACCCTCTGGTTCATCACTGCCACCCTCTGGTTCACCACTGTCACCCTCTGGTTCATCACTGCCACCCTCTGGTTCATCACAGCACCCTCTGGTTCACCAGTGCCACCCTCTGGATCATCACTGTCCCCCTCTGGTTCATCACAGCCACCCTCTGGTTCATCACAGCACCCTCTGGTTCACCAGTGCCACCCTCTGGATAATCACTGTCCCCCTCCGGTTCATCACTGCCACCCTCTGGTTCATCACAGCACCCTCTGGTTCACCAGTGCCACCCTCTGGTTCATCACTGCCACCCTCTGGTTCATCACTGTCCCCCTCTGGTTCATCACTGCCACGCTCTGGTTCATCACAGCACCCTTTGGTTCACCAGTGCCACCCTCTGGATCATCACTGTCCCCCTCTGGTTCATCACAGCACCCTCTGGTTCACCAGTGCCACCCTCTTGATCATCACTGTCCCCCTATGGTTAATCACTGCCACCCTCTGGTTCATCACAGCACCCTCTGGTTCACCAGTGCCACCCTCTGGATCATCACTGTCCCCCTCTGGTTCATCACAGCACCCTCTGGTTCACCAGTGCCACCCTCTGGTTCATCACTGCCACCCTCTGGTTCATCACTGTCCCCCTCTGGTTCATCACTGCCACGCTCTGGTTCATCACAGCACCCTTTGGTTCACCAGTGCCACCCTCTGGATCATCACTGTCCCCCTCTGGTTCATCACAGCACCCTCTGGTTCACCAGTGCCACCCTCTGGATCATCACTGTCCCCCTATGGTTAATCACTGCCAACCTCTGGTTCATCACAGCACCCTCTGGTTCACCAGTGCCACCCTCTGGATCATCACTGTCCCCCTCTGGTTCACCACTGCTGCCACCCTCTGGTTCAGCACTCACCACTGTCCCCCTCTGGTTCATCACTGCCACCCTCTGGTTCATCACAACACCCTCTGGTTCACCACTGCCAACCTCTGGTTCACCACTGCCACCCTCTGGTACACCACTGCCACCCTCTGGTTCATCACTGCCACCCTCTGGTTCACCCCTGCCACCCTCAGGTTCAGCACTCACTACTGCCACCCTCTGGTTCATCACAGCACCCTCTGGTTCACCACTGCTGCCACCCTCTGGTTCAGCACTCACCACTGCCACCCTCTGGTTCATCACAGCACCCTCTGGTTCACCACTATCACCCTCTGGTTCATCACAGCACCCTCTGGTTCACCCTGCCACCCTCTGGTACAGCACTGTCACCCTCTGGTTCACCACTGCCACCCTTTTGGTTTACGACTGCCACCCTCTGGTTCATCACAGCCCCTCTGGTTCACCCCTGCCACCCTCTGGTACAGCACTGTCACCCTCTGGTTCACCACTGCCACCCTCTGGTTCACGACTGCCACCCTCTGGTTCATCACAGCACCTCTGGTTCACCCCTGCCACCCTCTGGTACAGCACAGCACCCTCTGGTTCACCAGTGCCACCCTCTGGATCATCACTGTCCCCCTCTGGTTCATCACAGCACCCTCTGGTTCACCAGTGCCACCCTCTGGATCATCACTGTCCCCCTCTGGTTCATCACTGCCACCCTCTGGTTCATCACAGCACCCTCTGGTTCACCACTGCCACCCTCTGGTTCACCACTGCCTCCCTCTGGTTCACCACTGCCACCCTCTGGTTCATCACTGCCACCCTCTGGTTCACCCCTGCCACCCTCAGGTTCAGCACTCACTACTGCCACCCTCTGGTTCATCACAGCACCCTCTGGTTCACCCTGCTGCCACCCTCTGGTTCATCACTGCCACCCTCTGGTTCATTACTGCCACCCTCTGGTTCACCAGTGCCACCCTCTGGTTCTTCACTGCCACCCTCTGGTTCATCACAGCACCCTCTGGTTCACCAGTGCCACCCTCTGGTACATCTCTGCCACCCTCTGGTTCATCCCTGCCACCCTCTGGTTCACCACTGCCACCCTCTGGTTCACTAGTGCCACCCTCTGGTTCATTCCTGCCACCCTCTGGTTCACCAGTGCCACCCTCTGGTTCTTCACTGCCACCCTCTGGTTCATCACAGCACCGTCTGGTTCACCAGTGCCACCCTCTGGTTCATCCCTGCCACCCTCTGGTTCATCTCTGCCACCCTCTGGTTCATCCCTGCCACCCTCTGGTTCATCCCTGCCACCCTCTGGTTCAGCACTGCCACCCTCTGGTTCATCACAGCACCCTATGGTTCATCACAGCCCCTCTTGTTCACCCCTGCCACCCTCTGGTACAGCACTGCCACCCTCTGGTTCATCCCTGCCACCCTCTGGTTCATCCCTGCCACCCTCTGATTCATCACTGCTACCCTCTGGTTCAGCACTGCCACCCTCTGGTTCATCACAGCACCCTCTTGTTCACCAGTGCCACCCTCTGGTTCTTCACTGCCACCCTCTGGTTCATCCCTGCCACCCTCTGGTTCACCACTGCCACCCTCTGGTTCATCCCTGCCACCCTCTGGTTCATCACTGCCACCCTCTGGTTCATTACTGCCACCCTCTGGTTCATCCCTGCCACCCTCTGGTTCATCCCTGCCACCCTCTGGTTCATCACTGCCACCCTCTGGTTCATCCCTGCCACCCTCTGGTTCATCACAGCACCCTCTGGTTCATCGCAGCACCCTCTGGTTCACCAGTGCCACCCTCTGGTTCTTCACTGCCACCCTCTGGTTCATCACAGCACACTCTGGTACACCAGTGCCACCCTCTGGTTCATCCCTGCCACCCTCTGGTTCATCCCTGCCACCCTCTGGTTCATCACTGCCACCCTCTGGTTCTTCACTGCCACCCTCTGGTTCATCATAGCACCCTATGGTTCACCAGTGCCACCCTCTGGTTCATCCCTGCCACCCTCTGTTTCATCACTGCCACCCTCTGGTTCATTACTGCCACCCTCTGGTTCACCAGTGCCACCCTCTGGTTCTTCACTGCCACCCTCTGGTTCATCACAGCACCCTCTGTTTCACTAGTGCCACCCTCTGGTTCTTCAATGCCACCCTCTAGTTCATCACAGCACCCTCTGGTTCACCAGTGCCACCCTCTGGTTCATCCCTGCCACCCTCTGGTTCATCACTGCCACCATCTGGTTCATCCCTGCCACCCTCTGGTTCATCACAGCACCCTCTGGTTCATCACAGCACCCTCCGGTTCACTAGTGCCACCCTCTGGTTCTTCACTGCCACCCTCTGGTTCATCACAGCACCCTCTGGTTCACCAGTGCCACCCTCTGGTTCATCCCTGCAACCCACTGGTTCATCCCTGCCACCCTCTGGTTCATAACAGCACCCTCTGGTACACCAGTGCCACCCTCTGGTTCATCCCTGCCACCCTCTGGTTCATCCCTGCCACCCTCTGGTTCATCACTGCCACCCTCTGGTTCTTCAGTGCCACCCTCTGGTTCATCATAGCACCCTATGTTTCACTAGTGCCACCCTCTGGTTCATCCCTGCCACCCTCTGGTTCATCACTGCTACCCTCTGGTTCATTACTGCCACCCTCTGGTTCACCAGTGCCACCCTCTGGTTCTTCACTGCCACCCTCTGGTTCATCACAGCACCCTCTGGTTCACCAGTGCCACCCTCTGGTTCTTCACTGCCACCCTCTGGTTCATCACAGCCACCCTCCGGTTCATCACAGCACCCTCTGGTTCACCACTGCCACCCTCTGGTTCACCACTGCCTCCCTCTGGTTCACCACTGCCACCCTCTGGTTCATCACTGCCACCCTCTGGTTCACCCCTGCCACCCTCAGGTTCAGCACTCACTACTGCCACCCTCTGGTTCATCACAGCACCCTCTGGTTCACCCTGCTGCCACCCTCTGGTTCATCACTGCCACCCTCTGGTTCATTACTGCCACCCTCTGGTTCACCAGTGCCACCCTCTGGTTCTTCACTGCCACCCTCTGGTTCATCACAGCACCCTCTGGTTCACCAGTGCCACCCTCTGGTACATCTCTGCCACCCTCTGGTTCATCCCTGCCACCCTCTGGTTCACCACTGCCACCCTCTGGTTCACTAGTGCCACCCTCTGGTTCATTCCTGCCACCCTCTGGTTCACCAGTGCCACCCTCTGGTTCTTCACTGCCACCCTCTGGTTCATCACAGCACCGTCTGGTTCACCAGTGCCACCCTCTGGTTCATCCCTGCCACCCTCTGGTTCATCTCTGCCACCCTCTGGTTCATCCCTGCCACCCTCTGGTTCATCCCTGCCACCCTCTGGTTCAGCACTGCCACCCTCTGGTTCATCACAGCACCCTATGGTTCATCACAGCCCCTCTTGTTCACCCCTGCCACCCTCTGGTACAGCACTGCCACCCTCTGGTTCATCCCTGCCACCCTCTGGTTCATCCCTGCCACCCTCTGATTCATCACTGCTACCCTCTGGTTCAGCACTGCCACCCTCTGGTTCATCACAGCACCCTCTTGTTCACCAGTGCCACCCTCTGGTTCTTCACTGCCACCCTCTGGTTCATCCCTGCCACCCTCTGGTTCACCACTGCCACCCTCTGGTTCATCCCTGCCACCCTCTGGTTCATCACTGCCACCCTCTGGTTCATTTCTGCCACCCTCTGGTTCATCCCTGCCACCCTCTGGTTCATCCCTGCCACCCTCTGGTTCATCACTGCCACCCTCTGGTTCATCCCTGCCACCCTCTGGTTCATCACAGCACCCTCTGGTTCATCGCAGCACCCTCTGGTTCACCAGTGCCACCCTCTGGTTCTTCACTGCCACCCTCTGGTTCATCACAGCACACTCAGGTACACCAGTGCCACCCTCTGGTTCATCCCTGCCACCCTCTGGTTCATCCCTGCCACCCTCTGGTTCATCACTGCCACCCTCTGGTTCTTCACTGCCACCCTCTGGTTCATCATAGCATCCTATGGTTCACCAGTGCCACCCTCTGGTTCATCCCTGCCACCCTCTGTTTCATCACTGCCACCCTCTGGTTCATTACTGCCACCCTCTGGTTCACCAGTGCCACCCTCTGGTTCTTCACTGCCACCCTCTGGTTCATCACAGCACCCTCTGTTTCACTAGTGCCACCCTCTGGTTCTTCAATGCCACCCTCTAGTTCATCACAGCACCCTCTGGTTCACCAGTGCCACCCTCTGGTTCATCCCTGCCACCCTCTGGTTCATCACTGCCACCATCTGGTTCATCCCTGCCACCCTCTGGTTCATCACAGCACCCTCTGGTTCATCACAGCACCCTCCGGTTCACCAGTGCCACCCTCTGGTTCTTCACTGCCACCCTCTGGTTCATCACAGCACCCTCTGGTTCACCAGTGCCACCCTCTGGTTCATCCCTGCCACCCACTGGTTCATCCCTGCCACCCTCTGGTTCATAACAGCACCCTCTGGTACACCAGTGCCACCCTCTGGTTCATCCCTGCCACCCTCTGGTTCATCCCTGCCACCCTCTGGTTCATCACTGCCACCCTCTGGTTCTTCACTGCCACCCTCTGGTTCATCATAGCACCCTATGTTTCACTAGTGCCACCCTCTGGTTCATCCCTGCCACCCTCTGGTTCATCACTGCTACCCTCTGGTTCATTACTGCCACCCTCTGGTTCACCAGTGCCACCCTCTGGTTCTTCACTGCCACCCTCTGGTTCATCACAGCACCCTCTGGTTCACCAGTGCCACCCTCTGGTTCTTCACTGCCACCCTCTGGTTCATCACAGCACCCTCTGGGTCACCAGTGCCACCCTCTGGTTCATCCCTGCCACCCTCTGGTTCATCACTGCCACCCTCTGGTTCATCCCTGCCACCCTCCGGTTCATCACAGCACCCTCTGGTTCATCACAGCACCCTCTGGTTCACCAGTGCCACCCTCTGGTTCATCCCTACCACCCACTGGTCCATCCCTGCCACCCTCTGGTTCATCACTGCCACCCTCTGGTTCATCCCTACCACCCACTGGTTCATCACTGCCACCCTCTGGTTCATGCCTGCCACCCTCTGGTTCATCCCTGCCACCCTCTGGTTCATCACTGACACCCTCTGGTTCATCCCTGCCACCCTCTGGTTCATCACAGCACCCTCTGGTTCATCACAACACCCTCTGGTTCACCAGTGCCACCCTCTGGTTCTTCACTGCCACCCTCTGGTTCATCACAGCACCCTCTGGTACACCAGTGCCACCCTCTGGTTCCTCCCTGCCACCCTCTGGCTCATCCCTGCCACCCTCTGCTTCAGCACTGCCACCCTCTGGTTCATCATAGCACCGTATGGTTCACCAGTGCCACCCTCTGGTACATCCCTGCCTCCCTCTGGTTCATCACTGCCACCCTCTGGTACATTACTGCCACCCTCTGGTTCACCAGTGCCACCCTCTGGTTCTTCACTGCCACCCTCTGGTTCCTCACAGCACCCTCTGGTTCACCAGTGCCACCCTCTGGTTCTTCAATGCCACCCTCTGGTTCATCACAGCACCCTCTGGTTCACTAGTGCCACCCTCTGGTTCATCCCTGCCACCCTCTGGTTCATCCCTGCAACCCTCTGGTTCATCGCTGCCACCCTCTGGTTCATCCCTGCCACCCTCTGGTTCATCCCTGCCACCCTCTGGTTCATCACAGCACCCTCTGGTTCACCAGTGCCACCCTCTGGTTCTTCACTGCCACCCTCTGGTTCACCAGTGCCACCCTCTGGTTCATCCCTGCCACCCACTGGTTCATCCCTGCCACCCTCTGGTTCATCACTGCCACCCTCTGGTTCAGCACTGCCACCCTCTGGTGGCAGTGCTGTAGATTGTGGGGGGAAAGCATACCTGCCCAACTGAGATGAATTAATTTGGGCCTGGTTAATGTGTCACTGAATTTGAGCTACAAGTCTGGCACCTGCTTCCTTAGCTGTAAGTGCTTCCTGTTGCAGTTATTTCTTTTTCAGGAGCATTGTGCCATACTTGTAATTATTCTCTGACCCTGCTTTGAGGGTCAGAGCAGGGTCAGAGAATAGTTGCAAGTAGGCAACTGAACTCTGGAGGGGCCCCTCAGGAAGCACTACAGGGAATGGTTACAAATTAGCTTGAACTTTTGCACCTGCTAAGTTCTTTCAGTTTTCCAAAATTAGTTTTTCTGCCATTTCGCGAGATTCGCGGGGCGCGAATTCGTACAAAATCGAACTTGCAAACTGCAAATTCGTGCGAATTTGCTGATTTCTTTTTTTTTGCGTGTTCGCGCATTTTTCTGCTTATTCGCGGACCGCTTGCAGCGCACCGACCCCGAGGTTGCCCATGCGGTCGTGTATGGGCGCGGCCATCTTGTTTGCGTGACCTGTTTCCGTGCGCTTGTTGCAAGCTCGCGTCGTATTCGGCGCGCGATTACGTGTTCATGGGCGTTTTGCGTGCTAGCGGGGAAAATATCGCGCTAACTTACCCATGCGGACCTCTACAAGCGCGGCCATCTTGTTTTTCATTCCCTGCTATGGTTTTGGGCATGCTACCTTTCTATCCATCTCACATCTTCGTAATCCTATGTTTTTCTGAACTTTTTTTGTCTTTTTTTGCTTATTATCTCTCTCTTCAATTTCCTACACCTATATTTTGTGTTTTTTTTTTACTTTTTGTTACTTTATTTCTTTATTTCTTCCGCTCTCTCTCTTATTTTTTTCACACCTATTCTTCTTTCCTTCTTCTTGTGCCCAGGACCATGGCTAAGGGAGGTGACAAGGGCAAGGGGAAGGGCCAAGCACCCCGTACCCGGCTCCCTTGCTGGCGTTTGAGGGGCGAGGAAGTCCAGGCCAGGGAGATCTTCTCCGCGGTGGACGTGGCCGCCTTGATGGTGTTTGTGCAAGTCCACCTCCCTAAAACCATGGCAGCAGGTGGGCGGATTGCTTCCGGTTACGGCCTCCGGGAGCGTCGCCAGCTGTGGGAGAAGGTGGGCCGGCGCATGTATAAGGAGTCTGGGGTCCGGTGCACCTACCAGCAAGTGACGCACCAGTGGAGTGACATCTTGGACCGGGAGCATGACATGGTCGACCTTCTCGGTGTGGAGATCCCTGGCCTTGGTAAGTAGCTATTTAATAACTACTTTTTTTCCTTTTGCTCTGTTATATTGCTAATCTATTTTTTTCCTGAAGAGAACGAATGCTGCTGATTCGATTACATTGCAGGTAAATTAATGTTTAAATAGCTTCTGTCATTGCAGGTGCTCACCTGGTTATTGGCGTTGCTACTATGCTTACTTGTTTGCAACTTTTTAGTCATTTGAGAGCATTACTGCGTAATTCTGGAGACAGTAGACTCAAGTCTAGTCCTTCTTTGTACTCCTGCTGCTGCCACTTTGAAGAGATAGTGGTGGATTGATACGTTGAGTATATTATTTATTACTTGTTATAGGACATTTGTCAGTGGTCTGCAATCATGATGACGGACTGTGTCTGTCACAAGACGTCTCGTGCTGCTGAGTGGTGGCAGTCATAGTAGAATCTTTTTGTTGTTGATGTAGTTAGTGAATTACATAACTTTCCTATTAGATGGTCTGCGAATCCTGCAATACTGTACTACTATCCTCCCAGTTGACCAGATCAGATGCAATTGATGTTAATTCGTTTCCCCGACATAATTTTAGATTGAGCACAAAGAAATCAAATATTTCCCAAAAAACAATCATCCATGTTGTGTTTCATTATTTCATGATCACCAGGACCTCCCAGGGGCAAGGCGGCGGCAGCGACAGAGACTCCGGTGGCAGAAGGTGGAGAGGCTCAGTCCCTTGCAGGCTCTTATGCTGGCCCCAGTAAGTTGTTCTATTGTTATATTAATACTTATACTTTCCTAACTTTTACAGCTCCTATTCATTACAAACTGGTTCCTAATAATTCTATGTTTTACAAAATAGTCTTTGATCTTCTTCTAATGTAGACTACTTTCTACATTCTTATCCTGCCTCTACCATCACTCTCTGTGCTACTAATATTTACAATTATGAGTCGGTCTGTGTTGGTAGCTAAGCTTGCCCATTCGGCAAACGGTGTGAAACAAAACTCTGATGCAGCGATAGCTCTAGGCACTGAGTGCAGTCCTCTGGGTTGCCCTTGCTGTCTATTCCAGTATTCTTAATGTAAGTTCTTTGACAATTTCCAACAACAAAATGTCATTGTTTACACCAAGTAAAAGGTAGCAGTTGCCTTTTTGATTTGAGAGGAGCACATCCCATACCGCTAGTGTTTCAGGGACTATTCTGCACACAAAGAAGTATGGACAAGATAAATAGGACATTGTTGATGATAGGTGCAGTTCGACTTTCGACATACCTCAGTCTGAACAGAAGTTGAACCCCCATTCCCCTGACCGACTATCTAGAATGTCTGACTAATGATTTTACGACCCAGAAGAACAGAAGAAGACTACCTCCGAGTCCCGGCCTATCTGAGTCACTGAAACATGACTGCCAAGGGCAGTAGTTCAAACCTTTCCGCTCACTCACTTGTGAACAAAAACTACACAGTGTTTGTTAGTTTTAAAGTTTTATTTTCAATTAAGAAATGAAAACATTATTTCTTTATTTTTAATAGCGTAGTATTCTGATGGATGAAGATGACGTTAAAGTTCAAACAACATTCCCATGAATGAAATTAGTATGACTCAAACTTAATAATAGTTAACAGACACAGGAAATTATTAGAATAACTGTGCGTGAGCCCCCACCTTCTTTGAAGTACTTAAAGTACTGCTGGTGATGACTCAGTAGTAGTTGGTGAATCGTCTGGCAGAAGGGCAATGGAATCTTCTTTCTGTAATGAGAAAAATGGTGCACGTTAAGCAAGCATTTATCAGTTGTCATAAGAAGAAGTGTAGAATTTAATGGAATAAGCATATAAAAGGTTAACACCCTCCCCAAAACCGTTTTTTCAATCCCAGTAATAAAAAATGTGTTATGTAACATTGTCTTCCATTACGAGACAAAATAGGGGGTTGTGTATGGCATCTGAAAATATGACATGTTTTTCCTAGACGTCACAACATCTGATGCGGCACAGATGACCTCCAGTGCCGGGGCCAGCAGTGCGGAGGGGTCCACTCTGGATGCAGCGGCGCCAACAGGAGGAGCTGGGGGGGAAGACTCAGCGGCGGCGGATGGTGGTAAGTTATTATACGCCTTAATTATTGAATTTTTTTTGAGTAGGCTCGTAAAGGAGTGTTTGATGTACTGTACAGTAGTACACAGTACACTAGTATAAGTACACTGTACTGTCAAGAACATTTACTAATTTAGAACTACTTTTTGGGCTATCACGGAGAAGACAGTCAACCTTGACTTGTAATAGCATTAGCGGCGGTACTTCTCTGGTAACCAATGGCCCCCTCTATTTCACTTGAACTCAGCTGGCAAATTTTTATTGTGAAGCCAAGTCATATCAGATCAGATGTAGTTTAGGGATGTGAAGAACGAAAAGTTAAAGAAGGGTGAAACGAAGTACTAGCGAGTCTTAATATTTATTTATGACTGTAAAGAATGGTTTTGTTGAATGCAATTCAACATAAGAAAGAAGACGGCGGTTTCCAAAATGAAATGAAAAGGATGTTAGTTGGTTCTTGACAAAAAGAAATTTTGGTACATTTGAGACATTAAGAAGAATCATAGACGTACTTTGGAAGCCTGGATGTTATCTTCTTTATCCTCCTCGTCGATAGCAGAGGTGTATGATGTAGTAGAGCAGACGCTGAGTGGATGAAGTATGGCCAGTGGCAGTGCCACCCCTATAGAAAAGTAAGACATTCCTATCCCCACCTGCATGTACTGTTTAAAGTACTGAGAGTCAGTCAATTCAAGAAGTCTTTATTCGATTGATGCATCATAAAAGACATAAGTTACAATATACATCAGTAAAATTTTATATAGACTGCACAAATCATCTAAAACCATATTAAATCACTTATACAGGCTTCTTGTAAATGAAAACAAAATTAACGTTGACATAAAAATTACCAAAGACATAAAATGTAGTAAACAACTCATAAACAGGTAAACTAAAAAAAATTATTGAACCCCTAGTTGGTTGTTTTTAATGAACCTAATTCTAAGAATCCAAGCCCACCCCAAAAATGTTGCTACACCCACAACAATTAATGGGGACAAATTTGTTTTTAAAATTCTACTAGCTTCAACAGCCGAGCGGGTACCTAGGCTTCTACAAACCGGGCTTAAACACTTGGCTCTAGGAGCAATATACAAGGGACAAACAAACAAAAAATGGTGTATACTTTAACCCTGACCAATGCAGTTCGGGCAGTGCCCGGTCCCACCAGTCCCCCACTTTTTAGTGAAGTCCCTTAACGGCAACGAACCACATCTGAACTGGTGGAATAGTTTACGATCCAGGGGCTTTGTTATCATGTCCCAATATTTTTCAAGCTTCGGAACGTCTTTAAAGACGATAAATAGACTGGTAAGATTGCTGGAGCACAAACGCAAATGTCTATTATGAACCACCCATACCCAATAATGCAATTTTAAATCTTTTTTAGAGGGAAAGATTGCAGATTCAGGAGCTAACCGCAGGTCACCATACCCCAGGACATCTAGGGTAGATCTTAAATCCTTAAACCAACCTATTTTTAAAGAGCCAGGCAGATCTTTGACCTCCATACAAGCCTTAGCATAAAAATGGAGTTCCAGCGTTGACCACAGACGTTGCCAGAATGCCAATGGACGAAATCTCGCTTGGTCCTCCACTGGATGGCACCCAAGGTCGTACAAAAGCGGGATCCGCGGAGTTGACTGAGGCAGACCCGTTGCCACCCTGAGGAATTTATTTTCGGCTGTTCTCAAAGGATCCAATTTGCTAAAGCCCCATAGTTCCGCCCCGTAGAGGACTGAGGGTAGTACCTTAGAGCCATAAATCTTAACTAGTGGTGAAATTGGCCGGGTAAAAGAGCCTTTGTGCTCTTTGATCAGAGCACCACCTATCTGTAGGTGCTTTAAAGCCATTAGCTCAACCTGGTGGGACCAACTTAGGGTCTCGCTAAATGTAACTCCCAAGTAGGGGAAAAACTTGGTTTGTTCCAGGGGGATACCCCCCAAAGTAACCCTTGCAGTGATCTGGTTGCGTCCTCTTAGGACCATAAATTTAGTCTTGGTCACATTCACCTCAAGCTCATGTTCGCTGCAAAAAAACTCAAACTTCGACAGGGCCTGTTGGAGACCCTGTCTGGTTTTTGAAATCAGGAGGGTGTCGTCAGCGAACATGAGCAAGGGGATTTTCATTCCAGCTAAAGTCGGGGCGTCTGTGGGATAATTATCAAAATATTTAGTAACCTTGTTAATATAAAAGGAAAAAAGGGTGGGGGCTAGGACACACGCTTGTCTAACGCCTTTAGCCACAGGGAACCTACCCGTCACCTCCCCTGGTTTTCCCCAGCGGACTTGGGCATAGGTATGTGAATGTAAATTCACCAGGAGGCGTACAAGGGGGGGTGGCATACCCAATTCTAGTAAACCCTTCCACAAGCCAGCCCTCGGAACGAGGTCAAAAGCAGACCTCAAGTCCACGAAGGCTGCGTAGAGGTTACCCTTGCCCAAGAAAACCGTCTTCCAGTAAAGAAGCATAAAACGGAAGGTCTGGTCTAGGGTACTCACATGAGACCTAAAACCAGCTTGAAGGGGTGTTAAAATATTATACTCATCAATCCATTCCTGGATCCTGGCAAGAACAAGACGGGCTGTGATTTTTTGCACTGCGTCTATAAGGCTGATCGGTCGGTAATTGGATGGAACCGACCGATCACCTTTCTTGTATATAGGCAGGATTTCTGCACCTGCCCAGGACTCGGAAACCCTAGCACCTGTGGCCAAGGCGTTAACCAGCTGGACTAAGTATGGTACCCAAAGGTCATGATCCTGTTGGAATAATTCCGCTGGACTGCAGTCAGGACCAGGTGCCTTTCCCCTTGGAATAGATTTCAAGACTAATTCAACATCTCTAACCGTAAACTCTAGAGGATCAACCGACAGTGGCCAGCAGATATTATCCTGCGCACTACTGAGGCACCTAAATTGTTCCTCAAAGTAGCGGACCCATTGTTGGTGATCCACCGAGGCTGGGCTTGGACGGTCATCCTGCGACAAACCCCATTTCAGAAGATGCCAAAACCGTTGCATGTTCCTGGAACTACATGCTTCTGTTAGTGTTAACCACCGTTCTTCATCCCAGTTGGCCTTGGCAGAACATTTGGCAACATTAAATGCCTTTCTACACAACCTAATTAAAGTGGGGTTCTTGAGTTTTATGGCTTTAAACAGTTCTACGTGGGTCCGTCGACACTCATCAATAAACCAGTTGGAGGTTTTTATTTTCCCCCTGTTGCCCCTTTTAGAAATGAACTTTATAAACAGATTTTTTAAAGACATAAACAAACTGTTGTGTGTGTCAGTAATAATTGTGTTAATAGCCTCCTGTGAATCACATTTGGAGATTTCAGCCAGTGAATTGAAGACCAAAGATCTGATCTTTTTACGTGCTTCAACATCTACAGAGATCTTTGGCCAGCGTACCCTCATATCATTGGATAGTACAACTTCATCCTGGACTAAATTGGACAAGCATTTGACTGGCCCAGAGAAACTGAAATCCCTTAATTCCACCACCAATGGATCATGATCACTTTCCAGGCGTGACTTTACTTCCATATCCACTACCACAGACCACAGTTTAACATCCACTAATACATAATCAATGCGACTGCTATGTCTACCATTACTAAAGGTGTGATTTCCCAACCTATCAGAGCGCACTCTACCATTTAAGGCACGTAGACCCTGATCCAGACACAAACCCTTAATAAAAATAGCCGCCTGGGACCATTTTTTAATCGGGGCTAAGTCCAGTTGTGGGATCCCCCAAGCCAAATCCTCAGACTCAGGTAAAAGGCCATCATCCAAACTCAATGGTTCAAAACAGGTGTTTAAGTCGCCCATTACGACCATATGACCGACTACCGTGGCATCACTTAAGAAGTCATCCAGACGGAGGAGGGTTGGTGAGACCCTACCACCCTGGGTACCCCTAGCATATATATTAATCAACATAATGTTCAACCCACTGGTAGATTTAATACTAACCATTAGTATATCGGG
Source organism: Lissotriton helveticus (assembly GCF_964261635.1). NCBI lineage: Eukaryota > Metazoa > Chordata > Amphibia > Caudata > Salamandridae > Lissotriton > Lissotriton helveticus. The sequence goes on along the minus strand of NC_136069.1, from coordinate 1,373,446,290 downwards.
GCTATCAATAAAAACTTCCTCGGCAGTCACACCCTCATACTGACGAACCCAGACTGACAAACCACCCACAGCTCGACCTCTTTGACCTCTAATAGCTGGTTTACTAAAGTTCAGGTAGCCAGAGAGGAATATTGGTGAGAGTGCCCAGGTTTCCTGAAAGGACCAGACGTCACCCCGACGTATAAAATTGATCCAATCAGGGATGCACATGCGCGACTCCAAACCAGCTATGTTCCAACTACCCAGGATGGTACCATTTCTGACTGCTGGAACACCAGTTAAGACTTCGGCAGTGGAGTGAGCTTCGTCACAAAAAGTAACGACATCTTCTTGCAAAGGGGCGACTCCAACTGTAGAATCAATATCCCTCCTTAGGTCTTCAGTATAAGTACAGGGGAGCCCACCTTGAATACCTGACACCGTTATAACGCTCTCAACAGTTAAATCAACAAGTAACACTGTTTCAGGTACCAAATCCATATCACCAGTCCCGCACAAATAAGCAGAGCCCCCCTCAGCACTTTGGGCTAATTGGCCCTTTGAAGTTTTAACATAACAAAGTGAATTATCTAGGGCATCTACAATACCCGCACAATCTAGATAACCCTCTTTAACCCTAGATAGAATAGCTGGTCAATCATTATACTCCAGCCCCGATAAGGGCTCATGAAAATTCCTCAACGGGATATTCCAATACTCGTTGGGCTGGATATATTTACTTTGTTTGTTTAGGGCGGGGTAAAAATTTTGCGGCTGGCTAAACTGTGAAGAAACTGATGTAGAGGGAAAACCAGAAAACTGGGGCTTCGGATTAACCCAGTTTGGGGTAAGTGAAGAGCTATTATAGGTAGATTGTGCATAGGATCGAAACAGGGTCTCCGGGTTAATAGGTGGACCATAAAAACTGGGAGTAAAATTGGTCTATTTAAGTGACTGGTGTTCTCTTTTGGAATGAATTTGGCCAGGTGGTTTAAGCAAGGTCTCGGGGTAAAAATAACTAAGATTCCGCGTGGAAATCCCTCCCTCATTGTTTCCCACATACCAATCGGTAAGGTGGGGAGCGACTCTATGATCCCTAAAGTTGATGTTCACGGTATCGCCCTCTATATCCTTTGGGCGAAGACCCACCCACTTGCATCTTCTAACTGAAACAATATCCCCATTGAGATGGGCAGGAAGGGGTCTATTCGTTTTCAGCCAGAAGATGACTTTGTTTTTTAGATTAGCGTTATTTTCCCTGTTCCCATTAGAGATTGGGGGCACACCCGTCTGGATGATGACAAAATTGGCTGAATCAGGGGGGAGTTCTACAATATTCCTACGATTTAAAGATTGTCTGTAAGCGGAATTGACAGATTTAACAGTCCCTTGTTTTGCCGATGACATTATTCCATCAGAAGATGGCTTGTTCAAGACCACCATAGGCTTCTCTTTAACAGAAGTAATTACACTAGAGTGTTTGGATACCAGATCCAGGGCTTTAGGTTGAGTATTGCCTTCAATATTATTGTTATTTGTATTTTTATTTTTAGAATGATTGCTAGAAGCAATAATGGAGACATTAGGCTTAGGGGGTGTAATAAGTTTAGAAGGTGGAATAGGCTGCCTATCAGAGCTCGTAGGGTGGCGTGTAGCAACGGGAGCCAGAAGGCAATCCACTTTTTCACCTAGTATCTTTACACGCTCCAGTAGGGGTAACATGTAAGATTTTAGGAGTTTCTCAAAAATATCAAAACACTCCTTATTAAACCCAGAAGCAACATCCTCAGATAAACTTGAATTATGGGGAGTAACTAAGGGGGCCTCAACCACGGGAAGCACCATAAAGTCGTTAATGGGATTATCTAAAAAGGGAGAGGAGATTTGTTGACTACTACCCTTTCTTTTAACACCACCCTTTTTTCTTTTTTTCCTAGGTGGGGGGCACACAGCCCTTTTAGTTTTAGTGAGCTTAGTACCGGAGTCACTAATAATATGTGACAAAATATTCTTACAAGGACCAACACTGACAAACGAGCGATTAGTAAGGGTTGAGTGCAGGTTGGGAGCCATAGACTGAGCCACAGTCTGAGCGACTGGAGTATTAAGATCTATAAGGCTAATAGAAGCGGAAGCAGAAGCAGAAGAAAGGCTATTTATGTGGGCCTCACTATTAGCAATGGAACGCGCAGGGGAGGTATTTGGAGCCCGAAATATACTAGGAATTTGATCCATACTAACCATATCCGATTCACTAGCCGTCTCCCCTTGAGCAGCCATTTCCTGCGTGTTATTTGAATCTGGTTGAGTGGACAGTGGGAATTTCTTAAGATGTTCAATAGATGCTCAGCGCGTCTCTCAGCTAAAATGAGCTCCTTATCTATCTCCTTGTGTGCCTTCTCGAAATATTTGTCAAGAGACCCAAGGATTGAAACACCCACACCAGAGGGGAGTAGGCTAGACATCTCAATGGCTGGACCGAAGGTAACGGTCTATTCCTGTATCCACAGTCTGACTACACCGAAGGGGTACGACAACAAAATACAGTAAATAAACAATAAGTGACAGAGACCTGGCCCAGCCCGGCCTCCTTCGGCCCCTGACGGCCACAGACGGTCCCGCCCTTGTCCCAGGCTTCTCCCAGGACGCTCCCGCGCTGCGGGATTAGCACTTGTCTTAAATACGTGGGCTGTAGGAGTGGAGGTGGGGCGTGGCTAGCAGGGAGAGCGGCCAGGTGACGGGAGGCGCGGGTTACCGGGGCTTCTGGGATACGAAGTCCGGTCCCAAACGCTCGCAGCCCTGCAAGCGCACACTTCGCCCACAGACACAAACCAAGGTTCCCTGGAGGCAGGAGAGGCGCAGCGGGACCCGCGGAGCGGGTACCGCAAGTTGTGGCAACAAACGGCTAGGAAAGCCCACAGCAGCAACCACCACGGTCAGTAGAATGTCCTGATGTAATCAACATCCAAGGTCCTTTTCAAGGTGGAGGCGGGGCGTGGCTAGCAGGGAGAGCGGCCAGGTGACGGGAGGTGCGGGTTACCGGGGCTTCTGGTATACGAAGTCCAGTCCCAAACGCTCGCAGCCCTGCAAGCGCACAGTTCGCCCACAGACACACACCAAGGTTCCCTGGAGGCAGGAGAGGCGCAGCGGGACCCGCGGAGCGAGGTACCGCAAGTTGTGGCAACAAACGGCAAGGAAAGCCCACAGCAGCAACCAACACGGTCAGTAGAATGTCCCGATGTAATCAACATCCAAGGTCCTTTTCAAGGTGGAGGCGGGGCGTGGCTAGCAGGGAGAGCGGCCAGGTGACGGGAGGCGCGGGTTACCGGGGCTTCTGGGATACGAAGTCCGGTCCCAAACGCTCGCAGCCCTGCAAGAGCACAGTTCGCCCACAGACACAAACCAAGGTTCCCTGGAGGCAGGAGAGGCGCAGCGGGACCCGCGGAGCGGGTACCGCAAATTGTGGCAACAAACAGCTAGGAAAGCCCACAGCAGCAACCAACACGGTCAGTAGAATGTCCCGATGTAATCAACATCCAAGGTCCTTTTCAAGGTGGAGGCGGGGCGTGGCTAGCAGGGAGAGTAATTTCTTTTGCAAAACAAGAGAAAAAAAGTAAAAAGGCCTTTTTTAGTACTCTCTGACTATGTATGTAGTAGTGAGTCCACCTATAGTGCTGCTAGTGGAATTCCTGAAACTCACAGTGTCACAGGCTTACAAAGACGGCGGAAAGATACATGCCAAAATGTTATACTGTGTTTGCTACTTGCTGGTGTTACTGAGTGTCAACCTTCCGTTGAATTATTTTGACTTTATGTTAAAGACTATTGGCTACAGTATTTTTGCTTCTTTGTTCATAGATGCTACTCCCAAAAAGCTCACCCATAAGGAGATGGCTGTCCGGGGCCCGTAAGCTGGAGGCTATTTGTGTCGAGTATCGGCGGTTGTGAGCTCGGGAGCATGAGGAGACTTCAACATCTACATCCTCCTCCACTGCCCCCGGGTCCACCAGCCAGAAGCCTCCAGCCAAACGGAGCCGTGGCCCGACAGCCTCCCGCCGCCGCCGCACAGCAGGAACAACATCAGCGCCCCCCCCCCCCAGATCCTGGATCGTTCGTGTGCGCCGACTACGCAAAAGAGTGGACTACCTGGAGCGGTTGGCCGAAAAACAACAGCGCCAGCTCCGGGACCTCCGCAAAGAGCAGCGGGACATTAAGCAACAGCTTGCAAAACTACGCCACTGGAGGAAGTGACTGTCCCTTGCCCCTTTTTTGAAGACTGTTGGGGGGGTGGGAATTGGGTGTTTGGGAAAGGGGACTTTTGGACTTTTGGACATTAGTTGGGGTTAGGTAGGGGGGTGAGTTGGGTTAATTTATTTCATTTTTTGACTACCTCAATATATTTCTTAATAATAATTTTTCATACCAAAACATAGTATACGCGTTCATATTATTTTGGGTGGGGGTGGGCGGTGGTTACTGGACGTTTGGTTTCTTCCAACTTACCAGCATGAATGAAACATCTAGTCCTGAATTGTACCAAAGTGCCAGTAACCGAGTTAGTGAATTCAGTAGCCCTGCTAGTACTTTACTAGTAGTACTGGCAATCTCTGCTCTCCTCCCAGTCCTAGCCCATTATTCTACCTCTCCAAAATGCTTATCTTACCTGTTTCGTGTTTGAGAATCGGGGTAGCTCCATGGCTGGCTGCATTGCAAATGGTGATTAAGGTTGGTTGTTGACTTGAATCCTCGACGGATGCAATATCATTGTTGTGCTGGTAGCAGTAGTGGTACACACTTGCAGTATCACCATATGAAAAAAAGAGGAAATTAAACATTGAGAGGCCTGAACCTAGCATTAGAAACAGTACAATAGATAGTACGGTACAGAACAGTGCCCTAAATTGTAGCCTAAGCAGTGCCAACGTAAGGTAAGCATTAAGCATTAGATTGTTCACGTCGTGTAGGAGGAGGATGTTCTTATTATCAATCCACGATGGCGCACATGAACTTCTGGTTGCTTTGACCTTATCCTCCCCAGCAAGTGTGTGGAATGTATTGTTGTTGTCAGTCAAACCTCAATGAAATACCACACAGCCCGGGGGAAGAGGGTTATGGTTTGAAAATTGGATGGGAATGGGGGTTTTTGGGAAAGTTTGGTAGAGAGGAAAAAAAACACAGCATGGACAGTCAAACAACAAATGAAGAGAAACAAATCTTTGGATTTGTAGATATTGATAAACCTTTAAATGGACATAAAGGAAGTGTGCTACTGCATGCCAGAAGTTGTTTAGTAAACGGATGGTTAGCTTACTGAAAAGTAGTACTACTACTTACTGCAACTTACTAGTAACTACGAAGGAACAAGTTGGCAGTACAGGGCTGCAGTCATTACGCAATTTCACTTGCCTCTCTGCCCTCAGAGAATAAACACTTAAAACATTAGATTAGTGTTAAACATAGCAAAGACGTATCAAATAGCCGGAGGGATGAATTTGAAGCAGAGATTAAACAAACGCACAGAGTCACACTCGTAGAAGTACGTTCAAGTTCACAAGAATATCATTTAAAAGATAAGGAGACTTTTGGATACTGTTACTGTTTTTTGTAGTTGTCCCGTTGAATTTGTGAAGTTGATGCATCCAGCCATTCCTCTTATTCGCGGTACTCCTTCATTCCATCGGATGCTCCGTCAATCAATCTTGGTGACCAGACACACTGACTGTCCACTGCCTGCCTGATGCGGATTTGCGGATCGCTAATTGTAAGCCTGAGTAGTACATCGATGGCACAGGGTAAAAGCCTGCCTGTAATTGATGATGGAAAAACACAACAGTAAGTGTTAAAGACACCTCGGAGAAAAAATATATAAGGCACGCTGTGTAGTGCAAAAATTATACTGTCACTTTCAGAGATGACAATCCCCAAAATCTAGAACACCCCACATTACCCTCCCAAAAACGTGCAGAATACTGCTGCTACCTCGCAGAGGTCTAATTTCAAATCGTGCCAAAACGCACTCAGCAAGTATGGCCAAAACCCCCTTTTCCACCGTGGATTTTCTTCAAACCACTTGCAATCAAAATTAGACATTCCAACAAGTGTTCCAAGACCCCACCCAGTCGTAAAAATCTAGAACCCCACCCAAACACATGCAATACAATACTGCTAACCCTAACGAGCCCTAAGTTAAGAATAGTGGCAAACGCTTTCTTTAACTAGGCCAAATCCCCCCTTTCCCACCATGGATTTTCTTCAAACCACTTGCCACCAAAATTAGACATTCCCACGAGTGCTCTAAGACCCCAGAACCCAGTTGCAAAAATCTAGAACACTCTCAAACACATGCAATACTGCTGCCAGTGCTAACCCTAACGAACCCTAAGTTAAAAAAAAGTGCCAAAACGCTTTTCAGCATGGATTTTCTCCAAACCACTTTTATCCGGTTTTAGACCTTCCCAGCAATGCCCCCAGACCCGGAAACAAGTAGAAGACCCCTAAACAGGCAAAAAGCAAAACTGGAAAAGCTCACACTTAGAAATATTTAGGCCTCATTCCAAAATCACTCCAAGCGCGCTGTGCAGCTAGGCCATAACTCCCGTTTTCCACCATGGATTTCCTGAAAAACAAATGCAATCAAAATTAGACTGTGCCAGCAGTGCTCCCAGACCCCAAAACCCACCCCCAAACACCAGGAACCCCCCCAAACAGGCCCCCGAAAACATGCAAGTGAGCAAAAAGGCAAAAAAACGATTTTCTCCAAAACACTTTTATCCGGTATTAGACCTTCCCAGCAATGCCCCCAGACCCGTCAACCCAGGCGGAAACAAGTAGAAGACCCCCAAACAGGCAAAAAGCAAATATACAAAAATGGGGACAGAAATTTTCAGGCAAATTTCCAAAATCACTCCGCGCGTGCTCTGCAGCTAGGCCCTAACTCCCCTTTGCCACCATGGATTTGCTTCAAACCTCTTGCAATCAAAAGTTTCCATACCCAGCAGTGCTCCCAGACCCCAAAACCCAGGTGGAAACAAGTAGAAGACCCCCAAACAGTCAAAAAGCAAAACCTTAAAAAGTGAGACTTGGCAAATTTCGGGCCATCCTGGAATTCAGTCCAAATGCGCTGTGCAGCTAGGCCCTAACTCCCCTTTTCCACCATGAATTTCCTGAAAAACAAATGCAATCAACATTAGACTGTGCCAGCAGTGCTCCCAGACCCCCGACCCGCACGGCAAATCTAGAACACCCCCAAATAAACCCAAAAACCTGCAATACTGGTATATTGAAAACATTGCAAATTGCGCTGTTCACAAAAAACAAACAGCAATTGGTTTCAACAGAGACAGACAGCCATTGCTGTCCACTGCATACCATCTTCTCATTATTCATTACCTGTTCTACTTTTTGTCCGCTTCTTCTTCGGAAAGTGAGGGCCCACAGGGAAGCCTCTCCTGTCAATTTCAGAAGTAAGTCTGTCAACAATCGGCAAGCATGTAGTCAGTCAGTAATTTCAGTCCCACTAGAGGGGACTCGTCTACGAAGACAAACTTTATTTATTCTCCATAATCCATCCATCTGCCTTGAGGGAAATGGATAGGGGGAGTCTGGAGGAGGAGGATCGAGGAGCATGATTGAGTTGTGAACTTGTGAACATCAGGAATGCAGACTGCGGCACCTTCAAATCAATAAGGAAAATAAGATGAAGACAGTGCTGATGATGGACTTGTTGTGATTAGGTGATTAGAGTTTTGTTGTGGTAAAAGTGCAAAACAAAGAAAGACACACAGGAATAAAAGTGAATAAGGACGAAAAAAAGGAAGTAATTTTCAGGCCTCGGTGTCAGGGAAGTAGAGCTCGTCCTCAAAGTCTATGAATTGAGACGGGAGTAGGTTAGGTGACAGAGAAGAACTTCCGTCGGCGTCACCTAAGTCGGTGTCCTCTTCTTCCTGCGTGCATTCACGTATTTTGTAATCGGGTGGTATGAAGTGCTGATTCATCTTGATTATTGTTAACCTCTCCACATTTTTGGGCGAGAGGCGGGTCCTTTTTGAAGTTACAATGGCACCAGCAGCACAGAAAACACGTTCAGAAGACACGCTTGCGAGTGGGCAAGACAAATAATTTAGAGCCAGGTTGGTGATCAGTCGCCATGCAGACCTTTTCCTATACCAATACACCAATGGGTTCTCATTAAGACAGACCTCTGTTGGATCATCCAGATAGGCCTGCACCACCGACTCAAGGTTCTCCAGGGTTGCTCCACTTTGCGTACAATCTGTGGCCTTTGCAGCAGTGGACCAAGCAAACCCTTGCTGAGTTAGCTAATCCGTTTCCGACAATATTTTTTTGGGCTTGGTGCAGGTGAGGATGATGACACGGTTGCTGGTGTCGTTAACGGCTGTGAGGGAAAGTGACTCCCTTCGGCCACGGATTCAGAAGTGGAACTTGACACCGGATGACCTGCTGATTCAGTTGTACTTGTGCCGTCTCCTTCCAATTTCTGCCGCTCTTTTTCGAACCGAGTGGCTGACACAGCGAGCCAATGTTTGTACTTTGAAACATCTGCTTCTTCAAAAGGAATGAATGCTTTGCTGGCCACTGCCTTTTTGTACCATGGATCCAGAATAGTGGCGCAAATGTAATGTTGTTCTGTATGTATGTTTTTAAGCCTTTCATTGTGAAGTAGGCGCCTTAATAACTTCTCCGGCAAACCATATGCTTCTCGCTTTTCAGCATGATCTCTGAACGTTGAATACACGTCCTTCAGTTGGTGCTCTAGCATGACCAATTTTGGGATAGCTTTGCCCAAAGAACAGTCCTCCCTGCTGACTACACGCGTGAAGATCTCAAAAGGACGAAGCATGTTTTTCAGGCTTGCAATTAGCTTCCATTCCTCCAACTCTAGCCTCATGTCTTTCTGAGTAGAACCCAGTTTATAGACAGACTCATTTATTACCCCCCAGTGCTCAGACAGACGCTCAAGCATGTAAAAGGTTGAGTTCCAACGTGTTGCCACCTCTTGGCTTAGTCCTTTGACTGGCAGTTTACGTTAATGTTGAATGCTCCTCAGTTGGTTCCGGGCCCTAAAAGAATGGCTGAAATGTGTGCAGATTCTTCGGCAGACGGTCAGTAATTTGATGACTGTGTCTTCTTTTTTCTAGAATTCTTACACCACGATGCTAATACTGTGCGCCAAACACGGCACTCTGAAATATTTACCATCACTCATGGCCCTAACTATATTACTGCCATTATCTGTGGAAACATAACCAACTATGCGATTTCTTGGTTGCAGACATTCGTTGACCTTCCTGTTAAACTCCTCCAAAAGGTTAGCTGCAGTGTGAGATTTCTCCATGGCAAACATGCCTACTGTTGCATGTTTGCGAGTAGCTTGAAAAACGTTCTCCGTGTCAACACCTGCTTGTTTTAATTGTTGTGCGACCCCTGCAAAAGATACCCAGTGTGCAGTGATGCACATGTAATTAAGGGCTTGGCAACTGGTCCACATGTCTGTTGTCATGTGGATAGTGTGAATAGCACTCTTCAGAATAGCTGCGACAATCACCTCCAGCACATCTTGATGTAGTGCTGGAACAGCAACCCTGGCAAAATAGGACCGGCTAGGAACCTTCCATTTAGGGCAGACTGTTGCCACAAATTCAAGAAAACCCACCCCTTCCACGAAAGAGAAAGGGAGAAGGTCCAGCGCTAGCATTTTTGCCAGCTTTGCGTTATACAGACGTACCTTTGGGTGGTTGCGTTCAAACATGCTGCTAATGGTGGGCTGGACCATTTTACGTGATGATGATGATGCAGACTTCACACCAGTTAGGCTCATTGATTTAGTTTTTTGCATTGGTGTCTGTCCCAGACTCTTAGTGTGCCTCATACATGTTGCAGGGATAGAGGGTGCGGGCGCTACCACTGCAGTGCTGCTGCAAGGGTTACTGGGTGTACCAGAAAAAATGTTGGTCGGTTCTTGACTTCAGCCCTGCACAATCAGCCCCTCGTCAGCATCAGATGCAGTGTGAATTGATACATTTGGATCAGTTCTACTTTGGACTTCCTCGATCTTACTTAGGTGCGAAAACCACTGGATAGGGTGGTGTTTTTTTAGATGACCTCTCTGGCCTCCGGTACCATAGTTGGTACCAAGCTTACCCCGACTAACTGATACTTTACAAATCGAACAAACGACCATGTTTTCCGCCTTTTTGCTAACAGTAAAGAAGTCCCAAACTGGGGACTGGAGATGTCTACTGGTGGTGGAGGTGCTACTTTGACTTTCAATGGCAGATGAAGTGGAGGATGGGCGTGGCTGAATTTGTTTCTGTTGTTCACTTACAGCAACACTACTTGGAGGTAATGGAGGTTGAGTTGGATGGAGGTCCCTGCCGGCCCTTCTGATGAGAAAATATGGAAGCTGTAGGTCGTTTTGATGTTGTAGTTAACTGCGTCGGTGGTGGTACCAGTGCCACGCCGCCCACATTCCGCTCAGCAGCCATTCGGGCTAGGGTGAACATTTTTGTCTGCTGCATGCCCGCTAGGGCTGTAGTGACGTCTGTGATGACTGGGTCACCACTTCTTGTTCGTCGTCATCACCTATAAGTCGAAGCCTTGCGGGAACCTTCCTTTTAGGCTTAGCTACCTTTGTCGGCTCATGGCGTGCCTCACTCTCAGACTGCATTTGTCGGTTCCAATCAGGATCAAGGTCATCAGAATGAAGGGGGCTTGTAGTAGTAGTAGCCCTCCTTGACCTTTTTCTTGCTGGGGATCTAGAAGACAATGGATCAACATCAGGAGGAGTGGCTTCCTCGGATGATACCTCGGCTTCAATATCAATTTCCTGATGTGTCTTACTTCTGGAGGAACCAGCATTGTAGGCAGTTGTGCCGCTCCATGAACCTCTAGTTGCACCACTCCATGCACCTCTCCTTGCGCCTCTGCTTGCGCCTCTCCTTGAGCCTCTCCTTGCGCCTCTCTTTGCCCATGAACTTGCGCTTCTACTAGTTGCACCTGTGGTTGTCGTTGCGGCTGTGGGTGTTGAACACTCGTCAGCTGAGTTACACCCGGCAATGATTGGATGGTACTTTCTTGTGATGAGCCAACATCACTGGACGATGGTGATTGAACAACCAAAGTGGCTGCCGCAGCAGCACTCATGGTCTTGGACCTAACTTGGCATGGTGGCACTGAGCACAATGAAGCGGAGGTGCTGCTTCCAGCTTGGTCCCCGGTGGACACCGCTGCTGCTGCAGGCCTAGTTTGTTTCCCAAAAAAGGTGTCGGTGGGCACACCAGTCTCCTTGGTAGGAGGTGCCACTTGCTTCTTCTGCTCCTTCTTACTGGCAGTGGCATTGGCAACTTTTTTGCTGAGGCGCTACGGCCACCTTTCTTTGGGCCCATCTTCTTCAGATGTCAGAAAAGCAGGCTGCAGTTGCACGAGTTTCAGAGTTGTCTTGTCTGTGGCCACACGTGACGTCACATGACGTTGTGCTGCACACACCGCTGCAGGACTTCTTTCTGGCACTGGTGGTTCTCTTGAGCACCTAAAAGCAATGGAAGCCAGAGGAACATCAGTTAAACACTCCAAAAAGTCGGAAACACACACAAAAATCACCATAATCCAATGCCAGCCATGCCTTCAATGATGTTGAAATTCAAGACACCCCACAGAAAGACTTGGCCCATGCACCACTCACCCTTGACCCCCAGCTACATGGCCAGGCCCTGCCTGGACCAGGCCTCAAAATGGCCCCCACCCACATAGCCAGGCCCCAACAACACCCCAAAAAGTCGAAAAACACACAAAAATCACCACAATCCAATGCCATCCATGCCCTCAATGGTGTTAAATTCAAGAGGCCCCACACAAAACCTTGCTACATGCACCACTCACTACCCCTGGGCATAATGGGTGAAAGCAGGGCAGGCTGGGTGCAGGTCTATGGCTCAGAGCACACTGCCTGGCTTCAAATGGCCCCTTGTCCCCCACCACATGGCCAGGCCCTGCCTGGACCAGGCCTCAAAATGGTCCCCACCCACATGGCTAGGCCCCAACACCACCCCAAAAAGTCGAAAAACACACAAAAATCACCACAATACAATGCCATCCATGCCCTCAATGATATTTAAATTCAAGACACCCCACAGAAAGACTTGGCCCATGCACCACTCACTACCACTGGGCCTAATGGAAGAAAGCAAGGCAAACTGGGTGCAGGCCTGAGCACACTGCCTGGCTTCAAAATGGGCCCTTGATCCCCAGCTACATGGCCATGCCCTGCCTGGACCAGGCCTCAAAATGGCCCCCACCCACATGGCTAGGCCCCAACATCACCCCAACAAGTTAAAAAACACACATAAATCACCACAATCCAATGCCATCTATGCCCTCAATGATGTTTAAATTGAAGACACCCCAAAGAAAAACTAGGTCCATGGACCACTGAGTACCCCTGGGCATATTGGTTGAAAGCAAGGCAAACTGGGTGCAGGCCTGAGCACACTGCCTGGCTTCAAAATGGCCCCTTGACCCCCACCACATGGCCAGGCCCTGCCTGTACCAGGCCTCAAAATGGCCCCCACCCACATGGCCAGGCCCCAACACCACCCCAAAAAGTCGAAAATACACATAAATCACCACAATCCAATACCATCCATGCCCTCAATGATGTTTAAATTCAAGACACCCCACAGAAAGACTTGGCCCACGCACCACTCACTACCACTGGGCCTGCTGGCTAGTGTGGCTTTCCAGGCACCCCAAAATAAAAAATAAAAATCCACATATAGTGAGCTAAAATTCATAACATAAATAAGATTTAAGTTCAACAAAACTTACAGAAACAGTTGTATCATGCACCCATGACTAACCCTGGGCCTACTGGATACTGTGGCTACCCACAATATATTTTTTTTAAGTTGGGAAAAAGTTTTAAAATTTTAGTTGCAGCAACTGCAATGCCCCAAACAAACAACACTAACTTACTTGTAAAATCTCAAATCCAAAGGTGAAGTCCAAAAAGTCCTCAAATACAAATATCCAGCAGCAGCCACAAAAAGTAATCCTTCCAGCTCCAGATCCAAATGAAAAGTGACCAGGAGATGGACAAAGCACTGGGAGGAGCCTGCTGGACAGGAACAGGAAGTTGGAGACTCTGGGGCACTTCCTTCCTCCCACCCCCCCCCCCCCAAAATGGACTCCTTCCACAAAAAAGTGCAGCAAATCTCAATCTGAGGAGTTATTCTGATCAAAATCATGATTTTCAGAAGGTTTATGCTGCTTGCGGTGGATTTCTTGTGCAGAATTGCAATTTTTGCAATTTCGGGAAAGCGAGCTGTTCAAATCTCCCGCCAGATGTCAGCTGCTCGCCGCATCTACGTGTTCGGCATTGTTTACTTCCGCAATGCGTGATTGCGGGCCCTTATGACGTACTCGCGTTGTCAAACTCTCGCTGTGCAAGATGGCAAACCGCGATGACGCAATTGCGGTCGAAAAACTCACGCGCGATCACGCAGCAAGATCCAAAATGGCGCAGCACACGCAAACCGGGAGAAAACAACTCGGCGGACTCAGAATCACGGTAAGTCAACGTCGCGCGCGCGATATTGTATTTTTTAAGCGCGACCAAGCAAAATAATTCGCAACTTGCGAATTTGCGAATTTTTGGGCAAATGCGCGCGATTCGCAGACCGCAAAATTGTTAAAAATCTACAAATTCGCCCGCGAAATGGATTTTACGCCCACGTTGGTGAGCTCTGTATCACTGGCCTCCGGTGCAGCTGTGGTGCTACTCTCGCCACCACTGGTTTCCGGCTCCCGTTCCTCCATGTCCATTGGCGATTCTGCATGAGAGACAGATGCAGGGTTGTGTTAGTGTCATCATCAGGACAAAGCAATCCAATCAATGCAGTAGAGGAGATGCCCAAATCAACATGGTGCCCACCACACCCTGCAATCACATTGCAGCAACACACCACATAGACTACAACAGTGTCTGTAACCCTGAATATCTGCTATGACTGAGACATGATGAGGCCACTCAGCACAACACCCTGCCCGTGGATGAAGTGTACAAGACGCACAACTTGGCCTGCCCACACCTAGGGACATGATGTGGAGACAACATTTATTGCCACTGACAGACCAGGAGGGGACAATACACACACCTATTAGGACATGACAGTCCACAATGCCAAGTAGGCCATACCAAGCAACATGTGGTACTCTGGGGCACCTTATTGTCAGATGTGTGGGCCTCACCATTCATGTTGCATGCAAAGTAGGCATACATGAAGTCACACTCAGATAGTAGACACTGCTGTTCACGCCCTAAAAGATTTCCGGCACTATCCCAATGCTGAATGACCATGTAGATCCTAACACATCTGGCTATGAGAAAGCACAGCAGGGAGGATCAACTTTGTGAGGCCAGTTTGGCCCAATGCCTGACACTGGCACACATCCCAGCAGCCACTCACATGACACAGCACAGCACCACCACACGAACATCACATGGGCCACCACTGCCACAGGCCCTGTTCACATGCATCCGCTCCCAGCCAAAGTCACCCTCCCCAAATACACCCCCTGCCTTGCTGGTGATGCTCCCTAAGACGTGCCTCCAGCTCCGGATGAGTCACTGCCAATATGCGGTCCATCAGTAGAGTTATGTTGCGTCGTGTCAAACTCCCAGTGCGCGGTAGCAGCCCCAATGTCATCTCTGCCACGTTCTTTGCCAGCTGGCTGATGTTGTCCCACCTCTTGTGGCAGTGGGTGCGACGTTGGTTGGATACCACCAGGACTCACACCTTTGCTGCAATGCCCCTCCACACGGCCTTACGCTGGTGTACCTTGAGCTGCAGGTACGGGAGAAAAGAAGGGTAAATGACCAGTGACACAGTGCCATGTACCAACATCTATCAGTACAGTAGCAAGGCATAGACTGATGACCAATTGTAATCTCCCTCCATCCCAAATTGGGGGATACCTCACAAGGGCACTCTGCATGGGCCAAACAGATGTGATTGCATGCATACATGAGGGCGTAGAGGGTCCCTGATAATCTCACACACATGCAGGATGACTGCACTGAACCCCCTCAGTGGCTTGCAGACATCACCAGTCCCATGCATGTCTGCCCACTACATACATCACATATCTACCTGTATCTGTGTCTAGAAGCACTGTGTGCATGACTAGGCAGCATTCAATGAGCATGTCCTGTGAACATATGTGTTTGTAATTTGTATGGCCTCGGGGTACATGGACTCACCAACAAAATAGCCATCTACAGAAGTGTGTTCGTGTGCAATTATACAGGGCTGAGATGGTGCATATCTTCATTTCAGTGTGAATGAACAGGAGCAAGGACCATATAAGTTTGGTGATGTGTTCTCGTTTGGGTGGGCGGCACTGGGCCTAGTCTCTGGGTTCACACTGAGTCGGACTTCAGGGACACACAGAAACAATCACCCGAGAAATTACTGTCCTGGCACCTACATGTCCAACATTCTGTGTCTCTGTATGGCTGACAATGTAACACACTCCACTCACACAGACAACTTCAGGCAGGGAAATCAGTGACATTGGGACACACACACTCCCTCGCCCTGGAGACAGCTTCTTTGTCAGTGTATGACACAACCCCACACCCTCAGGCATATACTGCAGCAGCACAACTACATGTCTGACACCCCCGCCCTACAGCCCCCTTCATGATGACTTACCACTACATTGGGGCCACCATACAGCCTTGGGGACTGTGCCAGCACCTCGTCCACAAGGACCTCCAGCTCCTCGCTTGTGAATGGACTGACACAGATCTTTTCTGTTCTTGCTATCCCTGTGGACATGGAACACCTGTGGTTGAAGTGAGTGGTGAGGGGTCCCAGGCAGCAGGCACTTGAGGCAGCAGCAGGAGGGAGTCCCAGGCAGCAGGCACTTGAGGAAGCAGTAGAAGAGGGTTCCAGGCAGCAGGCACTTGAGGCAGCAGCAGGAGAGGGTCCCAGGCAGCAGGCACATGAGGCAGCAGTAGGAGAGGGTTCCAGGCAGTGGGCACTTGAGGCAGCAGCAGGAGAGGGTCCCAGGCAGCAGGCACTTGAGGCAGCAGCAGGAGAGGGTCCCAGGCAGCAGGCGCACGAGGCAGCAGTAGGAGAGGGTCGCAGGCACATGAGGCAGCAGTAGGAGAGGGTCCCAGGCAGCAGGCACTTGAAGCAGCAGCAGGAGAGGATCCCAGGCAGCAGGCACTTGAGGCAGCAGCAGGAGAGGGTCCCAGGCAGCAGGCTCTGTGAGCAGTGGAAATGTGAGGCTCACTCACACAGATTTATAGCCCCCTGGGGTCGTTTGTAAGGTGCAAAACTGCAACAGTTGGTTGTCCAGGTCTGCCTCATTCAAAAGCATCCAATGACCGCCTCCGCGGTGGTGGAGCACACCTTCCACGATTTTCAAAACTGCATCATGCCACCGCAATCTTCGCTCCCATTGGCTCTAGGCAATGCCCCTTGGCGGTGTCACACCGCCTTGGCCAGGCGGTAACTACCGCGTTTTGGGTGGCGGAGCATGCCCACCACCATCTACCCATGTCTCCATGCCAATGGCTACCGCACTTGTGAAGTGGGTGGTGCTGGTGTCACACTGCCGTGGCCTGGCGGTAACTAACACGATTTGGGTGGCGGAGCAAGCCCACCACCATCTACCTATGTCTCCATGCCAATGACTACCGCACTTGTGTAGGGGGTGGTGCTGGTGTCACACCGCCATGACCAGGTGGTAACTATCGCGATTTGGGTGGCAGAGCATGCCCACTGCCTTCTATCCATGTCTCCATGCCAATGGCTACAGCACTTGTGAAAAGGGTGGTACTGGTGTCACACCGTCGTGGCTTGGCAGAAACTACCGCGATTTGGGGCACATGCAATGGCAATGTCCATCGTGAACACTGCATCAGTACACAGCAGCAACATGGTTAAGGGCACATCATTGTGCACACAGTGCCATTATTCCATATAATCCACAGGTGGACGCACGTTATGTGTGATGCACATTGGTCTGTGGTCCCTGCCATGTCACTTAAGCATTTGATTTTTGATGATCCTTGACAGTGTTAAGCTGGTGTCAATAATGTGTAACCAATCAATGTGTTGTGGGTCAGTGCTGACCTTGGCAAGGCTTGTCTCATTGTATGGTGTTGCTTCTAACTTGTGCTTTCGTATCAGCTCATGCACACAAGTGACAGTTTTCCAGCTACTGTGATCATTGGGTTGTAGATGTGTGTCAAGTTCACATGATGCATTGAGGTGTGACAGGTCCAGCAGATGGGTATGAGACAGTCATGGTCATTTTACACACATTGGTGGATGATGTGGAACGAGGCATGCACATGTGAAATGTGGGGTTCAGTATGTGTGCAATTACATTGACCTACGTGTTGTTTGCGGCACTTGTGTATTGTAAATGGAGAGGTGTGCCCTCTGTGTGTCTCAAATGTCCACCCATGTAACCTGGTGTGCCACGCATCTCTCATAGCCGTCTTTGTTTTTCTGTGACATCCTTAACGGGATGTGCTGTGGCCATCTCATGATGGTTGTCATTGACATGTGTTCATTTACATCTCAAGTAGGAGGAGGCCTAATCTCATACATCACCTGACACTGCTGGAGGACATGGAGGATGTTGCGATCATTCGCACATTCCGCCTCGACAGACCGACACTAAAGACCCTTTGTGATCTGTTGGAGCCCCACCTGCAACCTCGTCGCCACTAGCCAACAGCATTCACACCCACATACAAATTGATGGCAGCCCTCCACTTTTTTGCAACTGGTTCCTTCCAGGAGACTGCGGCCAGCACTGCAGGGATGCCACAACCCATGTTCACCCTGGTGCTGAGGGATGTTCTTGCAGCCATGATGATATTAAGGACCGATACATACATTAACCCAGGGGAGCAGAATTGGCCAGTGTGAAGGGTGACTTCTATCCCCTTGGGCATATCCCCCATGTTGTTGGTGCCATCGATTGCACCCATGTCGGTCTGGTGCCACCACAGGCGAGTGAACACATTTTTTGAAATCGTAAATATTATCATTCGATCAATGTGCAGGTGGTGTGCCTTGCGGACATGACCATTTCACATGTGTGTGCAAGATTCCCCGGCTCAGCCCATGACTCGTACATCCTGAGGAACAGCATGGTGCCCCGGATGATGGCAAATCTGCTTCCCGAGCTTGCTTGGGTTGTGGGTGAGTATGCCTAATGATATGGCGTGCTGTGTGTGTGACCTGCTGCCCTCTGCCTGTGCAACATTGCAATGTGTGTTTGTCATTCACAGGTGACTCTGCATATCCCAGCCGTCCATGGCTGCTGAACCCACTACGGAATCCTAGGACCCCGGCTGACGTCACGTACAATGAGGCCATGGCAGGACCCGACGTGTCATTGAGCGGACTTTTGGCCTGTTCAAGTCA
Organism: Lissotriton helveticus; assembly: GCF_964261635.1. Taxonomy (NCBI): domain Eukaryota; kingdom Metazoa; phylum Chordata; class Amphibia; order Caudata; family Salamandridae; genus Lissotriton; species Lissotriton helveticus. The sequence continues at coordinate 1,373,427,841 of NC_136069.1, read as the reverse complement.
AGATTCCGCTGCCTTGACAGGAATGGAGGTGCACTGTCATACTCACCTGGGAAGGTCAGCAAGTCAGCAAGATCATTGTGGCATGCTGTATGCTCCACAACATGACCATTCACAAGTGGATTCCCCTGCTCCTGGATGATGGTGAGGAACCAAGGCCCCTGCCTGTTCAGGGCCCTGAATCCAGTGATGAGGACAGTCGAGAGGAGAAAGGAGTTGACATGCGTCAACAGCTCATCACCTGCTACTTCACTTGAAGGTGGGTGACGAGGTACGACTTGTACAATGTCTTGTTTGATTGCTGTTGTTGTGAAGGGCTATGTGCGGATGGTACAGACAGGCACATGTTGAGTCACCTGTGTGTGGAAATCTGGCAGTGACATTTCACATATGAACGTATACAGAACTCTGTTTGTTGACACTTTGTTGCACATTGTGTTGTCTGCCTGTAGACCTATGTGGATGTTTGGGGTAGTGTTATGTCTGTAATGCCACACTAACGCCAGTGACTGTTGTTCTGTTGTGTCTCCCTAGATGCCTCAAAATTATCCAGGCCTACATACTGTATATCTTTTGGATACATCATGGACATTTTCAACACTGTAAATATTGGACTAAAGACAAAGCTGCACCAATTGAAGTGTGTAAGGTATTTTATTTACAAAGTTGACATGTGAGGGGTGTGGGCATATTTACATGAAGGTGGTGATGGAGCAGTGAGTTGACAGTCATAGTAAATGAGATGCAAGAGTAGACACCACATGGATATGATGACCCAGCTCAACAGACAGGTGACATTCACAAGGCAGTGTGGGAAAGGACAGTCCAAAAAGTCAATGCAGTGGGGAAGAGGGTTGCCATCAGGACTGGCTCCCTGACTGGTGTGTGGCTGGCGCTTTGCCTCCACAGACTCCTCCCAGGCTCTTCTTTGGACGCCCCCGTGATCGCTTTGGCGGGGGGGCCTGCTGCATGGCCAGCGGCATCTGAGAACTCACCTCTCCCTGTGGCTGCAGGGGAGGATGGTGCACTGTCATCCTGCAGCACAACAGGGGGGGGCAGAGGTGTTGTTTGGACGTAGGCTGTCCCTCAGTAACGCCACTTGCTGGGCCATGAGGTCCACCATTTGTCCAATGCGTGTGTCGATGGACCTCATCAGCAGGATGAGCTCATGTAATAGTGCGTTAGACCGGCCACTTTGTCCCTGAACCTGTTCATATGCCCCGATGACTCTGGTGAAGTGGTTCAGGGATGGTGTGCCAACCTCCTGAGGTCTGGGGGTGACCCTGGCCCTCCCACCTGCCCTGCTGCCACGGACCTGTTGCCTCGCCACTGTGGATCCCCGCACACTCTCCCTGCCCTCCACAGTTGTTGGTTTGGCCTGGCCATCCCCTGGGACAGGGAGGGTGATGCAGGTCGTACTGGTGGTGGTGGTGGAGGTGGCAGCGGTGGAGGCACAGGCTGTGACTACAGGGGTCTGCTGTGCTTTTGTTGTTGCAGCCGGCGTGGTGGTGGGGAGGATGTGGGCCTGGGACCTGTTGGTCCCTGCACAATAGATGGACCGTCCTGGAGCTCATCGTCCAAACTATCCTGGGAGTCAACATCCGAGAGTCCATGTACCGGGGATGGAGACTGGCTCTGCTGGTCGTTGTTGTCCTCAGCAGTGAGTTCTTCACCACCTGTGGATTAGATGGGGAATGGTCAGTGTTGGGCACTGTGCAAGTATTCTGTTATCTGCGTGTCATCCACCGTATGTACACTACCCAATTGAGAGATCTTAACTATTAAAATTAAGTGCAATACTGGGCGTCATTACATTGTGCAGAGGTACATCAATTACTCGTACATGTCAGGTATTGATGCATTGCATGTAATTGCTGCTGTGTGTAGTGATGCAGGTCTCCCACCAACAAACAGCCAGCACAGTGAAGATGGCTACCTACCTGTAAGTTTGTTTGGTGAACAATGCAATGGCTGACACATGCTCCTGGGTGGGGGAATGCTCCATGCTGCTGGGGTGTGGGACAGGGGGCATGGTGGGAGTCGTGGTACAGGCCTCCCACCCCCAAACAAGCCTCCCAAGCAAGATGGCTACCTACCTGTTAGGTGAGGGTGAACAATGCAATGGCTGACACATGGTCCTGGGTGGGGGAGGGCTCTATCCTGCTCAGCTGTGGGACAGGGGGCATGGTGGGAGTCGTGGTACAGGCCTGCCACCCCCAAACAGCCAGAACAGGGTAGATGGCTACCTACCTGTAAGTTTGTTTGGTGTACTGCAACGGCTTCAAAGTGCTTCTGGGTGGTATGGGGTGAGGGCTCCATGCTGCTGGGGTGTGGGACAGGGGGCATGGTGGGAGTCATGGTACAGGCCTCCCACCACCAAACAAGCCTCCCAAGCAAGATGGCTACCTACCTGTTAGGTGAGGGTGAAGAATGCAAGGGTTGACACATGCTCCTGGATAGGGGAGTGCTCCATGCTGCTGGGGTGTGGGACAGGGGGCATCATGGGAATCATGGTACAGGCCTCCCACCCCCAAACAAGCCTCCCAAGCAAGATGGCTAGCTACCTGTTAGCAGAGGGTGGACAATGCAATGGTGTTTGGGTTGTGCAAGGAAGTACTTATCAGTGTGTTGGTGGCCATTTGTTTGTACTTACCAGCCTCCATTCCCCGGATACTCCTGTGAGACTCTCCGGATGCAGTATGGCAAGCACCTTCTCCTCCCATGGTGTGAATGTTTTCTGTGGGATGGGAGGTGCCAATACCAGTCTAGTTAGCCAGCTCCCAGTTCTTGCTCCTCTCTTTGACAACCCTCTTGAGATCATGCCACCGCTTCATGATCTCCTTCTTGGATCTCAGGGTGGTTCCTACTGCATTGACCCCTTGTACTATCCTTTCCCACATTTGAGACCTTGAGGCTAATGGTGTCTGTTTGGACCAGGCTACCAAACAGTTGTGGTTCCACTCTGACTACCTCATTTACCATGACTATCAACTCACTCTCTGTGAATTTGGGCATTTTCTGTGTTGCCTTGGTGCATGGTATTTGAAGTGTTTGTGGGTGCAGGGGTGTGTGTGGTGTTGATATGTGAGGTGTGTTGTGTGCTGGGGGATTGTTGCTGCTGGTGTGATGGTGGTAGTGATAGTGGTGGTTGTGGTATGTGTGCTTTGTCCTTTTGCCTCTCCTGTCAGATCTGGTGTATGCCCTTCTCTTCTGGAGTGTTGCAAAGGATTGTGGTCAGTGAAGGGGCTGGTTTTATACTCAGCTTTGTGGGTGTGTCCAAATGGGATTTTGCTGTCAGGTGTGTTGTGGGTGTCGTCCTGGGAATTGTATGTTTTTTTTGGCATTTTTTTTTTCATTGGTATGTGTTTTGTGTATTTGGAGGGCATGGCTACTTTGATTTGTGCAAAGTGTGGCATTGTTGCAGTGTTTTAGCATTGTCTGCCATGTTTTTCATGTATTGTCCGCTGCAGTGGCTATGCTGTAGCTCTTACGCTGTCTCTTCCATTCACTCCTGTGTGCGACCGCAGCGGTCGGAAACAGTGGATCGTACCGCGGGACCATCGGGGAAATACTAATTTCCTGTGCGATGTCTCCGCTTTGCTTGCGGCGGGTTGTAGCTTTTCCGCAGCGTTTCCAACTGCCACGGTCGTTTTTGGATGTCACTGCCCGCGCCGCGCAGTTTTGGTTTGCCCGTTACTGCCACGGTCGGTCTTTTTTGGCGGTGGTTCCTAATTTGACCGCCGGTTTATCCGCTAGCCCGGTGGGTGGTTGTTTACTGCCTCCATGGCGGTCGGGGTGGTTTTCCGCCCTCTATCCTAATGGGGCCCATAGTTTGGTCTTAAGAAAAATTTTAAGCACTTGCAATTCCCAGCACAACAACAAGAGTAAAGCCAAAATTCCAGAGATGATTCACCATGATATCTGTAAGAATAATTTTTTGATTTTAAATTGGCTACCTTTTAGTCTGATTGACTCAATGAGAGTCTAGGCCATGACTTTCAGTATTTAAAACAGCTCTTTGTCTCTGTTTCATTAGTTGTGATGTGCGAGACTGGAGCCAAATAAATACGGTGGCTGTCCCACATATTAAATGCTTTCGCTTTTACCTTAACAGGTACGTGAGGTTACACATGAAATATGAGGTGCTCTGAGTAAATCAAATTAGAATATTTGTATATATTGATATAAGTGGTGGTACTTTCTGTTTATATCTCTGATAGGTCGGTTCATTGAACACCAGCAACAGGGTAAATCATAATGCTGACTTGTTGCTTTTTAATTTAAAGTTTGATTACTAGTCTCCATGTAAAGGCTAGAGGTATGTCAATTACTTCTTGGGATAAATGTAAGGTATCTGTGCCAGCCTGAATTTTTGTAAATGTTTTATATATATATATATATATATATATATATATATATATATATATATATATATATATATATATATATATATATATATATATATATATATATATATATTTATTACCTACTGGCGTTCGCCAGTAGGTATATATAGTTAGGATTTTTTCTCTATGGGATTTTTGAAAATTCTATGTCTAATAACTTTGGCGTTTGTGGACGGAATTGGCTGAAATTTTCAGGAAAATGGAACATTTTGTTTCTGAGCAGCCCCTGGAAATTTGGGGGGGGGGTTCGTCAAGGGGGGGCCGAGAAAAAAGGGGGGTCCCAAAACGTGTTTTTAACATTGAGTTTTCCATAGGGCGGTTGGCCTCACTTTTAGCCCGAACGGCTGAATGGATTTCCACGAAACTTTGCAAAATTGTAGGGACTGGTAGTCCGATGTGCCTTTGCTAGGTCTCAATATATGTGCTTCAGTGGATTTTGAGAAATTAACGTTTAAGAAAAGATATATATCTGTAAGCGCGCTCCAGGCAGCGCTCCGGTTCGCGGACTTGACGCGTAACGGAACTTCGCGTAGCGAAGCTGATTGGCTCTCCGGTGTCTGTCAACATTCTAAACAGTCCGGAGCGGCCGCCATCTTGTCTCTCGGTAGGATTGAGAGACAAGAGGAGGCCAAAACAAAGGGGGAAATGACCATAAGGGGGCATAGTAGATCCTCCCTGACCCCCTAGGTTTGATGTGGAGGCTTTAAAAGGGCCCCGCGGGGCAAAAAAAATAATAATAATTTTTTGTTTTTTTGCGTGGGTAGCGCCCGGTTCGCGAACCGGGAAGCGTTCTGGGCAGCGTACTATAAGGAAAAAAGAATGATAGACTTTTCAAATACTTTATGTTAATTGATTGTTGGTTTTGTTGATTATTTTTTTTTTTTTTTTTTTTTTAAGCAATTATTTATTATTGTAATTGTGTTTCAAAATTTAATAACATTTCTAACATTTCAATAGTTTATGAATTACATATAAAAATGATTAAAGACTCAAACAATTTTTTAATATTACATATAATTTTATTTTTCGGATTGTTTTTCAAAATTTAATAGAACGTCTAACATTTGACTGTCCGATATGTCCTCTTGTTGAGTGAACATAACTTCCCACATTTGACCGTCATCATAATGAAGTAAATGATCCACAAATTCTACACATTGTAGTAGTTCATGGTCTCGTGATTCATCCATGAATTCTAAGTCAATGGGATCAATGATTTCCTCATTGTTGATGTCTAGGACAATTTCAAAGGAAACGTTCTGTTCTCCTTCCATTTTCTTGCTGTAATATGCATAAAAAATAAATATATTAGTAGAGATAGGGCACTGTTGGGTTTAAGTTCAGATGGGTACTTTTTTCTGGCGTGAAGTAGGACTATTAAAAAGTGCTTGTGAAAAAGCCTAAGTAAATTCATAATTATACCACAGAAACCTAAATCAATCCATAATTATAATAAAGAAGCCTTTCTCAATGTCTAACTCTTACAGAGGGATAGTATATAACTATCTGAAAATGTTTTCAAATTTATAAAATAATATCTCACCTTCTAAAAACAAGTTTAAGTTGTGAGTGAAAATGATCTTGCAATGTAGTTCAGGAAGTAGTAGTCAAAATGGCTGTGTTTCTCTCTCTTCCTTTATATATATTCAGGTACATAACCAATCAAATGTCAGGTAAAAAAAGTAGAAAATGAAAGTAACATTTTAATTGGTTGTCAATTCCAACACTTCAGATGTGTTTTGTGAAGTAATTTACCTCAGGGTATTTAGAGAGGTCTACAGGCTAAATGGCTAAATGGAATTTCAATCAAATTTGTGAAAATGGTAGGGATTGGTATGTAGTATGAGCTAATCTATATTTGGTGAAATTGTCTCCAGTCGCTTTTCTGTAAACTACTTTCCCACCTTTTTTGATGGTGCGCTTCCCAGGGAGCGACCCGGTACGCGAACTGGCGAGCGCCCCGGTACGCGAACCTGAAGCGTTACGGGAGTCCACCATTTTGTGTTTCGGTCGAATTAAGATACAAGATGGAGGGCAAATAATGTTCAGAATGGGTAGAAGGGGGCACGGTAGACGTATCCTGACCCCCTAGGTTTTCTGAGGGTGGCTGAGGAGGCCCATATGTGCGAAAAAAAACATTTTTTTAAAAAAATTCGCGAGGTTAGCTTCCGGTTCGCGTACCGGGTAGCGCCCCAGGGAGCGTACTTTGTTGAAAATTAGTGAAAAAAGTTAGAGTAAAATAATAATTGTGAGTGATCAGATGTAGGGTAGCTCTGAGAAGAGCTTTTGGGTTTATGGTACATTTAGGTACTTATAAGTAGGTACCAATGCACAGTCTTAAATTCAGAGTGAAAATTCTGTTGCCCTCATCTGAGAAGTGAACTCCATCTCCTCTGTAGATATCTTGCATGTAGTAACGCAAGTTATTGTTGTACATGGAGCCCATTCCATGGTCTCTCATGTAAGCTGAAACAGATTTGTTTACATGCTTCCTCGACTTCTCAATTTGTGGACAAAATTGGTTCGACCACCTCCATTTCTGTCTTTGGCATATATTTGAATATACCAAGGCAGTTTGAGGAAAAAGTGCCATCAATTGCTCAAAGGTGTCCTTTAAAAGCATTTCCAGACCTACCCCAGTCAAAGTGCCCAAATCATTACCTCCACAGTGCACAATTAACAGGTCAGGTTTTGGCAAATGCATAAAGGTTTTCACCAATGGTATCAATTGGTGACATTTTAATCCTCTGTGGCCAAACCACTTAATTTCCACATCTTGTAAATTGAGGTTAGGTAAATTTCTGTTCTCAGCATACCTTTGAGCCCAATGGATGTAACTATGTCCAACAATCCAGACAGAAAACATGGTGAGAGAAGGTTCTGTTGCAGTCAGATGAAGTGTGGCAATGAAATGGCAGTTGAAAAAATAAGAGTTTAAAATGAAAAAAACTGTGGAGTTTCTGTGTTAATGAAGCAGTAACAGTGATTGGTGGATTTTGATTGCTGAAAACAGAAAGTTAGGGTGCATGGATGAGTTCTTTGAAAGATGTATTTTGAATGGTCAATAAAAAATCATTAAATGAAAGATTGCACTGGATATGCAGGTGCACTGAGAGTTCAGAGTTCAATTGAAACATTGTTGTGTGAACTTGCAAACACCAGAGGTCTTCCAAGAGGTCGTTGCTATGCAAAAAAGGCAGAGAGGGCAGAGGGGGGAAGGGTTTTGATTTGAAAAAAGTGAGGGAAGAGTTTTGATTGGGTGACATGAGAGATATGTGTGAAGAATTACAGCATTTCTGTGCTTTTGATAGCTGCAGACTCTGGAGTGCATACCTTTTGCTCTGCTGAAGACAAATTGGTGTGTTTCTGAGACTGTTTTGAAACTTAAAGTATTTGCTAAGGTGAGAAAAGATTTCTTTAATTTACATAGAGAATAGTGTGCTTTAAGGAGAAAATTATGAAGAAAGTTGTGTTTTTCAAATGTTGCTTTGTCTCAAGTGTTTTACAAATAGATTTTGTTTCTTTGAGAAATTGTAATTGGAGAAAATGTGAAGTATTAGTACTGATAGGGTTTATATCTGCATAGGAGCTGTGGAGTGTTTTCAAATTATGACTTGTAAATCGTTTTTGAGGAAAAGGAATGGTTTTAATATTTATGACAAGGACATAATGGTGTATGCTTCTTTATAAGGCAATTGAGTGTCTCTGATGTTATTTTTCCCATTTTAATGTAAGACCTTTCCCAGTGGAGCAAATTGCTTGTAAATATGCTCCCACCTGTGCATGGCAAATTTAGATTTTGAATGTTTGCGTTACATAGCCATGTTAAAATTGACCCAAACATGCTGCAAAGGCAATCAAAAAACGCTTTCATGTGTCTTAAGGACATTTTAAGTCATTTCCCCATGTGGAGTGTTTTCAAATTATGACTTGTAAATCGTTTTTGAGGAAAAGGAATGGTTTTAATATTTATGACAAGGACATAATGGTGTATGCTTCTTTATAAGGCAATTGAGTGTCTCTGATGTTATTTTTCCCATTTTAATGTAAGACCTTTCCCTGTGGAGCAAATTGCTTGTAAATATGCTCACACCTGTGCATGGCAAATTTAGATTTTGAATGTTTGCGTTACATAGCCATGTTAAAAGTGACCCAAACATGCTGCAAAGGCAATCAAAAAACGCTTTGATGTGTCTTAAGGACATTTTAAGTCATTTCCCCATGTGCAGTGTTTTCAAATTATGACTTGAAAATCGTTTTTGAGGTAAAGGAATGTTGTTAAAATTTATGTGCGCCATATGCCCCCAAATTTCTTTTTCAGGGGTGCAGCAGGGTGTTCTTGAGACACCCCTGCACCTTTGGAAAAACTCCTAATTTGCGATGAGCTAATTGCTAATCGCAAATTGCACCTTCATTGCTATGGGCCTCCTGGCCCATGGAAATGAATGGGTAATTTGCAATTAGCAATTTGCTCATTGCAAATTAGGAATGGTAAAGAATCGCTATTTATTCCTTAAAATTCGCTATTTAGGAAATGCAAAATAGTTTGATGATACATATGGCGGTTCATCTCTAACAAGATAAGAAGCTTAGGGATACATTTATGATGACTGGCGCAATGAAGTGGACATCACTTACTTCATTGGTAGACCTTTACATGTATTATCTCCTCTGTATTCTTCATCAAGCGTAACTTTGATCTGCAATCCTGAGTAGGCCTCACCTTAAACAAACCTCTGGATAGGCCACACCTTATCGTCATCCTGAATTAATCATTTAAAATGCTAGGGACAGATTTATGATAGGTGTATGCCTCTTTTGCGCCACTGTGCGTCACTTTTGTGATGCAGCGGCGGTGCAAAAGATTTGCTATGAGGCGACAAAATTACAAATTGATGCATTTAGGCAGATGTGTCATGGTGTAAAAAACACCGTGCCACATGAAACCGATGCAGCAGTGATGCAAAAGATGCACCATGTTGCAAGGCAGGCCTCACTTGGGGCCATATGTATCAAGCTAATTAGCATTCGCAAAGGCCAAAATTCTGCGAATTTCGGCCTTTGCGAATGCTAATTAGACAAATGGTATGTATCAAACAAGTTTGATGCAAAATAAGGAATAGCAACCTTATTTTGCGATTGCACTTAAGGATTTGCAAATTTTGCGATTCCTTAAATGCAATGTATCAAACAAAAAATATACAAAAAATGCCATTAAGGATTTGCAAATTACCACCAACTTCTAGTTGGTGGTAATTTGCGAATTCTTTTCAAAAAGCTTTTTTTCCAAAAAACAAAAGGTGCCATATGACGCCCATACATGCCCTTAGGGCATGTATGTGCACCATATGCCCCCAAATTTCTTTTTCAGGGGTGCAGCAGGGTGTTCTTGAGACACCCCTGCTCCCTTGGAAAAATTCCTAATTTGCGATGAGCTAATTGCTAATCGCAAATTGCACCTTCATTCCTATGGGCCTCCTTGCCCATGGAAATGAATGGGTAATTTGCAATTAGCAATTTGCTCATCGCAAATTAGGAATGGTAAAGAATCGCTATTTATTCCTTAAAATTTGCTATTTAGGAAATGCAAAATAGTTTGATGATACATATGGCGGTTCATCTCTAACAAGATAAGAAGCTTAGGGATACATTTATGATGACTGGCGCAATGAAGTGGACATCACTTACTTCATTGGTAGGCCTTTACATGTATTATATCCTCTGTATTCTTCATCAAGCGTAACTTTGATCTGCAATCCTGAGTAGGTCTCACCTTAAACAAACCTCTGGATAGGCTACACCTTATCGTCATCCTGAATTAATCATTTAAAATGCTAGGGACAGATTTATGATAGGTGTATGCCTCTTTTGCGCCACTGTGCGTCACTTTTCTGATGCAGCGGCGGTGCAAAAGATTTGCTATGAGGCGACAAAATTACAAATTGATGCATTTAGGCAGATGTGTCATGGTGTAAAAAAACCGTGCCACATGAAACCGATGCAGCAGTGATGCAAAAGATGCACCATGTTGCAAGACAGGCCTCACTTGGGGCCATATGTATCAAGCTAATTAGCATTCGCAAAGGCCAAAATTCTGCGAATTTCGGCCTTTGCGAATGCTAATTAGACAAATGGTATGTATCAAACAAGTTTGATGCAAAATAAGGAATAGCAAAATTTGCTATTCCTTATTTTGCGATTGCACTTAAGGATTTGCAAATTTTGCGATTCCTTAAATGCAATGTATCAAACAAAAAATATACAAAAAATGCCATTAAGGATTTGCAAATTACCACCAACTTCTAGTTGGTGGTAATTTGCGAATTCTTTTCAAAAAGCTTTTTTTCCAAAAAACAAAAGGTGCCATATGACGCCCATACATGCCCTTAGGGCATGTATGTGCGCCATATGCCCCCAAATTTCTTTTTCAGGGGTGCAGCAGGGTGTTCTTGAGACACCCCTGCACCCTTGGAAAAATTCCTAATTTGCGATGAGCTAATTGCTAATCGCAAATTGCACCTTCATTCCTATGGGCCTCCTGGCCCATGGAAATGAATGGGTAATTTGCAATTAGCAATTTGCTCATCGCAAATTAGGAATGGTAAAGAATCGCTATTTATTCCTTAAAATTCGCTATTTAGGAAATGCAAAATAGTTTGATGATACATATGGCGGTTCATCTCTAACAAGATAAGAAGCTTAGGGATATATTTATGATGACTGGCGCAATGAAGTGGACATCACTTACTTCATTGGTAGGCCTTTACATGTATTATCTCCTCTGTATTCTTCATCAAGCGTAACTTTAATCTGCAATCCTGAGTAGGTCTCACCTTAAACAAACCTCTGGATAGGCTACACCTTATCGTCATCCTGAATTAATCATTTAAAATGCTAGGGACAGATTTATGATAGGTGTATGCCTCTTTTGCGCCACTGTGCGTCACTTTTCTGATGCAGCGGCGGTGCAAAAGATTTGCTATGAGGCGACAAAATTACAAATTGATGCATTTAGGCAGATGTGTCATGGTGTAAAAAAACTGTGCAACATGAAACCGATGCAGCAGTGATGCAAAAGATGCACCATGTTGCAAGACAGGCCTCACTTGGGGCCATATGTATCAAGCTAATTAGCATTCGCAAAGGCCAAAAGTCTGCGAATTTCGGCCTTTGCGAATGCTAATTAGACAAATGGTATGTATCAAACAAGTTTGATGCAAAATAAGGAATAGCAAAATTTGCTATTCCTTATTTTGCGATTGCACTTAAGGATTTGCAAATTTTGCGATTCCTTAAATGCAATGTATCAAACAAAAAATATACAAAAAATGCCATTAAGGATTTGCAAATTACCACCAACTTCTAGTAGGTGGTAATTTGCGAAATCTTTTCAAAAAGCTTTTTTTCCAAAAAACAAAAGGTGCCATATGACGCCCATACATGCCCTTAGGGCATGTATGTGCGCCATATGCCCCCAAATTTCTTTTTCAGGGGTGCAGCAGGGTGTTCTTGAGACACCCCTGCACCCTTGGAAAAATTCCTAATTTGCGATGAGCTAATTGCTAATCGCAAATTGCACCTTCATTCCTATGGGCCTCCTGGCCCATGGAAATGAATGGGTAATTTGCAATTAGCAATTTGCGCATCGCAAATTAGGAATGGTAAAGAATCGCTATTTATTCCTTAAAATTCGCTATTTAGGAAATGCAAAATAGTTTGATGATACATATGGCAGTTCATCTCTAACAAGATAAGAAGCTTAGGGATAGATTTATGATGACTGGTGCATCACCAGGGATGTGCCAGTCATCCTGCGCCGCTGTTCCGCCACCCATGGTGTGCTGCATTTACAATGCGGCGCAGAATGGGGCAAAAATTGCACAGATGCGTGACGCATCTGTGCCGTAAAAGTGGCGCATTGCTGCAGTTGTATCGCAAGTGCGATGCAGCTCCAGCAAGGCTCAGGGGTGCCCCATCTCCACAATGCTGCGTCAACACCTATGCCTGTTTCAAGCAGGCGCAGGGTTTTGACGCAGCTTTGTCCTATCTGATTGTAAATGCGGCACACCATGGGTGGCAGAGCAGCGGTGCACGTTAACTGGTGCATCCCTGGGGATGTGCCAGTTAACATAAATCTGCCCCTTTACATTTAAGTATGTGCAGGGGACACAGAGTCGGTGAGGCTTATCCAAGGTTAAGAAGAGATGAGTCCTGTTCACTGAAAAATTGGACATAGGCTTCACCTCCTCAGCATCGCTGGACATGGCTAAATAATAGCTGCAAAAGGTTACTCTTGTTAAACAATTTTACTATTATAATCTGTGAGATTTGTCTCTTACTCTGCAACATCTCATTGTTGTTATCTTTCTTTAAAGATAAAGACAACATCAACATGAGCGACAATCAGCAATCAGTTGATTTCGACCTCATCATTGAACTCGTAATTGAAACATCAGTGGATGTTGATCCCTTGGATGATTTAAATCCTGAGGATGAAGAAGAACGTGATGAGGATGCAGATTTGTCAGAATTGTATGACATAGGATGGGAAGCTGACGTGCTTGAGCCTATGGAACTATAAACATTTATTTTAGAAATTTATAATAAATAAAAAGTAAAAATGTAAACCGTTTAATTTAAAAATAAAGACACCTTCAAAAACAGGTTATGTGTAGTGTCTTCAATAAAATATTAAAATATGCTCATAAAATTAGATCAGATTCACATATAAAACAGCACAGGTAAAATGAATATAAATTCCATTTCTTTTCTGCTATTTCTGTATTCTAAATTTGCCAAGCACTAAAAAATCTTCTATGTAAAAATGTCAAGTAGTGTTTTAAGTTTTTGATTACTGTTATTGATTTACTGTTGGGTAATAGTGGTTAATAACATGTTTTAATATATTTTACCACAGATTCAACTGCAGATCATTTCAAGATTTCACCATGCCAACTAAAGAAAGACTGAGAAAGGCTGCACAACGTCAAAGACAGCAGGTCAATGAAAAAAAGCAGCAGTCCTCTAACAAAAAGATTTCTCAAGTCACCAAGAAAGCACCGGGTAAGAGTACAAAAACATTCATAAGAAATATCTGTAGTAAAAAAAATATTACTACAGAAAATGTTTCAGTCCAGAAAAAGAGAAGCAATTCAAACGGAAAGGAAAGGCCAATGAAAAATGTTACTGCTAGAGCAAGAGATAACTCTGTGCATGATAGTAGAAGGAAACAACAGTTTAGGGACATTCGTAAACGAATGTTCCGCAACAGGATAATTGGCAATTTGTTAAAAAATATTAAGAAAGGTCAACAGAAAGTGGTTTTTTATAAGAGAAAAAAAATAGTTGAGAAAGTTATTGATCAGGCATTTGAAATTAAACGTAAGTTATTTATTTTGATAATCAATAGAATTAGGAAGCTAAACAAGGCAATTTATGATTTCAAAAGAAATAGTAGATGGAAGAGAATAGTTAATCGTAGTAATTTTTGTGAAGTTTTTTCTGGAGAATGGATGCATAGTTCAAGCTGTGAGGCATTTTTTAATGAGGAGAGTTATTTCCAGGATAATGATTTGGTGCATGCAGTTGACACCAGTGGTCGAGCTTATGAAGTGAAAGATGGTTGTCCAGATGAAAAAGAAAAACTTGTGACAACAGAGGCAGAAGAGGTGTTAGGTAATGAGGTTTCAGGAAGACGTCCTAAGGGTCCTGTGTACACCTGGAAGTGTAGTAGTATTTGCAGTGTGCGACAGGATTCCATCAATTTGCTTTGTGATTTTGTACGGTCATTTAATAAGAAAAGTTTGAAGCAGAAAATGAAGTTGTTGCAAGAATTAGATCCTTGCAGAGTGAGAGAAGTGACAGGTTTGCATGGTCATTCACTGGCTTGTCTTTCCAGGAGAGTATGCCAGAGTGTTTTTCATCATTTCAGGATGCTAGCAGGGCATCATAATAAAGTGAGGAAATTAGTTAGAATGTTGTATTATGCTAAGAGTCCAGCAATTATGCTTAAACAATTATGCGCTGCTCTTTTGCATGGTTCTGAAATAGATGTGAAGAATATATGTGAAGAAATTGAGTTTTGTTACTTTGGAAGTAAAGAGGAGAATGTTGAAATTGACCAAGAAGAAGCGGGTAATGTGGAAGATAGTGTACAGGTTTCCAGTACAGATAATTTCCAGAGGGAAATTGCGACGTTTCAGGTCAAATCAAGTGAGAGGCCAAATTTCACTTGTGTGTGTTGTCGACGCACTTATTATAAGAATCAGACTAAGTTAGTGGATTTATATGCAAAAAGTGAAAGGGAAAATAATAGTGAATGGAAGGATTTCACAACATACTTGATGGTAGAAAATTGTTTTGATTTGGGATTGGATCAACATGTGTGTACTTATTGTTGTAACAAATTAAATCAAAACCAGATGCCTGCTAGAGCAGTTCATAATAATCTGGAATTGGTTGAGATTCCTTCTGAATTGAAGGATTTAAATACTTATGAATCTATTTTGATTCAAAGTATCCATCCCTTTCAGGCTATTGTAAGAATGGAGCCAAAGACAGGGAAATTGCCTCCATCAGATTTACAGAGAGGATTAAAGGGAAGAGTTGTTTATTTGCCTCTAGATTTGAAGAAAAACATTAACACAATTGGAGTAGAAAAAGTGGAAGAGGAACCTCTGGTTATCTTAGTTAATGGGGTTCCGACAAAGAATAAGAAAATATGGCAAGATTTAGTGGATGTTAGGAAAGTTAAAAAGGCAACATTGTATTTGAAAAAAAATAATAAATACTATAAGAATGTATATGTTGCAGAAGAGGAAGTAAGTGAGGAAGAGGATAGCGATTTGTGTGCTGGTCAAATTGAGAAAGTAGAACCCTCTACTAGTGAAGAAATATATGAACATTATAGTGTTCATCCTTTGCATTCCAAGGAAGTCATGGGGAATGCTATTGAGTTGTTTCAAATGAAACAAGCCAAAGGGAGTCCCATTAGTGTTTGGGAGGAAAGTTTGGAAGCTCGGTGTTTCCCACAGCTTTTTCCAACAGGTCAGGGAGGAAGATATGATGAGCGACCTCATCAAATTCCTGCTTCTGAATACCGGACTTTGCGATTGTATGCAGGAGATGCTAGGTTTCGACAATGCATTCCCTATTTGTTTCATCTCCTGTTTGAAAGCGATCTGTCTGGACTGTCATATGCAGTGAACCACATCTTGAAAAGTGGTATACACATGCAAAACATCTCGGCAAGTGACTTTATGGATAAAGTCAATGTCCAAGACAGTATTTTGGATTCTCACCTGATTAATCTCATGGCGTGTCAGCGTGGTACTAATGAGTACTGGTACCGTCGTCATGGTGATTTAAAATGTATGCTGAGGAACTTAGGAACTCCCACATGGTTCCTCACTCTGAGCTGTGCCGAGTATGGCTGGGAAGACTTACTTGAATTTCTACGAGAGGCAAATGCTAACATAGAAAACATCGAATTCAAGACCCCCGGAGAACTGTGCTCTTTGGATCCAGTCAATGTATGTAGGTACTTCAATCATAGATTTGAAGCTATGATGTCTTTCATCATGAATAAGAAGAATCCACCTCTTGGAGAGGTGTTGGATTTCTTCTGGAGAAAGGAGTACCAAGCAAGAGGTGCTCCTCATATACATATGTTGCTGTGGATCAAGGATGCACCCAAATTTGGAATGGATCCAGAAGACTCAGTGATGAGTTTCATACAACAGTATTCTACGTGTGCTGTTCCAAACGCAAAGGAGAAGAAAAGCCTAAGAGAAAAAGTTCTACGTTTCCAAAGCCATCGATGTGGAAAGTACTGTCGTCGTAAATTCCGAAACAAGGACAAGTTCTACACCAAATGTCGTTTCGGCTTTCCACGACCGGTGATTTCTAAAGGAAGAGTGAACAGTTGATGTCTTCGCTGCGACATAATGTGATGAAGAAATCACCTAAAAACACATACAATTTGAAGAGGAACGAAGAGTCCAAGTACATCAACGACTACAACCCGGTGATTTTGTCCATGTGGAATGCTAACATGGATATACAGTTTGTGGCTGATAACTGTATGGCTGTGGCTCGGTATGTGACATCTTACATCACCAAAAAAGAGAAGACAGAATTGAAGGATATGTGGGAGGACATTTCCCATGAAAAGAGCCTCAGCAAGAAGTTGTACAGTTTCAGTCTGAAGATGTTGTCGCATCGAGAAATCGGAGCTTACGAATGTTCTGACCGGTTGTCTTCAGCAAGTCTCTATGCCAAGTCCAGGAGTATCGTTTGGGCGAGTCTTGGTCTTGCTGCAACGCGTAATCGAGTTCTCAAACCTGTGCGGGAAATTGAGTATTTGGCAGAAAGGGAGCCAAACAGTACCGACATTTTGAAGACCAACATGTTGGATACATATTATCCAAATCGAAGCAGTCACCTCGAGAATGTTTGTCTGTATGAGGTTCTGCAAAATTACATATTCAAGAGGAACATCAAAGAAGATACTGAGAAAGGAGTGTATGCTGTAATAGGAAGTGAGGGATGTCTGGTCAAGCAAAGAAAATGCCACTTGGTAAACCATCGAAAATTGAGTGGCGAATCTCCTGAAAAAAAGGAGTTTTTCTATTTAGCACTTTTGCAACTTTTCAAGCCTTGGCGTGCAGAAGAGGAACTGCTTGGAGATTTCCTCTGTTACGAAGACTCTTTCAATGCCGCCAAGGAGACCATAGAATGTCCTGCTTTTCCCAAATATGTAGAAATGTTGAATGCGGAAATTGAGCAGGAAGCAACGATTGCAGCCGAGATTGCCAGAGACAGTTCTCAGGACAGTCAGAGTTCTGCTTCATTGAGTCAGGATCCACTAGGAGGACCTGTTATCGAAAATGAAGCTGCCACTGCTATGAATGAAGTGGAAAGAGCCATGGCACATGCTCAGGAGGATGCGGTTAACTTATAAGAGTTGGAAAGACAACTCAACGTTGAGCAGAGGAAAATATATGACGAAGTTACCATGCAAATTGATCATGCATTAAGTCATGAGAAGAAAGAGTGCTCATGTACGTCGTTGAAGCCTGTCCGACTGTACGTGAGTGGAGAAGCGGGAACTGGAAAAAGTTTCCTCATTAAAGCAATTTCATGTTATTTGCAGGAAAGGACTGAGTCATCGCTGTCTTGTGTTGTCACCGCTCCAACTGGACTGGCAGCACATAACATTAAAGGGATTACTTTACATCGTTTACTGATGCTGCCAGTGGAGCATGACAACAAATTACAATATCACAAGCTATCTGGAGATGCTTGTTGTGAAGTTTCAAGAATCTTGAGGAAAATGAAACTTCTTATCATTGACGAAGTAAGCATGGTTTCCAATGTCATGCTTGCCTTTGTGCATTTGAGAATGCAAGAAGTTCTCAAAACAGAGTATGATATGTTATTTGGTGGCAAACACATCATTGTTTTCGGGGATCTTCTGCAGCTGACACCAGTGAAAGGGCAACCTGTGTTCAAAATGCTCACGCATGAATATACCAGGAAGTGCCTAGGGAGCATTGGCAACGTCAATATATGGTTAAACTTCAATTATGCTGAACTGCATGAAAATATGCGTCAGGCGAAGGATGAAGTTTACAAGACTATTCTACAAGATGTTAGAATTGGAAAAGTGACCGAGCATGGGAAAGAAGCTTTACATGCACGATTACTGTCAAATTTATATCCAGAACAAGATGTTGTGCCTGAGAATATTTTTCAGAAAATTACTGAGAAGAAATCTGGAATATGTTTGATGCCAACTCTTGCAGAATGTGCCAAATTCAACAACAAGATGTTGCATTTAGAAAAGCAAGAGATTGTGAAACTGGAAGCTATTGACAGAGTAGAGCATATGGGATCAACAATTATTTTGTCTGAGAATCTGAAAACAAAATTGGATTCATTAGAGAAGAGTATATCTAAAACTGCAGGTTTTGAAAAGACTCTGAATGTGTGCTTGAACTGCCGTATAATTTTAAGAAGGAATTTACATGTTGAAAGAGGTCTGGTAAATGGATCAATGGGAAATGTTGTTGATTTTGTAAAATACAGAAATAATGAAATTGAATTTTTAAAAATTAAATTTGATGGCATTGAGGAAGTACAGCTAATTGGTCGTTGTTCTGCTAGATTTTTGCTTGTAAAAGACTTATATGTTCGCCGTAAGCAGTTTCCTGTTTGCTTGGCATATGCGGTGAAAATCCATAAATCGCAAGGTTTAAGTGTAGACAGTGCATTGGTGAATATTGGCAGTTCTGTGTTCAAGGAGGGTATGGCATATGTGGCATTATCACGAGTTAGAACTTTATCGGGATTGTACTTGATTGAGTGTGATGTCACAAACATTTGTGCGGATCTAGATTGTGTTAAGGAATACAATAGGTTAAGAAGAGAGTATGCGCCACATTTGCCTCAATATCCTTTGTTTGAGAAACGTGTGGTAGGCCAGAAACGAAGAAATGTGACCAATACTGGGGAGGTTGTAGCAAAAAGACGAAAAGTCGATGAATCTGAAATTATAAGCAGAAACAAAAAGGATTCTGTTGAAGATGTTGTTGGTTTTCAATTTGAAAACAGTTCTGGTGTCAACTGCTATGCTAATGTAGTGGTTAATGTTTTGTTTTCTCTAGGAAATGTAAAAGAAGAGATTGTGGTCAATTCTGATCAAAGATTTTGCAGTTTGTTAAATTCTGTCTTAGAAAAATGTAGCACTGATAGAACAAACATAGAAAGTGTTTCTGAAATTCGAAATCTGTTAGACAGATGTTCAGGCCAAACACAATTCTCTCAAAATATTCAGCAAGATTGTCAGGAGTTTTTAATGTATATGCTTGATGTATTGCATGCTGAAGGTGTAGATGTAGATCAGCTGTTTGGGCTTTCTTATCAATGGCAGCATGACTGCGAGAACTGTAGGGTATCAAGTACTACTAGTGTAGACTCAGAAAGATTTATATATTTAACTTTGCCAGACAGTAAATCAGTCTCGTTTAATAAGCTAGTAAAAGCAGCTGATCACAACATGGAGTGTAGCCAATGTAAATCTGAAATGATGTCCACATTATTTATACGAACATATGGCCAGTATGTCATTTTAATGTTCCAACGATGTAGGCCTGATGGAACAAAATTGACAACTTTAATTAAAAATTTTGTGGCTTCACAGTTGTCAATATCAGGAAGGACTTTTGTAACTGCAGCAATTATATATCATGACGGTCCTTCAATAACATCAGGACATTACACAGCTTATTTAAAGTCTAGAAATGGCTGGTCATTCTGCAATGATTCTGTTTTAATTTTCAAAAAAAAATTGCCGTATGACCTCAAAAACTCTTACCTGGTGTTTTTAAAACCAACATTTTAGGGAAAAAATCTCGGGATGTGCTTTGAGGAATTTCAAGAAGTTCTAATGGCTCCTACACGATTTGGCCTTGAGGATAAGTGTAGTACAGAGACATAACTTCTTACCATAACACTGGACGTCATGGAGAAATAAGTGCACTTTGAATGAGTTCAGAAAAACTGTTTCTTTTTATAAGCTAATTGAAGCAGCCAATCAAAACATGGAGTAGAGGGAATGTAAGTCTGCAATGCTGTCTACTGTTTTACATTGCTTTGTGATTAAAAGTGATGTAGATAATTAAATAATTGTAGTAGTCATAGAGGTACTGTAAGTCTGCTTCATAGTAAGCAGTATCAGTGTCATAGGAAATTTAGAACATGACTGAGCAAGAAGGGGAAGATATTACTAGTCCAGGATTGTGAAAATGATCTTCAACATTTTAATTGTGAAAGTTGCGGAAATACAACATGACGGGATTGGCTTACAAGAATTCTAAGAGTTATAAATGGCTCAGACATGATTTGGCCTTGTGGAAACGTGTGGTAGAGAGCAAGAAGTCATTTATTGTATGTAACATGTTTTTCAAAACGATGGAGATTTTCTTTCAGAAAGTGGCGGTCTGAAAGTAATAACAGCACAAAAGAGTGTAAGCTGTTCATAGGACATCCTTCGACGTCATGGAAAGTAAGTTAACTTTAAGGAGTTCTGAATTCTGATTTGTTATGTTGTATGGGTTTTTTAAACACAATCATTTTGATTGTGTTTTTTTTTCCCGCTGTTATATGATGAATACCTTCAAGTCACTGTTTTTAGTGAAATTTGATACATTCTGAGAACAGCAAAAATAAACCATTTAACATGTATAATTAATTCTGTACTGTTTGCATTTATGATGTATATTTAGAACTGTGTAGGAGGCATGGAGAAGGAGAGGCTTCTGTAAGTGTCAAAGTTGTTGCATACAGTGCTCATATTCTACGTAGTCTTTCATATGATAGACTATATTTCCACAATGAGATACCTAAGCAAAGGAAACACAGGTGATATGATTGTGGAATGAGCAAAATAAATTGCACGTTTTTCAATTATATTACCTGTGTTTCCTAACATTACACATCACATTGTGTAGATGAGGTTTAGGCCTGTTCCTGGAGACAGAGGAGGTCTGACATTTGTTCAAGAGTGCAGTGGACATGAATCACTTCGTTGGTAGGCCTGCACATGTATTATCTCCTCTGTATTCTTCAACAAACCTAAATTCCATCTGCAACCCTGAGTAGGACTTACCTGAAACAAATCTGTGGATAGGTTACACCTTATTGGCATCTTGAAACAATCATTTAAAATGTTAGGGTCAGATTTATGGTGGCCGTGCGCCTCTTTTGCTCCATTGTGGGTCACTTTTGTGTAAAAGATGCACCATGTTGCAAGATAGGTTTCAGTTCATCTCCAGCAAGATACCATCAGTTTAAAATGTATA
This sequence comes from Lissotriton helveticus, assembly GCF_964261635.1. NCBI lineage: Eukaryota > Metazoa > Chordata > Amphibia > Caudata > Salamandridae > Lissotriton > Lissotriton helveticus. The sequence continues at coordinate 1,373,406,576 of NC_136069.1, read as the reverse complement.
TAATTAGCACTGTGTAGGGAGCATGCAGAAGCTGAAGCTTTTGTAAGTGTCAAAGTTGTTGCATGCAGTGCTGCACTTCTGGGTACTGTTTAATATGCTGCACTACATCTGCACTATGAAATACCTAAGCCTAGGCAACACAGGTGATGTGATTGTGAAATGAGGAAAAGAAACTCCACATTTTTCAATTACATCACCTGTGTTTCCTAAGTTTACGAATGACATTGTGCAGATGAAGTTTAGGTCTGTCCACGGACACAGAAGAGGTCTGGCCTTTGTTCAAGAGTGAAGTGGACATGACTTACTTCATTGGTAGGCCTTCACATGTATTATGTCCTCTGTTCTCTTCAACAACTTGAAATTTCATTTGGAACCCTGAGTAGGCCTCACCTCAAACAAACCTCTGGATAGGACACATCTTATTGGCATCCTGAAACAAACATTTAAATGTTAGTGTCTTGCGACACTTTTGTGAAACAACAGCAGTGCAAAAGATGCACCATTTTTTAAGATAGGCCTCACTTCATCTGCATCAAGATACTGTTAGTTTAAAATGTATATCTTTAGGACTGTGTAGGGGGCCTGGAGAAGCAGAAGCTTCTGTAAGTGTCAAAGTTGTTGAAAAACTGTTTGTCCTTCAATCTTTTCCCTTGTCTTTTCTAATTTTTAAATACATGTTTTAATATTTTTCAAATGTTTGTTCTCTCTTTCACAGATTGAAAGTATAAAAACAAAAAGTGAGTAAGTTAATGACAATTATAAAGTAAATGTTTTGTACTCTTTTCGTTACATTTCTATCACATTCACCTACTAGTAGTTTGACAGCTTCATTTCTTTAACCCTCAGTTTCCTGCCTTTGCTACTTCCCTCATTCCTTTCTCTATTACCTACTTACTCTACTCCTTCCACTCCTTTTCTCAGTCCCTCTCTTCTCATAGTTCCTCACTCTTGTTCACTCACTCCGTCTCTATTACTCTTAGTGTCTTTGACTAATCACTCTTTCACTACTTGTTCATTATGCTTCTTCTGTGTAGTTGAAGCACACTAAGGGGCATATTATGAGCACAGCCAATAAAATTATTCCTGTTTTTATTGGCAGAAAAGTGTTGCAAAAGTTGTTTTAGCGGCAGTTTTCTGCCGCAAAAGCGGCTTTACCGACACACTTCTGCCGAAAAAAGCTGCAAAACTTTTATTGCCTATGTTGATGATATGGCTCTATGTTATTTACATTTCTTTGCTGTTTCAATTAATCTTTTTCTGTCATTTTTTCTTTTTTGTTTTCTGTTTTTTCTCTCTGTTATTCCACATGTTTTACTCTGATTTTGAACATTCACTCACATTGTCCAAGAAACTCTTCTTTGTTATTGTTCTACTCTCTTTTTTTCTTTCACTTCCTTATCTATTTTGTTTTTCACAATTATACCCTCTTCCATCTTTTCTTCGGTAAATAGATCTATTAAACAGTATCTCTGGTTTACTCCCTATAGCTGTCTTTCTTTTAACATTACTCTCTGTTTACTTCCCTTATACTTACTCTTCTTTTTTTTTTATTTTTTTATTTTTTTGGTTCGCTCCTGGTTCGCGAACCGGGAAGCGAACGGGGAAGCGAACTAAAAGAAATAGAGCTTGCCAGAGTGCTAAACATTCTAGCAATTTTTTTTTGAAAGGGGAGGTAGTTCTGAAAAGAACTTTTTTTTTAATGTTTTTGTTGTTTTAAATTTTTTTTTATTTTTTGAACATTTTTTGTTTTTTTTGAAGTTTTATGTTTTTTTTGTTTTTGATGGAGGGGAAACAACAAAAAACAGGCATTGAAAAGGGCTCAACAGGAGCAAAAAAAAAATTACTGTCTGGGGCGGTTAGGGCAATTGTGATTTACATAAGCTACGTTGATTAACGTAATGCTCATGTTACCACATGATAGCAATTCACCGCAGTACATACAAGTAAATTTGATATGCGCAAAATTCTCCTGGATGTTTGGCACGGTTTGCCGTGCCTCTGCTCCTGTCAACGATATTAGTGATGTTGACCTGGCCACAGGAGTTGTTGTTGGGTTATCTTGCATGTCACGTATCTCCGCCCGACTGTAGTTCAATGGATGCCACCTGCTCATGTGACGATGCATTGTATAGTTTCCATAGCTATATTTTTTATCAGTGCCTCTGGATAATCGGTCTTTACAAATTAGGCAGGTGACATATCTTGCATTTACTTTTTTTTGCCCTCGAGGGAGTGAAAAAAACTGCCAAATAAAGCTGGCTTTCCGATGGGAAACCCGGGGCACCTCCTGTAAGAACTGTGGTCCTTCGGTCTCCTCTTCCTCTAGTTCATCCTCTTCCTCCTCTGTCTGGCTGATAAACTGGGGAGGTGGTCCTCTCTTCCCATGAGGAGGTGGAGGTGGTGGTGGGGGTGCACCAGCTGAAGCAACTACTGAAGCCATTGCTGAACTATCAAAAATGGTCTTCCTCTCACAAAGATGAAAGTCAGAGTCAAAGAGGTCATGTGACTTGTTAGTACAACTTTTCATTGGTTCAATCCCTTTTTGGTTTCATAATGATGTAAGGCTAGGTCAGGTGACCTAAAAATAACACTTTTGATTGGTTTAGAACTATTGTTTTTCCCAAATGATGAAAACCCCTCCTTCTTTCCTCACTCTGACTTTCATCTTTGGTTATAGACCATATATAGTTAGGAATTAGCATTTACAAAACCTTGAAAATTCACTGAAAAAACCATAGGTTATAGACCATATATAGTTAGGAATTAGCATTTAAGAAACCTTATTTTACTTACACAAAACCATTGAAATTCCATATATAGTTAGTTGTACTAACTATATATCGCGCACCCGCAATCCACTGCTGATCATGTCACATATTATATCATTCATGACATGGTCAGTGACATCACTGATGACATCACTGATGACATCTCAAATGACATCACTGATGACATCACTGATGATATCTCATTTGACATCAATGGTCACATCAATGATGATATCATTAATGTGACAATACAATGCATCTCCTCACACTTTAATATAACCTCTGTTACACCCAGTGTTAAATACAGAATATAATTTTTGAAACCATTGACACACCAATACTAGTTACTACATACGCACTCACTGATTCCTACGTCTACACACACATTCACTCATTCACCCATACAATCATTCATACATACAATCACTCATCTTTACAACACTATCATATGCACTCATACACCTATACAGACACTCACACTCTGCCACTCATCCATGGAGTTACTCACACACCTAGTCAGTCCTGTAAAGAATCAATCACACTTCCATTTTCTCATCTATACAGTTAAACATAGAACACCTTACATTTTCAAACATATACTACACACATACTTACTCTCTTATACAATCACTGATACAAGTACACATTGATCTGCACAGAGTCACACACCTCCCAGCCAGCCACACACACACTCAGTCTCCCATACAAATACTTGGGCAATCAATCAATAACCCATATAGTTACTCATATAGCTACTGAGCAGCAGTTTACAGAACAACAGACATAATGATGCACAAATTAAGACAGTTTAGTCACTAACCCATGCACTCAGTGAGACACATTTAATCACTCACTCATACAGTCAGTCATGCACCTACTAAATCCTTCGTCCAGACACTTATACATCCACTCATTCTTCAATATGTAAGACATATTTAATCTTTAAAGAAACAAAAAATCACTGGATGTTGTTATCAGTGATGTCATCAGTGATGTCATTTGAGATGTCATCATTGATGTCATCAGTGATGTCACTGACCATGTCATGAATGATGTAATATGTGACATGATCAGCAGTGGATTGCGGGTGCGCGATATATAGTTAGTACAACTAACTATATATGGAATTTCAATGGTTTTGTGTAAGTAAAATAAGGTTTTTTAAATGCTAATTCCTAACTATATATGGTCTATAACCTATGGTTTTTTCAGTGAATTTTCAAGGTTTTGTAAATGCTAATTCCTAACTATATATGGTCTATAACCTATGGTTTTTACAGTGAATATATATATATATATATATATATATATATATATATTACCTACTGGCGGTCGCCAGTAGGTATATATAGTTAGGATTTTTTCTCTATGGGATTTTTGAAAATTCTATGTCTAATAACTTTGGCGTTTGTGGATGGAATTGGCTGAAATTTTCAGGAAAATGGCACATTTTGTTTCTGAGCAGCCCCTGAAAATTAGGGGGGGGTTCGTCCAGGGGGGGTCGAGAAAAAAGGGGGGTCCCAAAACGTGTTTTTAACATTGAGTTTTCCATAGGGCGGTTGGCCTCACTTTTAGCCCGAACGGCTGAATGAATTTGCACAAAACTTGGCAAAATTGTAGGGACTGGTAGCCCGATGTGCCTTTTGTAGGTCTCAATATATGTGCTACAGTGGATTTTGAGAAATTAACGTTTAAAAAAAGATATATATCTGTAACAGCGGACCAGGCAGCGCTCCGGTACGCGTACTTTTCGCGCAACGGAGCTTTGTGAAGCGAAGCTGATTGGTTCTCCGGCGTCTGTAAACATTCCAAACAGTCCGTAGCGGCCGCCATCTTGTCTCTCGGTAGGATCGAGAGACAAGAGGAGGCCAAAGCGAAGGGGCAAATGACCATAAGGGGGCATAGTAGATTCTCGCTGACCCCCTAGGTTTGATGTGGAGGTTTTAAAAGGGCCCCGCGGGGCAAAAAAAAAAAAAAATAATAATAATCGAACGGCTGAATGGATTTGCACGAAACTTGGCAAAATTGTAGGGACTGGTAGCCCGATGTGCCTTTGCTAGGTCTCAATATATGTGCTCCAGTGGATTTTGAGAAATTAACGTTCAAAAAAAGATATATATCTGTAACAGCGCTCCGCTTCGCGTACTTTTCGCGTTACGGAGCTTTGCGAAGCTGATTGGTTCTTCGGCGTCTGTAAACATTCCAAACAGTCCGTAGCGGCCGCCATCTTGTCTCTCGGTAGGATTGAGAGACAAGAGGAGGCCAAAGCGAAGGGGCAAATGACCATAAGGGGGCATAGTAGATCCTCCCTGACCCCCTAGGTTTGATGTGGAGGCTTTAAAAGGGTCTCGCAGGGCAAAAAAAATAAATATCGTTTTTTTAGTTTTTTTGCGTGGAGTGCGCCCGGTTCGCGAACCGGGAAGCGTTCTGGGGAGCGTACTTTCATGAAAATTAGTGAAAAAAGTTAGAGTAAAATAATAATTGTGAGTGATAAGATGTAGGGTAGCTCTGAGAAGAGCTTTTGGGTTTATGGTACATTTAGGTACTTATAAGTAGGTACCAATGCACAGTCTTAAATTCAGAGTGAAAATTCTGTTGCCCTCATCTGAGAAGTGAACTCCATCTCCTCTGTAGATATCTTGCATGTAGTAACGCAAGTTATTGTTTTACAGGGAGCCCATTCCATGGTCTCTCATGTAAGCTGAAACAGATTTGTTTACATGCTTCCTCGACTTCTCAATTTGTGGACAAAATTGGTTCGACCACCTCCATTTTTGTCTTTGGCATATATTTGAATATACCAATGCAGTCTGAGGAAAAAGTGCCATCAATTGCTCAAAGGTGTCCTTTAAAAGCATTTCCAGACCTACCCCAGTCAAAGTGCCCAAATCATTACCTCCACAGTGCACAATTAACAGGTCAGGTTTTGGCAAATGCATAAAGGTTTTCACCAATGGTATCAATTGGTGACATTTTAATCCTCTGTGGCCAAACCACTTAATTTCCACATCTTGTAAATTGAGGTTAGGTAAATTCCTGTTTTCAGCGTACCTCTGAGCCCAATAGATGTAACTATGTCCAACAATCCAGACAGAAAACATGGCGAGAGAAGGTTCTCCTGCAGTCAGATGAAGTGTGGCAATGAAATGGCAGTTGAAAAAATGAGAGTGTAAAATGAAAAAAACTGAGGAGTTTCTGTGTTAATGAAGCAGTAAGAGTGATTGGTGGATTTTGATTGCTGAAAACAGAAAGTTAGGGTGCATGGATGAGTTCGTTGAAAGATGTATTTTGAGTGGCGAAGAAAAAATCATTAAATGAAAGATTGCACTGGATATGCAGGTGCACTGAGAGTTCAGAGTTCAATTGCAACATTGTTGTGTGAACTTGGAAACACCAGAGGTCTTGCAAGAGGTGGTTGCTATGCAGAAAAAGCAGAGAGGGGGCAGAGGGGGGAAGGGTTTTGATTTGAAAAAAAGTGAGGGAAGAGTTTTGATTGGGTGACATGAGAGATATGTGTGAATAATTACAGCATTTCTGTGCTTTTGATAGCTGCAGACTCTGGAGTGCATACCTTTTGCTCTGCTGAAGACAAATTGGTGTGTTTCTGAGACTGTTTTGAAACTCAAAGTATTTGCTAAGGTGAGAAAAGATTTCTTTAATTTAGATAGAAAATAGTGTGCTTTAAGGAGAAAATTATGAAGAAAGTTGTGTTTTTCAAATGTTGCTTTGTCTCAAGTGTTTTACAAATAGATTTTGTTTCTTTGAGAAATTGTAATTGGAGAAAATGTGAAGTATTAGTACTGACAGGGTTTTTATGTGCATAGGAGCTGTGGAGTGTTTTCAAATTATGACTTGTAAATCGTTTTTGAGAAAAAGCAATGGTTTTAATATTGATGACAAGGACATAATGGTGTCTGCTTCTTTATAAGGTAATTGAGAGTCTCTGATGTTATTTTTCCCATTTTAATGTAAGAAGTTTGTCTGTGGAGCAAATTGCTTGTAAATATGCTCCCACCTGTGCATGGCAAATTTAGATTTTGAATCTTTGCGTTACATAGGCATGTTAAAGGTGACTGAAACATGCTGCAAAGGCAATCAAAAAACGCTTTTATGTGTCTTAAGGACATTTTAAGTCATTTCCCCATGTGCAGTGTTTTCAAATTATGAGTTGAAAATCGTTTTTGAGGTAAAGGAATGTTTTCAAAATTTATGTGCGCCATATGCCCCCAAATTTCTTTTTCAGGGGTGCAGCAGGGTGTTCTTGAGACACCCCTGCACCCTCGGAAAAATTCGTAATTTGCGATGAGGTAATTGCTAATCGCAAATTGCACCTTCATTCCTATGGGCCTCCTGCTGCATGGAAATGAATGGGTAATTTGTAATTAGCAAATAGCTCATCGCAAACTAGGAATGGTAAAGAATCGCTATTTATTCCTTAAAGTTCGCTATTTAGGAAATGCAAAAAACTTTGATGATACATATGGCGGTTCATCTCTAACAAGATAAGAAGCATAGGGATAGATTTATGATGACTGGCGCATTACCAGGGATGTGTTAGGCATTCTGTGCCGCTGTTCCGCCACCTATGGTGTGCTGCATTTACAATGCGGCGCATCATGGGGCAAAAACAGCACAGATGCGTGACGTATCTGTGCCGTAAAGGTGGCGCATTGCTGGAGTTGTATCGCAAGTGTGATGAAGCTCCAGCAAGGCTCAGGGGTTCCCCTGTCGCAGGGTTTCTGTTCTCACACAGAACTGTGGACAGAGGATTGGAACCTCGGCGAATTAGGGTGCCCCAAAACTCACCTTAGTAATCAAACACCCCTTAGCAAGCTAGGTACAGTGTCACATTGGATATAACAAACTCTCAATGTTTAGACAATCCAGAATATGAACTTATAGTACCTCAGGATACGTGGAACTCATGAACAGTCGGTCGTTATATATTTCTTAGAAACCAGAACATGGAGTTAAGAAGAACACATGTGTATTTGAAATGTTTATTTACTAATGCCGTCTTCTCAGGCGTAGTATCTTAGATAATACAAGTACACATATTATCAGTAGCAAAATTACCAGCATAGTTACTAGTACATAAAAAGCGAATGGTGACAGTATGTTAACATGCTGTAAATGAATAAGAGTTAGCAACACTTATAAGCAGCCGCGGGCCGTGGAGGGAGTTACGGTGGGGCAGGGAGGCGGGGAGGGGGAGGGGCAGGGTGGAGAGGGCTCCACCCTACCCCTCCCCCTCCCCGCCTCCCTGCCCCACCGTAACTCCCTCCACGGCCCGTGGCTGCTTATATCTCACCCTCCCTAATACACATATTATATTATTTGCTAAGAAGGTCTCTTTGTGTTGGTTTAGGGCGTGCCCATACTTTAGTGTCTTAGATTTATAGGAATCACATCAGCATACAGCAGCTCTCTCTTCATGTGAACCGCATCAAGTGTTGTGTATGTGTGTTCGGCAAAGCAATATAAATCCCGCCTCATGCCCAGAATTGGCAGAAGCTGCACTTATGTTATGAGTATGAAGTCGTGGAGATCAGACCTCATAACAATTCTGTATCGTGTTGTTCTTGAAACTTCAGCACTCGCTGTACAGATATAGTTTAACAAGCAAAGCAGATAGTAGAGCAATAACATATTATTCTCATGTAAACCACGATGAACTACTAGGTTGAAAGCTAAAGCAACAACTAAGTGTCGTGTGCAGAAGTTGCAAAAAAGGAAAAATGGCGTTTAAACCGGTAATGAGCCCATGCTAACTTAACACGGTGTAAAGATATCCAGGACCTAGATGACACCTCCCCATGATCCAGAAACGAACTGAATAAGATAATAGAAGTGCCATCCCATGAGAGCAGATTGCAACTTTATATGTGGACGGTCCGCAAGGTAAAACATTAAAAACTAGGAAAATTTAATGCTAAAGAAAAATAAAACAGCCAGCTACTTTATCGAGGCTTAAGCCAATAGGCAAGCTAAATAATAAAAACTTGACAAATAAGTCAATGAATTGTCAATGAAATGCTAGTACTCAGCATATCAAACATGAAAAAGGTCTATGACATAACTGTGTATGCAAAAGAAGCTGCAACAGCCTCCAATAGGAAGTCACCGTCTTCATCCGAAAAGAGTTCAGCCATCCAATTTAAAAGCGGAAAAGAACATACGTGCTCTCCCAGCACCGGATCCTCTATCACCATCAGAGGACAGCTCGGTGGGTTTTCAAGAAAGCTCTGTTCCTAGAAAGACTGTGTTGCCGCCAGTAAATTCCAGGGACCATTTAGTCCATGCATCAATGCCACAGCCATAATCCTTTCGCTAGGACAAACCAACTCGTGAGTAATGATAGGAGTCATCAGCTGATTAAAGTCGACGTCAGGAGAAACCGGTCCGCAGAGACACAAATCAATGGCCCAATCGAAATCACAGGTCAGGCAGTGAAATACAGGCTGGACACAGGTGAAGTAGGAAAATCGAAAAGATAATCCATATGCCGTGCTTAATATCGCCAACGGCATTGTGCCATAATATTCAAGCATGCGATTGCGGAACAGCGTCAGCAGCTGCAGGGCGGGAGCTTGCACAGGAGGGACATCCATATTTAAAAATGTAAAAAAGCACAAGAGCGTCCGCTGGTAATGCAAGTAAAAATGGGAATCTACCAAGCACAGTGGAAAAAATAGAATGAAAGAAAGCAGGGATGACTCCAAAGATTTTCTCAAATGAAGTCACGAGACCACTGGTAACAACTTTAAAAAAGTGCGCCAGGCCCTTTGTGGAGGACGCGTTAAAGATAGTCCGAACCATGTCGCTGAAATGCAAAGGCGAATCAGTATTTAAAAGGGTCTGCACCTCTGTACGGGTGTTCGCTATGTGAAGCACGAAAGTTTCACGGGCCGAACTCAAGGCCACCTCTCTCTGAGACAAAAGAGCTGTTATTCTTGCCATGCCGTTGAAATGTGCTCCCAAGGTTGGTATTTGTGGCCAGATTGAAAACTCCCTATGTTCATGTGTGGGAGGAAATAGAACATTTCTGCAGCAAATAACCCGTTCACTTACTGTTACGATAAAAGGAATACTTTTAATTAACCCAGAACAATCTTCATTATTGAGCATCAAATAACTACCATTTTCCAACAACTTGAACATGGGGATGATAGCAGGAACTGGCGTGCCTTGCAACACGCAAGCCATATTTGGTCGGTGTGTGTTGCATGAACCGTGTAACTGTATGTGCCTACACATTAGTGAATGATCTGGCGTCTCAGTGCATTCCTCTCCATTCAGATAAACTTCTTGATCATCTTTGAAAATCTGTATGTGTATGGAAGCGACCAGACCTCATGAAGAAAACCACTACCTAAAGGTTCATAACGACCTATTGGTATATATTTCATACAATTTGAAAACTTATATAAAGCAAAAGGCAGCGTTATTAAACCGTGGATAAGGCACGTTGCCAAAGCAGCCAACCTTTTGGATTTATACTGGAAATGTTAAAGGAAGAATTACGGAGTAGGGCCTGTAAATCTTTAATGGAGAACCGAGTAAAATTACTCCAATCATCATATTCCTCTAACTCCGGGATAGTAGGGGTGTTTATTTTTTTAGAGGTAGCCAATCCAAAGCATTTGGTCTGGGAAATTGTTTCATTCACAAACAACATATGATTTGGGATGACACATGCACGGTGCAAAGCCTCAGTGCCTTGTACCTGCCAGGTTCGTGAACCCCAAACTGATGTAGATCCTGGATATCTTTACACTGTGTTAAGTTAGCATGGGCTCATTACTGGTTTAAACGCCATTTTTCCTTTTTTGCAACTTCTGCACACGACACTTAGTTGTTGCTTTAGCTTTCAGCCTACCTGCGTCAAGATCTATGCCTGCTTCAAGCAGGCGCAGGGTTTTGATGCAGCTTTGTCCTATCTGATTGTAAATGCGGCACACCGTGGGTGGCAGAGCAGCGGTGCACGTTAATTGGTGCATCCCTGGGGATGTGCTAGTTAATATAAATCTGCCCCTTTACATTTAATTATGTGCAGGGGACACAGAGTCGGTGAGGTTTATCCAAGGTTAAGAAGAGATGAGTCCTGTTCAGTGAAAAATTGGAGATAGGCTTCACCTCCTCTGCTCCTCAGCATCGTTGGACATGGTTAAATAATAGCTGCAAAATGTTACTCTTGTTAAACAATTTTACTATTATAATCTCTGAGATTTGTCTCTTACTGTGCAACATCTCATTGTTGTTATCTTTCTTTAAAGATAAAGACAACATCAACATGAGTGACAATCAGTAATCAGTTGATTTCGACCTCATCATTGAACTCGTAATTGAAACATCAGTGGATGTTGATCCCTTGGATGATTTCAATCCTGAGGATGAAGAAGAACGTGATGAGGATGCAGATTTGTCAGAATTGTATGACATAGGATGGGAAGCTGACGTGCTTGAGCCTATGGAACTATAAACATTTATTTTATAAATTTATAATAAATAAAAAGTAAATATGTAAACCGTTTAATTTAAAAATAAAGACACCTTCAAAAACAGGTTATGTGTAGTGTCTTCAATAAAATATTAAAATATGGTCATAAAATTAGATCAGATTCATATATAAAACAGCACAGGTAAAATGAATATAAATTCCATTTCTTTTCTGCTATTTCTGTATTCTAAATTTGCCATGTACAAAAAATTCTTCTATGTAAAAATGTTAAGTAGTGTGTTAAGTTTTTGATGACTGTTATTAATTTACTGTTGGGTAATAGTGGTTAATAACATTTTTTATTATATTTTACCACAGATTGAACTGCAGATTATTTCAAGATTTTAGGATGCCAAGCAAAGAAAGAGTGAGAAAGGCTGCAAAACGTCAAAGACAGCAGGTGAATGAAAGAAAGCAGCAGTCCTCTAACAAAAAGATTTGTCAAGTCACCAAGAAAGCACCGGGTAAGAGTACAAAAACATTCATAAGAAATATATCTAGTAAAAAAAATATTACTACAGAAAATGTTTCAGTCCAGAAAAGGAGAAGCAATTCAAACGGTAAGGAAAGGCCAATGAGAAATGTTACTGCTAGAGTAAGAGATAACTCTATGCATGAAAGTAGAAGGAAACAACAGTTTAGGGACATTCGTAAACGAATGTTCCGCACCAGGATAATTGGCAATTTGTTAAAAAATATTAAGAAAGGTCAACAGAAAGTGGTTTTTTATAAGAGAAAAAAAATAGTTGAGAAAGTTATTGATCAGGCATTTGAAATTAAACGTAAGTTATTTATTTTGACAATCAATAGAATTAGGAAGCTAAACAAGGCAATTTATGATTTCAAAAGAAATAGTAGATGGAAGAGAATAGTTAATCGTAGTCATTTTTGTGAAGTTTTTTCTGGAGAATGGATGCATAGTTCAAGCTCTGAGGCATTTTTTAATGAGGAGAGTTATTTCCAGGATAATGATTTGGTGCATGCAGTTGACACCAGTGGTCGAGCTTATGAAGTGAAAGATGGTTGTCCAGTTGAAAAAGAAAAACTTGTGACAACAGAGATAGAAAAGGTGTTAGGTAATGAGGTTTTAGGGAGACGTCCTAAGGGTCCTGTGTACACCTGGAAGTGTAGTAGTATTTGCAGTGTACGACAGGATTCCATCAATTTGCTTTGTGATTTTATACGGTCATTTAATAAGAAAAGTTTGAAGCAGAAAATGAAGTTGTTGCAAGAATTAGATCCTTGCAGAGTGAGAGAAGTGATAGGTTTGCATGGTCATTCACTGGCTTGTCTTTCCAGGAGAGTATGCCAGAGTGTTTTTCATCATTTCAGGATGCTAGCAGTGCATCATAATAAAGTGAGGAAATTAGTTAGAATGTTGTATTATGCTAAGAGTCCAGCAATTATGCTTAAACAATTATGCGCTGCTCTTTTGCATGGTTCTGAAATAGATGTGAAGAATATATGTGAAGAAATTGAGTTTTGTTACTTTGGAAGTAAAGAGGAGAATGTTGAAATTGACCAAGAAGAAGAGAGTAATGTGGAAGATAGTGTACAGGTTTCCAGTACAGATAATTTCCAGAGGGAAATTGCGACGTTTGAGGTGAAATCAAGTGAGAGGCCAAATTTCACTTGTGTGTGTTGTCGACGCACTTATTATAAGAATCAGACTAAGTTAGTGGATTTATATGGAAAAAGTGAAAGGGAAAATAATAGTGAATGGAAGGATTTTACAACATACTTGATGGTAGAAAATTGTTTTGATTTGGGATTGGATCAACGTGTGTGTACTTATTGTTGTAACAAATTAAATCAAAACCAGATGCCTGCTAGAGCAGTTCATAATAATCTGGAATTAGTTGAGATTCCTTCTGAATTGAAGGATTTAAATACTTATGAATCTATTTTGATTCAAAGTATCCATCCCTTTCAGGCTATTGTAAGAATGGAGCCAAAGACAGGGAAATTGCCTCCATCAGATTTACAGAGAGGATTAAAGGGAAGAGTTGTTTATTTGCCTCTAGATTTGAAGAAAAACATTAACACAATTGGAGTAGAAAAAGTGGAAGAGGAACCTCTTGTTATCTTAGTTAATGGGGTTCCGACAAAGAATAAGAAAATATGGCAAGATTTAGTAGATGTTAGGAAAGTCAAAAGGGCAACATTGTATTTGAAAAAAATATAATAAATACTATAAAAATGTATATGTTGCAGAAGAGGAAGTAAGTGAGGAAGAGGATAGCGATTTGTGTGCTGGTCAAATTGAGAAAGTAGAACCCTGTACTAGTGAAGAAATATATGAACATTATAGTGTTCATCCTTTGCATTCCAAGGAAGTCATGGGGAATGCTATTGAGTTGTTTCAAATGAAACAAGCGAAAGGGAGTCCCATTAGTGTTTGGGAGGAAAGTTTGGAAGCTCGGTGTTTCCCACAGCTTTTTCCAACAGGTCGGGGAGGAAGATATGATGAGCGACCTCATCAAATTCCTGCTTCTGAATACCGGACTTTGCGATTGTATGCAGGAGATCCTAGGTTTCGACAATGCATTCCTTATTTGTTTCATCTCCTGTTTGAAAGCGATCTGTCTGGACTGTCATATGCAGTGAACCACATCTTGAAAAGTGGTATACACATGCAAAACATCTCGGCAAGTGACTTTATGGATAAAGTCAATGTCCAAGACAGTATTTTGGATTCTCACCTGATTTATCTCATGGCGTGTCAGCGTGGTACTAATGAGTACTGGTACCGTCGTCATGGTGATTTAAAATGTATGCTGAGGAACTTAGGAACTCCCACATGGTTCCTCACTTTGAGCTGTGCTGAGTATGGGTGGGAAGACTTACTTGAATTTCTACGAGAGGCAAATGCTAACGTAGAAAACATCGAATTCAAGACACCCGGAGAACTGTGCTCTTTGGATCCAGTCAATGTATGTAGGTACTTCAATCATAGATTTGAAGGTATGATGTCTTTCATCATGAATAAGAAGAATCCACCTCTTGGAGAGGTGTTGGATTTCTTCTGGAGGAAGGAGTACCAAGCAAGAGGTGCTCCTCATATACATATGTTGCTGTGGATCAAGGATGCACCTAAATTTGGAACGGATGCAGAAGACTCAGTGATGAGTTTCATAGAACAGTATTCTACGTGTGCTGTTCCAAACGTAAAGGAGAAAAAAAGCCTAAGAGAAAAAGTTCTACGTTTCCAAAGCCATCGATGTGGAAAGTACTGTCGTCGTAAATTCCGGAACAAAGACAAGTTCTACACCAAATGTCGTTTCGGCTTACCACGACCGGTGATTTCTAAAGGAAGAGTGAACAGTTTGATGTCTTCGCTGCGACATAATGTGATGAAGAAATCACCTAAAAACACATACAATTTGAAGAGGAACGAAGAGTCTAAGTACATCAACGACTACAACCCGGTGATTTTGTCCATGTGGAATGCTAACATGGATATAGAGTTTGTGGCTGATAACTGTATGGCTGTGGCTCGGTATGTGACATCTTACATCACCAAAAAAGAGAAGACAGAATTGAAGGATATGTAGGAGGACATTTCCCATGAAAAGAGCCTCAGCAAGAAGTTGTACAGTTTCAGTCTGAAGATGTTGTCGCATCGAGAAATCGGAGCTTACGAATGTTCTGACCGGTTGTCTTCAGCAAGTCTCTATGCCAAGTCCAGGAGTATCGTTTGGGCGAGTGTTGGTCTTGCTGCAACGCGTAATCGAGTTCTGAAACCTGTGCGGGAAATTGAGTATTTGGCGGAAAAGGAGCCAAACAGTACCGACATTATGAAGAGCAACATGTTGGATACATATTATCCAAATCGAAGCAGTCACCTCGAGAATGTTTGTCTGTATGAGGTTCTGCAAAATTACATATTCAAGAGGAACATCAAAGAAGATACTGAGAAAGGAGTGTATGCTGTAATAGGAAGTGAGGGATGTCTGGTCAAGCAAAGAAAATGCCACTTGATAAACCATCGAAAATTGAGTGGCGAATCTCCTGAAAAAAAGGAGTTTTTCTATTTAGCACTTTTGCAACTTTTTAAGCCTTGGCGTGCAGAAGAGGAACTGCTTGGAGATTTCCTTTGTTACGAAGACTCATTCAATGCTGCCAAGGAGACCATAGAATGTCCTGCTTTTCCCAAATATGTAGAAATGTTGAATGTGGAAATTGAGCAGGAAGCAACGATTGCAGCCGAGATTGCCAGAGACAGTTCTCAGGACAGTCAGAGTTCTGCTTCATTGAGTCAGGATCCACTAGGAGGACCTGTTATCGAAAATGAAGCTGCCACTGCTATGAATGAAGTGGAAAGAGCCATGGCACATGCTCAGGAGGATGCGGTTAACTTAGAAGAGTTGGAAAGACAACTCAACGTTGAGCAGAGGAAAATATATGACGAACTTACCATGCAAATTGATCATGGATTAAGTCATGACAAGAAAGAGTGCTCATGTACGTCGTTGAAGCCTGTCCGACTGTACGTGAGTGGAGAAGCGGGAACTGGAAAAAGTTTCCTTATTAAAGCAATTTCATGTTATTTGCAGGAAAGGACAGAGTCATCGCTGTCTTGTGTTGTCACCGCTCCAACTGGACTGGCAGCACATAACATTAAAGGGATTACTTTACATCGTTTACTGATGCTGCCAGTGGAGCATGACAACAAATTAGAATATCACAAGCTATCTGGAGATGCTTGTTTTGAAGTTTCAAGAGTCTTGAGGAAAATGAAACTTCTTATCATTGACGAAGTAAGCATGGTTTCCAATGTCATGCTTGCCTTTGTGCATTTGAGAATGCAAGAAGTTCTCAAAACAGAGTATGATGTGTTATTTGGTGGCAAACACATCATTGTTTTCGGAGATCTTCTGCAGCTGACACCAGTGAAAGGGCAACCTGTGTTCAAAATGCTCACGCATGAAGATACCAGGAAGTGCTTAGGGAGCATTGGCAACGTCAATATATGGTTAAACTTCAATTATGCTGAACTGCATGAAAATATGCGTCAGGCAAAGGATGAAGTTTACAAGACTATTCTACAAGATGTTAGAATTGGAAAAGTGACCGAGCATGGGAAAGAAGCTTTACATGCACGATTACTGACAAATTTATATCCAGACGAAGATGTTGTGCCTGAGAATATTTTTCAGAAAGTTACTGAGAAAAAATCTGGAATATGTTTGATGCCAACTCTTGCAGAATGTGCCAAATTCAACAACAAAATGTTGCATTTAGAAAAGCAAGAGATTGTGAAACTGGAAGCTATTGACAGAGTAGAGCATATGGGATCAACAATTATTTTGTCTGAGAATCTGAAAACAAAATTGGATTCATTAGAGAAGAGTATATCTAAAACTGCGGGTTTTGAAAAGACTCTGAATGTGTGCTTGAACTGCCGTATAATTTTAAGAAGGAATTTACATGTTGAAAGAGGTCTGGTAAATGGATCAATGGGTAATGTTGTTGATTTTGTGAAATACAGAAATAGAGATGGAATTGAATTTTTAAAAATTAAATTTGATGGCATTGAGGAAGTACAGGTAATTGCTCGTTGTTCTGCTAGATTTTTGCTTGTAAAAGACTTATATGTTCGTCGTAAGCAGTTTCCTGTTTGCTTGGCATATGCGGTGACAATCCATAAATCGCAAGGTTTAAGTGTAGACTGTGCATTGGTGAATATTGGCAGTTCTGTGTTCAAGGAGGGTATGGCATATGTGGCATTGTCACGAGTTAGAACTTTATCGGGATTGTACTTGATTGAGTGTGATGTCACAAACATTTGTGCGGATCTAGATTGTGTTAAGGAATACAATAGGTTAAGAAGAGAGTATGCGCCACATTTGCCTCAGTATCCTTTGTTTGAGAAACGTGTGGTAGGCCGGAAACGAAGAAATGTGACCAATACTGGGGAGGTTGTAGCAAAAAGACGAAAAGTCGATGAACCTGAAATTATAAGCAGAAACAAAAAGGATTCTGTTGAAGATGTTGTTGGTTTTCAATTTGAAAACAGTTCTGGTGTCAACTGCTATGCTAATGTAGTGGTTAATGTTTTATTTTCTCTAGAAAATGTAAAAGAAGAGATTGTGGTCAATTCTGATCAAAGATTTTGCAGTTTGTTAAATTCTGTGTTAGAGAAATGTAGCACTGATAGAACAAACATAGAAAGTGTGTCTGAAATTCGAAATCTGTTAGACAGATGTTCAGGCCAAACACAATTCTCTCAAAATAGTCAGCAAGATTGTCAGGAGTTTTTAATGTATATGCTTGATGTATTGCATGATGAAGGTGTAGATGTAGATCACCTGTTTGGGCTTTCTTATCAATGGCAGCATGACTGCGAGAACTGTAGGGTATCAAGTACTACTAGTGTAGACTCAGAAAGATATATATATTTAACTTTGCAAGACAGTAAATCAGTCTCTTTTAATAAGCTAGTAAAAGCAGCTGATCACAACATGGAGTGTAGCCAATGTAAATCTGAAATGATGTCCACATTATTTATACGAACATATGGCCATTATGTCATTTTAATGTTCCAACGATGTAGGCCTGATGGAACAAAATTGACAACTTTAATTAAAAATGTTGTGGCTTCACAGTTGTCAATATCAGGAAGGACTTTTGTAACTGTAGCAATTATATATCATGATGGTCCTTCAATAACATCAGGACATTATACAGCTTATTTAAAGTGTAGAAATGGCTGGTCATTCTGCAATGATGCTGTTTTAATTTTCAAAAAAAAATTGCCGTATGACCTTAAAAACTGTTACCTGGTGTTTTTAAAACCAAAATTTTAGGGAAAGAATCTCGGGATGTGCTCTGAGGAATTTCAAGAAGTTCTAATGGCTCCTACACGATTTGGCCTTGAGGATAAGTGTAGTACAGAGACATAACTTCTTACCATAACACTGGACGTCATGGAGAAATACGTGCACTTTGAATGAGTTCAGAAAAACTGTTTCTTTTTATAAGCTAATTGAAGCAGCCAATCAAAACATGGAGTAGAGGGAATGTAAGTCTGCAATGCTGTCTACTGTTTTACATTGCTTTGTGATTAAAAGTGATGTAGAGAATTAAATAATTGTACTAGTCATAAAGGTAGTGTAAGTCTGCTTCATAGTAAGCAGTATCAGTGTGATAGGAAATGTAGAACATGATTGAGCAAGAAGGGGAAGATATTACTAGTCCAGGATTGTGAAAATGATCTTCAACATTTTAATTGTGAAAGCTGCGGAAATACAACATGACGGGATTGGCTTAAAAGAATTCTAAGAGTTATAAATGGCTCAGACACGATTTGGCCTTGTGGAAACGTGTGGTAGAGAGCGAGAAGTCATTTATTGTATGTAACATGTTTTTGAAAACGATGGAGGTTTTCTTTCAGAAAGTGGCGGGTTGAAAGTAATAACAGCACAACAGAGTGTAAGCTGTTCATAGGACATCCTTGGCCGTCATGGAAAGTAAGTTAACTTTAAGGAGTTCTGAATTCTGATTTGTTATGTTGTATGGGTTTTTTAAACACAATCATTTTGATTGTGTTTTTTTTTCCCCGCTGTTATATGATGAATACCTTCAAGTCACTGTTTTAGTGAAATTTGATACATTCTGAGAACAGCAAAAATAAACCATTTAACATGTATAATTAATTCTGTTCTGTTTGCATTTATGATGTACATGTAGAACTGTGTAGGAGGCATGGAGAAGGTGAGGCTTCTGTAAGTGTCAAAGTTGTTGCATACAGTGCTCATATTCTACGTAGTCTTTTATATTTCATTACTTTCACTGTTTCTCACTGATCTAAAATTTTTTTTTAAAAAGAACAGTAAGTATAAGGGAAGGAAACAGACAGTTATGTTAAAAGAAACACAGCTATAGGGAATAAACTAGGGATACTGTTACCCGCAATCCTCTGCTGATGATGTCACTGAGCATGTCATGAATGATGTAATATGTGACATCATCAGCAGTGGATTACGGGTAATAGTATCTCTAGTTTACTCCCCTATAGCTGTCTTTCTTTTAACATAACTGTCTGTTTCCTTCCCTTATACTTACTGTTCTTTTTTTAAAAATAATTTTTTGGGTTCGCTTCCGGTTCGCGTACCGGGGAGCGAACTGGGAAGCGAACTAAGAGAAATAGAGGTTGGCACAGTTCCAAATATTGTACCAATTTTTTAATAACGGGGAGGTAGTTCTGAAAAGAACTTTTTTTTTTGTTGTTTTATATTTTTTTATTATTTTTCTGAACATTTTTTTACTTTTTTTGAATTTTTCTGAACAGTTTTATATTTTTTTGTTTTTTTTTCGGAGGGGGCAACGAAAACGATTCATTGTAAAGGGCTCAACAGGAGCAACAAAACAAAAAAAAAGAATTTATTATTTGGGGCGTTTCGTACAAACTTGCATATGATAGTCAATAGCTCTGTTGATCAGAGTGATGCTACTTTGTCCGTAGCAAATGAATCCACTGCAATGTACGCAGACTTGTTTTACTTCACGAAATCTCGTTTGTATATTTGGCACCATCTCCCTGCCCTCTGGTCCCGTTACTTCCGGTACAACAGATCTTCTGGCCATAATAGGGAGATTATCTAGGTCGTTACGAAACTGTGCAGCACTGTAGTTGTTAGGATGCCACCTAGTCATATGGCGATGCATTGTGTAGTTTCCGAAACTGTATTTTTTGTCGGTCCCTCTGGACAGTCTATCTTGACATATAAGGCAAGTTACGTATCTTGCATTTACTTTTTTCTGACCTTTGGGAATTTTAAAAAATTGCCAAATGAAGTTTTCTTTCCGGTGAGACGTCCTGGGCTCCTCAGGCAAAAAGTGCCTCTCTTCGTGCTCGTCGTTCTGTTCCTCTTCTTCCTCTTCTTGCTGAATTATAACTTCAGCAGGTGGTCCACTCTTCCTTGGATGTGGTGGAGGTGGTGGGGAAAAACCAGCTGAAGCTACTAAAGAAGCCATTGCTCACTGGTAACAAAGGGTCTTTCTCTCACAATGATGAAAGTCAGAGTGAGGAAAGAAGGAGGGATTTTCATCATTTGGGAAAAACAATAGTTCTCAACCAATGAAAAGTGTTCATTTTAGATTATATGACCTAGTCTTACATCATTAGGAAACCAAAAGTGAAATGAACCAATGAAAAGTGTTATTACCAAGTCACATGACCTGCTGTGTTTACGTTACGCGCTTTGCAGGGCCTCCCGGTTTGCTTCCAGAAACCTGTGCTTTGCGACTCGGTAAGCGTACCAGTTCGCTAACGTAGCACGTCATATGACGTATCACGCGACAACGCGAAACGTCATGCGGACGGGAGGCGTCACGATGTTGTTTTCTAACGCGGCAGTTCCGGTAAAGAAACGTTTACCGGCTCGCGGTCTATTTCGCGGCATCAAGGTCAGCTAACGGGAAGCTTCCCGATTCGCGAAGCGGGAACGAAGAAAAAAAAATATTAAAAAAAAAAGTTATTAATAAACATATAAAATATATTTTTGGATTTAAAGAAGAATACATTTTACAGCTACAGATATTAGCTGTTAAAAAACCAATGAAATTCACTGAAAAAACCATAGGTTATAGACCATATATAGTTAGGAATTAGCATTTACAAAACCTTGAAAATTCACTGAAAAAACCATAGGTTATAGACCATATATATTTAGGAATTAGCATTTAGAAAACCTTATTTTACTCACACAAAACCATTGAAATTCCATATATAGTTAGTTGCACTAACTATATATCGCGCACCCGCAATCCACTGCTGATGATGTCACATATTACATCATTCATGACATGGTCAGTGACATCACTGATGACATCACTGATGACATCTCAAATGACATCACTGATGACATCACTGATGACAACATCCAGTGATTTTTTGTTTCTGTAAAGTTTAAATATGTCTTACATATTGAAGATTGAGTGGATGTGTAAGTGTCTGGACGAAGGATTTAGTAGGTGCATGACTAACTGTATGAGTGAGTGATTAAATGTGTCTCACTGAGTGCATGGGTTAGTGACTAAACTGTCTTAATTTGTGCATCATTATATCTGTTGTTCTGTAAACTGCTGCATGTGTTGATCAGTAGCTGTATGAGTAACTATATGGGTTATTGATTGATTGCCCAAGTATTTGTATGGGAGACTGAGTGTGTGTGTGGCTGGCTGGGAGGTGTGTGACTCTGTGCAGATCAATGTGTACTTGTATCAATGATTGTATAAGAAGGTAAGTATGTGTTAGTATATGTTTGAAAATGTAAGGTGCTCTATGTTTAACTGTATAGACAAGAAAATGGAAGTGTCATTGATTCTTTACATGACTGACTAGGTGAGTGAGTAACTCCATGGATGAGTGGCAGAGTGTGAGTGTCTGTATAGGTGTATGAGTGCATATGATAGTGTTGTAATAATGAGTGACTGTATGTATAAGTGATTGTATGGGTGAATGAGTGAATGTGTGTGTAGACGTACGAATCAGTGAGTGCGTATGTAGTAACTGGTATTGGTGTGTCATGATGTCATCAGTGATGTCATTTGAGATGTCATCAGTGATGTCATTTCAGATGTCATTAGTGATGTCATCAGTGATGTCACTGAAGTATGGTGTTCTGTGTTTAACTGTATAGATGAGGAAATGGAAGTGTGATTGATTCTTTACAGGACTGACTTGGTGTGTGAGTAACTCCATGGATGAGTGGCAGTGTGTGACTGTCTGCATAGATGTATGAGTGCATATGATAGTGTTGTAATAATGAGTGACTGTATGTATGAGTGATTGTATGGGTGAATGAGTGAATGTGTGTGTAGACGTAGGAATCAGTGAGTGCGTATGTAGTAACTGGTATTGGTGTGTCATGATGTCATCAGTGATGTCATTTGAGATGTCATCAGTGATGTCATCAGTGATGTCATTTGAGATGTCATCAGTGATGTCATCAGTGATGTCACTGACCATGTCATGAATGATGTAATATGTGACATCATCAGCAGTGGATTGCGGGTGCGCGATATATAGTTAGTGCAACTAACTATATATGGAATTTCAATGGTTTTGTGTGAGTAAAATAAGGTTTTCTAAATGCTAATTCCTAACTATATATGGTCTATAACCTATGGTTTTTTCAGTGAATTTTCAAGGTTTTGTAAATGCTAATTCCTAACTATATATGGTCTATAACCTATGGTTTTTATGGTTTTTTCAGTGAATATATATATATATATATATATATTACCTACTGGCGGTCGCCAGTAGGTATATATAGTTAGGATTTTTTCCCTATGGGATTTTTGAAAATTCTATGTCTAATAACTTTGGCGTTTGTGGACGGAATTGGCTGAAATTTTCAGGAAAATGGCACATTTTGTTTTTGAGCAGCCCCTGAAAATTTTGGGGGGGTTCGTCAAGGGGGGGCCGAGAAAAAAGGGGGGTCCCAAAACGCGTTTTTCCCATGTTAATTTCCATAGGGCGGTTGGCCTCACTTTTAGCCCGAACGGCTGAATGGATTTGCACGAAACTTGGCAAAATTGTAGGGACTGGTAGCCCGATGTGCCTTTTGTAGGTCTCAATATATGTGCTCCAGTGGATTTTGAGAAATTAACGTTTAAAAAAAGATATATATCTGTAACAGCGGACCGGGCAGCGGCCCAGGACGCGTACTTTTCGCGCAACGGAGCTTTGTGAAGCGAAGCTGATTGGTTCTCTGGCGTCTGTCAACATTCCAAACAGTCCGTAGCGGCCGCCATCTTGTCTCTCGGTAGGATCGAGAGACAAGAGGAGGCCAAAGCGAAGGGGCAAATGACCATAAGGGGGAATAGTAGATCCTCGCTGACCCCCTAGGTTTGATGTGGAGGTTTTAAAAGGGCCCCGCGGGGCAAAAAAAAAAAATAATAATAATAATCGAACGGCTGAATGGATTTGCACGAAACTTGGCAAAATTGTAGGGACTGGTAGCCCGATGTGCCTTTGCTAGGTCTCAATATATGTGCTCCAGTGGATTTTGAGAAATTAACGTTCAAAAAAAGATATATATCTGTAACAGCGCTCCGCCTCGCGTAACGGAGGTTTGCGAAGCGGATTGGTCATTCTGTCACTGGGCTATAGTTGGGCTACATCTGGCTGATATTTGGGCTACATTTGTTTTTTTGTGTGTCTGGCGGCCATCTTTGGGCTACATTGGGCTACATTGGGCTTCATTGGGCTACATTGGGCTACATTTGGGCTCCAACATATATATAGGCCAATGTAGCCCAATATATATTTTTCAAAGTTAATTTTCGTAAAAACCACTGGAGCATATATCTTGAGACATAGCAAAGGCACATCGGGCTACCAGTCCCTACAATTTTGCCAAGTTTCGTGCAAATCCATTCAGCCGTTCGAGCTAAAAGTGAGTCCAACCGCCCTATGGAAATGAAGGAAATGAATGGGTAATTTGTAATTAGCAAATAGCTAATCGCAAACTAGGAATGGTAAAGAATCGCTATTTATTCCTTAAAGTTCGCTATTTAGGAAATGCAAAAAACTTTGATGATACATATGGCGGTTCATCTCTAACAAGATAAGAAGCATAGGGATACATTTATGATGACTGGCGCATCACCAGGGATGTGTTAGTCATTCTGTGCCGCTGTTCCGTCACCTATGGTGTGCTGCATTTACAATGCGGCGCATCATGGGGCAAAAACAGCACAGATGCGTGATGTATCTGTGCCGTAAAGGTGGCGCATTGCTGGAGTTGTATCGCAAGTGTGATGAAGCTCCAGCAAGGGTCGGGGGTGCCCCTGTCGCAGGGTTTCTGTTCTCACACAGAACTGTGGACAGAGGATTGGAACCTCGGCGAATTAGGGTGTCCCAAAACTCACGTTAGTAATCAAAAACTCCTTAGCAAGCTAGGTACAGTGTCACATTGGATATAACAAACTCTCAATGTTTAGACAATCCAGAATATGAACTTATAGTACCTCAGGATACGTGGAACTCATGAACAGTCGGTCGTTATATATTTCTTAGAAACCAGAACATGGAGTTAAGAAGAACACATGTGTATTTGAAATGTTTATTTACTAATGCCGTCTTCTGAGGCGTAGTATCTTAGATTATACAAGTACACATATTATCAGTAGCAAAATTACCAGCATAGTCAGTAGTACATAAAAAGCGAATGGTGACAGTATGTTAACATGCTGTAAATGAATAAGAGTTAGCAACACTTATAAGCAGCCGCGGGCCGTGGAGGGAGTTACGGTGAGGCGGGGAGGGGGAGAAGCAGGGTGGAGAATACAAGTACACATATTATCAGTAGCAACATTACCAGCATAGTTACTAGTACATAAAAAGCGAATGGTGACAGTATGTTAACATGCTGTAAATGAATAAGAGTTAGCAACACTTATAAGCAGCCGCGGGCCGTGGAGGGAGTTACGGTGGGGCAGGGAGGCGGGGAGGGGGAGGGGCAAGGTAGAGAGGGCTCCACCCTGCTTCTCCCCCTCCCCGCCTCCCTGCCTCACCGTAACTCCCTCCACGGCCCGCGGCTGCTTATATCTCACCCTCCCTAATACACATATTATATTATTTGCTAAGAAGGTCTCTTTGTGTTGGTTTAGGGCGTGCCCATACTTTAGTGTCTTAGATTTGAAGGAATCACATCAGCATACACCAGCTCTCTCTTCATGTGAACCGCATCAACTGTTGTGTATGTGTGTTCGGCAAAGCAATATAAAACCCGCCTCATGCCCAGAATTGGCAGAAGTTGCACTTATGTTATGAGTATGAAGTTGTGGAGATCAGACCTCATAACAATTCTGTATCGTGTTGTTCTTGAAACTTTAGCACTCGCTGTACAGATATAGTTTAACAAGCAAAGCAGATATTAGAGCAATAACATATTATTCTCATGTAAACCACGATGAACTACTAGGTGGAAAGCTAAAGCAACAACTAAGTGTCGTGTGCAGAAGTTGCAAAAAAGGAAAAATGGCGTTTAAACCGGTAATGAGCCCATGCTAACTTAACACGGTGTAAAGATATCCAGGACCTAGATGACACCTCCCCATGATCCGGAAACGAACTGAATAAGATAATAGAAGTGCCATCTCATGAGAGCAGATTGCAAGTTTATATGTGGACGGTCCGCAAGGTAAAGCATTAAAAACTAGGAAAATTTAATGCTAAAGAAAAATAAAACAGCCAAGTACTTTATCGAGTCTTAAGCCAATAGGCAAGGTAAATAATCAAAACTTGACAAATAAGTCAATGAATTGTCAATGAAATGCTAGTACTCAGCAAATCAAACATGAAAAAGGTCTATGACATAACTGTGTATGCAAAATAAGCTGCAACAGCCTCCAATAGGAAGTCACCGTCTTCATCCGAAAACAATTCAGCCATCCAATTTAAAAGCGGAAAAGAACATACGTGCTCTCCCAGCACCGGATCCTCTATCACCATTAGAGGACAGCTCGGTGGGTTTTCAAGAAAGCTCTGTTCCAAGAAAGACTGTGCTGCCGCCAGTAAATTCCAGGGACCAAGTAGTCCATGCATCAATGCCACAGCCATAATCCTTTCGCCAGGACAAACCAACTCGTGAGTAATGATAGGAGTCATCAGCTGATTAAAGTCGACGTCAGGAGAAACCGGTCCGCAGAGACACAAATCAATGGCCCAATCGAAATCACAGGTCAGGCAGTGAAATACAGGCTGGACACAGGTGAAGTAGGAGAATCGAAAAGATAATCCATATGCCGTGCTTAATATCGCCAACGGCATTGTGCCATAATATTCTAGCATGCGATTGCGGAACAGTGTCAGCAGCTGCAGGGTGGGAGGTTGCATAGGAGGGACATCCATATTTAAAAATGTAAAAAAGCACAAGAGCGTCCGCTGGTAATGCAAGTAAAAATGCCAATCCACGAACCAGAGTGGAGAAAATAGAATGAAAGGAAGCAGGGATGACTCCAAAGATTTTCTCAAATGAAGTCACGAGACCACTGGTAACAACTTTAAAAAAGTGCGCCAGGGTCTTTGTGGAGGATGCGTTAAAGATAGTCGGAACCATCTTGCTGAAATTGAAAGGCAAATCTGAATTAAAAGTATTCCTTTTATCGTAACAGTAAGTGAACGGGTTATTTGCTGCAGAAATGTTCTATTTCCTCCCACACATGAACATAGGGAGTTTTCAATCTGGCCACAAATACCAACCTTGGGACAGATTTCAACGGCATGGCAAGAATAAGAGCTCTTTTGTCTCAGAGAGAGGTGGCCTTGAGTTCGGCCCGTGAAACTTTCGTGCTTCACATAGCGAACACCCGTACAGAGGTGCAGACCCTTTTCAATTAACTCAGAACAATCTTCATTATTGAGCATCAAATAACTACCATTTTCCAACAACTTGAACGTGGGGATGATAGCAGGAACTGGCGTGCCTTGCAACACGCAAGCCATATTTGGTCGGTGTTTGTTGCATGAACCGTGTAACTGTATGTGCCTACACATTAGTGAATGATCTGGCGTCTCAGTGCATTCCTCTCCATTCAGATAAACTTCTTGATCATCTTTGAAACATCTGTATGTGTATGGAAGCGACCAGACCTCATGAAGAAAAGCACTACCTAAAGGTTCATAACGACCTATTGGTATATATTTCATACAATTTGAAAACTTATATAAACCAAAAGGCAGCGTTATTAAACCGTGGATAAGGCACGTTGCCAAAAAACCCGCAATCCTCTGCTGATGATGTCAGTGAGCATGTCATGAATGATGTAATATGTGACATCATCAGCAGTGGATTACGGGTAATAGTATCTCTAGTTTACTCCCCTATAGCTGTCTTTCTTTTAACATAAGTGTCTGTTTCCTTCCCTTATACTTACTGTTTTTGGTTCGCTTCTGGTTCGCGTACCGGCGAGCGAACTGGGAAGCGAACTAAGAGAAATAGAGGTTGGCACAGTTCCAAATATTGTACCAATTTTTTAATAACGGGGAGGTAGTTCTGAAAAGAACTTTTTTTTTAATTGTTTTTGTTGTTTTATATATTTTTTATTATTTTTCGGAACATTTTTTTACTTTTTTTGAATTTTTCTGAACAGTTTTATATTTTTTTGGGTTTTTCTTGGAGGGGGCAATGAAAACGATTCATTGTAAAGGGCTCAACAGGAGCAACAAAACAAAAAAAGAAGTATTTATTAATTTGGGCGTTTCGTACAAACTTGCATATGATAGTCAATAGCTCTGTTGATCAGAGTGATGCTTCTTTCTCCGTAGGAAATGAATCCATCGCAAAATACGCAGATGTGTTTTACTTCACCAAATTTCATTTGTATATTTGGCACCATCTCCCTGCCCTCTGGTCCCGTTACTTCCGGTACAACAGATCTTCTGGCCATAATAGGGAGATTATCTAGGTCGTTCCGAAACTGTGCAGCACTGTAGTTGTTAGGATGCCACCTAGTCATATGGCGATGCATTGTGTAGTTTCCGAAACTGTATTTTTTCTCGGTTCCTCTGGACAGTCTATCTTGACATATAAGGCAAGTTACGTATCTTGCATTTACTTTTTTCTGACCTTTGGGAATTTTAAAAAATTGCCAAATGAAGTTTTCTTTCCGGTGAGACGTCTTGGGCTGCTCAGGCAAAAACTGCCTCTCTTCGTGCTCGTCGTCCTGTTCCTCTTCTTCCTCTTCTTGTTGAATTATAACTTGAGCAGGTGGTCCACTCTTCCTTGGATGTGGTGGAGGTGGTGGGGAAGCACCAGCTGAAGCTACTAAAGAAGCCATTGCTCAGTGATCACAAAGGGTCTTTCTCTCACAATGATGAAAGTCAGAGTGAGGAAAGAAGGAGGGATTTTCATCATTTGGGAAAAACAAGAGTTCTCAACCAATCAAAAGTGTTCATTTTAGATTATATGACCTAGTCTTACATCATTAGGAAACCAAAAGTGAAATGAACCAATGAAAAGTGTTATTACCAAGTCACATGACTTGCTGTGTTTACGTTAAGCGCTTTGCAGGGCCTCACGGTTTGCTTCCAGAAACCTGCGCTTTGCGACTCGCTTCGCGTACCAGTTCGCTAACGTAGCACGTCATATGACGTATCACGCGACAACGTGGAACGTCATGCGGACGGGAGGCGTCACGATGTTGTTTTCTAACGCGGCACTTGCGGTAAAGAAACGTTTACCGGCTCGCGGTCTATTTCGCGGCATCAAGGTCAGCTAACGGGAAGCTTCCCGATTCGCGAAGCGGGAACGTAGAAAAAAAAATATTAAAAAAAAAAATTATTCATAAACATATAAAATATATTTTTGGATTTAAAGAAGAATACATTTTACAGCTACAGATATTAGCTGTTAAAAAAACCAATGAAATTCACAGAAAAAACCATAGGTTATAGACCATATATAGTTAGGAATTAGCATTTACAAAACCTTGAAAATTCACTGAAAAAACCATAGGTTATAGACCATATATAGTTAGGAATTAGCATTTAGAAAACCTTATTTTACTCACACAAAACCATTGAAATTCCATATATAGTTAGTTGCACTAACTATATATCGCGCACCCGCAATCCACTGCTGATGATGTCACATATTACATCATTCATGACATGGTCAGTGACATCACTGATGACATCACTGATGACATCATCTAGTGTCTGTGTGTTTTTGTAAAGTTTAAATACGTTTTACATATTGAAGAATGACTGGATGGATGGAAGACTGAGTGTGTGTGTGGCTGGCTGGGAGGTGTGTGACGCTGTGCATATCAATGTGTACTTGTATCAGTGATTGTATAAGAGAGTAAGTATGTGTTAGTATATGTGTGAAAAGTATGGTGTTCTGTGTTTAACTATAGATGAGGAAATCGAAGTGTGATTGATTCTTCACAGGACTGACTAGGTGTATGAGTGCATATGATAGTGTTCTAATAATAACTGACTGTATGTATGAGTAATTGTATGGGTGAATGAGTGAATGTGTGTGTAGACGTACGAATCAGTGAGTGCGTATGTAGTAACTGGTATTGGTGTGTCATGATGTCATCAGTAATGTCATTTGAGATGTCATCAGTGATGTCATTTCAGATGTCATTAGTGATGTCATCAGTGATGTCACTGAAGTATGGTGTTCTGTGTTTAACTGTATAGATGAAGAAATGGAAGTGTGATTGATTCTTTACAGGACTGACTTGGTGTGTGAGTAACTCCATGGATGAGTGGCAGTGTGTGACTGTCTGCATAGGTGTATGAGTGCATATGATAGTGTTGTAATAATGAGTGACTGTATGTATGAGTGATTGTATGGGTGAATGAGTGAATGTGTGTGTAGACGTAGGAATCAGTGAGTGCGTATGTAGTAACTGGTATTGGTGTGTCATGATGTCATCAGTGATGTCATTTGAGATGTCATCAGTGATGTCATCAGTGATGTCATTTGAGATGTCATCAGTGATGTCATCAGTGATGTCACTGACCATGTCATGAATGATGTAATATGTGACATCATCAGCAGTGGATTGCGGGTGCGCGATATATAGTTAGTGCAACTAACTATATATGGAATTTCAATGGTTTTGTGTGAGTAAAATAAGGTTTTCTAAATGCTAATTCCTAACTATATATGGTCTATAACCTATGGTTTTTTCAGTGAATTTATATATATATATATATATATATATATATATATTACCTACTGGCGGTCGCCAGTAGGTATATATAGTTAGGATTTTTTTCCAATGGGATTTTTGAAAATTCTATGTCGAATAACTTTTGCGTTTGAGGACGGAATTGGCTGAAATTTTCAGGAAAATGGAACATTTTGTTTCTGAGCAGCCCCCTTGGGGGCGTTTCGTCAAGGGGGGCCGAGAAAAAAGGGGGGGTTTCAAAACGCGTTTTTCCCATGCAATTTTCCATAGGGCGGTTGGACTCACTTTTAGCTCGAACGGCTGAATGGATTTCCATGAAACTTGGCAAAATTGTAGATATTGTTTGCCCGATGTGCCTTTGCTAGGTCTCAATATATGTGCTCCAGTGGATTTTGATAAATTAACGTTCAAAAAAATATATATATCTGTAACAGCGCTCCGGTTAGCGCGCCGGTTCGCGTACCTGACGCGTAACGGAACTTCGCGAAGCGAAGCTGATTGGCTCTCCGGTGTCTGTCAACATTCTAAACAGTCCGGAGCGGCCGCCATCTTGTCTCTCGGTAGGATCGAGAGACAAGAGGTGAAGAAAAACGAAGGGGGAAATTAATGAAAGGGGGCAAGGTAGTCCCATCCTGACCCCCTAGGATTGATGAAGGGGCTATTAAAGGGTCCCGCGGGGCAAAAAATAAAAAAATTAAAAAATTCTGTTTTTTCGCGATAGAGGCGCGACCCGGTACGCGAACGGGTTAGCTAACCGGTAGCGTAACGGGAGTCCGCCATCTTGTGTTTCGGTTGAATTTAATCACAAGATGGAGGAAAAACAATGTGGGAAATGGGTATAAGGGGGCACGGGAGACGTATCCTGACCCCCTAGGTTTTCTGAAGGTGGCTGAGGAGGCCCATATATGCGAAAAAAAAACACATTTTTTTTCAAATTTTCGCGCGGTTACCATCCGGTGCGCGAACCGGGTAGCGCTCCGGAAAGCGTAAATCGTGAAAATTATTTAAAAAAAAGTTACATTCAAAATTTGTTTAGAGTGATCATAGTTAGGGTAGATCTGAGAAGAGCTTTTGGGTCTGTGGTAGATTTAGGTACTTATAAGTAGGTACCAATACATAGTCTTAAATTCAGGATGAAAATTCTGTTCCCCTCATCTGAGAAGTGCACTCCATCTCCTCTGTAGATATCTTGCATGTAGTAACGCAAGTTATTGTTGTAGATGGAGCCCATTCCATGGTCTCTCATGTAAGCTGAAACAGACTTATTTACATGCTTCCTCGATTTCTCAATTTGTGGACAAAATTGCTTGGACCACCTCCATTTCTGTCTTTGGCATATATTTGAATATACCAAGGCAGTTTGAGGAAAAAGTGCCATCAATTGTGTCCTTTAAAAGCATTTCCAGACCTACCCCAGTCAAAGTGCCCAAATCATTTCCTCCACAGTGCACAATTAACAGGTCAGGGTTTGGCAAATGCAAAAAGGTTTTCACCAATGGTATCAATTGGTGACATCTCAATCCTCTGTGGCCAATCCAGTTGATTTCCACATTTTGTAAATTGAGGTTGTGTACATTTCTGTTATCAGCATACCTTTGAGCCCAGTGGATGTAACTATGTCCAATAATCCAGACAGAAAACATGGTGAGAGGAGGTTCTGCTGCAGTCAGATGAAGTGTGGGAATGAAACGGCAGTTGAAACAGTAGGAGTTTGTATTGTAAAAAACTGTGGAGTCTCAGTGCTAATGATTCAGTAGCAGTGATTGGTGGATTTTGATTGCTGAAAACAGAAAGTTAGGGTGCATGGATGAGTTCTTTAAAAGATGAAATTTGAATGGTTAAGAAAAAATCATTTTAAGAAACAATGCACTGGATACGCAGGTGTACTGAGAGTTCAGAGTTCAATTGAAACATTGTTGTGTGAACTTGTAAACATGAGAGGTCTTTCAGGAGGTAGTTGCTATGGAAAAAAGGCAGAAAGGGTAGAGGGGGGAAGGGTGTTGATTTGAAAAAAGTGAGGGAAGAGTTTTGATTGGGTGACATGAGAGATATGTGTGATGAATTACAGCATTTCTGTGCCTTTGTTGGTTGCAGCCTCTGGAGTGCATACCCTTTGCTCTGCTAAAGAAAAATTGGTGTGTGTCTGAGACTGTTTTGAAACTCAAAAAGTATTTGCTAAGGTGAGAAAAGATTCATTTAATTTAGATAGAGATTAGTATGCTTAAGGGAAAAAATTAGGAAGAAAGTTATGTATTTAAAATGTTGCTTTGTGTCAAGTGTTTTAGAAATAGATTTTGTTTCTTTGAGAAATTGTAATTGGAGATAATGTGAAGTATTAGTACTGACAGGGTGTGCTTGTACATAGGAGCTGTGCTGTGTTTTCAAATTATGACTTGAAAATCGTTTTTGAGAAAAAGGAATGCTTTTAAAATTTATAACAAATATTTCACTTGCCCCATGATTTAGGGAGAATAATTTGCTTACTTGATGTGTTTAAAAACGTTTCTTCAAGACATTTAGGTTTCTTGATATGTACTGCTAGAGTTTCATAGCCAGCATGGGGCATATTTAGAAGGACTTTTAGCCACTTTCACGTTATTTTCCCCATATTAAAAGTGACATACAAGTGGTGCAAGGGCCTTGTAAATACACTCTCATGTTTGAGCCACTTTCATGTTATTTTCCCTATGTTAAAAGTGACGCAAAAGTGGTGCAAGGGCCTGGTAAAATATGCCCTCATGTGTGTTAGGGCATTTTAAGTCACTTCACCATGAATCTGGGTGAATAATTTGCTTACTTGATGTGTTTAAGAACGTTTCTTGAAATCATTTAGGTTTCTTGATATATACTGCTAGAGTTTCATAGCCTGCTTGGGGCATATTTACAAGGCCTTTGAGTCACTTTCACGTCATTTTCCCCATGTTAATAGTGGCGCAAAAGTGGTGCAAGGGCCTTGTAAATACGCCCCCATGTGTGTTAGGGCATTTTAAGTCACTTCACCATGAATCTGGGTGAATAATTTGCTTAATTGATGTGTTTAAGAACGTTTCTTGAAATCATTAAGGTTTCACAATATGTTCTGCAAGAGTTTCATAGTCAACATGGGGGCAAATTTACAAAGCTTATGAGCTACATTCACGTCATTTTCCCCATGTTAAAAGTGACTTTAAAGGTGATGCAAGGTCCTTGTAAATAGGCCCTCATGAGTGCTTTGTAAATTTAAGTCATTTCTCTGTGGTGCAAGGCTCTTGTAAATACGCCCGCATGTGTGCTTGGCAAATTTAAGTACTGACAGGGTGTACTTGTACATAGGAGTTGTGCTGTGTTTTCAAATTATGACATGAAAATAGTTCATAAAGAAAAGGAATGCTTTTTACATTTATGACAATGACAAAAAGGTGTCTGCTTCTTTAAATAAATATATCACTTCTCACCATCAATCTGGGAGAATAATTTGCTTGTTTGTCGGTTAAAAAATCGTTACTTTAAGACATTTGGGTTTCACAATATGTACTGCTAGAGTTTCATAGTCACTATGATGATAATGATATACATTTAGAACTGTGTAGGAGGCATGGAGAAACTGAGGCTTCTGTAAGTGTCAAGGGAGGTGAGTAATGTACATTGCTCTGTTGCATACAGTCCTCATCTTCTGCGTACTCTTGGATATGCTATACTACAGCTGCACAATGAGATACCTAAGCTGAGGAAATACAGGTGATGTGATTGTGAAATGAGCAAAAATATTTGCACGTTTTTCAATTATATCACCTGTGTTTCCTAACATTACGAATCACATTGTGCAGATGAGGTTTAGGCCTGTCCTGGGAGACAGAGGAGGTCTGGCCTTTGTTCAAGAGTGCAGTGGACATGACTCACTTCGTTGGTAGGCCTGCACATGTATTATCTCCTCTGTACTCTTCAACAAGCCTAAATTTCATCTGCAACCCTGAGTAGGCCTCACCTCAAACAAACCTCTGGATATGCCACACCTTATCGGCATCCTGAACCAATCATTTAAAATGTTAGGGGCAGATTTATGATGGCCGTGCGCCTCTTTTGCGCCGCCGTTGCGTCACTTTTGTGACGCAGCAGCGGTGCAAAAGATGCACCATGTTGCAAGATAGGCCTCACTTCATCTGCAACAAGATACCGTCAGTTTAAACTGTATACATTTAGGACTGTGTAGGGGGCATGGAGAAGCTGAGGGTTCTGTAAGTGTCAAAGTTGTTGCATACAGTGCTCACCTTCTGCTACTCTTTGATATGCTAGACTAAATCTGCACAATGAGATACCTAAGCAAAGGAAACACAGGTGATGTGATTGTGAAATGAGCAAAAATATTTGCACGTTTTTCAATTACATCACCTGTGTTTCCTAACATTACGAATCACATTGTGCAGATGAGGTTTAGGCCTGTCCAGGGAGACAGAGGAGGTCTGGCCTTTGTTCAAGAGTGCAGTGGACATGACCCACTTCATTGGTAGGCCTGCACATGTATTATGTCCTCTGTACTCTTCAACAAGCCTAAATTACATCTGCAACCCTGAGTAGGCATCACCTCAAACAAACCTCTGGAAAGGCCACACCTTATCGGCATCCTGAACCAATCATTTAAAATGTTAGGGGCACATTTATGATGGCCGTGCGCCTCTTTTGCGCCGCCACTGCGTCACAAAAGTGACGCAACGGCGGCGCAAAAGATGCGCCATGTTGCGACATATCTAGACTACATCTGCACAATGAGATACCTAAGCTGAGGAAATACAGGTGATGTGATTGTGAAATGAGCAAAAATATTTGCACGTTTTTCAATTATATCACCTGTGTTTCCTAACATTATGAATCACATTGTGCAGATGAGGTTTAGGCCTGTCCAGGGAGACAGAGGAGGTCTGGCCTTTGTTCAAGAGTGCAGTGGACATGACTCACTTCGTTGGTAGGCCTGCACATGTATTATCTCCTCTGTACTCTTCAACAAGCCTAAATTTCATCTGCAACACTGAGTAGGCCTCACCTCAAACAAACCTCTGGATAGGCCACACCTTATCGGCATCCTGAACCAATCATTTAAAATGTTAGGGGCAGATTTATGATGGCCGTGCGCCTCCTTTGCGCCGCCGTTGCGTCACTTTTGTGACGCAGCAGCGGTGCAAAAGATGCACCATGTTGCAAGATAGGCCTCACTTCATCTGCAACAAGATACCGTCAGTTTAAACTGTATACATTTAGGACTGTGTAGGGGGCATGGAGAAGCTGAGGCTTCTGTAAGTGTCAAAGTTGTTGCATACAGTGCTCACCTTCTGCGTACTCTTTGATATGCTAGACTACATCTGCACAATGAGATACCTAAGCAAAGGAAACACAGGTGATGTGATTGTGAAATGAGCAAAAATATTTGCACGTTTTTCAATTACATCACCTGTGTTTCCTAACATTACGAATCACATTGTGCAGATGAGGTTTAGGCCTGTCCAGGGAGACAGAGGAGGTCTGGCCTTTGTTCAAGAGTGCAGTGGACATGACTCACTTCATTGGTAGGCCAGCACATGTATTATGTCCTCTGTACTCTTCAACAAGCCTAAATTTCATCTGCAACCCTGAGTAGGCCTCACCTCAAACAAACCTCTGGATAGGCCACACCTTATCGGAATCCTGAACCAATCATTTAAAATGTCAGGGCAGATTTATGATGGCCGTGCGCCTCTTTTGCGTCGCCGTTGCGTCACTTTTGTGACGCAGCGGCGGCGCAAAAGATGCGCCATGTTGCGACATATTTACAACTTGATGCATCTAGGCAGATGTGTCACGCTGTAAAGTCCTGCGCCACATGAAACCTGCGTCAGGTTTCATGTGGGCGTTTTGTTGCAGGGTGGGCGTTCACTTGCATGAAAGCCCTGTAAAACTAACACAGTGAAATTTACAAGATTTCACTGAGTCAGCTTTATGGCATTGCTGAATCAAATCCTTACGCCTGTTTGAAACAGGCATAAGGAGTGACGCACCATGCAATGTGTGGCTTGCCCCTGTGCATTGCAGGAGTCATGTCGCGCTTGCGACGTGATTCCTGCAATGCGCCGCTTTTGCGGCACAGATGCGTGACGCATCTGTGCTGTTTTTGCCCCATGGTGCTCCGCATTGTAAATGCGGCACACCATGGGTGGCAGAGCAGCGGCGCACGTTAACTGGTGCATCCCTAGGGATGCGCCAGTTAACATAAATCTGCACCATTACATTTAAGTATGAGCAGGGGACACAGAGTCGGTGAGGCTTATCCAAGGTTAAGAAGAGATGAGTCCTGTTCACTGAAAACTTGGACATAGGCCTCACCTCCTCAGCATCGCTGGACATGGCTAAATAATATCTGCAAAATGTTACTCTTGTTAAACAATTTTACTATTATAGTCTCTGAGATTTGTCTCTTACTCTGCAACATCTCATTGTTGTTCTCTTTCCTTAAAGATAACGACAACATCAACCATGAGTGATAATGAGCAATCTGTTGAAATCGATCTTATCATTGAACTTGTCATTGAAACGTCAGTGGAAGTAGATCCCTTGGATGATTTATATCCTGTGGATGATGAAGAATATGAGGAGGATGCCGATTTGTCAGAATTGTATGACATAGGGTGGGCAGCTGATCTGCTCGAGCCTATTGAACTATAAAGACTTTTAAAAATAAATTTAAGTTACTGGAAATGAAAAGTAACCATGTTAACCGTTTTATTTAAATTTAAATACAACTTCAAAAACAGCTTGTGTGAAGTGTATTTAATAAAATATTGAAATATGCTAATAAAATTAGTTCAGATTCACATATAAAAGAGCACAGGTCAAATGTAGAAGCATTCCATTTCTTTGCTACTATTTGTGAGTTTTAAATTTGTCAATGCACTAAAAATTATTGTATGTAGAATTGACAACTAGTGTGTTAATTTTTTGACGACTGTTATTGATTTACTGTTTGGTAATAGTGGTTAATAACATTTTTTATTATATTTTACCACAGATTCAACTGCAGATCATTTCAAAATTAAATAATGCCTTCACGGCAAAGGAGGAGAAAGGCTACAAAACGTTAAACACAGCAGCTTACTACATGCTTGCAGCAGTCCTCTACAATAAAAACTCGTCAAGTCACCAAAAAAGCTCCGGGTAAGACAACAAAATCTTTCCTAAGAATCATTTTCAGAAAAAAAAGTATCACTACAGAACATGTTTTAGTCCAGAAGAAGAGAGTCAATTTAAACAGGAAGGAAAGGCCCCTTAATAAAGTTAGTGGTAGAGCAGGAGAAAACTCTGTGAGTGCCGGTAGAAGGCACAATCAATTTAGGGACATTCGTACACGAATGTTCCGCAACAGGATAATTGTAAATTTGATGAAAAATGTAAAGAAAGGTCAACAGAAACTGGTTTTTTATAAGAAAAAGAATATTGTTGAGAAAATTATTGATCAGGCTTTGGAAATGAAGCGAAAGTTATTTATTTTGGTAATCAATAGAATTAGGAAACTAAAAAAGGCAATTTATGAATTCAAAACAAATAGTAGATGGAAGAGAATAGTTAATCGTACAAATATTTGTGAAGTATTTTCAGGAGAATGGATGCATAGTTCAAGTTGTGAGGCATTGTTTAATGAGGAGAGTTATTTCCAGGATAATGATTTGGTGCATGCAGTTGACACCAGTGGTCGAGCATATGAGGTGAAAGATGGTTGTCCGGTTGAAAAAGAAAAACTTGTGTCAACAGAGGCAGAAGAGGTGTTAGGTAATGAAGTGTTAGGGAGACGTCCTAAGGGTCCAGTGTACACCTGGAAGTGTAGTAGTATTTGCAGTGTGCAACAGGATTCCATCAATTTGCTTTGTGATTTTGTACGGACATTTAATAAGAAAAGTTTAAAACAGAAAATGAAGTCGTTGCAGGAATTAGATCCATGCAGAGTGAGAGAAGTGACAGGTTTACATGGTCATTCACTGGCTTGTCTTTCCAGGAGAGTATGCCAGACTGTTTTTCATCATTTCAGGATGCTAGCAGTCCTTCATAATAAAGTGAGGAAATTAGTGAGAATGTTGCATTTTGCTGAGTCCAGCAATTAAGCTTAAACAATTAAGCAGTGCTCTTTTGCATGGTTCTGAAGTAGATGTGAAGAATATTTGTGAAGAAATTGAGTTTTGTTACTTTGCAAGTAAAGAGGAGAATGTTGAAATTGACCCAGAAGAAGAAGGTAATGTGGAAGAGAGTGTACAGATTTCCAGTACAGATAATTTTCAGAAGGAAATTGCCACGTTTCAGGTGAAATCAAGTGAGAGGCCTAATTTGACTTGTGTGTGTTGTCGACGCACTTATTATAAGAATCAGACTAAGTTAGTGGATTTATATGCAAAAAGTGAAAGGGAAAATAATAGTGAATGGAAGGATTACGCAACATACTTGATGGTAGAAAATTGTTTTGATTTGGGATCGGATCAACGTGTGTGTACTTATTGTTGTAACAAATTAAATCAAAACCAGATGCCTGCTAGAGCGGTTCATAATAATCTGGAATTGGTTGACATTCCTTCTGAATTGAAGGATTTAAATACTTATGAATCTATTTTGATTCAAAGTGTCCATCCCTTTCAGGCTATTGTACGAATGGAACCAAAGACAGGGAAATTGCCTCCATCAGATTTACAGAGAGGATTAAAGGGAAGAGTTGTTTATTTGCCTCTAGATTTGAAGAAAAACATTAATACAATTGGAGTAGAGAAAGTGGAAGAGGAACCTCGGGTTATCTTAGTTAATGGGGTTCCGACAAAGAGTAAGAAAATCTGGCAAGATTTAGTGGATGTTAGGAAAGTCAAAAAGGCAACATTGTATTTGATGAAAAACAATAAGTACTCCAAGAATGTATGTGTTGCAGAAGAGGAAGTAAGTGAAGAAGAGGACAGCGATTTGTGTGCTGGACAAATTGAGAAAGTAGAAGCCTCTAAAAATGAAGAAATATATGAACATTATAGTGTTCATCCTTTGCATTCCAAGGAAGTCACGGGGAATGCTATTGAGTTGTTTCAAATGAAACAAGCCAAAGGGAGTCCCATTAGTGTTTGGGAGGAAAGTTTGGAAGCTCGGTGTTTCCCACAGCTATTTCCAACAGGTCAAGGAGGAAGATATGATGAGCGACCTGATCAAATTCCTGCTTCTGAATACCGGACTTTACGATTGTATGCAGAAGATCCTAGGTTTCGTCAATGCATTCCCTATTTGTTTCATCTACTGTTTGAAAGTGATCTGTCTGGACTGTCATATGCAGTGAACCACATCTTGAAAAGTGGTGTACAGATGCAAAATATCTCGGCAAGGGACTTTATGGATAAAGTCAATGTGCAAGACAGTATTTTGGATTCTCACCTGATTAATCTCATGGCATGTTAGCGTGGTACTAATGAGTACTGGTACCGTCGTCATGGTGATTTAAAATGTATGCTGAGGAACTTAGGTACTCCCACATGGTTCCTCACTCTCAGCTGTTCCGAGTATGGCTGGGAAGACTTACTTGAATTTCTACGAGAGGCAAATGGAAACATTGAAAATATCGAATTCAAGACACCCGGAGAACTGTGCTCTTTGGATCCAGTGAATGTATGCAGGTACTTCAATCATAGATTTGAAGCTATGATGTCTTTCATCATGAACAAGAAAAATCCACCTATTGGAGAGGTGTTGGATTTCTTCTGGAGAAAGGAGTATCAAGCAAGAGGTGCTCCTCATACACATATGCTGCTATGGATCAAAGATGCACCCAAATTTGGAACAGATCCGGATGACTTAGTGATGAGTTTCATAGAACAGTATTCTACATGTGCTGTTCCAAAGACAAAGGAAGACAAAAGCCTAAGAGAACAAGTTTTACGCTTTCAAAGCCATCGTTGTGGAAAGTACTTTCGTCGTAAATTCAGAAACAAGGACAAGTTCCACACCAAATGTCGTTTCGCCTTTCCACGACCGGTGATTTCTAAAGGAAGAGTGAACAGTTTGATGTCTTCGCTGCGACATAATGTGATGAAGAAATCACCTAAAAACACATACAATTTGAAAAGGAACGAAGAGTCCAAGTACATCAACGACTACAACCCAGTGATTTTGTCCATGTGGAATGCTAACATGGATATACAGTTTGTGGCTGATAACTGTATGGCTGTGGCTCGGTATGTGACATCTTACATCACCAAAAAAGAAAAGACAGAATTGAAGGATATGTGGGAGGACATTTCCCATGAAAAGAGCCTCAGTAAGAAGTTGTACAGTTTCAGTCTGAAGAAGTTGTCACATCGAGAAATCGGAGCTTACGAATGTTCTGACCGGTTGTCTTCAGCAGGTCTCTATGCCAAATCCAGGAGTATCGTTTGGGCGAGTCTTGGTCTTGCTGCAACGCGTAATCGAGTTCTGAAACCTGTGCGGGAAATTGAGTATTTGGCGGAAAAGGAGCCAAACAGTACCGATATTTTGAAGACCAACATATTAGATACATATTATCCAAATCGAAGCAGTCACCTCGAGAATGTTTGTCTGTATGAGGTTCTACAAAATTACATATTCAAGAGGAACATCAAAGAAGATATTGAGAAAGGAGTGTATGCTGTAATTGGAAGTGAGGGATGTCTGGTCAAGCAAAGAAAATGCCACTTGGTAAACCATCGAAAATTGAGTGGCGAATCTCCTGAAAAAAAGGAGTTTTTCTATTTAGCACTTTTGCAACTTTTCAAGCCTTGGCGTGCAGAAGAGGAACTGCTTGGAGATTTCCTCTGTTACGAAGACTCTTTCACTGCCGCCAAGGATACCATAGAATGTCCTGCTTTTCCCAAATATTTAGAAATGTTGAATGCGGAAATCGAGCAGGAAGCAACGATTGCAGTCGAGATTGCCAGAGACAGTTCTCAGGACAGTCAGAGTTCTGTTTCATTGAGTCAGGATCCACTAGGAGGACCTGTTATCGAAAATGAAGCTGCCACTGCCATAAATGAAGTGGAAAGAGCTATGGCACATGCTCAGGAGGATGCGGTTAACTTAGAAGACTTGGAAAGACAACTCAACGTTGAGCAGAGGAAAATATATGACGAAGTTACCAAGCAAATTGATCATGGATTAAGTCATGAGAAGAAAGAGTGCTCATGTACGTCGTTGAAGCCTGTTCGACTGTACGTGAGTGGAGAAGCGGGAACTGGAAAAAGTTTACTTATTAAAGCAATTTCATGTTATTTGCAGGAAAGGACAGAGTCATCGCTGTCTTGTGTTGTCACCGCTCCAACTGGACTGGCAGCACATAACATTAAAGGGATTACTTTACATCGTCTACTGATGCTGCCAGT
Source organism: Lissotriton helveticus (assembly GCF_964261635.1). NCBI lineage: Eukaryota > Metazoa > Chordata > Amphibia > Caudata > Salamandridae > Lissotriton > Lissotriton helveticus. The sequence goes on along the minus strand of NC_136069.1, from coordinate 1,373,365,294 downwards.
GGAGCATGACAACAAATTACAATACCACAAGTTATCTGGAGATGCTTGTTGTGAAGTTTCAAGAGTCTTGAGGAAAATGAAACTTCTTATCATTGACGAAGTAAGCATGGTTTCCAATGTCATGCTTGCCTTTGTGCATTTGAGAATGCAAGAAGTTCTCAAAACAGAGTATGATGTGTTATTTGGTGGCAAACACATCATTGTTTTCGGAGATCTTCTGCAGCTGACACCAGTGAAAGGACAACCTGTGTTCAAAATGCTCACGCATGAAGATACCAGGAAGTGCCTAGGGAGCATTGGCAACGTCAATATATGGTTAAACTTCAATTATGCTGAACTCCATGAAAATATGCGTCAGGCGAAGGATGAAGATTACAAGAATATTCTACAAGATGTTAGAATTGGAAAAGTGACCGAGCATGGGAAAGAAGCTTTACATGCACGATTACTGTCAAATTTATATCCAGAACAAGATGTTGTGCCTGAGAATATTTTTCAGAAAATTACTGAGAAGAAATCTGGAATATGTTTGATGCCAACTCTTGCAGAATGTGCCATCTTCAACAACAAAATGTTGCATTTAGAAAACCAAGAGATTGTGAAACTGGAAGCTATTGACAGAGTAGAGCATATGGGATCAACAATTATTTTGTCTGAGAATTTGAAAACAAAATTGGATTCATTAGAGAAGACTATATCTGAAACTGCAGGTTTTGAAAAGACTCTGAATGTGTTCTTAAACTGCCGTATAATTTTAAGAAGGAATTTACATGTTGAAAGAGGTCTGGTAAATGGATCAATGGGTAATGTTGTTGATTTTGTGAAATACAAAAATAGAGATGGAATTGAATTTTTTTAAATTAAATTTGATGGCATTGAGGAAGTACAGCTAATTGGTCGTTGTTCTGCTAGATTTTTGCTTGTAAAAGACTTATATGTTCGCCGTAAGCAGTTTCCTGTTTGCTTGGCATATGCGGTGACAATCCATAAATCGCAAGGTTTAAGTGTAGACAGTGCTTTGGTGAATATTGGCAGTTCTGTGTTCAAGGAGGGTATGGCATATGTGGCATTGTCACGAGTTAGAACTTTATCGGGATTGTACTTGATTGAGTGTGATGTCACAAACATTTGTGCGGATCTAGATTGTGTTAAGGAATACAATAGGTTAAGAAGAGAGTATGCGCCACATTTGCCTCAATATCCTTTGTTTGAGAAACGTGTGGTAGGCCGGAAACGAAGAAATGTGACCAATACTAGGGAGGTTGTAGCAAAAAGACGAAAAGTCGATGAACCTGAAATTATAAGCAGAAACAAAAAGGATTCTGTTGAAGATGTTGTTGGTTTTCAATTTGAAAACAGTTCTGGTGTCAACTGCTATGCTAATGTAGTGGTTAATGTTTTGTTTTCTCTAGAAAATGTAAAAGAAGAGATTGTGGTCAATTCTGATCAAAGATTTTGCAGTTTGTTAAATTCTGTGTTAGAGAAATGTAGCACTGATAGAACAAAAATAGAAAGTGTGTCTGAAATTCGAAATCTGTTAGACAGATGTTCAGGTCAAACACACTTCTCTCAAAATATTCAGCAAGATTGTCAGGAGTTTTTAATGTATATGCTTGATGTATTGCATGCTGAAGGTGTAGATGTAGATCACCTGTTTGGGCTTTCTTATCAATGGCAGCATGACTGCAAGAACTGTAGGGTATCAAGTACTACTAGTGTAGACTCAGAAAGATTTATATATTTAACTTTGCCAGACAGTAAATCAGTCTCCTTTAATAAGCTAGTAAAAACAGCTGATCACAACATGGAGTGTAGCCAATGTAAATCTGAAATGATGTCAACATTATTTATACGAACATATGGCCAGTATGTCATTTTAATGTTCCAACGATGTAGGCCTGATGGAACAAAATTGACAACTTTAATTAAAAATTTTGTTGCTTCGCAGTTGTCAATATCAGGAAGGACTTTTGTAACTGCAGCAATTATATATCATGATGGTCCTTCAATAACATCAGGACATTACACAGCTTATTTAAAGTCTAGAAATGGCTGGTCATTCTGCAACGATTCTGTTTTAATTTTCAAAAAAAAATTACCTTTTGACCTTAAAAATTCTTACCTGGTGTTTTTAAAACCAACATTTTAGAGAAGGAATCTCGGGATTTGCTCTGAGGAATTTCAAGAGGTTCTAATGGCTCCTACACGATTTGGCCTTGAGGATAAGTGTAGTACAGAGTCAAAAGTTATTTTTGAGTTTTAAATAGTTCCTGGAAAAAAAGAAGATTTTCCTATAGAAAGTGTTGGGCAGAGATTAGTTGAACGACAACAGAGTATTTCCCAAAGCAAACGGTGTTCTTACCATAACACTTGACGTCATGGAAAAATAACTGCACTTTGAATGAGTTCAGAAAAACTGTTTCTTTTTATAAGCTAATTCACGCAGCCAATCAAGACATGGAGTAGAGGGAATGTAAGTCTGCAATGCTGTCTAGATTATTTGTCCAAACTTTTGATTATAATGTCATTTTAAAAATCCAACTATATAAACCTGATGAAAGTAAGTCTTCAACTTTAATTACAAATGTTGTGGCTACACAGTCGTTGATTTTAGGAAGAACATTTGTAACTGCAGCTATTATATGGCACGATGGTCATTTGACAAGATCCGCTTATCACACAGCTTATTGAAAATGTAAAAAAATTTGCTGTTTCGGAAATCATTGCCATTTGACTACGATACAATGTTGCCTTTTTACTTAAAAATATTTTTACTTTCTGTTTTCAGAAAAGAGAATTTAGGGTAGGTAACTGGCGTATAATGATTCTAGGGGTTGATACAGTTTTATCTACTGTTTTATATTGCTTTGTGATTAAAAGTGATGTAGAGAATTAAATAATTGTAGTAGTCATAGAGGTAGTGTAAGTCTGCTTCATAGTAAGCAGTATCAGTGTCATAGGAAATGTAGAACATGATTGAGCAAGAAGGGTAAGATATTACTAGTCCAGGATTGTGAAAGTGATCTTGAACGTTTTCTTTCTGAAAGTTGCGGAAATAGAAAATGACGGGATTTGCTTACAAGAATTCCAAGAGTTATAAATGGCTCTTACATGATTTGGCCTTGTGGAAACGTGTGGTAGAGAGCGAGAAGTCATTTATTGTATGTAACATATTTTTCAAAACGATGGAGGTTTTCTTTCAGAAAGTGGCGGGCTGAAAATAAAAACAGCACAACCGAGTGTAAGCTGTTCATAGGACATCCTTCGACGTCATGGAAAGTAAGTTACTTTTGAGGAGTTATGATTTCTGATTGGTTATGTTATATGGGTTTTTTAAACACAATCATTTTGATTGTGTTTTTTTTTCCCCACTGTTATATGATGAATACCTTCAAGTCACTGTTTTTAGTGAAATTTGATACATTCTGAGAACAGCAAAAATAAACCATTTAACTTGATAATTAATTCTGTACTGTTTGTATTTATGATGTACATTTAGAACTGTGTAGGAGGCATGGAGAAGGTGAGGCTTCTGTAAGTGTCAAAGTTGTTGCATACAGTGCTCACATTCTACGTAGTCTTTCATATGATAGACTACATTTCCACAATAAGATACCTAAGCAAAGGAAACACAGGTGATGTGATTGTGGAATGAGCAAAAAAAATTGCACGTTTTTCAATTATATTACCTGTGTTTCCTAACATTACACATCACATTGTGTAGATGAGGTTTAGGCCTGTTCCAGGAGACAGAGGAGGTCTGACATTTGTTCAAGAGTGCAGTGGACATGACTCACTTCGTTAGTAGGCCTGCACATGTATTATCTCCTCTATACTCTTCAACAAGCCTAAATTTCATCTGCAACCCTGAGTAGGACTTACCTGAAACAAATCTGTGGATAGGTTACACCTTATCAGCATCTAGAAACAATTATTTAAAATGTTAAGGGTAGTTTTATGAAGGCTGTGTGCCTCTTTTACGCCGCTGTTCCGTCACTTTTGTGTAAAAGAAGTACCATGTTGCAAGATAGGCCTCAGTTCATTTCCAGCAAGATACCATCAGTTTAAAATGTATATAATTAGGACTGTGTAGGGGGTATGGAGAAGCTGAGGCTTCAGTAAGTGTCAAAGTTGTTGCATGCAGTGCGTACTCTTTCATATGCTGGACTACATCTGCACAATGAGATACCTAACCAAAGGAAACACAAGTGATGTGATTGTGAAATGAGCAAAAGAAATTGCACGTTTTTGAAATACATTACCTGTGTTTCCTAACATTACGAATCACATTGTGCAGATGAAGTTTAGGCCTGTCCAGGGAAACAGAGGAAGTCTGAACTTTATTGGTTGGCCTGCACATGTATTATCCCCTCTGTACTCTTGAACAAGCCTAAATTTGATCTGCAACCCTGAGTAGGCCTCACCTGAAACAAACGTCTGGATAGGACACACCTTATTGCCATCCTGAAACAATCATTTAAAATGTTAGGAACAGTTTTATGATGATTGTGCACCTCTTTTGCGCTGCCATTGCGTCACTTTTGTGAGACAACAGCAGTGCAAAAGATGCACCATGTTCCAAGATAGGCCTTACTTCATCTGCATCAAGATACTGTTAGTTTAAAATGTATATCTTTAGGACTGTGTAGGGGGCCTGGAGAAGCAGAAGCTTCTGTAAGTGTCAAAGTTGTTGAAAAACTGTTTGTCCTTCAATCTTTTCCCTTGTCTTTTCTAATTTTTAAATATATGTTTTAATATTTTTCAAATGTTTGTTATCTCTTTCACAGATTGAAAGTATAAAAATAACAAGTGACTAAGTAAACGACAATTATAAGGTAAATGTTTTGTACTCTTTTCGTTTCATTTCTATCTCATTTAACTACTATTAGTTCCACTACTTCATTTCTTTAACCCTCACTTTCCTGCCTTTGCTACTTCCCTCATTCCTTTCTCTATTACTTACTTACTCTACTCCTTCCACTCTTTTTCTCAGTCCCTTTTTTCTCATAGTTCCTCACTCTTGTTCACTAACTCCGTCTCTATTACTCTCACTGTCTCTGACTGATCACTCTTTCACTACTTGTTCATTATGCTTTCTCTGTGTAGTTGAAGCACAGTAAGGGGGATATTATCAACACAGCCAATTAAATTACCACTGCTTTTATCGGCAGAAAACTGCTGCAAAAGCGGCTTTAGCGGCAGTTTTCTGCCGCAAAAGCGGCTTTAGCGGCAGATTTCTGCCAATAAAAGCAGCAAAACTTTTATCGCCTATGTTGATAATATGCCCCTATGTTATTTAGATTTCTTTGCTGTTTCAATCATTCTTTTTCTGTTACTTCTTCTTTTCGGCATTCTGTTTTTTCTCTCTGTTATTCCACATGTTTTAATCTTATTTTGAACATTCACTCATATTCTCTAAGAAACTCTTGTTTGTTATTCTTCTACTCTCCTTTTTTTTCCTCACTTCTTTATCTATTTTGTTTTTCGCAATTATACCCTCTTAAATCTTTTCTTCGGTAAATAGATCTATTAAACAGTATCTCTAGTTTACTCCCTATAGCTGTCTTTCTTTTAACATAACTGTCTGTTTCCTTCCCTTATACTTACTCTTCTTTTTTTTTTTTTTTTTTTTTTGGTTCGCTCCCGGTTCGCGTACCGGAGAGCGAACCCGGAAGAGAACTAAGAGAAATAGAGGTTGGCAGAGTTCCAAATATTCTACCAATTTTTTTATAACGGGGAGGTAGTTCTGAAAATAACTTTTTTTTTTATTGTTTTTGTTGTTTTATATTTTTTTTATTATTTTTCTGAACATTTTTTTACTTTTTTTGTATTTTCTGAACGGTTTTATATTTGTTTGGGTTTTTTTGGGGGGGGAAACGAAAACGATTCATTGTAAAGGGCTCAACAGGAGCAACAACAAAAAAAAAGAATTTATTCTCTGGGGCGTTTCGGACAATCATGATTGTCGATAGCTCTGTTGATTAGAGTGATGCTACTTTCTCTGTAGCAAATGAACTGATTACAACGCACGCACACTTGTTTGATTTCCCCGAACCTCATCTGTATATTTGGGACCATCTCCCTCGCCTCTGGTCCCGTCACTTCCTGTACAACTGATCTTCTGGCCATAGAAGGGGGATTATCTTGCTCGTCACGTAACTGCGCAGCACTGTAGTTGATAGGATGCCACCTACTCATGTGCCGATGCATTGTGTAGTTGCCGTAACTGTACTTCTTCTCGGTCCCTCTGGACAGTCTATCTTTACATATAAGGCAAGTTACGTACCGTGCATTGACTTTTTTTTGGCCCCGGGGATATGTAAAAAATTGCCAAATATAATTTTCTTTGACATGAGACCTCCTGGGCTCCTCACGCAAAAAATGCCTCTCTTCCTGCACTTCCTCTTCTTCCTCTTCTTCCTCTTCTTGCTGAATGATAACTTCAGCAGGTGGTCCTCTCTTCCTTGGATGTGGTGGAGGTGGTGGGGAAGAACCAGCTGAAGCTACTAATGAAGCCATTGCTCAGTGATCACAAAGGGTCTTTCTCTCACAAAGATGAAAGTCAGAGTGAGGAAAGAAGGAGGGGTTTTCATCATTTGGGAAAAACAATAGTTCTAAACCAATGAAAAGTGTTAATTTTAGATCACATGACCTAGTCTTACATCATTAGGAAACCAAAAGTGAAATGAACCAATGAAAAGTGTTATTACCATGTCACATGACCTGTTGTGTTTACGTTACGCGCTTTGCGCCGCGTCCCGGATCGCTTCCGGGACGCTGCGGTTCGCGCCTCGCTTCGCGTACCGGTTCGCTTCCGGGTACGCTAACGTGGCGCGTCATATGACGTATCACGCGACAACGCGATACGTCACACTGACGCGACGCGTCACGATGTTGTTTTCTAACGCGGCAGTTGCGCAAACGGAACGTTTACCGGTTCGCGGACCGGGTCGCGGCACCAAATTGAGCTAACGGGAAGCTAACCAGTTCGCGGACCGGGAGCGAAACAAAAAAAATAATTTAAAAAAAAATTGTATTAAAAACATGTAAAATATATTTTTTGATTTAAAGAAAAATACATTTTAAAGCTTTTGTTATTTGCTATTAAAAAACCATTGAAATTCACTGAAAAAACCATAGGTTATAGACCATATATAGTTAGGAATTAGCATTTACAAAACCTTATTTTACTCACACAAAACCATTGAAATTCCATATATAGTTAGTTGCACTAACTATATATCGCGCACCAGCAATCCACTGCTGATGATGTCACATATTACATCATTCATGACATGGTCAGTGACATCACTGATGACATCACTGATGACATCTCAAATGACATCCCTGATGACATCACTGATGACATCTCATTTGACATTAATGACCACATCACTGATGATATCATTCATGTGACAATACAATGCATCTCCTCACACTTTAATATAACCTCTGTTACACCCAGTGTTAAATATAGAGTATAATTTTTGAAACCATTGACACACCAATACTAGTTACTACATACGCACTCACTGATTCCTACGTCTACACACACATTCACTCATTCACCCATACAATCATTCATACATACAATCACTCATCTTTACAACACTATCATATGCACTCATACACCTATACAGACACTCACACTCTGCCACTCATCCATGGAGTTACTCACACACCTAGTCAGTCCTGTAAAGAATCAATCACACTTCCATTTTCTATTTTTTCCATTTTCCATTTAAACATAGAGTACCTTACATTTTCAAACAAATACTAACACATTCTTACTCTCTTATACAATCATTGATACAAGAACACATTGATCTGCACAGAGTCACACATCTCTCAGCCAGCCACACACACACTCAGTCTCCCATACAAATACTTGGACAATCAATCAATAACCCATATAGTTACTCATATTGCTACTGATCAACACATGATGCAGTTTACAGAACAACAGACATAATGATGCACAAATTAAGACAGTTTAGTCACTAACCCATACACTCAGTGAGACACATTTAATCACTCACTCATACAGTCAGTCACGCACCTACTAAATCCTTCATCCAGACACTTCTACATCTACTCATTCTTCAATATGTAAAACATATTTAAACTTTACAAAAACACACAGTCACTGGATAATGTCATCAGTGATGTCATCAGTGATGTCATTTGAGATGTCATCAGTGATGTCATCAGTGATGTCACTGACCATGTCATGAATGATGTAATATGTGACATCATCAGCAGTGGATTGCGGGTGCGCGATATATAGTTAGTGCAACTAACTATATATGGAATTTCAATGGTTTTGTGTGAGTAAAATAAGGTTTTGTAAATGCTAATTCCTAACTATATATGGTCTATAACCTATGTTTTTTTCAGTGAATATATATATATATATATATATTATATATATATATATATATATATTCATCACACTTTCTTTTCACCCTTTTGGAGACGCCACTCACGGAGAAATTTCCACACCTTTAATGGCAGACATCAGTTTGGCAGCATCTAAGACTCCTTCAAATAAAATAAAATGCCCAACGCGTTTCGAGCACCACTGTGCTCTTGTTCACGGGCTGAAAGGTGAGTGATCAAATCGGAAAGTAACAAAGGCTCCTTAAACTGATAGAAAGTTCCGCCTCAGTGGGCGTATGCTCAAAGGCATGCTGGTCTTCGTGGTCCTTTGCGTGTGCTTCCCCAGTGGATCCGATTTGCCTCTAGTGTCCTGCAGTATTCCCCAAGTGGGTTTGGAGGGGTAAAGACACCACTGCATCTGTAAATAATCAAGTTCTGCCACACGGCTTCCTCCGCTTCTTTTTGCTCGGTGTTTACCGAACAACAGATCTGCTTGTTTGCAGAAGGGCGTCTCCGCGACTGAGCAAGCCGCAAAAACATTCATCACACTTTCTTTTCACCCTTTTGGAGACGCTACTCACGGAGAAATTTCCACAGCTTTAATGGCAGACATCAGTTTGGCAGCATCTAAGACTCCTTCAAATAAAATAAAATGCCCAACGCGTTTCGAGCACCACTGTGCTCTTGTTCACGGGCTGAAAGGTGAGTGATCAAATCGGAAAGTAACAAAGGCTCCTTAAACTGATAGAAAGTTCCGCCTCAGTGGGCGTATGCTCAAAGGCATGCTGGTCTTCGTGGTCCTTTGCGTGTGCTTCCCCAGTGGGTTCCGATTTGCCTCTAGTGTCCTGCAGTATTCCCCAAGTGGGTTTGGAGGGGTAAAGACACCACTGCATCTGTAAATAATCAAGTTCTGCCACACGGCTTCCTCCGCTTCTTTTTGCTCGGTGTTTACCGAACAACAGATCCGCTTGTTTGCAGAAGGGCGTCTCCGTGACTGAGCAAGCCGCAAAAACATTCATCACACTTTCTTTTCACCCTTTTGGAGACGCCACTCACGGAGAAATTTCCACACCTTTAATGGCAGACATCAGTTTGGCAGCATCTAAGACTCCTTCAAATAAAATAAAATGCCCAACGCGTTTCGAGCACCACTGTGCTCTTGTTCACGGGCTGAAAGGTGAGTGATCAAATCGGAAAGTAACAAAGGCTCCTTAAACTGATAGAAAGTTCCGCCTCAGTGGGCGTATGCTCAAAGGCATGCTGGTCTTCGTGGTCCTTTGCATGTGCTTCCCCAGTGGGTTCCGATTTGCCTCTAGTGTCCTGCAGTATTCCCCAAGTGGGTTTAGAGGGGTAAAGACACCACTGCATCTGTAAATAATCAAGTTCTGCCACACGGCTTCCTCCGCTTCTTTTTGCTCGGTGTTTACCGAACAACAGATCCGCTTGTTTGCAGAAGGGCGTCTCCGCGACTGAGCAAGCCGCAAAAACATTCATCACACTTTCTTTTCACCCTTTTGGAGACGCCACTCACGGAGAAATTTCCACACCTTTAATGGCAGACATCAGTTTGGCAGCATCTAAGACTCCTTCAAATAAAATAAAATGCCCAACGCGTTTCGAGCACCACTGTGCTCTTGTTCACGGGCTGAAAGGTGAGTGATCAAATCGGAAAGTAACAAAGGCTCCTTAAACTGATAGAAAGTTCCACCTCAGTGGGCGTATGCTCAAAGGCATGCTGGTCTTCGTGGTCCTTTGCGTGTGCTTCCCCAGTGGGTTCCGATTTGCCTCTAGTGTCCTGCAGTATTCCCCAAGTGGGTTTGGAGGGGTATATATATATATATATATTACCTACTGGCGGTCGCCAGTAGGTATATATAGTTAGGATTTTTTTCCTATGGGATTTTTGAAAATTCTATGTCGAATAACTTTTGCGTTTGAGGACGGAATTGGCTGAAATTTTCAGGAAAATGGAACATTTTGTTTCTGTGCAGCCCCTTTGGGGGCGTTTTGTCAAGGGGGGGCCGAGAAAAAAGTGGGGTTTCAAAACGCGTTTTTCCCATGCAATTTTCCATAGGGCGGTTGGACTCACTTTTAGCTCGAACGGCTGAATGGATTTCCATGAAACTTGGCAAAATTGTAGATATTGTTTGCCCGATGTGCCTTTGCTAGGTCTCAATATATGTGCTCCAGTGGATTTTGATAAATTAACGTTCAAAAAAATATATATATCTGTAACAGCGCTCCGGTTAGCGCCCCGGTTCGCGTACCTGACGCGTAACGGAACTTCGCGAAGCGAATCTGATTGGCTCTCCGGTGTCTGTCAACATTCTAACCAGTCCTGAGCGGCCGCCATCTTGTCTCTCGGTAGGATCGAGAGACAAGAGGTTAAGAAAAACGAAGGGGGAAATTAATGAAAGGGGGCAAGGTAGTCCCCTCCTGACCCCCTAGGATTGATGAGGGGGCTATTAAAGGGTCCCGCGGGGCAAAAAATTAAAAAATTTAAAAATTCTGTTTTTTCGCGATAGAGGCGCTACCCGGTACGCGAACCGGTTAGCTAACCGGTAGCGTAACGGGAGTCCGCCATCTTGTGTTTCGGTCGAATTTAATCACAAGATGGAGGAAAAACAATGTGGGAAATGGGTATAAGGGGGCACGGGAGACGTATCCTAACCCCCTAGGTTTTCTGAAGGTGGCTGAGGAGGCCCATATATTCGAAAAAAAAACAAATTTTTTTTCAAATTTTCACGCGGTTAGCGTCCGGTGCGCAAACCGGGTAGCGCTCCGGAAAGCGTAAATCGTGAAAATTATTTTAAAAAAAGTTACATTTAAAATTTGTTTAGAGTGATCATAGTTAGGGTAGCTCTGAGAAGAGCTTTTGGGTCTGTGGTAAATTTAGGTACTTATAAGTAGGTACCAATACATAGTCTTAAATTCAGGATGAAAATTCTGTTCCCCTCATCTGAGAAGCGCACTCCATCTCCTCTGTAGATATCTTGCATGTAGTAACGCAAGTTATTGTTGTAGATGGAGCCCATTCCATGGTCTCTCATGTAAGCTGAAACAGACTTATTTACATGCTTCCTCGATTTCTCAATTTGTGGAAAAAATTGCTTGGACCACCTCCATTTCTGTCTTTGGCATATATTTGAATATACCAAGGCAGTGTGAGGAAAAAGTGCCATCAATTGTGTCCTTTAAAAGCATTTCCAGACCTACCCCAGTCAAAGTGCCCAAATCATTTCCTCCACAGTGCACAATTAACAGGTCAGGGTTTGGCAAATGCAAAAAGGTTTTCACCAATGGTATCAATTGGTGACATCTCAATCCTCTTTGGCCAATCCAGTTGATTTCCACATTTTGTAAATTGAGGTTGTGTACATTTCTGTTATCAGCATACCTTTGAGCCCAGTGGATGTAACTATGTCCAATAATCCAGACAGAAAACATGGCGAGAGGAGGTTCTGCTGCAGTCAGATGAAGTGTGGGAATGAAACGGCAGTTGAAACAGTAGGAGTTTGTAATGTAAAAAACTGTGGAGTTTCAGTGCTAATGATTCAGTAGCAGTGATTGGTGGATTTTGATTGCTGAAAACAGAAAGTTAGGGTGCATGGATGAGTTCTCTGAAAGATGAAATTTGAATGATTAAGAAAAAATCATTTTAAGAAACAATGCACTGGATACGCAGGTGTACTGAGAGTTCAGAGTTCAATTGAAACATTGTTGTGTGAACTTGTAAACATGAGAGGTCTTTCAGGAGGTAGTTGCTATGGAAAAAAGGCAGAAAGGGTAGAGGGGGGAAGGCTGTTGATTTGAAAAAAGTGAGGGAAGAGTTTTGATTGGGTGATATGAGAGATATGTGTGATGAATTACAGCATTTCTGTGCCTTTGTTGGTTGCAGCCTCTGGAGTGCATACCCTTTGCTCTGCTAAAGAAAAATTGGTGTGTGTCTGAGACTGTTTTGAAACTCAAAAAGTATTTGCTAAGGTGAGAAAAGATTCATTTAATTTAGATAGAGATTAGTATGCTTAAGGGAAAAAATTAGGAAGAAAGTTATGTATTTAAAATGTTGCTTTGTGTCAAGTGTTTTAGAAATAGATTTTGTTTCTTTGAGAAATTGTAATTGGATATAATGTGAAGTATTAGTACTGACAGGGTGTGCTTGTACATAGGAGCTGTGCTGTGTTTTCAAATTATGACTTGAAAATCGTTTTTGAGGAAAAGGAATGCTTTTAAAATTTATAACAAATATTTCACTTGCCCCATGATTTAGGGAGAATAATTTGCTTACTTGATGTGTTTAAAAACGTTTCTTGAAGACATTTAGGTTTCTTGATATGTACTGCTAGAGTTTCATAGCCAGCATGGGGCATATTTAGAAGGACTTTTAGCCACTTTCACGTTATTTTCCCCATATTAAAAGTGACGTACAAGTGGTGCAAGGGCCTTGTAAATACACTCTCATGTTTGAGCCACTTTCATGTTATTTTCCCTATGTTAAAAGTGACGCAAAAGTGGTGCAAGGGCCTGGTAAAATATGCCCTCATGTGTGTTAGGGCATTTTAAGTCACTTCACCATGAATCTGGGTGAATAATTTGCTTACTGGATGTGTTTAAGAACGTTTCTTGAAATCATTTAGGTTTCTTGATATATACTGCTAGAGTTTCATAGCCTGCTTGGGGCATATTTACAAGGCCTTTGAGTCACTTTCACGTCATTTTCCCCATGATAATAGTGACGCAAAAGTGGTGCAAGGGCCTTGTAAATACGCCCCCATGTGTGTTAGGGCATTTTAAGTCACTTCACCATGAATCTGGGTGAATAATTTGCTTAATTGATGTGTTTAAGAACGTTTCTTGAAATCATTAAGGTTTCACAATATGTTCTGCAAGAGTTTCATAGTCAACATGGGGGCAAATTTACAAAGCTTATGAGCTACATTCACGTCATTTTCCCCATGTTAAAAGTGACTTTAAAGGTGATGCAAGGTCCTTGTAAATAGGCCCTCATGAGTGCTTTGTAAATTTAAGTCATTTCTCTGTGGTGCAAGGCTCTTGTAAATACACCCGCATGTGTGCTTGGCAAATTTAAGTACTGACAGGGTGTACTTGTACATAGGAGTTGTGCTGTGTTTTCAAATTATGACATGAAAATAGTTCATAAAGAAAAGGAATGCTTTTTACATTTATGACAATGACAAAAAGGTGTCTGCTTCTTTAAATAAATATATCACTTCTCACCATCAATCTGGGAGAATAATTTGCTTGTTTGTCGGTTAAAAAATCGTTACTTTAAGACATTTAGGTTTCACAATATGTACTGCTAGAGTTTCATAGTCACTATGATGATAATGATATACATTTAGAACTGTGTAGGAGGCATGGAGAAACTGAGGCTTCTGTAAGTGTCAAGGGAGGTGAGTAATGTACATTGCTCTGTTGCATACAGTCCTCATCTTCTGCGTACTCTTGGATATGCTAGACTACAGCTGCACAATGAGATACCTAAGCTGAGGAAATACAGGTGATGTGATTGTGAAATGAGCAAAAATATTTGCACGTTTTTCAATTATATCACCTGTGTTTCCTAACATTACGAATCACATTGTGCAGATGAGGTTTAGGCCTGTCCAGGGAGACAGAGGAGGTCTGGCCTTTGTTCAAGAGTGCAGTGGACATGACTCACTTCGTTGGTAGGCCTGCACATGTATTATCTCCTCTGTACTCTTCAACAAGCCTAAATTTCATCTGCAACCCTGAGTAGGCCTCACCTCAAACAAACCTCTGGATATGCCACACCTTATCGGCATCCTGAACCAATCATTTAAAATGTTAGGGGCAGATTTATGATGGCCGTGCGCCTCTTTTGCGCCGCCGTTCCGTCACTTTTGTGACGCAGCAGCGGTGCAAAAGATGCACCATGTTGCAAGATAGGCCTCACTTCATCTGCAACAAGATACCGTCAGTTTAAACTGTATACATTTAGGACTGTGTAGGGGGCATGGAGAAGCTGAGGCTTCTGTAAGTGTCAAAGTTGTTGCATACAGTGCTCACCTTCTGCTACTCTTTGATATGCTAGGCTACATCTGCACAATGAGATACCTAAGCAAAGGAAACACAGGTGATGTGATTGTGAAATGAGCAAAAATATTTGCACGTTTTTCAATTACATCACCTGTAATTCCTAACATTACGAATCACATTGTGCAGATGAGGTTTAGGCCTGTCCTGGGAGACAGAGGAGGTCTGGCCTTTGTTCAAGAGTGCAGTGGACATGGCTCACTTCATTGGTAGGCCTGCACATGTATTATGTCCTCTGTACTCTTCAACAAGCCTAAATTACATCTGCAACCCTGAGTAGGCATCACCTCAAACAAACCTCTGGAAAGGCCACACCTTATCGGCATCCTGAACCAATCATTTAAAATGTTAGGGGCAGATTTATGATGGCCGTGCACCTCTTTTGCGCCGCCGCTGCGTCACAAAAGATGCGCCATGTTGCGACATATCTAGACTACATCTGCACAATGAGATACCTAAGCTGAGGAAATACAGGTGATGTGATTGTGAAATGAGCAAAAATATTTGCACGTTTTTCAATTATATCACCTGTGTTTCCTAACATTATGAATCACATTGTGCAGATGAGGTTTAGGCCTGTCCAGGGAGACAGAGGAGGTCTGGCCTTTGTTCAAGAGTGCAGTGGACATGACTCACTTCGTTGGTAGGCCTGCACATGTATTATCTCCTCTGTACTCTTCAACAAGCCTAAATTTCATCTGCAACACTGAGTAGGCCTCACCTCAAACAAACCTCTGGATAGGCCACACCTTATCGGCATCCTGAACCAATCATTTAAAATGTTAGGGGCAGATTTATGATGGCCGTGCGCCTCCTTTGCGCCGCCGTTGCGTCACTTTTGTGACGCAGCAGCGGTGCAAAAGATGCACCATGTTGCAAGATAGGCCTCACTTCATCTGCAACAAGATACCGTCAGTTTAAACTGTATACATTTTGGACTGTGTAGGGGGCATGGAGAAGCTGAGGCTTCTGTAAGTGTCAAAGTTGTTGCATACAGTGCTCACCTTCTGCGTACTCTTTGATATGCTAGACTACATCTGCACAATGAGATACCTAAGCAAAGGAAACACAGGTGATGTGATTGTGAAATGAGCAAAAATATTTGCACGTTTTTCAATTACATCACCTGTGTTTCTTAACATTACGAATCACATTGTGCAGATGAGGTTTAGGCCTGTCCAGGGAGACAGAGGAGGTCTGGCATTTGTTCAAGAGTGCAGTGGACATGACTCACTTCATTGGTAGGCCTGCACATGTATTATGTCCTCTGTACTCTTCAACAAGCCTAAATTTCATCTGCAACCCTGAGTAGGCCTCACCTCAAACAAACCTCTGGATAGGCCACACCTTATCGGAATCCTGAACCAATCATTTAAAATGTTAGGGGCAGATTTATGATGGCCGTGCGCCTCTTTTGCGCCGCCGTTGCGTCACTTTTGTGACGCAGCGGCGGCGCAAAAGATGTGCCATGTTGCGACATATTTACAACTTGATGCATCTAGGCAGATGTGTCACGCTGTAAAGTCCTGCGCCACATGAAACCTGCGTCAGGTTTCATGTGGGCGTTTTGTTGCAGGGTGGGCGTTCACTTGCATGAAAGCCCTGTAAAACTAACACAGTGAAATTTACAAGATTTCACTGAGTCAGCTTTATAGCATTGCTGAATCAAATCCTTACGCCTGTTTGAAACAGGCATAAGGATTGACGCACCATGCAATGTGTGGCTTGCCCCTGTGCATTGCAGGAGTCATGTCGCGCTTGCGACGTGATTCCTGCAATGCGCCGCTTTTGCGGCACAGATGCGTGACGCATCTGTGCTGTTTTTGCCCCATGGTGCTCCGCATTGTAAATGCGGCACACCATGGGTGGCAGAGCAGCGGCGCACGTTAACTGGTGCATCCCTAGGGATGCGCCAGTTAAAATAAATCTGCCCCATTACATTTAAGTATGAGCAGGGGACACAGAGTCGGTGAGGCTTATCCAAGGTTAAGAAGAGATGAGTCCTGTTCACTGAAAACTTGGACATAGGCCTCACCTCCTCAGCATCGCTGGACATGGCTAAATAATATCTGCAAAATGTTACTCTTGTTAAACAATTTTACTATTATAGTCTCTGAGATTTGTCTCTTACTCTGCAACATCTCATTGTTGTTCTCTTTCTTTAAAGATAACGACAACATCAACCATGAGTGATAATGAGCAATCTGTTGAAATCGATCTTATCATTGAACTTGTCATTGAAACGTCAGTGGAAGTAGATCCCTTGGATGATTTATATCCTGTGGATGATGAAGAATATGATGAGGATGCCGATTTGTCAGAATTGTATGACATAGGGTGGGCAGCTGATCTGCTCGAACCTATTGAACTATAAAGACTTTTAAAAATAAATTTAAGTTACTGGAAATGAAAAGTAACCATGTTAACCGTTTTATTTAAATTTAAATACAACTTCAAAAACAGCTTGTGTGAAGTGTATTTAATAAAATATTGAAATATGCTAATAAAATTAGTTCAGATTCACATATAAAAGAGCACAGGTCAAATGTAGAAGCATTCCATTTCTTTGCTTCTATTTGTGAGTTTTAAATTTGTCAATGCACTAAAAATTATTGTATGTAGAATTGACAACTAGTGTGTTCATTTTTTGACGACTGTTATTGATTTACTGTTTGGTAATAGTGGTTAATAACATTTTTTATTATATTTTACCACAGATTCAACTGCAGATCATTTCAAAATTAAATAATGCCTTCACGACAAAGGAGGAGAAAGGCTACAAAACGTCAAACTCAGCAGCTTACTACATGCTTGCAGCAGTCCTCTACAATAAAAACTCGTCAAGTCACCAAAAAAGCTCCGGGTAAGACAACAAAATCTTTCCTAAGAAACATTTTCAGAAAAAAAAGTATCACTACAGAACATGTTTTAGTCCAGAAGAAGAGAGTCAATTTAAACAGGAAGGAAAGGCCCCTTAATAAAGTTAGTGGTAGAGCAGGAGAAAACTCTGTGAGTGCCGGTAGAAGGCACAATCAATTTAGGGACATTCGTACACGAATGTTCCGCAACAGGATAATTGTAAATTTGATGAAAAATGTAAAGAAAGGTCAACAGAAACTGGTTTTTTATAAGAAAAAGAAAATTGTTGAGAAAATTATTGATCAGGCTTTGGAAATGAAGCGAAAGTTATTTATTTTGGTAATCAATAGAATTAGGAACTAAAAAAGGCAATTTATGAATTCAAAACAAATAGTAGATGGAAGAGAATAGTTAATCGTACAAATATTTGTGAAGTATTTTCAGGAGAATGGATGCATAGTTCAAGTTGTGAGGCATTTTTTAATGAGGAGAGTTATTTCCAGGATAATGATTTGGTGCATGCAGTTGACACCAGTGGTCGAGCATATGAGGTGAAAGATGGTTGTCCGGTTGAAAAAGAAAAACTTGTGTCAACAGAGGCAGAAGAGGTGTTAGGTAATGAAGTTTTAGGGAGACGTCCTAACGGTCCAGTGTACACCTGGAAGTGTAGTAGTATTTGCAGTGTGCAACAGGATTCCATCAATTTGCTTTGTGATTTTGTACGGACATTTAATAAGAAAAGTTTAAAACAGAAAATGAAGTTGTTGCAGGGATTAGATCCATGCAGAGTGAGAGAAGTGACAGGTTTACATGGTCATTCACTGGCTTGTCTTTCCAGGAGAGTATGCCAGAGTGTTTTTCATCATTTCAGGATGCTAGCAGTCCTTCATAATAAAGTGAGGAAATTAGTGAGAATGTTGTATTTTGCTGAGTCCAGCAATTAAGCTTAAACAATTAAGCAGTGCTCTTTTGCATGGTTCTGAAGTAGATGTGAAGAATATTTGTGAAGAAATTGAGTTTTGTTACTTTGCAAGTAAAGAGGAGAATGTTGAAATTGACCCAGAAGAAGAAGGTAATGTGGAAGAGAGTGTACAGATTTCCAGTACAGATAATTTTCAGAAGGAAATTGCCACGTTTCAGGTGAAATCAAGTGAGAGGCCTAATTTGACTTGTGTGTGTTGTCGACGCACTTATTATAAGAATCAGACTAAGTTAGTGGATTTATATGCAAAAAGTAAAAGGGAAAATAACAGTGAATGGAAGGATTTCGCAACATACTTGATGGTAGAAAATTGTTTTGATTTGGGATCGGATCAACGTGTGTGTACTTATTGTTGTAACAAATTAAATCAAAACCAGATGCCTGCTAGAGCGGTTCATAATAATCTGGAATTGGTTGACATTCCTTCTGAATTGAAGGATTTAAATACTTATGAATCTATTTTGATTCAAAGTGTCCATCCCTTTCAGGCTATTGTACGAATGGAACCAAAGACAGGGAAATTGCCTCCATCAGATTTACAGGGAGGATTAAAGGGAAGAGTTGTTTATTTGCCTCTAGATTTGAAGAAAAACATTAATACAATTGGAGTAGAGAAAGTGGAAGAGGAACCTCTGGTTATCTTAGTTAATGAGGTTCCGACAAAGAGTAAGAAAATCTGGCAAGATTTAGTGGATGTTAGGAAAGTCAAAAAGGCAACATTGTATTTGATGAAAAACAATAAGTACTCCAAGAATGTATGTGTTGCAGAAGAGGAAGTAAGTGAAGAAGAGGACAGCGATTTGTGTGCTGGACAAATTGAGAAATTAGAAGCCTCTAAAAATGAAGAAATATATGAACATTATAGTGTTCATCCTTTGCATTCCAAGGAAGTCATGGGGAATGCTATTGAGTTGTTTCAAATGAAACAAGCCAAAGGGAGTCCCATTAGTGTTTGGGAGGAAAGTTTGGAAGCTCGGTGTTTCCCACAGCTATTTCCAACAGGTCAAGGAGGAAGATATGATGAACGACCTGATCAAATTCCTGCTTCTGAATACCGGACTTTACGATTGTATGCAGAAGATCCTAGGTTTCGTCAATGCATTCCCTATTTGTTTCATCTACTGTTTGAAAGCGATCTGTCTGGACTGTCATATGCAGTGAACCACATCTTGAAAAGTGGTGTACAGATGCAAAATATCTCGGCAAGGGACTTTATGGATAAAGTCAATGTGCAAGACAGTATTTTGGATTCTCACCTGATTAATCTCATGGCATGTCAGCGTGGTACTAATGAGTACTGGTACCGTCGTCATGGTGATTTAAAATGTATGCTGAGAAACTTAGGTACTCCCACATGGTTCCTCACTCTCAGCTGTTCCGAGTATGGCTGGGAAGACTTACTTGAATTTCTACGAGAGGCAAATGGAAACATTGAAAATATCAAATTCAAGACACCCGGAGAACTGTGCTCTTTGGATCCAGTGAATGTATGCAGGTACTTCAATCATAGATTTGAAGCTATGATGTCTTTCATCATGAACAAGAAAAATCCACCTCTTGGAGAGGTGTTGGATTTCTTCTGGAGAAAGGAGTATCAAGCAAGAGGTGCTCCTCATACACATATGCTGCTATGGATCAAAGATGCACCCAAATTTGGAACAGATCCGGATGACTGGATATTCTACATGTGCTGTTCCAAAGACAAAGGAAGACAAAAGCCTAAGAGAACAAGTTTTACGCTTTCAAAGCCATCGTTGTGGAAAGTACTGTCGTCGTAAATTCAGAAACTAGGACAAGTTCTACACAAAATGTCGTTTCGGCTTTCCACGACCGTTGATTTCTATAGGAAGAGTGAACAGTTTGATGTCTTCGCTGCGACATAATGTGACTAGGAAATCACCCAAAAATACATACAATTTGAAAAGAAACGAAGAGTCCAAGTACATCAACGACTACAACCCAGTGATTTTGTCCATGTGGAATGCAAACATGGATATACAGTTTGTAGCTGATAACTGTATGGCTGTGGCTCGGTATGTGACATCTTACATCACAAAAAAAGAAAAGACAGAATTGAAGGATATGTGGGAGGACATTTCCCATGAAAAGAGCCTCAGTAAGAAGTTGTACAGTTTCAGTCTGAAGATGTTGTCGCATCGAGAAATCGGAGCTTACGAATGTTCTGACCGGTTATCTTCAGCAAGTCTCTATGCCAAATCTAGGAGTATCATTTGGGCGAGTCTTGGTCTTGCTGCAACGCGTAATCGAGTTCTGCACCTGTACGGGAAATTGAGTATTTGGCGGAGAAGGAGCCAAACAGTACAGATATTTTGAAGACCAACATGTTGGATACATATTATCCAAATAGAACCAGTCACCTCGAGAATGTTTGTCTGTATGAGGTTCTACAAAATTACATATTCAAGAGGAACATCAAAGAAGATATTGATAAAGGAGTGTATGCTGTAATTGGAAGTGAGGGATGTCTGGTCAAGCAAAGAAAATGCCAATTGGTAAATCATCGAAAATTGAGTGGCGAATCTCCTGAAAGAAAAGAGTTTTTCTATTTAGCTCTTTTGCAACTTTTCAAGCGTTGGCGTGCAGAAGAGGAACTGCTTGGAGATTTCCTCTGTTACGAAGATTCTTTCAATGCAGCCAAGGAGACCATAGAATGTCCTGTTTTTCCAAAATATCTAGAAATGTTGAATGCGGAAATCGAGCAGGAAGCAACAATTGCAGCCGAGATTGCTAGAGACAGTTCTCAGGACAGTCAGAGTTCTGTTTCATTGAGTAAGGATCCACTAGGAGGACCAGTTATTGAAAATTAAGCTGCCACTGCCATGATTGAAGTGGAAAGAGCCATGGCACATGCTCAGGAGGATGCAGTTAACTTAGAAGATTTGGAAAGACAACTCAACGTTGAGCAGAAGAAAATATATGACGAAGTTACCAACCAAATTGATCATGGATTAAGTCATGAGAAGAAAGAGTGCTCATGTACATCGTTGAAGCCTGTCCGACTGTACGTGAGTGGAGAAGCAGGAACTGGAAAAAGTTTCCTCATTAAAGCAATTTCATGTTATCTGCAGAAAAGGACCGAGTCATCCCTGTCTTGTGTTGTCACCGCTCCAACTGGGCTGGCAGCACATAACATTAAAGGGATTACTTTACATCGTCTACTGATGCTGCCAGTGGAGCATGATAACAAATTACAATACCACAAGTTATCTGGAGATGCTTGTTGTGAAGTTTCAAGAATCCTGAAGAAGATGAAACTTCTTATCATTGACGAAGTAAGCATGGTTTCTAATGTCATGCTTGCCTTTGTGCATTTGAGAATGCAGGAAGTTCTTAAAACAGAGTATGATGTGTTATTTGGTGGCAAACACATCATTGTTTTCGGTGATCTTCTGCAGCTGACACCAGTGAAAGGACAACCAGTGTTTAAACTGCTTACGCATGAAGATACCAGGAAGTGCCTAGGGAGCATTGGCAACGTTAACATATGGTTAAACTTCAATTATGCTGAGCTGCGTGAAAATATGTGTCAGGCGAAGGATGAAGATTACAAGAATATTCTACAAGATGTTAGAATCGGGAAAGTGACCGAGCATGGGAAAGAAGCTTTACATGCACGATTACTGTCAAATTTGTATCCAGAAGAAGACATTCTGCCAGAGAATATTTTTCGGAAAATTACTGAGAAGAAATCTGGAATATGTTTGATGCCAACTCTTGCAGAATGTGCCATCTTCAACAACAAAATGTTGAATTTAGAAAACCAAGAGATTGTGAAACTGGAAGCTATTGACAGAATAGAGCATATGGGATCAACAATTATTTTGTCTGAGAATTTGAAATCTAAATTGGATTCATTAGAGAAGACTATATCTAAAACTGCTGGTTTTGAAAAGACTCTGAATGTGTGCTTAAATTGCCGTATCATTTTGAGAAGGAATTTACATGTTGAAAGAGGTCTGGTAAATGGATCAATGGGTAATGTTGTTGATTTTGAGAAATACAGAAATAGAGATGGAATTGAATTAAAAAAAATTAAATTTGATGGCATTGAGGAAGTACAGCTAATTGGTCGTTGCTCTGCTAGGTTTTTGCTTGTAAAAGACTTATATATTCGCCGTAAGCAGTTTCCTGTTTGCTTGGCATATGCGGTGACAATCCATAAATCGCAAGGTTTAAGTGTAGACAGTGCATTGGTGAATATTGGCAGTTCTGTGTTCAAGGAGGGTATGGCATATGTGGCATTGTCACGAGTCAGAACTTTATCGGGATTGTACTTGATTGAGTGTGATGTCAATAACATTTGTGCGGATCTAGATTGTGTTAAGGAATACAATAGGTTAAGAAGAGAGTATGCGCCACATTTGCCTCAATATCCTTTGTTTGAGAAACGTGTGGTAGGGCGGAAACGAAGAAATGTGACCAATAGTAGGGAGGTTGTAGCAAAAAGACGAAAAGTCGATGAACCCGAAATTATAAGCAGAAAGAAAATGGATTCTGTTGAAGATGTTGTTGGTTTTCAATTTGAAAATAGTTCTGGTGTCAACTGCTATGCTAATGTAGTGGTTAATGTTGTCTTTTCTCTAGAAACTTTAAAAGAACAGATTGTGATCAATTCGGATCAAAGTTTTTGCTGTTTGTTGAATTCTGTGTTAGAGAAATGTAGCACTGATAGAACAAAAATAGAAAGTGTGTCTGAAATTCGAAATCTGTTAGACAAATGTTCAGGTCAAACGCAATTCTCTCAAAATATTCAGCAAGATTGTCAGGAGTTTTTAATGTATATGCTTGATGTATTGCAAGATGAAGGTGTAGATGTAGATCATCTGTTTGGCCTTTCTTATCAATGGCAGCATGACTGCGAGAACTGTAGGGTATCAAGTACTACTAGTGTAGACTCAGAAAGATTTATATATTTAACTTTGCCAGACAGTAAATCAGTGTCCTTTAATAAGCTAGTAAAAGCAGCCGATCAAAACATGGAGTGTAGCCAATGTAAGTCTGCAATGCTGTCCACATTATTTATAAGAAGTTATGGCCAGTATGTCATTTTAATGTTCCAACGATGTAGGCCTGATGGAACAAAATTGACAACTTTAATTAAAAATGTTGTGGCTTCGCAGTTGTCAATATCAGGAAGGACTTTTGTAACTGCAGCAATTATATATCATGACGGTCCTTCAACAACATCAGGACATTACACAGCTTATCTGAAGTCTGGAAACGGCTGGTCTTTCTGCAATGATTCTGTTTTAACTTTCAAAAAAAGATTGCCTTTTGACCTTAAAAATTCTTACCTGGTGTTTTTACAACCAACAATTTAGGGAAGGAATCTCGGGATTTGCTCTGAGGAATTTCAAGAGGTTCTAATGGCTCCTACACTATTTGGCCTTGAGGATAAGTGTAGTACAGAGTGAAAAGTTATTTTTGAGTTTTAAGTAGTTCCTGAAAAAAAAGAAGGTTTTCTTACAGAAAGTGGTGGGCACGGATTAGTTAAAGGACAACAGAGTATTTCCCAAAGCAAACGGTGTTCTTACCATAACACTTGACGTCATGGAAAAATAACTGCACTTTGAATGAGTTCAGAAAAACTGTTTCTTTTAATAAGCTAATTCAAGCAGCCAATCAAAACATGGAGTAGAGGTAATGTAAGTCTGCAATGCTGTCCACATTATTTGTACAAACTTTTGGTTATAATGTCATTTTAAAATTCCAACTATATAAACCTGATGAAAGTAAGTTTTCAACTTTAATTACAAATGTTGTGGCTACACAGTCGTTGATTTTAGGAAGAACATTTCTAACTGCAGCTATTATATGACATGATGGTCCTTTGACAACATCCGCTTATTACACAGCTTATTTAAAATGTAAAAAAAGCTGGTGTTCCGGAAATGATTCCCATTTGCCTATGAAACAATGTTGCCTTTTGACTTAAAATATTCTTACTTTGTGTTATCAGAAGAGAGAATTTAGGGTAGGTAACTGGCCTATAATGATTCTAGGAGTTGATATCATTTTATGTACTGTTTTAAATTGCTTTGTGATTAACAGTGATCAAGAGAATTAAATAATTGTAGTAGTCATAGAGGTAGTGTAAGTGTGCCTCATAGTAAGCAGTATCAGTGTCATAGGAAATGTGGAACATGAGTGAGCAAGAAGGGTGAGATATTACTAGTACAGGATTGTGAAAGTGATCTTGAACGTTTTCTTTCTGAAAGTTGTGGAAAAAGAAAATGACGGGATTTGCTTAGAAGAATTCCAAGAGTTATAAATGGCTCTTACACTATTTGGCCTTGAGGAGAAGTGCGGTAGAGAGCGAGAAGTCATTTATTGTATGTAACATATTTGTCAAAACGATGGAGCTTTTCTTTCAGAAAGTGGCGGGCAGAAAATAATAACAGCACAACAGAGTATAAGCTGTTCATAGGACATCCTTCGACGTCATGGAAAGTAAGTTACTTTTGAGGAGTTCTGATTTCTGATTGGTTACGTTATATGGGTTTTTTAAACACAATCATTTTGATTGTGTTTTTTTCCCCCGCTGTTATATGATGAATACCCACTGTTTTTAGTGAAATTTGATATATTCTGAGAACAGCAAAAATAAACCATTTAACATGTATAATTAATTCTGTACTTTGTATTGTGAATTTTAATTTGTACTCAACTTGTCTCATGCTCACTCGTCTTTTACTACCTTCTATCAATCCTCTTTACATACTCACATTGCCTTTTGTTTTATTCTCTTTCACCCTTGTTCTCTAACTCCACTTATCTTTCAACCTTTGTTTCCCTACTCCAACTCTGCTTTTTTCTTTTCTCCCTTGCACCAATTTCCAGCATTTAGACCCCCTGCTTCGCTTGTCTTTTCCATCTTTCCTCCCTTTGTTTTCTAAATTAAATATTTTTGGGTTCTCCTTTTTTGGTGCAATCAGTTAGTATAACTCACCCTCACTCATTTATCTTTCTTTGTTGCCTCACTCAGTCTGTATCTGACACTCTTTCCTTCACTTCCTCTGTCTCCTCTCTCCCTCACTCTCTTTTCCTTATTCACCCTTTCCTTATATAGTTGAATGAATGAATGAATGAAGCCAGATTTATATATCGCGCAACTTAGCCCCAGCGGGCGTCAAGGCGCCTAGCCAAATAAAACGATGAGGTCAGAGAGCATGATTACAGGTAGGCCTTGGTGAAACACCACGTCTTTAGAGCTTTCTTAAAGAGAGCCATGGTGGGTTGGGATTTGATCTCAGAGGGGAGGTCATTCCATAGTTTAGGGGCTACAGATGAAAAGGCTCTTCCACCCCATCTGACTTTGTTTGTCCGAGGAACGGTAAGAAGATTCTTATTGGCAGAGCGAAGATTTCTGCTGGGAGTGTAGGGACTCAGAAGGGAGCTTATGGCCTCAGAGCTTCCGCCGGATAGTGCACTGAAAACTAGGCATAGGATTTTAAAAGAAACTCTGGACTGGATCGGGAGCCAGTGAAGACTCTTCCTAGCAAGAGAAACAGAAGCGATACTAGGGACATCCAGAACAAATCTGGCAGCCGCGTTCTGGATGGTCTGGAGGCGTTGGATGAGGCCTTTATTGATGCCAGCGTAAAGGGCGTTACAATAATCCAGCCGTGATGTAACTAAGGCCACTACGGTCAGCTTGCGGGCTTGAGGGGAGAGATAGTGAGCGATTTTTCTAAGAACTTTAATAACTCCCCAACAAGTAGAAACAGTTCTATTGACCTGTAAAGACATGTCCAGAGAGGTATCGAAGATCACGCCAAGATTCCGGGCGGAATTTGACGGTACGGGACAAGCTCCAAGCGAAGGAGGCCACCATTCACTGGACCAGCTGTTTTGATCTTTACCGAAAATCAAGACCTCGGTTTTCTCTCCGTTCAGCTTCAGGGCGTTTAAAATCATCCAATCGGAGACAGCCTGCATGCAGTTCCTGAAGCTGAGCGCAGAGCTACTCGCCGGGTGGGAGAGGGACACCATGATTTGGGTGTCATCGGCGTATGACACCACCTCCATCCCCTGAGCTCTTACTAGCCTAGCAAGTGGGGCCACATAAATGTTGAAGAGGGTCGGACTCAAGGCCGACCCCTGTGGAACCCCACATTGCACAGGCTTGGCAGGGGAGAGGAACTCTCCTAGCTTGACCCTCTGTTCAAGAAAAGAGGACAGCAGGCTCAGTGCTGGGCCCTCCACCCCTATCTCCCTCAGACGAGCTGTTAAAGTCGAGGGAGATAGGGTATCAAAAGCGGCGGTCAGGTCTAAGAGGACCAAAAGAGTGGTCTGGCCTCGGTCGACCATAGATCGTATATTGTCTGTAACTACTGTGAGCGCTGACTCAGTGCTGTGGAATTTTCGGAAGCCATGTTGAGACTGGTCCAGGAACCCAGAGGCATCAAGGAAAGCAGTAAGATGCTGATTGAGGTGTGATTCCAACATTTTGGCTGGAGCAGGCAGTAAGGAGATCGGCCGGAGGTTTTTAAGGGTGTCCGGATCCAGAGTGGGCTTTTTGAGCAATGGCTTCACTATGGCCTGTTTCCAAGATGCAGGAAAAAGGCCCTGAGCCATAGCCTGGTTCATTACCTCAAGAAGAGGGGGCAGCAGGATTTCCCTGCAGTCTTTTAGAACCTTCAGAGGGCAGGGGTCCATGGGTGAACCCGATTTTGTCCTGCTTAACAGTGAGTCTAGTTGGTCAAGGGTAAGGAGCGGGAAGTTGGTCAAAGTCTTAGAGGGATCTTTGGCCCAAGATTTTAAGACAGGATGGGGCGGGAGGGGACAGGAACACATAAGATCTCTCTGTGTTTCCAGAGTGAGAGAGATATCGGCGATCTTAGCATGAAAGAACTGAGCAATCTTGTCGCATAGCTCTTGGGAACCTATGATGGGATCGGGCGTTTGTAGAGAACACAAGGAATCTACAATCTTAAATAATTCCCTAGGGGATGTAAGGGACGATGTGAGCCTAGAGAAGTAGTCCTGCTTTTCTTTGATGACCTTAGTCTTATATTCTCCAAGTAACACCTTGTGTTTATCCCTATCTGTAGGGTTCCAAGTTTTTCGCCATTTCCTCTCCTGCCTCCTACATCCCTGCCTCAGCAGTCTAAGCTGCTCCGTGAACCAGGGGGCAGAAGGTTTCCGCCTAGCTGAATAGCGTAGAGAGGCAGGGGCTAATAGATCAACCGCTCTGAAAATAGAATTAGCAAAATCCAGTGCAGCGTCACTGGCATTCTTCAAGGGGGGGATAGGAGCCTGCACTATAAGAGGGGCAAGAGAGTCATTGGTGATACCCTTATAGTTCCGCTTAAGTATTTTATTAGTAGAACTTCGTTGAGGTAGAGAAGAGGAAAAGGTTTTAAGTTCTAAGGGAACCGCCAGATGGTCTGACCAGACCAGAGGAATAGGGGGGCCTACAGATAATCTAGGATCATTGGAGAACACCCCATCAAGGATGTGGCCAGCCAGGTGGGTAGGGCTATCAACCAGCTGATGAAGACCACATGCGGCCAGGGGGTCCACCAGGGAGAGGGTGTCCTTAGAACAAAGGTCATCTAGATGAAAATTAAGGTCTCCCAGAATCGTAAATTGGGGTTTGCCAAAATAAGGTTCCAAGATTTTAAATAGATTAAGGCTAAAGCAGGATCTGGGGCCGGGTGGTCTGTAAATGAGGAGACCTGTGAAGGACACCGAAGGAGAGGATGA
Source organism: Lissotriton helveticus (assembly GCF_964261635.1). Lineage (NCBI taxonomy): Eukaryota > Metazoa > Chordata > Amphibia > Caudata > Salamandridae > Lissotriton > Lissotriton helveticus. Next base: position 1,373,337,267 of record NC_136069.1, on the reverse strand, counting down.
AATGGCAAAATGAATAGCTTGGAAGAGGTCTGAGGGCGCAGAAAGCGTTTTAGTACGACAGACAGATGATACTTTATACAAGATTGCCAGCCCACCACCCCTGCGTCCTAGTCTATCCAGTCTATGTAAAGCATATCCCTCAGGGATAGCAAGTAAGAGCTGGGGACCAGAAGAATCCGACGCCCAGGTTTCAGTAATGAAAACCCAAGAAGGGCTTCTGTCAGTAACAAACTCATGAAAAGCAATATTATTTTTTATCAGTGACCTGGCATTGATAAGAAAGCCCTTTTCCGAACTGTAGGTTGACGTAGAGGGGGTGATAGCCAATGGGTGCATTATAGGGGAATGAGGGAGACATGACTCATTAGTCCGCAAGAAGCAGCGGCATACCGGTGACCGAAGAAAAGCTTCCGGGGGAAAGGTATGATGACAGGGAAAAGAAGGGGACCTAAGAGCAAGTATTTCCGAAAGGGCATAAGATCGAGTTACATGACTGTCCATAGAGGTCTCATTACTGCACAGCCCGTCCTGCAGCCCGTCCTCAGCGCGGACGGGCGCAGACGGGCTTGACTTTGGCGAAACTTCGGCGGAAATTCGCTGTGCGCATTCGCTGTGCGCGCATTGGGACATCATTGTTTAAGTACGTCAGGTCACGTATCTCGCGTCCCACCTGACTGAGAGCAGCCAATGGGAGCGGGGACCCAATCTCTGCCGGCGTGCCCTCCACACAAGCGGGATAACCCGTGGTGGAACGGGGCCACGGCAGGAGTAATAGCAAAGCAGGAAGCTGTATAAACAGCACTAAAATTTAATAATGTTAAAAGCACGGCGCAAAATTAAAAGGCACACAATTTTAAGTTGCACGATTTAAGCTGTCACAATATCCCAAAGTAGATCTTAAGTGCTCGAAAATATACAAAGGTCACCAGAACATCTTAATCATGCTCTGAGACACAAACTAACCGAGGCTTCGGGATCGCCCGGTTTTTCAAGGTCAGCTCTCGCGTCCCACCTGACTGAAAGCAGCCAATGGGAGCGGGGACCCAATCTCTGCCGGCGTGCCCTCCACACAAGCGGGATAACCCGTGGTGGAACGGGGCCACGGCAGGAGTAATAGCAAAGCAGGAAGCTGTATAAACAGCACTAAAATTTAATAATGTTAAAAGCACGGCGCAAAATTAAAAGGCACACAATTTTAAGTAGCACGATTTAAGCTGTCACAATATCCCAAAGTAGATCTTAAGTGCTCGAAAATATACAAAGGTCACCAGAACATCTTAATCATGCTCTGAGACACAAACTAACCGAGGCTTCGGGATCGCCCGGTTTTTCAAGGTCAGCTCTCGCGTCCCACCTGACTGAAAGCAGCCAATGGGAGCGGGGACCCAATCTCTGCCGGCGTGCCCTCCACACAAGCGGGATAACCCGTGGTGGAACGGGGCCACGGCAGGAGTAATAGCAAAGCAGGAAGCTGTATAAACAGCACTAAAATTTAATAATGTTAAAAGCACGGCGCAAAATTAAAAGGCACACAATTTTAAGTTGCACGATTTAAGCTGTCACAATATCCCAAAGTAGATCTTAAGTGCTCGAAAATATACAAAGGTCACCAGAACATCTTAATCATGCTCTGAGACACAAACTAACCGAGGCTTCGGGATCGCCCGGTTTTTCAAGGTCAGCTCTCGCGTCCCACCTGACTGAAAGCAGCCAATGGGAGCGGGGACCCAATCTCTGCCGGCGTGCCCTCCACACAAGCGGGATAACCCGTGGTGGAACGGGGCCACGGCAGGAGTAATAGCAAAGCAGGAAGCTGTATAAACAGCACTAAAATGTAATAATGTTAAAAGCACGGCGCAAAATTAAAAGGCACACAATTTTAAGTTGCATGATTTAAGCTGTCACAATATCCCAAAGTAGATCTTAAGTGCTCGAAAATATACAAAGGTCACCAGAACATCTTAATCATGCTCTGAGACACAAACTCCCTTACTCACTTTCTTTTAGTAGCTTACACAACTTCAATTTAGTTTTCTCTTCTATCCTTCTTTTCTGTCACTGAAAGTATCTTCCTTTTTTTTCTCTTGTTAATTTACTCTATTACAATTTCTTTTTGTATCTGTCTGTCTATCACCGTTTCTTTCTCTTTCTTTCTGCATGTTTATCTCTAACTTTATTTCTTTGTAAAATTGGATGATTTTCAATCTTTTCCCTTGTCTTTTCTAATTTTTAAATACATGTTTTAATATTTTTTAAATTTTTGTTCTTTCTTTCACAGATTGAAAGTATAAAAATAACAAGTGACTAAGTTAATGACAATTATAAGGTAAGTGTTTTGTACTCTTTCCGTTACACCTCTATCACATTTGACTTCTATTAGTTCCACTGCTTCATTTCTTTAACCCTCAGTTTCCTGCCGTTGCTACTTCCCTCATTCCTTTTTCTATTACTTACTTACTCTACTCCTTCCACTCCTTTTTTCAGTCCCTCTGTTCTCATAGTTCCTCACTCCTGTTCACTCACTCCGTCTCTATTACTCTCACTGTCTCTGACTCATCACTCTTTCACTACTTGTTCATTATGCTTTCTCCCTGTAGTTCAAGCACACTATGTTATTTACATTTCTTTGCTGTTTCAATTATTCCTTTTCTGTCACTTCTTCTTTTCTGCTTTCTGTTGTTTCTCTCTGTTATTCCACATGTTTTAACCTTAGTCACTGTCATACATCTTGTTTTATTCCTATTTACTTTCGCTCACTGTTTTCTTAACACTTTCCCTCAGGGTTGTTCTTTTAGTCCGGTTCTATCCCTACCTCTCATTCCACATCCTTTACTGTTTTTCTTCTTAATTTGAACATTCACTCACATTCTCCAAGAAACTCTTGTTTATTATTCTTCTACTCTCCTTTTTTTCTTTCACTTCCTTATCTATTTTGTTTTTCTCAATTATACCCTCTTACATCTTTTCTTTGGTAAATAGATCTATTAAACAGTATCTCAGTGTTACTCCCTCTACCTTTCTTTCTTTTAACATTACTCTCTGTTTCCTTCCCTTATACTCACTCTTCCTTTTTTTAAAAAAAAAAAAATTCTGTTTCGCTTCCGGTTCGCGTACCGGCGCGCGAACCGGGAAGCGAATCAAAAGAAATAGAGGTTGCCAGAGTGCTAAACATTCTAGCAATTTTTTATAAATGGGAGGTAGTTCTGAAAAGAACTTTTTTGTTATTGTTTTTGTTGTTTTATATTTTTTTTATTATTTTTCTGATTTTTTTTTACTTTTTTTGTATTTTTTGAACGGTTTTATATATTTTTTTTGTTTTTTTTGGGGGGGAAACGAAAATCATTCATTATAAAGGGCTCAACAGGAGCAACAAAAAAAAAGATAATTTACTTTCTGCGGCATTTTGTACATTTATGATTTTCAATAGCTTTGTTGATTAGATTTATGCTACTCTCCCTATAGCAAATTAATTTGCCGCAAGAAATGCAGACTTGCTTCACGCCCCCGAAGTTCAAATGGATGTTTGGGACCGTCTCCCTCGCCTCTGGTCCCGTCACTGCCTGTTCGGTTGATGTACTCGCAGGAGGGGGGTTATCCTGCAGGTCACGTACCTGCGCAGCACTATAATTTATAGGGTGCCACCTCTCCATGTGCCGATGCATGGTGTAATTCCCGAAGCTGTACTTTTTATCAGTCCCTCTGGACAGATCTTTGTCACAGATCAGACATGTGACGTAGCGGTCATTTACTTTTTTTTGGCCCCGGGGAAATTTGTAGAATTGCCAGATAAAATGTTCCCTCACATGGGACCTCCTTGGCTCTTCAGGCAAAAACTGCCTCCTCTCTTGCTCCTCTTCCTCTTCTTCCTCTTCTTCCTCCTCTTGATTAAGGATGACCTGAGGAGGTGGTCCATCCTTTTTTGGTGGTGGTGGTGGTGGTGGATTGGCTCCAGCAGCTGCAGCTACAACACTTGCCATTTTAGAAAATATGGAAAGTAGGTCTTCCTCTCACAAAGATGAAAGTCAGAGTGAGGAAAAAAGGAGGGGTTTTCATCATTTGGGAAAAAAATAGTTCTAAACCAATGAAAAGTGTTATTTACAGGTCACATGACCTGTTATGCTTACGTTAAGCGTCCCGCTCCGTGCCCCGGATCGCTTCCGGGGAGCTGCGCTTCGCGCCTCGTTCGCGCACCGGAGCACTTCCGAGTGCGCTAACGTGGCGCATCATAAGACGCATTACGCGGCAACGCGATACGTCGCGCTTACGCGACACGTCACGATGTTGTTTTTTAACGCGGCAGTTGCGCTAACGGAACGTTTACCGGTTCGCGGACCGGGTCGCGGCAACAAATTGAGCTAACGGGAAGCTACCCGGTGCGCGAACCGGTAGCGAAACAAAAAAAAAAAACTCAAAAATATATATACATAAAAAAAATTATATTAAATACATATAAAATATATTTTTCCTTTAAAAAAAGAATACATTTAACAGCTTTTAATATTTGCTATTAAAAAACCATTGAAATTCACTGAAAAAACCATAGGTTATAGACCATATATAGTTAGGAATTAGCATTTACAAAACCTTGAAAATTCACTGAAAAAACCATAAGTTATATACCATATATAGTTAGGAATTAGCATTTACAAAACCTTATTTTACTCACACAAAACCATTGAAATTCGCATATATAGCTAGTTGCACTAACTATATATCGCGCACCCGCAATCCACTGCTGATGATGTCACATATTACATCATTCATGACATGGTCAGTGACATCACTGATGACATCACTGATGACACCTCAAATGACATCACTGATGACATCTCATTTGACATCAATGATCACATCACTGATGATATCATTCATGTGATAATACAATGCATCTCCTCACACTCTAATATAACCTCTGTTACACCCAGTGTTAAATACAGAGTATAATTTTTGAAACCATTGACACACCAATACTAGTTACTACATACGCACTCACTGATTCCTATGTCTACACACACATTCACTCATTCACCCATACAATCATTCATACATACAATCACTCATCTTTACAACACTATCATATGCACTCATACACCTATACAGACACTCACACTCTGCCACTCATCCATGGAGTTACTCACACACCTAGTCAGTCCTGTAAAGAATCAATCACACTTCCATTTTCTCATCCATACAGTTAAACACAGAACACCTTACATTTTCAAACATATACTAACACATACTTACTCTCTTATACAATCACTGATACAAGTACACATTGATCTGCACAGAGTCACACACCTCCCAGCCAGCCACACACACACTCAGTCTCCCATACAAATACTTGGGCAACCAATCAATAACCCATATAGCCACTCATATAGCTACTGATCAACACATGCAGCAGCTTGCACAACAACAGACATACTGATGCACACTTTCAGACAGTTTAGTCACTAACCCATGCATTCAGTAAGACGCATTTAATCACTCACTCATACAGTCAATCACGCACCTACTAAAACCTTCATTCAGACACTTATACGTCCACTCATTCTTCAATATGTAAAACATATTTAAACTTTACAGAAACACACAGTCACTGGATGATGTCATCAGTGATGTCATCAGTGATGTCATTTGAGATGTCATCAGTGATGTCATCAGTGATGTCACTGACCATGTCATGAATGATGTAATATGTGACATCATCAGCAGTGGATTGCGGGTGCGCGATATATAGTTAGTGCAACTAACTATATATGCGAATTTCAATGGTTTTGTGTGAGTAAAATAAGGTTTTGTAAATGCTAATTCCTAACTATATATGGTCTATAACCTATGTTTTTTTCAGTGAATTTTCAAGGTTTTGTAAATGCTAATTCCTAACTATATATGGTCTATAACCTATGGTTTTTTCAGTGAATATATATATATATATATATTCACTGAAAAAACCATAGGTTATAGACCATATATATATATTCACTGAAAAAACCATAGGTTATAGACCATATATAGTTAGGAATTAGCATTTACAAAACCTTGAAAATTCACTGAAAAAACCATAGGTTATAGACCATATATAGTTAGGAATTAGCATTTAAAAAACCTTACTTTACTCACACAAAACCATTGAAATTCCATATATAGTTAGTTGTACTAACTATATATCGCGCACCCGCAATCCACTGCTGATGATGTCACATATTACATCATTCATGACATGGTCAGTGACATCACTGATGACATCACTGATGACATCTCAAATGACATCACTGATGACATCACTGATGATAACATCCAGTGACTGTATGTTTCTGTAAAGTTCAAATATGTCTTATATATTGAAGAATGAGTGGATGTATAAGTGTCTGGATGATGTATTTAGTAGGTGCATGACTGACTGTATAAGTGAGTGATTAAATGTGTCTCACTGAGTGCATGGGTTAGTGACTAAACTGTTTTAAATTGTGCACCATTGTGTCTGTTGTTTTGTAATCTGATGCAATTGTTGATCATTAGCTATATGACTAACTATATGGGTTATTGATTAGTTGGCCATGTATTTGTTTGGGAGACTGAGTGTGTGTGTGGGTGTCTGGGAGGTGTATGACTCTGTGCATAGATGTGTGAGCAGTTGATTCACTAGATGTATGGGTTCAAAAGTGCATGTGGAAACAGCTGTATGGGCGGTTTACTGTGTGCATGAGTGTATTGGTGAGTGAATGGATATCTCAGTGCCACATGTCAAAGTAAGTACATATGTAAAACACAGTACATGTGGTAGTTGACATATATAAATAACTGTGCATAAGAACCAGTGAATGTGTGAATGTGTGAGTAGCTGTATGGATTATTGTGAACTTGTATCAGGGATTGTATAACAGAGTAAATATGTGTTATTATATGTTTCAATAAGTAAGGTGTGTTTAACTATATAGTTGAGGAAATGGAGGTGTGATTGATTCTTTGCAAGACTGATTAGGTGTGTGAGTAACTCCATGGATGAGTGACAGTCTGTGAGTGTCTGTTTACACTGAGTGTATCTAAGGTTATATTAGAGTCTGAAGAGGTTCATCGTATCATCACATGAATGATGTCATGAGTAATGTCAAATGAGATGTCATCAGTGATGTCATCAGTGATGTCATTTGAGATGTCATCAGTGATGTCACTGACCATGTCATGAATGATGTAATATGTGACATCATCAGCAGTGGATTGCGGGTGCGCGATATATAGTTAGTACAACTAACTATATATGGAATTTCAATGGTTTTGTGTGAGTAAAATAAGGTTTTTTAAATGCTAATTCCTAACTATATATGGTCTATAACCTATGGTTTTTTCAGTGAATTTTCAAGGTTTTGTAAATGCTAATTCCTAACTATATATGGTCTATAACCTATGGTTTTTTCAGTGAATTTCATTGGTTTTTTAAAAGCTAATATCTGTAGCTGTAAAATGTATTCTTCTTTAAATCCAAACATATATTTTATATGTTTATTAATAATTTTTTTTTTATACTTTTTTTTTGTAAGCTCCCGGGGCGCGGACAGGTGAACGCACGGGTAAGCGCAATCTTGCGGCGCGCCCCGGGGCGCGTACTAATACGCGTCCCGGAAGCGCTATTGCCGCGAACGAAAACAACATCGTGACGTATCGCGTAGCCGCCACGCCTTGCGTCATAAGACACGTGTCGCGTAGCCGCGAGATGCGTCTTATGACGCACCGCGTAAGCGCACCCGGAAGCGCATACGATCGCGCAATGTAAGCGCCACGATACACGCCCGGGACGCGCCCCGGGGCGCGTAGCGTAAGCGCGTCAAACCATGTGACTTTAAAATAACACTTTTCATTGGTTCTGAACTTTTTTTTTTCCAAATTGTGTGAAACCCACCCATTTCTCTCACTATTGCTTTGTACTTGGAGAGAGCAAGAACTGTTCTGACTACTCTATCTCCTACTTTTCTGATCTCCAGCAATGGCTGCAAGAGAGTCATCCAGCAGTGATTCAGATGGATTTTTAGATGAGGACCCTCCTCAGCAAAAGAAAAAAACCCATTTCATCTGGAAATTTTACGACATCCCTGAAGGACAGAAAAAAGTCAACGCTCCCAAAGTAACCTGCAAAATATGTGGGAGTAGTTTATCCAGAGGCAATCCTCTGAAAAAATATAGTTTTGGGAATGCTAATTTGATCAGGCATGTGAAAAGAAGACACCCTAACAACTTTGCCAGGGAGAGTGTCAGAGAGCTGGCACGGAATGTACCAACAGATGGCGGCAGCACCTCCACTGGTGGAGCAACACCTTCGGGACCACCCCGTGGAAGAATGGTCCCTAACATTCAGCCGGTGTTTGCAGGCATCAAATTTTTGTGCACGGAGTGTGACGAACTGCTCTGCTATGGGGAGCAGAGTGTTGAACTCATTGCCCTAAAGAAACAGCAACACCGCTGCTCTGCCAGTCCCTAAATTTTCACATTTTTTTGCTCCTGTTGAGCAGTTTTGGAACCCCTGTTTTTGTTTTTCCCTTGACAAAAATCCAAAAAAAATATAAAATTGTTTTAAAAAGTCTAAAAAAAATATAAAACAACAAAAACAAAAAAAAATATATAAAACAACAAAATCAAAAAAAAAGTTCATTTCAGAACTACCTCCAATTTATAAAAAGAAGTTTTTTTTTTTAAAAAAAAAGTCTGTCATTTTTAATCTCCATGGTACGCTCCCCCGTAAGCTCCCCGGTGCGCGTACCGGGCGCTCCCCCCCGCGAAAATCGACTTTTTTTTAAAAAAAAATTTCACCCGCGGGAACCTTTTATGGCCCCCCACATCAAAAGTAGGGGGTCAGGGGGGTGTACCCTGCCCCCTTTTGCTCATTCCCCCCCTTTGATTCTTGCCACCTCTTCTGTCTCAATCCCACCGAGACACAAGATGGCGGCCGCTGCGGACTGTTTAGAATGTTTACAGACACCCGAGAACCAATCAGCTTGCCGTGCGCAAGTCGCGTGGCTCGCCTGAAGCGCTCCCCGGTACGCGTACCGGGCGCGGCTCTAGATATATATCTTTTTTTAAACCTAATTTACTCAAAATTCACAGGACCACATATCTTGAGACCTAGCAAAGGCACATCGGGCAAACAATATCTACAATTTTGCCAAGTTTCGTGGAAATCCATTCAGCCGTTCGGGCTAAAAGTGAGGCCAACCGCCCTATGGAAAACTCAATGTTAAAAACACGTTTTGGGACCCCCCTTTTTCCTCGGCCCCCCCTTGACGAACCCCCCCAAATTTTCAGGGGCTGCTCAGAAACAAAATGTTCAATTTTCCAGAAAATGTCAGCCAATTCCGTCCACAAACGCCAAAGTTATTAGACATAGAATTTTCAAAAATCCCATAGAGAAAAAATCCTAACTATATATACCTACTGGCGACCGCCAGTAGGTAATATATATATATATATATATATATATATATATATATATATATATATATATATATATATATATATATATATATATATTCACTGAAAAAACCATAGGTTATAGACCATATATAGTTAGGAATTAGCATTTAGAAAACCTTATTTTACTCACACAAAACCATTGAAATTCCATATATAGTTAGTTGCACTAACTATATATCGTGCACCCGCAATCCACTGCTGATGATGTCACATATTACATCATTCATGACATGGTCAGTGACATCACTGATGACATCACTGATGACATCTCAAATGACATCACTGATGACATCACTGATGACATCTCAAATGACATCACTGATGACATCATGACACACCAATACCAGTTACTACATACGCACTCACTGATTCCTACGTCTACACACACATTCACTCATTCACCCATACAATCACTCATACATACAGTCACTCATTATTACAACACTATCATATGCACTCATACACCTATGCAGACAGTCACACACTGCCACTCATCCATGGAGTTACTCACACACCAAGTCAGTCCTGTAAAGAATCAATCACACTTCCATTTCTTCATCTATACAGTTAAACATAGAACACCATACTTCAGTGACATCACTGATGACATCACTAATGACATCTGAAATGACATCACTGATGACATCTCAAATGACATCACTGATGACATCATGACACACCAATACCAGTTACTACATACGCACTCACTGATTCGTACGTCTACACACACATTCACTCATTCACCCATACAATTACTCATACATACAGTCAGTTATTATTAGAACACTATCATATGCACTCATACACCTAGTCAGTCCTGTTAAGAATCAATCACACTTCGATTTCCTCATCTATAGTTAAACACAGAACACCATACTTTTCACACATATACTAACACATACTTACTCTCTTATACAATCACTGATACAAGTACACATTGATATGCACAGAGTCACACACCTCCCAGCCAGCCACACACACACTCAGTCTTCCATACATCCACTCATTCTTCAATATGTAAAACGTATTTAAACTTTACAAAAACACACAGACACTAGATGATGTCATCAGTGATGTCATTTGAGATGTCATCAGTGATGTCATCAGTGATGTCACTGACCATGTCATGAATGATGTAATATGTGACATCATCAGCAGTGGATTGCGGGTGCGCGATATATAGTTAGTGCAACTAACTATATATGGAATTTCAATGGTTTTGTGTGAGTAAAATAAGGTTTTCTAAATGCTAATTCCTAACTATATATGGTCTATAACCTATGGTTTTTTCAGTGAATTTTCAAGGTTTTGTAAATGCTAATTCCTAACTATATATGGTCTATAACCTATGGTTTTTTCTGTGAATTTCATTGTTTTTTTAACAGCTAATATCTGTAGCTGTAAAATGTATTCTTCTTTAAATCCAAAAATATATTTTATATGTTTATGAATAATTTTTTTTTAAAATATTTTTTTTTCTTCGTTCCCGCTTCGCGAATCGGGAAGCTTCCCGTTAGCTGACCTTGATGCCGCGAAATAGACCGCGAGCCGGTAAACGTTTCTTTACCGCAAGTGCCGCGTTAGAAAACAACATCGTGACGCCTCCCGTCCGCATGACGTTTCACGTTGTCGCGTGATACGTCATATGACGTGCTACGTTAGCGAACTGGTACGCGAAGCGAGTCGCAAAGCGCAGGTTTCTGGAAGCAAACCGGGAGGCCCTGCAAAGCGCTTAACGTAAACACAGCAAGTCATGTGACTTGGTAATAACACTTTTCATTGGTTCATTTCACTTTTGGTTTCCTAATGATGTAAGACTAGGTCATATAATCTAAAATGAACACTTTTGATTGGTTGAGAACTCTTGTTTTTCCCAAATGAAGAAAATCCCTCCTTCTTTCCTCACTCTGACTTTCATCATTGTGAGAGAAAGACCCTTTGTGATCACTGAGCAATGGCTTCTTTAGTAGCTTCAGCTGGTGCTTCCCCACCACCTCCACCACCTCCAAGGAAGAGTGGACCACCTGCTCAAGTTATAATTCAACAAGAAGAGAAAGAAGAGGAACAGAATAAACGAGCACGAAGAGAGGCAGTTTTTGCCTGAGCAGCCCAGGACGTCTCACCGGAAAGAAAACTTCATTTGGCAATTTTTTAAAATTCCCAAAGGTCAGAAAAAAGTAAATGCAAGATACGTAACTTGCCTTATATGTCAAGATAGACTGTCCAGAGGAACCGAGAAAAAATACAGTTTCGGAAACTACACAATGCATCGCCATATGACTAGGTGGCATCCTAACAACTACAGTGCTGCACAGTTTCGGAACGACCTAGATAATCTCCCTATTATGGCCAGAAGATCTGTTGTACCGGAAGTAACGGGACCAGAGGGCAGGGAGATGGTGCCAAATATACAAATGAGATTTGGTGAAGTAAAACACATCTACGTATATTGCGATGGATTCATTTGCTACGGAGAAAGAAGCATCACTCTGATCAACAGAGCTATTGACTATCATATGCAAGTTTGTACGAAACGCCCAAAATAATAAATACTTCTTTTTTTGTTTTGTTGCTCCTGTTGAGCCCTTTACAATGAATCGTTTTCATTGCCCCCTCCAAGAAAAACCCCAAAAAATATAAAACTGTTCAGAAAAATTCAAAAAAAGTAAAAAAATGTTCCGAAAAATAATAAAAAAAATATAAAACAACAAAAACAATAAAAAAAAAAGTTCTTTTCAGAACTACCTCCCCGTTATTAACCCTTTAAGTGCTGCCGTCGGCCAACGGTCGTCACGGGCACTACCTCCCCAGTGCTGCGTGCGACCGCTGGACGTCCAGTTCAGCACTGGATAATGGACAGCGCAGCACTGGGGAGGTTTATTTACAAGCTCCTAAGGTGTTAAAAAATTGGTACAATATTTGGAACTGTGCCAACCTCTATTTCTCTTAGTTCGCTTCCCAGTTCGCTCGCCGGTACGCGAACCGGAAGCGAACCAAAAACAGTAAGTATAAGGGAAGGAAACAGACACTTATGTTAAAAGAAAGACAGCTATAGGGGAGTAAACTAGAGATACTATTACCCGTAATCCACTGCTGATGATGTCACATATTACATCATTCATGACATGCTCAGTGACATCATCAGCAGAGGATTGCGGGTTTTTTGGCAACGTGCCTTATCCACGGTTTAATAACGCTGCCTTTTGCTTTATATAAGTTTTCAAATTGTATGAAATATATACCAATAGGTCGTTATGAACCTTTAGGTAGTGCTTTTCTTCATGAGGTCTGGTCGCTTCCATACACATACAGATGTTTCAAAGATGATCAAGAAGTTTATCTGAATGGAGAGGAATGCACTGAGACGCCAGATCATTCACTAATGTGTAGGCACATACAGTTACACGGTTCATGCAACAAACACCGACCAAATATGGCTTGCGTGTTGCAAGGCACGCCAGTTCCTGCTATCATCCCCACGTTCAAGTTGTTGGAAAATGGTAGTTATTTGATGCTCAATAATGAAGATTGTTCTGAGTCAATTAAAAGTATTCCTTTTATCGTAACAGTAAGTGAACGGGTTATTTGCTGCAGAAATGTTCTATTTCCTCCCACACATGAACATAGGGAGTTTTCAATCTGGCCACAAATACCAACCTTGGGACAGATTTCAACGGCATGGCAAGAATAAGAGCTCTTTTGTCTCAGAGAGAGGTGGCCTTGAGTTCGGCCCGTGAAACTTTCGTGCTTCACATAGCGAACACCCGTACAGAGGTGCAGACCCTTTTCAATTCAGATTTGCCTTTCAATTTCAGCAAGATGGTTCCGACTATCTTTAACGCATCCTCCACAAAGGCCCTGGCGCACTTTTTTAAAGTTGTTACCAGTGGTCTCGTGACTTCATTTGAGAAAATCTTTGGAGTCATCCCTGCTTCCTTTCATTCTATTTTCTCCACTCTGGTTCGTGGATTGGCATTTTTACTTGCATTACCAGCGGACGCTCTTGTGCTTTTTTACATTTTTAAATATGGATGTCCCTCCTATGCAACCTCCCACCCTGCAGCTGCTGACACTGTTCCGCAATCGCATGCTAGAATATTATGGCACAATGCCGTTGGCGATATTAAGCACGGCATATGGATTATCTTTTCGATTCTCCTACTTCACCTGTGTCCAGCCTGTATTTCACTGCCTGACCTGTGATTTCGATTGGGCCATTGATTTGTGTCTCTGCGGACCGGTTTCTCCTGACGTCGACTTTAATCAGCTGATGACTCCTATCATTACTCACGAGTTGGTTTGTCCTGGCGAAAGGATTATGGCTGTGGCATTGATGCATGGACTACTTGGTCCCTGGAATTTACTGGCGGCAGCACAGTCTTTCTTGGAACAGAGCTTTCTTGAAAACCCACCGAGCTGTCCTCTGATGGTGATAGAGGATCCGGTTCTGGGAGAGCACGTATGTTCTTTTCTGCTTTTAAATTGGATGGCTGAACTGTTTTCGGATGAAGACGGTGACTTCCTATTGGAGGCTGTTGCAGCTTATTTTGCATACACAGTTATGTCATAGACCTTTTTCATGTTTGATATGCTGAGTACTAGCATTTCATTGACAATTCATTGACTTATTTGTCAAGTTTTTATTATTTACCTTGCCTATTGGCTTAAGACTCGATAAAGTACTTGGCTGTTTTATTTTTCTTTAGCATTAAATTTTCCTAGTTTTTAATGCTTTACCTTGCGGACCGTCCACATATAAACTTGCAATCTGCTCTCATGAGATGGCACTTCTATTATCTTATTCAGTTCGTTTCCGGATCATGGGGAGGTGTCATCTAGGTCCTGGATATCTTTACACCGTGTTAAGTTAGCATGGGCTCATTACCGGTTTAAACGCCATTTTTCTTTTTTTGCAACTTCTGCACACAACACTTAGTTGTTGCTTTAGCTTTCCACCTAGTAGTTCATCGTGGTTTACATGAGAATAATATGTTATTGCTCTACTATCTGCTTTGCTTGTTAAACTATATCTGTACAGCGAGTGCTAAAGTTTCAAGAACAACACGATACAGAATTGTTATGAGGTCTGATCTCCACGACTTCATACTCATAACATAAGTGCAACTTCTGCCAATTCTGGGCATGAGGCGGGTTTTATATTGCTTTGCCGAACACACATACACAACAGTTGATGCGGTTCACATGAAGAGAGAGCTGGTGTATGCTGATGTGATTCCTTCAAATCTAAGACACTAAAGTATGGGCACGCCCTAAACCAACACAAAGAGACCTTCTTAGCAAATAATATAATATGTGTATTAGGGAGGGTGAGATATAAGCAGCCGCGGGCCGTGGAGGGAGTTACGGTGAGGCAGGGAGGCGGGGAGGGGGAGAAGCAGGGTGGAGCCCTCTCTACCTTGCCCCTCCCCCTCCCCGCCTCCCTGCCCCACCGTAACTCCCTCCACGGCCCGCGGCTGCTTATAAGTGTTGCTAACTCTTATTCATTTACAGCATGTTAACATACTGTCACCATTCGCTTTTTATGTACTAGTAACTATGCTGGTAATTTTGCTACTGATAATATGTGTACTTGTATTCTCCACCCTGCTTCTCCCCCTCCCCGCCTCCCTGCCTCACCGTAACTCCTCCACGGCCCGCGGCTGCTTATAAGTGTTGCTAACTCTTATTCATTTACAGCATGTTAACATACTATCACCATTCGCTTTTTATGTACTAGTAACTATGCTGGTAATTTTGCTACTGATAATATGTGTACTTGTATTATCTAAGATACTACGCCTGAGAAGACGGCATTAGTAAATAAACATTTCAAA
Source organism: Lissotriton helveticus (assembly GCF_964261635.1). Taxonomy (NCBI): domain Eukaryota; kingdom Metazoa; phylum Chordata; class Amphibia; order Caudata; family Salamandridae; genus Lissotriton; species Lissotriton helveticus. Next base: position 1,373,321,968 of record NC_136069.1, on the reverse strand, counting down.
TACACATGTGTTCTTCTTAACTCCATGTTCTGGTTTCTAAGAAATATATAACGACCGACTGTTCATGAGTTCCACGTATCCTGAGGTACTATAAGTTCATATTCTGGATTGTCTAAACATTGAGAGTTTGTTATATCCAATGTGACACTGTACCTAGCTTGCTAAGGAGTTTTTGATTACTAACGTGAGTTTTGGGACACCCTAATTCGCCGAGGTTCCAATCCTCTGTCCACAGTTCTGTGTGAGAACAGAAACCCTGCGACAGGGGCACCCCCGACCCTTGCTGGAGCTTCATCACACTTGCGATACAACTCCAGCAATGCGCCACCTTTACGGCACAGATACATCACGCATCTGTGCTGTTTTTGCCCCATGATGCGCCGCATTGTAAATGCAGCACACCATAGGTGACGGAACAGCGGCACAGAATGACTAACACATCCCTGGTGATGCGCCAGTCATCATAAATGTATCCCTATGCTTCTTATCTTGTTAGAGATGAACCGCCATATGTATCATCAAAGTTTTTTGCATTTCCTAAATAGCGAACTTTAAGGAATAAATAGCGATTCTTTACCATTCCTAGTTTGCGATTAGCTATTTGCTAATTACAAATTACCCATTCATTTCCTTCATTTCCATAGGGCGGTTGGACTCACTTTTAGCTCGAACGGCTGAATGGATTTCCACGAAACTTGGCAAAATTGTAGGGACTGGTAGCCCGATGTGCCTTTGCTATGTCTCAAGATATATGCTCCAGTGGTTTTTACGAAAATTAACTTTGAAAAATATATATTGGGCTACATTGGCCTATATATATGTTGGAGCCCAAATGTAGCCCAATGTAGCCCAATGAAGCCCAATGTAGCCCAATGTAGCCCAAAGATGGCCGCCAGACACACAAAAAAACAAATGTAGCCCAAATATCAGCCAGATGTAGCCCAACTATAGCCCAGTGACAGAATGACCAATCAGCTTCGCAAACCTCCGTTACGCGAAGCGGAGCGCTGTTACAGATATATATCTTTTTTTGAACGTTAATTTCTCAAAATCCACTGGAGCACATATATTGAGACCTAGCAAAGGCACATCGGGCTACCAGTCCCTAATACTTTGCCAAGTTTCGTGCAAATCCATTCAGCCGTTCGATTATTATTATTATTATTTTTTTTTGCCCCGCGGGGCCCTTTTAAAACCTCCACATCAAACCTAGGGGGTCAGCGAGGATCTACTATGCCCCCTTATGGTTATTTCCCCCTTTGTTTTGGCCTCCTCTTGTCTCTCGATCCTACCGAGAGACAAGATGGCGGCCGCTACGGACTTTTTGGAATGTTGACAGACGCCAGAGAACCAATCAGCTTCGCTTCACAAAGCTCCGTTGCGCGAAAAGTACGCGTCCTGGGACGCTTCCCGGTCCGCTGTTACAGATATATATCTTTTTTTAAACGTTAATTTCTCAAAATCCACTGGAGCACATATATTGAGACCTACAAAAGGCACATCGGGCTACCAGTCCCTACTATTTTACCAAGTTTCGTGCAAATCCATTCAGCCGTTCGGGCTAAAAGTGAGGCCAACCGCCCTATAGAAAACTCAATGTTAAAAACACGTTTTGGGACCCCCATTTTTTCTCGGCCCCCCCTTGACGAACCCCCCCCCAAATTTTCAAGGGCTGCTCAGAAACAAAATGTGCCATTTTCCTGAAAATTTCAGCCAATTCCGTCCACAAACGCCAAAGTTATTAGACATAGAATTTTCAAAAAACCCATAGAGAAAAAATCCTAACTATATATACCTACTGGCGACCGCCAGTAGGTAATATATAGTTAGGATTTTTTTCTCTATGGGTTTTTTGAAAATTCTATGTCTAATAACTTTGGCGTTTGTGGACGGAATTGGCTGAAATTTTCAGGAAAATGGCACATTTTGTTTCTGAGCAGCCCCTGAAAATTTTGGGGGGGTTCGTCAAGGGGGGGCCGAGAAAAAAGGGGGGTCCCAAAACGCGTTTTTCCCATGTTAATTTCCATAGGGCGGTTGGCCTCACTTTTAGCCCGAACGGCTGAATGGATTTGCACGAAACTTGGCAAAATTGTAGGGACTGGTAGCCCGATGTGCCTTTTGTAGGTCTCAATATATGTGCTCCAGTGGATTTTGAGAAATTAACGTTTAAAAAAAGATATATATCTGTAACAGCGGACTGGGCAGCGGCCCAGGACGCGTACTTTTCGCGCAACGGAGCTTTGTGAAGCGAAGCTGATTGGTTCTCCGGCGTCTGTCAACATTCCAAACAGTCCGTAGCGGCCGCCATCTTGTCTCTCGGTAGGATCGAGAGACAAGAGGAGGCGAAAGCGAAGGGGCAAATGACCATAAGGGGGAATAGTAGATCCTCGCTGACCCCCTAGGTTTGATGTGGAGGTTTTAAAAGGGCCCAGCGGGGCAAAAAAAAAAAATAATATTAATAATCGAACGGCTGAATGGATTTGCACGAAACTTGGTAAAATATTAGGGACTGGTAGCCCGATGTGCCTTTGCTAGGTCTCAATATATGTGCTCCAGTGGATTTTGAGAAATTAACGTTCAAAAAAATATATATATCTGTAACAGCGCTCCGCTTCGCGTACTTTTCGCGTTACGGAGCTTTGCGAAGCTGATTGGTTCTCCGGCGTCTGTCAACATTCCAAACAGTCCGTAGCGGCCGCCATCTTGTCTCTCGGTAGGATTGAGAGACAAGAGGAGGCCAAAGCGAAGGGGGAAATGACCATAAGGGGGCATAGTAGATCCTTCCTGACCTCTTAGGTTTGATGTACCATTTTGCCAAGTTTGGTGTAATTCCGTTCAGCCATTCAGGCTGTAGACGTATGTAAATGTCCTATGGGAAATTGCATGGGGAAAACACATTTGAAAGTGTTGAAATTTAGAACCAATTAAAATGTTACTTTGGTTTTGTATTTGTGTGTGATGAAAGTTAATTGGTTATGTATATATCTCAAATGAGAGGAAACCACAGCCATTTTGTGATACTACTGTCTGAGGTACATTTGTGAGGAATTTTTGGTGGTGAATTTCTGGTGTTTGATTTACACAGTACTAACACTTTTCCTACTTTTAAAAAGGTGAGTTGTTAATTTGTAAGGGGAACTATGTTGTACACTTGAAGATAATTTGAAAAATGTTTTCTGTTATTTATTTGCAGTCCTTCTGTTATACTAAATACTTGATAAAGTTAGTTTTATATTATGTATTACTAAAAACGATAAATGAAAGTGATTATTTTTTTCTGCAATTTACAGCAAGCAATTTCAAAATAAAATGGCTCACAATGAAGAGACCGTGGCAATTTCTTCTGAATTTTCCACTACATTGATTGAAATTGAGAGAACCAATAATGAAACATTGTCACAAGGAGGACATGACTTGTATGATTCCATTAGATTGATTGAAATGGACAGCACCAAGAATGAAATATTGTCACAAGGAGATGACTTGAATGATTCCACTACGTTGATTGAAATTGAGAGCAGCAATAATGAAATATTGTCACAAGGAGGAGATTACTTGTATGATTCCATTAGATTGATTGAAATGGACAGCACCAATAATGAAATATTGTCACAAGGAGGAGATGACTTGAATGATTCCACTACATTGATTGAAATTGAGAGCACCAATAATGAAATATTGTCACGAGGAGATGACTTGAATGATTCCACTACATTGATTGAAATTGACAGCACCAATAATGAAATATTGTCAGAAGGAGGAGATGACTTGAATGATTTTTTTGATCAATCTCTTGATGGCGAATTTATCGAGTGTTTGGAGACCATAGAGTTACAAGAATCATTATTGCAGACTTTTCATGAGGACATTGCTGATGAGGACATGTTAGTAGTTGTTTCAAATTTAGAAAATTCTGAAGAATAAATTTATATTTAGAAATCAAAAATTGTTTGAGACATTATTCATTTTTATTTTTAATTTATGAGGTTGTAGCGAAGTGATTGTAGTATAAAATGAGACTTATAGTATAGAGTGCAACATTTTTATGTTACATGGTAAGTTTACTCATATTTACTTCCCTTCTGCCACTATATTATCTCCAATGTGTATTTGACATCTCTTCTTCATCTCCGGCCTCCTTTCTCTCACTGTGTGTCTCCGATGCATCTTATCGCTGGTATTTTGTGTAATTACAGAAGAGAGTAAAATAAAATAGTTCGGAACGTGAAAAGGGGGCAAAGTAGAGTACTCCTCACCCCCTAGGCCTTTTTAGGCGGTCCCAAAAGGATCAGTTTCTGCTTTCCTGAGAGATTATGGTATGAGTTCCATATACCACAATAACTTGCATTACAACATGCAAGATATCTATCTCCTATTACCAACTTTTGGAGATATTCGCGCTAAGCGCGAATATCTCCAAAAAGTAACACCTGCCCTGAGCAGTTCTTAGCCATGTTATCCAAAGGGAGGTGGATAACATGGCTAAGAGCATTAGCTCGGTAATGTATGAATATCGCTGAGTTTTTAGCGATATTCATGCATTGCGGCCGTTTATTATCGCATTTGTGATAAACCTTGATAATAGCAAGGTTTATCTTCGATAATTTCTGACGATGCTTAGCGGTAAAAAATTCGTTGGTAAGCATCGTTAGCGATAAATATCGCTTAACTTTGGTAATATGCCCCAACGTCTGTTAACGTTCGATTCGAAGGAACTGAGGAAGTGTTGAAAAACATTGTCTGCGCCATCTTACCTTTTTTGAAATGCCACACTTTTGTCGTGCACGGCAGCCATTTTAGATGTCTTGACCAGACCCACTCTCTGCACGCTGTCGATTCGTAGCATGGCTCCTCACCCTCGCAAGCATCTTCCCCAGGCACTGGTCACCCCCGCTCTCTGTCTTATGCATGGGCAATAAACCTCCCCCCATCTGCGCTGCTCTTCCCTGAGAATCACACTCTGTGCCCGCCCGACACCTCCCTTTCGCCCTATTCACTACCGCACCCTCTGACACTCCTCTTCCTCTGTGTCCGATTGTCCAGGCTATCAGCTAGCCCTGCAGATGTAGTTTATGGCCCCAGCTGTAAAGAATCACCCCTCTTCAAAGGAGTTATAGTAGATCAAGGCCCACACCCGATGAGATCCGTCACACCACACGTGTTCCTACTATCTGAAAACTATCCTGTATTGTGATTGGGGAGGGGACCGAGCCTGAAGCGGAAGATTCCAGGAATGACTCTTTGTACATCAAAGTTTTTACAATTATGTGTCACATTAAAAATATATAGCACTCCAACAAAGTAGTAGGAATATAAAACTTTAATAACATATAAATATATACAACAAAACAAAAACAGTAAAAACATTTAAACAACGAAGAGACCGTGGCAATTTCTTTTGAATTATCCAATAGATTTATTGAAATTGACAGCACCAATAATGAAATATTCTTGTCAGTAGCGGTCTGTTGTGCGAATAGTTCCAAGGCAGCAGAACGCGCTGAAATCTAGATGGCACGAAAGTGATGTCTAGCAAGTTGCCGCCCAGCACATAACGGCGTGGGGCGCCGCGGGGGTGAGTGAGTCCAGTAGGCACCACAGCTATTCTTACCGGCATTGCAGAATTACTGCTGGGGACAATGCCTGTGCTGTAGCAGGGTCACAGCAGAAACAAAAAGGATTCTGTTGAAGATGTTGTTGGTTTTCAATTTGAAAACAGTTCTGGTGTCAACTGCTATGCTAATGTAGTGGTTAATGTTTTGTTTTCTCTAGAAAATGTAAAAGAGGGGGAGGCAGTCCAAAGTTCCGTTAAAAGGGCAAAGGAAAGGATCGGTGGTTTGAACTATCAGTCAAAAAGGGGAGGGGGTGCAACAATTTTTCCTACCGGGTCACACTGTGCTTTCACCGGAAGTGAGGTCTGCAGGATTCTAGTAATTGAAAGTGAGGCTGGCGCCGACGTCCCGCGGATACAGTTTCGTCACTCCACGGGTGATCATGGCAGTCATTCCCCATCGGGGGTCGGAGACTCCCGCGGCTCCTCTAGAATCTTCAAGGTCGTGGAGGACTACGGTGGTGGAGTCAACCAGTGACCGGGCCATTTCTTTATGCTGGGCCCGCTCTTGCCAGGTCGACCGCCATTTTGAGAGTTCGGTAGCTACTGGCGATCGCGGGGTCAAATGAGCGGACGGGCTCCACCCTGCCGGGCGAGACGTTGCAGCATGGCCACAGTGGAAGAACTCTTTTCCGGGCGCCTGGAGCGCTGAGGGTGCAGCTGGGAAGCCTCCACTGGGGAGGCGGGAGAGGCCTGTTCGCACCGTCTCTCCCTCCCAGTGCACCCCACGGCGTCTCGCTTGATATTTGTTATGGCCGGACCAGGCGATGAGGACGAGGGGGGGGGTCGGAGGCATGTGCAAGACATCCCCCCCAGGGTTGTTGCAGCAATTATACAAGAAAGAAGAAGTGTCCCGTCCGTCTTCAGGCCGGGCTTCCGGTAGATGTCGGCCGGACGCCCCTGGCTCTGGCCCCATGAACGGGTTTCTTGGTTTATCGGCTGCAGCCGGATCCCGTCGGCCTCGGCCCCCCGACCGTTGGTGGCCGGACCGGAAGAGCATGTGGCGGGACTACCTGCAACTCTCAAGGGCCACCGCGGCCGGACTGGGAGAGAGAGGGGAGGGTCGAGGAGACATTCCCCCCCCCTGCAACTGTTCAGCATTGTAAAGGCAATCCCCTGGCCGGGTCCTGCTGGCCTCGGCCTCTCCTCCGGCTACACCCTACGTTAGGATCTCCTGGCCGAGGCGTGGCAGCAGGACCCGCCTTATATGGGCTGCTCCCGGCTGGGCGTAGCCGGAACCCTGCCCCACCTTGGAAGTTTCCAGAGTGGGGGCGGATGTTCTACTGACTTGCATTTTCCCTAGTCTATCGATTTTTTGGGCGTGGCAGGCGGTGGGACAGCGAGGGGTGATTTGGTTTCTCTTACTGTTTTTCTGGTCTCTCACCAATGGCATATTTTAACGTTTTCTTGTTTCTAGGACATTAATAGGTTTTATCATTACGTTATGTTATCGTTTCTTTGTTCGTTGTTTAATAAAAGTTCATGTTCATCAGTGGCCTACTGATTTTCGTTTTCCTATTCTTTTCTTTCCAGGTTGTTTCATGCTAAAGTTTCTGTTAACAGGATACAGTGATCACTTCGTTATTATTGCATATGTCCTTTTCACTAGGGGTGCTCTCTGGTCGGGCCAGATGACGTATGTCTAGTAAATGGTCCGGGTGAAACAGGTGCATCAATCAGTGGGGAGTAGATAGGCATGACAGATTACAACGGGGGAGAAAGGTCCGCATTACGTACCCTTTCACTACTTGCAAAGATTTTCCTACGTTTATTTGCAAACAGGGAATACCTCCAAAAAGAACTAATTCCCAAACAGTCAATGTTCGGACAATAAATCAATCAATGAGGAATGAAATAGGTACGACGTGTTAAAGGCTTGCGTTACCTACCCTTCACTATCTGCAAAGGGAGAGAGAATATTCCTATTCTTCCTCGTTTGCAGGCAGAGAAGATCCTTAAGAGAACCAACTTCGAACAATTCAATGCTCGATTCAAACAATCAACAAGGGGTATTGTGAACACAAATGAACGCCGCTTATGTACATACACATTGCTATTTTCAACAGGTTGTTCCTAATGTTTCTATTTTAGCGAGGTCAAAAAGAGATCCCATTAGTGGCCTACTGATTTTGCTCGATTCCTTTTGTTTTTTTACACGATTTTTCGCTATCTGCAAAGACTAAACAGAGTATTGCGACTCTGTGCTTGTTTGTAAATAGAGAATGAACCAAAGAGAACAATCAATCAAATGGAGAGAGAAGCAGGCACGACGGATTACAACGGGGGCAAAGGCCTGCGTTAACTACCCTTCACTATCTGCAAAGAGAGAGTACTCCTAATAGAAATGAGGGGTGGGGGGCAGCATTCAAAGCAGATCAGTGTGCATAAACACGAAAATGTTTTTACTTACCACGTACTTGACATTCGACAGCTTATGATATTTGCTATTAAAAAACCATTGAAATTCACTGAAAAAACCATAGGTTATAGACCATATATAGTTAGGAATTAGCATTTACAAAACCTTGAAAATTCACTGAAAAAACCATAGGTTATAGACCATATATAGTTAGGAATTAGCATTTAAAAAACCTTATTTTACTCACACAAAACCATTGAAATTCCATATATAGTTAGTTGCACTAACTATATATCGCGCACCCGCAATCCACTGCTGATCATGTCACATATTACATCATTCATGACATGGTCAGTGACATCACTGATGACATCACTGATGACATCTCAAATGACATCACTGATGACATCAATGATGACATCTCATTTGACATCATTCTTGTGCTAATACGATAAACCTCTTCAGACTCTAATATAACCTTAGATACACTCAGTGTATACAGACACTCACACACTGTCACTCATCCATGGAGTTACTCACACACCTAGTCAGTCATGCAAAGAAACAATCTCACCTCCATTTCTTCAACTATACAGTTATACACACCTTACTTATTCAAACATATACTAACACATATTTACTCTCTTATGCAATCCCTGATACAAGTTCACAATGATCCATACAACCACTCACACATTCAGTGGCTCTCATGCACAGTTATTTATATATGTCAACTCTCACATGTACTGTGTTTTACATATGTACTTACTATGACATGTAGCATTGAGATATCCATTCACTCATCAATACACTCATGCACACAGTCAACTGCCCATGTAGCTGTTTTTCACATGCACTCTTGAACTCATACACCTAGTGAATCAACTGCTCACACATCTATGCACAGAGTCACACACCTCCCAGCCACCCCCACACAAACTCAATCTCCCATACAAATACTTGGGCAACCAATCAATAACACATATAGCCTCTCGTATAGCTAATGATCAACACATGCAGCAGTTTACATCACAACAGACATAATGATGCACAAATTAAGACAGTTTAGTCACTAACCCATGCATTCAGTGAGACACATTTAATCACTCACTCATACAGTCAGTCACGCACCTACTAAATCCTTCATCCAGACACTTATACATCCACTCATTCTTCAATATGTAAGACATATTTTAACTTTACAGAAACATACAGTCACTGGATGTTGTCATCAGTGATGTCATCAGTGATGTCATTTGAGATGTCATCAGTGATGTCATCAGTGATGTCACTGACCATGTCATGAATGATGTAATATGTGACATGATCAGCAGTGGATTGCGGGTGCGCGATATATAGTTAGTGCAACTAACTATATATGGAATTTCAATGGTTTTGTGTGAGTAAAATAAGGTTTTTTAAATGCTAATTCCTAACTATATATGGTCTATAACCTATGGTTTTTTCAGTGAATATATATATATATATATATATATATATATATATATATATATATTACGCTCAAAATTTCCCCTTCGTTACTCCAGGAAAAAAGATAGCAGCACTCAAGAGGATTCAGGAGTCCACATATTTATTTTCGTGCAGGAGTTACACAGACGCGTTTCGGCGTGCTGCCTTCGTCAGTGTGTGAAGCACTCCATTTTTTACATGTTAATAAAGTTTTTCTCTTTCTCTACATCAAGGCGGTATGGACATAGACATAGGACATTACCCCTCCATGACGCTTGTGGGCGCCATCTTGTAGTGATGTTTTTACACAATTATTTTTTAATGCATTGATTGTACAGCATTTATCAAGCCCGCATTATGATAAAATGCAATGCAATGACATTGGTATTAAGCCGTGGATCGGCTTGTGTCCCATGTTATACCATAGCCCATGTGATTAAAGTTTCAAAGTGCACTGAGACAAAGTACCTTTTTCAAATCAGAAAGAAAACAGATCCAAAGGTCAAAAACCCCCAGAACCTCAAACAGTGATAATTCATGGCAATACATGATCTCATCAGAAAAAGACATCATAATTTTCATATTTTTTAAAAAAAGGTCACCTATGGCTACAGAGGTCTAGGTAAAACTTCCGAAAACCAAAATAAATGAGAGCAGCCAGCAAAATTACATAAAGTGTCACCCAATCATGGTAATCACTATGATGTTAAGTAATTCATGTCCAAAGAAGGTTTTCAGAATCTCCAGATACAGTTCCTCTTACTATGCAAATTACATCATACAGTATAGGCAAAATTTGCAGTTCATATAAATCACAGTTCAACATTATTTTCCCAGATGGAAAGCCATTTCTTCCCCGCTATTCAGACCTCGGGGGTATTTGGTTGATAGGTCGATAATATACCTAGACTCGAGTCTGCGTAGTCGTCTAAGTCTATCTCCACCTCTTACATTCGGTTGAATGGTATCTAAACCGAAGTACTGTAGCTGATTTCGGTCTTTGTTGTGACTCTCTGGGAAATACCGGGCCACTGGATACAATAGATCTGCCTTGTCTATGGCTCTCAGGTGTTCCAATATTCGCAGTTTCAGCTGGTTGATGATACTGCCGATGTATCGAAGGCCACATGGGCAGACCAAACAGTAGATTGCAAAAGGGGTGCTACAGGTAATGAACTGTTTTATGTGCATCGTTCTACCTGTGTCTGGTATGACATAGGATAGAACTTGTTTGCTACCTGAGCAGACTTTGCAACGCCCGCAGGGAAAGAAACCCCTTATTTCTTTCAATGTATTGATTCTAGGTGGCGGTTTTTCAAGATGGCTGGTGACTAATAGATCCCCCAGTGATCTAGCTTTGCTGAATGTCACCAGTGGGTGTGCGGGCACGTCTTCACTGAGCAGACTGTCCGTTTGGAGAATGTGCCAGTTTTTCTGTAACATGGCTCTCAGATCTTTTGCTCCTGAGGAGAAGGGAGTTATCATTCTGAATTTCCCTTCCCCTGTCACTCTCTTTTTCCCTCTTCCTCCCTTAGATCAATTAGGTGTTAACAGTGTACATCTAGGGATCAGTCTCACCTTCCTTAGTGTATCTTGCAACAATGCTTCCCCATATCCTCTTGCTAAAAACCTAGTCAGACATTCTGAGGCAGCCGCCTCAAAATCTAGATCTCTTGAACTATTCTTACGCAGCCGTAATAGCTCTCCGTACGGAATGCTCCTGACTAGTTGGGGTGGGTGGCTACTACTGGCAAAAAGAGTTGAGTTCCCAGCAGTTTCTTTCCTGTAGAGAGAGGTGTGAAGCTGGCCCCCTTCCACGAACACTCTCAGGTCCAAGTACTCCGCTGCCACCGGACTAATTGTACCTGAGAAATGTAAGTTATACTCGTTGTCATTGAGTAGCTCGATGTAGACTTCTGCTGTGTCTCGAGAGCCTCACCATATGATGAAGAGATCATCGATATAGCGCTGCCAGCATATTTCTTCCCCTGTCTCCTGCCCCACCAAACAGCTCCTGGGCACCCGCTCCTCCCACCAGCCCACAAATAAATTCGCGTAGCTGGGAGCAAAGCAGGTGCCCATCGCCGTTCCAGACACTTGTTTATATAGTTGTTCTTCAAACAAGAAGATATTGTTATTGAGACAACATTTTACAAATTCCAAAATCATAATGTTGTGTTTTACAAATCTCATTTGGCGAAGCCTTAAAAAATGTTCCAATGCCTTTTGGCCGTGACCATGCTCTATGATCGTGTAGAGACTGGAAATGTCCAATACCATCAGAAGGCAGTCTGGTTCCCATCTTATGTCTTGAATTTTATTAAAAAAATCCTTAGTGTCTTGGGCATAAGATTTTAGATTTAACACTAAAGGAAAAAGGATGTTGTCTATTAGTCGGGACATATTTTCTGTAAGACTGCCTATAGACGAAACGATTGGACGGCCTGGAGGGTGCTCGCTGTCTTTGTGGAGTTTTGGTAGGTGGTAAAAGGTAGGGGTCAGAGGTAGGCTGTTTCATAAGAATAGGTGTTCATCCTTGCTAAGCATTTGGGCGTCATACCATTTCCTTATCAGCATGTCATAGTCCCTTATACTCTGCTGCTACAGGCCATTGCTGCATTTGGTGTAGAATTTGTCGTCCGACAATTGTCTTAATGCTTCACCCCTGTAATATTCCCTACTCATCAATACCACGTTGCCTCCTTTGTCCGAGGGTTTTATTATGACATTTTTGTCATTCGTTAAATTTTGGAGGGCCAGTTTCTGTTGTTCGGTGATATTGCTTTGTATCTGGTGATTGGCTTTCCTGTACTTCATGAGGTCATTGTTCATCACATCCACAAAGACATCTACAGCGTCCCATAGAGTTTGTGGGACAAATACCGATATTGGTTTAAAACCGGTTTCCTCTCTCTATATATATATATATGTATATATTTATATACATACATATATATATATATTTCACACAAGAAAGCAAATCAGCACTCCGCTCGTTGAATGCAATTGAATTTATTCACCACATTGTTGTAGCCTACGCGTTTCGAACCAAATGGTTCCTTCTACAATTATTTAAATACTAATGATTGGCACTTAGCCAACAACGAATGTTAAATAAATAAGACAGCCAAATTGCAAAGTTATGAAGTAAATAACAAGCACTAAACTGCATGTCCCATAATGCACTAACAAAATCATTAGTATTTAAATAATTGAAAGTGAGATAGGACAGCTTTGTAATCCTGCCGTGAGAAGGAACCATTTGGTTCGAAACGCGTAGGCTACTACAATGTGGTGAATAAATTCAATTGCATTCAACGAGCGGAGTGCTGATTTCCTTTCTTGTGTGAAATTCAAACGGGACCCGGCCCTGGCCCCGAATCCAGCACCGACTCACGAAGCTGTTCCCTCTGTGACAGGACCGAGTGTGAGAAATATATATATATATATATATATATATATATATATATATATATATATATATATATATATATAAAATACATTATATATATATTACTTACTGGCGGTCGCCAGTAGGTATATATAGTTAGGATTTTTTCTCTATGGGATTTTTGAAAATTCTATGTCTAATAACTTTGGCGTTTGTGGACGGAATTGGCTGAGATTTTCAGGAAAATGGAACATTTTGTTTCTGAGCAGCCCCTGAAAATTTGGGGGGGGGGTTCGTCAAGGGGGGGCCGAGAAAAAAGGGGGGTCCCAAAACGCGTTTTTCCCATGTTAATTTCCATAGGGCGGTTGGCCTCACTTTTAGCCCGAACGGCTGAATGGATTTGCACGAAACTTGGCAAAATTGTAGGGACTGTTAGCCCGATGTGCCTTTGCTAGGTCTCAAGATATGTGCTCCAGTGTATTTTGAGAAATTAACGTTCAAAAAAATATATATATCTGTAAGCGCGCTCCGGGCAGCGCCCCGGTTCGCGTACATGACGCGTAACGGAACTTCGCGAAGCGAAGCTGATTGGCTCTCCGCTGTCTGTCAACATTCTAAACAGTCCGGAGCGGCCGCCATCTTGTCTCTCGGTAGGATCGAGAGACAAGAGGAGGCCAAAACAAAGGGGGAAATGACCATAAGGGGGCATAGTAGATCCTCCCTGACCCCCTAGGTTTGATGTGGAGGTTTTAAAAGGGCCCCGCGGGTTTTTTTTTGCGTGGGGAGCGCCCGGTTCGCGCACCGGGAAGCGGTCCGGGGAGCGTACTATAAGGAAAAAAGAATGATAGACTATGATATTTTGAAATATTGTATGTTTATTGATTGTTCTTTTTGTTGTTTTTTTATTTTATTTAAGTAGCAATATTAATGATTATTAAATATAAATGTATTTTTGGAATTGTGCACAGTATACTATAAGTCTGACTTTACATTATAATCAATTTGGTACTAGTTTCTGAATTACATATAAAAATGATTAAAGACTCAAACAATTTTTTAATATTAAATATCATTTTATTTTTCTGATTCTTTTTCAAAATTTAATAGAACGTCTAACATTTGACTGTCCGATATGTCCTCTTGTTGAGTGAACATAACTTCCCACATTTGACCGTCATCATAATGAAGTAAATAATCCACAGATTCTACACATTGTAGAAGTTCATGGTCTCGTGATTCATCCATGAATTCCAAGTCAATGGGTTCAATTATTTCCTCATTATTCATGTCTAGGACAATTTCAAAGGAAACGTTCTGTTCTCCTTGCATTTTTGTGCTGAAATTTGAATAAAAAATAAATATATCAGTAGAGATAGGGCACTGTTGGGTTTAAGTTCAGACAGGTACTTTTGAGGCATGAAGTAGTACTATTAAAAAGTGCCTGTGAGAAAGCCTATGTAAATTCATAATTATACCACAGAAACCTAAATCAATCCATAATTATAATAAACAAGCCTTTCTCAATGTCTAACTCTTACAGAGGGATAGTATATAACTATCTGAAAATGTTTTCAAATTTATAAAATAATATCTTACCTTTTAAAAACAAGTTTAAGTTGTGAGTGAAAATGATCTTGCAATGTAGTTCAGGAAGTAGTAGTCAAAATGGCTGTGTTTCTATCTTTTTTTTATATATATTCGGGTACATAACCAATCAAATGTCAGGTAAAAAAAAGTAGAAAATGAAAGTAACATTTTAATTGGTTGTCAATTCCAACACTTCAGATGTGTTTTGTGAAGTAATTTACCTCAGGGTATTTAGAGAGGTCTACAGGCTAAATGGCTAAATGGAATTCCAACCAAATTTGTGAAAATGGTAGGGATTGGTATGTAGTATGAGCAAATCTATATTTGGTGAAAGTGTCTCCAGGGTTTCTTCTGTAAATTACTTTCCCACCTTTTTTAATGGAGCGCTTCCCGGTGAACGCCCCGATACGCGAATCTGCAGCGTTACGGGAGTCCACCATTTTGTGTTTCGGTCGAATTAAGATACAAGATGGAGGGCAAATAATGTTCAGAATGGGTAGAAGGCGACACGGTAGACGTATTTTGACCCCCTAGGTTTTCTGAGGATGGCTGAGGAGGCCCATATGTGCGAAAAAAATACATTTTTTTTTTTAAATTTCGCGCGGTTAGCTTCCGGTTTGCGTACCGGGTAGCGCTCCGGGGAGCGTACTTTGTTGAAAATTAGTGAAAAAAGTTAGAGTAAAATAATAATTGTGAGTGATCAGATGTAGGGTAGCTCTGAGAAGAGCTTTTGGGTTTATGGTACATTTAGGTACTTATAAGTAGGTACCAATGCACAGTCTTAAATTCAGAATGAAAACTCTGTTCCCTTCATCTGAGAAGTGAACTCCATCTCCTCTGTAGGTATCTTGCATGTAGTGACGCAAGTTATTGTTGTACATGGAGCCCATTCCATGGTCTCTCATGTAAGCTGAAACAGATTTGTTTACATGCTTCCTCAATTTCTCAATTTGTGGACAAAATTGGTTCGACCACCTCCATTTCTGTCTTTGGCATATATTTGAATATACCAAGGCAGTTTGAGGAAAAAGTGCCTTCAATTGCTCAAAGGTGTCCTTTAAAAGCATTTCCAGACCTACACCAGTCAAAGTGCCCAAGTCATTACCTCCACAGTGCAAAATTAACAGGTCAGGTTTAGGCAAATGCATAAAGGTTTTCACCAATGGTATCAATTGGTGACATTTTAATCCTCTGTGGCCAAACCACTTAATTTCCACATCTTGTAAATTGAGGTTAGGTAAATTTCTGTTCTCAGCATACCTTTGAGCCCAGTAGATGTTACTATGTCCAACAATCCAGACAGAAAACATGGTGAGAGAAGGTTCTGCTGCAGTCAGATGAAGTGTGGCAATGAAATGGCAGTTGGAAAAATAAGAGTTTAAAATGAAAAAAACTGTGGAGTTTCTGTGTTAAGGAAGCGGTAGCAGTGATTGGTGGATTTTGATTGCTGAAAACAGAAAGTTAGGGTGCATGGATGAGTTCTTTGAAAGATGTAATTTGAATGGTCAAGAAAAAATCATTTAATGAAAGATTGCACTGGATACGCAGGTGCACTGAGAGTTCAGAGTTCAATTGAAACATTGTTGTGTGAACTTGCAAACATCAGAGGTCTTTCAGGAGGTGGTTGCTATGCAAAAAAGGTAGAAAGGGCAGAGGGGGGAAGGGTGTTGATTTGAAAAAAGTGAGGGAAGAGTTTTGATTGGGTGACATGAGAGATATGTGTGATGAGTTACAGCATTTCTGTGCTTTTCATAGCTGCAGACTCTGGAGTTCATACCTTTTTCTCTGCTAAAGACAAATTGGTGTGTTTCTGAGACTGTTTTGAAACTCATAAAGTATTTGCTAAGGTGAGAAAAGATTCATTTCATTTAGATAGACAATAGTATGCTTTAGGGAGAAAATTATGAAGAAAGTTCTGTATTTAAAATGTTGCTTTGTGTCAAGTGTTTTACAAATAGATTTTGTTTCTTTGAGTTACATAGCCATGTTAAAAGTGTCCCTTAAAAAAATGCTTTCATGTGTCTTAGGGCATTTTAAGTCATTTCCCGATGAATGTAGGTATATAATTGATTTAGATGATGTGTTTAAAAACGTTTTTAGGCCTTTGAGTCTCTCTGATATTATTTTTCCCATTTTAATTTAAGACCTTTCCCCGTGGTGCAAGGTCCTTGTAAATACGCCCCATGTGTGTTTAGCAAATTTAGATTTTAATTCTTTGAGTTACATAGCCATGTTAAAAGTAATGCAAAAATGGTGCAAAGGTTTTAAAAAAACGCTTTCATGTGTCTTAGGGCATTGTAAGTCATTTCCCGATGAAAGTAGGTATATAATTGATTTATATGATGTGTTTAAAATCGTTTTTTGAAAACAATTAGGTTTCTTGATATGTACTGCTAGAGCTTCATAGGTTGCTTGGGGCATATTTATAAGGCATTTGAGTCTCTCTGATGTTATTTTTCCCATTTTAATTTAAGACCTTTCCCCGTGGTGGAAGGTCCTTGTAAATATGCCCCCATCTGTGCTTGGCAAATTTAGATTTTAATTCTTTGACTAACATAGCCATGTTAAAAGTGACCCAAAAATGGTGCAAGGACCTTAAAAAAACGCTTTCATGTGTCTTAGGCCATTTTAAGTCATTTCCCCTTGAATGTAGGTATATCAGTGATTTAAATGATGTGTTTAAAAACGATTTCTGAAATCAATTAGGTTTCTTGATATGTAGTGGTAGAGTTTCATAGGTTGCTTGGGGTACATTTAAAAGGCATTTGAGTCCCTTTGATGTAATTTCTCCCATTTTAATTAAAGACATTTCCTCGTGGTGTAAGGTCCTTGTAAATACACACCCATGTGTGCTTGGCAAATTTAGATTTTGATTATTTAACTTACATAGCCATGTATGCCTCTTTTGCATCACTGTGCGTCACTTTTGTGACGCAGCGGCGGTGCAAAAGATTTGCTATGTGGCGACATATTTACAACTTGATGCATCTAGGCAGATGTGTCATGCTGTAAAGTCCCGTGCCACATGAAACCGATGCAGCAGTGATGCAAAACATGCACCATGTTGCAAGACAGGCCTCATTTCATCTCCAACAAGATAAGAAGCTGAATCTTCTGTAAATGTCAAAATTGTTGTATACACTGCTCAACTTATGTGTACTCTTTGATATGCTAGAGTCCATCTGCACTATGAGATACCTAAGCAAAGGAAACACAGGTGATGTGATTGTGAAATGAGGAAAAGAAACTCCACATTTTTCAATTACATCACCTGTGTTTCCTAAGTTTACGAATGACATTGTGCAGATGAGGTTTAGGTCTGTCCACGGACACAGAAGAGGTCTGGCCTTTGTTCAAGAGTGAAGTGGACATGACTTACTTCATTGGTAGGTCTTCACATGTATTATCTCCTCTATACTCTTCAACAAGCGTAAATCTCATCTGCAACCCTGAGTAGGCCTCACCTTAAACAAACCTCTGGATAGGCCACACCTTAATGTCATCCTGAATCAATCATTTAACATGTTAGGGACAGATTTATGATAGGTGTATGACTCTTTTGCGTCACTGTGCGTCACTTTTGTGACGCAGCGGCGGTGCAAAATATTTGCTATGTGGCGACATATTTACAACTTGATGCATCTAGGCAGATGTGTCATGCTGTAAAGTCCCGTGCCACATGAAACCGATGCAGCAGTGATGGAAAAGATGCACCATGTTGCAAGACAGGCCTCATTTCATCTCTAACAAGATAAGAAGCTGAATCTTCTGTAAATGTCAAAATTGTTGTATACACTGCTCAACTTATGTGTACTCTTTGATATGCTAGAGTCCATCTGCACTATGAGATACCTAAGCAAAGGAAACACAGGTGATGTGATTGTGAAATGAGGAAAAGAAACTCCACATTTTTCAATTACATCACCTGTGTTTCCTAAGTTTACGAATGACATTGTGCAGATGAGGTTTAGGTCTGTCCACGGACACAGAAGAGGTCTGGCCTTTGTTCAAGAGTGAAGTGGACATGACTTACTTCATTGGTAGGTCTTCACATGTATTATCTCCTCTATACTCTTCAACAAGCGTAAATTTAATCTGCAACCCTGAGTAGGCCTCACCTTAAACAAACCTCTGGATAGGCCACACCTTAATGTCATCCTGAATCAATCATTTAACATGTTAGGGACAGATTTATGATAGGTGTATGACTCTTTTGCGTCACTGTGCGTCACTTTTGTGACGCAGCGGCGGTGCAAAAGATTTGCTATGTGGCGACATATTTAAAAATTGATGCATCTAGGCAGATGTGTCATGCTGTAAAGTCCCGTTCCACATGAAACCGATGCAGCAGTGATGTAAAACATGCACCATGTTGCAAGACAGGCCTCATTTCATCTCCAACAAGATAAGAAGCTGAATCTTCTGTAAATGTCAAAATTATTGCATACACTGCTCAACTTATGTGTACTCTTTCATATGCTAGAGTCCATCTGCACTATGAGATACCTAAGCAAAGGAAACACAGGTGATGTGATTGTGAAATGAGGAAAAGAAACTCCACATTTTTCAATTACATCACCTGTGTTTCCTAAGTTTACGAATGACATTGTGCAGATGAGGTTTAGGTCTGTCCACGGACACAGAAGAGGTCTGGCCTTTGTACAAGAATGAAGTGGACATGACTTACTTCATTGGTAGGCCTTCACATATATTATCTCCTTTGTACTCTTCAACAAGTGTAAATCTCATCTGCAACCCTGAGTAGGCCTCACCTCAAACAAACCTCTGGATAGGCCACACCTTATCGTCATCCTGAATCAATCATTTAAAATGTTAGGGACAGATTTTTGATAGGTGTGTGCCTCTTTTGCGCCGCTGTGCGTCACTTTTGTGACGCAGCGGCGGTGCAAAAGATTTGCTATGTGGCGACATATTTACAACTTGATGCATCTAGGCAGATGTGTCATGCTGTAAAGTCCTGTGCCACATGAAACCGATGCAGCAGTGATGCAAAACATGCACCATGTTGCAAGACAGGCCTCATTTCATCTCCAACAAGATAAGAAGCTGAATCTTCTGTAAATGTCAAAATTGTTGTATACACTGCTCAACTTATGTGTACTCTTTGATATGCTAGAGTCCATCTGCACTATGAGATACCTAAGCAAAGGAAACACAGGTGATGTGATTGTGAAATGAGGAAAAGAAACTCCACATTTTTCAATTACATCACCTGTGTTTCCTAAGTTTACGAATGACGTTGTGCAGATGAGGTTTAGGTCTGTCCACGGACACAGAAGAGGTCTGGCCTTTGTTCAAGAGTGAAGTGGACATGACTTACTTCATTGGTAGGTCTTCACATGTATTATCTCCTCTATACTCTTCAACAAGCGTACATTTAATCTGCAACCCTGAGTAGGCCTCACCTTAAACAAACCTCTGGATAGGCCACACCTTAATGTCATCCTGAATCAATCATTTAACATGTTAGGGACAGATTTATGATAGGTGTATGACTCTTTTGCGTCACTGTGCGTCACTTTTGTGACGCAGCGGCGGTGCAAAAGATTTGCTATGTGGCAACATATTTACAACTTGATGCATCTAGGCAGATGTGTCATGCTGTAAAGTCCCGTGCCACATGAAACCGATGCAGCAGTGATGGAAAAGATGCACCATGTTGCAAGACAGGCCTCATTTCATCTCCAACAAGATAAGAAGCTGAATCTTCTGTAAATGTCAAAATTGTTGTATACACTGCTCAACTTATGTGTACTCTTTGATATGCTAGAGTCCATCTGCACTATGAGATACCTAAGCAAAGGAAACACAGGTGATGTGATTGTGAAATGAGGAAAAGAAACTCCACATTTTTCAATTACATCACCTGTGTTTCCTAAGTTTACGAATGACATTGTGCAGATGAGGTTTAGGTCTGTCCACGGACACAGAAGAGGTCTGGCCTTTGTTCAAGAGTGAAGTGAACATAACTTACTTTATTGGTAGGTCTTCACATGTATTATCTCCTCTGTACTCTTCAACAAGCGTAAATTTAATCTGCAACCCTGAGTAGGCCTCACCTTAAACAAACCTCTGGATAGGCCACACCTTAATGTCATCCTGAATCAATCATTTAACATGTTAGGGACAGATTTATTATAGGTGTATGACTCTTTTGCGTCACTGTGCGTCACTTTTGTGACGCAGCGGCGGTGCAAAAGATTTGCTATGTTGTGATATATTTACAACTTGATGCATCTAGGCAGATGTGTCATGCTGTAAAGTCCCGTGCCACATGAAACCTGCGTCAGGTTTCATATAGGTGTTTTGTTGCAGGGTGGGCATTCATTTGCATGAAAGCCCTGTAAAACTAACACAGTGAAATTTAGAAGATTTCACTGAGTCAGCTTTATAGCATTGCTGAATCAAATCCTTATGGCTGTTTGAAACAGGCATAAGGAGTGAAGCACCATGCAATGTGTGGCTTCCTCCTGTGCATTGCAGTAGACATGCCGTGTTTACGACGTGACTCGTGCAATGTGTTGCTTTTGCGGCACAGTTGCGTGACGCATCTGTGCTGTTTTTACTCAATGGTGCTCCACATTGTAAATGCGGCACACCATGGGTGGCAGAGCAGCGGTGCACGTTAACTGGTGCATCCCTGGGGATGTGCCAGTTAACATAAATCTGCCCCTTTACATTTAAGTATGTGCAGGGGACACAGAGTCGGTGAGGCTTATCCAAGGTTAAGAAGAGATGAGTCCTGTTTACTGAAAACTTGGACATAGGCCTCACCTCTTCAGCATCGCTGGACATGGCTAAATAATAGCTGCAAAATGATACTCTTGTTAAACAATTTTACTATTATAGTCTCTGAGATTTGTGCCTTACTCTGCAACATCTCATTGTTGTTCTCTTCTTTTTAAAGATAACGACAACATCAAGCATGAGTGATAATGAGCAATCAGTTGATCTCGATCTTATCATTGAATTTGTCATTGAAACGTCAGTGGAAGTAGATCCCTTGGATGATTTAAATCCTGAGGATGATGAAGAATATGATGAGGATGCCGATTTGTCAGAATTGTATGACATAGGGTGGGAAGCTGATCTGCTTGAGCCTATGGAACTATAAACATTTATTTTTAAGAGTTACTGGAAATCAGAAGTAAAAATGTAAACCGTTTCATTTAAAATTAAACAAAAGTTCAAAAATAGTTTGTGTGTAGTGTCTTTATTAAGATAATCAAATATGCTCATAAAATTAGTTCCGATTCACATATAAAACAACACAGGTAAAATGTAGAAGCATTCAATTTCTTTGCTACTATTTGTGATTTCTAAATTTGCCAATGCACTAAAAATTGTTCTATGTAAAAATAACAAGTAGTGTGTTAAGTTTTTGATGACTGTTATTGATTTACTGTTTGGTAATAGTGGTTAATAACATTTTTAATTATATTTTACCACAGATTCAACTGCAGATCATTTCAAAATTTGAGAATGCCAACTAAGGATAGAATTAGAAAGGCTACAAAACGTCAAAGACAGCAGGTCCATCAATTATTGCAGCAGTCCTCTACAAAAAAAACTTGTCAAGTCACCAAGAAAGCACCGGGTAAGACCACGAAAACATTCATAAGAAACATTTGTAGAAAAAAAAGTAGTACTACAGAAAATGTTTTAGTCCAGAAAAAGAGAAGCAATTTAAACGGAAAGGAAAGGCCAATCAAAAATGTTACTGCTAGAGCAAGAGATAACTCTGTGCATGATAGTAGAAGGAAACAACAATTTAGGGACATTCGTAAACGAATGTTCCGCAACAGGATAATTGGCAATTTGTTAAAAAATATTAAGAAAGGTCAACAGAAAGTGGTTTTTTATAAGAGAAAAAAGAAGTTGAGAAAGTTATTGATCAGGCATTTGAAATTAAACGAAAGTTATTTATTTTGATAATCAATAGAATTAGGAAGCTAAACAAGGCAATTTATGATTTCAAAAGAAATAGTAGATGGAAGAGAATAGTTAATCGTAGTAATTTTTGTGAAGTTTTTTCCGGAGAATGGATGCATAGTTCAAGTTGTGAGGCATTTTTCAATGACGAGAGTTATTTCCAGGATAATGATTTGGTGCATGCAGTTGACACCAGCGGTCGAGCTTATGAGGTGAAAGATGGTTGTCCAGTTGAAAAAGAAAAACTTGTGACAACAGAGACAGAGGAGGTGTTAGGTAATGAGGTTTTAGGAAGACGTCCTAAGGGTCCTGTGTACACCTGGAAGTGTAGCAGTATTTGCAGTGTACGACAGGATTCCATCAATTTGCTTTGGGATTTTGTACGGACATTTAATAAGAAAAGTTTGAAGCTGAAAATGATGTTGTTGCAAGAATTAGATCCTTGCAGAGTGAGAGAAGTGACAGGTTTGCATGGTCATTCACTGGCTTGTCTTTCCAGGAGAGTATGCCAGAGTGTTTTTCATCATTTCAGGATGCTAGCAGTGCATCATAATAAAGTGAGGAAATTAGTTAGAATGTTGTATTATGCTAAGAGTCCAGCAATTATGCTTAAACAATTATGCGCTGCTCTTTTGCATGGTTCTGAAATAGATGTGAAAAATATTTGTGAAGAAATTGAGTTTTGTTACTTTGGAAGTAAAGAGGAGAATGTTGAAATTGACCAAGAAGAAGAGGGTAATGTGGAAGACAGTGTACAGGTTTCCAGTACAGATAATTTTCAGAAGGAAATTGCGACGTTTCAGGTGAAATCAAGTGAGAGGCCTAATTTCACTTGTGTGTGTTGTCGACGCACTTATTATAAGAATCAGACTAAGTTAGTGGATTTATATGCAAAAAGTGAAAGGGAAAATAATAGTGAATGGAAGGATTTTGAAACATACTTGATGGTAGAAAATTGTTTTGATTTGGGATCGGATCAACGTGTGTGTACTTATTGTTGTAACAAATTAAATCAAAACCAGATGCCTGCTAGAGCGGTTCATAATAATCTGGAATTGGTTGAGATTCCTTCTGAATTGAAGGATTTAAATACTTATGAATCTATTTTGATTCAAAGTATCCATCCCCTTCAGGCTATTGTAAGAATGGAGCCAAAGACAGGGAAATTGCCTCCATCAGATTTACAGAGAGGATTAAAGGGAAGAGTTGTTTATTTGCCTCTAGATTTGAAGAAAAACATTAACACAATTGGAGTAGAAAAAGTGGAAGAGGAACCTCTGGTTATCTTAGTTAATGGGGTTCCGACAAAAAATAAGAAAATATGGCAAGATTTAGTGGATGTTAGGAAAGTCAAAAAGGCAACATTGTATTTGAAAAAAAATAATAAGTACTATAAGAATGTATATGTTGCAGAAGAGGGAGTAAGTGAGGAAGAGGATAGTGATTTGTGTGCTGGTCAAATTGAGAAAGTAGAACCCTCTAAAAGTGAAGAAATATATGAACATTATAGTGTTCATCCTTTGCATTCCAAGGAAGTCATGGGGAATGCTATTGATTTGTTTCAAATGAAACAAGCCAAAGGGAGTCCCATTAGTGTTGGGGAGGAAAGTTTGGAAGCTCGGTGTTTCCCACAGCTATTTCCAACAGGTCAAGGAGGAAGATATGATGAGCGACCTCATCAAATTCCTGCTTCTGAATACCGGACCTTACGATTGTATGCAGAAGATGCTAGGTTTCGACAATGCATTCCCTATTTGTTTCATCCCCTGTTTGAAAGAGATCTGTCTGGACTGTCATATGCAGTGAACCACATCTTGAAAAGTGGTATACAGATGCAAAACATCTCGGCAAGTGACTTTATGGATAAAGTCAATGTCCAAGACAGTATTTTGGATTGTCACCTGATTAATCTCATGGCGTGTCAGCGTGGTACTAATGAGTACTGGTACCGTCGTCATGGTGATTTAAAATGTATGCTGAGGAACTTAGGAACTCCCACATGGTTCCTCACTCTGAGCTGTGCCGAGTATGGCTGGGAAGACTTACTTGAATTTCTACGAGAGGCAAATGGAAACATTGAAAACATCGAATTCAAGACACCCGGAGAACTGTGCTCTTTGGATCCAGTCAATGTATGCAGGTACTTCAATCATTGATTTGAAGCTATGATGTCTTTCATCATGAATAAGAAGAATCCACCTCTTGGAGAGGTGTTGGATTTCTTCTGGAGAAAGGAGTACCAAGCAAGAGGTGCTCCTCATATACATATGCTGCTGTGGATCAAGGATGCACCTAAATTTGGAACAGATCCAGAAGACTTAGTGATGAGTTTCATGCAACAGTATTCTACGTGTGCTGTTCCAAACGCAAAGGAGAAGAAAAGCCTAAGAGAAAAAGTTCTACGTTTCCAAAGCCATCGTTGTGGAAAGTACTGTCGTCGTAAATTCAGAAACAAGGACAAGTTCTACACCAAATGTCGTTTCGGCTTTCCACGACCGGTGATTTCTAAAGGAAGAGTAAACAGTTTGATGTCTTCGCTGCGACATAATGTGATGAAGAAATCACCTAAAAACACATACAATTTGAAGAGGAACGAAGAGTCCAAGTACATCAACGACTACAACCCAGTGATTTTGTCCATGTGGAATGCTAACATGGATATACAGTTTGTGGCTGATAACTGTATGGCTGTGGCTCGGTATGTGACATCTTACATCACCAAAAAAGAAAAGACAGAATTGAAGGATATGTGGGAGGACATTTCCCATGAAAAGAGCCTCAGTAAGAAGTTGTACAGCTTCAGTCTGAAGATGTTGTCACATCAAGAAATCGGAGCTTACGAATGTTCTGACCGGTTGTCTTCAGCAAGTCTCTATGCCAAATCCAGGAGTATCGTTTGGGCGAGTCTTGGTCTTGCTGCAACGCGTAATCGAGTTCTGAAACCTGTGCGGGAAATTGAGTATTTGGCGGAAAAGGAGCCAAACAGTACCGGTATTTAGAAGACCAACATGTTGGATACATATTATCCAAATCGAAGCAGTCACCTCGAGAATGTTTGTCTGTATGAGGTTCTACAAAATTACATATTCAAGAGGAACATCAAAGAAGATATTCAGAAAGGAGTGTATGCTGTAATTGGAAGTGAGGGATGTCTGGTCAAGCAAAGAAAATGCCACTTGGTAAACCATCGAAAATTGAGTGGCGAATCTCCTGAAAAAAATGAGTTTTTCTATTTAGCACTTTTGCAACGTTTCAAGCCTTGGCGTGCAGAAGAGGAACTGCTTGGAGATTTCCTCTGTTACGAAGACTCTTTCACTGCCGCCAAGGAGACCATAGAATGTCCTGCTTTTCCCAAATATCTAGAAATGTTAAATGCGGAAATCGAGCAGGAAGCAACGATTGCAGCCGAGATTGCCAGAGACAGTTCTCAGGACAGTCAGAGTTCTGTTTCATTGAGTCAGGATCCACTAGGAGGACCTGTTATCGAAAATGAAGCTGCCACTGCCATGAATGAAGTGGAAAGAGCCATGGCACATGCTCAGGAGGATGCGGTTAACTTAGAAGACTTGGAAAGACAACTCAACGTTGAGCAGAGGAAAATATATGACGAAGTTACCAAGCAAATTGAACATGGATTAAGTCATGAGAAGAAAGAGTGCTCATGTACGTCGTTGAAGCCTGTCCGACTGTACGTGAGTGGAGAAGCGGGAACTGGAAAAAGTTTCCTCATTAAAGCAATTTCATGTTATTTGCAGGAAAGGACTGAGTCATCGCTGTCTTGTGTTGTCACCGCTCCAACTGGACTGGCAGCACATAATATTAAAGGTATTACTTTGCATCGTCTACTGATGCTGCCAGTGGAGCATGATAACAAATTACAATACCACAAGTTATCTGGAGATGCTTGTTGTGAAGTTTCAAGAGTCTTGAGGAAAATGAAACTTCTTATCATTGACGAAGTAAGCATGGTTTCTAATGTCATGCTTCCCTTTGTGCATTTGAGAATGCAAGAAGTTCTTAAAACAGAATATGATGTGTTATTTGGTGGCAAACACATCATTGTTTTCGGAGATCTTCTGCAGCTGACACCAGTGAAAGGACAACCTGTGTTCAAAATGCTCAAGCATAAAGATACCAGGAAGTGCCTAGGGAGCATTGGCAACGTCAATATATGGTTAAACTTCAATTATGCTGAACTGCATGAAAATATGCGTCAGGCGAAGGATGAAGATTACAAGAATATTCTACAAGCAGTTAGAATTGGAAAAGTGACCGAGCATGGGAAAGAAGCTTTACATGCACGATTACTGTCAAATTTATATCCAGAACAAGACGTTGTGCCTGAGAATATTTTTCTGAAAATTACTGAGAAGAAATCTGGAATATGTTTGATGCCAACTCTTGCAGAATGTGCTATCTTCAACAACAAAATGTTGCATTTAGAAAACCAAGAGATTGTGAAACTGGAAGCTATTGACAGAGTAGAGCATATGGGATCAACAATTATTTTGTCTGAGAATTTGAAAACAAAATTGGATTCATTAGAGAAGACTATATCTAAAACTGCAGGTTTTGAAAAGACTCTGAATGTGTGCTTAAACTGCCGTATAATTTTAAGAAGGAATTTACATGTTGAAAGAGGTCTGGTAAATGGATCAATGGGTAATGTTGTTGATTTTGTGAAATACAGAAATAGAGATGGAATTGAATTTTTAAAAATTAAATTTGATGGCATTGAGGAAGTACAGCTAATTGGTCGTTGTTCTGCTAGATTTTTGCTTGTAAAAGACTTATATGTTCGCCGTAAGCAGTTTCCTGTTTGCTTGGCATATGCGGTGACAATCCATAAATCGCAAGGTTTAAGTGTAGACAGTGCATTGGTGAATATTGGCAGTTCTGTGTTCAAGGAGGGTATGGCATATGTGGCATTGTCACGAGTTAGAACTTTATCGGGATTGTACTTGATTGAGTGTGATGTCACAAACATTTGTGCGGATCTAGATTGTGTTAAGGAATACAATAGGTTAGGAAGAGAGTATGCGCCACATTTGCCTCAATATCCTTTGTTTGAGAAACGTGTGGTAGGCCGGAAACGAAGAAATGTGACCAATACTAGGGAGGTTGTAGCAAAAAGACGAAAAGTCGATGAACCTGAAATTATAAGCAGAAACAAAAAGGATTCTGTTGAAGATGTTGTTGGTTTTCAATTTGAAAACAGTTCTGGTGTCAACTGCTATGCTAATGTAGTGGTTAATGTTTTGTTTTCTCTAGAAAATGTAAAAGAAGAGATTGTGGTCAACTCTGATCAAAGATTTTGCAGTTTGTTAAATTCTGTGTTAGACAAATGTAGCACTGATAGAACAAAAATAGAAAGTTTGTCTGAAATTCGAAATCTGTTAGACAGATGTTCAGGTCAAACAAAATTCTCTCAAAATATTCAGCAAGATTGTCAGGAGTTTTTAATGTATATGCTTGATGTATTGCATGCTGAAGGTGTAGATGTAGATCACCTGTTTGGGCTTTCTTATCAATGGCAGCATGACTGCGAGAACTGTAGGGTATCAAGTACTACTAGTGTAGACTCAGAAAGATTTATATATTTAACTTTGCCAGACAGTAAATCAGTCTCCTTTAATAAGCTAGTAAAAGCAGCTGATCACAACATGGAGTGTAGCCAATGTAAATCTGAAATGATGTCAACATTATTTATACGAACATATGGCCAGTATGTCATTTTAATGTTCCAACGATGTAGGCCTGATGGAACAAAATTGACAACTTTAATTAAAAATGTTGTTGCTTCGCAGTTGTCAATATCAGGAAGGACTTTTGTAACTGCAGCAATTATATATCATGATGGTCCTTCAATAACATCAGGACATTACACAGCTTATTTAAAGTCTAGAAATGGCTGGTCATTCTGCAACGATTCTGTTTTAATTTTCAAAAAAAAATTACCTTTTGACCTTAAAAATTCTTACCTGGTGTTTTTAAAACCAAAATTTTAGTGAAGGAATCTCGGGATTTGCTCTGAGGAATTTCAAGAGGTTCTAATGGCTCCTACACGATTTGGCCTTGAGGATAAGTGTAGTACAGAGTCAAAAGTTATTTTTGAGTTTTAAATAGTTCCTGGAAAAAAAGAAGATTTTCTTATAGAAAGTGGTGGGCAGAGATTAGTTGAAGGACAACAGAGTATTTCCCAAAGCAAACGGTGTTCTTACCATAACACTTGACGTCATGGAAAAATAACTGCACTTTCAATGAGTTCAGAAAAACTGTTTCTTTTTATAAGCTAATTCAAGCAGCCAATCAAAACATGGAGTAGAGGGAATGTAAGTCTGCAATGCTGTCTAGATTATTTGTCCAAACTTTTGATTATAATGTCATTTTAAAAATCCAACTATATAAACCTGATGAAAGTAAGTCTTCAACTTTAATTACAAATGTTGTGGCTACACAGTCGTTGATTTTAGGAAGAACATTTGTAACTGCAGCTATTATATGGCATGATGGTCATTTGACAAGATCCGCTTATCACACAGCTTATTGAAAATGTAAAAAAATTTGCTGTTTCGGAAATTATTCCCATTTGACTACGATACAATGTTGCCTTTTTACTTAAAAATATTCTTACTTCTGAAAAGAGAATTTAGGGTAGGTAACTGGCGTATAATGATTCTAGGGGTTGATATAATTTTATCTACTGTTTTATATTGCTTTGTGATTAAAAGTGATGTAGAGAATTAAATAATTGTAGTAGTCATAGAGGTAGTGTAAGTCTGCTTCATAGTAAGCAGTATCAGTGTCATAGGAAATGTAGAACATGAGTGAGCAAGAAGGGTAAGATATTACTAATCCAGGATTGTGAAAGTGATCTTGAACGTTTTCTTTCTGAAAGTTGCGGAAATAGAAAATGACGGGATTTGCTTACAAGAATTCCAAGAGTTATAAATGGCTCTTACAAGATTTGGCCTTGTGGAAATGTGTGGTAGAGAGCGAGAAGTCATTTATTGTATGTAACATATTTTTCAAAACGATGGAGGTTTTCTTTCAGAAAGTGGCGGGCTGAAAATAAAAACAGCACAACCGAGTGTAAGCTGTTCATAGGACATCCTTCGACGTCATGGAAAGTAAGTTACTTTTGAGGAGTTCTGATTTCTGATTGGTTATGTTATATGGGTTTTTTAAACACAATCATTTTGATTGTGTTTTTTTTTCCCCGCTGTTATATGATGAATACAGTCACTGTTTTTAGTGAAATTTGATACATTCTGAGAACAGCAAAAATAAACCATTTAACATGTATAATTAATTCTGTACTGTTTGTATTTATGATGTACATTTAGAACTGTGTAGGAGGCATGGAGAAGGCGAGGCTTCTGTAAGTGTCAAAGTTGTTGCATACAGTGCTCACATTCTACGTAGTCTTTCATATGATAGACTACATTTCCACAATGAGATACCTAAGCAAAGGAAACACAGGTGATGTGATTGTGGAATGAGCAAAAAAAATTGCATGTTTTTCAATTATATTACCTGTGTTTCCTAACATTACACATCACATCGTGTAGATGAGGTTTAGGCCTGTTCCAGGAGACAGAGGAGGTCTGACATTTGTTCAAGAGTGCAGTGGACATGACTCACTTCGTTAGTAGGCCTGCACATGTATTATCTCCTCTATACTCTTCAACAAGCCTAAATTTCATCTGCAACCCTGAGTAGGACTTACCTGAAACAAATCTGTGGATAGGTTACACCTTATCAGCATCTAGAAACAATTATTTAAAATGTTAAGGGCAGTTTTATGAAGGCTGTGTGCCTCTTTTACGCCGCTGTTCCGTCACTTTTGTGTAAAAGATGCACCATGTTGCAAGATAGGCCTCAGTTCATTTCCAGCAAGATACCATCGGTTTAAAATGTATATAATTAGGACTGTGTAGGGGGTATGGAGAAGCTGAGGCTTCAGTAAGTGTCAAAGTTGTTGCATGCAGTGCGTACTCTTTCATATGCTGGACTACATCTGCACAATGAGATACCTAACCAAAGGAAACACAAGTGATGTGATTGTGAAATGAGAAAAAGAAATTGCACGTTTTTGAAATACATTACCTGTGTTTCCTAACATTATGAAACACATTGTGCAGATGAAGTTTAGGCCTGTCCAGGGAAACAGAGGAAGTCTGAACTTTATTGGATGGCCTGCACATGTATTATCTCCTCTGTACTCTTCAACAAGCCTAAATTTGATCTGCAACCCTGAGTAGGCCTCACCTGAAACAAACGTCTGGATAGGACACACCTTATTGCCATCCTGAAACAATCATTTAAAATGTTAGGAACAGTTTTATGATGATTGTGCACCTCTTTTGCGCTGCCATTGCGTCACTTTTGTGAGACAACAGCAGTGCAAAAGATGCACCATGTTCCAAGATAGGCCTCACTTCATCTGCATCAAGATACTGTTAGTTTAAAATGTATATCTTTAGGACTGTGTAGGGGGCCTGGAGAAGCAGAAGCTTCTGTAAGTGTCAAAGTTGTTGAAAAACTGTTTGTCCTTCAATCTTTTCCCTTGTCTTTTCTAATTTTTAAATACATGTTTTAATATTTTTCAAATGTTTGTTCTCTCTTTCACAGATTGAAAGTATAAAAATAACAAGTGACTAAGTTAACGACAATTATAAGGTAAATGTTTTGTACTCTTTTCGTTACATTTCTATCACATGTAACGTCAGATATTGTTCCAGCCCGGATCATGTCTCTCCTAAGGGAAGATCTAGGAGTAGGAATTCAACAGGTGCTTAATTTATCTCTAGCTTCAGGTGATGTTCCCCTTAATTGGAAGCGTGCCTTGGTGAGGCCTCTACGTAAGAACAGCTCCATTCCATGGACTGACCTCACGAACCTGAGACCCATCTCTCTTCTCCCTTTCCTAGGGAAGCTGGCCGAGAAGTTTGTTAATCGGCACTTATCCAACTTCATTGAGAGTGTAGGGGGACTAGATCCCTCTCAATCGGGTTTCAGGCCTAGGCACAGCACCGAGACCGCCTTGCTGTCCGTCACTGACAATCTCCGTATGCTTCAGGATAAGGGGTACTCCGTTATCCTGGTGCTATTAGATTTGTCAGCGGCGTTTGACACGGTGTCAAGTGGCAAGGCGCTGGCTTGGCTGAGGAGTTTTTTTAGCAAGCACACTCAGCGAGTTATACTGGGTTCCTACCAGTCAGAGGAGGTGGAGATCTCAATGGGGGTGCCACAGGGCTCCTGCTTGAGCCCTACATTATTTAATATCTACGTGGCACCCCTAGCTAACATCGTGAGATCCCACGGGTTTATCCCTGTATCGTATGCAGACGACACTCAACTCCTCTTTCCCTTTAAAATCTTGACTCCTGAAGTGCGCCACTCCTTTGCTCAAGGGATGAAAGAAGTAGCACGCTGGATGGCAGTAAATCTCCTTCAGTGCAACGTCTCCAAGACGGAGGTGATGCTTTTTGGGGAAGCAAAACGACTATGGACTCCGGACTGGTGGCCGTGTGATCTTGGCCCAGTCCCAGAGCCAAAAATGGTAGTGAAAGATCTGGGAGTCAAACTGGATCAGGAGCTTACTCTAAAACATCACGCTACTTCTGTAGTAGGCTCCTGTTTTCACGTTATTGGTCTTCTCCGTAGGGTGTTTCCCATGCTACCTGATTCCACCAGAAGAACTTTGGTTCAGTCACTCGTGTTGAGTAGACTGGACTATTGCAATGGTTTGCTGCTAGCCGCCAATGAAGGGGTCATCGCTAGACTTCAAGTTGTGCAGAACACGGCTGCCCGCCTTGTTCTAAACGTCCCGGCCAGAACCCCCTCAAAACCCCTTCTAAAAAAACTCCACTGGCTTACCATAAAACAGAGAGTGCTGTTTAAAACCTGTTGCACTATCCATAAGTGCCTGTCTGGTAGTGGCCCGGAGATCTTAACAGGGAAATTTTCCCCATATATTCCCGTAAGAACTCTGAGATCTGGAGACCATGAACTATTATGTGCCCCCAGATTCTGGAAATCACGACAAGGTGGTAGAGCTCTGTCAGTGGCCGGCCCGAAACTCTGGAACGAACTCCCCCTGGAAATCAGAGCTTGCAGGGATCATCTTCCTTTCAGGAAAAAACTAAAAACTTTTTTATTCAACTATTGATACTTGCAGTATGATATTTACACATGACAGGGCTATTTGCTTTCTGACGTTGCCAATGGCGCGGAGATACTCCCTAGGGAGTCGATTCCCAGCGCGGTATAAGCTTGCAAATAAAATAAATAAATAAATTTAACTTCTATTAGTTTCACTGCTTCATTTCTTTAACCCTCACTTTCCTGCCTTTGCTACTTCCCTCATTCCTTTCTCTATTACTTACTTACTCTACTCCTTCCACTCTTTTTCTCAGTCCCTTTTTTCCCATAGTTCCTCACTCTTGTTCACTAACTCCGTCTCTATTACTCTCACTGTCTCTGACTGATCACTCTTTCACTACTTGTTCATTATGCTTTCTCTGTGTAGTTAAAGCACAGTAAGGGGCATATTATCAACACAGCCAATTAAATTATCACTGCTTTTATCGGCAGAAAACTGCTGCAAAAGCGGCTTTAGCTGCAGTTTTCTGCCGCAAAAGCGGCTTTAGCGGCAGATTTCTGCCAATAAAAGCAGCGAAACTTTTATCGCCTATGTTGATAATATGCCCCTATGTTATTTAGATTTCTTTGCTGTTTCAATCATTCTTTTTCTGTTACTTCTTCTTTTCTGCATTCTGTTTTTTCTCTCTGTTATTCCAATGTTTTAATCTTAATTTGATCATTCAGTCACATTCTCTAAGAAACTCTTGTTTGTTATTCTTCTACTCTCCTTTTTTTTCCTCACTTCCTTATCTATTTTGTTTTTCACAATTATACCCTCTTAAATCTTTTCTTCAGTAAATAGATCTATTAAACAGTATCTCTAGTTTACTCCCTATAGCTGTCTTTCTTTTAACATAACTGTCTGTTTCCTTCCCTTATACTTACTCTTCTCTTTTTTTTTTTTTTAAATTTTTTTGGTTCGCTCCCGGTTCGCGTACCGGAGAGCGAACCGGGAAGCGAACTAAAAGAAATAGAGGTTGGCAGAGTTCCAAATATTCTACCAATTTTTTTATAACGGGGAGGTAGTTCTGAAAAGAACTTTTTTTTTTATTGTTTTTGTTGTTTTATATTTTTTTTATTATTTTTCTGAACATTTTTTTTACTTTTTTTGTATTTTCTGAACGGTTTTATATTTTTTTTGTTTTTTTTGGGGGGGGAACGAAAACGATTCATTGTAAAGGGCTCAACAGGAGCAACAAAAAAAAAGAATTTATTCTCTGGGGTGTTTCGGACAATCATGATTGTCGATAGCTCTGTTGATTAGATTGATGCTACTTTCTCTGTAGCAAATCAACTGACCGCAACGCACGCACACTTGTTTGATTTCCCCGAACCTCATCTGTATATTTGGGACCATCTCCCTCGCCTCTGGTCCCGTCACTTCCTGTACAACTGATCTTCTGGCCATAGAAGGGGGATTATCTTGCTCGTCACGTAACTGCGCAGCACTGTAGTTGATAGGATGCCACCTACTCATATGGCGATGCATTGTGTAATTGCCATAACTGTACTTCTTCTCGGTCCCTCTGGACAGTCTATCTTTACATATAAGGCAAGTTACGTACCGTGCATTGACTTTTTTTTGGCCCCGGGGATATGTAAAAAATTGCCAAATATAATTTTCTTTGACATGAGACCTCCTGGGCTCCTCACGCAAAAAATGCCTCTCTTCCTGCTCTTCCTCTTCTTCCTCTTCTTCCTCTTCTTGCTGAATGATAACTTCAGCAGGTGGTCCTCTCTTCCTTGGATGTGGTGGAGGTGGTGGGGAAGCACCAGCTGAAGCTACTAATGAAGCCATTGCTCAGTGATCACAAAGGGTCTTTCTCTCACAAAGATGAAAGTCAGAGTGAGGAAAGAAGGAGGGGTTTTCATCATTTGGGAAAAACAATAGTTCTAAACCAATGAAAAGTGTTAATTTTAGATCACATGACCTAGTCTTACATCATTAGGAAACCAAAAGTGAAATGAACCAATGAAAAGTGTTATTACCAAGTCACATGACCTGTTGTGTTTACGTTACGCGCTTTGCGCCGCGTCCCGGTTCGCTTCCGGGAAGCTGCGCTTCGCGCCTCACTTCGCGTACCGGTTCGCTTCCGGGTACGCTAACGTGGCGCGTCATATGACGTATCATGCGACAACGCGATACGTCACGCTGACGCGACGCGTCACGATGTTGTTTTCTAACGCGGCAGTTGCGGAAACGGAACGTTTACCGGTTCGTGGACCGGGTCGCGGCACCAAATTGAGCTAACGGGAAGCTAACCGGTTCGCGGACCGGGAGCGAAACAAAAAAAATAATTTAAAAAAAAAAATTGTATTAAAAACATGTAAAATATATTTTTTGATTTAAAGAAAAATACATTTTAAAGCTTTTGTTATTTGCTATTAAAAAACCATTGAAATTCACTGAAAAAACCATAGGTTATAGACCATATATAGTTAGGAATTAGCATTTACAAAACCTTATTTTACTCACACAAAACCATTGAAATTCCATATATAGTTAGTTGTACTAACTATATATCGCGCACCCGCAATCCACTGCTGATCATGTCACATATTACATCATTCATGTCATGGTCAGTGACATCACTGATGACATCACTGATGACATCTCAAATGACATCACTGATGACATCACTGATGACATCTCAAATGACATCACTGATGACATCACTGATGACAACATCCAGTGACTGTATGTTTCTGTAAAGTTAAAATATGTCTTACATATTGAAGAATGAGTGGATGTATAAGTGTCTGGACAAAGGATTTAGTAGGTGCATGACTGACTGTATGAGTGAGTGATTAAATGTGTCTCACTGAGTGCATGGGTTAGTGACTAAACTGTCTTAATTTGTGCATCATTATGTCTGTTGTTCTGTAAACTGCTGCATGTGTTGATCAGTAGCTATATGATTAACTATATGGGTTATTGATTGGTTGCCCAAGTATTTGTATGGGAGACTGAGAGTGTGTATGGGTGGCTGGGAGGTGTATGACTCTCTGCATAGATGTGTGAGCAGTTGATTCACTAGGTGTATGGGTTCAAAAGTGCATGTGGAAACATCTGTATGGGCGGTTGACTGTGTGCATGAGTGCATTGGTGAGTGAATGGATATCTCAGTGCTACATGTCAAAGTAAGTACATATGTAAAACACAGTACATGTGAGAGTTGACATCTATAAATAACTGTGCATAAGAGCCAGTGAATGTGTGAGTGGCTGTATGAATCATTGTGAACTTGTATCAGGGATTGTATAAGAGAGTAAATATGTGTTAGTATATGTTTGAATAAGTAAGGTGTGTATAACTGTATAGTTGAGGAAATGGAGGTGTGATTGATTCTTTGCATGACTGACTAGGTGTGTGAGTAACTCCATGGATGAGTGACAGTCTGTGAGTGTCTGTTTACACTGAGTGTATCTAAGGTTATATTAGAGTCTGAAGAGGTTCATTGTATTATCACATGAATGATGTCATCAGTGATGTGATCTGTAATGTCAAATGAGATGTCATCAGTGATGTCATCAGTGATGTCATTTGAAATGTCATCAGTAATGTCATTTGAGATGTCATCAGTGATGTCATCAGTGATGTCATCAGTGATGTCATTTGAGATGTCATCAGTGATGTCATCAGTGATGTCATTTGAGATGTCATCAGTGATGTCATCAGTGATGTCACTGACCATGTCATGAATGATGTAATATGTGACATGATCAGCAGTGGATTGCGGGTGCGCGATATATAGTTAGTACAACTAACTATATATGGAATTTCAATGGTTTTGTGTGAGTAAAATAAGGTTTTGTAAATGCTAATTCCTAACTATATATGGTCTATAACCTATGGTTTTTTCAGTGAATATATATATATATATATAAAAATATTGATTGGTAATAATATACTGATTCGTAGATGCAGATTACATTCATGGTATTGTGTAATTTGGACTGAAACTAACTCTCTGATAAAGAGATTAGTGTAGGGGATTTTTAAGTATAGCCAAATTGTTTTTAATGTATTAATCACAGTTTGTATTAATATATACGTCAGTATAATGTGGAGCCTGTAAATAATTCAAATATTTCTTCTGTATAGAAAACCGTCCTGAAGAAGGTGTCACATCGATAATTCACTGAAATGCTGTGTCAACTGTTTACTTTCTGTATATGAAATGTACATTGTTTTTAAATTTTGGAGGCTAATTCCTCTTTTTTATTAGTATAATAAAACCTGATGTTTTTAAGTAGTTTTGTTTTCTGCTGGTTTGTTTAACTTTCAATTATGCTCTACTGACGTACTTAGGTCTGTGTTACATTTTAGAGGCATATTATGTTTTAGGTAACACCCATATGAGTGTGGGTAGTGTCATTGCATGTTTGTAAGTTGACTGTAAATGCTTTGTAATACTCCACCCTGTCCCAGTTGGATTTAAGGGTATCTCCCTTTGTTTTTGTGACAGCCTGATTTTGGGCCAGTTCTAGGGAGAGAGCAGGATAGTGCCATATCGTAATAGATACCACATCTTTGCTTGCTGTGCTGCACTGTATGACACCTATGAAAATCTGGCCTTTAGATCCTTAACTTATGTTTTGTCTACTTTATTATGACATTCCAGCCTGTCACTGAGGGTTATGTCCAATGGTAAAGTCCCTGAATCTGAGTTATAAGGCCAAACTGCAGGATGTGACTACGGAAAAAGAAATTCATAATAATAAACATACATTGCTCAACCCCCTGTATGTAACTGTGATGTTACTGTTACTAAAAAGAAAACAGTGAACTGCAGGACGATTTACTATACTTTATGATATTCTGCTAGAAGTATTTCAGAAGAAACAAAAACTGAAATTGATATGCATGGATACTTTACCACATCTGTTCAGGAAGCCATGTAAACACTGCAGAACAAACAACATTGGTTTAAGAGGTGCAAGCAAATGTAGATGTTTCAAGACAATATTTATTAATTGATGAATACTAAGGAGTGATGATGGGGAACGGTCACATCTAGCCAAGTGCGTATGTTTATTAGACATGGCACACAAAGCAGGAGTGGCTGGTGATATTTGAAAGTGATTGGGCTTAAATGTTTGGGATGAGTACACAGTATGAACTGCAAAAAGTATATTTTGGGAGGTTTCCCCAAAAAATATTTACAAAAATGAGTGGGCAAATGGTGCATTTGGGAAAGCAAACATTTTAGTAAGCACATGTGAAAGAGTAGTTATTACATCAATAAAGAGATTTCATATGATAATGACATTTGAGACTTGGGGGGAGGGGTTATGGCCATCTGGATGTAGAGACTAGAGAAATGTTGTGCACAGTTAACTAGGATATGTCTCCATGAAACACACTGAAGTATCATAAAATTAACATAAAGGGCTATACCTACCAATAGCCCCAATCCCATACCCAAATAATCAGTCAGTTGGCAGTGAAGAAAGTTCAATCATTTATTAAGCAAAAATACTCTATTGAGGAGCCTCTCTAACTCTCACCCATCAGGTGCGCGGAGAAGACTGTTGGCTTGCAATTCAAACATGAGGTTATATACTTTTCAGTTCAACACATATAATCACTGTAAAAAGAAAAACACCAGTTGGCCCTCAAGCTCCAGGAAAGGACCATGTATGGCACACATGATTAGTTCAAAGCTTAGCTATTTATTATTGGGGAGGTCAGGAGGGGTGACTCCCTTTCGTCTTGGTGCCCGGGAGTGTAGGCACTGCGCCTCCAAAAATGCGCTTATTGCACCCAAAGCCAGATGCGACCTTGAGCCTCAGGACAGTCGAGGAAACAGCCTATGTTCAGCTGCTCCCAGTAATTCAGATGAACTGGGGCTTGACAACTGCCGGAGACTAACACGTGATCACAACTCGTGTTCGAACATAGGTTCAGAAAATGGCGTCTGTATGGTTTCCGGCCTACTCTGTATGCAGGGTTAACACAAGGAGTGAATAAAGGCTGTACTCCCTGCAAAAGCGATATAGATGGATACATATATATATATCAAGCAAAGAGGGTACGTATAGATGCATCATGCTAATATAATATAGTCCGATACTCCTTATGTGTGGGAAATCTATTTTTTTATCCCTCAACACAATCACCTCTCAATCATTGCTGTGTCTTAACCTTGCGCCTGAGGTGACATCATTTATACAAGTGCTGCAACACACACTGCACTGAGGAGAGCTGTAGGGCACTGCAGAAGAAGTTAAAATACAGACTGATAACAACGCCCCCAGGAACAGGTCGCTTTCAAGCCCCAAACCTCACCCGATACCTGATACCTGTTACTCCTCCTCTCATTGTTCCATACCCCATCCATCCCCATTCTCTTTGCCAGCCATACCTTCCTTTGGAGGCACATGGCTCTATAAAAACTGTTCTTTGTAGTTTTACCCCACTACTCCCACTTCCCTTACCTGGGCAAGGGCTATCCACTTGTTAGAAATTCACCCTTTTATGACCTGTTCACACCCATGTTTATTTGCTGAATGAAACTGATGGTAGCTAACTCTGACTGTACCCTGGGCTCTGCCAGCCAGGCCAATGGCCAGTGCTATGTTAAACACAAACAAATACTTTGAAGTACACCTCTAATTGGCATGACCTTCCCTAGCAGAAAATAGGGCAAGAGGATAACCAGTACATATACGTCACGAGTAAATAATAAGGCATGGCAGTTTAGAGGTCAGCACATTTTTTTACACTCGCATATCTGCACTGCTGAGAACCTGAGGTCATTTTAAAAGCCGCCCTGTGTTGCAACACAGGCTTTAAGAAGCACAATTCACAGCAACCTCGACTTTTGGTGGTATGGGCAATTTATAAAAGATAATCTACTTGATGTTTACATTGTGGGTACCCCAAGGTCTCCCCTAGGTATTCCAGCGGCGACGAGTCACATAACTATAAACAGGGTCCCCTTAAAAGATGTTTAATAAACCCAATTTTATGTTTCCCGTGTAAAAAAGGCACTACCAAGCCGACTTTGATGCTGTGGGCACAGTGAAGTATTAATCTACATCAACTTTACAGACTCGGACCTGTAATTATGAGCAGGGGCTTTATAACAGAGGTTCTATAAACCACGGTGCAAATGAAATTTCACATTTCATTTGAACCATTTGTCAGGATCCTAAGGAAAATTCTTGCCAACTGTTCCACAATTGCCACTATTGTCTCTCCTATAGAGACCAAACGACAAAACAGACTAAAGAATAAGAAATGGAGACTGAGCTGGCAACATTGGAATTAAAAGATGTCATCCAGCACAGTTCTTCTAACAGCACACTAGTGTTTCTTGTTAGAATTCTAATTGCAATGTGAGGCACGCGCTGCTAACGAAATGCGCACTCCACCTGAAGAACTTCATGAAGCAGGAACCTCTACAAGTCCTCCGTCAGTTAGTTACTCAGGTTAGTTAATTGCTGGCGTCGCATAGTTTCTCTTCAGCAATTCAGTGTTTCAGAAAAGTCTTCTGGAAGTAGTGTTTTTGCTTCCGTGAAGGTCTCGGACTACTCATGAACCTTTCTTCTGTCTGAGTAAGAGCGCGTTTGCCCGGTAGTTTTTCTGACAGGGGCTTGCTCATTCTAGTTAAGCCCTCGTCAATCAATCAATCAATCAATCAATCAATCAAGAAATTTATATAGCGCGCTACTCACCCGGAGGGTCTCAAGGCGCTTGGGGGAGGGGGGTCTGCTACTGCTCGAACAGCAAGGTCTTGAGTTTCTTCCTGAAAGAGAGGTGGTCTTGGGTCTGACGGAGGTGGATGGGTAGGGAGTTCCATGTCTTGGCTGCCAGGTAGGAGAAGGATCTTCCTCCCATGGTGGCTCTTCGGATGCGTGGAACGGTGGCGAGGGCGTGGCTGCTCGAACGAAGCTGGCGGGTGGGAGTGTAGAAGGTCAGGCGGTTGTTTAGGTACTTGGGGCCCAGGTCGTGAAGGGCCTTGTGTGCGTGGGTGAGGAGTCGGAACGTGATTCTCTTGTTGACGGGGAGCCAGTGCAGGTCTCTCAGGTGTCCGGAGATGTGGCTGTGATGGGGGATGTCCAGGATGAGTCATGCGGAGGTGTTCTGGATGCGTTGGAGTCTCTTCTGTAGTTTGGCTGTGGTTCTGGTGTAGAGGGTGTTTCCGTAGTCCAGTCGGCTGGTGACGAGTGCGTGGGTGACCGTCTTCCTGGTTTCGGTGGGGATCCATCGGAAGATCTTTCGGAGCATGCGTAGGATGTTGAAGCACGAGGACGAGACGGCGTTGACTTGTCGGGTGATCGAGAGGGAGGAGTCCAGGATGAAGCCCAGGTTGCGTGCGTGGTCTGTTGGTTTGGGTGCGCTGCCCAGGGCAGGGGGCCACCAGGATTTGTCCCAGGCGGAGGAAGATGGTCCCAGGATGAGGACTTCCGTCTTGTCTGAGTTGAGTTTCAGGCGGCTGTTCTTCATCCACTCGGCTACTTCTTTCATCCCTTTGTGTAGGTTGGTTCTGGCGGTGGCTGGGTCGTTGGTGGTTTCTACATTGAATCCAGAGTTAAGCTTCCAACCAAATTTCAGTAAATATTGGTAAAAACAAAAAGAAGTGTTTTGTGGCATTTTAGGCTCCGATTGCATTTTCCCGATTCATGCCCTTATATGGGTACAATTCACGTTGCCCTTATATAGGCATCGAAATCCAGCCCTTATTTAGGCATAGCCCATGCTACCCAAATACAGGCATGGCTACTTCCATTCGTTCAACAAACTTCACAACGATTTCTTGGAAAACCAGACTAAGCCCTTAGGGAACTTCCCCTTGCTTGAATATTGATTTCTCCAAGAACTCAGTTACTTTGCAATGAATAACTATTCCCCAGGGGTTCATTTATGATGTTCATATGCCCGACTTTACGTCAAACTATGGCATTCCTAAACACCTTCAAGGTATAAATAAACCTTCACTTGCTACAGCAAGATACGGTGGTTCGGAGCAGTTTGAAGACCTACTTGCCCGACACAGCTCGCTACAGCAAGTGCCGAAGAAAGCGGACTCTCCAGCTGACGCACTGATCAGGAAGTTGCCTTTCTCCTGCTGAGAATCCAGCTCCAGTGTTTCCGGCTCCCCTTGCTGGGTGTTGGGAAGTCGAGTCCCGAGACAGAGATACCAGATCTCCTTCATTCTAAGGTATGGAGCTGATTAGAACCTAGAGAAACCTTTGGTAGATTCTTGGCAAAACTAAACCTATGCAAAGGACCTTACTTACATCTTCCCTTGTACTAGACCTAGGTTAGGTAGATTGGGGTAGGCGTATTTTAGAAACAGCAGTTGAGTATTTTAGTCTATGTTATTTATGTATGTATTTTTATATGGCTTAGAAACCATACAATGCTCTTACAGTATTATTTCATATTTCTGTTTACGCTGTGCGCATTATACTTTGCAGTCTGCCTAACAATTGTAGCAGTTCACTTCTCTTGCATGAGAAAGAAGACTGTTCAATAAACCCTTTTTATTGAAAATGCCCGTCTCGCTATTTCTCTGCAACTCTGTAGAAACGAAGCATGCACGATTGACTGAGTGAACTAGTTATGTATTGTTTCCACCACTCTGAGAGATATATTGTTATTCTTGGGAAACAAAGTTGTCATGTTTATGCATTTGTCTGAAACTAATCCCTTCTTGTGTATTCGAGAAAGTTTCTAGTGACCTCTGAGCTAGCTGGCACTCACAATTAGGTTTAGTGTATTCGATAGAGACCTATTGACTTAAGATATACATCAAATCTATAGGATATAATATTCCAAGGCACAGAGCCTATTGGGAATATAGGAACTACAGTACAGAAGGTCACGTATCTTCCTGGATGAAAGGAAAAGAATACAACAAAATATTCCAACACTTACCTGATAGTTCTTCAACAGCCTTCTGAAGTCATTAGGTTATTAAGGACAAACAAGTATTCTCTGAAATTAAGACAAAAGAAATAACTGAGTAATGTGTTTCTACAGACTAATGCAAGAATCTTATATTGCAAATATGTTTTAATGAGAGAAGAAAATAATTAAGAATTGAATGTATAATAACAGAAGAGGAACTATAGCCAACATTTAATACGGTATGTGGTAATGTAATTTTGACTAAAAACGTATTATTATCAAGAATAAAAAAAACTGTTAGTGAAGGTATTTTACATAACCTGTTATGCTTGATTTCTTTCAGTTCCATACTCTCCAAGAAGACAAGGGCAATACATGTATATAGCCTATAGAAGGAAGGAAGATCCTAGAGGAAGGAACCATTGATTGTTGGCTGTCTCTTCTATTTCTCTCCATCACCTTTCCCCCATTTGGAACGTTTCTGTGCTTATCTCTTGTCTTGAGAGTGGAGGACGTTCCGAGTTGGGGCATTGGGAGAAGTCATCATCCTGCTTCTGTGCAACTCGATCTGCGGTGGGTAGGTGCTCATCGCTCCCTGACACCACTGTAGATACAAGTAGATGCCACACTTTGGAGTGAGTAGTCATATGCCTGAGTGGCACCCTGCATCCCATTGGTCACTCTGTATCCCAGATGCTAAGATTAAATACTTGAGAAGTGCATAGCTTCTCAGTTCTGCTGATTGAAACTACAAGAAGAAGGAGGGTTGTCCTGCTAGAATGCCGATCTACACCT
Organism: Lissotriton helveticus; assembly: GCF_964261635.1. Classification (NCBI taxonomy): domain Eukaryota; kingdom Metazoa; phylum Chordata; class Amphibia; order Caudata; family Salamandridae; genus Lissotriton; species Lissotriton helveticus. The sequence goes on along the minus strand of NC_136069.1, from coordinate 1,373,278,791 downwards.
AAGAGCCTGCTAGGTGAATACAATGCCTGCTGCACTATCGGGGACCACTGCTCTGAGGACATTTTCTTGATTCAAGAAGGAGTAAGGAGTGGACTCCCGCAGCTACAGGTTAACAGAACTTAAATGACAGTTTCCCAGCCAGATCCCCCTCCTGGAGTGCATCCATTGGAGTGTTGAGTGGTTGACCAAGTGCAATGTGGGTAGTGAAATCTATGGACCATCTCGTATAATCCAGACCCTTGGATTTGTATTTTAGACTCTTGGAACCCACCAGAAGACCTTCTAGGAGTTAAGTAAAGTTTGGTCAACTTTATGGAAAAAGCTCTATGAGGTGACTGACCCGACCGCAAGAGCCAAGCCGGCTACCTTCAGTCAATATGAGATTTGAGAAGCGCACTACTCACCCGTGAGGGTCTCAAGGCGATGTTGGGAGAGGTTGTGTAGCTCTGATTCAGCCAAAGAGCCAGGTCTTGAAGTTCTTCCTGAGGTGTGCAGTGTGGGGGAACGCCTGATGTTCATCTTGAGTTCGTTCCAGGTTTTTGCTGCGGTGTAAGAGTAGGCTCTTCCACCTTTTCTAGCTCTGCGTATGCACAGGGTTTCGGCTAGATCAGCAGAGCAAAGATTTCTCTTGGTATGTGGAAGGAGAGTCTATCAGTGAGGTATTGGGGTCCGGTGTTGTGGAGGGATATGTAGGGATGAGTGAGAAGCTCGAAGGTTACTCTCTTCTCAACAGGGAGCCAGTGGAGGTGTTGTAGATGCTGGGTGATGTGTTTATGTTTTGTTATGCCGAGTATGAGCCTTGTGGCGGTGTTCTGGATGGTCTGGAGTTTACAGAGCAGGGATTTGTTGATTCCGGTATAGAGGGTGTTTCTGTAGTACAGTCTGCTGGTGTTGAGTGTGTGGGTGACCATATTTCTTGATTCATTGGAGATGCTCTTAAAGGTCTTGAAAATTATGCGCAGTGTGTTATAGCACGAGGAGGAGTCGAGTATGATGCCGAGGTTGCGGCCATTGTGAATGGGAGTGGGGAGGGTGCCAAGGTAGGGGGGGCACCAGGTGTTGTCCCATGCTGAGGGGGTGGGTCTGAAAATGAGGACTTCTGTCTTCTTCAAGTTGAACTTCAGACAGCTGCTGCTCATTCAGGATGCAACTTCTTTCATTCCTTTGGAGAGGAAATGCAGGAGTCTGATTCTTTGGGTTCGGCCGGTGAAGAAAGAGCGGATCCAATCGAGGGCAGTTCCCTGTATACCAGAGTCTTGGAGTCTGGCGGCAATAGTGCAGTGCGAGATGTTGTTGAAGGCTGCAGAGAGGTCAAGTAAGATGAAGGCTGCCATGTGGCACTGGTCGAGGGTGCGGATATTGTCAGTTGCAGCGAGGAGAGCGATCTTAGTGCTGTGGTTGCTGCGGAATATGGATTGGGAAGAGTTGAGGATGGAGTTGGGTTCGATGAAGTTCGTGAGTTTGCTGTTGATGTTCAGTCTCAGTGACTTGAATGATGAAGGGGAGGAGAGAGATGGGTCTGTAGTTTTTGAGGTCGTAGGATCTGCGGAGGGCTTCTTGAGGAGGTGCTCGACTTCCACATGTTTTCAGTCGTTGGAGAAAGTGACGGATATGAAGACGCCGTTAATGGTGCATTGTAGCTTGGGAGCTATGGTGGCGGCAGCTCTGTGGAAGATGTGTGGCAGGCAGGGGTAAGTGGGGGCTCCTGAGTGAACACTCTTCATGGTCGAGGAGGTGTCTTCGGTGGTTAACAGCAAAAGAGCAAACAGCTGACCAGGGTTAAGCATATTAAATCCATATGGACAGTCTATTTAGAGATGGTGCAATTTCTTCCAGCACCTGCCATACGAAGATGCAGATAATGACAAACTTTTCAGGAATAAGGAAGGTGCACTCAATGCGAAGTCAATCAATCAGGCCAAATTTATCCAACAATACTTACTTTAATAATTTAATTGTAAAACCGGCACACAGCCAATGTGTTTCATTCCCAGTTGCCAGAGGAATCTTCGTCAGGGCTGCAACAATTATAAACAAACATAACAGAAATAGCACATAGCATAATAACAATAATAAAAACATCACAAACTTGAGATGACCCACATAAAACCACAAGTATATAACACAGTACTAAATATAAAAACACACAATTTGACATTAGTTACACATATAAACTTTGCACCAAAAAGATAACACCAACTCATAATTCCAAGAGAAACAAACAAATAATATGCTCAAAAACCAAACAATTAGCTAGGATGGATGAAAACAGAAACATCAACAGTACAATACTATCATACAGTGAAATGATACACAACGCTAGAAAAACAACACGTAATTATATCAAAGGGGCCCTAAGAGTATCTCACGCAAAGCTATATACAGAGTAGGAAAGAGATAAACCCAGACAGGAACAGTAAGTAGGAAGGGGTTACTACAGTGACACAATGGCATACAGGTAGGGGAGTTTTACTTATTCTCCCCTCAGAAATATTCGGCTAAGGAATCAGTATATAGTATGATGGGGAAAAGTATCAATTTCCAAAACGCGATCAAGCTCAAATCAGAAGTGGGCATGTGCTGTAAGATCTATAATAGAAAGAAAGTGTAAGCACCAATACCGTCTCATGAGTGGTAGCAAGAGGAGCTTAATCTTGGACACCAAAATGGCATGGGCTTACTGGAGATGTAGAGCGTGGAACTCCTCAGAACAAACCCCATAAAAGTTCTAAGGTACCAACATCACCCCTCAAACCACAGCGTGACATCTCAAAAGGCGTCGTACCTCATTCATATATATCAGACTCACCTTCAATCTAGAAAGTACCAGGTTCAAATTTCTAATATATTTAAAAGCACACAAGTCCATCGATGGCTCCTTCTTCAAAGAGCTTTATAATAAATGGTTCAAGGTGTAAGACCTGTCAGGAAAGTAAAAAAAAAAGAACCATTGCAAAAAGTATGTGCCGATAAAAGGAAAGGAGACAGAGATATTGATATATATTTGATCAAGTTAATACAACAACTTGTTACCACAGAGTACTTTAACCCAATTGAGATGGTTGACGAATGTTAGCCTGGTCCCTTCACTGCTATTCAGCCTTATCCTCTTCTGTGTCTACTAGTACGTAATTTATACTAGGACGTTTTGTTAAGTAGGGTGGACGCTTTGTGATTTGTCAGATAGACGGCCCGTCTGCTCTTCTCCTCCCTTTGTGATGCCCCTTATCAATGTTTTTTATGGCTTGAGGGTCATGTGACCTGAAGGCATTGGGTGACATGTCGGCATTAAATAATGGCGCCTTCGCTCCAACCACAGCTTTGCCGGTTACCATTCTGTAACTCATACTCTTTTGCTCTGTAAAAGTAATCTGTGACAGAAGGGGAAACTGACTTGTTTTAGTGTGGGCCAGATGAGTTCGCCTTTCCGACTCTATGGTATTTATTTAAACGCGTTCTCTGGAAATTCATCTGTTATTGAGAGCTAGTCATCTTGAGGGCGCTGTCAGTGTCTATATTGTTAGTCTATGTTCCACATGCATAAATGCTATGGGGCAGATTTATGAAGGCCTTGCGCCGCCGGTGCGTCATTTTTAACATGGGAAAAAGTGACGCACCGGCGGTGCAAGGCCTTCATAAATCTGCCCCTATGTATTGTGGAGTCCTTGCTACTTTGGCAACGGACTCGATGCTGCTGAACATATCACATTTGTCTCTCGGCACCGTCTTGATCATATATGCCCCACAAGGCGTTGTTGTTATGTTGTGCTTACCAAATGTTCATATCATTACAATGTGAATTGTATTTACTGTTTACCTGCCTGCACTCTCATTTGAGGGAATTCATACATTGCCGCTATACATGCATCATAACTATTGCCATTTTTGTGTTTGGCTCTGCGGTGTCTGCACATGTTTATGTGACAAATGCCCTTCATACTTGAAGATGTGACTGTATGCATAGCATGTGTGAGTGGGTTTCTCCCGTTGTACATTATTTATGCCACTTACGGGGTTGGCTCTGCGGTACCTGCTATTTTCTCTGCGACACATGTTTTTTTATAATTAGAGATCTTACTGAATGCACAACATGTGTGCACTTTCGGATACAATGGTTTCTCGTTTCTTGCAAATTGGTTCTTTTAGATTCAGAATAGGCAATCTGGTGGCCTTTTACCATCCAGATTCGTGGAGTACCTCGCATTTTACTTGGGTTAAAGTACTCTGCGGTAACAAGTTATTTATTAACTTGATCAAATATATACTAATGTCTCTGTCTCCTTTCCTTTTATCGGCATATACTTTTTGCAATGGTTCTTTATTTTTTACTTTCCTGACAGGCCTCAAACCTTGAACCATTTATTATAAAGCTGTTTGAAGAAGGAGCCATCCATGGACTCGTGTGCTTTTAAATATACTTGACAATTTGAACCTGGTGCTAACTAGATTGGAGGTGAGTCTGATATATATGAATGAGGTACGACGTATTTTGAGCTATCACGCTGTGGTTTGAGGGGCGATGTTGGTACCTTAGAACTTTTATGGGGTTTGTTCTGAGGAGTTGCACTCTCTACATCTCTATGTAAGAGCATGCCATTTTTTACCGACATTTTGGTGTCCAAGAATAAGCTCCTCTTGCTACCAATAATGAGACGGTATTAGAGTTTACACTTTCTTTCTATTATAGATCTTACAACACATGCCCACTTCTGATTTAAGGTTGATCGCATTTTGGAAATTGATACTTTTCCACATCAATCTATATACTGATTTCTTAGCCGGATATTTCTGAGGGGAGCATAAGTAAAACTCTCCTACCAGTATCCCATTGTGTCACTGTGGTAACCCTTTCATACTTACTCTTCCTGTCTGGGTTTATCTCTGTCTTACTCTGTATATAGCTTTGAGTAAGATGCTTTTAGGTCCCCTTTGATATAATTATGTGTTGTTTTTCTAGAGTTTTGTATCATTTCATGGTGTGATAGTATTGCACCGTTGATGTTTATGTTTTCATCCAACCTGGCTAATTGTTTGGTTTTTGAGCATATTATTTGTTTGTTTCTCTTGGAATTATGAGTTGGTGTTATCTTTGTGGTGCAAAGTGTGTATGTGTAACTAATGTCAACTTGTGTATTTTTTATATGTAGTACTGTGTTATATATTTGTGGTATTATGTGGGTCAAGTCAAGTTTGTGATGTATTTATTATTGTTGATATGTTTATGTGCTATTTATATTATGTTTGTTTATAATTGTTGCAGACCTGCCGAAGTTCCCTCTGGCAACTGGGAATGAGACGCATTGGCTGTGTGCCAGTTTTACGATTAACTTAATAAAAGATGTATTTTTGGACAAATTTGGCCTGATTGATTGACTTTGCATCGAGTGCACCTTCCTTATTCCTGAACACCATGTCTTCTGTGGTAATCAGGGTCCAGGTTGAAACACTGGGCTGGCTGGCATTGCTGGGGGTAGGCGTGGATTTGGTGTCAGGTGTCTGTTGGTTGAAATTGTCATAGAGGGTCTTGATCTTGAGATGGAAGTAGGATCCTAGTTTGTTGCAGAGGTCTTGGGAAGGTGTGATGTCTGAGGCTTTGCTAGGGGGTTTGGTGAATTCCTAAGTGATGCTGAAGAATTCCTTCAAGTTACTGGAGTTAGCGAGGATTTTGTCCTGGATGAAGATCTTTTTGGTGGATCTAATGCATTAGGGGTGTTCTGTCATGGCCATGTTGTAGGTGGTCTGAGCTTCTGAAGTTTTGGTGTTTCACCTTACTTTCTAGAGATGTCTGCAGGCGCATCTGGATTCTAAGAGGTCAGTGGTGAACCAGATGGCTTTCATAAGGGGCTATCTGACAGAGTTACAAAAGGGGGGGGCGAGCTTGTCTGCACAGTTGGTGATCCATCTGTGGAGTTCGTTGGCTGCAGAGGTGATGTTGGTCATGGTGGGAGGGGGATCATGGTTAAGGGTGGAATTTAGTTGATCATCGGTGACCTGGCTCCAAATCTTTCATGTTGGTGAGCGGTGGTTTTCTCGAATACGTGTACGCAGTGGTGGTCCGTCCAGGGAGGCTGTTTGGTGTCGCTGTTTGGTGTGGCTGAAGCAAATGTTGTTCCCTCCTGCAAAGATGGGGTCAAGGGTGTGTCTTGCCTTGTAGGTAGAGTGGTGATGAGTTGTTTCAGGTCTATGTTGGCGAGGTTGTCTAGTAGGGCGGTGAAGTTGGGGTCGCTGATGTTGTCGAAGTGGAAGTTCAGATCTCTGATCAGTATGTAGTCCAAGGTGGCGATGGCGTGGGGCTCGATGAGGTCGGGATGGTTGTGGCGAACCCTTGGTTCATAGTCCGGGAGGTCTGTAGGCGAGGGTGCTGCATAGGGTAGTTCTGGGGCTGGTCTGGATCAGGAAATGAAGGTGTTCCGTGGGGGACGAGAAGTCGTTTATGCTGGAAGTGGTGAGTAGGATGGCGTTCTTGTGCATGATGGTGAGTCCTCCTCCTGGGTGGACCTGTCCTGGATTCCAGGTTCATCCAGCTGAAGAGCTCCAGAGGTCTAACTTCCAGAGTTAGACTCGGAACTTTCTGAAAGTCAAGCCGGTGAACCTTCACCGAATCAGCGGAAAAAGCTCCAGAAAAGTTTCTAAGTCTGAAGGTAAAAGTTTGACTGAGGCCTACCACGTGGGATGTCCGAGGAGGACTCCATTGTGGTTGACCTCAAACTTTGACTTTGCCACAGTCAGCGTGACCAGATGTCCAGAAATGGTGCAAGTGGTTTCTAAGCTCTAGACTTGTTTTTTGTTTTTTTTACTCATATCTGTCGTTCTCCACAGTGAATTTTCATGGTTTTGGTGGCATTTTTATAAAATGGTGTGGGATTTTTATTGTTTGTTCTGTCTTACTTATTCACTGTATTGGTGCTTTCAAATGCTTTACATGCCTGTCTCCTAAGTTAAGCCTTATTTCTCGGCGTCAGCTACCAAGGTTTGAGCAGGGGACTAATAAATAGAAACCCAATTTGGGAGCCAGTACCAAGTTGTGGGCCTTGTTGCTGGTGTTAGGCATCTTCCCACCCCTCCCAATTACCCCCTTCAAACACCATTGCTGACAGGACTAGCAGGCCTGTGGTGTCCACTCAGCTGTGTGTCTGATCAGCCTCTAGCTCCTGGTGGAATTCCATGTTGCAGAGCGGGTATCTCTCAGGATCCTCGGATGGGTAGCCAGGGTAGGTGCGGTCAGAAACAGGTTCAGAGTCCGTTGGCAGTGGGAGAGCTCCCACAGAAAGCACAGAGGGCCTACACAGTAGGGCTTGGTGTGAGGGTAGGCCTGGCCTTGGTAGGGCGGGTAATAAGATTCAGGGCTTTGCAGTAGGGCACACCATAATCACTGGGCTGGTAGGCCACAGGCTTTGGGGGAGGGTGGATCCATTGCTTCCTCACTGGGGCTGCTAATCGGCCTGCTGTCACCTCACCCAACTCCTCTAGGACCTGGCTTGGCTTCAGTTCTGGGGGTCTGCCCAGGCCTGGAGGGGGTGCTGCTGGCCGAAGCCACATCTGCAGCCATCACCAAGGAGGCATGGGGTCTGGTTAGTGCACAGAAGTCCTGCGCTCTGCTCGCGGCTCCAGTACATTCCCCCCACTTCCTAGGAAGGGAGCTCTGCATTGTGTTGTGAACAAATAAATGCATACATTTACAAGCTGTGATATTCTCAACAGGCTCTCAGCAGTGAAGGCTCAGTGGAACCTTGCAAAGCCTTTAGAACTGTGGTGGGAAAGGTCGGTGACTGATGCATTGCCCAGTGAAGTCCCCAGAGTCAGCTCACCTAGCCATTTCCGATGCTGCTCTTATGCAGTTACCCTTGCTACAAACTAAATGGTCCCAGATAGACATGCAATTAACTCAATCGTATATGTAAGAAGGAAGGGGTATCCCCGACTAGAGTTCCTAATTCGGGATGGGTATGGTATTTGGAAGAAAAGTAATTAGGAACTAATATTTAAACAAAGGACAAAAACGGACTAGTGACAGCAATAACTATAAGTGAACAAAATGCATGGTACAAAAATATGGATTTTATTTTATTCAATCTTCGTTATAATAAAAAACATTGTTATTTAATTACAAATAGTTATTGTGTGCATGCCTCCATTATACATGTGACTTTTGATCTACATATATATACATCTTATTGTATCCTATACATATTTCAAGATAATTAATTTTAACTTGAGATCTGTGCGGAAGCTTGTTTTGGCACATTTGTACATAAAAACATGGCTAGATATGTCATCTACGCGCGTTTCGGCTGAGGGCCTTCATCAGGGAGCCATGTGAGTATCCAAAATAGACCTATGCATGTAGAAAGATATAAACAATAGTAGTGCTTGTCAATGTCCGTGAAATATCCTGAATATATACATGTTAAAAAACAGAGAGACTTGTTGTGATACATTTATACAGTGATACAAAACATGACATAAGTGTCCTAAAAGTGCTTGAACCTGTCCTAATATTTACAATTATATACAGTTTGTTACCCATTTTAGGCTGATACATTTGCAAAAAAGACCTTACTATACATGTAACATTTGCTACATAACATTATGAAGGATGAGGCCAGTGGGGTAGAGAAGGGCTTATGGGGTGATAGTCTATACAACACTTTGAGATATAGCTGCTAACTGCAAAAAAATTTTTTTTATAAAGGTGGTGATGTCATGCAGGTTGAAGGAAGAACTAGTGAAGGGTTAGAAATGTAAGAGAGGGAAGGAGTCAGAAATGAGATGAAATGGAGGTGATAGAGAAAGAAAGAACAGATGAGTTCCGGGGCATGTGGAAAGTCATAGTTGTACCTGGACGTATAGATGGTGTTGATTCTCACAGGTAGGAGAAGAAAAGAGTAATCTGAGATGGCGGGTAGTCTGTCTCGAGGACGTGGGCGCTGAATGGTGACATAATATTGAGTGCATAAGTACAAGTGACCCAAGGGGTAAGGATTCAGAGACTGAACAGGAGGGTTACAAAATGGATGAATACCTTTAACGCATTATATTAGTTAATTTCTGTTTTTCTTTTTCCAGGTGTCCTGCTATTTAAGAGTGGGCTTCGCCTATTGAGCTGTTGAATAAAAATGACATACGGAGAGGTTATATGGGTCATACTAGTGTCATGGGAACCAATGATGGAACAAAGCAGGATTATTACCTGTGGGTTTCTCCTATATTGTTGGGAAGCTACGTACTACTGGTTTCCGGGAAATGATCTGAGGATAACCTGTACGATAGGAGGCATTTATGGTAGACGGTTAGTGATGGTGTTCTAATGTGGCTGCCAATAGTCATGATATTAAGAACCAATTAAATACCTGCTAATTGATCTCAAGGGTTCTCTAGGCGGGGATCTGTGGACGGTTCTTGTCGCGCTGACAGTCTGTGTGTCAGAGGGGGCATAAACAGGATTAGGTTTTAGAGTGGTTGTTCCAGCATATCATTATACTGTACTGCTAGAGGACGGGTTTGCATTTATAGCTCGTTACCTTTTGTTTGTGTCCACTGGTTATATATTGGGGATCTGTGGGATTCTGGGCGTTTAGCTGACGGATTCCGTCATGTTGATGGCGGTTCGGAGACACTCTGAATGGCTAGAAGGGAGACACAGAGCCAAAGGTAGTTGTTAGGCTGTGTCTTAGGAGGCGTGCATGGACGCTAATAAATGGAGCGTCAATCTATACGGGCAGGTGCTTACCTTATAGTTGTCTCTCGGTCGCCTTCCAATAGGGGGGTCCTGCCGGCGTGTGTATGTGTGGAGCCAGGGTCTGGAACGGACTAAATCGCACCGGATGTATTTAAACAAAAGGGGTCACTGTGAGTAGCCAATGCGTGTGCGTATTTAGATGAGCATAAAGGTGGAAGACGGACTGTGCATGGTGGCGTCCTGCACCAGTGTTGAGTACTGGCGGACATGTTGCAAGGGTGAAGCAAATCCTTCGTGCCTCAATGATTCAAAGATATCAAAGGAGCCTGTGATAAAAAAGCTATGTGGCGCCGGGTGTATTTAAACCAAGGAGGTCACGGAGTGTGGCCATTGCGCTTGCGTGCTTACTTTGGCATGATAGTCGAAAATGGACTATACGCGATACTACTCTGTATCACAACTGAAAGTTGGCAGACATATTGGAAGGGAGAGATGAACTCTTCGTTGTTAAGTGGCTAATGAAATTCTTATTAGATTGTTCAAATTGGTGGGGGATGGGGCTAGATTTTATAATGGGAAATAATGAGTAGGGGCGCAAAGTGTCTTGGTAGGGTAGACAGTCAAGAGAGTGATCGGAATGGTAAAATGTATGAGCCTGATTTTAACCAATAATAAATGGGGGCACAAAGTATCTTAGTAGGGTTGACAGTCGAGAAAGTAATTGAACTAGTGTAATGTAGGGGCCTGATTTTACCCATGGTTGTATTTCAGTACTTGATCCCACGGTATTTCGTTGTTCATGCCCTTTGTATAGGTGTCCAAGGTAAAAATCCAATACACTTCCCGACATTTGCGCACCTGTGTGCTGAGAGTACCGGACGATTTGTGGATTTTTTCCAGAATGAACCAACGAATATCGTTGGGATTGTGTTTGGCCTCCTGGTAATGTTTGACTAGGGGGGCTATTTGTCTACCTGTACGGATAGCTGATCTATGTTCTGATAGACGTGTGGACATCATCCTTGCTGTTTCACCCACGTAACCCTTGTTGCATGGGCAAAGTAGGAGATACACCACATTGGTGGTTTTGCAATTGGTTAGAGTTTGGGAACGAATGATGTTATTGTTGAAATTCAGTTCTTTTGTTTCAATTGCAAATTGACAGGCAGCACAATCAAGGCACTTGTAGTTGCCTATCACTGGTCTCAAGTCAGTAAGCGTGCTCTGCGTTAGGACTTTTCTCTTGGGTTCTATTCTTGATCTTACTACCAGATCTTTTAGGTTTTTATTTTTCCTATATGCAAACATAGGCTTCGCGAGTTGGTTTTCTTTGGGTTTTGTTGCATTGAGGATGTGCCAATTTGAAAATATGATATGTTGAAGCTTCGCATTCATAGTGGAATGCCTGGTCACAAAGACCATTCTCGATTGTGGTTCTTTGATTTGGGGTGTTAATAGGTGCTGTCTGTCAAAAAATCTTGCTCTTTTGTACGAGTCACGTACTAGGCGTTTGGGGTATCCGCGAGATATGAATTTGTGCTTCATATCGGTTGCTCTTATGTCAAAATCTGCGACAGAAGAGCAATTCCTTCGAACCCGAAGGAACTGACTGAAGGGGATACTGGATTTCTGAGTTTTAGGATGGTAGCTAGTGTAGTCTAGTAATGTGTTGCGGGCGGTTGGTTTCACATATAGGTCTACACTAAGATGGTTGTTCTTACTGATGATATTGATGTCTAGGAACTCAACATGTTTCTGGCTAGATGTGACAGTGAAGTGCATGTTTTTATCACATAAGTTTAGCCATGATACAAAGGTGGATAGTGGTTCTGTTTCTGAGGTCCAGATGAAAAAAATATCATCAATATAGCGAGCCCACGATGAAATGGACTCGCTAAAGGGGGCAATTTCATTATATATGAATTTGGACTCAAATTCGGCCATGTATATGTTTGCTACGGTGGGCGCGCAAGAGGCCCCCATGCTGACGCCCTTGGTTTGTTGGTAGAGCGAACCATTAAAGTCAAAGGTGTTTTCTGATAGGACTATTTCTAAGCAGTCCAAGATGAAGTTTTTCGGACAGTCAATGTGATAAGCGTCAATGAACCATGAGACAGCTTTAATAGCTCCTGGTTGCGGAATGTTTGAATATAGAGCCTCTATATCCATGGTGGCTAGCCACTGTCTTTCAGGGTCAAATGTAAGGGATTCCACGATGTTGATGATGTCTCTGGTATCCTTAACATGGGATGGAGTTTTTGGTATATGAGGCCTTAAGATGGTATCGATGTACTTTGATAGAGGCTCAGTAATAGATCCAATAGTCGAGACTATGGGTCTGTATGGTGGATCATGGCTATTTTTATGTATCTTTGGGACCCCGTATATTGCTGCCATTGTGGGTTGGCGAACATTAAGGAATTGCCACTCCTTTTCACAGATCACATTATCGTCGAGGGCCTTAGTTGTTAAGGACAAGATCATAGATTGGACTCTTTTGGTAGGGTCTTTTTGTACTGGAACATAGTGGTTGGTATTGTGTAGTAGTGTTTCCATGTTCAGTATATATTGGTTGGTGTCTATCACCACAATGCCTCCCCCTTTGTCACAACATTTGATGGTAATGTTTTTATCTGCTTTTAGTTCTGCAAGGGCTTGATGTTCTTCGTAGGAGATGTTAAAACTAGGACGTGGTATAAATTTTGTGGCCGCTGTGAGTTTGTTATACACTACATGCTCAAAGGTAGCAATTTCTGGCGATACTTGCTCTAGAGTTGGTAGAAAGGTGGATGCTGGTTTGAGACCTGATAGGTTGATAGCGGGTTCCACTTCTGTGGTGTTTGATTCAAAGAAGTTTTGAAGTCTGATCTTCCTAAAGAAGGTCATGAGATCCTTGAAAACTTCGAATCTATTGATATTGCAGTGAGGGACGAATGAGAGCCCTTTAGTTAGTAGCTTTTCTGTTACAGGGGTAAGGAACTTGCCACTCAAATTGAAAATAGGTATTTCTTCTAGTCGCGCCAATATTGCTCATGGCGGGTCACTAGGAATTGATTGGGGTTGGAGTATATTCCTGGAGCTTCCTGGTAGTTCTGAGGGGGAGGGGGGTAGGCATGCATCAGAGGGCCTGGGTATTGATGATTGAGAGGCGGCGGATAGTGTTGGTTGTATTGTTGTGGGTTGCCCCTGTGTTGTTGCTGGTATCTGGGTTTCCAGCGTCCCTGGGGGTTCCCTCGCCTGGATAAAAAAGGCCTGTTGCCTCTGTTCTGTCCTCCCCTTTGTTGTCCTCCTTGATCCGGGTCGCTAGTATTGCTTTCATTGTCTGACCCTGATGTGTTGGAGAAAGTGGTAACTTTTTTAGGGATGGGTTGTTGGTTAGACGCATAAGAGTTGTCACCTAGGGGTTCTGCCTGGTAATAATTGTCTGCCAGATAAGGGTAGACCTTTTCATTACTAAAGTATTGGATGTCTTTTTTAAGTTTGTCTGTTTTCCTCTTTAAGAGGTAGTCATTGTATGACTGTAGATCTTTTTCCATTTCCTCTAGTTTTTTTATTGCGTCTTCTTTAGCTGTATTGTTTTTAAGTTTGAGCTCTAATTCTGTTATTTCTGTTGGAAGGGTCTCTACTAGGTGTTTAGCAGTCTCTACTATAAGCATCATGAGATCCCTTGAGCATCTGTTTGCTACGAGAGACCATCTTTCTAGGAATCTTCTTATCTGGATAAAAAGCCCTGGGATGTTTTTAACTCGTAGGCCCTGAGGGATGACTCCAGCTTTTAAATATTGAAGCATGAAGTGGCCATGCAGTTCTATTCTTTTTGTCTTTTTCTTTAAGGCTAACAATTGTTGGTATTCAGTATTTTGTAAATTTGTGCTTACTGGGGTGTCTGTGGTAGCTAATTCACCTACCATGGACACAAAGTCATCATCAGAGAACCCAAATGTGAGTAGCTTGTCCATAGTGGACAGGTGAAAAGGGTGGGGGTAGGGGGTGTGTGTGAGTTGGAAAGTAATTTAGATGATACACAGGTGCAAAATAAAAGGGGTACAGGTTCAAGGTGAAAATTAGGCAGAATTAAAACTAAACTAACTAAACCCCCGCACAGACAGGCTGTGGAGAAAATATATGTAAGTAGGAAGGGGTATCCCCGACTAGAGTTCCTAATTCGGGATGGGTATGGTATTTGGAAGAAAAGTAATTAGGAACTAATATTTAAACAAAGGACAAAAACGGACTAGTGACAGCAATAACTATAAGTGAACAAAATGCATGGTACAAAAATATGGATTTTATTTTATTCAATCTTCGTTATAATAAAAAACATTGTTATTTAATTACAAATAGTTATTGTGTGCATGCCTCCATTATACATGTGACTTTTGATCTACATATATATACATCTTATTGTATCCTATACATATTTCAAGATAATTAATTTTAACTTGAGATCTGTGCGGAAGCTTGTTTTGGCACATTTGTACATAAAAACATGGCTAGATATGTCATCTACGCGCGTTTCGGCTGAGGGCCTTCATCAGGGAGCCATGTGAGTATCCAAAATAGACCTATGCATGTAGAAAGATATAAACAATAGTAGTGCTTGTCAATGTCCGTGAAATATCCTGAATATATACATGTTAAAAAACAGAGAGACTTGTTGTGATACATTTATACAGTGATACAAAACATGACATAAGTGTCCTAAAAGTGCTTGAACCTGTCCTAATATTTACAATTATATACAGTTTGTTACCCATTTTAGGCTGATACATTTGCAAAAAAGACCTTACTATACATGTAACATTTGCTACATAACATTATGAAGGATGAGGCCAGTGGGGTAGAGAAGGGCTTATGGGGTGATAGTCTATACAACACTTTGAGATATAGCTGCTAACTGCAAAAAACATTTTTTTATAAAGGTGGTGATGTCATGCAGGTTGAAGGAAGAACTAGTGAAGGGTTAGAAATGTAAGAGAGGGGAGGAGTCAGAAATGAGATGAAATGGAGGTGATAGAGAAAGAAAGAACAGATGAGTTCCGGGGCATGTGGAAAGTCATAGTTGTACCTGGACGTATAGATGGTGTTGATTCTCACAGGTAGGAGAAGAAAAGAGTAATCTGAGATGGCGGGTAGTCTGTCTCGAGGACGTGGGCGCTGAATGGTGACATAATATTGAGTGCATAAGTACAAGTGACCCAAGGGGTAAGGATTCAGAGACTGAACAGGAGGGTTACAAAATGGATGAATACCTTTAACGCATTATATTAGTTAATTTCTGTTTTTCTTTTTCCAGGTGTCCTGCTATTTAAGAGTGGGCTTCGCCTATTGAGCTGTTGAATAAAAATGACATACGGAGAGGTTATATGGGTCATACTAGTGTCATGGGAACCAATGATGGAACAAAGCAGGATTATTACCTGTGGGTTTCTCCTATATTGTTGGGAAGCTACGTACTACTGGTTTCCGGGAAATGATCTGAGGATAACCTGTACGATAGGAGGCATTTATGGTAGACGGTTAGTGATGGTGTTCTAATGTGGCTGCCAATAGTCATGATATTAAGAACCAATTAAATACCTGCTAATTGATCTCAAGGGTTCTCTAGGCGGGGATCTGTGGACGGTTCTTGTCGCGCTGACAGTCTGTGTGTCAGAGGGGGCATAAACAGGATTAGGTTTTAGAGTGGTTGTTCCAGCATATCATTATACTGTACTGCTAGAGGACGGGTTTGCATTTATAGCTCGTTACCTTAAGTTAACCCAAGAAGTCACTGGGACCTGGGCGAAGTATTGCTACAAACAAAATGGTCCCAGATAGACATGCAATTAACTCAATCGTAACAAGAATAGGTACATACACAAATAATTATAACGACATTGTTTTTAATCACAACGTGTATTACGTAAGATTCATTCATAAAAATGAGTACATATTAAATCACCTATAATGCCCCTAAAAGAATGGAGTAGGGAAGGGGGTAGTGCTGGAATAGTGAAAGTATAGAAACTAAGACAAAAGGTCACTAAGACCAAAATGCAACAGAAATTGTAAAAAATTGACACAATGGAACAATTAGTTAATCGATTAATTTAAACAATCATGCCTCAAATGAAATCACGAATGATAAATGATGGAGGAGGCTGAACACAAGAGGGAGTGTCAACTTGTCGACCCAGATGAATGCAGGCGTGGTATAAACCTTGCTAGAGGGTCTTCATCAGGACAGGGGTTGCGGGAGGTGGGGCAATGAATCTGTCATTGAGATTGCCGATGACAATAGGGGCTGTCGAACGGTAGGTAGGTAGAGTGTAGATTCTGCAGAGGGCAAGAATATAGCAGAAAAGGAGAGGTTCAACTGCAATTATACAATAAAAGGCGTGCGTGGGTCACGGCTGAACCACGTGTTGGGGCGGTCCTCGTCGCTTCAACAAAGCAGAAATCTGCCGATGGCAGAACTGCAGCAGAGAAAAAAGGGGAGGTTCAGCTGTCGTATTGGATGTGGACGTGTGGAGGTCACCGCTTGATTATATGTAATGGCGGTCCTCGTCAAACCCACAAGGTAGAATCTAACAAGGGCAATAAGCCACAGCGCGTGAAGATTCAATCACAGTCGTGGTACACGCTGAAGCCCGCTGGTAAATTACGCGGTTCGAACTTCATAAACAGTCAAAGGGACGTGGTCGTGTAAATGGAAACGTCATGGACTAGATGAGAGATCCTAACCGAAAACGCTCATCGCTGGTCTCAACCGTTTTCGGTTCGAACCGCGTAATTTACCAGCGGGCTTCAGCGTGTACCACGACTGTGATTGGATCTCCACGCGCTGTGGCTTATTGCCCTTGTTAGATTCTACCTTGTGTGTTTGACGAGGACCGCCATTACATATAATCAAGCGGTGACCTCCACACGTCCACATCCAATACGACAGCTGAACCTCCCCTTTTTTCTCTGCTGCAGTTCTGCCATCCACAGATTTCTGCTTTGTTGAAGCGACGAGGACCGCCCCAATACATGGTTCAGCGGTGACCCACGCACGCCTTTTATTGTATAATTGCAGTTGAACCTCTCCTTTTCTGCTATATTCTTGCCCTCGGCAGAATCTACACTCTGATTTTCTACCTACCGTTCGACAGCCCCTATTGTCATCGGCAATCTCAATGACAGATTCATTGCCCTACCTCCCGCAACCCCTGTCCTGATGAAGACCCTCTAGCAAGGTTTATACCATGCCTGCATTCATCTGGGTCGAAACGTCGACACTCCCTCTTGTGTTCAGCTTCCTCCATCATTTATCATTTGTGATTTCATTTGAGGCATGATTGTTTAAATTAATCGATTAACTAATTGTTCCATTGTGTCAATTTTTTACAATTTCTGTTGCATTTTGGTCTTAGTGACCTTTCGTCTTAGTTTCTATACTTTCACTATTCCAGCACTACCCTTCCCTACTCCATTCTTTTAGGGGCATTATATGTGATTTAATATGTACTCATTTTTATGAATGAATCTTATGTAATACACGTTGTGATTAAAAACAATGTCGTTATAATTATTTGTGTATGTACCTATTCTTGTTACGATTGAGTTAATTGCATGTCTATCTGGGACCATTTTGTTTGTAGCAATACTTCGCCCAGGTCCCAGTGACTTCTTGGGTTAACCCGTGTCTTTGTAGCACTTATGCAGTTAGTACCCAGCATGAGAGAAGCGTTGGTATTAGTTGGAGTGGGCTGACTCACCGCTCATATTGGCACTGGCGGGCCTGTGCTTGTTATCCACCAGTTTGTGTAACGTCTCGGGCTAGAGAACTTTAAACTGCACATGCCAGTCAGGCCGTTGTAAGACAGCCGGTCAAACTGACTTGCACAATTTAAACTGGTGTAGCTAGGCACCCCTCCTCCCTCCTCTCAGGCTGCATTGTAGCAATCACCCTGTCCCCAATGCTCTAACATTCGGCTCTGGCAGCTGGTAGAGGGGAAAATAAAAGGCCAATAAAGTCACTTTATTGGTGTTTTATTTTTCGCTTTTGCTGTACCCACAGCAGGGAGGGCGATTTTCCTCTGCTCAAATGGAGAAAACTGCCACTGCAAAAAAGTGTTTGCAGCAAGACAACGAAGATCAGAATCAGAACTTCATTGTACCATAAATACATTTTCAAACAAGCTTTTGACACAATGAAAGGTTAAAGCATCAAGAACATATCGAACGCAATTCAGGTTTCTTTAGTTGCACAAAAGTTGTTACCAGAAGTTAGAAACTTCATAATCATTAAGAGTCAGAGACTTATAACCTGCCATCCAATTAAAAAACATATTTATATCTTCAGTAACCTCAAAAAGGCCAACTTTAGAAGCAAAAGGCAATTCTCTAACAGTATTGTGTAAAAATAGGTACAGGTTTCACATTGGCTTTTCTAACACTTCGTTTTTTTCTTCTATTCCAAGCAAGCTATTAAGTCGTGTCTAAATCCAATATAATTGCAAGGTAGTTCAAGCTTAATTTAAAAATAATAAAAAGTTTCAGTAATTTATGTTCAGAAGTCTACTTATAGCTTCACATTTCTCCCCTGATTGATTATCACAAAGCGTCACAACGGATCTGCCAATTTAACAAAATCACATTCGTGGCCTAATATGGCATTGGCCCTTAAAGTTGTCTTCATTAGTCTGGTGTTTCCAAATATTCATAAGGTAAGGAATATGCAGGCAGAGTATCTATTTAAAATACAGTTACCGAACTGATTTCACATTTTCCAGTCCTGTAGTACTTGCAGTCTATTTTCATGTGCATGTTTTAATTTTTTTTATTGGTGAACAATTGATGTCAAGTAATAATGTCATGCAGTAAGTTGTCATTACTTCAAAGGAAACACCATCAGAATGTTCATGATTTTTCCTAATAAACGCTTGTCCTTCTGACAATCTTCTTCTGGGTCGCACTGTCTTGGCATAGACAATGCCTACTCAGGCTAGTGCTAAGGTAGTTGAAGATTCCACAGAAAGTAGTAAACCTGGCCCTGCATCCATAATGGGTTAGGCTACAAAGTAAAAAGTTTTTATTGTCAGTAGAAAGTAACTCACTAGCAAGACAAGCCAGGTGACAACTTTCTAGGTGTAGAGGTCATGAAACCTTCAAGCCTCTCCTTACAAACACCACTGATGTCTAAATGCATACAGATATTTTTGTTTTATAAATATTATAAAGGCATTCATTATTCTTGACACTTAAAAATAGTTTTTAAAAAACAACCATCGCCAAAACCTCCACGTTGATCTTGGCATGTCTCCCCATCATCATTCCTCAGCCATCGTATGATTCATTGATGATTTCATGAACGGAACCTTGGAGGAAAAAGCGTTCTTATAAAGCAGAATAATAAACTACATTTTTGCATATTTGCTTCCACTCCAGACGTGCCCCTTTTTCACGCAGATGTCTCCTCCCTTTTTCCACTGATGCAGACATAGGGGCATTTTTACAAGGCAATATCACCACTAGAACGTCACTTTCAATGAAGTTCTGTTGGCGATATTCCCTTCTCCATATTTATAGAGCGGCGTTAAGCCACTTTTTGTAGCTTAACTCCGCCTTGTTAATAAGGCCCCTTAACACGCATCACTTAGCGTGAAAGGGGCATGCAATCGCTGTTGCTGTGGCCGTTCCACCACAGCACTCATTGCTTTTGATGCTACCCCAGATTTACAAGGTGTAAATCTGAGGCAGTGCCAAAAACAATCACCATGCAAGACTAGGTGTTAGATTGGTGAAATGAGGAGAAATACTTTCATATCTGCTTGTTTTTGCGTTTTCTTTTCTTTTGATTATTCTTTTTATTTACCATGTAAACAAGTCGACATTAAAATTTACCAGAGAGGAAATATACATGTCGTATCACATGCTGTTTTGGACACAAGTTACACAGATAGTACATAGTTGATTACAATGTTTACGGTGTGGGCGGGTCATGCAGTACGGGAACAACAGGAGGGAAACAGATATTGCCTCGGAAGGCATTCCATTTATTCTGTATGGAGGACCACTTACAGGGGCATCCCCTCGAGACATAAATGGTCTTCTCCCTGAACATACACCAGTCCATGTTGGTCTTCCATGACTCAACTTTGGGTGGATCTCCCACTCCCCATAATTGCACAATGTTTCTATTAGCCACCATTAGCCCCAGTGGGACCCAGATCTTATCTTTACTGGTGAGGTTGGTGGGTTCCCAGAAATTCAGTAGGCATCTCCTAGCTTCTGACTGTATAGTGACCCGAGCGCCTCACTCATGCATTCATATATCTTCAACCAGTACGAATGTATAAGTACACATTCCCATATTATATGCATAAATGATCCCAACAGGCCACATTTTTGCCTAGAATTGCCCTCATCTACTTTTCCCATTTTGACAAGAGTAGGACCAGAGATATATACCCTATGTAGGACCTTCAACTGAACTAGATGCAGCCAAGAAGAGATCGCCACCTCTCGCAGGGCCACAATTGCTTCTTGCCAGTCTTTATCATCTAGCACAAGCCTATCCCCCTCCTAGCGCTGCCTTAAAAGTGTCAGGGGGTCTGAGGTGTTATTAATCAACATCTTGTAAGTCAAGGATATCGCTCTGTCCGGCATATGGCCATTGAGTAGCCTGTCCTCTAGTGGGGAGAGTCCAGAAGGGAGGTACCTCTGTCCAGATACGATAGGAGTGCAGTCTGATTTGTAGATATCGAAAATATTCCCTTCCCAGAGATCTCTGATTTTCGAGATCCCAATTAGGTCCCACTTATCAAATCCCTTTGTGGTGCTCAGGATGCCCAGCTGTTGCGTATCCCCATAGAGGGGTGGCCAGAGGGGTGGCCAACGTGAGCTTCTTATCCCATCCCAAACTTTTGTTAGCGGTGTGCCAGATCTGCACTGATTGCTTAGTAGGGCCTCTTAAGGGGAATCTGTGTGGTCTGGAGTACAAGGCCCTGCTGTAACAACCATTTATCCATTCTACAAGCAGGGTCATCATATTGGTGGTAGGTGCAGTGGTTAATCACAGCCAGATGTGTGGCCCAATAGTATCTTTTAATGTCAGGCACTGCAATACCCACATCATACCAACCCGGGCTTAATTTCTGTAGGGTAATACGGGGTCTCCCATCCCAAAGTAGGCTTCGCTGCAGGCTCTCTACCTCATGGAAGTATTTTGCTGGGACAGGGTCTGGGGCATTTTATAATGCATAGAGGAAACGTGGCAGTGACATCATTTTAAAAAGAGCTGCCTTCCCTAGGAGAGAGAGCGGGAGCGTCCTCCAGATTGCTGTGTCTCGCCTAGGTCTCTGCAGTGGGGGAAGCAGGTTGTGCTTGTGCCTGATTTTGGATTCCGTCGCAAAGAAGATTCCCAGATAACGGAATCCCGTCTCCACCATCCACCTTCTGTATAGGGCAGTCCCAGGGTGGAGACATAAGGGAAGTACTCCAATTGATATTATACCCGGAATACCTGCCAAAGATTGTGAAGATGTTGAGAGCTATGTGGAGGCATTTTTTTGGGAAGGCTAGGTAAAGGAGGATATCATCCACATAGAGGGACATCTGAGTCCCCTTATTTCTGGGCTCCAACAGATCCACGACGCCAATGGCTCCCGGGCAAGGGCAAAAAGGAGGGGCAACAGTGGACATCTCTGGCGGGTCCCACGTCCCAGTTTGAAGACCTCTGATATCTTGTTATTGACCACAAACATGGGCTAGTGGCTCTGTGTAGAGGAGCAAGTCCCATCCTATTAAGTCAGGCCCAAACCCAACTTTAATTAACACCGCAAAGAGATTATGCCACTCTACTGTGTCAAATGCCATTGTGGCATCGAGAGAGATCACTATCGCTGCCTCCTGAATCGTTTCTAATCTGCCCAACACTCCATGCAGGTGTCTTAGATTCAACGCAGTGTTGCGATGAGGCATGAAGCCCAATTGGTCAGGGTGCACCAATTTGCAAATCACTTGGGACAGGCATTTCACCAGTACTTTGGCTAAGATTTTGGGCTCTGCATTGAGCAGGGAGATAGGCCTATATGAAGAGCATTTGGTCTTTATTTTACCCTCCTTACATATGGCTACCTATGTGGCTTCTCGTTGGTCCTGAGGTAGCAGCCCCACTTCCCGACTTTTCATAAACATGGCCCGTAGATGCGGGGTGATCTCATCTGCTTTTAGTTTGTACAGTTTAATCAGTTGGCCGTTAGGGTCCATGGCCTTGCCATAGTGAAGATCTCTGATCGCCTTTGCCAATTCATCGTCGGTAGGACTGATGTCTAGTGTGCCCCTTTCTTCCTCCGATAGAGTTGGCACCTGAATAACCCAGAGGAGCTCCGTGGAGTCCTCCATGGAAAGGGTGGAATTTGAACGGACACTGAGCTATAGTAGTCAGCAAATTCACACGTGATAACTAGTGGATCTGTAACTTTCAGCCCCCTGTTGTCTATCATCTCCAGTACTAGCCTGTTCACCATGTCCTTCTTGTCTAGCCAGGCAAGCAGTCTCCCCGCTTTATCCCCTAGTTCATATATTCTACCGGCTTTGTCCCTACCTATCCTTTTGGCCATGTCGGTGGCAATATTTTTATAATAGTCTCGTTTGAGTCGCAGGGTATGGAGGGCCTCTTGTGTGATTTCCTCCTCATTTGCCTCCTCCAGACAGAGAATTTCGTTGTCCACTTTTATCAGGTCTTTAAGCTTTTCTTTTTGCGTCCTGGCAATCAGGGAGAGTGCCTTCCCCCTTACAGCTGTCTTAAACGCTTCCCAAATAGTTTGGGGGGAGAGGACCGAGCCTATGTTATCTAGGAAATAGTTATCAAGTGTTTCAGACCAAAGGATTACTAAAATACCAGGGGTCGATAAGTGACCTGCTTATCCCCGAGGGCTAGATGAGCCTAGATAGGAGAATGGTCCGATATGCCCCTAGCAATGTGTCCAGTTTCTTGAATCTCTGTGATTTGGGTTGCTGGGACAAAGAGGAAATTGATACGGGAGAGACTATTCTGAGCACCAGAATGGAAGGTGTGTTGGATGGTGTCTGGGTGGTACGTTCGCCACACGTCAACGAGACCCATGGTGTCTAAAAAGTCAGAGAGCCATCAGAAGGAGGAACCCGTATCTTGTGGGGGGTGTCGGTCACGGCGGCTCGATACTACTGCGTTAAACACCCCCCCACTACAAGGCAGCCCTCTGGGAGTGATAGCAACATGGAGCCCAAGTCTTTGAGTGTGGGGCTCTGAAAACCAGGTGGGACATACACTGTCACTAGATTAAGAGTGAACCCCTCCCATTGCCCCAAGATAACTGCATATCTGCTCATTTCACCAACTCGCGTTTGATGTATGGAGAGCAGGAAGGAGGTTTTTATAATAATGCCCGCCCCTCTGGAGCCAGTGGCGGCACCAGTCTTTAACCCCATATTTTTAATGCTTTACAGGAATTACTCACCAATTTGACTCCTGTAGGAGCACAACTTCAGGGGAATGTCATTTGATAAGTTGTAGGACTATGCAATGTTTCAATGTATCCCCAAGACCATTGACATTCCAACTCAGGAGCCTAAAAGTCCTGTTTTGGTTTGTGCCCATCATAATAAGCATAGGCTGTGTGTCTCTTGTTTACAGTAAAGTTCAGTCAACATAACGAAAACTAACAGCTACCCCTCCGCTCCCACCCAACTACCCCCCACCCTGTTTCCCTGCACTCTGGGCCTTAAACTGCCAATTGAAAAAACTATGTTGTGCCCATCATAATAAGCATAGGCTGTGTGTCTCTTGTTTACAGTAAAGTTCAGTCAACATAACGAAAACTAACAGCTACCCCTCCGCTCCCACCCAACTACCCCCCACCCTGTTTCCCTGCACTCTGGGCCTTAAACTGCCAATTGAAAAAACTATGCAGAATGCCTGGCACCTAAACAAGTAACTATGCATAGTTTAAAGTAGGGGTAAGAGGCTTCACCGGTGTGTTCCCTCCTTGTATCGAGAAAGCTTTCAAGACTTCTAGTGTAGGGCCTTAGACTAACAAGTAATGCTAATACATACATGGAACAGTGTTGACAATTTACCTGTACCCAGCCGGGTCTCTCAAGCCCAACCCACCCCAGCCGATGCTCCTTTCCAAGGGCTGCCAACTCACTCAATACCTATTATAATACAGCGACAAAGTGAACCCTGAGTTAGGGTATAGTCCGTCATTCAGCAGGCAATATGGACTTCTGCTTCTCTCCAGCTCTCGAGCCAATCCGCAGCCCCCTCTAGATGGTAAGAAAAAACAGGCTTTACCATTAACTTCCACCAGCAGTTGAGCTGGAAACCACATTGCATACTTGACGCCTTTATCACACAGTTCTTTCTTGACCACAAGTAAGAATAGTCTCTGCTTCTGTATGGCAAGGGTAAAGTCCGGAAAGAAGGAGATTTCTGAGTTCTTGAAGCGAAGCATTGGGCCACCCGGCATACTGAAAGATGACCTCTCGGACGTGAAAGTTCAACAATCTAGCCAGGATTGGCCGAGGTGGCGCGCCAGGCTTTGGTTGTCCTCCAGGAACTCTCCTTGCCCATTCGGCCACAAAGAATTTTGACAGACCCTTAGGCTGGAGGTGGGAGAGGATGAGGTCCTCTATGAAACGATCTGCTACTTGCCCTTCCGCTTTTTCTGGAACCCCAATAATGCGTATGTTTTTCCAGCGGGTGCGCCCTTCATAGTCATCCAGTTTATCCTCTGCAAATTTTCTGAAGGCCTGTAGGTGCCTGATGTCACGCTGTCGACCAGGCTAGAGGTAGTGATCTCCAACTGCTTCACATTTCCCCTGATTTTTGTTAAGTCTTCCCTGATGAGCGTAACTTCTGTCGCTATTGCATCTGTTCTTTGTTGAAGGGATTGTCTGACCCCTGATTTGGCATCCATAACGTCCTGAAGAGTAAACTCAGGAGAGCCACCCTCTGCGCAATTTGTGGATTTGACCATGTGTTGAGGGTCAAGAGGTACTGCTTTAGGGAGCCTGTATCTGTCCAATTTGTTTGTCTGCACAATTTTATTGCCCCTGGCTCCCGACATGGCTCACAGTGTTACACCAGCCTCCTTGGACTCTGGAGAGGCTGAGGGTTCCAAAGCTCTCTGCTCCCAGGTATAGCAGCACCACTAGGGGGGAGTCAGGGGCCCCCGAAATCCAAAGCTGTCCATGGACACAGAGTGACGGATGCCGCCACAGGCGATGAGCCGTCGATCCGCCCCCCCGGAATTGAGGAGGGGAAACAGGCTACCACGGCAAAGTCAATCTGCCAAGCTGATGTCAGTGACTCGGGCCAGGGCGGGTCACCGCCCCCCCCCCCAGGCGTTCTGGTGAGTGCATGTTTCCACCTCCGCAGTCACTGGCGTTATCAGCTAAATTTCTGCTCTCCCCCACCTCGTCGATTACAGCAGCCGGGGCCTTCCCGCTTCTCTGGACGGCAGCGCAGCTCACCTCCATCACCATTGGTCTCCAGGCCTCGGACTGTGCCTTGCTTAGCGGGCGACTCGATCAGGCACGTCGCCAAGCCCTCACATCCAACACCGCAGCTTCTGGCCCTGGAGGTGAGGGAGGCCCAGTCTGGGGCGATGATATCTTCGTCGGCCTTGGGCACCGGAAGCCCATTGACAGCTTAGCAGAGGCAGCAAAAGTGCCAATGGTTGTCCTGCCACTCGGGAGCCGGATCTGTGGAATGGATAGTCAGGAAAGAATCACAGGTTACCGGAGCTACTCTAGCCAGCGGCCATTTCAATCCGCGGTTAAGCCACGCCCCCATTTTTTATGTTTCTATGTGTGCTGCATTCTGCAGCACAACATTAAATAATGACGATTTGCTACTTATATATGTGCTGCATTCTGCAGCACACATAGAAGTAACAAATCACCAGTAGTGATAGTTTATGTGCAGGAAGGGGCACCTTCCTGCACATAAACAATCATTCCCTGCAATGCAGGCCCCCTTGCACTATGGTGCACAGGTACCTGAGTTAGTGTTAGGCAGCTAAATGTAGCACCAGTGCTAGGGAAAACCAAGGGGTCTACCGTATTCTTTTGAATATGGTGCATCCCTGAATTTTGAAAATGTCTGAGGGTGGAATTGCCAAATTTGTTGCAGCTCTGTGCTCTCACAGTTTTTTGTAAATATTCCCTATAGTTTTCCCAATTTTAAACAGACTTTAACAAGTGCATTAGTGAAGGCCAGAATGCTATTCCTACAGTCAGTTATCAAGCACTGGATTATCTCAGGTACCTCTTCGAGCTTCATTAGAAATGCTAAGCAGGTGCACTAATCTAGGGGTAACATTTGCTTTTCTTTTGGCTCATCTACATTTTCGTCAATCAACTCCAACCTCCTGTCAGTAGCTACAACATGGAATGCAATTTTTTAAATGATTCAAATCTCCAAGCCTACTTTATAGGACTGCCAGCTTAGAGTACATGTCATTACATCCAATATCCTGCTCATTTATTTCATAAGTTAGAGGATAGTTTATGTTGGGCCATTCTTGGGCCTTGCGTTGCTTGGTTCATGGTAGAGTGAGCTTCTTCCTTTCTTACCCTTTACACAAGTTGGTTGTAGGGCTCCAGAGATGGGCAAGGTTCTAAAAATGGCAGATCATCCTTGCTGCACAGATCAATTGAAATTTCATGTGATGTATTTTGATTTTCTGTGCTTTCTGCAAATTAATTTTGTAAAGAGGGTAGCAAAGATAATGGCAGTTTAACAAGCGCCTCGTGTATTTTGACTAGTTGACTTGTATGCTTTGGCTTCCATCTTTGCTACAAAAACGTATCCGCCTGTGACCTTCAGATGAGTCAATCAGCATTGCCACTCCTTAATCTTCTATTATTTTTTTTAGGGATCACCCATATCTTTCTATATTTTTGGTAGCACTGCATGTCATCTATCTAGTCTTTCTCATATTACTGCTTAGGCGGCTTTGCTGGCGGCAATAGTTTATAGGGGCTTTTTGTAAGCTTTTAATTAAGCTTGTCTAGAGTTACCAGGCCATTTCAGCACTAGCCATCTTCACCTACCTTCCACCCGATAATGAATCTCTGTGTACTTCTGTGTACTTCTCTGTCTCATTCATTGTCTTGATACTGGAGGATAAAGGACTTCTAGCGCAGCACACAGTTAGGGGGCAAAATGTCTGCTGCAGAAAAAGATACAGTACTATAGTGGGGTCACGAATCAAACAAAAAGACCCTAAACCATAAGCAAAGCATGAGCTAAATGAGAACACATTACATTTCCTTTTCTAAATTAATGCCACGCCAAAAAAAGTGAAACACGAATGCAAAAATAGTAGCGACGACGCCAATCGCGATACATAAATCAGCGATAAGCAGCGACAGGCCTACGATTCCCATGCTTCATGCAGGAAAATGCACCATCAAAGCGGAACAAAAAAAAGGGAGAAAAAAATAAACTATATAGCACCTTGGATGCACCCAGAGTGCAGAGGCCAACGTGAATCCCACAAGCCCCACTGACCACCAGCAAAGAACCTCGGGGTCGGGGAAGGCCAAGGAGAAGAAGAGGAGGAAGACGGGGTTCAGTCCGCAGGAAAACCAGATATTCGTCATGAAGGTGATAGAACACTAACAACAACTGTTTGTCACCTCCACTGTGTCATTGGAAACACAAACTGAAACATGCCAGTCCATCGTGAACAACCTGAATGCAGTCGGAGTGTCAAGGAGGTCAATGGAGGAGGTCAAGAGGCATTGGCATGATGTGAAAAGCCAAACCAAGCAGAAACCTGCTGCCAACAGGAAGGCATTTTCTGAAAAACAGGGGTCCTTAGCTTAACAGAATAAACAAAAAGACAATGATATAGGCCATAATAGGAGACTATATTTGCCTCTGCCCAGCCGGGCAGGGTATTTATTTCAAAGGATAAGAAGGTGATAGCTAGTTAGAAGGCACAATCCTGTACCGTACTCTTTAGAAAAACAAAACATACAAAGGAAAAAGGGGTTACACAGGCAAATTTGAGCAATATTTGGCCACTTTTTAACTTAATAATAGATTCTTAAGTATTGCCAACAAACGCTAGACACAGCAAGTTAAGACACAATGGTTAGGCTGTGAAAGCATTTACAACAGACTGTTATTCTGTTAAGCTAAGGACCCCTGTTTTTCAGAAAATACTTCCCCATGGTCCGCAGCCATAGTTTGGGTTCCCTTGTAATAATTAAATAGCCAACAGGAAGGCAGCCATGGCGACAGGAAGTGGGAGTCCTGCGTCACAGGAGGAGCTGGAGGAAATGGTGGCCACAGTCATCAGTGTGGAGATGGTGCAAGGAGTTGGGAGTCCGGACACAGCTCTATATGACCTGACACAACATAAACAGGGTGAGTAATGACCAGAGACTGGGGGGACAGGGGGAGATGGGCACAACGGCAGACAAGCACAATCATGTGTAGAACACGGCACAACCACAATGCCCCTAGATCATGTCCCTGTTCCCCGTGGCACACTGAAGCACACATACAAACACCAGGTAGGCCCCCTTCCTCCATGTGCCTAAAGGGGTCCCCCTACACATCACCAATCTCACAATCAACACGTGCGAAACACAGCAAAGATGCATATTTTTGAGCCACACTGACAGTTCAAGTGACACTACATGACGATTAGCATGGCTGCAGTCAATCAATCAATCAATCAATCAATCAATACATTTGTAAAGCACACTACTCACCCGTGAGGGTCTCAAGGCGCTGAGGGGAGGGGGGTGCTGCTATTGCTGAGGAGTCTTCTAAAGGTGAGCAGGTCTTGGGTCTGCCGCAGGTGGGTAGGGAGGGTGTTCCACTTCTTGACGGCGAGAAAGCAGAAGGATCTGCCCCCGGAGGTCGCTCGTCGGATGCGGGGGACGGCAGTGAGGGCGAGGCTGGTGAGTTGGTGAGTTGGCGGGTGGGGGTGTGAAAGCTGAGTCTGCTGTTCAGGTAGGCTGGTCCCGTGTTGTGGAGTGCTTTGTGCGTGTAGGTGAGGAGCTTGAAAGGGATCCTCTTGTTGACGGGGAGCCAGTGTAGGTCTCTCAGGTGGGGGGTGATGTGGCTGCGGCGGGGGAAGTTGAGGAACAGTCGGGCGGAGACGTTTTGGATGCTTTGCAGTTGTTGTAGGTGTTCTGAAGAGATTCCTCCGTAGAGTGCGTTGCCGTAGTCCAGCCTGGTGCTGACGAGGGATTGGGTCACCGTTCTTCTCGTTTCGGTTGGGATCCACTTGTAGATTCTGAAGAGCATACTGAGGGTGTTGTAGCAGGAGGAGGAGATGGCTTGGACCTGCTTCGACATGGAGAGGGAGGAGTCAAGGATGGATCCTAGGTTGCGTGCGTAGTTCGTGGGTATCGGTGCTGTTCCCATTGTGGGCGGCCACCAGGAGTCATCCAAGGCGGAGGGGGTGGGGCCGCGGATGATGATCTCCGTCTTGTCGGAGTTCAGTTTCAGACAGCTGCTCCTCATGCACTCGGCGACGACCTTTATTCGCTCGTGGAGGTTGGTTTTGGTGGTGTGCGGGTCCTTGGTGAGGGATAGGATGAGCTGGGTGTCATCGGCGTAGGAGATGATGTTGAGGTCGTGCTGGCGGGCCACTTGTGCGAGGGGGCCATGTAGACGTTGAACAGGGTCAGGCTGAGGGATGAGCCCTGGGGTATGCCGCAGATGATGTTGGTGGCTTCGGATCGAAAGGTTGAGAGGCGGACTCTCTGGGCTGTGCCAGAGAGGAAGGATGTGGTCCAGTCCAGGGCCTTCTCTTGGATTCCAGCTTCTTGGAGGTGTGTTTTAAGTGTGTGGTGGCAGACCATGTCGAAGGCGGCTGACAGGTCCAAAAGGATGAGGGCTGATGTTTCGCCGTTGTCTAGTTGGCACCTGATGTCCTCTGTGGCGGTGATGAGGGCTGTCTCGGTGCTGTGGTTTCGTCTGAAGTCAGACTGGGACGGGTCTAAGATGTTGTTGTCCTCTAGGTGGCGGGCCAGTTGATTGTTGACGACTTTCTCGATGACCTTCGCTGGAAAAGGAAGCAGGGAGATGGGCCGGGAGTTCTTGAGGTCCTTGGGGTCCACCTTGGGCTTCTTGAGGAGGGTGTTGATTTCGGCGTGATTCCAGCTTTCAGGGAATGTCGCTGTCTCGAAGGAAATGTTGATAACCTTCCGCAGTTGGGGTGCGATGGATGTGCCTGCTTTGTTGAATACGTGGTGTGGGCTGGTGTCTGACGGTGAACGTGAGTGGATGGAGTTCATGATCTTGAATGTCTCGTTGTCATTGATGTTGGACCAGGCGGTCAGGTGGTTGGTGCCGGTGGTGTTTGCGGGAGGGGTGAGGTCTGCCGTGGTCTGGGTGGTCGTGGTGTTGAAGCTGTTGTGGATGTCAGCGATCTTGCGGTGGAAGAAAGTGGCCAGTGAGTCGCACAGATCTTGTGAGGGTGTGATGTCGTTGGCGTTGGCGCTGGGGTTGGAGAGTTCCTTCACTATGCTGAAGAGCTCTTTGCTGTCGTGTGCGTTGTTGTCCAGGCGAGCTTTGAAGGAGGATCTCTTGGCTGTTCCAATGAGGTGGTGGTGTCTGCGGGTTTCATCCTTGATGGCTGCTAGGTTGTATGGTGTGCGCTCGTGGAGCCATTTCTTCTCCAGTTTTCGGCATGTACGCTTAGAGGTCTGGAGCTCTTCAGTGAACCAGGTGGCTTTCTTGCTGGTGTGGTTGTTGGGGGGTTTCTTGAGCGGGGCGAGGGTGTTGGCGCAGTCGTTGATCCACTGTCTGAGCTTGCGGGTGGCGGTGTCCGGGGCGATGGGGTCAGTGGGTGGGCTCTGGGCGAGTGTGGTGGACAGCTGGTCTTCTGTGACTTTGCTCCAGCAAAGACGGGGCAATTGTTGGGTGCGGTGGTGCGTTGTTGGTTTCTTGAAGGTGAAATGGATGCAGCGGTCGTCGGTCCAGTGGAGTTCGGTGGTGTGGTTGAAGGCGACATTGCTACTTGTGGAGAAGACGGGGTCAAGCTTGTAGCCGGCGGCGTGGGTGGGTTTGTTGATGAGTTGTCTGAGTCCAAGGTTGGCGAGGTTGTCGATCAGAGTGGCGGGGTTGGCATTGTTGTTGTTCTCGAGGTGGAAGTTCAGTACAATCATCATGACATTGTGCACGCCACAACACTGAGGTGGCTGAGTGTGGACCACATCCGTAAAGGAGCAGGTCACACTCTGACCCATCCACGTGCACAAACAA
Organism: Lissotriton helveticus; assembly: GCF_964261635.1. Classification (NCBI taxonomy): domain Eukaryota; kingdom Metazoa; phylum Chordata; class Amphibia; order Caudata; family Salamandridae; genus Lissotriton; species Lissotriton helveticus. Next base: position 1,373,247,862 of record NC_136069.1, on the reverse strand, counting down.
CACCTGACGTCAACAATACATCTGCAGACAAACAATGCACAAGAGTACAAAAACCGTCCAAGAGCACAAATGATTCAAGTCGCCAGCATCTCCGCCCCGTAAAAGCACAAAAGTCAAAGGCACACCACCTCAAAGGGATAAGGGGCAGCAAAATCACTGCTGCAGGAGCGACACTCCCCCAATGCAGCACACACACATAGCAATAACAGCAAATGCACATTGACAACAATGTGGTACAAAGTGCAACACTTACACTACAGAACAGAGGACACAACTGGGTCTGCTTGTGCGTAGAAACTGGCCAATCCCACCTGACATAACAGGAAACTGTGAGATGAAAATGTACGTGTACATCCTCAAATCCATGAAGTAGTCCAAATGTCCATTGTCCCGCATCAAATAGTCCACTCCTCCCAAACAGTAACAATGTACATTGTCATGCAGTCTGTATGTAAACTTGAACAATGCGTTAACATACATGTCCACACAATGTCAAAATGCATCTCCACTTCACATTGTAGAGGGATAAACAACATCTCCAGCAGAGCAGACCAGACAACTCATCTGTGATTCTGAAGAGGAGCTCCACACCTTCGACACCAACACCCTACAACAGTTCATGGGCAGCCCGCTGCATTAAGGAGACCCCACTCCCTGCACAGACCACATAGCTGGAAGTACCCACCACCACAGCTGGTTCCCAGCACCCCACTGAAGTACACATTGCATTTCAAGGCCAGGTGTCAGACTGCCAGAAGGAGGTGGCCGAACAGGTGCGGGTGGGGTTCGACCTCATGGAAGCCAAACTAGATAGGTGGGTGTATAAATTCCATCAAGGACCACTTACACTCCCCAACACTGAGACACATGCATCTGCACATTTCTAGTACTGAACCACACCTAGAGCCCTGGGATAATCATTCACACCCCCACGCTGGACTTGCGTACGCTGGCCCAATCCACTCCTCTCAAGTATTGAGTGGGGGATGACAAAGCTGCCTGCGGTGACATCGTTGCCTCCGCTGTACACAGCACAATGTAATGTTGTAGGGCCCGGACCCTTATGCATACATTATGACCACACAGACACACTCAGATAGTTTGTGGAACTGGCTACAGGCACATGCGCCCGGCACCTTTATTGCCAAGGTCACATGTACAGTGACGCCTGTGCTGGATGTGTGTGGGGTGAGTGTAAGCCAGCACTCATGGAGTGGTTGGTGCTGGCAACAACTTGAACAGTGAACACAATTAAAGCGGAAACAGAAAACACCAGCATAACAGAAACAACTGCAAAGCATCATGGTGGTTGCCGGAGTAAGTACAAAGGTCACCCAATATGCAATCAGAAGGGTCCATGAGTTGCAGTGCACTGAGGTTGGGGCACCAGAGCTGAGCGTGCTCATGTGGATAAATTGTCGAGGATTGTGTCCCTTCAGGATATTCTTGCTGCAGTTACAATGGGGTGTGTTACACCTGCATCATCTTCCTCATCATCGTCCCAGGTCTTCCACACTGCCTGAGGTGACATTGCTGCATGAGCTGTCCACAGCACAAAACTAAATCAGAAATGGTCCATGAGTTGTGGTGCACTGAGTTAGTGGCACCTGAATAGCTGAGTAGGGTATCAAGCTGATGATGGCACCCACGACAGGTGTGAGCAACTCTGAAAGTCTGGCAGTAAGACTCTTACAACTCTAGCAGTTATTGTTTGGAGGTTGTCCTGGTGGTGGTGGCATGTGCATTCTGTGGTGATGCGACGTCCGGGCAGGTCAGGACTCAATTTCATATGTGAGCCCAGGTGGACCGCAGTTGAGGCTGGAGGCAGCGGACAGCTCAGGGCCACAGACACGTGGGGTTGATGACCCCCAGTCCATCGACCCAGAGGCCATCCAATATTCAATCCGACAGGGTCCATGACTTGAGCTGCACGTAGTTAGTGGCCCAGGATGCACTGCACCCAGCACAGGCACACCGCCACGGGACGGTGACTTGCGGTGCACTGTGGTAGGGCCACACGAGCCTAGCGGGTCCTCTTCGATGTCGATGGTGAATGTCACGCAGGGTTGTGGGGGACAGTGGAAGGTGTCCTCCAGGGCATGATGCAGAGGGCAGAAGCCGTCCGAAACAGGCAAATGGAGGAGTGGAATGCTACAGCCTCAATTTTACCACCAAGTCAGTTTCACCTACATGATGATGAAGACAACCCCCAGTCCATAGACTCAAACACCACTAAAGTTCAACCAGAGAGTGTCCATGAATGTCGGGGCACAGACTTAGTGGCACTGGAGCTGAAAGGGAATGCAGTCTGCACTGAGGCCTGTACAGTGATATAAACTCTACCATAAATAAATCAAGGCGGAGTTCCAAATGTGTGACCTACTCGGCCACAGTGTAGCCCGGAGGCAGCAGTCAACAGAGCCCCACAGCCACATGTCCTTGGCTTGCGATGCACAGATTTAGTGACACCAGAGCATCTGTTGGTAGTGTTCGATCACCTCTGTAACAATGTTTTTGCTCTGGACTGAAACGCGTCTTCCTCTTACTCCTCTCCTTGCGTACAATGATATGAACTCTACCATTGAGAAATCAAGACTCAGTTCCAAATGTGTGACCTACTGGACTGCAGTGTGGGCTGAAGGCAGTAGTCAGTGAGGGACCACAGATATGTGTAGTTGGAATACTATACACAGAGTTGGTGGCACCAAATCGAAGGGACTACAGTGATATCAAACGTCCCCTGAACATATGCGGGGCCGGACTGGAAACCCCAACCAGCCCTGGCAAAGTGCTCGGTCGGCCCCCCCTCCCCACTCCGGGGGGTTGGAGGGCCCGACGAGCTGTTTCCCGAGCTGGTTTTCAGCCGATTTTGGTACAGGGCCGATTTTGCAACTATGCTGCAAAAACGGCCCTGTAACAAAAACGGCCCCCAGGGGCCCAAAACCGGCCCCCACCCGTGCGGCGCACCAGGGGATTGCCCGGTGCCAGCTACGGCTAGTCCGGGCCTGAACATATGAACTCGGCCATAAGAATATCAAGACTCAGTTCCAAATGTGTGACCTACTTGACCGTAGTGTAGGCTGGAGGCAGCGGTGGAGTAGGTCAATGAGAAAGGAATACTGCGGGCCTGTGTCTCAGAGGCCGTGATGGTCGGAGGAGGCTGCCAAGGTCACGGGCCTCAGGCTTGGAGCTGGCACCGGCACATGATGGGCTCTCTTTGACACACGCCGGTGTCGGCAGGTGAACAGTGAGGCCTGGGTGCGCAGGGGTGGGCAAGACGGTTTCCAGGACCAGCGGCCCAGGGTGGAGCAGGGGCACAGGATCGCAGGCAACACTGCTCACAGCTAATAAATGTCGGCCTTGTGGCGGGTGAGAGGCGCTGCCCTGGCAGACACGTTGGGCATTCCGGAAGAGAACCACGCCCACAGCTACGAGCTTTTTATTCACAACCCTACGCTGGCCTGGCCTACGCAGGGCCAGCCTATTCCGCTCATGCTTACAGGGGGGGACGTAACGAGCTACATTTCCGCTATCTTCCCCACTGGCTGGGGTTACATGGTTGCCTCCACTTTCCACTACACTCCAAGCACCAGCAGTGGATGTCGACATGGATATGTCTGTAGTCTGCATACTGCAGTCTGGCCAGCACATCCACGCTGCACTTGGCATTTTGTACATTCTCATTCATGGGTCACTTGCCTCCTTCACACATGCCGGGTTCCCACCTTTCCCCACATTCTGCTATAGGGTGGCAGAGGTGCCATGCCATTCACGACTCATGTACATGGCTAGCCCAGGTTACCACAGTAAGCTGTGCTGTTGTGTCTCGTGGGTGGGCATGTTGTTTGGCCTGTTGTATGTGAGTTTGTAACATGTGCATTACCAGAGTTGTGAGTTTCATGATTGTGGAGTTGGGGTGTGTTCATTTGGTACTTACCAATGAGCAGAGCATTTCCGCAGGTGCTATTCTGAAAGCGCCGGTTGATGATGTACTGTCGGAAGATGTAGGAATCATGCACACTGCCTGGGTAGTTGGCGACAACATTGGTGAAGAGTCCCCGGTGGTCCACTGTTCCCTGCACATTGATGAAATGCACGTGCTTTCTGTGGCGGTAATTGTGTGCAGTGTCGGCAGGGTGCACAAGTAGGACGTGTGTGCAGTCAATTGGCCCCAACACGTGTGCGAAGCCAGCTATGTCGTAGAAGCCTTGCTTGGTCTCCAGCTGTTCCTGCGCAGTGTGGGCGAAGAGAAGGTACTGGGATACCGAGCTGATGATGGCATCCAAGACAGTTGAGATTAACTTTGATAGGGATGGCTGTGAGACTCCTCTGACTCCGGCAGTTGTTGGCTGGAAGGTACCAGAGGCCAACAGATGCATCACAGCCAGCAGCTTTGTCTGGGGAGGGATGTTGGTTGTCCGCTGTGTTGGTACCGTCAGCCTGTGGGCAATGATGTTCAGGATGTGGAGGATGGTTATCCTTTTGAGCCTGTGGTGGGCAATGACATGCTCTGGTGTTGGGTCTGTGAGACTGGTACGTTTTGTGAAGGTCCACTGTCTTCGTCTGCACTGCCTCTGGTGTAGTCTGGGTGGGGTGATGGGTCCGGGGAGGTGGTGAGCCTGGTGGTGGTGGCGGTGGGTGTTGTTGCCATCTTGGGGCTCCGGGCTGAATGATCAGCAGCTCCATGGCATCTGTTGTTCTTCAGGTGTGGCTCTGGTCTGGGCTCCCTTTTCTGGTGCAGGTTGTTGTCCGACTTTAGACCAGTTCAGAGCAGGTGTTAAATTCCTGCTGCTAACGCCCCTTATCACCAGTTTTGTGATCTTATCGCTGATCTGGCTGGCCATTGAGAATGTTACGGAGTGGTGTTGTTGCGGCTTTTTGCACGGTATCGCCTACGCATCTCATTAGCAATATTTACCGGGGTCATCTGTGACGATGTTTTGTGCGGCTGCTATCGCAGATAAACGGGATATCGACTGTTAGCACCAGCTTGCGAAAGGGGCGATAAATTTATCAGAACTTTGGCTGCGATAAAAAGCTGATAACTCAGCGATATGTCCTTGAGCATATGCCCCACAATGTCTAATCAAATGTATGATCTTATAATACCATATATTCAGGCAATTTAGTAATAAAAAAGGCAGTATGAAAAAAAGAGCCACAGGTATAGGACCTGGTGACATGCTGTCATTCACCTGTTTTTGTTTTTACATTTGTGCTTCTTCTAGATGCATTCGCACCAAAGGCACTGTAGAAATATGTTGTGGCATATAGAACGGACAAAATGTGTTAAAATTTCATAGTAGGAAATTATGTACAAAAGTTGAAAATGTTTGTTTTTGTTGAATCCTTTAAATCAGATGAACATTTTCTATAGGCAAACCAATAAAAGAGATTGATAGGATGATCGATGGCTGCAGAGTATCTGTCGGTTTGCTCCAGATAAAACATTAAGGAAACTGTTGTATTTCTGAAGAGAAGCTGGCAGAACACTTTTAAGAGTGCTCAAACTTTTAGTATAGCAACACCTTTTTTTCCCTAATCCTGTTTCTGCTGCACTGCGAAATGCTGGCTCAGTCTAAATAGGATTATAGTTTAGAAATGCTTGAAGCAGTAAGTTACACCATATATTTCAGAATACAGCCCTCTCAGTAGTTATTGAGATGGAAGTTGAAATAGAATCAAATGCAGTTTTTGTAATTTTATGAGGACTGGAAGCTTTGTCAAAACGTTTAAAGGTAAGTATTTTTATTTATAACTATTTTGGGTTGTTGGTTTCCATTGCGAAACTAGATAATGAATGAAGAAAGTCTGGATTCATCAAAGTTCTTGTAATGAAGAAAAACCCCAAAAAATATAATAATCCTAGCGCTAATAATTTTAAGCATCTGCCAGTCACTGAGATGAGCATCAAAATGTATTTGGAAAACCAGATCCGGTTCGTAATGAAGACTCTAAGGGCCTGATTTCGATGTCGGGCGGAATTCCTTCTGCCTGACACCGACTCAGTCCTGGCACAGACCGACACCCAGTCGGCAGTCCCGACTGCATCATTACAATGCGACCGTACACTGTTGGGTTGCATTCCTGCATTTCACTGTGAGAGCATGCAATACGGCCATAAACCGGTCATAATGCATGCTCCCATTGTGAAATGGGAGGTGCTACTCATCCCATGTCTGAAACCGTGCATTGCAATCTCAAGGGCGGGAAGGCACATCCGTGAGATCACTGGCTGGATTCAGACTGGCCCACAGACTCGACGATCCCATCGGAAGCCAGCCGGAATGACCGGCAGGTTCACTTTCCAACAACCTATATCTTAATTAGGTGGTCATAAAGTAAACAGAGTAGCCCATTACGATGTGACTCAGGTCAGGAGCCTTTCGAGCTGCATCTAATCGGCTCCAAAGTAGTATAGCAAGTCATCATTCTTCTGAACAATCCCTGAGCATTCAGTGAGGAAGAAACCTGGTCACACAGTAAAATTGTTTACATGAAATAAAACCTGTTTAGCCCAAAATGTTTTTTAAAACTTTTCAATAGATTTTTTTTTATCTCAAAACACATAAGGAGTCACCAATATTCAGAAGAGGTGGTCCAACAACATCCTTAAAGTGATCATTTATAAACTCCAGCCATTGTCACACAAGATCGCTCAGCTAGCCCTCTAGTTATCACAAATACTTAAAACCATCCTAATCTTTACACATTTATGTAAATGACTCAGTAGGATTGCCAAGAATGACAGATTTGGGTCCTTTGCCAAGGGCAGCCTCTGCCTGCATAAATCTGCTCTCCGCGGGCATGTATCAGTCCATATCTTCTTCCTAGGTGTGCACATATGGTGGATTACCCAAACTCATGCATTTGGTAATATTGTACTTATCAACAATTAAACCAAGAATTACCCATAGTTTCACATACTTTGAAATACACCCCTCCCCAGACATTACACAAGTTTGCTGAAGATCACGAGAAGGGCCATCTCCCATGCTACCAAACACTGGCCACTATTGTCACAGAACTGATGGAGGTAAAGTACCAAGACCTGTATACCTCAGATGTGCCTCTATCGCTGCTTTATGGAGCCTAAGTACTTAGCTTCTAGGTTAAAAAAAGTGATAAGTGGTCTTGTTCAGCTGCACCAGTTCAGCTTCATGCCAAATAGGGTAACTAGACTCAATGGGTGCAAGAGTGTACATATAGTGTACAGGAACCTACAGTGGCTGCAACGGAGTATGATGGATTGCCATGGACCTACATGGTTGGGGTGTTAAAAAGAATGGGATCTGAAATTAACAAAAAGGTGATGGGATGAAGGCTTGCAATATGTCTAACCATTGGTAATTGGTCAGAGTAATATTTCAGTCCATTGTTCTTTTGCCCACCATGCCACCACAGTTTGGATTGGAATTCATTGAAACAGTGCTAGTGGGATCTTTGGGAGACTTTGCTGATGTCTTGAGGACTTCTGCACTGTCCTTTACCTCTACATGGTCATAGGGGGAACCAGGTCCATTTCGGTATTTCTCACTCGTGTTCATGCTACGTTAGTGGATTTCTACAGGTACTTCCTGTCGTGGTCCAACCCAAGGACTTATGCAGTCGACAGCTGAATGGGCAGTCCCCTCAGTGTAATATTGCCTGGCTGTGACCACCCTAAACATGCTAAGTGATGCTTCTGGTAGTCTCTGGTGAGTTAATAAAGTTCCACCCTCGCTCTGTGCTGAGTTTATTTACACTGGAGACCCATTTGCCTTTAGTTCCATCATCAATTAGTTTAGGAACTCAGGTGGGGCACTCAGTTTTTCTATGATGTACGAGCAGGGCCAGCTAACGTAGTTGAAATTGTGTCTAGACTGTGCCCTGGTGATAAGCATGTTTAGTTGTTAAAATGTTCTGTAAATGCTGGAAACAAAAGCTGTGAGGGGCTTTATAAGGTCCACCTGTATGTCAAGCTTCGTCAACTGGTAATTTAGTGTTTTTTACTACCACTTGTAAGGTATTTAATAAGCTGTCCCAACAGCCTGTAGTGCTTGTTGATCTGGTTCCTCCTGTTCGTGAAAGGTTTCATTGGTTCCACTACCGGAGACAATTCCACAGAAAGAAGTTATTGGCGGTGCAATTTCCTTCTGACAAGGACTGAACTGAGGTGCCTTGTCCTGTTGGCCCTGAATGACAGGGTGGCTGAAAATGATTGGCTTTTTTTAGTGCTGTGGACATCGTCACAATGGGGGGATATTTTGAGATTTCCTTGAGACAGTGAGAAATAAGGTGCTAATATTAGAATGAATGATGCAGATCTAGGAGGAAGAGCCACACCTTCTGAAAAATCAAGGCAAGCAGGATATATAGTATAATCTGAATTGGACAGGCCAGTTTGTTTTTTCCAGACTTAAAAGTCCAGACTTGGTGCACCTAATAAACTAAATTGCGGTTGGAAGTCTCAGTTCTTTTCATCATTGATAAATTGATTAGCAACACCCACCCCAGCCTTGGTATCAGTGGCTAGACCTGAGCGTTGCAAATACAGTTTTTAAGGGTCCAACTGGTTGTTGGGGAAAACCTCCCTCCATGTTCTCTGAGGCGGATGCCCTATGTGTCTTAAAGAAGTTGAAAATGTTAAAGGCGACTGATATCCTGCTGTCTTCTGCAACCGTTGATAAATCACTGTATGTCTAGTGGTATTGGCTTTAATTTCACTGTCTTAGCCATAGATTATCGCTTATGCCTTTTCCTGGGGGCATTGTTGGTGGTAGCTTCAAAGTTTACAAGCCTTGTTCCTCCCAAGGTCATTGCCTGATGAAACTTCATGTAGTCAGAGAATTGATTAGCAGAGCGACTCTGTATGGGAAGGGGCCTGTTATCTGTTATGTTATCTTAAGGCAGCCAGTTCCCCCTCTGTGCTGTGCTCTTAAGTTGCAAGGGAGATTATATAAAAAAAAGAATACCTACAGTCAGTGAATGATCTGGTGGTAAGATTTAGCTTGCTTGTGCTGTAGCTTGAAGTGGTATATCCTATGTTGAGAACGTTTAAACTGGGATAAGGTAAAAATTGAAACAATTGGAAGTTTACTCAAGAGAGGCTGCTACAAGTGTCATGTCCAAGCGCCGGATGCAGGTTACGGGTGTGGGCATGTTAGGAGGAGTGTCGTGAAAGTTTTTGTGTGACTGGCCAGCTTTAAACGCAGAATGCAAGCCGGGACCACCAGTACGACCACTGCCTTGCTGCAAGCTGTATCAGACCACCCATTGGCTAGGACAACACGAGACATGCCGCCCACCCATAGGTGAACACTCCTCCTCCCTCAGCCTCCACCACAAGAGCTGACCTTTGTTAAAACAACACCTAGGGTAAAGAGACATTTGGCGTCCTTGCTTATGCTCGCAAAGTAAATGAGGGAGCAGTGTCCCCCTTTCACGGGTCAGGCCCTGGCAGAGCAGTGCCTGGCCCCTGAACACAACCAACTCTGGAACTCACCTTGTGCACCTAAATCACCGATAGCTTAGCCCCCTCACCCTGATGATGGTTTTGATGGTGTGTGTGTCAGCAGGGGGGAGACGGTGAAAGGAGGGCAATGGTGTCTTAAAATCAATGCCACTGTGTGATAATGAAGGATAAAAAACACTTTAAACTGGCAAATGAGATTGCAATGTGCATGCAGGGACATGGACAAGGCTGGAGCAAGATGACAAGGGTGCTACTGTAGGCATTACCTTAATGCACAGAGCTCTGTGTGCCCATCAGAATATTGCCGCCCTTGACCTGGGCCCAGCTCACCCAGTGGCATAGCTAGAGCTTTTGACACCCGGGTGATCCCTTAGTTTGCTGCCCAGTGCCATTAAGATTGGGGGCAGGGGAGGGTGAAAGCCAACAATGAGCGGGGGTATTTTAGACACCATTAAAGGAGAATAAAGAAAAAATATAACTTACCTGCTGCTCGTGCCTCGCTGCCTCCCCCAAAAAAGTGACGCCGGGGGTGGACCACCCCCAGCTACGCCTCTGAGCCCGCCCATGGTAAAGGCCGGCCCTGTCCACCACCTCTGTCCTCCTCATGGGTCTTCCAGTCGTCTCCACTTCTGGCAACCCAATCCAGGCATATAGCAGCCTGGACATAAGGGCAGATTCAGGTTCCTCTGCCCCAACTCAGGATGAGCACCCAGTCACTTCAGTAGCTGTTGCGAACCTTTCACTCATCTGCAGTCTTGGCACCTGTAGCGTGTCTCTAAGGAGGACCTATCCCTCATTTTCATGTTGCCTACTCTTGCCTCACCACAGAGGCAGGGGCGGCCTTAGGCATGTATAAGCTGTGCACCTGCACAGGGCCCCCAAACCCCAGGGGCCGCCGCGCCAATATACATGCTTAATATAATAATCCTCTGAGGATGGATACATATTTGCGTGGCGGCCCCTAACAGGGATTTGGCGGCCTCCGGCTCTGTTCCACCTTCCTGAACTCCGGGGGGCTCCGCCCTGCCCGAACCCCCTCTTTCGGGACCCCATACCTACGCTCCCTACCCAGGGCCGCCATGAGCATAGAGCCGCCCCTGACATAGGGCCTGCTCTGTCTCAACTTGTTCTCAGTCTCATCGGCCACGTAGTCTTGTGTATTGCTTCGGTTATGGCAGCCATCGGACGCAGCGGCTCTGTTCTGCTCTGCTCAGCTCAGTGCCTCCTCGGACACCTCTCAATGTGCAACATGCTTCTGTATCAGGTGCATGCTTGTGACCAATTCATGAAAAAAGAAGCTTCACTTAATATTAAAGAGAGATTATTTCTTCAGCGGGGGTCACTCCTTGACACAGAGGTGACCTTGTCTACTGGAATCTCCATCTCTGGTGATTTTGTTTTACTGAACACGGGTGAAATTATCCACACTGTGAGACCAACAGAAGAGGCCTAAAACAATGTACCTCATGGCTCTTTGCGGCCACTTTGGATAGCTATAAATAAAGTGTAAATAACAAATCCAAATGTCCAAAGTAAAATTGTACCATAGAATCAAATTAGCACAAATCCAAACAAATTAAATCTCCCCCAACCCATTTGATGGATTATCGTTCTGCTGGGCTAGGTGTACAATTTACAATCCTGCTTATTGTCTAATGGTTATAATGAAATGCCTGAAGCATGCTAGCTTTTTGAGAAGCCTAAAGAGTCTGGATTACATTGATTGCTCCAGGAACTGACCAACTATTACAAACAGAATTTCCACAGACTGACCAGTACACAATCAGCATTTTGCATGGGACAGTCGATGAGCATTTTAATTTGCCTCAAGTGGTTACTGCTAATAACAGTGCATAAGTGATGACACGAGTGCAAAGAGAGATGAATAAATATATACTAAATGATTTATTCTGTTTTACAAAGCACATATTCAGCACCAAATCCGTATATTGGCGCTACAAATTTTCCCAACTCGGCACTGGCGTAACAAAAAGTGAGGGGGCCTCCCTGCACGTTACTTAGGGGGCCCCCTCCGGGCTCAATCAGGAGCTCTCCCGGCCAGAGTTCAGTGCTGAGGAGGCCCCTTGGAGCTAGGCCCCCCCCCCCCCCGCACCGCGTGGGCTGCGGGGCCTGTGTTACGCCCCTGCAACTCGGTGCTCATTTAATGCATCACAAAAGGATGAAAGGCTGTGGAGATATTAGAGGCAACCCAATTAGGGGCATATTTACGAGGATCTTGAGTCGTGGCATGTGCACAATGCAAAGCTTCAGCTCATATTTATGAAGCCACGCAAAACCACTTTGTCGGGACTTTGAATGGCTTCACAAGTATGAAGTAATACAATGCACTGCAAATCGCTGTGTTGACGTACTCTGCCCAAAGTAGACATTCCATGGTCATTTTGGTTGGTGTTCCCACGCTATTCCAACGGTTTTTGATGCATTCCCAGATTTTCAAAGACTTGTAAATCTGGGAATATGTCAATATCTTACGCCTCACGAGGGGAGGCGTAACAAGAAGAAATATCTTTATTTCTACTTGTTTTTTCCTCTTTCTATGTGTGCTGCATTTTGCAGCACACATAGCAAAACAAACCGCCTCTAAGGATTGTTTTTGTGCAGGAATGTGCCTCTTCCTGCACAAAACAATAATTCCTACAACATAGGCACCCTTGGACGAAGGCGCAAGGTTACCTGCATTGGTGCTAAGGCTGCCAAAACAGTGCTAGCATAGGAGGAAAGTACAGGGATGCACCATATTGGATAACTACAGTGCATTGCTGCCCTTTCCCTGTAGCACAGGGCAGTGCAGCAAGGTAATGTGCTGTGCTGCCCTGTGCCATTCGGGTAAATATGGCCCTCAGTGCGTTATGAGCAGTAGCACTGCAGCTTGCAGGTGTAATGGGCAAACTGCACCCCAATTACAGCTGTCTTTAACTATTCAGCCAGGATGAGGGAGTCTATATTCCTTGCTTCCATTAAGGAAGTGTGTATCTTTACTATGCTACTGGCCCTGTAAGGAGTTACCACCATGATTTCATATTGAACTCCATTGTCTGTAAAAGAAGCCACTAAAGTATCTTACCAGTTGCAAGTCATTAGGAGTGGTGGACATTTGGCCATCATGGATTGGTAGCATGTTTTCTCCTACTCCATCCATTGAACATTTTTTTTACATTACTTTTGAGCCATGCAGCAGCACCATCAAGGCAAAAGTGGAAACAGCTGGTTAGTTGAGAGTGGTCTATTCTCACAGATCAAGTATGGAACCAAAACATAATTGTCAGAAAATCGTCTGACATAAATATCTTGTCCTACATACTGTTCAAGAAAAATATTGGCAGGAAGGAGTTAAAAAAAAAATTCTACACCCAGTGTGCCGACTTTTGTGTAACCGATACTTAGTTATGACAGACCATATTTCTGTAGAAAATATTCTGACACACAATCCACAGGGCTATATTGATAGTGATAGGTAACAGAACTTGCTGTTAGGCAGACAGGAGCTGTGCAAGGGCCTTGACCAGTTGACTTTCATCCTGGCAATGGCTCAAGCTGGCATTGGATCAAACATTGTTCATGTTGACCCAGGGGTTTTGCAGAAAGCAGAGCTGTCAGTTTCTCTGCTACAGGGAAACCTCCATTCTGACCTCTGAATGAGCGTGGGAATGCAAGGGGTGCGTCTATGGGCACTCATCAGTTCTGGCAGGTTTCTCTTTACTGCCTTTCTAAAAGATCCCTAAAGGTTTCGAAGAATGCACAAGGCGAACCCGCTGCTTGACGTGTTGAACACACACTTGGCGTTGCTGACTTCTCTTATCATAAGTATCTAAATTGAAAATAATGAACAGCAGATCTTTGCACAGCCTATCTGATCCTTTAGGTATTTCCTCATTCTAGGGCTCTATAACTGCGGGAGGTGAACTACAATTCTTCAGCCAACATAAGGCTATGCAATGGAGAGGGGGGGAAAGACACTCCCGTTATAAATACTTCTAATGTCAAGCAAAGCGCCCTTATTAGAGAAAATGCAGTGCACTGATGCAAAACAGTATAACACACTGCTTTATGGAATCTGTGACAGCAGGTTTGACTTGACATTTGGCATATCACACTATTTCATTTTAAATATTTTACTACTTTATCGGATGTGCCATGCAACTCCATTCTGACCCATTTGATTAATTGCCTAAGGTTCAGACTGTATGGTAAGCTTAGCCTCGCTGTCAGATTGCCTTTAAATTGCTGTAACAAGGCACTGATATAGAGTTTCCGAAAGTTCGCTGTGTTCGTACTGTCTGTGCATGGAAAACATGGATATTTAACAATTAAAAACGAACCATAATGTATTGTGCTGATATAATGTACCAGGACAAGATGGTCTCAAACCGTGCATGCAATTACAATTCTGCATTTGCACTTGCTGGGTTCTACTTCATTTATTGTTGTGTATTAGTGCTTGATTCACGAAAGTTTACAAGAATACGCTTTTTTTTCTTCCGAATTTCTACTTAAAAGACTGGTGCTTTATTTGACCTGGTGGTTGCCGGTGGGGGGCGCCGGCATGTTTTTTTGGAGCTCGAGCATATATTTTTCCGCATCAGCTATTCCTCAAGTGCAAGAGACGGAAAAACACATTGGGCCTCATTTAAGAAAAGTGACGCATCACTGCGTGAAAACAGTGATGCGTCACTTTTCATTGCGCCCTCCTTGCGACACCAATGATGCGTCAAATTTACAGTATGACGCATCATTGCACAAGGAGTTACAGATACGTCAGTATTTCTGATGTATCTGTATGGCGCATTGCTGGAGTGCATCACAAAAAGTGACGCACCGGTGGCGTAAAAGTGACGCACAGCCTCATAAATCAGGCCCATTGATCGGAAAGATGGAGAATGAAGAAGACAACACAACCGCCCCAAATAGAGCAATCAGGCCCCTGCAAGAGCGAGGAAAAGGGGCTAGAGTGTGTGGTATTGGATTCAAGACTGGCGGCCGAGTCACAACTCCATCTACTATGCTCTTGTCCGGTGCTATTAAACCTTCGGAAACCCCTTCTATGGCCAACACTGAAGCAAGAACAAATAAGGACTTGTAGATCTTCCCTTATAAAATGCTTAGGAAACTAGTCAGTTCAAGTGGCATGCAAGGCGATAACGTTTTTGAGCTTAGAGGCAAAAGAACTAGAGAAGAGTGACAGATGAATTAAACATGTCTTCTCAGAATTAACCTTGTTTACTTAAATCAAAATCCCACAGCTCACATGACCATTTCAGCAGCACCTTATTCATAAACTATGTTCGTGAATTATGGGTTTGGACAGCCTGCGACTGGCCTACCCAAATATATCAGAAGCCTGATTTCTCCTGTATGGCTGAACACCACATGTTCACACGCAATCAATGAAAATCAGTTTTAGAACATTATTTGAACGAATTTAATGCAATTTCATATTCAAATTAGTACTAATGTTCAATGCTTTTTAAGTATTTTGTGGGTTAATTGTATTGCGCCTTTATGGTTTTAAATGAAGTCGAATAAAAATATGTATTTCTTCTCCATAAAAAAAGGATGCGGAGCATAGAGGATTATGTGCATGGCCTCCGATTTCTGAGTAGAGCTTCGGGCCCGGCACACTTTCTTTCACAAATTAAGCACTGCTAAAGGCACTTTCTGTCTTCTTAATTGTACATAATGTACATTTCTAATTCATAAATACCTTTGCACAAATGCCTTGTTCCCCACCCAAAAAGTGCTTTTCCTAAAACCCAACAGATTTATGAAGTGTTTCTTGTCCATTTCCACCCTGAAAAAGAACGTACTTATGCCTTTGAAAGGTGTAAACCTCACCCTATTTTAACAGAAGGAATGAGTATTAGATAACTGTGTGACTACTTACAGACTGAGAGGGTAGATGGTTTTCTCCTAACTTTATAGGCTCACCCAATCCTAGAAATGCCTAATCTCACCTCTGGTCAAGATTTATCCAAGTAAACTATTACCATTTAACAGTGCAATCCAGTGATTGCAGTTTATAATGTAGATTTTCCTAGTATTCATGAAAGTCTTCATTTTATTAAAGACACGGAGGCGAGTATTATGCTTTCTAATCTTGCGTTTAATCGAACAGCAGCCAAGATAAGCAATGAAAACTACAGTTCCCAGAGGGCCAGAACAACTGGGCCATGGGAATGTGAAAAAAACGCGATAGTACAGTAACCAATCATGGAAGACCTATCAGATAAAGACACTAACTGACTGCGCAGCTTCCTCTTTTCGCTGTGAGCCAGTCATAAAGGTTCAGTGAATAAAGGACAAATTAACAAAATCAAGGCCAGAGCCAAAGTCCAGGAACATAAGTCTTGCATCAGAGGAATCCAAGGGAGAAGATCGAACAGGAGACCAGGAGAAGGATCCGGAAGCACTGGAAGTGGAGGACGTGGAGGCGAAGACCTCAGCAGTCGAAGAGTAGAACTCCTAAGACGAGGCCGGTGGTAAGGCTGGATTTGCTGTAGGGAGGGAGAAACAAATGTCAGTAATGTTGCGGCGGGATAATACTCGCCTCCGTGTCTTTAATAAAATTAAGACTTTCCGTCATGAATACTAGGAAAATCTACATTTTATGACAAGACCGGAGGCTCCTATTATGCTTGTTCAAAGCATATTAACAACATCAGAAGCCACAGTACGGATTGGTTTACAATAGAACATGCGAAAGATACTGTCATTGGACCAATCTGCCGATCTGAGAATGTCCTCCAATCGAGAGCCAGACCAAAAGGCTTTAGAAGCCATGGCTCCCCTGGCCGAAATGAGCCCCAAAAATGGAGACATCAATTCCGGCAAGAGACATGACCCACCGAACCCAGCGGGCGAGGGAAGGGGAAGAGACAGGGAGATGGGGTTTACGGAATGAAATAAGGAGTTGAGAATGAGAGGGCGTTCTGAGATCAGCGGTCCTTTCTTCATACACTTTTAAGCATTGTCCAACACACAGTTTGGGTTGAGAAGGGAAATAAGGATAAAACACTGAGTCCAAGTTAGTTTTAGTGCGTCTGCGTATTTGAAACATTACACCTGTAGGAGAAAATTGGCGAGCAGAAACATCTAGAGCTTTAACATCAGAAACTCTCTTAATGGAAATCAAACACAGTAACATGGTAAGTTTGGCAGACAACATTTTGAGTGAAAGAACAGAATTGTCAGGCCAATTTGTGAACAATTTAAGAACAACTGTAACGTCCCATAAAGAAGTATACTTAGCCAACGGTGGTTTCGCACATCGAACACCTTTCAAGAGACGACAAATGAGGGGATGAGCACCAACCGGTTTTCCATCAACTTGGGAGTGGTTAAGGGAAATAGCCGAACGATATAGATTTACAGTGCGATAAGCCTTACCTGCGCTTGCCTCGGAAGCGAGGAAATTAATGACAAAGTTCAGAGGGGCTGAAATGGGATTGAGGTCCCTTTCCAAACACCAGCTTGCCCAAAGAGACCAGGCGGATTTGTACTCCTTGGAGGTGCCAGGGGCCCAGGCCTGGCTGATAAAGAGCGAAGCCTCTTGTGAAATGAGGACGTGAGAAGGGGGAGGCCGGAAACTTTCCAGGCCGACAAGGTTAGAGTGTTGTCGAGAATGAGGCTGTGTTGTTCGCCCTGAGGATTGAGTTGGAGATCCCGGAAGGAGGGAAGAAGGACCAGGAAGTCCACCGCCATTTCTAAAAGAGACGGAAACCAAACCTGTGCTTGCCAAAAAGGAGCCACAAGAACCAGGGACGAAGACTGGCGGCAAATTTGGGAGAGGACCCTGTTGATCATCAGGAAGGGGGGGAAGGCATAATGCAGATGACGAGACCAATCCTGCAGGAAAGCGTCTGTCGCCAAGGCCATAGGGTCCGGACGCCAACTGTAAAACCGGGGCAATTGGGAGGTGAGCCGGGACGCGAAAAGGTCGATGGATAAAGGGCCCCAAAGATGGGAGAGGGAGAGAAAAACGGATGGACAGAGCTTCCAGTCGCTCGAATCTCGAAGGAATCTTGAGTGCCAATCGGCCACAGAATTGAGATCCCCTGGAAGATACTCCGCGGACAAGGAAAGGTGATGGGCGAGGCAGTATTCCCACAGACTTTTCGCTAAGTCTGCCAGAGGCTTGGACCTGGTGCCACCGAGATGGTTGATATAGCGGACCACAGAAACATTGTCCATGCGTAGGAGGATTGAACAGCGAATCCTGTTTTTTGAAAGGCTTTTGATCGCAAAGGAGCCTGCAAGCATCTCTAAACAGTTGATGTGCAGCTTGGACTCCTCGGCGGACCATGAGCCCCCAGTCGAGATTGGCCCACAACGGGCGCCCCAACCCGATAGGCTTGCATCGGATTCTAAGACAAGATCTGGGGCCGTGGCGAAGATAGTCCGGCCGTTCCACGCATCTAAATGGTCTATCCACCATTGGAGCTCGATGCGGGATTCGGGATCTAGGGAAACGAGATCTGAATAAGCGAGATCTTGCCTGAGGTGCTTTATCTTCAGTCGTTGGAGAGCGCGATAATGGAGAGGGCCGGGGAAGATGGCCTGAATGGAGGAGGACAGGAGACCGATGATCCTCGCCAAGGATCGGAGAGATAAGAGAGAGGACTGAAGAACGGAAACAATCTCCGCTTTGATTTTGGAAACTTTGGAAAGGGGGAGGCGAAGAGACGCCGCTGCGGAGTCCACCAGGAAACCCAAGAATTCCATGTTCTGAGATGGAATGAGGGACGACTTGTCCGTGTTGATGAGGAAGCCCAGGTCTGAAAGGAGAGATTGTGTCAGGAGTAAATCTGAAAGAAGATTCTCCTTGTCGGAATTCATGAGGAGGATGTCGTCCAAGTAAATTATCAGTCTGATGCCAAGGGATCGAAGATAAGCGACCACGGGTTTAAAGAGTTTTGTGAAGCACCATGGCGCGGAAGATAATCCAAAGGGAAGAGAAGTGAAACAGTAATTGACACCTGCCCATTGGAATTGAAGAAACTTCCATTGGGAGTGATGAATGGGAACCGTGAGGTAAGCATCCTGAAGGTCCAAACGGAGCATCCAATCGTGTGGGCGAAGGGTGTCTCGTAGGTGTAAAATCGTTTCCATTTTGAAATGGCGATAAACCACGAATTGGTTGAACCACTTCAGGTTGATGACGGCGCGGAGTTTCTTGTTTTTCTTTTGAACA
Organism: Lissotriton helveticus; assembly: GCF_964261635.1. Lineage (NCBI taxonomy): Eukaryota > Metazoa > Chordata > Amphibia > Caudata > Salamandridae > Lissotriton > Lissotriton helveticus. The sequence continues at coordinate 1,373,229,200 of NC_136069.1, read as the reverse complement.
AGAAAAATGGAGCTTAGAAAGCCGGAGGAGTCGAAGGGAAAAAATTTGAACTGCCTGTTTGTGAAGAAGAACCTCGATTTCGTTTGAAATCTGAGAGGCCATGAGAGCGGAGAAAACGAGGGGGGGGGGGAAAGGAAGTTTGAACGGGAGGAGAGAAGAATTCGAAGAGGTAGCCTTGAACGGTGTTTAAGACCCAAGGATCCGAACTGAGAGCACACCATTTTGGAAGGAAAAGTTTTAAGCGACCCCCCACAGGAGGGGAAGAAGAAAGGCTTACCTTGGTGTCTGGGGTTGTTGTGACGATAGTTTCCTTGACCTCTGCCTCTGAAGCCACGTCCACGTTGGGGATAGAATTGTGGCTTGTATTCTTGATTGGCAGTGGAAGAACTTCTGGAGCCTTGATTGTAGGGACGGCCGGAAGAGCGGCCCCTGCCTCTGCCGGCCCGTCCAAAAACCCGAGGGGCGAAAACCTTTTTGACGGTTTGCTGGGCTTTATCCAAAGAGGCGAAAGTGGATACAAATCTGCTGAGGTCACGAACCAAATTGTCCCCGAACAGGAGACCATTAGCTTTGGGACCAGGATCCATAGGTGCTAGATTGGAGAGTTTAGGGTCCAGCTTGATAAGTAGACCTTTGCGGCGCTCATGAGTAATGGCGGAATTAGCATTGCCCAGGAGACAAAAGGCGCGTTGAGCCCACATGGATATCTCTACAGCCGAGAGTTCCGAACCTTCTAAACGTGCGGCCTCCGCCAAATCAAAAATGCGGGCGAGAGGGCCCACGACATCCAGTAACTTGTCTTGACAAGTGGACCAAGCTTTGTCGACCCCTCTGCGAGGATCCTTGCCAAATTTAGAAAAGAATGTGAGAAGAGGTTGGTCAATGGAAGGAACTAAGGTGATTTTATCGGGAAGGGCAGGTTTGGGACACTCCGATTTGAGCCTGGATCTCACTGAGGTCTCCAGGGGAAGACGAAGTCTGGCCGTAATGTATTCTCCGACATGATGGGAAGGGAACCATTCCATAGAATTCGGATGACGGATGGTAGAGGGATCAAACATGGGAAAACCCTCAGAGTCGAAGACTGGTTCAAAAGAAAACAAATCCAATTTAGTAGATTTAGAAGGAGGAGAGGAACGATCAACTGCGTCAAATAAATCCAATAATTTATCAGCGTCATCCATAGCATCGCCATCATCATCATCATCGTCAGTGTCCATTATGGTGGAAATGACCAGTTTTCTCTTAGGAGACTCTGCATGTTTATCTTTTTGCTTTCGTTTGCCCTCGGAACCAACAAACCCCTCCTTGGAAGGAGGCCTGGGAGGCACAAAGTCCTCAGTCAAAAGCGAGGAAGACTCGCCAACCAATGATGCAGTTTTTGAGGCACGAGCCTTAGCAGAGTGGTCCACCTTTTTCTTTCTGCTTTCCCCCGCAGAATGGGCCAGTAATTTGGACATGACACTCAACATAGAGTTTTCCATATTTTTGACATGCGTTTCATGGACACTTCAACTGCTGACTCAACAGAGTTATTAATAAATGTATTCAAATGTTTTTTAAAATTAATAGAGTCCTCAACAGGGACTTCCTCTGAGGAACTGTCCTGTTCCATGTCGAGCGGGGCACAAAAAACGAGCAAAACAGAAAAAAGATACTTGGAGAGTCAGGCGAGGGTTAATTGAGCCAGCAGGGGCATGACAGTAGGCGGGCCGAGCAGCGAGCGTCAGCCGGAGCCCAGAACTGAAGGAGGAGGCGCGCCAGCAACGCTGAGGAGCCGGTGACGGTGAAAGCCTCTGGGAAGGTAAGAGGCGAAAGGAAAGGCGCGCGAAGAAGCGCGAAGGAAGGGGAAGTCAGCGCTGAGCAGCGCGAGCGAGGAAGCGACCAAGGGAGCCCCAGGGGGAGGGGGGGGGTACCTAAACAAAAGCAAGTAAACACGCCGGAAGCGTGGAACAGAGGCGCGAAGACGCGCTGTAAGCAAAGTACGCAAAGGAGAAAACAGCACAAGTAAAATTCACAATATATATAACTATCACTTCAAGAAATAACTGAGAGCAGTAATAAAGGCACTTATCTGACTGCGAGCAGCAAGAAAAGAGGAAGCTGCGCAGTCAGTTAGTGTCTTTATCTGATAGGTCTTCCATGATTGGTTACTGTACTATCGCGTTTTTTTCACATTCCCATGGCCCAGTTGTTCTGGCCCTCTGGGAACTGTAGTTTTCATTGCTTATCTTGGCTGCTGTTCGATTAAACCCAAGATTAGAAAGCATAATAGGAGCCTCCGGTCTTGTCATAAAATTTGAATTTACACAAGTATATGGCTTCATGAGTAGGGCACAATGTGCATTCCAGGACACACTGTATGGGAGATCAAATGTTATTTTGCTACCAAACACCTAATCAACACTCCAAAGTTCTCGATTCCCATGACGTCCATGCAATAGTTTATTGTACTGATCTTCCTGCTAAAGTTGGGCTCATTGCATTGTGTGTATGTTATTGATTTTTGGGACTTTTGGACATATAGCTTCAGATCCTTGAACTTGATCCCCAATCTCTGCTGTATTGCCAGGGCATATTATTTTATCTGCTATGATGACATCTTTTAAAACAATGTGTTATTATGATAATAGTGCGACTTTCTTTCATATATATGCAACAATTTCTTATTTAAGTATAGCATTGATTTCTATCTATAACAATGAATAATGCAGCACAAATATTATGCTATTATTTTCGCCACATGTAATTATAACAAGGACACCTTCTCAAAAACCTCATGAAAGAAGGCTACGCATAGCACACCTTGCTCTGTCTCAGACTGGCACGGTCGTTCGTGGCATTAAGCCTTGGTATTCCACTTATTTATTTTAAGTTTAAAGAGAAAGTTTATTCATATAAAAATAGTACAGCAATGAAAATATTTATAAATACATCATTAAAAAAAACATAAGGGGTAAAGGAAAGGGAGGTTTGTGCATGTGTTGACTAAGAATACAGAGAGATCTGATTATAAATAACTAATACACAGTATAGTACGAGTTTAAAGCAATATATAATAAACAGGAAAGATAATGCAAACAGAACCAGAAGTCAGGGAGGCTTAAATACATCTTGAGCAATAGGTAGGGGCGCAGAAGATCTTTTGGCAGAGTCCACTAAATCTGTGCCATCTGTAACCAAAGTTCTTGCCATTTAAAACAAGACATACAGGTTGCATGTATACAGTATTTAATCTATGATTGTAACATACTGCGTACCACAATGCTTAAAACAACAATTGCTTTGAGTCCTTTGAATGCTTACTAATTTGCTGAAAAACAATTGTTAATAAGAGATCTAGGCCCCGATGTAGGTAAAACGCATTTACCGATTTTAAAATACCGATCCGTACCGAATCGGTATTTCAAAATCGGAAAATGATATGTAGAAAAAATTAATCGGAAAAATACCGAATCGGTAGCAATCGGTTTAGTGAGTCGATACGTACCGATTCGCCAAGTACCGAATCGGTATAGGCCGGATCGGACACGTCCGATTCGGTAAATAAAAATGCGGATCCTACCGATTCGGTAAACGCCGAATCGGAAATAGAAATACGCCCCATGGGCCGAAAGGCCAATAGGAACGCATAATACATACCGATTCGGTATTTACCGAACAAATTCGGTATATTCCGAATCGGAAAATACCGGTTCGGAGAATGCCGATTCGTCGAGCAGGTTAACTGACACTGAAGACATCAGCCAATGAGCAGGAAGCACCCTCCCGCACAGGGAGTGGCAACCCAGGCAGGTGCAACTCATCAGAACTTTCTGGAAAGCTGCCTGAGCTGAGCAAACACAGTGAGCAGCAGTGTTAGCAGGATCCCTGTGAGACATGGCAACCAGCACTGAGAGCCAGGAGGCAGAGCGCAAGAGGAAGACAAAATTTAGCACCATGGAGCTGCAAACCTTGGTGGAGGAGGTGGTGAGGGTGCACAGGCAGCTTTATGGAAGGCTGTCCCTCACTGTTCCGGAGAGCACCAAGAGGAAGCTCTGGATAGACATCGGGGAAAAAGTCAACGCTGTTGGTGTCACCCACAGGAGCCTAGACGACCTCAAGAAGAGGTTTTACGATATCCGTGGCGTGACAAAGCGAAAACTGGCTGACCTGCACAAGCAGGCTGGACTTACTGGAGGAGGCACAAACCGGGCGCCACCCCTCACTCAGCTGGAGGAACTAGTGGCGACCACTATTGAGAGGGCGAGTGTCGTGGGAATTGGGGACCTGGATAGCTCATCCCGAGCTACAGCTACAGGTAAGAAGCATGCGCAACTTGACACACCATACCAGACACCTCCCCTATAGACCCAATGCACAGCCAAACCCCAGGCCAGTACTGCTAGCAACAGACATGAGCAATGCATCTTGCTAAATGTAGTCAGCAAAAGTACCCAATAATGCCACTGCAGAAGCTTAAGAAAAATAACTGTAATACTGCACCAACGTTTTTGTAATGAGATGTGCAATGCTTTAATAGTAGTGACTGGAACACATTAGCACTCAGTTGACAAATGCTTCTTTATACCTAGGGGCACCATCAGGCGGGGGAGCAGCACTTTGGAGAGCCTCATAATGTTAGTAACGCACTGTTATTCCTCAGGCAGATAAAGTGCCGTGGATTACAGCGCAGGACACCCTAGGGGCTCCGCTAAAGATCTTCAAGAGAAGCCCGAAAGGTATGTTGGAATTAAGTGTGAGTGAAGCCGATTTGAGTAGAGCTTAGACACAAGTTACATCAGGTCCTTACTCACCTACAGGCCCCATTAACTCAAGCCTGAAAGAAAGAAAAATAAATAAAATACCTGCGGATCGGCGGCTGCCAACCCAAAGGTAATTATTTAGACATTTGTACACACAGCTATGAAGCAGATAGGTCAAGAATACAAAAAAAGTAAGACCGCTTTGTTTTTATATACTTACAGAAATACCCAAGAGATCAAGCCCTGATGAGAACTCGTAATTGAATATACTGAGTTCGAAACACGTCGACGAAGGATAGCGATTAGTTGCTTAACTGGACCACTTAATTTTTTTCTTAGGTCCATTGTTGTGTAAAAAAATTGTTCATATTTGGTTTGCAATCAAATTGTCTTGTGAGTCGCAAGCTTCACTCTTGATTCTTCTGTTCTAGAAATAGTAGTCTGTATATTTTGCAAAGGAAATGTCGTATTGTATTGTTTAAATGTATTGTATATTTGTATATATGACTGGAAATTGCTAATTGTGTAGAAAACGTTAAGTTTTCCCTTTTTCATGACATACTCATACTTTTGAAAAAATAATAAAATAAGGAAATAAAAGGGCACGAATAATATATGCCCCAATTACCCAGGAGTTTCATGTGGTAAGTTTTGTCCTATAAATAGTAGGTTTAAAACAACTTGTAGTTGGTAAAAAAGTTTTTTTTTCCCCAGCACCAGCTCCAGCACCAACAGCCAGTGCGGTGGCGGTGGCAAGCACCAGTGTGGCAGCACAGGAGGAGGACAACACCAGTGCCCTGGGCAATGAGGAGGACTCTGGACATTCCCTCACACATCCACACTCCCCCCGACTGTCACTGTCTCAGTCGCCCACATTGGAATTCTCCCCGGAGATCACACCACCACACAGCCACCCTGCACCTGCAACATCCCCTGCCAGGAGGAGAATTGTAGCTCCATTAATCATCATGGAGGGAGCGGTGGGTGAGGCTCCTGCACAAGACCCAGTGACACCAGCGTCACCCCAGCACACACAGCAGGGCAGCAGGATTCCACGGAGGCCACGTGCAACCAGCAGTCCAATACATGCACAGGGAGGCAGCGTCTTTGCAGGGCTGGAGAGCAGTATGGTGAAGATTCAGCGAATGCAGGCAAAATCCATCCTGGCCTGCCATCGCCAGTTGCGCCAGCACAACCTGCAGATGGGGGAAATGGCACAGGGCTTCAAGACTTTTGTAGACAGCAACAAGGAGATTGCAACATCTATTGGCCGAATGACCACTGCCATCACCCAGCTCTGCAACAGGATGGATGACCATGAGCAATGTCGTCGCAGGGATGCACGTATACAGAACAGGTCACTCAACCGCCTTGCAGCTGCGACCGCCCAGCTATGCCAACGTGGGGCAAACATGGAGGCCAGCCTCACACAGAACATGTCAGAGGTCACTAGGGGCATGGGCCGTATTACCACCGCCAGGGAGACACTACTGATCTCCAACACTGTTGTGAATCCCGTCCTGGGCGAGGCTGGGGATAGCAGCAGCCGCAGCAGCCCGGCCAGCACAGTGTCAGAGCCGCGCCGGAGCAGCAGGCGCTCAGCTGAGGCTGCTGGGCATACTGAAGGGGGTGAGGCTCATCCTAGTGGGGCTGCTAAGCGCAGCAAAAAATAAGACTGGCAGTGAGGGTGAGGCAACCCGGACAATGGAGAGTTCACCACTTCTTCTTTACCTTTTCTTTTGTTGCACATCAGTGCAGTAACGTTGATGCAACATTATTAAATTTCATTTCTTAAAACATACATTGACCTGTTTGTGCATCTGCACTCACTCAGAAATAGTTGTCTGTTATCTCCTGACGCCTGTATCTGCCGTCAGTTGGTGCAGGGAGTCCAGCAGGTTGTGGTAGTGGCACAGCATTGTCATCATCAGGGTCCTCGTAGTCGGATAACTCAACCTCAGTGCCTTTCCTGACTGCAAGGTTGTGCAACATTGCACAGACAGCAATAATCTTGCAGCAGGTGATGGGGGTATATTGCCTTGCACCTCCGCTCTTGTGCAGACATCTGAACCTGCTCTTCCAGATGCCAAAGGTCCTTTCCACTACATTCCTCGTGCTTTTGTGGGCACGGTTGTACCTCCTTTGGCTGGGTGTTGAGGGGTTGAGGTAGGGGGTGAGAATGAATGAGCGTAGGGCATATGCACTGTCGCCTACAAGGAAAAGGGGTAACATTACTCACATGCATACATGTACTTCACACTGCAATTTTGGTTATGGGGGTCTGACACTGTGTCTTACCTAGGAGGTATCCTTCACCAAAATCCCCTGCCATCAGCCGTGCATAAATTCCGCTACTCTGGAAGATATAGGAGTCGTGGGTACTCCCCGGAAACTTTGCAACCAGGTCAGTGATGACACACTTAGCATTGCATATCACCTGCACATTTATGGTGTGCCGTGACTTCCGATTGCGGTATATGTATTCCGTGTCAGCAGGGGGGCAAATCGGAATGTGTGTGCCATCTATGCAGCCAATGACGTGGGGGAATCTTGCCATCTGATAGAATTCAGCTTTTGTCTGTGCCAGTTCTGCATGGGTGGAAGGGAAGGAAATGTAGTGGTCCATCCTCTGAATCATGGCATCAAGGAACTTGTGGAAGAACCTTGACAGGCTGCTCTGGGTCACCCCTCCTGCCACAGCAACTACACTTTGATAGCTGCCAGACGCCAGCAGGTGTAGGCAGCATAGCACCTGCACCTGCACAGGGATTGCGTGTGCCCTTGGGGTGGGGTAGTGCAACAGGGGTTGGAGGTCCCTAATGAGGTCTCTGATGGTCTCTGCCTCCAGCCTGTACCTCTGTAGGATCTCTGGATCTGTCAGCATGCACAGGGTGATACGCTGTCTATACACCTGCTCCTGTCTCAGCCATTCCCTCTCTCCTTCCTGCTGTAGCCGTAGCCGTCTTGCTATGACATAGAAAGCTGCCATGTTGCAAGTAGAACTGCATTTTGGGTCCTTTTTTATAGGTTGCACCTGGTTACCACCTGATTCCAATCCATGGTAATTTCCGACTCAGAAATATCGAATTTGAAGCAAATTCGGTATTTCAGTGCTTACCTACATCTCATTCTTCAGCTTTTCACATCGAATCGGATTATCACCGATTCGGTATTCATACCGAATCGGCGATTTTACCGAATCGGAAATTCACCGAGTCGGTAGAATCCCGAATCGGAAAAAAGTAGGAATCGGAAAATTCTCCGATTAGGTATTCTACCGAATCGGAGATTTTTCCGATTCCTACTTTTTTCCGATTCGGGATTCTACCGACTCGGTGAATTTCCGATTCGGTAAAATCACCGATTTCGCCGGATTTCGGCCACCTACATCCCGTTGTCTCTATTCCGATCGGTAACGGCCGAAAATACCGATTTTCGGCCGTTACCGACCGACCTACATCGGGCCCCTACTATTTTAACATTAAATGAAGTGTTAGTCCAAACATTAGAAGTACCTCCTAAGAAAACATCAGCAATAGAATAAGGAATGCTTTAACAAAATATAAAATTGTTTTGGACCCAAACTTGAAGCCAGAAGTTGAAAACACAGGGACAAGTAAATATCAAATGTTCCAGGGTAACTTGGTGTGCAGAGCATGTCCAACAAATGTCTGGTGTGTTGAGGTTGATATTGCGTAGGAAAAAGGTGTTATAAATCTTGTATTTGCTGCTGAAGACGATTTCCTAATTCTGATCCACCTCTAATGCCAGGTAGAAATAGCTAAAGTGATATGGAGATCAGTTTCCCAAGCAAGTTCTGCATTTGATTCAGTCCGAACTTTAGAGGTGCATTGAAGTATTGAATAAATAGAAAAAACTTTTAGGCTTGTATGTAAGTGCTTAGTCAGGTTAATGGATGGTGATGTATTAGTAAGAGAAAGGGTCTGGAAGTGAGTGTATGATTGAGAAATCATATCTTGTAGGGTCATGAATTCTTGACGAGAAGTGGATAGTACGCCACATAATGTTAGAGCTTGTGAAAAATATATAAAAGTGTCATTGTTTTACAATTGTTTGACCCAAATTAGCCCCTTTGATCTCCAAATAGGGCAGTAAATGGACCTGTTATTTCTTTGCATGAAATGATTAGGCCAAATGGTAGAGTCCAAAAAGCTATTCAGGTCTGTAGGGGAGTATGAAGTGACAGAACCCAAAAATGTACAGGTGTGTCTAAAAAGTGGGGTAAGTAGTTTTAGAGGTTTTTGCATAAAAGTTATATGTTCATGAAATGAGAAAGGTGATAGAAACCTGCATTCCAAATATACCCAGAGTGGGATAATAGAGAATAAAGATGTAATCTAACGTATAGATTGTTTTAATTTACAGGCTTTGTGATAGTTAGCAAAATCCAGGAAAGTCTCTCCTTCCTTAGGATGATTCAGTTTAAGTAATGACATGCAGGGCTTTTTATTGTTCCATAAAAAGTGGACTAGAATTAAACAGATTTTCTTATACGATTTGAATTGAATATTTAATGGGATGCTGAATATAGTGAAGAGAATAATAGGGACTAACATCATTTTAATGGTATCTAACTGGCCCCAAAAGATAAAGATAAGGGATGCCACCTATTTGTTAATGATGTAATCCTATGAATCCAAACATCTAATTTAATAGAAATAGAAGAATTAAGTGACTGAATGAATTGAAGATCAAGGTACTTCATTTGATTAGGTTGACATTTAATATGTGAGGAAAAAAAGTTGTGTTTAAATGTTAATTTGTTTGAGGGTAAGATTTCACATTTATCATTAGTTCATATATATCCAGAAACTAAAGCATAAGATTCAACCTCAGACGAAAAAGCTGGAAGTGAGGAATCAATATGAATATTAAGATATCATCAGCATATGCATCTAGTTTAATATGTTGAGTATTGTACGAGAAACCGTGAATACATTTGTCTAATTCTAGATACAATGGTTCTGGAGATAGATTGAAGAGAAATGGAGAGAGAGGACAACCTTGTCATACTCCTCGCCCAAGGTAAAATAAGTGGAGGTTAAGCCATTAGCACAAATTGCAGCTTGGTGAGATGAGTATAGGTGGGATATCAAGTAAATGATTTTAGGACCAAAGACGAACCAATGAAGGGTATGAAATTGAAAAGACCAGTTAACACGGTCAAAAGTCTTTTCAGCATCTAAAGCAATGGCTGCTAAGGGTTCAGGTAGACCAGCAGACTTTAAAATAATATAAAAAAACAAGCGGGTGTTATCTGAGCGATATCTTCATTTCACAAAACCTGATTGTTCCTTTCCTAAGGGATTAGGAAGGAAGGATTCTAGTCTAGAATTTAGAGCTTTAGCAAAACTTTTATAATCTAAGTTGACCAAAGAGATAGGCCTGTCATTTTTACAATAGTGCAGATGAGTGCTTCAAGAAAGGATCCAGAGGAAGTAGATGAAACAGAGAATGAGTGGATTAAAGTAACTAGTTTAGGTAAACTAATTTTATAAAAGTGAATATAAAATTCAGCTGTAAAGCCATCAGGGCCTGGAGATATATTCTTTTTAAGGGGTAGCATAGCTAGGTGTAATTCTGTAGAAGATATATTGTTCTCTAAAGATGTAAAATCGGTTTGAGAGAGGTCTGATTTTTAGATAGATGAGAGATATTGTAGGATATCCAGCTCTGATGGAGTATGCTCAGATGTGTAGAAGCTGGTGTAAAAATTACAAAATTGCTCTGTAATGTCTAAATCTCTGGAATGATCCTGGTCTTTTTCATCTATGCTCAATTCAATAACTAACTTGTTGTGTTTAATCTTCAGGTAATTTTCTGATAATTTGCCAGATTTGTTTTGACTGCTGAAATATTCAGCACTGATTTTTAGGAGATAAAATGAGACAGAATCTGTATACATCTTATTAAAATGTAGCTTAGCTTTCATAAGTTGTAGTAAGGAATGCATTGTGAATGAAGTTTGGTAAGTATGTTCAAGACGTTTGATATCTTGGAGTGATTTTGTAAATTGGGCCTCAGATCCTTTCCTTTTCTTGGAAACATTATTAATGATAAAATCACGTTCTGAGGCTTTTAAAAGCATCCTAAATTATAAGAAAGTTAATGTTATCGGAAAGAGTAAAAGGAAAATATTTGTGAAAAATGGAGGAAAATAAAGAAGTAAAATTAGGATCCAATAGCAAAGAATGTTTAAATCTCCACCTCTTTGAGGGAAACATGTTTAGGTAATAGGTCCAATGGGATTGAAACTGTGGCATGATCAGAAATTAGGATAGAACCAAGTCTACAGCATGCAGAGACTTGAGTTATGTGAAGTGAAATACAAATATAATCTGTTCTAGATTGTGTGTGCTGAACTGGAGAAAAATATGTGTACTCCCTCAGGGAAGGGTTTCATAGTCAACAAGGATCAGTCAGGTGACATTGGTGAATAGCATGTACAAACGCTTTTTTGCAATTTGGTTGGAATATAGTGGAAAAATGAATGCCTGTCAAGAAAGGGATCGATGAAATGACTGCGGTCACCTGCTAGTATAAAATGTGTGTGTTGCAGGAGTTTCTGAGTGATGTTGAACCAAAACTGGCAATCAGGAGCATCAGAACCATATATGTTAAACACAACAATTAAAACGTTTTGAATCGATATTTTAAGCATTGACCATCTCCCTTCTGGATCCATTTGCTGTGAAAGCATTTGGACTTTTAAAGATTTATGGCATAAAATCATAACACCATTCTTTTTACCATTGCCAGGTGAGAGAAAGACACCACCCACCCAACTTTTATGCAATTTTGCTCATTTGTGCTCTTTTAGATGAGAGGTTCTTGCAAACAAGCATTGTGTGCATTAAGGTTGACAAGTACTTTAAAACTCTTTGGCGTTCAATGGAAGAATTTAAACCACTGGCATTCTGGTAAATCACTGTTAAAGTTACTAAAGATATACAATACTTTTGATGCAATCAGACCAATTTTTAAGAGGAATATAAAATGTCATACAAGATTTAACAAGATTAATCAAGTAGCAATGAAAAAGCAATGTAACGTAATATTAAAATTGTGCAATGAAGGAAAGAAATGAGGATGAAAAAGAGAAAGTGTAAAGAGAAAGGTAAAATAAATACAAAAGGGTAAGATGAAACAAAAAGAATATATGAAAGAAGTGAGATAACAATAAAAATAATCATACCTACGAACATCGCTGATGAAGACAGGGGTGACCACATGAGAAGATGGGACATCTAAACTCCACGGGGAAGTGAGACACATGAAGGTCAATGAAGGGCAATGTGACACATGACGGGAGACAAGATAATGGAACAACATAAGAATGGTTCAGCAAGAAAAGCTATAGCTAGTTAGAACACAAGAAGTAATAAATAAAATCTAAAGAACACTTTCCAATAATATTTCAGAAAATTGAATGGAAGGCAAACAGTAACAACATATCAACCCAGCAAATGTATTGGTGTCTAAAGCTAAACAATATAAAAGCTGAGAACAAAATGTCCAGAGCAAAATACTATTTTGACGCATGAGCTGATATAGTGAAATCCATATTCTCAGACATGTTGATTGCAAGAAAGTCCATCAGATGAGATGGATTCTCGTATGTTGTCATTTTTTTTATTGTATGTGACTTTGAAGAGACAAGTATCTCTCTTCGCACTCCCAGTTGCCATTTTTGTTTCCAGCAAGAACGAAAAATTAATTAGACTTTAAAATTCACAAAAAAACTCCCAAAAACAGATCTATTCAGTTAGAAGAATTTCTGCATTTTTTATAATATCTGTTATTTTGTACCAGACATGAAGTTGAGTTGGATTTTTCACTTTGCTAACATCTGCTAACTCTTGCCATTTTTTTAAATCTGGTTGGGTCACCATTTACTAGAATTACAGGTTCTTCTTACAAATTACCCTATACCCCTATAGTTTCAATATTTTCCTTAACATCTAATGGCAAGTATACAACTCTACCTTTCAGACCTTTCTGGTACAAAGTTGGAGGTAATTTCCCAGTCTTTGGCTCCAGGCAAACTATAACTTGAAATGGATCTATAGACCCTATTATTATGGATTCATAAACAATCATATCTTTAAGTATTTCTAGAACAGGTACTATTTATTAGTTGTTATGTACTGCTCTAGCAGGCATTTTGTTTTCCCCTAACTTATTATAGTGGTACTTACATATAACTTGTTGGGTGGACAAGCCAAATCGTCCCTCTACAAATAAATTAACAGTAAATTCTCCCCACTTATCATTATTCTCCTTTTTAATTTTAATGTACAAATCAACATTACGAGTTTGATTTTTGTAGTGAGTGCGTCAACAATATATACAAACACAGTTTGGGTGTGTTGAAGAAACTGTGTTAAACTTACAAAGTTAGAAGCACTTATACATCTATTCTGCTCCACAACTCCTGTTGTTACCAACTCTTCATTTTCCAGACACTCCTCTTCTGGTCCCAAAAAAACGAAATTCAAAATAATCACAAACCTTTGCTACTTCTACTACACTGCTAATGCAAACGAGCTATATTTATTTCTCCTAAACATAGAGCAGGAGTTTTTACATAATAAAGTCTTCTAACAAAAGTTCTCATTATTGAATGGTGTACCCCTAACATTCTAAAATGATGAAAACAACTTTCGCACATTTTCGTGACAGACAAGCTAGAGAGTGTTCTTTGAAATTGGTATGCTTTCTTACTGTGCAAGGATCTAATCCTTGCAAAGTACTTATGTTCTATTTTAAACTTCTGGAAGCAAACATAAGGAGGACATTTCTCAATATATCAATGGATTATTGACAAACACTACAGCAATCTCTTCCCCAATAATTCTAGATAACATTACATCGTTAGGTACAGTAATTCCATTTTTCATCTCATAAAATAGTCCCAATTCATCAAATGCATACACTAATGTGTTGTTTTGGAGATAGCCTTCTTCATTTTAAAAAGGATCAGTACTTGAAGTGTATCCATTCACCACGAAAAACTTTGCAAAAGTTACTTTTATTAACAAGTCTTTTCTTTTAGCTCAGTCTTCTCATAGATACTATTTTGTCCAGTGTCCGTCCAACATCATAATCAGCCCCTATATGTGTTCACTTTTAAGTATGTAGCACCCATCCTATTAACTACCAACAGCCTACGTTATTGCTCAGTTATATGTATGGAAGAGTAAGAGGTTGCTCATACAGTTACTCTCACACACACTTACTCAGACATAGAGTTACTCACACACCTCTAACTCACCCATACATCTCCATACACAGACATTAACTTAACCTCTTCCATGCGCATGACGAGCTGAGCTCGTCATGAGTTGCGCCGCTCGCATGCTCATGACGAGCTCAGCTCGTCATGTAACGCGGCTTTTCGCAAAAAGCCGCACATCGCGAAAATAGCGGACGCACGCATGCAGCTTAAGGAACATATCCTATTTACCATCTACAGCCTACCTCAGGGGACAGTCATATGTTGTAGTAGAGTAGCTTAAAACTGGAGCAGGACTTCATATGTTAGACTTCAATGTCTCTGTTTTTTCACATATATGTCAATAACTGTGTGAGTCCTTATCATGAAGTCATATTCTATGAGTATGTAAGTGTGTTCATAAATGGCACTCTATCTTTGTGATATCTATGATTCTCTAAATGTGTCTGTAAAACATTGGGCTATTTAAGCATGTAAAACTGCCTTTTTTAGCACAGCATACATATACGATGTACCTATATGTGTGAATGAATCTTTGCATGGTTCTTTAACTACCTCACTGGGATTTACAGTGTTTGTCTGCTCTTTACTTAGATATGTCAGATTTAAGTCTGGATGAGGGCTGGATGTTATTACGTTTACATAAGTTTCTGTGAGTGCATATAGCTCTTTGAAACATCAAACTACATATTTTACTTTTTAAGAAAATTGTTTCCTGTGCTATAGCGTAACTACAATCTACCCTAGTTTTGACTCATATCTGGTACAAGAACAGTTTACACCTTGTCTAGCAGTTTTAAGCGACAAGACAGCTCTACCAATAAAACAACATGTCCAACCTCAACTATACCAGGTCTGAAACATAATACAAAGTCTACTTGTCCGCACAGTAAACTTGAAAGTGTCTGTTTTTTAGCAGATACCTGAATTAGTTTTTCAGTTTCTATCTTAGGCTGTGATTCCATATGTATGTAAATCTTTTACTAAATCACTAGCTCTCTTTATGTGATATGTGATTGTGTGAATATGTCTATAAGGGTCTGCATACATTTTTTCCTGGGAGTACTCGTGAATATTGGGATATTTAAGTGTGTAAGAAAAATCCTTTATCACAAGAAGATACATATTTATTTATTTATTTATGGAAGAGTTTTATAAAGCGTTAGCAAGACACGAACGTATCAGAGCGCTTAACAGCAAGGGTTAAAACACACAGATTAGCAATAGTACACACATTGATTCATGGCGCTATTGACGGTCTCTGCACACTGAACAGCATTACAGGAAGGGAAGACACATTGAATCAGTAAAAAGCATATTGACTGGAGCCGAGCGTCCGAAGGGGAGTGGGGAACGAGGAAGGGGGAAGGAGGAGATGAGGTAGAAGTCTTAGTGAGGCAGTGTCTCTGTCCTGCACTATCAAGGCTTAAGCGATTCAGCAGCGGATATCCATTTGGGAGAGAATGGCCGAGGAAGAGCTCTTTGAGTTGCCTTTTGAATTGAGAAAAGGAGGGAGTAGTCCTGATATGGACTGGGAGGAGTTCCAGGTTTTGGGGGCATTTCCGGAGAAGGATCGAAAAGCGTTTTTTTGTTTTTGGCAGGATGAGGAGTAGAGTGTTGGAACTTCTGAGGCTTCATGTCTGACCTGCCTTCTTGAGTTTGGCGGCCGGGTAGGCGGGTTTCCCTCTGTCTAGGGCCTTGTGGGTAAGGCAAGCTGTTCTGAAATTGGAACGCATTTCAATTGAATGCCATTTTAGCTCTCTGAGTGTGGGCAAGATATGTTCAAACTTCTTTATTCCGGTGACCATTCTGGCTGCTGCTTTCATAGTTGATCTGAGGGGGGCTACATGGGATTTAGCTGTACCTGTGAGGGAGGCATTCCCGTAGTCTAGTCTGGACACCACCAGGGATTGAGTAGCTTGTTTAAGGTCGTTATGCGAGATGAAGGGTTTTATTTTGTTGAGCAGCTTCAGGTTAAGGAAGGCACTCTTAACGGTGTTCTTGATGTGTTTGGTCATGTCAAGTTTGGGGTCCAGTGTGATTCCAAGCAATTTTGCGGAATCTGCCAGGGTGAGATTGCCATTTAGAGCATCATTTGCTTTTACCCATTCTGCGATTGAGCGGTTCTCTTCTTTATTGGATATGAGGAGGATATAAAGTTTTGTCTTTGTTGAGTTTCAGGTGATTTAGTGAAAGTAAGTGTTGGACTTCTCTTAAAGTGTTGTTGAGACTATGAATGTCATCAATGGAGGAGGTTTCAAGGTAGATCTGGGTGTCGTCTGCATAGATGTGGAAGGGGATGTTTGAATTTTCGAGTATGGTGGTGAGGGGTTCCATGTAGATGTTGAACAGTTTGGGTGACAGAACTGATCCTTGGGGGATGCCTCTGCTGACGGGCTGAAGGGCTGATGATAAGTTTCTAATCTTTATTCTTTGGGAGCGAGTCTGGAGACAGGAGGTGAACCACTTTAGGGCCACCTCTTCTGCCCCTACCCTATCTTGAAGTACCTTGATGAGTAGGTTGTGGTCCACTGTGTCGAAGGCATCTGGCAAGTCCAGGAGTATGAGTAGGGAGCATTGGCCAGCATCGAGTGATTTGTTTAAATCATCGATGACATTGAGGTTCGCTGTCTCTCTGCTGCAGCCTTTTCTGAAACCTGATTGGTGGATGCCTAAGAGGTTGGTGCTGTCTGCGTGTTGAGTCAGTTGGATGAGAACACATCTTTCCAGGATTAGAGCTAGGAGAGGAAGATTGGAGACGGGTCTAAAGGTATTCAGGTTTTTTAAGTAGTGCCATATCTTGGCCAACTTTGAGGCAATCCGGCATGACTCCAGTTGTAAGGGATCTGTTAATGATCTTGGTCCAGAGCGGGGCTGGGGAGGGATTAAGATTTTTGGCCAGCTGTGCCGGTATAGGATCCGAGGTGTGAGAGGAGGGTTTGGAGGTGGAGCTCATTTTGGCTATCCCTGCTTTGGAGATGGGGTTAAATACTATCCAGTGATTTGGTGGGAGCTTGTGTGTGGTTGCTACTGTCCCTAGGGATGCACTCCTGTGAGGGGGACTGTGGTTGACATCTAGGGAGAGCTCAATAATTGTGATTTTGTCATTGAAGAAGTTGGCAAAGTTCTCACACAGGTCTTTGGAGGCCAGAACTGAGGATGCTGAGGGTTTGGAAGTTTGTTGGCGAATGTGCTTGAAGAGTTCCTTAGGCCTATTTTTTGTGTTGTCTAAAGCATTGGAAAAGAAAGAAGTCTTTTCATTCTTCTTCTTTTTAAAACATTTTATTGACATTTTGTAAAAAAAGACAATCGATACATCAGTGGAATACTCAGTAGTGTCAGTCAGTCACCTCTTTATTTCGATTAATTAAAATCATAAAAGAAGCAACAATACATACGTACATTGTACATAAAATAGATAAAATATATACAAATAAATAAATATGCATTCATTTACAGACATTCATGTATATACAGTACTTATAATTCATGGTTAGTACAAAACAATTAATCAGCAAATGTCTCCTCCTGGCATAATAACCACTGTGTGAGATACAATATAAAAATCTCTGAAAACATCTTTCGAAATATGTAATTAAAGGACAGAAATGCCACCCTCTCAGCCTGCTGCTCTTAATTCAAGCATATACTTCTTTTATTCTTCACTCTAGCTGCGGCCACCAAAAAACTTGCAATGCTGAACATAACCTCACCTGCAGAAACCCTGCTTCTCGTAATATTGGATGTAGGAATTTTTTACGTGCCTCTGAAAAATTTTCACAAAACATAATTAGGTGGAGGGTGTCTTGTATCGAGAAGTTATCGCATGTACATGGTGAGGACTCAGCTGGTTTGCCCCAATACTGGAAATCTCCTAAAATAAAGTGAATTAGATTGAATCTAAATCGTATCAGCAGAAAGCGATGGAACGGCTTAGTAACTATCTTCAAGTAAGGTTTGATGGATGGTGAAGTCTGTAAGGCATAAATGCTTCTTACTCCTGATTTTTTGAGCTCCACCTCCTCCCTATCTGTCTCCAACATGATCCGGAAATTGTGTTTAATCCATGCCAAATCCTCTTTCTTAATTCCCTCTGGGGCTGTGTACAATTCAGGGCGTCCCAGTCTGGCACACGCCGCTCTAACGTATGCCAGCCATGGGATTCTATCTGCCTTATCGAGGGCCAAGCAGTCTTTTAGGATAAGGTGATTAAGCGTGATATCCTCATTGAGCCACGTCTTTGCCCAACAGATCAGTGGAGCTGCTTTTAGATAGTCTGTGATGTAACCCACACCTAATTCACAGTGTACAGCCAGAGTCGATGTCGACTGAGGTACCGCCAGCAGGGATCTAAGGAACATGTTTTCTGCTAATTGTATTTTACCCACAGGCCCGTATCCCCATATCGATGCCCCATAGGAGGCAATCGCGCACCACTTGGACTTGTATATTTTGAGCATGGCCTCCAGGGGCCTAGCTCCCAACCTTTTGGCAAAACTAAGGAGGGCTGCTGTAGATCTTGCAACAGCATTCAGTAGTGCATACGGTAGATTACATAAATATTATGTAATAGTAACACCTCTCTTACATTGATCAATAGGGTTAATCGCATATTCAGTAACTACAGATCAGCCGCGTGCTGTGACACAAACCCTGATATCCCCGTCTCTGCTGGTTAGTCACTATCTGCCAACAGCTGTTCCTCTCGAGGGAGTTCGCAAATATTACCACAGAATGTATTCCATCCTCTCCATACTGGAGCCCTTTTTTGGGACATTCCCGGTGGATATAGCCTGACTTCTCAGTTATCATTGTGCCGTCCATATCACAACACCACTATCGATGAGTCTGAGTCATTCTTGAACCCCAGTGCTGTGCTATATTGCGCTTCGCCAATGCCATTACCAGTGCCACCCCAGTCTTGAGCCGCATGATTGAGATTGGTGGGTTCCCAAATGTTGAGCAGACATCTCTTTGGTTCCAGTGGGAACTCTACTCTAGTCACTTGTGAAATCATGTGCATGATGGCCTCCCAATAGAGTGTAATTGCCGGGCATTCCCAAATTGTGTGCCAAAATGTACCTAGTGCACCGCATTGTCTGAGGCAGAGTGGAGTATCCGCACTGCCTAACTTATGTAGCAGGATTCGCGTGTAGTAGGTGCGATGAAAGATTTTCAATTGTATTAGTTTTAGTTTAGAAGGTATTGCTACTTCTCTCGTGGATGCAAGGGCTACCTGCCAGTCCTCCTCATCCAAGTCTCCTATGTCTGCCTCCCATCACTCCTTAAGGGTTGTCGTGGGGTCCGGCTGATTGTTGATTATTTTCCGGTATTTTAGGGAGATGGCTTTTTTGCTTAAGTGATCTGTTAGAAGTCTGTCCTCTAGTGGTGAAGCCTCTGGGAGTTGCGTGTTCGTTGAACTTACTGCCATGAGCGCATGCTTAACTTGTGTATATCTGAAGGTTTCTGCATGTGCCACCCCGTAAATGGCTTGCAGCTGGGCGAATGGCACAACCCCACCTTTTTTCCATAGGTCTCTCACCCTGGAGATCCCTATCAGGTCCCATTGTTGGAATCCCTTGGTGCTTCGCAGCTGTCTCAATTCTCGGGTGTCCTACAGTTGAGTAGGTTGTGTAAAAACTCCTTCCCAACCTAATGCCCACTGTGCCACGTGCCAGACATGTATTTTGTATACAATGTGACCTGTGTTAACCGTCTGCCTGGATCTATTATATAGTACCCCCATTATCCCTTCGGCTTCTACTAGATGTCTATCCATACGGAATGCTGGGTCGTCCTGCGATGCGTGAAGCCATTGATTTATCACAATGAACTGTGACGCCCAGTAGTACATTTGTATATTAGGGAAGGCGATACCGCTGTCATACCAGCTTTTTCCTAGTTTCTTCATGGTGATACGGGCAGACCTCCCGTCCCATAGCAGTTTGGCAACCTCAGTGTTTATCATTGTAAAATAGGTGGGGCAAACCGGGAATGGGGTGTTTTGTAGGATATATAAGAATCTGGGAAGTGCCATCATCTTGAAGAGGGCCGCTCTACCCAGTAGAGTGAGCAGTAACGAGCTTCAGTGTTTGATATCTCGGCTGAACCTTGCCAGGGGCTTCATAAGGTTTTCTTTAGTGAAGTGCGTGGCCTGAGGTGTGACAAATATGCCGAGATATTTGAATCCCTGTTCTGCAATCTGGATTTTGCAGTTGCGCAGCAGTCTGGGCTGGGGGCCGTGTTGGATGTAGAGAAACTTTTTTGCCCAGTTTATAGTATAGCCTGAGTCCCTGCTATATGCTGCACAGATGTCTAGCAGGCAGTGGATGGAGCGTGATGGGACGTCAGAAATAGCAATACATCATCTGCATATAGTCAGATGCGTTCCTCCCATCCCATGGTCCATTTCAGCCCTTGGATGACCGGGTTCTGTTGTATCCATGCCGCCATTGGTTCCAGTACTATCGCAAATATGAGTGAGGAAAGTGGGGAAATATGACGACCTTGTCTCATCCCTCTACCAAGAGGGAAATCCATTGAGATGCGCCGTTGGCCACAACTTGCACCAAGAGTTTATTGTACAGCAGGCGCACCCATTAGCAGAATTTGGGTCTGAAGCCCATATGCCGGAGGACTGCGAAGAGGAAGGGCCATTTGACCATGTCCAATGCCATGTGCCCATCTAGGGATAGAATAACTGTGTCTTCCTCAATAGCGGACCTGCCCGCCATGACACCTTGGAGCCTCCGGAGATTTAGGGCCATGCTACGGTTTGGCATAAAGCCAGACTGATCCGGGTGGATCACTGTTGTAAGATATGGCTGCAATCTCATTGCGAGTGTTTTAGCTAGTATTTTCGCTTCTGCATTTATATGGGATATAGGCCTATAAGACATGCATTCCTATGGTGGTTTGCCCGTCTTATGAATCACCACTATTGTTGCTAGGCGCTGATCTCTGGACCTGTCTCCCATTTTTAGACTTGTCTTGTACATGTTAAGAAGGTGCGGTG
The DNA here is from genome assembly GCF_964261635.1 of Lissotriton helveticus. Lineage (NCBI taxonomy): Eukaryota > Metazoa > Chordata > Amphibia > Caudata > Salamandridae > Lissotriton > Lissotriton helveticus. Next base: position 1,373,208,184 of record NC_136069.1, on the reverse strand, counting down.
TAAGTTGGGTTGCTGCTCTTTTGTAAAACACCACCAGAATACCATTAGGTCCCAGGGCTTTTCCCATAAGTAGTGCATCTATGGCTAAGGTGAACTCATCTGGAGACAGATCTGCATCAAGCGCTAGGACAGCGTCCTGAGATAGTGGGGGCATATGGATGTCTTTCAGGAAGGCTAGATTGTCTTCTATTGTGTTTTTGGCTGTGGGCGTATATATAGTTCTGTAATGTGAGGCCAGTGCATCAACCATTTGCTGAGGGTCTGAGGTCATATTCCCAGTGTCTAAACGGAGCAGGGCTATCCATTGGCTAGCTCGGTCCTTTTTATCTAACCAGGCGAGAAGCTTACCTGCTTTGTAGCCCAGTTCGTAAACAGTATGTTGCGTGGTTGTGAGCTTGGGTTTCACTTCCTCCTGTGCAAATGCTTTATATTCCTGCTGTGCTAAACTTAAACTATGTATTGTGTCTTCATTGATATCTAGTGCATGATCCGGCTCCACCCTGGCTGCTCCCTGTTCTAATGTTTCAATCTGTTGTCTTTGTGACTTTTTATGCCCAGCAATTAATGAGATTGCGTGACCCCATAGTACCGTTTTATACGCCTCCCACAACGTCAATGGGGAGGATACTGAGTGTTTATTTTGGCTAAATATTGCTTTGTGACTGTGAGCAGACCCTTTCCTATCTTTCGGTTTTTAAGGTACCCTGGGTATAGAGGGAACAGTCGACGTCGAGTTGTAGTTTGGGATGTGTATGCAATGTGCACTGGTGAATGGTCAGAGATGCCCTGGGGTAAGTATTGGATCTCTGATATCCTTTCCAGCCCTGTTGCTAACGTGAATATGTAGTCTATTCTTGAAAGACTATTGTGGACCGAAGTGGAAGTTATTCTGTCGGTCCTGCGGGTGTTTAGCTCTCCAAACACAATGAAACCAACAGCATCTATAAAGTCCACTAATTTGAGGTTTGCACTACTAGTGTCTGTAGGGAGTTGCCTATCTAGGGACGCGTCCATTGTGGCATTTAAGTCTCCGCCTATCATGATTTCTCTTTGCGGTAAAAATCATAAGAATTTCCCTAGTGTTGGGAAGGTTATTTGATGCAGTGTTGGTGGGATATAAACTGAGACCAGGTTATACGGCCGCTCCTCCCATTGACATGCTAGCGCAGCAAACCGCACTTGGTCATCTGTCCAAGACTAAGTGAGTATCAGGGGAAAACTGTATTAACCAGGATTCCCACACCCGACAACCGGAGGTAAATTCAGAGTGTACTGCCATTTTGTATCCCCATTTATCCAGGGCCTTACAGGCCGAGCCTGTCAAATGTGACTCTTATATCAGTGCTACCACTGGAACTCTGAGTTTAATGTATTGGAGGACCAGCCCCTCTTAATCTTGACACCCAGTCCATTTACATTCCACGACAGCACTGTAAAAGGAGGAGGCAGCCCCCTGGGGTTCAGGGAAAGGTTATCTGCAGTGTCAGGTAGTGGGTCTGTGTGTGTCATTTGCGAAATTAGCAATGTAAGGGTGTAGAGCACCTTGTGGTATCCACTTCACTTTGTCATGGAGTATGCCTTCTAGTAAAAATAACAGAAACAAACATAGAACTGTGAACTGTTCCCCGTCCCCCTCCCCCCTCCCTGCCTCCGTGCCTAGTGGCCCTCAAATTATCTGCTACCCCAACTGAGCAGAGTGCTTTTGTCCTATAACTTGCACTTGTGTGGGGGAGGAGTCTGTCAGCGACCCTCTGAAGTCCTCCCTTTAGCAAATCAACTGCAACGGCCAACACCATATATGGAGGTGTGTAGTTTACAGCTGTATAGGGCGGCTTGCTTGTCATTAAAGTCTAGGCAAATAAAACGCACACATAAAAAAATCATAGCAAACTTGGAGATGGCCTGTCTGGTAGTTGGTTTGACGTTTCAGTGGCTTCCTTTTGTTAACTAGTTCTGACGTTGTGCCTTATAGTGTCGACCATGGTTCCCAACACCCATCTTCATTCAGCCTCCCGTTTCGCTGGGTTCAGTGGACCTGGACATTTGTGATTCATGCAGTCGGTGTTGCTGCTGGATTCTTGGTTTTCCGGATCTTGCAGCTGGGCACCATCCCTCCAGCCATTCTCGGGTCTCCTCAGGTGTGGCAGAAAACAGGTTTTTCCTTCTGCCTCTACTCTCAATTTCCCCGGGAAGATCATCGAATATTTGAGATCTCTGATGAGCAGTTCCTTCTTTACTTCTAAGAAATTGCATCTTTGTTTGGTTACTGCAGCTGTGTAATCAGGATAGAGCGTGACAGTGCAGTTTTCAATCCGGAGAGGGGGAGCTATTTTGGATGCCTGTAGAATAGCGTTGCGATCACAAAAATTGAATATGCGTGCCAGTATTGGTCTGGTGGGGGCACCCGGTCTTGGCCTCCCACCTGGTACATGATGAGCCCTTTCGACTGAGAAGAAGCTCGACAGTCCTCATGGCTGCAACTGGTTCTTGATGAGGTCTTCCACAAAGAGGTCCAAGGCAGGCCCCCCCACATTTTCCAGCACTCCAATGATTCGCACATTGTTGCGTCGTGAGCAGCCTTCCTGGTCATCTTGTTAAGCCAGTATGAGCTTATTGTCAGCTTCCAGGTGGCTTACCTGGCGTTGCAGCTTGGCCGTATCTGTGGAAAGCTCCGTGGTTGTGGATTCGACCTCTGTTAGTCTTTCTGACAATTTTGAAAAGTCTGCCCGTATTAGGGATATATCTGTGGAGATCATGCCAATAGAGGACTGAATCTGCTGCAGGGCGGCCATAATGTCCACCAGTGTGACCTCATCAGGATTATCAGATGTGGGGTTCACTGTTTGGGTAGTGTTCATTTGTGTTTTCTCAGTCTGATCTTTTCTTTATGCGTATTTGTCCAGTTTTACGGTAGGTGGGTCTCTCTGGACCTGGCCCCCCATCTCGTCCCACGCACCAAGGGTTCCACCAAGTGCACAGGGGGAGGGGTGTAATCTCTGCTGCCTGCCATGCAGAATGTTACCACGCGCGGCCTTTCGGGTTTCCTACCTCCTCCTCCTGCGTCGCCAGATGCAGGCGGCATTGATTTGCGTTGTGATCCTGTCTGTGGTGCTGCTACAAGGTGCCAATTGCTCCGGTACTTTAAGGCCTGCTGTAAGGTGTGCAGGGCATGTGGGTCAGTGGTCTTCAGCATCACACGCTGCAGCATCAGCTCTGTGCTCACAGGGTCCACTTTTTGTTCAGGGCACCCCACCAGTGTTACCAAGTCGTGATCTCCCAATCTTTTGTTACTGCGGGGGGATTCTGCACAGTGAATGGGTAATGGCGTGGGCTGGTGGGCAACAAAGCAGTTGAGGCGTGGCCAAGCAGCTTCAAGTGATCTGTATTTATTTTTTCGGCTCTATGCCACAGTGTCTCACACGTAGCACTCTCCCTCTGGCCTCCTACAGCACTGTGCTTGATCATCCGGTGTGCCAGTCTTTTTACAGACGGTTCCAGTGCGTTCAATTTTGGATTTCCCAGGCCCCGTAGGTTTCATCTGTTTTCGGTACAACCTTGTTCTTTGCGCAGGGCAGGGCCTCTGCCCTCCCCAATTCCGCCGATCTGTTACTGTGTGGCCACACCGCGCATGCAGTTTTTGCTAGTTGAGGCCCCAGGAGCGCTAGCATATGTCCTGCACGACTCACCCGCTCCTTCAATGTAGAACCAGGTGAAGCCGCCGCTCCCCTTCGTGCCCTTGAGTCGCGATGGGCCCCACGGTCAGTGCCTCAGCAGTTACCCAGTCTCTGCCATGTCTGGTTCCGCAGATCTCTTTGCAGCAGTAAGGCAGGGGGCTCACGCGAGGCCCCGGCTTCAGTGCGTCTTGTAGGCCTCAGTGTGTTGCTCCTCATAAGTCGGCAGCCGGCAAACCCTCAGAGATCTGGATCGTCACGACCTGCTTCACCGATGTTCTGAATTCGGCACTGCCTTGTTTGGGCCGTGTGGATACAGAATTAATGAGCGGATTGATCAGGAAGGCTCCCGCGGTCACTGAGCTATTTTAGGCTGCGGCCATCCTGCTTGGCTGCTAGCCACTCCCCCAGTCTTTTCATTCCTGATGTGTTTGTTGTATTTTCCGCATATTGCTTTGAGTTGTCTCGGAGAATTGGGGACAGGTTGTTCCACCAGAGTCTTTCAGCAGTTCTTAGTTGTTTTCATTCAGAGTTGATGTCTTTGTTGAACCAGGATATGGATGGGGTGTTCCTGACTATTTTTCGTTTCAATGGTGCTATTTCGTCTATTGTCATAGTTGAGTTGGTGTGGGCTGTGAGTTCTGTAGTGGTGAGATCCTCTGAGGGGATGGGGGGAGAGAGCTTATCCTTTCTTCCAAGTCTGATAGGGGATTCTGAGTTAGATTTGGCACCCAGTGAAGGGGGACCTGCGTGGTGGACTGGTCTAGTAGCACTTGGTTGATGTGGAATAAGATGATGTGGTGGTCGGACCAGTGAATGAGGAGGATGTGGTTGATTATGACTGAGTCTGGATGGGCAATAATAGCATCAAGGGAGCATCCTCCATTGTGGGTTTCCTCTACGCAGTGTTGGGTAAGTTTGTTGTTGTGTAGAAGCTCGTTCAGGATTTGGATCAGCAAGTTGTTTTCGTTATTCCAGTGAAGGTTGAGGTCATCAAGAATAAAGTTGTTATCACAGAGTGAGCAGTGAGCTATCAGGTCGGACAAGTGTTCTCCGAATGCGGAGATGTGGCCGGGCGGATGATAGAGGAGGTGACAGAGTAGTGGTTTGTTGTCACTCGTCTTGATGTTGACTGTTAGACAATGTTTTGTAGTTGAAGGAGTCGGTTTCTGTCACGGAGATACTGTTCTTGTGTATGATTGTTATAACCCCTCCTCACTGATCTTTTCTGTCTTTATTGATGTTTGCAAAGCCTGGGGGTACTAGCAAGTCCAAAAATGGGGAGGAGTACTCATTAAGCAATGTCTCGGTGATGAATGTGATGTTGATGTCATGTGCAAGGATGGACTCTGCCAGCTCTGTTGCATGTTTGGTGGCTGATATGCATTTATGAGCATGCAATTGGTGGAAGTCGACCCGCTATTGTCTTTCCTAACTAGGGGGGACCTGGGAATTTTTGTGAGGACGGATGGTGGTGTGGTGGTTCTGAGAGGAGATTGGTCTCTTCTAAATCTTGTGATGACCTGGATCTTGACTTTTGGGGGGATAGAGGAGGCATTGTCATACGAGGAGGCAAGCTCCAAAGCTTTGCTTGTGGACAATGCAGCTCTACTTCTTTTGGGTCTCTGTGTCTGGTTTAGGAGAGGGGTTGAGTTCCAATTGTGCCCCGGAGCCTTGACGAGCCTTTGGTGACTCAAACTGGAAATAGTGAGGGAAGAGTGCAGGCATATCAATATCACTTGTGCCTGTCTCTGTGAGTCAATCTTTGTGAACTTTTTTAACATTTTCACTAGGTCCTTCAGTGTCTGTCTGGTTTCTACTTAGGTGTCTCTGATTTTAGTCTGGGTGAAGGATGGATGTATATTTCGGATCATATATTTATATGAGTGCATCATAACTCACTGAAACATCCAAGTGCATCTTTTAGTTTTTAAGCAAAAAGTTATTTGTGCTATGCCTACCTACAGCCTACATCAATGTTCATTTAAATGGGGTACAAGACACGTTTACACCTTGTCTAGCAGTTTTAAGTGAGAATACATCTCTACTAGTAAAACTACATGCTCAAGCTCAAGTATACCAGGTGTGAAACATAAAGTAAGTGCTACTTGTCTGCATTGGAAACTTGAAAGTCTCATATGTTTAGCAGATATCTGAATATGTATTTCATTTCCTATCAGGGGCTGTGATTCCATTTGTATGTAAATGTATTACTAAATCACTTACTCTTTTTATGTAATATTTGATTCCCTAAATGTGTTTGTAAGGGCCTGCGTAGATTGCCTCTTGGATGTACTAGTGAATATTGGGTTATGTAAGTGTGTAAGAAACTGCCTTCATTACCACAAAATAAATATACGGTGTGCCTATATGTGTGAATGCATCTTTGCATGATTCTGGATTCACCTAACTAGGGGGCCGATTATGATGGCGGACGGACCTGAGTCCGTCCGCCACCATAGAGTAGGAGGGACCGTCCGCAGGGGATGCGGCGGTCCACCGTGCAGATTAGGATGTGACCACCTGGGTGGCGGTCACATCCTCAATCTTTACCATTGTGGCGGGTGCAGCTTCAAGCTGAACCCGCCACATTGTTAAAAATGCATGCACGGCATTTGCGTGCACAAAGCAGCAGGCACCGCGCGGTGCCTGCCGCTTTGTCCACGCAAATGCAGTGGGGAACCATAGGTACCCTCCATGTGCACCCCCCACACCCCCTTCACGAAGGGGGCCTGCAACGGGCCCCCGAAGTCAATGTCCGTATGCTTTTCCACAGCGGAAAAGCCGCCGTGGAAAAGCATATGAATTCCGCCATCCTAATATGGCTGGCGGTGTCTGATAGACACCGCCAGCCATGTTAAAGCTTTTCCGCCGCAGTCGGAAGGCGACCGGGCGGAAAAGCTGTGGACGGATTTTGAGACCCACCGCCATCCTAATTTGGCGGTGGGTCTTTTGTACCTCTGCAGCGGTTTTCCCGCATCCTCCGGGCCGGCGGTGGCTTACGCCGGCCCGGAGGATGCGGGAAAACCGCGATCCTAATCGGCCCCTAGGTGTTGCAGTATCTGCTTTTTGTACTAAGGTATCTCGAATTTAGGTCTGGGTTTAGAATGGTTGTATAATTAGGAGCCTGGGCTTCTATGAGTGCACGTAGCTCACTGAAACTTAAAAGGTCATCTTTTACTTTTAAGCAAATAGCTCCCTGCACTATGGCCTAGTTTTAGCCTACCTTAGTGTTCACTTATATCTGGTACAAGAACAGTTTATGCCTTCTGTAGCACTTTTAAGTGATAAGAGAGCTCTATTAGTAAAACTATATACATAACCTGACGTTTACCTGGCATGAGAAATAATGCAAGCTCTACTAATCTGCTTGATAAACTTGAAGTGTCACACCTAAGAATGAGTGTTTCAGTTCCTATCTGGGCTGTGATTTCAATTGTATTTAAGCGTATTACAAAATCTCTGCTTCTCTTCATGTAATATGTGGTTCTCTAAATGTGTCTGTAACAGCCTGCATACATTGTCTCCTGGGTGGGAGAACAGCCATAACAACGCTGGGATTACCCCGCACTGTAATTACAATGCGGGGATTACAACAAAAGTCGTTACAACGGCTTTCGCTGGAGGGCGCTGTTGGATAGGGAATAGTTTAATTTTCTATCCAACACCTTCCCTACTGTCAAAGTGGGCTGGAGTTGGAATAGAAAATTACACTATTCCACTATCCAGCGCCCTCCAGCGAAAGACGTTGTCACGACTTTCGTTGTAATCCCCGCATTGTAATGGCATGCGGGGTGAAAGCTTGCGTTGTATTGACATACAACCCCTGGGTGTACTACTGAATATTGGGTTATTTGAGTGTGTAAGAAACTGCTTTTATTACCAGAAGATACATATCAGTTGTGCCTGTCTGTGTGAGTGAATCTTTGTGTGCTTCTCTAACTACCTCACTAGGTCTTTCAGTGTCCGTCTGGTTTTCTACTTAGGTATCTGAGATTTAAGTCTGTGTGTAGGGTGGATTTATAATTAGGTATATGTGTTTATTTGAGTGCACAATACTCACTGAAACATCCAAGTGCATCTTTTATTTTCTAAGTGAATAGATCCCTGCGATATTGCCTAGCTACAGCCTACCTTAGTGTTCCCTTATATCTGACACAAGAACAGTTTACACCTTGTGTAGCACTTTTAATTGATAAGAGAATTATTCCAGTAAAACGACATTCCTAAGCTCATGTATATCAGTCCTGAGACAAAATGCAAGCACTACTTGTCTGTTAAACTTGAAAGTGTCACTTGTTTCGCATATATGTGAATGAGTGTTTCAGTTTCTTTCTGGGGCTGTGATGCCTTATGTGTGTAAATGTATTACTAAATGTCTGCCTCTCTTTATGTGATATATGGTTCTCTAAATGTGTCTATATAGACCTACATTGCCTCCTTAGTGTAATAGTGAATATTGAGTTATTTAAGTTTGTGAGAAACTGCCTTTATTACCAGAAGATACATATCAGTTGTGTCTGTCAGTGTGACTGAATATTTCAATGCTTCTCCAACTATCTCACTAGGTGTGTCCGTGTCTGCTTTTCTACTTATGTATCTCAAATGTAAGTCAGGGTGTAGGCTGAATGTAAATTTGAGCAAATAGGTTTCAATGAGTGCATGTAGCTCACTAAAGCATCAAACTGCATCTTTTACTTTTTAAGTGAATAGCTCCCAGCACTAAGGCCTAACTACAGCCTACTTCACTGTTCACTTATATATATATATGGTTTAAGAAAAATGTATACCTTGTGTAGACATTTTACGTGATAAGACATCCCTATCAATACACCTTCATGCACAGATCAATTCAGATTTCTTATTCATATACAGCTATAGTGCATAATTTCCACTTTCAAAACTGAGTGTTATATTCATATTTCATAATGGAACAAATAAGACCACAACTCCCATAATTCAAATAAAAACATTAGTTATATGCAGCACATCATATATACATATATAAAAGCTTGACATGGTATACTACAACATTACATACATGTTTAACAATTAGTGTGCAATTATTTCTCCTACCACTTCCAAAAAGCAGTAAAGCAATACAAGTACAACATTGACCTCCATTTAAAAACATTCTAAACTAACTTGCCAGACACCTGATCTGCACTTGAGACAAACTGTCTTAGTTACACTTACAATTTGATTTAGATAGCATCCTTTCTTTTTTTAAATAATTATATATATTTCAAAATCTTTTATTACAATATGACATAATTATGTACCTTATTAATCATGTTTTTGACTTTCAAAAAAATTTAATTAACATACCAGTAGATAGAGTTTGTTAGTAAAATCGTTTTTTTTCTCTTATTAGGTATTCTCAGTGTTTGCAAAACAAGAGTGGCAAGCCACCCTCAAAAAAAGCTACCATAATTGGCAACCTTTTGAACATTGGATTGCCTGATACTGCAAAAGTCAGCAAATAAAAACATTGCTTTCATAGTTCAGTCTTGTAACTGCATTTCTGAATGGGTAATGTCTATTAATCTGTTCAATCCTGTTTGGAGTTAGCTCAAAATGCATGCATTTGTGTCAATAATCGCAACGTAATCCCTTAATACTTAATACTTTTTTATGCATGTCAATATAGTACACTTTCTTGGGACATCTTCACTAGGTAATCCTACCTACCTAATAAAACAATGAACCTAAACCTCTCCAATTTATAAAAATGACTACCTGTTTCACACCCTACCCCCAATACACCGTCTGTTTATTCTCAATGGAAACCAACTAAAACCAGTAGGTCACAAGTTCACAACACATTCCAAGAGGTCCATACTAGTTTCAAAAATAAATAGGTGTGGTTTACTGCGCATACTGTAAAGAATAACCAACTCTCTATTTAATTTTTCTCTATTTATCAGAGCCAATGAAACATCTATTTACTAATCATTTCCAAATGCAACCTACTTTTATTCACCTGCATATTCCTTTCATCCAATCAAATTTTGAGGTTTTTTCAAAGCACCAGCACACATGCATTTTCACTGTCTTTATAGTACCAACTGTGATATTCAGCTGCAGACCTGTCCTGTGTGCTACTACTCCTTCCTACAAAATGCTTAGAGTGTGGATTGTGGGCCACAGCTATGTTTATTGGGCTAAAGAGGCTGCAAAAAAAAAGTTATTGACAGAGACTTGGGTTTGCAAAATGTGAAGATTAGTTGGTTTGGCCAGCGAGGGTTAAAGGTTCATCAGCTGCTGGGTTTGGTTAAAACCATTTTGGATTTCCAAACTCCTCACCTCGAGCCCGATTCACAAATGTAATCTGAGTCAAAATCCTAACTTTACCACTGTCGGTACTAACAAAAAGGCTTTCAGGAGTAGTAAAGTTAGGATTTTGTCTTAAATTTGTCTTTGAGTTTTAGTTTTAAGACAAAATCCTAACTTAAGTTTAACTGAAGCCACTAAGCTGGAGCTCTTCTGAGGCGCTCCGCGGCTAGGGATCACTTTATCATGAAAATCCCTGCATTTGCCCCCCATCCACCCTCCTGCTTCACATCCCCGCACCCAACAACTTGTGTACAACAACATCACCCCGGTTACGAAGCTCAACATTTCTTCTTCAAAGTAATTTTTTTAAAACCTGTGGACCTGATGCCTTCATGCTGCTTTCCTGCCGCTTACGGACCCTGACTTGAGACAGTGCAGTGCCCTCCCGCTGGGTGGGATTCTCGCCTTTTCCTTGCTCCTTCGATCGGGACTGCCTTTGGGGTCCCGCATCATTTCCTAGCCTCTCCGGCCTGTTGGCCTGGATCGAGCCCCACCGACCGGGTGGCACCATTAAACTTTTCAATTCCTGCCAGCAATACCAACTGAGGGCCTCTCCGGGCTGCAGGCCTGTGATTGAGCCCCTTTGGCAGGATGGCGCTGTGGTTCCTTGTTCCCTTGATTGGGACAGCCCTGGGGACTCTCAGTTTTTCCAGCATACCTCACCTGCCCGTCAGCACTAATGGAGCCCTCCCGGACGGAATAACCCCGTTGGTCTCCAGTGCTTGCCTGTATTCTAATAGTGGGCCTCTCCACCATGTTCGAGCAACTCTGGCTGGGTGATGCTATGGTATTCCGGAGCACACCTACAATACTTACAGTAACGCCAGATGGACCGAGGGCTGTGGCTTAACCCCTCTGACTGGTTGGCATTGAGTGTGGACCCCTCCTCCCCCCAGAGCGGTACTGCAACTCTGCAACATTCATTTACTCCGGTGAGTCGGAGCTTCGCCGATTCTGCCTGTCCTTTCTCTTTGCCCATTGTACTTTCATCGGATTCCTGCATCCCACGGGCCTGGATCCTGCTTATCCGGCCTGAATACACCATGCATGAGCCCCTCTGGAGCCCTCTTAGAGCGGCGCTGCAGCTCTGCAACATCCTGTGACCCTGGTAAGTCCCCACTTTGCCGATTCGGTCCGATAGCATCATGTCTGATGCGTGGTTAACCCGCTGTGTATTTTGTTGACTTCTGCAATCCCGCTGACCTGAATCCAGCACTCCAGGCTTGGTTGCACCATGAGCACACCCAGGAGTGGCCCCCTCACCCGGACCCCCCGCCGTGCTCTTTTTCCCGCGTGTCGACCGCTGTAGACCTGGGCCCGCCTGCCCCCAAGTCTGCCGCTGTTTCTCGCATCTTCAAGCTTTAGAGCCTCCTGCCTCCTTCTCTCCTGACATATGTAGGTGTACTTATATAGCGCAAACCTGTCACCCAAAGGGCATCCTGGCGCTTGCTTAGGGAACCCGTCCTGGTATTCCCCTGTGAGAACCCCGGCAGGGTGTCCACAGGGTGAAAGCCAGGCATCCCGCCACGACGGGCCGTAGTGGAGATTAAGAAAGCTATTGCCCAGAGTCGCAGAGTGTGACCCCGTGAGTCGAGTAGGCACCCGAGCGAGAATTATGGAGACCGTGGAATTTATGAGCCCGAGACCCGCTGAGGCGGGGAATCGAACCCTGGTCCACGGTCGATCTCAGCTTCCGGGTCTGCCGCCTCTAACCACTGAGCCACGCTTCTCCACATATCTATGCCTGTGCGCACTTACAGCATCACCCTCTACTGAATTGGGAATGCCTCTAACAATGCACACAATACCTGAGTAGATGCACATGATACCATCACGGATAACTTGCTGACATATTTGCCTATTGCGAAGTTCTTCATTCACAGTGATTCCGCATATGGTCTTAGTTTTTGACATTGGTCAGGAATCTTGGGCATCACCTGATATTACCTGCTAAATATGGATGCCATTTTATGCTTCTTCCCACCCCGATCCATTTACACTAACAATAAGGGAAAGAAACAAAGGACTCTACCCTCTTCACCACTTTGGCGGCCATCTTGAATATGAATCAGGCTCAAATAAGAGTGAACTGGGAATTATGAATATATAAACTCGTCCACCTCTTTGGCTTCTTTTAATCTTAGTCTTTCCATCCCTATCCCCCGAATGATTTCCACTCCACCCTCTCCTATGTTAATTACCTGTCACACCCACCCCTTGAGTCTATATTTTTTAATCATACTCCGAACTATACTTAAGGAACTACCATAATATTACCTACCTCCCCTATAGTCAACTATTAATCTAATATATTATTCACCCCAAATCATGTCCGAGATTACCTACAACAGTATGTTTATTCGCTTCGACTTACCTCATCCTGCCATGTTATTTTATTGTATTTTTATTTATTTTTATTTTTTGTTCTGTCTATGATGTGTGATAAGTACTACTGTCCATTGTTAATCCAATTTTAAAATCTACACCTAAACACATCAATAGCTATTCATAACAGTATGCGTATCTTCTTCGTTTGACCTCACTCTACCATCTTTTCCTCTCAAATGTCTATGCTGCTTGTATGTTTCCATGAAAGGCGCTAATTGTTATTCACTACTGCTATTCAGGCACTCATTTTTCTCTACCTAATTTTTTTCTTTTTATTGGATAATAATCATTGTATCACCCTCTCTTATACTATTAATGGTCTACCTCAAATGATATTTTTTGTAAATGTAATGTGTAACTTTAAATTTGCACTCAAAATGGTATTCCTCACCATATCTTTTTGATTGTAATGTGAAACTTGTAATTTTATTTTTCTGACTTATTCCTCTGATTGTTTACATAATATATCATTGGAAAAGATGTACAGCTGCTCTTACACTCCCAATTCACTGTTCTTCATTCTTTTCTCTATTCCCTTTGCCTCACCAATCTCTTTATCAGTATTTTTGCCACTCCACCATACTATTTTCTCTCCCTGTTGATCATATCTCCTATTCCCCCTTTTCTCTCTTTATTTCAACCCTATATACTGCCTCTTCCACGGGAACCTCCCCCTTCTCCCACACCCCCACTATATCACCCAACACTCTACAATTTTGCAAGACCTCCATGTTCACTTTGAGATATTACCTTTCATTGACATCCCCCGTCCCATACCCGTGCTCCTACCCCATCCCCACTGCGTGCCACCCTAATCTACAACCGCTCATCTTCCTCCCACTCTCCATCTACTTACAGCTGACCCATCATGCCTCCCCTCAATCATACTCCCTTGACGCTAGACTCAGCCATCATTAGGCATGACCCTAACTCGTGGTCCATCCTTTACCCTTCAAACCTTTCCAAAAATGGCAAGAAAAACCTTTAAACACAAACTTCTATCACTCCACCAAGAAACCCTATTTGTAGACAACTACTGAAGCCTCACCTCCATCATAAAAACTAACTACATTTTCTTCACCAAACGCCCTTCTAAGTGGAAAAGCATCTTTCTCCGCCACCTTCCAATCACTAATTCCCGCAAAATTTCCTATGGTCTGAAACTGTCCAACACTCCCTCCTCCACATCTCCTGGTGAAATTTACATCTCTATATTAAAATCAGGAAATATACTTATTCAAGCATCTGAAAAACACATCACCATTTTTGAACACCACTTCAGCTCGCTATCCCAAATCCTTATACCTACACTTAACACTAACCTCCCAGCCTCTCAAATGCAAGACACCTTTTTGTCCCCGCACACCCCAACCCCTTCTCATCCAATTCCTGATTCACTAACCATAACTGAAAGCCTTGTTTTCCATACTCACTTCCCCATGCCAGCTTCCCCCATTCTCTCAATTCTCTAACCATTAATGAAAGCCCCGTTTCTCAATTTTAACTCCCTATAACCTCGCCAGCATCCCCCTTCTACTGATTCTCTCTCAACTCCCTCTACCTCCCAAACCCACCCTCCTCTAACTACCCCACCCCTCGAACACCATACAGCTCTGCGATCTACTCCCCTCTCCTTCCCTCTCTGTAACCTTACAAAAACGCCCTCAGTCACACAAAACCTACACCCCCCCCTTGTAACACCTCCCCATGTTCCCCCAATGGCTCTACTAATCACCCCTATTTATTCTCCAGAAATCCCCCCCTTTATCAAACTAACAGCCCCAAACTCAACTCCCAGGCCCTCTTTTCCTCTAATGACCACCGTTTACAACTGGGAACGCCCTCTCTCACGCCTCAACTCCGACTCTACCCCCTTATCTCAACACCCCTATCCTCCCCTCCTGGCTTCCCAACTCTTCCACATCCCAGATCTCCATCCAAGACCACTCTGACTTTTCACACCTCCTACCTGATCTCCTAGCCCCCCTTCCCTATCTCACTTCTTACCCAATCACTCCTGAACATTGAACTTCACCTCTCGACCCTCGTGTTAGAACTCTCTACTCTCAGAAAGAACATCACCTCTCAAACTTACTCCACACTCGATAACCAAGGAACTATTTTCCCCATCGTCAATTCTCCTTCTAGACCGACAGGCAATAATAGTTCATTCAGTCCACCCCCCTCCCGAGCCATCATCCCCCCACGACCTCTCTGACTTCAATAAAGTCCACCCTGACTTCGAACTCCCCACCACCTCATGCATCTATCCCAATGATCCTGGGAACTAGTAGGATCCTGCCCTCCAATCTGTCTCCATATAGACTGACAGGCTGTAATAGCCCTTTTAACCATCCCCTCCTCCAGAGATATCTGCCGCCCATGAACTCTCTGACCTTAATAATGTCTACCCCCTCTCCACTTTGACTGCGAACTACCCCCACCTCATTCATCTATCCCAGTGATACTGAGAATTAGTAGGATCCTGCCGTCCCCAGTTTCACCCAGACCCCCCAGCAACTCACTTCTATCCACTCCTGTTCCTCCTCTAAATTAAATGACCCTAAGCCCCTCAACTGCATGCTGGTTAATTGCCGGTCAGCTTCATGTCACATAACTGAAATCGCTGAAACCATCCTCCGCGAAAGCATTGAAATCGCCTTTCTGACTGAAACCTGGCTTAACTCCCACTCATCATCAATCCTTGACTTACTTTCTCCCCCTGGTTATTCCATCCTCAGAAAAGACAGGCTTGATAAAATCGGAGGGGGCCTCACTATAATTTATAAAGAAGAACTTAAACTTTCTCCTGTCCTCCACCATGACCTTTCCACCTTTGAATACCTTGGTGCTGAACTTACAGTACAGGGTTCCCCTTCTATTTGCCTGCATAATATGTACCACCCCCCGGCGACCGTCTCTCCTTTACTGAAGAGGTATCTGATCTTCTTATACAATCATCGCTCTCCAAATCAAGAAAGCTCTTTCTAGGGGACTTTAACCTCCATTAGAACAAAACTGTCGACCCCACGGTCAACCTTATCAATGACTTACTTGACATCAGCGACCTGACTCTACTCTGAAATTCTCCAACACATTCCAAAGATGCTACCCTTGACGCTATTATTACTAGCAATAACCTGGCTTCTCTTTCCCACATATCCCCATTGATTCGTCCGATCACCACCTCATCCTCTTCACGATCAACAGCTCTATGCCCCCTCCTCCCTCTAACACCAGCAAACCAAAAAAGCTAACCCGAAATCTTCACCTTATTCCCCCTGGTGAACTAGAGTCTACAATAAAAGCTCGCCTCCAGCTTTCCCCTCTCTCCGATAGTGCCACTGACCTTACTGAACATTACAACAATTCTATAACTGTTGACCAAATTGCCCCAGACAAATTACAAGTCCAAAAAACTTGTATTCCCTCCAAAACCTGGTTCAATACTGACCTTAACAAAGAGAAACGAGCTCTCAGGCAGACTGAACGCACCTGGAGGCAACAACCTTCCACCTCGAATCTTGTCCTCCTCAGAGCTGCAAAACACATCTTTAACGAAAAAGCTTACTTCCTTCGTTCCTAACTTGATCGGGCAAGAAATCGTCCTAGGGAGTTATTTAACATTGTCAAAAATCAAACTACTTCAGCCCCACCCAAACTACTAGTTACGGTTGGGAGATGTGAAGAAATTGCTAGCTTCTTTTCAGATAAATTCACCAAGATTGACCAATCCTTCGCCTTAACTCCCCCACCACATAGCCAACCCCCTACACAACATTCCCCCAGTGCCTACTTCCTCTCCTATCCCCCCGATCCCTCCCAACTACCCCTTCCTATCACCAGCTATGAACCTTTCCTCACCGCCCCCCAGCTAAAAAATAATGCTTCCTGGAATAATTTTCATCCAGTTTCAGAAAGCGATGTCCTCAAAATCATCACAAAGCTTAAAACATCCTCACATACTAGAGATCCCCTTCCGGCTAATCTTGTACAAGAACTCAAAGACATCATCGCCCCATATTGGACTAATATCATCAACTTTTCCTTTGCCACTGGTAGTGTTCTTGCTTCCCTCCAACTAGGCGAAATTACCCCCATCATCAAAAACCCTGAGGTTGACCCCAATGACTTAAGCAACCTGCGGCCTATTTCTAACCTTCCCTTCTTATCGAAAGTCCTCGAAAAATGCGTCCTGCTACAGTTGGACAAGCACATCAACTCATTCAACCTCTTAGACAATTTTCAATCAGATTTTTATAAAGGGACGCAGCACGGAAACAGCAATACTCAACATTACTGATGACATCCATCGCTCCCTTGACAAAGGCGAATCCTCCCTGCTCATTCTTCTCGACCTCTCTGTAGCCTTTGATAGTGTTAACCATATTGCTTTTCTCAATATTCTTAAAAAACGTTTCGGCTTCACCTCATATTTCCAACAACAAATTAAAGTCAGTGATTGCCTTTCTAAGCCTCTGCCAGTCTCCTCGGTCTTCATGGAGCCCCTAACCCTTATTCTTAAATAAGCGAAAATCAGTTACCACCTCTATGCCGATGGCACACAACTTTACTACAGGAATAAATCCCATGACGATGTCTTACATCTTAACGATGTCCTGACCAGAATTCAATTGTGGTTCCATCATAACCACATCAAATTAAACCCCAATAAAACCGAAATCATCCTATTCTCCCCAAGAACAACTCCCTATTCAACACTGGATCGCAGACATCAAAGCTCTCAACTGCTCTCTCGCTATCTCCAACTCGGTCAAATCACTTGGCATCTGAGCCTCAGTCCCCATATAAAAAACTCGGCCAAAGGTGCTCTCCTCACACTACATCACCTTAAAAAATTAAACACTTTATTCCAGCAGATGACTTTAAATCAGTTGTACAATCATTAGTCCTGTCTAGAATTGATTACCGTAATGCCACTCTTGCTGGTACCCCTAAAGTCCACCTAGCCCCTATCAAATCAGTTCTTAACCTCACTGCCAGGCTTATTACTGACTGTAAGCGTTATGACCACATCTCCCCTGTTCTCAGAAAACTTAAATGGCTTCCGATCAAAGGGAGATCCACCTACAAGATCGCTGCATCACACAAAAACCCCTTCATCAAAATACCCCATCTTACCTATATGACAAACTTCAAAAAGTGGGGTGTGCCAGAACAATGAGGAGCAGTAACGCTCTTGTCCTTGCCCCTCCTCTGTTAAAAAATAAATCAACACAGTCTCGTTCATTCTCTGGAAATGCGCCTTCCATATGGAATACGCTTCCCAAGGATCTACGTTGTAACCCTCATACCCCTGCTTTAAAAAAGACCTCAAGCTGCTCCTTCTCAATACATTCTGGGGTTCTTAACTTAAATTACTGACAATGGCCTCAAACTCCCCTCCCCCCTTATACTGTCTATATTGGCCCCTTCTTACTTATAGCTTCACCCCCTTCCTCCTCCCCATCATATCCCTCTATTTCTACTCATACACCCACCGCCACCCCCCCTTTTTCTTTTCTCCCTCTCGGACTACCCACCTCCTGCCTCCTACTTTCGACCTAACCCTCAACCTCCAGAACTGTCCCTCACTCTCCCGCCTCTCCATCTTCTGACACACTATATAATTCTTCACTGTCTTCCAGTTCTACTATCTTCGATCTGATATTTGATTTAGATCTTCCCATTTTAAAACTTTCTTAAAAGTTCTATTTGCCCTGCCTCATTTGTTCTGTTAATCTGTGTTACCGTATGCTGGAAAACGCTCTGATACTCTTGGGTCCAGCTAGCGCTATATAAAACCTTTTAAATAAATAATTAAAATAAATAAATACCTACATGTTTGAATACATTTTTGATTGAAGAGGGACTGCAGCAGTATTGTGTGTTCACTTATACGTTCTTTGCATATACATAGCAAATGGATAATATCTTCCTTCTCCTCCCCACAGAGATGAAGCAAAGTATTGCCAAAGGGTGTTTACGAGGAGGAGATTGGAAGAAGGAGGGCAGAATACCAGGACGGTACTGTAAATGTTTCTCCTTGGGGTTTTAATACACCCAGTGTCAATATCATGCTCAGTTGCCAACTTGGTGTAACTGTACAGGGTAAGCCTTCCAATGCCCCCCCCCCCTTGACAGTAACACTTTATCCTTTGCCAGACAGACTTGTTTGATAGTTTTGTTGTCTAGCTGTTTAAGGCTGTCATATGACCCTGATGCCTTCCAGAGACTCCAAAGCCCTATATTGGCCTATTGTGCCTTGCAGATAGGGCCTTGCAAAGCATTTCTTCTTAGTCGATAGCTCGGAACGTAATTGAGCATTTAGGGTACTGGTGCTGCTTGCTTGATTTTGTGCCAGCATTTGATGTAGGTTCCTCTATGATGAATTTAACCCAGACCTGTGACAGGGGGTGAATGTTTGATTTATTCAGTATTCTGACCATTATCTGCTCTTTTTGCTTTTTTGTTTAATTGGGAATGGTATGCCCAGACATGGGTCCTGTGCTTGCTATGCAACCAGATTCAAATTAGCCAGGC
Source organism: Lissotriton helveticus (assembly GCF_964261635.1). Lineage (NCBI taxonomy): Eukaryota > Metazoa > Chordata > Amphibia > Caudata > Salamandridae > Lissotriton > Lissotriton helveticus. The sequence continues at coordinate 1,373,189,246 of NC_136069.1, read as the reverse complement.
TGTTGAGGGGTGACACTTCGAAACAGGTCCCAGTATGCTTGTTTCTGGGCCATAGAAGACCCAGTCTGGCAGTTTGGGCTAGACTGTTCCCATGGGGAGCAGAATCCACACTAATTTGCATATGGCTGTGTCTAAACTGGAATTGCATGGCAAACAAAATAATAATACATTTAACCCAGATCTGTGAGTGAATTTTTTTATTTGTTCAGCATTTCGTTCATTATCTGTTCTTTTTGCACTTATGTAGGCTCCTATACGGGCCAGCGCTTGCCTCTGTATGCCAAATTGTAATCTAATATGGGCTGGTGACATGTATTTAGCTAGGTTGAAGATCATTCGCAGTGCATCTGTTATCATACCATCTAAAGTGTTTTTCTCACCCCTTGTTGACTCACTTCCATAGGTGGTTGTTGGTATGAGTTTCGCTTGTATTACTTGGATCAGTGGAGAGAAGTCAACTTTATTCCTTAGGTTTTTATAACACAACTGCTTCTTCTGTAGCACTCCTTTTCAGTGCTTCCTTATGGGTAGTGAATTAGCATTTGCTGTATATTATATCGCCTAGATATTAGTAATCATGGACAACTTCCTGCTGTTGATTTGCCAGATACCAGCAATGTCATATGGAACATCAAAAGTAAATGTTTGAAGTAAAGTATGCTAAAGATGTAGACATTAAAATCAGAAAGGCTAATAATATAAAAGGAATCAGGGGAAACAAAATAAATCCTTAAGAAGGCGTTGGAACTGTTGCAAAGAGAAACAGACAACCTTGCCAAGACCTAGGCAGGGAGCAGTGGAAGTAGCTGTGCTCCTAAAATGAAGCTGAAAACCCTGATATCTTACCTCGTTGTATGTCTTACTAGATACCAGACAGCATTATAAGTGTTATGCTAACTAGGGACAGGGAAATTATAGTGTAGCAGGGGGTGCTGCGAATGAGGGTCACGATCGGAGCCAAGCTGGTTGAGCCTGTTAAACAAAAACGAACAACCATACTCTTGAACAGCCACACGGAGACAGACTCCTGAGGGAAATAACCTAGGGTGTTTAAATAAATCCTAGGTGGGAATAGTTAATTTGAAAGGAAAGAAAGATGACACTGAATATGCAGAAACATAATTCTAACTGCACCGTGCTGGATAAGGTAAGTGGGAGAACACAAGACCAGAAGGCTTCTTCTCAGAAATAGCTAGAAATCTAGGTGCCACTTTGGTAGGATGAAGGAAGGAATAGTGAATTGAATCAACAATATAGAACTGTTAATCTTAACAGTTGGAAAGTATGCAAAGATCCAAAAAAGAAGACCTATACATAGCCGGATGTGCATAACTTCTACAAAACTTTACAATTTAAGCCTGTCTTTTAATCCCCGCCTATGTACTGATGAGAGTTTTTATACAACACATTTCTCTTTGTAACAGCATATTATCATTGCTTGAACCTGTTACTTTTGAAGTTGTTCATTTACTTAAAATCTAAGTTGACTGATGTTATGCCCCATCTCCTTTTATTTTGTGGTCCTTTTTACCAATATAAATCTTTCTGTACGAACATGTCAAAAGATATACAATTATTACATTCACATGTATATGTGTTCTTAATGTTATGATTTTGCCGCATTAAAACTCTCTTCCTCTTATTATGCCAATTGGCATAATGTGAACAGGGTATAGTTTGCAGAGGATTGGTGTTACTATTGCAATGTTTAAACTCTAGAGGTCGTGTCTTACAGCGTAGTTCTTTCAGAATTCAATGTTGGTGTTTCCAAACAAAGATTTGTCATGAAAAATGTGTTTATGTCAGTTTTGAATTACAGCACTGGCAAGAGTTTAAGACTGTCAGACCATATCCTATTGTTCTCAATGCAATACTTGTAAACAAACACTAGTTTCCATTACAGGCTTCCTGATGTTTGTGTCAAAGCTTTTCACTTGTAATATTAGATACTATTCTTTTATCTTTCTTAAATACTTCCAGTGGGCAACCTCCTGTTAATACTCAGAAATGTAATGTCAATATGAAGAATGATACATTCATGTATAAAAAATGGAATCACCTCTCTATTGATGAATTTCCATGTTGTGATCACCACGTCAAACCTGACTCAGAAGTATGTAGTCAGGCAAGCTCCAAGACCCAGGCCTGAGGTCTTTGATTGACAGGTCAGAGGTGGGATGGTATGTAGCCGGCAGACCAATACACAAACAGGAAATCCCAAATCAATCCCACAGATGGGCGCAGTGACACTACAACAGTCAAGGGAGATTGTTTCCAATAAAGCACACAAGGCCGGAGGGTACGCATGTTCTCAAAACACCAAAAAGTCAGATTCCACATGAAGTTAGGAGCCCGTAGCCAATCAGGACACAGCACACCTAATAAATGCAGTGCTCCCGATACCAGACATCTGGACACGTTATCCAATGGCCACATTGTGTCCATGCAAGGTCGAGGCCCACCTGGATTCCTCATCCAGTACATTCATTTATGACTCCAGAGACAGAGGTACACATTCCTTACCAAAAAGGATCACCAGAACTATTTATTTGAATTCAATTAACTGTATAAAAACCCATGTAAGACTGATTGTAAATTGAGACAGTTCTCCAAACCTATGCCTGTGGCTGAACTCCCCACCACACTGTTCAGCTAAACAAACTGATCCTGATTTGCCAAACCCCTCTTTTTTCTTCAAGGTATTTTATGTTAAAAGCAACATTCTGGGGGCCTCCACTAGAGCTGATTGGTACCTCGAACCAAACTAGAGCCATATGAAGGAGACCCCACAAGGATGGATTCACATTTGAGCTACAATGAAGGTGTGAAGACACCGCAATTGGTTGGAAGTGCTACTTAATCTGCGGGGCGGAGGTCCATTATGAAGCAGCCTTCACAGAGGATAAAAGACTACATCAGAACCTTAGTAAAGCATGTGACATATGGCAAACCAGGGAGAAGCGTACAAAAAGATAACCTGAGTGCCCTGCCATTGAAAGAAATCTGGCATATTACCTATTTTATATGAGCTTGCTGAGTAGTCGCCAGGCAGCCTCAGAGGCGATCCCGCTGACGTCCCCTTTTTCGATAGTCAGCAGGCTAAGAAAGGTGATTATTCTTCACTGATATAGTCTTTTATGACTCCCAGGACACTATTTTTGTGTTAGGCTATACTGATAGAGCAGAGTTGGCACCACAATCTTATTTTTTAGTCTTAAAGGCATTTCTCTGTGCCACTGGTTTCCCAATATCGTTTGTATCTGAAAGGAGTGAGAGGTTTTTGTCCCTTGGACCGCTGGCCCTTACACAGATGGTGCGCTTTTCTGCTGGGCATGACACAGTCGCTATGCTTGGACTGCTGGCTGTGACAATTAGGGTACGCTGGGCCACTTGTGTGATACAGGGTGCTATTCAGGCGTTTCAGGAACAAGATTTGACTCTGGGAGATTAGGTATAATTTGTATTTGGCCAAGAGGAGCTAGTCATTCTTGAGTTATTCTTTTTTTCTCTGAGCTTTTATTATTATCTGTGCCCCGGAGCCGATATTGACAGACTATCAGGCTACCTTAGCCCCGTGTACTGTGCAGACCTTCCCCAGGTCACATCACAGCATGCGCTAGGGGTGGGCTAAGGGTTTTTTGACCAAGTCTTTTTTGGTCAGTTTTATAAATGTTAGTCGCTTTAACCGCTGGGTGTGATACAGATGGTACACTTGGCCTCTGGGTGTGATACAGGGTGCTGTTGATGTATGGTATATGTGTGATGTTTTGGTGCTGTTAATTACTGCAAACTGTGTTTTGTCTTTAATATTGTGTTTTTGTTGATGACCCGATTTTTCATATGAAGGTGCTGCTATTTCTCTCAAACTATATTCGATGCCAAGAGTCAATATAATTCAGACATTATTTCTATTGATAACATGCATTTTCTGTGTTACAACACTTCATATGCATTCCTATTTGTTATTATGAAGTGTTCATGTTGAATTGTTAATGCATCTGTAGATAGCACTGAGCTTCTAGTTGAGAAATTAGGAGCAGTAACCCCATGCATATTTTCTCCATGATTCAGATCGAAACCAAAATGTCCCTAAAACAAAGAAGCTAAGGTATCTTATCCTCAAAAACTATGAAACTTATCATGGAGACACCATTAAAATACATGAAAACCGAGTTCCTCACACAGGATGAAACACTTAATAAGATTTGTCAAGAACAGCACACACAAACGGAGGTACACACATTTTCCTGGCCAAAGGAGGTAACATTTGACACTAATGCAATTCAAAACATGAGAAAATATATACAAATCAAATACACAGGAAAAAAGAAAGAAAAGAGAGAGGCATTGTTAAAACTATGGGCCATCTTTGAAGAAGCCCAGATCAACAGCCTTGCACTACAGATAGCAAGCAAGGCTTCAGCACCTCCCCCAACATATGCAGGCGTGAAAGTGCTGTTGTCCACTCTCCCAGCATTAGGATACTCCAATCTGCCAGTGGAAGAACCCGTCGGGATCATTTTTGAACAACAAAATTTGAGGCCTAGGCATGAGTGATTAACAGGCCAGCAGGCCAAGGCAAGCCCAGCACAACCCCAGTCCAGATGCCCATACGTTCGACCCCCTGTCGGTCATGTCCAGCACATAGTACCCCAGTAGCATTGAGAATAACCCCCAACTAGTCTAGGTAAACACACACAAGTAACAGGGAGTTTTGCAGTGGTTCTAGACAGTGATACAATTAGCTGGAGTGAAGTACGTGCCCAAGTCCCTCAGGATCCGAGGGTGGAGCTACAGGATTTGCTCATGTAGATGAGGAAACAACCAAGTGCAAATTTGAGGGCAAAACCCAACCGATAACAACAGCGTATAGCTATGAGCGAAGGAGGCAACCTACACAGGATTGGAAGAAAGGTGTGAGCTAAGGAGGGAAAGAGAAAGAGCTCTCACCCAGGAAGCAGAGTGAGAAAACAGAGCAGCGCACTCCCCACATGAGGAGAGTGGGGTAGGTACTAGTCATCGATTGGGGATGAATCAGAGGTAGAGTTAGATGAGAGTATTCTGGCTGGGATCCGAGCCTCACCAAATTTTCAATGTATGAAAAGGGCTGACTGGGAAATAAGAGACCAATGTAGCTTGGTACTAATCCAACCACGACATAGGTAAAACAGAATAGAACCTTTGCATGTGCATGAGGGGCGCAGCGATAAAGACACATGCTGCTTCATCCGAATGCACAGGATGGATAGACTGACCCCAAGGGATATATAGGCCAGAGAGAAAGGGAAGGCATTTGCGCAGCTGTTCTGCCACCTGCTAGCCCACGCCGGATGGAGGGAAATGACCAGTATGATAGACCTTAACCGAAGGATGGATCATTCGAACCAGAAGATATGGCCACAGTGGAAGAGTGCATCTGGCTTGGAAGAGAAGATCCTGAGTGGAACTTCCCCTACATGCAAGAATGCCAAAGGAGAAAAGAATGCCATGTAAGGGAGAAACCGGTAGAGCTTCACAATGTAAAAAATTAACCCACTACTACAGAAGGGCAAGTCAGGGACCGTCTATGTGCTGTGGACTCAAATGGATAAAGAAGGACTAAAGACAATGTTACCACCATTCCTGGATGAAGCTGAGAAATGGATCACATGTTTGGAGTAAAAAAAACAGTGGAAATAAACCAAGCAATGGGCAATATCAAAAGTCTGCTAAGTAGTCTTATCAGAAAGAACAATTACACAGTGTTCTCCCGGGCTCACATTCCAGCAATTACGCTGATAACACAAAGCAGGATTGGGCCACATTCAGTTCACACAGGCACTGAATATGGATTTCATTGGGGGGAATATTCCTTGACTGCCCTGACATAGGAGGGCTTAATAGCACAAACTATGAAGCCAGGGGAGACAATAACCGAGTTTCCGATAGGATGAGGGAACAATGGGGAAAAGCGACAGTATAGCCTTGGACTGACATGGGCCCACAAATTACATTTTTTTACAATATTGTCCAAGAGGGGCTTGCCCACTAAGATACACAGCGGGTTGGACAGCACTGTTGAGTCATCCACAAAACCAAGCCCAGGGAAAGTCGAATATGCCTTACATTTAGAATTTAGAAACAGGGAGGTCCGACAGCTACTGCACCACTGCAACAGGGATCAGGTAGTTTGACAAACATGTGGCAACAGCGATCACAGAAGGAACTCAGCCCATCAGGGACCGGGGCCACAGCATCGCAGGGAGGGGTAAATGTCTGGGAGGTAATGCCTGCACACAAACACATAATTAAAATGTTTTGTAGGATAAAACCCCCCAAGTAAAATATTACCCGTTCACCCACATCCCAAAAATGAACTGTATCAAAACCAATAGATGGACCAATGAGACAACATTGGGAATACAAACTTTTACTTGCATCTGGGGAGTCAGGGCTCGGAGGGGTTCAACATAAACTATAGCAGCAGAGGCCAGGGAGGGTAGCAGTGATCAAACCCTAGGGAATGTAAATATTGCCACAGGATAGACCAACTGACAGACAGATGACAGTTAAAAGCATTCCACAAACAGAGATTGATGGTCCAGGGCCAGCCACCACAAAATCCTCATCCACAAAACCAAGGCCAGGGAAGGTCGAATGGGACTGACATTGGCCCGCAAATCACATTCTTTTACAATATTGTCCAAGAGGGGCTTGCCCACTAAGATACAAAGCGGGTTGGACAGCGCTGTTGGGTCATCCACAAAATCAAGCCCAGGGAAAGTCGAATGTGCCTTACATTTAGAATCTAGCCACAGGGAGGTCCGACAGTTACTGCACCAATGCAACAGGGATCAGGTAGTTTGACAAACATGTGGCAACAGCAATCACAGAAGGGAACTCAGCCCATCAGGGACCGGGGCCACAGCATCGCAGGGAGGGGTAAATGTCTGGGGAGGTAATGCCTTCACATAAACACAGAATTCAAATGTGTCATAGGATAAAAACCCCAGAGTAAAATATCACCCGTTCACCCACATCCCAAACATTAACTGTATTAAAACCAAAAGATGGACTAATGAGACAAAATTGGGAATACAAAATTGTACTTGCATCTGGGGAGTCAGGGCTTCTGTATGTGGTCTGTTGATCAGGTATCCTCTCTAAAGATTACCCTTAAGGGCATCTGCAGGAGCCAAGTCAGCCACTCTGCTGCTGATCACCCAGGGTGGCGTTAGCTGACCACACTCAGTGGGGAGGGCAGGCTGATGATGGGGCGGCTCCCAAACAAAGTACTTAAAAACAGGCACCCAGGTCCCCGAATACAAAGTCAATAGGAACAGGTTCCTACTACAAGGTCAAAAGGTCCTCATTCCCGGGCATGCAGCCTGTGACCCATGTTTCCTTCATAGCATAAAGTTCCAACACTGCCCCCAAAAGACTAGAAGACTCCAACAAAATGGAGGGCCCATTTAGTTCCAAAATAAAGCTGTCCTCAAGTGACGGGAGCCAGGTTTTTTGTACATCTGGGATAGTGAATATCCCATGACCTCTACTACATACGCACGAGAGCTAAGACGTTGTGAGGCCCCCACATGGGGTTGCGTCAGTCGAGAGGTTCGCCAGGTTAGCCAGACATCTTCCAAGATTGGGAGACAGTCCTGGTCCAGTCATCATCTCTTGGCAAAATTTGGCAAGGGTTCTTGGCTTTGGGCCCGAGCTGCCCACATTCTTATGATCCTGGCAGTGTTTTATTGTCTTTCCTTCTGGCTTTTCAAATCTTCTAAAGCCTCACTAAAAATTGTGTAAATGGAGTGTGGAAAATACACTCAATGACTGAAATACAGGAACCCCGAAGAAAAGATCATTAATGATGGAGCATATGCAATGTTTTTCTGAATTAACAAATTAACTAAGTTCTTATCTAACAGGTCTGCAATCTAAACTCCAAGTGTACCACCGTTCAACTACCACATCATCACCCCAATGCAGATCTAAAGTATGTGATTCAAAGTTGCACACTGCACAGTGAATTGTTTTTTGATTGAACTATTGAACAAAACCCCAATCACCAGAGGACCACAGACATCTCCTCTGGATCCATGGCAAGACCTGCAATGTTCATTAACAAGTTGTGTATTATTGCACTTCTGCTTAACCTCTGATTAGCTTAGGTGCCGTCACACCAATTCACTGCTAAATAACCACCTGGCCAAATGGAGCTTGTGTAGGGATCTCTCTCATGTCACTTATAATTACACCAACCCAAACACTAGTATTTCAGATGCACTACACAGCACTTTTTTACACGACACATGGTATCAGCACATGACTGATGTGGGCTCCAAGACATCAGTCAGCTTGTGTTACATCTGTTCACTGATACCACATTCAGTCGGAGCAGACCTACTTTACTTGTTCCAAGAGGTAGCCCCTGAAATACCAAAATGCCTTCTCCACTTATACCTAGGTAGATTCAGGGACAAAATCCAGCCCAACAAGGCACAGCCCCCCAAAATAGTAGTAATTCTGACCTGTTATAAGAACAACCCAAGGGCGCTATACTTTTTCATTGAGCCTAGCGATAATTAAACTGAGCTAGGCGGGATGCACAGGAAGGGCACAATAACGGAGGATAATGTTTGGCCCAGAGACTTCCCAGAAAAGAGATTCTTGGAGGTAGCACATTTGTCAACCTAATCCACAAACACATTCTCTCCTGCCTCCATTTGTGATCCAAGGGTTGTCCTGCTATCTGGGGCAGTCTTCTTTAAACAAAAGTGGACCTTGATATGAAGTTTCTGTGTGGGTCCATCCAATGATACGAAAGGAAATGGGTCTCGTGGCAGATGGCTAAATGACAGCAAAGACATCCCATGTCAAATAATATGGGATTCCGAGGATGGGAATGGACATATTTGGCTAGAAGTGGCAGGGTAACCCCTAATTTAATTGAACCTTACACTGTATTCCTTATGTTTCAGAGGTAAAGGAACACTTCCACTGGGCACAAATGAAAACTGTGGCACAATCCTCTACAGTCAGGATATGCAATGGGCCCCTCTAAGCTGTTTGATATGTACTGGCAGTGTGGCGAGTTTGCGTACACTCAGTTCCTCCCCAGTCCCCAGATGGTGGGGACTCTGTTCTTTTGTAATCATACACACCCTGACCCTGGTCATTCCCTGAGAAGAACTATCAGATTTGTACCAATATCCACTAAGGAAAAAGACAACCTTGCTGGATCAAGCTTGTGAAAAAAGAACTGCATATTATTTTGGCTGTGCTACGTACAAGGACATTCCAGAATAAAATTCAGACTGTTCTCAGACTCTCAAGTATCGCCTGTAGGGTTCATACCCTTCTTCACCATACAGACATAATCTAATGCCCGCTGGCTCCAAATAACCAGGTAGGAAATGGTAAGATGATAAACAGCACTAAGTAGGGCCCTAATTCGATCAAGGAACTGAGAGCAGTCAGCATCCTGGTTATGCAGCATCAGTACGTGTTAGACTTATTGACCACAATGGAGGGCGGGGTGTATGCCAAGATTGGTGCATCCTGCTGCATGTTTATCCCACGGAATTACCTGGCTAATGGGACATTGACTCTTACCATACAAGCACTTCACTGTTTGCAAAGAGACATGCGTGAGGAAGGATTTACTCCTGAGCAGGAGTGGTTCTCAAATTGGTTCTCCTGGCTCCCCCGGTGGCTTTCCGGAATGTGCACGTTGTTGTTACCGGTTTTCATCATGTTCTTTTTTGTGTGTCGTTCCGTGCTATTGAGGATTTCATGCTGTAAAAATGCAGCCCTCACATTGGGTAGAACACAAGTGACTCGTCATAAGTCAATGGTAATATATGCAACATTAAATAATTTGCATTGCAAATATAAACATTGTGACAATTGGATCAAAATGAGAAAGACATGGATACATTCTGCACTGGCCCTCAAAACATTATGAATAGGATGAATAAATAGTATAAAAGATATCAACGAATATTTTGGGTAATTTTTATTATCATTGATTATGACTTTAGGAAATTCGAAGTATTTGTCATTATAAAAGAGATCAAGGCCCTTAATGTATGTGTGCTTTCTCCTACATTTTTCAAATGGGTAGTTGATAGAAAGTAATTTACATGCTGTATACAGAACTATTTGCACAAAATGAGATGTATGATCTCTGATATATTTTATTGGAACATAGCTAGAAATAATTGCGATTATTCTCCATTTTTGCTCAGGAAAAGATTAATATTGTACATATTGTGACATGAATTTTGGGATTTTAGGAAACAAGTAGTACATGAATTTCATCTTATGAACTCTGGACTGATGCAATACAAAACGATTGTGAAAACAATTTGTTACCTTTATGAGGTACGCTGTTATAACTTATTATCTTAGTGGTTTAATGAACACAATATGCATATAGATGCTTTCTCTGTTATGCACCTTGCTCTGTTTCAGATGTAGTACATCTAGCATACAAGGGGTGTAATGAAACTTTGGATTGCCTTGCTATATATTTATGTAACGTATTGCATTGTTGCACTTGATTTCATTATTATTGTGTGAATGTTCCCCATCGAGTTATTAAGAGAAATGAGGCTACATTATATACGATTTGTTGGAAATGTTCTTGTAGGACGACTACACAATTTAAGATCCAAAAAGCAGTTAATATGTGAAATCTGAGTTATGTGTCTTTTTAATTAGGTTTTTCTCCATGGAGAAACAGAGTTTTTAATCAAAGTTTGTATATATGTTTTTTCAATAGCCCTGAAGAAGTCTCTTTTTGAGACGAAACACGTCGGCTATGGTCCTTCTGAGTTTTAATAAACATTGAATAAGTAATTAATTGGAATTAAAAGAAAACACGTGGAATCCCGGAATCTTCTTTATGTGCTTATTGAACTTTTTTTGATTACACTGTATCGAGTGCTGAACCAATTGTTGTGATAGTAATTGTCAAAATCAAAAAACAATAGTACCCTAATAAAGTAACTGTTGTGAAGTATGGGTTAGATACTGTGTTTGAAATTCAACTAGAGGGGGACTGTTAATATTGAAAATGTTGATGTCAATATGAATAATGATACATTCATGTGTTAAAAACAAAATTGCATCTTTACTGATGAATTCGTCCTTTGTGAACTCCAACTCAACCCCGACTCAAAAATACATAGTCAGGCAGGCTCTGAGACCCGGGCCTGAGGTCACTTATTGACAGGTCACAGGTGGGGTGGCAGGTAGCCAGCAGACAAATGCATGAACAGGAAACACCAGAATAATCCCACAGAGAGGTGCAGTGACACCACATTGGCCATAGGAGATTGGCCACAATAAAGCACTTATGACCGAAGGGGTATGTGCATTCGCAAAACATCACAAAGTCAGATGCCACATGACGATAGGAACACATCGCCAATCAAGACACAGCATACACAATACACGCTGTGATCATGCGCTCCCCATGCCGGACATTTAGGCAAGTTACCCACTGGCCGCATTGTGTTAATGCAAGGTTGAGGCCTCACCAGCATTAGCTTCTTTTGGGTGGGGCTTTTAGATCATTTTGGAGAAATTTGGTCCTGCCCAATTCTGGTTTTCTCCAGAGGAATTGTGTACAAAATCCAAACCCAGTACAAAAGCTAAATATTGGGAACATCTTCTAGTTGAAAATGTGATGAAATGCAAGGGTTCCTTACTGCTAACGTTTATTGATTTTAAACCCAGTGCACAGTATGAGCATGAAATTGATTAAATCCTCCCCCTCTGGCAAGAAAGCAGTACCTGCAATTCAGGAATGGTTCTTTAACCATTAAAGCCTTCTGCAACACATGGAATGCAAAGGGCATAACAGATGACCATTGTTCCACTTGCCAAAGACGCACCAAATCACACACCCATGCATATTTTCCTTTTCTGTATCTTATTACCAGCCTTGACAGAAGATGATTGTGCCACTATGCAGGAATCTGGGCTTCAGAAGAGACATGGAAGCATTTAGACAATTGAAATCCGATACTAGCAGTGTTTTTTGGCGTAGCCAAATATCTGTTTGCCCTGTGGGTAATTCATTAAAGAAATTCATAAATGGAAACCATTGCTCTGCTGGTATGTGGGGGAGCACCAATACTTGGTGCATCCTGCAGGCTCAGTATAATGTGTTTTTTTAACTGATAATTATACTTTTGTACAGTACTATCTGTTGCCGATATGGTCTTTCCATGTTGCACATTGTTATTTTGCTTCTGATGTGCTTATCCACTGGTCAATTTTGTTTATATCTGTATTGATGCACTTTGTTGTAGGATCTGCATTTATTGCTACTGCTTCTTGAGTTTATTAAGGGCTTGATTACGAATCTGGTGGTCTGAGGACCGCCATACTCACAAGGGTGCAGTGGTGGCATTCCAGCCACCGCACCGGCGGTTCGACCGTCCTATTAGGAACTTGGTGTTCAGACTACCATTGCACAACTGCAACCGCCAGAGAACTGCATTCCCTGGTAGACCTGTGGCAGTCTGAGGGCTGAAATATGCTTGGTGGTGCCCTGAGGCACGGACAAGTATATTACGACTTTCCTCATCGCCAGCGATGTCATGGAGGTTCTTCCTCCATGTAAGTGCTGGTAGTGAGGAAAGAAAGGAGGCCCTACAGGGCTCCCTCTTGCCCCAGTGCACAGGGTGCATGCAGCGGGAAACATGTTGTGGCCCCTGTAGTTTTGCACCCCCAGTCCCCGCACAGAAGGAATACACAACATGGTGCATTCTTTCCCATTCGGGAACATGCACTGGTAATCCCACAGTTGTGTTGTTTAATGCTCACAATGAGCCTTTAAACAGCACCGCTGCACAACCACCACACCGCCCGCCCACCAGACCACAAAATTATTTGTAATCTGGTGACCAGAAATCAATCAATCGATTTGTAAAGCACACTACTTACCCGTGAGGGTCTCAAGGTGCTGGGGGGTGGGGAATGCTGCTACTGCTCGAAAAGCCAGGTCTTGAGAAGTCTTCTGAAGGTCAGCAGGTCTTGGGTCTGCCGTAGGTGGATGAGGAGGGTGTTCCAGGTCCTGGCAGCAAGATCAGAGAACGATCTGCCGCCAGAGGTCGCTCTTCTGATGGGGGGGCTGTGGCCAGGGCGAGGTCGGTGGAACAGAGATGGCAGGTGGGGGTGTTGAAGCTGAGTCGTCTGTTGAGGTACGTTGGTCCGGTGTTGTGGAGTGCCTTGTGTGCGCGGGTGAGCGGGTGAGGAGCTTGAAGGTTATCCTCTTGTTGATGGGGAGCCAGTGCAGGTCTCTCAGGTGGGGTGTGATGTTGCTGCGGCAAGGGATATCAAGGATCAGGTGTGTCAAGGTGCTCTGGATGCGTTGGAGTCGTCTCAGGACTTTGGCCAAGGCTCCTGCATAGAGGGCATATCCGTAGTCCAGCCTGCTGCTGACGAGGGCCTGGGTGACCGTTTTTCTCTTTTCAGAGGGGATCCACGTGTAGATTATGCGGAGCATGCGGAGGGTGTTGAAGCAGAAGGAAGAGACGGCGTTGACCTGTTTAGTCATGGAGAGGGTGGAGTCGAGGATGATCCCTAGGTTGCGTGCGTGGTTGGTGAGTGTTGGAGCAGTTCCCAGTGCGGTCGGCCACCAGGAGTCGTCCCAGGTCGAAGGAGTGGATCCAAGGATGAGGACCTACATCTTGTCAAAGTTCAGCTTCAGTCGGCTGTTCCTTATCCATTCAGCGAAGGCCTTCATTCCTTCATGGAGGTCGGTTTTGGCGGTGTGGGGGTCCTTGGTGAGGGAGAGGATCAGCTGGGTGTCATCAGCATAGGAGATGATTTTGAGGTCGTGCCGACGGGCGACATGGGCGAGCGGTGTCATGTAGATGTTAAGGGCCTTCTCTTGGATTCCGGCGTCGTGGAGGCGTGTTCGTAGTGTGTGGTGGCAAACCGTGTAGAAGGCGGCTGACAGGTCCAGAAGGATGAGGGCTGCTGTTTCTCCGTTGTCCACCCGGGAGAGGGTGGTGGTCAGCTGGTCTTCGGTGACTTTGCTCCAGCAGCGGCGAAGCATCTGTTGGGTGTGATGATGCGTGGTGGATTTCCGGAAGGTGAAGTGGATGCAGCGATGGTCGGTCCAGTGGAGTTCGGTGGTGTGGTTGAAGGGTACGTGGGGGCTTGCGGTGAAGATGGGGGTCAAGCGTGTGGCCGGTGGAGTGGGTGGGTGTTGCGACAAGTTGTCTGAGTCAGAGGTTGGTGTTCAGGGTGGTGGAGTTAGTGTCATTGTTATTCTTGGGTGGAAGTTCAGGATTCCGAGGAGGATGTAGTCCATGGAGGTGAGGGCATGTGTACTGACGAGGGCGGCGATGGAGTCACTGAACTGTGGTCGGGGTTCGGTGCGTCTGTAGACGAGGGTTCCTCTGAGGGTGGCGTTTTGTTCGGTGAGGATCTGGAAGTGCACGTGTTCGGCGGTGCTGAGGGTGTCGTCGGTGTTGGTCGAGACTCTGAGCGTGTTCCTGTAGATGATGGTGATTCCTCCTCCTACTCCGTTGGTGCGGTCCCTGTGGGTAATCTTGTAGCCGTCCGGGATGGCTATTGCCATGTTAGGTGCCGAGGAGGGGTTCAACCAGGTCTCCCTCAGGAAGGCAACATCTGGGGAGGTTGAGGTCGAGTAGGTCCCAGAATTCAACAGCGTGTTTGCAAGCGGAGCGGATGTTGAGAAGGATACATCCGAGGTAGTTGGGTTCTTTCCTGGTCAGTGGGTTGGCGGGTTGTATGATGGTGAAGCTGCAGTTCCAGCAGGAGAAGGGTCATTGGGTGCGCTTCAGGGTGGCCAGGCAGCAGGAGTGTGAACGTCCGCCGTTGAGTGCGCGGAGGGTGCTGGCATTGTAGCGTTGTTGGTTGTCGTGGCAGTCGGGGGGCCAGGGGTTCTGGCACTGGGCGCGGTCCAGGCACAGATGGGCGCAGATGGTCTTGCGATAGGCATGCCTTCGGCGCACCAGCGGTGCCTTTGCTGCACAGCTATGCAGCGGTCGCCATAAGAAGGGGAGGTGGGAGGGAGGAGCAGCTGGGAGGAGGGGTGGATGGATGGGCGAACGGGGCGGCAGGGCAGCAGGGGATGCAGTGGTGGGAAGAACCGGGGTCGAGGGAACAGAAGGAAAAAAGGGGTCACAAGGGCACAGAGTACAAGGTAGACAGAAGGCAAAAGGGGTCACAGGGCACAGAGTACAAGGCAAACAGAAGGCAAAAGGGGGCACAAGGGCACAGGATACCGTGGGGAGGTGGGGAAAGTCGAGGCAATTACAGTAAGCAAATGCAAGTAGAGCCTAGGCAAAACAGTACAGTGCAGGGGGGCGGGCTGCAGGTGACGCAGCAGTGTGAAAAACGGGGGCAAGGACGGCGTGGGACCAAGGGGCACAGAGTACAGGGAAGAAGAGGCAGAATAAACCTACCTACGACCTGCCACTGGCCACCAGGGATGAGAGGCAGGTGGTAGCCCGCGGGTGGAGGAGGGCCTCGATCGCGCGGCAGTGGCAGCAGCAGTGAGTGGGGGATCACAGGCACAACAGGTGGTGCTGTTGCGGCGTGGGGGTTGACCTGCCTGAAGCAGCGACTCTTGGGGGTGCGGGAGCGTGGCTTTGGCATTAAAAAGTCATAATCCGACCCTAAGTTATCAACCTTTTTTTGCTTGACCCGTGCTCCGCATGGCCTACCGAGATGTACTTGCTGCTAGTAATTCCAATGGTTTTAGGTTGTTTTAAGTAACCAGTATTACTTCTGTTTTACCTCTTTGACATTGTATTTTGACATCTAATGGTGCTTTCTTAGGGCCTGATTCACAAAACCAACTTAAGGCAAAATCCTAAACTTACTACTTTTGGTATTCACAGAAGGCATTTAGTAGTAGTAAAGTTAGGATTTTGTCTTAAGTTGGACTTAAGACAAACCTAAGACAAACTTAAGACAGACTTAAGACAGGATTTTGTCTTAAGTTTGTCTTAGGGGGTGTGTAATTAAAAAGTCTTCATAACCAGTGTTTGATCATTTTAATTGGTGCTGGAAGGAATGCCTGGTTACCGGGGACTGAGGGGCAGAGACAGCACAAGAAACTGCCAAGGAGCAGGTCCGGCAACTCTCAGCACGCCCGAAAAGGCGATCACTGATCCCTTAAAAGGTACTTTAAGGCCTTTTCCTAATTCTAGAAAAATCATTCTATGAATCCGGTCATTTCACCTTTTTTCTTTTCACAATAGAGATACTAGGTCCTGAAGAAAGCCAACTTGACCCATGCGGGCAACTTGAGGCAACTTTTGGCTGAAACATGTCGACCTTTTTATGGACATAACTCAGTGCGGAAGCCCCATAATCAAGCTTCCTATGCATGCCTAATCTTTTTAACCACTCATTCCTTCCATCACCAATTAAAATGATCAAACACTGGTTATGAAGCCTTTTTAATTGCACACCCCTTACATTTTTTGATCACTGGCTCACTACTGTACTAACCAGTGGTTTACCTCCGGGTGGAGGAAGCATACAATCAAACCCTATGATGATGCTGTCACATTGCTAACAACAAGGCGGAGAACCAAGATATACCGCCTATCAAGCCTTGGTACGTGAAAGAGGGTTTTTTAATTGGCATCGGAACCGAATAAGAGAACAAAACCCAGGTTACTCAGGACAAGTGATCCCTTCCCTCATTGATTTTTGTACAATTGCAACTAAGGAGGCTGAAAGGATCACAAACTTTTCCTTCCCCCCTCCTGATAAAAAACAATCATGATAAGTAACCATTAGGGGGGCAACATTTAATTAACGCTTGTGAAATTTGTGAAGTTATCAAATTTCTACTTATATAAAATTTGTAAAACTTATGACAATTCTACTAAATTGCACATAGTTTTTGATTGGGGGCTAATATTTGGAAAATAAATCTCTTGCTGAGAAACATTTTCTGTTAAAAAGCTAGTTTCGTACCAGTATTTTGCATGGTGCTTAAGTGAGATATGGTCCTATATAAAAATTTCACGAGGTATCAAACAAATATATTTTCCATCCTTCACATCATTTTTGTACAATTTTAATAAAAGCCACATTTAAGGAAAACAATGCATGAATTTGCATATCTCTGGTAATCTTGGATCCACGTTTGAAGGCTATTGACTGACGTCTTTCTTGTCATTTCTTTCTATTGTGCAGTGTAGATAAAAAAAATGTGTGCGTTAAGAGTAATGTCCTGTTTGAAACTGTATTCTTAATTTGTTCATTTTACTCTTCTTGGAGGTAATTGTACACTGCCCATATTCTGGTCCTTTGTAATCTTTTGTAACTCTCCACAATGATACACTACCATCACTTTCATAAAACTACCATTTATGCATTGATTTTTGATACCTTACACGAGAATTCAGTTGACACATAAATGAAAAGCCGCTGCACTATATATAAACCAAAACGTCAAATAAATGCTTCTGTCACCTCCTCCTTTTCAAAGGAAGTAATCTTCAAACTCTTCCTTTTATTCAAAAAGCATAAAAGAAGATTACTGTGTAGGAGGCAAATGTAATTATTTTTCTACTTTTTATTTTCTATTTTAAGCCATCTTATTTTTTTAAAGAAAAAATGAAGAATGTGTTGTATAAATGAACACATTATGTATGTGAACGCTGCCATTAACCCCTTCGCTGCCAGGCCATTTCCCCACCCTGCACTAAACCTTTTTTTTTTGGCTATTTTGGGTAGGTCACACTTAGGCCCCAAGGTATCCATGCCAAATTTGCTTCCTTTTCCCCAGAAGCCTATAGATTCTAAAGTTACCCTGGCTTTGTGGATTCCTCCGGAGGAGACAGAGAAATTAGCCGAACTACAGCTAAATGTGGGGGTTTGGGGAAAAAAGTGCTGCAGAAAAAAGTGTCTTTTTTTCTTTCCCTGCAAACGGCATCAACAAAGGGTTTGCCTTGTTAAAGTCACCATTTTCCCAGCTTTCATGAACAGGCAGACTTGAATCAGCTAAAATAATTTTCAACACAGTTTTGGCATTTCACTGATGCTAGTGAAATGACAGTTTGTGGATCCCTGAGGTCATCAGGACGCCCTATTATACCTTAAATGACATATCTATACCTCCCATGGGCCAATTCTAACCTCTAGGCACACATTTTAGTAATATATATGACATTATTATTCATTATCCAGCTTCAAAGGAACAAAGTCACTTCTTTTACCCAGAGCTATTGAAATCTGATTGGGTAAGATTTCAGGTTTTTCCCTTGGCTGGAGGTGAGGACAAAAAAAGAAAACGTTATCCAAAAGGTACATGAACCCTTTCACAATATCAGATCTGGGCCTTCAGCATCTCTGTCCCTTTTCTAGCCTCCAGGCATCTGTTTTAATACTATTTGTGACATTTATATTTCAGCTTCAAGGGGAAGAATGTCACTTCTTCTACCCAGGGCTGTGGAGTTCCAAGTCATGTAAGATTTCAGGTTTTCTCATTGGCTTGAGGTGAGGGGAAAAAACTTCATCCAAAATGTACATAAACCCCTTCACATTATCAGATCTGAGACTTCAGTGTCTCTGGCCCTTTTCTAGCCTCCAGGCATCTGTTTTAGTAATATTTGTGACATTTTGAGTTCAAGGGGACAAAGTCATTTCTTCTACACATGGCAACAGAGCTCTGAGTCAGGTAAGATTTCAAGTTTTCACCTTGGTTGGAGGTTGGAAAAACCTTTAGCCAAAAGGTACATAAACCCCCTCACAGTATCACATCTGAGCATTCAGTGTCTCTGGCCCATTTCTATCCCCCAGGCATCTGTTTTAGTAATATTTGTGACTTTTATGAATTGTGCAGCTTTCAGTCAAAATCTTTTTAGGTTTAATAAGCTTAATTGAATAATAACAGTTACAGGAAAACAACAAGCCATGAATATAATATATGACTATAAAAGAGTGTAAAAGTGGAGAGGCAATACATTAAATTAAAATAGAAAGCTTTTTTTTCATTTTGATGACAGCATAGGAAAAGGGGAAAGGAAAGGAGGGGAAGCAAATATGAAATATAAGTCTATAACTGAAGGTCAGACTACAGTGAAAAGAACTATTTAAACGATGAAGAGATAATCAAATTACCAACAAACAATGTAATACTGAGAAAAATGTAGAGGAAAGCAGAGATAATAATAGTTTATGGTGGTTGAAAGTTTTCAGAGAGATTACGCATCACACTAGTACTGGCAATTCTAGCTAAATAATTGTTTTAAATATTTATTAATTTATTGGCATTTCAACAAAAAATGAGCATACAGTACACAATAAGTATAAGTACATTTATAATGTCTTAGTATCAGTTACAAAATTAGTAATACATTTGCTTAGTTCCAGTAGGGCACACGTACAATCTTATGAAATATTTACTGGTCTAACAGTCTAGCGTTGCTTCGTGTTTAGTGATTTAGACTCTCTCTTTTCATCTCATTTCTTACCTTACAGGTGCCTAGTACCTATTATAGTGTCAGGGAGAGTTGTCTAGATTATATGCTGCTGCTAGGGTCACCATGAAGGGTCTGTGCTGCCGCTAAATCAGGAGGGAGGGCCTGTCCACTCCTCCTGCGTCTCTGGGTTTGTATGCAGGTATGTACATAAGGGGTCCCAGATATCTCTAGGGCTAGAGGATGCAGGGAGCAGTTCCGCATATGTAAGCATCTGTTCCTGCCAGAAAAGGAGGTCACAGATCCATTCTTTGAACTTGGGTGCTCGTCCTCTGCCCCATCTACACAAAACCCTCTGTTTGGCCAGGTCTAGTCCCAGCTTCACATATCGTCAGTATGCTGCAGGTGTGTCTGCTGTGTATCCTTAAGGCGCTACTACAGGTGTTTGTGTTAGTGTTGCAGAAGTCATCTGAGCTAGTGCCTCGAAGACTGGATATCCGCACAGTCCCAGGCCAAGTGCAGGAAGCCCGCCGCCTCCCCCCCCCAAGCGTCATTGTTTCTTAATTTATATTTGAAGAGTTTGACAGGGGTGTAGTATAATCTCTGAAGGTATTTAAAGTTCATAATTCACAGCCGGCTGCTGGCTGACACTTTACTTGTCTGCTGGCAGCAATAAGCCCCTTTCTCATCCTCTGTGGGTTCCCCCAGTTCTGGCTCCCAGTTTTCCTGACCGTCCCTGTACGTGTCTGCGTTGTCATCTGCATAGCATGATAAATTAAAGATACTACGTGAGTAGGGTTTGTGTTCTGTAGCAGTTGGTGCAGTGGGGCCAGAGTGTGGGGTTCAGCCGGGAACTCAGGGGTGGCAGCCCTAACGCTCTACCTCAATCGCACATACATAAATAGGTACGTCGCCCTGGGATCTGTATCCATAAAGATTTGCTCTCAGGTGGGGAACATCCCTCCCATGTATTGGTCTCCCCATTTCATAATCCCAACTCTCTCAAGGAGCTGGCGGCATTGCAACTTCTGGGTTACCTCCAGGTCCGGGTGCCCAACCACCGGGAGTAAGGGTGAGTAAAGCATTGCTATATCTAACCTTTGCGCAATCTTTTTCCATGTGGCTACAGCGCACACCACAGTAGTGGAACACACCTCTCTCATTTTGGCTTGCGTAGATATGAATCCAGACAGAGGCGTAGGTTGCATATAATATTGCTCCACAGCCAAATGCGGCATGAAGTGTGGGGGGGTTGAACCAATAGGCTACATAATGCGCCTGGGCACTAAGATAATATAGTTCAAAGTCAGGGGCTTCAAATCCTCCCTGACCATGAGGCAGGGTCAGGATCTCCAAGTTCAAACGGGGTTGTTTCCCTCTCCAGGCGAGCCGTATCATCTGAGTTTTCAAAGTTTTGAAGACTGCTGGTCACGGTGCATGGGGGATGTTAACGAATAAGTACAATAGTTTAGGCAGGACCCCATCTTCAAAAGGGAGATTCTCCCTGCCATGGACAAGGGCAGGGCAACCCATAACGTCACTGAGTCTATTATGTGTTCCATTGTTTTCCCATAGTTTGCCCCTGGTGACTAATCTTCCCAGGTACTTCACTTCCCTGGAACACCACTCTATGGGGTAGTCCAAAGGATAGGGACGGGTAGCAGCAGTGAGACGGAACATCTGGGACTTTTCCTAGTTTATTTTGACTCCTGACAGTTCCCTGAAGGCAATGATCTCCCTTAAAATTGGATTGAGGCTGGTCTGGGGTTCGTGCACATACAGCGTGATGTCATCTGTGTATAGTGAAAGCAGTACATGCCCAGTCTGATATTCAAGGGCCCAATCTTGGTGGTGCTGCCTATGGTTGACCGCCAGTGGTTCAATGGTGAGGGCAAATAATAGCGGTGATAACGCGCACCCCGGGCGTTTGTCGCTGGTAATGGCAAAAGAAGGGGAGGTGGCGCCATTTATGATCATTCTTGCATTCGGCCGAGTATAGAGTAGCTGTATCCATGATAGAAAGCTGTGTGGCATTCCCATCCTCTGCAGAATGCAGGGAACAGATAATTCCACTCCACCAAGTCAAATGTCTCAATGGCATCCAAAAATACTGCAGCTGCTTCGAGATCTGGGTCAATCTCCTGTATTACTGCAAACAGTGTTCTAAGAAAATGAGCGGTAGCTCATCCTGGCACGAAACCCACTTGGTCAGGTAGGACCAGCGCTGTCATAAGAAGGATCAGCCATTTCTCAATTCGTTTAGCTAATATTTACGCATCAAAGTCAATCATGGAGAGCGGTCTATAGGATTTGTACCTTTTAGCCGGCTTTCCATATATAAGTATGGATATTATTGTGGCCTCCCTCATAGTGGGCGGCAATTCCCCCAGCTTAAAATTTGAGTTTTATTCTTACCAGAGCGGAGCTGCATAATTGCTGCGCGAATTTCATCTAACTCTAATTCAGAGAGGAATTCTCTCCGGGAGTCTACAAGCCAGCCTAATGCAATTGGTTCCAAATACTGCTGCAACATTAACGGATGCTGACTCATCGAGGTATATAGCAAAGAATAGAATGCCTGGAAGGTTTGGAGGATATCCAACATGTCCCTGACTGTATCTCCTTCTGGTGTCTCTAGTTCCAGGACATAGCTTGAGAAACGAGGCCTACGAATCTGTTCAGCTACCGCTTTCCCAGGGCTTTCACCTTCACCATACCGGGAAGCCTTAAAATATTTGCCCCAGAACCGACATTCTCTGTCTGGTGGATCTTGATATTCAGTTATTTTATCGCTTAGATCAATGAATTTTGGCAGGGTTGGCGAGCGGTCAGTGTATGTCTCTAGTTGTTTGATCTCTTTCTCTAATCTTGTAAGTGTTGTACGCAGGTCCCTAAGCACTCCTCCCCCCTTGGCAATGAATATTCCCCTAGCTGTGACTTTAAGCGCCTCCCATACCGTCGTCATATGTTGGACTGAGCCCAACATATGACTTGAATTTCCTGGTCCATTTCAGCTTGAAATGCTGTGTCTAAAAGCATGGTGGGGTTCAGGCGCCAGTTCATGTAGGGGGAGGGTTCAACCAGTGGTGAAAGACACATGATCACTGGAGAGTGGTCTGAATAGGTATGAGCCAAATGCTCCACCCTGGTCAGCCAGGTGCTAAGCCCTCTAGCTATTACCCAGTAGTCAAGTCTCGAACATGACCCATGTGCCGCGGTGTAGCATGTGCCCTCCCTCCTCTCTGGGTGTGCGTGTCAGCATGCATCTAGTAGACCATATTCTGTCAATATATTGCATACTTGGTGCTCGGTGCGGGTGTAGTGATGTGGTTGCGGTCATGATTTATCTAGCGGTGGGATCAATCCAGTGTTATGGTCCCCCCCACATTAGATGCATGGACGCTGAGTCTGTGATTTTCCCCCACAAAGTGGCAAAAATGGTTGGATCATCGATGTTAGGTCCATAGCAGCTGACTAGCATGACCGAGCGGGAGGCTAGCGTTCCCCACGTCATGCTAAAGGGACCCTGTGGGTCTGAGAGCATGCCTGCGGGCACGTATGGAGTGTTCTTTTTAACTAGAATCGCTGTGCCTCGGGAATCAGTAGAGTAGGATGCGAAGCAGCTAAACCCTGCCCATTTAGCAGCAAATTTCTGTGGGCGCTGAGGATCAAGGTGGATCTACTGCAGCATTGCTACTTGTATGGAATGTCTGTTAAGGTATACCAGTATTTGCCTGCTCTTGCGTGGGTTTCCTGGCCCCCTAATGTTCCAGGTAAGAAAGCGCATATCAAGGGGTCTGCTCGTGCTCATCATATGGCTCCCTTATCATGTTTATACGCCCTCGGCACTCCATATGAGATGGGTTCTGTGTGCTGCGAAAGTCGAACTATTCTGTTAGTGTTATGCAGTGTGTCTACCCGCCTACTCTGTGTGCCAACTGGAAATTCTGATACATATATTGTGTTGTTATGCATTGAACTTGTACTCAAACATTCCCTTAGACCTCCCCCAACCCACATCGACAACCTAAACGTGTTGTGAGTACTATACCCTCCCATGTATTCTAATAGAGTCAAACTTACAATAAAAAACAGCAATGAAGTCTCTTCAGGTTATCTCAAGAGGGATTTGTTTCCCTGTAGAGCACAGAAAGGGGGGAGTTACAGTAACCAGGGGGTTTACCCTGTGGGATAACATCAGAGGGCGCGTCTACCCACCTCCACCTCTTCCATGGTCTGGGGCTCTCCAATTTCCCAGCATAAATGCTGAGGCAGGAAATTAACTCGATCAAATATTATGAATTTCTGTGTACATGCTTACAAATTTAAACCCATTCTATGTGTGCAAAGTTTGCATTGAACAGCATAAGTTGCACGGCCAGTCTCATATGTATATGATTAGTCATTGTCAAACAGTTGCGAAGAGGATCTGGTCTCCGTATCGTCGATCTCTCAGTTCAGTTTCTGTTTCTTCATTTTCTTAAGATAGTCCTTCACCTGCTGTGTGTTGGTGTAAAAGTGTTGTTTCCCTTAATGTGTGATCCAGAGACGAGCAGGGTACATAATCACATAATCAATGTGAGCTTGCATTAATTTTTGCTTTACCATTGCACATTTCTTCCAGGTGGCCAGCAATCGTAAAGTTCGGATATGGTGCGATTGTGTGCCAGTCGAACGTCAGCTGTTGTTTTGGTCTCACCAGCTGCAGTGTCATGTCGCGGTCCCTAAAATTAAGCAATCTGGCGATTTAAGTTCTGGGCAGATTTCCTGGGGGTGGCCTGGGGCCCAGGGAGTGGGGTGCCCTCTCCACCGCCATTTGGGCTGAGAAAGTTTCCGTGCCAAAAAGGCCACCAATCAGTTCTTTGAAGTAGTCCTCCATTTTGCCAGTAATGGCACTTTTGGGCATCCCCGGAATGCGGATATTGTTGTGCCGTGAGCGCGGTTTGAGGTCCTCATTCTTGGCCGCTATAACTTTTAACAGCCTGTCCATTTGCGTCAGTTGTTTTTCCCTGGCATTCGCTGTGTCTTCTAAGTCTGAAATTAGTTGTTCCGCTTCACCTATGCGTGCTTCATGCGGCTCCAGTTTTTTGGGCCATGAGGTCGATTCAATTGCACATAGTGTTCATCTTGTACTCAATGGAGGTTAGAGTATGTTTCGTAGTGACAAGTAGGGCTTTTAAGTCTTCTTCTGCAGGCTGCTGGTCCCCATCTTGTTTGTCCGTGCCCGTTTGCTCTGAGTGCACGGCGTCTTTTATGACTCAAAGGGTAGTCTAACCTTTTTGGATTCGGTCCTACCCATAGTGCTTGTGTTCGGTTCACCAGCCCTCATTCTCTCAGCCAGATGTGCTGTCTGGCTTCTGCGTCATCCATGGAGGCCAAGGAGCCTCTCCACCACTCAGTGGTAAAAGTCAATTGCCCTGGGCTTTGTGGTTGATGCATTGTATCGTAGGGCCTTCCTGTAGTCGCTCTAAATTGGGGGGAGTCGTCTTCAGGCCCCCCTCTCCTCTCAGTTCACAAATTAATCTTGGCAGTATCTCCAGCTGCACCTCCCCCACCAGCGCAGAGCTACAGGACTCCCCTCTGAGCCTCAGAGGCACGTGCGCAAATCTCCAATTCGTGTTAGGCTTTACCACAGGGCTTTACCTCTTTGTCCGTCGGGACCTGCATACGTCAGCATGCAGACAGGGTGGCGCAGGCTGTTAGAAACAGCTCATAGGCCACAACCTTCTATCAGGCCCCGTTTATCCTCTGCCACTGTTCCGCCTTCTCGAGGGTCCGGCCGCTCCGTATTCCACGGCACCCATACGTTGCACGGGTATAGCGCGCTCGTTAATTCCCTCACTGCTGCTGCGGGCGCACCTGTGTGCGCAGGGACACAGGTCTGCTGGATCTAGTGTGTGACAAATACAAAAAGAACAATTGATGGACAGAATACAGAACAATGTCAATGTTGTAAGGATGCGGCGAACGTGACCCACGCATGTTGCCGTAAGCATCCCCTGATCACCGAGGCTCTGCCCACGAAGCTGCTGTGCGATGGCCGCCGCCGCCACGGTGATTCTGCTCTGATTCTGCCCGATTCCTGCCGGCTACCTAGCCCGCTCCCTTGAGCTACTTGTGAGCTCTTCCACTCTTCTGCCCCTGCATAGGATCGGTTGGGGCTGGCTTTACTGCAGGGTGACCTGCCGCCCAACCGCAGCCGCTCTCGCTCGTAATTGCCCGCAGCCGCTCCTGCACCTGCATTTGTTCACCCGCAGTTTTCTTCTGCGGGCGGCGTGGAGACATCGGGACAGATGCCAGTGATGGGAGCGATGGTGCTGCGGTATTAAGGCAACACAGAAGGCGGGCGGGGGGAACACGAGAACACCGGAGCTGCAGTGCTGATATGCAGAGGATGATGTGATGAGTGCCAGGGCGATTAAGGTCAGCCAGCGAGACAATAAGGTGAAGTGCTAAAAGCGTATGCCCCGAGACAATATTAACATCTAAACTCAAGGCTGTCTAGAGCAGGAATGGGGGCCTGAGCAGGAGGTAGCCCCCCCCAAAAACGGGAGCATTTATGGGCAACCAAAGGACTCCCTGTACTTAAGCTGAGATGTTTGTGAGCTGTGAGCCTGCGAGGAGTGGTGTGGTGGCCCAGATCAATGTGTATATGTGTATATGGACCTCTTTAAGCATCAGGGTTGATATGTTGAATATTAGAAGAAGGGACTATTGGAATTTCTGCCCAAAAAAATAACCCTCTGCTCTGCTCTGCTGCTGCTGCAGGTTCAACTATCGCAAGATCATATCTAGGTATTAAGGGCTTGGGATTATTCAAATTTCGCGATTCTCTAAGCAACAGATTCAATGAGCAACTAAATAACTAAGAAAGAGTAATAATATGTTGGTAGTCTTAAAAGCGGCAGCGGCAGTGAAACTGCGAAACAAACAAGCTAAGGCTGGGGTAGGAAAGGAGTTTCTAAAGGCTGGCCAATCTTCACCATAACCTGTAGTAGCGTCCACAGGTGCGAGAAGAGGGAGAAGAAATGCCCAGCAAAGAATGGATTTAAAAGCTAAAGTGCTGGCTCTGGCAGAAAAAAATGCCTCTGAAGAAGAGGAAGAGGAGGAAGAGACACTGTCTGAACTTTCAGCAGACCTAAGCAGGCTGGCTGTGGGTGGCAAAGAAGAAGGCAGTGAAGAGGGGGGCGTAATAGGGAGTACACGTAACAGGGAGGACGATAATCCGGTGAACTCTAAACAGTATCCTCTCTTTAGTAAGCCCCCGGTGGTGCGGGATATGGTTACTAGTACTCCACAACCGAGCAGGGAGGAGCAAAAGGCATAAGATCAAATGGGCGAGAAAATCCTACAGAATACGCAAGGCCAGAATCTACTGTTTGCCCCTGCTCACGCCCTGTCGCCCTCTCACGCCCTGTCAGACCAAGTACCACATCCACAGCCTCAGTTAAAATCACACATAGGATCAGACCCTGTAGAAATAATCACAGCTGCCCACAGGGAAATTTCGCTGACCAATCAGGTTGACTCAGGAGGCTAACATATGGGCACAGACGCTACAAAAGGCAGATGGAGAAGAGAAACTGGTAGATAGGCTGGGTTTGGCATCAGCATCTGAAGTAGAACCAGAAAAAGAAACAGAGGCAGAAAGAGAAAAAGAAATACGTCAGTCACCCGGAGTCGGTGAAAACTTTGCAAATAGAAAAGCAGAACAAGATATTTCAGTACAGGAAATGCTGGTAACTATCTTGCAAGAATTAAGAGATTTGAAGGCATCGCAAGCACTGGAAATATCACATCTGAATAATAGATTGGCAAAGAGGGAGGAGAACTTAGGTAACCGACCGAGAAGAGTCACTGAGGCAGAAGCCAGCGTCTCAGTCTTGGAAGACACCATCACTACCATGCAAAAGGATCTACAGGTATTGAATAAAAATAAGTCCCAGATGGAATCAAAGATACAAGACTTAGAGAATTACAATAGGAGTTCCAATCTACGCCTCGTGGAAGTATTGGAAGGTCAGGAAAGTACAGAAATGGTAAAATGGACTGAGACTTTGTTGAAGAAGGCAATACATGAATTGAAAGGGGATCTCACAATAACCAGAGCCCATAGGGTACCTGCACACAAGCCTCTGAATCTTAAGTATCCACGCACCATCTTAATAAACCTTTCAGACTATAGAATCAAAGAGCAAATTTTAAATGCGGCAATATCCAGGAGATCATTCACTTCCAACGAAATCGAGAACTTTAAAATTTTCTCTGACATGTCAGCTGCCTCTGCTCACAGACGGAAGGATTTTATTCAAATGATTGACTCTTTCAAGGCCAAAGGGGCGCAGGCGATGATTGTGCAACAATCTAAGTTAAAAGTGATAGCCAAAGGATTTTTTTTTATTCTCACGGACATACTAGAAGCCCAAAACCTTTTAGAAGGTCTTAGTGCAACATAAGGAAAGGGGAACTCTGAGGCTCTCTGGCTAAAGGCCTGCCTCAATAACAACGAGCAGCGACATGAGAATCAATTACAAATTCAAAAGACTTCCTCGAGGGGCGGATACAAGGTGAATCAGGGGACGCGATAGGATACGATAAGATGGCATCCCACAAAAAAAAGGAGAAGGAGGAAAAGACAGTGGGACAATTGGGGGTTTCCCTCTTTCTGGTGAGGGGGGATGGGGGGGTGACAGTAGGGGTGAAGCAGTGGGGAGGGCGGGGTGGAGGGGCGGTGGTGGGGATGAAGCAGTAAAAAAAAGAGAGTTCATACACAGAAATGTTTTTTTTTCTCATGAAGAGGATATGGAATGTTGCTGTCTTATATAATTGATATATCTCACATTGAAGGCTGCATTCTAAAGCGTTTTACTCTCTACCTCGCATAATGGATACAATTTGCAGTGCAGTATACTGGCTTTATTGGTTCAATGGCTGCTTGATCTGCATGTTAAATAACCCTTTTGCACAATTGATACAAATTGTACTGTAGTATACCAACTTGAATGCGTAATTTGCACTTATTGTATGATTTGCACAATTATCATGGAAGTCATGGTGTATTTGCACAATTTGCACAATTTAATGGTCTGTGTTTTAGTGGACAACTTAGACCGTTACTGTCCTATAGGAAGAAAAGATTCAAGAATTTTAGCGGTAAATCATCAATGCATTCTGCATATTTTACACAGGTTTGCACTTTAGACATGAGTTTTGCACATACAGCACTTTATTGTATGACCTGCACAATTGCCATAGCAGATATGGTATATTGGCTTAGTTTGCACAATTTAAATGGTCTGTATTTTAGTCAACAACTTAGTCCGCTACTGTATCATAGGGAGAAAAGATTCAACATTGCTAGCGGTCAACCATTTATGCATCTTGCACATTCTGCACAAGGTGCTCTTTAGATACGCATTTTGCACATACAGCACAAGTTGCACTTTAGATAGGATAACTAGGTGTCTGTGGACAAAACAAGCTATACTCTCCCATCCTTTAAAAACATTATGAATAGGAATAAACTCGTAATTTTATCTCTGAATGTTAACGGTTTGAACAATAGGCGTAAACCTTGTGCAATAGAGAGCTGGTTAAAAGTACACCACCCAGATGTGATTTTTATACAAGAGACACACTTTCGAGCCTTAGCAGATGCTAGTGAAATGTTTAAAAATTGGGCAGGTTTTTATTGCTCATTTGTGTTGGGGATAGCCCAGAGGGGGGTGAGCATCTATATAGACAAGCATGTCCAATTTCATGTTGAAGCATCACACTCAGATACGAGTTGTGGATGGGCATTCCTGCATGGGACAATAAATAACACACACCTGATACTAGCAACGATCTATTCACCGGTAGTAGGCGATCCGCTCCCCATTCTACAGTCAAAACAAGCCCTCTCAGGTATACCTGGTCAGATTATATGAGGAGGTGATTTTAATTTTCTGCTAAATCCCGTGGTGGATTCAACAAAAAAAGACCAAAAGCAAAATAAACCACAAGTAGCCACTGCTCTATTGAGTTGTAAAACAGATCTAGATATTTTAGATAACTGGCGGTTCAATAATGTGACCAAGCGTGAGAACTATTTGGCGAAATATGATTCATCATCAAGGCTAGACTTTTTTTTACCCTCCCATAATCTGGAAGTCAGTAAATACGAATATTCAGATACATCCTTTTATATCAAATTTTACAAGACAGCAGAGGTAAATTAAGGACCTTAAAATAAAGTGCAAAAAGCTATACCTGGGCGAGTACAAAATATTACAGTATAATAAATATTAATTTCTAAATGCTCAGCAATTTAATCAGAATATTTCTAAAATGCAGAGAGTTCCTAATAGGTCAAAGTGCAGAGTGCAAAATCGGGATGCATCCACATATACATACCCTATCCTTTTATATCAAATTTGAGAAAAGAGCAGAAGGAAAACACAGACCTTAGAGTAGAGTGCAAAGTGCTATACCCGGGCGAGTACATGTGTTCTTTCCTTTTATACTGACTGCAATAGGTTCTCCTATATTTCAAACACACTCCAATATTTCTCATACTTTCTTACTGCCCCTGATCTTATTGCATATTTCTTTTCCATTTCTTGTACTCTGGTTAGTTTTGCCTTCCAAGCATTAAAAGTGGGTACTTTTTCTGTTCTCCAGAGTTGTAGGATTAGAGATCTTGCTGTTAAGGCTGCAATAAATAAGCCTTTCTCGTGAACAGAGATAGCAGAGGAGCAGCCCAGGACTGAAATATATTTATCAATAAAAATGAGGGGATCCATTACGATTTTAAGATATTTCTCAATCTCCTCCCAAAAGCTCAGAATTTTTGGGCACTGCAGATGGTACGAGTCCACGTTCCTTTCTCTGCGCAGTGAAAGCATTTGTCTTCTATCTGCGGGTATATTTTATGAAGAAAAGAGGGTGTTTGGACCCAGCCATATACCAATCTGTCTTGAACATGCGCCCAATGGGAACAGTCCAGCCGGAAATGCCAAGCCAGGTTTGTCCTGGACTAGAAACAAGCATCCTAGGACCGGCTTCGCGCTTTCAGCCCTCATCAGCCAGGTTAGCTTGACTCCAGTGACATGGAGAGCACAGGACCTACGTCTGGGCATACCTGTCCCACTTGGGGGACAAATGCAAAAAGAACAATTGATGGACAGAATGCAGATCAATTTCATACAATCACCCCAGCACAGAGATCTGGGCCTAAATCCATAGTTCTTTTGCTCAACATGCCATTTCAGTTTGGACCCATCCATATGCAAATCAGTCTTGATCCTGCGCCTATTGGGGGCAGGTAGCGCCCCAGCTCTGGTCTCTACTCCGGAGGTCCGGGGCCAGTCACATCCCTCGTCTCACCTCTCGGGCTCTTGTGACAGGGTCCCTGCCACTCTGCACTCTGAAGAAGTCCAGCAGGGTGGGATCTGTGCAAGGCTGGCACAGATCAGCCTCATGGGTTTCAAAAGCCTAGTAGGCCACAGGCCTCCCCACTGCTATTCCTTTTTCCTTTATTGCTCGGCCTCAGAGGCACAGCCACTCATCGCTCTCCAGTGTCTCTTTTGTTAACACTCACAGCTGGACACCACTGCGCTCTCTGTCTCTCTTCATGCAGGCGTACCTCTGCCTGCGATTTAGAGACCTGCTGAATCGATCTGGGGTGAGCTGCACCTCTCCTCCATTCTCCGATCTGTGGATCAGGCGCCTCCCTTGGCCCGTCGCTCACTGCTCAGGCATGTGTGGCAGGGGCTCCGCTGCTCTGCACTCTTTTGTCACCGCACAGTACAGTTGGCCGTCTCTTTTGCAGCTGGTTCACAGCGCTGCTTTCCCGGCTCCAGCCCTGCTCACAGTTCGCGGCAGGGCCCAGTGAGGAGCCATTTCTATCTTCCATTCCCAGCAGCTCTATCATGCGCTTGACCCCGCATACCTCAGCGGGGTGTATTCCGACATTGAATCCGCTGTTTTCAATTGAGTAATGTTGTGGTGGGAGCAGGATAATGTCGGATGATGTACTCCGGGCGTGCAACAAGATAGCTGGTGTGGCTATCTTGTTGCAGGTCCTCTAGGGTGCCAGTTGTTTATCTTTAAGGGGACAACGCAACTACTTTTAACCAGGGCTATGGAGCTCCGAGTGGGGTAAGATTTCAGTTTTTTTTAACCTTTCTCTAGAGGTGGAAATATAACTTCACATGGTACGATAGGTACATAAAACCCTTCAAAGTTTAAGACCTGAGTTCTCTGACAAGTATGTTTAGGTGTGAACCCGGCCATGTAGGGGAAGACTCTTCATGTGTTTTTTACAACCCCACTCGTGCCAGGAAAAACATCCTAGTGCCCTGGTGAGCCTGCTTGTTTCGTGACCCATGCACAGCCCCATCCTGCACACTTTGTGTGCTTTGGAAGCTCTAGCCAGGGGCATGGTCAGATGTGTCGAATCAAGCAGCCTAGAGCAATCAAATGGGCCCCAACTATGCCCAATCGACCAGAGTCCGGTCTGGATTATCCATGAAGAGGCTACCCGGTCCAGGACAGCAGAGCCCTTCCCCTGTCCTTTGCAGCAATTGGGCTGCCACATGTAGCCCGGGACCCCAGAGCCCTGACTGAGGCCACAGCCTCCTACCCTGATGGAAAAGGGGGAGAGGTCCTTCCTGTGCCTGCTGATTCCCCTTTCCCAGGCCCTCAATCATTCTCAAGAAAATGTTAAGCCTTGCGACGGGCCTACCAACAGTACCTCCTGAGTGGCATGGGACATTGACCATTGCTACAGTTCGAGACCAGGCCCAGGAATCTGCTGAGGGCTTTTGTGAGCTCTCCCGAGCTTGTATTCCAGCTCGGAGCCATGCTGGGGTTTCATGCAGGACTGGCCTAGCCTCAAGGCCCATACCAAGAGTCTGAGCCACAGAGGACTCCCAGGTCTGCAGCCACCTTGCCCTGGGTAGTGATTGTCACCACCATACAATGGAATCAGGGTGCTGCCTTGGGTGGGTGCCTTCCACCTTCCTGGAGCATGGTACTGGTGATGAAGCCTGGTCAACCTCACAGCCTGTCTGGGAAGCATATTTTCCTTGACTGGGGCTTACTGAACCCTGAGGGGGATGAAAGTTGGAGTAAGACCAGCCAAGTGCTTGCTCAGGATACTCTGCCATTACTGATCCTTCCACATGTCTACCTATGGAAACCTTGTTATGACTTTAACTTCCAAAATGTGATCATCTTCTCGGCACTCTGCCAGGGCCATTGCCAACCCCGGAGGGACCAATCCAAGGACCTCACTAAACCATCCAAGTGGTAGCAGCAATGGGCAGTGTGTACAAAGGGCAGCGACATTCTTGCTTTACACTCCCAAATAAAAGAAATTCAGCAGTCCCAAGCAGAGGCAATCGGTAAAGCAGGATAAAGCACATGGAAAGGAGGTTCCGGACTTATGAATTGAGGTGCATCAAAAGACAGTTTCAAACTAAAGCGCGGATTTTTATTAATGCAGCACTCTCTAACAGAAATACTTTCCCAGATGTCAAATGAATCAGGTTAAACTTATGTGGATATATATATACACAGTGAGTGCTTATTTCTCGATATTGTGGGAAATTGGAGCTTGGATATTAGCGGTATAGCATCGCCGCTGGATAGAACTCGTCCGTGAGTGCCCTGCTTTTGATGCAAGTGGAGCGACAATATATATATAAAAACCATTGAAATTCCCACGTTATAGTTAGTTGGACTCACTATAACTTGCGCGTGCAATGCACTGCTGATGACGTCACATATTACATCACTCATGACATGGCGTTGTTCAGCAAAAATCTAGCTGAACAACGACAAATTTGTTCTATTTCGTCAATGCCATCAAATTTAATTTTTAAAATTTCAATTCCATCTCTATTTTTGTAATACACAAAACCAACAACATGACCCATTGCTCCATTTACCAGACCTCTTTCAACATTTAAATTCCTTCTCAAAATAATACGACAATTTAAACACACATTCAGAGTCTTTTCAAAACCAGCAGTTTTAGATATAGTCTTCTCTAATGAATCCAATTTTGATTTCAAATTTTCAGACAAAACAATTGTTGCTCCCATATGCTCTATTTTATCTGTAGCTTCCAGTTTCACTATCTCTTCATTTTCTAAATTTAACATTTTGTTGTTGAACATGGAACATTCTTTCAGAGTTGGCATCAAACATATGCCAGATTTCTTCTCGTTAATCTTCTTAAAAATATTCTCTGGAAGAATTTTTTCATTTGGGTACAAATTTGAAATTAACCGTCCATGTAAAGCTTCTTTCCCTTGCTGACTTATTTTTTCGACTCTTACATCTTGTAAAATATTTTTATAATCTTCATCCTTAGCCTGCCGCATATTTTGAAGCAGTTCTGCATATTTGAAGTTTAACCATATATTAACATTTCCAATGCTTCCTAGGCACTTCCTGGTATCTTCATGCGTGAGCATTTTGAACACTGATTGACCTTTCACTGGAGTCAACTGCAGAAGATCTCCAAAAACAATAATATGTTTTCCTCCAAATAAAACATCATAGTCTGTTCTAAGAATTTCTTGTATTCTCAAATGCACAAAAGCAAGCATTACATTTGAGACCATGCTTACTTCATCAATGATAAGAAGTTTCATTTTCTTCAGGATTCTCGAAACTTCGGAACACGCATCTCCAGATAGCTTGTGATATTGAAATTTGTTATCATGCTCCACTGGCAGCATCAGTAAACAATGTAAAGTAATCCCTTTAATATTATGTGCTGCCAGCCCAGTTGGAGCGGTAATAACACAAGACAGCGGTGATTCAGTCCTTTTCTGCAGATAAGTTGCAATTGCTTTAATCAGAAAACTTTTTCCAGTTCCTGCTTCTCCACTCACGTACAGTCGGACAGGCTTAAATGATGTACATGAGCACTCTTTCTTCTCATGACTGAATCCATGTTCAACCTGTTCTGTGACTTCGTCATATATCTGTTTCTGCTTAAGGTTTAATTGTTTCACCAAATCTTCTAAATTAATTATATCCTCTTGAGCTTGCTCCATAGCTCTTTCCACCTCATCCATGGCAGTGGCAGCTTCATTTTGGATAATTGGTCCTCCTAGTGGATCCGGACTCAATGAAGCAGAACTCTGACTGCCTTGAGAACTGTCTCTCGCAATCTCTGCAGCAATTGTTGCTTCTTGCTCTATTTCTTCATTCAACATTTGCAGATAATTTGGAAAAACAGGACATTCTATGGTATCCTTGGTTGCATTAAAAGAGTCTTCATAACAGAGAAAATCTCCAAGTAGTTCCTCCTCTTCACGCCATGGTTTAAAGAGTTTCAAAAGAGCCAAATAGTAAAATTCTCTTTTATCTGGATTTTCAATTTTCGATGATTAATCAAATGACCTTTTTTCTGTTTCACTAGACATCCTTCACATCCAATGACAGCATATATTCCATTATTGATATCTTCTCTGATGTTCCTCTTATAAATATATCTTTGCAGAACTTCATAGAGACAAGCGTTCTCAAGGTGAGGACTTCTATTTGGATAGTATGTATCCAACATGTTTGTCTTCAAAATATCTGTACTTTCTGGTTCTTTCTCTGCCAAATACTCTATCTCTTGTACAGATTTCAAAACTCGGTTTGGTGTTGCAGCAAGACCTAGACTTATCCAAATGATGGTTCTAGATTTGGCATAAAGACTTGCTGATGACAATCGATCAGAACATTCATATGCTCCAATTTCTCGATGCGACAACATCTTCAGACTGTAGCTATATAATTTCTTGCTTAGACTCTTTTGATGTGAAATGTCCTCCCACATTTCCTTCAGTTCTGTCTTTTCTTTTTTTGTGATGTAAGACGTCACATATCGAGCCACAGCAATAGAGTTGTCAGCAACGAATTGAATATCCATGTTAGCATTCCACATGGACAAAATCACTGGGTTGTAGTCGTTGATGTACTTGGAGTCTTCGTTTCTTTTTTTTTGTATTGTATGTATTTTTTGGTGACTTCCTAGTCACAGTATGTCGCAGAGAAGACATCAAATTATTTACTCTTTCTTTAGAAATCACTGGTCGTGGAAAGCCAAAACGACATTTTGTGTAGAACTTGTCCTTGTTCCTGAATTTTCGATGACAGTACTTTCCACAATGATGGGATTGAAAGCGTAAAACTTGTTGCCTTAAACTGTTTTCCTCTGTAGTTTTCGGAACAGCACATGTTGAATACTCTTCAAAGAAGCTCATCACTGTCTCATCCAAATCTGTTCCAAATTTGGGTGCATCTTTAATCCACAACAACATATGTATATGAGGAGCACCTCTCGCTTGATACTCCTTTCTCCAAAAGAAATCCAAAACCTCTCCAAGGGGAGGATTTTTTTTGTTGGTAATAAAAGACATCATAGCTTCAAATCTATGATTGAAATATCTGCATACATTCACTGGATCCAAAGAACACAGTTCTCCAGCAGTTTTGAATTCTATATTTTGAATATTTGCATTTGCCTCTCGTAGAAATTGAAGTAAGTCGTCCCATGCGTACTCGGCACAGCTAAGAGTGAGGAACCATGTAGGAGTTCCTAAGTTTCTTAGCATACATTTCAATTCCTCATGACGACGGAACCAATACTCGTTTGTACCACACTGACAAGCCATGAGATTGATTAAATGGGATTCCAAAATATTATCTTGCAGATTCACTTTCTCCATAAAGTCCCTCGCCGAAACATTTTGCAAATGTGCTCCACTTTTCAGTATATGGTTTACTGCATAAGAAAGCCCAGACAAGTCACTTTCATACAGTAGATGAAACAAATATGGAATGCATTGACGAAACCTTGGATCTTCAGCATATAATCTTAAAGTTCGGTATTCAGATGCAGGAATTTGTAGTGGTCGATCGTCATATCGTCCACCTCGACCTGTTGGAAATAAATGTGGAAAACAACGAGCTTCCAAACTTTCTTCCCATACACTAATGGGACTTCCTTTTGCTGCTTTCATTTGAAACAAGTCAATTGCATTCCCCATCACTTCTTTGGAATGCAAAGGATGAACAGTATAATGTTCATATATTTCTTCACTTCTAGACACATCAACTTTTTCAATTTGGCCGCCTGAACAATCACTGTCTTCATCTGCAGCTGTTTCCTCTGCTGCAACACATACATCTTTGTAATACTAATTGTTTTTGACTAAATACAACGTTGCCTTTTTGACTTTCCTAACATCCACTAAATTTTGCCAGATTTTTTTACTCTTTGT
Source organism: Lissotriton helveticus (assembly GCF_964261635.1). Lineage (NCBI taxonomy): Eukaryota > Metazoa > Chordata > Amphibia > Caudata > Salamandridae > Lissotriton > Lissotriton helveticus. The sequence goes on along the minus strand of NC_136069.1, from coordinate 1,373,152,558 downwards.
CGGAACCCCATTAACTAGAATAACTAAAGGTTCCTCTTCTACTTTTTCTATACCAATTGTATCAATATTTTTTTTGAAATCTAGAGGCAAATAAACAACTCTTCCCTTTAATCCTCTCTGCAAATCGGTAGGAGGCAAATTCCCTATCTTAGGCTCCATGGGAACAATTGCCTGAAAAGGAAGGACACATTGAATCAAAATAGACTCATATGTATTTAAATCCATCAATTCGCGGGGAATGTCTACCAACTCCAGATTATTATGAACAGCTCTAGCAGGCATTCTGTTTTGATTTAATTTATCATAACAATATTTACAAATACGCAGATCAGAACTCAAATCAAAACAATTCTCCACCCACAAATAAGTTGCAAAATCTTTCCACTCATAATTATTCATCTTTTCACTTTTTACGTATAAATCAACTAATCTAGTTTGATGCTTATAATGACTTCGTCGACAACACACACAAGTAAAATTCGGCCTTTCACTTGATTTCACCTTAAACCTGGTAATTTCCTGCTCAAACTTTTCTGTATTTGAAATCTGTACATTGTCTTCCACATTACCTTGAATTGCTGTGTCAATTTCAACACTGTTCTCTTTTTCACCAAAATAACAAATCCCAATTTCTTCACAAATCTTCTTCACATCTAATTCGCTTCCATGCAAAAGAGCACTGTTTAATTGTTTAAGCTTAAGTGCTGGACTTTTTGCATAATACAACATTCTCACTAATTTCCTCATTTTGGTATGATGCACTGCTAACATCCTAAAATGATGAAAAACACTCTGACAGACTTTTCTAGAAAGACAAGCCAGTGAATGCCCTTGCAAACCTGTGTTTTCTCTCACTCTGCAAGGATCTAAGTCTTGCAACAACTTCACTTTCTGCTTTAGACTTTTCTTACTATATGTACGTAAGAAATTACAAAACAAATCAATTGATTCCTGTCGCACACTACAAATGCGACTACACTTCCAAGTGTACACTGGACCCTTAGTACGTCTCCCTAAAACTTCATCAGTTAACACCTCTTCTGGTTCTCTAGGCACAAGTTTCTCTTTTTCAATCAGACAACCGTCTTTCACTTCATAAGCTCGACCACGGGTGACAACTGCATGGACTAAATCATTATCCTGGAAGTAACTCTCCTCATAAAAAAATGGCTCACAACTTGAACTGTGCATCCATTCTCCTGAAAAAACTTTACAAAAATTAGTCCGATTAATTACTCTTTTCCATCTACTGTTTGATTTGAAAACATCAATTGTCTTGTTAAGTGTCCTAATTCTATTGATTATTAAAATAAATATTTTTTCTTAACTTCAAAAGCCTGATCAACAATCTTCTCTACACTTTTCTTTTTCTTATAAAAAGCAGCTCTCTGTTTACCTTTCCTAATGTTTTTTAACAAATTTAAAACCACCCTATTGCGAAACATTCGTTTACGAATGTCTCTAAACTGATTCTGCCTTCTATTCCTATACATATTATTCTCTCCTGCTCCAGTTGTAGAATTCTTTGAGGTTCTCTCCTTCCTTTTCAAATTTACTCTCTCATTCTCTTTTTCTACATGCTGTCCAACATTTTTTGGGGATTTACATATGTTACGTATGAAAGACTTAGTTGTCTTACCAGGAGCTTTGTTCCTGTTTTTTGAAGAATTTGTTGTGGACGAGTGCTGTAATTCCGTTGCTGTTTTTGTTTTTTGGCGGTTATCTTGTTTTCTTCTCCTTTCCCTTAAGGGCATCTTTTCTTACTCTTGAAATCTTGATTTCAATCTATGTTAAAGGAAAAAATAGCACATTATAGACCACTATTACCATCAATAAAGCAATGACAAAAAGCAAACGGTCTATTCAGGGTTACAGATCAAGTCAGGACTCTCCAGGGGTGCAGAAGGGGTGAGGCCTGTATTGAAGAGTGTAGTGGAAGACAGCTCAGTCCACAGGTACAAAGAAGATGAGACCTGTGTCTAAGAGTCCAGTAGGGGATAGACTTCATGAAGTCTAGTCCACTGCACTCTTATACATAGGCTTCACCACCTATGCTTCCCAGGAAAGGCCTCTCTCCCACTACAGTCTTGAACATAGACATCACCTCCTCTGTCCCTCTGGACATGCCTCACCTCATCTCCACAATCTACTTCCTAATCTCAGGTAACACAGGTGACATGATTGTGAAAAGGTCAAATTTTTTTATGTAATCATGCACACACAATTTATTCTTTCTCAAAAATGTAAAACACATTAATTTGCCCTAAAAATGTTTCAGTAGTGTAATGAAAAGCTTATACATATAACCTTTTCTCTGTTTTTCAAATTTTATTCTAAAAAAAGATTATGAGGCCTAAGGAGGACCGCTCCTGTGATGAAGCCTGTCCAGGGGAGCACAAAACGTGAGGCTTGTGTCCAAGAGTGCAGTGGACAGGACTAAACTGGAGTAGTGTGCAAAAAAAAGATGAGCCTCATTTATAAAGCCCTGCGTCAGTTTTGCACTACTGATGCGTCATTTTTTGTGACGCATTTGGCGACATAAAACATGTGCCTTGTTGCACCATATTTAAAAAGTGACGCATGTAGGTAGATGCGTCATTTTTTAAAACTCTGCGCCACATTATACCTCTGTCAGGTGTAATGTACACAGAGGGGTCATTTCTTCGCAAAAAGCCTCGTAATAGTAACGCAGTGAAATCTATGAGATTACACTGCGTCACTTTTAGGACACTGTTACATCAAAATCTTGCACCTGCCTCACAGCAGGCATAAGACTGAAGCAAACGCTTTCACATGGGGCTTTCCCCATGTGATAGGATTCTGACACCTAAGCAGCAGTGCAGATGAGATAAAGCCTGTCCAGGGGAGCACAAAAGGTGAGGCTTGTGTCCAAGAGTGTAGTGGACAGGACTAAAGTGGAGTAGTGTTCAAAAAAAGATGAACCTCTTTTATGAGGCCCTGCGTCAGTTTTGCACTGCTAATGCGTCACTTTTTGTGACGCATCGGCGGCATAAAACATGTACCTTTTTGCGCCATATTGCAAAAGTGACGCATGTAGGTAGATGCGTCACTTTTTAAACCTCTGTGCCACAATATACCTCTGTCAGGTGTAATGTACACAGAGGGGGCATTCCCCCGCAAAAAGCCTTGTAATAGTGACGCAGTGAAATCTATGAGATCTCACTGCATCACTTTTAGGACACTGTTACATCAAAATCTTGCACCTGCCTCACAGCAGGCGTGAGACTGAGGCAAATGCTTTGACATGGGGCTTTCCCCATGTGAAAGGATGCATTGCTAGAGTTGAGTCATTTTTGTAACACACTCCAGCAATTCGTCACTTTTGCACTTACAGATACATCAGAAATACTGACTTATCTGTAAGTCCTAGAAACATGATGCGTTATACATTAAAATGTAGAATTCATTTATTAGTCCCAAAATCGATTTTTCAATAACATTTTAGAAACACAGTGCAGGTCCTACTATTTAAACTTTCTCAAAAATGTAAAACTCATTAATTTGCAGCAAAAATATTTTAGTAGTGTAATTAAAAGCTTATACATATGACCTTTTCTTTGTTTTTCAAATGTTATCCTAAAAAAAAATTATAAAGCCTAAGCAGGAGTACTCATGTGATGAAGCCTGTCCAGGGGAGCACAAAACATGAGGCTTGTGTCCAAGAGTGCAGTGGACAGGACTAAACTGGAGTAGTGTGCAAAAAAAAGATGAGCCTCATTTATAAAGCCCTGCGTCAGTTTTGCGCTACTGATGCGTCACTTTTTGTGACGCATCGGCGACATAAAACATGTGCCTTGTTGCGCCATATTTAAAAAGTGACGCATGTAGGTAGATGTGTCACTTTTTAAACCTCTGCGCCACAATATACCTCTGTCAGGTGTAATGTACACAGAGGGGGCATTCCCCCGCAAAAAGCCTTGTAATAGTGACGCAGTGAAATCTATGAGATTTCACTGCATCACTTTTAGGACACTGTTACATCAAAATCTTGCATCTGCCTCACAGCAGGCGTAAGACTGAGGCAAACGCTTTCACATGGGGCTTTCCCCATGTGAAAGGATGCATTGCTAGAGTTGCGTCATTTTTGTGACACACTCCAACAATTCGTCACTTTTGCACTTACAGATATATCAGAAATACTGACTTATCTGTTAGTCCTAGAAACATGATGCGTTATACATTAAATATAATGCACCATTGGAGTCACAAGGAGTGCACAGTTAAAAGTGAGGCATCGCTGTTTTCATAAATAAGGCTCTCAGTGTGCTTCTAAATCTAAGATAACACAGGTAACATGATTGTGAAAGCTTCAAATTATTTTATTTAATCATGTGCACACTTTTTATTCTGTCTCAAAAATGTAAAAGCTATTAATTTGCACCAAAATCGATTTTTCAATAACATTTTAGAAACACAGTGCAGGTCCTACTATTTAAACTTTCTCAAAAATGTAAAACTCATTAATTTGCAGCAAACATATTTTAGTAGTGTAATGAAAAGCTTATACATATGTTCTTTTCTTTGTTTTTCAAATGTTATTCTGAAAAAAAAATAATAAGGCCTAAGCAAGAGTACTCATGTGATGAAGCCTGTCCAGGGGAGCACAAAACGTGAGGCTTGTGTCCAAGAGTGCAGTGGACAGGACTAAACTGGAGTAGTGTGCAAAAAAAAGATGAGCCTCATTTATAAAGCCCTGCGTCAGTTTTGCGCTACTGATGCGTCACTTTTTGTGACGCATTGGCGACATAAAACATGTGCCTTGTTGCGCCATATTTAAAAAGTGACGCATGTAGGTAGATGCGTCATTTTTTAAACCTCTGCGCCACATTATACCTTTGTCAGGTGTAATGTACACAGAGGGGTCATTTCTCCGCAAAAAGCCTCGTAATAGTGACGCAGTGAAATCTATGAGATTTCACTGCGTCACTTTTAGGACACTGTTACATCAAAATCTTGCACCTGCCTCACAGCAGGCATAAGACTCAAGCAAACGCTTTCACATGGGGATTTCCCTATGTGATAGGATTATGACACCTAAGCAGGAGTGCAGATGAGATAAAGCCTGTCCAGGGGAGCACAAAAGGTGAGGCTTGTGTCCAAGAGTGCAGTGGACAGGACTAAACTGGAGTAGTGTTCAAAAAAAGATGAACCTCATTTATGAGGCCCTGCTTTAGTTTTGCACTGCTGACGCGTCACTTTTTGTGACGCATCGGCGGCATAAAACATGTACCTTTTTGCGCCATATTTAAAAAGTGATGCATGTAGGTAGATGCGTCACTTTTTAAACCTCTGCGCCACAATATACCTCTGTCAGGTGTAATGTACACAGAGGGGGCATTCCCCCGCAAAACGCCTCGTAATAGTGAAGCAGTGAAATCTATGAGATTTCACTGCATCACTTTTAGGACACTGTTACATCACAATTTTGCACCTGCCTCACAGCAGGCGTAAGACTGAGGCAAACGCTTTCACATGAGGCTTTCCCCATGTGAAAGGATGCATTGCTAGAGTTACGTCATTTTTGTGACACACTCCAGCAATTCGTCACTTTTGCACTTACAGATACATCAGAAATAGTGACTTATCTGTTAGTCCTAGAAACATGATGCGTTATACATTAAATATAATGCACCATTGATGTCACAAGGAGTGCACAGTTAAAAGTGACGCATCGCTGTTTTCATAAATAAGACTCTCAGTGTGCTTCCAAATCTGAGCTAACACAGGTGACATGATTGTGAAAGCTTCAAATTATTTTATTTAATCATGCACACACTTTTTATTGTTTCTCAAAAATGTAAAAGCTATTATTTTGCACCAAAATCGATTTTTCAATAACATTTTAGAAACACAGTGCAGGTCCTATGTACAATCATTCCATTTCAGTCTTGAAAAGTCACTATTTTACAAAATACATTTCCTATCTCTTGCAAACATTCCTACCAAGCATTACCCAAAAAATGAAACAAAACAACAGCAAAGAAACTCAGTCTGCTTCCCAATCTGAGGTAAAACACGTAACATGTTTGTAAAAGATTCAAATATTTTTATGTAATTATGCACACACTATTTATTCCTTCTTAAAAATGTTAAAGTCATTGTTTTGCACTAAAATCTTTTTTCAATTAACATTTTAGAAACACTGCACAAATTCTATATACAAGCATTCATTTTCACTACTGAAACCCATTGATTTGCACTAAAATCGTTTTTCAATTACCATTTTAGGAACACATCACAGGTCCTATGTACAAGCATTCATTTTCACTACTGAAACCCATTTATTTACCCTAAAATTGATTTTTAAAATAACATTTTGGATACAGAGTGCAAGTCCTATGTACAACCATTCAACTTCACTACTGAAACATCACTATTTCACAAAATACAAATCCTCTATTTTACAAATATAGAAACCATGCATTTTCAAAAAACATCAAACAAACCAACAGCTAAGAAAATCAATGTGCTCCTTAATCTGAACTCTCTATCTAAATGAATCATAACTCACCTTTACAAATGCTTTAGGAGATTCAGAACAGTGTCAGATACACACACCAATATTTCTTTAGCAGAGCAAAAGGTATGTTCTCCAGGCACTGCAAACCTTAATGGCACAGAAAACCTCTAATTCTACACACATATTGCTCATGGTAACCAATCAAAACTCTTCCCTCTGTATTTTCAAACCAACACCCTTCCCCCCCTCAGCCCTTTCTACCTGTTACCATAGCAACTCCCTCCTCACTGAGCTCTCAGTTTTAAAAGTTTATTCTGTTGCAAATCACCTCAGCAAGGATGTTTGACCTGCGAATACACCAGCTTATCTGGTGCAATGTTTCTTTAAATGACTTTTTTTTAACCATTCAAATTACTTCTTACACAGAACACAACCATGCACCCTAACTTACAGTTTCCAACTATCTCAATCTACCAATCATTGCTTCTGATTCAAGAGCACTGAAACTCCACAGTTTTTTTGCATACTCCTACTGTTCCAACTGCCATTTCATTCCTACACTTCATCTGACTGCACCAGAACCTCCTCTCACCATGTACTTTGTCTGGATTATTGGACATAGCTACATTCACTGGGCTCAAAGGTATGCAGCTAACAGAAATTTTCACAACCTTGATTTACCAAATGTGCACATAAAATGGATTGGCCAAAGAGGATTGAGATGTCATCAATTGATACCATTGGTGAAAACCTTTTACCATCTGCCACACCCTAACCTCATAATTTTGCACTGTGGTGGAAATGACCTAGGCACTTTAACTGGGGTAGGTCTGGATATGCTTTTAAAAGACACCTTTGGACAATTGATGACACTTTTTCCACAAACTGCCATGGTATACTCCAATATATGCCAAAGACAGAAATGAAACTGGTCCAACCAATTTTGTCCACAATTTGAGAAAGCACGGAAACATGTGAATAAATCTGTTTCTGCTTACATGAGAGACTATGGAATGGGTTCAATATACAACAACAACTTGCGTTACAACATGCAAGATATCTACAGAGCAGATGGTGTGCACTTCTCAGATGAGGGGAATAGAATATTCCTCCTGAATTTAAGACTGTGCATTGGAACCTACTTATAGGTACCTAAATCAGCCACAGAACCCAAAAGCTCTTTTCAGGGCTACCCTACCTCTGATCACTCCAAATGATTATCTTTTTCTAACTTTTTTCACTATTTTTCACTAAAGTACGCTCCCCGGTACGCTCCCCGGTGCGCGTACCGGGCGCTCCCCCGCGAAAATGTAAATTTTTTATTGAATTTTTTGGCCTACATGGGCCTCCTAAGACCCCCTCAGAAAACCTAGAGGGTCAGGGAATGCCTACCGTGCCCCCTTATACCCATTCCCAATGTTGTTTGTCCTCCATTTTCTGTCTCAAATCTACCGAAACACAAAATGGAGGACTCCCGTAGCGCTGCCGGTACGCGTACCGGGGCACGCCCCGGTAAGCGCTCCAAAAAATGATAAAAGTTAATTTACATTAAAACCACTGGAGACACTTTCACCAAATATAGTATAGGCCATACTACATACCAGTCCCTACCATTTTCCAAAATTTGGTGGAATTCCATTGAGCCATTTGAGCTGTAGCACTGTCTAAATATCCTGAGGTAAATTACATGACAAAAACACATCTGAAGTGTTAGAATTTACAACCAATTAAAATGTTACTTTCATTTTCTACTTTTTTTCCTGACATTTGATTGGTTATATACATGAATATAAATGAAAAATGAGAGGGAAACACGGCCATTTTGACTACAACTACCTGAGGTACATCTTGAAAGGATTTTCACATTTTTTCTTCTTCACCTCTCTGTTAGATAAGTTGATAATTTGTAAGGGGCACTTTAAGTTAATTTGTAAAAACGTTTTCTGATAATTATTTACTGTCCCTCTGCTATAGTTATAGATAGAGATAGGCTCCTCTGTTATATTTATTGATTGAATTGGGCTTCTCTGCTATAATTATGAATTTACTTATGCTTCTTCACAGGCACTTTTTATATTTCTACTTCCTGCCTGTTACCATACACTACCCAAAGTTAACTTCACTGTTAAAAAATCAGAACTACCTTTCTGAACTTAAACCCAACAGTGCCCTAACTCTACTGATATAGTTATTTTTTATGCAATTTACAGCAAAAAATATGGAAGGGGAGCAAGAAAATATAAATATTTCCTTCGAGATTACATCTGAGGAGATTCTAAATGAAGATTTTTTGGATGAAGATTTTATGGATCAGTCTTTGGATCAACAATTTATTGAATGTTTACAAGATATAGAAGCATGCATGTTTGAGGAGATTCCAGATGATGTAATGCTGGAAGTTTTATTAAACTATGAAAATTCTAACCAATAAATATTTATTTAATAATTAAAAATTGTTTGGGACATTATTCATTTTTATATCTAATTCATGAAGTACTACCAAAATAATTATCTTTATATTATAGTATAAAGTGAAACTTACAGTATACTGTGCAATTTTAAAACATCATAAAGGAGCAGAGTAGACTACCCATGATCCCCTAGGTCTTCTCAGGGAGTACTTAAAGGATCTGTTTCTGCTTTCCTGACAGACTATAGTATGGATTCCATATACCACAATAACTTCTATAACAACATGCTAGATATCTACATAAAAAAAGGTGTACATTGAATTTAAAACTCTACATTGGTACCTACATGTTGGTACTTAACCACTTGGATGCTAGTGCTCGTCGAGGATTTCAATGTAATTTCCATTGAAATCAATGGAAACTCCATGACGAGTTACCCGTGTCATTAGCATCCAATCACCCACACAACACAACACAACAATTCTATTCAGACCTACCCTACCTCTAATCACTTTAAATTATCATTTTACTGTTTCACTGAGTTTTCCCAATGTGTGGGGGGGAGGGGAGGCGTGTGTGGGGGATGGTGGGGTGTGTCTGTGAGGTGTGTGTGTGTGTATGTGTCTGGGGGGGTGAGGTGTATAGGTGTATGTAGGTGTATGGGGTATGTGGGTGTGGGTGGGGGTGTGGGTGTGTAAGGTGTGTGTGTGGGTGTGGGTGTGTGGAGTGTTTGAGTGTAAGTGGAGGTGTGGATGTGTGAGGTGTGTGTGGAGGGTGTGTGGGTGTGGGGGGTATGTGTGTAGGATATGTGTGTATGTGTGGGATGTGTGGGTGTGTCTCTAAGGTGTGGGTGTGTGGGGGGGAGGGAGGTGTGTCTGTGGGATGTGTGGGGTGTGTCTGTGAGGTATCTCTGTGTGCGTGTGTGTGTGTGTGTTGGGGGGGTGGTGAGGTGTGTGTGTGTGAGTGTGGGTGTGTGGGATGTGTGGGTGTGGGTGTGGATGTGTAAGGTGTCAGTGTGGGGGTGTGGGCTGTTTGGGTGTGGGTGGAGGTGTGCGTCTGTGAGGTGTGTGTGGGGAGTGTGTGGGTGTGGGTGTGGGAGTGTGGGGTTGTATGCATGTGGGTGTGTGTGGGACGTACTTGTAGGTACCTAAAACAGCCACAGAACCCAAAAGCTCTTTTCAGAGCTACCCTACCTGTAATCACTCAAAATGATTATTCTACACTATTATTTTATCTATTTTTCACCAAAGTACGCTCCCCGGTACGCTCCCCGGTGCGCGTACCGGGTGCTCCCCCCGCGAAAATCGAAAAAAATATTATTATTTTTTTGCCCCGCGGGGCCCTTTTATGGCTCCCACATCTAACCTAGGGGTCAAGGGGGGTCTACCCTGCCCCCTTTTGATTATTTTCCCTTTTGTTTTTACCACCTCTTGTGTCTCGATCCTACCGAGACACAAGATGGCGGCCGCTCCGGACAGTTTTGAATGTATACAGACACCCGAGAGCCAATCAGCTTTCCGTGCGCAAGTCGCATGGCGCGCCCGGAGCGCTCCCCGGTGCGCGTACCGGGGAGCGGCTATAGATATATATATTTTTTTGAACCTAAATTACTCAAAATCCACTGGAGCACATATCTTGAGACATAGCAAAGGCACATCGGGCTACCAGTCCCTACAATTTTGCCAAGTTTGGTGAAAATCCATTCAGCCGTTCGAGCTAAAAGTGAGACCGACCACCCTATGGAAATTAACATGGGGAAAACACGTTTTGGGACCCCCCTTTTATCTCAGCCTCCGCTTCAGGTATCCCCCCCAAACTTTCGGAGAAGGACCGGAGCTCCGCGAGGCAAAGTTGCTGAAAAATTCAGGCAGATTCCTCAACCGGCGCCAAAGTTATTCCCAATAGAATGTTGCGATTTCCCTATGGAAATCAATCCTAACTATAACTACCTACTGGCGACCGCCAGTAGGTAATATATATATATATAAATGCCAAACCATGTTCTTTCTGTAATCACTCCAACTAACATATCCCCTCTAATTTATATCCTGCCCTGCTGGGCCTGAATGAAAAGAATCACGGGAGTTGGAGTCCCTATTGAACCCTCGTGGGTCCGGAAACACAGAACATGTTTGTATTTTAAACAGCATACTTTTCTTTTATTTAGCATGCTGCCTCTGAGGAAAGTGTTGTTTACTCTGAAACGCGTCAGGCAAGGCATGCGACTAATAATTTATTTGTGCTTCACGAAGGTGGTTCCTGTGCTTCTGAAAGACTTGTTGGGAGTGCACTCTAAAAAGGCAACTTGTGAAACTGTATATATATGTATATATATATTCACTGAAAAAACCATAGGTTTCAGGCCTTATATAGTTAGGAATTAGCATTTAAAAAAACCTTTGAAATTCACTGAAAAAACCATAGTTTTCAGGAGTTATATAGTTAGGAATTAGCTTTTACAAAACCTTTGAAATTTACTCAAAAAACTATAAGTTTTAGTGGTGTTATAGTTAGCTGGACATTTTACTCATACAAAACCATTAAAATTGCTCCTATATAGTTAGTTGTACTAACTATATTTCGCGCACCCGCAATCCACTGCTGATGATGTCACATATTAGATCATTCAAAACATATATTTTTTTTGCCTTGGGGGTCCTTGTGGGATCCCCTGAGCAGACCTAGGGGGTCAGGGTGCTTCTACCCTGCCCCCTTTTTGAGTTCTACACGTTTGTTTTTCTGCTTTCCTGTGCCTCAGTCTACCGAGGCACAAGATGGCTGCCAACAGTTTCTGTTTTGGAGTGTTGACAGACATTGGCAGCCAATCAGAATGCAGCTCGCGCACTAGAGGTACGCGTACGGTACGCGTACGTGCGCGTACGGTACATGTACGGTAAGCGTACCGTAAGCGTACGGGTAAGCTCACGGGTAAGCTGCTATAGATATATATATTTTTTTAACCTAAATTACTCAAAATCCACTGGAGCACATATCTTGAGACATAGCAAAGGCACATCGGGCTACCAGTCCCTACAATTTTGCCAAGTTTGGTGGAAACCATTCAGCCGTTCGGGCTAAAAGTGAGTCCAACCGCCCTATGGAAATTAACATGGGGAAAACACGTTTTGGGACCCCCTTTTATCTCGGCCCCCGCTTGACGAATTCCCCCCAAACTTTCAGGGAAGGACCGGAGCGTCGCGAGGCAAAGTTAAGGAAAAATTCAAGAAGATTCCTCAACCGGCGCCAAAGTTATTCCCAATAGAATGTTGTGATTTCCCTATGGAAAACAATCCTAACTATATATACCTACTGGCTATCGCCAGTAGGTAATATATATTACCTACTGGCGGTCGCCAGTAGGTAGTTATAGTTAGGATTGATTTCCATAGGGAAATTGCAACATTCTATTGGGAATAACTTTGGCGCCGGTTGAGGAATCTGCCTGAATTTTTAAGCAACTTTGCCTCGCGGCGCTCCGGTCCTTCTCTGAAAGTTTGGGGGGGATTCGTCAAGCGGGGGCCGAGATAAAAGGGGGGTCCCAAAACGTGTTTTCCCCATGTTCATTTCCATAGGGTGGTCGGTTTCACTTTTAGCTCAAACGGCTGAATGGATTTTCACCAAACTTGGCAAAATTGTAGGGACTGGTAGCCCGATGTGCCTTTGCTATGTCTCAAGATATGTGCTGCAGAGGATTTTGAGTAATTTAGGTTCCAAAAAATGTATATATCTAGAGCCGCGCCCCGGTACGCGCACCGGGGAGCGCTCCGGGCGCGCCACGCGACTTGCGCACGGGAAGCTGATTGGCTCTCGGGTGTCTGTAAACATTCGAAACAGTCCGCAGCGGCCGCCATCTTTTTTCTCGGTAGGATCGAGACACAAGAGGTGGTAAGAAACAAAGGGGGAAATGACCAAAAGGGGGCAGGGTAGACCCCCCCTGACCCCCTAGGTTTGATGTGTGGGCCATAAAAGGGGCCCGCGGGGCAACATTTTTTTTTTTTTTCAATTTTCGCGGGGGGAGCGCCCGGTACGCGCACCGGGGAGCGTACCGGGGAGCGTACCATGGGGAAAACCCACTGAAACAGTAAAATAATAATTTAAAGTATTTAGAGGTAGGGTTGCTCTGCATAGAGTTGTTGTGTTGTGTGGGTGATATAAGTACCAGCATGTAGGTACCAATGCAGAGTTTTAAATTCAATGTAGACTGTCTCCTCAGTAGATAATTTGCATGTTGTTACAGAAGTTATTGTGCTTTATGGAATCCATATAATAGTCTGTCAGGAAAGCAGAAAGAACATGGAGGCAGGAGATGAAAAAGAGATGTCAAATACACATTGGAGATAATATAGTGGGAGAAAGGAAGTATCTACGAGCAAAATTACTATGTAACATAAAAAAGTTGCACAGTATACTATACGTCTGACTTTACATTATAATCAATTTGGTACTTGTTTAAGAATTACATATAAAAAAGAATAATGTCTCAAACAATTTTAGAATTATTAAATATACATTTATTTTTCTGATTCTTTTTCCAAATTTAACAGAACTTCTAATATTTGATTGTCAGAAATGTCCTCATTTTGAATCAGCAAATCTACTGATTCTACACATTGAAGTAGTTCATAGTCCCGTGACTCATCCATGAATTCTAAGTCATCAATGGGTTCAATAACTTCTCCATTGTTGCTCTCCAGAACAATTTCAAAAGAAATGTTTTGCTCTTCTTCCATTTTTGTGCTGTAATGTGCATAACAAATAAATATATCAGTAGAGATAGGGCACTGTTGGGTTTAAGTTCAGACAGGTAGTTTTGATTTTTTAACAGTGAATTTATCTTTGGGCAGTGTATGGTATAAAGACTGGAAGTAGAAATACAAAAAAGTGTATGTGATAAAGCCTAAGTAAATTCATAATTATAAAAGACAAGCCTAACTCCATCCATAACTATAACAGAGAAGTCTATCTCAATCTATAACTATTACAGAGGGATAGTATATAACTATCAGAAAATGTTTTCCAAATTAATTTAAAGTGCACAACATACTTCAGTTTTCAAAGTAACATCTTACCTTTCAAAAAGAAGTTTAAGTTGTCAGTGAAAATGCTCTTGAAATGTACTTCAGGAAGTAGTAGTCAAAATGGCTGTGTTTCCCTCTCTTTCTTTATATATATTCATGTACATAACCAATCAAATGTCATGAAATAATAGTAGAAAATGAAAGTAACATTTTAATCAGTTGTCAATTCTAACACTTCAGATGTGTTTTTGTGAAGTAATTTACCTCAGGATATTTAGAGAGGTCTACAGGCTAAATGGCTCATTGGAATTCCACCAAATTTGGGAAAATGGTAGGGACTGGTATGTAGTATGGCCTATTCTATATTTGGTGAAAGTGTCTCCAGTGGTTTTTATGTAAATTAACTTTTATCATTTTTTGGAGCGCTTCCCGGTGCGCGCCCCGGTACGCGTACCGGCAGCGCTACGGGAGTCCTCCATTTTGTGTTTCGGTAGATTTGAGACAGAAAATGGAGGACAAACAACGTTGGGAATGGGTATAAGGGGGCACGGTAGGCACTCCCTGACCCTCTAGGTTTTCTGAGGGGGTCTTAGGAGGCCCATATAGGCCCAAAAAAAAAATTAACGTTTTCGCGGGGGGAGCGCCCGGTACGCGCACCGTGGAGCGTACTTTGGTGAAAAATTGTGAAAAAGTTAGAAAAAGATAATCATTTGGAGTGATCAGAGGTAGGGTAGCCCTGAAAAGAGCTTTTGGGTTCTGTGGCTGATTGAGGTACCTACAAGTAGGTACCAATGCACAGTCTTAAATTCAGGAGGAATATTTTATTCCCCTCATCTGAGAAGTGCACACCATCTGCTCTGTAGATATCTTGCATGTTGTAACGCAAGTTGTTGTTGTATATTGAACCCATTCCATAGTCTCTCATGTAAGCAGCAACAGATTTATTCACATGTTTCCGTGCTTTCTCAAATTGTGGACAAAATTGGTTGGACCAGTTCCATTTCTGTCTTTGGCATATATTGGAGTATACCATGGCAGTTTGTGGAAAAAGTGTCATCAATTGTCGAAAGGTGTCCTTTAAAAGCATCTCCAGACCTACCCCAGTCAAAGTGCCTAGGTCATTTCCACCACAGTGCAAAATTATGAGGTTAGGGTGTGGCAGATGGTAAAAGGTTTTCACCAATGGTATCAATTGATGACATCTCATTCCTCTTTGGCCAATCCATTTTATGTGCACATTTGGTAAATCAAGGTTGTGAAAATTTCTGTTAGCTGCATACCTTTGAGCCCAGTGAATGTAGCTATGTCCAATAATCCAGACAGAGTACATGGTGAGAGGAGGTTCTGGTGCAGTCAGGTGAAGTGTAGGAATGAAATGGCAGTTGGAACAGTAGGAGTTTGCAAAAAAAAACTGTGGAGTTTCACTGCTCTTGAATCACAAGCAATGATTGGTAGATTGAGATAGCTGAAAACTGTAAGTTAGGGTGCATGGTTGTGTTCTGTGTAAGAAGTAATTTGAATGGTTAAAAAAAAGTCATTTAAAGAAACATTGCACCAGATAAGCTGGTGTATTCGCAGGTCAAACATCCTTGCTGAGGTGATTTGCAACATTGTAGAATAAACTTTTAAACCTGAGAGCTCAGTGTGGAGGGAGTTGCTATAGTAACAGGTAGAAAGGGCTGAGGGGGGGAAGGGTGTTGGTTTGAAAATACAGAGGGAAGAGTTTTGATTGGTTACCATGAGCAATATGTGTGTAGAATTAGAGGTTTTCTGTGCCATTAAGGTTTGCAGTGCCTGGAGAACATACCTTTTGCTCTGCTAAAGAAATATTGGTGTGTGTATCTGACACTGTTCTGAATCTCCTAAAGCATTTGTAAAGGTGAGTTATGATTCATTTAGATAGAGAGTTCAGATTAAGAAGCACATTGATTTTCTTTGCTGTTGGTTTGTTTAATGTTTTTTGAAAATGCATGGTTTCTATATTTGTAAAATAGAGGATTTGTATTTTATGAAATAGTGATGTTTCAGTAGTGAAGTTGAATGGTTGTACATAGGACTTGCACTCTGTATCCAAAATGTTATTTTAAATATCAATTTTAGGGTAAAGAAATGGGTTTCAGTAGTGAAAATGAATGCTTGTACATAGGACCTGTGTTGTGTTCCTAAAATGGTAATTGAAAAACGATTTTAGTGCAAATCAATGGGTTTCAGTAGTGAAAATGAATGCTTTTATATAGGATCTGTGCAGTGTTTCTAAAATGTTAATTGAAAAACGATTTTAGTGCAAAACAATGGGTTTTAGTAGTGAAAATGAATGCTTGTAAATAGGACCTGTGTTCTGTTCATAAAATGGTAATTGAAAAACGATTTTAGTGCAAATCAATGGTTTTAAAATTTTTAAGAAGGAATACATAGTGTTTGCATAATTACATAAAAATATTTGAATCTTTTACAAACATGTTACGTGTTTTACCTCAGATTGGGAAGCAGACTGAGTTTCTTGGCTGTTGTTTTGTTTCATTTTTTGGGTAATGCTTGGTAGGAATGTTTGCAAGAGATAGGAAATGTATTTTGTAAAATAGTGACTTTTTAAGACTGAAATGGAATGATTGTACATAGGACCTGCACTGTGTTTCTAAAATGTTATTGAAAAATCGATTTTGGTGCAAATTAATAGCTTTTACATTTTTGAGAAAGAATAAGAAGTGTGTGCATGATTAAATAAAATAATTTGAAGCTTTCACAATCATGACACCTGTGTTATCTCAGATTTGGAAGCACACTCAGAGTCCTATTTATGAAAACAGCGATGCGTCACTTTTAACTGTGCACTCCTTGTGACACCAATGGTGCATTATATTTAATGTATAACGCAACATGTTTCTAGGACTAACAGATAAGTCAGTATTTCTGATGTATCTGTAAGTGCAAAAGTGACGAATTGCTGGAGTGTGTAACAAAAGTGGCGCAACTCTAGCAATGCATCCTTTCACATGGGGAAAACCTCATGTGAAAGCGTTTGCCTCAGTCTTACGCCTGCTGTGAGGCAGGTGCAAGATTTTGATGTAACAGTGTCCTAAAAGTGATGCAGTGAAATCTCATAGATTTCACTGCGTCACTATTACGAGGCTTTTTGTGGGGGAATGCCCCCTCTGTGTACATTACACCTGAGAGAGGTATATTGTGGCGCAGAGGTTTAAAAAGTGACGCATCTACCGACATGCATCACTTTTTAAATATGGCGGAAAAAGGTACATGTTTTATGACGCCGATGCGTCACAAAAAGTGACGCGTCAGCAGTGCAAAACTAAAGCAGGGCCTCATAAATGAGGTTCATCTTTTTTTGCACACTACTTCAGTTTAGTCCTGTCCACTTCACTCTTGGACACAAGCCTCACCTTTTGTGCTCCCCTGGACAGGCTTTATCTCATCTGCATTCCTGCTTAGATGTCATAATCCTATCATATAGGGTAAGCCCCATGTGAAAGCGTTTGCTTCAGTCTTATGCCTGCTGTGAGGCAGGTGCAATGTTTTGATGTAACAGTGTCCTAAAAGTGATGCAGTGAAATCTCATAGATTTCACTGCGTCACTATTACGAGGCTTTTTGCAGGGGAATGGCCCCTCTGTGTACATTACACCTGACAGAGGTATATTGAGGCGCAGAGGTTTAAAAAGTGACGCATCTACCTACATGCGTCACTTTTTAAATATGGCGCAAAAAGGTACATATTTTATGCCGCCAATGCGTCACAAAAAATGACGCATTAGCAGTGCAAAACTTATGCAGGGCTTCATAAATGAGGTTCATCTTTTTTTGAACACTACTCCAGTTTAGTCCTGTCTACTGCACTCTTGGACACAAGCCTCACCTTTTGTGCTCCCCTGGACAGGGTTCATCTTATCTGCACTGCTGCTTAGGTGTCAGAATCCTATCACATGGGGAAAGCCCCATGTGAAAGCGTTTGTTTCAGTCTTATGCCTGCTGTGAGGCAGGTGCAATATTTTGATGTAACAGTGTCCTAAAAGTGATGCAGTGTAATCTCATAGATTTCACTGCGTCACTATTACGAGGCTTTTTGCGGAGAAATGACCCCTCTGTGTACATTACACTTGACAGAGGTATAATATGGCGCAGAGGTTTAAAAAATGACGCATCTACCTACATGCGTCACTTTTTAAATATGGTGCAACAAGGCACATGTTTTATGTCGCCAATGCGTCACAAAAAATGATGCATCAGTAGCGCAAAACTGACGCAGGGCTTTATAAATGAGGCTCATCTCTTTTTTTGCATACTACTCCAGTTTAGTCCTGTCCACTGCACTCTTGGACAAGAGCCTCACGTTTTGTGCTTCCCTGGACAGGCTTCATCACATGAGCAGTCCTGCTTAGGCCTCGTAATCTTTTTTTAGAATAAAATTTGAAAAACAGAGAAAAAGGTCATATGTATAAGCTTTTCATTACACTACTGAAACATTTTTAGGGCAAATTAATATGTTTTACATTTTGGAGAAAGAATAAATTGTGTGTACATGATTACATTAAAAAAATTTGATCTTTTCACAATCATGTCACCTGTTTTACCTGAGATTAGGAAGTAGATTGTGGAGATGAGGTGAGACATGTCCAGAGGGACAGAGGAGGTGAGGTCTATGTTCAAGACTGTAGTGGGAGAGAGGCCTTTCCTGGGAAGCATAGGTGGTGAAGCCTGTGTATAAGAGTGCAGTGGACTAGACTTCATGAAGTCTATCCCCTACTGGACTCTTAGACACAGGTCTCATCTTCTTTGTACCTGTGGACAGAGCTGTCTACCACTACACTCTTCAATACAGGCCTCACCTCTTCTGCACCCCTGGAGAATCCTGACTTGATCTGTAACCCTGAATAGACCGTTTGCTTTTTGTCATTGCTTTGTTGTTTGGTAATAGTGGTCTATAATGTGCTATTTATTTCTTTAACACAGATTGAAATCAAGATTTCAAGAGTAAGAAAAAATGCCCTCAAGGGAAAGGAGAAGAAAACAAGATAACCGCCAAAAAACAAAAACAGCAATGGAATTACAGCACTCTTCCACAACAAATACTTCAAAAAACAGGAACAAAGCTCCTGGTAAGAAAACGAAGTCTTTCTTACGTAACATATGTACATCCCATAAAAATAATGGACAGCATGTAGAAAAAGAGAATGAGAGAGTAAATTTGAAAAGGAAGGAGAGAACCTCAAAGAATTCTACAACTGGAGCAGGAGAGAATAATATGTATAGGAATAGAAGGCAGAATCAGTTTAGAGACATTCGTAAACTAATGTTTCGCAATAGGGTGGTTTTAAATTTGTTAAAAAACATTAGGAAAGATAAACAGAGAGCTGCTTTCTATAAGAAAAAGAAAAGTGTAGAGAAGATTGTTGATCAGGCTTTTGAAGTTAAGAAAAAGTTATTTATTTTAATAATCAATAGAATTAGGACACTTAACAAGACAATTGATGTTTTCAAATCAAACAGTAGATGGAAAAGAGTAATTAATTGGACTAATTTTTGTAAAGTTTTTTCAGGAGAATGGATGCACAGTTCAAGTTGTGAGCCATTTTTTAATGAGGAGAGTTACTTCCAGGATAATGGTTTAGTGCATGCAGTTGACACCAGTGGTCGAGCGTATGAAGTGAAAGACGGTTGTCCGATTGAAAAAGAGAAACTTGTGCCTAGAGAACCAGAAGAGGTGTTAACTGATGAAGTTTTAGGGAGACGTACTAAGGGTCCAGTGTACACTTGGAAGTGTAGTCGTATTTGTAGTGTGCGACAGGTATAAATTGATTTGTTTTGTAATTTCTTACGTACATATAGTAAGAAAAGTCCAAAGCAGAAAGTGAAGTTGTTGCAAGACTTAGATCCTTGCAGAGTGAGAGAAAACACAGGCTTGCAAGGGCATTCACTGGCTTGTCTTTCTAGAAAAGTCTGTCAGAGTGTTTTTCATCATTTTAGGATGTTAGCAGTGCATCATACCAAAATGAGGAAATTAGTGAGAATGTTGTATTATGCAAAATGTCCAGCACTTAAGCTTAAACAATTAAATAGTGCTCTTTTGCATGGAACTGAATTAGATGTGAAGAAGATTTGGGAAGAAATTGAGATTTGTTATTTTGGTGAAAAAGGACAGTGTAGAAATTGACACAGCAATTCAAGGTAATGTGGAAGACAATGTACAGATTTCAAATACAGAAAAGTTTGAGCAGGAAATTACCAGGTTTAAGGTGAAATCAAGTGAAAGGCCGAATTTTACTTGTGTGTGTTGTTGACGAAGTCATTACAAGCATCAAACTAGATTAGTTGATTTATACGTAAAAAGTGAAAAGATGAATAATTATGAGTGGAAAGATTTTGCAACTTATTTGTGGGTGGAGAATTATTTTGATTTGAGATCTGATCAGCGTATTTGTAAATATTGTTATGATAAATTAAATCAAAACAGAATGCCTGCTAGAGCTGTTCATAATAATCTGGAGTTGGTAGACATTCCCCGTGAATTGATGGATTTAAATACATATGAGTCTATTTTTATTCAATGTGTCCATCCTTTTCAGGCAATTGTTCGCATGGAGCCTAAGATAGGGAAATTGCCTCCTACAGATTTGCAGAGAGGATTAAAGGGAAGAGTTGTTTATTTGCCTCTAGATTTAAAAAAAAAAATATTGATACAATTGGTATAGAAAAAGTAGAAGAGGAACCTTTAGTTATTCTAGTTAATGGCGTTCCGACAAAGAGTAAAAAAATCTGGCAAGATTTAGTGGATGTTAGGAAAGTCAAAAAGGCAACGTTGTATTTAGTCAAAAACAATGAGTATTACAAATATGTATGTGTTGCAGCAGAGGAAACAGCTGCAGATGAAGACAGTGATTGTTCAGGCGGCCAAATTGAAAAAGTTGATGTGTCTAGAAGTGAAGAAATATATGAACATTATACTGTTCATCCTTTGCATTCCAAAGAAGTAATGGGGAATGCAATTGAATTGTTTCAAATGAAAGCAGCAAAAGGAAGTCCCATTAGTGTATGGGAAGAAAGTTTGGAAGCTCGTTGTTTTCCACAGCTATTTCCAACAGGTCGAGGTGGACGATATGACGATCGACCACTTCAAATTCCTGCATCTGAATATCGAACTGTAAGATTATATGCTGAAGATCCAAGGTTTCGTCAATGCATTCCCTATTTGTTTCATCTACTGTATGAAAGTGACTTGTCTTGGCTTTCTTATGCAGTAAACCATATACTGAAAAGTGGAGCACATCTGCAAAATGTTTCGGCGTGGGACTTTATGGAGAAAGTGAATCTGCAAGATAATATTTTAGAATCTCATCTAATCAATCTCATGGCATGTCAGCGTGGTACAAACGAGTATTGGTACCGTCGTCATGGGGAATTGAAATGTATGCTAAGAAACTTAGGAACTCCTACATGGTTCCTCACTCTTAGCTGTGCCGAGTATGCATGGGACGACTTACTTCAATTTCTACGAGAGGCAAATGCAAATATACAAAATATAGAATTCAAAACACCTGGAGAACTGTGTTCTTTGGATCCAGTGAATGTATGCAGATATTTCAATCATAGATTTGAAGCTATGATGTCTTTTATTACCAACAAAAAAAATCCTCCCCTTGGAGAGGTTTTGGATTTCTTTTGGAGAAAGGAGTATCAAGAGAGAGGTGCTCCTCACATACATATGTTGTTATGGATTAAAGATGCACCCAAATTTGGAACAGATTCAGATGAGACAGTGATGAGCTTCATTGAAGAGTATTCAACATGTGCTGTTCCGAAAACTACGGAAGAAAACAGTTTAAGGCAGCAAGTTTTACGCTTTCAATCCCATCGTTGTGGAAAGTACTGTCGTCGAAAATTCAGAAACAAGGACAAGTTCTACACAAAATGTCGTTTTGGCTTTCCACGACCAGTGATTTCTAAAGGAAGAGTAAATAATTTGATGTCTTCTCTGCGACATACTGTGACGAGGAAATCACCAAAAAATACATACAATTTAAAAAGAAACGAAGAGTCCAAGTACATCAACGACTACAACCCAGTGATTTTGTCCATGTGGAATGCTAACATGGATATTCAATTCGTTGCTGACAACTCTATTGCTGTGGCTCGATATGTGACATCTTACATCACAAAAAAAGAAAAGACAGAACTGAAGGAAATGTGGGAGGACATTTCACATGAAAAGAGCCTAAGCAAGAAATTATACAGTTACAGTCTGAAGATGTTGTCGCATCGAGAAATTGGAGCATATGAATGTTCTGATCGATTGTCGTCAGCAAGTCTCTATGCGAAATTTAGAACCATCATTTGGGTGAGTCTAGGTCTTGCTGCAACACGAAATCGAGTTTTGAAATCTGTACAAGAGATAGAGTATTTGGCGGAGAAAGAACCAGAAAGTACAGATATTTTGAAGACAAACATGTTGAATACATACTATCCAAATAGAAGTCCTCACCTTGAGAACGCTTGTCTCTATGAAGTTCAGCAAATATATATTTATAAGAGGAACATCAGAGAAGATATCAATAATGGAATATATGCTGTCATTGGATGTGAAGGATGTCTAGTGAAACAGAAAAAAGGTCATTTGATTAATCATCGAAAATTGAGTTGTGAAAATCCAGATAAAAGATAATTTTACTATTTGGCTCTTTTGCAACTCTTTAAACCATGGCGTGAAGAAGAGGAACTACTTGGAGATTTTCTCTGTTATGAAGACTCTTTTAATGCAACCAAGGATACCATAGAATGTCCTGTTTTTCCAAATTATCTGCAAATGTTGAATGAAGAAATAGAGCAAGAAGCAACAATTGCTACAGAGATTGCGAGAGACAGTTCTCAAGGCAGTCAGAGTTCTGCTTCATTGAGTTAGGATCCACTAGGAGGACCAATTATCCAAAATGAAGCTGCCACTGCCATGGATGAGGTGGAAAGAGCTATGGAGCAAGCTCAAGAGGATGTAATTATTTAGAAGATTTGGTGAAACAATTAAACCTTGAGCAGAAACAGATATATGACGAAGTCACAGAACAGATTGAACATGGATTGAGTCATGAGAAGAAAGAGTGCTTATGTACATCATTTAAGCCTGTCCGACTGTACGTGAGTGGAGAAGCGGGAACTGGAATAAGTTTTCTGATTAAAGCAATTGCATCTTATCTGCAGAAAAGGACTGAATCACCGCTGTCTTGTGTTGTTACCGCCCCAACTGGGCTGGCAGCACATGGTATTAAAGGGATTACTTTACATCGTTTACTGATGCTGCCAGTGGAGCATGATAACAAATTGCAATATCACAAGCTATCTGGAGATGCGTGTTACGAAGTTTTGAGAGTCCTGAAGAAAACAAAACTTCTTATCATTGATGAAGTAAGCATGGTGTCAAATATAATGCTTGCTTTTGTGCATTTGTGAATGCAAGAAATTCTTAGAACAGACTATGATGTTTTATTTGGAGGAAAACATATTATTGTTTTTGGAGATCTTCTGCAGTTGACTCCAGTGAAAGGACAACCTGTGTTCAAAATCCTCACGCATGAAGATACCAGGAAGTGCCTAGGAAAGCATTGGAAACGTTAATATATGGTTAAACTTCAAATATGCAGAACTGCTTCAAAATATGCGGCAGGCAAAGGATGAAGATTATAAAAATATTTTACAAGATGTAAGAGTCGGAAAAATAAGTCAGCAAGGGAAAGAAGCTTTACATGGACGGTTAATTTCAAATTTGTACCCAAATGAAAAAATTCTTCCAGAGAATATTTTTAAGAAAATTAACCAGAAGAAATATGGCATATGTTTGATGCCAACTCTGAAAGAATGTTCCATGTTCAACAACAAAATATTAAATTTAGAAAATGAAGAGATAGTGAAACTGGAAGCTACAGATAAAATAGAGCATATGGGAGCAACAATTGTTTTGTCTGAAAATTTGAAATCAAAATTGGATTCATTAGAGAAGACTATATCTAAAACTGCTGGTTTTGAAAAGACTCTGAATGTGTGTTTGAATTGTCGTATCATTTTGAGAAGGAATTTAAATGTTGAAAGAGGTCTGGTAAATGGAGCAATGGGTCATGTTGTTGGTGTTGTGAATTTCAAAAATAGAGATGGAATTGAAATGTTAAAAATAAAATTTGATGGCATTGATGAAATAGAACAAATTTGTCGTTGTTCAGCTAGATTTTTGCTCGTGAAAGACTTATATGTTTGCCGAAAACAGTTTCCTATTTGTTTGGCATATGCAGTGACAATTCATAAATCTCAAGGTTTAAGTGTAGATAGTGCTTTGGTGAACATTGGAAGTTCTGTGTTTAAAGAGGGTATGGCATATGTGGCATTATCACGAGTGAGAACTTTATCAGGATTGTACTTGATTGAGTGTGATGAAACAAAGATTTGTGCTGATCTAGATTGTGTTAAAGAATACAATAGGTTAAGAAGAGAGTATGCTCCACATTTGGCTCAATATCCTCTGATTGAAAAACGTGTGGTAGGCCGAAAAAGAAGAAATGAGAGTAATTGCAGTGAGGTAGTAGCAAAAAGACAAAAAGTAGATGAAACTGTAATTGTAAGCAGAAGGAAAAAGGATTCTGTTGAAGATGTTGTTGGATTTCAGTTTGAAAACAGTTCTGGTGTCAACTGCTATGCTAATGTAGTGGTTAATGTTGTTTTTTTTCTTCAAAATGTACAAGAACAGATTGTTGAAAATCGGGATCAAAGATTCTGTTGGTTGTTGAATTCCGTGTTTGAGAAATGTACCAGTGATAGAGCAAAAATAGAAAGTGTTTCAGAAATTCGAAATCTTTTAGACGTATGTTCCGGTGAAAATCCATTTTCACAGAATATTCAGCAGGATTGTCAGGAATTTTTAATGTATATGTTTGATGTATTGGAAGATGAAGGAGTAGATATAAAAAATCTTTTTAACCTTTCTTATCAATGGCAACATGACTGTGATAACTGTACTTCATCAAGTACTACTAGAATGGACACTGAAAGATTTATATATTTGACTTTACCAGACTGCAAATCAGTAACTTTTAATAATCTAGTTAAAGCAGCGGATCACAATATGGTGTGTACCCAATGTAAGTCTACAATGCTGTCCACATTATTTCTTCAAAATTATGGTCAATATGTCATTTTAATGTTCCAACGATGTAGACCAGATGGAACTAAATTGACAACTTCTATTAAAAATTTCGTGGCTTCTCAGTTATCGATATCAGGAAGAACCTTTGCAACTGTAGCTATTATTTTTCATGACGATCCTTCTACAACATCAGGGCATTACACATGCTATTTAAAAAGTTGTAAAGGTTGGACCCAATGTAACGACACTCATTTGACTTTCAAACAACGTTTGCCTTTTGGCTTCAAAAATTCATACCTAGTGTTTTTACAGCCAAAATTTAGGTAAAGGTAATTAGCCTATGAAGAGGGGAGCAGTTAATAAAGGTTATTTTGCTGTTTAAAAATATATTCTGAGTAAAAGTGATCCAGGTAATATAAAAAATTGACTTGTCATATAGGTACTGTAAGTGGATTTCATAGTAAGTGATATTAGTATTATAGAAAATGATGAACATGAGTGAGTCAGAGATGGTTTTACAAATACTTAAATATTGTGAAAATGTTGTAGAGCCTTTCTTCAGAACGTCGGGAAAAAGGTCATTTCAGAGTGTCTTAGAATTAATTTGAAAATATACTCATACATCTGACACTATTTGGCTGAAAGGAAAGGTGCAGGAATGAGTAAAGAGTCATGACTGAAAAAAAGGAGTATATGAAAATATTGAAAATATTTCAGACGTTTTTGGAGCTTTTCTTCTAGAAAGTCGATGAAATGGATTTTTAAGTGAACAGCAAAGTACTTTGCAACGAGAAAAGGACCTCCATGATATACTATTTGGCCTCAAGGAAAAGTAAGTCAATCAAAGATTAGTGTACATTTGTCATTTGTAAGTTTCTAAGGTTTTTTTTAAAACACAATCTTTTAGATTGTGTTTTTTTTCCCCGCTGTTATATGATGAGTAATTTGAACTCACTCTTTTAAGTGAAATTCAATATATTCTGAGAACAGCAAAAATAAACTATGTAACATGTTGTACAAGTTATTCTATATTTTGGATTGTGAAAATTAAATTGTATTCGCATTCTCTGACACTCACTTTCCTTTTTCCATCCTCTTTCAGCTCTTTTTACTCATTTATAATGTCTTTTTCTCACTCTCTGTAACCCCCGTTCCTTTACTCCACTTCTTTGACAACCCCTCATTCTCATTTCAACTGTCTGCATTCCCTCTCTTGCTTGCATAACTTTTCAGCTTTCAGTCTCTCTGCTTTACTTCCCTTTTCTGTATTTTCCTCCTTTGCTCTTTTAGTAATTCCTGTTTACTCACTCAGCAGTATTATTGCACTCTATCACTATAAATCACTCACTCTCCCTCGCTTATCTTTGTTTGCTCCTTACTTTTGACCTCTTCTCTCTATTTTTCGTTCACTACTTCTATGTCCTCAGTGCCTCACTCTCCTTGTGTTATGTTCACTTGTGTTTATCTAACTTCTATCATTTCTTTTACAACAACTTCACTGCTCCTCTCTCATCATTCTTCATCCCATTTCTTTTACTCTGGTTCCATTACTACCCCTCATTTCCTTTCTTTCAATGTCCTTCTCTTTACTTTTATCACCAAATTATTTTCTCTCAGTACCACTGTTTTAGTCGTCTTCTCCTCTCTTTCCTTTTTTTGCTCCCTTACTCATTTCCTTTTCTCACTCATTGTACTCCACCTCACTCAGTTTTTCTCTAGTGTGTCTGCCTACTAACTTCCTCAGTCCATTTCCCTCAATCGTTGTATATTATCCTCTCTCCCTTCATCCTTTCACTGTATGACTGTTCTTCACTTACTCTCAGTTATCTTCTATTCCTCATTCTTCTAAATGCATCCTTAATTAGACTGTTTTCTGTCTCAGTCATTATCTTTTTACTTACTTCTGTTTCCTGATTTAGTTTTGCTAACTCACATTGTTTTAGTATCTTTCTAACCTTCAGTTAATTTCTCTGTTCTTCTCTCTCTCTTTGTCAGTGAATCTATATGCCTTACTCTTTGTAATTTGCTCTCCTTCTATTTCTTTTTCTCTCTTTTTGTCCTTCTACCTTACTTTATTTCCCTTTCTGTGTCCTTCACTCTAACTTTATTTCTAAATAGAGTGTTATGATTTTTAACCTCTTCATTTGTATGTTTTAATTTAAAATACATATTTTACTAATTATAACTTATTTTTTCTTCTCTCTTTCACATATACAAAGTGTAGTAAAAAAAATTAATTAAAGTTACATTTAGTATATGGTAAGTATGACTAAAAAAATGTAGTTTGTCATCATCCTTTGCTTTAAGCTCACTAACATTTTCTCAATCACCTCACTCCTGTGTCTTTACTCTGCTTCCCTCACTTATTTTTATTCTACATGTTTATTCCCCTTTCCCTATTTCCCCTCTCATATTCAACTTCTTTCAATCCCTATTCTTTACTTCACTTACCCTCTGTTCCCTTCCTTTGCTTCTTCACTCATTCTCTTTTTCTTAATGATTTACCTTACTCCTACACATACACCTCATCCCCCTCCCAACACATACACACATCTCTAACATACACCCCACACATACACCACACACTCACATCTCATACACACAAAAATCCCCCCACACACACTCCTCACACACACATTCCATACACACACATACATCCCACACATATACACCCACACCCATACACCCCTCACACATATTTCACACACCCTCAACTCCACCCACACTGAAACACCCCACACACCCACACCCACAGACACACCTTACACACCCACACCCCGACCTACACCCACTGACTCCCTATAAGTCACACACACTGCATTACTTACCTTTCTTTGCTGTTTCACTCAAACCCATTCAGGCACTGTTTCCTTTACTCTCTTTGTCCTTTCTCTTTGTCACTCCCCATGTCTTATCCTAATTCAATTTTTCACCCTCTTTCGCCCCTCTTTACTTACACTAACTGGTCTTTTCTGACCCTCCTTCACCGTTCTTCATTTATCCCGGTTCCACCACTACCCTTCATTCTCCATTTTTTACTGTCCTTTCTTTTTCTTTCAACATCCACTCACATTCTCCCACTATCTCTACTTTAGTGTTCTTCCTCTCTCTTCCTTTCTTTCGCTCCTTTAGTCATTTTACTTTTCTCACTTTCATCCAATTACACCTTCTCTATTTTTTACTATGTAATAAAGAATCCCTCTGTGTTCATCCTGTAGCTCTTTTTCTCTTAACATAACTCTCTTTGTGTTCTTCCCACATGCTAACTGCTTCATTAAATTTATTTTTTCTATTTTTTGGGGGGCGCACCCCGGTACGCGTACCCTGAGAAAAAAAATTGACAGAGATTCATTTAAAATATAGGTTTATTTTTATAAATGAAAGGTAGTTCTAAAAAGAACTGTTTTTTTCTTCTTTTTGTTGTTTTATATTTTTTTTAATGTTTTTGTGAACATTTTGTACTTTTTTTGGCTTTTCAAAACAGTTTTATATTTTTTTTGTATTTTTTATGGGGAGAAACAAAAAAAAGGGAATTGAAAATGGCTCAACTGGAGCAAAAAACAAAAAACTGAACAAATTACTTTTTTTGGGGCACTTATGATTGTCACCAGCATGGACAATGAGCTTTACGCTCTTTTCTCGATAAGCGATGAGCTTGCCACATTCACTACATGTGATTCTGAAATCAGCAAATCATGGTTGTATACAAGGCATCATCTCTGTTGTTTCTGGTCCCGATGGAGTGGGTTGCTTTCTTTTGGAGCTGGTCCTTGAACACTGGGGGGGAGGTGACTGGCCAGTTCCCTGATCTCTGCACAAGAATAGTTATTAGGATGCTTCCGGGTCATATGCCGAATCATGGTATTATTACCAAATGAATATTTTTTGTCTGGATTGCCCCTTGAGAGTTGTTCGCCACAGATTAGGCAAGTTACCTTGGCAGCATTAACTTTTTTCTTGCCCTCTGGAAGAGAAAAAAACTCCCATACAATGTGTTCTTTTGGCTTGTATGGGGTATTTTGTTCAGGCAGCCATCTTCTCCCCTCCTCCTCGTCCTCTTCCTCCTCCTCGTCTTCTTCACCACCAATGTATTGTTGTGGTGGTCCTCTTGGTGGTGGTGGTGGTGGT
This sequence comes from Lissotriton helveticus, assembly GCF_964261635.1. Lineage (NCBI taxonomy): Eukaryota > Metazoa > Chordata > Amphibia > Caudata > Salamandridae > Lissotriton > Lissotriton helveticus. Next base: position 1,373,123,390 of record NC_136069.1, on the reverse strand, counting down.
GGTGGTGCAGATGCTCCAGCTGTTGCTGCTACAGTAGCCATTTCAAAGTACAAAAGAATTGTCTCTGTAGATGAAACAGGTCTTCCTCAGTCAAAGGACAAAGTCAGAATAATGAAGAAAGGTGGGGTTTTTCATCATTTGGAAAAAAAAACTGTCCAGAACCAATCAGAAGTGTTGTTTTCAGGTCACAAGACCCAGGCTTTACTCATTTGGAAACCAAAACTGTTCTGCACCAATAGAAAGTGTTATTTTCAGGTCACAAGACCCAGGCTGGTCACAAGAACCAGGCTTTACTCATTTGGAAATCAAAACTGTTCTGCACCAATAGAAAGTGTTATTTTCAGGTCACATGACCCGACGCGCTTACGCTATGCGACCCGGGACGCGCCCGTAGTCGGGTTCCGGGGCGCGCCCGCGGGTGCGTAGCGTAAGCGCGTCAGGACGTTCCGCGATCGTATGCGATCGCGTGCTTTCGGTTGCGATTACGCTGTACGTCATATGACGCATCACGCGACTACGCGATACGTCACGATGTTGTTTTCGTTCGCGGGAATAGCACTCCCGGGACGCTCCCCGGTACGCGCCCTGGGACGCGCCGTAATATTGCGCTTACCCGTGATGGAAGAATAAATGTTTAAATTAGTGTCTAAATGGATGTTTTTTTATAAAAAATTGATTGGTTAACTGGCTTATTAAGTGTATCTTAGTGAATACATATATTAGTGAGTAATGTTTAAATATTTAAATATATGTATTAGTGTTTCACTTTGTGTATAAGTGGCTGCATGGGTTGGTGAGTAGCTACATGTGTATGTATATGGGTTATTAGATTTTTTTTAGTATCAGTATGAGTGTCTGTATGGTTTGGTGGGGGTATTACTTAGCACATAGATGCATGAATGACTGACTCTCTGTTCGTATGTGTTTTGAAGACAGCATATGTGCAGGACTGTATGGGTGGATGAGTGTGTATATGTGTGTGTTAGTGAGTGAATGACTGTCTCACTAGTGTCTTTATCAGTAACTACATATGTTTTAATGTAGTATATGTAAATATTGATGTATATAAGTGAGTATATGTGAGAGTAAGAGATTGTAAGAGTTCCTGTTTAAATAAGTATGTGTTTCTATAAGTGATTGTTTGAGAGAGTAAGTATGTGTAAGTTTCCTTAGAAGTAAGGTGGTAGTGTGTGTATAGCTGTATATGCAAATAAATGGATGTTCAATAGTTTATTTGCATGTGTGAGTATGTGTGTGAGTAACGTTTGGATGACTGTCGGTGTGTAACAGGATGTATAGGTGTATCACTACATATGATGAGTGAGTATATGTATGAGTGACTATATAGAACTGTTGGTGAATTAGTGGATGTGAATATAGATGGTGGAATTACTGAAATGGTTGTTGTAACTGGTATAGATATCTCAATTTTTTTGAAAATTTTAGTTTCTATTTTTCAATATGTGTTTCAAGGGTTACATTACACTGAAAGGAGGTATGTCACTCTGTCACAAGGATGGTGTCATCAGTGATGTCATGAGTGATGTCACTGACCATGTCATGAGTGATGTAATATGTGACGTCATCAGCAGTGCATTGCACGCGCAAGTTATAGTGAGTCCAATTAACTATAACGTGGGAATTTCAATGGTTTTATGTCAGTAAAATTCCCACCTAACTATAACTGGTGTCAAACCTATGGTTTTTTCAGTGAATTTAATAGGTTTTTTAAATGCTAATTCCTAACTATAACCGGTGTGAAACCTATGGTTTTTTTAGTGAATTTCATAGGTTTTGTAAATGCTAATTCCTAACTATATATAGAGTCTCAAACCTATGTTTTTTTCAGTGAATTTCAAAGGTTTTTAATAGCAAAATTCTATAGCTATGAAATATGATATTTTTTATAATGAATCCTATATTGTATATTTATGTAATACTATTTTTTGCATGTATATTGTATATTTTTTTATTTTTTATTTTTTTTTGCCCTGGAGCGCTCCTGGTGCGCGTACCGATGCGCTCACCGGTAAGCGCAGTCTTGCCGCGCCCCGGTTCACATACCGGTGAGCGTCCCGTTAGCGCTATTGCCGCGAACGAAAACATCATCGTGACGTATCGCGTAGCCGCGTGATGCGTCTTATGACGCACGGTGTAAGCGCACCCGGAAGCACCCGAGCGCATACGATCGCGCTACGCTACGCGCCCCCGGGTGCGCCCCGACGCGCTTACGCTACCCGCCCCCGGGCCCGCCCCGGGGCGCGTAGCGTAAGCGCGTCGGGTCATGTGACCTGAAAATAACACTTTTCATTGGTTCAGAGCAGTTTTTTTTCCAAATGAGGAAAGCCCCCACCTTTTTTCCTCATTCTTACTTTGTACTTTGACTGAGGAAGACCTGTTGGTAATAATGGCTACAGTAGCAGCAGCAGCAGGAGCACCTCAACCACCACCACCACCACCACAAGGACCACCACAACACCACAGTGGTGGTGAAGAAGAAGAAGAGGAGGAAGAGGAGGAGGAGGAGAGGCGGTTCCTGCCAGAAGATGATATCCCCTATAAACCGAAGGCGCACTTTGTGTGGGATTTTTTTTAAATCCCAAGGGGACAAAAGAAAGAGAATGCGGCGAAAGTGACATGTCTGATCTGTGCCACTGTACTTTCCGGGGGAACCTTGCAAAAAAATATTCATTTGGGAATCATTCAATGATGCGCCACATGCAACGCCGGCATCCAAACAACTATCCTGCGGCAGAGGTCAGAGAACTGACCAGAAACCCTCCCCAATCTTCTCCCAGCACTTCCAAAAGCAAACAACCCACTCCATCGTGTCCAGAGACAAGGGAGATGGTCCCAAATATTCAACCCCAGTTTGGGGATTTTAAAATAGTTTGTATTTTTCGTGGAACTACAATTTCTTACGGAGAGAAAAGTATAAAACTAATCAACCGTGGTGGAGACAACCACAACTGCAGAAAGAAAGCTTAATTTTTTCCTGATTTTTTTTGCTCCAGTTGAGCCGTTTACAAGTCCCCGTTTTTTGTTTGTCCCCATAAAAATTACAAAAAAAATATAAAATTGTTCATAAAAGCCAAAAAAAGTTAAAAATGTTCAAAAAAACAATAACAAAAACATAAAACAACAAAAATAATAAAAAAAACCTGTTCTTTTTAGAACTACCTCCAATTTATAAAAAAATGCTACACTTTTAAAAAACTCTGTCATTCTTTTTTCTCCAGGGTACGCTCCCCGGTACGCTCCCCGGTGCGCGTACCGGGCACTCCCCCCCCGAAAATTGAAAAAAATAATAATTTTATGGCCCCCACATCAAACCTAGGGGTCAGGGGGGGTCTACCCTGCTCCCTTTTGGTCATTTCCCCCTTTGTTTTTGCCACCTCTTGTGTCTCGATCCTACCGAGACACAAGATGGGGGCCGCTCCGGACTGTTTGGAATGTTGACAGACACCCAAGAGCCAATCAGCTTTCCGCTCGCGTACTCGCGTAGCGCGCAGGTACGCGCCCCGGTGCGCGTACTGGGGCGCGCTTATAGATATATATATTTTTTTGAACCTAAATTACTCAGAATCCACTGGAGCACATATCTTGAGACATAGCAAAGGCACATCAGGCTACCAGTCCCTACAATTTTGCCAAGTTTGGTGCAAATCCATTCAGCCGTTTGGGCTAAAAGTGAGTCCAACCGCCCTATGGAAATTAACATGGGGAAAACACGTTTTGGGACCCCCCTTTTATCTCGGCCCCCGCTTGACGAATCCCCCCCAAACTTTCAGGGAAGGAGCGGAGCGGAGCTGGCCATTTTCTTGGAGAAATTCAGCCAATTCTGTCCATCAACGCCAAAATATAACCAATAGAATGTTGCGGATTTCCTATGGAAACTAGGTCCTAACTATAACTACCTACTGGCGACCGCCAGTAGGTAATATATATATATATATATATATATATATATATATATATATATATATATATATATATTCCAACAAACAGGCAGCGCCAGTAAGAGAAGCCCCAGGAGGATCAATAGTTCACTTCTTTATTGTTGGTCAGCAGCTTGCAAGCAGGTAGCCCTCATTGTGTCTTGCATCGCAATATTCATCAGCCAAAAGCGTTTTGGGAAATGGCTTCCCTTCGTCAGTGGCGGTGCAGAAAATAAACATCACGCAAGTAGCGCACACTAATAAGTTCCAACTTCCTGCCCAAGTGGGCGTGGCTGTATCCACAGCCTGATGGTAGTTGTAGTCCGCTACTAGTACTTCCAAGTGGGTGCGCTCAAATTATGTTCTTCAAAGTGTCTTTAATCTATGCCCAAGTGGGTCCGTGCTCTGTGCCAAGAGGCGCCTGCTCCGCTTTCCAGAAGATGACATGAAATTCATGTGTGCGCCAGCCCTGTACTTGCGTCAACATACCTCCTCCCGATGTTTCCAACTTACAATAAAGCCAGACGGGTCAGCATCATGCTGTGGGCTACTCTCACGGCCGTGCAAAGCCGCATAAATTCCAACAAACAGGCAGCACCAGTAAGAGAAGCCCCAGGAGGATCAATAGTTCACTTCTTTATTGTTGGTCAACAACTTGCACGCAGGTAGCCCCCATGGTGTCTTGCATCGCAATATTCATCAGCCAAACGCGTTTCGGGAAATGGCTTCCCTTCGTCAGTGGCGGTGCAGAAAATAAACATCATGCAAGTAGCGCACTCTAATAAGTTTCAACTTCCTGCCCAAGTGGGCGTGGCTTTATCCACAGCCTGATGGTAATTGTAGTCCGCTACTAGTGCTTCCAAATGGGTGCGCTCAAATTATCTTCTTCAAAGTGTCATTAATCTATGCCCAAGTGGGTCAGTGCACTGTGCCAGGGGGCGCCTGCTCCGCTTTCCAGAAGATGACATGAAATTCATGTGTGCGCCAGCCCTGTACTGGCGTCAACATACCTCCTCTCGATGTTTCCAACTTCCAATAAAGCCAGACGGGTTAGCATCACGCTGCGGGCTTCTCTCATGGCCGTGCAAAGCCGCATACATTCCAATAAACAGGCAGCACCAGTAAGAGAAGCGGCAGGAGGATCAATAGTTCACTTCTTTATTGTTGGTCAGCAACTTGCAAGCAGGTAGCCCCCATGGTGTCTTGCATCGCAATATTCATCAGCCAAACCCGTTTCAGGAAATGCCTTCCCTTCGTCAGTGGCGGTGCAGAAAATAAACATCACGCAAGTAGCGCACACTATTAAGTTCCAACTTCCTGCCCAAGTGGGCGTGGCTGTATCCACAGCCTGATGGTAGTTGTAGTCCGCTACTAGTGCTTCCAAGTGGGTGCGCTCAAATTATCTTCTTCAAAGTGTCATTAATCTATGCCCAAGTGGGTCGGTGCACTGTGCCAGGGGGCGCCTGCTCCACTTTCCAGAAGATGACATGAAATTCATGTGTGCGCCAGCCCTGTACTGGCGTCAACATACCTCCTCCCGATGTTTCCAACTTCCAATAAAGCCAGACTGGTCAGCATCATCCTGCGGGCTTCTCTCGTGGCCGTGCAAAGCCGCATAAATTCCAACAAACAGGCAGCACCAGTAAGAGAAGCCCCAGGAGGATCAATAGTTCACTTCTTTATTGTTGGTCAGCAACTTGCAAGCAGGTAGCCCCTATGGTGTCTTGCATCGCAATATTCATCAGCCAAACGCGTTTCAGGAAATGCCTTCCCTACGTCAGTGGCGGTGCAGAAAATAAACATCACGCAAGTTGCGCACACTAATAAGTTCCAACTTCCTGCCCAAGTGGGCATGGCTGTATCCACAGCCTGATGGTAGTTGTAGTCAGCTACTAGTGCTTCCAAGTGGGTGCGCTCAAATGATCTTCTTCGAAGTGTCATTAATCTATGCCCAAGTGGGTCGGTGCACTGTGCCAGGGGGCGCCTACTCCGCTTTCCAGAAGGTGACATGAAATTCATGTGTGCGCCAGCCCTGTACTGGCGTCAACATACCTCCTCCCGATGTTTCCAACTTCCAATAAAGCCAGACGGGTCAGCATCATGCTGCGGGCTTCTCTCGCGGCCGTGCAAAGCCGCATAAATTCCAAAAACAGGCAGCACCAGTAAGAGAAGCCCCAGGAGGATCAATAGTTCACTTCTTTATTGTTGGTCAGCAACTTGCAAGCAGGTAGCCCACATGGTGTCTTGTATCGCAATATTCATCAGCCAAACGCGTTTTGGGAAATGGCTTCCCTTCATCAGTGGCGGAAACTGGGTTCTAACTACAACAACCTACTGGCAATTATAACTCGCGCCCCCGCAATGTACTGCTGGTGACATCACATATTACATCATTCATGACATTGTCAGTGACATCACTGATGACATCTCAAATGACATCACTGATGGCAACATTATATAAACACTTTTCTCACTGGGACCGAAGCATGTGAACAAGGTGGTCCGTCAACCAAAAAGCGTCAGAGCCTTCTGTTTCCTGCAAACTTGTGAATATACTTTCAGCATGTCTGTGTGCTTGTTTCATTACAAGAGGAGTGGGGTTGCTGTATATATACATTCCTATCATGGTGACTGCAGCGGTGTGGGGTCTGGTACCCAATATTATTGGGACACCACTAGGTGTTTGGAATTCAGTTACTCAATGGGCTTACACGCAGGACTTCATGTACCAGCATGCAGTTGCCTAGAGGGTGAGTGCAAGGTGCTGTACACCGTTAAGGCAGAAGATGGGCTGAGAGACTACTACACTGGGAGTAGTCATCACAACATCTTTACACCTAATGATCCCCAGGTTGAAGGACCAGCCTGTGAAATCGACACTGAAGAAAGCCATTCAGGCTGAAACGCGTTTGCCAAGTGTTTCATGGACTGCAGAAACCACGCACTGGAAAAGCTGAATAAAGCCACTTGTTTTAACCCCAGAGATGTGTTGCGCTCTTTTCTACCAGGGACTGAGCATTGAACTTGATGTTTGGCCAGTATTGCGGGCACTGGCAATTTGCACGCCCTCTCGGTCTGGTGCAATTCATGAAGAGCCAGCAAAAATTGACACTGCACGAAAATGGGACACGTTCTCCCCCCCCCCCCAGGCAAACTTATCACCACTGGTAAAATATTTCTGCACAGGAGAGAGGAGGCAGTGTTCGTTGCCTGAAAAGGAGATTACAAGAGGCTCAAGACCTACATTCCTATCACAGTGACTGCAGTGGTGTGGGGTCCATCAGACAATAATAGTGGGACACCACTTGGTGGTTTGAATTCCCCAGTTACTCAATGGGCTTCCACGCCGGACTTCATGTACCGCAATGCAGTTGCCTGGAGGGTGAGCACTAGGTGCTGTACACCTTTAAGGCGGAGGAGGGGTTGAGAAACTACTTCACTGGCACTAATGGCCCCCAGGTGGAAGGACTAGACTGTGAAACCAGCCCTGAGGAAAGTCAAGCGTGTCATGGACTGCAGAAACCACGCGCTGGAAGTGCTGAATAAAGCCACTTCATTTAACCCCAGAGCTGTTTAGTGCTCTTTCCTACTAGAGCATTGAGCTTTATATTTAGAAAATCTGCCATCTCTTCGTCGAGAGGCTGTGTCTTTAAAGCTGTGTCAACAGCCAAAAGGCGTTCCAGTTTCTACAAATGCTGTCTTGAATAAAGAAAAGATTCCACAGATTTGAGTGCGGGCCTTTTCTAGAGGAAGAGATGGCATTTTGTTTATTTTAACAAGGCACTTGAGGAAAAAGCCTCTTTCCTGCACCACCAACTATTTGATGCACTCCAGCAACATGTCACAATGAACCACTATATATATATATATATAGTTCATGGTGGAGTGGTGCTGAGCGGAATAAAATATTTGGCACTGATTCCTGGGTTCGTGTTGTCATTCTACAAATTTGCTGTGACGTTTGTTTGCATATATATATATATATATATATATATATATATATATATATATATATGATCCAACAAAATGCATTAAGCATATGAGAGGCACACGACAGTCCTCCGCCCTTCGGACTTCAAGTAAAACATGCCTTGCCGCTTCCACAATCAATCACTTCCCCGACGCGTTTCAAGAGACACCCCCCTTCCTCATGGGCTGCTGTTAGAAATCACTCGTTGCGCACCTTTACCCATTCATGACCTTTTATTTAAACAAGCCCCCAGGAGGGCGTGTGCTAAGTGCATCGTCCAACTGAGATTCCTGGGACTTGTGGTCCGTAAAGATGCCAGTTATTTGTTATGTCCGTAAGGTTGAGTGTTCTAGCAATAATGTGTATGTAAAATCTGAGTCTAACTATAAAGTCCCTGTAACCTTTGCTTTTTTCAGTGAATTTCAAAGGTTTTTCAAGTTCCATTTCTAAAGTGTTAAGTCCCTCTAATGTTTAGTTTTATTTAGTTAATATATGTTTTTTTAATACTAAGTTGCACATGCATCAAAATAGTCAATAGTGATTCTTAAATTGCGATTTTTAAGGAATCACAATGAAAGAATCGCTATTGCCTATGCAGGTATGATTCGCAAAAAAATTTGCAATTCCTACACATTCCTTAATTGCGACTTGCAAATTGCAAGTTGCAATTAAGGAATCACTTCCCATTCGTTCATATGGGCATTGAAGCCCATAGGAATGAATGGGAATTGCATGCTGAATTTGCGAGTACCCATTCAGTACTCGCAAATTGCGAATGCAATTTCAAGGGTGAAAGGGTACCAAAAGGATAACCTGTTGCACCCCTGAAATTTCAATTTATACACATGTTGCGCACACACATGCCCCAAGGGCATGCATGTGTGTAACATTGGACTTTGAAAAATGTACGTTAGTGCTTACTGGTCTCATCTTCTATACTCATACACAAAAAGTGGTGTACTGTTGAAAGAATCATGATTGAACAGTGAGGAATACACAATTATAAATTTTGTATCAAAAAATCCCCAAACTTGGATTCTAACTCTGAGCTGTGCAGAATATCCATTGGATGATTTACATGACTTTTTCGCACAAACAAACTGTAACATTAAAGGCATGAAATTCATCCCCACAAGTATCTTACTTCTAGTTTATAACTATACTAGTGTCCCGAGTTTAAAGGTAAATGGTTCAGAATTACCATTTTCACTTTAACTCTCTCGTTCTAACAACCACAAAGAGCCAAACAAATAGGGTAATGTATAGTGATGGGAACTACGTGCAAGAGGTAATGTGCCTGTGAAATTCACTCTGCATTTTGCGCTCCATTTAGAGCCATATTGCAATGAGAGTCCGAAATACACTTAAATACACACATGTACTAGTGGACCGATGGCTAAACCCATGGCGGGATGTAAGTTTGCTAGTAACTTCTATCATTACATTTGCCGTTTATTCGGTACTCTCAGCCGGGTGCACACAATAGCAGAAACTACAATTCCCTGTTTTAACTACATCTCCAAGGGTTCCTGGCTCGCGCATGACGCGCTTAGCTGGACAGATGCATTGAAGGAGCAACGTACCCACGAATAGGTTGGTTATTCTCTCGCGCCAAAACAGACTTTAAAAAGCATTTCTCTTCGGCCCCACAGTTGCAAAAAGCTGAGGGACCCACAACAAGTAGGTTATCCGGCAGGCCAGGACCCTTGGCGTTGTAAGTAGCTTTACCAAATACTCCTGATTACAGGTATGTGACAGCTATGCTCAGAACTGTAGCAAATATTCAGTGACAGTAATTTGGTTGGTGGTTCTTTTTTATTTTTGTTTTCTTTACATATGGTTCTTCAACTCGTTGGGCTATGTTCACTTACCATGCAACAGTGTGTGACTACAGGGCTACCCTGTTATGTGAGGTCTCTTGTGAGACACTCCTCCTCTTATACTGGGGTAAGAATTGCAGGTGAATGCATTGAATGTATAAAAAAACACACAACAAATGATAGCAGCGTTTTGCAGTTTAGAGTGAGAGACACGGTGTGTTTCACAATGGTTTTACGTTTGCAATAACGTGGATATGGACAGAATGCAACGGTTGTCACCACTTCAATAGTTGTAGCCACCTAGCGGAGTCTGGTAAAACTAAAACAATAATATCCTACACACACCACATAGGTATGTTGGATGAGGTGTGGGCTTGACCTGCCTGTCAGAATTATACAGGTATATTCAGAAGCAAATCTCACATGGGAAGCAGAAATAATTGTTGTCATCAATGATACGCTATGTTTGTTTTTCATTTTGTCTTACAGATGGAGTAACAGACATGCTAAATTACTGGTGTCCAGAAAAGGAGCAGCTACCTGCCCTTTGTTAGAACAACAATATAAGGAAATCCCCATTCCATTGCCCTGAAGAAAGTCCAGCACCCTTCGGTGACACAAGCAGACTGAAACATGTTGGCACTAGGGTCTTTAAACCATAAAACCCTGATTGACCCTATCATTTTCCTTTTAAATATCCCTGACATATCCAAGAATAAAGGGAAACTGGGATCTTTCCGTGGATTTTTAATCCCTAATTCCCCATGGCCAATTTTCTCACTAAGAGCTCCCTGGAATATGGTTGATCCCACCCTGACCTTTAGGCGTCAGGGTGACCAGATGATGAAGCTTGACACCACTAGGGTGTGTGAAGGTAAATAAAACAAAAGGATTGATTTCCTTCCCCACTTCCTAGTGGGTTACCATCAATAGCTTCACATAGGGACTTCCTATGATTGATGTATCAGGGTCTACATGAGGTAAATCGTGGAGACGATTTACATACCTGAGGAGTACTTTTTGTGCTTTAATGAAATTCAAGACACTAGGAGAAATGCATCAGTCAAATGTTTGCAGCTACTTCAACCACAAAATAAAAACTATGCTGTCCTTCATCTGCAAAAAACGAAATCCACTTCTTGGAGAAATTACTGATTTCTTTTTTGCAAAAAGAGTACCAAGCAAGAAATGCTCCTCATCCTCATATGCTGTTCTGGGTAAAGAATGCACCTAAATTTGGAACAGACAAAGAAGAGTCTGTACTTTCTTTCATAGAACAATATATGACATGTAGCATTCCAAACAACACTAAGTGAAAATGCATAAAGCAGCAAGTACTGTGTTTGCATTGACACAGATGTGGAAAGTAATGTCAGCAGACATATTGAAGTATTTTCTTAGCTCTCCGTTGAACCTTCCTGCTTTTTACAGTCTGAAGCCAGTTCCTTCTTCCCAGTTTTCTTTGAAAAAAAAGAAAAAGTATAAAACTGTTCGAAAAAGTTTCTCAGAAAACAGTACTTTTTACCAGCATTTCACTAGTACCACAAAATCCTCCTAGGTCTGGTGCCACACTTTTGGACTACCCCTGTTTTTCAACCTGCTCTCTTCTAGGATGAAATCATAGTTACTAACAAGGGGCTCCTTCATGATGGGATACCTCAACCTCTTTCCTCTCGGGACAGTAGTGTGTCCCTTCATCACCAGGAATATACATTCAAAGGCCAGCTCCCTATCCTACCCAGAGATGTTCTTTACATCTAAAGCTACTTTATATGCCTGAAGCAACCCAGTGCTTAAAATTATCCAGTGGTTTTTAGTGTTCGGCACCAGTACCTTATTCTCAACACCAGCACTTATGACAGCTGTTTGTCTACTTTTGAGATGAGCACAATAGTTGTTTAATCATTCAATATACGTTAAAATGAATGCTCTGATGCCCACACCATTCTTAAACCATTTGGTGGCCTGGAATAGTCTGGTGGTTAGTAGTTATGTTGGCACTGTCATTGGCAGTGCTGACTGGGACAATGGATGTTGCGAGCTGAATTGGCATCCTGAGAAGATCGCCTACCTGCACTTACTTTTTCACAAATTAAGTACTGATACAGCCTGTCTATCTCTCCCTCTCCTTACAGTCAGGCACCATGTCTCAGTGTATATTGACCTTTTCTTCTGCCCTGGACAGTAGGTTTGCTCCCACCTTTTCTGCTAGACTCTAACAGCGATTTGGCCTTCAAGTCCACCTCCTTCTTGACAGTCACTTCATGAGCCACCAAGACCCTTTTCTATCCCAAGGCTCTCTCAGCATCAGCTTTTCTCTCCTCTGTAGCCTCCTAGGCCAGCTGCAACCTCAGGTCCCTCTCAGCCAGTCTGTCTTTGAGTTTCTCAGGGGACTGGGTTTGGAGGAGACGCTACTTCCTGCATCTCTCTCTCTCTCTCTCTCTCTCTCTCTGGAGGATTCCCTCACTTATATGGAACCTTCGCTGAGTAATTTCTCTACTGCCTACCCTCCTCCTCCGAGCCAGTACCCTTAGTGGCCCTGATTCTAGGGTCAACTATAATTAGGGTTCTCCCTCTGCAGAAGTGCTGAAGTAGTCCTCTTACAACGCTTCCTGTGGCACAGACTGCATTCTGCAGATCTCCTCACAGCCTGAAAGGTCTAATTAGGACGCAAATCATATGCACATTACATACAATTCAATTACATACTATAAGCAAACACCCACATATAATTCCAAACATATTAATTTGTCCTGTAGTAAAAATAATAATCATTCAGTATACAAATTCCTCTTTCTCCTTTCCTACACACTATATTCTTAGTTAACGTTTTCATTTAAGCACCTTCACTGTATTCTTAGTTAACGTTTTCATTTTAGCACCCTTCTATTTCCCTTCTAGTATACTGTCTAGAAGCTACACTTTTTTTCAGCTTATGTACGTTCACTATTTTATTTCTAAATATACTTGTATTTTCTACACCCTAATTAACATACTTGCAAAAGCTCTCTGCTGTTCTCTCGGTTGTATTTCTATGTCTGGTAACATCAGTTTTCATTTGAAAGCTCCAGTCAGAACTCCTGCAAACCACCTTCTCTATTAGTAGAGAAGCAGGTAAAATGGTTACTTCTCACCATGAGCTCCTATTTATGTTGCTCTAGTTTATTATTCACAGGCTACCATTTCTCTTTTGTTTGCTATACCACTTCTTAATGGTTAGTATTGCTTTAGCCCTTTTCATGTTTCCTAAGTAGAAGCCCAATTTGGGTGTTCTTTTCAACAAATCTGCAAATCCTTCATGACGCTCAGTGTTCACATCTAACATGGGCTTCGATTGGAATTCCTAGAGCATATTATCAAGCCCATTGTCACCGCTTTATCGGCAGTTTCCTGCCGATAAAAGCGGCGATAATGTATCGCCTGTCCTTGATAATATGCCCCTATGTGCGCTGTTGGAATCCGCTAGCAGGAACTTCCAGAAGCTTGAAAGCCTCCAACTATGTCTGCCTTCATGAAGATACCAAACCTGTCTTGGGTTTTTGCACTATCACAAGAAGCAGACTACGCTGTGATCTGCACTGTGCTACTGGAAGGAGACAGGGCATTTGTCCATTTCCTTTACCTTTCCATTCTGAATGTGAGTGAAAGTGAGGTTTGTAACACCAATACAAACATCGATATATGATGCGACTGATGCCCATTTTGTAATGATAGATTCTCCTAAAATCATTTTTCATTTTATTATGTTGGTCTTGGAGTTTTAATGAATGAATTCATGGTCTTGGTTTGGCAGTGCTTGAGTCTTTAACTGCAACTTACGACATCACTAGCAGTAGCTAATCACAGTTTCTCAATGAAACAGTAGTTCTCAGAGGCTCGTTCCCCTATTGTAATAACCAAGCTACCTACAGAGATTACTTATAATCTATAATGTATTTCTACAGCTGAGATTATTGATACCTGAGGTTACAGTAATAAACAATGTAAGTTTGTTAACCTGAAAGTATTAAAATCCATTGTGATGGAGAGTTATGTGGTCTACTCAGCAGTGTCTTGAAAGCAATCAAAATTGGGGCTTCCTAGTGCAAGAAAATAATGTGCTGAGGACTATTGCTTCCATCCACTCATCACTTAGGTGCAGACTATTGAGGAGACACTGCTTTCTAGCACAAGTATCACTCAATCAATCAATCAATCAATCAGTGCATTTATAGAGCGCGCTACATACCCGTGAGGGTCTCAAGGCGCTGGGAGGGGGGCGGGTGGGGTGTCTGCTACTGATCGAAGAGCCAGGTCTTGAGGAGTCTTCTGAAGGTCAGCAGGTCCTAGGTCTGTCGTAGGGTGGTGGGGAGAGCGTTCCAGGTCTTGGCGGCGAGGTAGGAGATGGATCTGCTGCCGGAGGTGGCTTCCTGGATCTGAGGAACTGTGGCGAGGTTGAGGTTGGCTGTGCGGAGGTTTCGGGTGGGGGTTTGGAAGCTAAGACGGTTGTTGAGGTAAGTGGGTCCAGTGTTGTGTAGGGCTTTGTGTGCGTGGAAGAGGAGTTTGAAGGTGATCCTCTTGTTGACGGGGAGCCAGTGCAGGCCTCTCAGGTGGGGTGTGATGTGGCTGCGTCGGGGGACGTCAAGGATCAGTCGTGCTGAGGCGTTCTGGATTCGTTGAAGTTGTCTCAGGAGCTTGGTTGTTGTTCCTGAGTAGAGGGCGTTCCCGTAGTCGAGTATGCTGGTGACGAGGGCCTGGGTGACGTTTTTTCTCGTGTCGGGAGGGATCCATTTGAAGATCCTGCGGAGCATGCGGAGGGTGTTGAAGCAGGACGCGGAGACGGCGTTGACTTGCCTGGTCATGGAGAGGGTGGAGTCGAGGATGACCCCCAGGTTGCGTGCGCGGTCTGTGGGTTGCGGGGCTGTGACTAGCGATGTGGGCCACCAAGAGTCGTCACAGGCCGATGGGGTGGGTCCGAGAATGAGGACCTCCGTCTTGTCTGAATTCAGCTTCAGCCTGCTGTCCTTCATCCAGTCGGCTACGGCCTTCATTCCTATGTGGAGGTTGGCTTTGGCGGTGTGGGGTTCTTCGGTGAGGGATTTGATCAGCTGGGTGTCGTCGGCGTAGGAGATAATGTTGAGGTTATGTTGTCGTGCGACGTGGGCGAGCGGTGCCATGTAGATATTGAACAGCGTCGGGCTGAGGGAGGATCCCTGTGGGACGCCGCAGATGATCTCGGTGGATTTTGAGCGGAAGGGTGGGAGGCGGACGCTCTGGGTTCTGCCGGAGAGGAAGGATGTGGTCCAGGCCAGGGCCTTCTCTTGAATTCCGGCGTCATGGAGGCGTACTGATAGGGTGCAGTGGCAGACTGTGTAAAAAGCTGCTGATAGGTCCAGGAGGATGAGGGCGGCTGTTTCTCCTTTGTCCATCAGGATCCTGATGTCGTCGGAGGCGACGATGAGGGCGGTCTCGGTGCTGTGGTTTCTGCGAAAACCGAATTGGGAGGGGTCCAGGATGTTGTTGTCTTCGAGGTAGCGGGTTAGCTGTTTGTTGACAATCTTCTCCGTCACTAGGGGGAGTGGCTTGACTGCCGAGCGGAATGGCTGCTTAAATCAGCGGCTCCGCCGACCAAGCAATAAATCCGGCATTTATTCATACATTTGATGCTGCATTTCGGACTAACGTAGAGCCTACATACCTGCTAGATCCTCCGATCTATTCTCCTGAAAAATCTGGCCCCCGTGGATAGAGGAAATGGCGGCATTGGTCGAATGCGAGCTGCGGAGGTGCGGCCTGTGCACTGAGCTGAGCCGGGTCCTGGATTGCTGCTCGGCCTGGGGAAGAGCGGTGAGGAGTATCGGCGGTGCGTGAGACTGGCACGAAGCGCTGCTGGCGTCCACGGCGCAAAAATAACTCTCCGCCGCTGAGCTGACCCATCCGGCCGGACCACAACTGGGTGAGTGACGCATTTGCTCGGCAACTGGGAAGCCGAGGAAAACTGTGTGGAGACGCTGCAGCGCAAAGAGCACTGGAGGCGCGGAGCCGCATCGGGCTCTGCCGCAGGAAGCCGGTGATAGAAACTGGACTTTGTGAGCGGGACGGAGGTGCTCTGTTCCTGCTCCGATCTTGCACAGCACCCTGCCTTTGCATCGCCGGGGGCACAGGCGGCGACATAGTCTAGCACTGAGTCTGGTCATCATTGTATAAAGCGCCGCGCCCGGGCCGCCGTATGGAGGGAGCTGGATTGCTCCGCCATCTTGCTGCATAGCCGCTGACGAGTAAAGGCGGGAGTGGGATAGCGCCTGGACCCTAACAAGCTTACCTGTTAGCTGTAGACAGGGGGAATAGAAGAGTACGAAATACCCCGAGTGGCGGAGCGAGACTGTGCAGGCTGATGCCCGAACCTATCCGCACTAAACACGGGACAGGAGCACTGGACAACATCGGTACACCACGTGCAGCCACTGATGTAGCGCAGATTACAGTCCGAAAATATACACATGGAACTGTGAGAATGAGATTGGTGTGCATAGAGAGGTTCTGATCGCGACGGTGCTGGGAGAGGTTAATTTTAACGGCTGAACAGCGGTATTCGCGTGCCTGGTGTGGCCCCGTCCGGACCTGGTGCATCGAGGGCTTGAGTCACCACTCGGGATGCGCCTTGCTGCCTATTAGCCCACGAGTGAGACCGCAGTTGGAGACATTATGGGGAAGCCTGACACGAGACAGCCCAGACTCACCTTTGACAAAACTAAACAGAAAACTGCTAACCCAGACAACACTGAACCGGACGCTGCGGGAGAAGGAGCACAGCAGTTTCCAGCTGAGGATATCCGGCATATGTTTCAGGACTTAAAGACTAGCCTGCAGGCCATTGATGCTAAGATGGACACCCTACCTGCTCGGATGGATGGCATCACGAGGCGCATGGACAAACAGGAGGGTAGGGTGAGTGTGCTGGAAACGCGTGTAACTGAAATGGAAGAAGGGCAGACGGAGCTGGAAAAGAAGTGAGAGGTATGGATCAAGTTCTGGCCCTAATTCAACAAAAGAATGAAGATTTGGAAGCGAGATCGCGCCGGAACAATGTACGCATCACGGGCGTGGCAGAATCCACAGATATTCCAAATATGGAGCGCTATGTGGAAACTATGCTGAAGGACATCTTTGCTGATGGGCTGTCCCCCATGTTCCTAGTCGAAAGAGCGCATAGAACACTAGGCCCTACACCCAAACCGGGAGGCCCACCGAGACCGATACTGGCCCGGATTTTGAGTTACAGGGATAGAGACGCGATACTGAGGATGTCAAGAGACAAAGGCAAGATACAATATAAGGGCAACAACATTGAAATGTATCCAGACTTTACTCTTCAGGTCCAGGCGGCCCGCAGAGAATTTCTGCCTGCTAAAAAGATATTCCAACAGACGGGCACGAAATACGCGTTAATCTATCCAGCAAATCTTCATGTACAGGGTCCAGGTAAACCGACATTTTTCGTGGATGCGAAGGCGGCTCTCCAAACCGCCAAGCAACTGGCCAAAGATCAGAAACGGAGACCCACTACAGAAGACCAGGACATGCCAGGCAGGCTTCGTGACGTTGAATGAGATATACGAGCCTTGCAGTACCTGACTGGATATGAGGACTGGGTATGCATCACTGCGGAACTGTATGGAGCACATCCACGATGCAGTGAGCACTGGACTTGCTGCCTGACGAGATGTAAGGTATGGCTCGTAAGGGTGCTGGAGATGCAGTGATCATAGCTGCGCTTGGTCACCCTGTCACGAGTACGGGGTAAGAAGGTGGTCACCCCGCGTACCCTCTGGGATGATTCCCATAGTTGCTGTACCCGTTGAACTGATCCCCTGTGTTGGCTGTCTGATGGCAAGTTGGGATCGGGCTGAGGGTGGGGGGGGAGACTCACAACCTGGTTGGGGGGTTGGTGTGGGGGGCGAGAATGGGAAGCTGACTGTTACGTATTGCATTGTTGTTATTTCCTGGGTCACCATGCGCGCACACAAGATGGTATGATGAGAATATGGACTGTGTGATGGCAGGCAACGCAGACACACACTCTATACCCACATTGAAATGTCTCACGTGGAATGTACGCGGCCTTAATGACCGCCGAAAAATTAGGCTTACACATTCATATTTGACCAGACCCGGCATTGACATATGTTTCTTACAGGAAACACACTTGCTGGGTACGGACACTACCACACTAAGAAACAGGAGATGGGAGGTGATTGTTGCAGCTGGGTTCTCTAGCTACTCCAGAGGGGTGGCGATCATGATACGAAGGGCCTGCACTGGCGCACGCACCACACAATCACAGATAAGTATGGAAGATACATAATACTAGCTGGCACGCTCTACAATACGGCTATTGCCCTGGTGAACATATATGGGCCTAACACTGACAGCCCTGAGGTTTTTCACATGGTGTGGCACGAACTTCAAAAACTAGGTCCTGTGGCAATTTTATGGGGGGGGGGATTTTAATGTTCCTCTATCTGCGGAACTCGACAGACAGGGGGCTTCGCGCTCACATCACCCTAAGTCAGCCGTACTTCTACATGAGATAATTGATGATCTCTTTTTGACAGATTCTTGGAGAGCCACACACCCGACATGCAGAGAGGGTACTTGCATAACACATCACAGGAGCGCCTGGTCGCGTTTAGACTACTGGCTACTTACCAGGGATCTGCATGCCTGGGTTACTGAGGTCACACACCTCGCTCGCACTCTATCAGACCACGCCCCTGTACAGATTAACATTGGAATACCTCCGGCGTACACTCAGCCTTTTACATGGAGGTTCCTGTCCGGAGCCTTACGTGATCAGGTCTTCCGGGAGAGCCTCAGAGCCAAAATTGAGGACTACTTCATTCTAAACGAAGGCTCGGTAGACTCACCAGGGCTGTTATGGGAGGCCTTTAAGGCTGTGGTGCGAGGGGACTGCATTGCCCTGACGGCTGGAGTGCTGCGAGACATTCGCAATACTTTACAAAGATTGGAACGAGAGATACAGAGCCTTGAGAGACGGCAGGCCGATCAGCCGTCACGTGATATACTTGCACACATACGATCTAAACTCACGGAATATCAAACTGAGGCGGAGAGGGAGGTAGCGTATATGCACAAACACGCGCAGGCAAGGAGATATGGCGAAAGCGACAGACCTGGCAGGACGCTGGCGAATCTCCTCCGGACACCTAGGGGCAACTCTTTTGTAGCTGAAATACAAACATCTGACGGTACGTTGCTGAGTACGCCACCAGAGATATTGCAGGAGTTTACTGGGTATTACTCCGCCCTATACACCTCTAAGGTGTCCCCGTCGCAGACAGATCTGACTAATTATCTAGATGAAATCTGCCTTGCGTGGTTCAATGACGGTGCACGACAGTACATGGAACTGCCGTTCACGGTCGAGGATATAAGACAGGTCATAAGCGCTATGCCAGGCGACAAGGCACCGGGGGCGGATGGACTGTCAGCCGCCTTTTATAAGGAATATGCAGAAGTTCTGGCTCCCCGGCTGCATCGTATGTACCAAGAAGCACTAGAGATTGGTAAGCTACCGCCCACTGTTCGAGAGGCTATAATCATTACGATTTTAAAGCCAGATAAAGACCCCACCAAGACGGACTCATATCGTCCGCTGTCCCTTATAAGCCTTGATGCAAAGATTTACGCTAAATTGCTCGCAGACAGACTGACCCCTATGGGGCCACAAATCGCATTGACTGACCAGTCAGGTTTTGTCACAGGCAGATCTACGGCACATAACTTGAGGACCGTTTTTGGAATGATCCACTACTTGGCCCCCCATGTGCAGGCGACAGCTGCCCTGCTAGACGCCACGAAGGCGTTTGACTTCCTGGAATGGGACTTCTTGTTTACCCTGCTGCGTGGGCTGGGTTTCAGCCCCCTATTCCTGAAACAAATTCAAATATTGTATACTGAGCCCACTGCTAGAGTTCTAGTAAATGGTCGTACATCTGAGCCCATCACTATAACCAGAGGCACTAGGCAGGGATGCCCACTATCCCCCCTGCTTTTCGCCATTGCGACGGAACCTCTGGCGGCCAAACTAAGACAGCAACATGCCCACAGAAGCATAGGGTTCTCTACGCGCGGGATCCTCATCTCGCTATACGCAGACGATATCACTGTCTATCTCAATAACCCCTGTGATAACTTTGACACGATAATGTGTGAGTTTATAAGATACGGCGGTCTGACAGGCATACAGATTAACTGGACCAAATCCACAATGTTCCAGCTAACTGATACCACGGCCCGATTGTTTCTGAATTTCCTATAACTTGGGTTACTGAGGAGGTGAAATATCTGGGCGTTCAATTGAGCTGATCGCTACTTGAACTGTGGACTCTAAACTATGACAGGGCAATAGACTGGATAGAGAGTAAGGTACTGCGCTGGAAGACCCTTCCGTTGTCTTTGACGGGGCGCATTGCTATTGCTCAGATGATAATTCTTCCCAAGTTGCTGTATATTTTTGTGAATCTACCCATGCCATTGAACTCACATTTCTTCGCCCGACTGCGCACCGCAGTGCTGGCCCTGATATGGGCGAAGAAACAGCCGCGGGTCTCCTGACAGGTGTTGACTTTGCCCTTTGCACAGGGCGGCTTAGGTGCGCCGGATTTCGAATTGTATGCTTCCAGTGCGCAAGCCCAATTCTTGCACTATTGGCAGCACCCGATCCCCTTCCAGCTGCATGTGGTGATAAAGATAGACAGAGCTGCCCCTCTTCCCTTAAACACAGCGGTGTTTCACCCCTATAAGCACCCACGTCAAGATGTTGATACCGTTGAGAGTGTTAGATGGGCTTGGGGTAAGATAGCGAAGAGAACACACATTAATGCACTATATGCACCGTCCATGCCTTTAAAAGGGAACCCTTTACTTGCACCTTTGACAGATGAGGCAATTGCTAACAGAGCACAGGCACACAACTTATACAAAGGAGGTGACCTATATCCAGCAGGCGAATTTTTGACATTACAAACTATGTGTGGCTCAGAGGTCCCCACGGCATCCGATACCTTGCTCTATTACCAGCTGAGGGCTGCTTGCAGGGCCACTTATGGCGACTTTCCCAATGAGCCGACTATGCTGCCAGCGCTGGAGAATATACTAGCTAATCCTTCGCCCTGCAAGCTGGTCACCCGCATATATAGTATAACACAAAAGGAAAACCCGCTCACGAGTGTCAAATCTCGAGAGGCCTGGAATGAGGAGGCAGACTTGGACATCACTGAGGAACAGTGGCACTACTGCTGCACTCAGCTACAATATCTGCCGCCTAACTACAGACTCAGGCTTATACACTTTAACTACCTACACCGTTTATATCGCACACCCACACTGATGCACCGTATGGGGTTATGTGTAGATGACAGGTGCTGGAGGTGCAATGTACATACTGCCAACTTTACACATATGGCATGGAGCTGTCTTGCAGTCACGAGATACTGGGAGGAGATCTTCAGGCACATTGAGCATATAATAGGTGTTGCTATTGAGAGGTCAATTAGGCTGGCGTTGCTGGGGTATGTGAGGGATGTCCCAGCGAAGCGCCGCAGGCTCGCCGCAATGCTGCTGTTGTTGGCTAAACGACAGGTAGCTATCCACTGGCGGAAGAGGCAACCGCCAGCAGTGGCAGCCTCGATAAAGGCAGTTGTATACTGTAAGGACCAACTTGAGGGGTATTGGGAGCAGATGCCAGGTAACTCTAAACCTGCGGATATATGGTCCCATTCACAGAGTGGCTGCAACTGAGAGGGGCAGACCTCCGGACGGAATAACTATCACTCTGCTGATCATTATAAACTTACACTCCCACAGCAAAGGAATGCCGAGGGTGACACATTGAGTAACTATGTAGTGGCCTACAGGTAGGACATGAGAAAGGTCATAAGGGGCTGTTTGCGACATGCTATACAATGTAAATATATGTTACCAATCTATGGGATGTTTATGCTAAGGGTTCCCACTGCTCCATGCCGCATCCCACTGTTTACAACTACACATTTGGGCGCCTTCTAGACATTGATACCCATGCTGCCTGCCTCCGAGGTTGTTGGCTGAATAGCTGTGTTCTCAAATATATCACATTCGCTGCCGGCCTGAGGGTTGTAGGCGCAAAGCCGTGTACTGTGCGATGACCCAATAAAGGTTTTTGAAATTAAAAAAAAATATATATATATATCTTCTCCGTCACTTTTGCCGGAAAAGGGAGCAGGGAGATGGTCCGGAAGTTCTTGAGGTATTTGGGGTCCGCCTTGGGCTTCTTCAGGAGGGCGTTGATCTCGGCATGCTTCCAGCTTTCCGGGAAAGTTGCTGTCTTAAAGGAACTGTTGATTGTTTTTCGGAGGTGGGGGGGCGATGGTTGTGCTGGCTTTGTTAAAGACGTGATGGGGGCAGGGGTCAGATGGGGATCCGGAGTGGATGGAGTTCATGATTTTGATGTTGTCTTCGTCGCTGACGTTGGACCAGGCGGTCAGGCGGCTGGTGCGGGTGGTGGTCGCTGGGATGGTGGGCTCTATGGTGGGTGCGGGGGTGTCGGAGTTGAAGCTGTCGTGGATGTCGGTGATCTTGCGGTGGAAGAAGGCGTCCAGGGAGTCACACAGGTCCTGTAATGGTGGGATGTCGTTGGTGTTGGAGCTGGGGATGGAGAGTTCTTTCACGATGCTGAAAAGCTCTTTGGTGTTGTGTGCGTTGTTGTCTAAACGGTCCTTGAAGACGGTCCTCTTGGCAGTCCTGATGAGTTGGTGGTGTCTGCGGGTGGCGCTCTTGTGGGCTGTGTGGCCGTCTGGTGTTCGGTCATGGAGCCATTTCTTCTCCAGCTTCTGACAGGTGTGCTTGGAGATCCGGAGGCCTTCGGTAAACCAGGCGGCTTTTTTGTTGGTGTGGTTGGTTGTGAAGGTCTTGAGGGGGCGTGGGTGTGTGCGCAGTCCTTGATCCATTGTTTGAGGTTGGTCGCGGCGGTGTCTATGTCAGTGGGGTCGGTGGGAGGTCCCAGGGCGAGGGTGGTGGTCAGTTGGTCTTTGATGACCTTGCCTTAGCAGCGGCGTGGCAGCTGTTGGGTGCGGTGGTGTGTGGTGGGTTTCCTGAAGGTGAAGTGGACGCATCTGTGGTCGGTCCAGTGAGGTTCGGTGGTGTGGTTGAAGGAGACGGGGGGGGCTGGTGGAGAAGATGGGGTCCAGCGTGTGTCCGGCGGCGTGGGTGGGTGCCGTCATGAGCTGTTTGTGTCCGAGGTTGTCAATCAGGGTGGTGGAGCTGGCGTCGTTGTTGTTCTCGAGGTGGAAGTTCAGGTCCCCGAGGAGGATGTAGTCCATGGAGGCGAGGGTGTGGGTGCTAACGAGGTCGGCGATGGTGTCGCTGAACTGTGGTCGAGGTCCGGGAGGTCTGTAGATGAGTGTTCCTCTGAGGGTGGTGTTGGGGTTTGGTTTGGATCTGGAAGTGCATGTGCTCGGCGGAGGTGAGGGTGTCGTTGGTGTTGTTCGAGATTCTGATTGTGTCTTTGTGGATGATGGCGATTCCCCCTCCTATCCCGTTGGTGTGGTCTCTGCAGGAGATTTTGTATCCCTGTGGGATGGCTATGGCGATGTCCGGTGCTGAGGTGGCGGTCAGCCAGGTCTCCGTCAGGAAGTCGACGTCGGGGCGGTAGAGTCTAGGAGGTCCCAGAGTTTGATGGCGTGTTTGTGAGCGGAGCGAGTGTTGAGGAGGATGCAGTGGAGGTGGTTGGGTTCTCTGGTTGGTGGTCTGGTGGGCTGGATGCTGGTGAATCTGCAGTTCCAGCAGGTGAAGGGCCCTTGGGTGCGCTTCGGGGTGGCCCGATAGCAGGGGTGGTCTCGTTCGGTGTTGAGTGCAGAGTGCGTGGAGGGTGCTGGAGGTGTAGTGAAGTCTGGCATTGCGGGGAGCGCGGGGTCCAGGGGTCATGGTGCTGGGTGCGGTCCAGGCGTGGACGGGCGCAGACGGGCTTGCCTTTGGCAACAGCTGCGCGGATGCCGCATGACCTCCATAAGAGGGGAAGTGAGAGGGAGGGCAGCTGGAAGGCGGCAGCGGGGCGGCCAATGGGCGGGTGGGCAGGGGAACTGAAAGGAAAAGGGGCGGAGCTACGGGGGAGCAATGGTGGGAAACGGGGAGCGGGGGGGCACAGAGGGGAGGGGCACACGAGGATCACCTAAGACTCCACAAAAGACAAAGGTACAATAAAAAAAACAGGAGAGCAACAACAATACTATAGTGGGGAAGAGGAAAGCAAACCTGGGGCACACCAGCGGCGAACCCTCGGTGGCACTCGGGTCCCGGAGGAGTCGAGCAGCGTGGGGAGCAACCTGGGGTCAGGTCACGCTCACCTGCGCCGTGCGACCTCCTTAAGAGGCCAAGTGGGCGAGAGGGGCAGTTGGGAGGCAGGAGCGGGGCGGCCAATGGGCTGGCCGGAAGGGGAACAGAAAGGAAAAGGGGGCGGGCCGTGGGGGAGCAGCATCAGGAAACGGGGAGCGGGGGGGCACAGAGGGCAGGGGCACACGAGGAGCGCCTAAGGCTCCACAAAAGACAAAGGTACAATAAAAAAACAGGAGAGCAACAACAATACTACAGTGGGGAAGAGGAAAGCAAACCCGGGGCACACCAGCGGCGAACCCTCGGCGGCACTCTAGTCCCGGAGGAGTCGAGTGTCGTGGGGAGTGACCTGGGGTCGGGTTACTCTACATTAACAGTACGGGGTCGACCTTGAAGTGGTATTGGGACTACAAAAGAAAAGCATTCTTTTAAGTACAATAACCCACTTTACTTAAACACTATATCCAGGAATGGAATAGGTTCAACCGTTGGTGAAATACAGCTTCTTCGATCACCAGTTGATTTTACTGGATTCCGTGCAACCAGAGGGAAGAAACAGTTGGTTACCCTTTTTCATTGAGGTTTTTCCATTATGAAAGTGGTATTTATCCTATTCTCTTACATCATGAATGGTCATTGAGCAATAGATATTTACTCTCCAGTGAAAATGTGTTTCCCTCTATGTTTCATAAGGACATGATACACATCACACATTCTTCTCTGTAATAAACAAGTCCTGTGTCTGGCTTTCTCAATAAAATAGTTGACTTTCCACGGAAGATGCTTCCATGTACTTACTAAATACCCCTATACTTAAGCCTATTGTATGATGCATTGGTTTCAATTTACCTTGATTTTTTGTTTAGGACAACCCATAAATGAGAAAGTCTGGGGACTGGGGCATCAAACTGCATGGTTCCAATTGTGTCACTGAGTGACAGAACAGTGAATACTCATTGAGGAAACTAAATCACTATTGATTCTTCAAATGACCCTGAGGGGTTATATAAATAAATAAACATATATATATATATATATATATATATATATATATATATATATATATATATATATATATATATATATATATATATATATATATATATATATATATATATATATATATATATATATATATATATATATATTATATATATATATATTCACTGAAAAAACCATAGGTTATAGACCATATATAGTTAGGAATTAGCATTTACAAAACCTTGAAAATTCACTGAAAAAACCATAGGTTATAGACCATATATAGTTAGGAATTAGCATTTACTAAACCTTATTTTACTCACACAAAACCATTGAAATTCCATATATAGTTAGTTGCACTAACTATATATCGCGCACCCGCAATCCACTGCTGATGATGTCACATATTACATCATTCATGACATGGTCAGTGACATCACTGATGACATCACTGATGACATCTCAAATGACATCACTGATGACATCACTGATGACATCTCAAATGACATCACTGATGACATCATGACACACCAATACCAGTTACTACATACGCACTCACTGATTCCTACGTCTACACACACATTCACTCATTCACCCATACAATAACTCATACATACAGTCACTTATTATTACAACACTATCATATGCACTCATACACCTATGCAGACAGTCACACACTGCCACTCATCCATGGAGTTACTCACACACCAAGTCAGTCCTGTAAAGAATCAATCACACTTCCATTTCTTCATCTATACAGTTAAACACAGAACACCATACTTCAGTGACATCACTGATGACATCACTAATGACATCTGAAATGACATCACTGATGACATCTCAAATGACATCACTGATGACATCATGACACACCAATACCAGTTACTACATACGCACTCACTGATTCGTACGTCTACACACACATTCACTCATTCACCCATACAATTACTCATACATACAGTCAGTTATTATTAGAACACTATCATATGCACTCATACACCTAGTCAGTCCTGTGAAGAATCAATCACACTTCGATTTCCTCATCTATAGTTAAACACAGAACACCATACTTTTCACACATATACTAACACATACTTACTCTCTTATACAATCACTGATACAAGTACACATTGATATGCACAGAGTCACACACCTCCCAGCCAGCCACACACACACTCAGTCTTCCATACATCCAGTCATTCTTCAATATGTAAAACGTATTTAAACTTTACAAAAACACACAGACACTAGATGATGTCATCAGTGATGTCATTTGAGATGTCATCAGTGATGTCATCAGTGATGTCACTGACCATGTCATGAATGATGTAATATGTGACATCATCAGCAGTGGATTGCGGGTGCGCGATATATAGTTAGTGCAACTAACTATATATGGAATTTCAATGGTTTTGTGTGAGTAAAATAAGGTTTAGTAAATGCTAATTCCTAACTATATATGGTCTATAACCTATGGTTTTTTCAGTGAATTTTCAAGGTTTTGTAAATGCTAATTCCTAACTATATATGGTCTATAACCTATGGTTTTTTCAGTGAATTTCATTGGTTTTTTAACAGCTAATATCTGTAGCTGTAAAATTTATTCTTCTTTAAATCCAAAAATATATTTTATATGTTTATGAATAATTATTTTTTTAAATATTTTTTTTTCTTCGTTCCCGCTTCGCGAATCGGGAACCTTACAGTAAAAAAATGTTCAGCAAAATAAAAAAAAAAGTTCTTTTCAGAACTACCTCCCCGTTATTAAAAAATTGGTACAATATTTGGAACTGTGCCAACCTCTATTTCTCTTAGTTCGCTTCCTAGTTCGCTCGCTGGTACGCGAACTGGAAGCGAACCAAAAACAGTAAGTATAAGGGAAGGAAACACACACTTATGTTAAAAGAAAGACAGCTATAGGGGAGTAAACTAGAGATACTATTACCCATAATCCACTACTGATGATGTCACATATTACATCATTCATGACATGCTCAGTGACATCATCAGCAGAGGATTGCGGGTTTTTTGGCAACATGCCTTATCGACGGTTTAATAACGCTGCCTTTTGCTTTATATAAGTTTTCAAATTGTATGAAATATATACCAATAGGTCTTTATGAACCTTTAGGTAGTGCTTTTGTTCATGAGGTCTGGTCGCTTCCATACACATACAGATGTTTCAAAGATGATCAAGAAGTTTATCTGAATGGAGAGGAATGCACTGAGACGCCAGATCATTCACTAATGTGTAGGCACATACAGTTACACGATTCATGCAACAAACAGCGACCAAATATGGCTTGCGTGATGCAAGGCACGCCAGTTCCTGCTATCATCCCCACGTTCAAGTTGTTGGAAAATGGTAGTTATTTGATGCTCAATAATGAAGATTGTTCTGAGTTAATTAAAAGTATTCCTTTTATCGTAACAGTAAGTGAACGGGTTATTTGCTGCAGAAATGTTCTATTTCCTCCCACACATGAACATAGGGAGTTTTCAATCTGGCCACAAATACCAACCTTGGGACACGTTTCAACAGCATGACAAGAATAAGAGCTCTTTTGTCTCAGAGAGAGGTGGCCTTGAGTTCGGCCCGTGAAACTTTCGTACTTCACATAGCGAACACCCGTACACAGGTTTGCCTTTCAATTTCAGCAACATGTTTCCGACTATCTTTAACGCATCCTCCACAAAATCCCTGGCACACTTTTTTAAAGTTGTTACCAGTGGTCTCGTGACTTCATTTGAGAAAATCTTTGGAGTCATCCCTACTCCCTTTCATTCCATTTTCTCCACTCTGGTTCGTGGATTGCATTTTTACTTGCATTACCAGCGGACGCTCTTGTACTTTTTTACATTTTTAAATATGGATGTCCCTCCTATGCAACCTCCGACCCTGCAGCTGCTGACACTGTTCCGCAATCGCATGCTAGAATATTATGGCACAATGCCGTTGGCGATATTAAGCACGGCATATGGATTATCTTTTCGGTTCTCCTACTTCACCTGTGTCCAGCCTGTATTTCACTGCCTGACCTGTGATTTCGATTGGGCCATTGATTTGTGTCTCTGCGGACCGGTTTCTCCTGACGTCGACTTTAATCAGCTGATGACTCCTATCATTACTCACGAGTTGATTTGTCCTGGCGAAAGGATTATGGCTGTGGCATTGATGCATGGACTACTTGGTCCCTGGAATTTACTGGCGGCAGCACAGTCTTTCTTGGAACACAGCTTTCTTGAAAACCCACCGAGCTGTCCTCTGATGGTGATAGAGGATCCGGTGCTGGGAGAGCACGTATGTTCTTTTCCGCTTTTAAATTGGATGGCTGAACTGTTTTCGGATGAAGACGGTGACTTCCTGTTGGAGGCTGTTGCAGCTTATTTTGCATACACAGTTATGTCATAGACCTTTTTCATGTTTCATATGCTGAGTACTAGCATTTCATTGACAATTCATTGACTTAATTGTCAAGTTTTTATTATTTACCTTGCCTATTGGCTTAAGACTCGATAAAGTACTTGGCTGTTTTATTTTTCTTTAGCATTGAATTTTCCTAGTTTTTAATGCTTTACCTTGCGGACCGTCCACATATAAACTTGCAATCTGCTCTCATGAGATGGCACTTCTATTATCTTATTCAGTTCGTTTCCGGATCATGAGGAGGTGTCATCTAGGTCCTGGATATCTTTACACCGTGTTAAGTTAGCATGGGCTCATTACCGGTTTAAACGCCATTTTTCCTTTTTTGCAACTTCTGCACACGACATTTAGTTGTTGCTTTAGCTTTCCACCTAGTAGTTCATCGTGGTTTACATGAGAATAATATGTTATTGCTCTACTATCTGCTTTGCTTGTTAAACTATATCTGTACAGCGAGTGCTAAAGTTTCAAGAACAACACGATACAGAATTGTTATGAGGTCTGATCTCCACGACTTCATACTCATAACATAAGTGCAACTTCTGCCAATTCTGGGCATGAGGCGGGTTTTATATTGCTTTGCCGAACACACATACACAACAGTTGATGCGGTTCACATGAAGAGAGAGCTGGTGTATGCTGATGTGATTCCTTCAAATCTAAGACACTAAAGTATGGGCACGCCCTAAACCAACACAAAGAGACCTTCTTAGCAAATAATATAATATGTGTATTAGGGAGGGTGAGATATAAGCAGCCGCGGGCCGTGGAGGGAGTTACGGTGAGGCAGGGAGGCGGGGAGGGGGAGAAGCAGGGTGGAGCCCTCTCTACCTTGCCCCTCCCCCTCCCCGCCTCCCTGCCCCACCGTAACTCCCTCCACGGCCCGCGGCTGCTTATAAGTGTTGCTAACTCTTATTCATTTACAGCATGTTAACATACTGTCACCATTCGCTTTTTATGTACTAGTAACTATGCTGGTAATTTTGCTACTGATAATATGTGTACTTGTATTCTCCACCCTGCTTCTCCCCCTCCCCGCCTCCATGCCTCACCGTAACTCCCTCCACGGCCCGCGGCTGCTTATAAGTGTTGCTAACTCTTATTCATTTACAGCATGTTAACATACTATCACCATTCACTTTTTATGTACTAGTAACTATGCTGGTAATTTTGCTACTGATAATATGTGTACTTTTATTATCTAAGGTACTACGCCTGAGAAGACGGCATTAGTAAATAAACATTTCAAATACACATGTGTTCTTCTTAACTCCATGTTCTGGTTTCTAAGAAATATATAACGACCGACTGTTCATGAGTTCCACGTATCCTGAGGTACTATAAGTTCATATTCTGGATTGTCTAAACATTGAGAGTTTGTTATATCCAATGTGACACTGTACCTAGCTTGCTAAATAGTTTTTGATTACTAACGTGAGTTTTGGGACACCCTAATTCGCCGAGGTTCCAATCCTCTGTCCACAGTTCTGTGTGAGAACAGAAACCCTGCGACAGGGGCACCCCCGACCCTTCCTGGAGCTTCATCACACTTGCGATACAACTCCAGCAATGCGCCACCTTTACGGCACAGATACATCACGCATCTGTGCTGTTTTTGCCCCGTGATGCGCCGCATTGTAAATGCAGCACACCATAGGTGACGGAACAGCGGCACAGAATGACTAACACATCCCTGGTGATGCGCCAGTCATCATAAATCTATCCCTATGCTTCTTATCTTGTTAGAGATGAACCGCCATATGTATCATCAAAGTTATTTGCATTTCCTAAATAGCGAACTTTAAGGAATAAATAGCGATTCTTTACCATTCCTAGTTTGCGATGAGCTATTTGCTAATTAGCCGAATGTAGCCCAATGAAGCCCAATGTAGCCCAATGTAGCCCAAAGATGGCCGCCAGACACACAAAAAAACAAATGTAGCCCAAATATCAGCCAGATGTAGCCCAACTATAGCCCAGTGACAGAATGACCAATCAGCTTCGCAAACCTCCGTTACGCGAAGCGGAGCGCTGTTACAGATATATATCTTTTTTTGAACGTTAATTTCTCAAAATCCACTGGAGCACATATATTGAGACCTAGCAAAGGCACATCGGGCTACCAGTCCCTAATATTTTGCCAAGTTTCGTGCAAATCCATTCAGCCGTTCAATTATTATTTTTATTATTTTTTTTTGCCCCGCGGGGCCCTTTTAAAACCTCCACATCAAACCTAGGGGGTCAGCGAGGATCTACTATGCCCCCTTATAGTTATTTCCCCCTTTGTTTTGACCTCCTCTTGTCTCTCGATCCTACCGAGAGACAAGATGGCGGCCGCTACGGACTGTTTGGAATGTTGACAGACGCCGGAGAACCAATCAGCTTCGCTTCACAAAGCTCCGTTGCGCGAAAAGTCCGCGAACCAGAGCGCTAACCGGTCCGCTGTTACAGATATATATCTTTTTTTAAACGTTAATTTCTCAAAATCCACTGGAGCACATATATTGAGACCTACAAAAGGCACATCGGGCTACCAGTCCCTACAATTTTGCCAAGTTTCGTGCAAATCCATTCAGCCGTTCGGGCTAAAAGTGAGGCCAACCGCCCTATGGAAAACTCAATGTTAAAAACACGTTTTGGGACCCCCCTTTTTTCTCGGCCCCCCCTTGACGAACCCCCCCCAAATTTTCAAGGGCTGCTCAGAAACAAAATGTGCCATTTTCCTGAAAATTTCAGCCAATTCCGTCCACAAACGCCAAAGTTATTAGACATAGAATTTTCAAAAAACCCATAGAGAAAAAATCCTAACTATATATACCTACTGGCGACCGCCAGTAGGTAATATATATTTATATATATACATATATATACATATATATACATATATATATATATATATATATATATATATATATATATATGTTCACTGAAAAAACCATAGGTTTGACACCAGTTATAGTTAGGAATTAGCATTTAAAAAACCTATTAAATTCACTGAAAAAACCATAGGTTTCACACCTGTTATAGTTAGCTGGAAGTTTTACTCGCATAAAACCATCGAACTTCCCACGTTATAGTTAGTTGGACTCACTATAACTTGCGCATGCAATGCACTGCTGATGACGTCACATATTACATCACTCATGACATGGTCAGGTGAGCGTCCCGTTAGCACTATTCCCGCGAACGAAAACAACATCGTGACGTTTAGCGTAGCCGCATGATGCGTCATATGATGCACTGCGTAAGCACACCTGGAAGCACGCGACCGCATACGATCGCGCAACGTCCTGACGCGCTTACGCTACGCGCCCCCGGGCGTGCCCCGGGGCGCGTAGCGTAAGCGCGACGGGTCATGTGATCTGAAAATAACACTTTTCATTGGTGCAGATCAGTTTTGGTTTCCAAATGATGAAAGCCCCCACCTTTTGTCCTTATTCTGACTTTGTTCTTTAACTGAGGAAGACCTGTTTGGAGATCTGTCTGAATCTTTTCTATTTTAAAATGGCTACAGTAGCAGCAGCAGCTGGAGCATCTGCACCACCACCACCACCAAGAGGACCACCACAACATCACATTGGTGGTCAAGAAGAAGAAGAGGAGAAGGAGGACGAGGAGGGGAGAAGGGCATTCCTTCCAGAAGACAATACCCCATATAGGCCAAAGGAGCACATAGTATGGGAGTTTTTTTCTATCCTAGAGGGCAAGAAAAAAGTGAATGCACCAAAGGTGACTTGCCGAACCTGTGGCATGAAACTTTCAAGGGGGAACCCTAATAGAAAGTATTCATTTGGTAATTACACCATGATTAGGCATATGCAGCGCAAGCATCCCAACAACTATGCTGCTGCAGAGGTGAGGGAACTGGCCAGTAACCTTCCCCAATCTTCACCCAGCACCTCCAAAAGAAAGCAACCCACTCCATCGGGACCAGACACAAGGGAGACGATGCCAATCATACAACCACGGTTTGGTGAATTCAGGGTCACTTGTATTTTTTGTGGTAAGACCATCAGCTATGGTGAGCAGAGCGTAAAGCTTATCGTTCTTGCTGGTGACAACCACAATTGCCCCAAAAAACCCTCATTTTTTCCTGATTTTTTTTGCTCCAGTTGAGCCATTTACAATTCCCTGTTTTTTGTTTCTCCCCATAAAAAATACAAAAAAAATATAAAACTATTCAGAAAAACCAAAAAAAGTAAAAAATGTTCAAAAAAACAATAAATAAAATATAAAACAACAAAAAGAATAAAAAAAACAGTTCTTTTTAGAACTACCTTTAATTTATAAAAATAAACCTATATTTTTAAAGAATCTCTGTCATTCTTTTTTCCTTAGGGTGCGCGCACCGGGGCGCGCACCAAAAAAAAAGACAAAAAAAATAATGAAGGAGTGAGCATGAGGGAAGAACACAGAGAGAGTAATGTTAAGAGAAAGAGAGGTAGAGGGAGCAACACAGAGGGATTGTTTATTACATAGTAAAAAACAGAGAAGGTGTAATAGGTTGTAAGTGCGAAAAGTAAAATGAATAAGGGAGCGAAAGAAGGGAAGAGAGAGGAAGAAGACTAAAGTAGAGGTACTGGGAGAATGTGAGTGGGTGTTGAAAGTAAAAGGAAGGACAGTAAAGAATGGGGAATGAGAGGTAGTGACGGAACCGGAATAAATGAACAACAGTGAAGGAGGGTGAGAAAAGAGCAGTGAGTGTAAGTAAAGAGGGGTGAAAGAGGGTGGATAAAACTGAATTAGGGTAAGACATGGGGAGTGACAGAAAGGAAGGACAGAGAGAGTAAAGGAAACAGTGACTGAAAGAGTCTGAGCGAAACAACAAAGAAAGGTAAGTAAGGCAGTGTGGGTGACTTATAGGGAGTCAGTGGGTGTAGGTGGGGGTGTTGGTGTGTAAGGTGTGTGTGTTGGTGTGGGTGTGTGGGGTGTTTCGGTGTGAGTGGAGGTGTGGGTGTGTGAGATATGTGTGGGGGGTTGTGGGTGTGGGGGTATGTGCGTGGGATGTGTGTGTGTGGTGTGTGTGTGGGGTTTATGTCAGAGGTGTCTGTATGTGTTGGGGGGGTGAGGTTTGTGTGTAGGAGTGAAGTAAATAATTAAGGAAAAGAGGATGAGTGAGGGAGCAAAGGAAGGGAACAGAGGGTAAGGAAAGTAAAGAATGGGGACTGAAAGAAGTTGAATGTGAGGGGGGAAATAGGTGAAAGGGGAGTAAACATGGCAAATAAGACTAATTGAGGGAAGTAGAGTAAAGAAACAGGAGTGAGGTAGGTTGAGAAAATAGTAGTGCGGTTAAAGCAAAAGGTGATGACAAACTACATTTTTTTACTCACACTTACCATATAATAAATGTAACTTTAATTACATTTTTTACTACACTTTGTATCTGTGAAAGAGAGAAGAAAAAAATAAGTTATAATTAGTAAAATATGTATTTTAAAATAAAAGATACAAATGAAGAGGTTAAAAATCATAACGGTGTATTTAGAAATAAAGTAAGAGTGAAGGACACAGAAAGGGAAATAAAGTAAGGTAGAAGAACAAAAAGATGGAAAAAGAAATAGAAGGAGAGCAAATTACTAAGAGTAAGGCATATAGATTCACTGACAGAGAGGAAGAGAAGAACAGAGAAATGAACTGACGGTAAGAAAGATACTAAAAGAATGTGAGTTAGCAAAACTAAATCAGGAAACAGTAGTAAGTAAAAAGATAATGACTGAGACAGAAAAGAGTCTAATTAATGATGCATTTAGAAGAATGAGGAATGGAAGATAACTGAGAGTAAGTGAAGAAGAGTCATAGAGTGAAGAGATGAAGGGAGAGAGGATAATATAGAAGGATTGAGGGAAAAGGAGTGAGGAAGTTAGTAGACAGACAGACTAAGAGAAAAACTGAGTGAAGTGGAGTACAATGAGTGAGGAAAGTAAATGAGTAAGGGAGGAAAAAAATGAAAGAGAGGAGAAGAGGACTAAAACAGTGATAGTCAGAGAAAGTGATTCGGTGATGAAAGTAAAGAGAAGAACATTGAAAGATAGGAAATGAGGGGTAGTAATGGAACCGGACTAAAAGAAATGGGGTGAAGAATGATGAGAGAGTAGCAGTGAAGTTGTTCTAAGAGAAATGATAGAAGGTAGATAAACACAAGTGAACATAACACAAGGAGAGTGAGGCACTGAGGACATAGAGGTAGTGAACGAAAAATAGAGAGAAGAGGTCAAAAGAAAGGAGCAAACAAAGATAAGCGAGGGAGAGTGGGTGATTTATAGTGATAGAGTGCGACAATACTGCTGAGTGAGTAAAGAGGAATTACTAAAAGAGCAAAGGAGGAAAATACGGAAAAGGGAAGTAAAGCAGAGAGACTGAAAGCTGAAAAGTTATGCAAGGGAGAGAGGGGATGCAGACAGTTGAAATGAGACTGAGGGGTTGAGAAAGAAGTGGAGTAAAGGAACGGGGGTGAGAGAGAGGGAGAGAAAGACATTATAAGTGAGTAAAAGGGCTGAAAGAGGATGGAAAAAGGAAAGTGAGTGTCAGACAATGCGAATACAATTTAAATTACACAATACAAAGTATAGAATAACTTGTACAACATGTTACATAGTTTATTTTTGCTGTTCTCAGAATATATTGAATTTCACTTAAAACAGTGAGTTCAAATTACTCATCATATGACAGCGGGAAAAAAACCACAATCTAAAAGATTGTGCTTTAAAAAAAAACTTTGAAACTTGCAAATTACAAATGTACACTAATCTTTGATTCACTTACTTTTCCTTTAGGCCAAATAGTATATCATGAAGATCCTTTTTTCGTTGGAAAGTACTCTGCTGTTCACTAAAAAATCCATTTCATCGACTTTCTAGAAGAAAAGCTCCGAGAACATCTGAAATATTTTCGTTATTTTCATATACTCCTTTTTTTCAGTCATGACTCTTTGCTCATTCCTCCACTATTCCTTTAGGCCAAATAGTGTCAGATGTATAAGTATATTTTCAAATTAATTAAAAGAAACTCTGAAATTACAGTTTTTTCGACGTTCTGAAAGAAAGGCTCATACAACATTTTCGCAATATTTAAATATTTGTAATTTCATCTCTGACTCACTCATGTTCATCATTTTGTATGATACTGATATCACTTACTATGAAATCCACTTACAGTACCTATATGACAAGTCAATTCTTTATATTATCTTGATCACTTTTACTCAGAATATAATTTTGAACAGCAAACTAACCTTTATTAACTGCTCCCGTCTTCATAGGCCAATTACCTTTACTTAAATTTTGGTTCTAAAAACACTAGGTATGAATTTTTTAAGTCAAAAGGCAAATGTTGTTTGAAAGTCAAATGAGTGTCATTACAGTGGGTCCAACCTTTACGATTTTTTAAATAGCATGTGTAATGCCCTGATGTTGTTGAAGGACCGTCATGATAAATAATAGCTACAGTTGCAAAGGTTCTTCCTGAAATTGATAACTGAGAAGCCACAACATTTTTAATAGAAGTTGACAATTTACTTCCATCAGGTCTACATCGTTGGAACATTAAAATCACATATTTACCATAAGTTTGTAAAAATATTGTGGACAGCATTGCAGACTTACATTGCGTACACACCATATTGTGATCAGCTCCTTTAACTAGATTATTAAAAGGCACTGATTTAAGTCTGGTAACTCAAATATATAAATCTTTCAGTGTCTATTCTAGTACTACTTGATAAACTACAGTTGTCGCAGTCATGCTGCCATTGATAAGAAAGGCTAAAAGATTTTTTATATCTACACCTTCATCTTCTAAAACATCAAACATATACATTAAAAATTACTGACAATCCTGCTGAATAATCTGTGAAAATTGATTTTGACCAGAACATATGTCTAGAAGATTTCTAATTTCTGAAACACTTTCTATTTTTGCTCTATCACTGCTACATTTCTCAAACACGGAATTCAATAAACAGCAGAATGTTTGATCCCGATTTTCAACAATCTGTTCTTTTAAATTTTGAAGAAAAAAAACAACATTAACCACTACATTAGCATAGCAGTTGACACAAGAACTGTTTTCAAACTGAAATCCAACAACATCTTCAACAGAATCCTTTTTCTTTCTACTTACAATTACAGTTTCATCTACTTTTTGTCTATGAGCTACTACCTCACTGCAATTATTCTCATTTCTTCTTTTTCGGCCTACCACACGTTTTTCAAACAGAGGATATTGAGGCAAATGTGGAGCATACTCTCTTCTTAACCTATTGTATTCTTTAACACAATCTAGATCAGCAGAAATCTTTGTTTCATCACACTCAATCAAGTACAATCCTGATAAAGTTCTGACTCGTGATAATGCCACATATGCCATACCCTCTTTAAACACAGAACTTCCAATGTTCACCAAGAATATTTTTATAATCTTCATCCTTTGCCTGCCGCATATTTTGGAGTAGTTCTGCATATTTGAAATTTAACCATATATTAACGTTTCCAATGCTTCCTAGGCACTTCCTGGTATCTTCATGCGTGACCATTTTAAACACTGGTTGTCCTTTCACTGGAGTCAACTGCAGTAGATCTCCAAAAACAATGATGTGTTTCCCTCCAAATAACACATAATACTCTGTTCTAAGAATTTCTTGCATTCTCAAATGCACAAAAGCAAGCATTAGATTTGAGACCATGCTTACTTCATCAATGATAAGAAGTTTCATTTTCTTCAGGACTCTCGAAACTTCGGAACACGTATCTCCAGATAGCTTGTGATATTGCAATTTGTTATCATGCTCCACTGACAGCATCAGTAAACGATGTAAAGTAATCCCTTTAATATTATGTGCTGCCAGCCCAGTTGGAGCGTTAACAACACAAGATAGCCGTGATTCAGTCCTTTTCTGCAGATAAGTTGGAATTGCTTTAATCAGAAAACTTTTTCCAGTTCCCGCTTCTCCACTCACGTACAGTTGAACAGGCTTAAATGATGTATATGAGCACTCTTTTTTCTCATGAGTGAATCCATGTTCAATCTGTTCTGTGACTTTGTCATATATCTGCTTCTGCTCAAGGTTTAGTTGTTTCACCAAATCTTCTAAGTTAACTACATCATCTTGAGCTTGTTCCATAGCTCTTTCCACCTCATCCATGGCAGTGGCAGCTTCATTTTGGATAATTGGTCCTCCTAGTGGATCCTGACTCAATGAAGTAGAACTCTGACTGTCTTGAGAACTGTCTCTCGCAATCTCTGCAGCAATTGTTGCTTCTTGCTCTATTTCTTCGTTCAACATTTGCAGATAATTTGGAAAAACAAGACATTGTATGGTATCCTTGGTTGCATTAAAAGAATCTTCATAACAGAGAAAATCTCCAAGTAGTTCCTCTTCTGTACGCCATGGTTTAAAGAGTTGGAAAAGAGCCAAATAGTAAAATTCCCTTTTGTCTGGATTTTCGCAACTCAATTTTCGATGATTAATCAAATGACCTTTTCTCTGTTTCACTAGACATCCTTCACAACCAATGACAGCATATATTCCATTATTGATATCTTCTCTGATGTTCCTCTTATAAATATAGCTTTGAAGAACTTCATAGAGACAAGCGTTCTCAAGGTGAGGACTTCTATTTGGATAGTATGTATCCTACATGTTTGTCTTCAAAATATCTGTACTTTCTGGTTCTTTCTCCGCCAAATTCTTGTACAGATTTCAAATGTTGGTTTCTTGTACAGATTTCAAAACTCGGTTTCTTGTTGCAGCAAGACCTAGATTCACCCAAATGATGGTTCTAGATTTGGCATAGAGACTTGCTGATGACAATCGATCAGAACATTCATATGCTCCAATTTCTCGATGCGACAACATCTTCAGACTGTAACTGTATAATTTCTTGCTTAGACTCTTTTCATGTGAAATGTCCTCCCACATTTCCTTCATTTCTGTCTTTTCTTTTTTTGTGATGTAAGATGTCACATATCGAGCCACAGCAATAGAGTTGTCAGCAACGAATTGAATATCCATGTTAGCATTCCACATGGACAAAATCACTGGGTTGTAGTCATTGATGTACTTGGATTCTTCGTTTCTTTTTAAATTGTATGTATTTTTGGGTGATGTCCTCGTCACAGCATGTCGTAGAGATGACATCAAATTATTGACTCTTCCTTTAGAAATCACTGGTCGTGGAAAGCCGAAACGACATTTTGTGTAGAACTTGTCCTTGTTTCTGAATTTTCGACGACAATACTTCCCACAACGATGCGATTGAAAGCGTAAAACTTGTTGCCTTAAACTGTTTTCCTCTGTAGTTTTCGGAACAGCACATGTTGAATACTCTTCAATGAAACTCATCACTGTTTCATCCGAATCTGTTCCAAATTTGGGTGCATCTTTAATCCACAACAAGATATGTATGAGAGGAGCAACTCTCGCTTGATACTCCTTTCTCCAAAAGAAATCCAAAACCTCTCCTAGGGGAGGATTTTTTTTGTTGGTAATAAAAGACATCATAGCTTCAAATCTTTGATTAAAATATCTGCATACATTCACTGGATCCAAAGAACACAATTCTCCAGGTGTTTTGAATTCTATATTTTGTATATTTGCATTTGCCTCGCGTATAAATTGAAGTAAGTCGTCCCATGCATACTCGGCACAGCTAAGAGTGAGGAACCATGTAGGAGTTCCTAAGTTTCTTAGCATACATTTCAATTCCCCATGACGATGGTACCAATACTCGTTTGTACCACGCTGACCTGCCATGAGATTGATTAGATGAGATTCCAAAATATTATCTTGCAGATTAACTTTCTCCATAAAGTCCCTCGCTGAAACATTTTGCAGATGTGCTCCACTTTTCAGTATATGATTTACTGCATAAGAAAGCCCAGATAAGTCATTTTCATACAGTAGATGAAACAAATATGGAATGCATTGACGAAACCTTGGATCTTCAGCATATAATCTTAAAGACCGGTATTCAGATGCAGGATTTTGAAGTGGTCGATCGTCATATCGTCCACCTCGACCTGTTGGAAATAGCTGTGGAAAAGAACGAGCTTCCAAACTTTCTTCCCATACACTAATGGGACTTCCTTTTGCTGCTTTCATTTGAAACAATTCAATTGCATTCCCCATTACTTCTTTGGAATGCAAAGGATGAACAGTATAATGTTCATATATTTCTTCACTTCTAGACACATCAACTTTTTCAATTTGGCCAGCTGAACAATCACTGTCTTCATCTGCAGCTGTTTCCTCTGCTCCAACACATACATGTTTGTAGTACTCATTGTTTTTGACCAAATACAACGTTGCCTTTTTGACTTTCCTAACATCCACTAAATCTTGCCAGATTTTCTTACTCTTTGTCGGAACCCCATTAACTAGAATAACCAGAGTTTCCTCTTCCACTTTCTCTACACCAATTGTATCAATATTTTTCTTGAAATCTAAAGGCAAATAAACAACTCTTCCCTTTAATCCTCTCTGTAAATCTGAAGGAGGCAATTTCCCTATCTTAGGCTCCATGCGAACAATTGCCTGAAAAGGATGGACACATTGAATCAAAATAGACTCATATGTATTTAAATCCATAAATTCAGGAGGAATGTCTACCAACTCCAGATTATTATGAACAGCTCTAGCAGGCATTCTGTTTTGATTTAATTTATCATAACAATATTTACAAATACGCTGTTCAGAACTCAAATCAAAAGAATTCTCCACCCACAAATAAGTTGCAAAATCCTTCCACTCATAATTATTTATCTTTTCCCTTTTTATGTATAAATCAACTAATCTAGTTTGATGCTTATAATGAGTTCGTCGACAACACACACAAGTAAAATGTGGCCTTTCACTTGATTTCACCTTAAACCTGGTAATTTCCTGGTCAAACTTTTCTGTACTTGAAATCTGTACATTGTCTTCCACATTACCTTCTATTACTGTGTCAATTTCTACACTGTCCTCTTTTTCACCAAAATAACAAAACTCAATGTCTTCACAAATCATCTTCACATCTAATTCAGTTCCATGCAAAAGAGCACTGTTTAACTGTTTAAGCTTAAGTGCTGGACTTTTTGCATAATACAACCTTCTCACTAATTTCCTCATTTTGTTATGATGCACTGCTAACATCCTAAAATGATTAAAAAGACTCTGACATACTTTTCTTGAAAGACAAGCCAGAGAATGGCCTTGCAAACCAGTCTTTTCTCTCACTCTGCAAGGATCTAAGTCTTGCAACATTTTCATTTTCTGTTTTAGACTTTTCTTACTATATGTACGTAAGAAATTACGAAGCAAATCGATTGATTCCTGTCGCACACTACAAATACTACTACACTTCCAAGTGTACACTGGACCCTTAGTACGTCTCCCTAAAACTTCATCAGCTAATACCTCTTCTGCCTCTCTAGACACAAGTTTCTCTTTTTCAATCGGACAACCATCTTTCACCTCATATGCTCGACCACTGGTGTCAACTGCATGCACCAAATCATTCTCCTGAAAGTAACTCTCCTCATTAAAAAATGGCTCACAACTTGAACTATGCATCCATTCTCCAGAAAAAACTTTACAAAAATTAGTCCGAATAATTACTCTCTTGCATCTACTCTTTGATTTGAAAACATCAATTGTCTTGTTAAGTGTCCTAATTCTATTAATTACTAAAATAAATAATTTTTTCTTAACTTCAAAAGCCTGATCAACAATTGTCTCTACATTTTTCTTTTTCTTGTAAAAAGCAGCTCTCTGTTTACCTTTCTTAATGTGTTTTAACAAATTTAAAACTACCCTATTGCGAAACATTCGTTTACGAATGTCCCTAAATTGGTTTTGCCTTCTATTCCTATACATATTATTCTCTGCTCCTGCAGTATTAACATTTTTAGGGGACCTCTCCTTCCTCTTCAAATTTCCTATCTCCTTCTGTTTATTGACATTCTCATCAAAAAAATTTTTTTATCTACATATGTTCCGAAAGAAAGACTTAGTTGTCTTACCAGGAGCTTTTTTCCTGTCTTTTTAAATATTTGTTGTAGAGGACTGCTTTAATTCCGTTGCTGTTTTTGATTTTTTCCGCTTCACATCTTTTCTTTTCCTTTCCCTTGAGGGCATATTTCCTTACTAGGCAAATCTTGATTTCAATCTGTCATAAAGAAAAAAGATAACACATTTCAGACCACTATTATCAAAGAACAAAGCAATGACAATAAACAAACTATATAAACACTACTTTACAACATATCTAAGTTTACATCACAACAACTATGTAACTAGGATTAAGACAGAGAAAAAGATCTAGAGGAACTAACACAAAAAGACAGACAGAGTCAGACAAAGAAACAGATAGAGGAAGAAAAACATAGAGAAAGAGTAAGACTGTGTATAATATGTTATAAGACAGAAAAAGGATGTAATAAGGAGAGGGAGTCAGTCAAAGAAATGGACATAGGGAATAAGTTACAAAAAGGATGTAACAGGGTGTAAGACAGAGAGAGGGTGTAATAGGATGTAAGACAGAGAGACGGTGTTAGAAGGAGACAGGATGTAAAAGAGACTAAAACACAGAGAGGCTGTAAAAGATAGACAGAGAGACTAAGTTTGAGACAGGGTGTAAAAGGAACTAAATCAGAGAGAGGATGTAACAAGGAGTAATGAGAGAAAGGGAATAAATCAGAGACAGGGTGTAAGAGAAAGTAAGTTAAAGAGAAAGAATAAGAGAGTATAACACAGAATCAGGATGTAAAAAGGAATGAGTCACAGAGAGGATGTTAGAAGGGGACTAATGGAAAAATACAGTAAGTCAGGAACAGAATATAATAGAGACTTATACATTCTTCATAATAATTGGTAAAGAAACCTTGGTGCATAAAGGAATTGTATTTTATAAATGAGCGATATTTCAGTAGTGTAATGAAAAGCTTATACATATGACCTTTTCTCTGTTTTTCAAATGTTATTCTAAAAAAAGATTTTGAGGCCTAAGCAGGAGTGCAGATGAGATGAAGCCTCTCCAGGGGAGCACAAAAGGTGGGGCTTGTGTCCAAGAGTGCAGTGGACAGGACTAAACTGGAGTAGTGTGCAAAAAAAGATGGGCCTCCAGCGTCAGTTTTGCACTGCTGATGCGTCACTTTTTGTGACGCATCGGCAGCATAAAACATGTGCCTTGTTGCGCCATATTTAAAAAGTGACGCATGTAGGTAGATGCGTCACTTTTTAAACCTCTGCGCCACATTATACCTCTGTCAGGTATAATGTATACAGAGAGGGCGTTCCCCCGCAAAAAGCCTCGTAATAGTGACGCAGTGAAATCTATGAGATTTCACTGCGTCACTTTTAGGACACTGTTACGTCAAAATCTTGCACCTGCCTCACAGCAGGCATAAGACTGAGGCAAACGCTTTCACATGGGGCTTTCCCATGTGAAATGATGCATTGCTGGACTTGCGTCACTTTTGTGACACACTCCAGCAATTCGTCACTTTTGCGCTTACAGATACATCAGAAATACTGACTTATCTGTAAGTCCTTGCGACATGATGCGTCATACAATAAATATAACGCATCATTGGTGTCACAAGGAGTGCACAGTGAAAAGTGACGCATCGCTGTTTTCATAAATAAGGCCCTCAGTGTGCTTCCTAATCTGAGGTAACACAGGTGACATGATTGTGAAAGGTTCACATTTTTTTATGTAATCATGCACACACTATTTATTCTTTCTCAAAAATGTAAAAGCCATTGATTTGCCCCAAAATCGATTTTTCAATAAAATTTTAGAAACAGAGTGCAGGTCCTATTTACAAGCATTCCATTTCAGTATTGAAAAGTCACTATTTTACAAAATACATGTCCTCTCTCTTGCAAACATTCCTACCAAGCATTACCCAAAAAATGACACAAACCAACAGCAAAGAAACTGAGTCTGCTTCCTAATCTGAGGTAACACAGGTGACACTATTTATTCCTTCTTAAAAATGTAAAAGCCATTCATTTGCCCCAAAATCGTTTTTTCAATAACATTTTAGAAACAGAGCGTAGGTCCTATGTACAAGCATTCAATTTCACTACTGAAACCCATTGATTTGCCCTAAAATCATTTTTTAATTAACATTTAAGAACAGAGCACAGGTCCTATGTACAAGCATTCTTTTTCACTACTGAAACCCATTGA
Organism: Lissotriton helveticus; assembly: GCF_964261635.1. Lineage (NCBI taxonomy): Eukaryota > Metazoa > Chordata > Amphibia > Caudata > Salamandridae > Lissotriton > Lissotriton helveticus. The sequence continues at coordinate 1,373,079,711 of NC_136069.1, read as the reverse complement.
TTTGCACTAAAATCATTTTTCAATTAACATTTTAGGAACAGAGCATAGGTCCTATGTATAAGCATTCATTTTCACTACTGAAACCCATTGATTTGCACTAAAATCGTTTTTCAATTACCATTTTAGGAACAGAACACAGGTCCTACGTACAAGCATTCATTTTCACTACTGAAACCCATTGATTTACCCTAAAAACGTTTTTCAATTAACATTTTAGGAACAGAGCACAAGTCCTATGTACAAGCATTCAATTTGACTACTCAAACCCATTGATTTGCCCTAAAAAAAATGTAAATAACATTTTAGATACAGAGCGCAGGTCCTATGTACAACCATTCAACTTCACTACTGAAACCTCACTATTTTACAAAATACAAATCCTCTATCTTGAAAATATTGAAACCATGCATTTTCAAAAAGCATCACACAAACCAACAGCAAAGAAAATCAATGTGCTTCTTAATCTGAACTCTCTATCTATATCTAATGAATCATAACTCACCTTTACAAATGCTTTGGGAGATTGAGAACAGTGTCAGATACACACACCAATATTTCTTTAGCAGAGCAAAAGGTATGTTCTCCAGGCACTGCAACCATTAATGGCACAGAAAACCTCTAATTCTACACACATATTGCTCATGGTAACCAATCAAAACTCTTCCCTCTCTATTTTCAAACCATCACCCTTCCCCCCCTCAGCCTTTTCTACCTGTTACCATAGCAACTCCCTCCTCACTGAGCTCTCAGGTTTAAAAGTTTAATCTACAATGTTGCAAATGAACTTAGCAAGGATATTTGACCTCTCAATACACCAGCTTATCCGCTGCAATCTTTCTTTAAATGACTTTTTCTTAACCATTCAAATTACTTCTTTCACAGAACAGAACCATGCACCCTAACTTCCAGTTTTCAACTATCTGAATCCACCAATAATTGCTTGTGATTCAAGAGCACTGAAACTCCACAGTTTTTTTTTACAACCTCCTACTGTTCCAACTGCCATTTCATTCCCACACTTCATCTGACTGCACCAGAACCACCTCTTACCATGTATTCTGTCTGGATTATTGGACATAGCTACATCCACTGTGCTCAAAGGTATGCAGCTACCAGAAATGTTCACAACCTTGACTTACCAAATGTAGACATAAAATGGATTGGCCAAAGAGGATTGAGATGTCATCAATTGATACCATTGATGAAAACCTTTTTGCATCTGCCACACCCTCACCCAATAATTCTGCACTGTGGTGGAAATGACTTAGGCACTTTGACTGGGGTAGGTCTGGAAATGCTTTTAAAGGACACCTTTGAGCAATTGATGGCACTTTTACCTCAAACTGCCTTGGTATATTCCAACATATGCCAAAGACAGAAATGGAAGTGGTCCAACCAATTTTGTCCACAATTTGAGAAAGCACGGAAACATGTGAATAAATCTGTTTCTGCTTACATGAGAGACTATGGAATGGGTTCAATACACAACAATAACTTGCGTTACAACATGCAAGATATCTACAGAGGAGATGGTGTGCACTTCTCAGATGAGGGGAATGGAATATTCCTCCTGAATTTAAGACTGTGCATTGGTACCTACTTGTAGGTACCTAAATCAGCCACACAACCCAAAAGCTCTTTTCAGGGCTACCCTACCTCTGATCACTCCAAATGATTATCTTTTTATAATTTTTTTCACTATTTTTCACCAAAGTACGCTCCCCGGTACCTCCTAAACTCCCCTCAGAAAACCTAGGGGGTCAGGGGGTGTCTACCGTGCCCCCTTTTACCCATTCCCAACGTTGTTTGTCCTCCATCTTGTGTCTCAATTCTTCCGAAACACAAGATGGAGGATTCCCGTTGCGCTTACCGGTACGCGTACCGGGGCACTCACCGGTAAGCGCTCCCAAAAAAATTTAAAAGTTAATTTACATAAAAACCTCTGTAGAGAAGTTCAGCAAATATACAATAGGCAATACTACATACCAGTCCCTACCATTTTATCAAATTTGGTGGAATTCCATTGAGCCATTTGGCCTGTAGCCCTGTCTAAATATCCTGAGGTAAATTACATGACAAAAACACATCTGAAGTGTTAGAATTTACAACCAATTAAAATGTTACTTTCATTTTCAACTATTATTTCCTGACATTTGATTGGTTATGTACATGAATATATATAAAAAAAGAGAGGGAAACACAGCCATTTTGACTACTACTTCCTGAAGTACATTTGAAAAGGATTTTCACTGAGAACTTCAACTGCTTTCACAAAGGTAAGTTGTTATTTTGGAAAGTGAAGTATGTTGTGCACTTTAAGTTAATTTAGGAAAACATTTTCTGATAGTTATATACTATCCCTCTGTAATAGTTATAGATTGAGATAGGCTTCTCTGTTATAGTTATGGATTGAGTTAGACTTCTCTTGTATAATTATGAATTTACTTAGGCTTCATCACATACATTTTTTTATATTTCTACTTCCAGCCTGATACCATACACTGCCCAAAGATAACTTCACTGTTAAAAAATCAAAACTACCTGTCTGAACTTAAACCCAACAGTGCCCTATCTCTACTGATATATTTATTTTTTATGCAATTTACAGCAAGAAAATGGAAGGAGAACAGAATAAAATTAATATTTCTTTCGAAATTGTTATGGAGAACAACCCTGAAGAAAATATTGTTGAGAATGATGACTTTGACTTTATGGATGAGTCTCTGGACCATGAATTACTTGAGTGTGTGGAAGCAATAGAATCACATAATGAAAATGAGGACATTCCAGACAATATATTGTTAGAAGTTTTATTAAATTTTGAAAAAGAATCAGAAAAATAAATGTATATTTAATAATCAAAAAATGTTCGAGACATTATTCATTTTTATATGTAATTCATGAAGTAGTACCAAAATGATTATAATATAAAGTGAGACTTATAGTATACTGTGCAACTTTTTTGTGTTACATAGTAATTTTGCTCATAGTTCCTTCCTTTCTCCCACTTTATTATCTCAAATGTTTATTTGACATCTCGTTTTCATATCCTGCCTCCATGTTGTTTCTGCTTTCCTGACAGACTATAATATAGATTCCATATACCACAATAACTTCTGTAACAACATGCAAATTATCTACAGAGGAGACAGTCTACATTGAATTTAAAACTCTGCATTGGTACCTACATGCTGGTACTTATATCACCCACACAACACAACAACTCTATGCAGAGCTACCCTACCTCTAAGCACTTTAAATTATTATTTTACTGTTTCACTGGGTTTTCCCCCGTGGTACGCTCCCCGGTGCGTGTACCGGGCGCTCCCCCCGCGAAAATCGAAAAACAATTACATTTTGTTTTTGTCCCGCTGGCCCTTTTATGGCCCCACATCAAACCTAGGGGGTCAGGGGGAGTCTACTCTGCCCCCTTATGGTCATTTCCCCCTTTGTTTTTGCCACCTCTTGTGTCTCGATCCTACCGAGACACAAGATGGCGGCCGCTCCGGACTGTTTGGAATGTTTACAGACAGCCGAGAGCCAATCAGCTTTCCGCTCGCGTACTCGCGTAGCGCGCTGGTACGCGCCCCGGTGCGCGTACTGGGGCGCGCTTATAGATATATATATTTTTTTGAACCTAAATTACTCAAAATCCACTGGAGCGCATATCTTGAGACATAACAAAGGCACATCGGGCTACCAGTCCCTACAATTTTGCCAAGTTTGGTGGAAATCCATTCAGCCATTCAGGCTAAAAGTGAGTCCAACCGCCCTATGGAAATTAACATGGGGAAAACACGTTTTGGGACCCCCCTTTTATCTCGGCCCCCGTTTAACGAATCCCCCCCAAACTTTCAGGGAAGGAGCGGAGCGGGCCATCTTCTTTGAGAAATTCGCGAAGATTCGTCCACCGGCACCAAAGTTATTCCCAATTGAATGTTGCGGATTTCCTATGGAAAACAATCCTAACTATAACTACCTACTGGCGACTGCCAGTAGGTGATATATATATATATATATATATATATTACCTACTGGCGGTCGCCAGTAGGTATATATAGTTAGGATTTTTTCTCTATGGGATTTTTGAAAATTCTATGTCTAATAACTTTGGCGTTTGTGGACGGAATTGGCTGAAATTTTCTGGAAAATGGAACATTTTGTTTCTGAGCAGCCCCAGACAATTTGGGGGGGGTTCGTCAAGGGGGGGCCGAGAAAAAAGGGGGGTCCCAAAACGTGTTTTTAACATTGAGTTTTCCATAGGGCGGTTGGCCTCACTTTTAGCCCGAACGGCTGAATGGATTTCCACAAAACTTGGCAAAATTGTAGAGACTGGTAGCCCGATGTGCCTTTTCTAGGTCTCAATATATGTGCTTCAGTGGATTTTGAGAAATTAACGTTCAAAAAAAGATATATATCTGTAACAGCGGACCGGGCAGCGCTCCGGTTCGCGGACTTTACGCGTAACGGAACTTCGCGTAGCGAAGCTGATTGGCTCTCCGGTGTCTGTCAACATTCTAAACAGTCCGGAGCGGCCGCCATCTTGTCTCTCGGTAGGATTGAGAGACAAGAGGAGGCCAAAACAAAGGGGGAAATGACCATAAGGGGGCATAGTAGATCCTCCCTGACCCCCTAGGTTTAATGTGGAGGCTTTAAAAGGGCCCCGCGGGGCAAAAAAAAAATTTTTTTTTGTTTTTTTGCGTGGATAGCGCCCGGTTCGCGAACCGGGAAGCGTTCTAGGCAGCGTACTATAAGGAAAAAAGAATGATAGACTTTTCAAATACTGTATGTTAATTGATTGTTGGTTTTGTTGATTATTTTTTTATTTTTTTATTGTTTAAGTAATTATTTATTATTGTGATTGTGTTTGAAAATTTAATAACATTTCTAACATTTAACTAGTTTATGAATTACATATAAAAATGATTAAAGACTCCAACAATTTTTTAATATTACATACAATTTTATTTTTCGGATTGTTTTTCAAAATTTAATAGAACGTCTAGCATTTGACTGTCCGATATGTCCTCTTGTTGAGTGAACATAAGTTCCCACATTTGACCGTCATCATAATGAAGTAAAAGATCCACAGATTCTACACATTGAACTAATTCATGGTCCCGTGATTCATCCATGAAATCTGAGTCATCATTGTCCTCAATATCTTTTTCTGTGTTGTTCTCCAGAACAATTTCGAAGGAAACATTCTGCTCACCTTCCATTTTATTGCTGTAATTTGCATAAAAAATAAATATATCAGTAGAGATAGGGCACTGTTGGGTTTAAGTTCAGACAGGTACTTGTGAGGCGTGAAGTAGTACTATTAAAAAGTGCCTGTGAAGAAGCCTAAGTAAACTCATAATTATACCACAGAAACCTACATCAATCCATAATTATAATAAACAAGCCTTTCTCAATGTCTAACTCTTACAGAGGGATAGTATATAACTATCTGAAAATGTTTTCAAATTTATAAAATAATATCTCACCTTCTAAAAACAAGTTTAAGTTGTGAGTGAAAATGATCTTGCAATGTAGTTCAGGAAGTAGTAGTCAAAATGGCTGTGTGTCTCTCTCTTCCTTTATATATATTCAGGTACATAGCCAATCAAATGTCAGGTAAAAAAAGTAGAAAATTAAAGTAATATTTTAATTGGTTGTCAATTCCAACACTTCAGATGTGTTTTGTTAAGTAATTTACCTCAGGGTATTTAGAGAGGTCTACAGGCTAAATGGTTAAATGGAATTTCAATCAAATTTGTGAAAATGGTAGGCATTGGTATGTAGTATGAGGTAATCTATATTTGGTGAAATTGTCTCCAGTCGCTTTTCTGTAAACTACTTTCCCACCTTTTTTGATGGTGCGCTTCCCAGGGAGCGACCCGGTACGCGAACTGGCGAGCGCCCCGGTTCGCGAACCTTAAGCGTTACGGGAGTCCACCATTTTGTGTTTCAGTCGAATTAAGATAAAAGATGGAGGGCAAATAATGTTCAGAAGGGGGCACGGTAGACTTATCTTGACCCCCTAGGTTTTCTGAGGGTGGCTGAGGAGGCCCATATGTGCAAAAAAAAAACATTTTTTTAAAAAATGTAGCGAGGTTAGCTCCCGGTTCGCGTACCGGGTAGCGCCCCAGGGAGCGTACTTTGTTGAAAATTAGTGAAAAATGTTAGAGTAAAATAATAATTGTGAGTGATCAGATGTAGGGTAGCTCTGAAAAGAGCTTTTGGGTTTATGGTACATTTAGGTACTTATAAGTAGGTACCAATGCACAGTCTTAAATTCAGAATGAAAATTCTGTTGCCCTCATCTGAGAAGTGAACTCCATCTCCTCTGTAGATATCTTGCATGTAGTAACGCAAGTTATTGTTGTATAGGGAGCCCATTCCATGGTCTCTCATGTAAGCTGAAACAGATTTGCTTACATGCTTCCTCGACTTCTCAATTTGTGGACAAAATTGGTTTGACCACCTCCATTTCTGTCTTTGGCATATATTTGAATATACCAAGGCAGTCTGAGGAAAAAGTGCCATCAATTGCTCAAAGGTGTCCTTTAAAAGCATTTCCAGACCTACCCCAGTCAAAGTGCCTAAATCATTACCTCCACAGTGCACAATTAACAGGTCAGGTTTTGGCAAATGCATAAAGGTTTTCACCAATGGTATCAATTGGTGACATTTTAATCCTCTGTGGCCAAACCACTTAATTTCCACATCTTGTAAATTGAGGTTAGGTAAATTCCTGTTCTCAGCATACCTCTGAGCCCAATAGATGTAACTATGTCCAACAATCCAGACAGAAAACATGGTGAGAGAAGGTTCTCCTGCAGTCAGATGAAGTGTGGCAATGAAATGGCAGTTGAAAAAATAAGAGTTTAAAATGAAAAAAACTGTGGAGTTTCTGTGTTAATGAAGCAGTAACAGTGATTGGTGGATTTTGATTGCTGAAAACAGAAAGTTAGGGTGCATGGATGAGTTGTTTGAAAGATGTATTTTGAGTGGTCAAGAAAAAATCATTAAATGAAAGAATGCACTGGATATGAGGTGCACTGAGAGTTCAGAGTTCAATTGCAACATTGTTGTGTGAACTTGCAAACACCAGAGGTCTTCCAAGACGTGGTTGCCATGCAGAAAAGGCAGAAAGGGCAGAGGGGGGAAGGGTTTTCATTTGAAAAAAAGTGAGGGAAGAGTTTTGATTGGGTGACATGAGAGATATGTGTGAAGAATTACAGCATTTCTGTGCTTTTGATAGCTGCAGACTCTGGAGTGCATACCTTTTGTTCTGCTGAAGACAAATTGGTGTGTTTCTGAGACTGTTTTGAAACTCAAAGTATTTGCTAAGGTGAGAAAAGATTTCTTTAATTTAGATAGAGAATAGTGTGCTTTAAGGAGAAAATTATGAAGAAAGTTGTGTTCTTCAAATGTTGCTTTGTCTCAAGTGTTTTACAAATAGATTTTGTTTCTTTGAGAAAATGTAATTGGAGAAAATGTGAAGTATTAGTACTGACAGGGTGTTATTGTGCATAGGAGCTGTGAAGTCTTTTCAAATTATGACTTGAAAATCGTTTTTGAGGAAAATGAATGGTTATAATATTTATGACAAGGACATAATGGTGTATGCTTCATTATAAGGCAATTGAGTGTCTCTGATGTTATTTTTCCCATTTTAATGTAAGACCTTTCTCTGTGGAGCAAATTGCTTGTAAATATGCTCCCACCTGTGCATGGCAAATTTAGATTTTGAATGTTTGCGTTACATAGCCATGTTAAAAGTGACACAAACATGCTGCAAAGGCAATCAAAAAACGCTTTTATGTGTCTTAAGGACATTTTAAGTCATTTCTCCATGTGCAGTGTTTTGAAATTATGATTTGAAAATCGTTTTTGGGGAAAAGGAATGGTTTTTAAATTTATGACAAGGACATAATGGTGTATGCTTCTTTATAAGGCATTTCAGTGTCTCTGATGTCATTTTTCCCATATTACATTAAAAGACCTTTCTCCGTGGGGCACATTCCTTGTAAATATGCTCCCACCTGTGCATGGCAAATTTAGATTTTGAATGTTTGTGTTACATAGCCATGTTAAAAGTGACCCAACCATGCTGGAAAGGCAATCAAAAAACGCTTTCATGTGTCTTAAGGACATTTTAAGTCATTTCCCCATGTGCAGTGTTTTCAAATTATGATTTGAAAATCGTTTTTGGGGAAAAGGAATGGTTTTTAAATTTATGACAAGGACATAATGGTGTATGCTTCTTTATAAGGCATTTCAGTGTCTCTGATGTCATTTTTCCCATATTACATTAAAAGACCTTTCCCCGTGGGGCACATTCCTTGTAAATATGGTCCCACCTGTGCATGGTAAATTTAGATTTTGACTGTTTGAGTTACATAGCCATGTTAAAAATGACCCAAAAACTTGCAAAGGCTTTAAAAAAACACTTTCATGTGTCTTAAGGACATTTTAAGTCATTTCCCCGTGGGCAGTGTTTTCAAATTATGACTTGAAAATCGTTTTTGAGGTAAAGGAATGTTGTTAAAATTTATGTGCGCCATATGCCCCCAAATTTCTTTTTCAGGGGTGCAGCAGGGTGTTCTTGAGACACCCTTGCACCTTTGGAAAAATTCCTAATTTGCGATGAGCTAATTGCTAATCGCAAATTGCACCTTCATTCCTATGGGCCTCCTGGCCCATGGAAATGAATGGGTAATTTGCAATTAGCAATTTGCTCATCGCAAATTAGGAATGGTAAAGAATCGCTATTTATTCCTTAAAATTCGCTATTTTGGAAATGCAAAATAGTTTGATGATACATATGGCGGTTCATCTCTAACAAGATAAGAAGCTTAGGGATACATTTATGATGACTGGCGCAATGAAGTGGACATCACTTACTTCATTGGTAGAGCTTTACATGTATTATCTCCTCTGTATTCTTCATCAAGCGTAACTTTCATCTGCAATCCTGAGTAGGCCTCACCTTAAACAAACCTCTGGATAGGGCACACCTTATCGTCATCCTGAATTAATCATTTAAAATGCTAGGGACAGATTTATGCTAGGTGTATGCCTCTTTTGCGCCACTGTGTGTCACTTTTGTGATGCAGCGGCGGTGCAAAAGATTTGCTATGAGGCGACAAAATTACAAATTGATGCATTTAGGCAGATGTGTCATGGTGTAAAAAACACCGTGCCACATGAAACTGATGCAGCAGTGATGCAAAAGATGCACCATGTTGCAAGACAGGCCTCACTTGGGGCCATATGTATGAAGCTAATTAGCATTTGCAAAGGCCGACGTTCTGTGAATTTCGGCCTTTGCGAATGCTAATTAGACAAATGGTATGTATCAAACAAGTTTGATGCAAAATAAGGAATAGCAAAAATTGCTATTCTTTATTTTGCGATTGCACTGAATGATTTGCAAATTTTGTCATTTTTAAATGCAATGTATCAAACAAATAATATGCAAAAAATGCCATTAAGGATTTGCAAATTACCACCAACTTCTAGTTGGTGGTAATTTGCGAATTCTTTTCAAAAAGCTTTTTTTCCAAAAAACAAAAGGTGACATATGACGCCCATACATGCCCTTAGGGCATGTATGTGCGCCATATGCCCCCAAATTTCTTTTTCAGGGGGTGCAGCAGGGTGTTCTTGAGACACCCATGCACCCTTGGAAAAATTCCTAATTTGCGATGAGCTAATTGCTAATCGCAAATTGCACCTTCATTCCTATGGGCCTCCTGGCCCATGGAAATGAATGAGTAATTTGCAATTAGCAATTTGTTCATTGCAAATTAGGAATGGTAAAGAATCGCTATTTATTCCTTAAAATTCTCTATTTAGGAAATGCAAAATAGTTTGATGATACATATGGCAGTTCATCTCTAACAAGATAAGAAGCATAGGGATAGATTTATGATGACTGGCACAATGAAGTGGACATAACTTACTTCATTGGTAGGCCTTTACATGTATTATCTGCTCTGTATTGTTCATCAAGTGTAACTTTGATCTGCAATCCTGAGTAGGCCTCACCTTAAACAAACCTCTGGATAGGCCACACTTTATCGTCATCCTGAATTAATCATTTAAAATGCTAGGGACAGATTTATGATAGGTGTATGCCTCTTTTGCGCCACTGTGCGTCACTTTTCTGATGCAGCGGCGGTGCAAAAGATTTGCTATGATGCGACAAAATTACAAATTGATGCATTTAGGCAGATGTGTCATGGTGTAAAAAAAACGTGCCACATGAAACCGATGCAGCAGTGATGCAAAAGATGCACCATGTTGCAAGACAGGCCTCACTTGGGGCCATATGTATCAAGCTAATTAGCATTCGCAAAGGCCAAAATTCTGTGAATTTCAGCCTTTGCGAATGCTAATTAGACAAATGGTATGTATCAAACAAGTTTGATGCAAAATAAGGAATAGCAAAATTTGCTATTCCTTATTTTGCGATTGCACTGAAGGATTTGCAAATTTTGCGATTCCTTAAATGCAATGTATCAAACAAAAAATATGCAAAAAATGCCATTAAGGATTTGCAAATTACCACCAACTTCTAGTTGGTGATAATTTGCGAATTCTTTTCAAAAAGCTTTTTTTCCAAAAAACAAAAGGTGCCATATGACGCCCATACATGCCCTTAGGGCATGTATGTGCACCATATGCCCCCAAATTTCTTTTTCAGGGGCTGCAGCAGGGTGTTCTTGAGACACCCCTGCACCCTTGGAAATATTCCTAATTTGCGATGAGCTAATTGCTAATCGCAAATTGCACCTTCATTCCTATGGGCCTCCTGGCCCATGGAAATGAATGGGTAATTTGCAATTAGCAATTTGCTCATTGCAAATTAGGAATGGTAAAGAATCGCTATTTATTCCTTAAAATTCGCTATTTAGGAAATGCAAAATAGTTTGATGATACATATGGCGGTTCATCTGTAACAAGATAAGAAGCTTAGGGATACATTTATGATGACTGGCGCAATAAAGTGGACATTACTTACTTCATTGGTAGGCCTTTACATGTATTATCTCTTCTGTATTCTTCATCAAGCGTAACTTTAATCTGCAATCCTGAGTAGGCCTCACCTTAAACAAACCTCTGGATAGGCCACACCTTATCGTCATCCTGAATTAATCATTTAAAATGCTAGGGACAGATTTATGATAGGTGTATGCCTCTTTTGCGCCACTGTGCGTCACTTTTCTGATGCAGCGGCGGTGCAAAAGATTTGCTATGAGGCGACAAAATTACAAATTGATGCATTTAGGCAGATGTGTCATGGTGTAAAAAAACGTGCCACATGAAACCGATGCAGCAGTGATGCAAAAGATGCACCATGTTGCAAGACAGGCCTCACTTGGGGCCATATGTATCAAGCTAATTAGCATTCGCAAGGGTCAAAATTCTGCGAATTTCGGCCTTTGCGAATGCTAATTAGACAAATGGTATGTATCAAACAAGTTAGATGCAAAATAAGGAATAGCAAAAATTGCTATTCCTTATTTTGCGATTGTACTGAAGGATTTGCAAATTTTGCGATTCCTTAAATGCAATGTATCAAACAAAAAATATGCAAAAAATGCCATTAAGGATTTGCAAATTACCACCAACTTCTAGTTGGTGGTAATTTGCGAATTCTTTTCAAAAAGCTTTTTTTCCAAAAAACAAAAGGTGCCATATGACGCCCATACATGCCCTTAGGGCATGTATGTGCGCCATATGCCCCCAAATTTCTTTTTCAGGTGTGCAGCAGGGTGTTCTTGAGACACCCCTGCACCTTTGGAAAAATTCCTAATTTGCGATGAGCTAATTGCTAATTGCATATTGCACCTTCATTCCTATGGGCCTCCTGGCCCATGGAAATGAATGGGTAATTTGCAATTAGCAATTTGCTCATCGCAAATTAGGAATGGTAAAGAATTGCTATTTATCCCTTAAAATTCGCTATTTAGGAAATGCAAAATAGTTTGATGATACATATGGCGGTTCATCTCTAACAAGATAAGAAGCTTAGGGATAGATTTATGATGACTGGCGCATCACTAGGGATGTGCCAGTCATCCTGCGCTGCTGTTCCGCCACCCATGGTGTGCTGCATTTACAATGCGGCGCAGCATGGGGCAAAAATGGCACCGATGCGTGACGCATCTGTGCCGTAAAGGTGGCGCATTGCTGGAGTTGTATCGCAAGTGTGATGCAGCTCCAGCAAGGCTCAGGGGTGCCCCATCTCCACAATGTTGCGTCAAGACCTATGCCTGCTTCAAGCAGGCGCAGGGTTTTGATGTAGCTTTCTCCTATCTGATTGTAAATGCGGCACACCATGAGTGGCAGAGCAGCGGTGCACGTTAACTGGTGCATGCCTGGGGATGTGCCATTTAACATAAATCTGCCCCTTTACATTTAAGTATGTGCAGGGGACACAGAGTCGGTGAGGCTTATCCAAGGTTAAGAAGAGATGAGTCCTGTTCACTGAAAAATTAGACATAGGCTTCACCTGCTCAGCATCGTTGGACATGGCTATATAATAGCTGCAAAATGTTACTCTTGTTAAACAATTTTACTATTATAATCTCTGAGATTTGTCTCTTACTCTGCAACATCTCATTGTTGTTATCTTTCTTTAAAGATAAAGACAACATCAACATGAGCGACAATCAGCAATCAGTTGATTTTGACCTCATCATTGAACTCGTAATTGAAACATCAGTGGATGTTGATCCCTTGGATGATTTAAATTCTGAGGATGAAGAAGAACGTGATGAGGATGCAGATTTGTCCGAATTATATGACATAGGATGGGAAGCTGACGTGCTTGAGCCTATGGAACTATAAACATTTATTTTAAAAATTTATAATAAATAAAAAGTAAAAATGTAAACCGTTTAATTTAAAAATAAAGACACCTTCAAAAACAGGTTATGTGTAGTGTCTTCAATAAAATATTAAAATATGCTCATAAAATTAGATCAGATTCACATATAAAATAGCACAGGTAACATGAATATAAATTCCATTTTTTTTCTGCTATTTCTGTATTCTAAATTTGCCAAGCACTAAAAAATCTTCTATGTAAAAATGTCAAGTAGTGTTTTAAGTTTTTGATTACTGTTATTGATTTACTGTTGGGTAATAGTGGTTAATAACATTTTTTATTATATTTTACCACAGATTCAACTGCAGATCATTTCAAGATTTCAGCATGCCAACCAAAGAAAGAGTGAGAAAGGCTGCAAAACGTCAAAGACAGCAGGTTAATGAAAAAAAGCAGCAGTCCTCTAACAAAAAGATTTGTCAAGTCACCAAGAAAGCACCAGGTAAGAGTACAAAAACATTTATAAGAAATATTTGTAGTAAAAAAAATATTACTACAGAAAATGTTTCAGTCCAGAAAAAGAGAAGCAATTTAAACGGAAAGGAAAGGCCAATCAAAAATGTTACTGCTAGAGCAAGAGATGACTCTGTGCATGATAGTAGAAGGAAACAACAGTTTAGGGACATTCGTAAACGAATGTTCCGCAACAGGATAATTGGCAATTTGTTAAAAAATATTAAGAAAGGTCAACAGAAAGTGGTTTTTTATAAGAGAAAAAAAAAAGTTGAGAAAGTTATTGATCAGGCATTTGAAATTAAACGTAAGTTATTTATTTTGATAATCAATAGAATTAGGAACCTAAACAAGGCAATTTATGATTTCAAAAGAAATAGTAGATGGAAGAGAATAGTTAATCGTAGTAATTTTTGTGAAGTTTTTTCTGGAGAATGGATGCATAGTTCAAGCTGTGAGGCATTTTTTAATGAGGAGAGTTATTTCCAGGATAATGATTTGGTGCATGCAGTTGACACCAGTGGTCGAGCTTATGAAGTGAAAGATGGTTGTCCAGTTGAAAAAGAAAAACTTGTGACAACAGAGGCAGAAGAGGTGTTAGGTAATGAGGTTTTAGGAAGACGTGCTAAGGGTCCTGTGTACACCTGGAAGTGTAGTAGTATTTGCAGTGTGCGACAGGATTCCATCAATTTGCTTTGTGATTTTGTACGGTCATTTAATAAGAAAAGTTTGAAGCAGAAAATGAGGTTGTTGCAAGAATTAGATCCTTGCAGAGTGAGAGAAGTGACAGGTTTGCATGGTCATTCACTGGCTTGTCTTTCCAGGAGAGTATGCCAGAGTGTTTTTCATCATTTCAGGATGCTAGCAGTGCATCATAATAAAGTGAGGAAATTAGTTAGAATGTTGTATTATGCTAAGAGTCCAGCAATTATGCTTAAACAATTATGCGCTGCTCTTTTGCATGGTTCTGAAATAGATGTGAAGAATATATGTGAAGAAATTGAGTTTTGTTACTTTGGAAGTAAAGAGGAGAATGTTGAAATTGACCAAGAAGAAGCAGGTAATGTGGAAGATAGTGTACAGGTTTCCAGTACAGATAATTTCCAGAGGGAAATTGCTACGTTTCAGGTCAAATCAAGTGAGAGGCCAAATTTCACTTGTGTGTGTTGTCGACGCACTTATTATAAGAATCAGACTAAGTTAGTGGATTTATATGCAAAAAGTGAAAGGGAAAATAATAGTGAATGGAAGGATTTCGCAACATACTTGATGGCCGAAAATTGTTTTGATTTGGGATTGGATCAACGTGTGTGTACTTATTGTTGTTGCAAATTAAATCAAAACCAGATGCCTGCTAGAGCAGTTCATAATAATCTGGAATTGGTTGAGATTCCTTCTGAATTGAAGGATTTAAATACTTATGAATCTATTTTGATTCAAAGTATCCATCCCTTTCAGGCTATTGTAAGAATGGAGCCAAAGACAGGGAAATTGCCTCCATCAGATTTACAGAGAGGATTAAAGGGAAGAGTTGTTTATTTGCCTCTAGATTTGAAGAAAAACATTAACACAATTGGAGTAGAAAAAGTGGAAGAGGAACCTCTGGTTATCTTAGTTAATGGGGTTCCGACAAAGAATAGGAAAATATGGCAAGATTTAGTGGATGTTAGGGAAGTTAAAAAGGCAACATTGTATTTGAAAAAAAATAATAAATACTATAAGAATGTATATGTTGCAGAAGAGGAAGTAAGTGAGGAAGAGGATAGCGATGTGTGTGCTGGTCAAATTGAGAAAGTAGAACCCTCTACTAGTGAAGAAATATATGAACATTATAGTGTTCATCCTTTGCATTCCAAGGAAGTCATGGGGAATGCTATTGAGTTGTTTCAAATGAAACAAGCCAAAGGGAGTCCCATTAGTGTTTGGGAGGAAAGTTTGGAAGCTCGGTGTTTCCCACAGCTTTTTCCAACAGGTCAGGGAGGAAGATATGATGAGCGACCTCATCAAATTCCTGCTTCTGAATACCGGACTTTGCGATTGTATGCAGGAGATGCTAGGTTTCGACAATGCATTCCTTATTTGTTTCATCTCCTGTTTGAAAGCGATCTGTCTGGACTGTCATATGCAGTGAACCACATCTTGAAAAGTGGTATACACATGCAAAACATCTCGGCAAGTGACTTTATGGATAAAGTCAATGTCCAAGACAGTATTTTGGATTCTCACCTGATTAATCTCATGGCGTGTCAGCGTGGTACTAATGAGTACTGGTACCGTCGTCATGGTGATTTAAAATGTATGCTGAGGAACTTAGGAACTCCCACATGGTTCCTCACTCTGAGCTGTGCCGAGTATGGCTGGGAAGACTTACTTGAATTTCTACGAGAGGCAAATGCTAACGTAGAAAACATCGAATTCAAGACACCCGGAGAACTGTGCTCTTTGGATCCAGTCAATGTATGTAGGTACTTCAATCATAGATTTGAAGCTATGATGTCTTTCATCATGAATAAGAAGAATCCACCTCTTGGAGAGGTGTTGGATTTCTTCTGGAGAAAGGAGTACCAAGCAAGAGGTGCTCCTCATATACATATGTTGCTGTGGATCAAGGATGCACCTAAATTTGGAACGGATCCAGAAGACTCAGTGATGAGTTTTATACAACAGTATTCTACGTGTGCTGTTCCAAACGCAAAGGAGAAGAAAAGCCTAAGAGAAAAAGTTCTGCGTTTCCAAAGCCATCGATGTGGAAAGTACTGTCGTCGTAAATTCCGAAACAAGGACAAGTTCTACACCAAATGTCGTTTCGGCTTTCCACGACCGGTGATTTCTAAAGGAAGAGTAAACAGTTTGATGTCTTCGCTGCAACATAATGTGATGAAGAAATTACCTAAAAACACATACAATTTGAAGAGGAACGAAGAGTCCAAGTACATCAACGACTACAACCCGGTGATTTTGTCCATGTGGAATGCTAACATGGATATACAGTTTGTGGCTGATAACTGTATGGCTGTGGCTCGGTATGTGACGTCTTACATTACCAAAAAAGAGAAGACAGAATTGAAGGATATGTGGGAGGACATTTCCCATGAAAAGAGCCTCAGCAAGAAGTTGTACAGTTTCAGTCTGAAGATGTTGTCGCATCGAGAAATTGGAGCGTACGAATGTTCTGACCGGTTGTCTTCAGCAAGTCTCTATGCCAAGTCCAGGAGTATCGTTTGGGCGAGTCTTGGTCTTGCTGCAACCCGTAATCGAGTTCTCAAACCTGTGCGGGAAATTGAGTATTTGGCGGAAAAGGAGCCAAACAGTACCGACATTTTGAAGACCAACATGTTGGATACATATTATCCAAATCGAAGCATTCACCTCGAGAATGTTTGTTTATATGAGGTTCTTCAAAATTACATATTCAAGAGGAACATCAAAGAAGATACTGAGAAAGGAGTGTATGCTGTAATAGGAAGTGAGGGATGTCTGGTCAAGCAAAGAAAATGCCACTTGGTAAACCATCGAAAATTGAGTGGCGAATCTCCTGAAAAAAAGGAGTTTTTCTATTTAGCACTTTTGCAACTTTTCAAGCCTTGGCGTGCAGAAGAGGAACTGCTTGGAGATTTTCTCTGTTACGAAGACTCTTTCAATGCCGCCAAGGAGACCATAGAATGTCCTGCTTTTCCCAAATATGTAGAAATGTTGAATGCGGAAATTGAGCAGGAAGCAATGATTGCAGCCGAGATTGCCAGAGACAGTTCTCAGGACAGTCAGAGTTTTGCTTCATTGAGTCAGGATCCACTAGGAGGACCTGTTATCGAAAATGAAGCTGCCACTGCTATGAATGAAGTGGAAAGAGCCATGGCACATGCTCAGGAGGATGCGGTTAACTTAGAAGAGTTGGAAAGACAACTCAACGTTGAGCAGAGGAAAATATATGACGAAGTTACCATGCAAATTGATCATGGATTAAGTCATGACAAGAAAGAGTGCTCATGTACGTCGTTGAAGCCTGTCCGACTGTACGTGAGTGGAGAAGCGGGAACTGGAAAAAGTTTCCTTATTAAAGCAATTTCATGTTATTTGCAGGAAAGGACAGAGTCATAGCTGTCTTGTGTTGTCACCGCTCCAACTGGACTGGCAGCACATAACATTAAAGGGATTACTTTACATCGTTTACTGATGCTGCCAGTGGAGCATGACAACAAATTACAATATCACAAGCTATCTGGAGATGCTTGTTTTGAAGTTTCAAGAATCTTGAGGAAAATGAAACTTCTTATCATTGACGAAGTAAGCATGGTTTCCAATGTCATGCTTGCCTTTGTGCATTTGAGAATGCAAGAAGTTCTCAAAACAGAGTATGATGTGTTATTTGGTGGCAAACACATCATTGTTTTCGGAGATCTTCTGCAGCTGACACCAGTGAAAGGGCAACCTGTGTTCAAAATGCTCACGCATGAAGATACCAGGAAGTGCCTAGGCAGCATTGGCAACGTCAATATATGGTTAAACTTCAATTATGCTGAACTGCATGAAAATATGCGTCAGGCGAAGGATGAAGTTTACAAGACTATTCTACAAGATGTTAGAATTGGAAAAGTGACCGAGCATGGGAAAGAAGCTTTACATGCACGATTACTGTCAAATTTATATCCAGAACAAGATGTTGTGCCTGAGAATATTTTTCAGAAAATTACTGAGAAGAAATCTGGAATATGTTTGATGCCAACTCTTGCAGAATGTGCCAAATTCAACAACAAAATGTTGCATTTAGAAAAGCAAGAGATTGTGAAACTGGAAGCTATTGACAGAGTAGAGCATATGGGATCAACAATTATTTTGTCTGAGAATCTGAAAACAAAATTGGATTCATTAGAGAAGAGTATATCTAAAACTGCAGGTTTTGAAAAGACTCTGAATGTGTGCTTGAACTGCCGTATAATTTTAAGAAGGAATTTACATGTTGAAAGAGGTCTGGTAAATGGATCAATGGGTAATGTTGTTGATTTTGTAAAATACAGAAATAGAGATGGAATTGAATTTTTAAAAATTAAATTTGATGGCATTGAGGAAGTACAGCTAATTGGTCGTTGTTCTGCTAGATTTTTGCTTGTAAAAGACTTATATGTTCGCCGTAAGCAGTTTCCTGTTTGCTTGGCATATGCGGTGACAATCCATAAATCGCAAGGTTTAAGTGTAGACAGTGCATTGGTGAATATTGGCAGTTCTGTGTTCAAGGAGGGTATGGCATATGTGGCATTGTCACGAGTTAGAACTTTATCGGGATTGTACTTGATTGAGTGTGATGTCACAAGCATTTGTGCGGATCTAGATTGTGTTAAGGAATACAATAGGTTAAGAAGAGAGTATGCGCCACATTTGCCTCAATATCCTTTGTTTGAGAAACGTGTGGTAGGCCGGAAACGAAGAAATGTGACCAATACTGGGGAGGTTGTAGCAAAAAGACGAAAAGTCGATGAACCTGAAATTATAAGCAGAAACAAAAAGGATTCTGTTGAAGATGTTGTTGGTTTTCAATTTGAAAACAGTTCTGGTGTCAACTGCTATGCTAATGTAGTGGTTAATGTTTTGTTTTCTCTAGAAAATGTAAAAGAAGAGATTGTGGTCAATTCTGATCAAAGATTTTGCAATTTGTTAAATTCTGTCTTAGAAAAATGTAGCACTGATAGAACAAACATAGAAAGTGTGTCTGAAATTCGAAATCTGTTAGACAGATGTTCAGGCCAAACACAATTCTCTCAAAATATTCAGCAAGATTGTCAGGAGTTTTTAATGTATATGCTTGATGTATTGCATGCTGAATGTGTAGATGTAGATCAGCTGTTTGGGCTTTCTTATCAATGGCAGCATGACTGCGAGAACTGTAGGGTATCAAGTACTACTAGTGTAGACTCAGAAAGATTTATATATTTAACTTTGCCAGACAGTAAATCAGTCTCCTTTAATAAGCTAGTAAAAGCAGCTGATCACAACATGGAGTGTAGCCAATGTAAATCTGAAATGATGTCCACATTATTTATACGAACATATGGCCAGTATGTCATTTTAATGTTCCAACGATGTAGGCCTGATGGAACAAAATTGACAACTTTAATTAAAAATGTTGTGGCTTCGCAGTTGTCAATATCAGGAAGGACTTTTGTAACTGCAGCAATTATATATCATGACGGTCCTTCAACAACATCAGGACATTACACAGCTTATTTAAAGTCTAGAAATGGCTGGTCATTCTGCAATGATTCTGTTTTAATTTTCAAAAAAAAATTGCCGTATGTCCTTAAAAACTCTTACCTGGTGTTTTTAAAACCAAAATTTTAGGGAAAGAATCTCGGGATGTGCTCTGAGGAATTTCAAGAAGTTCTATTGGCTCCTACACGATTTGGCCTTGAGGATAAGTGTAGTTCAGAGACATAACTTCTAACCATAAGACTGGACGTCATGGAGAAATAAGTGCACTTTGAATGAGTTCAGAAAAACTATTTCTTTTTATAAGCTAATTGAAGCAGCCAATCAAAACATAGAGTAGAGGGAATGTAAGTCTGCAATGCTGTCTACTGTTTTACATTGCTTTGTGATTAAAAGTGATGTAGAGAATTAAATAATTGTAGTAGTCATAGAGGTAGTGTAAGTCTGCTTCATAGTAAGCAGTATCAGTGTCATAGGAAATGTAGAACATGACTGAGGAAAAAGGGGAAGATATTACTAGTCCAGGATTGTGAAAATGATCTTCAACATTTTAATTCTGAAAGTTGCGGAAATGCCAAATGACGGGATTGGCTTACAAGAAATCCAAGAGTTAAAAATGGCTCTGACAAGATTTGGCCTTGTGGAAACTTGTGGTAGAGAGCAAGAAGTCATTTATTGTATGTAACATGTTTTTCAAAACGATGGAGGTTTTCTTTCAGAAAGTGGCGGGCTGAAAGTAATAACAGCACAACAGAGTGTAAGCTGTTCATAGGACATCCTTTGACGTCATGGAAAGTAAGTTAACTTTAAGGAGTTCTGAATTCTGATTTGTTATGTTGTATGGGTTTTTTAAACACAATCATTTTGATTGTGTTTTTTTTCCCCCGCTGTTATATGATGAATACCTTCAAGTCACTGTTTTTAGTGAAATTTGATACATTCTGAGAACAGCAAAAATAAACCATTTAACATGTATAATTAATTCTGTACTGTTTCCATTTATGATGTACATTTAGAACTGTGTAGGAGGCATGGAGAAGGAGAGGCTTCTGTAAGTGTCAAAGTTCTTGCATACAGTGCTCATTTTCTATGTAGTCTTTCATATGATAGACTACATTTCCACAATGAGATACCTAAGCAAAGGAAACACAGGTCATATGATTGTGGAATGAGCAAAAAAATGTGCATGTTTTTCAATTATATTACCTGTGTTTCCTAACATTACACACCACATTGTGTAGATGAGGTTTAGGCCTGTTCCTGGAGACAGAGGAGGTCTGACATTTTTTCAAGAGTGCAGTGGACATTACTCACTTCGTTGGTAGGCCTCCACATGTATTATCTTCTCTGTATTCTTCAACAAACCTAAATTCCATCTGCAACCCTGAGTAGGACTTACCTGAAACAAATCTGTGGATAGGTTACACCTTATTGGCATCTTGAAACAATCATTTAAAATGTTAGGGTCAGATTTATGGTGGCCGTGCGCCTCTTTTGCTCCATTGTGGGTCACTTTTGTGTCAAAGATGCACCATGTTGCAAGATAGGTTTCAGTTCATCTCCAGCAAGATACCATCAGTTTAAAATGTATATAATTAGCATTGTGTAGGGGGCATGCAGAAGCAAAAGCTTTTATAAGTGTCAAAGTTGTTGCATGCAGTGCTGCACTTCTAGGTACTGTTTAATATGCTGGACTACATCTGCACTATGAGATACCTAAGCAAAGGCAACACAGGTGATGTGATTGTGAAATGAGGAAAAGAAACTCCACATTTTTCAATTACATCACCTGTGTTTCCTAAGTTTATGAATGACATTGTGCAGATGAAGTTTAGGTCTGTCCACGGACACAGAAGAGGTCTGGCCTTTGTTCAAGAGTGAAGTGGACATGACTCACTTCATTGGTAGGCCTTCACATGTATTATGTCCTCTGTTCTCTTCAAACAACTCGAAATTTCATTTGGAACCCTGAGTAGGTCTCACCTCAAACAAACCTCTGGATAGGACACATCTTATTGGCATCCTGAAGCAATCATTTAAAATGTTAGTGTCTTGCGACACTTTTCTGAGACAACAGCAGTGCAAAAGATGCACCATGTTTTAAGATAGGCCTCACTTCATCTGCATCAAGATACTGTTAGTTTAAAATGTATATCTTTAGGACTGTGTAGGGGGCCTGGAGAAGCAGAAGCTTCTGTCAGTGTCAAAGTTGTTGAAAAACTGTTTGTCCTTCAATCTTTTCCCTTGTCTTTTGTAATTTTTAAATACATGTTTTAATATTTTTCAAATGTTTGTTCTCTCTTTCACAGATTGAAAGTATAAAAACAAAAAGTGAGTAATTTAACGACAATTATAAGGTAAATGTTTTGTATTCTTTTCGTTACATTTCTATCACATTCACCTACTATTAGTTCCACAGCTTCATTTCTTTAACCCTCAGTTTCCTGCCTTTGCTACTTTCCTCATTCCTTTCTCTATTACCTACTTACTCAACTCCTTCCACTCTTTTTCTCAGTCCCTCTCTTCTCATAATTCCTCACTCTTGTTCACTCACTCCGTCTCTATTACTCTTAGTGTCTTTGACTGATCACTTTTTCACTACTTGTTCATAATGCTTTCTCTGTGTAGTTGAAGCACACTAAGGGGCATATTATGAACACAGCCAATAAAATTATTGCTGTTTTTATTGGCAGAAAACTGGTGCAAAAGTGGTTTTAGCGGCAGTTTTCTGCCGCAAAAGCGGCTTTGGTGACATATTTCTGCCGATAAAAGCTGCAAAACTTTTATTGCCTATGTTGATGATATGGCTCTATGTTATTTACATTTCTTTGCTGTTTCAATTAATTGTTTTCTGTTTTCTATTTTTTCTCTCTGTTATTCCCCATGCTTTAATCTTATTTTGAACATTCACTCACATTCTCCAAGAAACTCTTCTTTGTTATTGTTCTACTCTCTTTTTTTTTCACTTCCTTATCTATTTTGTTTTCCACAATTATACCCTCTTCCGTCTTTTCTTCGGTAAATAGATCTATTAAACAGTATCTCTGGTTTACTCCCTATAGCTGTCTTTCTTTTAACATCACTCTCTGTTTACTTTCCTTATACTTACTCTTCTTTTTAAAAAAAAAAAAATGTTTTGGTTCACTCCCGGTTCGCGAACTGGGAAGCGAACTAAAAGAAATAGAGCTTGCTAGAGTGCTAAACATTCTAGCAATTTTTTTTGAAAGGCGAAGTAGTTCTGAAAAGAACTTTTTTTTAATGTTTTTGTTGTTTTATATTTTTTTTTATTTTTTGAACATTTTTTGTTTTTTTGTATTTTTTGAACAATTTTATATTTTTTTTGGTTTTTTTGGGGGGGGGAACAACAAAAAACAGGCATTGAAAAGGGCTCAACAGGAGCAAAAAAAAAATTACTGTGTGGGGCGGTTAGGGCAATTATGATTGTTATAAGCCAGGTTGATGGAATTAATACTCATGTTGCCACATGATATCAATGCACCGCAGTGCAGACAAGTATATTTCATATGCCCAAAATTCTCCTGGATGTTTGGCACGGTTTGCCGTGCCTCTGCTGCTGTCAATGATAGTAACGATGTTGACCTGGCCACAGGAGTTGCTGTTGGGTTTTGTTCCATGTCACGAATTTCCGCCCGGCTGTAATTGAGTGGATGCCTCCTGCTCATGTGCCGATGCATGGTATAGTTCCCATAGCTATACTTTTTATCAGTCCCTCTTGATAATTTGTCTTTGCAAATGAGGCAGGTGACATACCTCGCATTCACTTTCTTCTGCCCTGGAGGGATTGAAAAAAACTGCCAAATGAAACTGGCTTTCCTATGGGAAACCCGGGGCACCTCTTCCAAGAACTGTGGTCCTTCTCTATCCTCTTCCTCTATTTCTTCCTCTTCCTCCTCTGTGTTGGTGATGACCTGGGGAGGTGGTCCTCTCTTCCCATGAGGAGGTGGAGGTGGTGGTGGGGGTGCACCAGCTGAAGCAAGTACTGAAGCCATTGCTCTACTATGAATAAAGGTCTTCCTCTCACAATGATGAAAGTCAGAGTGAGGAAAGAAGGAGGGGTTTTCATCATTTGGGAAAAACAATAGTTCTAAACCAATGAAAAGTGTTATTTTTAGGTCACCTGACCTAGCCTTACATGATTATGAAACCAAAAGTTAAATGAACCAATGAAAAGTTTTATTAACAAGTCACATGACCTCTCACGCTTATGTTACGCGCTGCGGAACGCGCCCCGGATCGCTTCCGGGTCGCTGCGCTTCGCGCCTCGGTTCGCGCTCCGGAGCACTTCCGGCTGCGCTAACGCGGCGCGTCATAAGACGCATTATGCGGCAACGCGATACGTCGCACTTTCGCGAAGCGCCGCGGATCGCTTCCGGGGAGCTGCGCTTCGCGTCTCAGTTCGCGTACCGGAGCACTTCCGGGTGCGCTAACGCAGCGCGTCATAAGACGCATTACGCGACAACGTGATACGTCGCGCTTCCGCGACGTGTCACGATGTTGGTTTCTAACGCGGCAGTTGCGCTAATGGAACGTTTACTGGTTCGCGGACCGGGTCGCGGCATCAAATTGAGCTAACGGAAAGCTTCCCAGTTCGCGAACCGGGAGCGAAACAAAAAAAATATTTAAAAAAAAATTATTAATAAACATATAAAATATATTTTTGGATTTAAAGAAGAATACATTTTACAGCTATAGATATTAGCTTTTAAAAAACCAATGAAATTCACTGAAAAAACCATAGGTTATAGACCATATATAGTTAGGAATTAGCATTTACAAAACCTTGAAAATTCACTGAAAAAACCATAGGTTATAGACCATATATAGTTAGGAATTAGCATTTAAAAAACCTTATTTTACTCACACAAAACCATTGAAATTCCATATATAGTTAGTTGTACTAACTATATATCGCGCACCCGCAATCCACTGCTGATGATGTCACATATTACATCATTCATGATATGGTCAGTGACATCACTGATGACATCACTGATGACATCTCAAATGACATCACTGATGACATCACTGTAGACATCTCAAATGACATCACTGATGACATCACTGATGACATCTCAAATGACATCACTGATGACATCACTGATGACATCTCATTTGACATTACTGATCACATCACTGATGACATCATTCGTGTGATAATACGATGAACCTCTTCAGACTCTAATATAACCTTAGATACACTCAGTGTAAACATACACTCACAGACTGTCACTCATCCATGGAGTTACTCAGACACCTAGTCAGTCATGCAAAGAATCAATCACACCTCCATTTTCTCAACTATACAGTTATACACACCTCACTTATTCAAACATATACTAAAACATATTTAATCTCTTATACAATCCTGGATACAAGTTCACAATGATGCATACAGCCACTCACACATTCACTGGCTCTTATGCACAGTTATTTATATATGTCAAGTCTCACATGTACTGTGTTTTACATATGTACTTACTTTGACATGTAGCACTGAGATATCCATTCACTCACCCATACACTGATGCACACAGTCAACCGCCCATACAGCTGTTTCCACATGCACTTTTGAACCCATACATCTAGTGAATCAACTGCTCACACATCTATGCACAGAGTCATACACCTCCCACCCACCCACACACACACTCAGTCTCCCATACAAATACTTGGGCAACCAATCAATAACCCATATAGTTACTCATATAGCTACTGAACAACACATGCAGCAGTTTTCAGAACAACAGACATAATGATGCACAAATTAAGACAGTTTAGTCACTAACCCATGCACTCAGTGAGACACATTTAATCACTCACTCATACAGTCAGTCATGCACCTACTAAATCCTTCATCCAGACACTTATACATCCACTCATTCTTAAATATGTAAGACATATTTTAACTTTACAGAAAAATACAGTCACTGGATGTTGTCATCAGTGATGTCATCAGTGATGTCATTTGAGATGTCATCAGTGATGTGATCAGTAATGTCAAATGAGATGTCATCAGTGATGTCATCAGTGATGTCATTTGAGATGTCTTCAGTGATGCCATCAGTGATGTCATTTGAGATGTCATCAGTGATGTCATCAGTGATGTCACTGACCACGTCATGAATGATGTAATATGTGACATCATCAGCAGTGGATTGCGGGTGCGCGATATATAGTTAGTACAACTAACTATATATGGAATTTCAATGGTTTTGTGTGAGTAAAATAAGGTTTTTTAAATGCTAATTCCTAACTATATATGGTCTATAACCTATGGTTTTTTCAGTGAATATATATATATATATATATATATATATATATATATATATATATATATATATATGTATATATATATATTGCAGAAACAAAGAATCACGCGGCACACTTCTTGGCAGTAAAGATTCTAGTTTATTTCACAGGTCAAGCGCAAAACTCCTACGCGTTTCGAACAAACGTTCTTGGTCACGGCAGTGTTCTACACTAGTCCTTTCTTACTTTCCACATTTTATACTCTCTCCCTTTTATTTTCAGGGTGATGCATTATGGGCCTTGTAGTTGAATCAATATACCTGTATCGTTTTTTATGTTTATTTTTAAATCACATCAGCTGGTGGTGCTTTGTGGGGATATTTTGTTTAAGAAATACTCACTTGCATGTTAGTCCTTTAGTAAGAAAATCTAACGATTTGAAAGAATTCACGGAACTACCATGAAATTATGTTCGTATTTCAACAGATTTTTGGGGCTGAGTGCCCTTTGCCCCACTTTTTACACCCTCTCTTCTGCTGTTATCTATTACAGGCCATGTTATTATTTACATTTGTACATTAATCTTTACAGTGGTTATTGCTGCGATCAAACATTTCATGCTTTGTTATCATTGTCCTTTCAATTCCATTTCTCAGTTTTTAAAGATGAACGTGCATCTCCTTGTCTGCATTCAGACCCAACGGATGCTTCGTCTTGAATTTTATTATGAGTCTCGACTCAAGTCTTCTCAATTGTTTGTAGTCTGTCCCCACCTCGTTCTTGTTTTGGGACTATTGCCAGGCCTATATATTTGATGTCTTGCCAAGCCTTTCCAACATGAGTTTTGATATGTTTTGCCATGGCATATGTCTTGTCATTGTTCTGAATTGCCCGTATATGTTCAAGTATCCTCTTTTTCAAGGGGCATTTTGTGCTGCCTATGTATTCTTTACCGCAGCAACATTTCAACATATAGACTACAAACGAAGATTCGCAGGTTATTTAAGTCTTGATTACAAAGTCTTTTCCTGATGGGTCTTTTAGATTGGTGGTGTTCTTTCCTATTTTGCATGCCTTGCATGTCATGCATTTTATGAATCCATTACTCCTCTTTTAGAGCCAATCTGCAGATTTGTTTGTTGAGAAATGGCTTCGCACCAAATGGTCCGAGAGATTTGGCGCTCTCCGATATGAGATTAGTGGACCTGTGCCAATGTCACTTCCTATATCAGGGTCTTTTAATAGCACATGCCAATATTTTGATAGAATTTTTTGAATTCTGTAGCTTTCCTTAGTATAGGTTACAATCATGTGTGGTCGGTCCTCTTCTCCTTGTTTGGTCTGTATAGTCTTTTCTTTATTTTGTGATGTTGTTATTGTTCCATCTCTCTTTCCCTTATCCAGTGTTTCCAATCTTGTTTTCAATCTTGCTTTTGCTTCACCCTGTGAGATGTCCATATGTTTGTATGCTTGTTCCAGGAAGCGATATTTAGTGTCTTTGAACTTATTTTCCATTTCCTCGCTGGTTGAACAATTCCTCTTCATACGGAGAAATTCTTCATATGGTATGCTTTTTATCAGTTTTTGGGGGTGAAAATTTAGTCCATGAAGGATGCTATTCGTTGCAGTCTTTTTTCTGTGTGTGGTTGTTTCTATTTTATTGTTTTGTACAAAGACCTTAATGTCCCAAAATTCAATTTCTTTGGGACTAATGGTATACGTGAATTTTAATCCTTCTTCATTGGTGTTCAGGATATTGAAAAAGGTCTCAAATTCTGCCATTGTTCCTCTCCATAAAAAGAACAAATCGTCTATAAAGCGCAACCATAACGCCACTTTAGCCATATGTTGGTCGTTTTCTTCTCTCCAAGCTACACTCCTCTCCCACCACCCCATCATGAGATTCGCGTAGCTTGGAGAGAAGGAAACTCTCATGGCTGTTCCATAATTCGGTTGGTACATTTTTTGATTAAAAAGAAAAACATTATTGTACAAACACATCCTAATCATGTCAAGTAGCATTTTTGAATGTTCTCGTTCAGTGATTGGTCTCTGTTTTAGAAAGAATTTGATGGCTTTGATTCCTATGTCATGGCTTATGGAGGTGTAAAGAGAAACCACGTCTATAGTTACCAAGAGATATGATGGTTGCCATTCTGTATTCATTAAAATCCTTAGGAAATCTCCCTTATCTTTTATATAAGATGACAATGTTGGAACTATGGGAGCAATAAAATAATCAACATAGTTAGCAATGTTCTCACATAATCCTCCACAACTCGAAATTATGGGCTCTCCAGGCGGTTTATTCAATGTTTTGTGCACTTTGGGTAAAAAGTACATTGTTGGTGTGATAGGATCCTCCACCATGAGTTATTTCTTTTCATTCTCTGTGATTAAACCTTTTTGTTGCCAATGATTTAGTTTTCTTTCCAGCTCTGATATGAATTCTGGAATAGGATTCTTGTTAACAGTTCATAATTTTTACTCACATTTAATTGGCGCAGGGCTTCATCAATGTATTGTTGTTTGTCCATTATTATGATATTTCCGCCCTTATCTGCAGGTTTAATTTCGATCATGGTGTTGCTTTATAGTGAGTTGATAGCTGCTCGTTCTTTTTTTGAAAGATTTTCCTTGATATCTGAGTGAGTGTTGTTTTTCATCTTCTCAATATCACTCATTACTAAGTCATAAAAAAGATCAGCCTTGAAGGTGGTTGCTATTCTTTTGTCTGTTATAACCTCCATTTCCTCAAGAATTTGGGTTTCTGTTATTTGGGAACCTGTCACCTCATTAGCAAGTTCATAAGCAATACGTAGATGAGGAACATCTTCGATATTATATATCTCACTTTCTGTT
The DNA here is from genome assembly GCF_964261635.1 of Lissotriton helveticus. Classification (NCBI taxonomy): domain Eukaryota; kingdom Metazoa; phylum Chordata; class Amphibia; order Caudata; family Salamandridae; genus Lissotriton; species Lissotriton helveticus. The sequence continues at coordinate 1,373,051,036 of NC_136069.1, read as the reverse complement.
GTGATCATTTGTCTTTGAGTTGTTTGTAAGATGGATGGGTCAGATATATCTTCAATTTTGTTTGTATCACTTTCCGAGGTAATTCCTTGTCTTTGGATTGATTGTGGATTCAATGTTTTCGTTGCAAAAAAGTTTTTAGTTTGAGCTTCCTTATATATTTGTAGAGGTCAATTTTTGTATCTACTTCTTCATGATGGATTTCAGGGCAAAAGGATAGGCCTTTGTTGAGTAATTTAATTTCCTCTTTAGATAGGTTGTATCTTGACAAGTTTATTACCAGATTTGGTGTTGCTTTATTCTTTATAGTTAGCTCCTCACTGGTCTTGACCTCAGGTTGTACCTTCCTCCTTTGTGGAAAGTATAAAGGACTAGTGTAGAACACTGCCGTGACCAAGAACGTTTGTTCGAAACGCGTAGGAGTTTTGCGCTTGACCTGTGAAATAAACTAGAATCTTTACTGCCAAGAAGTGTGCCACGTGATTCTTTGTTTCTGCAATTAACAGAGACACGTTCCCGGTCTCCAACGTGGGCACCGACATACAGAGTTCCCTCTGCGACGGGGACAGTTGAGAAGGAATATATATATATATATATATATATTCACTGAAAAAACCATAGGTTATAGACCATATATAGTTAGGAATTAGCATTTACAAAACCTTGAAAATTCACTGAAAAAACCATAGGTTATAGACCATATATAGTTAGGGATTAGCATTTAAAAAACCTTATTTTACTCACACAAAACCATTGAAATTCCATATATAGTTAGTTGTACTAACTATATATCACGCACCCGCAATCCACTGCTGATGATGTCACATATTACATCATTCATGACATGGTCAGTGACATCACTGATGACATCACTGATGACATCTCAAATGACATCACTGATGACATCACTGATGACATCTCAAATGACATCACTGATGACATCACTGATGACAACATCCAGTGACTGTATTTTTCTGTAAAGTTAAAATATGTCTTACATATTTATGAATGAGTCGATGTATAAGTGTCTGGACGAAGGATTTAGTAGGTGCATGACTGAATGTATGAGTGAGTGATTAAATGTGTCTCACTGACTGCATGGGTTAGTGACTAAACTGTCTTAATTTGTGCATCATTATGTCTGTTGTTCTGTAAACTGCTGCATGTGTTGATCAGTAGCTATATGAGTAACTATATGGGTTATTGATTGGTTGCCCAAGCATTTGTATGGGAGACTGAGTGTGTGTGTGGGTGGCTGGGAAGTGTATGACTCTGTGCATAGATGTATGGGTTCAAAAGTGCATGTTGGAAACAGCTGTATGGGCGGTTGACTGTGTGCATGACTGTATTGGTGAGTGAATAGATATCTCAGTGCTACATGTCAAATTAAGTACATATGTAAAATACAGTACATGTGAGAGTTGACATATATAAATAACTGTGCATAAGAGCCAGTGAATGTGTGAGTGGCTGTATGGATCATTGTGAACTTGTATCCAGGATTGTATAAGTGAGTAAATATGTTTTACTATATGTTTGAATAAGTAAGGTGTGTTTAACTGTATAGTTAAGGAAATGGAGGTGTGATTGATTGTTTGCATGACTGTCTAGGTGTGTGTGTAACTTCATGGATGAGTGACAATCTGTGAGTCTGTGTTTACACTGAGTGTATCTAAGGTTATATTAGAGTCTGAAGAGGTTCATCGTATTATCACATGAATGATTTTATCAGTGATGTCATCAGTAATGTCATTTGAGATGTCATCAGTGATGTCATCAGTGATGTCATTTGAGATGTCATCAGTGATGTCATCAGTGATGTCATTTGAGATGTCATCAGTGATGTCATCAGTGATGTCACTGACCATGTCATGAATGATGTAATATGTGACATCATCAGCAGTGGATTGCGGGTGCGTGATATATAGTTAGTACAACTAACTATATATGGAATTTCAATGGTTTTGTGTGAGTAAAATAAGGTTTTTTAAATGCTAATCCCTAACTATATATGGTCTATAACCTATGGTTTTTTCAGTGAATTTTCAAGGTTTTGTAAATGCTAATTCCTAACTATATATGGTCTATAACCTATGGTTTTTTCAGTGAATTTCATTGGTTTTTTAATAGCTAATATCAAAACCTTTACAATGTATTATTCTTTAAATAGAAAAATATTTTTTACATCTTTTTAATACAATTTTTTTTTATTATTTTTTTTGTTTCGCTCCCGGTACGCGAACCGGTTAGCTTCCCGTTAGCTCAATCCGGAGGCGCGACCCGGTCCGCGAACCGGTAAACGTTCCTTTTGCGCACCTCTCGCGTTACAAAACAACATCGTGACGCGTCGCGTCAGCATGACGTTTCGCGTTCTCGCGTAATACGTCATATTACGTGCTACGTTCGCGTACCCGGAAGCGCAGCGGTACGCGAACCGGAAGCGATCCGCGGCGCGGCGCCGACCGCGTAAGGTAAACACAGCAGGTCATGTGACTCGGTAATAACACTTTTCATTGGTTCATTTCACTTTTGGTTTCCTAATGATGTAATACTAGGTCATGTGATCTAAAATGAACACTTTTCATTGGTTTAGAACTTTTGCTTTTCCCAAATGATGAAAACCCCTCCTTCTTTCCTCACTCTGACTTTCATCTTGGTGAGAGAAAGACCCTTTATTTAGAGTTTGACATGGCTTCATTAGTAGCTTCAGCTGGTGCTAACCCACCACCTCCACCAAATCCAAGAAAGAGAGGACCACCTGCAGAAGTAATTTTGCAAGAAGAGGAAGAACAGGAAGAGGAGGAAGAGGAGGAAGAGCCAAGGTTTTTGCCAGAGGAGCCCAGGAGGTACAATCGAAAGGAGAATTACATCTGGCAATTCTATAGAATTCCTGAGGGGCAAAAAAAAGTGAATGCACGCTACGTGTTTTGCCGTATATGCGGTGATAGATTGTCAAGGGGAACTGATAAAAAATACAGTTACGGCAATCATACTATGCATCGGCATATGAGTAGGTGGCACCCAAATAATTATAGTGCTGCCCAGCTACGTGACGAGCAACAAAATCCCCTCCCAATGGCAAGAAGATCGGTGGTTCCAGAGGTGTCGGGACCAGAGGCGAGGGAGATGATCGCAAACATCCAAATGTTGTTTGGGCACGTAAAGCAAGTGTGCGTGGAATGTGGCGATTTCATCTGCTACAGAGAAAGTAGCATCACTTTGATTTTGCGAGCTATTCAAAATCATGTTAATGTTTGTCCGAGACGCCCCAAAAAATAAATTCTTTTTTTTTTTTTGCTCCTGTTGAGCCCTTTATAATGGATCGTTTTTGTTTCCCCCCCCAAAAAAACCAAAAATTTTTTAAAAACGTTCAGAAAATACAAAAAAAGTAAAAAAATGTTCAAAAAATACTAAAAAAAATATATAACAACAAAAACATAAAAAAAAATGTTCTTTTCAGAACTACCTCCCCATTATAAAAAAATTGGTAGAATATTTAGAACTCTGCCAACCTCTTTTTCTCTTAGTTCGCTCCCCGGAGCGCTACCCGGTACGCGTACCGGAAGCTAACCAAAAAAAATATTTTTTAAAAAAAAGAACAGTAAGTATAAGGTAAGCAAACAGACAGTTATGTGAAAAGAAAGACAGCGTTAGGGAGTAAACAAGAGATACTGTTACCTACAATCCACTGCTGATGATGTCACATATTACATCATTCATGACATGGTCAGTAACATCAACAGCAGTGGATTGTAGGTAACAGTATCCTTAGTTTACTCCCTATAGCTGTCTTTCTTTTAACATAACTGTCTGTTTCCTTCCCTTATAGTTACTGTTCTTTTTTTAAAAAATTTTTTTTGATCAGTCATAAACAGTGACATTAATAGAAACAGAGAGAGTGAACAAGAGTGAAGAACTATGGTCCTCCTCAGCCACCCTCAGAAAACCAAGTGGGTCAAGATACATCTACCGTGCCCCCTTCTACCCATTCTGAACATTATTTGCCCTCCATCTTGTATCTTGATTCGACCGAAACACAAAATGGTGGACTCCCATAACGCTGCTGGTTTGCGAACCGGGCCACTTCCCGGGAAGCGGTCCAAAAAAAAAGGTGGGAAAGTAATTCACAGACACTAAGAGTAATAGAGATGGAGTGAGTGAACAAGACTGAGGAACTATGAGAACAGAGGGACTGAGAAAAAGAGTGGAAGGAGTTGAGTAAGTAGGTAATAGAGAAAGGAATGAGGAAAGTAGCAAAGGCAGGAAACTGAGGATTAAAGAAGTGAAGCAGTGGATCTAATAGTAGGTGAATGTGATAGAAATGTAACGAAAAGAGTACAACTATTTACCTTATAATTGCCGTTAAATTAATCACATTTTATTTTTATATTTTCAATCTGTGAAAGAGAGAACCAACATTTGAAAAATATTAAAACATGTATTTAAAAATTACAAAAGACAAGGGAAAATATTGAAGGACAAATAGTTTTTCAACAACTTTGACACTGACAGAAGCTTCTGCTTCTCCAGGTCCCCTACACAATCCTAAAGATATACATTTTAAACTAACAGTATCTTGATGCAGATGAAGTGAGGCCTATCTTAAAACATGGTGCATCTTTTGCATTGCTCTTGTTTCAGAAAAGTGTCGCTTCAGGATGCCAATAACATGTCTCCTATCCAGAGATTTGTTTGAGGTGAGGCCTACTCAGAGTTCAAGATGAGATTTACACTTGTTGAAGTGTACAGAGGAGATAATATCTGTGAAAGTCTACCAATGAAGTGAGTCATGTCCACTGCACTCTTCAACAAAGTAGAAACCTCCTATGTTTCCCTGGACAGACCTAAACTTGATCTGCACAATGTGATTCATAATGATAGGAAACACAGGTGATGTAATTGAAATATGTGCAATTTATTTTGCTCATTTCACAATCACATCACTTGTGTTTCCTTTGCTTAGGTATCTCATTGTGCAGATGTAGTCCAGCATATGAAAGAATACGTAGAAGTGCAGCACTGCATGCAATAAATTTAACACTTACAGAAAACTCACCTTCTCCATGCCTCCTACACAGTTCTACATATACATCATAAATGCAAACAGTACAGAATTAATTATACATGTTAAATGGTTTATTTTTGCTGTTCTCAGAATGTATCAAAATTCACTAAAAACAGTGACTTGAAGGTATTCATCATGTAACAGCGGGGAAAAAAAAACACAATCAAAATGATTGTGTTTAAAAAACCCATACAACATCAGAAATCAAAATTCAGAACTCCTTAAAGTTAACTTACTTTCCATGACGTCCAAGGATGTCCTATGAACAGCTTACACTCTTTTGTGCTGTTATTACTTTCAGCCCGCCACTTTCTGAAAGAAAACCTCCATCGTTTTTAAAAACACGTTACATGCAATAAATGACTTCTTGCTCTCTACCACTATTTTCCACAAGGCCAAATCTAGTCAGAGCTATTTATAACTCTTGGATTTCTTGTAAGCCAATCCCATCATTTGGCATTTCCGCAACTTTCACAATTAAAATGTTGAAGATCATTTTCACAATCCTGGAATAGTAATATCTTCTCCTTCTTGCTCAGTCATGTTCTACATTTCCTATGACACTGATACTGCTTAATATGAAGCAGACTTACACTACCTCTATGAGTACTACAATTATTTAATTCTCTACATCACTTTTAATCACAAAGCAATGTAAAACAGTAGACAGCATTGCAGACTTACATTCCCTCTACTCCATGTTTTGATTGGCTGCTTCAATTAGCTTATAAAAAGAAACAGTTTTTCTGAACTCATTCAAAGTGCACATATATCTCCATGATGTCCAGTCCTATGATTAGAAGTTATGTCTCTGAACTACACTTATCCTCAAGGCCAAATTGTGTAGGAGCCATTAGAACTTCTTGAAATTCCACAGAGCACATCCCGAGATTATTTCCCTAAAATTTTGGTTTTAAAAACACCAGGTAAGAGTTTTTAAGGTCATACGGCAATTTTTTTTTGAAAACTAAAACAGAATCATTGCAGAATGACCAGCCATTTCTAGACTTTAAATAAGCTGTGTAATGTCCTGATGTTATTGAAGGGCCGTCATGATATATAATTGCTGTAGTTACAAAAGTCCTTCCTGATATTGACAACTGCGAAGCTACAACATTTTTTATTAAAGTTGTCAATTTTGTTCCATCAGTCCTACATCGTTGGAACATTAAAATGACGTACTGGCCATATGTTCGTATAAATAATGTGGACATCATTTCAGATTTACATTGGCTACACTCCATGTTGTGATTAGCAGCTTTTACTAGCTTATTAAAGGAGACTGATTTACTGTCTGGCAAAGTTAAATATATAAATCTTTCTGAGTCTACACTAGTAGTACTTGATACCATACAGTTCTCGCAGTCATGCTGCCATTGATAAGAAAGCCCAAACAGCTGATCTACATCTACACCTTCAGCATGTAATACATCAAGCATATACATTAAAAACTCCTGACAATCTTGCTGAATATTTTGAGAGAATTGTGTTTGGCCTGAACATCTATCTAACAGATTTCGAATTTCAGACACACTTTCTATGTTTCTTCTATCAGTGGTACATTTCTCTAACACAGAATTTAACAAACTGCAAAATCTTTGATCAGAATTGACCACAATCTCTTCTTTTACATTTTTTAGAGAAAACAAAACATTAATTACTACATTAGCATAGCAGTTGACACCAGAACTGTTTTCAAACTGAAAACCAACAACATCTTCAACAGAATCCTCTTTGTTTCTGCTTGTAATTTTAGGTTCATTCACTTTTTGTCTTTTTGCTACAACCTCCCCAGTATTGTTCTCATTTCTTCGTTTCCGGCCTACCAGACGTTTCTCAAACAAAGGAAACTGAGGCAAATGTGGTGCATACTCTCTTCTTAACCTATTATATTCCTTAACACAATCTAGATCTGCACAAATGTTTGTGACATCACACTCAATCAAGTACAATCCCGATAAAGTTCTAACTCGTGACAATGCCACATATGCCATACCCTCCTTGAACACAGAACTGCCAATATTCACCAATGCACTGTCTACACTTAAACCTTGCGATTTATGGATTGTCACCGCATATGCCAAGCAAACAGGGAACTGCTTACGGCGAACATATAAGTCTTTTACAAGCAAAAATCTAGCAGAACAACGAGCAATTAGCTGTACTTCCTCAATGCCATCAAATTTAATTTTTTAAAATTCAATTCCATCTCTATTTCTGTATTTCACAAAATCAACAACATTACCCATTGATCCATTTACCAGACCTCTTTCAACATGTAAATTCCTTCTTAAAATTATACGGCAGTTCAAGCACACATTCAGAGTCTTTTCAAAACCTGCAGTTTTAGATATACTCTTCTCTAATGAATCCAATTTTGTTTTCAGATTCTCAGACAAAATAATTGTTGATCCCATATGCTCTACTCTGTCAATAGCTTCCAGTTTCACAATCTCTTGCTTTTCTAAATGCAACATTTTGTTGTTGAATTTGGCACATTCTGCAAGAGTTGGCATCAAACATATTCCAGATTTCTTCTCAGTAATTTTCTGAAAAATATTCTCAGGCACAACATCTTGTTCTGGATATAAATTTGACAGTAATCGTGCATGTAAAGCTTCTTTCCCATGCTCGGTCACTTTTCCAATTCTAACATCTTGTAGAATAGTCTTGTAAACTTCATCCTTCGCCTGACGCATATTTTCATGCAGTTCAGCATAATTGAAGTTTAACCATATATTGACGTTGCCAATGCTGCCTAGGCACTTCCTGGTATCTTCATGCGTGAGCATTTTGAACACAGGTTGCCCTTTCACTGGTGTCAGCCGCAAAAGATCTCCGAAAACAATGATGTGTTTGCCACCAAATAACACATCATACTCTGTTTTGAGAACTTCTTGCATCCTCAAATGCACAAAGGCAAGCATGACATTGGAAACCATGCTTACTTCGTCAATGATAAGAAGTTTCATTTTCCTCAAGATTCTTGAAACTTCAAAACAAGCATCTCCAGATAGCTTGTGATATTCTAATTTGTTGTCATGCTCCACTGGCAGCATCAGTAAACGATGTAAAGTAATCCCTTTAATATTATGTGCTGCCAGTCCAGTTGGAGCAGTGACAACACAAGACAGCGATGACTCTGTCCTTTCCTGCAAATAGCATGAAATTGCTTTAATGAGGAAACTTTTTCCAGTTCCCGCTTCTCCACTCACGTACAGTCGGACAGGCTTCAACGACGTACATGAGCACTCTTTCTTATCATGACTTAATCCATGATCAATTTGCATGGTAACTTCGTCATATATTTTCCTCTGCTCAACGTTGAGTTGCCTTTCCAACTCTTCTAAGTTAACCGCATCCTCTTGAGCATGTGCCATGGCTCTTTCCACTTCATTCATAGCAGTGGCAGCTTCATTTTCTATAAGAGATCCTCCTAGTGGATCCTGACTCAATGAAGCAGAACTCTGACTGTCCTGAGAACTGTCTCTGGCAATCTCGGCTGCAATCGTTGCTTCCTGCTCAATTTCCGCATTCAACATTTCTACATATTTGGGAAAAGCAGGACATTCTATGGTCTCCTTGGCGGCATTGAAAGAGTCTTCGTAACAGAGGAAATCTCCAAGCAGTTCCTCTTCTGCACGCCAAGGCTTGAAAAGTTGCAAAAGTGCTAAATAGAAAAACTCCTTTTTTTCAGGAGATTCGCCACTCAATTTTCGATGGTTTATCAAGTGGCATTTTCTTTGCTTGACCAGACATCCCTCACTTCCTATTACAGCATACACTCCTTTCTTAGTATCTTCTTTGATGTTCCTCTTGAATATGTAATTTTGCAGAACCTCATACAGACAAACATTCTCTAGGTGACTGCTTCGATTTGGATAATATGTATCTAACATGTTTGTCTTCAAAATGTCGGTACTGTTTGGCTCCTTTTCCGCCAAATACTCAATTTCCCGCACAGGTTTGAGAACTCGATTACGCGTTGCAGCAAGACCAAGACTCGCCCAAACGATACTCCTGGACTTGGCATAGAGACTTGCTGAAGACAACCGGTCAGAACATTCGTACGCTCCGATTTCTCGATGCGACAACATCTTCAGACTGAAACTGTACAACTTCTTGCTGAGGCTCTTTTCATGGGAAATGTCCTCCCACATATCCTTCAATTCTGTCTTCTCTTTTTTGGTGATGTAAGACGTCACATACCGAGCCACAGCCATACAGTTATCAGCCACAAACTGTATATCCATGTTAGCATTCCACATGGACAAAATCACCGGGTTGTAGTCGTTGATGTACTTGGACTCTTCGTTCCTCTTCAAATTGTATGTGTTTTTAGGTGATTTCTTCATCACATTATGTCGCAGCGAAGACATCAAACTGTTTACTCTTCCTTTAGAAATCACCGGTCGTGGAAAGCCGAAACGACATTTGGTGTAGAACTTGTCTTTGTTTCGGAATTTACGACGGCAGTACTTTCCACATCGATGGCTTTGGAAACGCAGAACTTTTTCTCTTAGGCTTTTCTTCTCCTTTGCGTTTGGAACAGCACACGTAGAATACTGTTGGATGAAACTCATCACTGAGTCTTCTGGATCCGTTCCAAATTTAGGTGCATCCTTGATCCACAGCAACATATGTATATGAGGAGCACCTCTTGCTTGGTACTCCTTTCTCCAGAAGAAATCCAACACCTCTCCAAGAGGTGGATTCTTCTTATTCATGATGAAAGACATCATAGCTTCAAATCTATGATTGAAGTACCTACATACATTGACTGGATCCAAAGAGCACAGTTCTCCGGGTGTCTTGAATTCGATGTTATCTACGTTAGCATTTGCCTCTCGTAGAAATTGAAGTAAGTCTTCCCAGCCATACTCGGCACAACTCAGAGTGAGGAACCATGTGGGAGTACCTAAGTTCCTCAGCATACATTTTAAATCACCATGACGACAGAACCAGTACTCATTAGTACCACGCTGACACGCCATGAGATTAATCAGGTGAGAATCCAAAATACTATCTTGGACATTCACTTTATCCATAAAATCACTTGCCGAGATGTTTTGCATGTGTATACCACTTTTCAAGATGTGGTTCACTGCATATGATAGTCCAGACAGATCGCTTTCAAACAGGAGATGAAACAAATAAGGAATGCATTGTCGAAACCTAGCATCTCCTGCATACAATCGCAAAGTCCGGTATTCAGAAGCAGGAATTTGATGAGGTCGCTCATCATATCTTCCTCCCTGACCTGTTGGAAAAAGCTGTGGGAAACACCGAGCTTCCAAACTTTCCTCCCAAACACTAATGGGACTCCCTTTGGCTTGTTTCATTTGAAACAACTCAATAGCATTCCCCACGACTTCCTTGGAATGCAAAGGATGAACACTATAATGTTCATATATTTCCTCACTAGTAGAGGGTTCTACTTTCTCAATTTGACCAGCACACAAATCGCTATCCTCTTCCTCACTTACTTCCTCTTCTGCAACATATACATTCTTATAGTATTTATTATTTTTTTTCAAATACAATGTTGCCTTTTTAACTTTCCTAACATCTACTAAATCTTGCCATATTTTCTTATTCTTTGTCGGAACCCCATTAACTAAGATAACCAGAGGTTCCTCTTCCACTTTTTCTACTCCAATTGTGTTAATGTTTTTCTTCAAATCTAGAGGCAAATAAACAACTCTTCCCTTTAATCCTCTCTGTAAATCTGATGGAGGCAATTTCCCTGTCTTTGGCTCCATTCTTACAATAGCCTGAAAGGGATGGATACTTTGAATCAAAATAGATTCATAAGTATTTAAGTCCTTCAATTCAGAAGGAATCTCAACCAATTCCAGATTATTATGAACTGCTCTAGCAGGCATCTGGTTTTGTTTTAATTTGTTACAACAATAAGTACACACACGTTGATCCAATCCCAAATCAAAACAATTTTCTACCATCAAGTATGTTGCAAAATCCTTCCATTCACTATTATTTTCCCTTTCACTTTTTGCATATAAATCCACTAACTTAGTCTGATTCTTATAATAAGTGCGTCTACAACACACACAAGTGAAATTAGGCCTCTCACTTGATTTCACGTCAAACGTCGCAATTTCCCTCTGGAAATTATCTGTACTGGAAACATGTACACTATCTTCCAAATGACCCTCTACTTCTTGCTCAATTTCAACATTCTCCTCTTTACTTCCAAAGTAACAAAACTCAATTTCTTCACATATATTCTTCACATCTATTTCAGAACCATGCAAAAGAGCAGCGCATAATTGTTTCAGCATAATTGCTGGACTCTTAGCATAATACAACATTCTAACTAATTTCCTCACTTTGTTATGATGCACTGCTAGCATCCTGAAATGATGAAAAACACTCTGGCATACTCTCCTGGAAAGACAAGCCAGTGAATGACCATGCAAACCTGTCACTTCTCTTACTCTGCAAGGATCTAATTCTTGCAACAACCTCATTTTCTGCTTCAAACTTTTTTTGTTAAATGACCGTACAAAATCACAAAGCAAATTGATGGAATCCTGTCGCACACTGCAAATACTACTACACTTCCAGGTGTACACAGGACCCTTAGCACGTCTTCCTAAAACCTCATTACCTAACAACTCTTCTGCCTCTGTTGTCACAAGTTTTTCTTTTTCAACTGGACAACCATCTTTCACTTCATAAGCACGACCACTGGTGTCAACTGCATGCACCAAATCATTATCCTGGAAATAACTCTCTTCATTAAAAAATGCCTCACAGCTTGAACTATGCATCCATTCTCCAGAAAAAACTTCACAAAAATTACTACGATTAACTATTCTCTTCCATCTACTATTTCTTTTGAAATCAAAAATTGCCTTGTTTAGCTTCCTAATTCTATTGATTATCAAAATAAATAACTTACGTTTAATTTCAAATGCCTGACCAATAACTTTCTCAACTTTTTTTTTTCTCTTATAAAAAACTAGTTTCTGTTGACCTTTCTTAATATTTTTTAACAAATTGCCAATTATCCTGTTGCGGAACATTCGTTTACGAATCTCCCTAAACTGTTGTTTCCTTCTACTATCATGCACAGATTTATCTCTTGCTCTAGCAGTAACATTTTTCATTGTCCTTTTCTTTCCATTTGATTTACTTCTCGTGTTATGGACTGAAACATTTTCTGTAGTAATATTTTTTTTATTACAAATATTTCTTATGAAATATTTAGAGCTCTTACCCGGTGCTTTCTTCGTGGCTTGAGAAATCTTTTTGTTAGAGGACTGCTGCGTTTTTTTTTTCTCCTGCTGTCTTTGACGTTTTGCAGCCTTTATCTGTCTTTGTATTGTAGGCATATTGAAATCTTGAAATGATCTGCAGTTGAATCTGAGGAAAAATATAATAAAAAATGTTAATAAACATTATTATCAAACAGTAAATCAGTAATAGTGATCAAAAACATAACACACTACTTGACATTTTAATTTGAAGATTTTTTAGTCATTGGCGATTCTTTACCATTCCTAATTTGCGATGAGCAAATTGCTAATTGCAAGTTACCCATTCATTTCCATGGCCTAGGAGGCTAATATGAATGAAGGTTTAATTTGCGATTAGCAATTTGCTCATCACAAAGTAGGAATTTTTCCAAGGGTGCAGGGGTGTCTCAAGAACACCTGCTGCACCCCTGAAAAACAAATTTGGGGGCATATGGCACACATACATGCCCTAAGGGCATGTGTTGGCGTCATATGGCACCTTTTGTTTTTTTGAAAAAAAGCTTTTTGAAAAGAATTCACAAATTACCACTAATTTACCACAATAGTTTCCAAATCCTTAATGTCATTTTTTACATAGTTTTTGTTTGATACATTGCATTTAAGTAGTCACAAAATTTACAAATGCTTCAGTGCAATCGCAAAATAAGGAATAGCAAATTTTGCTACTCCTTATTTTGCATCAAAGTTGTTTGATACATACCATTTGTCTAATTAACATTCGCAAAGGCCGAAATTCATAGAAGTTTGATCTTTGCAAATGCTAATTAGCTTGATACATATGGCCCCAAGTGAGGCCTGTCTTGCGACATGGTGCATCTTTTGCATCACTGCTGCTTGGGTTTTATGTGGTACGTTTTTTTTTTACACCATGACATATCTGCCTAAATGCATCAATTTTTAATGTTGTCACCTCATAGCAAATATTTTGCACCACCGCTGCATCATAAAAGTGACGCACAGTGGCACAAAAAAGGCATACACCTATCATAAATCTATCCCTAGCATTTTAAATGATTAATCCAGGATGACAATAAAGTGTGTCCTATCCAGAGGTTTGTTTAAGGTGAGGCCTACTCAGGATTGCAGATTAAAGTTACGCTTGATGAAGAATACAGAGGAGATAATACATATAAAGGACTACCAATGAAGTAAGTAATGTGCACTTTATTGCGCCAGTCATCATAAATGTATCCCTAAGCTTCTTATCTTGTTACAGATGAACCACCATATGTACCATCAAACTATTTTGCATTTCCTAAATAGCAAATTTTAAGGAATAAATAGAAATTCTTTAATATTCCTAATTTGCAATGAGCAAATTGCTAATTGCAAATTACCCATTCATTTCCATGGGCTAGGAGGCTCATAGGAATTAAGGTTGCAATTTGTGATTAGCAATTAGCTCATCACAAAATAGGATTTTTTTCAAGCGTGCAGGGGTATCTCAAGAACACCCTGCTGCACCCCTGAAAAAGAAATTTGGGAGCATATGGCACACCTACATGCCCTAATGGCATGTATGGGCGTCATATGGGACCTTTTTTTTTGTTGAAAAAAATGCTTTTTGAAAAGAATTCGCAAATTACCACAAACTAGAAGTTGGTGGTAGTTTTCAAATCCTTAATATCATTTTTTACATATTTTTTGATACATTGCATTTAAGGAATCGCAAATTTTGAATTATTGACATTTTAAGTCATTTCCACATGTGCAGTGTTTTCAAAATATAATTAGAAAATCGTTTTTGGGGAAAAGTAATGGTTTGCAAATTTATGACAAGGACATAATGGTGTATGCTTCTCTATAAGGCATTTCAGTGTCTCTAATGTCATTTTTCCCATATTACATTATAAGACCTTTCCCCATGAAGCACATTCCTTGTAAATATGCTCCCACCTGTGCATTGCAAATTTAGATTTTGACTGTTTCAGTCACATAGCCATGTTGAAAGTGACCCAAAAAAATTGCAAACGTTTTAAAATAACACATTCATGTGTCTTAAGGACATTTTAAGTCATTTCCCCATGGACAATGTTTTCTAAGTGGCACAAAAGAGGTATACACCTATCATAAATCTGTCCCTAGCATTTTAAATGATTAATACAGGATAACAATAAGATGTAGCCTATCCAGAGGTTTGTTTAAAGTGAGGCCTACTCAGGATTCCAGATTAAATTTACGCTTGATGAAGAATACAGAGGAGATAATATATGTAAAGCTCTACCAATGAAGTAAGTGATGTCTACTTCATTGCGCCAGTCACCATAAATGAATCCATAAGCTTCTTATCTTGTTAGAGATCAACCGCCATATGTATCATCAAACTATTTTGCATTTCCTAAATAGTGAATTTTAAGGAATAAATAGCAATTCTTTACCATTCCTAATTTGCAATGAGCAAATTGCTAATTGCTATTTTACCCATTCATTTCCATGGGCTAGGAGGCTCATATAAATGAAGGTGCAATTTGCGATTAACAATTTGCTCATCACAAATTAGGAATTTATTCCAAAGGTGCAGGGGTGTCTCAAGAACACCCTGCTGCAACCCTAAAAAAGAAATTTGGGAGCATATGGCGCACATAAATTTTAACAACATTCATTTACCTCAACAACGATTTTCAAATCATAACTTCAAAACACTACACATGGGAAAATTACTTAAATTGTCCTTAAGACACATAAAAGCGTTTTTTGATTGGCTTTCCTGCATGGTAGGGTCACTTTTAACATGGCTATGTAACACAAACATTCAAAATCAAAATTTTCCATGCACAGGTGGGAGCATATTTACAAGCAATTTGCGCCACAGAGAAAGGTCTTACATTAAAATGGGAAAAATAACATCAGGGACAGTCAATTGCCTTATAAAGAACCATACACCATTATGTCCTTGTCGTGAATTTAAAAACAATTCCTTTTTCTCAAAAACGATTTTCAAATCATAATTTCAAAACACTGCACATGAGAAAATGACTTAAAATGTCATTGAAACACATGAAAGCGTTTTTTGATTGGCTTTCCTGCATGGTTGGGTCACTTTTAACATGGCTATGTAACACAAACATTCAAAATCTAAATTTTCCATGCACAGGTGGGAGCATATTTACAAGCAATTTGCGCCACAGAGAAAGGTCTTACACTAAAATGAGAAAAATAACATCAGGGACAGTCAATTGCCTTATAAAGAACCATACACCATTATGTCCTTGTCATGAATTTAAAAACAATTCCTTTTCCACAAAAACGATTTTCAAATCATAATTTCTAAACACTGCACATGGGAAAATGACTTAAAATGTCATTAAAACACATGAAATCATTTTTTGATTGGCTTTCCAGCATGGTTGGGTCACATTTAACATGGCTATGTAACACAAACATTCAAAATCAAAATTTTCCATGCACATGTGAGAGCATATTTACAAGCAATTTGCGCCACATAAATCATAATTTTCTCCTTAAAGCACACTATTCTCTATCTAAAGTAAAGAAATATTTTCTCACCTTAGCAAATACTTTGAGTTTGAAAACAGTCTAAGAAACACACCAATTTGTCTTCAGCAGAGCAAAAGGTATGCACTCCAGAGTCTGCAGCTATCAAAAGCACAGAAATGCTGTAATTCTTCACACATATTTCTCATGTCACCCAATCAAAACTCTTCCCTCACTTTTTTTCAAATGAAAACCCTTCCCCCTCTGCCCTTTCTGCCTATTTTCCATAGCAACCACCTCTTGGAGAAACTCTGGTGTTTGCAAGTTCACACAACAATGTTGCAATTGAACTCTGAACTCTCAGTGCACCTGCATATCCAGTGCTTTCTTTCATTTAATGATTTTTTATTGACCACTCAAAATACATCTTTCAAACAACACATCTGTACACCCTAACTTTCTGTTTTCATCAATCAAAATCCACCAATCACTGTTACTGCTTCATGAACACAGAAACTCCACAGTTTTTTTTTCATTTTACACTCTCATTTTTTCAACTGCCATTTCATTGCCACACTTCATCTGACTGCAGGAGAACCTTCTCTCACCATGTTTTCTGTCTGGATTGTTGGTCATAGTTATATTCACTGGGCTCAAAGGTACGTTGAAAGCAGGAATTTACCTAACCTCAATTTACAAGATGTGGAAATTAAGTGGTTTGGCCACAGAGGATTAAAATGTCACCAATTGATACCATTGGTGAAAACCTTTATGCATTTGCCCAAACCTGACCTGTTAATTGTGCACTGTGGAGGTAATGATTTGGGCACTTTGACTGGGGTAGGTCTGGAAATGCTTTTAAAGGACACCTTTGAGCAATTGATGGCACTTTTTCCTCAGACTGCCTTGGTATATTCAAATATATGCCAAAGACAGAAATGGAGGTGGTCAAACCAATTTTGTCCACAAATTGAGAAGTCGAGGAAGCATGTAAACAAATCTGTTTCAGCTTACATGAGAGACCATGGAATGGGCTCCCTGTACAACAATAACTTGCGATACTACATGCAAGATATCTACAGAGGAGATGGAGTTCACTTCTCAGATGAGGGCAACAGAATTTTCACTCTGAATTTAAGAATGTGCATTGGTACCTACTTATAAGTACCTAAATGTACCATAAATCCAAAAGCTCTTCTCAGAGCTACCCTACATCTAATCACTCACAATTATTATTTTACTCTAACATTTTTCACTAATTTTCAACAAAGTACACTCCCTGGGGCGCTACCCGGTACGCGTACCGGGAGCTAACCTCGCGAAATTTTTTAAAAAAATGTTTTTTTTTCGCACATATAAACCTCCTCAGCCACCCTCAGAAAACCTAGGGGGTCAAGATAACTCTACCGTGCCCCCTTCTACCCATTCCGAACATTAATTGCCCTCCATCTTGTATCTTAATTCGACCGAAACACAAAATGGTGGACTCCCGGAACGCTTAAGGTCCGCGAACCGAGGCGCTCAACGGTTCGCGTACCTGGTCACTCCCTGGGAAGATAAAGGAAAAAAATAATATTAAAAAAATCCAACAATTAATTAACATACAGCATTTGAAAATACTATCATTCATTTTTCATTGTAGTACGCTCCCCAGAACGCTTTCCGGTTCGCGTACCGGGCGCTAACCACGAAAAAAAAACAAAAAAAAAATTTATTTTTTTTTGCCCCGCGGGGCCCCTTTAAAACCTCCACATTAAACCTAGGGGGTCAGCGAGGATCTACTATGCCCCCTTATAGTTATTTCCCCCTTTGTTTTGGCCCCCTCTTGTCTCTCGATCCTACCGAGAGACAAGATGGCGGCCGCTCCGGACTGTTTAGAATGTTGACAGACACCGGAGAGCCAATCAGCTTCGCTACGCGAAGTTCCGTTACGCGAAAAGTACGCGAACCGGGGCGCTGCCTGGTCCGCGCTTACAGATATATATCTTTTTTTGAACGTTAATTTCTCAAAATCCACTGCAGCACATATATTGAGACCTACAAAAGGCACATCGGGCTACTAGTCCCTACAATTTTGCCAAGTTTCGTGCAAATCCATTCAGCCGTTCGGGCTAAAAGTAAGGCTAACCGCCCTATGGAAAACTCAATGTTAAAAACACGTTTTGGGACCCCCCTTTTTTCTCGGCCCCCCCTTGACAAACCCCCCCCAAATTTTCAGGGGCTCCTCATAAACAAAATGTTCCATTTTCCAGAAAATTTCAGCCAATTCCGTCCACAAACGCCAAAGTTATTAGACATAGAATTTTCCAAAATCCCATAGGGAAAAAATCCTAACTATATATACCTACTGGCGACCGCCAGTAGGTAATATATATATATATATATATATATATATATATATATATATATATATATATATATATATATATATATATATATATATCTCCAAAACTATCTGCTCCCGCAACTTCCAACCCCACACAGTGGCGGCGAAGAAGGAGGCTCAGACCCCACAGGATATAATGTACATAAACGCACAGGTGAAAACGAGTCTTGGAGCTGAATGAGACGTGGTTTTGCTCACGCCAGTCACTAGAGGAGGTCGTCGGATACTGGGACGTCTTTATCACGATGGTCGTTCCTGGTCCTTCTTGATGCATATTTTTTCAAAATAACATACAAATCGGCACCTAGGATCTGTCAATTACATAGATATACCGACACTGACCTCTGCATCACACTCTGGAGATCTTATCTTGGGACACATACATATCCTAGTCTGCACCTGAAGAGTTTAATTTTCTGACCGGGTTTCTTCATTCCTTTTGATTTTTGTATACTACTGCAATATTATTGGACCCATCCATTTTAACCTCACCCAGCTCCAGTATTACTCTCAAAAAGCAACGGATATAACAAATAGGACAGTTCAGAATGATCCCGTAAAGATAGAACAGAATGCCCTGAAGAAGTCCCTAGTGGACGAAACGCGTCGGCTGTGCAATCTTCTGTCTTTCACCTTAGTTGGAATAAAAAAGAACCAAAACAAAGAAAATTAATAATTTTGTTTTTGTGATTATTGGACTTATAAGTATCTTAAACTGTCTTGAATTGTGTTGTGCACCTGTGCGTTTATGTACATTGTATAAGTTCTTTTATGAACTGGCATTGAGATGGTGGGTGCCAATCAGTGTGGACACAAATCCCCAACCAAGTATAAGGGGTAACTCATACTGAGGAGTCATTTGGGTTAGGTGCTAAGAATAAGAAGGCTCCACTGTCCTTTTTGTTTCAGACCCCACAGGACTTCAGGCAAGATGTTTTTTATTCAACCTCACACACAACGCGTTTCGAGCAAAAAATCCTTTGTTCACGTATGTATATATATATATATATATATATATATATTTATATATATACAGTAACTCATCCTGCACACAAGGTGTTGGTGAGGCTATCTCTAATCCATCCTGTCTGTTTCTAAAGAGTATAACGATCCATGGATACATTTTAATTATAATAACTAACCTTTGTTTTATGTGCAATATTTTGAAATATTAATCAAGAACCTATGAAAGAGACGCCCTGATTCTTGAAAAGCAAAATTGATGAAATGATATGCAGAGATCAGATAAACTATAGATGTATATTTTAAATGCTGAAGAAAGGAGAAGACCCTGTTCTAGCACCGAAAACCCATCATAGATTATTTGAGACACTCGCTTAACAACCCAGGGTCAAAGGTATGTGAGATTAAGAGGTCCCCAGGATTGATGTATAGAAGACGAGCTTTAACGAACCTGTCTCAGAAACATTGCTAATATGATTTACAAGATTCAAAGACAAATTGTGTTAGCACTGTCTGGAAAAAGAAATTACCCTTTAAACTGATGTTATAACCTCATATTAAGCTGTATTTCTATAATAAGCTGGAAATATAGGGCTTCATTTACGAGATTTTGGAGCAGGGCAGCACCACAAGGAATCTTTCTGCTCTGCCCTGCATCAAAAGAAAAGGGCAGGAATGCGCCATATCTATGAGATACAGTGCATTCCTGTTATTTTCCCCTGCACTGGCACACAATGGCTGCTTGGGCTGCCATGCGTCAATGCAGGCACCCTTGCGCTATGGTGCAAGGGTGTCTGTGGTGTAGGGGGTGACTGTTTTTGTGCAGGAATAGGCACCATCCTGTACAGAAATAATAACAAGAGATGTTTTCCTCTTTCTATGTGTGCTGCAGAATGCAGCACGAATAGAAGGAGGAAAAACCAAGAAGAAAGTAGGATATTTCTCCTTGTTGCGCCTCCCTAACACCACCCTTGGGGTGGCATTAGAATCTGGCTCATTCACAGGTTTATGATTCCTCGTAAATCTGGGGATGCTTCAGATTCCATGGATGTTGCATGGAAACACCCACGGGCACACCCATGGAACAACCCTTTCACGCAGTGTTCTGCATGAAAAAGGCACAAATTTACAAGGCTGTGAAAAGCCACTTAAAATTGCTTTGCGTGACCTTGTCAATATTTTGCAATGTGCCAATGGAGTGTAAAATAAGTTACACTCCGGTGGCGCAAAAGTGCTGCTAGGGGACTCATAAATGAGGCCCATAAGATTGAAAGACTTTGGTAAGACATCAGAAGCAACCAAAGGTCTCGAGGTTTTGGCGTAGGGCAGCTCCACAAGGAATCTTGCTGTGCTGCGCTGCAGCAAAAGAAAAGGACAGCAATGTGCCATATCTATGAGATATGGCCCATTCCTGTCCTTTTCCCCTGCGGTGGAGCACAATGGGCTGCCATGCGCCAATGCAGGCACCCTTGTTCCATGGTGCATTGTTGGGGGGATTGATTTATTTCCTTCCTGCACAAAAACAATCATAAGAGATGTTTTCCTTTTTCTATGTGTGCTGCAGAATACAGCACAAATAGAAGTAGGAAAAACGAAGGTGAATTAAGGATATTTCTCCTCGATGCATCTCCCTAACACCACCCCTGGGGTGGGGTTAGGATGTGATGCGTTCCCAGGTTTATGATTCTTCGTAAATATGTGAATGCTTCAGATTCTATGGCAACACCACCTTCAGGCAGTGTGCTGCATGAAAGGGGCACATATTTACAAGGCCATAAAAAGCCACATAAAGTGGCTTTGTTTGGCCTTGCATATATGCTGTGGCACATTGTGCCACCGAAGCATCATAAAAGTGACACTCTGGCAGCACAAAAGTGCCTCAAGGGACCTCATAAATGAGGACACGAATGGGTTGCAATGATAACAGATCAGAAGGTGGGGTTAAGGGAAGACTAATTGTTATGTGTATTTTTAAAGTGGCCTACCACCTGCAAGGGTATCCTGGCAGATAATACTTCATTATGGATTCTCTGTTATATATTATTGAAACATTATATTGGACACCAAAGAAACCACATGCGGTTATACCAAGAACTTCAGCAAAGCGCTGAAAGAGATGATGAGGTAGAACTATTTTTGCAGGTGGTATTGGCTTCCTTTGAAGTGCCCTGCCTTGGAACCAAATGTGTGACTTTACAGATAGGGTCATTTTGGTTAAATCTAGAAGAAAGCTTAAGTGACCATCATTGATCTGTCCTCTGAGTAGAGGACACAAACTCAGTCCATAGAGCAGTCTGTAAGCCCATAAAATGAACAAGGAAGGTATGTACAGGGAATTTTTGACATCTTGACACAGGTGCATTGTACGGAAAAGTCAGCATATTCCATTACACTAGTATGACATTATTT
Source organism: Lissotriton helveticus (assembly GCF_964261635.1). NCBI lineage: Eukaryota > Metazoa > Chordata > Amphibia > Caudata > Salamandridae > Lissotriton > Lissotriton helveticus. The sequence goes on along the minus strand of NC_136069.1, from coordinate 1,373,029,498 downwards.
TAAAACAATATAGACCAAAGTGGTTATAGAGGTAGGTAATGCCCCAAATTTAAATGTACTGTACCCACTTTAAACAACTGCAAACGCATTAATGGACATAAGGGCATTATTCTAACATAGTGAAACCTACATCCATTAGTAACTACTTGATTAAAAACAGGTACTCTCTTCACAGCTGCACTTTACACCATTATAGTAGCTTACTTCTACTTAGGACTAATCAACCCCTGTCAATCAGAAAATGTGCTCTTTCCCTGATGTAACCTACTCCACTTGCCAGCATTATTTAATAACACCCGGGTGCCTCTGACTTTACACCTAAGTCTCCTACAATAACTACTACCATTTATTTATTTATTCATTTGAGGAGTTTTATATAACGCAAGCATGACCTAAAGGTGTCAGAATGCTTTACAGAGTAAGCACAACAGAATAACTCAAAGAACACAGGGAGTTAATAAAAATACATAGTAATGATAAAAAAGAGTAAACGATACATTGGGATATGTAAACAAAATAGCAGCAATTACTCAGGTTACATAATTTGTAACAAAACAATATACAGTCAAATATGTGAACGCTATGGTCTAAGTTAGAGGAGGGATGGAGTGTCAGGGTGGGGAGAGTAGAGGCATAATTTTCCCTGAGGTAGTGATGCATAGGTTACTTGGGGGTGTGGGGTAGAGGTACCAGTGACCTAGTCCTCAGTGGGAGAGGAATTTGTTGGATAGAGTTTATTTTACTTCTTTCTGGAAGAGGGATATGTATGGGTTGCATCTGAACTCCATGGGTAGTTCCAAATGTTTGGGGCCACTAGAGAGAAGGAAAGGTTGCAGGTTTACTTTTTCAAGAATTTTTGTGGCTTGAGAAGTAAGGAGCTCATGCTCCTAAGGGATCTATTTCCTACAGATAGGCTCTGTTGTCTCGTTTTATCTTGATAAATCCAGTCATCCTCACTCCCTTAGGCAAGTTCTCATCCTTACTTAGCACAATTCCCATGTACAGTAACACCATCTGCAAAACTGCCAGCATGTCTACAACAGACTTAGGCTTCGTACATTATGAGGGCACCTGGCCATCACCAATAAAACCAAAATATAAGATCATGATTGGCAGCTCTATGCAAATGAAATTTATAACACCTATATACAGCACATATTCAATCTTGAATCCTTCAAAATATTTGGTTAACTTTTTATTTGAGCAGCCATTTGGCTAGGACCATATGCCATTGTTTCTGAATGCAAACTGGCAAGAATCTCCTGTCCAGAAAAATGACTAGACTAGAGACAAGATAACCTGTATGCATCTTCTAAAACTGTAGAGAGTGTGGGCAGACTGCTGTATGAAGTTGAAAATTACCCAAGGACTCTCTCACCTTCCAACATCATCCTTCAGCCCTCTCGATGCACTCCTTGTGGCCTGAGTACAGTGTCTCCAGAGGTGTGGGAAGTGATTGGTCTGAAGAACAACCAAATGCGCTGAACTGTTCACAAGTATTTGTCTAGCCAAAGCTTTCTATTTTATGGTGGCTTGATTACAACCAATAGGATTCCTGGCTACCCCTCTTCTGTGCCCAATGAGGGGTGTCCCTTATTGATTGTGGCCACTGGTTCCGGAAGAACCCACGGAGCTGTCACTACTTCCTTAATTCACCCATTTAAGCCCTGATCATAGTCCTAAATGCCAAAGACACCATACAGTTAAAAAAATGAGGCAGACATGGGTAGTGGTTTGAAATTATGCATGCTAGGACCCTTACAGGTCTGGACAAACTCTAAACAGGAATTATGTAATCTGCTGGGAGGTGTTAAGTTGTTAAAATGTACAAGATGAGATATTCGCCACCCAAGAAGGTATCATTCTGAGAGGCTTGAAAATCATCATAACTGTGAGCCTGAGACAGCAAATCATTGAACTGGCCCATGAAGGACATTGTGGCATTGTAGCTACCAAAAGAGCCCTAAGAGACAGAGTGTCGTACCCTCGCTTAGACGATCGAGTTGAGAAAGAGATGAAAATGTGCCACCTTTGTAACTGTTTATCCAACTAGGTAATGCAGCATCCATTGATAATGTCTGACCTACCTGTGCATGCCTGGTAGAGAGTTGCAGTTGACTTCTTTGGGCTTCTAGAAGATGGACATCACCTCATGGTAGTCATTGATGAATTTTCATGTTTCCCTTTGGTGAAAGACAACCCATTAAAAAGTCACTGAGTGTTTTGATTACATCTTTGTGTGTGGAGCATCCCCATTATTCTCAAATCTGACAATCGCCCACCTTTCAAAAGCAAAGAATTCTATGAGTTTCCTGTTTGACTCAATGTCAAGCATCAGAAGAGTACACCTCTCTGGCCCTAAGGCAATGGTGTTGTTGAACGGTTCATCGGCACCCTTAAGAAGGTTATTCAGCTAACATTGATAGTGGGAGTCGATCTCAACCAAGCCATATGTGTCAAGTTCTTCATGCCTATCGAACAACTCCTCACTCCAATAACTGGCGAGAGTCCTGTCACCTTGCTATTTGGAAGAACCATCAAAACCAAACTACCACAATGGACATCGAACTGATTGATGAATACCAACGAGGTTTGTGTCACAGATGATTCTTGAATGTGCAAGATGAAAACATATGCTGATCAGCGTTGATGCTCCCAGGAAACAGTCTTCAACACAGGTGCTGGTTACTGATCAAACAGAAAAGAGAGTACAAATGGCTGACCGGTTCGATCACCTTGATTACTCAATGAGGAACTATGATGGTAATGCGGTCTGTACTTTTAACTTAACAAAGGCTGAGATGGGGTGTCTTGAGATTAAGCACACTAGGACCCTTGCAGTTCTAGACAGATTCTAAACAGGAATTATGTGATCTGCTGGGAGGTGTTAAGGTGTAGTAATGTTAATATTGACACAGTATTGATGCCAATGTTAATAAGGATACATTCATGAAGCAACCATCCATCCAAAAAAGAAGAATGCAGAGGCCAAGGGGAGTGCAGGACAAGCAGCGCGTTTATTCCCTCATCACAGCAATGGCGGCGAATGCATTTCGGCAACAGTGGCCTTCCTCAGCGCCCAGCACTGCAGCATGTAATGTTTCCCAATGTTCCTTCCTGCTTAAACGTCCATCCCAGCACATAATACTCCTCCCCCTCAAGCAATTGGCCCATCCGGTGAAAGTCCGTTTGAATGTCAGACTTCAACTACCAGCATGCACTGTGTCGGCATGACTGGGTAGATGGCATGAGGGAGTGAGACAGACTGTAGGTCCCGCTGGAAACAGGTAGGTGGTAGCATGTTCCATGCCTCTGAACGAGGAAAGTCGACGGCCGTCGTCCTGGGTCCCCTTATAACCGCCACAGCCAGCACAACACGCCACAACAGCTGGGACCGGGCAGTCAATGCGGACTCATCGCCCTTTGAAGTAAAATACATCTTTTTCCCCAACGTGAAGCAATGTTCTCTGGCGGTCATCGGAGATAGCCGATCCCTCGGCTTTTTGAAGCTGCATGCAGCTGATTGCCAGTATTACTCCGAGACTCTTGATGCGGCGGGGCCATCCGTACTGTGTCTCTGGCAGGCACAGGAAAAATGAAGCAACCATCCATCCAAAAAAGAAGAATGCAGAGGCCAAGGGGAGTGCAGGACAAGCAGCGCGTTTATTCCCTCATCACAGCAATGGCGGCGAATGCATTTCGGCAACAGTGGCCTTCCTACATTCATATGTAAGAACGAAATCACATCTATTTTATCAAATTCACCTGTCATGAACTCTTCTTCAACCATGACTTGAAAATACGTGGTCAAGCAGACGCTGAGACCTAGGCCTGAGATTACTGATTGACAGGTCACATATGGGGTGGCAGGTAGCTGGCAGGCAAATGTGTGAACAGGAAACTCACGTCAATCCCTCAGATAAGTGCAGTGACACCACAATGGTCCAGAGAGATTGGCCCCAATAAGGCACATATGGCCAGAGCGGTGTGTGCTTTCCCCCAAAAAACATAAAGTCAGACACTACATAAAGTTAGGAACACACAGCCAATCAGGCTATAGCACACACAGTACACGCAGTGATCACCTGCCCCTGATACCAGACATCTGGACATGTTATCGACTGGCCCCCATTGTGACCATGCAAGGACAAGGCCCACCTAAATTTGTAATCGGGCCTTATTATAAACAAGGCCTGCATTCTTTTACCAAGAAAGAATCAATAGAAGCACTTTATGATATCCAAAGAAATATTTAAAACCTTGTTCAGATTGAATGTACTTTGAGACAGTCTTCAGACCACTTCTGTAACTGTGCTCCTGGACGAAGTGTTCAATTAATTCAACTGTTACGGTTTTTCCAAATGCCTGCTGTCTTTTGTTTTTTCAAGATAAATTCATATTCCAACGACATTTTGGTGAGCCAGCCAGGAGAAATTGGAATCTCGGACCCAACTGCAGCTGTAGGAATGAGTCCCTTCTCAGATTCACACTTGCACATCAAGGAAGGTGAGAGGACGCCGCAATTGATTGAAAGTTCTGCTGAATCAGAGGGGCGGAGGTCCATCCTGAAGCAGCGGTCAGCGAGTAAGAGATCACATCTGATCCTTAGTCCCCACATTTGGAGTATGGCAAACTAGGAAGTAGCGCAAAAAAATTACCTGAGCACCTTGCCATTGACAAGAATCTGGCATGTTCCCCATTTTCTGTGTCCAAACTGAGTAGTCACAAGGAAGCCTTGGAGGCGAATCCGCGGAGGTCACCTTTTTTCGATAATCAGCACGGTAGGAAAGGTGAATATTGGTTGTCGCTCTGACTGCTGGGTGTGAAACAGATGGTACGCTTGCACCCTGAGTGTGATACAGGGTTGACTCTACGCCGCTTGGAGTGATGGGCATGACACAGTTCATACACATGGGCCCAGGGCTCTGCATGTGATATAGGGCTGGCACCTCAATCTTATTTTTGTGTCTAAAAGGATTTTCTCAGTGCTAGCGGTTTCTTAACACTTTTGGTATCGGAAAAAAGTGAGAGGTGTATCTTGGCCCCTGGGTGTGATACAGGGTGCGATTTGGACATTACTGAAAAATATTTGTATCCGGGAGATCAGGTGTTGATTGTGTTTGGCTAAGAGGGGCCTGTCATTCTTTGAGTTATCCTTTTCTCCATGAAAAAAGAATTGTCATTTTTTTTGTCCTGCTGCTGATATTGACAGAATATCAGGCTCACCCACTCTTGTGTACCACATCGGGCTTCCCCTGGTCATAGGATAGCATGCACTGAGAGTGGGCTAAGGTATTTTTGACAAAGTCATTATTTTGTCTCTGTCAGTTTTTTCTTTATTATGAGTATTGAAGTTGATGCAATGTATATTTGATGTTGTGATGCTGGTAATTAATGCAACTGTGTTTTGTTCTGAGTCGATGATTTAATGTGGTATATGAAGGTGTTAATATTTCTCACAACCGATATTCAATGATGAATCAAAAAAAATCATTTTATGCCAAAGTAAAAAATAGTTTTTTGATGCTCAATGTCATGTTGCTTGCTTAACAATTATACTTGTGACCCTTTATAGGCATTGCTATTTGTGTTTGGGAAATATTGATGTTGATGCATCTGTAGATAGCACTGAGCTCAAAGTAAGTAGTTAGGACCAGTAAACCTTGTGTATATTTTTCCCCACAATTAGAGCAAAATAAAAACACTCCATAAACAAGAGAAACTAGGGTGCATCTGTGCTCTAAAAATTTACCCAACTCATCATGGAATCACCACTAAGACACATGAAAACCAGGTTCCCCACACAGTCTAAAAAACGCTCTGCCACAAATGGCACACACACACTAAGGCACCTCTGGCCAAAGGAGGAAACTTTTAATCCTAACGCAATCAAACATATAATACACATACGAACCAAATATTTAGGACAGAAGGACAGGAGAGAGGCACTGCTGGAGCTGTGGGCCAATTTCCAGAAGTCATAGACCAATAATCCTATCTCTCAGACATCAAGCAATATTTTCGCACCCCGCCATATGCAGGTACGGAGGTGTTCTCCCTGATGCCTGTTCTCCTTGAATCAGGACACACTAATTCGCTAGTTGAGTGAACCGAAGGGTCCCCTACCAGACAGCAAACTGTTAGGTTCAGGCAGGCATAAAGGCCTGGCCCAGTGGGCCGGCTATCCAGGTGACGCCCAGTCCACGAAGTTCGAGCCCCGTTTGTTGAGTTCAGCCCATCGAACCCCATCGGTTAGAAAAACTCCCACTCCCACAAGTTCAGCCGAGCACACTCGAGTGAAAATAAAGTTTATAGTGGTTCTGGGCAGTGGCAGAACTAGCAGGGGTGAGGAAGGGGGCCCCAGTCCTCTGAGATCCTGTAGCAAGACTGACGCCATATAAGGGTAGCCCAGCCACCACACTAGGAAAAGTGGGAATCGATGCCCAAAGCAGAAGAGGCACCCAAAAACACACACACCCTACTGTCCACCTTAGGCCAATTAGAGAAAGATCCAACAGTCATCAAACTAGTGAACAATAAACCATGCAGTTTCTAGGTAGACAGAGAGGTGATGAGGTCATGCCTCAGGGAGGAGAAAGTCCCCTTATAATAAAAATACTGCAGTTGTACAAGGGTTCTCAGGTACGATGACTGGTATCCACTTCATTGAACTACTTGAGCTAGAGGTAGGGGGAAATAGTGTGAAGAAACAGTTATAACATTTTCCCCCATCCCAAACTATTGTATTAGGGTGAGACCTGAGCCCATGAGGTTAACTAACATCAGGCGAGGATAATATCCACCAATATGACCCCCTTCGCTGTGGCAGCCCTAAAATATACAGATACTTTCTTTGAGTTATGTGAACTTGCAGTGGGCAAGTCGCGCACACCACCTCATGGGCCAGCCAGCCAGCCAAAAAGACAAGGAGCTTGACAGCCAATAGGATACGTAAGGAGAAAGAGAGTCAGGACTGCATCAATGACTCGACTGCTGGATCCCCTGGGTGAGGCAGGAAGCAGGGCTGAGGCACACAGGGGCAATGACAGTAACAATTTGGAGAATTTGTACCTCTAGGACCTCTAAACTCTGCCTCTGCCAGCCCCTTAGCACCTCCACGCACAAGGTCATGGTGCAGACGAGGCACTATGTGATGCATTCAATCTCACAAAAGGAAGAGACAAGGGAATGAGCCTTCTCTGACTCCCCTACCAAAACTGCTAACTCACTCAAGAGAGAAGGACTAGAAATGACAAAGTAGTGTCCACCTAGGAAGGTGGAGGCAAATTTCACCGTTGTGAAACCCTCCAATGGGATGACTACAAGGTTAAACAGGAGAAGCAAAATGGGGAAGGAAAATACATTGCTTTTCTTAATACTGCCCTCACACACTTTGCAGTGCCATGCTTCTTCATAGGGCCGCATCAAACGTCCTGGCGCAGACCAACACACTGGATGGAGTGCGATATTTTTATATGAAGAAGAGTGGTGAGGGAAATAAAAGAGAAAGGAAAGCAGAAGCAAAATAAAATAAAAAAATATTCCCTCAAGGAGGGACAAAAGAGTGCAGATACGAATAAGTTAAAACTATCTAAGGGGATAACCACAATATGCCTTTATTCATGTGTCCCCATGATAGGGTTACAATATAAAATATGGGATATTCAGGGGAGGTAAGAGCCCCCATATCCCTACTGCTGGAACCAACATGTTTCAGCCAGTACTACGTGCCCATTCGGGTCACAATGACCTTCGTCAGGGTATGGATCCATTATCTTTATGGTCTTCAACTCTACTAGGGTGTTTACCTCAATTACAAGGTAGATAATCTCCAATTACTCACTCTACAATAATCGTAGAGAGGAATCCTTTTTACGAGTTTACAAGTACTTCTCTGAACCCAGGACCTTTGTGGGAACATGGTCTTGTAGTCACACTTACTCCACAGAACCACCAATAGCCATTTCCGCACATCGGTCCACCGACTATGTGATGCATTCTCCATATCTGAAGGCCCCTTCCTGCTGCTGAATAAGGCACCCAAATGTGTAGCAAATGCAGAAAACACTGCAGATAGAGTAGATGAAAACCACCACACAAAAATGTCACTGCTGACCGCATGGGTAAGAAAGCTGAGTGAGATATGGGGAGGCAATCACACACATCCCCCACTCAGTGACCCACCAGGAAGGCTACCGAAAAGGAGCCTGCCCAGAGACACACAGCTAAGTTGGTCTAATGCAAATTGAAGAAAAAAAATGCCCTCAAATGGGCTAGGTTGGTCGTGAGCGTTTGAATGGCACCCGTCTTGAAGGGTACTCCACCACAAAACCCAAGAAGATTTCAACATAACTGTAACGGCAAAGGCCAGGGTTGATGGCAAAAACGAGGCCCTAGAAAATGTTTCAATTGCTCTCAGAATACGCTGCATGTCAGAAAGATGCCTGCTAAAAGCATTCCATGAACAGATGTCTATGAGCCAGGGCTAGTCTGCACCAAATCTTCATCCACCAAATCAAATCCTGGGAGACACAAATGCACCCTACACTCAGCCGCAGGGAGGTCAATCAGCCACCACACCACTGCAACAGGGATGATCAAGCAGTTGGACAAACACATGGCAAGAGTAACAACAGATATGAAACACAGCCCAACAGGGACCTGGGCCACAACCTCAGCAGGGAGGGGTAAAGGTCTGGGGAGGTAACACCTTCAAAGAAACGCAGAACCCAAATGTGCAGTAAGTTACAAACCTCAAATGTATACTGCCCATTCACCCACACCTCAAAGTCCGCTGTACCAAAAATCAAAAAGAAAGAACCATGAGAAAATATTAGGAATTCAAGTCTTTACTTGTGTTCGGGAATTCAGGGATGCCGTATGTACTTTGTTGATCAGGTATCCACACTAGAATTCGCCATTTAGGGCACCAGCAGGACCCTAGACCCCACTCTGCTGCTGATCCACCAGTGCAGGCTGGCTGGCCTCAACCCACGGGGAAGGCAGTCTGGCAAGGGGGAGGGTGCCTCACTGACAAATCCTTAAAAGCAGACACCCAGGTCCCCGTAGCCAAATAAAATTGGGATGAGTTTCAATTACCAAATAAAAAGGTTCCTATTCTCTGGCAAGCCGTCCGGGGCCAAAGTTCCTTCATGGCTTGCAGCTCCAACAGCGCACCTAAAAATCAGAAGCCTCTAAGCAATTTAAGGACCCATTTTATTTCCAAAATGAATCTATCCTCCAGTGTTGGGAGCCAGTGTTCCTTTAGGCTTAGCATAGTGAAGACCCCATAACTCGACCGCACAAGATCCGACAGGGTGCGAAGCACCACATGGTGCTGAGTCAGTCTGGGGGGGGAGGTCCACCTGAATAACTAACTGTTCCTCTTGGTCACCTCCATTAGGCAAAGTTTTTGATCTTACAAACCCTAGATTCTCAATGGAGCAATGTCTTTCCTTCCTTTTCCTCAAAATTTCCAATCATACAAAACTGTCCCTCAAAAATAACGACAGAAGCGTGCCATCAGTTTGAAGCCCCTAGCCACAGCTAGGAACTGCAGGTTCAAATACCAAAGAAGAGCCGTGGGAGTGCATGAAAGAGGTGTGTCCACAGAATCCATCACAGCTCCGAATGAGAGAAGAACGCAAAGTGTGCTCACCCCAGTATCGGGCCTAGCAATGTGCCAGCACACCAGACTTTACAGACATCATCTGGAAAAAACAGTAAGCCCAACCTCGAGCAACAGTTATAAAAGTTATGATACAATGAGGGCAGAATAAACACATATGTTGCAGAGCTCAGTATGTGGGTTGGGGAAGAAGCTACATCATGGCTATTGCCAGCACAGCCATGTTGACTCACACTCGCTCTTGGTTGGTCCTACTTTTGAAAGACTCACACAGATATGCCAAAGGACTACTATGGATAAACGCAATTTAACCGTAGAAGTGTAGGAAGCGCCCAACCGCTTCTTCATAGGGTATAATGAGTGCTATATTTTCAGGTTACCAAGCTTTTACACTAAAAAGAATTAACATATTCTTTTATAAAAACAATAGAATATTACGGAATATTTACAGCTATTGTGAGATATATATATATCTACTCACAGTCAACCTTCAAGAGTAAGCCTTGATTATTTGACTCCACAGGCAGTGATAGTTAAAACCTTTAAAAAAGCTATTTGGCAATTCAGTGGTTCTGGGAGCAACAACAATACTTTTCACACTGACTGCCCAGTAGCCATGAAATCCATTAGGCCACAATGAAATGACATGACAGCATACAATTAGGTCTACCACTTTGTCTTTCAGGCCTCAGCAATTCATCACAGCATTGATGCAAACAAAATAGTTAATGTGCACTTATACCTGATTTACGCAAATGGACAGGAATGAGAAACACATGAAAAATCTAATTTACATCTAAAAACATTGTGTATATCTATCAAAAACAAACATGATGTGATAAAAATAGCAGAGTGAGAACATACACACATTGTTCAACACATTGAGTTTGTTCAAAGTATAGAAACAAACCTTGTGATACAAAATAAACTTCAATGTTAAGGGTTAAACGTCAGAAAACTTTAGAGACATGGTATTAAATGTATTGAAGAACAAGGCATGCCATGTAGGATGCCATCTTCTCCACTGCCACTGCGACAGTGGAGAAGGTGGAAGATAACACATCTTAGCAACAAGTGAATAAATAAACCACCCACAGTGTCAGACCAGATGAAACACGTGTATATAACAACAAGAAAATTAAGACCTATTGAAACCACAACCTCATTTTTATCTGTATGTGCCTGATGAACTTTGTTGTCTTTTCTAAAATAAGCCTGGATCATCCACTAAATGAGACATTGATGACGGGGTAGAAGTTCCCAGGTTATCACCCTCTAATTACTGCTCATATGCTGCACATGCAGACGTTGAAGTGGCAGAGCCTGAATCTTGCTGGAAACAGGGAACTCGTCCTCAGACTGGGGTATTGACCCAAATAGCGTGCTGTCGGAGAGGATGACTGAAAGGAGAACACCATTCTCCAGTGACGCCAAAGATGCTGAAATGCTGCAGAGACCGAAACTCTATGAGGACCAAGCGAGAAGGGAGGAGGACACAGTAGCGTCTGTACTTCAGGGAGAGATGACCCAGCGAGGAGAGAGAAGCCAGCTGAGGAAAGCGAAGACACCACCTGTTGACATGTTGATGGTCCTAGCCAGGCACCTGGAAGTGCATGGCTCGGTATGTGAAGAGCTCCGGTGCTGGCCCGAAAGGAGGGAAGAGATACTGGGCACCGATAGGGGATTGTTCACAGCAGGGACAAATTGCTTGTTAACCCCTTCCATGCTCATGACGAGCTGGGCTCGTCATGAGGTAGCCTCCTCGCACGCTCATGACGAGCCCAGCTCATCACGTAACATGCGATTTAAAAAAACTCAGCGTACGGGCGGAATTCCGCCCGCACGCATGCGGTTAAGAGTCATCTCACTTACCTGAGAGAGGAAGGAGAACCTGTGTGAAACGTTCCACTCATACTTTTACTATACAGACAATAAGGGGGTCATTATGATGGTGGGTGGATCGCCAAAGCCTGGCCAGCAGTGGCGATCCACCTGCGATCACAACACAATTTACCCCCGCCATATTACTATGGCAGGGGGTACCGTGGCGGATGGAAAGTCCGTCCGCTGCTTTTCCACCAGTCGGAAATTGTCATGTTTGCTGGCTGGGCGGAAAAAGCCCACAATATGGTGGCGGTGCCTTGCAGGTACCGCCATCCATAATATGATGGTTGCAGTGGGTATGCCTTTCCATAGCGCAGACTCCGCCATGGAAAGGCATGCAGGAAATTACTTTGGGGCCCGTTGCAGGCCCTGGTGGGTGGGGGGCTGCACTGGAGGGGTACCTATGGTACCCCCGACATTTCCAAGCACAAGGTTTGCAGTCACCGCGCCATGCATGCCATGTTGTACATGGAAATGAACAACTTGGGATTTTAACATTACGTACGGTGCTGCAGCTGGCAGCACTGTCTGTCTTAAATGTACCAGGATGCGCCGCCAGTTTGGCGGGCGTATCCTAATAGGGAAGGTGGGACCGATGCACACATGGCGGATGGTCCCAGCTCCGCAAGGATGGCGGGCGGACGAAACTTCACCTGCCATCCTAATAGGCCCCTTCATTTTTCCCCTCAACCCATTACACCCGTGGTACCATTTATATGGTGAAGGAACCCCAATTTAGTATTCCAGAGAGACTTACTTGCTTAGTTCATTTTATGGCGAGGTCATCGATGGGAGGTCGCCTGAACCAGGTGCCAAAAGAGAAAAAGAGAAAGAAGGAGAGCTTACTTCAAAAGACCCTTACGACTTGTTTTTTTTTCAGCAATAAATCACTGTGGATGAAAACGTAAGTACCGTCTCATAGTCCTCATTGTCAGCTGTCAGACAAGTGGTGGAGAATGCGGGCATAGAACCATGTGAACAAGATGTACATCACCTTAGAGAAGGACCGAGAAAATAAGAATGGCCGTCGAACAACATACAAATAATGCTGAAATCAACCGAACTGTCTTTGCAAATGGCATTAGGTCGCATGGAGAAAATATTACAAAGATATCAGAGGGGCAAACGCAGTTGGTGGCAGGGCTTGCCCATTGTAAAGGGACAATCCACACCTGGACAACACATACCCTTACAGACATTTGTTCCAGGAGAAGACGCTAGAGCCAGAACTTGATCATTGGATCGATGGCTTTTCTATCTAGCCCCTTTACTAACTGGGGAAGCCCAAGCGGCTTATCAAGTCATCTAGAAGGATGGGACATCGAGCTATGCCGATGTCAACAAGTACATTATGGACCGGCTAGGGTTTGATGATGACACTCTTAGGCTGAAGTTCTGCAAAGAGAGAGGAGTACTAGGGGATACTCCTAAAACACTATATAATAAGATAAAGGATGCCGCAGGCAGGTAGCTTAAGACATTGGAGTCCAGTAAAGAAGAAATCATGGACAAGATATACCTCAAGCAATATCTCGAGGAATTGTCCTTTCATACTGAGAAATGGTTAAGACAGCATGCTGGCCTCACTTTGGAACATGCTGTTGAAATGGCCACCACATTTGCTTGCACCCAGTCATGAGGAGCTTTTCCTGAGTTTGAGCGCACTTGTAAACCCTTGCCTATTTCAGGACAAAAGAAAGAGAAAAAAATTATCAAGCCCCCACAGGAGTTTCATCAAAACAAGATAGTATGACCAGACTCCACCGCTTTCACAGGCCCTCAGTCTTTTGAATGCGGTGAATGGGGTCATATTGCTATGTTTTGTAGAAAGTGGAAGGAAAAAGGGGAGGAGAACCTATGGATGTCAGCTATACACCACGAACAATCCTATACACCCAAGAATTGGGCCCATTTACTATGTAAGTTAGTGTGTTAATGGACCGTGGATAACTGCTCTTCTAGATTCAGGGTACAGACAGTCTGTAGTTAAAGAGGATCTGGTATTCTTTTCCCAAATCATATCTAACATGTATGTAGGTATATAGCGTGTACATGGGGCTACCATGACATATCCCTTTGTCATTTTGACAATAACTAACGCCACAGGACAGAGCAGTGTGGTTGTGGTTGGGGTACTTCCTTCTCTCCAAGGAAAAGCCATTCAAGGAATAGACAACTCATATTTCTTAGATCTTCTAAAAAACAACCTGAGAGATGAGAAGGGCGATTCCAAGAAAGACATTAGTGAATCAGGCGTCCCCTTCCCAATGTTACCCTCCTCACTCCAGAACCCTGGTTATTAGATAAACAGTTTAGAGTCGCACAAATAAATGATAAAACCCTACAGAAAGCTGGGTAGGATGCTCAAAACAACCAGAAAAATCCTATTGCTACTTACCCTAATTAATCATACAGAGAAAGGCTGGGTTGGTAAGCAAAACAATGAACCACAGATTTTGGAGCCCTTTAAATTTAGAGAACAGGTCCTATGTACATTCTCATCTACTGGCTGCTCACTGTGGGGTTGAAAAAATGAACCGGTCTATTTTACATAATTTTTTCTGGTCTTGCATATGAGCTCAAATCAAGCAGTAATGTCAAAACTGTGAGATATACCAGAATAAATATCCTTACCCTCCCCGTAGGGTACCCTTAAATCCTATTCCTACCATGACCAAACCCTTTAACAGGACTGGAAAGGACCAAATAGGCCCACTCTCTCTCTCAACGAAAGAATTTCAGTATGGGTTAGTCATAACCGATTAGGCAACTCAATATCCCAAAGCCATACCTGTGAAAATCCCTATAACTCAAGTCATCACCCAGCATTTGATAGATAATCCTGACAGATCAGGACACACCATTTGTATCCAAGCTGATGAAATAGATCTGCAAACAGCTTGACATTAAACATTTGATGACCTCTGTTTACCATCCCCAGATGGATGGACTGGTCGAATAATATAATGGAAGTCTGAAATTGATTCTCAAAAAGATGCAATCTGGGTAAGGGAAACACTGGGAACAACTGTTACCCCTATCCATTTTTTGTTTTAAGAAGCCAAGTACAGAGTAGCTTGAGTGTTTCCCAATTTGAGCTACTCTTCGGACGGCAGCCCTGCACCCTCTGTGAGATCACCAAGGATGCATGGGAAAAGGGCGCTGTAAATGAGGCTGATGCTCTGCTGGATTATGCAAACCAACTTAAATCCCGTATAGGTATACTAAGAGGCTTAGTTCATGCAAACCTGCAGGAAAATCAACAGAAATACTTTATTGACAAGGGTAAGAAGTTGAGGGAATACGCCATAGGTGACTGGGTTCTTGTTCTTTTGCCACCTCACCTACCACAACGAGAGCAGAATGACAAGGTCCCTCTAAGATTGTCAAGACAATTGGGTGTGCTACTTACCAGCTCCACTTGTCTCCTAGTAGAATGCAGATTTATCAAATAAACCTCTTAAAAAGTGGTAGAGGCAAATCCATACATTTGTACAGACTGCAGTCAGGAACGGACCGGCCATTGGCCTGGAAGGGAGGGGACTGGTTTTGTTACAGGTGGCCAGTTTTTCAACAGTGCTGCAATAGCGGCACCTACAACAAAAGCGGCCGCGGGATTGGTGCTTCCCACTCGCACCCCCTCCCCCTGCCCCGGTCAAGCTGATTGCCAAGGCTGGTTTCAGTTCCCAGTCCGGCAGTGACTGCACTCAAACAGAATCCCAGGGAAAATACTATTAAAGACACTAATATCAACCCAGTCCTTTCCGCTGAAGAAAAAAGGAAACTTATTTGGGTCTTGAAGCCTTTTTCTTTTATTTCTCTGATTTGCCTAGAGGAACCACGCTTGTTAACCCTTAAATTCCTACACAAGAGGGTCTCATTTATAAACAACTTCCATACAGAGTACCTGTGATCTAGTGAAAAGGGCCAGGGCAAATATTTCACAATCAACAAATCTTCAAAATGGGCCCATGTACACACTCATATTTTCCCTGTCCGACTTTTCCTCTAGGTGGTCAAGTTTTATTTTCACTTTGATCTTGATTAGTCAATACCTAAATAATCTTCACAGATCAACACTCTTCCTTTATTTCCATTCAATACTTGACTACTCTGAATCTGCACATTCGTCTTCTTGCCATTTTGAGAACCAGAAGCTGCATCTTGATGTTCTGCCAATTTCACTTGTGCCCACATCATTTTCTCTTTTAACTTTTTATGTTTTGCATCAATGTCATCACTACAGTACTTTGCATACTTTAGAATGTCATTGATTGGCTTGCTTTGCCAACAAAGCATATGCTGCTGAATCATCTGACTAATTTCTGATCATAACCCATACACACATCTGTACACAAAATGTCCCATATCCTTATCACCAATGTTCTCAAATCCACTATATTGCTTAAATACCTGCAATAACCTTTCATAGTATGCATGCACTGACTCCTTAGGTTCTTGAGTTGTTCTGTCTATTTTAACTCAATCTGTTTCTTTTGGGGGAATTTTGCCCTTTCAGAAAAGTAATCACTTGATTATATGTCTTCATTACGTCCTCTGTCTTCCTGTCTCTAGGATTCTCTTCAGTTGGCTAATCAACTGTGTTTTGCATTCTTTCCACAAATCCGTGGGTACCACTATATCAAACAACCATCTAGGGTAGGAAAATATAGATAGTCAAGGCCCAGGGTTTGAGGCAGGCACACATTTGTTTGTATTCTCCGTCCAATGCCTGGCTTGAGGGATATGGGTGTGGGGGGAATAGGGAATCCTTCACTGTACACAGTTGCAACTCCAATCTGGCAATAAGATGTGTGTAAGAGTAAGACGGTGGGGATGAATTGGTCAACCAGAAGCAAACAAATATTAAAGTAAATATTAATGTTCCCTAGTAGCTATATCTTTTTAATTTGTTTGGCGTCTAAGAAAGAGAGAAAGAAGATCAGTGATAGACTAGAGGCTGAGAGAGAAAGTTCTATGGTTGTTGTTGGCCCAGGCCTAGTAGTCAGGGAAGTACAGCTCATCCTCAAATTTATGTGGTTCACCCAGAAGAGTCTCCCTCATCTTCCTCCTGTGGTACTTCAGGCATGGTGTAATACGGTATGAAGTGCTGATTAATTTTAATCATGGTTAATCTCAGTTTGGGAGTGAGAGACTGGTCCTTCTCACTGCGACAACGGCACTAGCAGCACTGAAAACACGTTTGGCAGAGACACTGGCTACAGGCAAACCAGATAGTTTTATACCAGACTATGGAGCACTGGCTGTTGGTGCCTCTTCCCATGCAAATACACCATTGGGTTTTGATCGAGGTAGACCTATGTTGCATTATCCAGATAGGTCTGGACCATTCGCTCAATGTTCATTGCTGGTGCTCCCCTTTGCTCGACCTCTTTTGGCTTCATTTCTGCACTGGACTTAAGTTCTGCCAGCAGAAACCACTCAGTTGCGGATTATGGGGTTGATGCTTCTGGTTTTGTTGTTGATGGTGTTCTTGTTGTTGGTTTTGGCTGCTGTGATCTAACAGCACTGCCATCAGGCTCTGAACTTGATGGCTGCCCGCAGGACTTGTGCCCTAAAGGACTGGGCCTCTAATTCCCTGCCAATCTTTTTCTAGCTCACTGCCTTGCTCGGCTATCCATTTTTGTATTTTCTGGCATCCCCATCTGAAAAAGGAATAAAAGTGGACAGTAATGGTTTGTACCAGGGTTCAAAAAGTGTGGCACAGATGTGATGTTTGGAGGACAAAGTGTCTCTTTCCACCCTTGCATTAGCGGACAAGTGAAGAATTAAGCTGTCCACTAAGTCATACACATCTTTTTTTCCTCTACACCTGTGTACATCGCAGACACCTCCTTTAGCTGTTCCTGTAGCATGTGCAACAACAGGATAGCTTGGCCCATAGTACTGTCCTCTTTGCTGACTTCCTGTTTGAGCACCTCAAAAGGAAAACACACAAGATGATGAACAGAATATTGCACAATGGCAAGCCATTCACCCCAAGTCCCAGATCTGGGTTTAATCCATCGTTATTTTGCTCACCAAGCCACCCCAGTTCAGACATGGCTATATGCAAATCAGTCTTGACCCTGTGCCTCATGGGAACAGTCCAGACCGAACTGCCAAGCCATGTCTTACCTGGACCGGAATCAAGCATCCTAGGACTGGTTTCTGGCTATCACCCGTCTTCATCCTGGATAGCTTGACTCCAGTGGCGTAGTGAGCACGGGACCCACGGGTGGGCATACCCTTCCCACATAGGGTGAACAGCAAAACACACAAGATGATGGACGGAATGTTGCACAATGGCAAAACATTACCCCAGTCACAGATCTGGGTTTAATCCATCATTATTTGGCTCATCAAGCCACCCCAGTTCAGACATGGCCATATGCAAATCAGTCTTGACCCTGTGCCTCATGGGAATAGTCCAGACCAAACTACCAAGCCATGTCTTACCTGGACCGGAATCAAGCATCCTAGGACCGGTTTCTGGGTATCATCCGTCTTCATCTAGGATAGCTTGACTCCAGTGGCGTAGTGATCACGGGACCCACGTGAGGGCATACCCTTCCCACATAGGGTGAACAGCAAAACACACAAGATGATGGACGGAATGTTGCAAAATGGCAAAACATTCACCCCCAGTCACAGATCTGGGTTTAATCCATCATTATTTTGCTCACCAAGCCACCCCAGTTCAGACATGGCCATGTGCAAATCAGTCTTGACCCTGTGCTTTATGGGAACAGTCCAGACCGAACTGCCAAGCCATGTCTTCCCTGGACCAGAATCAAGCATCCTAGGACCGGTTTCTGGCTATCAGCCGTCTTCAGCCAGGATAGCTTGACTCCAGTGGCGTAGTGAGCACGGGACCCACGTGTGGGTATACCCTTCCCACATAGGGTGAACAGCAAAGCACACAAGATGATGGACGGAATGTTGCACAAAAGGAAGCAGAATCTCTCTCAGGCATTTGGCTAGGCCATGCCTTTCACAGTTGCATCCTCTCTTTGCATGACATATTCATTGATAGGTCTGTACTGCTTAAACAGGGGTTTTTGCATGTAATAAGTCATGTTCCAGTGTGTTTTCAACTCCTGTATGAGTGTTTTAACTGGCATTCTATTATCACACTGAATGACCCTCAGCTGTTTCCGGGCTTTAAATGGATGGCTGATATAGGTGCAGAATCTTCTGCAAAGGGACAGTAAGTTGCTTACTTGGCCTTATTTTTTTTTAAAGTCTTGTACAATGATGTTGATGTAGTGCGCCAAAAATAGGACTCTGAAATAACCACCATCGGTCATGTCCCTAACTATATTACTGCCATTGTCTGTGGCAACAAATAGCATCTTATGCCCTCTTGGTCACAGCCATTCAAAGGCCTTGTTGTTAAAGTCTTCCAAAATGTTTGCAGCTGTATGGGATTTCACCACGTCAAACATGGCTACTGCTGCATGCTTCTGAGCAGCAGTAAAAGTCTCAGCAGTGTCAACACTTGCAGATATTTTTTCTCTGGCCCCCACAAAAGAGATTCAGTGTGCAGTGATGCACATGTGATCAGTTACTTGGCAACTGGTCCACATGTATTTTGCCAGGAGGATACTGGGAACAGCACTCTGCTGAAAATCTAGTATAAGCAATTCCAGCACATTGCGATGAAGCACTGGAACAGCATTTCTGGAAAAATAGGTCCGGCTGGGAACTTTATTGGTAACTTTCCATTTCTGGCAGATGGTTGCAACAAATTCAAGAAAACCCACCCTTTCCACAAAAGAAAAAGGGAGGAGGTCCAGCACTAACATTTAAGCCAGCTTCGCGTTGTACAAATGTGCTATTGGGTGGATGTGTTCATACTGCCCCTCCAGCCTAAACATATCAGGAATAGTAGCCTGATTATTTTTCTTTCCTCATGCCACTGATGCAGGTGACTTCTTGAGAGCAAGCGGTTATAGGCTCAATGTGCTTTTTCAGCGCAGCAGTCACTGTCCTCTGTTGCCTTGGTGTCTCGAATTGAGTCTTGTGCCATTGTAATGTTGCTGATGTGGATGATACTACTGCACTGCTAGGAAGAAGGCTGTTTGCGTAATAACGATTTCTTCCTCTTCTTCACCTTACACCATGATCTGATCAGATTCCCTTCTCAGACAGCTTTCACACAATTACCAACAACACTTGCAGTTTTTTGGTAGCCAAGGTGCGCCTCCCAATGGACTACATTGTGCTTTTTCAAATGGGTTGTTTTACCCCCCCCGGTACCATAGTTTGTACCAAGATTACCCTGACTAACACTTGCTCTGCAAAATGTGTATATGGTAATGTTCACCTCCTTCAGGCTAACCGAAAAGAAGTTCCGAATTGGGGAGCTCAACTTTCTGACATTGCTGCCAATGTCAGATGAACTTGCAATAGGTGGGCACTTTGACGTTTGACACTCTGCAGTACCTACTTCTACTGAGGTGGTTATGGATGTAGGTCACTGCCGGGACTTTGCAAATATGTCAGCTGGTGGTGGTTGGATCTGTGGTGCTACTGCCACATCCCCCCTGGGCAGTTGGAATGGGGTAATGCTGGTCTACACTGGGGCTGGGCTAGTATCCATAATGACTGGCTCATCATCATCCTCCTCTTCTACATCTGCCTCCATAACTCTAAGGGTTTCTGGAACCTTCCCTTTTCCTAGCCTTGTCTCATGGCGTGTCTCACTGTCAGACTGAGGCGGGATTCAAGTAGTATCTAGATCATCAGAAGTTGGGCTTGAAAAGAAGATGATGCACCACTAACACTCCTTTTTCTAGCTGGAGAGCTGGTAGACAATGGATCTTCTGGAGCAGATTACTCTACTTTTTCAGCATGAAGCTCAATCTATTGAATTACTTCTAGTTTGGGAGGAGCTACTATTCTCGGTTGTGGCTGTTGCTGTTGTCCACTTCTCTAATTTCCCTTCAATGATTGGGTACAACGTTGCGATAGAGATACATCAAATTCCACATTACTGATCTTCAGTGTTGTAGTGATAAGACTAGCTGCCTCTGTGACAGACATGAGCTTGGGCCTAGATTGGGGTTGGTCAATTGATTTGGGGGTGCTGCTTCCTGCTTGCACCCCAGAGGCCAGTGCGGCAGGCACAGTTTTTTGTTTTCCAAAAAGATCTGGGGAGACAAACCAGTGGTGGTGGTAGGCTCCTTCTTTTTCTCACTGGCCATTTCTTCTTGGTAGCAGCTGTCTTTGGGACCATCTTGAAGCTGCCAGTTAGCCTTGGCACTTAGTTTCACAAGTTGATGAGATGTCAGTAATGTGTGGGTCACTCACGGGTCACGCTGTACACAGGCCTTCTTTCTGGGAGTACTGTTGATGATGTTGTCTTTTGTGCACCTAAAAGAAAAGAAGCAAGAAGGACATCAGTGAAACGAGGCATTGTTGCTGTTCAATTAGTAGCTCAAATACACTCAATATCATTTAGTGTGGTCACTGGGTACTCCCTAATATAAATAATTAACAATACAGTGTATCTATTCATAAAAACAGAAAACCTTACCACCATAAACTTTCATGGTGAATAACTGTACACTCAGGAAGGATAAGAGAGAGCAAAAACAACAACAAACTACAGATGAAACTGTTTGCTTTATGTGCATCACATGACGTCACTCATGTGTGATGTGGCCGTCAGGGAGATGCAGCTAACAAAAAATGACAATGGAAGGACTAGTCCATAGACAATGAATGCTGTTGTGCACCTATAGCAGACATGGGTTGATTGATGACAGATGCAGTGGGAAATGGTATGAACAAAACATTTTTTTTTACAAAATTATACAAAAATGTAAAATTATTAATAAATGTATATTATTTTTTTAATTAATTAATTATTAATAATTTAGTGATCTATTTATTTAATTATTTATATAATTATTTAAATAAAAAATGGAAAAAATTTAAATTTAAATATTTAAACATAAGTGAAATTCTCCTCGAAGATATAATAATAAGATATTAAACTACTATCCCATTGCTCAAAAAACCATGCAGCCTATGGCAAAGGGCCACACTGGCGGGACGCAGAAAATTGCTGCCAGCAAGTGCCACATTGCCATCATCAACAACACTACGCAGGAAGGCAACACTGGGAACAAAGAGAAGACATGCAGGCCTATTGCAAAAGCACACTGGGTTCCTACACATAATGGTCGCCAGCCACATGGTCACAACAAGAAGCAGGAGGTCTAGAAAAAAGAACGCATGCTGGCATATGGGAAAAGCTCACTGGCTGGCTACACAAAATGGCCACCTGCAACATGGTCACAACAACCAACAAGAAGACATGGCCATAACAAACAAGACATGCAGGCCTATAGCAGAAGCACACTGGCTGGTTGCACAAAATGGGCGTCAGCCACATGGTCACAACAAGATGCAGGAGGAGTAGAACAAAGAATGCATGAAGGCGAATGGCAAAAGCACACTGGCTGGCTACACAAAATATCTGCCAGCCACATGGTCACAACAAAAGCAACCAGCAAGAAGGCATGGCCACAACAAAGATGACATGGAGGTCTGCGGCAAACACACAATGGCTGGATACACAAAATGTCCGTCAGCTACAAGGTCGCAGACTCACAACAAGAAGTAGGAGGCCTAGAAAACAAAGAACGCATGCAGGCTTATGGCAAAAGCTCACTGGCTGCCTACACAAAATGGCTATGAGCCACCTGGTCACATAAACAATAACCAGCAAGAAGGCATGGCCACAACAAAGAAGACATGCAGGCCTATGGCAAATGCACAATTATTGGGGTGGATACACAAAATGGCTGCCAGCCACAAGGTTATTCACAACAAGAGGCAGACTGCCCGTAAAACAAATAGCACATGCATCCCTACGGACAGTCCACTGACCATACAAAATGTCTCCTGGTAAATGGCCACATGGCATGTGGAACAAAGGCAAATGGTGGTCTATGGCAAACAAACACACACACACTGGGCAGACAAAGGAGGCACAGTAAAACAGAGAACCCAGCAATAATTTAGCAATGCCAAAAACAAAAATTAAAAGGGCTAAGAAAATGTTGCCACACATGCTTCAAAGGCATTACTCCACCCAGTACTATACACTGTTTGCAGGGAAAAAACATGAAATACCACAAAAAAACAAATGTTGTATTTCAATCCAAATCCAGACACCACAGTAATAGTTATTTCATGCACCCATGACTAGCACTGGGCCTACTAACTGGAAGGCCAATTGACAGATTTGGCCACTGTTAGATCTGGGGGTCTCTAGTTTGCAATGGCTTGCGCCATTGTCCAAATTGGGACCCTTGCTTCTTAGTCAGGATAAGGGGATTACACTCCTAGATAACCCCTGCTCACCCCCTTGGTAGCTTGGCATGAGAAGACAGGCTTATCTCAGAGGCTGTTTGTTAAGCATTTGTGAATACATACAGCAATACAGTGAAAACACTACAGATGGACACCACACAGGGTTAATAAAAATAAGTATTCTTTATATAGACTTATCACAAGACCACCAATGACAAAAATCCTTAATACTGCACTCAATAAGAATCCTCCAAGATGGTAGAAATAGTTTAAAAATAGGTTATTCACTTAAAAATAGTAATTAGCAACAAATAACCCCAACTGGAGTTAACACAACGTCAAGGTCAAAGAAATCCCAAAGTACTACGCCGCCGGCGAGGTGCGCGACGTCGGTCCCGAAGTCGAGAAAGACCCATGAAGAACAGTCCCTTGGCATAGCAAAAACAAAGACAGCTCGCGGCGTCGGAGAGTTGTGGTGTCGTTGGCGCGGTGTGGTGTTGGTTCCTTGCTTCTGGGAAGCTTGCTCAGGCAAGGGAGGCATCGGTTCTGGACCGGAGAGGAGGTGACGTCACGATGGCGTCGAAACCACTGTTCCGTACGATGTCACGATGTCAATGGATTCTTGACTACACACCTCGACGATCAGCTCTGCAATGATGTCATCCTCGAAGTCGATATGGCACAGCAGCAGATGTCGGGCCGGCGTCACAAGTCGGAGCAGCGCTCACGGCTACGGCAGGCTTACGAAGTCATCGCTGACGTTGATGTGACCCGGCGGCCAGCGTCAGGCCCACATTGCAAATCGGAGCAGCGCTCACGACTTCGTGCAGATTCCGGCATTGCTTGCTGGCGTCAAAGTTGCAGATTCGCTCTGTATCACTAGAACAGCAAGTTCCAGATGCAGGCAACAGAAGGGGGTGAAGTCTGGTATCCCTGAGACTTTGGTCATGAGGCAAGCTCAAATCAAGCCCTTGGAGTAATATTCTGCAAGATGATGAAAGTTCTTAAAAAAAAAAGTTCCTTCTCCTTTCCTTGGCAATGAAGAGACCACTGCAGGCCAACCCAGCAAACAGCACATTGGCAGAGGGGCAGTCCAAACTCCTGGAGCTTCCTTCGTTCTTCTCCTTGGCAAAAGGTCCATCTTGTTCCCAGAAGTGATCTAAAGGTCTTGGGTCTGGGTCACAATATTTTTACTACATGTCTCTTTGTTCTCTGAAGGCAGAGAGGCCTCTGCCTATTCTTAACCAGTTCTGGTCAGTCCTGGAGCACTTGCACAGCGGAACTGAATAGCAGTGGCACAGTGCCCAAAACATCTAACCAGCAAAACATATCAAAAACAGAGGAGGCAATCAGTAAAAATGGAAGGGAGACTCACGCCAACGATACCAGGTTTAACAGGCACTCAGTGAATTATATAAAATTTGCAAATGTAATGAAAAACATAAAGAAAATGTAGTACATTGTGCAACATTTCTCCTTTACAACAGTAGAAAAATGAAATGCAAAGAAATCACTAGGGCCCTATTGAAACAACAGGCCACCCAACACAATATATTTAAAAAATCCTCTAAAAATACATATAAATCGGGGTGCTTTGCTCCAATGAAACAAACAACACCAGTTGTTCAATTTACTTATAAAATCTCAAATACAAAGTCCTTAATCCAAATATGCAGCAGACACAAAGAGTGATCCTTCCAGCTCCAAATCCAAATGAAAAGTGACCAGGAGATGGAGAGAGCACTGGGAGGAGCTGATGGACAAGAACAGGTTGGAGACTCTGGTGCACTTCTTTTCAATTGGGATTTTTTTTAAAAAGCTCCTTTCACAAAAAAAACAATGTCAAATGTCAATTTGAGGAGGTTTTTAAATACAATTCATCAGTTTGGAAAGATTTGATGCGTCCTCAGATTGCAGTTGCGGTAGATCCTGCGCGTTTGGGATCACAAATGGCAGAAAACATCGGCCGGAAGTCGCTGGCTCTTCTGAATGCATGTTGATGACTGCAAAATCTTTCGGGAGCATGCGGCAGGCTAGCAAATCTCGTGGCACCCGCAAACGGCCCTGAAAATCTCGTGGGTGATTGTGAGTACCCGGCATGCTGCTCCCACAAACACAAAAGTACATTTTGAGCATGCCAATCCAAACAAAAGTCTGCTCTGTTGCGGAGCTCGGGGTTATAAGGTAACTGCGTTCTCCACGGAACATGGAGTTGCCGAATTTTGCAAAATCTGCGAACAGTGCTGAGTTTTACACCTGGGATTACACTAGACCCATGAAAACTCATTAACTACTGGGACCGTATTATATATGTAGCGCATTTTCCTGGATAGCGCTAGGCGCACCTATCAAAAGGTGTGCCCAGTACTAACCAGGAAAATGCTCTGCATCACAGTGAATGGGCTGCCCCCTCGCAGATGGGAACTTGCACAGCCTTGCAGGCTGTGCATTTATGTGCAGACGGAGCGGCTGCTTAGAAGGTGCTCCGTGGTTCACTGTGCAGGCAGCAACCCGCCTGAACTTTGAAGGGGGATTAGAGGTCCCCTTGCAGGCGAGTGCAGTGGGTGACTGCACCCCCCTGCAAGGGGATGTCAGAGAGGTCCAGGGGACCCTCTTTCCCTCCTCCAGACAGCTGGCATCAGAGAGTGCACTGACAAAGCACCACCTTTTAGGTGGCACTCCAGCCTATTCCAGCTGAAGAAAATCAAGAAAACTGCTCGTTTTTTTTCTCTGGAGGCGCTCACACAGATTGTCATCTCCCTGGTTCTGTCCAGATTGGACTTTTCCAACAGCCTGTACCTTGGGCTCCAGGTTGGTGAGTTGAAACGCCTCCAGCTGATCCAGAATCAGGCAGCCAGACTAATTCTTAACCTAACTAAGAGGCAGTCTGTTAGATTAGGCTTAAAACAACTACACTGGCTGCCTGTTGAGCAACGGGTGGCTTTTAAGACCGGGTGCACTTTATTTAAGTCCTTACATCAAACTGGCCCCCTATTCATTAGAGACCTGTTCAAAAAATACAATCCCTCCCGGAATCTCCGTTCCATGCACAAACACCTTCTGATTGTCCCTTCTTATAAAAGGAAACGTCTTGGAGGCTGCTGCTTTGACCACCTTGCAGCTACCTTCTGGAACTCTCTTCCCCTGCACCTAAAAATGTGTGACAATATTCTTAGTTTCAGACGCTCCCTTAAAACATGGCTCTTCTCTCAGGCGTTCTGAAAAGCTCCTCCATGCGTCCTCTGGCTGTTGCAATGTGTTCCTGTCTATAGCGCCATGAAGCCCCCGGGCGAACGAGCGCTCTACAAATACATTTCAATATCAATATCAATATCAACACTGTCAGTGCTTCTCTTGACAGCTTCTTTGCCTCTGCGCCCATGTCTGTAATACGGTGTCGGTGAAGAGTCAAAGAGATTATTTTATTTGCATGGAGCTACGCAAATGAGGGAATGACCTCTGATGTTAGCACTGTGTGCCAGCACTATCGGTATTACAGAAGGGGACGCACAAGCGGCTGCGGCACCTTCTGTAATACCAAATTACTCCAGGGCATGCAAAGCAGGTGCAACTACACTTTGCGCCCCCGGGGCACTCCGGTAATATGGCCCATGGTATGTAGCAGTTTATGTTTAACTCAATGCTCACATCCCCTGCAAAACTCATATTCCAACCTTAATCATGGTGCATTGTTTGACCAGTGGCGGTGCGTCCATTAGGGGCGTTCGGGCGTCGCCCCACTAGCCTGGACGAGATGACCGCCGACTGCACTGAATAAAAAGTATTTGCAGTATCACTGTCAGTATTATTTATAATTAATTTAAAACTGAGCGCACTAAGGCCCGGGAAAAGCCCGACAGGGTCGGGACTGCATAGGGAAGTGGGCCGGCGGCGTGGGGGATGGGGCTGCGTCAGAGTGACAGCCAGGCAGGCCAGTAAGCAGCGCACAGCCGCACAGGCAGAGGGGTGCGCATGTAAAAGGCCGGAGTAGTCGAGATTTTGGGCCTACGCATGCGCACATTTGAGACCTCCACCCCCCCCCACCTACCAATAGTGTCCGACATAGGCATGTACCCGGGGCCCGGGTCTCAAAATGGGCAGATATCAGTCTGCTCTTAGCCCAATCCCAGCGCAGTGGCGCTGCTAATGCCGCGCCAGGATTGGCTACTCCAGCAGGATGGTGCCGGGAGTGGGTGTTGGCTGCTCTAAGGCATTGGCGTTGGTGATTGGCCACACTGCGCGTGCTGGATTCATGCCACGAGCCGAGGCCCACGACAACAACAACAGTAAGTCAAAGTGAAAGTGAAACTTAGTGATAATGTTCATGATGAGTCATACTAGTCTCTAGTTAGTGGGACTCATGACTGTTGTTATCGGACTCGTCAACTCAACTCGACTCTTGACCAGACGTGTGTGTAGTTTATGTCACTGACTGACTGGTGTCTGCCACTGGAACGCCTGCCTGGAGGGACCTCACCGACCTAGTGTGACTGACTGACATCGAGACGAGACCACGTCCACCCCACCCACGTAAGTTAGTTACTTATGCCTCCACCAACCAATGAATTTACTACCTTTAGTTTATGATGAGAGTGAATGATGATTTTATGTGTGTGTCAATACTCTGAATCACCCGTAATGTGTGCGCTCGCTGCGCTAGAAGTGGAGGCCCGTGATTAGAACTGGCTAGTCTGATAATTGTTTTGGGAGGCATCATTGACGTTCGTAATGTTGTTTTCACGGTATTGCCAAAAAGCTTGACTATTAGCACCCAGTGCTGTAATGCAGCGCGCGCCTGCGAATCCGGACACTGTGTGATCCTGGGCGGCGCTGTATTACCGACTGACTGAAGACCTCATGAACCGGGAAGGGCCTTCCCGGTTCATCAGGTTCTCACCAGGGGTCGGTAATAACTAGGCCTAGGGGCGACTATCTCAGACCACCACATCAGATAACAACACGTATTTCTGAGCTGCAATGCAAGTCTGTGCAGTGCCTTCAGATGGATAAATGTATGTAATTTTCTATAGTTGAAAGGGAATCTTTGACAGGGGTATTAACGGCAGCAACATATGTTTCCTGAATTAGCTCATGCATTGGGGTTAGGAAGCCAATAAATAATGTCCGATCGATCATGTAACAATTCTGCATTTTTTTAACAAAGCCTTTTTAATTAGCACGGGCTTCAATGGTCCCGATGTGAAGCAAAGGGTCCCGGCACATGTGCATCGGGCGGCATCTCTTCCTAAAGCGCGCTCTCTCTGCTCTGCCTTTGATTGATTCATGGAATAACATATTCAGTGCGGTTTTTCACTTCCAGCTGCTGCCATGTTTTCAGAATGACATCAGACCTCACTCAGTAAAAATATTCACATCTTCCTCTCCAAGGAGAGAGACAACATCCTCTCACTCCTTCCGTAAACTTCCATTCTCTTGAGTGGATCTAATTCTGATGTGTTTTTTTACCGGACCATGAAGTTTCTATCGCAAGGAGACTGGTGGTCAGCCCAATTTCATGGCTGCAGACAGACTGCAAAGTGGCACCGGGTCGATTACTTCCCATCTCCTCCTAACGAGGCCCAAAGAAGAAAGTTAGTCCAAATGTCCCGTAATAGGCGCGAGAAGTCTAACTCGTCATCGTCACTTTTATTTACGATATTTGTAATCTGCTAGAAATGAAAGTGAAGGTACTCACTCCCTCCTTCACCCCCACCACCCCACTGTTTGCTGCTGATTCGTTCTGTGCACTCCCACATTAAAAGTATTGCGCCCCGGGCCGGCAGAGAAGTGAAAGCAGTGCCTCTTTTTACACATTTATTATTCTTTTTTTTTTAAAGCGCAGATACTCAGCAACTGTATTATTAGGCTACAGAAATACAAGGAGATTTCACTGTCCCAGACCCAGACCCTAGCTGCTCTGCAGGCCGCCCGACACGTCGCCGCAGGTGACCCTCATAAGAGGGCGGGCACCGTAGTGCCACAGGATGGCAGGCGCACCAGCCTTCTGGTGTCCAGCGGCCCTTGGCCGCTGCCATGACGTCAGCACGCTTCCTTGGGGGGCGGGTGGGGGGACAAGGTATTTAGGTCTCCCCCCGCCTCCGAGCAGTCTCTTTTGTTCCTTGCTGCCCTCGATGTTGGTGCCCAGGACTTAAGGTGAGTGACCTCCCCCCCCCCTTTTTTCTTGCTCGCCCCCGTCTGGGTAGTTGTGCAGGGCCCAGAGGCCTGCTGTTTGACTGCTGTCTTGGGAATTGTTGTGATTTCGTGTTTCCCCTTCATTTCTCTTTCTGTTCTCGGGGTGGAGGCTGGGCACGGGGTTGGGGGGTATTATTTATTTCTGTTTTCCACTGTCCCGGTTTTCGAATGTGGCCCCGTTTTGTCTTTTGTCGGAGGGCTGTACTGTATTTCATATTTTCCATGTATTGCGTACATAATTTTTATTAATGTGGTCTGTGCTATCTCGGCCGCTGGGTTCTCCCAATTGCGGGGAGGCTGGGCACGGGGTTGGGGGGTATTATTTATTTATGTTTTCTATTTTCCTTGGTGTTCGAATGTGGCCCCCTTTTTGTCTCTTTGTCGGAGGGCTGTACTGTATTTGACAATTTCCATGTTTTCCGTACAACTTTATGAATTATGTGGTTTGTGCATTCTCGGTCGCTGGGTTCTCCCAATTGCAGGGCGGTCTTTAAGGGTTACGCTGGGTTACTGGGCCACTTCTCCGGGAGCAACATTGGGCTACCCTTCATGTGGTGTAATTTTCTTGCATTGCGGGGAGGGTTATCTTGGGCCTAGTCTTTTTGGTGTATGTATAGGGGATATTAGCAGTTGTGAGGTTTTTGTGATCTTTATCGTTCCCCATTGCGGGGCGGGTTCCCTGGGGATTTCTAGTACTGTCTTTTGGTGGTGCGTTCCGTGCTCGTTTGCCTCGGGGCCGGAGGGCGTGGGGCCTTCCGGAGCTTCTCAGTATTTCCCTTATCCGGCCGTTGCAGTGACCACCCGGGGACCTGACTCCTTTTCTGTGTGTCCTCGTTGTCCACGCCCGGGCCCCTTAGACTGCCCGCACAGCTGCAACTCTACTTGGCCTGCGCAGTCTTCTCGCTGAGGGACTCGGCCACCCGCTCCTGCTCGCCTCTTACAGTTGCCATTTGTGGAGCCGCCATTGATGGCCGCGTGGGGTCATTCGACCTTGCGGCCATTTTGTGGGGGCTCGGCCTGCCCCGCATAGGGGGAGAGGCGCGTGGGGGGACGGTCGGTCAGTGGTCACTTTTGGAGCCGCCATTGCTGGCCAAGTGGGGTCATCGACCGTGCGGCCATTTTAGGGTCTCGGTCCACCTGGCATAGTGGGAGGGGCGGGGGGGGCGGCCATCTTTGGCACCTCTGCCTCCGGCCTTCGCAGTTGTGTAGTGGCCTGCGGGGTTAGGGAACCCTGTATGCTCCCCGGACTCAGCACTCGTGCACCCCCCCCTTGCATGTCTTTTAACCCGGCACATTTTATCGTTTCTATGTGGCTTTATTGGCTCAGTTGGCAGAGCGACCGGTCTATTAATCCAAAGGCTCTGAGTTCGACCCTCTGGTGGTGCTCTTATTGTTTCTGGGACTTTGCAAGTCTGTTCAGGCTTGCTGCATATATTTTGCTGGATTTGCAGTCTTACTTTGGAACATGCAACTACCGCGTTGCCGCGGCGATCCACATTACATTTGCCGAGGTCCTCCCTCCCGTTGTTTTTTTTTTTCTTTCAGTTAATCCTACTGTATCACCAACACTACGGCATCTGCTGCGCATCCATAAGTTCTATTGGCGCACTTGTAAATGCGGGTGTTTTCAGTATGGTGTACCTCTCACCGTGGGGAGCTTCCCAGCGTGCACTTTGTATGTAATGTTATTCCCTCCCCCGTTGCGCCAGGCTCGGTTGGCCCTTTCACGCGAGCCGCTCTGTATCCGGCTTAGGCTTTTCCCCTGCGTGACTGCTTCTCGTCTTCGCCCCTCGGGGCTGGGAGCCCTAAGTTATGTGGCAGTGGTTTCGGCCTCCCGGCCTTATGACCCATGGGGCATTTCGTGCACTGGCCCTCGCGGTCCAGGGCAGGGCCCCCCCCCTTGTTGTTTTTCTGCGAGCATAGGACCTACTATGTATCGCGGGTGTTGCACGGCGGCATCTGTTTCCAATCTGGGTCCCTCACGGGTCAGAAACGGAGCAATTTTTCTTCCCCTGCGCTGATTTAGTGGGGTCGCGTACGCGATCTTCCCCGGCTCACAGCCTGGGCCTTTAGTGAGACACTGCCTTATCTCCCTTTTTGTACCTTCCCGCCGGCATTTTAACTTTGCGGGGTTTTGTTTCGGGCCGAGAGGGGGTTTCTCTCGCCTGCTTCTGTTCCTTTCTGGTACTGGGAACAGGTCTCCTCTAGGTCTCTTAGCCTCGGAATATCGATGTTGGTGTATTGCTTTTTAGGGAATACAGGGGAAATTACAAGGGCTGATATGTTGTTCTTTTGAGGTGGCACTAACATCCATATCTTGCAGGATTGATAGTATACAGATTGAATGTATACGGCTAGCGAAGTCCGGAGGGGAAGGAGCAGAATTACAGCGACAAGGCGCCTAAAAGCGGAAGGAGCTCAACAGACGAAGGAGAACATTTTGATTGGAAAGAAACGTTGTGACACTGTTCTTTATTTTGCAGATTCAAATTAAAATCATCAACGGAAGACCAACGAAGGGGGACAGGTGGATTCTAGTGGTCCAGAGACAGGTATACTGGTAGAACCAGCCTCTTGGGGTGGACATGGAGGGAGAATTTATGCACGCAGTAGGGGAAAGAGAACATGTCGGTTTGTGGTCTTTAGGACTTGTCACCTACAAACACTCCAACTAACGTCCGCCTTTTCCCTCCATAGCCCCTTCTCACTCTCACTCTCGGAGACCTCCGTATCGCTCAAAACTTTCGTTCCGCTTGTCGCACCACTGGGATGTAAGTATGGAAGGGTGAGGGACACGCACCTGTTGATTCTCAGGTAGGCCAGGTCATTTTCCAGTTGTGTATTGTGGCTGATCCAAAATTTTTATCCCCAGATTCCGTGCAAGTGTTGTGAAGTCAGAATGGACAGCCAGAGTTCCCCTCCCCTCTTCCAAGAAATCACCCAGGTGGAGTATTCGTTGCCAGGCACCTCCCAAGACGCAGTGTGGGCTGACTTTTTTGAGCTGGCAAAACTGAAGGGCCTGGCTTGGGCACAGAACCTGATGAACACGCCAGAGCCAGAGGATTCTGGGTGCCCGGCTGAATCCCCTTCGTCCGACAACTCGAACAATACCGATGCCGCTCCATCCAGGCCCAAGCGGATCAGAAAGCCCACTGTTAGGGATTTCCCCTTGGAATCTTTGCCACTGACTCGTAGCAAGTCTGTAGCGACCCCCAAGGAGGTCCCGTCTCCGGGGACAAGTGCTACGCCACCGCCTCCTGCCCCCCCCAAGGACACTCAGGTGTCGCAAGGTAATTTTGCTACCAAAGACGATCTGACAAAAGTTTTGGACTCGTTGAACAATTTCATGGAGCGCTTTCAAAGGGGGTTACCTGGTCATAGCGCCACGACAGCTGGGGGTAGTGGCATGGTTAGCGGGAGTTCTGTTCTGGCAGCCTCCACTGTTTGGTCTTCAGTGCAAGCTGCAAAGCAGGGGGATTCAGTAATTGTTGGTTCACCATCTGTGGCTCCCACGATCTCGTTCGGGGCCCCTAGTGGGCCGCCGCCGTCGAGCTCCCCCGCCTCTCCTTCTGCGCCCACTGCTTTGGTTTCTAGCTCTCCCTCCGCTTCCTCTAGTGCTGCCTCGGGGGTGCCTCCAGCCGGCAGCCCTTTGCCTGTTCCCGTGCCTACTCCTGTCCCCGCGATCTCCAATGCTCCGCTCCTCTCGGGGCGATGCTCTCTGGCTTGGCAGGTACCCCAGGCCGCTAAAGAGGCCATCTGGAGACGGGAGTTCATCGACATTTTCACCCTTCTCATGTAAGGGCAGGAAGGCATGGATGCTAGAAAGCTTGGGTTTAAGGAAGAGGAGAAAAAGGTCAAGTACCAGCAATGGCCTGAGAAGAACATTGGTAATTGGCTAGAAGCTTTCTCTATCCTAGCGTCTGTCACTATGGAACGTTTTCCGGAGCAGGGCCCAGGCCTTGTTCAATACTCCAGGATCATCCATAATGAGGCCTTGAAATTGAATTTGAATTTGAATTTGAATTTGTAGAGCGTGAATTGCTGCCCAGAGGCGTCCAAGCGCTAGTGATAACCAGAAACCTACCGGAGAACACAGGAGGGGGACGAGGTTTAAGGGGTGAGTTAAAAAGGGAGGTTTTAAGCTGTTTGCGAAATGAGGTGAGTTTAGAGTTGGCTCTGAGGTGAAGTGGAAGGGCATTCCACGTCCTGGAGGCGTTGTGGGCGAAGGTCCTGCCGCCACACCTGGATCTTTTTATTCTAGGAGTCACTGCTAGAAAGGTCTGGCTGGAGCGGAGACTTCTATTGGGCGTGTAGTGAGTGACTAGGTTGCGAGTAATACTTGGACCAGTGTCCCAGAAGGCTTGATGGGCGATGCACATTGCCTTAAAAGAATTCTTTGGCGAACTGGTAGCCAATGAAGGCTGGCCAGTCCGGCCCTTACTGACTGTCTGCGAGGAATCTCCAGCAGTAAGCGGGCTGCGCAGTTCTGCACTGTGTAAAGCCTGCGCAGAATGTAGTCTGGGGCGCCGAGATAGAGCACATTGTTAAAATCAAGGCGTGTTTGTATAAGCCCTTGTATAGCCACCTGTTTGGCTTCCATGGGGAGGAGGGGGAAGATTTTCTTTAGCATCCTCATGATGCCAAAACAGGTAGCTGACAGTTTCGTGGCCTGTGTATTGAATGACAGGGATCTGTCCAGCCAGACTCCGAGGCTCTTAATATTGTCTTTGGGAGATGGTGGAAGACCCAGACACGGGGGCCATAGGGCATCGGGGAGGCGGAGATCCGGGGGGCCTAGGAGCATCAGCTCCGTCTTGTCCCCATTCAACTTGAGGGATGAAGAGGACATCCAAGTCTTCACCTCTTCTAGGC
This sequence comes from Lissotriton helveticus, assembly GCF_964261635.1. Classification (NCBI taxonomy): domain Eukaryota; kingdom Metazoa; phylum Chordata; class Amphibia; order Caudata; family Salamandridae; genus Lissotriton; species Lissotriton helveticus. The sequence continues at coordinate 1,372,995,594 of NC_136069.1, read as the reverse complement.
ACTCTCTGAGCCCGCCTGACGCCGGTAGGTTATCATCCTGCGTCAGTGAGACCACCAGCTGCGTGTCGTCCGCATACGAGATGATCTTAATCCCGAAAGAGCGGACGACCTCGGCCAGTGGCCTCATGTATAGGTTGAAAAGAGCGGGGCTCAGAGAGGAACCCTGGGGGACTCCACACTTCAGAGGTCTGCTGGAAGAGATGGACTCACCCTCAAAGACTCTAAAGGATCTGTCCTCTAGAAAGGACTTGAACCATGACCAGGCTTTGTCCTTAATCCCGGCACAGGACATACGGTACAGCAGAGTGTCATGGCTGACCGTATCGAACGCTGCGCTTAGGTCGAGGAGGATCACTGCCACTGATCCTCCTTGATCCAGGATTGTTCAGGCTTCCTCGGTGACCATGAGGAGAGCGGTCTCGGTCCCATGTTTCGGTCTAAAGCCCGTCTGTGTGGAGTCTAGCAAGTGAAAACTTTCCAAAAAGTTTACTAAGTGATGATTTACATGTTTCTCTAAGATTTTGCTCACCCAGGGTAGCAGGGAGATGGGTCGATAATTGCCCAGGTCAGTTGGGTCTAAAGTAGGTTTTTTTAGTAGAGCTCTGACCTTGGCCTGCTTCCAGACGGCCGGGACCATGCAAGAGGTGATTGATGCATTTAGTACCTCCCTAATTATAGGTAGGGTAACCTGGGGGGCGGCCAATATTATGTCTGGCAGGGCTGGGTCATCAGGAGACCCAGATTTAACTCTCTTTGCTAAGGATTCAAGAGTTGTGAGGTCCAGTAGGGGAAAGTGAGTCAAAGTGGATTGGGGAGGTAGGGGGGGATAAGGTGCTGGGGAATTATCGGGATGGATAGAGGAGGTAATGTTTTTGATGGGGGGGGAAAGGCTGAGTAGATGGTATTTACTTTTTGGTAAAAGAATTCAGCAACGTTGTTGCAGTGGGTGTTGGACTTTTCGACCTGCACGGCGGGGGGAGGCTTCGTTAACTGTTTTATGATGTGAAAAATCTCCTTTGGTTTTGATTTGGCCATCACTATTCTATCGGAGAAATATGTGGCCTGAGCTGTTTTTACTTGCGTTTTGTATTCGCTGATGGATTCGCGGTAGCGGGTTTTATTGTCCGCCGCGTAATCTGAGCGCCAACGTCTTTCCAGTCTTCTACATAGGCGTTTCTTGTCCCTAAGAGAGTCCGAGTACCAGGGGGGCGTTTTTTGCGACCGTTTCAGTGTAGTCTTTCTTACTGGGAGAGTGGTATCTAGGGTTTGCGTAATCCAGTTGACGTAGGCTTGGTTGGCTAGGCCAGGATCCTCGTGATCACAGGGAAGAGTACTAGCAAGTTTGGTAGCCCAGTTATCCACTGCAAGGCGGGACCAAGCTCGCATAACCTTGATAGTGGGTACAGTCGATGGAGGTTTGACCGTAGTCCAGCTGAAGGGAACCAAGAAGTGGTCTGTCCATGGCAAAGGAATAGATGGACCGGCTTGGAGATCAGGGCAGTTGCTAAAGACAGGGTCCAGCAGGTGACCCCTTACGTGGGTGGGGGTTGTGACACGTTGGGTAAGTTGCAGGGCTGCTAGATCATCTGCTAAGGTAACGGCTATGTGGTCCAGTGAAGAGTCAAAATGCAAATTGAGATCTCCAAGCAGAGTAAAGTTGGACGTGGTGCTGATTCGTTCGGCCATATTTAATGGTACGTTACCGTGGAACTGCTTTGAGGGGCCAGGGGGGCGGTAGACAAGAGTGCCTGAGAAGCAACTGTTGGATGAGAGTTCGATGTTAAAAGCAAGACTCTCACAGTCCGGGATGGTTTCCGGGGTAACTCTACAGTGATATTGTTCTTTGTAGATAATCGCCAGGCCTCCTCCTCTCCCTTTGGGTCGGTCTAGCCGGCTGATTTGGAAACCTGACGGGAGAGCGTCTACAACCGCAGGGTCGGACTCAGATGTTAGCCAAGTCAGAAACAGAATATCTGGATTGTGTTCCTCTATTAACAGTGCCATTTTGGCGCTGTGTTTCGGCAGGGAGCGACAGTTCAGTAGGAACATGCGATAGTCATGAGTGAGTGCCCGGCTAGGTTTAATGTTAAGGGGGGTATGGCATGTAGGACATGCAAGTGGCAGGGCGTCGGCGTGATAGGTATGCCGAGAACAGATGTTGGCGGGGGGCCTAAGGCTGTAGAGGAATTCGGCACTATAGTATCTGTGCTCTGAAGCTTGCAGTGTAGGGGGGGTGGCCCTGGGCCCGGACTCGGCGCGGACGAGCGCAGACGAGCTTGCCTTATGCGCGCCTTCGGCGCGCATTCGTCGTGCCCGCTGCGCTCGTCCGCTGCGCTTCCTGAACATGCACATCTTTGTAGACAGGGAATGATAGAGGGGGCGTGGCCTCGTAGTGGGCGTGTCCTACTCCGTGTGAGGAGAATGGCGTTTAGCAAAGCGGCGATTTTCGCCCTTCCCAGCGCTCGTTTCAGCGTGAGAACAGGTGCCTGCACACAGCAGTCGTGTGACAGGTAAGGGGTGAGTGATTTTTAAAAAACAATTTCAAGTTAAAAAACCAGTCAGCAGTTTACAAAACAACCACTCCCGGCTGTGCCTCAGGAGGAATAGCGTTATCAGCGCACTCGCGATTCAGCGCGCTTTAAGTTGTGTTTGTAAAAGGGGGCTTGGCCTCGTAGTGGGCGTGTCCTACTCCGTGTGAGGAGAATGACGTTTAGCAAAAGCGGCGATTTTCGCCCTTCCCAGCGCTCGTTTCAGCGTGAGAACAGGTGCCTGCCCACAGCAGTCGTGTGACAGGTAAGGGGTGAGAGATTTTTAGAAAAACAATTACAAGTTAAAAAAACAGTCACCAGTTTACAAAAACAACCACTCCCGGCTGTGCCTCAGGAGGAATAGCGTTATCAGTGCACTCGCGATTCAGCGCGCTTTAAGTAGTGTTTGTAAAAGGGGGCGTGCCTCGTAGTGGGCGTGTCCTACTCCATGTGAGGAGAATGGCGTTTAGCAAAAGCGGCGATTTTCGCCCTTCCCAGCGCTCGTTTCAGCGTGAAATGGGGTGGAAATGGGTGGATCAACTATGATAGGGAGTTTCGTAGAAAAATGTCTCAGTGCCCAGAGTTGAACTGGGATCAGAAGGAGGTGCAGCTCTGGATGGAGCACATGGGAGCACGGGGCCAGCTTCCAATGGGTCCAGCTAGCAGCAGTACCAGTGGGCAGGCTTCTTTAGGGGGAACTTCCTTTTTTCGGGGCAAGGGTAAGCATTCCTTTCGAGGGGGCCGCAGAGGAGGTAGTGCCAGAGGTGGCTTCAAGCGTTCTCCCCCCGGCACCTGCCGTTTGTTCAATAATGGGTCTTGTTCCTGGGGAAAGACATGTAAGTTTGTCCACGCCTGTAACACCTGCGGAGGGCCCCACCCCGCAACCTCAGCCTCTTGCCAATCCAAGCAGAGCTCCCAGCCAGCTAGCAAGAGTGGTCAGTAAGTTGGATTCAGGTTACAGGTCCCCGGTGTTGATTTCTCCTCTCACGCCCTCTTCTTCCCCCTCTTTGCTTTTCAGCGAGCTTTCTGGGCGCCCTCTTTCCACAGCCTCTGCCTCTCCCCCTCTAAGTACACACCGGCTGGTGCCACTGGGAGGGTCCCCTGTGATCATTGACAACATTACCCCTTTACTAAGGCGGTACCCCTTAGAGGCAGACAGACGCTTGCTGTTAGCGGGGTTCCACGAAGGTTTTAGGATCCCTTACTCCGGTTCTCTGGGAAACAGGGATGCTGAGAACCTTAAATCTGCCAAGGATCAGCCAGAGGTGGTGAGGGCGAAGGTGGAGAAAGAGAGAGCGCTGGACAGGGTAGGAGGTCCTTTCTTGCACCCACCTTTAGAGAACTTTGCTGTATCTCCCTTGGGGGTCGTGCCCAAAAAGGAACCAGGTGCCTTTAGACTGATTCACCACCTTTCCTACCCTAAAGGGGCTTCGGTCAACGATGGGCTAGATGAAGATGCATGCTCTGTGTCTTATGCCACGCTAGATGTAGCATTGGATCTGGTCAGGAGAGCGGGCAGAGGGGCCTGGTTAGCCAAGGCTGACATTGAATCAGCCTTCAGGTTACTACCAGTCCACCCGAGCAGCTATCACATGCTAGGTTTCAAGCTGGACGGCATGTTCTACTTTGACAAATGCATGCCCATGGGTTGTGCTGTGTCCTGTGCATACTTCGAAGCATTCAGTTGTTTCTTGCAATGGGCACTCCAAGACACATTCGGTGTAGAAGGGGTGACTCATTACTTGGATGACTTTTTGTTTATTGGGAGCGACGGGACAAAGCGGTGCTCACAGGGCCTGGCAGATTTTGTCCTTCTTACAGATCACCTGGGGGTCCCCCTTGCTCCGGGTAAGACAGTGGGGCCAGCTCAAATCCTGACCTTTCTGGGTATAGAGATTGACACTGTGGCAGGGGAATGCAGATTACCTGAGGAGAAGGTGCGTGACCTGTCTAGTAAGATTCATGCGCTAGTAGGACTTGACAAAGCTTCCCTGGGCTGTATCCAGGGCATCCTAGGCCTGCTCAATTTTGCTGCTAGAATTATTCCAGCAGGTAGGGTCTTTGCCAGGAGACTTGCCAGGGCCACCGCTAACATCGTCAAAAAACACCACATGGTTAAGCTAAGCAAAGGTATTCAGCATGATTTGGCCATGTGGACGGAGTTCCTGCGCAATTTCAATGGGGCAGTGATTTGGAGGGCTCCCTGGTCGAGCAGCCCTGATCTTTCTCTGTTCACGGACTCTTCAGGCAGGTGCGGTTTTGGGGCCATTTTAGACAGGGAGTGGTGCGCAGAGAAGTGGCCCAACGCATGGGTCAAGAAGAAGGTGACTGCTAAGATCACAGTACTGGAGCTCTTCCCCATTGTGGTGGCCTTCCACCTCTGGCCCACCATCTTGTCCGCCAAAAGGGTCCTGCTGTGGTCAGATAATCTAGCAGTGGTACAGGCCATCAACTCCCACTCTGCCTCTTGCCCCCTGGTTCTCTGTTTGCTGCGCGAGCTGGTGCGTACTTGCTTGTATAACAATGTTGAATGCAGGGCGCGTCACATTCAGGGCATCAAGAACATGGCTGCTGACGCTCTCTCTCGTTTTCAGTGGCAACGGTTCCGAGAAGCCTGGCCGAGAGCGAGAGAGGAAGCCACCCCTTTCCCTGCGCACCTCTGGTACCTGCTGAAGTGGTGAACAGGATGAGGGCTCTGGGGGAGATGTCCCTGGCACAGAACACTATCAATAGATACAAGGCTTGTGTTAAAACATTTTGTGCAACTGTCGGACATTGGGAAGTTGAAGGGGATGCGGCAGAATTGAAAGTCCAGGCCTTCATCCTGTGGGCCAAAGACAACAATAAGAGCCACTCTTGGATCTCTGGACACATAGCGGCCATTAGTCATAAAGCCAAGTTGTTAGGACAGGCGGACCCTACCAGGGCATTTGTTACCAGGGCAGCATTAAAAGGGTGGGCTAGGAAGGAGCACAAGGTGCCCGATAACAGATCGCCTATTGACTTTGCTACTCTGCAAAATATGATCCTGTGCTTGCCTCAGATCACTTCGTCTGCTTACGAGTCTGCCTTGTTCGCATCTGCTTTTAGTCTAGCCTTCTTCGGCGCGTTCAGGATCTCTGAACTAGTTGCCAAATCTAAACATGATGTGTCAGGCGTAGCTTTGTCTTTGCAGGACGTTCTGGTTTTGGGAGACACGTTCAAGATTACTCTGCGCCAATCCAAGACTGATCAGAGAGGCAGGGGGATTGAACTTTGGCTTCAAAGCCTTGGCGCGCCCACATTTTGCCCCGTGAGCCTCCTGTCTGCTTACCTTGCCATCCGTCCCCCGATATGGGTTACCTCCTCTTACATGCAGATGGCACGCCTTTGACTAAATTCCAAGTAGAACATGTCATGCACGCATGCTTGTTTGCAGCAGGTGTCTCTTTGGTGGGCAAAAAGTACAGTTCCCACTCCTTCCGCATAGGCGCAGCCACAACAGCATCCTCAGAAGGGGTACAGGTAGAAGGCATTAAGCAGCTGGGGAGATGGTCATCTGACTGTTATAAAAGATACATCAGACCAGATAGTAACAAGTAGTGCTCTGTGAACTCAAGACTTGTTTGATGTGTTGTCCTGGGGCTTGAATCAGAATCTGTGCATATTGGGCACACGGGGCCATGTAACAAGTAAAATGTTTTGCTGTTTTTTGTGTGCAGTGTGGTATTTCTACCAGTGTGAATTTTGTGTGTGTAATAAATAGTTTCGTACAAAAAATTCTCTTTATTTACCAGGAATAAAGGTCTGGGTGCTGGGACACGAGGGGGTTTCCAGGTTGGCCCGGTGGGCAGAAAGCAGAAAGTGGAATCATGGGTTTAGCAAAACGCACTTTGTCTGGCATGGAGTCACTGGCTTGCGATGGAGCGGGGTACCTGGTTTGCTAACACGAGAATTACAAGGGAACGCCCACCCTCCAGATGTGCTCATTCTGCACGTGGGAGGGCACGACCTGCCTTTCCTGGGGAAAAGGTTTCTCTTAAGGGACATGAAAGTGAACATTACCAAAATCAGAGATTTATTGGGTCCTTGCGATCTTTGGTGGTCTGAGATCACACCACGCAGGTTTTGGCTAGGTGCTCGCTCCGGGCAAGCACTAGAAGTGGCGAGAAGGAAAGTAAACTGCGCTATGCGTAAGTTCGCGGAGCTTATGGGCTTCGGTTTTATTCGCCATGGGGAGCTTCACGCCAAAGCCTCTGGCTGCCTTGACGGAGAAGGGGTCCACCTGTCCAATGTAGGCATGGATTTATTTCTTTTGGACATTCAGGAAGCGCTTATCTCTGCAGGCTGCGTCTAGGAGGTAGCTCTGGTGGGGGGCCCTGTCTGGACGGTCGCCACATCCAGGGCTGTGGAGGAGTTACATGATGATCCAGAGGCGAAAGGTACTTAGGAGTACCCTATGCAGAAGCACAAAGGGTGCTGAGGCCTATTATCCCTGGGAGATCCGTGCGGTGGACCCTGGGGGTGCGACGGCGCCCCGTTATCCCATTGGCGGTTGGTTACCTGGACAACCGGGGGTTGCTTGAACGCTCCGCCCCTCGTAGGGGGGGGGGGTGTGAGCTAGAGGGTGGACCAACGGTTCACCGGACAGGTGAGGGGCTACCCTCTCACCACAACCGCTAAGCACCGTATGGCCAAGGACGCGGGCTACTTGGCCTATCAGTTGGCAAGCTGCGAGGGGCGGCTTGCCTTTGGATCATCTGTAAGTTAACCCACCATGTTTAGCAATGATATGCTAATAAACCTGCGACTACTTTTTCCCAACAACAAGTTGTCTTGTCCACTTATTTATGATGGGGATCTTGTCGTTTGGGGGATGGTGTGCGGGCCGATATCGGCACTATGCAGGCCGCCCGACACGTCGCCGCAGGTGACCCTCATAAGAGGGCGGGCACCGTAGTGCCACAGGATGGCAGGCGCACCAGCCTTCTGATGTCCAGCGGACCTTGGCCGCTGCCATGACGTCAGCACGCTTCCTTGGGGGCGGGTGGGGGGACGAGGTATTTAGGTCTCCCCCCGCCTCCGAGCAGTCTCTTTTGTTCCTTGCTGCCCTCAATGTTGCCCTCCCTGCCGCATACCCTACATCTCAAGTGGCGGGGGGGGGTGCTATGCTTTTAATATTTGTTATTTGTGTTGCAGGAGGAGTTACATGATGATCCAGAGGCGAAAGGTACTTAGGAGTACCCTATGCAGAAGCACAAAGGGTGCTGAGGCCTATTATCCCTGGGAGATCCGTGCGGTGGACCCTGGGGGTGCGACGGCGCCCCGTTATCCTACGGGCGGTTGGTTACCTGGACAACCGGGGGTTGCTTGAACTTTGAACAACCATATCCGCCCCTCGTAGGGGGGGTGTGAGCTAGAGGGTGGACCAACGGTTCACCGGACAGGTGAGGGGCTACCCTCTCACCACAACCGCTAAGCACCGTATGGCCAAGGCCGCGGGCTACTTGGCCTATCAGGTGGCAAGCTGCGAGGGGCGGCTTGCCTTTGGATCATCTGTAAGTTAACCCACCATGTTTAGCAATGATATGCTAATAAACCTGCGACTACTTTTTCCCAACAACAAGTTGTCTTGTCCACTTATTTATGATGGGGATCTTGTCGTTTGGGGGATGGTGTGCGGGCCGATATCGGCACTACTGCCATGAGTAAGGCTGCGCCTGCACCAGAGATCAGACACAGAGGACACAACTTAAGTGGCAGCCGTAAGAGTTTACTGGAAGATGGACCCCGTCCTTTTCGGCCAGCACATGCGGGTTTTCGGATTTGCAAAGGTGCTGACTGGGCATTTTTTTCAACAGGACACTTAAGTCTGGGTATGTGTGGCAGTTATAAATAGGCGCCGCCTGCAGAATATCATCTCCTCGCCTAGCTACTTGTGCAAATATACAGCTTTCTGACACTGTATCATCACCCAACTGCTTAATGATGTGGTTGTCCATCAACGGCCTGGTCCGTTGCCCATTAACAATCGGCTCGAGTGTCGCCCAACATGGCTGCTCACTGTACTTTACGTTGACACTTAACATTATCCAGCGATGTGTCTATGACAAAGATACTTCCTTGAATGACTGCTAGGCTTAGCGTTGCAAGTGCAAGTAGGTCTTGTCGTTTATTTGCAACAATGTCCATGTGCCCTGTTGAGCATACTCTCACCAAGACCGCAAATGGAGGCGGCTGCCAGACTTAGTAATGAAGAAGCAAACATAGTGCCAGTAAAATATCTCAATGGATTAGGGTTCAACTGCAAATATCAGTGTGTAAGAAGAGTGTCACATGTGTGTGAGGCTTCACTAAGCTCTTATTTTGACCAGACTGATGAAATGAGTACCATTACATTGGGTGATAGTAACCTATCTTACTACAGAATTTTCTCACCGAGGTACCACTGATTAGTTTGACATAACCATGACAGTAGTCAGTACTTTGCGCCTGAAGGATTCCACTTACATCTGGAGGACACTTCCACACTTACAGACACTCAAGAAGAGGAATATTTCAGGAAATCTACAGCACATTTAGAGTTGCTTTTTGACTCAAGCAGAATTTCCACTAGGTGAAAAATGTGTATGTAAATGTGACATGTGCTACTGTGCATGTGCTTTTTAGCTCTCTAGAGAAAATATTTTATTTCTAGAGATCCCCAGTTCCCTCCGGACCACACCCTGGGAAATACATTTATTCCTGCCTCTGACAGGAGCATATTTGCAAGCCTTTGATGGGAAACATTATGCAAGAGGACTGCCAATTAATTCCCTATTGTTTCAGGTTACTCTGCCCCGGAACAACCAGAATCCCATATCCAGCACCAAACTTGTGAATATGGCAATTTCATTATGTTGGGGGAACAGACATATTCGAAAGTGCACCTTACAATGCAAGATTCAGCCAATCCTGATTCTGTGCATCAAGATTGGCATTTAAACTCGTGAAGTGCATATTTTGCACACCCAAATTGAAGCTAGTCATGGAAATTTCTTTGTAAAGCGGGTCCAAAGTGCTAATTCAACACTTTGTTTTGTTATAGAGGTATAAGTTTAGCCAATTCTTTCCTGAGGAAAACCTTATGAATGACCAACCAACTTTGCAGAACATCTGCCTGACAACTGCCTTGCGTTGTGTTGGGCTTTCTTCAGGACCTTGCTCACAGTGAATTAAAATGTGGTGTGGGTCAGAAAAGTGAAAGTGAGTGGCAAAATAGTAATTACACCACATGTATATCCATTTTAAACAGCACACACGCTAAGGTGTGCTGGCTTATGCCATGTGGACTGACCGTATTTCGTGTCCACCTGCGGTATTTTACATTGGTTACGGAAATACAAAGTAAATCGGGACCCGGGGCAGGAGACCCTTAGCTTCACTACTTGTGTAAAAGGGCTCACCCGGCTCAAAACCTATTCTCGATTCCGCATTCCGATTTCTCACCCACACCACATTTTAATTCACTGTGAGCAAGGTCCTGAAGAAAGCCCAACACAATTTGTATATGGGCTGAAACATGTCGACCTAACAGATAACTTAGACCCAACTAAATAAGTCTCTTATAGTTATCCACTAGTTTTTATTATATCCTGGGCCACTGGGAATAAAGAATTTTTGATCAGTTAAAGTCCCATAGATATTTTTAATACACCACTTCATCACAATTTCAGAAAAATACTGCTCTACTGTAATCAGGTGTCGCAGTACAGCTGAGGAGCCAAATGCTACACAGCTGAGTAGCATTCGACTCCTCAGCTGGGAACCCGATGATGAAGCATGACACCAGCCAGGTTGGTGTGAGGGTTATTCTAACAAACCCCTGCGGTGCCGGACGCTGCAGTGTCGGACATTCAGCTAGACAGGTCCGTCCAAATAGTTTTTCTAAACTATATTAGAGATCCGCATACACGGGGAAACTAGGTAAAATTAATCTTTTGCACATTCTACACATTCTTTAGCAGTCAGTGCCAAAAGTCACAGTGCAGATTGCGTATGTCACAAACATAGTGAGGAGTTGCACACTGAACTGCTATTGCATGAAACTACAAGCTTAATTTTGCACGCTGTTAATTTTAGCAGACATGGCTGGAGTTTAGCAGATGCTGTAGCCAGAAGCAGCAGTTTCCAGGGTCTGCCTTGCCTCGTGCTGAGGCAGCCAATGAGCTGTTAACACCCAGATCCCTGGCTGAGCGCTGATGAACCTACCACCCAGCTGCAGTCTTAACAAGCTGCTCCTGTTAACTTGAGGTTAATCCCGCTAGGACCTTCTTCTCCAAAATCACCATCTGTAAAAGACCTCAATCACAAAAATTCGCTTGGGGTGGGAAAGAAAAAAAAAATATCACCAGGCAAAGGGGCAGGGTTAAAGAGGGGTCTTTCCCTCTAATTTACCTCGCATCGAGCCACTTCAGCGAACTGCCATGTTTGCAAAATGAAACCTTACATTGGCATAGCCAGCCTACAGGTCGCGCCTTTGGGGCCTTATAAATGTTTAGCCATGCAACACTTGCAGTTGCACCAAGGATATTGTTAATGTTTTTCCGAGAGAGAGATCAGAGTTTTGTCTAATGGAAGTTTTGACTCATGGAAAGGTAGCACAGAAGGTTAATGGGCCTGCTGCAAAGAACATGTACCTGATGCAGATCACAAAATGCTGTAAATAGGTCAGTGGGTCACTGCATTTGTCAGAGAAATCATTTTGTCACTTGCCGTTCGTAAGTACACAAATGCTAACATACAACTGTGAGCTATTGAAAACTGCAGTTAAAAATTGTACCGTTATGTTCCCCCCCCCAGTCTTTGTTTGATTACCCCAATGTCTGAAAAATAAATTGTTATATTTTTATTTCCAGCACCTGGTAAAGCCTGACAAGTCACAACCTCAACCTTTACCTACATTTTTGGGCAATTTTTGGAGAAAGAACAAAAGGCCTCAACCTCCTTGCTGCTCTTGCATCACGGCTACGACCCAGCAAACAACCGTGTTCAAGGTAAGGAAACTGATGATATTTTTTGTAGCTCAGAGTTAGGGCTATGTTTGTGGTCACTCACTCTACATGGTGGATGGGGTGGGTGCACATTCTGAACATTGTACCGTGACTGGATGGAATTTACTAATACTGAGCCTGCCCTTAGCCCTGTGCTTTGGCAATAACGGTTATTAAAGGCACTATCTATCCTTGCCTTGTTAAAGGCCCTCAAACAGTGTCTGTTTCAGTGCCACTATGGCACACAGAGTAAGCAGCCAGTCAGGCTGTATTTTTTACCTATCGTGTTGTCCAAAGGGGAGCGTTATGTAGGAGAGTAGGGTCTGCTTTCCTATGGTCACCCCATTTTTTTGCTTTTTGCTTTACTGGTTTACAACTTAGAAAGGTTGTGGTCCTGCTAATCAGACCCACAGCCCAGCTGTTCTCTCTCTAAATTCACACAATGTACTTTAGGTGCATTGCCAATTGGGTATTGGGTCACTCTTGTGAGTCCCTTTATGTGTATCATAGGTAGGGCATAGGTGCACCCAAGGCCTACCAGGGGCTGCAGCATGTATTATGTGCCACCCCTGGCTGGCCATTCAAATGAGCTGTTGCAGCTACATTCCTGTCATGCACAAGATATATGTATTTGTACTGAAATTTGATATTATGGCACCAAATCTTATACGTTGTACTTTGACTATTGACAGGCTTCTTTCATATTGGTAAGGACAGCATCGGCAACATGAATACGGTACAAGAATTAATTACACAGTCATTCCATGCACGCCCACTGGAAGACAAACTACAGATAAAGAGGTTAGGACCTGATCGACCTGACCTACAACTCCAACAAGTTACCCAGGACAGAGGAAAATCTTACAACCGTACATTCTCAAACACCTGGTACACAAAAGCTGATTGGCTTACAGGGTGCCCTTCAAAAAACAAACTGTTCTGCTTCCCCTGCTTGCTGTTTAATGGTGACTTTCCTTGGACAAGAGAAGGAGTAATAGACTTGAAGCATCTGTCTGAAAAAATAAAAAAGCATGCACACACAAGAAAGCATATGGAAAACGTGACAAGACTGGGAATGTTGGGAGACGCACCGATTGAGCAGCACATAAGCGATGCATATCGCCAAACAATACAGAAACACAATGAAACAGTTTATAGGAATAGACACATACTATCAAAAATAATAGATCGCATTCGTTTCTGTGGTGCTTTCGAACTGGCATTGCGAGGCCATGATGAATCGGAAGGTTCCACAAATCCTGGAATATTCATGGGTCTTGTAGATTTAGTAGCAAGCATAGACAAGGAAATTGAAGCACATTTAGCAAGTGCTACAGTCTTTAAGGGCACCTTTTAAAACAATACAAAACAAACTCCTGGAGTGTATGCTAGAAATTATAAGAAGCCATATTGTGCAAGAGTTGCAAAACACAGACTTTGTGGCTATTGAGGCTGATGACACCACTGATGTGGCCACACAAACGCAGTCCGTATTAATCTTTCGGTACCTGGACAATGGCTATAATGTTGTGGTGCGGTTCTATGGTTTCACTCATTTAAAAAACTCCACTGCAGAAACCATTACTGCAGCTATACTGCGTCAACTCAACTTCATTTTTCCAGAGCTGCACCAAAGAAAAAAACTTATTGCACAAAGCTATGATGGTGCGTCCGTAATGAGTGGAAGCCATGGTGGCGTTCAGAAAAGAATTAGAGATGTCTACCCGAATGCTCATTATGTGCACTGTCACGCCCACCAACTTAATCTTATTATGCAACAGGCAGTATCAAAGATCTCCGAGACACAAATTTTCTTTCAGGATGTAGGAGGCATGGCAGCATTCTTCTCACGTTACGCAAAAAGAATGGAAGCACTTCAGGAGATTGTGGACAAAAGGGTTCCGAGGGGAGCCTCTACTCGTTGGAACTATAACATACGTACAGTCCAACTAATATTTCAATATAGGGAGGACCTTGTGCAATGTTTTGAAGCCATAGAAGCCAATGAAACCTTTGATTTCAAAAGTCACAGTGAAGTCCGAGGCTTTGCTAGAACACTAAAAGATAGAGAGTTTCAGTTCTTTCTGTTTTTATTTCAAAAGATAATGACAAAGGTCGAGAATGTATACAATCAGTTGCAAGGACGAGACGTAGATACTGTGTCTGTGAAAAGATATACCACGGAGTTTGTCGCAAGCATAAACATAGTGAGAGATGAGGTTGACAACTTAGACAGCCAATTGCCAGCGGCTTCAACTTTTTCAAACCACAGGAAAAACATCACCACTCTGATCCGAAGTGCAAAAGAGATCTGTGACATTGTAATTGTGCAGGCACAAGAGCGTTTTGCTTTCACAAAACATTTGGGGAGTGCCGCATTATTGGAAAGTAAATACTTTGAAAAATATAATGAATCCTTCCCTGAGCATGCTCTGCATGAGGTTATGGAAGCTTATCCGATGCTCAACCAAGAGGACCTGAAAAGTCAGTTGACAGTAATGTACTCAATGCCTGTGTACCAGAAGGCCAAAGATGGCAGGTCTTTGCTGTCTTTAATTCATGAACTTAATATGGAAAAGACATTTACAGAGACTGTAGCTTTACTAAAAAATCGTCATTACAACTCCTATGACAACCTCAGAGGCAGAACGATCTTTTTCTGCCTTAAAGAGGATTAAGACATTCCTGAGGAACACCATGCTTCAGGAAAGACTCAATGCGTTGGCAATGCTCTCTATAGAGAGCAAGCTTGTTCAAAATATTGCTTACTTTAACGTTCAAGTAATTGAAAAATTTGCTGCGCTTAAAGACAGACGTGCTGAATTTAGATACAAAAAGTAAATATGTTGAATGGTGATAGTTTGTGACCTGTTTAGTTGGTTCTTTTGTGGTTTGCAGTTTAAATCAAAAAAGTGGTTTGTTTTGTTGTTTGCAGTTTAAATAAAAACAATCTGTGAGGTTCTCATCATTGTATCTTGAAATCTGTTATGAAGCTCTGTTGTTATACTGAATAAGCAGCTACCTAGTATGTTATATGACAGCTCTTTAATAATATAATACCTGCACTTTGACAATTGCTCTATTAACCTTCCTGCTTCCTCAAATTTGCCTGGAAATGCACCATGTTTCCACTATTTTTTCAAACTTTTCTCGGGGGAAATCCCCCCGAACCCTCCTTAGGGGGTTCAGGCTCGCTCGCTACGCTTGCTCGCTACGGTGCAGTATGATTATCAGTTTCCGCCTCACCACTTTCAAATGTCACCAGCCGCCACTGGTTGTAACAGCTGTGCTACAAATCATAGACGATCTCCTGCTAACTACAGATAAAGATGACCAATGTCTCCTGTTATTGCTTTACCTCTCAGCTACCTTCGGCACGGACCGCAAAAACCGTCAGCTAAAAATAAAAGCATCTGACGGTGTCATCACGCACGAACAAAGGCCACTGAGCGGCTACACGTCCCTGTTAAGTGCTTTTAAGAGAAGCTTGCACTGTTGCAAACCATGCTGTATCTGTGCAGCACGTTAATAAAGCTTTGTAAACCTTTTTTATTAAAAAAGCCACCATGTTTTCTTTCTCTTCCACTTTTTCCTTAAATCTCTCCCCCTTTCTCTTTTTGCATTTTGTTATGTTCTGGCTTCTTAGTTCTCCTCTCTGCCTTTGTTCTCTTGTGTATTTTTTTATGGCAGCCTGAAAATTCTACGTTTACTCATTCATTTCAAGTTTTACATGGTCTGTATTTTTTCACCCCCTCTAAGCCTTACCATTCAGCCTTGCTATTCAGCAATTAAATGCAGCACCGGTAAGTCGAGCAGATAATGCATGCAGTCAAGACAGCCAAGAATAGAAAGTGAAACAGTTCATTACATAAGATACCTCAGCTTGAAATACAAAGAAGGGAATCAATGGGTGTGTTTAGGTTGCTCGCATTTTCAGAAGCAACCAATGGTAGACAGCACACTGTCAGTGATTCTGAGTGTGCGCTGCCCCAAGGGAGCAACTCGAGGCAAGAAACTCCCTGCTTCCTTTGTTTATTTACAGTTTTGTACCTGGTAATTTGTTGGAGTATTATAGCATAGCACCCTGGTTCCCGGTCTTACTGACTTGACGATTGGTATTTTTTACCAACATTTTTTATTGCTTCTGTCATTAATCTTTGGTGCCTTAACTGAAGAAGTGATATGAATACATAATGTGTTCAATAACAGTGAATGAATTTGACATTGTGGTGAACGTTAATAAGAAGTTTATAATAGACTATCTGGCAGATGCATCAAAGTTATGTTTTGCGAGTCCTTAATAGCGAATTTTAAGGAATCGCTATTAAAGACTCGCAAAACGGGATGCATGTAGGAATCGCAATGTTATTAGCGATTCCTACAGATTCCTTATTAGCGATTCGGTAATAGCTAATCGCTAATAATGAATGGCTTTCCCATTCATTCCTATGGGCCTAAAAGCCCATAGGAATGAATGGGAAAGCCATTCCTTATTAGCGATTAGCTATTACCGAATCGCTAATGTTCCGCTATTTCAAGGGTGCCAGAGTGTCCAAAGGACACCCTGTTGCACCCATGAAATGGACCTGTGCACAAATGTTACACACACACATGCCCTATTCTGAGAATCTGCCCGTTTGCTCCCGGTATATTCTTTGATGCATCTGCCAGAATGTATTTATGTACACTACAAAAAATAATATCTCAACTTGATAAAATATACTCCAGCAGATAGAGATTTACTAAAATTATGTGTATTTGCTCTGAGTTTACATGTGTGTCTCACTAATAAACGTTAAATCGGTGGTATCATATGAAGACTGGATTTATTTATCTGAGTCTGTCAATAGCTGTGTCCAGGTGTGATGAGTGCGTAGGAAAGACAAATTGTGACTTACATTACCTACATTTCCATATTCCAGCTTCAAAATACAATGCCATTAATAGCCGAAGAAAATGCCGTCGAGGGCTGTCATTTCGACATCATTTAAAATGATGTTTACTAACTAATGCAACAGTGACAAACAGCACATTCAGAGTGGTTTGTTTTCTGCGATGATGTCTCTTCTGAAATTTCCTATATAACAATCGGCCTGAGTCAATTAGTACTACTTATGTATCAATGTATTTATTGCTCAGCACATGCCATCCTAAATTAAATACAGTGCCTTTTCACGTGCCAGTGCTCAGTGGTAATTGACTCTCTGGACCCATTTTGTGAGCTAATTACTGATGCATACGAATATTGGCACACTGAATTTACTCCAGACCATTGTGTCCCTGCGAACCTATCTCACCTGGAAAGTCAGCAACAATTCCTACAACAGAGGGCCTTCATTTTCTATCTCTTTGCCTTCTTACAGTAGTCACTATCTTTAATTGTTGTGTACAGCACTCAGCTTATATTTTTTAATCTGTTGGAAAGCGGCTTCTTGTCTATCAGACCATAGAAAATCAGAAGATTTCCTAGTTAATTTTCTGAGAGGCTCCATTTTGATGGCAAAATTCTGAATGAACTTGCTATATTATTCGCATAATCCAGCGAAAGAGAGAAGTTTCTCTCTGTTATCTGGTGAAGGTGCTTTCACAATGGCTTCAACTAAAGACTTCTTAGGCACTACACCTTCACCAGAAAGAGTGTGGCCTAAATTTTCTAATGATTTGTGGAAGAACTTGCATTTCTTGGATTTAAGCGTTAATCCACTCTCACTCAACCTACCACAAACTTCTTTAAGATGAAGGAGAGGGTCATTTTCATTCTTAGAAAAAATAAGGATGTCATCCTGGAACATTTGACGAACGTACTGACATCTTTAAAGATGTGGTACATAGCTGCAGAACGGAGATCAAGAGTTGAAAATATGCACACACCTTCTAACATACACACCATCTCTTTAATATTCTGTAGGGGTTGACAGTCAGTAATTAAGTTTGCATTCAGTGCTCTCATGTCTACACATAACCTGATACTTTTATCCAGTTTTTGTGCCAAAACAATGGGCGAAACCCATTCTGAAGATTCAATCTCTTCGATAATGCCTCCTAGGACCATCTCATCTAACATTGATTTCAGTTCTGCTCTAATGCTAATTGGTACTCCTCTAAGTTTTTGTTTGACCGTAACTGAGTTTTTTCTGACTTTTGTCCTGTGGGTGAAACCCTTGAGTTTACCTAGTTTTTCAGTAAACACATGAGGAAACTGTAAGGTGAATTTATCCACTTCATCATCAGTAATAGTGAAATTTTTTACTTCTTCTTCTGTGTGCACAGATTTCATCATATTGTTGCAAGAGGAAACATTATCTCCGACATCTATTTCTTTACAACATGTAACAGCAATGACAGAAACAGGATCTTTATCTCTGGGATTTAACTGAATACCAAGTTTAGCTTGATCCCGCCATCCTAGCACATTTACACCCTTGAATGCTACATATAGTATAGGGAGTTCCAGAACCCCCCGGTTCTGGAACTCCCTTCCTCTTTCTATGCGTTCGATCCCTATTTTTTCTCATTTCCGTAAAGCGCTGAAAACTTTTCTGTTTGCCCTGGCCTACCCCTGCTAAACCTCCTGGCCCTGTCTGTTCGGTTCTTCAGAGCTCCCAGCGCCAGGAAGCCGTTTGGCCATCGTGCGCTCTATAAATATTTTTCATTCATTCATTCATTCATAGTTTGATCCAAGCGTTATTACCTTTGAACTCAATCAGAACTTCTTTAAAACCTATGAAACCAATATAAGAGCCATCAAAGTTCTGTGCAACTATATCGGGTTTGCATAAACGCATGGTATCAATTAAACTTCCAAAAACCTCAGAACAATATTGTCTTGTGATAATGGTCCACGGTGATCCAGAGTCTGCCATCAATTCAAGATTCTTTCCTAAAATACAAACAATACACTTTGGTGGACCTAAATTGTCAGCTAGTGTCGTATCAAAAGAGTTGTGAATGGACACTACAATACCTGCCTCTAATTTGGATAAGATGTCTTCATAAGAAGATAGATTATGAGAGATAGTAGAGATTTTACATTTTGAGTAATTAGATGAAGACACAGGAGAAAAAATCCTTTTTGTATTAGTGTCCTTGCACATCTTAGAAAAATGTCCTACACATTCACATTGAGTGCACTCTTTCCCAATGGCAGGACATTGTGGAAAAGAAGCAATGTGACCTGGGTTGCCACACCTATAGCAATAAGAACTTTTGGAACTAAACTGACCTTTTAAGTTAGAATTGCACTTTGAATTGCTAGTAGAAGGTGAATTGTTGCAAGTAATATTATTTATTATACCTGGATCTGATGTATTGAGTGTAACATTATTAACAGTACAAGAATTGGAAATCTTGTTATTAAGGAACTTCATCCATTTTCCCGATTGTTCTAAGGCTTTGGCAGTGCTAATTGCTGTCTCTAAATTGGGATCACCTAAAATCCAAAGTTGTTCTTGGACTTTCTTGTTCCTAACATGAAAGATGATTTGATCTCTGATCATTTCATCAGTAATTAATCCAAAATTATAATGCAAAGATAGAGCACGAAGAGCTTTAAGAAAATCATCAAAACACTCTTCTTGGGCTCTAGTATAAACCTTATATCTATTTAATGCAACACTAGTATTAGGTTTGAATCTATTTTCAATGCGTAATAAAGCTTCATCATAAACATTATGATCTCCACCAGATCTCATAGGAGGAAGAGTTCTATAAACATTTTGCCCTTCAGAGCCTAAACAATTAGGAAATATATTCTTCTTCTATTCTGCAGACATTCGTTCACCACCAATAGCTTTCAAATAGATGATGAACTCCTCCTTCCATCTTGCCCATGGAATTAGAGGTTCACCCTTGCTTTGGAGGAATTTGTTAGGAGGATCAAATTGCATGTTGCAATAATATAAGTAACAGAGCAAAAATAAATGCAATAAATACCAATTACAATATTATAACTGCAAATTATATGTATAAAATCCAACTTGTGCTAGGAAATTGTAAATTTAAATGTAAAATAACTTGGTATAAATAATGCACACTGGAGATAATGAGATAATGTGTAAAAAATGTGCATCGAAGGTACCTGAATAATCTAAATACAAGCAAATGCGTGAAGAAAAAATTCAGGATATAAAGTACCTTTGTGAAGTCAAATGCGTAGATACAGAAACGCTTCTGCAGGACTTCACAGACATTGCCGGGATTGAACTTGGTAAAACAAAGATGGCGCCTGTCGTGATGACGTATGACGCCACGTTCCGACCAAAGGACGTAGCAAACAAGGTCAACTGCCTTACAAAGTAACAGTACCAGGAGACTAGTGACTTTGCACATCAGACTCACGTATACGCTGTGCCATAAAGGAACGTCACCAGGGAAACTGGATACCGTTGTCAGGGAGACGGTAGACCGAGGAAAACCGTTGAATCTTTAAGTATGGATAAAATTTGCCAAAATCCATAGAATCGCCGCAGAACTAACCACAGAGATCAGTTCTGCTTAGAATGATGGGCACATCAAAACCACGAGGTGAACACTGGAAATGCCGGGTCCGGAAACAAGTCGGAACTCCTCCGCACCTGTGCCACAAGAAACGCTGCTAAAGGAGTCTCCAATAGTCGTTGACAAAGGTATGTGTACAGAGTCCAGGGAGTCCCCGGAGGTATAGAAGAGGCTAAATTAGGTAAGTACTAACAGCTCTCTTTGTGGTAGTGTGGGCGAACAGTTAGGTTTAATCAGAGGGTGTGTTACGCATTTATTGTATTCACTGAATCAAGACTGCAGACAGACACTTAGAGACTGAATCCAGAGAAATTGAGTAAGTATAAAGAAGGTGTACCTGTATTTTATTTTTAGAACCAAGCAGGACTTGGTACTGGTAGGTAAAATATACGTTCGATCATACAACATTTCAAGAAGTGAACTTGAGAAGGGATTTGCAATCATTATAGGTTTGTAATAGTTCAAAAAGAGGTTTAAGTTGCACAGTAATTACATTTGGAATACATTTAGATTACATTTGGATTGCATTTCCTACTGTTAGATCTGGGGTCTCTAGTTGGCAATGGTATTCACCTTTGGCCAAAAAGTGACCCTTACTTCTAAGTCAAGATAAGGGGATTACACTCCTTAATAACCCCTGCTCACCCCCTTGGTAGCTTGGCACGAGCGGACAGGCTTATCTCAGAGGCAGTGTGTTAAGCATTTGTGAATATACACAGTAATACAGTGAAAACACTACAGATGGACACAACACAGGTTTTATAAAAATAAGTATTCTTTATATAGGCTTAACACAAGACCACAAACGACAAAAATCCACAATTCTACACTTAAGATTACTTAAAAGATGATTAAAGTTGCTTAGTTCAAGTTGATGATAAATGTGACAACAAAGTACCTGGATGAGTAACGCAAAGTAAACAAAAGGCTCGCAAAAGGGGAGATATGTCGGTTCCGTGATCCGGGGGAGATGAGGCGCCGTGCCTCAATGCTTTGCAGAGTAGGGGATGCGTCGTGATCCTTACCGGTGCGGAGTTGTTGCGTAGATTCTGGGCCCGCGGGCCCGTTGCGGTGCAGAAGGTGGCACCTTGATGCAATGCGATGATCCGGTTGAGATGCGAGAAGGTGGCGCCCTTGATGCGGCGATGTGATGACGCCCTGGCAGCCTTGCGACGACTCTGTACTTTGTTGCCGCGACAGGCCCTGCGACACGCTTCTCCGGTGATGCGAAGGCAACTCTCATGAAGGCATCACGCTTCTCCCGTGATGAGACAGCAAGCAGCTTTGATGAACACACGCTTCCAGGGAGATGCAGCGAAGGCTCGCTTATCTGACGATGCGACGATTTCAGCTGCGGCGGCGACACACTTCTTCTCGATATGTGACGCTTCCAGCTCTCAGCGGCACGCAGGTGTCTGGAGTCAGAATTCCCAGCAAGGAAATTCAGTGGCGAGCTGGAGGTGAAGTCTTTTGTCCCTGAGACTTCAGCAGGAGGCAAGCACAGTTCAAGTCCTTGGAGAATATTTTGTAGATGAAAGTCATTACAAAGTTCCTTCTCCTTTCCCTTGACATTGAAGCAACTACTGCAGGCCAACCCAGCAAACAGTATACTGGCAGAGGGGCAGTAAAACTCCTGCAGCTTCCTTGGTTCTTCTCCTTGGCAGAAAGGTTTCTTGTCCAGAAGTGATCTAATTTCTTCGGATCAGGGTCCCAATATTTATACCCCAAAATCCTTTGTTCTCTGCCTAGTCCAAACCAGTTCCTGAGCACTTTGTTTACATGACTCTCTTCTTCCTTTCACGGTGCAGGGCAGAGACATCAGCTGCCCCACAGGAGGTGGAGCCAGCACAGGGGAGGGAAGATACAGCTCTGGAGCACTCTGTTGGTATGATTCCTCCTCTCCTTTCACAGTGCAGGGCAGAGATATCAGACAAGCCACATGAGGTGGAGCCAGCATTGTAGATTTAAGGCCCAGCCCTATTCAGGTCCCAGGTGCAACTCCTCTCTCCCATCTAGATGCAGGTCCCTCTATTCACCACCGGGCTAACCCAGCCTGTCTCCTGGAATCCCCCAGCCCTGTCACTCACAAACCCAGACAAGGAATACACCACCAGAAGAGGCAGGCCTGGATAGTTAGGCAAGAAAATACCTACTTTCTAAAAGTGGTATATTCAAACACAGAATATTAAAAACAACTTTAATAAAAGATTTATTTTATTTTTCTGAGTTCAGGCATACTAAATTCGAATTTCTACCATGTTCCCTGAGTGAGTTAGGATTATAAAACTGTAATAATCTAACTGCCCATTCTGGCCTATGAGAACAGGTAGCCTTCAATAGTGAAAAATGAAAATGGCTGTAAATTACTATTAGAACATGCTACACACATCAGAGCATGTCGTACCTTATACTTACAATGCACCCTTCCCTTGGGCCTACCATAGTGGTGTCTAACATGAAGCAAAGGGAAGGTTTAGGGACTGGCAAGTGGGTGTACTTGGCTAAGTCGACATGTTAGTGCTAGACTGCACACAGGCCTTGCAATGGCAGGCCTGAGACACACTTTGCAAACTGCTTCTGTGGGTGGCACAACCAGTGTTGCAAGCCCACCAGCAGCATTTGATTTACAAGCCCTGGGCACACATGCTGCACTGTACTAGGGGCTGACAGATAAATCAATTTTGGAGTCGCTAATTAGGACATCAATTTAACATAAGGAGCACTTGCACTGTGGCCCTGATTAGCAGTGGCACAGTGCACAAAGCATAAAACCAGCAAAAACATATCAAAACAGAGGAGGCAATCCGTCAAAATGCAAGGGAGACTCACGCCAATGATGCCAGGTCTAACACCTACTCTGGGTGGTATGCCTAGATACCACACTGGGGATCTCACAATGCAAGGTAAATACGACTTTTTAGGGTTTGTACTTTAGTTACCTTTTCTTCCACACAAAGTCAGCTCAGCACAGAAAAGTTTCAGAACAAAAACTCCTAACATTGGTTCCCATGGGAGAATAATGGTTATCAGTTTCACCGTTCTGTAACCATCTTACAAGTGGTCGTTTTGGGGAGTAGGACCAAGGTTCCCCAAGGTCTAAGTATGCACTCAAGTTGCATCACCAGCAGCACTGGGGCTAATGAGTGCAGAGTGCAAGGACTCAATGTTAGCCAATGGGGCTAAGGGGGCCTTTGGTCAGGGACTGTTTAAAACAGGCCACTTGGCTGTGGGAGCAAAACTCCTGGGGTAAAGACCAGCACTGCAGGAGCCAATGATCAGCACAGGAGCTGCACCACCTGCGGCACATGGGAAGCCGGATGCAGGGTGCCAAGTTGACATCGGGGTCCTGTGGATTTCAATGAGCATCTCCAGTTTGGTCAGGATGCTGCTGGCTTGGGCAGGGAGGCTTCCTGGAGGTTACCACGAGTTGTCGAGGTAAGTTGGGAACTTGGTGGATGCATGGACACCTTTGTTTGGGCCACCCAAGGCCATGGGGTGTTGGGTGCAAGGGTGTCTTTTGGCGTGGGATTCTTCTTACCAGCTCAGGTCATGGTCAGGGGGACCCTTCAGGTTGAGGCTGTCTGCGTCCGCTTGAAGCTTGAGGGAGGTCGGGGATTGCCAGATCATAGGTCAGGATCATTGGTGAGATTTCATTATGGAGCTGGGCTTCTTGAACCTGGGCCAGGGGCGTCTGGTGCAGAGTGGTGCAAACTAGCAGGACCTCCTGGATCCGGATTCTGTAGGTGAATCTTGGTTGAGACAATCCGCTGCTCACGGCAGACAGAGTCTTGAAGATGGTTGCAGCACAGGTCCTCCAGGCTCTGAAGGCTGCTGGACACACCAGGGTTTCACTGTAGTCAGGTCAGAGTAGGGACAGGACGGTAGGGCTGGTGCCAAAGCATTTGGTGTCTTCTTCTGACAGGGTCAGCAAGGCTCTTCGGTCCTTCTTCTTTCTTCCTTGAATCTAAGGAGGCAAGGTTTAGGGTTGCCCCTAAATAGTGAATTTAAGGGCATTAAAAGTTCCCTTCCTTGAGGTGGGTACCTCACATTTTTATGCCTCACTCCAGTTTGAGCGGGGAAGTGGGTCTCTCCCTTATTGGCTGGGTCCCCTCATCTTCAAGATGGAGGGTACTGAGATGCCTGCTTCACCTCACCTCCCCCACCTGAGGAGTGGGTTTGGCAACCTCTCATCCTAGTTTGGT
Source organism: Lissotriton helveticus (assembly GCF_964261635.1). Lineage (NCBI taxonomy): Eukaryota > Metazoa > Chordata > Amphibia > Caudata > Salamandridae > Lissotriton > Lissotriton helveticus. The sequence goes on along the minus strand of NC_136069.1, from coordinate 1,372,971,357 downwards.
TTTTCCATCCATTCTCCCATTCAAAGTGGGGGCCAGAACTAGTGGGAGCCAGTTGCTGGGGGCAGCAAAAGGCAGGGACAACTTACAAATGCGGTAGGCCTTTGCATCTTCCCCTTCCTGGAACCAGTCAATCCTGGGGGAGGAGGCATGACTCCTCTGCTGTGGATGGGCTTTGTTTCTGGACCTAAAGTAAAGAGGCTCTCTACCCAGGGGTCCTAAAGGCTGTCTGATAGTGGCAAATAGTGGGCAACCATTCAGGAACCACACCAGTGCTGGTCGTTTTTTAGGGGGCATCTCTAAGATGCCCTCTGACTGCATTTTAGATTAAATCCCAAACTGGCAACAGTGTGGGTTTAATGTGGTGAGAGGTTTGCTACCATAGTTCCCAGGTTTTAGCAAAGCCGTTAGGGAGCTGTGAAGTTCATAATGTGCAGCTCCCAGGCCACTCTTTATGGCTTTACTATACTTAAAATGGTTAGAAGAATGGGCGTCGACAATTTAGGGGTACAGAGCTCATGCCCCTGTACCCTCTCCTGAGGGCTGGTGCACCCTGCTAGAGCGGTGGCTTACTCTGGCCTTAGGCAGTGGGTTTCATGCATATGGCACACAGGGATGTGTGCCATGTCGACTCTTCACTTTTCTATGCACCAAAACACACAGCCTGCAATGGCAGTGTGGGTGTTAAGGTACAGGGCCTCTAGCAGTGGCACAATAGTTGCTGCAGCTCTTAGAGGCCTTACCTGGTCACAGTATCCTTTGGTACCCATGGTACCTTTCATAAAGAGCTTGTCTGTGGCCAGAGATGGGTTAATTGTGGGTACAAAGGGACAGTTTTGGGAAAGAACTGAGGCCCTGGTAACGTAATTGGCAGGGACCCAGGCACATCAAGTCAGGTTGCATCAGATGACAGTCAAAAAGTGTGGGGTAAACATTCAAAAAGGGGCACTTTCCTACAGTTCAGTCAAAAGATAAGCCGGATGTCTTGTGCATAAGACATGGGATCCAAGACAAAAGATCTGATGATGTTGATCAGAAGCCCAATGTAGTTATTAAACAGGATAGACTACACTTTCTTTAAAAAAAGGAGAACTATACCAGGGTGGCTCCAATTAATCCAACAGCCACCAAAACGTTGGTTAGGTAGAAGTTCCACAGTATCAAATGCTGCATACAGTTTTAATAAAATTAATCCCTCAGTGCACCTTGCATTCAGGATACTCATGAGATAATCTTTAATCCAATACCAACACAAGTGCTGTCTCCATACCTACTCCAGTCTAATGCAATAACCACTACCATTTTGCTGCACTCGCCACTCCGTTATCTGGTCTTGTTTATTTATTTAGTGTTTTATAGAGCACAAACGTGACCCGTTAGGGTATCAGTGCACTTTACAGGGATAACACATTGTATGCAAGTATGACATCGACATATTTTTTTTTTTTTTTTGACTGTCGATTCCGAACACGGATTAAGGAACAGATGGTGCCTTAAACCCTATCAGAGGTACCACGGCAGGGCTTTACACTGCCCTTAACAACTTGAATGTACGCCATTCGATATCGAGTCCATACCTACCCATAGGAACTGTTGGCGTAAAGGACATAACAACCCCCATTGGGGGCAAGAACTACTTTTCGCTCTGGTTGCGAACACTACTATTCCCTACACAAGGAGGAACAGATTTGGATTCCAATCAGGAATACTATCCTAATTAAAGGTACTGGAAATGTGGGTACTGAACAATATATTAAATCTGCGTCTACGGTGAACGTGCAGCTTTTCCCTTTTATTATGGGACCGAGATGTTGATAATTTTGCCCTGACGAAATTCCCAAGTGCCTCTGTATTTTACAAAGAAAGAAACAAATAATCAATAAAGAAGGAACAGAAGATCCATAAATTCTATGAACTTTTTTGCTAACTATACTATTGAGTGCACCTCTCAAACTTTTTGTAAAAAAAAACATAAGTAGGGATAGATGGAAATTAATACACTTGGGGAATAATAGGGTGCATACAATGTACAGATCATTATGGAGCGATATCCAGCAATTACATTTGTGGGAGTACCAGGTCAGTACAAGATAGATAGCAGCCAGTCAGTCAAAAAGCTATCAGCAACAAAAACTAAAACAATGTCGCAGAGCGGTTTGTGCAATGCATGATTTATGGGAGAAACTTTCCCATTAGGAAGGCGTTGGCTCCTTTTTAAATATTAAACGATAGCGAATTCTTCTGATGAAAGACGGAACTGATTTCCAGACACTTGGCATGGATGCAGAGAAGGCACAATTGGAATTTTTTTCCTTCCCATAGCGGGGTGGCTGGAGCATAAATTCTCTTGGGGATGAGGAGTTTCTGGATCCTCTAAAAACCATGATTTTATGGGCGAGATATGCAGTGGATTTCGTGTGAAGCACGTTCTGTGTAATACATGCCCCTTTGAGGTGGATTCTGGCTTTGAGAGGAAGTCAGTTCAGCTCCTTGAGGTGCGTTAGATGTGGTAGAATTTTTATGAGCCTGCTAAGAGTCTTGCAGCAACATTGAGTGGGCAGTGGAGATCTTGGGCACGCCTGAAAAGTTTGCACATCTGAAGTCGATTCTGGGGATATCTAATGCCTGACAGCCATGTTTAGGTCTAAGGCATCCAGGAAAGGTTTTAGTTTCCTCAGGTAGCGCATGGAGAAACCTGGCAGTTTTTGCTATCGAGTTGATGCGGTCTTGCATATCCAGGTTGCTGTCTATAGTTTTTCTGAGAGAATTGTCAGGTTCCACTATGGTCGGTGTGCAGTTTAGTGCTGTGATCGACTTGGTCCATTCCCGAATGTCAGTAAAACTTTTAGGGGGGGGGAGATTAGATTTTGTGCATTTAGTTTGAGCAGGTGGCAGGCGAGCCATTGAACGGTCAGATGTAGTGCCTCGTTCAAAGAGTAAATCTCCTCTACAGATGAGATTTTAATGTAGATCTTAGTATCATCTGCATACATGTAGAAGGAGATGTTGGTGGTACATAGTAATTCATCTAACGGTTCAAGGTAGAGATTAAATAGGGCTGGGGAAAGAGTTGATCCTTGGGGGAAGGAGCAGATAGATTACTGTTAACTAAGAAACTCCGAGAGTGATTCCAGAAGAAGGATCTAAATCATTTGAGTATGGTTCTCCCTACTACCATCCTGAGTTCGAGGCGTTCAAGTAGTTTCTCGTGGTTGACTGTGACAAATGCTAATGAATAATCCAATAGAATTAGGAGACATGTTTTGCCTTGGTCAAGGGCTAGGAGAGTGTCATCCACAATATGAAGAATAGTAGTTTCCGTGCTGTGCCCAGGCCTGAACCCAGACTGGAATTTGTCTAGCAGATCAAAATTGGTGATATGTTGACTCAGTTGAAGTTGCACAAGTTTCTCCAGAAATATCCCAATTTCGCTAGATGTGGGATATTGTATATTGGTCTGAAATTGCAGGAGTGGCAAGATTCAAAGTAGTTAGTTTTTAGAGATGGGACGACTTGAACAGCTTTTAGAGAGTTAGTTGTGGACCCTTGTAGTAGGGAAGCGTTGATTATGGTAGTCCAAATGGAAATGATAAAATGTGCGGTCGCAGCCAAGCAGTTGGAGAGGAGTGGGTCAATAAAGTGGTTATTCGAATTTAAGGAGGATAGAATTTTCGAGATGGAATTGTCGTCATATAACTGGAAGTTGGACCAGTGCACTTTGTTTTTGGGTGTTGTCTGGGGGGAAGAGAGGAGAGATGGTACCCGGCATGAGGAGGTTGGATGTTGGTGGCGGAACTAAGTTTGCTTCCTAGGGAGGTGATTTTAGCTGTAAAGAAGGAGGAGAACTCCTCACAGGTTATTAGGGATTTTGAGGTTTCTTTGGAAGTTTTGGCCAGTTTGTTTGATTGGTGTTTCACCATTTCAAAGAGCTTGCAATTTCTGTTCTTAGTGTTTTCCAGTTCCAATCTAAATAATTCTTTTTTAGATTTGAGGATGCTCCTGTTGTAAGCATTTCTGGTCTGTCTGAGAAGTATTAGTTGGGAGGCTGGAGGGTGCTGTCTCCAGTTTCTTTCTGATAGCCGCAGGGTTCTCCTTTTATTGTTGAGTGATCAGTTGAACCAGGGGTTTCTGTCTTTGATTTAGGATCTTTTTAGCTTTAGCGGGGCAAGGTCGTCAATTATGTCAGACATAGTCGAGTTGTAGTGCTCTGCAAGGTCGTTGACCTTTGAGAGATTTGGGGGATGAGGTCATCCTTGCAACGTGCAGCCAGCTTCCCGAGATCTAGGCTCTTTGTGTGCCTGAGCAAGAATTTCAGTTTCACAAGTTGCGCTGGCCGTGACTTGTGGATGTGCATTAGGAAGGTAATAGAGTGGTGGTCAGACCAGTCCCATGGATCTATTGAGTTAAGCCTGACCGCCATTGCCTTAGCAGTGATCTAATCCAGCGTGGTGCCTTTCATGTGAGTTGGTAGTGTGCAGGCTTTAGTAAGTGATTGGTCAGCAAGGAAGTCTTTAAGGGCATTGACCTGAGGGTCATTGAGGTCCTTCCAGTGCAGATTAAAGTCTCTGAGGAAAATGTAATTGGAGTGCGGGAAACCTTAGCTGTATTGATTTCCATGATGTGGTTGATGAAGGTGTCTTGCTTACTTGGGAGGGTGGTAGAAGATGTGCACTTTGCACAACTGGGTAGCGTCTTTACATATGGAGAGTGCAAGATATTCGCAGGAGTCGGTTGGGTCAGCATGAAGTTCGATAACGAGGAGGTCTGAGCGGTAGGTGCAACAATGGCTCTTTTCTTAGATCAATCCAGTCACTCTCACTCACTTAGGCAAGTTCTCATCCTTCTCTCCCACAACTCTAATAGACATTAATACAATCCACCGGTAGCACTTGGCACCAAGTCATAGTGCCAGTTAAGGGGGTGTGTGATAGCCTGTAAGATGTGAGCAGGGACGGTGGTGTGTTCACAGTGGCTTTCGGGGGAGGGTATGATCACAGGGGTGTTAGGGGGAGCATGAGGGAAAAAATAAATCCATTTTTAAAATTCAGACTTATCCATGTATTATCAATAAACTCATATTTGGCTAGGCCTTTGATGGGGTTATTGATTGATACCGTAGTTTTCCAGGAACACTTTGGTCTATGTTGCTAGGTTTATCGCAGGGAAGCAGCTCAGGACAAATATGTACGATCTGGCTGAAGCACTTGATTATTTTGAGACTCGGAAGATACCAGATCTGGTCCTTTATTTAGACGCCGAGAAGGCATTTGACCTTGTTGTTTGGGAGACCTTATTTTTTATTCGATTAAATTTTGTTATACCTACCAATATTACGGGGCTGATTCAGAAATTGTACTTGAATGCAGAAGCCAACATTATTATCAATGCCTCGGTGGCAGGTCAAGTCAGTGTGAAGCGGAAGACTAGACAAGCAGCAGTGTCAAATATGCCTGGGCTGCGATGCAAGTCAGGGTGGTGCATTGGGATCTTTAAGAGTGGTGCCCTGGGCTCTAGTGCAGGCAGCTGCATGGCATTGATGCTGGAGTGCTGTCATTGGTGAAGTCGGGGCTGCGGTGTGAGTTGAAGTGGTGCACCGTACTCTTCACAAGCTGTGCCCACAGCTCCGTTGCAGGCAGGGGCTTCAATAATGCCATTGGAGTTGCTTTTCTTGGGTTGCAACACAAACCACTTGACTCCAAGTGCCCGGAATCTGGGTTTGGCACCACTTGGCAAGGCAGGACCCTCAGCAGAAGATTCCAAGTGCTTTTTAGCAAGAACAGGTGAAATATTTGATGAACCAGCGACTTCTTAACAGCAGGCAAGCATACTCAAGACCTTGGAGAACCTTGGAAGCAGGATTTAGAAAGCGAAGTCCAGTCCTTTCACTCCCAGGACAGAAGCAGCAAAGCAGCATGCCAACACAACCCAGCAAAGTGGTTTTGCCTCCTGATAGTTATCCAGCTCTTCCTGGCAGAATGTCCTTATCCCAGAATTGTTCCAAGTATATGGTAAAACAGGTCCAGTACTTATACCAATTTCATTGAAAAAAAGGGAGAGTTTTCCCTGTTTGACCCAGAAAGGACTGGGAAATAGAACTACAAAAAAGGGAAATTCCTTTCTGAGTGTTAAAATTCTAGGTTAACAATAACATTTCTTTTGATTCTTTTAATCAACAGTTACCCCCAAGAAGTTTTTCTAGTCAAAACATAACATTTAGATGTATCTAAATATATTTTATTTAATAAAACAGTTTCTTTCATATGATTACATACAAAAAAAAAAAAAAAAATACAATGAAGTAAAGTCATCTAGATTTTTTCTCTTTCAAAAAGGCATTTTACATGAATCCATTCAATTTGTTATAACAGTTCATCCTATCAAGATACATAAAAACAGTCAATTACTACAATAAAAAAGCTTGTCGACGCGTTTCGGTGATTCTTTGTTTGGAACACCTTCCTCGGGACTATTTTAAAACATCTTCTTTTCTAGAAATAGATACATAACAGTTGTTAGTTTTTGCACTATCTGGGGGATTTTACATTTAACTGTTGAAAATGACCTTAAATGTCTTACATTCAAATGTGGTTCTACGATTTATCGCCACGTTTAATCCAGGAGTTGTAGTGAAAATTAGTGACTACTCATCCCCGCTATTTCATCAGAGGATCTATATATTGAAATGACATATTTTTAGAATTCAATGCACGGGTATAGGAACGGGTATTGCTTATTCCATGTGCCAGATTTATGATTTATTATTACCACCTACTTTTAGTTTATCAGGAAGCCTTTCAAAACTTTGGCTTGATTCTATCCAACGAATAAGGAGATTTTCTTCCTTATTCAATCAGGTTCGGCGTAGTTCTTTATGCCTCGTAGAAGACTTGTGCATGGATCCCTCCTCTTTTTTCAAAATTTGAGGCGATCACCTGCGTCTAAACAAATAACGCACATTTTTTAGTTGTTCCCGTTTAGATATATACAGCTAAATCAAAAGCGGGTTGCATAGAGATTGCATCTTGTTCCTATACTATCAATGCCCGACTCGGCACTCAGTAATTTTAGCTGGTTAAGTTATTAAACAGATTTGGGAGAACGACCATCTTTAAGATATGAGACTCTTTTTATTTTGTAAAGTCAAATTATGGCCTTTCAAGGGTACCCATATTTCAGCGTTTAGGTTTAGTAAATACAGAGCGAGTTACCCCCTCCCTTCCAAAAATAAACGGAGGGACCTATCGTTATCAAACGTCCCCCTTACCTCTCAATAGAACTCGCGCTCAAGCCGTCCGGTCTCCCTGGTTTCCCGTGTCGGTTTAAAGTCACGTTTGGAGCTTATGCCTTATATACACACACCAACTAAAATTTTAACCAGTAATTCAAAACACCTGTGTTTCGTTAGCTCGTTGTGCGTACTATTTTAGCGCCATGTTTGTAGTTTTTTACTCAGAGGCATGACGTCCACATTAGAGGACGGACATATGTACACAAAGGCCCGTATTTCTCTATCGCCTTATTGTGTGGCCAATCTTAATTTTCTTAAATTTATATTTATTTTTAAAGAGTCGCTATTGTCTCTTAACTTTTTGACGACAATAAATTACATTATTCAAGCGACACTAAAGTATTTCCATTTTAACACGAAGCGCGATATTGTCAGCCATTTTGGTAGTTTTTAAATGCCCGCTTTCCAAAACAATCGGATTCACATTATATTTTTGACATTAGTGTCTATACATAAGTTCAAATGTCAAAATCATTTGTTTGAGTGACGAACGTGGTCACTCAACCTAGGGGGTTATAGTCACTATCCAATCAAACTAAAAATCCATATCCCTATTTGTCTATAATGTTGTATGGCACAATAACTCGTTAGTATGAGACGAGTCCCCCACTGTAATCCCAAACAGAGCGAGTACCCTGGTTGAGTGAGAGCGTTCGTCCCTCTTACCGATGTTATAGGTATACTCTATTGACAATCTGCTTCGATTACTTCCACAAAATCTGATTGGATTTTAGAAACATTGCATAATAATGGACAAAGAAACAAAATGTAATATTCACAGGGACCCGATGTTCTTATTCAATAATACATTATTGTATCCAATCGTAAAAATTACATAAATAGTAATCATATTTCTACAATGGTCCACATTTCATATATTTTATATACACAATACGTCTAGTTTCTTTAGCAGGTAAATACATCGTGTACCCAATGTATAAATATACAAACAGCTACGTGCTACCTCACCATTCTCTCCCATTCTTCTCTACTGTTAAGGCCTTCAGTGTATGATCTAAACTTAGACATAAAGAATTGTTCTCTCTGTTTGCGTCTCTTCTCAGTGTCACCACCTCTCATAGATATTTTAATTTTTTCTAATATGAACCACTTAAGATCATCTTCTTTGTGGTTCATTGTTACCCAATGTTCAACTAAAGGGGCATTTTTATTTTTATTTTTGAGGGCTGATCTGTGTTCAGATAGACGCAGACGCATTTCTCTGCCTGTCTCCCCAATATAGCATTTACGGCATGGGCACATGAGAAGGTATATGACATTGGATGTCCTACAATTTACATGGTCGTTCATCCAATGTGAAACACCATTCAATTCAACCTTGTCAGATTTTATGATTGATGTGCAGTGGGAACACGTTCCACACGGCAAATTTCCTCGAATTGGTGTACCATGGTCAATACTCAGTTGGTAGCTTTTTTTGGGTTCTCTGTAGGTTTGCACCAAACAGTTACGAATCGTTTTATTCCTTCTATATGCAAAGGTTGGTTTGGGTAAGAGTGTCTGTCCTTTCCTATTTAGGATCGACCAATTCTTATTAATGAGATTTTTTAATTTCATACTCATACCATTGTAGTCAGAAACCATTACAATGCCATTGTTAGTCTGTTGGACTTTGTTTTTGGGTTCAAACAATGTTTCTCTATTACGATACTTCGCACGTTTGTAGCTTTCTCGTATTAGCCTTTTGGGATAACCCCTTTGTAGTAATTTGTTCTTTAAGATTTGTGCATGTTTTTCAAACGAGGACCTATCCGTGCAATTACGTCGAATTCTAATCAACTGACTGTAGGGTATCCCATCCTTTTGACATTTCGGATGGTAGCTTGTGTGGTGAAGTAATATATTCCTGTCTGAAGGCTTTACATACAGTTCCACCCCAAGTCTTCCCCCCTGAGCCATGATCTTGATATCCAAGAAGTCAACTGCCACTTGACTCTTGTTGGCAGTGAACCTAAGGTTTACGTCTCCACAGTTGAGCCAGTTCAAGAAAGCATTCAGATCTTCCTCGCTTCCATCCCAAATAAAAAACACGTCGTCTATAAATCTAGACCAGTGTTTAATATTTTCATAAAAAGGACTAACCTCATTATAAATATGCTTCTCATCAAACTTTCCAACATAAAGACAAGCTAGGCTCGGAGCACATGTGGCTCCCATGCTCGTGCCCTTTGTCTGACAAAAAAAGATCTTTATTAAAAAGGAAAATATTGTTCATTAGGACAATCTCAATGCAGTCAAAAATGAAAGTGTTTAATGCATTAAGGTCTTCCTCCTCCCTGCATAGAATATTTCTCATCATTGTAATTGTGTCTTGCTGGGGTATATTAGTATACACGGACTCAATGTCCAAGCATACTAGCCACTGTGTTTCCGCGTTAAAATTAATTCCTTCAATTTTCGAGATCATATCCGTCGTGTCTTTTATGTACGACGGTAATGTTTCTACTAGTGGTCGGATAAAATGATCCACATATTTGCTAAGTGGCTCCGTACTTGAGTCAATTCCAGACACTATGGGACGCATAGGGGGGTCCTTCATATCTTTGTGGACTTTGGGAAGTCCATATAGTGCTGGTATTTTCGGATGGTCATTAACTAGAAATCTAAATTCTTACTCACATATAATGGAATCCTCATTTGCTAGAGTAACTAAATCTCTTATTTTCTTTTTTAAATTATTCCACTCACCCATACTTGATTTCCTATAGTGCAGTTTGTTATCAAGGAGAGAATACATCTTTGCAGTATAGTCTTTAGTGTTGAGGATCACAACACTTCCCCATCTCATTTCTCATGAGAAATGCGCATGCGCGGGCGGCTGCGCATGCGGATTAGTATCCAAGATGGCGGCGCGGTTACCAGAGGGAGCCCCGGAGACGCAGCCGACAAGGTAAGTGGTGTTTATTGTTTTTAAAATCATTATTTAAGTATTTAGGGAGGGCGGGAGGGAAGCGGGTGGTATTTAGCGAGGACGGGAGGGAGGCGGGTGGCGCGTAGTGGGCCTACGCAAAGTGCGTAGGTGGACGTAGTTTCTGGTCCACTTCGCGTAGCTTCGGGTAGCCCCACTACGCCTACTACGCCCAGGGTTACTAACCATATTTCTTCCTTTTAGATGCTCTAGACGATATGATGGAAGATCTGTGCCAGTAGAGGTGGTAAGTATAAATATATATATATATATATATTTCTCTTTACTTGCAGTGATGATGGTAGAACGCAGCTTGTTGATAGTTGAGCAGAAGTGGCTAGATTCATTTATAGTCTCTAATCTTTTTAAAAGAAAAGACTGGCAAAGGTTTCTGCTAAATTGTCCTTCTCATTATAGATTGTGCATACTTCAGGAAACAGTTTTAGAAATGTGCCAGTGTCTTACACATGAAAGGAACAAATTGACTATCTGCTAAAAAAAGAAAAAACTAGTTTGAGGAATGTTTTCTCTGAAGTTCAAGAAAATTCAGTTCCAGGAAATATATGTGGACTCACCAACCAACGCTTTCAAAATAGAGAATAAAAGATAACGAGGAGGCGGACTGCAGATGGTACACTGACCCATCACTCTCAGCCTGCTGACGAAAATGCCTGTGTAGTCCCTCGTAGGCTGTCAGGTAAGACGCTACAGACCTCAAATATTCCAAAAGTTAAAAAGGCAGGATGAGGGAAAAGGCGAGTGGAATAAACCCTCGCAAACTGTCCTTTCAGAAATTGCGGTGAAGACAAAACGCAGCTTCCCTCGAAAAGACGACAGTTGGAGTGTGAAGTGCAACAGGTGCACAAGCACGAAAACCGGCAAATCAGGAAAATATTGCGGAACACTAGAACGCTAACTCAGATCTGAGCCAGACGCCATCATGGAATTCCGCTGAAGATGAAATCCGTTATCTATGCTTGCTGAGTTTAATCTCAGCCACCAGCTGACTCCAGCTCCCTAAATCTTGCCTGCAACCAAACCTCTTCTTAATTCCAGGAACTAGTGATGATCGTCTTTGCCTAGAAGGGACTCACACAACCCTGACAAGTGATTGCACAAACAGTCCAACTGTCATGCTAACACATGCGTGCATTCAGAGATAGGCAGAGGCACAGAATAGTTAAAGTAAGAAAATGACAACTTTCTAAAGGTCCAACAAATAAAGGAATATTTTTTGAGTTAACCTTAAAGTGGAGCTCTCTGCAATGTTGAAATTGCAAAAGGCTTCAAACAAATTAGCCATTAAGCCAAAAGGAAGGTGAATTCTATACATATATGTGGCTAAATTCCATAAATCACAGGAAATACTTGCATATTCATGGAACTTAATAATGTAAGCAGTTACAAATCTCTGCAGTTTGGTTACTCCTCCTCATTAACATTTGGATTTATCTAAAGCCATAAATAAGAGAACTGAATACTGCTATTTTATCCAAGTTTTAACTTTCTATACGAGAAAATTTGCGAATTGCTGTAATATGCACTACAAAAAAGAAATGACCATGAATATGCTGCAAAAAACTGGGTGTTGTTCGGGTTCACCGAAGTCCCCGATAGTAAAAAATTTTAACGATTGCATCACTTTTTTTCCAAAAACGTTTTGTCTCGGAATGGGTAAGCAACCTGGAACTAAAAAGAAATGTGACCTTATTTGCAAACAAGCCCTCCGCCACATCCTGGATTTGTTAAACTGTTGCTTCCTATGACTGCTTGAAATTTTAAAATCATGTAAAACCACTTCGAAATTAATCTCTAACATTCCCAGTGCATTGAAAATAAATCGTAATTTCCTCTGCCTGTTTTATAAACTGAAAGTGCAAGCGTTGGAGACCTAGAACATCTGAATTGCCTAACTTTAGTCATCTCTATATCAAATGTAAACTTTGCCTCTGCTTCTCTTATGAAAGAACCACAATCCAGATGTATCGGTATGCATGCAGAGCACAGTGAACATTAAGCAATTGAACACTTTAGAGATTTAACTATTCTGAAAGTAGTTACTTCTTTTACCTCACTAATAACTCTTCCTTACACGAGTATTTGGGAAGTAACAAGTCAGGGCGCTCCCTGCAACGCTCTCCAGATATATACACCTTCCACTCAGCCTTCCCTAGACACCATCAGGAGGTTGTCCAAATTCTGGCAACTAGCAGAATGGTGAATTCAAAATGATAAATCTTCTAACAACTCTACTAACTGTACAAATCTTTAAAACGCTGACTGATTAGCATATATTACAAACCTCAGTGAGGCAGAATGCGTAGTCTGATTAATTTTTTGCTGAATCACGAAAAGGAAGAAGCAGAGCCCATCACTCAAGAAAACAAGTTCTCATTTAATGAAGTTCTCCAAAATGAATTGATCAATTCATTTTGGAGAAGATTCTACTAAACTTGTAGCTCCAGACATTATAATAGACCATACGTCTTGGCTAATATCATAGTATTAAGAACATTTGGCATACCGGGAAATAAGCAGTATGATTCTCAGATAGGTTCAAGCCATTATCTTAAATAAGACTTATGTGCTTCCTGGTTCACGAATTCCATCATTGCAGGTAGATAATGTTCTTTTCTAACACTCTGACTATGGAACACCCATTATAACATTGGAATGTTGAGAGCGCCGTTGAAGACAATGGAGTGCTCTGGGCTTCTAATGGCTAGTTAGCCTGGAGCATCAACATTCCGAAGTCATGCACAGCAACTGCTGTGAACAAAGGCCTCAAACAGCCCGAGTGGTTTTCAGCCCATTCTCTCAACATTTCAAAGTTTTAATAAACACCCTCTGCCTTTCTCTTTCCCTGATTCTTTAAAATACATGGAGGGGGCAGGGGAAAATGAAAGGCAAAGGCTGTGTTTTGTGGCAGGCCACACTGGAGAGCATCGGCAGGAGGGAGGAGGAAAGCTGCATAGCTGCTAGGTCTCCTTGGCTTGGCTGAACTACAGCAAGTAGTTCAGCTGAGCCTGGGAGAACCAGGGGCTGACTTCAGCACCTTTTTACAGCTCTTGCTGTGAATGTTTAAATGCTAACAGCTGTTAACCTGCATGCGGGTGTTAGCTGTAGAACATTCACAGCAGCAGCTGTGAACAGAGGCCTCATGGAGCTGAGAGGATTTCAACACTCTCGGGCTCCGTGAGGCCTTTTTACTAATTAGAACATTATGCCCTGATGGGGAGAATTATTCTAATAGCTTTATAGCCAGTGTTGCTAGGCTTACCTGACATTGATTAATAAACGCAGGGGGAGACTTTAATGACTGGTATAGCCCATTACCTTGGGCTATAAAAGCTATATTGGAACATTGGAATGTTGGGAGCTGCAGGCTTACTTTGCCTGGTGTAAGCCATCTATTCCAACATTGGAATGTTTGTCTTTCTCCCACTTGTAATTTATAACATTCTACCCTTGGTGGGTTGAATGTTATAATAGTTTATAGCCCTTTTGCCTCGGGCTATATCTGTAGTTAGCGGCCCTCACCCACATTATAGTCCCTTGCCTGCGGTATGGGTCTATAACTCGAGTTCAGAACCTCTAACAACAGGTATAGCCCTCAGCAGCAGGCTATATGGCTCTTCTGAATCACACTCTCGATGTAACATGGTATTGTACTAAGGAATACATCTATCTGTGACAAAACCTTTGCCAGGACTATGTCCTCACATTGACACCCACAGTACCATTATTTGACAAATGAGTCTTTTGAAACTCAATTAGTCTCTATTCCAGGTATTTCTGAACAGCAATACACATAAATGGTGTACCTGAATGCAAACAATGATATTCACAAGGAAGTGCCTTTGCCTCTTTCGGCTGCAAATGCAGTTTCAGAGAAAAATGCCTTTCTGAAAAATATTCAGTAACAGACCATCGAGAAAATGCTGACTTCTTACGTTTATTTTCTATGGTTCCTGAAAATATTTTTCTCTTCTTTAAATAATATTTTTTTTAAACTAACTGTTTTTTTTGTCTCTATTCGAATATCACATTTTCATTTCAGATGTGGGAATATGGCAGCCATTTGTAATAATGCCAGTCTAAGCATGCCCACAAAGCACTCATTTTAGGGCCACATGCATCAAGGAAAAAAACGTTCAGAAATGGGCAGATTTACAGACTCTGCCCCTTTGCAACCGGTATTTTTGCATTTGGGATTACTTAAATTGCAATTGCATCGCAAATTGCGATTCCTGAAATGCAATTAATTAACCAGTGAAAAATTTCGATTTCGCAAATAGGTCTTGCAAATTACCGTCAATTTCAAATTGATGATAAATTTAGATTTCTTTGAAAAATGCACTAAAGTGCATTTTTCAAAGTCCCATGTTACACACACACACACATGCCCTTGGGGCATGTGTGTATGCAACATGTGGATAAATTGTAATTTCAGGGGCGCAACAAGGTGCCCTGTCGGCACCCCTGAAATTGCATGCGCAATTTGCGAGTACCTATTGGGTACTCGCAAACTCTGCATGCAATTCCTATTCAATCCCATGGGCCTCTAGGCCCATAGGAATGAATAGGAAGCAATTCCTTAGATGCGAGTCGCAATTTGCAAGTCACAATTAAGGAATGTGTAGGAATCACAAATTGTTTTGCGATTCCTCATGCATAGGCAATAGCGATTCTTTAAAAATCACAATTAAAGAATCGCTAGTGACTATTTTGATGCATGTGCACCTTAGACCTCACGTGAGTGCTGATTCCTCAATTTCATGGGTAGGGGAAGGGACATGATCCATCCGTTGACCCTGATAACATCACAGGATTGTCCTCTTGTCCAACCATTACTCATTAATAGCCTTCAAACTGCTGATGCGTAGCTAGGATAATGTAAGCAGTCACAACTAACCCTGGGCATAGTTTGCGTAGCAGCACTACACTTACCTTCACGTAGTATACTTTGAACTTCACATATTATCCATAGTCTGCGTAGCATAGCTGATGACACTGTGTACTTGTCTGCACTGTGAAAAAATGCAAAATAATTGCAAATGGCATCCTAAAAAATGCCAGTTATGATAAAATAAGTATCTCTATCTTTATATGCTAGTGTGCATATAGTAGGTTCACAAAAATGAAACTGAAAAATTAGCAAGCAGTGAGAGAGGCGATGATTTTGGGATCCTCCCTGACCTAGGCGGAGTACCAAACAGATGCCTTGAAAACAAAAAAAGCATATCTTATTGAATGATTTGGTGGTGGTCCCATCCTCTTAGGACCACCCCAAGCACAGTTATTGGCAAAAAAACATTCCCAACCAAAGGCCCTGCAAAGCAATATGGGATGATATCAGCAGTGGGCAGTGGATATTATATATAGTATCCAATATCAAAATAATTCTAAAAAGAACTGTAGTTCTACTGGTGGTTACTAGATGTCCCTCACGAGTCAAATGCAAATGCTTGATGAAAAGGTTTCAATGGTTTTGCATTTGACTCATGAGGGTCATCTAGAAATGACTAGTGGAACTGCAGCTTGATGTGAGAATAATTTCAATGCTTTGCATTTGACTCGTGAGGGACATCTAGTAACGACTAGGTGAACTGCAGCTTATTTTGATATTGGATACTATAATATTCACTGTTAATCTCGCCCCATAATGCTAGGCAGGGCCTTTGGTTGGGATTGTTTTTTTTTCAATAACTGTGCTTGGGGTGGTCATAAGAGGATGGGACCACCAATGAAGTTCAACAAAATGTGCTTTTTGTTTATGCTCTTTGTGTTCAAGGCATCTGCTTGGTCCTCCCCCTAGGTTAGGGGAGACCCCAAAATCATCAGCTCTCTCATTGCCTAATGTTTTCATTGTAAAAGTTCACTTTTGTGAATTGGTTATATGCTTTTAAGCACATGAAATTGCTTTTTCAAAGCATCTAAGGATGTTGCTTATTTGGCTGCTATGCTACAGTGATGAAGCCCAGTTTTGGTACTGTACTATGTGCAATTTGCGAAGTATGAATTAGTACAAACTTTGCATGCTCTGTTAGCATAGTATTATGCCCAGGGTTAGTCACAACTAGTGAAGGCAGGCATGCCGGCAAAAACCCTGATTACCTTTTGTTCCAGCTATTGCCTTTATGACCCCTGAGACAGGGCAGGACTAAGATAATGCTAGGGGTACCAAATAGCAAGTCATGGATAGCAGATGCTACGACTAATTAGCCTCCACGTACTTTCTATGGGCCATATGTATCAGGAAGTCATTTTGCGATTCTCAAATAGCGATTTTTTGCGAATCGCTATTCGAGAATTGCAAAATGCTATGTATGAATGATTTGCAATACATTTTGTGAATCCTACATATTCCTTAATTGCGAATCACAAATTGCGATTTGCAATTAAGGAATACCTCCCCATTAATTTCTATGGGCCTAGAGGCCCATAGGAATGAATGGGAAGACATTCTCAATTTGCGATTAGCAATTAGCGAATCGCAAATTGAGAATGCAATTTCAAGGGTCTGTTGCACCCCTGAAATAAGCATGGTTGCACATGTAGCGCACATACATGCCCTAAGAGCATGTATGTGCTTCACATTGCACTTTGAAAAATGCAACAAAAAGTGCATTTTTCAAGGAAATCGCAAATTACCACCAACTTTCAGTTGGTAGTAATTTGCGATTCCTTAAGGCCAATTTGCATTTTTTTAATGCTTCTTACATTGCATTTAAGGAAACGCAAAATTTGCGAATCCTTAAATGCCAAAAGCAAAATAAGGAATCGCAAATGTTGCCATTCCTTATTTTGCACGCAGATTTCTTTCATACATACCATTTAGCAAAAATGCATTCGCAAATGTCGAAATTCTGCGAATTTCGGCGTTTGCGAACGCATTAGTGCTTGATACATATGTGTTTAAATTTGAAACTGCTCTAAGAATACCGTCAGTGACACAAGCGTAATCGACAAAAGAAGAAAGTACACTTTCAACCAATTTCCTAGGATTATCGTCTTGTGTTTTTTCCTCAGGGTTTGCATCCAAGACAAAGGTCATCTTGAATATCTAGTAGCTCTAGAGTCCTATTATTGTCTTTTATTTTGTTAATATGTAACCTTAGTTAAGCTCGCCTGTATGTTTCAGCCATGAAACTGGACAGACATAAGAACAGATAGGTGTTGATATCATGGTCTGCAGAAGAGTCCTCTAATATAACAAAACTGCAGTTATTGATTTTAAGGAATACTGCGGGATTGCTAGCGGCTTCAGTTCCTCTGTGATTTAATCACACGGCTCAACTGCAGTATGTGTATTTGCTCCTGCCAAAAATATATATAAATTCCTCTCGTTCCTAAGAGCTATTTTTTTTCCGAGTAAACTATCACAGGGCGCAAATATATATTTCCCTTAGGGATTTTCATCCAGTATCTTAGCAGCGCGCAGCTGATAGTGTCAGCAGCTTTTGCAGAGGTCTGGCTGCAAACCCTTTATCTTTTAATCACCAGTTAGTTCTCTCTAACCTGTAGCCCCTCGACTTGCAAGCCAATGCTTTAAAGAATCTGGTGCCATGAACCTGATCAGTGTAATTAATGGTCTATTACCAATATCATGGAATTAAAGCGCCTTCATTTTGAAACTTTTAAAGCAAAGTTTTATTTGAGCACGACCTGTTTATTTCCTGTGGAGAAAATGCATTATCCCGGCTATGTGCAATACACTGTTTGGTAAAAGAGGCGCGTTCTTTCCCACTTCTCAACCTAGGAAGTTTAAAGTAAAAATGTCCATTTTTTAAAGCGTTCCACGGTTCTGCATACAAAAGAAATTCAGTTTGCTTCATCATGATTTTCCACGGAAAAAAAACAATAAACCTTACTTTTGAACCACCAGATTAGATTGTATGTAATGATTTTTACACTTTGCATCACGATAGTAAAACACCAGCACATCAGCACCCGATACCAGGAGTAAATTGCCTTCTTGCATCTTCCACTTTTAATCTATACATGTGGTTAGTTGGTAACCTTTTCTTCTACTCTCATTCTCTACCATTATGTCTGTATCTCTGTTTGTGTCTGCCAGTAGGAATATCTTGCCCCTCTCAATCAATCAATAATTAATAACACTTTATTCGGTTACATACATAACCATAAAAGTACATTAAAACATGTTAAAATTATTTAAAAAATATATAGTTGATTGTCCAGAGGTATCATCGCATGGGTACTTACACAGTTCTTTCAACCAATCATTTACATCAGGAAATCTTATTGATCTATGCAGGATGCCCAGGCGAAAGCACATCAATAAAAATCTCTCAAAATCACATGTTATCAAACCTAGGTACGGCTACAATTTAAAAGTTGTCAGTGTGAGGTTATGTGCTTGCACCGTTATTTTATTCATTTCCACACATAACCTCTGTTCACTCAAAAAGCTTAAGCATTCAGTTTTAAGGTCTTTCCTTGTTATCCTCTTCATGGAGGGGGGTCATCATAAAAATCTTGGTGGCCCAGATTATATAAAAAAGTTTTGACATATATCAGCCATCTAACTTGTTTCACCCCATCCAAGCCCATGCAATCAGTTAAAATCCAGCGATTGAAATTCATTTCCTCTATTGTCCATAGCCTATGCCACAACAGGACCGGTTGAATCTTTAAGATATCTTCCAGATATAACAGCCCTAGTTCTGTGTGGCATATGAAGGAGGAGGTGATGTTTGAGACCATTAATAAAAACCTCAGAAACTTATTTTCAGCTACCTGAATAGAGTCGACATCTGCGTGCCCCATATACCTGCTCCGTTCGAAGCGACAGTGACACATTTTGCTTTATATATATTTAATAATTCCACTGTCGGGCATCTGCTTAATTTCCTGTTAAAATTAGATAGGGCAGATAGAGTCCTTATCTACAGCAATCTCCTTATTTTGACTGCCTCTGCCCATGATCCTGTACGTTCAAATAAAATTCCAAGGTAGGAAAAAGTCTTACTGCTTTCAATCTGCTATTTATCAATAAAAATTGTTCTGGACTTTAAACACCCTGACCCACTAGACTATTTATATACAGTATAAAAAGAACGGGTGCAAGGACACAGCCTTGTCTCACACCACGTCTCACTTTAAAGTGTCTAGTGCAATCCCCCCTACCCCAAATCGCACCTGTGCCTTTGCCCTAGATATAGCTGCCTTAGGAAAGAAATTAAAAACATTTCCACACCCATCTCCTCTAAAATCATCCATAATTTGTTATGCATTACACATGCCATGTATAGGGTACCTTTTTCTTCTTTAATATACTTGTTCATTAAAATTTTAAGATTAAGACACTGCTCAATTGTACTTAGCTTCTTCCAAAAAGCATATTGCAGGTCACTTATCACTGCCTGATTCTCCGCCCAGTCTTGTAATCTGTTCAGTATTACTCGACCTATGATTTTCACGGTTGAATCCAGCAAGGATATTGGCCGATAACAGACCGGATCAGCCCTGTCACCTTTTTTAAAGATTGGTACCAAGATGGATTCATACCATGTAGATAGAAATCAAGCAGAGCCACGGGCATTAAAAACTTGGTATTCAACAGTGGGCCCCATAGCGCCATATTAGCTTTGAAGATATCAGCAGGGACACCAACCGGCCAGCAGCCTTTCCTCCCAGACTTGTAGCAATGGCCAGAGTAGCTCGCTGAGGTCAAAAACAGTTGTTCCCCTTGAACTTCTAGAGGTTTTGCTTGCTCAACCTCACCATCTATCATGTTTGAAGTCCTAAGTGTGTGTCATTAAACAAAGAGGAAAAGTGTTCTATCCACACCTGCTCAGTTATTGCTAACTCAATAGTGGCTATGTCTCTGTCTATCAAGAAATGGGCATTAACCACCTTCCAAAGGTGCCAGAGTCTCTGGTAACAGAGGCTTTGCACAGCAAAACACACAAGATGATGGATGGAATGTTGCACATTGGCAAAACATTCAACCCCAGTCACAGATCTGGGTTTAATCCATCGTTATTTTGCTCACCACGCCACCCCAGTTTAGACATGGTCATATGCAAATCAGTCTTGACCCTGTGCCTCATGGGAACAGTCCAGCCGAACTGCCAAGCCATGTCTTACCTGGACCGGAATCAAGCATCCTATGGCCAGTTTCTGGCTATCAGCCGTCAACAGCCAGGATAGCTTGACTCCAGTGGGGTAGTGAGCAAGGGACCCACGTCTGGGCATACCCTTCCCACATAAGGTGAACAGCAAAACACACAAGTCGATCTGGCGGATAAGAGTTTAATATGGTCCAGCCATATTACTATGGGGGCAGAAACATGCCTTTCCGTGGCGGCATTGCCGCCATGGAAAGGCATGCAGAAATTGCTTGCGGGGGCCCATTGCGGGCCCCCAGGGACTCTGGGGGGTGCACATGAGCAGTTCCACCGCTCGGTGCCTGCCATGTTGTGCACGGAAGTGCACGAAATGGCTTCCTGGCATTGTGGCAGGCGGTGCTGAATGCACTGCCTGCCACAATGTCATGAATGCAGGATGCGTCCAGCACTGTGCCAGACGCATCCTAATGGCCCCCAAGGGACCCCCGCCCTTATGGCGGGCGGTCCCATTTCATGATAGGATGGCGGACCCCTAAACGTTGACAACCATAGTCCTTGATTGTCCTCTGAAGCTGTTCTGTTTAAAGGCTTTTTTCCGTTGACGGAAGAAAGTTGACCTTGTATACTGGAATTTTTCTCTTGCATGAAAGAAGTTAAACTGAAACCTGTTGTCAAAGCAACAAGAGTGATGATATGGCCCCTGCCCATGTCGGTCAGGGCAAAATCCTGAGTGTCAAAACTCTTTTTAAGTGAAAGTTGGGCATTGTCAATTGAAGTAAGCGTAATCACATATTTGTAAATTTCACCAAACATGAAGCCCTTTGCCTTCTGTGCTGCCTCATAGGAAACAACCTCTATAATTTGGAGTCTATTTTGCGGTTTTAACATTCTCCTGGAAACATAACTCTTTGTATCCATTCAGAATATTCCTTTGGGTCTGTGCTAAACTGGTTGCCTCCAACCACCCCAAGCTATATTTAATAGGACGACCGACAATAAGGACACAAAAAGAGGAGCAACACAGGTAGCTGACCTGGTATAACTCTAATGAAAGCAATATCAAAAACAAATACATATATTGGCAATGCCATCTAAACAGTAGCAAAACTGTTGCATATATATATATTGCAATGCTGGCTCAAATCAGTTATAATTGGAGTAAGTCAAAGCAAAATAATAATTCTGCAAGATTGAAATAACATAGGGAAAAAGGCCTTATGTCCCTGGATGACTTGCCTTTAGCAGCTAGCAATGGAAATCCCACTCCAAGCAATCTCTGGAAACGCCACAGAGGGACTGCAGCTGTGGGAAGTGGCAAATCTGTATATCTCCATCTGTGAGCTTCTCTGGTGATCTGCATCTCTCCTTTTATACACTAAAAGCTGGCTTACATATCATCATGCATCTTTCCTGTGCAAGTTTTTGTTGTGGAGTTATCAGTTTATTTCTAACCTAGGATCCTCTCAGCTCATACCAGCCGCATCTCGCATCTCTCTCACTGGTACCAATCAATTATCCTCCCAAGGCCTTCAAGCTAATGTCATATTTCTTTGAGTCAGTATAAACTCAATAGTATTTCCCCCCCACAACACCCATTGATTTTGACATGGCCCCATATATACAAGGGTGGAGTAAATATGGGGAAACAGCAAAATTAAGACCAGGGAAAACCAGGTCTTATCCTGGCGCAGCGAGAAGAAAGGTTTAATTTCTCCAAATGCCATTGATTGTTTATGTCAAGGAAGGTGTCCCTTCCTGCACATAATCAATCATTGAAAAACATTATGTTTCGCAACTTCTATGTGTGATGCATTAAGCAGCACACATATAAGTTACAAAATGCCATTTTAAGCTTGTTTATGTGCAGGAAGGGACACCTTCCTGCATATAAAGAATCTCTCCTGCAACGCAGACACCCTTGCATTATGGTGCAAGGGTGCCTGCATTGGCGCTGGACAGCTAAATATTAGTGCCAGTGCAGGGGAGAACGCAGGGCTGCACCATATTGTTATAAATATGTGTTTCAGAAGTGGACGAGGAAGCTTGAAGCCTAGGTGGCTAATGCCGTGCTCCTCCACTTCTATTGTTATTATGCCCCAATGTTTTCTGTAAACTACTACCTATGCACTGCACAAAGTCCATAGTAATATTTGCTTCTTTTTCACTTTCAGCCATGTCAACAATCCTTATGTGCTATTGAACATCTCTCTTATTTCGGCCCCAAAATCGTACTCTCTTATACAACACGCAGATAAGCTCAACTTAAAAAAACTAAAATGGCGAGGAGAAGGCTTGAAAAGTGTCCAGGAGACGGCAAGGGATTATGTGACTACATTAGGGCCTCAACTAGAGCAAGAATGCCTAAACAACTGGGAACACTTGGCCCAGGTCCTTATCCAAAAATTTCCAGCTCTGCCGGGTAGTCAAAGAATACCAAACACTAGGAAGGAGCCTTGGTTCAACACGGACCTACGAGACCAAAAGAGAAGGGTTGCAAGAGAGGTTAGACTACAGGCGTGGTCAAAAAGGACGGGAAGAAGCCCAATTAATAGTAAACTATCGGAAGTAAGGAATGCATACAGGAAGATGTTGAGGGTCTCCAAAACCGCACATAAGAAAACCATCGGGAACAAATTATTGAGCGCAGGTAAATTACCAAATAGTAGGGATTTCTGGGGCATCATAAACAAGCTTAATAAAGGTGCAAGTCTCCATCAAGAGGCAGGAATTGGAGAGGAAATGTGGGTCCAACACGTGCGAAACATGTATTGTAATACAGACTAAAGCATCATTGAAGGTTCCTGTGGGATGGCATCAGAAGTGGAAAAAAGAAAAAGAAAGCTGAGTGTGGATATCAGAAAAAATGAAGAATGCAAACAAGAGATTGGGGGCAATGAACAAAATCTGCTAATCACCAGTAAACAATTGCGGTGCATAATATTAAAATTAAAGACAGAAGGAGCCGCAGGTCCAAATGGGCTACCCAACGCACTCTTTAAGAACGACCCAGTCTTCTGGTCAGAGATCCTAACGCCCCTGTTCAACCACGTCTATGCACATACTGACGTCCCTGGCTCTTGGAAAGGGAACATAATACACCCGATATTTAAACAGGGAGACCATCGCAACCCAGCAAATTATAGGTTGATATCTTTAATTGATGTTGAGGCCAAACTGTACGCCTCCTGCCTTTTAGTAGAGCTACGAGACAGGATGGACGACACGAACATAATTCCCAAGTTCCAAACAGGCTTTAGGCAAGGGATGGGAATAATAACAAACGTGGCTATTTTGGCGCTCTTAACGGAAAAAGCAGTAAAAAAGGGAACACGGTTGTACGTATGTTTCGTTGATATAAAATCAGCTTTTGACCGAGTGAGCAGAGAGCACCTCTGGTCAAAGCTAAATAAATGGGGACTGCCGAGCCAACTATTAAAGGCAATAATCGCCCTTCACAATGACACCTGGGCGAGAGTGAAACTATGCGATGGTCATAGCACAACTTCGAGCATCCCAATGCATCAAGGCTTAAAACAAGGATGCGTGTTAGCACCCAGCCTATTTAACCTGTTGCTTTCAGACATCAGCAAAGTAATGGAAACTGCCGAATGCCATCCGCCGACCATGGCCAACAAGCCCATCACTATATTACAATACGGGGACGACATAGTAGTGCTAAGTCAAACACCAATAGGCCGCCTACAAAGAGCAATAAATAACCTAGCATCCTATTTGAGTTGGGAAAAATTGGAATTAAATAAAGCAAAAACAAAAGTTGTTCGCTTAGTGGATCCCAAAAAAATCAAGTTCAAATGGGCGGCTAACGGGGCCATGGTGGAAGAGCAAGGTTCCTATAAATACCTCAGTATAACAATTGGGCAAGGCTTAATACACAAGGAGCATAAATTGGCAATAAAAGCCAAAGCACAATCGCAAATTTTTGCATATCGATTGTTAAAAACAAAACTGGATTTCCCGAATCACAACCACCTCTTAAAGGTGATGGCTGCTTAAATTTTGCCCACCTTGTCATACGGTTTAGTCACTTGGTGTGGCAAGGAGGCTGACCTACTAAATGATCTTCAGACCAAGATCTACAAGGCCGTTTTCAACCTGCCAAAATCCGCCTCCCCATCACAGGTGCGGCTCGAATTCGGCCTTCAACATCAGAAATTCTGGAGCATGGGCGGCGTCATGAAGTTATGCCAAAAAGTTCGATCGGCAGACCCGGACTCAATGGACAGTCTATGCTAGGACAAAATTATGTATCAGGCGGATCAAGAACCATCGAGTGCCTGGGGAAGGTATTTGAAAACCTGTTTGGCAGTCCTTGATTTAGAAACAGTCTGGGAAACCAGGGTAGATAAAGCAAGCATTAGTAGAGCAGTAAATGACGCAGCAAAAAGGAAATCCTTTTTGGAGGATAAAAATACAATCTCTAAACGCCGGCATGGGTGGACCATCATCAACTCTTATAAATTCTTGAAACCGCAAGCATACTTAGTATCACATTTTAGCGGGCATCTAAAAAGAGCTACACAGACTATCGGTTGGGGCAGCACGTCTCAAAAGATCTTCTGCCTTCCTGGAAACACAAACAACTTACAGCGCAATGTCGTCTATGTGGATATAAAAAGGAATCCTTACCCCACCTATTATGCGTATGCCCAGCAGTCAAGGCCCTGAGAACACGGTACTTAAAACCCATTTTTAATAAACAGAACATTCGTACATGCAGACAGGCGATAATAAGCTGGTTGGGAGGCTCCTCCATAATTCTCGCCTGCCCGGGAGTAAAATTCCTGGCAGAGGTAAGAAAATGCTTATGGCAAGCCGAGCAGGAGGAAAACAGAGAAGAAAGTTCCTCCAGGCCCGGACCTTACGGACCAATTGCTCAATACATGGTCTGAATGCAAAACAAACCAAGAGCTTACTTAGACGGCAGAATTATAGAAGCTGGACTACATTTAACATTTTAACTATTGCTTTTATATCCCTTTATATGTTAGCCAATTACATGGATCACAAAGTTATAAATGGTAACTTTTTAATGTTGCTTGGTATTAATCGTGACTATTATGTCAATTTTATTTCCTTGAGATGATTGTAAAGATTTTAATTAATCATACAATAAACGTTTTTTGACTTTTGACTTGACTAAAGTCAATTATGTGCATCCCGTGATGTTGAAAATGTGATATTAGCAAGATAGACAAGTCTCATTAATACTAGGGGTGGGCGGTAAACTCCACTTCGCCAGTGGAGTCTGCAGAGTTTTGTTGCTCCGTGCTCCGCTTGGAGTCTGGCCAAAAACTTTGCCCACCGCTGGTGGAGCGAAGTTTATTTTATTACTGGCACCCACTCCTAATATTTACTTGATCTTAATTGTTTTTATCCTTCTTCCTGTTACATTCTGTCTTTCTCTTTACCCTTCTTTGCTTTCCTTCTTGCCCTTGAGTCGGGGCTAAGAACAAATCTTGCAGGCAGGCCGCCCATGGAGCGCCACGGGCATGGCTGCCACCAGCATCGATCAGAACAACTGTGGCCATTTTCCCTCATTGTGAGAGGCTTAGCTCCCGGTCACAGCTGGCTCGGTGTTGGCCATTATTTTCACATGCCCATCTAGCTGAAGGCTTAAACTGGATGGTGAACTCCGCTCCAATCATGGAGTTTGCGGCGTTTTCCACATTCCATGCTCCGCGGAGCATATGTAGTTCCCAACAACTCTGCTCTGCGTAGTGGAGTTTTTTCCTCACTCGTGCTCGTCAACGTTAAGTTGGCTAGTACAAGTGAGGAAAATCCACCTCCCGGCAGGATTTTTCCTCGCACACCAAGGTCTAGTTTGTGAGCTAGGAAAATAAACCTCCTAGCGGGATTTCTCAGCGCGGGAGGACAGATTTCTCACTGCAAATGTTCATGGCAGGTCGCGACCACTCACGTTGAGAAACTTTTGTTTCGCATTGAGAAAGCTGCCACTCGAGTAGAAAATCTCGAGCAGCAGAGAGCGAGCAGCGCCCTCATGCACTGTGCAAGTTGCCGTTTGCGATAATTTTACAGCGCGGGACAAACACCTGGCATTCAAATTCACTGCAAACTGCCGGACCCTTAATGCACTCCACCGCTCCCAAAACTCAGCGTATTCCGGCAGAGCTTCTTTGTCACTTTGCAGAGTTCCATATAGTATAACTATGCTATCTTTGGCCATACATACTGAAGGCATGCTGCTGTCACTTTCCGGCTCCAGGAGCCTGCTCCTCTGCCTCTTACCCGGATCACTGACATAATATTGACTACATAAATATCCCCATACACAAATATCAATACCAAAATATTGATAGCGAAAATATTGACATCCTATCTTTAAAATGTAAAATACAAAAATACCGGAAAAAGATTATAGATGTTAAAAATATCGATATACAATTATCGATTTTTTTATATATAAAAAATAATGTTAAATAAAATAAATATTAAAATTAACTTAAAAAATGATTTAGATGTAATGCAATAAATACATTTAATTGAAAACATTTAAAGGTACATATATATAAATGTATATTTACTGTAAAACAATTAATAAAGTAAAAACTTTAATTTCTTTGAAAATATTACAAATATATAAAAATTAGCAAATATATATTACCTACTGGCGGTCGCCAGTAGGTATATATAGTTAGGATTTTTTCTCTATGGGATTTTTGAAAATTCTATGTCTAATAACTTTGGCGTTTGTGGACGGAATTGGCTGAAATTTTCAGGAAAATGGCACATTTTGTTTCTGAGCAGCCCCTGAAAATTGGGGGGGGTTCGTCCAGGGGGGGTCGAGAAAAAAGGGGGGTCCCAAAACGTGTTTTTAACATTGAGTTTTCCATAGGGCGGTTGGCCTCACTTTTAGCCCGAACGGCTGAATGGATTTGCACGAAACTTGGCAAAATTGTAGGGACTGGTAGCCCGATGTGCCTTTTGTAGGTCTCAATATATGTGCTCCAGTGGATTTTGAGAAATTAACGTTTAAAAAAAGATATATATCTGTAACAGCGGACCGGGCAGCGCTCCAGTACGCGGACTTTTCGCGCAACGGAGCTTTGTGAAGCGAAGCTGATTGGTTCTCCGGCGTCTGTAAACATTCCAAACAGTCCGTAGCGGCCGCCATCTTGTCTCTCGGTAGGATCGAGAGACAAGAGGAGGCCAAAGCGAAGGGGCAAATGACCATAAGGGGGCATAGTAGATCCTCGCTGACCCCCTAGGTTTGATGTGGAGGTTTTAAAAGGGCCCCGCGGGGCAAAAAAAAAAATAATAATAATAATCGAACGGCTGAATGGATTTGCACGAAACTTGGTAAAATATTAGGGACTGGTAGCCCGATGTGCCTTTGCTAGGTCTCAATATATGTGCTCCAGTGGATTTTGAGAAATTAACGTTCAAAAAAAGATATATATCTGTAACAGCGCTCCGCTTCGCGTAACGGAGGTTTGCGAAGCTGATTGGTCATTCTGTCACTGGGCTATAGTTGGGCTACATCTGGCTGATATTTGGGCTACATTTGTTTTTTTTTGTCTCTGGCGGCCATCTTTGGGCTACATTGGGCTACATTGGGCTTCATTGGGCTTCATTGGGCTACATTGGGCTACATTTGGGCTCCAACATATATATAGGCCAATGTAGCCCAATATATATTTTTGAAAGTTAATTTTCGTAAAAACCACTGGAGCATATATCTTGAGACATAGCAAAGGCACATCGGGCTACCAGTCCCTACAATTTTGCCAAGTTTCGTGGAAATCCATTCAGCCGTTCGAGCTAAAAGTGAGTCCAACCGCCCTATGGAAATGAAGGAAATTAATGGGTAATTTGTAATTAGCAAATAGCTCATCGCAAACTAGGAATGGTAAAGAATCGCTATTTATTCCTTAAAGTTCGCTATTTAGGAAATGCAAAAAACTTTGATGATACATATGGCGGTTCATCTCGAACAAGATAAGAAGTATAGGGATAGATTTATGATGACTGGCGCATCACCAGGGATGTGTTAGTCATTCTGTGCCGCTGTTCCGTCACCTATGGTGTGCTGCATTTACAATGCGGCGCATCATGGGGCAAAAACAGCACAGATGTGTGATGAATCTGTGCCGTAAAGGTGGCGTATTGCTGGAGTTGTATTGCAAGTGTGATGAAGCTCCAGCAAGGGTCGGGGGTGCCCCTGTCGCAGGGTTTCTGTTCTCACACAGAACTGTGGACAGAGGATTGGAACCTCGGCGAATTAGGGTGCCCCAAAACTCACCTTAGTAATCAAAAACCCCTTAGCAAGCTAGGTACAGTGTCACATTGGATATAACAAACTCTCAATGTTTAGACAATCCAGAATATGAACTTATAGTACCTCAGGATACGTGGAACTCATGAACAGTCGGTCGTTATATATTTGTTAGAAACCAGAACATGGTATTAAGAAGAACACATGTGTATTTGAAATGTTTATTTACTAATGCCGTCTTCTCAGGCGTAGTATCTTAGATAATACAAGTACACATATTATCAGCAGCAAAATTACCAGCATAGTTACTAGTACATAAAAAGCGAATGGTGACAGTATGTTAACATGCTGTAAATGAATAAGAGTTATCAACACTTATAAGCAGCCACGGGCCGTGGAGGGAGTTACGGTGGGGCAGGGAGGCGGGGAAGGGGAGGGGCAGGGTGGAGAGGGCTCCACCCTGCCCCTCCCCCTCCCCGCCTCCCTGCCCCACCGTAACTCCCTCCACGGCCCGCGGCTGCTTATATCTCACCCTCCCTAATACACATATTATATTATTTGCTAAGAAGGTCTGTTTGTGTTGGTTTAGGGCGTGCCCATACTTTAGTGTCTTAGATTTGAAGGAATCACATCAGCATACACCAGCTCTCTCTTCATGTGAACCGCATCAACTGTTGTGTATGTGTGTTCGGCAAAGCAATATAAAACCCGCCTCATGCCCAGAATTGGCAGAAGCTGCACTTATGTTATGAGTATGAAGTCGTGCAGATCAGATCTCATAACAATTCTGTATCGTGTTGTTCTTGAAACTTCAGCACTCGCTGTACAAATATAGTATAACAAGCAAAGCAGATAGTAGAGCAATAACATTATATTCTCATGTAAACCACGATGAACTACTAGGTTGAAAGCTAAAGCAACAACTAAGTGTCGTGTGCAGAAGTTGCAAAAAAGGAAAAATGGCGTTTAAACCGGTAATGAGCCCATGCTAACTTAACACGGTGTAAAGATATCCAGGACCTAGATGACACCTCCCCATGATCCGGAAACGAACTGAATAAGATAATAGAAGTGCCATCTCATGAGAGCAGATTGCAAGTTTATATGTGGACGGTCCGCAAGGTAAAACATTAAAAACTAGGAAAATGTAATGCTAAAGAAAAATAAAACAGCCAAGTACTTTATCGAGTCTTAAGCCAATAGGCAAGCTAAATAATAAAAACTTGACAAATAAGTCAATGAATTGTCAATGAAATGCTAGTACTCAGCATATCAAACATGAAAAAGGTCTATGACATAACTTTGTATGCAAAATAAGCTGCAACAGCCTCCAATAGGAAGTCACCGTCTTCATCCGAAAAGAGTTCAGCCATCCAATTTAAAAGCGGAAAAGAACATACGTGCTCTCCCAGCACCGGATCCTCTATCACCATCAGAGGACAGCTCGGTGGGTTTTCAAGAAAGCTCTGTTCCAAGAAAGACTGTGTTGCCGCCAGTAAATTCCAGGGACCAATTAGTCCATGCATCAATGCCACAGCCATAATCCTTTCGCCAGGACAAACCAACTCGTGAGTAATGATAGGAGTCATCAGCTGATTAAAGTCGACGTCAGGAGATACCGGTCCGCAGAGACACAAATCAATGGCCCAATCGAAATCACAGGTCAGGCAGTGAAATACAGGCTGGACACAGGTGAAGTAGGAGAATCGAAAAGATAATCCATATGCCGTGCTTAATATCGCCAACGGCATTGTGCCATAATATTCTAGCATGCGATTGCGGAACAGTGTCAGCAGCTGCAGGGCGGGAGCTTGCACAGGAGGGACATCCATATTTAAAAATGTAAAAAAGCACAAGAGCGTCCGCTGGTAATGCAAGTAAAAATGGCAATCCACGAAGCACAGTGGAGAAAATAGAATGAAAGAAAGCAGGGATGACTCCAAAGATTTTCTCAAATGAAGTCACGAGACCACTGGTAACAACTTTAAAAAAGTGCGCCAGGGCCTTTGTGGAGGACGCGTTAAAGATAGTTCGAACCATCTTGCTGAAATGCAAAGGCGAATCAGTATTGAAAAGGGTCTGCACCTCTGTACGGGTGTTCGCTATGTGAAGCACGAAAGTTTCACGGGCCGAACTCAAGGCCACCTCTCTCTGAGACAAAAGAGCTCTTATTCTTGCCATGCCGTTGAAATCTGCTCCCAAGGTTGGTATTTGTGGCCAGATTGAAAACTCCCTATGTTCATGTGTGGGAGGAAATAGAACATTTTTGCAGCAAATAACCCGTTCACTTACTGTTACGATAAAAGGAATACTTTTAATTAACCCAGAACAATCTTCATTATTGAGCATCAAATAACTACCATTTTCCAACAACTTGAACGTGGGGATGATAGCAGGAACTGGCGTGCCTTGCAACACGCAAGCCATATTTGGTCGGTGTTTGTTGCATGAACCGTGTAACTGTATGTGCCTACACATTAGTGAATGATCTGGCGTCTCAGTGCATTCCTCTCCATTCAGATAAACTTCTTGATCATCTTTGAAACATCTGTATGTGTATGGAAGCGACCAGACCTCATGAAGAAAAGCACTACCTAAAGGTTCATAACGACCTATTGGTATATATTTCATACAATTTGAAAACTTATATAAAGCAATAGGCAGCGTTATTAAACCGTGGATAAGGCACGTTGCCAAAAAACCCGCAATCCTCTGCTGATGATGTCACTGAGCATGTCATGAATGATGTAATATGTGACATCATCAGCAGTGGATTACGGGTAATAGTATCTCTAGTTTACTCCCGTATAGCTGTCTTTCTTTTAACATAAGTGTCTGTTTCCTTCCCTTATACTTACTGTTTTTGGTTCGCATCCGGTTCGCGTACCGGCGAGCGAACTGGGAAGCGAACTACGAGAAATAGAGGTTGGCACAGTTCCAAATATTGTACCAATTTTTTAATAACGGGGAGGTAGTTCTGAAAAGAACTTTTTTTTTATTGTTTTTGTTGTTTTACATTTTTTTTAATATTTTTCAGAACATTTTTTTACTTTTTTTGGGTTTTTCTTGGAGGGGGCAATGAAAACGATTCATTGTAAAGGGCTCAACAGGAGCAACAAAACAAAAAAAAGTATTTATTATTTGGGGCGTTTCGTACAAACTTGCATATGATAGTCAATAGCTCAGTTGATCAGAGTGATGCTACTTTCTCTGTAGCAAATGAATCCACGGCAATGTACGCAGACTTGTTTTACTTCACCAAATCTCATTTGTATATTTGGCACCATCTCCCTGCCCTCTGGTCCCGTTACTTCCGGTACAACAGATCATCTGGCCATAATAGGGGGATTATCTAGGTCGTTCCGAAACTGTGCAGCACTGTAGTTGTTAGGATGCCACCTAGTCATATGGCGATGCATTGTGTAGTTTCCGAAGCTGTATTTTTTGTCGGTCCCTCTGGACAGTCTATCTTGACATATAAGGCAAGTTACGTATCTTGCATTTACTTTTTTCTGACCTTTGGGAATTTTAAAAAATTGCCAAATGAAGTTTTCTTTCCGGTGAGACGTCCTGGGCTCCTCAGGCAAAAACTGCCTCTCTTCGTGCTCGTCGTCCTGTTCCTTTTCTTCCTCTTCTTGTTGAATTATAACTTGAGCAGGTGGTCCACTCTTCCTTGGATGTGGTGGAGGTGGTGGGGAAGCACCAGCTGAAGCTACTAAAGAAGCCATTGCTCACTGGTAACAAAGGGTTTTTCTCTCCCAATGATGAAAGTCAGAGTGAGGAAAGAAGGAGGGATTTTCATCATTTGGGAAAAACAAGAGTTCTCAACCAATGAAAAGTGTTCATTTTAGATTATATGACCTAGTCTTACATCATTAGGAAACCAAAAGTGAAATGAACCAATGAAAAGTGTTATTACCAAGTCACATGACCTGCTGTGTTTACGTTAAGCGCTTTGCAGGGCCTCCCGCTTTGCTTCCAGAAACCTGTGCTTTGCGACTCGGTAAGCGTACCAGTTCGCTAACGTAGCACGTCATATGACGTATCACGCGACAACGTGAAACGTCGTGCGGACGGGAGGCGTCACGATGTTGTTTTCTAACGCGGCAGTTGCGGTAAAGAAACGTTTACCAGCTCGCGGTCTATTTCGCGGCATCAAGGTCAGCTAACGGGAAGCTTCCCGATTCGCGAAGCGGGAACGAAGAAAAAAAAATATTTAAAAAAAAAAATTATTCATAAACATATAAAATATATTTTTGGATTTAAAGAAGAATACATTTTACAGCTACAAATATTAGCTGTTAAAAAACCAATGAAATTCACTGAAAAAACCATAGGTTATAGACCATATATAGTTAGGAATTAGCATTTACAAAACCTTGAAAATTCACTGAAAAAACCATAGGTTATAGACCATATATAGTTAGGAATTAGCATTTACAAAATATAACCTCTGTTTCACCCAGTGTTAAATACAGAGTATAATTTTTGAAACCATTGACACACCAATACTAGTTACTACATACGTACTCACTGATTCCTATGTCTACACACACATTCACTCATTCACCCATACAATCATTCATACACACAATCACTCATCTTAACAACACTATCATATGCACTCATACACCTATACAGACACTCACAGTCTGCCACTCATCCATGGAGTTACTCACACACCTAGTCAGTCCTTTAAAGAATCAATGACACTTCCATTTTCTTGTCTATACAGTTAAACATAGAGCACCTTACATTTTCAAACATATACTAACACACACTTACCTTCTTATACAATCATTGATACAAGTACACATTGATCTGCACAGAGTCACACACCTCCCAGCCAGCCACACACACACTCAGTCTCCCATACAAATACTTGGACAATCAATCAGTAACCCATATAGTTAATCATATAGCTACTGATCAACACATGCAGCAGTTTACAGAACAACAGACATAATGATGCACAAATTAAGACAGTTTAGTCACTAACCCATGCACTCAGTGAGACACATTTAATCACTCACTCATACATTCAGTCATGCACCTACTAAATCCTTTGTCCAGACACTTATACTTGCACTCATTCTTCAATATGTAAGACACATTTTAACTTTACAGAAACATACAGTCACTGGATGTTGTCATCAGTGATGTCACTGACCATGTCATGAATGATGTAATATGTGACATCATCAGCAGTGGATTGCGGGTGCGCGATATATAGTTAGTGCAACTAACTATATATGGAATTTCAATGGTTTTGTGTGAGTAAAATAAGGTTTTGTAAATGCTAATTCCTAACTATATATGGTCTATAACCTATGGTTTTTTCAGTGAATATATATATATATATATATATATATATATATTTATATACACATACACTTATAACATAACATTTAACAACAAAACATTATATTATACATTAAAATAAAAATATTGAATAATTTTTAAACTTACATTTGGCACTCCATTGAGTGCACCAGTAGAAAAGTGTTGGATAGCGTGGAGGTAAAAAGGTACTATTCCCACTCCAGCTACTGTAACAGTAGGGAAAGTGTTGGATAGTGGAGGGATTCAAATAACTATTCCGACTACAACGTGAGCAACAGTAGGGAAAGTGTTGGCTAGGGGAGGAGTAAAATGTATTATTTCTACTCCAGTGAGTGCAATAGTAGGGAAAGTGTTGGATAGCAGAGGGGTACAAATTACTATTCCCACTCCAGTGAGTGCAACAGTAGAGAACGTGTTGGATAGCAGAGGGTTGAAATTAATATTCCCAAAAAAGTCAATTCGAACAAAATAAGAAACAAAATATCAACTACAATACAAAAATTGTTAATAACACAAAAATAAAAATTATATAAAAATATAAAAAATTACAAAACATAGAAACATATAATGTTAAAAAACTCCAGAAATTACATACTAAAATTATGTTATAACATTTTTAAGAAGATTTTACAAACAAATACATATATTTCATATAAATTAATTATAATCAAAAACATTATTTATTACACAAAATCAATATTTCTTATATCCTACCTTATAAGACCACACCATTCACAACACACTGCCACATTTCTAAAAAAAACTGTACCTCCATAATTAATATTCTTAATTATAAAATAAACAAATATTATTAATAAAAAATCAAATAAAAAAACAAATACAAATTAATTTACTCACCAAACATTACCCCTAAACAACAGCAACATCCAAACACAAAATAAAAGCAAACAATTACCATAAAAATGTATCAATTAATAAAAGAATAATAATGAGCAAATACTTATTAATTAATAAAACTTAAAATACTTTCCACCCTCCACACCAACAAACGCCACAACACACACATAAAATATTTACACAATTTCCATAACTAATTTTACATTATTAAATTATTATCAATTAATAAATTAATTAATTGAAAATAATTTACTTCCCACCCTTTACCACTATAAACCTCACATGTCACATCTCAAATTAATGACTCAATTTCCATATTTAATTTGTAAATATTTAATTACCATTAATTAACAACTAATTAATAATTATTTTAAAATACATTACTTCTCACCCTATTCCCCTATGAACCCACAGCACGCTCCTACGAAATTGGCACAATTAACATAATTACCAATTCAATTAATATTAATTATCAATCAATTAATAATGAATTATTAATAAGTGAATTCCCCCAATGAACACTATAAAATCTAAATTAAATAAATTCTTATAGATAAAAAATATCAATTAATTTATTATAATGAAATAACACAATTAATATAATTCTCAATTAATTCATTATTAAAAACAAACAACCAATTAATAATTAATTAATGCAAAATTAATTACCGCAATTAACACTATACAATCTAAATTTAATTATTAGTAATACACAAAAAATATTAATTAATTTATGATAATCAAATTACTACCCACCCTCTACCCCAATAAACCCACAACCTGCACCTAACAAAATATCACAATTAACATAATTATCAATTAATCAATTAAATAATTAATTAAAACTTAACAACCAATTAATAATGCATCAATAATACATGAATTACCACAATTAACACTATAACATCTAAATTCAATAAATGCTAATAAATAAAAAATAATAATTAATTTATTAAAATTAAATTACTTTCCGCCCTATTCCCCTATAAACCCATAACCCGCTACTCAAATTACTATCAATATTAAAAACTCGATATTCTGTCTGTTCACCCTCTTACCCAATAACCTGCGCTTTCCTGTTTGCTGCATCATGGGGCTGCAGAGAGCCCATGCACCCAGGTCGTCCCACACAAGCTAACCTCAGTTGATTTATTATTTGGGGGTGGACCGACCACCTAGCAGGAATACAGCAGAGACGTGTGCTGCACCCAGAGCGCCTCTGCCTTGTGCACTCACAACGTTTCTTATTACACACAAGTGAACACCAGGGGTCACTGCAGCTTTTTGCATCAAAGTTATCAGGGGATGCTCTCTGCCAGGAAGCCTCAGAAAAGGGTCCTTGTGGCAGCAGTCAGGGCACACACAGTGTACCAGGAAGCAGCAGCATGACTGGTGAGTGCCCTTGAGTCTGCCCTGACGTCCCATTGTTAGGGAGTTGTTGGGGAGGGATCGGGGCAGTGTTGCAGTGCAAGGTCAATGAGGACGGATCAGGTGAAGGCTGCTGCAGTGGGTCAGGTAACGGCCTGCAAGGGACACCTGCCAGTCCCGGTATACGTATGAAGTGTTAAATGCGTCAAGAATGAGGCATGCACTGCCCTTGCAGGAGTGAAACTGTGATCATGTTATATGCCCTTTTATTTATATCCACTTATAGTTAGCGCTAGTGCCAGTGTAGATTGGGCCTGCTGCTACACAACATCTACGAGGGAGAATCTCACATGCCTGCCTCACAATTCTCTGTCTGCTGTTTAATTTCCATTCAGCCAAGTGCACTTCGATTTGCAAAATTAAAGTACCCTTACTTTACACATGCCCCATTTCCTGGACTGTTGTGAATGTTCGGAATGTGTGGGCTTGTGCAGCTCCAGGCAGTGTTTTAAGTGGCTTGCTTTGGAATGTTCTTGAGCGTGGGAGAATGGTAAACAAAACACGGGAGGCATTGTTGTGGGTTGGCTGGCGTCTTTCTTCTTCCTTTGCTGCCCTGCACGAGTGCTTTTCTCCCTGGTGCGAGCCAGAAGTGTCTCCCAGAGACCAGGCAGAATTTACTTCCCTGGGGCTGGAGAAGGTGAGGATTACTAGGCAGCATCTGGTGCACGCAAGTTCCATTTACGCTGCCTAGCTTATTTTACTGTTCTGTCATGTGTTCATAGAAATATTAATATGTTTAGAGTAAAATCCGTACTTTCATGTGAACAGGGAGATTTGCCTACACCTGCCTCCGTGGGGTTTTTCATTTCTACTGAAAAGACCTAGACCAAAGTCCTCACTTTCTCCAGCTACGCAGAGCAAGCATGGCTCCTGATGGAGCATGTATTAATGTCGACCCTGATCCAAGAGCAACAGCATCGTGCCCACCTCCTGGTATGTCTCACATCAATCAATGCACCTCAGGACCCTGGCAGATGCTAGCAGTTACTCAACCTGCTCATGGAACTCTGTAGAATTCGGTGGACTTTTTCAGTAACTCCGCAGAATTCCACGGAATGAAACTCCGCAAAATTTGACCAGGTCTAATAAGTACCCCTCTTTGGGTGTTTTACAAATGTCACCAAAAGGTAGCGAGCCTGGGTTCTAGTTTAAGGGTTATCAATACTTGGGGGTCTATTAGGAGTCCGCCCGCCACTCTAGCGAAGCTGGGACCGGCCACCAGTTGTGCGGCGGTCCCGCACCGCCAAATAGGATGCGCACGCCACCCTGGCTGTCGCATCCCGCATATATTGCATTGTGGCGGGTGGTGCTGTAAGCAGCACCCGCCACAATGCAATATATGCATGTTGTGCATTGGCCTGCACAACATGACAGGCACGGCGCGGTGCCTGCCACCTTGTGTATGCCAATGTAGGGGGGTACCATGGGTACCCCCAAGTGCAGCCCCGCACCCCCCAGCCCCCACCCCCCTGGGGGCCCGTAACAGGCCCCCAAAGTAAACACTGCTTGCCTTTCAATGTCAAAACCTCCTTCATGGAAAGGCATTACACCGCCACCATCGTAATATGGATGGCGGTGCCTGCATGGCACCACCACCATATTGCAGGCCTTTTCCGCCCGGTAGGCAATTGTGACAATTGCCTACCGGCGGAAAAGCAGCGGCCGGTCTTTCTGTCCGCCGGGGTACCCCCGCCATGCTAATTTGGAGGTGGTAAAAGGCCGTCCAGCGGGGTATTTTGGCGGGCGGATCGCCAGCGCCGGTAGGGCAATGTCAATCCGCCACCCATCCTAATAGACCCCTTGGTTCGGTTTGACTAGACTAGGGCACTCTGCTTTGAATTTATCCCAGAATGTTTTATCCAGTAGAAAATGTATTAGTATTCTAACATAATCAGTGATATGTAAGCCCGAAGACCATTCTGAAAACATAGCATGAGCTACTAGTGATGAAACAAATAAGGGCTCCCCTATTAGCTCAAGTATCTTCTTGTTAGATGTTTTCATTTTATTTTTCTAATCTTGAGGCCCTCTTTGCTTTTTTTTTTTTTTTTGCTGCGTCCAACCGTGTTATAAGATGTAGAATGGTCTGAAACAGCGTCGATGTGTAAGGATACATATCACGATCTGTGTCTATATCAATCAGTGTATCCAGTAAAACAGTATTGTATTCTTTTAAAGTCCTTTGGGCTACCTCAATGTTAAATGGAAATGCAAACTAGCATTTTGGAGTAACACAAAATGCCGAAAATCCTGCGAAAGTACACTGGTGTAAACTACATTTTTCCTGGGACTTTTCTACACAGTCTGCAAGATTAGCAGCCATGGCAAGCTAAATATTCCAAGGCTTGACCCTTCAATTCCATCAAATTTCAATAGATACACCAAATCACAGATATCACCATTAACCCTAACCTCACTCAAATGGCTAGAATAGACAGTTTGAGATTGATAATGAATTTTGAGAAGAATATAATTTGTCAGTTTCTCCCAGGCACCATCTTTCCAAGAATAAGTTTGAAAGGGAGTGACAAAAGCAGAACCATGCACCATTAATCTTCATGGTCATGGTCACATATGGCCTTCTGGTTACAGATATAACCTAAGCTCACACAATTTTGGACACCCATATATATAAATATTAAACAAATATTTTTGAATTGTTTCATCACTGCTCCTTCATTTAAATATCTCAGGGCATATTTACAAGAAATTGGTGTAGCGCAGTGCTGCAAGCAACTTTGCTGCGCTGAGCTGCGTCATTTTAAAAATGCAGGAATGCACCGTACTTGCAAGAATACGGCGCCTCCCTTTGCTCACCTCTGCACTAAAAAAGCTGCCTAGTGCAGTGATGATTGTGTTTGTGCAGGAAGTGACATCTTCCTGGAAAAAAAAGAATCGTAAATGGTGTTTTGTTCCTTCTATGTGTGCTGCAAAATGCAGCACACATAAAAAGAGCAATAAACCCTTTGAAAGGCGCTTTAAGGTGCAGCCTCAGATTTAAAGGTCAATCTGGAGCAGTGCCAAAAAGCCATGGGTGTGGCTGGAAACGCCCAAATCAACACCTATTGCATGCTGCTTTGTTGCAGAAAACTTATATTTACAAGGCTGTGTTAAGCTACTCAAAGTAGCTTAGTGCGGCTTTGAAATATGGGTTTGAATAGAGAGCCACCAGAGCATCAAAAAAAGTGACACTTTGGTGGCCCTAGGGGCTTTTAAATATGCCCCTTGTTTCTTGTTTTAGAGGTACTTGAAACCCCATAGCATAAGCTGCCTCCCACAAACAAGAACAAATTAATGGCTGTTGTGAACTTAATGCTGTTGATTATAATCCAAGCTTAGTTTAAGTTAGAATTTCTTAATCACCCAGTTCATAAGTGATTTAGATTCCAGTCCAAGTCATTATTCATGTGGGACTGGAACTGAATGGGACAGGATTTAAATATTTGATGAGTAAAGTCTGAAATTAATAGTCTCTGATGAAAAGTTGGTTGGCCAAGCTGATCAAGTACACAATGAAATATTGGGTTACCCACTATCCGCTTTAAGCAATAAACAAAGTCCTTGCCAGGGTAAACTACAAAAGTTAATACATTAACCCAAGTTCAACTCCTTGGTATCTATGGCAAAGAGCAAGCAGGCTTAATTACAGGGTAATGTGTAAAATATTTGTGCAATAACAAAAGCAGTACTAAGGTCAAAAGACTACAACACAATAAAATCCCAAACCAATTTATAAAAATGGAGCAAATTTAAATACATAAAATTGCATCAAAATGGCAAAAATCCAATAAAGGTGATATGGATTTTTAAAGTTTAAATTAAAAAAAAAGAACCAAAGCTGTTAGCTGGTCATAGTGGCATGATTTGAAGCTGATCATGATGGAGTGAAGGTCCGATACAAAAACAAGGTTCAATCCGGTAGGAGGTTTTCGTCTGGGGTTTAATTTAAAAAATGAAAGTCAACAATCGTCCTTGTGGGAAAGCAGCAAGCTGTAGCTGAAGAGGGCTCCACAAGGCCAGATAGCCATTGGATGAGGTCTCAATGAAGTTGGTAGCTTTTGGTGGGACAGTTCAAAGTGAGAAAAATTCATATTTATTGATCAGGAAAGGCCCCTTGTTGACTGGATACTTTTGGTATCGTCGTTCGTTCAAGATTTCTTTGTTTGCACTTAGTCACTTTTTCGGATCTCAGATTACTCCAGCGGGACAAGGATGCAGGCTGTAGCAGTAGAAGATCTGAAAGGCTAGATACTGTCTCCTCAAGGTCCCGGAGCAGAGGATGTGCCATTGCAAAAAAGCTTTCAGCAGGAAAAACGTCAATCTTCATCTCAGCACACACTTTGTTCAAATCAGCTTGGCAAGTTAGTCCCGGTCCGTCAGAGGTCTTTGGAGGCAAAAACATTCTAAGTCTCAGGTTGTCAGGGTTGGTAGCAGAAGCCCAGCAGGACACAGCCAAGGGTTGTAGACCCAAGGGAACAGCACTGGGGGATCAAGACTCACTACTGCATAGGCAAACAGCAAGTCCAGGGCAAGTTCAGCTGGAGCTGGTGAACTGGGAAGTTGCAAGAAAGGTCTCTTGTAGCTTGTAATGTCCCAATAGCTTGAACAGGAGGTCAGCCTTATGATTCTTGGAATCCACATTTTTGTCTTGGGTACAAGAGCGCAGTCCAGGACTTCAGGGCTCTTTAAAGCACTCAGGCATCAGGATCAGTTCTCTTCTGATCTCCCCAAGGTCCACTCATGTTCGGAGAAGGGGACTGTGGATGCCACATTTATGCCTGGCACCAGCTAGTGACTCTTGCTTCCTCACTAACCAATGGCGTAAACCTTCCCTGGGGTTACCCTACCCACATTTGCAGTATTTCCAGTGTGCCCTATAGTAACCAATCGAATAATGTTCCTCTTTGCCTAAGTCCAATATTCCTCTTGAGCACAGTGTGGGTGCCCACTCCATAGTAGTGCACAGGTAAGAGAGCAGACCCTCCTCTGTCATCATGGTAAACCAGTTCATAGGGCAGCTCCACTCCCACTTGGATTGGTGCCTGTCTGAGTGTGCGAACAAAAGAAGGTCCTGTCGGGAGTCAACTGTCCCTGCAGCAGAAATTCATGAAAATGGTCCAAATGGTCATACTGTCTGAAAAAGGAAACACCTCCCCACAACCAGCCCATTGTCTCTGCGCTAGAGAAGTCTTCACAGCTAATTCAGGACTTGAGCACTCAGAGGGTTACAACAGGAGAATAATGCAAATTACCTTCCAGAGGCTTTAGACATGGAAAAGGTGACTTTCTAAAAGTACTTTTACTTAATATTATTAAAAATACAACTTTACCATTGCATTTGATAAGTATTATGAACAGTCCTAGAATGTTTTTCTATGTGTTTTCTTGTCAAAGATAGCATTATTAAGTGTAGTAGTGCATCCCAGTATTTCTGTATGGTGCATACAGTCCTGCTAGCCGTGAAAATAACTTCTAGGTGCTAGCTGCTGTAAGGCCATGTTTAACCTTAACTTTCTACATGCCCTACTTTAAGTACCATGCACTCTGCCTTATGGGCTATAATGCCTACATATGGATGTCTTATGAATATTCAAAAAGAAGGTTCTAACTTGTCAAAAAGTTTAGATTGACAAATCGAATGATAGTTTTAAGTTGCCACAGTCAGGCTACAATGGTGGGCCTGAAGCCATGTTTGCAGTGTAGTGGATGTCACTATAAGTTCTGCAGTCCCCTAATAGCATTTAAATTGCAGGCCCTAAGTACACCTTGAATATATTCTAGAGAGTTATATGCAAATTCAGCCATGTTAAAAGGGGAGCACACACATTGTACTACTGGTTAGCAGGGGTAAAGTGCACAGAGTTCCACAGCCAGCAAAAACAGAGTTCAGTAAAAAGGATTAAAATCCAGGGTGACCATACAGGAAAGGTGCATTTCCTAAAATGCATCTCAATGACTCTCCATTCTCTTGAAGTGACTCTTATGGTTATTTGTAATAATTTGTGCATTTCTACTCTACTTTCTACAAAGTGCTCCAATTCAATCGAAATGAGAGGTAGGCTCATACATAAACAAGCATTTACAATGCAACGGTTTCGCCTTTGGAAATGTTAAAGCTATTTGCAATGTAAATGACAATGGCATTTATTTATCTGTTTTCAAAACCAACACATAAATACAAATGTTGTCATTTACAATGCCAATAGCTCAAACTTTTCCAAAGGCGAAACCGTTGCATTGTAAATGCTTGTTAAATATTGCCTGAGCGCAATAACAGAGGAAATGCACTGATACGCAAATATGGCGATCGAATTATAATGATGTTTGGTTGTGTTTTGCATATTCGTCCCTTTTTAGTTTCAATTTCAGGTAGGTTTAGAGGAGGGAAGGGGCGGGGTTGGAGTAGACGAACCGGAACTCGCTTTTACAAACGAATGCTGAAAGAATGTTGAGACAAGTCAGGTCCTGGGCCGCGCTGTGATTGGCTGACGTCACGGGGGTGTCCCGGGCCGGCAGCCAATCACAGCGCGGCCCGGGACAAAGGGGCGGGGCTTTAAAAAAGCACCAGAAACGCCCCCGAATTGCGTTTTCTGGAGAAAGCGCGATTGACAGCCTCTGTCTCCCAATGGCTAGCCTCCATTTATGGAGCTAGCCAATGAGAGGCAGAGGCGGTGCCGACATCCCTACTGTAGACAATAGTTTTCGATCTGGGAGTGGCACTGCGTGCCCCTCGCCAGGTCGAAACCTAATAAATAACTGAAAACGAGATTAATCGCAATATGATCTCATGTCATATAAAAGGTGTAAAGAGAATGAGTATGAGAGTCGAAAGTACATAAATAAGAATGGGTCATGGGGTGAACATTTTCTAAGACTAATAAGAAGGAAAAAGTGAGATTGAAAATACATAGGAAGACATCGGAGCTGTTTGGGACAAGGAGAAACGTGTGCTTGACGAGGAAGAGAGACTAGAACATGACTGTATGAATATTACATATACTGAAGTGGGACAGTAATATATTTGGGCAGGCCGACATGAATGGAAAAACAGTAGTTAAGACGAGAAAGAACAAAAATGTTTTGAGAGACAAAATGATGGGGAAAGATCTGCTTCTGTCCATATTACAGATATTAATGTGTCCACTTTCAGTAACTGAGGAGATCTTTTGTGAAAATTTGAGTAAACTATGTGCAACAGTCTGTAGACAAATTGAGGTGATATCTCATTTATAAATGCCTGCATCTGCTAGCAAAAACACCCTAAAAGTACCAACAATTCCGGAAAGGGTAAATGGTTAGCTGTCTGAGGCCCTCGCCCTTGTAATTAGTTTATTCCTGCTATTCAATTTGTGCTAAACAATTTATCATTTACCACTGAATGAACATATCTATTCGGACAAAAAGTTAGAATCTAGCAGGCTATTTAAGAATGGGTGCTGCATAAGGGGTTAACATGTTAAAGACATTAGTCTACACCCGGGCTGATTTGTAATGTCTATTAGACTAATATCAGTACAGCGACCATCCCAGCATCCTGGAAAGAATGACTGTTTAGAGGACGTCAGTGCCTTCCAATTAGAACTTGGTGTCATGTTATTTATATAATACCCCATATCGTGGAATCCTAATAAACATCATCCACAATTTGTATGAAACAATGCTTCATAATATGTAATCGACTCATTTTATTTCTGTTCTGATTCAGAATATCCGATCTATAAAAAAAACTGCCAACACGTGTTATACAAAAAGTCACTCGCCAACTTAGGGCTCACTTATTTCTTCTTCAAGCGTATTGTGTTTCCATCATAAAAGTTATTATCTGTTTTTTTTATCATTGACTTTTGCAGATATGCATTTCATGACAGCTTTAAATTGAAAAATTTCTTTGAATTGAGAACGTTTGCCAGTCCATGGCCTGTGCTAATGTAACAGGTAATTAGGCAGCAACTTCTGGCATGGGTCGAGGGGTTAGATGCTTTGCAAATGGGCAGCCTTGTGGCAGAATGCCTAGAAAACATTGCACAACGTATGTATATTCTAAAAGTTCAAATCCAAGTCTATTGCAAGCTTGTAATGTTTATTTTCTCCACACCTGAATACCTATTAGGCTACTTTCAACATTTGTTTGGTCGAGAGTTTTAGACAAGAATGGCCTTTCAGGAATGCATGTCTGGCACATCTCGTGTCCTTCCCTGCATGTCGGTTTAATGTAAACTTTATTTTTGTGTGCAAAAATAATTATGTTTTCCGAGTTGATTACTCAAACATCCTGTCCAGCTTGTTTATAAATGCATAGTGAGAAAAAAAAAAACAGAAAGCCTAGGTGTTTATATTCTC
This sequence comes from Lissotriton helveticus, assembly GCF_964261635.1. NCBI lineage: Eukaryota > Metazoa > Chordata > Amphibia > Caudata > Salamandridae > Lissotriton > Lissotriton helveticus. Next base: position 1,372,926,823 of record NC_136069.1, on the reverse strand, counting down.
AACAAACAATACCGGTAAAACCATCAAAACCTGTGGCTTTAAGAATATTGTTGCAACTTTCAGACTAGATCTTGCATTTCACTGAAACAAAAAGCAACAGCTCTTAACTAGGCACCACCAGAGTGACTGTCAATAGCTGTAAAGAGGCTGCAAATAACTGCGTAAAGTACAAATTAGATAAGTAGAACGTAAATGTTTACGCATAATATGAAAATGTTTATATGCCATTATAGGTTGCAATGTGATATAATCCCTACTCAAACAAAACTCAAACTAATTTGTATCCAGTGATATTACAGGGAACCCCCAGGGACGACCACGGATATTCATCCAGAGTCACGAACAGCAGCATCAAAACGTGACTTTGAGCTTGGGCACTTTTGAGACCGGCCTTACTTGGAGCTGGCACGTTGTGGTAGCCTCACGTGCAACTCTGCCACCTTTGCGAGATTGTCCCTGCTGTCTGAAAGTGGCCTGGTGATGCGGGAGGGCACAGTGCCCTCACCACAGGGACTCAGCCACCAGCTCTCCTAATGCACATCGCCCAAGCTAATGACAAGCCTTCCCGGGGCAGGTTGGGACGACTCCTCTGTCTACCAAGTACCAGCCACCCTACTGGCAGCAATTTCCTTACTGCGCCGCCCGCGCGCCCTGCACAGTGCCTCTGTCCCTACCACGCTCGCACTAAAGTTTCAGGAATGCTGCCAGGCAGAAGTTGTGGCAGAGATTCATATCTCCCTTAGTTACCTGCTGATGTACCCGTCTTCGTCCCCGTCGCACGTCTGGAACAGGCGCCTCATGCGCTCTTCCTCGCCAGTGCTCGAAGTGTCGCTGCTGCCGCTACTGCTTCCCACCGGCTCAGTGGCCATGGCCCCGCTGCCCCCGGGACGTTGCGCCTCGCCCTGGTGGAGGAGAAGCACTGCATCCAGCAAAGCAAGCTGCAACCAACGGCACAAAGCAGGGTCAGGCGCGCCGCCGCCCGCAGGTCCGGGCGCGCGCTCCGCTGGCCCCCGCTGTCAGCGCAGCTGGAGCCCCTTGGCAAGCGCGTGCGAGCAAAACCTTCACAAGCACACTCTTCTTCGCGGTTACTTCAGAGGGGGTTCGGGCCGCTGAGCGCATGTGCTTGTTTTTGACGGGGAAAGGGGGGAGTGACAGACTGAGAGTAGTGAGGAATGTACAGAGGGCAGAGCTGCCAAAGTGTGAGTGATGCGCTACTGCTCACAGCTGCGGAGCACGGAGCTGGGCTCGGGAGGCAGCAGCCCCCAGCTGCGACCGTCCCATGGAAACCATAACTCGCAGTGGAGAGCAGGAAGTTTTAAGAGGTATACAGATTACATATGGTAATTTGTTGAAAAAACGTGATTTATGCCTTGGATGACGAGGCATGGAGGCAAATTGCTGCGGAGGGAGGGGGGGGGGGGAGTGGGACTGAGGAGACCTGCGGGCGGAGGGAGGGAGGAAGCGGGAATGAGGAGAGCTGCGGAGGGAGGGGGGGAAGCGGGACTGAGGAGAGCTGCGGGGGGAGCGGGACTAAGGAGAGCTGCGGAGGGAGGGGGAGCAGGACTGGAACAGAGCAACAGGTCGTTTCGCGATTCGGGGGCGTGTTTGCGTGCTCTCCCCTTCCCATTGGCTGGAAGGTAAAATTCCAGCCAATGGGAAGAGGAGAGGGCGGTACTTAAAAAAAGACCCAGAAACGCCCCCGAATCGCGTCAAGGCGGGCCCTGAACTTAGTGACGCTCCTCTCCTCCAATGGCTGGCCAGCATTTACGAGGCCAGCCAATGGAGAAGAGGGGCGTGTTCAGCCCCCGTACTACAGACAAAAGATTTCGGCTCCGCCCACTGCTTACGCAGTGCGACGGTAGCCGAAACCTAAAAACACATGTGAGGAAGAGCATGTGATTTAATTCCCTCAGTGGGCAACTAACTTCACTATAGCTATCATTCTTTTCACTGAAAGTATCCCAGCATCACCTCCATATAGAAATATATTAAGATTTCTCACTTTCAGGTTTAAATAAAGAGGCTCTTATACCTCTCTATGTGAAACCTAAACTGCTTTCCAATTCATTGTTCACTGTTTAAAGTATCTCAAAGAGATAAGGTAATTACTTTTGTGTACCTTATTAGCTGTCTGACAGCGCACTTAAACAGATGTATTCAACTTGAAAAAATATATATTACTAATGCAATCACTAACATGCCTGACTTAACACATATTCTCTTTGAGCGCTGACACCCTAATGTATAAAAGATTATTTTCACTGCCTTGTAGGAAGAAAGAAGAATACAAAATAAATCTGTGATTAATACAAAGGAACTACTGTACCGTGCATGTAAAGCAAAGGGTTGGTTCTGGCTTGCAAAAAGGTACTGTGAGGTAGAGGCAGGAGGGGGTAAAGCTCATATTGAAAGAGGAGGAGAGGGAGAAACTGAGAAAGAGAGAGAGAGGGAGAAATACAAAAACTGTATAGGAGAGTGAGAGAGAGAGTTTTCCACAGCAAGTGGGAGGGATGCAGGCAGGAAAAGGATAAAGGGTGAGAGTGTCAGGAAGAAGAGATCAATTATCAAACAGGTTCTTTCGATAAACTCAACTGAGTTGTTGGCATATTGACACTAACGTCGTAACGGAAGCAGACATGTCATCATTGGGTTAAGAACTTCATACTTAAACTGCTTCACAGACAGTAATGTAACCTATGAAACTGATGACAACACAGGAAATGGCATCAACAATTCATGAAATAACCCCTTTATTGCCAGGCCTCACTATCCCAAACCTTTTATTGGCTATTTGAGGTAGTTTGCGCTTAGGCACCCATAAGCTTTTGACCACCTCAGGTATCAATGCCAAATGTGTGTCCTTTATGTCCAACATCTTGAGGATTCCAAAGGTATCCAGGGTTTGTGGATTGGAGGAAACTGAGAAATTAGCTAAAATACAGTTAGATTTTGGGTGTTTGGGAAACAATGGGAAACCAATGCTGCAGAAGAAAATGTCTGTTTTTATCTCTGAAAATGGTATCTATGAAGAGTTTCTGCTGCTAAAATTACCATCTTCCCAGCTTTCATGAACAGGCAAACGTTTGTCAGAAAACCAAACTTTTCTACACAGTTTTGGCATTTTACTGAGACATAGCCTATTTTTTATATTTATTATGTTTTTAACCTCCTTCCAGTTAGTGGTTGCAATGGGTATAAAACCAATAATAGATCCTGTACAGCTTTACATTTCTAGAAAGTAAAGAGAATTCCTAATTCAGCAAGGGGTCATTTGTGTAGATCCTTCTAGGTGTTCCTATAGAAAGTAACAGTTGAAATTAAACAAATATTGAAATTGAATTGAAAAAACAGCCATTTGTGCCCACATTTTCTCCTGAAACTTCTTCTAACTATGGCAGATATTTTAAACAAATATACCTTTATGTCTGCTAGAACCTTTATGGTTGCAAGGATAAATAGGGGTTGTAGGTTCACTAGGGACCTGAGGTACCCAGAGCCAATAACTGAGCTGCACCTTGCAGTGGTTTTTCATAGTATACCAGGTATAGAGTAATTTATTTGGTAAAATATAAAGAGTAAAGAATAGGTACCCAGGAAACCTATGTATTTCTGAAATGAGAACAAGATATGGAGTTTAGAAGCGGCAGTGGTTCTTTGTACATCTCCGAATTTGTGGATACCCATACTAGCATGTGAATTAGAGGGCATTTTTCAAAATGACATCTTTTTTACACACTACCTTACATTTAGAAGGCAGAAATGCATATAAAGACAAAGAATAATAACATTTGCTCTTCTGTTCTATTTTTCCATAAGTCTTCCGATAATTTTCCTCACATATCTGTGTTGGAAAGTTCTGGAATCTGTGTGGATCCACAAAATTCCACACACTCTGCATTGCCATGAGTCTTCCAAGAAAAATGGTACCTCACTTGTGTGGGTAGGCCTAGTGCCTGCGACTAGAAATGGCGCAAGACTCAACATGGACACATTTACATTGATCCCCTGAAAATGTACCCTTTTTTGCAATGTGCCTAGGTATGGATTTTGGACCCCAGCTCGGCCGGCATCTAGGGAAACCTAGCAAACCTGTACCTTTTATAAAACTAGAAAGTCAAGTGAATTCAGGATGCAGTAACTTGTGTGGCTCTCATTAGGTTCTGTTACCCAAAATCCATTGCAAACCTTAGAATTTGTCTAAACATCACATTTTCCTCACATTTCTGTGATGAGAATCTCTGAATCTGTTGGAAGCTGCAAACTTCCACCTATTCAGCATTCCTCTAAGTCTCCCAATAAAAATGGTGCCTCACTTGTGTAGGTAGGCCCAGTGCCTCCAACAGGAATCTGCCCAAAACAAAACATGGACCCATCACATTTTCCACTGAAAACAACGCTTTTCTTGCAATGTGTCTAGCTGTGGATTTCGAGCACTAGCTCAGCCGGCACCTAGGGAAACCTAGCAAACCTGTACATTTTAAAAACTATACACCCAGGGGAATACAGATAAGGTGATTTGTGTGGCTCTCACTAGGAAAGGGCCCAACATGTATTGTGAAGGTATCAAAATAAACAATCATAATACAACTTGGTTTTGCAAGGGGTAACCTGCGTTTTTGGTCCCCAGCTCAGTGGCCATCTACGGAAACCTACCAAACACAGACATTTCTGAAAACTAGACATACGGGGGAGTCCAGGGAGGTATGACCAGAGTGGATCTTGCAGCATTTTCTTACCCAGATTCCCCTGTAAACCTCAAATTTAGCTAAAAGAATAACTTTTTCCTCACATTTCTGTGTGGGGAAAGTTGTAAGATCACTGTGCTGGAACACATTTCCTACCACCCAGCATTTCCCAAGGTCTCCTGATAAAAATACTATCTCACTTGTGTGGGTGGGCCAGGTGCTCGCATCAGGGAAGGGCCCAAAACAGGGAAAGTATACCATGATGGTAAAAAGGAAAAATAATACATCAAACCATTACTGCACACCTATGCACTAGTCAATCCCAGGCATTTCGCTTAGGTTTGGTAAGTAAATGGTTCATTTAAAAAAAAAAAACACTTTATTCTCCAATGTATTTACGAAATACAACCCACAACAGTCATGGTTAATAATTTCAACATTTGATCACCACTGACTTACAGCTCGTGAGCTGAAGAGCCATGTCAAGGCACCAACTGCTTCACAGTCCATTCACACGCCTTTCATGCGTCAGACACAGAAAACCTGTCACACTGCCAGCTGCGGGACCAACACAGTACAGCACTTACATTTACTAACAGCACCATTCAAGGGCCCATCACTCTCATACACCAACAGGATCACCACACTAATCTCACCATCAAACACCCAAACTACTGGCAACTGACAAAAACACCTCAAGCAAGTTCATACTAACACAACTCCAGTCCACCAGCAAACGCCAGCCTACACACACCACCAGCCAAGCACCAGTCTACACACACCACCAGCCAAATTCCAGGCAAGTGTTACTCCTCACGTACTACCAGCCAAGCGATAGTCACCATGCACTGCCAGTCAAGCACCAGTCGACACGCACCACCAGTCAAGTGCCAGTCGACATGTAGAGCCAGCCTAGTGCTAGTCCTCACACATTGCCAGCCATGCTCCAGTGTACACACACCATCAGTCAAACACCAGTACACACTGACCATCAGTCAAACTCTACTTCTCTCACACACACACATAAACTTTCCCTACGGTCTACTGGCTTTCTGACTCCCTTGGGGTCAAATGGGCCTATAAATAAGGCTGACATGCCCCCAGTGGGGGTTAGAAAATAGCCAACATTTTGCCCCTATAATAGGGAGCGACCTTTGCCTGAAGGGCTTCTGCCTGACATATAAAAAAAGAAAATCTCTGGGATCTAGTGGATTTTTGCCCCCCCTTGGGGGCAGATGGGTCTAGATATAAGGCCCATCCGCCCCCAGGGAGGCCATAAAATGGGCGAAATGTTGCACACATATAATGTGGAGCAACCTTTGCCCAAGGGGCAGCTCCCCGACATATAAATATAGAAAATCCCTGGTGTGTAGTGGATTTCTGCCCCCCTTGGGGGACGATAGGCCTAGAAATATGGCCTATCTGCCCCCAAAGGGGGCAGAAATGGGTGAAATAATGACCCCCAAAAACAGGGAGTGCCCTTAACTAAGGGGCAACTTCCCCACATGCCAAACCACATATGCCTGGTGTCTAGTGGGTTTCCCCCCCTTGGCGATCTACCCCAAGGGGGGGTAGAATGGTAAAACAAATCCCTGGTGGCCTAGTTGGTATTTCTACTGCACGATCACGGCCCCGCCCGCGATGGTGCAGCAGGGATGTACTGCAAAGTTACACTGGGGGTAAGGAAATGCTCTTTCCTTCCCTCCTGTGCCTCTTTCGTGTCCCCAAGCCCCCCAGGACGAAAAACGTATCTTTCCTCCTATGTGTGGGAAGCAATGGCTTTCTGAGCATCTCCGGACTGCATTAATGATGTTGGCATGCGCATGCTGACTTCATCACATTGCCGACTGACTCGCTTCTGCTGCCACCTTCAGTGGGGGCATGTAGGTGGGTGGTCCACAGAGGGAGTGCCAGCGCTTCCCCTGTAGGTTGGTGCCTGGGCATAATGGTCACGTCGTCATCACTGCAGCACTGCTGCCAAGGATGTAACCATTAGGTTCATGGCACAGAAGGGGTTAAATATAAATACTGAGACGCTAGTCTGATTCATTGTCTACTCATGCTTCTTAATAAAAAGTACTTAGTTGACTCCCTAGTGAAGTAGGAACTGTATCAGACAAGAACGGAGAAGTCAGTGTGTAGAACTGACTAATGCAAGACAGAACAATCAAAGTAATTACGTGGCACAAACTGAGATGCAAAACATTCTGTGGCAATGTAAAGCATAGGTAATTAAGGAAAAGCAATGTGAAGAACAAAAGACCCAATAAGCATAATGAAAACATGGAGACTGGAAAATAGCTTAAAGAGGCAACATCAACATGTGCTGGTAGTTAAAATGTCAGTGCATTTGCCTACTGAGAAGAGTTAAAGAGAGGTGAAAGAACACCATCCAAATAAAGAGAATGGGAAATTGTGATCAATGATTTAAGGCCTCATTTACAAGCCCATTGCGCCACTGGTGCATCACTTTTTTAAACTCACTGATGGTGCAGCATGGCTCCTCATATGTACAAGGTCAGGGAAAGTCAGCCTGCATGACTTTTTTTTATGGTCTTGTAAATGTGGGCCTCTTTCACGTATTACTCTGTGTGAAAAGGGCATTCCATGGGTGTTGCTGTGGGTGCTCCCAGCCAACATCGATGGAACCTGACACATCCCCAGATTTACAAAGTGTTGTAATCCTGGGAATGCATCAGAATCCTATGCCTCCCAGGGGAAGCGTAGGAGTGGCAGAACATGGAGAAATACTTTTATTTCTCCTCATTTTTTGCTCTTTCTATGTGTGCTGCATTCTGCCGCACACATAGAAGGAACAAAACTCCATTAATGATTGTTGTTGTGCGGGAAGGTGTCCTTTCCTGCACAAAAACAATCATCCCTGCAACGCAAGCACCCTTCCACAATGGCGCAAGAGTGTCTGCTTTGGTGCACAGCTGTTATTTGTGCGCCAATGTAGGGGTGAAGGACAGGAATGTGCCATATCTTGCAGATGCGGCGCATTCCTGCCCTTTTGGTTTGATGCACGGCTGCGCAGCAGGATGGCTTGCTGATTGTGAGCTAATGTACAAATAAAGCTAACTGAAATGCTTAAAGCAAGCAGCATAGAACATGGGACATGGGAAAACAAACAAATTATCCAATAGAAAAAGAATAACGAGAACAAAAAGAAAAAGAGACCTTTTTGATGTTGCAGGGGGAAGGTGTGAAAAAGTTAGGGCAGTGTCCCACAAGAATGAGATGGGTGACAGAAGAGGAATATTTGGCCATGTGCTGAAACAATAAATAACAAACCTTACCAATGTGAGACTGATTGTGGTGTGTGACAGCTAGTTGGTAAAACATATTGGAGTACCTCATGCAGTATGTCACTGCTACTCTTGTGAGAATGCTGTCGGCGATGTGCTTTTGCTATTGTATAAGAGCTGTAAGAATGCTTTTGCTTCACTCAATCAGCATTTGTAGGGCACAGCACTGTCACTCCTGGGGGTATCTGGGCCTGGGGTGCGAGGTCTCTGTCGAACAGCCAGGTCTTGATGTGGGAAGAGGAAAGAAAAGAGCAGAAAAGGGCAAATTAGAGGGCAAACAAATTAGCATCAAAGGCAAAACAGAGCAAGAAACGAGCAGAGGAGGCACAAACAGAGGGCAGCAGATAGGCAACAGAGGGTAGCAGATGTTGGGCAAGCTGGACAGGAGAACTGTCGCAGGGGGAGCTGGGAAAAGGACCTGGGTAGTGTGAGACTGCTAATCTGTGATAGGTGTGTATGGGAGTGCTGGCAATATTTAGAATATTTGCATTCACCCCATAAGATTTAGAACTGATCCTCTTGCATTTTCTTGCCATTGCTGAAGACACTCTGGGACTGATCTAGAGCTTGGCAGATGGAGTATTACCCATCATGGTGGCAGAGGACATTATGTTTGCCAACCTGTCAAACTACTGTCTGCCAAAATTAGAACACCGCTGGCCCAGCTGTGATCTCTGTACCTTGATAGGAACCATGAGCAAGGTGGTTCCTGTCAAGGCACAAAAGGTGTTGTGGGCGGCTGCTTTTGGTTTCGATGGCAATTCACAAATGCACAAAGTTTTTATTTTTGAAAAACAAACACCCATAGGGGAGTTTGTTATTGAAATATCAATAATTGTTGACGCACACATCTAGGTCATTTTTTCTTTTCTTTTCGTGTAGAGGGTCATCATTTGTTTTCCTATTCCTCTCATCAACAGATATGACCTCCGGAGGAAGTTTCCCATCACCAGAGCCAATGGAGTTCCATTGACAGAAAGCTGCCATTCCTCTCAACTCTATATAGGGGCATATAGAGCTGTCATCACCCACGCCGAGGGAGGGAGTGTGGGAGAAGAACAGCTGCAGACAAAAAATACCTAAACCAATATCCACTGCAGGAGAGGCAGAGAATAAACAACCGCTAAACCATTACCTAATTGCACATAGTAACAGATACTATCATCTAGCCTACAGCATATGCCACTGGGTCATTATGTTTGGGTACAGAGAGAATCTTCAGAGTAGGGAATCCACAGCTCATATCATGTCCTTTTGTACTAGCATTGCTCCTGTTGGCACAGTCAGTATATTCTTCTTTTGCCATTTTTCAGAGGCAACAGGCACTGCAGCTGTTAGAACTTGTTGTGCAAAAGCAGTGACCACTGTAGGAAAAGGACAGTAGCAGAGCTTGATGTGTCTATGGTACTGGGCAAAAATATTTTCAGCTCATGCCGGTGTGTGTGAAGTGTTCTGCATTGCCCAAGTCAATCAAGGATTCCTAGTCTCCAATTATGACCAACGATGACTTTTATTTCTTCTGTATTGGAGGGCATCTTACCATTGATCCCAAACTGAGTACCAAGTATACCCCTTAAACACTTGACAATCAGGCCAAACCTTACTCATTGAGGTCAGTGACATAACTCAAAGCTCTACAAAGCGCTCAATAAGCTACAGCCAGTATTTACAATTTTAAAAGGAAAAAGTACTTTCGTCACAGACAATTAAATACAAAACATAAAAATACAACTGTACTCATTTGAATGTTCAGCCACACCTGACCTAGAGTCAGTGTTAAAAAATGTAGAGTCCTACCATCATTTGGAGATTGTCACAGAATTGATAGCGCAAAACCCCTTCCAACTACACGTTCACTATGTAAAAGCCTACCTGTTAGACCTGATACCATTGGCATGAGTCTCTCTTCCATTTTTTGCTGTTGTCACCTTTGTTTTTGATATGTTTTTGCTGGTTACATGCTTTGGGCACTGTGCCACTGCTATTCAGTGCCACCGTGCAAGTGCTCCCTATTGCATTTTTTTTAATGGATTAGTGCCTCCATGATTTGTTTATTTGATTTACATGTCAGACCCTAGTACAGTGCACCACGTGTGTCCAGGGCCTATAGATCAAATGCTGCTGGTGGGCTTGCAGCCCTGATTGTGCCAACCACAGAAGCAGCTTGTTAAGTGTGTTGACTTGGTAAGTGCACCCACCTAAACCTTCCCTTTGCTACATGTTAGCCACCCCTAAGGTAGACCCTAGGGCAGGGTGCATTGTATATGAAAGGTAGGACATGCACTGCTTTGTGTAGCATGGCCTAATAGTGAATTATAGCCAATTTCGTTTTTCACTATTGCAAGGCTACCTGTCCCCATAGGCCAGAATGGGCATTTTGATTATAACATCTTATAATCCTAACTGACCCAGGGAACATGGTAGAAAAACGATTTTAGTATGCCTAAACTCAGAAAGCTAAAATGCATAATTTAGTAAAGTCTGTTTTAACAATCTGTGTTTGAAAATGCCACTTTTAGAAAGTAGGTATTTTCTGACCCAACCATCCAGCCTGCCTCTGCTAGTTGTGTGGTGCATGTCTGGTTTATGAGTGACAGGAGTGCTTGGGCCCCAGCAGTCTGATGAGTAAGGGCTGGGCTGAATAGGACCTTGGCTTCATAGAGAGAGGGTGCAGAGATTTCCTTTCAGTGCCCCCAGCCTTCATAGAATAGAGAGTAGGAGGGAGGAGATTTCCTTTCAGCTACCTGGGCCAGGTCTGCTTTCAACAATGCTGTCTCCACCTCCTTCCAGGAAGCTGCACAGAACTGGTTTTGGCTAGGTACAGGCACCCTCTGCCCTCAGAGGACAAAGGATTTACTAGTATAAATATTGGGGCCCAGACCCCAAGACTTTAGATCACTTCTGGACATCAAGGCGGGCCTTTTGCCAACGAGAAGAACCAGAGAATCTGCAGGAGTTGGACTGCCACTGTGCCAGTGTGTTACTTTTTGGGGTTAGCCTGTAGTGGTTTCCTTAAGGAAAGGATAAAGGCTTTTATTGCAACTCATAATCTTGAAGAAGAATCTCCAAGGGCTTTAACTGTGCTTGCCTCCTGCTGAAGTCTCAGGGATACAAGACTTCACCACCAGATCCCCCTCTGAAATTCCTTGCTGAGAATTCTGTCTGCAGAAGCTGGAAGCGCAACACAATGAGAAGAAGCATGTTGCATCTACAGCTGTTGCTGTCGCATCGGAGAAGCATGTCACCACCGCAAGGGTCGCAGTTGCATCACTGGAGAAGCGTATCTCCGTTGCAGCTGTATATCATCGCATCCACGGGGAAGCGTGTCGCCACCTCAAGGGTCGCCGTCCCATCACCAGAGAAGCGTGTCGCAGGGCCTGTTGCAGTTCCAGAGTCCCGCATGGACGTCGGGCGTGCACGCATTGCCTTCATGTTGCCGCATCACATCAAAGACGCCATCTTTTCGTATTGCACCGGATCATCGCATCGAGGATGCACCACGAGATTGTCGCATCACCTCCTCTCCGGTAAGGAACAGACGCATCGCCTACTTTGCGCAAGCACTGAGGAATAGACGCATCGCCTCCCCCGAAGCAAGGAACTGACGCATCGTTCTCCCTGCAAACCTTCTGTTTATCTTGTGTGACGCATCCAAAGGTACTTTGTGAGAAACGTGTCACATTTACCATCTAAAGTGAACTGAGTTACTTCTACCATCTTAAAGTCATTTTCTTAATACTGTATTGTGGATTTTTGTCATTTGGGTCTTGTTTTAAGTCTATATAAAGAATACTTATTTTTATAAAACCTGTGTTGTGTCCATCTGTAGTGTTTTCACGGAATTACTGTATATGTTCACAAATGCTTTACACACTGCCTTTGAGAAAAGCCTTCCTGCTCGTGCCAAGCTACCACAGGGTTGAGCAGGGGTTATTTTTGGAGTGTATCCCCCTTACTCTGACTAGAAGCAAGGGTTCCTATTTGGACAAAGGTGCAAACCATTGCCAACTAGAGACCCCCAGTTCTAACGCTACCCCTTTATATTTGTCAGACATTTCATAATGTAAAATCCATACGTACGCCATTTGTTGTGTAATTATACATTGCAAAGCCGATTTCAACCTTATTTGTCAAGTAGTTTGTTTTAACAATGTATCCATTATAAGTGACTAATAGAATGACTTCAGATGGGGAACTAGCAAAATGAAAGCCTTAAAACGCCTTTCAATGTGACCAACACTGTGGACCAAGGTCAGTTAAGGGCTTATCCAAGGGACTGGTGTAGGTTATGAACTCAGAACTCCACAAAGGCACTCAATAATACTCTATAACTCACTGTGCAGTCAGTGATGTACTAATTATAATGTTACAATTTACAGAAGGAAAGGCCTATCTCGCTTGAACCTCCTGAACTAGAAATCTGTGTAAGATGTTATCCCAGTGTTTGGGACCTTTGGACCCAGTCCTCCTAAGATCTTCAACTAATTCCAAAGGCAATTGCTTGCCATCTAACTAACATTTTTAATGAAAAGTTCAGTTCTAAAAGTAGCCTTTATTTTACCCTTGTTAAAAAAGCAGAATCTTAGTCCTCTGGGCCCAAATAACTACAGGCCCATTTTTTGCCTCCCAAATCAGCTAAGATTGTAGAGAAGGCAATTAATAAAGAACGTTGTCTCTTTTTGGAAACTAACAGACTCCTGAACCATACACAATTTTGTTTCCAGGGTCAACACAGTGCTGAATATGCAATGATAGTGGCTTTTGAAGAATTAAGATCTATTCTGGACAGGGGTAGTAGGGTGGCATTGATTTTACCAGACCTCTCGTCCGCTTTTGGCCCATTCAATAATGGGGTATTGATTTACCGTTCCAGGTTATTTGGGCATTAGGGTTCCACTATTGCTCTGCTAAAATCCTTTCTATTCAAAAGAGAGCAATGTGGTGCTTTGGAGGGCTGCACCTACAACCCCTTTTCTCTTCCTTGTGGGGTACCCCAGGGCTCACCTTTGACTTCAACTCTTTTTAATCTGTATATCATGCCCTTAGTTGATCTCATAAAATAATTTGAGCTTTTTGTGGGAAGCTATGCAGATGATACCCAGATAGAGGTTTCTGTGTCTGCAAACCAGGAGGTCCCAGCAGCTAACTTTCACAGTTGTATGCAACAGATCAGCCAATAGTTAGCCAATAATTGCCTTAAACTAAATTCCAGCAAAACAGAATTTCTCCTATTAGGCAATTGTACGTCCTGCTGGTCTCTGGGCTGGTGGCCATCAGAATTAGGAGACCTACCAGTCACTGTCCCCAAAGTTAAAAAGCTCTGGATTGTGTTTGACGACAACTTGTTGTTCGACTAGCAGATAAATGTGGTGATTGGTTTATTCGAAAATCCTTAAGAAATGTCCTTCTCTTCATTCCGTTAAACCTAAGAAAACTAGTGGTTACAGCTCTTGTCCCTTCAAAGTTGGACTAATGCAACACACTTTATATCAAGATGCAGAAGAAGCTATTGAAGATATTTTAAGTCCTACACAACGCTGTGGAACATATGCTGATGGGGATACCTAAGCCTAAATCTAGGCCTGGGCAGTTAATTCCATTCTGCTCGAGGAATTTGCAGAATCTGGGTAATTTCGTGTTCCGGGGAGAACGCCGAATTGCCAAAAATTCTGCAATTTGCGGCTTTGTGGAATTTTTTGGCTTGTTCACGCTTTCAAAGTGCGTGTCCGCGAGATATTTCTCCCCAAGCACGCAAACTACGTTTGCAGACAGGAAAAAAGCATTGCGAACAGGCGGAACCAACAATTCTGCATGTTTACTGAACTTTTACATGCTTGCAGAGATTTTTTACCATTTCACAGAGCTTTGCATAGCGCGACTACGCAAATTCCGCCCTGAGGCTCTTGTCTAACTTTATTTACTTCCGGATCAGAAACACATTAATTTTAAGGCCTTGTGTATTGCTTTTAAGGCCCTGCAGGACCTAAGTCCAGAGGATCTAAGGAAAAAGTGTATCTGGTATGCTCCCTCCAGGTTTCTTATATTGTCCTCAGCTCTCAATTTTTACATTCCAAAATTTAAGGGAACTCAATGGAGTGGAAGATGTTTCATCTATGGCACTGCTAAGTGGTGGAACTCTCTGCCTTTACAATTGAAGAAATGTACCACTTTATCATCCTTCAGGAAACATCTCAAGACTTGTCTTTTCAATCATGAAGGTTAGCTCATCTTCAGCCTTTATTTTTTTTACTTCTTCCCTTCCCCTTTCCGTGTAAACTGGCAGTGCCAAGATGCCCAGGGGCACAAGTGTTACTTCAATGAATTTTTCAATGCAAAACCCCTTCCTATTGCACTTGTCAAAGAAATCACAATGCAAAACCACCTTCTGATTCCATTTGTCAGAGTTTACAATTGTCAGGGCCCCTTTCAGAGGGCCACTGGGCACACAAGTGTTACTGGGCACAAGCGTGGAGATTGAGGCCTTTTACTCGGAATGTCCTGGGGCCAAACCTACTATGGATCCTGAGCAACTGGGCCAAATACCCTTTCTGCAATTGGCTCTAAGTGGCACCTGCGGTCAAGCAGTCCAAGGCTCTCTCAGGGAGTGTGAATACAGATTAATGAACTCGACTCATAACTCAAAAAGCACACAGTAATGACAATAAAGCAATATCCAGTCAGATACTTCTATTTACATTAAAAGGAAGTATTTTATTTTACGCTTTACGCAAATAAAGTAGTAATACAACATTCATAAGTAATAACACAATCCCCTTGAAATAGGGGCTCTAGTGTTTCTCTGGCATGTCCCTGTCCCACGCCTTCTTCTTAACCCCTCCCCTGCTGGTGACGAAACGACTCCATCATCAGCTGCGGACACGCTGTGCTGATGATGGAGCGGTTCCGTCACGGCCCGCTCGGCACGCCTGCACGGCGCGGATTCCACGCCTGCGCTGAGCGTTCCATTGAGCGGGCGGGGCCGTGATGGAACAGCTCCGTCATGAGCACAGCGCAACCGCGGCTGGTGACGGAGCGGTTCCGTCACCAGCATGCGCCCGCCGCGCAGCCGCCCCGCCCCCATAGCACTGCGGCAGAATAGCCGCCGCAGTGAAGGGGTTAATGTAGTGTGTGTTATTTCCCATTTACTGGTGTCCCCATCCAGGGAATGCTCACTAGTAGGCCTTACTCAAGAGTCCACTTTGACTCTTAGAAAGTACTCCAAAGTGTCTTTGGGGCTTCAGCACATATAGCAGTAAGTCTCTTTGGGCCCTGTAGACCCATATTAAGTCTTACCTGCTCCAGGAGGAAGGAAGCGTTCAGAATTTTGGCGGGTGCCCCAAACACTGGGCCTCACGTTGCTCCATTGCTGCTCAATTGAGGGCCCCCAGAGAGCTTGTTTGGCTGTCTCCAACAGTGACCAGAGGTACTTTTGCCCTTCCTCCTCCAAGGTAAGTTGAACGTGCTCCATCAGGGTATGGGTGGTAATCCTGGTGCTCCCGATCTGGTCCCAGTGAGGTCAATGCACTAAAGATGTCCTCCTCTGTCCACAGGGTAGTTCAGGGGTACGTGCCTTAACAACCCATGTGTTGCACTTCAGTTCATGGGTAGTGGCTCGAGTTTCAAAAGTAAATTAGTACTGACAGCCCCTCTCCGCATAGGGGTAGCAGCTAGGCCGGGCAATGGTCTCCTCACGTGTTGGCAGTATTCACTTCCACTGCAGCCCCTCCTGGCATATGGGGGTGCCACACCAATGTTGTACAGGCTTCACGCTCCCTGCAAAGGACTTTGCTCACAGTTATCTTCATGGCTGCCCTCTCCTGACATATGGGGGTTTACGACTTCGTTCTGCACACAGGCAATGGCCCGTTCGGTGCATCAACCATCACTTCACACCTTGCACTAGGAGTCCTCTCGACAGGGCTCCCTAATTGACCTTGCACTCGATAATGCTCTCCTCTCTCTCACAGGACTAACCGGTCTTGACAAGCAGCAGGCTGGCATTAGTGCTCCTGGCTCAAGAACAGGTAGTACTGGTTTTCCTGGGTGATGTCCTGTTATCCAGCAAGGACGCTAGCAGTCCTTGGCCTGCAGTCCTGGTCACAGGCAAAAGTCTTGCAGAACTATCCCTCCTCACACAACTCACTTGGCTGCTTCGCAGAGGATAATTTTGCGGGTCTCAACCTCCCCTTCTTATAGTCCATTTCTAGACACCAAATGTGATTTAGGGTCTGGGTCATTTATGTTGGTGTACTGCTTCTTTTGAAGTGCACTCTTCCCTTCTCTCTCATCCTCTTGAAAGACTGCCTGTCACAAAAAATCTGAAGCTGCACGTCCCACATCACAGGCCATGGGAGTGACTAGAGTTCACACCTGGATGTCAGCCACAGAGATATGTGCTTCTAAAGGTTAATCCCAGGTCCCCCAGCCCTACTGTTTATGATTCGCTTATCAGTCCCATCTCCTGTCATAGCCCATTTTCCTTTAAGCTTTCACTGAATTAAAGACCAACCTTTGAAATGTACATGGGGAGTCTCTCTCTTACTTCTCCAGTATGTCCCACCCAGCTCACAGGAAGGTAGTAATACACAAAAACATGTCTGGAGGGATTTCTCTACTCTTCGTGTATTTTCCAGGCAGCCCTGGGCTTCTTCCTAAAAGGAAGCCCAGTGTCTTCCATGATATATATTATTACAAGCACACCTGCATTCAGTGTACATATACAGTACACACACTGGCCAATACTGTTACCTCCATGTATTGTGCTACCCCAGATACACATACATCCCGCACTCACAATCATTCTGCATGCACTGCTCAGTACTGTCACCTTTCTGAATTGTGCCATGGTCTCTTATGTGTAAACACACATGCAGTAAGAATACATATTCCCCATACGCGCACTGCACAACACTTCACCCTTCATGTATTGATCTTCTTGCAAGTATACATAACCTAGCATATGCTTTCAATGCACAGCACTACATGAATGAATGAATGAATGAATGACTAAATGAATGATTTTGTAAAGCGCGCAATACCCGAAGCTGTTTTAGCGCTGGGCGGATCAAAGATGCAAAAGGGGCGGGGGTCAAAGAACGAAGTCGACAAACACTAGTGCCAAGTTTGAGGAAACAGCCAGGTCTTTAACTGCTTTCTAAACAGCTGCAGGCTGTGTTGGGAGTGGAGGGCCAGAGGGAGGGAATTCCAAAGCTTTCCCCCCCCAGGAATGTCAGTGTCCTCCGGCCCAATTTTGCTCGCTTAATTCTTGGAATCCGAACCTTATGCTCCGTGCTAGATCTAAGTGTTCTACTGGGTGTATGTCTTGGGAACAGCCCTTGGAAACAGAAGGAGCCGGTTCTGTGAAGCGCCTTGTGCATTAGGCACAATTTTGTAAAAGAAATTCTCCTCTCCACTGGCAGCCAATGAAGCCATGCGGTAAATGCGACACCGGTTTAAACTTGGGGATGTTCAAGAGGGTTCTGCCCACCGCATTTTGGAGAGACTGCAGTTTTTCTATCAAGTATTTCGGGATACCGAAATAAAGTGCATTGCAGTAGTCTAGCTTCGACCCAATGAGGGCCAATATTACGGGGTTGTATGACATTACAACGCGGGCTTTAATCCCGCGTGCCATTACGACGCTGTTTTTACAACGCAAGTCGTTACAACGACTTGCGCTGTAAGCGCTGGATAGTGGAATAGTTTAATTTTCTATTCCAACTCCAGCCCACTTTAGAGTAGGGAAGGTGTTGGAATAGAAAATTCAACTATTCCTTTTCCAACAGCGCCCTCCAGCGCAAGTCGTTGAAACAACTTGCGTTGTAAAAGCAGCATCGTAATGGCAGCGCGTGGTAATGCCCGCGTTGTGATGGCTGCTCACCACATTACAGTGTTCTGAAGTTCTATTGGAGTAAACAGAAGTATTTTTTTTAGAAACCGTAACAAAAAATAGCCCCCGGAAGTCACTGCCTTAATGTGAGCACTGAAGCATAACTGGGTGTCAAAAATGACTATAAACTACAAGGAGCCTCAGGGGGAAGAAAGAGGGTTTATACAGGCCGCCCCCCACTCAATACATCTTAAACAACCAGTGGCCTTCCCCTACACACTATGGGGTCAAAGACCCACTTGTTTGTATGTTGATCAGTTAGGCAGAGGGTGTGGTACAGCCTTCTACCTACATGTGCTACATAAAGTCACCATTTTACAAATAAATGGATAACAACTCTAAAACAAGCAATGTGTGTGTGTGAACCCCGTGTGCTAACCCCACACCTCACTAAACCTTTCTCCAAGGAAAAAAGGGGGAGGGAAGTTGGCAGAGCCTGATGGGAGCAACACCCAGAGGAGGGTATAACAGGCTGGTACTCGCCTGTACCCTCACGTTCTCATCATCAGCATCTGCCAACTGGTAAAAGAACGGGGATATAAACTGTGCAGAGAAAATGACTCCCAGGTTTTTAAGCCTTCAGAACTGGCTTAGGTAGATCCCAAGTCCTGGGGCCATCAAGATGCGTTCCAGAAGGAGGTTTCTTTCCCAAAAAGCAGTACCTCCATTTTCTCGGAGTTTAGCTTCAGACAGTTCTCCTTCATCCATCCTGCCACTGCGGTCATGCAGCTGCGGAAATTGCAATCTACTCAGGTGGTAGCCAAGCTACTCAGGGGGAACTCCGAGCCTGCAACAGACCACACAGCAGGAAGCACCCTAAGCACAGCTGACTCACAACACTTCTCCCTCACACACATAGCACCCCAATGCCATGTGTCAGCATGCCAAAAGGAGGTGGCCCAACAGGTGTGGGTGGGGGCCAAACCCATGGAATGCGAACCAGGACACATACGTAGGGGTCTATCACCCTTCAGGGCCCACCCACACCCCACTAAGGAGACCCACACTGCCAAAGAGACACATGCAGATGCACATTCACAGCACAGAAACACACCCAGGGGCGCTCAAATAGCAGTCACACACCCATGCTGGCTGTGCGTACGACAGCCCTGGCCACTCCCCTTACGAACTGAGTGGGTGCCGACAAAGCTATATGTCCAAGCTCCAACCCTGCGGTGACATGTCTGCATCCGATGTACCCAGCACAATGTAATGTCGTAGGGCCCAGGGCCCACATGCATACTACAAGACCACAGGGACACACGCAGCTATCAAGTTGAACTGGCTATGGGCATATGCACCCGGTGCCTTTATTTTCAGGGCCACATATACAGTGGCCCTGAAAATAAGGAGAAGTGTGGCTCACTGGTTAGAGGAGGCAGACCCTGATGCAGAGGTCAGACCCGGGACCAGGGTTCAATTCCCGACGCGGCAGGGTCTTGAGCCCAAATGTCCACGGACTCGATAATTCTCGCCTCGGTGCCTACTCGAATCATGGGTTCACACTCTGCAGCTCTGGGCAATAGCTTGCTTAATCTCCACTACGGCCCCCCCTGCGGCGGGATGCCTGGTCTTCACCTTGGGGATGCCCAGTAGGGGTAATCACGCAGGGAAAGCCAGGACGGGTTCCCAAAGCAAGCGCTAAGAGACCTGTCGGTGATTTGGTGCTATATAAATCGAAATTAACATAACATAACATAACAGTGACGCCTGTGTTGGATGTGTGTGGGGTGAGTGTAAGCCATTCTGTACAGAATGTCTAGTGCTGGCAACTGCTTGAACATTGCACACCAGTGCAATGGAAACAGAAAACACATGCAATACAGTCAACTGCTAAGCACCGTGGAGTGAGCTGGAGAAAGTCCAGAGGACAGCCAACATGCACACAGAAGTGCCCATGAGTTGCAGTGCACTGGGCTTTGGACACTAGCAATGAGTCTTGGATTCTGTCCCTTCGATATATTCCTGATGCAGATGCAGTGGGGTGTGTTAGACATGCATCACCTTCCCCATCAACGTCTCAGGGCCCCTGTTTGAGGTGACATACCTGCAAAACCGCTCCATAGCACAAAACACAATCAGCAACAGACAATGGCCTGCGGTGCACTGAGTCACTGGCACCTGGAGTGCTGAGAAGGCTTCAGACCGATGATGGCATCCACGACAGGCCTGAACAACTCTATAAGTCTGTCAGGACCACCGTTTCAACTCTGGCAGATGGCGGTTGGAGGTCGTCCTTGCGGTGGTGGCGCGTGCCTCCTGTGGTGATGCGTTGTGCGGGCCTGTCTGGACTTGCTTCGGTGTGTGAGCCCTGGTGGGACGCATTCGGGCCTGGTGTCTGTGTACAGTGCAAGGCCACAGAGAAATGGCATTGATGACCCCACGGCCTACGCTTCAGGGCCCATCCAATGTCTCCGGAGAACTGGTCTGGACTTGACCAGCACAGAGTTAGAGGCCCCAGATGCACTGCGGCCGGCACAGGCCCCCAGCCATGGGACGGTGACTTGTAATGCAGTCAGATGGTCCATGCGACCTGAGCAGGTCAGCATCAAAGTTCGAGGTGTATGTTGCAGAGGGTTTTGGGAGACAGTGGAAGGTGTCCTCCAGGGCAAGACGCTGAAAGGTTTGATTTTATCCGGAAGCCGCATATGGAGGAGTGGAATGTGACAGCCTCATTGCCACCACCAATTCGGTATCAGCTACATGAGGATGAAAACTGCCCCCTAGTCCATAGACTCAGACGCTACCAAAGTTCGACAGTGAGCATCCATGAATGTCGGGGAACAGACTTAGTGGCACTGGGGCTGAGTGGGGATGCAGTCTGTGATGATGACAGTACACTGATTTGAACTCTGCCATTGCTGATTCATGACTCTGTGACCTACTGGACCGCAGTGTAGGCCGGAGGCAGCAGTCAGCAGTGGCCCACAACACCGTGTCATTGGCTCGCGATGCACAGCACTAGTGACATTAGGGCAGTTGTCGGTAGTGTATGAACACCTCCGTAATGATGATCCTTTTCTCTCCGCCAAAATGCAATGCGCCAACCTCTTATGGCTCTCCTTGTGTGCAATTATATGTAATCTGCCTTTGCATACTTGATGTTCAGTTCCGAATCTGTGACCTTCTCGAGTGCAGCCTAGGCCGAGAGCAGTGTAGGCCGGAGGCAGCGGTCAGCACGGGCCATTCACTGAGTGTCGCCGGCATAGGTTGGTGGCCCCATTGGCCTGCACAGTTTAGGTTCAGTGGCACCACATGTTGGGTCACCTACGTGACAGTGACCCAGCTTTCATCCGGACTGAGCCGCATCCTTCTTTGACTGTTCTCCATGCGATCACTGGTGTGGACTTTGCCATTCATGAATCATGACTAGGTGCTGAATGTGAGACCTACTGGTCCGCAGGGTAGTCCTGCTACCTCACCACGTGTCGCCTGCTGGCATTGAACAGGGTTTGTGGCAGCACGTGTCACCGGCTGGCATTGAACAGGGTTTGTGGTGCCACGTGTTGCCGGCTGGCTTTGAACAGGGTTTGTGGCATCACGTGTCGCCGGCTGGCGTTGAACAGGGTTAGTGGCAGCACATGTCGCAGGTTGCCCATATGGAATTATGCCTCACAGATCAAAGGGAGTCTGGAGCTGTGGCCGCTCGCCCAGATTTGGGGTCATTGCCATTTAGGAGCCAGGACACAGTTTCACATATGGGACCCGCTGGGCCGCAGAGGACACCGGTAGAATATGTCAGCGAGGAAGGAGTCATCTAGGCCAGCGTCGGGGGACAGCGGTGGTCTGAAAGGCTGGCTGGGTGATGTGCCTCGGGCTTGGAGCTTACACTGGCACATGGTGGGCCCTCCTTGACACACGCCGTTGTCAGCTGCTGATCAGTGTGGCCTCGCTGTGTAGGGTCAGGCCTTACGGTTTCGTGGACCAACGAGCCAGGGTACGGCAGGCGCACAGGATCTCAGGCAACACTGCTGACAAGGACGGCTTCGACCTCGGGGCGGGGTGGGAGGCGTCGCCCTGGCAGATACATTGGACTATCAGGAAGAGAACCACACCCAGGACTACGTGCTTTTTATTCCCACCCCTACTCTGGCCTGGCGTACGCCAGACCATCCCACTCTGTTCACGCGTACGGGAGGGGGGGGCGTAACAGGCAACATTTCAGTGAGGACCCCCACTGGCTGGGGTGACATGGTTGCGTCCACTTTCCACTCCACTCCACACACCAGAGGTGTATGTGGCCATGGATATGCCTTTGTTCTGCATACTGCTGTCTGTCCAGGACTTCGCCACCACTCTTGGCATTGTGTACTTTCCCAATCATGGTACTTCTGCATCCTTTACACATGCCTGGTTACCTCCTCTCCCCACATTCGTCTATTGTGTGGCTGAGGCGCTATGCCATTGATTGGTCATGTTCATGGTTGCCCAGGTTACCATTGAAAGTTGTTCTATCGTGTCTGCCGGGTGGGCATGTTGTTGTGCATGCTGGTTGTGTACTTGTGAGTGTGCATTGCCAGACTTGTGGATTGCATGGTTGTGGAGTTGAGGTGGTTGGGGGTGTTAATTTGGAACTTGCCAAGGGGCTGTGCATTTCCCTTGGTGCCATCCTGGGACAGCTGGTTGCTGATGGAATGTCGGAGGGTGAAGGGATCATGCACACTGGCTATGAATTTGGAGGCGACATTTGTGTAGGTCCCACGGTGTTCTGATGTTGCCTGCACATTGATGTATGACATATGCTTCCTGTTGCACTGATTGTGTGCTGTGTCACCAGGGGGCACAGGTGGGACATGTGTGCAGTGGAGTGCCCCCAACACGTGCGTGCATCTGGCTATGGCGTATGGTCCTTGCTTGGTCTCCAGCGGTTCCTGCACATTGTGTTGGATGTATGGGGCATGGGGTGCCAGGGTGAGGGTGATGTCTAGGACAGGTGTGGGGGACTTGGACGTGGCTGGCTGTGAGACTCTGCCGACTCTGGCGGGTGTTGGCTGGGGTATGCCAGGGGCCAACAGGTGCATCACAGCCTGCAGCTTGGTGTAGGGTGGGATGTTGGTTGTCCACTGTGTTGGTGCTGTTGGCCTGTTGGTCGATGATGGCCAGGATGTGTAGAATGGTTGTCCCTTTCAGCCTGTAGTGGACAGTGGCATTGTCAGATGTTGGGCCTGTGAGGCAGATGCGTTTCCTGGGGGGCTGCTATCTTTGTCTGCGCTGCCTCTGTGGTGGTCTGGGGGCGGTGTTGGGTGGGTGTTGTGCCCCTCTTTGGTGGCTGCATGTTCAGTTACTCCATGGCATCTGATGCCCTTACGATGACGCCCTGGGCTGGGCTTCCTATTGTGGTGCAGGCTGCCATCTGACTTTACCCGGTCAGTGGAGGTTTAAATTTCCTGCTGCTAACGTGCCTTATTGCGTGTTTTGTGGTCTTATCAACGATCTGTCTGATCGTAGTGAATGTTAAGGTGTTGTGTTGTCACAGCTTTGTGCACGGGAACGCCTACTCTGCATCTCATTAGCGATAGTTGTGGGGTTCCTCTTTGGCGATGTTTTTTGCGGCTGCTATTGCAGGAAAACAGGTGCTGTGGGCTATTAGCACCAGCTTGTGAATGGTGGGGTAAATTTATCACAACTTTGGCTGTGATAAAGTGAAGTTAATTCGGCAATAGCTCTTTGTGAATATGCCCCTAACTCTTGTCATTCAAATATGTGTTAAGTCGATAGTGTTTCACTGTGTCTAGATGACTTATTAGTCTGTATTCTATGCCCCGAAGGACTGTGCTGATGTCTTCTCATCTTGGTGATTTCTCTACCATTCCCATTATACTCCAAGGGAGTTCACTGGCTGAGTGACCAGATAATTTGAAATACCCCACTAGTGGTGCAATGTTCATGTCAGACTGGATCTTACTTTATGTTGGATGACCTTCTCATTCACTTCCTTCTGTAGCTTGTCTCATCGACCATGCTGGCAGCTTATTCTATATACCAAGTTGCAGATTTTGTAATTTGTTAATGTGATTACAGTGCAAGTTGGAGTACTGGCTAAATGTCTTGGTGTTTGAGGATTGTGGACAAATGGAGTACTTGCCACATTTATAATGACCTACAATGTCTGCAAAATCCCAGTACGGGGTGATGGATGGAGCTGATCTCTCAGGCAGGTAATATTCCACAATATGGTGATGGATGTTTATATTGCATTGAATGCAAAGATAGGTCTCTCAAAAGCTACACCAATGCTGAAGAGAGTGCTGGACTCATAAAAAAAAAATCATCATTTCTTATACATTTCTCATTCAGATGCAGAAATTGGCATATGGTAAAATGTCTTTTAGTACTCTGAAGTGATGACTGTTCTAATATATTAATGAGCTATTCTCTGTAGTCTTACAAAATATAGAGACATGGATATTTTGTTATTATCAATAAGGATAGTCAAGTCCATGTATTTATGTGTTGCTAAGTTCATAAGTGAACATCAATAGGGGACTAACAGCAAGAAACAAGATTAGAAATTTTGTTAGGAAGGATGATGCGCTATGCCAGATTCAAAATAAGTGGGAACTTCCGCCAAACATGTGGTTTTCCCCACCCCATTTAGAGGTGATGCAGCACCAAGTTTACATTGGTAGAGGCTAAGCTGAATATGCCAGTGTAAACATCTGACCAGGTGGCTCATCTACCACGGGGATACCAATTCATAGTGTTAGTGATCGGCAGTCCTGGCCAGGCAAATCGAACAATGACCCTGGCAAAGAGGGCAACTGTGCGCATTAAGCCAATTGTTTGGAATTTGCTTATTTCAATCAAAAAACCTTTGCGGACTGAATACTACGAAAACGGTGACTGTTCAACATACTTCAACGCTGGCAGTGGAGCTCTTATTCCTGCGGCAGCTCCACTGAAGGCCCTCATATGAACACTTTCCTTTTGAGGACCTCCAAATTTAACGGGCAGTTCTTTGCTGTAAGAGTGAAGGCCACAGCCTCACTGATCTGGAAGGCCAGTGGTAACCTGCAAATTCACTACCTTTGTACCCACAAAGACCACCTTTTCTTATATATGCACAATAAACCAACATTTATATGCACTGACTTTCCTACCAACACTCCTTGCTACAATTATACATGCACGCACAAACTTATATGCCATGACTCTTTTTCAGTGCAGTGTTATATCTTCATCGAACCATATGTAGTATTGAGTGCAAAATGTATGGTATAGGCAAAAACCTAAAACTGCAGTCATAGCAGCATAAGCATCGACACACATTCTCGAGAAGTGTAGAAAACAAGTAAGATCCAGGTAAAATGGAGGCACATTAGAAAGCATATTGAGAATATTCTATTTGGGAAGTTACTTAAGGTTCGATTTTTATGCAGAGAACATAAAATGTATAACAAAGAAAAAAATAACAATGATTGAAAGGTTTCAAGAAAGAGGACATAAGAAAATCAGCTAATTCTAAATTGAGGGTAGATATGAGGCTCAAATAGTGTGTCAACTTTTTGTGTATGCCTGTGTTTATGTTGTGTAGACAATAAATCCAGACCAATTGGCTTTTTTAATGCTTGTTATTTATTTTCAATGAGGTGCCCTAAATGCAAAGGGTATACTCTGTCATGGTTTCCATGCTCACTGTGCCAAATAACTCAAACTTTAATCAATGAGTTGGTTATATTCTCATTCAGAAATGACACAGGTTAGCGCATGGCAGAATCAAGGCTCATACACATACGAATGCCCGTAATGGCACAGTAAGCACAAATACTATGAGCTGAAATGAGCATTTGTTTCTCAGCAATCTCAACATTAGTCAACACATTGGTTCTTACTTTGATGGTAGTTGTCTTTGCGGATGTTGGTCCTGCTGTTCTGGCATCTGTTATAACTACTGTGGTTCGTTCTATTGAGGCTGCTGTATTTGCTCTTTTTTCCCTGTCAAAATTCCAATTGTGTGCAGTTATGTAGTCCATACCCAGGTGCCAACTTTTGTAGCCACAGTTGTCCCTGCTATGGTGGGGCCTGTGGTCACTGCTCGGTCAAAACTGTGATGACGGCAGTTGTGGCAGCTGTGGTCTCTGCTGTTGTGACAGTTGTTGTTATTGTGGTTTTTTCTGTGTTAAAGCTGGTGTTTTTGTTGTTGTTCCTGCTGCATTAAGAGCTGTTGTTTTTAGATTGTGTACTGTAGCAGTTGCTACTGTTGTCTCACTCATGGTTACAGGTGTGGTAGCATCCACCACTTATGTCATAATTGCACTGTTTGCAACTAATATTGCAGACATGAGTGCTACTCTGGTGGTGGCTTTGGTTATCACTATTGCCCCGGTTTGCAGGCCAGTGTTGTCTTGTCGCTATGGGTGTGGGTGGCTCTTTTGTTGGTACCTTGGTCAAGGATCTGTTTAGAGCTATGGCCACCGCTGAGGTCTCTGCTGCACCTACAGCTTGTGTTACTGTTGAGGCAGCAGCTGTGCCGTTGTGGCAGGTGTTGTTGTTGTGGTGACAGCTTTGATCATATCTGTGATTCCTACTGTGGAGGCAGCTGTTGCACCTGCTCTGGCCAAAAATAAGGTCGCTGCTCATTGCTGTGATCGCTGCCTTGCAGGATGCTGTTTTGCTGCTACTGTTCCTCTGAAGGTGGGCAGTTGTTCCTGCTGCTTTTGTGTCTGCTTTGGGTACAAATTGTATGATTCTGTTTTCCCTGCTCTGGTGATGGTTGCTGTTGCTCTAGTTGTCTTTGCCACTTCAACTTTGGATTACTTCAATCTTAGCCCCTATAAAATCAAAACTCACCACCATGCGAATAGATCGGGTTCACTAGTTCTCTCTAAACCTGCTTTAATTAAAGCGCTCAAATCGCCAATTGGAAAGGAAACAGCACACTTATTTAATGGCCATGGACAAATAAGCCAATGCAGCCCACGTAAAATCTTACCACAAAGATATCAGGGGCCAAAACAACCTACCATGCATCTAAGATTGAGGCGGCAAAACATTTGAGTAATGCCATATTCAAGATTGTCAATTCTATCACTTCTCTGGTTTCAGTCTCACACTAAGTCAATCATTCAGTCTCACACCAAGTCAATCATTCCCAAGCCACTTGTGATTCTTAAGCATTTGTTTTAAGGAAACGATTTGGACTATATCTAATTATTTTGCTGAACCCATATAAGTGCCCCCCTCATTCGATACAAGAAGTGAATGTCTGCATCCAAGAGAATTTCCCCTATTACAGATCAGGAATTGCTAGAGTTACTAAATGCATGTTTTTCATGATCATTGCATGACCCTTGTCATCCTTATATTTTAATCATTGGTGCTCCCACTATTGTGCCTTTTCTTTGCACTTTGTTAAATTTGTCAATAAGATCTGCTTCATTTCAGTAGTAATTCATATTCTAAAGAAACCTAATGTGGATTCGCTAACAGTGAATTATAGGCCCATCTCCTTATTACCAGCATTAACGAAGATGTTGGAATCGTATGTCAACTTCATCCTTGCTCAATATCTCAAAATTAATAATCTTCAGGATGCTTCACAGTATGGCTTTTGGACTGCCTATTTGACAGAATCAGTATTGCTCATGGTGACAGATAGTTTGAGACATCTGTTGGACGACACGGGCACAGTAGCTCTTATATTACTTGATTTCGAAGCAGCCTTTGAAACCATTTACCACAATATTATTCTTCATCATTTGACGGACCTAGGAGTTGAATGCAGCGCCTTGGATTGGTTCACAGATTTTCACACCAAAAAGAAGCTGGTGGTCTGTCTCCCTATTCTTCCACTCCTGTTCACATGGAGTGCAGTCTACCACAGGGCTCTGCTTTCAGCCCAACACTCTTTAACATCTATTTGGCCCATCTTGCTAAACTTGTGAAGGGACATAGCTTCAAAATGTTTTTCCTATGCTGCTGACACCCAATGAATTGTTCCACCTACATTGGATGATGGGCAGATTAGATGTATACTCATCCAATGTATGACATCAGTGACCATCCAGATGTCCCAAAAACAGGTATAACTAAGGGGCATATTATCAAGGGGGTTTATCTCCGCTTTTTTGGCTTTAAAAGCCAAGAAAAGCGGAGATAAAATTATCTCCCTATTACCTAGCTGTCGCTAACACCAGTTAGCGACAGCTAGTAGGAGATAGCGACCATCTTGGGCCCCACTTTGCATGTCAGTGATATTTATCACTAATGACATGCAAAGTGGGCGTACCAAGATGTTAGCGACTGGAAACAGTCGATAACATTGCTATCTCCTATTACCAACTTTTGGAGATATTCGCGCTAAGCGCGAATATCTCCAAAAGCTAACACTTGCCCTGAGCAGTTCTTAGCCATGTTATCCAATGGGAGGTGGATAACATGGCTAAGAGCATTAGCTCGGTAATGCATGAATATCGCGGACTTTTCAGCGATATTCATGCATTGCGGCCGATTTTTATCGCATTTGCGATATACCAAGGTTTATTTGCGATAAAAATCGCCGCAGCTCAGCGGTAAATTTTTGTCTCTAACCAAGCAATAGCGATAATTATCGCTATTGCTTGGTAATATGCCCCTAAATTCTGATAAAACGAAGTTATTCATTCTTGGCCTGAATCCTTATCTTTGGATGAATGACTGATGGCCAAGAGAGCTTGATGCCCCTTCATATCCAATTGATACAGTAAGTAACTTGCATGTCAAATATGACTTCCAATTATCTTTCCAACTGCAGATTCAGACTGTGATTAACACTTGCTTGATGTATTAATATCCCTTGACGAGGCGCTCCCTTTTATACCTTTTTCCGCCAGGCGAACTGTGGTTCATGCGTTGGTCACCTCTATGTTGGACTATTCTAAGGCCTTATACCAAGGATCGCATAAAAACACACATGGACAGATTGCAGATTGTTAAGAATTCTGCAGTCAGGTTATTACTTAACCTTCCTCAATATTGTTAGGTCTTTTCTAGACTGAAGGACCTTCACTGGCTCTCAGTCTCAAAATGCATTTAACTTACAATGCTGTCAAATATTCCTAGAGCTGTCCATAATGTTGGTCCAACAGATCTACATAATGTCTTTACTTTTTTACTCTCTCTCAAGACCTCTGGGTTCTATGAATGCTTTTGATTTACAACTATCCATATTTCTAAGTTTTAGATGGGACGGTAGTTCTGCTGCATTTCTGAGAGTTAACTTATGGAATGGGATACCATTGGTTCTCGCTTGGTAGAATATCAGCCCTCTAGTTCTTTTAAAGACTTTAAAACTTGGCTCTTCAGGCTGGCTTTTTAATATTGAGATCTTTTATTTTATGAAGGTCTCCCTATTATTTCTGGATCTGGTTAGGAAAGTTTTAATCAAAGCTCTTTTTTGAGCATGTATCTTCACTTTATAAATACCATTTTTATTTCATTTCACTTACCATTATGCAGTCACTGCTGTGGTCAACAGTGTTGCTGTATCTGTTATAGTATGTATCAAGACTACTGTTGTTGTCACTGTGGTGCTTACTGTGGTACTTGTTGCTATAGTCTCTGCTATGGATGCATAACAACATAACGGGGAGTGAAGGGACAGAATTGGTGTCCGAGAGATTCTGTAGTGTGATTTCAGGAAGGCCCTACATTTTTAGCTCACTCAGCAATGCAAAAACAAAATGCAACATTTAGAACGGCAAATACGCAATAAAAGCATATCTCTATCTCCATGCTGCTATTTTCTCTCAGACAGCCAGATGGGAGTGGCTCTAGTCACCTCTAAAATATGTTCCACAGCAAGCATCTGCAACCTTCAAAAGGGGCAATTCCCTTAGATATCATATAATTCACAGTGTTGCTATACAGTGCCATCAAGTGGTACCGAGAGATACAGAGATACTACAAATAAATTTCACTTTTTAAATGTGGTGCCAACATTACTTGTAAACATACTCTGAATGTTAGACCTGGCATCCTTAGTGTGGTTTCCTTCTAACATTTTGCCTTCAAACGTCCGGTTTTTACTGACTTCATTTTTGCTGGCCTTAGGACTCTGCAAACGTTATCCCTGCTAACCAGTGTTACAGTGCTTGTGCTATTTCCCTAAAGTATGAGCACATTGGCTGAGAATCTATTGGCATATATATATTTGACTTATAACTCCCTAGTAATGTATATCACAGGTGCCCAGGGTCCATAAATTAAATGCTACTAGTGTGCCTGAAGCACTAGTTGTACCACTCACTAAAGTAGCCTTTAAAATTGGTTTAGGCCTTCCACTGCAGAGCTTGTATGCTCAGTTTTAACCTGCCATGAGGACCTGGCATAATAAACCTGTTGAAAGGCCCAACCCATCCTTTTTAATACATATAAGACATGCCCAAGGGCAGGGAGCAGTCTATTTAAAACGTTGGACATGTACTTTAAAGTTTTAAGTGTCCTGGTAATAAAACACTTTTAAATTAGTTTTCACTACCCCAAGGCCTATCTCTCCCATAGGATAACATTGGAGTTGCATTATTACATTTTATAAGTGTAATTTCTAAACGAGAAGAGATGACTGGTTCATCTTTGGTGTCTCTGGAATCCTAATTTAAAATTTAAACTTATGATGATGTTGTGATAAAAACTCTGAAAATGCCACCTATACAAAGTTGGCATTCTCTTGGCTTAGCCATTTGGAGCCTGCAGCATGTCCCTGGTCACAAGACATGGTGTAGGTGGCAGTTGGGCTTTGTGCATTCCTCCTAGACAGTCATACACAATGGGAGCGGAGGGGTGGCTTAATGGGCCATCACTAGCAGGAAGGAAGGGAAGAGTGGGGACAATCCTCACTTACACCTGAATAGGCTGTGTCCTGTTTCTGCAAAAAGGGCTGTATAATCCCACTGGTTAGTCTGGAGCCAGGGCAGGAAAGGGAGACCAACTGTGCGCCTCAAAAGCATGCCTCTAGAAGCTTCTCCCAATTTGAAAGGCACACCTGTGTATGAATGGAGGACCTCAGACACTATTACTTTGCTACACCGCTGGACCTGTGGATACTCTGCTGGGAAGAAGGACTGCTGTGGTGCTGAAGGATTGCTACTCTGCTGGACTGCTGCTCCGAAGGAACTGCTGCTCTTCTGTGCTGCCCTGCCCTGTTGGCCTCTTGCCTGGGTGAAATTGCCCTGCATCTCTTGAACCCACACCTATAGTGACTCCAAGGGCTAGCTAGTGGGCCACCTGATCTGAAGCTTCAGGAACATAACAGGCTTCCAACAATCTTGCACCCACACCTAGACTCTACTATATGTTAGTCTACCCTGCCAAGTGGTGCTACCCCTGTCCTGGATGCTTGGAAGTGGGGCTAAAGGTGCTTGTCAGCAGAATTGATGCAGCTCCTGTTCTGAGTTGCGGATCTCGGAGCAGAACTGCTGCATCGCCGCTGCTGTGTGGATTGGACTTGTTGCAAAATCCTGCATTCCCTCCGCAGTGCTGGGAATTGACACATTGCCCTGACGGAGCAGCGCATCCACTACTCAGGACCTCGTATCGCTCACCGACGGCAGCCCGGACGACGACAATGGACACCTCATAGCAGCCTCACAGCTCCCTGTTAGTGACACATCGCCAGCTGCTCGACATATCTCCGATGTCGTACTTTGCATTGCAAGCCCAGTGAATGGGATCCTTGAAGACGATGCAACAGGACCTCACACCGCAGCCTTGCCGCATCTCAGAACCAACACATTGATTTGTCTGCATGGAACATCTTCGACGCAGATCTACGCAACACTTCGCACCCAGGATTTAAGGTACTTTATTTAGCTGGACTAACTGGAGTGGGCCTAGCTGGGTCCCTGTAGCCGGCCTGCACTCTATCGTGTTCGGCCTGAACTTGTGACTTTGTCCCGGTCCAGTGCAACCAGAAATCCAAAGTTGGTGCTTTGTGCTTTTTGGTGCTATTTTAACCATTACATTTTAATATGTAATATCTCCAGTTCTACTAATTGGATTTTTGTCACTTTGATCTTGTTTTATGTATTAAATTAAGCTTATTTTTCTAGCCTGCTGTGGGATTCTTTTTGTGTGGTGTTTTCACTGTATTACTGTTTAAAGTTTTGCACAACGACTTTACACATTGCCTCTGAGTTAAGCCTGACTGCTTTGTGCCAAGCTCCCAGAGGATTGAGCACAGGTTAATTTGGGGTTTGCTTGTGCCTTACCCTCACTAGGATTATGATTGCAGCTTAACCAGGGCTTACAACTTAGTCAACTGGGTACCCAATTTCTAACACTGGACAACACTGCAGATTCGAATAATCATAAGAGAAATAAGATTGCTATTTATCATTTTATCAACTGTATCACATCATATTGTGAATATCGTATCTTGCAATGTGTGAAAATCGGTACATTAGATCTACTACCTGCAAAAAGCCACATGAAAAGAACATCTCAGAGATCTTGAACCTGCGATTATAAATATACCATGACCCAATACATTGATGAGAGACACTAGAGATGTGAGCTGGCTCATAATAAACTGCAAGGTATGCATCATTTTAAATTAGAGGCAAAGTGTATGGTTGCGAGTGTTGAGGTTTACAAAGGTCTCAACCGTGACAGAGAATTGCAAACATTCTTGTCGTTGTTTTTCATACTCAGTGACATGCCTTCGAGTGACATGAGAAAGTTCCCTAAAGGTTTCTGGGTTTATAATATCTAATTGTGCAATTTGGTATTAAGATGTTTGTTTTTCTACAAGCCTTTCACATTGATTTTTGCAAATTTCAGATTCACAGTCTGTACCCGCGGCTGGTTTCAGCACAGCTCAACAAGTAAAGTCATTTTATGTTGTGAAACATCACAATTCCAGCCTGTATTAAATATTTATACTTTAACAATAATATAGATTTGACATTTTAGCACACACAATTTATTTCAATATGTTGACCTACTTCCCAATCTGTGTAAAAGCTATATTAAAGATAAGAACGGCAAAGGCAATGGGACGTGGGCTCCCTGCATTAAACAGAGGAGACTGAACTTTTGTAACTCGATTGGCTATTTTTTTAACCCTGACCTCCAGAATTGGAAGTAAGCCCACTGTCCCTCTTACTGAAATTTACAATTGAAAGTGTATACCCGTTTTCAACGTATGGCTCTGGATTATGGTTACAGAGTCTCCAAATGTCTGCATCATGAGGAAAACAGAGTAAGTATGAGCATCGGCTGCGTTTCACCAAGGTCCCGACATATGCAGTCCATGAATATCTTGGACCAAATTATGTGGCCAACTACATCAAATTGGCCCACTTAATTGTGTGGTGCTCTATTTGGTGTGATTCTGAGGCCACTTTGAATATGAAGATGATCATGATCTGTTTCCTTTGTGACAAGGGTCATCATGTCCCTTGGCTAAAGTATATTAAGGATATTTGTGCCAAGTTAGGTAGCCCTGATATATTATTTCTGCGCCTGCCAAGCTATCCACAAGAGATAAAAGTTGGGTTAAATCACTCTTTAGAGAACACAGCAGAGGGAAAAGCAAGCTGTCCAAATAGGGGACGTCTGCCAATAGAGTGTATCTGATGGTTCAAACCACACTTGGAATGGAGCTGTGTCTGGAGATTGCGCCCAATTCCTGGGATAGCATATTACTGACCAGATTTAGGTTTGGTCAGATTAGGAGTCAGCTCTCATTTCCCTTTGGGCCAGTTTGACCCCAAAACTATCTTGTCTGCCCCTGTGACAAGCACTCCCTGCAAACACTGGCACACTTGGTATTTTTCTGTACGTTTCATTGTAGTTATACCAGAAGGTTTCTAATCCCGCTTCTTAGACACGCCTCGGTGGCGAGACATATTTAAGCACTTTTATATCTGCGTTGCTTCTAATAACTGAAGTATGTGTAGGTGTTAAAACATTATTCATCATCATTCATAACTTTATTTCGACCACAGTGGGCCATAAAAGTACATAGTAAAATACAGAATAAACAGTAAAATTCTTTTAGTAAATAAATTAAGAACACATTTCATATATATTCACATAATTTACATTAAAAATGATCATAGGTTAAAAGATATGAATTAAACCGACTAAATAGTTATCAAGTGATTCAGAAGTATCTGTTAAAAGACTTGAATCTGAATTAAAGCGTTATAAAAGTTCTGCGCTTGATCCATATGCTATTTAAAAAACTGGTAACAGCAAAAACAACCGGTGAGTGGGTATCATATTTAAGTACTCTAAGCGCGTGTTCACATTCACGAAACCCCAAATTCCTGCAAATGGGTTTAATCCACCTCTTTCGAGACAGCACATATGCTGGACAAAAGAAAAATACATGGCTTTCATTTTCTATTGGATATTCACACATCGGGCACTCTGTACATTTGTTTACATCCCATTTACATGTCAATGACCTTAGTGGCAAGCTACCCATTCTTAGTTGTAAATACAGCTTTCTTGCTTGAGCTGGACAGATCTTGTCAAGAAATTCCTCCTTCTTGTATTCTGTTTTTACGTTGAGGAATTCACTAGTCATTCTTCCTCCTGCCTTGCTAGCGTGCAGGGCCAGCAAGTTGTTAGACCTAAACCTTCTTACCAGGTCAGTTCTGGCTATAGACAGAGAAACTGACTCTGGAGATTCCCATAGACAGAAACACCAAGCTGTACTCATAGATCCTTGATATGTGATAGCCAAGTAACTTTTTTTGACCTCAAAGCTACCCAGACCTCCTTGAACTCTGCACAGTACGGGGCGAGTTCTTGGACAGACCAGAGTCTTCTCCAATAGGTTAGAGGTCTCAGGGCAATCTCCTCTTCCACTGGGAGCAAACCAAGATCAAATCTTAGTGGGACCAGTGGGGTGCTAATGGGTAGGGCAAACAACTCTCTCATAAATGTGTGTTCAACGCTTGCCAGACTTTTTGATCAACAATGTCCCCATAATTCCGCCCCATATAATGCGGCTGCTCCAGCTTGAACCCTGTATATCTCGATAATAGGGGCAGCCGGCTTAAATGTAGATGTTCTAAACCTTTTAGATAACCCACCAACAGTCTGCGTCAATTTCAATGAGGATTTTGTTAATTGTGCATCCCAACCCAGGTCTTCCTTGAGAGTAATACCTAGAGAATCAAACGTCTTAACTCTCTCAAGAGGTATGCCATTCAGAGTAGGATTTGGTCGCGTTTGCCTTGGTGGATTAAAAATCATAAATTTTGTTTTAACCAAATTGATTTCTAGTCCACTTAAAGCGCAAAAATCAGCGAATCCATCAAGGATACGTTGGATACCGGTAGCTGTACGTGACAACAGTAGAGTGTCATCCGCAAACATGAGTGCGGGCATTCTTCCTGTAGCTAGTTTTGGGGCATCCGTATCCTTTATGGCTAAGAGATGTTTCACAAGCCCATTTATAAACAGGCAAAAGAGAGTAGGAGCCAGCACGCACCCCTGGGGTACCCCCCTTTGCACTGGGAAACGTGCTGAAAATTCTCCCATTTTTCCACATCTAACCTGGGCGAAATTTCGTGAATGGAGCCTGATCAGGACTCCCAGGAGGTAGTGGGGCATTCCTAGATCATGGAGGACTCTCCACAGCTTGTCCCTAGGGACCAGATCAAACGCGGCCCGTAGGTCCACAAAAATGAGGTAGTGACTGCCACCCTCCACACTCACTGTTTTCCAAAAGAGGACTTGTAACCGGAAGATCTGATCAATAGTGGAGATACCAGATCTAAAGCCCGCTTGTAAATTGCTTAAGATCTGGTTTTGCTCTTCCCATTGCTGGATCCTGTCCAGGAGTATCCTCCCAAATACCTTCTGCAGGATATCTATAGGGCTAATGGGCCTGTAGTTTGAGGGTTGCAAGGGACAACCTTTTTTAAAGATGGGGACTATCTCAGCCCACAACACATACGGAGAAAATAGGGTCCAAGGGAAATATTTAAAGACCTCATCACAGTTATAACCCCTTACAAGACACTGTATACAATAATAATAACTGTGGGTCTCAGGAAACTCAAAGCTCTGTGTTCAAAGTGTGTCTAGTCCACTACATGAAACGCTAGGACCCATCACTACGTGGTATGGATACCCATCAGTTACGCTTTCTAGACCGCCCTCTTGGTCATCATTTGGGCCAATCTCACCAAGTGGTACGTCCACAACGTGCCATCAGTGCACACAAAAGTTGGTAACTGAAAAGCAGTGCATACAAAATAATAAGTGATAGTGAGTGATTAAAAATGGATAGTGGGTGGAAAAATAGACTTTAATGAGACGCAATCCACTTCCAAGATTAAAAAAAACATAGAGTGCAAAATATCAGTAGTTTAAACAAATATCTACTGCGTGTATAGTGAGGTCGACATGTTTCTGCAGTTACTGATACTACTTGTATCACCTGCTTCTTCAGGACCAAAGTTATATTTCGCTACTGCTTGAAAAAGGTGCGTGTGTGCATAATGAAAATAATACAAATATTAAGATATCACCTGGAACGGTATTCTCAATGCTCCTGTTTAGTAGAAGCTGGTGGATACAGGCAAGAAGAATCATGTGTAGACGACACATATAAAGAAAACAGAGAACAGGGAAAACACATTAGTTAGGGTTACCCATCATGAGTTTCAACAATTGGTATCATTAATGTACTTGTGTATTTCAAGTACAGAGCCCAACCCCTTTTGATTTGAATATGTCTCTTACTCACCTAGAGTTTGAGAAACCGGCGCCACACCTCGCCTGGCCACAGCTCAGGAAATAGGGGCACCGCTCTATTTGAAAGAAATAAATAGACCACAAAAATCACAATGAAAGAACCTCAAAAAGACCGCCAAATCTCAATCGGTCGACCAAAAAGTTTGTATAATGGTCAACAACAAC
This sequence comes from Lissotriton helveticus, assembly GCF_964261635.1. NCBI lineage: Eukaryota > Metazoa > Chordata > Amphibia > Caudata > Salamandridae > Lissotriton > Lissotriton helveticus. The sequence goes on along the minus strand of NC_136069.1, from coordinate 1,372,890,080 downwards.
TCTCATAGCACTCTGCATCAATTGTTTGTTAGAGGTGCTGAGTGGCTGTTATACCTTCAAACTGAAGGATAAATTAGCAAGGAAGATAGAGCAATCCATTTAAAAAGTATGTCATGTTAAAGCGAGTCAAAGCGCCAAAAATCACGCGCATACCCTAGTGCACTTAAGCGCTATCACAGTACTGCTGATTCAGGCACGCTCAGCGCAGTAATGAAAACATGTTTGGTACGTATGGAGCTGCCAAACGGAAAGGTCTTAGATTCCTTTCTGGCAATGATACTCCAATACAAATTACTAAGCCCCAAATATCGAGCAAAGTCAGTTCAAATTCCGTCTGTACTCGTACTATACAGATCAGTTCGAGATCCTAACGCCTTCATTAGTTAATGCACAAAACATTGTGCATGGGACAATCTGTAGACCTACCTATCCGTCGATACCCCAGTCTGGCGTCTGCGCTATACGGGGAGGCACTGGGAACTGTTCGTTTGTTGTATTTCAAGATACGGAAGTGCCGTCTACCCGGTCGCAGTGCCAATGCGCATGCGCAGTCCCGCGACTACATCGAACTACAGGGTCCGAGGGGATCATGGGAAACGTAGTATTAGGGCTCGTGTGTAATAAAATATAATCGAGCTTTTTCTTATACAGACTCCAACCACATACTAATCGAGGTTGTTTATTAGATAGTACTGGCATACATTTTTCTGCAGTGAACATGACATAAGATGTAGAAACAAATATACCATGCCGTGTGAATATCCGGACATTGCCTAAATGTAAATTAGGGGCAATAATCCTGGATGTGCTGTCTCAATCGGTCTGAATGCGAGACAGTGTGTTATATATTCCATACCATTTGTGCATATAGCCAATGGTTATTGCAACGCTCAATGTGTAGTAAACGACACTCGAAAGGGCTCGTGTGTAGTGAACTGTAACCCAGCTCTTTCTTATTCAAACTCCCACCACATACTAATCATGGTTGTTATTTGATAATAATGGCATAAAATAATATGATAATAATATAGAGTGAAGGTGATGATGTAATATCGCTGACATCACATAAGATGTAAGACAGATATACCATGCCGTTTGAATATCCGGACATTGCCTAAATGTGAATTAGGGGCAATAAACCTGGATCTGGTGTCTCAATCGGTCTAAAATGCGAGACATGGTGTTATACATTCCGTACCATTTGTGCATATAGCCCATGGTTATTGCAACGCTCAATGTGTAGTGAACGGCACTCAAGAGGTCATGAATAGATCTAATATCAATTGTCCATAATGAACTATGTGATTAGTGTTTGTGGACAGTCAAATGGTGTCGATAGACCCTGTGGTCATTAGGGCATACAGGCATTCTCTCATTGTTCTTAAGGGCAGTGTATGAGATCTAGCGCTATCCAAGGCAAAAAAGATACTCACAACCTGTCAGCTTAAAGCGAAGATATGGTACTGGAGGTCAAATAGGGATCACACTATAGTGTAGTCCAGGGAATATCTTCGTTGAGACCGTTTTTATCTGTATTCAGACGATACACCCATTTTTGTTCTAATTTGAAAAGATGTTTCGTGATATCAGTAACATGCGGGGGACTCCGTGGCTGTTCCAACACTGTCCAGGAAAAGTCTGTGGGGGCATGTCCTACCTCCAAGAAATGGTTTGTGAGGCGGGTGGATTGTTTTTTGCACCGGATCGTGCTTTTATGCTCCGATATCCTGACTTTAATTTTTCTTGTCTTCATTCCGACATATTGTAAGGGACAGGGGCATCTAATGAGGTAGATGAGATTGGAACTGTTACAATTAGTAAACTGTTTCTGTTCCCAGCGTCTTGGAGTCCCTATGTCGATGCTTGTGGAGTGAGTTGTTTGAGTACAGGCAGCACAATTACCACAGGGGTGGTGACCCTCAACCGGTGGCAAATCCCATAGAGTTCCCACTTGGTGAGTTTTCTTCGGTCCTGGTCTAGTATGCACTAGACGGTCTTTCAAACTTGGTCCTCTCTTGTATGCAAACAGTGGTATAGGAAGGTTATCCGGGCCAGTATTAAGGATCTTCCAGTGTAGTTTCACAATTTTTCTGATTGCGTTAGAGCGTGTATTAAAGGTGTTTACAAACGCTATCCTCTCATTTTTTTGTTTAGGGCAAGCCACCTCCAATAATGATTCACGATTGTTATTAGAGGCTCTCTTTTTGGAGTCTCAAATCAATTTTCTTAGATACTTCTTGTCACGGAGACACTGTTCAAGTTCTCCTGCATGTTTGTGGAACCCTACTTTGGTACTGCAGTTACGTTGAATACGCAGAAATTGACCGAAGGGCAGATTGTCCCGAAGCGCCTTCGGATGACAGCTGTCATATTGGAGCAATGAGTTCCGTGCCATAGGTTTCTTATACAGTTCAGACACCAGGCCCCTTGTTGTTGCCGTAATACGGAGGTCCAAAAATGCCAAGGTGGTTTCTGAAAATTCAATGGTGAAGCGTAGGAACATGTTCTGATTATTCAGCCATAAATGAAAGGCCATTAATTCACTCTGGGTCCCTCGCCACACTACCAGAATGTCATCTATGTAGCGTTTCCATACCCTTATCGATGGTAAATAGGGATTGGTAGATGATAGTACACGGTCTTGTTCGAACTTGTGAACATAGAGGTTCGCTAGGGACGGGGCAAAAACACTGCCCATGCTGGTCCCTGATGTCTGGAGGAACACCGTCTCCTCAAACCGAAAGAAATTTTCCTTCATTGCCATGGTTGCAAGTTCCATAATGAAGGATACTGGAGAGATCGAGTCCCAACTCTGTTCCCGTAGTAATGTCTCAACCACCTCTAGTCTGCTATCTCATGTTCTGATTGACCCACACGTCCTTATGATAAAATAAAATCTGTTGTACAGTGTAGATATAGGATTTATGTTGTATATATTATAACAAGTATAGATGCTAGTGGAGACAGACATTTATTTTAAGTGGAATAATGTATACTACAAATTCAAAGTGATTTATTGCATGAAATGTCGGAACCGATAACGGTGAGTTACAGTCAGGAGGAAATAGAGGCCATCTTACAAAAGACCCCATCATTATTTAGTGGGAATCAGCCTGTGACATTAGCCACTAATTTGGATAAAATTGAAAAACTAAAACAGTTAAAAAAGAAAAATATTTGAACGCAGTTACATGCGAAAGTTCTATCCGAACATCTGACAAGTAAAACAATTCCTGTGGGATTACAGGTAAAAAATGTCCCTGTTATATTTGTTGGAGACAAAACATATTTGAAGAGATTTGGGGGAGTAGGTACAAAATGCTCCATTGACTGGATGGTACTATCAGTGGAAACAGCTCTGAGACTAAATGAAGAAGAGCTGATTGAAATAGATAACCTAGAAAAAGAGATACTAGGAGACACCACTATTAAAGACTCTAAACAATTGTTGGAAGCTGTAGAGAAAACTATTGCTGAATTCACAGCACACAATACAAATTTAAAAATCACTAAAGTAGGCAAGGATATTAAGAACTTGAAATTAGAAGAGGTATATCCATATCTAAAAGAGGATTTCTTTGTGAATAACAACCCAAGTGCGCTTAACTTGCAATACAGAGGCAGATCTAGAAATAAATGTATCACCTTCTCCGAAAGTTCATCAGATTCTGACCAAGGGGCATACAGTGGCTTTTATCCATACGCCCAATACGCCCAATACCCAATACCCTATCCTCCTTTTTTAGGCAGAGGCAGGTTTCGACCAAGGGGAGGGGGTGGCAGATGGAGAGGGCTCAACCAACAAATGAGGATGCCCCAGCCACAGGGGATGTATCCACAGCAGGAACAATACCAGAACCAGGAGACAGAACCCTTCAGGACAAGGAAGAAAACTTACAGACGTTAAGCTTGATAAATAAGAACAATGAAAGAAACCTGATGCCTATTTACAACTTGTCGGAGTATACTCCGACTGAAACAGAGATAGCGATCCTAAGTAAGGGGTTATCATTTGTACCAACAAACCTACAGAACCCTATAGAAACTAAAAAATAAATATTGACTTTCCTTAGGAAAATTAGACTTCAAGCTTTTTTCCTGGAAAGAGAAGCCCAAGAAACAACAAATATTAGTGGTTTGAAAAATAAATCAAAATTTCTACCAGAAAGTGTGTTACTTCCACCAGATATCCTAGTGTTTGAAGATGTCGTTTTGCGTGAACTTGATGATTTGCAGTCCAAAAAAACTTTTTATAATGCCAATTGCAGTAAAAAAGAAAAAATAGCACTAAAAAATCTATCAGAAAATGCGGCTTTAATTATAAAGCCCGCGGATAAAGGAGGCGGAATTGTGTTGTGGGATGTGGTTAAATATGACCAAGAAGTAAATAGACAGTTGTCTAATCAGACACATTATAGAAAATTAGAGACCAACTCTACAATAGGGCTAAAAGAAAAAATCTTCGCTATCACCAAAGAGGGCCTAGATCAAGGTTGGTTGTGCAAAAAAGAATTCGACTTCTTAAATATAGAAGATAATAAAACACCTAACATTTATGTACTGCCAAAGGTGCACAAGTCAACAATAAACCCCCCGGGAAGGCCCATAGTGTCGGCCTGTGGGTCTTTATTAGAACCCTTGGCCAAATATATAGATTTTTTTCTAATTCCAATTGTCAAACAAACAAAATCATACATAAGAGACACTATGGACTTCATATCTAAAATTGAAAAATTACCATTTAACGAAGAGATGCAATTGCTAGGGTCATTTGACATAGAATCGCTGTATACAAATATACCGCAAGATGAAGCAATAGCGTTGATGACAAGTGTACTAAATGCAAGAGAGAGACCACACCAAGTCCCTACAGAATTCATTGTAGCTTTGGCCACTATTTGTTTAAAAAATAATTTTTTTAATTTCAAAGGCCAACTCTATTTACAAACATCAGGAGTGGCGATGGGATGCAGCTTTTCACCGGAAATAGCAAACCTGGTGATGTCCGAATTTGAAAATAAATTAATCTATAGCGACACCAATCCTTTCAAAAGCAGTATAAAAATATGGTGTCGCTTTATAGACGATATTTTCTTAATTTGGGAGGGAAATGTCACCCGATTACAGGACTTTCACAATTGGCTCAATTCCCGTACATTGGAATTTAACTTCACTATGGCACATCACCAAAAGAAATTGAACTTTCTAGATGTTTATGTACAGGCCAATGATGGAGAATTAGAAGTTAGTCTATATACGAAACCAACAGACCGCAACACGTTGCTACATTTCTCCAGCTGTCATCCCAGAACCTTAAAAGAAAATTTGCCGTATGGGCAATTTCTGAGGATAAAAAGAAATTCCAGTAGGAAAGAAGACTATTTCGCGAGTGCAGAACTCTTGAAAGAAAAATTGGTTCACAGAGGTTATCCACGGAAGTTAGTAAAAAATGCCCTAAAAAGAGCGTGGTTTACCCCGAGGGAAAATCTATTAACACCAAAGATAACAGAAAAAGAATCTCCTTTAACATGCGTTTTGACATTTGACCCTAAAGCACATAAAATAAAAAAGATTATCCAGAAACACTGGAAAATCATAGAACATCTAGGAATCCAAAAAACACTTTTTGCTTTTAAAAAAGGCAAAAATATACGACAAATGCTTGTGAGAGCCGAGAGAAAAGAGGACAAAAAAGTTACTGATTTGAGAGGAATGTTGAAACTACCCCCTATTATTGGCCACTATAGGTGTTTAAATTGCGTGGCATGTACTTTGACATCGGATTCGAAAGAAATTGAGATGAATGGGTCCATTCATCACCAGAGAAGCTATTTCAATTGCAATACAATAAACACAATTTATTGTATTACTTGTCCGTGCAAAAAGACATATATTGGGCAAACCACCCAGTTGGTCAAGAAACGCATCCTGCAACACAAATCACGAATCAAGTGTAAAACTTCAGGGGCTCCTTTAGTCCAGCATTTTGAAACCCATCGACATTCAGAGGATGACATAATCTGGTCAGTGCTTTGTGTACTTGAGAAAACAAGACCAGAAGAGATTGAATCCAAACTGAATAGATTAGAAGCAAGACTAATCGAAAAATACAAAACAGCGGTTACAGGTTTAAATGAAAAAGATGAAATTTGGTCTTTATTATAATGATGAGATGAATTGAAAATGTAATGCACTGTAGTTCTGTTCCTTGATGTAACATGCAATGATACTACTAAGATAGAAAAATGAATGTATTATTTAGAATGTGAGGAGGAGCGACTGACTACTTAAGACTGTAAATATGTAATTACACGGGTTTTGAACTGGTTATACCAAGGGTAAAATACCACTAATTATAAGCACCATTTTGAGGAGGATAACAGTTGACAAGATATAGTCCCTCTTTTTTGTTGATACTTTCAGCTAGGAAGTACATGGAACATAGAGTCCTTTCTCAATGTTAACTTAAACATCCCGGTAAAGAGTAGTCCGTTTTTAATGTCTCTGAAATATAGAGGCGGGGAGCATATAAACAAAGCTGCCAGAACGACGAGTACATCGCCTGTGCAGGAAGAGACACACATATAAAGCAGAGAAACGTAAGTGTCCTTGGAGCCACTGTTTATTTTCTCGGCAGCATTTGCCTCCAAGCTGTGAAGCTGACGAGCGCGGGGTGTGTTATTGTATTTTTACAGACTCCGGGGATAAAGCAAGGCCACATCAGCTGGGTCGAGTGCATGTTTGAATGTAAAAATTGAGTTTAAAAAACGAAGAGGCGGTCGGCTATAAGCAAAGTAAGTTTGTCCCCTTATTGTTATAAGCGCGAGATATGAACTCCGGACTTTTTAGATATCCATTCGGGAAGTCATTTAACAGGCGGACTGAGGCATTGTTTATGACCTCTTTTTCAGACGCTGTCTGGGAGAGATTTATACCATCCATGTACCGCAGCACATTAGCTAAATTCACGAACTTGGTAAGGAACAGACCAGCTAGGACTGTGATTGTTTGCAAGGATTAAACATGGGTTGTTCCCTGTAATTAATAAATTACAACATACACTCTTTACATAGATAAAAACCAAGATTAGAAAAAAGAGGAAACCAGAGTTAACATGTAGAAGACTCCCGGCCTCAGATGACCTTTAACCCGGTAATTATGATGCCAACGATATAACTTTAACTGGACATATATATAAAAGAGGATATAGAAATAATGAATATAGTTGGTGTTAGCAACTAGAGTGCAGTGTATTAGGAAGGTAAAAACGGGCTACCCTTATGGGAAGATGATTTCCTCAGGTCCTTGTGTAATAATTATTGGACACAATGGTCAGTCTGCTCACAGGAATAATATACAAAAAAAGTGTGTACATACAAAATGTTGATATGTAGATATGTAGATAGGAACTTGTGTTATTAATTTTTGGGTACCAGAAATGATGTCTGTCCCCCCCCCTTTTTTTAATTCTTTCTTACTTGTAGAGATGGATTACGAATAGCCCTAGTCCTGAAGAGGCCAGAATTGATTGGCTGAAACGCGTCGACTTGAAAGAGACACCAGATAAAAAAAAAATGTTGATTAGTTTAAATAATTTGTTTGGGGCTTTAAAAAGATACTGGGTTTGAATAATACATACCTGTTGTTCCCTCACATAAGTCTGTTTGATCTCTATAGGAATGTCGGGTTTATTTTTTCAGTGAGACATCCTAATTTAGAAACGAAGGGCTTTTCTGGTATATATGTAAAGAATATATGTATATACAAATGTGTTTGAAATTGAAAATATAATATAAAAAATCCTTTCATTTGATAAAATATAAAAAAATATAAAATCATTCAGGGAAATTCAAAGGCGTGTTGTGGTTCATGACGAGACATGAGATTGTATGAAAAATATATAAATTGTGGTCACAGTAATATGAATATTAAATAGGGGATATTTTGTCCTTATTTCCTATTATTACAACCAAGAATATAAACCATAGAACCAGGGTACCAGTTTCTTATCATTTTAGTCAACCACCTCTAGTGTCTCATTTTGTGGTATTGAGGTGTAGAGGGACTCTACATCAAAGGATACCAAGATATCCAGGTTGGTATCAAACTCAATACTAGGTAGAGTTCTCAGCAGATCCTTCGTATCTTGGATGTAAGTTGGCATCAGTTTTACCAAGGGTCGCAGAAAAAAATCGAAAAATGTCGATAGCGGTTCCAATATCGAACCAATACCGGAGATTATTGGGCGTCCTGGTGGCGGGCGTTGTTGTTTGTGAACCTTCCGGAGCACATAAAAATATGGCATCACCGGATTTGAAGTACAGAGGAAGGAGGCCTCATTTGCCGTAATCCAACCTTCTGACAGTGCCTCCTCAGTAAGGTGTTTGATATTGAGTGAAAGTCTCTTTGTCGGATCTACGGACAATGGAATATACGAATTGGTGTCACTAAGTTGTCTGAGACATTCCTGCCTGTAGGTGCTCATATCCATAAGCACAGTGTCCCCACCCTTGTCTGCAGGCTTGATAATAACTGTTTTGTCTTTTGCTAGTCCCGATAGGGCCTGCTGTTCTTGCTTTGATAGGTTCATAAATGGACTGTTGGGCCTTGCAAACAGAGCCTGAATATCATGTCTCACTGCCTCCTCAAAGGTTAAGACTTTGGTTGGAATGGTATGAGGTAGAGGCATGAAATTGGAGGCTTTTTTTAGACCTGTATTGGGTTCAATCGGTAGGCTCCCTGACTTCAAAAAGAAAAAATGTAACCTGACCTTCCTGAAGAGCTGAGCAATCTCTATGTTGGTTTGAAAAGGATCTCCAGTCGTAGTCTGGACAAAACCTAGTCCTCGATTTAACACTTGAGTTTCAGTGGAAGAGAGCTCTCTGGAACTTAAGTTGATAATCAGACTGTCTCTGCACTCGTCCCCGCTTGGTCTTGGGGTATTTGTTTGCCACTCCGTAGACCCATTGTTTGTGGGGGGACAGTCCACTGTACTGCTCCTCGAGAGGATCGTCTTCTGCCTCTGGCTCTTCCTTGGCCAAACCTTAAAAAAGGCTGCATGTTCTGATTTTAAGGAAAGGGCATTGGACCAAACGGACCCATCGGTTGTGGAGGAAAAGGGCCACCAGTCATCCATGGATTGGGTGACCACCAAGGATTGAATTGGTTGGGGCCATAATTTTGGCCTCTCCAGTTTCTTCTGTTTCCTCTGCCTCGTTGCTGATTGGTAGAGTTTCCTTGGTTGCTCGAGTCTGAATCACTAGAGTTGTCCCCAGATGATGAAGTGCCGTAGGTAGAACCCCCTCTACGTCCATTTCTGTTGTATGTGGGCGGTACGTAGGTGGCACTGGTATAAGGATAAACCTTATCCATAGCAAATTTTGCAAGATATTTTTTACACTTTTCAAGCTTTGCAAACAGAATAGAATCTTTAAATTCTTTGGTAGTTTTGTTATTTTCATCTTGCTGTTTGCTGAAGAGCTTCCCTGTGATCTTGGTCCTAATTTGACCCTCCAGTACCTGGATCTCCACAAGCATTTTGTCGGAGACTCGTTTTGCAGTTTTTATTATGAACACGAGCCAGTCACGTGTACATTTCCACGCTATTAGTGCCCAGTCACGTAAGAAGTCTTTGTCTTCTAGAAAGAGTATCGGTGCATTATTGACAATCAGTCCGGATGGCGCACCGTTGCCCCGGAGATACTCGGCCATGGCTATCTCATGTACACAGGTACGGGAATAGCTCTTCTTAGAAATTAGGATCTGTTGCCATCCATCTTCATTGCTTACTGGTTGGACCGGCATAGATTCCAACATACTGGGATTGTCATTTAGAATGGATTGAATTTCTTCCTCGTCAAAGGCCAAACCTAAATTGGTCGCCATTATTTGGTCAAAGATAGAGAAAAGGCAATCATATAATTGAGGCCAACACCGCTAGAATTGTGGTTTAATGGTTTGGGATAAAGTAGTGGAGCAATGCTTCACACTGATCTAGACAACCATAAAGAATTGAAGACATAAAAAAGGACCCGCAGTAATGCAACTGCACTTGAATCACAACACATACGGAGAGAATAGGGTCCAAGGGAAATATTTAAAGACCTCATCACAGTTATAACCCCTTACAAGACACTGTATACAATAATAATAACTGTGGGTCTCAGGAAACTCAAAGCTCTGTGTTCAAAGTGTGTCTAGTCCACTACATGAAACGCTAGGACCCATCACTACATGGTATGGATAGCCATCAGTTACGCTTTTTAGACCGCCCTCTTGGTCATCATTTGGGCCAATCTCACCAAGTGGTACGTCCACAACGTGCCATCAGTGCACACAAAAGTTGGTAACTGAAAAGCAGTGCATACAAAATAATAAGTGATAGTGAGTGATTAAAAATGGATAGTGGGTGCAAAAATAGACTTTAATGAGACGCAATCCACTTCCAAGATTAAAAAAAAATAGAGTGCAAAATATCAGTAGTTTAAACAAATATCTACTGCGTGTATAGTGAGGTCGACATGTTTCTGCAGTTACTGATACTACTTGTATCACCCGCTTCTTCAGGACCAAAGTTATATTTCGCTACTGCTTGAAAAAGGTGCGTGTGTGCATAATGAAAATAATACAAATATTAAGATATCACCTGGAACGGTATTCTCAATGCTCCTGTTTAGTAGAAGCTTGTCCCTAGGGACCAGATCAAACGCGGCCCGTAGGTCCACAAAAATGAGGTAGAGACTGCCACCCTCCACACTCACTGTTTTCCAAAAGAGGACTTGTAACCGGAAGATCTGATCAATAGTGGAGATACCAGATCTAAAGCCCGCTTGTAAATTGCTTAAGATCTGGTTTTCTGCACAAAGAATTGACCTCGCACCCTTCAAATTTAAATTACAATATTCATGTATCAGCATCAATTATTAACCATATGTGCTGGTAAACATCAAAATGTTCTCCCAAGAATTTTTCGGAATCAGTTTCTTCAAGGAAAAAGTTCTTTATTCGTTAATCATAACAGAATCAATAGCCAACGCGTTTCGTCCGTGATCGGACTTCTTCAGGGCTATACAAAAAAAAGAAAATATACAAGAAGAAATATTTACACATACATAGATATATACAACATATTACACACATTCCAAGTGTGTGTCCATTAAAACCATACAAAAAAAGAAGAACCAGATATGTTCGAAATACATTGTATTAAAAACATGGAAGTTCCTATTCAGGGGAGAACAAAGATCTAAGAGCACAATATTACAAAAACCCACATATTTAGTACATTAATAATATCAGGTAACTGATATATTCAATTCATACTTGTTGTATCTAATGACGCCATTATAAAGGGTTTGTTGTGTTAGCTCTATGAGAATAGTCAAAATCTATATACAAGACAAATACCTTGCTTAGTTTCTCCTTTAATTTTAGGACAGGTATTCTTCACACACGTAAGATCTGGTGATCTAAAAGTATAACAATATGTTCTTAATAATCTAAAACTATAACATCAAACCTCTATACATTCAATGATTTGTAAAAAGAAAGGAAATATTCAGAATTATAATATTATTTCCATTTATCGTCATCATGACGTATGCACATTTCATATGTTACATGTTGCAATGTTAAAACAGAAACTTGATTTTACCGCATGCTGCTACTATGCAGGACTTAAAAGCATCAGTGAAAATTGATCTTCTACTCTTGTCTCTTTCATGTCAGAACTATTCATATACACCTTAGAGACCATAGGTTTGACAAGAAAACAATCCAAAAAAGGATGCATTCAACAGCCTACATTTCCAAGTGTGTATCTATAATTCCTACATTTGCATTACTTACAGCATGGGGCATGAACAATCAAAATTCAATACCCTGGAATGTTCCAAGAGAAAGGATTTTTCAATGTAGAAAGCCTATGGAGAGAAGCAAAGAGAAAAAACACTTGTTGGGTGCATATCTATTTAGACATGATCAATAAACAGAACCTTAGTACTACAACATTTGTCGGTTTATACATTCGATATTCATATTATTCTGACATATTCACCTAAAAAAAGGGGAGTTTGATAAAAGTTCGCATTTATGCGAGACTACGTCCGCCATCTTGGACTAGTCAAAAAGCATATGTCAGTACGAGTCTTTCTGACCAACAATAATGTGTGCACATCGTTAAGTCAATAGTTTAGCTTATGGGCAAGTTGTCAGTGCCTGTGTATTACTAAACTAACACCAAGTGTGTCAAAACCATTTCTAACGAGTGCCGTCGCCCAAACAATGTTGGCGGCCATCTTAACCTAGTCAAAAGTTCTCTCTTACAAAATCAATATAAGTAACTAACCAAGTAATCCAATCTTAGGCTAAAAAGTGCCTAACAGACAAAACCACTAAAGCTAGTATGGGTCTCTGGCAGACAAGAACTTACCGCAAAAGTATCGGCACGTAGTGGATGTGTGGTCATCTGGTTCAGGAAAAACATCCTGACCCATGAGTTTATATACCAATGAATTGAGCAACAATCACCAATTAACAATAATAAATTGGTGATTAACCCCATTAAGGTCGAGTATCTATGACGTGCTTCTATTCTTGGAGCTATTGCAAAATCTTACTAAAGAGTAAGATAACCCGGTGCACTCTTGAACACGATGTGTGTTTAATATCTGTACACAAAGTTTGTATCACAATCGTAATTTAGATGGTTTCCAAATTTTTTTTATTCCATCATGTCGCGTTGATTCATCATATTAGATGCATATGGTGATCTTGTACATTTAGATTCATCATAGGTTTATCCATCATGCATACAATTATAATCGTAGTATGCTATAATCCCCGATGCATTTCGCGCTAAATAGCGCTTCTTCAGGGGGTCTGAAAGTCAAATTAAATGGGATAACATTTGTATACTGCTGTATTACAGGAGCAGAATAATTATACATAAAGGACAATGCCTTGAAAATAAATGGTAGAATGTGAGGTACGTGCAAAATGGTGTAAATGATATGAACGGTAAAAATTAATCGTGACTAAAGTAGTAAATAATACGGTCTTATTGTTAAGATGCAACTAAAGTCCCATATTTCACTCGTCCGCGGGGAACATGCATAGTCATTTGTACGTGCAAGTGCGAAACAGTGGTAGATAAAAAAAGGGGGCTTCGTCCGATGTAGAAGAAAGGAGAACCTACACGTTAAGAAAAACTGGTGTCCAGGACGTGGTAGTCATATGTTTACAAAAACACCCAAGTGCTCCAACGGTAGTGATAAAGGTTGTATCACATCATGCGAATTACACCTTAAGCAGTTTAAAACTCCTACCCGTAAACAGAAGTGTTCAGGATCCAGTATCGGCGGTGTGACAAAGGGAAACGGGCTCCGTGTATCTACGAACCCGGAAGACGCCGCGCATGCGCGCTGTGTACTGCTAAGTAGCAGAGGGTGAAACAAGATAGAAAGAAGACTACACCAAGCGTACATGGAGAGCGTGGGTGAAAATGTGTATGTTAGTGATCCACGGTAGATGCGCTTGAAATATCCTCAATATTATAAATGTTAGTTATTATTGTGGGTATGACGATTCCCCACAAAATGAAACATAAAATAAAAAGGAATAAAGTGTATGTGTGAGAGTGTGTTTGGGAAATAAAGAACAACGTCATTGACAGAGGAAACAAACCAACAGACAGACAATAAATTAATATGGTCTCAAAAGAACCTGAAATCTAAGAAAATTACAACGAACAAGGTGCTAAAATAAGGACAACAACAGTAAACAAAGACAACAACCGTAACAAAAAAGAGAGTCTTCACAGCTGCTGGAGAGATCATGGGTTCGAAGAGCGTACATGGGTACATGTATTTACAAATGGCAACTAAATTCAAGTCTATCATTGAGTCCTTTGGGTTGGGTAGCTTGCAAACGGTATATCCAGACAAGTTCACGTTGTAATAGAATCTTATTGTTATCTTTGTGGGGCTTTTTCTCCACTGTTTCTAAGATCAGAAATCTGATTTGACTGGGGTTATGTGACTGTTCAGTATAATGAGCCGCTATGTTGGATTTTAGGTTCTTGGTGCGAATGTTGCTTCTGTGCTCATTGAGCCTGATTTTTATCTTTAGTTCAGTTTTGCCCACATACGGGAGTCCGCATGGGCATTTAATCATGTAGATCACGTTACTTGAGTCACATGTAGCATTAACTGTAAGGTTAATGGGTGTTCCTTGAGTAGGGTGAGTTATTGTGGATCCAGGTATTATGCTGTTGCAGTGACTGCAGTTATGGCAAGGGATGGTTCCCTTGTACCTGGTATTCATGGTCATGGTCGGTTGTTTCAAACAGGATTGGATGGTCTTGGTCCGTTGGTATGCAAAAATAGGCTGACTCTCAAAAATGTGGTTAAAGTCAACTTCAGTTTGTAGTAATACCCAGTGTTTGCGAATCACATTTTTAATTTGTCGTGAGTGGGTGGAATATTTGGAGACAAAAACTGATCTGCTTGTTTTTTGCACATCTTTACATACAGGTTTCAAAAGGTCTACACGGTTCTTCATTTTAGCTCTATTTTCAGCCATGTGTGTAATGGGTTCTGGGTAACCTCGTTGATGAAATTTATTTAGAATGTTAGCACTGTTCTCTAGATAAAGGTTTTCCGTCGATGCAATGCGTTTAGCTCTGAGTAGTTGAGAGTATGGTAAGTGGCGTTTCAGACTGGGTTGGTGGAAACTCTTAAAATGTAAATAGTTGTGATCAGTAGCTTCAGAAAAAATTGAAGTAATGAATTGATTGTCCTGTATTTGAATTTGTACATCCAAAAATGATATTTCAGTCACACTCCATGTGTAGGTAAATTGTATCCGTTCATTCACTTGGTTCAGATCCCTTATGGCCAAGGCTAATTGGGTCTCATTTCCTCGCCACACGAGGAAGATGTCGTCTATGTACCGGAAATATGCACATAGGAAAGGTTGCCATGAAGTATTTTGAAGAATGTGTTGTTTTTCAAAGGAATACATGAAGAGATTCGCATACGCCGGAGCGGCACAGTTGCCCATGGCTACTCCAGACAGTTGGAGGTAGTATTGGCCTTCATTAGTTTGAAAGTAGCTGTGGTGAAGAATAAATTGCATTAGTTCCATTAGGAAGACCTGAAGTTCCAGAGGTTTTTCCGTTTGTACTAGGGCCTCTTCTAACGCTTCCAGCCCCAAGTTATGGGGAATTGAGGTGTATAAGGCGTTGACGTCAATAGTACATAGAATGATAGGTTGGTCAACGGGAATCAAAATCTTTTGCAATTTGTTTAAGAAGTCAGTGGTATCTTGCATGTACGTGGTCATTCTTTTGACACTGGCTTGTAGATGTTTGTCAATGTAGGCTCCTGTAGGCGCATGAATCGAATTGGTGGTGCTCACAATAGGCCTAAATGGCGGTCTTGTCAGGTTTTTGTGAATTTTGGGTACTAGGTACATGTATGGTACCTGTGGGTATTCCTTGATAAGAAATTTTTTGTCTCTTTCATTGATGGCATTCGTAGATATGGCTGTATTTATGATCTTAGGGAGTGTTTCTTTGAAGACCATGGTAGGATCAGAATTCATGCGCATGTATAGATCCGGATTTTGTAGATGTTCTTGAAGACTTTCTTGGTAGTATATTGTATCCAAAACTACAATTGCACCCCCTTTATCTACTTTGCATATCGTGATAGTTTGATTGTCAGCTAGTTGGCGTAAGGCTTGTCTTTCTTGGTTGGTCAGATTACATTGTTTGTTTTTTCTGGTGTTGAAGAGCGTATGTAACTCTTGTTGCACTGTTTTTTCAAACACATCAAGCACTTTATGACTCGTCGGGGCCAAAAAGGTACTGTGAGGTCTTAGGCCTAAAAGTGTGTCTTTATCTTCTGTAATTTGAGGTACACTAACGTTATCAAAAAAATGTCTCAGACGCAAGGTTCTCATGAATTTGTAAAATGATATTATTGTATCCAATTCATTGGTTTGGTAAGTGAGAACAAAATTCATACCCTTTTGTAGAACTTGCACTTGTGTCTGGGTTAAAGAACTTTGTGAAATGTTTACTACTAAATTCTGTGACTTCTGGTCGACTTGGCTGGTGAAAGCAAATTGTCGTCTACTGTGTCTCCTCGATCGTCTAGTGGGTCTGGGCCTACTTCTAAAAAAGGCTCCGCTGTTGTAGGTGTTGGTGACGTGTCCCTTGGACCAGTCGTTGTTTTGGAGGTTGATGCCTGTTCAGATGGTCTATTGGCTGTTGGAGCAGGTTGTTGTCTTGGTCTGCCTCGTGGGGGCAATTTATGAGTAGAATCATCTGACGATGTGGTATCCCCATCTGTTGAACGATTGGGTTGATTTCGATTCTGTCTTCTGGCCGCATATATTTCAGCCCAATTATATACCTCACCCAACTTATAGTCCACAGTATCGCGCTTGAATTTTCTTAGTTTCCTTTCATTGATTTCCTTAACGTATTTATCTAATTGGATATTAATATCTTCCAAGGATGTTTTTAATTCTTCTGATGTCATTTTTTGACTTAGTTCATGTTTGAGCTGTTTAACCTCATTTTCAAGTTCTTCTAAGAGTTTGGATAGCTCTTCCACTATGAGAAGGATAAGGTCCAGTGAACACTTATTAAGTATTCCATACCATTTTTCTGTGAATCGTGGATTGTTTTTACACAGAGTTGATTTGAGGGGGATTCGCAAACCCCTGGGGATTCTTGGAGCGCCATTTTGGGTCAGTCACACGAGATGACTATATCCTCCTGGATTTAGCGGCCATCTTGATCAGGTCATTCTCAAATACAGATCGTCGGCCATTTTAACCTAGTCAAGACAATGTTCGTATCAAGGCCATAAGCTCAATAGATGGAACAAGAAGAGCATATTTTAAAGGTGAATCAGTGATATACACCATTAAAGTCGTCCTTTTGACATGTGCATTTACATTTAAAACATCTTTTTAATTCGCCAACGCGGAAGGTCACAAATCCTTAATTTCGGCGACCATCTAAATCTGATCAAATTTGGATATAAAACATCGGCCATTTTAACCTAGTCAAACTAGTGCACGCATGTGTCAAAAAAGTCAGCAGACCTTTGTTTAGGGGTTTTTTACAGGTCATGGGATATTTTCAAAAGTTATTTAAATGATCGACCAACTACATAGACTATTTTTTTTATATAATCAACAAGAGCATTTTTGTAAACAATGCTTGAGTGATCAGTGAACTTAGCAGGTTTACTAGTATTCAGATCAACGTGACATCAATTGTATTTATGGTCCAGCAGTGAAAAATCCATAATCCGTAAGTTCAGAACAGGTTTCTTCATTATTATCGAATCAAACTGAGAAAACAGATATACAGTGATCGAATATGGCAAGGCTCATCAGAAAAAATCTTTCTATTGCGGGCAGACACCTATCTTAAATTGGCAACGGCCACACAATTGAAAATTGACATGTTCATACAATCTTACAAAAAATGATGTAATTCATTATTGATATTAAGCCCATGACTCACTGATCGCAGTCTACAAATCCAGCGAGCCGCTAACTGTCTAAGATATATGGTCCTGTCACCTCCCCGGGTATTAGCTGATGCACTATCAAGTGCATGAAACCTAATGTCTTTTTTTAGGGGATGGCACTCTAAGATATGTTGGGCCACCGGGCTGCGTATATCACCATGAATGATATTCCTAAGATGTTCCTGAATTCTTATCTTTAAGCATCTCGTGCTACTCCCGACATAGATCATATTACAGTCGCAAATGATCAAGTATACCACAAAGGTGGTATTACAGTTGATGAATGTTGTAATCCTGTCTTTTTCAGGGCTATTATAACTGAAACTCTCAATCTTATTGATTCCATATTTGCATACCGAGCAGGTACCGCATACAAAAAATCCTGCTGGTTTCACAGGTAACCACGCGGAGGTGTTTTGTTTATGAGGTTTTACATAGCTAGGGCACAAGATGTTTTTAATCGTTGTTCCCTTCTTATAAACAACTCTCGGTTTATCAGGAATGATGCCCGTAGGCAAAGTGTCGGATTTCAGTAAATGCCAATGTTTTCTTAGGATACTGTAAACATGGTTACTGTACATGCCATATTCTGTAACGAAGGCAAACTGATTCCCAGTTTTGGATTTCTTTGATGGTTGTTTAATCAGCGTTTCCTGACGTTCCTTTTTACGGATCTTACTTTCTGCTTTCACAATATCACTGTTTGTGTAACCTCTCACCGCAAAGTCCCTTTTCATTCTTTTGATGTTTCCCTCCAAATTAACTTCTTCACTACAATTACGGCGTGCACGTATCATTTCGCCATAAGGAATTGCTGCTATGGTGTTTTTGGGATGACAACTAGTTGCATGCAATATACTATTGCATGAAGTCGGTTTTTTGTACATGTCACTATGGATTGTACCATCTTTTATGTACAATTTAAGATCCAAAAACACAATCTCTTTTTTTGAGTGACTGATAGTCAATTTGATGTTAAGATCGTTATTGTTAAGAAAGTGAAAGTAATCAGTTAGTCCTTCAACACTGCCCTTCCAAATAAGGAAGACATCGTCAATGTACCGGACGTAGAATATTATATCGTCCATCCACTTACCAGCGCCATGGCCCCAGGCATGCTCCATCTCATACAGACCCATGAAAAGGTTTGCATAAGATGGAGCAAACCTGGAGCCCATGGCTGTGCCCTGTTTCTGTAGGTACCAATTGTTTTCATGCAGAAACACATTCTGCGTCAATATCAACTCTGACATAGTCAGCAACATCTGAGTATGTTCCAGATGGCAGGCATTGCGTTTGTATAAAAAGTGTTTCAGTGACTTCATTCCATTTTTCAGCTCCATACAAGTGTACAGACTTTCCACGTCCATAGTTACAAACGTGAAAGTATTCTCTTCCCAAACCACATCTTCTAATTTACACAACAATTCTCTACTATCTTGCAGGTAAGATGGTAAGTTCCGTACAAAAGGTTGGAGGAAGGAATCAACATATTCCGCAATGTGTTCCGTTGGTCCCCCATTGCCAGATATAATGGGCCTACCCCGGGGGAAATGTACCACCCTTATGCACCTTGGGGAGTGCATAGATACAAGGAAAACATGATTTTTCTGCTAATAGGTATCTATATTCAGGATCTGATAATAGTCCTGATTCCTTCCACTCAACCAATCTTGCATTAATAGTACACTCGATGTTCTTAATTGGATTCGAATGTAGTCTAACATAACAATTCTGTTCACTTAGTTGTCTGTGTATTTCATTGGAGTAGTCTTGATGGTCCATAATAACAACATTCCCGCCTTTGTCAGCCTCTCCGACGACCAAAGACGGGTCATCACGGATAGTCTGAAGAAAAAGTTTATCAGACTTACTGATATTGTAAGGATGTTTGCATCTGTTATTCATGTGATGCATGTCTTCTAGTTTATAGAGATCCTCTGTGACT
This sequence comes from Lissotriton helveticus, assembly GCF_964261635.1. Lineage (NCBI taxonomy): Eukaryota > Metazoa > Chordata > Amphibia > Caudata > Salamandridae > Lissotriton > Lissotriton helveticus. The sequence goes on along the minus strand of NC_136069.1, from coordinate 1,372,870,580 downwards.
CTTGTGGAAAATTCGTCAATGACAGTTTTGGTACTAGACGGTATAAACTTGGAACGATTTTTTAAGCCACTGTCAATCGTTGTATCCTCACATACATCTAAGTTCCGTGCATGGGTGACCAGATCCCCCAAATGATCCTCATCGTACAGTGTAGCTATTGTATGAGAAATATCAAGTTCTGCAATTGTAAAATCTGATACACAAGAAACATTTTGCACAGGAATACAGACATTAGTGTGTTCTGCAAAGTATTTTTTTAATTTCAGTTTGCGAGTGAAACGAAATAAGTCCACATGTACATCATCCATTGATTGTTTATCCATTATACAAAAATTCAAGCCTTTACACAAAATAGAAGTTTCCACATCAGAAAATTGTTTAGATGACAAATTGATCACATTCACATCATCTCCAACACCATAATCTACTAAGCTGTCCAAGTCATGGTTCACAATCTGAGTAGGGGGTACTATTTGTTGTTTCCCATTTTTGCTTTGGTGGTGGACCTTGTGTTTCTGGCCACCCCTCCTAGTTCTTCGCCTACCTGTCTGTTTTTGTTTTTGTTCCCCAGACGGTACCTCTGGACCTCTTTTAAAAAATCAGACGCTGGATTAAGGCTAAGTGTAGAAGTGCTAGTCCCCTCTCCTGGATCAGTTTCTATTGAGGAGACAGAGGAGATAGATGTACTGGTTTTGCTCTTCCCATTGCTGGATCCTGTCCAGGAGTATCCTCCCAAATACCTTCTGCAGGACATCTATAGGGCTAATGGGCCTGTAGTTTGAGGGTTGCAAGGGACAACCTTTTTTAAAGATGGGGACTATCACAGCCCCCCTCCAAGTCTCGGGCGGACCTGTACCCATTAGTATTGTATTGAACAGGATGCAGAGATAGGGGGCCCATATTTTGGGTTCGGACCGAAACAAGTCACCAGGGATTTTATCAAGCCCCGGTGCTTTGTTGGGTAATAACCTAGCAATGGCAGTCTCCACCTCCAGGATCGATATCTCCTGAACCCCCTCCAATGGATACTCATCGAGGAGGCTCAGGGACTCCAACTCGGAGTCGCCAATGCTTGGTTGAGCATATAGGCCACCAAAATGTTCTTCCCATTATTATGGGGCTATATTAGGACTTACAGCATTCCTCCCACCCCTGCCCTCAGTACTAACAATTGCCCAGAACGATTTGAGATCTCTGCGTTGTAGTTAATCCTGGGCGTAGCACTTCGCTACGCCCACGGAGTGAGCGTAGTGTTGCCTACTTCGCCATTTGCGAAGTAGGCGTAGCAGGCAACACTACGCCCACTCCGTGGGCGTAGCGAAGTTGCCAGCCACCCGCCTCCCTCCCGCCCTCCCTAAATACTGAAATAATTATTTTAAAAACAATAAAACACCACTTACCTTGTCGGCTGCGTCTCCGGGGCTCCTTCTGGTAACCGCGCCGCCATCATGGATAGTAATGCGCCTGCGCGGCCGCCCACGCATGCGCATTTCTAACGAGAAATGCGCATGCGCGGGCGGCCGCGCATACGCATTACTATCCATGATGGCGGCGCGGTTACCAGAGGGAGCCCCGGAGACGCAGCCGACAAGGTAAGTGGTGTTTTATTGTTTTTAAAATAATTATTTCAGTATTTAGGGAGGGCAGGAGGGAGGTGGGTGGTATTTAGCGAGGGCGGGAGGGAGGCGGGTGGCGCGTAGTGGGGCTACGCGAAGTGCGTAGGTGGACGTAGTTTCTGGTCCACTTCGCGCAGCTTCGCGTAGCCCCACTACGCCTACTACGCCCAGGGTTAGTTGTAGTGCCTCCCTCAAATCTTCCCATTGTCCATCCTCCCATGACTTTCTTTCCCTGTCTAGGACTTGCTTGTGCAGCACCCTTAGCGACTTAATTCGGAGTTTATTTTTAGCTTTAACTGCTTTAACCAGCTCTCCTTTCAGCTTACGGCATTCCGCAGTATACCAGGGATGGGTCTTGGGCGAATTTTCTTTGCATGCATGAAATGGAAAAAAGACCTCTAACAGTGTTGAGGCTAACTGTTGGTGAATTTCTACAGGCCTATTATCTAACCCAACTATAACCCCCTCAGACCCCACCTCTGCCATGTCGCTGAGGTAGGGCAGGACTTGACGATAAATTTCGGACTGCCGGTTAGGAGAGCCCATAATATGGGGCCATTTAACTCTCCTCCTATTATTATGCAGGAGAAGGGGATAGAGGGGGGAGTTGGTCTCTTGTACAGTATTTCTCACTCCCCAACTCCCGGGCTTCAAGGACATAACCAATGCGTTATGGTCACTGTCCATCCGATGATAAATCTTAAAGTCCTGGACATTGTCCCATGACCTACATTTGATCATGATGTAATCGATGATCGAAGATTGGCCGCTCATTACAAGGCTTTACCGATAGGGACAGAGTAAGGGAGAGAATTTGCAGTACCAACGGTGTCCATGCTTTTACTGTAGGGATTGAGGGTTCCGGAATATTCCAATATTGGTTTTCTTCATCGGGGTCCTCCGTACTTAAATTACTGAGGGGTTCAAATTGACAGTTGAAATCCCCCCTAATAATTATACAGACCTCAGGGCCAAGGCTTTTAACAAATCCCCTTAGCTGCTCAATGACCAAGGACTCCTGGCCACTCTGTGTTGGCCTGAAGTAGATGTTAATTATGGCTAAGTGCTTGTTCCCCAGTAGTGTTAACAAGACACATAAAATGTATTGTATTGTGGTATGTATTGTGGTATACTTATATAGCGCACCTGTCACCACCAAGGGCATCCTGGCGCTTTTGACTCATGAACCCAGCAAGGCAATGGCTCAACCCATCCTAGGGAAAAGGTAAGTCTTCAAAGCCTTTCTAAAGGCTGAAAGTTCCTCAAGACTTCTCAGGGATAGAGGCAGGGTGTTCCAAAGTTTGGCCGCCGCTACTCTGAACAAACGACCGCCCATCCTCACTCTCTGGAAGCGCGGGACTACAAGTAACCTGGACGACGAGGAGCGCAAGGCGCGAGATGGAACGTACCAGGCAAACATACGCCGCAGAGGGATTGGGCCCAGGCCATGGATAGCCCTGAACACAATACACGCTGCTTTGTAGCGTACGCGTAGATGGACCGGAAGCCAATGGAGTTCCTGCAACGCTGCCGTGGAAGAGCTGTGGTAGGGGCGGGAAAGGGCAAGTTTGGCAGCCATATTTGGCACCCTTTGAAGCTTGCCCATAAGTGTTAACGGGGCCTCCAGAAGCAGTGCGTTGCAATAGTCAAGTCGACTTAAGATGGTACTTCGCACTACTTCTGGTCTGGCTTGCTCAGGGAGAAGGGGTAGAACCTTACGCAGCATGCGGATCAGCATCATGCACGTTGAGGTGGTCTTATTCACGTGCAGATCTAGCTGCAGATTGGGCCCAAAAATGACGCCCAGATTGCGTGCCGATTGTGCGGCTGACACTGTCTCTGAAAAAGACGGGGGCCAAAAGTCAGCAGGGAGATCTCGGGGAACTCGATCAGTTGAACAGTGGAGGACCTCTGTCTTGGTTCCATTGAACTGTAACGAGTTCAAACGGAGCCATTCCGCTGTAGCCTGCATACACCGGTGAAAAGTTTTCAATGGGACTGCATCCTGTCCCTCCAGAGAAAAGACCAGCTGGGTATCATCCGCATAATTAAATGCGGAGATACCAAATGATTTAATGAGCTGGACTAGAGGGCGGAGGTAGATATTAAAAAGTATGGGGCTGATGGCTGAGCCCTGGGGTACTCCTTGTCCCACACTCCGCTCCTCTGAACTGAAGGGAGGTAACGAAACCCGTTGCTGACGGCTGTCCAGGTAAGAGATCAACCAGTCCCTAGCCTTGTCTTTGACCCCGCATTCTTCCAACCTCGAGATCAGGGTAGGATGACTGACCGTGTCGAACGCGGCCGACATATCGAGCAGCACCAAAAATGCTGCCCGACCGCTGTCGACACGCGCCCGCAGATTGTCTAATACGGTCACCAACGCGGATTCCGTCCCGTGAGCAGGGCGAAAACCGAATTGTGACTCATCCAACCAGGTATTCCCTTCTAAGAAGCCGGACAGAGTGCGGGTAACCAACTTTTCCATGATTTTAACCGGAAAAGGGAGCAGGGAAATTGGCCGGTAGTTAGAAAGGCACCCAGGATCGAGCGTGGGTTTTTTTAAAAGCGGAGAGACCACTGCCTTCTTCCAACAGCCCGGTACAGTCCCTGTTTCAAACGACTGGCAGCAGATGGAATGCAAGGGCTGGAAGAGGTCCTCTTGAAACACCTTCCATAGTTTTGGAGGAAGAGGATCCAGAGGCGAGCCAGATGAAATCGTGCAGGCTAAACTGCCAAACTCCTCCAGAGAAGGAAGGGGAAAGCTGCTCAGCTGGGGTCGACTGGCCACATTCACCGGAGCTCCCAAGCTGATAGCCAAATCCACAAAGGGAAGAGGGAGACTACTCATCTGGGGTCGACTGGCCAGAGTCGCCGGAGCTCCCAGGCTGATGGCCGGATCCAAAGAGGGAGGCGAGAAGCTACTCAGCTGGGGTCGACTGGCCACAATCGCCGGAGCTCCCAAGCTGATAGCCGGATCCAAAGAGAGAGGAGAGAAGCTACTCAACTGGGGTCGACTGGCCACAATCGCCGGAGCTCCCAAGCTGATAGCCGGATCCAAAGAGGGAGGAGAAAAGCTACTCAGCTGGGGTCGGCTGGCCACAGTCGCCGGAGCTCCCAAGCTGATAGCCGGATCCAAAGAGAGAGGAGAGAAGCTACTCAACTGGGGTCGACTGGCCAAAATCGCCGGAGCTCCCAAGCTGATAGCCGGATCCGAAGAGGGAGGAGAGAAGCTACTCAACTGGGGTCGACTGGCCACAATCGCCGGAGCTCCCAAGCAGATAACCGGATCCAAAGAGGGAGGAGAGAAGCTACTCAGCTGGGGTCGACTGGCCTCACTGGCCGGAGCTCCCAAGCAGATAGCCGGATCCAAAGAGGGAGGAGAGAAGCTACTCAGCTGGGGTCGACTGGCCTCACTGGCCGGAGCTCCCATCCTGAGGGCCCGCTCCAAAGCTGGGGACAAAGAGCCATTCAGCTGGGGTCGACTGGCCTCCATCGCCGGAGCTTCCACGCTGAGGGCCAGATCCAAAAGAGGGGAAGGAGAACTGCTCCGCTGGGGTCGACTGGCTTCCTCCGTCGGCACTCCCAAGCAGGAGGGCTGATCCACTGGACGGGGTCGACTGGCGGGCATGGCCGGAGCTTCCAAACAGAGGTGACCGACCCTCTGCAGGGGTCGACTGGCCATCTCCTCCGGAGCTCCCGCCTCCGTGGTGGGGTTGGCTGGCTCCTGCAAACCCGCTAAAATTTTACAGATTTTCTCCTCAAAGGCATCCGCCAGTGAGTCACAAAGAGTTTGCGATGCCGGGACTGTGCTAGCCACACACGTAGGATGGGCAAGGTCTCTGACAATTTTAAAAAGGGCCTGGGCCTTGTTTGGGGCATGATTCAAGGTGTATTCAAGAAAGGTCGCTTTAGCCATCTTGATTTGAGCCTTGTATTTTTGCATGGCGGACCTAAACACCATTTTTTCAGAGTCTAGATACTGTTTCCTCCAAACCCTTTCTGCACGTTTGCAGTCAAGTTTGAGCTGACGTAATTCACTCGTGTACCATGGGCTGGCTCGGTTCACCCTTCCTCGTGACTTCCGAAGGGGTGCCAGCTGATCCAACGAACTCGATAGGGACTGGCAGAAAAGGGTATAACTCTCTTCAGCCGTGTTGCCAAGCTTAAAGTCCTTACCTAAGATGTTCGGTAATGGAGAGATTTTAAGGATTCGGGACCAAGGTCTCTCTAGCTTAGCTAGGGGTAGCTAATGTCCGGGGAATTAACTGGTACCTGCTTAGCCATGACTCCTAAGAGAGTCGCTACCCATGTACTGAGCCCTCCTGATGGTCTCCCTCAACCCCCATTTGTTGCAGGGACATTAAATGTATCAAACCCACTTCGCTGGTAGTCGTCCATGGCCCACGTCTCCTGCATAAGGCAGATTTAGTGTTTATCCATGAACAGACCTCAGTCATCTGAAGTTAGTTTATTTTTCAGCCCAGCCACATTCCAGGAAATTATATTGACCCTCCCCTTACCCTCCCTTTGTGCTGGACTTCTGCTTACACCATAGTCGGATGATCTGTGGGCCCAACCTCCAGTCTCTGACAATCCCCTCATTTCGCCCACATAGCTAACTCCCCTGGACCCTACTTCTTTAACCTTTGTGCAGCTGCTTCCCTTGTTACCTCCTGTCCTGCTCAATGAGTAGCCACTAGTTATGCGCTTTCTTTCCCCTGATGGACATTCCTCTGCCACAGTTCCTTTTGCGGCAAAGAGATGCTTCATATGCATGAAGTTAGCCTTTACTTCCAGCATATTCTTATATTCAACTGTGTGGGTAGGGGACTTATTTGATCTCATTAGTCAGTCGACGGAATCCAGGTAGTTAAATCTGTTATGGTGATAAAACATGTCGAATGACCTTGTGCTTTATAGTGGCCTGTCCCAGTTTGAATTTCCTAGTATGGGATTGTCTCCTCGATTATCATCACCCGTCCAATTTATCCCCACCCTCTTGTGCTTAAGGCAGTCTTTATTGTATGTACCTGGATAAAAATAGGTCAATGGCAGGGTTTTGATACGTGTGTCTGGGCTACCTGAGTTCAGATTACAAATGTGCCTAACTGTCCAACTGTCCCTAAAATTAATCACAATGCAGTCCCCATCTATGTTCTTCTCCCTGGCCCCCACCCAATCTATTCGTCTAGCGAATAGTATTTCACTGGCTCCCCCATCCGGGAGAGGTCTGTGGCGATTCAACCAGTATATATATTTATTTTTGAGGTCTCTATAGTCCTCTACCTTGTCCGGGCTCAGAGAAGGGACCCCAGCAAGGACCACCACATATGGGACTGACTCCGGGGGCAACGCTAAGCAGGGCAACTGGGGCCTACTAGGGCCCAGCGGTCTAGGCCCCTGGCCCAGATTTGTTGCCTGCTTTGATCCTTGTCCGTAACTACTGCCAGCCATCTTGCACCTACCCCCCATAATCCTTGTATTAGTTGGGGAAATTGTTGGCATTGTCTCTGGCCGGGGAGTTGGGTGTGTATCTACTGAATCACAATGTGCAGCTGGTACCCTCTCCCCGAGTATGTCTCTGAGAGTTAAACACTGAGGACCTTTCTGACTTGACCCAGATGAACTTTGGTAATTACGGGACATCTCCGTGTTCCCCCTGCCCGTCCCTCCCGCTTTAGGTATACATAGTGATTCAAGACACAACAATGTTTTTTCAATAGAGTCCAGTCTTTTGTGAATAGGGAGGCATGACTGTATAAATATCTGTTCCATCTTGACCCAGAAGTCCCCGCCTTTCTCTAGTAGTGACGTAGCTTCATCGACTTCTGTATGCGACTTATCTATTCCGGAAAGCTGTCCAACTATGTCAACCACAGGCAATTCAACGTCCTTTGTAGAACATTTTTGCCTTTTAGTATTCTTATTGATTAAAGCAGTTCCCCCACGCTTTCTTTTAGCTGCTTGATCCGGAGCTTTACTTGTTAGCCCTGAGTTCATGTCCGCGACCGGCCTAGTGGACTGGCCGGATCTGGTGCAACGTGAATTTTGGGGAGTTGTTTCTGGCATAGACTCAGATGGGGCCCTGTTCACTGGTGGGCTATGCAACATCACCACAACCTCCCTAAGAATATTGGTCTCACCCACCGATGTGCCCGGTACAATTCCGGACCCTATTCGTACTGCCGGTGGTGGCTGTGTTAGTATTGCATCCAAAACTGGAGGAGGAGGAGGAGATGGGGCTATAGCTATCGTACCCAGGGAGGATCGTTTGCTGAATATTTGATCCATGGATAATCGCTTTTCAGTAAGTTCAATTTCCCTTTGAAGGACAGACGATGCCCTAATTAGGAATTGGTCTATCGTCCCAACAACACCACCTGTAGTGGACTTCCGACCCCTCCCAGCTCCATTAGCGGCCATGCCCCTATAGCAACAAAGCTTAGTGGTTACTAAACACTGACCTTCTGTTGGACATTCGAGTCCGGGGGTCACAGAGAAGGGCCCCGTCCCGTCCTCTTTCGGCCTCGGACGGCCACAGACGGCCCACCCTTTGCCCGGGCTTAGCACGACGCTGCCCTCGCGCGTCCCGCGGGGCGGAAAGGGGAAGCTGGAGATATCCGGTAGGAAGGGGGAGGAGCTGTGCAGCGCTGGTGCCTCAAGGGACAGCGAGTCCCTCGCGCTGTTCGCCCACCGCTCTGCCTCTCTCTTCAGGGGTCCTGTAGTCTGTGCGCCGAGTAGCGGTGTTTCAGATGCCAATGCGCTGCGTCTCGGGAGACGCGAGGTGAATTTCAAGTGCCAGGTAGGAGGGGGCGGGGCTGTGCAGCGCTGATGCCTCATGGGACAGCGAGTCCCTCGCACTGTTCGCCCGCCGCTCTGCCTCTCTCTTCAGGGGTCCTGGAGTCTGTGCACCGAATAGCGGTGTTTCAGATCCCAATGCGCTGCGTCCAGCGGGAGACGCAAGGTGAATTTCAAGTTCCCGGTAGGAGGGGGCGGGGCTGTGCAGCGCGGGTGCCTCACGGGACAGCGAGTCCCTTGCACTGTTCGCCCACCGCTCTGCCTCTCTCTTCAGGGGTCCTCAAGTGCCCAGTAGGAGGGGGCGGGGCTGTGCAGCACTAGTGCCTCACGGGACAGCGAGTCCCTCGCGCTGTTCACCCGCCGCTCTGCCTCTCTCTTCAGGGGTCCTGGAGACTGTGAGCCGAGTAGCGGTGTTTCAGATCCCATTGCGCTGCGTCTCCCCAACATTATTGTTTTAGATAGTATATCATCTATCTTTTAGTAGAACTTGTATCTATTCTCGTTTTTATATGGACTGTGAGTTGATAGTTGTATTTTCGTTAGTGCGATGCTGTGTACTTAGACTATCTAATTGGTGGCCCGTATATCCCTGTTAACATAGCAGACTGACATAGGCTTTTTGTAGGCAGGTAATTGTTGAGTGAGTCCCTTGACTGTACATTGTATGTAATATCTTGCACATTGCATTGAACTACATAATGTTGGTTTGTAGGCTGTGCTATCTATGTTGCAAATGTTTTAACCTGATGTCCTGTTTGTACTTTTGTGGTTTATTTTATTGACCGAATGAAGTTAAAAAAAGAAGGACGACTTGCATTCTCAAACAGGCACTGTTAAAGCTAATAGTTCGGGCTTGTAAGTGAAAATGCAAGCCAGAGCTATTGATAATGTTTGTTCATATTGCATGCTCAGTCCGTCAAATTCATATTTTTGTACTCTGCAGCTTCCAGGCTCATGTGGTTTTTTCATTGTCTCAGAGTTTTTAAAAGTTGCAAGAAGAATTTTCCTTCTGCCGTCCCAGTACTAATGTTCATTACTAGAGGTTCTTCGTTCCAGTATACCTTGCTGAAGTAACTCAGGCTTGTACTAGAGGTCACCTTGAGTCAGACATAAGCCCTTTCTGTAGTAGACTGCAGCTAGCATGTTAGTAGAGATTAAAAGTCCTTTTTGTAGCAAGCTCCAGTACTTTATGCTGTTACTAGAGGGTCAACACATACCAATCAGTGCCCCTTTAATCTCAGTCTACCAGATATTTATGAACAGAGCATATTCCCTTCAATGTGTTCAATGATATCCTTTATGCCACAGCACATCTCATTCACGGTCTGATTAAAACTGACAAAATCACCCCCATCCCGATGGAACTCCATTGACTCCCCTTATCAGTCTACACCATCTTAAAAACCCAGCTGCATCATTTACAAAGCCATGACGATGAGAACTTCCACAACCAGGACACCCGCTGCCTTCAGGATAATAAATGTAAAAAGAAAAAAGAAGGCATAAGGCCTTTTACTTCTATTCACACAGAATCTGGATACACAGAATCTGGAACAATATTCCAGTATCCATGAGGACTACCCAGCGCCCTTCGTATTCAGGAAAGAGTAATAGACCAGTGCCGGCCCAACTGCTAGGGCCGGGAAGCATCGCCCCACTCTTTGAGAGCAGTGCAGAGGAAAAATAAAATGATAACTGAACATTATTATCATTTTATTTTTCTGTTTCTAGGTGTGGGGATGAGTGGGTTGGCCAGTGCAGGGGCAAGAGGGAGGAGTGGTTTTCACTCCCTAAGTGAGGATGACTCTTTGGCCGGGCCTCTTGGACAGGCCAAACAGTCATGCACACTTTGCATCTTTCACACCAGCCTGGTGAGGAACATGCACAGACTCCCTGTCCCCATCTGAGTGACAAACTACAGCACTCAGACCACTCAAAAGGCTGCATTGCTGCATTGTGATTGGCTTAGGGGAGCCCTGGTGTTTCCTGCGATGGAGGAGAGGCGGCAGCTTTGACGTGACATCATTTTTTTTTTTTTATTTTCTACTCCCCACACCCTCCTGTCAGCCACCACTGTTTAAGACTCACCTCTTTAAAAAACACCACATAACAATGGATTGCCTATTCACAACCCAGCGTTAGCTCCTTTTACTCATTGACTTTATGATTGTCTTTGACCATGCTTAGAGCTCTGTTGCCTTTTGGCTACGTTTGTGCTAAAGAAGCACCATATACGTACACACATGTAATGTCTCCTTTTGTTGAACTGGATAGAAGCAGCAATGGTGAAATATTCAACTTTGCTCTTGTTTTCATCAGGCCTACTCTGGAGAGTACAGACATTTGCCTTAAATTTGTACATTAGCTTTTTCAAGTGTGATATTTTTTCTTGTTTTTAATGTCGTAAATAATATGCAGTTATTGAGATATGATGATGATCAGAATCTAGGCTCTGAAAGGAACTTTTATGTTTTGTGAAAGATGTTACTCTAATAGTGATTCATAATATCAGTTATCAATTGTATGCAGAAAAACCTATTCAATGTCTGAAACAACTATGTAGCTGTTTTCTAGACAATGTTCTGTGGAGGGTACGTAAGCAGAATCGACATTAGTGTGTAGAGCTTGCAAATGAAGAATTAGTGGGGAATACCAGAGAGGGAAAAATAAAGCTATGATGAGCGCGGAAGGGAATTAAAAGTGAATGAGGTGGGGAGGGAACATGAAAGAGGTAATGGAAGAGAAGTAAAAGTGAAGGGAGTTGAGAGGGAAACTAAAAAACAACGATGGGATGAAGAGAGGGTGAGAAGACAGGCAATCATGAAAAGTGACGAGAAGTGTAAGTACGGGTATAGTTTAATAAGGAGAGGTAAAGTAAGTGACAGTGATGAGTGGATGGGTAGAAAAAAAGTGAAAGCAACGAAGGAAAGCGATGTCGTAGTGTGTACGGGTGATGCTGATTTGGAGAGTGAGGAAAGCGATGAACAGATCTAGTGAGCATAGATCAAAGCAGAGGGAGTGAGAGTGCAGAGGTGAGAAGATTATGGGCCAGATGTAGGTGAGGGACATTTACCGACTCATAAATACCGAATTTTACCGATTCGGTATTTATGAATCGGTAAATATGAAGGAGGGAGATGTAGCTAATTTTTCAATCAGAAATACTGAATCGGTAACATTCGGTATTTACCGATTGGGTAAATACCGAATCAGTATTTCCTATTGATTCCTATCGGCTGTGAAGCCCATAGGAATCGATGGGGAATACCGAATCGGTATTTACCGAATCGGTAAATACCGAATGTTGCACGGGTGCAGGGGGTGTCACTTTGACACCCTCTAGCACCCGAAGTAAAGGCATGTGTGACATGTGGCACACATACATGCCCTAAGGGCATGTCTGTGTGTCACATTGCACAGTGTGCATGCACAGATGTGCATGCACACCTGGATTCGGTATTTTACCGCACAATAGGATTGTGTGGTAACATACCGACTCTTAATGGCCTGTGACACTCTCAGGAGTGTCACCTACATTTGGATTTGCCGAATCGGTAAAATTACCGATTTGGTATTTTACAGAATCGGTTAATTTACCGAATCAGTAAATTTACCGATTCTGTAAAATAATGGCCCCTATATCTGAAAACCCAAATACCGGTCGGTAACGGCCGAATTTGTCCGTTACCGACCGGTATTTGCTCTCCTACATCTGGCCCTATGTCTTGAAGACCATTGACAAATCTTAGTCAAAAGAGTAAAGGAACAATCTATTGCTTCCAGAGGATTTCACACGTTATCAGAGAAGTAATTGTCTAAAATGCCTTAGGCAGTGATGACGGTAAACAACCTTTACAACGCAACTTTTACAACGCACTACCATTACAACAACATTTTTACAACGCAAAAACCATTACAACGCATGTATTTACAACGCATTTTTTTACAACGCAGGTACCTTTACAACGCATACCATTACAACGTAAGTATTGGTAAGTATATAATTATAATTTATATTTTATATGTTTGGTTTTTCTTAAGGGTTATTTTTAGGGTTCAGGGTCAGTTTTCATTTTTTGGGTAAAAGGGTATTTTTAGGGTTCAGGGTCAGTTTTCAGTTTTTGGGTAAAGGGGTATTTTTAGGGTTCAGGGTCAGTTTTCAGTTTCTGGGTAAAGGGGTATTTTTAGGGTTCAGGGTCAGTTTTCAGTTTTTGGGTAAAGGGGTATTTTTAGGGTTCAGGGTCAGTTTTCAGTTTTTGGGTAAATGGGTATTTTTAGGGTTCAAGGTCAGTTTTCAGTTTTTGGGTAAAAGGGTATTTTTAGGGTTCAGGGTCAGTTTTCAGTTTTTGGGTAAAGGGGTATTTTTAGGGTTCAGGGTCAGTTTTCAGTTTTTGGGTAAAAGGGTATTTTTAGGGTTCAGGGTCAGTTTTCAATTTTTGGGTAAAGGGGTATTTTTAGGGTTCAGGGTCAGTTTTGAGTTTTTGGTATTTTTAGGGTTCAGGGTCAGTTTTCAGTTTTTGGGAAAAGGGGTATTTTTAGGGTTCAGGGTCAGATTTGGGTTTTTGGGTAAATGGGTATTTTTAGGGTTCAGGGTCAGTTTTGGGTTTTTGAGGTACAGGGGTATTTTTAGGGTTCAGGGTCAGTTTGGGGTTTTTGGGGTACAGGGGTATTTTTAGGGTAAAATGTAAATGTCAATTGATACTTGTATAGCGCACTACTCACCCGCAAGGGTCTCAAGGCGCTTGTACGAATACCGCTGTGGAACCCATCCTGGCTTTCCCTGTGAGGTGTCCACTCCTGGGCACCCCCAAGGTGGAGGCCAGGCATCCTTAGCGTCGTGGGGGCCGTTGTGGAGATTAAGCAAGCTATTGCCCAGAGTTGCAGAGTGGGACTCCATGATTGGAATAGGCACCGAGGCGAGAATTATCAGGTCCGTGGAATTTTTGAGCCCAAGACCCGCCGAGGCGGGGGATTGAACCCTGGTCACGGGCTAGACCTCTGCATCAGGGTCTGCCGCTCTAACCATTGAGCCACACTTCTCCACGGGGTACAGGGTCAGTTTGGGGTTTTTGGGGTACAGGGGTATTTGTAGGGTTCAGGGTCAGTTTTGGGTTTTTAGGGTACAGGGGTACAGGGTAAAAATAAAATAAAATTACATTTAAATTAAATCAATTAAATGAAATTAAATAACATTACATTAAATTAAATTAAATTAGATTATTTTTAATTATTTAAAAATAAAAAAATTAATATATACTTACCAATACTTACGTTGTAATGGTATGCGTTGTAAAGGTACCTGCGTTGTAAATACATGCGTTGTAAATACATGCGTTGTAATAGTTTTTGCGTTGTAAAAAATTAGTTGTAATGGTATGCGTTGTAAAAGTATGAGTTGTAACGTCATACATCCGTGATGACAAATAGACTGTTTGTAAGGATGTGGCCAAACGGCTACAGCGGTCGACCTCGAACTAACATCCTGTGATTCTGGGAAAATCACTTCATCTCCCCTTGCCTATCAAAAATGAACGTGTCCCTCTGTAACGTAACTGGTGCTAATGTAAAGCGCTCCGATACATTTGGGTCGAGTTAGAGGTATATAAAATTCTGAAAAAGAAAATATATCATTTAATTGCTTTTCCAAATTTCTTTTATAAATTTTTAAATTATTTTTTTTCCATTTTCCTGTCACAGAGGTGGGTCATGCCCTTGGCGTCTTGAGGTTACAAATCAAGATTATAGATCAACACGTGCATTAAAGCTAATCATTTTTGTATTTTGTGTTTTTTTTTGGTAGGCATCTTTATTAAGACGATATCATGTTGCTTCATAGCTATCTGAATGGAATGCCTCAGACATTAACAAGAGCTGAAACAAAGTGTGTGTGTTCTTTGCAGGTGTGTGACCTGATACTCTTTTTTATATACCACATTTTATTGGGTTTTGCATTACAGAAATATCAGGGAGTAAGATAGTGATACACAGGTATATCTTGACTGCACCACAGTTTGCCAAACGTAGCAATAAAGAGTATACATATATGTACAATATTGCTTCCACCTACTGTGTTACTTATTTCCTGCCCTCCCTCCTAGTAACCAAGGTCACTCCTAAGCCCATATTTCTACATCTAGTGTGCTTCTCAGGGAATCCTTTGGGTCCAGATCAAAACCTCTGTATTGGCACCAGTCTGACCATATTTTGTGGTGTTTTTGTAGGCAGACCCTAGCGACACAGATTGACATTTCTAGGCTCACACAACGGTCCATCTCCTTCTTCCAGTTTTCCATAATGGAGTCTCTGTACTCTTCCATGCTTTGACTATGTCTCATTCTCTACTGGCATGCCCAGCTATAGTAGAGTAGTTTGATATCTCGTGCAATTCAAATCAGCCGTCACATGCAACAGGGCTAATTTGGGATCTCTACGAAGCTCCTCTCCTAGTGAAAGCCCCAAGCATGTAAGATGACTTTCCAAAAGAGCGAAAATCATTTACTGGTCCATACAAAATATAGCCAACCACCCTCCTGTCCTCTACATTTTATTATTTTTAAGTTTTCTACTCTTCCCATCTTTCACAGTTTATGTGGGATTTAGTATGTCCTCTGCAGGTATTTCCATTGAATGAGTTGCAATTGAGAGGCAATGGAGTCCTCTCGAAGCTAGGCGTATACTTCCCTCCAGTTATCATCCATCAGCGGATCAAGGTCCAACCCAGGTCTCCTTCAGGTGCTCAAACGTGTTTGTTGAGTGGTTGAATATGGAAGAACTGTAAATGTTCGAAATTGTGTGTTCATCTATCAGGACCTTTGTCTCCATGAAGCTATATTCTGGTGTCTCATCCTAATCATTTATGTATAGTGAAAGTGCATGTCTGAATTGCAGCTTTATGCACAAGTGGAAGTGGTGCAATTCAAATTCCTGTTGCAAGTCCGTGAAGGACTTAAGAGTTGCTCCAGCAATCACATTACCCAGTTTCAAGATGTCTATTGTGGCCCATAGTTTGAATCCCTGCAGTGTTTGTACTTGTTGTAGGAGTGTCTCAGGGCCACAGTGGGGTCCTATAAGTCAGTCGACTCTACCACCCCAGGGACGTATTGGTCTGTCTCCATGTCTGAATTACCACCTTCGAGGCTGGGGGCAGGGATCTCGTAATAATACCACTGTCTAAGAGGTGTAGGGGTGACATGTCTCTCATTGTCCATCTTTTGGCCACAAATATTGGATCTCCCATGGTGTCAAGCCACCACTCATTAATGATAATTAGTTGGGAGACTATAAAAAATTCGGAGATCTAGGGCCGCTATATCTCCCTCATATTTTCATTTGAAGCATTAGTTAACCTCTTTCCGTGAGGCAGTGGCCCCAGAGAAATTGTTGGAGTGTTGCGTCGTCTAATCACTTAAAGAGTTCAGATTCAGATTCAGATTAGATTTATTCGATTTTTGTTAAATAAAATCATAAAAGCAACATTTCATATATATACATACAGTTCATACATAATAAAACCTTTTGTTAAAACAGTATTAAATCAGTTTAAGGTACATTCGCTAATCATTAAATTCTGTTTTCTTAAAACATTTTTTAAAAATCCAGTCATCACCATGGTACAAGTAGCGTTTCCCAGTTGCTGCAGGCTAAGAAACGCAGGGTGACATTGCCGACAGGCACCTTGTTTCAGATACTGTTAGATCCACCTTTTACACTCACTCTCATACAATTTACAAAACAATACTATATGAAAGGTGGATTGCACCGATATACAGTCACATGGGCAAGGAGCTAGGGTTCTTGACCAATCATTTTTACTTGGGAATGTAACTAACCGGTGAAGTAAATTAAACCTAAATCTTGTTAAAATGAATCGATCAAAGCCCAAGTTACATAAGGTCAAATATGGCTGGATTGTGTAGGTAGTCAGCGATAGTTGATGCTCACTAACCGTTTTCTTCCTCATCTCTCCTACACACCTTAAGAGTTCAAAATGAGCCATACATAGCCTCTTCAATTCAGACTTCGAGATGTTCATGATTGAGACTGGATTGCTAAAGTATTCAGGACGTTGTATATCTATAAATATTTTCCTAATATACTCAAGCCAGGCTATGCGCTTTACGTTTTCAGGGGCCATGACATCCTTTATTATATCCTGGTTTAGAGCAAGGGCCTCTGAGGCACATACTCTGCACCAGAGTAGAACCGGTTGTAATTTTATCAAATCGGATATGTAGTCCAACCCCATTTCCTGATGGCAATTAAAAACTGAGGTACCTTTCGGGAGAGCTAAAAGGTATTTAAGGAAGTTATTTTCTTCAACTTAAATCGCCGATGTGTCCTGATACCCCCAGATCCCTGCCCCATACAATGCAACACTTCTGCATTTAGATATATAAATCTTTAACATAATTTCAGGGATTTTTTTTGCCCAACTTGGCGGCAAAATTTCTTAGTGCTCCAATAGTGCGCTTAAAAGATAGGGTCCTATTCTTAATCTCGGGCCCCCAGGAGCCAGAGCCCTCAATTATGACCCCTAAGTATGGGAAAGTTTTGGTATGCTCAATTACAAGTCCCGATGCCTTAAGGTTTTTACAACTTGCGCGTCCCTTCCCACACCGCATTGATCCAGCGGCCTATGGGAAATATATCATAAACTTCGCTACCCAACTTCACTATATTCACCATTAAACATAAATCAATCACAAGGCCCATGAACTAACATGATATATTTTGACCAACTGAATCATGTGACCTAATTAACCTATTCACAAATTATATACATTTATATACAACCGCGGTAAATGAATTCATCATAATTTACAAAACCCTACAAATTAATTAAGCTACTGTGGCTATAAAATCTTGGTAATCGTAACCTAAACTCATGAAATAACAAGACCAACGTGTTCTCTACAGTAAGATTTTTATTAGCTACTTATTTGGAATTTGCATTAGAAATTTTATTAAAGCATTTTTATTAGAATCATTGTAAATGGTTATGACAATTTTATGATATTCAATTTATTATTGCAAAATAAAATGTATCAGTTTAGCATTTTTCAAAACCTAAGTCCCTAACTTAGCTAACTATAATAAAGAATAAAAGAGTAAAGTCTTTGAAGGCCCTTACGTGCTCCAAGGAAAGTTCATCAGCACGACACCCTCATCAAAAGTCAGCAAGAAGCAGCCTCTTCTTCCACAGGGAGGAGTTTTTATACCTTTCTGCACTAAGCTAATCTAAGCAAAAGTATAACTTTTCTGCTGAAATCGGAGTCCCATTGGCTAAAAAGTGACGCCATCGTGACATTCCACTTTTTAGAACATCAGTTCCGTCACTTTCTTAGAGTCCATTGTCTCTAGTTTTCGAACAACGAAGCTTCCTCCAGTTTGCAACATTTAACCAAGTAAAGTCATCTGCTTCCTCGTATATGAAATTTGTCGCACGTTCTCTTGCCGGTTCCTGGCCTTGGCCTTGCTTGACTGAAAGAACAGTCAGCTCATCGAGTTTCAATTTGCATCATGAAAAAATGTTTTTAGCAGAAGGAAGTTTTCCATCATGGACTCTCTCTTGCACCGAGCAGAATTTTGGCAAATACGAATGCACTAGGCCCAAAGCCTCTTTTCGTGAACTATTATTTAAACAAACATAAGAACAATAATTAATGTGAGAAATATAATTAGTTCTGTTGCCACCCACCATAGCTAATGATTAACCCATTAGTCTAAATTACCTAGCTGAAGCGTACAATTAAAGCAGCATTTATATCTACCATTCTTCAAATAATCCAACATGATTCTTTATGCACCTGTAAAGAATAAAGTGACACCACATAAACAAGAAAGCAAAATAAGCACATGCCATTATTTAAAACAGCTGCTATTAGTCATGACACAACGATAGACAAAATTAATTTTATTATATTCCACGTACATGGGAAAGCAACATAGAGCACATTTATGAGCACACATGTTAATAACCCTTGTGTATATTTGTGAATGTAACTTTAAACTAGGTTGAATTAATACACACACACAAACTTTCATTAATATTATTAACTCTTGTTATGGAAGTGTGACTTCACGAGTTGAAATGAAAACATTTCTGAATCTCGCTCCATCAACTCCCTCATCTGGTGATTAACAAATCACCACACCACACCCAAAATGTTAACAAATTTTATCTAAAAGAATATGATTCGATTTCACTGCGTTAGTACTTCTAAAATTTTGTTTCAGCAAAATCTTTGCAACTATCATATTGAGCTCTGTGTAACTCTTCTAATTCAATTTCCCTTTCTTGTTCTTTTCTGATTTTGTAAATTCTTTTCTTTTCCTTCATGTCCTCCTTTCTCTTGTGTAACATGCAACTGATCTTTGTCAAAATTATTACAAAAATTATAACAAACAAAGGTGTTAGAATCTTGCCAAGAACTGAACTACCAATTTATTGAAACCAGGTTTTGATTGCTTGAAATCTTTTTGAAAGACGTTCTGTAAAGTCATCTTCTTCTAAGGGAACTATTTCTGAATGTATTTCTGTCATGTTCCTAATGTACATTTCAATATTCTTGCTTTCATCTGGGATATATGTACAGCAGTGCTGGACATGTAAAATACCACAGACTCCTCCCTCTTTTGCTAGGAGTATATCTAAGGCAAGGCGATTCTGCATCACCATTGACCTAACCGCAATGACCTCAGTATCTACTAATTGGAAACCACCTGCTGTATCAGTTGATAATCTATCAACAATTGTGGACAATTTTTTGATTCTTCCTGCATTCAGGGTTATACCTACTAAAGGTATTACTGCTTCGAAAATGTCTCCCAAAATTTCTGAGAAACTTTCTCTTTTGAACCTATTTACATGATTACTGATTTCAAATGAACCTTCTGCATTTCTATCAACATGAAATATTTTGGGAAAAACAAGTCCAACATAACATGTCCCGTACCAATGGTCCGGAAGATTATAATAAGCTTTATCTCCACAGATAAAATAGATCCCAGGAAAAATTGGATCTTTACCACCTTTAAATCCCCAACCTCCCATGATTTGATAAGTATCTTCACAAATGCTAGCACCTACAAAATAATTATCAAAAAGAGTATTATCTCTTCTAATGCAAAGCTTACCACTAATTGGTTTATCTATATGAATTGCAACATTGTCAAAAGATTTGCCATTAAGCTTCTCATCCTCTTTCTGCCAAAACTTGGATTTGGTCTGTTTGACCTTTTCATTCCTCTTATAGATTGCCCTTCTCTCTTCAACTAAGTTTAGGAAAGTCTTTTCCTCTGTTCTCAATTTGCAAGTTAGATTATTTCTGTAAGCATACTCATAAGTAAGTTCATTAGTAACTAAAAAGAAATCCCTCATCTGTTTGGCTTGTTTGTGTTTATTTAAAGCATTCTCAATTTTCAGATTAGCAAAAATCTCATCATAATTAGAATAATAATACTCCAAGCGACCAGTCTGATAAAATAAGCTAGCTATCACACTGCAGGTTATGCCATAAGTAAGAGGAAGCATATTGTATGTCACCCCTTCAGAAACAGAAGCAGGTAATTTTACACAGATATAGCAATCTTTGACACTCATAACTTTAACATATTCTCCCAAAAGTCTCGAAAATGTATTGCTAGAAAAATCACTAACAAACCTATCTTGATGAGCCTCTGGTCTGTGATCAATAACTTTATTAGCTTTGTTTGTTGCACTATTTTTGTTTTGACTAATTGAAGCTTTGCTTGTCATATTGACTTTGTACATCTCCTTATCAATCCTGAAAGGAAAGATGACAGCTAACACTAACCAGAGCAGAATTAATATGAGCATACATATCAGAGTCATCTTACAGCAATTTTTAGGAATGGAACATTTTGAAGTACTACGTTTCAAGACAACAGGCATTTTAGCTAGTTTTATCAAATAAGCTAGTTTTATCTAAAAAGAAAGCAAAATTTAAAATTATGTCTAATAAAAACCTACATTTTAAAACACCCCCCTTTTTCAATTTTTTATTTATTTTTTTTAAACTCTCTAACAACTTTTCTTCTACCTTGCGTCACAAGTTATTTTCCAACTAAACACAATTTCTTCGACCTTGTGTCACCTAACACAATTTCTTCAGCCTTATGCCAAAAACAAAAATCCAAACTCTAAAATAATAGTATTTCAATTGTTGTCACTATTGTCTTCAACTTTTTCCTGACTACTGCTATTTATCTCAATTACAGGTGGGATTATTATATAAGCCCACTCAGGATACTTATACTTTTGATTTGGCTTCTAAACTCTCTTTGTTTTTCTAGAGATAACCTCTATTTTCTTTCCTTTTTCTGCTTTCTTTTCAGGATCCCCTTGACTAGTAATCTCATTCACCTGCTCCTTTGATCTTTTTATTAGCCTGACTCTCAAACCTCCGTTTTCATTTGGCCAGGTTTCACCTTTTCTCAGAATTTCTCTTCTTGGTTCAGTCACATTAGTTTCTGTTTTCCAAGATCTCTTTCTCACATTTTCCCTTTGACAATCTTCATCACTTTCTCCAGAATCACTGTCAGAAATCTCAATTCTTGACTCAGGATCTTCTCTAATCGGCAGCTTCACTCTGTTAGGAACTATACTTTTTATTCCATCACTGGTACTTGGCAATTCGTCTTCCTCCACTTCATCAATTACCTTCAACTTCACAGTTCCAGATTTCTTGTTCCTGCTTTTCGATACTCTCCTGGTCTTGGTTCTGAACTTGATTCAATTTCTCACTCTTCTCAACTTCTTTTTCTTTATCTTGATTAGATTCTTGTGTAGATTCTTTTTCTAATAGATCTTCATCGTTTTCAGAATCTATTTCAATAACTTCCAAATCTTTTCCATTCACTAAAGGTTTCTCCAGATGTCGACGTCTCTGTCGATCTTCAGAATCTGGATTTTCCTCAGCTTCTTCTTCAGAATCTGAATCAGCTGTTGTATCACTCTCTTCATCTGAATTTTCAGGTGTAGGTATCGGAATAGTATGGCTTGGATGAATCCACCTTTTTATTCCCCTACACTTTACTGCATTTGTCGTTACAAGTATTACCTGCCTTGGTTTCCGCCACCTCGGAACCAAACAGTTTCTTCTTCGGTGAACTTTTGTTCTGACCCAATCTCCAGGTCTCAGATCATGTGTTTGCACTTTGTCTTTTGACTGCATTTCAGTTCCCACCTGATTAGACACAGAAGTCATGACGTCAGACAGCTTTTTACAATACTCCAAAATTGCACTGTCATTAATGCTCAACAGTTTTCCTACTGGTATAAATGCTTGTCTCATTATTCTACCCATGATAATATCATGAGGACTCAGACCTGTCTTTTTATCTGGTGTACTTCTCAAAGTCATCAAAACAAGTGGAAGAGCATCTGTCCATTTTATGCCTATATCTAGACACATTTTTCCAATTCTATTTTTAATTGTTCCATTAATTTGTTCTACAACTCCAGATGCCTCTGGTCTGTATGCACAGTGTAACCTCTGCTCAATGTGTAAGGCTTCACATATCAATTTCAACAATCTGTTATCAAAATGTCCTCCTCTATCACTCTCTATGGTCACAGGAAATCCGTACCTAGGAATAATCTCAAGTAGAAGCAATTTTGCTACAGTAATTGAATCATTGTGTCGTGTGGGGAAAGCTTCTACCCATCTTGAAAACAGACAAACAATCACCAAAACATATTGCAGTCTGTTGTGCTAAGGCATTTCAATGAAATCCATCTGTAACCTGGTGAAAGGACCACCCTCTCGACCTATTATTCCTGTTCCCACAACTGATTTCCTGTTTGGATTCATTTGTTGACAGATCAAACACCTTTGGCAGAGAGACTCTGCAATTGTTCTGAACTTGGTATTGGACCAAGTTTCTTTAAAAAGCCTAATCATTGAATCTCTTCCAATATGACCAGGACCATGGTACAATCTGGCCATGTCAGCAATCATGCAATTTGGTAAAATTACCCTACCATCTTTGTATGTCCAAACTCCATCTTCATCTCTCTGTCTACATTCTGCTATCAACCATGTGTTTTTCTCCTCACCATCAGCTTCATTTTGTAAATCTCCTATTTCTTGCCATGTCTCAACAATTGATGTTAGCATCAGTGAATTTGAATCAAATTCTTTGTTTTTCTCCCGATTAAGTGCATAATTATTCCTTGCGCAATACTTTGCAATTTCGTCTGCATAAGCATTTCCTTTGGTGATAAAATCATCACCTTTTCTGTGAGCTGCACACTTTACTACAGCTATTTCTTTAGGCAACTGTATGCCATCAATTAATCTTTTAATGAACTCTGCATTTTTAATTGGTGAACCTGCTGATGTCATGTAGCCTCTCTGAGACCAGAACTGTCCATAATCATGCACAACTCCGTACCCATACTGACTATCAGTAATTATAGTGACCCTCAGATCTTTTGCCAGTTCACAAGCACGAATTAAAGCAATTAATTCAGCCACTTGTGCTGAACGAATTCCTTCAAGACATGATGCTTCTTCAACATCTGCCACTGTGCAAACCGAATAGGCTGCTTTCAAAACACCTCCCTCTGTTCTTAGACAGGAGCCATCTACAAAGTAGACATAATCTGATTCAGGTAATGGTATATCTTTGATATCCTGTCTTGGCTTGGTACAGTATTCCATAACATCCAAGCATTCATGTTCTACATTATTTTCATCACAAATTTCAGTATCAGGTAACAGTGTGGAAGGATTTAAATTCACACACCTTGCAATTGATACATTGTCTGATCCCAAAATTATCTTTTCATATTTTGTTAATCTATTGCTTGTCAGGTGTTGCATTTTACTCCTTGTAAGGAGAATTTCAACTGAATGAGGAACATAGACTTTTACAGGAAATCCCATTATAATTCCCTTACTCTGTTCAAGGCTAATACTAGTTGCTGCAACTGCTTTTAAGCAACCTGGTAATGCTTTTGCAACTGGATCGAGAACTGCTGAAAAATAAGCAATAGGTTTTCTCATGTTTCCATGTCTCTGTATCAACACAGACAAAGCACACCCTTCCCTTTTGCTGCAGTATAGTTCAAAATCCTTCTCATAATCAGGCATGCCTAGAGCTGGAGCTTCACATAGACTTCTTTTTAACTTTTCAAAAGCTTCCAATTCAATTTCAGTTAGAATAATTGGATCTTTTATATCTGATTTTGTCAGTCTTTGTAGTGGCTTTGCAATTACTGAAAATCCACTAATCCATTGACGACAATAACCAACCATTCCCAGAAACATTCTGACCTGTTTTTGTGTTTTTGGAGGTTGCATTCCCTGAATCATTTTTATTCTCTCAATCGTTACTTGTCTCATACCCTTTGCAATTCTATGTCCTAGGTATTTTACTTCTTGTTTACAAAACTGCAATTTTGCAGGGGACACCTTATGTCCATCATCAGCCAAATGATTCAAAAGTGTAATTGTATCTATCACACAGTTGTCTCTTGTTTTTGCAGCTATTAACAAATCGTCAATGTACTGTACCAATGTTGACCTACCAGGTAGATTAAGATCTTCCAAGGATTTCTTTAATAACTCATTAAATATAGAAGGACTTTCTGTATACCCTTGATGAATTCTACACCACGCGAGGGTCCTATTTTGGAATGTGAAAGCAAAGATTTCTTGGCTCTCTGGATGCAAAGGAACAGTAAAGAACGCATTGCAAAGATCAATAACAGTATACCATTCTGCATCATGCGGAATTTGATAAAGAATGACTGCTGGATTTGGAACAACTGGACAACATGGAACAACAATTTGGTTAACTTTTCTCAAATCCTGAACTATTCTGTACGTTCCATTTGACTTTTTGATCCCCATAATCGGTGAGTTACAAGGACTGCTCTCAATTTCTTTTAATACACCTTGTTTAATGAATTTTTCAGTCACAGGAATGACACCTTCAATCGTTTCTGTTTTCATTTTATACTGGGGAATGTTTGGAAATTCTATTCCCTGTTTCACTATAATTTTGACTGGATCGATATGTTTCATTAGACCCATTTCATTTCCAGTCAAATCCCAAATTTCAGTTTTGACAGTCTCCTTTAGTTCTTCTGGAAAATTTTCTTTTTCAAAATCAGTATATAATTTTGTTTCGCTTGCTTCAACTAACAACATTGTCAATCGATATAACCCATCTTCTTCCATTGTTTGTAATTCAATTCCATCAGGTGAACAATATATTTTGCAATTTATTTTGCATAATATATCTCTTCCCAATAAGTTTACTGGACTGCTGTTGCAAACTACAAATCTGTGTTCGTCTTTAAAATTGCCAATTTCAACCTTGACAGGATTGGTTAGATCAGTTTTAATTTGTTGATTACTTACTCCTACTACTTGGATGGTATCCCCAGAGAGAGGCAGGTTTTCAATTTCTACTGATCTAACAGTAGAACGGGTAGCACCAGTGTCCACCAGAAAAGTGATTTCTACATCATTTACTTTTCCATTTACAAATGGACCAGTCTGGTCAACCTCAAGAATGGCTCCAATTACACACTCTTCCCCCTCTCTCGGGCACCGTCAGAAGCAGTCATCAGAATCACTTCCTTGTTTTTCTGACAACAAAAACTGTCCTGTTGCTTTTTGCAAATTAGATCTTTGAGTTCTTATTACCTGATCACATCCTCCGAATCCCACACCTGGATTATATTTTTGACCTCCCCCACAATTTGGAAATGGAGGCTGTGGAATCTGACTTTGCTGTTGTGTTAACTGTTGCTGTAGCTGTCGCGGAAGACTCAGGTCATTCAGTTGACGCTGTAGCTGTAGCTGTTGCTGCAGATCAACATCGTTTTGCATCTGTGGGTTTAATGATGTATTTTTAAAATTTCTTGGTGGGTTTTTACACACACTTTTCCAATGACCGATTTCGCCGCAGTTAAAACAAGGTAATTTCTGTTTTAATTCTTCAATTTTAGCATTATTCTTTGATTTATTAAAATTGATTTTAAATTTTCCTTGACCTTGACTCTGGTTCTGATTCTGTGTAAAATGTACATTATTATTCTCAAGACTTGCAATCTGTTGCTCAGCCACCTTCACTTGCGCCCCACATAGCTTTTTCCTTTAACTTTTTCTGTTTCACTTCTAATTCATCACTGCAGTATTTAGCTTTTCTCAAAATATCATCAACTGAATTTGATTGCCAACCAACAATATTATTCCTAATCATTTCTCCAATTTCTGGTCTAAGACCATAAACAAATCTGTAGATAAAATGACTCATATCCTTTTCATCTAATTTTTCATAACCGCTGTACTGTTTAAAAACCAGTAATAATCTGATTCTTTTGGTTCCTGATTTGTTCTGTCTATTTTTACCCAATCAACTTCTTTTGGGGCAATTTTATTTTTCAACCAGTAAATTATTTTTTCATATAAATCCATGACTATTAGGGCTGGAGCACCTGTTTCTTTAATTCGCTCCGGTTCCTCTTTTGGCTAACTCACAGCAATTGTACATTCTGTCCAAAGATCTGATGGGACAACAATGTCAAAAAATCCATCCAGATCAATCCAAAGAACTTTTGAAACTTTGATGAATCTATCCACCTGTCGATACCATTCAACAGGTTTTTCTCTTAGTCGAGGAAAATCATTTGTGAAAAGCAAAATATCTTGTCTTGACCATGGGACATGGACATATCCTCCACCTGCAATTTCTCTCATAGGAAACTGTTTAGACAGTTTATACAGTTTATCCAACCTTTCATCTTCCTTCTTTTTAGTCCACTTTACTCTCCACCTACTTAATTCACCCAACTTTTTGATGTAAACAATCAATTCTTTTATATGCAGTATTCTTCCCATTGTGTTAAATTTCTCAATGTCCCTCTCTGTAAAATCCAATCTGTAGTGTTTTCCCAAAATTTTCTGTTTGCTCAAATCGATTTCTAGTTCAACTGCCAGTTCTTCTAACTGATCGTATTTATTCTTTGTTTTCCATTGAATGCTCTTACAGATGAACAGGAGTTCATCATCACAATAACATTTTAGATTGTCAGGACCAATTGTGCCAATTATTAATTCTTCCAAATTAGCTTTCAATTTTGCAACATCAAGTTTTGAGTTTGACTCTCTTTTCTCAGGAGTCTCAGCATCTGATTCTGCACCCATTGGTGACTGGTTAAAAGAACCTTGATTAAAAATTAAATCAGGCATTCTTGTTTTCTCACAATGAATTTAGATAAATCTGAATAAAATTTCTCAGCTACTTTTTGAATTTCCGCATTTAATGGAATTGTCAAACCTGGCTGTTTTAATTCTTTTTGATCAAAAATAGGCTGAACAGGACCAATCGTTACTGGAACTGTTACTGCTTCCATACCTTTAGTTATTTGTTGAATTAAATTTTCTTTTGATCGTAAATATTCGGAAGTATTTACAACTTCCTCATTCCTGACAGCTCTCGTTAAATTTCTAGGGGCTTCCTTTTCCATTGGAGTTTCTAAAAAATTTCTACTTTCATTATAAACACTGGAATTAGTTCTGGTTTCAAATCTTTCTGGAGTTTCAAAAGATTCAGAATTATTTGGATATAATTTAGGAGATTCATTTAATGGAGGTGCACTTGGTGTGGTTCCTGTAGAAACCATCGGAGTAGACCATGAACAAGGCTGTCTAAGTGGAGTTTGTTTTTTATTTGTGGCAAAAATGTCTTCTAAATCTGCATCTTCTGATTCACTTTCTTCAGTAACATTATTTTTCTTTTCAGTTCTCTTTTTATCTGGAGACCCTAAAACCATTTCTCTAATTAAATAAAGACCATTGCACATATCTCCCTGTCTCCACATACGCATTCTATCTTCATGCGTTTCTCTTCTATAACTCGGTATTTTTGGAGGTCTTTTTATTCCACTTGCTTCTTTCTGAAGTTGAAACATCTCATCCTCCCATTCAACTAATGCTTCAAATTGAGTAGGTCTAGGCTTAGGTATAAGAGCTGACATCTTTTCTCTTAAATTCCTTAAAATTTTCATATTAAATGAACCATCGTCCGGCCAAGCCAATACGCCGTCATCTTTAGTGTAATGTTTCCATACATCAAACCACAGAAGAGTATGATAACCATATTCACCTTTCATATACGCTGCAGGTGTTTTATATTTATGAAGTAATTTACCACCTCGCGTTTCAATTTTCTTGTCAGGTGAAATAAAAAAATTTAATTTCTGAAACACTGTAAGCTTTTTCTCAACATTTTTGTAATAATAACTCATTTTAAAATCAAATCCACTTAATTGGAAATGATCGTAAAAGTTTCCTGGTTGTTTCGTAACACTGACCAATCCGTGCGCGAAACACACCAACAAGCCAATCAGGTTCGAGCTACGTCACTATCTTGCTCGACCAATAAGAATGGAGCTTCTCACGAAAGCCAATCAGTGTTCAGCTCGACTAAATCACGTGAGCCAATCAGAGTACAGCCTGTGACGTATGATATCCAATCACTGCGCGAACTGTATGACGTACACAGCCGCTGCGGTTTTTCGCGTCTCACTCCTAGCGCTCACCCCTCCTTTACAAAAACTCTTCACAGCGCCATTTTAAAAACACTCTTTTAACGAGATTTATTTAATAACGACAAAAGTACGACTCATCTGTCTGTTTCTCTAAATAAAGTGATAGATTTTTACAGACTTACAAGAATTTTTTTACGTGGGATAGTCGACGCTATTCTCACAGAATATACATTCGTCGATAAAGTAAACCTTTACTTTACCCTTCAAACAAGTAACTAACGAATGCGTTTCCCTCTGAATGCACTTAAAGTAGCAATTCAAAGTTTGACTCGAACGAAATTTACAGAATCAATTACGCACAAAGTATCCCTAACCATACACACATGAAATCTTGGTAGGACTCTAACCCGCCATAGATAACATGAACCGTTAGTAAAATAAGCAACGTTATTTTACCCTTCACTCAAGTTTGAATATATTCTATTACTTTCTCGCAGTAAGTTTTAGAACGGGCTCTTTGTCCCTATACTCAAAGCTTCGATTTCATAGATAATTCTCACTATACATACACTCTATCTAACACACCTATCCCTAACATGTGTTGTACGGCCACAACACTTGTGATACTCGGCGATACCACTTAGAAACAGATCAAATGTACTGTGTGACTACCTTCTCATCACAATACGCTGTACCGGTACAACTAGGATTTTTCACGCTGCTGGAAAAATACCTTACATATAACACGGGAACGAACTCAACATATGTTAGACATCGATCCTATGTAACTACCATATATTTTGGTTACCATACCAACCATCAAGTCTGCTACCAGGAAGTTGATCCAGCGGCCTATGGGAAATATATCATAAACTTTGCTACCCAACTTCACTATATTCACCATTAAACATAAATCAATCACAAGGCCCATGAACTAACATGATATATTTTGACCAACTGAATCATGTGACCTAATTAACCTATTCACAAATTATATACATTTATATACAACCGCGGTAAATGAATTCATCATAATTTACAAAACCCTACAAATTAATTAAGCCACTGTGGCGATAAAATCTTGGTAATCGTAACCTAAACTCATGAAATAACAAGACCAACGTGTTCTCTACAGTAAGATTTTTATTAGCTACTTATTTGGAATTTGCATTAGAAATTTTATTAAAGCATTTTTATTAGAATCATTGTAAATGGTTATGACAATTTTATGATATTCAATTTATTATTGCAAACTAAAATTTATCAGTTTAGCATTTTTCAAAACCTAAGTCCCTAACTTAGCTAACTATAATAAAGAATAAAAGAGTAAAGTCTTTGAAGGCCCTTACGTGCTCCAAGGAAAGTTCATCAGCACGACACCCTCATCAAAGGTCAGCAAGAAGCAGCCTCCTCTTCCACAGGGAAGAGTTTTTATACCTTTCTGCTCTAAGCTAATCTAAGAAAAAGTATAACTTTTCTGCTGAAATCGGAGTCCCATTGGCTAAAAAGTGACGCCATCGTGACATTCCACTTTTTAGAACATCAGTTCTGTCACTTTCTTAGAGTCCATTGTCTCTAGTTTTCGAACAACGAAGCTTCCTCCAGTTTGCAACATTTAACCAAGTAAAGTCATCTGCTTCCTCGTATATGAAATTTGTCGCACGTTCTCTTGCCGGTTCCTGGCCTTGGCCTTGCCTAACTAAAAGAACAGTCAGCTCATCGAGTTTCAATTTGCATCATGAAAAAATGTTTTTAGCAGAAGGAAGTTTTCCATCATGGACTCTCTCTTGCTCCGAGCAGAATTTTGGCAAATACGAATGCACTAGGCCCAAAGCCTCTTTTCGTGAACTAATATTTAAACAAACATAAGAACAATAATTAATGTGAGAAATATAATTCGTTCTGTTGCCACCCACCATAGCTAATGATTAACCCATTAGTCTAAATTACCTAGCTGAAGCGTACAATTAAAGCAGCATTTATTTCTACCATTCTTCAAATAATCCAACATGATTCTTTATGCACCTGTAAAGAATAAAGTGACACCACATAAACAAGAATGCAAAATAAGCACATGCCATTATTTAAAACAGCTGCTATTAGTCATGACACAACGATAGACAAAATTAATTTTATTATTTTCCACGTACATGGGAAAGCAACATAGAGCACATTTATGAGCACACATGTTAATAACCCTTGTGTATATTCGTGAATGTAACTTTAAACTAGGTTGAATTAATACACACACACAAACTTTCATTAATATTATTAACTCTTGTTATGGAAGTGTGACTTCACGAGTTTAAATGAAAACATTTCTGAATCTTGCTCCATCAGCATCACATATGATTTTTTAGCATTTATCATGAGACCCCTTTCTTTCATGAATTCAAGATATTTTGTTAGGGCTTTCTACGCTCCTACCTTAGTTCTCACCATCAATACCGCATCGTCTGCGTACAGTAACAATAGGGTTACTTCCATACCTGGGGGAGTCTATTTTGCAAGCACCCAGTTCTTCCTCAAGTTTGTTCGTATAAAGGGTAAAGAGAAAGGGGGCCAATACGCACCCTTGTCTTACCCCTTTTTCTATACTGAGGGACCCAGTGCACTCTCCCCTCAGTCCATATCTAACCTTGGCAGTTGCCCCTGTATACAGCTGCCTTAAGAAGAATACAATGGCAGGCTCAACTTCCATTTCCTCAAGAGTTTGCCACATCTTGGAATGTATCACGCAGTCAAAAGCTGCAGATAGGTCAACAAAGATGGCATATAGTTGTCCTTCTTTAGCCCGAGTGTATTTGGCTTGTAACAAAACGAGGTTTAGAACCTGCTCTACTGTACCCATCCCTTCACGAAAGCCATACTGTACAGGACTCAAAATATCGTGTTCCTCCGCCCATAGTTGTAACTTATTTAAGACCACCCTCCCCGCCATTTTCATGAGAGAATCTAGTAAAGAGATCGGTCTATAATTTGATTGGGACTCCCTGTCCCCCTTTTTGTAAATTGGTATAATAACCGATTCTGACCAGGTACCAATAAAACCTATTGCACAACAGGCCTGAAGAACCCGGGTACAGAGTGGGGCCCATAGATCTATATTAAATGTAAAAATGTCATTGGGGATCCCATCCGGTCCCGGGGCTTTATTATTTTTACTAGCTTGTATAGCCATCTGTACTTCCTGCAGGGTGATCCCCATAGTAATAGGATGACAATTGCCTCCTGTCAGCGGGGACCCTATTAGTTTTTCATCTATTGTAGGGGGCCCCTGTTTGTTTTCATAAACCTTTGAGAAGAAATCAATCCATGTTTTTTCATCTATGGCAATTTCCAGCATTTCTACCTCCTTTTTTCTAAAGAATGGTGCGTTGACTGCTTTCCAAAAGGCCCTGGGATCTCTACCCTGTGAGGCAGTCAACAGGTTCTGCCACGCTAGGTCCTTAATTTCTTTTTTTCGCTGACACCTTGCCTTTGTATATACCTTCCTGCAATGTCTTATTGCCTCGTGATCCCTTGGTTTTTGACTCAAGGCGCTCTTAAGAGCGGTATACACCTTAGTACACCCAGAGTCAAACCAGCCCACCCCTTTATTGGGTTTATCTCTCTGCATCCTGGTTAGATTATCTTGGATAATCCTTGTGAGTTTTCCAAAGGCTTCAAGGTATGTTCTTCTCGAGAGTTCTCATCCAGACACACCAATATATCTGTAAGGGCCAAGGTTATTATTTCTTTAAATTTATTGACCGAGTCTACAGTGCTCCATTTAAGTGTTAACCCATTGTAGCGACCTATGGTAATGTTTTGAGTCCAAGTAAGTGACTCAATAGTAGTGGTACTAATTAGCTCTTCTGTGGTTATGATCAAACTAAGGGGAAGGTGGTCACTTATACCAATAGTTGGTATCTCAAAGTTTTTTACACACTGTGTGAAACTATTTGGCACAATTATAAAATCCATAATGGAGTGACATCCTCTTGCTAAAAACGTAGCACTAAATTCTACCTTGGGTGTACACATTAAGTTTGCAAAGCCAAGGTCAGAATTTGCCATAATATTATTTAGTACCTCTCCTTTATCGGAGTGCATAAAGTGGGACCTGCTCACATATTCCCCCTTCCATATTCCTGAAATCCACAGTTTTCTTGGTCACAGATATTCAAATAGAAATCCCCGACCCAGACCAACATTTTGTTTCCCCCCCTCGACAAATTCTGGGCGTTTAATTCCCCCAGCAAGCTACTTAAAACCCCTGCAAACTCCTTATTATTTATATTGTTATAGAAATTGACTATTAGTAGCTCAACCCGACTGTTAAGGGTGACTGAGACTATCTGATAGTAGTGTGTATAATAATTTCTAGTAATTTTAACAATTTTTAGTAAGTTGGAAATATAAATACAAATTCCTCCCTTATGTCTCCCAAACAGGGAACGAACTGCAGGGATGTGAAAAGTTTTAAAGCCTAAAAGATGTTTCTCATTAATAAGCCATGTTTCTTGTACACATAGGCGGTCAATGTTTTCGATAAAGTCTCCCCAGATTGTGTTGGGCACTTTACTCTCTAGTCCACATACATTCCAGGAGACAATCCTCACCAGACCACCCCACTCCCAGGGTGCTTTCTGCTTTGATAACGATTTCTGCATGTTAATGGTCTCCCCCTGTACGTCTGGTACGGGATCTAAGCCAACATGTTCTTGCTCGTAGATTAACTCTTTATTCCCAATTGACATTAACTCTGAGCCCCTGTAATCCCTAATATTAATTACTGCCACAGGTGGGATGTCATGTATAGCATTTTTAATGGGTACAGTTTCCTGTATGTTAAGGTCTAATTGATCATACATTGTCCCTATTGTTCTATCTCCCTTGCTTACACGATCTAGTTGATTTTGTGTTACAGTAAACTTCCTCCCTTGCAGAGCATCTATGTGTATCAGAATGACTTTATCTTTCCCACCACCCAGTCAGTCACAATCGTTTAAACCAGATAGAGGTATAAACCGGTTTGGTCCTATCAATACAGGAGCATATCCCGAATTTCCCCTTTTGTGGCCGGGATGGGTGGCATAGATGTCTCTTTCTAGGGTATCCCCAGGGCTGGCTTATTTGTGAGTACGGTGTCATATCATCCTGATTTTGATATGGGGGCCTAAAGTGCCGATACTGATGTTGAAATATCAGCCTAGTATAATTAACCTGAAGTAGGGATGAGTACCTAGGATGATCTAGCTGCTGTTGGAATGGAGGCCTAAGACAGACATCCTGATAATGAGATGAATTGAATGATTCCCCAAAGCGATCATTCTGTTGTAGGGATAAGGGCCTAATGTGATCGTCCTGATATTGAGGTAATGGCCTAAGATTAGCTCCAAGGGCCGGTAGAGCTCTGGGGTAAAAATAGGGCAGTTCATCTGGTGTAATTACATTACTGTCATCTTGGGGATTACAATTTAAGATGTATCTAACTACTCTTTCATCTCTAAAGTTAATTATAATTATATTCCCCGTTATATCTTTTACTCTGTGTCCCAGCCAAGGGAGACGCCTCACATGTAGAATTTCTCCATTTAAATTTGGGGGGAGTGGTCTGTTCTGTTTTAACCAAAATATAACTTTATTATTTTACTGATATTGATCTTCTCTCTTATTATTCTCCAGAACAGGCACTCCAGTGAAAACTACCACCAAAGGAGTTGCTTCCGGAGGCAATTCTACATTGCGCCTCTTGGGAAGAATTACCTCATCAGGGATTTCAGAGTTTTTTGTTTTTTGTTGATTCCCTGGGTTTTTATGTTTTACACCAGTTAAAGCTTCTTTATCACTGGTTTTAACATTTTTTATTTTAGGAGGTAATGTCGAGGATTCCAAAATAGCTTGCTTAGAAGTTTTTGCTTCCACTTGGGTAGTGCTACTTGAAAATAGACCAGTAGTCATAGACACTAAACGGGACTTTGATAGATCCTTGACAGCCCCTTTAATTTCCCCAATTGACTGCTCTAAATTTTCCAGTTGCTGAGCTAATCTTTTAAGTCTCTCCGTCAATGGCAGTATGAGAGACCTAATTA
This sequence comes from Lissotriton helveticus, assembly GCF_964261635.1. Lineage (NCBI taxonomy): Eukaryota > Metazoa > Chordata > Amphibia > Caudata > Salamandridae > Lissotriton > Lissotriton helveticus. The sequence continues at coordinate 1,372,836,555 of NC_136069.1, read as the reverse complement.
GATGTTCCATACTTTCCATAAGATCAGTAGATGGTGTTACGTTTGCTTGTAAAACTGATGGGATAGATATGGCAGGTGTTGTGGGTACATTAGGTGAAGAGCTCTTAGAATTATGGTAGTTAATTGGGATGGACTTATTTCTCTGAGAACCACTCCCCCTTTTTCTCCTTTTCGCGGGTGGACCTAGGGCTCGAGGATTTTTTAGAGATTTTATACGTTTTTGGGCAGACTCTACAGTTGTCTGCAGTGAGTCTGTCAGAACTTCTACCTCTGGTGTCAGTTTACAGGGAGATGCAGAAACACTTATATTCATTTCATTACTTGCATCTGGTAAAAAGGTTCTATCTTGAAGAAGTAATGGGATGCTGTCATTTAGAGTTTCCCCAAGTTCCCCAAGTCCCTCACATATAGATGTGTGTTAACACGTGTACCAGCACACGGTGAGATAACAAGTTGTAGTGGACCCAAAGATGAGCGCCTGTTCTTTATTAGTTCAACTGAGCGGCGTCTGTCGGCCCGTTTCTCGGCAAGTACAATTTCCCTATCGATACCTGCTGTAACCCTAATCACATAATTATCCAGGTAATACGTTTTTTTCTTTATGGGGAGTTGAAGACATGTTTTATACAGGGGCAGTGGGATCCTAACTAGACCACACTAAACCCTTACAAATACCCCGAACAGTCTAACAGGCATATCGTTTTCAAAGGAAACCTAAATAGAATCAATTGTCAGTCAATATGTTTCTGATAAGACCGCTTACTGGAGTAGTAGTTATTATTATTATTATTATTAGGTTTTTGTAAAGCGCGTAGTCACCCGTAAGTATCCCAGCGCTAAGATCCAAACAGGCCAGAGGGTAGACCGGGGGGAAGGAGGGGGAGGAAGGAGATCAGGGGAACAGGTGCGTTTTCAGCCGCTTCCTAAATCGGAGATAGTCTGGTTCCGTCATGAGTTCACGGGGGAGGGAGTTCCAGAGACGGGCTGTGTTGACAGAGAAACGCCGTCCGCCAGTCCAGGTCGAAGTCCAAGGTCCTTGACGAGATATTAACAATAAAGGTGATAGCCAAGCCAGGCTTCCTATGGCCTCTGAGGGCCTAAGAGGGCCTGCCCTTTGCCCGGGCTTCGACTGGTGCAACCCGCGCGTGATCCCGCGACGCGGGGGCTGCACGATGTTTAAAGCGCCTCCGGGCGCACGTATGACGGCGTCCAAGAGCGCCGCCGAGAATCCTGGGAAGTTGAGTCCCCCACTCGGCGGCCGCAGGTATAGGCAAAGCGGCAGCGGGGGAACTCGCAGGGCAGGGGGAGAGCGTCCAGCGCCAGGAAAGTAAAGCAGGTGAAAGCAGCCCAGCCCTTAGATGATTGCAAGCAGCACCCGCTCCTCCGGGGCTGCACGATGTTTAAAGCGCCTCCGGGCGCAGGTATGACGGCATCCAAGAGCAACGCCGAGAATCCTGGGAAGTTGAGTCCCCCACTCGGCGGCCGCAGGTATAGGCAAAGAGGCAGCGGGGGGACTCGCAGGGCAGGGGGAGAGCATCCAGCGCCAGGAAAGTAAAGCAGGTGAAAGCAGCCCAGCCCTTAGATGATTGCAAGCAGCACCTGCTCCTCCGGGGCTGCACGATGTTTAAAGCAACTTGGCAAGGGGAAAGGGTAATTCTGTAGTTGGCACAGGAAGCGTGGTGGAATCACCATTTTGTTGATAACTGACCTGCTCTTGCTAGAGAGTAGGAGCGCTGATCAGTACCCCAGGCAAAGATTCAGGCCGTCTAGCTGAGACTGTATAATTCTGTCCCATGTGCTTTGTGGGCTGTCTATTATGTAGACCCCAAAGGTATCCAAACCCGTCTGGCAGAATTGTAGGCTCTCTGCCCTGTCCTGGACCACCTCCAAGTTTTCTAAAGAGTCTACAGTGGATTTGGCTTTATTAAGCATCAGCCACCATACCAACCAAATGTTCTGAGTATCTGGAGAACCTGGGGCCCAGACCCCTGTGGATTAATCAGGAAAAGGAGAATATCATTTATAAATATTGCTATCCTGCCTGCTATACCTGGTGTCCATTTCAGGCCCTAGGCCAGCACGTCCACTCTAAACAATGCTGCCAGGAGTTCTATCCCTATCGTGAATAGCAACAGCGATAGAGGACATCCCTGTCTCATACCTCTTTGGACGGTGAAAAGACCTGTAAGAGCACTGCCCACCTGCACCCATGTGCTCAACTCAGTGTATGGCAATCAGACACAGCTAGCGAACTTTGGTCCAAAGTTAAATCTTGAGAGGAATAGGAATAGATAGTTCCAATTGACAGAGTCCAAGGCCATTTGGAAGTTTTCCAGTACAAACCCCTGGATTCCTGGGTAGTGGGGAGGTCAAGGACAGTGCATTGTGAACTTCACATGTGTTGTGCCTTGTGGCATGCCGTCTATGTAAGCAACAATGGTCCTTAATTTAGTAAAATATACTAGTAAGATGCAAATTATAGACAACAATCTGTACTATAGGAAAAAGTGTCCAGCCGGACACTCATTTAATCAATGTAAGCGTATAACCATAAAATAAAGAAAACATTATTACAGTGGGATACAGTCCTGTATCCATACATATAACATTCAGAACAAAACAGGGGGTACACAGAATACAGGCAATCAGGTGAGTGGAGGCGCTAGTGGCAATTTGGGGTTCAACTAGCCGACCTCATGTAGTATACACAATTGGAATATTCAAATAACAATTAAAGTGTCACTACATAAACTGTCAACGGAGTTTCGATCCTACATTAATAAGGGAATATCATCAGGACTATAATATATTGCCAAAACATTCAATGCCTGTAGAGAGGGGAGGCAAGGGAACAAGGGACATGTTTTAGCCCTATGACCTGCAAAGTATTACATTACTTTCTTGACCATGCCATACTTAACGTGAGACCTTCCAAACGTGAGTGAAGTGCGCTCAGTCTACGAGCGTCCTGTGAATAGTGATAAATAAGGAAGGTGCATGTTTACACGAAGGGGTCTCAAAGGAACAGATAGGGACGGCAAGGGGAGAGCAACAAGGTGGCTTACCACAGGGGGCTGAATGGGGAAGTATCCGGGTCTGGATACCATGTAGGGCGTAGTTACGCTGGGAGTCCGGCTTCGGGCGTCAAGGCACCCAATTGGGGAAGCTGTGAAGATTGTATAAAAGTTATACAAGGGCTGCTCAAGCCATGAGGGGGAGCGGAGCACTAGGATCTAAAAGGTGGTGGCTTCAATTTACCTGGGTCAGGGGATAGTTACGAGGCTGTGGTGGACCAAGGCTGCAGGAGTATGGAGGATTTTACAACCTGTGGGGGGACAAGGGTTGAATTAAAACCGGAGTCAACGACGTACGGCTGCATTAAGGAAGGTGGCCAGGCGAGTGCAGTCCTTACCGATTAGTTAAGGCGGGTAGCGGGCTGGTATGCCAGAATAGAGGAACAATGAGCGTCCTAATTATAAGATGACTTTTCCAACGTAAGGGGTGAAGACTCGCAATCGAGTGTTCAATCAATTACCTGTAAGGAAATAGAATTTAAGAAGGGTGGCCACCTAGGAGTAACGGTGGGCAAGAATCCGAGAATACATGGCGGGAAACACTTACCACAGTGTCCGGAATAGGACATCTTGGCGTCCTCCTCGGCTCAGTGGCATGATACGAAGGAGACGAGTAACTACTCGCGGGTTAGATATAGCCTCCAGCGGTATTGTCGGGGAAGCTGCCATCTTGTGTGTGGCTGGCGCGTGCACGTCAACGTGCGTAACTGCTAGGGCAGCCATGTTGCATGTGGCAAGTTGGGCGTAGTGCCCAAAATAGGAGCTTAAGGACGTAATGGTACAATTAAGCTGGACCCACGGGTCATAAGGGGAGGGGAGGCTCATAGGGGTCACAGGTAAGTGGGGAATGTCGCTGTGGCTGCCATGCTACTTATTGGGACGGCGAGAGCAAGGCAAAAGGAAGGAGGGAACCCGGCCACCAAAATGGAACTCTAAACTCAGTGACACATTATCAATTACAATGATATACAGTGAATAATGTGAAGAGGGAGTGACATTAAAATGAGTAAAATCATCGGCGAACAGATTAAGCGGTTACAGGATTAGCAAGGGACATATGAATAGGTCAAAGCAGGGAAGTCCAGTCTTCAGTTCGATTGAGACCATTCCTGATACTGTCCATGAGAATGATCATTTTGAGTTCCTCTTTGTTGAGTAAGAGAGACATGTCTCCTCCACATGGCGGTAATCTCAAGGCTTTTAAGACAGTCCATTTAATGTCATTCTCTGAATGTCCTTCTCGCATGTAGTGATCAACCAGAGGGGCATTGGGAGTTTTACAGCGTATCCTGCTGCAATGTTGTAGAATTCTTGTCATGATTTTCTGTTTGGTCTGTCCAATATATACGCATGGGCATGGACATTGGATCAGGTAGATTACATCACTAGTGTTACAGTTGGTAAAGGATTGACACTTGATCTGTACATTGTTAAACATGAAGGATTTGCCTTCCATAGTGTAATCACACACATTACATGAGCCACATTTTGCATGCCCTACAAGGGGTGTTGTATTCCAATGTGAGTCTAATGTTAGTCGTTGGGGCGGGTTGGGAAGAGCTGCCCTTACTAAGTGATCTTTACGATTTGCGCTTTTGCGGAAAGCAAATATAGGGCGATCAATCTTTAGGATGCCAGCATTAAGAAGGGGCCAGTGTTTTAGAATGGACTTTCTTAGGGAGTTAGACACTGGTGAAAAGGTTGTTACACAGGCAATCTTAGTGCTAACGTCCTTCAGTTTGGGACAGAGAAGCGCCTCCCTAGGACAATACCAGGCCCTTTTGGCAGCCCTGCGAACTATTTTATTGGGGTAGCCTCTGTTTTTGAGTTTGGTGGATAGAACAGAGGCTTCCTTGAAGTAGTCCCCTTTGGCATAGCAATTCCTCTTAATTCTCAAGAACTGGGAATATGGTAATGAGTCTCTCAATGCTCTGGGATGGTTGCTAGAGTAGCTCAACAGAGTGTTCCGTTCTGTAGGTTTTCGGTATTATCTGGTATGGAGGCAGCCTTCAGAGTGATAGATGGTTAAGTCAAGGAAGGGAATGGATGAACTGTCTACTGTGCTGGTGAAAGTCAAACCAGAGCAATTGTTATTTAGCCAATGAATGAAGTGTCTCAATGTTTCCTTATCCTCATTCCAAAAAAAGGAAAATGTCATCAATATAGTGTCTCCCTAGATAGAGACGGCAGACAAAAATGGGTTAATGGCATCAAGTATTGTGTGGGTCTCAATGTAGTCCATGAACAGTATGGCTAGATTTGGGGCAAAAATAGCGCCCATGGACGTACCCTTTACCTGTTGGTAAAATTGCTGGTCAAATGTGAAAATGTTTTTTGTAAGACATAATTCCAGAAATTGTAAAATGAAAAATGAGGTTACTCGGTGTGGTCTAGGTCTAGAGTCAAGGATGCTTTGTATAACGCGCAAGGCATCAATCTGAGATATATTTGTGTACAATGATTGAACGTCTAATGTACACAAGAGTTGGTTCCCTTCAGAGAATGGAAGTTCTTCAATGAGGTTGACCATCGCCATGGTCCTCCCCGATCACATTCGCCTCCAGGAGTAGTCTATCTTCAGGCCACAGTGGGTGAATGAGCAGGTGGCAGACAAACCTCCTAAAATTGTTTCATCCGGAATATATGCATGGGCACATAGAAGATCATAGTACACCGCAAAACAGTTAGCTATGGCAACATCACTTCTGTTCCCTTCTGTGTCAACCAGAAGATGTTTGCGATGGGTTCTTGGCTGGAGGAATTTGTGCATAGCTAGTGAAGCATCTGTTCGTGCCTCTGCCAGAAGGTTTTGTCTGAGAATGATTTGGTTATGAAGTGAATCATTAATGGCAGCAGTCATCTGTTAAATCTGGGGATCTCTAGTTGGCAGATGTGGGTACCAATGTCCAAGTAGGGTCCCCTGCTTCTAGTCAGGGTAAGGGGGTTACTCTCTTTGGATAACCTCTGCTCATCCCCTTGGTAGCTTGGCACAAGCAGATAGGCTTATCAAAGGCAATGTGTTAAGTATTTGTATCAACACTCACAGTAACACAGTGAAAACACCACAAATGGACTCCACACCAGTTTAGAAAAATAAAGTATCTTTATCTAAACTACACAAGACCAAAATGACAAAAATGCAACATACACAGTTCAAGAATATGATTTCAAAAGAGTTCTAGGGTTTGCGTTAAAATAATAATCAGTTGCGTTACGTTTAGCCCAAAAGTACCTTTAGATGCGACAAAATTTCCGAATGGAAGCTGCAGTGTTGAAAAACAAGTGATGCGTCACTCCTGAGATCCTGGGGAGGCGACACGACAGCCCCATTGGACGCAGCGGGCGTGTTTCAACTAATCCGGTCTGTATGGGGAGGGAGGCGATACCTTGTATGGATTCCGGTGCGCAGAATCGGTAGGAAGCGTCTCGCAAAGGCACGATGTGATGATCTTCAGGACAGCAACGATCTCAGGTGCGGCGGCGATGCGCAGCACAGCGTCAATCATCTCCTCTCGTGGCCCCTTGATGCGATGGCTCTGCGACGATGTTCGCAGCGATGTGATGTGGTCTGCAAGCAAGCTGTGCGGCGATCGCACCCAGCGACAACAGGCTCTGTGACGATATTAGCAGCAACAGTAATCTTCCCGCACTGGAGCGATGCTTTCCACAAGTGAATGAAGCGTCGGTCTTTCAACGGCAACAGGGGCTGCGACGATCTCGATCTTCGCGGGGGCAGGAATTTCCTTGCACTGTCGAGGATGCGCTCCGCAAGAAAGCGATGCATGAAAAGTTGCAGATTGTCTTAGTTTCTCCTTGTCCAGCTTCCCAAACAGCAAGCTTAACTTCCAGAGGCCCCACAATTGGATCAAGCACTCTAGGAAGGGCAGAACTCTCTCAGCAGAGTTCAGGGGAAAGCTGGGGGTGAAGTTCTTTTGTTCCTGGGACTTCTTAACAGGGAGCCATCTCTTCTCAGGCACTTGGAGATCTCTTCAAGCAAGGGGACACAGCAACAGCAAAGTCCTTCCCCTCTCCTTGGCAGCAAAGCAACTGCAGGTCAGCCCACAAGTACACAGCAGGACAGTCTTTCCTCTTCAGTCTTCCACCTTTCTCCTAGGCAGAGGTTCCTTCTTAATTCCAGGATGATCTAAAGTTCAGTGGTCTGGGGTCCTGTACCTATATCTCAAACAGTCTGTGTTCCCTTTGTGCAGAAGGGCTCTGAGCCAGCTCCAATCCAGTTCTGGAGCACTCTGTTTGCATGACTCCTTCTTTCCTTTCACAGTGCAGAGCAGAAACATCAGATGCCCGACAGGAGGTGGAGCCAGCATTGGTGAGGGAAAGCACAGCCCTGGAGCACTTTGTTGACAAGATTCCTTTTCTACTTTCACAGTGCAGGGCATAGACATCAGACACACGACAGGGGGTGGAGCCAGCACTGTGGGGGGCAGGCACAGTCCTATTCAGGTCCCAGGTGCAGCTCCTTCCTCCCATCTAGATGCAGATCTCGCTATTCACCACTGGGCGGACTCATTCTGTGTCCTGGAATCCCCCAGCCCTGTCACTCACAAACCAGACAGTCAATTCACAAACAGCCAAAGGCACACAGAAAGGTCAGACAAGAAAGCAGCCACTTTCTAAAAGTGCCGCTTTCAAACACAGGATTTAAGAACCATCCTTCCTAAAAGATGTGTTATTAAATTCTGAGTTCAAGGATACCACACTTCAATTTTCTATCTTGCTCTTATGGGAAGACATGCAGGTAATCATTATACACAGCATTACCCATTAAAGCCTATTTGCAAGATCGCCTTTCAATAATGAAAAACGAAAATGGCTGTAATTCACTACCAGAGCATGTCACCCACACTAGTACATGCTCCACCTTTCACATACACTGCACCCTGCCCAGGGGTACCTTGTGTCAGGATTGAAATAGCGGCGCCTGCCTCGCACGTATGAAAGACTACAACTCCTATGATCCTAAGGGGAGGAAGTACTTTAGGCAAGGAAGCGCAATGACTGATGCACGTAATCCTGATTTGTTTCCTTTTTGTTTCCTGACACCTACTCTTTGATGTGCTGCCTGCTGTGAGGAGTGCTCGCCTTTCTTTGAGGTTTTTCCTCTTTGGGGATTTGGATATCAGCAGAACTTGTAGCAGCTTGGTGAATGGTAGGATTCATGCAAGGAGTGAGTTTTGCAGCTTCATGGATTGAAAGCGGAGCGCGGTGGTGAAATAACCACGCGCTACTGTTTAATTGTTGAAGTAACCACAGGGAAGAAGCGGAGCGCAGTGGTCGCTGCCACGCACTGCCATATTCATTTATTAAGACTTTTCTGGAAGGAAAGAAGCGGAGCGCAGTGGTAGTAGCACCACACGTTACCGTTTGCACATGGATATATAACTGCAGGAAAGAATCGGAGCCCAGTGGTGGCTGCCACGTGTTGCCATATTCATTTCTGATACTTGTTGATCGAGGGAACACATATTAAGCACGTTGGTGACTTTCAAACTGTGTTAGTAAATTTCTTTACTCTGCATTACTTTTATTTTCGTACTATTCATTGTTGGTAGTGGAACATTGAGGTGTGTCCAAACACCTTATTGTTTTTGCTTGTTGGCAACCAGGAATCTGATCTTTACTATATTTTTGCTCTTCATGGATACTGAGAAAGGTTTATCCTTCAGTGACAAAGAACTATAGGAAACCCTATACCCAACAATCGAGTTCTAGCCATAGGTATGTGTGGATGGTTCTATAACAGCCTTGGTTATGTGAGACTGACAAAGAGGTTGTGACACTCATATGCGTTCTCTGTTTTTCCAGGTTACTTATTATGGCCAGAAACCGGTCTTGGGAGTATACCATTGATGTCTGTGTTCAGTTGTAATCAGGTATACTGGAGTTTTAGTGAGACCATATGACAGTAGCCATATATGCTATGTTATTATTGTCTTTTGTTGTTTAAGGTTCCTCTCCCTGCTGTCCCTTCCCTTTCCTTTCCCTTGCCTGATGGTTCGAATGCTCTGTGCATTATAATCAGGTTGTTGGTAACATCTGGAGGTGGACCCTTACTTGTGGCAACTGGATCCTGCTGAGCATATCCTGACACCTTGGGCCTTGCATAGGGGTGTCCAATGTGTACAGAAAGGGAAGGGTTAGGCCTGGCAAGTGTGGGCACTGGTCAGGTCAGCATGGCAGTTAGCAACTGCACACAGGCACTGCGGTTGCAGGCCTGAGACACCATTTTAGGGCTACTCATGTGGGTGGCACAATCAGTGCTGCAGGCCCACTAGTAGCATTTGAAACACCAGCCTTGGCACACTCAGTGCACTTTACTAGGGACCTACTGGTAAAACAAATATGCCAATCCTGGATAACCAATCACAATAATAATGTATACAGAGAGCATATGCACTTTAGCACTGAACAGCAGTGGTAAAGTGCCTAAAGTCCTATTGCCAACAACCACGGGTCAGGAAAAATAAGGGGGGAAGGAGCAAAAAGTTTGGGGATAAACCCTGCAAAAAGGGCCCTTTCCAATACAACCCCCTTCCAGCCTAAAGCCAGGGTAGACCAAACGATACGTCGATGGGATTCCCTGCTTAGGCCGATAGAACACAGAAACTGGCCCAAACAGCATGGCTCCATTCCTGTTCTACACCTTCCTGAACCCAGTTGGATCACTCTAGCCATACTCTCAGGGTCCACCAAGCCAATCCATGTGGAACCCTTCTCTTCACCTGTGGACACCATCTGTGCAGAACCTAAACTTAACTTGCTCACAGGTGTGTTCCAACAGACAGACAGCAAGCCACAGTGGCCTCTGATAGTGGTCAGGGATGAGACCCAGGCCTTATGCCTCTCAGAGCTCTCAAACCCCTGTGGCAGCAGAGGGTGGGGGGGCAGTAGCCCCAGGTGTTTGGTACCCTTTGTCCGCTCCCTCTCCTGTCAGGTCAGGTCTGACATCCTGGCGCTGACCCACCAGTCCCGGGCCTGTATCCGGCGGCTGGACAGGAGGCTGGGGTTGGCTTTGCCATACCAGGTCCTCCGCTGCCTTGGGGCTCGGTACCCTCCCACCTGGAGTGGGACCTTCTTCTAGAATAGTCAGGGCACCTGTGGCAGGTGTCCTGCACCATTCGCCCACCAGTTCAGGGGTTCTTTCCTGCAGCTGGGACTCCAGGTCAGGGGGGACACCCCGGACCTGGCCCTCCATCCTAGGGTCTAAACCCTCCAGGTGAACCGAGATCAGAGGCGAGGACTCCCTCCCTCTGCACCCCCTCCAGAGTTCTGCACCCTCCCACTTAGAGTGGTACTACCCGAAGACGAACTGGTAGGGACACTGTTTACAGATGTCCTTCCCTCCAGGTCAGGCAACACCTGAACCTAGCTTCCCAACCCAGAGGCCAATCCCTGCGGTTGAACACTTGCCAGGCACACCAGGACTTCACTCACAGATGTGCCCACACTGGTAGACAGAACCCACCTGGCCAACACAATAGTGTGGCCCAGTCCACCTCCAGGGTGTGACTCCTGCCCCACTTCCAGGGGAAACCCTGTCCATCAGGACAACCAGCCACAGGGGGCACTGACAGCTGTCAGTGATGAGAGCCAGGCCTCCTGCCTGTCAGGTCTCTATAACCTCTCTCAGAAAGTGGGGGGCAGTAGCCCCAGGTGCCTGCCACCTTTCCTCTACTCTCCCTTCTGCCAAGACAGGTAGGGCATCCTGACACTGGCTCTCCAGCCCAGAGTCTGCACCCTCAGGCTGACCAGGGGTCATGGGCGAGGCTCTTCTCTCCCTACCCCGCCTTCTGGGTTCCCGCACTCTCCTCACAGGAGAGGTGCCCTCAGAGCACAACTCTCCTCCCAGTTCAGGACCTCTCTCCAGCAACTGGTCTCCCAACCTAGGGTCTAAACCCTCAGGTTGCACCGGGGTCAGAGGTGAGGATTCCCTCCCTCTGCACCCCCTTCCAGAGGGCTGCACCCCCCAATTGGGGTGGTACCCCTGGAAGCAAAACCGATCAGGACACTGGTTACAGATGTCCTTTCCTTCAGGTCAGGCAGATCCTGAACCTGGCCTCCCAACCCAGGGACTAAATGCTGCGGTTGAACACTTGCCTGGCACGCCAGGACTTCTGGGGACTCACACAGTATCCCCCCGGGGGTGACACATGACTCATGTGTCTTGTGACAGTCCGCCTGGCGCAGATCTCCCAATCCCTGTCCACCTGACAGTGCACAAAGATCCCCCAGGACAGAAGTAGTGTCACCATGGTCACTCCTGGGAGACTCAGCCCTTCTGGCTGGTCCCTGACCCACTGGTTCAACCACTGGGGAACACATCCCCCTCTCACCCCTCACACTGGACTTCTGCACCCTCGCAAATAGAGCGGTACCGCCAGACACCAGAACCACTGGAGCTCTGTTTACAGATACTCCAGGTTCTCCTGACACTAAGAGATCCCCCTCAAATGGCCTTCTAGTACAGCCTAGGCCCCCAACTTGGTGTTCCTTTAAGAAACCCTCCAGGCCCTGAGACTGGGTTTCGGGAACACTGGGACCCATAGTCCCACACTCACTCCTTCTCCACTGAGACAGGACATGAGCCCCTACCCCCTCCCACTATACTGGGACCTAGCTGGGCTACTCTGAACCTCTTCCACCTCACAGGTCTGGAAGATATCTGCGCCACTCCTTTTGGGATCACTCCCCAATGCCTCATCAGACTCTCTGAAATCCACCAAGAGGTCTGCCTCCAAAGCGAGCTCTCTGGAATCAGAGAACTCACACTCCACAGGGTGTTGGCATAGCTCTGGAAAACAGGGACCTAAATTATGCTCTCCAACAAATGAATCACACAGCCCTCCACAGTTGTTATCCAAGCTACCCTTTGCCTCACCCTCCAGTGCCTCACACAAGTACCCCACACCACTCTGCTGAGATTAGCAAGACAGTGTCCTACTGTCTCTGTCATACAACCCACACTCTTCTGGGCGATCTCCACACTCACACACCAAAGATTCCACCATGGGGGAACCCCTCTCCCTGCACCTCTCATCTAGTCAGTATAGTGTCCCTCCCACCACTAGGAGTATGGTCCCCTGTGTCAGTCCCCAATCTACTTCAGGGACACCACACACCACTGGAACTACATCAAAAACCTGAACCCCCTGGTGTATGTCAAACCCCTCCCTCAAGTCAGGCGCCACATCTCTGGGTGTTTGTACCTTTCTCTTAGCACTAGATACCATAATCTTGCGGTCACCATCTGAGCTGGATTCCACCTCCAACTCAGCAAAGCTCACTTCTTGAGCTACCCATTTTTCTTCTTCAGCTGAGACACTCATGGCCTCACGCCTCTCAAGCTTCAAATCAAGCTCCCTCATTCTCAATTCATGTGCCAAGGTCAATTTCAATTCTTCCAAGGCATGAGCATTCTTGATCTCTTCTGCCATGTTCTGGGCCTCTATTTCCATTAGCTTCAACTCAAGCCTCAGGACTTCTAACTCATGATCTCTAGCCCTTTGGTTTTCCTCCATCTCCTCTGGGGAAAAACTTTTAGCAGAATGGTTGCTGCCAGCCCTGGAGGCTGCTCTGGACACAGGCAGATGCTGTGACCTGAAACCATCCCCTTCTGCATCCTCATCTACTTCTGCACCATTGGTCTCCCAGCCTCTTTGGCCTCCCACCAGGCCCTTAAGGCCTTCTGTAGCTCCTCCTTCCTGGAGCGGCTCTACATGGAACATCCAAAGCTCCTGCAGAACTTCTTGAGTTGACCTACTTTGTAATCACTTAACATTTCAATATCAAACTCCAGTTCCGCAACCTCACTTGCTGGTTTACCATTCTGAGACATTATGCATGGATATTTTCAGGGTTACGATCAAAAATAGAACCAGAACAAAACACAGTATATGGTTGCTTAGTGGTCTGTACTAGACTAGTGATGTACACCAATTACTGTGGGTCAAGTACAAATACAAGTTCAAATCCTCACCGCTGACCACCAATGTTAGATCTGTGGGTCTCTAGTTGGCAGAGGTGGGTACCAATGTCCAAATAGGGATCCTTGCTTCTAGTCACGGTAAGGGAGATACACTCTTTAGATAATCCCTGCTCACCCCCTTGGTAGCTTGGCACGAGCAGACAGGCTTATCAAAGGCAATGCCTAAAGTATTTGTACCAACACTCACAGTAACACAGTGAAAACACCATAAATGGGCTCCACACCAGTGTAGAAAAAGAAAGCAACTTTATCTAAACTACACAAGACCAAAACGACAAAAATCCAACATACACAGTTCAAGAATATGATTTAAAAAGAGTTCTAGAGTTTGCGTTAAAATAATCCACAGTTGTGTTACATTTAGCCCAAAAGTACCTTTAGATGCGACAAAAGTTCCAAATGGAAGCAGCAGCGTTGAAAAACAAGCGATGCGTCACTCCTGAGACCCTGCGGAGGCGATGCGACAGCCCCGCTGGACGCAGCGGGGATGTTGCGACGAATCAGGTCTGTATGGGGAGGGAGGCGATACCTTGTATGGATTCAGGTGCGCAGGTTAGGTAGGAAGAGTCTCGCAAAGGCACGATGCGACGATCTTTGGGACGGCGACAATCTCAGGTGCGGCGGCGATGTTATGTTATGTTATGTTATTAATTTTTATATCGCGCACAGCTGCCCCAGCGAAGGGGCGTCCTGGCGCTTGAACAGGTACTGAAACATAACACAAAACAAGTAAAAGGACCCTAGGCGGGAACAGAAAACAAGAAAGTTTTGATCATACGTCTGAAAACAGTGAGATTATTCAACGCACGGATGTGCACCGGGAGAGTATTCCACAAACCAGCGGCAAGTACTCGATAAGAGCGCCCACCCATCCTACTGAGTTTAAAACGGGGGCAGAGCGCAAGATGGAGAGCCTCCGATCTCAAGGACCTCAACGGGATGTAGGGAAAGAGCAAGTTCGCAAGTGCCGGCGGCGAAGAAAACTTCAGGATTTTAAAGGCCAAGCATAGCGACTTGAACTTAATTCTTTGCCTAACCGGCAGCCAATGTAGAGCAGAGATCGTACTGGACACTGAACAGTGTTTGGGAAGGCCAACAATGGCCCGAGCCGCGGCATTCTGTACCCTTTGGAGTCTAGATGCTTCAGCCTGATTGATCCCCAACAGCAGCACACTGCCGTAGTCCAGCCGAGATAGAACCGTGGCTTGAACCACGAGCTGCCGGGTGGAAGAATCGAAAAACTTGAGGACAGGTCTAAGGCCTCGCAAAATACCATAGCAGGTAGCTGCGACCTTCTTCGTGTGACTCGAGAAAGAAAGGGCCGAGTCCATTCAAATTCCTAGATTCTTTACCTCGGAGACAGGAACAGGAGTGACACCCAATTCAGGCGGCCACCACTGATCTCCCCAGAGCTCTGCATGTTTCCCCAACACCATAACTTCAGTTTTTTTGGCGTTCAGTTGTAAGCAATTGGATCTCAGCCAATTTGCTACGGCCAAAACTCCTGCTCGGAATCTAGGGGCATCCACCTCAGGGTCACCACTCAGAGTCACCGCCAGCTGCGTATCGTCAGCATATGAGGTCATTGTCAAACCCCATTGTTTGACGATCGCAGCTAGCGGTTTCACATACAGGTTGAACAATGTTGGACTCAACGAGGAGCCCTGAGGGACCCCCAGATCCAGAGAATGAAAGGTGGACTGGCCAGGTGGTATAGCCACTTTGAAGGACCGACCGGAGAGGAAAGAGCAGAAACACTGAAGAGCAGTCCCCGCAATACCAGCCTCCTCTAGGCGTTGAGTCAGAATACGGTGGGACACAGTGTCGAACGCGGCGCTCAGATCTAATAGGAGGAGCGCCGCCGTTCGCCCAGCATCGAGCACCCCGCGTAGGTGCTCGGTCATATAGAGCAATGCGGTCTCGGTATTGTGCAGCATCAACCTTCTCAACTCGAGGCCCCTTGATGCGATGGGTCTACGACGATGTTCGCAGCGACATGATGCAGTCCGCAAGCAAGCGGTGCGGCGATCTCACCAAGGGACGACAGGCTCTGCGACGATATTCACAGCGACAGTAATCTTTCCGCACCGGAGCAATGCGTTCCGCAAGTGAACGAAGCGTCAGTTTTTGCAGCTGCAACAGGCGCTGTGACGATCTTGATCTTCATGTCGGCAGGAATTTGCTCGCACTATCAGGGATGTGCTCCGCAAGCAAGTGATTCGTGAAAAGTTGAAGATTATCTTAGTTTCTCCTTGTCCAGCTACCCAAACAGCAGGCACAACTTCCAGAGGCCCCACAATTGGATTAAGCCCTCTAGGAAGGGCAGCACTCTCTCAGAAGAGTTCAAGGGGAAGCTGGGGGTGAAGTCCTTTTGTTCCTGGGATTTCTTAATAGGGAGCCAGCTCTTCTCAGGCCCTTGGAGATCTCTTCAAGCAAGGGGACACAGCAACAGCAAAGTCCTTCCCCTCTCCTTGGCAGCAAAGCAACTACAGGTCAGCTCAAAGGTACAGCAGGACAGTCTTCAGTCTCTCTTCAGTCTTCCACCTTTCTCCTTGGCAGAGGTTCCTTCTTGATTCCAGGATGATCTAAAGTTCAGTGGTCTGGGGTTCTGTACTTATACCCCAAAAAGTGTGTGTTCCCTTTGAGCAGGAGGTCTCTGAGCCCGGTCCAAACCAGTTCTGGAGCACTGTGTTTACATAACTCCTTCTTTCCTTTCACAGTGCAGAGCAGAAACATCAGACGCCCCACAGGAGGTGGAGCCAGCATTGTGGAGGGAAAGCACAGCCCTGGAGCACTTTGTTGACATGATTCATTTTCTCCTTTCACAGTGCAGGGCAGCGACATCAGCCGCACCACAGGGGGTGGAGCCAGCACTGTGGGGGGCAGGCATAGTCCTATTCAGGTCCCTAGTGCAACTCCTCCCACCCATCTAGATGCAGATCTCTCTGTTCACCACTAGGTGGACTCATTCTGTCTCCTGAATTGCCCCAGCCCTGTCACTCAAAAACCAGACAGTCAATTTGCAAACAGCCAAAGGCACACAGAAAGGTCAGACAACAAAGTGTTCAGGGATATCAGACTTCAATTTTCAATCTTGCTCTTATGAGAAGACATGCAGGTAAACATTATGCAAAGCATTCCCCTTTATAGCCTATGGGCAAGATAGCCTTTCAATAGTGAAAAACAAAAATGGCTGTAATTCACTACCAGAGCATGTCGCCCACACTAGTACATGCTCTACTTTTCACATACACTGCACCCTGCCCAGGGGGTTCCTTGGGCCTTCCATAGGGGTGTCCAATGTGTACAGAAAGGGAAGGGTTAGGCCTGGCCAGTGTGGACACTGGTCAGGTCAGCATGGCAGTTAGCAACTGCACACAGGCACTGCGGTGGCAAGGCGTGCGTGGAAATTCTCGCCACTACGAAGGCCGAGATTGCCGCTGCCAGAGCCATCGCATCCTTTGTTTGCGGGACGCACCAGACCGGTGCGGGAAGATTACCATCACTGCGAGTGTCGTCGCAGAGCCTGTCGTCGCTGGGTGAGATGCGGATCGCATCACGTCACTGCGAGTGTCATCGCAGAAGCCATTGCATCGAGGAGCTGCCAGAGAGAGATCACCGGCTGGTCCGCGCATCGTCGCCCCGGAGATCGTCGCATCTCCAAAGATCATCGCATCGTGCCTTTGCGAGAGAAAACTTCCTACGGAAACTACGCACCGGAATCCATACACGTCCGCCTTCCTCCCCCTACAGACCGGATTCGTCGCAACACGCCCGCTGCTGCAGCGGGGTTGTCGCATCGCCTCCCCAGGGTCTCAAGAGCAACGCATGGCTTGTTTTCCACCACACCAGCTTCTGCTTTGGAACTTTGTCGCATTTAAAAGGTACTGTTGGCTAAACGTGACGCAACTGTGAATTTTTCTCACAACTGTGGATTATTTTATTGCAACCTTAAGAACTCTTTTGCAACCATATTCTTGAACTGTGTAAGTTGGATTTTTGTCGTTTTGGTCTTGTGTAGTTTAGAATTAATACCTTTATTTTTCTAAACTGTTGTGGAGTCAGTTTGCGGTGTTTTCACTGTGTTACTGAGAGTGTTGGTACACATACTTTACACATTGCTTTTGGATACGCCTGACTGCTTGTGCCAAGCTACCAAGGGGGTGAACAGAGGTTATCTAAAGAGTGTTTCCTTCTTACCCTGTCTAGAAGCAAGGGTCCCTGTTTGGACAGTGGTACCTACCTCTGCCAACTAGAGACCCCCAGTTCTAATAGATACTCATGTGGATGGCACAGTCAGTGCTGCCGGCCCACTAGTAGCATTTGAATCACCAGCCCTGGCACACTCAGGGCACTTTACTAGGGACCTACTGGTTAAAACAAATATGCCAATCATGGATAACCAATCCTAATAACAATTTATACAGAGAGCATATGCACTTTAGCACTGAACAGCGGTGGTAAAGTGCCCAGAGTCCTATTGCCAACAACCACGGGTCAGGAAAAATAAGGGAGGAAGAAGCAAAATGTTTGGGGATAACCCTGCAAAAAGGGCCATTTCCAACATCATCTATTTAAGATCCCTGTGATCGCCACATATCTGACACATCTATCCTGCAATACCTGTGTCACCTTCAGGTTAACCCTTTTGTGGATTAGTATCGTTGTTCTTATAGATTCCCTTGTAAATCCTGCGTGAAACACTTGGAAAAAGACAATGTGGGACAATAAGGGGCACTTATTCCCCACAAGATGAGTTTTGTGTAGAAGCAGAATGTCTGTTCTCATGCACTTAGCTACTCATAGTACAGTGCCTCTCTTGACCCTCTGTAAGAAGCCATTAGCATTTGATGCGACTATGCATGGGCATAGACATATCTGAAAATAAATGGAGTTAACTGGAACAACTTAAACATTCCCTCCTTCACCCACCCAATATCGCGAAACTAGGAGCATCCGTCATAGAATCAACTATGAAAAGCTGCCAACCGGGTAGATATGCTCCAACTTTGTTTCCTACTTGTCATGTAGTGATCCAACGTCCGCAGAAATCAGTTCCAAACCTCCAACCAGAATGAAAGGAGGGGGAGGTGGATAAGAGTACTCAGCCTTACTTTTTCAGTGACAGAAGTCTGTCTGATATCCAGTGGGTGTGATAAATTTGATTAGCCATCGTTCTATACCTTGAGATGCTGCATCGTCCATTGGTGTGGCGGTTGGGGTATTCGAGAAGGAATGTGTGTTTTTGGGCTGCTAATGGGGACTAGCACTGATCGATGTTTTTGTATGTTCCTTTCTTCCCTCTGCTGAATCTACATCTAATCCCTGCCACCGCCGCCCACTCCCTTTGTGTCGGTTCTTGTTTGATGGAAGTCTGAGCGTTTTCCACTCATGTCTTCGCTGGTATCGGTGTGTCCAAGAAGTAAGTCCTTTGTTTTGAATTACTCTAATTTGTGTCGGAAACAAAAACATGTTGAGTATTGGCATGGCTCTCAGTTTTTGCTTGGGCTCCATGAAGGTACTCCACTTTTGTTGAACTTTGAATGTATAGTCTAAGAACAGCATGACCCTTGCAGAGCTGCATATTAGCATCCCTTGTTTGAAAGAGACCCTGCGAACTAGCAGCATTTCACAGGCTGGTGTTAGCTGAAGGGGTGGCTGCAGCTGTGCAACTATTTAGGACACAAGCCATAGATCAAGTGTAATTGCAAAACTATTATCTCTAAGAAAATACGAAAGCCACAGTCTTATATCTCCTAGAAATCCTAGGATTTTAGATGACATGCTTTCATAAAGGTCTGGTAGTTTCTTCATTAATGTGAAGTCGGAAATGAGCTAACCTTTCAGATATCCATGATTGATGGTGGAGACATTAGGACCTCGGACCCTGAGATAAATGAAAGGTTTTAATTTGTAAATCATTTAATGGTCCTGCCTCTGCTGTGAAATTTGACCCCGTTATTTAACACATGTGAACATTTCAATTCAAGCCTTTGAAGTATATTCTGCCTAACCTTGTGCCATACAAGTTGTTGTTTCTGGTGGATCAGCTGTTGCCCAGCTAAGTAATACATTGTCTGTGTTGGATGAAAGAAGATTGCTCTTGGATTGGTTAAATTATTCAGCCCCCCCTTTTGTAGGCTATTTTTTATAGTCAGTTTAAAGCTTATAATCATGTGGAACAATTCAATTAGAATTATGCATAGTTAGGTATGAAGCAGGAATAGAAGACCACATTACATGTTACAAATAAAAGACTAACAAATGTGACAACAATCCAGATTGCGTAGTTTTACATATTGGCAATACATAGATTTAAAAAAAAGAAAACAATAAACATTAATCTTAGTAGATCGGTGAATTTAGACCAGATATTGGAAACTACATCGCAAGAAAGTTGTAGATTAAATCCTATGTTATACATCAAGGCCTCAATAAAGCTTATTTTGCCCAGAACAGAGATTAGCATTCAGAACAATGCACAGAGCAATCTCAAGTTTTCCTAAACCAAAGGGACCTAGTCTCACCTCTTTAAAACATTGTACCTCATAATGCCAAGAACAAGGGAATTCCCATTGAGGACATCAATTGCATGCTTCTTACTTTGGATTGAGGATATGTATGAATGTATGGTTGGCAGTCCTTGTTTTTTAAATAATATGTGTATAATGAGAAAGGTTGATTGTTTGCTTGATGGGATTCTCCATCACAAACCTGATGGATATCTCATCCGTACATTATAGCCTGTAGCTTTTGCAATACAGCAGATAGGCTATCGCCATGTTTGTGATGGAGTATCCTGTCTGCCAAACACTGAATAAGGCCCTAACCTAGGATTCCTTGAACCAGATTAGAACAAAACATAGCTTTTCATGGAACAGATCCTAACACCTGGCATGAACGATATCCTTGTCATCTAAAATCTTAGGATGTTATTGAGATGTTAAAAGATAGCAAATGTCAAGCCCACGCCTGCTTCAAAGACATTTACAAAAATAATTTTCTTGCATAAAGCTGACCTTCTTTAGGAAAACTGACTTATCCAACTCAGTCCCCTCCAATGCTTTAAAATTATGCAAACCAGATTACAAATCTGTGCATTAGTGCAAAGCTGTCCTGCAAATCCAACAATACATTTGAAGCTTTCTAAGCAATTACATGAGATTTGAAGCCTTCAACAGATGTTTTGTTAGAAATTCTGATGCTTACGGCACAACCATGGAAATGCATTTGTAACATTTGGATATGTATGCAAATATAAGGACTTTGAAGTGGAGGAGAGGTCAGGTAAAAGTTTTTGGTGCCTAAGTCTCATCCTGATACAACCAGATGCAGCGGCGGCTCCTTCATTATGGTAGAGGAACGTCGCCTCACCTTCTCCCAGCACAGCAGGCACACACATTCTTAAAATGATAATAAATACCAATTTATTATGTGTGTCAGGCTCGCGCTGCTTCAGTGCGAGGGTAAGGGGCGGGGCTGATTAGTACAATTACACTTACGTCAGCCCCCTGTCTACAGCTGACCAATCTGCCATGCGCTCTTTAAAGCCTGCAATCCAAGGGCTGAAAAAACAGTTGAGGGATTGCAGCCACAGCCCCCCAGCTTCAAAATGAGCATTGGGTTAGCCTGTTCTAACCAAACCTGGAGCTGTGCTGCAGATCCAGGATTGGTTGGATTCGCATGGCACAAGGGAGTAAGTCTCACCCTTTCTGCCCGAGTCCGAGGACAGCGCCGGAACGAGAGACGGCGACTGGACCATGTTTCAGCAACATACATATGGTACGTTTTTTGGGCATCGTTTCTCACCATATTTTTATGTTGCTGGCCGCTACTGACCAGACATTCATTACAAGTGCTGCAAGACATCTGGTGCAGCAATAATTCATCTGAAAATCCCAATACGGTGAAACATGGTAGTTCTGCACATTTTTAGATAGTCTCTTAGTAATAGGGAATTGCCAAGGACATCAATGTTTTTATAGTGTTTTAAACATATCGTTTTCAAACAATGAAGATGAAGCTGTGCCCGAATGGCCAGAGCTGCTACTTTGGACCTGGGGAACCAAGTTTGAGTCTTAGCGTCGGCTCAATATCCTCTGATTTTGGGAAAATCACTTAATCTCCCCGTGCCTTCCTAAAAAGAAAGATTGTGTCCTTGTGTAATTAACTGGTGCTCATGTAATGCGTTCCAGTACCTTTAGGGCTAGTTTGAGCTATATGAATCTGCTAAAAGAATATATCAAATCAAGTCAAATAAGAGTTTATTGTTATCAGTTAATAAAAACCATCACAATATACATATAAAACAATCCTTTTTTTAAATAATCGCTTATCTTAGCAACATGAATTAATAATGCTACAGTTCAGGAGAATGTTGTCTTGTTAAAAAAAACCAATATCATTATAAAATGTATTCAAACATTTTCACTGTCATTATAAATCGACGTATGCCACAATAAAAGATTCAACAACTATAACTGTCAACATCTCAGAGCTGTTTTAACCATATATAAATATTGTGTACCCATTTTACGAAGCAAATTCCTCATGCTATGCTATGCAGCTTACAATTCTGCGTAACTGCTTTATCATGAATTTGTACAAATTTCAGAAGTTTGCAGTTTAGCTGAGGATCTGTAGAGGCCAGACTTCTCATGATGGCTGTTCTGCACGTACGTATCCCCCTCTCATTAAATAAATGCTTTAAGAATGTGCGGCGTTCAATATTCAGTTTAGGACATATGGTGACCAGATGCACGAAATCCTCCTTCGGAGCATCACATAGCCTGCACTTTTTAGGTCCTTTGTATCTCCACGCAGGTTTGTCTGAGAGGGATGGCAGTTCACCTAAATGCATGGCCAATAGTTTTTTCCTAAGATACACCGGATATGTTAGGTGTAAATAAGCCTCCGGTCGCAATGTGACATAGGTTTGTATTGTCATCCAGGCATGTGATCTCTGCGAGAATTTGCTTTTGTCCTCAACTAGCAAATGTATTTTTGCAGCTTTATTCATGGTTTGGCAAAACATGGTATGTAATAGATTCAAGTTCCATAAGTCACACTTATTGGTTAGTTGTAAAGATGATGACAAGTATTTGTTGTAACTTGAGTTCACATCGTTGTTCACGGATTCCCATAGAGCACTAATTAATGGACTAGATGGATTGTTGCGTAATTTATGCATTGATTTGATGAAGTGATATCTTCTTGCTATGGTTTGTTGTGTCAGTCCAAATTTGTGCTGGAGAGGCATTACAAGGCTGACCAAAGACCCGTCTGTATGTTTTGAAATGTAGTCTATCCAACATTTTGGATTCCTTACCGTGCATCACCGTGCTTGCATAAGTAAGAGATGGAACCAGTTTGGCTTTAATTACAGAGAGCAGTGGTTGATAAGAGGGGCCGTCTAATGTTTTAGCAAGTAAACAGAATGAATGTGCTAAAGCATTATTTTTTCTAACCATATATTCTTGATGTGCACGAAAGTTTAAATTTGTATCAAAATTTAAACCTAAATATTTATAAACACTGACTTCTTCTATGGTTACATTGTCCAGCCTGATCTTTAGTGCAGCATGTGGATTATTTCCAATACGAATGGTTTTTGTCTTGTTAATGTTAATTTCCAATTTATTGAGTTTCGTGTATGCCGCAGTTTTATTTATCAAACTTTGGAGTCCAATTTCTGTATGACTCAGCAGGACAATATCGTCAGCATATAAAAGATGGGATAACATAAGTGTACCTATCCTTGGTGCATGTGAATTGACTTGATCTAGTTGGGTTGATAAATCCACTGTAAAGAGGTTTAACAGGTGTGGCACTAGCACACATCCTTGCTTAAGACCCCTTGAGGTTGGTATTTTTCTTGATATTTTGGTCCCATCCCCTATCTTAATGTGGATCCATGTTTCTGTGTATAACGATTCAATTGTTCTTAGCATTGTTTCTTGAATTCCCCACTGTCGCAATTTAATCCATAGAAGTGGTCAATCAACCCGGTCAAAACCTGCTTTCAGATCTATAAAGCAGAGTTGCAGTTTCTTCTTTTGGCGTTTGCTCTTTTCCGCAATGGATGCTACTGTTGTAATATTAATTAGCAAGACATACCCTCTCCGAAATCCCGTTTCTTGTAGTGGGATCAAGGACTTAAAATTAGACCACTTTATTAGATCATCAAATATTAATGATGCGTAATATTTGGCTTCTGAGTCAATAAAAGCTATTTATCTATAGTTGGATAGATTTGTTTTATCAACTCCCCTAAAGATAGGGTTTATTATGGATCCCCTCCAGCTATCTGGAGTCATCCCTGTATTTTCCACCTCTTTGAACAAGAGCATTATCAGGTTGGCCCAGTATTTTGGGTCCAGTTTGAATATTGCCTGAGGGATGCCATTTGGACATGGGGCGCTATCACTTCTTCATGCTTTGATCACATTTTCAGTTTTTGGGAGCGTGCATGATGTCATGTCTAAAGCATGTACCAGCTCAAATTGCGTTCTAATCTTAACTATTTGCTCAGTTTCAATAACCTTGGTAGTTTTTATTGCTTGTAGGTGGTCTTCATCAGTAAAGAGTTTTGTGAGATGGAATACCCACTCTTGTTCCATAACATTTGAAGATAGTGATACCGAGATTACCATGTGTAAGCCATTTATTGTTTTCCAAAACGCTTTGGTATTCGATTGTTTACAATTGTAAAGCAACTTTGCCCAAAACTCGTCTGTCAATTTTCTTTTTTCCTGCCAGACATGTTCCTTAAATTTCTTCTTCAGTTGAGTTAACGTATCCATTGCAACTGGATGGAAGCCCTGCTTTTTTACCTTCCTTATTTCTCTTCTCAGTTCTTTCTTCAACACTTTTAATCTCTGTAGAGATAGATGTATGTAACTTTTGCCCCGTCCTCGTTTCAAATTTGGCTTATGATTTGTCATTTCGGTGACTAATTGATCCAGACAATAGACTGTTCTCCATAACTGTTTTAGCTTTGCCAGGGAGTCCTGGAAGTTGATGGGTTGTCCAATTTAATCGTTTGTAGATGGTGCACTTCCTTCGTCAATTGTTGGAGCAGACTGATATCTGTCTGGATAAATATTTATAGCTATGTGTTGGATTGAGTGATCACTATCCGTTGTGCACTTTATTTTAAACAAACTTAGGTGCTGTATTAGTGGCAAGGAGAGAATGGTTTAGTCAATTAGGGACCCAGTCAGCGGTCCATAGTAAGTAAAATTAGGAGGATTATCATCCGGTGATCTCCCATTGATTACTCGCAAACCTAAATATTCCAGAGAGGTAACCAAGTCCTTACCGACTTTAGTAGGTTTCCTCCAGGGATGGGGTGTTTGTTGGTTTATTGACAAAATTTCATGTTCTACTGCCAGCTGATCATCATATTCCGGCTTGTGAATGAGATGAGTATTGAAATCACCTCTAATCACAATACCCCAATCCGGGAGTTACATCTTACTTCAGATATCTCATGTAGTAACTTCTTAATTGTTATTGCTTTTTCTTGAGCATTTGGATGAACATAAACATTGAAAAGGATTAACGAAGTTATACAATGATTTCTGCCAAAGTCGAGTCCAATTATCTGAATATTTGTTGATGTGGTCATCATCTGTTCTGATTCAACTTTGAGGTTATTCGATATGTAAACCGATTATCCACCTTTTGATCTTCCAAAGTGGTTCATTTTTACAGCATCCACCTGGTGTAGTGTAAAACTCGGCAATTGGAAAGAGTCTATCAGTCAGGCTTCTTGCAGCGCAATGATGTCATATGAAACCCATTTTTTCTGATGTCCATGATGTTACATTTATTTCTGACTGATGCGGGTGTGCGTTTGGCAAAAACAACACCGATAGTAAATCAGTTGTTTCAATAAAACGTAATGTTTGTATTTCAGCTAGCAGCCTCAAGATATTACACCTATTTAAAATGCCTTGCTTACCTCTTGAACTATATTGCGGAATTAGTGTGATTTGCCATTGGTCACTGATGTCGTTTTCCTGGAATGGTGCTTCACTTATACAATCCTGCATTGGCATTTTACTTTTCATTTGGTTTGCACAATGTGCATCATTAGTTCTTGTTATGTTTTTTCCATTACTGGCATGCTGAGCGGTGCTTCTTGTATAGAGGGGTTTATGCTCCGTATTATTTTCTAATAGGCGACATGTGATCGTGATTGTTTTGTTCACCCCTGGAAGTTATTACCCGTTCATGTGTTTTAATACTATTCTGATTGTTAATTGTAGAAGCCACTACTATCCGCGCATTCTGTTCAGAAAGGTTGCAAGACAGTGCCTCAGGTCGTCTGGTAAAATCTTGCCTTGTAATATCCTCTAATGATGTATCATACTCTGCATCCTGACTATCCGAAAAAAATGCCTCTGTTTGCACAGTGACCGGAAGGTGTTCCACTTTATTGGTTTTGGTATTAGCGGCGGGTATTTTTGGAGATGTAGCTTTATTGGTTGGTATCTGGTCCTCTTTATCCTTCTGTCTTGCCTTCCATTTTTTTCCACTATTTTCGGGAACTTCATTAGCAGCCTTAAATGAAGGCCGCAATATTCTGTCCGCTGTTTTTTCCTTGGCTGCAGATTATTCTTCTATAACCTTTTTTTTCTGGAAGGTGTTTCTTTTTTTTTTGTGTGGTTAAAAAGTGGATAGACTTCCTTACCATCGAGATCTTTATGCATTGAAACATTTGTATTGGCTCTTTCTTTTCTATCACGTTTTTTTTTGCCTTTTCGTTAGTACTTGAATAAATGAAGTGTTAGTATTTATAGTGGATGCTTGTGGGCCGATCAATGGTGAATGTGTTGTTAATATGTTATTTTGAAGTTCATTTGCACCCGCACCGTCTGGCACATTTAATTGATCTCCTTGTTCTTGATATGTTTCCCTTTTCATTAAGTTGTCTACTGCCTGATGTTGGTCCTGTATGCATCCGTCTGGAATTTGCATTAAGGATGGTTTGTCCTCTTCCTTCAATATTTCTGTTAGTATAGATGGCAAAGTGCTATGTTTGTCTATTATTTGGTCGCATTTGCAATTGCATTTTATATCCATGCTTTTAGGTGTTTGAACCTTCACCAGCTGGTTGGTGACGACGTCTATTTTCGTATTAATGCTGGAAACATGTGTTGCTATAATATTCATGAGTTCAATCTGTAAATCTAATTTGTCCGATTGCATGTTTAGTACAGAAATCGATGTTTGTAGAATGCTTAGTAATGACGAGTGTAGAGAGGATAAGTTATCCGTATCAATTTGATTAATGGGTTTTTTAGATTTATAATTTTCCTTTCCTCCTATTTTGAATGTATCCATGTCCAATGATGATATACTTGGACCTTTCCCTATTTGCATATCGAATTGACCAAAGTGATCCATCCTTGAATTAGATGCTGGACCATATGTTGTATTATTCTTTAAGTCTGTTGCGATTTGTAAAGAAGAGTTGCTTGGTATTTTTTATAATCGAAAGGAGGTCCTGGTTTAGTGCAGTACCAAATGGTTTTGTTGTGGAGACTTGATTCGATTTAAATGATTGATTTATTTCTGCCTGTGGGATTATTGTAATAATTGCAGTGTTTGTCTGGTTTATGGTTTTGTCTCTAGTGCTTTAATGAGGTCAACATTGTCCGTTATCAGTGTAGAGCGCAACCATGAAACATGCAATTCATCCTCCTTCGAACCATTGTTGACATGAGGAGTTAAAGGGAGGTCGGAGTCTTGTCTATGCTCAACCATATTTCCTTTCTTTGGGGTTGAGTGAGGGTAATCCACTGTTTTGATTTTTTATACCTTCTCTACTTCACCATGTTGTTGCATTTTTTCCCCATGGGTTCCTTCGTCAGATCTGTAATTGTTTGTTTTAGAAGTTCCCGGTCAGTCTTATTAGTGTCCGTAGAGTGTATAATTGCCTGCAATGTGATTCTTTTATTGCTTTTCATTTTGGGAGTTTTTGCTAGACTTTCCCCATCTATTCGCTCCGCTGTGATTTGATCCTCTTGTGTGAGCTTCATGCAGCTGTAATTTCTTCTGGTAATTTCTCAATGCAAAACCCTCATGCTACCTCTAATTTACCGCTGAAAAGGTGTTGGGCCCTTGACACCATGTATTACCTTCAGTAGACTTTAAATAAACATGAACAGTCAAAAATGCAAATATTATTTAAGCCAATGAAGAAAGTTGTTGAGTATTTTAAAGGGTTTTATTTTCTAGTTAAAAGTTAAGGTTTTCTCTAACCCTTTATTCATTAGTAAAATATCAATCAGGTTGCAGAATTTGGAAAACAGGAAAAATAGCATTAATACAGAACAAATTACAGTCTGCATATAAGCATCACATGTAGAAAAGAAAATGTGGCGCAAAATATCAGTCAAAACTCTTAAAGAGTTTCTAAGAAAAAATAGTCTTGCAAGGCTAATTAATAATTAAATAGTTTGCAAAAATTTCCCATTAAGAGAAATAAATGCATAAGTCAAATAAATCTTTTCAGACCTAATTAATTAGTCAAATCATAAATTTGGAATTTTAGCATCTAAATCTAAAAAGCCTTTCTATCTGCTACTGCTCTCTGCATCTCTGCCACTCTGATGGGCGCTGCTCCTTGAAAGCACCCCCTCCTTTACCAGACCTTAAAGGAATGTGGCCTGCCGTGCCAAATATGACACACCAGGACTTTCTGAAAAAAAAACATGAGCAAGGGAAACCCTCCCCTCTCCTCGGACGCAATCTCTACCCTCCTCTATCTCCCGCAAATTTTCTCCTGCCTAACCCATATGAATCAAGCAGAGACTAAGCCAAAAGAGCCCAAAAGCCAAATGAGCCTGAAAGCCAAAAGTGAGATAAAAGCCAACCACGCCTCCAAAGAGGTCATTATTTATACTCTAATTCTTGGCAGACTACACAAATATGTTGCATCTTCAGGAAAACGTGTGCATGATTGGTCAGCCAGTCTTCCTTGTCTCCTCTCCTTTTCAATCTATATCTTCAACCTCTTCTTTTTTCTCTGAGGCAGTGGGACGTCACCGTCTTTAATTACGCTGACGACCTGCAACTCATTTTTCCTCTTGATTCTCTTTCCGCTATTTCTAACTTCCAGGCGGTTATGGTCCACATTCTTCAGTGGATGAGCCAGAACCAACTTAAATTGAACCCCGGGAAGACGAAGCTCCTTCTCCCTGGCAAGAGCTCCACCCATTGGGGTCCGCATTTCTGGCCGGCAGAGCTTGGCCCCTCTCCCACCCCTGTGGCCTCGGTGAAGAGTCTCGGGGTCACTATTGACTCCGAGCTATCCC
This sequence comes from Lissotriton helveticus, assembly GCF_964261635.1. Lineage (NCBI taxonomy): Eukaryota > Metazoa > Chordata > Amphibia > Caudata > Salamandridae > Lissotriton > Lissotriton helveticus. Next base: position 1,372,808,152 of record NC_136069.1, on the reverse strand, counting down.
TTAAACCCCAAATAGGGATGGTGGTCTCTTCCTGCATGTGTCAGCTGCGCAGGATCAGAAAGGCGGCCTATCTCTTGACTCCCGAAGCCCTGATTCAAGTCATTATGGCTCTTGTCCTTTCCCGCTTGGACTTCTCGAACTCTCTTTATCGTGGTCTGCCTAAGGTCCTTCTTTCTAGACTACAGATCGTCCAGAACCAAGCGGCAAGACTGGCCTTCGGGACCCCGAAATGGCAATCCGCCAAACCTCTTCTCACCAAATTACACTGGCTTTCTGTCACTTCGAGGGTAGCCTTTAAGATCGGCTGCCTCACTTTTAAATCCCTAACTGGCCCCTGCCCTGCCTTACTGAAATCCCTTATTAGTCCCTACTGTCCTTCACGTAACCTCAGATCTTCTCACCTCCGCCTCCTGGCTGTTCCTTCTTTTAAACTCTGCAGATCCGGTGGCCGGAGATTTGCACTCTTGGCCCCCAAATTCTGGAACTCTCTCCCTCCCTCGCTTAAATTCTCCAACTCGCTCATCCAATTTCGTAAATCTTTGAAACCTTGGCTTTTCCCACAATCCGGTTAATTCTTTTCGTCTCCCTCAGTTTCAGATTAGCGCCAGGAAACCCACGGTGACAGAGCGCTTTATAAGCACACCTTAACATAACATAACATGATGGCATGAGGTCTCACTATCCTGACTCATTGGAAATTCTAAACTATACCGGTTTTAACAAAAGAAGCATAAATGAGTAAATACATTTTATGTGTTTGCAACATTTGCTGGGAAAAATGTTTCTATATTTTCCTCTTCCTTCCTGACACAGCACAGGCTAGAAGGATACTTTAGCTAACTGGTACATTGGCACAATCACATGAATGTACAGTTCACAGTGGCCTTGACTCCTTCGTGGTTTGAGGCGAGGTGGTGTAATCTGCGCATGCTCTCTTCTCTTTAATGCAAGTCATAGCCTTGCTGGATTCACAGGCAGCCATGTTAATTTAGGCCCAAAAACAAAACAAACAAAAGAGAGTATTATTTCATGTAAATCAGCCCATTATGTTTCCCTTCCTCATTCTAATACCCCTTATAAATGTTTACCTAGCCAAACTATTAGTTTAAAGCAGCTTTTATGATTGGTTATGTACAACATGCAAATGTGCAATGTATAACATAGCATTATTATGCATTAGGATAAATTTTAAAAGCACACACAGTTAATACAGCACACACAGCAACATGCTTTAATGGTTTAGGTAGCTTTTCATGCAAAAAAAGTGTTTAGCCCCATGTGTAGGGTTTGGTGCATTGTTAATTCACATACATTATAAAAGAGGTGTTATAATCTGAAATATATTTATTCAAATATACAACAAGCCAAAGTCTCTTAAGACAGGAATAGTGAATCTAGATTGCAAGGGATGAACTGGGAAGAGAGAACACATTATATTAATCTTCAAAGCTAAAAAGGCCACTTTTCTCTACACTGCAAACAGACATGTTAATTCAGCACAAGCATTTCAGACTGAATAGGCCTCAATTTCATATTTTTCATGTGCCATGTTTTTAACTTGCACCAAAATATGCATGTCAATTTAAATGCAGTCTGTCTGAAGCACAAAAATTAAGCAATACCTGACTCCAGATGACATCTGCTCCATCAAGCTTACACTTTGTATAGGATCTATAGATCGTACGGTTACATAAGATGTTGCTAGTTGGACGCCTTTCTCGTTTGAAGCCATTGATTTTTGTGGCGCGAGAGGTGTGAGTAGGTCCTTTATGTTACCTGTTTCAGAGAAAATTGCTGCCACCGGGTCTTTCAGAAAGAAACATTTATTTTTTTGTTCAGTTCCTTCTGCTATTTGGGCATAAGCTTCTAGTGGTGAGATTATTGGGCTAGTATAGTTTGTTATTCCTTGTAATCCTATAGGAGTTGTCCCCCCTGTTATGGTTAATTTCTTTTGCAACTTTCTTTTGCTTTTTTTGCTTATTTACTTGTTGTAGAGGGGGTACTTGCTTAACCCGACCTGATCTCATTTCACCTTTTCCACCATCTCCACTTTTTAAACGTGACAGCAGTAGCAGTTATATCTGTCTGCTGTACTTGCCAGATGGCTTATTGAGAAGAAAACCAAGGGATAAAGTGTCAGCATGTAGGGGGGGGCACAGCAGGGGAGGGAGGTGGCCAAAGCAGAGAGTCAGAGGAACCCACCTGGCTCTCACCCCTCAGCTAGCCAGTCCTTACAGCTGGGCCCCTCACCCTACCACCCCCTCTCACCACTTCTCACTTGGACAGCCGGTGCCCAGGTGATGATGAGAACCTCCGCCACTTCACTTCACAGGTCGTCCAGTTGACAAATACCGGAATACCAGAATGTCAGCTCTCTGTGGATCTTGCAGCCAAGACCAGAAGCCTCCACCACGGGATGCCTCTGGTCAGAGCAACGCCACAGATCAATGGAGTCCGCCGTGGGAGTCAGCGGGGGACACCACCGATCGAAGGGGTCCGTCACACGGACACATGGACACCGCGCAGTGACCTTGCCACTCGGCCCTTGCTCGGCCCCTGCCGTATGCCCCTTCCGTAGCATCACCCGATCTCTTCTCGGCTCGCCACAGTCTTGCAGAGATTCTGCTCAGTCACAGAACTGTGCACAGAGACTCAGGCCCTCAGTGAATTAGGGTGTGCCAAAACTCACCTTAGTACCCAAAATCCCCTACCAGACTAGCATCAGTGTCACATTAGCTCTTTGTCCTATAGCAAAGTCACCAATGACTAGACAACCCAGAACATGCGATTTAGGATACCTCAGGTAAGGTGGTAAACATGAGCACTCTTTCGTGATACTCTCATACCAGTCCAGAACAGGGAGTAAAGGGAAACACGAGCAAGTTTAAAATATTTATTTCAATGCCGTGATCTCAGGTGCAGCATCTGTGTTAATACAAGCAGACATATGATAAGAAATAAGATTGTCAGCATAGTTACTATTCCATAAAATACAAAGGGAGAAAGCATGTTATAATGCTGAATGGAAACAGGTTAAATATATACCTATATTTCACCCTCCCTTGCTAGTAGGTTATTTTATAACTACAGAAGGTCTCTTAGGCTTGCATAGGAGACCCTATACCTCAGAGTTTAGCAGGAGTGAATCACATCGAGTTCTGCACAAGCTTTCAGCATACGAAAGTTCTCCAAGTGTGTTGAATCAAGCCTACACTGTGTATTATTAAAGGCGCCAGTATCTGAGCTGTCTGCAGCTGCATATATGTTATGTTTAGAATGTGAGCTGATCAGTGCGAACAAAAGCAACAGTGTTGATAACCTTGAAGGCATCGGCACTCACTGTTCAGACTATGCTTACGAGGCAAATCTAGCAATGTGGAACAACAAGGTATTCTCATGTGAAGCAAAACTCTTAGCCTAACGTGAAACAATAAAAACGTGTGTGCCGTGTGCAAAAGAAAGAAAAAGTGTAAAATGACGTTTAAACTTCTAATAAGCTCATGCTAACTTAACACTGTAGAAATGCAGGGCTCTGCCCCACTACAACAGGTGCCACAAATGCTGTGAAGGGAAAAGCGGGAGAGAGCTCCTCACTGCGCCTTTAGCACAGCTCAGCACACTGACTGGGGCCCTCTGCGAGCTCTGGAGCACTGGAAAATCGGGATCGGATTCCTGAGCAGATTTCTCGCCGCCTTAGGGAAAGCCTTTTGCGGCTCCTTCCTCTGCAGAAAGGTTGTTGCGGCTCCTACCACTGCAGAAGGGCTCTTGCGGCTTCTGCCACTTTTGGAGAAAAAATCTAAATAAATAAAAAATATTTGGCTCCTGCCGCTGCTGAATCCGGCATGCGGCTCCCTCCAGAGCAGGGGAAGACCCTTGTGGCTCCCGCCGCTGCCGAAGGGTTTCCATGGCTCCTGCCGCCACCGGAGAGGCACTCGCGGTATCCAGCTGCCTCTTGTGGCTTCCGGGGCTGCCAAAGGGTTTTCGAGGCTCCTGCCACCAACGGAGAGGCACTCGCGGTATCCAGCTGCCTCTTGCGGCTTCCAGGGCTGCCAAAGGGTTTTCGCGGCTCCTGCCGCCAACGGAGAGGCACTTGCGGTATCCACCCACCTCTTGCGGCTTCCGGGGCTCCTACCACGGCTGGAGGGCTTCCTCGGTTCTCGCCGCTACAGAGCGGCACTCACAGTGAAGCACCGGCAGCCCCTCACTCGGATGGACATGGAGGTTCGGTTTGCTTCAGCAGCTTCAGCAGCTTCAGCTTCAGCAGCATACGAGCTTCGTCAGTCCTTCAGCAGCTGTAAAAAGAATATATCACATTGCTCCACAGAAATATTCTGCCTTGTTTTATCTGTTCAAATGTGTCTTAGGAAATATATAAGGATATTGCAAGTCACTGAGGAGTTCCTTAACCATATAGAGGAACGAGGCCTGAGTTTCTTTATATTGTCATGGAACTCCCATGTGACCTGCAATATCCTTATTCTGTACTTTGTCCTATATAATATATGCCATCACTGTTCCTACAAACCATTTACAATCTTGGTGCATAGCTCTTTTATATGAAAGAGAAAATAGTAAAAATAGAACCTGTACCGCAAAATTAAACACATCAAAATCTGTTAGATATTTGTTGCATAAAGATATTAGAAACTGTTCAATACAGGTCCGTTTTTTATTTTTAAAGCTGCAGTAGTTCAGAATATGTAGAAACATGTGGTAGCATGTTAACTTATCTATGATTATCTAAGGAATGCAAAAAAAAATCATGTTCTTTCTTCTAGTCTCTGTGCGCTAGATAAATAGAGCAGAAGAAAAAAAAGCTGTTTTTCATTTCCGTTGGTTTAAACAGCTGCTCCGTGTCCTCCAGACTTGCCTTTCACCTCCGCTGTTGGCTCTGGCAGCAGGCATTGTGATGTCAGAACCTGACTGCAACAATGTATTACAGTTGAGTTCTGACACCTTTTCTTTATAATTAGCTACTGGGTGCATCACAAGTCACTGATTATAAAGAAAGTAGAGGCAGGCGTTTGTACAGGGATTGCAGAATGCCATGTATCATAAGGTTGAATAAGAAGGCACAGGGAAGAAGAAGAGTTCAAGAGAGCCCTTTACACCAAAGACACAGTGGCGTAGCTAGGCCTTATGCTGCCCGTGGCGGCCCCTGTGTTTGCCACCCGCGGCAGCTGGATATAAGAGCAGGGGGTGTGCTGGCGATTCCTGTGGCTGTCACCCTGCAATAGCTGCAGGCAAGAGACAGCCACCCCCAAAACTCGTTCTGACCTGGGCACAGCGCCCCCATCCCCCTTGCTACGCCACTGCAAAGATACCATCAAGGGGAGAGCCCAAAGATTGAGCAAGGCAGCCACAGGATTATAACATCTTTCTAAAGCAAGTTGCTTACCAGTGTCCACCTCATCAAATTCAAGTGCTGTGACGAGTAAGAGAACGGAAAAACTCGGTGTAATGTCGATCATAGGTAACTCATGATTGAATTGCTTATGTCGAGTATATTAAATTTCATTTATTTCGCACATAAATCAGTAGCTTAGGTTGCTGAATCGAGGTCTGTGAGGAACAGCACCTTAAAGATAATATAACATTAAATGAGCCAAATGTAACTTAATGAAGACCTTTCCTGGTCCTGGCATTCATCACAAGCTCACTCAGGAGAATGACATAACCCAGGGTTAGGTTCCAGCATCATAGGTGTTACCAGACAATCCCCCTGACAGAAGGCGGTTGTGGTGCATAACCCAAGCACAGGGTGTTAATTATTCACGGATGAGTATGATGTGTTCAGTTAGGATTAATCACCATGTCAGCGTACGAGCAAAGAAAATATTTAACAGGACGTTGTTGGCTCCATGCATTAGGGTAGCTAGGCATTATTCACTAATAGCTGCAAGATATAGAGGGAAGTGCATTGGTTTAATACCATTGAAGGCATTTGAATGGAAGGGGACGCGAAGGTACCTGTAAAGCCATTGTTGTGAGCACTATTGTTCACTATATACAATTATGCACACAGAGAGCCCTGTCTTGAACTCAAGGAGACATTTTCTAAAGTTTTCCAGGATTACTACTGGGAGCCTGTGACTGTCACCGGTGTCAAGGACCACGATTATTAAACACCTTTGGGGGATTCGTAAAAATTCGAAAATCTGTTGGTAAAACTGCGAATAAAGGTATTTCTGAGTTTCAATCCGGGAACTTCATTTCAAATGTAAAACAAACTTCGTTTTTTTCTTGCAAGGGACAAATGCAAGGAAGAGTGACATGGAAGTGTGAACTTTTTAGGTGCCAATAGAGGAAGTTATGTCTCTTGTCATTTGTCTTCCTTTCAATGAAATTATTTTGCCGCTATTACCTGTTATGTGCACTTAAAAGAACGTGCTCTGTTTCAGATTTTACTCAGATTTTCTTTCATAGAGTGTGAATTTCGACAACAATGCAACAATATTGATGAATATAAACATCATGACCTTCTTGAACTGATGCTTCGACCTTACCTGTCTTTCCTAGGTGAGATCTCCTCATAGTGGCAGATAGATGTCATGAAACGCCTGAGTTTGGTTGAAGGGTTATTTTGGTCTGTGGACATCTGTTGCAGTTCCGGCTTCGTGAGGGGGAGCTTGAAAGAGATTCAGCTAAGGCCATGACCCTCAGTCATACTGATTTGGTATTACAAGAAAGGTGCATGAGTAGTAATCTAATTGGAGAGATCTGTAACAATTTACTAAACAAATCAGCCTACCCATATTTAGGATCATGATTCTCTAGTTTTTCCTTAGAATTTTATTTTGGCCCGTTTACATTTACTAATAGAATGCTATTCAACAACATCCTTAACCTGGAGGCAACATAATAAAACTGTGCAATAGATCAGGCCCCTCAGAGCACTTGGACGTCTAAGGGATCTGTCTGCGGCGTTTGACACCGTGTCATATGACATCATGACCACCAGGCTAGCTAACATCGGCCTGGAAGGCAAGGCGCTGTCATGGCTGAGGAGTTTCCTGATAGGTCGCACCCAAAGGGTTACCCTGGGGGCTTATCGGTCAGAGGAGTTGGAGATCTCTAAGGGGGTGCCACAGGGCTCCTGTTTGAGCCCTACTCTTTTTAACATCTATGTGGCCCCCCTAGCTAACATCATGAGATCGTATGGATTTATTCCTGTGTCATATGCAGATGACACCCAACTCCTCTTTCCTTTTGAAACCCTTACGGTGGAGGTCAGGAACTCCTTTGCTCAGGGGATGAAGGCGGTGGCACACTGGATGGCATCTAACTTCCTGCAGTGCAATGTTGCAAAGACGGAGGTGATGCTGTTTGGTGAGGCCAAACTTCTGTGGACTCCAGACTGGTGGCCTCAAGATCTTGGCCCGGCTCCAGAGCCTAAGCAGGTAGTGAAAAACCTTGGCGTCCGACTTGATCAGGAGCTTTCCTTAAAACATCATGGCAATCAAGTGGTGGGCTCCTGTTTTCATATCAGCGGGATGTTACGAAAGGTATTTCCCCTACTACCAGACTCTACTAGGAGAACGTTGGTGCAGGCCCTAGTATTGAGTCGCTTGGACTACTGCAATGCATTGCTGCTGTCAACAAATGAAGCAGTAATCTCTAGGCTCCAGGTGGTCCAGAATACTGCCGCCCGTTTGGTTTTGAACCAGCCCTCTCGCACCCCCTCTAAACCCCTTCTGAAAAAGCTGCATTGGCTATCCATCAAACAGAGGGTGAAGTTTAAGATCTGCTGTACAATGCATAAGTGTCTACAGGGGAAGGGTCCAGCATATTTGACTAATAAATTCTCCTGGTATACACCGACACGCTCTTTGAGATCGAGTGAGCAGGCCTTGCTACAGGTCCCAAGATTTAGAAAAGTAAGGCAAGGGGGAAGAGCTCTTGCTGTTGCTGGTCCCACTTTGTGGAACAGCCTCCCACTGTCTTTGAGACTGTGCAAGGACCACTTTCCTTTTAGGAAACTATTAAAAACCTTCCTTTTTCAATATTGATCCATACTCATGGTCAAGCCCCGCTAGCTGTTTTCGGATGCCAAAGGCGCGGAGATACTCCTTCGGGAGGTGATCCTAGCGCGGTATAAACATGCAAATAAATAAATAAATAAATAAGGGCCTCATTACGATGACGGCCGGATGGAGATCGCTGTCGCTTTTCGGCAGTCCTTCCGTCAACTTCCTTAGTGGTCCGCCCGCCCCACCAGGAAGTGAACAGGAACACAGCCTTAGGACCGCTGCCTCCGCTGACATTTCTGTGACTTTGGTGGAAGAGGCGGCACATGGAGGCGGTCTTGTGCACCTCACCGCCAGCCCAATCTCGACCTGCCTTTCCGCCGACCTGTTCCTGGCATGGACACCGCCATGTGAGACTTGACAGAAAGGCAAGGGCTGCTCCAGGTTGTTACCAAGCAGACAATTGACAGGCATGGAAGGGCTCACTACTTCCCTCAACGGACCTGAGAAACCCCCACTTGAAGGGAACCTGAGCTACCAGAGACTTGCGTTCTGAATTGTCGACTGCAATTACTTGGTGAAATGCCCCGGGGGAAACCTGTCTCTCAGAGACCAGGTGACACCGAATTGAGGTCACAATGGCTCCAGTATCCCTGAGAGCCTCTACCCTTTTCCCATTGATGGTCACCCAGGTGCTGTATTTCTTTGTGTTAGGGGGCACCTGGGCCCCTGGGACCACCTCACTGACCCCCAGTGAGATGAGGGTCATTTCTGCAGGGTCCTCACCCTCCTGTGGGTACTCCTCCTCCTCCCCAAGCGCTACACTAGCCAACACCTTGGACTGCCCACCAGTGGGTGGCTGTTCCCCTTGGAGCACCTGGGGACCTCCATCATTTGGCCCACCTGGTCTCATGCAAAACATTTGCGGGGTCCGGTCTGAGCAGGCTTTCCTGACGAGACCCCTTGTTTCTTATCTCTGGGGGGATTGGGTACCTTTACCCTGGGTGTTAGTTTGGGGCCGTTTAGAGAACTCCTGTGCTTTATGCTTGTGCCCCCCACTTTTCTGCTGGGGACCCTGCCCACCTTTGGCTGAGTCTCCCTCTAACGCTTTCTTGTGGACCCTGGTACTCACCCAGTGGTCCGACTCCATAGGAAGCTTCCTAGGGTCAGTCAGCTTACTATCAACTAGGTGCTGCCGCAGATCTGCAAAATATAGGCTGGACAAGTGCTCCAATGCAATCAAATTGTAGAGCCCCTGATAATCTGTCACATTACTGCCCTTCACCCAGCCATCCAGTGACAGGCAGATCACATCCACACATTCCAACCAAGTGTTGGCATCAGACTTCTTACTGGACCTGAACTGATCCCTGTACTTTTCAGGAGTAATACCATACTTAGTGAGGATGGTGTCCTTCATGTCTGGAGAGGTGAGGTGCTACCCCTTACCCAAAGATATTAAAGTGTCCCTCACTTCTTCAGGGAAGAGAGGTCACAATCCTGCTCTCCGTTCATGTAGATTGCTTCCTCATACTCCTGAAACTACCTTTGTATGTCATCCCCCTTCTCGAATTCCTAGCCCACATTCTAAGGGATGGGCACGATTCTGTCTGCCTGTCTTGACGAGTTGCTGCCACCATCTGAGCCTGGCTTACTTCTTAGCTCCAGCTCCTTAAGACCTCGTTCATGGTCTAGTAGCATCTTCCTTTCCTCCATTTCTAGCCTGAGTTTTTCCAACGGGAACTTCCTTGCTTCCCGCCTTTCCTCCAGCTCCTCTGGGGACAGGCTACTGCTGCCTGGCTGGAAGGGTTCCCCCTCTCCCTAAAGCATATCCACCCTAGGAATAGGCCCCTCCAGCTTGCCACTCAGATCGCCAGAATGCCCACTTGCATCGCTGGCTGCTACCCAGGCCCTCAACAATGCAGCTAGCAACTCCACTCAGGAATTTTTTAACACAGTGAAATCACAATCCAATTTCTGTAATCAGCTCATTGTGACCCTGGATCAACAGATGTGCAGCAAATTAGCTGACTTTTTTCAGACTAAAGTAAACAATATATTATCAGAATTCACTGCAATATTGGATAACGCAGAACCTTTCTCAATGACGGAGATGGTTGAGGAAACCATCTCCTCCGAATCAAAACAGTACCCTATAATATTTACTACCTTTATCCCATTTACTAAAGAAAACGTCCAACAGAGAGCAAGTGGATGCTCTAGAGGATTTTACTTCTGGCCCTTTTACCCTTTCTTACCTGGTCCCCCCAGGATCCTCATTGAGACCTACCCTTTTTAATGCATATGTCACCCCTGTGACCAAACTCATTCGATCATGCAGCTTTTGAATATTCTCATGTGCCAACCAACTCTTCCAAGCCAGAAAATGTAGCCAAACAATTCAATATCTGCATGGGTAACTTTGCTAACTGGATGCAGAAGAATTCTTTGAAACTCAATTCTGAAAAGACTGAGGTGTTGCCTTTTGGTAAAAACACCTCCTTTTGGAACATCACCTCGTGGCCCCCAGCATTGGGTCCCTACCACCGCGAGTGCAGAAGGCAAGAAACTTGGGGGTCATTTTTGATGCCAAGTTACAATTTTTTGACCACATCAAACAGTACTTTATCATTTTGTGAATGTTCAAAGAAAATCTTCCCTTCCTCCTGATAGAGTTACAAAAAACAATTGTAATAGAACTAGCAGTCTCAAAACTAGAATATTGCAACACCTTATATGTAGGCTCCCAAACTTGCCCACAAAACAAATTGCCGACCCTTCCAAATGCAGTAGCCCGGGTACTGATGAATCCCTCAAAATTCTGTTCAATATCCCAAACTATTAAGCAACTGCACTGGCTACCAATCAAGGCTTGAATGAAGTTTAATGCCTTGTGCTGGGCTCACAAGGTCCTGCAAAAAGGTGGTCCCCTCTTTTTATAGATTTTTAAATGGTACTCATCTACATGCACCCTGTGGTCAAATGCGGCGAGACAGGTAATCAATCCCAGAATCAAAAAAGTACATTGGGGAGGAAGAAGTTTCACTTACTCTACATGCAAAGGGTGAAACTCGATGCCTGTCCATCTCAGAGCGCAATCCTTTTCCTCCGCCTTCATCCCAAAGGAACATGTCTGACACTAGCGTCAAAACACTGTTTGGTATTTGCACGCTTTTTTGAATTATTAACATTACCATTAACCAATAAACATTTAGGTGCATGCGCATATGGGCAGGACATCGGGAATATGAGTAGCACTGTCAGACATTGATCTGTCTTAACCCTTCAATTGATTATATATTTTTTTATCTTGCACAATGTAAAGTCCATTTGAATCATGTTTTCAGAACACACATTTCATGGTTAAATAAGATAACAGGGCCCCCTAGGAATATTTTTCCTTTGAAATAATACACACCAAGAAAGTCACTGATGTGTGTAGAAATTGAGCTCCATGACACTGAGGTACTTATATCTGGGAAAATTGGCAGAAATAAAAAAACATAAAGTTGAGTCACTAGAATTCTGCCAGTCACATGCTCATTTTGTGATGAATATTCATTTAAACTACCTACTCTTTCCTTGCTAGAACAATCATGTGTAAAAAGTCCACCAAAGGTGCTTCTTCCAACTTTAGAAGGCATAGGGGCTACAAATCAAGGGCAGTACTTTATTGGCAAAAACTTTGATTCACAGACCAAAATATTAAAAGAAACGTCAAGTCAGTAACGCCAATTGTTTGTATAGAGGTCAATGGTGAAAGTGACTCTTTGTGAGATGTAGGGGCTCAGCAGAAGTCAACTCAAAAATTCATGGGGCCTCATTTATGAGGCCTTGCGTCACTTTTACGCCACCGGTGCGTCACTTTTTGTGACGCACCAGCAGCGTAAATAATGTGCCTTGTTGCAACATATTTACAAAGTGACGCATCTGGGTAGATGCGTCACTTTGTAAACCCCTGCGCCACATTATACCTGCGCCAGGAATAATGTATGCAGGGGGGAGGCGTTCTCCCGCAAAAAGCCTCGTAGAAGTGACGCAGTGAAATCTATGAGATTTCACTGCGTCACTTCTAGGACGCCGTTGCGTCAAAATCTTGCGCCTGCCTCACAGCAGGTGTAAGATTGACGCAAGCCCTTTCACATGGGGCTTGGCCCATGTGAAAGGATGCATTGCTGGAGTTGCGTCACTTTTGTGACACACTCCAGCAATGCATCACTTTTGCGCTTACAGATACGTCGGAAACACTGACGTATCTGTAACTCCTTGCGACATGATGCGCAATACTGTAAATATGACGCATCAGGTATGTCGCAAGGAGTGCGCACTGAGAAGTGACGCATCGCTGCTTTCACGCAGCGATGCATCACTTTTCATAAATGAGGCCCATAGTGTCTGATAGAACAAGGTACTAGGGCCAGATTGAGTTTTTACTTCTGGATTCAGAAGAAAAGATCAGCACAAATGGGGTGTGGCTTGGATGCACTTGAGGTTTGCTGCCTTTATTTCAGGCCACTGAACTATACAAAAAGTGCTGGATTGAACGCTTGAATTAATCTCAGCCTCTGGTAAATACTTGGGGCCACACCTCAGTCCATTGTTATTTTGCACACCATAAAACCATTAATAAGACCCTGCCATTTGCATATCTGTCTTGACCTGTTCCAATGGGAACAGTCCAGCCCGAAATGACAGGCAAGGTCCTCCCTGAACTGTAACATAAGAAACCAAGGACCATTTTTTACCTATCAAAATATGTTGTAAGTGGAATGACAAGCACTTACTGTCCGGTTTTGTGAAGTTCATGGTGGCTATCCAAAAGAAATTGTTAGCAGCATCATCTGCCTTGTCCATCTGATATTTCCCGGATCCATTTACTGAACACGCAATAGTGAACTAGCCGAGCAGCTTTAGCTGTGTTTGTGTGTCCATCCTTTGATTTATCAAAAAAAGAGCAATATTTTAATGGGCCTGATTCACACAGGTAAATTACACTTTTGAGAAAGTTTACACTTTTGAGTAAGATTACTAAATCTCAGTACTCACTAATTCCGAGTGGAAGTTACTGCTGAGAAACAAAAAACTGAAGGTAGGTATAGGACCACACATGGCCAACTTATTGTATTGCAACATCCTCTCATTCAAAAACATGGAGGTGGGTACTTAAAATAAAACCCAATAGGAAATAATGTTAAATTAAATTATTTTAAATATTTAGAAATGTAAATAAATAATGTATGAACCTATTTTTAATTAAAACAATAAACCAGCAATAGGATGTCATTAAACATATTTACATGAATTTTAATGGATTCTGTACATCACATTAAATATTTATTAATATGCACAAAAGTGTTTATTCTTCAGGTGGGAATATATATTTTTATTTAAACTTCAAAAATATAATTTCAATTACATTTACTATATTTCCATTAAATAAAGATTTTATTGAAATGTATTTAAATAGTGATATACCACTTTTAAAATGTTGTTCTATATTTAAAAATAAATATATAAAATGAATTTACAATAAAATTCTTCATTCAAAGATTTTTAGCTATTATGTATTATTTTCTAGTTAACCCCTTTGCTGCTAGGCCTATCCTCCCTTGTTTTGGCTATATGGGGTAGTTTGCGCTTAGGCCCCTTTAACTTTTTAACAACATAACGTATCCATGCTAGATTTGCATCCTTTTTCTCTATTATCATGGGAATTCTAAAGGTACCCAGGGTTTGTGGATTCCCTGTAGGGCACCCAGAAATTAGCCAAAATACAGCTACATTTTCATTGGGGGGGATGGGAAAAAGGGCTACAGATGATGGCGTCTGGTTTTTTCCCTGTAAATGGTATAAAAAAGGGTATTGTGGTACTGAAATCACCATCTTCCCAACTTTAAGGGACAAACAGACTTTTGTCAGAAAACCAAAATCTTTTCCACAGTGTTGGCATTTTTCTGCGACATAGCCTACTTTTGCAATTTTTTATGCTTTCATCCTCCTTCCAGTTAATGGTAGAAATGGGTATAAAAGCAATAATGGATCCGGGAAAGCTATACATTTTAGAAAAGTAGACAAAATTCTGAATTCATCAAGGGGTCATTTGTGTAGATTCTTTAAGGTTTCTTTATAGAAACTAACAGGTAAATATAGGAAAAATTGAAAATTTGTTGAAACAAACAGCCATTTGTGTCAACGTTTTCACCTGTAACTTTTCCTACTTATGACAGCTGTAGGAAAACAATATTTCGTTACATTTGTTAGACCTTTCTGGTTGCGGGAATATATAGTACTTGTAGGTTCACCAAAAACCCAACGAACCCAGAGCCAATAACTGAGCAGCGTCTTGCAGAGGTTTTTTTTTATTATGTACCGGGTACATAGCAATTATTTGGGGGAAATGTATACATGGAAAAAATTGGTATGAAAGACACCTATCTATTTTTGAAATGGTACAAAAATATAGAGTTTAGAAACCGTAGATATTTGCACATTTCCAAAATAGGGTGTACCCATACTAGCACGAGAATTATAGGTCATTTTTCAAAATGACTTCTTTTTTACACATTGTCTTTCATTTGGAAGGCAGAAATGAATCGAAAGTCAATAGGTAATAGCAGTTTCTCTACGATCCTGTGTTATTCCAAGTCTCCCGAGAAAAATGGTACCTCACTTGTGTGGGTAGGCCTAGTGCCCATGACAGGAAACGGACCAAAACACAAGGTGGACCCACCACATTTTCACAGCGAAAAATGACCCTTTTGTTACGAAGTGCCTAGCTGTAGTTTTTTAACCCTAGCTCTCCTGGCACCTAGGGAAACCTAGCAAAAATATACATTTTTGGAAACTAGACACCTGGGGGATGCCAGGGAGGTATGGCTTGCATGGATCCCCTAAAGGTTTCTTAACCAGAATCCCCAATGCAAATCTCAAATTCTCTGAAAAACTCACTTTTTCCACACATTGTTGTGTGGGATAGTTGTGGCATCACCAAGCTGACACAAATTTCCTAACACCCAGCGTTCCTCCAGTTCTCCCAATAAAAATGGTGCCTCACTCATTTGGGAAGCCCAAGTACCGGCGACAGGCAAGGGCCCAAAACGTATTGAGGCGACATCAAAATTGCCTATCACCAAACGACCGGATGTATGACGTTACAACGCATACTTTTACAACGCCTACCTTTACATCGCAAGTTTTACAACGCATACCTTTACAACGCATAGTGCTTTTAGGCGCTGGATAGTGAATTGTTTAATTTACTATTCCAACTCCAGTCCCCGTGGATAGTAGGGAAGGTGTTGGATAGTACATTAAACCTATTCCCTATCCTAGAGCCCCCCCCCAGCACAATGCGTTGTAATAGTTTGCTTGTAAAAGTTGCGTTGTATAGGCACTGCGTGGTAAAAGTTGCATTGTAAAGGTTGTTTACCCCAAACAACCTGGTTTTGGAAGGGGGGTCATCTGGGTTTTTGACCCCGTGATCGGCCCCCAGTTAGGGAAACCTACCAAACCCACACATTTCCGAAAACTAGACATCTGGGGAATTCCAGGTAGGTATGGCTTGCGTTGATCCTCCAATATTTTCTTACCCAGAATCCCCTGCAAACCTCAAATTTAGCTGCAAAAATCATTTTTTCCAAACATTTTTGTGCATACTAGCATGAGAATTATAGGTCCTTTTTCAAATTGACTTCCTTTGTACACATTGTCTTTCATTTGGAAGGCAGAAATGCATCAACAGTCAATAGGTAATACCAGTTGCTCTACAAACCTGTGTTACCCTAAGTCTCCCGAGAAAAATGGTACCTTACTTGTGTGGGTAGGCCTAGTGCCTGCGACAGGAAACGGCCCAAAACGCAACGTGGACACACCACATTTTAACAGTGGAAAATTACCCTTTTTTTTGCAAAGTGCCTAGCTGTAGTTTTTTAACCCTAGCTCTGCCGGCACCTATGGAAATTTAGCAAACCTATACATTTTTTGAACTAGACAACCAGGGAAATCCAGGAGTGGGTGACTTGACTGGCTCTCACCAGGTTCTGTTACCCAGAATCCCTTGCTAGCCTAAACATTTGTAAAAAAAAAAAACACATTTTCATAACATTTCTGTGGTGGAAAGTTCAGGAATCTGTGTGGATCCACAAATTCCACAAACCTCGCGTTTCCCTCTGTCTCCCAAGAACAATTATACCTCACACCAAAACATAAAGTGGGCACACCTCATTTTCACAGTGAAAAATTACCTTTTTTTTTGCAAAGTGCCTAGCTGTAATTTTTTTAACCCTAGCTCTGCCGGCACCTGGAGAAACCTAGCAAAGCCATATATTTTTCAAAACTAGGCACCAAAGGAATTCCAGGATAGGGTGACTTGACTGGCTCTCACCAGGTTTTGTTACCCAGATACCTTGCAAACCTAAAGAATTGTCATAAAAACACATTTTTCACATATTTCTGAGGTGGAAAGTTCTGGAAACTGCGTGGATCCACAAAATTCCACCCACCCTGTTTTCCCCAAAGTCTTCCAAGAAAAATGGTACTTCAGATGTGTGAGTAGGCCTAGTGCCTGTGACAGGAAACGGATGAAAACACAAGGTAGACGCCACATTACACAACCAAAAATTACCCTTTTTTTTGCAAAGAGCCTAGCAGTAGTTTTTGAACCCTAGCTCTGCCGGCACTTAGGGAAACCTAGCAAACCCATACATTTTGTAAAACTAGACACCCAAAGAAATCTAGGATGGGGAGACTTGACTGGCCCTCTTCAGGTTATGTTACCCAGAATCCCTAGCAAACCTGAAACATGGTCAAAAAAGAAATTATCCTAACATTTCTGTGTTGGAAAGTTCTTGAATCTGTGCGGATCCACAAAATTCCACCCACTCCACATTTTAAAAAGTCTTCTGAGAAACATTTTACTTCACTTGTGTGGGTAGGCCTAGTGCCCGCGACAGGAAACGGCCCAAAATGCAAGGTGGACACACCACATTTTCACAGCGAAAAATGACCTTTTTTTTGCAAAGTGCCTAGCTGTATTTTTTTAAACGTAGCTCTGCCGGCACCTAGGGAAACCTAGCAAACCTATACATTTTTGGAAACTAGACACCCAGGGAATGCTAAGGAGGTATCGCTTGCATGGATCCCCCAAAGTTTTCTTGCCCAGAATGACCTGCAAACCTCAAATTTATCTGAACAAATTCACTTTTTCCACACATTGCTGTTGTGTGGGATAGCTGTGGCATCACCAAGCTGACACAAATTTCCTACCACCCAGCGTTCCTCCAGGTCTCCCTATAAAAATCGTGCCTCACACATGTGGGAAGCCCAAGTACCCGTGACAGGCAAGAGCCCAAGACGTATTGAGGCAACATAAAAATTGCCTATCACAAAACAACCTGGTTTTGCAAGGGGGGTCACCTGGGTTTTTGGGCCCGTGCTCGGCAGCCAGCTATGGAAACCTACCAAATCTACACATTTCTGAAAACTAGACATCCGGTGAATTCCAGGGAGGTATGGCTTGCATAGATCCCTCAATGTTTATTTACCCAGAATCCCATGCAAACCTCAAATTTAGCTAAAAAAAAATCAATTTTTCCTAACATTTTTGTGTGGGAAAGTTGTTGGATCACCGAGCTGACACATATTTCGTACCACCCAGCATTCCTACGGGTCTCCAGATAAAAATGGTGCCTCACTCGTTTGGGAGGCCTAAGTACCCCTGACAGGCATGGGCCCAAAGCACATTGAGGCGACATCAAAATTGCCTATCACAAGATGACCTGGTTTTGTAAGGGGGTCACCTGGGTTTTTGGCCCCGTGCTCGGGGGCCAGCTAGGGAAACCTACCAAATGCACACATTATTGAAAACTAGACACCAGGGGAATTCCAGGGAGGTATAGGTGGCATGGATTGCCCAATGTTTCCTACCCTAAATCCCCTGCAAACCTTAAATTTAGCTGGAAAATCAATATTTCCACAAATTTGTGTGTGCGAAAGTTATGGCATCACCAGGCTGTCACAAATTTCCTACCACCCAGCATTCTCCCAGCTCTCCCAATAAAAATGGTGCCTCACTCGTATGGGAGGTCCAAGTCCCCTAGAGAGGCAAGGGCCCAAAACGTATGGAGGCCACATCAAAATTGCCTATCACAAAACGCCCGGGTTTTGCAAGGGGAGTTACCTGGGTTTTTGGCCCTGTGCTCGGTGGCCAGCTAGGGAAACCTACCAAACCCACATTTTTCTGAAAACTAGAAACTCAGGGGATTTGAAGAAGGTATGCCTTGTGTGGATCCCCTAAAGTATTCTTACCCAGAATATCCTGCAAACCTCAAATTTAGCGGCAAAAATCACCTTTTCTTCACATTTGTGTGTGGTTAAGTTGTGGCATAACCGGGCTGACACAAATTTCCTACCACCCAGCATTCCCCTGGGTCTCCCAATAAAAAATGGTGCCTCACTCGTGTGAGAGGCCCAAGTACCCGCGACAGGCAAGGGCCCAAAACGTATTGAGGTGACATGAAAATTGCCTATCACAAAACAACCTGGTTTTGCAAGGGGGGGTCACCTGGGTATTTTGCGGCCAGCTAGGGAAACCTACCAAACCCACACATGTCTGAAAACTAAACACCGGGGGAATTCCAGAGAGGTATGGCCTGCGTGGATCCTCCATCGTTTAATTACCCAGAATAGTCTGAAAACCTTAAATGTCGCTGCAAAAAGGACTTTTTCCTAAAATGTTTGTGTGGGAAAGTTGTGGCATCACCGGCTGTCACAAATTTCCTACTGCCCAGCATTCTCCCAGCTCTCTGGATAAAAATGGTGCCTCACTCGTATGGGAGGCCCAAGTACCCGCGACAGTCAAGGGCCCAAAACTTATTGAGGCAACATCAAAATTACCTATCACAAAACAACCTGGTTTTGCAAAGGGGTTATGTGGGTTTTTGGCCCCGTGCTCTGCGGCCTGTAAGGGAAACCTACAAAACCGATGTATTTCTGAAAACTAGACACCCAGGGGATTACAAGGAGGTATGGCTTGCGAGGATCCCCCAAGGTTTTCCTACCCAGAATCCCCTGCAATCCTCAAATTTAGCTGCAAAAATCACTTTTACCACCCATTTTTGTGAGGGAAAGTTGTGGCATCACCAGGTTGACACAAATGTCCTACCACCCAGCATTCCCCGGGTCTCACAATAAAAATGGTGTCTCACTCTTTGGGAGTCCCAAGTACGTGCGACAGGCAAGGGTCCAAAACGTTTAATTACCCAGAATACTCTGAAAACCTTAAATGTCGCTGAAAAAAGGACTTTTTCCTAAAAATTTTGTGTGGGAAAGTTGTGGCATCACCGGCGGTCACAAATTTCCTACTGCCCAGCATTCTCCCAGCTCTCTGGATAAAAATGGTGCCTCACTCGTATGGGAGGCCCAAGTACCCGCGACAGTCAAGGGTCCAAAACTTGTTGACACGACATCAAAATTGCTTATCACAATGCAACCTTGTTTTGCAAGGGGGTCACCGGGGTTTTTGGCCCCGTGTTCAGCAGCCAGCTATGGAAACCTACCAAACCCACACATTTCTGAAAACTAGACACATGAGGGATTCAAGGGAGGTATGGCATGCATAGATTTCACATCGTTGTCTTACCAAGAATCCCTTGCAAACCTCAAATTAAGCTGAAAAAATAACTTTTCCACACATGTTTGTGTGGGGAAATTGTGGCATCACCAACTGACACAAATTTCCTATCACCCAGTGTACCCCCAGGTCTCCCAGTAAAAATGGTGCCTCACTCGTGTGAGAGGCCCAAGTACCCGCGACAGGCAAGGGCCCAAAACGTATTGAGGTGACATGAAAATTGCCTATCACAAAACAACCTGGTTTTGCAAGGGGGGGGGGTCACCTGGGTATTTGGCCCCGTGTTCGGCGGCCAGCTAGGGAAACCTACCAAACCCACACATGTCTGAAAACTAAACACCTGGGGAATTCCAGAGAGGTATGGCCTGCGTGGATCCCCCAACGTTTAATTACCCAGAATACTCTGAAAACCTTAAATGTAGCTGAAAAAAGAACTTTTTCCTAAAATTTTTGTGTGGGAAAGTTGTGGCATCACCGGCTGTCACAAATTTCCTACTGCCCAGCATTCTCCCAGCTCTCTGGATAAAAATGGTGCCTCACTCGTATGGGAGTCCCAAGTACCCGCGACAGTCAAGGGCCCAAAATGTATTGAGGCAACATCAAAATTGCCTATCACAAAACAACCTGGTTTTGCAACGGGGTTACCTGGGTTTTTGGCCCCGTGCTCTGTGGCCTGTTAGGGAAACCTACAAAACCGATGTATTTCTGAAAATGAGACACCCAGGGGATTCCAAGGAGGTATGGCTTGCGAGGATCCCCCAAGGTTTTCCTACCCAGAATCCCCTGCAATCCTCAAATTTAGCTGCAAAAATCACTTTTACCACCCATTTTTGTGAGGGAAAGTTGTGACATCACCAGGCTGACACAAATTTCCTACCACCCAGCATTCCCCGGGTCTCACAATAAAAATGGTGTCTCACTCTTTGGGAGTCCCAAGTACGTGCGACAGGCAAGGGTCCAAAACTTGTTGCCACGACATCAAAATTGCTTATCACAATACAACCTTGTTTTGCAAGGGGGTCACCGGTGTTTTTGGCCCCGTGTTCAGCAGCCAGCTATGGAAACCTACCAAACCCACACATTTCTGAAAACTAGACACGTGAGGGATTCAAGGGAGGTATGACATGCGTAGATTTCACAACGTTTTCTTACCGAGAATCCCCTGCAAACCTCAAATTAAGCTGAAAAAATAACTTTTCCACACATTTTTGTGTGGAGAAATTGTGGCATCACCAACTGACACAAATTTACTATCACCCAGTGTACCCCCAGGTCTCCCAGTAAAAATGGTGCCTCACTCGTGTGGGAGGCCCAAGTACCCGCGTCAGGCAAGGGCCCAAAACGTATTGAGGCGACATGAAGATTTGCTATTACAAAACAACCTGGTTGTGTAAGGGGAGTTACCTGGGTTTTTAGCCCCGTGCTCGGCAGCCAGCTAGGGAAACCTACCAAACTGACATATTTCTGAAAACTAGACACCCAGGGAATTTCAGGGAGGTATAGCTTGCGTGGATCCCCCAACATTTTCTTACCCAGAATCCCCTGCAAACCTCAAATTTAGCTGAAAAAAATAATTTTTCCCACACATTTTTGTGTGGGAAAGGTGTGGCATCACCGAGCTGACATAAATTCCCTACCACACAGCATTCCCCCTGGTCTCCCAATAAAAATGGTACCTCCCTCGCGTGGGAGGCCCAAGTACGCGCAGGTTTGGTAGGTTTCCCTAGGTGGCCACCGAGCACACGGCCAAAGACCCAGGAGACTTCCCCTTGCAAAACCAGGTTGTTTTTATGATATCCAATTTTGATGTCGCCTCAATAAGTTTTGGGCCCTTGCCTGTCGCAGTTACCTGGGCCTCTCACAGGAGTGAGGCACCATTTTTATCGGGAGACCTGGGGGAATGCTGGGTGGTAGGAAATTTGTGTCAGCCCGGTGACGTCACATCTTTCCCACACAAAAAGGTGTGAAAAAAGTGATTTTTTCAGCTAAACTTGAGGTTTGCAGGGTTCTTGGTGAGAAAACTTAGGAGGATCCACGCAAGCCATACCTCCCTGGAATCCCCAGGTTGTCTAGTTTTCAGAAATGTGTGGGTTTGGTTGGTTTCCTGTTGGACTTAGCCCTTTTGGCAGGTTCACCCCTAAACTTTTTGCCTTTTCTGTGACCTGATATTGGAAGTTTTTGGCCTCTGCGCACTTTAGCACTGTGGCCCAGTGGAAAGTGCTTGCGTGCTCTGAATGCATGTGTGAGATTGGCCTGCCCTTCCATAGGAATGCATAGGGGATTTGTGTGTCCATAGTAATTCCTGGTATTAGAGGAGTGCAGGGGTGAGTTTAGTGTGTATGAACTCATGAGAATAAATGCTGCACAATGGTGTGCGCAGATTTATGGTGACTGGTGGAGAAATGCCACTTTTAGAAGTTGGCATTTCTGTGTGCTATGTGTCTGCCTGCCTGATGTGAATTGCATGTCTGGCTTGTGAGTGATAGGGATTGGATGGTGCGGGTGGCTCCAGGAGACAGGGTGAGTCAGCCCAGTGATGAATAGAGAGATCTGCATGCAGATGGGAGGGGGGAGTTGCACCTGGGACCTGAATAGGGCTGCGCCTTCCCTCCACAATGCTGGCTCCACCCCCTGTGGTGTGTCTGATCACTGAGCACCCACCTAACAATAGGGAAGAGGAGCCTGGTAAACAGAGTGCTCCAAAACCGTTTGCATCTGGTTTCCCAAGCCCTGTGCTGTGTCACAAAGAAAAATATCCTATAAAAGAAGGGGCTGTGACCCCATGAAAATGTTGTGCTGTTCTCTTGACTTGGGGGTGGGGATGCCTGCTGCTGCCAGGCTCCAGGAGGAACAGCCACGAGGGACTGCCTCCCTGCTGGAGGGCCCTGTGTGCTGGCCTGCCTGGGCCCAGCTCTTTGCCCTCCCTGGACTCTGATTCCAGCACCTTGGGAGCGCTTGGCTTTGATTTTTAAAGAGCGCTTTGCTCTCTGCAGTTGAGGAGCAGCGATTCTATTTTTAACTGCAGCACGGAGCTGCGATCATTTTAGAAGGGAATCTCCGACGTGGAGATTCTCCCGCTTTCCCACAATCTTCCTTATCTAAGGAAGCGGGAGCCCACACCGATGTTTTGAGCGATCCTGTGAGCCTACCCCGCATTTGCTGTTATCTACAGTGGGAGCCCACCCCGCGTGTTTGTGCTCTTTAATGGGAGCCTACCCTGTACTGCTACCAGGAGAAGGAGCCACCAAAAACACTGAGGGCCGCCGTGCTGTCTGCTGCGACCCGGAAGTCGAGTAGTACAGGCCTATTTGTGGGCGAGGCCTGAGGACACCCAGTAGTGCCTGCCTGAGTGGATCTCTCGTGAATTGGAGAGAAAGCCCAGCAGCCACTGAGAAGCCAGGCGGGAGCATATCCCGCTCTGGCAGATGCCCCCAAAATCCGCCTGTGAGAAGAGAGAGGCAGCGCGATGCTGCTCCCCGGTCAGCAGGGAAGTCAGGAGAGGTGCTGTTGTTGGTGGGGCTACGGTGAGGTATAGGCAGCCCTGCATGCTGAGCCTGCTGCAGGGAGGCCCCAGAAGATGACCGGAGAAGACCCAGGACTGCCGGTGAGTGGGGCTGTCCTGGGGAGCATGAGCGAGGCACAGGACCAGTGCCTGTATATCCGAGCAGCCCCGCAGGAACAGCGGCCTGCTCCAACGAGGGGCAGAGTCTACTTTCTTTTTGAGTCCCAGGGTAGGGGCTCACATTCTTCTACAGCTGCCCCGCCTGGCAGTGGGCAGCTGCAACATTAGGCAAGATATTGTTTTTACAATCCCAGTGGGGGCATTTCTGATTTCCCAGTCCCAGAGCAGGACTCCAACATTGTGGGGCACAGTTTATTTTTAGAGTCCCCAAGTGGGCTCCAACTGGCCAGAGTCTGCTAATCTTCATAGTGGGATCGCAGTTGCGGGCCGCTGCAACGTGGAGCTAAGTTTGGGAGCATGTTTAGTGCTCCCCAGGCACATTGAGTGCCAGTGCTTGTTTTTGGCCTAAATTCCCCAGCTGCCCTGCGAGAGCAAAGGCAGCTACAATGTCTTGGGGGCATCTTTATTCCTAAGGAGACGAGATAGGGGTGAGAAACACTCCAACCCTGCTCCAGCGCTCTGCACACTTTTGTTTTTGCTGCTTTTGCAGCCAGCCCTGACTTTACAGGACATAGGGCATTTGAGCCCTTGTGAGAGGCCAGTGAGCCTGAGGCCAGTTGCCATGTGTTGTGCCCCCGGTTGGGGTATACTGTGTTCATGCTAATTATCGCCTAAGGTGGTTAGGTTTGCGATGCCCATTGCATCTTGTGATGTGATACCTCAGGTGATTTATGTTTATGAGGTTGGCGCCTAATGTGTTTTTATGCCTGATGAGATTCCTGTGTAATATGATGTGTGCATTCTATGGTTTATTTTGCAGGATCTGATGCTACGTTCCTAATTTTGCCAGTAGTTACTGGTTGTGCGCAATATGTGTTACTGTGTGCATTTCTAAAGGTTCTGACCGTCGCACTTTTGGCCCGGCCAGCTGTACACAATCCCCTGTAAATAATGCCTAAGTGCCAGTTGGCACAGTGTACATTGTGTGATTATGATCTAATGTGTTTATGACAATACAAAGGCTATTTTTTGTATATAGAAAAACCAAAGGTGATGATGGATGGAGCGTTGACAATACAAACACTCACCCCCAGTCAACTGATCTGGGTTTAATCCATCACCGTTCTTTAGCTCACTCCGCCACCCCAGCTCAGACATGGCCATATGCAAATCAGTCTGACCCTGTGCCTCACGGGAACAGTCCAGCCCGAACTGCCAAGCCATGTCTTCCCTGGACCGGAATCAAGCTTCCCAGGACCGGTTTCTGGCATTACAGCCGTCTTCAGCCGGGCTTGCCTGACTCCAGTGGCAAAGTGAGCAAGGGACTCACGTCTGAGCATACCCTGCCAACTTAGGGCGAACAAAGAAAAACCAAAGGTGATGATGGACGGAGCGTTGACAATACAAACACTCACCCCCAGTCAACTGATCTGGGTTTAATCCATCACCGTTCTTTAGCTCACTCCGCCACCCCAGCTCAGACATGGCCATATGCAAATCAGCCTGACCCTGTGCCTCACGGGAACAGTCCAGCCCAAACTGCCAAGCCATGTCTTCCCTGGACCGGAATCAAGCTTCCCAGGACCGGTTTCTGGCATTACAGCCGTCTTCAGCCGGGCTTGCCTGACTCCAGTGGCAAAGTGAGCAAGGGACTCACGTCTGAGCATACCCTGCCAACTTAGGGCGAACAAATCAAAACCAAAGGTGATGATGGACGGAGCGTTGACAATACAAACACTCACCCCCAGTCAACTGATCTGGGTTTAATCCATCACCGTTCTTTAGCTCACTCCGCCACCCCAGCTCAGACATGGCCATATGCAAATCAATCTGACCCTGTGCCTCACGGGAACAGTCCAGCCCGAACTGCCAAGCCATGTCTTCCCTGGACCGGAATCAAGCTTCCCAGGACCGGTTTCTGGCATTACAGCCGTTTTCAGCCGGGCTTGCCTGACTCCAGTGGCAAAGTGAGCAAGGGACTCACGTCTGAGCATACCCTGCCAACTTAGGGCGAACAAAGAAAAACCAAAGGTGATGATGGACGGAGCGTTGACAATACAAACACTCACCCCCAGTCAACTGATCTGGGTTTAATCCATCACCGTTCTTTAGCTCACTCCGCCACCCCAGCTCAGACATGGCCATATGCAAATCAGTCTGACCCTGTGCCTCACGGGAACAGTCCAGCCTGAACTGCCAAGTCATGTCTTCCCTAGACCGGAATCAAGGTTCCCAGGACCGGTTTCTGGCATTACAGCCGTCTTCAGCCGGGCTTGCCTGACTCCAGTGGCAAAGTGAGCAAGGGACTCACGTCTGAGCATACCCTGCCAACTTAGGGCGAACAAAGAAAAACCAAAGGTGATGATGGACGGAGCGTTGACAATACAAACACTCACCCCCAGTCAACTGATCTGGGTTTAATCTTAATTTTGTATATAACCTTGTGTGGAGTTCCTATTGTGGTGTGCCTAATGTGTTGCTGCTGTGTGGGTGTTGCGCAAATGCTTTACACATTGCCACCGGTATAAGCCTGACTGCTCGTGCCAAGCTACCAAAGGGGTGAGCAGGGGTTATCTTTGGGTTTTGTAACTCTCTTCCCATGACCAGAGTGGTGGTCTCTGCCTGGCTTTGGCGCAAGCTTAGCCATCCAGAGATACCATTTCTAACATTGGTGATCAGCAGTGAGGATAGGACTTGTATTTGCGCAGTACCACAGCGCCAACTGGTTGCACTACAAACTCTGCATTTAGATAATCAGGTATTTGGAGATTTTTGTTTCTGAGTTCTATTTTATTATTCTCTTAAAAGTGTAATTTTTTAATTTCGTACCCCTGTTGCAGCTCTTGCACCTATGTCTCCTGTGATGCACATGTCTCTGAGCGTCCTGCCAAAATGGAGTCTGCTTTTAATTTTTGTGGTCTGTTTAGATACATTATGTGGGAGTTGGTGGAGTTCTGTGAGGAGAGAGACATAGCAGTGAGTGGGTCAGACACCCAGTCAAAACATAGGGAAAACCTGATCCAATGGCAAAAGGATGAATGGGAACATGAGCACAATGAGGAGACAAGGGTCCTGGCTGCACGCCAAGAGGGTGGTGGGTCTGAGGGGAGCTCCGAGGAGTCTGAAGAGGAGGGAGAAAATGACAGGACAGGGATGCCAGTAGATAGTGAGGACCCCATAGATAGAGAGTCCCCCGCTGGGTCCAGTGCCAGGGGCAGCGCCCCATCCCTTTCCTTGTCCCCAGGGAAGTGGGTAGATAGGAGGGAAGTAAGGGAGCATCAACTGGCTTTGGAGAAGCTCAGATTAGAGCATACCAAGAAAATAGCACAGCTGAGTGTGGAGGAGACGAAGTTGGAGATCGAGAGGGTCTTAGCACAGAAGAGGATGGCGGAGGCTGAGAGGGGCTTTTGCCAGGGAGAAATTAGCTCTGAAGGATAGATTATCCCCTGAGCGCATTGGTAGTTTTCTGGATTCACCAGTGAGGGTGGGGTACAGTTGTGGCAGCAATATAGAGTCCAGTGCAGGAAGTCTCATTCCCAGTTCCCAAAGTATGGTACCTTGTTCCAGAGAAGAGGAGTACAGGTTGAAGTTCAGGGATAGTAAAAAAACATCTTGCCAGTCTTGGGGGGAGTTTGCAGATGAATGTAGTGATGCACTGGTTGATTGGGTAAGGGTTAACACAGAACATGATTTTGAAGGAATGTTTGAACTGGTTATCAGAGAGCACATGCTCAGTTGTTGTATGCTGGGGTTGTGCCAACACCTGTTGGAGGATAGGTTTTCTGATCTATGGGAGTTTACACGAGAGGCAGACCTCTGGGAAAATGCCCGATGTTCTGAAGAGGCATTGGGGAGTGATCCCAAAAGTAGTGGCTCAGGTATCTTCTAGTCCTGTATTGGAGAAGAAGTTCAAAGTAGCCCAGCTTGGTCCCAGTGTAGTGTGAGGGGTGTAGGGGCTCGCGTCCTGTCTCAGTGGAGTCGGAGTGAGTGTGGGACTGTGCATCCCCAGGTGCCCAAAACCCAGTCTCAGGACCTGGATGGTTCCCGAGGGGAACACTACGTTGGGGGCCAAGGCTATACTGTGAGGCCATTTGAGGGGGAGCTCCTAGAGTCAGGAGAACCTGGAGCATCTGTTAGTAGAGCTCCAGTGGTTCTGGTGTCTGGCGGTGTCGCACCATTTGGGAGGGTACAGACGTCCAGAGAGCGGGTCACATGGGGATGTGCTCCCCAGTGGAAGAACCAGAGGGTCAGGGACCAGCCAGAAGGGCTGTGTCCCCTTGGAGTGACCATGGTGACACCACTTCTGTTCTGGGGGATCTCCACGAACTGACAGAGGATGGGAGATCTGTGCCAGGCAGACTGTCACACGACATATGAGCCATGTGTTACCCTCGGGGGGATACTGTGCGAGTCCCCAGAAGTCCTGGCGTGCCAGCAAGTACTCCGCCAAAGGGTTTAGTCCCTAGGCTGGGAGACCAGTTGTTGAAGAGAGGTCCTGAACTGGTTGGAGAGTTGTGTTCTGAGGGTGCCTCTCAAAAGAGGAAAGCGTGGAAACCTAGAAGGAAAGGTAGGGGGAGGAGAGCCTCGCCCATGGCTTCTGGTCTGTCTTAGGGCACGGACCCTAGGCTAGAGGATCAGTGGCAGTTTAGGACTGCCCTGATGAGGGGAAGAGTGGAGAATGGCTCCTGTGTACCAGGGGTTACTACTGCCTACTCTGTGGATGGGCAAGGAACAGTGACATCTGGGTGGCATAGGTCCTGGTCCTGGCCGCGGACAGCTAGGGAGTACCAGTGGGGTAGCCTAGTTGGTCCTGAGAACTTTCACAGAAGGAACCACATGGGTTCACAGTGGCGTAGAGCAGGAGGTGTCACTGCAGTTGTGGGCCTGCGTCCGTGTTCTATCGCCCCAAGCAGGGAAGCCGATCATGGTGGTGATTGATCTGCCCTGCATTTTGGCTGGAAGGGGTTTGTGTTGGACATGGACCTTTTGGCAGGTTCACCCCTAAACCTTTTGCCTTTTCTGTGACCTGATATTGGGAGTTTAAGGCCTCGGTGCACTTTAGCACTGTGGCCCAGTGTAAAGTGTGTGCGTGCTCTGAGTGTGTGTGGTGAGATTGGCCTTTCCTCCCATACGAATGCATGGGGGATATGTGTGTTCATAGTAATCCCTGGTATGAGAGGAGTCGAGGGACGTGTTTAGTATGTATGAACTCGTGAGAATAAATGCTGTGCAATGGTGTGCACAGATTTATGGTGACTTGTGGAGAAATGCCACTGTTAGAAGTTGGCATTTCTGTGTGCTATGTGTCTGCCTGATGTGAATTGCATGTCTGGCTTGTGAGTGACAGGGGTTGGATGGGGGCGGGTGGCTCCAGGAGACAGGGTGAGTCAGCCCCGTGATGAATAGAGAGATTTCAGTGTGTTGTGCCTCCAATTGAGGCACACTGTGTTCATGCTAATTATTGCCTAAGGTGGTTAGGTTTGCGATGCCCATTGTAACTTGTGATTTGATACCTCAGGTGATTTATGTTTATGAGGTTGGCGCCTAATGTGTTTTTATGCCTGATGAGATTCCTGCATAATATGATTTGTGCATTCTATGGTTTATGTTGCAGGATCTGATGCTATGTTCCTAATTATGCCAGTAGTTACTTGTTGTGCATTATATGTATTACTGCGTGCATTTCTAAAGGTTCTGACCGTGGCCCGATTGACCCGGCCAGCTGTACATAATCCGCTGTAAATACTGCCTAAGTGCCAGTTGTCACAGTGTACATTGTATGATTATGATCTAATGTGTTTATGACAATACAAAGGCTATTTTCTTATATCAACCTGTGTGGAGTTCCTTTTGTGGTGTGCCTAGTGTGTTGCTGCTGTGTGGGTGTTGCTCAAACGCTTTACACATTACCACTGGGATAAGCCTGACTGTTTATGCCAAGCTACCAAGGGTGTGAGCAGGGGTTATCTTTGGCGTGTAACTCCCTTGCCCTGACTAGAGTGGTAGTCTCTGCCTGGCTTTGGCGCAAGCCTTAGCCAAACAGAGATCCCATTTCTAACAATTCCCTAGCTGGCCGGCAAGCATGGGCCAAAAACCCAGGTAACCCCCTTGAAAAAAACAGGTTGTTTTGTGATAGGCAATTTTGATGTAGCCTCAGAAGGTTTTGGGCCCTTGCCTGTCACTAGTCTTTGACCCACCCATGCGACTGAGGGACCATTTCTATTGGGATACTTGGAGAAAGGTGAAGGGGTAGGACATTTCTTGTTTCTTTCTGTAGCATGAACATTTTGGCACAATATTGCAAGGAAAATGTGACAGACATTTTGATGTTTGCAGGACATTGTGGGTAAGATATCTTGTTTGGATCCACAAGAGAGACATCACTGTGTACTCCCATGGGTGTTTAGTTTACGACAATATCTACAGTTGGTAGGTTATTCATAGATGGAATGTACACCTTGGCAGAGAGACTAAAAAGACAAAGATTACTGCACAGCCATCTATTCCTCAAGCACACACACATACTGGTTGAAATTGGCACAAGGGCGAGTGATGGTTAAGTATATACAATATTATTAACACGAGATTTCACAAATATGAAATGCACTGTCAAGAAAAACTGAACCAGTGACTCGCTGCTCATGGGCTCTAAAGCCACGTCAAGGCCCCAACCGCTTTACAAGCTATTCACACACCTTTCATATGTAATACACACAAGACAATTCACACCACCAGGCACAAAACCAACACATTACAACATTCACAAAAAGGGACAAGGTACACCCTGCTTGAGAAAGACAGAAAAGATAAATATTTCTGCATGTCTATTTTTCAAGCACACAGTGCCACAAGCGCCAGTCCACGCACACTGCCAGCCAAGTGCCAGTCCACTCACAGTCAGCCAAGCGCCAGTCCACGCACACTGCCAGCCAAGCACCAGCCCACCCACACCACCAGCCAAGCGCCAGTCCACTCATCGCCAGCCAAGCACCAGTCCACTCACACCGCCAGCCAAGCACCAGTCTACGCACACGGACAGCCAAGCGCCAATCCACGCACACCACGAGCCAAACACCAGTCCCCTCACTGCCAGCCTAGCACCAGTCCATGCACACTGCCAGCCAAGCGCCCGTCCACACTCACCGCCAGCCAAGCGCCAGTCCACGCACACCGCCAGCCAAGTGCCAGTCCACTCACAGCCAGCCAAGTGCCAGTCCATGCACACTGCCAGCCAAGCACCAGCCCACCCATAAAGCCAGCCAAGCTCCAATCCACACACACCGCCAGCCAAGCGCCAGTCCACTCATCGCCAGCCAAGCACCAGTCCACTCACCGCCAGTCAAGTGACAGTCCATGCACACCGCCATCCAAGCGCCAGTCCACGCACACCATCATAAACATTTTTTAAACAAGAAAGAAAATATAAACCAATTGCAACTAAATACAAAACTATAACTACAAAAACAACAGCTGCTTGTGGGCTCTAAAGCCATGTCAAGGCCCCAACCACTTTACAAGCTATTCACACACCTTTCATATGTAATACACACAAGACCATTCACAACACCAGGCATGAAACCAACACATTACAACATTCACAAAAAGGGACAAGGTACACCCTGCTTGAGAAAGACAGAAAAGATAAATATTTCTGCACAACCACCTATTTTTCAAGCACACAGACATACTGGTTGGATTTGGCATGAGGATGAGTGATGATTCAGTATATACAGTTGTATTAACCAGAGATTTCACAAAAATGTAATGCACTGTTAATAATTGAAAGGACGAGAACCTGAACCATTGACTCACAGCTTGTGAGCTGTAAAGCCATGAAAAGGCACCAACCGCTTTACAGATCATTCATACACCTATGTGACACATACAAACCCTTTCAAACCGCCAGCCGCGGACCCAGCACATTACAACACTCACACCAGCAGACAGCGCCATTCAAGAGCCCATCACTTTCACATGACCACATTCCTGACACAGCAACCACACCAGCTCGTGGATTGCATAGAGAGGCGTTTAGCTAGCAGTGTGTGTAGTGACCAACAGCAAGTCACTACTCACACACCACCAGCCAAGCACCCATCCACACACACAGCCAGCCAATCACCAGTCCAAGCACACCGCCAGCCAAGCACCAGTCCACCCACACCGCCAGCCAAGCGCTAGTCCACGCACACCAAGCGCCAAGCGCCAATCCACGCACATCGCCAGCCAAGTGCCAGTCCCCTCACTGCCAGCCAAGCACCAGTCCATGCACACTGCCAGCCAAGCGCCAGTCCACACTCACTGCCAGCCAAGGGCTAGCCCACGCACACTGCCAGCCAAGTGCTAGTTCACTCACTGCCAGCCAAGCATCAGTCCACCCACACCCCCACCCAAGCTCCAATCCACACACACCGCCAGCGAATCGCCAGTCCACTCATCGCCAGTCAAGCACCAGTCCACTCACACTGCCAGCCAAGCACCAGTCCATGCACACCGCCATCCAAGCGCCAATCCACGCACACCACGAGCCAAGCGCCAGTCCCCTCACCGCCAGCCAAGCACCAGTCCACGCACACTGCCAGCCAAGCGCCAGTCCACACTCACTGCCAGCCAAGCGCCAGTCCACGCACACCACTAGCCAAGTGCCAGTCCACTCACTGCCAGCCAAGCGCCAGTCCAAGCACACTGCCAGCCAAGCACCAGCCCATCCACAATGCCAGCCAAGCTCCAACCCACACACACTGCCAGCCAAGCGCCAGTCCACTCATCGCCAGCCAAGCACCAGTCCACTCACCGCTAGCCAAGCGACAGTACACGCACACCACCAGCCAAGCGCCAGTCCATGCACACCATCATAAAAAATATTTTAAATAAGAAAGAAAACACAAACCAATTGCAACTAAATACAAAACTATAACTACAAAAACAACAGCAGTAACTGAAGGCATCATTCTATTGCCAAACGTTAAACTGAACAGCCATATTAAACCATATAGACCAGGCAGTACACTATTAGACACACAGTTGCTCCCAAAAACTCTTTTGAGTGTGATACAATCTGAAACATGTGGGCACACACAGCCTAGGATTAGAAGGACAATCGGCACAGTGCATTCAACTCTCCTTCCGCACACCTCTTCGCAAGCAGACTCTACATCTCTTACAGGGATTGGTTTTTCTGGGGCGTATTAGCGGAATTAAATCAGGAAAATGGAAATCTTTCAATGTAGCCACATCATCCACCACTCCAACAGTAGGAACACTCGCCTTTCACAAAAACAAGGCTGCCTATCACAGACTCCTGAAACTGAACAAAAGTCAACTTTGAAGCAGGAGAACACTCCTTGTACACAACAAAAGTTTTGAAAGTTTCTAAATTAAAGAGATGGATGGCTAACTTCTTATAACAAATGTAAGCTATATGAATAGCAGTGTAAGGTTCCAACCTCTGATCTACTCTATCAACACCAACCATATGCTATTGTAGTCTAAAATGCACAAATGTTTGCGTACTTCTGCAGTCTGACTCCATACAACCACAGGTGAAGGACTCTTATCATGGATGCTAGTCAGCATGTACAAATCCCTCCTGTCCACAAATTTCACAGCTAGTAGTTCATCACTACGCAAGGAACTACACTGTCCCCTATGAAGCTTTTTACAAACAAGCTCTTTTGGCTAACCATTACGGTTAGAGCGGATTGTGCCACAAGCAAAAGTGTCCACTTTGAACAATTCCTTAAACAATTGCACAGCAGTGTAGAAGTCATCAAGGTACACATGGTGGCCTA
Source organism: Lissotriton helveticus (assembly GCF_964261635.1). Lineage (NCBI taxonomy): Eukaryota > Metazoa > Chordata > Amphibia > Caudata > Salamandridae > Lissotriton > Lissotriton helveticus. Next base: position 1,372,775,143 of record NC_136069.1, on the reverse strand, counting down.
TGTTACACAGTCTTCTAGCAAGATCCCACACAATTTTCTCTGAAACTCCAAAAGTGGACGGACAACTAGGGGGTTCCATAGTGGAATCCCTACCAGAGTACACCCAGAAATTATAGACATATCATGTCCCACTCTCAGACAACATTTACAGCTTAATTCTATAATGTGCACTCTTGCTAGGAATATACTGTCTAAAAACCAAACAACCCTTGAACAGGACCAAAGACTCATCAATAGCTATTTCTTTCCCTGGAATATATATCTCTGAAAATCTACAAAGTGATCAAGAACAGGTCGAATTTTAAAAAGACGGTCACAATCAGGGTGATCTTGTGGCAACGTCGAAGCATTATCAACAGAATGCAGCATCCGAAGCAGAAGCAAATACTGATCCTGACTCATATTTGCTGAAAATATGGCTGTTGCCACCAATTGACTAGTAGACCAATATGAAGCAATGGACAGCTTCCTTATCAAACCCATCAAAAAATTAAAACCCAAAAACTTCTTCATCTCATCCTGATTTGTAGGAGTCCACTGAGTAACTCTAGAGTAGGGCCTAAGTCTTTCACTGTTATCCCTGAAATACTGTTCTGCATACAAATTAGTCTGCTCAACAATCTCAGCCAAAAACGTATCATCCTTAAACGACTGAAAAACTGTAAAGGCAAAAATAATTCACAATTCACTCTACACCCTGAATCACCAGTAAAGGCAGGCAACACCGGCAGAGCCATGTTTGTATCACACCAGAGTCCAGCACTTCCAATAGGAAGCCTAGCAGGCTGAGGCTGCAATCCAGATGCCTCTTGCGGCACCGTTGGCACCTCCTCTAAAACAGGCACTTCATCCGCACTGAGAGTAGCTTCATCTGCACTGAGAGTAGATTCATCATCCAATGATTCCATGTGGAGAGACAACTCTCTGCCTGATTCTTCCCCTCCCTCCTCTCCCTCAGACGCACTGTCAGTCTCATAATCCTGCTCAAAAGAAGATTCAGAAAGCATACCAACCACCTCCTGAGCAGTAATTCTGCAGCAAGCCATAATCCTTACTAACAAAGGTAACCTGTCAAACAAGTCAAGAACAACAAACACTTTGAAGAAAAACTAATAAACAAAATGTGGCTTTAACACAAAGACTTACATACTCCAAACTTATACCACTCACTTGTCAGAAGCAGATAGACTCACCACCTACTCTGCACAGACAAAGCAAGGACCAACAATATCCCACTAAAAGAGAAAAAGAAAAGAAAATTCCACATAAGACAACGCAAAGACATCGCAAAGAATTTCACGCTCCAAAAACTAAATATGCTGCTGTTTTGACACCAAAAGAAAAAGAAAAGAAAATTCCACATAAGACAACGCAAAGACATCGCAAAGAATTTCACGCTCCAAAAACGAAATATGCTGCTGTTTTGACACCACTTACTAAAAATTCACTTGCGCATGACATTTGGAGTAAACGTAACAAAAAAGGTTTTTCTTACCAAATAAATGAAACTACGCAAAACTGCAGAAATTAAACATTACAATCACATATGCAAATAATGAACCAGTCCACACACAATCTACCAGCCACGATGGTGGGTAGGTGGGCCTAAAAACAAAAGGCCGACACCCAAGGGGTCAGAAACAGCTGAAATATTCAACCCCATAAAGGGGAATGACCCTTGTCTATGGGGCTGCTCCCCACAATCATCTGTATAAAAAATCCCTGGAGTTCTAGTGGGCCATCTGAAATCATTTTGCACCAAATGCCCCCCCTCCTCCCCCCCTCAGTGGGGCAGAAACGGCAAGACTAAATTCCCCTTGCCCAAAGGGCCCAAAAAAGTCAAACAAAAAAATAGTTGGTGGCCAAGTGGTCCACCTATAATTCATTTTGGCCAATCTGCCCCCCCCACCCCCCGGAGCAGCTACCCACTTGCAATACAAAAAAATACACTAAAACAAAAAAATCCATGGTGGTCCAGTGGGCCTGCTACAAATTTTTTTGGACCTATCTGCCCCACTTGGGGACCAAAATGGCCAAACAATATGTCCCCCAAAAGGGAGCGACCCTTGCCCAAAGGGCCGCTCCCCGCATGCATTACATACAAAAAAATAAGAACTAAAACAAAAGAAATCCCTGTTGGCCCAATGGGACCTATAAAAAAAAAGTGGGCCAATCTTACCCCCCAACACGGCAGTAACGGCCAAAGAATATGTCCCTCAAGAGGAGAAACCCTTGCCCATGGGGCCGCTCCCAACATGCATTACAAAAATATAAACAAAAAAAAAATCTTTGGTGGCTGAATGGGCCATCCACAAAAATGAGTTGGCCCAATCAGCCCCCCAGGGCAGAAACAGCCAAACAATATGTCCCCCAAAGGGGAGCGACCCTTGCCCAAGGGGCCGCTCCCTGCATGCAATACATACAGATAAAAAAACTAAAACAAAAAAAATCCCTGGTGGCCCAGTGGACAATTTAAAAAAAATTGCGGCCGATCTGCCCCCCCCCCTCCCCACGGGGCAGAACCAGTCAAAGAATATGTCCCCCAAGGAGAGCGACCCCTGCCCAAGGGGCTGCTCCCCGAATTGATTGCATAATTAGAAAAAAAAAACTAAAATAAAAAGTCCCTGGTGTCTAGTGGGCATTCCTGCTGCACAATTGAGCGATTGTGCAGCAGGAATTAATTTTTATTTTTTATTTTAGGAGTTTTATATAGCGCTTGCTGGACCCAAGGGTATCAGAGCGCTTCACAACAAGTAACTTATGTGCAAATGGGCAGTACAGGGAATAAAGGGGAACAAAGCGCAGCGGCCATATAAGTAGTAGAAGCTACCTGCGCATGGAGACAAATAATACATTGTATGTTTCTTTACAGAGACATAAAGCAACTGTCACTGTACCGCTGGCGTAATGCACAGGAAGATAAAAGCCTAGTTTCAGGGAGGGTGATTTAGTAATGTAACCTGGTAAACCCAAGTCTTTGAGACGAAAGTCTTGACGGTTTCTTGACACAACAGTACGAGTCTCTGGGAGGTTTTCTAAATAGGGTCACCTACTTGAAGTTGGCATGGGTGCCAGTTAGAGTACTTCCTTGCCTCCTATCTGCTCGCTTGAGAATGATCCAGGAAGAGGATTTTGAGCAGGCTTTTGAATTTTGGAAACGAGGGGATCGTTCTGATGTGACGGGGGATGGAGTTCCAGATTTTGAGAGCGTTTCCAGCAAACGATCTGGACACCGTTTTTTGTTTGCGAGTTTTTAGTGGGATGAGTAGAAGGGTATTGGTGCTTCTGAGGTTCCTGGACTGGCCGGCTCATTTGAGTTTGGTGGCTAGGTATTCTGGTTTGCCTGTGTGGAGGGCTTTGTGCGTGAGGCAGGTGGTTCTGAAGCTGGCTCGTAACTCAATTGGGAGCCATTTGAGTTCTCTGAGTGCAGGGGAGATGTGTTCGAATTTTTTAGTTCCGGAGACCAATCTGGCTGCTGCATTGAAGGTTGTTTTCAAAGGGGCGAGGTGGGGTTTTGCAGTGCCAGTCAAGGCTGCGATCCCGTAGTCGGTTCTGGCGAGAACCAGTGCTTGGGTGGCTTGTTGGAGGTCCTTGGGAGGGAGGAAGGGTTTTATTTTGTATAATAGTCTTAAGTTAAGAAAGGCGCTTTTAGCGGATCTAGAGATGTGATTTTTCATGTCCAGTTTTGGATCGAGGGTGATACCTAGAGATTTTACCGAGTCCGCCAGGTAGATGTTGCCATTGAGGGCGTCAATAGCTTTGAGCCATTCTGCAATTTGGGGGTTTTCATCTTTGTTGGAGATGAGGAGTATTTCCGTTTTCTCTTGGTTTAGTTTCAGATGGTTACTTGAGAGCCATTGTTGTACCTCTCTGAGCGTGGCGTTGAGTCTCTGGAGGTCCTCGATGGAAGTGGTTTCTAGATATAACTGCGTGTCATCAGCATATAGGTGGAAAGGGATGTTGGATTTCCTGAGTAGAGAGGTGAGGGGTTCGATGTACATGTTAAAAAGCTGAGGGGAGATCTCTGACCCTTGTGCAACACTACTGGTAACGGGGTGGAGGTCGAATTCAACATTTTTTATTTTTATTCTTTGTGATCGGTTGTGGAGGAAGGAGGAGAACCAGAGGAGGACTGTCTTTTCAATACCAGCCCTTTCTCGCAGAACCTTGAGGAGAAGCTTGTGATCAACTGCATCAAATGCAGCCGTTAGGTCCTGGAGGATGAGAAGATTGCATTGGTCTGAATAGAGCGACTTGTGTAGGTCGTCTATGACATTGAGGATTGCAGTTTCGGTGCTGCAGCCTTTTCTGAAGCCTGATTGATGGGGGTCTAGAAGGTTAATGTTGTTCAGGTGTTGGGTCAGTTGGGGGAGTACACATCTTCAAACAAAGAGTATTGTACAAAGTTCCCCAGTGGGAGCTAGTGGTATAGCTCGGTCAGTTTTCTCTCTCAATTGTTGTGACGGGACAAGTGCATGGTGTAGACCCTTTTCAGAATATAAGGATACCTCACACAGGTTACCGACAGGACAACACCTGTTGCCCCAATCGGTGGCCGTCCAGCGTCATCATCGGTATCCTGCTCCTACGGCAGGCTGGCGGTGCAATGCCCGTCGGGCAGCCCGGGGGGGCTGCACTTTGGTGGAGATCTTTTATTCCGAGCCAACGGGTGTGTGTGTGTGAGGGGCATAAAGAGTGCAATAGTGAGCATGGGGGTGTGTGTGTGGTTAAAAAAAGTCAGTCGAGTCCATTGGGAAGTAATTTAATGATCAGGCTCGCTGCTTTATTAAAAATAAGGGGTATTAAGGAGTGATAAACAATGGGACTAGTCCTTATTCAACCCTTCATGTGAATATGGTCGACATTTTTCTTGCCATAAGGGCAATTCGTCAGGACCTTAGTGCTCATATGATTGCTAGGATCCTCTAAATTAAGAAGACCTCCATATACGACCTGGGTGGTATCGTACAGAAATGGTTCCAGGCGAGGGACCTCCTGGGAACCGTGGTGGTTGCTCCCGAAGGCCTCACGAGCTGTCCAGGTGGGGCCAGCAGCGAGTGAGGGGTTCCTCAAAGGTCGCTGAAGGCAGGCATCTCAGCACCTACCCGTCCCACGGTAAACCGAAGTAAGGACAGCCGGCAGGAGTACACATCTTTCCATGATTTTGGATAGAAGAGGTAGGTTTGAGACGGGTCTGAAGTTGTTCAGATCCTCCTTATCTAATCCTGGCTTTTTCAGCAGAGGTGTGACTTGACCAACTTTAAGGCAATCTGGTACGACCCCTGATCTCAGTGAGCTGTTAATGATCTTGCACCAAACGAGCTAGGGCGAGCTTCAAGTCTTTGGTTAGTTGAGGGGGTAGGTGATCAAAGGCATGGGATGAGGGTTTTGCATTGGAGATTAGTTTAACTATCTCTTCTTCTTGAATGGGAGTGAAGGAAGACCAGGGTTTAGGAGGATTCAAGGAAGTGCTGTTGATGGTTCCGGCTGCTTGGATCTCGGTGGAGGGAGTGAGGTTGGAGCCAAGAGATCGATCTTTGCGATTTTGTCGTTGAAAAAAATGTCAAAGTTGTCACATCGTTCTTTGGATGCCTGAGGTGAGGAGGTCATTGGTTTAGAGGTTTGTTTCCTGATGATGTTGAAAAGCTCTTTGGGTCTGTTTTTAGTGTTGTCCAGCACCGAGCAGAAGAAAGAAGTCTTTTTGTTCTTAATGTGTTTTTTATAGTTCCTGCGGGCAGTTTGGAGTTGCTCGTGGTGCAGGGTGGTGGGATTGTTCCTCCATATTCTTTCTGAGGCTCTAAGATGTCTTCTTTCTTCGTTGATGTCGGTGGTGAACCATGACCTGGATGGGATGCTCCTGGATTTTTAAGTTTAAGAGGGGCGAGTTGATCCAGGGTGCGCGTCATGTTAGAGTTGTAGAGAGAGGTGAGTTCGCTGGTTGGGAGGTGGTCAGTGGTGCTCGGGAGAAGTGAGCTTATTCTTTCTTCTAGATCAGTTTGTGAGACCTGAGCTTTGTTCCTTATCCATTTGGGAAGGGCCTTCGAGTGAGGTTGAGTTTGTACCCCTTGGTTGATCTGAAAAAGGATGATGTGGTGATCGAACCAGCCTACAGGAAGGATGTGGTTGATGGTGATTGCTTTGCTTTCGGCAATGATAGCGTCCAGGGTTGCTCCTCTGTGATGAGTTTCTTCTGAGCAGTGTTGGGTCAGGTTGTTTTCTAGTAGGAGGTTGTTTAGGGTTGGAGTGAGCGGGTTATTTGTTTCATTCCTTCTTAGATTAAGGTCGCCAAGAATGATATTATTTGAATTTCCCAGAGAGCAGTGGGCGATCAAGTCAGAAAGGTGTTCTCCGAATTCGGTGGAGTTACCAGGGGGGTGGTACAGGAGGTGGCATAGAAATGGCATGTTCTCGTTTGTCTTAATCTTGACAGAGAGGCAGGAGGCGGTTTCCGAGATGGAGATGTTATTCTTGTGAATGATTGCTAGGCCCCCTCCTTTTTGAGCTATCCTGTCTTTGTTGATCAATGTAAATCCAGGCGGTACCAACGTGTCAATGATGGGGTAGGGGAGACTGTTGAGCCATGTCTCCGTGATGAATGCTATATCTATATCATGTGAGAGAATGGCTTCCGCTAGTTCCGTTGCATGTTTGGAGGCTAATCTGCAATTTAGGAGCAAGCAGTTGATGGAGGATCCTTCGCTGCTCAGGGACTTAGTGTTTGGGGCCCTGGGTAGAGCAGTTAGATGCGCTGGGGGTCTGGGGGGCTCTCTTGGAATGAGTTCTCTCCCGATTCCCATGAGTATCGTAGATTTGGGAGATGGATAGGGGGGAGTGTAGTAAGTAGAGGCTAAATGTTCCGCTTCTCGGGGGGAGAGGGCGGCTTTTGTTCTTCTGGGTCTCCCAGAGTGTGTCTCATTCGCCCTTCTGAAGGTTGATGGCTGTGATCTGATCGGGACCGGGGGCTCGTTAGGTGGCGGAACCTTGGCACGCCAGGGTTGGGTGGTATTAGGCGGTGCTGTAGGGGGCTGGGAGGGATTTTGGATTGTGAACAGATTAGATAAAGTTTCGTTCAGGCCTTGGATCAGAATTGCTAGCTGAGTTTCCAGGAGGTTGAGGCGGTGGGTCATGGAGTCCACGGTGGGAGAAGGGTTGTCTGGGGCAGCATTGCAGGAGGGTGGGTCCTAGTCAGGATGACTGTTGGGGAAGGGGCTACCTCCCCGATGAGAAACTCACCTTCTCCTCCTGGACATGCTGGAAGCAAATGGCTTCCACCGCATCCAGTTTCATCTGATGATGACCTGGAGAAGGGGGTGGGGGATTTGGGGGGCAGCTGAAGGCCTTCCCCTTTCCTCCCCGGTGGGGGAAGCAAGATCGGCGGTTCATGGGGGGCACCAGCTCTCCCCCATGGGTGGGTCCGAGGACGGCCTGGAGCTGTCATGAGCACATGCCCACCGTGCCTCGTGATGGCTCCCGGCCGTCCAGAGCACCGACGGGGTTAAATAAATCGTACTTTTTTTTTCCTATAATGTTTCAAGCAGAAATCATTGCTTGAACTGAAAAGAATCGTCGTAAGGTACATTGTAGGAAAAATAAAAAGAATTCTTTATATCATAAATGAATATTAAAAATATTTTTAGGTTAAAAATAAATGTATTTTTATTGTATATATTTTCTTTAAATGTAGAACAGAACAAAAAATATGCTACAGTAATTTTTCATGAAAGCTTTAATTTAACAAATAAATTGCCACTTAAAGCAAAAGTATGTGTCAATGCACATTGATAATTATTAATAGCAAATTTACAAAATAATTAAAAATAATGTAATTATTTTTAGTAACATTTATTCTGACATTATTTTTATATTCAAATTAAAATATTTGCTAAAATATCTCATAGTTAAATATTAAATATGTAAATGTTTAGAACCTATTTTTAGGCAATTATATTTATTTATATTTTAACTATTTTAAATAATTTAATTTAATTTAACATTATTTCCTTTGGGGTTTTATTGTAAGTCCCCATCCCCATTATATTCTATGAAGAGGGTTGTAGTACCAGTGGTTGGCCATGTGTGGTGCTGGACTTACTAATGTTTTTTGTTTTTCAGTAGTAACCCATGTTTAAACCACCTGCAAGATTAGGAGTTTTCTGCTGCCTGGCGGGCGGTTCTTTGGTGATCCAAGGGTAGTGCCTACGAAATAGGCACCATAATGGGAATGTAAGATCAGTACCTGCACGGCATGGACTTCTGCAGTCCATGACATGCAGGTACTGTGCCCCCCTGTGTGTATCCATGTGGTGTGTGGTGCCAGGGGGCCCTGTGGGGACTTTGTTTCCGCACTGCCACACATTTCATGGCAGTCACACTGCCATGAAAAGTGTGGTATGAGGAAACTAGTAATATGCTTGGTTGGGCCACAAATGACCTGGTTGTAATGGAGCAGTCGCAAGACTGCCAACGTCGTGCCTCTGCGAGTCTGGTGATATTTGGACCACGAGACTCAAAATAAAGCCCTACAACTCAGAGTTTGTGAATACCAAAAAGGCGGTAAACACACTGTAGGGTAAACAAAAATACAAGCAAATGCACTCTACGTTGAAGATGAAATACATATTAGGTGTTAGACTCTAAATGTGAGCTTCTACTGAAACAGTTCTCGCGGCCCTAACTTATGTCAATTTATTGGTGCACAGGGTTACCAATAAATGCACATTTCTACTTAAACAGCAAATGCATCTTCTTAATGAATGAATAAATTGCAAATTATTATAAAAATGTTGTTTCAAATACACTGACATTAATTTAATTTCCTATTACATGTATAAATGTTTCAACATTAGTCTATGCATACACATTCTGTTTCATTAGCTTCACGTTATCTTCCCCTAAAATATTAATATGTCAATGTTACAAATACCTTTATTAGTCATGTTTCTATGCACACAGTTATAAGTCTCATTCATTTTCACATGGAGTACTCTAAATATACAATACCCCACCATGTATTTATTAACATTGATCACACAGAATATATTTGCATGCTGACTTTGCATGACTATGGTGCACTCCAACAGTATCATAGGTTAGGCCCAACCGAACAAATGCCGCCATGCATGTCCAATTACTGTGCATGCAAACGTAACGAGAGGTCCAACCTAGGCCTACAAAACGATATGGTTTTTTGGGCCCTGAGCTACGGTGTGTTCTTTGAAAATGAACTTAGGTGGGTCCCTTTGAGCTTTTCCCCACCTCCAACTGTGGTAGGGGAAACCAGGATGCTCCCACTGCTCCATTATGGCACCTTTTATTTCTATTGGGAAGAATGACCAAGCCTTGTATCCAGCAATCTCAACCTGAACAGATTCTTCTCTTATGCTGCAAGCCAATTAGAGACCTATTGGCCTGCAGAGCTTTCAAAAGATAACAGAACAAAAAAATCCACCATCAAATAGAATTTAAAAATGTTTCAAATTTATCACATTTAATCCATGTGTGAGATTTGTAATTGAGAGCTGCAAGATATTTCTGAATTTCCCAAAGAAAACACAATAAAGATTATGAGCCTGATTACCAGGGATCACCACAGGCAGGCTGTCGGTGGCGGTCCCTCGGGCATCGTAACATGGATCTCCTCCCTCCATTTTACAATGGCTTTTGAACGGGTGGTAGTCGGAAACACCGACTGCCACGGTCCCGACAGGCGGTCTTTATCTGACCACCTGTCGGACCTCCCTGTAGTCCTAGATTTCTAGCGGTGCCTGTCAGGATTATAATATCCCTTTGTGTGAGTCGTTCTGCAATCATCGAACCATCTCCAGGCTGAAAAGGATTTGAGGACCCATAGCAGGACCCCCCTAACACCCTTGCAAAGAGATATAGGCCCTAGGGAGCACCCCTACACATCCTTACACCATGTGCTAGGAACCACATGGTGCCTAACATGTAGTGCTTTGATATGTGTGGGGTGTCTGTTTTGTCTTGCGGCGGCAGCTGCAGAGTGCAGCACCTGCCTCAATACAAAACATGGGCAATGCGACTGCCACTGTGGCACTCGATCCTAATTTGCCCTGTGGGATCACCGCCTGTAGGTGGGCGGTTCCAAATACCATTGAATGGCAGAGGGCCGACCTAATGACCCCCTATGTTATTAGGCCAGTGACTGGCTACTGAATCTTTTGTCATGAAGGGGTGGGTAAAGATTTAGGTCTTTTCAGAAGTGAAGTTATAGATCCAGCCCCTGTCCCTGTCACTCGTGCGCGGTGGTGATTGGACACATAGGCATAAGAGTGTAGGCCCTGACCACAAACGAGGCCCTGCGTCCAAACCCCTGTCCTCATGACCAAAAACTGTGAAAAGAGGAAGCTTCCTGGATGGATGGTAGCGCTATGTTCAAACACTAATGTTCCTTTTAAGCCCCATAAATCTAAACATTTATAACAGACATTTCAGGTAGTGGAACACTGTAACATTTGAATGTAAAAACACACACATCAAAATCTAAAACCGCTTGAAATTTTCCAGTTACTGCTAAACAAACAATAACATGCAGCCCTACCATGAAAACCATAGCTCATCTCTCTAGGATTACTTCAAAATAGCAGGTATAACATTCACTTTGTAGCACATTAATATTGGTTAAAGGATTCTGTTACTTGTAAAAAGCAGCAGATCCACTAGTCACTGTTAAATTTTAAGATTTGAGAAATGATGAATGCGAACATCTCTGGACTAAAGTTTCACTCAACTCTGATAGACTGAGGTAGTTATTGGGTGCATCTCTTTTTGTTATATTGTTTACCCCAGTATTGGAACTTTCATAGATTCCCATGCTTTGTATCATTCCCCGTCGTCGGAATGGGAACCTCGGTAAAAAAAAATATATCAGTACCATAGGTACAAAAGAGAAAATTAGGCCTAGACCTCATCTCATTTTGTAGCATATCACCCTCTTTGTGTAAAAGAGCCCAAACTTTCGCAAGAACCAATCAGAATAGCCTCACCCCATAGAACCTTCCTGAGAGAGCCTCAGAGCCTCAGATTTTCTACCACACGTTGTGCAAGGGAGTCTCCACTGAGCTCTGCTCAGTTTTCTTTCTAAAAACTTTATTCTTCAACTTTTTTCTTCAAAATCTACAATGGCTGACAAAGAGAAGAAGGCTTTATTCAGGGCCTGTGCTACCTGTGCAAAAAAGAGGCTTTTTGTGGAGGAAAAGCATGAGGACTGCATTTACTGCTTGTATCCTGACCACAAAGCCACAGATTGCAAAATCTGTAGGACCTTTCCAACGAAGACTTTGAGAGACAGGGAGGGCCGATTGCTAACCTGGCTAGAGAAGATGAAGGCACGGAAGGAAGTACTGTCTTCAGATGAGGAGGATTCTACATCAATAACTTCTTCCAGAAGATCTAAAAAGAGGGGTAGGTCTCCTCCCTCTACTTCATCTGAACCCCCTGTCAAAGCCCACCACAAGATCTCTGATAGGTCTGGTAGGGTTAGTCCCATTAAATCTCTTCACCGAGGTGAAAAGGAGAGGCTGGGACAGGCTGCTGAGAAGGACACGGCAAAGAAGGTGAGAAAGGGGGTTTCTGTTCCTTCACAATCTTCCCAGAAAGAGAAGGATGGTAAAAAATTCTCTACGGTCACTCCAGAGACAAAGCAGGACAAGAAACAGCGTCCGTCGATGACGAAATCTACAGGTACGTCGACGACTGTTTCTCATAAGGATTTGAGTGTGCCGATGGCTCCGTCGACGGGACCGTCGACGGCGGCTGTGATGACGACGACACCTTTAATGGCTGCGTCGACGTTTAAAACGCCTTCCTGTTCGTCGACGATGGCTACCTTCTCGACGTCGATGATCATGTCAACGAAGATTCTGTTGACAGCCGCTTTGACGACGAGAACGACGACGACGACGATGACGTCGACGACGGCGGCTGCGATGTTGCTGACGACGAGCTCGTCGACGATGCCAGCGACGATAAATCCACCGTCGACGATGAAAAATCCGTCGTCGAAGAAATTCCCAGCGTCGACGGTTCCATCCACCAATTCTTCTAACACGTTGGCTTCCTCGTTTCTTTCGACGACGACTCCGTCGACGATGTCGTCGACGATTCAAAAAATGCAGATTTCCACACGGAAGCGGCAGATAACACCGGAGATGACTTCTCCAAGGCGAGTTACATCTTTGCCACCTAGTATGCTGCTGGATGACGAATCTGATGAAGAGGGTGACGATATCCAGTATGGGGATGCCTATAGTCCCTCGGATTTGAATGTGAAATGTCAAGAAACAGATACTGAAGATAAGTACTACGAACAACAGTATGTTCAGCAGGAACAACCTCCTCGAGGCTTGGGTCAGGACATGGTGGCCATGCCAGCCTCCCTGGTTTCGGATTTGCAATTGATGTTGCAAGACTATAGAAATAGATTTCCGAATCAACCAGCAGTTCAATCGGAACGCCCTCCTTCACCAACTGTACCCCCGACATCTGCAATCATCGTGACAACGGTGGTCCCACGGGCGGTGGAACCTGAAGCCAGAGAGGAATCCAGAGAGGTGGTGCATTATGTGTCTTCAGATGAGGACATTCACGGGGATCCTATAAATGACCCTGACTTGGATTATGATGATGGTGGCCATCCAGATCCAGATGCCGCAGGACAGTACTCTGCTACTTCTCCTCCGGCTGACATTGGGGGTTTAGATAACCTCATGAAGAGGGCATCTAAAAGATTTGGTCTGTCAATCACAACAGTGCAGTTAGACTGTTTCCTTTATGACTTTAAAGAGCCATACAAAAAGTCAGTCAGATCGATTCCTATAATAGAACATGTATGGACGGAAGGAATCAAGGTTATGCAGAATCCGGCCACTGTCATTCCTGTTCTTCCCCGGCTGGAGAAGAAATATAAGGCCCCTGAAGGCAGTCCAGCGTGCCTCCTTGGACAACCAAAACTGGATTCTGTAATATCGCAAGTGGCACAGAGCAAATCCAAGAATCCTTCCACGCCTCTTACTACACCCCCGGACAAGGAGGGAAGGCGCTTGAACAATGTGGGCAAGAGATTTTCCTCTATGGCGAGTCTCCTCGTCCGAACGGCGAATGCTCTGGCCATCTTGGGCAGGTACGATCGCCAGATGTGGTGTGATTTAGCCCCGTTTATAGAACTGCTGCCAGAATCATCAAAAGAGGAAGCCAAAAAGGTGCTCGTGTAGGGAGAAAGTTCATCGTCAGAGGTCATAGATTGTGCTATGGACATAGCTTCTACGGCCTTTCATGCTCTGGCTGGTTCAGGTGTCTTGCGTCGACAGGGCTGGTTACGGGCGACTTGGTTTCGCCAAGAAGTCCAAAACAAGATCCTGGACCTTCCATTTGATGGAGAAATGCTTTTTGGGAAGCATGTAGAAGAGGCCCTTCAAAGTATTAAAAAGGACACAGACACAGCAAAGTCCTAGGGGTCTTTAAATTACCGTAAGGTCCCATTTAGAGGGGCAAGAGGAAGGGGCTTCTCCTCTTATAGGGGTGGCAACCAACAGAGATATTCTTCGCAATCCTCACAATCATACAAACTGCAGTTTTTTAACCAACGCCAGGGCCAGTCGGCTTCTTTCTCTCATCAATCTCAGAGAGGACGTCAGAATCGTCAAGGATGCGACAATACCAAGAGGCAATAGCGGCCCCTTGGCTCTTACTACTGCTCCTTCCTCCCCGAGGACATCAGTGGGGGGCAGGATATCATTTTTGTCTAGAGAGCTGGAGAAGTATAACATCAGACCAGTGGGTGCTGAATATTGTTCAGAGTGGCCATACGTTGGAATTTCAAGATCTTCCTCCAACAAGAGCTCCAGGCACCAGTCGATCTCAACATCTGGGACTGCTACGTCTCGAAGCCCACCAACTTTTCATCAAGGGGGCAATAGAACCGGTACCTCTCTCACAGAGGGGAAAAGGTTTTTATTCCAGGTTCTTCCTGGTTCGCAAGACTACAGAGACTTGGCGCCCCATATTAGATCTACAGGAGCTCAACACTTATCTCATCAAACTGTCCTTCAGGATGGTCACTCTCCAGGATATTCTTCGTCTTCTGAACCCAGGGGATTTCATGGCGACTCTGGATTTAGAGGATGCGTACTTCCACGTACCGATCCACCCAGCTCACAGACAATATTTGCGCTTCACATAGGCAGGAGCCATTTCCAATTCAAAGTGCTTCCGTTTGGTCTTCGATCTGCACCAAGAATATTTACAAAGGTGTTGGCCCCGGTGGCAGCTTTCCTCAGGAAGCAATCTCTGGAAGTTTTCCCTTATCTGGACAACTGGCTAGTCAAAGCTCCTTCTTTCCAGGGAACTTCCAAGGCCATTGCAACTTGCATTCAATTGTTCGATCACCTGGGCCTTCAACTGAACAGGAGCAAGTCAGTTCTGCAACCATCCAGGTCAACAAAGTTCCTAGGGGCCATTTTGGATTCAAAACAGTGCAAAGGTTATCCTTCGGACGAGCGTCAGAACAAGTTAATGCTCTCAGCTCGCCAAGTGCTACAGAGGAGATCCCTGTCAGTGCGGCTCGACAAGTCTCTGCTCTGATCGATTTCATCTTGTGTACCATTGATTCCGCATTGCAGGCTGCGAATGCGTCCTCTGCAAGAGAAACTCGACAAGCAATGGTGCCAAGCAGAAGGCTTGTTCAACAACAAGATTTTGATAACACCAGAAATGAAGGAGGATAGTGAGAAGCAACATCGCAGAGGGTCTGACTTTCAGGCTTCCTCCGTCTCCTATGATCCTAACCACGGATGCCTCGTTAGAAGGCTGGGGAGCAGTGCTCCAGGAGCTGCAAGTCAGTGGGCACTGGGATCCACAGCAACACCAGTACCACATCAATCTGCTGGAGCTGACTGCCATTCGACTAGCTTTGCAAGCTTTTCTCCCGAGGATTCAAAATCACCTAGTGCTGGTCCGGACGGACAATACAACGCCCATGCACTATATCAACAAGCAGGGGGGACAAGGTCCCTAACTCTTTCGCAGGAAGCTCAACGAATTTGGGATTGGGCAATTCTTCACAATGTCACTCAGAGAGTAGAACACCTGGCAGGTTCGCTCAACATCACAGCGGATGCACTGAGCCGTCAAAAAGCAGCCAATCACGAATGGGAGTTAGATCATTCCATTCTGGAGGAGGTGTTCTCGGTCTGGGGGACCCCGACCATAGACCTCTTTGCGTCTCCGGAGAACACCAAATGCCGGTTCTACGCAAGCAAGGATCACCATCCGGGATCCTTGGGGAAGGCACTTTCGATTGCCTGGTACAGCGCATTCTTTTCTGCTTTTCCGCCAATACCCCTAATACCGAGGTTACTCAGAAAGATCAAAGCGGAACCGTGCAAAATGATTCTGATTGCACCGGCATGGCCCCGGCAGTTCTGGTACAAGGAACTCCTCCTGCTCTCCCAGGATCATCCCATTCGCCTGCGACTAGTTCCATCCCTGTTATCGAAGTCTCAGGGTCAGGTGCTGCATCCGGATCCGACTTCGCTTCACTTGACAGCGTGGCTCCTGAATACAGGGAATTCCAACATCTAAATCTCCCCAGGGTGTGTAGGGAGGTTTTGTCTCAGGCTCGAGCACCAAGCACTTACCAGACGTATAAAGCAAAATGGAAGAGATTCTGCCTATGGTGTCAGAGACAACGTCTCCACCCTTACAAGTCAGCTCCACATCAAATTTTACCATATATCCTATCACTGGCTCAATCTGGATTGGCTCATTCTTCGGTGAAAGTTCATCTAGCAGCCATCTCGAGATTCCGGCGGACATCTTCGGGTCCTTCTCTTTGGTCTGCTAGAATTGTCAAGCAGTTCTTAAAGGGCTTGTTTAGCATGTATCCTCCAGTCCGCCCTCCGCCGCCAATTTGGCAACTTAATCTGGTGTTGGCTCAGCTAATAAAAGCTCAGTTTGAACCCATTCACAGAGCGGACCTTAAATTCCTTTCTTGGAAGCTAGCCTCCTTTTGGCACTGACATCTGCTAGGAGAGTTGGTGAACTTCAGGCGCTGTCAATAGTGGAACCTTTCCTTCAATTCAAGAAAGATGTCCTCAGCCTTCGGACGAATCCAAAGTTAGTCCCTAAGGTTCCCTCTGAATTCCATCTGAATGAACCTTTGATTTTGAAATCATTCTTTCCACGGCCTACTACTCCTGCAGAAAGATCATTGCATTCTCTGGACGTTCAGAGGTGTTTGAAATTTTATTTAGAGCGCACAAAGTCCTTTAGAAAATCCGCACAACTGTTCGTGTCTTACAGTGCACCGCGGAAGGGTTTTCCTATAACCAAAGCCAGCATTTCCCTCTGCATCTCCAGCGCTATTCAGTTCTGCCATCAAGGAGCGGGCAAGCCCCTTGAAAGAAAAGCCCAGTAACATTCCACAAGATCAGTGGCATCTTCGGTGGCTCTTTTTTCTGGAGTCCCTATCAAAGACATCTGCAGGGCAGCGACATGGAGCAGTACACATACCTTCACGAAGCATTACTGCCTGGAGTCTGCAGGACAGGACGACACTGCTGTTGGACAAGCAGTCCTCAGGAATCTTTTTCAATGAGAGGTGAGCTTTCCCTACAATCCCGCCTTCCTGTGTAGCACATTTTGTATAGGTGATGCTTCTTTTTCTTATGATAACATTTTTTCATTGTTACTTTGAGCATTGCCATGGTGTCATGCAATAATATTTATGTAACAAATTGTGCTTTGGTGACTTACTGCTAGCTATTCTGATACAAATCATGGGAATCTATGAAAGTTCCAATACTGGGGTAAGAAAACAAGTTACTTACCTGTAACTTTGGTTCCCCAGTATTGGTAACTTTCATAGTTTCCCATGCGCCCACCCTCCTCCCCTGGGAAAGCTCGGCTTGTTACTAAGATAGTGGCTGTTTGCACAACGGCTACGAAAATCTGAGGCTCTGAGGCTCTCTCAGGAAGGTTCTATGGGGTGAGGCTATTCTGATTGGTTCTTGCGAAAGTTTGGGCTCTTTTACACAAAGAGGGTGATATGCTACAAAATGAGATGAGGCCTAGGTCTAATTTTCTCTTTTGTACCTATGGTACTGATATTTTTTTATTTACCGAGGCTCCCATTCCGACAACGGGGAATGATACAAAGCATGGGAATCTATGAAAGTTACCAATACTGGGGAACCAAAGTTACAGGTTAGTAACTTGTTTTCTTCTGCTTGTTCCACATTGGTAGGCATAAGAGAGATTGCCCATTTGATTCATGATTGCTCCTCGTCACATAAAGGGCATTTTGTACCCCTTTCAGTAAATATGTCACCTCAGCCATTTGACAAAGGTACGTCTTATTCACTTACATGAGGTTATCGTGCAGGAAATAGGTAGCAATGATATTCCATCTGAGCCGTAGGAATATATGATATTACATATTTTTTTTAAACAGTACCTCTATGTTGGTGGCTTTGAAACCAAACAGTCAAGGGACATTACTCAGCCTAGTCTTCACATGTCTTTGAAAAGCTCACAGTTCAACATATTCAATCACATGCAATCTTATTGATCTTTGTCATGTTTCCCTAACACAACCTCAAATGTAGTTACACATCAATGGGTGTAAAGTACTCTCCAGGAGGCAGCAAATGTTCCAGGACCCTCTCTAGAGAGATCTGTATATCTATCTATCTATCTATCTATCTATCTATCTATCTATCTATCTATCTATCTATCTATCTATCTATCTATCTATCTATCTATCTATCTATCTATCTATCTATCTATCTATCTATCTATCTATCTATCTATCTATCTATCTATCTATCTATCTATCTATCTATCTATCTATCTATCTATCTATCTATCTATCTATCTATCTGTCTGTCTGTCTATCTATCTATCTATCTATCTATCTATCTATCTATCTATCTATCTACATATCTATCTATCTATCTATCCATCTATCTATATATATCTATATATATATATACATTTATATATATATATAGCCTAATCAAAGGAACATTGTGGTGTCTAATCAACACCTTCAGTCAAAGTAATACAAATCTGACACCTTTTTAAGGAAATAAATAACATGCTCATCAAAATAGAGGAAATAACTAAACAATGGCTTTCCTCGCTTTAAGAAAATATGCTATAACAGTATGAGCCAAATCTGAAATCCATTAGATAGGCATTGATAACTGAGTGGGACACTTCTGCTGATCGTAGTGTCCTTCCTCTGCCCTGAATGCTTCGATTTACTCACTTCCTCTTCATCCCTCTCCCCATAGTGTTCATTACTTCATGAGTCAAAGAAAAACTGGACAGTGTGGAGATCCTATTTCACATGTGCAGGACGTTAGCAGCACATACATCCACACTACTCCAAAGCTTAATCTCTGTATGGGGTGGAGTTCCACTCTCAGGCACTGTAGCGCCCCACTAGCTCCTCTTTTTGCAGCTCTGCATTCCAGTATCACCTCTCAAGCTCGAGCTGGGAAAAGATCTAGAGCTGATTCAGGACTCCAGCACCGCTGTGCCAGCATTGTGTAATTTTTCTGTCCCACCTTTGTACTATGTTGATGAGGAGAGCTTTGCAATCCAACCTTTCCATTGTGACTCAGTTGGTAACTCGAGCTGTACCTATTTTCCAAAAGGCTATATCGCAATTTATTGGCAAAAAGGGAATTTGCTGCACTGCAGGAGTTAAAAGGAGTTGAAGATAACTGTGGATCTTCCCCATATCCCCAGTGTAAAAACAGACAGGCATATAATACCATATGTATCAGCTCCTATAAAACTTCATAATATTACAATCAATATAAGAAAAACCCTCAACCATGGTCCATAAGCTAGAAGAAAACGTACCCATAGATTCATCAGAACATCCATTTTGCGATTCCTTCTAAGCGAAAAATAAGGATTCGCTAATAAGGAATAGCAAAATTAAATGCATGAAGAACTCGCTTAAAAAATAGAGATTTCTTAAAATTCCTTAATTGCAACTCGCAAATTGCGAGTCGCACTTAAGGAATACCTCCCCATTCATTCCTATGGGCCTAGAGGCCCATAGGAATGAATGGGAAGACAATCTCAATTTGCGATTCTCAATTAGAGAATCGCAAATTGAGATTGCAATTTCAAGGGTGCCAGGGTGTCAAAAGGACACCCTGTTGCACCCCTGAAATCTGCATATGGGTACATCTTGCACACACACATGCCCTAAGGGCATGTTGGTGTGTAAAATGGAACTTTGAAAAATGCACTTTAGTGCATTTTTCAAGGTTTTTGCAAATTACCAAGAAGTTCAACTTCATGGTAATTTGCTCCCCCTATTAGCGAAATCGCTAATTTTTTAACTTTAATGAATTGCATTTAAGGAATCTCAATTTGAGATTCCGCAATAGCAATTTAAGTAATTGCAATTTTGCGATTTCTTTAATTGCGATTTTTGCATTTGGGATGATGCATCCCAAATGCAAAAATACCAGTCGCAAAGGGGCAGATTCTGGGAATCTGCCCCTTTGCGAGTGGTGTTTAGCTTGATGGATCTATGCCAATGTGCCCACATAGGACTATCTTAACAAGAATGCATCCAAATGTCCCCAAGCCCAAAGTCAAGCACCCTGCTAGTGATAAACACGTACATACAATAATTTGAAGCCGCCTCAAGCCTACAATTTGTAGAATTGTTGTATTCTATGCTCCACTCTACTCTTCACCTGCATTGAGTGTAATTCAACATATTTCTAGCACTGTTCTGTGACCACTTCATTTTTATATGCATAGATGCAGTTTGTCAGGTTAATTAAGGGTAGAAAGGCTCGGTCCCTCTTCCCAACAAAAATGAAAGGAGCCATAATAGAGCAGTGGGAGCCTCCCCAGATCCCCTAATTCAGTTGGAGGTGGGGGAAAGCTCAAAGGGACCCACTTGTGTTGAAATGAAAGTAAACGTTCCATGATTTTGAAGGAATCGATGTAAATAAACAAAAAGGCTCAAACTAAACATAGCACTGATATTACCTATCTATTTTATGACGGGTTGGCTGGTTAGCCATAGTAATTTAACTACATTCGTGTGAGGTAAGGAACTTGTTTCTATGTTTGTCAGAGTCCTCATCCATAAGCACTGAGCTATGTTTAAGGATGTTCTAACAGCTCCTTTATTTGGAGAAAAACACTCTAACTTTAATCATTTGGTGCTTCTTAATGTAAATTGCTTTGTACAAACCGTACAGGAATGGCTTTAATGGTTCTCTGTTCGATGGAGATCAGATGTGTTGGCTATTTCTTTAAATTGCCATCCAATGTCGACACAAAATATTTTCAAATGCAACCAAACAACCTCAAACAACTTGGTAACATTCAACAACGCCTATTTGTTAGCGACGCCAGGCTGGATAACGAGACATATTTTTCTCTACACTGGATGGCCCCTTTAATGCACTTCTCTAAGATGCGGATTTTATATGAGCTTATGTCCCGTTGAATTCAAAATAATCTGGAGCTACTGTGTGTGACTCAAGAATTAATCAGCTTTTCAGAAGACAAAGATCTGTGTGGGCAAAAAGAATGTTAGCAGCAAAGTACTTTATTTGAGTATTTAATAGACTCTTATAATAAACTTGTGGTGAGTGGATTAATTTACAAATTTATAATCGGAAAGATAATACTCTTATTTTATAGTCTATTCAAAATATAAAATTATGCGTACACAGGACGCCGATTGCAAAATGATACAAATAAATGGCTCTCGCTTGAGGCTTAACAATTATTTTCCATACCAACATTTATCATGTAATAGTAAAACTCTATGCAATTACCGTACTGCCACGTCAATTGCAACTGCACATCTTAGATCCCAGAAATCAAAAGTCAGTGAATGCAACAAAGGTGAGGGGGCATCATCTGCCATGCTCAGTTTATAAAATCAAATGGAAATACAATGCTATAATATGATTTAATGTAAAAATGCATAGATCTACGTCCAACCCATGCACTGGTGTCGGCCTCGAAGATGTATTATTGTAGTCAGTGTAGGTCAATCAGACTGAGTGCAGTATCCTAGTGTCAGGGAATGAGTTAACCCATTTTTTCATTTTTCGAGGACACAACAAGAGATCATATAGAAATCATCTGTTTCGCGATATTTGTTGGTCATGCCTTACCTTCTGCTCACTAGCCAGACAGTTACCACAGCATCTCAGTTTCGTCTGATGTGCTTTCTATTCCTTTGCTAATAGATGCATCTAGAGCTTAATTTGTAAAAAAAAAAAAGGTGCCAAGACCCTCATCTGGAGGTCACTTGCTCATTGCATCACCCATTGTCCCCACCAGTGCAGTCAACAACTACACAACTATTAACCATCACACTCCTACAAGCGTGACAGTTCAAACTATTCCATTCCTCCAAAGCTATACGAACGACTTGGGCAACATGTATTAATCATTTTTAATGTTTATTGAACTAATAAACGACTGTTGTTTTTCTGACCCCCAAATTACACAAACAGTACCACCATGTGGCAGGCTGTCATATGTTGACAATTGAGGTTCGGTGCTGAGCACCGGAAACCACCGCCTAAAATTAAGCACTTTCCCATGCATCTAAGAGAATGTTGAAAGTAAGTGGCAGTGGCTTCTGATACCTTCAAGCACTCAAATACAGCAGAGATTGAAAATGTACCAGTTCTTTCATGCATAGAAAACACATGGAAGAGATTGTTCAGATTCCTAAGGAAAGTACTTTTGGCTTACAACAACCACTAATGGCCTCACACACAACAGACATTGAAAGATATAAATGTATCCGTGTGCATGCCATAGTGTGCTTACATTTTTTTAAATGTCAGGAACCAACTTTTTTATGGCACTGTCATCAAATATAGTTCCCAAAGTAGCCATTATGCACAGTCAGGATCCAAGTTAGCTCTTCCACAATTCAGGTCTGACATTTTCCTGAAGTCTGCTCAGGCTACTTTGAACATTTTTGTATTTTAAAGGGAACCGTTTTCAACACACAATGTATTGAGAACAATATTGCCTCCTTTATCAAGTTGATTGTGCGGGTTCTCTAATTTTGACACAAGGTATTAGCCATTGTAGGAAAATTGATTCTTACCCATTTACCCCTTGGATGTTTTGCTTGTGGATTACCTGGTTTTGAACTGTTGCTGTAAGTGAGTCTCGCTAACTGCAAACTCTTGCTTAAAGTGGATTAGGACACCAAAGTCTGTCTTTTGAAACAGGATCCACTGCTGTGCAGCTGGGCTAAGAGATTTTGGGCCTCATTTATGAGGCCGTGCGTCACTTTTACGCCGCTGGTCCGTCACTTTTTTTGACGCACCAGTGGCGTAAAAAATGAGCCTTGTTGCGCCACATTTACAAAGTGACGCATCTAAGTAGATGCGTCACTTTGTAAACCCCTGCGC
Source organism: Lissotriton helveticus (assembly GCF_964261635.1). Taxonomy (NCBI): domain Eukaryota; kingdom Metazoa; phylum Chordata; class Amphibia; order Caudata; family Salamandridae; genus Lissotriton; species Lissotriton helveticus. Next base: position 1,372,752,689 of record NC_136069.1, on the reverse strand, counting down.
CATATTATACCTGCACCAGGTATATTGTATGCAAGGGGGGCGTATTGACGCTAGAAAGGGTCGTTGTAGAAATGACGCAGTGAAATCTATGAGATTTCACTGCGCCACTTCTAGGACACAAATGCGTACATTTCTTATGCCTTCCTCACAGCAGGCGTAAGACTGACGCAGGCCCTTTCACATGGGGCTTGCCCCATGTGAAAGGATACATTGCTGGAGTTGCGTCACTTTTGTGACACACTCTAGCAATGCGTCACTTTTGCGCCATACAGATACGTCAGAAATACTGACCTATTTGTAACTCCTTGCGCAATGATGCGTCATACTGTAAATATGACGCATCATTGGTGTAGCAAGGAGGGCGCAGTGAAAAGTGACGCATCGCTGTTTTCACGCAGCGATGCGTCACTTTTCATAAATGAGGCCCTTTGTGTCTGCTGCACACGTACATATGGGTCTTCCAATGTGAACAAAGAGAATGCCATGCCCCTGAAGCTAATCACAGGAGTCCCTCCCTTTTGACATTTTGGGCAGAAGTACCAAGGATTTGTCGCAGTTAGGGGTGTGGTTTCAGGCTCTCTGCGAGGTCTATCCAGACAACTTCAAGCCACCATCTCAGAATGTCTAGATATGATGTGCAGGAGGGTTGCAACAGGGATGGATTTGAGTTGTGATTGGGATGCTCTTCACTTGAGGGACTAGAGGTCCTAGAAGCAGCAGCAGCAAAGTGAGGAGGGGCAGAGAAGGAGGAGGAGGAGAAGGAGGAGAGTCCTGCATGCTGATAACACTATTAAGTGCTCTTAATTACCCTCTTCCTTGGATACTTTTCAAATTGGGGACTACAGCAGCGCAAAGGAGGAGTAGACCCCCTCTAACAAAGAGCCTTCGGGAGCCAAGCGAAGGTACATACAGCATTTATTTAATGAAGTACAAGGTAATACATAAGGAGTGCACACGCAGCCTGTCCTCATGCATCAGATGCCCAATGAAGACTGAGGAACTGATGCCTGACAGCAGAGCGGGCCATAAAGCACCAACTTGATAGGAAACATAGCATCCGGAATGCATTACATTTTGGCAAGTTAGCTTGCACCGCAAAGCATAAGCTCACCCGTAACAAGTTCTTACAGATACTGCACACTCCATATATTCCAGCAATGTCTTATGGTACAACACCTTCACGTTTTTGAAAATACAAAGCTGAGTAATTGATATAATAAAAACTATTTAAAACAAGCATAGCAACACGATATTTACAACTCTACAGCTATATATATTTTTTGAGGACATATAGTAATCCTTAAATGTAAAAGCCATAGAAACATTGAGTGAAGCTCTGGTGTTAGGGGACGTAATACAATCATTAGATTGTTCAAGAACAATGTCTGTACCAGGTTGACTTTGTGTAAGTAACACATCATTTGCATTATCAATCTGAGATGAGCCTTGAACGTCAGTTGAATTCTATTGAGTTGTTTGCCACCAACTTCTATCGAAAGGAATTGTTGCCATTATAGCCTTGCACAGCTTGAGTTTTGCTTGCCTGCACCTGGGTAATCTTGACCAAATCTCTTTTACAGCAAACATCATGTGAAGTTGTGATTGCTATCTCTGTTACCCCACCAGTCTTTGTCCTTTATTAGTAATGAGGGCCTCATTTATGAAGTTTTTTCGTATGTCAGCGCCCCAGGCCTTCCTGCTACGCTGCCCTACAGCAAAAGAAAAGGGCAGGAATACGCCATATCAAGCAAATACGGCGAATTCCGGTCCTTTTACCCTGCGCTGACGCACAATGGACTGCTGTGCACCAACGCAGGCACCTTTGCACCATGGTGCAAGGGCACCTGCATTGCCAAAAAAAAGTGGCTTAGTGCTGCCTGGTAATATGGACCAGGATCCTGCGCCACGGAAAGTCACAAAAAGAGACATTCCAGTGGCGCAAGAGAAATCATAAAAGAGGCGCTGAGCTTTTAGACACTCTTTCAATGCAAACTGGATTTGTACATATCAGTAAACCCTTCTTGACCTTGGAGCAATCTCTGATCAAAACCCAATCTCTTTCTTTCAGTGTTAATTGTTTGACGTAGTGTGTTTTGTTAAAACATACTTTAACCTGACTTTGCATTGCTTGAACTCTGGATGCAATAGTCTGTAAGTCAGGAGTACTCTATTTGCTTACCTCTCTAACCCTGTCAAGGCAAACTGAAGCCCTTGGAAATCTTTTGCATTACATAATAAACGGGAACATACCTGTTGTACTGTGTGTAGTTACTAGATATGACCCCAAGACCTATGGTCAAGGCTGTTTGCACACCCTCTTTTAAGAACTTATTCATGTGTTCAACCAAACTATTGTCAGAAAGTGAATAAAGTGCAACTCTCAGATGAGTAATGTGAAAACCCTCAATGAAGTCCTTCATGCACGCTGACGTGAAATGGGTGCAGTTGTCTGCAACAAATTCTTTGGGTGCTGTTTCTACATCAGAAATTCTTTTTAGAAATGTGATTATAGTGTCAGTGTTAGGAACAGAGGAAAAACCAAAATACACCCATTTTGAAAAATAATCAATCGAAACCAGGAGAAGTGTGGCTCACTGGTTAGAGGAGGCAGACCTGGAAGCAAAGGTCCGCCCGGGACCAGGGTTCAATTCTCGCCTCGGCGGGGTCTTGAGTCCTAAAATGTCCATGGACTCGACAATTCTCGCTCCGGTGCCTACTCGATTCACGGGTTAACACTCTGCGACTCTGGGCAATAGCTTGCTTAATCTCCACAAAGGCCCCTCGCGGCAGGATGCCTGGCCTTCACCTTGCGGATACCCTGCCGGGGTTATCTCGCAGGGGAATACCAGGACGGGTTCCCTAAGCAAGCGCTTGGAAACCGCTATATAAATTCCTGTACATTTACATTTAACCATCATGTATCTTTTGTTAATAGGCAATAACTCAAATGGACCCACAAAATCAAGTGCCACTTTTTGCCAAGCTTCCTCTGGTTGAGGGACAATTTGAATAGGTGACTCATGTACCTTTTAGTGCTTAGTATATATGAAGGAGGTGGTGCAATTATCAATAACTAAGAAGCCTGAGCTTCGAATGCAGGCCACCAGTAAAATTGTTTTATATATTTGCATTTGCTACTAACTTTGTGTCTCTCCTTAATAATATCTGGCCCAATTCACAAAGGTAAACTGAGATGAAAGTGTACCTTTATGATTTTCGGTATTCACAAAGGGCATTTACTACTCGTAACTGCTCTTTCTGAATATCGAAAGTCAAACTGTACGACTTTCGGTATTCACAAAGGTCATTTCAAGTAGTAAATGCCCTTTGTGAATATCAAAAGTCGTAAAGTTAGACTTTCGTCTCAGTTTAACTTTGTGAAACAGACCCATCATCTCTGATAATCACAGGAGGCACACACACACCATTACATACTAGCACTACTTCAACAACTGATAAGTCCTCTGAAATCTGTACAAATGGTCTCAAGGAGGCCTCCACATTTTCTTTCCTTGGGACAGCTTTCTTTCATGAATTTGGAAACAGACTCTAACATGGCATCCTGTTTGAAAGCTTCAAACCATTGTTTATGTGTGATCAATCCTTCATTCCACAGTATATACTCCACAAAATCAATCACATTCTCAGTATCTTGAAGTGTGTTCGGTTCGTCACCTCTGATAGGTAACCTAGAGAGTCAGTTTGCTCTTATATTTTTCCTACCAGGTATGCTTTTCACCATAAAATTAAATTCCTGCAGCTTTGAAAGGAATCTGACCAATTGTGATGATGCTTTCCCTGAACTGTTGCCACTCAACAGGTGGAGCAATGGTTTGTGGTCTGTGAATAGATCAAATGGGAATCCCAAATATATGTCTTGAACCTTTCCACCTCCCAACAGCAGGCCAATGTCTCTCGCTCAATGGTGCTGTAATTGTCTTCCACACAACTGAGAGAGTGAGAGGTAAAGGCAATGGTGTTTTCATTGTCCTAAACTAACTGTGGAAAACAGCCTGGACAGGAATGAACAGTTATGACACACTTTCTGTCTGCTGCAAATGGAATTAAAGCTGGGGCTGAAATAATGAGGTTCTTCACTTTCTGAAAAGTTTCTTGCACATCATCAGACCAAATATACTTCTCTCCTTTCTTTAGCAAATTCCTCAAGGGCTGCACAATAAAAGCATACCCTTTCACAAACCTTGAATATTATTCACTTAGCCCAAGAAAGAAGCTAAGTGTATCTCTCTCACTGGGTGGATATACTGTAGGAGGGTAGGATCTGCTTACTATGGTTACCCCCACTTTTTGCTGGTTTTTCCCTGTTTTTCGACTTTAGTCTGGCTGTGGCCCTGCTAACCAGGATCTCAACCTAGCTGCTTCCTCTCCAAATTGATTGCATGTACATTAGGTACACTCCAGATTGGTTACTGGGTTACCCTTGTGAGTGCCTATTTTATGGTCCCTTAGGTAGTAAGGGCATAGGTATCCGAGAGGTCTACCAGGGGCTGAAGCATGTATTATGCCACCCCTGAGAAGCCTTCCAAAATGGCACCACAGGTCTGATACTGCCTCCTGGGTAAGGTGGTGAATGCACCCCTTACTAAGATATAGGCTACCTATATCTACCTTATATCACTGACACATATAAACCTATAAGTCACTCCTATGGCAGGCCTTGACAACCCTGAAGGCAGAGTGCTTGATTTTGTGTGAGAGGGTGCCCATGCATGAGCAGGACCCCTCTGCAGCTTTCGTAATCACTTCTCTGTAGCTGTTGTGTGATACAGCCAGACCATATACTCTTAAGTGCATTACAACCTTGCAGTTAATGCTAACTTTGGAATGGCTGCATGAAAACATGTTGTGTTTGGTTTCAAACACTTTGGAATCCTACCCCCACCAGTTCTTGCGGCGGGGTAGAATTCCACCCTTCTAGAGGGAGAGACATGTACACACTGGTCTTTTGGTTTCATGGGATCGATCACGTACCCCAGGACAAAAGGGGAGGCGATCGCGAACTGTCGGTCAGACAGTTGGAGGCCAAATGGATTTGTCGTCTGAGGGCCACACAGATGGGGCACAACACCAATAGGGAATTACACTATCTACTGGAATAGGTGTTGAAAATAATCCATGATTGAATAGAGTCCCTACAGTTTTAATGAGAACATAACACGTAGAGTGTACGCACGGACAAGGGCCCGAAAGTAAATCGACTGGGATGTTAATGGTCTATTTCTTGTTGTCTAATCTCTTAGGGTCAACACAAAGAAAATATGAATATATTGAATTTACTTTGACCTCTAACGTTGCATCACCTAATGAAATAAACTTCATGTGCTCAAGTTGTGTGTTTTTATAATTATTCACCAGTCGCACCAACAATGTACAACTAGTTATTTTTGGCCATGTATAACAATGTTATCATGCACAGGGCAGGGACAGACATTTACCACTGTAGAATATAGATATTGCTACTTACATCAAGCCCGAACACAATGTATTATGTTTTTTCTAAGCTTTAAATAAGTTTTTAATTGATCAACAACGTATAACAATATGTACTATGTTTTAGTTAATTGGGGGAGTGAAACTAAATGTTTAGGACATATGCGTTTTGAACTCACTATGCACTTCCTCTCTCTCTTATTCTGGGATCACATTGCATTTTAGCATACATCTTGGCTTTTCGCGAGTGGCCGGAGGAACTAACGATAGAACAGATTATTTGATATACCGCATGCGATAGCAAAGCTGATCTCATGATCAGAGAATAATTTTTGACTTTTACATCATAACTAATGGAGATAGTGCTGGGCTATAATTTTAGCCCCTCCACCCTTACACAATATGGCCACTATCTTGCCGTCCTGTCGGACATTCAGTTTGGCCAATATGCCTCGAAGGTGGCCATGGCCCGCTAAGTTGGAAACAGACCATGGCTTGACCCATAAATACATGTGGAGACATAGACAGCAATTCTTCTACATGGACGGACATTCCCCAAAGACGACGCCTTTATTTAGATCGGGGCACTTGGGTCCGAAATTCTCAAACACTGGAATACAAATTTTAAAATAACTTGTGTTATATTCATTTTCCCAACGTACTAATAAGTTGGTTTCAGGTAAAACCGCACCTACATGGGGGTCACATAATTCGGTTGATCATCTAGCGGGCATATTACTCCACTTAAATATGTCTGCCGTGCTTGTTGGCAATCCAAACAGGAGACGTACTGATCACGTGGGGTATTTCCACGATATCCACGTTATTTGAATCATGGTGGATGACGGGTGCCGCCACCTCCACCGTGGATGGAACGAGTCTCTAAGATACAGCTGACTGCCTTATCACGGGTACGTGTTGCGGTGTTATTAGGCGTTATTGATCGGTAACAGTACTCGGACCTTGGAATCCGAGTGTGCTTATGTGCCCTATTCTTTTTACAACAGACCGTGTTGAAAATCGCCGACTAAGGTCCAGGCATCACTGGGACACGAGAACTGACGTGTCTCGAGTCCGACACTTAATCCTGTCAATATCGACACTTAACTGACACTGCGGATAGGTTTGTTTTGCCTGAGATTTTAATTAACTTGCTTCTGTTCTGCTATCGAGTTAGGGTTCCATCTGTTATATTGTTCAAAGTGGGGCCATCTTAATTAACCCTGTGCCATCTTACCAGTGTCGTGAATCTGATATTTAAATCCGTCGACATCGACATTTATTTGATACCTCGGGTACGCTTGTTGCGTCCAGAAGTTTAATGGTTTAATAACATGCGGGATCATTTGGCTGTATTAACCCGCCTAATAATCTTATGGCTATAGTCCTAGCGACTAGTTAGTAATAGTTAATTGCCTTCTAATTTTATCTTATTCCAGGAAGTACTAAGGACCTCTTATCTATCGGATGTGCCTGGCGGGGTACTATATATGCCGCAACTTATAGCGAACGGCCAAACTCAGGTATTTTTCCCTTGGAACAAAATTATATATATGAGACGTCCTTTTGAGAACATTATACTGCGAGGGCACGATTATTTATTATACCCATGAACAAGTACTAAATACCATCCACTAAGTATCATGGGGCTTTATTAAGCCTTATTGTTCTCTTTTTATAAATATCTTTGATAATTCACTGGTACTGTACAACCTACAGAGAGCTAGCACATACCTGTAGAGGGGCTTCCCCTACCCCTCTCCCCCTTTTTTATTTTATTTTATTTTATTTGAATTTAATATAAAAATCATATTTAGACTTAGGACGATTTTGATCTGTACATATAGAGGTATGGATCACCATGTCTGTCGCGCCTCTTGAATAGTGTCACAATATTTTTGCTGATTCGATTCCGTGGTTCTATTTATTTTTCCGTTCAGGAAATATATTCTCAATTTTGAAACAGAGGTGATATTCCCCACATTAACGGTGACCGCCATTGTTTTTTTGTATTTTGGATCATCATATACGGATGCTATCCGCTTGAGGTGAGAATATGAAATTATTCTCTCAATAAATGGCTGTTATAACCATGAATTGACACAAAGTCCTCTCTGTCTATACACGTTTAACTCTTATCCTCTTTCCCGGTTATTCTACTCTTGTCTTTCTTCTTTTTCTTCTGTCTATTTAAGATTAGACGAGTAGAAAGACCTGGCATGCCACACTACGTATTAGCTCACGGAAAATGTTTTTAGATCCTTTGTCTATTTTTCTATTTTTGAATGTTGTAATTAAGATTGTGTTGTTAGTCTTGTCTCATTTTAAACATATGCGTGCATTATGGCTAGGTATATATACACGGATCTTGTTGTGATGTGGGTCTATTGGAGGGGTTGTCATATATGTAGTAATGTTTTTTTAAATATACATGTGGTGTTATTTATGTAGGTTATAATTCCTTGCAGCCCTGACGAAGTTCCCACGGCACGAAAGGGAACGAAACGTGTTGGCTGTGCCTTTGTATCTTATGAAAACGAACTTATTAAAGAGAAAAAAAGAAGAATTACTTTACATCACGAACTTTGTTGGCGTTAATTATATTTTTTTGGAGTGCACCTTCCAAACCCTATATGAACAACACTGGTCTAACAGGTAATAGTTTTAAAGAGCCCTGGCATCACAAAATGGATGTCACAGCCACAGACAAGAGTCTGACCTCCTGTTGCTGGATAAACCTCTGGCTGGGGAGGCCTGGACAATATGTTTCCTGTCACATGGAGGTGTAACCACCTCCCAGACAGGCTTTAGTGTATTGGGGCCGGGTGGGTGCATTCAGAGAATGCTTTTCAGACAGTGCTGGGGGCACACATGGTGTCCCTGTGCATATCCCAGTCCAAACCGGTTGCTGGGGCACTCCGCCCCTGCTCTGGCACGAAACTGGACAAAAGGGAAGGGGTGTAACCACACCCTACCCAGATCCTCCCATAGGTGGGACCTTAGAGTTAGTCCAACCCCTAAACTTAGTAGAAGTATAGGAACCCTGTCCTTAGGACTTTAGATTACCCTGGGTGAAACTCTGCAACTTATATCCTGGAACTTCGACATTCTATTTCGACTAGAAGATGTAAGAGTCTCCCTTGGGGTCAAGGAGTGACTCCCCTGTTCAAACAGGCACCAAAGAAGCATCTTGCTGGTCTGCATTTCCGAGGCTCCCGCCGGATACCAAAGGATTTGTGACACAGGATCCAGAATTCCAGACATCTCCAAGGCCGACACGAGATCACAGCAAAGCTGAGACCCACAGCCATCATGAGAGACGTGGAACCAGAACCCCTGGACACCGTGCACATTTGCTAGTGCATCAACTTCCCGAGGTTTCCCGAACTTGTGCATTGAGCTACTTGTAGTCCAAGCACGAATAATTATTTGCACTGAAGATCGTGGGCCTACACTCCACGAATGTTCTGTGGGCCTGCTTTTAGCAATTCCGCTTGTGGCTCCTTTGTGATCCCTGGTCTTTCAACTGGTGGGTCCCCACAAAGGTTACTCTTCTGTTTCTTGGGCTTTCCTGGTTGCTCCAGATGTGCCCTGACTCCCCTCTGAAGGGTGAGTCCCTCAGACCTTGCTGGTCTGCACCAAAGCCAATCTTTGCTTTCTGCGTGGGTTGCTGTTGCCAAGGCTTGTTGGGTCCAATACGGATACCAACACTGCAGCACTCGACATCCTTCATGGGACAGCTTGAATCCAGCTTCTGGTTGTCGGTGACACCTCCTGGTCCTCGTGGCTGAAGAGTCAAGCTTCGCCTTCTTCACCTAAAATCAGCCAACATTGGTTGGCATTGTCTCCTTGCCTTCCTGGTCACTGGCTAGTGACCCAGACTCTGTTCCCTCTGCTTTCAGGTTCTTCAGATCTTTGATCCACCCTTGGATCCATCTGGACATTTTCCACTTGGTCGCCTGCAGCACTTCTTCGCAGCTTGCCATAGGAAACGACGATGAAACCCGACACGAAAAGACACCTATGCACCCGGCTTCCCTGAGTGAGGTGACACGAGTACTCCGGTGTTCCAGTGGGTCTTGACCCTCAAACTGTTTAGCATTGAAGGGGGTTGTTCCTAGTCCACTCCTAAGTGTCCTTAACTTAAAATTTTCCAACCGCGACTTAGACCCCATAGACGTTAATGGTGGTTTCCCATGTGTCACTATCTTGGGTAGTTCCTGGCGGCACCAGCGGTTCTACAGGTTCTAGGCCTTGTATCTATGTCAGTCATGGTTCTTATACCACTTTCTTAGTATATGGCTTGTGAGGCCCCTGTCGCGAACGTCAGCAGCACCAGAATATATAAAGAAGCCACTAACCTGTCTCTTGTGACCAGCAGAGATGATGACAGACAATATCCCTCCCTATTCCCTCTGACGCAACTCCCTGCAGAGGAGGAATACCTACTGCTTGAAATTGTGCCCAAAGGGAAAAGGGAAGTGGGTAAAATAATAAACTGGCTGTAACTTCTGTACTCCCCTCAGGGTCTGGTCTGGTATGCAGAACGGCCGAGGTAAGGAGGTGTGTACTGCAGGACAAGGAAACAAGTAGACAAGCATTAGAAAACGCTCTCACTATCTTTAATCTCTCTCTCAGCTCTACTTCCACTCCAACTCACCAGGATTATATACAGCCTTAGTTCAGCAATAAGACAGTCAAGATACGATTCAATTCCAAAGTAGCTCAACCTTGCTATAGGCACATTCATCAAGAGAGGTCCTCTCAGGTATACTCCAAGGCAATGTTCCTATTAGAATAACCCCACAAAAGGATAATCAAAGTATATGTATTGTTATAGTCACAACACCAATGGCCATGAAACGTTATGAAAGGATCTCAAGTTTTTGTACAAAAACAAATTATAAGTCCAGAAAACACATTTGCATCTGAATACTGAAATTGTCATGCACGAGGAATAAGGTATGGATTCAAAGCGCACAATGGAATAACAAGTCACTTCCCCAATCCAAGAGCTAACTAGTTCTGTGCCTGAAACACTGCAGTGACACGACAAATGTATGAAATGAAAATAGACAGTCACAGAACTCAATGTGCGCTCCAGCGCGTTCTGAGTAAGGGTGCTGGTGATGTTAGAGGGCCCTATATTGAACTGCTAACTCTCCAATTGTGTTTTTGAACGCTAATCTGCAATTTTAGCACAGTTTATTCGTGATTTAAAAAATTTGTCACTTGCTCATTTTAATGACTTTTTGTTGTGCAGGATGATCCACATTTCTCCGTAGCGCTCATAACGCCTTACCTTGGCCAGATAATCGACGTCCTCGCTCGCCAGCCGATTTAGGTGCTGGGGCGATAGACGGCCGCCATTTTGGAGGTAGGCAGGTCAGCGCTCTAGTCGCTGGCTGCCTCCTACCCTCCCGAAAGGCTTAAAAACGCTGGGGAATCAAACCACACCGACCTAAGGGTGCTGGTGATGTTAGAGGGACCTATATTGAACTGCTAACTCTCCAATTGTGTTTTTGAACGCTAATCTGCAATTTTAGCACAGTTTATTCGTGATTTTAAAAATTTGTCACTTGCTCATTTTAATGACTTTTTGTTGTGCAGGATGATCCACATTTCTCCGTAGCGCTCATAACGCCTTACCTTGGCCAGATAATCGACGTCCTCGCTCGCCAGCCGATTTAGGTGCTGGGGCGATAGACGGCCGCCATTTTGGAGGTAGGCAGGTCAGCGCTCTAGTCGCTGGCTGCCTCCTACCCTCCCGGAAGGCTTAAAAACGCTGGGGAATCAAACCACACCGACCTAAGGGTGCTGGTGATGTTAGAGGGACCTATATTGAACTGCTAACTCTCCAATTGTGTTTTTGAACGCTAATCTGCAATTTTAGCACAGTTTATTCGTGATTTTAAAAATTTGTCACTTGCTCATTTTAATGACTTTTTGTTGTGCAGGATGATCCACATTTCTCCGTAGCGCTCATAACGCCTTACCTTGGCCAGATAATCGACGTCCTCGCTCGCCAGCCGATTTAGGTGCTGGGGCGATAGACGGCCCCAATTTTGGAGGTAGGCAGGTCAGCGCTCTAGTCGCTGGCTGCCTCCTACCCTCCCGGAAGGCTTAAAAACGCTGGGGAATCAAACCACACCGACCTAAGGGTGCTGGTGATGTTAGAGGGACCTATATTGAACTGCTAACTCTCCAATTGTGTTTTTGAACGCTAATCTGCAATTTTAGCACAGTTTATTCGTGATTTTAAAAATTTGTCACTTGCTCATTTTAATGACTTTTTGTTGTGCAGGATGATCCACATTTCTCCGTAGCGCTCATAACGCCTTACCTTGGCCAGATAATCGACGTCCTCGCTCGCCAGCCGATTTAGGTGCTGGGGCGATAGACGGCCGCCATTTTGGAGGTAGGCAGGTCAGCGCTCTAGTCGCTGGCTGCCTCCTACCCTCCTCCACCCCTTCCATTGTCTAAATGTGCATTATCACCAGACGGCGCAGCGGGCTGGCGCAGCGGGCGCGCCGGAAGCGCGCCGAAGTCGCGCCTAAGTCCAGCCCGTCTGCGCCCGTCCGCGCTTGGCCCGCGCTGGGTGCCAGTCCCCCTGCCTCCACATCTAGACTGATCTATACGCCGGCATCTCTCACGGCACTACGGCCACCAAGCAGTAAATGTTGTCACAGATATGATCCAGGTACCTACTCCAATGTTCCTTATTCCCTCTACTGCTCACATTGTACCTTTTCTATGAATATTGCGAACACTGGGATTAAGGCTCCCACCTATCCGTCCTCTCCTAATGCCACCTTCATCTTAGCACTTATTAATGCGCGCTCTATGTGCAGACACAAGCAAGAAATCTCTGATCTCATACTAGACTCCCACCTAGATCTGCTGTTCATAACGGAAACCTGGTTGGATGGCGCATCAGACCCTGACTTGGTCATAGCGGTCCCCAGAGGTTTCACGATACATAGGCAGGACAGAATAGGCCAGAGAGGAGGCGGGGTTGCCATTATCTCCAGAGATAATCTCCCTATTAGGACCACATCTATACCATCTACTACCTGTGAAGCGATAATGTTCAGTATTCAACTCACCCCCCTTTTCAACCTCAAAGGTGTACTGATATATCGCCCGCCAGGAGCACGCGCCCCCTTCTTATCCAGCTGGGGGTCGATATTGGAATCCATAGCACTTGATGATCAATGCATGGTGCTAGGGGATTTCAATTTCCACCTCGAAAAGGCCAGCGATGCCGATACAGCTTGTCTCTTATCGGACATGGAAACGTTAGGGTTGCATCAACTTATTTCTGCCCCCACCCATGAGGCCGGTCATACCCTCGACGGCATATTTACCAACCTGGAGACATTGCATATCCTAGCGCTCCTTCCTATGCCATGGACCGACCACCATGCCATATTAAGCAAGTTAGCCATTCCAGACACCCCCAAGACGCGAGCATTTAACCATGCCCCCAAACAGGTGAGGGCGTGGAAAGACCTAAACCCGGAGACTTTTAATACTCTCCTGGTAAGAACTCCGCCTCTGTTGTCTAACGATCCCAGTGTTGCCACAGATCAGTTTCATAACTGGCTCAGCCAGGCCACACAGGAGCTAGTGCCACTCAAATCTGTTTCCCAGAATCGAGTTTCCCCCAGTGCACCCTGGTTTTCTGACGAACTTAAAAAGCAGAAACAAACTAACAAACAAAGAGAAAGACTCTGGCGAAAGCACTATGACCCCGAGAGCAAAATACTATATAAAGAGTCCCTCACTCGTTACAAACATATGATTGCGGAGGCAAAAAAAGCCTACTATGCCGAACAAATAGACAAGGCAAAAAACTCATGTAAGGAGCTATTTGATATAACCATGCGTTTGTCAGGCGGCACGCAGGATCTCACACCCCCTCCTTCACAACATCTCTGCGATGCCCTATCCGATTTTTTTTTCAAGAAAGTCAATGAGATCTTCCAGGCTTTTTCTTTAAACACTAATATCAATCCACATCCCCTTCCTCTTACACCGCGTGACAATATAATTACACGCTTCGCTGACCTTACTATGGACCAGACGCAGAGCCTCATTTCAAGGATTAAAACAGGGTCAGCACTGGATCCTTGCCCGCTGAAAGTGCTTACACCAGTTATGGACACGCTGATTCCGGTCATTACACAGGTCTGTAACGCTGTGTTCAGATCGGGCATTTTCCCTGCCTCCTTGAAACACACGTTGGTTAAACCCCTTCTAAAAAAAGCCAATCTTAACAAAGATGAACTAAAAAACTATCGGCCGATAGCCAGTCTCCCCTTCCTGGCCAAGGTCATAGAAAAAGGTATGAACCAACAATTGTCGGAGTTTGTTGAGCGGTACCAGCTGCTCGACAACACGCAGTTCGGTTTTCGCAAATGTCATGGCACGGAGACCGCCCTCCTAAAAGCGGCAGACGATATCCGAGCCATACGAGATCAGGGGGGGACAGCAGTCTTGGTCCTGTTGGATCTCTCTGCGGCCTTCGACACGGTCGACCACAAGATCTTGGCCGACCGTGTCGAACGATTAGGTGTCCAGGAAACAGCGTTGGACCTACTTGTATCATTTTTGGCCAACAGAACTCAGGCGGTATCCCTTGGACCATACCAATCTTCCAAGGTGTCCCTGCCATGTGGGGTCCCCCAAGGCTCGTCCCTAAGTCCGACACTCTTCAACATCTACGTGTCGGACCTTGCTAGTGTCATCAAAGCTTTTGGGATGAGCCTGACCTCCTACGCCGACGACACCCAATTGGTACTGGCCATCAAAGGGGACGGGGAAGAAGTGGCCAAGTTATTCACCAGGGGAATGGTGGCCATAGGTGACTGGATGGCCACAAACTGTCTCAAACTTAATTCAGATAAAACTGAAGTGGTCATCTTCGGTCACCTCTCTCCGGGCTGGTCACCAGTATGGTGGCCATCATCGTTTGGAACTCCTCCCAGCCCAGCTCTTAAAGTTAGAAATCTGGGCATCACCTTTGATGCAGGTCTAAATTTTATGGCACACGCCAACAAGACTGCTGCAACTGCCCATATGAAACTCAGAATGATCAGAAAAATACTACCTTACCTACCTGACACTGCTGGGAGAACTCTGGTCAGCTCACTAGTCCTGTCTGCACTGGACTATTGTAATGCTCTATTCCTAAATGCACAATCCCGGGTGACTAACAAGATGCAGTCAATCCAAAATGCTGCCGCCCGGATGCTGGCGGGACTTCCCAAGTTTGCATCGGTTTCAAACACTATCAGGGAACTCCACTGGCTGCCGATACGCAGCCGCATCAAATTTAAATCACTGTGTATTCTTTACAAGGCTCTCAATAACCAAGGCCCCCACTTTCTTATACACAATCTTGATCACTATATCCCAACCCGTTCCCTTCGTTCCTCTCATCACAACCACCTAGTTGTGCCTCGTACTAGAACAGTTACTTGGGGTGACAGGCGATTTCTGGTTGCCGCCCCCAAACTTTGGAACACCCTTCCTCTCCACATTAGGACCAGCCCTTCCCTTTTTATATTTCGCAAACAACTTAAGACTTGGTTATTTGGCCAATAGTGCTACTCTTGTAAGGTCTTTTAAATACTGATCCATCCCCTAAGTCAGCGCCGAGACGCCTACGGGTATTCGCCGCGCTCAACAAATGTCAATAAATAAATAAATAAATAAATAAAATACCACTAGTAAAAAACAAAGAAATAAAGAAGAAAAGTTAAAGGGAGGAGGCGAGCCCGCACTCCTTCCGCTATACTTGGAAATCACTGAGGCACAATCCGGGAGCGATGCTGACTCTCGGACTAGCAGGGAACAGAAAGTCCGCGGAGCGCCAAGGAACACGATGAATACTGACCACGCAGGCTCTTGATCGGCGATGGTTAGTCTTCTGGCTGAAATCCGGCGGGGACACACCATCGGCCATTCCAGGTTCTGTGGGAGGATTGTCAAGCACCTTTCCAATGTGGGGGAGGTGCTAATATAGGACCCGCCCTGTGCCTGGCTCTCATGCGCCCCATGGCCTGCTGGTAGTAGTAGTTCCTTATCCCTTTCTGCAGCGAGAAGAAGGGAATTACTCTAAGCCGTTTGCTCTGTCTGTATGAAATCGCTACAGCCCCCAGGACAAAACGTATACTGTGCTAATTTACTGTGTGATAAATAAGTTTACTTGATGTACCTTTGCCTCTAGCCTCATAATGAGACTAGAGGAGTGTAGTTCTCCTTTCATTTGGTCATTCAGGAGATTATAGACTGGTAAAACACGCTGCTTTACATTCCTTCAAGACTTAAGGCTGCTCTCCACAGCTAACACTAGGATGGCTTTCTATATAGGTTGTCTTTAAACCTACCATCAATAAGGGTCGTTTGGACTGGTGCAAGGTGCTCACTAGAATAGTGGACAGCATATGCCAGGCCAACTTCTCACATTGGTGTGCAGCATGTGGGATTCCAGCTTGCCATTGTTTTACCAGATAATATCAAGTGTTTGATCATTTAAAAACCACTAAAGGTACCAGAGGTACATATAATACAAGATTAATACATTAGGTTCTACTGAACTTAGAATTATGTGTCAAGAGCTTAAGCACACCCTTTCTACAACTCAACATAGCCCAGTAGGTACCCAACTAGAGTAGGTAGTGCATTCAGCACACCACATTAATTATGTCTTCAAGGCCAGGAATCAGTGGATCCCTGACAGATGTCAGTATATTACTGATATCCAAGTATGACACATTCCCTTTTCAAGAGTTAAGGGCTCTGTGTACTATGAGGAAATTGAAGACACCAAAAAATGCAACCACCCAACATCTCAGAGAGGTGATGCTTGATGACCAGAGAAAGGTTTAGAGCCTGAAAGGGTAGGCAAGGTGGTGGAAGCAGCCGAAGGGGAAGATGCCGGTGGTGCACAACCACAGGACTCAGACTCTGATGCTGCCCAGACAGGTGACAATGACCTGGACCTGGTGAATTCAGTTCAACCTGGAGATGAGGAAGGCCAGCAAGGCCCAATCTTTGTCCACCCAAGTAGGATTGGTGGTGTGCCTAGAAGGCGAAGATCTCCTCCAGTGGAGTCTAACCATTATGATACATCCATAGGATATTCTGCCTCTTCTCATAGGAGGGCAACCTCCCAGGAGAAGAGAGAGAGAGAGAGAGAGAGCTGGAGTTTGAAAGAGCCCAGCTGGAGGTAAGGAAACAGAGTGTAGTCTTTAGAAAAGGAGTTCCTGGACCTTGAAAGACAAAGGAAAAGATGGGACTAGAGTCCCATGGTGGCAGCAAGGTCCCTAGAGATAGGGATAGGTCTCATGACCATAAAAAAGTAAGCAAATTGATCATGAGGGTGCAGATCCTTAATAACTGTCAGAATCAGCTGTTGCATCAGCAACAGCTGATGCAACCTGTCCCCAAGAATTGGGAAAGAAGATAGACAAATGGGTCAGAACCAGGATGAAACAGAAGGTACAGAACCAAGGTGGTGACCAGAAGAATCAAGATCTCTTATAAGGGTGGGGAGAAGGTTAAAGACCAGGGGCTAAATGTAGGTAAATCAGATTTAACGCTTCATAAATACCGAATTTTACCGATTCGGTATTCATGAAACGGTAAATCTGATGTAGGTATTCATTCGGTAAAAAATACTGAATCGGTATGATTCGGTATTTACCGATTCTGTAATTACAGAATCGGTATTTGCCATTGATTCCTATGGGCCTTAAAGCCCATAGGATTCAATAGCAAATACCGATTCGGTATTTACCGAATCGGTAAAAATACTGAATTGCAAAGGGGGACAGGGTGTCACTTTGACACCCTGTTGCACCCCTGTAACTGGCTTGTGCGCCATGTGGCACACAGACATGCCCTTAGGGCATGTCTGTGTGCCACATGGCACAGGTGTACATGCACAGATGTGCATGTACACAAGAATTCGTTATTTACCATGCAATTGTATTACATGGTAAATAACGAACTACATAGGAAAATACAGATTCGGTAATTTTACCGATCGGTAATTTTACCGATTTGGTAAAATTACCGATTCGGTAAAATTACCGAATCTGTATGTTTTCAGTGCCCCTACATACCACTGTCAAAATACCGGTCGGAAATGGCCAAAAATCGGTATTTTCGGCTGATTCCGACCGGTATTTTGACATCTACATCTGGCCCCAGACGTCTTCACAAGGTCCCCAAAAAGCTTCTAATGGTGGGAGTTCCTAATCTTCTAAGGAAGACAAAGGCCAAAAGAAACAATGGTGTAAAGTCTGTAAACAGACTAGCCATTGGACTAGTGATTGCACCAAGAAAGATGCAACTCCAACCACCATTGCCCCTAAGGCAACTGTTCCCCCTAGTTCAGCTCCTGGTGGTGGTACTCAGCAGAAGGATGTAGTAGGGATAACCCTGGGAACTGAGATGGGCTCTGGCCTAGTTAGAGTGCCAACGCAGGCTGTATTCATCTGTGATGGAGGCATGGATATGTCCTCCTCTGTGAGTCCCAGTAGCCTGGGCAAGTACAGACAACGGCCTTTGATAAATGAAAAAGAGGCTTTGGCCTACAGGGACACAGGGGCAAGTGTCACAAAGATGACACCAGCCTTTGTGGACCCTGTCATACTTGGTGAGTGTTACCAAGTGATCAATGCTAGCAATGTCAGGACCAACCATGCCCTGGCAATTGTTAATTTCTCCTGGGGAGGGGTAACTGGCCTTAAGCAGGTTGTGATATGTGCAGACCTCCTTGTAGAATGCTTGCTTGGAAATGACTTAGAGACTTCAGCCTGGTCTGAAGTGGAGTTTAGGACCCATGTAGAAATGTTAGGGATCTCTGCACATGTGTTAGCTGTGACTAGGTCACAGGTCAAAAAGCCTGACACTGAACAGGCCCTAGATTCTGGAATAATAGACCTGGTGCCTTCCAAGAAAAGGAGCAGTAGGGTTAAGGCAGTGCCTTCCCCCCTGACTCAGAGTGATGATCAGTCTCTTGAGGGAGATGATTGTGCTCCTGAATAAAGAACTGTCCCAGAGGATCTTGAGCCTGATCAGGTTAAGTTCTTGGGGACAGGGGGCCCTTCCAGGGCAGATCTGAGCCAGGAACAGCTGAGCTGCCCTTCTCTTGAACCCCACAGACAGCAAGCTGCTGCTGAGGCTTCAGGGAGTGCTAGTGGCACCCATAAAATCTATTGGGATGATGGACTCCTGTATTCAGAGAGTAGAGACCCCAAGCCTGGTGCAGCAAGGAGGTTGGTTAAACCTTTGAAGTTCAGGGGCTTCTTATTGGCACTAGCTCATGATATTCCTCTAGCAGGTCACCTGGGCCAGAACAAGATGTGGGACAGAATTGTCCCTCACTTTCACTGGCCCCACATGTCTGAAGACACAAAGGAGTTTTGTCGCTCCTGTGCAACCTGTGAAGACAGTGGTAAGGCAGGTGGCACTACAATGCCTCCCCGATACCACTCCCTGTGGTTGGGGTACCCTTTGGATTGACATTGTTGGACCAATGGATCCTCAGACCGCATCTGGGCACAGGTTTATCCTAGTGGTGGTGGACCACGCCACTAGGTACCCAGAGGCAATTCCCCTTAGGACCACTACATCACCTGTTGTGGCAAGATCCCTCTTGGGAGTTTTCTCAAGAGTGGGGTTTCCTAAGGAGGTAGTATCTGACAGACGTACAAACTTTATGTCCAGCTACTTGACTGAAATGTGGAAGGAGTGTGGAGTGAATTACAAATTCACCACACTCTATCACCCACAATGCAATGGTTCAGTTAAAAGATTCAACAAAACCTTAAAGGTTATGATCAAGGGTCTCCCAGAAAAACCGAGAAGGATATGGGATATCCTACTACCCTCCCTTTTGTTTGCATACAGGGAGGTTCCTCAGAAGGGGGTTGGCTACAGCTCTTTTGAACTTCTGTTTGGGCATTCAGTAAGAGGCCCATTGTGTCTGGTGAAGGAGGGATGGGAGTTACCTCTCAAACCCCCTAAAAAGGACATACTGGACTATGTACTTGGTCTCCACTCCAGGAAGGCTGAATATATGAAAAGGGCAACTAAAAACATTTAGGCTAGCCAGGAATTACAGAAAGCCTGTCATGGCCAAAAGGCTGTACTGATTGTTTACCAGCCAGGACAGAAAGTGTGGGTGTTAGAGCTTGTGGCCCCAGTAGCTCTCCAAGACAAGTAGAGTGGAGCCCACACTATTGTTTAACAGAAGGGAGAAGTTACCTATTTGGTAGATCTCAGAACTCCCAGGAGCCCCCAGTAGGGTGCTTCATGTCAATAGACTGAATCCATATGCTGACAGGGCAGACATGGGCTTGCTCATGGCTATTTGTGAAGGACAGGAGGAAGAGAGTGACCCTCTGCCAGACCTGCTCTCTCAGAACCCTGATCATGGATCAGTTGATGGAGTAGCCTTGGCAAGCAGCCTCACTGATCAACTGCAAACTGATTGCAGACAAGGTCTCCAACAGTTCAGACTCAAAGTCAGACTACCTGGTGCACGTGGAAGACTATAGCGCAGATAATCTTGATGACATTGCTGTCTTTAGCTCCACCTGGGAAGATCTCCACCTGGTCCACCTCAGAAATGTTTTGGAGGCCCTGCAGAAAGCAGGGCTAACTAACAAGGCTACTAAGTGCCAGATAGGGCAGAGTCAGGTTGTGTACTTGGGCCACCTTGTAGGTGGAGGCCAGGTTCAACCATTGCAGAGCAAAATCGGACCATAATGGACTGGGTTGCTCCAACCACCCAGACTCAGGTTAGAGCTCTCTTGGGCCTGACTGGGTATTATAGGAGATTTGTCAAGGGGTGTGGTTCCATTGTGACACGCCTGATTGACTTAACTTCTAAAAGAATGCCTAAAAAAGTTCAGTGGACAGTAAGCTATCAAAATGCATTTGATGACCTGAAGCAGGCCATGTGCACTGCACCAATTCTGCAAAGTCCTAACTACTCCAGAGAATTCATTCATTGTTCTGGGTAGGGGCTATGCTATCACAATTGAATGATGAGGTTCATGACCAGCCAGAAGCTTTTATTAGCAGAAGGCTGACCCCTAGAGAGAAACGTTGGTCAACTATTGAGAGGGAGACCTTTGCTGTGGTTTGGGCTCTGAAGAAGTTAATGCCATTCTTGTTTGGCACTCACTTCACTGTTCAGACTGACCCTCTTATGGCTAAAACAGATGAAGGGTGAAAATCCCAAACTTTTAAGGTGGTCCACTTCCCTACAGGGGATGGACTATACAGTGGAATACAGACCTGGGAGTAACCATACCAATGCAGATGGACTCTCCAGGTATTTCCACTTAGAACATGAAGACTCAACTGGTCAAGGTTAGTTTAATGTCCCTGCTTTTGGGGGGGGGGGGGGGTAGGAGAGTAGGATCTGCTTACTATGGTTACCCCCACTTTTTGCTTGCATTTCACTGGTTTTCGACTTTAGTCTGGCTGTGGCCCTGCTAACCAGGACCCCAGCCTAGCTGCTTCCTCTCTAAATTGATTGCATATACATTAGGTACACCCCAGATTGGTTACTGGGTTACCCTTGTGAGTCCCTAGTATATGCTACCTTAGGGACTAAGGGCATAGGTACCCCAGAGGCCTACCAGGGACTGAAGCATGTAATATGCCACCCCTGGGAAGCCTTCCAAAATGGCACCATAGGTCTGCTACTGCAGCCTGGGTAAGGTGGTGCATGCACCCCTTACTAAGATATTGGCTACCTATATATACCTTATATCACTGGCACATATATACCTATTAGTCACTCCTATGGCAGGCCTTGACAATCCTGAAGGCAGAGTGCTTGGTTTTGTGTGAGAGGGTGCCCATGCATGAGCAGGACCCCTCTGCAGCTTTCTAAATCACTTCTCTGTAGCTGTTCTGTGATGCAGCCAGACCATAAACTCTTAAGTGCATTTTAACCTCGCGGTAAATGCTAACTTTGGAATGGCTGCATGGAAACATGTCATGTTTGGTATCAAACACTTTGGAATCCTCCCCCCCCCTGCCAGTTCTGGTGGTGGGTTAGAATTCCACCCTTCTAGAGGGAGAGACATGAACACACTGGTCTAACTGGTAATATTTTTAAAGAGCCCTGGCATCACAAAATGGATGTCACAGCCACAGACACGGGTCTGACCTCCTGCTGCTGGATGAAACTCCAGCAGGGGAGGCCTGGACAATAGGTTTCCTGTCACAGGGAGGTGTAACCACCTCCCAGACAGGCTTTAGTGTATTGGGGCTGGATGGATGCATTCAGAGAATGCTTTTCTGACAGTGCTGGGGTTACACTTGGTGTCCCTGTGCATATCCCAATTCAAACCAGTTGCTGGGGCACTCAGCCCCTGCTCTGGCGCGAAACTGGACAAAGAGGAAGGGGTGTAACTACCCCCTACCCAGGTCCTCCCATAGGTGGGACCTTAGAGTTAGTCCAACCCCTAAACTTAGTAGAAGTATAGGAACCCTGTCCTTAGGACTTTAGATTACCCTGGACAAAACTCTGCAACATATATCCTGAAACTTCGACATTCTATTTCGACGAGAAGACAGAAGAATCTCCCTTGGGGTCAAGGAGTGACTCCCCTGTTCAAACAGGCACCAAAGAAGCATCTTGCCGGTTTGCATTTCCGAGGCTTCCGCCGGATCTCGAAGGATTGCCGACACAGGACCCAGACTTCCAGACATCTCCAAGGCCCACATGAGATCACAGCAAAGCTGAGACCCACAGCCACCATGAGAGCTGTGGAACCGGAACCCCTGGACACTGTGCACATTTGTCTTTAAACTTACCATCAATAAGGGTTGTTCGGACTGGTGCAAGGTGCCCACTAGAATAGTGGCCAGCATATGCCAGGCCAACTTCTCACATATGCATCTTCAATAGCTTTAATCAGTGAAAATTCTGAAGAAATAGCATTGGGAGTGATAGAGTTTACTAAGTACTCAATATTTTCTGCTACAAATTAGCATTTAACTGTGCAAAGAGTGATTCCAAACTCTTTACATTTAGTGATAACTGTTTCAAGAGTGTGATTATGATCAGGTAACAATTTTGCAAAAATCAGCACAACAACTTGAAACGTTTGTACCCCACTGACACCCTTCAATATGTTACCCATGAGGCGCTGAAAAACACAAGCTACTGAAGCCAATCCAAAAGGGAGTCTGCAAAAATGAAATGCTCCAAAATTAGTTATAAAGGTGGTTAACTCTTGTAACCTTTCATCTAATGGGATCTGTTGGTAAACTGCTTTGAGCTCCAAAAGTGTGAAAAAGTTAGAGTCTCTAATATTGGCAATTAAGTCTTGAACCTTGGGCAGGGGAAGGCAATCACCCAGAATGTTCCTGTTGGGACTGCACAGATCAGCGAACAAGAGAATCTCACCCTCCTTTTTACGCACAATTACAATTGGACTCACTCATTCAGAAGAGTCAGTGAGTTTGTTACTGCCATCTCCAACTATCTTCTCTAATATCTTTTTCATTTCAGCTCCAACACTTACAGGGACAGGTCTGGCTTTGTGTGGTACGGGTATAGCATGCCTCTTCAACCTAATTGTGTGCACATATTTCTGACTGAGCGCAATCTTAACCGAAGAATTGTGGGGAAATATTTCAACAATATCTTTAGTGGGATTAAAATCATCAGTAGTGAGTAAAGATACATTTGCTACCCTGACTAGTGGATCTGCACCAGGCACAACCATAAGACCAAGTTTTGTGAGGTCCTGCCAGCAAAGTATATTTATACACTTGACTGCAGCATAGATCTTAGTTGACATTGACCTGCCAAGACGAGACACAGAGGTATATATTTCCAAGGTGATAGTGCCACCAGAATGCCACTTTTAGCAATGTTCTGGGTGAGCTATGTTCTTCTCCATATTTACAAAGCAGCGCTAAGTCACCTTGTAAATACGGCCCCTTTACACGCATCACTTTGCTTGAAAGGGGCATGCAATCGGTGTTCCTGTGGGCTGTCCACCACAGCACCCATTGCTTTTTTACTCTGCCACAGATTTACAAGGATGTGTAAATCTGAGGCAGCACAAAAAACTAACACCATGCAATTGCAGGTGTTAAAATGTGCCAAAAAGGAGAAATACTTTTATTTCTCCTCATTTTTGCTTTTTCTGTGTTTGTTGGATTCTGCAGAACACATAGAAAGAACAGAACACCATGAATGATTGTTTATATGCAGGCAGAACCTTGCAGCACATAAAAAATATTTTCATAATTTGCTACTTATAAGTGTGCTGCAGAAGGCTGCTGTGGCACAGCCTAGCATATTACAAGATTTAGAGTTGTCTCAGGGCCATGGGGTGCAAGCAGGGGGGCACACGTTATGCCCCCATGTGTGTGAATGCACCCCAGTTCCTCCACCAGTCCATACTATGCAGGAACTGCCTTTGATGCTCCCATTGCAGTGCCTTTTTCAAAGGCACCACAGTGGAACCACAAATAACCACTTGCCATAGACTAAAAAAGTAGTAATCTGGTGGGTGGTGTCAGTACGACTTCGGGGGTCTTGGAGCGGGGTGGTGGCCCGCTCCAAGACTGCCAACATCATAATTAAGCCATAAGTCTGAACACAGAAGTCTTCACTACAACTCGTTTTATTTTAAGTCCAAAGGTAAGCTCTGACCAGGCCCAATACACTTCTTGTGTAGAAGCCATGCTCCATTGCAGTCAACCATAGTTTTTGACTTTTAGGCACTAGTTTTAACCTTAAACATTAGTAATTCACACTAAGACGGCTGCAATGCCAGAAACCGGTCCCCGGAAGCTTGTTTCTTTTCCAGTAAAGAATTGGCTTGGTAGTTTGATCTGCCCTGTTCCCATGATGCACTGGGCCAGGGACAGACTAATTTGCATGTAGCCAGGTTCTGAACTGGGATGGTGCAGTGAGCTACAAAACGGTGATGGATCAAGCCCTGATCTTTTGACTGGGTAGGAGTGTTCTGCTTAATTCAGATGCTCTGTCCATCACCACCCCCTTTTATGAATCGTTTTGGCCACTACAAGTGTGGAAGGGTATGCTCAGACATGAGTCCCTTGCTCACTGCACCATCAGGATTCAAGCAAGCCGGGCCGAAGACGGCTGCAATGCCAGAAACCGGTCCCCGGAAGCTTGTTTCCTTTCCAGTAAAGAATTGGCTTGGTAGTTTGGTCTGCCCTGTTCCCATGATGCACTGGGCCAGGGACAGACTAATTTGCATGTAGCCAGGTTCTGAACTGGGATGGTGCAGTGAGCTAAAAAACGGTGATGGATCAAGCCCTGATCTTTTGACTGGGTAGGAGTGTTCTGCTTAATTCAGATGCTCTGTCCATCACCACCCCCTTTTATGAATAGTTTTGGCCACTACAAGTGTGGAAGGGTATGCTCAGACATGAGTCCCTTGCTCACTGCACCATCAGGATTCAAGCAAGCCGGGCCGAAGATGGCTGCAATGCCAGAACCGGTCCCCGGAAGCTTGTTTTCTTTCCAGTAAAGAATTGGCTTGGTAGTTTGGTCTGCCCTGTTCCCATGATGCACTGGGCCAGGGACAGACTAATTTGCATGTAGCCAGGTTCTGAACTGGGATGGTGCAGTGAGCTAAAAAACGGTGATGGATCAAGCCCTGATCTTTTGACTGGGTAGGAGTGTTCTGCTTAATTCAGATGCTCTGTCCATCACCACCCCCTTTTATGAATCGTTTTGGCCACTACAAGTGTGGAAGGGTATGCTCAGACATGAGTCCCTTGCTCACTGCACCATCAGGATTCAAGCAAGCCGGGCCGAAGATGGCTGCAATGCCAGAAACCGGTCCCCGGAAGCTTGTTTCCTTTCCTGTAAAGAATTGGCTTGGTAGTTTGGTCTGCCCTGTTCCCATGATGCACTGGGCCAAGGACAGACTAATTTGCATGTAGCCAGGTTCTGAACTGGGATGGTGCAGTGAGCTAAAACACGGTGATGGATCAAGCCCTGATCTTTTGACTGGGTAGGAGTGTTCTGCTTAATTCAGATGCTCTGTCCATCACCACCCCCTTTTATGAATCCTTTTGGCCACTACAAGTGTGGAAGGGTATGCTCAGACATGAGTCCCTTGCTCACTGCACCATCAGGATTCAAGCAAGCCGGGCCGAAGACGGTTGCAATGCCAGAAACCGGTCCCCGGAAGCTTGTTTCCTTTCCAGTAAAGAATTGGCTTGGTAGTTTGGTCTGCCCTGTTCCCATGATGCACTGGGCCAGGGACTGTGGTTCTGAAAATCTGGATTCATATAATTATACTGGACTCGAGAAAGACCGAGAATGACGAGTACATCATGTACATGTATTTTCGGCGTGTTCGAGTGACGATTTCACCTCAAAATCGTCATTTACATTCTGAACCCTTGGCTTCCATTTATATGTTGCCCTTTACATAGGCCTTAATCCAGTTGAATTTGATTCCACAAGGACACATACTCCTTAATCGACTTTTCCCTGACCTCAGTACAAGTTAGAACCATTGCCCCAGGCCGAACTCGTTGGGTCAGTTCCCTCCCAGTGGCCGAGCAAGATAGCATCTAGGCTCAACCAGCCATAAAACCATTTCAGCGCGCACACCTGCCATATCTCGCTCACATCTTTCTCCACTCCTTTGCTTCACTTACTTTATGGTGGGGAGGTGCCCGTTTTTATTAGGGGTCCAGTGATATCTGATGAAATGTTGGGCCTTGCCAAATGATTTGTTGTCGGCAGCACGAAGTGAAATATGGACACGTCATCATGACTCTGCTTTTTCTTTGAACCAGAATATGTTAACTATTTACTTTACAACCAAGAATGTTTTGCCCGAGGCCCAAAACTGTGTATAAGAAGAGAAGCCTGACTTCATGAAAGTGTGCAGTCTCCTGAGAACATACCCGTATTGTACTTCTAGGACACCTGTTACCTTGGTTGCAGCCAATAAACTAATCTTTGACTTCACCTAGAAGACTCTGAAGTTTCTGTAGGTCTGAATCAGGAGAACCCGAGGTCTCTGGGTGTTGATTCCCTGGCACCGCTGGGTTACCGGTTCTGTGCCGGTTCTTAAAAACCCAGTACCTCAGTTGGCGCCCAACGTTTGGGGCGATTCCAGTGGTACCAGTCAGCCAGAAGATCGTGAGGAGCTTCGTGTGAAAATTCCGGAGGACGGCCAACCACCTCATCAACCCCTGCATGTCGACGTGGTCCGAAGGTCTTTGGTGCGAGGTTCCCCGCTTCCCGACGGCTACAAGGACTGCTGCCCTGGCTATCGCCCTGATTTGGACCCTTGAAGTTTTTGGTAGAGCGAAACACTGAGACGAGTCTTCTGGTGACGTCATCGAGATATTTTCAGTTAAGTATAAGTGGAGCGTCTCCCAGTCCTTAGTTGGACTTACTTTGTGGTATCTTTGGGATACAAAAGGTTTTGTATTGGTACTTGCAAGCACCATAACCGAAGGACTCGTGTATTCACGAGAAATATCGTAATCGATAATCCTTTGAAGTTTGGAACTAGACTAGAGAGCGAGGATGCCTAGTCTTAGACTTGGGAATTTGTTTTGTCTTGGTAATAATAGGGACTCCCGATTGGAGGACTCATGTCCGGTTCCTCCAGTTGGAACTCCGACTTACGAATTGTATGTAAAACATGGGGTAGGCCCCATCACCTATAACGAAGTATGGATTAAATACCCTAAGAGAGATGGTGTTTTAAAATGGCCCCTATATGGTAGCTTTGATTCTGAAATCTTAGACAACCTTGAAGTTAAACTCTTCAAAAAGAAAGCCCGGCCGGCAATGTTTGACTCTTTCCGCTTATGGCGTAAAGAAGCCAAACAAAAAGAAATTAAATTAGCTAAGAAAAATAAGAGAGAAGGGGGACTTTCAGTAATGCAAGCTGCTGTGCAGTTTAAAGATAATGAGGAAGAGCAGATGAATGAGCAGTTGCACAGGCAACGTAAATTGGCAATAGATAAGTGTTATCCAGTTTTGCCGTCTCTTCAGCAAGAGGCAGCAAAAGAGCGTGAAAAAGACCCATTAATGTCACATTTGCTAAATTCACCACCCCCCTATGCGCAGAATGCCACAGCACCCCCGCAACCTTTAGTTGCACAAGCTGCGCCTCCTGCTCCTCAACAGCACCCACCAGCTGTTCTTCAGCTGGCTCCTACTTCTTCGGTGCAGCCTCCTCCAGGCCCACCGACCACTTCTGTTTCACCTGTGTTTTCTACGATTTTGCCTACTGTACTTTTTACATCTCCTAATGCTCCCTCTACGATTCTGCCTAGTACCACCTCTATTTCCTCTGATACCTCTTCTGCTATCTCTACCCCCGCCTTATCTCACCCCGTTTTTCCATCTGTTTGTCCTTCAGTTTCACCTTCCATTCGGCAGAAAATGGCCAGCACTGTTACTAATCTTCTTTTACCTCTTTTCGGGTCGCCTGCTACGACCCCTAACATAGGAAGAAGACAGTTGCGAAGTCAACTGCCTGATTATCAAGAGAGAGATTCCCTGAATAGTTTAGCTCGGAAATGGGTTATGGACACTGCAAAATATGATGTACAGTCTGTCATGGAAGTCTTCCATCAATGGGAAGCAGCGACACAGAGATATGTTTTCGAACAAATGTGTGTTTTTCTTGGCGAGGATTTAGAAGATAATGATCAAGACTGCATCCCACAAGAGATGTGTCGTGCACGGTTTAAGTTTGGAGAGGGTATGATTGTAGGTCCCGATGTGGAAAAAGCAGTTGAAATGTTGTTATCATATCGGAGTAAGGGAGGCAGTTCAGGGTCACCATCTGAATCTAACACAACCAGTAGGAAAAAGGCACGACAATACCCTATGAGAGAAGTTCCCCCACAGTGGAGAGAGGGTGACGCGACTGCTGTCCCACCTATTCTGCCACACTTCCAGCGTGTATGGGTACATGTCCCATGGAAGCGAGCTGAAGTTTTAGCACTCAAACAAACATTACCAGATCCGCGTAAAAATCCTGCAGGGTACTATAAAGAATTGTCACAAACTGCTGGGTCATGTATAATGAATTTAGCCGATATCGATATGCTATTTGGGAATGTTGTTCCACAGCCTTTATGGGGTAAAATTCGTCATGTAGATCATGACCAGGAATTAGGTGACACGTGGGCTAATATTACTGCTGCAGATGCCCGCCAAGTTGGTGGTGCCAAGCCTGAGCCTTTGATAGCAGAACTCCCTGGTAGAATAGTAGATTACATGAAAACGATAATGCCTGCAATACGCGTAAATTGGGATAAGTTGTCTGCATGCAAGCAAAAGAAAGAAGAAACCGTTTCAGATTTCTTCACCAGATTTGAAGAAACATTCGTTGACAACAGCGGTCAAGATATGACCACGGAAGGTGGTCAGAGATTATTTGTTGACAAATTTGTGCACAATCTGCTTCCAGAATTGTGTAGAAAATTAAAAGATTCAGAAAGTTCTTGGGCAGTCTCATCTTCAGCGCAGATATTAGCTACTGCGCAATACTACGAAAATAGAGACAAAGATGAGAAAGATAAAGTAGAAAAGAAAACTAGAGAACTCAAAACGAAGGTTTTGCTACAGCAAGCCTATCCGCCACGTGGTGGTGGTAATCAACATAATAATGGCCAGAATCACTACCAAAATACTTTTCAGCAGCCTCAACAGTATCAGAGAAACTCGCAAAGATTTGATTACACTCAACCCCGTGTAGGTCCCAACCAGTGTTTATATTGCAAACAAGAGGGTCACTACAAGTATAATTGTCCTGCCCTATCACAGCGTGCAAATAGAGTTTCTGGTGTTAGAGGTCGTGGCAGTCAGCAAGCGCCTAGAGGTAGAGGGCGTGGCAACGCCACTCAGGACACACGTCCCCTTCCACCACAAAACTCTATGAACAGGTTTGATCAGCAAAATAACGTATCTGACAGGACCGCTCAATACTATGTTGAAGATTATTACACAGAAAATGAGCAGTGGGAGAATGATGATTGCTAGGACAACCATAGACAAAGAGAGGGAGTTGTTTCAGTTCCAGTAGATCAGAGTGGACCTTACGTTGAGGTGATTGCCTCAGGTGTGTCAGAACCTTTTCTGTTGGATACTGGTGCTACAAAGAGTTCTATTATGCACTCCAAACTCCCTGGCGCACCTTTGTCTGGCGAAATGAACGTTTCTGTAGGTTTTTCTGGCGCCCCAGTTAGAAATCCGATTTCTGACCCTTTATCTCTTTCTGTTGGTCCTCGTGAATTCGAAGCACCCCTTATTCTGACAACAGGTTGTGGTGAAAATTTGCTAGGATTAGATTTGCTAAAAAGATTGTATGCGACTTTGTATTGTTCTCCTTCAGGAGTACAACTCACTTTAGGTAAGAAAGTGGTTTCTCACATGTATTTGTCGAGAGATGCACTTCCAGCAGAATTAGCACTTCTCCCAGATATTCTTTGGGCTACTGGTCCTAATGATGTAGGTCTTTTAGAAATTCCACCACATGTTGTAACATTGAAGTCGAATGTCAAAATGCCACGAATTCCCCAATACAGAATATCTAATGAGGGTGAAAAAGCTTTGCTAGCGATTGTTTACGAATTGATTGAAAAGAATGTGATTGAGGAAACGCGAGGCAATGTTTGCAATAGTCCTGTTCTGCCTGTTTTAAAACAAACTGACCCTTCTCAGCGACCTGTGTACAGATTCGTGATTGATCTTCGAGAAGTAAATAAAATAGTCGTGCCACAATTCCCAGTTGTGCCCGACATTACCACATTATTGACTATGATTCCAGCTTCTGCTTCGTGGTTTTCAGTGATTGACCTAAAGAATGCTTTCTTCAGCATCCCGATTGCTGAGGAGAGCAGGGATATTTTTTCCTTTAGTTTAGGAGGTCGAAGCTTCCGCTTTAAACGCGCTCCTCAAGGCTTCTGTGAAAGCCCCTCAATATACAGTCAAGCTCTAAAAACACAGCTTGACACGATTATTTTGCCAAAAGGTGCCACTCTTGTACAGTATGTGGACGATTTGCTCATTGCTGCAGATACTGAGAAAATTTGTAAAAAGGCCACATTGACATTATTGCGTCATCTGTGTGATCTGCATCACAAAGTGTCACTTTCCAAGCTCCAATATTGCCGACAAGAAGTGACCTACTTAGGTCACCTCTTATCGAAGGAGGGAAGGAAACTGACCCCAGAAAGAATTCAGGCAATAGCGAAATTGAGTGTGCCAAGAACACAGAGAGAAGTGTGTGCTTTCTTGGGCATTACATCGTACTGTAGACAGTGGATTCCAAATTTTTCGTTATTGGCCAAACCCTTGGTGGCATTAACGTGTAAAAATACACCCAATCCCATTCCTTGGTCTGAAGAGTGTCAGAAAAGTTTTCTCGAATTACGCACAGCATTATGTTCGGCTCCTGTGTTAGGTACGCCCAACTACAGTAAGCCTTTCACATTGTATGTCCACGAGAAGGAAGGCTGTGCATTGTCTGTGCTGACTCAGTTATTCGGAGATAGACAGCGGCCATGCGCCTATTTTTCGTCAACTTTGGATCCGGTAGCACGAGCATTGCCAAGTTGTTTAAGGGCCACAGCAGCAGCAGCTGTTTCTATTCGACAGTCCGCTGGTCTAGTAATGAATAATACACTAATCGTGATGGTCCCGCATGCAGTAGACACATTGTTAAATAGGACCAAGACACAGCACTTAACTAGTGCTCGACTGTCCAGTTACGAATTGACGC
The DNA here is from genome assembly GCF_964261635.1 of Lissotriton helveticus. Classification (NCBI taxonomy): domain Eukaryota; kingdom Metazoa; phylum Chordata; class Amphibia; order Caudata; family Salamandridae; genus Lissotriton; species Lissotriton helveticus. The sequence continues at coordinate 1,372,721,439 of NC_136069.1, read as the reverse complement.
TGCTAGCGAGCCATGTGCATATAAAAAGGTGCAGTACTTTGAATCTAGCCACGTTGTTACCAATTGCAGAGGAATCAGATGCTTTAGAACAGCACGATTGTTTCCTCACAACAGAGGAAGAGACAAAAGGGAGAGTGGATTTATTTGACACTCCTCTTGCTGAATGTGATGGTACATTATGGGTAGATGGTTCATGCTTTAAGCTCCCAAATGGGAATGTGACTGCAGCATATGCTGTCACAACTTTGCACACAGTTTTTGAAACTGCGCGAATACCACATGGTTCAGCTCAAGCCGCAGAACTAGTCGCACTTACGAGAGCATGTGTGTTGTCTAAAGGAATGAAAGTGACTGTCTACACTGATAGTCAGTATGCGTTTGGAGTGGCTCACAGTTTTGGACGATTGTGGAGAGAACGTGGATTCCTGACTTCGCATGGAACTAAGATTCAGCATGGTCAGTTGGTGAATGAGCTTCTTGAATCACTGACCTTGCCCCTGCAAATGGCGATTGTGAAATGTAGTGCTCACAAGAAGGTGACTGATGATGTTGGTCGTGGAAATGCATTCGCTGATGAGACCGCTAAAGAAACGGCAAAGAATGTGATGAGCCGAATGTATGTTGCAGGCCCTGAAAGATGGACTGATAAGGTTGGAATATGTGAGGACACGATAGAAAGTGTGAAGTCCATCCAAGCTGAGGCCACAGAGAAACAGTTAAGCACGTGGAGAGAGAGTACATGAAGAATGGATGCAAATGGTTGTTGGGTTGAATTGACAGAGCATCAGAGATGGTTGTTACCCGATACATATGTGCTTGCAGTGGTTACAATGGCTCTTGGAATGGCTCATATCAGCGTGAAAGGGATTTGCGAGTTGTTGGCCCCGGTGTGGAAGAATTCAGGGATTCCCAAGTGTGCAGAGAATGTTGTCAAGAATTGCATGGTATGTCTGAAGCACAATCCTGGTAGGGGAACCCCAACTCCAGCTGGTCATTTTGCACCTCCTACGTACCCGTTCGAGGTTTTGCAGCTAGATTTCATACATATGGAGAGGTGCAACAACTTAAAATATGTGCTCGTTGTTGTTTGTGCCTTCTCAAGATGGGTAGAAGCCTATCCCCTAAAAGACAATACTGCCTTGTCCACAGCCAAAGCCCTTGTAAAAGAGTACTTCCCCAGGTTCGGAATGCCTAGAATGGTCTGGTCTGACAGCGGAAGTGAATTTGTGGGTCGTGTGATGAAAAGAGTGTGTGAAGGGCTAGGCATTAGGCAGAAGTTCCACGCTGCAAATCACCCCCAATCAGCTGGATTAGTAGAATGTTACAATGGCACGCTTAAACTTAAATTGGCCAAAATCCAAGCGAGCACAGGTCTTAAATGGCCTGACGCTCTACCCTTAGCACTCCTATCCACCAGAATGACTGTGCATTCGCGAGTGAAACTCAGCCCCTACGAAATCGTCTTTGGCCGGCCAGCCAACATATGGGGAGTGCCTAGGCCCACGAAGTTCAGCGAGCTGCAACACCCTATTTTGCTTGATTACTTGTATGAATTGACGGCTAAATTGCGTATTTTACATCAACAGGTCCACAACACCTTGCCTCCGGTCTCTGAAACTCCGGGTCACTCCATTGACCCCGGTTCCTGGGTTCTCGTCCGCAACTTTCAAAGAACAAGAAACGACCAGCCCAGGTGGACCGGGCCTCACCTCGTCCTTCTGTCTACAAGGTCAGCCGTTCGGGTGGAGGGGAAGGCCAACTGGGTCCACGGGATCCATTTTAAAAAAGTACCCTTCCCTCTGCCCTATGACCAATGGGTCCAGAAAGGTGGCACTGACTCAGAGCTCTCAACTGATGACCGTGTAAAAGAAACTAACCCTGATTGTGAAAGCGAGAACATTTTTCAAGAAACTGTGCCACCACCAGAACAATTGAACTCTTTGGAGCCTGAACTGCTGTTTCAGGACCAGACAATACCAGGAAAAAAAAGCTACAATTTGCGGCCTAGAAAAACGAACTGATAAGAGTGATTCCTTTTTATGATTTTGAGACCAAGACCTATGGACTAATAAATTCTTTTTTCTCCCAAATACTTTTTGTGCAGCTCTCCCATTTAGGAAACTTGCTTATTTTTGTTTTTCGAACCGCCATCCGGGTTCCGCTGCTAGGGCCGCGATTGGTTAAAGTCTTCGGAAGTGCAGCCAACGACGTTAGGTCGGTGGTTCTGGTCGGTCCAAGGGAGTTGCCCTAGACTGACAGAAGCACTCCTTAGCAGAAACAACCTCCTCGTCGCGGGCAGCACCTTAGAGAGGATGGAGTTTCCTGATGTGGAGAGACCTGCCAAACAAATGAACTTTAAGCAGAGACTATGTAACACGATGACAAAGAAAAGTTTTATAATATTGTGTATTTTCATGCAATCAAGCGTAATGATCTTTTTGATAAGTTATGTTTTATTTTCTTTCCATGTAACATTTGCGCCCACTGCATCACCCATACCTCCTCCTACTGTTTCCTCTCATTCTTTCCACCCTCTGCCTGACCACGAATCCAATAGAAGGTTAGAATTCATTAATAACTCCTTCGTTCAGTTATTACACCAACACCAACTTGTAATGAACACAACTAACTGTTGGGTGTGTGGTCTCATGCCTCACACAACGGATGAAGGTATCCCCTATTTGGTCCTGCCATTTAGTCACAATGGTTCAGTATGGGCATATAGGACAATGTTCATATATGCATGAGAAATCCAACCCCTACGTTCTGTAAAAGACAACCTCAAGACTAGCGCCCTAGTCAAAGGTATAGTTGACATGATCAAGGAAGTAACTTCTTATGAAGATACTCCGGATGATGAGATACTTGCATATGTAGGTTGGAACGTGACCGGATATGGCACTACATTAAGTGAGAAACAGCAAGCCAAAAGATCGTCCCCTATCTGGATCGTACCCCATCAAGGTCACCTGTGTCTGCAAGGTATTGGCAAGAATCCTAGAGCTCAGCTAGGGAAGAGTATCTGTACAGAAACATATGTTTTTGGATCTCAGACTTCCCCTGCGTTTTTAGCCGCTAAGGGTACTTATTTCATCTGCCATGATAGAGCCTATACATGGTTGCCCCCTGACTTCTCGGGCTCATGTTTTGTTTCATTCCTGTTACCTCCCACCTACACAGCAGCGGCGGATTACCATCGGACAAGGGTAGTTAGAGGTGTTTTGAGTAAAGAAGACACTGCAGGTCAAGAATTTGGGGACTTTGCAAAGGGTTTTCTGCCGTTCTGGGGATCCATGGCTAACAGCAGAAACATAAGACAATTAACAAGGGTAGTTGAATCCACCGTGATTGAAACTGCTGGTGCCCTTAGTAACCTGACTGCTGAGCTCCAGTCGGATCGACTTATGACCCTTCAGAACCGGGTCGCTTTGGATGTAATACTTGCGGACCGAGGTAGAGTATGCAAATGGATCCAGTCTAGTTGTTGCATTTTCATCCCAGATAATGCTCCAACAGTGTACAGGGCCATCTCCAAACTGCATAAGATTTCCGAATCTATTCATGTGGATAAAGGAGATTGGTTGTTAATGGGATGGTTCTGGGAACTGATATCTGCCTGGGGATGGAAAATTCTGATAGTCATTGGGATGGTCTTAGCCATTCTTTTTCTGTTCTGTCTATGCATACAGTGTGCTCCTGCAATATGTGGCCTCTGTGTTACATCATGTGTAAGGAAGCCTGTGTCAAGAGATGAACTAAGTACTAGAATGATGTTACAGCAACATCTCAATGACTTTAGGAATATAGATCTGGACTCAGACTAACATGAGAATAGATTAATTGCCTATGTAAGGGCAAAAGGAGGGTTTGTGGTTCTGAAAATCTGGATTCATATAATTATACTGGACTCGAGAAATAAAACTTCATCGAAATATGACGAATTTGGTATCAAAAGACCGAGAATGACGAGTACATCATGTACATGTATTTTCGGCGTGTTCGAGTGACGATTTCACCTCGAAATCGTCATTTACATTCTGAACCCTTGGCTCCCATTTATATGTTGCCCTTTACATAGGCCTTAATCCAGTTGAATTTGATTCCACAAGGACACATACTCCTTAATCGACTTTTCCCTGACCTCAGTACAAGTTAGAACCATTGCCCCAGGCCGAACTCGTTGGGTCAGTTCCCTCCCAGTGGCCGAGCAAGATAGCATCTAGGCTCAACCAGCCATAAAACCATTTCAGCGCGCACACCTGCCATATCTCGCTCACATCTTTCTCCACTCCTTTGCTTCACTTACTTTATGGTGGGGAGGTGCCCGTTTTTATTAGGGGTCCAGTGATATCTGATGAAATGTTGGGCCTTGCCAAATGATTTGTTGTCGGCAGCACGAAGTGAAATATGGACATGTCATCATGACTCTGCTTTTTCTTTGTACCAGAATATGTTAACTATTTACTTTACAACCAAGAATGTTTTGCCCGAGGCCCAAAACTGTGTATAAGAAGAGAAGCCTGACTTCATGAAAGTGTGCAGTCTCCTGAGAACATACCCGTATTGTACTTCTAGGACACCTGTTACCTTGGTTGCAGCCAATAAACTAATCTTTGACTTCACCTAGAAGACTCTGAAGTTTCTGTAGGTCTGGATCAGGAGTACCCGAGGTCTCTGTGTGTTGATTCACTGGCACCGCTGGGTTACCGGTCCTGTGCCGGTTCTTAAAAACCCAGTACCTCAGTACAGACTAATTTGCATGTAGCCAGGTTCTGAACTGGGATGGTGCAGTGAGCTAAACAACGGTGATGGATCAAGCCCTGATCTCTTGACTGGGTAGGAGTGTTCTGCTTAATTCAGATGCTCTGTCCATCACCACCCCCTTTTTTGAATCGTTTTGGCCACTACAAGTGTGGAAGGGTATGCTCAGACATGAGTCCCTTGCTCACTGCACCATCAGGATTCAAGCAAGCCGGGCCGAAGACGGCTGCAATGCCAGAAACCGGTCCCCGGAAGCTTGTTTCCTTTCCAGTAAAGAATTGGCTTGGTAGTTTGGTCTGCCCTGTTCCCATGATGCACTGGGCCAGGGACAGACTAATTTGCATGTAGCCAGGTTCTGAACTGGGATGGTGCAGTGAGCTAAAAAACGGTGATGGATCAAGCCCTGATCTTTTGACTGGGTAGGAGTGTTCTGCTTAATTCAGATGCTATGTCCATCACCACCCCCTTTTATGAAACATCATAATTAGGCCATAAGTCTGAACACAGAAGTCTTCACTACAACTCGTTTTATTTTAAGTCCAAAGGTAAGCTCTGACCAGGCCCAATACACTTCTTGTGTAGAAGCCATGCTCCATTGCAGTCAACCATAGTTTTTGACTTTTAGGCACTAGTTTTAACCTTAAACATTAGTAATTCACACTCCAGTTCTGCTGAATGCATTTTTGTTGTTTTGTTATCAAATCATTTATTACAATTTATTCTATTTTTCTAAGTTGGCATAGCATTTTTCCTGTGTTTATTACAGTTTGTGTGCAGCATAATTATTACACATTGTATCTAAATTAAGTACAACAGCTTTTGTAGCAAGCTACCAGAGAGCTAAGTTCAGGTTAATTTAGTCACTTTTGTGGTTCACATTGACAGGGAGTGGCTGTTGGTTCAGCATGGTTAACACCCCACTCAACCAATCACCAAATTTCTCACAAAAGAGTACTCACTTTTACTAGTGAAAGGGCAAAGTCTGTTGCTCCAAATCCATACCAACCAATGATACTGCTGGTGGTCCAAAGGAAACCCATCCATTTAACCCACCAAATCTTTCTACCCTTTAGTTGTTTCCTCTTCAACTGCTACACAAGAGTCAGCTGTATGAACTCTCAGATGTCTTAGTGGTTCTAATGGGGTCCTAGTGACAGCACTAAAAACGCTTTTGTTATTTCGAGCTGCCCCTTGCCAGATTCAGAACCTTTCAAATTTCTGCATGGAACATTGCAGGCATAAGTTCCAATTAGCTGACCCAGCATGTCTTGAATTGGTGGACAGTTATCATATACTAATGTTTCAAGAAACGTGATTGACATTACCTATTCACAGGATGGGCTTTACCACTTATTTTTTTGCTGTGTGTACCACTATAGCTGGGCAACCATCTGGATGGTTGATTACTTCGGTCAAGTATCACTGAATTGTAACATCACATTTCTGTACATTGATTCCCCAAACATATTAGGCTAGAGCTCATTCGGACCTCCTGGCCCGAGGGTAAATCTTTACTCAGTTTATAACCACCCTCTGCCTTGTAATAAGAAGTCTCCAGCTATTGCCATTTTAGACTATCATTTTTCCAGACTTAAACCTAATGGTCATTTTTGATATTTGGTGACTTTAATGTCACGTTTGAGTTTCTAAAGAGTATTTTTGGTAATGGAAGAAGACGAAGCCAGGCGTGTCCCTTTAGCTGATTCTTTGTTCGCACAGACTAAGGTAGGTGTTGTACAGCTTGATCAATTGACACTATCTCATAGTATGCAGTCAATTAAGTGGTCTAAGGAAGTAGCTAATCAGGAAGCTCAAAGTAAGATTTATGACTCCTTCTATTTGGCATTTGCTCCCTATGATGACCTCCCGTGACATGAAATTCATATGGCAGAGAATACACCAGGGATTATTTGACCAACTAAAGAAAATCTTCTAACAGCCTACACACAGTCCACTCCCCTCTTTGCCTGCTAGAAGGAAGAACAATGCCGCAAGGCGAAATCCCCCCTTATGCAAGCAATTAAATCTCGCGTTCAATCCTCGATTAGGAAAGCTATACTACACTATAGGAAATCTCTTAATATGAGTAAAAGGTAATCGGATGACATTCATGGGAAATAACATTCCAAACTTACAAGTGAAAAGCTCTTTGCCATTAATATGGTCAGACCATTTTTTACTACCCATTATCCTGCCTTCCCCCTCCCCCTTCCGTCCATTCTACCGGCAAAGCGGAAGGATCCACGCTGGCCTTTTCTAAACCCTAAGGAATGCTGCCTTAAATAAAACAAGACCTGAACCATCGGACCACATCACTGTATCTACCTACAGGTTGAACGTGTGGATAAATAACTCTTTAGATCAGGTTATACCAGTGAGAAGGCACAATTGTGCCCATCAATGAAACAAATCTCCTTGGTTCAACTCTCATTTAATGTCTTTAAAGAAAAGATGTTAGTGCCTAGAGATGAAGTGGACAATATACATTATGACAATTCAAGCTAATGGGATTATAGGAAAGGTACCAGAAATTATCACTCCACAATTTAAATTTCCCAAGCCTCCTATTATACTACAAACAAGATAATTCCTCCAACTCACCAAAAGAAATCTGTCAGATTCTAAAAACCATCACTGAGCCTAAATTAGCCAGTCCTCTACCAGAAGCCTCAGTTGATCACAGTACTTACTTGGTGTTAGACCTGGCATCTTTGGTGTGGTTTCCCCTGTCTTTTTGCCTCTACCTCCTGTATTTTTGATGCTGTGCTGGATTTCGTTTTTGCTGGTTTAGATGCTTTGGGCACTTTGCCACTGCTGATCAGTGTCAAAGTGCAGGTGCTCCCAGTGTAAATTGTGATTGTAATTGGTTATCCATTTTTTTTAAAAAGAACTTTATTCACAGCTGTTATATCTGCATTTAAACGTACATCATATCCAACATTACAACAGCCGGTTTTTCTCGTTTTCACCCTCCTGTAAGCCTCCCCGGCATGCCCTAACATCATTCAAGGATTACAATCATGAGATGCCTAGGTCGTGTTATACAAATCTGTCATATCTACTCGTGGGGAGGCAACATAACAATTACTGAAACCACCCAATTCCCTCCTTCCTCCCCCCACCCTCTCCCAACCTTGAACTGGTCGTCTCCTGGCTGTCCAGCTGTAGTAATCTACTTAATGGGGAATTAATAACCGGTCCCTCCGGTATCGTAGGCGCTGATGTGTGCTGACTCATGGGGTGTTCTTACATGTGGTAGTTGCTGTCTTGTGTATGACTGGGGCGTCCTGTTAACCCTCGCTCTCATTGCCCCCTGTTTGTGGTCGTCCCTCTTCCTCCATTGCAAGGATAATTTTCTCCCATTCCAGGGATATTGGAAATTTCCGTAGGCCCCGTGCCTCCTCCCTCCTGAGTATCGCCCCTTCCGCCTTCCCCCACTTCAGTACCTCTGCTCGCCAAAGGGGTATACCTAGTGGTATATGTGACTTCCATCTCATTGTAAGTGTCCTGATCGCTAATAGCAGGGCCAGATAGAGCATTTTCAGTTGAGCCTTTTGTGTTTTGGGCTGTCTGCGCAACCCTAACAGGCAGAACAGTGCCTCTACTGACACTGGAAGATTCGTGACCGCTCTCGGCGACTGACATACTCTCGACCAGTACCCTCGGAGTCGTGGGCACGACCACAACATATGAAGGAACCCGGCTTCTGCCTCCCCACAACGCGGGCATGTATGGGGAGAGTTCGGGAACATTTTGTGCAACCGATTGGGAGTCAGATAAGCTCTGTGCAGGACCATCCCATGTATGAACCGGAATCGAACATTACACGATACTCCCCTAGGGTGTTCTAATATTGTGGTCCAGTCCTTGTCCGATATGACCTGAGCCGTGTCGTGTGCCCAAGTGTGTTGAAGAGAAGTAAGTGAAACTGCAGCATGTGCCCGGACTCCCGTGTATTGCCAGCGCACCAGATGCCCACCTGACCCCATAAGATACAATAGGTGTACCAGTTGATGTTGCGGAGGCTGTAGATGCTGAGGCGCCCATCTGTGTTGTATATAGCGTGTGACTGTGGCGTGCAGCAGGTACGTTCTGGGGGGGAGCGCCAGTGGCCTGCAGGAAGGCCTCATGAGTCAGGAGATGGTCATCGCCGTAGAGATCACCCACCACCTCCACACCTGAGTCCCGCCAAGGGCGCAGCGCTCTAGTGGTAAGTCTGCCCTTTGGTGTTGGGATGCCCAGCAGAGGAATGTTGGCCGCGTACGCCTCCATCGAGGCGGTGTAAGCCAAGGCCTTTCGCCAGATTCTCAGAGCTGTGCGCAGAAGCGGGTATCATTCCGTAGGAATGCGACTTCTCGGTAGTAACAGGGCGTGTAGCTCTCCCCTTCTCAGCCTGTCAGGCGTATATTCTATTTCATGAAGGTTCCGTCCTGCCGTCCAGTAGGAAAGCCACTGGAGCTGGCCAGCATAATAATAACCTCTAAAGTCCGGGGCTCCCATTCCTCCAGTCCTAGTCCCTAATTGCAGCTTACGTAGTCCTATTCTACGTCTTCCAGTCCCCCAGATCAGGGTGATTAATAGAGAGTTGAGAGTGTCAAAGATAGATTGTGGTAGGAGCACTGGGAGGTTAACAAAGAAATAGAGTAGTCGGGGGAGCATTACCATTTTGGAGAGTGCAATTCTGCCCATGATTGATAATGGTAGTGATGTCCAGAACCCCACAGAGGCTCGAAGGCTCCCTATAGCTTTTTTAATGTTTCCCTCGATCTGATCTTCCTGCCGCCTGTAGACCTGTATTCCAAAATATTTAAATGTGTCAGTTACTACTGGGATGTTGTGGGCGCTAAACGGTATCCCGCCTGGGTCTGGGGTTTCACGGAAGTAGAAACCGTTTGACTTCGCTGGGTTTATAGCAAGACCCGAGACGGCAGAGAATCTCTCAAAGATTCCACAGATGGGGCCGTGATCCGCTTCTAGGTCGCGGAGGAACAGTATAATATCGTCCACGTAAATGGACAGTAAGTGGCTGGTGTCACCGCTCGGTATCCCTCTATGCCCCATCTTAGCTCGCAACGCTTTGGCCAGAGGTTCCAGTGTGAGCACGAATAACAACGGGGACAATGGGTATCCCTGTCTGGTGCCACAGTGAATCATGTATCGATCTGAGATGTGGCGCCCTGTGCGCGCCCTCGCCGAGGGGGCCGTATAGAGCAGTCTAATCCACACCAGGAGCGAGGCCGGAAGGCCGAACTTCTCCAAGGTCGGGAACATAGACGACCAGGTTAGGGAGTCGAAGGCCTGCCGCAGATCCAATGCTATGCAACCCGCCCTTGGGAGGTCCGGCGGAACTGATGCCATAAGTCCGTGTAGCCGGCGCATGTTCATAGAGGTGTTCCTACCCGGGAGAAACCCACATTGGTCTCTATGAATCAAAGCCGGGAGGTGTGACTGTAGTCGCAGAGCTATCACTTTACTAAGTATCTTATACTCCGTGGAGAGCATTGATAGTGGCCTGTAATTTGCCAGGTCTAAGCTGTCCCTCCCGGGCTTTAGCAGTGAGACAACCAACGCTTGCATCGTGGACTCGGGTAGATTGCCTTCTTCTAATGCCTCCGGATACACCTTCTCTAAGATTGGTGGTAGGATGTCCGAGTATGTCGCGTAGAACTCTACTGGAAGTCCATCCATTCCCGGCGTTTTTCGGCGATTTAGGGATTTAATGGCTACTCGTATTTCCTGCTGGGTAATAGGGCCCTCTAGTTCCTGTTTAGCATCAGCAGTCAGGGCTGGGAATGGGAGGTCAGTCAGGAAAGCAACAATTTGCTCCGGGTCAACGTCTGTGGGTCGGGCGTACAGGGCAGTCAGGTGGTCTCGAAAGGCTCGGTTGATCTCAGTTTGCGTACCTACTATTAGACCATCCTGTGCTCGTATCCTAGTTATTACCGGGATGTCCGGGTGTTCCCGAACTAGGCGAGCCAGTAGTGCCCCCGATCTGTCCGCCTCTGCGTGCTGTCGACGCAGGTATTCCCTATGGTCTATGACGCGTAGTGTTTCAAGAGCATCGGCATGGTCTATGCTCGCTAGTTGTAACTCCTCCCTTCTAGTAGGGTCCAGCCCTACCTCGCTTTCCAGTTTCTGTAATCTATCCTCTATATCCCGCAGCTTCCTAAGGATTTCCTGTCAGGCTCCCACTAATTGTCCAATTGCTGCCCCTCGTATAACTACCTTCATTGCATCCCACACCACCAGGTTCGTGGAGGCAGTGTCCCAGTTCTCTGTGACGTACCTATCTAGTGTCTCGAACAATGAGGTCCTGAAGGGGCCATCCTCCAGTAGGAGCGGGTCCAGGCACCAAGTAGGAACCGGGGTAGGGACCCTGCCCCATCGAATGCCAAGCGTCAGGGGCCTATGATCTGAAAAGGTTTTGGCTAGGTATTCCGGGCTTTCAATCCTAGCAATCTGGGCGTCTGAGCATAAAAATCTGTCAATCCTTGTGTGCAGTGCATGCATGTGTGAGTAATGGGAGTATTCCCTGTTCTCAGGGTGAATGGTCCGCCAGGCATCCCTCAGTCCCCATCCAGCCGCCCATATACAGAACACGTCTGTCAATCGGGAGACCCCGGCCACTTGCAGGGGGGGGGGGTGCGATCTGTCTTTGTCAATATCCATGATCATGTTCCAATCTCCTCCCAGTACCCAGGGGGTGTCTGACCAGTCCGTTATAGCCAGTCCCAATTTCTGCAGGAATTTGTCTTGATCGAAATTCGGAGCGTAAACACTTCCGAGTACTACAGGCGTGTTATCTAATGTCCCTCTCACTAAAATGTACCTTCCCTGATAGTCTACCCTCCTTTCTACCTCAGAGAACGGTGTGCCATGTCTAATCCAAATGGTAGCCCCTCTAGAGAAGGCAGAGTACACCGTGGCCAAGATTGTGCCCCTCCACTTCCTCCTCATCTTTATGGCTTCACAGGCCGTTAGGTGTGATTCCTGAAGGAAGGCAATCTGCGTGTGGTGTTGCAGCAGAAAGGCGTGTAGTCTATTTGAACCGCCCCTAGCCCCCTCACATTCCAGGTCGTGATCCTATACTTCCCTACTGTGTCAGCCATAGCCATATATGTACCTGATGTGTGGCCTCATCCACCCGTCATCGTGGACCCTGTGGAGACGCCGCCAGGAGACTACCCTCCTCCCACCCCTGAAACAAAAAGGAACCGTTACGGCGCAGCCCAAAAACCAGACTGTGCCCAACAATTGAACAAAGCTTAATAACATTGAATATCTAGTGCGTTCGCCATCGGGGGTGGCTGAGCACCATTACGGTCTTTACTTTCAGCCCTTCGGGCTCCGCCGGCTCAACGGCAGCTATCGTGGGGCAATATTACCAATAATTAGAGGGGAACCAAAAACCCAAGCCGCCCCCACTTTTCTTATAAGTCAGGAGTGAACTTGCCCAAACCGGTATAGCGGCAGGGTACAGTCCTAGTTAGCAATGACGTTTACTTACGGTCCCTCTACCTCCCTCCTCAGAACCATTCCTTGTAACAGTGCAATACAGATTCAAACACATTGTTAATACAATACGGTTCGTATGCCGATCAGCCGCTTCCAGGCCGCTCTTTCTCCCCACAGTTGTCCAGTACTTCATCTGCCGTGTTGGGCGTGACAGTGGGAAACAGTAACACACTGTGGTCCGAGTCTGAATGGACCGTTCTGTCCTCGGAGTCCGTCGATATCTTCTGGGAGTCTTCCCTGAATGTGCCTGCTACCGCCAGAGCGTCCAGTTGTTTCTCCTTTTGTTGTGTCTTTGATGGTCCGCGTCCTCTGCCTCCTCGTCTCGATCTGGTAGTCCCCGTCCCGCGTCTGTCTCGGGTCCCACTCGATCCTTCAGCCTCCGGGTCCTGCGAGGAGCCCAGACTTCCGTCTATACCCAGCACCTCCAGACATTCCTCAGCATCGACAGGGCTCTCAAAGAAGTGCGTTTTCCGGTCATGTATCACTTTTAAGCGGGCCGGGAACAGTAGATCATATTTGAGGTTGGCCTTTTGTAGTTTCTTCTTTACCTCTAAGTAGGAGGATCGTTGTTTTTGGACCATGTTGGTATAATCCGGGTAGAGAGAGATTTTGTGATTTTCATACCGGATGAGGGACTTCTCCCGGGCCTTTTGTAGCAGTACATCCCTGTCCCGGTAGTTCAAAATTCGTACTATCAGTGGGCGGGGGGGTCGTCCAGGGTCAGGCCTGCCCGTTGGAATCCTATGCGCCCTCTCGACGCAGAAGTGCAGCGATAGTCCCTCCTCCGCTACATGATCACGGAACCATTGTTCCATAAAGTCCGCAGCACGGGACCCCTCACATCTCTCCGGAAGGCCTATAACGCGAATATTATTTCGGCGGTTGCGGCCATCCGCGTCCTCCACCCGGTCCAGAAGAGAGGCTACCTGCGTTTGGAGTCGTTGAATGGAGACCGTGTGTTCCGCCACTGTGGTTTTTATCTCGTCGAGGGAGAGGCCTTGGTCTTTCTCTCTATCCGCTAATTTGCCGTGGTCCACCTTCATCAGGGATAAGTTGGTCGTCAGGGTGCCCATCTGTAGCTCTAGGATCACCCTGGAGTCCCTGATCTCCTTCAGGATAATGTCCAATCTGTCCATTGGCGGCCCTTCCGGCTGACGCCCCGCCACGGGCTGCTGAGATGCCCCTTCCTCGGTGGCTGGCGCCATTGGGGTGGCCGTCGTTAGTCCCCCAGGGTTTTCTGTCTTCTTCAGCCCTTTGCGGACCATTGGTGCGTCGTTTCCGGCCCCCGCAAACACAACAATGATGGACAGAATGTGGATCAATGTCACACATTCACCCCAGTCCAAAGATCTGGGCCCAAATCCATCGTTTTTCCACTCCACACCACCCTGGGTTAGACAATGGCGATATGCAAATCAGCGCTGACCTTGTGCCCCATGGGAACAGTCCAGTCCGAACTACAAAAGCCATGTCCTTCCCAGAACGGAAACAAGCATCCAAGGACCGGCCCGGTTTCGAGGTAACACCTCTCTTCAGCCCGGCTAGCTTGATTCCAGTGGTGTGGAGTGCCTGGGACTCACGTCTGAGCATCCCCAGTACACTTAGAGCGGTAACTGCAAACACAACAATGATGGACAGAATGTGGATCAATGTCACACATTCACCCCAGTCCAAAGATCTGGGCCCAAATCCATCGTTTTTCCACTCCACACCACCCTGGGTTATACAATGGCGATATGCAAATCAGCGCTGACCCTGTGCCCCATGGGAACAGTCCAGTCCGAACTACAAAAGCCATGTCCTTCCCAGAACGGAAACAAGCATCCGAGGACCGGCCCGGTTTCGAGGTAACACCTCTCTTCAGCCCGGCTAGCTTGATTCCAGTGGTGTGGAGTGCCTGGGACTCACGTCTGAGCATCCCCAGTACACTTAGAGCGGTAACTGCAAACACAACAATGATGGACAGAATGTGGATCAATGTCACACATTCACCCCAGTCCAAAGATCTGGGCCCAAATCCATCGTTTTTCCACTCCACACCACCCTGGGTTAGACAATGGCGATATGCAAATCAGCGCTGACCCTGTGCCCCATGGGAACAGTCCAGTCCGAACTACAAAAGCCATGTCCTTCCCAGAACGGAAACAAGCATCCGAGGACCGGCCCGGTTTCGAGGTAACACCTCTCTTCAGCCCGGCTAGCTTGATTCCAGTGGTGTGGAGTGCCTGGGACTCACGTCTGAGCATCCCCAGTACACTTAGAGCGGTAACTGCAAACACAACAATGATGGACAGAATGTGGATCAATGTCACACATTCACCCCAGTCCAAAGATCTGGGCCCAAATCCATCGTTTTTCCACTCCACACCACCCTGGGTTAGACAATGGCGATATGCAAATCAGCGCTGACCCTGTGCCCCATGGGAACAGTCCAGTCCGAACTACAAAAGCCATGTCCTTCCCAGAACGGAAACAAGCATCCGAGGACCGGCCCGGTTTCGAGGTAATACCTCTCTTCAGCCCGGCTAGCTTGATTCCAGTGGTGTGGAGTGCCTGGGACTCACGTCTGAGCATCCCCAGTACACTTAGAGCGGTAACTGCAAACACAACAATGATGGACAGAATGTGGATCAATGTCACACATTCACCCCAGTCCAAAGATCTGAGCCCAAATCCATCGTTTTTCCACTCCACACCACCCTGGGTTAGACAATGGCGATATGCAAATCAGCGCTGACCCTGTGCCCCATGGGAACAGTCCAGTCCGAACTACAAAAGCCATGTCCTTCCCAGAACGGAAACAAGCATCCGAGGACCGGCCCGGTTTCGAGGTAACACCTCTCTTCAGCCCGGCTAGCTTGATTCCAGTGGTGTGGAGTGCCTGGGACTCACGTCTGAGCATCCCCAGTACACTTAGAGCGGTAACTGCAAACACAACAATGATGGACAGAATGTGGATCAATGTCACACATTCACCCCAGTCCAAAGATCTGGGCCCAAATCCATCGTTTTTCCACTCCACACCACCCTGGGTTAGACAATGGCGATATGCAAATCAGCGCTGACCCTGTGCCCCATGGGAACAGTCCAGTCCGAACTACAAAAGCCATGTCCTTCCCAGAACGGAAACAAGCATCCGAGGACCGGCCCGGTTTCGAGGTAACACCTCTCTTCAGCCCGGCTAGCTTGATTCCAGTTTCCGGCCCCCGGCAGGTGTCTCGCCGTGTTCCTAGAGTCCGGTCCCTGGGGACGACCGCCCCCCGGCGGATCAGCACCAAGGAGCAGGCGGGAAGGACCCCGCAGTCCGATTGTCCCCTGATTGGGGGGTACCCCAGCTGGTCCGCCAGCTCTATGCCCTCCTCCGTGGTCATCACGTGGTCGCGTGGCCCTTCCTCTCCACGTGCCCTTCAAGGACCGGCGCGGGGCAGGATGCGGGGTCCCTCTCGGTGTCCCCACTGTCTAAATATAGGAGTACCAGGGCTTCCCAGCCGCGTTCCCTCCCCCGGGAGGATCTCGTGGGCCATCCTCTCACCTCAGGCGAATTCAGGCCCCCTCTGGACCACGGGGGTCTCCACCACTCGATCCACTGCCAGGTCGTGGCTCCAGCCCCCCCAAAGCAGGGCAACCCGCCGGTGCAGCTCGGCCAAGACCGTTTCGGGCTGAGCCAGGGGGGGGGCGATCCGGGGGAGGAAGGCCTTCCGCTCCCTGGGCTGGTCTTGCGGCGCCGTCCAGCCGCCGCTGACCGCCTCTTGTGGTGCCGTTTCACAGCGCCTGCACAGCGGTGATTCTTACCGCGTGTCCTATGCCTCTCCTGCTCCCAGCGTTCCCCCACCTGCCCTAGGGGACTCTCTGGCAGGCTCCAGCCACAACCTGGGTTCTCTAGCGCCATCCGGGCGAGCCGGTGTCCGGGCCTCCGTTCACTTCCGGTGGTCCTGGCCGTGGGACGATCGGCCTCGTTCCCTACCGCAGGACCCGGCTCCCGGCGTCCTCCCTCCGCAGTAGGCCGCGCTGCTCCTATCTCGGCAGTGCGGGCCGGTTTCCTGCTCGTTCGTCAACCGCGGGGCGGGAGGGTCCAGGGACACACCTCTGGTACTTTATTTCTTTGCCTCAGGGGATTTCGAGGCAATTCTTACAGGATTCTGCCCCGATCAGCGCCGGAGCTCTAGCGGCGCACGTCCGATCTCATGGCCTGCAAGCCACGCCCCCCGGTATATGGTATTCCAAGATTGGCATATTTGTTTCACCAAGAAGTCCCTAGTAAAGTGCATTGAGTGTGTCAGGGCTGGTGATCCAAATGCTACTAGTGGGCCTGCAGCACTGATTGTGTCACCCACATGAGTGGCCCTAAAATGGTGTCTCAGGCCTGCCACCGCAGTGCCTGTGTGCAGTCTGTGAACTGCCATGTCAACCTGGCCAGTGTCCCCACTGACCAGGCCTAACCCTTCCCTTTCTGTACACATTGGTCACCCTTATGGAAGGCCCAAGGTACCCCCTTGGGCAGGGTGCAGTGTATGTGAAAGGTAGAGTGCGAGGATATTCCCGCCGCCACGAAGATGGAGATCGTCGCAGCGCCTGTTGCTGCTGCAAGAACCGACGCATCCTTCGCTTGCAGAAAGCATCGCTCCGGTGCGGGAAAAGTACCATTGCTGCGAACATCGTCGCAGAGCCTGTTCTCACTGGGTGAGATCGTCGCACCGCCTGCGTGTCACCCGCATCACATCGCTGCGAGAGTCATAGCAGAGTCATCGCATCGAGGGGCCGTGAGAGGAGAAGATCGACGTGGCGCCACGCATCGCCGCCGCACCTGAGATCGTCGCCGTCCCAAAGATCGCCGCATCGTACCTTTGGCGAGCCGCTTCCACCGAAACCTGCACACCGGAATCCACACAAAGTATCGCATCCCTCCCCATACAGACCGGAGTCATCGCAACATGCCCGTTGTGTCGAGCGGGGTTGTCGCATCACCTCCCCAGGGTCTCAGGAGTGATGTATCGCTTGCTTTTCAACATTGCAGCTTTCACGTGGAACTTTTGTTACATCTATAGGTACTGTTGGCTAAAACGTGACGCAAATGTGGATTATTTTGACGCAACTTTAAGAACTCTTTTGAAACCATGTTCTTAAACTGTGTATGTGGGATTTTTGTCGTTTTGGTCTTGTGTAGTTTAGATTAAATACCTTTATTTTTCTAAACTGTTGTGGAGTCAGTTTGTGGTGTTTTCACTGTGTTACTATGAGTGTTGGAACAGATAATTAACACATTGCCTTTGAAAAGCCTGACTGCTCGAGTCAAGCTACCAAGGGGGTGAGCAGGAGTTATCTAAAGAGTGTATCCTTCTTACCCTGACTAGAATCAAGGGTCCCTATTTGGACAGTGGTACCTACCTCTGACAACTAGAGACCCCCAGTTCTAACATTCGACATACTTCTTTCTGAAGAAGATAATGGACATTTATTCCCCCTTTCCTGGTTTGTCAAACTTAGATGATCCTCTGTCCAGGAAGAATTGTCTAGAGTACCCTCGACCTCACACTGAGTCGCCTTATAGACATATATTTAGCAATGTTAAGTCAGGTTCACCTTTAGACCCGGGTTCCCCTCCATATTCTTGAATAAGGGTCAGACAGTATCTTCCCTGTCCTGTTAGATATGTTGAATATGTCCTTAACTAGTGGGTTGGTCCCTACTCAATGGAAGCACGCAGTGGTAAAAGTCCTACTAAAAAAACCAAGCCTGGATCCTCTATGTCTGTTCAACTATAGGCCAATTTACTTGCTGCCAGGAGTATCAAAGCTCCTAGAGAAGCATGTAAATGAGCATCTTTCCATCATTCTCGAAACAAATAAAGTTCTCCACTCCATTTAAATTGGGTTTAGACCACAACACATCACCGAAATGGCACTGTTAGCTGTGGTGGAACAACTGTGATGGCTTCTGGACCAAGGAGGTTTTGCAGCAATTATTCTTTTAAACCTCAATGCAGCCTTTGACACTGTTGATCACATCGTACTCGCTCGGAATATCTCAGATGCAAGCATTGAAGGTAGGGCACTGAAATGAGCTCACATTTTTTCTTGAGGACCTAACCTTTCACATCTATGAGCAGTTCTGTAATTCAAACAGTCTCCTAGCAAGCTGTGGGGTGCTCCAGGGCTCAGTCTTAATCCTTACGCTCCTTAACATATATATGTGCTCCTTGGCAGAAATTGTACAGTCTTTTGGGACGTTATTATTCTCTTATGATGAGAACACCCAATTAGTCATTTGAATTTCCCCTGAACCCAGCTAGAGTCATCTCCAACTGGCCCCCTGCTGACAGGAAGAAGACAGCTGGGTGGAAAACTGTTATCTGAAACTGAATGAAGACAAATACAGGTCAGGCTGCTGGGCAACAATATTAGAAATCAGGCACTTGCATTTTTAACTTAACGTCTTGGGAGTCTTGGCAGCCCAAAAAGCCAGATAATGAACTTGGGTGTTTGGCTTGAGAACAACCTTGACAAACAAAAGGAGCTCTAGGGGGAAAGGCACTAAGAAGGAGGAGGCAGCCCCCCACTCAATCAGTATTCAAAAATAAATACCTCCTCCAACAAACACCAACATGTCAGAAAGACCTGGGGCCGAGTTGCACAAACGGTCATACTCTAACTCAAAAAGTGTATACTTAACACTAGTCTACAGGTCGTTGTGTGTATGCTACAAAGTTTACTACGGTCTTATCTAATTCTCACTAGTGGAACAAGAGTGCAAAAAGTGTGAAAACAAAGAGAGAGTGCCTCATGGTAGTAACACCCGAGGGGGTTCCTGTCATGGAATTGCCAGTTTGCCCACTTCTCATCATTGGTCGCTCTCTCTTCGTCGTGACAAAACAAACAGAGAAAAACACCCACATAATTATGGAAATGAAAATACCAATTAATACAGAGTGCCGTGTATATACATAATCTAATTAACCACTCATTTATATCAAAAGATAACAAAAGTGAGTGTGTGCACCTAAAACCCCTGCAATGTCCTTATACCATGCTTGAATGATGCCGACATGTTTCATTGCTATTACTTCAGCAAATTCGTCAGGGCAAAATCGGGGTTTCAAATTCGGGTTTAGTTTTTCTCAATTTAGGCGACCTGTAGTAGATTAAAAAACACATACAACACAGCAAAGAGATAGTATGAATAATCAGTATGTAACTGCCGGAATTTCAACCTGTGTACACACACCCGTCCAAGTGAGGAGCACATATATAGTGTTTTACCTGATGGCTGCCCAATTACTGCATACCAGCAACCATCAGAGGTTTGAGGGCGGCGTGTCACAAGATCAGTATACACTTCTTGAGTTAGAGTATGACCGTTTGTGCAACTCGGCCCCAGGTCTTTCTGACATGTTGGTGTTTGTTGGAGGAGGTATTTATTGTTGAGAACAACCTTACCTTGCACTGTCGAGCTAAAAAGCTTGCAGCATTCTTGGAATGCTCAGGAATGTCTTAGACCTTCACCCCTTCCCATCCAGAAGGCTGATTATCCTGGCCCTGATAATCTCACTACCTGACTATGACAATTGTTCATATTTTTGCTTCCCCTGACATCTTTTTAAAAAGCTGCAGGTTTTTCAAAATGCCTCTGCTGGTCTCTCTTTGACCAGCCTGAGGCATCAGTCTGCTAAAAGGCACTTTTTGAACTCTATTGGCTTCCAGTGGAGCAGCGGGTGCAGTTTAAGGCAATGTGCATTCCGCACAGAGCACTTTATAAAAAAGGCCCCTTGCTGTTGCAATCTCTAGACATACTATCTATCCCTGGCAGTCCACTGCAATCATCCTTGGCCCACCGACTGACGGTTGAAATGTCTGACTAAGTCACATATGTCAAAACAGGAGGATGTGAAACTGGAAATAGTGGAGTTATAGGATGAGTTATATGTCTAGGATGAGACTCAGGTTTTGGAGATGGGTGGAGGGACAGGTGTTTGGACCTAGTTGTGTGGCCAACTGCATGGTACAGAATATCATTATTACTGTCATGTGGGGTGCAGTTTGAGCCATAACTTTCACACAAAGGTAGGCATGTCGGTCAGTTACATATGGTAACATATTTAATAGTGTTAATGTCACAAGAGTCAATTAATGGTCTGGGTGTCCATCAGTGTGTGACAGTAACTTGAGTCCCTAGATCTAAATGATTATTGGCAGGGGAGTCATGAATAGGAACAAGTGAATGGGGCTGAGTGAAGAGATACTTGGTACTATGCAGATTACCATCTTTGGCAATGGCGAAATGGGGTGAGCCTCAGTGGTTGCAATTTTCCAAGTTTGATAGGGCTTATCCCCCTCAGAGGTGGTGCACAGTGCATACTGCTCTGGACTATGGAAATACATGAGTGTGTAATGAAACATGATTGTACACAAATAAGTCAACCATGGTAAGTTCCTGCCTTACACATTCCTACTGTGTAGCAAGGTTGCTTGCTGTGTGCAGTTGTGTGAATGCGCGACATATGATACCTTGGCCACATGAATGCAGAAAGTGCATTCAAGACAGCACAGCAAGGCAGACTGGCATGGTGTACTGTGTGTAAGGCAGTGTGCAGGACCAAATGTGATACATGATCAAACCTACATCACTTTCCCAGGAGCATTGGGCTAAGTAGTGACTAGAGGGAATGCAGGCACTATGGTGACTTGGTGCAATGTGCACAATAGTAGTGTCAATAAGTGAATCTCAAATCAGTATAGCCATCATTTAAAAATAAGCCTAATCAACATGGTACACAAACCTACATTATACTCATCATAAATCCTAAACTACACTCTGCCTACATTACTATTACTAATAAATAACATCTAAAAATGGAGACTACGGAAATGTCCAAGGGAGAGTCATATTTGCACACTGATGCACTCCATTGACTCCTGTGGTGTCAACATTATGGCACAGAGGTTGAAAAGCTCTCCCTCAATCACTGCCATATGCATTCTTAGATCCTTGAGGTCTTTAAGGGCCTTGGCCTCAAATAAGGAGCCTCTGACAGGGGATTGTTGTAGGACCTGTGTGGCAGGCACTTGCTATGCAGACAACAATGGGCCTGGAATGTCCTGAAATGCACCCTGAATCTGCTGAGCACCCTCTGGTTGTTTGTTAGCTTGGGACTGTCCTTGTTGTTCCCGCCTTCCTGTGCTCCAGGTTTGGGCCACCTTTCCTTGTTCATACATAATGTCCATCTTTTTGTTAGCCTTTATGACATGCTGAATGTGTCTGTAGCACTCCAACTATACGTTGAACTTTCTTGTTTTTTTCATTTGACATGTTGTCTGTGAATGTAAAGGAAATGCCTATCAGCTAAAGTTGAAAAGGTACATGATGTCTTCAATAAAAGGCTCACATTTTCAGGCCATTACATGTGGCAGGCCAGCCTAAAAGGCAAATAATGAGAAACTGATATGAACAATTTACCTTCTATACATATACTTTTACCAATCAAACAAGGCGATTGTACTCAATTTCTGGCAGTGTAGGTATACGTGTTTCCAATGCCAATACAAATTTAATTGTGACCGTGTCATCCCAGATACTGAGTCACAAGCATAATGTTGTGTACACATGGAACGTGACACACGAACCACATAAGAACACTTTGGTGTTGGTATAGCAGCATGCAACAGGGTTTGGTTTTGGTAATGAACCTATGTGAAATGAGTTGTGTCAAGCAAGTACAGGTAGTGTGCCTCTGCACTGGTTTACTGATCTGGAAGTACACAAGGCAACACAAACCGCTGTCTTGACTGGCTCTGTGCCAGCTAGTCAAAACTTAGATGGAGGGAGCAGAGCATACCTGTTGTACGCTTCACCAATATAGACTGAGCCAAATACCAGAAAATCTAACATACTGTTTCTTGTTTTCAGTGGCACCAATATGATGGTGACCTTAACATATCATAGTGTCTGTACACACATTTCAGCAAGACTGCTTTCCATGCTGCACATTCAAAATGAGGCTATGTGTTAGACCTGGCATCATTGACGTGAGTCTCCCTTCCATTTTGACTGATTGCCTTATCTGTTTTGATATGTTTGTTGTTGGTTTTATGCTTTGGGCACAGTGCCACTGCTAATCAGTGCCACAGTGCAAGTGCTCCCTATGTTAAATTGATGTACTAATTGATGATTCCATGATTGGGTTATTTGATTTACCTGTCAGACCCTAGTAGAGTGCACCATGTGTGCCTAGGGCTTGTAAATCAAATGCTGCTGGTGGGCTTGCAACACTTGTTGTGCCACCCACAGAAGCAGCTTGAAAGTGTTTCTCAGGCCTGCCATTGCAAGGCCTATGTGCAGTCTAGCACTGCCATGTCGACTTGGCCAAGTAAACCCACTTGCCAGTCCCTAAACCGTCTCATATTAGACACCCCTATATAGAGGTGTCTCATATTAGACATCCCTATGGTAGGCCCACGGGCAGGGCGCATTGTAAGTATAAGGCGGGACATGCTCTGATGTGTGTAGGATGTCCTAGTAGTGAATTACAGCCATTTTCGTTTTTCACTATTGAAGGCTACCTGTTCTCCATAGGCCAGAATGGGCAGTTAGATTATTACATTCTTATAATCCTAACTGACTCAGGGAACATGGTAGAAATTCGAATTTAATATGCCTGAACTCAGAATAATAAAAGAAATTTTTTAGTAAAGTTGAGTTTAATATATGTTTGAAAATAGCACTTTTAGAAAGTAGGTATTTTCTTGCCTAACTGTCCAGGCCTGCCTCTGCTAGGTTTTGTATTCCTTGTCTGGGTTTGTGAGTGACAGGGCTGGGGGATTCCAGGAGACAGGCTGGGGCAGCCCAGTGGTGAATATAGAGCTCCGCATCTAGATGGGAGGGAGGAGTTGCACCCGGGACCTGAATAGGGCTGGGCCTTCCCTCTACAATGCTGGCTCCACCTCCTGCAGCTTGTCTGATGTCTCGACCTGCACTGTGAAAGGAGAGAAGGACTCTTGTCAACAGAGTGCTCCAGAGCTGTATCTTCCCTCCCCAGTGCTGGCTCCACCTCCTGTGGGGCGGCTGATGTCTCTGCCCTGCACAGTGAAAGGAAGAAGAGAGTCATGTAAACAAAGTGCTTAGGAACTGGTTTGGTTCAGAGAACAAAGGATTTTGGGGTATACATATTGGGACCCTGATCCCAAGAAATTAGGGGCCAGATGTAGGAAAATCGTATTTACCGATTCATAAATACCGAATTTTACCGATTCGGTATGTATGAATCGGTAAATATGAAGGAGGGAGATTTAGGTAGATTCGGTAATTGAATTACCGAATCTGTAAAAATCGGTCGGTATTGCCCATTGATTCCTATGGGCCTTGAAGGCCATAGGAATCAATGGGCAATACCGAATCGGTATTTACCGATTCGGTAAATACCGATTTCAGCAAGGGTGCAGGGGGTGTCACTTTGACACCCTCTAGCACCCCGAATACAGGCATGTGTGCCATGTGGCACACAGACATGCCCGAAGGGCATGTCTGTCTGTCACATGGCATAGGTGTGCATGCACACATGTGCATGCACACCTGGATTCGGTATTTTACCACCCAATTGGATTGGGTGGTAAAATACCGATTCTGTAAGGCCTTTGGGACTCTGAAGAGTCCCACCTACATCTGCAAGTTTCCGAATCGGTAAAAATACTGATTCGGTATTTTACCGATTCGGTAAATTTACCGATTCGGTAAAATATGCCCCCTACATGCCAACTCTTAAATACCGGTCGGTAACGGTCGAAATCGTCCGTTACCGACCGGTATTTTGGCTCCTACATCTGGCCCTAGATTACTTCTGGAACAAGAAACCTTTTGCCGAGGAGAAGAACCAAGGAAGCTGCAGGAGTTTTACTGCCCCGCTGCCAGAGTGCTGTTTGCTGGGTTGGCCTGCAGTGGTTGCTTCATTGCCAAGGGAAAGGAGAAGGAACTTTTTAAGGACTTTGATCATTTACAGACTATTCTCCAAGGGTTTGAACTGTGCTTGCCTCCTGCTGAAGTCTCAGGGACAAAAGACTTCATCTCTAGCTCCCCTCTGAATTTCCTTGCTGGGAATTCTCAACTCCAGACATTTGTGTGTCGCTGGGAGCTGGAAGCGCGACGCATCGAGAGGAAGCGTGTTGCTGGTGCAGCTGAAATCGTCGCATCACCGGAGAGGCGAGCCTTTGCCACATATCCCTGGAAGTGTGTGTTCATTGAAGCTGCCTGCTGTCGCATCACCGGAGAAGCGTGACGCCATCGATAGAGTCGCATCGCATCACCAGAGAAGTGTGTCGCAGGGCCTGTCTTGGCTCTAAATTACAGAGTCATCGCAAGGCTGCCAGGGCGTCTACGCATCGTCATTGCATCGCCGCATCAAGGGCGCCATCTTCTCGCATCGCGAATCGGACTATCGCATCGCATCAAGGCACCATCGTGCGCACCGCAACGGGCCCGCAGGCCGAGAATCTATGCGTCACCTCGACACCGGTAAGGATCACGGCGCATCCCCTACTCTGCGCAAGCATTGAGGCAGGACGCATCATCTCGCCCGGATCACGGAACCGACGCATCTCCCCTTTTGCGAGCCTTTTGTTTACTTTGCGTTATGCATCCAGGTACTATGTTGAGAACTTAATCACATTTATCATCAACTTGAACTAAGCAACGTTTTATCATCTTTTAAGCAATCTTAAGTGTAGTATTTTGGATTTTTGTCATTTGTGGTCTTGTGCTAAGTCTATATAAAGAATACTTATTTTTTTTATAAAAAACGGTGTTGTGTACATCTGTAGTGTTTTCACTGTATTACTGTGTATATTCACAACTGCTTAACACACTGCCTCTGAGATAAGCCTGTCTGCTTGTGCCAAGCTACCCATGGGGTGAGCAGGGGTTACTTAGGAGTGTAATCCCCTTATCCTGGCTTGGAAGTAAGGGTCCCTATTTGGACAAAGGTGAATACCTTGCCAACTAGAGACCCCAAGATCTAACACTATGCATGTCAGGAGTGTGTGCATGCATGCTGCAATTCTCATCTGTATAAGTACTTTGTAATGTATTTTTCAGGTAACCTTGCCCCTTGCCCCATGAGTCAAGGGTGACAGCATTGGTGATAGCCAATAGAAGTAACACTACCAGGACATGAGCAGTGTAATGGGTTATATGATGCTGACAGAGTGCATACATGCATGTGCTCCATCCCACATTACATCAAAATTACAAACTCCCTGCCATTCTATGAATGCCTCCCAGATATGGAACATAGGGTATATGAGGCCACGAGTTAGGCATTTCACCTCATTTCCATGTGCAGACTGGTGATATGTTCCAAATGTACATTAACCAAATCTGTTTGCACTGACGTAGTAGTCCTTACATCCTGTCACAACCTGCCAGGCCATATGTCCATACCTTGCCACATGGACATCTACACTTACAACGTGCATTAGACAGGCAGTCTGGTCATGATCCGTCCAACACAATGGTAAAATAAGAGTTGCTGGCCACCATCCTTACAGCCTCCCTGGCATCTGTGTAAGTATTTCTCTGTCACCCCATCTCACATATGTATGATATAGACTACTCAGAGGGATACTCCGGTACCTCTGATGCTGGATTACAGCAGCCATACCTCAGGTAAAGGGTAGGCAAAAAGGTGACCGCAAAGTTGATATTTCCTACAGACAATGTACTAACACACTTACAGCTACACATGTTGAGATACCATGTAATGACCACAATCAATGATTAGGAATAAGCTTCCCCTATCATAACAATATTTGCACCATCTATCATAGTAAGAATTGTCGGTTTCTGATGGCTAGCCTACTGACACAGTCGCACAAATTTGTTCAAGATGGACATTGGAATTCACAGATAACTACTGGAACAGGTATGGATCACAAATAGTTTGGGGGGTCAACTGCATGAGGGCCTGATAACGCATAAAGGGCTAGATGTAGGGAATTCCCATTTACAGACTCTTAAATACCGAATTTTACCGATTCGGTATCTAAGAGTCTGTAAATGGGAAGGGGGCAGATGTAGGTAATTTTAAAATCTGAATTACCGAATCTGTAAAATTCTGTGTTTACCGATTCTGTAAATACAGAATCGGTATTTCCCATTGATTCCTATGGGCTTTGAAGCCCATAGGAATCATTGGGAAATACCGATTCTGTATTTACAGAATCGGTAAGTACCGAATCCTGCAAGGGTGCAGGGGGTGTCACTTTGACACCCTCTAGCACCCCAAGTACAGGCTTGTGTGCCATGTGGCACACATACATGCCCTAAGGGCATGTCTGTGTGTCACATTGCACAGGTGTGCATGCACAGATTTGCATGCACACCTGAATTTGGTATTTTACCACACAATAGGATTGTGAGGTAAAATACCGACTCTTAAGGGCCTGTGGCACTGTGCCACCTACATTTATAATTACAGAATCGGTATATTTACCGATTTGTTAATTAACCGAATCGGTAATTTTACCGAATCTGTAAATTTACCGATTCTGTAATTTTAAGCCCCCTACATCTGAAAACCCTAATACCGGTCGGAAACGGGCTCCTACAACTGGCCCTCAGTCTGTCACACTGAACTCATTTTTCAGGCAAGATTAAACATATGTAGCCTGTATGACCATATTATGATGAAAAACAATAGTATATGTTACGTTTTTACACACTCTAAATCTGAGTACATGAGACTGTAATGTTGATTATTGGTAACGCTGTCTGGGTAATGTGCTCCACCTCACCAGCACCAGTCTCATGCTCAAATATGGACTTAGTCAATCTTAATGTGTCCAAACATGTTCAGCCTACCTCAATCATCTTTGCAGCTACATTTGTTGCATCTTAGGTTGTAATGTTTGTGCCATGTTTTGGGTGTAAAACAATAAACGGTCTCACCATCTGCAGATTTGGTGTCCACCATAAGCATACAAGCAGTAGGTGAGAAAACATCATCACAGCAGGTAAAGATGAATGATTCATGTAGGTCTGCATACTTTGCCCCTACATGCACATTGACATACACCCTGTCCATTTTACATTACACTGTATACAACTTCAACTGTGTTTGTACACTGAGGCCCAGATGTAGGTAAAATAGATTTACCGATTTTAAATTACCGAATCATACCGAATCGGTAATTAAAAATCGGTAAATCTAAGGGGTTGAGATGTAGGAACATCCAGATGTTCCTGCTACCGAATCGGTAAAAATCGGTATTTACCGATTCGGTAAATACCGACCGGTAATGGCCCATTCATTCCTATGGGCTTTGAAGCCCATAGGAATGAATGGGCCATTACCGGTCGGTATTTACCGAATCGGTAAATACCGATTGACACAAGGGTGCAGGGGGTGTCACTTTGACACCCTCTAGCACCCCCAAAAAAGATTCGGGGGCCATGTGGCAGGCATACCTGCCCTAAGGGCAGGTCTGCCTGTCATATGGCACAGGTGTGCATGCACACATGTGCATGCACACCGGAATCGTTTTTTTACCATGAAGTTGGATTTCATGGTAAAATACCGATTCTGTAAGGCTTGTGGGACTCAGAAGAGTCCCACCTACATATCAATAATACCGAATAGGTATAAATACCGAATCGGTATTTTACAGATCCGGTAAATTTACCGATCGGTAAATTTACCGAATCTGTAAAATAATGTGTCCCTACATACCGATTACTGAATACCGGTCGGAAACGGCCGAAAATACCGATTTTCGGCCGTTACCGACCGACCTACATCGGGCCCTGAGTGTATTGGTTTCAGCTGATTGATACATACATTGATCATAGATAACACACAAACCTTACAGAGCTACAACCATGTAGTTATTACACTTACTAGTAGCGTTGGGATCCTTAAAGGTCTCTACTTTGCCCCTGGTATATGGTGCAAGTCCATCTACAGGACAATATTTTGAACATGGCTTTGTGAATTTTGCTGATACACACTGTGCACGTATCATTACCAGTGCTATGAAATCCCAGTGATTTAGTATACTCAACTTGCTGGGCGCTCATATGATTACATTGTCTGTATATATGAGATGCAGCTGGCCACCTTACATGGCAGAGATGTCCGGATGTTGACACTCAGAGATATCTCACATCAAAGTGCCTGAAGTATACCTCAGGCATGTGATGTTTTGTGCACTGCTGGGCAGCAGCATCTCAGGTTAGCTTGCACCATGACACAAGGGGGGAAACCCTAGGCCCTAGGCATGGCAAGGTAGAGCTGGTACGGAAAAGGACAGATATAAGCCATTTGTAATGTAGTGAGGACAGTATGAAACTAATAATGACACCAGAGTACTGACTAGCTACAATGCATGCTACCTTACAGCATGGTGCAAAGGTGCATGCTTTTGAAGATGGCATACATTTCAATCTTGAAAGTGGCACCTTCCAGACTAAACAAAATTGCCAGTGGCATCCTAAAAATCTCTACGTGTGCTGAACACTGCAGCACACATAATAAGGTACACATTATAGGAGAGAGGTCATTATTTTCCTTCTTACATGTCACCTGTGCATGGTTTGTAAAAAAAAAAACAGTCCAAGTTATAAATGCACACGTCTGTGAAATCAAGTCATAGTTCCAAATACATGCATGTGAAAGAATTTGATAAGACCACAACACCTTGAACACCCCCCCGCCCTGGGGCAGAGTATTACAATTGGACAGTTGTGCCCTGGAATTTGGTACCTTTCCCCACAAATGATCTTCCCCTTACTTAGAAGAAAATATTTCCATTGTATTATGTTAGTGGCACAACTACATGCAGATGGTAAATACATACTAAATACAGGACCACCAACATCCAAGCCAAGATGATCTAGGAGAGTGCCCTTGTGGGTCACCACATTTGTGCTTCGGTGCTTCAGTTGATTGAGGTAGCAATCAACACCAAACACCCTTGTTATGTGCCATTGCACTCTTTCACTCTCCTGACGAGTCCCGCACACTCAGGCCCGCTAACTTCAGGTGCGGCTCCCATATTTCCGGGCATCCCGAACTTCAGCGCTGATTCTGGCATTGGTTGCTTCACACCGCGGACCTTGCTCCAAATTTCACGAGGATTCAAACTCTGGAGCCGCCCGCGCTACCTCGGTTCTCCCACGCAGGTATCCCGTGGTGGGTGCCTGCCATTTGATTAATATCACGGATGTGTACCAGCTACTTGCTCAATTTGACGCACTCAACCGCCATCCCTTAGCGGCTCATCCCTCCAGCCCTACCCTGCAGCCCCTCTGCTCTCTCAGCGGGTATCTCCCTGCTCCTTTTCTGGTCTTTGCGGACACCAGCCATTGTTCTCACCGGCCGTGGTCCTGCCTTGCATAATTGCAACTCCTGGACCCTTGGCTGCCAGCACACGGCCAGCATCATCTCCTAGCACCATTACAGCCATACGGATCCTTGCAAACTTCCCAGGCACTCGTTCCATCGCCCTGTCCCGATGAGATCCCACTATATCTCAGGGATCGAAACGTCGTCGACATACGTCTCTAACTCCGTACCATAAATTGTATCACATTATGTATTTGATGCTAACAGATTGTGACTTTCCTCATTTATATTTCCACAAATGTAAAAGTCACCCTTTTAGGTCACTTGCCTATGGTAAGGAAATCGGCTGATTTCCTATTACCCAATCACGATTTGCTCACTCACCTCTTGTATTAATTGTGCCGCAAATTATTGCTTAAATACATTTTTTCTATTATGTGAATACACACTTATGTACCAATTTTTGATTGTAAAAATGGTGCTATTGTAATCATTCAACCTGTATGGGAACCTTGTTTTTCCCAATTGTTTGCACTCTTTCCCAGCACTCCTTGTGCTCCTTGGTGGGTTAGCCTTGGCTGACCCTACCACCCGAAGCAATTATGTTTGGAACATATTGGCCAACAGGCAAATCAGGCCCCCAAACTCTCCCTCAGACAGATGCTTTACCCTACCATTTCCAACATGGCCCAACCCACTCTACACCCTCTAAATCCAAACCAGAAACCCCTTTACCTTAGCGCTACCCCTAAAATAGTAAACCTGTAAATGGACAAACATCGGACAACACCTTGGCAAAAACAATACAATTAAAAAATACAATACACAATAAACATATTTAATGCAAGGCAGGGACAGAGCCAACACCAAAAAGACCAAAATACTTCACAAGCCTCTCTACCAAACACCTCCAACTCTCAGTACAGACTAACAGATTGTAAATGAAAGTGAAACTTACTTTCAAACTTCCTAGTTTGCATCCTGCCACACCCATTGCATCATTTCCTTGGTGTATCCCACCAATTTTGGACATTTTTATAGTTTTTTCTGACACATTGGAACTTAAAGAGCATTAGCACTTCTACAGTCATTGTTAGAAATGGGGTTCTCTAGTTGGCAAGGGCCTGCACCTTTGTCCAAGTGGGGACCCTTCTTTCTAGTCAGGATAAGGGAGTTACACCCGTAAAATAACCCCTGCTCACCCCCTTGGTAGCTTGGCACGAGCAGTCAGGCTTATTCTAGAGACAGTGTTTAAAGCATTTGCACATAACCAACAGTAATACTGTGTAAGTACTACAAAAGGACACCACACCAGTTTAGAAAAATATCCAATATTTTGATATACTCAAGACAAGACCAAAAACAATAAAAATCCACAATACAATATTTAGAAATCTTCAGTTATCAAAATAACCTTGAAAAACAGTTCCTTGAAGTCGATAGCTAAGTCTGGGGCTATCATGACGTCATGAACAACAAAGCCCAAACAGTTCTGGCAGACCGCGGCGGCGCGGGCCAGCTGCAGTGTCGGGAAGACCCACAATACAGTAACTTTGGAAATGTAGGACATCGGCGACCTCTCGTTGAACACTGAAATCACGGCATCCGAAGGCGTCGGATCTGAAAGTCGGTGCAGGGGACGTCGAGCCCTTGAAGTCACACTCGTTGCGAATCAAACTCCTCGTGGTTGAAGTCAGGAGTGCAGCGGTGGGGCATGCGATGCCCTCTGGTCACGGTGCTAGCAGTGGCCTGGTGGTGGCGTCAGATGGGGTCGTCGGTGAGATCAGGGTGGTGGTGCGAAGTGATGCTGTGCTCTTTGTGTGCTGGCAGTTCATGGTGCAAGCAGCATTGTCATCATTGCTGAAGCTCTGTCATCAGCTGACGAACTGGAGTCGACGGCACTGGCATCGGTAGGCCAAGGCTGCGGTGTCGGTGCATCATGTAACTATATGAACGGTGCCGGAGGTGCCCTTGTTCTACCTCCTCAGGAGTTGTCATACTAGACCCGGCCAAATCGGGGTGAGACCGAGCAGGAGAAGGGCCTGTGCATTTTGGGTTTCGCTGCTATAGTTGGGCCCGAGATCCCGTCTGGAGGCCTGTCTTGCTGTCCCTTAACTGTATTGGAGAGTTGACATCACAATGACGGTAGGTAAGCCGACGGGAGGCTTGGCAAAACAAAGCATGTTGGATCACTACACTGGACTGGGGACCGTAGCGACTGACTAGAGGGGCTCAAGGTGATGTGCTGGATAATGCAGCCCTCATGGTGGCAATCACACAGTCAGAACCAGACTTGGAAACTAAAATTGCGGAGGTGAGCTCTGAAGTACTACTCCTCCGACAGGATCTGTGGAACGCAACAGAGCAAATTTCTGAAGCCGAGACTAGGGTCTCAGAGGTGGAGGACTCTGTTACCACCTTGGAAAAAAAAGTGGCGACGCTGGAAACTATCACCAGAGGCCTGGCTTCACGGGTTGAAGATGCAGAAGGCAGGGCCACAAGAAGTAATCTGTGTTTTGTGGGGTTCCCTGAAGAATGTGAGGAGGGAGACATGAAACAGTTCTTGACCAAGTGGCTTGTAAGTTGTCTTCCCTCGGAATCGATGTCTTGTTGCTGCATTATCAAATGGGCACATGGGGCCCTTATGCAGAGGCCGCCCACGAGGGCCAGGTAAAGACCCGTCATTGCAAACATCCTAAATTATCATGACAGGAATGCTATTGTGAAACAGGCCCGACTTAAAGAAACCCTTCAATTTGAGAACAATCGTATCCTTAATTTTCTGGACTATACCAGACTGGTCCTGCAGACACGGCAGTCCTTTATGGCGGCCAAGGCTCGCCTCCAAGAATTGAAGCTGCCATAGGCTTTCCTGTATCCCGCCAGACTGTGAGCAGTATATCAGTCACATACATTATTTTTGAGTCACCTGAAGTGGTCTTTGATTGGACAGATGAAACGGTGAGGGCCCGGCCACACATGCCGCCCAGGCTGGAGTCGGGCTCTTCCTCTAGCGAGGTAGTTCGTAAACCACCCAAGCCCAAACTTAAGGGGACCAGAAGATCAAGATCCAGACGTCCCCCCCAGTCCCATAGTGAAACCAGCAGATCCGGGAAATTCAGCCTCATTAATACAATGGAACTCTTTCAGTTGGGGAATTTTGGAGATCATCTGCTCTGACCAACGAAGCAAGAGTAGGGGCTAGAACACTTGCTTAACTTTCAATAGTCCAGGGGAAAGCCCGTAGACTATGGTTGGATTTCAGGGGATCCATTGGCGGGGCGGGCGGGGGGCCCCCGATGGGGCCGGCATGCTACCTTGCAGCGACAGATACTTCAGCAGTTTTGAGGTATTGGTGAGGCGGGAGGAGGGTAGTTAGGCTGTTTATGTTGTTTGTTTGCACTGGATCACTGTTATGTAGGGCAACTACTTGCACTTTAGATGATGACTGTTTTACATATCATGCCCTGGGATATTCTTACAATTCAATTGCTCTGCATCACTGATATTTTGAATCACTGCTTGCTTACTGGTTGTTTCTTGTTCTGATCATTAATGTTACCATTTCTATTGATGGCCACCCCTGCAGCTAGGTGTCAGACCCAGGCAGGAGATCTCCGGATTGTGAGTTGGAATGTCAGGGATGTGTTGGACAAAGTGAAAAGAGGGGCCATCCTCCAGCAGGCCAAACGCAATTGGGCAGACATCCTGATGCTGCAGGAGACGCACCTACTGGGTACAAAGGTCCTATGCTTTCATAGATATGGTTATTTGCAAGTATTTCATTCTGGGTTCACGAGTGGATCCCGGGGGTTGCCATTCTTATCCACTGTAGGGTCCCATATAAACACTCCAAGACGTGGACAGATACTCAAGGGAGGTACATCATCATCAAGGGCACTATCCATGAGGAAGAAGTGGTATTGGGTAGTGTCTACGCCCCCGCCATTGTCCTCAACTTTCGCCATACGACCTTGCGGGCAGACATACCAGATGGGATGGCAATTATAAGGGGAGAGTGAAATGATGTGATAGATATAGCTAGGGATAGATGGAGACAGGGTGGACAGCACATAGTTTGTCAAACCATCAAACTATATGCCCTGGCATCAGGTTTGGGCTGGATAGATTCCTGGCATAGGCTGCATGGTGAGGAACAGGGCTGCACATATTGCTCAGCAATGCACGAATCACTTTCCTGACTAGATTATATATTTAAAGGCTTTCTCAAGAAGGTGGGTGCTAGGTCAACATGGAGTGTAAGAATTTTTGATAGGGTGGACTGTCATGATTTTTCTATTGGTTTTACCAGTGCTTGTTTATTGGCTTTGCCAGTGTTTATTGTTTGCACTGTCACTTGTTTATACCAATGCTTTTTCCAGACTGTTGCAGACTTCATTTTCCTATTGATTTTACCAGTGCTTGTTTATTGGTTTTGCCAGTGCTTATTGTTTGAACTGTCACTTGTTTGTACCGATGCTTGTTACAGACTGGTGCAGACTACAAACTCATAGTCTACTGCCCAAGGTCTATTGGCCCTTCTCAGCTCCAGTCGTTTACCTGAGAGCTGTCATCTGGAACCTTCTTGAGAAAGCCTTTAAATAGGGGCCACACCCTGTTCTCTTTGCTGGTTATTGAGAACTCTGAGCGCGAGCAGCAGCAGCAGATCTCCGGTTCCAGTGAGAAGATCTTTGACGACTTAATGCAGGTTGTAGATCATTCCCATGACCACCAACAGGTAGGATCGTTCCATTTTGTTTAGAGGAGAAACATGCTTATATTTGCATATTGACTCAAGCTCTTTTCGTCGAAACAATTTATTGGGCATTTGTTTAATGGACTTTTGCACATCGTGCTGAAGCGCTTCTTGGGCATTTTCATATTGGAATGTGGCACATCATGCTGAACCGTGTTTTTGCAGTACAATGAAAAGTGGTCCCGATAGACAACATGTTTAGCAAAAAATACAGTACACATATATTAGCATCAATAAGAAATGAAAAAGGACCACAAATTAAATCAACCATTAGGTTGCGGCATAGGCTCCTAGAGGGCCATCCAGTGTAAAATCTGCTCTCCATTCTGCTGATGGACACTGCCAGATGTATAGCGACTCAGCAATGCTGGCTCCTGTGTCCCCCCTTTTGACATAACCATAACGCCCAGAGAGCGATTCAGTTCTCTTCGGTGCATCAATTCTTTGTAGTGGAGAGCAGATTTTATACTGGATGGTCCTTGCTGATTCATTGGGGCTGGACTCAGTCTTTTATGTGGATGTGGAATGCTGGAAACGATCCGCTGAGCGTGCAGACTTCCAGCTCTCGTTCCACTAGGAGCCTATGCACCCACGTACCGCAATACCGGCCCTTCCTGTAGGGCTGGTTATGGTGCCCACTTCCCTATCACAGTCCTGAGGAAGACCCCCACGTAAGGTGCTAATGAACCTATAATTTCTTTGGGTCAAAACGTCGACACTTTGTCTTACGCCCAGCTTACAAACAACAAGGATTATTCTATTGTGTTTATTGTCCAGCAGGGCAATTGTAATTTGCACATAATTTTGCTAAACTATGGCGGAATAATATGCCATTTTTGTGATGTTATGCATAATTAATTTTTTTTGCACAGTGATCTTACCCTACCGCATCACTTGATCCTCACGTAATCACCAAACTTCCTTCACA
Organism: Lissotriton helveticus; assembly: GCF_964261635.1. Taxonomy (NCBI): domain Eukaryota; kingdom Metazoa; phylum Chordata; class Amphibia; order Caudata; family Salamandridae; genus Lissotriton; species Lissotriton helveticus. The sequence continues at coordinate 1,372,686,156 of NC_136069.1, read as the reverse complement.
AAAATACTCTCTCCCTTCTTTCCGGGCACCTTTTTTATGAATTTGAGGATGTTATGTATATATAGTTCTACTGTGACAGTGTGAACCACTTGGATGCTAAGGTACCTGATATTCCTCCATGTAATTTCCATTGAAATCAATGGAAACTCCATGACGAGTTACCCTTGTCATTAGCATCCAAGTGGTTATTAAATAACACTGTTTCATCATTGATTTATTTTGTGGTCCTTTTTCATTTCTTATTGATGCTAAAATATGTGTACTGTGTTTTTTGCTAAACATGTGGTCTACTGGGATCACTTTTCATTGTACTGCTGAATACCCAGGTCCCAGTACTTTTGGGTGTACCCTTATCTGTAATGAAGCGTGTTTTGAGCATTTGCATATTGAACATTGGCACATCGCGGTACAGCGCTTTTTGGGCATTTGCATATTGGAATGTGGCACATCGCGCGGGAGCACGTTTTGGGGGAATTTAAATATTAGACATGGCACATAACGCTGGAGAGCTTCTTGGGCATTTACATATTGACTTTGGCACAACGCGCTGAGGCGCTTTCTTGAACATTTGCATATTGAACTTGGCACATCGCGCTGAAACACTTTCTTGGACATGAGCATAGATAACATTCGCATTACAGGTTGAAACGAACTTTGCATTTGAAACCTGTTGTACATTAATAATACGCTTGTTGGAAATAGTGCTGGGATTCTTAACTGTTACATACAAATCATAATTTAAGAAAGAGACAGTGTGACAAAAGCGAATAGACTCTTTTATATGAAAGTACTGCGCCTGAGGTATCCAATGATATTTACCAGTTCCAACACCAGTGCTGCGGGCAGAAGTGCTTGAAGTCTTGGCTATTCCTGAGACTTCTGAACAGGGGGCAGGCTCTACTTCAAGCCCTTGAAGATACTCAAAGAAAAGAAGTTGCAGAAAGTTCAATTCCAGTATTTTGACTGCCCAAGACAGAAGCAGCCACTGCAGGCGAACACAATAAAGTATAGAGCAAAGTGGTAGTTCCTCCTCACAGCTTCTCCAGCTCTTCTTCTTGGCAGTCTTCTTGGTCCAAAAGAGTTTTAAAGTTCAGGGGTTCGGACCCCGCCTTGTATGTCCCAAAATCCTTTGTCCTCTCAGGTAGAGAGTGTCTCTGCCCAGCCAGAAGCAGTTCTGTCCTCTCTCGTGTAGCTTCTTGTCAGGGGTGGAGCCGGCATTGTACGAGGCAGACCAGGCCAATTCAGGTGAAAGAATATTTCCTCCCCCCTACTCTAAATGCAGCCAAAGTATATTTAGCTCTGCCCTGACTCATCAGACTTCTGAGCCACTGCTCCTCTCCAGCCCCGGTTATCCACAACCAAGACAGTCGATCCACAAACCCAGCAGAGGCCTACTGGATGGCTGAGCAAGAAATTACTTACTTTCTAAAAGTGGTATTTTCACACACAGAATGTAAAAATTACCTTCACTAAAAGATGCATCTTTAGATTCTGAGTTCAGGCATACTAAACTTTATTTCCCTACCTAGTTCCCAGGGCCAGTTATGTTTATAAGATTTAGGTAGGGGCGGAGAGCTGTGCCTTCTTGATTAGTGTTTTATAAAGGAATGATTTCCCACAACATCTTTAGGTTTATTCTATAACTGTCTGACTCTTTCCCTCAAGTGTCTTTTCAATATCCCCATTTTGAACAAGTCACTGAGTACTTCACTAGCCCTTTAGCCGCTTTTCAACTTTGCAACGATGCATTTCTTTCCTTTTCATCTTGACTTCTTCCTAGAATACCGAAGACATGACTAAGTTCCCTCATCTTCCTGCTACCAGTACCAAAACCTACACTCCTTTTTGCGCTGACTTCTGCATACGTTTTGGCCCGGTATGCAAACATCATTTTCTCACACAACAATATCATGTTTTCTTACTCTGGGAACACGATTACCAGTCACGACTTTCCGGTAAGCGCCATTCCTTATTAAATGGCGATATAACTCTATGGATTTCTGTTATTGAATCTACTACTCTGTAATCGTATTACATATTTATTTTTCCTTTGCAAATGTGTTCTCACATGCAACACTTTTTAATTATCGTCCCAGATTGCAGTAATGTTGTGCCACATTGTGACCTTCACTTATCAATTCCAGTGATTGTTCGCATTGTGCAGGTGTCTCCGTGCTAATTAACGCGTGTGCTTATAGCGAGAAACTACAATGCTAGTATATTATAATGTGTCGGTAACCTTGCACGGCCTACATTTATTTGAATGCATTCACTTATGCGTATTTGTAAACCCTGGACAGAAATGGATCATGATGTAGTTGCTATTTTTGTCGAAACCTTGGATTTTCTTAGTTATGGGAAAAATGTGGAATTATGAAACTTGAATAATTTTGTGTTGTATTTTTCTCCTCATCCTGTCCCTTGCACTATTTCCTACCCTTCACTTTTTATGCCTCTTCCTCCTTTCACCTTTCCCCTGTCTTCCCTTCTTCACTATCACCTGACTACAATATATCCTCATTGTTCCCCCTTGTTTTTCTTGTCTCCACACATTTTTAGTTCCCAATTTGTGTTTCTTTGTTACCTCTTCACCTAATCAGCCTTGAAAAAGCCCTCAGCCGGTGGGCCACATGGGTGAAACACAGGTCGGCTGCGTTTTGCTCTTTGCATGAAAATACGAATAAACACAACGGGCCGTATTTATGAAGGCCTTGCGCCGCCGGTGCGTCACTTTTAAAATGGGAAAAAGTGACGCACCGGCGGCGCAAGGCCTTCATAAATAAGGCCCTACATGCTTAAAATCTACCAATGAACTTTGGAAATCATTCCTTTATAAAACACTTATCAAGAAGGCATAGCCCTTGCCCCCCCTACCTAAATATGTTCCCTGCAATTTCTCTAAGTTGTAGCCATTTGTGATCACGTGCCAATGTTAAGATTGGGCCCTGACAACTGTAGCATAAAAGCCCAGGTTCCTCCACCCATCCCAGTAACCATGTTTATAAGATGTTATAAACAAACTCCCCACTCTGTCTTATGGGAACAGTTAGCCAATAGTGAAAAATGAAATTGACAGTAATTCACTATCAGGGCATGCCACACACATAAGTGCATGTCCTACCTTTCACATACACTGCACCCTGCCACAGGGGTACCTTGGGCCCCTACCTTAGGGATGACTAACATGTAGAAAAAAGAAGGTTTAGGGCCTGGCAAGTGGGTGCTCTTGCTAGGTCAACATGGCAGTTATAAACTGTGCACAGACTGCTGCGGTAGCAGGTCTGAGTTTCCTTTTTACTGGCTACTTCTGAGGGTGGCCCAACCCATGCTGCGAGCCCACTAGTAGCATTGGATTTACAGGCCCTGGCACGCACTTTACAATGGACATACCAGTAATTCCAATATGCCAATCATGGAAACACCAATCCATAACACAATTTACAACAGGAGAATTTGCACCTTAACAATAAACAGCAGTGAGAAAGTGCGCAGAGACACTAAATATGCAAAAACAGAGTCAAAACCCAAAGGTCAGAAAGCAAAAAGGCAGGGGAAACACGCCAAAAGTTGTCAAGTCGAACAGTCATTTCCACATATTGGCTTGGAGGTGTAACTTACGATCAATGCAAGTGTAGCAATGTGCCATGCAGCAGGGAAAATGCATGGGTTGTGACCCACACAGCGGAGCTAAAGTGTAGGTTCAACTGTAGGGCTCTGTGTGATGCTGGATCACACACTTTTGCCCAACCTGCCATTGGGCTGTACTTGAGTGTGTGAGGGTGGACACACACTACAAGCACACCCACATTCACCATATGAACACTGTTCCACATTGTGTATGTCTTGCAAAGACACAGACATTATGCCCATGGTTTTATAATGCACATATAATTACAACAACATGAATTTAAGCAGGAGTAAGTGTAACACACATTAACAGCCTGGTAGAAGAGGTGAGTGAGTCAGTAGGCCTCACTGCAGTGAACCAGGACCACATGGTCAAATTCACTATTACAGTTCTCAAAACATCATGCCGCCAACCACACTTTCGCACTGTCTTTGTCCTGTAAAAGTCAGTAGCAGTGCATCTACTCTGAGGGCAGGCCTTTGGTTGACACTCCTGGTCAAAGAAAACTGCACTCCATGACACAGGCCAATAATAATAATAATAATAATAATAAAAGCATCTTATATAGCACCAGGTTACACTAGGAACAGTGTGTCCCTGCGCTGTATGAACAAAGGACTGGGCCGCTACCGGGAGAAGAAAAGAATAGAAAATTGGGAGGCAAAAAGGGAACTCAAAGCTTCGGGAACAGATAGGTTTTTAGTTTTTGACGGAAGCTCTTCTCTGATGGCTCCATCCGGAGTTCAATTGGTAGGGAGTTCCATTGTTTACTGGCCAGGTATTTAAAGGACCGACCGCCCATACGCGCCTGGTAAATTCTGGGCACTTGAAAAAGCATACAGCCTAGGGATCTCAAATAGCGTTTGGGTTGATACTTGGTCAGTAATTTTTGGAGATATATTGGTCCTTTCCCTTGGGCAATGCGGTGAGTCAAGCACATTGTTTTGAATATAATGCACTCCTGTATGGGCAGCCAATGGAGGGTTGCTAAGGCACGTTTCCCTGAGGACTTTCTAGACAGGTTAAGTGCCAATCTAGCAGCTGCGTTCTGCACGCATTGCAGACGCTGAAGACCTTTTTTGCTCAGTCCCATGTACAGTGAGTTACTGTAGTCAAGATGGGGGGTTACAAGGGCATGGATCAGAATTTTCCTACTAGTTGCAGGGAGTGAGCCCAGGGTCTTACGTAGAGTCTTAAGGATGCCGTAGCATTTGCCTGCAATCCCTCTAGTGTGGTGTTCGAAGGACAGAGTCGAGTCTAATCTGACCCCTACATTTTTCACCTGCTCTGAGGGCTTTGGAATGGCGCCGAGTTCTAATGGCCACCATGCAGACGACCAGATGGATGGAGTCTTCCCCAACACGAGAAGCTCTGTTTTATTCGCATTGAGGCACAGACAGTTGGTATTCATCCATACAGCTAGATCACTGAGACATGCCGAAAAGCTAGCCGAGCCTTCCTCGGGTGGCCGAGAGAGTGTCACTACCAGCTGAGTGTCATCCGCGTATGACACTATCTCGACCCCATAAACCTCGACTATCTTGGCCAGGGGTGCCATATAAAGATTGAATAGCGTAGGGCTCAGGATTGAGCCCTGCGGCACCCCGTGCCTGAGTGATCGTATTTCCGATTTGAAAGGTGGGCAATGGACTTGGAATTGCCTATTTGCCAGGAACGCGCGCATCCATTCGTGAGCCAGGCCCTCAATTCCAACCTCGCTAAGACACGAGAGTAGTAGGGGGTGTGAGACAGTATCAAATGCCGCGCTCAGATCTAATAGGAGGAGCGCAGCTGTCATCCCCTCATCTACTCTACCTCTTAATAGCTCGGTGGAAAAAAGAAGAGCTGATTCGGACACACTCCAATGACATTTCCCCAGATGTAACAGGATGCATGATCCCCTTAACTATTACACTCAGGGCAGGGGTTACCTACTCTTATCATGCAGAAGTAAGTTCATATACAGACTTCACCAATGGACCATGTTAAATGAGATAGTGTATGTACACATGCATTTGGGTGTGATTTGTGACATGGACACCACACTTTTTAAAAATCTATGTATACTCCAGGTGATGTGATGGTTGCAAGAACATCCACATTGAATTACTTCTCTGGGCAGTACCACAGATTGCAAGATCTTCTGTTCCCTTGTGTTGTGTTACAGCCAGGCCTCTGTGCAATGCATGTTAAATGTAAGATTTGTCAACTGTGGCATGATGTGGTATATATGACAATCTGGCCAGCCACTACATCACATGTGTTGGGTTTTAAGGATGACCACACATGCATATCTGCCTTCATAACAGAGGACATGTTCCCATGTTACTAGGCCTTAGTGCATGACAACTGTCAACCATAATCTGTGATGGTATCTGCAACAACATTTGTTCCAGCAAAGTTCTTCCATTGTGCATGCTACCACTGACCCCAGACAGAGCTGGCAGGGTGCCACTACGCGGAGGTCCACATAGTTGGGAAACAACTCTGTAAAACTCCGCTCTGCTCCACCACCCGCCTCCACCCCCTAATAAAAAGTATTTAACAATTGATTTAAAAAGAAATAAACACACTTACCTGTACTGCAGCATCCCCGGGTAGCCCTCCTCCTCCTCGCCATCTCTTGCCTGCAAGCCCCATACGTCAGACGTACATCTGTGAGAACTGCGCCTGCACGTGTGCATGCGCATTTCTCGCAAGACGGAATGCCTTCAACACAGCCTCAACCACATTAAACTACTGATGCTAAATAATTGGTGTATATTGTGCTCCAATGGCCTGGATTTGGAAAAATCTTTGTTCTCTATTAAAGAGGAGCGCCAACTTGAAAGATTTACTAGTTCACACTCGCCCCACGTCACGAGGCCTGATAGAACACAAGGTGAGTTAGACTTGGCTCTGGTTACGGGCACACAAGATGTGGTTCATGTGATGTTTGGCATCTGACAAGGGATTCAAAAAGTGTTGATGTGGGCCTACCCTACCCATGGGAACAGAAAGTCCACATGAATTGCAAACCCCCAAAAACATAGTCTATTTAATAACGTGCCCTTGCAAGAAGTAATACATAGGCATGACAACTACAAAGATCAAAATAGGTATCATGGAACACAGAAGTACCATAAGATGCCAGAAATCAAATACGAAGTTCACTACACACTATTTAGAGAAACACCACACAGTAAATGACCTATCCTTGGGTGGTGCTGGATAAACCCAGAATCAACCGATCTACAGGAGAAAAAAATAGACTACTCCTGTTGAGGGAACAGAAAAGGGTGTACATATTAAAAAGCCATGTGGTGGTACTTAATGATAATATTCAATGGAATACCTTGAATAGATAAGGTGGACAATCTTATTGAATTCCGATTGATTAGAGGCCCTTGTACCCCATTGGTGTTTACCTATATGAAAGCAAAATCAAACAGGAGATATGTAAACAGCTAAACTTGTGTGGAGGCTACCGCCAAATAATATTCTGGGAGGTGTAAGAGATTCACAAATACATACATACCTTAAGTAAAAGAAGGATCATTACAATAAACATTGTCTATATGTCCTATTTGCTTAAACATGTACAGAAAGGTTTTCCAAAGTCCTTTGTCAGTTCGACAAAAATACATGATTGCACACTAAGGACTTTATTTTGAGTTGTATCATAAAACATGACGAGGGGTGATCAAAAGCTAGAAATATTATTCCTTCTGACGGGGTGTGACAGTTACACGCGCACTTCCAGCTGATTAGTTCTAATCAGTGAGCGACCCGGGAACACAATTCTATTGAATAACATTATTCTTCCATAGAGTTGAAAAAAATGGAATCATGGCGACCAATTGGTAGCGTCATTACATCGTACACGTCGAGATCACATGATTTCACGTCCCTCATATGACCAGAACTAATCCCATCAAAGGGTATGAGGAGAATAGTATCTCGCCACCCACATGGCGAGAATTGGAGATTGTCCAGGAAGTGCACCTACCTTGACGAAGTAAGTGGGGTTCCGTTGGATGGAACGCCTTTAAAGAGGATAACCTAGATTACGGTACTGAGTGTGGGTAACATCCACACAAAGCATAAACTTGATACCTGACTGTTCTTATCTGTGTGGGGTGGTAGACCCATACATATCGGGAACAGGAGGGGATCCTTGCTAATCCTGGCATTATTTTCCTGCGGTCACAACCCTAATGACTGTGTGAGACGACACCTGAAATTATTATCGGATTAATTTATTTTCCCCATTTATGGATCTGAAGTAATCATGCCTATTTTAAACACCAATATGTATATATACTATCTCCTTATACAGTTTGCCTACAGGGGTCACTCCCAACACCTCACTGATTCTTGAGATTCGCTAGGTGAAACTCAGTGAGTGAGATCATTTTGCACAGCATGAGTGGGCGCATTTGAATGGAATGGATTTTAATCATGGTAAAAACAGACTCCTACATGTTACAAAACGTGGCTATCACTCCACTATGAATGTATGGTCTGATTTGGACGTGATGCTTGATAATTTATACCAATTGGGTACAGTGAGAATCATGGTGTTGAATAACTGTGGAGCAAAGGAGGGAATATGCACCCGGGGGCTTAGATTTTCTACTCCCAGATACTTTTTGGAGGATAAGAGGGCAATGCAGTAATAATTCTCTCCCCTCCGTGTGTTTTTTCCCACAGATTACGAAATGTGCGTGAAGTAGGGAAAAACTATGTTGGAAGGAATGCATTCCACAGATACCTAAGGCAGGAACAGAGGGTATTGCATTTTGGGATCCGGAGTGTCCTAATGAATTCAAGAGTGACCCGGCACTGTGGGCACAAGAAAAACGGCAGGATCATGTTGACACCTTGGCAGTAAGGAGGGGTGAAGGAATCCTAATTTTCTTCTATCAGCACCATCCTTCACGTTTTTAAACCAAGCCGGATGGCCCAGGAATAAAATTTCAAGGGAGCTAATTTTTACTTTCGCTTTCGGCACTTTTTCTAGGTAATCACAATTTCTCATTGTTTGTATTGTATTCCCCCCCTTTGCTCCGCCCCAGGCGTTGGTATGTTCAAGGGTGTTAGTAAGCAATCCCAATGATAAAGCATGTCAAAATGTGTTACTGAGGGCAGTTTTTCTCACTGAGCACATGCCTCCTTTCAATATACACTTTCCTACTCCTTTGTGTGTGTTGCAGTGATCTGCAAGAAACCAGATGCCAGCATGTGGAGGACTGAAATCAGTTTGACCAGTGGAGGGATGTATTTGGCCCTGGAAGTGGTGGCTGGAGCCTCGGCGCAATCTTGTTAAGGAATTCTATGATAGAGTCCCTCCTGGGCTTGTAAAATCTGATCACCTTACCCTCCCTGAGGTCAATGAGGGAAATCTGCTGCTGAAAAACAAGCTCCCTTCTACTGCACTGCCTATGTTATGGTTGTGAAGGTCTACTCGTGACTCCGAGCTGCAGAATGGCCACTCCCAGGGCATTGTTGAGCTTGCCAAATTGATTTGTGTAGCTTGTCTTTATGTATCACAGCCATTGCGTCATTTCCTATGCCTTCGTTTCCGGTGCACAAGAATTTTGACATATTAATGGCTTTGCGTGCTCGTTCCCGCCGATGGGTCACACATCAAAAAAGCCATAAATTTCACTGCCCTAGTTTTATGTTCGAATTTGTGGGGGAATATTTTCCTTGTATATTTTACTGTGTGTGTGCCACTGCCGGTTTTAGCACAGCTATTTTCGGATGCAGGAATTAAAAAACGGATGCATTTGGCCACATGCATCAGCTTGTTTATATGGAGTACTGGTAGCGCCGGTTTCGCATCAAAACTAGTTGCACAACGGTGGTGCATGCCTCTTATGATTATGCTCCTATGTAGCTGGATATTAATGTTTGCATAGGTACCCCTCTGTTTGTGCAAAAAAACTGAAAAAGCTATTCTGCAAACCAATCTGAATCTTGCCTATCACTATGCATTTGTCAATACATAAGAACTCTATCTCCTTGTCCCCTGCAGAAGAGGTGCATCACTATACATCTTGTGAGGTGTGTAACACTTCCTTTTACAAATAGGCAGAATATTGCTGAAACCAGATTTGCTGAACAACATTGGTTTCAAAGTTAGGCCATTGTTTTTTTTTGTCTTTTGGGTAAAATGTTTCTCATGAAGTCAAAATAAGAGATATGGCTTTGTTTGGGACCACCATCCATATCAAAATGTCCCAGAGTACCATGCGAGGCACACTATCAAAATCAATCTTGAGATCCACAAAGGTAATTGTTGGACCTGCCCCTTTTTGAAGTGTCACCCCCTGATTTTTGGGATGAGAGCAGAAAGAAATATATTGTTTACACTCAAATGAATTGTAATTTAAAATCCTCTTTAATGGTGAAGTTGGATTTTAAGTCACCATTTTGAAAACACCAGTTCATAACCATTTGTGCCTTCTGCCAGTGACTTGGGCCACATGGCTGTGAATGCCTCTGCTGTTACTGTCTTTTTATTGCTTCCAGACAGTCACACAAAGAAGGCTACGCTGTGGAAAGGGTGGGCCATCTTGGCAGGTTGACTGGGTGGGGCTTTACTTACATTTCAAAGGGCTTTGTCTCTTAACCACACACCCAACAGGAATCTGACACTAGGTCTGCCCTGTCTTTTGTAAGCCCAGGCTTCTTGGAGCCATGGCAGGCAAAGGGAAGAACTTTCCAGAACCAGCTATGTGGGTAGCATAGGGAATCCCCTCCACAGTAAAGGCTGGCACCAGGTATAAATATTGGACCTTCAGATTTACTCTTCAGTACACTCCTGGGCCTGTGTAAATTACAGAAGAAGTACTGCCCTGCTTCTACCAGAGGACTGCCATACTACTACCAGAGGACTGCCCTGCTGGTTGAGGACTGCCTTGCTCTCAGACAAGGAAGACTGGACCTGCTTCTTTCATGCCAGGCTAACCTGTGTGACTCCAAAAGCTCCTGTCTGAGCTATAGCGACACAACAAGTTAGAGAGCCTTCCTGGCAACTGCCAAGCTACCCTCCTGCACTGGAACTGGCAGGACCTGCCTAAGTCCTGCTGTCCTCTGCTGCAGTGAGTTCCTGATTCCCAAGAGGTGCCTCTAAAGGTCCTGGAGTCTGGGATAGCATCAGTTGAGTTACTCCTCAGAAGAAATGTGAAATCCTCAAGATGTGGGTTCTTCGTGACAGCGAATGGGCTCCTTTGTGCTGAGACTCTGCTGCCCACAATGACTGGCAATATGAAACTCCGGTGAAGACCTGCTCTTTGTGCTGCAGTGACCAACTAACGACTGGCAATCTGAGATCTGCACTTTGCGCTACGCCAGCGACAGCGTGTGGTGACTCCTAATGCAAAGCTACAGCAATGACCATCCACATGCCTGACTGGCTTTTCTCGCTACAAAGACTACAGCCTATGCCAACCGACCTGCTCTTCGCGCTTCAGCGATGATCATCCGCAACGCTTTCCCTGCTTTGTGTGGCTTCCTCTACTGCAAATGTATCTCTTTGTGCCAGACTTTGAGAAAGTACCTTTTTCAGTGAGCTTAATGTAGTCCCTGAATCTGACCCATGCTCCATTGAAGTAAGCCTGAACTTGTGAGTTTCCAGCAGTCTAGAATGACTAGATGACAGAAAGGGGCAATTTCTGCTTTTAGACGATGAATCTACTTCAAGCTTTAAATCTAAAAATCTCCAGTTCTACTGATTGGATTTTTTTTAGTTATGGTATACTTGTATTTATTAAACGTTAAGTTTCACTGCTTTGTGCCAAGCTACCAGAGGGTAAAGCACAGGTTAATTTAGTAACTTTTGTGTTCACCTTGACAAGGATTGTGGTTGTTGTCTGACTGAGGCTTGCACCCACATCAACCAATAACCCAATTTCTTACTGTAATATATCTCACAAAAACATATTTTGATACTAGCAAATAAAATCTAAAAACTCACGACAACTGCTCTAATGTTTTTTTATTATTATTATTATTTCTTTATTTCGGCCAGTTGGCCATAAAAGACACATATATATGCATTGTAAAACAGAGGATCATAACAATAAACATACACCAATACTTTAAAACATTCAATGTGTTAAAATACGGTACAAAATTAATTTTCAGCATCCTCATTTAAACACATTTCATTTAACAGCTGGAGTTTTTGGGCTTATACAAAGGTCCTACTCAAAGCAACTGACCAAGTTTCCTGCGAACAATATACACAGAATAGAGGAACCTACTGATACTAAATACAATAAACTGGGCTGTATTAGTTTTTATAATCCTGTATGCTGTAAAACAGGATCTAGTTCCTAGGAGAGTGCACATGGGTTTAAGCCATCTCATTCGAGCTTTCGAATACGCTTTACATATAAATAGCATGTGAACCTCATTCTCTATACAGGAATCTGAGCACATAGAACATTTCCCATTTTTGCCATTCAGGCATCCCAATTTTTTCTTTGACCAGCGTTCTATATTGGAGTTCAACATAAGGATTCCATACCTAAATTTCAAAAAAAGAGACTTCGCAATAGGTGGCTCTATTTCATCCAAAAAGGATTCAAAACGGGGTTCATCTTTGAAGGATAAAAAATCTTGAATTAAGGACCCAGTTCTACTTTCATATACAAGCCTATTAGTCATATAGGACCAAAATGCTCGCTTTACTATGGACTTAGCAAAGGCCGGTAGATTATCTGGATTCTCCCACAGCGAGTACAAGCCCAAAATTGAGAACCACTTTTTAATGTGCACGAGCCATTGGATAGAGTGGAAAGAATCAAGATCCAGTAATTCTCGAAGACCATTTCTATATTCGAGCAATTCTGGAGTAGACCATACCCTAATCCAAAAGATTAATGGTCTTATAATGGTAAAGTAATCAGTTCTTTTGAAACTCAAATCAAGCTGGAGGGGAATTAAGGGTGTACTGTTAGGGACCCTTACAATAGCTCTCATAAATTTATTGTCCAGGCCCTGGAAACTATCCCTGGCCCAAGGTCCCCATATCTCAGCCCCGTACAAGGCGGCAGATTGAATTTTAAATTTAAAGAGTTCGAGAACAGGGGTTACACTCTTGCTTGTACGAGCATTCAGTCTGCTGATAATTGGTTTGACGTTGTGAGCATATGACACCTTACTTTTCTCGATTTGGGCCTTCCATGCTAATTTAGAATCGAGTACTACCCCCAGATAGGAAAAGTTTTCCACAGTTCCTAATGTCTGGCCATTCAGAGTCAAATTCCCTCTGTCCGGTTTACTGGGGTTCAGTGCCATACACTTAGTTTTATCAGCGTTTATTTCTAATCCCTTGGTCACACAATAACAGCTAAAGGAGTTTAAGAGTGCCTGGAGGCCCTTCTTTGTTTGGGATATTAAGATGGTATCATCCGCGAAGAGCAACGCAGGCACCCTCTCTCCATTAAGCTGTGGGGAATCATTAATACAACCGTTCAAATAATCAGGCACATCATTGACAAATAAGGAAAATAAGGTGGGGGCCAAGACGCATCCTTGCCGAACTCCACGCTCAATGGGAATGTTACGCGTCAGTTCACCATTTGGACCCCACCTGATGTTAGCGTGGTTTCTAGCATGTAACTCAATTATTTGAACCAAAAGACACCCTGGCAGACCTGCTTCTCTCAAGGCCCTCCAGAGCAGGTTGCGGGGGACAAGGTTGAATGCCGCTCTCAGATCTACGAAAGCTACATACAAATGACCTTTCCTAATGTGCACGTATTTCCAAATTATACAGCAGAATCTAAAGATCTGATCTATAGTACTGGTCTTACTCCTAAAACCTGCTTGAAATTTAGAAAGTATTGCTGATTCCTCCAGCCAATCATTAATCCGAAATAGTAAATGTTTGGCATAGAGTTTTTGAAGGGTGTCCATTAAGCTAATTGGTCTGTAATTTGAAGGTACAGATCTATTCCCCTTTTTAAAAATTAAAACAACTTCTGCTGCACGCCAACTATCTGGAAATTTACAACTTTTCGACAAAACATTAAACAAGCGATTTATATAAGGAGCCCAAACTTCAACATCATGTTTATATAAATCTCCCGGTATTTTATCAGGGCCAGGAGCTTTACTGTTTTTTAGTTCATTAATTGCCCTTTTTGTTTCCTCCAGTGTAAAGTCAAGACATTCAATAGGTGGAGGGAGCCATGGTATCTCGTCGACACCACTATTATATTGTTTATAAAGTGATGTGAAGTGTGTCACCCAAGTTAATTCATCTAAAAACGTATCCTTCACAGCTCTACCTGCATGCCCCTCATTTGCAACCAGCCTCCAAAAGCCAACATTGTCATTTAGTTTTGCAGCAACTAACATCTCAGCCCAGATCGATTCTTCCCATAGTTTTTTTGCAGTTTTTTGGGCACGCTTATACTCCTCCCTTGCTGATTTGACTTCTTCCTTTGATTTACTTTTAATAGCAAGCAAAAGCTGCCTCTTAGCCAACCTACATTAGTGATCATACCATAGTTTTCCATGGCATCCTACTCGTACATTTTGTTGCTTTTTCTTAGGCATTTTTGACAAACAAGTTTTTAGTTCATTGAAAAAAACATTGTGTAATTCGAAAAAGTGATCAAAATGGTCAGGTAAAAAAGGTTGACCAGCTATAGGTCCAAACATTGTCCCAAAGAGCGAATATACCGATGCTAAGGCCTTACCATCAGACAAGATATAGGGCCATTTTAGTGCATGTCTATTGTTATTAATGTGTACCTGCTCACACGGATTACCAGTGACAATCTCAGTCGATGTAATAGTTGAGTTGGCAGGGATGTCACTAATCAGTTGCGCATCGATATAAAGTTCTAGGGGATAGTGATCACTTTCCTCCCTACTTGCCACTTTTAGGTCAACCAAATGATGCCAAATACTTAGTGAAACAAGTATAAAGTCTAAGTTACTTTTTGATTTTGCAAAAGTTGTTTTTTTTGTCAAGTCGGATGGGAGGCGGCCATTGCATGCTCTGAGACCATGATCTGCAGTTAGCCTCAATAGTTGGACAGCCAGAGTAGAGCATTTAACGCAATTTGAAGTCTCAAGCTGGGGAATTTTATACGCTTGATCTTCATCCTCAAAGACATCAATAATCCCAAGAACCGGTTCAAAGTTGCAGTTTAAGTCGCCTCCCAAGATTACCGGAGCATCACCAACCACCAATGTTTTTTTAACCAACAGTGATCAGACTCTACATCATTTTGGTTCTCCAGTGTGACCATTTTAGGGTAAAAGCCATCAAACTAATGAAGCTATAAAAGGGTTGGAGTGTCTTCATTTGTTTAGGTCGCAGTTACAGATAGCTGTAACATCTACTTAAATTATGGCTCTGGGTCGGCCCCTTGCTCATAATTAAATAAGTTTGCTTTATACCTCATTTGTCCCCACTTGTTCCTTTGCCTCGCCCCAATGCACTCTGTTTTTGCTCCCCGTTGTCTATCCTCCTCCATGAAGCTTCCTGTCATTCACTCAATTTTAAATATGTTATTTTCTTATTTTTTTTCCCAATCTTCAAAGTGTTACTGGTCCACCTCCTTCCTTCCATCATCTGCTCTGGTCCTTAGTTCTTTTTCACTTTATTTACTTTTATTTAGTCCTATAAAATAACCATCGGTTATGTTAAAACAGTAAATTAAAAATATGAAAGTGGCTGCCATGCATCACCACACAAGTGTACCCTTGTGATGAAGTATATGTGCATTCAGAGCTATTTTCAAATTGTTTTTTTAACAGAAGACCCATTGTAAGATTGCCAACCATGCATGCATATGTGCATGTATCTGTAACAGCAATAAAAAAGGTATTGGTAAAATAAATAGTGTAGCCTTTTAGAGTAGATACCTGTTGGTTTTGGCAGTTCTTGTTTATAGATAAGGATAATCTCAGCTCCTAACACTTATGGACCTGTGTTCTAATTCTAGTGTTTCATGTGTTGTGATTCTTTAAAAGTGCTCCAGGAGTGGCATTAAAAGTTGTTATGCATAATGGTAGACTCCCGTCTTGTAATGCGATTTTACAGGCTTACGTATTTTATCTTATGTGGGGGCATTGCTTGTCTTCTATCTCAAAATAGCATTTTCAGACTAGGAGATTTTCAGAGATGCCAGTTTATGGAACTAATTTACCGTCTTCCAGAATTGAGGATTTGGCCCATTTACAGAAAGGACAAATATAAGTGCCACCAGACTTCGGGGATAAGTACATTTGGTATATGTGACAGTTCTTACTTCCATAAGTAACAACCTTCCGAACTGAACTATAATCCTTTTCACTGGCAAAAGTTAGCAGATTGCCCCAATGGAATTCTTTCCACTTGTTTTTTAGGTTTGGCATGTGAAAACATTTGTACAACTCATTGTGAATATATTGGGGCGAACACAAAAGCATTTATGTGGTGGGAAGTAGTACTACAGGAGTAATTTGTTTAAATAATCTAACATTCCAGTGGGAATTGGCCATGAAACTTTGAACTCCACATTAATAAAGGTTCAGAGCAGACTCAGTCTTTTCTATTTAAACTAATGTATATGAGTGCTGGAAGACAACTATTGCATATACTTTAAAATGGCTTTGTGAATACACCCCAGTGCATTTCATACATACTCTAAGAAGCTTTAGTTCAGGTTCCTTTAGCATTGACCTCTTTGCCTCATGAACCTTTAGCCAATGGTTCGATACATTGTTAATTACATATTACATAAGACCACAGGGTAATTTTAGTGCCACCTGCTTTCCTTTGGCTGTTCGGCCGTATCCTACTGTCTACCCTGGACTGCACAAGAGACTACATTATATCTGAAGATAACAATCTAATGACACATTTAAATCTTTATCTCATGGGTGCATTGTGTACACAAAGTAATCCATCTTTGTAATTGCTTTTCACTGCTGCAGACATTTTTATTGTTTGTGTCTACATTTTCTTGCCAGCATCAGACCTTTTGCCTTGAATGTTTGTTCTTAGAGTAGGTTATTTGTGTGTGTCTTTTACAGCCAGACATCACATTCAACATTTTTGGAGTGCAATTCTTATTTAGCACTGGTTGAAGCTCAAGCTTTGTGGACCTACACACATTGTGAAACCACAAATGAAAATACAGATGCTTTTCTCCTCTGCTAGAATTAGATTTTTTTAAAAGGGGACGATGCACAAGCATTTGTAAAATTACTACCCTCAATTATCTCACAATGTTTTAAGAATTATTGTGAAAAGTCCAATTTTGTTTCGGTCTCTGCTTCAAGAGCACTAAACTTGAGGATTCAATCGGCAATGTGCTCTGCCAGGGTGTTTCTCCAAATAATCTACATTCTTTTGTGACCTAAAAAAAGGTTCTCCACTCAGTTTTGGCTCCTCTCGACTGGCGCCTTTTACTCACTACTGCAAAGCCTCAAGCCTACCTCCGTCTATGGGATGGCTTTTGAATCAGAGTTTGCAACTTTGAGCAAAATATAATTCGGACGACAGTGTATCATGAGCAGCAATTTACTTTCTTCATTAAACTGGACAATACTGACGCAAATCATTCAAAACATCCATATCTCTCAAGACCATTTTAATATGTAAAATTGAGTAAACCTATCACTGGATGGTAGGGCCTGAAAATAAAACCGTGTTTGAACTTGTAGACTGCATATAGGTTGTTGGCTTTTCAGAAATTGGTTAATGAACGAACTCATAGAGCTCAACATGTGTTTGATGTAATATTGATGCACAACATCTAGAAAGAAAATATTAGCATACCACCACAATTCTGGTAAGATAACTCTCTGACCTTAATCCACATATGCAATATGGCATAGTTGAGGGCCATGAGAACAATACACCGCCCAAATCCAGGCAAGGACAGCTCAGGAAAGGAGAAATCTTACTTCTAAAGATTTATTTAGTGGCATACTCAAACTTAATCTATGACAAAAATAGAGAATATTCTAGAAATTCTCTATCAAAGCACTATATTGACACTCAATCAACGTGCACTCCAGAAAAGAATGAGGGCCTCATTTACAAGGCCCATGCATCACTGGAGCGTCACCCATTGCGAGGCTCCAGTGGTGCTGTTTCCTGTTCCATATTTGCAAGGCAGTGCTAAGCCACTTTAAGTTGTGCCACTCACACAAGTAGCCTTACAAATGTGTCTCAGACCTGCACATGCTTTGTAGATTGAACTCCATGAGGTTGAAGTCAGGAGCTGCTTTTTAACAGTGGGATTCTTTTTTCCAATTCCAGAACTGGTAAACAGGTACCATAAGAAGGATCCACTTAATGATCTCTTGACTACCCTGTCCCCGTTTAAGTGCTCAGCATTGCTACCTTGACTAGAGTGGTTTGGCACATCATCACTGATAGAATGTGTGCTCCAACCTCATAGGGTGTTGGGGGGTAAGTGCAGCGGTGCGGCGAGGTGCAATGAGACGCACAGTGTCAAAGCTAGTTCTTTCACTGATAGTGCTGTTCAGGGTAGTACCTTTTAAATTTGCAAGGTGGAAGTAGGGGCATCGGTTCAACAAGGAGGGAGGAGGTAAATGTGACTTTCCTTTCTGAAGCACCAAATTCATTTTTAATTGAGATCTAGAGTTTCTGGGGTCATTGCTCAGGTACAGGAGAGGCTACCTGCCCCTTGTTCTGCATCACTGTGCGGCCAGTGTTTTCCAAATCTAAGGAGACCATCAGAGTACATATTGACTTTTTTTTCTCTGCCTCTATTTTACCAAGGAGCTGTGAGGTTTTGAGACCAGTGAAGTTTTATGGTTGGAGATCTTTCTGCATTAGCAGGATATTGGTAATCCTTTTTCCCCTCCTGTTTGACCTGAATGGTCTCTTTAACTCAACATTTATCAGTATAAATGTTACTATTTATTACATCATTATATCAATTGTTAATCAATAGAAATGTTAAATTAACTTTACATTCTAATACAGGCCTAACATTTTCCTGACAATCACGAAGTATTCTTGGAGAAGTGGCAAGTGTGCTTATGACCTGGTAGATGGTGAGACATCATCCTGCATACCTTTAGCCAGTTGTTCTTCACCCTGTTTCCCCCCCTGTCTTGTAAGTCCATGTAGCCACAATGGTGGTCTAAAGTGTACTTTGAACTGGGCTTTTTGTTGCATGGTTGGGTGGTTTGGGTGTGTTTTGCCAGTTTGCAAGTCTTTCACTGTTTCCATACATCAAGGGGTTCAGAGTGGGGGACAAGGGGGAGAGCGATCACCGCCCACAAGAACTGTAGTTAAGAACTTCAGCATGTTGCTCTATTACGCAAGCCCCATCCATGGGGTCCATATATACCTCCAATTTAAGACAGATCAAATGCACAGTAAATAACATTGATCCTGGGGTGAAAGCAGCAATCAAACTTTTTAATTCTCTTGTGACAGGTTCAAGGGGTCAAATAGCCCAATGGAGACAATTTACAGCTACATTACTAGATTGTGTTGCTGCTATTCCAACCAAAAAAAGCAACTCTCAGGCCATGCATCAGAAATACAGAATTCCGAAAGGCTAGAGACCGTCTAAAGTCCCTGAAAAAAGCATTACATTTGCAACGCGCAGACTTTGAAGATTCCCCGGAGATGCTAACGCTTGCTCACTCTTGAGGGACCAAAGGATATTACTTAAAAAACTTAAATGGGATATCACTAAAGACAAAGAAAATGCAACTTGGGCACAGCTGTAACATGATCTAAACCGTAACAACAGCGCCCGTTTTTGGAAAACTGTGAACGGGATAATCCATCCACACCATGAAGGCATATCATCACACATCTCAGAAGAAAGCTGGGTGGAATTCCTAACCATTCACTTCAATACCCAAAGGGAAGATGTCAAAACAGAAGATCTGAATCAGTGGCTAATAGAAGAACACTCCGGAGCGAGCGACACAGAGACCCGGGAGACGAACTTGTCAATGACAGAATTCACAACACCATGCGCAGCTGGCATCCCATCGCTCCCTTAAATAAAAAAGCAGATTACAGAGGGAAAGAAAGAAGGAGCACCAGAACCAAACGGCATTCCTCCTGCACTGTTCAAAGCCAAGTCGGAGGAATGGGCTGGTATCCTGCAATCTCTTTTTTCAGAAGTCAGGATCCTGAACAGATTACCGGAATCATGGAAGGGTTCAACAATCGTGCCACTTTACAAAAAAGGAGACAAGGCCGAGGCAAGCAACTACTGGCTAGTAGCCTTGATAGATAACAAAGCAAAATACTTTGCAGGTACAATTTTAGAGGAACTGACAATGTGGGCAGAGGCAACGAGATAATACTGCTAAATCAAACTGGTTTTCGTAAAATGGCGGGCACATCAACTTCTTGCAATCTCACAATTGATAGACGCAGCAAAAACATTAAACCTTCCCTTACACTTATGCTTCCTCGACTTCAGTGTAGCATTTGATAATATGGAGAGGGGCAGACTGTGGGGGATGCTGGCATGCTGGGGAATTCCGCTGTCCATCTTAAACATCCTGAGTCTTCTCCATACAGACACCTGGGTGCAGGTGAAATTAGGGGGCGTAACTCACCTCTCCTCTAAAGTCCCCACAACCAAAGGATTGAAACAGGGTTGTGTGCTTGCTCCCACCCTGTTCAATTTATTCATGGCCGAGCTCCCCAAGGCACTCAATGCCTGCAATTCACATTCCCTGAAGCTGGGCAGAAAAACACTGACCAATCTTATGTATGCAGACGTAGTTCTGCTCAGTCACACTTATGTAGGTCTCTAACACCTAGTAACGGAAATGCAGAACTATGCTACAGAAAACAACGAAAAAATTATTCTCAGTAAGACTCGGTCAATGACTATAAACAACAAAAGAAATCGGCAGAGGAATTGGTTCCTGAATGGTAATCAACTTGAATCATCGCAGGACTATAAATATCTAGGAGTCATAATTGACAAGGAAGGAACTTTCAAACGCCCAAAAGAGGAAATAAGAAGGAGAGAGTTGGCAATTGCACTTTCAGTAAAAAATCTTGCTAACAAACTGACAGGGCCGACACTGAGCCCGCGGCTGAAGGTAGTTCAGGCCAAACTACTCCAGACGATCACCGATGGCAGTGAAGCACTACGGGGGAGGGATGCCAAGACACTAGATAGTACGCTGGTCAAAGCCTATAGAATCAGGTTTTGCCTCCCGCCTTATACCTCACCGGCAAAAATAAGGTTGGAGTTTGGCCTCCTACATCAATCCCTGGCCAGGCACGGGTCTTATGTTATCTGCTAGCACAAAATTAGAAATGCCACTTCAAATACGCTGAACCAACTGCTGTGGCATGAAATCGAGCACAGGGACACCTGCCAAGCAAGGAGATATCTTCAGACATCTCTGGAAAATACCAAGCTCACTGATTTTTGGAGGACTCAACTCGGTCACTCAGTTTTTAAGAACTTGGCATGGAAATGTGTAAAACAGAATTGCATTGGTAGAGGACAAGGCAACCTTCCTAGACAGATGCCATGCCTGGATGACCTTGAGCTCTTATAAATTACTTGCACCACAAAAGTACTTTAATCAGGGCTACTCCAAAGAGATAAAAATGAAATTCCTAAAGCACAGACTGGGCATCCTCTAGTGCACCCAGCATCTTCCACCATGGCTGAGGGAGACAACTAAAAACATGTGTAGGCTGTGCAACTCCAAGCAAGGAGACATCCTACACTTAATCGGCACCTGTAAGGATCTTCATCAAGAACGGATACTGCTGTTAAAAGCTCCCCTCAAGCAGTTAGGTATACGCACCAGGAGACAAGCGGTGTTGGCTTGCTTCAATCTGGTAAATACGCTGCTGAACTGCAGATTAGTAAAATTCTTAAAGTTGGCCGAACAAAAAGCACTTAATACTGGAATAGCCATGTAAGTAAGCCACACAAGGATGAAGCTCCAGCGATGCAACTAAATAATTTATAAACCAGGACTGTTCCCCTTTGAAAGACAGAGCATTAGCCCTTTCCTTGAACAAAAAACTACTGAGCAAGAACAAACAACAAAAACATTACAGACTAAAGGGCTCGATCAATACGTCCACATCCATGACCAGCCAGGAACAGCGGATGCACTGCACTTTATCCTGCGCACAAATAAATCTTGGCGTAGCCTGTACAGCAAAATTTCTTTGTATAGTAATTGTTGTCCCTGTTTTATGATCTTTTTACTATTGTACAATAACAATTTGAACAGACTCTTTGTTATCTTTTTAAGTAAATGTTGCTATGGTTTTAAATAACTATGCAAAGTAAAAATAAACTTAAACTTAAACTGTAAAGTTACCCTTCTGTGAAGGCGGCCCTAGTACGGTTGGTGAAACTTGAAAAACCATTGCCTGAACCTGGTATAGCAATTAGAATGATTGTAATAACAACACATCTCTGTTATTAGAAAATTACCAACAATACTCCCTTGGTAGCTGCTAAATATGATATTTCAATGGGTGTGCAATCTAAGCATCAAGAGCATGTAAATAGGATGATTTATACAGCCAAGAAATGGACCATTCTGGAATATTTTCCTACCTTAGAGGGAGAGAACAGACATATTGGGATCATTACGTTCATGAAGGCCTCTGTCCTCCTTGAACATTTAGGCCCAGGCTTTGGTATTAATCACTTCCTGAGGTCATCGACCCCAAAAGGAAAGGTTTTAAATAAAGTGAGCTCACAGGAAAGTGCAAAGAGTAAGGCAACACCAGTAATGGGTTCTTTGTCCATTCCTTTGATGATTCAGCTATCAAAGTATTTAATCATAAATCAAGTAAATCTCTGCTGGATGACTGATTGATGGCTGATCAATCACTGTTGAAGTATGCTTTTGTAATAGAACATAGGGCCTCATTATTGCATTTGGAGAAAACACCCTACAGCCACATACAACTGAGGTTCCTATTTATGCAATAATGTATTCCTCACTCTATTTTGTCCTCAATTTTAAAGTTAACTGTTAGACCTGTCAGCCCTTTGGGTGATCCCTCCTATTTATTTATTTATTTTTGTCCCCTTTTTGCCCCTCAATCTTCTTATTCTTTTTATGTCCACTGGACTTTTCAGGTGTTGACCTAGGGGTTAGGTGCTCCTTGACCCCATAGTTCCTCACAGGCCCAGTATTCCCTCCTTTTCTGAAGGGCCAGCTTAGTTACACAAGATGGTGGATAATAACTGCCATAACTGTTACACCAGACAAGGGGCCCATAGGATAGAATAGGGGTGCTCTAGAACCTTCTAGCTGGTTCCAGAAGCCGGAGGCCTGCCTATATAAAGGCCAGTGAGAGGTCAGCCATTTTGTGATGACCAGAGAGTTGAGGAGTGAGGCAGTGGTTTGGGGAGGTGGGCGCGCTAGAAGTGATTAGTTCCTTGTAAAAGTGGACAGTCACTGCTTGAGGACGTTCCCCCCTTAGCCTTTGACCGAGCCCTGTTATTGGTCTATGGACATTGATCGCTAAAACTCTTAAAGAGATTCCTGGGAGAGGCGGCATTGAACCCCCCCTTTTCTCCTCTCCAAGACAACACCTACCGTCTGTGACTGGCCCTCCACAATTTCCCCTTACCGGCACTTGGAAACGCAGCTGGAGGTGTCCCTCTTAGCGTTGGGTGAACCTGGAAGAGAGTGAAGTGTCTGAGGAGGTCGCGCGATACGGCGCAGGGTTGCTGTGGTGCTTCTTCAGCCAGACGAAGAGGAGCGGAGTGCCTTTCCCAGCCCTGAAAGACCCTGGCCGGGTGAGAAGTGTCTGCGGGGGTGGCGCGATACTGCGCAGGTCTGCTCTGAGAGATCCGGGTGAGGAGAGAAGCATCGGAGAAGGTGGCGCGATTCCGCACAGGCCTGTTGTGAAGATCCGCCTACTTGAAGGAAGAGGGGCGGAGCGTCGACGGAGAAGCGTCAGCTGGTGCGCAGGCCCGAAGAGGAGTTTCCGACCATCTGAGGGAAGAAGAGGGGCGGCAACAAGCTGAGCCACTGCTCTCTCGCGCCTGTCCAGTGGCGTGGATGTCGGAAGGTCAGAGGAGCCTTCTTGAGGAACCCGCATCGCCGTCAGCTCAGTGAGGCCTCCCCCTCGGTGCCGGCTTGGGTTTCGCTTGGCCTGGCCCACGAGGGAGGCGCTGCGGGGAGAAGACGACTGTTGGTGAGCGCGGGTTAGCGGCAACAGTGCGGTGCCCGGCTGGCCTCAAGTAAGGTGGAAACTGGGGGCTGTTGTGGGGCCGGGGGTTGATGAAACCAGGTCCCAGAAGGGAGATCTTTCTTTACCCCAGCGATTGAAATTGGTAGTACAGGTCTGAAGAGACTGGGAAGTCTGAGACTAAGAAGTCACCAGGACTAGTGATGAGGGGAAACAAGTCAAGTAAAGGAGAGTGACCGAACACTCCTCATGCCGAAAAAGACAGAGACTGTTGTTTAACCTTTTCCTTTCAGTGGTGGTAGGGGAAGGAAACTACGCCATGTCTTCTGGCAAACCTCTGAATTAATCTGATTAAGCTGAATGTAATATTTAATCTTTCATTTGAAACCCTGTGGTTACCCACCTGTGCCTTGAAAAGCGTTAAGCTCTGTTTACCAATGTACCAGACCAGTTAGGAGGCCGGGGTGTTCCCAGAGAGTCAAGTAATGATATTCTGTGAATTGATTGTTGGGGGATTAACTTATGTAAGTGCAAATGGAAAAGTATTTGAATTGAGCAATGACCAAGTTGACAGACAAGAACAATAAGAGAAAATAATATTATTTTTATAAACAGCTCATATTTTCCTAAAAAGAAGTGGTGTAGCGTCATTTTTAGAGTGGATGGATGCTGGGTTGCTGTAAGGGTGAAAAGCAAGCTTAATACTTTTGCCTCTAGGATTGACTGTCTTACCCTGGATCAGGCTACCCTTTGTGATCTGGAGACCCCAGGTCAAACATAATTGGTGTCCAGCGGTGGGATGAGAACTGTGCTTGCGTCCACTCTATAGTAACCTAGTGTACTCCACAGGCCTACACCTGGAGTTTTCTCCTGGCGGACTTCCTAATTATTTCTTTTGGTTTTTCCAAATTTGCTCCTGGCGGTGGGTGGAGGTAGCTTCTAATTACCCTTTGAACCAATTCCTTCCGAGTGGCTGTCCCGAAACTCTCTTGGCAAAAATGGAATTCGCATTGGAGGAGTTAGAAACCTATACTGTGGCTCAACTCCGAGAATTTTGTCAGAATATGGGAGTGTTTTTCAAGCGTGGTGCTAAGAAGGGGGAACTCCAGACCAGCTTGAGGGCATGGGTGGCAGCTCACCCAAATGGGAAGGAGGAGGAGGAAACAGATAGGGAAACTGTCATCGGGGTAGATGTGCTGTTCCAATCTGAGAGGGAGAAATTACTGACAGGTCCCAGAACACTCTCAAGAGAGGGTAGCAGTGTCTCAGCGAGAAGCTTGACTGAAGCCGAACTAGCGGACAGGAGGGAAAAAAGACAACTAAAATGGGAGTTAGCCAGGTTGGAAAAGGAGAAGGAGGAGCAGAGGATGGCTCACGAGTTGAAACTCAGAGAGTTAGATCTCAAGGTCCTACAGGCAGGGACTCCCAGTTCTCCAAATGGTGGCAGCGAATCAAAGGATTTGACCAGGGAACCCAGACCGTACCTACGTAAGGATGTAGTCGCCAGCTACAGTACAGGGGATGACATCGCCAAGTGGCTGGCCGCCTATGAGGTCTCCTTAAGAGCCCATGGGATTCTAGAGAAACACTGGGGGGGTGGCTTGTATAAGTACATGCCTCCTGCAGGGAGAGACACACTCTTGGCCTAGAGCAGGGGGGGGAGCAAACCCACTACCCCACCATGAAAGTGGCGCTAATCAGAAAGTTTGGACTGACTCCAGAAAAATACCGTCAAAAGTTTAGGGGTAGTCACAAACTAGGCACACAGAATTGGGTGGATTTCTTGGACTACGCAAAGAAGGCATTAGAGGGCTGGGTGCAAGGCAGCGAGGTGGGGGACTATGAGGGGTTGTATGACCTTATACTCAAGGAGCACCTACTCGAGAAATGTTTTCCCGAGCTGCGTCAACACCTGGTGGACAGCAAGCTGACCAACCCCCGGAAGCTTGCTGAGGAGGCGGACATCTGGGCAAGTACCCGGGTGTCCTCAAAGGGGACTGGAGGGGATTCCCAAATGGCCGGACATGGCGCCCCCCAGAAGAAAGAGGGGGAGATAAAAAGCGGGAGTTATCCAAAGGCCCCCAAACCAGTTTCCAGGGAAAGGGAGCAGGATTCACCCCTAAGGCTAACCCACCCCGAAACCTTTATCCTGGCCAAAGTCAGCAGCCAAGTGTTGTCCACTGCTTTGAGTGTGGTGGTGTTGGTCATTATAAGGGAGATGTCAAGTGCCCAAAGAGACCACCCCCTCCCATCGGAGGAAAAGCCCCGGGAGTAGCTAGTGTAGTGCTCGGGGAGGAGTTGCCCTTAGATAAGGGGGTGAGTGGGCGGGTGTCACCTTAGTGTCCCTGGGAGATCGGGAGATGGTTCCTAAGATTCAGGTGCCCTCAAATACTGTAAAGTATGGGCAATGGGTCACCATCAATGGCCAGAGAGGGGAGGCTCTGAGAGACACAGGAGCCAGTATGACTATGGTAAGGAGTCAACTGGTGTCTCCAGAACAGGTGATTCCACATGTACTCCACCCGCCACGATGGCTGATGGCAGATTGGGCCACTACCCTGTGGCCGAGGTTTCATTTGAGTGCGAAGGGGTTGCAGGTTCACTTTGAGTTGCCGTAAGCCCCGCTGTGCCAGTCGATTGTCTGTTGGGGAATGACATGGAGCACAATGCTTGAAGAGAGGTGGAATACCGGACTCATACTGAGATGCTGGGTACACCTGAATGGGCCTGTGCTAGCACAAGGTCCGCGACTACCCAGAGGGGGAGTTCGCCTGGGCTGGAGCCTGGAACAATGGCCCAGCCCGCTGCCAAAAAGGGAAAGAACCGAGGACAGGAGAAGCCTGCTTCGGCTTCCACGCCCCATGAGACCGATCGGCCACCTGTGGTGGTGGACCAGGAGTCCGTGGAGGGGGAAGTAGTCTCCTTGGAGGACTTACCTATCCCTGCTGAGTGGCATGTGGAAGGAGGGCCAACCAGGGAGGAGTTGTGTAAGGGCCAGAAGGAGTGCCCTACCCTTGAGGGACTGAGGCGACAGGCCGAAGCCCAGGCAGCAGGGAACGTTGCAGGGAACTACCATATTTACTGGGAGGACGGACTCCTCTACAGTGAACCAAAGGTACCATTGCCCGGTTCATCACGGGCCTTGGTAGTCCCTCAACGGTACCGAGCCTTTCTTTTAGAACTGGCTCATGAAATCCCCTTGGCAGGACACTTAGGACAGGACAAGACCTTTGCCCGGCTTGTCCCCCACTTTTACTGGCCTCAGATGGAAGTGGCATCCGACACATACTGTCGGACGTGTGTATCCTGCCAAGCCAGTGGGAAGACAGGGGTGAAGCTGAAAGCTCCCCTGAACCACTTCCTGTCGTTAGCACCCCCTTTGAAAGGGTGGGCATCGACATTGTGGGGCCATTGAATCCACCAACTACAGCTGGTCACAGGTTTATCCTGGTTCTGGTGGATCACGCCACGCGGTACCCAGAGGCAATTCCTCTGAGGACTGTTACTGCACCTGTAGTGGCTAGGGCCCTGATGGGGATCTTTACCCGAGTGGGTTTCCCCAAGGAGGTTGTGTTCGACAGGGGGACCAACTTCATGTCAGCGTACATGCGGGCTATGTGGAAGGAGTGTGGAGTTACCTACCGGTTTACCACTCCTTATCACCCACAGACCAATGGTCTGGTGGAACGGTTCAACAAGACCTTGAAGGGCATGATAAGAAGTCTGCCTGAGAGCCTGCGGAGGAAATGGGACGTCCTGTTACCCTGTTTGCTATTTTCCTACAGGGAAGTGCCACAGAAGGGAGTGGGCTTCAGCCCCTTCGAGCTTCTGTATGGGCACCCTGTGTGTGGACCTCTCAGCCTGGTGAAGGACGGATGGGAAAAGTCTCCCAAGAAGCTTCCCCAGGATGTGGTGAGCTACATGCTGGCCTTCCAGAGCCAAATGGCAAAGTTGTGGAAGCAAGCTTCTGACAACTTGGAAGCCAGCCAAGCAGTGATGAAAGAGTGGTATGACCACAACGCTCACCCTGTGGAGTTGGAGCCTGGCCAGAAAGTATGGGTGATGGAACCTGGGGAGCTAAGTGCCCTCCAGGATCGCTGGACAGGCCCCTTTGAGGTGATGGAGAAGAAGGGTAAGGCCACCTACCTGGTGGATCTTAAGACCCCTCGACAGCCCCTATGGGTGCTGCATGCCAATTGCCTCAAACCCCACCATGAGAGGCCCGAGGTCATCCTGACGATGGTGACTGATGGAGCAGAGGAAGCGGAAAGCGAGCCTCTCCCTGATCTCTTTTCGTCTCAGGAAAAGGATGGGTCGGTGGAGGGAGTGATTCTCTCCCCATCCCTAACTCCTGAGCAGCGAGAGGACTGCCGCCAGGTCTTGGAGCAGTACTCTTCGCTGTTCTCCCTTGTCCCGGGAAGGACCCAACTGTGTACCCATGATGTGGAAACAGGAGACAGCCCACCAGTGAAGTCTAAGACCTACCGGCTGTCAGACAAGGTGAAGGCCAGCATCCACGGTGAGGTTACCAAGATGCTGGAGCTAGGAGTCATTTAACCTTCTAGCAGCCCCTGGTCCAGTCCGGTGGTTCTGGTACCAAAAGCTGCCCCACCGGGCACCACTCCAGAACTGAGGTTCTGTGTGGATTACCGGGGACTGAACTCAGTGACTAAGACTGATGCACATCCGATCCCTAGGGCGGATAAACTTATTGACCGGCTGGGAGCTGCCCAATACCTGAGTACCTTTGACCTTACTTCAGGGTACTGGCAGATCTCTCTTACAGGTGGAGCAAAGGAAAGGTCAGCCTTCTCCACGCCTGAGGGCCACTACCAATTCTGCGTGATGCCCTTTGGGCTCAAGAACGCCCCTGCCACTTTTCAGCGGCTGGTGAACCAGGTCCTCTCGGGAATGGAGGCTTTCTCCGCTGCTTATCTGGATGACATTGCCGTCTTCAGCAGCAGTTGGGAGGACCATTTGTGTCACTTGCAAGCTGTTCTCCAGGCCCTGAAACAGGCTGGCTTGACAATCAAGGCCAGTAAATGTCAGATCGGGTAGGGGTCGGGTGTGTACCTAGGCCACTTGGTGGGCAGGGGAGCGGTACAGCCCCTCCAGGCAAAGATTGAGGCAATCATGGCCTGGGAGCCCCCCAAGACCCAAACTGAGGTCCGAGTTTTCCTGGGCCTCACAGGTTACTACAGACGCTTTGTGAAGGGGTATGGCACTATTGTTGCGCCCCTCACTGAGCTCACCTCCAAGAAACAACCTCGACGGGTAGTCTGGACAGAGGCTTGTCAGCAAGCCTTTGAGAAGCTGAAACAAGCCATGTGTGTAGCACCGGTCCTGAGGGCCCCAGATTTCTCCAAGGAGTTTATTGTCCAGACAGACGCATCAGAGCATGGCATTGGGGCAGTGTTATCGCAACTCAATGAAGAGGGTCTGGATCAGCCTGTTGTCTTCCTGTCTAGGAGACTGCTTCCCCGGGAACAGAAGTGGAGTGCAATTGAGCGGGAAGCCTTTGCAGTAGTATGGGCTCTGAAGAAGTTGCGGCCATACCTGTTTGGCTCGCACTTCCTGGTTCAGACCGACCACCGACCCCTTCGTTGGCTGATGCAAATGAAGGGAGAGAATCCCAAGCTGTTGAGATGGTCCATCTCCCTACAGGGAATGGACTTCCGGGTTGAACATCGGCCTGGAGTGGACCACGCCAATGCAGACGGTCTCTCTAGGTATTTCCGCCTTAGTGATGAGGACTCCCAAGGGGTTGGGTAGCTCTCCCCACTTTCAGCTGGGGGGGACGCGTGTTAGACCTGTCAGCCCTTTGGGTGGTCCCTCCTTTTTATTTATTTAATTGTGTCCCCTTTTTGCCCCTCAATCTTTTTATTCTTTTTATGTCAACTGGACTTTTCAGGTGTTGACCTAGGGGTTAGGTTCTCCTTGACCCCATAGTTCCTCACAGGCCCAGTATTCCCTCCTTTTCTGAAGGGCCAGCTTAGTTACACAAGATGGTGGATAATAACTGCCATAACTGTTACACCAGACAAGGGGCCCATAGGATAGAATACGGGTGCTCTAGAACCTTCTAGCTCGTTCCAGAAGCCGGAGGCCTGCCTATATAAAGGCCAGTGAGAGGTCAGCCATTTTGTGATGACCAGGGAGTTGAGGAGTGAGGCAGTGGTTTGGGGAGGTGGGCGCGCTAGAAGTGATTAGTTCCTGTTAAAAGTGGACAGTCACTGCTTGAGGACGTTCCTCCCTTAACACCTGCCGTCCGTGACTGGCCCTCCACAATTTCCCCTTACCGGCACTTGGAAACGCAGCTGGAGGTGTCCCTCTTAGCGTTGGGTGAACCTGGAAGAGAGTGAAGGGTTTGAGGAGGTGGCGCGATACGGCGCAGGGTTGCTGTGGTGCTCCTTCAGCCAGACGAAGAGGAGCGGAGTGCCTTTCCCAGCCCTGAAAGACCCTGGCCGGGTGAGAAGTGTCTGCGGAGGTGGCGCGATACTGCGCAGGTCTGCTGTGAGAGATCCGGGTGAGGAGAGAAGCGTCGGAGAAGGTGGCGCAATTCTACGCAGGCCTGTTGTGAAGATCCGCCTACTTGAAAGAAGAGGGGCGGAGCGTCGACGGAGAAGCGTTAGCTGGTGCGCAGGCCCGAAGAGGACTTTCCGACCATCTGAGGGAAGAAGAGGGGCGTTAACAAGCTGAGCCACTGCTCTCTCGCGCCTGTCCAGTGGCGCGGATGTCGGAAGGTCAGAGGAGCCGTCTTGAGGAACCCGCATCGCCGTCAGCTCAGTGACGGCTTGGGTTTCGCAAGGGACTCACGTCTGAGCGTCTGGGTGGCAGGGTGGGCTAAAGAACAGTGATGGAATAAACCCAGAACTGTTGACTGGGTGTGAGTGTTTGATTAGTTCAGATGCTCCGTCCATCACCACCCCCTTTTGTACCGCTTTGTTCGCCATAAGTTGGCAGGGTATGCTCAGACGTGAGTCCCTTGGTCACTTTGCCACTGGATTCAAGCAAGCCTGGCTGAAGACGGCTGCAATGCCAGAAACCGGTCCTAGGAAGCTTGAATCCGGTCCAGGGAAGGCATTGCTAGGCAGTTCAGGCTGGACTGTTCCCATGAGGCACAGGGTCAGACTGATTTGCATATGGCCATGTCAGAACTGGGGTGGCAGAGTTGGCTAAAGAACGGTGATGGATTAAACCCAGATCTGTTGACTGGGTGTGAGTTTTTGATTGGTTCAGATGCTACGTCCATCACCACCCCCTTTTGTACCGCTTTGAGGAGAATTTGACCTACTTCAACTGGTGTTTTAATTAAGACTGGAGAAAGTTGGGCAGCATGGAGCACTTTGCACTGGTACCATAGAGTCTTCAAACATAGAGTTGCCCAGGAGGTTGACGCTGTAGCAGTTGGACTCTTCACCATTTAACCACGTCTGGTCAGCGGGAGCATAGCAGCAAATGAGCTGCTTGGTGAGGCAGACACAAAGCGGTTTTGAATTTTTTATTTGATTTTACTTGGCTATTTAAAAACTCAAAAATTTATTTTTATATTTTGAAGGGAATTTGACCTGCATCAGCTGGTGCTTTTAATTAAGACGTGGGGCAGCACAGAGTACTTTTCATTCATATCATAGAGTCCTCAACCATAGAGTTGCCTAGGAGGTTGATGCTCTTGTGGTTGGAGTCTTCACTATTTAACCACAGCAGGGCAGGGGGAACACAGTGGACAAAGTGGTCTATGCCGGGCAGCATTTTCTTAACCTAAAAAGGGCCTATAATCATAAATGTCTCCAGTCTTTGGACCTAACTAAGGGTTTCAACCAGCAAGTACTTCTCTTACAACATGTTACCCACCCTCCCAGCCAATAACTCCCATCCTCCTATGGCCGGCAGGAAAATGTTTCTCCTAAATAGTTAATCTCTTCGTCGACACATGCTGGAAATCTCCTTGTTGGAGGATATTAAGCCTGAAGATGTCTTTGTAATGGGATCATAGCCCCATAAGGAGTCAGGACCAGTAATTGTTCAGGCTCTCTCCCTCAACTACTGAATAGTTAATAGAGACCATGGGGACAGAAATGGTGGAGAGCTTGCCATCATATTGAAGTCCTCCCTTAATTGCACATTCCATACCCCTTCACTGTCCCATTCTCTATTTCTCTGTCCCATACTTCTACATTCTCAGGAGCCCTAATTTACCCCCCACCCCTCCCTACCCCTGCCCCACAGGCCTCTTCATTCAGACATTACTGGAGGTCCTGCCAGTTTAGAAATAAAGAAGCCCAATGTTATGGTTCTGGGAGATCAAAATATGATTTTGATGAGCACACCGACACTTCAGCAACCAACTTTCTGACAGAATAAGTTGCCAACCAACTGGGTCAAAAAGTACAGGGTTCCATCCACATAATGAGGCATTTGCTAGGCACCATTTTCACTAACTATCCTTGGTTACAGGTCCTTGATCAAATACCCATCCCATGGACTGACCATCTTTTGATCCCTATGATTTGAACAATCACTGGCCCTATTTCACCTCAATTGTGACAAACTGACAGTTTTTTTTAGTAAGACCAGGCTGGTTCTGAGCTCTGATCCTCGGGCAGCCAATACTATGATTACAGAATGGTTAAATCACTTTCTTGACTAAACTATCCCCAGTTAGAAATGTATTATATTTATCTCTCCATTCAAAGGCAGAAGGGACATCCTAAATCCACTTCCCCATGTGCCATAAAGGAGTTCAACCTATCCTACCTGTCGGAATTCCCCTATTTCTCCCAGGATATATTTGCTGCACTCCTTAGCAAAATTAGATCTGGGTCCACTCTGGACCCCGCACCTCCGAGAATTTTTACTCTTGGAGCAGAGATTATTTTGCCCACCCTGCTTGAAATGGTCAACCTTTCCCTGGAAAAGATTCTGGCAGCTCAGCCATGGAAACATTCCATGGTGAAAGCCATTATGAAAGAACCTAACCTTGACCCAACATGTCCAGGGAATTTTGGTCCTATCTCTTTGATCCCAGGCATAATTATGTTGATGAAAAAATAGGTTAGTGGTCATCTTTCGGGTTTACTCGAGGCAAAGGAACTTTTACACCACACACAAACCATTTATTAGCCTAAGCACAGTTCGAAAACCGCTCTTCTTGTGGTGGTGGAGGACAACAAAAAGAGATTGATCAAGGGGCCGCAGATGCTGTATTACTCCTTCATCTTAGCACAGCCTTTGACACCATTGATCATTGTACACTCCTAGACAGGATTCGTAAGCCGGGTGTCACAGGGAAACCCCTGACCTGGATTGCCTCCTTCCTGATGGATAGAACCTTTCAGGTTTCCGATAAGTCTTGCTTTTCTAGTATTCTTCTAGTAACTTGTGGAGTTCCACAAGGGTCTTCTATTATTCCTACATTGTTTAAAATGTACATGCAACCCTTGGCTGACATCATAACTCCCTTCGGGATTTCCATCGACTCTTACATGGATGATACCCATATGTTTTTAATTTATTTGCCCCAGACATAGATCCCTCAGTGTCCACCTTTGGACCCTGTCTGGAGCAGATAGCTGGATGAACAAATCCTGCCTTAAGCTGAATGGAGCAAAGACAAAACTCATGATCCTCAAAAGCGATTCCCATCCCGAAAGGGCCCTTGACTGGTCGGTTGTCTCAGCCCTCCTTCGGCTCCTAAACCAGAAATAAAAAGTCTGGGGGTGTAGCTGGAAAAAATGTTGACCATAGACAACCCAGGCTACCAAATTATCCACCACATGTTGTGGAATAATGGGTAAACTATGGAACACACTGCCCCTGGCCATCCAATCTATGAATAATGAGTTGAGTTTTCGATAATCCTTTGACTTGGCTTTTTAAGAACTGGTCTTTATGGACGCCTTGTGCCGCAGTGCATTGATTCTCATTTTCTGTCAGGGCTGGGATGCCTTCGGGTTGGCACGCACTCTATAAATCCCTTAGCATTTCATACATATCATAGCATAGCAGAGGTAGGGGAATACATTGTTACCATCACGTTGTAACTCTAAGACATACAAATATTTGTACAGTTTCCAATCGTTTATAATCACATTTAGTTTAAAATATGGAATAAAATCATCAATGAAAAACAACATATCATGTTGTATACTGCAAAATCAATCTATTCAAATGTCATGACGTTAATGTAAGCCTCATCATGCCACATTATGGCTTTATAGAAAAAAAGCACAGATTCGGGTAAATAACTACTTGTACATGTATAATATATGGAAACAAATTATGTGGCTTTACCATCCAAAGCAGAAGGGATGGAACCAATACGGCATATTCTACAACACAAAGAAGTAATAGATGGTCTATATTTTTATGTTTGGGTTCTTGTCCTTCAATATAGTATCACAGTATGCACCTTTTTGCACAGTTACGCTTGTGTAAGTAGGGGTGCTATGCATAATTAAGGAAATGTGTCAAAACTCTCTTTGGACATCTTTTTATGCCATGGATCATGGAACTTGATATCTCAGCAAAACCCTAATGTGATTGCTTAAATATATTTTGTAATTACATTTAATACTAGCATTTCTGATTTTAAAAATGTATCCATGCAACAGAAAGAGACTTAATATTGCTCATTCATTAACTAGATAAAAATATCATAGTACATAAAGATGAATACATTATTCATAGCAGAACAGTCAACAAGGATATACTTTCTACACTGATGGCTTAAAGAATTCCCTATCCCGGCAATCCATAAATTTAGTGACCACGTTCACAAAGACGCGTGCAATTCTGCTTCTCTATAAGGCCATAGGGAAATTTGTTGCATACATATAAAATAATCCAACTTTCCATTCTCTTATGACGAAACTCCCATTTACCTCAGTAAGAAAAAATAATATCTAGATAGCCCAATCACTTTTCCAAGAGAAGTGTAATGCGAATTAATTCCGGAAAATTGTAATGCCACAGGATAATCTGCATCCAGATTTTTAATGGCTCAAAATTACTCCAAGATTTAGATTTTCATAATCTGGATGTTGCTACATCTATAGATCAAATTAATTGGCAAACAAATGCACAGACTACATAATTGTATTGACAATTGATTAAGGTTCCAAATTCAAATTGAGCATTTGAAAACTCGTTCAAAATCCAGTTACCTTAGATTTGAGCTAACTACTCGGTTTTATAAGCAGCTGTGTGTGAACATTCGTCAACAGATCTTATCTTGTAACATTATTCTGCCGTTTTTTAGTCAAATGCTCTTGTAAATCAGGCTATGTAGCAATACTATTCCAATGTGAACTAAAAGTATTTCTGAAAAGCTTTCTCTCTCTAACATGCTTGTTCATGACTCTTAACTGCCCCTTCTTCTCTAAACAGTTGGCTTCAGTGCAAAAAATGTATTTCTCTTTTGTGATAGGAAATGGGATTAGCTAGTCTGGTGATGGGAGAATCAGAACCTCTTACTATAAAACTGTGTTCCATCTTCTCAGTTTTTACATGAAAATTAGAAGCTTTTGCCATAGGGTATGCTTGCCATCAATTTAGGAGAATGGCAAATCTGAGCATGTAACACTGTATAAATAGCTGTCTTTTATGAACTAATTGACTGTGTAAATATCCTTCTTCAATAAATAGTAGTAAATCAAGATACTCAGGGGCATATTTACAAGAACTTAATTCTGCCTTAGTGTACATTTTTGGACATTACAGCATCTTTTTTTTAGCGCCGTATTTACAAGTTGCTGCTAACTGCAGTTAGCTGTACTTTTCCAGCATAAACGTTAATTTTGAAGAGCTCCACTTCTGTTAGCGGGATGTAATGAAAACGAGATGCAAGATGGGCTTTCCCATGAAAAACCAGCTGCTAGCCCCACTTCGCGATATTTACAAGGAAATTACCGTCCGCCGAAAAGCCCCCCAAACTGCTGGTAAGTCTAGTTAGCGGCAGAAAGTAGCTGTTCTAAGAAATGGTGCAAAAATACCTGCACATAAGGAAGACGTAAGAAAACTTTATGTGACGTTGACTAATGTGAAATTTCTGGCCGCTTACTGGTCGGACGCCACTTTTTTTACGTTATTGCCATCACCTTGATGTTAGTATTTACGTGAACATTTGCGGGCGCGAGTACATCCTATCTCTATGTAGCGACGTATTGTAAATACAAAGGTACCATGGCGATAGTTTACGGTGTTACGTGGTGGTGAGAAAATTGCTGCTAACGATAGCATTAGTTAACGGTAATTCTTGTAAATATACCCCTCAATTCACTCAAAATTGTAACTATAAGTGAAGTGTAACCTGTACTTATTATTGTTGAAAAATCTGTATTTACCGATTCGGTAAATACCGACCGGTAATGCCCCATTCATTCCTATGGGCTTCAAAGCCCATAGGAATGAATGGGGCATTACCGGTCGGTATTTACCGAATCGGTAAATACAGATATTTACCGATTCGGTAAAAGGAACATCTGGATGTTCCTACATCTCCACCAGTTAGATTTACCGATTTTTAATTACCGAATCGGTATGATTCGGTAATTAAAAATCGGTAAATCTATTTTACCTACATCGGGCCCTAGATCTTTCTTTAAAAAAAAACATTTGCACTTAAGCCATGCGTATGTACAATAACAGTATAAAGTGAAACCGCAGCAATGGTCAAACAAAAAAATTCCTCCTAAAATAGATCACATAGTCAGCCATATTACCAGTCAAACACCCATTGCTCCCCACATTTGGTCTTCTTGCAGGCGTGTTTAATGACTTAAGAACCTTGGGAATGAAGGTCGAAAATGGTAGTACTAGCATGTTGCACACTCAAGTAATCCATATCTTCTAATCTCAAAATTATTACATCAAATCATCTCATCAACAACTTTTCTAATTTCATCATACCTAGATCTTGCCCCTTTGCCTGACGCTTTGATCACGTCATTTTTAGTTAGTTCATAGCTGACCATTGTTTCTTAGTTAGCCATGTTGCAAACTATCTGAAACAATAATAGGTTTGTATGTATTTACACGTGTCCCTGCAACTTGAAAACTTTGGTAAATTGTATTAAATTATTTCAGGCCCGTGATCTCAAACGTGTTGACATCGTTATATTGCACGGAATGCAATAAACCCCAAGGGCATTTTTTTTATTGTGAGTGATGTCCTGATGTTTGAATGTATTACTTGTTTAATCTTGTTTTTAATTATGATAATCAATAAATGCGTTGCTATTTGTCCGTATCTTATTTTAGAGCCAACCAGGTATGATCTAATTCCCTTGAGAATCATGCAGGTGTAATATCTCGGCAAAAATAATATAAATTGGAAAATATGCTTTTGTATCATGTTCTTTTCACCATACTAATCGTTTCATTACATTTTCATGTAAGAATGCAGTGACTGTGATTAATATAATTCATTGCAAATCTTGAAAAAGTATAGAGGTTGTTATTGAGAAATAGGGCCATAAAACCAGCATTTTTAAGCTGCACGCAGACCGCTAGTTTCAAAAGGAGCATATTAAGAGCCTGCTTCTTTTGTTAAGGCATGGCACACTTTAGCTAGAGGCTCCCTTCAGGAGCGCCTGCAGCTATGTGAATCAGACTGTCGCCTGACATTCTGATGAACTCTGAAGCTATACATACTTACATTTAAACTTTTAGCAAATGAAAACCGAGTCTTTTCATTGATATCTAACTCGTCGCAAATCAGCTTTGGTAAGAATGTAACGCTGTCATGAAAACTCTCTTCTTTACTCTGGGTAGAAGTTAAATGCCCTACATTTAAGGACAAATTACAGAAATGGAGCTTTTAAAAAAAGTGTAGACATTATTTGCTAAATGGAACATAACATCGGATTAATAAATACAGTACATGTACACATTCAAATCAGACAAAATATGGACTATATTCAGCTCATTAGCGAACCCGAAATTGAACAGTATATCATATTTTGCTTTTGCTCAGTCCATTTGTCTTGACAATGTACTAAACAGTCCTCCTTCCTACCTCTAAATACAAAAATATTAGCAGCCTTGATGTAAGAATGTGCAGTGTTTAGATGGTGCAAAACTGTGATAATCAGGTTGCTTTCTTTGCAACAATCTAAGAGCCGGATTCACATCTGAAGAAGAGTTTGGTAGAAAAGGAAATTCCTCTGGTACTGGAGGATGTTCTAAATCCATTGGAGACAAGATAGGCAGCAATTCCACCACAATTACATAGCTAGGGTCATCTATACTATTTATAGGGTGGATGTATATCGATTGCTGGATTCACATCCAAATTTAGTGCTTCCTCTAGGATTTGACAATATCACTGAATTCCAGAACAAGTCCTTAGTGTTAGGTATAATGAACATATTTCAACAAAATCAGGAAGTGATATCCCTGAAGGAGAAGAAATAGCTGCATTCCCTCCACCATAATAGCCCAATAAAAGAGAGAATTTCATCCAGCAAATCATCCATCAGATTTACCTCTGTCTCTAAAACCAGGTTAAAATTAAATCTTCCCAGGTCACTTTGCTGTAAATCTGTAATGCCAAAGACTCCAAACAGCAACAACACTTTGGGAGTATGTAGGTTTTACATTCTGTGTGACCAAAATGCTGGGTGACTTAAGTGTGCCTCCTACCTACAAAGATGATCTCCCAGGATGTAAATTGTTGATGTTGATGTCAGGCCAGGGTGGACTGGGTATAAGCTTTGGCTGTCACTAATGTCACATCTTAAAAAGTAGGAAGATGAGTAGTTTCTTGTAAAGCAGACTGGCTGTGTGGTCCACTGAATGTTCGGCATTTAGGCAATGTTGTTTATTATGAAAAGTCTGCTCTGATGACTAGGAACATACAAAGTGTACCCCCATTCTGATTGAGAAGGGTTGTTATACCCGAAATATAGGCTATGTAGCGACGAAGGGTTCTGGTACAACATATTTCCCTAGGTTAAACTTCTGACCAGTCTCCATAACAGGGAGTTTTTAATTTCATCTTAAATGGAACATATGTGGGGCCTGTGCCTTTGTCTGGGGTGTGTGTTTCATATGCATAGAATGATTGATCGGGTCAATTTGGACCCTATGTGCATAATGTACAGGAGTATGGCTCCTTCAGGCACGCTGCCCTTGTCTAGGGTGGACGTGCTATGTTATGTAATAGAAACGTATGTACCACGTGTATATCTGTGGGTGTCTTGGTGCTTTCAGGAACATTAGACTACTGTACTGAGGTACAGCTAATTTCTAAACAGACACGTCTTAAGTTCCATTGTAAAGGCAAGAAGGGTAGGTATAGTCCTGAGATGTAATGGAAGGGAAGTCCACAGCCTGGCTGTGCTGCTAATGAAACTCCTTCCTCCCTGTCTCGCATTTCTGACTCTTATGGTGGTAATCAATCTAGCCTTAGCAGATCAAAGACTTCTACTTGGAGTGTACCAGCTAAAAACCTTCCATGGAAATTTTGGTCTTTCTCTGTGCAAGGCCTTATGACTCACACAGAGCACCTTAAATTTAATTCAGTGTCGAACCTGTTGCCAATGAAGATCCTGAATGCCAGGATGAATCTGGCGGCTGCATTTTGCACCGCTTGGAGCTTCCCAAGTAATTTAACATGGAGATTCATATATAAGCCGCACAATAGTCCAGCTTTGACATGATTAGCGAGGAGACAACACTCTTACTGGTATTTCTGTTTATAAAAGGGAGGATTTTCCTCAAGGTTCTAATGGAATACAAAGAGGAGGACACTACCTTAGACACCTGGGGCTCATATCTAAGATGGAGTGGGAGGTGGGCCCAGGCAGTCCGGCCACCAGGCAGGAGACCATGTTGGAGAGAGATTACCAAATTATTGAACCTCTGTTTTACTTGAATTCTGTTTTAGGCAGTGTTTGCTCATCCAGCTGCTCAAAGCAATCATACAATCGCGTAATCTTAAAGAATAGTTGACATCATTATCCACAGCTAAATCAACCAGTTGGGTGTCGTCAGCATAGGATGTTGGATTTAGGTTGAAACTTTAAATTAAAGGGGCAAGTTCTGAAGCATAAATATTAAAAAGCATTGGGCTCAATGAAGAGCCCTGAGGAACCCCACATGGCAGAGTGAAGTGTGCGGATTTACACTGACAGAGATTCAAAGTTTGAGATCTCTCAGGTAGAAAGGATGTTAAAAAAGTAAGAGCTTTACCTTTAACTCCTATAGTGTTCAGACGGTGGATTAATGAACCATGGTCCACCGTATCAAACTCCGCGGAAGGGTCCACTAAAACAAGAGCTGCTGACCCTCCAGCATCCAATGCTATTCTTATTTCTTCAGTGGTTTTTATCAGGGCAGTCACTGTGCTGTGATTTGCTCTAAACTCAAACTAACTGTGGTCTAAAAGCTGATTCTGAAAAATAAAATTGGTTCGGTACTGATTATTTTATCAACAATGTTTGCTGGCAGAGGACGTCTTGAGATGGGATGATAATTAGTAGGATCGCTAATAAGAAGGCTTGGTTTCTAAATAAGAGGAAGGATACAGGCTTGTTCCCAGATAATAGGAAATGATCCTTGTAAAACATTTGATTAAACATTGATGATAGATAGGAGGTGATGTGCTGATTCGCAAGCTGTAAAATCTTAGGGGGCCAAGGGTCTTCAGGGGAGCCAGATTTGGCAGCTAAAAGAAGAGTGGCTACTTGATTTGGAGGTGTTAAAGTGAATTTAGTGAGTAGCAAGTCATTAGTCATGTCCTGGTCACTTAAATCTGTATTAATTAAGATTTGTTAAATAGGTCAAAGATTTGATCAACCTTATTTCTAAACGTCCAAGCGAGTGTATCACAAATTTCTTGATTGTACATGGAAGAGTTACTTTTTGTAACTGAAGTAAGTTTTACTATGGCCCTAACCAGCTCTTTATTAGAGTTGCCAGCTCTTTCAATTTGTTGAGTACAATAATGGCTTTTTTCATTGATGACCATCTTTTTATAATTTTCAAGAATAGCTTTATATTGTTGCTTTTTGGATTTGTCATATTGTTTACGCCAGTTCCTTTCTTGCCTCCTGCACGCTTATTTTTCCCTCCTTAAAGCCTAAGAAAATCAAGGAGCTGAAGGTACTCCTCTATGCTTATTTGCAGAAATAGTGGGAGCTAATTTTGCACAAATTGATTCAAGCCATGAGGTATAGCTCATGGCTGTTGAATTAGCTTCCATACCTAAGTCAGGTTGACTCTGTGCCAGCTGATGTGTTAATACTGCAGGATCTATTTTATGCCAAGGTTTACTAGAGACAGTCTATATATTTTTTTCCACATGACCCATTCATCAAAGCCACTACTATTTGGTGAAATAGGGTAGAAGAAGTTCAGGTTATGTTTTTTGTATGAGAAAAGTTAACCCTGCACGAGTGCAAAACTCTCAACACCTTTAGAATGTGTGGCAGTTTGTCAAAGGGTCAAAGTATGTCTGAGCAGAGTTCTGTGTCACTTGGATTTCACAAATTCATATTTTACAAGTTGAAACTGATCTGACCAGTCCCACACTGCTCAGAAACCTGGGACATTTGGACAGCAAAGCAAAGAAAATACTCCGTAGTGTTATAGGAAGGCTTTAGATTTTGAGAAAGCATCACTTTAGTTAGCTCTGACTGCTTTGGCAGTGAAAGTGAAATAAATACTATCCCCATTCCGGATTCTGCTCAATCTTTTACATCCACCTGGACTATAAAACCTTTAATTAATTTTTTAATTAATATTATTTTAGCATGTTGAAAACAAGTCAATCCATCATATAAGTCTATACCAAATACAAATGTGAATTAATAGGTATATATGCAGTGAATTGTTGTAAGATATTTAGTAAGGCCATGAAGATAGGAAGCAAATGAGAATGCAAATGAATAATGTATGGGGACATTAAGTAGGGAAACAAACACTTTCTATAGTTAAAAGCAAAGAAACAGTATGCCACAGACTGTCTCTTAGTCTGTAATATTGAATTAAACTTTGCAATTGAGTATTGAGGGAAGCCAGAGAGCTTACCCGCTTGCCTGAGATGCTGCACTTTACCTATCTGGAGGGGTTAACCTGATCCCTGCACAATCCATGTAGGCCT
This sequence comes from Lissotriton helveticus, assembly GCF_964261635.1. Classification (NCBI taxonomy): domain Eukaryota; kingdom Metazoa; phylum Chordata; class Amphibia; order Caudata; family Salamandridae; genus Lissotriton; species Lissotriton helveticus. The sequence continues at coordinate 1,372,644,279 of NC_136069.1, read as the reverse complement.
CTGATGAGTGGAGAATCTGTGTGGAGGACATCACAAAGAACAGAGGTCACTCAAGAGTCACAAGATCCCTGGTGGGTAGCCAGTCAGGAAAAACCAAGCTCTTGACAACTGGAATAGAGCAGATGCAATGTTACATGCCTTTTGGAGCTGACGAGCCTGCATTGAGATAGACGTATCACCAACTATGCTAGTACCAGCAGGATGATGATGGTTTCTGCCTTCATGCACCCATCAAGAGGTTATTTTAGTTGTGGAAGGCATTCAGTTTCTGGTTAAACTACTATTCTAACCCATGTGATTCAATATATAATAACATGTAAATGTGCATTCTAATCTGAACCGTAAAGTTAAGCTAATACTTGGAAATTGTGAATCCATTGGGATCCATGGGTGCACCTTCTACTTGAAATTTACCCATGACTTGTACATTTTGAGACATTAATAAATCACAAATATGTAGGCTTAGAAACTCATAGGACAGGGTGCATGGTGTTCAAAAGAAGGGCATCGAAAAGTTAAAGTTAACATGTACTTACAATGACTAGCACCCAAAAGTTATTTTCACTGTAGCAAGGCTGGCTGGGCCATAGAGAAATACTGGGCAACAAAATTAAATATTAATTTGCTATCTCCAGACTGGAACCTGCCAGAAATTTGATTAGACAACTGTTTTTATTATTTATTAAATGTCCAACTCAATCGTTTTGTCACATTTTTTATACATATTAATGAAACATAGCTTTCAGAATGTTACCTTTTCCTTGCCTAAAGGTCCTGGAGACTAATTTGTATTGTATTTCCACCATTAAGTGTATAATCCTGATGAGGTGTGGAAACTCCTGATAGAGCAGCGACAAAGGCTTGGCTGTGGAGAAGTTTTTGATCCCTGGACAAGAAAAGTAGTTGGGGTGGGCCCAGGAACTTAATCTTCTTCAAAAGAGCTTTCTCTCTGCAAACAACTGTTTGGTGACACCTGGAAAGGCCCCCACGTTTGTTCTCTTAATCAGTCAGGCAACAAAGCCCAGTGGTGGGAAAGCTGCCCACAGAACTGGTTTGAAGTGGCCAAGGTGATAGTCACTATTTAAAAGCAGATTAGGACGGTTTGTGCTCCATCCGAGGCAGCAGTTGTGCGGCGGAAGCTTGCAAATACTTCAAAATCTCGTCTAATCAGTCATGTTTGCGGCAGGCTTTCTGCGAGGTAAAATCAATAGCAGTGTAGCCATACTGATTTGCACATGAGCGTATCTTGCCTGAACCTCTCGCTGATGGATCCAATGTCACTAAAGTGAGTGCTAATCAGTTGTCTGGCAAGCAACAAGCTATAACTGTGGTGGGTGGAGCAGAGAGATAGGTGCACAGTGCCTAGAGCTTGAAGCTCAAACCAGAGGGACAACAGCAGGAATCTCTATGCCACATTATGCTGCATTGATTGTGGCTGGTTTTCCCCAACACAGGAACTCCCGCCAGGAGACACATGCGAGCTGTCCCAGCATTGTCCTTGTATCCCTCATCCCCTCCTATATTTGGAGACCTTCAGGAGGGCTGTGGTGTGGTGAAATGTGTGACACAGGAGAAACGGGACAAGAGTTTTTAAAGCATGGCCCAGCACCGGCTGTTGGATTAGCAGGCCAGTCTAGTGGATCTCACTACAATGCATTTTTCCCAGATCATTGCCACTCTAGGACATGGAGCATATGGACCACGCAGTGCGTGCCATGCTTTGTAAGGACTGCAGCTACTTCAACTGAATTTTAATTAGCAGAATGAGACCTTTTAGTGTGACTTCAAAGTCCACAAGTGGCTTAAGAGGAGTAAGAGGTATTAGAGCAGCCTACCTAGTAATATTCAAAAGACTGCCAATTGTTAACTTGCCTGAACCCTAACTTGTCCTGCCTTGCACTGCCCTGCCAACCACCAACCGTGAGAAGAATGTGAGATGCTCAAGCGGCTTGTCTGCAGTTTTTAGGCACTGCTACCAGAGGGTTGAGCGAGGATGAAGCAGAGATATTCAGGCTAGGGCCAAGTGTGGTCTTTAAAACCCTGAGAGCTCCCCCCTGCTTGGTCCAATTCATCAGAAGTTGTTGGAAACATCAGCTGGGGAGACAAGGAGGCAAAAAGCTAAAGGGATTTTTCATATACGCACATCAGCCCAAGCAGCACAACAGCAGTTTTTTAAGGGATGCTACTGGAGGGTTGAGCTGAGGGTAAGTGGAAGTGGGGACAGCCTGACTAGATTCAGGTGTGGTCTGATAGCCACTTGAGAGCTCCCCACACTTGTTAATACCAACTATTATAGTTTTAACATTGAACTCAACTATTTTACCATCTCTCAACTATTGTTCTTGCAAGCCTTATAGTCTCGGTATAATCTCAGTTAATACATCAAGGTAAAATAAAAATTTACAACACAACTCTTGTCATAATTAGACAACCAGGCTAACCAGGCAGCTGATAACAGGTGTGGCCAGTCCTAGGGGCCCCACATCCATCGGAAAGGCAGAAGAGTTGAAAGATTGAGTTATCAGTCTATATTCAGCTCACAAGTAAGCCCATTGTTTTCACCTCTGGAGGCAGTGTATATGGCAGCTATTCCTGAATGCACACACACCCAATGCTCTATTGTGGATTATTTTAAATACTCAGGATAAACATTACAAAGGTATATGAACCATTTGAGAACTTCAGCTTTGAGTCATTATCCAGTCAAATGTACAGATTTTAGACATCTCTGCAAAATTAAGTAATGACTTATGTAGTTCTAAAGTTGTTGTTAAGACACAAGATCAATGTTATGATTCGGAGAAAGGTGTATCAATATTTCTTTAAAGAACTCTTTATTTGTGATTGAACAGAGTCATCAACCCTTTTCCACTATAGCTTTGCCAATATTATAATCTCCGGCAAAAGATATGATCACACCCAATATAATTTTGTCACAGGGCTTATCCAGCCTCAACAAAAGCAGTGAAAAGACAGACATAGGCTCTTTTAGCCCATATTAATCTATAACACCTAGAATCACTGATCCAAAACTCTCTTTAACTCCATTGATATTTAATTTTGAAAACATCACTTATAAAAATACAAGTAACGCCAATGAGTAACACTCACTAAAGACTAGCCCATTAATGGTACACCAAAAGGGATTCATGATCAACTCAATTAAATCTTCAGATCTTGCTTAATGGAAACTATGATAGGATTGCTTCTGATCCCATTAGGTCTCCAAACTGTCTGTGTCCTGACACTAGGAGTCCTTGAATCAATTTGCTTGACACCCTGGATGCAATACCAGCTGCCTTAAAATTCCACTCAGACAAAATGAATATGCATGTGAATTTGCTGAATATTCTACCACTTTTTGTTTTGGAAATAGATTCCAAATGACAAAACCTGGCCAAATTAACAGCAAAAGTACAATCTGACAACAGTAGTCTACTAGTTACATCCCCTTGTGTTCATATATTGGATAATAAATAAAATTGCCCAAAGATAGTTGGCTCTCTAGTGGATGAAGTTAAAAATATAGCCACCTTGTTAACGGTCACAAACTGCAGAAAATCCATCTCCTGTTTCCAACACAAAGTTGCAATGTCAAATCAATTGTTGAACTCAGGATTTGTCAACTATATTACTAGAACAACCTCAGATGACTGCTGACATTTTGGTGAATGGTGATCAATGTACAACGGCTAAATAAAACCAAAAATGTATTGATATCAACCTTGAATTACAAGTTCATGGAGAGATCAAAATTCAAGTGGCACCATTTATGAGGTTTTTGCACATGTCAGCGCCACAAGGAATCTTGCCGCACTGCCATGCATCATAGAAAAACGACATGAATTAACCGTATCTATGAGATACAGTGCATTTCTGTGCTTTTCACCTGCGTTGACGCACAATGCGTCAACGCAGGCACCCTTGTGCCATGGTGCAAGCGTGCCTGCATTGCAGGGCTGACTGATGTTATCAATCAATTGAGACAATTCCCTTGTTTTATGTGCGATTCGGAATAGAGCACACATAGCAAGAGGAAAAAACAGGGAGAAATGAAAGCATGTCTCCTGCTTGCGCCTCCCGAAAGAAACACCTGGGGTGACGTTAGAATCTGATGCATTCCCAGGGGTACAATTCTTCATAAATCTGGAAATGCTTCAGATTTCATGGGTGTTGTGTGGAAACACTGATAGCAACACTCATGGAGCGCCCCTTTCATGCAGTGTTCTGCGTAAAAGGGGCATATATTTACAAGGCCATGAAAAGCCAGGGAAAGTGGATTTGCAGGGCCTTGTAAATATGCTACAGTCAATTGCGCAACCAGAGAGTCAAAAAAGTGATGTTCCGGTGGCACAAAAGTGTTGCTAGGGGCCTCGTAAATGAGTCCCAGTACTCACAGATCACAATCATACAGTATCTCAACAGCACTCAATGTTATGTGAAGTAATGCAAGAGAAAAAAACACTTAATTGCTGCAATTTTCAAAAAGGGCTAACAAGTTAGGATTTTGTCTTAAATTAGGATTTTGTCCTAAATTAGGATTTTGTCTTAAATTAGGATTGTGTTTTATATTAGGATTTTGTCTTAAATTAAATTTAAGTTTAACTTACGTTTGTCTTAAGTTTAACTTAAGACAAAATTCTAATTTAAGACAAAATCCTAATTTAAGATAAACTCCTAACTTAGGACAATATCCTAACTTACGACAAAATCCTAATTTAAGACAAAATCCAAATTTAACACAAAATCCTAATTTATGACAAAATCCTAATTCAAGACAAAATCCTAACTTAAGACTGAATCCTAATTTAAGACTACTAAATGCCTTCTGTGAATACCAAAAGTAGTACGTTTAGGATTTTGTCATAAATTAGTTCTGTGAATCGGCCCCACAGCATTTAATTGTGGAGTGCAGTTTGCAGAATGCATTATTGAATTTAGGAAGGATGTTTCACCAAATTTTCCAACAATATTACGTTTTTTTACTGCCCTTAGGGTGTTCAGGGCAGACATTGCTTCGCTCTTCAAACTGACTAAAATGCCATGTTTTAAAATCACAAACTTGTTACTATGTTAGATTTCTGTGAACAAAGCACCAAGAGGAATATCCAAACGGAGGACTGGACTTTGCTTCTGTCCCTTCTATCTGGTTCAATTACTGCTAGCAAAAATTGATGTGCAGAAATGTGTGACCATTATGAATAAGCACTGAGATTTTGTTCTTAGAATGTGTATGGTCTCACAAGGCTTCTGGAGGATCCAAAGGCAATTTTAGTCCTGCAAGGTTTTGGTATTTTGTTATTTCAAAACACATGAAAAGAACAGCGCACTCTGATTATTGGCCATCAAGACATTACTGTTAACAGCAGATATTCGTCATCCAAAGGCCGAGCTAAAGAAGGGTTCACAATATGTTCATCAATATAAATTGAAGCTGAATTTCAAGTACTTGCCTTTGACTTGACATGGCTACAATGTACACATTTCAATTTCCTTTTCTAGTACTCTTTTTAAACATGTATTTGAACACATGACCGGATAATAAGATAACCCAATTAACCTTCATGTGGGAAATAGTTAAATCCCTTTTCTTCTTATATCCCAATACTAATCTTATTATTTTTGGAGATTTCAATATACAACTTAATATTGCAAGCATACTAACAACTAAAGTGACTGGCAAGCCCAATAATAGTATTGCACAAACCTGTCATGAACAACTCCAGCGTTTTGGACTATAGTTGCTTAACAAATGTGTTTCAAAGATTACAACAATGATTCCGACATTCAGGTCTGCTCGACACTACTCCACAATTGACAACACTATAATCTCAAAGGGGTTACTAACTCATGTTCTTGGATATGCTATAACACGAAGAATGGAAAGTGACAATAATCCACAATAATTACTTCTGGATTAGTCAGTGTGTCTGTGTCATGTGCAGGAATCCAATGTCCTTTACCAAGTTGCTTCTTCATATAACCTAAAAGATTTGGTTTGGTGGTCTAATAAACAGAAAGAGATTCTACTATATACTGAAATATTAATAAGAATTGGATGCTCTCCGGTTGCTGAAAGAACAACTATGGTGGCTAAGTAGAATACTATCAGTCATTGCTAAATTTCAAAGTTCACATCCAAAATTCTAAGACAGGTTAACCCTCTTGTTAAATCCAACAATAAGTGGTTTATGACCAACTTGTATCAACAAATGGAAACTCTGAATAGAAAGACAAGTGCCATTTTCCATCAGAAGATTGTATCCTCCGAAACAACACCTAAACAACAGCTAATTATCCTAAGAAAGTTCTATTAGCAAGCATTATTTAACACAAAGAATAAATATTATCAGGAGTTGTAGATTAAGTTGTTGTTTTATTATTATTATTAATTGAATTTATAATGCGCTCAGCTACCCTCGACAGATTTCCCGGCGCAAGCATGTCTACTACTGCAGACTGAGTGAACGGCAGGCTGATCACTGATTGAAAAGCCAGGTCTTAAGATCACGCCTAAAGTTAAGGTAAAGAGATTCATGTTTCATAAAACTAGAGAGGGAATTCCAGAGTGTAGGGCCGAGAAATGAAAAGGAGCGACCTCCCATTCTGGTAAGTCTACAGCTGGGTGTGACGAGATTACCTTGGGTGGCTGAGCGTAGAGACCGGGAAGGGATATATGGATGTATTAGCTCCCGAAGATAAACTGGAGCAGTCCCTTGCTTGATTTTGAAAACCAAACACAGGGCCTTGAATTTAATGCGACTGTCAATGCGGAGCCAATATAGGTCCCGAAGGAAGGAAGAGATGGATAGTTTCCTTGGGATATGACATAGGAGACGAGCTGCGGTCTTCTGGACCACCTGGAGATTTCTCAGCACCTCCTGACTTCCACCTAAATACAGAACGTTACCGTAGTCCAGGCGAGAAGTGACCAGTGCCTGGACTACTGTTCTTTTGGTGTAGTCTGGAAGCATCCAAATGATCTTCCGCAGCCATCTTAGGATAGTAAAACAAGTGGCGGCGACACTAACCGCCTGTTGCCGCATTGTGAGTTTGTTGTCGATAATAAACCCCAGAATACGAACTTGGGAAACAGGTTGGGGACAAATGCCCATTTCCAGTGGCCAATGTTGAGGACCCCAAAGATGTTTATGTTTACCCAGAATAACAACCTCGGTCTTGTCACCATTTAGTTTCAATAGGTGGGCACCCAGCCATTCAGACACCCACCGTAACACTAGCTGAAGGGAGGAAAAGGAATCTTCCTTCGTAGAGGACAGGGAAAAGATAATTTTGCGTGTCATCGGCGTACGAGTAAAGGGTTAAACCCACCTCCTCCTCTATGGACGCCAGGGGTCTGAATTTGCCGGACCGGAGGTATTTAATATCGTCTCGACCTTAGAAATACAATAGTTTGCAATGTTGTTGCATTGAGTCTCGTCCAGGACAGGTGGCATCGGAGCAGTATTTGCTCCAGCCAGCTTTTTAACCATAGTGAATAAAGCCTGTGGACGGTTTGATGAATTAGCGATGGTATTCGAAACAAAGGATATTTTTGCTGCTTTACAGGCTCGATGGTAAGCATCCCAGATAAGGTAGTTTGAGGGGAAACAGCCAGTTTAAACAACGCGGCTTCACAGTCTGGAAAAGATAGGGGCTCGAATTTACAGGAATATGTATCTTTAAAAATTACAGCAATCCCACCTCCTTATTTAATTCCTCTGACCTTTCTAGCAAAAAAAGTAGCCAGGGGGGAGGGCGCTAACAACATCTGGACCAGAACAGGCACGACGCCAGGTTTCGGTAAGGAACAAAGCATCTGGAGTCTCTGAGGTCAGAAAATCAAATATGTGTGCTTTGTTCTTAGGAAGGGAGCGACAGTTGATGCTTCAAAAATGTAGGTGTTTACCTGCCTTTGGAAAAGGAATTTTATAAGTGGTAGTGTCCGTGCCGTTTGGTGCGATGATACCCGAATTAATAAACTTCAGGCCCAGCGTAAAGCCGCAGTTAGCACATCTAAAACTGCCAAGTGATAGATTACACGTAGTACAGAATGAGGACACAGTACCTCTAAGTAGTAGGAGCTCTTCCGCAGCATACGTAAATTGACTAATAGGGTTTCTGTCAGTTGCAGCATGATTACTGGCCGTGGACGGGCGCGGACGGGCGCGGACGGGCGCAGACGGACTTGCCTCTGGCGAGCCTCCGGCACACCATCGGCGCGCCCGCTGCGCGCTTGCATCAGGACGTTATTAAAGGTGTCAAGATCATCGAGCGAGGCGGCAAGAGTGTCGCCCTGTCTAGCGAGCCCCCCGAGAGTCTAGAATGAAACAGAGCAGGAGATTAAAGCCCCGCCATCTTGGGAGTGCCAAACACAAGCGATTCAATAAAACACACAGCGCTTACAAAGAACTGGCAAGTAAGATCAAGGGAGGAGAACAAAAGGTTCTCCGATGTCAGAATGAATTTTTAAAGTGCTGGTAAGAGAGAAGAACCAACATTTATTTAAAAAAACCCTGAAATGGGTAATTTTCCCCAGACAGCTACGCAGGTAAGAAACTTGGGGGTCATTATAGACAACACTTTGTCTATGAAACAGCAGGCAAATAAAATCGCAGGACTCTGCTTCACCATAATAAAATGGTTAAAAAAAATCATTTGGATGCTGCCCCCTGTCACACAAAAAACAGTAGTCAACGCACTAGTAACATCGCGTATTGACTACGGTAACATCCTCTACCTTGGCTCTAATTTAGCAGTAATCAAGCGACTCCAAACAATTCAAAACTCTGCTGCAAGACTATTGTGTAGGATCCCAAGGTCTGAAAGCGTATCAAGACACCTGAACGAATTACATTGGCTCAGGGTAGAACATCGGATCAGCTTTAAAACCCTGAGCTACATGTTCAAAATTAAATACAAAACGGCTCCCTCCTATCTACAAGCTCTAGCATTTCCCTACCTGCCAACAAGGAACCTCCGCTCCCAAACGGCCTCGAACTTTGCCGTCCCCAGATTTAAATTACAAAGAACTGGCGGGAGATCCTTCTCTGTCAAAGGACCAATCCTATGGAACTCACTACCCCTGCACATCCGGAAAGAGGAAAGCTACGCCAATTTCCGAAAATCCGTAAAAACCTGGCTGTTTCAGAAACAACTGTCTAGCGAGCCCCCCAAGAGTCTAGAATGAAACGGAGCAGGAGGTCAAAGCCCCGCCATCTTGGGAGTGCCAAACACAAGCGATTCAATAAAACACACAACGTTTACAAAGAACTGGCAAGTAAGATCAATGGAGGAGAACAAAAGGTTCTCTGATGTCAGAATGAATTTTTAAAGTGCGGGTAAGAGGTTATTGGCAGGCAAGTCTAAAAATAGCAAGTTCTTCTGGTCTAAAATTCATGATCTAGAAAATAATGGAAAAAGATCCCATAGTGCAAACTTCTCAGAGGCTATCTGAGTGAACTATATAACTATCTTGTTTGGATGACGATAGCCACTACTGACCATAGTGCTTCTTGGAAGAACAGATTGTTGGAGAATGAAGTAACATGTTTTATTGCTTATGAAAATCAGAAAAGCCCGACTGTAGGACCTAGTAGTGCTGCTTCATCATCTTCCCCAGAAACTGAGTTGCTCAAAAAAGAAGAAATGTCAGCACTCCTTAGAAGGATTAGGACAAATGGGGCGCCATTAACTAGAACTACTGCACATGACTGCTGGAATTTTGGTTGATGGTGACCAATGTACAACAGCTAAATAATACCAAAAATTATGAGTTTTTGGTGCAGGGCAAGGAATTTTGCTGTGCTGCCCTGCATCAAAGGAAAAGGGCTTAAATGCGCTATATCTATGAGATAAGATGCATTCCTATCCTTTTCCCCTGCGTTGACGCACAACGGGTTGCCATGCACCAAGGCAGGCACCCTTGAGCCATGGTACATGGGTTCCTGTGTTGCAGGGCTGACTGATTTTGTCAATCAATTGAAGCAATTTTCTCTTCATCTTTCTATGTATGCTGCAGAATAGAGCACACATAGAAAGAGGAAACAACAAGGTGAAATTAAAGCATTTCTCCCCATTGCGCCTCCCTAAAGAAACCCCTGGGGTGGCGTTAGAATCTGGCGCATTCCCAGGTTTACGATTCCTCGTAAATCTGGGAATGCTTCAATTTCATGGGTGTTGCGTGGGTGCACTGACAGCAACATCCATTAAATGCCCCTTTCATGGAGTGTTCTGCGTGAAAGGGTCATATATTTACAAGGCCATGAAAAGCCACGGAAAGAGGATTTGCATGGCCTTGTAAACAAAAGTGATGCTCCGGTGGCACAAAAGTGCACCTAGGGGCGTCGTAAATGAGGCCCAAGGTTCATTACCAGTACTCACAGTTCAGAATCATACAATGTCTCAAGAGCAGTCGAGGTTATGTGAAGTAATGCAGGAGAAATAAACACTTAATTGCGGCAATTTTCAAAAAGGTGCTATCAAAGAGTTCCAAGAAAAGCCTGAGAAAGGCTCAAAGCAAATCAATGCAATTAAGAATGATACGTTATGATAAGAAGTTAAATGATCGTTATCCAATATTGAAGCCTAATTCCAACAACCATTGTCCAAATAAATGGGGCACCAGGTTAAAGTACCTCTCTTTTTTAAAATTGTTATTTATTCAATTTTCTCAGCTCATAGTATAAAACAGATACATGGATGCAATTCATACAGGATAAAACCTCAAGAAAGGGCAATCAGGTAGGGACAAGTAACATCAATTAATTAAAAATGCCTCCAATATGCTGTTGATACTATTCTACTTAGTCAGACACCTATAGGTTTGCAGCATTTAATCAACACTTTGGATGAATACAGATCAGAGCTTGAGCTTTACATAAAAATCCCTCAAATTATGTCAATTGGATGATCTCCAGTCAGACCACATTCCTGGTACTCATCAGGAAAACCATTTGAATTAGCGAAAGCTACAAGTACCTTGGAATTTTGTTTGACAAAAAGATCTCTATCAGAGGCTGTTTCAAACTACTAAGGGCCAAACAATATATGCCCTTAAGTCTCTGTACCATATTAATTCCAGCTTCAACTTATCGCTCATCTAGCTTTCGAGGGTAAGATGCTAAAGGATTGGATCTGCTGCAAATTAAGGCTGTAAAATATGTTTTTAGGATCTCTAAGAATATCGGGTAGTCCCAAATTTGGTTAGAGTTTGGCCTCCAAAGGCAGCCCTTATTGAAACAGACAGCTTTTTTTTTAAATACCTACATTGTTCATTTATATCTCCTGCAAATATGTGCGGGCAAGAAAACATCCCCCCTACCCAAACTGGCCCAAGTGGATACGCTTCTTCCTAATCTTGGTAAGGAAGTTACACTCCGAAAATAACCCCTGCTCACCCACTTAGTAGCTTGACACAAGCAGTCACGCTTATCTCAGAGGCAGTGTTTAAAGCATTTGCAAATAACCAACAGTAATACAGTGAAAACACTACCAAAGGTCACCACATCAGCTTAGAAAGATAGCCAATATTTGTATATATCCAAAAGAAGACCAAAACGATATGAATCCAACAAACAGTACCTAAAAATATATACTTTGCAAAATATCCTTAAAATTGAAGAAATATCTCAAAAACACAGCTCTTCCAAGTCGGTAGCTCTGCCCGGGGCTACCGTGAAGCTGAAAACAACAGGTTAACAGTTCCAGCAGACCACGTGGGTAAGGGACAGCTAAAGCATGGAAAGACTCCTGAACAGTACCTTTCTCGTTGCAGCCGGCACATTGGTGTGAGCTGGGTCGTGGCAACCGTCGCAGTTGCGTTGCAAAATGGAAGCGGTGCAGACAGTGGCTCGGTGCCGATCGGCCAGATGGTGTGAGTGAGACAAAGGCTTATGGTGCGAGGTGAGGCAGTGCTCGATGTGGTGCTGGCATGTTGCGATGCAAGCAACAGGACCAGCTAGCAGGAGCTTGCGTCAGTTGGCCCAGACTGCTGTGTGGGACGAGGGTGTGCGTCATGAAACTTACAAGCTCTGCCCCCTGCCATGGTGTTGAAGTCAGCAGGCTGCAACAGTGTTGGTGAGCCCTGGGTGGCGAAGTGAAGCGGGGCAGTGCAGAGTGCGGTCCCCACAGGTCACGGTGTAAGCAGTGACTTGGTGGTGGTGGCGGGCATCGTCATCTGTGAGACCAAGGTTGTGGTGTGAGATGCAGCGGTGCATTCAGGATACAGAGCCAGCAACAGAGTCAGTTGCTTTTCCCTTCTCTTGGGCAACTGAAACAGACATTCAAGAAGGGGTACCCAGAGGTTATGAAGTCTTTGCAGTCCCTGAGACTTCAGAACAGGAGGCAAGCTCTACTTCAATCCCTTGGAGAAACTCAGCACAAGTAAAGAAAGTTCAGTCCAGTCCTTTCACTACCCAAGGCAGAATGAGCAACTGCAGGCCTACCAACAATGCAACAAAACAGCAAAAGGGCAGTACTCCTCCTGGCAGCTCTTCCAGCTCTTCTTCTTGGTAGGTTCCTTGATTCTAGTGAGTTCTAAAGTTCTGGGGTCTGACCCCCAATATTTAAACTCAAAATTCCTTTGTTCTCTCAGGCAGAGAGTGTCTGTGCTTAGTCCTAACCAGTTCTGTCCTCTAAGGCCCAGCTTCCAAGCAGAAGGTGGAGACAGCATTGTCCAAGGTATTCAGGGCCTCTTCAGGTGCAAGGAAAATCTCCTCCCACCACTTTAAATGCACCTTGGCCTATTCAGGTGCTATTGAAAACTCCTCCCACAACTCTGAATGTAGCCCCGGTCTATACAGCCTAGCCCTGACTCATTCAGGAAAGGCAGGACATATATCAAACCCTGCCAGTGGCTGTCTGAGAGAATGAGCATCCCCATCCCCTGTCACTCCAAAGCCAGAAAGTCAACCCACAAACCAGAAGAGGCACACAGGATGGCTAAGCAAGAAAATACCCACTTTCTAAAAGTGGTAATTTCCAACACATACCGTATTTTCCGGCGTATAAGACGACCCGGCGTATAAGACGACCCCCTACTTTGCTTGATAAAATTTAGGTTTCGTGCTATACTCGCCGTATAAGACTACCCCCACTTCCAGTGCAGTCTTGTAATGTACCGATTGCTACCTCATGTATTTTGGTTGCTCGCTATTGTCACTTTTGATCCATGTAACTTCATTTTGTAATTGTTCCTATTACCGGTATATGGTCGTTGTTTGGGTTTATGAAATACGTAAACGGTTCTGCTCCACTGTGAAATGTAAATACGGTAGCTGTGCCTTCAGAGTGTCTTACACGGCTTGGGCTTGTGTCGGTATGCGATTTTATATAGCGCGGACTTTACCCTTTTTGTGTCAGAGCGCCTTACATACTCTCATGTATTTTGTTTGCTCACAATTGTCACTATTACCTTATGTAAGTAACGTATGTTTTTGCAATCTGTTCTTTTGTAATGTTTCTCATTATGTTTCATTTCTGTTCCTAATGTGAAGCGCTCTGACGCCTTCGGGTAAAGTCCGCGCTATATAAAAATGCATAAATAAATAAATACAGTAACGTTCCAATACCCCCCCCAGCCCCCGCGGTGCGCGGGGAGGGGGAGCTCTGGCCCTGGGCACGGACGGCGGATTAGAGAGCGTGGGCGGGAAATGGTGCAGCTCGAACTCCCATCCAAGATCAGCCCCTCGCTGATTTTGTTGGGGCCGTGGCATGCCGGTAAAAGCATGTAGAAGCAGTCTGACACCTTCAGGAGTAGTCCGCGCTATTGAAAAACCCATAAAAACAAACGGTCTGATTTGGCATCCGGCGTATAAGACGACCCCCGACTTTCCGAAACATTTCCAGGGGTTCAAAAGTCGTCTTATACGCCGGAAAATACGGTAATATAAAAATTGTCGTAACTAAAAGATACATTTTTATATTCTAAGTTCAGGCATTCTAAACTCCATCTTCCTTTCGTGTCGGGATGGGAAGTTATATTTATAAGATACTATATATAAACTCCCATTCTACCCTATGGGACTTATAGCCTTTCAATAGTGAAAAACTAAATACACTGTAATTCACTACCAGGACATGTCACACACACCAGTGCATGTCCTACCTTTAACATACATGGTACCCTGCCCACTGGGGTACCTTGGAACCACCTTAGGGGTGACTTATATGTAAGAGAAGGGAAGAATAGGGCCTGGAAAGTAGGTGTACTTGCCAGGTCAACATGGCAGTTGCAATCTGCATGTAGACACTGCTGTGGCAGGTCTGAGATACCTTTTCAGGGCTACTCATATGGGTGGCACAACCAGTGCTGCAGGTCTACTAGTAGCATTTGATTTACAGGCCCTGGAACACTCAGTGCACTTTACTAGGGGCTTATCGGTAAATCCAATATCCCAATCATGGAAATACCAATCCATAAAAACAATTTACAACAGGAGCACTTGCAAAACGGGGAGGTCAGACAGCAAAAAGACACAGGAAACATGCCAAAAGATGCCAGGTCTAACAGCCTACATGTCAGATTCCTTTCAAACATTCAGACTTATGTGGGTACACATTTCTCTTCATGTATTGAGAGACTTGTTCCTGAAGTTAAGGCTTGGTGTTTATCCAAGTAAGGACTCCAAAATGGTTACATGAATGGCCAAATAGTTATTCCAGGCTCAGCGACTATCCTCAGGAAACACTATTGGATATAGTATCTGTAGGAAAGTAGGATCTATTCTTATGGTTACCCCCACTTTTTGCTCAATGTAATACCGTTTTTGCCTAGTCTGACTGGGATCCTGATAATCAGGACCCCAGTCTATCTGCTTTCTCCTTAAACGGTTATGTTCTGTAGTTAGGTACACTCCATATTGGATACTGGGGTACCCTTGTGTTAGAAATGGGGATATCTAGTTGGCACAGGTTTTGCATCTTTGTCCAAATAGGGACCCTTCTTTCTTGTCAGGATAATGGAGTTACACTCCTAAAATAACCCCTGCTCACCCCTTTGGTAGCTTGGCACGAGAAGTCAGGCTTATCTTAATGGCAGTGTGTAAAGCATTTGGACATAACCAACAGTAATACAGTGTAAGCACTACAAAAGGACAGCACACCAGTTTATACAAATGTCGAATATATTCTTAAGACAAGACCAAAAATAATAATACAGTTATCAAAATAACCTTGAAAAATAGTTCCTTGATGTTGAGGTTATCACGACGTCATGAGCAAACAAATCCAAACAGTTCTGGATGACCGCTGCGTCGCGGGCCAGCTATGGTGTCGGGAAGACACATAAACAGTACCTTTTAGAAATGCAGGGTGTCGGCGACCTCTGGTTGAGCTTCCGAAAGTCCGGTGTCCGCAGGCGTCAGTTCCGGAGGTCGGTGCAGGAGTCATCGGGGCCCTCAAAGTCACACACGTTTCAGGTCGAACTCATCTTTGTTGAAGTCAGGAGCTCTGGTGTCGGCAGGTATGGGGTGCTGCAGTGCAAAGTGAAGTGCCCTCAGGTCGCGGTGTGAGTAGCGGCTTGGTGGCTGCGTATGATGGCGTCGTTGGTGAGACCAAGGTCATGGTGCAAAGTGAATGCGTCGTTGCTGAAGCGCTGTCATCGGCTGACGAACTGGAGTTGACGGCACTGGCGTCGGAAGGCCAAGGCTGCAGTTCAGGATGAGGGCGGTGCATCATGTAACTTTACGAGCGGTGCCCTTGAAACACGGTGCAAGCAGCGTCATTGATTCCGGCATGGAGCGTCGTTGTTCAGGATACCAAGGCATAATCAGAAGCCAGGCGGTGCAGAGTGCAGTGCCCAGCAGGCATTGTCGATGAGACCAGGGTCACAGTGTGGCATTGCGGCGGTGCCTGACAAGGAAGAAGGGTGCCCTCTGCATGCCATCAGGACACGGAGTCGGCAGTGCTGCCATAGCCGTCATCGAGTTGCATTTCTTCAGTTGTAGCACAAAACACTCAGTCCCCAGTGCTGAGGGCAGAAGAGCCTGAAGTCTTTGCTGTTCCTGAGACGACTTGAACAGGGAGCAAGCGCTCCTTCAAGTCCTTGAAGAAACTCAAAAAAGTAGATTGCAGAAAGTTCAGTCCAGTCCTTTCACTGCCCAAGACATAAGCAGCCACTGCAGGCCAACACAGCAAAGTGGTAGTTCCACCTCACAGCTTATCCAGTTCTTCTCCTTGGCAGTCTTCTTGTTTCAAAAGAGTTCTAAAGTTCTGGCGGTTGGGCCCCGATATTTATACCATCCAGTGACCTGCAAAACATATCCACACATTCCAACCAAGTGTTGGCCTCAGACTTATTACTGGACCTAAACTGATTCCTGTACTTCTCAGGAGTGAAACCATACCTTTTGAGAAGGGCCTCCTTCATATCAGCTTAGCTGTGGTTAGGCCCCTTACCCAAAGCTGTCAAAGTATCCCTGGCTTCCTCTGGAAACAGAGGCCACAATCCTGCTCCCTAATTCTTCACAGGGACCCCATTCATGTGCATCGCTGCCTCATAACCCTCAAACCACCTCTGGATGTCATCCCCCTTTTTCAACTCCCTGCCCACATTCTTAGGGAGGTGTACAATTCTGTCTGTCTGTCCTGATGAATTGCTGCCACCATCTGAGCTGGGCCTACTCCTTTGATCCAGTTGCTTCATTCTGAGCTCATAATCTAAAACATTCTTTTCTCTTCCATGGCTAGCTTGAGCTTCTCTAACTCAGTCGCTACCTTCCTTGCCTTTCCTCCAGCTCCTTTGGGGACAAGCTACTGCTGCCTGGTCTGAAGGATGCTCCCCTCCCAAAAGCACATCCACCCTAGGAATAGGCTCCTCTGCCTCTCCACTGAGATCACCAGATTGCCCACTTTCATCTCTGGCTGCTACCCAGGCCCTCAGCGCCTTTTGTAGCTCGTCCTTCCTAGTGAGGCCTCTGATTTGGACTTTCAGGTTCTTGCAAATCTCTTTCAATTCTTTCACATTGTAGGATTCCAACCTATCCTCCTCAAAGGCAATTTCCAGGGATGCGACAGATGATGCTCTTGAATCAGGAATGATGAAGTAGCAAGTTTAAACTGGCAAGCTAATAAAAAGGCCTAAAAGAAAAAGAACCAGTAGTTAGTTTGTAGTGGTCTGCGATATGATAGTAGTGCACACCAATCACTGTAAGGCAAGTGCAAACACAAGTCCTATCCTCACCACTGACAAAATAGAAATGGGGGTTTCTAGTTGGCAAGGATTTGCACCTTTGTCTAAATAGGGACTCTTCTTCCTAGTCAGGATAAGGGAGTTACACTCCTAAAATAATGCCTGCTCATCCCCTTGGTAGCTTGGCATGAACAGTCAGGCTTTCCTTAGAGGCAGTGTGTAAAGCATTTGCACATAACCAACAGTAATACAGTGGAAGCACTACAAAAGGAAACAACACCAGTTTATAAAAAAATCTAATATTTTTATATAATTAAGACAATACAGTACTCAAAAATCTTCAGTTATCAAAATAACCTTGAAAAACAGTTCCTTGATGTTGATAGCTCCTTTGGGGGCTATCACGGAGTTGAGAGCAAACAAATCCAAACAGTTCTGGATGACCGTGGCTTCGCGGGCCAGCTACTGTGTCGGAAGACCGACAAGCAGTAACTTTTAGAAATGCAGGGTGTTGGCGACCTCTGGTTGAGGTTCCGAAAGCATGGCGTCCGCAGGCATCGGTTCCGGAGGTCGGTGCAGGAGTCGTCTGGGCCCTCGAAGTCACATGCGTTGAAGGTCGAACTCCTCTTAGTTGAAGTCAGGTGTGCTGGCGTCGGCAGGCGTGGGTGCTGCGGTGCAAAGTGCAGCAGTGCGGCGTGCGGTGCCATCAGGTCGCGGTGCGAACAGTGTCGTAATTTGGCAGCACCTGAGTTAGCATTTAGCTCAGCCACACAAGCTTTTACTGTTAACTTGACTAAACGTGTGGGGGCCATTTTGTATCCGGTGGCTTCCATTTTGTATGAACATGCGGCCTCGTGGTCAGCGTGCCCTTTCGTCCTTCCTCCATGCCAATGAACCTTTACCCTGCCCAGCAACAGGCTATTTTTAGCAATGGTCAATCTCGCACATGCGTAGACACGATCTTTGGACTAACGAGTGGTCACTTCTTAGGAATGTTCCCCAAACTGACCAGTAGCCTCAAACTCCTCCCACATGTTGGCTGTGTTCCAAAAATGCCCTTATATGTACCTAAAACTGTTCAAATGTATACCGCCTACCTTTTTATTACCATTAAACTTGTATAAAAGAAGTCGCGCACCGATGTTCCGGGTGATACTTCTTGCATTGCCGAATGGTGCTGTAGGAATGTACCACCACCCCATGGGGTCTTAATAAACTTGTCTTTTGCATTTTCCAGTTTCCGTGCCAACTTCTATTTTATGGTGTTCGAGAGTTTTTTGCAGAGTATGTAGGCCTGACGAAACCCGATACCACAACAGGTGCTCGGTGGCGGCATCAGATGGCGTCGTCGGTGAGACCAGGGTCGTGGTGCGAAGGGAATGCAGTGCTCGTCTCGGTGCAGGCAGGTTACGTTGCAAGCAGCGGCGTCCTTGTTACTGAAGCACTGTCATCGGCTGACGAACTGGAGTCGATGGCACCGGCATCGGTAGGCCAAGGCTGAGGTGCAGACTTCTTGAACAGGGGGCAAGCTCTACCTCAAGCCCTTGGAGAAACACAAAAAAGTAGATTGCAGAAAGTTCAGTCCAGTCCTTTCACTGCCCAAGACAGAAGTAACCACTGCAGGCCAACACAGCAAAGCACAAAGCAAAGTGGTAGTTCCTCCTCACGGTTTCTCCAGCTCTTCTTCTTGGCAGTCTTCTTGATCCAAAAGAGTTCAAAAGTTCTGGGGTTTGGGCCCCGATATTTATACCACCAAATTCTTTGTTCTCTGAAGGAAGAAAGTGTCTGTCCCTAGTACAAACCTGTTCTGGGTGCATTCTGCCAGTGCACAACTTCTTCCTTTGTCAGTGTGGGCTAAGGTCATCAGACACACCACAGGGGGTGGAGCCAGCCATGGGGAAGGCAGGCACAGCCCTATTTAGGTCCATGTGCTACTCCTTCCACCACTCCCAATGCAGATAGGTCTATTCAGCCTAGTGCTGACTCACCCTGCCTCCTGGATCCACCCCAGCCCCTGTCACTCACAAACCAGACATGCAATACACAACCTAGCAGAGGCAGGCAGGATGGTTAGGCAGGAAAATACCTGCTTTCTAAAAGTTGTATTTTCAAACACAGAATATTAAAACCAACTTCACTAAAATATGTATTTTATGATTCTGAGTTCAGGCATACTAAATTCGTTTTTCTACCATGTTCCCAGGGTCAGTTAGGATTATAAGATGTTATAATCAAACTGCCCATTCTGGCCTATGGTAGCCTTGCAATAGTGAAAAACAAAAGTGGCTGTAATTCACTATTAAGACATGCCACACACACCAGGGCATGTCCTACCTTTCACATACAATGCACCCTGCCCACAGGGGTACCTTGGGCCTACCTGAGGGGTGAATAACATGTAGAAAAGGGAAGGTTTAGGGACTGGCAAGTGGGTGCACTTGCCAAGTCGACATGGCAGTCCCAGACTGCACAAAGGCTCTGCAATGGCTGGCCAGAGTTACACTTTACAGGCTGTTTACGTGGGTGGCACAATCCAGTGCTGCAGCCCACCAATAGCATTTGATTTATGGGCCCTGGCACACACAGTGCACTTTAGTAGGGACTGACACAGAAATAGGGCAATCATGTAAACACCAATTCATAACACATTTTACTACAGGAGCATTTGCACTTTACCACTGATCAGCCATGAGAAAAGTGCGCAGAAACACTATGCCAGCAAAAACAGAGTCAAAACCGGGAGGTCAGAAAGCAAAAACTCAGGGGAAACATGCCAAAAGATGCTAAGTCTAACACCTTTTCAGTCCCTAGTATATGGTACCAATGTACCCAGGGCATAGGTACCCCAGAGGCCTCCCATGGGCTGAAGCATGTATTATGCCACCCATGAGAAGCCATGCAAAATGGAACTAGAGGCCTGCCATTGCAGCCTGTGTAAGTTGGTGCATGCACCACTTACTTAAGATATAGGTTTACTATATCTAAGGACCACGGCAATTAAAATCTACAAGCCATAACAATCCTGAAGGCAGATTGGTTGGTTCTAAGTGAGAGGGTGCCACTGCATGAGCAGAACACCCCTGCAGCCTACGGAGTCAATAATCCCAGGTTGTCAGTGAAGCAGCTATTTACGACATATAGAGTGGCATTATGCGACCACGTGATGACCAACTCTAAAACGGGTGAAACAAACCCTTTTGTGTTTCGTGTCAAACATATTGGAATCATACCCCCACACCGGTAACCAGCGTGGAGGTATGATTCCACCCCTCAAAAGCACGCTTCATTGGGTCCCTGGTGTTTCTGGTACCTGTCTTCTTTCCCAGTTAGCACAAAATAGTTGCTGCCAACTAGAGACACATTTCTGCCCTCCTGCTGCTCAGCCAAGCTCGAGCAGGGGATGGCAGAACAATATGCATCCTGTCACAGGGAGGTGTGATCACCTCCCAGACAGGATTTAGTGTATTAGGGCTGGGTGGGCGTGATTGCCAGCGACCAAAAGTCTGCATGAAAGCCACATTTGGTGTCCCTGTGCACAGTCCAGTTCAAACCTGCCCAGGGAGCCATTGGTTGCTGCTCTGGCATGAAACTGGACAAGGACATGGGAGTAAGCTCCCCACTGTCCAGACCCATCCCTTGGGAGGGTCCCCTAAATCTGTCCAACCCTCTCCCGTTGGTACAAAATGACTTACCTGGCTGTAGGACCTGAGATTCGATGTGGACAAGCTTCTGAACCAGAAACCACTGAACTTTGACCGTCTGGACACTCTGGACTTCACTGGAATTCGTTTGGGCCCAACTTCCCCTCCCTCTCAGTCTGAAGCATCGTCTGTGCCTGAGCACTGTACAGGATCCATGTAGGACCTGTGGAGCATCAAGGACAACCAAAGATATCTCTGTTGTAGTTAAGTAGTCACACCCCTGCATTTGCAGGCACCGCAACACTGCTGTCTGGTCTGCTGATCCTGTGCTCCTACAGACTCCAAAGACTTCAGCAACACAGGAGGGGGGTTTCTAAATCCCTCGAGGTCTAAGCTGCCCTCTCACAAAGTTTGAGGTGAGAATCCCTTGTCGGGGCTGCAATAGCCGAACCACTTTCTATCAAGAACTCCGGCCTCTTCGCACCGAGTGCTCCGTGGGCTGTTGTTCAGGGAAATCGCTTGAGATCCTCTTGCGACTCCTGTACCTCTGGCCTGTGGGTCCACATGAGGGTCAAATTTGCTTTTCCTTGGCTCCCCTGGTTGCTCAATGTCTGCCCTGACTCCCCTTGCTTTGGTGAGTCTCCTGGGCCTTGCTGGTCCAAACCGTACACATCTTTGACCTTCTGCATGGGTTGCCGTTGCCAAGGCTTGTTGGTGCTTGTTGGTGCTCCTGCCAGACACCGACCCCTCAGTACTCGACATCCTTCATGGGACAGCTCATATCCGGCTCCTTCAATGCACGTGAAGCACCCAACATTGGTGGGCATTCGTCTACCGAGCCCCTGCTCACTCCTAAGTGACCCAGACTCTGTCCCCTCTGCTTTCAGGTAATCTTCGACAAGAATAAACCTTTGGATTCCAATGGACACTTTCTTCCTTGCAGCAGCAGCTCTCCTTCGAAGTCCTCCATTGGGTTCAACAGCGGTTTCTAACGCCACTTCAGACCTATGCACCTGGATTCCCTGGAAAAGGTAACTTGGGTACCTTGGTATCCACGGGTGGGGTGGCTCTCCAACCTACTGCCTTCCATGGGGTTTCTTCAAAGTCCACTGGATGGGTCCTTAAACTCTAAAACCTCAATCGTGACTTTCCCATAGAATAGTACGGAGCACGCAGTCGTGTTCCCACGCTGAAACCATCCTCCATGGGGTCCCTACATACTCACTTTGGGTGGTTCCTTGGGGTCCCAGCGATTCTACATCCTCTTGACACTGTCTTGACTCGAGTCATGGTTCTTATACCCCTATTTTAGTATATGGTTTGGTCCCCCATTTCTATGCCTAAGTATTGTGTGCTTTGTGATTATGTCAGTGTAGGAGATACTGTGTCGTACTAAATAGTGTTATATTAATAAATACATATTGTTATAATTACTGTGTGGTTCTCCATTCATTTAACCAATACTATAAGGTGGCATTCTGGTAAAACAAGCTGCTGAACATTCCTTCAAGACTAAGCCTGAAGGCTGCTCTCCATAGCTAACACTTGTATAGCTTTCTAAGGGTATCTTTGACCTCTTAAATCACAATAAGGGTTGTTTGGACTGGTGCCCACTTTAATTAGTGTAGACAGCATATGTCAGGCCAACTGCTCACAGTATGTATTTGTCTAAGTTTATTAAGTGCCCATCAAATCCTACTAAAACCTTTATTTTTAAAAACAGGGAGAAGAACATGTGGCCAAGTGCGTACTTTATGTTTTTCTGACAATTCTATTACACTTATTTGCTGGTTTGCTCAGTTTTTGGTTGAGACTGAAAAAATATTGTTTATTTAAATATAATATTTATCATTATTGAAAATTCAGCTGCTTCCCTGTATAACTGATTACCTGAATTAAGTATCCTTAAGTGCTATTAAGCTATTGTATTTTTGATGAGTTATTGTGTCATTCAAGGGCTGAACAAAGTGAATCATTCAATGGTATGCATCTTAGTATGTTTACACGTCTTGTGAATGTTTGCACGTTCCATACTGCTAAGTATAGTTTAGTTATATGCTAACAAATATCCACATTTTGGCCTCATGAGATGACTTAATAACCAAAAATGTTATCGGTTAAGATTCCATTGTTAGGCAATGTTGAGATTATCTCTTCGCATACATGCATAATGTACTTTTAAGATTTATTTTGATACTGTATCACAAGGCTGAAATTATAAAGAAAGATTATTTGGTTTTAGCATCATTGTCCATAGCAATGTTCTCTATATGAAGGAATTAATTCAAAAGCTAGGCTCATTAAGTCATATAACTTTTCTGAAACTCAAGTAATGAATAGAATCCTACCTAAAAATATAAAATTTAGCTAATTTGCACACATTCACAGAATGATTTGCACTTTTTGCTGATTAGAAGTGTACGGTTATAAATTGCTGGATTGAGACTTCTTTTTTTCGATTGTTCGATTCACAGTAAATGTGTTTAAATATTTATGTATCTATATTAATCCCATCATTAAGTTAATATTCAATTTACTTGCTCATTAACAGGCACATTGCCCTATGGAGAGTCTACTTTTATTATTCTCATTCTGTCTGGGTTTAATCTCTGGAAAATAATTACTGCCTGTTTATGGTAATGTTGGACATATGTTCATATCAGCATCGTATTGTACTTTAACTAATGATCTTTTACATGATATAGTTATTATTTTATTATGCTCTAGGTGACTGGAATGATTTTATTTATGCAAACAATACATTTACTACTACCAAAATAAAAAAAAGTGACCAAGGAGAGGGGCACTGCTCATTACCTTGGCAACATCGATGGGTGGTAAGCCAGGCCCTACACAAGGGCAGAAGGGTTTTTCCATCTCAGGTTTTTGGAGTGAAGGGGGCTGTGGGTTTGTTTGCAGTATGGTACACAAGAACTGCTACTAAAGTGGTTAGATTACCCCTTGGATATTTAACCCATTTGGTAAGGAATGGGCCTGGAGTCTCCCTCATGCACTAGCTAGAGCCACGCACAAATGTGGCATTCACATACACCCTCTTTAGAACATGTCCAGGACCTGCGGGAGAACAAATGAGCACTCAACAAGCTAATATACCTGAATCCCCTTGCACACATACACTGTTAAAACAAGCTATACAAGTGTAATTCAAAAGCAAATTGTACAATATTCTTTGTCGGTGTCTTAGTTTCTTTATTTTGTTGTACAACGCAGCCAGCCAACAAGCTGTCGGTGACCTGAGAGGAGCCTCAAATCACTGAGCCTGCTCCCTCTTTTACCCAGAACAAAGAAGGGGACTGCAAAGGTCAGCCAACTGACCTCCTGTGTGGTTAAAGGGCTACAAAAAGCTGCAGGACATTCCCCGCCTACCAATATTAACTAGAACTGACATGGACCCTGCTGGTATTTCCTGGCAGAGTGAGTCTTGACCCACAAAGAGCTGTTCTTCAGGTAATGGAACCCTTAGCTGTATCAAACCATGCTTTTCCCATCACCCATAAAAATCTGACACTTGAAAAATGTACGCACTTTCAGACCTCTGGAGTACAGGGACAAACCACCCCAGCTATCCTTCCAAGGCATGAATTTACTGGGGTAGGAAATCTACCTTCTCCAGCTTGGTGCTTTCGCAGCTACAAATTCAATTCAGCTGACCCTTAGCAAGAAGATATCATGAAACATAACGTTGGATACACTAAAGACAATAAGTCTGAAGGTAAACATCTTGACTTGGCGAATGTGTCAAATGTATTCAACCAGCGAGAGGACTTGCCTGAGCTAGAAATTTATGTTGTGCTGATTCTGAGCTTTTGCCGTAGAAACCAAGAGATACAGCTGATCCTCGCTTAATGCCTTGTCCCGCTGAAAGATGTATACTTTCAGTAAAAAGACTAAGCCCCAAGGTAACACCTATGCCTTTCAGTCGAGCCACTGTTTTGGGGAAATCTCCAAACTCAGGTTAGTGGAAATGATGAAAAAGAGTGAAAGCTTATCTTTTTCGGATTTCCTTTTCCATCTTCAATCCCATTGTCCAGGTCCTTTCTGTGCTGCAGCTACTTGACCACGATGCCCAGCAACCTCATTGTCCCCTGAATGTTAGATAGGCTTCAGTGTCTCTTGTCTCACTATAAATCGTGTCATTACTTTCACCTCATTTATTTTTACAATACTATTACACACAATTTTTTATATGTGGTGCAAACTGTTAATCTTACGACTTATTGTGGTAAAATGTACCTGTAGTGACACATAAAATAATATTTATTTGGTGATGGTGGTTGTGCATGTTGTGCTTGTGATGACTGTGGGTGTACATACAACAGCCCCTGTGTGTAGTTGGTGTTCAATGCTATATGTAAAATGAATAACAAAAACAACAAGTGATGGACTGAATGTGGATCAATGTCACACACTCCCCCAGTCAAAAGATCTGGGCCCAAATCCATCGTTTTTTTGCACTCCACACCACCCTGGGTTAGACAATGGCGATATGCAAATCAGCTCTGACCCTGTTGCCCCATGGGAACAGTCCAGTCCGAACTACAAAAGCCATGTCCTTCCCAGAACGGAATCAAGCATCCGAGGACCGGACCGGTTTCGAGGTAACACCTCTCTTCAGCCCGGCTAGCTTGACTCCAAGTGGTGTGGAGTGCCTGGGACCCACGTCTGGGCATCCCCAGCGCACTTAGGGCGGCAATTGCAAAAACAACAAGTGATGGACTGAATGTGGATCAATGTCACACACTCCCCCAGTCAAAAGATCTGGGCCC
Organism: Lissotriton helveticus; assembly: GCF_964261635.1. NCBI lineage: Eukaryota > Metazoa > Chordata > Amphibia > Caudata > Salamandridae > Lissotriton > Lissotriton helveticus. The sequence continues at coordinate 1,372,618,720 of NC_136069.1, read as the reverse complement.
AAATCCATCGTTTTTTTGCACTCCACACCACCCTGGGTTAGACAATGGCGATATGCAAATCAGCTCTGACCCTGTTGCCCCATGGGAACAGTCCAGTCCGAACTACAAAAGCCATGTCCTTCCCAGAACGGAATCAAGCATCCGAGGACCGGACCGGTTTCGAGGTAACACCTCTCTTCAGCCCGGCTAGCTTGACTCCAAGTGGTGTGGAGTGCCTGGGACCCACGTCTGGGCATCCCCAGCGCACTTAGGGCGGCAATTGCAAAAACAACAAGTGATGGACTGAATGTGGATCAATGTCACACACTCCCCCAGTCAAAAGATCTGGGCCCAAATCCATCGTTTTTTTGCACTCCACACCACCCTGGGTTAGACAATGGCGATATGCAAATCAGCTCTGACCCTGTTGCCCCATGGGAACAGTCCAGTCCGACTTACAAAAGCCATGTCCTTCCCAGAACGGAATCAAGCATCCGAGGACCGGACCGGTTTCGAGGTAACACCTCTCTTCAGCCCGGCTAGCTTGACTCCAAGTGGTGTGGAGTGCCTGGGACCCACGTCTGGGCATCCCCAGCGCACTTAGGGCGGCAATTGCAAAAACAACAAGTGATGGACTGAATGTGGATCAATGTCACACACTCCCCCAGTCAAAAGATCTGGGCCCAAATCCATCGTTTTTTTGCACTCCACACCACCCTGGGTTAGACAATGGCGATATGCAAATCAGCTCTGACCCTGTTGCCCCATGGGAACAGTCCAGTCCGAACTACAAAAGCCATGTCCTTCCCAGAACGGAATCAAGCATCCGAGGACCGGACCGGTTTCGAGGTAACACCTCTCTTCAGCCCGGCTAGCTTGACTCCAAGTGGTGTGGAGTCCATCACTTGTTGTTTTTGCAATTGCCGCCCTAAGTGCGCTGGGGATGCCCAGACGTGGGTCCCAGGCACTCCACACCACTTGGAGTCAAGCTAGCCGGGCTGAAGAGAGGTGTTACCTCGAAACCGGTCCGGTCCTCGGATGCTTGATTCCGTTCTGGGAAGGACATGGCTTTTGTAGTTCGGACTGGACTGTTCCCATGGGGCAACAGGGTCAGAGCTGATTTGCATATCGCCATTGTCTAACCCAGGGTGGTGTGGAGTGCAAAAAAATGATGGATTTGGGCCCAGATCTTTTGACTGGGGGAGTGTGTGACATTGATCCACATTCAGTCCATCACTTGTTGTTTTTGCATATGTAAAATGAATGGCATTTGATATTACCTACAGGTACATATTGACAAATTCACAACACATATGTGTAGTCAGATAATGATAAGTAATACTTACCTCCTCTTCTCCATCATCTGTCACCAGTAGCATGGTGACCTCAGATCTCTCATAATCGGGTTTAAGATGACTGATTTGGATTACCCTTAAGGGGTTTCTGGGGGGTCTTGATATCCAGACAATTGGTTGCCTCCCTCTTCCTCTCAATTAGCGCATTGGGCCCAACAGTCTTAGTGGGCACTGGATTCCATCGGCTCCATCACCCACACTGGGTGATGGAGCAACCCCGGGACACTGCAGGAGCCGGCCCTGGGGGGGCGCCGGTCCCCAGGGCAATGAATCACCGCCAAACTTTCAGGATAGGAGCTGACCTGGATAGACTTTTTTGGGGGAGAATTTTGTGAAGATTGGTCAAATGACGCCAAAGTTATTAGCAAATCAAAACAATTTTTTCCTATGAAAACGAGTTTGTAACTATAACTACCTACTGGCGACCGCCGGTAGGTAATATATATATAAATATGCATATATAAGTATTACCTATTGACGGTCGCCAGTAGGTAGTTATAGTTAGGACTAAGTTTCCATATGAAGAACATTTTTTGTTTTGCTTATAACTTTGGCGTCGTTTGATGAATCTTCATGAAATATTCCTTTGTTCATATCAGCTCCTATATTGAAAGTTTGCTGGTGATATGTCAAGGGGGGGCGAGACAAAAGGGGTGTCCCAAAACGTGTTTTCTCCATGCACTTTCCATAGGTAACTATAGACAAGGCTACAGGTCGAACTGGTGAAAGGAATTACTCCAAATTTGGCAGTAGAAGGGTCTTGGTCTAGAAAGCACGCTTTTGATTATTTGGTGTAAATCCGTTAAGTAGTTTTGGAGAAATATCGAAATTTACAAATATCGATATTTTGGAATTCTTACATCTGATTGGCTGAGGCGTTACGAGCACGAGCACGAGTGCAGTAAGTAGACCACGCAGTCTTCAATTAAAGTTAAGTTATTTATTAAAAGTAAAGACGCACCCTGAACTGGCGGTGCCTGGGTTCTCAGTGAAGCTGCCCAACGTTCCACGGCAGCCTTCACACCAACATTCCATGGGACATAGCAAGTGGGCAGAAGGGCGGGGCGAAGGGTAAACACAGGGAAATACCAATGTAAGTTACAACACCTCTTCCTTACTGAGGGAAAAGAGAAAACATTGTATAGAAATAAAGTGCACATATAATGAAGGAGAGCACCCTTGAAGAGATAAATGATAGACCAATGTTAAAGGAGAAAAACATGTTACTCAGTATGTTATTCTCTATGCCACCGGGGAGGTTGGCGTATCCTAGACCCTCTTCTCAAGGATGACTCCTCTTCTTGCCCCTCCTGAGACTCCTCACTGACATCTCTTCTAGTGACTTTTCTGCTGTCCTCGGTGGCTCTAGAGACACCTGAGGTCACTCTGTCCATACTCCACATTTTCCCATCTTTCATGATGACCACATTTTTCCCAACCTCATTGATCCTCCCTGGGGCAAAGAACTTGTCTCCTTTTCTACCTAGACCTACAGGTTTCCTTATGTGAACCATCTGGCCCGGTCTGAATACCTTCTCTTTGGTGCCCCACTTTTGATCATACCACATTTTATATTTCTCTTGGCGAGTCCTGACCTTTCTCTCAAACTCCTCCCCATCTACCACTACAGGCTCTTTTTGACACAACCAGTTGGGAGAGACTTTAGGCCTGCTTTCCAAAGGTGAGTATCCTGTGCTGAGACAGGGTATGGTGTGATACGCCCATAGCATGTCTCTAATGGCCACTTCCACTCTTTTCCCAGACTTAACAGCCAATTTTATACACTCCTTCAACATTCTGTTAACCCTTTCTACCTTCCCATTGGCCTTTGGACAGTATAGGGGACTGCGTATATGGCTTACAGCCATGTCTTTCAGGAATTCTCTCATTTCCTCAGATACTAACTGTACCCCATTGTCTGTCACAATGGTAGATGGGATGCCTTCTTTTGAGAAAATGTCACTAAGAAACTCTATGATGGCTTTTGTGTTGATGTTATTTACAAATTTGCAGTAGATCCAGTTGGAATAATAATAATCTACCATCACCAACAGATACCAATCAAAGGATCCCTTAACATGTATAGGTCCTGTAATGTCAAATCCTAACTTGACCCAAGGTGCTTCAGGGATCTGCACTGGGCTAAGAGGAGACTTTCTTACTATTCTAGTTTTGTCACTCTGGCTGCATGCATAACACTCCTTAACTTTCTCTTCCATCATCTGACCCATTCTCGGAAACCAATATTCAGATCTCAATCTCGCCTTGCATACACTTCTGCCTGAATGTCCCTCATGGGTGAGGTCAATTATTTTACCTTGTAAACCTTCTAGAGGAACAATTCTCCCAGCTTTATACAGATTATCCCCCACAATAGACAGTTCATCTTTAACATTCCAAAATGGTTGCAAATCCCATGGGAGATCTTTACATTTGTCAGGCCATCCTTCGATTATGCATTTCATAACTTCTTTGATCACATTGTCTTTTCCCTCACTCTCCTTCCAAAGTTCTTTGTCGATAGCTGGAGAAACTATTTCTAATATTTGGTCCACTACTTTGTTCTCCCTTGCACCTGATTGGATAGGAGCCCTCGATAAAAAATCAGCAACCCTGTTCCGTTGTCCTGGAACATGTACCATCACAAAGTTATAACCTTGAAGGCCAATAGACCACCTGGAAATCCTGGGCGTCATATTTTCAACCTCCTTTTTACTGAACATTGACAGGACGGGTTTGTGATTGGTGTGAATTTCAAAAGGTAGACCCCATACATAGAAACTGAAATGTTGAAGTTGAAGTTGAAGTTGAAGTTGAAAGAGTTTTGTAAAGCGCTCTACTACCAAGCAGTTTCTTGGCGCTGCAGAAAGACTATCCTGAGGGAAGCAAGGGGAATAAAGATGGATAGGCTCAGGAAAAGAGATAGGTTTTAAGAGCTATACGAAAATCCATGTAGGTAGAGATGGATCTGATAGCAAGAGGAAGTGCGTTCCAAAAGAGGGGGGGGCAAGAATGGAAAATCTGGATCCACCAAGTTTTTTCCATCGATAGCGAGGAACTTGGTAGAGGAGCGAAGGCTTCTACCGGGCACATAGGCTCTGATCCTAGATCTGATGAAATCTGGAGCTGTGCCGGCTAGCGACATAAAAATCAAGCAGCCCATCTTGAATAATGAGCGTTCCCATATGGGGAGCCAGTGAAGTGTCTTTAGCAGGGGAGTAATGTGATGCGATTTCGGAAGTCTGTAGATAAGGCGGGCTGCTTGGTTTTGGATGAGCTGCAAGCGACGGCGCTCGTACGCAGGAATACCAACATACAGGCCGTTGTCATAATCCAGGTGGGACAGAATCATTGCCAAGATGATGAGTTTGAGGGCTTCAACAGAGAAGTAACGGGAGATTTTGCAGATGGTTCTAAGGGATAGGAAGCAAGATGAAACCACCGAGCTGATTTTTCACAGAAGCAGAGGGAACGGGAGGGGAGCCGAAGGCTGGGGGCAAAAAAGCGGAAGTCCAGGGATTAGAGGGACCACCAATAAGAACCAGCTCCGTCTTATCGGGGTTCAATTTTAGTTGGCTGAGGTTCATCCAATTGTAGATGAATGTCAGTGTGGAATGGAACTTAGAAATGGAGTCAGGGGAGGAAGAAAGGTTAAAAATAAGCTGAAGGTCATCAGCATAATTAAACACCGTGACCTCCATATCCTGTAACGCAACAATAAGAGGATTTATGTAAAGATTGAAAGGGAGAGGGGAAAGAGACGAGCCTTGGGGCACACCAGAGGAGACTAAACAAGAGGGGGCGGAAAAGCCTTCCAACCGAACGGCCTGGGTGCGGCCCACCCAGAAGGAAGTCAGCCAGGCTAGAGCCAATCCCCAAACGCCGGCGCCCCCGACACGGTCGAGAAGAATGGAATAATCGACCGTATCAAAGGCGGCGGACAGATCGAGCAGGACCAAGGCCTGTGGGGAATTGATGTCGGCGCTTCTCCTGAGCTCATCCACCATGGAGAGAACAACGGATTCCGTGGAGTGTGCGGGGCGAAAGCCGGCCTGATGAGCGGCCAGGAGATGGTTGGCCTCAATGTAGGTGGAAAAACAAGACGTAATGTGACTCTCCAAGATTTTACCCAGAAGCGGGAGCAGAGAGATGGGCCTAAAGTTGGAGAGGAGGGCGGGGTCAGCCCAAAGTTCTTTGTCGATAGCTGGAGAAACTATTTCTAATTCTAATATTTGGTCCACTACTTTGTTCTCCCTTGCACCTGATTGGATAGGAGCCCTTGATAAAAAATCAGCAACCCTGTTCCGTTGTCCTGGAACATGTACCATCACAAAGTTATAACCTTGAAGGCCAATAGACCACCTGGCAATCCTGGGCGTCATATTTTCAACCTCCTTTTTACTGAACATTGACAGGAGGGGTTTGTGATCAGTGTGAATTTCAAAAGGTAGACCCCATACATAGAAATTGAAATGTTTAACTGCCCAAAACACTGCTAGAGCCTCTTTTTCAACTGTTGAATAATTCAGTTCAGCGCCCATGAGTGCTCTAAACGCGAATGCCACAATGTTAGTTTTCGTCCCCTGCCTTTGTGCCAGGGTAGCCCCAATACCTTTTGCACTCGCATCTGTTGTTAATATGGTGTCTTTTTCTACGTTAAACTTGCCAATATAAGGCGCTGAAATGATGGATTCCTTTATCTTTCCAAGAGCCTTCTCTTGGTTCTCTCCCCATGTAAATCCCACGTCTTTCTTTATGAGATCTCTTAGTGGTCAGGAAATCATAGCAAAGTCCTTAATGTACTTTGACATGTATTCTGTCAGACCAAAAAAAGCTAGGATTTCCTCCTTGTTAGTTGGAACAGGGGCTCTTTTGACTGCCTCCACTAAGTCTATCTTAGGTTTTATACCCTGTTCAGAAATCGTATGTCCGAGGTAATCCACTGAGGATACCCCTAGCTTGCATTTACTCCTTTTTGTAGTGAACCCAACCTTTCTTAGTTCCTTCAGCACATTCCTCGCATTCAGGTTGTGTTCACTTTCACTTGATCCCTAAACCAGAATGTCGTCCTGAAAGCATAAAGTCTTTTTGCAATCCTGCAACACATGCTGCATCACCCTCTGAAAAGCTGAGGCAGCCGAGGCGAGGCTAAACGGCATCCTCAGAAATTTTAAGTTCCCAAAAGGAGTAGTGAAGGCTGTAAGATGTTGTGATTATGGATGCAATTTGATCTGATAATTTGCCGAGGATAAATCTAGCAAACTGAAAAATTTGGCTCCCTCAATAGTGCTCAACATTTCATTTATCCTCAGAAGGGGATGTCTGTCTACTTGAATATTTGAGTTAAGGGACCTCAAATCTACACATAGTCTTATTCTCCGCCCACCATCCTTAGTCGTGATGACAATGGGCGCCAACCATGCTGAGCTCTCTGTTTCTTGAATGACGCCTTGCTCTTTCAACTTCTCAATTTCCAGTCTTAGTGGCTCCCTCATCATCAAAGGACTAGAACAGGTTTTTGTGAACCACTGGTACTGCCCCTTCTTTTAGAACAATTCTATGCATGTAATTCTTTAACAATCCTAGCTTGTCATTAAATACATCTGCAAATTCGTCAAATAAGCTAATTCCAATCACCGGTGGTTCAATCAATAACACTTGCTCCTTGTTGTTAGGATCTAAAATGATACCTAATTCCTTCCGGTGTCTCCACCCCAGTAAACATGAACCTTGTTTTGTTATATAAACTTTTCCCACCGTGTGTCTGTCTTTGAACGCTATTCTCATTCTTGTCATGCCCACTAACGTATACTCTTCTTATTGTACCCTGCAGGATTAATGTCTGGCTTTTCCATCTCTGTGTAACCACTAGGAAACATTTTCTCAAAAACCCCCTCATCAACTAACGTGAATGGTGAGCAAGAATCAGCATACATAACAATACTTAGAATATCTAAGCTCACATCACATGTGGGGTATTGAGTATCTTCTTCAGCCTCTGACTCCTTGATCTGAAAAATGAAACTGTTATCTTCTTCCTGCTCTTCCTCTGGACTTTCATCCCAATGTACTTTTGAACCAAAGTCATTGCATACTTTGGAAAAATGTCCCCTTCTGTTACACTTCCTACACATCATGTTCCTAGCTGGACATTTCCAACTATTGGCTAAATGATTGCCACCTGAAGCACTGAAAATGTTCACTTTTCTTCTTTGCTTCCACCATGTTTTTCAATCCCACCTTGCACACTGCCTCCTCACTAATAGACCCTTTAGGCTCTCCTTAATCCTTAACAGTATCAGAAATTCTAATTTCTTTCACAGACATAGCTGTGTGCTCCAGACCTTTTGCTATGCTAATAGCTTCCTTCAAGTCGGGATTCCTAGTAAGGAGCTCCTCCTGTACCTTCTGGTCATTAGTACACCTGACTAACTGGTCCCTTATCATGGAATCCGTCAGACCTCCAAATTCGCAAGTTGCTGACATTCCTCTAAGAACAGCTATATACGATGACACCTTTTCCTCTTTCTTTTGCACTCTTTTATAAAACTTATGTCTCTCTAGTACTATGTTAACCTTAATTCTGAAATGTGTTTCAAGTTTTCTTAATGTGTACTCATATACATCACCCCCGCCTTCTTCTTCAGGCACTACATCCTCAACTGACCTTCCAGTGATATCTTCAAAAAATGTCCTTCCCTCTATACCTAAATTATGCAACAAGATGTGTTGTTTCCTTACACTAGAGAAATTCCCTCCTCCTATTGCTATAAGGTACGATTTAAAAATACCTTCCCACCTCTTCCACGGTATATCAGGCTCCCCTTGTTCATTCAAAAATGGGGGTGGTTGGTTCATGCCTAAATAGCGTATTTGCTTAGGGCATACATCACCCATCCCTGGTTAGGCTGGAAACGTAAGGGGCAATAATGAAAATAGAGTTTAAATGCCTGAGCATACTTAGAAAATTATTATATGAACATAGTTCAATTGAAGTGTATTAAAAAATTATATAGGAAAAAGTCAAAAAAGTTGGAAAAAATCAATCCTTGGAGATTGCAGTCCAGAAGTTCCTCAGCGGCTTGAGAAGCGTAATGTTCCAAGAGGTGATTGTTGCCATCATGTGTGAAAAGAGAAGCAATCCAATTCATATCCTCGAAGGGACAGTAATGTTCCTCGAATGTTGGAGTGACTATTTGAATTGGCGGGCAATCTACGATGTTGTCAAAGGTCGCATGTTGCAGGAGATCTTTCGAGGTTGCGCAGAAATCCCACTCTGCCAGGATACTTTTTTGTGTTGTATCCGCCAATTCTCCACTGTCCGAACAATCAGGTTCATGGTTTTCAAGATACTCCATTACCTGCTGGATATCCGGAGCGATTGTTGGGATGTTGGCCAGGCACAGATCCACTCGCAGACGAATGGGCAACTTTTAAAATAAAAAGATGGTTGCACGCAGATTGCATATGTGTAAATAAATGTCATGTTGGAGTTGACTCCGATAATAGATAGAGGCAGGCTGCCGAAAAGTTGCTCCATTTATTCACGATATTGATGTAGCTTTGCGTAGAGGTGTATTCTGTCGGACATGCTTGTTACCACAGGGAGCGCAGCAATTTTTTACAAGCAAAAATAGTAGTAGGATGGCCCCAAAGAGAGCGACAATTATGGGCACTGTTCCTTTTATTCCAGAGATGATCGAATGAATAAAGTCTGGTATTATACCAAAAACAGTTTGAAAGCTTGTGACAAGGCTGGAGGAGACAGTATTAAAAAAGTTTGCCAGATCTTGAGTGTCAGATGTGTTGAAAATTGTGTAACAATTCACAAAGTGTAATGGGAGGTTTGTATTTAAAAGGAACTGTATTTTACTTGAAGTTTGTGCTATCTGCAGTAGATACATTTCTTTTGCAGAATTGAGGGACACTTCTGTTTGAAACAAAAGCGCTTTCAGTTTGCTCAGTTTAAGGAAATCTGATTTCAAAGTACGTGTTGAAGGCCAAGTTTAACTTTGGGAGTTACTTTGTGGGGGTGGGAATAGACATTGCGACAGGAAGTTACTTGGTTTGAAACAGTAAGGACATACGGTATGCCAGCTCACATTCCGTAGCAGTCAATGGTATTAAAAAGCAGATAACTGCCGTTAGAAAGCTGTGTGAATATTGGTCTGATTGTGAGAGTTAGCACGCACGATTGGGGGCAGTAAGCTTAGAAGCGTCATGCAGGTGGACATTCTTGCACAGTAATGAATGACTGCCATTGTGGTTACACTTTTCACCTGTGAGAAAAACGTATGTATTCTTTTTAAGACAGCAATATGTAAATGGGAGAAACCACTGTTCTTGAATAAACATGCTACCGTATATAATCACATACAGCATGATAACCAACATGTACACCTAGCAGACACAACAACACTACGTACTGTGGGAACAGTGGCTAGCCATGTACACAAACAAAACATGGCATGGCACCTCTGCCACACAATGCAGAATGCGGGGAGAGACGGGAGCAAAGTATGTGCGAAGGTGGCAAGTGATTCTCAATTGTAAAAGTATACAATGCAATGTGTTGAGGGGATGTGCCGGACAGACTTGAGTATGCAGAGCACAGACATGTACATGTCATTATACACTGATGGTCTATTAAGTGAAGTGGACAGTGGACGCAACCATGATAGTGCAGTCAGTAGGGAGGCTTACAAAAACATAGTGTGTACAAGCCCCCACCCCCCCAAATCTTTAGTGTAGTGGGCTGGCTCGGAGTACGCAAAGCTAGCGTACGGGTATGAATAAAAGGCATGTTTCTCTGGGTGTGGTTCTCTTCCGGAATGGTAAAGGTGTCTGCCAGGTCTGCGCAGCTTACAATGCCACGAGGCTGATGCCATGAGCGAAGATGGCTGCATGAATGATGGTCTCAGCCTGCTTGTACCCAGAAACCGTCATGGCCATTGCGATGCACATATGCCCCACAGTTCACCTTTCGACACCACCGTATGTGGAAGAGGGACCACCACGTGCCAGCAAAAGCTCCTGGGCCGAGGTGTGTGAGCTTGCAAGGCTCCTGAGATCAACGCTGGCTACCGCGACACAGGCACACAGCGCCTAGCCTGAGGCCCAGCACCGTGGAGTGCTCTGTATACTACTAACATAGTAGTCAAACAGGTAGTAACAGTAAAACGGTGTCTTGATCCCACAATGAACGATGTTAGAACTACATCTGAGAGTGAAGATGAAGGTACTCCCTTCGACCATGTGCAACCAACTCTAGGTCCCAACAGTGGAACAGTCTCTTGATCCCACAATGCACGATGTTAGAACTGCATCTGAGAGTGGAGATGAAGGTACTCCCTTCGAACAGGTGCAACTAACTCTAGGTCCCAACAGTGGAACGGTGTCTTGATCCCACAATGGACGATGTCCGATATTAACTGCTGCTTGGTTTTACACAACTCCCTCCGTTGAGGTGCATCAAACTCTGTGCTTCAGTAGCTGACTGCTGCACATAATTATTGGGCTTGGCCGACTACAGTCTCTGGACTACACCATGGTACAGCAGGTCTGAACAGTGGAGCGGGGTCTTGATTCTATGATTGAGGATATCAGAAGTTAAAGTCTGTGATGATTTCCGTGTACCCCTCCGATCAGGTGCAACCAACTCCGTGCTTCTGAATCCTACGGCATGTGACTGTGAGGCATTAATGACCACTGCCTCTGGCCTACACTGTGGTCAGCAGGGCTCACAATTCAGATTGAGTGGTGATTGTTTAATTACAGAATCCAGTAGGCAACTAACTACAACATCTATTGCAATATACACAATATTCTGTTAGTATACTTGCTTGAAGAATTTTTTTTAGATGAGTTATATTTTACTACAATGACCAAATTCTTCTTTGTAGTGGAAAACAACACTGAATAACAGTCTACATTGTGGACAGCAGGGATCGCAATTCGAATTGTTTTGATTATGTATTCATGGATGTCTGTGCTGACTATTGCCTTCCATATACACTGAAGACAGCAGTGTTCACAATTCAGATTGAGTCACTATTGTAGATGACACAGTCCTGTAGGCAAAAGACATTGCTCCAGTGCGCTCTGTCCGCACCACGCATATGCATCATCGCATGCTCCGCACACGCTTTTTGCTGCTTTGTGTATTACAAACTGGGCAGCTCAAGTCAACGCCACGTGGCTGTGGGCCCATGTTGACCGCTCTCTCTGGCCAACACTGCAGACAGCAGTGTTCACAGTTCAGATCGAGTCGCTATTGCAGATGATGCAGTCCTGTAGGCAACAGACATTGCTCCTAGTACGACGCATCTGCACCACGCATCATCGCTGGCTGTGCACATGCTGAATGCTTTTGATGTGTCTATCTGAGTGCACTACAACTGATGGACCCTTTATGATACAATCTTTTTGTGTATTATTTCAGATCTACTGCCTGTGTCTCGGTATGCCACAAGTTATGGTTCTTTCACGATAGAATCTTTTGTGTATTATTTCACATCGACTGTCCCTACATTACTGCAGCACAAACTATTGACCGTTTTATTATTGAATCTCTATGTGTGATCCAATGATTACTGTTGTAGTTGATGCTAGCAGCAACCATTCCCTGGGGACTGGTTTACACTCACTCCACACTCATCCAGCACAGACGTCACTGGATATGTGACCCTGGTAATAAAAAGGAGTAGAGCGCACGTGCCCGTACCCACTTCCACTATCTATCTGTGTCTGTGTGTTCATTATCTTTGCATGATACTGCCCCTGGGCCATACCACATTACATTGTGCTGTGGACAGCATATGCAACCATGTTACCTCTGGCAGTGAGGAAAACTTTGGTTATGTAGCTTTTAGGTGCATGATTATCACAGGTCGAAGGCTACTTTACAGACCATGAATATGGATGAAGATGACGGTTGCATGTTGTGTGTAGTGTAAGATATGTGTACATAGAAAAAAGTTTCAAAAAAGCTCTCTAAGCAGAAGAGGTGTGTCTCATCAAATGCTGTAGAGAGAATGACTAAAATGGATTCTCCAACTGCTACAATGGGAAATGTTATGAACTAATCAAATGCTTTTTTTAAGGTCACATGGCAATTGTGCACCCAGCACCCAAGGAGGCCACACCCGACGTGATTTTGCGAAAATATATTAACCATAATATAAGTTTATTACAGTTAGAAAAATATAAATGTTTAAAATATTTTAGATTATCGCTTGTTCTCATAAACACTTTAAAGTTAGTTAGATATAGTTTTGAGACATAAAAAATGAGGGAATGGCGTACCCGACATGACACCATACGTTTATGATGTAACACAGGGCCTGGCAGCATGCACTGTCGCATACGCAATGCGCAGCGGGCGCAACCCCATACATACATGACGTAACACGCTGCTTGGTACTGCATACCCGTCGCATACCAAAGTAGCAGCTGGCTTAACCTCATACATACATGATGTTACATGGGACGCGGTGCCACAGACCCGTTGGATATGAAATGCGCATCATTTACGAGTTAAGCAATATGGTGGATAGGATTAGCATGCTGATGGAGCTTTTTGCACTACCGGTACGGGACTCCAGTTTTCGCCCCCCCAAAAAAATATACATATTTTTTTGAAGATAGAAAATATTACATAATTTTTTAAGTAAAAAAAAGAATAAAAGAGCTCCAAAATATGACAAATAAATAGAAAAAATAATGGTTTTATAAATAATAAAATATGAAATTAACATTGAAAAAACTTTCGAAATTCACTGAAAAAACCGTAGGTTTTACAGACGTTATAGTTAGGAATTAGCATTTAAAAAACCTTTGAAATTCACGAAAAAAACATACGTTTCAGGGACATTTTAGTTAGTTGGACATTTGACTCATATAAAACCAGAGAAATTCGCCCGTTATAGTTAGTTGAGCTAACTTTAACTCGCGCACCCGCAATGCACTGCCGATGACGTCACATATTACATCATTTATGACATGGTCAGTTACATCACTCATGACATCACTGATGACGTCTCAAATGACATCCTCCATGTGATAATCTGATGCACATTCTAATGCCCTAATATAAACTTTGATACACCCACTCTTAAAATACAGACAACTATTTTTGAACCCATACACACAACTATGCCAGATTTTACATTCCACCCACTATTTCCTAGGTCTACACACACATCCAGTCACTTATACATGCAGTTACTCATCAATACAGTACTATAATATGCACCCATACACGTATACATATAGTCACACTGTGCCACTCATCCATAGAGTTACTCACACACCTAGTCAGTCATGCATAGAATCAATCACATACCCATTTACTCATGTATACAGTTATACACACCAACTCAGTTATTTATACACAGACCAAATCACTTATTTATGCAGGTACTAACACATACTTACTGTCTTATACAATCAATGATACAAGCAGACACTCATTTATACACCCACTCTTCAAATAACTCACTCTCACGTATAGTAATTTATATACTCCAACTCTCACATATACTGCATTTAAACATATGTAGTTACTCACACATATACCACTGAGACATTTATTCACTCACCAACACACCCATACACACACTAACTCACCCATACAGTCCTTCCCAGATGCACTTTTGAATCCATACAACCAGTAAATCACCCACTCAGACATCTATGCACAGAGTCACACACCCCCCCAACCACCCACACAGACACTCAGGCACCCATACAGATACTCAGACAACAAATCAATAACCCATATAGACACTCATGTAGCTACTCACCAACCCATGTAGTCGCTTGCACACCAACTGAGAGACTAATGCAGACTTTCACACAGTTTAGTCACTAACCCATGCATTCAGTAGGACACCTTCAATCACTCACTTATACAGTCAGACATGCACCTACTGAATAATCCATTCAGGTACTTGTAAATTCACTCATTCTTCAATACACCGTGGCATAGATATATATGAAAAATATTTAAACTTTACAGAAACTCACATTCACTGGATAATGTCATCAGTGATGTCATTTGAGATGTCATCAGTGATGTCATCAGTGATGTCACTGACCATGTCATGAGTGATGTAATATGTGACGTCATCAGCAGTGCACTGTGGGCGCGAGAGTTATAGTTAGCTCAACTAACTATAAAGGGCGAATTTCTCGGGTTTTATATGAGTCAAATGTACAACTAACTATAACGTCCCTGAAACCTATGGTTTTTCAGTGAATATATATATATATATATATAGATATATATATATATATATATATATATATATATATATCTATATATATATATATATATAGATATATATATATATATATATATATATATACATATATTACCTACTGGCGGTCGCCAGTAGGTATATATAGTTAGGATTTTTTCTCTATGGGTTTTTTGAAAATTCTATGTCTAATAACTTTGGCGTTTGTGGACGGAATTGGCTGAAATTTTCAGGAAAATGGCACATTTTGTTTCTGAGCAGCCCTTGAAAATTTGGGGGGGGTTCGTCCAGTGGGGGCCGAGAAAAAAGGGGGGTCCCAAAACGTGTTTTTAACATTGAGTTTTCCATAGGGCGGTTGGCCTCACTTTTAGCCCGAACGGCTGAATGGATTTGCACGAAACTTGGCAAAATTGTAGGGACTGGTAGCCCGATGTGCCTTTTGTAGGTCTCAATATATGTGCTCCAGTGGATTTTGAGAAATTAACGTTTAAAAAAAGATATATATCTGTAAGCGCGGACCAGGCAGCGCTCTGGTTCGCGGACTTTTCGCGCAACGGAGCTTTGTGAAGCGAAGCTGATTGGTTCTCCGGCGTCTGTCAACATTCCAAACAGTCCGTAGCGGCCGCCATCTTGTCTCTCGGTAGGATCGAGAGACAAGAGGAGGTCAAAACAAAGGGGGAAATAACTATAAGGGGGCATAGTAGATCCTCGCTGACCCCCTAGGTTTGATGTGGAGGTTTTAAAAGGGCCCCGCGGGGCAAAAAAAAATAATAATAATAATAATAATCGAACGGCTGAATGGATTTGCACGAAACTTGGCAAAATTGTAGGGACTGGTAGCCCGATGTGCCTTTGCTAGGTCTCAATATATGTGCTTCAGTGGATTTTGAGAAATTAACGTTCAAAAAAAGATATATATCTGTAACAGCGCACAACTTCGCGTACTTTTCGCGTTACGGAGCTTTGCGAAGCGAAGCTGATTGGCTCTCCGGTGTCTGTAAACATTCCAAACAGTACGTAGCGGCCGCCATCTTGTCTCTCGGTAGGATCGAGAGACAAGAGGAGGCCAAAGCGAAGGGGCAAATGACCATAAGGGGGCATAGTAGATCCTCGCTGACCCCCTAGGTTTGATGTGGAGGTTTTAAAAGGGCCCCGCGGGGCAAAAAAAAATAATAATAATAATAATCGAACGGCTGATGACCATAAGGGGGCATAGTAGATCCTCGCTGACCCCCTAGGTTTGATGTGGAGGTTTTAAAAGGGCCCCGCGGGGCAAAAAAAAATAATAATAATAATAATCGAACGGCTGAATGGATTTGCACGAAACTTGGTAAAATATTAGGGACTGGTAGCCCGATGTGCCTTTGCTATGTCTCAATATATGTGCTTCAGTGCATTTTGAGAAATTAACGTTCAAAAACAAGATATATATCTGTAACAGCGCTCCGCTTCGCGGAGATAAAATTATATCTGTATTACCTAGCTGTTGCTAACACCAGTTAGCGACGGCTAGTAGGAGATAGCGACCATCTTGGGTCCCACTTTGCATGTGAGTGATATTTATCACTAATGACATGCAAAGTGGGCATGCCAAGATGTTAGCGACTGGAAACAGTCGCTAACATCGCTATCTCCTATTATCAACTTTTGGAAATATTCGAGATAAGCGCGAATAACTCCAAAAAGTAACAGCTGCCCTGAGCAGTTCTTAGCCATGTTATCCAATGGGAGGTGGATAACATGGCTAAGAGCATTAGCTCGGTAATGCATGAATATCGCGGAGTTTTCAGCGATATTAATGCATTGCGGTCGTTTTTTATCGTATTTGCGATAAACCTTGATAATAGCAAGGTTTATCTGCGATAATTTCTGACGGTAAAAAAATCTTTGCAATGCATCGTTAGTGATAAATATCGCTTAACTTTGGTAATATGCCCCAACGTCTGTTAACGTTCGATTCGAAGGAAATCAGGAATTGTTGAAAAACATTGTGTGCGCCATCTTGTCTTTTTTCAAATGCCACACTTTTGTCGTGCACGGCAGCCATTTTAGATGCCTTGACCAGATCCACTCTGTGCACGCTGTCGATCCTTAGCATGGCTCCCCACCCTCGCAAGCATCTCCCCCAGGCAGTGGTCACCCCCGCTCTCTGTTTTATGCATGGGTAATAAACCTCCCCCCATCTGCGCTGTTCTTCCCTGAGAATCACACCCTGTGCCCGCCCGACACCTCCCTTTCGCCCTATTCACTACCGCACCCTCTGACACTCCTTTTCCTCTGTGTCCGATTGTCCAGGCCGGTCCTAGGCTATCAGCTAGCCCTGCAGATGTAGTTTATGGCCACAGCTGTAAAGAATCACCCGTCTTCAAAGGAGTTATAGTAGATCAAGGCCCACACTCGATGAGATCCGTCACAGCAAAAGCGTTGCTATTATCTGAAAACCATCCTGTATTGTGATTGGGGAGGGGACCGAGCGTGAAGCGGAAGATTCCAGGGATGACTCTTTGTACATCAAAGTTTTTACAATTATGTGTCACATTAAAAATATATAGCACTCCGACAAAGTAGTAAGATTATAAAACTTTAATAATTTATAAATATATACAAGAAAACAAAAATAGTAATAACATATAAACATTTTTAGAGAAAAACAACGAAGTAGCGGTCGGCTGTGCGAATAGTCCCAACGCAGCACAACGTCCAGATTTCCGGCGTGGGGCGTCGCGGGGGGTGGGTCATCAGTAGCAAACTGTTGTGCGAATAGTTCCAAGGCAGCAGAACGCGCCGAAATCTAGATGACACGAAAGTGATGTCTAGTAAGTTGCCACCCAGCAAATAACGGCGTGGGGCGTCGCGGGGGGTGGGTCATCAGTAGCAAACTGTTGTGCGAATAGTTCCAAGGCAGCAGAACGATGGCACCAAGGTGATGTCCAGTAAGTTGCCGCACTGGTTTTGGTATCCTACAATGCTGCTCCGAATAACGGCGTGGAGCGCCCCGGGGGAGGCGGCGTGAACGGGCCTCTCCAGGTGGAGTCTCATCTGTTTTAGTGGGGCGCCCCTTTACCGTTTCAGTTGCCATTCCGTCCGCTTTTGGTCCACTGTGTCAAAATCCGCCATTCAGCTGAGTTGCGCCCACTCTTGCGGTGCAGCGATAGGCGGCTGTCACAGGACTCTCAAAATGGCGGCAGGCTGTTTCCTTTTTGGGCCTGGTCCACTGAAATGGCCCTGGGACACCTTGGAAATCGGACGCTTGTCTGCTAGGTCTTGGACCCCATTCTCGAAAGCGTCCCCTCCGCCTTGAGAATTCATCAAAAGTTTTGGGGGCCCCGACTCCTGCAGGCTTCTGGTGGGGAGCGGCTGCCATGATTGCTCGCGGAATGACCACGACGGAGCTACGAGATGGTGGTGCTCTCATGGTGACGCCAGTTTAGTCTGAAACATCCAGAAACAAGGTGGGGCTTTCATCGTTTGGGGGAAAAAAAAAGTTTTCATCCAATGAAAAGTGTTGTTTTTAGGTCATATGATCAAGCCTTCCATCATTAGGAAACCAAAAGTAAAATGAACCAATGAAAAGTTTTATAAACAAGTCACATGACCTGTTATGCGGCATAGGGTATAAAATGCGGAGAAAATACGTTGGCACGTGAGGCGGCGTCAGTAGCGGACCGATGTACGAATAGGCCGAAGGCAATACAACGCGCCAAGATCCGGATGGCACCGAGGTGGTGTCATAGTTGAGAGTTCTGAGCAGCGGTTGTAACACTGTCTGAAGCTTATTTGCAGCTGCTGCAGCTTCACTACGCACCAAGATCCGGATGGCACCGAGGTGGTGTGTAGGAAGTTGCCGCACTGGTGTGGCCATCCTACAATGCTGAAAGTCGGCGTGGGGCGCCCCGTTGGCCTGTGAGTTTGCGTCAGTAGCGGACCGATGTGCGAATAGGCCGAAGGCAGCACAACGCGTCAAGATCCGGATGGCACCGAGGTGGTGTCTAGTAAGTTGTCGCACTTCTGTGGCCATCCTACAATGTTGAAAGTTGGCGTGGGGCGCCCCGTTGGCCTGTGAGATGGTGTCAGTAGCGGACTGATGTGTGAATGGGGCCAAAGGCAGCGCAACAATATTTTCTACTATATTTCCGGAGTAGAAGACACCACAAGGCGCTGAGATGCCAAGATCCGGATGGCACCGAGGTGGTGTGTAGCAAGTTGCCGCACTGGTGTGGCCATCCTACAATGCTGAAAGTCGGCGTGGGGCGCCCCGTTGGCCTGTGAGATGGCGTCAGTAGCGGACCGATGTGCGAATAGGCCGAAGGCAGCGCAACAATATTTTCTGACTGACACCACAAGGCGCTGAGATGCCAAGATCCGGATGGCACCGAGGTGATGTCTAAGTTGCGGACTGATGTGCGAATGGGGCCAAAGGCAGCGTAACAATATTTTTTGTATGGAAGATACCACTAGGCGTTGAGATGCCAAGATTCGGATGGCACTGAGGTGATGTCTAGCAAGTTGGTGTGGTCATCCTACAATGCTGAAACTCGGCGTGGGTCGCCCCATTAGCCTGTGAGATGGCGTCAGTAGCGGACCGATGTGCGAATAGGCCGAAGGCAGCACAACGCGCCAAGATCCGGATGTCACCGTGGTGGTTTCATAGTTGAGAGGCACTTCATCTGCAGTGGGGCGCCGAGATCCGGATGGCACCGAGGTGATGTCTAGCAAGTTGCTGTACTGGTGTGGTCATCCTACAATGCTGAAACTCGGCGTGGGTCGCCCCATTAGCCTGTGAGATGGCGTCAGTAGCGGACCGATGTGCGAATAGGCCGAAGGCAGCACAACGCGCCAAGATCCGGATCTCACCGTGGTGGTTTCATAGTTGAGAGGCACTTCATCTGCAGTGGGGCGCCGAGATCCGGATGGCACCGAGGTGATGTCTAGCAAGTTGCTGTACTTGTGTGGTCATCCTACAATGCTGAAACTCGGCGTGGGTCGCCCCATTAGCCTGTGAGATAGCTGTTCTTTGGATTTGGGCCTGGTCCACCAAAATGGCCCTGGGACACCTTAGAACTCGGACGCTCGATTTTTTTTTCCTTTCCTGTACATGCAAAAAAAGGTAAATGCCCGGTACGTTACACGCTTCATCTGCCACGATGAACTCTCCAGAGGAACCGAAAAAAAATATAGTTGTGGTAACTATACCATGCATCGTCATATGGAGAGGTGGCACCAATTAATTATAGTGCTGCATAAAAGAGAGATTTGGAGGAGAACCCCTGACCTGCTAGTACATTCATCAAAGAAGTGGCACTGAGAGCTTCAGAGGCAAGGGAAACGGTCCCAAATATTTAGAAGAACTTTGGAAAGATTAAAATGACATGTTTAGATTGTGGCAAATTAATTTCATGTGGACAGATGAGTGTTACTCTAATAAATACAGCATATGAACATCATCATAGTCGATGGTTGGTAGAGACATTTTGACTATATCCTGGACCTGCCCGTCCTCGCCCAAAATGGCGCCAGAATAAATGGGACTCGTAACTCCTTGTTGTGTACTGGTTGCAGAACCTTGAAATCACGAGATACGTATGCAGTTTTGAAGCACATGGCGGGCGGGGACGAGAATTGATTGAATATTTCGACATCCCTATTGATATTAAGTTCTGATGTGTTATTGATTACTGTACTGTTGAAAGTTCGAATTAACGTCACCCATGGTACTTGCCCGCAAATGTATATCTAGATAATTTTATTGTAACTGGCCCTGTCGTATTTTAATTATAAAATGTACGTCCACCGATTCCGTAACTGTTAGACACCTTAGTTCTTGCAACCTAATGGCCCGCCCGTTACGTTCCTCTACAGTGTAAATGTCTATTCATCATATACGATTACAGTTTGCTCCGTGGCCGGCCCACGTGGTTATAGGCTCGTATTTGTATAATGAAATTTTCACAATAAAGGTTTTTAAAAGAAAACATGGTAGTAGTATATACATTGGTAAAGTTTTTAATAATAGTCACTGTTTTAGAATCATTAAAAGGCAAGTGAAATAAAGCAGACCAATTACATGAAGGGTAAAAGGTATAATACGAAGGAACGCAGTAAAGATAAATGGTCAAGGGCTGTTGTGTTTTCTATTCCTGCAACATAAAGTGATCGATAAGAATCTCATATTCAGGCGTATCGGCGACTAAGACAGCAGGTCGACCCTCTTTTGCTCAACGGCTCCGTCATGGGACGAAGAAACGCTCTTTTTCTCGAAAAAAGAATATATTTTACTTGCAGGACAGTTGTAAAATTTCCGGGAAAGTACATTAGCCTGGAACATTATAACATATATTTAAGAAAAAATAATGTTCGGAAGTAATGAAAAGCGTAATTTTTAGGTCATATGACCAAGCCTTTCATCATTACAATAAGAAAAGTAAAATGAACCAATGAAAAGTTTTATTAACAAGTCACATGACTTGTTATGCTTACGTTACGCGCTGCGCGCCCCGGATGACTTCCGGATGCGCTAACGCGGCGCGTCATATGACGCATTACGCGACAACACAGGTACAGAATATAGTCAAAATGTCTCCACCAACCAGCGGTCGGAACACAACCCCTTTCAGCAGGCTAAATAGTTCTGTTAAATGACAACAGAAGGGACAGGCAACAAGAACCATCAGTCAAAGAGGGGAGGGCTAGTTCTTCTCTACCGGGTTACATTGGGGCGCTACCGGAACTGATCGAATTGGTAGTCTACAGTGTTTCTGGATGTTTCAGACTGAAGCTGGGGTTAGCATGAGAGCAGCACCATTTCGTAGCTCCGTCGTGGTCATTCCGCAACCAATCATGGCAGCCGTTCTTTATCGTTATTTTGGGCGGGGTGGGTGGCGGAGCCGAGCTGTTTTGCAGCCATCATTGTGTGGAGTTCAGTTCATCTCACTAGTTTTGTATTTGTCATGAGGGGTTGTTCCTAATGTTTCTATTTTAGCGAGGTCAAAAAGAGATCCCATTAGTGGCCTACTGATTTTGCTCGATTCCTTTTCTTTTTTTTTACACGATTTTTCGTTATCTGCAAAGACTAAACAGAGTATTGCGACTCTGTGTTTGTTTGTAAATAGAGAATGAACCAAAGAGAACTAATTCTAAAACAGTAAATACTTGGATAACAATGAATCAAATGGAGAGAGAAGCAGGCACGACGGATTACAATGGGGGCAAAGACCTGCGTTAACTACCTTTCACTATCTGCAAAGAGAGAGTACTCCTAATAGAAATGAGGGGGGGGGGCACCATTCAAAGCAGATCAGTGTGCATAAACACGAAAATGTTTTCACTTACCACGTACTTGACATTCGACAGCTTATGATATTTGCTATTAAAAAACCATTGAAATTCACTGAAAAAACCATAGGTTATAGACCATATATAGTTAGGAATTAGCATTTACAAAACCTTGAAAATTCACTGAAAAAACCATAGGTTATAGACCATATATAGTTAGGAATTAGCATTTAAAAAACCTTATTTTACTCACACAAAACCATTGAAATTCCATATATAGTTAGTTGCACTAACTATATATCGCGCACCTGCAATCCACTGCTGATGATGTCACATATTACATCATTCATGACATGGTCAGTGACATCACTGATGACATCACTGATGACATCTCAAATGACATCACTGATGACATCACTAATGACATCTCATTTGACATCATTCTTGTGCTAATACGATAAACCTCTTCAGACTCTAATATAATCTTAGATACACTCAGTGTATACAGACACTCACACACTTCCACTCATCCATGGAGTTACTCACACACCCAGTCAGTCATGCAAAGAAACAATCTCATCTCCATTTCTTCAACTATACAGTTAAACACACCTTACTTATTGAAACATATACTAACACATATTTACTCTCTTATACAATCCCTGATACAAGTTCACAATGATCGATACAACCACTCACTCATTCGGTGGCTCTCATGCACAGTTATTTATATATGCCAACTCTCACATGTACTGTGTTTTACATATGTACTTACTATGACATGTAGCATTGAGATATCCATTTACTCATCAATACACTCATGCACACAGTCAACTGCCCATGTAGCTGTTTCCACATGCACTCTTGAACTCATACACCTAGTGAATAAACTGTTCACACATCTATGCATAGAGTCACACACCTTTCAGCCACCCCCACACAAACTCAATCTCCCATAGAAATACTTGGGCAAGCAATTAATAACACATATAGCCTCTCGTATAGCTAATGATCAACACATGCAGCAGTTTACAGAACAACAGACATAATGATGCACAAATTAAGACAGTTTAGTCACTAAACCATGCATTCAGTGAGACACATTTAATCACTCACTCATACAGTCAGTCACGCACCTACTAAATCCTTCATCCAGACACTTATACATCCACTCATTCTTCAATATGTAAGATATATTTTAACTTTACAGAAACATACAGTCACTGGATGTTGTCATCAGTGATGTCATCAGTGATGTCATTTGAGATGTCATCAGTGATGTCATCAGTGATGTCACTGACCATGTCATGAATGATGTAATATGTGACATCATCAGCAGTGGATTGCAGGTGCGCGATATATAGTTAGTGCAACTAACTATATATGGAATTTCAATGGTTTTGTGTGAGTAAAATAAGGTTTTTTAAATGCTAATTCCTAACTATATATGGTCTATAACCTATGGTTTTTTCAGTGAATATATTATATATATACATATAGTACCTACTGCCGGTCGCCAGTAGGTAGTTATAGTTAGGACCCTGTTTCTATTCAAAAAGCATTTTTTCTTTTCCTAATAACTTTGGCACCGGTTGACAAATCTTTGCGTAATTTTCAAAACTAGTGGGGCGCTCCGGTCCGCTCCTATTTTCAAATTTTTAGGTTGATTAGGCAAGTGGGGGCTGAGAAAAAAGGGGGGTCCCAAAATGTGTTTTCTCCATGTTAATTCCCGTAGGAAACTTTAGAAACGGCTACAGCCCGAACTGCTGTACGGAATTACACCAAATTTGGCAAAAAGGTAGCCTTTGGTTCAGAAAGAACTCATTTTCTTAAATGGTGTAAATCCGTTTAGTGGTTCCTGAGAAATTTAAAAAAAGAAGTGAAATATGCATTTTCCCATGGTAAACTTTAGACAAGGCTACAGCTCGAACTGTTGAAAGGAATTACACCAAATTTGGCGGCATAGAGGTAGCCCTTGCCTCAGAAAGAACTCTCTTTCTTAAATGGTGTAAATCCGTTCAGTAGTTGTTGAGAAAATCAAAAAATAACAATAACGATATATACGAGGCCCAGTGGATCCCCGCACACTGCCGATCACAAGCTGCATTCTAATTGGCTGTCAACACTCCAAACCAGGAAGTGTCGGCAGCCATCTTGTGCCCCGGTAACCGTGGCACAAGAAAACAGAAAAACAAACGTGTAAAACAAGAAAAGGGGACAGGGTAGAAACACCCTGTCACCCTTTGTCCTGCTCCGGGGGTCCCACAAGGAACCCCAGGGCAAAAAAAAGCTTTTTTTTTTAAAAACAGCGGAATGAAAAATTTTAAAAAATGAAGTGAGGGCTTTTTCACTTCAATATTTTTAACCCCCGGGTGGGTCAGGTACCTTGGGCACAAAAAATATAATAGTGGGGGTGCAGGGAGGCCACCGCAGCCTCAGTGACCACCACCGTTGGTAATTTCTATATATATTTGCGAGGGGGGCTCATGGCCCCCCTGCAGCCCCGGGGACCACCACCCCCCGGGGCTTAGTATTTTTTTATGTGTGGGGGCCTCCAAGGCCCCTGCTGCCCCGGAGACCCCCACCCCCGGGGCTTTTATTTTTTAAATTTTACCTGTTTGAGGGGATCCAGCCCCCTACATGCCCTGGGACCGCCACCTCCCTGGGGCACTAAAATTCAAGTTCTGGGGTCTGTAGCTGACCCCGGGCCCGGGGACCACCGCCTCACCAGGGCTTTGCAATTGCTGGGACGGGTCCGGGGGTCCCCCTCTTGGAGCCTTTGATACCCCTGGGGACCTCCACCCTACTGCAGTGTCCCCGGGCGGCCACCCTGAGCCACTGCTGTTTGCTACAGTTAGGCAGGAGCACATCTCCTGCCCTACCATAGGAAACTCTGGTTTGAATTTTGGAAGAGAGAGCAGGTAAACCTGTATGTTAGCAGCTCCCCATGTGGAAAAGCAATGCCAGCTCCTGGAGGATGTGGGGAGCGGGTGGGACTGTGGGGGCATTGGGATTCCCCCCACGTTCCCCATCTAAGTGCATAGGCCCGGGGGATGGGGTCTCTGGGGTGTATAGAAATTAGTGGTAGGAGCTGTTTTTTTTAACAAAATAATTGGATTGTGACCCTAGCATGACGCTCTACGAGGCCCCCTTGTGTGAACACGCAGGGTGCTTGACTCCCAGCGTGGCCCCCTGGTGTGAACGCGCTGGGTGCGTGATTCCTAGCTGCGCTGGGTGCACAACTCCAAGCAAAAGAATGTAAGATTTGTTTTATTATAAATCTAGGTTATATGTTTGGATCTTGGGTGGCTCTAAGAAGAGCCCTTGTGTGTATAGGCAGATTTTGGTACCTACATGTAAGTGCCTATGCAGAGTCTAAACTTGTTGAGAAATACTCTGTATCCCTCATCTGAGAAATTTACACTATCTCTTCTGTAGATGCCATCCACATTAAAACGCAAATTGTTGTTGTATATGGACCTCATACTATAATCTCTGAGATAAGCAGTAACAGCTGTATAGACATTTTTCTTACCTTTCTCAATCTGTGGACAAAATTGATTGGACCAGTTCCATTTCTGTCTTTGGCATATGTTAGATTAGACAAAGGCAGTTTGGGGGAAAAGTAACATCAATTCTGCAATTCATTAGCATTTCCAGACCTACCCCAGTCAATGTGCGTAGGTCATTGCCACCACAGTGCACACTTATGAGGTCAGAGTGTTGGAGATGCAAAAAGGATTTAACCAATGAAATCAATTGGTGCCACTTTAATCCTCTCTTTCCAATCCATTTAATGTCTACATTTTGCAAAGCTAGGTCTTTGTCAATATCTCTGCTTTCAATATACCTTTTGAACCAGAAAATATAGCTGTGTCCCACAATCCACACTCTAAGCATCTTAAAGGGAAGTCTGGATGTATTGCAAAGATGTGAAGTAGGCAGTTGGTAAAATAGGAGGTCTCTAAAATGGTGGACAAGATGCAGTTTAAAAAAAAGAGAAGTGATTGGCTGTTTGAGAACATTATAGAGTGAAAAATAGGATGCATGTTTCTGTGTTTAAAAAGCATGCTTCTTATTGGTTAGTAAAAACTTTGAAAGGTACAGTAGATAGGATGAGCTGATATTTTGAAAAGTCAAGCACACTTGCTGTTTCAATTTGCAACATTGTACGCTGAACTTGTCTAAGACACATTTCTATTGGTTACACATATCAACCCTTGCCAACTGACCTCTAACTGAACCAAAATTGCTTCTGAAATATTTTGGAGTCGCGCCTGCTCCATGCACCGTAGACGATGGAACCGTGGATCCAGACGAGACTTCAAAAGTATATTACAAATAATGTTACCAGTTTTTTTTCTTAACACACTACTTCCAACCATACCAGTGACTTGGTAAATATCACTGCAATTGCATATTACTTCATTATTTATAAGAAATACACATTTTATTGGCACACATAACTTACAACCCTGCCCCCATTCGGCTTAATACCTGTTTCCATGATAACAGTTCATGGAACACTCAATTGAACACACAGGTCACAAGTTCAGCGTACAATGTTGCAAATTGAAACAGCAAGTGTGCTTGACTTTTCAAAATATCAGCTCATCCTATCTACTGTACCTTTCAAAGTTTTTACTAACCAATAAGAAGCATGCTTTTTAAACACAGAAACATGCATCCTATTTTTCACTCTATAATGTTCTCAAACAGCCAATCACTTCTCTTTTTTTTAAACTGCATCTTGTCCACCATTTTAGAGACCTCCTATTTTACCAACTGCCTACTTCACATCTTTGCAATACATCCAGACTTCCCTTTAAGATGCTTAGAGTGTGGATTGTGGGACACAGCTATATTTTCTGGTTCAAAAGGTATATTGAAAGCAGAGATATTGACAAAGACCTAGCTTTGCAAAATGTAGACATTAAATGGATTGGAAAGAGAGGATTAAAGTGGCACCAATTGATTTCATTGGTTAAATCCTTTTTGCATCTCCAACACTCTGACCTCATAAGTGTGCACTGTGGTGGCAATGACCTACGCACATTGACTGGGGTAGGTCTGGAAATGCTAATGAATTGCAGAATTGATGTTACTTTTCCCCCAAACTGCCTTTGTCTAATCTAACATATGCCAAAGACAGAAATGGAACTGGTCCAATCAATTTTGTCCACAGATTGAGAAAGGTAAGAACAATGTCTATACAGCTGTTACTGCTTATCTCAGAGATTATAGTATGAGGTCCATATACAACAACAATTTGCGTTTTAATGTGGATGGCAGGATGATATCCTGGGTTTGATTTTCCGAGATTTCCGCAAACTGCGAGAATGTTTTGTCAGTATGTGGCCTCATTATATCGTTACTTTTTTGTTTATCAGAAAATGTAAATGAAAAGAAGATATCATTTACTTTAGTGAAGAAGTAGGAGGCTATTGAGTCACAAAACTTTTGTGAGGCTGGGGGATTCAGATCAGGAGTTGCTCCTGCAAGTTGTTTAGTTATGTCGAAGAGCTTTTTATTAGAGTTACTACAGTTCTCAATTTGCTCCCTATAATATTTCTTTTTGGCTTCCAGGATCAGAAGTTTGTACTGAGTTAGCAGCTTCTTGTACTTATCTTTGCTTTCCTCATCATAATTTTTCCTCCAGGGCCTCTCCCTATTTCTACAAAGCTGTTTATGTATTCTAAGTTCCTCTGTATACCAGGGTGCCGAAGGAGAATTTCTGTTTTTGGACATTTGTTTGATTGGTACTAGTTCATTAGTAGCGTGGACCAGCCAGTCTTGATACTGTGTTGTTGCTGTCTCTGGGTCAGTAGAGAAAATGGGTTTAGAGTTGTCCAGAGATACTCTAAGGTTAGGAATGCTAATATCTTTCCATACTTTGAAAGATTCCTGCCTTAGAGGGGGCGGTTTAAGGGAGGGTGCCTCGCTAATTTTTATAGTGCCTAATATCAAGTGATGGTCTGTCCAAGTCATAGGGAGGACATCAGTTATTGATACATTTTGTAAATTGGTAAATATAGCATCTAAGGTGTGCCCTGCGTTATGGGTAGGTCCCGTCACCAACTGTGATAGGCCGCAAACCTCCATTTCTGACTGAAGGGCCATAGTGTCTTTATCTTCAGGACTATCTATGTGGAAATTATAATCTCCTAACAATGTTATAGATTTCTCGGTTGCAAGTGATTCTAGGATAGTGGCGATTTCTATGAGAAATCCCGACCGCGTCTCAGGTCGTCTATATAATAACACACCTCTGAAGTTATAAGAGGGGGACAGGTAGATATCATACTGAAACGACTCACATGTCGTGGTAGGAATTGTCGTGGTACGTATCGTGGTGTGTGATTCAGATACTTCATAATCTACAAATCAATTTGAAAGGTGAATTATTAATTTGTGAGGTGTACTATGTGGTGCCTTTGTTTTTAAACATGAAATATAATTCATAACATTTGAAGTTAGTCATATATTTTGTAATGAGGAAATATTTATTGCAGTTTTTTGTAATGTGTTTACATTTTGTTCATTATACATTTTTTATAGAATTATGTGTGTTTTGGAGTAGGGCTTGCTGATTATGACTGAATGTTTTAATGTGTGGATATGTACATTAGTATTGTAGTGCATAATTATAGGTGTTGATTTCTAATTGGAAATGTATAGGTCGAGTTAAGGTATTAGTGATGAGAGTAGTTTTTATAAGTCTTTAAAGAGTTATAGTTAAAACATGCAACATCATTTTTGTTGTTTGGTTTCAATTTGAAGCTTGTATTGTGAATGTATCTGGTGTAGATAGTGTTTTGTAGAGAGATACTCATTTATGTTTTTCAGTGATATGGTGAGACTTATAGTAGAGAAATGTCAAAGGTTTCTGCTTTGTATTTGGCTACATGTAATATTAAAAGTAGGTGTAGAAAGGTGATGTAGAAGTAGAGATTTATGCAGTAATTTTATTCTATAAAGAGTTTGCTTGCTGAGAAGGTATTGCCTTGCTAGTACTGAGACACTTCTCCAATCAACCATCAAGCACCATACACATTCATTCAGTGTAGTAATACCTAAGTACTCATAAATTCTCTATGCACTGTATTTGGTACAGTCAAATGTGCACACTGTATGCGGTCCCCTAACACCTTGCAGACTACTGAGTCACTCCAGAAAAAATCAAGGTAATACTCATGCTTGTCTGAAATCACACTGTGAGTCTGTGTCCACACCTGCAATCATCCTGACAGAAGCATGTCCTTATCTAATCACTCAGCTAAAACATAAGTAGTTATAAACTCACTTTGCTGTCAACTACTAGCACTCTAGGTACCCAGTCACTGTCTATGAATTTGCACAATGACTCAGACATTGAGACAAGCAGTGGTACAATGAAATGTGCACAATGTGTGCGGTCCCCTAAGCCCTTGCAGACTACTGAGTCAGTCTTTCAAAAATCCAGGTAATATTCATGCTTGTCTGGAATCACACTGTGAGTGTGTGTCTACTCCTAAAATCATACTGACAGAAGCATGTCCTTATTTATTCACTCTGCTAAAACATAAGTACTTATAAACTCAACTTACTGTCAACTACTTGCACTCTAGGTACCAAGTCACTGTTTATGCACTTGCACAATGACTCAGGTATTGAGACAAGCAGTGGTACAATCAAATGTGCACAATGTATCCGGTGCCATAAGCCCTTGCAATCTACTGAGTCAGTCCTGCAAAAGTCCAGGTAATTGTCATGCTTGTCTGGAATTACACTGGTAGTCTGTGTCCACTCCTTCAATCATCCCGACAGAAGCATGTCGTTATCTAATCACTCTGCTAAAACATAAGTAGTTATAAACTTACCTTGCTGTCAACTACGAGCACTCTAGGTACCCAGTCACTGTCCATCACTTGCACAATGACTCAGGCATTGAGACAAGCAGTGGTACAGTCAAATGTGCACAATGTATGCTGTCCTCTAACCCCTTGCAGACTACTGAGTCAGTCCAGCAAACATCCAGGTAATAGTCATGCTTGTCTGGAATCACACTGTGAGTCTGTGTCCACTGGTAGAATTATTCTGACAGTAACATGTCCTTATCTAATAACTCTGCTAAAACATAAGCGCGTATAAATGTATCCTGCTGTCAACTACGAACACCCAAGTACCCAGTCACTGTCTATGCACTTGCATAATGACTCAGGCATTGAGACAAGCAGTGGTACAATTAAATGTGCACAATGTATGCGGTCCCCTAACCCACTGCAGGCTACTGAGTCAGGTCTGCAAAAATCCAGGTAATAGTTCGCTCGAGTGCAAGATTAACTTTGCACCGAGGCGTGCTTCACTCACCCCCTCATCCCGGCATGGCCGATTGCGGGCTGACGACGCGGGACAGGGGCGCCATCTTGGAGTGAGGAAGGGTTGGCGGTCCAGTGGCAGGACGCCTCCCGCCCTCCCGGATACTTAAGGAGCTGTGTTTGTAAGGCTCGCTGTATTTGTTTACTCTCCCCTGAGGCGGAAAGCCGGGGGTTCTACTCGCTATCCCTTTTCTCTAAAGCGCACTGACATTGCAGTAATTTTTAAGAATTGTACATATTTTAATCTGTTGCAATTTTAATTACTTGTGCAAAAACAGTTCGCTCGAGTGCAAGATTAACTTTGCACCGAGGTGTGCTTCACTCACCCCCTCATCCCGGCGTGGCCGATTGCGGGCTGACGACGCGGGACAGGGGCGCCATCTTGGAGGGAGGAAGGGTTGGCGGTCCAGTGGCAGGACGCCTCCCGCCCTCCCGGATACTTAAGGAGCTGTGTTTGTAAGGCTCGCTGTATTTGTTTACTCTCCCCTGAGGCGGAAAGCCGGGGGTTCTACTCGCTATCCCTTTACTCTAAAGCGCACTGACATTGCAGTAATTTTTAAGAATTGTACATATTTTAATCTGTTGCAATTTTAATTACTTGTGCAAAAACAGTTCGCTCGAGTGCAAGATTAACTTTGCACCGAGGCGTGCTTCACTCACCCCCTCATCCCGGCGTGGCCGATTGCGGGCTGACGACGCGGGACAGGGGCGCCATCTTGGAGGGAGGAAGGGTTGGCGGTCCAGTGGCAGGACGCCTCCCGCCCTCCCGGATACTTAAGGAGCTGTGTTTGTAAGGCTCGCTGTATTTGTTTACTCTCCCCTGAGGCGGAAAGCCGGGGGTTCTACTCGCTATCCCTTTTCTCTAAAGCGCACTGACATTTCAGTAATTTTTAAGAATTGTACATATTTTAATCTGTTGCAATTTTAATTACTTGTGCAAAAACAGTTCGCTCGAGTGCAAGATTAACTTTGCACCGAGGCGTGCTTCACTCACCCCCTCATCCCGGCGTGGCCGATTGCGGGCTGACGACGCGGGACAGGGGCGCCATCTTGGAGGGAGGAAGGGTTGGCGGTCCAGTGGCAGGACGCCTCCCGCCCTCCCGGATACTTAAGGAGCTGTGTTTGTAAGGCTCGCTGTATTTGTTTACTCTCCCCTGAGGCGGAAAGCCGGGGGTTCTACTCGCTATCCCTTTTCTCTAAAGCGCACTGACATTTCAGTAATTTTTAAGAATTGTACATATTTTAATCTGTTGCAATTTTAATTACTTGTGCAAAAACAGTTCGCTCGAGTGCAAGATTAACTTTGCACCGAGGCGTGCTTCACTCACCCCCTCATCCCGGCGTGGCCGATTGCGGGCTGACGACGCGAGACAGGTGCACCATCTTGGAGGGAGGAAGGGTTGGCGGTCCAGTGGCAGGACGCCTCCCACCCTCCTCGGCAGGATATAAAATAATGGGGTCAATCCGTCCGCGCAGCGGGCGGGCGCAGCAGGCGCGCCGGCGGCGCACAAAAGGCGCGCCAAAGGCAAGCCCGTCTGCGCCCGTCCGCGCCGGACACGGGCCGAGGGCCACCCCCCCTGGCTCTGCCAAGCCTACCCGCCTCCCACCTTATACACACTCTATGCTAACTGACTTGCGTCCACAGCCAAAGGAAGGATGTATTAAGCACAGTTTGGACTATTTAATGTCTACCTCTATATTAAACTGCAAACACTGTCAGGCATCCATCCCCCTCCTAAACAAACTGGTGGGAAACGACTTTCAAAATCAGACAATAAAGAATCCCATTATTGCTCTTATTAATGTTCGCTCCTTGGCCAAACATAGGCAAGAAATTGCGGATTTAATATTAGATAGGAATATTGATGTGATGTTCCTAACAGAGACCTGGATGGACAAAACATCGGACCCAGATCTTGTCATAGCTGTCCCAAAAGGATTTAAAGCCTATAGACAGGATAGATTAGGCAAAAGAGGAGGTGGAATTGCTATAATAGCTCGGGACACCTTTAAAATACGTACCACGACAATTCCTACCACGACATGTGAGTCGTTTCAGTATGATATCTACCTGTCCCCCTCTTATAACTTCAGAGGTGTGTTATTATATAGACGACCTGAGACGCGGTCGGGATTTCTCATAGAAATCGCCACTATCCTAGAATCACTTGCAACCGAGAAATCTATAACATTGTTAGGAGATTATAATTTCCACATAGATAGTCCTGAAGATAAAGACACTATGGCCCTTCAGTCAGAAATGGAGGTTTGCGGCCTATCACAGTTGGTGACGGGACCTACCCATAACGCAGGGCACACCTTAGATGCTATATTTACCAATTTACAAAATGTATCAATAACTGATGTCCTCCCTATGACTTGGACAGACCATCACTTGATATTAGGCACTATAAAAATTAGCGAGGCACCCTCCCTTAAACTGCCCCCTCTAAGGCAGGAATCTTTCAAAGTATGGAAAGATATTAGCATTCCTAACCTTAGAGTATCTCTGGACAACTCTAAACCCATTTTCTCTACTGACCCAGAGACAGCAACAACACAGTATCAAGACTGGCTGGTCCACGCTACTAATGAACTAGTACCAATCAAACAAATGTCCAAAAACAGAAATTCTCCTTCGGCACCCTGGTATACAGAGGAACTTAGAATACATAAACAGCTTTGTAGAAATAGGGAGAGGCCCTGGAGGAAAAATTATGATGAGGAAAGCAAAGATAAGTACAAGAAGCTGCTAACTCAGTACAAACTTCTGATCCTGAAAGCCAAAAAGAAATATTATAGGGAGCAAATTGAGAACTGTAGTAACTCTAATAAAAAGCTCTTCGACATAACTAAACAACTTGCAGGAGCAACTCCTGATCTGAATCCCCCAGCCTCACAAAAGTTTTGTGACTCAATAGCCTCCTACTTCTTCACTAAAGTAAATGATATCTTCTTTTCATTTACATTTTCTGATAAACAAAAAAGTAACGATATAATGAGGCCACATACTGACAAAACATTCTCGCAGTTTGCGGAAATCTCGGAAAATCAAACCCAGGATATCATCAAATCCATTAAATCCGGCTCAGCACTGGACCCCTGTCCTTTGAAAACCTTACGCCCATTAATGGATATCTTGATTCCGGTTATAACCCAGATCTGCAACCTAATGTTCCAAACTGGAATCTTCCCCACCCCTCTAAAAAAACCTTACTGAAGCCACTCTTGAAAAAATCTGGCCTAGATAAAGCGAAGTTAAAAAACTACAGGCCCATAGGTAACCTTCCATTCTTAGCCAAAGTGGCAGAAAAAGGCATGAACACTCAACTTGCGGAATTCATCGAGCAAAACCAGCTGCTCGATGAAACTCAATTTGGATTCCGTAAGTTTCATGGTACAGAAACAGCGCTTATTAAGGCAGCGGATGACATCCGACTGATCCGAGATCAAGGGGGATCAGCACTATTGGTGCTTCTAGACCTGTCAGCCGCGTTCGACACGGTCGAGCATAAGATCCTGGTCGACCGTGTCGAGGGGATGGGAGTAAGGGGCCTAGCCAAGAATCTACTGACATCATTCCTGGCGGCCAGATCTCAGGCAGTCGCCTTGGGACAATTCGAGTCAACAGAGTTGTCCTTGCCATGTGGGGTACCCCAAGGTTCATCCCTGAGTCCGACACTCTTTAATATCTACGTGTCGGACCTCGCGAAAACCATCAAAGCGCATGGGATGAACCTTACCTCATATGCTGACGACACCCAGTTGATTCTGACGATCAGAGATGATGGGGAAGCAGTAGCGGAGAGTTTTAAGGCAGGAATGCTGGCTATCGGTCGGTGGATGTCCGAAAGCCGCTTAAAGCTGAATTCGGAAAAAAACGAAGTGGTAACTTTCGGTCACCTTAGCCCCAGCTGGTCTTCGGCATGGTGGCCACCATCTTTTGGAGCTCTGCCTAAACCAACCACGAAGGTGAGAAACCTAGGTGTCACCTTCGATGATAACTTGAATTTTGTGGCTCATGCCAACCAGACGACCTCGGTGGCTTTTTACAAGCTACGCCTGGTAAAAAAGATCCTGCCATTTCTCCCTGAATCTGTAGGCAGAACCCTGGTAAGTGCCCTTGTCTTGTCGGCACTAGACTACTGCAATGGCTTGTTTGCCAATGCCCAAATCAGGGTCATAAAAAAAATGCAGCTAGTACAGAACGCTGCGGCCAGGCTACTCTCAGGTGTTCCTAGATTTAAACCAATAACTAACACCTTGAGAGATCTTCACTGGCTTCCAGTAAAGAACCGAATAAAGTTGAAGACCTTGTGCATTGTGTATAAAGCCTTGCACCAACAAGCCCCACAATTTCTGAGAAATCACCTCATGCCATATCAACCTTCCCGACCACTTCGGTCCGCGAAGATGAACGATCTAGTAGTGCCACGTACTAGATTAGTTAACTGGGGAGACAGACGCTTTTTGGTGGCTGCCCCTAAATTGTGGAACACACTTCCGCAATCAATCAGATCTAGCCCAAATCTGCTGTCATCAGGAAACAGCTGGAAACATGGTTGTTTAACCTCTAAAGTCTAGAAGCCAAAGTAAGGAGAGTCTGCAGATTACAGCGCCGAGACGCCTGCGGGCAATTGTTCGCGCTATATTAAATGTAAATAAATAAATAAATAAATAAATAAATAAATAAATGGTTGACTGGAATCAAACTGTGAGTCTGTGTCCACTCCTACAATCCTCCTGACAGAAGCATGTCTTCATCTAATCATTCTGCTGAAACATAAGCACTTATAAAGTCGAAGTGCTGTTAAGTACCAGTACTCTAGGTACTCATTCACTGTCTATGCATTTGTATTCATTCCAATAATTATTCAATTAGTACCTGTGTACTTCAGTAAATTAATAGTGATGTCAAAAGGAAGTGTTTAATTGGTGTTTATGTAGAATGTATTTGTTTAGTGATAGAATAGTATATTTTATAGATTTATTCAAATAATATTGTATATTTTATTTTTTACGGATATTGTTCATCATCATTAAAATAAACTTATCATGGCTAGAAAGACAGAAAAGAGGAAACAACAGAAAAAGGACTATTATTTGAAGAAAACTCAACAACAACATGTGGGGGAAAAGAAAATGTCTCATGGTAAGAGAACAAAAGAATTTATTTTAAACATTTCAAAGCCTAGAAACAGTGTGCACATTGTGGAAAGTACAAAGAATTCCTCAACAACAACACAAATGAGAAGAAAAGAAACATACATAATGAGAAATCACATTCAAAAGACACAATGTTTGGTAAAAGGAGTCAGAATGAAGAAATTAGAAAGAAAATGTTTTACAATTGAGTTGTCTTTAATTTGTTGAAAGATGTGAAGAAATACAAAAGAAGAGCAGCATTTTATAAAAAGAAGAAAGAAATAGAAACTATTGTTAAGAAGGCATTTGAATTAAATAGGAAATTATTCATTTTAGTTTTAAATAGAATTCGATCTCTAGATAAGCCAATATATTTTATGAAGGCAAAAAGTAAGAAGAAGAGACTAATTAACAGAAGTAACTTTTGTGATTTTTTTGGGTGAATGGAAACACAGTTCAAGTTCAGAGCCTTTTTTTAATGAAGAGATATTTTCAAACCAATACATTATTGCTTGCAGTTGATACAAGTGGTCGAGCTTATGAGGTTAGAAATGGTTGTCCAATTGAGAAAGAGAAGATGGTTCCTAGAAATTTAGAAGAACTGATAGCCGATGAAGTTCTAGGGAGACATCCTAAAGCCCCAGTGCATACTTGTGATTGTAGTAGTATTTGTAGTATACAACAGGAATCTATTGATATTTTACATAATTTTTAACGATAGTATAGTAAAAAAAAGTCTTAAACAAAAGATTGAGGGGCATATGTATGAAACGATTTTTTATCAAAATATGAGAGGAGCACTCAATAATGTGATTAACAGACAAATGTTTTTGAATTAATATGGATCTTCCGTTCCTTCTTTATTCGTTTCTTTATTTCTGTTCTTTACAAAATGCAGAGGCACAGCCAACACGTTTCATTCCCTTTTTTATGTGCCTTGGGAATTTCGTCAGGGCAATAATTTCATCGTCTCGATCCCGTGGTTGAAGGGAAAGCCTCACCGTAGGCGCAGACGAATTGTTATCAAATACCGACTGTCCAGTACCTTCATAAAAGGTGATATCCCAAGGAGAATTCCAGTCCGTTCCTCCGAGTGTGGGAATAGGTAGTGCTTGTAAACAAGACGAATAAGAGTTCTTAACCCCAAAGGGCTGTGGTAGGTCCTGTATACTGGGGGTTCCTTATGTGGATATGAGCGCACGGACGAAGGAACTGTCGGTGCCGTGAACCTTATTAAAGGTATCGCGGTAGTATTCCATACTACTCTTGGCAACTTATACAGATGCTACCCGGAAATGCGCTCATATCCACATAAGGAACCCCCAGTATACAGGACCTACCACAGCCCTTTGGGGTTAAGAACTCTTATTCGTCTTGTTTACAAGCACTACCTATTCCCACACTCGGAGGAACGGACTGGAATTCTCCTTGGGATATCACCTTTTATGAAGGTACTGGACAGTCGGTATTTGATAACAATTCGTCTGCGCCTACGGTGAGCCTTTCCCTTCAACCACGGGATCGAGACGATGAAATTATTGCCCTGACAAAATTCCCAAGGCACATAAAAAAGGGAATGAAACGCGTTGGCTGTGCCTCTGCATTTTGTAAAGAACAGAAATAAAGAAACGAATAAAGAAGGAACGGAAGATCCATAGTAATTCAAAAACATTTGTCTGTTAATCACATTATTGAGTGCTCCTCTCATATTTTGATAGTGTTTTGCGACAAATAGACATCCTTGGCAGTGGATGTGGAGAGCTGTAGCACCACAACAACATAAGAAACAGAGGAAGTTAATGTGCTCAACCTTGGTCATCTGCTGTTGACTTATGTTTTTGCATGAAATGATTTTTTATTCGCAAATGCTTAGATTTGCGAAAAAACGGCGTTTGCGAGTAAAAAATCGCAAAACGCGATGTATGAGACATTTTCGCTTCGCATTAGTAAGGAATCGCTAATTTCGCGATTCTCAATTTTGCATAAGCATTTAAGGAATCGCAAATTGCGATTCCTTAAATGCTATGTAACAAGCACCCAAGTTGTGAGATTTCTCCTTAAGAAATTGCAAATTATTACCAACTTCAAGTTGGTGGTAATTCGCGATTTCTTTGAAAAATTCACTTTTTGGCATTTTTCAAAGTGCCATGTGGGGCACATACATGCCCTTGGGGCATATATGTGCGCCATATGCACAAACATGCTCATTTCAGGGGTGCATCGGGGTGTCCTTATGACACCCTTGCACCCTGGAAATTATTCTCAATTTGTGATACTCAAATTGCGAATCGCAAATTGAGATTCCTATGGGCCTCCCGGCCCATAGGAATAAATGGGAATGTATTCCTTAATTGCAATTTTGCAATTTCCTAATTTCAATTAAGGAATACCAAGAAATCGCAAAATATTTGCGAATTTTTAAATACATCCCGTTTTGTGATTCTCCAATAGCAATTCTCAAAAAATCTCTGTTTGAGAATCGCAATAGACGGATTTTGATACATATGCCCCTGAGATGTTGCAAGGGCTAGATTCTTGCAGAGTGAGAAAAAATACTGGTTTGCAAAGTCATTCTCTGGCTTGTCTTTCTAGAAAAGTATGTCAAAGCGTTTTTCATAATTTTAGAATGTAAGCAGTACATCATTCTCAAATGCGGAAGTTAGTCTAAATATTGTATTACGCAAAAAGTCCAGCAATAATTTTAAATGAGTTAAGCAGTGCTCTTTTGCATGGGTCAGTATCAGATGTAAAACAGGTTCGTGATGAAATAGAGTTTTGTTACTTTTGTCCTGAAAAGGAGAGTGGCGAAAGTGAGACATTAATAGAAGTAGACGTTGAAGAAAATGTGGAACATACTACTACAGAAAAGTTTGAAGAACAAATTACAAAGTTTAAGGTAATTTCATGTGAAAGGCCACATTATTCTTGTATTTGTTGCTGATGTACTCACTATAGAAATCAGTCTAGGACTGTTGCTCTATATTAAAAAAGTGAAAGAGAAAATAATGATAAGTGGAAGTAATTTTCAACTTATTTTTTGGTCGCAGATTGCTTTGATTTGGGTTCTGATCAAAGTATTTGTAAATATTGTTATAACAAATTAGACGATAATAAACTGCCTGAGAGCTGAGTTGGTAACTATTCCTCCAGAACTGATAGATTTAAACACATATGAGTCTATTCTGATTCATTGTGTACATCCATTTGAAGCTATTGTTCGTATGGAGAATAGAATAGGTAAATTGTCTCTTACAGATTTACAGAGAGGATTAAAAGGAAGAGTTGTATATTTACCTGTAGATTTAAAGAACAATATTAAAACTATTGATGTAGAGAATGTAGAAAGTGAACCACTAGTTATTCTAGTTAATGGTTTTTCTACTAAGAGTAAGAACAACTGGCAGGAATTAGTGGATGTCAGGAAAGTGCAAAAGGCAACATTATATCTTATAAAAAAATGATTACTACAAAAATGTGTTTTTGGAAGAAGAAGAAATACTTGTAGGAGATGATAGTGAAACGTCAAGTGGTCAAATTGAAAAAGTGGACGTGTCCAAAAGTGAAGAAAATTATGAACATTATAGTGTACATCCACTTCATTCGAAAGAAGTGATGGGGAACACTATTGAATTGCTCTAAATAAAGAAAGCGAAGGGGACTCCCATGAGTGAATGGGAAAAAAGTTTGGAAGCTTGTTCTTTTCCACTGCAGTTCTCAATTGGAAAAGGTGGTCGATATGACAAACCATCAGTGCAGATTCCTGCATCATAATATCGGATAACAAGATTGTATGCAGAAGATCCAAGATTACAACAATGTACCCCATATTTATTTCATCTTTTGTTTGAGAGAGACATGTCTGGACTTTCATATGGAGTCAACCACATATTAAAAACAGGAGTACATCTTCAAAATGTTTCTGCAAAGGAATTTATGGATAAAGTACATCAGAGAGGCTTTCATTTAGAATCTCAAATGATTAATTTGATGGCATGTCAGCATGGTACTAATGAGTATTGGTATCATCGTCATGGAACACTTAAATGCATTCTAAGGAACTTAGGAACTCATGCATGGTATGTTATCCTAAGCTGTGCTGAATATGCTTGGGATGATTTACTTGAATTTCTTCAAGAAGCAAATTCAATTATAAAAAATAATGAATACAAGACACCTGGAGAATTGTGCTCTTTGGATCCTGTAAATGTAGTTTGGAAGCTAAGATGTCTTTTATTTGCAATAAAAAGAATCCAGTTATTCCCTCAAAGTGGAATGCTAATATGGATATCCAATCTGTTGCGGGTAATTCCATTGCTGTTGCTCGATATGTGACATCTTACATAACAAAATCAAAAAAGACAGAGTTGAAAGAAATGTGGGAAGAAATTTCCCACGAGAAGAGTCTTAGTAAGAAATTGTACAGTTTCAGTTTAAAGATGTTATCCCATCGAGAGATTGGAGGGTAGGAATGTTCCGATCTCTTGTCATCTGCAAGTTTATACTGGAGGAATCATTTGGGCGAGTCTAGGTCTTGCTGCAACGCGAAATCGAGTACTTAAATCTGTACAAGAAATTGAATATTTAGCTGTAAATGAACCAGAACCAGAAAGTACAGATATTGTCGAAACAAACATGTTGGATACATACTATCCAAATAGAGGTCGCCATCTTGAAAACATATGTCTCTATGAAGTGCTGCAATATTACAGTTTTAAGAGAAATACTACAGAAAACATAAATGAAGGAAAATATGCAGTGATTGGTTCAGATGGATGTTTGGTGAAACCAAGTAAAGGAAATCTTATTAATCATAGAAAACTGCGTTTAGATACTGCTAGAAGATAATTTTATTATTTAGCACTTTTGCAACACTTCAAGCCTAGGCGTACGGAATTGAAATTACTTGGAGATTTTCAGTGCTACGAAGATTCTTTCAATGCTTGTGAAGATAGCATTGAATGCACAGCTTTTGCAAATTATCTAAAAATGTTGAATGAAGAAGCTACTATTGCAGCTGAGATTGCTAGAAACAGTTCTCAAGATAGTCAAAGTTGTGCTCCACTGCGTCAAGATCCACTAGGACAACCAATTCTTGAAAATGAAGTGGCAGTCATCATGAATGAAGTGAAAACAGCAATGCATCAAGATGATATGGACTTAGGAAACTTGGCAGAACAACTAAATGTCGAACAAAAAGAAAAATATCAGCAAGTGAGACAACAGATCTACGATGGTTGTCTTCATGAAAAGAAAGAATGCACATGCACATCATTTCAACCTATCCGAATGTATGTCAGTATTCAAGCAAGGAAAAAGTTTCTTAATGAAAGTTTTGACCAGTTATCGACAGAAAACAACCGATGTGCATTTGTCTTGTGTTGTAACTGCTCCAACTGGATTAGCAGCACACATCAATAAAGGAATAACATTACATTGTTTACTAATGCTACCTGTAGAGCTTGAAAACAAATTGGAATATCACACGCTATCTGGAGAAGCTTGTTATGAAGTTTCAAGAGAGCTAAAGAAAATGAAACTTCTGATTATTGATGAGGTGAGTATAGTCTCAAACTTAATGCTTGCCTTTGTGCATTTAAGAATGCAGCAAATTCTGAAAACAGAATATGATGTCTTATTTGGAGGAAAACATGTGATAGTTTTTGGAGACCTACTGCAACTCACTCCCGTAAAAGGACAACCAGTATTTAAAACACTTGTACATGACGATACCAAAAAGTATTTGGGAAGTGTTGGACATGTTAACAATAGGTCATGTTTTGAATACAAAGAACTCATTAAAAATATGCGACAGGCAAATGATGTTGATTATGGAACTATTCTTCAAGATATAGGAATTTGAGTATTGACAGAACATGGTAAACACGCTTTGCAAAGTCGACTACTTACAAACTTGTTTCCAAATTAAAATATAGTTCCAAAAAAATAAACAAAAATATTGCAGAAAATAAATCTATAATCTGCTTAATGCCAACACTGCGCGAGTGTTCTACATTCAGTGAAGAACTTTTAAAGCTGGAAAATGAACAAATAATAAAAATGGAAGCCATTGATAAAATAGAGCATAAAGGAAATACTATTATTTTGATGGAAAAATAAAAAAAAAAACTGGATTCTTTAGAAAAATCTAAATCTAAACCTGCTGGTTTAGAAAAGAATGTATATCTATGTGTAAACTGTCGGGTAATTTTAAGGCGTAATTTGGATGTGGAAAAAGGTTTAGTAAATGGAGCAATGGGTAATGTTGTTGATTTTGTTTATGATCAAAATAGAGATGGAATTGAATTTTTGAAAATCAAATTTGATCAAATTGAAGAAGTAAAACAAATTAGTCGCTGTTTGGTTTGTTTTTTGCTTGTTAAAGATTTGTATGTTCATAGAAAACAGTTTCCTCTTTCTCTGGCATATGCGGTGACTATTCATAAATCTTTAGGTTTAAGTATAGACAGTGCTTTGGTAAACATTGGAAGTACAGTATTTAAAGAGGGTATGGCATATGTTGCTTAGTCCAGAGTCAGAACTTTATCCGGATTGCATTTGATTGATTTTGATGATAGAAAGATTAGTGCAGATGCAAATTGTGTAAGAGAGTATAATCAGTTAAGAAGATTGTATGCTCCCAATTTAGGTCAATATCCTGTATATGAAAAGTGTGTAGTAGGTCAAAAAAGAAGATATTAGAATAAACGTAGTGA
The DNA here is from genome assembly GCF_964261635.1 of Lissotriton helveticus. Taxonomy (NCBI): domain Eukaryota; kingdom Metazoa; phylum Chordata; class Amphibia; order Caudata; family Salamandridae; genus Lissotriton; species Lissotriton helveticus. The sequence continues at coordinate 1,372,576,640 of NC_136069.1, read as the reverse complement.
AGTTAAACAGATGAAAAAAATCAAGATAATGTTGAGATTGTAAGCAAAAAGAAAAAGGACACTTTTGAAGAGATTGTCGAATATCAGTTAGACAATAGTGCAGGTATCAACTGCTATGCTAATGTAGTGGTAAATGTTGTTTTTAGTCTGGAACAGCAAACTTTGCAGAATCGAGAACAAATATGTTGTTCCTTGTTGCATTGTATTTATGAAAAATTGAGAAATGATAAAAGTAAAATACAAAGTGTTTCTGATATTTGCAATCTTCTGGATATATGTTCTGGTTCTACGCAATTTACAAATAATGTCCAAAAAGATGCTCAGGAATTTCTAATGTATATGCTTGCGGTATTGGAAGATGAAGGAATACAAATTGAAAATCTGTTTGGACTTCGTTATATATGGAAACTTGAATGTGAAAATTGTACATTAACTTCTACCACTAACATAGACTTTGAAAGATTCATATATTTGACAATACCAGACTGTAAAACAGTGTCTTTCGACAAATTAGTTAAAGCAGCAAATCAAAACATGGAGTGTACCAATGCAAATCAGAAATGTTATCAACACTATTTTTAGAAGAATTTGGACAATATATAATTTTAATGATACAACGTTGTACAGCTGATGGAAGAAAATTGGAAACTTTAATTAAATATTTTGTAGCAAGTCAACTATCCGTATCAGGAAGAACATTTGTAGCAGTAGCAATTATTTTCCAATATGGTCCTTCTGCCAACATCTGGACTTTACACTGTCTATTTAAAATGCAATAAAGGATGGACATATTGTAATGATGCTCATTCGGGGCCCGATGTGGGTCACCAAATACCGGTCGGTAACGGCCGAATTCGGCCGTTACCGACCGGTATTTGGTGATTGAGATGTAGGAGGCAATATTTTGCATAATCTGTAAATTTATCGAATTGGTAAATTTACCGATTCTGTAAAATACCGAATCGGTAATGTTACCGATTCGGTAAATTCCAGATGTAGGTAGCACTGTTTACAGTGCTACAGGCCTTCAGAATTCGGTATTTTACCACCCAATCCTATTGGGTGATAAAATACCGAATACAGGTGTACATGCACATCTGTGCATGTACACCTGTGCCATGTGACAGACAGACATGCCCTTAGGGCATGTCTGTGTGCACATGCCTGTATTTGGGGTGCTAGAGGGTGTCAAAGTGACACCCCCTGCACCCTTGTTGCAATCAGTATTTACCGAATCGGTAAATACCGATTCGATAATGCCCATTGATTCCTATGGGCTTCAATGCCCATAGGAATCAATGGGCATTACCGAATCGGTATTTACAGAATCGGTAAATACCGAATCTCAACGATTCGGTATTTACCGATTCTGAAATACCTACATCCCCCCTCCTCCATTTTACCACTTCTTAAATACCGAATCGGTATGATTCGGTATTTAAGAAGTGGTAAAATTAAATTACCTACATCGGGCCCTTGGTTTTTAAACATATTTTGCCTTACGAATTACCAAATTCCTACCTTTATTTTTAAAGCCAAAGTTCTAAGAACATTATTCGGCCTATTGGAAATATGTTAAAATGTATTAATATGATTAATATTGGACAATTTCAGTATAAAAGATGTCAGGAATATCATTTGTCCTAGAGGAAAGATATTTATATTATTTAAGCACTTTTTCTAGGATATTCTGACACAATATATTTAAAGAACATCATTTAGAGGATATGGAAATTATAAAGAATTGTTGATTGAATTATTGTTTCGGTTCTTTCATATTGTAGTAACACAATTCTCTTAGAAAGTAGAATTTTATATATGTGTGATAAGAATTATATGTTATGTTATTAAGGATGTTTTTATGGAATGTGCAGAGATAGTTGACTATATTGAAAATATTTTTGACATAGATTTGGGTTTTTTGAAACAATCTTATTGATTGTTTTTTTGCCCACTGTTATGTGATGAGTAACACTGAAATCACAATTTATAGTGAAATTCAATATATTCTGAGAACAGCAAAAAAACAAACTAAATATTTTATATTATGCTTAAATTATGTTGTGTTTATAAAATTATAATATCTACATGATAACTGTATTTTTATCTTCTCTTTTACAGATCATAATTCTAAAGTTCAAAATTTAAAACATGTAAGTTATAAAAAAATGTTTAGAATATTTTGATATCCACTACTGTAAAGGTAAGATTAAGTAATCCAAACACTATCCATGTACTACTACATTCAGCTGTGCAGTATCTATATAAACCTCTAACCAGCAACTTACTAAGTTACTACCCATGCAGCCTAGTAATCCCCCTGTCTGTCCCATGCACTTTTCGAATCACCCATCCAGCACTATCTACTTATCCCATTACTCCACCAATACCTAAGCACTTATAAAATGACCTTGCAGTCTGTTTGCAGCACTGTAATCTTTCCAATTACTAGAGATGTACTTATGGAATGTCCTAGTTAATAAGAGAAGCATACATACAACATTCTACACACTATGCATGCAGACCTCTAACTACATTCCTACTATTGGTACAGTCTAGTAAATACTAAGGTACTACCCATGCTGCCTATGAATTCTCTTATCTGTCCCATGTACTTCTCTAATCACCCTTCCAGCACTATGTTCTTATATAATGACTTTGACAATATCTATCCACTTATAAATTCACCTGACACCCTGTGTGTAGCACTGTAATCATTTCACTTTTTAGTCATGTACTTATGGAACGTTCTAGCTACTAAGGCAAATATACCTACAGTATTCTGTGCAGAATGTATGTAGATGTCGAACTAAAAATATACTATTGCTACACTGCACTAAATACCCAAGTAGTACCTATGCACCCTAGTAATCTTCCTGTCAATCTCATGAACTTCTTCAATCACCCGTCCAGGACTATCTACTTATCTTATGACTAGCAGCCCATCCCGACGTTGTCCGGGTATGAATTGCTGCCGTCCAGCAGTATATTGTTTTGTAGGATTTCGTTTTGATAGCATTTCTTATCTGTAACAGGCCTGTGAAACGCTCCGATTCACAGTGCACTGCTGATGCACTTAAGAGTGCGCGTTCAGTAGTGTGTGAACTCGAGTTTCCCTACTTTATTTTTCTTTGCAATATTATATAGCGCGATCTCGACAACATGGCATGAGCACAATTTACATTGCAGAAAAACACATTAATTTGTGGTAGGCACGGGGAGACAAAGCGATTTGCCTGGAATCACAGGATGTTGAGCTGATGCCGAGATTCGAACGTAGCTCCCCAGCTCTAAAGTTCGCAATTCTAGAACTTGTGGCGGGAGGTGTGTCTAAAAGTGAATGTCGGTGCTGGCCATCAATGAAAGAGACCTGTGCATTTTTCAAATCGGTGGTGAAAAAATATGAGTATGTTGCTGGAGATGTGGGCCGCCGTGCCACCAATGTACTTACCGGGGAGGGTAACCACCCATTATTCTGCATCTTTCTTTCCGCATATCATCACTCCGCATACTTTCATTACGAAAGTACCATGAATCCACAATGCCATTATAATGCATGGCATTACATTGTATATGCTTTTACCACGCATACATTTACAACGAAATTCGTTGTAAATGCATGAATGGTAAAAGCATGTTTTTTTAAATGTTTGGATAAGGTAAGTATGGGTATAGGGGTATATGTTTTGGGGTACTGAGGTATATGTTTTGGGGTGTTTGGGTATTTTAAGTGTTCAGATATAGTTTTGGGTTATGGGGTACAGGGGTAGTTTTAGGGTTTAGGGATAGGTATGGATTTTGGGATACAGGGGTATTTTTAGGGTTCAGGGCTAGGTTTGGGTTTTGGGGTATAGGGGTATTTTTGAGGTTCACAGGTAGGTTTGGGTTTTGGGGTACAGGGGTATTTTAAGGGTTCAGGGCTAGGTTTTGGTTTTGGGGTACCGGGGTATTTTTAGGGTTCAAGGCTAGGTTTGGGTTTTGGGGTACAGTGGTATTTTAGGGTTCGGGGTAGGTTTGGGTTTTGGGTGTACAGGGTTATTTTTATGGTTCAGGGCTAGGTTTGGGTTTTGGGGTACAAGGGCATTTTAGGGTTCAGGGGTAGGTTCGGGTTTTGGGGTACAGGGGTATTTTTAGGATTCAGGGCTAGGTTTGGGTTTTGGGGTACAGGGGTATATTTAGGGTTCAGGGGTAGGTTTGGGTTTTGAGGTACAGGGGTATTTATAGGGTTCAGGGCTAGGTTTGAGTTTTGGGGTACAGGGGTATTTTTAGGGTTTAGGGATAGGTTTGGGGTTTGAGGTACAGGGTATATTTATAGGGTTAAGATGGGTTAGTGCTTAAGGGTGTTGGGGTATTTTAAGGAGTAAGGGTGGGTTATGATTATGGGGTGCAGGGGTATTTAAAGGGAGCAGGGTGGACACCCGGAGCTGGAATGTACAGAACCTGGGAAGAAAAAACAATGAAATATTGTGCACAACGCTCGCTTTTTTTTCCGTAATCCCACGCCCCGCACACGCCCACGCCCCCAGCACACGCCCACAGCACACAATATGAGACATGGCATGAAGGGCGGAACGTACCACACGCCCCCAGTGTTTGTCACGCCCCCAGCACACGCCCACAGCACAACGCAGACACGCCCACAAGGGACTACTTTGCTGGCACGGTTCTGTTACCTTTTAAATGTATATGGTGGGCGTCTGTATAGCATATGTCCTTCTGCTGCAACTGCCCTTTCCAACGCTGTATTGGGTGTTGTGATTGGTGCTGTGGTTCCTGAGATTACCCGCCTCAAAGGTTTGGGCTCTCTCTTTATTATATTAGTATAGATTCCACCAATACCTAACCACTTATAAATTGAGCATACACTCTGTTTGCAGCACTGTAATCGTTCTAGTTACTAGTCATGTACTTAAGGAATGGCCTAGCCAGTAACACTAGTACAGCTACAATATTCTGTGCACTATGCATGCAGACTTCTAACCAGCTACATACTATTCATACACTCTTGCAAATACTCAGTTATTACCCATGCAGTGTAGAAATCTTCCTGTCAGTGCCATGCACTTTTCAAATCAGTCATCCAGCACTATCTACTTATCCTATCACCCCACCAATACCTAAGGCCTGTAATTATTCCAGTTACTAGTCAAGAACTTATGGAATGGCCTAGCTACTAACACAAGTACAGCTACAATATTGTGTGCACTATCCATGCAGACCTCTACCTAGGTACATACTATTGATACACTCTTCTAAATAACCAGTTAGTACCCATGCAGTCTCGAAATCACCCACTCTGTCCCATGCAATTCTTTAATGATTTATCTACCACTATCTACTTATCCTATTACTCCGCCAATACCTAAGCACTTATAAATGAACTGTGCACTGTCATCATTCCAATTTGTAGTGATGTTGTTATAGAATGACCTAGGGACCAACACAAGTACAGGTACAATTTTCTGTGCACAATCCCTACAACCCTCTAAGAACATACATACTATTGGTACACTCCGCTAAATATTGAAGTAGTACTCATGCAGCCTAGGATACCTTCTGTCAGTCTCATGCACTTCGTCAATCACCCATCCAGCAACATGTTCTTATTGCATCTCTCGGCCAATACCTAAGTGCTTCTGGGGCAGATTTACAAGCCCCCTGCGGCACCAGTACGTCACTTGTTGTGACGTAGTGATGGCACCAGGGACTCCTCCATATTTACAAGGAGAGGAAAAGCCACCCTGCGTGGCTTTTCCTCTCCTTGAAAATATGGCCTATTCATTGCACCACTTTGAGTTGAAGGGGTGTTCAATGGGTGTTGCTGTGTATGTTCCCACACAACACCCATGGAGAAATCTTAAATCTGGAGATACATGTGAATGCTGCGCCACCCTAGAGGTGGTGTAGTGAGGCGCAATGAGGAGAAATGTTTTAATTTCTCCTTGTTTCATCCTCTTTCAATGCATGCTGCATTCCACGGCACACACTGAAGAAGGAAAATGCCTTTAGTGATTGTTTTTATGCAGGAAGGTGTCCCTTCCTGCACAAAAACAATCTCCCCATGACACAGACATCCGTGCACCATGGTGCAAGGGTGTCTGCGTCCGCGCATGGCTGCAGTTTGTGCGCCAGTGCAGAGGGAAGCACAGAGTTGCAACATATTCATGTAAATATGTCATATCCCTGTGCTTCAGAAGTGCTGCAGTGCGGTGCAGCTAAAGGGCTTGCAGTGTCACACTGCAGCACTTCGTCATAGATCTGCCCGTATGAATTCACCAAACACTACTAATGCATTTGTTCAATCATGCTCTACACATATATTCAACCAAACTTTCACAGACTACCATGCAATTATAGTTCTTTTTTTAAGCAGATAAGGAAGTTCTGATAAGAACTTTTTTCTTTTTTTTTGTTTTATATTTTTTTGTATTTTTTCAACAATGTAGTAGTTTTTTTGTGTTTTTCTAAAAAGTAAACAGTAAAAGCAAAAATATAAACAGGTAACTTTTGGAATTAAAGAACATTACACCAATTTGAAAAAAAAAAAAAAATAACATTTATGGTTGTGCTGTGCTGCGTTAACAGAATTCACTGATTGTTCACAGTAGCAGATGACAGTTTTGCACAGTGCTGCTGGAGAAATTGGTATTCTGGGCGAATATCCATCGGAGCTGTTGATATGGACGCTCCGGAGGTGCTAACAATGCCTATTGGTGGATTTTGGGCTGCACGTCTCATCTCCTTCCGTGCCAGATTGCGTGGGTGGATGGTCCGTAGATGTTTATACATGCTCGCAGTTCCGCAGGAGTATTTTTTCACTGCCTCGCGACAGGACCTTGTCACACAGCAATCATTTGACTTTCGTTGCATTTACCTTTTTTTGTACAGCAGGATAGGTAAAACATTTCCAGACCACTGACTCAGGCCTTTGCTTCGGTGGATCACCTTCTTCCAAGACATCTTCAACCGAAGAATGACGAGGACGTTGTGAACTGGCCATTGTTCCAATGCAATATTAGAAAAACACCAAAAAAAATGCAAAACCATCTCTTGATGGAGAAGAGATGTCTCTCATCAATTGCTCTAAACAGGATGACTAAAATGGGTGGGGTCCTTCAACAGTTACAGTGGGAAATATTATAAACCAATCAAATCCTTTATTTTAAGGTCATATGGGATTCGCGCACCCAGTGCGCACGAAGAATGCACCCGATGCCACTCCGTGAAAAATATATTTAAAAATAATATAACTTTATTTCAAGTAGAAATATATGATTTTTATGAATACATTAGATGATCTCTTGCCCTAATGTGTACATTAAACACACATTGATATAATTTTAGAATATAAAGCATTTTGCGGGTCTCGCGCACCCAGAGTGCCCCAGCACGTATATGACGTCACATGGGGCACGCCACCGAGCAAGCATTGTGTACCATAATGCGTATGTGTCATGAAGGCGCCCGAGCAGGAGTGGCCGACCGGTCGCATACCAGTTGCGCACACCACTTAACATTATACGTATACGACGGAACTGAAAAACACGCACCCGTCGCAGACCATACGCGGATCCTTCACGACTTTTCCAAAATGGTGACTAGAATACGCACGAGTCCAAAAATAAATTTTGGAAAAAAAACATTTCAAAGCAAATAATAGAAAAATATTAAAATAAAATAAAAAAATTAAACAATATTTCATTTTTAAGTTTTTTTTAAATTTTGTTTTTACATTTTCTGAAAAATAAATTATGTTGTTTAGTTATTAATAAATGTAGAAATTCAGTACAAAAACATAGGCATAACTACTATTATTAGCATTTAAAAAGGTTTTGAAATTGACTAAAAAAACATAGGTTTCAGAGAAGTTATAGTTAAAAATTAGCATTTAAAAACCTTTGAAATTCAATGTAAAAACAATGGGTTTCAGCCACATTATAGTTAGAAATTAACATTTAAAAAACCTTTGAAATTCTCTGAAAAAAACAGAGGTTTCAGAGACGTTATAGTTAGACATCAGTGATGTCATTTGAGATGTCATCAGTGATATCATGAGTGATGTCACTGACCATGTCATCAGTGATGTTATGTGTGATGTCATCACCAGTGCATTGCGTGCGAGCGAGTTATAGTTAGCTCAAATTACTGAATGTCTCTGGTTTAATATGAGTCAAATGTTCAACTAACTATAACGTCCCTGAAACCTATGGTTTTTTTTGAGAATTTCTAAGGTTTTTTAAATGCTAGTTCCTATCTATAACGTCTGTAAAACCTAAGGTTTTTTCAGTGAATTTCAAAGGTTTTTTAAACGTTAATTTCATATTCTAATGTATATAAAACCTATATTTATTCTATTTTTAAAAAATATTTTGGAACTCTATTATACTTCATTTTTTTAACTTTAAAAATTATATAATGTTTTATATCTTCCCCCAAAAATATGTATATCTTTTTTCTTTTTGAGAAAACTGTAGTCCCATATCGGTAGTGTGCCAAGCTCCATAACCACGCAAATCCTATCCGCCATTTTGCTAAACTCGTAAATGATGCGCATTTCGTATCTGATGATTTGTGGCACCGCGTCCCGCGTAACCTCAAATAGGTATGAGGTCGCGCCAGCTGCTAGTTTGGTATGCAACGGGTACGCAGTACCAAGCTGCACATTACGTCATGTACGTATGGCGTCGCACCCACTGTGTGTTGCATATGCGACAAGTGCACGCTGCCAGGCCCCGTCTTATGTCATAGATGTATGTTGTTGTGCCAGGTACGCCATTCCCTAATTTTTTTTTTTATGTCTCAAAAGTATATGTAAATAACTTTAAACTGTATATAAGAGAAAGCGATAATCCCAAATATTTTAAACATTTATATATTTCTAACTGTAATAAACTTAGATTATAGCAAATATATTGTCTCAAAACCGCGTTGGTTGTGGACTCCTTGCACACTGAGTGCGTGATTTCCCTGTGACCTTAAAGAAAAGCATTTCATTAGTTCATAACATTTCCCATTATGGCAGTTGCAAAACGCCACCCATTTTAATCATTCTCTCTATAGCATTTGATGAGACACATCTCTTCCGCTTAGAGAGCTTTTTTGAAACTTTTTGCTAAACACACATATCTTACCCTACACACAATATACAACCACCATTTTCATCAATATTCATCTTCTGTAAAGTAACCTTCCACCTGTGAGAGCCACACACCTAAAAGTTACATAACCGTAGTTTTCCCCACTATCAGATGTAACATGGTTACATACGCTGTCCACAGCACAATGTAATGTAGTATGGCTCAAGGGCAGTATCATGCATAGATAATGAACACACAGACACAGATAGATAGTGGAAGTGGGTACGGGCACGTGCGCTCAACACCTTTTTAGTACCAGGGTCACATATCCAGTGACGTCTGTGGTGAATGCGTGTGGAGTGAGTGTAAATCAGCCTTCAGGGAATGTTTGCTGCTATCATCAACTACAACAGTAATCATTGGATCACACACAGACATTCAATATTGAAAGAATCAATAGTTTGTGCTGCAGTAAGATAGGGACAGTAGATGAAATAACACAGAAAAATATTCTACCGTAAAGGATCTACAACTTGTGGTATACTGAGACACAATCAATAGATCTGAAATAATACACAAAAATATTGTATCACAAAGGGTCCATCAGTTCTAGTGCACTCAGATAGCCACATCAAAAGCATTCAGCATGTGCACAGCCAGCGATGATGTGTGCTACGGGCGGGCTGTACTAGGACTAATATATGTCGCCATCAACACAGCATCATCTGCAATACCGACTCAATCTGAATTGTGAATACTGGTGTCTGCAGTGTAGGCCAGAGAGAGCAATCATCAAGAGCCCACCTATACATAATGTGGATGTGAGATGCTCAGTTTGTCATACGCGAAGCGAGAAAAAGCGTGTGTGCAGCCTGCGATGATGCGTATGTGTTGTGCAGATACAGCGCACTCCAGCAATTTCCTTTCCTACAGGACTATCTCATCTACAAGACTGACTCAATCTTAATTGTGAACATTTCTGTCAGCAGTTTTAATTGAAGGCAGTACACATACAGACATCCATGAATACTTTTTCTCACTTCCTCTTCACAAAATACAACAACATAAATTACAAAAAACTGCAATAAATAAATGAAACAATTCGAATTGAGATGTATGCTGTACACAGTGTAGACTATTCAGTGTTCCTTTGGACTTGCAAGATAAATTTGGTCATAGCCCCATACTGTTGAATTTGAAAGTATGGAGTTGGTTGCACCAGATCAGAGGGAGTAAACAGAAATAATCACAGACTTGAACTTCTGACATCCTCAATCATAGAATCAAGACCCTGTTTCACTGTTTTCGGACCTGCTGTACCACAGTGTACTCCACCTACTGGTGTCAACCAAGCACAATAATCATGTGAAACAGTTAGCTACGCAAGCACAGTGTCTGATGCACCTCAACGGAGGGAGTTCTATGAAAACCAAGCAACAAGTAATATCGTACATCTTCCATTCTGGGATCAAGACACAGTTCCACTATTGTGACTTAGAGTAGGTTGCACCTCGTCGAAGGGAGTACCTTCATCTCCACTCTCAGATGAAGTTCTAACATCGACCCATTGTGAGATCAAGACACCGTTCCACTGTTGGGACCTAGAGTTGGTTGCACCTGCTTGGAGGTCTACACAGAAATAATGACAGACATTAACCTCAATCATAGAATCAAGACCCTGTTTTACTGTTCGGACCTGCTGTACCGCGGTGTACTCCATCGACTGGTGTCAACAAAGCACAATAATCAAGTGCAACAGTTAGATACGGCAGCACAAAGTCTGATGCAACTCAACAGAGAGAGTTCTATGAAAACAAAGCAACAGGTAATATCAAACATCTTTCATTGTGGGATCAAGACACCGTTCCACTGTTGGGACCTAGAGTTTATTGCACCTGGTCGAAGGTGTTACACAGAAATAAACACAGACTTTAACTTCTGACATCCTCAATCATAGAATCAAGACCCCGTTTCAGTGTTCGGACCTGCTGTACCGCAGTGTTGTCCAGCAACTACACTCAACCAAGCCCAATAATCCTGTACAGCAGTTAGCTTCAGAAGCACAGAGTGTGATGCCCCTCAACAGAGGGAGTTCTATGAAAACCAAGGAACATTTTATATCAGACATCATCCATTGTGGGATCAATACACTGTTCCACTGTTGGGACCTAGAGTTGCTTTCACCTGATCGGAGGTCGTACACAGAATTAATCACAACTTTAACTTCTGACATCCTCAATCATAGAATCAAGACCCCGTTTTAGTGTTCGGACCATCTGTACAGCAGTTTACTCCACCGACTACAGTCAACCAAGCTCAATAATCCTGTACAGCAGTTAGCTACATAAGCACACACTGTGATGCACCACAACAAAGGGAGTGCTGTGAAAAGCAAGCAGCAGGTAATACCGGACATTGAGGTTCCGTGAAAATCGTTACGACGTTTTGGGCATCGCCGAATATGGACGAGTGTGGTATCTATGAACCGTAAAATGACGAGTTTAGTAAGTGTACGCGGTTTCGTCATGCTACTCAGAAGAGTTCGTCTCATTTACAGGTTTCTCCAATGAACCCTCGGGTTCCATTTTAGATACGGCATCCATTTTGTTCCTTGCCCTCACGTAGTCAGCGAACAGGCAACTGCCCGCATCGTGACCTTTTGTTCCCAAGCTTCACGGAAGAAGCATATGCCTTCTCATGCGTCTTTTATGAGTAGGGGGAGGACACTGCTAAAGCAGTTGCCTCTGCTCGGAGATGGTCCTGCCATTGCGGTCTATTGTTTCAGCCGTGCATACGCAAGGATCGAATCCTTTTGATTCTGTGATCATGCTTCCGATATTGCCCTCACACCCTTTTCTCTACTGTTGTCTGACTTCCTTGCAGCTGTTCTTGTCTCTTTCTCTTGTTTATTTACAACTCAAGTGGAATGTCCCTAATGATGGGAAGATGTGCTTTCACAGTTGGAACTGGTGATGTTAATGTAATTATGTTCCGGGGTTCTGAATACATGAAAGCGATCCTTTTGAACTTTACTGTGGGAACTGAGCTGTAACCTTTTGCTTATATTGTGCAATGACAAAATCTTGTATAAAAGAGAGCGACCCACAAATGCAATTTGAAGCAGACTCGCAGAACCTACATGCTGTTGTACTTCTTGTGACTTTTGCCTCCCTGCAGTAATAAACGCTGATCTTTGACGCCGAAGGAAGTCTCCCGTGTCTCTGTCTTTAGTGCGCCAGAACAGGTATCCCACGAAGGTTTTAGGTGTTGTCCCCTGGCACCGCTGGGTCTTAAATAGCCCAGTCCATCAGTTGGCGCCCAACGTGGGGCGACATCGGCGGTACCGGTCCAAAGCCTGACGATTGTGAGGAACTTCGTGTGAAATCTCCGAGGAAAAGGTGCACCCCGCTTCATCGATCCTGTTGTCGAAATAAGTGGTCCGAAGATTTTTCCCGCGAAGATTCCCGCCTCCTGACGGCTGCGACGGACCGATGCCCTGACTGTCGACCTGTTTTCGACGCCTGGCGTAGACCTTTCGTACAAGCGAGACGATAGACGGGCCTTCCGGGTGACGCCATTGTATTTTCAGTTAAGTATTTGTGGGTTAAGTATTTGTGGGTCGCTCCCAGTCCTTAGTGGTTGTTGCAGCTTATTGAAGCTTTGTTGTATTGCATGGTTCCATTGCATTTGTGGTTCTTAGTTGTTGGTCCTTAGTTGTTATTTGACAATTGCAATTGCCAAAAACCGAGGGTTTTGTTTTTCACGAAGAATTAATGCTTCCGTAACCTTTGAAGTTTGATACTAGGTTAGTGTGCACGATGCCTAGCCATAGTGGTTTTCTTGGTTTCTTTAAATGTTGCAACAAGGATTCCCGGTTGGAGGACTCGTGTCCGATACCTCCAGTTGGAACTCCGATATATGAGCTCTATAGTCGACATGGTGTGGGCCCTATTATATATAATAAATATTGGGTCCGTTACACGAAAAAAGATGGTGTCCTTAGTTGGCCACCGCACGGAAGTTTTGACCTCACGATCTTAGATAATCTAGAAGCTAAGTTGTTTAAAAGGAAAGCTAGGCCAGCTATGTTTGATTCCTTTCGGTTGTGGCGTAAAGAGGCCAAGCAGAAAGAAATCAAACAGTCTAAAAAGAATCGAAGAGACGGTATGGTCCCGATAATGCAAGTTGTACAACAATGTCAGCGAGATAAAGAAGAAAAAGAAATAGAAGTTTCTACTAGATTACATCATATGAGGATAGACAAATGTTATCCGGTTTTACCAGCCAGTCATGATAAGAAAAAAGAGGATTCAAAGGAGGATCCCCTGTTAGCGTATTTGATGAAATCGCCACCCCCTTATGCACAGGGTGCTACGGCCCCTGTAGTTCCTCCTGTAGTTCCGCCTGTTGTTCCTCCTGTTGTCCCTCCTGTTGTTCCGGCGGCTGCGGGTCAGCCCGTTGTTGGTCCTACGTTTGTCTCACCACCTGTCTCTATTCCTACTGCTCCTTTGCCTGTACCTTCTCAGCCTCTTGTCCCTGCCACCCTGACTATCGTGCCTGCTTCTGCTGTGTCTGCCTTCACTTCTAACGTTGTGGCCCCTGCTCTTCTTTCTCCTTCTGTTCGTAATCGTATCCCTAACACTGTTGCTACCCTTTATTCACCGCTTTCTGGTCAGTTATTTCCATCCGATACTTCTGAAACTCCCCAAAGACGGAGTCAGATCCCTAGTGGAAGGGAGAAAGAGACGTTAGTGACAATGGCACGTAGGTGGATAAGACATCCTGCCAACTACCCTCCACGCATGGTTTTCGAGACGTTTTCTCAGTTTAATGAGCCTACGCAGAGATTCGTGTTCGAAGAAATGTGTAACTTTTTGAGGGAACAATGGTATAATGACAATTTAGATAACGTACCGCCCGATGTGATTGAACTTCAGAGTCAATTTTCGAGCGGTATGATTGTAGGTGGCGATGTACGACGTGCCTTAGAGCGATTGTTATCCTTTAGATCCACAGTGCCTTCTCGCGTGTCATTTAGTGATGACGACTTAGAAACTTGGAAAGCGGCTCCTTGTCAGTATCCTATGAGAGAGGTTCCGCCAGTATGGATGCCAGGTGATCCTGGTGCTGCTCCTCCGATTCTTCCACATTTCCAAAGAGTTTGGATACACCTCCCATGGAAGCGATCAGAAGTCTTACAGGTCAAACAGTCCTTGCCTGATCCACGCAAGAATCCGGCGGGTTACTACAAGGAGTTGTCTCAATTAGTAGATGCTACTATTATGAACCTTGCCGACATCGACATGCTGTTCGGTAATGTTGTACCACAGCCCGTTTGGGCGAAAATTCGTCAGGAAAATCATGCGAATGAGTTAGGCGGTGATTGGGCTGCAATAATAGCGGCTGATGGCCGACAAGTTGGTGGGGCTAAGCCTGAGCAGGTAATTTAGGATCTGCCCCAGAGAATAATTACGTTCATGAAAACGCTTATGCCGGCGATGAGGGTAAACTGGGATAAATTAGCAGCTTGTAAGCAGAAGAAGGACGAGAGTGTCTCTGACTTCTTTACTAGATTCGAAGAGGCATTTGTCGATCATAGTGGTCAGGATATGGGCACTGAGGGATGTCAACGGTTGTTTGTTGATAAATTTGTGTTGAATTTGTTGCCAGAACTATGCAACAAATTGAAAAATTCAGAAAGTGCATGGGCTGTTTCAACCACTGCACAGATATTAGCGACGGCTCAATATTATGAGAATAGGGAAAAAGAAGAAAGTGATCGTGTAGATAAGAAAACGAAGGAGCTGAAAACGAAGGTTTTGTTGCAGCAAGCGTATCCTCTGCGTTCAAATCACACTGATTTGCAACAGCAATATAGACCACAATCACAATCCTCCAGAATACAGTCACGTCCTGACTCCTCTGACTTCAGATCTATGCTTGGGTATAACCAGTGTGCATATTGTAGAAGAGAGGGACATATAAAATATGATTGTCCCGCTTTGCGTGACCGCCTTAATGGTGTGTCGGCACGAGGGGGTCGTGGTGGTCCTCAACAAGCATCTCGAGGTAGAGGTCGCGGTGCCTTTCAAAATCAGACTGAGCGTCCTAATACGTCCTCCGACGCGAATAATTGTTTTGACCAGCGAAATGTAAGGTCCGATAAATCAGCGCAGTATTATGCGGACGACTATTACGTTGAACATGAGACTGTTGTAAACAATCGTTACTAGGACAGCCACCGACAGAGAGAGGGAGTAGTATCAGTTCCGGTTGATCAGAGTGGGCCTTACGTCGCAGTTGCTACATCTGGCGTAGTTGAGCCTTTTCTGTTAGACACTGGTGCGACAAAAAGTTCCATCATGCATTCGAAACTCCCTGGCGCACCTTTGTCCGGCTTAACAAATGTTTCCGTTGGATTCTCCGGCGCCCCTGTTAGCAATCCTGTCTCCAGCCCTTTGCCCCTTACAATTGGCCCTTGTAAGCTGGAGGCTCCATTGATTCTATCTACTGGTTGTGGGGAGAATCTTCTGGGCTTGGATTTGTTAAAACGGTTATATGCGACATTGTATTGCTCTCCTGAAGTAGTGGAGCTTACCTTAGGACGGAGAGTAATCTCTCCTATGTACTTGTCGATCGATAAACTCCCGCCGGAATTGAGCTCCCTTCCTGCGTCTCTATGGGCCACAGGTCCCAATGATGTGGGTCTTTTGGACATCCCACCCTATATGATCAAGCTGAAACCAAATGTGCGATTGCCACGTATACCACAGTATCGTATCTCCATTGAGGGAGAACGGGCGCTATTAACGATTGTACACGATCTGATCGAAAAGGATGTCGTTGAAGAAACTAGGGGAAATGTGTGTAATAGTCCTGTGTTACCCATTTTAAAATGCACTGATCCATCTAAACCTCCTGTGTATCGTTTCATAATTGATTTAAGAGAAGTAAATAAAATTGTGATTCCACAATACCCCGTGGTCCCTGATATCACGACTTTGTTGACCCTGATTCCAGCGTCTGCCTCCTGGTTCACAGTGATTGACCTAAAGAATGCTTTCTTTAGTATCCCGATTGCTGAGGAAAGCAGAGACCTATTCGGATTCTCATTAGGTGGTCGCAGTTTTAGACTGAAACGCGCACCACAGGGCTATTGTGAGAGCCCGTCGATCTACAGTCAAGCCCTTAAAAGTCAACTTGATTCATTTGTATTACCGGCAGGCGCAGCCTTGATTCAGTACGTTGACGACCTGTTGGTAGCTGCTGATACCGAAGATATTTGTAGAACTGCTACAGTATCGTTGTTGCAGCATTTATGTGACTTACATCACAAGGTGTCACCTTCCAAGCTGCAATATTGTTGCCAAGAAGTAACCTACTTAGGTCACTTATTGTCAAAAGAAGGGAGAAGGTTGACCCCAGAGAGAATTGCAGCGATTACCCGAATGACTGTGCCAAAAACTCAGAGAGATGTACGTGCCTTTCTAGGTATCACGTCATACTGCAGACAATGGATCCCAAATTTTTCACTATTGGCGAAACCATTGTTAGCTCTCACGTGCAAGAATGTTCCGACTCCTTTGCCATGGACTGAAGAGTGTCAAAAAGGTTTTTCTGAATTACGTGATGCGTTGTGTTCGGCTCCTGTGTTAGGTACTCCTGAGTTAGGTACTCCTGATTACAGTAAGCCGTTTACACTGTACGTTCACGAGAGGGATGGTTGTGCGTTGAGTGTTCTGGCGCAACAATTAGGTGACAAACAGCGTCCCTGCGCATATTTTTCTTCGACCTTAGACCCAGTAGCTAGAGCTTTGCCGAGTTGTTTAAGAGCAACAGCAGCAGCTGCGGCGTCCATTCGACAGTCCGCGGGTCTGGTCATGGATAATATGCTCACGGTGATGGTCCCGCATGCAGTTGACACTCTCTTGAACCGAACGAAAACTCAACATTTGACGAGCGCAAGGTTGTCTGGGTATGAGCTGACGTTACTGGCTAGTCACATACGGATAAAAAGGTGTAATGTGTTGAATCCAGCAACATTATTGCCGATCAACATGGAGTCAAGTGATGTAGCACCACATGACTGTTATCTGAGAACTGAAGAAGAAACAAAGGGTCGTATTGACCTAAAAGATACTCCATTGGTAGATCCCGATGGTACTTTGTATGTTGACGGTTCCTGTTTTAAGTTACCGAATGGTGATGTGACGACTGCATATGCTGTAGTGACGTTGAGTACGGTTGTGGAATCTACGAGATTAAATCAGAACTCGGCCCAGGCAGCTGAGTTGGTCGCCTTGGCGAGAGCGTGTGTGTTGTCTAGAGGAAAGCGGGTGAATGTGTTTACAGACAGTCAGTATGCTTTTGGTGTGGCACATAGTTTTGGGCGATTGTGGAACGAAAGAGGATTCTTAACGTGGCATGGCACAAAGATTCAGCATGGACAGCTTGTGAATGACCTTTTAGATGCACTCACGTTGCCTAAACAGGTGGCCATAATTAAATGTAGTGCGCATCGGAAAGTGACAGATGATGTTGGTCGTGGTAATGCGTTTGCAGATGAAACTGCTAAGGAGACAGCGAAAGATCTGACAAATCGAATGTATGTCACAAGTTCAGTGAGATGGCCTGCAGAAACTAGTATGTGTGAGGACACAGTGGAGAGTGTGAAGGAAATACAGAATGAGGGCACTGAAATGGAAAAGACTAAGTGGGAAGAAAGCACGGGAAAATTAGATGAGGATGGATGTTGGGTAGATTTGTCAGAGAAACAGAGATGGATGTTACCGGATGCATATGTGCTTGCTGTTGTTACAATGGCCCATGGCACAGCACATATTAGCTCAAAGGGCATATGCAAGTTGTTGTCTCCTGTATGGAAGAATGATGGGATTACTAAATGTGCAGAGAGAGTGGTTAAGAATTGCATGGTATGTTTGATGCATAATCCTGGAAAGGGCACTCCCACTCCACCTGGCCATTTCGCTCCCCCGACATATCCTTTTGAGGTTATTCAGTTAGATTTCATCCACATGGAGAGATGCAACAATTTGAAGTATGTTTTAGTCGTGGTTTGTGCATTCTCCAGATGGATTGAAGCTTACCCTCTTAAGGATAATACTGCCCTATCCACAGCTAAAATTCTGCTCAAAGAGTATTTCCCCAGGTACGGCATGCCTCGGATTGTATGGTCGGACAACGGAAGTGAGTTTGTGGGAAGCGTGATGAAGAGTGTGTGTCGTGGTTTAGGAATATCCCAAAAATTTCATAGTGCTAACCATCCTCAGTCAGCGGGTTTGGTGGAAGGATACAATGGCACCCTGAAACTAAAACTTGCTAAAATTCAGGCAACAACTGGTTTATCATGGCCCGACGCTTTGCCTCTAGCTCTCATATCGACCAGGGCTACTGTACACTCTCGAGTAGGGCTTAGCCCATATGAGATTGTGTTCGGCCGTCCTGAGAACATTTGGGGGGTTCCAAGGCCTAAAGAATTGAACAGACTTGAATATCCAATGTTAATTGATTATCTATATGATCTGACTGCTAAATTGAGTTTGATTCATCAACAGGTCTTTGAGGCTCTGCCGTCACAAACAGAGGGTCCTGGTCATCGGCTCCAACCAGGGGACTGGGTCCTCACTAGAAATTTCAGACGAAAACGCCATCTTGAG
The DNA here is from genome assembly GCF_964261635.1 of Lissotriton helveticus. Taxonomy (NCBI): domain Eukaryota; kingdom Metazoa; phylum Chordata; class Amphibia; order Caudata; family Salamandridae; genus Lissotriton; species Lissotriton helveticus. Next base: position 1,372,557,886 of record NC_136069.1, on the reverse strand, counting down.
CCGAGATTTGTGGGACCCTTCCAGGTGCTACTAGCAACGAGGACGGCGGTTCGACTGGAGGGACGGAAACACTGGGTGCATGCCACCCACACCAAGAAGGTTCCGCTTCCTCTGCCGGCAGACACATGGATACGTAAAGGCTTTTCCTCGTCTGAAACTGACGTTCCCCAGCGCTTTGTCCCATTTAGCGAAGCACAGACCATAGGGAACACTTCAGTGTTATCTGACACCCCTGTTGATTCCCCTCAAACAATTTCCCTTCCTTCAACATTGGGGAATACAAGTACTGAACAATTGCCTGGACAATCGAACACTCTTTTGCCATCCAATCCACTGTTTGAAGATCAGACTCAACCCGGGAGAAGTCGATACTTTCTTCGACCGCGCGTTAAGGACAAATAAAAGAGTTCTGTTTTTTATTCCCTTTTTGAATTTACAGTACCCCTTACTGTTGTCATGAACATTGTGGACATTATATATTGTGTTTACCTTTTCTTTTCATGCAGCTAAGAGACTATTATTGAATTGATTCTAATTCATTTAACCTATCATCTGGGTTGGCCGTAGGGCCGTGCGGGTACTTCCTTCTGATTAGCAGCTATCGACACTGGGTCGGTTTCTTTTGTCGATTTCTGGGAACTCCTGGGAATTGGCAATCGCTACTCAGAACGAAGTGCGTCAAGAATGTCACGGACGGTTTTTTAGAGGATGAACTTCTCGAAGCTGTCGGAAAGAGAGAAAATGTTGGCGCAAAGATCAAAAGTGTTTTGTACAAAATGTTTTCTATTTCAGATCTTTATGTTGTTCCTAACCGTTTCAATGCTACTGGTGGGTGGAGTATATTTTGGGATTCAATTATTATTACCTTCCATTTCACCTACTCCTCCTTCCTATAATCTGAATTTCGCTTCCACTGTTTCTCCACATTCCTTTCATCTCCTGCCCCAACATGAACAAGTCAGACGTGCAGAATATAGAAACAATTCCTTTGTGCAACTTTTGCATCAGCACCAGTTGGTGGTAAATACTACAAACTGTTGGGTGTGTGGGCTAATGCCACATACCATGGACAGGGGTATCCCATATTTGGTCCTTCCGTACAGCCCCCAAGGGTCAGTTCGGGCATTCCAAACCATGTTCCGTAGTGCACTAGATTCTTACCCCCATCGAGAGCCACGCTCAGCAAACTTTGGTCCTGGTCCGTATCACAAGTCTCTCATGATAGCTATTGCCGATCTAGATAGAGATATCTTCGATACGTCACTTATCCCAGAAGAGGAGGTGCAAACCTATAAGTACCTTAGTGAGGCTGAGTATAGTATATCAGTGGGTGAGAGGCAGCTTAAAAGCTCGTCTCCAATCTGGATTGTACCTCACCTAGGCCACTTTTGCCTGCAAGGTCGTGGCCGAAATCCAAGAGCCCAGCTTGGGAAGAGTGCTTGTGTGGATACTTACGTTCTACCGATGCTCTCTTCCCCTGTTTTTCTGACTGCCAAGGGTACCTATTTTGTATGTTATGACCGAGCATATACGTGGTTACCTCATGACTTCTCAGGTACCTGCTATATTGCAAATCTCTTGCCCCGACTTTCACTGTTGCTGCCGACTATCACAAAACCAGAGTTGTGAGAGGTGTCATTAGTAAAGAGGATACTTCCGGTCAAGAAGCAGGAGACTTCTTCAAGGGTTTTCTACCGTTTTGGGGCCCCATGGTCAATAGCAGAAATCTGAGACAGTTAACTCGTGTAGTAGAGTCAACTGCTAACATAACTGCAAGTGCCCTTGGTAATCTGACAGCAGAGCTTCAAGCGGATAGGCTTATGACGTTACAGAACCGTATGGTTCTAGACATTGTTCTAGCAGATAGAGGTGGTGTGTGCAAGGTCATCCATTCGAGCTGCTGCATATTCATACCTGATAACGCTCCAACGGTTTATCAAGCCATCTCCAAGTTGCACAAAATCTCGGAGTCCATACACGAGGACGAGGGAGATTGGACGCTTCTAGGATGGTTTTGGGGTCTAATGTCGACTTGGGGTTGGAAGATTCTGATGATTATAGGGGTTGTCGTGACATTTCTGTTCACGTGTTGTCTTTGTTTACAGTGTGGTCCTGCCTTATGTGGCCTGTGTGCTACAACGTGTATAAGAAGGCCACCAGTTTCCAAGGAAACATTGATGGATAGAATTATGTTCCAACAACATCTGAATGATCTGATGAGAATCGAGATTGACTCCGACTTTGACTAGTTCTTGCCTACATGAGGGCAAAAGGAGCGTCTGAGGTTCCGTGAAAATCGTTACGACGTTTTGGGCATCGCCGAATATGGACGAGTGTGGTATCCATGAACCGTAAAATGACGAGTTTAGTAAGTGTACGCGGTTTCGTCATGCTACTCAGAAGAGTTCGTCTCATTTACAGGTTTCTCCAATGAACCCTCGGGTTCCATTTTAGATACGGCATCCATTTTGTTCCTTGCCCTCACGTAGTCAGCGAACAGGCAACTGCCCGCATCGTGACCTTTTGTTCCCAAGCTTCACGGAAGAAGCATATGCCTTCTCATGCGTCTTTTATGAGTAGGGGGAGGACACTGCTAAAGCAGTTGCCTCCGCTCGGAGATGGTCCTGCCATGGCGGTCTATTGTTTCAGCCGTGCATACGCAAGTATCGAATCCTTTTGATTCTGTGATCATGCTTCCGATATTGCCCTCACACCCTTTTCTCTACTGTTGTCTGACTTCCTTGCAGCTGTTCTTGTCTCTTTCTCTTGTTTATTTACAACTCAAGTGGAATGTCCCTAATGGTGGGAAGATGTGCTTTCACAGTTGGAACTGGTGATGTTAATGTAATTATGTTCCGGGGTTCTGAATACATGAAAGCGATCCTTTTGAACTTTACTGTGGGAACTGAGCTGTAACCTTTTGCTTACATATTGTGCAATGACAAAATCTTGTATAAAAGAGAGCGACCCACAAATGCAATTTGAAGCAGACTCGCAGAACCTACATGCTGTTGTACTTCTTGTGACTTTTGCCTCCCTGCAGTAATAAACGCCGATCTTTGACGCCGAAGGAAGTCTCCAGTGTCTCTGTCTTTAGTGCGCCAGAACAGGTATCCCACAAAGGTTTTAGGTGTTGTCCCCTGGCACCGCTGGGTCTTAAATAGCCCAGTCCTTCAACATCGTTCATTGTGGGATCAAGACACCGTTCCTCTGTTTGGACCTACAGTTCTTTGCACCTGGTCAGAAGGGGTACACAGAAATTATCACAGACTTTAACTTCTGACATCCTCAACCATAGAATGGAGACCCTGTTTCACTGTTCAGACCTTGTGTACCGAGCTGTATTCCAGCAACTACAGTCAATCAAGCCCAATAATCATGCGCAGCAGTTAGCTACAGAAGCACAAAGTGTGATGCACCTCAACGGAGGGAGTTCTGTGAAAAGCAAGCAGCCGTTATATTGGACATCGTCCATTGTGGAATCAAGACACCGTTCCACTATTGGAACCTACAGTTGGTTGCACCTGGTCAAAGGGAGTACCTTCATCTCCACTCTCAGATTCAGTTCTAACATCGTCCATTGTGAGATCAAGACGCCTTTCCACTGTTGGGACCTAGAGTTGATTGCACCTGGTCAGAGGGGTACATTCAACGCTACCTTTACATGTATTACAAAAATCTTTGTAACAGTCAAAGTCTCCAAGTAATTCACTTTCACTACACCATGGCTTAAAAAGTTGCAGGAGTGCTAAATAGTAAAATTCTCGTTTATCTAAAGTTTCACAACTAACTTTCTTGTGGTTTATGAGATTACTCTTTGCATGTTTTACTAAGCAACCATGACATCCAACTACTGCATATTTTCCTTCTTTTACATTATGTTTAACATTTCTTTCAAAACTGTAATGTTAAGTACTTCATACAGACATAGCTGTTCTAGATGTTGACTCCTTTTCGGTCAGTATGTGTCCAACATATTAGTTTTAAGATTGTCTGTATGGTCTTTTTCATTTACTGATAATTCTTCAATTTCTTCAAATGATTTCAACACTCTATTTCATTTGCAGGCAAGACCTAAATTTACCCAAAAGATTCCTCGTTACTTTGAATTTAAACTTAAAGAGCACAAGCAGTCTAAACATTCATACAATCCAATTTCTCCGTGGGAAAACATTTTTAAAGTAAAGTGGTACAATTCTTTACTAAGGCTTTTCTCTTGTGCAATTTCTTCCCACATTTCTTTCATCTCTATTTTTCTGATTGTGTTATGTACGATGTAACATAACATGCAACAGCAATTGAGTTATCTGTAACATACTGAATGTCCATGTTCGCATTCCAAATTTTTAAAATGGTTGGATTGTAATCATTGATATACTTTGACACTTCTTTTCTTTAACTTGTAGTTATTCTTTGGAGATTTTCGAGTTATTATGTGCATTAAAAAAGAAAAAAAAGATTTACTCTTCCATTACAAATGACTGGACAGGAAAAACCAAACCGACATGTGGTGTAAAATTTCCCTTTAGAGTTGTATTTTCTTCTGCAATACTTTCAACAACCGTGACTTTGGAAACGTAAAACTTGCTATCTCAAGCTTCTATCTCCTTCTTCACTTGGTATCTCACATGTCACATACTATTCAATGAACGACAATACTGTTTCATCAGAATCATTTCCAAATTAGGTTCATCCTTGATCCATAGTAGTATATGTATACGAGGTGCAACTCTTGCTTGATACTCCATTCTCCAAAATAAATCAGTAACTTCTCCAAGAGGTGTAATCTTTTTATTGCAGATAAAAGAAATCTTAGCTTGAAACCTATCATTAAAATATATGCACACATTTAAAGGATCCAATGAACACAGTTCACCAGAGTCTTTAGTTCAACATTTTTTATATTGGAATTCGCTTCTCTTAGAAACTCAAGCAAATCTTCCCATGCATACTCTGCACAGCTAAGTGTGAGAAACCATGTTGGTGTACCTAAGTTCCGTAACATACAATTGAGTTCTTCATGACGACAAATACCAATACTCATTTGTTCCACATTGACATGCCATCAAATTGATTAAGTGTCCTTCTAAATTTTCATCTGTTTCTTGAATTATCTCCACAAATTCTTTCACAGAATAAACTTATTGATGAACTTTAGTTTTAAGTATGTGGTTCACTGCATATGACAGAGAAGACAGATCACTTTCAAACAAAAGGGGAAATATGTATGAAATGCAGTGTCGAAATCTAGGATCTTCAGAATATAATCTGCAATTTCAAGTGGTCAAATTGAGAAAGTGGACAAGTCAAGGACTGAAGATATTTATGAACATTACACAATACATCCTTTGCATTCAAAAGAAGTAATAGGAAGCAGCATTGAGTTATTTGAAATGAAAGAAGCACAGGGAACTCCAATGTAAGGGAGGGCGTAGTTCGCGAAGTAGCGCTACGCGAAGCTACGCGAAGTGCACTTCGCACTACGCGAACTTCACGTAGCACTACGCGAGCTGCGTAGTAGCATGTTCGCACTGTGCAAGATGCGTTTTCAATGATTGCACAGTGCGGACAAGCATCCGGCACTGTGCAAGCATTGAAAACGGCATCTTGCACAGTGCGAGCAGTAGTTTTCTGCTGCTCGAGTAGATTATTACTCGAGCGGTAGCTTTCTCAACGCGAACAGGTAGTTTCTCATTGAGAGCGGTCGCGAGCATGCGCAACCACTCACAATGAGAAACCTGACCTCCTCGCGTTGAGAATCTCGCCGGGATGTCATTTTGCTTGCTGGCGGTCGTCAACATGACGTTCAGGACCGCGAACAAGCAAAAAATGACCACTGCACTACGCTACGCTGCACTATGCATGTTCGCACTGTGCTACGTGCAGCTCGCGTAGTGCGAAGTTGCGAAAACTTCGCAAACTCCGCGAGCGTAGCGTAGTGCTTCGCCCAGGGTTACTCCAATGAGTGTATGGGAGAAAAGCTTGGAAGGTCATTATTTTCCACAGCTGTTTCCTACAGGAGAAGGTGGATGGTATAATGATCAACCTGTACAGATTGCAGCTTCAGAATATCGGTCAAGAAGATTCATCTTCTAAACGTATTACCTGTTCAACCACATTTACAGTTTTGTAATAAATATTGTTCTCTATAAGATATAAGGTACCCTTTCAACTTTATTAACACCCACACATTTTTGCCATATTTTCCGACTTTTTGTCACTACACAATTTACTAGAATGACTACTGCCTATTTTTCCTCTTTCACTCGAGCAATAGTTTCAATATTTTTCTTAAAATCCAAACGTAAGTACACCACTCTTCCTTCAAACCTCTTTGCAAGTCTGTTGGTGTCAGTTTACCTGTTTTAGGCTCCATCCGAATTATAGTTTGAAAAGAATGAACACATTAAATTAGAATAGACTCATATGTATTCAATTCTGCCAGTTCCTCCGGAATAGCTACTAATTCTAAGTTAGTATGTACTGCTCTAAAAGTCATTTTGTTCTCTTCTAATTTGTTGTAACAATATTTACATATACGTTGATCACTACCTAACTCAAATTGACCATCCACCAAAAAGTAAATTGCAAATTCTACCCACTTGCCATAGTAGTCCTTTTCACTTTTCAAATACAAATCAACATTCCTACTTTGACTTTTAAAATGAGTACGTCAACAACAATCACAAACATAGTTTCGTATTTCAGACCACACTGCATTAAACTTTCAAATTTCTTCTTCAAACTGATCAGTGCTAATCACTTTCCCATCTCCCCCAACATCTATAATTGTCAAACTTTTACTTTCTATGAACTGCTCCTCTGAACCAAAATATCGCATTTCAATATCATCACACTTTTTTGAACAACTAATAAAGAAGCATATAAAAGACTTGTACTCATTTCACTTAAAAATAATGCAGGACTTTTTGCATGGTACACTTTCCTCACAAACTTCCGCTTTTCTGAATGACGTACTGCTAACATCCTCAACTGATGAAAAACACTTTTACAAACTTTTCTTGAAAGGCAATCCAGAGAATGCCCATACTTCTCAGTACATTTTCTTACAAGACATGGATCTAGTCCTTGTAACAACTTAACCTTCTGTTTAATACTTTCTCTTCAAAATCACAATGAATAACTTTTGTTTTTATTGAACGCACTATCCACTATACTTTCAATACAATGCTTCTCTTTGAGTTAAAACACTTTCCTTTTATATTTGCAGCATGTTTTAATTGAATTCTGAATCACTCTAGATCGAAAAAGTCTCTAATGAATTTCATGAAACTACTTTTGTCTCGGAGTAACAGATACAATTTCTTTATCATGTTTCCTTTTCTTGGTATTTGAAATTGAACTCTGCTTCACCTTACTTGAAAAACTCTTCTATTTCCTCTTGTGTAGATCACACATTACTATTACTATTACTTTAAATGTTCGTAATATTATTTTTCACAAACTATCTTGTACTTATAGTAGAACAAATTGTTTCTGTACTACTCGCATTTTTCTCTAATTGAAGACTTTGCCTTTTGCTGAAATATATATTTTTCTTCTCTTTTCTTTTTTTTCACTTCTTCTTGGCATTTCCAAATTTGAATCCAAACAAAATAATTTTCTGAAAAACAAAAAATAGATTCAATTATTTTTCACATTTGTTCACTATGTTAAAATAATAACATACAATTACAAAACTTCCACTAACGACTTCCACACCCGGTGCTGCAACGTGATGGAGCAAGACAGAGGAGCACTAGGATGACAAGTAGTGCCATAGAACATACAGCAAGTATTTATTTAATTATTTACATACACCTTTACAATTTATATGTAACTGCACTACCTTGTATATTTTACCTCTCAGCCGCAACCCACCACCCCACAGCACTCTCTCTGCAACCCACCGCAGACAACTTTATAGATAGTATTTTTAAAATGTTTAATATATGTACTTGAGATGATATTATCAACCAAACAGCACACACAAAAATTACCATTATTAACCTACAATTTTATATACAACTTCCCAAACATAACACTGCAGCCTGGGCTTTAAGTGTGGGGGGGTAGTCTGTGGGAGCACTTTATTTTTGGGGGCCTCAAAACAGGTCTTTATGGGGTGTATTTTCGGGCCTCGCAAACCTCATCAGCTTTTTTTTCTTTATTGCACTGCAGTGAGACTGTGAGAGCTTGCACATTACTCAATAAGAAGTGCAGACATCATGCCAGGTGACTTGCATTGTAGGAGAAGGGAAATCCTTTAAAAAGACACATTTACTCTCAGAATTTCCCTTCTTCTTTTGCAACGCAGGAGCAACATCATTGTGGGGTAATTAGCAAACAGACAACCAGAAGCACCTCACCCATCGGCCCGGACTCTCTCAGACAGCTTCCTGGGCGCACAAACACACAGCCGCACCCGAGTACTTCACAGGTCTTCAAAAGAAAATTTTTTGGTAAAAAAGACTCTGTTCTTTTTCACCCCTTTGTACACCACCTACATGCCCACGCTGCCTATTGCTGCAAGAATTAGGCTCCCCCGAAATTTCGCTCTGGTTGCGCCTCTGGAAACCACCACAAGCACAAATCTGCTCTGACCTTACACACTCTCTTTTTTAGGCTACGAAAACACACGCTTTGCCTGGCACACGCTTAGTTCTCACACTTTATTATGAACATAAAAGCTTTCCAATTACTTTTATATTCCTATACTGTGCTTTACATGGAAATATAGAACTCAAGGTTCTCACCACCACAAATTACCACTCTAGTATACTTTCTCAAGTGTAAGAAGTACAGGTATTCAGTATCTCTCAGTCATGGCCACTTTAAAACAGTGTACCTATATACAACTTGACAAAACATTATGTTTCTAAATTAACGTCTTTAACTTAAAAACTCCTTTACATTTCTTTCGCTAGATGTACCTTTGTTTAAAACACCACCAGAGAAGGGTGGTGAAGTATGCTCCACAAAGAGCAACTCAAAACGTTGTTATTCTTTACAAAAAATAATCTGCCTGTCAATACTTTTCGCAAGCCTTTTCCACCCCTTAAGAGGCTGGGTTGATGAGTATAATATGTCGTATTTAGGATCGGGGGCGGACGATGCATGGAAATAAGAACGTATATTTGAATAAAGCGCCAGTGGATGCATGGCCAGATGCATCAATGCATAGATACATAGATGGATGTATCAATGTATGGATGGATGGAAGGATGAATGAATGAATGCAGGGACCTGTACTTATGATAGACGGGTGGGCTGATAGATGCTTAGGATTGGTTCTGGGACAGATGTATCTATGGATATATTGGCGTATGGCTGCATGAATGGCACAGTGCCTACAATAGGCAAGTGGGCTCATAGATGCTTAAGATAACAGATGTATGTATGTATATATGTAGGAATGTATGCATCAATTAAAAGATGGTTATATGGCGCAGTAGTTAGGATGGATGTATGCTGGGCTTTAAATGGGCCGGGTCTGAGAACCGGCACTTATTTACAGGGACCCTCCAAATGGGTCTCTATCGGGCTCTATTTTCAGCCCTCGCAAACATAGTCAATTTTTTATTTTTTATTGCACTGCAGTGAGAGCATGCATATCGATGTATGCATGCTTATTTTGCTCACTACTGAGGACTGGAGACATCACGCTAGGTTACCCACGTTGTAGAAGGAAGGGAAATCCTTTAAAAAATGTTTTTTCCGAACATAGGATAATTGGAGAGAATTTCCTAAAGCACACAATGATACTTATCTGATTTAGACCACGGTCCAACTTGCATAGCCTGCACCCTTTTAAGAGCTTAGCCTCCCCTTTTAGAGCACCCCCACTTTATTCCTCCACTTAGAACCCTAACTACACCATAGTAACAAAGATACAGTGTAAGCTTCCATTGAAATCTGCAATGGCATCAAGTTTCATAATTTTCCATCAATGCTATCAGCCTTCTACCACAGTACAAGAGTGTCTATGAGCACGAAGATTTCTTATACACAGAAATGTTGTGTAATTTGTGTAGATGTTTTCTGGAACACTCATCACCAAAAGGTATTAACACATGGGAATTAACCAGAAAAACATATACCATACCATAAAGGTATTCATAAATGGGCACAATGCCACTGCACCACCCTCTTCCCCATCCTTCCTTAACATTACAAAATCAAAGAAAGAGCCACACCAAACCTATTAGATACACTATAGCAATACAGGAACTTAATTTTAACAACTGCCTGCCAGAACGCTCATGAGCAAAGAGTATTAAAACATGCAAATTTGCGGGTAAAACATATACCATGCCATAGGGCACTTTATAAGTGCTCCCAGTGGCACTACATCACCTTCAGTAGCTCAACATCTGCGTTTTAATCAGCAACATAACCACCTCCCCCACCCTTCCTTAACCGTATGAAATCAAACAGAAACCCCCACCATTCCTAGTAGCGCCACTACACCCATACACAGGCTTAATTTTAACTGTTGTGTGCCGGAACACTTTATCAACAAATAGTATTCAAACATGCAAATTGGCAGGAAAAACATAAACCATCCCATAGCATGGTTAATAAATGGGCCCAGTGAAAGTACATTACCTTCACTAACTACACATGCCCACTTTACAAATGTTCGTTTTATAATCAGCAACATACACACCTCCCCACCCCCATTCATGCCCTTGCTTAACCTTACGAAATCAAACAACGAGCCCCATCACTCCCGTTACCGCCATAATAGCCATACATAGACTTAATGTCAACAGGTGTCAGCTGGAACGCTCATCAGCAAAAGCTATTAAAACCTTCAATTTTGCAACTCAAACATACACCATACCATACCATAAGACAGTTTATAAATAGTCTCAGTACCACTACACCACCTCATTAAAAGCACACGTAGAAGCGCAACTATAGCCATACAGAGGCTCAATTTCAACAGATGTCTCCCGAAACGCTCATCAGCAAAACGTATTGAAACATGCAAATTTGCGACTAAAACATATCCCATGCTATACGGCGCTTTATAAGTGCTCCCAGTGGTACTATATCCCATTTAGTAGCTTGACATCTGCATGTTACTATATTCTGTGTTTCAATCAGCAATATAACCACCTCCCCACACCCACTTCGCCCTTGGTTAACCATACAAAATCAAACAGAAACCCCCACCATTCCTAGTAGCGCCACTATACCCATACACAGGGTACATTTTAACAGGTGGCTGCAGGAACAGACACATCACCTTTACTAGGTAGACATCTATATGTTACGAAAGTCGTTTAAACACTCTGTAGTGTGTATAGCAGGGGATGGTGAGAGTACAAAAAGTTCTAATTCCCAAACTTATATATACCGTCCCTTTAGGGTTCAACCGATTTTATCACCACACTTTCTGGAACATTCTACGACACCTGCAGGTTAAAAGTTCATAATTTATTTTTGTAACCTAACGATATACTTTTGCAACATTTTATCGAACATTTAACGGCACGTGCAGGTTTAAAGTTCACAATAGGACCAACTCAGGGAGGGACTTGATACCAACACCCCTCAGGCCCTGGTCCTCCTGGATCTGTCCGCCGCATTTGATACGGTGGACCATTCCATTCTCTTGTCCCGTGTCAGGGCGGCGGGCATAGGAGGACAGGTACTGACCTGGATAGGCTCCTTCCTGGCTGACCGTACCCAGGCGGTCCACCTTGCTGAATTCTCTGCCCCGCCCCGCAGGGTGAAATGTGGCGTCCCTCAGGGCTCCTCCCTCTCCCCCCTTTTATTCAACCTTTACATTTTCCCTCTTATTTTTGCACTGCAACAATTGGAGGTCACAGTCTACAACTATGCTGATGACCTCCAACTTATTTTTAATTTTTCTTCCACTTCATCAGGTATCACTAGCTTCCAGTCCGTCATGCTGTTTATCCGGGATTGGATGAATGCAAACCACCTTAAACTCAACCCGGATAAAACAGAGCTGATCCTGACTGGAGGCAGTGGCAACCCCTGGTCTCCCTCATTCTGGCCCCCCTCCCTTGGCTCACCTCCCACTCCCTCTTTTTCAGTTAAGACCCTCGGCATCACACTTAATCATCATTTGACTCTTCACACCCACATTAGTTCTGGTGTCTCTTCTTTTTTCTTTACCCTGCGTATTATTAGGAAAGTATCCCGGTTCTTCTCTCCCTCTGCACTCAAACTGATTGTAATGGCCATGGTCTTATCTAAGATCGATTATGGGAACATTATTTATAACGGTCCTCCAGCCTATGCACTTCAACGCCTTCAGCTGGTGCAGAACCAGGCAGCTCGCCTGGTACATGGCCTATCTAAATATCACCACTCCTCACCCCTTCTCACTGCCCTTCACTGGCTCCCCATCAAACAACGGGCCCTTTTCAAACTTGGCTGCCTTACTTTTCAAGCCCGGGCGGGCACTGCTCCTGCTTTCATCAACTCTGCCATCACCAACTACTGCCCTTCTAGAGATCTACGTTCCTCCACTCAATCCTTATTAGTTATCCCTCGCTTCAAGAAAAAAAGATCGGGAGGCCAGAAATTTTCGCTTCTTGCGCCCACTTTCTGGAACACTCTTCCGCCCCTTGTTAGATTCTCCCCCTCCTACATTGAGTTCCGCAAAGCCCTCAAGACTTTCTTGTTCCAGCAAGCTTTTAGCCTATAGTCCCCTGTGTCCTCTCCTGCCCAGGAATCCTCTAGCGCCAAGAAACTGCATAGTGAATGTGCGCTCTATAAATTTTTTTAAATTCGAATTCAAATAGGGGCAGTAGTTCATCAGCTTTACCCCCAACTCCAGCAGCACCTCAGCGTATGCCCCCAGTGCCATCAGACCCGTAGGAGTCAGTGCTTACCAAATTCATTTCATACACATGAATTTACCTTCGCACTCCCTATATAACACCCCCTAAGCACCATACACAAGTTACAATGTTAAAAACAAAAGGTCCTCCGAGTAGCTGTAACTACATGCTGACACTACTAGGACAGATGTGGTACAGCGACCAGAGCACATGACTTTACAGCCTATGACACACAGTTTGGGCTCACGCTTTCATCCCGAGTCCGGCAGCAGCTCAGCTTAGCAGCATGAGACTCTAGTAGACACTACCTCACATATTTTCTGTACCCGAGGACATTCAGACCAGTACGGATCAGTAGTTTGTCCTAGTAGTTATAAACACATGCTGACACTACTTCCACAGCTGTAGTGCAGCAGCCACGGCACATGACTTCACAGCATAAAACACACCATTTGGGCTCACCCTTTAATCCCGAGTCCCGCACCAGCTCACCTTAGCAGCATCAGACTCTATGCAATACCTCACTTAATTTTCATAGCCTAGCACTTTCAGACCGGTAGATATGAGTAGTTCACTTCGCACCCCCCCGTATAGCACACCCTAAATACCCACAGAAATTACAGTGCTCCTACCCTCCTCCTTGTTGATACCCTCCTTTTTCCTTCTTTTTTCACCCTTTTTTTCCCTTACTCGCTTCAACAGTATCACAAAATGGTGGCCAACACTTCCTAGTTCCATGAGACTCTAGACAATACCTCACATATTTTCCATACCCATGACTTTCACACCAGTACGGGTCAGTAGTTCATCCTAGTAGGTATAAACACTTGCTGACACTACTTCCACAAGTATAGTGCAACGGCCACGGCACATGACTTCACAGCATAAGACACACAGTTTGGGCTCATGCTTTAATCCCCGAGTCCCGCACCACCTCACCTTACCAGCAACAGACTCTAGGCAATACCTCACTTAATTTCCGTAACCCACCACTTTCACACCGGTAGGGGTGAATACTTTGCTTTGCACCCCCTCTATAGCACACCCTAAACACCCCACAGAGGTTACAGTGCTTCTACCCTCCTATTTCCCACTTTTTTTTGCCCTATAACTACCTACTGGCGTCCGCCAGTCACATCAGGATCCCAGCGATGCAACCTTCATAGGGAGCAGCGCAGTACCGGGAAGCAAGACTTGTTGCTTAATGACGTTTATTTAGAGCATCAAATGTCCAAATGACGCGTTTCGGCCACCAGACATGCGGCCTTGATCACATAGCGCTTGCAATGGTGGAAGGGTGCAATATATACAGTGTTACAAGCGGCAGTGTTTTCACTATGTTCATCAAAGTGACTAATCAGGTTTGCAACGTGTGGTAAAACAACAAGTATGACATCACAGGTTTACTACACACATTTAACTGCAGTGCGCCTAGACAGAGTGAACAGACTATAGGAACTGAGCACATGATTCAGAGCCGGTGATCGCCACAAGTCAGATGTGCCTGTCAACAAGGCTCCTGGGAATCAACTATCCCCAATGTTGAAGACAAGTAGGAATGCTACCAGCTACCTGGGTGAGTGCATCAGACCATGAGTGAATGCCTATTCAAACCACATCTACGCTGAAAGCATAAAAGACGTGCACTTAGTGAACATAGGGCGGCATGTTGCACCCTTGCTAATGTTCAATGCGACATGTGTCCACGAGTGTGAAACTGTCAGCGGTTGAGGAAATCTCTTTGTAATGGCATGGTGTACAATCGGAGTATGTAGTTCGAGGAAGTACGAGTCCCGGTTAATAGATCTATTCTCTGTGTGTCAGATGGGGCCCGGTGTGTGGAGTTCTGTGCATGTTAGAGAATTAAAAATTACTAACGTTGCAAGACAAAGTAACTAACTGCAGGAATGCTGCCTGCCACTCTATGTGTAAATAGTGATGGTGAGGGAGGGGATAATAGTGGTTTCGTGAGCCTAATTGGCGTGTATGTACAGTGTGAGGTTGGCATGAAGGTGCTAAATGAGCAAATATACAGTGAGTGTTATAGATGTGATGCCTACCCCACAGGCATTAGAGCAGATCATAAATGCCTAGTGAGTGAAAATAAAACAAATGAAATGAAAAAGCACCCTGTTTATGAGCTAAGCTACCCATAGCAACACTAGTATTACTGGTGAGATACTCTGTTGTCACGCCTAGAAAGCGCATTTAGGCTGTGTGTGCACCTAAATAAAGTAAAGGATGTGCAATGCCTGACACGAATACAGGGATGTGTATGTCCTATTGCAGTATTCACAGATGTGCTAGCGATGTATGGGCTAGGAGTCCACAGTGTCATAAAAATAACGGTATAAATACTCAGAGGTGACTCATAGCTCTAGCAAACCATAATACATATCCATGTGGATAAGATTAGAGTGTGGAAACTAAGTACCGACATAGATATCGACAGGAACTGAAGAAAAAAAATTATATATATATATATATATATATATATATATATATATATATATATATATATATATATATATCCAATATGTACATTACTGATGCCAAATAGAAACCAACAGTAGAAAGCAGCAATACAATGGCAGTGTCATGTGCAAGTGCAAACACAGCTCTGAAGTACGGAATGCATGTGTATGCTAGTTCAGATGTGTTACAGGAAGTGATGTAAATCCTCCGTGGTGTTGAGACCTGCAGGTGCCTTGGTGTTGAATTGGAGTATATACCAACTCTCCAAATGCCTCAAGAGCCTTTCTCTCTTACCTCCCCGCTTGAATGGCGGAACACAGTCAATGATACAAAAGAGTATTGTAGGTGCTCTAGGTTATTGGTGTGCACCTCCCTAAAGTGCCTCACTACAGGGTAAGCTGGGTCTTTATTCACTATTGCCCTGAGGTGTTGGAGTATGCCGAGGTATATATATTCACTGAAAAAAAACATTAGTTTTAGGGGTGATATAGTTAGCTGGACATTTCACTCGTACAAAACCTTTGAAATTCCTCCGTTATAGTTAGTTGTGCTAACTATAACTCGCGCGTCCGCAATCCACTGCTGATGATGTCACATATTAAATCATTCATGACATGGTCAGTGACATCACTGATGACATCTCAGATGACATCACTGATGACATCTCAGATGACATCACTGATGACATCATCCATGTGACAATCTGTTACACCTGATGATAACATCACAAGCACACAAGATGAGCTTCGTCAGATGGGGGTTGCTCGTGCAAGTTCAGCAGCAAGCCCGTATTGTTCACCATCGACTTTCATCCCAGTTATGCCGAGGGATGCCATAGACATTTTTAGTGACTGTGTCATTGAAGACCTGAAAGAGTTGAATAGAAGTGTTATTGGTAAAAACAAACATAGAAGTTATACCAAACAACAATATTCTAAATTGATGCGAAAGATTAATGAGAATAACAATGTAATTGTGAATAAAGCAGATGAGGGGGTAATATTGTGCTTTGGCCCCTGGATGCTTATTTTTAGGAGGCTAACAGACACCTTAGTGAACCCTTATGTTATAGGAAAGCTTCATTTAATGAGCTAAAATTGGTAAAAGATCAAGTGTTCAAGGAGTTGGCGTAATAGAAGTGAGAAGGCCTTATTAACAAAGATGAATATCATTTTTTGAAGACCGAACACCCAATTATTCCCACTTTGTACTTTATTCCGAAAGTACATAAGCAAACTAGTCCTGTGCCAGGTTGACCTATAACTTCTGCACAGCGTGGGTTATTAGAGTCCATGTCGAAATATGTAGATTTCTTTTCTAAGAGATTTTGTGGAATGCCTTCCCTCGTACATTAAAGATACTGGCCATTTCTTGAGCAAGCTGAGAGAGGTCACTTGGTGTGAAGAATATTTTTTCATTGTTATGGATAAATGCTCCCTGCATACGAGCATCAATCATGATGACGGTTTAAAAGCTGTACAAAAGTTTGTTTTCAATAGGGATGTGAGGTTTAACGAACATAACAAGATGTTGTCAAAAATAATTCAAATATGTTTGACCAATAACTATTTCTTATTTAACAAAGAGGTGCACCAACAGCTGCGGGGTGTGGCTATGGGGGCATGTTTCTCCCCCAGCTATGCATGTTTGCATGTTGGCTGGTGGGAGAGACATGTCCTAGGCCACACCCATGGTGACACTTTCTAGAATAACATTTTCAGGTGGTGGCGATGTATAGACGATTTGTACGTAATATGGCAGGGATCTAGTGAGTCTGCACAAAACTTTGTTGATGTAATCAATAATAACAACTTGAATTTGGAATTTACAGCCACCATTAGTAGAGAACAAGTCAAATTCCTGGATGTTGAGATATACTAAATTGTGCATACTAAATTGCATAGAAAGGCTACTGCCGGGAATTCGACGCTACCTGCTAGCAGCACCCATCCCAGAACCTTGTTAAGAGCATTCCCTAAGGGGAGTTTTTAAGGACAAAAAGGATTTCCAGCAATGAGAACGACCAAACTGATTGTTTAAATGATTCTGTGCAGAGGTTTTTAGCACGGGGTTATAAAATGGATGATTTACAGATAGCTTTATCTAAAGTACACAATAAGAAAAGTGAATTGACAGTAATCAATGAAGAAGGGTGTACAACAAGGGACTCTAGAACCGAGAAGTCAGCAGTCAGACTTATAACCACTTTTAGTTGTCATGAAAAGCAGGTTAGAAGAATTATAAATAAGAACTGGCCAATCGTGAAGTCTTACATCCTGCTTGCCTCTGAATTGGATGTTTGACCAGCCATTACTTTTAGAAGGGCACCCTCTTTGAGGGATGCCCTAGTAAAAACTAGTCCGGAAGTAAGGGATACTGGTAATTGGCTGTCCAACAGAACAGGTTTTTATAAGTGCAGTTCCTGTAGGGCATGTAAGTTTGGTATTAATAAACAAGAATTCCTTGATGCTTTTTCCTCTACCCCATGCCGAATCAAAGGACTATTTACCTGCAAGGCTGACCATGCTGTCTATGTATTAGAATGCACGTGGCAATTAAAGTACATAGGTAGTACCAAGCTCCAGGTTTTTAATTGCATTTTACGGCACTTACGTGCTATTATTAATTCAGACTCTGTTATCCAAGCAGAGACAATTGTACTATGTCCTCAGATTTTGATAAAGTTTGAACATTGGGAAATTCAGCCTTCATGTATTTAATGCAGAGACAATTGTACTATATGTCTTCAGATTTTGTTTACATAAGTGACAAAAAGCATTCGCCCATGTTTGTGTCAACAACTGACTTCAATCTATACTGCGGTCAGCAGGGTTCACAACTAGAATTCAGCTTTCCATCTACACTACGGACAGCATTCAAGTTAGCCTTGATGTATGTAAGGCAGAGACAATTTTGTTAATGGATGCCACGAAAAACATTCCTCAATGTCTGTACTAAGTACTGCCTTCAAATATACACTGCGATCAACAGAGTTTACCACTTGATACCAGAATCGGATTAGCACTACAGACAACATTGAATTCATTCTCGATTTATTTAAGGCAGAGACAATTCTACTGTGTCGTCAGATTTTGTTAACTGTGACAAAAAAGCATGTTTCTGTGGACTACTGCCATAAATGTACTCTGCAGACAGCAGAGTTCACAACTTGAATTAAGCTTTCCATCTACACAACGGACAGTAGGGAATTCAGCCTTGATGTATGTAATGCAGAGACAATTCTACTATATGTGTTCAGATTTTTTTTACATAAGTCACAAAAATCATTTGTCGATATCTGTGCTGACAACTGCCTTTGATCTATATTGTGAGGGCTCATGATTCAGGTCGAATGGTGATTGCACATGACACATTCCAATAGCCAAGAGACATTGTACCAGTGCGACTCGTCCGTACAACGAATCATCGCAAGGTGCGCACACGCTGAGTTCTTCATGTACCACCAACTCACTGCAACACAAGTCATCTCTACGTGACCTTGTTAAGGCAGAATTCACAAGGCAAAAAACATTGCTCACAGTGCGGCCTGCCCAGATCACGCATCATCGCAGGTTACGTACACACTCAGTGCCAAAGGTACCAGTAACTCATTGCACCATAATTCATCACCACGTGGCCATATTTAGGCAGAATTCAATAGAGAAAAGACATTGGTCCGAATGCGGCCCCCCTTTACCACTCATTATTCCAGGGTACGTACAGCTCAGCGCCAAAGATACTACTAACTAACTAACTCAGTGCACAATAAATCATCGCATGTGCCAAAAACTGCAACCTAAACCTTTCACAGCCCTGTGTTACTACGGCTACAACACTCCACTGAATGTACAACAAACATTCATATTCGCAGAAATGTGCCATGCCCACCATCTTTTATGTGTGCATCTATGGATTTATATAGGGTCAGTGATACCCCGTACCTTCCATTTTAACCATATTGTGGAACTTTACAGACATAATGACACATTTGCGTGTAAGACCCTGGTGACGTCAGCACTACAACTCGGACAGCCAAATAAGTACATTTTTCATATACCTCATGACGGAACCACGCCCATAGCTCCGGAGTCATCGTTCACATCCTCGCGCAGCACTGGCATACGTCAGTCCAGCCCACTCCGCTTACTCTTCCAGGAAAACACAACAATGGTACGTACAAGGCCCATATTCCCATTGTAGTGATTTCTTAATTCCAGGTCTAGTTGTCAGAATGGCACACACACAGTCCCTCATGGCTGGTATACACCCACTACAACAAACAAGAAGATAGGTGGAGGGTCTGAGGGAATGTTTAACGACCTCAGCACAGTTACAATCCCCCTTGACAAGCTATAGGAAACACAAAGTGCACAACTCCAGAATAAAGTTATATTGCGTACACTATCCAATTTTACCACAAGCACATTTCTTTATTACTTTTCACAAATTACATATGCACTGCTTTCAGTTACGAACAAACAACATCCACCAAACATCTTGTATGATAACACCACCAAAACCAACCATCTCCTAGTAACATCTTTGGAGATGGTAAAAAACGGACTACCTACTGTTAAGTAGACCAAATGATGTATTGGGCGGTACAGGACGAGTAACTGATGGACATTTTTTCACAAAGGGTAAATGTCCAGTAGTCTGCTTAAACTTGGAAGCATACACATAGTCATCCATACACACACATAGCCTTCCGATCGCCTAAGACCCACAGTTACTCTTTGTGTTTCCTGGTATACACTCACACCACACCCATCCGGCACATACGTCAATACACACGTGACCCTACCAATAAAAAAGACGGAACGCACGTGCTCTATCCCATTTTAGAGTTGCTCCCATCCCAAGTGCTGTGATGGCCTGTCCCAGTGGTTCGGACACCTCATGTAGGCTCGAACAACCGAATACAAGGGCCCACCACTACCTGCGTGGCCTCTTCGGTCACTGAGTTAGTGGTACCGCAAGGACAGAGCGGGTGAGGAACATGCGATGATGATAGGAGAACAAGTACGTCCTTACCCATACCGATATCAAGACTCAGCACCATGTGTCAGATTTCTTGGTGGCAGAGCGGGACTGCATGATGTAGAAGGTGGTACAAAAGGGGATGATGGACGGAGCGTTTGAGCAAATCAAACACTCACCCCCAGTCAACTGATCTGGGTTTAATCCATCACCATTCTTTACCCCACTCAGCCACCCCATTTCAGACATAGCAATATGCAAATCAGTCTGACCCTGTGCCTCATGGGAACAGTGCAGCCCGAACTGCCAAGCCATGTCTTCCATGGACCGGAAACAAGCATCCTGGGACCGGTTTCGGATTCATAATCCTCATCAGCCAGGCTATCTTGAATCCAGTGGCCAAGTGATCAAGGGACTCACGTCTGAGCATACCCTGCGACACTTAGGGCGAACAAAGCGATACAAAAGGGGATGATGGACGGAGCGTTTGAGCAAATCAAACACTCACCCCCAGTCAACTGATCTGGGTTTAATCCATCACCATTCTTTAGCCCACTCAGCCACCCCATTTCAGACATAGCCATATGCAAATCAGTCTGACCCTGTGCCTCATAGGAACAGTCCAGCCCGAACTGCCAAGCCATGTCTTCCATGGACCGAAAACAAGCATCCTGGGACCGGTTTCGGATTCACAATCCTCATCAGCCAGGCTATCTTGAATCCAGTGGCCAAGAGAGCAAGGGACTCACGTCTGAGCATACCCTGCCACACTTAGGGCGAACAAAGCGATACAAAAGGGGATGATGGACGGAGCGTTTGAGCAAATCAAACACTCACCCCCAGTCAACTGATCTTGGTTTAATCCATCACCATTCTTTAGCCCACTCAGCCACCCCATTTCAGACATAGCCATATGCAAATCAGTCTGACCCTGTGCCTCATGGGAACAGTCCAGCCCGAACTGCCAAGCCATGTCTTCCATGGACCGGAAACAAGCATCCTGGGACCGGTTTCGGATTCATAATGAGGTAGAAGGTGTCCTGTCCACAAAAAGGTGAGCAATAAGGCCTAGGTGCACATCGGAGGGAGTCGATGGGGTGCGGCAGACTGGATACAAAAAAAGCAACGCCGCGATTTAGGCGTACACAGTCCTATATACCGTATAATATTGCATGTATGTATAGTTTTTTTCCAATAGCAGGAACGTTTTTATCGGTCAAACGTCTGGAATATAAACTATAAACTATACAAATAGTTGTTTTTAAATGCAAGAGGGAAGGTTTGTGAATGGGCAATGTTATTCAACTCCACATTAAGATAGTAACAAATACCAATCAAAACATCTTTCTTTTACTATCTTTTATTTGTAGAGCTTCAGGATGCATTATGTCCCGGCACGTGGTGAAAAACACACCGGTGACGGAAAGGTGAACTCCGAATATTTTTTTCAGTCACTCTCTTACTTCCTTTCTCCTTTGATAAAGAAATGACACACAATGTTAACTTCCTTTTTATTTTATAGGTTGTGTTTCACAACTTGGCGTCTCCCCCCAAAACACCTACAAAGCTCTACTTTTGTGGATTCTGCGATGATGCGTGGCCATCCTAACAACGTCTGAGAAGGCTGCTTCGTCACGTGGTGCACCTTCTTT
Source organism: Lissotriton helveticus (assembly GCF_964261635.1). Lineage (NCBI taxonomy): Eukaryota > Metazoa > Chordata > Amphibia > Caudata > Salamandridae > Lissotriton > Lissotriton helveticus. The sequence goes on along the minus strand of NC_136069.1, from coordinate 1,372,535,955 downwards.
GAATCACGCTAGTGGCACAAGGTGAGCAAATAAGCTTGTTTCCGAAATAACGACAAGTCATCTGTGAAAGGAGAGAGTCGGTAGTGTGCAGCAGCTTCACTGCGTAGGAATGTACAATTACCTCCGAGCAATGAGGATAGTTTACAACACTCTGAGGGGCGGATCTACAAACCCCTTACGCCAATTTTGTGTCACTTTTAATATGGGAAAAGTGGCGCAAGGAGTTTGTAAATATGCGTCTGACTTCCTTTGAAAAACACTCACCGCCGAACTCTGCGAGTCAATACGGTGCAACACTCTAGGTACGCAATATTGAGAACTCACTGCAATGCAGTGGGAGTGCATGGGATATACTACTTTGAAAGAAAAACAGCGCACAGATTCCTCCTTACAGTGGAAGTTGATGAAATACATTATCCTGAGTGTACAAATAAATAAAGCAAACATATACGTCTGCAGTTGTATGTACTATGCAATTACTAACTCTATATACTATCTTTAAGATCACTAAACTGGAAGGTGCACTATGAACCAGCACATGCTTGGACACACAAGGGAGGCAAAAGGTGAGCTACGAGTATTTTCTCTCTCACATCGTTTCTCTTTCTCTTTTAAAGTTATGGACACTGCTGTCCACTCTGCCATGTACAACCAAAGCTGAGTTCAAGTTGTGAACTCTGTTGATCACAGTGTTTACACAAGGTAAGCAGAGCGGCCTAGATATGCAATGCCTCTGATTAAATGCATTAGAAATAAAAGAACTTATTTACAAGCCCCTTGCGTCACTTTTAACATGGTACAAGTAACACAAAAGTGGTGCAAGAGGCTTGTTAATAAGCCCTAAAGAATATTGTCCTACATAATGACTTGATCCCTCACCTAATTCTGTCTCATCTCTAAATCATTTTAAAGACCTGTTGGTCCATACTGTAAATCTGACGCAGTAGGCACCTCTGTACAGACACCTCTTGAGCGCGGGCCTATAACAGAGGTGGAATGTATCAGGCACACTGCAGACGTGCAAATTAAAAATGATTGCCAAGTTTTCCCTTAACTTGTAATGTTTTACCTCATTTAGTCACATCGATCTAATTTTGAACACTTATTTTCATTTTTGTTTTGCAGATTACCTACCTTACTTCTATTGGAGTCCATATCACATTTTTTTTAAAGTTATGTTTCTAGTATTTATTACATTGTTATCTTTAAGTTACATTTCCAGTTATTTATTAAAAACAAGCATATACGTCTTCTTTTTCTGACAACATTTCACTATTATTTAGTGTGATAAAAATACAGTTAGACAACATTTAAAAATAGAAATTATATTTGTAACTTGAAGTATAATGCTGAGGCTAACTCTTTACCAGCTCTTTACCAGAGTCTATAGTTACGACTAACAGTTCCTATGGACAACTTGTAAACCTCCAGCACAGTAACTGTTCCGATTAGCAACATAGTGTGGTGATCTTCTAACCTCTGTGCTCACTTAAGTGTTCCATGAACTGTTGCTATGGTGACAGGCAGTAAGCCGTTTGGAGGTAGGGTTGAAAGGTACTGGCTGTACAGAAACCGTTATATTTACCCAGGATCCCCCATATGACAGAAAGGAAAGCAAAGTAACACAGAACACTGTGTACCAGATTAACAACCCCCTTGCACCACTTTCACGTCACTTTTCCCATCTTAAAAGTGATGCAATAGTAACGCAATTAACTAGTAAATCTGCCCCTATGCACATTACGGGCAAAACAAGTACACAACTCATTCAATTCTTTATCGATCACAATTAGACAGTGTTGCTTCACGATTCACAATGAACTTCAATAAATACTTCGTGCCTATTTAAATGCAAGACGAGATTGTCGACATTACAAAACTTAGTGGCATATTTACAAAGACGGACTTAAAATTGTTGTCGCTTTAACGGCTGCAAACTACAACAAAAACACTTAAAATGGACTTCAAAATCCTTTGTTATCTTACTGGAAGATTTTCTCAACATTGCTGTTTCCTATGCAGGAGTGAGAGCCACCCCCTGGGGCTATAAAATAAATGGTTGGGATGGCTCCAAGGTCATCCAAAAGGATTAGGCCATCAATCTTTCCTACATTAAAGTGGGAGGTTCAAGCAAAAGATTTTCCGCATTATGTGATGGTCTAGAACCTCCAGGGAGTTTCAGTTTATTCGCCAGGTAGCGAGGAGAGGAAGAGTGCATGGCTTTTTGGGTGATTCAGGCAGTCTTGTAGATAGATCTTGCCTCGATGGGAAGCCAACGGAGGGTGGAGAAAATGGGTGTGATGTGGTTGCTTCTTTTGGCCCCATGTATGAAACGAGTTGCTGAATGGAGAACAGATTTAAGGGGGGACATGTGGGATTTGGGGAGGCCAGCAAGAAGAGAGTTGCAGTAATCCAGTCTGGAGAGAACCAGCAATTAGACCAGGGTTTTCAGGTCATGCTCCGGGAAGAAGCGACGAATCCGCTAAAGAAGGCGCAGGTGGTATCGATCAGACTTTGCAATGGAATTAATGTGGGAGAGTAGATTGAGTTTTATGTCGAGTATGACACCAAGGGATTTGGCGCTGTCGACAATGATGGGTTTATTGTTAAGTAGATTCATCGGATCAATCCATGATTGAACCGGGGAGGGAGAAAGTGAGGAGGAGAGGAGTTTTAGATGGATTCAGAATCAGTTAATGAGTTAACATCCAGTTTTGAACAGAGTCGAGAGTATAGTTTAAAATGGAGAGATCGTGAGTGGAGGCCACCTTGAGGTAGATTTGAGTGTCGTCCGCATAGAGATGATAGTGGATCCCAGATTTACTTAGGAGATTTCCCAATGGTTCTGAATAGAGTTTGAACAATATGGGTGCAAGTATAGAGCCTTGAGGAACTCGTTGACCGCCAAAGGAGATGATAGACTATTCGCTATTTTGATCATTTGGGATCAATCAGAGAGAAAGGAAGCAAACCATTTATGCACAGTGCCCTCCAAGCCCATTCTCTGTTGAAGAGTGTTAAGGAGAGTGTTGTGATTGACAGTGTCAAAGGCAGCAGAAAGGTCAAGCAGAATAAGAAGACCAGACTCCACAGAATCGAGTATCCGTAGCGCGTCATCAATCACTTGCAGCAGGGCTGTTTCAGTGCTGCAGTTTTTTAATGAAGCCGGACTGGAAATTATCAAGAAGATCATTGTCCTTGATATGACGAGAGAGTTGCTTTTGCTAAACATCTTTCTGTGATTTTTGCAAGAAAGGGTAGGTTAGTGATGGGGCGGAAGTTGTTGAGGTCGTTCGCATCAGCAGTGGGTTTTTTAAGCAGAGGGGTGACCTGCCCACTTTTAAAGGAAATAGGAAGGGAGCCTTGACAGAGGGAGAGGTTAACCAGAGTGGTCCAATAGGACAGAGAATGGGAATAGAAGTAAATGGCAATGGCACTAGGGATGGGGTCAAGAGAATGGTTGGAGGGCTTTGTTTCGAGGATGCATTTGAGGAGGGCATCTTCAGAGATAGGGTCAAAGTTCTGCCAAAAGGCTAGGAATTTGCGCTTCTCCGGGGGGTAGGATGGCTGACCTGATCCACAAGTGATTTCACTTTTTCATCAAAGAATATAGTGAATTCCGCTGATTTCTTTATAGAATCCTCCAAGTTGGAGGTTGGGGAGAGCCAATTGGATTCTTGATGTGATCAAATGGTTTTTTGGGTCTATTTTTGGCTGAGCCAAGGAGGGTTCTGAAGTGCAACGCTTTTCCAATGAAGATGTGCTTGTGGTACACGGATCTTGCTGAACAAAGCATGGCGAAATTATCGGTGGAGGGCGCTTGTCTCCATTGTTTCTCCAGGAGTCTTAAGTACTTCCTTTCTTTATAGAGGGATTTGTTAAACCACGGTGCTGAGGGAGTAGGCCTTTTCTTTTTGCTTTGGAGAGGAGCGACGTTATTGATTTCAACTGCAAGGACAGTGAGGCATTGGGAGGTGAGTTTGTTAACATCTAGGTTCGGGTCTAGCCTTGAAAGTGATAGCAAAGCTGATTCACAGAGGGTACCGAGGTCAATATTTTTAGTGTAATGGAACCAGGAGGTAGCCCTCTTAGGTTGGCCGAGAGTTATAGAGTGTGACAGGTGAAGAGCGAATGGGATTAGGAGATGGTCAGACCAGTCTACATGAATAGGGGAAGCGAAAGTAAGCATGCCTGTTTTCGAAATAACAACGTCCAGGAGTGGGCCCTTCGAGTGTGTTGTTTCTGTGCAGTGCTGGATAAGATCGTTTGCAGACAGGAAGGTGGCCAGCAAATTCACAGAAGAGTCTTGAGACGAGCCCCAGTGGGGATTGAAGTCACCCACGAAGATCTGATTGGCACTTTGAGAGTATTGGTCGCTAATGAAGTCAGTGAGTTCCTCCATTAACGAGGGGCCGCTACAAGGCGGGTGGTAAATGGCATGGAATCTGAGGGGTGAGCAGTGGTGCAGTTGAAGTTCAAAGGATAAGCATTCAAAAGTGCAGATGGAGCAGTTAGGAAAAGCCTTAAGTTGAAGGGAGTTTCTAAAGATGACTGCAACACCTCCCCCAACTTTGTCAATTCTGTCATTTCTATATATAGAATAGCCTGTGGGTACTAGGAGATCAAACATAGAGTTAGAGGTATCATTGAACCAGGTCTCTGTGAGGAAGAGCATGTCAATATTGTGAAGTGTGATGGTGTCAGAGATTTCAAGTTTGTGTTTTATTGCAGCTCTGCAGTTGTGGAGCAGACAGCGCAGCTCTGTCGAGACTGTTTTGGTGACGGGGGATTTGGGCTATGAGGGGTGAAAGGGATGTTGTACTTATACGAGGGTGCTCGGGAGGGTTTAGGTGGATGAGTGGTTCTGACAGAGGGGATGGTCGGAATAGTGTAGATAGTAGGGTTACTTGGAGATGAAAGTGGAAGAAGGGTGGTGTTTGAGGGCTTGTGTGAGTTTGCAATGTTTGCAGATGACAGGTTATGCTTGGCTATTATGGGGTGTGGGGGCGAGGTGCATCTTGTGGGAAGGTGAGTGTTTTCCAGAGGAATTGAGGTGTATGGAAAAGTGGAACTCTTGGAGCTTAAAAGTGAAATGATAGCTTCAAGTTGGGAAATAGAGGTGATAAGAGAGCCTAGCTTATTTTCCAGAGAGAGTAGGGCAGAGCACGGCATGTTGGGTGGCTCGATGGAAACAGGAGGGGAAGACAAGGGGAAGTCGGGGGACAGGAGGGGAGTTGGGGTATAGGGTTCAGAGGTGGGGAAAGGTGGTGGTTGAGAGCAGGCGTTGGTGCATCAGAGGTGAAAGGAGAGTTGACTTTGTTGGTGTTGCAAGAAGGATAGGAATTAAGGACATAGCTAGGGGGAAGTAGGTGAGGAGAGAGGCGGTGGGGTGGAGGGAGAGGGGAGGAATGTTTGGAGACATAGGAATGAAGGAGGTTTGGGAAGAAGCGAGGGGAGGAGGTTGGAGAGGTCCTGTAAGCTAGGTGAGGTGGCTGTGAGGGAACGGGCAACTGGCAGAGTGAGGGGGGTTGGGAGATGGTGAAGTTGAAGAAAGAAAGTGGTTCTGCTAGGCCCGAGGGAGGGAAGGGGAAAGTGTTATCAAGGAAGGAAAGGGGGTAGCACAGTATTGGGGGAGGGAGAGAAATGCAATGGGTTTGTGGAGAAATCAGGGGACATAGTGAGGGGAGGAGGGGGAAAAGAAGAGGAGAAGAGGAGGGAATAAGCGGGACGTAAGGAAAGTTAACAAGGGGGAAGGTTGGAGGAGAGGAGATGTGGACTAATAAGGAGGGTGGCAGGTAGGGATAGGGGGGAGGAGATGAGATTGGATGGTGCAGATTGGCCTAGGAGCTGATTAGCTAGAGGTCCAGCTGAAGAGATGAAGGGGGCATACTGTGAGGGGGAAGAATGGGAGAGTAGGGCACAGGGGAGGGGGAGGGGGAGGGAAGAGGGTCGACCCGTGCATCCCCAGGGTGCAGCCTATTAGAGTGTAGGGGGACATTTTTAGCTGTTTCCCATGAGGGATAGAGGAGGTGACGTTAAGGGAGTTGTGTAAGCTGGTGGACCAGGAGGGGATGTCGTGAGTGAAGAAAGTGAAATCGTTTTTGAGCCTCCCATGACAAAAATTGTAAAATTGATCGACAAAAAGGGAATCAGGGAAACATTCCATGGTGTTATGCTTGAAACATTTTGCTGCAGCTTTAGTCAGGTTAGGAGGATAACTGATTTTGTAGCAATTAATTCCAGACTTAACTTGAGTGCTGGCCATGATGGGAGAATGAGGAGGAGGGGGTGGTGGGGATAAGACAGGGGTGTTTCCAGGAAGGCGGTGGTGAGGAGAAGTATAAGGACAAAAAGGGGGCACATATTCCAGACGTCAGGTGAAGATATCTGAACTAATGTGCAGCCCGGGAAGTGAGGCGATTAGGAACAGGTTGTTACTTCAGAGCAAGAGAAGATGGGGGAACAAATTGCAGTGGTTGAGAGAGCTTTACTGCTTGGGAGTCTCTATAATTCCATTAGTATTTTGATGGGCCCTTTACCTACGTAATCACATAATATGCATGGTGCCACCTGGCACTAGGTCATATTTTCCAGGGAATTGTTTACACAAGACAAGGCCAACTGGACCACTGTCAGAACCATCACAGAGCGAACTTAGTAAAAGTAAAACAGATCATAAACGTACAACCAGTAACCACTGGTAAACTCTGTACCTAGCATCAGCCTGTAACAGAAACCACATTATGCACAGAATCACATTAGGTGCCAAAGGCAAAGTATGCCCATAATATCAACAGTCTAATATTAGACCCTAGCCTCCTGAGTATCACTAACACTGGAGGCATGAAGCACAGGGTGGAACGAAATCTCAATAGCAGAAACCATAATAAGCAAGATAATCTCATAAACATAAGAACCACATTTAGAGGTAACCAGGACAGGGTGCATAGATCATACTACATGAAATACATTTCCTAGCACCACATAATCACACTAGGGCCTGGAACCCAACAAACCTCCCAGTCCTCCTGGGCCATCAGTAACAATAGGGGCATAAAGCACAGGGAAGAACATAATATCACTAGCATAAACCATAATATGCAAGATAGTCACATAATCATAAACAATTTTTTTTAGAGGAGGGAGGCAGGCTGCGTGGCCCTCCGCCTGGAGCCCTCGAGAGCCCTGGGGACCGCCACTCCCCAGGGCGGCTCTTGCAGTGTCCCGGGGTGCCTACCCCCGGGACACTGCAGCACTGCTGTTTGCTATGACAGGGCGGGAGTCTCGCAGCTCCCGCCCTCCCATAGCAAAGTTGATTTGGAATTCAAAAGAGAGAGCAGGGAAAACTGTACTCTCTTTCAAAATCCAAACTAGATTGCTTTTCCACATGTATGTGGAAAAGCAATGCCAGCTCCCGAAGGACAAGGGGAGCCAGCAGGATAGTGACTGCATTTTGGCTCCCCTCACGGTCCCCAACATTTTTTATAACACCCGGGGGATGGGGTCCCCGGGGATATTAGAAATTACTGATAGGGGCTATATTTTACGCTAAAAAGGTTGCGCACCCAGTGCGGCGCTCAGTGCGGCCCCCTGGTGTGCAAGCGCTGGATGCACGACTCATAATCTGTAGGGTGCACAACTCCAGCGCCTTTGGTGCACAACTTCTAAGCGTTTGGGAGCCGGCATTGCTTTTCCACATGGGGAGCTACTAACATGCAGTTCCCCATGTGGAAAAGCAATCTGATTTAGATTTTGAACGAGAGAACAGATTTCCTTGCTATGGGAGGGTGGGATGGACAACCCGGGACACTCCAGGAGCCGACCCTCCCCTACCATTTTTTTTTAGCCCGGGGGGGGACATTGCCCTTGAGTGCTCTAGGAGGGGGGCCACGCAGTCCCCTTCCATAATAAATAAAGCCCCGGGGGAGGTGGTCTCCACAGCTTTGGGGACCCTGGACCCCTCCCTCCACCATTTGTTTTTGTAGCCCCGGGTGTGACGATCTCCGGGGTTGGGGGTCCCCTCTGGGCCCCCCATAAAATTTAATAATTTTGGACTGGTATTTAGCCCCCCCCGGGGGGCAAATTATAAAAAAGCTCTGTTTTATTTTATTTCTTTTTTTTACGGCAGAGTCCGCGCACCCTACACGCAACTGCCGGGTCTTTTTAAAAAAAAAAAATTGTAAACATTTATGGGCCCTGGGGGTCCTTCTGGGACCCCCTAAGCAGGTCTAGAGGGTAAAAGTATTTCTACCCTGCCCCCTTTCTTCGTTTTGCACACATATTCCACTGACTCTTCAGCCTTGCTTCTACCGAGGCACAAAATGGCTGCCAACACTTCCTGGTTTTGAATGTTGACAACCACTTGACAGCCAATTAGCATTCAGCGTGTGATCGGAAGGATGCGCTTATGGTGCGCTCATGGTGCGCTCAGGATGCGCGGATCCACTGTGGCCATAGATATATAAATGCTATTGACTCTAATTTTCTCAGTAACTACTGAACAGATTGATACCATTTAAGCAAAAGGCACGAGTCTGAACTGAGGTCTACTTCTTTGCCAAATTTGGCATAATTCCGTTCAGCAGTTTGGGCTGTAGCTGTGGCTAAAGGTCCTATGGGAAATTGCATGAGGAAAACGCATTTTAGGACCCCCCTTTTTTCTCTGCCCCCGCTTGACGAAACACCGTGAAACTTTCAGGATAGGAGCAGACCGGAGCTGGCCGTAAGTTTTGAAAATTTCGCGAAGATTCGTCACCCGGCGAACCATAGGTTTCAGGGATATTATAGTTAGCTGGACATTTCACTCATGCAAAACCATTGAAATACCTCCGTTATAGTTAGTTGTACTAACTGTAACTCTCGCGCCCGGAATCCACTGGTGATGATGTCACATATTACATCATTCATGACATGGTCAGTCACATCACTGACAACATCACTGATGACATCTCAAATGACATCCCTTATAACATAATCCAGTGAATGTGGTTTGGTTTGTTATTTAAATATGCATTATATATACTCCAATCTGCATTGAAGAATCAGTGGATATATAGATATCTGGATAGAGTATTTAGTAGCAGTGTGATTGATTGTTTACTTGAGTAATTTATAGTGTCTCACTAAATATATTGGATAGTGACTAAACTGTATGAATATCTGTATTACTTGGTCAGTTGTTGTGTAAACTGCTGCACCTGTTGCTTACTAGCTTCGTGAAAGTCTATATTAGTTAATGATTAGTTAACTGACTATTTGTATGGGAGAGTGAATGTGTGTGTGGTTCGGTGGGGGATTTGTGACTGCCCAAAGATATGTGAATAGTTAATTCAGTAGGTACAGCACATTAATACTACATGGTATAATAGTTGTTTGGGTGAGTGAATATCTTTATGGGTGTGGTGATGAGCAAATATACTTCTCAATGGTACGTGTCCAACAAAGTAGAAAAAATAAAAAGCAGTGTATGTGACAATTGTTATATATAAATAAGAATACATAAAACTCATTGATTGCATGAGTGACTATATAGATAACTGTATACTTGTATTAGTGATTGTCACGTGGATGATGTCATCAGTGATGTCAAATAGTGATGTCATTTGAGATGTTATCAGTGATGTCACTGACCATGTCATGAATGATGTAATATGTGACATCATCACCAGTGGTTTGCGGGCGCGAGAGTTACAGTTAGTACAACTAACTATAACAGAGGAATTTCAATTGTTTTGTATGAGTGAAATGTCCAGCTAACTATAACACCCCTGAAACCTATGGTTTTTTCAATGAATTTCTAAGGCTTTTTAAAGGATAATTCCTAACTATAACTTGCCTGAAACCTACGGTTTTTTCAGTGAATTTCAAAGGTTTTTTAAATGATAATTCGTAATTATAATGTTCACCACTTCCCCGTTTTTTCAACAAGAAGCCAAATCTGCAATGCTACCAAAAAAACAGGCAATAGTTCCACTTACCAATAACAAATTTACATCAACATTCAACTAGTGTAAGGACGTCGACTACATACTGCGTGAATTACATCCAAATCACACCCATATTTAAAGAGGAATATGTGAGAGAGGTACTAATTATACACTTCCGACATCCAACAAAATCACAATACCCAGCGCCACCACCAGTACAACCACCCCTCCTGAACCCTCCTCCTCTACTGCCCCAGAGGCAGCGCAAAAGAGGACAACGGACCTTCCCAAAATAATACATCCCCTGAACAGCACACTAGCTCAATGTTCAGAGATGTGGCAACCAACTATGTGTAAGGGAAGGAAAGCGCTTATCAACAATAATGTACACAATGCTAACACTACCGGTGATATGCTAGACACAACTCACTACACAAACCAAAAACTTCTCAGTGTGTAGATATACTATTGATACGTTTAATGTACTGCATAGTGGACATAACCATATTATCTCAGACACTGGGGAATATTTCGGTCATGTAGCTGTGTTGTCACCCCCCCTTGAAGGAGAAGCAGAGTAGGCTGCTCCAAAGGATGCAACGTCAGCTTAAGACTATAAATAATTAGCCTACGCCTTGGGCGTGGTTCACTTCTGCAACGAAAAGAGACTCCGCCACAGTGAAGGTCCTCACTCTGCCACGTGGCTGCTGCCATGACCAAGTGCCTCCGTGATACAGGCCCATTGCGAACTCAGCGCCACAGCACCGCAGACTTATGTCTGTATCGACTACTACCTTCAATCTACACTGCGGACAGCAGGGTTCACAAGTTGAATTCAGCTCTGGATCTACACTACGCACAGCATTGAAGTTATCCTTGATTTATGTAAGGCAGAGACAATTCTACTCTGTGTCCTCAGACTTTGTTAAAATAAGTGATACAAATTCTTCGTCGATATCTGTGCTGACTACTGCCTTTGAACTACAGTGCTCTCAGTAGAGTTTACAACGTGATACCAGTGGTGCATCAGCACCACAGAAAACATTGAATTCAGTCTTGATATATTTAAAGCAGAGACAATTGTACTATGTCCTCAGATTTTGTTAAAGTATGTCACAAAAAAGCATTTTAGGACCCCCCTTTTTTCTCTGCCCCCGCTTGACGAAACACCGTGAAACTTTCAGGATAGGAGCAGACCGGAGCTGGCCGTAAGTTTTGAAAATTTCGCGAAGATTCGTCACCCGGCGAACCATAGGTTTCAGGGATATTATAGTTAGCTGGACATTTCACTCATGCAAAACCATTGAAATACCTCCGTTATAGTTAGTTGTACTAACTGTAACTCTCGCGCCCGGAATCCACTGCTGATGATGTCACATATTACATCATTCATGACATGGTCAGTCACATCACTGATAACATCACTGATGACATCTCAAATGACATCCCTTATAACATAATCCAGTGAATGTGGGTTGGTTTGTTATTTAAATATGCATTATATATACTCCAATCTGCATTGAAGAATCAGTGGATATATAGATATCTGGATAGAGTATTTAGTAGCAGTGTGATTGATTGTTTACTTGAGTAATTTATAGTGTCTCACTAAATATATTGGATAGTGACTAAACTGTATGAATATCTGTATTACTTGGTCAGTTGTTGTGTAAACTGCTGCACCTGTTGCTTACTAGCTTCGTGAAAGTCTATATTAGTTAATGATTAGTTAACTGACTATTTGTATGGGAGAGTGAATGTGTGTGTGGTTCGGTGGGGGATTTGTGACTGCCCAAAGATATGTGAATAGTTAATTCAGTAGGTACAGCACATTAATACTACATGGTATAATAGTTGTTTGGGTGAGTGAATATCTTTATGGGTGTGGTGATGAGCAAATATACTTCTCAATGGTACGTGTCCAACAAAGTAGAAAAAAATAAAAAGCAGTGTATGTGACAATTGTTATATATAAATAAGAATACATAAAACTCATTGATTGCATGAGTGACTATATAGATAACTGTATACTTGTATTAGTGATTGTCACGTGGATGATGTCATCAGTGATGTCAAATAGTGATGTCATTTGAGATGTTATCAGTGATGTCACTGACCATGTCATGAATGATGTAATATGTGACATCATCACCAGTGGTTTGCGGGCGCGAGAGTTACAGTTAGTACAACTAACTATAACAGAGGAATTTCAATTGTTTTGTATGAGTGAAATGTCCAGCTAACTATAACACCCCTGAAACCTATGGTTTTTTCAATGAATTTCTAAGGTTTTTTTAAAGGATAATTCCTAACTATAACTTGCCTGAAACCTACGTTTTTTTCAGTGAATTTCAAAGGTTTTTTAAATGATAATTCGTAATTATAATGTTCACCACTTCCCCGTTTTTTCAACAAGAAGCCAAATCTGCAATGCTACCAAAAAAACAGGCAATAGTTCCACTTACCAATAACAAATTTACATCAACATTCAACTAGTGTAAGGACGTCGACTACATACTGCGTGAATTACATCCAAATCACACCCATATTTAAAGAGGAATATGTGAGAGAGGTACTAATTATACACTTCCGACATCCAACAAAATCACAATACCCAGTGCCACCACCAGTACAACCACCCCTCCTGAACCCTCCTCCTCTACTGCCCCAGAGGCAGCGCAAAAGAGGACAACGGACCTTCCCAAAATAATACATCCCCTGAACAGCACACTAGCTCAATGTTCAGAGATGTGGCAACCAACTATGTGTAAGGGAAGGAAAGCGCTTATCAACAATAATGTACACAATGCTAACACTACCGGTGATATGCTAGACACAACTCACTACACAAACCAAAAACTTCTCAGTGTGTAGATATACTATTGATACGTTTAATGTACTGCATAGTGGACATAACCATATTATCTCAGACACTGGGGAATATTTCGGTCATGTAGCTGTGTTGTCACCCCCCCTTGAAGGAGAAGCAGAGTAGGCTGCTCCAAAGGATGCAACGTCAGCTTAAGACTATAAATAATTAGCCTACGCCTTGGGCGGGGTTCACTTCTGCAACGAAAAGAGACTCCGCCACAGTGAAGGTCCTCACTCTGCCACGTGGCTGCTGCCATGACCAAGTGCCTCCGTGATACAGGCCCATTGCGAACTCAGCGCCACAGCACCGCAGACTTATGTCTGTATCGACTACTACCTTCAATCTACACTGCGGACAGCAGGGTTTACAACTTGAATTCGGCTCTGGATCTACACTACGCACAGCATTGAAGTTATCCTTGATTTATGTAAGGCAGAGACAATTCTACTCTGTGTCCTCAGACTTTGTTAAAATAAGTGATACAAATTCTTCGTCGATATCTGTGCTGACTACTGCCTTTGAACTACAGTGCCCTCAGTAGAGTTTACAACTTGATAACAGTGGTGCATCAGCACCACAGAAAACATTGAATTCAGTCTTGATATATTTAAAGCAGAGACAATTGTACTATGTCCTCAGATTTTGTTAAAGTATGTCCCAAAAAAGCATTCCTTGATGTCTGTGTCAACTCCTCCCTTCGAGCTCCACTGCGGACAGCAGGGTTCACAGCTTGAATTCAGCTTTGCATCTACACTACGGACAACATTGAATTAAGCCTTTCTTTATTTAATGCAGAGACAATTGTATTATATGTCTTCAGATTTTGTTAAAGGATGTGACAAAATGCATTCCTCGATGTCTGTGTCAACTCCTGCCTTTGATATACACTGCGGACATCAGGGTTCACAACTTGAATTCAGCTTTCCATCTACACTATGGAAAGCATTCAAGTTAGCCTTGATTTAGGTAAGGAAGAGACAATTTTGTTAAAAGATGCCACAAAAAACATTTCTCAATAGCCATTCTGACTACTGCCTTCAAATGTACACTGCGATCAACAGAGCTTACCACTTGATACTAGTGGCACATCAGCACTACAGACAACATTTAATTCAGTCTCGATTTATTTAGGGCAGAGACAATTGTACTGTGTCCTCAGATTTTGTATGTGACAAAAAAAAGCATTACTCAATGTCTGTGTCAACTATTCCCTCCAAACTACACTACGGACAGCAGGGTTCACAACTTGAATTCTGCTTTGGCTCTACACTATGGACAGCATTGAATTTAGCCTTGCTTTTTTTAAGGCAGAGACAATTGTAATGTATGTATTTAAATTGTGTTAAAATAAGTGACAATAGTCTCAAGGCGCTGGGGGGTGTGCTACTGATCGAACAGCCAGGTCTTGAGTATCCTCCTGAAGGTCAGAAGGTCTTGGGTCTGTCGTAGGTTCAGTGGAGGGTGTTCCATGTTTTAGCGGCAAGGCAAGGAGGGAGGTGGATCTCCCACCAGTGGTTGTTCTTCGGATGCGCACGACTGTGGCGAGTGAGAGGTCGGCAGAGCGTTGCTGGCAGTTGGGGATGTAGAAGGAGAGCCGTTTGTTGAGGTAGGCTGGGCCGGTCTTGTGGAGTGCCTTGTGTGAGTGGGTGAGGAGCTTGAAGAATATCCTCTTGTTGATGGGGAGCCAGGGCAGGTTTCTCAGGTGGGGGTGATGTGGCCGTGGCGTGGTACATCGAGAATCAGTCGTGCCGAGGCGTTTTGGATGCATTGTAGCCGTTTGATGAGCTTGGTCGGGGCTCCCGCGTAGAGGGCGTTTCCGTAGTTTTTCTTGTATCTGTCGGGATCCATCTGTAGATCTTGTGGAGCATGCAGAGGGTGTTGAAGCAGGAGGAGGAGACGGCGTTGACTTGCTTGGTCATTGAGAGCGTTGAGTCGAGGATGATTCCCAGGTTGCGTGCATGGTCGGTGGGTGTTGGGGCTGCCCCAGTGCTGTCGGCCACCAGGAGTCATCCCAGGCTGAAGGGTTGGAGCTGAGGATGAGGACCTCCGTCTTGTGTGAGTTCAGCTTCAGATGGCTGCTCTTCATCCAGTCGGCGATGCCCTTCATTCCTTCGTGGAGGTTGGCTTTGGTGATGATGGGGTCCTTGGTGAGGGAGAGGATCAGCTGAGTGTCATCGGCATAGGAGATTATGTTGAGGTCATGCTGTTAGGCTACGTGTGCGAGTGGGGCTATGTAAATGTTGAACAGCGTCGGGCTGAGGGAGGATCCCTGGGGTACGCCACAGATGAACTCGGAAGCTTTAGAACGGAATGGGGGGAGGCGGACGCTCTGGGTTCTACCTGAGAGGAAGGAGGTGGTCCAATGCAGAGCCTTGTCTCGGATCCCTGCGGCTCTGGAGGCCTGCGCTTAGTGTGGCAGGCGGTGTCGAAGCCGGCAGAGAGGTCTAGGAGGATGAGTTCTGCGGTCTTGCCTTTGTCCAGCAGGTTCCTGATGTCATCGGTGGTGGCAATGAGGGCAGTCTCAGTGCTGTGGTTGCGGATTCTGTTTTCTTCAAGGTATTGGGTTAGCTGTCTGTTGACGTTTTTCTCGATGACCTTGGCTGGGAAGGGAAGCAGAGAGATGTGCCGGAAGTTCTTGAGGTCTCTTGGGTCTGCGGGTAGGGCGTTGATCTTGGCGTGTTTCCAGATCTCTGGGAAGGTCGCGGTCTCGAGGGAGAGATTGATGACATTGCGCAGGTGGGGTGCGATGGAGCTGCTTGCTCTGTTGAAGACGTGGTGCGGGAATGGGTCTGACGGAGAGCCGGAGTGGATTGTGCGCATGGTCTTGATGGTGTCATCGATGCTCACGCTGGCCCAGACCAGCGGGGGGTCGTGGTCGATGGTGTGTGGAGGGGCTGTTGTGTTGCTGTCTGTTGGGGCTGTCTGGGTGTTGAAGCTGTCGTGGATGTCTGCTATCTTGCGATGGAAGAAGGTGGCAAGGGATTCGCACAGGGCTTTCGACGGCGGGATATCGTTGGTGTTGGAGCTGGGGTTGGAGAGTTCTTTCACAATTTTGCTATTGTCTGCGTTGTTGTCAAGGTGGTCTTCGAAGGAAGTCCTCTTGGCAGCCCTGATGTGGTGGTGATGGTTGTGTATGGCGTCCTTGTGTGCTGCGTGACTGTCCGGAGTTTGTTCACTGTGCCATTTTTTCTCTAGTTTCCGGCAGGCTCGCTTAGAGGCTAGGAGTTCAGGGATGAACCTGCTGGCACTCTTGCTGGTGTCTCTGTGGGGGAGTTTCTTCAGCAGGGCGAGTGTGTTGGCGCAGTCCTCGATCCAGTGTCTGAGGCTGTGGGCAGCGTCGTCGGTGTTGGAGGGTTCGTGGGTGGGCTGAGAGCGAGGTTTGCGTGTAGTTGGTCTTCGGTGATTTCGCTCTAGCAGCGGCGGGGGATCTGTTGGGTGCGGTGGTGTGTGTTGGGCTTCTGGAAGGCACAGTGGATGCAGCGGTGGTTGATTCAGAGGAGTTTGGTGGTGTGGCCGATTGAGACGTGCAGGCTTGAGGAGAAGATAGGGTCGAGCGTGTGGCCGCTGGAGTGGGTGGTCGTTGTGATGAGTTGCTTCAGTCCGAGGTTGGTGAGGTTATCGATCAGGTTTGTGGAGTTGTTGTCGTTGATGTTCTCAAGGTGAAAGTTCAGATCTCCGAGGAGGATGTAGTCAGTGGAGGTCAGAGCGTGCGTGCGTGCTGATCAAGTCGGCGATGGAGTCGCTGAACTGGGGTCGGAGTCCGGGGGTCGGTAGATGAGGGTGCCTCTGAGGGTGGAGTTAGGATCTGTGTAGATTAGGAAATGCATGTGTTCGGCGGTGCTGAGCGCGTCGTCAGTGCTAGTCGAGACCCTAATGCTGTTCTTGTGGACGATGGCAATTCTTCCTCCGACTCCATTGGTGCGGTCTCTGTGGGTGATCTTGTAGCCGTCTGGGATGGCTATGGCGATGTCAGGTACGGAGGAGTCATTAAACCAGGTCTCTGTCAGGAAGGCGACATCTGGGGATGTTGTGTCGAGCAGGTCCCAGAGCTCAACGGCATGCTTGCGTGCAGAGCGGGTGTTCAGTAGTATGCATCGGAGGTGGCTGGGGTCTTTCTTGGCAGGTGGTTCTTTGGTTCTGAGGCTGGTATAGCTGCAGTTCGGGCAGGTGAAGGGGCCGTGTGTGCATTTTGGCGTGGCCTTGATGCAGGTGTGGCTCCGTCTGGAGTTAAGAGCGTGCAGAGTGCTGGCGCCGTAGTGGTGGCGGTCATAGTGGCAGGTGTGGGGGCCAGGAGTTCTGGTGCTGGGTGCGGTCCAGGCGTGGACGGGTGCAGATGGCCTTGCCCTAGGCGCGCTGAAGGCGCGGCTTTGCAGCAGCAGGCATACATGGGGAGGTGGAAGGGAGGAGCAGCTGGGAGGCGGGAGGCAGGGGCTGCAGATGGGCAGTGGGCCATCAGGGGGGCGGGGCCGCAGCAGTGAGGGTAACTGAAGAAAAAAGGGGCACAAAATCAAGGGAAAAACGATTGGCACAAAGGGCACAAAAAACGAGTGGAACAGAGGGCAGAAGGGCACAAAAATTAGTGGTAAAGAAGGCAAAAGGGGCACAAAAACGAGGGGAAAAAATGAGTGGCACAGAAGGCAGACGGGCTCAAAAAACGAGTGGAACACAAGGCAAAAGGGGCTCAAAAACGAGGGAAAAACGAGTAGCACAGAAGGCAAAAGGGCACAGAAATACCGGGAAAACGAGTGGCAGAGAGGCAAAATACAGAACACAGAAATATAGGGGCAACTAAAAACAGAAGGCAGAGAGGCAAGGGGACAGCGAGGAGAACAGAAGGGAAAACCTGGCAGCGACACGGGGGCAGCGAGGGGAACAGAAGGGAAAACAGGGCAGAGACATGGGGGCAGCGAGGGGTACAGAAGGAAAGACCAGGCAGAGAGAGCACGGAGACAGCGAGGGGAACAGAGGGAAGAAAAAGGGGCACAGACCACATACAGGCAGCGGGGGAAGACAGACAACAGCAGTCACAGACACAACAATGAAAATTCAGGCAATACAATAAAAGCAATAAAGTGGAGGATGAACAAACCTACCTACGGCCTACCACTGGCCACCAGGGATGAGGCGCAGGTGGTAGACTGCGGGTGGTGGAGGGCCTCGAACTTCCTCAGCAGTAGCAGCAGGGGTAGGGAGACACAGGCAGTGCTGTGCGGAGGGGGAGCGCCCTACCTGGGGGCGTCAAGGGTCGCTGAATGCCAAAAGACATTCTTACCAGTGCGCTTTGCCTGAACCACGCATCATCGCTCCAC
Organism: Lissotriton helveticus; assembly: GCF_964261635.1. Lineage (NCBI taxonomy): Eukaryota > Metazoa > Chordata > Amphibia > Caudata > Salamandridae > Lissotriton > Lissotriton helveticus. The sequence continues at coordinate 1,372,517,848 of NC_136069.1, read as the reverse complement.
ACAACCCGATCCTACCTTAGTGCACCACAACTCATGAACCCTTTATGATAGAATCTTCTGTGTATTATTTCACATACTGTGCTCCTACCTTTGTACAGCAGAAGTCATAAACCATTTATGATTGAATATCTGTGTATAATATCATGATTACTATTCTACTTGTTACCAACAGCAAGGTAATAAAATGGAGTTGAGCCCACGTGCCCGTACCCACTTCAACTATCTATCTGTGTCTATGTACTTATTATGTTTGTAAAATGCTGCTCCTGTGCCCTACCGCATTATATTGTACTTTAAACAACATATGCAACCATCTTACCTCTGCCAGTAACAAAAACTTTTATTATATAACTTTCTCTCGCTCATTCTACAAATACAAACGTACAAAGTGGATCATTACAATACTGCAAAGAAACTCTATAGTCAATTTATAAGTGTGTGCTATTTCTTGTTTTTTTCTTTTTGTTTAGCATATTTGTATAGCGTGAAGTCGACCCAAAACTATATCACCAATTTACATGAGCACCTTATTTACAGTACATTTTCAGGCACGGGTAGATTATGTTATTACTGGATGTGTATGCGACTCGAACACTGATCTCCAGCACCAACTTCGACAGTATACCTGAATGACCCCATACGTATATTTATTATCTGCCCTTCATGTGCCAAAAACTGCAACCTAAACCTTTCACAGCCCTGTGTTACTACGGCTACAACACTCCACTGAATGTACAACAAACATTCATATTCGCAGAAATGTGTCATGTCCACCATCTTTTATGTGTGCAACGATGGGTGAATATAAGGTCAATGATACCCCGTACCTTCCATGTTAGCCCTATCGTGGTACTTTACAGACATAATGACACAATTACATGTAAGACCCGGGTGACAGCAGCACTACATCAAGGACACTGGAATCAGTTGATTTTTCATATAGCTCACGACGGAACCACACCCATAGCTCCGGAGTCATCGTTCACAGCCTCGCGCAGCACTGGCATACGTCAGTCCAGCCCACTCCGCTTACACTTCCAGGAAAACACAAGAACGCTGCATGGCCCAGATTTCCATTGTAGTGATTTCTTACTTCCAGGTCTAGTTGTCAGAACGGCACACACACCCTCCCTCATGGCTGTCATACACCCACACCACCCCCATCCAGCACATGTGTCACTACACACGTGACCCTTCCAAAAAAAAAGACGGGGCACTCGTGCTCTACGACATTTTAGAGTTTTGGTGATGCAGTGTGCGCAACAAAATTCGTTTTATTTATTTAAATGTTTACTTACCTGTAAAACTCCATAATCCATACATTATTTCCCCCCACCCTGCCCCTCCTCCTGCCCACGTCACCGCCCTACAGAAACACCTACTGCCGACCACTACTGGGTGCAACAGTCTGGGTACGCAGCAATGAGAACTCACCGCTATGCAGTGGGAGTGCATTGGGTATAGTACTCTGGAGAAAAATCAATCAATCAATCAATCAATATACTTATAAAGCGGACTACTCATCCGTTTTGGGTCTCAAGGCACTAGGGAGAGCGGATGCTACTGGTCTAAAAGCCATGTTTTGAGGGGTTTCCTGAAAGTTAGGAGGACCTGGGTCTGGCGTAGCTGGAGTGGTAGAAAGTTCCAGGTTTTGGCGGTGAGGTGTGAGAAGGATCTTCCTCCGGCAGTGGTGCGGCGGATGCGGGGGATGGTGGCGAGAGCATGGTTGGCGGAGCGGAAATGGCGTGTGGGGACGTGGAAGGAAAGTCTGTCGTTGAGATAGGTTGGACCGGTGTTGTAGAGAGCCTTGTGTGCGTGGGTCAGGAGCTTCAAGGTGATCTTTTTCTGTACGCCAGTGTAGGTCACTGAGGTGTGGGAGGATGTGGTTGCGGCGTGGGACGTCAAGGATGAGGTGGGTGGATGCGTTCTGGATACGTTGTAGCTTGGTTTGTAGCTTGGCCATTGTTCCTGCATATAGGGCATTGCCGTAATCCAATCTGCTGCTGACCAGGGCATGAGTGACGGTTTTCCTGGCCTCAACGGGGATCCACTTGAAGATCTTGCGGAGCATGCAGAGAATGTTGTAGCAGGAGGAGGAGATTGCGTTGACCTGCTGAGTCATGCTGAGGGTGGAGGCCAAGATGAAGCCCAGGTTGCGAACGTGGGTGGTGGGTGAGGGTGCGGTGCCTAGGGAGTTGGGCCACCAGGAGTTGTTCCATGCTGAGGGGTTGGAGCCGAAGATGACGATCTCTGTTTTATCGGTTTTTAGCTTGAGGCGGCTGAATTCCATTCAGTTGGAGATGGCGTGTAGTCCGTTGTGTAGGTTGTTTTTGGCAGTAGTGGAGTCTTTTGTGGGGAAGAGTATCTGCTGGGTTTCATCTGCGTATGATACTATGTTGATGTGGTGTGTCCGAGCGATGTTGGCAAGAGGAGCTATGTAGACATTGAAGAGCATTGGGCTGAGGGAGCATCCTTGAGGGATGCCACAGATGATCTTGGAGGCCTCAGACAGGAATGGCGGAAGGCGGACTCTCTGGGTTCTGCCAGTGAGAAATGATGAGATCCAGTTGAGAGCCTTGTCGCGGATTCCGGCGTTGTGGAGTCGTTTGCGGAGGTTGTGATAGCATACCGTGTTGAATGCGGCAGAGAGGTCCAGCAGGATGAGTGCTGCGGTTTCTCTTTTGTCGAGCATGATCCTTATGTCGTCTGTGGCAGCGATGAGTGTGGTCTCGGTGCTGTGATTTTTTCGGAATCCAGATTGGGAGGTGTTGAGTGCCTTGCTGTCTTCTAGGAAGCGGGAGAGCTGGGTGTTGACGACTTTTTCGATGACCTTGGCCGGGAAGGGGAGGAGGGAGATCGGCCGGTAGTTCTTCGGGTCGTCTGGGTCCACCTTGGGCTTCTTCAGTAGTGCGTTGACTTCTGCGTGTTTCCAGATTTCCGGGAAGGTGGCTGACTCGAAGGAGCTGTTGATGGTGTTGCAGAGGTGGGGAGCGATGATGTTGCTAGCTTTATTGAAAATTTGGTGAGGGCAGGGGTCCGATGGGGATCCGGAGTGGATGGAGGCCATGGTGTGAGTGACGTCTTCTTCATTGACGAGGGTCCAGGGGTGGAGGAGTTTGGTGCTGCTCGGCACGTCGGGTTCATCGGTGTCTGCGGTCTGTTTGGGGCCTAAGCTGTTGTGAATTTCTTCGATCTTGCGGCGAAAGTGGGTGGCGAGGGAGTTGAAGAGCTCTTGTGACGGAGGGGGTTCGTTGGAGCAGGTCCTGGAGTTTGAGAGTTCTTTGACGATGCAGAAGAGTTCTTTACAGTTGTGGGCGTTGTTGTCTATGCGGTTATTGAAGTGGGTTCTTTTGGCGGTGTGGATCAGTTGGTGATGCTTGTGGATGGACTCTTTGAGTGCGATGTGGTTGTGTTCGGTAGGATCTATGCGCCAGGCCTTCTCTCTTTTGTGGTGTTCTCATTTGGAGTTCTGTAGATCAGGGGTGAACCAGCTGGCCTTGGTGCTGTGCAGGGTGTTTGAGGACTTTTTGAGCGGCGCGAGGGTGTTGGCGCAGTCTGCTAACCAGCGATGCAGGTCGGTGGTGGCTGTGTCAGGGTCCGAGGTTCCTGGCGGTGGGGTATGAGCGAGGGTGGAGATCAGTTGTTCTGTTGAGACTTTGACCCAGCTGCGTCGGGGGAGTTGTGTGCGGTGGTGGTGAGTAGGTGGTTTCTGGTAGGAGAAGAGGATGCATTGATGGTCAGTCCAGTCGAGTTCTGTGGTGTTGCCAAAGGAGACGTGGCTGTTGGCAGCGCAGATGGGGTCGAGTGTGTGGCCTGTGGTGTGAGTGGGCGAAGTGACGAGTTGTTTGAAGCCGAGGTTAGCGAGGTTGTCCAGCAGGTGGTTGGTGTTGACGTCGTTGTTGTTTTCCAGGTGGAAGTTCAGATCGCCGAGGAGGATGTAATCCCCCGAGGCGAGGGCCAGGGCACTGACGATGTCGGCGATGGTGTTGCAGAATTGTGCTCGGGGGCCTGGGGGTCTGTAGATCAGTGTTCCTTTGAGGGTGGTGTTGGCGTTGGCGTAGATGTTGAAGTGGAGGTGTTCGGCAGAGTTGAGGGTGTCGGGGGTGCTGGTCGAGACTTTGATGGTGCTTTCGTGGACTATGGCGTTTCCTCCTCCTGGTTTATTGGTGTGGTCTCTCCTGGTGATCTTGTAGCCTTTAGGGATGGCAATGGCGGGTTCAGAGGCCGAGCTTGTCCAGGTTTCGGTAAGGAAGCCGATGTTGGGTGACGTGGAGATCAGCAGGTCCCAAAGTTAGATGGCCTGTTTGTGGATGGAGCGGGTGTTGAGTAGAATGCAGCTCAGGTGGTTGGCGGCAGGTCTGTCGTGGTGCTTTAAGGTGCATGAGAAGTGCCAGACTTGGCAGGCAAAGGGTCCTTTGATGGTCCTGGGGGAGGACTGGAAACAGGTGGAAGAGCGTCCTTGGTTGAGGGCGTGGAGGTTGCTGGTGGTGTAATGCCGTCTGGGGGTGTGGGGGGCCACGGGCCAGGGGGACTGGCATTGGGCGTGGTCCAGGCGTGGATGGGTGCAGATGAGCTTGCCTCTGGCATGCCTCCGGTGCACCAGCGGCAAGCCAGCTGCGCGCGGTCGCGCAGCGACTGCCATTAGGTGCGCAGAGACACCACCTTGCAGTAAAAGTTGATGTAATACAGAATCCTGAATGTCAAAAGACATAAAGCAGAAAAATACTTGTGCAGTTGTATGTACTCTGCTATTACTAACTCTATACTATCTTTCAGATCACTAAACTTGAGGGTACATTATTAACCGTCACATGCTTGGACACACAATGGAGGCAAATAGGTGAGCTACGAAGATTTTCTCCAGTATTAACAATACCTCTCTTGCCTCATCTATTACTTTCTCTTTCACACACTTTTAATGTCGTTTCTTTCTCTCTTTCTCTGTCTCTCACTCTCTCTCACATTGTTTCTCTTTCTCTTTTAAAGTTATGGACCCTGCTGTCCACTCGGCCGATAAAAAAATCAAGGCTGAATTTAATACATTCTGCAGTGTAGAACCAAAGCAAAATTCAAGTAGTGAACTTTGTTCGCCACAGTGCTTACACAAGTTAAGCAGAGCGGCCTAGATACACAATGCCTCCTATTAAATACATTTGAAATAAACAATATTGTCCTGCATAATGACATGATCTCTCACCTAATTCTGTCACATCTCTGAATCAATTTAAAGACCTGTTGGTCCATACTGTAAATCTGACGCAGTAGGCACTTCCCTACAGACACCTCTTCAACGCGGGCCTATAAGAGAGGTGGAATGTATCAGGCACACTGTAAACGTGCAAATAAGGAAATATTGCCAAGTGTTACCTTAATTTGTGATCTTTGACCTCATTCAGTCACATCAATCTAATTTTAAACACTTATTTTAATTTTTGTTTTGCGGGTTACCTACCCTCCTTTTATTGTTATGTTAAAGTTATGTTTCTAGTTTTTTATTATATTAAAGTTACGTTTCTAGTTATTTATTGTTGTTTAAATAAAAGTTAATTAAAAAAGAATATACGTCTTCTTTTTTTAACAACAATCACTATTATTTAGTGTGATAATCATATGCTTAAAAAACATTAAACAGTTAAAAATAGAAATGATGTTTATAACTAGAAGTATAATACTGAGGCTAACTCTTTACCAGCTCTTTACCAGAGTCTGTAGCTGCGATTAACGGTGCCTATGGAAAAATTTTAAAACTCCAGCACAGTAACTGTTTGGATTAGCAACCTTGTGTGGTGAACTTGTAACCTGTGTGCTCACTTAAGTGTTCCATGACTGTTACTATGGTAACAGGCAGTAAGCAGATTAGGGGTAGGGTTGAAAGGTACTGGCTGTACAGAAATCGTTATATTTACCCAGGATCCTCTACAAGCCAGAGAGGAAAGCAAACTAAGATAGAACACTGTGTAGCAGATTTACAAGCCCCTTGCGCCACTTTCGCATCACTCTTCCCATGTTACAAGTGATGCAATAGTGGTGCAAGGGACTTGTAAATCCGCCCCATGTACATTACGAGCAAAAGAAGTACACAACTCTTCAAATTCATTATCGATCACAATTAGACAGTGTTGCTTCATGATTCACAATGCACTGCACTAAATACGTTGTGCCTATTTAAATGGGAGACGGGATTGTCGACATTACAAAACTTAGGGGCATATTTACAAGGACGGTGTTAAAATTGTCGCCGCTTTAACGGCACCAATCTACAACTAAAATGGTGATAATAGACTTCAAAATCTTTTGTTATCTTACCGGAAGATTTTTTCAACATTGCTGTTTGCAATGCAAGAGTGAGAGCCGAGGCTCTCGCCCTGCCATAGCAAACCTGGGTGCATATTATCAAGGACAGCGATAAAATTTTCTGTTCTGGTGTAAACCTGGGCTTCTATTGGAATTCTCACAAATTCTCAAAACCCTATAATTAAGCCATTATGGCTGCTTTAATGACACTTTCCTAACGCTAAAGCCACGACAATTTTAACGCTGTGAAAAGCTTGTTAATATAAGACTGGACTTAACATATCAATCCACCTTGCATATTAAACATGCTTAAGTCTACTGCAGAACAAATGTTAGGATCCAACATAAACCGCAATTATCGAGAGTTTTGCTATCGGTCCTCAAATCCAGGGCCGCCTTGTAAATCCAACGCTATTGTCATACTTCCCTCTTCCTTTTTATATTCTCATAAAAACACCTACCTTGCCACTGAGAACACCTACATTGTAACTCATTGAAGATACGAGGCGAGCCCTTAGCAAACCGGCTGCTAACATGCATTAATGCATCTTAGCGTCACCTAGTAAAAAGGGCAATATAATTTTCACCGCATTTTGGGCTTTTTTAAAAATTGCAGCGAAATGGCGCTTGTTAATATGCGGTCAAGCTTGCTATGACACAGTGGGAACCTCGACTTCCGCCCTCCCATAGAAAACAGCAGTATCCCGGGGGAAGACACCCCAAGGAACAGCAGGAGCGGCTCCTGGGGGGTGGTGTTCCCCAAGGCTTTTGACTGCTCCAGAATAGAGACCACGCTGCCCCCCTCTCAAAATATAAAAGGCCCCGGAGGGTGGTAATCCCCAGGGTTTAGAGGGACCTTTGAGCTCCCTCACCCATTTATTTTGTAGCACCGAGGAATGGTGGTCCCGGGCTGCAGGGCCCCTCAGGTCCCCCATCAAATTTAATATTTTAGACCCTGGGATTTGGTTGCTAATTTTTTAACAAGCACAGGAGTCCCCGCTTCATTCTTATTTTTATTACAGCGGATCCATGCACCCAGTGCACATTTCTCAGTTTTTTCCACCCCCCAAAAAATGTTTGGGGACCCCCTAAGCAGGTCTAGATGATCAAAATATTTCTTACATGCTCCCTTTATACGTGTTAAACACTTGTCCCACTATTTTCTAGATCCTCGCTTCTACCAAGGCACAAAATAGCTGCCAACACTTCCTGGTTTCGAATCTTGACAACCACTTGACAGTTAATTAGCACATGATCAGGACGGTGCGCTTAGAGTGGACGCAAGATGCGCGGATCCACCGAGGCCATAGATATATATGAGCTTTTAATTGTCATTTTCTCAGGAACTGCTGGACAGATTTACACCATTTAAGCAAAAGGCACAAGTCTGAACCAAAGACTAGCACTTTGCCAAATTTGATGTAATTCCGTTCAGCCGTTCGGGCTGTAGTCTTGATGAACGGTTCCTATGGAAAATTGCATGGGGAAAACACATTTTGGGACCCCCCTTTTTTTTCTCTGCCCCCGCTTCAAATACAATATTTTAGACCCCGGGATTCTCCTTCCCATGTAGCAAATTTTTAAAAAAGCACAGGAGCCTGCTCTTGGTTTTTATATTTTTTACGGAGGATCCATGCACCCAGCGCACATTTCTCCCTAAAAAAACAAACATATTTTTTGGGCCCTAGGGGTCCTTGTAGGACCCCCTAAGAAGGTCTAGAGGGTCAAAATATTTCTTACCTGCCCCCTTTATACGTTGTGAACACTTGTTCCACTAATTTCTAGATCCTCGCTTCTACAGAGGCACAAAATGGCTCCCAACACTTCCTGGTTATGAATGTTGATCAAATACGCTATCAGCCCCTTTAATTTATGTAACTAATAAAAGAAAGTGTTTAACCCCACTTTGGGAGTGCGGCCCGTGTTTCCTTGTGATGAGGAAAAGTGTTCAAATGTGAAGCGGCGTGGTTCAGCCGCAGGAGATCGCACCGACGAGGAGCGCTACAGTACCCGGAGAAATCGAACCGAGTGTGTTGCAATATATATATATATATATATATATATATATATATATATATATATATATATATATATATATATATATATATATATATATATATATATATATATATATATATATATATATATATATATATATATATATATATATATATATATATATATATATATTGTATTTACTTTTTGTTGGACTGGACCCTTTTTGCAGGGTCATCCCTGAACCTTTTGCCTTCCTCCTAGCCTTTTTTCTGACATAGTGCTTGTGGTTCTAGGACTCTGGGCACTTTAGCACTGCTGTCCAGTGTAAAGTAAGTGTGCTTTCTGAGGCAAACATGGTAAGATTGGTCTACACCTGTTTGGCTTATTTAATTTACCTGTCAGTTCCTTGTAAAGAGATATCTCAGATACCCAGGGCCAGTAAATTAAATGCTACTGGTGGGCTTGCTGATTGCACCACCCACCAAAGTAGCCTTTCACACCTGTCTCAGGCCTCTGCCATTCAGGGCCCGTGCGCGCAGTGTTACTGCTGCTGTGACGTGACACCTAAAGTTTGTGCCACGTCTGTGATCCCCCTTTTTAACTGTATGTCAGTCACTCCTAAGGTAGGCCCTTAGCTAGCCCTATGGGCAGGGTGCATTGTAGGTAAAAGTTAGGACATATACCTTATGTGTGTGACATGTCCTGGTAGTGACAAACAGCCATTTTGGTTTCTCACTGCTGTAAGGCTGCCCTCTCATAGGAATACATTGGGGATTCCCTAATACATGTTTCAGTGGTAATCCCGGATATGAGAGGAGCAGCGTGGTTAAGTTTGGTATGGTTGGAAAATCAATAATAAATGCTACACAATGGTGTGCACACATTTATTATCACTATTGTAGAAATGCCACTTTTAGAAGTTGGCATTTCTGTGTGCTGTGTGTCTGCCTGCCTGATGTGTATTGAATGTGTGGCTCTGGAGTGACATGGGCTAGTGGTGTGTGTTGCTCCAGGGATGGCAGGGTGAGTCAGCGCTAGGCTGAATAGGTGATCTGCATTTGGAGTAGTGGGAGGAGTAGTCCCCTGACCCTGATAGGTCTGTGCCTGCCTAGGTGAATTCTGTCTCAGCCCCCTTTTGTAGTGTCTGATGACCTAGCCCCTACCTGACAAAGTAGAAGAGGAGCCCTGTAAACAAAGTGCTCCAATACCCCTAGAACCAGTTGAAACTGCCCCCCAGGCCCTGTGCTAGGGTAGAACAAAGAAGAAATGTGGTATAAATATTAGGGCTGTGACTCCATGTGTTGGGCTTTCTTGTGACTTGGGACTTGCTGCTGCTGGGCCCCAGGAGGACTGCCATGACGGACTGCCTCCCTGCTGGAGGGCCCTGTGAGCCTGGCCTGGCCTGCCTGGGCCCAGCCTTTACCCTGGATGTTTTGGGGGCTAAGTACCTCGTGAGCTCTATATCATTAATTCCAAAAGGAATCCTTCCGCCCTGCAGCACTGCGCTGCATTCAGAGGGAACCCCGGCATGGGGATTACCTGTCATGCCTGCTTGCTGCACTCCTCCGCGCACTCCGCAGTCGGATGCGTGGTTGGCAAAAGAGAACAGACCGTGGTTGGCAAGGGAATAGTTCCTGATGATGCGCGCGCATACGCGCATGCGCATCAAGAACAGTAAACATACTTAGGCCCGCCTAGCACTCCAGAAAGTGCTTCGCGTTTAGCCAGAGTCAGTGTTCCGTTCCGGGTCACTGGGTTTTCCGTCCGAGGAGTTAGAGGTGGCGTCTTGGTTTCGGCGTTTCCGTGGTGCCGTGAGTACAGGCTGTTGTGAGTCTCTCGGTATCCCATTTATTTGTCCGTGTGGCATTACTGTGTTTACGTTATTCAAACTTGTTCTTTTGTTACTTGGTTTCGGTATAGCTGTCGACTGTAGGATTGCCCTGGTATCCTAGGTCAGAGCTCTTTTCCGGTTTGTTGGGTTCGGTGAGCTCAGCGCTTTGTGGTACCTTGTTCTGGCTTCTTTGAAGAGGTTCCGTTTTGTACTTCAAACAGGGCAAGGTCCTGTCCTGATATTTATGTCCCAATCGAGCGTTCCTTGTGAATTTAACTAGGAGCTCATTATTCTTGGAGACGATTCATTTTGGCATTAGTTTCTGGTTATGAGCTGTGTTCTATAATAGTACTGATTCCTATCTACGAGATAGTGAAAGCTATAAGTATTGATCGCCTCTTCTTATTTTCAGAGTGTTTAACATACTACATTTCCAGTGCATCTTTAATACAAAACAAAGGGGGAACAGCTAGACACCCGGCATATTCTAGGTACACATATGTTTTATACTCTTTCCCTTTACATATCACAGTAGGCATAGGGAGGGAACTTTATTAACGTGTTACTTTGTATTCTAGTCTCAGTTCTGCTGTTCAAGAACCTGACCAGAGTGAAGATTGCTGGAGGCTGTGTTTACCCTACCTTTCCTTGTTGTGTTTCCCCCTTTTCCCCCTGATTATCACTTGTAAGCCAGTGTTATTCCTGGCATCGAGGGGTGATAGGGGTGAAGTGGGGTACTATACTACGAGCTCCGCGGCACTCCTGAGACAACAGGGCATCGGCACGACAGAACGCGAAGCCTTTATCTATTTGTCTCCCGAGTGCCATGGATCTTACATTAGCAGACGTGGCCAACATGATAGGGAATCTCCAGAGAGAGACGCAAGCCCTATACGAGCGTGTTGAGGCGTTACAAGGGGATAGAACAGAGAGAGTAGGTCCTAGTACATCCTCTCCGATAGTACAGGTAGTGACCCCTCAGACTATTCCCCTAGCGCCACCTGAACGCTTTTATGGCGACCCTAGTAAATGTGCTGCTTTTCTTACCCAATGCCAGCTCCATTTTTTGTGTAAAGCTTACTGTTTCCCCAAAGACCAAGCCAAGGTAGCGTTTGTTCTTTCCTACTTGGGTGGATCAGCAGCCACCTGGACAATCCCTTTGATAGAAAAGGATGACCCGCTTCTCTTAGATTATACTGCATTTCGTAGAGAGATACGCAAGATGTTTGACAAACATTCATTCACTCACGCTGCAGATACGGAATTGCTAAACCTAAAGCAGGGATCCAAAGACCTGATCACTTATATCTCCACTTTTAATAGGTTAGTGGTAGAGGCAGATTGGCCCACAGAAAAACGCAGTGCCCTTTTTTACAAAGGTCTGCTTGAAGAATTGAAAGATGCTTTAGCTCATGTAGTGGACCCTCCTGATACTTGTCCGGAATTAATAGATCTTGTGGTAAAACTTGATCATAGATTGAGTGAACGAAGAAGAGATAAGGGTCGCTTTGAGTTTCCTAGAATGGGAAGTAGAGAAAAGAAACCAGAAGCAGAAAATAGAACCGATGAACCAGAACCTATGCAAATAGGCAGTATAAAAGGGCCTTTATCTGAAGCCGAAAAACAAAGGAGAAGAGACAATAAACGATGTCTTTATTGGGGAAAAGCAGGGCATTTTTTAAGAGAATGCCCAGTGAAGCCAAAGCAAACACGTAGGTCGGAAAACTAGGAGACCCGAGATCAAAAGAGACCACACTCTCGGGTCCTGTGAAACATATGGTCTCATCATTGCTGTCACAGGAAGGTCATTTTTTTATCCCCGCGCAGTTGGGGTGGTTTGGTAATACTATCAACCTTCCTATTATGCTAGATTCTGGTGCATCAGGCAATTTCATGGACAAAGAGTGGGCAGTTGAACATTCAGTTCCCGAAGTGCTAAAGACAGCTACTGAAGAAGTTTTCACTATTGATGGTAGTCCTTTGAAATCAGGCCCAATCACGCAAAAGTCCATTCTCCTTGACCTTACTATGGGTTCTTCTCACTGGGAACAGATTACCTTTGACATGATCGAATCCCCTTAGTTTCCGGTCGTGTTAGGCCTTCCCTGGCTACATCTTCACAATCCTTATATAGATTGGCAACAAACACTAGTTTCCTTTGGAGAAAGCTGTGTATCGCATAAGAAAAACGAAATAAAGGCACAAGACTCAGAGAAAACACCGCCTTTAATGATCCTCGCTCCTCCCTCAGAGATCAGAGTCAATGCGGTTTCCCCTACTGCCGAAAAGGAATTGTCAGTAGATCAACTAGAGACCACCTTACCTTCTGATTACCATATGTTCCGTTCCGTATTTGACAAGAAACAAGCGACTATCCTGCCCCCACATAGGGTTTATGATTGCCGGATTGATTTACAGCCTGGAGCACGAATACCTACGAGTAGAGTCTATGCACTAACAGAAAAAGAAAATCTCTACCTCCGGGAATACCTTGATCTGATGTTTGAATTGGGATTTATCCGGCCTTCTCGATCGCCTGCCTCATCAGCTCTCTTTTTTATCCCTAAAAGAGAAGGGGGATTACGTTGCTGCATCGATTATAGAGCCCTTAATTCTATAACCATTAAGAATAAATACCCTTTGCCACTCATCTCCTCTCTATTAGACTAGATCAAAGATGCTGAGTGGTTCACTAAGTTAGATCTATGAGGTGCTTACCACCTTGTTAGAGTTAAAGAAGGAGATGAGTGGAAGACGGCTTTCTGCACTAAATTCGGGCTAAACGAATATTTAGTGATGCCCTTTGGGCTCTGTAATGCCCCCTCGGTGTTTCAGTATTTCATAAATGAAGTGCTGAAAGAACAACTTGATAAAAGCATCATCGCTTATATCGATGATTTACTGATTTATTCCAAGACTCTCAATGAACACATTTCGCATGTGCAGACTGTACTCTGCAAACTACAGGAAAACCAACTATTCTATAAACTGGACAAATGCTTTTTTCACCGCCATCAAGTAGCATTCCTGGGGTATATAGTCTCAGCTCATGGGTTACAAATGGACCCCCAAAAAGTCTCTGCTGTATTACAATGGCCTCCCCCCAGAACCGTGAAAGAAGTCCAACAATTCATAGGATTCGCTAATTTCTACAGGCGATTCATTCATCAGTTCTCAGATGTCGTATCTCCAATTACCAGATTACTACGAAAGGGTACCGATTTTATTTGGTCCGCGGAAGAAAACATAGCTTTCAATACCCTAAAAACTGCTTTCACTCGAGCTCCTGTTTTGAGACATCCTGATCCCAGCAGTCCATTCATTGTTGAGGCAGACGCCTCCCAGTTGGCGATTGGGGGGGTACTGTCACAAGCTGATCCTAACACAGGCGAGATACATCCAGTAGCCTACTACTCGCTCAAACTCACGCCCGCTGATGCCAATTATGCTGTAGGAGAAAAAGAACTGCTTGCTATTAAAAAGGTGTTGGAAGAATGGCGACAATATCTACTTGGTACACACCATACAGTCAACGTTCTGACTGACCATCGGAACCTACAATATCTAAAGTCAGCTAATGCCTTGTCCATGAGACAGTTGCGATGGACGCAGTTCTTCAGTGAGTATGACTTTGTTATACACTTCCGGGCAGGGAAGAAGAACGGCAAGGCCGACGCCTTGTCACGTATGGGTTTTGAACCTTCCCCTGTAGAGGAGGATCCCCCCAGCATCATCAGTGCCCATAAAATCATAGGGGGGCTCACAGCAGAAGAGCACTTCTTGAAAAAGATAAAACTCGCTCAGCAAGAACCCTCAATGCTTACCCTGTTAGGGAATCAGACCACGACGGTAATTGAGGGATTACACTACGTGCAGGGTGGGTTGGTTATACCTACCATACCTCTTCAACAACGAGTCTTAGAATGGTGCCATGCTCATGGGGTGGCAGGTCACCCGGGGTATAAAAGAACTTTAGAACTAGTGAAGAGGTATTGTTGGTGGCCCCACATGGCTAACGAGGTGCAGCAGTTTGTACGTACATGTCATGTGTGTGCCCAGGGTAAAGTCTCGCACGAGGGGGTAGTGGGATTGCTACATCCTTATCCCACTCCTCCTGAACCTTGGCACACCGTGTCTATGGACTTTATCGTCGAATTGCCATGTACCAAGGGGGACACACCACGTTGCTTGTGGTAGTGGATATGTTCACCAAATCTGCCCATTTCGTTCCTTTAAAGAAACTACCTACGTCTAAATACCTGGCCACAGTCTTTTTGCATAACATCGTTAGGTTGCATGGCATGCCCTCAGTATTGATTACAGATAGGGGAACACAATTGGTATCTAAGTTTTGGAGAAGATTATGTAGCACACTACAAATAGACATGCGCCTCTCATCCAGCCATCACCCTCAGACAGACGGACAAACTGAGAGGGTGAACCAGAGTCTCGAACAATTCCTCAGGTGCCAAACATTACAGTGTCAGACAGAATGGGACAAGTTGGTGTGGCTTGCAGAACTATCTTACAACAATAGTCATCATTTCTCCACACTGTACACACCTTTTTACGGTTCTCATGGTTTTCATCCCAGGGTTCTGCCCCTCTCTCCTATAAAAGCATGTAACACACCTGCTGTAACTGATTTGGTTAACCACATCCACACGGTGCAGGCAAACATACATGACAATCTCGATAAGGCAAAATCAGAATACAAGAGAAAGGCTGATTTACACAGAAAGACTGAACCTATCTATAAAAAGGGGGATCAGGTGTGGCTTTCCACTAAACATCTAAGTCTGAAGGGTTCTTGCAAGTTTAAACCTAAATATGTAGGCCCCTTTACGATTTCCCAAATCATAAATCCTGTGGCCATGCAGTTGACTCTACCACCATCCATGAAGATACACCCTGTATTCCATGTCTCTCTTTTGAAACCTGTTATGCCTGGCACCCGTCTCCCACCCGTGCCCGTTCCTACTCTGATAGACTCCGATGAGGAATATGAAGTAGGGGCTATCATTGATTCAAGAGGTGTGCAGAGACGTCTACAGTATCTCGTCCACTGGAAAGGTTATGGCATACAAGAGCGCTCATGGGAACCTGCTAGTCAGGTGCATGCCCCCCGGTTAAATCGGACATTTCATTGAAGGTATCCTTACAAGCCAAAACCGGTGGGAGGCGTTTTGGGAGGGGTGTTCTGTCATGCCTGCTTGATGCACTCCTTCGCGCACTCCGCGTTCGGATGCGTGGTTGGCAAAAGAGAACAGACCGTGGTTGGCAAGGGAATAGTTCCTGATGACGCGCGCGCATACGCGCATGCGCATCAAGAACAGTAAACATACTTAGGCCCGCCTAGCACTCCAGGAAGTGCTTCTCGTTTAGCCAGAGTCAGTGTTCCGTTCCGGGTCACTGGGGTTCCGTCCGAGGAGTTAGAGGTGGCGTCTTGGTTTCGGCGTTTCCGTGGTGCCGTGAGTACAGGCTGTTGTGAGTCTCTCGGTATCCTATTTATTTGTCCGTGTGGCATTATTGTGTTTACGTTATTCAAACTTGTTCTTTTGTTACTTGGTTTCGGTATAGCTGTCAACTGTAGGATTGCCCTAGTATCCTAGGTCAGAGCTCTTTTCCGGTTTGTTGGGTTCGGTGAGCTCAGCGCTTTGTGGTACCTTGTTCTGGCTTCTTTGAAGAGGTTCCGTTTTGTACTTCAAACAGGGCAAGGTCCTGTCCTGATATTTATGTCCCAATCGAGCGTTCCTTGTGAATTTAACTAGGAGCTCATTATTCTTGGAGACTATTCATTTTGGCATTAGTTTCTGGTTATGAGGTGTGTTCTATAATAGTACTGATTCCTATCTACGAGATAGTGAAAGCTATAAGTATTGATCGCCTCTTCTTATTTTCAGAGTGTTTAACATACTACATTTCCAGTGCATCTTTAATACAAAACAAAGGGGGAACAGCTAGACACCCGGCATATTCTAGGTACACATATGTTTTATACTCTTTCCCTTTACATATCACAGTAGGCATAGGGAGGGAACTTTATTAACGTGTTACTTTGTATTCTAGTCTCAGTTCTGCTGTTCAAGAACCTGACCAGAGTGAAGATTACTGGAGGCTGTGTTTACCGTACCTTTCCCTGTTGTGTTTCCCCCTTATCCCCCTGATTATCACTTGTATGCCAGTGTTATTCCAGGCATCGAGGGGTGATAGGGGTGAAGTGGGGTACTATACTACGAGCTCCGCGGTACTCCTGAGACAACAGGGCATCGGCACGACATTACCCCGTGCTTCCAGGGGAAGTGGGAGCCCCCCCCTGCATTTATGTGCCCTCTGGACAGAGGCATTAAGAAGTAGTGTGAGCCTACCCCGCATTGTGGTCTCTGGGGAAGCGGGAGCCTACCCCGTGTTGCAACATCTGTAAAAGTGGAGCGGGAACCCACCCCGCATTTCCAAGCTGGAAAGAAGAACTGCCGAAAAACAGAAGTTAGGCGCCCGTACCTGAGAGTGGGCAGGGCCTGCTAAGAGTCTGAGAGCCTTGTGGGCTCCATTTCCGCCCCCCTTTTGCGTCGAAGCAGAATTCCGGCAGAGGTGCAGCCAGTTGCACAAAGGGAGCTCTCGTGATCTGCAAGGAGAGCCCCAAGTGTTGGCCAACCTGGTAGAGGTGGGAGGAGAGCCTCCCGAGGCCTTGGAAACAGGAGAGACTGTGCTGGGTGGACTCGCCGGAGACTTTGTTCCAGGTCCTTTCCGCAGCGGCCCTTCTCTGACTAACAGAGGAGCAGCCAGGTATTTTCCTACACCCGGGCCACAGTGGTGAAACGCCCCATAGTCCTCACCTTGGGCAGCTGCACTGCTAGATTGCGGGTAGCTGCGGGTGAAGAGTAGGAGGATCGGAGCTGTGGCTCCCTCTGGATCTTCTTTGTGGCCGCATAGGAGACACCGAAAGAACCCCGTTTGAAAGGGGGCTCACGAGGCCCGGTCGGTGCCAAGGCAATTTCCTACAGCTGCACCGCAAGAGCGCGGGCAGCTGTAACAAGGGGGGCAGTTTTTTTTTTTTTGATAAGCAATGGGTGAGCTGCACCCTCTGACCCCCAGTGCATTTAACACATCATTGCAGTTGCAGTGGCAGCTAGAGTCACGGTGGGTGCTGATTGCGCTTACAGCTGCACCGCAACATTACGGGCAGTTGCCAAGTGAAGGGGCATTGTTTCTGGTCTCTGGAGAGATCCGGGTGGAGCATACCCTCACCCTGGTTTCTGGTGCTGGTCGATGGGGCCTGCACACCGCTGCTGTGGCAGCGAAGAGCCCTGATATTTGGGACAGAGGGCATCTTTGAGCCCCAGAGAAAGGCCAGTTTGCCTGGGGTCATTTTCATGGTTGGTACCTGTGTGTACCGGTAGGGTGCAAGGCCCTAAAGGAATGCATGATAAGTTTATGCTGAGGGTGATGTATGCACCTGGTGAGTGGTACTACGGTGCACTCCTAAATGTGATTTGTGCATAATGTTTTTTATGCCAAAGTGAGGCCGATATAATGCGTTTATGTTGCAGGTGATAATGCTAAGTACACTATTGTACCAGTAGTTACTGGTGGTGTTTTATTTTTACTACTTGTGCTTGTGATGGTTCTGACAGTGGCACGATTGGCCCTGTCATGTATATAATCTCCTGTAACTTATTACCTGGTGCCAGTTGGCACAGTGTATATGTGTGATTGTGAATCTAAAGTGTTTTGGATTATTTAAAGGCAATTTTTTATATAACCTTGTGTGGAGTTTCTTTTGTGGTGTGCCTAGTGTGTTGCTGCTGTGTGTGTGTGTTGCTCAAATGCTTTACACATTGCCTCTGGGATAAGCCTGACTGTTGGTGCCAAGCTACCAAGGGGGTGAGCAAGGGTTATCTTCAGCGTGTAACTCCCTTGCCCTGACTAGAGTGGTGGTTTCTGCGTGGCTTAGGCGCAAGCCCTAGCATACCAGAAATCCCATTTCTGACACTTCTTTTGAAGCCATTTGGTATGAATGAGACTATAGGCAATTGTACCAGTTGGGAGCTTGAATGGTGTGGGTGCATGCAGTGTTAACTGCATACAAAATGCTACAATCGGCCCTACAGCTTGCCTTCTTTGCTATTTATATTTGGGAGAAGTGATAAAATGGTCAGTGTTTTTGACATTGCAGAAACAATACAGGATTTTGTAGATTTCAAACGATGTTAGCATCAGCTATCCAAATAAGTTCCAGATGGATTCATGTTTGATTTTGACTTGAGTAGGGATGGAAAATTGTATTATTTTTTAGGTTAGTGTGAAATACAGAAGAATATCTATCGGTTTAATTTCCTACACTATGATGATAGTTTCAACTGTAGCAAGTGATAAATAGTATATATAAAAGTCATATGGTTCTATCTAATGTCATTACCTAAATGGCATATATTTAAAGAATGCAGCATTTTCCTAACAGAAGTTAGTAATTTGAGCATTGATTTAGAATTTGTTGGAGCAGAAGCACAGCTATAAATCAGCGCTGTTCCTGCCCCACTAAATTACAAGTTACTTGTCCTACTGAGAGTCAGGAAAGCACCTAAGCGGGCTCTGCTTTCATAAACCTCTGACCTGACAGCCTGTCTGACACATCGCATCAGGTCATTGTGACCACTGTTATACTCAATTTATATACGAAGACAGCAAAAAACACAGTTATCGGAGAATATCAGGATCACTTGTATCAGATTCATACATTGTAGCCACATATCTATTTTGAACACTATCCTGAAGCAAAAGAAAGGAAATCAACACAGTCACAGAGAGCAAAAATTCAATTTATGTTATGTAGAACACTAATAATACAGTGCAGAGGTCCATCCATGTTCATAGTTGGCAGCAAGCATGTGTTGGAACGGGTAGAGACTTTATAGACTGCCACTTGATATATTCAGTGTGCACTTGTTAGTAAAATAAGCACCCACTGAAACTTTTCTTGAAGCTCCTATGCTGCTACAGTGTTGTCTTATCGAGTGTGTTATTTATTCAGCCAATTACTTCAATTGTACTGCAGGTTTTGTAGTGTTTAAGCATATGGTTTCAATTTATATTTACATATGTGTGGGTTAACGGGTTGATGATCGCTCAGTGTTGGGTAGAGATTGCAGGTGCACAATTAGATACAAAGGGCCCGACTCACAAAGGTAACTTACATTTTTGAGTAATTTAAACTTTTGAGTATTTTGTGCTACTTTTTGTTTAGTCACAAAATCTGAGTGTATGTTACAATTAATAAAATCAATAGTGTGTCTAGCACAACACATAGTCAACCTGTGGGACTGCAACACGTTTCCATAAAAAATAATGGAGGTAGGGAATTACAAAAAATGTCCCGTAGGAAGTAATTGTGCATTACATGAAATACAATTGTTTAAATATCAGAAATATGAATAAATAAAATGTGATATTAAAAAAGGGTACATTTCTAAAATGTTATTATACATATTTTAATACCATATTACTTATCAAATATGTATAGATCACATTTTTTTTGTTTAAGAAATTTTTATTAAGTTTTTCAGAATAGAACAATACAAAAGGTAAACGCGAGCATGAAATAAACACAGTATAATGTATAAGAAAAAGAAAAAGACACATCTATAAACCAATAAAATGCAAAATGTAAACTGAATAATCAAAATCAGACATTGAGAAAAGAAGAGAAGAAAAAGAAAAGAATTAAAAAATAAGGAAAGAAGAAAGAGAGAAAAGGGAAGGAAAAGAAGGGGAAAGAATGTCCAAAATGATATAAGAAAAAAGTAGAGAGAAAAAGAGAAAGAAATTAATGTACAGGAGCATGAGTAGGAAGATATGTTGTAAAAGGTAGTCATAAAAGATCAAATTTAATTTTTTGAGAAAGGGACACAGAGGAAATAATAGCAATCCTATGTTCATCACATATGAAATTCCACCAAATTACTAAAGATATTTTAGAATTATCTTTCCAAGATGATAATATTACTTTAAAGGCTAATGCAAGAAAAAGGTCAAATAACAAAGAAACAGGAGATGATTCGGCAAGATCCAGTGGGAGGAACCTAGAAAAACATTTTGTAACAATAATGTACTGTTGCATTTAAAAATAGACATGCAAATAGTCCAAACAGAATTCCAAAATGATAAAATTGTAGAGCACTCATAAAGTTGATGCTTCAATGTGCCCGTAGCATTGGAACAGGACCGGCACAATGAAGATGAAGATGGAGAAAATTCAGAAATACAAACAGGAGTAACAATAGCTCTATTATAAATAAAATACAAAGATTGGGTAATTCGAGCAGCAGCAGAAACTTTGAATAACTTAGACCAGATCCTATCCAAGGTCGAAATAGATAGAGAAGTCGACAAATCAGCTTCCCAAGCAACCTCAACATGGGATTTGGGTCTTTCATTAACATTTGATAGTAACAACTTATATACAAGAGCGGCTTTACGTCTGTGTGTTGGAAACAGTAGATACAACGGAGTGGTGGGAGTAATAGATGGTGAATCTTCTGGAAGATCAAGGGTAGCTAAATGGGATTGTAGGGCATCAGAAATTAAGGTATATTCCTTGAGGCAAGAGTCAGGCAAATGATATTGTATTTGTGGGTCAGGAAAAGGGATAATAGTATTGTGATGCTGTAGTTGATGCACATAATTAATTCCCTTTTCCTTCCAATATTTGTAATAGAAAGATTTACCTTTATATTTAAGAAATGTATTATACCATATACTAGAGGCTAAAAAACATTGAAACGGAGTAAAACCATTAGAAAACGTGCTGTATATGAGATTTTGAGAATATTTTAGAATAGGGTGAATTGACAAAAAAGTACAGTTATACATAAAAATGACATTTTGAAATGAAAAATCCTTTAGTAGTGAACGTTCAAAAACAATCAATCTAGGGATAGGAGTGTCAGCAAAATCATAGGAGAGAGTAAAGGATTGCTTAATCAAGAAAGCCGAGTGATATGCTTTAAAATTGGGAAAACGAACACCACCCTCACCCTTGGGGCGAATAAGTCTAGTAATAGTAATTCGTGGGTGTTTCTTATTCCACAAAAATGTTATACAGACTGAGTTAATTTGAGAAAAATAGGAAAGAGTATTCATAATAGGTAGCATAGACAATGTGTAGAGAACATGATAGGATAAATAACAAAGGAGAAAGTGGGCAACCCTGTCTTGTACTTCTGGAAAGGGAAAACATTTTGGAAAAGTGATTATTAATAAAAATACTAGCCCGAGGAACAGAATCTACAGCCAGATTCATCATTGTCCCGTTTTGCGAGTCCTTAATAGCGATTATTAAGGAATCGCTATTAAGGACTTGCAAAACGGGATTCATGTAGGAATTGCTAAATAAATTGCGATTCCTACACATTCCTTATTTGCGAGTAGCAAATTGCTAATCGCAAATAAGGAATAACTCCCCATTCATTCCTATGGGCCTAAAGGCCCATAGGAATGAATGGGGAGTTATTCCTTATTTGCGATTAGCAATTTGCTACTCGCAAATAAGGATGCCATTTCAAGGGTGCCAGGGGTGTCCAAAGGACACCCTGTAGCACCCCTGAAATGTAATCTACATTGGTGTTGCGCACACACATGTCCAAAGGACATGTGTGTGTGTAACATGCAACTTAGAAAAATGCATTTAAATGCATTTTTCTAAGTTTTAGCTATTTACCACGAGGTTTGACCTTGCGGTAAATAGCGGTCCTAAATTGCAAATTCGCAATTTTTAAATGTGTCATGAATAGCATTTAACAGAAATGAAAGTGGCTAGGTGCACAGCAGATGCTGTGAGAAATTCTTATTTGAAAAAAAGTTGAATTATGCGGTTGATAGTTTTGGGTGCTGCAACAGGTGGCGTAACCGTCCTGGTACGCTAAGAAATATGAATGAAGTGGCGCACAAACACCGTTAGTGCGTCCCTGTCAAGTGAGCACACCGTTATGGTTCTTCAAAATAGACTGACTCCAAACTTAAATCACATACAGTTCAAATGTTCGATTCTTTGTATGTTTTTAATTTTCAAAACAAATTCAGTTAATCAATTTCGATTCGATTTTTTTTCCAGACATGATTTTTCAAAGAAAAATACTATTGCTCCAATGCATTTCGGGCGGAGCCCTTTTTCCCAGGAGCTCGGGTTTGTCTTTGGAAAGATTTCAAGTTGGATGTAACAAGTTCATGACGAGGGATCTCGTTTTTCCTAGTACATCAAAATTCAAGACGTTCTCCTATGTTGGAAAGACGCTGGCGTGGTGTGTGAAGTTGTGTGAGAACCCCCACAACTTCACACACCACGCCAGCATCTTTCGAGATCCCTCGTCATGAACTTGTTAGCCGGACATGCAGAAGGGGGGGAGCCGCATCCCAGTGGGTCTGCAAAGCGCAGCAGGAAATGACACTGCCAGTGTGGGTGAGGCAACCCGGCCCATTTCCTGTCCCCACATTGTAGTTAATCATTTCATTTGTTGCACATCAGTGCTGTAACGTTGTACCAAAATGTTAAAATTTACATTTTTCACATCCATAACGTTTCTGTGCATCTGTACTCACTCAGAAATAGTTGTCTGTTATCTCCTCACGTCTGAACCTGCCATCAGTTGGTGTAGACACTCCAGCAGGTTGTGTTTGTGGCACAGCAATGTCATCGCCAGGGTCCTCGTAGTCAGATAACTCTACCTCTGTGCCCTTCTTGACCGCAAGGTTGTGCAACATTGCACAGACAGCAATTATCTTGCAGCAGGTGATGGGGGTATATTGCCTTGCACCTCCGCTCTTGTGCAGGCATCTGAACCTACTTTTCCAGATGCCGAAGGTCCGTTCTACTACATTCCTTGTGCTTTTGTGCGCACGGTTATACCTCCTTTGGCTGGGTGTTGAGGGGTTGAGGTAGGGGGTAAGAATGAATGAGCGGAGGGCATATGCACTGTCGCCTAGAAGGAAAAGGGGTAACATTACTCACATGCATACATGTACTTCACACTGCTATTTAGGTTATGGGGGTCTGACACTGTGTCTTACCTAGGAGGTATCCTTCACCGAATTCCCCTGCCGTCAGCCGTGCATAAATTCCGCTATTTTGGAAGATGTAGGAGTCGTGGGTACTCCCTGGAAATTTTGCCACCACGTCAGTGATGACACACTTAGCATTACAAATCACCTGCACATTTATGGTGTGCCGTGACTTCCGATTGTGGTATACGTATTCCGTGTCAGCAGGGGGGCAAATCGGAATTAGTGTGCCATCTATGCAGCCAATGATGTGGGGGAATCTTGCCATCTGGTAGAAGTCTGCTTTTGTCTGTACCAGTTCTGCATGGGTTGCAGGGAAGGAATGTATTGGTCCATCCTTTGTATCATGGCGTCAAGGAACTTGTGGAAGAACCTTGACAGGCTGCTCTGGGTCACCCCCCTACCACAGCTACTGCACTTTGATAGCTGCCAGACGCAAGCAGGTGTGGGCTGCATAGCACCTGCACGTGCACTGGGATTGCGTGTGCCCTTGGGGTGGTGTGCTGCAACAGGGGTTGGAGGTCCCTAATGAGCTCTAAGGTGGTCTCTGGGTCAAGCCTGTATCTCTGTAGGATCTCTGCATCTGTCAGCATGAACAGGGTGATCCGCTGTCTATACACCTGCTCCTGTCTCAGCCATTCCCTCTCTCCTTCCTGCTGTAGCCGTAGCCGTCTTGCTATGACATAAAATGCCGCCATGGTGCAAGAAGAATTGCATTTTGGGTCAATTTTTATAGGTTGCACCTGGTTACCACCTGATTCAAATCTATGGTAACTACAGACTCTTAAATACCGAATTTGAAGCTAAATCGGTATTTCAGAGCTTTCCTACATCTCAATCTTCAGTTTTTCACACAGAATCGGATTTACACCGAATCGGTAATTTTACCGATTCGCTGACTTTACCGAATCGGTATTTTTGACGATTCGCTTTGTTAACTAATCGGTATTTTTTCCGATTCTGTGTTTTTTCCGAATCGGTATTCTACCGATTCGGTGATTTTTCCGAATCCCTATTTTTACTGATTCGGTTTGTTAACGGTTCGGTATATTTACCGAATCTGTGTATTTTCCGATTCGGTATTCTAACGATTCGGTTACTTTTCCGAATCGGTATTATCACCGATTTGGGCGGTTTTCGGACTGCTACATCCCGATGGCTCGATACCGATCGGTAACGGCGGAAAATACCGATTTTCGGCCGTTACCGACCGACCTACATCGGGCCCTAGATTCTTTAATAAAAACAGGGTCAGATAATAAAAAAATATTAAGTTTCCATCGACTAAATGGAGAAGAAGTGAGTGATAGGTCCAATACAGCATGAACGGGTGCGTGATCGGATATAAAAATGGAACCAATGTCGGATGATTAAATAGAAGGGAGTAGAGATTTACTAACCAAAATATAATCAATTCTGGTTCTGGTGCGATGTACATTAGAAAAAAAAGTATATTGAAGCAAATCAGGGTTACAAGTTTTCCAAACATCATATAAGGAACGAGAGGGAATGGCTGATTGGAATGCTTTATTAGATTTATCAGGGTTAAGCTTGCATGTAGATAGTATTTCAGAAAAGGGATCTAACCATTGGTTAAAATCACCAGCAACAATATTTTTTGGGCAATGTACAGAAGAAAGAAGAATTTTAATGTCATGCCAAAACTTAGGGTCCGGTTTCACAGGGCCATAAATATTTAGTAAAACCAAAGTTTTATTTTGCATCACAATGTTTACCATTACCCAACGTCCTTCATCATCACTTTGCGTAGATAAAATTTGTACAGATAGCGATTTATGAAACGGAATAGCTACACCCCCCTTTCTGCTAGAAGCAGGGGAATAAACAACCTGACCCACCCATTGCGTCTTTAACCTAATGGATTCCGCTTCAGTACAATGCGTTTCTTGTAGAAAAGATATCTGAGAACCAAGTTTAGCTAAATGGGACAGTACCTTTTGCCATTTGACTGGATTCCCAAGACCACGGACGTTCCACGTAACAAACTTACGCATAATGGAGGGAGAGGAAGGTAAGACACGAACTAAGGTAATACACATCAGGAGTATATCTACAAAAAAGAACACACCACATTTAAAATTTGTATGTGAAAAATGGAATATAAAAGCATACTTTGCCAACACACAGCTGAAATAATGCAAAAACGAAGAACCATACAAAACAAATTTAAAAAATGTGGGGAAGACAATAAGTAGCAAATGCTAACGTAATAGATGAGATAAAGCAGATGAAGAGAAAAAGAAGGGAAGATAGAAAAGAGAAAGGAAGTAAGAGAAAAAAGCAAGTGAACAGATCAAGGCATAGCAGCCAGGTCTGTAAAGAAAAGATAAGTCGGAGCAGTAGGAGAATAGTGGCGCCAAAAGGACATGGATCTCAGCGATAAGTATAAAGGAAGGTATAAAGAACCTCAGGAAGTGAGGGAAAAAACACAAGAATAGGAGAACATGAAGCAGATATATAATTTGGAAAAAAAATGATCCTAAAAAAAAAGAAAGGTCAATTAGTAGTGTCCATTCCAGTAGTTGAAACAGTCTGCAGATATAATCTGAGTTTTCCCGGGTCATCAAAGGTACGTGAGCGACCATTGTGGGTAATCTTGCAGAGACAAGGACGAAAGGATTCCATATTGAATATTAAGTTGTCTCAATTGAGGACGTAGAGCCAGAAATTCTTTAGGACGTGCATAGTTGCATTCGAAATATCCGGAGAAATGAAGATGTTATGGCCAGACCAGATGAGACGTCTTTTCAGCTTAACAGCCTTCAGAACATGCATCAACTCAGTAAATTCCAGAAATAACATTATGATGCCCCGTGATTTAGTAGCATTAGGGTTTAGCCAACCCAAGCGGTGAGCTCTTTGTATGTTGAGGAGGTTTGGGATTGGTTGAAGCTCTAAAAGTTCAGGAATAAATTTCTGTAAAAAAGATACCATATCTGAGCCTTCAACATTTTCCGGAAGACCATAAAGCCGTAGGTTCTTTCTACGATTAAGATTTTCAAGGTCCTCAGTGTGGAGCTTTAGGTTATGAATTTCCTGTTCTAGTAGAGGAATTGTTACAGAAACGTCCTGTAAATCACTAACACACTGCTCCAGGTCCAGAACTTTGCCTTCCATAATTATCCATTGTTCCTCAATTTGTTTCAGTTTTTCGTTGGTCGCAGACATAAAAGGTTGTAGCCCACGGACTTCATCCAAAATAGAGTCTAAAACAGGATTTTGAGACAATTGAATAGGAGATGGCGGGTCATTTTTATGCCTCTTTGGTTTTGTCCCTGATAGAGATGCTCGTGCATTATGAATATCATTGGCCATGTCTGAATGTACAAAGAGGCACTTTAACGTGGAGAAAGCAAAAACGATGTATACCAAAGCAGATTTGGCCACCAATAAAAACCGTCGTGTGACAAGGCATTGCCCAAAATGGTCCTCCAAAAGGGAAGGAGAACAGACAAACTGCAAGAAGATTACCTCATAAAGTAAATGCTGAGACTAGTCCATATCGTAGGAAAAAGCAAAAAAGTGAGGTAAAACAATGGTATCAG
This sequence comes from Lissotriton helveticus, assembly GCF_964261635.1. Classification (NCBI taxonomy): domain Eukaryota; kingdom Metazoa; phylum Chordata; class Amphibia; order Caudata; family Salamandridae; genus Lissotriton; species Lissotriton helveticus. The sequence continues at coordinate 1,372,491,106 of NC_136069.1, read as the reverse complement.
GACGTTGGCAACATATTTGATGTATATGCGAAGTCACCAGGGAAGAGACATACAATTTATCATTTGAACAGAGAAGCACTAGTGAAGAATGACCCAAAATGTAGTAGAAATTGAAGGCAGAAACGTAGGTACAGCATTCAAAAGTGATATTATTGGCAAGCGATCTGAAGAAGTCATTTATGTATAAGAATCACAGGTAGCAACATAGCTTTGGCCAAAAGCAAAAACTGCAGCAAAAAGCAACATAAAGGATGAATATCCAAACTTCAAAGACCTCAAATGACGTCAAGTGTGTGGCACTAAGTAATAGTTTGTAGCAAGTCAGCGGTATTGCAAAGTGCACCAAACGCAAAGTGTGAGCTCAGCGACCAAAAATGGCGGCTTCTCGCACTATTGCAATATGTAAGAAAGAGCACTGTGACTAATATGAGAAAAAAAATGAGTGCGCCACATAGGAAAATTCTATAAATAAGGAGGATAGATCAAAGAGGCATACTGAAGATCTGAAGATGTGAGCCAGGCATCTTGAAAATACGTTGTAGGGAAAGCGCGAGCGCCGCAACCTGAAATGGCGGCCTCTCGCGTCCCCGATAGGCAGAAACAGCACTACCTGAGAAGACCGTCAAGAGCTGCAGAAATACGCCCGAACATCAGCCATCAGGTGCCTGACTTCCAAAACAGGTCGTCTCTGATGTCTCACGACCCCAAAAGCAGCAGTAGAGGTGCAGAAAAGAGTGGAGAGTCCCACGATGTTGTGGAGCTCAGGCCGGATCCGCCATCTTCTTTCAGCGTGCAAGCCATGCCCCCGTATAGATCACTTTTGAACATTATTAATGCATAATATGATTGTTTTCTTCTTTAGGTTAGAATTTTATTTTTAATTTAAATTTCAGAAAAAACTTTTTTAATTTCATTTTTTTAATCAATTCAAGATCTATTTCAAAATTAAGTTAATTGTGTTGTAGCATTTTATATTTTGAACTACATTTAAATAAATATTTAACTTGGATTTCCAGTGATATAATCAATTGTTAATGTTTATTTTTGAGTTAAATACATTTTTTCAATGTTCCTCATACTTTACTACAGGGAGACTCTACAGTTGTGGCTGAGATCTGGGCATTGTGAAAATGTGTGGTGCTGTTTGAGAACATGTAGGGATCACCAGGGGTCGCAGCTGTGACCCCTTGATTGCCTCTTGCCACCCCTAGCACTGGTTTCGAGACCCATAGCATCAGAGGTGACAGAAGCCAGTTCCATACACAGAAAACAGTGTACTTTTTGCTGGTACCACTGGAGGCTTTCCCTTTGAGTTAAAAATAAATACATACAAGACCAAAACTGCAGAATGCTGTTTTCTCTCATGTTTAATATGTACTATTGTGTTGGGGGGTGAGGGGGGTGACCATTCGGGGATTGTTGCAGATGTGGTTAATTGAACTTTGGAGCTCGGTTACCAGGGATATGACTGAAAGAAACTGTATATAAAAAAAATACATCCAGAAGTGAAATGTGCACTCTTTATATTACAAAATGAAAGTAAAGACATTAAAAATGGCATATTTGTAAAAAGAAATTTACCACAGTCCTTTAATGTGATTGTGAAGAAAACATGATTTTGAACAGAACCATCTCCTCGGTGCTTCGTAAGTGTGAGTGTTCTGTACAAGGGATTCTTGAAAATCGTATTAGCTATAAAATAGAGGTAAATAAAGCAAACATAATAGTTAATATGCAATGTATAGTCCCTATGAATTATTAGTACAACTGAGCTTAACCACTACTGTTTTGTTTATCTTTTTTTGTACATCCTCCTATGATTTAGCTATACCTTTTCTCTTTAAGGTATGCACTAGGTTTCAGTGAAGTCAGTTATTGTGATTTCAGCAGAATTACTGTCTTGCTGCATCAGTTTTTGAGATTTAGGGTCAAAGGTCATATGTTGCCACTTCCTGTAATGTCATTACAGTAAAAAAGAGAGTATGATTTCACTTCCGCTACCCCTGGCATTTTGGTGGATCAAAATGGTGGTACTTATATTTTGTGACTAAGCAAAAAGTAGTAAACTTACCCAAAAGTGTAAATTACTCAAAGGCGTAAGTTCCTTTGTGAATCAGACCCAAACGCACATCTTCAAATGTTCAGCAAACATTAGAGTAAATCATCTGCGTTGGGAAAAGCAAGATTCATGACAAATATTTGAAACATGGAAATATTTTCACACTTTTTTCCACCTCCATGAGATAAAAAACGGTTTGAGACAACATGACTTACCTACCAGGGCATGAACGCTTAGGTTTCAAATATACCCCTAGATTTTTTATCACATTGGCATAGGTGGGCCGGAAAGATCCTATTCCACCCAGGAATCTAGTGGCAATGGGCTTAGGTTACACAAATGTTTTATCAAGGCTATTTCTGTTTTGTTGGCATTAAACCTTGAGGAGGTTTGTTGCACCCAAGCCGATACTGCCTTCATGCACTGATAAAAAGGCTCAATAGGGTCCTCACCTGAATTCTCCAGTATAATGGTAAACTGAGTATCATAAGTATAATTGGCACACCACAGTCCAAAATAGTGTATACGTTTCACAACTGGGCATATGTAGATTTTGTAGATTTTAAAGACTGTCGAGCTCAGCGATGAACTCCTTGGTTTAACATTTTATATTCTGAAACAAAAGATAAGGTCCCAAAATTCAACTAATAGGCATCAAGATTTTTCCTTTTACTTTCACTCTATATTGGGATATACATTACTGTAGTATTTAGGCCCTGTTTCAGCTGGCAACCAGAGAAAAAACACAAGGCATTTCTTACAATAAGACTTACGCTAGATTGCAGGGTAGTGTGGCTTGTGTACATCCCTTGAGTTTTCCCACCAAATTGTGCAACCAAATCAAACTTTGGCTAGTATAATGGATCTTTCTCAGATTTATGAAATGTCAAACCATGCACCATTTCCACCTTTCTCACAATAAAATCCGTACCCCACGTGTGCAGGTGAGAATATCGTTTGTAACTGGAAAAGTCCCCAAAAGCAAATTGAAAATATGAAGTTATTGCATTAAATTTCAATCATTCTGGTGATGAGGGTAGATGTATAATTTAGCCCCAGAGTTGGCTTGCAGCCAGGTGAACTTACCAACCGTAGACATTTTTGGAAATGGGGCTCCTAGGGGAGTCCAGGGTGGATTGACTTGCATGGCTCCCTCTACATTTTCTTACCCAGAATGTCCAGCAAATGTCAAACTTTGGCTAAAATCACAAAACGTCTGTAATTTATGTGATGGAAACTTTCCAAAATCTGTAGGGACAAAGGTTTTACCCACCGGCACTTTCACACTTCTCCAGATAAAAATAGGTCCCCACTTGTGTAGATGGGCTTATATCCTGCAACAGGAACCACTGTCAAACCTCGGACAGTGAGAAGCCAGTTTAGTGTTCATGCGGTCATCCTGTGATTACAATTTTGGTCCATACTTATAACGTATGTTAGGTTCACTTACAGATGGGACGTACTGTTTTTATTGGGAGAAGTATGAAAATCAATTTGTTATAGGACTCAGTGAATAACAGGAAGTCCTGTTTGTGTTCGTCATAATTACTAACATCATAATTACCAAGCTGAACAACCCCTAATTTGTTCAACACAATATTAGCAATGCCAATTACTTAACTGATATACGGAGGCTTTATTATGAACTAACTCAAAACTTTACCTTCAGTATCTAAAGATAATTGAATTCATTGTGAATGAGAAAAGTGAGCCCCTCTTTTATTTTACACAACAAACAAATCTAATCCAGTACTGACTGAGCGCCTACACATCAAACAGGTGCATGCAGTGTTAGACATAATGGCTGTATTTTACGTTATTTTATTGCTGATTCTACCTTATTATGCCTGACTGCACTGGCCCTCATACATCCACCCATGAGCAAGAAAGGAGTGTTCCACAATGTGTATTGGTGTCAAAACCCAGATTCTTATAGAATTTAGGATTTCAAAGCCAATCCCTCTTCCCATTCCATGGGGCCTTTCACCACACATAGTTATCTCAAGGTCTGTGAAGAGGACCATAATTTAAGGCAAAACCATAGTAAGGAGAGGTATAACGCTATACTGACTACTGCCAAACTAAACTTTCAAGGTAACAGTATGCTCTATAACTGTGTTTTTTTCTTTCTGAGGACCAATACACAGTAGTGCACTTGATTCCAGGTAGCCTGAGAAAATCATACATTTTTATGGTTGTACACAGTCTGAATCACTGTAACTGTGCAAAACATTGTTCTATATTTGTACAGTAAATTTTTAAAATTTTAAGAGTTGCTAAACTTTTACCCACTCATAAAATGGGTATGTGACTCCATATCAAATTGCTAGTTGAAAGGTTGTATTGTGGGCATCCCTTCTAAATAGAGATTTAGAATAAGATGTTTCAATGATTTGCAGCCATTGATTTGCAACCATGATTCAAGTCGCAAGCATTGGAAAGTTACAGGCCCTCAAGTTAGGGTGGGTCCACTTCCCACTCTCAAATAAAAAAACGTAATGATCAGAGTGAGTTGCAATTTGCGATCTAACTCATGAAAATATATTATGGAGGTCGGACTCAGACCCATCCCGTTTAGGAATTTAGGTAACCGGCCCATTGGTAAATGGGTGACTTTACAAAAATCTACACTAGGCTACAAAATGCTGGTCACACTTTGCAACCCGTTTTAGTGACTAGTTTTATGGTACATCTGGATCATAAACCTTCATGATTTTGGTCTGCCATGTAAAGTTAGTTGACAAGTCTTTGAAGACTGGAGTTGGTATTTTTCTGATCACAGCTGGTTACATTCTTTATATAGGATGCAGACGTTTGGATATCCCAGAGAATTCATTAAATCTCAACCACAAGCAGGCTCATCAGGGATTAATATAATATACATTTTATTTGGCTTTTCTGAGTTTACTCTAAGTTGTATGTTATTGTGATTATATTGTTATTGTCAAGAACTTCCTTTACAAAACACAGCAGGAAGAGTTAACTGCTTGGGGATAAGGATTAGTTGTCAATCTAACAGGGTAACTTCTTCAATATGGAAACTCTATACTCACTATAAGGTCCCTCTGAGCCCCTTTATAGACTCCTTACATAAATTATCTCTGCACTCTGAACAGCTCAGGAGCACTGCTTGTGGTATAGGAGGGAACATTATTATAATTTTTTTTGTAAAACCTTTATTGTACAGTTAAGGATATACAAATAAGGGCCGACAACCGCTCAGGTAGGCCACGACACAATATAATAAGCCGATGTATCCGAAGAGAAGTGTGTCGGGGGGCACATTACATTTTGTAGGTAAGCAATCAATATGAGAACGGCCATATACGACAACCGAAAACAGGAGCAAGGAAGGTTAATTTTATATTAGGAAGTATAGCAGGATTAATTGCAGTGTATGGTCATCCGAATTCCCATAGCGGGCCATAAATCAGACAGCAAAACATAAAGGCATCGGAGAAAACTATCATCAGCAACAGTGTACATCAATTAGGATATATACGCCATATAACAAATCAATGTTCACCTTGGCCCGCCTTTAGTCACCCCACCAACCAGTCACATACTGAGAGTGAACGGAGGAACCAGAACAGCAGCAAGAAATACAATCATCCGCCACCCTAACCCAAATAATAAGAAAAGAAGAGAATAAAGGGGGAAAGGGGGGGAAAATGAAATAAATCAGAAAGAGGGGGAGAACGCCGCGCTGTGGCACGCGCCCCACAGCAACGGAGCACGCAAAAAGAGTGAGGGTACAGCCAGCGAGGTGGACACGCGAGTCGCAATAGCAATGTGGCAATGCAGTAGAAGGGAGAACAACACACCCCCAGTTACCACCCGCTATCGTACCATGGGAGACAAGCACAGACGCGGCGCTCCGATAAAGGGATACAAAAGAGCCATAGAACTTAAAGGAAAAGGAAAAAGAGAAAAAAAAAAACCACCCCATCCATCCCACCCTGCACCCCTGCAGAAGGCTACGGCCAATCCCCCCAGCAGCGTGCCTGTCGCCCTAAATCAGAACCCGAAATATAGAGAAGTCAAGAAGAAGAAGGAATAAGAAGACAAAAAAGAGGGGGGGAAATTACCCAAAAAGGGGGGGGGGAGGAGAGCATAAGACAAGTCGGTAGGCCCCAGCCTCCCGCCCACCCATACGAATATGCAACGCCCAGACGAGATCGACACAACCTTAGGTATTATAAACTTGTAAAGGAACCGTCCATAGTATCATAAGCGGGGGCCATCAGCATAGCAAGCTATTAACCGGTAGTCCTCCAGGTGCAGCATCGGCTCATCCCTTGCCTGTCTTTGTCTTCACCACCATATGCGATATAGCAAGGAAAGGCAAGCAGTTTAAGGTGGAGCCGCTCCACGGTCGAAACAAACCAGGACTAGGGCGCAGATCAAAGGGTTCCGGCAGCCAGCAATAAAACAAGGACGAGTCTCGGGAGTCCAGAACCCTCGACAATAACACGATGAGCAGCAAGATGTAGAAGTCTTGCCTCGCAGCACAGGAAAGTTGAATCCCCCCTGCAGCATAACAGCAGGGCCTCCCCATAGCAGATCGGATCAGCGATCCATGACGTTCCTTGAATCCTCGAGCAGCATCCGAACCTGACATGGAGCCCATGTCCTCGCACTCCACATTCACAGCTGCCAGGAGAGTCGGGGCCGCATGGTTGCAATCTTGTCTACGCACAGCGGAAGCACTCCTTGTAGTGACCAAGGGGGACAAAACAACGCCATCACAAAGTTGAGGGGTGTCCATGGGGAACGGTCCTTCAAAGATGGCGGCGGACCGCCCAACCCCCACAGGTGCACCGGGGGCCAAGGCCGCACGCAAAGACTGCAGGGCAGCCAAGATATCGCCGATCGTGGACTCACGTTCATATGACCAGGCCCCTGCACACGCCAGCGACACAGATCCGTCGCCCCGATGAAATCCGTGTTCCTGGGCGTCAGCCGCCATCTTGTGGGTTCAGCTGCGTCACCACACTCCACGACGCCCGGGACGGGCTCCCACGCAGGGACACAGCCGGGGGTCACCGGGACACGCTAATGGCAATCTTGGTGCAGAAAGAGCGCCATCAAACTCGGGGGCCCGCTGTTCGATCACCCGAGGGCGCCTCCCGCCGACTCCGGGCGCAGGGTTTCAAGATGGCCGGACAAGGCATCAAGGGGGGGTCATCCTGCACAGACCTCCCACCTCCACGGTGCTCCGTGCTCCAACAAGGGGTCCACCGGCCGCAGGACCGGCCCGGCCAGGATCCACCGGTCTATTCGCACAATGGCCCTCACAGCCGGCTTCGCCCCCGCACCGGGGGCGGCCGCCGACACCGCAGCACCGGCTGACCCACACAGGCAAGTCCCCGGTCTCCACACCGCAAAGGCCCCGGAGCAAGCAAGAGCCCAGCAGCGGATCCACAGCACGCTTGGGCCCCCTGGCCAGACAGTGAGTACCAGCGTTGCTTCCCCTTCCTTTTTCTTCCAGGGTGTGTCGTCTCGAGGCAGGATATTCGACAGGATTTGTGTGTTGGGCAGGAAGGCTGGCGGAGCCGAGCTACAGACCGGCCATCTCGGTCGCGAGCTTGGCTCCTCCCCCGGGGGGGGAACATTATTAAATGCTGAAATTTAACATAGTTTTCCCTTTCGAAAGTAATAATCCTGCTTTGATATTCCATAAATATTGTAACTGTACTGATGATGCAATGCTTTATCCAGTCTCTGTCTCACACTACCAAGCATGAGCTGTGCCTTTACCTTTTGCAAATCTACTCGAGAATGTGAATGAGTCAATCGAGGAATGTTTTTCCATTACAGAATCAGTACCTCATTCACTAAGGAACTTATGCTGTCTCAGTTACTGCCAGATAGAACCTGCAAATGCATAGATCTGGAACAGGCAGAATACTGTGTCTTCAACACATTATGCCAATGTATCGGGATTAGGTGTAAGATTTGTAATCTGCATGTAGCTGCTTGTTTTGTTATGCGGCAAGTTTTGTGATGTTGTCTGCTGCATTCAGTACCTTTAGCCGCCAGTCGTTTGCTGTTTTTGTCTCCTAATCTGTAATTGGGCCCTCACCAGTGCAATCCGGCGCCTGTTATATTTGCTCCCAGTTTGGCTATATTGAGACCAGCCGCGGTCGGTAGGGGAGTACCTGCCGGGGCGGTGACGCGGGGAGGGGGAGGGGCAGGGTAGGGGTTAGTAATGTATGGATAATAGATGTTTGCAGGTAAGTAAACATCTAAATAAATCAAACGAATTTCGTTGCGTGCTCTGCATTGCATTTGGAGATGCAGTGAATGCAACGAAATTCGTTTTGCTAAAGCGGTGATAATGGGCTTGATAATATGCCATTGAGAATTCCAATAGAAGTCCATGTTCTGGTGTGAACATGGGCTTCTATTGGCATTCTCAAGGGCATATTATCAAGCCCATTATCGCCGCTTTAGCAGCAGTTTTCTGCCGCTAAACCGGCGATTATTTTAAAGCCATTCTTAATAATATGCCCCTATGTACTTTCCATGATCACCTTCTCCAAGAAAATACATAGGCCCAGATTTACTTAGCATTTGCATTGTCCCTGCATCAAGCAAAGCAATTCAAGTGCATAACTGAAATTTCCAAAGCCACAAAAACCAATATTTGTGCCACCTTGCCTCACGTTTCACCTGCACTACCCTGCATCAGAGAGGTGTTACATCAGTAGCGCATGGTCAGCCCCATTCATCCACCCATGCATTTTGTCACAAACCCCGATTTGCTAAAGTCAGTAAACTTGGGTATGCACCAAAATGGTGCAGCTACCAGGCCTTGGCATAAAGGAAAAAAAATGATCTTTATTTCTCCTGATGGTACTTCCTTTTTGTACATTGCTGCATTTTTGCAACACACATACAGAGAGGAATAGCCATCCCAGGATTGTTTTTGTGCAGGAAGGTGACGCTTCCTACACTAAAACAATCCTGCCCATCAGGGCCGGACTGGGAACCACTACCGGCCCTGGCAAAGTGCACGGCCACCCCCTTCTTCCCTCCCCGGTTTTATGTGCCGCCGAACACTTTGCCGGGGCCGTTTCCGGCCGATTTTGGTACAGGGCCGATTTTGCAGCTAAGCTGCAAAAACGTCCCTGTAACAATAATGGCCCCCAGTGGCCCAAAACCGGCTCCCACCCGTGTGGCGCACCGGGGGATTGTCCGGTGGTCGCTATGGCCAGTCCGGCCCTGCTGCCCACAAAGCAGGCACCCTTGCACAGTGGCTCAAGGGTGCCTGCTTTGACACCAAGCAACCATCAGTGCCCCACTGCAGGAAAGAGGAGAATACGAACAGGTCCATATATTTGTAAATATGGAAAAGTTTAGCTCTCTCCCCTTCATGCAACGCAGCACAGCAACTTCCCTTGCTGTGCTGCTTGAGGGATTAGTAAATCTGGGTCGTAATTTGTAAACATTATGTTAACTTTCACCATGATCTAAATTTTAATGTAATATATATAGTGCCTGATTCAGAAAGGTAAACGTACACTTTTGTGTAAGTTCACAATTTTTGGGAATTCACCAAAGGATTTTACGAGTATCATCCTTACGACTGCAGGGACTTCGCACTCAAGGTAGAAACTCCGCACATAAAAAGCTAGGCAGTCGTAAAGGCACTACTCATAACATTATTTTTGTGAATTTCAAACAATCGTAAACTTATACAAAAGTGTAAGTTTGCTTTTCTGAATGAGGCCCTCAGTCTCTGGCATGAACACAACAACACTTTTTATCCTCCGCCTTAAATCGTATATCTAACTGTTTTATTAAATGTTTTCAGTAGAGGATAAGCTTGTGTGATCTCTTGAGCAAACTGGCCTGGAAAGTGATTGACAACCCTTGTTCTTTTTTAGCTTCTTTTTTATTGCAGGCTAGGCAGCTCCTCTCTGAACCCTTCTATTTTTATGGTACTCCAAGGTTCAGCTGTGGATGCAATTAAAAAAATATACCTGTGCAATTCCTGGTTATAATTCTAAAAATTAATAACTTTCCTCCCCATGGAGAACTTAAGGTCAAGAGTGTGTTCACCTCTGTCGCTTAGACATTATTCCCATGATTCAAGTTTATGAAATCCATAGCATGTTTTAAAGATCTTGCAATCCATTGCCCCTGAATATCAGCTTATAATATGAATTCTCCTAAAAGCACAATTTAAGATGAATGCAGACAAACGGTTGATGTGTTCAATATGGTAATTTCAAGAAGAAGCATTTTTAACCCCGGTTTCTATGCAAAAATTACAAATGCGATTGAGAGCTATTTCTTTCAAAGCATTTCTTCCCAAAATAGCATTTTGATGAACTGTACGTTGGATACAGACTGTGTGAATAATTTAATCTGTCTTTAAAAATGCATGGTATCCCTCGTCCGCTCTTATTAGCTCTAGATCTGAGGTAAGTAATGCGCCTGAAGGTGCCATCTTATTCGTGCCTATATTAAATGATGTGACAAAACATTCAATAGTTATTTTAGAGGAGTCGTAACAACAGAGATCAAAATATAAAACTCAGCTGAATACGTCATTCGGAATCACACATTCCACAATCCACAAATTCACAAAAAACCTAGGATAAATTCTGGAAAAAAGTATGCATTTTATTGGATTTAATAATCTTTTTTGCCAGTCTGTATCTGTGACAAATCCTCCCACTACCAGATAAAGCGGCAGTTCCTCAGGTCAAGCCATACAGACAACATCTTAGATGGGCGGAAGCATCAAGTTGACTTGTTCAGAGATGGTCAGTTGACAGCAATTAGAAGACTGACAAATCAGGTGGTTCGAAACTTCATACTAAAAGGAATGTAATGCTTTATACCTTTCAAATATAAGGTTATCAGTCACCAATCATATGGTATCATGAAGAATAAGTATTATATTGAAACAGAAAATATATAAAGTGTATCAGAAAGTGTCTAGTCCCTTAAAGCGCATTATCATTACCTGATATCCCACGGTGTCTCAGGTGGTAACTTACAAATAGAGGCAGGTAAACTTTGTTCTTGAAATACTTTTGCTTCAGTCTAAGGTAAGGAATAGTTAAATCTAAGGTTTACATCCACTAGAGGTGGCAGGCAAAGCAGGATTCAACAAACACAAGGACAACAGATTCAAACGACAAAGGGGCATATTACCAAGGGCATTATTGCGGCATTAGCGGGACTTTTTCCCGCTAATGCGGCGATAATTTTATCGCCCTATTACCAAGCTGTCGCTAACACCAGTTAGCGACAGCTTGTAGGCGATAGCGGGCATTTAGGGGCCCACTTTGCATGTCAGCGATAATTATCGCTAATGACATGCAAAGTGGGCGTGCCAAGATGTTAGCGACTGAAAACAGTCGCTAACATCTCTAGCTCCTATTAACAACTTTTGGAAATATTCGCGCTAAGCGATATTCATGCATTTCGCAGGATTTTTACCGCTTTTGAGATAAACCTTGATAATATCAAGGTATCTCAGCGGTAAAAATCCTCGGTGCTCGGCGATATTTTTTTCCCGCTAACCAAGCAATAGCGATAATTATCGCTATTGCTTGGTAATATGCCCCAAAGAACTTTAACCATTCTGGTGAGATATTGTGGATTCGTTCCAAGGCTCGAACTACTATGTTACGAATATTATGTACATTGATTTTGTAGTAATGATTGCCACAATCAGAATAATTTTGGAATTTAGATTGCTTTGGATCACTTTCACTCTGCATCTGTCTGAATTTGTATAAGAAAAAGTGCAGTGGCATAAGGTTTTTCTACAAAGCCTGGGGCTCTCACTAAAGTATGTCATGATGGTGACTTCCTTCCTCTTTCAACCACCACCATCCACCCTTTTCCCCTTAAATCCCACTCTTTACAGTTCTTTTTAATGCCTGCTTTCTCATTTTGTCACTGTTTTCCTGACTTTATCTTCCTCCTCTTTTCCCACTTTTGTCTGTCTTTTTCTCTTTTGTTGTGGATCAAAGTCTGATGTCGAAAAAGATGTCCCATGTCTCTAAAAATTAGTGCGGTCATGCTACATGTGTGTTGCTGTGTCAATATAAAAAGTTTCTGCAAGCATAGGAAACAAGCCCATTAACCCTCTCATTGAGATTTATCAACTTAGATGAGTTCAAGTATTAACATATGGCCCTGGGGTCTGGGTCTGGGGCTGTACAAACTTGAGCAAGAAGAAAATGGGGTGCTGGACAGGCTTTTAGGGGTTCTTCCTACAAGTAGCAACAATAAGGTGCATGAGGAGCATGTCCTGGAGTATGTTGAAGATTATATCACGTTTGCGCCACTATTACTCCGGTGTTTAATTTGGTCCAACGCCCACGCTTCGTTTTGTAGAGCAGTAATTAAAGACTGTTTGGAGTGTGCGCAGAGACTCTCACTTACATGGTTCCAATATATTCAAAATAACCTCTCTGGCCTGGGAAGACTGAGTGGCATATGTACAAGAACTGGGGAAAACTATCGCTAACGCTAGTTAGCAGCAGTTTTCTTACCGCTGAAAACTATCGCCTTGTTAGCGACGTATGTACAAGACGTCGCAACATGGCGATAGCTTCAGGGATCAGCGGTGAAAACTGCTGCTAACATAAGCGTGATGGCGATAGGAATTCCGGCGTTAGTCGGCAAAAACCAACGAAAGGCCCATTAGCAGCAGAAAACGTACGTTAGTCAGCACAACATGTGTTTTTCTGCCTCTAATGTAAAAAATAGCCTATCAGTCGACCTCCAATTGGAAAATAGGCACAAAAAAACCAATGAAGTGCAGAATTAAGCAGCCAGAGCCAAGTGCAGCACATATCAACAACCCCCTCAAGCCACCCAATATCCAGGATGACCGGGATGAGAGCCTGGCTGTTTCGTAGGACCTGCGTCTGGAGCCTGGGTGCCACGCTGGACCTACGTCTGGAGCCTGGATGCCTCGCTGGACCTGTGTCTGGAGCCTGGATGCCTCGCTGGACCTGTGTATGGCGCCTGGATGCCTTGCTGGACCTATGTCTAGAGCCTGGATGCCTTGTTGGACCTGCGTCTTGAGCCTGGATGCCTTGCTGGACCTGATAAAAGGGAGTCTGCATGCCTTGCTGGACCGGTGTCTCTTTGCCATGCTGGACCTGCGTCTGAAGCCTGGATGCCTTGCTAGACCTGCGTCTGGAATGTGGAGTGGGATGAGGAGAAGCTGTGGAGTTCATGACCCATAGCGGTAGACATTGAGGCGCGGTGATCGCCCATACCTGGTGGTGAAATCTGGCCGGTCGCATGGAGACACGTTGCTGATCTGTTTGAGACGACCGCCTTGAGCCCCCTGGAGCTGTGAATGGTAGAGGCACTCCTGTGCACCAACGTTGGGATGGCTGCATCACATGCTACGATCCAACACACCGGGGTGCATGGAGGGGATTACCAACGGTGGGCTGCACCTCTCTGCATCACAGGCCAGATGAGGTTGCACTGGCCGGATGCTGTGGAGGGTGAGGCCCCTGAGCTGCACCAAACTTGTATTGCTGCAAGTTCACACCTAAGGGGCCCCTGCGGCATCAACTGCATCAGGAGGTTCACCAGCTGACTTGGCAGTGATTGCTGAACCCAGGCTTGTGTATTCCCACTTGGTTGAGGCGCCTGCTGGCTGAGTCACAAATTTGGAGAGAGTTTAGCGGATTGCGCCACAGTGTCAATGTCCAGGTAAGGAGAAATCGAGCTCGAAGCGAAGGAGGCCCAGGGGTCGAGTCACCCAGGCCTAGTACCTGTAGATGACTTACCCCCAGTGTCGGCTCATCCGCTGTAGTGGAAGAGCATTGCCCCACTATAATTGTGCATTGTTTCCTTTGCGGGCGGGGTGGTGGGAAGGGCTGCACTACTCACGGAGCAGGTCAAGGGAGCAGTGGCATGCCCACTCACGTGTGCAGTGACTGTTTAGTCGGCCCGCTCAGGTCGCACAAGGCAGTCATGCGCACTGTTTTGGTCGCAGTGCAGGCTTCATTACAGCCTGCATGGAGAACATGCCCACACCTCCATCCCCTGGCAGAATGGCTTGTCTTGGCACCAATGACCAATCCCAATGCCGCATTGCAGTGTTGTGATTGGCTTTGCGGAGGGGGCCTGGCTGCCTACTTCCTGCTCCTGGAAACAGACTCAGGAGAGCAGAAGCAACGAAGACATGGGACCCGGCCTTAAGGTAAGATTTCAAACAAGTTGCATCCCCATGCAAGATTAAAGCGTTCGAACGAATGTGTTGTTGAAGCACTGCTTAGTGTACGCTGAGGGTATGCCATGCCGCTTACCAGTATCTCAGATTAAGAGAAAGCTTAGGTGTAATCGCCATTCCTGCTCCATTAATCCGTAATCGAGTATCGCAAGATCTAATACGTTAAGTGGCGTCGTCGTGATGTCGTACGTGTAGAGGTTAGTAAAGGTGAAAAGAGGACTGTTCTTGCATTAATAAATTTATTTAATGCGGGCTACCTCTCTTGCCTGCAAAGTTCATATTAGGCGCATAAACCGAGTTAGCGTCATCTTGTGAAAACATTACCTTGTGAAAACATAAGAAGAATAGGAAAAAAGAACAAGTACTGCATGTTAACGCAGAGGTATTTGAGTGATCACCATACCATCACTATTTGATATCTAGCAGCAGTTAATGGCTGACACATCTAATCTGAAGGTTCATGAGGACATTTATTTACAATGCTTCATTTACTGGAATTGTTTTGATATAGATATTCTCAGCGTTACCACTCGTAAAACCAAGCCTTCAGGAATATTTAGAGACATGTATTATTTCCTTTTGAATCTTCAATTCTCAGACAGTAGAAAGGAGGATTAAATACCATACTTCAAAAAACTGATCTCCAGCCAGATTCTACTGAGATGAAGGGGAAGTATAGGCAGTATAAAAGGAAAAAAAATTAGGAACATTCATGATCATTTTTTGCATTGAAGACAGAAATAAAGGCCCTTTTCTAAGAGCATTAAATTAAATCTTCTTAAAAGACCTCTGTCCTCCACATATTTTAAAAGCAGTATCACCTGTCATTTTTCCAATCCTGAACTATCTTTTTAGGCAAGGCTTTGTGACAGGATGTGTCCTACTGTGCTGGAAACAAGCCCAAGAGCTGTCTCTTTTGACAAATCCTAGCGCAGATCCAGCTGCTCCAATGGATTATACACCAATATATCTCCTTCCCACTCATTCATCAGTGCTGGAATAATAACAGTGGCGGCTGGCAGGGAACGGTGACGGGGTTGCAGACAGAGGGGTTAGAAACAAAAAGAATGAAAGAAGACTTAAGTGCTTATTGCCGGTCACCAGCCACCGCCTCTCTTCTGTCCTCTGCTCTTCCTCAATCCTGGCCGCACAGAGGCTTCCAGAATCCCCTAGTCAATCATGATGCTGCAGTCAACATGACAGCAGTTTCAAGATTGGTCTGGTTTGGCGCTCAGAGAGGGAGCCTGTACATGGTCCCCACCCAGGCTATGCATTACAGCCCGGTGAAGAACATGCTGAGTGAACATGATGGTTTGGCCATCGAAACTTCCTACCAATCGGTCATGTGCACTTAGGCGCGCCATGCACTCCTCCTTCTGAAATGAGCCCAGCCCCACCCTGCCCCAACCTGGCCCCAGTCCATTATAGTAAAATTAAAATGATTATAATGTTCAGTTATTTTAATTTTCTTATTGTGCCACAGGAAGATCACTTGTAATGATGTTCCTGTGGCATAAGGCCCTTCTCCATATTTACAAAGTGGCATTTAGCAACTTTTAGTTGCTTAATGCCGCTTTGTAAATATAGTACCCTTTCACACAGGTATCTACTTGAAAGGGACGTGCAATGGGTGTTGCCGGCGGCGTTCCACAGCAACACCCATTGCTTTTTGTCACTGCCACAAATTTGCAAGTATCTGTAAATCTGAGGCAGCGCCAAAAACTAATGCCATGCAAGAGCAGGCATTAGAAGGGTAAGGAGAACTGCTTTATTTCGCCTCATGAGAAAGTAATTACACATTTAGTCACTTCAGTTGCATACCAATCATAATCCTTTGTCCCTCAGTCAGGAGATACAAAGTTGAAGAAAGGCAGTTAAATTGTCTGTTCAAAGGCGAATGTCAGATCCAGAGTAATAGAAAGGTGGGGCTTGGAAAAATAGAGATCAGAAAACAACCTATATTTTTCCTTGTTGGTCTCCCTCCCCATTGTTTCTTTGTGTGAAAACCTTTTCCGTCAGCTGGCCACATCAAGCATGTGATATTACTGTTTTCAGAATTGATAGTGCTTGAAGGAGGGCCTATTGAGCATCACTCTCACCTTGAGGTTCATGGACCCTGACAGTGTCCTTCGCTTCATGATGTAACGGCATTGGCTGCTGCCCACATTTGCCTTGGGTGCCTATGGCTCATGTTCAGTCTTGTTAATGGATTCCCTGGAGCCGCCCACGTATCTTTATTTCTGTGTGACTGGTAAAATACCTTGTTCATAGGATTTCTGCTGCCCCACCATGTGCGCTCTGGCCCATGTATTTCGCACCCTTATCTTGTCCCACGACCCCACCCATAATAGACTTCTAACTAAGCATTTTGTCCAATGCCTCTTAGGGGATCCCAAGGACCCTGTTCCTGAAGGTATCCTTTATTAGTTTTTGCTCCACTCAAGCCCTTTGAATGCCTTCAGAAGCAACATTGAGACCTTGTGAGAGCTCGGCTCAGGCATGTGATTGGTGGCCTTCTCTGGGGCATGGATTTAAATATGGTGCCCCTAGCACGAGGCTTTGAAAGGGTTCATCTTCCACTGTCAGCAGGCACATCTCACAGCCTCCACCTGAAGAATTCAAGACACACCTACCGGTGAGCATTTACAGAGCCAGATTCTTCATAGACACCTCTAATGGAAACAAAGACTCATCAGAAAAAGTTATTTTTTGAACATTAATGGAGGGCGGTGCCACTACATTTTTCTTGCCTGGATAGCATTTATTGAGTAAGGGACAAATTAAGGTGGAACCTTTTATGAACATTTAAAAGACCTCGTAAGAACATTAAAAGACCTTGTGAGAATGTATAAAAAAAAACCTTCGAGCACTGTAACAACCACTTGACTTCCCTCTAACCCAGAGAGAGAGGAAAATTGCAAGTGCAGGAAAACTTATAAAGACTTGGGAAGGCAATGAGAAATGCTTGAGCAGATATCAGGAAGACAGTTCTTACCCTTGTGTTTGAGCAACCCAACTGACCAATTAAGGTATACCAGGAAAGATGTTGCTGTAATGGACAATATGTGATTAAGAAAGTAATCTTGTTTTCTCCGATTGACAGATATGCATGTGGTTCTCAAAGCCAAGTCTAGGTTCAGAATCACTTGAAGTCAAGGTGATTCCTAGAACAGTCATCAGCACTGTAGGACATGGCCTTTTTGGTTAAAGTTCCCCAACATTTTTTGCATTCCCCCTAGACCGTTTTCCTGACCTAGAGATGCCAATTTAGATGCCTTGGGTACTTTGCCACTGCTGATCAGTCTCAAAGTACAGGAGTTCTCTATGTAAAATATAATGGTGATTGGTTGGCCATGATTGGTATGTTTGCCTTACTAATACAAGTCCCTAGTGATGTGCACTGTGTTTGTGCAAGGGCTAGTAATGTAAGGGCACTCAGAGAAGGGAACTCAGGCATTCAGTGTAGGGCCTGAGTGCAGCATGTAGTCCTGACAAGTGCAACCACTTGTCAGGCCTGACTTTCCCTTTTACATACACATGGGGCACCCCTGTGGTAGGTATCAGGTAGCCCCTGGGCAGGGTGCAGTGTAGGTAAAAGGCAGAACATAAACTGAGGTGTGCTTTATGTTCTGACAATGAAAAATTCTCCATTTCGTTTTTCACTGCTGAAAGGCCATTCTATCCATAGGACAGAATGCGGAAGGGTGGGTGTTGTGTTTCTTAGCCTAGTTTGCTGTCTGTTTATAATGGAGAGTTTAGTATGTATGGACTCACAGTGTCATAATGCATCTTTCTGTGAAGGTGCTTTTGTCACTGTGTTTATAAACCACTGTTTTAGAAAGTGGCGGAGATGTGTGCTCTGAGCATTTCTGTGTGTCTCTGAAATGTGGATTGTCTGTCTGGAACTGAAAGGTGAGAGGAGCTGGGAGAGGTCTTGACCCAGGGAAGTGTTGAGATGGCACCAGGTTGCCCTGCATCTGGAGAGTAGGGGGAGGAGAAGCCTGGGAGATGAAATGGCCTGGGCTGTTGCTATAAACCAATTGACCCATCTCCTACTGAGTGATTAAGCATCCAGACCCCCAGTATCAAAGGGAGAGAGGTAACACTGGGAGGGAGATACCCAGAACTGACTTAGGGAGCAGTCAGGGACCCCTGAGCACATACAAACTTCAAAGACATTAAGGGGTATAACTTTGAGACCTGAAACCCCTGAACGTTGGAATGTAACAGATATGTATTGAGACTGAAAAGTTTTGGACCCATTATGTGGTCAAGAGGAATATCTGCTAAAGAAGGAACACCTGAAGAGACTGCTGTGAATAGACCAATCCTTGTTTTATGATCTGGGGCTGGTCTGCAGTTTGCTGTTGTAACTAAGGAAGAGGCTGTTGGGACTGTGTTTGGAGGCACTGAGTCCCCCTGCTTAAAGAAGACTGTGCTTTTTGCTGCGTTGTAACCCCCAAGGGCCCGAGGTGAGCCGGCTCCCTGTTAGGAAAAACAGGATCATAAAAGTTTCCGGAGAAGTCCCAAGCAATGCGGTGTGTGCGTGCTTTTTGCCGCTTCAGGCCCTCAAAAGTTGTGCCTTGAGATCGTGGGCACGCAGTAGCTGGCTAAGTCTCAGATGCGCAGACTGCGTGTTGTGGTGCAGGCCAGGGTGTTGGTGAGGATCTTCAGGTTCTGGTGAGCACTAGGAGACGAGGTGAAGCTCGGACATGCAAGGGTGTGTGTTGTGGTGCAGCCCGGGTGTTGGTGAAGAGTGCCTGGGACTCGTGTGCACCAAAGGAAGAAGCGAGAATTGGACGCGCTGTGTGCATGTCGTGGTGCAGCCAGGGCATTGGTGAGGAGCTCATGGACATCGTGTGCACCAACGGAGGAAGTGAATCTGGGACATGATGGGTGCGTGTCGTGGAGCATCTCGGGTATTGGTGAGGAGCTCCGGGGCCTCGTAGGCAACAAAAGAAGAAGTGAGTCTCCGACGTACAAGAGTGTGTGTTGTGGTGTAGCCAGGGCGTTATGGAAAAGCGCCTCGACATTGTGTACACCGGGAGAAGAGGTGAGACTTGGACGCACAAGAATGCGTATCGTGGTGCAGAGAGGGCATTGGTGAAGTGCGCCTGGACATTGTGTGCACTGGGAGAAGAGGGGAGGCTTGAACGCGCTGGATGCATGTTGAGGTGCAAGCGGAGCATTGGTGAAGAGCGCCGGATCATCATGAGCAACAGAGAAGAGGCGATTTTTTGATGCACGGTGTGCATGTTGAAGTGCAACCTGAGGTGCTGGTGAGGAGTGATTGGTTAGGGTGTGCACCGAATTGAAGAAAAGTCTCCATAGTGCTGAGGGTGTGTCTTGGTGTGGACTGAGACCGCCGGAGTGAGGGGCAAGTCATTGGGGCCCTCGGAGTCAATCAGCAGCGGCGCGGACCGGCAGAAACGGAAAAATTGAGCCACAGGCCCGAGTCCGCTGCAGCCCGTGATGGAGTTTTGGATCAAGGCCCAAGTCACTGACGTTGGGCAGGAGAATGGGATTGCGCCCCCCCAGGTAATGTGGATAAAATCCTGGGGTGGGGTGTAGGTCCGAAGGGACACTCTCTCGGCCTCCCACTTCAGTCAGCTGCACGAGCCGTCGCTTCGGCTCAGACCCCGGCCCGTGCTGACTCAAGACAGTATAGTACTGGGGCCAGAGTGGGAAGCAGTACTTTTTGTGTCATCATTTGATTCATAACGCGGGCACTGTTAACAAAGCACGTAAAACTGTCGTATTACACTTTGCATTATTGCTGCTAACAAACTATCGAACTGCCGTATGACGCCTGACCTCATTTGTGCCTGACGAACTTTATGCTTGATGCGTTACGCACTGCGTTATTTTTCCCTTGCATATTACCTGATTGTAATGTGGCGCATTGTATTATTTCTTCAGTGCACAGTATCTGAGTATAACGTGGCACAGTGTATTATTTCTTCATTGCACCATACAGGATTGAAGCGTGACGCATTGCTTTGCTTCTTCCTAGTACCGGGCACGCTGGTGGTGACACGCATTGCATTATACCTTCAAATGCAAAGTACATGACGGTGGCGCTACGTATGGCATTGTTTCTCTGTTGCGCAGTATAAGAGAATATCGTTACGCATTGCAATATTGTTTCCTTTTGCAAAGTGTGTGATTCTAGCAATACGACTTCCCTAACCTTTTGGGAAACAGTTAGAAGTGAGCTTAACTGTTGGTTAGAAGTGGTGCTTGGGATTAGAACCTACCAACCCACCAGAAAGAGTACTACTCATTCTTATATGTTGATTTTGTATTGTGTGGTGGTATCGTATAATTGCTTAAAGAAAGATTATACTCATTTTATCAATATTCGTGTGGAGTCTAGTTGTGATGACATCATGGGGTTACTGTGAGTGTGGTTGCACATACTGAAGACTCATGCCTTGGAGATAAGCCTGGCTGCTTGTGCCAAGCTACTAAGGGGGTGAGCAGGGCTATCTCAAACGTGTCCTTACTTAGCCTAACGTTGATGCGAGGGGTCGAAGACGAACGCCTCCAGCATTTGGTGGTGGCGGTAAGCGACAGGTACCTCCACTTCCAACAACCCAATGCAGTGGTGACAAACAGAGGGTTCACAGGCTGTGTTTTATCTCTTTAGCTCAACAGGATGTGTTTCCTCTCTGTATCCCATTTCCCTTCCCTTCAAGAATTATTGTCAGGACTGCAAGTTGTTTGGAGAAGGAGTGGGAAACTTAGCATTGATCCATTAGAGCCTTCTGGATTTCAGGTAAGTGAATTTTACAAAAGAAAGCCAAGCCACGATGATTACCATTGCGTTTGGGCTATGGGAGTCTGAAGATCAGAATGACGTTCAGGAACTGGCACAAGCCTTAGTGGAAGAAGCCCCAGGGGTGGTAAACTTAGCAAAGGTTTTAAATAGTGTACAAACTGAGGTCTTAAAACTTAGGGAGGAAATATCCGAGCTACCAGGGGAATGGCAAAGAAGCAAACCAAGATATATTCCTTGCGGGGAGATACCCAGAGTATTCTTGTCCTTTTCTTCTACCAAAGCTCAGAGAGACGTTTGTCAAGACAGTTCCTGTTAGAAACTGGGTTGTTGTTTGAGTGGGTTGTAACCCTGCTCAAACAACAGCCACAATCCCTGTCAGGGTGAATCACAAACATCACTGCATTAAACTGTCTTTGTCTCTCTGTTAGCATGGCACAAAAGCAGTCAGAATTAACTCAGAGACACTGTGTAAAGTATTTATGCAGCATACAACCAGCCATAAAGTAAAAACACAACATAAGAAAAATTGCATACTAATTAAAAAAATATAATAAATACTAATAAAATATTTGACACCAAAATGACAAACATTCAATCAGAAGAACCAGAGTTATGAATTTTTAACTTCTAAGGTAAAAACGATTGCCTCCAAGGTCAAAGTAACAGCCCCGGACATCTAGTCACGCAAAACCGGGTTAATGTCATAAAATAGGGCAGACGGCGATGGAGAGGGAGTCGGATACAAAAAGTGCATTGGGTCGCCGGTGCTTACAATCGGACTTAGAAGAAATTTTGACAAAAATGTTCTGAGGGTTCTGTAGGGCAAGGCCGCAGGCGGTGCCTGATGGGAAGGTGTAGTCACTCGGGAGCTGCTAGACAATGTCGCAGTGAACATTTCTACTTTTGAACTTAGTATCTTTTGTGTATATTGAAAATCTCCAGTGGGACGAACCTGAAGGCTGTAGCTGACGAGAGTTCCACAAGGCCCCATGTCCCTTTGGTGAATGACCGCTGGCCAGGATTTTCTGTTGCGGAGAAGAACAAGAAGAAGCTGTCCCAAAGGCATGTTAACCAGACATGCACATTAGGTGGATAGACGAGTAGGTTGGTCCCGGTCTCCTCGCAGTTCTCAGAGCATTTTTAAGTCAAAGTCCCAAGTTTGGACTTTTGGCTATCTGAGCACCTTTAGCACCACCAGCAAGGGTCCAGGACTGGAGTGGCATTACTTGGTGGGTTAGGACTCACTCAGGCTGGGTTAAGATGTAGGTTTAAGATTGTTGGAGCCTTTTTATGTCCATGAGACTCTGATTTGGAGGCTAGCCAATTAGCCCTTGGAGTCACCTTGGAAGTCCTGGGTTCAGAAGCAGAACAGGGTCAAAATAGCAGGGTTGACCTCTGAGGGTTTCAGGCAGATTTCAGGCAGCAAAACAGTCCTTCCTGGGGCAGCAAAACAGTCTGGTAGAGTACACAGAAGAACAGTAGCAGGTTTTACTCTGATAGTCCTTCTGCAGGTCCAGTGAACCGAAGAATGCGTCAGATGGTCCTATTTTTATATGTGATGCCTTCTTTAAAATAGGAGCAGTTCCTAGAGAATTTCCTCTGAAGTACTTGAAGTTTTCTATTTCCCCTGCCCTAGCTGTAAGCTGGCAGTACGAACAGTGCAGGGGTGACAAGTCCTATTTGAAATGGCTAGGCCTAGGCGGAGTTTGCAGAGTTTTACTATGTGCAACTTTGCGAAGTACCAAAAACCTCCCTCGCGCTCCATAGAGTCCGCAATGGGTGGATTAACCGCATGCGTGCGGTCGATATTCTGCTGCTGCGCTGACTTTTTCAAAAGCGCACTTTACATGACGAGCTGGGCTCGTCATGAGCGTGCGAGGAGTCTACCTCATGACAAGCCCAGCTCGTCATGAGCGTCGAAGGGGTTAAGCTAAGTTGCGCTGCTCGGATTGTGTTTTAGTGCCAGGACTTTGTCCCGGTCTGTAAAATCAGCATGACTAGCATCTCGCACAGCACAATAGGGTGCTGCCTATTTCTGCTGCTCAAGTAGATGTTCTACTCTAAAAGCAGCCTCCTCAGCGTGAGCGGCAGCTTCCTCAAAGTAAGCGGTAGCGACCTGCTGTGACCGCCTGTGTTGAGAAATCTCGCAGTGAGGTGGTCTAGAATACAATTTTCCTCACTCTCGCTCGACAACTTAACGCTGGCAGGCCACACGATAAGAAAGCCTCCGCTCTGTACTGCCATGCGGGGTTTTTCAGAACTCTACACTCTATGTGGAGTGGGCAAACCTCCGCAAACTCTGTGAGCGGAGCGGAATTTTATGGCCAAGCCCAGTAAAGACAGAACGTAGTGTATTCAGTTGCAGTTGGGACTGTGCCCAACTCCACCTCCCTCATCTTGCCAGTGATGGCCCATCCATGCACTCCTAATTACCTCTATTTTGTGGCTGTCAGGGAGGGACCGCCCACGCAGGGCAACTTCCCCACCTGTGCGGGAGAATTTATGAGTGGGCGGGTATGTGACAAGCTTAGCTCGTCATGAGCACAGCTCCACTGTGAGTCATGACGAGTTGAGCTTGTCATGAGCTTAGCGGCGCCGCGGACTCCCCCCCCCCCCCCGCACCGCCGGGGAATTACCCCAGCAACCAAGGGGCTAAAAAAGCAAAATCAGCTACTGGCTTGTGTCCAAGCATACAAGCAAAGCAGAAAAGCCCCTCTATTGTTCTGCTGGTTTGTTGAATCCTAGCCACAATTAGGTGTTCCCAGTTTAATTTATTATTAAAAACATTCCCCAAGTAGGTACAATTTGACACATTTACAATAACTTTTTCCCTTACTACAAATGTCCTTGTTTTTGTTTGGTTGGAGCCGCATACCATAATAAATGATTTGCTAAAATGTACCTTTAGGTCCAATGTCAACATATATTCAGTAAACACATTCAGATATTTTTGGAGACTATTGGCCTTTAAGGTCATCAAGGCTGTGTCGTCTGAATAAGACAGTAAAGGAACCTGTTTGCCTTTTGTGCTCGGGAAGTCCAATTTCTGTTTCAACAAGAATGATTCCAGTACATTTGTGTATATTAAAAATAAAAAGGGGGCCAGGATACAACCCTTTCTTAGTTCATTTTTGTGTTTTATTTTTTCTACTGTCTGAACTTCTACTTGATCCCTCTCTTTAAGATGAAAGTCCCTGTTAGACCTACATGGGGAGGGAAAGGTAATAGCAACGAGTGTGGCAAGTGAGCTAAAATTCAAACCTAATTTCTCATAAAAAGAATAAAAAATTGGTCATAACTTACGTTTTTCCAAGTGCATTAGCAACGTAAGTATAGCTTGTACAGGTTATTTCCAATAATTCATTCTAATAAGGAGATGGGTGTTTAGCCGATGTCTATCTACAATTCAGAAAAAGGTGAGAGATAATTGCACCTATGCCAGAGATTCTTTAGCATTATAGTAGATGATGAATAAAATGCTAAATACCTAGTGGCTCAACAAATGACTAAAGTTGCATGTAGCGGTGTATGATAATACCACTTTGGGGTTAACTCTGCCCAATAAGTTCAATTAGGTGCCTATGGAGTGGCCATATCAGAACATCAAAACAGTGTGGCTTGAAGGTTGTCTCCCCAAAAAAGAAAGATCTTCCCTTTTCTTGTAGATTCAGGGGCTGCAGGCAACTTCTTAAATGTATCTCTAACAGCTAGATGAGGAATTTCCAAAATTCTTAAAGAAGGACCCGAACCGGTTCGAGCATTTGATGGGTCAGAGCTCTCTTCAGGATTAATACGATTCTAACCAAACCATTGACCAAGGTTTGTGCTAATGGTCATGCTGAAGAGTTGGAGTTTGACCAAATCGACACTCCCATTTAGGAGGTATTCTAGGAGTACCCGTGTTGGAGTACAACAAACCTAAGATTGATTGGGCTCTCCAAAAGGTTACCTCCTGTCATCAAGGACGCTCTGAGATAGTCATTTCCTTGAGCTGCACTCTTACTCAGGAAACATCATGAGAAGTTTTACCAGAAGCCTACTATCAGGAAATGTTTGACTCTAAGAAGGCAATTCAATTGCCCCCTCAAAAAGCATTTGAAAGCAGGATAAATCTAATCCCTGGTGTCACCCTCCCGCTATAGAATATATGCTCCTACTTAGCCAGAGACACAATATATATATGAATTACTATAGCTAGGTTTCAGTCGACATTCCACCTTGCTAGATTCTTCCTCGCCCTTTTTGGTCCACAAGAAGAATGGTGAGTTGCAGGCCTGCATCAACCAAGGGGTTGTTAACAAAGCAATCATTAAGAACTAGTACCCACTCCCATTGATCCTGGTTTAATTAGACTATGTCTGAGTTTTCCCAATCCAAATGAAGTTAGATTCATGATGGGCTTTTCACCCCATTAGTGACAAAGAGGGTGATGAGTGGAAAACTGGCTTTAGAACCAATTGCAACCTGTTTGAGTACACCGTGATGCTGATTGAACTTTGCAACACCCCGGCAGCATTACTGTCTTTTTTTATCAAGAGAATTTTACGGAATTTTCAGGATGTTTGTGCTATCATATTCATTGACAATAGTTTGATTTATTCTCAGAATGAAGCTGCACACATTAAATATGTCTGGGCGTATTTTTAGCATTTACGAGCAAAATGGCCATTTGGTAAACTTGAAAAACGCTCTTTCCACATCTACTCAATTGAGTTCTTTGGGTACTTCCTGTTTCCTTCAGGGATAACAATGGACTCCAGAAAGATAGAAGCCATCCTTAAATTTCCCGCCCCAACAACATTAAAAGAAGTACAAAGTCAACTGGGATTTGCATATTTTCATTGATTGTAGCTCCTATCATGCAACTTCTAAAGAAAGAGCTTTCTGATGGTCAGAATCCGCAAATCAGGCTTTTGAAGTATAAAAACAGAAGTTCACTTCAGCACCTGCTTTAAGCCTCTTAGACCTTAGTCAATCCTTCAATGTTGAACTGGGTGTGTTATCCAGGTAGCAAGAGGAGGAGTAATATCCCTGAAAGATCCAGAATTAGAGCAGCTACAAGCAATAGCCTTCAACTCCAAAAAACTGATTCGGGCAGAACATAGATATAAAGTAGGTGAGAGAGAGTTATTATCAATTGAATTGGTTTTCCCTGAGTGGAGACACTATCTACTGGGAGCAAAGCACACCAATACGATCTACTCTGACCATAGGAATCCTTAATTCTTTGGTTCTGTAAAGGAAAAACTCCTAGAAAGATGTGTTGAGTCAACTTATTTAGTGAATTTGACTTTGTCATGACTTACTTCATTACTTACTGGCCTGCTACAAAACAAATTAATGCAGACATCTTATCTAGATTAGGATACTTTTCTTTACCACAATCAAAAATAGCAGATCTCTAAATATAATCCTGCAGTAAAAAAATGGTAGCAGTTTGTAAAGATGAGAGTATCTGAACCAAGATCAGGGAAGAAATCACCAATTAGACCCAATGAGTGGGCAAGAGATTCAGGCTCATAAGATCAAGGATAACCATTTTGTTTCATGAGACCTCTCTGTTTATTGCCATCACTGCACTCATACAAAAGGCAATCAGTTGGAATCATGATTCGGCCTTGGCAGGGCATCCAGTAGTACAACAAACCTGCCATAGTTGTACATACAAACCTGTTCGGTGTGTGCCAGAAATAAAGTCATATGCAATGCACCAAGTGGATTATTGCAGCCTTTACAAATACCCCAGACCCCCTATACACTATAAGTTTGGATGTTTTCACTCATTTACCATTCTCAAACCAAAAAAACACCCTTCTAGTTGTTGTCAATCTGTTGTCCAAAATGGCTCCTCTTAAGACCGAAAGTCTTAAAGTTAGATTTTTTCTCTGTTTAGAAGTCGTAAAGTTAGGACTCCTAACTTTAGGACTCCTAAACTGAGAAAAATCCTAACTTTAAGACTTTTGGTTTTCACAGAAGACATTTAGGAGTCCTAAAGTTAGGAGTCCTAACTTTACTACTCCTAAACTGAGAAAAACCCTAACTTTAAGACTGTATGCATTCACAGAAGTCATTTAGGAGTCCTACAGATAGTACTCCTAACTTCTGTGAATACCGAAATGAGTAAGTGCCTTCTGTGAATACCAAAATGAGTAAGTGTCTTCTGTGAATACCAAAATGGTAGTAAGTTTAGGATTTTGTCTTAAGTTAGTTCTGTGAATCGGGCCCCATGAATTTAACTAAGTGGTCATGACTAGTGCATAAGAGCTTGTCTCACAAGGTGCTAAAATCAAATGCAATGGATGTAGTTTTGGCCTTTAAATTGGTAAAATGATGTTTAAAGAATGACCTATCATCAAATATGATTCCTAAATATTATTAAAATTATACTGTTCAAATTACAAGCCCATTAGCTTTTTTCAAAACTTGCATACTGGGATTAGCTAGCCCTATCGTCATATTTTTTTTTTACATTCATTTGTTAGCCATTTGCTAAAATGAAATTGTTAAATAAGCCTATTAGCAGATGTAAGCCTATTGGCACGTGGCTAAGCAATACCATATCCTTGGCATACTGCAAGTAGTTTATGTTCAGTCCTGAAAGATTTGGTAAATGGGCATTAACATTCTGCAAATAAAAGTATAAATCCACCATAAAAAAGTTTTAAAAGACATGGCGATAATACATAACCTTGCTTCAAATCGCTAAAAGTTTTAAAATGGCAGGTAGTGTAGGTACCATCACCCAGTTTCACTTGGACCCATATATTTAAATATAGCACAACAATCATGTCCAAAACTAATGTCCATGCCCCTTGTTGCCAGCTTCTTCAAAAGTAGATTCTGGGGAACAAAGTAAAAGGTGGCTTTCAAGTATATTAAGCAAATGTAAAACTTTTTTTTTACTCTCTCCTCTAACACGGTGAGGGATTTCACATTTGTGATTGTTGACTTGCCTCTTCTGAATCTGGTCCGGAAATCGGTCTTATCTTTAATGAGTTGACCCACTCTTGAGTAGGGATGTCGCAAAGTTTTTTCCCTTCACATTGGTTAACGATATGAGGAGATACCTAGCAGGATTATTGGGGGACCACTTTTGTTAATGGGTTGGATACTACTCCTTTGCCAGGAGTCTGGATTTAATTTGAGCATGACGGCTTCTTTAAACAAAGGCATTAGAATTCTTGCCCACAGATCTGATTTGGCCTTAAACATAGTGTTGGGAATTCCATTGGGGCCAGGAGCATATCATGACATATGTCTGCTTTTATTAATGTGGTACCACCCTGACAGACCCACTATACCTGACTTTTGATAACTATTGTTTCATGTATGTATGGTGATGTAGTCTTGTTATAGGGTTTTGGGTCCACTAAGGGTGTAAAATGTTGGCAGGTGTCACCATAGATATTTTCACCTGCCTACTTGTAGAAATGTGTAAATCAATGTGTAATATTGACTAGACTAAGCATTATAAACAACTTACTTACTACTCAAGGCAATCTCTGGACAATGATTTATTTGATGTACATTGTTGTATAGCTGGGGTCAGGGGTACTAGCAAATACAACAGGAGAACCAGGGGGAGATTAGAGACTGGTAGATATTCAACCCATCTAGTGGCACGAACACAAAGAAACACCCGAGTATAAAGGAAACTTAAAAACCTAGAAAAACAGGAAGTATTCCTTTTTGAATACGAAATCCCTCATCCACCAAAGGTTGGATGATACATCGTAGGGATTCTCCTCACACCATGCCAGCAGATGGTGGTGTGTGTCCACAACTCGGTCTCTAATCAGGAGGAGCTCTTCAGAAGTTTTGGTATTTAGTACAAACCCCTATACAGACAAACAGGGTGATGAGGCTGGCAGAGAAAGCAAAACATGAGCATAATGTGATAAAAGTGGTTAAAACTGACTTCAGAGCAGGTGCACAATTTTATTCTTGTCTGTCTAGGCCAGGATTGACCCAATGACAAACAAACGCTGGGTCAGCTGACCACTGCAGTGCTTCTTCACTGTTTTTAATCCTGTTCAAGGCAGACAAGAATAACGTTTTATGCTCTAAGGTAGCTATAACTCCCGCCCCTACGTGCAGTTATATTATCAATGATGTCAAAGATGCCATGAGTGATGTATTTTCTAGGGTAATTAGCAATGCATGGAGAGGGCGCAAGTTATAGTTACCTTACACCATGAATTATAGTTACTTGAGAAATCTAACTATAACTGGTAAATTTCAGTGGTTTTTAGAGTTTAAAAATGAACAGTTCACCTAACTATATTGGGACTTTAACCTTTGTATTTTTGCAGGGTATTTATAATTTTTTTTATGTAAAGTAATATTTAATGACAATACATTGATCCAACCCTCGCCACGCATAGCCGCTGGCCATGAGAGCAGGTCGTTGATTGCCCAGAGACCAGCCCTCCACATACAGCCAACCCTCCACATACAGCCAACCACACATAGCGCAGGGCGTTTGTTCATGCAAGGTGGGGATTGGCCACAGAACCTGGTCTGTGACCAGGCCCTGCATCTAATCCCTCACAAGCAGCCAACCCCACGCTGTGCATGGCCTTTGCCCGTGTGCAGTGGTGGGTTGTCTACAAGACCTGGATTGAGGCCCGGACTGGTGGCCAACCGCCCCAAAGGCAGCCAACCCCACACCAGGCAAGTCCTTCCGCTGTGTGAAAGTGTGGCTCCCCACACGTCCTGGTCCTGGGGACCCCAGGGTGTTTTAATTTAAAGATGAGGTGGGCTGCATGTCCTCCCTTCAAACCTCTTATGGCCCTGGGGACCTCATTCCCAGGGCTACTAATTCAATAAGGGAAGTGCGACAGTCTGTCTCCCTTCCCCTGCTGATTTTGGCCCCGGAGACCCCATCCACCAAGGCCCAGCACTTTTTTGGAAGGAGGTTGGCATGTGCCCCCTAATCCCCTTTTGGCCCTTGAACCCCCTCCCCTGGGGCCCAACACAAAGGGGCGGGAGCAAGTGGCCCCTCCACCCGATGCTGCTTTTGATCCCGGGGGTCCCATTACTGGGGACTAAGTGCATCTTTTAGGGGGAGGGTACTCAGGGCCCCCTCCCCAAGCTGCTATTGGTCCTAGGAGCTCCATCCCTGGGGCCCACCAACAAGGGTGAGGGGCCATGCACACCCCCAGGCTGATTTTGGCCCCTCGAACCCCTTCCTGCTGCATATGGAAAGAGGGTGGAGGCCATGCAGCCCCCTCCCTGGGCCGATTTCAACTCTGGGGACACTATCCCCCAGGACCCATGCAACAAAGGGTGGGGGCCCTGCTGATCACCTAGTGCACACACCACACTTTAGGTGGAAATGGCGGGGAGCCTCAATTCCCCATAGGCCCCAGTCAGCTCCACACATCCAGCAGGAATCAGCATTGCTCTTGCTTGCAGGGAGCAGCTAAAAATGTTTATCATCATTGGAGGCATGGAAACAGATCTTAAGGCTGCTTCCAGTGGGTGGGAACATTTTTCAAGTTCCCACCTGCTGGGAGCAGACTTGGAGTTTACTTCAACTTGGCAGGAGATTGATTTGAAATTGCTCCCATGGTGAGAGCAAACACAGGTTTGCCTGACTGCACCATTGCGGGCAGGAAAACTGCTATGCTCCGGGGGAGAGCACCGCACAACAAAGCATATGTGCCGACCCAGGGGTCTAAGGACCCCAGGCCTTTTAATGGCTCCGGCGGCCCCCTCCTCCTTTCCTCATTTGGCCAGGCCCCATGGGATGGGGTCCTCAAAGCCGAAATCAGCCCAGCAAGAGGTGTGCGTGCCCCCCCTTTACTACAAAGCTGGGACCTGGGGGATGGGATCCCCGGGTCTGAATTTTAAAAGGAGAGGGTGGTTGCGTGCTCCTCTCCCCTTTACATATGCGACTGGCCCTGGGAGATGGGGTCCACGGGGCCGAAAACAGCCTGGGGAGGGGACCATGACCAGCCCCCTTCCCTAAACTATAAATATGCTTTTCCCCAGGACCTGGCCCACTAGAGGGAGTTGGAAAAAAAGTGGGAGACCATGGTTGGTTTTTTTGAGGGATTTTGCTGTAGATTCATGGATTCCCAGCAAAGTCACAGAAAAATATTTTTGGAATCAATCATTTTTATTCTGTGAAATATGAAAACAGAATACACAGATTCCTGCCCACATCTCAAGGCCAGCAGAACGATGGTCAAAGTCATCATATGTAAAACCCGGAAGCCAGGTACCAAAGCTGCAGTCGTAGAACTAGATCTAGCTTTCTGCCAAATTTGGTGCAAATCCGTTCAGCTGTTTAGACTGTTTAGACTGTGGCTGTGCCTAAAGTTCCCATGGGAAAATTGATGGGGAAAATGTATTTTGGGACCATCACCTTTTTTTCTCAGCCCCACCGTGACGGATCACCCCAAAACTTTCCAGAGCTCAAACTAGGTACAAAAGAGCACTTCTTTTTAAATTTTTCTGGAGATTTATCTATAGGAGAGTAGGGTCTGCTTACTATGGTTACCCCAACTTCTTGCTGGTGTTTCACTGTTTTTCGAATTTAGTCTGGCTGGGGCCTCCTAACCAGGACCCCAGCCTAGCTGCTTCCTCTTTAAATTGATTGCATGTACATTAGGTACACTCCAGATTGATTACTGCGTTACCCTTGTGAGTCATTAGTATATGGCACCTTAGATACTAAGGGCATAGGTACGCCAGAGGCCTACCAGGGGCTGAAGCATGTATCATGCCACCCCTGGGAAGCCTTCCAAAATGGCACCACAGGTCTGCTACTGCAGCCTGGGTAAGGTGGTGCATGCACCCCTTACTAATATATAGGTTACCTATATCTACCTTTAATCACTGACACATATAAACGTATAAGTCATTCCTATGGCAGGCCTTATCATTCCTGAAGGCAGAGTGCTTGGTTTTAAGACCATATACTCTTAAGTGCATTATAACCTCGTGGTTAATGCTACCTTTGGAATGGCTGCATGTAAACATGTCGTGTTTGCTGTCAAACACTTTTGAATCCTACCCCCCCCCCCCCCCGCCCCCCCTGACAGTCCTGGCGGTGGGTAGAATTCAACCCTTTTAGAGGGAGAGATGTGTAAACACTGACCTAATCGGTAATAGTTCAAAAGAGCCCCAGCATCACAAAATAGTTGCTGCAGCCACAGACACAAGTCTGGCCTCCTGCTACTGGACAAAACTCTGGCAGGGGAGGCCTGGACAATATGTTTCCTGTCACAGGGAGGTGTAACCTCCTCCCAGACAGGCTTTAGTGTATTGGGGCTGGGTGGGTACATTCATAGAATGCTTTTCAGACAGTCATGGGGGCACACTTGGTGTCCCTGTGCATATCCCAGTTCAAACCGGTTGCAGGGGCACTTAGCCCCTGCTCTGGCATGAAACTGGACAAAGGGAAAGGGGTGTAGCCACCCCTCCCTGGCTCCTCCCATAGGTGGGTCCACAGAGTCTGTCCAACCCCCTATCTTAGTATAAGTATAGCAACCCAGTCCTTAGGACTTCAGATTACACCTGGACGAAACTCTGCAACATATATCCTGGAACTTCGACATTCTACATCGACTAAAATAGAGAAGAATCTCCCTTGGGGTGAAGGAGTGACTCCCCTGTTCAAACAGAAACCAAAGAAGCATCTTGCCTGTCTGCATTTCTGAGGCCCCTGTTGGACCCCAAAGTATTTGCACCTCAGGGCACAGACTTCCAGACTTTTCAGAGGCCGACACAAGACCCCAGCAAAGCTGAGACCCGAAGCCCTCACGAGTGATGTGAGACCGGAACTCCTAGACAACGTGCACATTTGCTAGTGCATTGATTTCCTGAGCTTTCCCGAAGTTGTGCATTGGGCTACTTGTAGTCCAAGCCCCGAGCACCATCTGAACCAAAGATTGTGGGTCTTCACTCCACGAGTGTTCCGTCAGCCCGCTTCTAGCATTTCTACTCAAGGCCCCTTCGCGATCCTTGGTCTGTTGACTGGTGGGTCCCCAAAAAGGTAAGTCTTCTGTTTCTTAGGCTTTCCTAGTTGCTTCAGATGTGCCCTGACTGCCCTCCAAAGGGTGAGTCCCTCAGACCTTACTGGCCTGCACCAAAGCCAATCTTTGCTTTCTACGTGAGTTGCTTTTGCCAGGACTTGTTGGGTCCAATCCGGAAACCAACATTGCAGCACTCGACATTCTTTGTAGGACAGCTCCAATCTAGCTCCTGGTTGTCCTCGACACCTCCTGGTCCTCGTGGCTATAGAGTCAAGCTTCACATTCTTCACCTGAAACCACCCGACATCGGTTGGCATCTTCTCATCGCCTTCCTAGTCACTGGCTAGTGACACAGACTCTGTCCCCTCTGCTTTCAGGTTCTTCAGATCTCCGATCCACCTTTGGATCCACCCGGACACTTTCCACTTGGTCGCCTGCAGCACTTTTCAGCAGCTCGCCATTGAAATCGACGACGAAGCCCAACACGAAAAGACACCTATGTACCCAGCTTCCCTGGGTGAGGTAACTCAAGTACTCCGGTGCTCCTGTGGGTGTTGACACTAGAACCTTCTAGTTCTAAAGGGGTTAGCTCCAAGCCCTCTTCTAAGTGTCCTTAATCTGTAATTTTCCAACCGCGATTTTTCCCATAGAAGTTAATGGTGATAGGCGCCTGTGTTTTGACACTGCACGCGTCCCCCGTGGGTCCCCTGTTTCACTACCTTGGGTGGTTCCTGGTGGCCCTAGTGGTTCTAAAGGCTCTAAGCCTTGTATCTATGTCAGTCATGGTTCTTATACCACTTTCTTAGTATATGGTTTGGTACACCCCTAGGGCTCACCCTATAATGTGCTAATTTACTGTCTGCTAAATAAGTTTACAGAATGTACTTTTGCTTTTAGCCTCATAAAGAGACTAGAGGGATGTGCTTAGAATAAATACATATATTTTATATATACCTGGTGTGGTTCTCTTTTCATTTGGTCATTCATGAGATTATAGACTGGTTAAACAAGCTGCTTTACATTCCTTCAATACTTAGCCTCCACAGCTACCACTAGGATAGCTTTCTATCTAGGTTGTCTTTAAACCTACCATCAATAAGGGTTGTTTGGACTGGTGCAAGGTACCCACTAGAATAGTGGACGGAATATGCCAGGCCAACTTTTCACATTGGTGTGCAGCGTGTGGGATTACAGCTTGCCATTGTTTTACCAGATAATCTCAAGTGATTGATCATTTGAAAACCACTAAAGGAACCAGAGGTACATATAATACAAGCCTAAATACAGTAAGTTCTACTGAACTTAGAGTTGTGTGTCAAGGGCTTAAGCAGACCCTTTCTACAACTCAAGAGAGTTTAGTAGGTAAACAACTAGAGTAGGTAGTGCCTTCACCACACCTCACTAGTTATGTCTTCAAGGCCAGGAATCAGTGGATCCCTGCCAGATGTCTCTAGGTTACAGACATCCAAGTATGACACATTCCCTTTTCAAGAGTTAAGGGCTCTGTGTACTATGAGAAAATTGAAGACACCAAAAAAATGCAACCACCCAACATCTCAGAGAGGTGTTAATGCTTGATGACCAGAGAAAGGCTTCAGAGCCGGAAAGGGTAGGCAGTGGGGGGGAAGCAACAGAAGGAGAAGAGGCCAGTGGTCCCAATCCACAGGGCTCAGGCTCTGATGTTGACCAGGCAGGTGACAATGACCTAGACCTGGGAGAACCAGCTCCTACTGGAGACGAAGAAGGCCAGCAAGGCCCTGTCTTTGTCCCCAAGGAAGAGTTGGGGGTGTGCCTAGAAGGCCAAGATCTCCTTCAGTAAAGTCTAACCATTCTGGTACATCAATAGAGTCTTCTGTCTCTTTTCATGGGTGGGACATCTCCCAGGAGAAGAGAGAGAGTCAGCTGAGGTTTGAAGAAGCCCAACTGGAGAGAAGGAAACAAAGAGTAGCCTTAGAAAGGGAGTCCCAAGAGCTTGAAAGAACAAGAAAAAAGATGGGACTAGAGACCCATGGTGGCAGCAATGTCCCTAGAGGTAGGGATAGGTCTGATGACCATTATGACTTGAGCAAGAGTATCCCTCCTTACCAGAGTGGGGATGACATCCACAAATGGATAACTGCACTGTAGAGGGCCTGCAAAGTACAGAAGGTACCCCTGGAGCAGTGGGCAGCAATCTTGTGGCTCTCCTTTGCAGACAAAGGTGGATCTAAGCTCCTCGCTGTCAGAGAAGAGGATGCTGATAATTACAAAGTCCTTAAGGGTGCTATCATAGATGGGTTTGGCCTAACCACTGAGCAGTATAGAATACAGTTCAGAGATACCAAAAGGGCACAGACTCAGGGCTGGGTTGACTTTGTAGATTGTGCTACTAAGGCTCTGGAGGTCTGGTTACTGGGCAGTAAAGTGTGTGATTATACATGATTGTATAACTTGATCATGAAGAAGCAGATCCTTAATAACTGTCAGAATCCGCTGTTGCGTCAGCACCTGGTAGACTCTGATCTGACCTCTCCCCAAGAATTGGGAGCAAAGGCAGATAAATGGGTCAGAACCAGGGTGAAGCAGATAGTACAGAACCAAGTGGTGACCAGAAGAAGCAAGATCCTAATAAGGGTGGGGAGAAGGGTAAAGACCAGAAGCCTTCACAAGGCCCCAAAAAATCTTCTACTGGTGGCGATTCCCAACCTTGCAAAAAGAAAGGCCAAAAGAAACCATGGTGTAAAATCTGTAAACAGAATAGCCATTGCACTTGTGATTGCACTAATAAAGATGCAACTCCAGCCACCATTGCCCCTAAGGCAACTGTTCCCCCTAGTTCAGCTCCAAGTGGTGGTACTCAGCAGAAGGGTGTGATAGGGTTAAGCCTTGATACTGAGATGGACTCTGGCCTAGTCAGAGTACCAACTCAGGCTGTCTTGATCTGTGATGGAGGCATGGATATGTCCTCCTCTGTGAGTCCCAGTAACTTGGACAAGTACAGACAGCAGCCTTTGATCAATGGAAAAGAGGCTTTGGCCTTCCGGGACACTGGGGCAAGTGTCACTATGGTGACACAAGACCTTGTCTACCCTGGACAGATCATACTTGGTGAACTTTACCAAGTGAACAATGCTACCAATCTCAGGACCAACCATGCACTAGCATGTGTTTATTTCTCCCGGGGAGGGGTAACTGGCCTGTACCTCATCACTGTGGCACGAATTCCGCCACAGCGATGAACAGTCCAATCGTGGGCGTGGTCATGACGGCTCCGGGCCATCATCAGCACACACCCACTGTGACTCATGATGGCCAAGAGCCGTCATGAGCATGGAAGAGGTTAAGAAAGTTGTGGTGAGTGCAGACCTCCATGTTGAATGCTTGCTTGGCAATGATCTAGAGACTTCAGCCTAGTCTGAAGTGGAGTTAAGGACCCATGCGGAAATGTTAGGGTCTACGCACATGTGTTTGCTGTGACTAGGTCACAGGTCAAAAAATCTAACACTGAACAGGCCCTGGATTCTGGAAAAATGGACCAGGTGCCTTCCAAGAAAAGGAGCAGTAGTGTTAAGGCAGTGCCTTCCCCCTGACTCAGAGAGATGATCAGTCTCTTGAGGGAGATGATTGTTCTCCTGAAGAAGGAACTATCCCAGAGGTGCTTGAGCCTCATCGGGTTGAGTTCTTGGGGGGGAGTGGGCCCTTCCAGGAGCAGATATGAGTTAGGAGCAGCTGAGCTTCCCTTCTCTTGAACCCCTCAGACAGCAAGCTGCTGCTGAAGCTGCTGGAAATGCTAGTGGCACCAATAAGATTTATTGGGATGATGGACTCCTGTATTCAGAGAGTAGAGACCCCAAGCCTGGTGAAGCCAGGAGGTTGGTTATACCTTTGAAGTTCAGGGGCTTCCTATTGACCCTAGCCAATGATATTCCTTTAGTAGGACACCTGGGCCAAAACAAGACTTGGGACAGAATTGTCCCTCACTTTTATTGGCCCCACATGTCTGAAGACACAAAGGAGTTTTGTCACTCCTGTGTCACCTGTCAAGCCTGTGGTAAGGCGGGTGGCACCACCAAGGCCCCCCTGATACCACTTCCTGTGGTGGGGGTTCCCTTTGAGAGAGTGGGGATTGACATTGTTGGACCAATGGATCCTCAGTCTGCATCTGGGCACAGGTTTATCCTAGTGGTGGTGGACCATGCCACTAGGTACCCAGAGGCAATTCCCCTTAGACCCACTACAGCTTCGGTGGTGGCAAGAGCCCTCTTCGGAGTGTTCTCAAGAGTGAGTTTCCCTAAGGAGGTAGTATCTGACAGAGTTTCAAACGTTATGTCTAGCTATTTGACTGCAATGTGTAAGGAGTGTGGAGTGAATTACAAATTCACCACACCCTATCACCCACAATGCAATGGTTTAGTTGAAAGATTCAACAAAACCTTAAAGGCTAGGATTAGGCTGTCTAGAATTCGGTTAAACCCGATTATCCCCGACAGTACCCTACCGGCTCAAAATAAGCTGACTCGGTTTAAACCGAGTATCGCTGATTTTTTACATTAGTTGCATTTACAGTTGTTGCACTGCTTGGCTACTTGAGGGCGCCAAAGCAGTGCAAAACATATTGCGACGGGCTGATGCGATGCGTTTAATGGTGCCCAGTCAGCGGTGTAGCAGTGGCACACCTCCCAGCAGGTAGGATTGTGGGGGGGGGCTTAGTCCTCAGATCCCTCCCTCCCCCGAGAACCTGAAGCAGACATCTCAAATCGGGAGTTAACACACTCTCCTACCTTGCCCTTTTGACGAGTTCACTGATGTTTCATCAATGCTGGCAGATTCACCTACATGTCCCTTTCTTATCGCCGTATTTAAGCAGCTGCTTTCATCCAATAACTCATTTAAATCAGATTAGTACATCTTTAGTAGACGTTTTTGCCCGGAGGTCACTGTTGTCTTTAAGGCTAACACTGCTGCGATCAAACAGAATTTTTAACTTGCCAATTGTCCCCAAATGCTCAAAGAATGTGGCTGATAGAGGCTCTTTCTGTAGCAATCATTTTTTTCTTAAACACGCATTTGTATAATGTGACTGAAAAAAGATTTTGCTTTTTTAATACTTGCTTAACTGCTTAAAGAAGCAAGCAATAACTGAAAACTGCACAACCATGTGACTTATCAAAAACAAAGGGTCAACAGTGCTGCGTTCTTTGCATCTCATGAAACTGGAAAGAATCAAATTATAATGCAGCAGGTGCTAAATTATGTAATTATGTTAACAATACAGAGCTTTTGTTTAAAACATAAAAAACGCACAGGGTCCCATTTGAGAGGTGCATACAGAGATGGCCCGATCACTCCCTTGGACAGAAGGAAATATGCCGCCCTTGCTGGTATGTCTTTTTCACAGATCAGTGGCGGCAGAGGATGAGGGGTAGATGGGAGGGCTAGGTAAGGGGTGAATGGGTGCTAAAAGACATTGATTGCAGCATGTTAAGAACGGTTGAGAGTACTTTAAACTGAAACTGGTGCCAAGGTAGGGGGCGTTGCAGGGTGTAAGACATTTATGCAAAAAGTTATTTTCACCGCTCTGAAGATTGGCACCTCGGCACAGCTTGCCCATGCCATGCCAAAAGCCAGTCCTGGGTCCAAGAGTGAAATATTGTTCAGACATGATTTCTGCGCCTATCTTTTTACTTTGTGCGCATTACATGATGAATGGAAATAGCTTTCACTGATTGATGTAAATTGTGCCAACAGAACAATACTCTGGGAAAGGCGAAAAGACTGTTTTCATACGTTTTTCACCTTTGTCACTGAAGAACCACTGGGGTGCCAAAACCAATCTGCTCTCGTGCGCAAACGGTCTTACAACCATTAATAGCTCCAAACTGGATCAAAGCTGCAGACTCTGTTAACTTTATGTGACTGCACCAGAATAATACACTTGATAAACGTTGTTTACAAAAAAGGAAATCCCAGAATATATACATGTTTCGTGAATGAGGAACTATGTGAATACTTTCAATGTGAAATATGTTCGTACCAGAGTGATGCAGGATCTTAATGGTAGTGCTACATGTCTATTATTACAGCATATAAGTAAAAGATGGCATGAGCATTCAGAATGCACGCTATGAAAGAGGCCAATAATGGGATGGGCATGGAGGGTGCTTTTCATTGTTACCTGGGGTGATCATTTAAAAGAGAGCAAGGGTTCGATGTGCGAATAAATTTTTTTATTATATAATGCAGTGGAAGTGATTTCTCTGTGGAGAAAACAAGGAATGCATCAGTCTTGCTTCCACACCATTCCTTTCACTTCAAATGATTTTCCCCATCAGTCATTAAATAATAAAAGATTGTGAAGCATAAATCTTTCGAGAATAAGTTATGCATCAATCCCTGCAAGCCCAGCCCTCTATGAAGATGTATTTCTCCTAGAAACATGAAATGTGGCAGTAGATAAAAGGCATCTAGTCCCACCTTGGGAGCCAATTTTCAGCCTCTACTTCACAGAGGCCCTGAGATTTAACTTTGCTTTCGAAATACTATTGCCATCAAATGTATTATTGCAAATTAGTTTTGAAGTAATTCAATTTACTGTTCTCTAAGTCTCCTATAACAAGATAAAACAAGGCCTTTTGTGCTTTAGAAAAGTTCAGAAACTTGGTCTTACACTAGTGGGAAGTTGCCATCACTGAAAAGGTCCCGCCACCTAGCAATTCTATCCTCACCCTTTAAGATTTGAAGGATACATAGTGTTTATGACTTGAGAGCCCGAGGGTGGTAGTACATGGTTGCGCACAATCTGAGGGGAGCGTGCAACATAACATTTAAGGTTTCATGTAGCAAGCATGGGGGTTTGAAAAATACTCGTTGTTTAACAGTGAGCCAGTGTAGTGAAGTTAAGGCAGGAGTTGCATGGTCTTTTCTGGCCGGATCCAACACCATTCTGGGCCCAGAGTTTATGACCAGCTAAAGAAAATGAAGGGAGCAATCTGTAAGACTGAGTTACGGAGCACTGCAGTGGCCAAGCCACAAAGATATAAAAGGGTTCAAGATCTGAACTTTATAAAGGGAGAAAGGCAACAAATAAAAACAAGAGCTGATTATTTCTTTAATTTGTGTTCTGGCTGTTTTGGCGTTGCCCATCTCAAGTGGCAATGTTGAGAGGGCCCTTTCACATATAAAAGTTCCCATGGGAAGGAAAGAGTAAGCACGAATGACCAAACACTCACTAAAGACGCATAGTATGGTGTGCTACAATAAGTTTTATTTGTAAAAATGTATTTGGGCCACATATACACGGTATGTACAATGTCATTATACCATGCACTATCAGTGCAGAAAGCAAGCAATAATAAAAGCAAAACGTTCCATAAGCACCGGCAAAACACCGGTTCAGTTGGTTTTTATGGGGCGAAAATGAGTAAACACTGAAAAGCACTGTTTTTTGAGGTAGGGAAATCACTGGAAAACAATGAAAAAACACCACCAGAATTTACCAAAAATAGAAACTGAAAACAGGAAAGCCTAGCTATGAGCAAGCTCTCCCAGAAAAGCTTAAGTGGAGATGGGACCTCCTGCTCCCCTGCCTTTTATTTGCATACAGGGAGGTTCCTCAGAAGGGGGTTGGCTACAGCCCTTTTGAACTTCTGTTTTGGCATCCTGTAAGAGGCCCATTGTGTCTGGTGAAGGAGGGATGGAATTTACCTCTCAAACCCCCTAAGCAGGACATAGTGGACTATGTACTTGGTCTCCACTCCAGGATGGCTGAGTATATGAAAAAGGCAACTAAAAACATTGAGGCTAGCCAGGAATTACAGAAAGCCTGGCATGACTGTGGGGATGTGCTGTTTATATACACTGTATCTTTAAGTACACAGGTTTCTCCACGAGCACCATGACGCTCGTGGAGTCTCCTGTGTTCTCATGCATGGAACTCCCGGACGGCAGTTGCTGCCGGGAGAGCTGTTGTCTGGACATAATAAAGGACCGTGCATTTACAGTTATATGGTATCGTCATCCTTTCACTGGCGACGATGGTCCAGTGCTTCAACTCTCTCAAGAGTTGTTC
Source organism: Lissotriton helveticus (assembly GCF_964261635.1). Classification (NCBI taxonomy): domain Eukaryota; kingdom Metazoa; phylum Chordata; class Amphibia; order Caudata; family Salamandridae; genus Lissotriton; species Lissotriton helveticus. The sequence continues at coordinate 1,372,450,006 of NC_136069.1, read as the reverse complement.
GTAACTCATCCAAAGAAGACGGAGCAACCGCGACGTAAAGCGAGAGAGAAAGCAGAAAAGAAAAAAAAGAAATTCTAACGGAACGACGTCAAGCCGGTATCTCCTTTGAGACGTGAGTCTTTGACCCTGCTGTGCCTTCAAATTAATGAATTTTAACTTAAAGCGCATTACCGCTGTTAATAGGATTAGCGCGAGCGCTGCTTCTGAAGCCCAGCGCGAGCGTTGCTGCTGGACATTCTTTATTTGACGCATTTAAAAGATAAGCGCGAGTGCCGCTTCTAAAGGCTCAGCGCGAGCATTGCTGCTGGACATTCTAAATTTCATGCGTCTTTCCCTAGAAGTGCGCTACCATGGCAACATAAGCGCATTGTGACGCGCATCATTTTCTGCCAGCTTGTAATCCCTTTTGTGATGCACAACAAAGCAAAGCGGACTCCAACTTCTATTACAACCTGCATTATGATGTCAATAATTATCACTTAACAAGGGAAAACAAGGAATAACATTTATACAGTTCTAAAAAAAAAAATAAAAGAAAACAATTACACAGCAGGCATAATCACTATATAAACAATTGCACAGCAGGTATTCTAAATACCTTAAGTATTTAGTAGACCAATAGACTTGAGTTACGTTGTTTGGTTTTGAGGCAGCAGCTCCCCACGCAAATGGAAAAGGTAGCCTCGCCACCTCCCTTTTTACAATCTCCAGGTCCTCCGCCCATGCCCTGGAAACAGTGGAAATCTACATTTGACGCATACATTGAAGCCATCGATGGTGATACCTTCACATCAAAAAAGAAGAAGGCCTTATTAGTATATAATTTGGGACCTGAAGGAAGGTCCATTCTGGAAACGTTACCTCTTGAAGAAGTGAGAATATCCATTTCTAGTGATGATGGCGATGCGCAAATATTAGACGAATATGCTTCTCTAGTCAAGACATTGGACAAAAGATTCAGTCCTAAACGGAACACTGTGTTGGAACGTCACAAGTTTTTGCAACGTGCACAATTACCCGGAGAGTCCATAGATGATTTTGTTGCAGCCTTAAGGATCCTAGCAGTTAACTGCAACTATAGAGAATTCAGAGATGAAATCATTAGGGATCAACTCATTGAACGCACTCATGATAGAAAAGTGCGTGAAAAACTCTTATCGTCTAATGACCCTGATCTAGAAACTGCTTTGACTCTGGCCAAATCTGTTGAGCATTCACAATATTGCTTAAAAGAAATGAGTACTTCTGCATCACCTTTGGCAACTCCAACTGAATCTTCTGACATCAGTGCCATCAGCACCAAAGCACCAGTCAGAATTCCAGAACGGAGAACATCTAACCCGAATCGTTCTCAAATTCCTTCGTTTTCCAGTTCCAACAAGCCTAGGAGTGATGCGCAAGGATTATCCTGTTATCGATGTGGGAGTAGATCTCATTTAGGAAATTTCAAATTTTGTTTCGCAATTAATCAATCTTGTTTTAAATGTGGAAAGAAGGGTCATTTAGCACGTATGTGCAAGGCAACCGCAGTTCAGAAAGGTTCTTCGCAAATGGTGAAAAGTATTGATGAACGCTTACATGTAGATGAAGAGGATGAACATTATGAATTGCTAATGTTGTCTTCTTCTCCCATGAATGCTGATGGTGTTGTTGAGATAGCGACTATGAATGGATCTCGAAGACGAAAAGCCCCTGTTTGTTCCATTAATGTGAATGGCGTATTGATCAAATTTCTAGCAGATTCGGGTTCTCCATTCTCCATAGTTAATGTTAAGGATTTAGACATGTTAGATAATATTCTACCATCAAAATCTTTTATCAAAATGTTTGCATATGGGGGAAAAAGAGTAGAAGTATTAGGAAAGTTTAGAGGAGAGGTTGATTTCAAAGGAGATTCTACATCCGCCATCATTTATGTTGTAAAAGATGGTACCAATTTATTGGGTTGGCATGAACAGGGTGAGCTTGGTATGATCCTTGATCCCAATCATCAAGACATGGTTTTATCAAGACGTGAGGCCAAGCAGTATTATGCCTCTTTGCCTGATTTAGAGTTAATAAATTCCCTAAGTGTTTCTGGTGAAAGTGAATGGGTGCAAGAATTTCCAGAAGTTTTCTGCGACAAATTAGGAAAACTCAAAGGTTTCCAGCACCAGATTATTTTAAAAGAAGGAGTTAAAGCAGTTGCACACAAAGTTCGCAAGGTACCCCTAAGTATGCGAAGTGAGTTAAAGGCTGAACTGGAGAGATTGTGTCTCTTAGGTGTAATTGAACCTATAGAGGCATCAGAATGGTTATCTCCTGTAGTTTTGGCCCGCAAGGCTGATAAGTCTCTTAGGATGTGTGTGGACTTGCGCGACTTGAATGCCTGCATTTGGGTAGATCGGCAACCACTACCTAATATTAATGAAATGTTATCTACATTGGAGGGTGCCAGCTATTTCACTACCCTAGACATTTTTTCGGCATATCACCAAGTTGTTTTAAGCAAGGATTCAAGACACCTAACGTCTTTTGTAACTCCAGAAGGTGCTTTCCGCTATTTGAGGATGCCGTTCGGTCTGGCGTCGGCTTCCGCAGTTTTTCAACGTCTTATGGGAAATCTGTTCAAAAACACTGCGGGAGTCGTCTTCTTTCAAGACGACATTCTCATTTATGGCAGGTCTGTGAGTGAACACAATAACAGGGTAAGAACGGTTTTGGGAATTTTAAAAGATTTTGGGTTGACATTAAGAAAAGACAAATGCAGGTTTCTCAGGGATAGTGTAGATTATTTGGGTCATCACATCTCAGCCAAAGGAGTGGAACCCAAAATGAAATTGTTAGATGCCATTCAGAATGCACCAGAACCATCCAACAAGGATCAACTACGTTCCTTTTTAGGGCTGATCGAATATTACGCCAAATTTGTTAGAAATTTTTCTGACAGGACTGTGTCTCTAAGAAATTTATTGAAAAAGAATGTTAAATATGTTTGGTCACAAGAATGTGCAAATGATTTTACCTTACTGAAAAATGCCATTGTACAAGCACATCCCCTCAAACTTTTTAATATTAATGATCAGAATATTGTAATTACTGATGCCAGCAATGTGGGTCTGGGGGCAGTTCTTTCTCAGAAAAGAGTAGGTGGCAAAGTAGAAGTAATTGCTTTTGCCTCCAGAACCTTACGCGGAGCTGAAGGCACGTATTCCACCATCGAGAAGGAGGCGTTGGCTTTATGGTGGGGCGTGCAACATTTCAGGAATTTTCTCTGGGGTAATCACATAACACTCAAAACTGACCACAAGCCTCTAGTTGATCTTTTCACTACGAAAGGTGGTGGGAGGGCTACTCCTCGCATTGCTAAATGGCAATACAGGCTTAGTGAATTTGATTATCACCTAGAATATGTTCCTGGAATTAGAAACAATGTGGCTGATTGTTTATCCAGATTGCCTCTTCCCCATGATAAGTTAGAGCAGAGTGATGAAGATTTGGAGATGGTATGTGCAGTGAGTTCTGTATCTGAGGTTGGCATCGCGTTGTCAGAAAATGAGTGGAAGTTAGCGGTAACTGAAGATAAGAATTTATGTTGTGTAATGAATTACCTGATCAATGGTTGGCCTGATGACAAGATTCTTTCTTCAAATTTAATGCCTTTTAGGAGAGTTCGTGATGAATTGTCTTTGATTGATGGCATTTTACGTAGGGCTGGTTTACTGGTGGTTCCAGAAGCTCTTTGTGGAAAAGTTTTGGAATTGGCTCACGTTGGGCATTTGGGCATTCGGGCTATGAAAATGAGGGTGCGTGAAGATTTTTGGTGGCCTGGAGTAGACAAAGCGATTGAACATTGTGTGCGTGATTGTGGTGCTTGTGTCCTCAGTGACAAGTCTCAAGTTACAAGTCCTTTTCCTGTGACTCCAGTACAAGTTAAAGAGCTGCCTTGGCACAAATTGGCATTTGATGTTGCGGGTCCGTTTCACAATCTAGGAGTAACTCCAAAGTATGCATTAGTTTTAATTTACTACATGTCAAAGTGGCCGGAAGTCAAATTTGTTGAGTGCATAAATTCTACTACTGGTATTGAATTCTTCAAAAATGTGTTTTTGCGGGAGGGTGTGCCAGAAGAATTAGTATCTGACAATGGCACTCAGTTGGTGTCGAATGAGATGCAAACATTTTTAAAATCTCTTGGTATCAAGCACATTCTCACCTCTTTATATCATCCTTCAAGCAATGGATTGGTTGAAAGGTTGAACCGTGTGATCAAAGATCAGTTGCAGTTAGCCAACGTCAATGGTTTGAATTGGAAGAAGGTCATTGCTGACATGTTGTGGGCATTGAGAGTCACTCCCCATTCTAGCACAGGTGTCTCACCTTTTACTTTACTCAGAGGTAGAGTGGCTGGTTCAGAATTAAACAAAGATTGGATGGTGAGGAAAAACATTGACGGTATCAAACTCGCTGGAGTGGCTGATGTTAGGGCTTGTACCCAGGCCAAATATGCTCAAGGGAGTTGTAGATTGTCTCCTGTACGCTCGGGGGACTGGGTTAGGATTAAAAAACCTGTACTTTTGCGTAAAGGATTGGCTCGGTTTTCTCCTCCTGTCTTAGTCAAGGAAGTGAGGGATCATGTAGTTGTTCTGGAAAATGGCAAAGTTTGGAACAAATCTCGTGTTTCCATTGTTCCTAAACATAAAGTTGAGTTTGTGAAAAACAAATTTGGTTTGAAATCTAACTCAGGTTTACTGCCTGTTAGTACTGTTCCTCCAGTTCTGCCCGCTCATGACACCAATTCTGCTTCTAATGACATGTTGACTAGACGATTTTCCACCAGATGTAAAAATGTTCCTGGAAAATTTCGTGATGTCGTGACTTATTAAATCAATTCTTTTATGTTCATTTTGGGGAAGGGGTGGGTTAGTGTTTTGTGTTTAATGTTGTCATTGTTATTAAATGAGGGAAGGGGGATGTGTGGGGATGTGCTGTTTATATACACTGTATCTTTAAGTACACAGGTTTCTCCACGAGCACCATGACGCTCGTGGAGTCTCCTGTGTTCTCATGCATGGAACTCCCGGACGGCAGTTGCTGCCGGGAGAGCTGTTGTCTGGACATAATAAAGGACCGTGCTTTTACAGTTATATGGTATCGTCATCCTTTCAATGACCAAAAGTCTGTACTGACTGTTTACCAGCCAGGACAGAAAGTGTGAGTCTTGGAGCCAGTGGCCCCAGCAGCTCTCCAAGAAAGTGGAGTGGACCCCACACTATTGTTGAACAGAAGGGTGAGGTTACCTATTTGGTGGACCAACGAACTCGCAGGAGCCCGCGTAGGGTGATTCATGTCAACAGACTGAAACCATATGTTGACAGGGCAGACATGGGCTTGCTCATGGCTACTGATGATGGAGAGGAGGAGGAGAGTGACCCTCTCCCTTGCCTGCTCTCACAGAGCCCTGATGATGGGTCAGTGGATGGTATAGCCTTGGCAGGCAGCCTCACTGCTCAGCAGCAAACTGATTGCAGGCAAGTGCTCAGTCAGTTCAGACATATGTTCTCTCCAAGTCAGACCACCTGGTGCACTCATGAAGTGGACACTGGGGACAGTCTGCCTGTTAAAAGCAAGATTTACAGCCAACCTGATCATGTCAGGGACTGTATCAGGACAAATGTCCAGAAAATGTTGGAATTGGGAGTTATTGAACCCCCAGATAGCCCTTGGGTTAGTTTAGTGGTCTGGGTACCAAAGCCTCACACCCAGGGTGGTAAGAGATAGATGGGGTTTTGTGTTGACTACAGAGGTGTCAATGAAGTCACTGGGACTGATGCCCATCCAATTCCAAGAGCAGATAAGCTCATAGATACTTTGGCCTCCCCCAGGTTTCTGAGCACATTTAATCTTACAGCTGGCTACTGGCAGATCAGATTAGCTGATGATGCAAAGCCAAATACAGCATTTTCAACCCCTAGTGGGCACTATCGATTTGTGCTAATGCCCTTTGGTCTGCCTTTTTTCAAAGGTTGGTGAACAAAGTCCTAAAAGGCCTTGAAGACCACTGTGCAGCATATCTAGATGATATTGCTGTCTTTAGCTCCACCTGGGAGGATCACCTGGTCCAACTGAGAAATATTTTGGAGCCCCTGCAGAAGGCAGGCCTAACTATCAAGGCTACTAAGTGCCAGATAGGGAAGAGTCAGTTGGTGTACCTGGGCCACCTTGTAGGTGGAGGCCAGGTTCAACCATTGCAGAGCAAAATCTAGACCATCATGGACTGGGTTGCTCCAACTACCCAGACTCAGATCAGAGCTTTCTTGGGCCTGACTGGGTACTACAGCAGTGTTGTCAAGGGGTATCATTCCATTATGACACCCCTGAATGACTTAACTTCTAAAAGAATGCCAAAGAAAGTTCAGTGGACACTTAGCTGTCAAAAGGCATTTGATGACCTGAAGCAGGCCATGTGCACTGCACCAATTCTGCAAAGTCCTAACTACTCCAGAGAATTAATTGTCCAAACAGATGCATTTGAGTTGGGGGTAGGGGCTGTGCTATCACAATTGAATGATGAAGGTCAGGACCAACCAGTAGCTTTTATTAGCAGAAGGCTGGCCCCTAGAGAGAAACATTGGTCAGCTATTGAGAGGGAGGCCTTTGCTGTGGTTTGGGCTCTGAAGAAGCTGATGTCATATTGTTTGGCACTCGCTTCACTGTTCAGACTGACCATAAGCCACTCTTATGGCTAAAACAGATGATGGGTGAAAACCCCAAACTATTGAGGTGGTCCATTTTCCTACAGGGGATGGATTATACAGTGGAACACAGACCTGGGAGTAACCATGCCAATGCAGATGGACTCTCCAGGTATTTCCACTTAGAACATGAAGACTCAACTGATCAAGGTTAGTTTAAAGTCCCTGCATGGGGGGGTTGTGTAGGAGAGTAGGATCTGCTTACTATGGTTACCCCCACTTTTGCTGGTGTTTCACTGTTTTTAGACTTTAGTCTGGCTGGGGCCCTGATAACCAGGACTCCAGCCTAGCTGCTTCCTTTCTAAATTGATTGCATGTACATTAGGTTCGCTCCAGATTGCTTACTGGGTTATCATTGTGAATCCCTAGTATATGGTACCTTAGGTACTAAGGGCATAGGTACCCCAGAGGCCTACCAGGGGCTGAAGCATGTATTATGCCACCCCTGGGAAGCCTTCCAAAATGGCACCACAGGTCTGCTACTGCAGCCTGGGTAAGTGTTATATGTGAGTCCAGCCACTCACCTCAAAACGAGGTCCGTCTGCAGGGGGACAATGATAGTTCCTCAACCCCCCTGAACACCTCTCAGTGCTGCTGACCAAAAAACAGAAGCCCTGGCAGGTGCCCAAAGAGGGAAGGGGATTTGGGATGATAGACAAGAAAGAGAGACTGCTACTTTCACGCTTTGCCAAGAAGAGGGTGTGTGCTGTCTGGGCCAGCCAGGTTCTGGAATTTGACACAGCGAACCACTTGTAACTTTTCCGAAAATATACAGAGGTAGATAAGCGCAGAATGCCCTAAAAACTCTTTAGACTACTAGCAATTCCAACCTTTTGTCTTCTACTACTTCTGATTACCTCTTAGGCGTGATGGCGCTTCAAACAGTTTGTCTCTCAATAAGCATCTAAGAAAATGTATTTAGAGGTTTCTATGAATATAAAACAGGAATTTGTATTAGACTGTGTATTCAATGTTATGAATTCATGTAGTACATTTGTTCTTTTGTATTACCTTATGATCTCACCTGATTGTGCGTAAGACTTTTCCAAAGACATTTCCAGATATATTTCCAGAGTTCCATCCAAGCCTGTTTCAAAACACACTAAGCAACTGTGTCTTAAAATGCTGCCCAAAATATCCAGCAGCTTTAAGAATGGCGCACTAAAATGCAATTGCCACATCAATATCAGAAAAGGCTCACTTTACATATAGTCTTGTAGTGTAGTTCCTATAGTCCCAATAGGCTCTGCGCATTGGAATAACATATTCAGCAGTGTAGACGTAGGACTGAGGTTAACTAGGTCTCTACTGACTATATTAGACTTAAGTGTTTGCCAGCTAGCTCAGAGGTCACTAGAAACTTTCTCGAATAAGCGAGGAGGAGTTTAACCTCCCTGGATAGACAAGAAGGGATTAGCTTCTGACAACCATAAAACATGACAACTTTGCTCTCCCTGATTAAGAGTATATCTCTAGAGTTGTGTGAAAACAAAAGACAGCTAATTCACAAAGTCAATGGTGCGTACTTAGTTTCACCAGATTGCAGAGAAAAGAGAGACGGGCGTTTTCAATAAAAGGTATTATTTATTGAGCAGTCTCCTTCCTCATACAAGAGAAATGAATTGCTACAATTGCAATACTTATAGTAAAGTAAAGTGCGTACAGTAAAAGCAGGATTATAAAATAATACTGTAAAAGCATTGATATGGTTTCTTAGCCATATGATACTTTAAAATAGATAAAATATATACATACATATATACATTGACTAATCGTACTCAACTGGTGCTTCTAACTATGCCTACCCCGGTGTACCTGACCTAAGCCTAATACGTGGGAAGGAGTAAGTAAGTAGCAGTTTAAGTTAAGTTTGTTTTGCCAAGAATCTGACTCAAGAATTCTCTGTAAGGGTTTAGTCAGCTCAGTACCTGGGTAATAGAAGGCAGGAGGTCTGGTATCTCTCTCTCAGGACTCGATATCCAAGTCACCCGCAAGGGTAGGCTGGAAACGCCGGAGCTGGATTTTCTTGGCAGGAGAAAAGACAGCGTCTTTCTCAGAGCGTCAAAAGGGAGGGGCAGCGTCCGTGGGCTCTCGCATCAGCTGGCCTTACGGGCAAGTAGATAGCTGCTCCAGAATCACCACCGTGTCTTTGCTTAAGGCAGCGTTGGTATATTTATACCTGAAAGGTGCCGGGTTTGACGTAAGGGTGGGACATAAGACGTCAATAAAGATGTCACTAAGAACTGGTCGTTCTTACAGTGCTTTACAGGAGTTCTCGGACGAAATCACAACAAAGGCAATGGGGATTTCCCAGGTTGCTGGAGGCTTGGTTTGTTTAGAGAACTCGGTGTGCTTTCTAGGGGGCTGGAGGAGTAGGCTTGCTTAATGTGACAGCATGTGCTATGACTGAATTATGAATAGGGTTTTTATGCCGTTGTATGGATATTATTGATTTATAACCGGACAAGGGCACAAAATAGAAATATCGATTCAGGTCCCTAGATAAAACACACTACACCCACTCCACGAATTAATGTCCATCATTACTAAAAACTAAGCAATAGTAAACATATCTAAAGGTGCATGTGTAAACCGATCCACCCCAAAATACATTTTTTGCATTTGAAATGGAGTATGCGAAATACATGAAAATGATTATAGGTACTGTACGCTTTTCAAGCAGTGTAATCATTCAATAAAAGATGCATATATATATCAGCTGAATTATTTTGCGAAAATTACACATGAAATGGCTCTTAATACAGAAAAGAAGTGCGAGACCATTCCATCACATAAATACAGTTATTTGTAAATATGCTAGAGGCTGAGGTAATATATTGTCTCTAGAGTTCCTAAAAATAGAAGCTCTGTTCTCTAAGAATAGTTCTACTTTAAGCAGAGTTCAAGTGCCATAGAAAAGTAAATATTTTGGAATCGGGGAAAAAAAATAATGTCATTTTTCAGGGGAAGAAGAAAAAAATAGTTCCAAATATTTTCAGTAGCTTTTGTTTATCAAAGCCGAAGGCCGAATTCAGAGTTCATGGAACGCTGTGTGCTTGTTTGCTTTAAAGTTATTCTTTCTGTTCAGGGGAGAACATCTTTCAGACAGACTTTCAAAAAAGCAGTTTACCGCTTCAGGTGAAAGTTCGACCAAGTTGGAAAATGCCGCAACTGTGCAGTCGTGAGAATGATTGCCATCCTCGATGTATTGATCAGCATTGCTCACAGAAGGTCGTACCTGGTTGATGCTGCTCTCATCTTGCACTTCACTACCCTTTAATCGCAGTGGTGAAGTTTCCACGAATGCCGTCATCAGGATAGGTAACCGCTGGGGACAACACGATGCATGAGCCGTTACAAGACTTAGCAAAGTATCTGTATCCAATGGTACTTCTGATTGCAGTGTGAGACAGACGTCTAACACGCATTCTTCTCCGCACAGCATACATCTTAACACAGGTAAGATACAATTCTGCCAGATGGGTCTGAATGAAAGAAACTAGGTCATATTCAGATCTCTTAGCCGGGCTAATCCAAGGACTTTAGTTATGCGGTCCCGATAGCGTATAGCTAGGATCGTTTCTTCCATTGTTGCTGGAGTCTTGTCTGTGACATGGCTTGCCATAACGAAGCAGGAGAATCAAAAATAAAATGCCTGCTACGAGTCCCAACAGGAGTGGAAGGCCGCCAAAGACCGAATGGACAAAATTAGGAAAGATGCCCAGGACTGCTTTGAAGGGTTTTAACAGTCCCGAAAAAATTGTCTTAAATACATGTGGGATACCATTCGTATCGGACATGTTTAAAATTTGGCTTAGCATTTCTGCAAAATGTAAGGGGCAATTTGTTGATAAAAGTTTATGTATCTCTGCCGTTGTCCTTGCAACTTGAAGATCATACGTTTCTTTTGATAACGTCACGGGCACAGTCGTCTGTAGAAGAACAGACTTCATTCTGCTTAAAGTATCAATGCGAATAGAAGAGATATTCAAAATGGGCCAAATTTTTCCCTCCCTGTCTGGAGTGTTGTTCGGATACAATACTTGCATACAGCAAGTGACCATGGAAGAAACGCTTACTAGATAAGCTTTTCCTGGCACCAAGCCACAACATCTGTGGTCCACTATTAGAATGTAGCTCCCATTAGAAAGCCGTCTAAAAAATGGCTCTATTCGAGTTGCAGGTGTGCCATGCTGGTGGCATGAAAGGTTATTTGAAGTCCCCTCACAGGCCCCATGTAGGTTTATACCCTGACACAGAAGTATACCACTTAGTGACCTTTTACAATTATTACCACTAAGAAATACATTCTGTCCTTTTTCACTATAACATGTGTGTGTGTAAGGTAATTTCCATGATGACTCAATGTATTCTTTACCCAACCTTTCATACTGGCCTGCTCGTATATACTCTTGGCAGTATTTAAAATTGGAAAGTTGTTATTGGAATAGTTATGATTCCGTGTATTATCCATTCAATGACAGGTCGTTCTGACATTGTCAATGGTAATCTCTCAAGTTTTTCAATGCTCAGAATTGTATATTCCGCTCCTTTTTGGGCCAAGCTGATTTGTGTATCAGTAAGGTTAAAGATAGAGAATAATAACGTTGTGTTGATTAAACGCCAAGGCACGTAGCCTGAACGCAGATTTTGTAACGTCCAGCCAAGCTGTACAATAGAACGTAATAGGGACTGACCATGTTGCAACATTAGTAAGTCCTGTTCTATTATATCAATTGCAGATGATACAATACTGTCCAGTGAATATATTCTGGAAGACAGAGTCATTAACCCATTGTCCACAACAGAAAGTGATTTTTCCAAATTAATACGGTCAATTTCTCTTATTTTTTCTGCTGTTTCAATTTGTGTTTCTTTCCAAGCTTCGTTGTATGCCGCATATATACTGGCCGCTATGAAATGTTTTTGACGCTGTTTGCGTGGTCCCATTATGAAATCACGCAAGTCAGCACCTTCTTTAAGTAAAGTCAAGTGTTGCTTAATTTCTGCCAGTGTGGATGTCTGTAGCCATTCGAGGCAGAGTTTTCCTACACTGTATGTTGTAACTATCCCTGGATGTTGTCTCTGGGAGTATCTAGGGTCTGGCCTGGTCAATTTGAACCCCTGTATTTTGTTCAGGAATCTATCTTGACAGTGATTTGTGTCTGTGGGCCAGATCAACCATTTTTTCCATTCAGGATGTGTTCTGTTTTGGTTAAAAATATGGGATACGTCTATCTCAACATCTGTAGTGCTATTACTTCCAGGTGTTGGCTTTGGAATAGACGGTTTATTTAAGTCTTTAATTTTGGCTAGGCCAAGACAGGTTGTCTGTTGAATAGTGTCATTCAAGAATATCATTTGTTCTGGGATTATGCAGGCTCTAAATAATGATTCTATACCTTGGAGCTGCCAATCTCTGGTACCCCAGATGGTTTTTGTTTCAATATTGTTTTTCCAAAAATCAAAACCAAATGTGTTCATTTTTTCAAAAAATGTTTCTGAATAGATTAATTTAGTGTTTGTCAGCATGGTTTTCATTCCTGTCCTATTTAACAGTTTGAAATAAAATGTTTCTGCATCATTTGTGTTAAACCCTGAGAAGTATGGGAATTTATCATAAAATGTTTTTGAACTGCCTTTTGGTGGAGTTGCAAAATGTTCCCATTGATTATAATTAAAAACATTTCTAGGTTGAGCAGATTTATGCAAATAATCGTTAGCATAGTGATTGTAGCAGTACATCTGTTCATAATTTGGTGAACCCTGTAAATAATCATGTTCTGTAAATTTTGCTGACATAACCAAATCTGACATCATATCATTAATACTATCAAAGTCCCAATCATCAGAGAATGTGCTCGGTTTTACAAAGTCACTTAATGAAACCTTGAATTGATGTGGATACTTCAAGAGCTCGACCGGCACATAAATTTCGTAATCTGTTTTGTCCCAAGCTACCCCACCGGGTGTTGGATTTGCTGTGAAATTTACTGATGTTAGTTCTCTTTTCTCGATGTGGGATGACTTGTGTGGCTTTAGGACCAAGTTGATGTTCTGACTGTGTCCATTGTTCTATATTTTCCCTCAATGAAATGTCCCAAGCACAGTACCATGATGAGCCAAAGCAGGAGGAAACGTACACCTAACACAAACCAAAATTCAATCCATGGAGAGATCAGATAGGTTTCTTTGAGTTGATGAAAGAGTTATTTTGCTTTGTCTTTAAAAGTCTTTGTATTTGGCTGTTCTTCAGGTTCGCTTGGATCCTCAGAAAAGTCATTGAAATTGATGAAGTAGCCTGATGCAGTTTTGCCAATTGTTGGAATTGCTTCCGGATTTTCATTTGCTTTTGGAATTTTCTTTGTTTCATTAGCATAGTCTGCAGCTACATCGTTGTAGACAGGTGTTTCTTGACGAACTGTTGCAATTTGGGTTTTAAGAGGCATAAGTTCTATGGCTTTGTTGCATAGTCCTTGTTTATTCACTGTAATATTATCAAATGTGATTAGTCTCTCAGTTTGAACCTCTTGTATTGTAGCAAACTTTGGTGTTCTGCTATTTCTTGGGAGTCCACTTGGCCAACTACTTATTATTGGCCACATGATTGTGGTTTAACCAGGTCGATGGATACAACTCGGTTCTCCTTTTTACCAGCAAGGGGCGGTAGTACTACTGATCTTGTTCCGTTGACAGCTAAGACAGATACTGCTTTTCTGTAAGAAGGCCCACATTCCTTCTTCACCGCGATTTTCTCTCTGACCAGATCCCCAATCTTTGGAATCCAGACAGGCCTTGCTGGGACAGGTGGTTTCTCTTCAGTGGCTGTTGGCTTCTGTTTTAACTTTATGTTGCTCAGGTCTTTTCTTGTTTCATTTAAGTCCTGTAAAATAGCCAAACGTTCTTTGATATCAAAGCATTTTTCTTCTACCACTGAAGTCTGACTATCAAGGTCCTGGATATGCATTCTAGTACCGAACAATAGTTCGTACGGACTGAAACCTTTTAGAGAATTTCTTAGCAGATTGTTAAGACTACGTTGGACACTTGTTAAATGTTTGACCCACCCATCCCTGAACCTAATACCTTTGCCGTTATAGATTGCTTTATGTCTCGGTTTTTTCTTTCCACAATCCCGTTTCCCTCAGGATGGAAGGGACAAGAATACCGCAATGCAATGCCCATGCTGGTCATGGCCTCTTTATAAGCTCGAGAGCTAAAAGCGGGACCCTGGTCCGAATGTAGCATGCCAATTGCGTATGTACCGATATAGACTCCCAAATCTTTTATAACAGTTCTGGCGTCAGCCGAGCGCTGGGGCCACATCCAAATGAATCTCGTGCATGAATCCACTGCGACCATGATATATTTATAGATACCATCCCTTTGTATGGGACCACAGTGGTCCAGGTAAATACATGCTAATGGTTTATCTGAGATTAGAAGGGGCGTATGTGCTGGTCGTTTCACTGTTGAAACTCTCATCCTTTGGCATATTGCGCATTCTAGAACATAGTTCCTAGTTTGTTTTCTCATGTGCGGCCACCAGTATCTCTGTTTTAATAACGATACTGTTGCGGAAACACCAGCATGTGCAGAAGCTTGCCCATCGTGTGCCTCTGTAATTAGTCCTAACCTATGTTCCATGTTTGGAATTGCCCTATCCCCCACTCCAGGGATTCAAGCAAATGGAACGTTATTCGCATCAGTTATGTATGAGTACTTTACTGGAAAGCCTTTCGGGAGTGATTTTATCTCATTCTTCACTGTAGCACTGACAGCTTGCAGTATCTCGCTGTCTATTTTTGTTTTTGACCGGGTGATAGCAGCTACGGAAGCCGTTTGCACAGCTGCCTTCGCGGCTTCATCAGCCAATTAATTCCCCGCAACGTGAACGCCATCACGTTGATGACTCAGTGTATGTATCACGTGAGTCTTTTGTAGTTCTTTCTGTAAAAGAACTGCTTGTCACTCAAAGCGTTTTATGCTTGATTGTGCCACCTTTTGCGTCTTTGAAACCGTTCTGAACCCAGTTCTGCAAGTATTCAGTATAAGACTGTACGCAGTAATATGAATCGCACACTATGAGTGTGGGGAATTCGCGATCGGTATTTTCAAGCGCCATCTTAAATGCTAGTAGTTCAGCTCGCTGAGCTGTACAATCTCCTAGAGATTGCGTTTTAGTGACCAGTGGTCTAAATTTCCCTTCGTGCCAACGACCTTTAACAATCGCGCACGCAGCACTGTAAGCTTGTTTACCCCCAACTGGGGATTGTGCTGATCCGTCTGTATATATTATACAGCCGTAATGTTCAAGAGGTAGGATTTCGGTTGGCAGAGGACATTCATATTCATATTGTAGAAATTCTTGTGTTTTCAAATTAGGATCAAATTCGTATACCACGTCTGTTGCAGCAAGAGAATTAACCCATTGTATCCATCTCGGATGTAGTGCTTTAGCATTCGGAATGCTTGCCTTTGTTACCGCTTCTAGAGCCGGTACTGGTGTAACGATTATTATTCGTTTACCTTGTGCTAGGGCTCTCTCTTTTGCTACAGCAGTCTGAACCGCGGTTAGAATTTTTTCAGTTGAACTAAATTTCATTTCAGCTTTTGTGTACAAATGTGATTTGTATGCTATTGGTACAGTTTCTCCCTCATTAGAGGTTAGGTACATGAATCCGCATCTTCCTGGGATGACTCGGATTACAAGGTTGCGTGTATTATCGCGAGTTTGCAATTTTGTTTTTGTTAACATGTCTGTTTGCAATGATCTCAAAATTTCTGTGTGTTTTTGAGTCCAATTGATTGGTTTAAAATCTGGTTTTATTAGTTCGTAGAGAGGTTTAACCCTCTCTGCATAATATAGAATGTAAGTTCTTCTGTAATTCAAGAAACCTAGAATTGATTGTAAGTTTTTCAGCGTTTTTGGTGCTTGGATTACAGCGCATTTCTCTAAGAAATTGTCTGCCAGGCTTTTGCCTTCACTTGATAATTCAATTCATATCCTAAAAATAGGACAGTTAGATGGGCAATTCGCGATTTTTTAAAGTTGAATTTGTAACCCTCTGCTGCGAACCCAAGTATTATGGTGTTCACTCTTTTCAAGTGAGTATCCAAGTCATCATCTGTTAGATAGATGTCATCGACATAAGATAATGCCTCATCATCATACATTTGTAGTAACTCTGTTACTCTTGCTGAGAATAATCCTGGGCTGTTCTTGAATCCCTGTGGGAGTCGACAGAATTTTTCTGCGAGCCCATTATTGAGAAAGCGGTCAAATACCTGCTTTCAGGTGCTATGTTTTGACAAAAGAATCCATTGGAGATGTCTAATGTTTTTTTATATTTTTTGTGCACGATGTTATTCATTAGTGCTGCACTGTGTGAGTTTTGTACTGCAAAAGTTTTGCAACATGAGTTTAGGTGTCTGCAGTCCAAAACTAGTCGATATGAATCGTCTGGTTTGGAGACAGGAAACAAAGGATTGTTCATTTGTGAGGTGCATGTTTCAATCACCCCCTGGTATTCAAGTTGATCTAAAATCTCCCTGACTTGTTTTTTAGCTTCTTGCTTAATTGGGTACTGCCTTTGTGCAGTTGGTTGACATTGTAACTGGATTTTGTGAGGAGGAGAGTCCTCATCCCATCCTACATGGTTTTTATATAATGCAGGAGCTTGGGCTACTTCCCACTTTCTTGCAAGTGTATATTTTTTATGAATTGGAATATGATTTGAGAAGGCAGGCATAATCATTTCTTCGCCATGAGGGCACTCCCTGACAAACTCTGGTGGCCAGTCTTTTTCAGCTAAAAGGATGTCATAGCCTTTGGAAAGGTTATCCCAAAATAGACCCCTTATTTTCCTAGTCTTATAACGTAATGTTATTTCGTATATTTTATGAGGTTTGCTAACTCTGGTACCTGCAGTTTCCACGTGAATATATTCATTCGTGTCCACTGTCTCCAGATGATTCATCAGGATCTTGCAAGCTATGCTCACTTCTGCTGCGCTGTCTAGCATTGTCTGAGCCCACTCTCCGTTTTTCAGCTGTGTCCTCAGGATCCTCGGCATGTTTGATTACTTTAATGCTGGCTACCTTCTTTTTTGGAAATTGTAATTTTTTACTTTGATGAGCAGGTTCCTTGTCTTTGGACTTGACGTGCTCTTCCCTTTGTTCTGACCGTCCTCTTCTTTCCGATTTCTGCGAGGAAGTCTGAAAAGATCGAGAGGGACGTGTATCAATATCTTGATATCTATCAGGTTTCTTTAGATTATCCCTATTTCTAAGGTTGTATCTTTTCTCAGAGGGCTCCCTCTGGGGAGACTTGTGTCCTTGGTCCGGAGATCTTTCTCTCCGCCGAGGAGACCTTCCTCTGGACTGGAATCTTTTTTCTTTGGGAGTGGATTGTTTATTTCCTTCCCAGCTCTTTTTTGGAGTGTTTAGATTATTTTTAATAAATATCTTTTCAGGATTTTCAGTAAGTTGGGGTTTTACTGGTTTCCCACCCAAACTATCTCTTCCTAGTTCTTCATAGGATTTTTCCATGATTCTGGCAAGTTCAAATGGTTGTTCTGCTATATCTGTTTCCTTGAATTTCCGGCGGATCGCCACAGATGCTACTTCTCCTTTTATGTTGGATAATAATAAAGATGAGACCTGCTTGAAGTCTTTCAGTAATTTCATACCCAGAGTTAAAGCAGGTTCTGGCCCGTATTCATTTTGAATCTGTCTTAGCACATCTGGTATAACCGCCATGGACGGGACACCATGTGTTTTTGTGTAAATGGAAGCAAAGACTGTGCCCCAAGTGTCACAGTTCTCAACATGTGGTGCGATCCCCATTGGAAGACAGATAGTCTGAATTCTGTGTTTCTCAGTAGGGGTAGTATCCGGAAATACTGCCTCTATTTGAGTGATGTTTTGTGCTAACCAGAATGGAATTTGTTCCCGTTTTATGGGTACTTTACCCAGACATGATTGTATGTTCTGTGGTGTAATTTTGTTTGCGTTCCCCTGATGAGGGGTCAGCTGTGGAATGTTAATAGCTGGTTGGACTGTTGAAGTCCGCATTACATATTGGACTAATTGTCTATGTATTTTAATTAGTACTTTTAGGTGGACTAAAAGTTCTGGTATTGACATTTTTTCGATGTCTGGATGTGGTGTGTAGCTGGCTAGAACCGGCCACGTTACTCCTGGTCTACCTAGTGGACCGAGCCTGGTGATGTGATTATTATGTTTTAGGGCGCCTTTAAACCAGAGCAGGTGCTCTTGGTATTTTAATGGGATTTCCACCTCCTCGAAAGGGGTGTACTCATCCGGAGGTTCCTCTATTTTGTAATAGTGGAATTCGTGTGTGACAGCGTTTGCTGCTGGAAAGTGTATCCATGAATAGAATACCTCTGTCTGCCGATATTCATGTGCCTCAATTACGAATATGACTGTACCAACTCTCGATGTCAGTCCATTTTCTATAAGTTTAAGAGTTATAGTTTTTCTTATGTTGACCGGAATGAGTATTGCATTCGGGTCGGTCTGCAGGAGACTATTGTCATCCTCTAGGAGTCGAGCCGCTATTCTAGCCGCCTCCCTTTCTTCTTTACTTTCTGACATTTTACTGACAGAAAGGTTTTTGTTGCAGATCAAGTTTCAAGGAAACAAAGAGTAGGTGCACAATATTTTGGAACACTGTATCCTTCAACGTTGAATAAACCAAAAACTATACATAGAAATCTCTTCCTACTAAGTTTCGGCGGATTTTAACCTTTTACCCACTCCAGACGTCTTTTGGAGTATTTACGGGAAAAGGGTCTGTGTGAAAAAGCACGACTGAGTTACTCTAACGTCTTGCGTTAGATTTATCGCCTTACCAAACGTTGGGCGCCATGTAGTGTAGTTCCTATAGTCCCAATAGGCTCTGCGCATTGGAATAATATATTCAGCAGTGTAGACATAGGACTGAGGTTAACTAGGTCTCTACTGACTATATTAGACTTAAGTTTTTGCCAGCTAGCTCAGAGGTCACTAGAAACTTTCTCGAATAAGCGAGGAGGTATTATTTATTGAGCAGTCTCCTTCCTCATACAAGAGAAATTAATTGCTACAATTGCAATACTTATAGTAAAGTAAAGTGCGTACAGTAAAAGCAGGATTATAAAATAATACTGTAAAAGCATTGATTTGGTTTTTTAGCCATATGATACTTTAAAATAGATAAAATATATACATACATATATACATTGACTAATCATACTCAACTGGTGCTTCTAACTATGCCTACCCCGGTGTACCTGACCTAAGCCTAATACGTGGGAAGGAGTAAGTAAGTAGCAGTTTAAGTTAAGTTTGTTTTGCCAAGAATCTGACTCAAGAATTCTCTGTAAGGGTTTAATCAGCTCACTACCTGGGTAATAGAAGCCAGGAAGTCTGGTATCTCTCTCTCAGGACTCGATATCCCAGTCACCCGCAAGGGTAGGCTGGAAACGCCGGAGCTGGATTTTCTCGGCAGGAGAAAAGACAGCGTCTTTCTCAGCGCGTCAAAAGGGAGGTGCAGCGTCCGTGGGCTCTCGCATCAGCTGGGCTTACGGGCAAGTAGATAGCTGCTCCAGAATCAACACCGTGTCTTTGCTTAAGGCAGCGTTGGTATATTTATACCTGAAAGGTGCCGGGTTTGACGTAAGGCTGGACATAAGACGTCAATAAAGATGTCACTAAGAACTGGTCGTTCTTACAGTGCTTTACAGGAGTTCTCGGACGAAATCACAACAAAGGCAATGGGGATTTCCCAGGTTGCTGGAGGCTTGGTTTGTTTACAGAACTCGGTGTGCTTTCTAGGGGGCTGGAGGAGAAGGCTTGCTTAATGTGACAGCATGTGCTATGACTGAATTATGAATAGGGTTTTTATGCCGTTGTATGGATATTATTGATTTATAACCGGACGAGGGCACAAAATAGAAATATCGATTCAGGTCCCTAGATAAAACACACTACAGTCTTTGGCGCTTTACAATGTTATCAAATGTCCCCTTACTACTGCCAAAGAAGTGCACCACCAAAATCAGTCAATTTCAAAATACAAAGAGAGATGTTGTCCAAACACAACCAGAAAACATGTGCACCAAGCATCAGAACGCATCAAAAACACCAGGAAGAATTGTTCCCCATTTTACAATCAAACACATTTGCAACAATTTCAAGCAGTTTTCCAAATTGCATTCAAAAGCAATACCATTAAGTTAAAAGCCAAGTTTTCACTTAAATAGCACTAATGATCATTTATGATAATAACAAAAAATGTAAAGCTTCAATTTAACACTTAGCTCTGAAGTGCTTTTAAAATTAATCCAGAAATGTTCTTATCTCAGTACTGAGCTGGCTCAAAGACAGGGAGAATTTCTGCTGGCAGAGGTCACAAGGTGAAATCCTTCTCGCTGAGGCTCCCATGACTTGGGGCTCCAGGGAAAGTCTGTGGCAGGAAACAGAAAGCCAAGCAACAGGTGTCTGCAGATTGAAGCTATTTATAGATCCTGGTCGTCGCATTGGCATGGTCAATACAACAAGAATAAACATTGGCATAAGCAAATACAATAAAGGAAAAACAAACATTGGTCAAAGTACTTTATTGTAGGAACACTGCAATATGATTGATATTCACACCATATGGGTGTGAAAAACAATACAGGGGTTCCTGACAGAAAGGTGGTGCATGCACCCCTTACTAAGATATAGGTTACCTATATCTACCTTTAATCACTGACACATATAAACCTATAAGTCACTCCTATGGAAGGCCTTATCAATCCTGAAGGCAGAGTGCTTGGTTTTGTGTGAGAGGGTGCCCATGCATGAGCAGGACCCCTCTGCAGCTTTCGGAATCTATTAGCTGCATCTGTTCTGTGATGCAGCCAGACCATATACTCTTAAGTGCATTATAACCTCGTAGTTAATGCTAACTTTGGAATGGCTGCATGGAAACATGTTGTGTTGGGCATCAAAGAATTTGGAAACCTATCCCCCCCTGCCAGTCCTGGCGGCGGGGGTAGAATTCCACCCTTGTAGAGGGAGAGACATGTACACACTGACCTAACCGGTAATAGTTTAAAAGAGTCTCAACATCACAAAATGGATGCTGCAGCCACAGACACGAGTCTGGCCTCCTGCTGCTGGACGAAACTCTGGCAGGGGAGGCCTAGACAATAGGTTTCCTGTCACCCAGACAGGCTTTAGTGTATTGGGCCTGGGTAGGTGCATTCATAGAATGCTTTTCAGACAGTGCTGGGGGCACACTTGTTGTCCCTGTGCATATAGTGGAGAAGTGGAGAAGTGTGGCTCACTGGTTAGAAGCAGCAGACCCTGAAGCAGAGGTCAGGCCCGGGACCTGGGTTCAATTCTAAGGGTGGGCGTAGTTCGCGAAGTAGCGCTACGTGAAGCTACGCGAAGTGCACTTCGCACTACGCGAACTTCACGTAGCACTACGCGAGCTGCGTAGTAGCATGTTCGCACTGTGCAAGATGCGTTTTCAATGATTGCACAGTGCGGACAAGCATCCGTCACTGTGCAAGCATTGAAAACGGCATCTTGCACAGTGCGAGCTGTAGTTTTCTGCTGCTCGAGGAGATTATTACTCGAGCGGCAGCTTTCTCAACGCGAACAGGTAGTTTCTCATTGAGAGCGGTCGCGAGCATGCGCAACCACTCACAATGAGAAACCTGACCTCCTCGCGTTGAGAATCTCGCCGGGATGTCATTTTGCTTGCTCGCGGTCGCGAACATGATGTTCAGGACCGCGAACAAGCAAAAAATGAGCGTTGCACTACGCTACGCTGCACTACGCATGTTCGCACTGTGCTACGTGCCGCTTGCGTAGTGCGAAGTTGCAAAAACTTCGCAAACTCCGCGAGCGGAGCGTAGTGCTTCGCCCAGGCCTATTCAATTCCCGACGCTGCAGGGTCTTGGGCTCAATGTCCGCGGACTCGATAATTCTCGCCTCGGTGCCTACTCTAATCATGGGTCCCACTCTGCAACTATGGGCAATAGCTTGCTTAATCTCCACAAAGGCCCCAACAGCGCTGGGATGCCTGGTTTCACCTTGGGGGTGCCCTGGAGGGGGCATCTCACAGGGAAAGCCAGGATGGGTTCCACAGCGTTATACAGCGCCAGGATGACCCGAGATGGGGTGACAGTGCGCTTTACAAGTATACACACATTTACATTTACATATCCCAGTTCAAACCGGTTGCAGGGGCACTCAGTCCCTGCTCTGGCGCGAAACTGGACAAAGGTAAAGGGGTGTAGCCACACCCCTCCCTGGATCCTCCCATAGGTGGGTCCCCAGAGTGTGTCCAACCCCCTATCTTAGTATAAGTATAGGAACCCAGTTCTTAGGACTTCATATTACACCTAGACGAAACTCTGCAACATATATCCTGGAACTTCGACATTCTACATCGACTAGAAGTCAGAAGAATCTCCCTTGGGGTCAAGAAATGACTCCCCTGTTCAAACAGGCACCAAAGAAGCATCTTGCCGGTCTGCATTTCCAAGGCCCCTGCCGGACCCCAAAGTATTTGTGACTCAGAACATGGACTTCCAGACTTCAAAGAGGCCGACCCGAGATCCCAGCAAAACTGAGACCTGCAGCCCTCACGAGTGATGTGGGACGGGAACTCCTGAACACTCTGCATACTTGCCTGTGCATCAACTTTCTGAGATTTCCCGAAGTAGTGCATTGGGCTACTTATAGTCCAAGCCCTGAGCATCATCTGCATTGAAGATTGTGGGCCTACCCTCCACGAGTGTTCCGTCAGCCCGCTTCAAGCATTTCTGCTTGAGGCCCCTTCACGATCCTTGTTCCGTCGACTGGTGGGTCCCCACGAAGGTAAATCTTCTGTTTCTTGGACTTTCCTGGTTGCTTCAGACATGCCCTGAATCCCCTCCAAATACTGAGTTCCTCAAACCTTGCTGGTCTGCACCAAAGCCAATCTATGCTTTCTACATAGGTTGCTGTTGCCAAGGCTTGTTGGGTCCAATCCGGAAATCAATACTGCAGTACTTGACATTCTTTATGAGACAGCTCAAATCTAGCTCCTGGTAATCCTCCATGCCTCCTGATCCTCGTGGCTGAAGAGTCAAGCTTCACCTTCTTCACCTGATACCACTCAACATCGGTTGGCATCTTCTATCGCCTTCATGGTCACGGGCTAGTGACCCAGACTCTGTCCCCTTTGCTTTCAGGTTCTTCAAAATTTTGATCCACCCTTGGATCCACCCGGACACTTTCCACTTGGTCGCCTGCAGCACTTTTCAGCGGTTCGCCATTGAAATCGACGACGAATCCCGACAGGAAAAGACACCTATGCACCTGGCTTCCCTGGGTTAGGTAACTTGAGTACTCCCGTGCTCCCGTGGGTGTTGACTCTAGAACCTCTTAGTTCTAAATGGCTTGCTCCAAGCCCTCTTCTAAGTGTTCTTAATCTGTAATTTTCCAACCGTGACTTTCCCTATAGAAGTTAATGGTGATTCGCAGCTGTGTTTAGACACTGCACACGTCCCCCGTGGGTCCCCTGTGTCACTACCTTGGGTGGTTCCTGGTGGCCCCAGTGGCTCTAAAGGCTCTAAGCCTTGTATCTATGTCAGTCATGGTTCTTATACCACTTTCTTAGTATATGGTTTGGTACGCCCCTAGGGCTCAACGTATACTGTGCTAATTTACTGTGTGCTAAATAAGTTTACTGAATGTACTTTTGCCTTTAGCCTCATAAAGAGACTAGAGGGATATGTTTAGAATAAATACATATATTTTATAAAAATACCTGGTGTGATTCTCCTTTCATTTCGTCATTCATGATATTATAGACTGGTAAAACAAGCTGCTTTACATTCCTTCAAGACTTAGCCTGAGGCTGCTCTCCACAGCTACCACTAGGATAGCTTTCTATATAGGTTGTCTTTAAACTTACCATCAATAAGGGTCATTTGGACTGGTGCAAGGTGCCCACTAGAATAGTGGACAGCATATGCCAGGCCAACTTCACACATTATCAAAAGGCACACTAGTTATTGGTAACACAAAAAGTGCATTTCCTATGGAAACATGATCCTAACTATAACTAACCAGTGTATATAAGACACCCATACAGGAGCTTCAACTTTGTACGGCGTGTTCAATAAAAGATGCTATTTATTGATCAGTCTCTTTTCTCGTACAAGAGAAATGAATCGATATTATTGCAATACTTATGGTTAAGTAAAGTGCATACAATAAAAGTAGAAGTATACAATAATACTGTAAAAACATTTATATGGTTTCTAAGCCATATGGTGGTTTAAAATGGATAAAATAGATACATACATATATACATTTGACTAATCGTACTCAACTGATGCTTCTAACTACGCCTACCCCAGTGTACCTGACCTAAGCCTAATACGTGGGCGGGAGTAGATAAGTAGCAGTTTAAGTTAAGGTTGTTTTGCCAAGTGACTGACTTAGGAATTCTCTGTAAGGGGTTATTCAGTTCTGTACCTGAGATCTAGAATGGTTGAGGGCTGGTATCTCTCGTCTTTGGCCTCGATATTCCTGGCTGCCTGCAAGGGCCGCACGGAAGCTCCGGAGCTGGATTTCTCGGCAGGAGAAAGCAGCGTCTCGTTCTCAGCGCGTCAGGAAGGCGGGGCAGCGCCAGTGGGCTTCGCTCTCTGCTGGGCTCCTCGGCAAGTCTTGCTGCTCCGATCTCGTCACCACCGCTTGTGTTTGCTTAAGGCAATGTCGGTAATATTTATACCTATAAGGTGCCGAGATTGACGTAAGGATGGACATAGATACGTCAATAAGAATGTCATACGAACTGGTCGTTAGCACATTCTTTACTGAAGTTCTCTGTGAAATCAAAACAATGGCCGCAGGGTTTTTCCCAGGTTGTCACAGGTTTGATTTGTTTTGAGAACTCCGTATGCCTTATCAGGGGCTGAAGGAATAGTGCTTGCCTAATTAGATGGCAAGCGTTATGACCTAATCAGATAACGCATTCCTGTGCCGTGGTGTGGCTTAATCAGATAACGGTTTTTGCATCATGGGATGGCTGCTAGTTAGTTGTTAACCAGAACCGGGTCAGGAATAGGGGGATCGATACAGAACCTATAGGAATACATCACACCCACTCCATGCTAACTATGTCCATGTTTACAAATCTAGGCTTAGTAAATATACAGTGACGTATGTGTATACCGTACCACCCCAAAATACATCCATATGTATTTCGAAATCATGTAATACACGAGAAAAATATAATTATATGCACTATATGCACATAAGCAGTAGGGGAATGCTAAATTAATCACGCATATTCATACATTATTATCAACAAGATATGAAAATGACACATGAAATGGCTCTTAATACAGAAGAAGAAATGCAAGTCCATTTCATCACAAAATAAAATATCCATGAACATGCCAGAGGGCAGCTAATGTCTCTAAAGTTCCTAAAATAGAAATGTAGTTCTTTAAGAATAGTTTTTTACTTTAAGCAGAAGATAAGTGTCCCGGAAAACTATAAAAATATATTGGGGTTTATGAAAAATCTGCTGTCCGTAGACTGGAGAAAAAATTGTTCATGTTACTTTATCTTTAAAGTTGAAGGCCAAATTCAGGGCGATGGGAATGCCGTGTGCTAGCTTGCTCAAAAGTCATTATTTCTGCTCTGGTGTGAACATCATATCATTTAGACTGTCGAAAAAGCTGTCAACAGCTTCCTGTGAGAGTTCCACTAACTCGGAAAAAGTGGTAACCATG
Organism: Lissotriton helveticus; assembly: GCF_964261635.1. Classification (NCBI taxonomy): domain Eukaryota; kingdom Metazoa; phylum Chordata; class Amphibia; order Caudata; family Salamandridae; genus Lissotriton; species Lissotriton helveticus. Next base: position 1,372,424,478 of record NC_136069.1, on the reverse strand, counting down.
CATTCATGAGCATGATTGCCTCCATTGATGTTTTGATCAGCATAGCTGACAGAAGGTCGTACCTGATCGATGCTGCTTTCATCTCGAACCTCACTACCCCTCAATCGTAGTGGTGAAGTTTCCACGAATGCCGTCATCAGGATTGGTAGCCGCTGGGGACAGCACAATGCATGAGCCGTGACCGGACCCAACAAAGTTTCTGCATCCATTGGCGCATCCGATTGTAGCGTCAGACAGGTGTCCAACACGCATTCTTCTCCGCATAGCAAGCACCTTAATACAGGTAAAACACATCTTTGCCACATTGGTCTAAATGAAAGAAACCAAGTCATGTTCAGGTCTCCAAGCCGGGATAGTCCAAGGATTTTAGATATCCGGTCCCAGTATCCAATGGCTAGGATTGTTTCTTCCCTTGTCGCAGGTGTTTTGTCTGTGACTCGGTCTGCCATAGCGAAATAACAGGATCAAAAATAGGATTCCTGCCACTAGTCCCAAAAGGAGAGGAAGTCCACCAAAGATGGAATGGACAAAGTCTGGAAAAATACCCAGAATGGCTTTGAATGGTGTTAAAGCCCCCGAAAACACTGTCTTAAATACATTTGAGACTCCACTGGTATCAGAAATATTTAAGATTTCGTTCAGGACTTCTGCGAAATGTATGGGGGAATTAGTTGATAACAACGAATGAATCTCTGCCATTGTCCTTGCAACTTGGAGATCATACGTCTCTTTTGATGACGTGAGCATGGTCAGCGTCTGAAGAAGCACTGTTTTCATTCTGCTTAAAGTATCAATTCGAATAGAAGTAAATTTCAAACTCGCCCATAACCTCGCCTCCCTGTCTGGCATTGCGCTGGGGAACAATACTCGTTCACAGCACATGACCTTCGCAGTCGTAGTTACGAGATAAGGTACTCCGGGCAGCAAACTACAACATCTGCGTTCTACAATCAGAATGTAACTCCCGTTCGATAGTCTCCTAAAGAATGGTTCTATTTGTGTTGCAGGTGTGCCTAGCTGGTGACATGAAAGGTTATTTGAAGACCCTTCACAGGCTCCGTGTAAACTAATTCCATTACACAGTAGTGTACCGCTTAGTGACATCGCACAATTATTGCCACTAAGAAACACTTTCTGGCCTTTATTACTGACACATGCATGTGAATAGGGCAAGTTCCATGTTGACTTAATGTACCCTTTACCCAATTTTTCGTACATGCCAGCCTGTATATATTTTTGGCAATATTGAAACCTGAAAGTAGATATTGGAATATTAATTATTCCATGTATTATCCATTCAATGACCGGTCGTTCTGACATTGTCAAAGGTAATCTCTCGAGTTTCTCAATGCTCAGGATTGTATAATCAGCACCATTCTGTGCCATACCGATTTGTTTATCAGTAAGGTTAAAGATATTGAATAGTGACGTTGTGTTGATTAAACGCCAAGGCACATAGCCTGAACGCAGATTTTGTAACGTCCAGCCAAGCTGTATAATAGAACGCAATTGGGACTGACCGTGTTGTAACACAAGTAAGTCTTGCGATATTATGTTGATTGCTGAAGACACAATGCTGTCCAAAGAGTATATTCTGGAGGACAGAGTCATTAACCCGTTGTCCACTACAGAAAGTGATTTTTCCAAATTAATACGGTCAATTTCCCGTATTCTCTCTGATGTTTCAATTTGAGTTATTTTCCAGGCTTCATTATAAGCTGCATATACAGAGGCTGCTATGAAGCGTTTTTGACGCTGTTTGCGCGGTCCCATAATGAAATCACGCAAGTCAGCACCATCAGTAAGTAAAGTTAGGTGTTGCTTAATTTCTGTCAGTGTGGATGTTTGTAGCCATTGAAGACAGAGCTTGCCCACACTGTACGTGGTAATTATCCCTGGGTGTTGTCTTTGGGAATATCTAGGGTCTGGCCTGGTCAATTTGAACCCCTGTTTTTTGTTCAGGAATCTTTCTTGACAGTTATTAGTATCTGTGGGCCAGATTAACCAATGTTTCCAATCAGGATGTGTTCTGTTTTGGCTTAATATATGGTTTACGTCTATCTCCTCATATATAGAGCTATTACTGTTCATAGTTGGCTTTGGAATAGACGGTTTGTTCAAATCTTTGATTTTGGCTAGGCCAAGACAGGTAGTTTGTTGAATAGTGTCATTCAAAAATATAATTTGTTCAGGGATCATGCAGGCTCTAAACAGTGATTCTATACCTTGTACTTGCCAATCTTTTGTACCCCAAACACTTTTCACTTCAACATTTTTGTCCCAATAATCAAAACCGAATGTACTCATTTGCTCAAAAAATGAGTCTGAATATATCAATTTAGTGTTTGTAAGCATGGTCTTTAAACCTGTCTTATTTGACAATTTGAAATAAAATGTTTCTGCATTACTTGTGTTGAACCCAGAAAAATATGAATATTTGTCATAAAAAGTTCTTGGGCTACCTTTTGGAGGAGTTGCACAGTGTTCCCATTGATTATAATTTAAAACATTTCTAGGTTGTGCAGATTTATGCAGATAATGGTTACCAAAGTGATTATAGCAGAACATCTTATCATAATTAGACGAACCCTGCAAATAATCATGTTGTGTAAATTTAGCAGACATTACTAGGTCAGACATCATATCATTAATACTTTCAAAGTCCCAATCATCAGCAATTGAGTTTGGTTTTACAAAGTCACTCAATGAGATCTTGATTTGATATGGATATTTCAGGATTTTAACCGGACCATAGATTTCATAATCAGTTTTGTCCCATGCTACCCCACCGGGTATAGGATTGGCTGTGAAGTTGACTGAAGAAAGTTCTCTTTTCTCTACGTGTGAAGACGTGTGTGGTTTGAGGACCAAGTTGATTTTCTGGCTTGCTGTGTCCATTTTAGCATATTTTCCCTCAATGAAATGTCCCAAACATAGTATCATGACGAGCCAAAGTATGAGGATAAGTGCACCTAAGGCCACCCAGCATTCAATCCATGGAGAAATCAGATAGGTTTCTTTCAGTTCTTTAAAAAGTTCCTTAGCTTTATCTTTAAAAGTTTTTGTTAATGTCTGTTCCTTTGATTCACTTAGATCCTCAGATGAATCGTCGAAGTTGATGAAGTAGCCGGATGCCGTTCTGTCTAATGTTTCAATTGCTTCAGGATTACTGTTTGCTTTATCAGTGTGTTTGTTGCAGCAGCATACTCATTAGTTACTTCATTGTAGATTGGTGTGTCTCTGCTAAAAGTTTTTATTTGGGTTTTTAGAGGTTTAAGTTCCATAGCATTGTTACATAGTCCTTGTTGTTGTTCTGTAGACTTTTCAAATGTGAGTAGCCTTTTAGATTGAACCTCTGTGTTCGTAGCAAACCTTGGTGTTCTACTACTTATCGGGAGTCCACTTGGCCTACTGTTTGTTATCGGCCACATGATTGTGGTTTTACCAGGTCGATTGATACAACTCTGTTCTCCTTTTTACCAGCAAGTGGCGGTAGTACTACTGATCTTGTTCCGTTGATAGATACGACAGGAACTGCTTTTCTGTAAGAAGGCCCAAATTCCTTCTTTACCGCGATCTTTTCTCTGACTAGATCCCGGACTTTTGGAATCCAGACAGGTCTTGCTGGGACAGGTGGTTTTTCTTCAGTGGTTGTTGGCTGTTGTTTCAACTTTATGTTGCTCAGGTCTTGCCTTATTTTGTTTAAGTCCTGCAAAATAGCCAAACGATCTTTGATATCAAAGCTTTTGTCTTTAACCACTGAAGTCTGACTGTCAAGATCTAAGACCATCATTCTAGTCCCAAACAATAATTCGTACGGACTGAATCCCTTCAGAGAATTTCTTGGCAGGTTGTTTAGACTACGTTGGACACTTATTAGATGTTTGACCCACCCAGCTCCCGAACCTAATACCTTCGATGTTATAGATTGCTCTATGCCTTTAGTTTTTTCTTTACACCATCCCGTTCCCTCAGGTAGGAAGTGAGAAGAGTCCCGCTATGCTATGCTCATTTGACCTTGTTTTTCCACACGCATTAGGGTACGCGGAAAAACTTTAGCCTAACGTAGCATGCTTCTAGCGTATATGCCATTATAGACTCGCAAATCTTTTTATAACAGTTCAGACGTCAGCCGAGTGCTGGGGATCTACATTATAAGTGGAAACTAGCCTGTATATGTTAATTGGACGCTTTGCTTTTTACTGTTGATCCATTCTGGAGTGAAACGCCATGGTAATATACCGTTTCTCTCGCCACTGCGATTTCTATTGCAGTCTGGGCAGTTCTTTACAAAGATGTGATGATGCAGGCTCATGCCTGGCCACCAGTACACTGATTGTAATTCTTCCAGTGAATCTTTTAGTTTGAGGTGTCTAAGACCCTCACCCATATGTGCGTCTGCTATTAACAAGCCTCTCCTGTCCGTGTTTGGAATTACTCTGTCCCCCACTCCAGGGGTTCGAGCAAAAGGGACGGAGTTTGCATCGGTTATGTATGTATAATTGAGTGGATAGTTGATCGGTAGCGCTGAGCAGTCGCCTTTTGATGACGTTTTCACCGCCAGCACTGTTTCACCGTCAATGTATTTTACTGCACGCTTTTTTCTAACTACGGAAGCCGATTCAATTGCTACCGTTGTGGCTTTCTCAGCCAATGAATTCCCTGCAACGTGAACGCCATCACGCTGATGACTCAGTGAGTGTATCACGTGAGTTTTTGGTAGTTCTTTCTGCAAAAGAACTATTTGTTTCCAAAGCACTTCTTGCTTTATTGTTGCACCTGTATCATCTTTGTATCCGTTTTGAATCCATTTCTGCAAATCGTTGTTATATGATTTGACGCAGTAATATGAATCGGACACTATAAGTGTCGGGAATTTGCGATCTGCATTATCTAGCGCCATTTTCAATGCTATTATTTCAGTTTGTTCTTCTGAATTAGTTTCTACTGAGTGTGTTTTTATTAGCAGAGGTCTCAGTTTCCCTCCGTGCCACACTTCTTTTGTGATTCCACATGTGGGGTTATATGCTTGTTCTCCCCACCCTGGTGGTTGAGCACGGCCATCTGTATAGATTACACAGGCGTACTGTCGTAAGGGCCGAATGTCGATTGGCAGAGGGTATGTAATTTCATATTCTAGATATTTTAATTCTTTTAATTCTGGGTCAAAGTAGTATTTTACTCTGTCCGTTGTAATTGAATTCACCCATTGTATCCATTCTGGATTCAACGCTGTTGTTGGTAAATTACATGGGGTTGTTAATGCCTCATCTGAATGTGATACGTCTACTGTCTGCTTTGTCTTTTTCTTTTGCTATAGCCGTTTGAACTGCATGAACAATGTTTTCTTTAATACTGAACTTCTTTTCAGCTTTTGTGTACGAGTGTGATTTGTATGCAATTGGTACCTTTTCTCCCTCATTAGAGGTCAGGTATGTGAATCCGCATCTTCCTGGGATGACTCGAATCACAAGATTGCGTGTGTTGTCACGTGTTTCTAATTTTGTTTTAATTAACATGTCTGTTTGTAACGATCTCAAAATTTCTGTGTGTATTTGAGTCCAATTGATTCTTTTAAAATCTGGTTTTATTAGATCATAAAGGGGTTTTACCCTTTCTGCGTAATTTGCAATGTATGTTCTTCCGAAATTTAGGAAGCCTAGAATTGATTGTAAGTTTTTTAGTGTTCTAGGTGCTTGGAGTACAGCACATTTCTCTAGGAAATTGTCAGCCAGGCTTTTGCCTTCACTTGATAGTTCATATCCTAGAAACAGGACTGTTAGATGGGCAATTCCAGACTTTTTAAAGTTGAATTTGTTACCCTCTACTGCGAACCCAAGTATTATGGTGTTCACTCTCTTCAAGTGAGTATCCAAGTCATCATCTGTTAGGTAAATGTCGTCGACATAGGATAATGCCTCGTCATCATATGTTTGTAGTAATTCTGTTACTCTCGCTGAAAATAATCCTGGGCTGTTCTTGAACCCTTGTGGTAACCTACAGAAGCTTTTTTGAGCGCCATTTATTGAGAACGCGGTCAAATATCTGCTCTCTGGTGCTATATTTTGACAAAAGAATCCATTAGAGATGTCTAATGTTGTTTTGTATTTTTTGCGCACTATGTTATTCATTAGTGCAGCACTATGCGAGTTTTGCACTGCAAAAGTTTTGCAACATGAGTTAAGGTGTCTGTAATCCAAAACAAGACGATATGAATTGTCTGGTTTGGCGACAGGAAACAAAGGGTTGTTCATTTGTGAGGTACAAGTTTCAATCACCCCCTGGTATTCAAGTTGATCTAGGATTTCTTTTACCTGTTTTTTAGCTTCTTGCTTTATTGGATACTGCCTCTGTGCAGTAGGTTGTGATTTTAACTGGATTTTGTGAGGAGGAGAGTCCTCATCCCATCCCACATGATTTTTATATAAGGCAGGGGCTTGAGCTACTGCCCACTTTCTTGCAAGTGTATATTTTTTATGAATTGGAATATGATTTGAGAAGGCAGGCATAATTATTTCTTCGCCATGTGGGCACTCCCTGACAAACTCGGGTGGCCAGTCTTGTTCAGCTAGAAGGATGTCATAGCCCTTGGAGAGATTATCCCAAAATAGGCCTTTTAATTTTCTAGTCTTATCCCCCTCTATACGCAATGTTATTTCATATATTTTATGAGGTTTGCTAACTCTGGTATCTGCAGTTTCCACTTGAATGTATTCATTCATGTCCACTGTCTCCAGATGATTCATAAGGACTTTGCGAGCTATGCTCACTTCTGCTGCGCTGTCTAGCATTGTCTGAGCCCATTCTCCGTTTTTCAGTTGTGTCCTCAGTATTCTCGGCATTCTTAATTACTTTAATGCTGGCTACCTTCTTTTTTGGAAATTGTAATTTTTTATTTGGATGAGCAGGTTCCTTGTCTTTGGACTTGACGTGCTCTTCCCTGTGTTCTGATCGTCCTCTTCTTTCCGATTTCTGCGAGGAAGTCTGAAAAGATTGAGAGGGACGTGTATCAATATCTTGATATCTATCAGGTTTCTTTATATTATCCCTATTTCTAAGGTTGTATTTTTTCCCAGAGGGCTCCCTTTGGGGAGACTTGCGTCCTTTGTCAGGAGATCTTTCTCTCCGCCGAGGAGACCTTCCTCTGGACTGGAATCTTTTTTCTTTAGGATTGGATTGTTTGTTTCCATCCCAGCTTTTCTTTTGAGTGTTTAAATTATTTTTAATAAATACTTTTTCTGGACTTTCAATTAGTTGGGGTTTTACCGGTATTCCACCCAAACTATCTCTACCTAGTTCTTCATAGGATTTTTCTATGATTCTGGCAATTTCAGATGGTTGGTCTGCTATATTTGTCTCTTTTAACCTCTGGCGGATCGCCACATTTGCTGCTTCTCCCTTTATGTTGGCTAATAATATAGCCGAGACCTGCTTGAAGTCTTTCAGTAATTTCATACCGAGAGTTAAAGCGGGTTCTGGACCATATTCATCTTGAATTTGTTTTAGTACATCTGGTATTACTGACATGGTTGGTACACCATGTGTTTTTGTGTAAATGGAAGCAAAGACTGTTCCCCAAGTGTCACAGTCCTCCGCGTGTGGTGCGATTCCCATTGGAAGACAGATAGTCAGAATCCTGTGTTTCTCAAGAGGAGTGGTGTCTGGAAACACCGCCTCTATTTGAGTGATTGTTTGTGCTAGCCAGAAAGGTATTTGTTCCCGTTTTGCGGGTACTTTACCTAGACAGGACTGTATGTTCTGTGGTGTAATTTTATTTGTGTTCCCCTGATGAGGGGTCAGCTGTGGAATTTTAATAGCTGGTTGAACTGTTGAAGTCCGCATTACATATTGGACTAATTGTCTGTGTATTTTAATTCGTTGTTTTAGCTGTGCTAAAAGCTCTGGTGCAGGCATTTCTTCAATGTCTGGATGTGGTGTGTATCCGGCTAGGACCGGCCACGTTGCTCCTGGTCTACCTAGTAGACCGAGCCTGGTGATGTGATTATTATGTTTTAGGGCGCCATTAAACAAGAGCAGGTGCTCTTGGAATTTGAGTGGTACTTCCACCTCCTCGAAAGGAGTGTACTCATTAGGAGGTTCCTCTATTTTGTAATAGTGGAAGTCCTTTGTTACAGCGTTTGCTGCTGGAAAGTTTATCCATGAATAGAATACCTCTGTCTTCCGATATTCGTGTGCCTGTATTACGAATATGACTGTGCCACCTCTAGGTGTCAGTCCATTTTCTATAAGTTTTAAAGTTACTGATTTCCTTTTGTTGACCGGGATGAGTATTATATCCGGGTCTGCTTCTTGCATAGTATTATCAGCTGCTAGTAGTTCAGCTGCTATTCTAGCTGTCTCTCTTTCTTCTTCAGTGTCTGACATTCTACTGTCAGGAAGGTTATTTTGTTTGTTTGCAGATCAGGTTTCTATGGAAACAAAGATTAGATGCACAATATTTTGGAACAGTGTATCCTTCAACGTTGACTAAACCAAGAACCATACATAGGAGTCTCCTCCTGCGAGGTTTGGCGGATATGACCTTTCACCCACTCCAGACGTCTTTGGAGTATTATGGGAAAAAGGGGTCTGAGTGAAAAAGCACGACTGAGTTACTCTAATGTCTTGCGTTAGTTTTATCGCCTATCCAAACGTTTGGGCGCCATGTAGTGTAGTTCCTATTATCCCAATAGGCTCTGCGCATTTGAATAATACCTTCAATAGAATAGACCTAGGACGGAGGTTAACTAGGTCTTCTACTGACAATATTAGACTTAAAGTTTTGGGTTTTGCCAGCTAGCTCAGAGTTCACTAGAAACTTTCTCGAATAGGCAGGGAGGAGTTGAACCTCCCTGGATAGACAAGAAGGGATTTAGTTTCTGACAACCATAGAACATGACAACTTTGCTCTCTCCTAATCAAGAGTGTATCTCTAGAGTCGTGTGAAAACAAAAGACAACTTATTTTACTCAGTCAGTTCAGTGCATTCTTAGCTTCACCAGATTGTAGAGAAAAGGAAGAGACGGGCGTGTTCAATAAAAGATGGTATTTATTGATCAGTCTCTTTTCTCGTACAAGAGAAATGAATCGATATTATTGCAATACTTATGGTTAAGTAAAGTGCATACAATAAAAGTAGAGGTATAAAATAATACTGTAAAAACATTTATATGGTTTCTAAGCCATATGGTGGTTTAAAATGGATAAAATAGATACATACATATATACATTTGACTAATCGTACTCAACTGGTGCTTCTAACTACGCCTACCCCAGTGTACCTGACCTAAGCCTAATACGTGGGCGGGAGTAGATAAGTAGCAGTTTAAGTTAAGGTTGTTTTGCCAAGTGACTGACTTAGGAATTCTCTGTAAGGGGTTATTCAGTTCTGTACCTGAGATCTAGAATGGTTGAGGGCTGGTATCTCTCGTCTTTGGTCTCGATATTCCAGGCTGCCTGCAAGGGCCGCTTGAAAGCGCCGGAGCTGGATTTCTCGGCAGGAGAAAGCAGCGTCTCGTTCTCAGCGCGTCAGGAAGGCGGAGCAGCGCCAGTGGGCTTCACTCTCTGCTGGGCTCCTCGGCAAGTCTCGCTGCTCCAATCTCGTCACCACCGCTTGTGTTTGCTTAAGGCAATGTCGGTAATATTTATACCTATAAGGTGCCGAGATTGACGTAAGGATGGACATAGATACGTCAATAAGGATGTCATACGAACTGGTCGTTAGCACATTCTTTACTGAAGTTCTCTGTGAAATTAAAACAATGGCCGCAGGGTTTTTCCCAGGTTGTCACAGGTTTGATTTGTTTTGAGAACTCCGTATGCCTTATCAGGGGCTGAAGGAATAGTGCTTGCCTAATTAGATGGCAAGCGTTATGACCTAATCAGATAACGCGTTCCTGTGCCGTGGTGTGGCTTAATCAGATAACGGTTTTTGCATCATGGGATGGCTGCTAGTTAGTTGTTAACCAGAACCGGGTCAGGAATAGGGGGATCGATACAGAACCTATAGGAATACATCACAGTTCCGTCGACTGGTGGGTCCCCACGAAGGTAAATCTTCTGTTTCTTGGACTTTCCTGGTTGCTTCAGACATGCCCTGAATCCCCTCCAAAGACTGAGTTCCTCAAACCTTGCTGGTCTGCACCAAAGCCAATCTATGCTTTCTACATAGGTTGCTGTTGCCAAGGCTTGTTGGGTCCAACCCGGAAATCAATACTGCAGCACTTGACATTCTTTATGAGACAGCTCAAATCTAGCATCTGGTAATCCTCCATGCCTCCTGATCCTCGTGGCTGAAGAGTCAAGCTTCACCTTCTTCACCTGATACCACTCAACATCGGTTGGCATCTTCTATCGCCTTCATGGTCACGGGCTAGTGACCCAGACTCTGTCCCCTCTGCTTTCAGGTTCTTCAAAATTTTGATCCACCCTTGGATCCACCCGGACACTTTCCACTTGGTCGCCTGCAGCACTTTTCAGCGGTTCGCCATTGAAATCGATGACGAATCCCGACAGGAAAAGACACCTATGCACCTGGCTTCCCTGGGTTAGGTAACTTGAGTACTCCTGTGCTCCCGTGGGTGTTGAATCTAGAACCTCTTAGTTCTAAATGGCTTGCTCCAAGCCCTCTTCTAAGTGTTCTTAATCTGTAATTTTCCAACCGTGACTTTCCCTATAGAAGTTAATGGTGATTCGCAGCTGTGTTTAGACACTGCACACGTCCCCCGTGGGTCCCCTGTGTCACTACCTTGGGTGGTTCCTGGTGGCCCCAGTGGCTCTAAAGGCTCTAAGCCTTGTATCTATGTCAGTCATGGTTTTTATACCACTTTCTTAGTATATGGTTTGGTACGCCCCTAGGGCTCAACGTATACTGTGCTAATTTACTGTGTGCTAAATAAGTTTACTGAATGTACTTTTGCCTCTAGCCTCATAAAGAGACTAGAGGGATATGTTTAGAATAAATACATATATTTTATAAAAATACCTGGTGTGATTCTCCTTTCATTTCGTCATTCATGATATTATAGACTGGTAAAACAAGCTGCTTTACATTCCTTCAAGACTTAGCCTGAGGCTGCTCTCCACAGCTACCACTAGGATAGCTTTCTATATAGGTTGTCTTTAAACTTACCATCAATAAGGGTCATTTGGACTGGTGCAAGGTGCCCACTAGAATAGTGGACAGCATATGCCAGGCCAACTTCACACATTATCAAAAGGCACACTAGTTATTGGTAACACAAAAAGTGCATTTCCTACGGAAACACGATCCTAACTATAACTAACCAGTGTATATAAGACACCCATACAGGAGCTTCAACTTTGTACTGTGTTGTAGCTATGCTTCATAATAATTGTATATCAACATGTTGACAAATTCATCATGTTCAAGAAAACGTAAAATATAAGCTTTCTGTACCACTATGCTCATACCCAGGTAAGAATCTAAGTTATGACTTTAGGAAAATTAGCATTGGGATCTCTGTATTTTACTTTTGAAGAGTGCCAGTGTGAAATTATGACATTGTTTAACTAAACTTGTAAGAACTCCAGAACCCATTTAAATTAGCTCCTTTCCCTAGGAACCAATGTTGAGCTAGCAAGAGGATTTGTGATTCTGCTACCTAGAACTGTGTGTCGACACCTAGTGTATTTAATTTCTCCAAGTGACTTGGAAGTTTCCAGCTTGACCGGGTTCAGTCAATGATTGAAGGCATGTGCAGGACCTGAAGATTTTGGGTAAGAAGCAATGGAGGAGCATGAAGGACTGTGAAGAGGGAGACAGGGTGCAGGTTGAATAGTAAGCAGAAGTGAGGGCGGTAGAGAGAAGTTAGGCAACATGCTTCTCATGAGAGATTTTAATGGTAAAGGAGGTAGATGTTGGAGCATTTCAGGGCCAGCTGAGGTGTGGAGGGAGAATTGAGGTTGGTTCGGAGAACTGAGAGTGCATATAGGAACAGGAGGCAAATGGGAGAGTGTCAAGACCAAGGTGTGAAGATGAACAGGGTCAGACACTCAAAAACTGAGCGGACGAAAAGCTTGGAAATTCTGAACCTGGTAATTGGCAGGAACAGAAGGATGAAAAGAAAGTTCAATGACCAGTGTAGTGTCGGTCCAGTGATGCATCTGGAGTGACTGGGATTGTTTCACCATGCCTGTAGGTTAGGGTTGCTTGTGTATATGCCCCTGCAGGCATAGCACTGTTGTGGTTTGGTCCGCACAACGTGGTACAGGGAAAAGAACAAGTTCCCTGGCCAGGCATGGTCATTGCGAGTACCTGGGCTGGGGCTGTAAGCATCATTATCGCGACTCGGTGTCTTTATTATCCGCGTCTCCCCCGGGTAGGCATCGTTAACTGCCCCCATCAAGTTGCAGCCCCGGAGCTTACATGCCTGAACACAATACAACAGTGGCGATGAGCGGATGTCATCCCGCCACCTCAGGCACAATGTGGCAGCTGCGTACCGGCCTGTAGAGTGCCGGTGCTCATGCCACAGGGCCACTGCGGCCAAGTGATCCCCAAGTGTGCATCAGATGCTCCTCAGAGGCTTCCCGTCCTTCTGACAATGCAGGCAATGCCTGGGTGCTGGAGCTGTGTGGCAAGAATTGGAGGTCAGCTCAGAGGCTGAGCACATGGTGAGGCGCCCCCTGCTGACACAATCAGTCTGGGAGAGGATGTAGCCTTACAACTAGAGGGGTCGACCTCGAAGCTGAGGAACTGGGTTCTGGTCTCGGCGACGATGCTCAACATCCTGTGATTCTTGGCAAATCACAAACAGCCTGATTCATCAAGCCGAAATCGGCTCGCAAAGGGCCAGATTCTGAGAATCTGGCCCTTTGCGAGCGCTATTTTTGCATTTGGGATTCATCATCCCAAATGCAAAAATCAGTAATAGCGATTTCGCTATTTTGCGAGGAATTACATTTAAGGAATCTCTATTTGAGATTCTTTAAATGCAATTCATCATCCATTTAAAAATTGCGAATTCGAAATTTCGGCCCGCTATTTACCGCGAGGTCAAACCTCGTGGTAAATAGCGAAAACTTAGAAAAATGCTTTTCAAAGCATTTTTCTAAGTTGCATGTTGCACACACACATGTCCTTTGGACATGTGTGTGCGCAACACCTGTTTCAATTTGCATTTAAGGGGTGCTACAGGGTGTCCTTTGGACACCCCTGGCACCCTTTAAATCGCTATCTTATTTGCGATTAGCAAATTGCTAATCGCAAATAAGGAATACTCCCCATTCATTAAGGCCCATAGGAATGAATGGGGAGTTATTCCTTATTTGCGATTAGCAATTTGCTAATCGCAAATAAGGAATGTGTAGGAATCGCATTTCTTTATGCAATTTCTACATGAATCCCGTTTTGCAAGTCCTTAATAGCGATTCGTTATGAATCGCTATTAGGGGCTCCAAAACGGGAGAATGATGAATCAGGCTGTTAATCTCTCTGTGCCTAACAAAAATGAATGTGTCCATCTGTAATGAAACTGGTGCTCATGTAAAGCGCTCTGATACCTAATATCTTCTGGTCTAGTTTGCGCTATAATAAAAACTCCCAAAAATAAAATTGAAAGCAAAATCTGTCTAGTGTTATGGAAATCACTGGTAAAGAATTGTCCGGGCGGCAAGGGGGAAAACACTCACACAGTGGCTGGGGAGTAGGCTTTATACATGTAATATGCCCCAGCAGCAGGTGTGCTGGTGGGAAAACACAGTGTGAGTGTAAAGGCTGCCCCATATCACTGGAGCTGGTGGGCTGGAGAACTGGTGGTCATGTTCTCTCAAGAACAGTGAAAGAGGAGTAATTAACTGAGTGCCAGTCCAAGGCACAGCCCACTCTGGCACCATGGCTCCTTTGGCATAAGCCTACAAATGGAAAGAATGGGGGAAAGAGTGCTGCTGACCAAAGTGGACAATGCACAATGGAGTGTGCTGCTCCTGCACTTAGGGGGAAGGGACATATATCAATTATCCAAATCTAACAATGTGCTAGTTCCTAAGACACCCCTCACTCTCATGGCGGCTCTCACTGCACATTTCAAACCAATGTCGAACCAGGACTCCAAGAGGTTTGTGTTTTGCCAAGCGAGGCAGCAGGCATTGGAATCAATTGATGTGTTTCACAAATGCATAAGGTAACTGGCCAGCACGTGTGGTTTTAATATTGAAAATGAGGAAATAAGATGACAGATTATTCAGGGATGTGCCTCAGCAAAGTATCATGAGTGAATACCTGAGAAGTCAGGTAAATCTCTGGCAGACATCCTAACACTAGGCAGGACCAAGGAGCTCTCCAGAGCCTATAATGCTCACATAGAAGCTGCCCTACAGACCTTGGTGAAGTCCGAACCGGTTAACATCATCACACAAAACCCCACTGCCAAACAAAGTAGGAGAGAGGTTACCAAACAGGAGACCTGTGGATACTGTGGAGGAAGCAGTCATCGCCCCTCTGAATGCCCAGTGAGAGGAAAGAAGTGCACAGAATGTGGAACTTTCAATCATTTCATGAGAGTCTGTTGCTCAGGAAAGGAGGAGGACAGCATACCACTGTCACCGTTCTCCCAGAAGTAAGGGAGAGAAGCAGAGATATGGAGGATGATGAAACCGAGGAACATATCATCCACTCTGTCTTCACTATTGGCACTGCTGCTCAACACACACATCGCCTACTGCAAAGCCAAATACGGGTCAGAGATCATTTCACCACTGTTGAGGTAAATACCGGGGCAACCATCAACATCATGTTTGGTGAGACCCATAATACCATGCTACTCTCCCCAAAATTGCACCCTGCATTGATCAAAGTGTTTGCCTATGGCCAAGACAAACAAGATGTGAGAAAAATGTACGGCTGCCCTAACGTATGGTTTCTGTTCGATGGACTCATACATATATGTCACTGAGGAAGGCCATGGAATGCTCCAAGGCTGTCAGGTGGCCAAAGATCTCAGAACTGTGACCTTTGCCTTTGAAAACCATCAGGAAGCCATTACCCAAATTCTTAGTGAATTACATAGTTTTCGAAAGAATAGGGTGTCTGAAGGGTAAATAGACCTTCCTGCATATTGACCTGTCAGTAGGGCCAGTAGCACTACAACATCAGTGTATTGTGTTTCATTTGAGATCCCTGCTGGAGAAGGAGTTTGACAAGCTTGAGTCTGCAGGCATCATCAAGAAAATAACCGGGCCAACATTCTGGGTATCGCTGATCATAGTGACACGAAAGCACAAGCAGCGTGGTGAGGTGAGAATATGCATAGATATGCGTATACCTTATGTTGCGATAAAGCGGGAAAGACCTTTAATACCCACTATTGATGACCTGATTGGTGAACTCAGCGGAGCCTGCTGGTTTTTGAAACTGGATTAGCAATCAGGATATCGCCAGGTAGTCCTGGATGAGGAGTACAGATTTGTTACAACATTTTCAACACATGTAGGTCTGTGGCGATACAAGCGTTTGAGTTTTGGCATATCCAGCGCAGCCGAAGTGTTTCAAAACACTATTCAGGAACTTTTGGGTGACCTTCCGAGCATCGTTAATGTCAGCGATGTTTTTTTGATCTATGTGAAGACTGTGCCTGAACACAATGGGAGGTTGAAGCAGGTACTCTAAAGGATTCAGGAATCAGGTCACACTCTACATCGCAACTATTGTCAATTCCTGCAGCAAACGTTACACTTCTTCGGGTACGTGTTCTCATTGGAGGGAGTACCCTCAGACCCTGATAAGGTCAGAGTCATCAAGGAGGCCTCTGCACCTGCCACTGTGACCGAAGTGCGCAGTTTTTTAGGCATAGTCAATTATTTTGGCCGTTGAATCAGAGACCTCACAACCATGATGCAACCACTACGAGAACTCATTAAAATGTCCATCCCGTGGTCCTGGGGTCCTGAGCAGTAGGCTGCTTTTCAGGCTACTAAGGGCGCCCTATCTTCCAATAGCACACTGGCATATTTTGATCCCCAGAAGGACACTAACATAGCTGTGAATGCTGGCCGTAATGGATTGGAGCAGTACTGGTGCAACAATCCACTATAGATGACGAATGGGTCCCTGTGGCATTTGCCAGTCACTCTCTAACCAGTAGTGAGCAGAGATACTCCCAAATTCAGAAGGAGGTGATAGCCATCCACTGGGGATGTTACCATTTCCACCTATATGTATCTGGAAACACATTCACTGTGACAACTGATCACAAATCGCTGCTACCTCTATTCAAACGATACAGAAAAGGGGGTGGTGATGAACAGAGTGTCTGAATTAAGCAGACCACTCTTACCCAGTCCAAAGATCAGGGCTTGATCCATCACCGTTATTTATCTCACTGCCCCATCCCAGCTCAGAACCTGGCTATATGCAAATTAGTCTGTCCCTGGCCCAGTGCATCATGGGAACAGGGCAGACCAAACTACCAAGCCAATTCTTCACCAGAAAGGAGACAAGCTACCGGGGACCGGTTTCTGGCATTTCAGCCTCTTCGGCCCGGCTTGCTTGAATCCTGATGGAGCAGTGAGAAAGGGACTCATGTCTGAGTATACCCTGCCACACCTATAGTGGCCAAAAACGATACAGAAAAGGGGGTGGTGATGAACAGAGTGTCTGAATTAAGCAGACCACTCTTACCCAGTCCAAAGATCAGGGCTTGATCCATCACCGTTATTTATCTCACTGCCCCATCCCAGCTCAGAACCTGGCTATATGCAAATTAGTCTGTCCCTGGCCCAGTGCATCATGGGAAGGGTATACTCAGATGTGAGTCCCTTGCTCATTGCACCATCAGGATTCAAGCAAGCCGGGCCGAAGACGGCTGTAATGCCAGAAACCGGTCCCCGGAAGCTTGTTTCCTTCCCAGTGTAAGAATTG
Organism: Lissotriton helveticus; assembly: GCF_964261635.1. Taxonomy (NCBI): domain Eukaryota; kingdom Metazoa; phylum Chordata; class Amphibia; order Caudata; family Salamandridae; genus Lissotriton; species Lissotriton helveticus. The sequence goes on along the minus strand of NC_136069.1, from coordinate 1,372,407,599 downwards.
GCTTTTGTAGTCTGGTCTGCCCTGTTCCCATGATGCACTGGGCCAGGGACAGACTAATTTGCATACAGCCAGGTTCTGAAACTGGGATGGTGCAATGAGCTTAAAAACGGTGTTGGATCTAGCCCTGATCTCTTGACTGGGTGAGAGTACTCTGCTTAATTCAGAGACTCTGTCCATCACCACCCCTTGTTGTAAATAACCTCTATTCAAAGGCACAACTGCAAAGCCACGTCCATGAATTGAAAAGTGGATGCTACAACTCCAGGAGTATAATTGTACCTTGGAGTACCACCCCGGCTCTCACAACCCGATGGACTATTTGTCACTGCCTCCCCAGGTGGTCACTCCAGTGGAAGAAACTGATGGTAGTGAAACTGAAGAATATGTGCGATATGTGACTGATCGATCACGTCTCATTCCACTCTCTGTGGAAGTCCTGTGCCAAGCTACCCCCTGACATGAGTGCCTTCAAAAATCTCTTGAGAGAGTGAAGACCAACCAATGGCACACCATCAAGTAAAATTGGTCTCTTCTCACCCTGGAGACCTGGCCAATACTGGAAAGTCTATATCATGTTTATCAGGAGTTGAGCGCTGACCCAAATTGGTGCCTTTTGAGAGGGCATTGCATAGTCATACCCACCGCTTTTTTGGACAGGGTCATTTAACTGGCCAATGCTGGACACCAGGGCATGGTTAAGGCCAAGAACAGACTGCAAACAAGTGTGGTTTCCTTTGGTGGATGAAAAAGTGGAGGAGGTGGTCTGCTCCTCTCCATGGTGCCAAGTGACGGGGAATGCTAGCCCACCACCACCGGTAGTGATTGAAAGGGGACAGTGGGTGTGAGCCAACCTTGACATTGGGAGTCTCCCAGCTGGGCGCCATACTCTAGTGATGATTACTCCAATTTTCCGGAGGTAGAGATTATCTCGTCCCTAAGTGCCAGTTTGGTATCGCCGAAGTTAGAGAAAATATGGTCACCCATGGTTTGATCCAGGAACTGTGCACTGCCAACAGCATGCCCTTCGAAGGGCACGAGATGGTGTCTTATCTCAACTCTCTGTGGATAATGCACAAAAAGGTCAACACGAGGAGGCCCCAAGTGAATGGGGAGGCCGAAATGTTTATAAGAACTTTAAACAATGTCATTCAAATTACCTTGACCAGCCAACAGTCTTCAGAAAGTGCCATTTATTCATTCCTGCAAAACTATCGCCAGACTCCCCATTCCACCACAGGTCGAGCTCCTGGGCACCTCTCCATGTCTCGGACACAATGCTCCACCATCCACAGTGGTTGCTGGGTCCAATAAATGATCACAGTTTGCATGATCACCAGAAGAAGTCAAATGAACAAGCTAGCCACAGAGCTAAAGTGTCTGATCTACAAGTGACTGATGAGGTAATAGTTCAAGATTACTGACCGGGCAGCAAGTTTTGGTTACCTCTCGAGTGACATACATAGACCATCGTCTAACTGTATGGCATGCAAGGTAATCCGCGTTTTTCAGGTATGTGATTTCATTAGGTGGGTGCTACCAGCTGTACCTCCAGACTGTTGCACTTCCAATACAGTATTGATTGTGAAGTTGTAATGACAAAATGGTGTTTGACAAATTTGTTCTCAATTTGTATTTTGACGAGGAATGTAGTGTTACTCCAGTGACGCAACTGGAGCGACTGGGAATGTTCCACCATGCCCTGAGGTTAGTGGTGTGTGGGTGTATGCCCCTGCGGGCACAGCACTGTTGTGCTTTGGTCAGCACCATCTGGTGTGGAGGAAATAAAAAGTTCCCCGGCTGGGTGAGGTCATTACCAATGGGCTGTAAGCACTACTATTGTGAATGAGTGTCTTTATTATGTGCGGCTCCCCCGCTCCTTGGAGACATGGTTAACTACCACCTTCAGGTTGCAGCCTGGGGGCTTACATGCCCGAACACAACACAACAACCAGGATCAGAGTCCAAACCAATGTGAGATAGGATTAGACGTTGTGGTAACCAAAGGGGAACTAATGCAGACAGAAGACAAACAGATGACTCATAATACTAATGACAAATTAATGTGAACACAAAGAAGATGGGCATACTATAAGGACTGACCTTTTGAAAATCCTGTAACAAAAAGTTTATTTTTAAACAATTCACCATATTAAAACACCAAAATTTCGATGTCCTAAAAACATTTAGCCATTTGTCTCCTTGTTTGTGCTGCCCGGTGCCCCTAGGTGAATGCTAACCTAGCCTGTATGTATGTATGTATGTATGTATAGGCATTTATATAGCGCACTACTTACCCGTAGGGTCCCAAGGCGCTTCGACCGCTGCGAAACCCTTCCTGGCTTCCCTGAGAGATGGTCCCTTAATGGGTATCTCCAGGGTGAGACCAGGCATCCCCGGCGGTCTGGTGGGGCCGTTAGTGAAGATGAGGCAAGCTAATGCCCAGAGTTGCCGAGTGTGAACGCTGATCAGAGTGGGCACCGAGGCGAGAGAATTATCGAGTCCGCTGACCCTGGTCCAGAAACCTGCCGCGCCGGGAATCGAACCCTGGTCCCGGGCCGTCCTCTGCTCTCGGGTCTGCCGCCTCTAACCAGTGAGCCACACTACTTCACATGCCAAGTTTGCTTCATCTCTTGCAATTCCTAAATAGATGATTTTTCTCATTTAGCCATACCTTGTTCAACTTTCTTCCTAAGTTTTAAAAGCACTTAAGTATCTGGACGTCAGCCCAAGGAGGTGTAATTCCATTTTGTACTCTCTCTCTTGTCGTCCATCCTTTGTGCTCCCTTGACCTAATGTTGTGTTCCCGTGGTCAGAGCAGATGAATTAAAAACAGAAATTGAAAAAGGCAATGTAACTGTGGAGCATGCACTTGGCCCACTGTAATGGGTAATTACTGTATTAAACTAGAACATTTGTTGAGGATACTTGTAGCCCCTATATTTCTCCGGGTATTCGGTTTGCTGATAGTTATTTTAGCACAATCGTAACCGACGGCTCCCAAAATGAAGGATGCTACAGTCAAAACATTTGTTGTTGTTTATTTTCTTTGACGAAAACTGCCTATGTGTGTCAAGATGTGCCTGCAGCCAGACATGGGAATAATGACTTGTAGATAAATCGACGGGGACAGCTAACAAACTTACTCTAAAAATGCTAATATGCCTTAATGTGACACGCAGCGTCAAATGAAAAGTCACGCTGCTAGTCTGGTCTGTTGAATGACGTGCCTCTTGATTGAATATCAGGATAAGCCTCTTCGCCGTCCTCGAGACTTCCGAAACTCCTCGGGGACGAAAACTTCCCAAGACTCTCGGAGCCGCTTCTACAGGTAATGAAGATTTGTCCATCATAAAGCGCACGTACTCGTAGAAAAGTAAATATTACCTTGCTTCCCCAGAGCCAAGGAAGATGCGTCCTGATAAGGCGGTCAAAGATCTCCTGATCACAATTTATTTCTGACCTTTCAGCGCCTTCTTCCCAATGATTTTCTGTCATTTCAGTCAGGCACGGGTCGGACATCCGGTGTCTGCGGTGTTCCACGTCTGCTGCTATTTAACTCTAGACTTTCATTTCTGAACGGCTCTATAACATACTGAACATTGCTGAGGTACTGTATGTTGTGTTAAGAATGGTTAACCTATATTTCCTTTGTTTATACTTACCTTGATAATAGTTTGAGAGTCAATATTATGGAAACAATGTTGTTACTGGTCCATACGAAAATACAATATTGTGAGAAAGAACCACAAACATAACATAACGTTATAGTGGTGCTCAAACATACACGTCTTCACTGTTAAATGACCTTTGCATTGACTATGAGTCAATAAACTGAACGGCCTTGATTACGAGAGGCTTGTTAACTCTGATACCCATACAAACGTGTTGAGATCATCAAATGTTATGGTCAGATGAACTTTTGGCCCAAATAAATATTGGCAGGAAAAACTTGAAAAAATGTACCAGGGAAAAAAACCTGGTAAAGTTACAAACATGTAGATTATGGTGCAGTAAGCACGTAACCCCCAGATTCATCAAAGTCATGTTTTGCGAGTCCTTAATAGCGAATTTTAAGGATTCGCTATTAAAGACTCGCAAAACGGGATGCATGTAGAAATCGCAATATTTTTAGCGATTTCTACTGATTCCTTATTTGCGATTCGCTAATTGCTAATCGCAAATAAGGAATGGCTTTCCCATTAATTCCTATGGGCCTAAAGGCCCATAGGAATGAATGGGGAGTCATTCCTTATTTGCGATTAGCAATTAGCGAATCCCAAATAAGGAAGCAATTTCAAGGGTGCCAGGGTGTCCAAAGGACACCCTGTTGCACCCCTGAAATAGTAATGTACACTGGTGTTGCGCACACACATGTCCCAAGGACATGTGTGTGTGTAACATACAACTTAGAAAAATGCACTAAAGTATTTACCACGTAGTTAGACTTCACGGTAAATAGCGGCCCCAGATTGCGAATTCGCAATTTTGAAATGGTTCATGCATTGCATTTAAGGAATCTCAAATTGAGATTCCTTAAATGCAATTAATCGCAATCTAGCGATTTCTAAAATTGCGATTTTTGCATTTGGGATGATGCATCCCAAATGCAAAAATACCGCTCGCAAAGGGCCAGATTCTCAGAATCTGGCCCTTTTCGAGCGTATTTTGATTTGATGAATCTGGCCGTTAATCCTGTATTTTATGGCCATGTTCATGCAGTGGTGTAACACAGGCCCCTGCAGTCCCTGTAGCGCAGAGGGTCCCCAACCCCTCAAGGGGGCCTTAACACTTCAGGGGGCTCCCTTCAGCCCAAAGCCTATGAGTATTTGCAAGAAATTGGAGACTTGGGGTCCCATTATCACATTCTGCAGGGGGGGGGGGCATCATTGTTGGTTATGCCACTGTTTCCATGGAGAACTTGTAAATGATATTATTTATCACATCTTATAAATATCGCTGCGCAGGGTATTGTTATTTCACAGGTGCAAGAAATGGCACACCATTTACACCGGATTTGTAATCGATGCCTATATTCCTGATTATGCAGAGCCCAGTAATTAGTGTGATATTTATCGCAGCGCATAAACTCTGACCCCGTAAAGATGTAATGTATCAGGTGCAATAAACACCACCCAGTATCAGGAGATTTTTCTGAATAGCCTGCTGATTTTGGTGCTAACGGCACTGAAACCTGCATATTCACGTAATTGCTGGGCATTCCAGCCCCCCCACTCCCTCCCTCCCCCCTTACCCCCACAGCAACAGCAATTTTGACCTGCTGATACTAAAACTGTTTGGGTTCCAGAGTAACATGCTACCAGCCAAAAAGTGCTTTACCACTGCACCAGGGGTAACAAACGCTATATAAATGCAAACCTTTCCCTCTTTTATCCCTTTACTGTCCTTTTTAATCCAAATAACAGACCTACAGGTCCAACGATCAAATTAATTTCATATTTCCCTATACTAATTCACCACTAACGCTTTTTGAGTTCCTGAGTAACGTGCTACTCACCGAAAAAGCGCTTTGACGCATTGTCAGGGGGTTAGAAAGCACTATATGAATGCAATTACAATCTTAAAACTCATAATTGTGATATGTGCAATAAATGAGGGCCACTGTGTTAATACTTTTTACTTTTAAAACGTGATTTTAAAATGTAACGCAATTGCCTTGTGTCACAACCAGGTTGCGGGGTCATATATATCCTGGAGTTCTTTGATTTCATTATATCACATGCTGGGAGCCAGTGAACTTTACAATGCAAATCCCTTCCCAGCTTGGCAACCTCTATGTAGTGTGCCCATCGCAAGATGCTCCGTGTACACACACTGCACTGCTCCTATTATGAACGTGGCCATAACAGATTGCTTGCAGAGCAGACAAACAGAGATTTCCATATTCGCGATAAAGAACTGTTTATGGGCCTTGCTAATGCTCTGAAGCGGAGGCGGCGCGGAGGTGGAATGTGTGGGCGGAATGAGAAAAGCTGATGCTGCAAGCTGACATCGAAATGAGATTCGGAAGATACCGAGATTTACTTTCCAACAAAATAATTCTGAACAAGATCATTTTATGCCGTTCATTACTGCCGCTGCGGTCAGGCAGCCATCTTAATTTGATTATTCACAAGAAATCGGAACATATTTTTGTAGAACATTTTTGGGAGAAAGTAACAACCACCAACAGTTGTAGATGTTCTTGCAGGTTTGTATTTTTCTTACCAATGCTTTGTTTTCTGTCAAAGATGGAAATAAACTTAATGCCCAACCTGCGGAATTCCTTTCAACCATATCAAAGAGTGCACTACGAGCTTGACACAACATGGTCTTGTTAAACTGAAGAGAATCAAGCATACAAGTGGGCTTAAGTGAGCTATAGAACATGACCGCTAAGCACATCCGGTAACAATTCTCATACAATTGCTCCTAATACGAGCAGCCTGGTTAATTGTGGTGTGTATGGTAGCTCCTCGTATCACAATTAAGAGTTTTTAGATGAATATATGTAGGTCCAACCTGCAGATATTTATTGGGGACGAACACGTCGGGTATTTTTTAAACATGCAAATTATGATTCGTGAAGGTCACAAATATGCACGTTATTCTCCAAATGCAAGAGGTATTTCTCACACCCCATACACGCTGACTGGGGAAATACATCTATATGCTGTGGCAGGATTGGCCACAATTGGGCCTGAGCAGCCCAAAAAAAGTGGCCCACAATCACAGATCGCAACCATTCGCAATACACTGCATGGTTAGGACCAGGGAGCTAAACATGGTCAAACATTTGCACTAATGAAAGTATTTTAATGCTTATAGACCCAGTACTTAAATTGGAAATTAACATTCCAATAGAAAAAAAGTACCTTGAAAGTTCAGATTTATGAAAAATGCTAGGAACACATTTTAGATTGATTTTTTTAACCCTGAGTTTGCTGTGGATGGTTTGAAAATGTCCGCTGGGAAACGGGACATAAGCGGTACAAAAGGGGGTGGTGATGGACGGAGCATCTGAATCAATCAAACACTCACACCAAGTAAAAAGATCTGGGTTTAATCCATCACCGTTCTTTAGCCCACTCTGCCACCCCAGTTCAGACATTGCCATATGCAAATCAGTCTGACCCTGTGCCTCATGGGAACAGTCCAGCCCGAACTGCCAAGCCATGCCTTCCCTGGACCAGAAACAAGCTTCCGAGGACCGGTTTCTGGCATTCCAGCCGTCTTCAGCCCGGCTTGCTAGAATCCAGTGGCAAAGTGAGCAAGGGACTCACGTCTGAGCATACCCTGCCACACTTATGGCGGCCAAAAGTGGTACAAAAGGGGGTGTGATCGACGGAGCATCTGAACCAATCAAACACTCACACCAAGTAAAAAGATCTGGGTTTAATCCATCACCGTTCTTTAGCCCACTCTGCCACCCCAGTTCAGACATGGCTATATGCAAATCAGTCTGACCCTGTGCCTCATGAGAACAGTCCAGTCCGAACTGCCAAGCCATGCCTTCCCTGGACCGGAAACAAGCATCCTGGGACCGGTTTCGGATTCATAATCCTCATCAGCCAGGCTATCTTGAATCCAGTGGCCAAGTGAGCAAGGGACTCACGTCTGAGCATACGCTGCCACACTTATGGTGGCCAAAAGCGGTACAAAAGGGGGTGGTGATGGACGGAGCATCTGAATCAATAAAACACTCACACCCAGTCAAAAGATCTGGCTTTAATCCATCACCGTTCTTTAGCCCACTCTGCCACCCCAGTTCAGACATGGCTATATGCAAATCAGTCTGACACTGTGCCTCATGGGAACAGTCCAGCCCGAACTGCCAAGCCATGTCTTCCCTGGACCAGAAACAAGCTTCCGAGGACCGGTTTCTGGCATTCCAGCCGTCTTCAGCCCGGCTTGCTTGAATCCAGTGGCAAAGTGAGCAAGGGACTCACGTCTGAGCATACCCTGCCACACTTATGGGGGCTAAAAGTGGTACAAAAGGGGGTGGTGATGGCAGAGCATCTGAATCAATCAAACACTCACACCCAGTCAAAAGATCTGGGTTTAATCCATCACCGTTCTTTAGCCCACTCTGCCACCCCAGTTCAGACATGGCTATATGCAAATCAGTCTGAGCTTGTGCCTCATGGAAACAGTCCAGCCCGAACTGCCAAGCCATATCTTCCCTGGACCAGAAACAAGCTTCCGAGGACCGGTTTCCGGCATCCCAGCCATCTTCAGCCCGGCTTGCTTGAATCCAGTGGCAAAGGGAGCAAGGGACTCACGTCTGAGCATACCCTGCCACACTTATGGTGGCCAAAAGTGGTACAAAAGGGGGTGGTGATGGACGGTGCATCTGAATCAATCAAACACTCACATCCAGTCAAAAGATCTGGGTTTAATCCATCACCGTTCTTTAGCCCACTCTGCCACCCCAGTTCAGACATGGCTATATGCAAATCAGTCTGACCCTGTGCCTCATGGGAACAATCCAGCCCGAACTGCCAAGCCATGTCTACCCTGGACCAGAAACAAGCTTCCGAGGACCAGTTTCTGGCATTCCAGCCGTCTTCAGCCCGGCTTGCTTGAATCCAGTGGCAAAGTGAGCAAGGGACTCACATCTGAGCATACCCTGCCACACTTATGGCGGCCAAAAGCGGTACAAAAGGGGGTGGTGATGGACGGAGCATCTGAATCAATCAAACACTCACACCCAGTCAAAAGATCTGGGTTTAATCCATCACCGTTCTTTAGCCCACTCTGCCACCCCAGTTCAGACATGGCTATATGCAAATCAGTCTGACCCTGTGCCTCATGGGAACAGTCCAGCCCGAACTGCCAAGCATGAGTGTTTGATTGGTTCAGATGCTCCGTCCATCACCACCCCCTTTTGTACCGCTTTGTTCGCCATAAGTTGGCAGGGTATGCTCAGACGTGAGTCCCTCGCTCACTTTGCCACTGGATTCAAGCAAGCCTGGCCGAAGACTGCTGAAATGCCAGAAACCGGGCCTAGGAAGCTTGTTTCCCGTTCAGGGAAGGCATGGCTTGGCAGTTCGGGCTGGACTGTTCCCATGAGGCACAGGGTCAGACTGATTTGCATATGGCCATGTCTGAACTGGGGTGGCAGAGTGGGCTAAAGAACGGTGATGGATTAAACCCAGATCTGTTGACTGGGTGTGAGTGTTTGATTGGTTCAGATGCTCCGTCCATCACCACCCCCTTTTGTACCGGGAAACAGGACATGGCAGAGTCTTGGACTGCCTTTTACACTCACCCTGGACTTTCTAGATATTCACTTTGGGACTTATTTACAAGCCCCTTACACCTCTGGTGTGTCACTTTTAACATGGGAAAAAGTGATGCAGCGGCGGCGCAAGGGGCTTGTAAATAAGCCCCTTTCTTTTTTACGGCACTTAAGAGAGGCCCTTCAATGCTCAAAGACTGGTGAAAGGTGCATCTGTTTTTTTTGTTTACCTGCTGCTAGCATCACGCGTAACTTCCGACAAATGGAACCATGCTAATGTTTAACCCCTTAATTGCTGCCGTCGGCCAACGGTCGTCACGGCCACTACCTCCCCAGTGCTGCGCACGACCGTTGGACGTCCATTCAGCACTAGTTCCAATGGACAGCGCAGCACTGGGGAGGTTTATTTACAAGCTCTAAAGGGGTTAAATGCAAAAATAAAAATAGAGTCCCTTTCCTCACATACATGCAGTTTTATAGAGCACGAAATCGGTGAAGACGCATTGGAGCCCTTTACATGAGGACCAGATAACATTACAGATAGTGAGATTCATTTTTGTTTGCCCATTTGGATTAAGTGATGTGCTCAGTATCACAGGATGTTGAGAGTATGCTGGGACTCAAACCCAGCTTCCCAGTTTCAATTAGGTTAAGGCTACAATCTCTCCCCGATGACTGCAGGAATTGATTTCTGGCAGGCAAAGGAGAAAAGCAGAGGCAAATGTATCTCTGCCTATCCCATGCAGGGGAGGAAGACAACAAATAACAAAAGAGCCCTCTTGCTGGCCCTCACCAACATACATGTCAACATTTTAGGACAGGGAAGTGGGAGATTTTTAAAAATTTTTAAAATAATTTTCACAAGGTCAGACAGAAAGCCTGTAGATGGGTTAGCATAAAATATCATGGCAACGTTATACATAAATAGTCATAAAGTGAGAGTAATGTGCCTGTTAGATCTGGGGGTCTCTAGTGGAAATGGTATTCACCTTTGTCCAAATAGGGACCCTTACTTCTAAGTCAGGATAAGGGGATTACACTCCTTATTAACCCTGCTCACCCCCTTGGTAGCTTGGCACGAGCAGACAGGCTTATCTCAGAGGCAGTGTGTTAAGCATTTGTGAATATACACAGTAATACAGTGAAAATACTACAGATGGACAAAACACAGGTTTTTATAAAAATAAGTATTCTTGATGTAGTCTTAAACACACAACCACAAACGACAAAAATCCACAATACTACACTTAAGATTACTCAAAAGATGATTAAAGTTGCTTAGTTCAAGTTGATGGTAAATGCGACAAAATTCTCAACAAACTACCTGGATGGGTAACGCAAAGTAGACAAAAGGCTCGCAAAAGGGGAGAAGCGTCGGTTCCGTGATCTGGGGAAGATGATGCGTCGTGCCTCAATGCTTGCGCAGAGTAGGGGATGCGTCGTGATCCTTACCGGTGCGGAGGTGATACGTAGATTCTCGGCCTTCGGCCCTTTGCCGTGCGCAAGATGGAGCCTTGATGTGATGCGATGATCCGGTTGCAATGCGAGAAGATGGCGCCCTTGATGTGGCGATGCGATGACTCCCTGGCAGCCTCGCGACGACTTTGTACTTTGGAGCCGCGACAGGCCATGCTACTAGGAGTGGGCGGAATTTGCGTAATCACGTTACGCATATCTCCATGAGCAAGCAAAAAAATTTTGCGAAGTCGCGGAACGCAGAATTTTGGACAATTTCGCATTCTCTGCAGAACGCAAAATTACCCAAATTACCCAAATTCTGTGAGCGGAACGGAATTTACCACCCAGGCCTACCTGCGACACGCTTCTCAGGTGATGCGACGGTGACTCTCATGATGGCATCACGCTTCTCCAGCTCCCAGTGGCACGCAAGTATCTGGAATTCCCAGCAAGGAAATTCAGTGGGGAGATGGAGGTGAAGTCTTTTGTCCCTGAGAATTCAGCAGGAGGCAAGCACAGTTCAAGCCCTTGGAGAATATTCTGTAGATGAAAGTCCTTTACAAAGTTCCTTCTCCCTTCCCTTGGCAATGAAGCAACCACTGCAGGCCAACCCAGCAAACAGCACACTGGCAGAGGGGCAGTACAACTCCGGCAGCTTCCTTGGTTCTTCTCCTTGGCAGAAAGATTTCTTGTCCAGAAGTGATCTAATTTCTTGGGATCAGGGTCCCAATATACTTATAGGCTTAATAAGACAAAACTGGAAGATAACATTTGTGTCCTTCATGAGGCATTTTTACAGAATCCCTCCGCTTTTATTAAAACTCAGCTTGAGCAGCCCAAGCGTGAGCTCTGCTCCGTGTATGATGCTCAAAGTGAAACCTTTTTTCAACGCTTTCAACAGAAAATGTTTGAAGAGAATAATTTCACCGGCAGACTTTTGGCATGGCAGGTCAAAGAGCAGGCGGCCGCAAAGCTAATTAAGGCAATAAACTGTCCCTTGACGGCAGTTTGCACCAAGGATCCCGGGAAAATTGGGGGCATTAGGCTCGCTCATTATGAGGCCATTTATGGTAAACTTCAGATGGTCGATGACCGGTTACTTGAACAATTTCTCTGTGAAAATCCACCTCCAACTCTTTCGGAAACGGATAAAGACTTTATGGCTATTCCCTTTTCACTGATAGAATTGGAGGAAGTAGTGAAGAGCCTAGCAAATGGTAAGGCTTGCAGTCCAGACGGGCTACACTCTGAATTTTCTAAAGTTTTTTTTAAGGTATTATCAGAATTTTTTTTTATTTTTGATTAAATCTTTGTTAGAAGGAGGGGTAGTTCCGGAATCCTTTAGACAGGGGAACATTGTTAGTTTTGTGAAGAAGGGTAAGAATAGGATGGTGCCTAATTCTTATCGTCCGATCACATTGTTGAACTCGGATTACAAAATTGTCACCAAACTTTTATCTCTAAGGTTTAATAGATGTGCAGCGAAGCTGATCGATGGGGATCAAAATGGGTTTTATCTGGTAGACAATTAGCTACTAATACCCACTTTCTTTCTGAGGCTTTGGAATATTTTGGGATTCAGAGGATACCTGCTTTAGTTTTATTATTGGACGCTGAGAAGGCTTTTGACCTTGTGGTCTGGGAGACATTGTTTTCGATCTTACACTCCTTCAATATTCCGTTGCAATTTATATCTTTAATCCGGAATTTGTATGAAAATGCTGTTGCCAATGTAATTAATATTTCGGCCGTGGCAGGGTCTTGAAAAATTAAACGAGGCACAAGGCAAGGGTGCCTTTTATCGCCAGTTCTGTTTGCCTTTTTCATCGAGCCTTTGGCAATAGCCATTCGGAACTGTGCTGATATTCACCCTTCAATTCAATCAATGCCAAAATTAGAACTATATGCAGATGACATCATGCTCTTAATTAAGCCAACCGTTGAGGTGCAAACTAAGGTCTTCGAGATGTTTGAAGACTTGGAAGCATTAGGTGGCTATCGGATAAATAAAGGAAAGACTGAAGTAATACAATGTGAGAGGGCCGCCGTAGATCTACACCCCGATATCCAAAGAGATACCTGGGGATATTATATTCCGAGTCAGTTGACGATTTATATCAATTGAATTTTGTTCCTCTAATAAAGAAGGTTCAAGGGTTGTTTTCTCGATGGAGCATGCTCCCTTTGTCCATCTTGGGACGAGTTGCTTTAATTAAAATGTCTGTTTTACCATTATTTAATTTTTTATTTTCCTCAATACCATGCACTTTATCTGGCTCTTTTTTCTCTCAGGTCGAGTCCATGTTTACAGCCTTCATCTTGGAAAAAAAACACGTATAGCACTTAGCACATTATATGAAGATTTGGATCAGGGAGGGTTAGCACTCCCAAACCTTACGGGCTATTATGATGCGTATTTTGCACAATATTTGTCTAGATTTAATCCTTTACCGCAAATACATTTCTATTGTAATATTTTTATGAATTTAATGTGTAAGGACAGTCAAATCCACTCTCCCCTGCTGATGTTTAGATCCCCGAAGTTGGTACGTTATAAGTGTCTCCACTGGTTTTTTAAAAGACGGCAGGCCTTCTTTAAAAAATATTCTATTCCAGCAATTAACTCAGCCACCTTACTAGAAGGAATCTTCCCCTTAGTAGGGGTCAAACAGCCTACACATTTGGCATTAAAATGGGTGATAGCTGGGTTTGTTAAAGTGTCAGATTTTTTGAAGAATGGGAGTTGGGTGACAGTAGCAGAAATGTCCCAATTTATTTCGAATGATTTTATTTTAATGAACTCTTATGGTATTTTATATAAATATTTTGCTGAAATAGATGCTGTCTCTTTTATGGATCAAAATCAGCTGGTTGATGAATTATTAGTAAAAGTATCGGGTAGGAAACCAGGTGCCTGGAAGAAATATTTGGCCACCGTAAAGGGGGTGGATCTCGAGTTAAAAGCTATCAAAAAATGGGCAGAACATGAGAATTGTGAAATATCTTCCCATATTTGGTCCACCATTAATAGGCTACATTTTAGCTCTTTGAGAGGGGCAAACTGGCGCAGGATGTTGTTTTTCAACAAATGGTTATTGTATCGAACCCCCGCCTCACTGTCAAAGTTGTATGCTAATCAGTCTTCTCAAAGCGTTCGGTGTATGAACCATCCATCTGCCAATTTTTTACATATTATGTTGAGTTGCCCAAAAATGTATGATTATTGGGTAGATTTATTTGCATATCTGGAACAGGAATGTAACATCCAGCTGGAAGTTAACAATTGGTTAATTTTATTTAGTTTTGATCCTGATCTCCTTTTTACAGACTCAATGATTACATGTCTGCATATAGCTATGGCAATTGCAAGATCATTGTTACTGCAAAAATGGTGCACGGATTCGATTCCTTCGGCCCTGGAGTGGGGTCAGAAGATGAGAAGGGTTAAGAAAAGTGAATATACTTTCGCATTATGAATTGGTGGCCTCAAGAAATGTAATAAAATATAGGGAACTAACTTTGATTAATAGCTAGGGGAGGTGGGAGATATACTGTTGTTATGCTGCAGTGGGGTGGAGCGTAGTTTTAGATTCTATCAAATGTTTATTATTGTGGGAATGTCTGCAGTGGGTTTTTTGCTTTGCTTTTTGTTTACTCTCTTTTATAGAGTGTTAAACATGTTGAGAACTTGTAATGTTTACAGTGATTCAGATGAGATGTGATCTGTATTTTTCATGATATAATGGTGCAATATGTATATGTTTATGTTCGATAACAATTTTTTAAAAAAATTTAAAAAATCGATCTACCCATTCTGGCCTGTGAGAACAGGTAGCCTTCAGTAGTGAAAAACAAAAATGGCTGTCATTCACTATTAGAACATGCTACACACATCAGAGCATGCTCTACCTTATGCCTATGCACCCTGCCCTTGGGCCTACCATAGGTGTGTCTAATATCAAGCAAAGGGAAGGTTTAGGGACTGGCAAGTGGGTGTACTTGTCCAAGTCGACATGGCAGTGCTTGACTGCAGGCAGGCCTTTCAATGGCAGGCCTTAGACACACTTTACAAGCTTTTTCTGTGGGTTGCACAACCAGTGCTGCAAGCCCACTAGCAGCATTGTTAAAATAAAAGTTTGGGTCGCGGACAATCGATATTTGCCCGGCGGTATTGCCTCTGTGACCCTCGAATTATTTAATAAATGAAGAGGCAGGCGCTGGAGACTGGAAAGCAGGAAACAAGGTTTTATTCTCTCCGGAGGAGAACACAGCAAAACGGACAGCAGGTATCGTTCTGAGGTGCTCTAACTTATGTCTGAGGCCTGGCCCCTTATATACAGGGTTTTGCGGTTTTTATTACAGTTTACATACTCATGACAAAGCTTTGATGTACGGAAAGACATTCCCGGAATCCCCCCTCCGGGCCCGTTCCCACGCACATTTACAGTAGAGGTCCTCACCCTGGTCACAACAGGTGATGAGTATCGCGCAGCTGGATATTCCGTCAATTCATGGAATGCGGGGTTCGATCGGATCTCATGGGGTGGGGGCTTTGATCAACCCAGGGATCCTTTGATGAGGGAAGCTTTCTATTGTACGGGGAGGGGCAAGGAATGGTATCGGCAGAGCTGGGTGTCGGCCTGGGAACGGGGAAGACAAACGGGCACACGGGGAAAAGGGGGTTTGCATCAAAGGGCCGGGGATCATGAAAGGGAAGAAGGGAGGTGTTGCGCTGGGGACAGGATGAGGGCCTGAGGCAGAGCAGCGCTGAAGAGGGGTTTATGATTCAAGGCAGGTGCAAGCAGGGGGTTGATCAGCGTGCAGGCTTGGTGAGGGCGAAGGGCTATTTCAGGGGCCAGCGGCATGCAAAAGGGTTTGTTCGGCTCAGGGCATCTTAAAATGGCGGGTGCGCACGAAAAAGTGTGGCATCAGGGGAAGAGGCAAGATGGCGCAGATAATGTTCACCAAACCGTACTAATTTTCAACAGCATTTGATTTACAAGCCCTGGGCACACATGGTGCACTGTACTAGGGGCTGACAGATAATTCAAATAACCCAATCATGGAATAACCCATTAGTACATACATTTAACATAGGGAGCACTTGCACTGTGGCACTGATTAGCAGTGGCACAGTGCCCAAAGCATAAATCCAGCAAAAACATATTAAAACAGAGTAGGCAATCCGTCAAAATGGAAGGGACACTCACGCCAATGATGCCAGGTCTAACAGTGCCTATATGGGTAGCATGAGGCTAACCCCAGTGATCAATAATGGAAGAAGAAAGGACAGGCAAAAGAAGGGAAAAAAGGAAACAAAGAAGAAGAGAAGGGAAGCAAGAACAATGGGTAGTCAAGCTGTCTCAATCACTTCCAACATTCTATGCATATGTTGGCACCAGAGCAATCAGATATTGGCAGGCCAACATAGTGCAGTAGCCTACTACAGGTAACAATGGTTAGTACACTTAAATACAATTATACAAGTGCTGTGACAATAAAGGTACAGGATATGAAGCGATGGTAGGTCCCTTGTTCACGGAGGTTCGTAAGAGTCTAGATACGTGTCCAAAGAGTTCTACATTATCCTGGATGAAGGTCTCCATGGAAAGCTATGTTGTCTGCTACTCTGAGGTGGATGATCCAGTTTATCCAGCTTTTATAAGGTGTCTTACTCGTGTCCTTCCAGTTGGCAAGAACTATTTTCACCGCAGATGTTAGCAATAGGTCAAGTAGATCTTTGTCAGAATCAGTTCTCAAGTTTGTGCCTATACAGGCCATGGGTTGGTTGAAGTATTCTCTGTCCATAGTACACTTTAACAAACCAGTTAAAAAGGCAAAAATGCTATCCCCAAACAACTTAAGTAATGGGCTAAGTCCCCCGTTTCTTGGTTGCAGTTCCATCATGTTGCATCCTTTCGGAGCCCTAATGTGAATAATCGGGCAGGGGTCCAGAATGTCTTGTGTAAAAGCCAGTATTTGGTTTGTGAGAGAACAGGGGAGATCTTATTTCATGAGACGGATCTCCATAGTGTGGACCATTCCTGTTCATTTGGTGGGTCAGGAGACAGTTGCCCCCAAAAGGCTATAGTTTTATCATTAAGTTTAGAAGTCTTTGGACGGAGGAGTTTGTACATCTGCGAGACCTGATGGCCCAGTTTGTTAATGTTTGTCACAAACAGTGACATTGATGGTTTGGTAGTGAATAATTTGGATTTTGAAAAGCCCTTTCTAATTTTCAGGAAGACATAGAATTCAATGTCTGCTAGGCTATATCTTGATTGAAGGTCTAAGAATGTTAGTGGATTTGAGGCGTTTTCTAGTTGATAAGAGAAAAGGATACCTTTTTTAATCCATGTGTCTAGGGATAGGCTTTTGCCTTTGTACAGTATCTTGCTATTGGCACAGAGGGATTCCATTTCAGAACCCTTAACCTGTTCTCCAGATTCTTATCAACCTTAAGCAGTGCAATGTTTGTGTTTTAAAGATGGGCTTTGAGGTATGTGGGTATAGTCTATTTGTTGTTAGTAATGCAAGAGGGCTTAGGTTATTGAGAATGGCCCTCTCCACCTCTATCCAGGCCGAGGTGTAGCCCGTAGGTGGTGAGATCCAGTGTGAACCTTGTTTCGTCAGAAAAGCCAGCTGATATAGTCTAAAGTCCGCTAAGTTAACCCATCCTAGCGTTTTTTCTGGTCTTAATTTTTTCATACTGATCCTTGCTTTCTTCCCAAGCCAGAGGAATTTAGAGATGAGGATATCTAGTTTGCAGTGGAATTCATCTGTAAGAAGGAGCGGGAGCATACTAATGAGGTAGGTAACCATCAGGATGATCATCATTTTAATAGTTTTGATTCTGCCCCCCCCACGTAATGAATTTAGGTGACCAAGAGTCCAAGAGCTTCCTTATTTTTTCTAGTATGGTTTTCTTATTCTGGTGTGGGTATCTATTAAGTTGCTACCAAACTATATCCCTATCAATCAATCAATCAATCATAACACTTGTAAAGCGCACTACACACCCGTGAAGGTCTCAAGGCTCTAGGGGTGTGGGGGGATCCTGCTAGTGATCGAAGAGCCTGGTCTTGAGGAGTCTCCTGAAGGCCAGTAGGTCCTGGGTCTGCCGTAGGTTGGTGGGGAGGGTGTTCCATGTCTTGGTGGCGAGGTGGGAGAAGGATCTGCTGCCGGTGGTCACTCTTTGGATGTGGGGGCCTGTGGCGAGGGCGAGGCTGGTGGAGCGGAGCTGGCGGATGGGGGTGTAGAAGTTGAGTCGAGAGTTGAGGTATGCTGGGCCGGTCTTGTGGAGAGCTTTGTGTGCGTGAATGAGGAGCTTGAAGGTTATCCTCTTGTTGAAGGTTATCCTATTGTTGACGGGCAGTCAGTGCAGATCCCTCAGGTGTGGTGTGATGTGGCTGCGGCTCGGGATGTAGAGGATCAGAAACATGCTGATGCGTTCTGGATGCGTTGCAATTGCCTCAGGAGCTTGGCCTACGTTCCTGTGTAGAGGGCGTTTCCGTAGTCAAGCCTGCTGGTGACGAGGGCCTGGGTGACTGTTCTTCTTGTCTAGGTGGGGATCCACTTGCAGAGCATTCGGAGGGTGTTGAAACAGGATGAGGAGACGGCATTGACCTGTTTGGTCATGGAGAGGGTGGAGTCGAGGATGACCCCTAGGTTGCGTGCGTGGTCGGTGGGTGTCGAGGCTGTTCCTAGGGTTGCAGGCCACCAGGAGTCATCCCTGGCTGAGGGGGTGGAGCCGAGGATGAGGACCTCCGTCTTGTCCAAGTTCAACTTCAGTCTGCTGTTCCTCATCCATCCGGCGGCGGCCTTCATTCCTTTGTGGAGGTTGGTCTTGGCAGTGTGCGGGTCTTTGGTGAGGGATATGATCAGCTGGGTGTCGTCGGCGTAGGAGATGATGTTAAGGTTGTGTTGTCGGGCGATGTGGACGAGGGGTGCCATGTAGATGTTGAATAGCGTCGGGCTGAGGGAAGAGCCCTGGGGTACGCCGCAGATTATTTCGGTGGCTGTGGAGCAGAAGGGCAGATGCAGATGCTCTGAGTTATGTCGGAGAGGCAGGATGTTGTACAGTCCAGGGCCTTCTCTTGGATCCCAGAATCGTGTAGGCGTGTGCGTAGTGTGTGGTGGTAGACCGTGTCGAAGGCGGATGACAGGTCCAGGAGGAAGAGGGCTGCTGTTTCTCCATTGTCAAACTGGGTCCAGATGTAATCCGTGGCGGCGATGAGGGCAGTCTTGGTGCTTTGGTTGCTGCGGAACCTGGACTGGGATGGGTCCAGGATGTGGTTATCCTCGAGGAAGCAGGTCAGTTGTTTGATGACGATTTTTTCTGTGACCTTAGCCAGGAATTGGAGCAGGGAGATGGGTCAGAAGTTCTTGAGGTCCTTGTTGTCCGCCTTGGGTTTCTTGAGTAAAGCGTTGATCTCGGCATGCTTCCAGCTTTCTCTGAAGGTTGCTGTCTCGAAGGAGGTGTTGATTGTTTTCCAAAGATGGGGTGCGATGGCTGCGCTGGCATTGTTGAAGATGTGTTGGGGGCATGGGTCCAGTGGTGATCCGGAGTGGATGGTGTTCATGGTCTCGTTGGTTTCCTCGTCATTGTCCAGGAGAGCAGGTGGTTGGTGCAGGTGGTGGTCGTCGGGCAGTGGTTGTCGGGGTGATCTTGGCAATATTGCGGTGGAAGAAGGTGGCCAGTGAATCTCACAGGTCTTGCGAAGGCGGAATGTCGTTGGTGATGGAGCTGGGGTTGGAGAGTTCCTTCATGATGTTGAAGAGCTCTTTGCTGTTGTGTGCGTTGTTATCCAGGCGGTTTTTGAAGGAGTCCCTCTTGGCAGTTCTGATGAGTTGATGGTGTCTGCGGGTGGCATCCTTGTGGGCTGCATTGTTGTCCAGTGTTCCTTCACGGAGCCAGTCCTTCTCTAGTTTTCGGCAGGCTCGTTTGGAGGACTGGAGGTCTTCGGTGAATCAGGTGGCTTTCTTGCTGGTGTGGTTGTTGGAGGGTGTCTTGAGCGGGGCTAAGTTGTTGGCGCAGTCGTCGATCCACTGTATAAGGTTGGGGGCGGTGGTGTTGGGGTCGGCTGAGGCGTCAGGTGGGTTCTGGGCGAGGGTGTTGGTTAGCTGGTCTTCTGTGATCTTGCTCCAGCAGCGTCAGGGCATTTGTTGGATGAGGTTGTGTGTGGTGGGTTTCTTGAAGGTGAAGTGGATGCAGCGGTGGTCAGTCCAGTGAGGTTCGGTGGTGTGGCTGAAGGAGACGTGGGGGCTTGCGGTGAAGATGGAGTCCAGTCCTAAGTATTTGATATAGCCTGTTTGCCAAGTTAGGCCCGACTCTTCCAGGATGTCTCTTGTACGATGGATATTGAATGGTTTGAGTTCTGATTTCTCTCTGTTGAGTTAATATCCTGAAAAGTATTTTGTTATTGTATCCATCAAGGCTGCAATTGATGTCCTCAGTTGTTCAGTTACTACTAGTATGTTGTTTGCGTAGGCGGCTAATTTTATTTGATATCCACCCCCTTAATTAATGTTAGAGGTTGCTTTCATGTCCTGGATAAGGGATTCCAAAGCCAGTAAAAATAAGGATGGGGATAGTGGGCAACCCTGTCCAGTACCTTGTTGCAATGTGAAGGGCTTAGAGAGCGAGCCAATAACAACAATACGGGCTGATGGGTTCCCATGGAGGGCCATGTTGAACTTAGCCCTTTTTGCAGGGTCATCCCTGAACTTTTTACCTTCCTCCTCCTATTTTGTCTGACCTGTTGTTGGCTATTTTATGACTCTGGACACTTTACCACTGCTGATCAGTGCTAAAGTGCATATGCTCTCCCTATTATAAATTAAAATATGTATTGGTGATTCCATAATTGACTGGTTTGGTTTCCCTGTCAAACTCTATTACAGTGCACTGAGTGTGCCCAGGGCTTGTAAACCAAATGCTGCTAGTTGGCTTGCAGCACTGGTTGTGCCACCCACAGAAGCAGCCTGTAATTGTGTGTCTCAGGTCTGCCATTGCAGAGCCTGTGTGCAGTCTGGTACTGCCATGCTGACTGGGCAAGTGCATCCACTTGCCAGTCCCTAAACCATCCATTTTCTTCATATCAGACACCCCTATGGTAGACCCAAGGGCAGGGTGCATTGTAAGTATAAGGTAGGACAAGCCCTGGTGTGTGTGGCATTTCCTAATAGTGAATTACAGCCATCTTCGTTTTTCACTATTGCAAGGCTAACTGTTCTCCATAGGCCAGAATGGGCAGTTAGATTATTACATTTTATAATTCCAACTGACTCAGAGAACATGGTAGAAATTCGAGTTTAGTATGCTTGAACTCAGAATGATACAATACATCTTTTAGTGAAGTTGGTTTTAACATTCAGTGTTTAAAAATACCACTTTTAGAAAGTAGGTATTTTTTTGTCTCACTATCCAAAGCCTGCCTCTGTTAAGTTGTGTATTCCTTGTCTGGAGTTTGAGTGACAGGGCTGGGGGATTCCAGGAGACAGAATGAGTCACCCCAGTGGTGAATAGAGAGATCTGCATCTAAATGGGGGTTGCACCTTGGACCTGAATAGGTGCTGGCTCCACCCCCTGTGGTGCGTCTGATGTCTCTGCCCCGCACTGTGAAAGGACAGAAGGAATCATGTCAACTAAGTGCTCCAGGGCGGTGCTTTCCCTCCACAGTGCCGGCTCCACCTCCTGTGGGGCGTCTGATGTTTCTGCCCTGCACTGTGAAAGGAAAGAAGGAGTCTTGTCAACTGAGTGCTTTAGAACTGGTTTGGACTGGGCAAAGACCCCTCTGGCCTCAGAGGACAAAGGATTTTGAGGTATAAATATTGGGACCCTGATTACAAGAAATTAGTTAATTTTTGGACAAACAAGAAGAAACCTTTGCTGAGGGGTAGAACCAGAAGAAACTGAAGAGAGACTATCCCTAAGCGGAAGTGCTGCTTGGGGGATTGGCCTGCAGTGGTTGCCTGACTGCCAAAGGAGGAGAAAGGGACTTTGTGTACTTTCATCAACTTGTAAGGATCTCCAAGGGCTTGGAACAGAGATTGCCTCCTGTTGAAGTCTCAGGGACAACAGACTTCACCCCCCAGCTCCCCAGAGTTCTTTTGAAGTGCCTACTGCTGTTTTGGGCCTTCTGAGGGACTGCGTGTCGCAAGGAGCTGGAAGCGCGACTCAAGAGGAAGAAGTGTGTCACCGTCGCTGCTGCTGCCGTTGCATTATGGATGTCGCCGCTGTAGCTGTCGTATTGCACCGCATTGGGAGAAGTGTCTCGCAACGAAGAAGAAGCATGTCGCCGTCGCAGCTGCTGCTATTGCATCATGGATGTTGCCGCTGTCACTGTAGTATTAGACCACTTCAAGAAAAGCGCCTCGCATCCATGGAGAAGCTTGCCGCAATGGCAGCTGCTGCTGTCCCATCTTGGATGTTGCCGCTGTAGTTTTCGCATTGTGCGGAAGCCTCTCGCAACGTCGGAGAAGAGTTCCTCAGAGATAAGCCTGTCTGCTTGTGCCAAGATACCAAGGGGTTGAGCAGGGGTTATTTTAGGAGTGTACCCCCTTACCCTGACTAGAAGCAAGGGTCCCTATTTGTCACAAGTACCTACCTGTGCCAACTAGAGATCCCCAAATCTAACAGGCCAAAACCATACGTATATAGCCCTCCCCTAGATTGAAGGATTGCATACATCGTTCCAAAAAAGCCCAGGAAACCCTGTCTAAGGCCTTCTCAGCTTCTAAAGTGATAGCTACTGCTGACTCAGACTTAATGGCAGCATTATCTAGAATGTGGCGCAGTAGACGGGTGTTGTCGTTAGACATGCAAGTACGAAGGAAGCCAACCTGGGAGTTACTTACTAGCTTTGGGAGAGCAGAGTTGAGTCTGACTGCTAAGATCTTAGCATATATTTTGCAGTCTACCTTAAACAGGGATATAGGTCTATAGTTTTCCGGTGAGAGCTGGTCCTTCCCCTCCTTTCGAATGACTATTATGTTAGCTTCCGACATAGTGTATGGCGTGGTCCCTTTAGATGCTGTGTGGTTAAAAACTTGTTTCATGGTTGGTTTTAGCTGGTTTAAGACGGTCTTGTAGAAAGAGTCTGTGAACTCGCCCATGCCAGGGGCTTTGTTCTCTTTTAATGATTTAAATGCCATTTCAATTTCTGGACAATTTATTTCTTGTCCTAACCTAGTTGTCTCCTCTCTATTCAGTTGCGGTTAGTTGAGTTGTTTGAGGTATTTGGTACAATCGTCTACGTTAAGGGTCTGATCATTTTTATAAAGTCCTGATAGAACTCTTTAAAGGTCCTAAGGATGTCTTTGTGTCTGGTGTGGGCTTTATTGTTAGAGTCTTTAATGAATGTTACGACAAACTGGTTCCTTTTGTGCTTGAGATAGGAAGCAATAAGTTTCCCTGCCTTATTAGCTTTGCATAGGTTAAGAGCTTTATATTTATTAAACTACAAACCTGCCTCTCCCTTAGGATTTTGTTGTATTCATATTTTTTTGGTGTTAGCAATGCGAGGAGCTTGCTATCTTGTAAGGATGTAGCGTGTGACAGTTCTAATATTTTAATCTCCTATTCAAGCTGGGTTAATCTCTGAGTGGTACTCTTGTTGTTTCTTGTCTTGATTTCTATTATTGTGCCCCTGATGGTAGCTTTCAATGCATCCCGGAGTGTGTTAGTGTTAGTTTCTGGTGTATCGTTGTGTTTAAGGTAGTCTATTATAGCCTCCTCAATCTATTTTTTGTCAGCAGGTCCGAAATTACATCGCTGTTAAAGCGCCATCTCTTAGGCATAGAGTCGTGTTGACACCCTGCCAGTTTTAGGATAATACACAAATGATCCGACACTAGCCTTGGGGCTATGTCTGAGTAATCAATTAGTCGTGTGTGGGAGCCGGAAATAAGGATATAATCTATCCTAGTGTATGAGTTGTAGGGATTAGAGTAGAAGCTGTAATCTCTAGTGTCCGGGTGTTGGAGGCACCATGCTCCTTAAGGTTAAATTTGAAACAGATATTTTGGAATACAGCGTGTGAGCTTGTAGGGTGGTATTGACAGGTGGATTGTCTATCTGTTATGTGGTCTAACGGGATGTTAAAATGCCCTGCTACTACCATGAGCTCATTTTGGGGGAACCCTTCCAGCGTGCAGGACACCTCAGACCAAAAGGTTGGGTCATTAGTGTTGGGGCCGTATATGCTTGCTACGTGAATAGCTCTTCCTCCTTCTCAGATGTGTGACTATGAGTCTGCCCTCATTATCGTGAGACTGGGAGTCTAGCAAGATGTTGGATCTTTTTGATAATAGAGTAATTACCCCTCGTTTTTTTTCTATCTGCAGGCGAGCAAGCCATCTGTGAGATCCAGTTACCTCTAATGAGTTTGGCATAGTCTAAAGACAGTTTAGTTTCCTGTAGTAGGATTACATCCCCTTTAGTTTTGGCAAGGTAGTCCAGAATTTTCCGGTGCTTGATTGGGTGGTTAAGACATTTGACATTTAGGGACACTATGTTGAGGTCAGTTGCCAGGGTGGGTGTGTTACTGTAGGCCATCAGTTAAGATGATGTGTGGTAGATACATGGATTCTAACTTTAAGGAGCTAGAAATCTCTACCAGGACCCAGGAGGGAAAAGTTGATAGGAGTTGATCGTTACCCCCTCAACTAGGCATGGTACGGGTGCATTTCCCATGTGTCTTGTATACAGTCTAAATAGCTTTTCTGGCTGTTCTTGCGTGCACTAATTGGCCATGCATCAAGGAGTGTCAAACACAGTTTAGAGAAGAAAGCGAGGGCTAAAAGGAGAAGAGAAGCTAGAAAATAGAGAAAGCAATCGAGACAGCAAAGTCTAAGAAACCCTGAAGCGGATATTTAGTCACTACAGGGAGCATTCTGCTCCCTCTGGAATTCCTCCCCCCCTCCACTCCCCCCACCCCTCCCGCCCCTCCCATCCCTGCAAACCTCGTATGCAGGAAGTGTGACGGCAGAATCATCATTCCCGTCCTTCGGATAACATCTGTTGTAGTAGACTATATAGAAGATATCCCTATGAGTATACTATAGTTGTTTGACACATCCCAATTATGGTGCCCAGAGGCATAATCACATTGTAACATATTTAAAGGATACGAGCATAAGACCATAAGCTATTTGAGATTCTTCACTTTTAGTGATGGCAGCATAATAGGGTGTATGTTAAGATGAGGTAGGTAGTGAGGTAGATAACGAGGCAGAAAATGTTTAGGTTTTCCTTAATAATAGTGGTTTAAGGAACTTAGCCTCCCCAATGCAATGCTGGCTACCTCTTCACCCCGTGCCCGGGTCAGGAGAAGATTTTATTTTGCTAGAGGCGGATTGGGAAGCTTCCATGTCGTGAACTGTTGGGCCTCCCAGAAATGACGCAAGCTCCTTAGGGTCATTGAAGTAGTGCTGTCTACCGCCATCAGTTATCCTGAATTTTGTGGGACCAACGAAGGAGAAATGCATCTTTTTGCTCCTGATTTTGTCACATAAGGCAATAAATCCCTTCCTGGTGTCGACGGTAGGCTTAGAGAAGCTTTGTGTGAAAATTATATTATGTCCATTCCAGATAATTTGATGCTTTTTACATGCATGATTAAGGATAGCTTCCGTGTGCTGAGATTGCAGTGGTTTTTAGATAATAGGCAGGGCTGCTTGTTTTGCCATGGATTTAAAGGTGGGTACTCTGTGTGCACTGTCCAGTTCAAACTGACAGTCAAACTTTACATTGGTAAGTTTAGGGATCCAATCCTCTGGGAAAGCTAAGCATGAGCCTGCTAGGTCTTCCGCACCTTCCGGGACACCCAGTATGTGAATGTTCCCACGTTGATTTCGGTCTTCCAGCTCCACTGTTTGTCTTTGTAGTGTTGAGGTAAGTCTTGTTAAGGTCTCCACCTCGTGACTTGAGTTGGTGGTGATATCCTCTATATCACTGATTCTTTGTTCCGCCTATTATTCACTGTGTTTAGGTCTGCCCTGACGGCTTTCCCTGTGGATTTTCTGCGGGTCACAGCCTTGACACCCAACCACGTACCACTCTGCTACAGTGTATAACGCTTGAAGGGGAGGCTTCTGGCAACGCTAGACTTCATCTGTTTCCCAGCCAATATCGTGCTGGTTGTGAGTATCCCGATTTAGGGGCCGATTAGGATCACGGTTTTCCCGCATCCTCCGGGCCGCCGCAGTCGGTTGCCTTCCGACCGCGGCGGAAAAGCTCTAACATGGCTGGCGGTGTCTATCAGACACCGCCAGCCATATTAGGATGGGGGTCAAGCAGCACCCACCACAATGTAAAAAATACAGGATGTGACCGCCAGGGTGGCGGTCACATCCTAATTGCCATGGAGGGACCGCAGCTGCCCATGCGGACGGTCCCTCATACTCAGTGGTGGCGGACGGACGCAAGTCCGTCCGCCATCATAATCGACCCCTTAGTGTGCGGTCAGAAGAGACATGGCGGCTGCCATGTTGCAGTCAGGAATGAGGCGGGCGCGCTCGCGCCGTAGAGAAGATAAAGGGTGCCCAGCTAACTGTACCTTTGTTGGGTAGTTGAAACGGGTTCTAGCTTGCCAGAATGTCCATAACTATGCGGTCACTTGTGTGAACCAGTATGTTGAGCGGCCCGGTCCTTATCTGTGGTCATTGCATGGCAGGCACCATCTTGAGAATCAGGCCACCCAGTGACTGGCAGTTTCACTTTGATTTGCGCTTCGATCACTTCCATCGATGGTCTCAGTAAGCATTAAGTAAGCATTAAGTAAGTAAGTAATCATTCACTGTGGACATTTGCGCAACTTGTACGGTGCTCTGTTGTGCAGCTCCATTCCGCTCCAGTCCTTATCTGTGGTTATTGCACTGCAGGTGCCATTTTGAGAATCAGTTCCCTGTCGAGTGACGAGCAGCAGTTTCACTATCGGTTATCGCTTCGATTGCTTTAATCGAGGGTCTGAGTAAGCCTTACGGTCTCAGTAAGCCCTAAGTAAGTAAGTAAGCATTCCCTGTGGACCTTTGTGCAGCTCCGCTCACAGCCCGGTTAACTTGTACTCACACACTTCGTAGCGGTGCAGAGCTCAGATGCTCAAAACGTGAAAGCGTTCTTAATTCTCTATTTTGCCTGCCGTTTTCATGCTTCTGGGCGGGATTAGGGTGTGCGTGCTCAGTAGCTCCTCTGCGCCGTAGGAACACAGCCGCTCTTAACTGTGGCACAGGCTACTTTGGCTAGCATCGCCCCTGCACTAGGTTCCTTCCCGCACAGGAGCAGTCTATAACAGCAGCCGTTGCTGAGACCAAGCCTTTCCTGCATCAATCACTGAAATGACCTAAAAAAGCTGTTGTATCTTTTGCGGGTGTTACACCCTTCAGTGGGTGCCTTAATTGGTGATGTGCTGCTCTTACTGGTGTGTTTCTCACTTGGTTTCACTTGGTTTCTGTTCTTTGAGGCGCTGAGTTACCGCCATTTTGCTCTTGGTTCTTGCTCTCACTTCCAGAGGGATAAGTCAGTTTTTCCCCCTTCCTCGGGCACCGGAGGTCGTTGTGATGGTATCTTCAGTGGCAGTGGCTCTTCCGATGGTTAGATTTTCAGTCACTGTGTCCCTCACGTTTCATTTACTCATCCGGGATCAGTATTCTTTCTCCGATCAGACAGAGCGACGGAATCAGGCAGCCATTAGCTCTGCCGTCCAAGCCAAGCCCCCGCAAGTGGGAGATTTTGAAACAGTAATCTGGAGAATGTAATTTCCTCATTGACTTCTTTTGAAGAAAATGCAATTTCAGGTGGGAGACAGCAAAAATAAAGCCATCAGGTCCATTGGCATGCATGTTCACTAACCTCCCGCCACCCCCTCCAGGCCTCTCCCCTGCTGCAGTCCCCTCCAAAGCAAGTGCTAATGGTTTTACATCAGCAGCTCCTTGGGGCAGCTTCCACACCTGGAGGGAGCTAGAAGGCAATAAACAAAATAATTTCCTTTCTGTGTCACTCAATTAAATTCCACAATGTGAATTGACCATTTTATAATTACCATGACACAACTTAAAGATTGTTCAAATGCAAAAAAGTAGGTTTAGTTTGTTCGTTTTATTAAAAGGCACTTTTTTCGTCAATATTCTTTAAAAGTTTTACAGTATGTCCAATAAAATGAGAAACGACACAATATTGAGTATGACCAACTGAGAGCATACTACATTGTTCTACACTTTCTGTCTTCTAACATGATGCATCTATACTCTGGCATAACTCAATATTCATATACACAAACAATATACAATCAATTGTACAAAAAAGATAAAACAATACTAATAATGGTCCTTTTGTCGACGCGTTTCGGTGTCTTTTAAGTTGCGTATACACCTTCAGGACAGATCAGTTAAAAACAATTCATCTTTGATACAAATCGGCAGTGCATTGGTTTTCATTCATGCAGTGATGAACCTTCTCCTTTACTTCTCAGGTTCTCTTTATTCATAGGAATGTTAATCAACTTGCACATCTGTTCCACATCCTTGGACCTACAACATAAAGGGAAAGGAAAATAACCCCCTTTCATATAAAGGATTGGATGTGCAAGTTGATTAACATTCCCATGAATAAAGAGAACCTGAGAAGTAAAGCAGTTTCTCGAGGGGAGTGCAGGACCGTAGCGCTGCTACGTTTGTGAACCTGAATATTCGAACAGGGTTACCTTTGCCCCTGACCTGCACCGCTGTCTTGGTGTCCCGGCGTTGCGAAGGGTGTGGACCTGAATATATATATATATATATATTCACTGAAAAAACCATAGGTTATAGACCATATATAGTTAGGAATTAGCATTTACAAAACCTTGAAAATTCACTGAAAAAACCATAGGTTATAGACCATATATAGTTAGGAATTAGCATTTAAAAAACCTTATTTTACTCACACAAAACCATTGAAATTCCATATATAGTTAGTTGTACTAACTATATATCGCGCACCCGCAATCCACTGCTGATCATGTCACATATTACATCATTCATGACATGGTCAGTGACATCACTGATGACATCACTGATGACATCTCAAATGACATCACTGATGACATCACTGATGACATCTCAAATGACATCACTGATGACATCACATCACAACTAAATGAGTGGATGTATAAGTGTCTGAATGAAGGTTTTAGTAGGTGCGTGACTGACTGTATGAGTGAGTGATTAAATGTGTCTCACTGAATGCATAGGTTAGTGACTAAACTGTCTTAATTTGTGCATCATTATGTCTGGTATTCTGTAAACTGCTGCATGTGTTGATCAGTAGCTATATGAGTAACTATATGGGTTATTGATTGATTGTCCAAGTATTTGTATGGGAGACTGAGTGTGTGTGTGGCTGGCTGGGAGATGTGTGACTCTGTGCAGATCAATGTATTCTTGTATCAATGATTTATAAGAGAGTAAGTATGTGTTAGAATATGTTTGAAAATGTAAGGTACTCTATGTTTAACTGTATAGATTAGAAAATGGAAGTGTGATTGATTCTTTACAGGACTGACTAGGTGTGTGAGTAACTCCAAGGATGAGTGGCAGAGTGTGAGTGTCTGTATAGGGTGTATGAGTGCATATGATAGTGTTGTAAAGATGAGTGATTGTATGTATGAATGATTGTATGGGTGAATGAGTGAATGTGTGTGTAGACGTAGGAATCAGTGAGTGCGTATGTAGTAACTAGTATTGGTGTGTCAATTGTTTAAAAAAATATGTTCTGTATTTAACACTGGGTGTAACAGAGGTTATATTAAAGTGTGAGGAGATGCATTGTATTGTCACATGAATGATATCATCAGTGATGTGACCATTGATGTCAAATGAGATGTCATCAGTGATGTCATTTGAGATGTTATCAGTGATGTCATTTGAGATGTTATCAGTGATGTCATCAGTGATGTCATTTGAGATGTCATCAGTGATGTCATTTGAGATGTCATCAGTGATGTCATCAGTGATGTCATTTGAGATGTCATCAGTGATGTCATCAGTGATGTCACTGACCATGTCATGAATGATGTAATATGTGACATGATCAGCAGTGGATTGCGGGTGCGCGATATATAGTTAGTACAACTAACTATATATGGAATTTCAATGGTTTTGTGTGAGTAAAATAAGGTTTTTTAAATGCTAATTCCTAACTATATATGGTCTATAACCTATGGTTTTTTCAGTGAATTTCATTGGTTTTTTAAAAGCTAATATCTATAGCTGTAAAATGTATTCTTCTTTAAATCCAAAAATATATTTTATATGTTTATTAATAATTTTTTTTAAATATTTTTTTTGTTTCGCTCCCGGTCCGCGAACCGGGAAGCTTCCCGTTAGCTCAATTTGATTCCGCGACCCGGTCCGCGAACCGGTAAGAAATCAACATAGTGACGGTATCGCGTTGCCGCGTAATGCGTCTTATGACGTACTGCGTTAGCGCACCCGGAAGTGCCCCGGGGCGCGGACCGAGGCGCGAAACGCAGCTCCCCGGAAGCGATCCGCGGCGCGAAAGCGCGACGTATCGCGTTGCCGCGAAATGCGTATTGTGACGTATCGCGTTAGCGCACCCGGAAGTGTCCCGGGGCGCGTACCGAGGCGCGAAGCGGAGCGACCCGGAAGCTAACCGGGGAGCGTTCCGCAGCGCGTAACATGAGCGTGAGAGGTCATGTGACTTGTTAATAAAACTTTTCATTGGTTCATTTCACTTTTGGTTTCATAATGATGGAAGGCTAGGTCAGGTGACTTAAAAATAACACTTTTCATTGGTTGAGAAGTATTGTTTTTTCCCAAATGATGAAAACCCCTCCTTCTTTCCTCACTCTGACTTTCATCATTGTGAGAGGAAGACCTATTTTGCTTCTTGGAAAATGGCTTCATTGGTAGCTTCAGCTGGTGGACCCCCACCACCACCACCACCTCCTCATGGGAAGAAAGGACCACCTCCCCAGGTCCTTACCAACACTGAGGAGGAAGAGGAAGAAATGGATGAGGAGGGAGAAGAACCACAATTTTTAGAAGAGTTGCCCCGGGTTTCCAGAAAGAAAGCAGTTTCATCTGGCAGTTTTTTTCAATACCTCGTGGCCAAAAAAAAGTCAACGCAAGGTATGTCACCTGCCTGATATGCAAGGAACAATTGTCCAGAGGGACGGACAAAAAATATAGCTTTGGCAATCACACAATGCACAGGCACATGACGAGGAAACATCCCCTAAATTACAGCCGGGCGGAATTAAGGGATATGCACGACAATCCCAGACCAACTCCTGTGGCCAGACCAACAATACCGGTTTCTCTAACACCAGAAGAGGCACGGGAAACTGTGCCAAATGTTCAACAAAATTTTGGGCACATGATCCACTTATGTATGCACTGTCGTGCATTATTAGCTTGTGGCAACATGAGCATCAATGCACTGAACCTGGCGTATGAACACCATGATTGCCCTAACCGCCCCCAGTAATTTTTTTTTGCTCCTGTTGAGCCCTTTTCAACGCCTGTTTTTTGTTGTTTCCCCCCCCCAAAAAAAAACAAAAAAAATATAAAATCGTTCAAAAAATACAAAAAAACCAAAAAATGTTCAAAAAATAAAAAAAAATATAAAACAACAAAAATATATAAAAAAAGTTCTTTTCAGAACTACCTTCCCTTTCCAAAAAAATTGCTAGAATGTTTAGCACTCTGGCAAGCTCTATTTCTTTTGGTTCGCTTTCGGGTTAGCTTCCCGGTACGCGGACCGGGAGCTAACCAAAAAAATTAAAAATAAAAAAAAAGTGTAAGTATAAGGAAAGGAAACAGAGAGTGATGTTAAAAGAAAGACAGCTATAGGGAGTAAAGAAGAGATACTGTTTAATAGATCTATTTACCGAAGAAAAGACAGAAGAGGGTATAATTGTGAAAAACAAAATAGATAACGAAGTGAAAGAAAAAAAAAGAGAGTATAACATTAACAAAGAAGAGTTTCTTGGAGAATGTGAGTGAATGTTCAAAATAAGATTAAAACATGAGGAATAACAGAGAGAAAAAATAGAAAACAGAAAACAAAAAATAACAGAAAAAGATTAATTGAAACAGCAAAGAAATGTAATTAACATAGAGCCATATCATCAACATAGGCAATAAAAGTTTTGCAGCTTTTATTGGCAGAAATGTGTCGCTAAAGCTGCTTTTGTGGCAGAAAACTGCCACTAAAACCACTTTTGCACCAGTTTTCTGCCAATAAAAAGAGCAATAATTGTATTGGCTGTGTTCATACTATTCCCCTTAGTGTGCTTCAACTACACAGAGAAAGCATTATGAACAAGTAGTGATAGAGTGATCAGTCAAAGACACTAAGAGTAATAGAGACGCAGTGAGTGAACAAGAGTGAGGAACTATGAGAAGAGAGGGACTGAGAAAAAGAGTGGAAGGAGTTGAGTAAGTAGGTAATAGAGAAAGGAATGAAGGAAGTAGCAAAGGCAGGAAACTGAGGGTTAAAGAAATGAAGCAGTGGAACTAATAGTAGTTAAATGTGATAGAAATGTAACGAAAACAGTACAAAATATTTACCTTATAATTGTCGTTAAATTACTCACTTTTTGTTTTTATACTTTCAATCTGTGAAAGAGAGAACAAACATTTGAAAAATATTAAAAAATGTATTTAAAAATTAGAAAAGACAAGGGAAAAGATTGAAGGACAAACAGTTTTTCAACAACTTTGACACTTACAGAAGCTTCTGCTTCTCCAGGCCCCCTACACAGTCCTAAAGATATACATTTTAAACTAACAGTATCTTGATGCAGATGAAGTGAGGCCTATCTTAAAACATGGTGCATCTTTTGCATTGCTGTTGTTTCAGAAAAGTGTCGCAAGACACTAAAATTTTAAATAATTGCTTCAGGATGCCAATAAGATGTCTACTATCCAGAGGTTTGTTTCAGGTGAGGCCTACTCAGGGTTGCAGATGAGATTTACACTTGTTGAAGAGTACAGAGGAGATAATACATGTGAAGGTCTACCAATGAAGTGAGTCATGTCCACTGCACTCTTGAACAAAGGCCAGACCTCTTCTGTGTCCCTGGACAGGCCTAAACCTCATCTGCACAATGTGATTCATAATGATAGGAAACACAGGTGATGTAATTGAAATACGTGCAATTTATTTTGCTCATTTCACAATCACATCACTTGTGTTTCCTTTGCTTAGGTATCTCATTGTGCAGATGTAGTCTAGCATATGAAAGAATACGCAGAAGTGCAGCACTGCATGCAACAACTTTGACACTTACAGAAGCCTCACCTTCTCCATGCCTCCTACACAGTTCTACATATACATCATAAATGCAAACAGTACAGAATTAATTATACATGTTAAATGGTTTATTTTTGCTGTTCTCAGAATGTATCAAATTTCACTAAAAACAGTGACTTGAAGGTATTCATCATGTAACAGCGGGGAAAAAAAACACAATCAAAATGATTGTGTTTAAAAAACCCATACAACATCAGAAATCAAAATTCAGAACTCCTTAAAGTTAACTTACTTTCCATGACGTCCAAGGATGTCCTATGAACAGCTTACACTCTTTTGTGCTGTTATTACTTTCAGCCCGCCACTTTCTGAAAGAAAATCTCCATCGTTTTTAAAAACACGTTACATGCAATAAATGACTTCTTGCTCTCTACCACAATTTTCCACAAGGCCAAATCTGGTCAGAGCCATTTATAACTCTTGGATTTCTTGTAAGCCAATCCCGTCATTTGGCATTTCCGCAACTTTCAGAATTAAAATGTTGAAGATAATTTTCACAATCCTGGAATAGTAATATCTTCCCCTTCTTGCTCAGTCATGTTCTACATTTCCTATGACACTGATACTGCTTACTATGAAGCAGACTTACACTACCTCTATGACTACTACAATTATTTAATTCTCTACATCACTTTTAATCACAAAGCAATGTAAAACAGTAGACAGCATTGCAGACTTACATTCCCTCTACTCCATGTTTTGATTGGCTGCTTCAATTAGCTTATAAAAAGAAACAGTTTTTCTGAACTCATTGAAAGTGCACATATTTCTTCATGACGTCCAGTCCTATGGTTAGAAGTTATGTCTCTGAACTACACTTATCCTCAAGGCCAAATTGTGTAGGAGCCATTAGAACTTCTTGAAATTCCACAGAGCACATCCCGAGATTATTTCCCTAAAATTTTGGTTTTAAAAACACCAGGTAAGAGTTTTTAAGGTCATACGGCAATTTTTTTTTGAAAATTAAAACAGAATCATTGCAGAATGACCAGCCATTTCTACACTTTAAATAAGCTGTGTAATGTCCTGATGTTATTGAAGGGCCGTCATGATATATAATTGCTGCAGTTACAAAAGCCCTTCCTGATATTGACAACTGCGAAGCTACAAAATTTGTAATTAAAGTTGTCAATTTTGTTCCATCAGGCCTACATCGTTGGAACATTAAAATGACATACTGGCCATATGTTCGTATAAATAATGTGGACATCATTTCAGATTTACATTGGCTACACTCCATGTTGTGATCAGCTGCTTTTACTAGCTTATTAAAGGAGACTGATTTACTGTCTGGCAAAGTTAAATATATAAATCTTTCTGAGTCTACACTAGTAGTACTTGATACCATACAGTTCTCGCAGTCATGCTGCCATTGATAAGAAAGCCCAAACAGGTGATCTACATCTACACCTTCAGCATGCAATACATCAAGCATATACATTAAAAACTCCTGACAATCTTGCTGAATATTTTGAGAGAATTGTGTTTGGCCTGAACATCTGTCTAACAGATTTCGAATTTCAGACACACTTTCTATGTTTCTTCTATCAGTGCTACATTTCTCTAACACAGAATTTAACAAACTGCAAAATCTTTGATCAGAATTGACCACAATCTCTTCTTTTACATTTTTTAGAGAAAACAAAACATTAACCACTACATTAGCATAGCAGTTGACACCAGAACTGTTTTCAAACTGAAAACCAACAACATCTTCAACAGAATCCTTTTTGTTTCTGCTTGTAATTTTAGGTTCATTGACTTTTTGTCTTTTTGCTACAACCTCCCCAGTATTGTTCTCATTTCTTCGTTTCCGGCCTACCACACGTTTCTCAAACAAAGGATACTGAGGCAAATGTGGCGCATACTCTCTTCTTAACCTATTGTATTCCTTAACACAATCTAGATCCGCACAAATGTTTGTGACATCACACTCAATCAAGTACAATCCCGATAAAGTTCTAACTCGTGACAATGCCACATATGCCATACCCTCCTTGAACACAGAACTGCCAATATTCACCAATGCACTGTCTACACTTAAACCTTGCGATTTATGGATTGTCACCGCATATGCCAAGCAAACAGGAAACTGCTTACGGCAAACATATAAGTCTTTTACAAGCAAAAATCTAGCAGAACAACGAGCAATTAGCTGTACTTCCTCAATGCCATCAAATTTAATTTTTAAAAATTCAATTCCATCTCTATTTCTCTATTTCACAAAATCAACAACATTACCCATTGATCCATTTACCAGACCTCTTTCAACATGTAAATTCCTTCTTAAAATTATACGGCAGTTCAAGCACACATTCAGAGTCTTTTCAAAACCTGCAGTTTTAGATATACTCTTCTCTAATGAATCCAATTTTGTTTTCAGATTCTCAGACAAAATAATTGTTGATCCCATATGCTCTACTCTATCAATAGCTTCCAGTTTCACAATCTCTTGCTTTTCTAAATGCAACATTTTGTTGTTAAATTTGGCACATTCTGCAAGAGTTGGCATCAAACATATTCCAGATTTCTTCTCAGTAATTTTCTGAAAAATATTCTCAGGCACAACATCTTGTTCTGGATATAAATTTGACAGTAATCGTGCATGTAAAGCTTCTTTCCCATGCTCGGTCACTTTTCCAATTCTAACATCTTGTAGAATAGTCTTGTAAACTTCATCCTTCGCCTGACGCATATTTTCATGCAGTTCAGCATAATTGAAGTTTAACCATATATTGACGTTGCCAATGCTGCCTAGGCACTTCCTGGTATCTTCATGCGTGAGCATTTTGAACACAGGTTGCCCTTTCACTGGTGTCAGCTGCAGAAGATCTCCGAAAACAATGATGTGTTTGCCACCAAATAACACATCATACTCTGTTTTGAGAACTTCTTGCATCCTCAAATGCACAAAGGCAAGCATGACATTGGAAACCATGCTTACTTCGTCAATGATAAGAAGTTTCATTTTCCTCAAGATTCTTGAAACTTCAAAACAAGCATCTCCAGATAGCTTGTGATATTGTAATTTGTTGTCATGCTCCACTGGCAGCATCAGTAAACGATGTAAAGTAATCCCTTTAATATTATGTGCTGCCAGTCCAGTTGGAGCAGTGACAACACAAGACAGCGATGACTCTGTCCTTTCCTGCAAATAGCATGAAATTGCTTTAATGAGGAAACTTTTTCCAGTTCCTGCTTCTCCACTCACGTACAGTCGGACAGGCTTCAACGACGTACATGAGCACTCTTTCTTGTCATGACTTAATCCATGATCAATTTGCATGGTAACTTCGTCATATATTTTCCTCTGCTCAACGTTCAGTTGTCTTTCCAACTCTTCTAAGTTAACCGCATCCTCTTGAGCATGTGCCATGGCTCTTTCCACTTCATTCATAGCAGTGGCAGCTTCATTTTCAATAACAGGTCCTCCTAGTGGATCCTGACTCAATGAAGCAGAACTCTGACTGTCCTGAAAACTGTCTCTGGCAATCTCGGCTGCAATCGTTGCTTCCTGCTCAATTTCCGCATTCAACATTTCTACATATTTGGGAAAAGCAGGACATTCTATGGTCTCCTTGGCGGCATTGAAAGAGTCTTCGTAACAGAGGAAATCTCCAAGCAGTTCCTCTTCTGCACGCCAAGGCTTGAAAAGTTGCAAAAGTGCTAAATAGAAAAACTCCTTTTTTTCAGGAGATTCGCCACTCAATTTTCGATGGTTTACCAAGTGGCATTTTCTTTGCTTGACCAGACATCCCTCACTTCCTATTACAGCATACACTCCTTTCTCAGTATCTTCTTTGATGTTCCTCTTGAATATGTAATTTTGAAGAACCTCATACAGACAAACATTGTCGAGGTGAATGCTTCGATTTGGATAATATGTATCCAACATGTTTGTCTTCAAAATGTCGGTACTGTTTGGCTCCTTTTCCGCCAAATACTCAATTTCCCGCACAGGTTTGAGAACTCGATTACGCGTTGCAGCAAGACCAAGACTCGCCCAAATGATACTCCTGGACTTGGCATAGAGACTTGCTGAAGACAACCGGTCAGAACATTCGTACGCTCCGATTTCTCGATGCGACAACATCTTCAGACTGAAACTGTACAACTTCTTGCTGAGGCTCTTTTCATGGGAAATGTCCTCCCACATATCCTTCAATTCTGTCTTCTCTTTTTTGGTGATGTAAGACGTCACATACCGAGCCACAGCCATACAGTTATCAGCCACAAACTGTATATCCATGTTAGCATTCCACATGGACAAAATCACCGGGTTGTAGTCGTTGATGTACTTGGACTCTTCGTTCCTCTTCAAATTGTAAGTGTTTTTAGGTGATTTCTTCATGACATTGTGTCGCAGCGAAGACATCAAACTGTTTACTCTTCCTTTAGAAATCACCGGTCGTGGAAAGCCGAAACGACATTTAGTGTAGAACTTGTCCTTGTTTCGGAATTTACGACGGCAGTACTTTCCACATCGATGGCTTTGGAAACGCAGAACTTTTTCTCTTAGGCTTTTCTTCTCCTTTGCGTTTGGAACAGCACACGTAGAATACTGTTGGATGAAACTCATCACTGAGTCTTCTGGATCCGTTCCAAATTTAGGTGCATCCTTGATCCACAGCAACATATGTATATGAGGAGCACCTCTTGCTTGGTACTCCTTTCTCCAGAAGAAATCCAACACCTCTCCAAGAGGTGGATTCTTCTTATTCATGATGAAAGACATCATAGCTTCAAATCTATGATTGAAGTACCTACACACATTGACTGGATCCAAAGAGCACAGTTCTCCGGGTGTCTTGAATTCGATGTTATCTACGTTAGCATTTGCCTCTCGTAGAAATTCAAGTAAGTCTTCCCAGCCATACTCGGCACAGCTCAGAGTGAGGAACCATGTGGGAGTACCTAAGTTCCTCAGCATACATTTTAAATCACCATGACGATGGTACCAATACTCATTAGTACCACGCTGACACGCCATGAGATTAAGTAGGTGAGAATCCAAAATACTGTCTTGGACATTGACTTTATCCATAAAGTCACTTGCCGAGATGTTTTGCATGTGTATACCACTTTTCAAGATGTGGTTCACTGCATATGACAGTCCAGACAGATCGCTTTCAAACAGGAGATGAAACAAATAAGGAATGCATTGTCGAAACCTAGCATCTCCTGCATACAATCGCAAAGTCCGGTATTCAGAAGCAGGAATTTGATGAGGTCGCTCATCATATCTTCCTCCCTGACCTGTTGGAAAAAGCTGTGGGAAACACCGAGCTTCCAAACTTTCCTCCCAAACACTAATGGGACTCCCTTTGGCTTGTTTCATTTGAAACAACTCAATAGCATTCCCCATGACTTCCTTGGAATGCAAAGGATGAACACTATAATGTTCATATATTTCTTCACTAGTAGAGGGTTCTACTTTCTCAATTTGACCAGCACACAAATCGCTATCCTCTTCCTCACTTACTTCCTCTTCTGCAACATATACATTCTTATAGTATTTATTATTTTTTTTCAAATACAATGTTGCCTTTTTAACTTTCCTAACATCTACTAAATCTTGCCATATTTTCTTATTCTTTGTCGGAACCCCATTAACTAAGATAACCAGAGGTTCCTCTTCCACTTTTTCTACTCCAATTGTGTTAATGTTTTTCTTCAAATCTAGAGGCAAATAAACAACTCTTCCCTTTAATCCTCTCTGTAAATCTGATGGAGGCAATTTCCCTGTCTTTGGCTCCATTCTTACAATAGCCTGAAAGGGATGGATACTTTGAATCAAAATAGATTCATAAGTATTTAAATCGTTCAATTCAGAAGGAATCTCAACCAATTCCAGATTATTATGAACTGCTCTAGCAGGCATCTGGTTTTGATTTAATTTGCAACAACAATAACTACACACACGTTGATCCAATCCCAAATCAAAACAATTTTCTACCATCAAGTATGTTGCGAAATCCTTCCATTCACTATTATTTTCCCTTTCACTTTTTGCATATAAATCCACTAACTTAGTCTGATTCTTATAATAAGTGCGTCGACAACACACACAAGTGAAATTAGGCCTCTCACTTGATTTCACCTCAAATGTCGCAATTTCCCTCTGGAAATTATCTGTACTGGAAACCTGTACACTATCTTCCACATGACCCTCTTCTTCTTGCTCAATTTCAACATTCTCCTCTTTACTTCCAAAGTAACAAAACTCAATTTCTTCACATATATTCTTCACATCTATTTCAGAACCATGCAAAAGAGCAGCGCATAATTGTTTAAGCATAATTGCTGGACTCTTAGCATAATACAACATTCTAACTAATTTCCTCACTTTGTTATGATGCACTGCTAGCATCCTGAAATGATGAAAAACACTCTGGCATACTCTCCTGGAAAGACAAGCCAGTGAATGACCATGCAAACCTGTCACTTCTCTTACTCTGCAAGGATCTAATTCTTGCAACAACCTTATTTTCTGCTTCAAACTTTTCTTATTAAATGACCGTACAAAATCACAAAGCAAATTGATGGAATCCTGTCGCACACTGCAAATACTACTACACTTCCAGGTGTACACAGGACCCTTAGCACGTCTTCCTAAAACCTCATTACCTAACACCTCTTCTGCCTCTGTTGTCACAAGTTTTTCTTTTTCAACTGGACAACCATCTTTCACTTCATAAGC
This sequence comes from Lissotriton helveticus, assembly GCF_964261635.1. Classification (NCBI taxonomy): domain Eukaryota; kingdom Metazoa; phylum Chordata; class Amphibia; order Caudata; family Salamandridae; genus Lissotriton; species Lissotriton helveticus. The sequence continues at coordinate 1,372,367,885 of NC_136069.1, read as the reverse complement.
ACGACCACTGGTGTCAACTGCATGCACCAAATCATTATCCTGGAAATAACTCTCCTCATTAAAAAATGCCTCACAGCTTGAACTATGCATCCATTCTCCAGAAAAAAACTTCACAAAAATTACTACGATTAACTATTCTCTTCCATCTACTATTTCTTTTGAAATCATAAATTGCCTTGTTTAGCTTCCTAATTCTATTGATTATCAAAATAAATAACTTACGTTTAATTTCAAATGCCTGATCAATAACTTTCTCAACTTTTTTTTTTCTCTTATAAAAAACCAGTTTCTGTTGACGTTTCTTAATATTTTTTAACAAATTGCCAATTATCCTGTTGCGGAACATTCGTTTACGAATCTCCCTAAACTGTTGTTTCCTTCTACTATCATGCACAGAGTTATCTCTTGCTCTAGCAGTAACATTTTTCATTGGTCTTTCCTTTCCATTTGATTTCCTTGTCGTTTTATGGACTGAAACATTTTCTGTAGTAATATTTTTTTTACTACACATATTTCTTATGAATTGTTTTGTGCTCTTACCCGGTGCTTTCTTCGTGACTTGACAAATCTTTTTGTTAGAGGACTGCTGCTTATTTTTTTTCACCTGCTGTCTTTGACGTTTTGCAGCCTTTCTCTGTCTTTCTATTGTAGGCATGGTGAAATCTTGAAATAATCTGCAGTTGAATCTGTGGTAAAATATATTAAAAAATGTTAGTAACCATTATTACCAAACAGTAAAACAATAACAGTGATCTTCAAAATATTTTGCATTTCCTAAATAGCGAATTTTAAGGAATAAATAGCGATTCTTTACCATTCCTAATTTGCGATGACCAAATTGCTAATTGCAAGTTACCCATTCATTTCCATGGGCTAGGAGGCTCATAGGAATGAAGGTTTAATTTGCGATTAGCAATTTGCTCATCACAAATTAGGAATTTTTCCAAGGGTGCAGGGGTGTCTCAAGAACACCCTGCTGCACCCCTGAAAAAGAAATTTGGGGGCATATGGCACACATACATGCCCTAAGGGCATGTGTTGGCGTCATATGGGACCTTTTGTTTTTTTTAAAAAAAGCTTTTTGAAAAGAATTCACAAATTACCACCAATTTACCACAATAGTTTCCAAATCCTTAATGTCATTTTTACATATTTTTTGTTTGATACATTGCATTTAAGTAGTCACAAAATGTGCAAATCCTTCAGTGCAATTGCAAAATAAGGAATAGCAAATTTTGCTACTCCTTATTTTGCATCAAACTTGTTTGATACATACCATTTGTGTAATTTACATTTGCAAAGGCCGAAATTCGTAGAATTTTGATCTTTGCGAATGCTAATTAGCTTGATACATATGGCCCCAAGTGAGGCCTGTCTTGCGACATGGTGCATCTTTTGCATCACTGCTGCATTGGTTTCATGTGGTACGTTTTTTTTACACCATGACACATCTGCCTAAATGCATCAATTTGTAATTTTGTCGCCTCATAGCAAATCTTTTGCACCGCCGCTGCATCATAAAAGTGACGCACAGTGGCACAAAAGAGGCATACACCTATCATAAATCTGTCCCTAGCATTTTAAATGATTAATCCAGGATGACGATAAGGTGTGGCCTATCCAGAGGTTTGTTTAAGGTGAGGCCTACTCAGGATTGCAGATTAAAGTTACGCTTGATGAAGAATACAGAGGAGATAATACATGTAAAGGCCTACCAATGAAGTAAGTAATGTCCACTTTATTGCGCCAGTCATCATAAATGTATCCCTAAGCTTCTTATCTTGTTACAGATGAACCACCATATGTACCATCAAACTATTTTGCATTTCCTAAATAGCAAATTTTAAGCAATAAATAGCAATTCTTTACCATTCCTAATTTGCAATGAGCAAATTGCTAATTGCAAATTACCCATTCATTTCCATGGCCTAGGAGGCTCATAGGAATGAAGGTTGCAATTTGCGATTAGCAATTAGCTCATCACAAAATAGGAATTTTTTCAAGCGTGCAGGGGTATCTCAAGAACACCCTGCTGCACCCCTGAAAAAGAAATTTGGGGGCATATGGCACACATACATGCCCTAAGGGCATGTATGGGCGTCATATGGAACCTTTTGTTTTTTAGAAAAAAATGCTTTTTGAAAAGAATTCGCAAATTACCACAAACTAGAAGTTGGTGGTAGTTTCCAAATCCTTAATATCATTTTTTACATATTTTTTGTTTGATACATTGCATTTAAGGAATCGCAAAATTTGCAAATCCTTCAGTGCAATTGCAAAATAAGGAATAGCAAATTTTGAATTAAGGACATTTTAAGTCATTTCCACATGTGCAGTGTTTTCAAATTATGATTTGAAAATCGTTTTTGGGGAAAAGTAATGGTTTGCAAATTTATGACAAGGACATAATGGTGTATGCTTCTCTATAAGGCATTTCAGTGTCTCTGATGTCATTTTTCCCATATTACATTATAAGACCTTTCCCCATGGAGCACATTCCTTGTAAATATGCTCCCACCTGTGCATGGCGAATTTAGATTTTGACTGTTTGAGTCACATAGCCATGTTAAAAGTGACCCAAACAAATTGCAAACGTTTTAAAAAAACACATTCATGTGTCTTAAGGACATTTTAAGTCATTTCCCCATGGACAGTGTTTTCTAAGTGGCGCAAAAGAGGCATACACCTATCATAAATCTGTCCCTAGCATTTTAAATGATTAATTCAGGATGACAATAAGATGTGGCCTATCCAGAGGTTTGTGTAAGGTGAGGCCTACTCAGGATTGCAGATTAAAGTTACGCTTGATGAAGAATACAGAGGAGATAATACATGTAAAGCTCTACCAATGAAGTAAGTGATGTCCACTTCATTGCGCCAGTCATCATAAATGTATCCCTAAGCTTCTTATCTTGTTAGACATCAACCGCCATATGTATCATATAACTATTTTCCATTTCCAAAATAGCGAATTTTAAGGAATAAATAGCGATTCTTTACCATTCCAAATTTGCGATGAGCAAATTGCTAATTGCAAATTACCCATTCATTTCCATGGGCTAGGACGCTCATAGGAATGAAGGTTGCAATTTGCGATTAGCAATTAGCTCATCACAAAATAGGAATTTTTCCAAAGGTGCAGGGGTGTCTCAATAACACCCTGCTGCACCGCTGAAAAAGAAATTTGGGGGCATATGGCGCACATAAATTTTAACAACATTCCTTTACCTCAAAAACGATTTTCAAATCATAATTTCAAAACACTGCACATGGGAAAATTACTTAAAATGTCCTTAAGACACATAAACGCGTTTTTTGATTGCCTTTGCAGCATGTTTGTATCACTTTTAACATGGCTATGTAACACAAACATTCAAAATCTAAATTTGCCATGCACAGATGGGAGCATATTTACAAGCAATTTGCGCCACAGAGAAAGGTCTTACATTAAAATGGGAATAATACCATCAGGGACAGTCAATTGCCTTATAAAGAAGCATACACCATTATGTCCTTCTCATAAATTTAAAAACAATTCATTTTCCCCAAAAACGATTTTCAAATCATAATTTCAAAACACTGCACATGGGAAAATGACTTAAAATGTCCTTAAGACACATGAAAGCGTTTTTTGATTACCTTTCCAGCATGGTTGGGTCACTTTTAACATGGCTATGTAACACAAACATTTAAAATCTAAATTTACCATGCACAGGTGGGAGCCTATTTACAAGCAATTTGCGCCACAGAGAAAGGTCTTACATTAAAATGGGAAAAATAACATCAGGGACAGTCAATTGCCTTATAAAGAAGCATACACCATTATGTCCTTGTCATAAATTTAAAAACAATTCCTTTTCCCCAAAAACGATTTTCAAATCATAATTTCAAAACACTGCACATGGGAAAATGACTTAAAATGTCCTTAAGACACATGAAAGCGTTTTTTGATTGCCTTTGCAGCATGTTTGTATCACTTTTAACATGGCTATGTAACACAAACATTCAAAATCTAAATTTTCCATGCACAGGTGGGAGCATATTTACAAGCAATTTGCGCCACATAATTCATAATTTTCTCCTTAAAGCACACTATTCTCTATCTAAATTAAAGAAATATTTTCTCACCTTAGCAAATACTTTGAGTTTGAAAACAGTCTCCGAAACACACCAATTTGTCTTCAGCAGAGCAAAAGGTATGCACTCCAGAGTCTGCAGCTATCAAAAGCACAGAAATGCTGTAATTCTTCACACATATCTCTCATGTCACCAAACAAAAGTCTTCCCTCACTTTTTTTCAAATGAAAACCCATCCCCCCTCTGCCATTTCTGCCTTATCTGCATGGCAACCACCTCTTGGAAGACCTCTGTTGTTTGCAAGTTCACACAACAATGTTGCAATTGAACTCTGAACTCTCAGTGCACCTGCATATCCAGTGCATTCTTTCATTTAATGATTTTTTATTGACCACTCAAAATACATCTTTCAAAGAACACATGTGTGCACCCTAACTTTCTGTTATCAGCAATCAAAATCCACCAATCACTGTTACTGCTTCATGAACACAGAAACTCCACAGTTTTTTTTCATTTTACACTCTCATTTTTTCAACTGCCATTTCATTGCCACACTTCATCTGACTGCAGGAGAACCTTCTCTCACCATGTTTTCTGTCTGGATTGTTGGACATAGTTATATTCACTGGGCTCAAAGGTACGTTGAAAACAGGAATTTACCTAACCTCAATTTACAAGATGTGGAAATTAAGTGGTTTGGCCACAGAGGATTAAAATGTCACCAATTGATACCATTGGTGAAAACCTTTATGCATTTGCCCAAACCTGACCTGTTAATTGTGCACTGTGGAGGTAATGACTTGGGCACTTTGACTGGTGTAGGTCTGGAAATGCTTTTAAAGGACACCTTTGAGCAATTAATGGCACTTTTTCCTCAGACTGCCTTGGTATATTCAAATATATGCCAAAGACAGAAATGGAGGTGGTCCAAGCAATTTTGTCCACAAATTGAGAAGTCGAGGAAGCATGTAAACAAATCTGTTTCAGCTTACATGAGAGACCATGGAATGGGCTCCCTGTACAACAATAACTTGCGTTACTACATGCAAGATATCTACAGAGGAGATGGAGTTCACTTCTCAGATGAGGGCAACAGAATTTTCACTCTGAATTTAAGAATGTGCATTGGTACCTACTTATAAGTACCTAAATGTACCATAAACCCAAAAGCTCTTCTCAGAGCTACCCTACATGTAATCACTCACAATTATTATTTTACTCTAACATTTTTCACTAATTTTCAACAAAGTACGCTCCCTGGGGCGCTACCTGGTACGCGAACCAGGAGCTAACCTCGCGAATTTTTTTTTAAAAATGTTTTTTTTTCGCACATATAAGCCTCCTCAGCCACCCTCACAAAACCTAGGGGGTCAAGATAACTCTACCGTGCCCCCTTCTACCCATTCTGAACATTATTTACCCTCCATCTTGTATCTTAATTCGACCGAAACACAAAATGGTGGACTCCCGGAACGCTTAAGGTCCGCGAACCGAGGCGCTCAACGGTTCGCGTACCGGGTCGCTCCCTGGGAAGCGCACCATCAAAAAAAGTGGGAAAGTAGTTCACAGAAAAGCCACTGGAGACAATTTCACCAAATATAGATTAGCTCATACTACATACCAATCCCTACCATTTTCACAAATTTGATTGGAATTCCATTTAGTCATTTAGCCTGTAGACCTCTCTAAATACCCTGAGGTAAATTACTTCACAAAACACATCTGAAGTGTTGGAATTGACAACCAATGAAAATGTTACTTTCATTTTCTACTTTTTTTACCTGACATTTGATTGGTTATGTACCTGAATATATATAAAGGAAGAGAGAGAAACACAGCCATTTTGACTACTACTTCCTGAACTACATTGCAAGATCATTTTCACTCACAACTTAAACTTGTTTTTAGAAGGTGAGATATTATTTTATAAATTTGAAAACATTTTCAGATAGTTATATACTATCCCTCTGTAAGAGTTAGACATTGAGAAAGGCTTCTTTATTTTAATTATGGATTGATTTAGGTTTCTGTGGTATAATTATGAATTTACTTAGGCTTCTTCACAGGCACTTTTTAATAGTACTACTTCACGCCTGAAACCATACAGTGCCCATAGATTACTCACAAGTACCTGTCTGAACTTAAACCCAACAGTGCCCTATCTCTACTGATATATTTATTTTTTATGCAAATTACAGCAATAAAATGGAAGGTGAGCAGAATGTTTCCTTCGAAATTGTTCTGGAGAACAACACAGAAAAAGATATTGAGGACAATGATGACTCAGATTTCATGGATGAATCACGGGACCATGAATTAGTTCAATGTGTAGAATCTGTGGATCATTTACTTCATTATGATGACGGTCAAATGTGGGAACTTATGTTCACTCAACAAGAGGACATACCGGACAGTCAAATGCTAGACGTTCTATTAAATTTTGAAAAACAATCCGAAAAATAAAATTGTATGTAATATTAAAAAATTGTTTGAGTCTTTAATCATTTTTATATGTAATTCATAAACTAGTTAAATGTTAGAAATGTTATTACATTTTCAAACACAATCACAATAATAAATAATTGCTTAAAAAATAAAAAAAATAAAAAATAATCAACAAAACCAACAATCAATTAACATACTGCATTTGAAAAGTCTCTCATTCATTTTTCATTGCAGTACGCTGCCCAGAACGCTTCCCGGTTCGCGGACCGGGCGCTACCCACGAAAAAAAACAAAAAAAAAATATTGTTTTTTTTGCCCCGCGGGGCCCTTTTAAAGCCTCCACATTAAACCTAGGGGGTCAGGGAGGATCTACTATGCCCCCTTATGGTTATTTCCCCCTTTGTTTTGGCCTCCTCTTGTCTCTCAATCCTACCGAGAGACAAGATGGCGGCCGCTCCGGACTGTTTAGAATGTTGACAGACACCGGAGAGCCAATCAGCTTCGCTACGCGAAGTTCTGGTACGCGCCCCGGTCCGCGAACCGGGGAGCTGCCCGGTCCGCTGTTACAGATATATATCTTTTTTTAAACGTTAATTTCTCAAAATCCACTGGAGCACATATATTGAGACCTACAAAAGGCACATCGGGCTACCAGTCCCTACAATTTTGCCAAGTTTCGTGCAAATCCATTCAGCCGTTCGGGCTAAAAGTGAGGCCAACCGCCCTATGGAAAACTCAATGTTAAAAACACGTTTTGGGACCCCCCTTTTTTCTCAGCCCCCCCTGGACGAACCCCCCCCAAATTTCCAGGGGCTGCTCAGAAACAAAATGTTCCATTTTCCAGAAAATTTCAGCCAATTCCGTCCACAAACGCCAAAGTTATTAGACATAGAATTTTCAAAAAACCCATAGGGAAAAAATCCTAACTATATATACCTACTGGCGACCGCCAGTAGGTAATATATATATATATATATATATATATATATATATATATATATATATATATATATATATATATATATATATATATATATATATATATATATGTATATGTATGTATGTATATATATATATTCACTGAAAAAACCATAGGTTATAGACCATATATAGTTAGGAATTTGCATTTACAAAACCTTGAAAATTCACTGAAAAAACCATAGGTTACAGACCATATATAGTTAGCTGGACATTTTATTGACATAAAACCAATGAAATTCCATATATAGTTAGTTGCACTAACTATATATCGCGCACCCGCAATCCACTGCTGATGATGTCACATATTACATCATTCATGACATGGTCAGTGACATCACTGATGACATCACTGATGACATCTCAAATGACATCACTGATGACATCACTGATGACATCTCAAATGACATCACTGATGACATCATCTAGTGTCTGTGTGTTTTTGTAAAGTTTAAATATGTTTTACATATTGAAGAATGAGTGGATGTATGGAAGACTGAGTGTGTGTGTGGGTGGCTGGGAGGTGTGTGACTCTGTGCATATCAATGTGTACTTGTGTCAGTGATTGTATAAGAGAGTAAGTATGTGTTAGTATATGTGTGAAAAGTATGGTGTTCTGTGTTTAACTGTATAGATGAGGAAATCGAAGTGTGATTGATTCTTCACAGGACTGACTAGGTGTATGAGTGCATATGATAGTGTTGTAATAATGAGTGACTGTATGTATGAGTGATTGTATGGGTGAATGAGTGAATGTGTGTGTAGACATAGGAATCAGTGAGTGCGTATGTAGTAACTGGTATTGGTGTGTCATGATGTCATCAGTGATGTCATTTGAGATGTCATCAGTGATGTCATTTGAGATGTCATCAGTGATGTCATCAGTGATGTCACTGAAGTATGGTGTTCTGTGTTTAACTGTATAGATGAGGAAATGGAAGTGTGATTGATTCTTTACAGGACTGACTAGGTGTGTGAGTAACTCCATGGATGAGTGGCAGTGTGTGTGTCTGCATAGGTGTATGAGTGCATATGATAGTGTTGTAATAATGAGTGACTGTATGTATGAGTGATTGTATGGGTGAATGAGTGAATGTGTGTGTAGACGTAGGAATCAGTGAGTGCGTATGTAGTAACTGGTATTGGTGTGTCATGATGTCATCAGTGATGTCATTTGAGATGTCATAAGTGATGTCATCAGTGATGTCATTTGAGATGTCATCAGTGATGTCATCAGTGATGTCACTGACCATGTCATGAGTGATGTAATATGTGACATCATCAGCAGTGGATTGCGGGTGCGCGATATATAGATAGTGCAACTAACTATATATGGAATTTCATTGGTTTTATGTCAATAAAATGTCCAGCTAACTATATATGGTCTCTAACCTATGTTTTTTTCAGTGAATTTTCAAGGTTTTGTAAATGCAAATTCCTAACTATATATGGTCTATAACCTATGTTTTTTTCAGTGAATTTCATTGGTTTTTTAAAAGCTAATATCTATAGCTGTAAAATATATTCTTTATTACGTGACGTATCACGTAGCCACGTGAGACGCCTCATGACGCGTCGCATAACCGTGACGTATCGGCTCTGCAGCGCAAACAAAACTCGTAACGTAAGCGTGCCGGAGCACGCTTACAGATATATATATATTTTTTTAACCTTAATTAGACAAAATCCACACGTGCACATATCTTGAGGCCTTGCAAAGGCACATCAAACAAACAGTCCCTACAATTTTGCCAAGTTTGCTGGAAATCTATTCCCTTAATTTTTTTTTTACTGTTTCTCTTGGTTTTCCCCTTGTTACGCTTACCGGGACGCTACCCGGTACGCGAACCGGACGCTCCAAAAACACAAGATGGCGGACTCCCGTTACGCTGCCGGTTAGCTGCCCGGTTCGCGTACCGGGAAGCGCCTCTACCGCGAAAAATCGCGGGGGACTTTAATATCCCCCTCATCAATCCTAGGGGGTCAGGAGGGGTTTACCTTGCCCCCTTTCCTTCATTTCCCCCTTCTTTTTTCACCACATCTTGTCTCTCGAACCTACCGAGAGACAAGATGGCGGCCGCTCCGGACTGTTTACAATGTTGACAGCTACGCTGCCGGTTAGCTGCCCGGTTAGCTGCCCGGTGAGCTGCCCGGTGAGCTGCCCGGTTCGCGTACCGGGACACGCCTCTACGGCGTAAAATCGCAAAAAAATTTTTTTTTTACATTTTTGCCCCGCGGGGCACTTTAATATCCCCCTCATCAATCCTAGGGGGTCAGGAGTGGTCTACCTTGCCCCCTTTCCTTCATTTCCCCCTTCGTTTTTCACCACATCTTGTCTCTCGATCGTACCGAGAGACAAGATGGCGGCCGCTCCGGACTGTTTAGAATGTTGACAGACACCGGAGAGCCAATCAGCTTCGCTTCGCGAAGTTCCGTTACGCGTCAGGTACGCGAACCGGGGCGCTAACCGGAGCGCTGTCACAGATATATATATTTTTTTTAACGTTAATTTCTCAAAATCCACTGGAGCACATATATTGAGACATAGCAAAGGCACGTCGGGCAAACCATATCTACAATTTTGCCAAGTTTCATGTAAATCTATTCAGCCGTTCAAGCTAAAAGTGAGTCCAACCGCCCTATGGAAAAATGAATGGGAAAAACGTGTTTTGGGACCCCCCTTTTTTCTCGGCCCCCCTTGACGAAACCCCCCCAAATTTTCAGGGGCTGCTCAGAAACAAAATGTGCCATTTTCCTGAAAATGTCAGCCAATTCCGTCCACAAACGCCAAAGTTATTAGACATAGAATTTTCAGAAATCCCATAGAGAAAAAATCCTAACTATATATACCCACTGGCTATCGCCAGTAGGTAATATACATATATAAACATATATAATCTGCATATCTATATAAATATAAATGCATGCATACATATACATATATGCATACATATGCATGTTATTTACATGAAAGTTTTAAAAACACTAATAAAAGCAAAGCTAAAAAGCCACCTCATTACAAACAGAATGGCTTTAACTTAAACGAGGGCGAGATCTATTGCATTTTCAATGCTTGTTTACTTTGGTTCTATCAAGAAGGCATTCAGATGTGTCACACATTTGCCATAAATTCTGAATGTTAGCACTCTAGTTGCTCATTAGATCACTGTAGTAAAGCTAGTGCTCACCAGGGAAGTCTGCTGCTAATCATGGTTTGCAGCCATTTTCCCGCATTTTTTATCCCGCAGACTTTCAGTCCGCATACCATTATCCCGCAAGGTCATTGACCTCGCATACCATTATCCCGCATTTTTTCAAAACGCATGTGCATTTATCGCGCATGCCTTTACAAAGAATTACGTTTTAAAGGCATGTATGGTAAATGCATTTGCGTTGTGAAAACCACGATGATGAGAGAGGTAAGTGGGTTTGTGTTAATTTTTTCGTGGGTTAGTGATTGTGTAGTGTAGTGTAGTGTTGTGTAGTGTAGTGTTGTGTTAGTGTAGTGTAGAGTTGTGGTGGTTGTTTAGTGTAGGGTCATGCTGGGGGTAGTGTTTTAGGGTTTAGGGTTGTGTTGTAGTGTTTGCGTAGTGTAGGGTCATGCTGGGGGTAGTGTTTTAGGGTTTAGGGTAGTGTTGTAGTGTTTGCGTAGTGTAGGGTCATGCTGGGGGTAGTGGTTTAGGGTTTTGGGTAGTGTTGTAGTGTTTGTGTAGTGTAGGGTCATGCTGGGGTGTAGTATTTTAGGGTTTAGGGTAGTGTTGTAGTGTTTGCGTAGTGTAGGGTCATGCTGGGGGTAGTGTTTTGGTGTTTTGGGTAGTGTTGTAGTGTTTGCGTAGTGTAGGGTCATGCTGGGGGTAGTGTTTTAGGGTTTTGGGTGGTGTTGTAGTGTTTGCGTAGTGTAGGGTCATGCTGGGGTGTAGTGTTTTAGGGTTTTGGGTAGTGTTGTAGTGTTTGCGTAGTGTAGGGTCATGCTGGGGTGTAGTGTTTTAGGGTTTTGGGTAGTGTTGTAGTGTTTGCGTAGTGTAGGGTCATGCTGGGGGTAGTGTTTTAGGGTTTTGGGTAGTGTTGTAGTGTTTGCGTAGTGTAGGGTCATGCTGGGGGTAGTGTTTTAGGGTTTTGGGTAGTGTTGTAGTGTTTGCGTAGTGTAGGGTCATGCTGGGGGGTAGTGTTTTAGGGTTTTGGGTAGTGTTGTAGTGTTTGCGTAGTGTAGGGTCATGCTTGGGGTAGTGTTTTAGGGTTTTGGGTAGTGTTGTAGTGTTTGCGTAGTGTAGGGTCATGCTGGGGGTAGTGTTTTAGGGTTTTGGGTAGTGTTGTAGTGTTTGCGTAGTGTAGGGTCATGCTGGGGGTAGTGTTTTAGGGTTTAGGGTAGTGTTGTAGTGTTTGCGTAGTGTAGGGTCATGCTGGGGGTAGTGTTTTAGGGTTTAGGGTAGTGTTGTAGTGTTTGCGTAGTGTAGGGTCATGCTGGGGGTAGTGTTTTAGGGTTTAGGGTAGTGTTGTAGTGTTTGCGTAGTGTAGGGTCATGCTGGGGGTAGTGTTTTAGGGTTTAGGGTAGTGTTGTAGTGTTTGCGTAGTGTAGGGTCATGCTGGGGTGTAGTGTTTTAGGGTTTTGGGTAGTGTTGTAGTGTTTGCGTAGTGTAGGGTCATGCTGGGGTGTAGTGTTTTAGGGTTTTGGGTAGTGTTGTAGTGTTTGCGTAGTGTAGGGTCATGCTGGGGGTAGTGTTTTAGGGTTTAGGGTAGTGTTGTAGTGTTTGCGTAGTGTAGGGTCATGCTGGGGTGTAGTGTTTTAGGGTTTTGGGTAGTGTTGTAGTGTTTGCGTAGTGTAGGTTTACAACACATACGATTACGGGGGACCCAAGGGCAATTTAATGACCAGCTCTGAATACAAGCCCTAATTACATTTACCACAAAAGAATATCAGAGGGTCAGATTCCTACAGGTGATTACTATGAACAGAGGTAGTTACCAATAGCCAAACAACGAAAATTATAACAGCCAGGTCAGGTTTGTGTCCGGTCTCTGGCACCCATCAGTCACCACTCGGAACCGCCCTTCATCATTTGGGGCTCCGAGGACAAATAACGCACCTGATCTTTTCTCTAACAGGGAAGGGCTGGCCCTCCTGTTGGTCAGGGCATGGTCGTTGAAAGTTAGAAAGATATGTACTAATAATGTGTCTGACGGGGTAAAAAAAAAAAAAAAAAAAAGAGTGCAGTGCTAAGAATAAAGTGATACCAAATAGTATTAAGAAAGGTGAGTAAAATTGGTTTGAGGAGCAAAAATGTTTTATTAAGGTATAGCTCCCGACACCAATGTTAAAAAATAGCCAAGACAGGGAAAATTTATAAACTGTCTAGCGGTGGAACGTGGTCGACATGTTTCAGCAATGAATGGCCCTCTGGCCTTGCTTTCTTCAGGACCTAGAAATGACGCTACTGCAAACAAAAAAACCCCTACAGTGTGAAGAAGTGTTTTCTTTAAGAAGAATAAGAATAAACGGAACGACTTAGTTATTGCTTTAAATGTCACCTGAACCTTCTAGGTGTACTCGTTCCGATTCTTCTTACAAATTCAGTAATGGACCGCTCTAAGCCTGTTCAGTCATCGGGGTTTTCTAACAAACGAAGGGGTCTACAGCTACCACAAAGTATGTATGTAGGTGGCAGCACCTTCAGAGGGCACATGTTCTTTACTAGTACTATAGACCGGGACCATGGGCCCCTTATAACATACAGAATGCCATGAATATGTCCCTTGGGAAGAGGCTAAGCATTATGGAATAATCCTTTGTCCCACAACAGGGGTTTTACAACCAGAGATCCAGATGGGCACAATGACTGAACAGGCTTAGAGCGGTTATAACACCAACTGTACCGTTCTATTTTGTCACACTAGTACACAATCATTTTCTTGTGTGCACCAGCCTTATACTAGGACTGAATGTCTCGGCAATGAATGAATCTTTTGTTGACATTTTGGTGAGTGATTCAGCGGTTGAATTTATTCGCCTTTTTCAGAGCGGTGCTTCACCTATGTCCTGAGCCGCAGCCAGGTGGGGTGAGGTCTTTACTTCTTACGAATCAGGTAAGAAGTCGTCTGTGAAATTTGAAAAAGTTTCAAATTCTAATAGAACTGATAGACACTAGTACAATACAGTGTGTTGTGGTTTTATGTCTTGGATATAGACCTCACCAATGTTGAGAATGATCAATGGTGGAAAAGGAAGTTTATTGTGGACAGGTGGTGGGGGATATACTTATGCCATGCATTTCTCTTTCAGTCCATTACTGAATTTGTAAGAAGAATCGGAACGAGTACACCTAGAAGGTTCAGGTGACATTTAAAGCAATAACTAAGTCGTTCCGTTTATTCCTATTCTTCTCAAAGAAAACACTTCTTCACACTGTAGGGTTTTTTTTGTTTGCAGTAGCGTCATTTCTAGGTCCTGAAGAAAGCAAGGCCAGAGGGCCATTCATTGCTGAAACATGTCGACCACGTTCCACCGCTAGACAGTTTATAAATTTTCCCTGTCTTGGCTATTTTTTAACATTGGTGTCGGGAGCTATACCTTAATAAAACATTTTTGCTCCTCAAACCAATTTTACTCACCTTTCTTAATACTATTTGGTATCACTTTCTTCTTAGCACTGCACTCTTTTTTTTTTCTTTTTTTTTTTTTTACCCCGTCAGCCACATTATTAGTACATATCTTTCTAACTTTCAACGGCCATGCCCTGACCAACAGGAGGGCCAGCCCTTCCCTGTTAGAGAAAAGATCAGGTGCGTTATTTGTCCTCGGAGCCCCAAATGATGAAGGGCGGTTCCGAGTGGTGACTGATGGGTGCCAGAGACCGGACACAAACCTGACCTGGCTGTTATAATTTTCGTTGTTTGGCTATTGGTAACTACCTCTGTTCATAGTAATCACCTGTAGGAATCTGACCCTCTGATATTCTTTTGTGGCAAATGCGTAGTGTAGGGTCATGCTGGGGGTAGTGTTTTAGGGTTTAGGGTAGTGTTGTAGTGTTTGCGTAGTGTAGGGTCAGGCTGGGGTTAGTGTTTTAGGGTTTAGGGTTGTGTTGTAGTGTTTGCGTAGTGTAGGGTCATGCTGGGGGTAGTGTTTTAGGGTTTAGGGTTGTGTTGTAGTGTTTGTGTAGTGTAGGGTCATGCTGGGGGTAGTGTTTTAGGGTTTAGGGTAGTGTTGTAGTGTTTGCGTAGTGTAGGGTCATGCTGGGGTGTAGTGTTTTAGGGGTTTGGGTAGTGTTGTAGTGTTTGCGTAGTGTAGGGTCATGCTGGGGGTAGTGTTTTAGGGCTTAGGGTAGTGTTGTAGTGTTTGTGTAGTGTAGGGTCATGCTGGGGGTAGTGTTTTAGGGTTTAGGGTAGTGTTGTACTGTTTGTGTAGTGTAGGGTCATGCTGGGGGTAGTGTTTTAGGGTTTAGGGTAGTTTAGTTGTTTAGTGTATGCTAAAGGCATATTCGTTCTAAAAGTTTTCGTTATTTTAATTTGCGGCCTAATAGTACATGCGGGATTTTTTTTGCGGACTGATGGTATGCGGGATTTCGTCATATATTCGCTAATCATACTTTCTATGGCAAAATGAACCCCCTCATTTTGTTCCTTTTTAAATTAAATGTTTTAAGAGTTACCACTTTATTCCAATCAAGATGGCTTCAGGTGTGCCATACCTTTGTAATAAGTAGGACTGTTAGCACTCTAGTTGTTCTTTAGAACACTCTGGGACATTCTGTCATTGGGCTATAGTTGGGCTACATCTGGCTGATATTTGGGCTACATTTGTTTTTTTGTCTCTGGTGGCCATCTTTGGGCTACATTGGGCTACATTGGGCTACATTGGGCTACATTTGGGCTCCAACATATATATAGCCCAATGTAGCCCAATATATATTTTTCAAAGTTAATTTTCGTAAAAACCACTGGAGCCTATATCTTGAGACATAGCAAAGGCACATCGGGCTACCAGTCCCTACAATTTTGCCAAGTTTGGTGTAAATCCATTCAGCCGTTCAGGCTAAAAGTGAGGCCAACCGCCCTATGGAAAATTGCATGGGAAAAACACGTTTTGGGACCCCCCTTTTTTCTCGGCCCCCCCTTGACGAAACCCCCCCAAATTTTCAGGGGCTGCTCAGAAACAAAATGTTCCATTTTCCTGAAAATTTCAGCCAATTCTGTCCTCATACGCCAAAGTTATTCGACATAGAATTTTCAAAAATCCCATAGGAAAAAAATCCTAACTGTATATACCTACTGGCTATCGCCAGTAGGTAATATATATATATATATATATATATATACATACATACATATATATATATATTACTGCAATTAAGGGAGGCTATGAAAAAACGCTTAATTAGGTACCAAGAGAAAATTATGACGCGCAAGCAAGACAAGTTTGAGCGCGATGAAAACGATTACCGCCAAGGCCGTGTCCTGACATTCGCGAAGAAGTATGACGCACCCAGAAAAGCTATGAATCAGGGGACCCTGACTACCCCCACCTCAAGTGTGGCAACCTCCGAATCAGATGCTACAGCCGAGGAATCGGGTGATGAACAACGAGATCGTGGGAGCGAGCGAAGAAGAGTCGCAGCTCCTTTTCACGTAGAGTTCCAGCTGATAAGACAGAATTGGCTGAGGGGAGGGAAGAACAAACCCCCAGAACCTCAAGAAGAAGGAGAACTCGGAGAGCAGGGGGCGGCGGCAAAAGGAAGAGGAAGGGGACGAGCGAAACCCCCAAAACAAGCCTATCGCAACACCAAAAAGAAGTAAGTGGGAATGCGCAGCCTGAGGGGACCAACTTAACTGTGGTCAACCTTACGGACCAACCACTTACTACAGAACAACACGAGCTACTGAGCTTAGGGCTCACCTTTTGTCCCAATACCAACCTGGAGTTTACACAAACTAAGATTGATCTCTTCCGGTTCACCAGGAGACTGAAACTGCATAAACACTTTAAACTGAGACCACATATTAAAACCACATCTAGACCTGGTGTAAGACTTACAGCCACAGATGCCCTGACAGGGAATGATATGCCTTGTATGGAAGCTATGGAATCATTAAGGACTGAGACCGATAATGCAGCACTTTTGGGAATGAATATGGCACAAAGGGCAGAGCTACTAGGAATACAGCAAGAACGAGATGAGAGCCATTTTAAATCTCCTTCCATGTTCGTTCCTCAATCACCTTGGGACGCCATTGATGCCTTCTCGGAAGCCATAACCATGGAGTTGGTTAAGCAGAGAAAGGACACCAAAATGAAATCTTACAATATTACGGAAGCACAGGAAAGAGCACTAAAAGATCTTATGAATAACCAGAAAATCGTCATAAAACCCTCTGATAAAGGGGGAAATGTCGTGCTGATGACAAGAGACTACTACTGTCAGGAAGCATTGAGACAACTCTCTGACCCCAAGTACTATTCCATCACCACCAGAAATGAGTATGATGCAAGTGTCAGAGAGTACGATGATCTGGTGCTTAAATGGTACAATCTCAAAATGCTAAGCAAGGATGAACATATTTTCCTACGTAGCAACAATCCCATGGTACCAACCTTTTATCATCTACCCAAGCTACATAAAGATAAAATCCATCCACCGGGGCGTCCAATTGTAGCTTCCATTAATGGACTGACGGAAAATATGTCTAGATTCGTGGATAATTTTATCTTTCCACTGGTCTTGGAATTAAAGTCCTATATTCAAGACACCAAGGACTTCTTGAGCAGAGTGGACATGATGAAGTGGGAGTCGGACTATCTGTTCCTGGTGATGGACATCACCAGTCTTTATACGATCATCGACCACAATCATGGCTTGGCTGCTATCGAACATTATCTGGGCAAACGCCAAATACGTTTTGCACATCATAACGTTATGTTGATGGAATTTGTGCAGTTTTGTTTAGTTAACAACATTTTTTTGTTTGCAGACAAATTCTACCGACAGATCTCTGGTACGGCGATGGGCACCTGCTTTGCTCCCAGCTACGCGAACTTGTTCGTTGGCTGGTGGGAGGAGCAGGTGCCCAGGAGCTGGAAGGAAGGCCAGGATAGAGGCAGGGTGGTACACTGGTACCGCTACATTGATGACTTATTCATCGTGTGGCAGGGTACTAGAGACATGGCAGAAAAGTATATTACGTCTCTCAACGATAACATCTATAATATTCATCTCTCTGGTACTATTAGTGGGGTGACAGCCAACTATTTAGACCTTAGAGTATATGTTGAGGATAGCCATGTCCAGACCTCGCTGTACCGCAAGGAAACAGCGGGTAATTCTATTCTGTATGCCAAAAGTGGACACCCACTGAAGCTAATCAAGAGTATCCCATATGGGGAACTCTTAAGGTTGAAGAGGAACAGTACCCAAGACCGGGAATTCGAAGCGGCTGCTTCGGATTGCCTGGCACGCTTTCGCTCAAGAGGTTATGAAGAGCAACTTTTGCAGAGTACTCTCACTAAAGTTCGGAAGATCTCTAGAAATGACTTACTTAGAGCTAAACCCAAGGAGAGTGGGACCCCCAGAAAAGACATCTTTAGGATGATTACACCATATTCCCAGGGGGCGGACAAACTTAAAGCTCTAATGCGTAAAAACTGGCACATATTGCAGACTGATGAAGTATTGAGGGAAGATCTTCCACCATATCCACTGGTAACCTTTAGCAAGGCCAGGTCTCTAGGAGATATGTTGGTACATAGCCACTTGGAGGTGCCCTCTGCTCAAGTTAACACCTTAAGAGCCATGAGTGGTTTCTTTCCTTGTGGCAAATGCAAGGCATGTGCCAACAGTCGAAGGGTACTTCATTATGATATTCCAGACGCAGGCAGAACTAACAAAATCCAGAAATTCATCACGTGCAGTACCACCTATGCCGTGTACTGCCTTGTGTGCCCGTGTGGCTTACGCTACATTGGGAGCACCATCAACCAACTGAAGTTGAGGGTGCTGGAGCATATGAGGGCAATCGACAAAGTCGATCCCTCATACCCAGTGGCGCGACAATTCGCGGAATATCATAACAAAGATCGTAGCAAATTGCAGTTTTTTGGTCTAGATCATGTACCACATAATCCACGTGGTGGCGATAGACTCAGGAGGCTACGACGCCTTGAGTCAAGGTACATCATCGACCTGTCCACCAAATACCCGAAAGGTATGAACAGCGGGGAAGAGATGGCAGTACATCTGGGGAAGTAATTACTACTATTATTACTATTATCATCGATGTTTACATGCCAAATGCCATACTAGGCCGATTGTGCACCTAGAAACATGTTAATCATGTTAATCGTATGTATATACCTACTTATTGCATTAAGCCTCGACTTTGATAGATATATTGCCACTCATTATTGAACCTAGGGGTCTTCATGATTTGAGTATTTACTCTGTTTACCTGCTGAACGAAGATTTCATCTGTGTTTGAAACTGATATTGTATAGACCTTCTTCACCTTCTCTTTCCGCTCTAGTTTCTTAGTTGAAAATTTGACCAGGAATTGTACTATGTTTTGCTGTAATTTTTTCTTTGCCTCTTGGATTTGTGTTCTTTATTCTGTTGTTTCGGTGGCAGGACGGCCTTCATTGCATGTGGGGTATTTCGTAGCTTGCAATCTCAAGTATATTTAATAATTTTAGAAAGATGAAATGAAATTAACTTTGATAGTCATGTTATGAAATATGCTGAACACTACTTTGTAGTTGTATATGCTAAAAAGTTTGTTTGCCAGTAGGTACTCATACTGTTAGGGACATAAGCCGATCCACGGCTTTATCGCTTTTGTGACCCTTCTGTCTTGAAAAGTCCGATTTTCGGAAGTATATAACCCATTTCAAGATGGCGCCCACCGTGGTGCTAGGAAGGGCAAGTCCCTTGTTGTTGTTTACCATTCTGGCAAAAGTGCATTTAAAGTTCTGAACTGCATGGTACCGGTGAGAAAACACCGAGGAAGGCAACCGCCGAAACGTTTGTTTTTGCTGTTAATAAACGCTGTGTCTAGTAAACTGCCGGAGTGCTGCTTTCATCTTATCGTATGATAAGGTTTCTGTGAGCGTCATATATATATATATATATATATTTTTTTATTTTTTTTTCAACATAGAGTGTGACAGCAATGGGGCTTGGGGTAGAGTGTGCTGTTTTCATGGCATGTATTCTAATCTTCTCAAGCGAAAGGAAAGCAGATTTCCTAATAATGGTAAGCAAAATTCACATAATTTGCTTTTTCATAATTTAGTGAAATTTCTGGAAAATTATCCTAGATTGCACGAAAGAACCCAAAATGCAAATCTGTTATTTTGAATTATACTTTAGTGTGATATGAGTCTTGGGGTCAATATTTGGTGCCAGACGAAGTTCGGCACAAATATAGCCCAGAAAACACATATGGTGCATGTAACAACTGCTCGTGTTCTGGCTGTTCACATTATTTCTGGCAAGATTTCATGTCAAACTGCATTTAATTATGCACCATGGCTTAGTGGCATAATATTGGGAATTTCCTGCAATAAGCCTAACATAAAGTTCCCAAAATTATGAGAATTTTGTTGGTGTGATTTAAATTTCTCCCAGGCCTTCTTTTGAACACACTTTCTGCCAAATAGGGTCTGGCATTAGTTTTCATCTTGTGTTAGTATCACACATAGCATGTCTAAGGCCTTTAAGAAAATCCAAAAGACTTTGAAATATATATGATGCTGATTTGGTGACCAACGTAGTTTTCTGCAACAGTGGTTTGGCATGAGTGTTAAGTGTACAATCAAAAATCAAACATACAGAGGTTTTCTGAATATTCTTGAGTTTTTGCAATAGAAAAGCAGGTAAATCCTTTTAAATATAATTAGAGAGGTCCAGTCATACCCAAATAGGGGCTGTCAATAGTTTACAGTCCCTGCAAAGAACAGGGAAAACGCTCTGTAGAGATGTAAAGGAATGTATTGAAAAACTATCACCACTTGGACCAGAGTTGTACTGAATAGTTGTGTCTGGGATCTCATTATTTGTACCTGGTGCACATTTTGAAGAAAGAGATGTTTTTAGAGAATTTCCTTTGAAGTCCGTGACATTTCCTGCTTTCCTCGTCCTGGCTCCAAGTTGGCTGTATGAACATTGCAGGAGTGACAAGTTCTTTGTGTGAAGGTAGGGCACAGTCTATTTCATGCAAGTGGGGCTGTTCCCAGTTCTGCCCCCTATCCTGCCAGTGGTGGCCCATTCAGACACACCTAACCTAAGTAAACAAAGTCCTGCTCACAGTTATACACAGTCATGTGACCCAGGAGCAAACTGCCACCACTAACTAGTGAGAGCAGTAAAATGCCAACTTTCTGAAAGTGTAGAAAGAACAAATGAAGGAATGAATTCTGAACAATGTCAAAACACTCACCCTAGTACAGAGATCTGGGCCTAAATCCATAGGTTTTTCTAACCATGCCATTCATGTTTGGACCCAGGCTTATGCAAATCAGTCTTGACCCGGCAACCCATAGGGACAATCCAGCCGAACAGACAGAACAGGTCCTCCCGGAAAAGGAAACAAGCATCCTAGGACTGATATTTTTTCTTTTCTTTTCTTTTTTTAGAGTCTTATATAGCGCGAACTAAGACCTGAGACATCGGGTATGAGAGCTCTTTACATACCACCATTTTCATTACAGAAATTCATTTTTGTTAGGCAAGCGGAGATTACAGGATTTGCCCAGAATCACAGGATGTTGACCGTCGTTGCCGAGTCTCGAACCCAGTTCCCCTGCTTCCAGTGCGACCGCTCTAGCCGTAAGGCTATACCCTCTCCTAAAAAAAACAAATGAGGGAATGAATGCTGAACAATGCCAAACACACCCTAGTACAGAGATCTGGGCCTAAATCCATAGTTTTTTTAATCATTCCATTCAAGTTTGGACCCAGCCTTATGCAAATCAGTCTTGACCCGGCACCCCATGGGAACAATCCAGCCGAGCAGCCAGACCAGGTCCTCCCCAGACAAGGAAACAAGCATCCTAGGACTGATGTTGGGGGATCACCACTCATCAGCCAGTATATGTAAATGTAAATGTACAGGAATTTATATAGCGCAAATCGCCGAGCGGTTTCTAAGCGCTTGCTTAGGGAACCCGTCCTGGTATTTTCCTGTGAGATAACCCCGGCAGGGTATCCGCAAGGTGAAAGCCAGGCATCCCGCCGCGAGGGGCCGTTGTGGAGATTAAGCAAGCTATTGCCCAGAGTCGCAGAGTGTGAACCCGTGAACCGAGTAGGCACCGGAGCGTGAATTGTCGAGTCCATGGACATTTTAGGACTCATGACCCCGCCGAGCCGGGAATTGAACCCTGGTCCCGGGCTGACCTCTGCTTCCAGGACTGCCTCCTCTAACCAGTGAGCCACACTTCTCCACATATAGTATAGCTTGACTCCTGTGGAATGGTGTGCATGGGACGCACTTTCTATAAAAGGGAAATTTTCAAAACTCAAATCCAACTTTACTATTAAAGAGGATTTGTAGTTACAATTTCTCATACACCAAATATGGAAATTCTATCTGTTTCCAAACAAATTTTAGCACTTATTAAATTTAATGAGGCAACCCAATGTTGTCATATGCGAGAGGTAGGCCTCACACTTGTAAAAAAACGAATGTAGGAGTTTTCACTACCAGGACATATAAAACGTAACAGTACATGCCCAATCTCTTAAGAGCGACCCTCCCTGCCTTGAAGCAGGACGCTCCACTCACCGCACAGCTCCACCTGCCTGCACCAGTGATCCCAGCTAGCCTCTGCCGCTGCGCCCAGGGTTCGAGGCCCGCTGCTGACTTTGCCCGTCTTTCTGGCCTCCCCTCACTTTGAGTATCTGTGGGTTGTGTGACTCTATTCGCTCAATTGTTCTGGTTCCTGCTATTTTCTTCCCACTGTAGCGTGTTCCTTAGCCCCCACTGCTCCCCCTTTTTTGTCTTCTGTTTCCCTCTCCACCCCCTCCCATCCCCGGTTCCCGAGGCTGCGTCCCATGTGGCCCCGCCCCCTTCATCCCCATTGCCCTCCCCGCTCCCACCTCCCAGCTGCTCCTCCCTCCCACCTCACCATATATGGCGGCTGCTGCGCGGCAGTAAGAGCGACCCTCCCTGCCTCCAAGCAGGTAGCTCCAATCACCGTGCAGCTCCACCTGCCTGTGCTAGTGATCCCAGCCAGCCTCTGCCACTGCGCCCAGGGTTCAAGGCCCGCTGCTGACTTTGCCCGTCTTTCTGGCCTCCCCTCACTTTAAGTATTTGTGGGTTGTGTGACTCTAATCGCCCAATTGTTCTGGGTCCTGCTCTTTTCTTCCCACTGTAGCGTGTTTCTTAGCCCCAATTGCTCCCACTTTTTTGCCTTCTGTTTGCCTCACCACCCCCTCCCATTCCTGGTTCCTGCCGCTGCGTCCCCTGTGGCCCCACCCCCTTCGCCCCCATTGGCCTCCCCGCTCCTGCCTCCCAGCTGCTCCTCACTCCTACCTCACCATATATGGCGGCCGCTGCGCGGAACCCCTGGCCCCCGCGCACACCAAGTCCCACGACTCCACTACGATGCCAGCACCCACCACGCACTCAACCACGAACGAGAACACACCTGCTACTGGACCACCCTGAAGCGCACCCAAGGACCCTTCACCTGCCGGGCCTGCAGTTTCACCACCATCTGGCCCACCAAACCGCCAGCAAAAGAAGCCAAGTACCTCAGATGCATCCTCCTCAACACCCGCTCCGCCCGCAAAAATGCCGTCGAACTCTGGGACCTCCTCGACTCTACCGCCCCAGATGTCGCCTTCCTGACGGAGACCTGGCTGAACACCGCCTCAGAACCCGAAATCGCCATAGCAATCCCGGAAGGCTACAAGATCTCCTGCAAGGACCGCGCCAACAGCGGTAGAGGAGGTATCAACATCATCCACAGGAACACCCTCAGTGTCTTGACCAACACCGACGACTCCCTCAGCGTCACCGAACACATGCACTCCCAGATTCACACCGACCCGAACACCACCCTCAGAGGGACCCTCATCTACAGACCCCCGGACCACGACCCCAGTTCAGCGACTCCATCGCCGCCCTCTTCAGCACACACTCCCTCGCCTCCACAGACTACATCCTCCTCGGGCACCTGAACTTCCACCTCGAGAACAACAACGACACTAACTCCACAACCCTGATCGACAACCTAGCCAACCTCGGACTCAGACAGCTCATGACAACACCCACTCATGCCGCCAGCCACACGCTTGACCCCATCTTCACAGCAAGCCCCCACGTCACCTACAGCCACACCACCGAACCCCACTGGACCGACCACCACTGCATCCACTTCACCTTCAGGAAGCCCACCACGCACCACCACACCCAGCAGATGCCTCAACGCCACTGGTCACAGAAGACCAGCTAACCAACACCCGTGCCCAGAGCCCACCAGCCGACCCCACCGACCCCAACACCTCCACCCGCAACTTCAGACAGTGGATCGACAACTGCGCCAACACCCTCGCCCGCTCAAGAAACCCTCTAACAGCCACACCAACAAGAAAGCCACCCGGTTCACCGAAGACCTCCAGGACTCCAAACGAACATGGCGGAAACTGGGGAAGAACTGGCTCCGCGAACAAACACCGGACAGCTACGCAGCCCACAAGAACGCCACCCGCAGACACCACCAACTCATCAGAGCCGCCAAGAGGCCCTCATCTCATTCAAAGACCACCTGGATAACAACGCACACAACAGCAAAGAGCTCTTCAACATCGTGAAGGAACTCTCCAACACCAATGACATCCAGCCTTCGCAAGACCTGGCCACCTTCTTCCACCACAAGATCGCCGACATGCACGACAGCTTCAACGCCATGACCACCCCGTCAACCTCCGCCCCCAAGACCACCACCTGCACCAGCCGCCTGCTCTCGTGGACCAGCACCAACGACAAGGACACCAGCAAGACCATGAACACCATCCACTCTGGATCACCGCTGGACCCATGCCCCCACCACATCTTCAACAAAGCCAGCACAACCATTGCACCCCACCTCTGGAAAGTAATCAACATTTCCTTTGAGACAGCAACCTTCCCGGAAAGCTGGAAGCACGCTGAGATCAACGCCTTATCTCAAGAAACCCACGGCAGACCCCAAGGACCTCAAGAACTTCCGACCCATCTCCCTGCTCCGGTTCCCGTCGAAGGTCACCGAGAAGATTGTCAACAAACAACTGACCTGCTTCCTCGAGGAGAACAGCATCCTGGACCCGTCCCAGTCCGGGTTCTGCAGCAACCACAGCACCGAGACCACCCTTATCGCCACAACCGATGACATTAGGACCATGCTTGACAACGGAGAAACAGTGGCCCTCATCCTCCTGGACCTGTCAGCCGCCTTCGACCCGGCCTGCCATCGCACACTACGAACACGCCTACACGACACCGAGATCCAAGAGAAGGCCCTGGACTGGACAACCTTCCTCTCCGGCAGGACTCAGAACGTCGGCCTTCCGCTCCACTGCTACCAAAATCATCTGCGGCGTACCCCAGGGCTCTTCCCTCTGCCCGACGCTGTTCAACATCTACATGGCACCCCTCGCCCACGTCGCCCGACAGCACGACCTCAATATCATCGCCTACACCAACGACACCCATCTGATCATCTCTCTCACCAAAAGACCCTCACACCGCCAAGACCAACCTGAAGGAATGAAGGCCGTCGCCGAATGGATGAGGAACAGCCGACTGAAGCTGAACTCGGACAAGATGGAAGTCCTCATCCTCTGCTCCACCCCCTCAGCCTGGGACAACTCCTGGTGGCCGACAACTCTAGTAACAGCCTCGACGCCCACGGACCACGCACACAACCTAGGGGTCATCCTCAAATCCACCCTCTCCATGACCAAGCAGGTCAACGCTGTCTCCTCATCCTGCTTAAACACCCTCAGAAAGCTCCGCAGGATCTTCAAGTGGATCCCCACCGAGACAAGAAGAGCTGTCACCCAGGCCCTCGTCACCAGCAGGCTGGACTACGGAAACGCCCTCTACGCAGGAACGTCGGCCAAGCTCCTGAGGCAACTGCAACGCATCCAGAATGCATCAGCATGTCTGATCCTAGACATCCCTTGCCGCAGCCACATCACACCCCACTTGAGAGACCTGCACTGGCTCCCCGTCAACAAGAGGATAACCTTCAAACTCCTCATCCATGCACACAAAGCTCTCCACAAAACCGGCCCAGCATACCTCAACAGACGACTCAACTTCTACACCCCCACCCGCCAGCTCCGCTCCGCCAGCCTCGCCCTCGCCACAGTCCCCCGCGTTTGAAGAACCACCACCGGCGGCAGATCCTTCTCCCTCCTCGCCGCCAAGACCTGGAACACCCTCCCCACCAACCTACGACAGACCCAAGACCTACAGGCCTTCAGAAGACTCCTCAAGACCTGGCTCTTCGATCACTAGCAGCAGCACCCCCCCTCAGCACCTTGAGACCCTCACGGGTATATAGTGCGCTTTATAAGTGTCTTGATTGATTGATTGATTGAAACAAAAGAAGCCTTTTCAATGCAACAGGTCTCACATTTGTGAGAGTTTAAGCTATTGGCATTGTAAATAACAATTCTTTTTTTTTTAAATTAGCACATGAATAAAAGGCATTGTTTTGTACCGTGCCAATAGCTCAAACTCTGGTAAATGCGAGACCTATGCGACAAGGCGGCCACCATTGTCCCGGGCTGCTTAGAAAATGAAAGCCGGCATGGTGCGCTGAATGTTGCAGGAAAGCATGCCATGCATGCAGTAGGAGAAACTACTTAAAGAAAACAGTGCTTACAGACTAATAAAGACTCACCGTGTTACAACCGAATTTAAAGGGTCAGTCCTCCTACAAAGGTAATACTAAGGAGAGACTAATATGGCTATTAACGAATCAGAAGCCAGCATTTACGAAGGACAATGACACAAGCCAATGAACAATTTGGAAAGAGAGTTGGTGGCCCTTCTATTCCATACTCCAATACAGCATGACTCGTAGAGCAGCATATGCACTGCCCAGGATCGACCTAAAGAGCATGGGAGCACACTGCCTGACATCCCAGTACTTAGTTTGTTCCAATGCATTGGGTAAATACAGTGCATGATAACACTTACTTCATTTACAGTCTTTTGTTTTTCACCTTTGCTGGAGCAGTCAGTGCTGTGTATTTGTAGACATGTGTTTCAGGGTAGCTGTCCTTCTTCAGTAGAGAGCAAACAAATTTTTGTGGGTTTGGGAAATTTCGTCCCATAGTCTTCTCAGGTCTCTGTACCACTCACTGGGCACATGTGCATCAATCTGAGCTTGTCTGCTCATTAGCCCAAGGGAACATTTTTCTAACAAAAAGAGGCTGGGAGCACACTGCCTCACATCCCAACACTCTGTTTGGCCTCAGTATAATATTGTAAACACAGTGCATTGTAACATTTCAGTGACAGTCTTTAGTTTTCGCCCTTCTTGGTGTAGCCAGTGCTGTGTATCTTTAGACGTGTTTCAGGATAGTTGTCTTTCTTCAGTAGAGAGCAACGCATTGTTTTGGGAGTCTTGGAAATGCTGCCCAAAAGTCTTTACAGTTCTCTGTACCACTCACTGGCCACAGGTGCATCAACCAGAGCTCATCAGTTCATCAGCTCATATTAGCCCTTTTCCCACAAAAAGAGCGCTGGAGCACACTGCCTGACATCCCAGCACTCAGTCTGCCACAGTGCATTATGGCAAATGCATTCCAAGCGAACACTTACCTCAGTGAGAGTCTTTTGTTCTTCACCCTTGTAGGTGCACTCAGTGTTGTGAAGCTCTAGACACGTGTTTCAGGATAGTTGCCCTTCTTCAGTAGAGAGCAACCCATTGTATTAGGGGTGCTGGGAATACTGCCCAAGGTCATCTCAGGTCTCTCTACCACTCACTCAATACTGAAGACTTTCAACTGAAGTGAGTGTTATTGTGTCCTGCGTTTACCACAATGTATCCTGGCTATTTGTGTATTGGTATGCCAGGCAGGTATGCAATCCTTTTGTGATTGGCTCCTTGCTGAGTTATTGGGTTGGCAAGCTCTGTGATGCACCTGTGCTCTGGGTGTGGTACTAAACAAATAAAGGGAAGTACCAAACATTAAGAAAGTGGCGTTCATCTGCCCACTCCCTGAAATATACCTCAAAGTATTTCCTACTCTGAAGTGCCTATCCAAATATTCGATCGAGTGTCCCCACCAACACAAATAATAGATCCTAATAGGAAATGGATGGTTGATACTTTTAAAGGGTCATCACATAGATGCATTAAACCTATGTCCTGATGATGGTCTTAAGAAATAATTTTGCCAAGACCAAAACGTCGACTATTGTGTCTAATCCTGCACGTTATTTACCAACCACAATTGACTTTCATTTATTTTTGGATTTGAAGTCATTGCACTATTACTTTTTGCAGCAGTTTAGACCTACTTTCAGATGTATTATAGGAGTGTATTAGAAACCCCCTTGTATATCTGAAATGCATTTTGCTCGGTACCCTTTTTTTCTGTACCCTATGATATTATCAATTTCTTTGTTCTTAAGAAAATAACAATCTTTTGACAAAAAACCTGGTCATTGTATTTATGTATGTATTTTGTTAGTGTGGTAACATTATTCACTTGTCCTTAAAGATTCTTGTCATTCTCAGCCACTAAACTTATATTAGCAAGGGTGCTCAATTAATTTAAAGTCCCTATTTAGCTGATACTCATAATTTAAATAAAATCACTTGCTGGCCTATTTTTCTGAATTCACCTCTAATGAAAGCAGAATGTCTGACGTCCTCTGGAAGCTGGAGGATTTTGAAAATAGACAGCGATGGAATAACCTTCGTCTAGTGGCAATTGCGGAGAAATCGGAAGGAGATGATATCCGTAGTTTTGTTCTAAAACTCTTGCAGGAGGCCTTTCCAGAACTGGCTCACTGGAACTGGGAGAGTGAAGTACAAAGGGTGCACAGATTCCCCTTGATGCTTAAAAAAAGGCCAGGACAAGAAGAAAAACCTAGAGCTATCTTAATATTTTTCAGCAACTTTCTCCTTCGACAAGCTATCTTTGATAAGGCCAGACTGGACGCAAGAAGATCAGCATCCGGACACTCCTTTTTTGTCCGACCTGACTTTTATCACACCACAGTGGAGAGGAGATGGAGACTCCGCTCTCTAATTACTCCCTTTCAGCAGAAGGGGTGTGAAGTATTTTTAATGAACCCGGCGAGGCTTAGAGTTAGTTATAAAGGCACAACCAGAGTGTTCACCTCAGAGATTCAAGCCGATAGGCTAGGAGATGAGCTACAAGATGGAATTGGGCAGCATTTTCTGAAATGTTTTTTTTCTTAGGGTTTTGTTTTGGTCTTGGTAGGGGGCAGCTAGGGGCGCAGCCACACGCAGGAGGCATCACAAGGGTCCAGGGACCTATTTTGCCTTTTTGAAGGGGGGCGGGGTAGGGTTGCAGGGTGGGGGAGGGCCGAAACCATGGGAGAAAGAGAAGAAGAAGAAGCAATCCAGAAAAATGATCTTCGCAAGCTTTGATTTTGCTGTTGTGTGTTTTTTTTTTTTTTTTTCTTTTATCTTTTTGTAAATGAAGAAAATAAGAATAGCATCTGTTAACATTTGTGGTTTAAATGACCCCCAAAAAAGGAGGCGGGTTAGTGGGGATGTTCAATTTTTAAGGGCTGATATTCTTTGCCTCCAGGAAACTCACATTGAGGGAGGTAGGAAATGGCTTTTGGAGATGTCTGGGTATCAAATGGGTGCAAATACGACACAAGAAACTCGCACTAAAGGGGTGGCTATACTGGTGCGGAAGGGGTTTGGTAGTTTTCTTAGTTTTTCTCACTGCCTGGTAGACAAAATGGGCAGATGGGTGATTGTTCAAGGCTGCATTGGAAATAAAATGTTCACTCTCTGCTCTGTATATGGATCAGTATTGGACAATCATGCTGGTTAAAAACTGAGCTGGTAGGAAGGACTTTACCTTTGAACTTTTGTGGAGATTTAAATATTAATTTAAGCTGCCAAGTTGCCACTAAGAAGGCGCTGTATCAGGGCGGGAGGCCCAAAGTGTATAATTCATTGTCACAACTCAAGTCACTGCATGGGTTAGAGGATGTATGGGCTATGAAAAGGGGAACCGACTTAGGCTTTACGTACTTTTCTGCTCCACACAGGGTACATGCTAGGCTGGACTACCTCTTAGTATCGCAGGAACTTGTTTCAAAGAGTGTCATCAATAAATATCCCAAGGGTTTGTCGGACCACAATCCCTTTGTGATTGAGCTGGATATCGAGCGCCCATCTTTGCAGTCATGGTGGTCTTTTAATAGGGCTCTATTAAGTGAAGCAGAGTACACACATCAAATAAAGGATTGCATACCTAGGTTTATCGAAGAGAACTATGGAAGTGCAAACTTAGGCATCATTTGGGATACATTAAAAGCAGGGGTCAGAGGAGAAACAAACAGGTTCATCTGGGAGTCACAGAGAGAAGAGAAAACCTTGCTGCACTCATTATATGAGGATCTAGGTATGGCAGAGGCTTAACTGATAGAGATATTATCAGCTGGAGCCGACTCAGAGGCAAGTCAGGTTAAAGTTACTATTGCCAGATCCACAATCACGCAAATCTCATTAAAGAAAGCAGCAAGAAAATATCTGGCGTGGAAAAGTCTGTCTTATGAGAGCAGCGAGAGAGTAGGGCATCTGTTAGCAGCACGTACAAGGGAGAGAATGGTACAATCTTGGATCAGAGAAATCAGGGATCCGGGTGTTGGCATAGTGAGTGAGACCAATACTATCCTCACTGCATTTCAGAAACTTTATCAAAACCTCTACACAGAAGACACCCAGGCTGGGAGCCGGAAAATCCAGAATTACTTACTGGGGGTGGTCCTAGATCAGCTTTCAGTAGAGGAAAGAGACAGACTAGATGAGCCAATTACTATGGACGAATTAGCAACAGCCATTGATCATATCCCATCAGGCAAAGCTTCAGGCCCAGATTTAATCCCCGGGTAGTTCTATAAAAAGTTTAAGAAGCAGCTTCTGGCATTGATGCTGGAAGTTTTTTGAAGGGCGCAACTTGATCAATTCCCGCCGGATTCTTGGAAAAGTGCTAATATCATTGTTTTCCCTAAAAAAGGTAAACCAGTTATAGAACTGGGATCTTACCGGCCAATTACCTTGCTTAATACCGATGTGAAGATATATTCTAAAATTCTGGCAAACAGGTTGACCGCAGTTATCGGAAAGCTAGTCTCTCCATTCCAGCACGGATTTTTGCCTGGTAGGGGCACTACAGAGCATATCAGACGCATATTTACATGGTTTGATCATGCAAGGGTTTCAGGAGACCCTATGGGCCATATTTCTACACGCAGAGAAGGCCTACCATAGGGTCTCCTGGCCCTTCTTATGGGCAATCATGGAAAGGCAGGGACTGGGGAAGGGTTTTATTTGCGCTATTAGGTGTATGTACCAGAATCCCGTGGCTAGGATCCCGGCGATGGGCGCCTCTTTGGATATAATTAGAATCTCCCGCGGCTCACGGCAAGGGTGTCCTTGCTCCCCACTTCTATTCGCACTGTACATAGACCATTTAATTAGGAAGATTGTGGACAACAACAGGATTCAGGCTGTTCAAAACCTAGGGGGCGAGTCAAAAGATTTTAGCATACGCAGACGACCATGCCATAGCAACAACTGGCCCGGCGGAGGCAATAAAGGAGGTAGAAAGGGAGGCCAAAAGCTTCAGCGAAGTCTCAGGCATTTCTTGAATAAAGAGAAGACAATGATTGTTAAAAAATCTCGGGTTGACCTGGTTGACACTAGGGTAGTTGGGAATGCTAGATATCTAGGCGTTGAGATTTCCGCCAATGTGGAGGAAATTGTGCAAACTAACCTAGAGCCCCTGCTACTTAAGACTAAACTGACTTCAATAGAATGAATGGCCTACATCTGACTTTGCTGGGAAGGTGCAATAATATAAAAATGCTGCTTTTACCCAGAATTCTATACTTCTTTAGAGCCATCCCACTAGAAGTTAATAAAACTTGGTTTACTGCCTTCAATCAAGCTATCTCTAAATTGTATGGGCTGGGAAGCACCCCCATAGAGCTTTGAAATATATGACCCTACCTAAGGTGGGTGGTCTGTCCCTGATATTCAGATTTATTACTGGGCTGCAAATCTACAACAGATGACTGATCTTTTGGGAAAAGGATTGACCAATACTGACGAGGTAGCCTACCCTTCTATATATAGGCTTCCGCTCGGGGACGAGGCCTAAGGGTGTTTGATGCGGCATATTGATTTTGCTTACTTCAAAAGAGTAAAGTTTAAGGTTTCACTGGGGGCATTTAAGATATGGACATCTATTAGGAAAAAAGAATTGAACAGGATACACAGATATACTCCTTTGAAAAATGATCCACTCCTGCCAGAAATCTTTCATGATGGCTATATGGAATCTTGGAGGGAGAAAGGTATTAGATATATTGGAGATTTGAAAAGGGATAACACAATACACACGTTTGATGTAATTAAGCAAAAATTTGGGGTGGGAAATAATCACTTTTTCAAATGTTTACAAGTGAGGGACTACCTTTCTAAGAAGATAATTCAAGGCCACAATATCCCTTTATTGGAGGCAGTGTTAGGAGCACAATTTGCATCTATCTCCAAGCTTTAAGTACTTCTTTGTAACACAATGGAGGATGATCTCATTAAACACACTGATCGTTGGCAAGACCAGGTTCAAGCAGGGGTGGGGGTGTGTAAGGACTCTTTACTGCTGAGCTCAACTGTAGCTATATCTGCAAACATACAAGTTCAATGCTTTAAAACTTGCCTATACTTATATATCACTCCTGCACGGACCTTTAGTGGGGAGGCTCGTCAGGTATACATTGCTCTCGTTGTGGATGTCTTGCTGCAAACAGTGTACACATGTTTGCTACCTGCCCACGATTAATAGGACTTGTGGGGGAGATGAGTAACTATATCAAACACATTTTGGATTTTGAGATTGAGCTGACACCGCAAGTAATTCTATTGGGGGTAAGCAACCAGGTTATGACAGTTCCTAAGAAGTCTTTGCTTTTCATTATGATGGCAGTTTTTAGGCTTTGCTTGGCTACTGTTTGGCTGGATGAAGAACCCCCCTCTGTTCATTGCTGGCTGGGAAAAGTGCTAGCTACTTACCGCTGGGAGGAGGCAATATACAAACGAAGAGGTTGGAGAGTAGGAAAAAAAGGTTTGATATATGGTCTCCAATCAGTATCTGGATCAACAACACTATATCCTAATCTTGTGATACAGGAAGGTTCAATGGAAATTGGTCCTTGTGGAGAAAGTTTTCCTATGATGCTGTATATAGTGATTACATTTAAGTAAATTTTATTTGACCTCCTAGTTTTTCGGGAAGAGGGTGGGGGGTGAGGGAGGGCTTCTGATATAAAAAATTGATGTCCTGCTCATATATTTTGGATTGTTTTCTCTTTATTACTGTATTGTAAGCATTTATAATCACCGGATGTCTAAATAAAGATTTTTTTTAAAAAGAAAACCCTGGCTGAGAGGAAACTCCTAATATGATTAGTGGGACCATGGGGGTCCAGCCAAGCATATTGTTGCCTCTGGACCGCCATGCCATTGCTAGGAAACAGCGGTTCCCTGGTGGCATCAGCAGTCTTAGAGTGGCACGACCACTAGGGCCGTAATGTGGCTGTTGCAAGACCACCACTGCCTCTACACCATGAGTCTGGCTGTCCGAGGGCCACCAGACCCGAATTCAGCCTCTTAAAGTTTTGGTGCAGTCTTATAGCAGGTAAAATATGGTTGAGCTAATTTGTTGCTTAGATGATAGAGGAAACTGCTGCAGGAAAAGCGAGAGAACAGCGTGAAGGGAGGTCTACGATGTCTACCTGGTAGACCTGATGTCTCTTACGCTATTTCCAGTTATAGACCTTTAAACAATGGTACACCTTCAGAAACAACTATGGCCCATATGACTGTTGGTAAATTTCCAGAATGTTTTCCTTCCGCTATTTCTATATTTTGTATTTGTGGTCTAGTTAGAAAGGACATTGACAGGCGTAATGGTGATACTGTGAGAGGACTGGTTGACTCCATGTTCGTGTTGTTGAGTTCGCTGTAAGGAAGTTTCTAAATGAAAAACTAGTGGCATTGCCTTTGTCATGCAAGTAAACACATTGAATGGAAAACAAACTAGAGTATGTAAGAAATAATGGTTATGTGGGAGTTGAACAGGAGAAGAGGAACAGGTGCACACGCAAGGAATAAGGAAAGAATGTTATGGTAGTTTGCAGCTCTTATAAAAATCTTCAGTTTTGATTGACAATTTGTGCTTATCTGACAATTTTCCAAGGTACAATTCCTATGAGGACTTGTTTTATCCTAAACATATTATGCACCTCTGTAAGGTTTTACTGGCAAATGTGTTCTGTTTGCTGCAGAATGTGCTGGCAACAATGATAAAACACGAACTTCAGCCACGGATACAGATGTGGTGGAGTTCCGTGATGGGATATTTCTTACCTATGTAGGGTCGTAGGATTGAGGTGCAATATGATTTCATTTCCTATTAAAAAAAGTGTGCATGACTGATAATTGGGTGGGACAATAACAAAGAATCACAAACATATATTGACTAAACAGAAGTTGCCAAGGCTGCCAGTAATGGGCAAGTGTCATAGAGATTTCCAAAGATCTTTCGAATGTATTGTAGTATGCGAAGTTATGCGTGTGAGGCAGGATTATGAAGATTTGGTATACCCTTTTAAAAAAAAAATATGTATTCAGCAGAAACATAGATAAAACTGAATTAATGCAATCAATTTGATAAATGTACATCACTGTGTCACATATTGAATTAAAACAACATTTTTTTTTAGAGAAATTCTTTTTCTTAAAGCATGCAAGATCAATTTAACAAATATACATCACAATATTAAATGTTAACTTAGATATAATATTTTTTTCCTGAAGAACTTCTTTTCCTCAAAGTGCAACATGCTAAATATTCATACATTTTTTTTATGTTGAACCTCAAGCTTCAAGTAAAGCTTAATACAAACGTTCCATCATCCATCAACTATTTTAAAATGCAGTGTTTTCAAATCCAATAGAACCTATAAAGTACATTGCCACCCCATTTATTTCCATACAGAATTGCATCTTCTATGGCAGCGACTCTCTTAACATAGGCTTCTTTGAATATGCATTTCTCTAAAGTGCAACCTGCCAATTCACCATCTGTATATGGTGCTACGCCTTAATCTTCAATACAAACTCACTAAAGTGCAACCAATTACAATTCAATAAAGTGCAGTGGTTTAATGCCATGATAATAGTCCGGTCCAACACCATAAAGTGCATTTTTTATACTGATAAAACATGGCATTACCTTACAGCCCCACTTTACTAGATGATTTCCAGCTTCTCCATATATTTCCATACAGTAGTAAATCTTTTAATGGCACCTACTCTCTTATCATAAGCTTCTTCAAATTTCCTTGTTTGTATCATTTTATTAAACCACTCCGAATAGGTGGGTACTTTGGGGGACCTCCAGTTCTGAAGTATCAGAGAACGCACAATAAAGGAAGCTTAATTGCTATAAATGTCTCCTCCTCTCTCGACGGTGCTACATTTTGTCTCTGACTAAGGGTACCAAAGAGTGCTATAGCTGCCTCAGGATGCTGTCTTCTCTGTAATCCACAGCTTAGAGCAGTAAACATTGTTTCCCAAAATTGTCCTAGCTTTGGACAGGTAAATAAAGTTGGG
The DNA here is from genome assembly GCF_964261635.1 of Lissotriton helveticus. Taxonomy (NCBI): domain Eukaryota; kingdom Metazoa; phylum Chordata; class Amphibia; order Caudata; family Salamandridae; genus Lissotriton; species Lissotriton helveticus. The sequence continues at coordinate 1,372,332,508 of NC_136069.1, read as the reverse complement.
AACAAGCCTCCCTCGCCTGCTAACTGGCAGCAAAAGCATGTATTCTCTAATTCTGGACTCCTCCTATCAAGAGTTTTGGGGGTATAGTACGCCATCCAGTGTGACAAATAAAACATTCTTTTAAAATTGGCCACTCTTAAGGCCTTGCTGCCATGTTGTGAAATGGCTTGCCAGTCCAGATTTGAGAATATACATTGTGTCACTTGCGTCACTTTTTCTAGGAATTTCTTAACCAACATCTACTCCCCTTGGGACCGTAGAAGGCGATACCAATTTCCCAACCCCCCCTTAACTTTGATCTGAATTGCGCAGCCATAAGCGGAGTTGGGCCAGAACTGGAAGACAGTACTTATTTAATAGATGTGGCATCTGAATATATCCAAAGAAAAAAAGCTTACACCGATCTCCACACATGCTTGGACCTCTTCCCAAGTGATACATCTGCCACCAACTATAAAATGACCCAGCTCTTTAAAACCGTTGGTGTTCCAGAACCTTAGATGGCTGCTCTAGGTTTAGAGGCCCAAACTGTTACATTATGTAAGCTTTTAAGTAGTAATACCCTGAAAACCCTGTGGATCAAGCCTGCTTGGAATAAAAAGTCTGCAGTTAAGAACAATATTCCTGCAAAGTCTTATACCTTGATTTTTGGGGAGTTTAACTGTTTAAATAAGACCGGAATCTGAGATCCAGCTTCTCACACCATTTTATCAAAAAATAAATTATCGTCAGATCCCTTACAGTCGATTAAATGGACTATTATATCTAGAATGGATGCTTCATAATATGTATTAATTTGGGGAAGTGCAAGACCACCCTGATTAACTTCAAGTTGGAGCACTGACAGTTTTACCCTCGGTGCCTTCTTACTCCAGATATGCTGTCGGAAAATAGTTTCCAACTCTTTAAAATACATCAAATTGATTTTTATGGGGACATTTATAAACAGAAAAACAAGTAGAGGTAAGATGGACATTTTTATAAGGGCAACAGATCCAATCAATGTGAGTCCTAATAGCGACCATTCCTCTAGCAGATTTTTGATTTCTTTTTCTGCATGACTTATTAAGTCAATTTATAAATTTGTTCATGCTAGTTGCTGCCGAATATATCTAAATATCAAATTGGATTAGAAGTAAGAGCTTAAAGTTAAAAATTGTCGGGAGAAAGGACAGCCATTGTGCACGCCACCGGCAGTGCTAGGGCCACGTACTTACTAGGGAACCCGGCTGGGTTTCATAGTGAGTAATTTTATTTCACTTGTACACATTTTTCACCACTTCACCAACATTTAGCAACTCCAATATCAGATGGCCCCCACATCATAGGTACTGAAGAGACCCTATATCCATGTTAGGGTTGAAACGCCGTCGACAATTAAGAAAAAGCAAATTTATATAACTGTCATTCTATCATCTTATAGATGTTATGTATTTGAAAAAAGAAACTGGTCGCTATTGTATATAACAAAGTTTATTTGAAACCATGCACATATTATTTCACAAATGTTATTTATATGCCTTGGTTCACAATTTCACTTGGGACACAATACACAATTGTAAATATGTGTTGTAGACCTTTTCACAAATATTTGTGTTTTTCAATACAATTATTATACAGCCTAAACAGTGCGTTTGAGTCTCTCTCTATCTGACAATCCACCTAATCCCTGTCTATACATGCGATTTTCGCTTTTGTCTTATCAATCCATATTAAGTATCTTTTCCACAGGAACCAATGTTTTCTTAAAATACTTAATCACCCTGGTTCCGTCGTGAGTGGGGAGGGTTCCCTTGTTTTCTTTTTCGGCTGCCTTCATTTGGGCTGATTCTGTTTTTGCTTTAAGGCTTGAGGCTTAATCTACTTTTGGCCATCAAGTATGACATTTTTAGATGCTTTCCCATTGTTTTAAGTCAAACACGCCTTGGAGAGTGGGGAAGGGCAAGGACAAACACCAACGAAACCAGCTTCGGTCTATTAAAGCCAATTCGCAGGCATATTCACTTCTCTGAGATCACCCCCCTATTTTTAATACATTTATTTTTCTTCCTCTTTTAGTTTCCCTTTCCCCTCTTCCACTCCTACTCTTTTGAGAAAGAAAAAAAGAAAGCATATCCTTTAGCTGCAAATTAAGGAGCGACTACAATCAGGGGGGGGGGGTTCACAACCATTATCAGGTTTTAGGGGGGGAGCAACTTCCATTCCTTACTTTTTTTCCTCCCCTGGTCTTACTTTCTACCCCTCACAGCGCAAACCTTTAGTTTAAGATGTTATAGTCTTTAGCTGAGTTGATTGCACTACACAAGTCCTAACTTTACTACTACTAAACTGAGAAAAATCCTAATTTTAAGACTTTCGGTATTCACAGAAGGCATTTAGGAGTCTTAAAGTTAGGAGTACTAACTTTACTACTTCTAAACTGAGAAAAATCCTAATTTTAAGACTTTCGATATTCACAGAAGGCAATTAGAGTTCTAAAGTTAGGACTCCTAACTTCTGTGAATACCAAAATGAGTAAGTGCCTTCTGTGAATACCAAAACGAGTAAGTGCCTTCTGTGAATACCAAAATGGTAGTAAGTTTAGGATTTTGTCTTAAGTTAGTTCTGTCAAACATTTCTTCACTTTCGTGTTACCCTGTGCAGGGTCAATGGAAGCACCTCTTTCTGACAGGAAACATTCTGCTGAACAATATGGTGCATTCATCTTTATTATGTAGGTAAACTATGAGGCACTTTAGATTTCTTGACATTCAACTTTAAAAACATTTGTAAAATGTGTCTGATTCTTCTGAAGCTTGACTGCCCTCTTTAAATCTCTGCTTTTATGGGAACAGTGTCTGTAAAGTAAAGATGAATTTGTATGAATAATGAAACAAAACATGTTAACTAAGAATAGGGACGAGATCCTTTCCAACCTATTTGTATTACATATAAGTATTTCGTGTTTCTGTGTTCTGCTGCAGGCAGATATGGTTTATGTGGTAACCGCAGCAAATCAATATTTAAGCCGGAAAAGCCACAGCATTCTGCTTTCCTAAAAGCCTTGCCTAACACATTGATGCTACTGGGACCAAAAGCAGCCGTAAAAGCAAAATGATATTTCTACAACACTTATAAATTCCCTGCTGCATTATTAGAGCAGCATTTTTTGTGATGCCTATCACGAAGCTAAAGTAGGAGGCATTTTAGTAAGGGCACAGATTGAAATTGTGATCCAGACGGTAGAAAGAACAAAACTAAATTGAAAGACATCACAAGAGTTGTTACTTTTCAACTAAATAGAAACCTATATCAGAATATAAATAAATCAGTCAACCTAATAGTGCAGTAGGGTTGGCATATGCAAAATGCAAAAATAATTTAAAATCTCCGTTTTAGAAAGGAGAGCTGGAAAAATAAGGAACAAGCATTTGCAATGCAAGCATTCTCGCCGTAAGCACCAAACTGCATGACACAGCAGGTATGGGATCACATGGAGAGAAATATTGCCTTTCATCAGAAAATGGTATAGTCCAAATCTCTCTTTTAAAATAAAATCAGGGTCTTCGGTGGTCCTTTCACTGAAAATGCGAGATTTGAAAAAAATATTATTCTACAGGTATTCGTGGAAGACAATTTCTATGGACTGGAATCTAGAGAATGCTAAAGTGATTCTGATATTTTACTGACCTTTGCTGGTTGTGTACTACCAAGAAAATTCAATAGAGGCAGTTGCCAGAAAATTAAAAAAAGGTCCATCAGCAGAAAGCAATTCTTGTATTTTACTGACCTCTACTGGTCGTTTTTTATCAGAATAGTTAAATAGAGGCAGATGAACAAGCAGAAAGCAATTTTGGTATTTTACTCACCTCTACTGCTGATTTTCTATCAAGAAAGTTAAATAGAGGCAGTTGAACAGAAAAAGTCCCTAAGTCGAAGCAGACAAGTCCTAGGGCTGACCTCCAGAGCCCACAATGTACATACACATATTAGTATATACTAAAAGTATATACAAGAGGTCTCGAATGCTTGACCTAAAAAGGACTTGCAAGCCTTGAGTCAGCTGCATACTCGGTAGCATTGACTAACTGAGGGTAGAGAAGCGAAAGTGGTAGATTGCTCTTAACTGTGATTTGCCTGGGAGGGATGAGAAATCCAATCTTGTATATTCAAATGAGAAGCTGTTAACCTCGTGTGTTTGGGCGCATCTCCTAACCACCATGAAACTCTCACAGTGTATGCTGTTTTCAAAGTCCAATTTGGAAATGTATACCCCAAAACGTATGCGATTTCAAAAGTGGCAAAAGGACAGCTCCATAATAGTGGCCATCTTGAAAAGCAGCTTGCATTTAAGATCATCATGTTTCCATGATGTTTAGCGTGAAAGGGTAGGGCAATGTTTGTTGCAGTAGAGGTTCCTCTGCAACACCCATTGATTCGGACTCTGCCCCCTATGTACAAGAGAGGCGTATATAGGAGGCAGCATCACAATTAAGACCAAGAAAAACCTGGTCTTACCCTGGCGCAACAAGGAGAAATGTTGAATTTCTTCTCGTTTTATGCTTTTTTCATGGGTGCTGTGTTGTGCAGCACACATGAAAACAGCAAAAGGCCAATGATTGCTTTTGTTCAGGAAGGTCTCCCTTCCTGCACATAAACAATAATTTAAAAAAACGCCATTTTGCAACTTCCATATGCGCTGCATTAAGAAGCACACATAGAAGTTACAAAATGGCATTTCAAGATTGTTCATGTGCTGAAAGGGGAACTTCCTGTACATAAACAATCTTTCCCTGCACGGAGACACCCTTGCACTATAGTGCAAGGGTGCCTGCATTGGTGCTAGGCTTCTAAGTGTAGCACGAGTGCAGGGGGAATACAGGCTGAAACATATTCTTGTAAATATGGTGCAGCCCTGCGATACTGAAATGGCGGAGTGAGGCATTGAGCCAGAAAGGCTAGGCTAATGCCTTACTCCGCCTCTTCCATTGTGATTATGCCCATTAGTCTCTGGAAGAGGAGTCGAAAATCCTCAATGGGGAAGTGAGCACGCTATTGTTGAAAAGGGCTCCGGGTCGTCAGATAGCTATTGGATGAGGTATTGATGAAGTAATTGACTTTTGATAGAAAAGCTTCTAGCATAAGAAATGTAAATTTAATGCCCAGAAAAGGTCCCTTGCTGGCTGAATACTTTTCACCCTTTTGCCCAGTATAGATTTCTACCTTTGAGCTTAATCACCTATTTGAAGCTTGGATTCTTCCAGTGGGTTAAGGCAACAGGCTGTAGCCAGAGAGGGCTCCATGAAGCAGGACACCTTCTCTACAAGGTCCAGTTGAATCATATTTGCTTGCCACCTGAATCTTTGGCTCACCGTTGAGTCACCTTCATCAGATCTGCTTGGCAAGCTGGTCCTGCTCCCCTGTAAGTTCTCAGAACAAAAAGTTGTGAAAAAGTTTCTAAGGCTCAGGTTTCAGGAATGTCTAGGAGTAAACTTTGACATCAGCTAAGGGCCCAGGACCTAGGCGGCAGCAATTGGGGGACAGGAGAAGCGTCCAGTCAGAACTGGTTTGCTGGAAATAAAAGGAAAGGGATTCTGAAAGCTTGTTGTGTCCCTGTAGCCTGTACGGAGGTCAGCCCTACTACCCTTGGAGTCTACTTCTTTGTCATGTGTACAAGAGGGAGAGAAGGTCCCAGTCAGAAGGTCCAGTCCTCTTCTGTTGGTGCTTAATTTGTAAAAAAAAAAAATAGGTGCCAGGGCTCTTGTCAGGAGGCCACTGCAGCTTGCAGCACTCATTGCCCACCCAGTGCTGCCAATGAAACTACCATCACAACTACTTACCATCACATGCCTACAAGTGTGATAATTCAGACCATTCCAGGCCCCCCGAGTTATAAGAATGGCTTGGACAACAGGTATTAGACACTTTCAATGTATGTTGAATTAATAAATAAATTAATATGAAATACGCCACGGGTGGAGGTAGTCTTATTTCACAATGTTTCCCCTTGGTATCATTTACTATTTTTCAAAGGCTCAGATGAAGATATTATTGTCTTAGTTAAATTTAATAATAACCACTTTTCAGGTGATATGAAAAAGGTGGCAGATCAGTTGGAAATAGATATCAATAATGGTTCCAGCACATTGAAAGTCACGCCAAAAATCTTGTGGATGGGCGATTTTAATGTACATTGCTGCCAGCTTTCAAATACAGCAGCATGCGGTTTCAATGACGATGCAGGGGATCCCCTATACCATTTTAATCACAATCCGTATGGGGAAGCTCTGAACAGATTTTTAGCAATTATTAACTTAGAGATCTGTAATCCAATTGATACCTCTTCTGGCACGCTATATAATACGTTTAGTTCACCCTCGCAGGGCAGTACAATCAATTATATAATCGTAGCAGAACAGCTCAAAACACATAACTGTAGTTGCGAGGTAAACTACTTAAATTTTAGTGACCACTCAGCGATTACTGGAAAAATGAACTGGGCAGGAATTTTTCTGAAACAGATAAGGCACATCAAGCCTACAATTGTGAAAACCAATTTGATAACCCTAAACTGGGGCTTATCAGACAATGCATCTCTTGTCCCAAAAATAATTAAAAAGAGCCAGAGGGACATTTTATTATGCCTCGAACCTGCGTCTAGTTCAACTCAAATAACTATGGCATTCAAGGCAATAATATTTGAGGTCAGGTCCCACCTATCTAGGGAAAAGCTAACTACTATAACAGGAGGTCCTAGATGGTTTGATCATCAATGTTCCAAATCATTAACAATTTGGCACCAGGCCCTGAGGGCAACTCCTAGAGATAAAATCTTAGTGAAGGAAGAAACATGGGATCAACTCTATCAAGCAGCAATTGCAAAAAACTCTATTAATGCCCCCGTCCTTAAACTATCAACAGCTCCCACAATGGATTGCCATGTTGACGAGGAATCTTGGGTTAGGTATTTCACCCGCATATATGACCCCATTTTGGAGGGGTGGCACCTCATAAAATATCCGTGATCCCTTTCATTGAGTTACCGCTAGTTTTTGAATATTATTTGGTTCAAAGAAGCCCTTGCCTAGTGTTCCACAAAGAAAGCGCCAGAACTAGACTGCACTCCCATAGATTTCTTCATTGACCAGCCAGATCTGTGGGGCCCTGTGCTGACAAATGTTTTTAACACAGTCACAAAAGTGGGCCCACCCGACTCATGGAAGAAATCAATGTTAATACCAATTTACAAGAAGGGACACAAGTCCAAACCAAAACATTATAGACAAATATCTTTGTTGGATAGCATAGCCAAACTCATGTGTAGGGTTTTATTAAACCGCTTAGAAGAATGGAGAAAATGGGCATAGATAGGGCTATTATAATATTCATCAGGCAGCTTTACACATCAGCATCGGCTTGTTTCAGATACGGGAGGGAAGGGGAGTGCACCAGTGCGTTCCCAATCAATAGGGTAGCCTCCAGGGTTGCTTTCTTGCCCCATTTCTTTTTTCTATCTACACCAATGGGGTTGAGTCACCCCTGACGGACTCAACACCAGACGTCTCTAAAATTAACAATGTGCGCACCCAAATCCTCTTGTATGCCGACGATGCAGTGCTAACTGCCCGTACGGGCCTCGCGCTACAAAAGTTACTAAACATCTGCGTACCTACATGCAAAAATTAGAGCTGAAAACTAATGAAGCATAGTCCTTCATCCTAATCCCTGATCGGAGGGATAGGACGGTGCCAAGCTTTTATATTGCAGGGAAAAAAATAGCCCGTGTGGATACCTTTTCCTTCCTGTGCGTAATATTCGACAGACAGCTTTCAACAAGCTGGTGAACACAAGCACCCATAGGCGGTGTTCTTGCCCCGTCGTGCAGGGAGGAGATCTTTTGCCGTTTTCTTGCCCCGTAGGTCGTCTCGGTAATTCCTGGCATTTTCTCTGTTTCTAAGGGAACCAGTGGAGCATTTTCATGTAGATGGAGCCAGGGGGATATAGAGGGGATGTAGATGGGTGTTAACAAAGCTGGAAGCAACTACCCTAAAAGATTTCCCTGTCCGACTGGTGACACCGGCTCAAGCGGAAACATGTTCAACTAATCGTTATTGTCTTGATTGCACTAACTGTAATGTTAGGCCTTATGTTTTCAGTGTGGTGTTCAATTATAAGTATTTACTAAAGTTCACTAACATTGATAATTATGACAATTATCCAATTGGCAAAAGTGGTGTATGACTTTATGTGATGTCATGACAAAGTGCCTAGTTGCACAGTGATTTATGTGATTGTGGTCTAATTTTTTTATATAAATAATACAAAGGATATTTTTATATAACCTTGTGTGGAGTCGCTTTTTGTGATGTGCCCAATGTGTCACTGTTGTGTGAGTGCGTTGTGCAAACGCTGTAGACATTGCCTCTGGGATAAGCCTGACTGCTCTGCCAGGAGTTGTCTTCGGTGTGTAGCTACCTTACCCTGACTAGAGTGATGGGTTCTGCCTGGCTTAGGTACATACCCTAGCCAAACAGAAACACCATGTCAACCGACTGGAATACTGAAAATAAAAATTATAATACGGTCCAGTATTATCATTTCCTTTTTCCATTGCCCTGCATTAAAGCAGCGGGGCGACGCTCCTCCGCCTTGGCAGAGCAGCTGCCACTGTTAAAGTGGCTACATTAGTTTGCTAAGCCACCGGACTAAGACTATCAGACTATCAGACTAAGACTATCTGTTTAAGTCTTCATAATACCTATAATCACAGACATCACTGTGGAGATATACTATCTCCGTGGGGACTTGAACGAGTCTATAATCACACACTATCTCAGTGGGGTCATGGATATCGATATAATCGATCAAACACAACCTTTGAGGGGAATTGAACAAGACTGTCATCAGACACTATTTCTGCGGGGACTGTGGTAACCCTATAATCACACACCAACTCTGTGGGGACCTGGATATTTCTATAATTACTCACTATCACTGTGTGGAGCTTGAGATCTCTATAATTATAGAATATCTCTGTGGGGACCTAGTACCCCTATAATCACACATTATCTCTGTGGGGACCTGCCATCTCCATAAACAGACACTATCTCTGTGGGGGCCTGGTACCCCTATAATCACACACTATCTCTGTGGGGACCTGCCATCCCTATAAACACACACTATCTATGTGGGGACCCGGCAACCCTCTAGTCACACACTGACTTTCGTCACACATATCTCTATGGGGAACGGGCATATCATAATACTCTCTATGTGGGACTTTAATATGGTTATAATCACACACTATCTCTGTGGGGGTCCGGGCATATCTATAGTAACACACTATCTCAGTGGGGACTGGAACATGACTATGACCTCACACTATCTCTGTAGGGACTTGAACATTACTATGATCACACACTATCTCTGTGGGGACTTGAACGTGAATATGATCACACACTAGCTCTGTGGGGACTTGAACATGGCTATAATACCACACTATCTCTGTGGAGACCTGGGCATTCCTATAATCACAAACTATCTCTGTGGGACCTGTGCATTACTGTAATAGTGTTATTTATGCATGAACTGCAGCATGACTATCATCGTACACCCAAACCACAATATCTGTGGGGACTTGGGCATGAATCTAATCATGCAATATCTCTGTGGGGGCTTGAAAACTACTATCATCATACACTTACTCTATCAGCTCTATTATTATAATATCATGCAATCTCTTTGGAGACTATTAATGCACAGCCATACAAAGATGCAGCCAATTGGTGAGGTTGATTAAAAACAACTAAGTGGTCAGATGGCAACTTGGTTTTGCCATCTGACCCCATTGCAGGATCTTAAGCCTCTAAATTAATTTAACTATGTGTTGTTTTCATATTCCTTAGCGTTTGTGAGCACTTAGTAATAGGATAAATATCAGTGAATCCCTGTCCATGCACTTTATATATATATGATAATTTTCTACTGTAAAGTGCATTGTTAGACAAATCCCTGTTCTAGGTCCATCTAGGACATAATGACCTATTCAAATTTGACTAAAGTATCATGTCATTTATGTATGGCACTGAAAAATAGCATTTATCTATTAGATAATTAATGTATTCAATCACAAATGAGAATTATTGATGAGGTCCCCACAAGGATGGTAACACATGTCCAAGTCTCCACAATGATGGTTCTGTGCGCATGATTAAATAACAATATATTTGTAAAATTGAAGCAGGATCCTGTATTATGAATTTTTTCTTAACATTTTTCTGTTATTGGTATATTTTTTAAACATTGCGAAGGGTTAGTCCCCACAAGGATGGTGTCCACACATAGTCCCCACAAGGATGGTAACACGTGTATGTGTGTGCGTGTGATGCAAGAGGGATAGCAAGCCTGATTACCACATGAGACAGGCTATATACATATATATTTTTTCTTTTTTCTTGGACAGGTCCCTGCGATGTTAACCAGGGTACCACAGAAAAGGGTGTTAAAGGGAGAGCTGTGAAAATGCCAGCACCGTCTCTTAAAAAGGTCTGCCTCCTGAGAAACAAGCTCGGCAAACAACACCAGTGCTTAAATGTGATCCCTCTACCAAGAAAAGGGCTCTACAACCAGCGCCAGTGTTTAAAACGGGACCACCTGCTAAGAATGGTGTTCTACAAAGGCAACAACCATGTGAGCTTTTAACAACAGGGAGTACATTTTTTTTAAAAGTATGTTTTACCCGGATATAGTGTAAAGTAGAACTTTGCTGAACTTTGTTGCATTCGATCCTTTCTGCCTCACCTGTGATTTGTTGCTTCTGCCCAGGGAGGAACAGCGTTCTGGGTTTGTGCCTGCCCGCCTCCCACCGCCTTACTCCTTGCTTCGCCGTGGAGTCGGGCCGCTGAGCGAAGTGTGGGCGGAGCCGGGAAACTACAATCCCCAGCAGCCCTAGCGGCACCCAGAGTCAGCTTTCCGCGCCAGGAGGCGCTTAAAACCAGCGTCATCCCGGCCGAGTGGGGGAACTTTGCTGAACCTTGTTGCATTCGATCCTTTCTGCCTCACCTGTGATTTGTTGCTTCTGCCCAGGGAGGAACAGCGTTCTGGGGTTCTGCCTGCCCGCCTCCCGCCGCCTTACTCATTACTTCGCTGTGGAGTCGGGCCGCTGAGCGGAGTGTGGGCAGAGCCGGGAAACTACAATCCCCAGCAGCCCTAGCGGCACCCAGAGTCAGCTTTCCGCGCCAGGAGGCGCTTTAAACCAGCGTCATCCCAGCCGAGTGGGGGAACTTTGTTGAACCTTGTTGCATTCGATCCTTTCTGCCTCACCTGTGATTTGTTGCTTCTGCCCAGGGAGGAACAGCGTTCTGGGGTTTTGCCTGCCCGCCTCCCGCCGCCTTACTCCTTGCTTCGCAGTGGAGTCGGGCCGTTGAGCGGAGTGTGGGCGGAGCCGGGAAACTACAATCCCCAGCAGCCCTAGCGGCACCCAGAGTCAGCTTTCCGCGCCAGGAGGCGCTTAAAACCAGCGTCATCCCGGCCGAGTGGGGGAACTTTGCTGAACCTTGTTGCATTCGATCCTTTCTGCCTCACCTTTGATTTGTTGCTTCTGCCCAGGGAGGAACAGCGTTCTGGGGATCTGCCTGCCCTCCTCCCGCCGCCTTACTCCATGCTTCACCGTGGAGTCGGGCCGCTGAGCGGAGTGTGGGCGGAGCCGGTAAACTACAATCCCCAGCAGCCCTAGCGGCACCCAGAGTCAGCTTTCCGCGCCAGGAGGCGCTTAAAACCAGCGTCATCCCGGCCGAGTGGGGGAACTTTGCTGAACCTTGTTGCATTCGATCCTTTCTGCCTCACCTGTGATTTGTTGCTTCTGCCCAGGGAGGAACAGCGTTCTGGGGTTCTGCCTGCCCGCCTCCCGCCGCCTTACTCCTTGCTTCGCCGCGGAGTCGGGCCGCTGAGCGGAGTGTGGGCGGAGCCGGGAAACTACAATCCCCAGCAGTCCTAGCGGCACCCAGAGTCAGCTTTCCGCGCCAGGAGGCGCTTAAAACCATTGTCATCCCGGCCGAGTGGGGGAACTTTGCTGAACCTTGTTGCATTCGATCCTTTCTGCCTCACCTGTGATTTGTTGCTTCTGCCAAGCGAGGAACAGCGTTCTGGGGTTCTGCCTGTCCGCCTCCCGCCGCCTTACTCCTTGCTTCGCCGTGGAGTCGGGCCGCTGAGCGGAGTGTGGGCAGAGCCGGGAAACTACAATCCCCAGCAGCCCTAGCGGCACCCAGAGTCAGCTTTCCGTGCCAGGAGGCGCTTAAAACCAGCGTCATCCCCGTCTCGCGGGATGCCGGGCGAAGCCCGGGCAAAGGGCGGGCCCTCTTAGGCCCTCAGAGGCCGAGTGAGGCCGGGCCGGGCTCAATCTCTAACATTTACTGCCAGGTACTTAGTTCTTGTTCTACTTAGTGAAATGTCTATTAAGGTTATAAGTCCTGAGAAAGTAATTGTAGAAAAACAGGGGGGGGTCATTTAATGGCACTCTTGATGGTTACTTTGTAAAAGATCCAACTGATTTAGACATAGAGATAACACTAGCTGAGCGAAGGGCGTTGCGCCGCCGCTCGGTAGAAAGTATGAAGAACAGTACACCGACAGATCTCATGTCCCATACCCACTCACAAAACGAAGGTAGCGTTAGTGGTAATAATGCCTTCACATCCCTGGAGAGTGTGCCACTTCTACTCAGAGATTGTTCACCCACACCTAGCGTCTCCATTGAACAGCCTCTGAGCCACATTTCTTCCCCGAGTTCCACAAACTTAATAGGCATAACCAAGATTTTGACCGTCCCAAATCTTACACATAGCAAATCTGCTCAAAGTAAGACAAGGAAGGCTATGCCGCTTAAGGCCCGTGACCCACCACCCTGCAAAAGAAGACACAAGGGGATGGAATGGCAAAAATCAAAAATCAGCCATTCTGACTTTGGGAAATCTTCTAAGCCTATTATTACGGATCAAGTGGTAACAGCTGCACTTGATAAATTGCCAAAAGCGACAGTCCCTTTAACATCATTAGAAAAGGACAGGGATGCTAGTACCAGTGTATTAACTGTAGGTATTGCCGAACCTCTGCAGCAATCAACACTTACAACTGTTACACTGGACAGTCTAGAACATCTAATTAGGTCTTACACACTACCAATAATCGAGAGGTTAAATAGGGTGGAAGAACGACTCCAAGCAATAGAGTCGGGAATCAGGAGTAAGGATGGCCCTACAAAGGCATTGTCCAATGTGGCTGTGCAATCTCTAACATTGGCTACATTACCCACCACATCTGCCCTAAATGTTACAACTCAACCGACAATAGCTTTATCTAAACCTCCCAAAACAATAAACACCAACCAACATAAGCAATCCCCCCAAAAGCAGACGATTAAACCAGCCACTCAACCCATAAGGGGCATGGAGAAGATACGCATGGGGAAATCTCGAGGGGAGGTGGGTGGCATTAGGTACCCAGAGGTTCCAGCAATTAGGGGTCCATTGGTAGAACTCCCACCCGAAGCAGTCCCTTTTGTGGGTGTCCTCACAGGTGTCCCCAAACTGGCAGAAAATAAGAGGGAAGGGTATGCCCAGTTAAAGAATGAAATCATTCGTTGGTTTAGTATATATAGACCAATTGCAAACAACATCAATGGCGAAATAGTACACGTTAGCCGACTTCAATGGCTGGGTGGAAGAGGCAAGGACATTGAGGGAGATGTAGTTGTGGTTAACTTCAGAGATCCGCATGTGGTCAATTTTATACTAAATTGGCCCTCTGGTAATGGCAACAACTGCATCATCCCTCGTGCCTTAACGTATTTTTATCCTAGATCCCTTGTACTCCCTCCAACTTACACAAGTGGACAATCATTTAACAATACTTATCATCCTATTTCATATAACACCAGGCATCATTTACATGCACAATACCCAGCACCGGCTGTCGATCCTTTTGGGTGGAACATCGTACCTCCCAGGTATAATACTAATGCTAACAGGAGAATGGATCATTTGAGACCATTCACACCTCTGGAGACAGCAAACAGGTTTGATGTATTTTCAGGTATGGAAGACTGCGATCGAAGACTACAGCCCATATGGGGTATGGGTGGTCGAATATACTCTATCAGTCCTGCAGTCATAGACCACGGACTTTCAAAGGTAAACATATCTAACTTGGAGTTACATCAGCCTCTGGTGGGAACTAATGTAGCCAGTTACAGCTGGGGAAAATACAACAGATTATTTCCACGTCATTCTGTGAATGACATCTATGTGGAATCAACACATGTTAAACCCCCAAGCATACAAATGGCCCAAAAAGTCCCGGTTCTGGAAGAAGCCTTTGTGGGACCACAAGATACGATCAGAATACATCCTCAAGCAGTTTCAAATAAACATAGTTTAGTCTCTCACGAACAAAGTAGGAGGGCGACAGGAATAGCAGAAGCAAATGTTGAAGGACCCAACAATAGTTTGCAGATTAATGGAGTAGTTGAGATTAATGACACACCCGGACATACAATTTCCGAGAAGGATGGGTATCGACAGCATGACCAGGCCCCAAGTGAAACAAGTAATGACCAGGCCAGACAGTTTATTGTGTCATGGAATGTAGCTGGTCTTAAGAACAAGATGGTTTCCAGGGACTGGTCAAATTTTATGGATAAATATATTGTAATTACTATGCAGGAAACCTGGGCAGTGGAACCCCAGTATAGGTCATCATACCTAAATTTTTCAATACCGGCAATCCACACAAACAGGGGAAGGCCTATGGGGGGCCTGACCACATGGGTTAAGCAGGATGACAGGTACACTACTGCACAACTAGATTCCAATTCTAAGGACATTCTAATTGTAAACATAAACTCCCCTATGTCTAGAGATTTAATAATCTTCAATGTGTACGCCAGGGGGAAACCAGGAGGTAAATCCTCAGAGATAGTCGATCAACTGGGTCACCTTGTAAAAACACTTAGGGGAAAAGCAAATGTATTGATATGTGGTGATTTTAATTGCACCTTTGAGCCTCTGGACCAATTTGATATTGATCTTACAGAGGCAGAGGATGATAGCTGGCAAATCCCCCAACTAAACATACCTCCCATAAAGAGGTGGACCCAAGCAGCTCTCCAACTCAAGACCTTAAGTCTTGAGTGTGGACTTAGAGCAGCTAATGGAAGAACAAACGGGGATAAGCATGGAAGTCCCACAGTCAATAGGCATTAGCTCAAGCAGGATAGATTATATCCTAGTCAATCTTGATTTTTGGTCAGCTATTCTGGATATGATTGTCATCAAAAGAACTGAGAGTGACCATAATCCCCTTAGCTTAGAATTACAGCTCCTTAAGGGCAAGGGAGTAGCTGTAAGTGATATAACAAATGACATTATTCTTGCTAATGATACAAGGCGACTAAAATGGGGTGAATGTCTAGGTAATTGTCATCGCATTACAGAAATGGATGCACTGGTGTCGGGTGCAATTTCTGAGTTACAGGGTTGTTCATCCGATGATGACTATGCGATCAGGGTGGTTCCAATTCACACAGCTCTTTTTTTTAAATCTCAGTACATTTTTTATTAAAGCAAGAAAAGATCCACCTCGCAAAGGTAGAAAGAAGCCAGAGTCCTGGTATGGCAAAAGTTGTAGCAGTGCGATCAATGGATAGGCTCCTAATACGTGATGCCAGGCGTCACTACAAAATAACTCAGCAGGAAGCCAAAAAATCTTGGGACAATAAATACTGGGATGAATTATAAGAGGCAAGTAAGTCCAGAAACATGACAGATTTCTGGCATATAGGGTGTTGGGGCAAAGGAAATCACAAGCCGCAGCCGGAAAATTCTGTCTCTCCTGAACGCTGGATAATGCATTTCAAATCACAGTTTGCACGCCCTGAGGGAGTAAGCGAAAGAAGTTTTGACCCTATTGTAAACTACACAGCGAGTACCCCGCTGGTGTTTAGTCGGAGAGACATCGAACAAGCTCTTAATACAATACTGAGAGGAAGAGCACCGGGTCCAGACATGATTCCAGCAGACCTTTTTTCTGCATAGTAAAGAGGTCTGGGTGCCGTACATAGAGTTGCTGGCGAATGCCATCTCTAGGGGCTCGCCAATACCAGAAGTATGGAGAGGAGCCGAAATAATACCAATATTTAAGAAAGGGAATCGTGCTGATCCTGCGAACTACAGGCCAATTAGCCTAATTGCATGTATTCAGAAGGTGGTGGCTAGGTTCGTTCTCCTCAGGATTCAGAACTGGATAGACGATTCAGGGGTCATGTCTATGCTTCAGGCAGGCTTTCGCCCGTTCACGAGTACTGTGGATCAAGTTTTTAGATTTCGTGCCATATATTTGAAATGGGTTATCCTTGGAGGGGGTTCTCTCTTTGCAGCCTTTGTCGATTTGAAATCGGCTTTTGATCTTGTGCCGCACACTAGGCTGTGGCAAGTGCTTCACGATCAAGGCATGCCACATGAACTCCTGGCCTTCCTGATCAAATTCCATGAAAACAATTATGCTCAGGTCAGGTGGGGGAAACAGGGCCAGGTCACTGACAAATTTGCAACGGAAAAGGGAGTTAGACAACGGTGCGTCCTTGCACCAACTCTGTTTACGTTGTACATAAACAGAGTTACGGAGTATTATATGGAAGTACAAACAGATGCACCCAAACAAAATGGCATCCCAGTTCCCTTATTAATGTTTGCAGACAACACCCTTATACTCTCAAAAATGCAAGAAGGGCTTCAGAAAGCAATTGACTGTTTCGAGATGTTTTGCAATGACCATGTTCTAATCATTAATGTGTCGAAAACAAAATTCATGGTAATGCATAGACACAAAAAAGTAAGGGGCACAGTTTTTATGAATGGTGAGCTCTTAGAACAAACAGATAGTTTTAGTTACTTGGGAATTACACTGGGGTCTCGGTTAGAGTGGAAGCCACATATGACCTATTTAACCACCAAACATGCACAGCTGCGTGGCGTCCTATTGAGAGAGGTAAAAACCTCAGCCACACAACCTATAGCCCCAGCCCTCAAAATATATGACACAAGAGTTGGGCTTCAATGCTGTATGGGGCGGAATTGTGGGGGGTCTCTGACATTACAGCTTTGACTACAGCACAAAATAAATTCCTACGGTCCTTAACAAGGCTCCCGCAATCCACACCAATGGTACCCTTGTACATGGACCTGGGCTGTCGGTAAATACAGGACATATGTAGCTTTAGACCTATTGCATATTGAGGTTATGGGTTACACCCGAACTTTCCCACTATGCTCTAGCGCTTCTCGAAACCAGGAATATGGATTCGGAGGTAATATCCAATGGTTTAGAGAGGTCAAGCTGCTTTTTAAAGCCCTAGGAATGATGGAATTATGGGAAAACCCCTCAGAAAATATCTTCCCTTCAAAAAAGATTTTAAAAGAGTTGTATTGGGCATATATAACTCAGAGGGAGTTCCAGGAACATATGGATCCATCGCTCACTAGGGATTTTTTGGCACAAAAACACACTCCTGCCTATGAGCGATACTGGGACCTCATTACGACTCCAAATGATAGGAAGCTTTTTCATCAATATAGGGTGGGAACACTTCCTATCAATTCATTTACCAGCAAATGGTCAAGTAACAAAGATCATCATATGTGTCCTTTCTGTGTAGCCCAATCTGAAAGTTTAGCTCACGTTTTATTTATATGTCCAGCTTATAAAGCCCCTCGTCTCAAATGGATGAGACCAATCTGCATACAGAAAGGCATCCATAGTGGCTCTGTGGCACTAAGAATTGTTGGAACAGATTGCACCGATAGAATGGTAATCGCACTTGCTAAATTCTTAAAATGGATGTGGACAATACGTAGGAATAAATTGAAATTACAGTAATCTGCACTATTATAAATTGGCATTGAAGAATTTATGACAAGAAAATATGGCACTGAATTTTAATGGATTTTATATCTACACATTATTTTTTTTTTAAATGATTGAACTGGAACACCTTGTACATAGCAATGATCGGATAGATCAAAATGAATTTTTCCTGAATACTAAAAATAATGGATGTAATAAGTATGAACTGTAGTTTTTAATGTATATTTAATGTTTTATTGTATTGTCTTTTATGACGAATTGTCGAAATAAAGACTTATTTGACTTATTTGACTTGAATGGCCCAGTATTCAGCACAGGTGTTTGTAAGAAACCTTACTGTGGTTTATTGTTACTAGTTTATGCTTTTCTAGTTTTTAATATCTATTTTTGTTTACATCTGTAGAACCACTACACGAGTTTGTGGAAAAAGAAGAGTTGCTCAAGGGGGGCCGATTATCAATAAATCTAAAAGACATCACAAATGTGGGGCAAAGTAAACCAAAGACATCAGCTGTTGAGATCGAGGATGCCCGGCGGGACAACATTTACGAAGATGTTAAAGACATGGGGTTCATACAATCACCCGCCCAAATGCAGCAACAGAATTTTTGTAAAACTGTTGAAGAGACTGTTGGAGATTGTAAATCAGCTAAAGTAAAGCCTACATATGTGAAAAAGTTAAAGCTGGATCTAGGTCAAAATGACCCCAGAGGTTTAGCTCTAAAAAAGGCAGCTACGCAGATGTCTAGGCCTGACTTTTTCTCACAGATGACGACCTAGGTGAAGGACAGGCCCCAATTAGACAACCCAACCCTAGGTCGCGCCACACAGCTTGTGACAGGTAATAAACAGAGAGTTAAAGGAGTGAGCGCTAAACCCTGCAAGAAGCCCCTGACAAACAAGGCCTCTGGTAATTTACCGGCTAATCTACAGAGGGATAGGAACCCCCTAACAAATAATGACCCTGACTTCAACTGGGAGGTTGTTGAAAGTAACAAATCAGAGCAGGCTTTGTATGCAAGGTGTATAAAGCTTCTTCAGGATGTATCTAAGTTAACAGAGAGTTCTGAAATAACACCAACAGAAGCGTCCAACCTGCTCTCTAGTGTGACCCATGAGGAATATAGAGTCCCGCCCCCCAGCCCCATCTCATCTCACACCTCTGAGGCCCTGGTTTATTATGATTAACATTTCGTTCAGCAAGTGTCACCAGCCGAACCCGCTGCAGTCTATTACCCTACTAGTCCCTCCTCCAGTGTAATAATATTTGTCCTCACCCTCTTCAGACCATGATTATAGTACCGCTTTGAACGGGGTTGAAAAGCTGTATTATGAATTAGCATCTAGCCCCGCGGCATCCGCACCCGGGTGTTCGCATTGGGAGCCTGCTTCTTTAGAGCCCCTCAACAATAATATTGAAAATCCTAGAACGCCCGCAATTTACGTAATAGGGGCTAATGCACAGGGGTGTTCGCAGATGGACCCAGCTTTAGCAGATAGCAGCGCAGACATCAATAATAAAACTGTTAATAGTGATCAGGAAGCGATCCTAATGAGTCCCCATAGTAATATAAACCCTGCATTAATAGGCCACCCTGCCAGCAGCGACAATTCTGAAATAGCTCATAAAACTGTTTTACTGGCCAATATCAAAGAAATGCAGAAGTCTATCAAGCAAGTAAAAGCTAGGGTGAGCTCTATAATCTTAAAACATGGGAAAGCAAAAAACAAGAACCGTCCTGTAAATGACATGTTGGCGGAAATAAATCATGCGGTGAAAATGTGTACAAGCTATGTGGTGTCAGCTACCAACCTAATGCTCATACCATTATGACTAGACTCGCAGACTCCCCCTAAAAAATTCTTATTCTGGGTTTATGAATAAAGCTACATATGTGTTAAAATATAAAAAAAAATACATAAGATACTTAATAAGGCTCGACGAATCTTACGAGCCGTTAAGAAGACAAAACAGGTAAAAAAGGCCCACACATGCCTAAATCCCTCGGAGATACAGATAATGAGGTGTAAATGCGATCCTATTGAGCCTGAATTTAAAAGTTTTCCGATTCAATTAGGATGCGGGAGGTTTCCACAAGACACAAGGGTTAATAACGAGCAGAAATGGCTTATTAGCACGAGGCTCCGCCGCCGCTTAACAACTAGCCTAAAGAAAGCCCGAATACACGTCACAAGATGGTTTAAAAAACTAGCAGCTCAGACCTTTAGACAGCCCCCTCAGGAGCCCTCCCCTGTGAGATTTCCATGGGAGCAACAGCCCTCAACCTGAAGACTTAGAGCCTGTGTTTTTAGAGAGCGTCAGAAGGTACACCCATCCTGTACTGAATTCTAATGCTACAGAACATTACGAGGAGTTTAGATTTGTCAACCTTGACCGTATAACCTCATTAGAACAAGGCATTCTAGCTATCCATCAAGCTATACAAACACTCATAGAGCGCATGTTACAGGACACGGGGCCTAAGGATTTTTTCCAGCTGCGGTTCCAAAGACAAGATCTCAATAGTCCTTTATTCACAACAAGAGCACCCCGGGATTTCTTTGATGCTGTAGATTTTTTAGAAAACCTCACTAATCTTTTGCAGAGTAGGAGTGAGATAATGGCTCATGGAACCTTTAGAATCATAGCTCTAGTTGACCAATTTTGTGCCGGAGGTGGTTCTAGACCTTTAAAGACTATTCTGTACAGTAAAATCATAGGGAAGAAACAACAATGGTTGATTGATTTTAACAACCCGACAGCTAATACATGCATGGCAGCAAGCATAGCAGGACTATTGGCTGCCTGTAACACTAGCAATGCTGTTATCATGTCTAGAGCTAATGCAGCCCATACAATGCTTAAAATACCTACAAATCACCAAGTTGGTTTTGGATACCTGGGGCTTTTTGAGAACTATTTTAAAGTCACGGTAAAAATTCTGTACAACGACATTGGCACCTGGCGATACTTCACACTAGGGCAACCTCTGAAAAACAAGACCATTTATGTTCTTCACCACAAAAACCATTTTTATGGTATCCTGAATTTAAAAGGATTTTTAGGAGCTAGGTATGTGTGTACCCACTATGATCACATTTACAGTAATCAGCTAACTCATGACTGTGAAATGTATTGTAAAATGTGTCAGACAGCTGGATGCGAAGTCATAGCAGAGCAGAAGTTGCGCTTTGGCACCTGTAATCTATTCTGTCGCTCAAAAAGATGTTTGCGCATACATAACAGGTTTGTCAGGTGCATATTTAAAACAGCCCCCGTTGTAAGGCGTCTTTTCAGGAGTGTGCAGAACACATGTGGTACATGCGCAAGAAACGACAACCACCTAAAACATAAGATTATATCATTTTTGATATAGAGTGCACCCAAGAAACATCTGTGCATGAGCCCAATTATATCTACGCTCATCATCTTACTTCGAATGAGAACTGGGAGTTTGAAGGTCGATCATGTGTGAGTGATTTCCTAGCCACATTCATGTAGCCCAAATATAAGGGGTATACTCTGATGGCTCATAACTCAAAGAGGTATGACTCATTTTTTATTTTACAGAAGTTGATTAGTGAAAAGATGCCTGTAAAACTCATCACCCAGGGCACTAAGCTAATGGCGCTAACGGTTGTAACCTTAAAAATACGTTTTATAGACACCTTAAATTTTCTGCCCATGAAGTTAAGCAGGTTGCCAAAAGCTTTTGGCTTTCTTGGGTGTAAAGGTTATTTTCCCCATTTTTTTAACACATGGGCTAATCAAAATTATGAGGGCCACATGCCATTGCCGCTAAGCTATGGAGCTGAGTATATGATGCCAGATAAGGAAAATAACTTTTTACAATGGTATGCTGGAAACCGTGACAAAACTTCTAATTTTCAAACACAGTTAAAAGCCTACTGCCAGGCAGATGTTATGATCTTGAGCCAGGCTTGTAATCTTTTCAGAGATGCAGTTGTAGACATGACTAAGCAGGTGGAAGTAACCAACCCCAACACGTCTCGGGAAACCGAATCTATAGAGTACATTGACCCCTTTCAAAGTATTACGCTGGCTTCTATGTGTATGTCTATCTATAAACACACGTTTTTACAGCCGCAAAGCATAGCTTTAATACCATCAGACCTCTATAACAGTAAACAAAAGCGGTACTCCACGCCCTCGATACAATGGCTCACGTACATCTCTAAGAAAGAAAACATCTACATTCAACACGCCTTACACTTACAGGGTGGTGAATATCTTGTGGGGCGTTATTACCTGGATGGGTACGCTGTAATCATCGGCAGGCCGACAGCCTGTGAATACAATGGCTGTTTTTATCATGAATGCCCCCGATGCTGCAAACCCCACGAGTTTAATAAACTGCTGGGCACTAAGTTTGAGCACCTTTATAGGCGCACACTTATGAAAGCTCAATATGTTGAAAACAAGGGTTTCATTATGAGAACCCTTTGGGAACATGAGTGGATTGACATGCTAGCATCAGATGCCAAGCTAGGTCCTTTTCTTAAGAGTGAGCAGCTACCCAAACCGTTGGAACCCCGCCATGCCTGTTTCGGGGGCCGTACAAATGCGATACAACTGCACAGAGCTGTGGGTCCCGGAGAGAAATTACACTACTATGATTTCACAAGCTTGTATCCATTTGACTACAAAATGAAGTTATACCCCGAAGGGCATCCCACTATTATATACCGTGACTTTAAATCTTTAGACACATACTTTGGATTAGTTAAGTGTGGAATGTATCCTCCCCGAGATCTTTACTTCCCTGTGTTGCCCTACAGAGTCGATAGAAAGCTCATGTTTCCCCTATGCAGAACCTGCGCCGAAAGCAAAGAGGACACCTTATGCCTCCACACTGATTCGCAGAGGATGCTACGGGGTGCTTGGTGTAGCATAGAGGTTCAAGAGGCCCTAAAGAAAGGATACCGGCTGGGTAAAATGTTGGAAATTTGGCACTTTGAAAGGACTACAACACACCTTTTTTCTGAGTATAATAATTTATTTCTCAGAGACAAGCAGGAGGCCTCGGGTTATCCAGAATTGCGCACTGATGCTGCCTCTAAGCAGCAGTACATCGATGAATACTATGCTCATGAGGGCATAAACATGAGACCCGAATTTATCGAAGTCAACCCCGCCAAACGTCAGCTGGCAAAGTTATGTCTCAACTCCTTGTGGGGAAAAATTGCGCAACGCACACACCTGCCAAACACAACCATCGTCACAGATTCTGACGATTTGTTTAATTACCTTTTTGCACCCAGTTATGAAGTATCCATCTGTGAGTTTATTAACGACGATACAGCCATGCTGGGTTGGAAACATGCTAAAGAGTACCCCACAACGAGTAACAATATAAACATCTTTATTGCCTGTTTTACTTTTTTTTTTTTTTTTTTACAATAAATACAAATATACTAACGGAAATACATTACATGGTAAAATACTTCGGTAAGCAGGGAAGCAGCATGAATAAATTCATACAATAAATATACATATAAATAGGTATTTACACATATACAGTATTATAAATATAAGTGGCACCAACCCCATTTAATTATACCTACCCATCCCTCCAGGTTTTCAGGGGGGTCCCACAACTTATTGATGAAATTGCACATTTTCTTACCCTTATAGAGATATAAAGTGGATTCGATATTATGGATACCAAGAAGTCTGGTCAACCACATTTGAAATGTTGGGGCACTTGGGTCCTTCCAGGCAGCTGAGAGTAAAATACGTAGTACCGCCACGGCCAGAAAGATAAAGGCCTCTGTTTCCTTATTAACAAGAGCCGTTTTACTATCGCTCCCAAAAATCATCACCGTCGGGGATAGGCTGATCTTTATGCCTATCAGCCCCTCCAAAAATTTCTCAATCTCAGTTTTTATCAGACTGAGCTTCTCACAATAAAAAAACATATGTAAGAGATCTCCAGGACCTTTCTGGCACCTAGGACAGTTACTATCGATCCTCATACCCCAGTCATGTAACTTAGATGGAGTGTAATACAAATTGAATGATGTTTTGAAATGCTGGGCCTTCAGGTTTGAGGATCGTAGTAGCTGCTTATCCAACCCCAAAGCTTTATCAAGATCGGTGTTCGGATCTTGTAATCTGTGTGCCCAGGCAGCCTCGTGCTTCTCAAGGTCATCGGGTAATCTTTCTATAAGAGCTTGATATATGTTCCTGATCCTATCGCATCCTCTTATCAAATATCCCAGCACTAGGCAATATGGGCCAGGAGTGAAATCCGAGATAGCAGTTTTGAGTGTTTGCGAGACCTGAAGATACTTAAAAATGTGGCTGCTGGTCAAACCGAACTTCTCCTGTAGCCTGTTAAAACTCAGAATGCTGCCATTCGGCATCACATCTCCAACCGTCCGAATGCCCAGTTGTTCCCAGTATTTCCAGGCCCCATCCACACTCAAGTTTGGTACATAACCTGAATTCCACAACGGGGTGTACATATTAATCTTGGGGATATGAAGCAATTTCTGCAGTTTTTTCCATAAATCCCAGGCACTAAGGGGCCCTTTATGCCGGGATTTTTAAAAAAATCTACGACTAGTTTTTCTCAGCAGTGCCCCTATGGCCTCCTTACCCATCAACAGTTCATAGATTGATGGTGGCGCGTATAGGTCAGATGACGGGCCATATGAATGTCTTCCACTGGGTGCTGGTGTAAATAATATAGACATCTGCATCAGCAAACAAGCCCAATGGTAGAATCTTATATTTGGGGCTGCTAGACCTCCACGTTCCTGTTGGAGAGTTTTATACCTAGTTACCCTCCTGATTTTACCATACTGCCAGAGAAAGCTATTATAGATGGACTCCATCTTTTTCAACATCCCTTCCTCAATTAAATAGGGAATGCATCTAAACAAATAAAGTAGTTTGGGCAGCATGGTCATTTTAAGTACGTTAGTCCTCCTTATCAAAGATAGATGCAGTGAGTCCATCTGCTTCAAATCAAACTCGATTTTTTTTAATAGTGGAACAAAGTTATCCTGGATAATAGAGCCTGTTTCTGCGTTGATTACTACCCCAAGATAAGTCGCAGAATCGACATATCTTTCATCAGCTTTAACGACCTCCTTTGAGCAAATTACCTGAGTTTTTGACTCATTCAGTCAATACCCCGAATGCTTTCCAAACTCCCTGGTGACTTCCACTAATATCCGCATGGCCTCAACTGGCTCTGGAGTAATAACTGCCAGATCATCGGCATACGCCAATATTTTGCTTTCAAATCCATTGGTTACTACTGGCTGGATTCCCATGTTCCCCAGAATTTGCCTGATCAGTGGATCAATGTATAGTGCATACAGGATCGGTGAGCAGGGGCAGCCCTGGAGGGTGCCCCTGCTTATCCTAATCCTATCCGAGCTCTGGCCCATCATCTTAATTCGGGCTGTTGAGTCGCAATACATGGCCTCCAAGGCCATCCGGAATTTTGGGCCAAAACCTCTATCTATCAGGACGTCCCATAAATATATTATGAAGAAAGAAATGCCGGCCCTGCAATTTTTGATTGCTATTTTAATTCAAGCAACAAACCAAATCTTTGTTATGGTTTGTATGGTCTGATTTATTTAAACCATTTACTTTTTATATAAATCTCATTAATTTAAGGCATTAATGGCATGAGAAAAACACTACGTGCATACAATAAAACATATACAAAAAACATTTAGCTCAAAAACATTTGACAAAAAATATTTGACAAAAGAACATGTGACAAAGTAACATACAATCATTTAGTGTACATAAAAATGTAAATACAATAATACGAGAAGCGTCAATCGTTATATGATATTTAGCAAAAACTTAATTGTAAGAATAAAGCTGTTCGCAGTAAGGAAAAAGAGACAAAATAAATTGTAACAAATACAAATTTTTCAATTGTCTGATTAATAAACAGATCACTTAAATCCTTTCTGCTATTGCCGACGCGTTTCGAACTTGCTCTGTCATTTGACAAGTTCTCATCAGGGCTTTCTCATTTTAGTCGTCTTTAATTTCAAGTTGGCAGCGGGTTTCCAAATGTTCAAGAGATCTTATTCAGTCAGTGTTGGTTGTTTTCTTAGAGCCGGTGGTCTGCACCTTTACTTGGTATGTGTTCAAATCAGCCGTGCGCTGGACAAAACTCTACTCCCAACCGCCAGCCGGCGGTGGCCACGTCTTTTTGCTCCTTATTCTTGGCGCTCGGATTGTTTCCTTGCAGTTCCCCTGTTATTCGGACCTTTAGCCGGTTTCAGTTCGATTTTCTTATTCTAAGTTTTGTAGATCTTGAGGTATAACTCGCTCCCAAGTGCACTCCACACCAATACGAAGAGTCCCATAAATATAGCCACCTGACACGGTCGAACGCTTTTTCCGCATCGAGGAGGATCATGGCGACCCCCCTCGCCCCAGCAGCATGGGCCTCAAACAATGTAATTGCTCTCCTAACGTGGTCCGTCATTCCCCGGCCGGGGATGAATCCATGCTGCCAGGGAGAGACGAGTCCCCCAATGACCCTCCCTAACCGTGCGGCCAAGATCTTTGCGTACAGCTTATTGTCTGATTTAATCAGAGATATGGGCCTGTAGGACCCAGGATTCTCCCTGGGCTTTCCCTTTTTATGAAAGACTATAATGTTGGTGTCTTTCCATGTTTCCGGGATCTTACCCGTATAAATGATGCCACTAAATAGGTCCAGCAAAATTGGAGCCAGCTCCGCTGAAAGACACATACACACCTCGAGGGGGATGCTGTCCGGCCCAGCGGCCTTTCCGGTAGCCAGGTCAGACAGCACCCCACGGATCTCATCCAGCTCCAATTTTGCCCTATCCTCTGATCCCACTCTGGGCCTATTATCCGGGTACCTGCCATGTGGACGTGCCCCACCCATTTCTTCCTTATACAGGGTTTGATAGAAATTTGCAAAAGCTGAGAGGATGCCCTGAGGTTCCACAACCTCCCGTCCATTCTCTTGAATGCTTGTTATTGTATTTTTGATGTAACCTTGCCTGACCCTTAGCGCTAGTTCCTTCCCAGCCTGCTCACCAGTCTCAATCACTCTTCTCTTATACGTCCAATATTCTGCTGCCGCTTTCTCTGCCAGTTGTTTTTGTATTTCCGCTTTAATTAGGCAGATACTGGTTTGGCTCCCTTTACCTTCCCTTCCTTGTGTTAGATCTTGGCAGTGCTGTTCTTATGCCTTAGCTAAATCTACCATAAGCCTGTTCCTATTGGCTTGTCCTTTTTTTCTGATCTGAGCAGTGTAGCTAATGACCTCCGCCCTCAGTGCTGCTTGGAATGAATCCCACACACAGTTCCTTGATGCGCTATAACGATTGACATCATAGTATTCTCGGGTCCATTTTTGCATATATTCCACGAACTGTGCATCTATCAAAGGTTTTCGATTGAATGTCCAAGCCCTGCAGTTCCTAACTAATCCTATTCCATTATATGCGATTGCCAGCGGGCTATGATCCGAGAGGACCTTGGGGAGTTTCCTGATTCTGATCTTGTGGTAAATAAATAAATAATACCCTATTTTTGACTAGACTTATAGCATAACAGATAGCTCAATAAAATAAGAGTCAAGATTCGAGGTAGTAGGAGTTTCTGCAGGTTTATTACAGCATAAGGACAGGATCAGGACAACCTGCATAGGAACAGAATGACAGGGCCCAGCAGGACAACTGGGGCCCAGCAGGGGAAAAGAGGCCCAGCAGCTGCTGGGGCTAGGTCTGGGATGAGCGCGCTAACATTCAATAACAAAACACAGGCATATATACATAGCGCGAACACATAGCATTACATTGCAGTAGGCGTAGCAGTGGGTGGAGCAGAAGGCGTAACGCGTAGCAGTCGCGAAAGATAACAGTAAAAATGGGTGTAACTGGGAGTATACATAGACATGTGATGCAAACGTAACAGAATATGTCATGAATGGGCGGAAACATAGGAGGGGGCTACCTAAGGAGCCGGGACCTCTAACCTAATGGTGCGCGAAAACTAGCAATGACGTGTTACTAGGAGAAGCTGGGGCTATGAACTCTGTGCTAGGAGCAGAGACTAAAGTCTGGAGGGTCGGAGCGACATGTACCTAAACCCTATCTGGTATCTAATGTTTAGGGAACATGTTGATATAAACTAGAAGTCATGAGGGGAAAAGCTAACTTGATTCTAAGACTGGACCATGCATTATTCTACATGTAGTGCGTGATGAAGAATACTAAATGACCATTAAATACAGTATTTCTCTAACGTGGAGCCGAGTAGGCTAGACAATGACGGAAACTATTGATGCAGTTCAGTAGCTTAGGAATGCAGAAGAGGAGGACTGAACTGATAGCTGGAACTATAACATACTTTTGGCAGACTCAGAGGCAGAGCCAAGCTGCACCGGGCACTGCGAGGCAGGAAGTAAGTGAAGGGTCGAGGATACAGGTGGGGGCTGTATCGCTCCTCAGCGAGGCTTTCAGGAGACAGGAGCTGAATCTGTGGTCCGGGCCCTTTTGAGGCCTGGAAACGGGGACTTTATAATGGAATAACGTGCACACTGGGAAACGTGGCAACATTACTTTACATAGGCCTGATATTCGTAGTATTCACGAGGACTGGAAAATGACATACCAGAGGTGGACACAACTGGAATTGCGTCATTAATCGGACATGGGGAATAACATATGCATATTGGTCATGCACACATAACATATGATGGATGAGGCGTAGGGACACAGAACATGGCAAAAGTTACTTTTCCACATTCCCTCCTTGTCACTACGTTTCCATCAGGAAACATCAATTTTCATGATACCGTCTATCATTTCATACAGTATCATTTGCTCGTCTTGAATTGTCTTGGAACGGGATTTAGAACGAGGCTTGGGACTAGGAATACAAGAGGTAGCACACATGCTGCAAATCGCAGGGCCACATTGTATACAGAGGCAGCAGCTAAATATGATCGCTACTGCTATACTTAGAAAGGACAGGACTTTCCATCCCCATGCGGAAATTATATTCCAGAACCAACCGGACCATGTCCAGGTGCCTGGATCTTGATGTAACAGATGGGCAATTTTATGGAGTCTGGTTATAGCTGAATAAACAGACGGCGCGTTATTTGGAATGAAAATGCAGCAACTAGATCCGATGACTCTACAGGCCCCGCCCCTATCGGCCAGTATGACGTCAAGGACGAGACGATTTTGCAAAACGACAAATCTCATAGCAGATTGTTCTTCGGTTAGGTTACCTAGAGCAGAGGCAGTCTCATTAACTACAGCTTCAAGGGTTCTTGTTAACCTACGGATCAGTTTACTATTCTGGACAGGTCCTACAAAAAAGAAGAAACCTTTATTGAAATCTGTATACTGTTCTAGAGTAGTTTCAGTATAATCGACAATTGGGGACTCCCTTCTATGTCTAATGTGTACTAGATGTGTGTTTCTGTGATAATCAGATGGGGCTAGGAAAACAGGTGGCAGTAGGAAGGCAATGTAACAGGTTCCCTCCCAATCGAGGGGCAGACGGACATATGCAGTTTGACCACAAATAAAATAAGAATGACGTGAAGCTTTGAAAATAGATTTCCCACTGTCACTATACTTGATAATAGTAGTACATTCACTATGACCTATGTGTACAGAACCATAACTACGGACACATAATTCGCCTTTGACTGGTAGTACTGAAATAGCAGGTAAGTCTGGAGTAGTATCAGACTGAACATTCAGGACCATGAAATTCGACGAATAATTACCTAAATTATATACTTTGTTTTCTAGATCTAAACCTGTTCTGTGGGGGAAACCTTGCTTGTCTGGGAAACATGTACTGTTAAGAAAAGACATATCTGTTGAGGATGACGTTAACGTGGACCATGCTCCACACGAACCATTGTGTGAGAATGGATAAGGAAAAAGTGGCAGAACTCCCTTCGGTGTCTGGAAAGGGGGGAGTCGACCACACACCCAACAATTAGTGGCATTGCTGGTCTGGTGTGAATAATGTAACATACGGATAAATGTGTTGTTGCGCATAGCAAGGCGGTAAGAATATTCGTGAGGAGGCAGATCACTAAACGTGTGCTCTACTGTAGCATTAGTAGACATATTTACATGAGGAACTGGAAAACACAGGAAAAGTGCGTAACTAGTGCAGGAAATCATTATGCTGAGAAATAATATGAAACTCAGAAAAACGATACATTGAAGTGAACTTCGACTGACTCTCTCACTATGGGGGTCTATTTTATACATGTCAGAAACAGTCTAACCGTTTCACCTAGGGGAGGACTTATACAATCAAACTGACTGACTTATTTTACTAGACCTTAATTTGAGCTTATACTCCTGTTGCGGAGTTTTCTCTAACAAGGGAGGGGTTGTAATAATGTCTTGTGCGGGACAGTCCTTTAAAACAATGTTCTGGCAATCTTTCGAATCCTGGAAATCCTTGGAAATGTTTTTAGAGGCTGGTTTCAATCCATTGAAAAGTTTTACATGAGAAAGATGGACCCATCCTTTCCTGCCTTCCAACTTGACGGCAGTACGGGTGGTCAAGAGGACCTGGCGTGGCTCCTTCCAACGTGGTTCCAGCGGACTTGATCTGTCGAAATTCCGGACCATCACAAGGGAGCCTGGAACGATCTCGTGCGGTGCCACCTCGGTATTGTCTGGAAATGCGGCGGCAACCTGTGAACGACATGAGTTGAGGGCAGACATCAAGGAAGCTAGGTAATCTGTCAGCATATTACATGAAACATCGGTAATACTTCGGGGTCTAGGAGTACCCCACATGTTAGGGGGGCGGCCGAATACGACCTCGTACGGGGACAGACCTGATCTGGAATGTGCGACCATACGTATATAAAATAAAGCGACTGGCAGAGCTATTAACCAGTCCACACCTTTGTCCTTACAGACTTTTGCAATGCGGATTTTCAGAGTCTGATTATGTCTCTCTACGAGACCGGCTGCTTCAGGATGGCGTACACAATGGAACTTCCACTGGTACCCTAACAAAAGGGAAACGTGTTTCATGAGTTCAGATGAGAATGGCTGGCCGTTATCAGAATATACGACTCTAGGGAGTCCATATCTAGGGAAAAATTCACGAACCAACTGCTTGGCAGTGGTCGCGGCTGTGTAATCTGGGACTGGATATGCTTCTGTCCACCTGG
This sequence comes from Lissotriton helveticus, assembly GCF_964261635.1. Classification (NCBI taxonomy): domain Eukaryota; kingdom Metazoa; phylum Chordata; class Amphibia; order Caudata; family Salamandridae; genus Lissotriton; species Lissotriton helveticus. Next base: position 1,372,301,405 of record NC_136069.1, on the reverse strand, counting down.
ACAAAGCGCATACAACTACAAGGACATACTTGAAACCTCGACATCGCTCCATCTGAATATAATCCATCTGGAGGACCTCAAAAGGGTGGTCAGGGGGCTGGAAACCACCTTGTTCCACCGGGACACTTTTACCTGGATTAAACTGACAACATATCATACAGGTGCGGACTTTCTGCTTGGCTGCAGCTCGTAAATGCTTGTTGAACCAAATGTTCTGGATACTGTCTAACATAGCTTTTTCTCCTAAATGGGCTGGACTATGTGCGGTATTGATAATGACTTGAACCATAGAATCGGGGAGAAACCATGTGGCTCTACCCTTCGTTAACCATCCTTGACCTGTCTGGACCCCTCCTTGTTCAGACCACTTCTTGATTTCATCGGGAGTAGCATGTAACTGGATATCTATGACATCTTGTGTAGGGTCTTTAACTGTCATGCATGTAATCGGATCTGGAGTATGTGTCATGTTAACTGGAATGTCTGGAGTCTGTGCTGTAAGCTTGGCTGTGCGGTCTGCTAGATCATTACCTTGGGAAATAATGTCAGTGACTTTCGTATGTGCTTTGCATTTCATGATAGCAATAGATGTCGGTAAATGTATGGCATCTAACAGGGCTTGAATAAGGAGACCATGCTGAATCTTGGTTCCATGAGAAGTCATGAAACCTCTCTCCTGCCAGAGTACTCCGAAGTCGTGTACAACTCCGAATGCGTAACGTGAATCTGTGTAAACATTAACTTTCAGGTTCTTGGCGTGTATACAGGCTTGTGTCAGAGCGACTAGCTCTGCTGCTTGAGCGGACAAGGTATCAATACGGTGTGTTTCAATAACTTCAGTGTCAGTAGTCACTGCATACGCGGCGACTAGTTCTCCTGTACTAGTTCTCATACATGAACCATCCACATAAAGTGTCAGGTCAGGATCTGGTAACGGAATGTCTGTCAGGTCTTGTCTTGGCTTCGTCGTAATGTTAACTACTTCCACACAGTCATGTGGGTCTGGATTTTCATTAACTGCTGGTAACAGTGTAGCAGGATTCAGGACGTTGCAGCGTCTAATTTCTATGTGTGGCTGGAACAGTGTCAATTCATAACCTGTTAAACGTGCAATTGTCAAGTGCTGTGTTTGTGTTCGGTTTAAAAGAACTTCTACTGAATGTGGGACTTGTACTGTCAGGGAATGTCCTAAAACTATGGAATCACTTTGTCTGATAGCTAGTGCTGTGGCTGCAACTGACTTGAGGCACGCAGGTAACGCCTGGGCTACTGGATCTAATGTGCTCGAAAAATAAGCACAGGGCTTGTATTGACCTGCTTGATCTTGTGTGAGAACAGACAATGCTGTACCTTCGCGTTCAGTAACAAAAAGTGTAAAAGGCTTACTGTAGTTCGGTGTAGCTAGAACTGGAGCTTGACATAGGGCTTTCTTTAACTCGTTAAAACTAAGTGTATGTTCAGATGTCCAAGGGAGGACAGTCGATACGGCTGCCTCCTGTGTCGTTAACTGTATCAGTGGCTTGGCTAGAAATGCATACTGGGGAATCCATTGTCTACAATAAGAAGTAAGGCCGATAAAGGCACGTACCTCCTTCTGGGTTCTGGGCTGGGGAAGACTCGCTATTAACTGGATACGGTCGGGTGTCAACTGCCTACCCCTCTTGGACAGCAAGTGTCCTAAGTATACCACTTGCTGGACACAGAATTGAAGCTTCGAAGGTGACACCTTGTGCCCCATCTCGGCTAGAAAATACAAAACTGTAAGTGATGCTCGCTCACAGGCACATTCAGAACGGGCTGTGATCAGTAGATCATCGACATACTGGAGCAGGGCAGTGTCAGTTGGCATGTGAATATTGTCTAGTTGTCTCTTAAGTGCTTGACTATAAATACTAGGACTTTCTGTGAAACCTTGAGGAGCGCGTGTAAACATATAGCTCCTTCCATTTAAACAAAATCCGAAAAGAAACTGGCTGTCTGGATGAATTGGAACACTGAAAAATGCATTCTTGAGGTCGATAACAGTGAAAAACGTGGCTTCAGAATCAATGGCTGTTAACAGGGAAGAAATATCTGGGACAACTGGGTACTGAGGAATAATACATTTATTAAGCTCTCGTAAATCAATCACTAATCGATATACTGGGGGTGCATTTGGATCAGTACGTTTCATGACTGGAATGATCGGAGAATTACATACATTGGAGTCAGTTTCTACAACTACTCCTTGAGCCATGAGCTCGTCAATAATTTTGGATAAGGCTGCTACAGCCTCGGGTGGCAATCTGTACTGTCTGATTCGGGGTAACACTACACCTGGCTTGAGAGTCACACGATGGGGTGTGATTTGCATGTAACCTACATCAGTTGGACCTTGCGCCCATAAGTGCTGTGGAACATTAGACAATCTTGAATCAAAATCTCGTAATACATAGTGACCCTTAAAGTCACGTAGGAACAGACGTATTCCCTCTGGGGAACAGCAAATAACTGCACCTAACTCTTTCAGTGTCTTAATGCCTAATAGATTTTCTGGACATGACTTAGTAAGTAACAGATCAGTAGTACGGGACAATGGACCTACTTCTAGAGTGACTGGCTGTGATATCTCGTTAACTATTGGTTTTCCTGAGAATCCAAGGGAAACATTTCTTGAGCCTGAGAGTGGAGCCCCGGGAACTTCGGCATGACTAATTGTGGTCCTACTTGCCCCTGTATCGATCAAAAATTTTCTGTCTTTCCCTAATACTTGACTGTGAACATAGGGACCTTCTTGATCTACAGGTATCTCGATGAGAGGCAAGCCTACCTCCCTCTCTAGGCTGTTTCATGAATATGACTGATACTCTGGATACTCGGACTGTGCATACTGGTACATCTGTGACGTAACATGCTGTGTTGCAGCGATAGGCTGCGGTGCGGAAACTGTCTGTTGTGCATTCTGTGACTGAGGAATCTGTGAAACTTGTTCTTGTCTTGGCGGACGTGGTCTTTCTTTAGTCTTACCAGTAGCTATATTATGTTTCAGAACTGCACACTCGTTTATAAAATGACCTGGCTGTTTACAATAATTGCAGTTCCCTTTAACGGGAGCCGCAGGATGACTGGCTTGATTGGCTTGATTTGGACCCCTCTTCTGACTGTCTTGAGGAACAGATTGTGCAACTAGCACTTTCATTTTCGTGTCTTTCATACGTTTTCTCTCGTGTTCTTGCTCTTCTCTGATTCTATTCTGGTGGTACTGGAGCATCTGGAGCATCTGGGACGGAGTATTTGCTTGCCAGGTGCTTTCGACTTTTAAAACTCGGTTTTTAATTTGTGGACTTGAATTCTCGACTAATTTGGTGACGAAAAGATGAGGGTATGACTCACTACTTGTCTTGAGACCACTATTAATACTAAAACATTTTTCAAACCTAGAATAAAAATCACTAATATCTTCGTCTTGTTTCTGTTTACAGGCTGAGATTGCATCCCAGTCTTCTTTTCTCGTTGTTAATAATCTGGGTAAAACTTGAATCAGTAATTCTGGTAATTCTTTACATTTATCTCCAAGACCGGTACCTGGTACTCGTGCCTTGTCTTCAGCTTCTAGAGCTGCCCAATCGATCTTTTTCTCTCCCACCTCCCATTCTTTTTCCTTTAACTTTTCATACACCCCTGCGGGTAACAGGACCTTTAACATTTTAATGATGTCTGGGTAAGTGTATTCTCCCATACGGAGCATGTCTTTTAATTCTCTATGGAACCCTGCTGGATCTTTGTCATGACAGGGAATTAGTTTCTTCATTTCAAGAAGTTCCATCTTTGAAATCGGAGTGTATACAAACACTCGTTGCATTACGCCACCCGCCCCTTGGACTGGGTGGACTTCTCGTAACGGATTCTGTCTGTCTATGTAAAACGATTTACTTTCTGGAGGTGAGACATGAACAAAATGCGGGTTCAGAAACGTTCTATATTTGTGGCGCTGTTCTAGAATGACACTAATTAAATCGGTACCTAGACCTCTCCATCTATACTGGAGTAACTCGTTCAGGATATCGTGCAACGGACCTGGATCAGAATGTTGACCCTCATACAGAGTAATGAGGTGCTGGATCATATACATACCCACCAGTCGTTGCTCGGCTGGGGGCAGTTTTAGAAACATTTGTGCCACTATTTCGTCTGGAAAAGTGGTAGAATCAGTAATCCATCGGACTGCTGATCGGGCTAGTTCTTGTTCATGCATGGTACTTAATTCACTGTAACCGATTCGTGATTTCAGAATGTGATCGGTAGCTTGAAATACTTGTTCTAGAGAACCTTGTTCTGGTGCTAGATGAAAAATAGGCTTGTGTTCTAGGCGTAAATGGCCATCTGGAAATCTAGATTTTCCTACATACGCTATTCTGGCGGGATTCTCGTTCTCTTCCTCTTCAGGATCAGAGATACTTTCTTTCTCACTTACTTGTGCTGCTTTACGCTGGTCGTGTAACCTTATTATTTCTTTACGAATTTTCTTGTACATACTCTCCATGGCACTGACGGTCTTGTGCTTACCCTCGGCTATATTATCACTCCACCTTGTCAGGATTCTCATTTCGGCGGGATCTTTAGACGGGTAATCTTGTTCTCTTATTAGGCAATTGATCAAGAACTTTAATATCATGAGCTGAATCTCGGCTTTCCTTTGAGACATAATCTCGCCAATACTTTCTGGATCATCCCCTGTACGGATGAAACGATATATTCTGTCTAGATCTTCTTTCATATTCGGCAAGGTGACTAGATACTCGGTCACTCTCCTTACACGTAAGGAATATAAAACCATAGTATATTCGCCTGGAACTGGATCATAGACACATTCGTTAAGGGCTTGCCTGATTTCTGTGACAGACTTATTACTTTTAGGAGTACGCTGTGATGCTTGAGCATGTAATTCGAGTGCCGATAAACGCTTGTGTGGCGGCGGGGTTTGAGGAGTAGCTCCTCCTGCGGCCCCTAAACTAGAATCGTCGACTGAGGCTCTACGTCCTGGCAGAGTGGGAAATGGAACTGTAGGCTGGACCGGGGGTACCGTAACAGGTACTCCGGTGTCTGGAGGAGCGGGAAGTGCCTGATTTACAGGGACTAGCGGAGCGCGAACAGGATTTGCATATTCTGGGACTGTGTCGTCCAGATAGGACGAAATAAAAATATCAGCTGCGGTCGGTTTGTGACGTAGCTTAGTCGGAACTAATGGTGGCGGGAAATTACTGGATGCCTCTGGGGTCGCTTTTGGCAAACCTTCGGCAAGGAGAGGATACATACCCTTAATAAGGGCATGCCTCTGTCTGTCTGACTGTTCTGCTTTGACTCGTTCACCTATCTCGATTAATTCTCTTTCTTGGGCTCGTTCCTGGGATTCTCTACTTAACTCTGACTTTCTGACTTCTTTTTCCGTTCTTCTATGCGCTTCTTTACGCCATAACTCGATGGCATCTTTCTGTGACTGTCTGGCTTTCTTTTTCCATAATGCTTCTTCTACTCGCATGATACATTCGGCATCCCATGTACCCGATACGGGCCATCTATACTTTTCTTCTAACTGTTTGGTATACTCTACCCATAAATCTAGATACAATATGGCGCTTATGCCATGTTTCTGATACATAAAATGACCTGGACTGTCCCTAGGTGGGACAGGAACCGCTTCCTCTAACAGACCCTTTCTAGTTTTTAACTGACGTAACTTGGAAAATATGGGCATGACTGAACTGTAATCTGGACACAATACAATACACAATAAAAACACGAAATCACATCGCACTCATACCACAACAGTAAATTACATGAAGAACATTATAAATAACAGTTCGAACAGAATATTACCTGGAATACTGAGAACAGAAATAGAACAGATTTTCTTGAGAACGGAACAGACTAGAGTTACTGGATGCACTGCTGTAACAGTACGGAACATACCGGTCCCATAAAGGGACGCATCAGGACCCGTATCCACCTAGGTGAACACTTCGTTTGTGAGTCTGGGCACCACCAACCCACGGACCAGGAGTCAATTTAAATTGGTCCTGTCTAGATACTACCCCAGCAATGGTACTCACCGGGCAGCACGGAACGGAAAGCCTCGGACTGGACTGGACGACGGACGACGAACTTCGGACTTCGAACTTCAGTTACAGGTGGGCCTCCGGATACCTCGGACCTTGGACTCTCGGCTTGGGCTCTGGTCGGGACTCGCCGCGTTCCTCCACCGTCTCGTTCGGATGCTGGACCGCCTCCTCCGTCTCCTCCGTGGGCCTGAGGGATACTTGAGCAGAAATATCTGCCACTGCGCTGAAGAGTTCCGTCACGACTGCAGAGGGTCAGGGGGTCGGCGTGGCTTCACCGACGCGTGGGGAAAGGGCAAGTCCCTGTTCGGGCGCCATTATGTGGTAAATAAATAAATAATACCCTATTTTTGACTAGACTTATAGCATAACAGATAGCTCAATAAAATAAGAGTCAAGATTCGAGGTAGTAGGAGTTTCTGCAGGTTTATTACAGCATAAGGACAGGATCAGGACAACCTGCATAGGAACAGAATGACAGGGCCCAGCAGGACAACTGGGGCCCAGCAGGGGAAAAGAGGCCCAGCAGCTGCTGGGGCTAGGTCTGGGATGAGCGCGCTAACATTCAATAACAAAACACAGGCATATATACATAGCGCGAACACATAGCATTACATTGCAGTAGGCGTAGCAGTGGGTGGAGCAGAAGGCGTAACGCGTAGCAGTCGCGAAAGATAACAGTAAAAATGGGTGTAACTGGGAGTATACATAGACATGTGATGCAAACGTAACAGAATATGTCATGAATGGGCGGAAACATAGGAGGGGGCTACCTAAGGAGCCGGGACCTCTAACCTAATGGTGCGCGAAAACTAGCAATGACGTGTTACTAGGAGAAGCTGGGGCTATGAACTCTGTGCTAGGAGCAGAGACTAAAGTCTGGAGGGTCGGAGCGACATGTACCTAAACCCTATCTGGTATCTAATGTTTAGGGAACATGTTGATATAAACTAGAAGTCATGAGGGGAAAAGCTAACTTGATTCTAAGACTGGACCATGCATTATTCTACATGTAGTGCGTGATGAAGAATACTAAATGACCATTAAATACAGTATTTCTCTAACGTGGAGCCGAGTAGGCTAGACAATGACGGAAACTATTGATGCAGTTCAGTAGCTTAGGAATGCAGAAGAGGAGGACTGAACTGATAGCTGGAACTATAACATACTTTTGGCAGACTCAGAGGCAGAGCCAAGCTGCACCGGGCACTGCGAGGCAGGAAGTAAGTGAAGGGTCGAGGATACAGGTGGGGGCTGTATCGCTCCTCAGCGAGGCTTTCAGGAGACAGGAGCTGAATCTGTGGTCCGGGCCCTTTTGAGGCCTGGAAACGGGGACTTTATAATGGAATAACGTGCACACTGGGAAACGTGGCAACATTACTTTACATAGGCCTGATATTCGTAGTATTCACGAGGACTGGAAAATGACATACCAGAGGTGGACACAACTGGAATTGCGTCATTAATCGGACATGGGGAATAACATATGCATATTGGTCATGCACACATAACATATGATGGATGAGGCGTAGGGACACAGAACATGGCAAAAGTTACTTTTCCACAATCTTACTAATTTCCGTGGACGAGATAAGGATATAATCCAGCTTGCTGTACCTCTGGTGGGGACTGGAAAAATATGTGTAGCCTGGGTCACTAGGCTCCTTTGCCCCCCAGACATCCGTTAGACCATGCAATAGCATCATGGACTGAAGAGCCGTAGATACCCTTGGTTTTCTACCAGTATACGGACTTCCCACAGAAAAATCTATGGAAATATTGAAATCCCCGCAAACGAGGAGGGGAACCGGCCAGGTTGCCAATTCCTCTTCCAATATTTCAAAAACCTCTGGGTCATCCTGGTTTGAGCCATAGATGCTGCAGATTGTAAGGCCACACTCCAGCTCCGCCAGGGCCCATCTACCATGTGCATCAGACTTAGCCCGTTTCACCCCCCAGCATAGTTTTCCCCAAAATCACAACCCCCCTTGCTGTTGAGGTTTGGGTGGAACATGCCAAGATATTGAACCTCTCAAGCCTGAGGAGCTGCTTCTTAACCCATGGTAGGTGGGTTTCCTGCAGGCACAGAATGTCGATAGATTCAGTTTTGACGAACTGTGCAAGTCTTGCTCTCTTCCTCCAATCGTTTAACCCACCTATGTTTATTGAGTATACACTAAGGCTCGCCATACCCATTATAGAAAAAACACTCTACTATTGCCTGCAGAAAATAGAAAAAGGGAACTTTTTCTATAGCATATATACCATTTCCTGGGAGTACGAAAACTAAAAAAATCACTGTACCATAAATTCTCATTTTATTTTGCTTCCCCCCCTCATCCCCCAACCCATGACCCCCCCACCCCTCGAGCCTCCCCCCACCACCCTTCCCCCTTCACCCCCCTCCCACTGGAAGCACTCAGATCTTGGTCTGGGCTAGTGATGGTTGAATGCAGCAGCGTGGAGCATGAGCGCAGCAGTTAATTAGAGCAAAACAATCATGTGAACCATATCTTACCCCTCCCCCCCTTCCCCCACCAAAATTAAAAAGAAACAACCAAATAGGAAAGAGAGGCCAAAATAACAATTCTATGCTGGGAAAATATCCAGCAAAAAGCTTAAATCCTTATACCAAAAAGTCATAATACTAAACTAGACAAATCCAGAAAGTGAAAAATAGCAATCACGTTATGAGTTTTAAGCCCCTCGACAGACTTAGTACTCCGCCATTCAAGCTTATTTAAGTTACAAAGAGTCCAAAAACTCCCTTGCTTTAACTTCTTACGAGAAGTAGAGAGTCCTTCCATATTTAACTATCTTTATCTGCGCTGCGTTCGCTAAGTAGACTTGGAGATGTTTATCCTGGAGGGGCTTGATCAACTGGCGGAGTCTCACCCGCCTCTCGACCGTTGCGTGACAAAAGTCTGGTCTCACAAAAAAGGTCACTCCCTCGCTAGATCTTTTTGCGTCGGGGCGGGCCTTTTCAGAAATAAGCTGTCGAAGGACATAGTTCCCAAAGAAAATCAGAACTGCCCTTGGCTTGTCGCTGCTTCCAGCCCCCAGGCGACCTCTAAACGGAGTGCGATGTATTCTTTGCATTTCCGCCGCCCAGTTCCACTCAGATAATTCGGCGAATGCCGACTTAAAAAGGTTGATCATAAATGCCCTGATGTCTGAGCCCTCTGCCCCTTCCGGAACCCCCAGAACTCGCAGGTTATTGCGCCTTAACTGATTTTTCATGTCCTCAAGTTTCCACTGAATGTCAATAACCTGGGCGCTCTGGGAGTCTACCTTAGATGATGCAGCAGCTTCTGCTTCAGTTGCCACAATCCGTTCCTCCAAGTTGGTGACCCTATCCCCCACATTATTGTATGCCTTAGACAGTTTTCTAACGACACCCCGCATCTTACGCATTGCCGCCTGTGCCTTCCGGGTGTCCTGCCTTGCTTCTTCCCTATGCGTAAGGATGGTCTGATATATGACATCTAATAATGGAGGCTAGGATACTGGGGCCTCTGCATTAGAGCTTCCCTGAAGGGGTGTAGCTGAAGAGTAATCCCAGGCCAGATCCTGCATGGGTTGTACATGGACAGTTCCCTGGGCACCAGGTCTTTTAGCCGCGCTGGGGGGGTTCTGTTCCAAATCGCTATCAGATGCCAAAATGCTTTCCTCCTCAGAGGACCTCTCCTCATCGGACCATTCTGCATCCTCTGATACCGAAAAGAAACATTCACTACTGTCTTTCTCCTTCTCTTGTTCTATATACCCTTCATCCATAAGAGTCAGCTGAGCCAGAGGATGGCACAATTGTGTAATCTCTTTCTCCTTCATTCTATCTGTATCCCCTCCAAACACCATAGTTTGCCCCGGGGCCACCTCCAGCTGGTTACTTGGTTGTGGAGACTGTACAGGGACATGTACTGGTTGCACGGGATGCAAACGAGTTCAATTGACCCCCCACTATCAGATGCAGCCCCACCAGGTTGTTTGTCAGTACCTGTAAGCACCCGGAGTCCATCAGCTACCACTTGCCCCTCTATTTCAGCCGGATCTTCTGCCTGCAGAACAGCTGGCAATGTCGCATCCTCCAGCCCCTCTATCTCATCCGGAAGGGGGGTAAGTGCGGGATCGATACCTGACTCTTTAGTCTCGTTGAGCTCCTGTGTCGCTGTCTCCTGGGCCAGGGGTTGCAGCACCGCCACGTTGGTGTTCTTTTGGCTCTTACCTCCACGAACCAGCAACTCCAAAATAGAAGGTGACTGCCGTAGGCGCTGTACCACCAGTTTTCCTCTCTTGTGTAGCGCCGGTGTTTCACCAAGTTCACCTATATTCGGAGCCCCTGTGGACGGAGATAGCTCTGCTGTCTCGTGCTGTCTTTGCTCCGTAATTGGAGCTGAAGCTTGGGCACCTGTACTGCCTGCATTGCCTGTGCTGATTGTGCTGCTTGTGCTGCCTGGGCTTTCTTCTTTGCTGCAGCCGCAGCTTTTGCTGTTACTCCTGCTGCCGTTTTCGGGGCCATTATTGACATGGTATCCACTGAATGCAGCCTCCGCTGCAAGTAACTGAGCAGAGCCGCTCCTCCGGCTGCTCTTCCCTCTGCTTCCCCGGTTTACTTCGGCCGGCTCCTGGCATGCCCCCAGCACCACAGGCGTCGAGTCCAGAACGCCAGAACGGTAGCCAGCAGCTTCAGGATCCCTTCTGTGACCGCGATTTGCCTCACTCTGAAGCCCGCTGCTCCGGTCCCCCAGGGATTGTAGATCATCAGCGCGTTTTTCGACCTGTCAAAAACATCCACGTAAGTCGCTGCTTCTATGGGGGAAGGGGGGTTACTGCGCCTCGTCCACGCTGCTGCTCCGCGGCCACCTTACACAGCCACCATCTTGCTTCCACCCTAAAAGGTAATGTTCCTATTTCAACTAGCCAGTACAGGGTGCTGAAGAAGAAGCAGCAACTCATCAAGAGCTTAGTAATAAAAGGGTCTCCCTTACTTCAAAGAAGAAACTGGTAAAGCAGTCAGGCTTTTTTATAGGGGCTGGATATAGCTATACCTCTAATTACAAGCCTCCTGTCACGGAACTGATAGATTACGCCCAGAAAATGTATCTAGTACCACAACAGCAGCTTGATCAGCTGACACCCTCTACAAATGATACTTGGGACATAAGGAGATCTGAAACGCTCCTCCTGGATGCTGAAATTAAAGATATTTTGGCCCGCACAGACTTAAAGTCTGAAGCTAAAGCGGGGCTCTGCTCCCGCGCTCTCCAGAATTTCTTGCAATATTACAAGCAGCTGCAAGCTGAAAAAAACAAACTGACTTCATATACTACTGATGACGAGCAACCTCTGATAACCGCTGCAGCACAGCCAGCACCATCACCACTAGCTCAGCCGCAAGCACCCCCTGACGCTATTGTTGAGAGCTTGCTACATAACATAAGTCAATGGTGTAGCGCAGATGTTGTTAAGTAAAATGGCTGATTCTAAAGACCTAACATCACGAAATGAATGCGGTGAGTTCGTCTACAAGGGGCAGCCAGTTGCTGGGTCACATATGTACGATCGGATCAAAAGTTTCATGCATCCTAAAACACTCTCACGACAGACAGCCCCTAGAGGATGGGAACAGTTTCTAATTGCTGCTGCGGAACTCAACATTCCATCATCGCTTGTGGGTAGCACAGGCATCGCCACCAACTTGAACTTCTGAAACACCCTAGGAGCATCAGTGGTGCATCCCCTCCGCTATCATCTGCCTTTCACACACCTTCAAAATCACCCACTTCCCCATTCTTCCCGCAGCTAGCCTCCTCAAGTAACCCAGGAGATGTGCCTCTGTAGGCTAAAAAGTAGCTATTTAAAATGAAGAGATGACTCCCATATTAAAAAAAAAATGGCTTGTGTCATGTTACTGCTTGTTTTTATATTTTGTATATAAAGAGGGTGTACAGAACTGTGCCTCCCTCACAGTCTTTACTATGTGGTTCTCTATTAATCTCTGAACCAGTTTTTACATGTGTGATTCTTGAATATTTCAAAATGCTTGTAATAAACATTTATAACTTTCAACACTCTACCATATTGCTTTCTTCTTCTTTTTGAGCAATCGGTCCTCACACGTCCTGCATGGAATTGGACGGTACCCAACTGTTACATTTCTCAGGCCATCCTCACCATTTAGCAAAGGCCTGTTTTTTTGCTCCCCACCCTTTCCACTCTAGAATCTTTTCAACCCTTTAAATCCTATTTACATCGTCTGGGATCTTTTGTAACTCTTCACTGGAAAAAACACCTGTAACGGGCTCAGTGGAGTAGTCCTTCAGCCTGTAAATGTACATACCTTCTTTAAGCTCAACACTATCAACTATGAATATCTCATCATTGAAAGTCTGTTGATAACCTCCTTTCGTAAAGACCCCTTTCAATTTTGAAACCCTGACATGGTCCCCTTTTTTAAAAACAGGCTTCTTTCCTTTGGCGTCGAATTAACGCCTGTATACCGTCCTCCACAGCACTAGAGAATTGTCGGCAGTTACCTCTACAGTAGCCATTCTGATAGTTCTGTGATAGCTGGCATTATAAACAGCTAACAAATCCTGTAGAACAGGTGTGTATCGGTATGTATTGTATGCCGTGAAGTATCTCCACATCTTAGATTTTAAGGTTCTGTTAAAGAGCTCTATAACAGCTGCTTTTACCTCTGTGTGCGTTACAAAATGTTGTACCCCATGCTGTTTTAATAATTTCTGGAAGGTTTTGTTTAAAAATTCTTTTCCGGCGTCTGTTTGGAGGTTTTGAGGGATTCGGCCTTTCCTGAAGATTACTTTGAACGCCTTGGTGATGCTTGTTCCACTTTTCATTTAGAGCTTCTGCAAAGGCATATTTAGACAATACATCTATAACTGTTAAGATGTAATGGGCTCCATTAATATGATTTGCCAGATCTTGTAGGCTTATTATGTCAGCCTGCCATTGATAATCTAATAGCGCATTAACAGTTGTGGGCCTCCTCTTAAAACGTCTCCGTGCTGGCTTAAGAAGTGAATACGTCTCCTCACCGGATAGCCACTCCTTCACCTGGGTTCTGCTTATTGGGTCCTTTTCAGCTTTAGCCTTTCTAAACAACGCTTCACTGCTTCCAAAGCTCGAGACATCCTTTGTATCATAATAAAGCTTCTTTAACAGGGCCCCGACATGTTAACACTTCTGAAACACAAAATGAAAGACGCTTATTTTGTGTATAGACACTTTATTTTAAGTAAATAGGATAACAAAATATCAGCATTCCAGAGTTTACAAGCTTACAGTGTTGATGGTACCAACATTAAAAAAGTAGTATACAGGATATTCAGTATGCAAAATATAGAATTGGGGCGTTTGTCTCAGATGTCGACGTAGAGTCACATACCTTGATATTTTTAAAGATATATAGTCCATAGCACTGTTTAGGTTAATCCTATCACCCCTCCAATAACTCTGCATGGCTAGGATACTGGCCGCTGTCAATAGTTCATACAATTCTCTCTCGCACATCAGGAAACCTTTGTTTCTAAAATAATCCTCCGTTAGAAGTTCAAAGGTTAAATTTAAGCTGGACATGCGTGGTAGGATTAATCCTCGCATTTAGTATATATAGTTGTTCCAAAATACGTCATTCGCCGCCGACCACATACTCACACCACATCCGCATAAGCATCTAGGACAGCAATGCCTGTGAATCTCTAGCAAGCGGGCCATTTTTGAAAAGCACAACGTCGTTGGATGTAATTCAACGATTCTTTCTTTAAGCAAATCATATAACACTTTAGCAATACACAGGTATTCCGGTGCTAGCTCAGAATCATCAGGGATCACCATCTCTTGCTCCATATCCTAAAAATAAGTATTAAACAGTCAAACAGTAGCTTAAACAACAGCGTATCTTGGCATTTCTTAACATTCACACAATAATGCTAGGGTTCTTTTTTCAACACACTGATATGAGTTGACTCTTTATTTTAATTTTAAAAAATTTTTCAAGGCGCTATACACTCCACCTGTTTTCTACTTTTATAATATACATCGGTAACATGCTTTTCTATAGATCGTTCCACCCTCTTTCTAATAGCTGGCTGGCAGTGTCCCCACATATTAGAAAGTTTTGCCCTAATATGATAAGCATTTAGGATTTCTCTGAGGGCCTGCGACAGGACCATGACATGGCTGGTCTGACATTTTCCTCTGCTGCTAGCCGGTACACAGACTTTAACAGTTTATATAATTTACAGGAGTCTATCAAATGACTTATATAGCAGGTAGTTTCAGCTGTGTAAGACAGATATGGGCAGTCATGGGCCGTCTTTTGTGGATCCTTAGTTTTATGACCATAACATCGAGATTAAAAGTCTCTCTTGAGACAGGCGTACACAACACTGGCTGCAAAACCCTTAACATGCTCTGTATCGAAGCAGGTTACACAAGGGGTCTCCTTTTCAAGATCTATGAAGCCCAATGCTTTTTATAGTCCTTACACAGTTCATTGATTTGGCTGGTGGAACTTTCAATCTGTTTTGAACAGCACAAGCAGTTCATAATGAAGGTCTTAGCAAACCCCGAAGTCTCCTGAACCTCATCGTTATTTTCTGCTGCTTTCTGCAGTTCAAAAAAGAAAGAAAGGGATTAGTTATCAAAAAATAAATAAATAATGCATCACAGCTGCTTAAAGTATCTATATTAAGATAATGCTAACCTCCACATCTGCAGCGGCTTCAGCGGCTGCTCTGAAATCTTGAGAGATGTTGCAATCCATCGGCTTGTGACCATAGCTGTTTTCAGCAGCTTGTTGGCCATAGGCGACATCTGACCCGGCTTCCTCCTCCAGAGATCTCATATCTTCATACACTTGGTATTGGGGTGAGATTATAGCTTCTCCCGAAACTTCCATCTCTGTGAAACTATTATCAAAGCCTCCTTCTTGACTCGTGGTTTGGCTGCCGCTTGTTGACCCCTTAATAGGTGATATCAGCTCGGGTCGATCCTCAAGGCTGAGCAAGGCCATCCTCCGACACAGGTCCTCATGATAACCTGCTCCGGCGCTCTCCTCTTTAGGGATCTCTTGCAGCTTCTGCTCATCTATTACCAGGGGGCTCAAGTGGTGAAAATATTTGTCAATAGTGTTCACCCCGTGATCAGGGTATCCCTCGAGGCGAGATAGTTGCACCTCTTCATGATGCCCAGGTTCTCTCTTGCTGACTGGTATACCACTATGCATTAAGGGGCTCCTTATATCCAAATGTAAGCTCAGAAAAGGGGTGTATCCTTCTACGTCACCCATAGTAACTTGCCATTTATTTTAATTTTATTTTCATAACTACTGTCATTTTACAGCAGAGACTTTTTAAAATTAGGCTACAAAATTACCGCCCCAGCAAACCAACAGTCTAAATTCCCGCCTCTTCGGGGCCAATGGAATTCCTGCCCTTGGATGGCTATGGCTACGCCCTTACACCACAGGCCACCATTCAGGAACTCCATAGGCCTTAGGCACGCCTCCCAGGGGGCAGGCTGACCTCCAAAAAGACCAAGCAACACTCTAGGGCTCCATTTCCACGGATGGACCTCGCTGCTGCTCAAGCAACATCAGCCTGCAGCCGCAACTATCCACTGAACATGCCCAGACATGTCCCTGCATGCCCAGACATGTCCCTGCTTGCCCAACCAACATGGCACCCTCAGATAAGTCTCTGCTCATCCCTCCCATATCCCTAAACACCCCTAGTAGGCCCCACTGGCTACCTTAGCCCTAGGCACCCCACACCATCACTCTACACCTATGACACACCTACATATCCATGAATTCCTGTGTGAAGGGCACTCACACACTACCCCAGTCCCCCTTCCAAGGCTGCCCTTCAGGGGTCAACCCTCAGCGGCTTGACTTCCAGCCCTGGACTTCCCGCCCCCGAAAGTCCCTCCCTGGACTTCTGGGGAGGGGCTTCCGGGGAGGGTCTTCCAGAGCGGGACTTCCGGGGCGGGACTTCTGGCTCCTACATCACTTCCAGGGGGAGTTCCCACCTGTCAAAAAATGAATGGTGATGAAAGGTATCACTGTATACTACTACTGACGTGAATGTCTAGTAGCTGATAAGGGAGCACACTCAGTTCACCTTTTCTTTAAATTTTCGAGATTGGCAGGGGTAAATTCAATTGTAAGGTCTGCAAGATAAAATTGAATAAATATTTTCATATGAGGTTGAAATCGAGCTGCTAATGTGGTCAATGATCTATTCCCACAAAACTATGCATGTGCTTTGTAAATCACAGAGCTCACTGTTATACCCCTATGTAAAGGGCAATTACATTTAAATTCCTATGGTGAAGCTGAATAAAACTCAAAAGACACAGAATGGACAGAACATAAAAGAAGACCATATTACACAAATATGTGTCCAGGATCTATCCAAATTCCCAAAGATGGCTGTCATGAATACTGAACTTTAGAAACAAAAAGCTTTTGCTGTAGTCGGAAGCACTTGCTAGAATCGAAAGGATAATTACTTGTCAAATGACGTGCACGATGCAAACAGTTTCTCTGTTGTAATTTACAAGTTTTCCTTGCTGGAATTTTTTTAAAACATAAATACAAGTGATACATAGAAATGGCTTTATTAACAAGTTTAAGACATATTATGGGAGCCTCGGTAATTAACAAGCCCTGTAAAAACAGATGGTCACGCAGAGGTGCAATCCCACCTTATCTGAGTTTTTGCCCTTGTTAATCATCGGGTGAGATATAGTTCTCATCACTGTTTAAATTTCATTGTACCAAAACTGACAACATTTACCGGAAGATCACTAGATTCGTAAAAGACACGAGGGACAGAGGGAATTTTCGCACCAGTTAGATTTTGAAACCCATTGTATCGTTTTTTTTTGTTGTTGTTTTTTTTTTAAAAAACCTTTATTGAGTCAATCAAAGCAGTACATGCGCAGGCCTACAACCACAGGGGCTGGCCGCAAACTCAGGAAATATAAGCAGGAGCATTGCATATGTTTACGGCTCAAGGAGCTATTGCGGTGTAATCATAATACGTGGTCGTAGGCTCCACAAAGCACAAGGATAAAAGAGGTTTCATTTTTTATAGTTTTGAAGAAGTAGTTGTGGCTATATCATCGAAGGCATCACACTGCACGATAAACAAGAAGAGACGGGAGGGGCGTATCCCTCCACGCAGTCGGGAATCGGTGATGAGCAATACGGCATAAAACACACTACGCCCGCCGAAGGCAGGCCAGGAGGAAGGTCAAACAATGGCAAGCAATGTAACGAAAGCAGCATCCGAAAAACCAAGCCTTCCGAAACCATAAAGTAAAGGCAAGTGCAGATGCCCGACAGAGAGAAGGATGAAAGGAAAAGATACAGCCAACCCTACTAAGAAGGTAAAGAGAAAGGGAACATAGAACAAAACAAACTAAAATAACAAAACCCCCCCACACCCGCCACCCTACATCACCGTAATGGCTATGGCCTACCCCACTGACAGCGTGCCTGTCGCCCCAGAATTACCCTAAAGAAAGGAAAATAGTGAATCCCGGTGTATAGACCCGAAATTTAGAAAAGAGAGGAAGAGGGCCATCGCCCAACTAAAGTAAAAGAAGGGCCCAAGAGAGGGAAGAAGAAAGAAGAAAGGGACCATAGAACAAAACAAACTAAAGTAACAAACCCCCCCCACACCCGCCACCCCACACCACTATAATGGCTACGGCCTACCCCACTAACAGCGTGCCTGTCGCCCAGGAAATGCCCCACAGAAAGAGAAAGAAAAAAGAGTAGGTTTGTAAAAACTGGGGGAGGGCCCTCCGTACGGGCTCCCAGCCACCACCCCCGCAAAATACACTCCTCCCCAAGATACATAATCCACAGCAGTAATCAATCGAGTCAATCAGTAATGGGGAGAATCATCAACATATTGCACTAAAAGGCATATCAGAATAACACGCGCCCCCCCATCCCCGCCAGCCACCAAATTGTCAACATTTTAAGGGATACATCTTATCCTTGGCCCGTCCTTACGAGTCCCCGAAGGCACGTCTGCCGATCGATTCCAGCATCAGCCGATACAAGGAAACAAAGAGGCCAAGCAAGGCCGGAGAGCAACACGAGCACACAAGATGGACGTCGCTGGCCACCCGCAGAGTCTTCGGCCCATACGGCCATCGTCCCCAAGACAGTCCCAGGACCTGTATTCCTCAGCAGGGATGCGAGGACAAAGACGGAGGAAACAGGCACGGGCACCAGCCGTCGCTGCGCCAAAGCATAGGACGTCGGTAGCGGAGCAACGTACGGAACCGCTAACAGCTGTTGTGAAAGGGGACCATTAGAATAGTCAAAAGCCACGGATAGTTGTCCACAATTCAACGCATAGTCCATTAGCACCCATACTCCGCCGCGTACACGGGTGGTCACGGTACTCCCCTCGAAGACAGTTCGGGGCTGATCTTCATGTACCAAGAAGTCGTCCGACCTTGAGTGCCCCGGCGTGAGCGTGACATCATCCAGCTTCCTCCCCAGCTCACGGGAACAGTGTTCACAGGCAGATCGAAAGTCATCAATGGCAGCAAGTATGTCACCGCAGAACAACGTAGCCCTTTTTGCACATACCGCCGCGCCTCTTGATTGTACACACTCCACCTCTTGCTGCACCCCGGGAGCCAGGATAGCATTCTCCATCTCATCCAGGCGGCATTCCGGTGTTTCCATCGTAATGGGGACTGGGAGGCGGTCAGAGGCGAGGTCAGCTCGATGCGACCACAATCCGGTTCGCAGAGACATGGAGGGCAGATATCCAAGGAACGGGCTCCTGCAGCGATCATCCGCGCTCCGATTCAGCGCCAGCTGAAAATTCGGGAGCGGCCCGCGAAAACCGGGCCGAATCACAAACAGCGTCGGATCAGTTACCATCTGCGCTCCTCATATATATATTAAATTTCTACCAGGTCATCGCTTCGGGTGCCCCACGGCCGTTTCGCTTGACAAGCGGGAAGCCTGTGGGAAAAATCCGATCGATGGATCCTGCGCTCCTGTGGACCGACTCCACCCCGGAACAGATGGCCGTTGTTGTTGCATCAGCACCCGGCCATATTTAGAAGCAGATGCCCCGGCTCCAGAGTCTCTCAGGGCCGCCGACTGCCATCGCAGATATCTCCGGTTATGGGGCCGGCAGGGGGCTCGGGAACACGCTATCGGTTTCAGCGCTCATTCCCAAACACCAATTGAAGCGCAATATCAGGATGATGACAGGAGAGTCGAGCGGGGCTCGGAGGGTCACGGAGCTGGGAGCCTACACGTCCGTCCGGATCGCCATCTTGGCTCCTCCCCCATTGTATCGGTTTTGATATCAGTTTTGAACTGGTGCAACAGATGTTGCCTACACTTCCGGGGTCAAGTAAACGAGAATATTTTGTAAATCATTTGTTTAATGTAATGCAATTTGTGTCACACAGTTTTTGCATGTCATAATGGGGGCACATGCATCAAGCTAATTACTGGTGGCAAAGGGACTGATTCTGTGAATCGGCCTCTTTGCGACTGGTGATTAGCCATTTGGGATGCATCAAGCCCAAACCCAATCGCAAAATACGTAATCACAAAATTTGCGATTACCTATTTTGCGAATGCATATAGGGTATTGCAATTTGCGATTCCTTAAATGCAATGCAAGAAGCAATTTGAGATTGCGACTTAGCATTAAGGAATTGCGAATTTCCACCAACTTCAAGTTGGTGGTAACCTGCAACTCCTTAGAAAAATGCTAGAAATTGCATTTTACTAGGTGCCATGTGGCGCACACAAATGCCCTTAGGCCATGTGTGTGTGACACATGTGGCACACATGCCAGTTTTGGAGGTGAATCAGGGTGGCCTTTTGGCCTCCTATCACCCTTGTAATAGCATTCGCAATTTGCGATTACCTATTTGGTAATCGCAAATTGCGAATGGTTTACTATTCGTTCCAATGGGCCTCGAGACCCCTAGGAATGAATGGGAATGCATTTCCTAATAGTGAATGGCAATTTGCAAGTCACTATTAGGAAATATGTAGGAATCACAATTTTTTTAGCGAAATCTAAATGCATAGGCAATTGCGGTTTCTTAATAGTTATTCTTTAATAATCACTATTAAGTAATCACAATTGCCTAGCTTGATGCATGTGCCCCAATGTCTTTATTAAGAGAGCACTCTTTCCAAAGTCAAACCAAGCTATGTTGGCTTTTCTAAGGTAAATTTTATAACGCAAAGCACCATGATATAAAATAAAAATAAAAAACAGTGAGACTTGTTTTTGAAGAGCAGGCCAATTTAAGAAAAAAAAAATGTTGCAGACAGACAAATAAAAAAAAACAAAAGTCTTGCTTATAAAACGTTCTTCCCATCCTTTTATTAGACTTGCTCTTTCATAGCGCAGCTCCATCTAGTACCTGCTGCTGCCCCTATTGCTGCTTCTAACCCATAGCGTTCTCGGCATGTTCCAGAACTTGTCAGTAACGCGCAGCGTTACATCGAAGTAGAAGTAAGTCATTTCCTGCACCCTTGATTCCAGAGCCCGCCACTCACGCCCGCTTAGCTTTAAGTGCACATACCGCCTTTAGCTCACCATTAGACACTACCCTTCGCACACCCCCAAGTTTTTTTAAATCGCACTTACACACCCATTGATCGACACCTTAATTTATTTCATTTTCTCATCGCGTTTTTCAGATCCCGATCTTTACCCTTTCCTGTCTTCTTTACAGCACTCCTTGAGAAAGGGCCCCGCCCGAAATGCATTGGAGTTGCCTATTTTGATTGTTCCTTATCTTGGACATGTATACCAAAAATATTGGACTGATATGAACATAATATCAACTTTATTTTCACGATGAACGTTGTCCTAATAAATTCTACATTTTGGATGACCAACTAATGAATTATTCTTTACCCGGTGTGTCTCATGTGGGGATGTATTTGCATTGATCCTGCGTACACAACTCTAGATCTAACCCAGAGGTCCCAGGTTCGAGGCCCTCCTCCACCCGCAGGTACCTGCCTATGTCTCATCCATGGTGGTCTAGTGTCTGAGCATGCTGCTAGGGTTGGCCTTCGGTTTGTTTTTCTGCTTTTTGCTGGCTTTATTTTTACAATTTTCGCTCTCTCTTTCTGCTTTTCTCTTCCCTTTTAAAAAATTTCAGACTCTGCCTTGGGCTTTCCAATTTTTCTACTTCCCGCCGTTTCCCCCCTTTGTCGCCCCTGTGAACACCCACGGGCACGCCTCCCTCCAATGTTCCTTACCGCTTTTTCCCGCCTCCCAGCTTTTCAGACCCCCACAGCACTAATTAATGACAACCACTGCGTAGTGAAAATGCAATCCACTATGCTTTTAGTGGTAGTGGACTTGTCGCTTTCACAGACCAGCTCCATCTGGTACCTGCTGCTGTCCCCATTTCTGCTGACCTGGAGGTCAGGAGTTCGAGACACTCCCCAATTGCATGCTCCTGCTTGTGCCTCATCCCTAGGGGTCTAGTGGCAGAGTGTCACTGCTCTGCTGCCAGGGCTGCCATTTAGTCTCTCTTTATCCTTTTTTGCTGTCTTTCTTTTTGCTTTATTTGTTCTCTCTTTCTGCTTTTCCTGTCCCTTTTTTTCATTTTTCAGCCTCTGCCTTGGGCTTTCCGTCTTCTACTTCCCACAGTGTTTCCCCTTTGTCGCCCCTGCCACTGCAATCCAAGCAGCCTCACCCCCTTTAAGTGTCCATTCCCACGTTTTCCCATCTCCCAGCTGCCCAACTGTCTTGTAGCATTATTTAATGGTGGCTGCTGTGCAGTGAAAGTGCAGTCCTTTATCCTTTTAGTGGACTTGCCCCTTTCACAGGCCATCTGCATCTGGTTGTTGCTGCTGTCCCCATTGTGGCTGCTGACCAGGTGGTCAGGAGTTCGAGGCCCTCCTCCACCCGCAGGCTCCTGTCTGTACCTCATCTCTGGTGGTCTAGTGGCAGAGCATCACTGCTCTGATGCTAGGGCTGCCCTCCTGTCTCTCTTTCTGCTTTTTCGATGTCTTTCTTTCTTTCTTTTTTTTTGCTCTGTTTTTCTCTTCCCTTTCATTAATTTCTCAGCTTCTGACTTGGGCTTTCCTTTTTCTACTTCCTGATGTTTTCTCCCTTTGTCACCCCTGTCACTGCGATCACTGCGCCCCCCCCTCAGTGTCTCTTCCTACATTTTTCCGCCTCCCAGCTATCCAAAGCTCAGCAGCATTACTAAATGGCGGTCGCTCTGCTTCCACGCAGCAGTTGTGCTGCTGGCAGTCAGCAGGCATGCCAAAGGCAAACCCGTCTGCACCCGTCCATGCCTGGGACACTACCAGCACCATTGGCACTGGTTCTCCAACCTTGCACCGCTATGATGCTAGCAACCTCCTCACACTCAACCCTGGATGCCATGGCGCCTGCCATCTAGCGTCACTGATGAAGACCCATGGAACCTTCACCTGCTGGAATTGCAACCACTCTTTCACCTACGCCAACACGCCAGCTCTGCTTGCCACCCAGCGCACCCAACTGGCTCAACTGCACCATCCTCAACAAGTGATCCCTCCACAAACATGCCCAAGAAATCTTGGACCTCTTCGATGTAACTTCCCCTGACATCGCTTTCCTGGAGGAGGCATCGTCCACAAGAAAACCCTTCAACTAACCACGTACTCTATCGACCCAACGATGACCATGGAACTCCTCCACTTCCAATTCCAGTTCCAGACCAACCCCAACACCACCCTCCCTGGCACCCTCATCTACGGGCCCTGTGAACCTTGACTGACACTCTCCAACTTCATAATAGACCTCATCTCACTCCAGGCTCTCGCTTCCTCTGACTACAACCTACACAGAGACCTCAACTTCCACATGGACAATGCCAGCGACCAGAACACAGTGTCCCTACAAGAGAACCTTGCCAGCATCGGACTCAAGCAGTTAGTCACTGCACTGACCCACACCGCTAGACATTCGCTCGAACCCGTCAACTCTGCCAGTGAGGACATCAGCCACAGCCACACTACTGAAATCGCATGGACGGACCACCACTGTGTGCATTTCACCTTCATCACTCCCATTGTACATCACTTCCCTCACCACCCCCCCATCGCAGCTGGATCAAGGCCACAGAAGAACTGCTCATCGACTCCCTCAACACAGCCACTCCACCAACAGACACTCTGGCAGCCTGTAAGGAAATACCAGGCAAGCAACACTCCAGGAAAGCCAGCTGGTTTACTCCTGCCCTTCCCAAATCCGGACGCACCTGCAGATGAATCGAGAAGAGATGGAGGAACAACAAACCCCCGGAAACCCATGCTACCTTCAAATCTGCTGTCAAAACACACAACCTCCTCCTCATAACTACAAAGAAAATGTCCCTCCAAGACAGAATCAGTGCTAAAGCACACAATAGGAAAGAACTCTTTGCCTTTGTCAAGGAGTTCACCAGGCCCAACAGTGAGACCACAGAGTCTCTCCCTCCAAAGACAGCTTCAACACCCCAGACCCTGCCACTATGCCCGCCACCACCACATGCAACCACGCCACACCCCAACAGGCTGGCTCGGCTGGACCCTGCTCACAATAGAGGATACACTCAAGACCATGAATGACATCCTCTCAGGAGCCCAGTCAGAGCCTTGCCCTTACCACATCTTCCACAAAGCAGCTGCCGCTATCAACCCCCCCCGTCTTGGCCACACCATCAACTGCTCCATCCAAACCGCCACCTTCCCTGACTACTGGGCACACACCGAGATCAACCCCCTGCTGAAGAAGCCGTCCGCAGACCCAACAGACCTCAAGAACTTCGGACCCATCTCCCTCCTTCCCTTCTTAGCCAAGGTCATTTAGAAGGCCATCGACGCCCAACTTGCCGTGTTCATAGAAGTGAGCGCATCCTGGAAACCTTCCAATCCGGCTTCCACAGCAACCACAGCATAGAGACCCCACTCATCGACGACACTGAGGAGATCCGCTCCCTGATACATTGGGGTGAGACCCCAGCCCTCATCTTACTCGACCTATCAGCCGACTTTGACCCGTCTTCCACCACACCCTAATCACGAGACTCCACAATGCCTGCATCCGCAACAAGGCACTCATCTGGATCCACTCTTTCCTCACGGTCCGGACTCAGCGAGTCTGACTTACCCCGTTCCTCTCAGAACTTACAGAGATCAGCTGTAGGGTGTCCCAGGGCTCCTCCCTGATCACCAACCTCTTCAACATCTACATTCCCCCCTCCGCAGCCATTGTCAGAAGCCAAGGACTCAACATTGTCTCCTATACCGACAAAACCTAGCTGATCCTCTCCCTCACCAGTGAATCCACAACGGCCAGAACCAACTTCCAAAGCGGAATGAAGGCCATCGCCACCTGGATGAAAGACAGCTGCCTCAATGTCAACTCAGACAAGACAGAAGTACACATCCTGGGAATGTCCCCTTCAGCCTGGGATGATTATTGGTGGCGAGCCACTCTAGGAAACCCTCCCACCCCACCAGAGAACGCTCGCAACCTCAGCATCAATCTAGACTCATCGCTCACAATGAACAGCCAATTCAACACAGTTTCCTCAACCTGCTTCCACACTCTCCGCCTGCTTTGAAGGACATTCAGATGGATCCCCACCGAATCCAGAAAGACAGTTTCCCATGCACTCATCACTAGCAGACTCAAGTATGGCAATGCACTCTACGCCGGTGGCACCCACAAACAGCTAAAGAAACTACAGAACATCCAAAAAGTCACAGCCAGACTGTTCCTCGACATCCCCCTCCATAGCCACATCACCCAACACATACGACAAATCCGCTGGCTCCCAATCAACAAGAGAATCGCCTTCAAGCTCTTCACACAAGCCTACAAAGCTCTCCATGATGAAGGCCCAGCATACCTGAACAACTGCCTCGCATTTCATGCACCCACCACACAACTCTGTTCCGCTCACATCGCCCTAGCCTTTGTCTCCAGGATCCACAAGACCAGAACTGGTGGAAGTTCACTTTCCTACCTCGCCGCCAAGACCTGGAACACCCTGCCCCTCAGGCAATCTGCGTCACTGACCCAATTCAAGAAGGACCTCAAGACCTTGTTCTTCGACTGATCATACACAGAGAGGGACCAGCAGCCGCACTCTACAAGCCCCTGATTGATTGATTGATTAAAATGTTTTAACATGTCCATTTCAGCTTTCCTATATTTACTGTGGTGGCTACATCATAGGATGAGAAATATACCTTGATTTTCACATTTAATTCTTTAATAGAAAGTCTCCTTATTTTCTTAATCTCCCTACTGTTAGATACATTATGCAATGGAGAAAAGAATCCAAAACGAATATTCTTTGGTAATTTTGGTAATTTCGTTTAGATTAATTTAGTTTCAATTATTGGACTGATGCACATTCTGGCTATGGTCTTGTGCCATGCGTTTTCAAATTTTTCATTAGATAAAACATTTTGAAATAAATTCACAGGGCATCCTGGTCATAAAGTGTGCCATGCATTCAATATTTTATATCTATTTAGGGGCCCTACGTACGCCCATATCCTTAATTTGTTTGAAGTTGTACTCTGCTCTTTCCCGTTGTAAACATGTGTGATGGCCCACTCTTCCCCAGAATAATTTATTTTTGAATCAGTTTCACGACTTGAAACACTTGCTAAATTTTCACAATCCAGAAAGAGAGATTGCATGATAAAAAAGAAAACGATTTTCTAAGGGGTCATATTGTGAACATTTCTAAACTCCATAGTAAAGATGGACGTTCCACAGGAGCTTTGTATTACGTGGCTCTTTAAAGCAGTTATTGCCCTTGAGTTACAATTGTAGACCTCATTGAAGACCAAGTGATACATTGTTAACGCGAAGATCAATAAACCATTATTGTTCTTTGTGAGAGGCTGAAAGGGGATTTGGAGACTTTACAGGTAAGATGGATACTTCGCCAGTAGCCGTGAAGCTAGCAGCTGCCGTGCGTTCAATGTACTTTTGGTGTCTGAAAACATCCGTAGAGCAGAACATCTAATATTTGCAAGTCTTGAGACGCTACTCATGCCAACAAGATGTCCCCTGAACGTTAATCAAATACATAGCAAGAGGTGAGCTCAAACACACTTCAGACATACTCTTCCGGGCATCTAGTGCATTGTCTTACTATCCAGAATTACACGACACAAAAACAGGACAGACTAGGTTTTCATTTATACCATTGCTTTTCACTTTGGACGTGTTTTAAAAAATATTTTATTTGAAAGACATTTTCTGTTGTAAGGACTATAATCTGGGCCTGGAAATATTTTTTGTTATATCAGCGGTCTCCTGCATAATCTCCTGCATTTTGATTTTTGGATTGCGGAACTGATTCGTAATATTATGCCATGGCCTGAAAATGAGATGTTCATGAGGGTTAAAACCCGAACACAATTGTCCTAACGCGAAAAGCAGTTGTTCAACGCGGGGACTAATAAAGCTAATTAAAAGAATAATGTTTAGGTTTTCTTCAGAGTGGACTGTTTGAGAAATTGTTGAGAATGAAATGCATCTTTTTAAAAATGTCTTTTGCTTTCCAGGGGAAGTGCCATAGAGACTGGGAGGCTACTGTACATACAGTATCAACTTCCTCTTCCTATCCTGAAGACTCTTCTCCGCTCTTCCTTTAGCCTTTGGCCATTTTGGATAGGATTTGGGATCAAAAGCTTCAATCATTATTTGCCTAAAATTTGTGGTGCATTATCCATTATCGGAAGCTTTAGTTTGTTTGTGAAAATCGAGTCCTGTAGAGTATTGTTCAAAAAGTGTACTGTTGGCAGGCACCACAATTTGTCTCTTTTTTCCAATATTATTTGCTTGTAGCTCGAAGGCCAGGTGTTTGGTGTGGAGGGTACGAGCAGGCATGTGTGGGATTAACAGGTATGCAAGTAAGGGCAATGAACATACTTGGAGGGTGAAAGCCTGCGGTTACATATATTACTTCCATTTTCTTTTGTTTTTGTGAATTTTATCATATTCCCCCACTGAAGCAATTCTATATTTTCCTCTGTTCTTGTGCTGCCTGTTAAAAGTGAAAGAGATTCAGGACTTTCCGCCACATGGGGCAACAGGCCATAGGAACAGACTATGAAATTATCTTTAGCAGTGGACCCCAAAGTACTTTGAAATCTTTACAGGTTTCCATTAAGGCGCTACATATGCTTCTCATTGCTAATACATTACAGAGGTACAAACTCGACAAAGCAAATAATGGGGGCTCTTTTTTGTTCAGTAGGCCATCAGGCCAGATGTGACAATTTCCAAGGAAACCCAAACCTTATCACTATTTTTTGTATTTGATATTGCAGCGCCTGAGGACAAAGGCCCAGAATCAAAGTGGAACTATCAGCTGGGATGGGGTACACTAAAACAGTTATTACATCAGCTAGGATTTCAGCCCAGAATGATTTAATCTGTGAACAATCCCATAATATATTCCTAAATACTCTAACATCCCCTCCAGCACAAGCCACTTGTTTGAGGGAAGTATTTTTTAGTCTGTCCGAATGCATATTCCAGTCATAAATTACTTTGCAACAATACTTGAGAACTGTTACCTAATTTTATTGGATTCTATCACTATCCAAAAGACACAATGTTGCATTGCCACAATCTCACTCGGATGTAGGACTGTTCACCTAGGTAAATCCGTAAAAATCACTGTGCCCTTGTGGGATATATTTTAGGGTCCTCACCCACAGGTACCGCGTATGGCTTGCTTCATCATCGGACCCTCATCTCACTCACCTAGGGGCCGATTCCGTTCCAGTAAAAAGTGCTCCGATTCGTCGTACGGAGCGTTTTTTCCCTGGACGAATCGTACCTGTAAACGTCCCGTACGTACGACGAAGTACGATTCGTACCAGGAGCCGTACTCCGTACGAATCGTACAGAGACCGTACGAATCGTATGCCGGTACGATTCGCCCTCAGAACCCACTGTACGCGACGTCTGTACGGTTCGCGGCTGCTTTTTCCGACCCGGCAAGTACGATTCGTGGTGGGTACGCTCCGTACGACCCTTTTTCTACGGGAGCTGGAAACTCCCGTAGAAACAGAGCTCGCCCCGAAAAAGGTACAGAACGGCCCCCGTGGGTACGTTGCGTACCCCCCATGATTGTAGCGGTACGGCTCGTACACCCCATGATCGTAGGGGTACGCCTCGTACACCTACAATCATGGGGTGTACGAGCCGTACCCCTACGATCATGGGGTGTACGATCTGTACCCCTATGATCATGGGGTGTACGAGCCGTACCCCTACGATCATGGGGTGTATGAGCCGTACGGTGTGTATGTGAATGTGCGCTTCTACGTACAAATCGCCCTTACCTGACGTGGCCCGTACGAATCGCGTCCTGATCACCCGGTCTGGATCGTACTCGCCGAGTCGTATGGTGTGTGTATGAGTCGTACGGAAACGGCTCCGGATACGAATCGTACGGACGGTGATTTTACCGGATCGGAATCGACGCCCTAGTGTGGAGGGATGGGCTCAACAAGTTTGTAAGTAGAGTTCTTTGGCTTTGTGGTTTTAGGGATTGTGAGAAGAAATTAAAATTGCCTGCCAGATCCTGCTACTTTTTTAATGGTTGGTCCATTGGCCAAGTTAATAACAGTGCAATATCATAGGGGAGTAGTGACCCTAAACATCTGAGGTCAACATGTTTCAGCTGTTGGAGTCCCCCGTGCAGGTTGGTCGGCTTTCTTCAGGAGCTTATTAATGCGCTAGTCCCTAAACATGTAACTGGCCTTTATCGCTGTGTATATCTGTCTTTTAAAAAAAAAGGTTTTTAAGAAAGGCGTGCGCACAAGTCATACACACTAGTATTTTGGACCTTTTCCTTTTTGCATTGGCTAAACACACAAAACAGGTATCTAAAATGTACTCACACTCATCATCAAGCCTAGACCGGAGCTACAGGGTTTGAGGGTAACATTAGATTCAATCAGTGGGGTGTTAGCTAAGTGGTGTGCAAATAATTAAATTGTGTGCATTTTTAGTGGCTGTTCCTAGAGACAGTATGGACATGTTCCAATACCTGTTCCCTCTCCTTTCTCTGGAATTGTCTGTCAATTGCCTCCATGCATGTAGTCTGTAAGGTCGGAAGCCTGCAGTCATCATCTCAAAAAGAGATTTATAAAGCCAAAAGACCAGTCTATGACAATCGCTTAACAGCAGAACACTTACATAAACTCATGGGAACTCAGTTCTAACCAACCAATGTCCCACAGATGTTGCAGTGTCCGTACCACCCTACCATACATGAGGACATGTGCATTGGGGAGCCCATTCTCCTCAATCATCACTGGTAGGTCCTTTAGAGTTCTGTTGGAGTAGGAGTCACCAGTGGTATCGATGCCCACCGCATGCCAATACTGTAAGGACCACTCAGTCAGGAATCTCCATTACCAGGTGGGCAGTCCTATTAATGGAAGTACTGGGGCATATAAC
Source organism: Lissotriton helveticus (assembly GCF_964261635.1). Classification (NCBI taxonomy): domain Eukaryota; kingdom Metazoa; phylum Chordata; class Amphibia; order Caudata; family Salamandridae; genus Lissotriton; species Lissotriton helveticus. The sequence goes on along the minus strand of NC_136069.1, from coordinate 1,372,271,776 downwards.
ATCTGATGTTGCATTTTGTGAACCACTGCCCTCCAGCAGCGAGGTGATATGCAGAGAATCTTGTGACACTGTGTAATATTTAGCTTGGTTCCCAAAAGCAGTGCCACCATTCCCCTTCTCCACTCCGGGGCCTCCACCTCGCCAATCATTGCCAAACCCAGCCCAGGTAGTCAAGGTATCATTAATTGCATGTGGGCAGCCAGGTAGTAAAGTTCATAGTCTGGGACGCCAATCCCCCATCTGGTGTGATAACACATGCTGTGTAAGGACACTCGTTGGCACTCACTGTCACAATTCAGTTTCCAAAGCAGAGAGTTCAGGGCCCGGGACAAACTGCAGGCACCCAGACCAGTAGAATTACAAACAATACAGCAATCGGGGAGCACCACCATCTTGTAAAGAGCAACTCTGAGCATCAATGGTAATTGTAGCAAGTGACAAAAGGCCACGTACCCCTAGCGACTGCAGCACTCAAATTGCCCTCTCGGTTGTCCACCTCCAAAGGGTAGACCCAGATGCCTTGTGTTACACATGTCAGCCTTAGCGTGGTTTTCCCTCAACTTTTTGCCTTCCAGCTCCATTTTCTTACCTCGTTTTGCTGGTCATGGGACTCTGGGCACTTTACTCTGCTAACCAGTGCTAAAGTACATATGTTCTCTCCTCTGAACATGTTAATATTGGCTTATAGTTAATAGGCATATTTAATGTACTTCTAAGACCATAGTAAAGTTGTACTATATGTGCCCAGGGCCTGTAAACCAAATGCTACTAGGGGGCTTGGAGCACTGATAGTGCCAACCACTTAAGTAGTCCTTTAAACATGTTTCAGTTATGCCATTGCAGAGCCTGTATGTGCAGTTTTAAAATGCCATTTCAACCAAAAAGGCTGCAATTGATGCAGAACACAGCAAGTAGGTTAATCCACAAGGTCCCGCTGCGCCAGCACATCTCCCCGCACCTCAAACAAAGTAATTTGGCTCCCAGTAGCCAGGAGGATTGAATATAAGGCCCCTCTTTCTGTCCCCACCAGGGCAGTGGCCCGGCTACCTGAGGAAGAGACATTGTCTGTACCGCCAAGAGCGGACCTTAAGATCCAACCTCAGATGCTACCTTGCTGTCCCCTGCTTCTTCAAAGCTAGGCAGGGGGGAAGGTCTTTCTCAGTGGGGACTGCCAAACTGTGGATTGATTTGCCTTCCCACTTACGTATGCTGGACTCAGAGCAGGATTTCAGAGAGTAGCTGAAAACCTGGTGCTTTAAGCAAAGGGAATAGCTGCTCGGGGTTTAATTCTCTGCTGTCTGCTGCGTTTACGCCAGGACACCATGCCTGAGGAAGCTAGGCGCTTTATCATTGCTTTTTATTATTATTATTGTTATCCTAGAACCAAGAACTTGATTTACTTTACACGAGGAGCACAGAGTCTGAGATTGCACCACTGATGGGGTAAACATTTCAGGCCAGTCCGACACATGCATCTTCTCAGGCTCAAATCTCTTCTCTCCTGCTGCCTGCTTGGTCCCTCTGGTGCGGTTCATCAGTATGTGCTATTGCAATCCTGGTTAGATTCTGTACATACTAGTCACAGCACATGTCCAGTAAATAGCATAGTCCATCAGATCAGTCAATGTCCACAGGCAAAACTGATCCCAAAGCAGGGGCATGAAATTAATACACCAATACTCTCCTTATGCTCACTTCCAGCCGCACTAGGAAGAATCCTCAGGTGTCACACCAAATACTCGTTAAACTAAGAAGATAGCAGAATTGGTGGAAGAGAATGATGAATCAAAATTAATGTATTTGAAATAACATAATTTGCAGCAAGACAGAAAGGTGGAATAACTAGAAGAGACTGAGGAGTTGTCCTGGGATAGAAATACTTGTTTTACATGTGGTCAGATTGGGCATTAAAAACAAGAAAATCCCAGAAATGCCTCTAATGCGCTAGAGCTCTGGAACCAACATTGGTATCATCAAATTGCTCAGGGCCATTATCTTATTTTTTAGGTTATGTTAAACACAGCACTTGTATTATTGATACTTGTGCAGCGTGCTCGGCTGAGAAACACTGCAGATTCTCATATTTGCCTCTCTCTCTGGCATGTCCATTGTTGCAGTCACTATGTCCAATCAGAGAGTTCCACACCATATTATTGACCCAGAGTCCTTTTCTTTCAGACCTATTAGTGATAATGTTTCCTTTTTCTTTGGTCCAACTTCTCAAATAAATAAGTTAGTCAGGGTATATTGTGAACATGCAACACTAATGTGTTTTGTACACCCAGAAGGAGTGTTCATGATTTCTTTCTCAATAACAAATAAAGTACTTGCATTATATGTGAAAGCTTGAGTTATTGAGGAGAAGCAGACAAGGTTGTCTTGTCCTCTGATTTATCAGAGTTGCTTTCACGAGTACTATCGCATTGTGGTCCACATGGGCCAAATATATGAGATTCATCTCCTCTATGAGACCTGTGAAGGTGAAAGTCAACTCACAAAAGAAGCTAATCAGAATAGCTCAGTCTGAAGAAACTTTTGGAGCCATTAGCTTTCCACCCGGACTCTAACCAAATTCAATATGTAGATGATGTATTGTCTGCATCTGTTACTTTAGATCATTACAAGGAGGACTCAGACTATTGCCTCACCGTGAAGTCAGCTCAAGTTGCAGGGTCTCACTCAAGCTCAAAGCTGTTCCTGTATGCACGGATTCATGGTACGCATTTGGAGTGACACACAACTTTGGGATCCTTTGGATCCAAAGAGTTACTTGATGTCAGCAAGCACGCCTATCAAGAAAGGTCAATAGGTCCATACCATTTAAGTCTATGCAATTGCCAGAAAAGGTGGTAATGGTAAAGTTGGCAGCTCACCAGCACCCTGTTGATGATGATTTGAGGGGCCATGTTCTTACTGATTCAGCTGATGAAAATGACTCATTGTATCAAACAGTTGTTGATGCTATGTATGTTAGAAGAAACAATGTCTAACCTGTACCAGTCTTAACAGATTTTTCTCAAGATATTCTTATGTCCTTGTTTTAGTAGGAATGCTATATATGCTCCCACCCATCCTCATGGGTGTATATCCTGATTTGCGGTGCCAGCCTGAATTAGTACTGACCAAGGAACACACTGTTAGGAAGGCCTTACGGACAGACGAGCAAAGATGAAAGGACTAATGCAAGCCTGGAGAAAGTGGCCAATTAGTGAGCGTGGATGGAAATACAACATATATAATAATGACGCTATTCTTGCTAGGTCCAGTTAAAGTTTCTATCACTTAAACCAGACCTCAGACCCAGATAGCTATGGCACACAGCTGGCAAGCTTAATTTTGGAAAATGAGTAAAGCATTTGTAAGTTCCAAAACAGTTAAAAAGTCAAAAATACAACAAATACAACAAATAAAAATCCCACTCCAATTTATAAAAATAGAGAATATTTTAAAGAACGAAATTAAACAAAAATGACAAAAATCAAATAAAGGGAACTAGATATATGAATTTTTAAAGTTTGAGTTACATTTCAGTGAGAAGAGGCCCAAAACGACAACTGTGGGCAACTGGTCACGCCAGACATGGGCAAAGTCAGGTTCAGGCCAACTGCGGTAGATCACCACCTGGGTAGCAGGACTAGGCCTCCCAATCAAGAATTATCTTCTTATAAACAGTTATGGATGTTTATGGGTCATTGACAGGATTGTCAGCTTTGAAGGCTGCAGGCTGGGGCCAAAGCATGGCTCGACAGTGACGGGATGCCAGAGGACAGAGTTCTGATGTGGTTGTTGATGAAGGTGGGAAAAGTTTGGGTTTCTGTGCTCTGGTGGTTTTCAACGTTGATCAAGTTCCTGATGACAGCAGCGTTGAGGAATCTGCCTGAAAGAGTTGAAGCGATAGCAACATTAACAGATTCTTAAATCGATCAGGGAACAATGGTTAAGCAGGAGGAATACGTTCTGACACTTATCTAAGGGTTTAATGAACTTAGGGACACAACATAGGAGGTTTGGACACATTCCAGTAGAGGCCAACATCAAGGTCCAGGACAAGTCCAGTGGGTGGTGGTCTGCTTGGCTCTTCAAGCTGGGCTCTTCAAGCTTTTGTGACCGTGTAGCTTAACAGGAGGTCAGCCAAATGACCTTTGGAATTCACTTCTCAGCCATGGGTACAAATAAGAGCAGGTCCAACCCATAGAATTCTCCATACAGGTATTAACAGCATGTGCAGTGTTTCTTCTGTCTTCCACAGGTCCAAATGTTTTCTGCAGATGGTACTGTAGGTGCAACATTTATGCCCAGTGCTAGCCTGTCGGTGGGGGAACTTTTGAACACTCCAAAACCAATGGGAGAAAGGTTCCCATGGTGACCCTGCCAAATTTTGCAGGACTTACTTTGTGTTTTACTGTAAGTTATATAATAGTGCCCCTCGCTACCTAACACAAGGTGGCAGAAATGTTCTTCCCCTGTGCAGAGCTCCCTGTATCCACCAAGAAGAGCCGCAATGATAGTGGGCAGACCCTCCCTTGGGGTCACTCCAAATCAGGTCTGGGGACAGCTCCTCTTTCACAGAGATTAGTGCTACTGGCTAGACGGACAATAGAGGGGACAGTCTCAGGTGTGAGCCACATCTGTCTGTGACAGGGTAAGCATCTTTTTGAAGTTAATTATGTTCCCAGGCACAAATATTGTCAGGGGGAAAAATATCTCCTCACACCCAATAACTTTGTCTACTGTCTGGGAGCAAAATAGCACCACAGGGATTCATCAATTTTCAGGTTACACTGCTGGAAAGGCTTATTTCGATCAGAAAGAACACTTTTTAAAAGTGTAATTTTCAAAATAGTAATCTATCATTCCGCTTGACAATTATGTTGGATTACAAATTACCATTAAAATGAGGCATTGACTCAGGAGTTATAATGTAACCCTGTGGTTCCCTATATGAGAGCTAAAAAATAAGTTCACAGGTCCTACGTTTTAAATACCATGCACCATGTATATATGTTGCACTCATCTTTCCAAAAACTCTCTTAGGATACATAAGCAAATAGATAATGTTAAGAAGAGCGTAAAGTAATTACATGGCTTCCAAAGTGGCCTTGACCTAGGGTTCAGTGGCATCTGGATATGGTTGGTGGAAACTGCTGGCCCTTAGCGTATGAAGAAATTTGAATACATTATTAAAATTGTGATTGATATATATATATATATATATATATATATATATATATATATATATATATATATATATATATATATATATATATATATATTACTGTTTGAATTATATTGTGCATAATCCAACATTCTTGCAAAAATAAAGGTACTGCAAATATATAAATAATTTTATGTTTGCTACTTCTAATGATGAGATTAAGTAAGAAATGGTGTAACAGTATTCTACTGAACTGCTGTTGAACTTTTTCTTTGCAGAAAAAAGGTGGTTGTAAAAACTATAATCCTGCCTGTTTCATGTTCATATACTCTTTTGCAGTACAGTGTTAAATGCTTGGAGTTAGGGGTGTGCTGGAAACATCATTATCACTGTTCTCTGGTGCTAAAGAAGTGTCCAGCATGTGCTAGCACCCATTCAAAGGGAAAGCGCCGGCACTCCCTCTAAAAGTCCCCGCTCATGCTTCCACTGGCTGTGACGGCAGAAGCACTTCTGCTGCCACCTCGAACATTCCCATGGTGAGATCATGATGCCAGGGAATTCATAGCACTCTGAATTCATGATTGCTCACAGGTAATGTGCTGGTAGCCATTTTCTTCCAGCGTGATTAACGAGATGAGATGTTTTTGGTAATTCCCTTGTGGGAAGGTGGTAATTAAGCAGCAACATGGACACCAGGGGAAATGAAAGAGTTTCTCCTTTCCTCCAGTGTCTCTCTTGAGTGCATTTGTGCTATTGCACTGGACCACCAGATATTTTTTGTGGCTTTGATGAGCAACACTTTGGGCAAGGGTCACTTTTCCCACATTTGATATGTATGTCCTACTGAAAACAAGTAGGTACCAGGGATTTCTTTTATATATATGGTGGGGGAGTGACCCCTTGGGCAATGGCCATTCTACAACAGTGACAACACAGTAATTTAGTTTGTTCTCTGCCCCTTTGGCAGCAGAAACCCCTAATAGCAGGGAATACATTTCAGTATGTGGGGTGAACCGCCCTGGGGTAAGAGTTGCCACCCCCTCTGTGATGCCAATTTATTGCCTTCGCTTTGGGCTCCCCTTAGAGATAGAGTGGCCCTTTTCGATCCTGATCTCCCCCCGCTGAAGCAGACTCCATTATGTTTTAGAATGTTAACTGTTTTATTTCTTACCATCGTATGCATTTGTGAATTTGATGGTTTTTTCATGTACTGTAGTGAAAAGCTTTTGATTTCCTTGATGTTGAAGCCTGCTTATTGTTGTATATTGGTTGGTTTGAAGTTTGTACAGATGCACATGTTTGGCAAGGTAAATTCTATTGTAATGCTTACTTAAAAAGAGTATCATTGCCCTACTTTCTTTTTTTCTGACAGTGCATACCCAACAAGAGAGCATGTTGCAGTATTAAACTGTATATGTTGTTTGAAAATGCCACAGAATATGTGTATAATGTGAGGGTGTACACTTAAATTGACCCTTCAATTGAATGTCTTTCCACACATTGTCTGGGAACTTGCCAGAATAAGTTTTCACAAAGGACGGCATCCATACATTGATCATTTCTACACAGGCGGTCAATTATTCAAAGTGGTCACTGTTGCAAAATCTGCTCTAACTGTAAAGGTTAATCTAAAGAGCTTGTAGGTAAAAAAAGGTTCAAAGGAGACAGAACAGTGCCTTGCATTTTCATTTTGGTGAAAACATTTGGTAATAAAAAGTAAAATTAGTCTTTTCTGACTTTCACTACCAGCATGTACATAGTCTCTAGGGAAAACCTACCAACCACAGATATTTTTGCACACTAGACACCAGGGGACACAAGGGCGGGGGGGGTGTCTCATGTGGATCACAAAACGTTTTCTTACCCACAATGTTCTGCAAGTCTCAAACTTTGCCTAACATCATGCATGTTCTCAACATTTGACTAAGGGCAAGTTCTGGATTCTGCAGAGATCTTGAAATTTCCTGCCACCGAACATTTCCACGTCTCCTGATAATGTAGTACCTTACTTCTTTGGATGGGCTGAGCACCCACAACAGGAAAGTGGCAAAGCGCAATGTCGACAAAAGGAGGAGCTTTGTTATTTGGGCCCTTGTTTCTCTGCCACCATCGGGGGACTCCCATTGACGTTGGTTTAATTCATTCTTACTGTGGGCGCTAGCCTCTGCTCCACAAGTGTGATAGCATTTTTATTGCAAGAAGTGGGGAACTCTGGGTGGTAGGAAATTTGGGGATCGCTTTGCATTCTAGATGGTTCTGTCAGAAATGCAAGGAAATGTTTAGGCAATGTTTGGGGTTTGCAGGGTGTTGTAGATAGAAAAATGTCATCGGACCCATGCAAGGTACACCACCATGGTCTCCCCTAGGTGTCTTGTTTTCTAAAATGTCTGGGTTTGGTAGTTTTCCCTTGGTGGCAGATGAGCCCAAATACCCCAGCTACCACTTTTGCAATGATACCAGATTGCATTTGGCACTTTTTCTGTCACGGGCGCTAGTCCCACCCACACAGGTGAGTACAATTTTTACAGGGAGACATGGGGGAATGCTGGGTGGTAGGAAATTTCATGCTCCCCCAGATTCAGAACTTTCTCCTACAGATATGTGAGGAATATCTGTTTTTTTCCCCTGTTTTAGGTTTGCAAGGGCTTCCGGATAAGAAAATATCATGGGATCCACAAACAGGCACACTACCAAGGACTTCTCAAGATGCCTACATTTAAAAAATGTCTGGGTTTACTAGGTTTCCCTTGGTTGCCACCCAGCCGGGCCCAAATATTGCAGCTTCCAGATAGGCAATATTGATGTCTCCACATTCTGTTTTGGCCCCTGTTCTGTCATGGGCACTAGGCCCATGTTTATTCATTGATATGGGTAACACGGGATTTTGGGAAATTTGTGGTTCCCCTCAGATTCCAGAACTTTCCCTCACAGAATAGGAGGAAAATGCATGTTTTTAGGCAAAGTCTCAGATTGGCAAGGGCTTCTGGGACGAAAACCTGATGAGAGCCACACAAATCACACCATTCTTGAACCTAGGGGCATATTACCAACAACTAGCGATAATTTTTGTCTCTAACTTGTTTAGAGACAAAAATTATCGCCGCACATCGGCGATTTTTATCGCAGATAAACCTTGCTATTAGCAAGGTTTATCGCAAATGCGATAAAAAACGGCCGCAATGCATGAATATCGCTGAAAAGTCAGCGATATTCATGCATTATCGAGCAAATGCTCTTAGCCATGTTATCCACCTCCCATTGGATAACATGGTGAAGAACTGCTCAGGGCAGGTGTTAGCTTTTGGAGATATTCGCGCTTAGCGCGAATATCTCCAAAAGTTGGTAATAGGAGATAGCGATGTTAGCGACTGTTTCCAGTCGCTAACATCTTGGCACGCCCACTTTGCATGTCATTAGTGATAAATATCACTGACATGCAAAGCGGGGCCCAAGATGGTCGCTATCTCCTATTAGCTGTCACTAACTGGTGTTAGCGACAGCTTGGTAATAGGGAGATAATTTTATCTCCGCTTTCTTGGCTTTTAAAGCCAAAAAAGCAGAGATAAACCCCCTTGATAATATGCCCCCTAGTTTGTTAGGCTTTCCTAGAAGTCAGATGAGCTAAGGCCCAAATTCCACAGCTACCCGAATTGCAAGAAAAAGGCTCTGCTTTCAGTGGAAAAAGGTGAAATGTCCATGTTGCATTTTGGGCTCTTTCCTGTCACAGGTACTAGACCCACATTCACAGGTGAGGCACCATTTTTAACAGGAAACGTGAGGAAATGTTGGTAGGATATTTGTGGCTCCCACAGATTCCTTAAGTTTCCCTCATTGAAATGTGAGGACAATCTGTGTTCTTAACTTAAATGTGTGGTTTCCAAGGTCTTCTGGGTAAGAAAATCTAGCAAGAGCAACACAAGTCATACTTCACGTAACTCCCATTGGTGTCATAAATGTAGGGGTGTAGTAGCTTTTCCTAGGTGCCTGCTGAGCTAGTGGCCAACATTTGCAGTTATCCAAATTGATTTAATTTCAGTGGAAACATTTGGTGTGTTCATGTGGTATTGTACATCCTTTCCTCTTTCGGGCACTAAGCCAACCCACACAAGTGAGGTGTCATTTTGATTGGGAGACATGGGGAAAGGCTCGGTGGTAGGATATGTGTGACTCCCTGTAGATCTGGGGTCTCCAACCAGTGGCTCGTGAGCTACTGACTATAGCTCTGCAGCTATCTCTGAGTAGCTCACCTGTGTGCTGCCCAGCGTATTAAATTAGAAAGCATTTGCTTGGTTGAATTATTATACATATAAGAAAACTGAAATTAAACAACACAAATAGAATTAGTAGCTCTCAATGTGTTTCATTGAACATATTTATTTTTATTTGATGAGTTTTACATAGCGCTGGCTAGACCCGGAGGTATCAGATCGCTTTACATGGGGCTCTACATTGTTACAAAGTTACAAGTTACAAGTGTTGCTAGAATTATTTAAAGAGCATAGAAGACAAGATAAATGGAGCATAGAAGGGTAAGGGGGTAAGGTAAAAGGGTAAGAGGGAGATACAGCAGAGAGATGAAAGAAAGTCTGTCCATAGTCCGGCTGGGTAGGTGACGGCCAAGGGGGAATTCCACAGCCCATCACCTCTATAGCTATCAAGGTAGCTCCAACGGGCATCAGCCAAAATGCTAGGTCTCAACGGTCGTTGGCTAGTTCACAGATTCTATGTCCTGATTGGTGAACTGGATGGGGGATATGCTTGAGGTCTGGTCGATGTCCACTTTTTGTCCAAGAGTAGTAGCTCATCGTGGTAAAGGACCACTGTGGTAGCTATCTTGGGGCCAGGCAAGAGATTCTGCCCTTGGTGTTTCATTCGGTCGTCTTTTCTCACTTGTGGGCTGGCTTGCCCCCCAGTCTACCGGGATTTGCTTCTTCAAAATATGATATCTGAGGTGGGCATCTGCATCTTCCCATGGCTATCAAAGCTGCAATGTTTTCAGGGTTTTATGTGTCAGTCATTAGGCCTCTGATGGCCATCTTAGGGCCAGGCACATTTTAGTTTTGGGGGATCTCCTTCTGAGCTTATTGAAATTGATCCCCTCTTTGAGCAATTGAGGTCACCTAGGTCCCATGTATCTTCCTTGAGTAAAGGTGCCCCTCCAATCACTTGTGCAGCCCTTCATAGGTAAAGGGCTTTGCACGGGTCTCCATTTTGAGGTCAGGCATGCCATGTCGAAGTTTAATTTTAATCAAAAGAGTCCCCCAGTGGTATGGCAGTCAAGGCGCCCCCAGTGTCCCTCGGTCCCCGCTCGCCGTGATTCGCCAGTTTGGCTCATCACTCACCGATTCAGGGCATGTTCTGGAGCTTTCAGAACCCCTGTAAGTTCCAAGGGCCTCCCCGCGAATCTACTTCAGCCCCCGGAGGCACTTCTCCACTCAGGGCCTCCGGTCAGGGTCCGGCCGACCTCTGAGGCTTCCTGAAGCTAACCCACGAGGGGCCGTGCCGCCATTTGGAAGTAGGTAGGCCGCCCTGTCACTGTGATTTTAAAATGCAGACACTCCTGGTGGGATCCGGCACCGCCACACGTACCTTGGGCCTTGTCGCAAAGCTACTTTGCCATATGAGTGCTCCCTTGCCTTCAGGGCCTCCTTTTCGGGTTTCAGCGTCTACCCGGGCCTTGTCTGTATTAGGCTCGAGGGGCAGGCGCCACCATTTTTAGGTCAGGCAGGTCGTCATTCCCCCCGGAGTCTCACTCAGCTGTCAGGGAGAGGTGTGGGGCCTGTGGCAGATTAGCCCAGCACCATGTGACTATGGGCAATAGCTTGCTTAATCTTCCTGACGGCCCCCAGTGCCTGGAGACCCTTACGGTAATTGTTCACGCTTTACAAATGTGGATTATTATTATTATTATAATTTCTTCACCGGTGTAGTCCGGCCGCCTCGTGCTTCTCGATCCTGCTATGCAGGGGTACTTCTGCCACTGAATTCCCCCGGGTTGAAGCCTGTTCCACCAGTATTGTGATGAATTATGCCATTTGGGGCAAGAGCTCCGACACAAAATGTCTAGCTGCTATGCCATTTACCCCGAGAGAGCAGCCTCTGCTCTGCCTTCGATCTCCCAAATTAAGCAAGCATGCAACAATCTCTTACATTAAGCGAGCAGCTGGATGGAGATAAGCTTGCATAGATTGCATAGATTGATTTGGCCCGCTGTATCCGCCGTCCCTCTAACTCGCGCCGACTGCCTGGAGTCATACGCGATGAAGCGGGCAGCCTCGGTCCCCCTGTTATGCGAGCACACAGAATGGTTCACACAGCATGGAACCAGCGTGGAGCTGTGGTTATCTTATTTCCAACATTGGCATGCACAGTGCTTCGTGTGACACAAGTAATTAATTGCGCTTCCAGTCGAAGGCTCCCTGGTGATGTCAAAGCATCTCTATTCTTCCACACCTCGCACGGGGAGCGTGCCCACACTCTTCTATCGGCTATCCTGCCACGTTGATAGGGTAGAACACAGGCTACAGACACATCCTGCTCCTCCGGAGAGAAAATTGGAGCGAAATAAGTAGCTCTCAGTACAGAAAAGGTTGGAGACCCCCTGCTGTAGATTCTAGAAGGTTCTGTCACAGAAATGTGGCAAAAATTTGTGTTTTTCCCAAAGTTTGAGGACTGAAGGGGCTTCTGTGTAAGAAAAACCTGGTGAGACCCATACAAGTCGCACCACTCTGGACTCCCCCACTTGTTTCATTTTTGGAAATGTGTGGAATTGTTAGGTGTCCCTATGTGCCAGCAGAGTTATGGTCCAAATTCTGCAGCCAGCAATATGTCAAAAAGGGTCAATTCTGAGTGGAAACATTTGATGTGTCTATTTTGTTTGGGGACTTTTCCATCTGCGGGTACAAGGCCCACTCACACAAGTGAGGTACTATTATTATTGGGAAATGCGGGTGAATGCTGGCTAGTAGGAGATTTGTGAAGCACCACAGATTCCAGAGCTTTCCATCTCAGAAATGTGAGCAAAAGTTGTGTTTTTAGTGAAAATTTCGGTTTTCAAGTAACACCATGCTGGACACCCACAGGTGTCTAGTTTTCAGACATGTCTAGGTATGGTAGGTTTTGCTGGGTGACAGCTGAGGTAGGGCAGCTACCCACATTTTTAAAAAAAAGTATGCATTCTGTTCAGTGAATTATGATGTCTCCAGGTTGAGTTTGGTGGCATTTTTTATGACATAGGCGCTCGGCCCACACACACCAGTGGGGTACCATTTTTATCAGAGGACAAGTAGGAACCCAGGGTAATAGGACACTGCAGTGACCAGTTGGATTTCTTTGCATTTGTGGCTTCCAAATGTAACATAAAAAAGAGGGAGAGGAAGAAGAGAAAGACAGAGGGACTCGTCCTCAAATCAGATAATGTCAACAACCAAAAAGAGTCTGTCACTCATGGACTTGCCTTCCACTTTTAGTTGGAAAAAAAAAATGCTTTCTTTAGATCCACCCCACCAACCAGGATTTCCAGCTAAAAGTGGAACGCAAGTCTATAAATGACGGCCGAACCTCCACATTTAAGCCAGTGTGCAAGGAAGAAGACATTTTGCTTATTCATAGTATGGGTAAGGCCAAAATCAGAGGTGTGGAAATAATCACTGTTCCTGTGCTCAGTTTCTTGCGTACATTCCAAGAAATGTAAAAAATACATCAGTTTTCTGCATATCCATTTTTTATTAGTTATATTTTGCTATATGAATTGCTGTATAGTCAGCACACAATAAAAAATCATTGTAAGGTGTAGCTCTAATATTGGCTCTGGGTATTGCATGATTTTATGAAACCTAAAACCCTTACATATTGCCGTGACCAAAAGGGTAATTTCTACATAATGGTATTGTAACGACCAGAACTGGCCCGGGACTATGAAAGGGAAAACGCTAACACTGGGACCTACCGATAGATCTCTCTTGTCTCTCTCCCCACAGCAATCAGAGGACTGGAACAGTGCCAACCCACAGCTCTACCTGCCGGAAACCGAGACGAGACCCTGCTTCTTTAACTGGGCCGTGTTTTCAGGAGACCCCGCCCCCTTCGATGACGCCACAGAAGCTGACCCGGTAAATCCCAAAAGCAAGGAGAGAGAGGTGTGTCTTACACCCAGAGGAGGCGAGAACGGAGCATTGGAAGAAGCGAGTCAACAGAGGAAGAAGAACGAAGAACACCGTGAAGAACCAGCCCAAGGTCTACCGGAGCCAGCAGGCCAACGACACATTTCAGGAGAAGTGTGGCTAGCACAGGTACGTTCTCGTATCGCGGGCTGGGCAGGGAGGAAGGGATTTAAACCGCCTTGACCACACCAAGTGAGCCCCACTCACTACCCTTCCTGAGCACCATCGGCACCAGCGTTCAATAGAGTGTTGCTGCACTGTGTGATACCTCATCCCCTATCCTTTTGCACTGTACAAATTGTGGCCACCCGACTGAAAGTAGTCTTTTCTCTTTTCTTCCCTTACTCCGATTCGCAAATGAGCTTGGGGCACCCTGGAGAGGCGACAGCGAGGTTTGAGAGGGAGCGTGTCCCCAGAGACAGAGCAAGAAGTTTCTCTTCCCTACTATCGACCAAGCCCACGAAGAAAAAAATTGTTAAAACCAATAAAACCCCAGCTACCAAATCCAAATGTCTCAGCTGTTTCCTCGGTGCCGCTTACAGGTATATTGCTTTTGTAAATGGGTCATCGTGACAAAATGCTACAGCTCAAAATTTTATTCATTTACTTTCGGAAGTTCCTCAAGGATTTACACAAATACCCCTTGCTGAATCCAGAATTTTATAATTAAGTTTATTACCATTTGTAGAAAAAAATAATAATTGTGGAGCATTATTTCCCATTTTTCAAAAAAAAATCAAAATGTAGATATATTCTGGCTATTTTCTCCGTCCCATCCAGAGAAATCCACAAACCCTAGGTACCTTTTGAATCCACAGGATTGCTGGGAAAAAGGACGCACTCTTCATAAATGCGAAGTGCCCCAAATATCAAAAAAGTGACTCAACATTCTATTCGGAAAAAGGCTTAGTAGCAAAGGTGTTAATAACTAAGTATATTCAAACAAGGATATTCCAACATTTTACAACCAAATATGGATGTTGTTTTATAGAAGTTTGAGGCTTCCTGTGACAGAGGGTATGTTGCTAATTTTCATGGCTCAAGTAGGCAGGAAAGTCAGCAGGCTCACATTTGTCCATTTCTATATTTCCAAGAAGTATGACTTAACTTTGAAACCTGGCACGTGGACGTTGAATTTTAGGAGAATAATGAACTTAGCATTGCGATTATGAATGAGATGATGCTGAATGCAGTGCGCGGTGGAGGAGCAGAGTTCGGAAGATGTGGGGCACTGGTGAAGACACCACTATGCAGACACAGTACAGATGGGGTGCAGCAGAGCTGCGGTCAGCCATAACAGCATAACAAGAACAAGCAAGCTGCGCTTCCAGCATTTTGCAGTTTTGCGAATGAGGTGGTAGTATCCACCTATGGCAGTTTTGGAGAATTTCCCCAGTTGGAGGAGACAAGGTGAGGCAAGCAACGTGTCAGTATTAGTGCTAGTAGCGCTTCATGGAGGCATGGAGTATCTGCAATCACCTAATAGTTGAAACTTTGATTGCTGGAGAGTGTGGGGTAAAAATTCTAATCATGTTCTTGCACCGCATTGGTATTTACAGCATTGTGGATACCAATATTTCATTAACATTGATAAACAGACTGAGAAAAATCACAGAGACTTTTGATTTACTACTTCTTTGGTTTCTGCTGTATTAGATATAACCTTTGTACAAAAATAATCACCAAGAAAGCAGTGAGTGCAACCGCAAGTACAAGCCTCAAAAAGCTATGGCTCCACGACCTGGACACTATGTAATTTTGGTCAGGGCGTGACATCTCTGACATCTGCTGGGGCTATCAATGAACTGAAGTCCATTTTGAGTTGAGCTTTGAAGGATTAGCTCTTTCAGATCTAGACTAAGAGCGAGAAAGGCAAGAAAGAATGCAGGAGAAAGAAAACTGTTCGTCTTTGTCCGGCTCCTTGTCGAAACTTGCCTCGAAACATGTCAACACGACTAGAAACCCTAACCTATCAAAACGTCCCACTGTATTCCAGACCCAAGATTGCAATAAGGATTGCAATGATTGGAACAATGGTAATGAATCAAATATCTACAAGCCTAATAAGAGATGAGGTTTAAGTGCGGTGTCATTTTAGATAGTTGACAGTGCAAATGCTGTGTCGCAGGATGTATTAATGGGGACTGTGTGTCTTACTTTGCAGTTAGCATCTATCCAATCTAATTTTCAATTATGTTGTCTGAAGATTTAGATGAATTGAATGCTGGTTATTCTAGCAGTTTTGTTCACCACCTTGTAAATTGTGAAGAGGTGATCCAAAGTTAGACAAATGAAGGTGGTACGGTGGTAGATTGAAGGAAAGAGTTTCTTGCCCCCCTTGGTATCCTCTTCCCGTTGGCAGACAAATATTAAACCACATTTCTTGACTTCTGAAATTCCACCTGCTACTGCAGAGTTTATGTTAGACCTGTCGGCCTTAGGGTGGTCTTTCCCTAATCTTTATGCCTTCACCCCTCCTAATTTTGCTGAATTTGTTTTTCTCTTCCTTAGGACCATGTGCATTTTACCACTGCCAACCAGTTCTAAAATGCTTGTGTTCTCTCCTTTAAACGTGGTAAAATTGGCTTACACCTGATTGGTATATTTAAGTTACTTATAAGTCCCTCATAGTGTGGTATACCACAAATCCATGGCCTGTAGGTTAAATGCTAGTAGTGGGCCGAAGCACTAGTGTGCCACACCTTTACGGACATCCTTACATCCTTAAAACTTGTCCCAGGCTTTCCATTGCAGTCTGTCAATTTGACTTGGCAATGTAAACCCCTTGCCCTCCCTTAAACCCTCCTTTTATTGCATATCAGTCACCCTTAAGGTAGGCCCTAGGTAACTCATAGGGCAAAGTGTGTTGTAATTGAAAGGTTGGACATGTACTTCTAAGTTCTACATGTCCAACAAGTGAAAATCTTCTAAATTTGTTTTTCAATACTGTGAGGCCAATCCGTCCCATAGAATACCACTGGGTTGCCTCATTGCATTTATTAAGTGCTATCATTTGATTGGGAATAGGTGAGCATTTCATGTGTGTTGTCTGAGAATTTGTAATTAAAAATCCTCCGCAATGGTAAAGTCAGACTTTAAGTTACAATTTCGAAAATGCCACCTTCAGAAATTTGGAATTTTCCTGCCCCAAACTATTTACAAATCAAACACAAGCACATCTCCTTGTGTTTGCTCTAAACTATTTACAGCCTGTAGTCTTCTCTGGGTTACATGGCTAGGTGTAGTTGCCAGTTTAACTTTGTTTATTCCTCCCAGACAGCCACACAATAGAAGAATTAGGTGTGCCTGATTGGTCCAGCCACTGGCAGGATGGGGGCGTAGAGGTGTGCAAAGTCACATTTGTAACTTAATAGGCTGTGGTCTGCCTTCACATAAATGACTTGTTACCCCTGCATTGTTTATGCAGCTAGCCTGCAGCCAGAAAAGTGGCGTTAAAAAGATTCAAGCATATCAAAATGAATTGTCTAGTCCTACTTCAAAGAAGATGCCATGTGTTAAAAGAGGACCTCCAGTCCCACTCTTCAGTACTTTTTCTGGACTTGCATCAGGTTTCACAGAGGACTGCCTGCTGCTGTGGTCTGCTGTGTACTCCACATGACTGCTTATCTGCACCTGGAAGGACTGATTTGCTGCCTGGAGTCTGCTTTGAACTCTCAGAGGTCTGTCCTGTTCCTTGAGCCCTGCTTAATCACTTGAACCTAAGACTACCAGAGTGACTCCAAAGGCTAGTTTTCTGGACGTCTGAGCAGGGGCAAACAAATCTCCCATCATCTTCAACCCGCACCTGAACCCAGCCTGAGTGAGTCCTAGCCCCCCCCTCTTCTGACCCTTTGTGCTGGTACTAAACGTGACCAGGTAGACAAAATCCAAAACATGGGACATAGGCATTTTTGGACTAGAAATTGCTATGAGAACTGAAGAAAGATTGGAACAAACCTGCTCGTCTACCCCACCCCCCCCTCATATTCATTGCCAGATGGCCTGACTTCGCAGCAGCTTGGCGAAGGGGAATCTGGAAATCCTGGAACTCTCGTCAACTGCAGCCTCCAGCTTTAACCCACTGAAGGTTATTGACTTCCATTAAAGAGACATAGACATTTTCACCGTGACTTTATCCAGTGGGTCTCCGACAATGACTCTATGCTATGCTGGTTTATAAAGCGCATAGCTACCTGGACGCTTCCTAGAGCTGAGTGAATCAAAAAGTGCATTGTTAATAATCAAGAGTTGATGCTTAATTAACTAATGAGGATAGAGCCAAGTTTTGAGCATTTTCCAAACTTTATCTCCTTTGTTTCTGTTCTTAATTATTTTGGCAATGAATTCCAAAGTTTGGGGGACAGATAAGAACATGATCTGCCACCCCATCTGGATCTATGAACATGTGGAACTTTCAGAAGCTCTACATTAGAAGATCTTAAACTTCTATTGGGTGATTAAACCTGATAGAAGTGTGCTAATCAGGGGAGGTCTCTATGGTGCATACTCCTGTGGGCCAAACAAAGGCCATCAACTTTATCCTTTTCTCCACTGGAAGCCAATGCAGGAAAGTCAAAGTACTTTTTGCAGAGGAAAGCTTGGGAAGCTTGTAGATGGTCCTTGCTGCCGCATTTTGAGCCATTTTAAGTCTGTTGATGACTTATTTAGGGGATCGTAATTACAAAGAGTTTCTGTAGTCTAAGCAGGAGAGAATAAGTGTCTGGATCACAATTCTCCTAGATTGTGGGGAAGTAAATCCACATTTTTTCAAAGAATTCTCAACATGACAAAGCATGAGGTAGTCAGTTTCTTCGCTTGGACTTCTATTGTTAGAGAACTCTCCAACCACATACACAAACTTTTTATTGAAGGAAGGAGGAGGAGAAGGTCCTAGGCAGTCTGGCAAACCTTATGTTATATGTGGAGTAAAAACATTTCCCACCATCTTTAGCTCAGTTTTTTCTCCATTTAGTTTTAAGGAGCAGTTTGCCCTCCACCAGCCACTATCTCAATGCAAAGAGCCAACTGATGCCTAGTATCTGTCTTTCAGGCCAAGAAGACCAACAATTGAATGTCATCAGCATAAGACACCAATGACACTCCAAATTCATTGACAATGGATGCTATTGGTCGTACATAAATATTAAAAAGTGTGGGGCTTAAAGCAGATCCCTGTGTGACCCTACACTTCAAAGGAACAACCTCTGAATAACAGGGAGATTCCCAGACCTGAAATAAGCTTTGTTTTTAAAGGAAGAAAGCCAAATTAGCGCCTCAATTTTATTCCTATTTCGCACAACCTGAGTGCAAGCGTCTCATGATCAACTTCGTCAAACGCTGCACTCAAGTGAAGGAGAATAATGGACGCAGATCCTCCTTTATCAAGAAGCATTTTAGCCTCCTCTGTTACTGCCAGTAACATGGATTCCTGTTCTGTGTTTTGGAAAGATGCCGCTCTGGGTGGGATCAAGGAGAAGGTTATCTTCAGGGAATAGCAAAAGTTGTTGATTTACATGATTTTCTAGCACTTTCCATATGACCGGAATCAGGAGCATGGGTCTATAATTCTCTGAGCACGCACGGTCAAGATTAGATTTCTTTTAACATTGGCTTGACCACAGCATGTTTCCAGTCTCGAGGAACTCTTCCTGTAGAGATTGACAAAATGAGGAGGTCCAAGAGACTAGGACAGATTTCGTGTGCCTCCTGTAAAAGAATATGTGGTAGAGCTGGATCCAAAGGAGAACTTGATTTTACTAGTAGTGGTCCAATTGAGTTGGATTTCCAACAGGGAGGGAAGTTGTGAGTTTGATTAGTTCAAACCTAATATGATAAGGTCTTTGTGGGAGAGAGTGTATGTGATCATATTTTCACAATTGAGGCTACAGCAAAGAGGTTTCTACAAGATGCAGTGCAAGTGGTGCCAAATGTGTATTTTGTGTGTGGGAAAAATACTTATGTGCCATTGCCATTGAATTGGTATGGTACGTGTTATGTGGCAGTAGTATTTCCCAAGATTTACCATGTAGAAGATTTGGACCATTTGGAAGGTGGGTTACATCCTAGAAGGAAGAGAGGCGCAAGTGCAGGAGAAATCATAGGAGTTGTTTTAGGAGCATTGATACTAGGTTTGGGAGTGGTGTTGAATGATGTCAAGATCAGAAAGTTGTCAACCATTGTGGAGAAGTTGTCAAGAAACACAGCTAAGTCATTGTTGCTGGCAGATGGAGAGATGGTGTTGATAAGGGCTATGGTGATACCAAACTGTCTTGCTTTAGATGTTTTGCTGGCAAAAGAGGGCAGAGTCTGTAAAATGTTGAAAAGTTCAAGAGTGCTGTACTTATATACCTGACAACAGCAAAGATCTGAAGAAGTATATACAAAACATCACTGAGATTCATCATGAGGTACATGACTTGGCTACAGAAGGAGTTTGGGACAAGGTGGGAAAAGGATTTGGTAAAGTAGGAAGTTGGTTTGCTTCCCTTGGAAAGGGAATTCGTGGTTATATCTTGAAGCCTATTATCATAGTGGTGGTTTGTGTGATTATGTTGTGTGGATTAGTTAGAACCTATCGGTGGCATAAAACAAACCGAGTTGCTAGCTCACTTAGAGAGCAAGAGAGAAGGATAAAAGACTCCAGGACAGGCATTATAAGAACATTAAAAGCCTTGAGAGGTTCAGACAGGGAAGAGTGGCTACATGCTCTGTTTAGGTGGGTTCTTTCTCCAGGGAGTGTGATATGGTATAATGACACTTGTCATCAGAGGGGGGAACTGATGGAGCACGATGGTGCTCTAAAATTGTGGGGGTGCATCATAATCATTGATAGTCTGCACCAGCATATATTCTTGTGTTGTATTAATTTTGATTAGTAAAAATGTGTTGTGATAACAAAAATATGCAAGTGTTTGAATAGAAAAGTATTTTGTACCATGTAGAAGAGAAATGAAATGGCGCTTGTATACGCAACTGCAACCTCTTGATGTCTAATGCAATTGCTTAACGAAAAGCTTATGTGAAGTGTAAGCTGGGCTGCTAAACCTCTGCAAGGAGAAGGGGCTGAGGGCAGACGGGAAGTCTATCAAACTGGATTTCAAGGTAGGCCTCAGCTCAAAGCCTTTGAGGTGGTACAGACGTGGCAGGTCACCTCATGGGTGGGTGGCTCAGGGCAGGAGGGGGTAAGCTTGGGTGATGGGGAGATTGAGGACCCAGACCTGTTCCCTGAGCTGCAAGGAGAGCCCATCTCAGCACCAATGGGTGCCCAGGATGCCAAGAATGGGGCAGGAAGCAGAGTGTCTGCTAGGAGTATTTTTCCAGAGGAGCTGAAAGACCGGAAGGTGGAGAGGAAGTTCAAGCAGCAGCTAGCCAAGATGATACTGGAAGCGGAGGAGAGAAAAGCTAGGGCTTAGAGTGCCTTGGCTGAAAAGAAACATGTGCTGGCACACGAGACAGGCCTAAAGGAGCTAGAGCTCAAATCCAGACAAATCACAGAGTTCAGCAACAATGGTATCAGTGTTACCCCAGTGTCCACTGGAGAAAGGAGGGTCCCCATCCCAAAGGATCTGATGCCTAGCTTTGTTTTGAGGGATGCCATAGACAACTGGTTTGAGGCCTATGAGGTTGCCATGGAGAGTATTAAGTCCCCTGAAGAAGACTGGACGGGAGCAATCTCTGGAGCTATATTCCCAATAAAGGGAAGGATGCCTTGTTAACCCAAGGGAAAGGGAAGAGGATGAAGTATCCTCTCATGAAACATGCCCTGAGTAGGAAATACAGGCTCAACTCAGAGAAGTATAGACAAATGTTTAGGGAACGTCAGAAACTGCCCCAACAGACATAGGCGCATTGTGTGGATCATTTGTGCAAGGTTCCTAGATGGTTGGGTGTAGGGCAGTGAACTGCATGGGCAGTGAATTGCAGGATTACAAAGGGATGTATAACCAGATTGCTAGTGAGCACATGTTCAGCCTTAGTTTTACAGTGCTGCGGCAACACCTTGTAGAAAGTAAGCTCACGGACCCGGGGCGTTTGCTAAGGAGGCAGACTGCGGGATCAGCATTAGGGATCACAATAATCTATATAGAGGGAACCTCCAAACAGGGTATCAGGGTTTCCACCAGATGAAAGGGGGGGCCATGAACATAAAGACAAGTTCTCTCAAGGCCCCCAAAACAGTTCACAGGGGAAATTATAGCACTCCCAATCTGGTCACCAGAACAAAGATATTGTTAACAATAACACTGATAGGCTTGTTCCCAACTGTTATGAACGTTCCCAGCATATCCTCTTGGAAGGACTGCGCTACTTCCTTTAAACTGCTCTGAGAGCTTAGGTAAGCCCAGGACCTAACCCGTCCTCCATCCCCCTGAAGTCGGTCACCCTTCACGGCAGCTCCTGTTACTGCAGCAAATCCTATTCAGCGGAC
Source organism: Lissotriton helveticus (assembly GCF_964261635.1). Taxonomy (NCBI): domain Eukaryota; kingdom Metazoa; phylum Chordata; class Amphibia; order Caudata; family Salamandridae; genus Lissotriton; species Lissotriton helveticus. Next base: position 1,372,250,031 of record NC_136069.1, on the reverse strand, counting down.
CCTTGGTGAAGGGGCCTCCTGAAACTCTCATCAGTTTTAGCTTCCAGTTTTATCCCACTGAAGATTTTCAACTTCCAGAAGACACACTGAGGGGTAATTACAAGTTCCTCTATATAATGTTGTTTTGATGTCAAACGCTATTATATTTTACTCTGATTTTCAAAATGGTTGTTGAATTTCTTTTATTGTGTTGCGTTTTCACCTAATTACTGTTATGCCTGACTGTTTTTGTCCTATTCTACCAGTGGTTTAAGCACAGGTTAATTTAGTGACTTTTGTGTTTGTGGCTGTTGCTTCAACAGGGTCCCCCCCCCCACTTCATTCAACCAACAACCCAATTTCTAACACTTTTGTTCAAGACAGTTGCGCTAGCCTAGCATGGCTTTTCTTAAAGATAATGATATTGCTCCTGACTTCGCTATGCTAAATATGTTAACACTAACGCAAACAACATTCAGGAGTTGCTAAATGTCCTTATGCAAGAAAACTATCTGCAGGTCAAGCTGGGGTTGTTACTGGAGAGTATTATATCCATGCTTGACTTTAAGACACTAGGGGCCAGATGTAGGTAGGCTTTTACCGGTCGGTAACGGCCGATTTCAGCCGTTACTGACCGGTAAATGGATTTTGAGATGTAGGGGGCATATTCTTACAGAATCGGTAAATTTACCAATCGGTAAATTTACCGATTCTGTAAATTACCGAATCGGTATTTTTACCGATTCGGTAAATACCGAATCGGTAATGCCCATTCATTCCTATGGGCTTCAAAGCCCATAGGAATGAATGGGCATTACCGGTCGGTATTTACCGAATCGGTAAATACCGAATTTTACCGATTCGGAAAAAACACATCTGGATTGTCCTACATCTCCCCCCTTCATATTTACCGACTCTTAAATACCGAATCGGTAAAATTCGGTATTTAAGAGTCGGTAAATATTATTTACCTACATCTAGCCCTAGATGTCCCAAATATTTCGTCTTTTGAACACACCGAATCTGATCCAAGGGACTGTATACCACTGCATTGAATCCCTTAATTTCTGAAAACAAATGGTAGTGTTTACATATCTTGGTGTCCTGGGTTATTTGCCATTTAGGGGAAAAGTATGGGAAAGATTGAGCTCTCTTTAGATTTAGTCTACACAATTGTTCGAGTAGGGGTAGAAGAAAGAAAGCGTCGCGTCAGAATGTGAAGAAAGTCGGAGAAAAGCAGTAATTTGTATGGACTACTTCAGACATGACCCCTTACAATTTGGGTAGCAAGGACCATAACCTGATAAATAAGGCAAGGTTTTAAACCAAGGTCAAGAGAAAATTACTATCTATCCCATCTCTAAAAGCCTAGCCGAAAATAGACACTGGTGAAAACGTGGCAACTCTTGGCCAGCAGAGAAAGAGCAAATGAAGCCCAAAATAAATTAAAAAGTTAAGAAAATTAAGGCAAAAGTGCCCTTCTTTAGGGTGCAATGCCAAAAACTATTTTTTCAAGCCTTTAAAAGCAGGGAATAGAAAGTTCAAAGTATGTCCATTAAATCGATCCAAACTCATGGCTGTTTTTAATTCTGCCCAGCATTAAGAGAAAATTAACTCACGTGATTTGGACCTAGTGAGTTTTTTATTTCAAAGTATTTTATTGAGTTTTGAAGGCAGAGTTAGACAGTGGTAAACAGAATATATACACAGTGGGTTTTAACATGACCACAAAGGGTGAGGTAACTAAGGGTCCATTTTATTCTACATTGGTTATAGTCTCTACAATGTAGTCAGGTCAAACTGATTAAGCAGAATATAGAACTTGGTGAAGGACCTGACCTGTGAAAGCTAGAAATCCAAAAATATGCACAACTCTCTCATCCCTTTCAAGAATTCATGGGGTGCAGCCTGCTGCTCAAATTGGGTTACTTTAAATTTTCAAGACCTGGCCCAGTAACTTGAACATACACCGGCCACTTGAATTATGCAGCAAGGGAGTACTAAATAATGTGACAAGGCTCACTAAATTATGCGACAAGAAAATGCAAATAATGCAGCATAATGTGGCACATTTTGTGGTAATATCAGTTCATTATTTTCAGTTTAAGACTATACGGACAAAGGTTCACCTTGTTATTACTAGTTTAATAACTAAATACGGCAATATGCAACTGAAAGGTGAACAGTCAACCATAGCAAAGTGCCATCTACTGCACAGCAAAACATGTTGCCACACTTTAGTAACGTTTAATTCGTTTGATCTACAAACATTGTGTTGGTTAAATCTACAAATTATGCAGCAGATAATGGATTATGTCTCAAATGGGGCAAATCTATAATTATGTGAATACAATGCGAGCATAGAGTGATATAATTCCAGTGTCACTGACTAGGGGTGTTCCAACAAATCATATAAGAACAATAACATTTACAAATGTTGACGCTGATAATCAATTTGAGACGTGGCACAATCTTAAATCGTGTACTTAACATTCAGGTAATTCTGGAGATAGAGGGGAGAATCTTTTCAAAACTAGGGGCCTCATTTATGAGGCCGTGCGTCACTTTTTGTGACGCACCAGCAGCGTAAAAAATGTGCCTTGTTGCACCATATTTACAAAATGATGCATCTAGGTAGATACGTCACTTTGTAAACCCCTCTGCTACATTATACCTACGCCAGGTATAATGTATGCGGTGGGGCGTTCTGACGCAAGCCATGGTCATAGAAGTGACGCAGTGAAATCTATAAGATTTCACTGCCCCACTTCTAGGACACAAATGCGTCAATTTCTTACGCCTGCCTCACAGCAGGCGTAAGACTGACGCAGGCCCTTTCACATGGGGCTTGCCCCATGTGAAAGGACATATTGCTGGAGTTGCGTCACTTTTGTGACACACTCCAGCAATGCGTCACTTTTGCATCATACAGATACGTCAGAAATACTGACGTATCTGTAACTCCTTGCGCCATGATGCGTCATACTGTAAATATGACGCATTATTGGTCTCGCAAGGAGGGCGCAGTGAAAAGTGACGCAGCAAAGCGTCACTTTTTATAAATGAGGCCCTAGGTGTTTCGGAAACCCGCAGGAAGCAAGATACGGGTCCTGAATATTCATGCATACTAATGTACTTAATAAATCCTGCACATTAAGTGTATCCTAGATGAGTATTCAATCCTAATATTCCAAGAAACCTGGCACTGGGAGAGCCCTAATGTGGATTGGTATATTGTGATCACTAGAAATATCACCACTCCTCAGTAAACTAGCTGACACTAGTTTCAGTCACCAGCTCTAAAAAATGATTGCCTATTGGAGACATCATGTAACTGGTTGTTGACATGCTCTGTTATGTTAACCAACTAACAAAGAGTAAATGACCTGTTAATCTGTTTGAATGTGTACATACCTCCGAACTGTATCAGTTTTGAAGGCGAGGTGGTAAAAGGTGGACCGGATCACATTTGCGTTGTTTGTGGTAGCAGCAGAATTAACTTTAAAAATGACTCTTTCTAAATGTGATCTTTACTTGGTTGACCAAGTGGGATACAAGGCAATTCCAAATTTTTCATGTCTAAGTTGTAAGTCATCTAGTACAGCTGATAAGTTTATATTACTGAACCAATCAGTTTATTTCACTTTTTGGTCGAGCATAATTTCATCATTTCAATGGTTGGTATTTGAGCTATAGCCCTGCTGCTGCCACTTTTAGACACCGAAGAAATCAAGCCCTTATAGATTAAGGGGCTTATTTATAAGCCTTGTGTGCTGCCAGAGTGTCACTTTTTGTAACGCGCGAGCGGTGCAATCTGCTTCCACAAATTTACTAGGACTCGTAAAATCACCCTGCGTGGCTTTTTGTTCCTTATATATATGGCCCCTTTACACGCAACACTTTGCGTGAAAGAGGCATGACATGGTGTTGTGGGTGTTCCCACGCAGCCCCCATGTATTCCGTCCCATTTCCAGATTTATGAGAATTTGCAAACCTGAAAATGCTGCAGAATCCAATGTTTGCCCAGGGAAGGCATAGCGAGGCGCAACGAGGAGAAATGTTTACATTTCTCCTCATTTTTTCCTCTTTCTATGCGTGCTGCATTCTGCAATAGAAAGAAGAAATCACCTCTTGTGATTGTTTATGTGCAGGAAAGTGTCTTTCCTGTGCATAAACAATCCTTAAAAAAAATGATGTTTTCCAGCTTCTATGTGTGCTGCCTTAAGCAGCATACATGGAAGTTGAAAAACAACATATCAGATTGCTTATGTGCAGGAAGGTATCCCATCCTGCACAAAATCAATCTCCCAGCAACGCAGTCATCCTTGCACCATGGAGCAAGGGTGCCTGTGTGGCGCATGGCAGCCAATTGTGTGCCAGCACTGGGGAACGCACCGGGATGCGTCACATGGTTTCCAGTCAAGGTAGGACCTGGCTTGGCAGTTCGGGCTGGACTGTTCACATGAGGCACAGGGTCAAGACTGATTTGCATATGGCTGGGTTCAAACTGGAATGGCACAGTGAGCAAAGAAACTATGGATTTAGGCCCAGATCTCTGTCCTGGGGTGAATGTATGACATTGTTCTGCATTCTGTCCATCAACTGTTGTTTTTGCGTTTGTCACAACGAGTGGGACGGTTATGCCCAGACATGGGTCCTGTGCTCTCCATGCCACTGGAATCAAGCTATCCTGGCTGAAGAGGGGTGAAACCCCAAAAACGGTCCTAGGATGCTTGTTTCCAGTCCAGGGAGGACCTGGCTTGGCTGTTCGGGCTGGACTGTTCCCATGAGGCACTGGGTCAAGGCTGATTTGCATATGGCTGACTTCAAACTATAATAGCACTGTGAGCAAAAAAAACAATGGATTTAGGCCCAGATCTCTGTACTGGGGTGAATGTATGACATTGTTCTGCATTCTGTCCATCAACTGTTGTTTTTGCATTTGTCACCCCGAGGGGATGGGTATGCCCAGACGTGGGTCCTGAGCTCTCCATGCCACTGGAATCAAGCTATCCTGACTGAAGAAGGGTGAAACCCCGAAACTGGTCCGAGGATCCTTGTTTCCAGTCCAGGGAGTACCTGGCTTGGCAATTCGGGCTGGACTGTTCCCATGAGGCACATGGTCAAGACTGATTTGCATATGGCTAGGTTCAAACTGGAATGGCACTTGAGCAAAAAAACTATGGATATAGGCTCAGATCTCTGTACTGGGGTGAATGTATGACATTGTTCTGCATTCTGTCCATCAACTGTTGTTTTTGCCTAAATATGATGCATACCTGTGCTTTGAAGCGCCACAGCGTGGTGCAGCCAAAGGGCTTGCGGTGCCACGCTGCAGTACTTTCTTGTAAAATAGGACCTACATCTTTATTCCATCAGAATATTTTGGAGTGCAACAATTTAGGCAAGCAATAAATATCTATTCTGCAATATTAATGCAAACAAACATTTGTACGAGGGAAACTGGGATAAATTTCAGGATGCCACCAGGCACAATAGTACAAAGGGTTTTTGGCACTTGGTAAACAGTGTACTCGCAGTCTCCCCTTTAAATCTTGAGGGTCAAGTCTCAGAATCTCAATGGGCTGTATTTATATCTGAACTATTTGTGACTTTCTGTGACGCATGAGCGGTGCAACCTGCTTCCCCATATTTACAAGGACACATTAAATCACCCTGCCTGGCTTTTTGTTCCTTGTAAATATGACCCCATTAGACGCAACACTTTGCGTGAAAGGGGCATGACATGGTGTTGCTGTGGGTGTTCCCACGCAACATCCATGTACTCTGTCCCTTTTCTAGATTTATGAGAATTCATGAACCTGGAAATGTGTCAGAATGATATGCTTTTCCAGGGGAGGCATAGCAAGGTGTAACAAGGAGAAATGTTTATATTTCTCCTCATTTTTATCTCTTTCTATTTATGCTGCATTCTGCAGTACACATAGAAATAAGAACTCACCTCTTATGATTGTTTATGTGCAGGAAAGCGTATTTTCCAGTGCATAAACAATCATTGAAAAAAACTATGTTTTTCAAATTCTATATGTGCTGCATTAAGCAGCACACATAGAAGTTGAAAAACAACATTTCAGATTGTTTATGTGCAGGAAGGTATCCCTTCCTGCACAGAAACAATCTCCCAGCAAAGCAGGCATCCTTGCTCCATGGCGCAAGGGTGCCGGCATGGCGCATGGCAGCCAATTGAGTTCCAGAGCAGGGAAACGCACAGAGATGCATCACATTGTTGTAAAAATGATGCCACCCTGTGCTTTAACCCCTTCCACGCTCATGACGAGCTGGGCTCGTCATGAGGTAGCCTCCTCGCACGCTCATGACGAGCCCAGCTCGTCACGTAACATGCGCTTTACAAAATCTCAGCGTGCGAGCAGAATTCCGCCCGCACGCATGCGGTTAAAAGTGCTGCAGTGTGGCGCAGCCAAAGGGTTTGCAGTGCCCTGCTGCAGCACTTTCTTGTAAATGAGGCCCTACATCTTTATACCATCACAATAGTTTGAAGAGCAACAATTTAGGCTCACAATAACTATCTATTCTGCAATGTAAATTCAAAAACCATTTCTATGAGGGAAACTTAGATAAAGTGCCGGATGCCATCAGGCACAATAGTACAAAGGGTTTTTGGCACTTGGCAAACAGTGTACTCACATTCTCCCCTTCAAATCTTGAGGGTCAAGTCTCAGAATCTCAATGGGCTGTCTTCATATTTGAACAATCTAAAAGCCTGATGTCACAGCCCTAAAGGATTGCAATCTTTCTAATTGAGAGTACCCAGCTAACACAACTACAGGAGTCTGGAATAATATTGGAGTTAATACTTAATTTGAAATCAACAAGGGCTGGTGGACCTGATGGACTGCCTGCACTAGTTTGTACATGTATTCCACTTTGGTTGGCTGGTGTCCTTAACCCTTTTTCTAATGGGTGTCATGCACTGGGTTCATCCCGAACTCTGTGTTAGGGGCAGTGATAAAGTCAATTTTTTTCCTAAAAGGGCTCCGTATTGATCCAGCCAATTATCCTCTAATCTCCTTGTTGGATGTATCAACTAAAACTTATGCTCAAACATTATTTAATTGCCTAGATCCACGAGCCTTCGGTTCAGGTATGATCTCTGTAGAGCAGTGAGGTTTCAGACTAAAGTATTGCATGATTTACCACTGCTTTGTTCTCTGGGGTGCTTTTAGGTGGATAGTGATTACAGTAGCAAACTTTGAGGGCTGTTTTGTCACTCTCTGGGCGTGTGACCTTGTCAACCGTTCTATTTTATGGGAAAAATTGGTTAGATGAAATATCCCAAAAGATTTGCTGATTATGATTCGACAACTGCAAAACAACAACTGGATTTAGGCAGATCTGGATGGAACAGGGATTCCAGCAGTTAAATATCCTGTGAACAGGGGCGCTAGAGGGCGCGCTTGCGGAATGGCTGCCTAGACGTGCAGCTCCCGCTCCTTGGACATATATCCTTCCTCAATCCTGCGCCACGGGGTGCTATATCGCCCTACAAAGACTGAATTCTGCATCCTTGTGCTGCACCCTACACTCGTTCCGAGTTTGGAGCCGCTGTCGGCTTTGAAGCAGAAGTTACAGGCTGCTGAATTCCGCCCGGCTTGAGCTCCGGAGCCGCAGAGGGCGGGCGCCCGGCCACCGCGATCACGCGACCTCGGGGACTGCCACGAGGACCCAGGGCCGCGCCAGGACTCCTTCTTCTTGATCCATCCGGGACGGTGTGCGGAGACTGCCGTGCAGGTAGGCGGCTGCTGTGGACTTTCGTTGGGTCCCCCCCCCTCCCCAAGCCTCTCATGGACTCACCTTATTAGCGCTGAGGGGGGGCATTCCCCGCACGGCGGGCAGAGCTGTAGCCCCCTGGGACTGCCGACCTTGTCTCCCACAACGCCGCGGATCCAAGCCTGTGCGGTGCGGACCTCTGAATCTGCCTACTGGGGGTTGGAAGTGGCCCCCCCCTGTTGCGCAGTGCCCCCCGCCACGTTCCCGCCTCACTCACCGGTTGCCTGCTGAGACGTGAGGGGTGCCATCCTGCAGGACACATCACACGGCTGCTGCTAGTCCCGCTCTGACCGTCTGGCTTGGCCCCTGCTGTCTGCTGCTCCCCATCCGGATAACTGCTGAAGGTGACTGTTGCTGCGACCACGAGCCCCTGGCTGGCTGCTCACTCACTGCCTCTTGGCGCTATAAGGCTGAATAGCGCTTCTCCTTGGTGTCGCCCCTACTGCTGTTCATAGGGACCTATCCGCCTACCTCCTACTGTTCCCGGCCTGCACCAGCGCCGGATCGCACTGACCCCTCTCATTGTGGCACATCGCCTGTCGCCAGACACTGTCATGGGGCGACCAGAGACCCGCCAGCCTAAGCTAAGCTTCGACAGTGCGCGCAAAAACGCCACATCATCACAGATGAACCCGGGGCCCAGCGCGCCGCCTCCGCAACCCTCCTCACCTCCGGCCCCCGCTGTGGACCTCACCAACCTGATGCAGGAAATGCGTCAAGGCTTTGCCACCGTTGTGGAGAAAGTGGACGGGGTCACGGCCCGTCTGGACGCCCTGGTTCACAAAGTTGACCGCCATGAAGAGCGCATTACTACTGCGGAGCAGAGGATCTCTGACAACACTGACATGGCCACGACCCATACGGCGCAGCTGGCCAGAATGGACAACCTGCTTCGTATTATAGCGGCGAAGAACGAGGACTTGGAGGCGCGTAGCCGCCGAAACAACGTTCGCATTACAAATGTGCCGGAATCCACGGCCACTGGCAGGATGGAACTATATGTGGAGAAACTGCTTAGGGGCTCGATCGGAGAAGACACTTTCTCGCCTCAATTCATTGTGGAGAGGGCCCACCGCTCCCTGGCACCTGTGCCACAGCCTGGTCTGCCACCGAGGCCTATAATTGCTCGTCTCTTGAACTATCGCGATCGCGATACCGCCCTCAGAGCTGCTCGAACTCAAAGATCGTTGCAGTATGAAGGGATCACTTTCTCCATCTACCCCGACTTTACGCCGATGGTTCAGGACGAACGGCGCAAGTTCCTCCCAGTGAAAAAAAAACTGCGAGAAGCTCAAATAGACTATGCCCTTTTGTATCCTGCAAAGCTCCGAGTCACCCATCAAGGCAAGCAGAGTTTTTTTACTAACCCGCAAAAGGCTGAGGACTTCCTGAAGAAGATCCGAAGGGCACGTAGGGACGAGCAGAACCCTGCGGACGACCTGGAGAATGACGACCTGCCTCCGGTGCATCGCGATGACTAACTATCACCTCACGCTTTGAGCTGCAAATACACTGCACCGACCTGCCTCCTGACAACGACTTGGACACTGGTAGCTGGGATGCTACACGAGTGATGGACCTGCATGAACCTTGCACCCCAGTGGTAACGTACGCCAAGGACCACTGTCTCGGCCCTAGTCTCCACCGAGGGCGGTATAGTTCTGGAGCTAGGGATCAGATGGTGGCAGTGCGCGCTCTATGTTGTACCCCTGTCGGGTGTTCCCCATTGCACTGTTGCGTCTTTGCGCTGTTTGCGCTGCTACAGTTGGGGGGGAGGGGGGAGGGCTCTGTGGGTGGGTTCCATGGCTTCTGGCATGATTGGGATGCTGGGGTGGGAGGGGGGGGTTAGAGTTCTTGAGGATCGCTGTGCTCAGATTGTGTTTCTATGTGCTCGCTTGGTGTGTGTCTCGGTGCTGGAGGGGTGGGGGTGGTGTCATGATGCGACCCCCTCGGGCGCTCTTATGTATACTATTGCTGTTTCCATGGCTGCCTTGACTGCGACGGCGCGTTTGACATGTTTATCATGGAATGTCCGAGGACTGAATGATGCTAAAAAATGCAGAAATGTTATTGCCTACTTAGTTAGACATCATGTGCAGATTGCCATGCTGCAGCAGACCCATCTACCTGCGCGAAGTGCTGTTTCTTTTGCGTCAAAGTGGGCTCACGCTCGAGTATTTTCCTCCTACTCGACCTATGCAAGAGGTGTCGCGGTGCTGATTGCCCGTGGAGTGCCTTTTCATCGCCTAGGGGAGGAGGTGGACAAAGAGGGCCGCTATGCTTTGTTGTGGGGTAGGGTGGGCCATGCAATCTATTTGTTTGTGTCTATGTATGCACCGAATGTCGATTCACCTGCCTTTTTTTCTACATTGTGGGGTAAGATTGTGGCTGTAGGGGCACGACATGTCATCTGGGGTGGTGACTTTAACTTGGCGCTGGCGCCCCCCCTAGACAGAGCGGATGGAGTTAACTCTTATAAGCCCGGGGCCCGAGAAGCTTTGCAAGGGGTTGTGGAGGAGGGGGGACTGCTGGATGCCTGGTGACACCTGCATCCCCTTGGACGGGAGGGTACGCACTTCACATCTCATACTGGGACATGGGCGCGCCTCGATTACTTCCTGATTAGCAGAGACATCGCTATAGAATTGTTAGGGGTGGACTATCTGCCTCGTACCTATTCTGACCATAGTCCTGTCAGGATGCAGTTCCGTACTCCTGGGTGGGACAACACGAGACCGCAGTGGAGATTGCGTCCCGATATGCTCCTCGACAACCTCTTTCGTACTGAGCTGGGTGAGGAGATCGAGGATTTTTTCCCTAGGAATAAGGGTTCGGTGGAATCAGTTGAACATGTATGGGAGGCTTTCAAGGTCACTGTCAGGGTGTTTCTGCATTTCTAAGGGTCACGGGGTACTGCGCGCCATTCTTCACACCATCACCACACTAGACAAAGACTTGCGAGAACTGGAACTCCGCATGACATCAGACACTGACCCACAACTACATGCGACTTTCAGAGAAACACTGTCCAAATATGAGGAGGAGGTGGCCAGAGAAGCGAAGTATAGGGGTAAGCACTGGGTCGCCCGGAAGTACTGCGAGGGGGATAGACCTGGTAAGGTACTAGCTGCGATTACACGTCCAGACCGAGTGCACACCAATATACTAGAGCTTACTGATGAATCAGGTGCCACTATCAGAGAGTCGGATGAGATACTCTCCGCATTCACGGCGCACTACTCGTCGCTTTATACGACCACAGCAGAGGCGGACGGGTCATACGCTGAATACCTCAATGCCGTGGCGCTCTGCTGGCTCAGCGATGGCGACAGGGAGTTTCTAGCGGCACCTTTCGAACTGGACGAGGTTCGCGACGCCATTATGTCTCTCAAAAATGGTAAAGCTCCGGGGCTCGACGGCATACCAGCAGAGTTTTACAAAGCCTATATTGACATCATGGCGCCTGTGCTCCGTGAGGTCTTTACCGAGTCCCTTGCTGATGGGATACTTCCCGGCTCTATGCGCGAGGTGGTCATTACCTCCCTCCTGAAGCCGGATAAAGACCCTTCCTCCTGTGACTCTTACCGTCCACTGTCCCTCCTAAACTGCGATGTTAAAATACTCGCCAAGATCCTGGCCACGCGGCTCTCGCTGCTCATGACCAGACTAGTACTGCCGGATCAATCTGGATTCGTTGCGGGCAGATCCACTTCTCATAATCTTCGCACCCTCTTCTCCCTGCTCCGCACGGTACACCCTGATGTTCCAGTAGCGGCTGTGTTTCTAGACGCCACCAAGGCGTTCGACTCTGTCGAATGGTCCTACCTCTTCTCTGTCCTAGCTAGGATGGGATTCCCTAAGCTGTTCTTGGCCTGGGTTCGCCTCTTATACACGGACTCCACGGCGAGGGTGCTAATCAACGGGCGGTTGTCACAACCTATCACCATCACGAGAGGCACCCGACAGGGATGCCTGCTCTCTCCTCTGCTATTCGCCCTTGGGATTGAGCCACTCGCCTGTCGCTTACGTCAACTACACCGAGCAGGAGCGGTACAATGCCTACAGCGACAAATAGATGTGTCCCTCTACGCGGACGATATCACGCTGTACGTCAAATACCCGGATGCACATCTCAATCCCCTGCTTCGGGAGTTCGTCCTCTACGGAGGGGTATCAGGTGTACACATCAACTGGGCGAAGTCACAATTTTTTCCTCTTACAGATGCGGTACGCGCCTTCTCTCTCGATTACCCGCTAGCATGGTGCCACGACGACCTTCGTTACCTGGGAATCCGTATTTCTCGGGATAAGGATGAGACGATACGATCCAACTACGGGGTAGCCATGACCAAATTGACTACCTCCGTCGATAGATGGATCACGCTACCGCTCTCCATGGCTGGGAGAGCATCACTCATAAAGATGGTGATCTTGCCCCGCTTTCTGTACCTTTTTCTTAACATCCCCTATTACCCAGGAGCCTTTTTCTTCAAAACACTCCGCTCGGAGCTGCGTAGACTGTTCTGGGGTGGCAAATCTCCTTGCTTAAAATGGTCGACGCTGACTCTTCCCTATGACAGAGGAGGATTCTATATCCCTAATTTCGAAACATACTATCAATGCGCGCAGGCACATTTTGCCTACCACTGGATGGCTCCTACTCCTTTCATGCCGCATGTGGCGGTGGAAGACTGGATTGTACACCCGCTTCCGCTCAATGGCCTGCTACACTGTCCTGAGACATCTATCACGACACCGAACACTTCGGTCTCCTGCACCCTAGATGCATGGCGCCGTATAGCCAGAGGACTGGCGTGCCCGCTGCCCTACTCCCCCAAACTACCGCTCACCTATCATCCACAACTTTCCTTGTTATCAGAACTGGGATTCCGCCGGCTCTGTGACAAACTGCTTGTCGCCTGCTGGGGGGATCTGTTTCATGCACATCGTTTCAAGACCGTAGACCTTTTTTTTAAGACGTACGAGCCTACACCCCTTGAACTCTTCTACTATATTCGATTACACGCAGGGATGCGTGATGTCCTGCCTAATTACCCCGATGAGCCTGAGATACTACTTCCGCTGCACTTCCCTTTGATGTCGCAGGACGGGACCCATTTGGTCTCTGGGCTTTACCGCCAACTCCGCACTGCTGCCCCAGAGCAGGTCTCCGCTGCTCGGATACGCTGGTCCGCCGAACTTGCCCTCGAACTCTCAGACGACCAGTGGACTCACTGCTGCACGCTGACTTCACGCATTTCTGCCAGCTGCAGGCTGAAAATTATTCATTATAAATTCCTTCAGAGGATATACTACACGCCGGTCCGGAAACACAAGTTTGGGTTGGCTGATAATGATCGCTGTGAGCGTTGTCATGCTGAACATGCTGATTTTCTTCACCTGGCTTGGGCCTGCCCCCAGATTGCCAGCTACTGGCGACAGGTGATGGAAGCCCTTGCGGAGATGGTGGGAGAGGAGATCCCTGCGGATCCTCTAATAGCCATCCTTGGTTGTACGATACAACTCCCTAGAGGCTGCAGAAAATTTGTTGACACTGCTCTGCTTTTGGCCAAGAGGCGTGTGGCTTGCCGCTGGAGTAGGGGCAGGGCGCCCAAGTTCAAGGACTGGCTTGCGGATTTGACTTATAGTCAGGATCAGCATACCACTTTTGCTGAACTACTACCTATCGCAAGTCGGCCTAGGGATATCTGGTGCACTACTTGCTCAGGCGCTCGGATGACGACGCGCAGGCGGGCGCCTTGCCTGCCTCCCCACGACACCCTGAACTCTCTCCCAGACCTTAGCCTATATCTTCTAAAATGGCTCTCAGCCCTCCCTCTCTGTATGTACCCTCCTGCTCCCCGTGTTCATTCGGGTGATGTGAGATACCCTGTCCCGATGGACTTGACCCCCTCCTCCTCTCTGAGCATGCACACCTTCCCTTGCACTCGCGAGATGTACTCACGCCTCTAATGGGCGATATCCCTAGGCACCCCGCGTTTATTGTTCTTTTTTGAAGTGGCACTCTATTGGCTCCTACAGCGCTGAGACGGAGGTTTCTGGACACTATTGCTCCCACGTGCCACTACCTGCCCGAGACAACACACTGCACCACTTTCATTTGTCATTACTACACAGCCGTGCACAGCCTCTTAGTTATTACCTGGTTGGGATGTTATGTTTTTTTGTTCTACAAAACTACGAAACTAAACCGAAATTAAGAGGGAGTTTCTTTCTCTTGCTCAAAGACATTGTTCGACTGCTGTTCATCCTTATGTGTCCTACACCACCGGGCGCGACAGCAGCGTCCTATGAGTATGTGATGTGCGGCCGGGCCCCTGGGATGCCGGTTTATAGGCTGTGTACTGTTCATCTCTTCCTGCTGCCGGCCTCCGGGTTGTAGGCGATCCAAGCTGTGTACTATGCCATATTTCACTCAATAAAGCAGTTTTGAACACCAAAAAAAAAATAACAAAAAATAAAATATCCTGTGAACAATGGATTATGACAGGGTATATTTTAGGCCCCCTGCTCCTTAGTGTTTTTTATTTCTGACTTTCCAGCAGCCTTAGGTAACACCAATTCTTTTCCCTCTAAAATAGGAGGAGTGCAAACACATAGGGCCCGATTCACAGAAGTAATCTAAGACAAAATCCTAACTTTACGACTTTCGGTATTTACAAAAGGCATTGAGAAGTAGTAAAGTTAGGATTCCTAACTTTGCTACTACTAAACTGAGAAAAATCCTAACTTTATGACTTTCGGTATTCACAAAAGCCATTTAGGAGTAGTAAAGATAGGAATCCTTCCATTTAGACCTGAGAAAGTTATCTTTAGCCAGGCCCAACCCTTTTTTTTAATACATATAAATCATCCCTGGGATAGACCCTGCACAGGGTATGGTGCAAAGTATTGAAAAAGTAGGGTATGGACCTTTAAGTTTTACAAGCCCTGGTAGTGAAAAACTCTTAAATTTGTGTTTCAGTACAGCAAGGCCCAGCTTTCTAATAGGATAACATTGTAAATACACTATTACATGTTAGAAGTGTAATTTCCAGATGTGAAGAGGTATCCAGTTCAGGTTTGGGTTTTCTGGCATTGGAATTTAAAATCCTAACTTATGGTGAAGACGAATTTTAAATTGCAATTTTGAAAATGACACTTTTAGAAAGTTGGCATTTTCCTGCCATAGCCATTTGGTGCCTACAGCCTGTCTCTGTGCTGACCTTCTGCCTGCTGCCCTCTTGCCTGATTGAGACAAGAAATGGAGATGCAACTTAACCCTTGAACCAAGGACGCTAGCGTAACTCCAAGGTCTAATTAGCTAACCTCATGACCTGATCCTCAGGGACATAAAAGGCTATTCAACATCCTGCACCAGCATATGGACCCAGCTGCAGTGAATTCCTGACTCTTAATTTGGAGGCTCTCGACCCAGCTAAATAGATCATATCTCTGGCCCCTGGACCACTTCATTTCTTATGAATCGTTGTTGCTGGTTTGTTTCCAAGCGCCTTGAGACCTGTTGGTGAGTTGGCGTTATAAAAGACCAAGTTAACAATAACAATTGGTGCCATTCAGTTCCTGGACTGTGGGCAGGGCTCAGTTTGCACCATGTCCTCGCGCCGTGATTCCACAGTGAGCTCTGGAAGCCTCTTCTTCATGCTACAGCATTGTCTGAAAGCGGAGGCCGCCAACGTGAAGATCCATAATGCTCTCCCACAACACCTGGCCTGCCTCTGTGCTACGCCGATAGTCTCCTGCAACAAGTGCCCTGCTCTTTGCGGCCTCCCCCATCACGAACATGACTCCTGGCACACATTTGGGAAGGTAAACATCAGCATGCCCAACCTGGTGATTGTAACTGACCAGCACTCCATCGCGGTCAGACTGAAAGTGTGACTTTGAACCTGTCCAGTGCGACCAGATATCCCTAGCAGGCGTTGCTTGTTTTTGGCATTATTTTCAGTAAAATCTTTACAAATTCATAGCTCTGGTTCTATTGATTGGATTTTTGTCATTTTGGTCTTGTATTTATTCAACTTTGCTCATTGGGCCTCAGTAACAAAAAAATAATGCAGCACGGCGCGGCAAGCCATTTTGCTGTGTCGAGCTCCATTATTTTAAGAGCACAAGGATGCATCAGATTAACAACAATATGACGCATCTGTGTGCTTTCCCCTGTGCTGCCATACAATTGGCTGCTATGGGTGAGTTCAGAAACCCTTGCATCATGCTGCAAGGGTGCCTTAGTGGAGGGGATGATTGTTTTTGTACATGTGGGAACACCTTCCTGCACAAAAACAATAATTGATGGCATTGCAGCACGCATAGAAAGGGAAATACAAGGAGAAATAAAAAATAATTCTTCTTGTGCCACTCGTATGCCTACCTTGGGGAGATGTATGATTCTGATGCATTCCCAGCTTTACAAAAATTTGTAAATTTGGATGTTGCATGGGAACACCGACAGCAGCACCCATGGTATGCTCCATTAACGCAGATTAATGCATTAAAGGGACCCATATTTACAAGGCCATCAAGAGTCGTGCAGGGTAAACTTACATTGCCATGTAAATATGGGTAGGCACACTATGCCGCCGGTGTATCAAAAAAAGTGATGGCCCTGTAAATGATGCCCTTTGTTTCTAACTTGGTGTGGGATCCTTTTTGTGTGGTTTTATCACATTATCAGTCTAATTCAAGCTTGACTGCTCTGTGCCAAGCTACCAGAGGGTTGAGCAAAGGTTATTTTAGGGATGAATTGTGCATCACCTTAACAAGGATTGCTGCTGCTGCTTGAGCACGGTTCACACCTCAGTCAACCAACATCCCAGTTTCTTACACATAAAATATATTTTGAATGTTCTCTTTTTAAATATTCTTTCCAATACACCATTTGCGTACAATTTATTTATTCCCTTTAAATCTGGCCTGTGAGATGTGTGCAGATTAAATTAAAGTATACATAATTGTGTGATATCATTTTGGCTTTTCCTTCGGTCCAGAAAGCATTACAGATTTGCTTGAACATCACCATATGCGTATCACCAGCAGCAGCGGCCCGCCTATTTATGCAAAGGAGTGTCACCCCACTGCTTCCAGCATGACTGTAAAGGTGAAAAATAAAATGGTAATACAATAAATTTATTACCATTTTTTGATGCTCACTCCACCTGTTTACACTGTGCATGTTATTTTTGGGCCAGCTGTCTTGCAACAACCAGCCTGACATGTGCAATGTAAACCTCTCCACCTAGCTCACTTTGACAGCTAGGTGGAGAGCAGATACAGGCTCCCATTACCTCGAGGTGCAGTGAGGCAGCCTGCTCCTGCCAATCCTGGCTCTGCTTTCCTGCTGCTCATGTGCAACATGAAAACAGTGCCAGGATTTGGGTGGAGAATTCCATTACTGAAGTCAGAGTGCTTATGGACTCACAAGAAATGCAAAAAGTGCAATTGATGAACGGAATACTGAAACAATTTCAAATCTTCTCCCCTTTATAGAGATATGGGTCTAAATCAATTGGTTGTTGCTCGCCATTCCAGTTTAAACCCAGCCATATGTAAATTAGTCTTGACCCTGCTCCCCATGGGAACATTCCAGCATGAACTGCCAGGCCAGGTCCTCCCTGGACTGGAACTAGGCATCCGGGGACTGGTTTCAGGGTATCACCACTCATTAGCCAGGCTAGTTTGACTCCAGTGGCATGGGGAATACAGGGCCCACTTCTGGGCATACCCTTTTCACTAAGAAAGACAAATGCAAAAAGAGCAATTTATGGATGGAATGATGAAACAATGTCAAACATTCACCCCTAGTACAGAGATCTGGGTCTAAATCCATAATTTCTTTGCACACCATGCAATTCAAGTTTAGACCCAGCCATTTGCAAATCAGTCTTGACCCTGCTCCCCATGGGAACATTCCAGCCGAACTGCTAGGCCAGGTCCTCCCGGCACCAGAAACAAGCATCCTGGGACTGGTTTCAGGTTATCACCCCTCATCAGCCAAGCTAGTTTGACTCGAGTTGCGTGGTGAGCACAGGGCCCACTTTTGGGCAAACCCATCCCACTAAGGAAGACAAATGCAAAAAGAGCAATTTATGGGCGGAATGCTTAAGCAATGTCAAACATTCACCCCCAGAACAGAGATCTGGGTCTAAATCCATAATTTCTTTGCACACCATGCAATTCAAGTTTAGACCCAGCCATTTGCAAATCAGTCTTGACCCTGCTCCCCATGGGAACATTCCAGCCGAACTGCTAGGCCAGGTCCTCTCGGCACCAGAAACAAGCATCCTGGGACTGGTTTCAGGTTATCACCCCTCATCAGCCAAGCTAGTTTGACTCGAGTTGCGTGGTGAGCACGGGGCCCACTTTTGGGCAAACCCATCCCACTAAGGAAGACAAATGCAAAAAGAGCAATTTATGGGCGGAATGCTTAAGCAATGTCAAACATTCACCCCCAGAACAGAGATCTGGGTATAAATCCATAATTTTTTTGCACTCCATGCCATTCAAGTTTAGACCCAGCCATATGCAAATCAGTCTTGACCCTGCTCCCCATTCGACCAGTCCACCTCGAACTTCCAGGCCATATCCTCGCTGAACTGGAAACAAGCATTCGAGGACCGGTTTCAGGGTATCACCCCTCATTAGACAGGCTAGCTTGACTCCAGTGGCATGGTGAGCATGGCACCCACATCTGGGTACGAGGACCGGAGGAGGCAAGCCAGCGGATGTAAGTGCATTTTCACATTTTCAGCATCGCCCTCAATGCCAGAGCTGTCATTTGTGGTATGTTATAAACATTGTTTATAACGAGCCATGACTAACAGCCTCATGCGGCTGGTACCCCAAATGTTTAGGGTAGCAGCCGCCACTGACACCAAGTTACTCTTCTCCAACTTGAAAAACGTCCTCCTATTAATTATTGTGCACAAGATGAACTGTCTAGAAAATTTCTTTTTTCAACCCCCCCAGCAACTTATCAAAGAACATAACCACTAATTGAAAACATATGTTCCACAAAGAGAACTTGCAACACTTATTGCTGACCAACACTACTTTTCCAATAAAGAATTAAAAAAATTGCTACCTCTTTTTTCTTTATTTTTTATAACTATATGCTTCCATCGGCAGAGGACTTCGACACACTACATTATTACCCATAATTCAAAACTCTATGGTGGGCAGGGATTGTCAATCGCTAGTTCCAAATCAATAAGTCAAAAGTTGCTTTCTTATTATTCAGAAACGGAAGAACAAAAATGTTTATCAGTCATGTATTTCAAGTGTTGTGCTTGAGGATTGAAAATGTTGCTGTGCATGTTCTTTAATGCCTAAGCTGGCGGGGGGGGGGGGTAAGCTGAATAATGGTCAGTACATTACTATGGTGTGTTTGCATTAAGAGTGCCTCATAACCTTGGAAGCAATACTTCTAAAAATAACACTACTAGATCATTAGCTCTAAAAAAGAAACACTTTAACAAAGAAACAAACTAAAGTGTTCATTCCTGACATGTTTTTGAGGAAGGATAATGTTAAGAGTATTAGAGTTTATGGATTAGAGGTTAAAATACATGTTAAGGGGTTAATGGTAAGGCGCAAAAGTTGGCAGTATATGAGTCTGGGCTTAAGAATTTGAGATATAAGAGTTAGAAGTTATAGGGCTAAAGGATTCTGGGTTAAGGGAGTATGAAGTTAAGGGCTAAGTGTTTAAGGGCACATACTAAAGGTATAAATAAAAGGTTTGGGATATAGAATTAAAGGTATGCTGTGCAGGCTTTCTGTTAGGGGTATTGAGAACAGGGTTACTTGGTTTTAAGTTTAAGTCTCTGGTTATGTATAGGTTGGTTTATGTTATGGGTTATGGGTTAATGGTATACCATGTATGGTTAAGGTCTATAAGAATAAGGTTTTAGAGTATAGGGTTAATGATTTGGGATGTGGGGTTAAGGAGAAGAAAAGGTGTAATTTGAATTTTTAAATACCAACCAGAATATTTCTCAGTAAAAATAGAAATAACAAACTAAACCGTTTGCATTACCCAAATTGTATGCTTTAGCCAGCTTTTTACTTAGGGAAATATAATGTTCAATTATTTGCTTTCTATGATTTCCTAAATGTGTTCCTGCTTTCTGATTGTTTTGCAATAAACGCACACTCTCTCTTTTCACATGAATAGTTATTAAGGATTTAAAATTGGTGATTGGGCTATTTAATCACACTGGGTGAAGCACTACGCTACGCTCGCGTAGTTTGCGAAGTTTGCACTACTTCACACTACGGGAATTGCACGTAGCAGAGTGCAAACACGCGTAGCGTAGCTGTCATTTTTTGCTTGCTCGCGGTCCTCAACGTCAAGTTGGTGACCGCGAAGAAGCAAAATGACATCCCGGCGAGACTTTTTCCTCATTCGTGATCAGCAGCATCAAGTTGCCCATCGCGAGCGTGGAAAATAAACCTCCCGGTGAGATTCACAACGCGGGGAGGTCAGGTTTCTCAATGCGAGTGGTCGCGTATGCTCGCGACAGAAAACTACCAGCAGAAAATGACCGCTTGCAGTGTGCAAGATGCAGTTTGCACTGATTACACAGTGTGGACAAGCATTCGGCACTGTGCAATCAGTGTGAAGAGCATTTTGCACAGTGCACTACGCAGTTCGTGTAGCTACGCGTAGCGCTACTTCACTAACTACGTCCAGGATTGCTATCATGCTTTATCGCATGATTTAGATACGTTTAAATACATGGAATGTGGTTGTTTGTGGAAACTGATGCTTTTCTTTTTACTCTGTTTGAGAGGTACTAATAAGCCCGAGCACACATACACAGCCTCTTTATACACATTAATGATGCAAAACAAATTAGAGCAAACAATCAATAGTAATGTGATGTTGTAGGTTTAATGTTCATTCCAGTTGTTCCAGCCAACATGTGTTTTGTCGCTATGGGTAAATGAACTGCAACATCCTCAGGGCTGCATCACTTTTTGTAGACTGTGTTCTGCCTAAAGAGCTTCCTGCCATTTATACTTCCGTCCCGGTCGTACTTAGGCTGTGATAAGATTCAAAATTCCTGTTTCTAGTTATAGTTTGTCCTACACTCACGTTGATTCCGTGTCGTCTCAGTGGTTCCATGAGGTACGAAGCTGTGATTAGCAGCTCGTAAAAGCGCTTATTAGCGCCCTGACTTCGTATTGTCTGTTCTCGGCTCCTCGTATGGCCGTACACAGTCTACAAAAGTGATACAGCCCTGAGGAAGTCGCTGGACATTTTCCTATAGCAACGAAACACGTGTTGGCAACAGCATTACATTACTATTGATTGTTTACTATAATTAGTTTTGCACCATTAATGTGTATAAAGAGGCTGTATATGTGTGCTAGGGCTTGTTAGCATTTTGTCAAGGATCTCTTAGGGATCCGTATTGAGGGGTACTGGATGATTACCCCCTCCCTGAGCACCATAACCAAATAGACAAGTACAGTCATTCCCCCGACCGTAAGCAAAAAAAATCTTGTAACCCTCCAGCTCCATGGTTCACGGATAGTTTAAAAGTGGAAAAAAGCTAATGCAAAAAACTTGAAAGACAATGGAGAAGAGATTACGATCTGGTCAATAAGGAAAAGTATAAGATAGCACTTAATACTTATCACCTGTCATGTAAAATTGCCAGGGGAAACTTCACCAAAAACACGATCTTAGAAGCACAGAATCACTCAGGGACTCTTTTTAAGGTCCTTAAGAATCTAGCTGGTGCAGCAGCCCTACCTGTACCTCCTATCCTATCATCTACCCAATACAACTGCATTGCCAAGTTCTTTCCTGAAAAAATAGCTACGATATATATCCCAATTTTACATCTAACATGGATGGTATTGATATTAGGCCCCCTATACCTCCTTTGGAGGATCAACGAGAGCCCCCTAGGGAACAAGAAATTAGAACATGGCAACCAATAGACAATGTAGCCTTTAGAACAGCTTTGAATAGCATAAAATCAGGTTCACCCCTAGATCCTCTACCTGCGCACGTCCTTAAACAATTGGACACTCCTGTCTTTGAGATACTGAGAGCATTACTAAATACTTCCCTAAAAGAAGCTGTACTACCTAATGACTGGAAACACGCCATGGTAATCCCCCTACTAAAAAAGGCTAACAGCGACCCCGAAGTGTTTTCCAACTTTCGTCCGGTATCTTTATTACCGATTATGTCCAAAATACTGGAAAAACATGTTAATAAGCAGCTATCAGAGTATGTCATTGATAATAACCTGCTGCACTACTCACAATCAGGCTTTAGGAACGGTCACTCCACGGAGTCCACCATACTTGGTCATACGCCAAGAACTTGTTGCAGGAGGCACGGTGGCACTCATCCTTTTGGATTTGAGTGCCGCATTTGACACCATATGCCACACAACCATCATCAAGCGCCTAGAAGACATTGGAATTAGAGCGAAAGCCCTAGAATGGCTGGAGCAATTTCTTTTGCATCGCACTTATCAGGTCTTCTAAAACAATAACTGGTCAGAAGTACACATGTCCCCCTATGGAGTGCCACAGGGCTCCATTTTGAGCCCCCTCCTTTTTAATGTATATGTCACTCCCTTAGCCAAAATTGCTGAAGAGATGGAGGTTACCATTTATTCTTACACGGACGATACACAACTTGTGTTCTCCCTTACATCTACAGAAAAAGCAGATATCTCTCCCCTTCGATCTGGACTACTTAGAATGGCCAAATGGCTCCATTGTAAAAAATTAAAACTAAATGGGGATAAAACAGAGCTATTACTTTTCGGCAATCAAAAAGATCTCTGGGGCCCAAAGCACTGGCCTGCCGAAATGGGCGCTACCCCGGTCGCGGTGCATTCCGCACGCAATCTGGGGATAATAATCGATGACAAGCTGTCCATGCGGACACATACAACTAAAACTGCCTCCACATGCTTTCTCATCCTCAAATGATTGAGAAAAATATTGTGGCAACTGCCAGACGGGGCTCAGAGGACTGTCATACAGGCATTAATTACGTCTAGATTAGACTACGGTAACGTCCTATTTTTAGGAGTTACGAAAGGCACTCTAAATCAACTGCAAGTAGTCCAGAATTCTGCAGCCAGAATGCTCCTTAAGCTCCCAGGACGCACGAGGATGACAGAACATCTGAAACATCTACATTGGCTGAGAGTGACTAGCAGAGTAAAGTTTAAAGCACTATGCTACATGCACAGGATTAACTCTGGTGCAGCTCCGGGGTACCTATGCAAAATGGTCCAGAAATACCTACCTGCGCGTAATCTACGCTCAATGAATCAAGTACAATTCATGGTGCCTAGGGTAAAGAGGACTCGACTAGGAGGTCGCTCTTTCTCCTTTTTAGCACCTGCACTGTGGAACTCACTCCCCCTCCAACTACGGCTAGAACCATGTTATCTACGCTTTCGCAAGGGAGTGAAATCATGGTTGTTTAATCAATAATGGCGCACTGCTTCCTCCCTAGGAATACTGATCCAGGGCGCCGGGAAACCCTCAGGGTAGCTGTTGCGCCATATAAATGCAATAAATAATAATAATCACAGACCGTTACTAGTGCGCGCCGCTACCACATAGGGCCTAATCATCCTACACAGTATTCTGTTGGAGAGGTAGTTTGCATATGACAGTGCACATAAATGTGATTTAAAATATCCCCCTTTTTAGCTGGCAATGATGGCATATGTTTGCAATTTCTAGGTTGTGTATTTTCGATGTGATGATCGTCAGTGTCAGGAAGAGGCCTGTTTTTTCACTCTTTGGTTTGGATATGGCCTTGGGCACCTTTTTTAGCGAGATGTCCAACTTCAATCGGAGTTTAATTTCAAAGAAATAAGGTAACGTGTAACAGTATACAGTTTAAAATGCCACAGCTCACACTTTCATTAAGGCATTCTAAAATAATTATTTGCACTACAGAATGGAGTGACCAAAAAATCCTTCAGAGAGTCTTGGATCCCGTATTCAGAAGATGCACAGAAATGTGACATTCTCTACAAATTCATCAGTACATAGCACATGGATGTGATGGTGTAATCCTATCTTTGATACTGCTGCAATACAAGCTTCCACTGTATTTAGTTTGACATTAAAACACATAGCTGTATGTGTTGGCACCAGGGGCATAACTTACACCCGCGTAGCCCCCGCCGGGGGCCCCAGATCTTCAGTGGGTGTAGGGGGCCCCCTCAGCTCTTCGGTAGAGCTGTGAGAGGTTTGCTCTAAGGAAGCTGCAGTTTGAGCCTGCCCTGACCTCCTCCGGCTGACCCAGGACTGAAGAGAAACAAAGTAACAAGTTGCATTGTTTCTCTTCAGTCAGAGTGACAGACAGGCCCAGAAAAACGATGGGGGTGGAAGCCCCAGAGAGAGCAGGTGGCAGCACTAGGAGAGATGACAGGGGCAGGGCAAGGGTACAGCTCCAGGAACAGGATCTGCTGGGACACATTGGTAGGTAAACAGGCATTTGCAATATATGATTTTACAATATATGCATTTGCATATATGCAAGTCATTATGTGGAGTGGGATTGTGTGTCATGAAGTGGGATTGTGTCTTTTGGAGTGGGATTGTGTGTTTTGTATTGAGATTATCGGCATGGTATTTTGTGTTGTGGAGTGGTATGTAGTGGAGTTTACTTATGTGGTGTGCTGTTAAATATTGTAGCATGATGTGGAATTTTGTGGTGTAGAATGGATATATGTGGTGTGTTGTTGGTTTCAATTACGTAGTTTATTGTTGAATTATGAGGTGTGAAATGGAAATATGTAGAGTTAAATTTGTGCGACATGGAAGTGTGCACCACTGAGTGAAAATTATATTGAATGATATTATGAGGCATGGTGTGAAGTGTAGTTATGTGGAATGTTGCCACGTGGTATAGACTGGATTTATGTGGAGCGTATTTATTCAATATGGAGTTGAGCATGATTATGTGGAGGTAAACTATGCGGTGCTGAGTGGTATTATGTGGAGTGTAATCCTGTTGTGTGATGAATTGTGTGGGGATGAATTGTGTAATTGTGTGACAAGTGGAATTATGTGGCATGTGTGGTGTATAAATGTGCGGAGTGGAATTATGCAGCATGTTACAGAGTTGTATTTTGTGGAAGGTAATTATGTATTTTGGAGTGGAGTGTAAATATGTTGTGTGAAGTATAATTATATAGGTTGAAGTGGGGTTATGTGTAGTTGTATTGTTTTGTGTGGGGTGTAATTATGTGGTTTGTAGTGTTATTAAGTTGTATGGAATGTTATTATGTGATGTGGAATTATGTGGTATGGAGTGAAGTGGAAATATGCGTTTTTTAATTTTTAGGATTGTAATTATGTGGTATGGAATGTTGTATGGTTACATTATTTTTCAGTTGAATTCTGTGGTATGGAATTATGAGATGTTCAAATGTGCCGTGTGTGGTAGACTTTATACCCGAGTAGTTCTTAGATATATTTTGTTAAACAATATCCTCTCTCATTGCTGGCTCATCAATCAATCATCATCAGCACTACATACCCGCGGGGGTCTCAAGGCGCTGGGGGGGGCGCAACTGATTGAACAGCCAGGTCTTGAGTATCCTCCAAAAGGTCAGCAGGTCCTGGGTCCGTCGTAGGCTCAGTGGGAGGGTGTTCCATGTCTTGGCGGCGAGATGGGAGAAGGATCTCCCACCAGTGATTGTTCTTCGGATGTGCGGGATGGTAGTGAGTGAGAGGTCGGGGGAGCGTAGCTAGCAGTTGGGGATGTAGAAGGAGAGCTGTCTGTTGAGGTAGGCTGGGCCGGTCTCGTGGAGTGCCTAGTGTGCGTGGGTGAGGAGCTTGAAGGGTATCCTCTTGTTGATGGGGAGCCAGTGCAGGTTTCCCTGGTGGGGGGGTGATGTGGCTGTGGCGTGGTACGCCGAGGATCAGTCATGCCAAGGCATTTTGGATGCGTTGTAGTCGTTTGATGAGCTTGGTTGGGGCTCCCCCATAGAGCGGGTTTCCATAGTCGAGTCTGCTGCTGACGAGTGCCTGGGTGACTGTCTTTCATGTATCTGTCTGGATCCACCTGTAGATCTTGCGGAGCATGCGGAGGGTGTTGAAGCAGGAGGAGGAGACGGCGTTGACTTGCTCGGTCATTGAGTGTGTTGAGTCGAGGATGATTACCAGGTTGTGTGCGTGGTCGGTGGGTGTCGGGGCTGCCCCCAGTGCCGTCGGCCACCAGGAGCCGTCCCAGGCTGAAGGGTTGGAGCCGAGGATGAGGATGAAGACCTCCGTCTTGTCCGAGTTCAGCTTCAAACGGCTGGTCTTCATCCAGTCGGCGACGGCCTTCATTCCTTTGTGGAGGTTGGCTTTGGCAGTGATGGGTTCCTTGGTGAGGGAGAGGATCAGCTGAGTGTCGTCAGCGTAGGAGATTATGTTGAGGTTGTGCTGTCGGGCTACGTGTGCGAGTGGGGCCATGTAAATGTTGATCAGCTTAGGGATCATTCCTGGGGTACGCTTTGGAACAGAATGGGGGAGGCGGACGCTCTGGGTTCTGCCGGAGAGGAAGGAGGTGGTCGAATACAGAGCCTTGTCTCAGATCCCTGCGGCATGGAGGCATGCACATAGTGTGCGGTGGCAGGCGGTGTCGACGGCGGCAGAGAGGTCTAGGAGGATGAGTGCTGCGGTCTCGCCGTTGTCCAGTAAGGTCCTAATGTCATCGGTGGTGGCGATGAGGGCAGTCTTGGTCCTGTGGTTTCTACGGAACCCTGACTGGGAAGGGTCCAGGATTCTGTTGCCTCCTCATACCTTTTCAAGTGCTTGCTACTGTGGAGTTTCTAAGGAAATTTAGGGGGCCCCCTCCGGACACAATCAGGAGCTCTAAGGTCGGCGTACTGGGTTGAGGGTGTCACTGGAGCTAGGAGCTTGCCCCTGGGGCCCCCACACTGTGGGGGGTGCGGGGGCCTGTGTTACACCACGGAGGCCAGGTTTAATGATGTCTTGTTTCTCCCGCTAATAGTGTTATTGAGGGGGCACACATGGGTCTGAGAGTGTCACTACTTCATTACTGTCTGTCTCGACCCCCTGAAACCAGATAATTAACACCAACCAGCGAGGAGAGATCACACTGCCTTTGACTCTCTGTCTGCTCGGACCAGTCAGACTGGGACAGAAATTAGCCCAGGCACCAAAATAAAAGTACCCCACTAAGTGACAGGACCCAGCCTTGCAAATTGTGTCAGGTGGAATACTTAATGAATTTGAGCCATGCTCTGTTTGCTATTATAACACACAAATCAGCAGTTAAAAAAGGCAGAGTCAGCAGGCCACAAAACAGAGCCATAAACAGGCAAAACAACGAGTACACACACACCAGGCACTGCCTAAGCCCTATAGGCCAGTCCGTCCTTAGCTCAGACACACCTTTCTATTCCTCAATGCTTCTGTAGCCTATCACCCTCCTTCCCAGCCTGGCCATAGAACACACAGCTTAAGTGGTGAAGCACTGACCTGGCAAGTAAAGCAGCATAAATGAGAAACTCATTCTTTTACAGAAATCTCATGACATTTTTGAATGATTAATACAATCTCTAAGTTGTGTCCTAGCTTGCGCACTGGTGGATAGTGAATTTTGTATTCTATGGTCCAATTTCCCATATGTAACTGAAAGCACTAGAATATGCACATTGAAAGTCTGACACTGGTGGAAATTGGAGCGTTGCAAGGTCTGTCACCGGTTGAGAGGGGCGAGTGCCAAGGCCATTTTTATGTTTTTATTTTTTGATTTTGCTCACGAGAATGTGTCACTCATAGTCATTGAATGTCACTCATAATTACACTGAAATTATGAAAATGTCACACATAAGCAATCTGAAAACTTGGCAGCCATGATGTTCTCTACAGAAATCAGAGGTTTGCCTGCACCAGGTTACACTTACTCCAGCAATTTAAAAGTGGCTGTTCATTCAAGGTCCAATCAGGCCTACCATAATGTCTGGTTACTCTGCGTAGAAATGCTGCAAAGTTTATTTAAATGCTAATCTGTGGTCAAATTAAACCTTCCAAAAAGTGCTGTTTTCATCTATGAGTAATCAGTCTGTTTCTGGGATGCTAAAATCACAGTAAGACCCAGTGACTTACGCTCTAGTGCCTTCTCAGTGATCTTCTGTCTGAGATAGGGTGCAA
Source organism: Lissotriton helveticus (assembly GCF_964261635.1). Taxonomy (NCBI): domain Eukaryota; kingdom Metazoa; phylum Chordata; class Amphibia; order Caudata; family Salamandridae; genus Lissotriton; species Lissotriton helveticus. Next base: position 1,372,222,059 of record NC_136069.1, on the reverse strand, counting down.
CCGGGATCTAACATGTTTTAGGACTATTTGGTCAAGACTGCCCTGGGCTGAAGTTTTTCGTCCATTTAGCCAGCAGTGTGAGGAGGACAGATCCGAGCCTGAAGCAGTATGTGCAGTGGTGCCTCTGATGCTCACAGACTAGAGTTAGGACACAGTTCAATCCCTTAGCTCCCGTCAGGAACCAGTCCTTGCATAAGTCGCACTTGAAATGGCTGACATCATAGGGCTGTTGTGCATGGCGTGCGCGCGCGTCTGCAACAAATACTTGAGAGACCCAACTTTATGGACACACTACGAAAATACGGCAATATGTTGTGGGTTTAGAAAAGGAACATTCATTACAGGTCTACCACACAGGCAGCTGTACTGCCTAATGAAATTTACCGCATCATGTTTAGGAGACAGGGGAAGCACCAGAAAACAGGTGGTGGCCACATGGGAATAATACTACACCAGCATTGATTAACAGCACTGGTACCAGAGGAAGCGCAATTCCAGTTATGCGTGATTTTGCATTTCAGTGCGGTGATGTGGATCACCACACTGAAATGCGTTAGTCTAGTGCCAGATGCGTGGTACTGGGCGGTCTGAATTAGGTGGTTTGGATTTTAACAAGCTGTGCACACTAAGGGGCCGATTAGGATGGAGGATTTTCCGCCTCCTCCGGGCCGGCGGAAGCCACCTCCGGCCCGGAGGAGGCGGAAAATCCTCTGCAGAGGCTCCAAAGACCCACCGCCAAATTAGGATGGCTGGTGGGTCTGGAATTCCGTCCGCCGCTTTTCCGCCGCGGTCGGCTTCCGACCGCAGCGGAAAAGCTATAACATGGCAGGCGGTGTCTATGAGACACCGTCCGCCATATTATGATGGTCGTGTAAAACTGCTTTTCCACGGCGGCTTTTCCGCCATGGAAAAGCATACGGACATTCACGTTGGGGGCCCGTTGCGGGCCCCCTGGGTGAATGGGGGGTGGGGGGTGCACATGGGGGGTACCTATGGTACCCCCCTGCATTTGCGTGCACAAAGCAGCAGGCACCGTGCGGTGCCTGCCGCTTTGTGCATGTAAATGTAACACATGCTTTTTTAACATTGCGGCGGGTGCAGCTTGTAGCTGCACCCGCCGCAATGTTAAATATAGAGGATGTGACCGCCACCCTGGCGGTCACATCCTAATCAGCACGGAGGGAACGCCGCAGCCCCTGCGGACGTTCCCTCCTCCTCAAGGGTGGCGGACGGACGCAAGTCCGTCCGCCATCCTAATCGGCCCCTAAGGCTTTTATGTCATGGGGTATAAAGTGGGCGTTTGTCTATTATTCTTTGTGAAAATAATATGGGCTGATTCTTTACCATCCGGTACATTTCTGAACAATTTGTTAAGCTAAATTGTATTGTTGCATTGTGTGCGCATGCAGGGAAGAACGAGTGTCTGTCAGACATGCAAAAAATCATCCTATGTCTCAGTATTAACCTCCACACTTCTAGGCAGTAATTCCCATCCTGGAATGAGTTACCTGTTTGCTTAACAACGACAGTTAGTAAAACAAATCATTGCTTTTCCAAATTCACAGAAGCGATGAAAAACATCTCCAGATAATAATAGGGTTGACAGAATGGTGCGATAGCAAAATATTGATACGTGTGAATCTGTTGAGGACTGCGGGCAACAAGTGCTTGATAAGTATTTGCATAAGAAAATACTATATTTTTGTTTTTGATTCCATTAGGTATTAGTAAGGAAAGAGGTAGAGAAGTGTTCACCTATAGCATTCGGTTAGTCTTAGGGAGACAAAGAATGCTGTGGACTGTGGAAGATGCCGCCCAGAATTCATAGATATATGTATCACAAGCTGCCATTGAAAGGAAGCGGAAATGAGCTTTAGATGTTGCCGGTATTGATGGCTACTGTGCGGTGCAGACCTCGCTGGGTAGACAGTGGGTGGGTAAATGCTACGTTGTCACTGTAGGTTTAATTACATGAATCATGCATTTTCTCTGGTGTTTGTCCTTGGGGTACTTGCTGACTGGTGCTGCACATGGCATCAGGTTTGCGTTTGACAGGAGGTATGGTTTTGTGCGGTACATAGTGTAAATTATTGGTGTTGTGAGGAAACAAAAAGCGGACCCTTTGTACATTTAATATTATTGTGTGCATAATGCAGAGGATGAAAAGTAGCAGGAACGTCTTTGATGCTGTAGAAGCTAGCAGGAAGAACTGTTTTGGGGTGCTCAGTTGAAGAGATTGTTTAACATGTTTTAAACTACCACAGTGGCATTGGGGAGGGCAGCAGCTGAAAGACTCTGTCTTTACTGATAGGCAGTGATTAGACAAGGACCGGCCATCAGTCTCTCTGTCGTTCACAGTGACATCCAAGGGTGGTTTTAAAGGTGGGTGGAAAAGCATAAATGCAGGTTTCGTAGGGGTGAGAGTAGAGTTAATAGATGCGTTAGTAGCAGGCACGAAGGCAGTGGTCTGTGTTTGGAGGTGGTCAACTGAGTGGGCTTCGCTTGAAGGTGGGTCATCAAGTAGTAGGATGTGTTTGGTGGGCCGGCTGGAGGCAGAGTTATGTAACTTTGCTGGAGGGTGAAGCAGCAGAATCCTTTTTTATGGCTCAGGTGAACCCCTGCAGTATGGCGGGCCACTGGCCTGAGAGCTCTTGACTGATGCAGAGAATGGGGGTCCCTCTCCATGTACTTTGCAGGGGGCCCCCTCAAGTTTCGTTATGCCCCTGGTTAGCACATCCTCGTGCCTCAGTTGTTGAGCTAATTCGTGATCTACATCCACCATGTGACCATCTATTAGGGTCACTTTCTTACCTGTCTCCATCCCCCGCCCTCCGCCCCTCACACCCTGATGCGCTGCTAACAAAGGCACAAATTTCTACAGTTAATGATTGTTTTGTGATCCCGCTATTTCCATTCATTTAGCTCTATAGTGTAAGCTATACTACCTCTAAAATGTTGATATGGAATGAAAAATGTGTGTCTCACTTTGGGGTTCTGTGCCTTTTTTCGATCACACAGGATATGCTTAAGCAAAATAAATTTGAGGTCAGTCTCTCTATACTAGAAGTTCTCAAACTTGTGACTTTTGTGAACCTGTCATGCCCGGATAATTTGTCCTATTTGGACTGATGGTGACTGTTGTCCACCGCCATCTCAGTATATATTCATGAATCCTTTATTTCAGCCTTATGTGTGCCTATTTGTAGGGTTACCTATTGGCTTTGGCATGATTCTGTGCCTTCTTTGCCTCTTTTCGGGCCTAGAGGTCTAAACTAGAGAGTACCTATTGGCTTTGCCATGATTCTGTGCCTTCTTTGCCTCTTTTCGGCCTGGAGGCCTAAACTAGAGAGAAGCCATCTTTGTTCTTGCCTCAGCTGTCTGAGATGCTTGTAGGTTAAAGGTAATGCTTAGAGTCTAGCCTGTTGTTCGCTAGAGAGGAGCCGGTGAAGACTGGTTCTTATCGAAGGAATGTGTTTGTCTCTTGGGTCCTAGACGCAACACGCAAGTGGCCACTGCGAGTGCGCAGAGAGCCTGAGAGCTGGCACAGGAATTCAGTGGGAGGCAGCCTGTTTCTGGAAATTTCCATGAGTAGAGGGCATTCTATATTATCAGAGGGCAAGAGAGCAGAGAGGCAGACGATTCTTGGACATGCAGATGATTCTTGGTAGAAGAGACAGAGACGATCCTTGGGAGAGAAAAGGCAGATGGTTTTTAGAGACATGTTCAGAAGGAAGCATGCAGTGTGCTGAGAAGGAGGCCAGCTACAGTTTGAGTTAGAAGGATTTGTCTGTTGGAGAAACCAGGAGGAGCTGGCAGTTGGAGATGATTCATTGGAGTTGATAAAGTCAGTTTGGAGTTTGGAGTACAGCTGACAGTTGGAGCCAGTGAAGTGCAGAGACCATGAGGTACAACAGAGATTGGCACGTTGGTGATGGTGGCTCAGTAAGCAGAGAGTCTTGATTCAACCAGAGAGGGACAGAGAGAATTGGATCCCCTTTCTGAGGGTGAGGTGTTCTAAGAATACTTTTATTATATCTGTTCATAATCAATTATTTTTCTTTCAGCTACCTATTTGTATATCACAATTAATCACTTTCCTTTTGGTTTCTCATATGTGCTAGTGCTATCATTGTATCATGAAGAGCATTCATGTTTAACCATCTTTACTCTTCAGTTCTTTATATAAATGTATGTGTCGGTGATTGCTTGTTAGTTGTGTAATTAAGGGACCCCAGTTCTTAATAAATATATTTGCGTATTGTTTCAGTGGTCAATCAATCAATCATAACACTTGTATAGCGCGGTACTCACCCGGGAGGGTCTCAAGGCGCTTGGGGGAAGGGGTCCGCTACTGCTCGAACAGCCAGGTCTTGAGTTGTCTCCTGAAGGCGAGATGGTCCTGGGTCCGCCGAAGGTGGGTGGGGAGGGAGTTCCATGTCTTGGCCACCAGGTAGAAGGATCTGCCTCCGGCGGTGGCTCTTCGGATGCGTGGTACGGCGGCGAGGGCAAGGCTAGTGGATCGTAGCTGGCGGGTGGGCGTGTAGAAGGTCAGGCGGTCGTTGAGGCACTTGGGGCCCAGGTCGTGGAGAGACTTGTGTGCGTGGGTGAGGAGCCTGAACGTGATCCTCTTGTTGACGGGGGGCCAGTGCAGGTCCTTCAGGTGGCCGGAGATGTGGCTGCTTCGGGGGATGACCAGGATGAGTCGGGCGGAGGCGTTCTGGATGCGTTGGAGTCTTTTCTGTAGCTTGGCTGTGGTTCCGGCGTAGAGGGTGTTTCCATAGTCCAGACGGCTGGTGATGAGTGCCTGGGTGACCGTCTTCCTGGTTTCGGTCGGGATCCATCGGAAGATCTTGCGGAGCATGCGTAGGGTGTGGAAACATGATGAGGAGACGGCGTTGACTTGTCTGGTCATCGAGAGGGAGGAGTCCAGGATGAAGCCCAGGTTGCGTGCGTTGTCTGTTGGCTTGGGAGTGGTGCCTAGGGCGGGGGCAACCAGGAGTCATCCCAGGCGGAGGGTGATGATCCCAGGATGAGGACTTCCGTCTTGTCTGAGTTCAGTTTCAGGCGGCTATTCTTCATCCATTCGGCGACGTCTTTCATTCCTTCGTGTAGGCTGGTTCTGGCGGTGTCGGGGTCTCGGGTGAGGGAGAGGATCAGCTGCGTATCGTCGGCGTAGGAGATGATGTTGAGGTTGTGTTGGCATGCGATGGCTGATAGTGGTCTCATGTAGAGTTCAGCTAACCTTTCTTTTTAGCCAGGTACTGTCGTATGGAAGGATGGGCTATTCCCTTCCTACAGGTAACTGATGACGGAGAGTAATGTAAGTTTCATATCTGGGAATAATTCTTGAATGTAATAATTTGGCAGTTCTTGTGTGAGAGGGTCGGATCTCCTATCCATTACATGAGGGATAATAATTCATATGAGATAGAGGATATTTCCAGTAGGTATTAGGTACTTAGGAAATCCCCAATAAGAGAGAGAGCAGGAGGTATTAATAGGATAGTGGGAACACTATAAGGAGAGATCGCTCAGGATAGGGCGTTACATATTGGAGCTGCTCCCCAAGGAGTGAGGGGGTAGAGTAGTCCTGGCCGGATCGTCGTGGAGCTACAAATGGGGATATATTGGAGCTGCTCCCCGAAGAGCAAGGGGGTAGAGTAGTCCGGGTCGGATCGCCATGGGATTACAAGTGGGAACACTATAAATAGCTGCTCTCCAACACGAGTGAGAGTAGGTTAGCCCAGGCCAGATTGTCGTGGGGCTATGAGGGTGAGATTATAGGATATATATATATATCCTGGAATTCCGTAGTTATTAGTGGTATTTTAGCTGTGTAAGCTTGTATATTCCGAGTTCTCCATTCCCAGGTAAGTACCCAGGTACTGTTGTAAATAGGGTCTGGGAAGGGATGAAGTTACGTGATGACTGGGTTTGTGGTGTTTGGGTGAGCTGATAACTTGGTCAGGAAATCCGGTCATTACAGAACCCTCACTGAATCACTATTGGAAGCTGGGGTCCCGACTTAAAAGCACATTCTGTGATTTGCACTTCAAATAAATACACAAAAGTACAGGAACGGGCATACATTAAACAAATACTTATGACATATTTTCTTTAGTTCACAAACACAATAGAAAAGTTCTACTTTTAATAAGAGGGTGGGAGACTTTCAAAATGTGGTTTTATTTATAAAAGTAATAGGCAGACACGTGCTTAATTTGAGCCAGTGTATGCCAGTGGGGCACAAAGATGCTAATTTCTGAAGACCTTCGCTTATTTTTGCTCATCAGCACTGAGGCAACAGAGAGAAACCGAGCAAATGGGAGAGAAGTAGGAAGCGAAAGATGGAAAACCGTCACAAAGAGAAAAAGCAAGGTCCTGAAAGAGTGAGATACAGGGCCAGCGTTGTTTGGTAGAGGATTTGTAAGGCCTGAGCAGTGCTTTAAATGGGCCGGTACTGGCCGAAACAGAGTACCAGCACTTCTCAAGAGAAATGCTATACTTTTAATTGGAGAGTACCAGCAATTCTCAGAAACAAGCAGGTACACAGATACATTCAACACTACCCAGCTTTGGTACTCGTAGTGCCGACTTTGGGCACCAGCTCTAATTCTTTTACAAATTAAGCACTGCATTAACATATGGCTTTACTTCTAATGCATCCTCTCTTTTTCTTGTTGCATAATAGTGCTTGAAATTAGACCACCGATTGTCTGCAACAGTTTGTTCTACTTGCATCATTCCCAAGAATCCAGCTAAAGATACCGACTTAATTTTTACCTTGCTTTAATGACAAATTTCTTCACATTTACAAAATGTTCCTTTTATATACATATATACTTTATTAATATGTTAATATTTAATTTTCGTGGACCCCCTTTCACCCAGGCAAATGGTTCAGAACCACTGTTCTATACTATGTGAGCATGGGATTTTGGATTAGTGATGGGTGAGGCTAGTCAATGCTACTTTGTTTTGAAATTTCTAGTTAAAATAATATGAGAAATGGACAGAGGAAATGATCTGAAATAGTCTTTGTATGTTATGGTGTTGCATTGTGTATTGTTGAAGCAAAAGTATTTTGCGAAAACATTGCAGGACAAAGTACCATTTTTTTGCAACTATTTTGGGCTGCAGTTGTGGTACATACTAACTAACTTACAGGTCTTACTATTAACCAGCTTAGCTGTCTTCATGTTATTATCCGTGCAAGGATGAAAAGCAGACTTCACCGTAGAAAGATGATAGGATCTCACCTACTGTTTTTAAGAACATTTCTTAATCTGACATTAATGTGGACCCGGGTATGCAGCTACGTTAATTTGGCACATAGTGCTTATTCCTATCAATTACCATATCAAAAATAAATGAAACTCGGAACCATTAAACAGCAATAACACAAGTTGCCCTTAAAACCATGGAAACCCCAGCATGGGTAAAAAAACAAAGAAAGCAGCAAAAGGTCGGATCTGCATGCATGGCGTTTCCCTTCGATCTCATTATTTTTGAAGATAAAAAAGACTGTCAGCTGCAATGAGATAACGACCAAGCCCACAGACAATGAAATGTCTGACGGAATATGTATTCTGCTATCACATCTGCGAGTCGGATCGATTGGGCCTGCTGTTTTTCAAGCAAGGTCAGAATCAGCCCCTATTTTGGGTATTATTTCAATACCATAGCCAGAGGCACGTGGGATCTCTGACCTGTATTAAGAATTTAGGTGCATGTAGTAAGTCATTATTTCTGTTTCACCTGATAATCAGATTGCGAGAGGCTTACTTTGCTGTTTTATTTTCCAGGAAACATATTCTGCAGCCTCGTTAAAGAACGAGTTTCTGAAAAGGAACTTGTACTCAATCTGGGAACTGTAATGTCAGCTCTCATGATTTAATCATGAAGCAGGTGAGTTTTCCCGTTAAAGGTAATGCTCCCTAGATGACAATATTGTTCATGCAAATCTTGTTACCTCTGTGTCCTTTCACACTTCAGCTTAAATTGCTTGTCAGTCGTTTCACTCCTGAGGCGCACTAGTACTCAGTGACATCTGCTTATACAGTATTAAGGTGCTTTAACTCTTAAAGGGGCAATCCAGTGAAGAGAAAACAAAGGGGCATATTACCAACAACTAGCGATAATTTTTGTCTCTAACTTGTTTAGAGACAAACATTATCGCCGCACATCGGCGATTTATATCGCAGTTTATCGCAAATGCGATAAAAAACGGCCGCAATGCATGAATATCGCTGAAAAGTCAGCGATATTCATGCATTATCGAGCAAATGCTCTTAGCCATGTTATCCACCTCCCATTGGATAACATGGTGAAGAAATGCTCAGGGCAGGTGTTAGCTTTTGGAGATATTCGCGCTTAGCGCGAATATCTCCAAAAGTTGGTAATAGGAGATAGCGATGTTAGCGACTGTTTCCAGTCGCTAACATCTTGGCACGCCCACTTTGCATGTCATTAGTGATAAATATCACTGACATGCAAAGCGGGGCCCAAGATGGTCGCTATCTCCTATTAGCTGTCACTAACTGGTGTTAGCGACAGCTTGGTAATAGGGAGATAATTTTATCTCCGCTTTCTTGGCTTTTAAAGCCAAAAAAGCGGAGATAAACCCCCTTGATAATATGCCCCAAAGTTCTCTATACCCAGTACTGCATCACTGACAAGTTCCAACAATAGGCATTTCTAGAATGTTCCTTCGTTTGATGACTTCTGATTTGGTTTTGAGACACACTGTAACAGCATTCACGAATGGTCTCTGTAAAGGAGGTTCGTATATGTTCTCGACAGGCAAACCTCAGATGCGTAACAGACCTCAGATGGCTTCCACACACCTTCCATGTGCTTGTAGGAAACATAAATACAGTAGAGGAAGAGGAAAGATCCCCAGTTATCACCTTGTTAGAAATATATTGTTTAGTTTGTTAAGAGTAGTAATAAGGAAACATAAACACGTGAAAAATGTACAGACGGATGCATAGGGCAAACAAGTGTGTGAGTAGTTGAGTGACTAAGCGAGTGAGTGTGTAAATAAGTGGTTGAGTGAGTGAAAGAAAATGTGCACCCATAAAGAAAACAAGGTCCTATTTTTAGAGTTTAGCAAATTAGTTACTCGTCAAAAATTGATGGGTATCATGGATATCCCGTCTAAGGTATTAAAAGTGCCATAGGTTGCAATGCACTTGGAGTATGGTACACTGGACATCCAAAATGCTTGTGACGGAGTTTCCATCTGCCAAACTCTAAATAAGGCTCCAATGTCAAAGATCTCATTCTTAATAACATAATAGCCCAGATTTATGACCATTCCATATAGTGAGTTGCAAATTGCGATGTTTTGCGACTCACAATTTGCAACTTGCAAAATGGAATGTACAACAGTGTCCATCGATTCCTAATGGGGTTGCAAATGACCTGCCTCATCAATATTTATGAGGCAAGTCTCAATTTGCGTCACTTTGGGAATGGCCAGCAACTCGCAGGGATGGTGGCCTGCTGGGGCCAGCAGACCAGCATGTATGTGAATGCTTTTTAATCAAAGCATTTTTTTCTTTAAAATGCAGCCCCTTTTCCTTAAGATTGGAAAACTGGATACATTTAAATAAGAACAATTAAATGTGGGGGAGGAGCCAAGATGGCGACCGAGATGGCTGCGTAACCGCTCGGCTGCGTGAGCCTTCTCACCCCGCACATACATCCTGGCAATTATCCTGTGCAGTGACGGCATGTTTATGTAGGCGAAAGATAACTTTCACTTACCGTTTGCTCCCGAGGCTTCTGCTTGCTGCCGTCTCGTTGAAATGTCCCTGAATGTCTTGCGGCCTTCACGGAGCTGGGACCGGGGTCTCGAGTGCGGAGAGTGGCCGGCCGCGACTGCAACAACAGCGGCCTTTGGTGATGGTGAGGAGTCGGCTGGAGAGAACTGAAGACCTGATGGCCGATGGCGACAGTGCCTACCCAGCCCAACTAGCGGAGAGCCGTGTGGGGAGTGCGATACAGCTGGGTCGAGGGGAGTGCATGATACTTGGCCCCCCATTCCGGTGTTGTATCCAGGCACACTAACGACTTTTCCCGGAGTCAGCGTGCGGCCCCCAGGGAGAGGCGGAGTTTTTAGCCTTTTGGTGACTCTCCACTGAGAAACCTGCCTTGACTTTTGAGATTCCCGCTGTGAATCCTGTCCCTTTCTGGTGTGGGGCCCGGTCCCGAGGTGAGGTGGAGAAGGACGGGGCCGGATCAGCTAAGATGGCGGACAGCACCCTCTTACGCACACCTCATCCGGGCAGAGAAACCGTTGTGCGGGAGAGTCCTGGGGTCTGGCGACACGAGAAAGAGCCCACACCCAGAGATATATTGGCTGCGTTAACAACCCTGCATATGACCCTGATCCGGGACGCCCAGGATCTGGGAAGAAGGATGGCCGCCATTGTTGTCCCGCCGCTCCACATGGACATGGTTCAATCTCAAGGAAGCACCGATGTGCCCGCCTCCGCGTCAGTGATGGATGTTCCAGCTGCGCCTACGTTCGTAGAGACGCTGATAGACCCGGTCCGTGATACCGATTTGGACTGCTCTGTTGTATATGTGAGTGACTCGTCGGGGCCCTTATCTGTACGGCGGCTGAAGAAACAACATCGATCCATAGTTTGGGCTGCCCCGGCGGCGTTTCAACGATTACCGGATTGTGTGACTCTTGCTTCCTGGCTGGTGAGACTGTGTTCGGACTGGGGATGTTTCCGGTATCGATACTGACACAGACGGATTTCCGCCATACGTATTCGGTCGGGTTTTGGGGGCTACAGTCCGATGGAGTAATGGCGCTGCCCGGTCCGCCCGGATCGGTTGGACCCACCACACTGCTCTGTATGCTGATTGATGAATGGCCGTATGTGGGTACTATTGATAGGAAAGGCCAGGGGTGAGACCGCCTAGGACATAGTGGAACGCATTGTTGGCTGACGGTGATTAGGGGGACACTCAACGGAGATGTTATTGATTGCATTGAAAATTATTGCTTACAGTGGCCATTCTGACCTTGCTTTTATGATGTTTATTGTGCGCGATGGGTGAGGGGGGGGGGCGGGTGGTTTGATCGATGGCCCTTCTCCACATTTTTTCCTTCTTTTTCCCTTTTCTATTATTCTATATTTCGGGTGTCTCATTTAGGGCGATAGGCACGCTGCTGGGGGGGGTAGACCGTAGCCTTCTGCAGGGGTGCAGGGTGGGGGTAGGGGGAAGGGGATTGTTTATTTGTTCTTTCTTTGTCTCTATGGCCCTTTGTCTTTTCTTTTTCTCAGTGTCGTTGTTTTTCGTGTTTCTTACAGTCTGTTTTGTTTTAAGGGCTGGGGTGCTGTTTGACATGACATGTATGTGTTGTTTACATTTATCCTGACTCGTATGCCTTGCCCCCCTTGTCTTTCAATGTATTCGCACTCTTTCCATATTTCTGTTTCATGTTGCTATTGTAGGACCATGTATGACTGTATGGCAATTATCCTGATATTTTTTCTTTTTCTTTTTTCTTTTTTCTTCACTATAAAATGAACCCTCTTGAATCCTGATTATCACGCTGTACGCTTGAATACGAGTTATATCCTGGATACCTTTTTGACCCCGAATTACGGATTGCTGTATCTTTCTATATTGCTTTGCTGAATTTCCGCTTTGATTAGCGGCTGGCCGGGATGGTTGTAGGCCCGTGCTTGTATTTATGTGAAGTGATAATAAAGGTTAAAAAAAAAGAAAAAAGAACAATTAAATGTTTCTGTTTCATTTTTTTAGAATAAGCAGTAGTGGTCCTACGGACCACAGCCTGCTCCTAAAAATATTTTCGCTGCCCAACACAAAGGATAAGGGACCCCCGGGGACCCTTCCCATTTGCAATTGGCTTACGACCTACTTGAAGTAGAAGGTAACTGCAGTTGTATGCGACCACAAATAATCATACATACCAGTCTGACTCGCTATTTGGCATGCCCTTTTCTAATAGAGAGTCGCAAACCCTTTTTTGCAAGTCGGTATTAGGCTACTGACTCCCAAAAAATAAGGTTTGTACATGGTACAACCCTTTTTTGGTGGTCACAACAGGCCGATTTCCCATTCGCAACCACTTGAAAGGGTTGTACGTCTGGCCCAATATGTGTATTTGCGAAGCGTATGCTGACTCTGACAGGTATATTGGTGCAGAAATAGCAGATTCTTTTCTTGCCAGTTCAATGATACTCATTTTATCAGTAACTATGAGATCAAAGAGACTCTTGCTGTGAATACATTAGTCTACTGAGTTACCAGACCCTGCTTATAGTAGTAGCACTAAGGAAACAGCGAATAAGTTGTCAGACTTTTATTTCCATACTAATGGGGATTCTGACTTTTGCCGTAATTACTTCACACCCTCAGGAAAATCTGCCAAAACTGTCTGAGTTGATAAAAAGGGTAAAATTTTCTGTAATCAGTGTGGAAAACACAGATCGTGGAGACGATATTTAATTGTGCAATGCACAACTTAGCATGAGTGACAATTAGTGTACCCACTAAATACCGAATTGAGTGGTGTCAGTCTGTAACAGTTGCAGTAATTAACATGTTTTTACCCTGTGGGTCATAATGCATGGTAAAACACAAGAAACCTACCGGTCTAGGAACCATGAGACATAGTATAACAGAGACACTTAAGCGTCCAGGTCAAAGAGAAAAGAAAACATACATTGAGTAGAAAAGAATCCCATCAGCCCACATACTCCCCCTCGTCTGAGGGATACCTGTGGTACAGACGGACAGAGCGGGGCCTCATTCCCTGAGCAGTCGCCAGGAGAGGTGAGGAGTACTCCCACATATAGCTGGGTATGAATCTAAAGTTCCTGTATGATTCGCTCACCTGATGGGAGTTTCAGGATATGGTAGGATGTATCGCACCAACCATTTGAGTTGTTAATTCCATACTTCACATTTTTGCAGTAGCGTTGTTATATTGGTCCTGACGAAAGCCTGGATAGAAGTATCCAAGTGGCTGAAACATGTAGACCTGCCATTTCACCGCATATTACAGTTATTTTTTCAAACTGTTAGCGCTATGTTTTTAGACTTGCCATTAGGATAGTGATTATTAAAGCTTCTGGAAATATCCTAGTAGCCAATTTTAACACTTGCACTTTATAATTTTTCACCTTACTGCACTGCAAACCTTCAGCACCACTGATCAAAACTGGCGAGTGTCTGTACCGATCACTGGGGTTCAAAACAAGCATAGTTTTGATATCACTTTTTGTTTTTGTTGGCGGCACGAATGGTGCAACCAAGTACAAATCCCAGATGACTAAGTGTAGCCACGTATGTGGGCTGATGGGATTTTTTTCTACTCAATGTATGTTTTCTTTTCTCTTTGACCTGGACATTTAAGTGTCTCTGTTATACTATGTCTCATGGTTCCTAGACCGGTAGGTTTCTTGTGTTTTTTTCGGTTGGAGATTGGGGATAAAACACTACCTGGTCTTTAAACATTTCCCTAGGACCCTCTGTTAAAGTTTTTGTATGTTTCATAATGCATGGTGTCACCATGGGCTTAGAGAGGTCGCAAAAAGTGAGAAGCAAGGCCCTAGAAAAATATATTTCTTAGGTGCTGGCTAAATGTCCTATGTTTTTGTCTGGTTGCATTAATTGAATGGGAATCCTATCAGAAATGGAGACTGGGAATGAAGAGGACTCATCGGAGCACGGTGGAAACGTCGTCTGGGCATATTCCTCTCTAGCAGCTTTCTAGTGGCGAGTAAAATAGCTTCAGTGTATGTCCCGTCTCCAAACGTCCACATGCTTATATGCTCAGATGCCATGACATGGAAAAGGATAACTCTAAACCTCTATTCACAATTAACATTTGCTCTGGAGCTCAGGTGCTATCGGTGCCCCTTTTACATTTTGGCAGATTAATGTGCTGACTGGGTTTTGTGTTCTTTCGTCTGCCTTAATATAATTTCCACATTGTTTAGGCGGGGCGATTCCAATCAGCTATAAATGCAATTTATGATCAACTTATGGTTGATACAATTAAAATGGGGGCTAAGACACCGTGCGACCGCTTTAATATTAACGCATGGGACTAAATTACCTTAACTCCAGGATAGTGTTTCTGTAATCGCCCTCAAAACTGCAAGTTGGCATGGATCCTATACATTAACAATGAGAAGAGCTAGAACATCAATCAAAGGATGCTTAAAGATGTGCCGGGTTTCGAATGACCTCGACACAGAGATAGAAGGAATCTACAAGACCTGTATCACAGCAAAATGAAGATAAAAGCTGACTGTACAAGTGTCAAAGACATTTCAAAGAATATCTAGATTAAAGACGACAGAACAAAAACAAAACGTAGACCTCCTATATGGGTCTTTGATGCAGGAAATGTGAGGCGAAGGGCAGGCAGAAGGGAACCCCTTTTGATTCGTTTAAGTGTACATTGGAAAGCAAAGTTCCTGTGACATGATTTCTCTGAAATTGATTTAAGGAGACTCGAGGGAATTCTCTCCAGCGCAAGAATTATTCTCTGATGTGGAAGCAACCTGTGGTTCAAAGCAAGTCTGTAAAAAAGGGGTTGGTTTTGGCTATTTTCTTGTGAACGTGTTTGGGATCAATGTATTTGAGATCAATATATTTCACGAAAGTTTTACATATACAATTGGAAAATGCATAACTAATGCACGTGTTCTTTTAATTCTCTGATCTGTTTGCATGTGCAACTATAATGTATGCATACGTTTTGAACTCAAGTTCCACATGGTTTCATGAAAAATGTCAGTCTTTGTTCATTTTATTTATCATTACAGTCCTTACATGATTGACATGTTTCGATCTCACGGTACAGGTATTTTGTACACTCCAAGTAAAAGCTTTTCTTTAAAGAAGGTAAAACACCTTCCATTCTCTGACCTCTGACATGCAAGGGTTTGGGCCATTAATGGAGCGCACATTGTCACTCCTCCTATTGCTTTGTCTATAAAATCAGGGTCAGTAACAAATTGGTGTAGCGTTAGGCGCAGAGAATTAGATGAATACGTTTACCATTCCCATATGGTTGGATGACAAGCTTGGCTTTCACAGGAGACTCATTTGGCGCTTCTGTGCCAGAGGGACCTGTACACATTTGGGGGCATATTATCAAGGGGTTTTATCTCCGCTTTTTTGGCTTTAAAATCCAAGAAAGCGGAGATAAAATTATCTCCCTATTACCTAGCTGTCGCTAACACCAGTTAGCGACAGCTAGTAGGAGATAGCAACCATCTTGGGCCCCACTTTGCATGTCAGTGATATTTATCACTAATGACATGCAAAGTGGGCGTGCCAAGATGTTAGCGACTGGAAACAGTCGCTAACATCGCTATCTCCTATTACCAACTTATGGAGATATTCGCGCTAAGCGCGAATATCTCCAAAAGCTAACACCTGCCCTGAGCAGTTCTTAGCCATGTTATCCAATGGGAGGTGGATAACGTGGCTAAGAGCATTAGCTCGGTAATGCATGAATATCGCTGACTTTTCAGCGATATTCATGCATTGCGGCCGATTTTTATCGCATTTGCGATAAACCTTGGTAATACCAAGGTTTATTTGCGATACAAATCGCCGCAGCTCAGCGGTACATTTTTGTCTCTAACCAAGCAATAGCGATAATTATCGCTATTGCTTGGTAATATGCCCCTTGGTTCTTATGCATGTGGCAGAACAGAGGGGCATATTACCAAGCAATAGCGATAATTATCGCTATTGCTTGGATACAGAGATAAAATTTTACTGCTAAGCTGTGGAAAATTTTATCGCAGATAAACCTTGGTATTACCAAGGTTTATCGCAAATGCGATAAAAAACGGCCGCAATGCATGAATATCGCTGAAAAGTCAGCGATATTCATGCATTACCGAGCTAATGCTCTTAGCCATGTTATCCACCTCCCATTGGATAACATGGCTAAGAACTGCTCAGGGCAGGTGTTAGCTTTTGGAGATATTCGCGCTTAGCGCGAATATCTCCAAAAGTTGGTAATAGGAGATAGCGATGTTAGCGACTGTTTCCAGTCGCTAACATCTTGGCACGCCCACTTTGCATGTCATTAGTGATAAATATCACTGACATGCAAAGTGGGGCCCAAGATGGTCGCTATCTCCTACTAGCTGTCGCTAACTGGTGTTAGCGACAGCTAGGTAATAGGGAGATAATTTTATCTCTGCTTTCTTGGCTTTTAAAGCCAAAAAAGTGGAGATAAACCCCCTTGATAATATGCCCCAGAGTTCTGACATTCCTATGTATGGCGTACAAGCAAGATCACCAGCGGAGACGTGGGGAATGATGGGTGAACGGATCACCTTTGAGGTTTGAGAAAATATTGTAGGTAGAGCAGTGCTAATTTCAATGAGCATTGTGAAGTGGTTTACAGGAGAAGTTCACAGAAAGGAGTCACACATATTCCTGGACTGGGGTGAGTGCTTTGG
This sequence comes from Lissotriton helveticus, assembly GCF_964261635.1. NCBI lineage: Eukaryota > Metazoa > Chordata > Amphibia > Caudata > Salamandridae > Lissotriton > Lissotriton helveticus. The sequence continues at coordinate 1,372,205,572 of NC_136069.1, read as the reverse complement.
ACCCAAGTGGTGCATTAGTACAGCCTCCAGTGTGTCAGAGCTGGCTGAGTTATCGAGCAGGCAGCTCATGTTTCAACATGTGGGTGAGGACCAGTAGCAGATGATATGGTAGGCACATGCGATGCAAGGAAGGAATCTCTAGACAATTAAGGACGCTGACGCAATGAATGTGCAATAGCTCACACTTATATCAGGTAGCAAAGTGGCCTCTGGCAGCAGGGGTGCTTCCATATTGTGGTTTCCCCACTCAGTGTTGTGAGTTTAGATGGGTAAAGGCAGCCCCAACAAGAACATGCGTCATACAAAGTCCAGTTCATTTGAGCAGCTCTGAAACCATGTCAACAGTAGGACTAAGGAGGAAGTCAAGATAATCCTGGGCATGGATGTTTTCCCATGGGGCACAGTATTGCTTTCCCTTCACGTTTGTTGTTGTACATCAGTTTGGGCTACAGGTGAGTGTCTGACCATTCTGCATCCCCCTTCGACAAAGTTGGCAACGGTTTCCATTTAGTTTAGTAGTGTCAGAGTATTGCTAACTCACACTTCAAACCAGAATGGGGACATTGCTCACTGCAAACCTCCAGGAGACTTTCATACTCTCCTGCAACCTCTAAGGCTGCATGACAGGCGAATGAAACGGGTCTCATTCTACAGAGTAACAAGGAGTTCTTAATCCAGAAGGATAACAGGGTGCATGAAATCAGCTGATCACTTCTCGAAGGAGTTCATGAAAGCTTGAGATGTCACAGGCATGCGTTTTCTAGTTGAGACCCCTTGTCTTGAAGTAGCTCGGAGACCAAGAGGCCGAGAGGATCAGGTAGAAGTGAAGGTCCCCTAGATAGGTGGGATGAGTACTTGGAGGTACCTTGGCTTGGATTCTTTTATATTCATTGAAGTGAAAGATATCCTGCCCCCATATTACTGGTGTCTTTGGATAAAATGCACTTGTAATACGACGGACGGGCTGTCGGCCGAACTCTAAATCAGACCCTATATCAACAATCTAGAGTGCCAAGTAAACAAAGAATTACATATAGTTTAGTTCCGCTATAAGGCAAAAGTGAAGAGAGGGAGTACAGACAACTCTAATTATAGCAAGTATGCCAACAGTCAGAATAAGTTAATCAAATCTTCTGTCAGTCCTGGGTATATTTTGAGATCACTATTTTAAGATTTGGTTTCAAATGTAACATATATAATGCAGATTTGACCAGCTTTAATAAAGGAAAATCTAGATGTTGTTAAAGACACACAAGTAAGGAATATGATTCCTTTTCTATTGTTATGATTTCCTTTTCTACTTTATTTCCAACAACAGCAAATAATTAGAACAAAGACTACATTTCCCACATGAGGTAACAAAAACTGTCCGAAGGGAAAACATTTGTAGTAGGCAAGAGAGAACTATCTATATCGCTCTCATTGACTGTTAGCATTACGACCTCTTTTCTGACATGTTATGTCAACTACATAGAATGAAAAAGCAATAGTTTTACAAGAATAATTCAAACAGCCAATAGCAATTAAAACAAATCATGAGAAAGTTCCACAAACAGACTGGATTAACTAATTGAACGCACCAATCATCTGGGAAGAAGTGCATTCAAACACAAACAATGAAGGAAACAATGTGACATTTTCAGCAGAAGAAATAATGCTTCAAGTGATGGTGGAGGCTTGACTGGAAGAAGCTGAAACACATTAAACTGGGTAAATTATCATTTCTCGGAGGTGGGACAATTCATGTGTGTCTTTAATAAAATCTGTTCTTCCTTTTCTAAAGTTTGAAAAATTTACATTTAATGCCAAGGCTATAGGCTCAAGTGATATTTATTGTAAACAATGCGATGGTTCACAATAGAAGGTGCGAAATGCTATGGCACTAGAGCAATATGTGCTCCTACCTGAACCTTGCTCAGAAGTCTTCGAATGCTATTGCCCTCTCGTGGAATGAACCCTAGATGAAGAAGTTCCAATTCCAACAAAGGATATTGCCTATTTAACCCAGCCAGCTAAGGTAGAGGAAGAGAATGGTTTGTAATGCTCCCTGAAAAAACTCAATAATTGACAGAAAGAGGAGGTTCATAGATGTTCAGTTTTTTGTTCATAAACCTTAAGTTAAGACCAATACATAATTTTAGGGGATGTGGATAATAACGAGAAAACAGTGTTATCAAGTTTGTCTTCATTCTTCAGGAGGTAGTAAAAAAAATCCGTAGGAGGATGTTGTTTGGAAATGATAATAAAGCGCCATAACATCTGAAAGACAGTAAGTATATACCAAGCATGACAAAATATTCAATTATGTTGTCAGCGTTTTCAATAATAATAGAAAAGTATTAGAATAAAAAAGAAAGAAGTTGAAAACTGAATTCACATCCCACAATCAATTATATTTTGGAACAGACGAACTATAGAAATGTGCCCCTTCAAAAGAGGACAAATCAAAGAATGTTCGCTAACTAATTTTCCTACTCATTTTCCGTCCGGTCTGTTCTGCTGAAATGGCAGAACAATAAAAATTGACCACTCTCTTAAGGGCATATCAGCAAGGGCATTATCACCACTTTAGCAGCAATTTTTGCTGCTAAAGCTACGATAATTTTAACGTCCTATCAACAAGACGGCGCAAACATGCATTAGCGCATGTTAGCTGCCGAATTCCCAACGCCTGGCATCTCAGCGATCAACATGTACAGTGATGCACAGTAGGCATGGCTGGGAGTACTACATGGGAAATTAACGCTAAGGCAGCTTTGCGATATCAGCAAAGAGCGTTAGCGATAATAATCATTGCGTTACTATGCCTTAACGCAGGATTTTAACGTCTGTTAAATTCCTGACCAAGGCATACCTAACATGGGAGGTGGATTATGGTAATACAACCACTGGGTCGTATCACCAAGGCTATCATCATTTTGAGAGCAACATCGCTGGTTTTCCAGCGATGTTGGCCCATTTCACTGAATATCGCTGGAATAATATCGCACTGGAGTAACGCGCTGTTGATAATGAGCTAACAGGGCGATAAATTCCCGCGATAGACGGCAATATATATGAAAGCGCTAAACGCGCTTTGCGATATTTATCGCAGTTTGTTGCTGATATGCCCCTAAGTTTTTCTTGACTAGGTGGACGGTCTAAACAAATTACAATGAGGCTCTTACGATCTGAAAGGAATGGGAACGGTTTTCCATGCATCAGCCAACCTATGCTTACTGTTGGACCTGACATCCTCGGCGTCGTTTTCGCCCAACATTTTGCCTTTCCGGCCTCTTGATTTGCTAACTTTGTTTTGTTTGCTTTAGGCCTCTGCACACTTAATCACTACTAACCAGTGCTAAAATGCTTGGGCGTTCTCCTTTAAATATGGTAACACTGCCTTACACCCAATTGGCACATTTAATTCACTTATAAGTCCTTGGTAAAGTTGTACTACATGTATCAAGCGCCTGCAAACTAAATGCTTCCCATGAGCTGAAGCACTCACTGTGCAACCCACTTAATTGGCACTTTTTATCTTGTTTCAGGCTTGCCACTTCTGTCACCCCTAGACTAGACCCTGAAAAGCCAAGAAGACAGGGTGCAGTTGTGTAATTAAAAAGGGTGCAGTAGTGTAATAAAAAAGTTGGGCATGTACTTTTAAGTTTTACATGTCCTGGTAGTGAAAAACTCATAAATTCGTTTTTCACTACTGTGAGGCATACCTTTCCCAGACAGTAAAGGGATGTAAGGCAACTCAAATTAGTTAAAATAGACAGCCTTCTAGTGTGTTGTTTCAATTTTAAGCCGTGGTGCGCTGCCCTTGGCATTTCTTTGATCTGGGCTTTGCATCTTTCCCAAGCCCGCAGTTATTTACTTCCCGGACCTGTTATGCATCTTTAGCATTATAGACAGGATTTCTTATCCATAGAAAGTTTTCAGTCTGGCTTCATCATAGGACCATTTGTCTGCATTAAGGCAGGCCTGGCTATCATTCTGGTTGAGGCAGCTGTGCATATACTGGACTCTCTGTTGTGAGCTTCAGCATCATCCTTGCTCAGCCTATAAATGCAAATATATATGAGAACAGTTTATAGCAAGTGTAAAGATTCTGACACAGTTCCCAACTATCTGGATATGAACGTGGCTTTTGTGATGAAGGTGCTCTGTGCTAAAATGCAGGCAGATTTAAATCACTATCGATAAGCATTTTTCTTTACATTACTGTTCCCAGACAGTAAAACAAATTGCCATACGAGTTTGCAGGATGGTCCATCTCTGACTTGATTTAGGGGGGGCTGTCACCTGCTACACTTGAACATCACAAAGGCTCTGCTTGAGCACACTCAAAAAGGATTTGAAAATAGTCTATTGTGACTAAAGGCCTCCAGAACATTCTCCTACTGCAAAGTGGGCACCATGTATAATAGTGGATTCTCAGAGCCAACTCTACAGCACACTTATGGACCTGTAGAAGACTTGGAAGGACTGCTGTGGTTTTACCAGAAGGACTGCTACTCTTTTGCCCTGCTGCCTGAGTCGACTTAGACCTGCATGCTCAACCCAGGGCCACCAGAGAGACTCCACAGGCCAGTTGGCTGGCCTCCTGATCATAAGCCTCTGGGACAGAACAGCCCAACCCATCTTGAACCCAGCACCTTGACTCAGCGGGATGTGACTTTTGTCCCCCGAGTGGTGGGTATACACCTGTTACAACGCATTTTTTACTCCGCACTACCATTACAACGCGACCATTACTCCGCATACCATTACAACGCATTGCGCTGGGGGGCGCTCTAGGATAGGTAATAAGTATAATTTACTATCCAACACCTTCCCTAGGGTCCACGGGGACTGGAGTTAGAATAGTAAATTATACTTACCACTATCCAGCGCCCCAAGGCGCTATGCGTTGTAACGGTATGCGGAGTAAAAGTCGCGTTGTAATGGTCTGCGGAGTAAAAGTATGCGTTGTAACGTCATACATCCGAGTGGTGTCACCCCAGTCCTTGCCCATTGGAAGTGGACCTGAAGATTTTCCACCATCCCAGCTGTGGGCAGAATCGATGGAGCACATCACATCTCTCCACAGCTCTGATTTGGAGCCGCCGATCCATTACACATCCCCGACGCAGGACTTCGCATCATAACCCGCAGCCTCCTCAGAACAACTGCTGAGTGCCGCAGCCTTGATGCAGGCCTTCGCATCACAAACCCCTCTTTAATGGCATCCTTGACAATGATGCAGGACCTCGCATCACAAGCCCCACACCTTTCCAGAACCAGCCTATTCGCAATCCATCTTCACATCGCACATACCTCATCAATGGCATCCTCGAAAGCAATGCACAACCTTGAGGTACAGCTTTGCAGCTCCTCGCCACCACAGCTGTATGATGCATCCCCTATGTGGGATCTCATAGCACTCCACAACAGGATTTAATGCACTCTTGTGAAACTGGCCTAACTAAGAGGCTCATTAGGATGGCGGTTTTCCCGCATCCTCCGGGCCGGCGGGAGGCACAAAAGACCCACCGCCAAATTAGGATGGCGGTGGGTCTCAAAATCGGTCTGCAGCTTTTCCCCCGCGGTCGCCTTCCAACCGCGTCGGAAAAACTCTAACATGGCTGGCGGTGTCTATCAGACACTGCCAGCCATATTAGGATGGGGAAAACAGATGCATTTCCACGGCGGATTCTCCGCCGTGCAAAGGCATACAGTGATTTCTTTGGTGGGCCGTTGCGGGCCCCCAGGGTGATTGTGTGGGTGGAGGGTGCACATGGGGGGTACCTATGGTACCCCCCTGCATTTGTGTGCACGAAGCGGCAGGCACCGCACAGTGCCTGCTGCTTTGTGCATGCAAATGCTAAACATGCATATTTAACCTTGCGGCGGGTGCTGCTTCAAGCAGCACCCGCTGCAATGTTAAATATTGAGGATGTGACCGCCAGGCTGGCGGTCACATCCTAATTGCACTCGAGGGACCGCCGCGGCCCATGCGGACGGTCCCTCCTCCTCTAGGGTGGCGGACGGACGGACGCAAGTCCGTCCGCCATCCTAATGAGCCCCTTGGTCCCTGTATCCAGCCTGTGTGCTATCGTGATCAGCCTGAACCAGTGATTTTGTCCTGGTCCAACACAACCAGACAACCATGGTTAGTCTTTGTGCTTCTAGGCACCATTTTCCCTTACACTTTTAAAACTGCCCATCTCTGGTTCAACTTATTGGATTTTTGTTTTTTTGGTCTCAAATCATTTATTAAATGTTACACTATTTTTCTAAATTGGTGTGGAATTTTTCATGTGTGTAGTTTTTACATTATTACTGTTTTAAATGCTGCATAAATACTTTACACATAGCCTCAACGTTAACCATGGCTGCTTATGAGTCAAGCTACTAGAGGGTTCAGCACAGCTTAATTTGAGGTTTGATTGTTTTTACCTTTAGAGAGATTATGGTTGCGGCAGAATAGGGGTTCACCCCCCTCAACCGGTAACACAATTTCCAACACTGTCCAAATGGAATGATAGGCTTTTGAAGTGCCTGGGCCCAGCATTTTCAGATATAAACTGCAGCGGCTGTTGAAAAGCTGAGGGCTCCCAAGACCACCTAAACACTTTCCAAATCATTAGAGTCATGGATTGGTTGGGGATATGATCATAGAAGAGACCCTGAGGTTTGTGAAGCAAGCTTTGAAATGAAGGTGCTAGGGATAGATAATTGGTCACAATCAACAATAAAGAAGGATGAAAATGCCAATCGCAGAAATTGACCTGAATGTCAGTCTGCGAACATTATAAGATTGCAGGAGGATATTCCACCTGGATAGAAATTATTTTCTTGAGATACAGTTGCCAGAGACCTTCTGACAACTACCAGGAGCTTTTATTTCATTCCACATAAATTACTTTTGTTTTTGGCTAGTGGCAGATTGTCTAACCCCAGGAACACTACACAATATACCTTTTTTATTGCAAAACCCCTGATAGGATAGGAACTGGAAAGCATCCTCAAACCATTACTGACAGAGATGACTTCTAACTGGACACATACTGTGCTTCAGCCTGTAAGACTGGCATCCCATTTTAATATGAGATATGAGGCAGAAATAAAGATCGCTCTTCCATTGCAGGAATCTAAATTATCTAGCTACCACTGTAATCATATGAGGGATTTGCTATCTAGAGGAACAACCTCTGTATGAAAGAGGTTCTTTAGAAGATGTTGAACCTTTATTCTTTATGGATAATGGGTAAGACCTTGGACAAGCACATGGACTGATGATGTCAAGAGATTATTGATGCCCACAATCTGAGAAAATCTCAGACTTTAAGTAATACCTCTCTTCTTTTGTTTTTAAAGGCTGATTTATGGCCTGCCGTAATTAAAAAAATCTAAAAAATCTATCTGTCTAGATAGAAGCAGCCTGGATTACAAAATCCAGCTTATAAAGCAACTGAATTGTCACAGTAAGCGGATGTTTGAGAGAGATTTGATCTTGTATATTGAACGGAATCACCAGATGCAAGGCAAGTCATATGGTGCTTGGAAAATCCCACTGGTGAGAAGTATTTTGTATTACTCCTTTTTAGAGTACAGTCTAAATTTTCTGACTCCCTAGTAGGGTCCTTTTCAAAATGGAGAGACGTTTTAAGATCCCTTTTGTACTCTGGAAATTCTGTGCCTATTGTCCCTGCCACTCTGTGGATAGACTAGTGTCAGATGATGCTGGATTGAGAATTTGGGCATTTGGTGTAAGGGTTAAACTTACAGTTGTAGTGGCTGGGATAGCAGTCCCTTCCCCTGCTGCCTTCTCAAAAACCATTTTTACCAAAGAGGAAAACATATTCACAAAATTGTCTGGATTGTTATTGAAAGAGTCATCCAAAAACATTTCTTTGTCTCAAGGGCCTACTTCTGTGGACACCATAGGTCAAACTTTAGATTCAGTTTTTAGTAGAAGACCCTTGTTGCATTGCTATTAACCAAAAGACGAATAACCCTTTATGTAAAGTTAGTGAATTATTTTCTATCAATTACTTAACTCTCCATCCATGTCTCCTCAGCAACATCTAATATTCATGACAGTGGACCTGTACAACAAGGTGATCTCATTGGGTGGTGGCAGCTCCTGAGGTTCGCTAGGGGTTTCATTGACAGCGTGTGCAGCTACACTCTTGGGGCTTGCTAAAAACTTTAAAATACAAGTTCAGATCGCGCTGTGAGCACTGGCATGATTTAGATGCTGGCGCCGATTTTTTTACTTTTAAAAACTATCACTCACCAATTTCGAGCACTGTTTTAATTACCTTGCATAACTAGAGGATCTTGGTTCTCCTTGTGGCCTCCCTCGCCCCGTTCCACCACGGCTGACTGTGCCGATTGTGTGGAGGGTGAGGCGCCATCTTGTGTTTCCCAGAGCTAGGTTGGGCCGGAGTTAGCGGTCTAGCTTACCTGGGGAGGCAGGACATAAATTGACAGGCTGCGCAGGGCTCTCTGTGAACTCATTGGGTGGTGGCAGCTCCTGAGGTTCGCTGGGGGTTTTATTGACAGCGTGTGCAGCTACACTCTTGGGGCTTGCTAAAAACTTTTAAATACTTGTTCAGATCTCGCTGTGAGCACTGGCATGATTTAGATGCTGGCGCCGATTTTTTACTTTTAAAAACTATCACTCACCAATTTCGAGCACTGTTTTAATTACCTTGCATAACTAGAGGATCTTGGTTCTCCTTGTGGCCTCCCTCACCCCGTTCCACCGCGGCTGACTGTGCCGATTGTGTGGAGGGCGAGGCGCCATCTTGTGTTTCCCAGAGCTAGGTTGGGCCGGAGTTAGCGGTCTAGCTTACCTGGGGAGGCAGGACATAAATTGACAGGCTGCGCAGGGCTCTCTGTGAACTCATTGGGTGATGGCAGCTCCTGAGGTTCGCTGGAGGTTTCATTGACAGCGTGTGCAGCTACACTCTTGGGGCTTGTTAAAAACTTTTAAATACTTGTTCAGATCGCGCTGTGAGCACTGGCATGATTTAGATGCTGGCGCCGATTTTTTACTTTTAAAAACTATCACTCACCAATTTCGAGCACTGTTTTAATTACCTTGCATAACTAGAGGATCTTGGTTCTCCTTGTGGCCTCCCTCGCCCCGTTCCACCGCGGCTGACTGTGCCGATTGTGTGGAGGGCGAGGCGCCATCTTGTGTTTCCCAGAGCTAGGTTGGGCCGGAGTTAGCGGTCTAGCTTACCTGGGGAGGCAGGACATAAATTGCTCATGTGTCCCCGGTCGCGCAGCGGACGAGCACAGCGGGCGCGACGATGGCACGCCGAAGGTGCGCCTAAGGTAAGCCTGTCTGCGCCCGTCCGTGCCCCGGCGGTGCACAGGGCCAAGAATGCTGGTGCAGGGGTGGTAGAGTCTGGAGGTGAAGTAATAGGCTACAGTCGTGAGGCTCTGCTCGCACTTAATAAAGACCCATGCAACATCTCCAAACAGTGGGAAGTATTACACTCCATGACAGGTAACTGTCCCGCCTGCTGGTTTTGGTTCACGAACCACTCATCTGTCTCTCCGTGTAGGATTGATCATTATACCATCATTCGAGCAGCACTTATTAATGCTCGCTCGATGGTCAAACACACGGAGGAGGTTCATGAGTTGATAGTGGACGAGTGCCTCGACATCCTGTTCATTACGGAGACTTGGTTACATGATTTCTGCGTGCCAGTAATCGAGCTAGCCACTCCGCGTGGGTACAGGATAGCCAGGCTCGATAGTAATACTGGAAGAGGCGGAGGCATTGCCATGATTTTTAGGGACAATTGGATTCTAACAAAGGAATGGACAGGGGACATTCTAGAAGGGGAAGCGATGGAATTTTCTTTAGCCCTCTCCCCTCACGTCACCTTAGGTGGGATATTGATATATCGCCCCCGGTCCCCCTGGCACCTTCCTCAAATCTCTGGAGGAGGTTGTCACACAAAGAGCATTGAGGTTCTCCAAATTTGTGCTGCTGGGAGACTTTAAAATTCATATGGACAATCCTGCAGCCCCGGAGTCAAGGGATCTATTGGATCTGTGTGACGCAACCCTCCTTTCACAACAGGTTCTTGATTCTACCCATTCAGGAGGTCACTGTCTTGACCTAGTCTGCTCCAATTTCGCCCTGGTATCTGTGACTCCCCCCGCTGTCACATGGTCAGACCACTATCTGATCTGTTTTTGTTGGGATGTAGGCCGCCCGCGTAAACCGAGGATTGGGAACCACAACCCCCTCCGGTAAAAATTAACATTCCAGCCCTATCCACCGCTCTAGCCCAGTCCCGCCCTGCAGACGCCTGTAACTTAGAGGGGGCAGTGGAAAACTTCTCGGAATGGATGAGCACTGCTATAAAAACACTCCCCCTCCGTTCAGGGAACAACCGACCACGAGTCTCTCCTTCGTATCCTTGGTACACTGACCGCTTAAAAACCCTGAAGTTAGGTTGTAAGGAGCTAGAGCGGGCCTGGCGACGGGAGTATTGCTCCATAGCCAAGACGAAACTACGCAAGGCACAATGCGAGTACTATGCTGCCATCAAGCTGGCAAAAGGTGATTTCTTCGCCGAGAGAATCTCTAGAGCTGAGAACAATAGCAGAGAAATCTTTGCTATTGTGCGGAGCTTTACTTCTCCAGTGGCAGAGGTCTCTTCCGCACCTACATCCCCCAGCTGGTGCGAGAAGTTGTCCACCTTTTTTATTGACAAAATTCAAAATATACAAGCCAGCCTTAAGCTTCCCGCTCCTGCCCACCTATCTCCTACTTGGACACTTCAGGATAATATCGAGCCAACCCAGCTCCTCTCTTGCTTTGATAGAGTAGAAGTGAAGGATGTGACGGCTATTCTTAAATCCCTTAAGTCAGGGTCCCCGGCAGATCCCTGTCCAGCTAGGGTTCTTAGTGGGGTTGCTGAAGTAATCGCTCCTATAGTAGCGACCTTGATTAATGAATCACTGCAGTCTGGCGCGATGCCCTCTCAGTGGAAACAGGCTAAACTCCTTCCCTTGATCAAAAAGCCTACGGCTGATCCATTGCTCCCTTCGAACTATCGCCCCATTTCCCTTCTCCCAGCTCTTGCGAAGGTCTGCGAGAAGGTGGCGTTCAGACAACTTGAGAAGTTTGTGGAAGCCTCAGGGGCCCTGCACCCTGCTCAATCTGGCTTCAGATCATCTTTTCGCACCGAGACAGCGCTGGTAGAGGTCTCGGAGGCCATCAAAGAATGCCTAGAGGGGGGCGGCAGAGCGGCTTTGATTTTATTGGACCTCTCTGCCATGTTCAATACGGTCCCCCATCTCCAGCTCCTCTCCAGGCTGTCGGACATCGGCATCGCAGACTCGGCACTAAGATGGGTGGAATCATTTCTTAAAGACCGCTTCCAACAAGTATGGTTACCTCCATTCCACTCGTCTGATAACAAAGTGGAAACTGGGGTCCCTCAGGGCTCAACACTTAGCCCCCTACTCTTCAATGTCTATATGACCCCCCCTGATCAACCTGGCAGAGAGTTTGGGTGCCAAAATTATGGCCTACGCCGATGACACCCAACTCCTCTTCAGCTAGAAAGGTAATGATTTACAGACTGGGAAAGTTCAGCACTGTCTGTCGTCAGTATTTGCCTGGATGGCCCAGGCCAGCCTGAAATGTAATGAGGAGAAATACGAAATACTGCTTTACGGACAATTCCCGATAGCTTTTAAAGAATCACTGTGGCCCACAGGATCACCTTGTCCAAAGGGTGACTGTGGGATAGCCAAGAACTTAGGGATTTGGTTTGGGGCTGATATGTGCTTCCGAGAATAGATCAAAAGATTAGCGGGAACATGTTTTGGCACCCTTACAACCCTAAGGAAATTCTTTCCCCTCCTCCCTAGAGCAGCTAAGGAGGCTGTGGCCAAGGCTCTCATACTCTGGCGCCTGGATTATGCAAATGCCTTGTATATTGGCTCTCCTGCATTTCTTCTAGGGAAACTGCAGGTGGTACAAAACGCGGTGGTTAGGCTCCTTTTTGACATCCCTAGGAGACTAAGTGTTCGCAAACAACTATGTGAACTTCATTGGCTTCGGGTGACCCAAAGAGTATGCTACAAGGCCTTGGTCTTGACTCATAAAACCCTCCATGGTCCCTGTCCAGCCTACTTGAGGGCTAGGTTTAAGTTCTACCAGCCGACGCGACAATTACGCTCGGCTGCACTTAGAAGCCTGGTTGTCCCTAGGTTTCGGAAAGCTCGCCTAGGGGGCAAATCCTTGGCGGTTAGAGCGGCCAATATGTGGAACACCCTGCCAACCCAACTAAGGCATACGATGGAACTGGCCATTTTTAAAAAACTATTAAAACACATCTGTTTAAACAAGCCCTCTAGATTCCCGTGTATGCTGTCTTTGTTTCCTCTACGCGCCAGGACAATCTCGACTAACAGTGCGCGATACAAATCAGCCTATAACATAACAAGGAGTTTATCTTAAAAGGTAAACCACACCTTTGTCCAAACACAGTTAGAGGAAACAACAATATTTTTGGGTCTATACCAGTGGTAGAAGTGATGTTATTAGGACTAACAGGATGAAGACAGGTCAATCAAAACCTAGATTCTGTTTCTTTATCCAAGGCAATAGTAAGCCCATTGCATACATACTGGCCCACATGGTCTGCGGGAACCCATTCTATTGAATTATGGGGCTGGAGAGTTGTTCGCCAAACATAAACATACTTGATATGTCTAATTAGTGGTGTTTTCGCTAAGAAGTCCTCAGCAGCATGAGACGTCTGTGTCTTTTCCAGTGAAGCAAACTTATTACAGATTTGTGTGTATTAACCCTTTGGGAACATCTTGGCACACACCTGTGGAGAAACTGCTGCCATTCCCCCTTACCCTACTGCACCCCTCCAAAGATGGCAGCAGAAGTACTAATGCTACCACACTGAATGCTCCCTTTACAAGATTATAATATCAGCATGAGGCACTGATGTCATGATACAGATCAGAGACATGCTGGAAACCATTTTGCTTCCAGTGTGTCTGAGAGCAGGATTGTCTATGGTAATATCCACTTGCTGAGAATGGTTTGAGAAGTGAGAGACACACTGGTAAGTTTTTCTTATTTACCATGGTGTCTCTTTTTTGTGGAATCCAGCTGAGGAATCTAGCATTGGCTCATGATCCTTCAGACGGAATCCCGAACTAAACCACCAGGCCACCCCTGAGGCAATCTGCCCTAGCAGGTGGCAGAAAGGCCATAAAATCACCAGGAAATGTTTTGCTTCATGGAGGAGCTACCCCCGGGCTCAGGATTCCTTATTCAAGGGTGGCATTGATGTCTCTTTGGTTTCTGCCCCATGGGACAGTGGCTACGCCTAAAAAAACACCCAATCTGCCATACAGGGTTGAATAATTACTGGACCACTTATGATTGTTTTATTTTCTTGATGGCAACAGTCCCCTAATTCACTCCCCTAATGGGATAAATACATTTCTTTGGTTTCTCCCCTTTTCCAGTAGGCAGGCCCACCATTTGTATGAGGCTGAGCTGCCTCTGTGCCGTTCAATAATCACTAGACCACCAGAGCACTTTTCTTCATAAAGGGAGCAGCCCATGGCCTCAGGGTCACTGCCCAAGTGGTGAACATGTCTCTTTGGTTTACAAACCCCTTGGTGGCATATCAGCCATTTTGTAAGACAATCAGAGCCGAAGGGGGCTGAATGAAGCACTAAACCACCAGGATTTTCAGTTTTAGGAGGGCCAGCGGTTCCCTGTTATATGGTGTCTCTCCAAGAGGACAAGTAAATGTACTTTGATTTTACCCCTCCTGTTGGCAGATCAGCTATTTTTGTGGCATTTGGGGGGATGGCCCAATAACCACTCTACCCCATGAAAGGGCTTTCTGCTTTGGGGCAGCGCCATGGCTCATGGTTGCTCCCCCAAGAGCCAAATAAATGTGCTTTGGTTCCTGCTGTTCTTGCGGGTATATTAGTAGTTTGATTAGGTCAATCTACCCTCCGGTGCAGAATAACCACTAGACCACCAGATTACATTTTTTAAAGGGGGCACCTGCTCCTTGGTTTATGGTAGTTAAGCGATTCTATCAAAACATTATGTGTTGATGATCTCTGCCCTCCTTGGGAGCAAATAGGCTGTTTTCTGTGGCCAATCTGCTCACAAATAGCCTGAAATGCCACTAGAACATCAGGTAATGATTTGTGGCTTTGGGGGAGTGGCCACCTAGTATATGGTCGCTGTCTCATTATATAAAAAACATATTGGGGCGTGCATATCACTGTTTTATTGTGGCTGATGTGCCCAAGAGGTGGATGAAAACAACAATAGATCACCAAGTTGTTCTTAGTGACACGGGGAGCAGTCCCCAGCACATGTTCTCTACCCATTAACTTATGTTTTGGGGCATGGTTTCCAGAATGGAAAGGATGTTTAGATCACCACAGAGGAAAATTATAGTGGCTCACTAGGGATTGTGATGTACAGAGTGTGAGTAATCTCCTTGAACAATGTTTAGGGTAAATAATGTGTGGTCTTGCAAGGGCACATTGGCCAGTCTTCTGGGAAGATGGGGGGTACACCCACTATCAAAATTCTAGCAGCATTGTCTTGTAGGTAGCAATTGTATTAATCTTAAACAACATGGTTTCATTCACTTGCTCTAGCCCAAATGTATGTAGCCTGCTTCAATTGAGGTTTTCATTATTGGGAGGAATGTGTTGCTTGTGTTATTTATTGAATCTTTTGCTTCCACATCCTCTTTCTTTGTGCTTACTTTATTTTATTGACTGCCTGTTTTTTGGGATGTTTTAGTTCTGTCAGGGAAGCCAGGACTAAAATTCCCAGAATTCACCTGCTGCAATTATCAAAGATGGTACACCTTTGACCATGGTCAAAGACTGTAGACAGGCAATGTGTGCTTGCCAAACTTAGGCAATCACAGCTTTAGTGTTGTTTTTCAAAAATTGGAAAGAGGATGTCCTTGCAGGCTACTGGTCCATTTTGTACTTGCTTCCAGTTGGGGGAACTCTCTCCCTCTCTCTCTCTCTGTAACTTTTGAGTTGTATTAATTATATCAGGCAACACAGGACTAAAATTCCCAGAATGCACATGGTGGAAGGTAGTATAGGTGGGACACCTTTTACCAGAGACAAAGACTGTAGACAGGAGATGTGTACTCTCCAGGCTTAGCCAATCAGAGCATCAGTGCTGTTTTTTTTTTTAAACTGGGAGGAGGATGTCCTTGCAGACTATTCGTTCATTTTCATCATACTTTCAGTTTTGACAGCTCTCACTCTCTCTTCTCACTTTCACTTTCACCCTCACTCTCACTCTTTCTCTCTGTGGTTAGGTGTGTGAAGCAAATGTTTTTTCCTTGTTTTATCAGTTTAGGCATTTTTGGTTATATGTATTGGTGGGATTGTGTCACAGTAGTGTTCGATATGCTGTTTGATATGTTGTAAGTTTGTTTTTTCATGCAACTACCTTGTGTAGGCCGGCCCTGGTTTGGGATTCCTTGACCTCTTTGTTTTTCTGCAAATTAGTTTTTTTCCTCATGGTATGTTATTGATGATGTTTCTTAATTGTTTCATATGGAATTTAGTTACACTTCTAGTAACCTTTTAGAGTGTCACCTTTAAACACGTTTACACATGTGTTTACCATGTCTCATTACAGTGCTTTTAGCATTTGCAATGCTGTATATTAGAATTTACAATTGGTTTTGACTGCATCTTGTGTTTTATTTGTACTCCTATTTCACTTTCTCACAGTTTTGGTGGGAACACAAGGCAGTCATCTTTTGATTGGGTCACTGCTCAATGGGTGGATTTTTGAATGGTGGTTTCTGCGTGTTGTAGCATCAATTAATGTTTGCTTCTTCGCTGAAGGTAATATGTGATTGCCATTTTGATATTGCTTTGGAATTTCTGTTTGGGAGATGGGAAAGGGCAAGTGGTGTACCACATAGATATTTTGGTGTTTTTAGTTGTGTTCTTTTCTTTTGTTTTATAACATTAATTCTATGTCTTCATTGTGCTAGCCATGCTTACTGCAAATGTGTATCACTGTTATGCTAGAATCTTTTTTAATGTTTGTAATACTTTAAATCTAAGTTTTATTGTGCTTCAAAGTGCACATTCAGCTTTTTGCCTGACCTATCATGTGTAGCTTTGTTTTTATATCATCTTGTGGGATTACTTTGGTGTTTGATGTGTGTGTGAACGATAGGAGCAGTTGCTTCTCAGTGCAGCTGTCCTTGGCAAGTGAGAGGTATAGTTTTGTTATAGAAAGTTAATTGTGTGACTTATATTGGTAGTTTCTCCTTGATGTTCATATTTCAATAGTGATAATAACGGCATGATACTTCCACAATTGTTTAACTACCAATCTGGAGCAGTATGCTCTGTTATGGCCTGGTTCTTAACACTATATTAGGATGTATGATGTTACAACGCATACTTTTACAACGCATGCCTTTACAACGCATTTTTTACAATGCAAAATCCTTTACAACGCTTTCCATTACATTGCATGCCATTACAACAAATGTTCTAAAAACTACCATTACAACACATTCCATTACAACGCAAAATACCTTTACAAAGCATACCATTACTACGCATACCATTACATTGCATGTATGGTAAGTATTTGATAGTATAGGGGTAAAAATTACTATTCTAACTCCAGGGGGTGCAACAGTAGGGTAAGTGTTGGATAGTGTAGGGGTAAAAATTACTATTCTAACTCCAGGGGGTGCAACAGTAGGGTAAGTGTTGGATATTGTAGGGGTAAAAATTACTATTCTAACTCCAGGGGGTGCAACAGTAGGGTACATTTTGGATAGTGTAAGGGTACTATGCGTTGAGATGGTATGTGTTGTAATGGTATGCGTTGTAATGACTGCATTGTAATGACATGCATTGTGATGGTATGCGTTGTAATGGTATGCGCTGTAATGACTGCGTTGTAATGGCATGCGATGTAATGGATCTTGTGTTGTAAAAGTTTTGTTGTAATGGTAGTGCGTTGTAAAAGTTGCGTTGTAAAGGTTGTTTCCCCTATATTACAGCTTTATTTGTGAGTATTATGACTGCCTGCTGGATGATTGACCAGTAGGTTGTTGATCTGCTTTTTAAATCTTCCTCCGGACATGGCTCTAAGGCATTCTCTGCATCTTAGGCAGAGGCCCAAGCAGAAGATTCTAACAGCACATTTTCAATCAGAGAGGAATTTTCAGATGATGAATCCTCGTTACCTCCCTTCAGCTGTGTTTCAGGATGCATAGTAGATACAGAGAGAATTTTTTGTCAATACATTTATTTCAACTCTTCATTGATGATACATTTTTTAAAACATATTTTTGAGCAAATCAAATATCATGCAGAAACGTTTTTCAGGGACAACTATACTATACATAATCCACTTGCTAGAACCACTCCTTGACTCTCAACTTCTGATGAACCTATTGTGGGGTTTAACTTTGTATTGAGATTATTAACAGAGTCAAAATTGGCTTATTGTTGGCCTACTAATCACATGAAGATGACAACTAATTTTCCAGTGCCCAAAAGCCAAGATTGATATTTGCTTCAGCTATGCACACTGCATGTTGTGGACAGTGTTGTTGTGTTGTGTTGAGCTCTACATCATTCTAACAATCTACTCAAGATTCAGCCTGTCTTCGACAATTTAGTCGATCACTTCACAGAGATCTATGTTCCAGTTCAAAATATAGGTGTGGACAGGTATCTAGTCATGTACAGGGGCCATGTCTGTTAGTAGGCAGGACATACCCAGTAAGAGGGCAAACTAAGGCATTAAGTTGTACATGCTGTGAGAAAGTGCCACAGGATATGAATACAGTTTAAGGGTTTACACTGGCAAGGATTCTTCAGTTGACAATGTTCTTGTCCTTCCACTTAAGGAACCAGTTGAAAAAGTGTGAGCATACTTGCCACAAAGGTTGCTATTTCTGCATTGTAGTGAAAATGTTAAAAGAATCATTCAAAGTAGGAACCTTTGCATGTGGAACAACCCACTCTTAAAGTAAAGGTTAACCCAATGAGCTTGCATGTAAGAAAGATGAAAGGAGGCAAAACAGTGTCTTGTATAGCAATGAACTGCTTGCTTTGAAATCTTCAAAGGAATGAAATGTGCACATTCTCACTCATGATTAAAGCACTTTACCCTCAACTGTTTTTGGTCAGGTCATAGAAGTGCATAAAACAGTGTGCATTGTAGACTACAACAAGCACATGGGGGTGTAGTTAGATTTGAATAAAGGTTAGAGCCTTGTAATGCCACTTAAATGTTATACAGCTGGTAGAAAAAGGTGTATGTGCATTTGTTTAATTTGCCACCCTGCAAGGCTTATGATTTGTTCAAAGTTTACTCTCATGGATCCAAGAGGACCATGCTAGAGCAGTCTGTGGTATGCAGCCTTCTCGCAGTAGGAGCAAGTAACTGTTCAAAGAATTGCAATTCTGCTGATATCATGACAAGAGAATCTGGATTTAATTAAAGACACAAAGTCTAACATTATGCTTATTTCATTTCATGCTAATTCCAAACAGCCACTTAAAGCAATACATCATAAAGTTAAACAGCGTAGAACATCTTCTAGAAAATCTTTTTCATGTATAATAACCATGAGCATGTATAGTCTGCCGCATTCAAATGAGATGTATTGGTGTGGGTTTTCTGTAAATAACGTCCCTTAAATCTGCTTCTTCCTCCCATTTTGTTTTGCATTCCAAACAGTGAAGAATGATGAATATTGAATAAAAGTGTCACTTAATAATTTTTTCTGATCATCTGGCTTCTGGAAACAGCGGTGACGCAGGGCAAACATTTATGTTGAGTTAATTGAAATAAGAAATAGTGTAAAGTCTTCTGTTGACATGCAAGTGGGAATGAGACATCGAAAGAGGCATGTTACATGAAATGTATATCAATACAGTAAAGGTTGTATAAGATTTTCAATAACACTTTAAATAAAGGTTGTATTACTATTGTTCACTATTTCTTTGTTCACCCATGGGAAGGGAAGGGTGGGATAATGCTAGCATCTTTAATGAAATCCAGAATCTCTTGTCATGGGATTAAGAGAACCGCAATTTCATTACAAGACCGGAGGCTACCATTATGCATTTTGGTAGCTTTGTAACACCACATCAAACATAGGTTAAATTGGTTTACAATAGTGTTTTGCAAAGGTGCTTGAATTAGACCAGTCAGCTGCCTTAAGGATGACGTTTAATTTACCACCTATCCAGAAGGTTCTACTTGCCATAGCTCCTCTAACGGAGTGTGCTTGGAAGTTCTTGAGAACAATACCAGCTAACTGTACAGCACATATACCCCAATTGGCTATTGAGGCTGAAGTTATGAGTTTAAAAGGTTTCAGAAAAGATATGAGTAATTGATTCACACCATTCATGCGATATTCACTCTTTCTAGACTCCTATTTCATACAATCTACAACACTCAGCTTTCTGCAAGCATCGAACATATCATAAACGCTATTACTAACCTCTAGAACTTTTATATCTGAAACTCTGTGGCAGGAGATTAGACAGAGGAGCGATGCTAGTTTAGTTTAATGGATAGTCTCTTTTTGTCTAGATGTCTGTTATCAGGCCAACTTGTGACTAAGTCCAGTATTAGTTTGACATCCCACAGAGTCTCGTATTTAGGTTTAGGGGGTCTCCTTAGTCTAATACTTTTCAAGACTTTGCAAAGTATGATGCTGTTACCTACTGTTTTCCAGTTAATTAAGGCGTGACTTGCTTAAATACCTGAGCTGTAGCAGTTAATTGATAGTTAGCTGAGACACCTCTTGCATTGTTCTTCAAGATAATTTACTACATATACGATAGGAGCTTCCATGGAATACAGATTCCTCTCCAGGCACCAACCTTCCTGTTTTTTCCCAAATGCTGTTATATCTATAGTGGGTGCTGGGAGCTCATGATGCTCCAAGGAGAACTGCAGCTCTTCTTGAAAGGCCAGCAATTTAGTTAGATCTACTGACACTTTCCAAGGAATAAGGTTCAAAGTCCCTGACTGGACTAGGGCATGTTCTCTTCCATCTATGTCTCTCAGGAGGCCTCTCTTGGCTGGAAGCAGTAAGAGAATGTTGCAAGCTAATTCCAATGGAATGGAGTGGTGTGGCTCACTGGTTAGAGGCGGCAGACCCGGAAGCAGAGGACAGCCCGGGACCAGGGTTCAATTCCCGACGCGGCAGGGTCGTGGACCAGGATCAGCGGACTCGATAATTCTCGCCTCGGTGCCTACTCTAACCAAGGATCACACTCGGCAACTCTGGGCATTAGCTTGCCTCATCTCCACAACGGCCCCCCACATACGCCGGGGATGCCTGGTTTCACCTTGGAGATACCCAGTAGGGACCATCTCACAGGGAAAGCCAGGACGGGTTCCCCAGCGGTCTACAGCGCAGAGATACTCCTTCGGGAGTCGATTCTAGCGCTTTAGAAACCCACAATTAATTAATTAATTAATGGCATCAGAAACCATGCCTGGGAGGGCCAGAAAGGGGTTACTAGTACTAGGGAGTATTGTACTAGTCTCACTTTCTGGAGGAAAGGGGGAAAGGCATAGGTTTGAATTTCTTTACAGGGTTGGAGGAAAGCATTTACTGCTAGAGCACCTGGGTCTGGCATCCAGCTGAAGTATGTCCTCAGTTGGAAGGTCAATCTGCTTGAAAACCGACCTATCTCTAGAGGTCCCTAGATTTGATGGAGAGCTCTGAAGGCTTTCTCATGAGTTTCCAATCCCTGTGGTCTAAGAGTAATCTCGAGTTCCAATCTTCGGTGACTTTTGTTTATACCTGTAGGTATTCTGCTTTCAACATGAACTTGTGATCTAGGCATAACATACAGATTTCTTCGGCTATGTTCAAAAGGCCTGCTGATTCGGAGCCTCTTAAGTGATTTATATAGGCTACAACTGATATACTGTCCACTGTCAGTATAACAGATCTTCCTTGAAGGGTTTGATTGAATCTCATTAGGGCGTATAATCCTGATGTCAATTCTAGATAGTTTATGAGATGTGATCTTTCTGCAAGTGACCATACACCACCTGTGTTCTGATCGAGTAGGCAGGCTCCCCAGCCATGAAGGCCCCCATCCAATTCCAGTAAGAATCTCGATTAGCTCCCAAATATGGCCTTGCCATTCCAGGCATCTAAAATCTCTATCCACCAAACCAGTTCTGATTTAGCTTTGTGATCTAGGCATATCTGATATCCATACCATAGTCATGATTTTCGGGCTCTCGCATTTACTCTTTGAAGAGCTCTGTAGTTCAGAGGCCCAGGAAAGTTAGCAAGTATAGAGGAGGAGTGAAGGCCCTGGAGCCTGGGTAGTTCCCTAAGGGTTAGGGTTTCTTGTTTTTGTTATCTTCTTTTGGGAGAGTAAGAGGAGACATTTAATTGGGTCAACAGTGAATCCTAAGAATTCCAGAGATCTGGAGGGGGCAGTATGGATTTCTCTTTCTTGTTTCTGTACTGCGCCGGGATGCCCCTGGGTAACTGAGCGCATTATAAATTTCATAATAATAATAATAATAATAATAATCTTTGTTTATTATGAATCCTAAGCTCTCTATGAGGCTTTCTTCCACTTTAGATCTTGTAGGATCCGCAAGTGTTGCTGGCACATGATAAAGATGTCATCCAGATAGACAATCAATTGCATCCATCCTTCTCTCAGGAATGACGCAATAGTTCTCATTATTTTGGTGAAGCACCAGGGGGCAGAAGATAATCTGAAGGGGAGAGCCTGAAATTGGAACATGTGGTGATTCCATATAAATTGGAGGTAGGGCTGCTGTTCTTTTGCCATGAGTATGGTCAAGTAAATGTCTTTTAGGTCTAGTTTCACAAGCCAGTCTCTCTCTAATATCATATCTCTCAAAAGATGGATGACCTCCATTTTGAAGTGTCTGTAGATTAGGAATTTGTTTAGTTCTCTGAGATTTACAACAGACCTTCATCCTTTGTCTTTTTTCTGAAAGAGTACTCACAAACCTCTTGCATTCCCATGGTACTTCTATAATTGCCCCTTTGTGTAGCATGGAGGTCACTTGCTCCTTCAATATTCTTCATTGTTCTTTTCTCGGTTATAGACTTCTCAGGTGTACAGTTTGCATTGGAGGTTCTGAAAAATCTTGGCTGGTTTCTAAGACCCAGGGGTTCTGTGTGATTGTCTTCCAACCTGTGTAAAAAATCTGAGTCTGCCTCCCACCTTTTTTAGGGAAAGAGAAAAATGAGGAGTGAATGTACTAGCTTTGGAAGTTGTCAGGGGCTTGTCCACGTGGTCTGAACCCTCTGGAGTGGATTGTTCATCCTCTACTGGGGTATAACGGTAGAGGGTTGGTTGTTTGGTAAGGTCTACCGAATCCTCTGTGTCTAAAGCCGGGCCATTGGTTTAATCGGCCGTTGGAAAGGCCCCTTCTTTGGGCCTGTCAAAAAATATTTGCGTTGAAGACATATCTCACATTGTTTTGGGCTTTGTTGAGGGATGTGAAGGTCACTACGTATTTTCCTAATGTTTTTATCATGTCTTCACAGAATAGCAGGTCCTCAGGGGCTTGAGAAGGTTCTTTGTCATTCATGTCGCTCAACTTAGAGTTCCTTTAGGTAAGAACCACTCTACTTCTTTCTGCATTCATGCCTGCATTAGCATTTCCTAATAGGATCAGTGCTCTCTGACTCCACCCTCTGACTAGGCTGTGTCACGTGGTGTTCAGTTGATGTGGCTTTCTTCCGTCGTGTTGATTATTTTGCCCAGGGTGGAAGTATGTAGAGTAGGCGGTACTTGCAAGCTTTCAGTGATCTTTCCATACCTTTTCTGGGATCTCTTCCAAGTTTGAAGAGGAACTTAATTCAGGGTCAAGGTTGGGTGTCTGGCATACTTTCTCTTGAATGGCCGGTCTAGAGTATTCCACTCTTGGGATGTTACTTATTTCTCTCTCTGGTGGATTTCTGAGCCACTTTTTAATAAACTTGGCCACATGGCTTTGAGGCTACCACTCCAAGCTTCTCAGTTTTTAATGTTAAATGGAGAGAACATTTCCTCACCTAAGGGGTTAGTTAAAATTTCGTTTGAGTATGATGGAAATTCTTCCTTGGAAAGTGGATTTTCAAACTCTAAATCAAACTCATCTAAGTCAAGTACATACTCATCCATTAGGTTGGTGTTTTCATCCCCTTTTACTTCCATTTCACTATTTTGTATATTTTAGTGAGCAGTTTAGACACCTCAATAAGTTGTGCCACTAAGGACACCTTGATAAGTTATGCCTCCGAGGACACCTGATACATTTGAGGTGGATGACCTCCTATAAAGGTTGAGGTGCTTAGACCTCCCATTTAATTTGAGGTGTCAGGACCTCCCAGTGTGCCCAGAGCTTATATCTTCTATATTCTTAGTTTTCCTTAACCTTTTCCCCCTTTCATCATTATCGTAATTTTTTGGAGGTTGGGGGTTTCGGTTATGTCATCTTCTGCAAAAGATAGTGTTCTTTTGATTGACATAACTTCATTCTGGGTCTCAAGCATCCATGATCGCTTTTCCTTCTGAATAATCTTTTTAAAGGCATTGTTATTCATGTTGGGAATGGGTACCTCTGCATCATCTGATACCACATCAGACATTATATTATTATAATTTTTTGGGTTTCAGATTTTAGCTTCAGGATGAGGATAGGTAGGTTTTAACTGCAGTTGCAAGGGAATAGATGTCTCAGAATAAAAATAGGTAAATAAGTTACTCAATTAAAGACTTTCCATGGTAAAGGGTCTCTTAGGAGGGTAGCCTATTTTGGTAAAAGCTAAATTGTACATGGGGTTGCTGAGCAGCAGCTGGTCATAGAGGGGATTTAGCTATCAAAGGATTTCTGACATTGTACCCGCTCGAGCGATCAGCTGCTGTCTGTTGGCGAAGAAGTGTCACGATCGTAGAGGCGTCAGCTAGGCATGGCTCTGCTGTTTTTTTGTTGCTGTTGTCCGCATTCTTTGGTTATGGGTCTACGACATACACTAGCACAGACCGTTGCTGAGGTGCTTTCCTCCTATTTGTCCATGCCCCTGTGGTAGAATAGAGGCAGAGATAGAAGGAGCATTCGGCACCAGTGGCCATGCACAAAGCAGTCATGAGAGTGCTGGGGAAGAGAGCCTTCCCTTTAGGGAAGCAGTCGAGTGGGTGAAGATATTCTACAGTTCGGGGGGGATTGAGTTGTGGAGTGCAGTGGAGGTGCCGAATACATGAAACTCAGCCTGGGGAAGGCTCATTAGCATCGGTCGGGGCTAGTGAATGTCATAGGCAGGGTGGAGGAGGGTGGAAGGTTGGCTGATCTCCTTAAATTCGAGCCCAGATAGCAATTTGTGTGAATATGTCGTATTTGGAAAAAGGTTACCAGAAGTACCAGAACAGATTAACACGTAGAAACCAATATTAATCATTTACGCTCTTAAGATAGGTCAGTGACAAGACAATGAATAGTAGCAAAGTAGTACTTATCTGCCCGGAGCCGCATTTAAAAGAGACAGGCTACTCTATGCTCATGGCTATTATACATGAAGAAGATTATGTTCCAGAACTGTTTCTCTTTATGATGTATTGCTTTTAAGTGACTGCTTAGAGTTAGCATTAAAAGAAATATGCATAATGGTAGCCTCCGGTCTTGTAGTGATATCGGAGTGGTTATCACCACTTCCCAGAATACAAAAGTACAATACCCATAAAAGACATTTCTTATGAGAGATATAGCGATTGTCAGCAATACAATATTAAGATCACCCTTGGAGGTATTGACCACTTAAGATTCTGGTCTCTATTGCCGTCTATTTACCTTTTTAAACTAGTTTGCCAAATGGTTTGACATGTTTTACCAATGCCTGTTGCGCATGAAAAAAACAAAATTGGTCATCCTCATCTAAAAATAGATAATTTTTTTTAAGAATATGTTTTTAAAAAAGTAAACTTAAATATGCTGTCTTTAGTAAAAAGTTGTTTTAATTACATTGTATCTGTGCACTGTGTGCGTAAAGGGTTAATGTTTGAAGAGTTTTGAAAACAAAAGAAATATGGAGCCTATTTGTGGTGTCTCTGAGTGTGACGGTAGGCTAGTGGTATATGTAGTGGCAGTTGGATGGTGGTATGTGCAGCTGTTGGCTGGGGTGTCTATAGTTGTATTACATGTGGCTGTTGGCTCTTGATATGTGTGTAGTAGCAGTATGTTTGACTGTTGACTGATGATCTTTGTGTAGTAGCATTATGTTTGGCTGTTCACTAGTGGCCTGTTTGGCTGTTGGCTACTGATATGTTGGTTTTTGCAGCATGCAGAGTTGTTGGCCTGGTGTTATGTGTGGCTGCTGACTGGCAATGCGTGTGTAGTGGTTGTTCCATGACTATTGGCTAGTAATATGTGTGGCTCTTGGCTGACGATATTTGTGTAGAATCAGTATATTTTATTTTTTTATTTCTATTTTTTAAAAGATTTTTTATTATTTTCCAGAGTAACAAACATACACGTTGACATTCAATACGACCACAGTATTATGCAAATTTGGATACACAGGTGCATACACACGAAGTTTCAAACCACATTGCCATGCGTGATATATCGCTGTTCATCCTACCGGGGTCATCAGCCCCTCAATTCCTATCTTATTCCCCATCTTCTTCCTCGTCGGAGCTTGTGACTTCATCTTCCTGTAACGGGTTACATATTTCCCCTCTATATACATTCCAGGAAGACCATACCAGGAAGTCCATATTTTGTTCCATTTGCGAGGGCAGGCCCTAGTTATATACACCGCCCGTTCTGTCAACATTAGTATGTCCATGTTCCTGCTCCAATGTGCTAAGGTGGGTAATTCTGATGCGCCCCATTTTTGTGCTATATCTCTCTTTGCCACAATGATGGCCAACGTACCCCATATTTGCCCATATCTGGATAAATCATTCGGATCCCAAATATTCAAAATACATTTACGTGGCTCTCGTGTCAGGGATACCTTAAGTGTTTGTGAAATAGTGCGCATCACTTGTCGCCAGTATGCAGTTATGAATGGGCAGTCCCAGAGGGTATGGAATAGTGTACCTTCTTCACCACAGCCACGAAGACAATAGGGATGCGGTGCTCTCTGCAGTTTGTGTAGCGTGGTTCTAGTATAATGTATCCGATGTAGGATTTTAAGCCGTACTAATCTGAATTTGGCCGAAATGCCCACCTCCCTTGGGGACGCCAGCGCCTCATTCCATTCCGTATCATCCATGTCACCCAGCTCCTCTACCCACCTCTCTCGTAATTTCAATGTAGGGTCCGACAGCTTACGGTAGGTAAGCGAGGTTGCACTACGCTGCATGTAGTCAGTGAGTAGTCTATCTTCTAACGGTGAGGATTCCGGGACATCGGTGTCTATTGGTAGTACCTGCAATAACGCGTGTCTGATCTGCATGTATCTGTAGGATTCATTCGGTCCCAGGTCATATTGCTGTTGGAGCAGGGCGAACGGGATCACGGTCCCGTTATCCCAAAAGTCTCCCACTGTGGATATTCCAATGCTATCCCATTGTGTAAACCCCTTACTCCGTCTCAGTTGCCCCAGTGCCTTAGTGTCCCATAGTCGGGTGAGCTTAGTGATCGTTCCCTTCCACCCCAATTTCGCCTGTGCCGTGTGCCATATCGCGGCGGTATGTTTCGTGGGTCCTACCAATTTTGCCGCCTGGCTTCTGTTGTAGAGTACTGATAGCATGCTGTCTGTGCCTAATTGTACACTGTCGGTCCTGTAGGCTGAGTCATCTCGGGGTGTATGAATCCATTAGTTCGCAATTTTGAGTTGTGCGACCCAATAGTACATTTGCAGGTTCGGCAGCGCAATCCCCCCCCCGTACCAACTTCTGTTTAGTTTGATATGGCAATGCGTGCCGGACGGTTACTCCATAACAGATTGGAAACCAATGCCATCACCTGCTGAAAGTATCGTGGCGACACCGGGTATGGGGTGTTTTCTAGGGCGTACAAAAATCTTGGAAGAGCCATCATTTTGTAGAGCGCTGCTCTACCAAGGAGCGTTAGTGGCAATGACGCCCAGTGCTTCACCTCATTCCGCAGACGTTTCAGGGGAGGTTCCAGATTTTTTTCAAAGAACTCCGTTGAGCTGTTGGTGATATATATGCCAAGGTATTTGAAGGAGCCCGAGGCCAACATCAGCGGGCAGTCCGCAGCTAGTGAGGGCTCAGGCCCCCTCAGAACGTATATTACGGATTTTGACCAATTTAGAGTGTAGACCTATGTTTTCCTGTGGGCATCACAGAGTGCGAGGAGTGCTGGAATGCTCCTGTCCGGATCCATTAAGTACACCAACATACCGTCGGCGTAGAGCGATACGCGATCCTCCCACCCCTCCACCCCTCCTTCCAGCTAATCCCAAAATCAGTATATTTGACTGTTGGCTCATGGTATGTGAGACTGGTGGTTCAAAGTATGTGTATGGTGTGTTGTTGGGGGTCTCCTTGTAGGTAAGTTGGCTTATAAGTGGGTGAGAGGCGGTGTGGCGTCTCATTCCTGTGGATCTATGAGTGTGACAGACCCTTGAGTGATGCTTTGCTGATGTGAGTGTTGTACACTTCCATACCCCATCAAGGAGGCATAGAAGCAGTGGAACAAGCTCTACTTAAAAGCGACATCAACCCTCAAATGCAAACATTCTTAATGGAGTTGATGATTTACACACTTTACCATAGTTATTTTCAAGACAAAGACAAGTGGTATCTTCAACTCACAGGAATGGCCATGGGAAACTGTGCGGCTCCAACGTACGCGAACATCTATATGGAGAACTTTGAAGAAACTTACATATATGAGAATAAGTTCCAAGGAAAACTGAGAATGTACGTGAGGTACATAGATGATCTTTTCTTCATATGGGCCAGTACAGAAGAAGAACTTATTGCAGCCCTCACGGACCTTAATACGAAAGATCCTCGAATTTTCCTCACATGGGTCACAAGCAACACAGAAATTTCTTTCTTGGATGTCCAAGTGAAAATTCGCAACCAGTCCATTTCTACAGATCTGCATCGTAAAAGCACTGATCGTAACAATACACTCCATTTCCAAAGTTTCCACCAAGGGTCTCTCAAAAAACATTTGCCTTACTCACAAATGTTGCGTATTAAACGGATTGTATCTGAACAGGACACTTACACTGAACGCATTAAGGAAATGCATCAACGGTTCCTTGAGAGAGGATATCCCCAAACAATCATCAACGACGCTGAAACTCGAGTAGCCAACATCACCAGACCAGAAAGTCTCGTAAAAAAGAGTAAACTTCCTGCTGAACGCATGGTTCTAGTCTCTAAGTTTTCAACAGCTAGTAGCAGTTTCAAAAAAATCATTTTGAATCACTGGCCCATCCTTCAGATGGAACCGGACTTTCGGAATATCTTCGATAGCCCCCCACTATTTGCCTATACACGTGGGCAAAACATCAAAGAAATTTTATCGTCACCACCCACTGTTGCAAAAAAATTCAAAGGGACTCAACCATGTCATAACTGCAATAATTGTAATTGCGTTATAAAAGGGAATGAAATTAAACATCCTATGAAGGGGACCTCTATCAAATTGAAAGTAAACGCTACCTGTGACTCCACAAATCTCATCTATGCTTTAAAATGCCCATGTGGTAAACTTTATGTTGGCAAAACCGAAAGAAAAATCAAGGTTCGTATTAACGAACATAAGTCCAACATACGTACTAAGAATGAGAAATCTAACGTAGCTACACATTTTCATGAATCTCACCATACCATCGCACAACTTCAGTATATTGTCCTTGAATGCGTAGCACGGAAAGAAGGAGTTGACAATCGGAAACTGCTTTTGCAAAAAGAACTGGAATGGACCTTTCGCTTACAGACTCTTAAGCCTTATGGTCTCAATGACCGTTTAGAATTTAGTTGTTACTTGTGAATTCATTAAGTACTACTGTAATGCCTTGCTCTCTATTTCATATTTCATATTCCTGATATGTTTTATAACGTTATTTGATCCATATTAGTTGTTCTTGCTCCCCATTCCAAGATGGCCACTTCTTTTTCACGTTTTACTTTGCGGTGTTTAGTCCGTTTTTTATGTTAGCGCCTATGTAATTCACCCAGGATGCACCCTCTGTGCATTTCCAACCCGTCACGCCATTGACCGCTACTGCATTAAACTACCAAGTGAGTAACCCTGTTCGCGTTGTAACTTAGAGGAGAGATAACGTTTCCTTCATGACCCGTTTTATAGTTATGTTTCATTCACGCGCACCGCGTATGGACACTGCGGTAACTGCACTCGCGCTTGTCGCGTTTTTTCTTCGTTACAACGTTTACTTTAATTGCATGCCTTCAAGCCCCCTTCTGGTATATCGCCCACACGAATCACAACGGCTAATGAACTTTGCACATGCTTGCTATATTTGTATACCGCAAACAAGTTTACATCTGTCACATTGTTCATGACCTTCACGTCACCACACCTGATTGATAGGCACTTAATTAACCGCTATTAGGCCCTTCACGATATTCTGGCCATATTTCCCTACCCTAACCCGGGCTTATTTTTGTCTTCCTTTCAGTTTCTCCTTGATAAAGGGCGTGCAGCCCGAAATGCATTGGAGTAATTATGGTCGTTCATTGCATGGATATGATGTAATATCTATTTACATATGAAAATAAGGAAAAAAAACTTCTCAAAAATGCTAACAAATTTGGAATAAACTTGAGTTTTGAAAAGTACAATAGAATCATTTCTATGAACATTATGGAGTGCCTCCAAGAGGGGATGTAAATGCAATTCTTTTGCTTACACTAGTCTTTCATTGAGTGTTGTGTTGTGAACACATCTGGCAGTGTAAATTTTGTGTGGTGCATTTGAAGGGCATTTGAATAGGAAGTAAAGTATTTTGTGTTGTTGTGTGGCTTTACTTCTCACAAATAGTGAGGTATAGCTTCACTAATTTAATAATAAAATAACCTTATTAAAAGTGATTTCTGAGTTTCCATTTTTATGAGATCACTTATTAATATATTTTGCCTTTTGAACCTTCAATTATTGCCAGTTCCTAATCCAGCCAGTATGAGTCTTCACATGTGTAGTGCTTCATAGAAATTCTAATGTATTTTAAATAAATGTTCTGATTTCTCTTACATTTATTTATTCTAGATGTCATAAACAAGAAT
Organism: Lissotriton helveticus; assembly: GCF_964261635.1. NCBI lineage: Eukaryota > Metazoa > Chordata > Amphibia > Caudata > Salamandridae > Lissotriton > Lissotriton helveticus. The sequence goes on along the minus strand of NC_136069.1, from coordinate 1,372,175,302 downwards.
GCTATATAACATTTTCTTCAGCTGGTTTACATATTGCAAAGGCATAGAAAGAAGACACTCTAAAAGCCCATCCTGTTGCTGAAAACTGGAAAGGAAATGTCCCTGATGTCTTAGATTTGTTTTCTGACTGTTCCTTTCAGTGTGCATATCAACTACTAGGACAAGAAATATAAAGAATGAGAAAACCACTAAAGGGGTGATCCTAAAATAGGTTATCACATTGATATCAGCCTCATCTGTAACCACTGAGCTGCAGGCATGTTCTCAGCAGCGGACTGGATATGATCCCACAGAAATGAACATTCAACATCTCCTGAAAGGTATGCAAATTTCTGTACCAAATTGACCTCTGTGGTTTCTCTACACTACAGTAACCAGCTTGTGTGACTGGGCCTATCACCCGGGAAAGGAAATTCGCTGAAAAGCTAAATGGATACATCACATTTTTGGCATGAAATATTAGCTATTTTGATGATATGGGTAGTGGGATAAATTGCCCCCTTGCTTGACCACCACCACGGGAAATGTACCAAACCCATATATTTCTAAGAAACATACTGGAGGTCCCAAGGTAGGGTGACTTGAGTAGATCTCACAAACCTTTCTTACAATGACCTGCACACCTTAAACAACTTTGCCTGAAATTCACATTTTCTTACATTTCTGTGAGTTAAATTTCCAAAATCTGTGGGGATACACAAAATTCCTATCAACAATGTTACCCCAAGCTAGCCTAGCATCCATGACACTCAAGGCCTCAAATCATAATATGGAGACATTTTGACATACAATTTTTTACCTGTTTGGTGATGTGGGTGCTGGAGAATTTGGGCCTGAGCTCAGCCACCATTCAACACAACCTAATAAATCAGAAAACTCTGGTCCTAGGGGAGTCCACAGACCTTATAAAGCCCAGATTTGTCTTTGCCTCTTACATCAAGTTACATGCAAGAATAAAATCTGACATCACTGTTTACATTTTAAAGCAAAAAGATACACGAACAACGTCATTAGCAACAACACTCATATTCTAAGGCTGACAGAATCTGCCTCTCTGAAATCTGCTATAATCTAAAAGGAGCAATGCTTGGAAGCATATGGGGCCATATTATCAAGAAAGGGCGATACATTATCGCCGCTTTTATAGGCAGGAAACTGCCGCTAAAGCGGCAAAAATGGGCTTGATAATATGCCCTTGGGAATTCCCATAGAAGCCCAGGTTCTGGTGTTAACCTGGGCTTCTATGGGAATTCACAAGGGCATATTATCAAGCCCATTATCGTCGCTTTAGCGGCAGTTTCCTGCCGATAAAAGCGGCGATAATGTATCGCCCTTTCTTGATAATATGGCCCACGGATATTCTAATGCTAGTGATTGTGTTCTGGCTCCTTCTGCCATTTGGTGGCATTTGGTTGCAATGGAGGGCTTAACAAACCAAACAGGTCATATACACTTGTGCCAGAGACAAAGAACAGAACACAAATGTTCTCAGTAAAGACATTTTTCAGTTCTATGCTTGTTCTGCCTGGGTTTAGCAACCAATGGATAACAGCATTTAGCAAGTGGCCTTTATTCATTTAATAATAATATTAATAATAAGGAAACTTATAAAGCGCCAGGTTACGCAAACCGGCGTGTCCCCGCGCTGTGGTGAGTGAGAGGCCCCTTACCCCCCACTGTACTGCAGGCAGCCCACCCCTTCCTGTGCTGGAACACCCATACATATTATTGAAGGATCAGGAAGGTTTTAAGCTTGCTTCTGAACCTAGCCTCCAAAGGTTCCAGACGCAGCTCACTGGGAAGTTTGTTCCAGCTCCTAGCTGCCAGGATCCGGAACGATCTGCCGCCCATACGGGCCTTTTTGATTTTGGGGATCACCAGAAAGCCAGTACCCGTGGACCTGAGGGAGTGGACAGGCCTGTAGGTCATGATTAAGGTTTGCAGAGGCCTAGGCCCCCTCCCCTGAATGATTCGTTGACACGTGCATAAGGCCTCATACACAATCCTCTTCATAACCGGCAGCCAATGAAGAGCCTCCAGTGCAGATTTCGACACCGCTCTTCTGGGAAGTCTCAGGACCAGCCAAGCAGCTGCATTTTGCAGCACCTGCAAACGGTCAAGGCTCTTAACCGTGGCCCCTAAGTACAGTAAGTTGCCATAGTCTAATCATGAGGTAACAAGGGCGTGCACCAGCGTCCTTCTGGCTCCAGAAGGGAGAAGGTCAATGATTTTGTGTAGACCTTTCAGGACACCAAAGCAGGCCCCCACCACACGGCTGATCTGTGGGGCAAATGTAAGGTCCGAATCGACCCATACACCCAGGTTCTTAGCCTGTTGGCATGGTTTAGGGACTGGTCCTAGGCAAGGTGGCCACCATGCCGATGACCACACCAAGGGCCGCCCCCCCACCACGAGCACCTCAGTCTTGCTACCATTCAACTTCAGGCAGTTGTTATCCATCCAGGAGGCAAGCTCCTGCATGCAAGCTCTGAAGTTGGGCGCATCCAGATCCGGAGCCCGTGATAGCAAGATGGCCAGTTGTGTGTCATCGGCATATGACACAATTCCCATTCCGTATCCCTCAACTATACTCGCCACAGGGGAGACGTAGAGATTGAATAGGGTGGGGCTCAGGCCAGAGCCCTGAGGCACACCCTGATCCAAATCTCTTGCACTGGAAAAGTGAACTCCCTGTCTGACCTGGAACCTTCGGTTCATCAGAAAGGACTGAAGCCACTTTAGCGCTGCGCCTGAGACCCCGCACCTATTCAGACACTGTAGCAAGGTGAAATGTGGTACAGTGTCAAAGGCGGCACTCAGGTCCAGGAGGATGAGGGCCATAGTCTGTCCCTCATCTACTCCTTGTCTGATGGTCTCAATGGCCATAAGTAGAGCTGACTCAGTTGAGTGGAGCGATCTAAACCCAAACTGCGTTGGGTGGGGAAGATTGGTTTCCTCCACGTAGGCCATAAGTTGAAGATTAACTGCCTTCTCAGCCACTTTGGCCAAATAAGGCAGCAGCGAGATGGGACGGAGATTGTCCAATTTCTCCATACTAACATTGGGCTTCTTCTGCAGGGGAAGTACCACCGCCTGTTTCCAACCATCGGGCACCGTGTGCGTTCTAAATGACACATCTAACAGATGCCTGATGTAGGGCTCAAGCGTGTCAAGACTTTCCGTGAGCAGTTTGGGCGATGCGGGGTCCCTCGGTGACCCTGACTTTATAGACCTGCAGATCTTCTGGAGCATCTCGGGTGGAGGGGTGGAGAAGTTCTCCAATCGACGCTCTCCCCTGTCACTCCCCTCAGGCTCCTCAAACTCTGCACCCCTTCTTTTAGCTCCCGGAAAGGAGAAATATATCGTGGCCACTTTCTCTGAGAAGAAGCCAGCGATACGATCGCAAGATTCCTCCGAGCTTTCCCTGCATATAATGGATGGTTTAGGTACGGAGATTTCCCTGTAGATCTTGAATACTTCTTTAGTGGAATTTTCTGCCTCCCCAATTCTCTCCGCATAATGCGTGGCTTTGGCCCGCCTAATTAATCCATGGTAGATTCTCCGTTTATCTTTATATTCCAGCCTGGCCTGGTCGAGAAAGGCTACCCTCCACTGCCTCTCTAAACGCTTGCATTCAGCCTTAGCTAAACATTTTGCATGGGCTGGCTTTCAATTGAAGATGGCGCTGAATTCTCAAAATACAAAGTGCTATTAAGTAAAAGCCAGTACTGGCTGAAAGCGTTACAGAGGGTAAAATGTTCAAAAGGTTCTTTATTAGTGAATCCAACTTTTAAAAAAATAACCTGATTAGCTGACATTTAAGCAAATCTGTGGGTTTTGTCATAGCTCTAAAGCAATTAAGATGTCCTAAATATGCTCAGGGATAGTCAAATTTGGCCTTAATTGTTCTTTAAATACAGAGGGGCTTATTTACAAACTCCATGCACCACTTTGGCTTCATTTTCAACGTGCGAAAAGTGACGTACGGGTGGCGCAAGGGGCTTGTAAATCTGCCCCAGAAAACCTTATTATTGAAAAGTGACGCATCACTGTCTGAAAACAGCGATTTATCACTTTTCATTGCACCCTCCTTGCCACATGATGGATACGTCATATTACTGTATGACGCATCATGTCGCAGGAATGACAAATACATCCGTTTTACTGACGTATCTGTTGGCGCAAAAATGACGCATTGCTGGAGTTGTGTCGGAAGCATGATGCAACTCCAGCAATGTTCCTTTGACATGGGGCAAGCCCCATGTGAAAGACTTAATTGTGTGGGAACGCCTCCCTGCGTACATTATACCTGACACGGGTATAATGTACGGTATAATGTACGGCAGTTGTTTACAAAGTGACGCATCTGCTTAGATGCGTCATTTTGTAAATAGGATGCAACAGGGGAAATGTATTACACTGCCGATGCGTCACAAAAGTGACACAACGGCGGCGCAAAAATGTCGCAAAACCCTCATAAATAAGGCCCAGAATGTCACATTTTCCATTTTAAACATACATCATGTGGTGTAACCAGAGCACCAACATAGTCCCTGATGAAAACCCTGTTGTTTGCTCTGCTTCAGCTGTAAACAGTGTTAGTTGCCTACATTTTGTGGCTGGTAAAACCTGGCAAGAATCTTGTTGGCAAATAGCACCAATTTTTGATGTATGCACTCTGCAATAAGTATGCATACAAATTGGAACCATGTGCTATTTACACAACTATAAAGTTATAAAAAATACAAAAACTCCCAACGGCATGTTATAAAAGAGCTATAAAAAGTGGAAACAAATAAAAACAGTATGAGGGAACTCTTGTACTCTGGTTTCCATGGATGTGATCCTGCCTGTTCCTACCACTGTTCTCTTTGCTGAGTGAGGGCTGCAATACTCCTGACCGGGCAGTGTAGTTCCATACGAGGAACCGCAGTAGCTGATTGCTACTGCCACTGCGGACTACCTGTCCCATAACCTCCTCCTCATAATCCCCCTGCAGCCCATCTTCTGAGACACTATTTCAGTGCTTCGAAGTGCTGCAACGGAGCTCTTGCACTCTGTTTGCCCTTTTCCTTCCACTGTGTTGCTTTGCTGAGATTGGGCTGCAGTTCTCCTGACCTGGCAGTGCATTACCATCAGGGGAGTTGCCATTGCTGATTGCTACCGCCACAGCAGACTACCTGTCCCATAATTCTCTCCTGGTCTTCCACCTGCAGCCCGTCTGCCCAGACACTATTTTAGCGCTTCGAAGTCCCGCAGCCCAGGCCGTGCGTGGGCAAAGCTTGGCCAAGTTGCCAAAAGGAAGAATCAGTGCAGGGCCACCCCCATTTTTGTATTACAAACTGTTTTTCTGGTAAGCTCTTTAACTTTAGTCTCCCCCCTCTGGTACTGGTCATCGATAACAATTGCGCTCCCACGTTGTGAGGTACTCCTTGATTAACTTGGGCACCCCCGTGGGAAGAAGCCAGTCCTTGGGTCAGTTTGGAACCGTCCTCGCTTTTCATTTTTTCCTGGAAATGAGAAAGAAGGACTAACAGCCTGATTCATGTACATGCCGTTTTGCGTGGCCCTAATAGCGAATCATAGCGACTCGCTATTGAGGACACGCAAAACGGCATTCATGTAGGAATTGCTAAATAAATAGCGATTCCTACATGATCTCTATTTGCGAGTAGAAAATTGCTACTCGCAAAAAAAGGAATAACTCCCCATTCATTCCTATGGGCCAAAAGGCCCATAGGAATGAATGGGGAGTATCCCTCATTTGCGAGTAGCAATTTGCTACTCGCAAATCAGATAGCGATTTTAAGGGTGCCAGGGGTGTCCAAAGGACACCCTGTAGCACCCCTAAAATGCACATTTGAACAGGTGTTGCGCACACACATGTCCAAAGGACATGTGTGTGTGCAACATGCAACTTAGAAAAATGCTTTTAAAAGCATTTTTCTGAGTTTTTGCTATTTACCGAGAGGTCTGACCTCTCGGTAAATAGCGGCCCAAAAGTGCAAAATCGCAATTTTTTTTTGTGTCATGAATAGCATTTGAGGAATCTCTATTAGAGATTCCTTAAATGCCATTCCTGCAAATATGCGATTTCTTACATAGCGATTTTTGCATTTGGGATTGTGAATACCAAATGCAAAAATCGCACTCGCAAAGGGCCAGATTCTCAGAATCTGGCCCTTTTGCGAGCGCTTTTGGCTACATGAATCAGGCTGTAAGTGAATTCATAACTGAGGGCACTACACACCATAGCATTGTAGTGTGTGCAAATTTACTCGGGCTGCTGAGACTGTAGATTAGCCTACTGTAAGATTTATAGGGAGGTCACCCATTTGATCCAAGCAGAATTACATTAAGTTCTTTAAGCTGTTATTTTAGCTATATGTTGTTTAATGTTACTGTCACAAAATAACCTAAGATAACGATATTCATAAATATAACAACTCTTGAGACAGAATCCTTGTGATAGTATTATATGAGTGAGTGGGGTGAGTGCTAGGAGGTAATTCAGATATCCATTGTACTAACAAACACAAGCAGAAGGCCACAGATGCCGGGCCAGGCAAGGGGAAAATGTCTAAGATAAGGAAAACTGCAGTGGAGAACTGCACCTTAGAAGAGATCGATGACCTAATAGAAGAGGTGGAGCTCATACTAAGTGATGAATGTAAAGCAGTTAGTATGCATGCCTCGAAAACGGCGGCCTTTTATAAAAAGCACGAAGGAACCATTCAGTCAGGAAACACTGTAGGACCTATTACACCAGAGATCACCCCAGAGATCAGTCTCAAGAGGCAGTGATCCTGCAATTGACACTCCTCCCCACTATTCCGAGTAGGTTGACCAACCGTCCGTAAATTTCATGGACAGTCCGTAATTTTGGCCGCCTGTCCGTTGTCCGTGAAGGATTCTTTAACGGACGCCATTTGTCCGTAATTTTAACCGGGCACCGGTCGCACCTCCCTAAAGCTGGCACAGCTTCCACTCACCTCCCTTCTTGACTTGACATGACGCATTCAGGGCTGTTTGAATCTGAATAGATGCCCCTGTTCTTGTAGCTGCAGCCCCCACCCCTCACATCTCCAGCCCTTGATGAGCTGTTAAGAGGTGCTTGAAGGTGACTGAGAGGGAGGGGCTGCAGCTTCAGAGCAGGGGCATCAATTCAGATGCAAACAGCCCTGAGTGCGTCATGTCTCTGCAATTTGTGTGAAATATTCACTTTCTGCCCAGGGCCCCAAACATCCTACAACTGGTCTGGATTACACCAAGGCAGCACGTGGTTCTTCTCTTCACAGCACAGAGCTTAATTTCTGTCACTAAATTGTAAACAAACTTCGATTCTTCAAACATGAAGTCTTTAATGTAATAAAATAAAGAAATGGCACAATCACACCCATGCTGATTAACAAAGTAAGGAGGACAATCAGTTAAATCAGTTCTCTTGGAGTATCTCCTTTAAGTGCTGTACATCACAGTGGGGGATGGCAAAAGTAACATTTTGGAAAGAGAGCCTGCCTTCTCGTTGTCTTGTCCAGGAGGGGGTGAAGAGTCCTACCCCACCCTGGAAGAGACCAAGATGATACTAGACTACCGCATGCCCACCCCTGTGACAACCCTGGTGAATCCTGGTCCCCCTCCTGCCCCCCCTCCCCCCAGTGATGGCTCCTGTCCCTCCTCCTCCCCCCCCCGCCCCCCACCTATGGTGGATCCTGTCTCTGCCCTGGGTGGCTTCTATCCCAGTCCAGGAATGGCTCCTGCAGCTCAAAAAGGCTCAGCTCAAAATTAATATGAAAAGGTGGGCGAGTGAGTAAGTGAAGGGATGGGCGGATGGCTGGATGAATTAGTGAAAGGGTGAATGGATAAATGAAAGATTGAATAGATGGATAATAAAAGAGGATGGATGGATTGATGAGTGAGTGGTGGAAGGATAGAAGGGAGAAAGGGTAAATAGCTGGATGTATGGGTGGAAAGGTAGCTCGATGGGTAAAAGGGTGGATGGATGAGTGAAAGGATGGATGAGTAAAAAGGTGGATGAGTGAGTGGGTGGGTGGATGGATGAGTGAAATGATGGATGGATTGATGAATTGATAAGTGCAAGGGTGAATGGATGGACAGATGAGTGAAAGGGTGGATGTAAGGCTGGATGAGTGAGTGAAAGGGAGGGTAGATGGACTAAAGGATGAATAGATGAGTGAAGGAGTGACAGGATAAATGGATGAGAGAAAGGATGGATGAGTGTTAGGGTCAATGGATGGATTCATGAGTGGATGAGTAGATGGATGGGTGGGTGGATGGATGGATGGAAGGAAGGATTGCTAAGTGAGAGGGACGATGGAAAGAGAAAGGGAGGATGATGGATGACTGAAAGGGTGGATGGGTGGAAGGATGAGTGACTGGGTGGATGGATGAGTAAGGAAAAGGATGGCTGGATGGGTGAAAGGGTAAATGGTAGGATGGATGAGTGAATGAATGGATGGGTAGAAGAGTGGATGGATGAGTGTACAGATGGCTAGGGTGAAAGGGTGGATGGATGGATAAAGGATGGATGAAGGGATGGATGAGTGAAAGGATAGGTGAGTAGAAGAGTGGATGGATGAGTGTACAGATGGATAGGGTGAAAGGGCGGATGGATGGATACTGGATGGATGAGTGAAGGGATGGATGAGTGAAATGATAGATTGAAGGATACATGATGGATAGGTTTGCAAATGGCTGAATATGTCAAGATATGTCTGGGCTTACTTATATACTATTGCGTGACCTCTGATGTGTCTGTAAAACTTATCCAATTGTCCTGAAGTTTTGTCCTGAATTTTGACCTCCTGTCCTGAATTTGTGTGCTGAATTTTGACCCTTTGGCCTGAATTTTTACACTCACCGTCCTGAATTTGCACCAATGCCAGTTGGTCACCCTAATTCCGAGTGATACAGAAGAGTCCCAGATTTGCTTCAGGGTTCCAACAATGACACGGGGGGTAAAGTGTGTATCGACAATCCTGTGCTCAAATAGGTACTCCTTGCTAGCCACCCTAACCATGCCAGAATACAGTGTTGCTCAACTCCCAGTTTGTAACTCTAATATATACCGAAATAGAACAGAAACCAGCAAGTTTGAGAGCCATCAGATTATTTCCCTTCATGCAGGCCTATGGAATCGGCACATGTAGCAGAATGTAACCTTAGCAGCCAAGTAGCAATGAAGCTTTTTCAGAGGCTAGATACTCTTTCTAGAGAGGTTGCCGATTTGAAAAGACTAATAAGAAAGCTAGGGCCTTATTTACAAGCCCCTTGCGCCACTTTTGTGTCATTTTAACATGGGAAAAGTGACCTAATGGTGGCGTAATGGGCTTGGCACAAGGGCCTTGTAAATAACCCCCCTAGTATCTCAAGATAGTAATGAAAGGGTTATTGCTTAAGGGAAAATCCAAGAACCCAACACTATGTTAACTAACTATCTTCAGGTAATTGCTACTCCGAAACAGAGGATGCCACCTTACACTTCAATACGCAGACCAACAACAGGTTCCAATGTTGACTCACAAGTACTGCAAGTAGAGGGGAGGGGGAGCATTAGCATTAGTAGTACAGGAACAAGGCCCCTGAACAATATTACAACTCAGAGAGTGGGAGTAGCTGTGACGGGTTATAGTGAATATAATAAATTACAATGTAACTGGAATCTAGGGAGACGCTATAACATGGCAAATGCAAAGGGAAATCAAAACTATTGAGTTTGGGAGTGGGATCCACAAACCGTACAGTCACACTCAAGCTTCAGATACCTAGGCCATAAACAAAATTTACTTTGTAACAAAAGCAATTAGGAACTCAAATCTGGGGACCTTGAGGTATTTATGAAGTCAAATCCAACTTCTAGGGAAGATGAAGAAACACTAAAAAAATAAGGTGCTGCACTGGATAAGGCAGAAGCACCAGTGTTTATCAATAACACGCTTGGATATAAATAAAGTCAATGGTTTACAGAGTGAAGAAAAAACCTTTCACACAACAGCCCTTACTCTTAATACCAAGAGCATAGTTGATGGCCTGAAAGCATTGGATACAAGAACAAGTCCACCCTTCAATTTCTTGGTCAGATTCAAGCTGAGTAGACCCAGCAGAGAAGTAGAAAGCAAACAGGCAGTTCCTTCAAATCCTAGTAAACTTCCTAATTCCAACCATACACAGAATGACCTGAAATCAGTCAATTGACTGGTAAGACAGAAGGCGTTATCTTCTTCAGGTGCTAGGTCCCATTGTGATTCTCTGTTTTCTATAAGTAATGTCCAAGGGAAAACCATCCAGGAGACCCTTCAGCAAGCATATCAGGGAAAAGTTCAAGCAATTGACGAAGCAGTGGAGTTAGAAGTTGAAACCACCCAAGCCAGTCCCTGCCTAATGTACAAAAAATGACTCAATTGATAACTAAACATCTAGTGCCATGGAATTTAGTAGGGCTGAAACAAAAGCGAATGGACCCAGAATGGCAAGAATATATGAATCAATTCGAGTTCTGCCTGCTCCAGGAGACCTGACTGTTGAAGCCACCTCACAAGTTAGGCTATAGTACATTTAGTGCAAATGCAGCACCTTTAACAACAGGCCGATCATCAGGTCGCCTGGACATATAGTCTAAAATCTCTCTAAAGGTGAACATAGATTCATTAGAAATCCCGTCACCAGATATCATTGGCATAAAGATAAAAACACAAAATAGAGCAGAAATATCTCTGCTCAATAGTTATATCAGACCTAGAGCAGCTAGCTTAGAGGCTCCAGGGGTAGAAACTCTAGATAATGTTTTGGCTCCCTAGGTCTTGAGGTAGAAGTCATTATAGGTGGTGACTTCAATTTTTTTTTTTACAAATGTTTTTATTGAAACATACATCAGCAAAACAGTTCAGTGCGGAGGGTCGTGCAGGTTGCACATTACAGTACGCTTGGGTGGATGGACACATCGATTACATCATAGAGAGGAACATCATGGGGTTATAGGGTCGTCATGTTCAATACTTCGAGGTGGTACACAGATTTCCCCTCTATATACATTCCACAGATTCCAGATTCAGGACCATTTCCTAGGACACCCCCTTGCCAAATATACAGTTTTTTCTCTGAACATACACCAATCAAGGTGCTTTTCCCAGGCTTCCAGAGTGGGCGGTTGTGCTGCCCCCCACAGTTGAGAGATGTTTCGTTTGGCCAACATGTACCCAAGGTGTTTTGAAGGGCATTGATAAATCGTGGTAAGGCCATCATTATGAATGGTGCAACCCTGCCCAGGAGTGAAATAGGGAGCGTCTTCCAACTAGCAATGTCACTTTTGAGTCTTCGAAGAAGGGGAAGAAGATTTTGGGCAGAACAGACAGAGGGGTCAAGTGAGATAAAAATTCCCCGATATTTAAATCCGGCTGTGTTGATTTGTATTTGACAGTAACCGGGTGGAACATGGGTGTCCCCACTCATTACAAATAGTAGGGACTTTCCCCAGTTAGTGGAGAGGCCAGAGAATCTGCCAAAGATTGTGAGGATGTCTAGTACTATCGTAAGATATTTCTTAGGAGAGGCCAAATAAAGTAGTATGTCGTCTGCGTACAAAGATATGCAGTCCTCCCATCCAGGGGATCACCAAAGCCCCCTTATAATCGGATCTCAACAGATCCAAGCAGCAAAGGGTTCCAAGGCCAAGGAGAAAAGGAGGGGGGATAATGGGCAACCCTGACGAGTTCCCCGACTAAGCGAAAAAGTGTCCAAAACTTTGTTGTATACCACCACTTGAGCCAGTGGGTCGGAATATAAAAGACGCACCCAGTGAATAAAGTTCGGGCAAAATCCTAACTTCGCTACGACTGCCCATAAATAGGGCCACTCAATTGTATTGAAGGTCATGGTCGCGTCTAGTGACACGATCACAGCTGGTTCTCGAAGGGTGCGGGCTCTATCCACCACACGGTGAACTCTGCGCAGGTTGAGGGCTGTATTTCTATGGGGCATAAAACCAGATTGATCCGGATGCACTAGGCCATTGATCACTTTCACCAGGAGGTTAGCTAATAATTTTGGTAATATCTTAGGTTCTGCATTGAGAAGAGAGATGGGCCTATACGTGGCACAGTCTGTTTTAGCCTTCCCTTCCTTATGGATAGTAACAATGGTAGCTATCCTCTGCTCCCAGGGGAGCATTCCCGGTTCCCTAGATTCTCAAACATGACTTTCAGATAGGAGGCAAGTCTGTACGGCTTAAGTTTGTAGAGTTCCATGGGGAGTCCGTTTGGGCCCAGAGCTTTCCCGGAATTTAAGGAGCGGATTGCCTGTGCAATGTCGTCGGCCGTGAGAGGGCTGTCCATAAAGTCTCGATCTTCCAGGGAGAGACAGGGGAGCTTAATATCCCGTAATAAGTCCTGAGAATCTGCTTCTGTGTGGGAGTTCACTGACGTGTATACCATTTGAAAATGGCCAGCAAACCTATCAACTATTTCCTGGGGCTCCATGATCGAGATGCCACCCTCTATGATAAGCCCCGGGACCAGCCGGCTCGCCCATTCCTTTCTGTCTAGCCATGCTATGAGCTTCCCGGCCTTATCTCCCAGATCATAAAGTCTGCCCTGCTGTTCCCTGCTGAGGGCCTTGCCCTATCTGAGACTAAAGTTCTGTAGTCATGCTGCTTCAGGTTCAGCAGGTGGAGCTTCTCCGGCGTCACCCCAGATTCCAGATCGCTTTCTAGCCTGTAAATATCAGCCTTGAGCTCGAGCACTTCCTTCTGCTTTTCTGTTTTGGAGCCAGATAACAGCGATAGTGCCTGTCCCCGAATCACCGTCTTAATTGCTTCCCACAAGGTTTGGGAAGAAGAAACAGACCCCACATTGTCAGAGAAATATACGTCAATGGTCTTGATGAGGTTTTTACGGATCTTTGGGTTACGCAGATACCAAGGGTTAATGGAAGCTAAACTTCCCACTGTGCTCGGGCTTATAAGCAGATGCACCCAGAGGGGCGAGTGATTGGAAATACCATTAGCTAACTGTTTGATTTTGTTTATATTGGTGGCTTGTGCTGCGGGAACGAGACAATAGTCTAAACGGGAAAGACTGTGGTGTACCCCAGAGTGAAAGGCGTGTTGTATCTGGTCTGGATGGTATACTCTCCATCTATCAACCAGCCCCAGTGCCTCAAGAAAGTCAGGCAACCACCGAGTCGATGGCCTCACCTCCGGGGGGGGGATACCTATCCAATGTACCTGAGACCACTGCATTAAAGTCACCCCCTATTCCTAAGAGTCCCTCCGGAATAGTGAGTAGGACCACACCCAAGTTAGCAAACGTTGTGCCCTGCAAACTCGGAGGGACATAGACGGACATGAGGGTAAGAACCCGGCCCTCCCACATCCCGGAGACACGTTTTATAGTAATGTCCAAGGTATGCTGCCAGTCAGACTAGGGCACTTGGAGTGGGCCAAAGTGCCGCCCCTCACAGTTCTTAACAGCTACGCCAGCCGGGTAGTACCTCAAAGCAATGTGCAGGCCCTAGATAGTTTCTCACACTGTCTGTTTCCCCGTGGGGGGATGGGCCCCCAGAAATCAGTCCCTGGTAGCTGTAGTTGCCCAGGGGGGCAAAACCACCAAGGGAGTCACAGGCTCCAGGTACAGCTGCCATTTGCACACCCAGCAGGCATCTTGTGCTGACTCCCGGGACACCTGCCTCGGCTCCTCCCACCTGGGGTGGTCTGGATGCCTGTGGAAGCACAGGGGGATCTCAGTGTTAAGAAGGACGCAATGCTAAGTTCAGTACAACACACTGCTCCCCCAAAGCACCCCCAAGCTCTCAGGGGGGTCTCTCCAGCACCTCAATTATCAAGTTGTTTATCATGCAGGGTCACTGATGAGGCTGATAGTGTGATGGATGGGGCTCTGATGGGGTAAGCAGGGGGGGCACAATAGTCAAATGCTCATCGCCGCCATTAGCCAGCTGGTGGCAAATGTACGCTGTGTTGGCCACGAGGACTGCACCCCACCGCCTCGCCAAGAGTGTTGCGCGGCTTAGAACTCACCGCCGCCCTGGGTATCGGGCACCCCGACCGCTGGATTGTGAAGGAGAGACGCGGCGGCACCTGTAGGCCTGCAGTGCCACCACACGATGCAGGCAGACCGGCCTGGTCTCCCCACTGGCGCTCCTGCGGTGCAATATGTGGGTGCTTGCAGCCAGGCGTCCAGTCACCACCGCGGGCAGAAAAACCTCCTTACGGCTCCGCTACAGAGCTGCGGCGGCCCCTCTAGACCGCGGCGCACCGTAGAAAGGGGCTTGATCGGTTGTAGCTGCGAGACGTCGTCGATGAGACTAGAGGTCGTGAATTCTACCTGCTTGACTTTTTCGTTGACTTTTCTAAGATCGGCCCTAATAAGATTGACGTCGATCGCCACAGTATTGAGGGAAGTTTTGACTCCAGTGATCGCCTCCATGACATCCTTAAGCGACGGCTCCAGTTCGTCCAGTTATTTCTTGTTTGCTTCTTCCTTGTTGGGCAATGGCTGTTATTTAATAATGGAGCTAAAGTTGGCATGGTATTTTTTGAAGGTCTGACAGCCATGACTAGCATAGCCAAATGGATGAGAGACAACTGCCTCCAACTCAACTCAAACAAAACTGAAGTACTGATCTTTGGAAAGGACTCCTCTCCACGGGGCTACAGCTGGTGGCCTGCACCACTTAGACCCACACCCACACTGACTGACCATGCACACAACCTCAGCATCATCCCGACAGCCAACTGACCATGAAATGAAAAGCCAACTCCTCCTGCTTCCATACACTTCACATGCTCCAAAGAAAACTGCACCCAAGGGTGATAGTGCTGCTCTTTACAAATTATTGATTGATTGATAGTACGACTCCATCAAGACAACAACTCCAGACTTAGATGGGGGCCGGGGGGGGAACTCACAGAAGCAATTCCAGTAAAAAGGGGAGTAAGACAGGGATGTGTATGGGCACCCTCCCTTTTTTCGTTATACGTTAGCAATGTCGTGTAATACCTTCGGGGTTACAAACACGACTCCCCAAAATTAGAAGGGGTGCCAATATCAGCATTAATATTTGCAGATGATACCATTCCTAAATCCCAGACACTAAAGAATATTAGATTGTTTTCATGACTTTTGCACTGTAAAATGCCTTGAAATCAACTCAACTAAGACTAAATATATGGACATATGACCGCACACATCTTTAGGGAAGAGGTGTGGTGGCAGGGGTCTGCCCAGCACCATGTGACTCTGGGCAATAGCTTGCTTAATCTTCCCAACGGCCCCCAGCGCCGGGAAAAATACTGGTAGCTGTACGCTTTACAAATACAGGAAATAAATAAAAAAACAAATAAAGGAAATAAAATAAATTAAGAAAAACATCACTGTCTAAAATCAATTGTTGGCATCCTGTTTGTCCTAGAAACCACATATAAACAAACCTAAATCCATTTTGCTGCAAGTAAACACGGCCATTGTAAAAAAGCAGCAAACTAGAAAATCGAAGGCAGTGGCTTTGGAGGTCTATAAGTACAGGGCCTAATCAGCAACTCTTTATGTGGCAGACCTTTGGGGGCTGGGTAACAACTTGGGTACACTTACTACAGACATAAACAAATTGTAAGGATGATACCTATACACACCCATGATTCCAGTATACCACAAAATTAATTAAGAGAATAGTACATCAAGCCATATTGAGGCCCTTGTTATTTTGGGTATGTTTATGAGTTACCCAAGATCTTATATGTTATAAAGAGGGCTTAATTGACATTTTGAGACTTGTCTCTCACCTTACACTGCCCTAGTTTCATCATGTTTGAACTTGGTTCTATAAATTAAACTTAAGCTTTTTCTGGGATGCTCCCATTTTATTAACAATCCATTCAAAGAAGGTTCAAAAACATTCATTCTGGGAGAACATATTAAATAGTATCTATTGTAGCCCAAGTGTAGGCAGTCTGACAACACAGTTTTTGTGTGTCAAACTGGTTCCTTCCCTAGAATCAGACCTGGATAAAGTACAACCACAACTAGCAAAGTCACTGTGCATGAAGTTCCATTTACATTTTCTTCAGGTTAAATCAAACATGTCTAAATAGTCATATCATACTTCAACTTTAGGGGAGGCTTACTGAAGATTAGGCACTTTAGGCACTGTAGAAAACATTCCACATATGCAATTTTTCTGTCTAGCCTATGCTATCTCAAGGAAAAAATGGATCACACCAATTTGTCATAATATGGAGCGTAGGAAAAGTTTGGAAGCATTAAGAATCTTAAAAACAGACACGTCTCAGTCTATAGTTTTTAGTCTTAGTAGATGTCCGTCAGTCAGTAAGTCAATCCACTTTATTCGATTATATAAAATCATAAAAGTACAGAACACAATATACAGTAAACACTATCATATTAGCAATAAATACATATGAGCGGTATTAAAAAGAAATAAAAACAACATCATTCATATAATTCATCAAGATTAAAACATAGTATGTCAAATTTAATAAAATGTCCTTGTAATATAAAATAGGGGATTTAGACATAGTTTATCAGAGGCTATCTTCTTTTCCTAAGACGTACAGCTGCAACAAGAAAACAGGTATTACTACGCATTTGAAGGTAAAGCAATGCTGGTATGCCCTGTAAAAAGCCTTTACCCTTCAATAAAGGGACTAAAAACTTCCTACGTATTTCATTATATTAACCACAAAACATCATGAAATGCAATGTATCCTGTGATGTTGTGTATCGATTTAGATTCTGTACGAATTTCCTGATTCATGCCCTTATATAGGTACATTTCACATTGCTCTTATAAAGGCATAGAAATCCAGTCCTTATTTAGGCATAGTCCATCCTGCCCAAATACAGGCATAGCTACTTCCATCCTTTCATCTATGTCACAACCATTTCTTGGAAAACCAGACTCTTGAGCCGTTAGGGACTTCCCCTTGCTTGGATATTGATTTCTCCAAGAACTCATTATTATGCATGAACATCTATTCCTCAGGGGTTCATTCATGATGTTCATATGCTCGACTTTTACGCCAATACCGGCATTCCTAAACACCTTCAAGGTATAGATATACCTTCACTTGCTATGGCAAAGCACAGTGTGGCTTGGTGCAGTTCGACTACCTACTTGCACAATGCAGCTCGCCACAGCAAGTATCGAAGGAAGCCTACTCCCCAGCTGACGCACTGACTAGACGCTGTCATCCTCCTGCGGAGAATCCAGCTCCAGTGTTTCTGACTCCCCTTGCAGGGTGTTGGGAAATCAAGTTCCGGGAAAGAGATATCAACCTCTCTCATTCTAAGGTATGGAGCTGATTAGAACCTAGAGAAACCTTTGGCAATTCTTGGCAGAACTAAAACTTATGCTAAGGCAACACCCTCTTCTTCCCTCATACTAGACCTAAGTTGGGTACACTGGGGTAGGCGTGTTTTAGAAGCACCAGTTCAGTATTTTGGCCTGTGTTATTTAGGTATGTATTTTTATATATGTCATAGCAATAGACAATGCTATTACAGTATTATTTTATATTACTGTTTACGCTGTACGCGTTATACTTTGCATTCTGTCTAACAATTGTAGCAGTTCATATCTCTTGCATGAGAAAGAAGACTGTTCAATAAATCTTTTTATTGAAATGCCCATCTTTCTATTTCTGTGCAACTCTGTAGAAACAAAGCATGCACGATTGACTGAGTGAAATAGCTATCTATTGTTTCCACGACTCTGAAGATATTGTTCCGACTCTAAGGGAAACAAAGTTGTCATGTTTATGCGGTTGTCAGAGACTAATCCCTTCTTGTTTATTTGAGAAAGTTTCTAGTGACCTCTGAGTTAGCTGGCACACACAATTAAGTTTAATATACGTGATAGAGACATATTGACCTCAGTCCTATGTCAAATCTATAGTGTATGTTATTCCAATGCGCAGAGCCTATTAGGGATATAGGAACTACACTACAGTGGTGAGTAATTGGTCACAATTCTCAGATAAGGCTCGATTAACAAGGAGGATTTTATCAAATAGTGAGCCCTAACCTGGGTTTCTGTAGCTCCTGCTCTTCGCGTTCCATCACCAATATATTCAAATATTGAGATTTAACCCATTTCACATCTTCTTATATAATCCCATCAGGAACATTAAAAAGTTCAGAACGCCCCAGTTTAAAGAACATAAGCTTAACGTAGGACAACCACAGGATGCTACTGGCTTTATCCAGGTAAACACAATCCCGATCTGATGATTCATGTTATATCTGGATTAAGCCAGGTTTTAAGCCACAGGCCAAGGGGGCTAGTCTCAGCGAGTCGGACACATAACCCATCCCCAGTTCCTAATGGATAGCGAAGGTTGAGGTTGATTGAGGTACAGACAGGACGGCACATAAAAATCTGTTTTCTGCTATCTGCACCCCTTCATGCTGTTTATAGCCCCAAATAGATGAGCCATACATAGCAATAGCCAAGCATTTTGATCTATAGATGTTAAGCATGGCCTCTAATGGCCTAGCCCCCAAGATCTGTGCAAACCCTAATAGAGCTTTAGTAGATCTGACTACTGCAATTTTTTTAACTTTCTGTTGGTGGACCCAAGAGCATCTTTCATCAAATAGTATCCCCAAATAAGTAAAGGAGGTCACCCTGGTCACCTCTGCTCCATTACAGAAAAAGGATTTAACTTTTCTCTTTCTTCGGCCCATTGTCATAAAATGTGATTTCTAGATGTTCACTATCAGCTCCAGGGACTGCATATAGGCCCCAAAGGCATCCAAGAGCTTCTGAAGGACTACAGCAGTACGGGCTAGTAACACGGCAACGTCCGCATATAGAAGAACCGGAATAGTCCTTTCTCCTACACGTGGAATGTCCAGGGTTGCCACAGCTAAAGATTTATCTAGCGCATTATTATAAAGGGTAAAAAGCAGTGGCGCCAATATACACCCCTGACGAATGCCCCCGCCCGAATCAAAGTGCAGTGTGAATTTGCCTTCCTGAGTGATTCTAACTGTTGCTGAAAGATCCCGGTGTAAAACTTAGTAGATGTCTTTTTGCTGTAAACTTAGTACACAGGGGAAAAGACTTGACGATTTATTTAGATTCTATCTATCTATCTATCTATCTATCTATCTATCTATCTATCTATCTATCTGTCTGTCTGTCTGTCTGTCTGTCTGTCTGTCTGTCTGTCTGTCTGTCTGTCTGTCTGTCTGTCTATCTATCTAGCTATCTATCATTATTATCTATCTATCTATCTATCTATCTATCTATCTATCTATCTATCTATCTATCTGTCTGTCTATCTATCTGTCTGTCTGTCTATTAACCTATCTCAAATGATCTAAGCAACTGAATCTTCTCAATGATTTTTAGATGTTGTACTAGCTAATGTACACAATTTACACAGATTTCTCTTACAAGCAGGCCCACAGTGTATAGACATTATGAGCTATGCTATATAGCACATGAGCAATTCAAGTCCCCTCACCAAAACTTGAAACTAAAGAGCTTGAATCTCCTAGCAGTGGTCCTATCACTCATCCAAAAGACCAAGAAAAGAGTCAGCATAGGAAATTCAGAGATGGGCCAAAATGATCATCAAGAGACAGCAAAAACTACTTTGCCTATGAACTCTGTCCTTCAGTCTGGCACATTTGATTGCAAATATAGGGCACCTGGCACCCCACTATTTGCCCATGGCCGGCCAAAGGAGGATCATGGTGGGATATTCAGGATACCACCACGGGACTTAGCTTAACATGGGATGCTGATAAATCAAGCACCCGAGATTATAAATACAATTTGCAGTAGGGCAACTTTACTCTCCCAACCACCCCAATTACCCCAACACATGCATACCGTTTTTCTGTCTAGACCAATTTATTTGACCAACATTCCCAAGGTGGAGAACAACAACTATAAGTATGAGAACAGTGAAGCCCTTAACCCCTTCCATGCTCATGACGGAACGGTTCCGTCATGAGCGTCGGTTGGCCTGTGCTCATGACGGAACCGTTCCGTCATGGTTCCATAAGCCCAATGGAACGTTCAGCACAGCGCAGGAATCTGCGCCGCGCTGAAGCGGTTAAAAATAAAGCCATTTACCTGCTGAAGCACAGCAGGGGTTGTAGATCTATAATAAAGGAGTACATTGTCCAGGCAAAAAGGTGCGTCCTTAAAAACAGCACAGTAGATGCAATTGAGCTTACTTTAGTCAGTGACCATCTGGTGCAGGACCTAGTTGCCTTGGAAGCTAGATCCTATCCTCCATCTTTCACAAACATACGGCTGAAGTTAAACATCCCCCACACAATCGAACGAGCTAAGGCTGCCCCTCAGCCCTCTGGGGATTCCCCTATTTCAACTTTATCTCAGAATCATTGACTACCTCCTCCCCTTGTGAACAACCCTATGTGCAACTCAAGTCTAGGATCTGCGTGCACTCTCCCTACAGCACACATCCATCGAGAGGATCCTCTTCATGAGGTTGGAAGCATGTCACTAATAACACAGTCAGCCCCAGCTCCGGCCAGAATGCCAGCGATTAGCGACCCCGTGCAGGTCAGTCGTCCAGATACGCTTAGCCATCCTCCAACCAAGTTGATTTATCCAATTGTTGCACTGTCGCCTCAAGTTTTTCCCCAAAAAACTAATGGCATGACGTTGAAAATAGCGTTGTGGAAAGTGGTGACCTAAGGGGGAAACTTGGTTGCTCTCACTGGCTCGAGTTCATCAACCAACACAAGATCTGCCTATTGCAGGAAATATGGAGCCTGATCCCTATGTTCATCGCTGGGTTCATGACTTTTCACAGACCGGCCATTCGATCTAAACATGGCCGGTCGTCAGGTGGGCTGCTTACTCTGATTAACGTCCCACTAGGTATTGTTGGGGTTAGACTAATGAGTGGCAAGGGCATGTTTATTGAGATCTATAATGTGTACGCCAGAAGCACCAGAGGAGGCAGCTCTCCAACCCTTCATGGTCTGGATAACTTATTGGAAGCTAGGCGTGTCAGTCACCCCCTAATAGTCGGTGGCAACTTTGTTACATTTGAGCTCCTTGACTGGGTTGAGTCCTTTGAGGTGAGTGAGGAGGATAAAGCCTGGAGGGTACCGCCTCTGGAACTTATCCCTATTATAAAATGGTTGCAAGCAGCACTACAGTTGAACCCTGTATCTCTGGAACATAGGTTGAGGGCCATCAATGGGAGAACAAGCTCCAATAAAGGAGGGGAGATGACCTTTAGTGGACCGAACGGGTCGAGTAGGATTGATTATCTACTTGTGGGTCATGTGACAGTGGTCTGTTACAGTGACCATAATCCCCTTAGCTTGACCATCGACCATCCATGGGTAGAAAAGGGGAGGGATCTTCCCATGTCACTAAGAACTAAGGAGGTAATCCCCACAAATGACAAACGCCGGCTCAAATGGCCTGCTATTATGGCAAACGAACCTAAGATTAAATTAATCAAAAGTGATCTGGGAAAGCATTTGGAGACTCTGTCAATAGCTACCAATGACCTGACTTCTCAGACTAGCTGTAGCATCTTCGACAGGGATTTCTCTGACCATCTGGCCAGTTTTCTTAATGCACCTGCCCATAAGTCCAGGCATAAGCAGGGGAGACTACTGGGAACAAATTTGTAGGGAGTTGAGAGGGAGACTGTCCGCAGCTATTAGAAATAGGGATGCTTCCAGGATACGTGCGGCCAGGAAGGAATATAAACGGGCACAAGCCAAAGCTAAGAGAGAATGGGACGAAAGGAGATGGGAAGATCTTGGGGAGGCAATCCTGCATACAGATGGCAGGATGTTTTGGTCCCTTCTGTCCATAGGCAATTTTAAAATATCGCCCCCTTTGGCCAACAACATCCCTGCTGTGGCATAAACATTTTAGTGATTTGTAGACCCCAGATGCCCTATGACATATGTTACTCAGTATGTAACCTCTCATTTACCAGAGAGGAAATTGTGTCTTCCCTGAATGCAATCATACTTGTGAAAACCCCAGGCCTGGATGGAAACCGTGGTGATCTCTTCCCTGCATTCAAGGACAATTGCGCAACATATTTTACGATATTGGCCAATGACATAGCTGGCGGGGTGGATCCCAGATTCTTGGAAGGGGGTCAAAGTAATACCGATTTTCAAGAAAGGGGATAGGTCGAAGCCCTCCAACTACCGCCTGATTAGCCTGAATGATTGTGTCCGAAGATTCAGGACTGGATGGTTGAGAACATCATCCTCTCCCCACTCCAAGCGGGTTTTCAGCAGAAGACCGGCACCATCGACCAAGTGTTTCGTCTCGCTATGCTGTACTGGAAGGTAGTTGTGTTGGGCAAGAGTAGTTTATACCTTGCCTTTATAGATTTAAAAACAGCCTTCGACCTTGTGCCCAGGGACTTACTTTGGCGGTTGCTTAGGGTTTGGGAAGGGCTCTGGGTATTCTGGAACTTCTAATTGGGTTACATGAAGGAAATGTAGCATGTGTGAGATGGGGTAACCAGGGTCAAATCACAAGGCCATATGAGTCAGCGGGTGGTTTACCAGGGATGTGTCTTGGCCCCCACCCTTTTCTCCCTGTATGTTAATCAAGTAGCTGACCTCTTGTGCTCCATTCCAGCTGATTTCCTGTCTTTGAGGACCCACAAAATATCCACATTACTATTTGCGGATGATACCCTCTTGGTTTCTAAAACCCCATTGGACTTCAAAAACTATTGAATCAGTTTAAGGTTTTTTGTAATGAGAGGTGCCTGGTCATTAACCCCACAAAAACCAAGCTAATGATGTTAAACCCTCACAAATCCTTCAAGGGAAACCTGCTTCTGGATAATGTTCCGCTTGAGAGGGTCAGCTCATTCGACTATTTAGTTGTCAAGCTGTGTGAGGAAATGGCTTGGAAGAACCACTTAGAGAAGGCATCTCTGAAATTTTCATAAGTAACGGGGACTTTGAAGTGAGAGCATTGCCTATCATATACCAAGCCAGTAGCACCTGCTCTTAAATTGTACAGATGCAAGGATGTGAGCAGTGCTCTTTATGGGACAGAGCTGTGGGGCACAGTAAATGTAAATACTCTTTCGGCAGTGGAAAACAAGTTCCTTAGGAACAGGGTCTCTCTCCCCCAAAGTACTCCTCTCGTCCAGCTGAAGATTGACCTGGGCATCAAGTCTATCAAGGAACTTGCGAGGCTGCACCCACTCCTGTTCTGCCACAGATTGGTTACCACCTGCGATCTGGTACCATATGCAGCAGCTTTTAGCAAGCTCTCTGCTTTGGACACTACTACAAAGATTGGGTGGTTTAAACAAGTAGACACCCTTCGGTCAAGCATCACCTGCCAAAATAAGATACTGGTCACCCACCTTCTCACTCTAGAGGCCAAGAAAAGCTATTGTATTGGGCATGGGTCGAACAGAACTATCATCTGAGAAGTGATAACTGCAGTATAACAGACGCTTTCACTGACTTGAAAATTACCTGTCAACTAGGAAGCTATTTTGATATTATCAAGAAGCTAGCGGACAGGAAACTAAATACTCATTTCAGGCATGGTAGTCTTGCTGAGTTAGAATACGGGCACCACTAAGGGACAATTGACAATCATGCTTTGATGTATTATGTGTGGGCTTTTCTTGTAACCATTGTATACAAACATCTGACAATGCGCTAGCACTTTAATCTTGTGGCTCCATTGCCCTGTTCGAATTGTTAGATACAACTTAACAATGACTTATTTGGGAATTGTAACTCGTAAGTCCTCCCCTATGGCGCATTACTAAGTTAATTTGAGTCTCTTTTTATTTCCCAAATTGTTGATCTGCCTCTTGAATGTTCCTTTTTTGCCTAGAATGTTTTACCCATGATTTGTGTGGTTGCATCTTTTATGATTTTGCTAATGATTAATTGGTGAGTAAGAATATTGATTATAAGGTAAGTAATATCGATGTTAAAAATATTGTTGTTAATAATATTGATATTTAATTATTTTTGTGTATTTTAATATATATGTTAATTGTATGTGTTTTAAAATGTTTCTTTTAATATTGTTATGATATGGTTTTAAAATAAATAGTTTTTAAATGTAATGTACCAGGAACTTATGGGGCATGCATGGGTCGATCCTCTTTTATTGAATGTTTTAAAAAATTTGCACCAAGACACTTTAATGAGGGTATTACATTTAGCTCGGGGATCAGACATTGCCCATTAAAATCCCTCGAGAGTTAAACAAGGTTGCATCCTGCCCCCCTTTTAATTCTTATTTTATAGTAATGCCCCAGATGCTTTTCTAAGTGCTTCTACTCCTGACATTCCAAAAAATGGCTCATGCCTGGTCTCTGTACTTTTGTATGCAGACGACGCACTGCTCCTAGCTCACACTTCTAATGGTCTACAGGTGCTTTTAGACAGGTTTTATATTTCATGGAGGGGATGAAGCTCAAGGTTAATCTTAAGGAATCTTACATCTTGACATGTGATCTAAAGAATACCCATTCTAAAAAAAAATTCTATTGGAGGCATTCCCATACTGAAAGTATAGAATTTGAGCTACCTGGGTACTCTATTTGATACTAATATGTGTTGGGAGTGCCTAATAAACCAGAGGTCAGGTATACAACCTTTACCACGCATTTTTTACCACGCACTACCATTACAACGCGGTTTTTACCACGCATACCATTACAACGCATTGCGCTGGGGGGCGCTCTAGGATACGGAATAGGTTAATTTACTATCCAATAACCTTCCCTAGTGTCCACGGGGACTGGAGTTGGAATAGTAAATTAAACTATTCACTATCCAGCACCCCAAAGCGCTATGCGTTGTAATGGTATGCGTGGTAAAAACCGCGTTGTAATGGTATGCGTGGTAAAAGTATGCGTTGTAACGTCATATATCCCAGAGGTCACAATCAATGGAGGCAGCATGTGAATTGTTCTTCAGGTTTGCCAAGAAAATGGGGCATAAGCCCCCCCTCAATAAAATGGTTATGCTTTTCAAAAGCAAATGCCTCTCCATGGCCACATTCAGTGCATGATTGTGGGGTCGTACCTCCACAAAGACCTTACAATCTGTAGAGAACAGTTTCCTAAAAAGGCTTTTAGGATTTCTCAGGACTCATTGTATGCCTTATACCCGACTATGAAGTGGAGTTGGAATTTCAAGAAGACTTGGCATGTTTAGCTCACATCCTGTTATAGGTCAAGCTATGGGTAACACCTGAATTGAACTTCAGGCGTAGGATAGTGGAAAACTGTTTGAAACAACATGATGTGCAAACCATTCCCTGACTTAAATATGTTAAAAAATACCCTTCAACTCAAAAATACCCTTCAAGTCATAGGATTGAGTAATTGCGTCGTATACAGCACAAATTAGTTCCCACACTAAGACACATATTAAGGAAAAATATTTAGAACATATAGAAAACTTGTGTTTTAGGAAACATCTTGATATGGCAACAGTTCAATCCTATACCACTTTCAGCTACCAATGGTATGATTCCCAATTTATTATGGATAAAGGGGCCAAAACACAGGTTTTATTTGTCTTGATTTAGAGTTAACATAATGTATTATTTAGGTGCCTTTCCTGAAACAGGATATTGGTTTGCCTCTTTACCAAACTGTCCCTATGATGGGGTCTAATGGCAATCTTAGAAGAACTTTATGCTATATTGCACAATGTATTCGATTCCCAGAATACTGCTCCAACGTCCTATCCTTAGTGGAAGATCATTTAAAACACACCAAGAGGGCTTGATCTTTCTACAATGATTTGAGTCCCCCTCGGTCTGTTTTGCAGTTTTCAACTTTATTATTCAGGTACTTATTTTAAGGAAAAAATATTCATTATGAAATAAAATTCTGGCTGCAGAAATTTAGATGTGGATACCATTATCTGATATTATGATTGTATTAATATGTGTTTTATGAGTGAATTGTTTTCATGTATGGTAAAGTGTGCTTTTATGATCTTACATGGGACCGAATAAAGATATTTGATGATGATGACGACTACACTAGGGAGCATATTACCAACAACTAGCAAAATTTATCGCTAAATGCGCTTCGCGACTTTTTTCTATCGCTGCCTATCGCTGGATATTTTAGCGGAGAAAACATGCTATTAGCAACGTTTTTCTCCATTGCACTAAAATATCCAGCGATAGCAGCGTAATGCGAGAATATCGGGCGATAGCGGGAATTTATCCATCGCTACGCCAGCCTTGTGACGTTTTCGACTGCTTTCAGTCGCTAACGGTTTGGGTATGCCCACTTTGCATGTCATTAGCGATAAATATCGCTGACATGCAAAGCGGGCCCCAAACCGCTCGCTATCGCCTTCAAGCTGTCGCTAACTGCTGTTAGCGACAGCTTGATAATGGGGCGATAGAATTTTCGCCGCTTGGCGGCTGAAAACGGCTGCTAAACCGGCGAAAAGTGCCTATCGCCCCCCTTGATAATATGCCCCTAGGTTCTCAATTGCGAGTTTTCGTAGGAGTGGACTTCTAAGTCCATGCCGTGCACGAACCAATGTGCATGCACACGGGGGCACATGTTGTGCCCCCTGTGTGCATCCACATACGTGTGAGACACAGAGGGGCTCTGTGTCCTCTCTGCCAAGCTTGTCATGGCGGTGGAACTGTTATGAAAAGCCTGGCGGAGAGGAAGCTCCTCTTTCCAGACAGAATGCAGCAAGTTACAATAATGCACGGTGAGCTTTATATGCTAATAACAGTTTACAGTCCTGAAAATCCTAACATGCTGTAAATAGCAAGTCTTGTGAGAACTAGCTCTACACGAAGAGGTGGCTTAGAAAACCATAGGAAGATTTCTGATCTAAAATGTGCAGCCCAACAACAGAGTTGCCAAGATGCAGATGCTAGATGTTAAGCAAGCATATTATGGTCCTGCTCAGGCAGAAGTGACTTTGCCATCTCAGGGTGTGAACAGACAGGAATATCCAGAAAAAGGAATGAATCCAAGCAATTGACAAACACACTGAATTATGGAAAAGTGACCAGAAGATGTAACCTGTAATGAAGACAATAAGAGGGGACTGCAATGTATCGGTTTGGAAGCCAACTTGTTGTGGCGACTACTGTTGTGCCTGATTGTACGCACACAGGACCTTCAATTTCACACTGTTGACAATAGTGACCAAAAAGTGATCCCAGTGCAAAGGAAATGTGATCTTTCCAAACTATACCTAACTCAATTTAAGCAATGGAATGATTTGGACGCTGAATATGTATGTTCCTCCGCAGCTATATTTTAAAACTTTCACTGCAAATCGTATTAACATTTAGAAATGTTCCTCTGGGTCTCAGTGATAACTGACATTAGCACTAACATAGTCCAGTATGTATATAGATGTATATGGTCGTCCTGAAGTGTGCACCTAGCCAAAAGGAAGCAGAGCACTACACATGGCCAAATACAAGTGTTAGAAATGGGGGTTGCAGTGGTATACACCCTTTCAAAGTAGGGACATTTCCTTCTAATCAGGATAAGGAGATTACACACCCAGGATAACTCCTCCTCATCCACTTGATAGCTTGGCCCAAGCAGTCATGCCTATCTCAGAGGCAATGTCCAAAAAAGTTTTAAGCAATTCTGTTCATAGAACTTTATGGATGCAGTGATTTTGCACAAAGTGCCTCAAGTGTGTCAAAATCCACAATGCAAAACAGCAGCAGAGGAGGGAAGCATCGAAAAACACAGTGATGCGTCTGTTCCCAAGTCTACAGGGCGGCAATGCTTCCGTTCTGATGCACACAGGACAAGTGTTGCATCGAATCCGGACTGCAGGGAAAAGTAATGTGTCAAAATCCAAGATTGTTCTGGGCTGCATTGGAAAAACCTGGTGCACAGGTGCGATGTGTGGGAATCCGGACACGCTGGAGGTCGATGCGACAGCAGAAAGCAGGCGCTGCATCGATTTCTTCAGCCACTGTCCCACGATGTGTCTATTCTTTCAGCCGCACAACATGACTTGCATTGGAGTCAGTTTGGGGGTCTCGGAAACATTCTGAAATCGGGCTGCAGCGGTTTCTTTCGCCACTGACAGGTGCTCCGTGGACTTCTTTGACCGCATGGCTGCTGTGTTGAAAAAACAGGCGCAGGAAGGGTAATGCATTGATTTTGATGGCTTCAAGCAACATAACAACCTCCAAGGGCCCAGAACTGGAGCTGGCACCACAAAGCAGGTCAGAACTTTCAGGAATGGAATTCAGGGATGCTGCAAATGAAGTCTCTGATGGCCCTGGGACTTCCAAAAAGTGGCAAGCCTACACAAGCCATTGGAGAAACGTGGAAAAGCAGGATACAAAGCAAAGTCCAGTCCTTTCACTGCCCACAGACAGAAGCAACAACTGCAGGCCAACGCAGCAAGGCAACACACAGCAAAGGGGCAATACTACTCCTGAGAGCTCTTCTTCTTAGTAAAGTCTTCAGTTCCAGAAGTCTTTTAAATGTCTGGGATTTTAAGTCCAACAGGTATACCCTTTTGACCTTTGAAGTAGGCATTCTTGAGGGTATTGAATTTGCGGTGCAATAGCTCTTGTTCTGCCTAGTCTTGGTTCCAGACACACTCCGGGGAGGGGGGAGACAGCTTTGTAAAAGCCCAGGCACAGCCCAATTCAGGTACATGTGACAGTTACTCTCACTGCTGTAGCTCAAGAAGACCCATCAGCATGGTGATCGGCCATCAGGATATGCAGGGAACACCTCAACTCCCTTTTTGTGGCTGTCTAGAGTAAATGCGCCAACAGGCATGAGTCCACAGGCAGGTAGAGGCACAAGATGGTTAAATAGGAAAATGCCACTTTAGAAAGTGATACATCATCCCCTTTTGTATCACTTTCTAAAGTGGCATTTTCAAACACACAATTTAAAAACCACCTTTACTAAAATATGTGTTTTCTAATTCTGAGCCTAAAGACCCAAACTTCAAATCTCTAGGTGTTCCCAATTAAAAGTTACGCTTGTGAAATTTTACAAGGCAGCTCCAATGATAGCCAATGGGAGAGCTACTCCATGCAAGAGTGAAAAATGAAATTGGCAGTATTTCACTATCAGGGCATGTAAAACCCGCCTACCTTTTACATGCACTGCACCCTGTCCCCGGGGGTACCTTGGGCCTACCTTAGAGGTGCCTATATGTAGTAAAAGGGGAGGTTTGGGGCTGGCAAGTGGGTGCACTTGCCTGGTTGGCATGGCAGTTTAAAACTGCACTCACAGACACTGCAATGGCGGCCTGAGACAAGTTTACAGAGCTACTCATGTGGGTGGCATAGGCAGTGCTGCATTTGATTTACAGGCCTAGGTCTTGCACAGTGCACTTTAGTAGGAACTTACCAGTAAATCAAATATGCCAATCATGGATAGCCAATCATTATCACAGTTTACACAGAGAACATATGCACTTTAGTACTGTTCAGCAGTGGTAAAGTACCTAGAGTCCAAAAGCCAACAAAAGAGGGTAATAAAAATAGGAAGCAAAAGGCAAAAAGTTAGGGTAATCCTGCAAAAAGGGGCAGATACAACAACAAGTAGTACATTCATTGAGTAAAAGGAGAATAAGCTGGCCTGTGGACAATTAATGCTTTGTGATACAGTGTTCTTTAAAGAGATGAGTCTTTAAGTCCTTCCCTGATGTTTAGAGAGATGTTGTTCCAGATCCTAGCTGCATGGGTCGAAAAGGCTTTTCTCTTGGTTTTTTTGTTTTTATACTTAGTGGGCAGTGTGGTGGTGTTCTGGCTGTGACGGTGGCGAGATCTAAAAGAGATGGAAAGTTTGTCTGCAAAATAAGAAGAGGTGCTGGTCATGATAGCTTTTTTAAATTATGCATCTAGGTTTGAAGATGGTACCGGCCTGCAAGGGGAGTCAATGGATTTCCAACAGTATGGGTGTGACATGATCATAGCTCGCCAAAAATTCCTCTGCATCTGGTGTAGTACTATATCAAATGGCTGATTAAACAACCGAGTTGCTGGGAAATTTTCTTAAGAGGATCTTACCATATTCACCCTCCCACTAAGGGGCCAATTCCGATCTGGGTTGGAAAGCACTCCAACCAAGCCGGATCCAGTGTGTTTTCCGACCAATCCGGACTCCTGCGGTCCAACCGAGTGAGTACGATGCGGCCATATGCTGTCAGACTCGGTTCGGTTGGACTCCCATGGAAGTCAATGGGAGCCGGTCGTACAATGTGTACATGGGCTCCCATTGACTGTATGGGTACGTTGTGGACAAATGCGCCCCCTACAGTGGGTATGCATCGGAGCTATCCGCACTGTGCATGCCTGTGTTGGGGAGAGCCATGGGTCCCCCCCTGTGTCCGAGTCGTAAGGCTGCGGGTAACAGGGGGTCCAATGCGGACCCCCAAAGTTCAACTCCGGGAGCTATTGCGAGCCGGAAGGTCCGACTTGATCCGGCTTTCCGAATCGAGCATCGTACTGGCTCGGTCAGAATTCACCTCCATTGCGTGCCACAGTTAGCTTACAGCCGAGACGTACGGAGCGGTTCGGACCCGGAAACGATTCGGACAGAGATTTCATGCTTGTTCGCATCGTACTTCGACCTCCGGACCCGTGTACGAACCGGATGGAAATTCAGCCTCCGAATCCGACCCGCTAATGTCGAACCCGATTTGGTGCTCTTCCGACCGAGATCGGAATCGGCCCCTTAGAGTAATGATGTCTCTTAGGATAGCTACCAGTTTGCTGACTAAATAACAAAGTAAGGCACAAAAGGAGGTATATTTTAAAAGCCAATTGGTCCAGCTATTTTAAAAGGGAAAGTGATTTTTCATTAATTGACTAGTGTGTGTATATTTGTGAATGATTGGGTGGGTGAATATGATAATGAGTTAATTGTTGGAAGTATAAGTGAGCAAATGACTAGACAAATGAATAAGTGATTGAATGTGTTGAAAGTATACGATGAGTGAATTCATAGACAGAAGAATGGCTGAATAATTGAGTGCCGTGATGGAGGCCAAAATCCTTAGATGAATTTTTTAGTGCATGTATGGATTAATGTCATAAACGGACAAGCTAGACCAAAATAGCAGACTGAATCCTTAGACACGTATAGTAATAGTGATAAAATGATGGGGAAGATTACTGGCATTATAACACTGTAAGTTTCACACCAATTATTGGCTCCATCACAATAAAAAGGAACATTTTGCAAGTGCAATCCTTACACAATTGGTGGCACCATTTTTGTAAGAGAGCCTACAATGGCCTTCTTTGCACATTCACTGTTAACTCCTTAGGGAGATACCAGGGCTGGAATAAATGATACAAATCTCCCAGTGAGTTAGCAGGAGTATGAGTTGTTTTTCAGGAATAGGGAATAGCATGTGAACCTGGTCAAACCAGATTCAGTTCCGTATATTATCCCCTTCCGGGGAAATGAGTTGGTCCAAATCCATGAACATTTACAGTCTACTTGGAGCAGGTTCCAAATGATCTGGTGGCTTTTTCTCTTGCATGCGGATGGGCAATAGAGGGCAGGTGGGAGCGATGGGAGGAAGGTATTCTTTTTCTTCAGTTAGATGAGCATCTTCTGCTTCCCCATGCTAAAATATGCAGGCAGGTGGGGTTGGGCAGAGCAACTCGCTGCAGTCCCTGTGACATGGCTGATAATCCTTGGTTCAATGTCTCTAGGCTCATTGCTTTCGGAACCAGAGTTTGTGGACCTGAGAATTACAGGCCGGGCACACTGCAAAAGTTATAATTCCCCATAATGGTATGCAAAGGGGCATACTACTCAGGGCAGCTCAGGGAAATACCTACATTGAGACACTACAAACAATACACAGGATTGGGCACCATCATGCCGAAACTGATCATCACATGTCAATAATTGTTATTTCCAACATTATGCATGTCCAAATTCAGACCACCACGTAGACTTCCTAAAACCAAATTCAGATTTACACCATCACTCATTATTCCAATCTTGCCCCTTTACAGAATATTAATTAGTGCTTGCTCTATTCTAACCCATCAGTCTGTAATTCTTAATAAATGCCCAGATTTGTACAATATAGCATTCATCTGAATGCCTCTTAAGTTTTGCACCACTATGTAGAAAACTTGGCTTCACAGGCACATTTGTGCCATCACTCATAAATCCTAATTCATGTTCAGATTTACATTAGTGCTCAGTAGTCATGTGTGCATGTTGACATTTACATCGTTCCTCACTAATCCTCAGTGCATACTCATATTTGCACATTCACTCAGGAAGTTTGTCCTGTCCCATTTTCAAATATGTTAGCAAAATGCAACATTTTATAATATTACTTTTGAAACATATTCACACATAAATTACCTACAGGCAATTCACAAACTTAACTTACGCTTTTGAGTATGTTACACATGTAAGTTTACTCTTACATTTTTGAGTAACTTTACAACTTAGGCCACTAAACAATTCTAAGAATAAAGTTACTCAAAAGTGTAGACTTACATGTGTTCATCTACTGTAGCAGAAGATGGAGCCCTATTTGGGAATATACGTTACTACTGCTAAAAGAAACAGTGGTAAGTTCAGCACCACACATGGCTAACCACTGGTACTGCAGTACTCTCTATAGAAAATTGATATATGGGCCTAAAATAGAAACCCCATACAAAATAATGTTACATTAAATTGAATTACTTTAAATTGCTAAACATATCAATTAATTACATTTAATGTTAAAAAATAACAATCCACAAGAATAAATATAGGTATTTGGCAATTGATGTTTGATGGGACAGAGTTGTAAAAGAATATATATACCCACATTTTTTCCGGGCAGATATAACATTGAAATTTGAAAAATGTGTTCATTGTGCACCGCTGTTCGGTGTTTGATATGAATCTTTCTTGAATTAGAGTCTCTGCTGAAGGTAGAAACCAATATGCCACTTTATTCAGCTGGTGTGCCATCTCTTGCACAGTTAGCATAGTAAAAGACTGGAATAGCAGGAGGAAATGTAATCCTCAGGCTGGCGAATTTTGACTCCTGTCCTGAATTAGTGGACACAACCAAACAACACAATTGCCAGTGCTGAAAACCTAAATTGCAAGCTCTTAATCTGAAAAAATGGTTATTATGAATGTAACAAGTAAATCTTTATTGCTTCTTTTTCAAATATTATTCAATTTTTACCACATACATATTTTGTGCATGGAAATACAAACAGACTATATACATTTATATACAAAATGAAAAGGACCAATATTTTCACTTAGTTCTTGGGTCAAGGCTCCAAATCCGAATGGAAAAGAGGTTGTATTTCCAAACATAGACCGGGGAGGAGCCGCTCCTTATGCGGGTTCCTATATGTTTAAATCGGTTTCCATCAGTCTACTGTCGGCTGTCTTCGTGTCTTCGTGGCCAATGCCGGTAAAACGCCAGCGCCTGGGTCTATTTTATTCGCGCTGCTATCCGCGGTTACGCTCCCCACAGTGGACTCGGTGCAACTCCTTCGGTAACTCGATTGGTGTGGTTTGCGTGTGAACTGCTTCCTGTAAGTTTACCGGTTCACCCTAGGTGATTCTGGGAAGTGTAGAAACTACACTTCGCAGAATCACCTAGGGTGAACCGGTAAATCTACAGGAAGCAGTTCACGCGCAAACCACAACAATCGAGTTGGTCCTGAGGAGAACCCTGGTACTTGGCGGGGTTTGAAACGCGTCGACCTACCCGGTCCCGGGTCACTTAAAATCATTTGATTTACAACTGTGTTTTTAAATAGCAAGAGGATTTTTCTCTATCTTTGAAGTCTAAAAAGAACTGTACATTGGATAAAAACGGGGTTTATTTATGTTTTTTCACAGTGTTGTTGACACCGGGACTAGTATGTGTATGTATGAGTAATTTGGTATGAATGTATGGCCAAGAATGTTTGAATTTGTTAGCGTGTGTAATTGTTTGTTTAGACTAACTTTTCATTTTGTATATAAATGTATATAGTCTGTTTGTATTTCCATGCACAAAATAAGTATGTGGTAAAAATTGAATAATATTTGAAAAAGAAGCAATAAAAATGTACTTGTTGCAATTCTAAAAGCAGGTGTTTATGTTACATTCATAATAACCATTTTTTCAGATTAAGAGCTTGCAATTTAGGTTTTCAGCACTGGCAATTGTGTTGCTTGATTATTTAAGTTTGGCTCAGCCTTGCTGAAGTTAAGAGTCAAGACCCTTAGAGTTGTCTTACTGAATTAGTGGACAGCCTGGAATAGGAGTTCTTGTAAAGTGGCGTATTTTTGAGGTCATGGCTACTGAGATCCCACTAATAAGCAGTGACACGATACAACTCATCCAAAGAGGCTGCAGTGCTCCTGGGCAGGACAAACAAAGGAATAGTGAGGAAAAGCTTCAAATCAGGAGTGGGGAAGGGTAATACACAAGAATGTTATCCAGCCAAGAGAAAGGGCTGACCCAAAGCCCACTCTACGAGTAAAATGTAGTGGAAACAATAGGACTAGTGAACAGACACCAAACTGTCACTAGCCGAGAGCTAAAAAAGAAACTGCAGTTGGCTGGTCTAATGACTCCTGCCAGCAACACACTTCTGCGCCCCATGGTCCGTGCACCGGATGCACCACAGTGAATGGGGAAATAGTTGCCTGGTTTTTCAAATCCTTGGAGGCATGTGTGACGAATGAAAGATTCCGGGGGCATATTACAAACGATTAGCGATATTTATCGCTAACGATGCATAGCAACAAATTTTTTAACGCTAAGCATCGCCGGAAATTATCGCAGAGATAACTTGCTATTAGCAAGGTTTATCTCAGAAGTGATCAAAATCCTCACGCCAAATGAGAGATTATCGCTGGAAAACCAACGATATTCTCTCGAAGTTTGGCGTTAGCTTGATGATAGGGGCTCACAAACTTAGCCATGATATCCACCTTCCATAGGATATCATGGCTAAGTCAGGAAAATACCAGGTGTAAAAAAAGCAGTGCTAACCGCGGTTAGCGCTGCTTTTTTTTAAGCATGGGCGTAAAATCAGTTCCGCTCGCGTTTTTTTCTGATTTTCGGCAAATTCGCAATCCGCGAACTCTCGCGAACTTGCCGAAAATTCGTAAATCCGTGCGAAGCGTATTTTTTGCTTGGTCGCACTTGCCAACTAGAATACTATACAATTTCGCAGGAGTAAACACTTGGGAACACGTAGATGCGGCGGGCAGCGACAATCTCGCAATTGCGAGATTGCAAAATTTGCAATTTCGCACAAGAAATCCACCAATAGGCAGCATAAACATTGAAAATTATGATTTTTATCAGAATAACTCCTCAGGTTGACATTTGCCTGCACTTTTTTTTGTTGCAAGGAGTCCATTTTGGGGGGGGGGTCGGAAGGAAGTGCTCCACAGTCTCCAACTTCCTGTTCCTGTCCAGCAGGCTCCTCCCAGTGCTTTCTTCATGTGCTGGTCACTTTGATTTGGATCTTGACCTGGAAGGATTACTTTTTGTGGATGCTGCTGGATATCTGGATTTTTGCGAAACTGAAAGCACTCAGCAGGTGCAAAAGTTCAATCTTATCATTAGTAACCATTCCCTGTAGTGCTTCCTGAGGGGCCCCTTCAGAGTTCAGTTGCCTACTTGCAACTATTCTATGACCCTGCTCTGACCCTCACAGCAGGCTCAGAGAATAGCTACAAGTATACAACAAAGGTCCTGTTAAAAAAATTACACTGCAACAGAAAGCAATTACAGATAAGGAAGCAGGTGCCAGCCTGGAAGTTCAAATTCAGTGACACATTAATCAGCCCCTAATTCATTCATGTCAGTTGAGGCAGGGTAGGTGTGCTTTTCCCCCCATAATCTACAGTGATGAACTAGAGGGTGGCATGGGTGAGCCAGAGGGTGGCATGGGAGTGCCAGAGGGTGGCAGTGGTGAAACAGAGGGTGGCAGTGGTGAAACAGAGGGTTCTGTGATGAACCAGATGTAGAAACAACATGGTCGCGACCGTTGCTACCCGACAAGTAAGTTTGCGTTTGCGAACTGGTAAAAAACCCTTGCGAAATGGCAGAAACACTTGCGAACACACAAAAAAAAAGGAATCCGCAAAATTCGCGAGAGTTCGCGGATTTTGCAGGTTGCGAATCCGTAAATACGCAATTTCGCGGATTGCCAATTCGCAAAATCCGCCCATGCTTACTTTTTTTATCACTAACAGGGTTAGCAAAATCCTTGATAATAGGAGAAATGTCGCTTAACAACATTTCTCCTATTATTTTTCTCTGGAACGCCCTCTTTGCATCTCATTAGAGATGCAAGGGGAAGCGTCGAGAAAAAGGGGGCTAACATGCGAATTTGCGTGTTAGCACCCTGTTGCTGATAGGGAGATCATTTTATCTCCACTTTCTTGGCTTTTAAAGCCAAAAAAGCGGAGATAAATCCCTTGATAATATGCCCCCCGATCTGTTTTTAAGTCTTGGCATTCCTCTTTAGCAGATTAAAATGAGTTACCAATCCTCAGGTGGACCAGATAAATTAGTGCGTGGAAGTATTCGATTAAGCATAAAGGGTAAGAATGGTGAGGCAAACCGAGAACATGTACAAGTTAATAATTTGGGAACTGTGAATTTCAAAAATAGCCAAAAAGTTCAAAAATCATTTTCTGGAGTAGCGTAAATCAACTAAGAGAAGCATTTTCTAATAGAGAATCAAACTTCTATAGATGTACATGAGAATATTGACATACCGTGCACAGGGAAAAGGTTTTCTGTCCTAGTCAAGCACAATCACAAAAGGTGTTGGCGAAATTAATTGAGCCTCATCGTTCCCATGAGAAGTAAACAAAGTACTATTTGTATGTTGATTGCCCTGAGCTCAGTGCACTGTGTTGTTAGTAAGTGGAAGGAAGGAACCTGCTCATTATTTGCAAGCTGTTTCTTATGTTCCAGTTCGACAACAGAATCTCCTCAAAATATTCAACAAATGAATTCCCTTTGCCTTTCTCCGCACCAAATTCACAACCAACAATTCAACAGTTCTTGGATGTTGGGTGATCGAATTTGGTAATCCATAATGCTGGAAATGTATTACTGCTGTTTAGTATGCCTGCACACCGTTATAATGATAAATTATACTCGTCTGGTCTAATGGTGCATGTTATTCAGCAACGAGTTCGCATACATAAAAGTATGCAGACGGCAAGAGCAGCTAAGGTTAAAGAAAATGTTGTGTGGTGTAAAGAAATGTCATTGGAAACTCATAGTCAAAAACTCATCAATTAAAAAGAACTATGTTTACACATCATAAGGCATGCAGTTTGGTTTCAGTCCTTAAGGGCGAAATAGACGACAGCAACTCATTAATTAGATAAGCAACAACAACACCTGTAAGATTTGAAAAGTAATGTTCCAATAAGTAAATAAGTATCCTAGTCAACTCTGATCCATGATTGCATGAAATTGCATCCATTATCAAACGGAAGAGAGTACAATACACACAATAAAGCAACAGTATTTAACTGTTAGTTGCTTTATTTTCCATTTTTATAGATACTTTTTCTCAAGCTGCATGTGTAAGTTTGCTTACCAAGAATAAACAACAATGGAGAACGTGAGTTTTCTCATAGTTACATTTTAAGGCCCAGATTTACTAATACTTTCAGCCGTATTTTCATCACAAAAGTGGTGCCCACAGTTCAAAGTGTATATTTGGAACTTACTTTCCAGGCCTGGACTTATTTGGTTTGGAAGTAGCTCTGAAGCTCAAAAGTAACAGAAAGTAGAGCATGGTGCTACTTTCTATCAACGGAGATAGTAAATGGGTGTTCTGAAGCAACCATACATCGGTTTGGATGCAAATTTGTATTTACTAATATTGTTAGACAGGGATTTGCTCAGAAAATTATGCCTCCTTGACGCAGGCTAAAGGTTGGAGAAATGTTTTCTTTTAGAAAAACTTTTCCAAGTGTGCTGCACTGTATATGCATGCTTCTAAACTTAGAAAATAATTAAACTAGGTCTAAGCATATTATTGTGTACTGGAAGGGTACCCTGCCTGTATAAAAACTATGCTAGAAATAATGGACACACCATTGCACTATGCTTCACATGGTGCACAGAGGCCAAGAGTAAGCCAGCGGAGGTGGACAGAGAAACAACTCCATACCTTTGTAGATATGGCACTGTTATGTTCTCTGTCTTTGACATAACACGTAATAGAGAAAAACAAGGGTACCCCAATATGCGAACATGGGCTGTTAAGGCGTTTTAGAAAAACAATGGTTCTGGTTAGGCCAAAAGGTCCATTCAAAAAGTGACAGCAAAAGATTGGGACCCCCTCTAAGGTTTGCTTTGGGCCAGGGAAAAGAGAGGACAATATAAACAAAATATAGAGAAATTCCCCTATGGCCTTATACTTTCATATTTGGCATAATTCAAATTATACTTTTATATTAATGAAATCCCATTGGACACACAAATTTGTGTGTCCAATGGGATTTCATTAATATAAAAGTATAATTTGAATTATGCCAAATATGAAAGTATAAGGCCATAGGGGAATTTCTCTATATTCCATTCAAAAAGTGACCCTGAGATGGGCACTACGATAAGGAGCGAGAAGCAATATACAATGGGAACATGTAGGTCATTTTACCACAGAAATTTACTTCCAAAACATTAGTATTCAGGTGCTCACATAATAAGTGATAATAAGGGCGCCGTGAAAGATGATGGTGATATTAAAATAATGACATCGCATTGACAACAATAGTAAAAGCTCCCCAAATTTTTTTTACAGAGTCGGAGGAGTTCATGTTGTAAGGGGTCAACGGCGTTTTGATCTCAATTGTTTGAGATCATCTTCAGGACATATAAGAGGTGAGTAAGCTGAATTGGGTTTTAATTGTGGTATACTTAAGCATCAATGGAAAACAAGCGCCTGTGGAATGCTGCAGGAGTATCCATGGTAGTGCTTCATACATATTCAGAAGAAATTATGAATCGCCAATACCTTGAAGAACAGCTTGGTTGTTCATAGGGTCGCTCAGAGCCGAAAAATTATTTGTAAAAGAACCCAGGGCACTAAATGAAAGCCAGGGAACGTGGAGCGCAGCGTGTCCTGCTGCTATGGCTGCCTGCGCTGAGTGCAAGCCACATAACCCAATACACGAACTTGGTCTGCTGTGTTGCCTCAGGTCAGATCTTAGAAGATTTGATTTTGGAACGGGAGATGCAAAAGAAATGAAGTAAAGAAATGAATAAAGAATAGGGTGGACGAAAAACGAGAAGGAAAGCAAGTGATAGAAGACAAGGAAGCTAAAAGAGGTGCTACTATGGATGAGCTGTGTGGGGGATAAAACAAAAGAAGGGTAAAATTGTATAAAGAATTAAGAAATTGGATTGTGACAATGCTCCACGTTTGAGTTGCTGTGGAAATTTGTAACATATACTTTATGAGTCCTTCACACTGAAATCACAGGTCAGACCGGAGAGGTCTTATTCATCTCTTCTTTCTATTCAGATTTGCTAATTATCTATTAAAAACTGTTAAAAATTATACATCCAATTTCTTTATTTTGCATGCATCACATGTCCTATGAATTCTTTGTGAATCACAACCCTCTACTCTTCTTTGTTGATGTCATAATGTCAGGTGTCTTTGATGTACCATTAGTTACGGAAACAAACAGGGTAGAAGCTCAGAACTAGGTAGTATAACTAACCCAAGCAAAAGGCTAGAACCAGAGATACCATACAAAGTAAACAGAGTCATGAAAGAAAAAAATATGGCATCAAGTGCACTCAGGGTCTGTAATTTAAATGTCACTAGTGGACTGCGTCGCCAATAGTTCTTTCCACTGCAGAGACAATGCCAACATTACTGCAGGACTTCCATGTGTAGCCTAGTTAACCTACAAATTCGACATGTTAAAATAATCTCTATTGAAAGGCCTAAACCTTCCTTTTAAATATTAATAAGTGACACGCCTAAACAGCCCTTGCTACCCACAAGGCAGGGTACATTGTATTTATAAGTAAGACATGTAAAATTATAATGTTACGCACATGTTTATGGTAAAAATTAAAACAAAAGTGATTTTCACTGTAGCAAGGTTGGTTGCTTCAAAGCAAAACATTGAGATGCATTTTTACATGCAATACGTTTATCTCTGGACAGGAAACACTTACAAATTTCATTTGTGGACTTTTTGTAAGTGTTATTAAAAGTCAAATTCAGATTTGTAATAAATATCATGGAAAAATGTAATTTTTGAAAGTTATCTTTCTCCCTCCTAAACCTTCTTGAGGCCCAGGTGTATGAACTCTAACTGTCACCTGGCAGCTGAATAATCCCCTTGATGAGGTGTGCAAATTACTCCTAGAGCAAGAAAAGGACCTTGAGTGTCGGAAGGTATTTCTGGTCCTCTGTCAGGATTAACATTTGGGCTCTGTCCAAGAATTTGTTTAACTTCAAAGAGGCCTACCGTGTCACAGGCAAATGTTAGCTGCCAGCTAACATTTCTCTGTTCCATCAGTCAGGCAGGCACCAATTGCGAGGGGGGAGGAGCTGCCCTCAAAATTTGTTTTGCATGACCGTAAAGTAGGGGTTACTCATTTCCCTGGCCCCAACTCTCGTACGGGCTCACAGGCTCTAACCAAGGTGAGAAGGGTTTCACCTTTTTGGATTAAGGCAGGGAGGGGCACTGTGGGATTGGTTGATGTAGGGCATACAGCAAATGCTACAAAGGTGGGTAGACTTACCCCTCAGAATGCTTACTCTATTGGATAGGGAGGGGGTCAGGAGTCATGTACACACATAAGCTGGTGCTAGATATAAATATGGCACCCACAGTTCTCGCCTCAGAATACCTCCGACCTGTGGCAGGTCAGAAAATAACTGAACCTGGTGTCTCAGAATCAAGAAGAGCCTAGAAGATTAGATCTGCTCCCGATCTTTAATAAGGTGGATTTATGAGGCTGACCTCTTGTTCAACCTACAGTGCCATAACCAGCTACAAGAGTTCTTTCCTGCAAGTGCCCAGCTGACCACTTCAAACTGAACCTGCAGTCGACACTGCTGGTGGCTCTGCTGGAGTGGGTGTTGACCCTTAAATGGTGTCACCAAGGGCCCTTGGTTTTGTCAATGTTTACTCCTCCTAATATATCCTGAAACATGGGACTTTAAAACCTTGCAGTTTCATAGATGTCTGGAGGACCGAGACCAACCTGCCAAGCTGATCCGGCAAAGGTACGTTCAGCTGGGATAAAGGTACAGGGTGCTCCCGCTCATAGCTTTTTACCAGCATCAAATCCGATTCAGAATAACCATGCGTTATCCAGCCTTGTGGAGCCCTCTTCAGCTGGAGCTTGCATCATTGCCCTGCTGGAAGAATCTGAGGTCCCCAAAAGTGATTAAGTCCGGATGAAGGCGCCAACAGTATCAGGTGAGAAAGGAACCTTTCTTAGGTGAAAAATTTACATTTCTTTCACTCATAGCTTTCCTGGCAAAAATCTATGGCTTCCTGGACCTCCCCCAGGAATATCTGATGTGGGGGAGTGCTATTCAGCCACTGTTTGTTGCCTATCCCCACAGAGTATTTTTGACTTCCAGTTTATCTTGTTTTATATTTTTATGTATTTTGTGTGTGCTTTTATGATCTAATTTATGAAAGATCGAATATAGATTTTTATATGATGACTTCCAGTTCAAAAACTAAGTACGAAGGTAAAATATCCAACTGGGAAAACCCTGATTCTTGTATCTTACCCGTTCTTCATTGGAGTTCACCTTAATTTGCACCTAGGTTTCTGTGAAGTACAACCAGATGACTGTGGTGGTGTTTATTTATAACCTTCATATCTCATGTTCTCCTTACTGGATTTTTTTTGTTTTGGTGTAAGTCTTATTTATTACAATCAACTCTTTTGCTCTAAATTGGTTTGGAATGTTTCTTATCTTGTATTTTGAATATATTGCTGTTTTGGTACTTCATACATGCTTTTGCACATTGCCTCTCATCTAAGTCTGTATGCTTTGTGCCATAGCTACCAAAGCATTGAGCTCAGGCTAATTTAGCAGCTTTATTAATTCACCCTAACAAAGATTGTGGTTATTACTTGAGATAGGCATCTTCCCCCCTCATCTAATACTCCAACTGCTTACAATAATAATTTTTTCTGAGAAAAGAAAGAAATGATTATCATAAACATCTGACAGCACAAAACAAGGAGAAGAATACCTCTAAATGGAAAAATCAGCATGCGTTATCACATTAAACGTTGTTGCACAACAGGATGATATTACCTGAAATACAGATGCTAGTATTTAAAGGGTGAACCCAGATTGTCACAAAGCGGTGAGTGCTACGAAGTATGTACGAAGTATGTAAAAATGATGATATATCAGGGCATCTCAGCCTCTTTGACTTGCAACTTCCATTGGAAGAGTGTTGGACTTGGCCTTCTGCAGGGTCATACTCAAACATTTTGCCTTCACACTCCTGCTTTCTGAACCCATTTGTATTTTAGGACTCTATGCACTTTACCAACGCTAACCAGGGCTAAAGTGCTTATGCTCTCTCCCTTAATCATTGGCCTACACCCAATTAGCACATTTAATTTACTTGTAAGTCCATAAAAAAGTAGTTATAGATGTACCCCGGGCTTCTAAATTAAGTGCTGCCAATGGGATTATTGTGGCAACAAATGATGGACAGAATGCTGAATGAATTAAACATTCAGCTCCAGCCAAGACACACCCCAGTTTAGACCCAGCCGTGTGCAAATCAGTCTTCACCCTGCTCCTCATGGAAACAGTGCTGCAGGAACTGCCTAGAAACATGTATCCTGGGACCAGTTTTGGTCCCGTATTCTCCATGCTACTGGGGTCAGGCTTCCTGACTCACGAGGGTTTAAACAGGAATGCCATGGGGTGCAAAAGAAACAATGGATTTAAGCCCTGATCTCTGTACAGGGATGAATGTTTGACATTGTTCATCATTATTTCCATCAATTGTTCTTTTTGCTAGTGAGACTACAGCACTCATTGTACCATCCACTTAAGTAGCCTTTCTAAACATGTCTCAAGCCAACCATTGCAGCCTTTGTGTTCAGTTTTAAACTGCCATATCGATCTGGTAAAGTAAACCTTTTGTCATGCCTAAACCTTCCTTTTTAATACACCTACATCACCTCTAGGATAGATTCTAAATAGCCCTTAGGGCAGGATGAATTGCATTTGAAAAGCTGAACATGTATTTTAACATTTTTCATGTTCTGGAAGTGAAAAACTCTTACATTTGTTTTTCACTACTGCAAGACCTACCTCTCACATAGGATAACATTGGGTTACCTTATTAAATGTAATAACTGCTATCATTTAATTCGGAGCTGCTTCCGCTATGGACCAAAATCATCAACAGTTCACTCCAACAAGGTTGCATTCCAGATACCCTCAAAGTTGGCCAAGTCTCACCCATCCTTAAGAAACCAACAGCGGATCCAACGAATCTTAACAACTATCGTCCTATATCCAATATCCCTACCCTGGACAAACTGCTTGAAAAATGCATACACCACCAACTAACAAAACATATTGTTCACTTTGACCTCCTTGACAACCACCAATCAGGCTTCAGAGCGGGGCACAGCACAGCATCAGCCATGACTCACATTATTGATGATGCAATTCAAATCCTGAACCAGAACGGCTCATGCTTACTCATCCTGCTTGACCTATCCTCAGCTTTCGATACGGTCAAACACGAGAGTTTGCTGGATCTGCTCAGACTGAGGATGGGTCTCTCAGGATCTGTGCTAAACTGGTTTACCTCCTTTCTGCATAACCAAACCCAACAATTCAAGATTAACAACACTCTTTCCAACTCAGTTTCAGTAAGGCTGGGCGTCCCACAAGGATCCTCATTTTCCCCGACATTATTTAACTTGTTCATGGTGTCTAACGCGCAATATCATATGTACGCTGATGATACACAACAGTATGTAAAGATCAACACCTTAGAAGACATTAAACAGCTTAACTCCACACTCATGAACACACAAACAAGGCTGGCAGAAAATAATCTCAAATTGAACGCTCTAAAGACTGAGGGGCATATTACCAAGGAATGGAGATATTTATCGCTAAATGCGCTTAGCGCATTTTTTTTATCGCTGCCGATCGCTGGATATGTTAGTGGAGAAAACATGCTATTAGCAACGTTTTTCTCCATTTTGCTAAAATATCCAGCGATAGCGTAGAAATGTGTGAATATCGCTGAGAATACAGTGATATTCACGCATTAGGGACGAAATGCTCTTAGCCATGTTATCCACCTCCCATTGGATAACAAGGCTAAGAACTGGTCTGGGCAGGTGTTAGTATTTGGAGATATTCGCGCTTAGCGCGAATATTTCCATCGCTACGTCTGCCTTGCTAATAGGCGATAGCAACGTTAGCGACTGCTTTCAGTCGCTAACTGGTTGCATGTCATTAGCGATAAACATCGCTGACATGCAAAGTGGGCCCCAAACCGCTCGCTATCGCCTAAAAGCTGTCGCCAACATCAGTTAGCGACAGCTTGCTGATAGGGCGATAATTGCCT
Organism: Lissotriton helveticus; assembly: GCF_964261635.1. Taxonomy (NCBI): domain Eukaryota; kingdom Metazoa; phylum Chordata; class Amphibia; order Caudata; family Salamandridae; genus Lissotriton; species Lissotriton helveticus. The sequence goes on along the minus strand of NC_136069.1, from coordinate 1,372,130,667 downwards.
ATCGCCCTGCTTGGTAATATGCCCCTAAATTCCTCCTTATAGCCCCCCCCCCCCCTGCTAAAATCCCTTTGATGCAAAACGTAATCAAACAACTCACTGCTCTCAACATTCAACCTTCTATTGTGGACTCAGCAAAATCACTGGGAATAACTCTGGACAGCAATCTCAGCATGCAGAAACGGTTGTATGAATAAACAACTACTGCCTGAACCACGACTTCCTGAACTACGAAAGTTTAACAACGACCTATTCTGAACCACTACTTATTTTTTAACGACTTCCTGAACAACGAAAATCCTTTAAATGGCCAATTACTAATTTGTGAGACTACTTTCTATAAAATCAACAAGTTTATTCTGTGTCTTTCTTCGTGCTTAATACGATCATTGTAAAATGAAAGGCTGTGTTTATCTTTTTAGATAAATCTTAACAACAATAATTTTAACCTTGAGAAATAAAATTAAATACTAGGTTTCAAAATACTTCATTAACCATTATCCCTAAAATATGTACTTCCTGTTGTTAGAAGTAAACGTGTTTAAACATGAAATTAAATACACATGTATTAGCACCCTTTTTAAAAACAAAACACTAAATTATTATTTTTTTAGCATTTCATAAACATATATTCGTTTTAATAACCTACCTTAGAATGTCTGTGAATCTCAGAGATGCTTTTTCAATTTCGTTCATCCAAGCAGACGAAAACCAGGCTACATCCTAATACATTTTTTTAAACATAAACCAGGGTGCAGATGAAACGTTTAGGCTGACTTTAGTATTTCAAGAATGTCCACATTCTTTTCCAAAACTACCGCGGGTAACAGAGGGTGAATTTTGTTTTGACGGATAAGCTCAGTAGCGTGATGAATCACTCAAAGGAAGCACAAATCGCAGTGAGCATGATTGGAAGACGGCGAGAAGTGACGTGCAACTCCGGAATTCTTTAAGGCCAATGGCAGTGTGCATGAAGGGAAATATAGCCCCCCATTGGTCTGTGCAGTTTAAGAAGCCAGGCTATCTCCCATATATGTTATCGCTGCTATAGCCTGATCTGGGAATTCTATAAGGCCAATCGCAGTGAGCATGAGGGGAAGACGGGAAGAAGTGACGTGCAACTCCGGTAAAGTCGTTGTTCCGACCTTCGTTGTTCCGTCAATCGTGGATCAGCCCTCTTCGTTGTTAACTCTTCGTGGTTAAGGTAAGTCGTTATACAAACATCGTGGTTAAGGATGTTTCCCTGCAGAAACATGTCAGAAAGGCTACAAAGGGAGCAAACTTCCAGCTAAACATTCTAAGGAAGTTGAAACCATTCTTACCAGCCAACGACTTCAAACAGGCTGTACATGCTCTAGTCATCCCCGTGTGGAATATCGTATTGTCTCTCTATGCAGCCTCCCAAAAACGACTACAGCCCCCCTAAGAGCATCAATAAACTCTGCAGCAAGACTCATCACTGGTTCGAAAAGAAGTTCCCACATCTCCCCTGACCTAAAATCCCTGAATTGGCTCCAGCTCGAAGCAAGAATTCAGCAAAAAATTGCTTGCATGACACATAAGGCTTTACACCACAAGGCACCCATTTATATCACTCAGAAATTGACAATCTCCGGTGGCTCAAGGTCTTCTAGGGGTGCAGATAACCTTCTTCTGAAACCTCAAAGATTCAATAAAAAAAACCTTACAAACAAAACTTCTCTGGAATGGCGCCTAGGATTTGGAATACTCTTCCCCCTGAAACCAGACTGAATTCTTCTTTCGTATCCTTCAAAAAGGAAGTAAAAGCGATTCTCATGACAAAATTTACTTGACCACTCTTCCCTGCCATGAACCTTTTTCATCTGAGCCTCGCTGTCTATGTTCTTGGAACTCTCTGTTCATTGGCTTGGAACAACTATGATCCCATGCTTTGTTATTTTTACTACTACTATTTATCCTATGCTTGTTCTATATTTTGTTGCTTGCTATGCATTTGCTATAATCATCTTTGTCCATTGTAAAGCGCTCTGATATCTGCAAGGATCTTGTTCGCGCTCTATAAAACCTTCTAAATAAATAAAATCAATAAATAAATAAATGTTTGGTGTCCAAGAAATTGTAACTTAAAATTCTCTTTAAGAGTGGAGTCGGATTTTAAGTCACAATTTTGTATATGCCACTTTTAGAAAGTAGGCATTTTCTTGTCCTAACTATGTAATGTCTGCAGCCAGTTTCTGGGTCACAAGACTAGATGTAGTTGACTTTTGCCCTTTGTGTATTCTTCCTAGACAGCATCATAAAAGAGGGTCTGGGTACTGGCAGGATGGGCCATATTTGACTTGATAGGGGATGGAGCGTTCACCTACCACACTTGCACTTCAAAGGCACTGGTTCACTTCACACACAAAGGACTTCACTCTAGCCTGTTTTACCCCCAGACTGACTGGGGCAGGTAGTAATGGAATTCCAGACATGTCTATAGGGGGAGGTCCCTAGAAGTCTCTTCCACTTCAAAGTGGGTACCAGGTATACATATTGGACCTTCTGATCCACATCTTCAGTACCCTTCTGGACCTGGAGAAGACTCAGAAGAAGAACTGCTGTGTTGCTGTGCTTCAAGAAGGACTACCCTGCTGCCTTGCTGCTTGAATGAGAAGGATTGGGACTGCACCTTCTACCCAGGACTACCAGAGTGACACCAAGGGCTGTCAGAGCCTCTGGTTAAAAGAGGGTCCAACCACCGTGAACCCTATACCTGGACTCTGCCTGCTGTGACTCCTTACCCCCCTAGTGGTGCCCCTTCATTCTAAGAAGGGGGCCTGAAAGTGCTCTGCAAGTCCATCTGTGGTGTCTATCAAACCTGGCATGAAGCAACTTGAAGCCCTGTAAAACAAAAAACACTGCACAGCCTGCAAGCATCAATGGAACCGCTGCAGAGTGGCGCAAAGCCCTGCAAACCTTGCTGCCCAGCATCTTCGGAACTGACGAAGTGCAGCACTACTCAACACAGAAGCTTGCATCATACTCCTTGTAGCTCCTCAATGGAATTGACACAGCACAACGCAAGTCAACGCAAGACCTCGTATCGCAGCTCTCGCAGCTCCTCAGAACCGATGCCAGACAATGTGAAACCTTGCAAAGAAACACCGAGCAGACTGTGCACTAAAGACATAAGGTACAATACTAAGTGGGAAAAACTTGGTCCCTGTATCCAACCTTCGCGCCATCATGGTCAGACTGAACTTGTGACTTTGTACCGGTCTGGAGTGACCAGATAACCACAGTTGGTGCTTTGTGCTTTTAAGGACTATTTTTTACCTAAATCTTTAAAATTGTATTTCTCCGATTCTACTAATTAGATATTTGTCATTTTGGTCTCAAATCATTGATTAACTATTACTCTGTTTGTCTAAATTAGTGTGGGATGCTTGCTGTGTTGTGTTTTCATTTTATTACTCTTTCAGTGCATACCTTACACATTACCTCTAAGTTAAGCCTTACTGCTTTTGTGCCAAACTGCTAGAAGGTTAAGCACAGGTTAATTTGGGGTTTGCTTGTGTTTCAGTCTGACAAGAAGTGTGGTTGCTGTTTGAGTATGGTTCCACCCTTCTCATCCAGTAGTATCCAAATTTCCTAGATACAAATACTCCTCAGGGAGAGCACAACAAGGAGGATAAGAGCTCCTATGAAAATTGTTCATGTCATAAATTGTATAAGAACTAAACACTATACAGTGACAGTACATCAGTTTGTTATGGTAACAGTCTTCATTCTGGATGCAGAGGATGCTTCTTCTATGCCCAAATAAGAAAACTAAAGTTCTTCCCAAAGTGCATCATAAAATTTGCAGGGGCAAGCATACTTATATAGTCTATGGTGCTGAGAAGAAATATATATTGAAATAGGTGAAAGTCTAATTAATCTACTTACAAGTCTTTAACAAGCAACTGGCATAGCCAATTGGCATAGCCAATAGGCCTGGCATAAGTATTTTGGCTTTAGCAAAATTAGTTTGATTTTGTCTTAGTGCTTGTAAAACTTTATGTTAAGAGATTAGCAGGACCCTTGCCAATTTAAAAAATGTGCCTTAAAATAAACGTTGTATTTGTATTAAAATGTACAAATTGCCATTGTAACCACTTGTCCTGGCACTGATTGGAAGTTCTTTGTGTGTGGATGTGCCATTTATGACAGATATCTCACAATCAAATGAACTAATATCTGAAGTAACTCAACAAGGGCAAGAAAAAGTGAACAAATCTACAGACCAATGGATGAAGAGAGCTGGCTGAAATTTTGGTAAAACCAAAGGGGCATATTCTCAAGGCCCTTTTGCCGAGTTAGCTGCACTTTATCGCTGCCAAAATGGTGATAAAGTAATCACACCATTCACAAGCTGCGGCTAACAGCTGATATCATCAATTTGCAATAGTTGCCGGAAAAACTAACGCCATGGATGACACCGGCAACTAACGCTAATGAAATGCAGCGTGGGCGTTCCTGTGCAGAACGCCGCAACAACACCACTCCGTAACATTCCCAACGACCAGCCAGATCTGCGATAAGATCCCAAATCATGAGACAAGGTGCGTTAGCAGCAGGAATTTAACACCTGCTCTTACCTGGTGTTAACTCGGACGACAACCCACACCGTGAAAGGGAGCCCAGCACAGCCACACCTGAAGAACAACAGGTGTCATGGAGTCAAAGTCAAAGTCAAAGTAAAAAAATCTTGTATAGCGCACATATCACCGTTAGGTCTCAAGGCGCTTGCAAACCCTTCAACTGGCTGAGTTCTGTCTCATTTTACTTGGAGAACAGCCATGTTTTTAATTCACTTCAGAAACGTCGGTTGTCTGGGAGGGACATAAGATGGGGTGGAAGCTGGTTCCAAAAATACGGGGCGAGATGGGAAAAAGATCGTCCAACGTTACACACAGTGCGAACCCGCAGGGGAAGTAGGAGGAGCTTAGAACTGGATCTTAGAGTTCTCACTGGTTGATATTTTTTCAGTTTTTTCCCAAGATAACCAGGACCGGTGCCATAGAAGCTTTTATGTGTTAGGCTTAGGATTTTATACTGCTCTCTCTTCCTATTTGGAAGCCAATGAGGAAGCTTCAAGTTGGGGATGGATGGCGACCTAGGAGGCAGATCCAGGATTAGTCGGGCTGCCGTGTTCAGCAGAATCTGTAGTTTGTAAAAAAGATCTTCATTTATAGAGGCCAATAAGGTAACCCTGGGCGTAGTTCGCGTATCCGCACTCCGCGAAGCTACGCGAAGACGCACTTGGACTCCGCGAGCTACGCGTAGCTCCGCGGACATGCGTAGTTGCTTGCTAGACCCGTTCGCGTGCCGTTTTTTGTCTTCGGGAGCGCGGAGCGCGTGTTCGGGGCGCTGCCTGCATGCTCGAGATAGCTAGCGCGCTAAGTTACTCAAGAGGTTTGTCCCGCCCGCTTGCGTTCCCTTATTTCCTGTTCCGGGTCACAAGTAACGTGTTCGCGTTGTGTTAGACATGTTCGGGAACTCATCTTCTCGTTCGCACTGCCAAAGTGCGTGATCGCGTCAAATATCGCGCGAACTTACCCCGGCGGTCGCGACGGGCGGAGCCATCTTGGATTTCACACTCTGGCTATGGTTTTGGGCCTACTTTAGCATCTAACTCCTATCTCTTCCATCCTGGTCTTTTCACTCACTTTTTCAAACTTTCTTTACTTATTACCTATCTCTCTCTGTGCCTAGGTTTATATTTTTCATTTAATTTTTACTTTTACAACTTTTTTGCAACTTTTCTCTTGTTTTATATTACTTCCTTCTTTTACCTTGCTTCTTCCATCCCCTACCTTTTTGTCTTCAACTTTTCTTCTCCCCTCCACCCAGAACCATGGTGAAGGGTGCCAGCAGCATCGGCGGCTCAAAGGGCAAGGCGGCTGTGCCGAAAAAAACCCGGCTGCCTTGCGGCAGAATGCGCCCCGCAGGAGTGACGCCCCGCCAACTTTTTGGGGAGGAAGAGGTGGCTGCCCTGGTCTTTTTTATCCAGCGCCACCTCCCCTTGACTTTGGCAGCAGGCGGCAGGCCCGGCTCCGGCTACCAGCGCATTGAAGAGCGTCTCCGGCGGTGGGCGAAGGTGCGCCGGGCAGTCTTCCGCTGCTCCGGTATCCGGCGTACCCACCATCAGCTGTCCCACCGCTGGGCCGACATTTTGGACCGGGAGCAGGACCTGTTGGACCTGCTTGGTGTCGAGGTTGTGGGTCTTGGTGAGTGGCTACCCCAAAAATAAAGTGTGTGTGTATATATATATATATATATATATATATATAGATAGATATATATAGTTATATATATATATATATATATATATAGTAGTATAAATATTGTTATTGTATCTTTGTAAATATTGGCTGAATAAGTAACGCGATGACTGTTGCTCCTAGTTACATTTCCGATGTATTCCGGTATATCTACTGTAATTGTATGACAGTGTTCTTCTTCACTGACTCTTGCGTGTTGTTTCAACTTGGCGCTAGCTGTTGCTGTTTATTGATGTGAGATTTTCTTTATTGTAGAGAACTGAAGTTAGTTAATGCTATTAATAGAGTCTTGTCCTTCCTTTGTCCGTCAGTGAAATAGCGGTGGATGGATAATTGTACGTAGTTTGCATATTGTAGCATTTTTTTCACGGCCTTCTCTTCTGCATGAATCGAATCCTCCTCTGGCAATGAATGCTAAAGTTACTTTGTTCTTCTTACCTCAGCCAGGGCCGGCTCTAGGCATGTGCAAGCTGTGCAACTGCACAGGGCCACCAAACTTCAGGGGCCACCGCACCAATATATATCCTTAATTTAATAATCCTCTGAGGATGGATACATATTTGCGTTGCAGCCCCTGGCATGGATTTGTTGCCTCCGGCTCTGTTCCACTTCCAAACACCCTGACTGACTCCCCCTCTTCACTGTCCTCCGTCCTCCGCCCCGACCTCCTCTTCTGGGGCCCCCTACCTACGCTCCCTGCCCAGGAGGACCACCATGAGCCTAGAGCCACCCCTGCCTCAGCCCTCCATAGAACTGATGTAGTTTGTTTAATGAGTGGTAGGCTTGGAAACAGTAGCATTCAGTCAGTAGCAGAACAAAATATGATGCAACGAACGTACAATTTCGTGTATGCACAAAATTTCTGCATGTCTCCTCCTTGTGATCTATGGCATTTTGCTGGTAAAAATGAAAAAGAAATGACTACTCACAGATAATTGATTACCCCATTCTTGAATCTCTTGAATCGGTGGTGTTGTTCAGGTGTTACTGCCTCTGTGTTACTTATTAATCTGCAATCAGAATGTTTATGGAACATGTGATTTGTTTTCTACAAGTATACAGTCAGTGAATCCTGCAAGGCAGTAGTCATTTGTTAGATCAATGTTTGTTTCTTTTAATGTTCTAGCAGTGTTTTTTGAAATGATGTCTATGTTTCACAGCACTCAATGTTTTTCTCTTTGTTTATTATTTTTTACATGAACCACAGAACCCAGGGGCAAGCAGAATGCAGGGACCGAGTCAGCATGTGAACAACCATGGACACAGAGCTCCTCTACTGAGGATCCTGCTGCTGTCCCCAGTAAGTCCAACAGTGCTTGTTTTTTCCTCTGTAATGTGTCTGCTTTGGCAATTGACACCAACCAAGTATGCATCCAGAATGATGTTTGTCTAGTATTTTGTAAACGTTAGTATACCACTACTAGTCTTGTGGGTATTCTATCTTCTATGGAGTCATATACATATTACATAACTATGTATGCACCAGAAAATTTGATGTTGGTGCTGATAGGCAGGTTGGACCTTACTTACACCTCAGTCACAGAACTCTGAGGAACCCACAATTCACTGAACGACAACCTATATGGGCTCAGTCATTGGTCAATTATTCAATTATCACACTCCTGAACCCCAATACCAAGATGCCCAATGCTTTTATTACACAAACCATTACCTAAGAAACCCCCTTTTGCTCACTCACTCGTGTGAGTCTACAAGACAACAGACACTGAAAATAAACTTCAGAGTCAAAGTGGTACTTCAAAAGCTTTATTTTGTTAGAAGTAAGTAAGTAACATCAATGTTTTTAAGTTGTTCCGTGAAATACGTCGAGGGGCCCACCAGAAAAAATCCAGAGTTAAAAAAGGCAGAATAAAGTAATCAACATTTGTACAGCAACTAGTGCACAATAGGGAAATGTGGGAAATATCGGAGACCCCTCACCATTGAACGTATACTGGTTACATATGCCTCTTTTTTTGTAAGCTCTGGAAATGTCAGCTTCGTAGAAGGAAATCTTCTCATCTGCCGAAAATTAATGACAAAAGTGGTGCACGTTAGACAGTATGAAATACATTTAGGCCACTTTTATGCAGCCATGCTAAAAAGAAGTTGTAACCTGTAAGCAAACTCTATTCCACAATCCACATAGAAAACTTAAATACGGGCCCTTTTATTTTCCAACCTCTTCAGGTGTATGCATTGAACAATGATGTGTTGCCTCAAAGGTGTCTTCTCGTACTGCGCAACAAGCTGCGAGTTAGCATGCGCAAAACTGGATACATTGATGTACAAAGGTTACATAGTTCACTTCCAATTTCCAAGGACTAGAGTAGCAGGACAGATGAGATGAGCTTGGGTACCATACCATAACAATGAATGCTAATATGTGTAGTGACTCTGCTGTACTATGCAATGTGGACTCCTACTGATTACGTACGTTGTACTTAACTGTTTTGAAGAACTCCATTCTTGGTGAACAAGTACAAAGGGGGCTGTGCATCCATCTAAAAAGGTGTACTTATTTTTATAGGTGCAGAACCCTTACCATCAACCAATGCCGACGGGGACAGCGGCGCAGCTTCAGCGATCCCGGTGGGGACAGGAGGACCAGAGGCACCTACACCTACACCAGCAGCAGTGGGGGGGGAGCCAACAGCGGCGGGCGATGGTAAGTTACATTCAATAGTGATCCGCATTACTTGGTGGGAGGGGAAAACTTCCTCACTGTACTCTACTGGACAATATATGATGTTACCTTTACTTGTCATTACCATGCTTAGCATTACCACTACAGTAATGCAGGTGGCTGATAGCAGTCGGATGCATGGGTTGTTGTTGAAGCATGGAAAGGGGAAAACACAGCTGCCAGCGTGGTTGGGAGACACACCCAATACCGGTGGTTAGTGGATAGTCTCAGCAGCAGCGGTGTTTTGGGCAAACCCAAAGGCAAGGGAAGGAGGGGACGACTGGGTGCATGGGGCGTTGCTGGTGAAACACAAACCAAATAAAGTTTGTTGCGCGATATAAAGAATGATAGTCTCCACTAGACATGTACTACTAGCTGCCCCCTGTTAATTAATGTTAGTTTGAGACTGTTCCCGCCTTCCCGGAATCAGAGTATATAATATAAAACGAGATATGAAAAAGACAGGTGTTCGTTCTAATGTGTGTGACCGTTGAAGTACACCCATGCTACTAGGGCAGGCATAATGCCGTGCCAAAAAGTCCAACAAATTAATATAGGCCGTAGAATGTTCAAGATAGATGCAACACAATTTTTTGTACTCAGCTTGCTTGCTAGTGCTACTGTGCCGCCCACTATGTGTTGAATCAATGTTGTGTTCTTGATTTGCGGGGATTTTGGATTACAACAATTCTGTTTCTTTCTTTATAGTTACTCCTTCCAAAAAACCAACAAGGAAGGAGTTGGCAGTCCGGGCCCGGCAGCGGAAACTGTAGGCTATCGTAGAGGCCTACCGCCGGCTGGTGGATCAGGCCGAGGAGGAGGAGGAGGAGGCGGCGGCAGCAGCTGCTGCCTCTTCCAATGCCCCGGCCCCCAAGCCTGCAGGACTACGTCGCCGTGGTCAGGCAGCTGCCCGCCGCCGAATTGTTACATCATCGGCGGCCCCCCCACAACAACATGCGTGCAAATGTAGGTGCCGGGAATTCCAAGAAAAGATTCTCCGCCGGGTAGCGACTAAGTTTGAGGAGGAGCGGAAGAAGCTGGAGGACGGAATAGAGGAGCGTGTCAAGATCATGGTGGACAAACACCTGAAAGCCCGCCGGCTTTGAAATGGACCCTGTTGTTTGCCCCTTTTTAAATCCTTTTGTTGGTGGGTGGGATGTGGGTGTTGGGGTGTACATTTAACTTTGAAATTTGGTTGGGGTTAGGGGAGGGTAGGGACAGCTCTGGGCCTGGGGGTAACATTTGATATATATTTTATTTTTCTATCATCGTTATGTTAAAATAAAAATGAGACAAAGATATTTTCAAAAGAAAACATTTGAAGTTCATTTGTGTTTGTTGGGGGGGTGGAGGGGGGACTGTTTCACCAAATAATGTACGTTGTGCAACATCACAACGTTTAATTGGCCATGCAGGTCAGGGGGGACAGTGCTTTCGAATTAAAAAATATATTGTCCACATCTTTAACATGCAGACAGGTAGATGCGCTAAACCCTCACCGAGTTCTATTTGTAGTATTATACCTCACAGCAAACTTATCTTACCTGTGATTGCTGATGATGACGTGGGCTGCATTTGTTTCCCAAGACAATGGATAAGAATCTGTTGTTCTGAACGTCTGTGATAGTAGATAGTAGTAGACAGACCCTTCCAGTAGCATTTTGAGACAAAAAGAAAGAGGCAGTCATTTTCGTGATAGACAATGTGGGGGTAGTATAAGTATTAAGTACAGTAGATTACACGACTGAGCCAATACAATTTTGCAACTGCTAAACTGAAACAAAACAATGGTTTTGGGGACTGGAAAATAAGTGCAAGAGAAGATAAGAAGTTCAACTGTAGTTGTAGTACTCACGTCAACGTCAAACTTTTCTAAATCATAATGCTGTAAACTTAAACACAAACAATGACGCCAATTCATTACGTATTGGTTGTTTGATGGTAATGGTAAATTAATTGGCATTATACACAGAGCTTGAGTTGGGAAGCAGAAGAAGATCCCGGCCATGCCTTGTTGAAAATGAGTCTGACACTATTGTTGCTTTTCACCACATCTGCCCCAGCAAGCGCGTGATCAAATTGTTGGTGTATATTTAATGTAACAAACATCGCACCTCAATGAAACCACGCAGCCCGGGGGAAGAGGGTTAGGGTTTGTTGAATGGATGGGTACGGGGGTTTGCGGAAAGGTTTGAGAAATAAAAACAGTACGCATGTAGACAACAAAAGCAAAACAATGAAGACGATGATTTATGATGTTGAATTTGATCCACTAGCCAATGAATGTAAGGAATAAATGTAGAACCAGGATACGCAGAATATCATTCTTTGTTTCCCGCCATCCAATTGCTTGATGATGATGATTAGTGGTAATGGACGGTGAGTAGACGCTCATAGTATAATAGCAGTGGGTGAACAACGTCCAGCCTGTGTGGATTGAAAAAGAAAAGGCAAATACAAAAGAATGTGAATGACCTAAACAAAGTGTATTTGAAATACAGTGCAGATCAACAAAATAATACAAGCGGAATAGTCGTAAAGAGAGAGAGGACTTTCAGACTGAGGCGGCTTCGATACAATATGTTATGTATAAGTCTACTAGTTGCACATCATTATTAATCTAGAAGTACAAGAAAAGTTGGAGCCAGCACAGAACAGACCCACGACACAGGGTCGCAGTAACACAAACTGCATTTACCTAACAATTTGCCTGAGCCAGAGAAAGGGGCATAAAAATTAAAAAAGCAACCTAGCGTTTTCAAAATTAATCAACCAAATCAATGCGTCATTCTCAGTCAGCAATAATACCACTATTGTACTGTACCACTGCACAGTGCAGTGCACACACATGAAGTAGCCTGGGTCTACTCTACTGTGCTGTGCCTCTTATTTGTATTTACCTTGTATTCCACTCCAAGAAACATCGTACATCAATCAGCGCAGATCGAACTGACTGGCAGCGTGCAATGATATGTGTGGGGTCACCATCATTATCAGGTCTGGCACGTCTAGTCCAACAGCACCAGCAACTCAGTCTACTCTGTAGTGAGTGACTACGAACGATAAATTAAGTACTGACTGCACCTGTAGTAGTAGGATCACTGGTGCGTAAATAATTTATATTATTAAATAACATGGAAAAATTGCCCATCACGTGAGTCTGAACTTACTAGTATACTTTAATTCCATGCACATTTGCTCAGAGTCAGCTAAACATCCTATGCAATGCATTGCATCATTCATTTAATATACCTGTCTTGCTCTTGTCTTTCACTATCAAATGATTGATCACAGATGCTGCCGAGCCTTTTAAAAATCACATCAAGTTGACTTCAGTTGTGGATGCCTGCTCAAGTATTGACACTGAAGAGTCTCTATGAATGCCTGCAGACAGAGGTGGTAGCCTTAAGAGTAAGACAGTGATGAGTTGCAGATTTCAAATGATATAGAGGATGGCTGTAGTCATGACTGTACGGTTCACTTGTTATGGAGGGACTGTTAGAGGCTACATTATTGTACTATACTCCATCTACATACAACATCCAATGTATGGCTGGCAAGATGGAATTGTTTTGACTTGAGTGGGAGGCAAGAAGATGGAGCAAGACTCTGAGGAGTGCTGCAGTCAACAAATGCACAGGCGTGCAACTCCAGTAGGTAAATAAAAAGATACAGTGAAAATAAAAGCAGTCGTGCAACTCCAGTAGGTACATGAAAAGAATCAGTTGTGGGGATGGATTTGGTTGTGGTTTTTTTTAATTTGCAGTTTAGCACCAGAAAGCCATTGTTAATAAGAAAATAACACAAATAAAGGAAGGGAGAAAGTAACAATTTAAAAGCCTAGTTGTCAGGGAAGAGGAGCTCGTCCTCAAACTCTGTGCGTTCGGACAGAAGTAGGTCATGTAACCCAGTAGTGAGGAGGTCTTCGGACTCGCTTTCTTCATCCTGCGCTGATTCACGTACTTGATAGTCTGGTGGTATGAAGCGTTGATTCATTTTTATCATTGTCAGCCGCTCCACGCTTTTGGGGGAGAGACTAGTCCTTTTCGATGTGACAATGGCACCAGCAGCACTGAAAACCCGCTCAGAAGAGACACTGGCTACAGGACAAGCCAGATACTTTATCGCCAGCCTGCTCAGCACTGGCCACTGTCTCCTTCTTTCATACCAATAGACCAATGGGCTTTGCTCCATGAACACCTCTGTTGTGTCATCCAGATAGGCCTGAACCATCCGCTCAGTGTTCATTGGGGCTCGGCTTTGCTGGTCCTCTTTTCCCTTTGCAACAGCAACGGACTTACCCATCCCTTTCTGTAGAAAAAAAGCAGTTATGCTTTTGGTTGGGTCTGCTGAATCAGATCGTGTAGGTGCTGCTTTTGGTACTGTTGGTGCCTGCTGGAAAGCAGACGCACTGCTCTCATGCTGTGAAGAACTTGCGTCAGGAGTACTTGGACTGGCCTGGGCTGGCAGTGGCAGGCCTTTAAGTAACAGCCGTTCAGTTTCTAACTCATTAGCTTCCGCAGCTATGGAAGTTTTGTACTTGTCAACATCCTCATCTGAAAAAGGAATTACTGCGCTACTGCTGAGAAATAATTTGTACCGTGGATCCAAGATTGTTGCAGTTATGTAATGTTCACCTGACACAATATTGTTGAGCCTTGCGTTTGTACACAAGCGGTTGGTTAAGCCCTTGGCCAAGGTATATGCATCAACTTTTTGTTCGTCACCTTTGTATGTTTGACAGACCTCCTTCACCTGTTGCTCAAGCATGTACAACAATGGGATGGCTTGGCCCATAGTACAGTCCTCCCTGCTAACTGCACGTGTGAAGACCTCAAAGGGTAGTAGCATCTCTGTGATGCATTTAATGAGGTCCCACTGCCACATCTCAATGGTCAGGGCATTAAGATTAACAGTAGGATCCCCTAATCTTCTTGACATGACATGAGCATTCAGTGGGATGTACTGCTCAAAGAGACGCTCAAGCATGAAATAAGTTGAGTTCCAACGTGTTGGGACCTCCTGGATCAGTGCTTTGACTGGCAAGTTATGCTCACGCTGAATGACCCGTAGCAGCTTCCGTCCTTTAAAAGAATGGTTAAAGTGCGTGCATATTCTTCTGCAGATGATCAGTATGTTGCTGACTTTGGCTTCAGTTTTCAGAAAGTCTTGCACGACTAAGTTAATGCAGTGTGCCAAACAGGGTACCCTGAAATAATGTCCTTCTCTCATTGCCTTCACTACATTACTGCCATTGTCGGTGGCAACAAAACCAATCTTAAGGCCTCTTGGTTTCAGCCATTCAAAGACCTTGGTGTTAAAGTCAGACAAAATGTTTTCAGCAGTATGACTTTTGTCCATACCAAACATGGCTATAGTTGCATGTCTGCGCGTATCATTAAAAATTCCAGCAACGTCACGGAGGCCTGAAGTTAACTTGTCTTTAACACCTGCAAAAGAGATCCAGTGTGCGGAGATGCACATGAAATCTGTAGCATCGCAACTGCTCCACATGTCTGTTGTCAGGTGGATACAATGGACAACACTCTGTTGTAAGGCTTTCCCAATCAATTCCAGCACGTCGTGGTGTAGTGCTGGAACAGCAACTCGGGCAAAATAGTAGCGACTGGGAACGTTCCATTTTGGGCAGAGGGTTGCCACTAATTCCAGAAATCCAACAGCCTCAACAAATGAAAATGGGAGAAGGTCCAGTGCTAACATTTTCGCAAGTTTGGCATTGTACAAACGTGCTACTGGGTGGTTCCACTCGTACTTTCCCTCCTGCCTAAACATGCTAGGAATGGTACGCTGCTTTGCATTTCTTTGAGTTATGCTAGACGGACCACCTTGCATCGCAGACTTTGCACTCCTTGGTGTTTCCAGCTGACTCTGGTGCCACTGAGAAGTTGCTGATGCGGAGGATGTGGACTTTACCACTCCAGTGCTGGCGACAGGGCTCCTTTGTGTACCACTCCTAGATAGAAGGTCATCGTCTCCCTCTTCTTCTACCTCCTGGTCAACCATGAGTGGACCTTGTACCACTGTATCCCCACCAACACCAGTGCTAACATTTTTTAAGCTTGCAAGGTGGTTCTCCCACCTGATCAAGTGTGTTTTTTTCAAATGGGTCGTTTGGCCTCCAGTACCATAGTTTGTACCAAGCTTACCACGACTGACATTGACATGACAAATGGTGCATACAGCAATGTTCTCCTGAACTGGGTGAACCGTAAAGAAGTCCCACACTGGGGAGGTAAACTTTTGTCTCCTGCCATAGGAAGAGGAGGACCCACTGCCAATGCCAGATGGACTGGAGGATTGTTGAATTTCACTATGTGACAGCTCAGTCCTAGTACTGCCACTACCTCCTTCTGTTGAAGTGGCGCTTCTGCTGGATGTCGGATGCTGCCGGGCCTTCGCTGATGAAAAAATGGGAGCTGGTGTTACTTTGGGTGTTGATTGTGTAGGAGTTATGCGTGCTACCTGCTCATCTCTAATTGCAGCATTTCTGGATAGGGTGAAAATGTTGGTCTCTACATCCTCTGCACCAGGAATAACGCTCGTGATGATGACAGTGTCAGACCCGTCTTTATCACCAGCAGTATCCTGCTCACCTACATCGGCCTCCATAAGTTCAAGCCTGCCTGGAAACTTCCTTTTTCCTAGCCTGGTCTTCTTGGGATGTCTCTCCTTTGAATGCGCAGATAGTTGTGGCTGCCAATCCGTATCAAGGTCATCGGAAGGGATGCTTGGCGAAGAACTCGATGCACTAACCCTCCTTTCCCTTGGTGAATTCAAAGGAAATAGATCACCTCCAGAAGTGGCTTCCTCTTCTTCTTGCTCGGAATGAGGCTCTACTTCCTGAACTGCCCTGACTTCGGGAGGAACAACTACTACTATTGCGTGCGGAGATGGTGGTTGTTGTTCTTGAGGAAGTACTATTGCGGGCTGTGGTTCTTCAACAACAAATGTTGTGGCCGGTGGTTGTGGTTGTTCAACAACAGTTGCGGGCGGTGCTTGTGGTTGTTCAACAACTGTTGCGGGAAGTGGTTGTGGGTGAACAACTCCTATTGCGGGCGGTGGTTGTGGTTGTTGAACATCTACTGCTGGCGGTGGTTGTTGAGCACTTCCATCTTGCGTGGATTGTGTACTACTTTGAGACAGCGATACGTTTAGTTCAGGCTCAGTATCACTGCTCGCAAACAGAAGGCTGGCTACCTCTTCGACCCTCATCATGTGCTTGGCCCTGGGATGCTGGCTTGCCCCCACTAATGCGGATGTGCTGGTCCCAGCTTGCACCCCAGACACCGCTGCTGCAGGCGTACCTTTTGGGGTCCCAAAAAAGGTTTTGGGGTCCATACCAGACTTAAGTGACACTTCCTTCTTCTGTTCCTTCTTCTCAGCAACTTTCTTCGTGGTGGAGGACCTGGTAGCTTTCTTAGGGCCCATCTTCTTCTGATGTCAGTCAGCTCACAGCAGCACAAATTGCAGAGATGTCTGGTCAGATGAGTCACACATCACACGTGGCGTACAACTGAAGGACGTCCGTCTGGCAGTAGAACAAGCGATGGATGAAAAAACAACCAGCACCTCCTCAGTCTTTTTTTGTGCACCTACAAGTAAAGAAGGCAGAACAACATCAGTCAAACAAGCAGTAAGGCAACATGAACAATTGAAAGACACACAGGCCAATGTATAAAAGACAAAACAGAAGACTAATAATACCAGTCCAGCACCACAGCTCAAAGCCACATGAAGTCCAGAAAGAACCAATAAAGTCAAGCAGGCCTATATATACCAATATGGACAGAAAAAGGAGGATGCCTGCTGCACATGACAGGTTAATGCAAGGAATAAAATACCCCATGGCTAAGACAGAGGTTGTAAACCTAATACCGCAAAAACACATACAAACAAACCCCTGCCCAGACAACACATTTTGGAATGCAATGCCATACACACATGCCCTAATGATGTTAATTGCATACACTGAATTAAAACAGCGACATAAAGGCAGCACCCCCGCTAACTACTACCTCTGGGACTCTGGCCTACTGTCAGATCAGACCAAAAGCTGGGAGACCAATGATAAATGCACAAAGGAAGTACCTACAAAATGGCCGCCACCACATGGCCTAGCCACCCCCAGCAACATGAAAAAAAAGAGAAAAAAGAAGACAGACAATGAATGCCTATGGGAAAGTGACAATGCTTTGTTTTGCTTCACAAAGTAGCCGCACCGCTGCCCACGTGGTCAGCCCACCCACAAACAAGAAGACAGACACAGGAATTGTTCCAGGCTCCAAAAACTACAACCAAATGACAACTTCTGTTGTTTTGGGTGCACAAGAAACACATGCAACATTTTCGAGAAACTTTTATGCAACTCGGGACATATTGTCCGCGAGAATGCAAAATCGGCGTGTTCGGCAGCGCGAATAGAAGAAAACTTCGTTTTCGCGTTCCCGAGCAAGTACATTGAGCGCGCGAACAAGACAAAAAATGTAATGTCGCGTGTCAAGAGTTGATTAACTTTAATGCACCTATGGCTATGAGTAGTAGTAACTCTGCCCTACTGCCAGAATAGTCAAAAACCTTGGATGCCTATGGCAAAAGCACAAAGGAAGGACACACAAAATGGCCGCGACCATAGGGCCTGGCCACCAACAACAACATGGGAAATTCACAAAGGATGTATACACAAAATGGCCTCCACCACATGGCCTGGCCACCAACAACAACATGGCAAAATTCACAAAGGATGTATACACAAAATGGCCTCCACCACATGGCCTGGCCACCAACAACAACATGGCAAAATCACAAAGGATGTATACACAAAATGGCCTCCACCACATGGCCTGGCCACCAACAACAACATGGCAAAATCACAAAGGAAGCATTAAAAAAATGGCCGCCACCATAGGGCCTGGCCACCAACAACAACATGGACAACTTTAATGTATAAACAAAATGGCCTCCACCACATGGCCTGGCTACCAACAACAACATGGCAAAATCACAAAGGAAGCATACACAAAATGGCCGCCACCACATGGCCTGGTCACCAACAACAACATGACAAGAAAGAGAAGACAGACAATAATGCCTATGGCAAAGGGACAATGCTTTGCTTCACAAAATGGACACACCACCACCGCCCAAATTGGTCACCCCACCCATAAACAAGAAATCATTACATAGAGGACAGAAAATGGAAGTGGTCCATGCTCCAAAAAGAGAAAACTACAACCAAATGACAACATAAATGAGGACTTTTTATAGCACAAGAAACACATTAAACATTTTCGGAGTGTTCGGCAGCGCGAATGGAAGAAAACGTCGTTTTCGTGTTCCCGAGCAAGTATATTGAGTGCGCGAACAAGACAAAAAATGTAAGGTCACGTTCTCACACTGTGCGAAGTTACCAAAACTACCCAAGCTGTATTCCTAGGGTTACTTAATGTCAGAAATTGACAGAGTATTTAAACACACCCAAAACCTGAAATACCCCACACATAAAAATAAGATTTTCTACATCAATCCAAGCCATCCATGATTTTCAAAATAAGGGTACACCACAAAAACAGTTGATTAACTTTCATGACCCTATGAGTAGTACCTCTGGCCTACTGGCAGAGTAGGCCACAAGGTTGGAGGCCTATGGCAAGAGCAAAGTGGCTGAAAAGTGGAAACATAAAATGGCCGCCAACACATGGCCAGGCCAACCACAGAAAGTTAATACAATGAACTAAAGCATGCCTACACACTAACTACATCGAGTACTAGGGTCAGCTATTGGCTTAAAAAATAAAAACATTTCAAATTCCACAAACAGAAATTCCACAACAGACATTGCTATTGCATAATGAACATAATCCAATGCCATCCATGATGTTTGTTTACAAACTGGAATAAAAATTTAAACACACACTACAGAAACATGATTGGACCCATGGGTACCTCTCTATGTAGCCTGGATGAAATAAAAAAAAAAAATACAAGTTGGGACCTCATAAAAGTACAGGCCTCCATCAATAATTTAATTCCAGGATTGAATACTGTAGTTAAAAAAAACTCAAATCAAACGACACAAGTCTACATCATACTCACTCATACATTACACAAACTTACTTGAAAAAGAGAATTCCAAATCCAAAAGTCCTCAATAAATCCAAGAAAAATCAGTAATGCAGCCAATACACACAGAAAGTGATCCTTCCAGCTCAAAATCCAAAGGAAAGTGAGCACCACATGGACAAAGCACTGGGAGGAGCCTGGTGGACAGGAACAGGAAGTTGTAAACTCAAAGGCCCTTCCTCCTTCCTCCTTACTCTTCAAAACAAGAGTAGAAACAAAAAGAGGGCTCCTTCCCCCCCCAAAAATACAGTCAAAGGTACAACTTTAAGGTGTTTTTGCTTTTTTTTCCTAACCAAAATGGTAATTTATTATGGTTTTAACATGCTCGCGAGTTATTCTGTGCAAGAATGCAGTTTCTGCGTGTTCGGCAACTCGATCTTACCAACAAGCATCCTCGCGCATCCTTATGACGCTATCGCGCATCCAAATGACGTTATCGCGTTCGCACAGTCGCACAGGATTGTGCGAGAGTGTTTCCAAACATGGTGGCACACGCGACCAGGAAAAAGCGAACGCAGAACCAAGGTAAGCCATTGCCGCGCACGCGATAGTGTTATTCAGCGCGCGAGAACTACGCTACGCACCGGATCGCGGAGTAATCGACAGCTTTGCGTTCTCCGTAGAACGCGGAGTTGCCAAAACTCCGCAAGCTCCGCGAACGGAGCGTAGTTCTTCGCCTAGGGTTACAATAAGGTGTTTCCATAGTCCATGCGACTGACAATGAGACCCTGCACCAGTGGCTTCCGGGTTTCAATTGGTAGCCATTTTAAGATTTTCTGTAATATCTGTAGGATGGCATAGCAGGTGCCCAGTACACGGTTCACATGTGCTTACATGGAAAGTTTGTTGCCGATGGTAATTCCCAGATTGCAGACGGTTTGTTCTGGAGATGGACAGGGGCTGAGTGTCTGGGGCCACCAGCTGCTTGACCAATGATCTTCAGCCTTGCCGAACAGAATGATCTCGGTTTTGCTGTTGTTTAACTGTAGTTTATTTTGGCCCATCCAGCTGTCAATGTGGGTCATACAGTTTTTAAACCGGATCATAGTATCAGTTGGGTCTGGGCCAAAGGTGATCAGCAGCTGGGTATTGTCTGCATACGAAACACCCTCAAATCCATAGGATCTAATAATCTTGGCCAGTGGGGTGACATACAGATTGAAGAGCATAGGGCTCAAGATAGATCCCTGGGGAACTCCAATGCATACTGGTCTGCTACATGCAGCCTGTGAGCCTAAGTGCACGGTGCTGAAATGATCCTTTAGATAGTTGTTAAACCAGTCATGAGCCTTCCCTTGAACCCCCATCTCCCAGAGTCGCTGTAACAAAATATCATGGGAGATGGTGTCGAAGGCGGCCGACAAATCTAAGAGAACCAGCATAGCTGATTTCTTTTTGTCCAAGGTCAGCCTGATGTTGTCAACCATTTCAACTACTGCAGTTTCGGTACTATGTGCCGCTTGACATCCTGATTGGGAGGAATCAAGAAGCTTATGGCTTTCTAAGTGATTAGTTAGTTGTTTATTTACCAGGGCCTCGAGAGCTTTTCCAAAATAAGGCAGCAGTGAAATGGGGCGGTAGTTTCCAGGTTCCTTTGCATCTAATGTGGGCTTCTTTAGAATGGGTCTGACGTGCGCTATTTTCCAGTTTCATGATACAGCAACTTGTTCCAGGGCCATATTAAAAATTTCAGTTAACAACGGTGTCAGCTGAGAGACTTGTTTCCTATAGATCGGGGGGGGGGGGATCGGCAGGAGAGCCATATTTAATTTTGACCATGACTACTGACACCTGTTCACAGGTTCCTGGTTTAAACTTCATCAACAAAGGTACAGGGGAATGATTCTTCATAACTGAAGACATAAGGACGTTATTTTCTTGGGGGAAAGATCTATAGATAGCTTCAACTTTATCATCAAAAAAGAAAGATATTTTATAGACCCAATCCTGTGTAGGAGCAACAGAGAGTTGAGTAGCTTCTGGGGAGATAAACTCTTTCAAAATTTTATATAATTCCTTGCTGGAGTTGGCAGCATTCTCAATCCTCTCTGTTAGATTCAGCTTTTTTGCTTGTTTAATATTATTTAAATATAAGCGGTGGCTTTCTTTATATTTGGCTCGATCACTGGCGGATTGTGTTTTCCTCCAGAGACGGTCTGCGGCCTTGTTGGACAGTTTCTCAACTTTTAATGCTGCGGTGAACCAGGGAGATGGTTTACTCCTGGACTTAACTCTTAAAATAGGGGCTACTGTATCCAGAGTGGATGTTATGGCATCTTCAAATGCCTTAGTAGCCTCTTGTATGTTATCTGTATCAGGGAGGTCTGCAGTATTAAAGTGAATAGAAAAAGAAGCAAGGGTGATCTTACGCCAAGGTCTAAAGGCAGTACTGTCCATGTCGCAGCTCACTATATGGTCATCCATAAGAAGACTAAACTTTATTAGATTATGATCGGTCAAAATCAGCGGCAAAGGCTGACCGACTACAAGTTTATTCTAGTTTGTAAATAAAAGGTCTAATGTGTCACTGCCCTGATGGGTTGGGCCAACTACTAATTGTTCCAGCACTAATGTCTGTAGCGATGTTATCAATTGTTCAGTGTCCGGGTCCAACAGTAGGTCGACATGATAATTAAAATCTCCAATGAGGATGAAATTATTTGCTCCTAAAACAAAGGGCGCTGTGAGTTCTAATAACCCATCTACAAAATTGTCTCTGGGTCCCGGAGGTCTATAAACTAGGGCTCCTGTTCATGTTTTAGACGACTGTATTGTGAATTTAAAAATGTGAATTTCTGCCTTACCTAAATTCAGGGAGTCTATAATGGTGGCTTCTAATTTGTCTGTCGTAGCAATTGCTATCCCTCCACCTCTCTTGACTGCTCTGCTCTGTCTAATTAGCTTATATGATGAGGGAAAAGCGATGGCTATATCAGGATGTGACTGGTCATTAAGCTATGTTTCAGTTGTGAAACAAATATCTGGCTATTCCTGATCTGAAAGAGTCCACCACAGTTCCAAGGCGTGTTTAGGAATGGACCGAGCATTCAGATAGATGGCCTTCAGTTGTTCAGGGACAGTGACTGAAGTCTCTTCCCTTTTTAAGCAAGGGAAGGGTACTCCAGGAAAGGCCTGCACTGAGGGGGAACAAGGCACCATTTTACCTATTGTTGTTGAGGATGCTCCAGTGCAGGGGGGCTTGTTTAAGAATCTAAGTTCTGCACTTGAATAGCTGATTATAGGCATGGTGATATGGGGGATATCCCCGTTTCCCCGGGGGAGAGAGGGAGAAGGAGAGAGAGAGAAACAAAGGAAGAGAGAGACAATGGAAGGAAGAGAGGGGGATAGAGAAAGAGAGAGAATCATTCCTGGGCCTTGTGCGTTGTTCATTTCTGGGCTGGACAGGAAAGCAACTGATGTGTGTGTCTCTGTTGCAGTGTCGGCACTACACGGACCTCAACCGACAATGTCGCCCTGTTGCATGCACACGGAGGACAGCTGCACGGGAAGGGATTGTACAACGAGTGCAAGGCCGCTCGGGGTCTTGGCTGATACATGCCAACTGTTGTGTGTGTCGCTCTTGGTGCACCATAAGCCTAAGGCCAAGCCTCATTTGCAAAGCGAAAGCCACATCACATTTCAAGAATGCAAGCAGTAGTCAGACTGACATTGTGGATGAAAGCTCCTTTGTCCCAATACAGAAGGCAGAAGGACATCTGCACCTATGACCTTGGCAGTGAATGCGGCGGGCTCCCCCTGAAAGATACAACATAGCAGATGAAGATTCCCACACTCCACACGGCGCTGATGAAAGAACAACATATCCACACCCCACACACAGAAGACCTTGCCCGAGATACTCTTGCATGGAATGCCCTTGACACTTCAGCACAGCAAAACACATACGTCCAAACTTTGCACACCCATACAACGCATTGCTCTGAGCTGTGGCATATCATCCACACAACATCCGCGGCCAGAAGAGTGCTGGTTCTTCGAGACCCAACAACGCAATGGCAGGACATGCCGGGCACATGCGCAACCTGTGTCCAGTGGAACTGCACTGTGACAGAATGCTGCATCTGTTGGGGGCACTGTCTTTGGCAGTGCTGCGGATCAATTACCATTTGAGCTTCCAACTTGCTTACATCACCTGCATCCAGCCTTGGTTCCACTGTCGATCATGCATATTTGAGTGGCCCATGGATGTCTGCCTATCCAAAACAACGGTAGCTGAACTGGATTATGACATGTGTGTTCGCTCCCTGTAGGCCCACGACCAGGAGTGTAACTGTGATACCCGTTCATGGGATGTCTTGATATTTGGCGTCTGTGCTGGCAGTTGGGCATGGGAGATTGCACAATTCCTCAGTGCAGTGACCACATCGAGGCGCTCCCCTATTGGGCTGTCTTGCGGATTAGTGAAACTGCGTGGACGGAGCACATCTGTCTGGACCAGCTAATAGATTGGCTCGCCTTCGTGTTCATTGAAGTCGACAATGATGTACTCTTGGAACTGATTGCCTATGAAGCTGCGCTCGCTCTCATGGACGAGTAACTACTCTCCTGCAGCCACAACTGATTGTAGGCCATAGCACACGTCCCAACACCCTTCTGCGTCTTGGAGAAATGGCCACATATCCCACCATTACATTGGACATGGCTGCATTCGCCTGGACTCAGAATACATGTGCGTGCACCTACGCGTGTTGACACACACCTGTGCAAGGTGAGTGGACAGCAGCGCATGGCAACGTTCCTCAATCTGACACCCTGCTGAAGGGAGTGTACACACATGGCAATGTATTTCAACATGTGACCCGTTTGGACTCTGTCACCTGCTCACTGTCAGCAGAGCAGACATTCATCCCTGTCCAGTTGTACAGGACTATGCAGATCCCATGGGCTGTGAGTGGTGTCCCCTGACATGGTGCAATGAGGGTACGCCAAATATCACTTGACTCGTCCAGCAAGACAAGGTGGGCTGAGACCGTTGCCATCCGTGCTGATTTCTGCCCATGTTGGCATCCCCATGTCTTGCACCTCTACATGTTCCTATGCTGCCTGTTAGTATAGGATGCATTGGTCTGCATGTTGTGGCCCTTTTCTTGCCCATACTGACAGGCACATGCCAATAAAGTGTACGCAACTTCACTAGTGTTCAACTGTGATGAATGTTAATTAAAATGCCAAATCGTGTGCCTTAATGAGCATTGTCCGTACATAGGGAGGGACTGGCTGACGCATTTCATTTAGGGCTGAGAACCCATAGGCAGCTCCACCTCTGTGAGCCAGACATTGTGGATAGGAAAGTTGCTGGTAGACCTATGCGCTTACATGTCTTCAGCAATGTGAGTATGGTATTCAACTTCTTGCCATGTGGACTAATATGTTCTAGCAAAACAGGCTGTGTCCACACAGTTGAGTGTGTGTAGGTATGCAAAGAGATGTACTGTTGTTACATGTGAGGGGGGACACTACTTTGGTCCTGCTACTGACTTTGACATTTTCACACACAGCCATATTTCATACATGGACGTGGGGCTACTTTGGGGGGTTGCGAGATTGTTGTTAGTGAGCAATGTGTCCACAGCTAGTTCAAACCTTCACAGACATATGATTGGCCATGTGTGTCACTGTCGAACATGCAGATTGATGTCATTTCCCAGGGTGTACATTTATGTGCAATCGATGTCCCTACATTCATCTATACTTGTATTCTTAACTGAACATAGACATGACACATCTGTATGATTTGGAATGTTTTATTCACATTCTGTGTAGTGTCGGAGCAGGCCATGTGGGGAGGAAGAATGCTACGACCTCCTTTTTGAAACAGAGTCATTACCATCCACATCTTCATCCACTGATATGTCTTCTGTGTCAGGTGTTCCAGATGTGTGTGGTGGTGTTATGGCTGCATCACTGTGTGCCAAAGACACATCAGGGGCAGAGGTGTTATGGCTGCCTCACTGGGTGCCACAGACCCATCAGGGGGAAGAGCTGGTATGGCAGCATCACTGGGTGCCACAGACGCATCAGGGGGTGGAGATGTGTGTGTGGAAGTTCCTGCAGCAGTCACCTGGGACATGCTCTGTGGCAGAAATGGCAAGATGAGGATCTGCAGGGCATGGTAGGTCCCAGCTACATCTCGCTGGTCTTCAGCCGTGGCAGCCATCCTTCCTGCCGATATCCGCTGCATGTTCTCCATTGTCCTCCGCCTCTGTGCCAACTCTGTGCTGACGTCGCTGGAGCCTGTCTGACTAGACAGTTCTTGTATCTGAGTAATGGCTCCAGCGAGGTCAGCTAAGGATTGTTGTAGGACATGGAAAGGACTGTTGGTGTCCGTTAGGGACTGTAAGTAGTCCGTGATGGGACTTATACACCCACGTATGGCATCGATTTCGAACCCCAGATGCACATGTTCAGCCAGCTCCTTCTGGCGGTCTAACACAAGGCGTTGGAACACCATGTGTTCTTCGGTGAGGTGCTGGGAGCCAACCATGGTGGTGGGTGCTTCCTGCTGTGTGGTCTGTGCAGGGGGTGGGGTCACCTCGATGCAGCTGGGCTGCAGTGATCCTGGGGGTGGGGTGCATAGGCTGTCCATGAGCCGTTGTAGGGTGTCTGAGCAAATGTCCAAGGTGTCCTCTTCATCATCACTGAAGAGATGTCTGGTCTGATATGCAGGAGGTGTTGATTGTCCCTCTAAAATGTAAAGGGGTGATGCAGGGTAACAGTGTGTCCCATGTATGTTGACATACAGACTGCATGACAATGTACATTGTGTCTGTTTTTGAGGAGATGGCTATTTGATGCGAGACAGTGGACATTTGGACTACATGACGGATGTAAGGTTGTAGGCATACACTCTTATCTCACAGTTTCCTACTATGCCAGATGGGATTTGCCAATTTCTACGCACAAGCGGCAGGTTGTCCTCTGTTCTGTAGTGAAAGTGTTGCACCTTGTACCATATTGCCATCAATGTTGATGTGCTGTGATTGCTATGTGTGTGTGCTGCATTATGGGAGAGTTGCCACTGCAGCTCTAATTTACGGCCCCTTATCCCTTTGAGGAGGTGTGCCTTTGACTTGTGTGCTTTTACGGTGCAGGGATGTTGGAGACTTGGGTCATTTGTGCTCTTGGGTGTTTTTGCACTCATATGCATTGTTTTTCTGCAGTTTTGTTGTTGATGTCAGGGGTTGCATGTGCATATGGATGTGTCAGAGTGGGACCTGCTCATTGGAGGATGTGATCCACACTGGGCCACCTCAGTGTAGTGGCCTGCACCATGTCATGTTTTTTGACTGCAGCCGTTAGTCATGCAGTGTCACTTGCATTGTCAGTGTGGCTCACATAGGTGCTGCTTCTCTGGATGGGTAGGTTGTGTGATTGGTGATGGGGAGGGGGGCCTTGTGCACATAGTGGTTGGGGGCCTACTTGGTATTTCTATGTGTGCTGCAGCATGTCAAGGGTATCAGGGACATGTTACACACTCATTGTGTGTGTGCAGTGTGCTACACATGATTGTGCATGTGTGCCATTGTGCCCATCTCCCCCGTACACCCAATCCCTGGTCGTTACTCACCCTGTTGCTGTTGGGTCCGGTCATATCGAGCTGTGTCCGGCCCCCCCAACTCCTGCCACCATCTCCAGACTGATTACTGTGGCCACCATTTCCTTCAGCTCATCCAGCTCCTCCTGTGGTGCAGTACTTCCACCTCCAGTCACCGTTGCTGCCTTACTGTTGGAAGTGACTTTCTGCTTTGTTTGGCTTTTCATGTCATGCCAGCGCCTCTTGACCTCCTACATTGACCTCCTCGACACCCTAACTGCATTCACGTTGTTCACGATGGACTGACATATTTCCGTTTGTGTTGCCAATGACACGTATGCAGTGCCGAACAGTTGTTGGTAGTGTGCTATCACCTCCGTAATGATGATCCTGTTCTCCTGCTGACCGACCGGCGTCTTCCTCTTCTCCTTCGCCTTCCCCGAGTCCGGGGTTCTTTGCTGGTCGTCTGTGGAGCTTGTGGGGTTCGCGTTGTCCTCAGCACTCGGTCCAGGTGCATCCATGGTGCTACGCAGTTTATTTTCTATTGGCTTTTTTTTGTTCTTCTTTTATAGTGCATTTTCCCGTATGACACGTGGGAATTGCAGGCTTGTCACTGGTTATCGCTGATTTTTAAAATGCAATTTGCCACATCGCAACTTTTTTCGCGTTCGTGTTTCACTTTTTTTCGGTGTCGCGTTCGTTTTAATGCGTTCATTTGGGGCGTTGTCGTGAGACTATCGCATGGTGCCGCCGGGTTGAGAATACAACGTTAACACAGCGTTATTTTCCCCTGATACACTGCAATGTGCAAAGTTGCGTTAAGCAAATTTTGCGATAGTTATCACACGTTCTTGAGAATATTCCCCAAAATGTCTTGCCTAACACCAGACCTGAAAATCTACCCCCTAATGTTTTCCATGCAGACCAGAATTCCAGAGTTAATTAAGGGCAATAAACATCTAATTTAAAGTTAATTGTATTTATTAAATATAAATCGCATTGAATGGTTAAAGAGTTTTCTGGTAATAATAATGGCTACTATTTTCTACTCCTGCTGCTGTATTTTCGATTATTTTAAGAAAGTATAGGGCATATTATCAAGGACAGGCGATACATTATCGCCGCTTTCATGGGCAGGAAACTGCCGATAAAGCGGCGATAATGGCCTTGATAATATGCTCTATGAATTCCACTCGAAGCCCATGTTAGATGTGTTCACATCTAACATGGACTTCAATTGGAATTCATGGAGCATATTATCAAGGCCATTATCGCCGCTTTATCGGCAGTTTCCTGCCACTAAAAGCGGCGCTAATGTATCGCCTTTCCTTGATAATATGCCCCTATGATTCTTCATTGTGGTGTAGTTCTCGTTCGAAAGGGACAGTGGCCGCTAGGTTCCATTAAAAGTTACCGGCATTTGGTTTCTTTTGCTCATAGTTAAGTACTGCCCTACATCTTTTAGTATCTATCATTGACATGTGCCACAATGGAAATTGAGTCTGTTTTCTTAATCACAACTTCTCTACACACAAGAAGGGATTTACTCTGTCAGTCTTGACATCCCAGAACATGATGCACACCTGTGAAAGTGACAGTCTAAGTTGTTGCCTTTGTAAGCCCGAGCAGCATAAGACAGATAAAAATGATCCTTTCAGTATGCGGGAAAACGTTTCTATTCATAGCCACTGTCTATTGTCTGCAGTGTTATGCAAGTCAAAGAGATAGAAACATTTAGTAAACAATGCTAATTAGGATAAAGGTAAGATAAACTGTAATTACTGATCTGAATTTTCGAATTCTCTGCTTGCTAATTGCAGCAAGTGGACATGCACTTAGACCATTTTGTGTCATCTGATTAAGATAAATGTTACATGATTACAGTGCATGGGAAGGAAGCATTTGCCTTGAAAACGAAAATTAAATTTAGACAAATAGCATTACGGTAATCGAGTATTTGTTTCTAAATATTAAGTGGATTATTATGCCTGTTGTGAAGCTGTCGCCATAAAAAAAAAAGTGCTAGACAGGTCAACATGAAGATTTGCATTAAAAAAACACCCAGATCAATGGGAGCCATTTTGGGTCTGTTCACTCCCGGTTGCTTTAAACCCTGCAAGGTTTACAAAAAGCCCTCTCTCCCAAAAAAGTGTCAATGAAATATAGATATTTTGTCGATGGGTTCATAAACTTAGGAACTGATTGAGAGTGCGGCAGACTGGTTACTCTGTCACAAACATGACGATATCCTCCCAGCTGTTTTACCCTTGCATTCTATCCAATTATATTTGTAATACAGCGGATGGAATATCTGTCACTTGTTGTGATGGAGCATCCTGTCTCTAAATCAGGCCATTAGTTTAAGCAAAATTTGTCATTGAGATGGTCATAAGTTTGAAAGCCAGGAATTGAACATTAATAGATAGTCAACTAGGTCAATTGTGAATTCCCAAATTCGAACCTGGTCAAGACAGTCTTGTAGTTTTACAAGGTTCGGTTTTCAGTATATGACATAAAAATGAAAATATTTGTCCATTCAGTTACATAAAAGAGGACTTTAAAAATGTCAGAGCTCATAGGATAGGTTCATAGATGTCTGCAGAACATAGAGGGGACTTCTGTGGGGCAAACATGCCGTTAAGCAGTGTTGTAACAAAAGCCCCCATAGCCCCCGCTTTGCGAGGGGCCCACAATCTCCGGCACTGGTAGGCCTCTCGCCTGAAACCTCCAGACTGGGTAAGGAACATGGGAGGGCCCCCTGCATGTACTTTGCAGGGGTGCCCCCTCAAGGCTTGGAACACCACTGCTGTTAAGGCTAGAGCAACCCACGCCTGTGACACCCACTACCCTCTCACTGGCCCCATAGGCCTACCTCTTCACTCCTCCAGTCTTTCCCTGATGACTCTTGTCCCCCCTGCCATCTGTACGCTGGTACTAGTGCTCTCATTGTCACTCTATCACCCATTCTTCTCTATCCGTCTTGACAACAAAAAGATAGTTCTGTCTCTTTCATTGACAGTCCCCAGAACATTTAGGATTTCCAAATGTTTTAATTGAAATACATGTGATGGGTGGAACGCTTGTAAAAGTCTAAATTACAGGCTAGCATTTGGGTCACATTCCAGTCTACTATTTTTTGGCCAGTCCATCTTCTCAGACATAAAATAATCTGCCTTGGCACTGCTCAATTAGGAATAATCTATTCTGAATGGAAAAGCCAGGTCCAATATGAATGAGAATTCAAGCAAACGTAAACTATGTTTGTCTTAGTTAGGCCTCATCAGTGAGGTATTGCTGGAGTATTTTTGCACAGTGAGCACATGACTTCATCTGGACCTACCCATCACACCTATGGTGTTCAAATGAAGGTAAACGAAAGTGATAGAATGTTTGCAAAACGCTCAACCACTGTCAACCCCGCATGCTGCTCTCTAGTCCATGATTTTCCCCTCACTATGCCACTGCAGACAGAACCCACCCAAACGCAAATCATCTGGGGTACTGCGCCTAAAGGATCAGTTCAACCCAGTAGAATTGAACAAACAAATCCCTGAGCAACTAACTATTTACTTCACAAATGTGAATATATGTTTATGAAGGCCTGGTGACTGCAAGAAGAAAAAATAAACATTCTTTATCTATACAGAATAAACAGTGATGTTTAATGTCTGTAATGTTACATGACTATTTAAAAACAAAGAAGACCACAGTGGGCAATCCTCTCATCCAAACATACAGTTAACAAATCAAAACTGAATCTTAATGACCTAAATACTAAGATATGCGCATTTCTCTAATACTCTTGATTCAAATTACACAGTAAAGCTTTTTTCTAAAATAAATGTATCTGATTTGTAATACTAGTCATGATTCTCAAATGATAATCAAAATATGATACACAAGGTACGGGGATATCACAGTAAATTGAGAGGAAACATCGTGGCTTCGATTGTCAATGAGTCTTCATTGACTAAAGTCTACATGTGTTTCGGCAACCCAAGCACCTTCATCAGGAAAGCCACAAAAACTACAAACCTAACATTATATAACAAGGACACTTAGTCTTCCATTTCAATTATAAAAAAGTACAAGAAACAATAGAAAATAGAAAGAGTAAGAAACAAGTTAAAAGTATATCCTCCTGGGGGGATTTTGTTACCTGCTAGCTGACTGCTCTGCTCTACACACTCTGGGGAGGACCAAAACCCCCAGAGTGCTCTGTTTCAGCCTCAACAGGTGTAGAATGGGGGAAAACAGTTACTCAAAAAATTTTCTCAAACCAGAAAAGCGAATCATCCCTATTCTGAGGGACTTTTGCCCATCACTGAATTAATCATGGTGGGACTAATTACAAGACCACCACCATGTCCAGGTAGTTGGGGAGCGTCTCCATCCGAAGCCACCTGAAAATTATATGACATAAACTGTATAACTGCTCTATGTATATGAATCAACGTTGTATATAATTGATGTAGCTCTGCAAGAGAAACATTAAGGTAATTTGGATGTGGTGTAAACCCAGCCAAAATGGGCCACGTGGCCCAATCAACTGATAAGGGGCCTAAATGTACCACAGAAACAGGGTGAGGAGCCTACCATATGGTATGCTCCCAGGCTGTCAACAGAACTTCAAGTAATCGATAACGGCGAAAATTCTGCAGAGCCGCGGCCACTGCATTTTCATGAAACAAATTATCTTTCCCATCTACTGCTGGAAATGTAATCCAAGAATAGAAAACCTTGAAGCGGTAAACTGCATCCACTTCGACAACAAAGATAATATCTGCCCCCGCATTAGGGACCCCATGTTGAGTCAAATGCACTGTGACCACAGCGCGGTTAGGTGCCGCATTAGCGACTGCCATAATAAATGCAGAATAACAAATCAAAAGCGCAAAAGCGGGTCAACAGTGAAAGAATGACATTTTAAAATTCAAGCTTGAAAAAGCTTTAGAACCCAAATATAGGAGACTATGCCGTCACACCACGGACGTCTCCGGAAATCGATGTGTGAGTATTGTGAACAAGCACAAGCGCTACTCAGGGGTCTCGTGAATAAGTACCAGACCGTTCGTTGGTGGCGCCATGTTGCAGGGATTCTGCACAAATACAGAACTATGCGCAAGAAATTGGACCTTGGTGTATAGCTACTGGGTCTTCCTACCACCTTAGTATCCACAAACCCAGAACTGACTAGCTATTTATAGCGCCTCACTTGTTCTCCTACTCACTCACAGAGAAACAAATGATTAGGCACCCCAAAACACAACACTCCCAGATCTCTCAGGAATCGTGGTAACAAAAGACACCCTTTCGCTCACTCTCTTGTACTTGGCTACAAAAAGATCTGACGGAGACACAAAACAGTTTAAAATATTTATTTTAACTAACGTGCCCAAACATGCAGTATATGTGACACAACAAGCAGGAAAATGCATAGTACAAATATTGTCAGCATAGCAGTCAGTCCATAAATTATGAAGGGAGATTTCATCATAGAAAGACAATGGAGAAAGGACTATCTTGGTAAGAAGAAATATTATTATATAATAGAAGATCTCTGGGCTTTGTCAGCAGGCCCCATTCCTTAGCTATTAGATGGTAGATCTACATCATGGGTGCTCTTCTCCCAGGAAAGGTCCCTCTCCAAGTGTGTGTCACCTATTTGTGCACCCCACTAAAAACCCAAGTACGCTGTCCAAACAACAGCTGTATCTGTATGTTTTGTCTAAGGGCTAAGGACTGGCCAGAACAAAATAGCAAGGGGCATTGTTGTTCGACCTTGCACATAATGTTCAGTCAAAATTCCAGGAACATGCAGAGAGCGAACACAGAGATGAGTTCTCATGTGAAAGTAGTCTTTAAAAATATTACATAACAAAGAAAGATACATAGTAACGTATGCAAATCAGCAGGCAAGCTGCAGAGCACTCATTCTAAGTAATTGAAAAACGACAATGTCCCTATGGGCCGCGTGACACTTGTTTATATATCGTAGCTATGCCGTGCGACTTTCTGTAGTAAGACATTGAGCTTACCCTCCCTCTGTGCTAGGAACACATTACCAATCTCCTTTTCTCTTTCTTGAACTGAAAGTAGCCTATGTTGAGGCCTCCCACATGTTACCTGCCTACTTCCTTTATGTACACATCAGATACAACACAAATTTCCGGTATGAACACCCAAGGGCTGGCCTACGATGATGACACTGTGGCAGAGATTTTATGAGCCCACTCACTATTAGGGGCCTACATCAGTGGCCAAGCTAGCAGCTGTAGCACGGATTGTAACTCTGTGGCAGCCTTGAAAAAACAACAGTGAAAGATTCCCCAGCCTGGGGCGATCATGTCAGAATATT
Organism: Lissotriton helveticus; assembly: GCF_964261635.1. Classification (NCBI taxonomy): domain Eukaryota; kingdom Metazoa; phylum Chordata; class Amphibia; order Caudata; family Salamandridae; genus Lissotriton; species Lissotriton helveticus. The sequence continues at coordinate 1,372,097,641 of NC_136069.1, read as the reverse complement.
TATGAGCTAACATCGCACCTAACAGCTTACATTTCAAGATAACACCTGCATCTGCTTGGGAGACATTTGGTTCAGACATGATTAGTCCCATATAGCCTGGAAGTGCACACGTGACTGGTTGATCCTTATAATTAATTCGGCCAAACAACTTTCAGATGGCCTAATCATCAGAATCACCATTGCATAAAATAATTTAAAAGCAGAAATTACTATCTCCTTCAAGTCACGTTTAGTGCAGATCAATTCCAAAATAAGGGGACACAAAGATGATTGATGCAACAAAAAATAAGCAAACTCCAGAAGGACATCAAAAGATTTGAAAAGGAAAAGGTATACACTTACATCAGGGATGATTTTCAAGCCCCAAGCGGGATTGCTCTTCAGACAGTGGGTCCATTCCCTACCGACCCAAACAGGGCTTCTTCAGTAGCTCATCCAGTGGAGATAGTTGGGGCAGCAACAGTAGCAGGAGAGGCACACCACCAATGTATGGTTACCCCATGGGCTCATATCCAGGGCCGCAACTATTATGGAACCCCCTCTTCCAGATGCCCCGACAATCACCACCATCAATTTACCAACAAAATTATGCTAGCCCACTTTTTTACGTAGAGGATGGAGCAGGGTCAGAGAAAAAAGAAGATGAGAAAACAGTTGAGTACAGTGGCAAAAAACAACCTCACGGACCTCAGATGCAATCCCAGAAGCAGCTATAAAGCAAGACAAACCCACAAAGCTAGTGGTTAACCTCTCATCTAGAGCTATTACATCTCTGAAAAACAATGTTCTCAAGAAAGGATTGGGTTTTGTACCCTTCCCACGTGAAAACAAATTTCACTTGATTTACTCGTGCTTTTTTTCGGCACAGGATTTTACCTGTAACTGATGATTTGGGCCTATGTGCTCCCTCAAAATTTACTCCTTAAATGGGAAGACACCATGTGAAATCTTCGCTTTTGACAAGTGGTTCTCAGAGAGGCAGGGACACTTGATGACTATATGCCCTTCCATAAAATGACATCTCATGAACTAATGGCAGTGAGGACTCTGTCTAACGATGACTCCATCACAATAAAGCCAGTAGAGAAGGGTGGTGCCATCATGATCCTTGACAACACAGACTACAAACGTGAGTATCTCTGTCTACTGGCCAATGAGAGATCCTATTGTCAGATTACCAGGGACCCTACAGTGACTCTCCTGACAAGGATCAAAACCCTTGTGAATTTAGCTGAATCTCAAGGTTGGATTTCTAAGAATGGGGCATAATTTCTTATGAACACCACCTCCAAGATACCAAACTTCTATGGTCTACCCAAGATACACAAAGCGGTGTCTCTACCGCAAGGTAGACTGAATGTTTCTGGTATTGGGTCCCTTCCAGAACCCCTTAGCAAATGTTTTCTTTTTCTGCAACCTCTGGTAAAGAAAATCCTTTCATTTGAAAGACACAAGGGACGTCCTCATCCTTACTTAAGAAAGGAACAGCCTATATGATGTCAACCTTTTGATGACCCTTGACGTGGAAGCGCTATACACTAATATTCCACAGGATGCAACTATTACAGACATTGTGGCTTGCCTGATGGTAGAAACATGAACATCCCCAACTCCAGTGAGCTTTATAGCCGAATGTGTGACTATAGCTCTAAGAGAGAACTGTTTTCAATTTCAATACCAGCTGTTCCACCAAGTACAGGGAACTTTGAGGAGGAGTACATTTGCCCCTGGTCTGGCCTGTCTCTGCAAGGCTGAATTCGAATGCCTCTACATCTCCACGGATGGTAAACCTTATCAGGCCAGGGCGGAACTCCTTGAAGTGACAAAAACACTCAGCGGAGTTCTGCAAGTGGCGGAGTGTAGTGCGAACTGCCATTCACTGCCGCTCGAGTAGAAATTATACCAGAGCATCAGCTAACGGTCGCCAACATACCTTTGACAAGCACGAGCTAGAAAAATCTCCACTGCATTATTTAGAGCAGAGTTTTCTGCATCCCGCGAGCTCCACGGAGTTCACCGCCCAGGCCTAATCCTTACTGTACCAACATTAAATTGTGGCGATGCTACATAGATGACATCATCATCTTCTGGAATGGCGATTTTGACATATGTGAAGCTTATACTCATGTATTCATTCTCTTAATCTCTTTTTGAGATTTACCAAGACTGTATCTTACAGTGAAATTGCCTTCCTGGATCTCCTAATCACAGTCAACAATGGACACCTAACTACTGCCACTTTTAAAAAGAAAATGTACAACAATAGTCTACTGCTCTATGACAAGTACCATCCAAAAGCTCTTTGTGATAACCTCCATTTTTGGCAGTTTTTGTACCTAAATCACAATTGCAGTGACATTAGGGACCATGGAAAGCAAGCTGACAGCGGCTGCTTCTCCGCTATTTCGGAAGAGCGTCGCCCCGCTGCCAGCTGCCTCAAAACATCAGGAAAGGTCAAATAAAACAATATTAAAAACAGGTTTCATTATCATTTTAATATTACTTTTCTGCCGAGAGTTTGGGGCGGGCCATAGGGGGCCATGGGCAATGAGAGGCTGCTGGAGGAGTGGTGGGCAGTGTTGTCAGTGAGCATGAGGGCTTTGTCGTGCAGGCCTCAGCCAGACCCGCTAGTGCAAGGGGTTCGCCCTTCTCTGCACGAAGTCCTCAGACCAGATTGAAAGAAGTTGGCACAGAAACTGGAAATAGAAAACGTAACATTTATTACACCTCATGAGGTGGTGCTACGGTTCAAACAGTACCCTTCGGCATTGCAAGAAGTAGCACCCCAAAGCTAGGGATGCATGGTTTATTTATACCCACACAGGGGCACAACAGAAGGCGGTACACAGCACAAGAGCACATTTTATGTACATATAAGGTAATATCGAGAGGCACAATCGATCAGTGGGAGGAGCTAACAGTCTTGGGGGTTTTGGCTAACACATTCCAATCTAAGGCTAATCACTAACAGATGTGAACCCTAACGGTCAGCGGCAAAACAAGGGGATGCTAATAATAGCCTGTTGCTAGGCAGATTCAAGTGTCATGGACAGGAAGATAGGACAGAGCACATGGTCGGCACGAGGTAGCATGTGGCAGACAAAATGGCTGCCATGCCATGAATACAAAATGGAGTCCGTTAAATGTCAAGATAACGGCTAGAACTAAGATGTCTTTCGCTAATGCTCAATCTAATCGCTGTTAAATTACAACAGTTTGGCCAGCTGTTATAGGACGGTCAAACCGTCATGTGCACCGAAAATGTCTTGAACCCGAGATGCATTGCTGGGTTGAAGACAGCAGCAAATGCAAAAACAACAATTGATGAACAGAATGCAGAACAATGTCATACATTCACCCCAGTGTGGGTAGAACAGCCTAGGCCATCTGTAAAATAAGTGACCAAAATGTCTAGGACCAGTGGACAAGGAATTGTCAAGAACTAATTAGTTTTTGAAAAAATATATATATTTAATTCCACATCAATAAAACACATATAGAGACTCAAAGCATAAGTCAAACTATATGAGACAGTAAAATAGTGACATAAAATAATCATGAAGAAGGAAAAAAATAATTTTTCCCCTTAGTACATTAAAAACAAATACATCATAATAAGATCATAAATCATACACAATTGTAAATAATTATACACACAGAGTTAAAAGTGGCATATACAAATATTACAGATTCATAAGGACTCGACGCGCGTTTCGGCAGAGAAAAAAAACGCCTTCCTCAGGAGTCATAGGTGAAACTATTTGCAATGTTGTCTATCATTCCATAGATTAAAAGGATTCCATGATAACTTCCTTTTTATTAACACGATTATTGAAAAGAAATCATATTTAAAGCCACTTGATAAAGGCTAGTACCTAATATTTTTCCGGCGTATATATTAGGGCTCACAAAATCTCACAGATATGTCATCTCGTGTGGGTGTCCAGATACTTATACGTAATTATTACTTGAAGCGTGTAACGCGCGTCGAGTCCTTATGAATCTGTAATATTTGTATATGCCACTTTTAACTCTGTGTGTATAATTATTTACAATTGTGTATGATTTATGATGTTATTATGATGTATTTGTTTTTAATGTACTAAGGGGAAAAATTATTTTTTTCCTTCTTCATGATTATTTTATGTCACTATTTTACTGTCTCATATAGTTTGACTTATGCTTTGAGTCTCTATATGTGTTTTATTGATGTGGAATTAAATATATATATTTTTTCAAAAACTAATTAGTTCTTGACAATTCCTTGTCCACTGGTCCTAGACATTTTGGTCACTTATTTTACAGATGGCCTAGGCTGTTCTACCCACATTGGTGTTTACCCTGCCCTAGGAATCTGTGTATTATCGATACCCAGGGGGTCCTTGTTTCTTCTCGATTATATACATTCACCCCAGTACAGAGATCTGGGCCTAAATCCATACAAGACAGCAGGCACAGAATCCCAGTTTCAAGCTGGCCGCAGTGGAGTCCGGGAGCCAGTGATTGCAGAGGAGAGGAGCAAAAGAGCGCAACGCAGCCGGCTGCAGGTAATTAATATTTGTCTTTGACATCCCGAACCCTTACCCCCTGCACACTCTTCCACAACACCAGCTGCTACTGTAAGCTGCATCATCAAGCCAGAACTTACAAGTTCACAAATACCCACCGCTGTTAGTAAAGAGGGACTGGAAGAGGGCCATAAATAATCACAGAGGAGCCTTTTTGAACCCAGGTCTGGACTTAATGAGTATGTGATCACATGCATTACCACATTCACTCCCAATTCCACTCAGATCAACAATATCATGCATAAAAATTGGTGCATTCTCCAATCAGAACCCCTGGATATTGCTATTCAGGTTCAAAAGCACCATATTAGACCTTGAGTGATTCATAAACAAGAACAGAGAACTCTAAGGAACATAGCACCCGTGCCTGACCCCTTTCCTTGTGGCTCATGTGGTGCATGTCGACTCATGGGACCCTGTAGAGAAATCCTTAGTGAGGACACCCACACTTGGATTTTGAAAAAAAACCACTCAAATTGCAATACCAAGAATTCAATTTATCTTATCCACTGTCCATGACAACTTCACTCCTGTGTTCTCACTTTCTTCTATATATACATGTTTAGACAACACCAACTCATGTTTAGGCTCTGGAGGGGGATCTTTTATTGTCCATGGGTCACCTATTGCTCTCATTCTTTCCCTTTAGGATTAGGAATACATTTTTCTAACTCCCTGAACAGGATGATAACCTCAGTACAACACTTCACCTGCTAATAAGCACAGTCCGTATGCACAGAATTTGTTGCCATGGTCTGGCTGGGTCACATGTAAATTATCCTGCATTGTAATATGGTCACTATTTTGGTGCTTGCCATGAAGTTTGTGCAATGCTGAGACACTTGGCAGTAGGACGCTTTCACACCGCATCGCCGCTACTTTCCAAGGCACATCCGCTTGCTCAAGTATCAACCGTTTTTGCATGGGGGAGTCTGCCACTTCCCACCCTCATATGGTAAGGCATTTCTCCTTGCCTATTTTTACTTTACAAAAAGAACAATTGATGGACAGAATGCTGGACAATGTCAATCATTCACCCAGAACAAAGATCTGGGCCTAAATACATTGTTTTTTTTGTTCACCATGCCATTCCAGTTTGTTCTCACCCATATGCACATTAGTCTTGACCCTGCTACCCAACAGACCTACCCGAACTGCCAGGCCAGATCCTCCCTGGACCGGAAACAAGCCTCCTTGAGCCAGTTTTAGGGTATCACCCCTCATCAGCCAGGCTAGCTTGGCTCCATGGGCATAGAGAGCATGCGACCAAGTCTGGGCATGTCCGACCCACTGGGGTTGACGAATGCAAAGAGAACAATTGATAGACAGAAGGATGAACAATGTCAAACATTCACCTCCAGTACAATGTTCTGGGCCTAATTCCAATGTTTCATTTTTGCTCACCATACATTTCAATTTGTTCTCAGCCATAGGCAAATCAGTTTTGACCCTGCTCCGCATTGGAACAGTCCAGCCTGAACTGCCAGGCCAAGTCCTCCCTGGACCAGAAGCAAGAATTCTGGGACTAGTTTTGGGATATCATCCCTCATCAGCCAGGCTAGCTTGACTCCTGTGGCATGGACAGCACAGGATCCATGTCTGGGCATACGCAACCCACTAAGGGTGACAAACGCAAAAAGAACAATAGATGGACGGAATAATGAACAATGTAAAACATTCATCCAATTACAAACATCTGGGCCTAAATCCATTGTTTGTTATTTCCCCCCGTGCCATTCCAGTTTGTTCCAAGCCATATGCAAACCAGTCTTGACCCTGCTTCCCATCGGAACCATCCAGTCCGAACTGCCAGGCCAGGTCCTACCTGGTCCAGAAATAGGCATCCTAAGCTCATTTTCACAGATTCACCTCTCATCAGCCAGGCTAGCTTGGCTCCAGAGGCATGGAAAGCACGGGACCCATTTCTGGGCATACCTGGAGAGGAGTTTGCCTAACGGCTAGGGCGGTCAACCTCAAATCTGGGGAACTGGGTGCAAGTCTCTGCATTGACACTGAACATCCTGTGCTTCTGGGCAAATCACTTAATCTCCCCCTGCCTAACAAAAAAAATGAATGTGTCCTCATGTAACTTAACTGGTGCCAGGTAAAGTGCTCTGATACCTGATACCTTCGGGTCAGGTTTGCGCTATATAAAACTCTGTCAAACAAATAATTGATGGACAGAATGCGGAACAATGACAAACATTCACCCTTGGTACATGGATCTTGGCATAACTTGGTTTATTGTGCTCACCATGCCATTCCAATTTGTTCCCAGCCATATGTAAATCAGTCTTGAACGTCCTCCCCATGAAAACATTTCAACCAGAACTGCCAGGCTAGGTCCTCCCTGAAAAAGAAACAAGCATCCTTGGACCGGGGGCAGTTCAGGCTGGACTGTTCCCATGCGGAGCCGGATGAAGACTGATTTGCAAATGGCCGTGTCCACCTGGGGTGGCATTGTGAGCAAAAGAACGATCGATTAAACCCAGATCTCTTCACTGTGGTTGAAAAGTTTCAGCACTTCATCAATCATCTTGTTGTGTCTGTTATGTTCGCTCTAAGAGGCAAGGGTATGCCCAGACATGAGTCCCTTGCTCGCTGTGCCACTGGATTCAAGCTTGCCTGGCTGATGAGGGGTGATACTAGTTTTATTTTACATTTGTCTCAATGATGATATCGAGTACTCACAGCCGTTCGAGGTAACCAATATGTTTACATGTGCCTCCTCCCACCTGTTCCGTTCAGCCATCCTGAAGTCTCTTGGCTGGGTAGGTTCCGAGAGATTATATCACAAGATCCACCTGAGATATCCTAGCTGCTGCATTATGCTTGTGTGCTTTTGTGTTATGCTTCTTTGTTTCAAATATTTAGCACGTTCTCCATACTTACTCGTATTTGCTGGTTTGCACCAGTTTTTCTATGTCTGCAGCTATAGGCTGTTATCTGCCTCACCTAATGGGTGTTTATCACTTGACTTCTGGGTAAATGTACCCTCCCCTTAACTACATTACCACAGAAGTATGAGGTAAACTGTTGGTGTTATAGGCACATGACTAGCTATGCTTCTTTTATTACAGCATAGTTTAGTAAAATCATCACTGTTCCTAGCACCAAGTCCGTCATGAAGGGGGTGTTTGAACTTTAAATGTTTAATATTTTCTTGTTTGGGATAGTAATTGGGGAAAATGAGGGTAGGGAGGCCATTCGCTTCCCCCTCCTGGCCCGATTTCGGCCCCTGGGACTGCATCCTCCAGGGCCCAGCATTTATTGTGGGTGCCCTGGTCCCACCCCAGGCACCCATTAGGCATTCATGGGGACCATGGGGGTGCCTGAAGGCCCCCACGGTCCTTACAGGCTCCCCCCTCCTGTGGGAGCCAGGATTCTTTTACACACGGGGAGCTGCTAAACATGCAGCTCCCTTTGAGTAACATTGTGAAAGGTATCTGCTACGCTTTCACCAAGCAAGAGCATTAATGCTTTCACTTGCTGAAATTGGAGCACAGTTTTCTATGGCTTGGTGGGTGTAGTAAAGCTTCTGCCAAGCCATAGCAAATACCTATGTCCTGGGGTGTGACCCCGGACATAGCAGGAGCCGGACCTGTAGGTAGTGATCCACAGGCCCATCTATGTCTCCAGGAGGTGGCAGAGCATTCTCATCCTTTCTTGGAATTTGCCCCCTGGGGGTGTTGGTCCCTAAGGCTGTGTGCAGGAGCACGCAGCCCCACTGCATTTAATTTGGCAAAAGCCAGGGAAGGTGGAGGTTCTGGGGCTACTGGGGGATCCGTGTGGCCCCTCCACCTTAATTCAAATTAAATCTCTAGAGCGGAAGCAGCCCTCAGGCTGCATGGGAGTCTGCGCGTCCCTCCTTCTTCCTTTAAACATAAAGCCCTGGGCAGGTGGTGGCCCCGTGGCTGAGGGGTCCAACAGCACCCCTCATTGATGAATAAATACGCCCCGGGGCAGCATATGGGGCCGTACGGGTCTCTCCCTAATTTATTTTTACAAAAGTTCCATAGAGGTGGAGGTCCCTGGGTATAAGTAAGCCCCAGGGGGGCATGCATCCCTTCTATAATAGGCAAATGCCCCAGGACCTGGCCCACCCGGGGACCACTTAATGATGAAACACAGGAGGTAGTACTTCATTTTTGTTATCTCTTTGCTGGAATGAAATCTGATCCCACCAATTTATTTTTTGAATGCTTTTTTGGGCCCTGTAGGGTCCCTGTCAGGGTATTTCTAACCAGCCCCTTTTTATGTTATTTTCTGAGACTCAGTTCAAGCCGAGTACCAAGATGGCTGCCAACACTTCCTGGCTTGAAGAGTTGTTAGCTAATCAGATCTCAGTACGAGTAGGAGTTGCGGATTCCCCACATCCCTAGCTATCCAAATTTGGATTTTCTTCAATAATTAAAAAACTACTGAACAGATTTACACCAGTTTCGAAACTATAGCTTTCTGAACTAACAGCTACCTTTCTGTTAAATATGGCGTAATTTCTTTCTGCGGGTCGAGCTGTAGCCGTGTCTAAAGTTTACTATGGGCATTAACATGGGCAAAATGCTTTTGAGACCCCCCGCTTGATGGATCACCCCAAAACTTTCAGGACAGCAGCTGAATTGATCGTTTCACTAGTTTTGAAGATTTCAAAAGGATTCGTCAAACAATACTAAAGTATATACTATTTTGTAAATTAAATATTTCTTTATATTGTTTAAAAAACATAACAAGATGGCACCCATGTTTCTTCCACAAGGATTATCTGCTTTCACTTTTGTCCATTGTTTACGTTTACCAATTCTTTTGTATATACACTACTGTGCCTAACAGTTGATTATGTGTGCAAGGCCGATATGATGTCCGAAACCTGTTATAGTGTTTGAAGTAAACCATTTCAGATCTCAATGCTTTCTTCACTGAGCGTCCTTCCTGTTTTGTTCTGGATATATAAGTACACACACATATTTACATTGTTCTTCACATGCTTGTTTCTCACATTGTCAAACTTATACCAGGATATCTTCGATTTTCTACAGAGTGTCTCAGTTTAATACAGATATCCAGTAGTGGTTGGATGGGTCTTGTCGTTATCGGCACTCAAGCTAACACCAAAAGCCTCTTCTTCATTATTTGCAAGGTACACTGCCACAGTCATCATTTTAGACAGTGCCTACATTGGGCTCCTTTACCAACCACCACGAAAAATTGGATCCTCTTTTGAGATCCTTAATCTTGTCTTGGTCTTAATAACACCTGATTCTCCACCACTTATTTTAGGGGCATCATCAATCCCAACCTTTACAGTCAGGATCAGAATACCCTGTCTAACCAACTTCTTCCTAATTACCAGCTATTCAGCCACCAATGTACCATACAGCACATGTCCAATTATTTGCATCTGACACTCATTTTTGACATGGTTGCTCATTCTGTACTCATCATACTCTCACAATCCTGTTAAACACATTTCAGTCAATGCCCCCTGCATCCCCATTCTTAATTCGTACAACCAAGCCTTTGATCAGAGAACCAAGGCAGTCCTTGTAGTCTATTCAAACATTTCAAGGTAAAACCCACAATGTAATTGAACCTTTGGAAACTCACCTATTTTGAATAATTTGTTCAATTTACTGACACTTGTACTCTTTTCAATGTGCATCTTTCCAGAAAACCTGGGCCATTGCCATTTTCTACTCAAAGGAAAGAACATTTTTTTTCACTTTTCCATCTGGTAAAGGCAGAGGAAGATTGATGCACACTAATCTCATGACCAACATTAAGTACTTTCGTGAAATGAGATCAATTATAACTGTTACAAGTGGAATGTCTTTGAGAAAAAAGGTTCTTGGCAGGTATGATCAAGTGATGCAATCATTGCTAACAAAATGTTTTAGGATGTGTGCAAAACAACAAATAGTGAGTAATATTTTGCAAAAAAGCAACCCAAATATCTATTTAAGAAAAGGTTGATCCTGTTTTGCCCAGGTGTCTTGTTAGGTTGATTGCAGTACATTCTCAAAGACAGACAACTGAGGATTTTGTAGTGTAGTTCCTATCATCCCAATAGGCTCTGCGCATTGGAATAATACCTTCAATAGTATAGGCCTAGACCAGACATTAACTAGGTCTACTACTGTCGATATTAGACTTAAAGTTTTGGGTTTGCCAGCTTAGCTCAGAGTTCACTAGAAACTTTCTCGAATGTTCAGGAAGGAATTAACTTCCCTGATTAGACAAGAAGGGATTTAGTTTCTGGCAACCATAGAACATGACAACTTTGCTCTCCCCTAATCAAGAGTATATCTCGAGAGTCGTGTGAACAAAGGGCAATTTATTTTACTCAGTCAGTACGTGCATTCTTAGTCTCATCAGATTGTAGAGAAAAGGAAGAGACGGGCGTGTTCAATAAAAGATGTTATTTATTGATCAGTCTCTTTTCTCATACAAGAGAAATGGATCGATATTATTGCAATACTTATAGTTAAGTAAAGTGCATACATTAAAAGCAGAAGTATAAAATAATACTGTAAAAACATTGATATGGTTTCTAAGCCATATGAAGGTTTAAAATGAATAAAATAGATTACATACATATATACATTTGACTAAACGTACTCAACTGGTGTTTCTAAATACGCCTACCCCGTGTACCTGACCTAAGTCTAATGCGTGGGCGGGAATAGAAAGTTACAGTTTAAGTTAAGTTTGTTTTGCCAAGTGACTGACTAAAGAATTCTCTGTGAGGGGTTATTCAGTTCTGTACCTGGAAGTTAGGATGAATGAGGGATGGTATCTCTCTCTCTGGTCTCGATATTCCAGGCTGCCTGCGAGGGCTACCCGGAAGCGCCGGTGCTGGATCTCTCGGCAGGAGAAAGCAGCGCGTCTCGTTCTCAGCGCGTCAGGAAGGCGGGGCTGCGCCAGCGGGGTCTGCTCTGCTCTGGGCTTCGGCAAGTATGGCTGCTCCGTCTCGTCACCACCGCGTGTGTTTGCATAGGGCAATATCGGTAATATTTATACCTTTAAGGTGCCGAGATTGACGTAAGGATGGACATAGATATGTCAATAAGGATGTCATACGACTTGGTCGTTAGCACATTCTTTTGCTGAAGTTCTCGGTGAAATCAAAACAATGGCCGCAGGGTTTTTCCCAGGTTGTCATAGGTTTGATTTGTTATGAGAACTCCGTATGCCTTATCAGGGGCTGGAGGAATATCGCTTGTCTAATTAGATCGCAAGCGTTATGACCTAATCAGATAACACGTTCCTGTGCCGTAGTGTGGCTTTGTCAGATAACGGTATCTGCATCATGGGGGTTTGCTGCCTCATGGGCTGACTGCTAGTTAACTTGTTGGTTTGTTAACCAGAATAGGGTCAGGAATAGGGGGATCGATTCAGAACCTATAGGAATACATCACACCCACTCCACGCTAACTATGGACATATTTACTAATCTAGGCATAGTAAAACATAGTACAACATACTATAGGGTATTGTGTATACCATACCACCCCAAAATACATAAATGCATTTTGAAATTATCAAATATACGGAAAAAAGCAGTCACATGTATTGTATGCACTCAAGCTGTAGAATAGTGCTAAAGTAATTATGCATTTGTATACATTATTGCTATTTGGTATATGAGGATTTACACATGAAATGGCTCTTAACCCCTTCCACACTCATGACGAGCTGGGCTCGTCATGAGGTAGCCTCCTGCTACGCTCATGACGAGCCCAGCTCGTCATGTAACATGTGTTTTTGTTGATTCCAGCACACAGCGGGAAAATGCATAGCATCGATGTGGTTAATACAGAAAAAAGGTTCGAGACCATTCCATCACAGAATAAAATATCTATGAACATACCAGCGGGCAGCTAATATCTATAAGCTATCTAAAAATAGAAATCTTAGTTCTTTAAGAATAGTTTCTTACTTTAAGCAGAAGATAAGTGTCCCGAAAAAATATGCAAAAATATTTTGGGGTTGCTGAAAAAACTGCTGTCCGTGAACTGGAGGGAAAACTGTTCATGGTATTCTGTTATTAAAGTTGAAGGCCAAATTCAGGGTGTCGGGAACACCGTGTGTGAGCTTGCTCAAAAGTCTCTATTTCTGCTCTGGTGAGAACATCATATCATTTAGGCTTTCGAAAAAGCTGTCAACAGCTTCCTGGGAAAGTTCCACTAACTCGGAAAAAGGTGTAACCATGCATTCGGTCGCATGATTGTCTCCATTGACGTTCTGATTTGGATTGCTGACAGAAGGTCGTACCTGATCGATGCTGCTTTCATCTTGAACTTCACTACCCCTTAATCGTAGTGGTGAAGCTTCCACGAATGCCGTCATCAGGATTGGTAGCCGTTGAGGGCAGCACAAAGCATGAGCCTTTGTTGGACTCAACAATGTTTCTGCATCCATTGGCGCATCCGATTGTAGCGTCAGACAGGTGTCTAACACGCATTCTTCTCCGCATAGCAGGCACCTTAATACAGGTAAAACACATCGTTGCCACATAGGTCGAAATGATAGAAACCAAGTAATGTTCAGGTCTCTAAGCCGGGATAGTCCCAGGATTTTTGTTATCCGGTCCCGGTATCCAATGGCTAGGATTGTTTCTTCCCTTGTCGCAGGTGTTTTGTCTGTGACATGGTTTGCCATAACGAAAAATAAGGACTAGGAATAGGATTCCTGCAATTAGTCCTAAAATGAGGGGAAGTCCGCCAAAAATCGAATGGACGAAATCTGGAAAAATACCCAGTATGGCTTTGAATGGTGTTAATGCCATCGAAAATACTGTCTTAAATACCTTTGAGACCCCAGTGGTATCAGAAATATTTAAGATTTCGTTCAGGATTTCTGCGAAATGTATGGGGGAATTAGTTGATAACAAAGAATGTATCTCTGCAGTCGTCCTTGCGACTTGTAGATCATACGTTTCCTTTGGTGACGTGAGCCTGGTAGGCGTCTGAAGAAGCACTGTTTTCATTCTGCTTAAAGTGTCTATTCGAATAGAAGTAATTTTCAATTTGGGCCATGCCCTTGCCTCCCTGTCTGGAAAGGAGCTGGGGAACAATGAGTGTCCACAGCACTTGACCTTCGCAGTCGTAGTTATGAGATAAGGAGTCCCGGGCATAAGACTACAACATCTGCGATCTACAATTAGAATGTAACTCCCATTATAGAGTCTTTGAAAGAATGGTTCTATCTCTGTTGCAGGTGCGCCTTGCTGGTGACATGAAAGGTTATTTGAGTTCCCTTCACAGGCTCCATGCAAACTAATTCCGTTACACAGAAGTGTGCCGCTTAGTGACATTGCACAATTATTGCCACTAAGAAACACTTTCTGTCCTTTATTACTGACACATGCATGTGAATAGGGCAGGTTCCATGTTGTTTTAATGTACCCCTTTCCCAATTTCTCGTACATGCCAGCCTTTATATATTTTTGGCAGTATTGAAACCTGAAGGTTGATATTGGAATATTAATTATCCCGTGTATTATCCATTCACTGACAGGTCGTTCTGACATTGTCACTGGTAATCTCTCAAGTTTCTCAATGCTCAGGATTGTATAATCAGCACCCTTTTGTGCCATACTGATTTGTCTATCAGTAAGGTTAAAGATTTGGAATAGTGACGTTGTGTTGATTAAACGCCAAGGCACATAGCCTGAACGCAGATTTTGTAACGTCCAGCCAAGCTGTACAATAGAACGCAATTGAGACTGACCGTGTTGTAACAACAGTAAGACCTGCGATATTATGTCGATTGCTGAAGACACAATGCTGTCCAAAGAAAAAATTCTGGAGGACAGAGTCATTAACCCATTGTCCACTACAGAAAGTGATTTTTCCAAATTAATACGGTCAATTTCCCGTATTCTCTTTGCTGTTTCAATTTGAGTAACCTTCCAGGCCTCATTGTATGCTGCATATACAGAGGCTGCTATGAAACGCTTTTGACGCTGTTTGCGTGGTCCCATAATGAAATCACGCAAGTCAGCACCATCAGTAAGTAAAGTTAGGTGTTGCTTAATTTCTGCCAGTGTGGAAGTTTGTAGCCATTGAAGGCATAATTTGCCCACACTGTAGGTGGTTATTATCCCTGGGTGTTGTCTTTGAGGATATCTAGGGTCTGGCCTGGTCATTTTGAACCCCTGTGTTTTGTTCAGGAATCTGTTTTGACAGTTATTAGTATCTGTGGGCCAGATCAACCACTGTTTCCAATCTGGATGTGTTCTGTTTTGGTTTAATACATAATTTACGTCTATCTCTTCATCTGTAGAGCTATTGCTGTTCATTGTTGGTTTTGGAATAGACGGTTTATTTAAGTCTTTGATTTTGGCTAAGCCTAGACAGGTGGTTTGTTGAACAGTGTCATTTAAAAATATAATTTGTTCTGGGATCATGCAGGCTCTAAACAAAGATTCTATACCCTGTACTTGCCATTCTTTTGTACCCCAAACACTTTTCAATTCAACATGTTTGTCCCAATAATCAAAACCAAAAGTATTCATTTTTTCGAAGAATGAGTCTGAATATATCAATTTTGTGTTTGTTATCATGGTCTTTGTCCCTGTCTTGTTTGACAATTTGAAATAAAATTTTTCAGCATTACTTGTGTTAAAACCTGAAAAGTATGAATATTTGTCATAAACGGTTCTTGAGCTTCCTTTTGGAGGTGTTGCACAATGTTCCCATTGATTATAATTTAAAACATTTCTAGGTTGTGCAGATTTATGTAAAAAATGGTTACCATAGTGGTTGTAGCAATACATACTATCATAATTTGTAGAACCCTGCAAATAATCATGTTTGGTAAATTTAGCAGACATCACTAAGTCAGACATCATATTATTAATGCTTTCGAAGTCCCAATCATCAGCAAATGAGTTTGGTTTTACAAAGTCACTCAATGAGATCTTAATTTGGTGTGGATATTTCAGGATTTCAACCGGACCATAGATTTCGTAGTCAGTGTTGTCCCATGCTACCCCACCCGGTATAGGATTGGCTGTGAAGTTGACTGAAGAAAGTTCTCTTTTCTCGACGTGTGAAGATGTGTGTGGTTTGAGGATCAAGTTGATTTTCTGACTTGCTGTGTCCATTTTAGCATATTTTCCCTCAATGAAGCGTCCCAAAGTTAGTATCATGATGAGCCAAAGTATGAGGATAAATGCACCAAAACCCACCCAAAATTCGATCCATGGAGAAATTAGATATGTTTCTTTCAGTTGTTTCAAAAGTTCTTTAGCTTTATCTTTAAAGGTTTTTGATGATGGCTGTGTCTTTGATTCACTGAAGCCTTCAGAGGAGTCATCGAAGTTTATGAAGTAGCCGGATGCAGTTCTGTCAATTGTTCCAATTGCTTCAGGATTACTTTTTCTTGCATTATCATTTGGTACTTCATTGTAGATTGGTGTGTCTCTGCTAAATGTTTTTATTTGGGTTTCCAGAGGTCTAAGTTCCATTGCATTGTTGCATAGTCCTTGTTGTTCTTCTGTAGGCGTTTCGAATGTGATGAGCCTCTTAGTTAGGACCTCTGTACTGGTAGCAAACCTTGGTGTTCTGCTACTTATTGGGAGTCCACTTGGCCTACTGTTTGTTATCGGCCACATGATTGTGGTTTTACCAGGTCGATGGATACAACTCGGTTCTCCTTTTTACCAGCAAGTGGCGGTAGTACAACTGATCTTGTCCCGTTGACAGACAAGACAGGAACTGCTTTTCTGTAAGAAGGCCCAAATTCCTTCTTTACCGCGATCTTTTCTCTGACTAGATCCCCGACTTTTGGAATCCAGACAGGTCTTGCTGGGACAGGTGGTGGTTCTTCAGTGGTTGTTGGCTGCTGTTTCAACTTTATGTTGCTCAGGTCTTTTCTTGTTTTGTTTAAGTCCTGCAAAATAGCCAAACGGTCTTTGATATCAAAGCTTTTTTCTTTCACCACTGAAGTCTGACTATCAAGGTCAGAGATCAACATCCTAGTTCCAAATAATAATTCGTACGGACTGAATCCCTTCAGAGAATTTCTTGGCAAGTTATTTAGACTATGTTGGACACTTATTAGATGTTTGACCCACCCAGCTCCCGAACCTAATACCTTTGCCGTTATAGATTGCTTTATGTCACGGTTTTTTCTTTCAACAATTCCGTTCCCCTCAGGGTGAAATGGACAAGAGTACCGCAATGTCACGCCCATGCTGACCATGGCCTCCTTATAAGCCCGAGAGCTAAAAGCAGGACCATGGTCTGAATGCAGCATGCCAATTGCGTATGTGCCGATAAAGACTCGCAAATCTTTTATAACAGTTCTGGCGTCAGCCGTTCGCTGGGGCCACATCCATATGAATCTCGTACATGAGTCCACTGCAACCAAGATATATTTATAGTTACCATCCCTTTGTAAGGGACCACAGTGGTCTAGGTAAACACAGGCTAATGGTTTATCCGAGATTAGAAGGGGCGTCTGCGCTGGACGTCTCACCGTTGATACTTTCATTTTTTGACATATTTCACATTCTAGAACATAGTTCCTTGTTTGTCTTCTCATTTGTGGCCACCAGTATCTCTGTTTTAATAATGATACTGTGGCTGAGACGCCAGCATGTATAGAAGCAAGCCCTTCATGTGCCGCTATTATCAGTCCTAACCTATGTTCCATGTTTGGAATTGCCCTTTCCCCCACTCCAGGTATTCGAGCAAAAGGAACATTGTTTGCATCAGTTATGTATGAGTATTTTACTGGAAAGCCTTTCGGGAGTGTTTCTATCGAATCCTTTTCTGTAGTGCTGACAGCCTGTAATATTTCGCTGTCTATTTTTGTTTTTGACCGTGTGATGGCAGCTACAGAAGCCGTTTGCACAGCTGCCTTCGCGGCATCATCAGCCAATGAATTCCCTGCAACGTGAACGCCATCACGTTGATGACTCAGCGTATGTATCACGTGAGTCTTTGGTAGTTCTTTTTGTAAAAGAACTACTTGTTCCCAGAGCATTTTATGCTTGATTGTGCCACCTTTCGCATCCTTGAAACCATTCTGAAGCCAGATCTGCAAGTATTCATTGTAAGACTGAACGCAATAATACGAATCGCACACTATGAGTGTGGGGAATTCTCGATCGGTATTTTCAAGCGCCATCTTGAATGCCAGTAGTTCAGCTCGCTGAGCTATACAATCTCCTAGAGATTGCGTTTTAGTGACGGCTGGTTTAAATTTCCCTTCGTGCCAGCGACCTTTAACAATCGCGCACGCAGCACTGTAGGCTTGTTTACCCCCTACTGCGGGTTGTGCTGATCCGTCTGTATATATTATACAGCCGTAATGTTCTAGAGGCAGAATTTCGGTCGGCGGAGGACATTCAAATTCATATTGGAGAAATTCTTGTGTTTTTAAGTTAGGATCAAATTCGTATGCCACGTCTGTTGCAGCAAGAGAATTAGCCCATTGTATCCATCTTGGATGGAGCGCTTTAGCATTTGGAATGCTCGCTTTTGTTACAGCCTCTAGGGCTGGTATCGGTGTCACGATTATTATTCGTTTACCTTGTGCCAGGGCTCGTTCTTTTGCTATAGCTGTCTGTGTTGCAGTTAGAATTTTTTCCGTTGGGCTGAATGTCATTTCAGCTTTAGTGTACAAGTGTGATTTGAATGCAATTGGTACCTTTTCTCCCTCATTAGAGGTCAGGTATGTGAATCCACATCTTCCTGGGATGACTCGAATCACAAGATTGCGTGTGTTATCACGTGTTTCTAATTTTGTTTTAATTAGCATGTCTGTTTGTAAGGATCTCAGAATTTCTGTGTGTATTTGAGTCCAATTGGTTCTTTTAAAATCTGGTTTAATTAGATCATAAAGGGGTTTGACCCTTTCTGCGTAATTTGCAATGTATGTTCTTCCGAAATTTAGGAAGCCTAGAATTGACTGTAGGTTTTTTAGTGTTCTAGGTGCTTGGAGTACGGCACATTTCTCTAGGAAATTGTCAGCCAGGCTTTTGCCTTCACTTGATAATTCATATCCTAAGAACAGGACTTTCAGATGGGCAATTCTGGATTTTTTAAAGTTGAATTTGTAACCCTCTGCTGCGAACCCAAGTATTATGGTGTTCACTCTCTTCAAGTGAGTCTCCAAGTCATCATCTGTTAAGTATATGTCGTCGACATAAGATAATGCTTCATCGTCATATGTTTGTAGTAATTCTGTTACTCTCGCTGAGAATACTCCCGGGCTGTTCTTGTAACCCTGGGCTAACCGACAGAATTGTTTTTGAGTGCCGTTTATTGAGAAAGCAGACAAATATCTGCTCTCTGGTGCTATGTTTTGACAAAAGAATCCATTAGAGATGTCTAATGTTGTTTTGTATTTTTTGCGCACCATGTTATTCATTAGTGCAGCACTATGTGAATTTTGCACTGCAAAAGTTTTGCAACATGAGTTAAGGTGTCGGTAATCCAAAACTAGACGGTATGAATTGTCTGGTTTGGAGACCGGAAACAAAGGGTTGTTCATTTGTGAGGTGCAAGTTTCAATCACCCCCTGGTATCCTAGCTGATCTAGTATTTCTTTTACCTGTTTTTTAGCTTCTTGCTTAATTGGGTACTGCCTTTGTGCAGTAGGTTGTGATTTTAACTGGATTTTGTGAGGAGGAGAGTCCTCATCCCATCCTACGTGATTTTTATATAAAGCAGGAGCTAGAGCTACTGCCCACTTTCTAGCAAGTGTGTATTTTTTATGAATTGGGATATGATTTGAGAAGGCAGGCATAATTATTTCTTCGCCATGAGGGCAATCCCTGACAAACTCTGGTGGCCAGTCTTTTTCAGCTAGAAGGATGTCATAGCCCTTGGAGAGATTATGCCAAAATAGTCCCCTTATTTTTCTAGTCTTATCCCCCTCTATACGTAATGTTATTTCGTATATTTTGTGAGGTTTGCTAACTCTGGTGTCTGCAGTTTCCACTTGAAGATATTCATTCGTGTCCACTGTCTCCAGATGATTCATAAGGACTTTGCGAGCTATGCTCACTTCTGCTGCGCTGTCTAGCATTGTCTGTGCCCATTCTCCGTTTTTCAGTTGTGTCCTCAGTATTCTCGGCATTGTTAACTACCTTGATACTGGCTACCTTCTTTTTTGGAAATTGTAATTTCTTTTTTAGATGAGCAGGTTCCTTGTCTTTGGACTTGGCGTGCTCTTCTCTTTGTTCTGATCGTCCTCTTCTTTCCGATTTCTGTGAGGAAGTCTGAAAAGATTGAGAGGGACGTGTATCAATGTCTTGATATCTATCAGGCTTTTTTATATTATCCCTATTTCTAAGGTTATATTTTTTCCCAGAGGGGTCACTCTGAGGTGACCTGTGTCTTTGGTTCGGAGATTTTTCTCTTCGCCTAGGAGACCTTCCTCTGGACTGGAATTTCTTTTCTTTAGGATTGGATTGTTTGTTTCCATCCCAGTTCTTTTTTGGTGATGTTGAATTATTATTAAAAAATATTTTTTCCGGACTTTCAATCAGTTGTGGTTTTACTGGTATTCCACCTAAACTATCTCTACCTAGTTCTTCATAGGATTTTTCTATGATTCTGGCAATTTCAGCTGGTTGGTCTGCTATATCTGTCTCTTTTAACCTCTGGCGGATCGCCACATTTGCTGCTTCTCCCTTGATGTTGGCTAATAATATAGCCGAGACCTGCTTGAAGTCTTTTAGTAATTTCATACCAAGAGTTAAAGCGGGTTCTGGACCGTATTCGTCTTGAATTTGTTTTAGCACATCTGGTATTACCGAGATGGATGGAACACCGTGCGTTTTTGTGTAGATGGAAGCAAAGACTGTACCCCAAGTGTCACAGTCCTCAATGTGTGGTGGGATTCCCATTGGAAGACAGATAGTCAGAATCCTGTGTTTTTCTAGCGGGGTGGTGTCTGGAAACACCGCCTCTATTTGGGTGATTTTTTGCGCTAGCCAGAATGGTATTTGTTCCCGTTTAGCCGGTACTTTACCTAGGCAGGACTGTATGTTCTGTGGTGTAATTTTTTTTGTGTTCCCCTGGTGAGGGGTCAGCTGTGGAATTTTAATTGCTGGCTGAATTGTTGAAGTCCGCATCACATACTGGACTAATTGTCTATGTACTTTTATTAGTTGTTTTAGCTGTGTTAAAAGCTCTGGTGCAGGCATTCTTTCGATGTCTGGATGTGGTGTGTATCCGGCTAGGACCGGCCACGTTGCTCCTGGTCTACCTAAAGGACCGAGCCTGGTGATGTGATTGTTATGTTTTAGGGCGCCATCAAATAAGAGCAAATGCTCTTGAAATTTGAGTGGTACTTCCACCTCCTCGAAAGGAGTGTAAATGTCAGGAGGTTCCTCTATCTTGTAATAGTGGAAGTACTTTGTTACAGCATTTGCTGCTGGAAAATGTATCCATGAATAGTATACCTCTGTCTGCCGATATTCGTGTGCCTCAATTACGAATATGATTCAGAAAAGGGGGTGGTGATGAACAAAGTGCCTGAATTAACCAGAACACTCTTACCCAGTCCAAAGATCAGGGCTTGATCCATCACCGTTTTTTAGCTCACTGCACCATCCCAGCTCAGAACTTGGCTATATGCAAATTAGTCTGTTCCTGTCCCAGTGCATGATGGGAACAGGGCAAACCAAACTACCAAGCCAATTCTTATACTGGGAAGGAAACAAGCTACCGGGGACCGGTTTCTGGCATTTCAGCCTCGTCGGCCCGGCTTGCTTGAATCCTGATGGTGCAATGAGCAAGGGACTCACATCTGAGTATACCCTTCCACGCTTATGGTGGACAAAATGATTCAGAAAAGGGGGTGGTGATGAACAAAGTGCCTGAATTAAGCAGAACACTCTTACCCAGTCCAAAGATCAGGGCTTGATCCATCACCGTTTTTTAGCTCACTGCACCATCCCAGCTCAGAACTTGGCTATATGCAAATTAGTCTGTTCCTGTCCCAGTGCATGATGGGAACAGGGCAAACCAAACTACCAAGCCAATTCTTATACTGGGAAGGAAACAAGCTACCGGGGACCGGTTTCTGGCATTTCAGCCTCGTCGGCCCGGCTTGCTTGAATCCTGATGGTGCAATGAGCAAGGGACTCACATCTGAGTATACCCTTCCACGCTTATGGTGGACAAAATGATTCAGAAAAGGGGGTGGTGATGAACAAAGTGCCTGAATTAAGCAGAACACTCTTACCCAGTCCAAAGATCAGGGCTTGATCCATCACCGTTTTTTAGCTCACTGCACCATCCCAGCTCAGAACTTGGCTATATGCAAATTAGTCTGTTCCTGTCCCAGTGCATGATGGGAACAGGGCAAACCAAACTACCAAGCCAATTCTTATACTGGGAAGGAAACAAGCTACCGGGGACCGGTTTCTGGCATTTCAGCCTCGTCGGCCCGGCTTGCTTGAATCCTGATGGTGCAATGAGCAAGGGACTCACATCTGAGTATACCCTTCCACGCTTATGGTGGACAAAATGATTCAGAAAAGGGGGTGGTGATGAACAAAGTGCCTGAATTAAGCAGAACACTCTTACCCAGTCCAAAGATCAGGGCTTGATCCATCACCGTTTTTTAGCTCACTGCACCATCCCAGCTCAGAACTTGGCTATATGCAAATTAGTCTGTTCCTGTCCCAGTGCATGATGGGAACAGGGCAAACCAAACTACCAAGCCAATTCTTATACTGGGAAGGAAACAAGCTACCGGGGACCGGTTTCTGGCATTTCAGCCTCGTCGGCCCGGCTTGCTTGAATCCTGATGGTGCAATGAGCAAGGGACTCACATCTGAGTATACCCTTCCACGCTTATGGTGGACAAAATGATTCAGAAAAGGGGGTGGTGATGAACAAAGTGCCTGAATTAAGCAGAACACTCTTACCCAGTCCAAAGATCAGGGCTTGATCCATCACCGTTTTTTAGCTCACTGCACCATCCCAGCTCAGAACTTGGCTATATGCAAATTAGTCTGTTCCTGTCCCAGTGCATGATGGGAACAGGGCAAACCAAACTACCAAGCCAATTCTTATACTGGGAAGGAAACAAGCTACCGGGGACCGGTTTCTGGCATTTCAGCCTCGTCGGCCCGGCTTGCTTGAATCCTGATGGTGCAATGAGCAAGGGACTCACATCTGAGTATACCCTTCCACGCTTATGGTGGACAAAATGATTCAGAAAAGGGGGTGGTGATGAACAAAGTGCCTGAATTAAGCAGAACACTCTTACCCAGTCCAAAGATCAGGGCTTGATCCATCACCGTTTTTTAGCTCACTGCACCATCCCAGCTCAGAACTTGGCTATATGCAAATTAGTCTGTTCCTGTCCCAGTGCATGATGGGAACAGGGCAAACCAAACTACCAAGCCAATTCTTATACTGGGAAGGAAACAAGCTACCGGGGACCGGTTTCTGGCATTTCAGCCTCGTCGGCCCGGCTTGCTTGAATCCTGATGGTGCAATGAGCAAGGGACTCACATCTGAGTATACCCTTCCACGCTTATGGTGGACAAAATGATTCAGAAAAGGGGGTGGTGATGAACAAAGTGCCTGAATTAAGCAGAACACTCTTACCCAGTCCAAAGATCAGGGCTTGATCCATCACCGTTTTTTAGCTCACTGCACCATCCCAGCTCAGAACTTGGCTATATGCAAATTAGTCTGTTCCTGTCCCAGTGCATGATGGGAACAGGGCAAACCAAACTACCAAGCCAATTCTTATACTGGGAAGGAAACAAGCTACCGGGGACCGGTTTCTGGCATTTCAGCCTCGTCGGCCCGGCTTGCTTGAATCCTGATGGTGCAATGAGCAAGGGACTCACATCTGAGTATACCCTTCCACGCTTATGGTGGACAAAATGATTCAGAAAAGGGGGTGGTGATGAACAAAGTGCCTGAATTAAGCAGAACACTCTTACCCAGTCCAAAGATCAGGGCTTGATCCATCACCGTTTTTTAGCTCACTGCACCATCCCAGCTCAGAACTTGGCTATATGCAAATCAGTCTGTTCCTGTCCCAGTGCATGATGGGAACAGGGCAAACCAAACTACCAAGCCAATTCTTATACTGGGAAGGAAACAAGCTACCGGGGACCGGTTTCTGGCATTTCAGCCTCGTCGGCCCGGCTTGCTTGAATCCTGATGGTGCAATGAGCAAGGGACTCACATCTGAGTATACCCTTCCACGCTTATGGTGGACAAAATGATTCAGAAAAGGGGGTGGTGATGAACAAAGTGCCTGAATTAAGCAGAACACTCTTACCCAGTCCAAAGATCAGGGCTTGATCCATCACCGTTTTTTAGCTCACTGCACCATCCCAGCTCAGAACTTGGCTATATGCAAATCAGTCTGTTCCTGTCCCAGTGCATGATGGGAACAGGGCAAACCAAACTACCAAGCCAATTCTTATACTGGGAAGGAAACAAGCTACCGGGGACCGGTTTCTGGCATTTCAGCCTCGTCGGCCCGGCTTGCTTGAATCCTGATGGTGCAATGAGCAAGGGACTCACATCTGAGTATACCCTTCCACGCTTATGGTGGACAAAATGATTCAGAAAAGGGGGTGGTGATGAACAAAGTGCCTGAATTAAGCAGAACACTCTTACCCAGTCCAAAGATCAGGGCTTGATCCATCACCGTTTTTTAGCTCACTGCACCATCCCAGCTCAGAACTTGGCTATATGCAAATTAGTCTGTTCCTGTCCCAGTGCATGATGGGAACAGGGCAAACCAAACTACCAAGCCAATTCTTATACTGGGAAGGAAACAAGCTACCGGGGACCGGTTTCTGGCATTTCAGCCTCGTCGGCCCGGCTTGCTTGAATCCTGATGGTGCAATGAGCAAGGGACTCACATCTGAGTATACCCTTCCACTCTTATGGTGGACAAAATGATTCAGAAAAGGGGGTGGTGATGAACAAAGTGCCTGAATTAAGCAGAACACTCTTACCCAGTCCAAAGATCAGGGCTTGATCCATCACCGTTTTTTAGCTCACTGCACCATCCCAGCTCAGAACTTGGCTATATGCAAATTAGTCTGTTCCTGTCCCAGTGCATGATGGGAACAGGGCAAACCAAACTACCAAGCCAATTCTTATACTGGGAAGGAAACAAGCTACCGGGGACCGGTTTCTGGCATTTCAGCCTCGTCGGCCCGGCTTGCTTGAATCCTGATGGTGCAATGAGCAAGGGACTCACATCTGAGTATACCCTTCCACGCTTATGGTGGACAAAATGATTCAGAAAAGGGGGTGGTGATGAACAAAGTGCCTGAATTAAGCAGAACACTCTTACCCAGTCCAAAGATCAGGGCTTGATCCATCACCGTTTTTTAGCTCACTGCACCATCCCAGCTCAGAACTTGGCTATATGCAAATTAGTCTGTTCCTGTCCCAGTGCATGATGGGAACAGGGCAAACCAAACTACCAAGCCAATTCTTATACTGGGAAGGAAACAAGCTACCGGGGACCGGTTTCTGGCATTTCAGCCTCGTCGGCCCGGCTTGCTTGAATCCTGATGGTGCAATGAGCAAGGGACTCACATCTGAGTATACCCTTCCACGCTTATGGTGGACAAAATGATTCAGAAAAGGGGGTGGTGATGAACAAAGTGCCTGAATTAAGCAGAACACTCTTACCCAGTCCAAAGATCAGGGCTTGATCCATCACCGTTTTTTAGCTCACTGCACCATCCCAGCTCAGAACTTGGCTATATGCAAATTAGTCTGTTCCTGTCCCAGTGCATGATGGGAACAGGGCAAACCAAACTACCAAGCCAATTCTTATACTGGGAAGGAAACAAGCTACCGGGGACCGGTTTCTGGCATTTCAGCCTCGTCGGCCCGGCTTGCTTGAATCCTGATGGTGCAATGAGCAAGGGACTCACATCTGAGTATACCCTTCCACGCTTATGGTGGACAAAATGATTCAGAAAAGGGGGTGGTGATGAACAAAGTGCCTGAATTAAGCAGAACACTCTTACCCAGTCCAAAGATCAGGGCTTGATCCATCACCGTTTTTTAGCTCACTGCACCATCCCAGCTCAGAACTTGGCTATATGCAAATTAGTCTGTTCCTGTCCCAGTGCATGATGGGAACAGGGCAAACCAAACTACCAAGCCAATTCTTATACTGGGAAGGAAACAAGCTACCGGGGACCGGTTTCTGGCATTTCAGCCTCGTCGGCCCGGCTTGCTTGAATCCTGATGGTGCAATGAGCAAGGGACTCACATCTGAGTATACCCTTCCACGCTTATGGTGGACAAAATGATTCAGAAAAGGGGGTGGTGATGAACAAAGTGCCTGAATTAAGCAGAACACTCTTACCCAGTCCAAAGATCAGGGCTTGATCCATCACCGTTTTTTAGCTCACTGCACCATCCCAGCTCAGAACTTGGCTATATGCAAATTAGTCTGTTCCTGTCCCAGTGCATGATGGGAACAGGGCAAACCAAACTACCAAGCCAATTCTTATACTGGGAAGGAAACAAGCTACCGGGGACCGGTTTCTGGCATTTCAGCCTCGTCGGCCCGGCTTGCTTGAATCCTGATGGTGCAATGAGCAAGGGACTCACATCTGAGTATACCCTTCCACGCTTATGGTGGACAAAATGATTCAGAAAAGGGGGTGGTGATGAACAAAGTGCCTGAATTAAGCAGAACACTCTTACCCAGTCCAAAGATCAGGGCTTGATCCATCACCGGTAGCTTGTCTCCTTTCTGGTGAAGAATTGGCTTGGTAGTTTGGTCTGCCCTGTTCCCATGATGCACTGGGCCAGGGACAGACTAATTTGCATATAGCCAGGTTCTGAGCTGGGATGGGGCAGTGAGATAAATAACGGTGATGGATCAAGCCCTGATCTTTGGACTGGGTAAGAGTGGTCTGCTTAATTCAGACACTCTGTTCATCACCACCCCCTTTTCTGTATCGTTTTTGGCCACTATAGGTGTGGCAGGGTATACTCAGACATGAGTCCCTTTCTCACTGCTCCATCAGGATTCAAGCAAGCCGGGCCGAAGAGGCTGAAATGCCAGAAACCGGTCCCCGGTAGCTTGTCTCCTTTCTGGTGAAGAATTGGCTTGGTAGTTTGGTCTGCCCTGTTCCCATGATGCACTGGGCCAGGGACAGACTAATTTGCATATAGCCAGGTTCTGAGCTGGGATGGGGCAGTGAGATAAATAACGGTGATGGATCAAGCCCTGATCTTTGGACTGGGTAAGAGTGGTCTGCTTAATTCAGACACTCTGTTCATCACCACCCCCTTTTCTGTATCGTTTTTGGCCACTATAGGTGTGGCAGGGTATACTCAGACATGAGTCCCTTTCTCACTGCTCCATCAGGATTCAAGCAAGCCGGGCCGAAGAGGCTGAAATGCCAGAAACCGGTCCCCGGTAGCTTGTCTCCTTTCTGGTGAAGAATTGGCTTGGTAGTTTGGTCTGCCCTGTTCCCATGATGCACTGGGCCAGGGACAGACTAATTTGCATATAGCCAGGTTCTGAGCTGGGATGGGGCAGTGAGATAAATAACGGTGATGGATCAAGCCCTGATCTTTGGACTGGGTAAGAGTGGTCTGCTTAATTCAGACACTCTGTTCATCACCACCCCCTTTTCTGTATCGTTTTTGGCCACTATAGGTGTGGCAGGGTATACTCAGACATGAGTCCCTTTCTCACTGCTCCATCAGGATTCAAGCAAGCCGGGCCGAAGAGGCTGAAATGCCAGAAACCGGTCCCCGGTAGCTTGTCTCCTTTCTGGTGAAGAATTGGCTTGGTAGTTTGGTCTGCCCTGTTCCCATGATGCACTGGGCCAGGGACAGACTAATTTGCATATAGCCAGGTTCTGAGCTGGGATGGGGCAGTGAGATAAATAACGGTGATGGATCAAGCCCTGATCTTTGGACTGGGTAAGAGTGGTCTGCTTAATTCAGACACTCTGTTCATCACCACCCCCTTTTCTGTATCGTTTTTGGCCACTATAGGTGTGGCAGGGTATACTCAGACATGAGTCCCTTTCTCACTGCTCCATCAGGATTCAAGCAAGCCGGGCCGAAGAGGCTGAAATGCCAGAAACCGGTCCCCGGTAGCTTGTCTCCTTTCTGGTGAAGAATTGGCTTGGTAGTTTGGTCTGCCCTGTTCCCATGATGCACTGGGCCAGGGACAGACTAATTTGCATATAGCCAGGTTCTGAGCTGGGATGGGGCAGTGAGATAAATAACGGTGATGGATCAAGCCCTGATCTTTGGACTGGGTAAGAGTGGTCTGCTTAATTCAGACACTCTGTTCATCACCACCCCCTTTTCTGTATCGTTTTTGGCCACTATAGGTGTGGCAGGGTATACTCAGACATGAGTCCCTTTCTCACTGCTCCATCAGGATTCAAGCAAGCCGGGCCGAAGAGGCTGAAATGCCAGAAACCGGTCCCCGGTAGCTTGTCTCCTTTCTGGTGAAGAATTGGCTTGGTAGTTTGGTCTGCCCTGTTCCCATGATGCACTGGGCCAGGGACAGACTAATTTGCATATAGCCAGGTTCTGAGCTGGGATGGGGCAGTGAGATAAATAACGGTGATGGATCAAGCCCTGATCTTTGGACTGGGTAAGAGTGGTCTGCTTAATTCAGACACTCTGTTCATCACCACCCCCTTTTCTGTATCGTTTTTGGCCACTATAGGTGTGGCAGGGTATACTCAGACATGAGTCCCTTTCTCACTGCTCCATCAGGATTCAAGCAAGCCGGGCCGAAGAGGCTGAAATGCCAGAAACCGGTCCCCGGTAGCTTGTCTCCTTTCTGGTGAAGAATTGGCTTGGTAGTTTGGTCTGCCCTGTTCCCATGATGCACTGGGCCAGGGACAGACTAATTTGCATATAGCCAGGTTCTGAGCTGGGATGGGGCAGTGAGATAAATAACGGTGATGGATCAAGCCCTGATCTTTGGACTGGGTAAGAGTGGTCTGCTTAATTCAGACACTCTGTTCATCACCACCCCCTTTTCTGTATCGTTTTTGGCCACTATAGGTGTGGCAGGGTATACTCAGACATGAGTCCCTTTCTCACTGCTCCATCAGGATTCAAGCAAGCCGGGCCGAAGAGGCTGAAATGCCAGAAACCGGTCCCCGGTAGCTTGTCTCCTTTCTGGTGAAGAATTGGCTTGGTAGTTTGGTCTGCCCTGTTCCCATGATGCACTGGGCCAGGGACAGACTAATTTGCATATAGCCAGGTTCTGAGCTGGGATGGGGCAGTGAGATAAATAACGGTGATGGATCAAGCCCTGATCTTTGGACTGGGTAAGAGTGGTCTGCTTAATTCAGACACTCTGTTCATCACCACCCCCTTTTCTGTATCGTTTTTGGCCACTATAGGTGTGGCAGGGTATACTCAGACATGAGTCCCTTTCTCACTGCTCCATCAGGATTCAAGCAAGCCGGGCCGAAGAGGCCGAAATGCCAGAAACCGGTCCCCGGTAGCTTGTCTCCTTTCTGGTGAAGAATTGGCTTGGTAGTTTGGTCTGCCCTGTTCCCATGATGCACTGGGCCAGGGACAGACTAATTTGCATATAGCCAGGTTCTGAGCTGGGATGGGGCAGTGAGATAAATAACGGTGATGGATCAAGCCCTGATCTTTGGACTGGGTAAGAGTGGTCTGCTTAATTCAGACACTCTGTTCATCACCACCCCCTTTTCTGTATCGTTTTTGGCCACTATAGGTGTGGCAGGGTATACTCAGACATGAGTCCCTTTCTCACTGCTCCATCAGGATTCAAGCAAGCCGGGCCGAAGAGGCTGAAATGCCAGAAACCGGTCCCCGGTAGCTTGTCTCCTTTCTGGTGAAGAATTGGCTTGGTAGTTTGGTCTGCCCTGTTCCCATGATGCACTGGGCCAGGGACAGACTAATTTGCATATAGCCAGGTTCTGAGCTGGGATGGGGCAGTGAGATAAATAACGGTGATGGATCAAGCCCTGATCTTTGGACTGGGTAAGAGTGGTCTGCTTAATTCAGACACTCTGTTCATCACCACCCCCTTTTCTGTATCGTTTTTGGCCACTATAGGTGTGGCAGGGTATACTCAGACATGAGTCCCTTTCTCACTGCTCCATCAGGATTCAAGCAAGCCGGGCCGAAGAGGCTGAAATGCCAGAAACCGGTCCCCGGTAGCTTGTCTCCTTTCTGGTGAAGAATTGGCTTGGTAGTTTGGTCTGCCCTGTTCCCATGATGCACTGGGCCAGGGACAGACTAATTTGCATATAGCCAGGTTCTGAGCTGGGATGGGGCAGTGAGATAAATAACGGTGATGGATCAAGCCCTGATCTTTGGACTGGGTAAGAGTGGTCTGCTTAATTCAGACACTCTGTTCATCACCACCCCCTTTTCTGTATCGTTTTTGGCCACTATAGCTGTGGCAGGGTATACTCAGACATGAGTCCCTTTCTCACTGCTCCATCAGGATTCAAGCAAGCCGGGCCGAAGAGGCTGAAATGCCAGAAACCGGTCCCCGGTAGCTTGTCTCCTTTCTGGTGAAGAATTGGCTTGGTAGTTTGGTCTGCCCTGTTCCCATGATGCACTGGGCCAGGGACAGACTAATTTGCATATAGCCTGGTTCTGAGCTGGGATGGGGCAGTGAGATAAATAACGGTGATGGATCAAGCCCTGATCTTTGGACTGGGTAAGAGTGGTCTGCTTAATTCAGACACTCTGTTCATCACCACCCCCTTTTCTGTATCGTTTTTGGCCACTATAGGTGTGGCAGGGTATACTCAGACATGAGTCCCTTTCTCACTGCTCCATCAGGATTCAAGCAAGCCGGGCCGAAGAGGCTGAAATGCCAGAAACCGGTCCCCGGTAGCTTGTCTCCTTTCTGGTGAAGAATTGGCTTGGTAGTTTGGTCTGCCCTGTTCCCATGATGCACTGGGCCAGGGACAGACTAATTTGCATATAGCCAGGTTCTGAGCTGGGATGGGGCAGTGAGATAAATAACGGTGATGGATCAAGCCCTGATCTTTGGACTGGGTAAGAGTGGTCTGCTTAATTCAGACACTCTGTTCATCACCACCCCCTTTTCTGTATCGTTTTTGGCCACTATAGGTGTGGCAGGGTATACTCAGACATGAGTCCCTTTCTCACTGCTCCATCAGGATTCAAGCAAGCCGGGCCGAAGAGGCTGAAATGCCAGAAACCGGTCCCCGGTAGCTTGTCTCCTTTCTGGTGAAGAATTGGCTTGGTAGTTTGGTCTGCCCTGTTCCCATGATGCACTGGGCCAGGGACAGACTAATTTGCATATAGCCAGGTTCTGAGCTGGGATGGGGCAGTGAGATAAATAACGGTGATGGATCAAGCCCTGATCTTTGGACTGGGTAAGAGTGGTCTGCTTAATTCAGACACTCTGTTCATCACCACCCCCTTTTCTGTATCGTTTTTGGCCACTATAGGTGTGGCAGGGTATACTCAGACATGAGTCCCTTTCTCACTGCTCCATCAGGATTCAAGCAAGCCGGGCCGAAGAGGCTGAAATGCCAGAAACCGGTCCCCGGTAGCTTGTCTCCTTTCTGGTGAAGAATTGGCTTGGTAGTTTGGTCTGCCCTGTTCCCATGATGCACTGGGCCAGGGACAGACTAATTTGCATATAGCCAGGTTCTGAGCTGGGATGGGGCAGTGAGATAAATAACGGTGATGGATCAAGCCCTGATCTTTGGACTGGGTAAGAGTGGTCTGCTTAATTCAGACACTCTGTTCATCACCACCCCCTTTTCTGTATCGTTTTTGGCCACTATAGGTGTGGCAGGGTATACTCAGACATGAGTCCCTTTCTCACTGCTCCATCAGGATTCAAGCAAGCCGGGCCGAAGAGGCTGAAATGCCAGAAACCGGTCCCCGGTAGCTTGTCTCCTTTCTGGTGAAGAATTGGCTTGGTAGTTTGGTCTGCCCTGTTCCCATGATGCACTGGGCCAGGGACAGACTAATTTGCATATAGCCAGGTTCTGAGCTGGGATGGGGCAGTGAGATAAATAACGGTGATGGATCAAGCCCTGATCTTTGGACTGGGTAAGAGTGGTCTGCTTAATTCAGACACTCTGTTCATCACCACCCCCTTTTCTGTATCGTTTTTGGCCACTATAGGTGTGGCAGGGTATACTCAGACATGAGTCCCTTTCTCACTGCTCCATCAGGATTCAAGCAAGCCGGGCCGAAGAGGCTGAAATGCCAGAAACCGGTCCCCGGTAGCTTGTCTCCTTTCTGGTGAAGAATTGGCTTGGTAGTTTGGTCTGCCCTGTTCCCATGATGCACTGGGCCAGGGACAGACTAATTTGCATATAGCCAGGTTCTGAGCTGGGATGGGGCAGTGAGATAAATAACGGTGATGGATCAAGCCCTGATCTTTGGACTGGGTAAGAGTGGTCTGCTTAATTCAGACACTCTGTTCATCACCACCCCCTTTTCTGTATCGTTTTTGGCCACTATAGGTGTGGCAGGGTATACTCAGACATGAGTCCCTTTCTCACTGCTCCATCAGGATTCAAGCAAGCCGGGCCGAAGAGGCTGAAATGCCAGAAACCGGTCCCCGGTAGCTTGTCTCCTTTCTGGTGAAGAATTGGCTTGGTAGTTTGGTCTGCCCTGTTCCCATGATGCACTGGGCCAGGGACAGACTAATTTGCATATAGCCAGGTTCTGAGCTGGGATGGGGCAGTGAGATAAATAACGGTGATGGATCAAGCCCTGATCTTTGGACTGGGTAAGAGTGGTCTGCTTAATTCAGACACTCTGTTCATCACCACCCCCTTTTCTGTATCGTTTTTGGCCACTATAGGTGTGGCAGGGTATACTCAGACATGAGTCCCTTTCTCACTGCTCCATCAGGATTCAAGCAAGCCGGGCCGAAGAGGCCGAAATGCCAGAAACCGGTCCCCGGTAGCTTGTCTCCTTTCTGGTGAAGAATTGGCTTGGTAGTTTGGTCTGCCCTGTTCCCATGATGCACTGGGCCAGGGACAGACTAATTTGCATATAGCCAGGTTCTGAGCTGGGATGGGGCAGTGAGATAAATAACGGTGATGGATCAAGCCCTGATCTTTGGACTGGGTAAGAGTGGTCTGCTTAATTCAGACACTCTGTTCATCACCACCCCCTTTTCTGTATCGTTTTTGGCCACTATAGGTGTGGCAGGGTATACTCAGACATGAGTCCCTTTCTCACTGCTCCATCAGGATTCAAGCAAGCCGGGCCGAAGAGGCTGAAATGCCAGAAACCGGTCCCCGGTAGCTTGTCTCCTTTCTGGTGAAGAATTGGCTTGGTAGTTTGGTCTGCCCTGTTCCCATGATGCACTGGGCCAGGGACAGACTAATTTGCATATAGCCAGGTTCTGAGCTGGGATGGGGCAGTGAGATAAATAACGGTGATGGATCAAGCCCTGATCTTTGGACTGGGTAAGAGTGGTCTGCTTAATTCAGACACTCTGTTCATCACCACCCCCTTTTCTGTATCGTTTTTGGCCACTATAGGTGTGGCAGGGTATACTCAGACATGAGTCCCTTTCTCACTGCTCCATCAGGATTCAAGCAAGCCGGGCCGAAGAGGCTGAAATGCCAGAAACCGGTCCCCGGTAGCTTGTCTCCTTTCTGGTGAAGAATTGGCTTGGTAGTTTGGTCTGCCCTGTTCCCATGATGCACTGGGCCAGGGACAGACTAATTTGCATATAGCCAGGTTCTGAGCTGGGATGGGGCAGTGAGATAAATAACGGTGATGGATCAAGCCCTGATCTTTGGACTGGGTAAGAGTGGTCTGCTTAATTCAGACACTCTGTTCATCACCACCCCCTTTTCTGTATCGTTTTTGGCCACTATAGCTGTGGCAGGGTATACTCAGACATGAGTCCCTTTCTCACTGCTCCATCAGGATTCAAGCAAGCCGGGCCGAAGAGGCTGAAATGCCAGAAACCGGTCCCCGGTAGCTTGTCTCCTTTCTGGTGAAGAATTGGCTTGGTAGTTTGGTCTGCCCTGTTCCCATGATGCACTGGGCCAGGGACAGACTAATTTGCATATAGCCAGGTTCTGAGCTGGGATGGGGCAGTGAGATAAATAACGGTGATGGATCAAGCCCTGATCTTTGGACTGGGTAAGAGTGGTCTGCTTAATTCAGACACTCTGTTCATCACCACCCCCTTTTCTGTATCGTTTTTGGCCACTATAGGTGTGGCAGGGTATACTCAGACATGAGTCCCTTTCTCACTGCTCCATCAGGATTCAAGCAAGCCGGGCCGAAGAGGCTGAAATGCCAGAAACCGGTCCCCGGTAGCTTGTCTCCTTTCTGGTGAAGAATTGGCTTGGTAGTTTGGTCTGCCCTGTTCCCATGATGCACTGGGCCAGGGACAGACTAATTTGCATATAGCCAGGTTCTGAGCTGGGATGGGGCAGTGAGATAAATAACGGTGATGGATCAAGCCCTGATCTTTGGACTGGGTAAGAGTGGTCTGCTTAATTCAGACACTCTGTTCATCACCACCCCCTTTTCTGTATCGTTTTTGGCCACTATAGGTGTGGCAGGGTATACTCAGACATGAGTCCCTTTCTCACTGCTCCATCAGGATTCAAGCAAGCCGGGCCGAAGAGGCTGAAATGCCAGAAACCGGTCCCCGGTAGCTTGTCTCCTTTCTGGTGAAGAATTGGCTTGGTAGTTTGGTCTGCCCTGTTCCCATGATGCACTGGGCCAGGGACAGACTAATTTGCATATAGCCAGGTTCTGAGCTGGGATGGGGCAGTGAGATAAATAACGGTGATGGATCAAGCCCTGATCTTTGGACTGGGTAAGAGTGGTCTGCTTAATTCAGACACTCTGTTCATCACCACCCCCTTTTCTGTATCGTCAATTACGAATATGACTGTGCCACCTCTAGGTGTCAGTCCATTTTCTATAAGTTTTAGGGTTATAGATTTCCTTTTGATGACCGGGATGAGTATTATATCCTGGTCTGCTTCTTGCATAGTAGCATCAGCTGCTGCGAGTTCAGTTGCTATTCTAACTGCCTCTCTTTCATCTTCACTGTCCATTTTATCGACAGGAAGGTTATTTAGTTTGTTTGCAGATCAGGTTTCTTATGGAAACAAAGGATTAGATGCACAATATTTTGGAACAGTGTATCCTTCAACGTTGACTAAACCAAGAACCATACATAGGAGTTCCCTCCTGCGAGGTTTTGGAGGATATTACCTTTCACCCACTCCAGACGTCTTTGGAGTATTATGGGAAAAAGGGGTCTGAGTGAGAAAGCACGACTGAGTTACTCTAAATGTCTTACGTTAGTTTTATCGCCCTTCCAAACGCGTTGGGCGCCATGTAGTGTAGTTCCTATCATCCCAATAGGCTCTGCGCATTGGAATAATACCTTCAATAGTATAGGCATAGACCAGACGTTAACTAGGTCTACTACTGTCGATATTAGACTTAAAGTTTTGGGTTTGCCAGCTTAGCTCAGAGTTCACTAGAAACTTTCTCGAATGTTCAGGAAGGAATTAACTTCCCTGATTAGACAAGAAGG
Organism: Lissotriton helveticus; assembly: GCF_964261635.1. Taxonomy (NCBI): domain Eukaryota; kingdom Metazoa; phylum Chordata; class Amphibia; order Caudata; family Salamandridae; genus Lissotriton; species Lissotriton helveticus. Next base: position 1,372,062,548 of record NC_136069.1, on the reverse strand, counting down.
GATTTAGTTTCTGACAACCATAGAACATGACAACTTTGCTCTCCCCTAATCAAGAGTATATCTCGAGAGTCGTGTGAACAAAAGGCAATTTATTTTACTCAGTCAGTACGTGCATTCTTAGTCTCATCAGATTGTAGAGAAAAGGAAGAGACGGGCGTGTTCAATAAAAGATGTTATTTATTGATCAGTCTCTTTTCTCATACAAGAGAAATCGATATTATTGCAATACTTATAGTTAAGTAAAGTGCATACATTAAAAGCAGAAGTATAAAATAATACTGTAAAAACATTGATATGGTTTTTAAGCCATATGAAGGTTTAAAATGAATAAAATAGATTACATACATATATACATTTGACTAAACGTACTCAACTGGTGTTTCTAAATACGCCTACCCCGTGTACCTGACCTAAGTCTAATGCGTGGGCGGGAATAGAAAGTTACAGTTTAAGTTAAGTTTGTTTTGCCAAGTGACTGACTAAAGAATTCTCTGTGAGGGGTTATTCAGTTCTGTACCTGGAAGTTAGGATGAATGAGGGATGGTATCTCTCTCTCTGGTCTCGATATTCCAGGCTGCCTGCGAGGGCTATCCGGAAGCGCCGGTGCTGGATCTCTCGGCAGGAGAAAGCAGCGCGTCTCGTTCTCAGCGCGTCAGGAAGGCGGGGCTGCGCCAGCGGGGTCTGCTCTGCTCTGGGCTTCGGCAAGTATGGCTGCTCCGTCTCGTCACCACCGCGTGTGTTTGCATAGGGCAATATCGGTAATATTTATACCTTTAAGGTGCCGAGATTGACGTAAGGATGGACATAGATACGTCAATAAGGATGTCATACGACTTGGTCGTTAGCACATTCTTTTGCTGAAGTTCTCGGTGAAATCAAAACAATGGCCGCAGGGTTTTTCCCAGGTTGTCATAGGTTTGATTTGTTATGAGAACTTCGTATGCCTTATCAGGGGCTGGAGGAATATCGCTTGTCTAATTAGATCGCAAGCGTTATGACCTAATCAGATAACACGTTCCTGTGCCGTAGTGTGGCTTTGTCAGATAACGGTATCTGCATCATGGAGGTTTGCTGCCTCATGGGCTGACTGCTAGTTAACTTGTTGGTTTGTTAACCAGAATAGGGTCAGGAATAGGGGGATCGATTCAGAACCTATAGGAATACATCACAATTTAATAACCTCTTTTTTGGTATTCTTCAGTTTATAATGGATGAGGAGCATGACAGATTACCCCCTATCAGAGCCCAGTTGCAATCACCTAGAGAGAAACGTAAGGGTTCAATGCATCCATCATGCTTAAAAGATTACCTCTGGCATATAGTATCTCTTGAGCACTAGTTATAACTTATGTGTCCGGAGTATTTAAAAAACGTCCCAGCTACCTGTCTCAATACTTTATAGGGACATCCCAGTACCAGATGCAACTACCACAGTCCATTCTCTTGACTCCAGAAATAGAAAAGGAAGGATTTTGCTTCTATCAATCAATCAATCAATCATAATATTTGTATAGCACACTACTCACCCGGAAGGGTCTCAAGGCGCTTGGGGGAAGGGGTCCGCTATTGCTCGAACAGCCAGGTCTTGAGTTGTCTCCTGAAAGCGAGGTGGTCTTGGGACAGCCGAAGGTGGATGGGGAGGGAGTTCCATGTCTTGGCCGCCAGGTAGGAGAAGGATCTGCCTCCGGCGGTGGCTCTTCGGATGCGTGGTACGGCGGTGAGGGTGAGGCTGGCAGACCGTAGCTGGCGGGTGGGCGTGTGGAAGGTCAGGCGGTCGTTGAGGTACTTGGGGCCCAGGTCGTGGAGAGACTTGTGTGTGTGGGTGAGGAGCCTGAACGTGATCCTCTTGTTGACGGGGAGCCAGTGCAGGTCCTTCAGGTGGCCGGAGATGTGGCTGCGTCGGGGGATGTCCAGGATGAGTCGGGTGGAGGCGTTCTGGATGCGTTGTAGTCTTTTCTGTAGCTTGGCGGTGGTTCCGGCGTAGAGGGTGTTTCCGTAGTCCTGTCGGCTGGTGACGAGGGCCTGTGTGACCGTCTTCCTGGTTTCGGTCGGGATCCATCGGAAGATCTTGCGAAGCATGCGAAGGGTGTGAAAGCATGATGAGGAGACGGCGTTGACTTGTCTGGTCATCGAGAGGGAGGAGTCAAGGATGAAGCTCAGGTTGCGTGCGTGGTCTGTTGGCTTGGGAGCGGTGCCCAGGGCTGGGGGCCACCAGGAGTCGTCCCAGGCGGAGGGTGATGGTCCCAGGATGAGGACTTCCGTCTTGTCTGAGTTCAGTTTCAGGCGGCTGTTCTTCATCCACTCGGCGACGTCTTTCATTCCTTCGTGTAGGCTGGTTCTGGCGGTGTCGGGGTCTCTGGTGAGGGAGAGGATCAGCTGGGTGTCGTCGGCGTAGGAGATGATGTTGAGGTTGTGTTGGCGTGCGATGGCAGCAAGAGGTCTCATGTAGACATTGAAGAGGGTGGGGCTGAGTGAGGATCCTTGCGGGACGCCGCAGATGACTTCGGTGGCCTCGGATCGAAACGGGGGGAGGCGGACTCTCTGTGTTCTTCCGGCGAGGAACTAGATGATCCACTCCAGTGCTTTATCTTGGATGCCGGTGTTGCTGAGGCGTTGGACTAGGGTGCGGTGGCAGACAGTGTCGAACGCTGCAGAGAGGTCCAGGAGGATGAGTGCCGCTGTTTTCCCGTTGTCGAGCAGGACTCGGATGTCGTCGGTGGCTGCGATGAGGGCGGTCTCGGTGCTGTGGTTGGCTCTGAAGCCGGACTGCGAGGGGTCGAGGGATCCGTTTGTCTCAAGGAAGGCGGCAAGCTGTCTGTTTACGATCTTCTCGATGACTTTGGCAGGAAAAGGGAGGAGCGAGATGGGGCGGAAGTTCTTGAGGTTGGTGGGGTCCTCTGTTGGTTACTTCAGTAGGGCGCTGAGCTCGGCATGCTTCCAGCTCTCCGGGAAGGTGGCGGTGTTGAAGGAGGTGCTGATGACGTCCCGGAGTTGGGGTGCGATGGTGGAGTCGGCCTTGTTGAAGACGTGGTGAGGGCAGGGGTCGGTTGGAGATCCGGAGTGGATGGTGTTCATCGTACGGGCTGTGTCTTCGGTGGTCACCGTGGTCCAGGTGCGAAAGGTGGCGGTGGGGTGCGTTGGTTCGACGGTTGGGTGTGTGGATGGTGCGCCGAAACTGTTGTGGATGTCGGAAATCTTGCAGTGGAAGAACGAGGCGAGGGAGTCGCAGAGATCTTGTGAAGGAGTGATGTAGTTGTTGCCGGTGCTGGGGTTGGAGAACTCCTTGACGATGCTGAAGAGTTCCTTGCTGTCATGGGCGTTGTTGTCCAGTCGCTCCTTCAGTGATTTCTTCTTGGTGGTGCGGATGAGCTGGTGGTGCTTGCGGGTGGCGTGTTTAAGGGCGGTCATGTTGTTCGTGGTCTGGTCGAGGCGCCAGGCTCTTCTTGGAGTCCTTGAGTTCGTCGGTGAACCAGGGGACCTTCTTGCTTCTGGGTCTGCTGGGAGGGTTCTTTAGTGGTGCAAGGTCATCGGCGCAGGCGGTCAGCCACTGCGTGAAGTTGCGGGCTGCTTCGTTGGGGTCCTTTGTGCTGGCAGGTGGGTTCTGGCTGAGGGAGGTGGTGAGCTGGTCGGCGGTGATCTTGCTCCAGCTCCTGTGAGGAACCTGTTGCGGGTGGTGGTGGGTTGTGGTTTTTCTGAAGCTGAAGTGGACGCAGCTGTGGTCAGTGGCTGAAGGTGATGTGCTTGCTGGATGAGAAGACGGGATCAAGCGTGTGGCCGGCGTAGTGGGTGGGGGTCTTGACCAGTTGCTTGAGTCCGAGGTTGGCGAGGTTGTCCAGCAGGGCGACGGTGTTGCGATCCTTGTTGTTCTCCAAGTGGAAGTTGAGGTCCCCTAGGAGGATGTAGTCGGCGGAGGGGAGGGCGTGTGGGCTGATGAAGTCCGTGATGTCTTCGCTGAATTGTGTGCGTGGTCCCGGGGGTCTGTAGATGAGGGTGCATCTGAGGGTCGTCTTTGGGTCGGTGTGAATCTGGAAGTGGAGGTGCTCGGCAGCGGCGAAGGTGTCGTCGGCGTCGGTCGTGATGCGGATGGTGTTCTTGTGGACGATGGCGATGCCTCCTCCGGTCTGGTTGACACGGTCCCTCCTGATGATCTTGTATCCATCCGGGATGGCGATGGCGATGTCGGGGGCTGAGGAGGCGTTCATCCATGTTTCAGTGAGGAAGGCGATGTCTGGTGAAGTTGTGTCGAGGAGGTAACAGAGTTCCACGGCGTGTCTGCGGACAGAGCGGGTGTTGAGCAGGATGCACTTGAGGTCGTTGCTGGAGTTTGGCTTGGTGGGCGCGGTGCAGGTTCGGAGGCAGGTGAACTTGCAGGTTGTGCAGGTGAAGGGTCCGTGAATGCGTTTCGGGGCAGCCCGGCAGCAGGTGGGGTTCTGGCCGGCATTGAGTGCGATGAGGGCCGCGGCGTCGTAGGTCTGTCGGGTCGTCTAGCATCGACGGGGACCAGGGGTCCTGGCACAGGGCGCGGTCCAGGCGCGGACAGGCGCAGACGGGCTTGCCTTCGGCGCACAATCGGCGCGCCCGCTGCACGTAACCCCTGCGCGTACGCGCAGTCGCCATTTATGGCCAAGTGGGAGGGAGGAGCAGCTGGGAGGCGGGAGCGGGGAGGACACAAAACAAAAGTGGGCGTGGCCGCGTGAACGGCGGTGGGAAGCGGGGAGCGGGGCGGGCAAGGCACAGGGGGACAACAGTAAGGCTAATACAAAAGGCAATAAAAATGCACACAGGCACAGGGGGACAACAGCACAGATAATACAAGAGGCAATGAGAAAACAACAGAACCACAATATACTACAAAAATACGGCGGAGGTGCTGGGGCGGAGAACAGCGAGGCAGGCAGCTAGGGTGGCAATAGCACAACGAGGCTGCGAGCAGCAGCGAGGGGCGAAGGGCACACACACAGCTGGTGGCCGTGCGGCGCGGGGCTGTCCTGAGAACAGGTCACTATGGTCAGCATAGGTCTAGGGGCATATCTGATGCTTACTATATTTCCTTTTTAAGTTAATCTCTGATGGATGTGATGCTACAATTATACTTTTGGATGGTTCTCAGTATTATATGTCTTTTCATGTTTATGGAGAACTCCACTGATGTGGGGGCAAGCAGTTTTGGATAGAAGTCCCTTCATTTGCTTATCTTCTAGAAAGAGACTTCAAATTGATTGACTGGTATTATACATCATGGAATCACTGATGATAGATTTTGTTTTTGCATGATTATTATATGACAAAAATGGAAACTAGGGGAACATAGTGTCTAGCAATACTGTGATGGGGCCTATTTGAAAATGAAATTCCCTTCCTCATACATTATCCCAAATATAAGAAAACATGGACCTCTACTTAGTGCTAATTTTGTTAAAATTATATGTGGTGGGGCCTAAGCTTTTGCTCTGAAGCCTGCAGTTGATGCTACTGAATGTCAGCATGCTGAATACCATGGCTGCATAGTCTTGATTCCATTACACAGCTGCCAGGCAATCCTTGTTCCTTTATGTCTCTCTTGGAGGTTCCTTTTTATCCTAGCCTTTTCTCTTTCTCTCTTAGTCATGATTATTCTGTCTTTCTTTTTCTCCTTCTTTGCACTTGTGTGTCTTTCTCTGTCTTGCTCTGGGGCGAGGACTGATGAGAAAAAATAATGCCCAACATTGAGTGCCTGTGGTTCCAACCTGCCACCACTGACTCAAACTAAGTACTCAGGGCCAGATGTAGGTAAAATCATTTTTCCGATTCTAAAATACCGACTCATACCGAATCGGTATTCCTGAATCGGAAAATGAGATGTAGGTAAAAAATCGGTAAAAATTACAGATTCTGACTCACTCGGAATCTGAAATCGGTATTTACCGAATCGGTATTCTCCAACTCGGTAAATTCCGAATCGGTAAAACCCATACATTCCAATGGGCCTCATGGCCCATAGGAATGAATGTGTTTTACCGATTCGGAATTTACCGAATCGGAAAATACTGATTCGGTAAATACCGATTCGGTAAATACCGAATCGGAAATTTGAAACTGACAAACATGTGAGCCTGTGAACCAATTAGGAACACCAACCACACCCAAAACCAAAGGTACAGTGGAATCAACCAATCAGAATGAAGCACCCCTCCCCAGTACCTGGGAGTGGCCACACCCATGCAGGTGCAGAAACCAACAGTCAGGAGAGCAGGAGGACAGACTGAGGAGCAGGCTTTCCTGAGCTTACCTGTACAGCACAATGGAGAGTCAGGATGGACAGAGGGATGCTGCAGAGTGCAGAAGAAAATTGAAATTCAGCCCTGAAGAACTGCAGGTGCTTGTTGCAGAGGTTGTCAAAGATTACAGCAAGATTTTTGGGAAACAATCACTGCATGTTGCGGAGTCCATCAAGCGCACTACCTGGATTGACATTCAAGCAAAGGTAAATGCCATTGGTGTCACCCACCGTGAAATAGACGATTTAAAAAAAAGGTGGTATGACCTTCGCATCATTACCAAAAAGAAACTAGCTGCGCACCGAAAAGAAGCAACAGGGGGAGGCAGAAACCGAGCACCACGACCCACCGACATTGAGGAGCTGGTGGAATCCACCCTTGAGCCTGAATCCATCAATGACATTAGGGACGCTGACAGCTCCGCAAGAGCTGCAAAGAAACAAGGTAAGATGCATGTACATTGTCATTAACCCATTTACCTATTCCCCTTCCACGCTCTGTGTGCCTACATCACACTCCAGAACAGGTTTTAGTAATGCCCAGCAATGCATAATGGGAGACGTAGTCATAGGTAGATACCTCAATGCAGTCAGCATACCATACAGCAAGGGATGCGACACACTACTAGCATAAGCAAATGAGGGACAGGCTAATGTGTGATAGTAGTGTGATTTAATCAAGAGACACAGGTGAACTACTCCACTGACACAATGTCCATGTCTGTCCACAGGAGAGTCATCGCGCAGCACAGCAAAGGATAGGGAGAAGAGGATAGAAGAAGCTGGTCCCAGCACAGTACAAGGAGGGAAGGACACAGAGCAGGCAGCCAAGTCATCTGAGGATACAACCACACCACAGCCTCAGTCTCCTCTTTTGTTTGGGAGTCAGGAGTCAGGAGTAGGCATGGGCGGATTTTGCGGATCCACGATTCGCGGATTTGCGTATTCACGGATCGTGGATCCGCAAAATCCGCGGATTTTGCGGATTTGCGTACCCGCGGATTTGGGGCGGGGCTTCCATGCGAGTGCACATGCCTCTTGTGTGTATAAAAGGTCAGAGACCGATCAGAGCAGCAGATGAAAGATGCAAAGGCCTCTGGGTAGATGCATAGTGCTTTTACTACACTACAGCTGCCTAAAGTGCCAGAGAGTTGTCTACAGCGACCAGGTGTGTGTTACTATGCAATTGCGCCGAAGGGCGCAGGGGTCCCTTGAGTGAGCTGCCCATCATAGTGGGTAAATGGCGGGAAGACGGTGCACACCGCAAGTGTGTGGCCGGGGCCAAACGGACGGCGCTTCCATGCGAGTGCACATCCCTCTTGTGTGTATAAAAGGTCAGAGACCGATCAGAGCAGCAGATAAAGATACAGAAGCTCCTGGTCACAGGAACAGCACGAGGATTGCGCTCGTGAAAGTCAAGAATGCAAAGGCCTCTGCCCAGCATCACACCTAAATTTCGATGGTATATTTAGGAAGAAGGCACATCTGCCCAGCCTTGACAACGCTCACGATTGGTTTTGGGCAGATGAATGAGTCACTGAATTTAAGCTTCAACTAGGGCACATGCTTAATCGGTATCTGAAAGTGCCTGCGGTTGAGGTTTAATTTTTGTGCCAGGACCGTCATGCCAGAATGAACCCTGCCCTTCATATTTATTCAAGAAGACGCCACCGTTTTGTGCCTGTTGTAACTAATTTACGATGGCGCCGGCAAGCTGCCAGCGCCATCCTAAAATAGTTACTAAATTAGCTTCAACAGGAAGCTCTAATAGATAAAATAAAGCAGGCGCTCGATGACCTGCTTTATCTTATCTATTAGAGCTTCCTGTTGAAGCTAATTTAGTAACTATCTTAGGATGGCGCTGGCAGCTTGCCGGCGCCATCGTAAATTAGTTATAACAGGCCAGGAATGGTTGAACTTTTGCCCCCGGAATCCACCGCTCGCGGATTGCGAATTTTCGGTAAATTCGCGAGAGTTCGCGGATCGCGGATTTGCCAAAAATTCGCAAAATCGGCAAGCGTAGCGGATTTTGCGCTCATGCTTAGTCAGGAGCAGCTGCACAGTCCCCCACCCCGACACTCCGTCCCCTGTGCTGGAAAGGGCAAGGCGGCTTGATGTGCCCCCTCCCTGCATACTGGAAACATCTGAGGAGAAAGAGGATGAGGGTGACATGGCCATCAATCCACTAGAGTCAGCCAACGCTGAGCAGCAGCCCACTCCCAGAGCTGTGCGGGCCAGTGTCCGAGGACGAAGGTCACGGGAGGCAGCTGAAGGGCATCACGGTCAGGGGGTCTTCTGCGGTCTGGAGGCCACCATGGTCAAGGTCCAGCGCCTGCAGGCAAAAGCAATGATGGGTGTTCAGAGGCAGGCACGCAGCACCAACAACACGCTGGATGACATGGGCAAGGGCATAGAAGACATTTTTGAGAGCATGCAGTCGCTGGCATCTGGAATTACAGACATGACCCAGTGCATGACTGTCCTGCCCGACAAGTTGGACAGGGACCACCTGGAGAGGCGCAAGGCTCGTGTGGATGTGCGGCAGCAGACAAAAGCCTTAAACAGATTTGCGACTGCAACCTCCTTGCTGTGCAGACGGTCAGTGGCGATGCAGGATGCTATTCTTCAGTGCTGCACCAATTTATATGTGGGGATGGCCAGAGTGACCTCTGCCATGGAGCTCATGCTCGCACAACAGACAGCCACCCGAGGCGACACATGTGTGGCTGACAGTGAGGAATCCACCAGCAGGAGTGGCGCAAGCACTCCTGTCCCAGAAATACGCAGGAGCAGCAGGCGTCATTCAACAGAGACAGGCCACACCGAAAGCCATGACACACAGCCACATCAGTCCCACCCTGTAATCCGTGGACGTAAACATTGACTATGCCCTCCACCCAAAGGACAGGTCACGGTGGTGTTAACTGTGACCACCCAGTCATAGACATTGCTATTTTGTGTAACCATTGTGTGGTATCATTGCACTTACGTAGTGAAAATAATACATCATAATCACAGCCTGTCTGTGTCTCATTACTTACTCAGAAATATTGCTGTGTGATCTCTGCCCGTCTCAGTCTCCCATCTGTAGCTGGTGCTGCTACTGTAGCATGGGGCTCTGCCTGTTCTGTGTCATCATCAATGTCCTCATGATGTGTGATCTCCACTTCTGTGCCTTCCTTGGTGGCGAAATTGTGTAACATGGCACAGGTCGCAATGATTTTGCAGCACAGGATTGGAGTGTACTGGCGTGCCCCTCCACTCTTGTGGAGGCAGCGAAACCTGCTATTGAGGAGTCCAAATGTGCGCTCCACAACATTGCGTGTAGATCTGTGAGCCACATTGTACCGCCTTTCACTCCTGTTGGATGGGTTGAGGTAGGGGGTGAGCACAAAGGACCGCAGGGCATATGCACTGTCGCCTAGGGGGAGTAAGATTGACATTAGTTGCATGTACATGATACATTAATCTACTGTGAGTGTCAGAGTGTGTCAATGTCATTTACCTAGCAGGTATCCGTTTCCAAATTCTCCGGCAACTAGGCGTGTGTATATCCCACTATTCTGAAATACTTGAAGATGAAGGATCACAAGAAAACAACAGCCAGCCAGGGCAAAAATTGTTACTTGTTTTCTTGTGATCCTTCATCTTCAAGTATACTATTTTTGGGATTACAAACCTGTATCCTCCCTGGATCCGACACTCAAGCCAGAAGCAACCACCATGTCAAGAACAAATCTACATCCTAGATATGCGCTGTTCATCCAGGAGAAAATCAGTAAGTGCCAATTTACAATAGCACATTTACAAATCTATAAAAAACTTAACATCTATCCTATGGGGTTGGAGATTAAGTCTAAGCCACCTTTTAAACTAACTAGTTGTGAATGGTCTGCTACATGGAATATTTTACTGCATAACTCATCAATGGCCCTACTATTGGTATCTATTAAAGTAACCATTCCAAAAATGCAGATGCTTAAAGCCAAGCTACAAAAAGAACTGGAACTTTTAAAGAACACAAAAAGTGACTCTGAAGTGGCAAACATACTACAGAGTATTGCAGTAGTAAAAAAGATGACTGCCAGGAATTCTATTAAAATTAAATCTGAAAAACTAAAAAGAGATATGTTAAGATTTCATATACCTCCTCTTCCAACTAACCACTTCGTAAATCATTCTGTTTTTGGAGATTTTCCTGTCAGTGTAAGCACTGTGAATAAACAACATAAAAAGAACAGAAGATTTATAAGACAAAAAAGACTGCATAGCATCAGCCAGCTTCAACCCTTCCAGACATCTGACTCAGTTATTGACCTGACTGGAGGGCTCCTATCACCAGGTGAATTGAACCTCTTGAGCAAAGGCCTCTATTTCTGTCCTGTACCGAAGGACCATAATACAGCCAACATGATGAGAGACCTAAAAACCTTCGAGAGAAGATGCAGACTCGCAGAATATTTTTACAATAATTCTAATGTTGGTCTGCCAAGCTACCTTCCAGATCCATTTAAGAAGTTCCGCCATCCCAAATCATGGACTCCTCAATGTGGTAGAAATCCTGTTCTTGATACATACATTTTATCCATCAATAAACATATCAAGGAATCAACACCTAAAAGGATTTTTGATAACATCAGCAAAGAAGAAAGAAAAGCTCTCCACCTCCTACAACAGAGAATGGATGTCATTATAAAACCGGCAGACAAAGGTGGTGCAGTGGTTGCCATGAAAGTAAGTGATTATATTGAGGAAGGAATGAGACAACTAATGGATACCAACACTTACAAACCTTTAGAAACTGATCCCACTGAAGATTTAACCAAAGAAATTAAAAACATGGTTGTAAGGTACAGGTGCTTAAACCTCATTGATGAAACAACAGCAGATATACTTGTTCATCCCCAACCAAGACCTGGGAGATTTTATATGCTTCCCAAAATTCACAAAATGAACAATCCTGGCCGTCCAATCATCTCTGGCAATGACACCGCCACTGAGAGACTATCTTTATTTGTTGACCTGCACCTCCAGCCCATTGTACAGGAACTTCCCTCATTTGTTAAAGATACCAGTCACTTCCTTCAGATTATTGAAAAATTAAACCAAACCTACACATTTGATGATGATACTCTTCTAGCTACATTTGATGTTACATCATTATACACCAATATACCACACGAGGATGGGCTTATAGCGTTATCTGAAGCTCTTAGTAAAAGAACTGTGAAAAAACCATCAACAAATGTGCTTACCAACTTTGCTAGAGTTATCCTTAAATCCAACAATTTTACATTCAATGGTAAACACTATCTGCAGATACAAGGTACTTCCATGGGTACTCGGATGGCTCCATCCTATGCAAATATCTTCATGGGCAAATTAGAGAACAGTATACTTGCTACTTCTAGCATCAAACCACTGGTATGGCTATGATACATTGATGACATATTTATAATATGGAATGCAGGAAGTAGAACATTGGAACAATTTACAGCTAATATCAACAATATCCATCCTACCATCAAATTTACCAGCAGCAATACCAAACAGAAGCATCATCTCCCTTTTCTGGATGTGCTAGTCACCATTCATGAGCACAAAATTACAACTGATCTGTACCACAAGCCTACAGATGCTCATTTGTATCTAAACTGGACTTCATGTCACCCTCATCACACTAAACTAAACATCATCTACAGCCAAGCACTGAGAATAAGACGCATCTGCAGCAATGAGGAAACCTGTAAAGACCATCTACAGGAGCTTGCTACAATATTTAGAAGGCGAGGCTATCCTCTGCATATCATACAGCAACAAATTGACAAGTCTTTGCAGTTACCCAGAGAAGCACTTATTTGGAATACCAACGCCAGAAACAAAAGCGACAGAACTCCATTTGTAGTTGACTATCATCCATCAGCTCCCAACTACAGAAATATAATGCAAAAAACATTTCCCTTACTGTCCACTTGTGAAAAATTGCAAAAGGTTTTTCCAAAGCCGCCAGTCATTGCTTACCGCAGAGCTCCAAATTTACGATCTCTTATTGTGAGAGCAGAACTCAAGCAAGCTGTAACAAATGCAGGGGTTCATTGCTGTGACTCTAAAAGGTGCATCACGTGTGAATACCTTTTACAAACATCATCAGTTACTAGTTATGTTACCAGAAGGACCTATGCAATAAGGCAGCATCTTACATGTCGCTCAACATGCATTATTTATGTGATTCAGTGCCAACGACAAAGCTGTAAAAAACAATATGTAGGCCAAACAATGAATGACCTCCGCACACGATTCAGGAACCACAAATCAGCAATAATTAATAAGAAAATTGACCAGCCTGTAGCCAATCATTTTAACCTTGTGGATCATTCACTATCAGATTTGAAGATTTTCCCCGTGGAACATGTCTCAAAGGAAGAACTACTGGACTCCAGGGAAAACTTCTGGATGTACCGTTTAAAATCATTGCATCCAGATGGACTGAACATTACTGACAACACATCCTGATTACTGCATATCTCAAGAACTCTCAGGACTGCATTGATTCCACATTCCAAATGGAATCTTCACTCATGATGCTTTTTGAAAATTCAGCTGTGTCATCTGTGCAGCCACTGAGCTTACCATCTTGAAACTACCTGAGGAAGGCGGAAGCTGAAACGTTGTAGTGGAAATATATTTTTGTTCTTTGGTGAATATATCTGTTTGAGTCAGTTCTTTCTCCACTATTCTGAAATATGTACGAATCATGGGTACTTCCTGGGAATTTCGCAACGATGTCTGTGATGATGTTGCCAGCGTTGCATATGACCTGTACATTGATGGAGTGCGTTGACTTCCGGTTCCTGTATATGTGTTATGTGGCTGCAGGTGGACAGAGTGGTACGTGGGTGCCATCTATGCAGCCTACCCACGTGAGGGAAGTGTGCCAGTTAATAGAAATCAGTCTTGGTCTTTGCAAGGTCCGCAGGTGTGTCAGGGAATGAAATATAATGCTCCATCCTCTGCATCATGGCGTCAAGAAAGCTCCTGAAGAAGCGGGACAGGCAGCTCTGGGACACACCACCCACTGCAGCTATCACACTCTGGTAGCTCCCAGAGGCAAGCAGGTGTAAGCTACACAGCACCTGCACATGGGGTGGGATGGCGTGGGCCCTGGGTGTTGGGTGCTCCAGGAGTGGGTGTAGGTCCCTGATCAAGTCCTGGATGGTTTGGGGATGTAGCCTGTACCTCTGGAGTATTTCTGGCTCTGTCAGTTGGAAAAGTGTTATCCTCTGCTTGTACACTTGTTCCTCCCTTAGCCATTCCCTCTCTCCTGCTGCCTGTAACCGTTGCCGCCTTGCAATGACGTAGAAAGCCGCCATTCTGCTCACACTGTTGCATTTTGGGACTCATTTTATGGCCTTCACCTGGTTACCACCTGCATTCAATCCATGGTAAATACCGACTCATAAATACCGAATTTCCGTAAATTCTGTATTTTTCGGGTTTCCTACATCTCCATGCCCATTGTTTTACCGTTTCTTATTTACCGAATAGGTAAATAAGAAATCGGTAAATATGAATTCGGAAATTTCCACATCGGTAAAAAATTCGACTCATATTTACCGAGTCGGAATTATACCGACTCATATTTACCGAGTCGTAATTATACCTACTCATATTTACCGATTCGGTGAACATTTGGCTCTCATTTCATGTATACCGGTCGGTAACAGCCGAAATTACCGATTTTCGGCCGTTACCGACTGGTATTGGCCGACCTACATCTGGCCCTCAGTGTACTAGAATCACTTGCGTAATCGCTTGCTTGCATAATCTTTGATTTGACAAGTCTTGTGGACTGGCACAGAATGTTCTCTCTGCTCAAGAGAGCTGGGGGCGTCACGGAGCTATCAGAAAGTGAAAAAGGACCTGTCATAATAACAATACACTGTAGGGAGAAGTGACAAATTCTTATTAAATCTAGCTTCATGCTCTCTTCAGAAAGCTCTGAAGTAAAGTCACAAACATTATAAACTGCCACTGGTGGTGACATTTTTAATGTGAGAGGTTAGGGAGAACTATGAAAGGGGCAACCCACTTTTTGAATGTTTTTATATGAAACTGTGGATGAAAACTACTAAGGGCTTTATTACAATCTGCAGTGTTGTTAGACCTGTCATCCTTAGGGTGGTCTTTCCCCAAACCTTTTGCCATTTACCTCCCGCTTTTGCTAGTTCTTTTAGCTGGCTTTAGGACTCTGAGCATTTTACAAGTGCGAAAGTGCATGTGCTTCTCCCCTTAACAAGGTGACACTGGTGTATAGTATTGGCATAATTGATTTACTAGTAAGTCCTTTGTGAAGTGGTATACCATATACCCTGGGTCAGTATTTCAAATGCTGCTAGTGGGCCTCCAGCACAGATTGCGCCACCCACATAAGTAGCCTTTCAACCACTTGCCATGCCTTAAGCTCTCCTTTTACTACATATGTCACCCCTAGGGTAAGCCCGAAGTAATCCTAAGGGCAGGGTGATAAGTATGTAAAAGTGGGATATGTACTTTTATGTTATGCATGTCCTGGTAGCCTATTATATATGTTTTAACATTGTGAGGTCTACCCCTCTCATAGGCCAGCATTGTGAATTCCTTAATACACTTTTAGGCTGTAATTCCTGATCAGGTAGGAGTGGCTTTGTCATGTTCCATAACTTTAGAACGTTAATGATAAATACTCCTTAGTGGTGAAGTTGGATTTATCATTACTGTTTTAGAAATGCCACTTTTGGAAAGTGGACATTTCACTACATGTACTGCTCCATGTGGCTGACAGCCTGTCTCTAATATAGGTCTGAGTTGGGTGACAGCTACACCTTGTGCATTCCCTCTAGACAGCCACAAACCCAGGTATATGAGCCACATATGCATTTTGAGCACTCGTCTGTATTCAGATGGGTCTTCCTAGGCATTTAAGAATGGGAGGGACTGATACTTACACTTCAACAGGTAGTGTCCTATCCACACACAAAGCACTGATTTACCCCCACAGATAGCTTGGCAGATGAACTGGGTTGAAAAGGCTCCTTGAGCACTTTATAGAGCTGCTTTGGAGTCACCTCTACCTCAAACACACTTTTGGGTATAAGTACTGGGTCTCTCACCCCCTGAAAAAAGCCACTTCTGGATCTTGAAGTGAACCTCTGTCAGATGGACTGCAGTACTGCTAAAAGGACTCAACAGGATTGCTTTTCTGCTTGTAGCACTGCTGTCTGCTGGTCCCTGACTCTGCCGAAGGTGAGCTGGAAATTGCCTTCCCTTCAAGTGATCTCCAAGGCCTTTAAGGCTTGCCTTCTGTTTCCTGCAGTCTCAGGGACACAATAGACTACCTTTACCTGAGATGTCCTCTCTAAGTTCTGGGCCTCAGATGTGGGATCTGCAGCTGTTCTCTACAAAACAGCTGCATTGTCACATTTGCATTAATCAGAACCGAGGAATCGTCCTTCGACACTGATGCAGAGGCTGTTCTACAGCCTGCATAGCCTGATGACGAAACTGTATGTGGCTCAACAACGATGCAGTGACCAGACTGCGAGGAAAATATCACTGGATTGAGCTACCAGCGTTGATGCTATGTTCCCACCAAGGTAGTTTCTTTGTGGGCCCTGCGTCGGTCCCATAGCCAACGCAGGACTCACAACCACAGGTAACCTTTTGACGCCTAGTGACTTTTAAGCACTGTTTTTGCATTTAATCTTTAAATTACCATCTACACTTCTACTTGGATTTTTGTCATTTTGGTCTTATTTGACTCACATAAATTCTCTTTTTTTCTAAAACTATGTAGAGTTTTTTTGTGGTGTTTTCATTAGGGTTACTGTATGTGAGAGACGGGGGCAAGATGGCCGCGGAGCAGTCTCGGGAGTAGGTCGCTCTCACCTCTCCCTCCTGATGGTTGTTGCTGGTACTGGAAATGATGAGGTGAAGTGTACAAACTATGAGGAGAAGAAGCTGGTCTGAGCATACCCTACTGCTAGCCCGGCAGCAAAATATATTCAGCAGGATTGTATCGTGCTCCCTGACGGACCTCTGGAGTAGGGTACTGTGCCCGATAGCAGAGGCACTGGGAGTACTGAGCGAGAGCTGGAAACTATCGAGCTACTGGAAGCCATCGCGCGTCAAGCCAAGAGAAGGGGAGGCTGTTTCAGACGTCAGTATTCCTTCCGAGATGCATACGGTGACAAGGATGCAGGCAGCTAAGATGAGCTGCAGTGTCTCTGTACATGAAACAGACCCAAATCCACGAAAAGTTAAAGAGAAGGGGGAGAAGACAAAAACTAAAGAACGAGACGCGGATCTTAAAGCAGAACAGAGGGCAGAAAGGAAAGCGGCTGCAGCTAAACTAAAACTATCCAAAGCAATCCCAAACTCCACGGAGGAAAAAAGTAAAAAAGGTGCCGGCATGCGTCAACCTACCGTGCAGGAGGCATTCAAGACATCGGCGGCGCCATCGCTTGGGATTACGGCATCGGCAGGAGCCCAGGCTGTTGATCTCGTGGACGTCGGCGGAGCGGAGAGGCGTCCTGCGGGGGCAGTCGAGGAAGCTGCGTTATCGGATGATGCAGGCAAGTTGTGCCCACCCAGGACAGTGACAGGAGAGGTGGGTGACGATCTCGTGGGCAATGGCAGAACAACAAGGCGTCCCGCAGAGGCAGAGGCAGAGGCAGCCGGGGTAGCTGAGCCAGGCAATGTGCACGCGCAGGAAGCAGAGCGCAGCCCACAACCCGAACCTGAACCTGAGGCAGAGAACGCAGAACGGGTGGAGAGAGTAGAGCAGACGGAGCAGGCAGCGGAGGCAATGGGAGTCTGTGTCTGCACGGAGGGTAGCAACCCAGACGTTCCAGGTGAGGGATCAAACTTGCCGGGGGAGTCAGAAGGGGCCACTGGAGGCTCAGATCATGCAGATCACCCAGATCAGGCAGAGACCCTAGAGGCAAGCTGCACTACTGACGCGCAGGGCAGCACAGGTACTGCAACTGTCTCAGTAGAGACTTCACTAGGTCAGCGTTCAGAGTCCACGTTGAAAGGGGGTAATGAGGTGGATGCTAGTGTTGGTACTACTGTTACTAGACAGAGACCAGAGGCAGACAACCCCCCTACGGCCAGGAACACTGAAATAGAAGGTAACCCGACCATGAGCGAGCAAGTTGGCGCTAAGGGGGGGCAGCTGGTCCCAGGGACCCCAACTGAGGATTGCTTTTTCTCTGTAAACGAAACAGGTGCCTCAGAGACCTCAGAAGGTGTCATTACCGAGAATGAGTCGGATGGATCCACTGAGGAAACCTCCTCAGCAAGCAAAGACTCAGAATCAGAGCTATTGGGCTCAGATGTAGGGTCAGAGACGGAAGAATCGGAGGAGTTAGTAGAGTCAATCAAACAGAAGCCTATAAACCCGAAACGGAAGCAACAGCAGAGGAGCCATCGAAGATACAAACGTCATGACCCTGCTAGCCCAACGTACAAAGAGGTCACTAAAAAACTGGATTGGGACTATTCAGCCACCTCAAGCCTGTATCAAGAAGAGGATATGATACAAGGGGGGACCAGAGGCCAGCAAGGGAACCAGTATGGAGAGACTCCTACGCAAGGTCTACTCTACTCCACTTTAAAACAGATGCAGGGAGAGGCAAGATCAGAAAGTAGGAGGACTAAGCAAGCAAACAAGAAAATTCAGAGCTCCCTTAGCAAAATGAATAAGCTACACGCTGAGATGGCGGGCAGGGTCACAGAGGTGGAGGAACGGACCGGTAAAGTGGAGGAAGAGGTTTCTAGATGGCAGGAGTACAAGGAGAGTCAAACGAAGGTCACAGAGGATATAAGCTGGAAACTCGAGGACATGGAAAATAGGCAAAGGAGGAACAACATCAGACTCCTCGGGATTCCGGAGGGAATAGAAGAGCAGGACCCACGGGCTTATGTAGTGGCCCTTCTTAGGGGGACATTCGCCAAGTCGGAGAGATGGAATTTGGATGTAGAGGTCCAGAGAGCACACAGATTCCCCCTGACGCAGAAGTCATCATATCGTGGCTCACAGAAGGGCAAACCGAGAGCCATGTTGGTGTTTTTTGGGAACTTCTTAGCCAGGCAGGAAGTCATGGACAAGGCTAAGCCGCAGGACCATCGCACGTATAACGGGGTGACATTCTTTGCGCGCCCTGACTTCTGCCACGTCACTGTGGAAAGAAGATGGAGGCTACGACAGATGATCGAATCATTTCAGAAGCAAGGATGCGAGGCTTATCTACTATTTCCTGCAAGGCTTAAAATAATAGCGGATGGTCAGACTAGAATGTTCTTTTCGGAGATTAAGGCGCAAGCCTTCTTGGATGAGTACAAGGAGAAACACAGACGAGGGGGTGCTCAAGCCCCCTGATGAAAATGACACTGCTGACACGTCATCAAATGTATCTGAATATCTGAATATTTCTATGGACACAAGGGGTTCTGTATAGGGGGAGGGTATTAGGAGGGTTTGGTCACCTTGGTAGATATGTTTGGGTGTAGCATTAGGCAAAAAAAATAATATAAAAAAAGCTTCACCTCAATGAACTTATAAGGTTGTGTTGGAAGGGAGGGAGAAGGTTGCGACGCTCCATTGAGCTAGGAAGCAGCCATGCATAGGTCAGATTTGACCTATTTGCCTGTAGGGGGGAGGCCTGGGGGTGGGGTACGAAGGACAGGGGATGAGGTTTGGGTTAATCAAGGGACAAGGGCAGGGGCAAGAGCTCAGAGTAAAGAGATATATTGACTATTTGCAGACTGAAAATCGGACAGGAAGACAAATGGAGTGGATAGAAGATACAGGTTTGATAAAACGTTGGATAAAATGGGCACTATAAGAGCTAATATACATACTAAGGTAGTTACACTTAACGTATTCGGCCTCAATGATCAGATTAAAAGGCAAAAAGTGGCTGTGTTCCTGAAAGAGACAAGGGCAGACTTTTTTCTCCTTCAGGAGACACACATAGAGGGGAACAAGCTGTTTCTGCTGGAGCAACTAGGGTTTCGGGTACTAGCTTATTCTAAACAGGGAGTTAAGAAAAGGGGAGTCGCCATCCTCACAAAGAGGTTTGATATTCAGACCAGGAAAAAACTAGAAGATCAATGGGGGAGATGGGCTCTGATAGAATGCCTGATTGAGGAGGAGTGGGTCACATTAGGCTCAGTATATGGGTCTACCGAGGATGATCCGGAGGTATTCGACTTTTTGGATATAGAACTGGCAACATGGGCACCGAAAATAATCTTAGCGGGTGATTTTAATATAAACGGTGCCGATGGGCTAGGCCTAGGAAATCACGGTTATTACTCAGGTAGGAAAAAAAGAGTCTGCCGGGCAATTCAGAGGATGGCTAGCAATAACTCTTTAAGCGATATATGGGGGCAACTAAAACCATCTGAACCTGGATATACTTACTATTCAGCACCCCATAAAATCTGTGTCAGATTAGACTACTATTTTGCATCAGGTTTCTCACTCTCCAAAATGCATATCGAGAGACTACCTCGTATAGTATCCGATCATCACCCTCTTGTTCTTACGATCTTTTTGAGATGGTTTTAGGAGACACGCAAGGGCTTGGTCATTTGAAAAAGAGCTCTTGGTAGATCCAGCCTATGTAGAACATATGCATATATGGATTAGAGACTTCTGGGATATCAACAGGGGTAGCACTGCAATAGGAAATGTATAGGATGCTTTTAAAGCAGGGGTTCGCGGCGAGACATTGAGCTACAGCCTGGCAAAGCAGAAAAAAGAAAAGGAAGTATCAGAGCAGCTAAAGATAACAGTGTTAAATGCAGAACAGGAATTGGCCAAGGTTATCAGGGATAGGCAAGATTCTGATCAACAGGTCTTACAGGTCATGTTAGCTAAGGCGGCAGCGGAGGAAAGCATATCTCAGAAGGCAGCCAAAATATTTAAGGAAAAAAGGGAAGGTTGTTACGAATACAATGAAAAGGTGGGCCATATTCTTGCTGTTAGAACAAGGCAGAGAGAAGCAAGAGGGAAAATCAGTGAAATTAGAGATACAGAAGGTAACATAGTAACTGAAGAGAAAGAGATCATGGAGGTCTTTAGGAAATTTTACCTCAAATTGTACACAGAGGAACAGGAAAGATCACCAAAGATCATTAATGGATACCTTGAGGGAACACCAAGCAGAGTACTATCTGAGACTGACAGTGAGGCGCTGGGGGTACCACTGGATGAGGAGGAAATCAAGGAGGCCATGTTAAGCCTGCCATCTGGTAAAGCTGCTGGGCCAGATATGATCCCTGGAGAGTTTTATAAGGTCTATAAAAACGGATCTAATGAACACAATGCTTGCTGCCCAAGAAGGAGTATCAATTCCTGCAAGTTGGGCTGGGGCCGATATAGTAATAATTCTTAAGAAGGGCAAGCCACCTACCGATCCTGGATCATACCGTCCTATAACCTTAATTAACTCGGATGTTAAAATCTTTTCAAAATCCTTGGCCACAAGACTATCGGGGGTGATAAAAGGTTTAGTCAGTAAAGATCAGCACGGGTTTATCCCAAACAGGGGCACGACTCAGCATATTAGAAAAGTAATTACTTTATTTGATGCCCAGGGGATAATACAAGAGGGGGCAGGGGGACCTATGGCAGTCCTCCTGCTAGACGCCGAGAAGGCATTTGATCGCGTGACCTGGGAGTTCATGTGGGCAGTACTGAGGAAAGCGGGGTGCGGGGAAAGGTTTTTGAAATCAATAAGATCAATGTACAGGGCTCCAACGGCATGTATAAGAGTAAATATGGAACGCTCAAGCTCAATTGAAATTTCGCATGGCACTAGGCAGGGGTGTCCATGTTCATCCCTGCTGTTCGCACTATATATTGACCCGCTACTGGCTAAGCTAGAACAAAACGAGTTGATACAACCCCTGTCAACTAAAATGGGTTCCCTTAAAGTACTAGCGTACGCGGATGACGTTGCAGTTCTCACACCCACACCCATAGAATCTATTAGGGAAATAGAATCAGAGGCGGATCAGTTTGGAAGAGTGGCAGGGTATGCATTGAACAAAACTAAGACACAAATCATCTGTAACGTATACGCATAATGTATCGACTCCCGGGTGGTGACAGAGGGGGTGTATCTGGGTGTGGATTTAGATCAATTAGTAGAAATCAACATTAGACCGATAATAAATAAGGCCAAACGAGATCTGGAAAGGGTACACAACATCCACATGTCTATAGTAGGCCGAGTGAATTTTGTTAAAATGAACCTGCTCCCAAAGTTCTTATATTTATTTAGAACAATCCCTTTATATTTTAATGTTAGCTGGTTCACTCTAATAAAACAAATGTTTAACCGATTTATTTGGTCCCACGGTAAAACCAGAAGGGCTCTTAGATTTATGTCACTACCACGGGAACGTGGGGGTTGGGCTATGCCGGACCTCAAGTTGTATTATTGGGCAGCCGCATTACAACAAATGACAAGTCTTCTGGGAGGATATGAAATGGAAGCAGTACACCATACCGGATCTACCGAGATTTATGGATTGGTCTTAGGAGATGAGGTTGAGAATGTGCTACTGAAGCAAACGGAGCCGCGCTTTTTTAAAGATACTAAATCTAAGACAGTGGATGCAGCATATAAGATCTGGCAGGCGTTCAAGAAGAGCTTTGGCATGGGCAGATTTAATGCCCACACCAGACTGGCCAATAATCTCACATTACCGCAGGAAATATTCGGAGACTCAACTTTTGGGGAGTGGGTAAGGCTCGGGATTAGGAACGTGGGGGACCTTATAGGCCCTGAGGGTATTTACCAATTCTCAGTACTGCAAGGGAAGTTTGGAATGAACTCAAGAAGTTTTTTCAAATATTTTCAAGTAAGAAGCTTCCTCGCAGGCAAGACAGGGGGAAAGAGGGGTTTTGAACACAATATAATATTGCAGGTCATTGAGGAGGGGCAAGGATGCACAGTTGGAAGATTGTATACAGAGCTGATTAACAATAGAGATGATGATTTGGAGAAGGTAGAACTGAAGTGGATTAACAGAACGGGGATAGAGCGGGGGTTGTTTGGGAAATCACTATAGTATGGCTATGAAATTCTATGCTCCTCAGCTTTGCAAGCACAGCACTATAAAACTTTGTATACGCTGTACTATACAACTGCTAAAATAGCTCAATGGGGGGGAACACAGGGAATAACATGTCCCAGGTGTGATAGTAATGAGGGCGATATAATGCATATGTTTGTTGCCTGCCCAGCCTTACGACCACTGTTAGAATCTATGGAGGTATTCTTGGACAAAACACTTAAATTGCAAATTAAGCTAACCCCAGAACTGGTCATGCTAGGGGTCACAAGCGATGACTCTTGTCGTAATAATGAATATTTTATATTCGTAGCAATGGCAGTTTATCGCCTATGCATTGCGACAGCCTGGAAAGATAAAACACCACCTCTGTTACAGCAATGGGTAGCTAGGCTATTGCACAGCCACAACTTAGAGAACTCAATGTATGCTAGGCGGGGAAAAAAAGGGAGAGCAATGGGTCAACAAATATGGGCTCCAATTAACAAATGGAGGGAAGGGGTGGGTTAAGACTAACCAGATACTATTGTGCTCTTGGAATGCACAGATTATAACTTTACATGAATATTGTTTCAACTTGACACCAGCTTCTCTCCCTCCCATTCCTTTTTGTTTTCTTTTTTTTTCTCTTTTTTTTTTCTTCTCTCTTTCTCTCTTTTTCTTATTTTAGTTTGTTTTTTATTCTCAAATATACATGTCTTACATATTACATATTCTTTATCAATAACTGTGAATTGTGCAAATGAAGTCTGTTATGCAAAATGTATGGATTGCCTCAGGCCCGAACTCAAAGGAAAACTGTCCTACGGGGGAGGTGGGGGGGGGGGGGGGGTAAAAATGTATGAAAATTTTCAATAAAAAAAAAAAGGGTTACTGTGTGTGTGTGTTGCACAAATACTCCAAACATAGGCTCTTTAGATAAGCCTGACTGTTCTGTGCCAAACTACCAGAAGGTGAGCACAGGCTATCTTTTTTTGTGAATCTTTTTTTATTGAAGTTTAAGTGAATTACAGTTGATCCACTGTCCCAATTACAATTAGAAAAAACCAAGCAAGCGTTATCACAGAGTTTCTGAGGTCGGCAATAATAATAATACATAATAATAATAATACAACAGTCTGGGAAGGACCACCATCTTTAGGCTAGCAATGCACCTCAACACTGAGAACGGAAGTCTATGTCATAAAGCCATCTGAGTGCCAATAGACGGTACAGTATGCATGAAATTACCATCATCCAGATCGTCCAGAGAATCCTATATGTGAATGCCCAGATAACGAAATGCTCTGGGCTGCTAGGGGGTGGGCACCTCAGAGAGAACGAGTCCCTGGTCTAGTGTCTCCGATGTAAAGGGAAATAAGCATGAATTTTCAAAGTTGACCTGGAGGCCAGACAGCGATGCAAAGTGATGCAATGTTGCAGCAACCGTGTCTGGGACAATGTAGATGTCTCTAAGAAATTGAAGAAGTTCGTCTGCATAGAGAAATACAACACGCAGTCCATCCCAAAGTCGAATACTCCATGCTGCCCCTTGACGCTGAAGCTCCACTGCCAGCGGATCCATTGATAATACAAAGAGCAAGGGGGAAAGGGGCCACTCCTACCGGGTAGCCCTGTCAATCAGTATTGGCTCAGAGATGACGGAGCCCATTGTGCCTAATTCCAAGGATTGATTATACAAGAGCTGCACCAACTGCAGAAAGCAAGGTCACAGGCCATACTGACGTAGCACCTACAACATGAAGGGCCCTTCCAGCGAATCAAAGGTCTTTTCAAAGACCAAGACAGGGAAGCCAGAGCTATACCAATACTGTGGGTGTGTTATGACACGGAAATAGCACCTAAGATTCAAAGAAGTGCTACATGCCGGGACAACCTCTGTTTTGGACCAGATGAACCAACATTGGGACAGAAGGCATTAAATGGGTCACAAGAAGTTTAGCCAGGATCTTATAATCAGTATTTAGCATTGCTAATGGTCTATAAGAAATCTAATCCATGGGGTTCTTACCGAGCTTGGAAAGGGAGACCAGAAGAGCCTTGCGCTGGGAGGTGAGCAGGGTGGTAGCAGAAAGGGCTTCCTCAAACAACTGCTGAAGGCAGGGAGCCAGCGGGGGCCATAGGCTTCATAGAATTTAGTAGGAGTGGGCGGAATTTACGTAGTCGCATTACGCAAATCTACGTAAAATTGTAACAAATCGTCGCTAGCAGGCGAAATCTCTATTTTCCTGATTCTATATTTTGAGTTATTTTCTACTTTTTGTGTATTTGTAGGTACTTTTTCACTCTTTTTCTATTACCTGCTTTTTAAATTTCTTTTACTTACTTTTTCATTCCTACAGTTTCTTTTTCGCCCCCTGTCCTACCCAGAACCATGGCAAAGGGCCACAGGGCACGTGGCCAGAGCTGCGACCGCCTTCCTTGTGGAAGGCGGCACCAACACGGGGTGCAGCCACGGGCCTTATTTGGTGAGGCAGAGGTGGCTGTACTGTTTTTTTTATGCAGAGCCACCTCCCCTTAACTGCGGCAGCAGGCGGCAGGCTTGGGTCAGGGTACGGGCTCCGGGAGCGTCTGCAGCGTTGGGGAAAGGTGCACCATGCTGTGTTTTGCTTCACTGGTGTCCGGCGCACCCATAACCAGTTGACGCACCGGTCATTCAATATCCTTGACCGGGAGCAGGACCTGCTGAACCTGCTAGGAGTGGAGGTCCTGGGGCTTGGTGAGTAGCTATTTAATATTACTACTTTGTGTCCGTTCTTCTGCTCTGTGTTATATATTGCGAGTACATTTTTTTTTCGACCAGCAAGAATGCTGCTGCTTACATTGCAGGTAAATTACGTTTAAAAATCTGTGATTGTTATAACGCAGTGATCAGCGCTGCTTATCTTACTTGTTTGGAAAGTTGCACTCGCTTAGCGTGATTATGTAAGAGTTTATTTTAGAGACCTTAAGTTAGGTGATGCTAGAGAGACTCTAGTCCTTCCTTTGTCCTCCTGTCACTAAGGGGCCGATTATGATTGCGGTTTTTCCGCATCCTCCGGGCCAGAGGAAGCCACCGCCGGCCCCGAGGATGCGTAAAAACCGCTGCGGAGCCTCCGAAGACCCACCGCCAAATTAGGATGGCTGGTGGGTCTTGAATTCCGTCCGCAGCTTTTCAGCCGTGGTCTCCTTCTGACCGCGGCGGAAAAGCTCTAACATGGCTGGTGGTGTCTATCAGACACCGCCAGCCATATTAGGATGGTGGTGAATACATGCCTTTCCGCGGCGGCTTTTCCGCCGTGGAAAAGCATACGGACTTTCACTTCGGGGGCCCGTTGCGGGCCCCCTGGGTGAAAGGGGGGTGGGGGGTGCACATGGGGGGTACCTATGGTACCCCCTGCATTTGCATGCACAAAGTGGCAGGCACTGCGCAGTGCCTGCTGCTTTGTGCATGCAAATGCGATGCATGCATTTTTAACATTGCGGCGGGGGCAGCTTGAAGCTGCATCCGCCGCAATGTTAAAGATAGAGGATGTGACTGCCACCCTGGCGGTCACATCCTAATCTGCTCGGAGGGAACGCCGCAGCCCATGCAGACGTTCCCTCCTCCTCAGGGGTCGCGTACGGACTCAAGTCCATCCGCGATCCTAATCGGCCCCTTAGAGTGGTGGATTGACACCTAGGTTTAGTTACCTACTATTATAGGTTGGTAATTTTTTAGTGGATTGCGTGACACACCCTCTGTTTTGTTACGTGCTGCTGAGTGCTGCTTACCCCAGTCCTCAGTAGAACCTTTTGTAGTTTGTTTAGGGAGTGGTCATAGCAGGCTTAGCACTAGCAGAACATCAGCAGCAACCAACCAACAATTTGGTGTATGCACAAATTTAGGCATGTGTCCTCCATTTATGCATTTTCGAGGACTAAAATAAATAAAAATGCAGACTTAGTGACTGAGCAATTGGCCTGCCTGGAACAGGTGGGTTAGGTCAGGTGGTACTTAGGCTTAGTTAGTATTCTAGAATCAGAATTGAACACTGGATTAGTGTTGATAAATAATAACTAGTCGGTCCGCGAATCCCCAATACTACTAGTCGACCAGATTAGATAGGTCAATTTTATTGCAATTGTTGCTTCCATAAATGTTTTTTTGACCGTTTTAAAACATATTTTATTTGTTTCACACCAATCATCAATGTTTGTCTCTTTCTTTCTTATATCTTTCATGATCAGCATCCAGGGGCAAGAAGACGGGGTCGGAGTCGGAGGGACAAGCTGGAGAAGAACACCAGGGACAGGAGGAACAGGAAAAGGACCGCTCCTCTATTGAGGGCTCTGCTGCTGGCCCCAGTAAGTCTTCCTGTTGTTAATATTAATAATTATTATTCCCTAACTTTTACTGCACCTTATTTTTTCTGAACTAATGTTTCTGTTTCCTAATGCTATTTTTTACCAATTCTTCTTCGATCTAGACTATCTGTTTCTAAATTCTTGTTATCCCTGCCTCTAACTGCCTCTGCTATGACTCTCTGTACTACTACTATTAGTCTGTCTGTAACTAAGCTTTCCCAAATTGCCACTCTTTATTTAAAAGGTTTTATAAAAAACACTAAGCTTCTCCAATAGCTCTAGCCATTGAGTCCAGTCCTTTGGGTTGTCCTCTTCTACTACTTCTAGTCTTCTTAATCTTGAGGCTTTCTTAATCTGGAGGCTTTTCGACAATTCCCACCAAAAAAATGCCCAACCAGATTTTACTATTTTTGATAGGATAGGACATACTACTACTGCACATACAGAACTTTGCACAAGAAAATAGGACGTTGGTGATGGGAGGTTGGACCTTCCTCACACCTTAATCACAACCCACCACAATCCTGTGACAAACTAGTTATAGTGTCTCATTACTATTAGCTCGCCGAACTCCCCCCTAAGATACACAATGAGTTGATAACCCAGAACATAACACTCTTGACCCCTCAGTCGTGGAAGCAATGCACATGCACACCCTTACACTCACTCACTCGTGTAAGTCCACACCAAATAACACTGAGTCTATGTAAGCTCAAAAGGTTTATTTTCAACTGGCAAGCTCTGTACGTTGTTCTATAATGCAGCACCAACAGCAAAATGCATAAGATTCAAACAAGAAACATTGTTACACTTAGTTACACTTACAACAACTACAAGTCCTTAGAAGACAAAAGGCAAAATCATGATAACTGAACAGTGGTGGAAGCACCACCCTCCCCTTTGTAGGAATATAGTTTATATAAATTTATGAATGAAGATCTCTGAGCAAATTCTGGGGGCTCCTCACCTCAGAAGAACCTAGTACTGGTTACATCAGAAGCTCTGCAATGCTCTGGTTTGTAGAAGGGACTCTTCCATCTGTTATGAGAAAAATGGTACGCGTTAGTATATTGCAAGCATTTCTCAGTCGTGCCAAAAAGTGTACCATTTTTATGGATAAGCAATGTGGACTAACACCAGAACTCCATAACAAAGTGGCTTGTTTTTCGACCTTGTACGTAGCGCTCAGACAGTAGCAGTATGAGCTCATGTGGGCTCACAGGCGTCTTACACAACAAGCTGCAAGGTAACGTGCGCAAAAATAAAAGACACAAAGGTTGCTTGGCTTGGGTTAACTCAGAAAAGACTAGAATGACCCTAGGGACCATATAACACTACTAGTGTCTACTCCACTACCTGATTTGTACTAGTGATGTATGTTACATATGTAAGTATTAAAAAAAATTCAAACTTGCTAGTGAAAAATAGGGGGAGGTGTATATGGCATCTGAATGTGTAATGTTTTTTCTAGGCACACTACCGACCACCAGTGCCAGGGTCAGCGGCAAAGGCGACGTGGCTGCTGAGGGAGGAGAGTAGGCCGCAGTTGCAGGAGGAGCTCCAGGGGTGAGCCAGCAGCAGTGGTGGGCGGTGGTAAGCTATATTCCTAATCCTTACTTATTGACATCACACTCACTGCAAGGTTGTACTTTATACTGTACTGTTGAGACTTATTATGTAAGAAGTTGTTGTGAATGGTTGAAGACACCCTTTATTTAGCATTAGTAAAAGCATTAGCCGTGGGAGTGTTGTCTAACCAATGGCCTCTTCAACTCAGCTGTGAAAGTTTTATGGAAAAGACTAAAAGTCAGATCAGATGACCTTAATGGATGGGTTGAACGAAAAGGGAAAGAAGGGTAGAAGAAAGAAGGATGGGCGAGATTTAATATTTATGACTGGCAGAGAAGGATACATGGGATGCATGCATGCATAGGTGGCTGATAGGTGATCAGATGCATGGGTGGTTGAATGCCTGAAACTGCCACAAATGTTAGAGGCTGAGGAAGTGGGAGGATAGATACATACCACAAATGTTATGTACTGTGCTTGCTAGTGCTACTGTGCCACTATGTGTAGAATTAATTTGTTTTACTGCTTTACTAAGAGTATATTTTACAATAGTCTTGTTTTTTCTTCTTGATATAGCTACACCTTCCAAAGAAAAACCGGACAGGAAGGAGTTGGCAGCCAAGGCTAGGCGCCAGAAGCTGGAGGCCATACAAAGGGAATACCGGCGGCTGGTGGTTCTGCCGGAGGAGGAGGCGGCAGCAGCTGTAGCCTCCTCCAATGCCCCGGGCCCCAGCTACCCCCTCCAGCATTACGCCGCCACCATTTGTGCAGTTGCCCACTGCCGCCCCTCTTTTAATTTCACTGCAGCCCCCCTTGTGGATGCAATTGCCGTGCGTTAAAGCGCCGTGTGGCACGGCTAGAGGAGCAAGTTTGTGTCCTCCTGGAGAGGCGAGCCCGCCAATAAGACCCTGTTAATTGCCCCTTTTTTATTTCTTATTTTGGTGGGTGGGAATAGGGTTTGGGGTTAACTTTCTTTGGACAATTGGACATTTCATATAGGTTGGACGTTTTCATTTAGGACATTGGTTGGGGTTAGGGACAGGGGTGGGTCAGGTGTTGTGGGATTTTTTCATAGTTTATTTTTGCTAGGGGATTACATTCTATATTTATACTTTACATACGATGTTTTAATGTTTTGTTTGTGGGGTTACTGTTTTACGTCACACTGTTTCCTTGCTGGTGCAGGACCACAGCCAGTGTTTGATTTAAATAATTGGCTGACTTTGTAAGACACAAACAGATAGATGTGGTACTCCTCACTGAGTGACTTGTCGTACTAGTAGTGTCAGTCTCTCCTCCTAGTCTATGCATTCTGCACCTGGATTCAAAGGGATGTGTGAAATTGAATTAATGAAAAAATGTCTATTATTAATCCCCCAAACTTCTTCTCCTACGTGTGCTTGATATTTAACTTAGGCACAGCGATGGCTGCATGGTGATAAATGATGGTTTTCTATCCCAACATGCCATGGTTGTGGTGAAAGTAGTAGTATACACACGCAGTAGCATTTGCAAAAAAAGGAATTGAGACAGTCAGTCGCCTGAGAGAGACTGTTGGAGGAGTAGTAGAACGAAGTACAGTACAGAACTTACTGCCAAACAATAATATGCAAAAATACAATAAAACATAATGGTGGCGGGGATAGCCTAGTACATAGAGTTACAAACTCTAGTTGTGTCGTGTCACTCGACTAGGCCTACAGTACACTCGACACAAGCGTAACCATTAGTGCTGTGTAAGAGGATGACAACAAATCCAATCGATGCCGGCAATTAATGCTGATGGATTAGGTTCCTTTGGTAAAAAAATTACCTCACAAATATACTGCTCATGGGTGGGCAAGCAGAAGAAGATCCTTGCCCTGCCTTGAAGTTGAATTAGTTTTGCTTTTGCCACATATCCGCCCCAGCAAGCGTGTGATAAATTATTGGTATCTATTTAATTTACTCACACCTCAATAAGTCACACAGCGCGGGGAAGAGGGTTAGGGTTTGATGAATGGAAGGGAAGGGGGGTTTGGGGAAAGGTTTAACAAAGAAAAACAGTACGCATGGACAACATCAAAAGAAAAAACAATGTTCGCAGACAACCATATCCATAAATCCGTTAAGGGAGAAAAAGGAAATGCATGCATGATGATGATGATAACTTGATGGTTAATGAAGTACTTAATAACTACTACTAGACAATTAGAATTAGACAGCACAGGGCAGCAGCATGTTATGCAATTTGCCTTGCCTGTCTGCCCTCAGAGACTAACCCGGGTACACTATTAAAGATAGAAAGAACATTCAAAAATAGCTGTAGGGATGAATTGGATTATAAGCAGAGAGCAAACATAATAATAACAACAACACACAGTAGTAATGATTGAAGACAAAAAATAAATCAAATTATTTAAAAGATGATGAAAGCTGATACTGTTACTGTATGTTATCCTGGTCAGAATGGGCAGTTGCATCTCGGCATTCCTCTTGGTCTTCCCTCCCATGGACGCTCGGTCATCAATCTTGGGTGACGCCACTGCCTGCCTGGCAGATGTAGATTCATTGGTAAGTGTGAGTTGTTTTTCCCAGTATAGCACAGGGTAAGGGCCAGCCTGTAATTGTAGACGGAAAAACAAAAGGCATATTGAAAGATCAAGTAGGAAAAAAAAATGCATAAATTACGGTGGAGTGCAACAAGAACACTTGCAGAGGTGGCATGGATACACCATGTCTACTCTAGTCTGTTTCCAGCATTAATCTCCAACAACAACAGGACAGAGCAGGCCCACGGCACTCGCCGTGACCCATCCTCCATTTAACGTACTTTTATTTGGGAAGGAGGCAGACAAAGCACATCATATACAGCAACATAACATTTTACAAATTAAGTGACTAAATCAATGCACCACTCTCAGTCACACCACCGCACTCGACTCCACCACTACACAGACATCAAGGTCTGCAGTAGTTGTTGTTGACTTGTTTACCTTTTATGCCACTCATGAAATGCCCTGAGTTATTTCATCAATCATCTTGGATCCTATTGAGTGACTGCAAAGATATTATGTCACTGTGGTCATCATCATGTTGTTGTCCAACTCAGTGTGCATTGTACAGATTGAGTCCTCTTGCTATATTCAAAATGCAATGGATAGGCCTGCAGTAGCAGTACAAATTTGTTATTAAAAAACAAGAAGGGAAACAAACGTTACTTTGAGTGTGTGTAGATTAGATAATAGTACACAATGAATTAACTTCATGCACTACAAACAACAACACAAATCACTTACCAAACCTCAATAGGTTTTGATGAATTTACACCTCTGTTGGGTCATCCAGATAGGCCTAGATCATCTGCTCAATATTCAGGGGTGCTACACTAACACTTTGTTCGGACTCTTTTGTCTTTGCATCAGCACTGGACCTACCAAGTCCTTGCTGTAAATACCAACCCTTTAACGATTTTACTGGGGCTGATGATCCAATTTTTGCTGTTGTCAATAGTGTTGGTGAGTGTTCTTAGCCAAACGCACTGCCCTCAGACTCCGAAGTTGAATTTGAGGCCGGATGCCCTGCTGCAGTACTTGTTGTAGCTTTATATAGCGGGCTTTTAATTACCAGCCGTTCATTTTCCAACTTACTGGCTGCCTCAGCTATCCAAGTTTTGTACCGGGTAACATAAACTTCTGAAAAAGGAATTTAAATCTTACTTTTCAGTGCCGATTTGGACTCTGGATCCAGAATTGTGGCACAAATGTAATGTTGTTATGACAAAATCTTATTTTGCTCCCTTGTATTGTCAGCTAAGCAATGGGATAAGCTCTCCACCAACTCATATGCTTCATTGTTTTCCTCTACACCTTTGTATGCTTCAGACACCTCCTTCAGCTGTTGCTCTAGCATGTGCAACAATGGGATAGCTTGGCCCATAGTACAGTCCCCCTTGCAGACTTCACGTGCGAAGACCTCGAAAGGAAGAAGCATCACAGTCAGGCATTTAACTAGGCACCATTGGTCCAGCTGAAGGGTCATGCCTTGCACAATAGTATCCCCTCTTCGCATCACATATTTATTGACTGGGTCGGTACTGCTCAAACAGATGGTCAAGCATGTAATAAGTTGAGTTCCAACGTGTTGCCAACTTCTGTTTGAGTGCTTTGACTGGCATTCTATAGTCAAGTTGAATTCCGAGCTTTAAAAGAATGGCTGAAATGACTGCATATTCTTCAGCAGGTAGTCAGTAAGTTGCTGACTATAGCTTCTTTTTTCAGAAACTCTTTGTTAGATCTGGGGGTTTCTAGTTGGCAGAGGTAGGTACTAATGTCCAAATGGGGACCCTTGCTTCTAGTCCGGGTAAGGGGGATACACTCTTTGGATAACACCTGCTCACCCCCTTGGTAGCTTGGTACGCGAAGACAGACTTATCAAAGGCAATGTGTAAAGTATTTGTACCAACACTCACAGTAACACAGTGAAAACACCACAAATGGACTCCACGCCACTAAAAAAAAATAAAGTATCTTTATCTAAACTAAACAAGGCCAAATCGACAAAAATCCAACATACACAGTTCAAGAATATGATTTTAAACTAATTCTAGGGTTTGCGTAAAAATATTCCACAGTTGTGTAACGTTTAGCCCAAAGTACCTGTAGATGCAACAAAAGTTCCAAGTGGAAGCTGCAGCGTTAAAAAAAAAACGATACGTCACTCCTGAGACCTTGGGGAGGCGATGCCGGAGCCCCGCTACACGCAGCAGGCATGTTGCGACGAATCCGGTCTGTATGGGGAGGGATGCGATACCTGGTATGGATTCCGGTGTGCAGGTTCGGTAGGGAGCGTCTCGCACAGGCATGATGCGATGATCTCTGGGACGGTGACGATCTCCGGAGCGGCGACGATGCGCGGTGCAGCGTTGGTCTTCTACTCTCACGATCCCTCGATGCTATAGCTCTGTGGCGATGTTCACAGCGACGTGATGCGGTCCGTAAGCAAGCGGTGCAGCGATCTCACCCATCGACGACAGGCTCTGCAACGATACTCGCAGCGACAGGAGTTTTCCCGCACTGGGGCGATGCATTCCGCAAGCGAACACTGCATTGGTTCTCGCAGCGGCAACAGGCGCTGCGACGATCTCGATCTTCGCGGCGACGGGAATTTCCTCGCACTGTCGACGATGTGCTCCGCAAGCGAGCGATGAGTAAAAATTGCAGATTGTCTTCTTTTCTCCCTGTCCAGCTTCCCAAACAACAGGCAACAACTTCCAGAGGCCCCACAATTGGATCAAGCACTCTAGGAAGGGCAGAACTCACTCAGAAGAGTTCAAGGGGAAGCTGGGGGTGAAGTCCTTTTGTTCCTTGGACTTCTTAACAAGAGGCCAGCTCTCCTCAGGCCCTTGGAGATCTCTTCAAGCAAGTGGACACAGCACACAGCAAAGTCCTTCCCCTCTCCTTGGCAGCAAAGCAACTGCAGGTCAGTCCACAAGCACACAGCAGGACAGTCCTTCTTCTTCATTCTTTCAGCTTTCTCCTTGGCAGAGGTTTCTTCTTGATTCCAGGATGATCTAATTTTCTGTAGTCTGGGTAGCTCTTTTTATACCAGTCTTTCCTTTGTTCTCTGGAGGAAGAGAGGCCTTGGCTTAGGCAGAACCAGTTCTGGTCAGTCCTGGAGCACTTTGTTTTCCTGACTTCTCCATTCCTTTCAGAGAGAGGGGCAGGGTTGTCGCCCGCCCAGCAGGAGGTAGAGCCAGCATTGTGGAAGGCAGGCACAGCCCTATTCAGGACCAGGTGCTATCCCTTCCCACCCCTCAAGTGGCAGATGCATCTATTCACTCTAGGGCTGACTCATCCAGCCTCCTGGGGGCTCTCCAGCCCCTGTCACTCACAAACCAGACTGTCAATTCACAAACTGGCCAAGGCACACAGAAAGGTCAGACAAGAGAACAGCCACTTTCTAAAAAGCACTGTTCTCAAACACAGGATTTAAAAAACATCCTTCCTAAAAGATAGGTTATTAAATTCTGAGTTCAGGGATACCAGACTTTCATTTTCAATCTTGCTTCTATGGGAAGATATGCAGGTAAACATTATATGCAGCATTCCCCATTATACTCTATGGGCAAGATAGCCCTCTCTATAGTGAAAAACAAAAATGGCTGTAATTCACTACCAGAGCATGTTACACACACTAGTACATGCTCTACCTTTCACATACACTGCACCCTGCCCAGGGGGGTACCTTGGGCCTGCCATAGGGGTGACCAATATGTATAGAGAGGGAAGGGTTACACCTGGTCAGTGTGGGCACTGGCCAGGTCAGCATGACAGTTAGCAACTGCCCACAGGCACTGCGGTGGCAGTCCTGAGACACCATTTTAGGGCTACTCATGTGGGTGGCACAATCAGTGCTGCAGGCCCACTAGTAGCATTTGAATCTATCTCCCACAAAAGAGACCCAGTGTGCAGTTATGCACATGTAATCAGTGGCTTGGCAACTGGTCCACATGTCTGTTGTCAGATGGATGCTGTGAACAGCACTCTGCTGCAAAGCTTGTCCAACCAATTCTAGCACATCGTGATGTAGTGCTGGAACAGCAACTCTGGTGCAATAGGACCATCTGGGACCCTTCCATTTAGGGCAGATGGCTGACACAAATTCAAGGAAACCCACCCCTGGGGGAAGGTCCAGGGCTAACATTTTAGCCAGCTCCGCATTGTACAACCATGCCATTGTGTGGTTGCGTTGGTACTGCTCTCAATGGTAGGCTGGCTTATTTTCCTTTGTGGTGCAGCTGTTTTCTTGAACCCAGTTAGGCTCAATGACACATTTTTTTTCATTGCAATACTACTACTCGGTCGCCTTGGTATCTCAGTCTGACTCTGAGTATGGCTCTTACTGCGGTGCCACTGAGATGTTGCGGAGGATGTGGATGGAACCACTACACTGCTGGGGACAGGGCTACAAATGTTTCCATCTTTTTTACCTTCCACAGCGATCATATCTTCCCCTAATTCTTCATCCCCAACCACAGCAATGGGTTGAGTTTTACTTTTTTCTAAGAGAAGTATGTGCGCTTCCCACTGTGGTGTATTTTGAGATGACTTGTTTGGCCTCTGGTACCATAGTTTGTACCAAGTTTACCCCGCCTAACAGCAATTCAACATATTGAGCATATAGCAATGTTCTCCTCCTTACTGCTACCCAAAAGGAAGTCCCAAACTGGGGAGGATAACTTTCTGGCGCTGCTGGATGTGCCACTTTCAATATCAGATTAACTGGAAGGTGGGCTTGGAATGTGACTCTGTGCAGCTACACTATCACTACCTACTGAGGTGGTGGTTGAGCTGGATGTAGGTCCCTGCCGGGCCTTTCAAAAGCAAATATGGAAGCTGGTGGTAGTGTTGGTGTTACCTGTGTTGGTGGTATCCGTGCTACATCCCTATCAGCCATTTTGGATAGGGTAATAATGTTGGTCTCCATCTCCTTTGGGCTGAGAGTGATGTCCGTGATGACTGGCTCGTCATCACCATCATTCCCCTCTTGTACATCTACCTCCATAACTCTAAGGCTTTCAGGAACCTTCCTTTTCACTAGCCTTGTCTTCTTGTGGCGTGCGTCACTCTCAGACTGAGCTGGTGGCTTCCAAGTGGCATCTCGATCATCAGAAGCGGGGCTTGGAGAAGAAGATGATGGACTAACCCTCCTTTTCCTTTCTGGTGCAGCCACCAAGGAGTGACATTATCCCACGATATTGGTATATATTGTGGGTTGTGATCAGAGTGAGTCCAACCCAAATAGCCAGTTTGTAATATTGTGGATACTAGAATGACTGTACAGAGGCTCTCTTTCAAACGGACATGCAGTCGGTGCGGAACAGAGAAGAATGAGTGTACATGGAGCGTGGCATTATGCTGCTTTCAGACATTGACTAGTTTTCAATGCTGGAGCCAGGCAAGGAGCAACCATGCAGCCGATACCTTGGGCAGTGGGTAATGGCGGATAATAAGCGATCAAACTCTGGGTCGAGGACACCAATAAAGTCACTGCCTATGAGCCACAGTAACCACTCAAGCAAGAGAGGATACATAACAACCTGCTAAAGAATGTGTCTGTTTTGTGTTTGGCACATAGATTGATCCTAAAAGAAGCTGTTGGCCATCCAAATGACCTTTCACAAAGATATAACGGCCTTTGACATCAACTTCAGTCTCATCTGCCACAAAGAGGGTTCCATGGTCTAATCCACACCAGCGTCCCTCTGGCATAGCTAGGAAAATGGGTCACAAGCAGCTGCCCGTGCCAGTGCCTCTGCAGCCTAGTGTTTTCTGGGATTGAGAGGTGTGTTTCTTGCAGAAGCGCATATTGAATGGATTGACTCTTAAGGTAAGACTAAATAGAGTACCTACGAACAGGTGTGTGTATACCCCTCATATTCCATGTGAGAATGCTAGTGGGAGCCATTGCGAAACATAAAAAAAAATCCATGCTACTGCATTGTGCCTGCTGGGCGCCGCACAATTAGCGGATTTTCTTTGCATGCAAGGAGGATGAGGTCGGGCTCCAATTACCATCAAACAGAGGTGCTTCATGAACAATAAAACAAGAGTTTGAAAATCAATCAGAGCAGAGGGACAACTGGAATCTGACCAAACCACAGAATTACGGAATCCGGTGCAACAATATGTAGTGGAGGAAAGTACCTACGGGTGAGACTGGTTAAGGAGAGCCCAGCTACGGCAGCCCTAAACACATGAAGTGCATAGGCAATAACAGGATGTGTAGCATAGCATATATAACATGGCAATACAATTAAGCACAAACAATATCCAAGCATCAGATGTGAATATTAGATACAGTAGAAAAAAGGGGGGAGGTATGGAGCAAAGGAGAGGGGATGATTGTAAAGGAAAGGGAAAGGAGAGTGCAGCCTGAGCACCCGGTATGCTGAGTAGCAGTTTCAGGTGTACAAAAGTGGCACACAGGTAAAGGTAAGAGATAACTACTGTGGTCAGCAAAATATCGGATAAAGTTCATAAGTGGAACCCTAAAACAACATTTAACTCAAATTTTCTCATTTGCCAGGAGGAGCTGTAGAGTCAGTTTCAGAGGGGCCACTGCTCAGAAAGCATTCTTCACTGCCCAACAAGGCGGTGCCCTAATCGAGGTCAGAATTCTGAGCTGCATGTCTGATTACCGCTGCTGTCTGTAGTGCCCGATAATTTGCTCTAGGGCAGGACCATGATCCAGCAGAGAAGGGCGACCCCTGCAAAGCCCTCCGCCTCGAGAACAGCAGGGCAGCGACTCCTGAGATGCAGTCGGGCCCCTCAGCGAGGACCCCCACCCTGCCGATTCCACCCACTCCAAGGCCGCTTTAGGAGCATTGAAGAACCATATTTTTGCCTGGGCTACAACCCTCAATTGTGCAGGAAAATTAAGAAATTACTACAAATTGAGGGTAGATAGCTGACGGTTCACTAACATGAAGGAGTTCCTCTGTTTCTGCACTGTAATGATGTAGTCCAGGAACATCATTATATTAGTATTTTCCACTGTAATGTCTGGGAGCCATCTTGCCTCTCGCAGTATAGAATCTCTATCCACGTAATGAAATAACCAAAACAGCAGCAGTCTCGGATTCGATTCAGGTGTGAAGGTTGCGCCTGCACCCGGTGTGCATGCTCAACTGAAAGAAACTGCAAGAGCACTGCAGGTGGGATCAGTTTACGCATCCATTGTTCCATGTAGGAGAGAGCGTTGTGTCCCTCCACTCCCTCTGGTCGGCCCACACCATATCAATTAATGTCTGCACAGATGTTTCCATCACACTGGCTTTGGGAGTAAGGTTCCGGGAATGCAAGGCCTGCCGGCCCAAGCCAAACAACACAAAGGGGGCGTAGTTGCACAACTGCCCAATGTTGCAGAGCGGTGGTTCCCCAAATTATCCTAGCAGGGGCAGGAGCGGAAGAGGTCAGAGATGCTCCAAGTAGAAAGCGCTGCACCTAACTGAACCAGAGCATTACATGGGTATCACACCACTGCTGCACCGGCTTTGGGAATAAGGTTCTGGGAATGCAAGGCCCACCAGCCCAAGCCAACGAACACAAAGGGGGCGTAGTTGCACAAGCAGCTCAATGTCGCAGAGCAGTGGTTCCCTGAATTATCCTAGTGGGGGCACAAGCAGAAGGGGTCAGAGATGCTCCAAGTAGAAAGCGCTGCACCTAACTGAACCAGAGCATTACATGGGTATCACACCACTGCTGCAGTGTCTAGGCTTACAACATCACACAGGTTTCAAGGCCTTTCAATAGCACCCAAGCCACAGCATGGGCCCACCGCAGCAGACCCAGGTCCAGTGTGATAGACAGGCATTAGGGGGGGGTGCTGCCCCGTCTCCCACCACAGCACAAGACAGTCCCCATGCTTGGGACACCACAGTTTGGGAAAGTCTAAGCCTAAATTCAATATCCAGGCCCTCACACCTACTCAGCAGGGCAATCACCTGATGTCCGCTGATGGGGGAGCGTCAGATCTTGGGCACAGTCCCTGAAAGTGGCAGGCAGAATTAATGAGAGGGGCCCAGCCTCCACCTCTGTCGCGGCCCCACTGGCGTCAGCCAGCAGCCCACGCCCATTGACTGGGACCGTGGGCTCCAGTAATGATCGCACCGCAAGGGGCACCCGGGAAGCCATCCAAGGGATCCAACCACCAAAAGCCCACTCCAGGTAACAGCTGCACTCACCACCACTGTGTAACAACGTCCTGCAGCAGGCATGGTGAGGCAGCAGTCAAAGCCCCAAGGTCACAGCGCCCGCACTAGGGTACAGCAAGGCGGCCACCTCAGCACCTCATCCAGCACTTGTGACTCAGCACAGCCTCAGGTGCCCCTTGTCCTCTCTAGTGTGCTCCCACGGATCTGGGGAGTGCACGCCATCAGGCCGGGCCCACTTCACAGCGGCTCCCCCGACTCTCTGTTCAGGCAGGAAATACAGACGGTATCTCCAGGGGTGTTTGCAAGGGTATTCTACCTTGTGTTAAAGTCCAATGCAGTGTCTGGATGTGGATAACTTTTGGATAAGCAGGGCTTCATGACAGAACCTTGCTAGGACATGTCTGCCATCCTGGCTCTCCAAGCCTTGCACCTCATGAGTGCAGGTTATCTTTTAGTGTGTATCTAACTTACCCTGACCAGAGTGGTGGTTTCTGCCTGGTCTGGGTGCATACCTCATCCAACCTGGAATCCTATTTCTAACAAGTGTCAATAGAGACAAACTATTATGTAAACACTGGAGATAAATCTACAACGGTTTGGCAACAATTGTAAACACATAGCTATTGCCAATACAACATTTTTGGGTTTCATTGTTTTTTTGATTATAAAAACATACCTATTGACGCCTAGTTTTGTCACAATATGCTCCCCTCCTTTCTCCTATTGTTTCTCCTATTGCACACTGGGCCCTTCTTTCAATTAATTCTGATGTATTATATACGTGCCCAGTTCTGTTATTCTCACAGTTTCTTCCTTCCAGTTTTTTCATTTTTATCCCAATGAACTTGAGTACTGTAGTTATGGACACATTGAGCCAATTATAATATTCTCATTATTAACACCCCCTTCAACTCCTCCTCCTTCTCACTATCATCATTCTCATCATTGTCGCCCTCATCATCACCATCATCCTTGGACTAGTTTTCCCCGAAATGTTTTGCCTACATTCCTTCTGCTTTGCTGAACTAGCTTTTGTTGGCCTTAGTACTCTTCACATTTTATCACTGTTAACTAGTGCTACCGTGTGTGTGCTCACTCCACGAACAAGGCAAATTTGGCTCACACCGAATTAGCACATTCAATTTACTAATAGGTCCCTAGTAAAGTGATAAAATGTGTATCAAGAGCCTGTACTTTATGTGCTACTTGTGGGCCTGCAGCATTGGTTGTGCCACCCACTTAAGCAGCCTTTTTAAACATGTCTCAGAACTCCAGACTTCCTGGAAACAGGGCAGGTAGGCATGCAATTCCAGAAGTGCAGGGATTTATTGTAGCTTCCTCCACCTGAAAACTGACAGCAGGTATACATATTGGAACCTCATACCAAAGCTTCAGTATACGTCTAGACCTGTGGATACTACAGAAGGACTGCTCAGTTGCAAGAGTACTGCCCTGCTGCTTGAGGCCTGTCTTGCTGTCTGAGAAGGAAGACTGGACCTGCTCCCTTCATCTCTAACAAAAGAGAGGGACCCGAGAACCAAAGGGGTAGGGTACCAAGGACAGATTGTCAAAGAAAGTTTACCCCTTGGGTGAACTAACAACTAGCCAACACTTATATCCACATCATTTCATACACAATTAACTTGAGCAGCAAGTAGGAAACAAAAATAATAGTAATGATAATAACAAGTTCATCAAAAGGTATACAATTTATTTCAACGTGAGTTAAAAAGCATAATAAACAGTATCATACTAATAAAAATACAGTTCAACACATGATACTTCAACACAAAGTGGGACAAAAATACGGAAAATAATTCCAAATAAAATGAGGTTAATACTCTAGTCAGAAAACATAATCAAACTCCAAATCATATGTTAATATCGTAATTAGAGTAGTTGTTTCCAACGACTTAATGTATCACAGCTCAGGGTTGCATTGACGCGTTTCGGTTTGACACTTATTCCAAAAGCCAACACCTTCTTCAGGGTAAAAAAAACATCAATTCCCACTAACAATAACAATACATCTGAAACACAAGATTAAATAGTGCACAGAATAAGATATACATCGTAAAAACCGTTTTTACAGAGAACAAATTACATCACTCTACTCAATATATTTCCTACATAAAGTGCTCAAAACTAAAACAGTTCTGCCATGCCTCATACTATATACCAGATCATTTATGAGTGTATCCCTAATTGCATAGCAATTTACCAAGAGAACACAACAACATATTAATTTGTTCATCATCATTCTGAGTCATAGCATACAAGAAGATAACATATACTTGCTATGCATTGCCCTTAGTTCAATTAATGGTCTGTCAATTTTCACTACTTAGGTATGGATAATTAACCACTTGACAGCCAGCTTATTACAGCCCCTGGTATCCTATATTCAGGGGTGACACCTTCATGTATCAACAAAAGATATTTTTACCTTTTCACGAATCATATAGGGACCTCGGACCTTCAGGCTTCGTCCACGATACCATGTAATGGTTATCTAAACAACGAAATAGGGAATATAGATATTGTGTTATGCTATACCATATTTCCTCAGGGTATACCATACACTGGTTTCTAAATTCTTGTAATTTCAGGGTAGTAGATCCCGTGTATTCAAGGTTTCTTGAGATAAGGGGTAGTGAGTAGATGTACTCCCCAGTAGTCCCTACATCAGAAATAAGGAATATCGTTTATTCCACTCAACAATACATATATCTACATAAACTAGAAGCAGCCCGTCATTTGCCCCCACATACCGGTTTACCTCTAGTTTAGCGCATCTGCACAGCGAGTAAAATACTGCCGTGTGATTAATTAGTCTTCAGACGATACTCTTATGCGAAGTGGTTCGATTAATAAATCTTATTCACACTTCACTATTGCGCATCACACTCACGACGATATCTATTTGTACATACCATACATCTGCATTCATATATCTATATGAATTTAGACACGCAGTATCGAGACTACATCGATAGATTAAACTCAATAGCGGTCTACTAATTCGTATAGGGTGGGAGACCGACAAGTCAGCCTTTCCCAACATGCCTACTTTCAACATAATGCTTGTTACAAACGATAGTTCATGTCATAAATACATATCGCGGGCAGTTAGATATTATAATTCTATTGTTGCTATTCAACTCGAGGAAAGCAGATAGGCCTCGATAGACATAAAAAATTACCTGAACATATATCCTGTATGGACGCTAATAACGTATTTCATACAGTAGTAAGCCGATTTCAAAGAAGGGTCATCATTATGAATTTAAAAGCTGATCATAGTCCCCATACGCAGCTAGACCGCCCGCAGTCTGAAATAAAGTGGAGAGAGACCGGTTATTTAACACTCCACTCTCCGGTTACTTCCCCCTCCCCTAACATTACTCTCATACCTGCAATTATGCGTAGTTTGACCGAATCGGGTCCAAAGCCTCTCGCAGTGAATACGGAGAGGGCAAACTTCGTCCCCGTTTTTTTACACTCAATTTCCTGCGTTGTTACCCCAGAAGTCGCGTTAATTACGTTTTAATAATCCCAGAGTGATTGGCTCACATCAATAGAAATAGAGGGTGGCTTTACGTTTTGACAAACCGAAAGTGATTGGCTCAAATCAGTAAAAGTAGAGAGCGGGTTGAGCAAAACAAGCGACCGTATTACCACGATCATTCGCATACTACCACCATTCTATGCGATATGTGATGCTCGATTTGAACAGAGCTCGTTATTTTTAACTATAGTCGGTATATTCCGAAAACCGCAGTTATATTATATTTTAACAATACGTAAATAGACCGAGGCCCTCAATATATATGTTTTATTATCTATCATTTATTCCAATAAAACAGACGTAATCTATAACGTCAGTAGCCTTCGCATTTTTCACAGATATCTCCTTTTTATGTATCCCTGGTTATTACATATATTTATTCACTATTTGAGTGCAGACATATGCTCTTATTGTATGCCATGTTGAGATGACGACATCTTCCAAGATGGCCGCCATCCACATCATTACTTATCACCAGACTTTCAAGATGCATCAATTCATTATACAGATTACAAATCGATGTATTGCCTGAATTACACACTTGCAGCATGTCAATATTCTTAAATAGTTTCTGTGTAAAATTCTGTTTTAAAAAATAGTTTTTGTGGTTATATTGCTGAGATTGTTTCGATAGATACACTTGGGATTTATGACGCTCTTATGACAAATTCTGTTATGACTAATGTGTAATGATAGTAATACAATATAGTATCCATTTATTGCATGAAATTTACATCGATTTGTAATCTGTATAATGAATTGATACATCTTGAAAGTCTGGTGATAAGTAATGATGTGGACGGCGGCCATCTTGGAAGATGTCGTCATCTCAACATGGCATACAATAAGAGCATATGTCTGCACTCAAATAGTGAATGAAAATATTTAATAACCAGGGATACATAAAAAGGAGATATCTGTGAAAAATGCGAAGGCTACTGACGTTATAGGTTACGTCTGTCTTATTGGAGTCAATGATAGATAATAAAACATATATATTGAGGGCCTCGGTCTATTTATGTATTGTTAAAAGATAATGTAACTGCGGTTTTCGGAATATACCGACTATAATTAAAAATAACGAGCTCTGCTCAAATCGAGCATCACATATCGCATAGAATGGTGGTAGTATGTGAATGATCGTGGTAATAGGGTCGCTTGTTTTGCTCAACCCGCTCTCTACTTTTACTGATTTGAGCCAATCACTTTCGGTTTGTCAAAACGTAAAGCCACCCTCTATTTCTATTGAGTCGAGCCAATCACTCTCGGATTAATAAAAGTTAATCAACGCGACTTCCGGGGTAACTACGCAGGAGATTGAGGGTATAAAAACGGGGACGAAGTTTGCCCTCTCCGTATTCACTGCGAGAGGCTTTGGACCCGATTCGGTCCACCTACGCATAATTGCAGGTATGAGAGTAATGTTAGGGGAGGGGAAAGTAACCGGAGAGTGGAGTGTTAAATGACCGGTCTCTCTCCACTTTATTTCAGACTGCGGGCGGTCTAGCTGCGTATGGGGACTATGATCAGCTTTTAAATTCATACTGATGACCCTTCTTTGAAATCGGCTTACTGCTGTATGAACTACGTTATCAGCTTCCATACAGGATATATGTTCAGGTAATTTTTGATGTCTATCGAGGCCTATCTGCTTTCCTCGTGTTGAATAGCAACAAGAGAATGATAATATCTAACTGCCCGCGATATGTATTTATGACATGAACTATCGTTTGTAACAAGCATTAAGTTGAAAGTAGGCATGTTGGGAAAGGCTGACTTGTCGGTCTCCCACCCTATACTAATTAGTAGACCGCTATTGAGTTTAATCTATCGAAGTAGTCTCAATACTGCGTGTCTAAATTCATATAGATATATGAATGCAGATGTATGGTATGTACAAATAGATATCGTCGTGAGTGTGATGCGCAATAGTGAAGTGTGAATAAGATTTATTAATCGAACCACTTTGCATAAGAGTATTGTCTGAAGACTAATTAATCTCACGGCAGTATTTTACTCGCTGTGCAGATGCACTAAACTAGAGGTAAACCGGTATGTGGGGGCAAATGACGGGCTGCTTCTAGTTAATGTAGATATATGTATTGTTGAGTGGAATAAACGATATTCCTTATTTCTGATGTAGGGACTACTGGGGAGTACATCTACTCACTACTGTGGGAGAGGTGTGGCGCCGCGGCCAGGGCGACTGACGCTGGAATCTGGAGACCACGGTTCGATCCCCGGCTCCGGCGGCAGGT
Source organism: Lissotriton helveticus (assembly GCF_964261635.1). NCBI lineage: Eukaryota > Metazoa > Chordata > Amphibia > Caudata > Salamandridae > Lissotriton > Lissotriton helveticus. The sequence goes on along the minus strand of NC_136069.1, from coordinate 1,372,017,747 downwards.
TAGCCCAGCACCATGTGACTCTGGGCAATAGCTCGCTTAATCTTCCCGACGGCCCCCAGCGCCTAGAGACCCTTACGGGTGATTGTGCGCTTTACAAATGTGGACTTTACTTTACCCCTTATCTCAACAAACCTTGTATACACGGGATCTACTACCCTGATAGAGGTGTGTAAATTACAAGAATTTAGAAACCAGTGGATGGTATACCCTGAGGAAATATGCTATAGCATAACACAATACCTATATTCCCTATTTCGTTGTTTAGATAACCATTACATGGTATCGTGGACAAAGCCTGAAGGTCCGAGGTCCCTATATGATTGGCGAAAAGGTAAAAATATCTTTTGTTGATACATGAAGGCGTCACCCCAGAATATAGGATACCACGGGCTGCAATAAGCTGGCTGTCAAGTGGGTAATTAGCCATACCTAAGTAGTGAAAATTGACAGACCATTAATTGAACTAAGGGCAATACATAGCAAGTATTTGTTATCTTCTTGTATGCTATGTCTCAGAATGATGATGAACAAATTAATATGTTGTTGTGTTCTCTTGGTAAATTGCTATGCAATTAGGGATACAATCACAAATGATCTGGTATATAGTATGAGGCATGACAGAACTGTTCTACTTTTGAGCACTTTATGTAGGAACTATATTGAGCAGAGAGATGCATTTTTTCTCTGTAAAAAAAGGTTTTTATGGTGTATATCTTATTATGTGCACTATTTATTCTTGTGTTTCAGATGTATTGTTATTGTTAGTGGGAATTTATTTTTTAATCCTGAAGAAGGTGTTGGCTTTTGGAATAAGTGCCAAACCGAAACGTGTCGATGCAACCCTGAGCTGTGATACATTAAGTCGTTGGAAACAACTACTCCAATTAGGATATTAGCATATGATTTGGAGTTTGATTATGTTTTCTGACTAGAGTATTCACCTCATTTTAATTGGAATTATTTTCCGTATTTTTGTCCCACTTTGTGTTGAAGTATCAAGTGTTGAACTGTATTTTTATTAGTATAATACTGTTTATTATGCTTTTTAACTCATATTGAAATAAATTGTATACCTTTTTATGAACTTGTTATTATCATTACTAATATTTTTGTTTCCTACTTGTTGCTCACGTTAATTGTGTATGAAATGATGTGGATTTAAGTGTTGGCTAGTTGTTAGTTCACCCAAGGAGGAAACTTTCTTTGACATCCTGCTCCCTTCATCCCAGGCTCCCTGAAGAACCTCCTTTTCTGAGCTAATGAGATATAAAAAGCTCCAGAGGCCTACCTGCAACAGCCCGGCTGATCTGCTGCAGCCATACCTGTGTGAACCCGCAACTGGACATGACTCATCCCTGCTGGTCTCTGCAAGAGTGAATCTCTGATCGCAAAGAAGCACCTCTGTGGATCCTGGGCCCTTGACTGGTATTAGAGTGCACTCCTCTTGACTGCAAAGGAGACATACTGAAGCTTTGCACTCTTTGCAACTATGAATGGGCCATTCTCGCCAAAATCTTGCCACCCATTCTGAGCAACAAAGCAAAACTCCAATAAGCATGGCATTTAACGCTACAGTGACCGCCAGCAACGACCGGCAACATGAGATCTGCACTTTGTGCTACAGCACTGATAACCCTGCAAAGCTCCAGTAAAAACTGTCCACAAAGTCCAACAGCTTCTTTGTGCTACAATGATGACCATCCGCGATGCTCTGCCTTCCCTTTCCGCTACAGCAATGGCCATCCACAACACTGTCCCTGCTCCTCGCGGCCTCCTCCACCTCGCGCTGGACTCTTCAAGCCAGAGTTTAAGAAGGTGACTTTTACAGCTGACTTGATCTCTGTATCCATCACGCATTCCATTGGATCAGCCTGCACTTGTGACTTTTACTTAGTCTCGAACAACCAAATAACCACAAGTGGCACTTTGTGCTTTTAGGTGCTATACTCACCTGAAATCATTAAATTTGAATATCTCTGGTTCTACTGACTGGATATTTTTAAAAAATTTTGGCAAATAATTAATTACATTTTATTTTTCTAAATTAGGGTTAGATTTTAATTGTGTTTTCACTTTATTACTGTTTGTATGCCACAGAAACAGTTTATACATTGCCCCTAAGTTAAGCCTGACTGCTTTGTGCCAAGCTATCAACGGAGTGAGCACAGGATAATTTTGTGACTTTTGTGGTTTATCGTGACAAGGAGTGTGAGTGTTGCTTGGGTAGGGTTCACATTCCCCTTTACCAATTCCTCAATTTCTCACAATCACCACCAACAAATGATGGTGGTTGATTCATGCACTTTGGCATGCAAACAGTAGGGTAATCTGTGCCTACGTTGGGTATTAATTAATGTGGGACATACACTACTGTTGTGCAAGGTTTCTGGTGAAACATTTCAACACGTAACAGTTTCTAGCATTTCTAAAAACATGTTTAATATTTTCAAAGTGGGTGCATTATTTTCAAGAATAGACAAGTCAAATCCAGTATTATTTTTCTATATAAAATGTCCTCTGATTTGAAGGCATTTAGCTAGAAAACAATTCTAATAAATGTCACACAGAACTTTACTTGTTTTCATACTGTTGTCAGTTTAATATTGCCAAGCATCGACGTGTAGCGATTTGTGTTTTTCTTCTTCCTAATATTATGTTTCTTTACCTGTCACTTTAGCCCTCCTTTGCTGCCAATTATATATTGCATTTCATCCTTGCTATTAAAGTGCTCTAAACGAATTGCTGAGCCAGAATTCTGCGTAGGAGACTGATTTCTTGTTTGCTGCCATGTTTGTGAACAGGAATCTTCCCTCTGGCTCTCTGTTTCCCCAGGTTAATTATTCTGAAGGGCAACTTCTTATTCTAGTGTGTGAAGAACCCGAAAATGTGTTCTAACCGCGGGGTTTTTCATAAGCAAGCCAGCACTGCTGAGAATTCAATTTCAGTCCTTCAGTTACAGTTACCTCCGTTAGGCCTCTGGAATTATTAAAATCTTTTTATGCATAACATTATGGAAAGTGGTCCCAGTTGTATTGGTGCAGATGCAGCTCATAAGCCTGGTCTCATTCTTGTGCAGCAAATAGAAATGTATGTAGCAGAATGCACACTGCCGAACCAACGACTGTACCTACAGGTAATTTAAGTAGTGAAGTCTCCTGGGAGCCTTCAGCACTAATTAAGGATATGTGCTTTTGTTAACTAATTTAGTCGCACGTACCTGACCGGGAAGGAAGTTGTGATTTAAAAATGTGCAACACATCGTTCCACAAAGGCCTATTTGCATAATGATGCTGCAGGAATTGTAAATGAAGACCAGTTAATTGTCTCAAAAGAAGCAGATTTTTTCAGCTGCTACATATATATTTTAAAGTGTTGCTCTGCTTTAGCAGGGGTAAATAAATTAAACACGTACTGGTAATCATTAACCACTAAACACCGAAGCCGTGTAGTTAATTGGCTTTACTGTTGTTATTGTACTGACCATATCTTCAAACCGAAATTTTCATATAAATTATGTTGTAGCTGTAATTTGTTACTTGTCATAAAAAGAACAGTTAAAGGATACACATTTGTTATGGCCCAATAATGTTACCTCGTGATACTAGTGACACATATAACCACTCAGATTTAGGGCCGCCAGGTTTATTTATCAAGTGGCCTTACTCATGAATTGCAAGACAGGAATATAATAACTTTGTCCATTCTGTATTCTACAGATAAATAAGATAGATAGGCAGATCTATGTAAGTAGGGAGGTGGCTGGACTGATGAAGAGATAGATAGATAGACAGACAGATAGACAGACAGATAGATAAATAGATAGAAAGATAGATACATAAATAGATAGATAGATAGATTGATTGATTTCCAGTAAAGCACCACGAAGTCGAAAGTTCTCCAAGGTGAAAAAACAGGAAGGACTGTGCAGCTAATGACCAATTCAACATTTAGAATTGTTTAAGTGCTGCTTGGTGGTAAAGAGATGAGGTAACAGTCAGAGCTGCCGACTTCGGAACTGGGGAATCAGGTTCGAGTCTCTGTGTCCGCTCGACATCCTCTGATTCTGGGCAAATCACTTAATCTCCCTGTGCTTACCAAAAATTGAATGTATCAAATGTGTCCTTGTGTAATGCAACTGGTGCTCACATAAAGTGCTCCAATACATTGACTATGTTATACGAAAATGGGCCAGCAAGGGATTTTATTCTGTAGTTGATTATCAGCGTGTATAGATCCTGTTAAAGAAATCAGGAATCATAAAAACTGCTCTTTGGACAGTAGCTGTGATGATATTAAACAAATTGTCACATAGGATCTATATATACAATGTTACCACACTAACACCGTAAATAAATGCAAGAAACCAGGATTTTATATTGTCTGAAGATTATTATTTGTTTTCAAGACAAAATATATAGATTTTTGTAAAAAAACATTTTCATAAAATAGGGTACATACAAAAGTATTAGTTAGATATACAAGGTGTAAATTATTTCTTCCTTTGATATATCTAAACAAGAAGTCCAGACTGTTAGACACAAAGTAAAGTGATGATTTCAACTGAAAAGAAGAAAATCAAAAATTGTACAATGGGTTACACACAGAATTGGACTAGTAAGTCGACGTTTCGGTCTTGTAGGGATTTTTCATAAGACCATCATCAGGACAATAGATTTCTACATACAGTAGATGACCCTTTTTAATCAAAGAGATACCTCCTTTATCTATTTGTATAAGGGTATCAGCAAATCCACAGGATTTTCGTTGATTTTGACGACACGGGACAAAGAAATTAATTTCTTGTAGCAGGATTGCTCGTGTTTTTAGTTGAAGTTATTTCGTTTATTCAACACAGTATCAAGTTCTTGGAGTTCGTTGAAGGAACCTCCATTCGATTTTCGCATAGATGAAGGGACAAGCGTCTCGGTGAAGCACGCGTCGGACCGTAAACAAATTAGGTTCAGGCTTGCAATACATTGACGGCATATAAATTTGAAAAAGAAAAAAAAAACTCCAATCCTTCTTCATGTCTGATGACGATCAGCATTTCATCTGATATGTTTGATATTTGACAATGTGTGCTTACCTGCTTAGTGCTAATGGTGCCAAGTACATGCTTAAAAGTGTGGGCGAAAATGCAAAATATGAGAAACTCCAGTCTTAGTGGAAATTGGCATTGAGAGGAAATGTAGAAATAGTTTAACAGGAACTAAATGAACAAAGCTAACGAAGTGCCATCCCATTGCATGATGTGACTCAGTCCCATTGATGAGTATTTAATTACCTTTAGTGCCAAACAATTTCATAGAGTTTGAAGAGTATTAAGGGCTTATTCATGAGAGTCCTGCATCCTATTTGCACCGCGTAAAGTGGTACATGCCGGGCTCTCAGTCCTATTTTTGAACCCACGCAAAGCCACCCTGCATTGCTTTGAGTCGCCTCAGAAATCATGAGTAAGGCGATGCACTTTAAATTGCAGCGTCGTTCATACTTGGCGCCTTGGAGGCATTCCATAGGTGTATGCAGTGGGTTTTCCCAAGCAACACCCATGGAATCTGACAGTCTCCCAGATTTACAAATGCATGAAAACCTGGGGAAGAGCCAAATCCTTATGCCTCGCGAGGTAAGGCGTAATGGGGAGAAACTCCTCGTTTTTTCCTCTTTTGCATTTTGCAGCACACATAGAAAGAGGAAACCAACTCTTAGCTTTTTTCGTGCAGGAAGTTAATCCTTCCTGCACAAAAACAATCCTGTCTGCAACGGAGACACCCTTTCACTATCGTGCAAGTGTGTGCTTATGTCGACTTTCACTATGGTGCATGTGTGCTTACTTTGACGCTAGGCAAGTGAATTGGAGCAAGGACGGAAATGCACTGAATTGCTTAAATATGGTGAATTCCTGCCCTTTCACTTCAGCATAGTGCAGTGGAGCAAGGTGCACTGCTGCGCTGCCATATGCCAAAATTATATATATAAGCCCCTTATCATGCACACCTCCCCTTTGTCACTTGCAGTGGGATGCTATTCCCTCATGTTTATGTAGGTGGTTTGCATTCCTCAAACAGGGGAAAATCTTACCTGGAACTCACTGAGAAAGTAGCTTGTATCAAGGTGGGTGGAAAGCTGTGCAGGAAGTACAATATTCAGCAAGGGACCCTGCTTTCTTGGAGCACAGAATTGGGTTGACAAGTGCTTTTGACAGTCGAATCTCTCCCCACCCAGTCTGATCATTGCAGTTGCTGTCAAACATGGCAACAAGGAAGGAGCTGCTGGTTCTGGATTTTATTTTTTTCTTCGTTTTTTATCAATTTTAGATCAATCTCAGTCTTGTGCAAATTATAGCATTATTTTATTTGAAGATCTGAATTTGGCAATGAGAAACTCATGCCTCATGTTTATAATAACTTTTCAATATGTTCCTTTAACGCTGTGCATTTTCTCCTGGTTATTGGGCTACATAGATACTCTAAATTTAATTTCCAAAGTGGGCAGTAAGCAAAATGGTCAGATATGAAAATAGCTCTAGCCTCAGAACTGTGCTAACATTGCATTTTGCACTGCTTGACAGGGCCATTTTTCTGCATGGCACCCAAGTAAATTGCAGAATTGAGAGTGTTGTAGGAGGGGCCAAGTGCTACCTTAGATACCTCAGTGAACCGCTTGTACAGTGACTGCAATGGAGCATGGGTCGGCTACAGGGACCCAGTTATGCCCACTGAACAAAAGCAGCTTAATTCACAGTTGCGGAGTGTTCTAAGGCTCCACATCGAGGATGGATCGAACAGTTGGGGGCGAAACATTGATTTTGAGGTGCTGCAAGACGGTGATGCGAAATCCTGCATCGTCACCAAGGATCCTGTTGACAAGGGCTTGCAGAGCAAGGTCCAGCCTTATGGATGCGTCACGCAACTAAGGGCAATGCATCGGTTCTGAGGAGCTGCAAGGCTGCACTGCAGGGTCCTGCATCATTTTTTTAAATCCCGTCGAGGAGGACTTGTGATGTGAAATTCGGTATTGAGGATGAGTCATGCAACCAAGCCTATGTGTCAGTTGTGAGGGGTTATGATGCAAAGTCCAGTCACCGAGGTAAGTCCACACAGCAGAGGCGGTGAGTCAGTTCTGCACAGGGTTGTGCCATGTAGCAGAGTGACGTGCTGATTTTGCTGGATCCATAGATGGCCTTTGTGGGGGTCCTTCAGACCCACTTCCAGGGGTCCAGGACTGGAGTGGCATCACGTGGCTTAGCACTCACAGATGCATAGTCCCTATGCTAGTTAGATGAGACTTGGCCCTTGGAGTCACTCTGGTGGTCATGGGTTCACCCCTGCATTTCCAGTCCTTCTCAAACAGGCAAGAGGACAGCAGGTCAGGACAGCAGGCAGCAGGCAACAGTCCTTTCGGGCAACAGCCCAGCATAGTGGCAGTCCTTTCAGTGGCACAGCAGTCCTTCCTGGCAGAGTCTTCCACATGTTCAGAGGTGGACGTCGACTGAAGAGTTGGAGGTATGAGGACCAATATTCATACCTGTTGCCTCCTTTGACTTGAGAGAAGCATCTATCAATCAATTAATCAATCAATCAGAACATTTGTAAAGCGCACTACTTACCCGTGAGGGTCTCAAGACGCTGGGGGGGGGATTGCTGCTACTGCTCGAAGAGCCAGGTCTTGAGGAGTCTTCTGAACGTCAGCAGGTCTTGGGTCTGCCGTAGGGGGATGGGGAGTGTGTTCCAGGTCTTGGTGGCAAGGTGGGAGAACGATCTGCCACTGGAGGTTGCTCTTCGGATGCGGAGGACTGTGGCGAGGTCGAGGTTGGCAGAGCAAAGCTGGGGGGTTAGGGTTTAAAAGCGCACAGGTTTCCTGACTCCCCCTGCCCCAGCTCCAGACTAACTACAGGGGGTAGGCAATCCTTTGTGTGAAAGCAGGACACAGTCTATTCTAGTGTAAGCAGGTCAGTGCCCAGCTCAGCCTTCCCATCACGCGAGTGATGGTCCATCCAGGCACACCTAAGCTCTCTATTGCTTTTGGCTGACCAGGAGGAACCCATTATTTACAACAAGGGGTGGTGATGGACAGAGTCTCTGAATTAAGCAGAGTACTCTCACCCAGTCAAGAGATCAGGGCTAGATCCAACACCGTTTTTTAGGTCATTGCACCATCCCAGTTTCAGAACCTGGCTGTATGCAAATTAGTCTGTCCCTGGCCCAGTGCATCATGGGAACAGGGCAGACCAGACTACAAAAGCCAATTCTTACACTGGGAAGGAAACAAGCTTCCGGGGACCGGTTTCTGGCATTACAGCCGTCTTCGGCCCGGCTTGCTTGAATCCTGATGGTGCAATGAGCAAGGGACTCACATCTGAGTATACCCTTCCACGCTTAGGGTGGACAAAATTATTTACAACAAGGGGTGGTGATGGACAGAGTCTCTGAATTAAGCAGAGTACTCTCACCCAGTCAAGAGATCAGGGCTAGATCCAACACCGTTTTTTAGCTCATTGCACCATCCCAGTTTCAGAACCTGGCTGTATGCAAATTAGTCTGTCCCTGGCCCAGTGCATCATGGGAACAGGGCAGACCAGACTACAAAAGCCAATTCTTACACTGGGAAGGAAACAAGCTTCCGGGGACCGGTTTCTGGCATTACAGCCGTCTTCGGCCCGGCTTGCTTGAATCCTGATGGTGCAATGAGCAAGGGACTCACATCTGAGCATACCCTTCCACACTTAGGATGGACAAAATTATTTACAACAAGGGGTGGTGATGGACAGAGTCTCTGAATTAAGCAGAGTACTCTCACCCAGTCAAGAGATCAGGGCTAGATCCAACACCGTTTTTTAGCTCATTGCACCATCCCAGTTTCAGAACCTGGCTGTATGCAAATTAGTCTGTCCCTGGCCCAGTGCATCATGGGAACAGGGCAGACCAGACTACCAAAGCCAATTCTTACACTGGGAAGGAAACAAGCTTCCGGGGACCGGTTTCTGGCATTACAGCCGTCTTCGGCCCGGCTTGCTTGAATCCTGATGGTGCAATGAGCAAGGGACTCACATCTGAGTATACCCTTCCACGCTTAGGGTGGACAAAATTATTTACAACAAGGGGTGGTGATGGACAGAGTCTCTGAATTAAGCAGAGTACTCTCACCCAGTCAAGAGATCAGGGCTAGATCCAACACCGTTTTTTAGCTCATTGCACCATCCCAGTTTCAGAACCTGGCTGTATGCAAATTAGTCTGTCCCTGGCCCAGTGCATCATGGGAACAGGGCAGACCAGACTACAAAAGCCAATTCTTACACTGGGAAGGAAACAAGCTTCCGGGGACCGGTTTCTGGCATTACAGCCGTCTTCGGCCCGGCTTGCTTGAATCCTGATGGTGCAATGAGCAAGGGACTCACATCTGAGTATACCCTTCCACGCTTAGGGTGGACAAAATTATTTACAACAAGGGGTGGTGATGGACAGAGTCTCTGAATTAAGCAGAGTACTCTCACCCAGTCAAGAGATCAGGGCTAGATCCAACACCGTTTTTTAGCTCACTGCACCATCCCAGTTTCAGAACCTGGCTGTATGCAAATTAGTCTGTCCCTGGCCCAGTGCATCATGGGAACAGGGCAGACCAGACTACCAAAGCCAATTCTTACACTGGGAAGGAAACAAGCTTCCGGGGACCGGTTTCTGGCATTACAGCCGTCTTCGGCCCGGCTTGCTTGAATCCTGATGGTGCAATGAGCAAGGGACTCACATCTGAGTATACCCTTCCACGCTTAGGGTGGACAAAATTATTTACAACAAGGGGTGGTGATGGACAGAGTCTCTGAATTAAGCAGAGTACTCTCACCCAGTCAAGAGATCAGGGCTAGATCCAACACCGTTTTTTAGCTCATTGCACCATCCCAGTTTCAGAACCTGGCTGTATGCAAATTAGTCTGTCCCTGGCCCAGTGCATCATGGGAACAGGGCAGACCAGACTACAAAAGCCAATTCTTACACTGGGAAGGAAACAAGCTTCCGGGGACCGGTTTCTGGCATTACAGCCGTCTTCGGCCCGGCTTGCTTGAATCCTGATGGTGCAATGAGCAAGGTACTCACATCTGAGTATACCCTTCCACGCTTAGGGTGGACAAAATTATTTACAACAAGGGGTGGTGATGGACAGAGTCTCTGAATTAAGCAGAGTACTCTCACCCAGTCAAGAGATCAGGGCTAGATCCAACACCGTTTTTTAGCTCATTGCACCATCCCAGTTTCAGAACCTGGCTGTATGCAAATTAGTCTGTCCCTGGCCCAGTGCATCATGGGAACAGGGCAGACCAGACTACAAAAGCCAATTCTTACACTGGGAAGGAAACAAGCTTCCGGGGACCGGTTTCTGGCATTACAGCCGTCTTCGGCCCGGCTTGCTTGAATCCTGATGGTGCAATGAGCAAGGGACTCACATCTGAGTATACCCTTCCACGATTAGGGTGGACTAAATTATTTACAACAAGGGGTGGTGATGGACAGAGTCTCTGAATTAAGCAGAGTACTCTCACCCAGTCAAGAGATCAGGGCTAGATCCAACACCGTTTTTTAGCTCATTGCACCATCCCAGTTTCAGAACCTGGCTGTATGCAAATTAGTCTGTCCCTGGCCCAGTGCATCATGGGAACAGGGCAGACCAGACTACAAAAGCCAATTTTTACACTGGGAAGGAAACAAGCTTCCGGGGACCGGTTTCTGGCATTACAGCCGTCTTCGGCCCGGCTTGCTTGAATCCTGATGGTGCAATGAGCAAGGGACTCACATCTGAGTATACTCTTCCACGCTTAGGGTGGACAAAATTATTTACAACAAGGGGTGGTGATGGACAGAGTCTCTGAATTAAGCAGAGTACTCTCACCCAGTCAAGAGATCAGGGCTAGATCCAACACCGTTTTTTAGCTCATTGCACCATCCCAGTTTCAGAACCTGGCTGTATGCAAATTAGTCTGTCCCTGGCCCGGTGCATCATGGGAACAGGGCAGACCAGACTACAAAAGCCAATTCTTACACTGGGAAGGAAACAAGCTTCCGGGGACCGGTTCCTGGCATTACAGCCGTCTTCGGCCCGGCTTGCTTGAATCCTGATGGTGCAATGAGCAAGGGACTCACATCTGAGTATACCCTTCCACGCTTAGGGTGGACAAAATTATTTACAACAAGGGGTGGTGATGGACAGAGTCTCTGAATTAAGCAGAGTACTCTCACCCAGTCAAGAGATCAGGGCTAGATCCAACACCGTTTTTTAGCTCATTGCACCATCCCAGTTTCAGAACCTGGCTGTATGCAAATTAGTCTGTCCCTGGCCCAGTGCATCATGGGAACAGGGCAGACCAGACTACAAAAGCCAATTCTTACACTGGGAAGGAAACAAGCTTCCGGGGACCGGTTTCTGGCATTACAGCCGTCTTCGGCCCGGCTTGCTTGAATCCTGATGGTGCAATGAGCAAGGGACTCACATCTGAGTATACCCTTTCACGCTTAGGGTGGACAAAATTATTTACAACAAGGGGTGGTGATGGACAGAGTCTCTGAATTAAGCAGAGTACTCTCACCCAGTCAAGAGATCAGGGCTAGATCCAACACCGTTTTTTAGCTCATTGCACCATCCCAGTTTCAGAACCTGGCTGTATGCAAATTAGTCTGTCCCTGGCCCAGTGCATCATGGGAACAGGGCAGACCAGACTACAAAAGCCAATTCTTACACTGGGAAGGAAACAAGCTTCCGGGGACCGGTTTCTGGCATTACAGCCGTCTTCGGCCCGGTTTGCTTGAATCCTGATGGTGCAATGAGCAAGGGACTCACATCTGAGCATACCCTTCCACGCTTAGGGTGGACAAAATTATTTACAACAAGGGGTGGTGATGGACAGAGTCTCTGAATTAAGCAGAGTACTCTCACCCAGTCAAGAGATCAGGGCTAGATCCAACACCGTTTTTTAGCTCATTGCACCATCCCAGTTTCAGAACCTGGCTGTATGCAAATTAGTCTGTCCCTGGCCCAGTGCATCATGGGAACAGGGCAGACCAGACTACCAAAGCCAATTCTTACACTGGGAAGGAAACAAGCTTCCGGGGACCGGTTTCTGGCATTACAGCCGTCTTCGGCCCGGCTTGCTTGAATCCTGATGGTGCAATGAGCAAGGGACTCACATCTGAGTATACCCTTCCACGCTTAGGGTGGACAAAATTATTTACAACAAGGGGTGGTGATGGACAGAGTCTCTGAATTAAGCATAGTACTCTCACCCAGTCAAGAGATCAGGGCTAGATCCAACACCATTTTTTAGCTCATTGCACCATCCCAGTTTCAGAACCTGGCTGTATGCAAATTAGTCTGTCCCTGGCCCAGTGCATCATGGGAACAGGGCAGACCAGACTACAAAAGCCAATTCTTACACTGGGAAGGAAACAAGCTTCCGGGGACCGGTTTCTGGCATTACAGCCGTCTTCGGCCCGGCTTGCTTGAATCCTGATGGTGCAATGAGCAAGGGACTCACATCTGAGTATACCCTTCCACGCTTAGGGTGGACAAAATTATTTACAACAAGGGGTGGTGATGGACAGAGTCTCTGAATTAAGCAGAGTACTCTCACCCAGTCAAGAGATCAGGGCTAGATCCAACACCGTTTTTTAGCTCATTGCACCATCCCAGTTTCAGAACCTGGCTGTATGCAAGTTAGTCTGTCCCTGGCCCAGTGCATCATGGGAACAGGGCAGACCAGACTACAAAAGCCAATTCTTACACTGGGAAGGAAACAAGCTTCCGGGGACCGGTTTCTGGCATTACAGCCGTCTTCGGCCCGGCTTGCTTGAATCCTGATGGTGCAATGAGCAAGGGACTCACATCTGAGTATACCCTTCCACGCTTAGGGTGGACAAAATTATTTACAACAAGGGGTGGTGATGGACAGAGTCTCTGAATTAAGCAGAGTACTCTCACCCAGTCAAGAGATCAGGGCTAGATCCAACACCGTTTTTTAGCTCATTGCACCATCCCAGTTTCAGAACCTGGCTGTATGCAAATTAGTCTGTCCCTGGCCCAGTGCATCATGGGAACAGGGCAGACCAGACTACAAAAGCCAATTCTTACACTGGGAAGGAAACAAGCTTCCGGGGACCGGTTTCTGGCATTACAGCCGTCTTCGGCCCGGCTTGCTTGAATCCTGATGGTGCAATGAGCAAGGGACTCACATCTGAGTATACCCTTCCACGCTTAGGGTGGACAAAATTATTTACAACAAGGGGTGGTGATGGACATAGTCTCTGAATTAAGCAGAGTACTCTCACCCAGTCAAGAGATCAGGGCTAGATCCAACACCGTTTTTTAGCTCATTGCACCATCCCAGTTTCAGAACCTGGCTGTATGCAAATTAGTCTGTCCCTGGCCCAGTGCATCATGGGAACAGGGCAGACCAGACTACAAAAGCCAATTCTTACACTGGGAAGGAAACAAGCTTCCAGGGACACACTAATTTGCATATAGCCAGGTTCTGAGCTGGGATGGGGCAGTGAGCTAAATAACGGTGATGGATCAAGCCCTGATCTTTGGACTGGGTAAGAGTGGTCTGCTTAATTCAGACACTCTGTTCATCACCACCCCCTTTTCTGAGCCAAGCACACCCAATCATCAAAGGCAGGCTATAGGCACTAAATGGTGAAGGCAGAAAAATGCCTACTTTTCAAAAGTTTCTGACTGTGAATGATCGAGTGCACTCCATCTCTAAATGTTCATCCTGATTCAGCACATGCTCAAAAGGAAAATATTTAGAGTATTAGCATGCAAACTTGAGCGTGCTCTACCCCTGTTGCTCAACCTTCAACATAAAAAATTGCCCGGTGCGCCATCGCGCACCAGATTCAAGATGCATTGCCATTGTAAGCAAAAATCCAGTCGTGGTTATCCAATGAATCCTGTCTTTTTCTCAAAATTATTGAAAGTAATCCAAGTAATCCAAAGTACTCCAAAGTAAATATGGAGGCAGCGTGATTTCAATCATTTATTGTTGAAGATATGCCCATCAGACCTTATCCTACAACACGTTGAATTCCACTATTCATCCTCGGCATCCTTACTGTCAAACATTCACCCAATGCATTTCGGACACTTTAAGTCCTTCGTCAGCGGTAACTGTGATGTAAAACAAAAGTGCATCAGTAACTTAAATTAACATAAAACTGTGATGTGAAAACAAAAACGCATCTGTAGCTCAAATTAACATAGAACAAAAAAATTGCAGTGCATCTTGAATCTGGGGCTCGATGGCGCACCGGGCAATTTTTTACTTTTCAAAAGTGGCATTTTCAAAATTGCAGTTTAAAATCCAACGTTACCATAAAAAAGGATTTTTTTTTACAATGGAAAGGCACTAAACATGAAAAATGTAGCTGCTTCCATTTCGAAGTTACAGCATATTAACTTTAATAAGGTACCACTAAGGGAATCCTACAGGAAAGGTAGACTTGCAATAGTGAAAAACAAATTTAGGACTTTTTCACTACCAGGACATGTACAATTTAAAAGTACATGCCATACTTTTTAAATACATTGCACCCTGCCCCATAGGCTATTTAGGGTGTACCCTAAGGGTGGCTTATATGTATTAAAAAGGAAGGTTTAGGCCTGGCAAACGTTTATTTTGACAGGTCAAAATGGTAGTTTTAAACTGCACACACAGGCTGCAATGGCAAGTCTGGGGCATGTTTAAAAGGTCTACTTACGTGGGCGGGACAATCAGTGCTGCAGCTCCACCAGTAGCATTTAATTAACAGGCACTGGGCACAGGTAGTACTACTTTACTAGGGACGTAAAAGTAAAGTAAATATGCTAATTTGGGATAAGCAAATGTTACCAGGTTTAAAGGATTTAGTACACACACTTTAGCCCTGTATAGCAGTGTTAACGTATGCAAAGTCCTAAAAGGCAACAAAAACAATTTCAGAAAATAGGAGGGTGAAGGCAAAAGGTTTAGAGATGACCAGGCAGAGAGACCAGGCAGAAAAGGCCAAGTCCAACACTTATCAACTATGTCACATCTTCTCGGGGCGCTAGGTGGCGTCGGACTAAGATGGCCGAGCTACAGTGAGGCTCTCGCCCTGTCGAGCCTGAAAAGATCCTACACGCCATCCTGACCGGTACAAGTCGACCCCTACACAGCGGGATCGCACAGACGAGACTGCGAGGATCATTCCGCAGTTTTCCTCGTCCGAATCCGTCTGCCACAGCTGCCGCTTTACAGCTCGGAACCTCCGAGCGGACGCTCGCGCTCCTCCGACCTGCACCTCCTGTGGGGAGCCGGACTGCGTGACACCGCGGTCTTGGGGCCTGCTGGCGAGGACCGGCCGGCGGGACGCGGGAGCGGCTGCTGGACTTCTACGGCGGGGGCTTCGGAGCTAAGGGGCCCCGGTTGTCCAGCATCCCCGGCGGATCCCCCCCCCCGCCCCCGCTCACACCAGTCAGCACTTGTGCGCGGCTCAGTGCTCCGCCGGGACTCACAGCGAGGGTGGGAGCGTCTCTCCCATCAGGCGAGGCCGGACAGGCTGCAATTACCGCCCTCCCGCCGAACCGCTGTGCCTCACCCCCACACGCTCACACAAATCCGACCACCCTGAAAGTGCAGCTCCTGCAGAGTGACACAGTGGTGACGTGTGCTGCTACCGGCTCCCCGGGCACGTAGGCCCTTGCTCCGCATCTCCCTCCCTGCACAGCCTGACTGATGGAGCGCGAGGAGATCCCTCTTCCCCCCCACTGCAGCGGCCATTTTGAGGAGGCTTCCACGCCAGGGACTGAACTTCCCGCACCTGCGCCTGCTGTGGGGGGATACCCATCCTTCGCTCCCCGCGGAGCTTGGCGGTTACTGCTGGACATCCTCGCAGAGGCACCCACAACTGCCTACTCCCTTAATTGCATAGGTCAGCTGTGATAAAGAGCGGGCACTTCTCCTCTTCCCACCGAAGCGGCCATACTGTGGGATTCAAAGCTGCGACCAAGAACAGGACTACTGAGCGATCCTCCTGACCAGGCCCCCCCTCCCCCCATCTTGTGGCCTAGGTTTCGACGCTAACCTGGCTTAACGCGGACGCTCAAAATTGCGACACTACGAACGCCGAGGCGTGCCATGGGCCGGAGTGACGCCAGACAGTCCAAAATCCCGGTTGAAGCCAAAAAAACGAACAAGACGATGCCTGGGCCGGAGGACAGCCCCGCTGCCTCCACTCCGCCTGAAGAAAACTGGAAATCTCTGTTACTGGGCATGAAACAAAGCCTCTCCAGCATAGACGCCAAGATAGACAATATGAACCTACGCATGAACGGCATCGTGGCGAAGATTGACCAACACAGCGCCCGTCTCACTGAAGCAGAGGAACGAATATCTGGCCTAGAAGATGGAGCCGCCACTGTGAACCGCCGGACCTCCCAAATAGACCGACTCCTCAAAGTTATTGCGGATAAGAACGAGGACTTAGAAGCCAGATCTCGGCGAAATAACGTCCGCATTCTTGGCCTGGCGGAAACTACAAACACAGGGAAAATGGAGCCCTTTGTAGAATCCCTGGTCGTGGAACTGTTTGGGAAAGAGTCCTTCTCCCCACACCTCATTGTTGAACGTGCTCATAGATCTCTGGCTGCTCCCCCTTCCACAGGAGCTCCTCCAAGGCCCATAATTGCACGCTTTTTAAATTACAGAGACCGTGACGCTGTGCTACGACGCGCCCGTGAACTTGGCACGGTCACCTATGGAAATGCCACCTTATCCTTCTTCCCAGATTTCACCCCTGCTGTACAGGAGGCACGCCGCAAATTCACTGCTGTGAAAAAGAAACTGCAAACTTTGGAACTCTCCTATACTATGCTTTACCCAGCGAAACTAAAACTCTCCTACCAAGGCAAACCACATGTCTTCACCAACCCACAGCAGGTGGAAGACTTCCTGAAGCAGCACAAACAAGATCGTACTAAACACAACGCAGCGGAATGGCGCTCCAGGTCCAGCTCGCCAATGGCACAACAAGACTGAATTCGAATGTGTCCTGGATACGTGACGACAACACACGTGAGCGCACTGCGATGCTCCAAGAACTACATCCCTAGAGAGATATTTTCCTGATATTTCACTCTACCGGTAAGAATCCTGACCTAGGCTCGACGCCCACCTCCATCCCAAGGAGGACGAACTGGTGATATACTGGCGTCCAATGGGTGTGACTTGTGAGGTGGGGGGCAGGTCTGGGGCCCCTAGTAATGCTACCCCCATTGGGCGATCCCCTTTATACCCTCTTCCCCCTTGAGGAAGAAATGACTTGGAACTGTTGGTTTATCGTACTTTGTTATTACGAACTGTTGGGTGGGAGGTGGGAGATTCTATACCCGGCGGGTTGGGGTGGCCGGTGTGGGTGGGAGGGGGTTCTAACAACTCGAAATCCTAACCATTGTGCTTGTGAACTGCATCTCTGCCCAGTGATTGAGCTGACTTTAACGTTCTATTCAGGCATGGCTACGGTGGCCTGTGTGGGGAGCTGTTGTTTTAAACCTGTTCAATACCTTTCTATGCACTTGTTGGAATGGGAGACGTGACAGACGAGCGGCCTCTCCAGCAACTGCATTTGCTGTCGTGGAATGTTCGCGGACTTAATGACCCGCGGAAGAAGAGACAAATCTTAAGTTACCTATCTAGGCATGGAGTCTCAATTGCAATGCTACAAGAAACGCATTTAAGGCCAGACAACTCTCCCCTATTTGCAGCTAGATGGGCGTCTAATAGGGTATTTTCCTCATACTCCAACTACGCTAGGGGGGTAACAATTTTAGTTAAGCGGGGGGTTCGCTTTCTCCTTGAGGGGTCGGAAGTGGATGCGAATGGAAGATTCTGTATGATTTGGGGCAGGTTGTACTCACATAAAGTTCTTTTTGCATGTTACTATGGACCCAACACGGACGACCCGTCCACACTTCTTACGTTCTGGGGCAAAATTCAATCGATGGGGATTGCACATGTGGTACTTGGCGGGGACTTCAATACAGCGTTACGCCCTCTTCTAGACATATCCCAGCCTCAGGCGCAGCACTACACACATACCCAACGCACCCTATTGAGTATTATCGAAGACCATTGCTTGACTGACACCTGGAGACTCATGCACCCAACCCAATCTCAGGGCACCCACTATTCTGCGGTACACTCCACCTGGGCACGTCTAGACTACATATTTTGCTCCAAGGGACTTTCCTCCTGGGTGGTCGCGGCGTCCCACCTAGCTCGCACCTTCTCAGACCACTCCCCGGTGCTGGTAACACTTAGGGTCCTACATGACGTTTCACCCTACTTAATCTGGAGACTAAATCCGGCTCACCTGACCGATTCTGCCTTGAAGGCCGAGCTTGAACAAGACATAACAGACTTCTTCGACCGCAACATGACCTCAGTTTCCAGCTTAACGACTGTATGGGAGGCCTTTAAAGTCACCGTTAGAGGGTGGTGCATTGCTAAGGGTGGTGGTGTTCTCAGATCCCTTAGGGACGAGTTGCGCAAACTGGAACGGGAACTGGGACAGCTAGAAAAAGACATAGCCAGCGCCGATCCCAAGCATGCGGCTCAGGCTAAGTTGCGTGAAAAACTGAATGAGTACTCAGACCTTTCTGAGAAAGAATGTAAATTCCTGGGGAAACCACATTCAGCCCGCAGCTATGGGGAGGGAGATAGGCCTGGCAGGGCGCTTGCTTTCGCAAGGCCGTAAACTGCTTACTAAGCTGGCACTACACACGTGGGGTGTTCTGTACTTACAGGGCACCTTCCGAACATCGGCACAATTTTTTGGCGAGTACTCCCCTACTGTCATGGATACCTTCCTCTATGTGCGTTTGAGGCAGAATGTAAAAGCTGTCACCCCCACCTTTCCAGATGAACCAGAGACGGTGCAACCCCTTCACTCCCTGCTCCAACCTGAGGCACCGAAACATGTAGTCTCGCTGCTCTATAAACACATACAGGCAGCTTCGGCCACACCGGCCCTCAGGGCGCGGCATGATTGGGACCGAGACTTAGACACCCAACTGACAGACGAACAATGGGAGGAAAGTTGTGCACATACATCTGCAGTGACAGGGAACGCACAATTTCGACTCCTACACTACAAATTCCTTCACAGACTCTACTATACACCTGCCAAACTCTACCGCTTCCGACTCCGAGAGGATGATAGATGCGCAAGATGCAAAGGGGAGGGCGCGGATTTTTTCCACCTTGCGTGGACATGCCCCAAGGTAGCAGCTTACTGGGAGGAGGTGTTTGCGGCTCTGTCTGACATGGTTGGGGTGGATACGTCGCCTTGCCCGAAAATTGCACTGCTGGGACAGACATCCCCAGCGCCACACGCGCGCCGCAAATTTTTTGCTTTGGGGATCCTACTTGCGAAGCGACAGGTGGCGTGCCGTTGGGGTCGTGGTAGAGCACCCAAGTTTAAGGACTGGATCATGACAATGTCCACTTGGCAGGACCAACTGCAGAATTATGCAGAGCTCCTTCCACAGCGCTCACGGCCAAAAGACATATGGGGTCCACTAACGACATACCTTCTGCGTCTCCAAACCGCAGCACAGCCGGACACTCCCTAATACCTGCAGTCTGTAATATGCGCATTTAGCCTTGAGCCCTGCTTGCGACATGACCCACAAGCTGCGTCCCTGGCCTGCATTCTTACTATGTACACTTTGAAACCATTGTCGCTATAGAATGCTGATCTGCGCGGTCCCTTACAGTCCTCTACGCGGCCGGCCCGGAAGGGTTGTAGGCGGCTTGCTGTGTTTGATATGATTCTAATATTATATACTCTGCATTGCCGTCTTTATGAATGCTGTCGGCCTGCATGTGACAGGATGTAGGGGATATCAGCTGTGTACTTCCTTTTTTGTCTTAATAAAAGTTTTTAACAAAAAAAAAAAACTATGTCACATCTTCTCCTATGTTTGCCAGAAAGTCAAGTCAGCTTAGTGTCGACAAGAACAAGATTGTCTAGTTCTAACAAGTGGAGTTGTGGGAAAATTGACTTTATTAACCAGAGGAGAGAAAGTATAATTTTGGAGTTTGACAACAAGATTATTGCAGTAGTTCAGGTTATCCATAAAAGGAGGGTGAGAAGGGGTTTGGCAGTTTTAAGGGGGAGGCAAGAAGGATTTTACAGATTCCTAAATTCAGAATCCTGGCTGATTTTGCATTGGAAGGTAATAAACACTCTAGAGGGATGTGGAATCTAAACCTAATGGCCTGTGAATCTGTATCAACCTGTCCAGTAAAGACTGAATCACTCACCCAAGTTTCCGAAAAGAGCATCATCTTGTAATTGAAAAGCAAGTTGACGATGACAATAAATAAGAAGAGAAACAATTGAGTGGGAAATCATAACAGGGAATAGCATTGTAGAGGCCGGTTATTTCTATTTATTGAAGTTTACGATGGAGTGGTGTGGGTCACTGGTTAGAGGCGGCAGACCCGGAAGCAGAAGTCGGCCCGGGACCAGGGTTCGATTCCCGACGCGGCAGGGTCATGGACCTGGGTCAGCGGACTCGATAATTCTCGCCTCGTGCCCACTCTAACCAGGGGTCCCACTCGGCAACTCTGGGCATTAGCTTGCCTAATCGCCACAACGGCCCCCCCCCAACGCTGGGGATGCTCGGCTCCACCTTGGGGATTCCCAGCAGGGACCATCCCACAGGGAAAGCCAGGACGAGTTCCCCAGCGGTATACAGCGCCGAGATGCCCCCCCCCCGGTGATTCGCGCTCTTTACAAAAATACATACATAACATACGATAAATGAGAAAGGGTCATCAATTGATCGATAGTCTGTTGAGGGTTAAAGGGTGAGAAGAGAAGGCACCTTCTTAGTTTTTAGTAATGTTGGCATTGACATTATAGCAGAGGACACGGTATAGCAGATGCCACTCAAAAATATGAGGTAGGGGGAAAAGACTGAAAAAAGTAGAGGATTCATGATTGACGGCTGGGCCATAGCGATTGTTAGGGGTTTAGATAGGAAGTGAGATGATCATGAGATAGAGAAGATGATGATACTAATTCAGAAGTAAAACCATTGCAGGGCTGTTTCGGTGGTGCTCAGAGAAATGAGAGTTGCTAGCATCGTGACATGATTGACTATTTACTAATGGTTTGGGGGCACATGGGGTGTGAATCTTGGGGACTGGAAGACCTTCTTATTGATTAAAGCGGGCAAAAAACAGCTGTGTTTTTTTTTGTGAACAATAGTCAGAATGTAGAAAGAGATTTGAAAAATCCGAAAGAATAATGTGGCTGCTTCTATAATGAGGGTTCATTCCAATGTGTACTGCTTACAAGGTCAGTGATAACATTATCACAAGCAGTAGTGAACTGTAAAACGATAGATAGACTTTTGGCTGGGAAGGCCTCTCACATTTTTAAATCGTGAGCATGCAATGCTTTGCAGCATCTCATCATCGATGCATGGCAACATTTGGGGTTGAAATGGCTTACTTGCATTTGTAATGCCAACAGCAATGTGCAATGCACAGCAAATTGTAACACTGGGGGGCATATTATCAAGGGGGTTTATCTCCGCTTTTTTGGCTTTAAAAGCCAAGAAAGCGGAGATAAAATTATCTCCCTATTACCAAGCTGTCGCTAACACCAGTTAGTGACAGCTAATAGGAGATAGCGACCATCTTGGGCCCCGCTTTGCATGTCAGTGATATTTATCACTAATGACATGCAAAGTGGGCGTGCCAAGATGTTAGCGACTGGAAACAGTTGCTAACATCGCTATCTCCTATTACCAACTTTTGGAGATATTCGCGCTAAGCGCGAATATCTCCAAAAGCTAACACCTGCCCTGAGCAGTTCTTCACCATGTTATCCAATGGGAGATGGATAACATGGCTAAGAGCATTTGCTCGATAATGCATGAATATCGCTGACTTTTCAACGATATTCATGCATTGCGGCCGTTTTTTATCGCATTTGCGATAAACCTTGCTAATAGCAAGGTTTATCTGCGATAAAAATCGCCGATGTGCGGCAAAAATTTTGGTCTCTAAACAAGTTAGAGACAAGAATTATCACTAGTTGTTGGTAATATGCCCCTGGGTTCGTAAGGCAGCATTTGTGCACGAAAGTGCAATTTGAGCAAGCACGGCTAGCCGGTAGATCTGTCCGCAAAATCTGAAGATAGATCTGTCCCCAAAATTTGAAGCATATTCTAATGACATCTAACTTTAGGCTATAATCTTTTTAACACAAAATCCAGGGATCACGATGTCTGCCATTCTTTTGACAATAATGAGACATATTCGGACCATTTCAAGCTATCTCATTGCAATGTGTTTATATGCAAAGAAGCTCAGGCTGGTTCCATCCTTTTAAATAATGTCCAGATAATGACATTCCTATTTAATTATTGAACACATCAATGATCAAAGACAGAAGCCGTCTGTTCAAGCACGAGCTGTTGGGATGCACTAGGGCGCTAGAATGTCTTTCTCGATTATTTCCCCTCACGTCAGGCCACACCATAAGCATCGTGACAACACTACTTTTTGCAAACGAGTGTACTTGGAAACAATACCACTTTTGTTGGATGATTGCCTCACACATGCAGCAGTACTCAAAATGTTGTTGGCTTTGAAATTTAGATGGTTTTACAGCTTGAAAATATGTCAGATTCTGCAACATAAGCACGGAAAAAAATACTTTAATTCCTGTAAATGTGCATGCCCTATTTTCTCGCTTGAGAACGCTCAACGCGAGCGTTTGCGGATTCACGTCTTAAAAGGACGTGCATCTGTGCTGAGCCAGGGATTCTCTGAGGTGATTCATTATCGGCACTTGAAGTCTATTTCATGAAACACCTGGCCTGACTAAGCAAGATGATGACAGAAAGTCAGCAGGATGGACAAGCTTTGAAGGAAAACTCATACCCCTGGTGAACCCCTTTTCAAGCCTCAAAGGAAAATCCTCAGCAGGATCTTAATATAAAACCAAATATTGTTATGTGCTATTAGCACATACATATTCCTAGGGATTATCTGTGTGATGACGCAGAGGCGAGACAGTAAATTGGCATGTGCTATAGATTACAAAATCATAAGCAAAACAAAGTAAAAGAAAAAAAAACACAAAAATATCTCTGATATGCTGAACTACTTTTAATAAACTTTCGTCAATGCACAGTAATACATGTTTGGAAAAATTCTGGCCTATGCATATTGTGTTTTTCTTTGTACAATTTGTACAATTTATTAAGTTTTTCCTTAATTTTCACATTTTACGTAAAAAGCGCATTGCAAAGCACACGATCAGATTCTATATCTCATAACATGTTTTCTCCATTCACACAGTGCCTTAATCATTGTATAGACAGACAAAAAAAACGTTAAAATCCCTTTTCAAGCCTTGACCGCGTTCTTGTTTCGGTCTGGTGGAAGAAATCTTAAGGTTTTTCGCAAATGTCACAGTACCGCTGAGAAGACTTGAAAGGACGCCCCCCATCCACAGCCACCGATTACTTTAATTGTTTTCACATACTGATCTGCCCACATTCATCAGTCTTTGATTAATTTTAAGTGTTAATCTTGGTCTATGGATTTCTTTTTTCACTTTATCAGTGGACAAATATTCAGGGGCAGATTTACAAGAAACTGACGCAACTGTAGAGATGCATCAGTTTCCCAGTTCCAGCCTGCGATACCCTTGCGCCACATGGATGCTCTGTACTTACAATATGGCGCACCATGGTGCAAGGATTGACAGATGCGTCAGAAATTCTGCATGGGGAGGCCTATACTTATTGTATTGTGTCACTCCTTATGCCTGCTTCAAGCAGACATAAGGTTTTGATGCAGTGGCGTTCTAGAAGTGGAGCAGGGGAAATCTTGCAGATTTCACTACATCACTTTTATGAGGCTTTCCAGTGTAGAAACAACCACCATGCATACATTATGCCTGCCGGAAGTATAATGTGACGCAGGGCTTTACAACGTGATTGTAAATTGGACGCATTGTTTATGCAGCAGCTGCATCACAAAAGTGATGCAACTGCGGCCCAAAAGTGTCACAAGGGGCTTGTAAACCTGCCCCTCAATTTGAAAAATAGTAATTTGTGTTTACAAAGTAGGGAATTCTCTGTTTCCCATATCTCACTGGCTGGACCATAAAGTGAGACAGAGACAGGTCCCATGTGCGCTGCTGGCTCCAGTATGCTGGATGCTGCATTTGCATTGTCATTTCAATGGAGAGAACCAGAAGTTGAGCTGGTGGGGCCTTGATGTGGGAATACTATGTTCAGTGGCTAAACACAAAATGATGAGGCAGATGAACATTTCTGTAGGAGAATGTAATATAGTGGAACAACACATGCAAAGCTGCCTGGCGGAATAATGTCCGTTGTGTACAATTCAGAGTGCCCTGGCTGATTGTGGTTTGAAAACCATAATTTATAAACACATGTGGTAGTTATACATATGAATCTGAAAAGGCAATTATTTGTATTCCTACACATGGACAAATATCTAAACATTCAAGACCTCACCTGGTACAGTACTTGATGTGGATAGGCAACTAATTTGTGATATGCCATTCACTGAAACCTGTATCTAGGGTGTGGGTTTATTTTTTTGAAGAAGAATATTAAGTGTTACAGAGATAGCAAAGTTAAATATACCAGTTGCACTGAACCATTAAGGTGAACTGTCTCGAAGTGGGAAAGGCATGGGGACACATAGTTTTCATCAACTATGGTAGATAAAATGTATACTTCTTAAAAAACAAACAGGTCAATATACATTATTTGATAACAGCTTGTTCTACTTACCCTCTTTGTAGAACATTGGGTTACTGGTTGAGGGGGGGTTAAATGCTACTCAAGCATCAACTGCAAAATTCGCCAGGGTAAAGTCACATGTGAGACAGCAGCAAATGATGGATGGAATAATGATAACTCAAACATTCACCCCCATGTTAAGGGATCTGGGTTAAATCCATCGGTATTTTGTTCACTGTGACACACCAGTTTGGACCCAACCATATAATCAGTCTTGACTATGCCCCTCATGGGAATAGTCCAGCCTGAACTGCCAAGCCGGGTACTCACTGGACAGGAAACAAGCATCCTAGGATGCTTTTGGGGTTTCACCCCTCATCAGCCAGGCTAGCTTTAATCCAGTGGCACAGCGAGCAAGGGACCCACGTCTGGGCATACCCATCTCACTTAAGGCGAAAAGTGCTACAGCAACAAATTATGGATGGAATGCTTAGTAAAAGAAACATTAATCCCCAGTCAAATGATATGGGTTGAATCCATTGTTTGTTGCTGCAGCACTTTCGCCCTAATTGGGATGGGTATGTCAAGTCGTGGGTCCCTTGCTGATATGGGGTCATACCCCGAAACCAGTCTCAGGATGCTTGTTACCAGTATAGGGAGGACCCAGCTTGGCAGTTCGGGCTGGACTGTTCCCATGAGGAGCAGGGTCAAGACTGATTTGCATATGGCTGGGTCCAAACTGGGGCGGTATAGTGAGCACAAGAACAATGGATTTAACCCAGAATTCTTGACTGGGGGTGAATGTATGATTTATTCAGCATTCCGTCCCTCATTTGTTGTTGCAGCACTTTCTGCCGTAAGTGGGATGGGTAGGCCCAGAAGTGGGTCAGTTGCTCACTGTGCAACTGGAAAGCTAGCCTGGCTGAGGAGGGTAAATACCCTAAAACTAGTCCTAGAATTCATGTTTCCAGTCAAGGGAGGCAAAACTAGGGTGGCATATTAAGCCAAAGAACAATGTATTTAACCCAGATCTCTTGACTGGGAGTGAATATATGATTTATTCAGCATTCCATCCATCATTTGCTGCTGCATCACATGGTAAAGTCACAAGCAAGCCCCAAATTAACCTGTGCTTAAACCTTACTTGGCACAAGCAATCAGGCTTAACTTAGAGGCAATGTGTACAGTATTTATGCAACATTTCAAACAGTGAAAAGTGAACACACAGCATAAGAAAAATCCCACAGCAATTTAAAAAAACAGAGCAAAGTTTTAATAAATTATTTGATACCAAAACAACAAAACTCCAATCAATTGAACTCAATATTTGCAATGTCAAACTTTTTGATAAAAATAGTGCCTAGAAGGACGAAGCACTAGCTGTGGTCACGCTAGACCATGAAAAAGTCACAAGTTCAAGCCGATCAAGATAGAGAGCCGACCAGATACAGGGAAGTTAGGCACTCTGAAAAATGTACTTAAAACCCTGGTTGCAGAGTGTTGTGATATCCTTGGTTGAGAATGCGTTCCGCCGGCAGTGGTTCAGAAGAAACTGCAGAGCTGCGATGCAGATTCTTGTCACCATCAAGGATGCCGTTTTTCCCCACCACCTAGCACCATGTAAGAACAGGTGAGTGGCAGTGCCAATCCCTTGACAAGCTGCTTACCCTGTGGATGGCGGAGCCGCCCAGTTGTGCAGGCCCTTGCTATTTTCAGTGAGGTGGAAGTTGCAGCACTGTTTTTTTTTGTGCAATGCCATTTCCACTCCATGCTGGCAGCAGGTGGTTGGCTTGGTAGTGGGTACCCCTTTTGGGAGCATCAGCCACACTAAGGGAGGGTGCACTGGTTTGTGTGGCGCACCAACCATGTTCTGCGTACCATTCAGCAGCTGATACACCACTAGGTGGATATCCTTGACCGGGAGTAGGACCTGCTTGACTTGCTCGGTGTAGAGATTCAGGGGCTCGGTGAGTATGAATTATTTGTTGTGTTTGTGTTCTACAATGCTAAAAAATACATCCGAATAGCATGCTACTCACACTCAGAGGTAAGTTACATTGAGTTCACATTAGAATATTATTATAATGTGAAGCGGTTCCGGTTCCCTACACTTAATTATTGGCACTTGCTTTGGCTGATTATTTAGGAAGCCATTGCAGACTCTTCTGTTTAACTGTCACCATAATGAATCAGTGATATCAGTAATATAACATGGGTATTTGTAAAGCACACGTTCACCCAGAAGTCTCTGAATAACAGATTTTCATTGTTACCCAACTCAATGGTTCTAATTTTATCTACCTCAGATGGATGAAATGCTGAGTGGACCAGCCGGGGTTTGAACCTGTGACCATGAGGTCGAACACAGGCCCCGGCAATGGACACATTAGTCCACTGAGCCAACAGACCCAGCTCAGTGAGTCAGTGTACTCTGTGACTTTCTTCATGTAGCTCACACAGTCCCAAGCTATTTCACAGTGAGGTGCAATATGCATCTATGCATTGCAAAAAAGGGAGACCATCAAGGAGGTTGAGAAATGAGAATAAAACCAAATATCATTCAGTGTAATGCATTAGTTCCAAATGTAGGTTTTGTGAAGGTATTTTGTAATAGGGATTTTAGGCTTAGTAAGACCAACTCAACGACAGTTGATAGACTTTAATCTATTATTGCAGGTGATCTGCTTTAGGCAAGTACAATGTGACTTGTGCTCATAAGATTTTTGTGGAGATTAACTCTACTTCAAATCTATGTGTTATCTTCTTTATTACTTACATTAGCACCCAACGGTAAGAAGAGGGACAGTGAGGGTGCGGGAAGAGCTGGGGATGAGGCGCCAACCACAAGTGCCACAGCTGAGGGCTCTGCTCAGCCTAGTAAGTCCTATTATTTATTATTATAATCTCCCAATTGTGGAGTTGTATGATTGATGTGGGCTTATTTTATTTTATTAGGGTAGAATATTGGGTATGGGAATGCTGGTCCCAGGATAGGAGTTGCCACCTGGAGTCTGGTGTTGCTCGCGAGAAAGAAAGTTGCTCTGACACCCTTACCTGCTGTCTACCTTTTAAGTGGCGATGACAATGGGATATGAACTCACACTTGCAAAGCACAATGGATTAGCTCTTTTTCCTCTGCCTCTATGCTACTTTTAAATGTTGCCTTGTTATTTTTTTATACTGTCTCCTTTTTTCCAACTCCCCTATCCTATTGTTGTTCATTTCTGTTTACCCTGCATTATCTTTTTTTCCGTACTTCATATTTTTCTTTTTGGCAGCTGACATTTTCTGGTCTGTAATATTCCCTAGTTCCCTTATCTTGTAATTGCAGTGGGGCTATAGGGATCGTCGCCTTCCCTTTATACCCTGACTAGCTGCCCGTCCCGACGTTGTCCGGGTATGAAATAGAATGTGTGTAATGTGTGTATTTGGCAAGGGCAATTTATTTTAAAATCTCGTGGTAGACAACATTTTTTGTTTCATTAGAATAGGGACGGAGAAGGCCCAGCTGCAGCCCTGGTTGATGTTAGCAGGCGTGTAATTGGTGTAGTAATCCGCCGCCTGAGCCCGGCTACAGCCCTGGTTGATGTTAGCAGGAGCGCGTAATGTCGTTGAATGAGAGAGTTATCAGCTGCGGGTAAATCCGTTTAATGAGAGAGTTGAGTGACAGCGAGTAGGAGAGGCTGCAGTAATTGTCCCCAAAGATACGCTCATTTGCGTGTTCCCCCGCTTGAGACCCAGATGCAGGCCTGTTTGATGTTATCAGGCGCGTGTAATTAGTGTACTGATCCGCCGCCTGAGCCTGGCTAGAGCCCTGGTTGATGGTAGCAGGGGCGTGTAATTTCGTTGAATGAGAGAGTTCAGTAACAGCACGCAGGAGAGGCTGCAGTAACGTTACTTACCAGGCCTCCAGGTGAACGCGTTTGTCACGCCCCCAGCACACGGCCAAAGCAAACGATCTTCTGATTAATGTACGTCCCACATGGCATGAAGGGCGGAACGTAGCACACGCCCCCAGCATTTCTCACGCCCCCAGCGTGCCCCTTGATGCGGCGCAATTGCGTTCACATGGCATGAAGGCCGGACACACGCCCCAGCGCCCCCTTGATGCTGCGCAGAAACGTAATTGGCGCTTGTATGTACGACTTACATGGCATGAAGGGCGGACACACGGCCCAGCGTTTGTCACGCCCCAAGGACACGCCCACAGCCCACGATGTGATTGCCGTACCACACGCCCCCAGCGTTAGTCACACCCCCAGCCCACACCCACAGCACAACGCAGACACGCCCACAAGGGACTACTTTGCTGGCACGGTTCTTTTACGTTTTAAATGTATAGAGGAGTTGGCCTAATGGCTAAGGCGCTCGACCTCAGACCTGGGGATCTGGGTTCGAGACTTGGTAGCGATGCCATAAATTCCTGTCATTTTGGGCAGATCATCCAATCTCCCCGTGCCTAACAAAAATGAATGTGTGTCCTCATGTAATGTAACTGGTGCTATGTAAAGCGCTCTGATACCTGATTCAGTTCGGGTCAAGTTTGCGCTATATAAAACTCTGCAAAAAAACATATATATATATATATATGGTGGCCGTCTGCATAGCCTATGTCCTTCTTCTGCAACTGCCCTTTCCAACGCTGTATTGGGTGTTGTGATTGGTGCTGTGGTTAATGAGATTACCCGCCTCAAATGTTTGGGCTCTCTCGTTATAATATTAGTATGGATATATACATTTTTAACCCTTCCAGGGGTCTACAGACAGAATAAAAATATTGATGTCGATCCCTAGGTTGTTTTAAATTAAGTACTGCACATTTTGGTCCCGGTATAGAAGGGAAGAGACCCCCCCTTCTTTCTTTTCTTTTTCTGTTGTGTCACATTTACGTGTTGTATGTGCACTATCACATCTTTTCCTTTCTTTCTCTACCCTCACCACTAATCTTTGTCAAAAAAAAGATCGCGCTCCATCTAGTGTGTTGGTCTGCCCCTAGATGTATGATGCGGCCCAATGATGAAGCATGACACTGCAAAGTGTGTGAGGGCAGTATTAAGACATGTGTTGTCTTCCCTTGTCTTGTCTTAGGCACTTGACAGGAACTTGTTGTGGGTGGAGAGGTTGGGAGGAGTTGGGGCTGAGTTTTGTTATTTGTTGGACATTTGGACATTGGCTGTGGAATGAGGATGTGTCAATTTGCTTGGTGAGAGGGGTCGGTCTGCTGTGGGTAGAGAGGGTGTTTTTCTTGTAAACTAAATAAAGGGGACAATTTAATTTCTTCATGATTTATGCCTGAAGTAGTTTATTTGTGTTTTAGTTTTACTTTGCACTACTACCTTTGTAGTTATATAACCAATGTTGTTCTAATCTGCTGACAAAAAGGTATACCAGTTAGTTATAGTTAGTTATATACCTCTGTAACTACCTTGACCATTGTGGGGGATGCTGCCATGGCCCACATTGTCTACAACAACCTAGATAATCTATTTCTTATGCAGTAGCAGTCACTTGCATACTTACTAACTTAAATGCTTCATGTTACTCCCTACCTGAAGATGAGGCAATAATAAGGAAGGCATCACAACTTAACAAGCAAGGTTTCACTCCTATCCCACGTGAGCTCCAACTGTAGAATTGGTTGGAAGTATTATCCATTGAAGGCAACTAAATGGAAATAAAATGATTGAGTTATTGGGTTTTAAAATATATCATACCTTTACAAAGAATTGAGACCAGACTGCTGCATGACACAACAAATAATCCCTGATAGTGAAAAAATAACAAAACATAGCAATAAGTAATTTATTATCAATGGGGAGCTAGTATTTAATTAAAACTAAAGACTAAAAGTTACAAAATCCTCAAGTCATGAAAAGTGAACTCAAAGTCTGGAGAGAACAAGGTTTACCATTTACTCAACACAAGGCCTATATGACGATGATGACTGATGTTCTTGTATATCTAAAACATGGATAACTTTTATGTGTGGGTGGGTAAATGGGTCTAGTGTGGGCGATTGCTTAGGAAATAGAAGATCCTGCAGTGAGCTGGTCTTGCTTTCACCACATCCCCCCCACCAAGTATGTGATCCGTTTATGGCGTAAATTAAGTCACATCACAGTAAATCACACAGCCTGGGAGAAGAGGGAAGGGGTTTGATGAATGGATGGGAAGGGGATTTGTTAAAAGGAGTGACAAATACAAATACCATGCACGGACAATATGCATCTGGGCGATGAGCAGCACATCATCGCCATCAATCCGTTGTGGAAGGAAATGAAGGAATGAGTATGACACAATACAGTTAAATACTTTGCAAATAGTCCTTCTGTCCCAGAGACCCAAGTTATCAGATATCTAAATGTTTTCTCTTCAATTTTGAAAAAATCAAATTATGGAGGAGTGAACCCAACCCACCCAGTTCTAGAAATATGATTGTTAAAAGAAAAATGACACTGTATTGCAAAATTAGGCGGTGCATCTGCATTCTCCTCAGAAATGTCCATTACTCTTGGGTGTCTGTCTGGTCTGGTCCAGTAGGTAATCAGAAGTGTTGAGCTCAGCTTCCACCGTTCACTCATGTAGGAGACGAGGAGGCGTGGAGATTGTGAAACAGAAACTGTATTTTAGAGTCAAGAAGAAGGACATAAGGAGGGTAAGCTTCATGAGGAGTGTACCAAAATGACCCAGAGGCAGAGCAAGAAATAAGAGGACTCAGGGTTTAACTTTTGCCACCAGTTCAACAAATACACGCAGAAGCATTTCACAAATCGACGCGTCTCTCTCCATTCCACATAGCTGAGTACTAGGCCTCAGAGTTATGGTTTCCCTTTGAAGTCGATAACTTATTTCTGATAGCTATTGATGAGGTAGTCCGGCCCTGAGTTTTTCCAGGCTCTCCCTGACCCCGAGTAACTACATCCCATTCATGACCAGAGCAAGACTGACGTGTAGTGCACTGCTGCTGAACAACAAGTAGAGAAACAGAGTCGCAGTATTTTGTATAGGTTTTTGTTTGTTAACTGAAGTGACTGGTCTGGTCTCAGAAGAACCAGTAAAAAAGGAGTAGACCCTTCAAGTAAATCTGACTCAATATGAAAGGGCCAATCACTTTCAGGAAAAATGATCACCCATCATTCAGGTCCCAAACATTGCTGATCATCTCAATAAAGTTCCCAAATTAAATTTGAACCCTCACTATCAACCACCATATGAATCATCACTTACAATCACTCAATAATATATCACTCAATGATGCAATGGTTACCTGTTCCAATCGAAGCACAGTGATAGTTACACAATTGCATCTCCTCTTTGATGCAAGCTACAGATTGAAATTTGGCAGCCTTGTAAATCATATGATCTTCTGGGGCAATCCTTTTAGGTGATGACAAAAGAAGGATCATAGGAGTGGACCATACAAGTTAATCAGAAAAAATTATCACCCATCTTTCTGGACCCAAAACTTTGGACATCATCTCAATCAAGTTCACAAATTACAGTTGAACATCCTCCCTCACTATCTGCCACCACATGAATCATCAATCACTAACAATCACAAAATAATATATCATTCATTGGTGCAATAGTTACCTGTTCCAATTCAAGCACAGTGGCAGGTACACAATTGTATCTCCTCTTTGATGTAAGAACAGATTTGAATTTGGCAACATTGTGAATCAAATGATCTTCTGGGGCAGCCTGTCTAGATGATGAAGAGAAGAAGGATCATAGGAGTGGACCATACAGTTTAATTTTCACTAAGTAATGTGCAAAAGGCTTTCACATCCAGGAAAAATGATCACCCATGATTCAGGGCCCAAACATTGCAAATCATCTCAATCAAGTTTACAAATTATAGTTGAATACCCTCCCTCACTGTCTGCCACCACATGAATTATCAATTATCACTCACAATAACTCACTGGCTGTTGCAACAGTTGCAATAACCTATTCCAATCACAGCATGAGTAGGTTGAGTAGTAAGTATACAATTGTATCTTTGATGCTGGCAACACGTTGGAACTGGTGTTGGCACTCTTCTTGGGCAGCCCTGCTCGGGGTGCAAAAAGGATAGGCATGTAAGGCAGGCAGGCATTGTATCAAATTTCACAAATTAATCATGGAGGCTTCTTCACTGTACACTGGCCGAACTGCAATCATGCAATATATGCGACAAACATTTGTGGGGGAGCATAAATCTGCCACAAACACAATGTTCTGCTAGCTACTTTTTTGTTGCAAATAAAGAAGTTCAACAAGAAATGTCCATGGTGGCACTCAGATACTCACTACTGGAAGTAGTTTGTAAGCTAATAAACTTGATTCTGACCAATCTACTCCTCCTCGCCCTGTGCAGTTTCAGAATGGGTATAATTGTGTGTTATGAAATGTTGGTTTGTTTTGATCATAATCCATCTCACAAAATGTTGAGGCGAGAGACTGGCCTTTCTCACTGTAACAACTGCACAAGCTGCACTGAACATATGCTCAGAGGACACACTGGCTAAAGGACAAGCCAAATAATCTATTGACAGCAGGTAGATCCAAGGTTCCATTGTATTGCCAACCTGCTGAGCTCTGGCACATCTTCCCATACCAATTGATCAATGGGTTTTGATCCACGTAGACCTATTTTAGATCATCCAGATACTCCTGGTACATCATCTATGATGATCACTGGTGCTGCCACTTTCTCAACCTCTTTTGCCATCACCTCTGCACTCAACTTAAGTCTTACCAATTGTTATTAATACAATTCAAAGATTGGCTTGGGGCCTTCTGTTGCTGTTGCTTGTGTTCTGGTTGATGATCTTGTTGGCTGTTGTGAAACAAGACCGCCCTCTCTGGAAGTTGAAGGTGGTACCTCAGAACTGTGAGGTTGGACTGTAACTTCCATCCATGTTCTTCCAGGTCTCTGGCTTAGTCAGGAATCCACATCTTGTAGATTGAAAAATCCCCTTCAGGAACAGGAATGGACAGTACATTCTGTAGTGTGGCACAGATGTACTGTTTGGATGAGATGATGTTGTCTTGCAGACTGCCACTTGAAGCCAATTCAAAGAATATGCTCACAATCAAGGCATGTGCTTCTGTTTTTTTTCGTTAGCATCTGCGATGGCAAATCTTTCAAACACCTTTTTTAACTGGTCCTGTAGCATATGCAGCAATGATATAGCTTGGGCCATCCAATTGTTCTCCTTGATAACTTGCAGAGTAAAAACCTCAAAAGGGAGTAGCATTTGTGTCACGCATTTGACTAGGCTACATTTCTCTTCATCCATGGTCATAGCTTTTACAGCTGCATCCCATCCTATTTGAATGACATAATCATTAATCTGTCTGTATTGCTCAAACAGATGTTGCAACATGTAATAGGTCGAGTTCTAGCATGTTTGCACCTTCTGTATCAGGGCTTTAACTGGTACTCTCTTAACACACTGAATAATCTGCAACTGTTTCCAGTCTTTGAAAGAATGGCTTAAGTGAGTGCAGATTCATCTGCTGACCATGTCTTCTATTTTTAGAATGTCTTGCACCACCAGGTTGATGCAATGGGCAAAACACAGGACCCTGAAATTGGCAGTTTTGCCATGGCCTTGACTATGTTACTGCCAGTGTCCGTGGCAACAAATACAATTCTGAGACCCCTAGGTCACAGCCATTCAGACACCTTGCTGTTAAATTTGTCCAAGATGCTTACAGCTGTGTGTGATTTCTCCATGGTGAACATGGCCACTGTTGCATGCCACGAAATGCTCTGAAAACTTTCTTCAGGGCCAAGACCTGAAGATATCTTTTGCTTTAACCTCACAAAAGAGATCCAGTGTGCAGTGATGCACATGTATCAATCGCCTGACAAATGGTCTACATGTCTGTCGTCAGGTGGATGGTGTCAACATCTCTTTGCTGCAAAACTTGTCCCACCAATTGCAGCACATTGGAATTAAATTAATAAGCAATTTCTCCCAGGTATGTTATGTTAGCAAACATAAAAGGGAAGGCAGCGGCAGTGGCTAAATGCCAAAGTCTGAGGGAATGCACTCCTGCACAACAGGAGCAGCATTTACCTACAATTATCGAAGACAAATACGCTGACTTAAGTAGAGATAATTTATGAGCTAAACCTATGCCACCACAAACAATGGGTAATCCTGAAAAGGATAACAGTAAGAAAGCATCCGAATTTTCTAAATAGAAATGGGATAATAAGCAACCAAAAAAAAAGCAAAATGCATCATAATCACGGGGTGGGTCTCCTCAACAGGAGCCCTCCAACAGAAGGTATAACCTTAGACACTGTGATAACAATAAAAAAACCTGACAGGTATCAGGATACTGATACACGTTCCTCTCGTTCCTTTTAGGGTTCATCAAAAAACTCAGAGAGGGAACAACGCTCAGAACACAGATCAGAAGAGCAAGCACAATGAAGAGACACAAATCACATTTCAGGCTACATTATCAAAAAAGAAGATAAACCATGGAGTAAATCTCCATTTTAAAAGAAGAAAGTAGCCTTAGCTGGCCTTAAAATAAGAAATGCCCAGGCTGCTAAGGACTCAACTTTTGAACAGGGAATGGGCTCTGACGATGCTAGACAGAACAGCAGAAGTAACAAAAGCTCATCAGAACCTGATGGAATTTCTGGTGACAGTGGCGTTGAATGAACATATCATGGTGGAGACCCCTGATACTAGTGTAAGTACCCCACATCACTTATACACAATAACACTCCATATGGAGGGGGAAAAACCCAGGAAATTAAAGTCTCTTTTGGGAGAACCTGTCTTCTGGATACAACATCCTTTTAGCCGAAAAAGATTGACCTCTTGAGTTCAATATGGATTGCCCAAAAGGAGAAACAGTAATTTTACCAGCCTTCTCCGACCTCGGTCTAGTATCACTAAAACACTCATACATGCAGGAGTGGGTGGTAGCACTAGCTCCTTCATTATACCGCAATCGTGTAGGGTGGGATGCAGAGTAAACTCACCATGAAATCCCAGTAAAAACTACTCCTACACCACAGAGACAGTACTGAATAAAACATGATGCAAAAAAACAAATCAAGGAGATCTTAGATCAACTTGAATACCAAGGTGTGATATAGAATTGCACTTCACTATGAATAATCCTTTGTTCCCCATACTGAAACCTGACAATTCATACTCTCTAGATTTAGATTACAGGCATTTGAACACATGTACAAAACCATTTGCAGTACAGAATGCACACAGTGCCGTTTTAATGAATAAGATTATGCAGAAAAAATATAAAACAACTCTAGATATCTCAAATGGATCATTTTCCCAAAGTATAGCACCTTAGGCTCTCAGCGTCAATTTTGTAGACTCCCCCACACTATAAGAATAGGCTGGGGTTGTTCTCATCAAGAGTATCAGAGTTACTTCATAGTTTTTATAACGAGGCATTGTCCTATGTAGATGATATTTATCTGATGGGCGATGAACTATTGGATCATTTGGCAAGGGTGAACAACATTAATTTGGAGTGAATGTAACTTTAAAAAAACAAACATTACCCACCTCAATGTCCTGTTCTTAGGATATGAACTTTCAAATGAAAGGGAAAGCCTAGCAGCAAATGATTTTGGAAAATGTGTACTGCTTCAACCTCCAAATACTTTGAAAACTTACAATCCATTTTGGGATTCCTACATTTTGGAAGAACATACATTTTGGATTACGCAGAGAAGGTGAAACTATTCTACGACTTAATCAGACCTGATTTCTCAGTTCAACTTTGGACACAGGAACATATAGAAATAATTTGTCCCTTAGAAGCTGACATGATAGCTTCCAAGCACCTACACACACGCATATAAACTACAAGTTTGGTGATCCACTTAGTTTCGGGTCAATCTGGGTACACTTACCTCCCCTTCAATGAAGGACAAATTGTACCAATTCATTTGTACACGAAGGGCGGAATGAGTTTAGCATCCAGTAAAAAAATACTACCTGCAGTACAGACTGCTGTAGTGAAAGAAAGAGCCCTGGCTCAGGACAAACCAATAATTGTTATGACTCCAGTACCAACCTTAGAGGCATTTACAAAGGTAAGCATTCCTAGCGCAAAGGCATTATATCCACAATGGATACAGTGGGCTAATTCTCTCACCGCAACAGATATAGATCAAAAATTTGATCCTACATTAAAAACACAAGCATTTTTACAGTACGAAGAAGAATACCCTCCTCCTAATGAAATAATGCCTCTAGATCAATGTGAAAACATAATTTACACTGACGGTTCAACTCAACCAGCCATAGGAAGTAAGCAGCAATACAGCACAGCTTGTGCGATTGTAAAGGTAAGTATGCAGAATGGTAAGTTCCCTCCTAGCAATACACAGACGCAATCTCTAGAAGATTGCCGTGGCTCAGCTGGCAGAACTAAAAGCCCTGATACTGGATCTAAGAAACACAGATTGAGAATTCCCCACAATAATTATGTGTGATTTGTTTTATTGTGTCCAGTCATACAATGAATATCTTTACTACTGGGGCCAGAATGGATTCAGAAATTCAAAAGGTTGCACAAGAAAGCATAAATTACTATGGGAACAAGTGGCAAGGCTGAAAAAAGGCTTGCTGCAGACTCATGTGATTCAAACGCTGAGTCATCAACGTGTTGCCATGCACGTTGAAGGGAATTCATTGGCAGATTAGGCCGCCAAGTCAACAGTATGAACTGCTGCCGTAGCTGCAATCACTCATTCTAGCACGAGAATAGACGGACAGATAATGGTAGCTGTCATCGCTTTGCGTAAAAATAGCACAGCCTTGCCAAAAGGTTTTCCACTCAAGTACTCCTACAAGTTAGATGCACAAAATATACCATATGCTGAAATACCAGAAGTGGGCGCTAGAGTAATACCAAATACCGATCGCAGATTAGGTTTAATACTAGCTGCATACAAGACTCTGGGCTCAGCACATGCAGGTATGACTGCAATAGTTTCACTTTTGAAACAACGTTATGGGTGGCCAGGTCTTTCCATGCAGATCAACGACTTTATCCTTAAGTGTGACATCTGTCAGCAGACAAAGGGTTCCACTATAGTGCGTCCACCACAGACACCTCTACTGATATCGGACAAACCTCTTGCATGTGTCTATTAGGACCACTGTAGCCCCCTACAATCTGACTGGGATAACAAGTACATCTTGGTTGCAGTGGATTCATGCTCTAGATTCCTGTGGGTTTGGTCCCAGCACTCGGCTGATGCTCAAACTGTTATAAAAGGTTTGCGAGTCTTCATAAGGACATACACAATTTGCACCGTCTGACCATGGCCCCGCGTTCAGCTCTCAGGCTGACAAGGAAGCCATGCGAAGTTTTGGTGTAGCATGGCAGTACTCCTCTCTGTATCATCCCAAGGGATATTTGATTGTGGAGAGGAAGAACTGGGACCTAAAACAATACCTAACAGTAACGGTATTAGACTTGGGTGGTCGTTGGGTCAATCACCTATACAGGTCCAGAAAGCACAAAATAACATGCCAAGAAGCTCCCTGGGAGGCTGTACTCCATAAGAGGTCCTGTTTGGGACGAGCATGTGGGTACCCAAGCTCGAATGGTGGCAGCACAGAGGGGGATGAAAAAGCATTTGACATCAATGATCGTTTGGCTGTTTTACAGGAACTCAATGAATTTGGGGCACTACTAAGCAACGTCCAAGTAAAATACACTGCCACTGGGGAAGTAAAAGCTGTTATAGCAAGACCTGCCTGGGTCCCGAAGATCAGGGACCTAGTCAGGGAGAAGATCGTGCCTGGCTTTGTAAGCAAGATTAAGATGCGTTCGGGGACTTGATTCGCTCTAAACATTGTATGGACCCAAAAGTCCCAGAGAAAAGTGTAATTACCATACATGCCAACAGACACTATTTAGGTGGGAGGATTCCTATTTTTTAAGCCAAAAAATGCTTTACTTTAGCTGACTCCCGCCGAAAATTGCTCTTGTTTTAATATAAGTCAATCAGGAAAAATAAATGCTCAGCGGTGAAATATGCAGCTTGAGCGGCCTGGCTGGGGCGAGGACAGCGCTATCCACGGGCCGGGGATTCCCTCTGTCTGCAGCAGTGCGGCGAGTGTTGGGACTGCCCGGACTACGGCGACCTAATACCCGGCAAGTTTTCTGCACTGAAAGTGGTGCAGTGTATAACCCACCTGGCGTGGCCGTGCAGAACCGGGATGAAAACATCTACAGAAGGACAATGGAGGAGGGCATTTGGCGCGCGGCTGATAGCGGCAGACCAGCGAACAGTGAAATATCAGCGCAATCCTAGTAATTAACCTCCCTAGGTGCGTGTACCATGGGTCCCGGTGACAAATTTAGCCCTGATGAAAATGGCAGCCTAGAAGGTGCTGCGAGTTAAGGAGGCATCTCCAGGAATTAGCAGACCCCAGCGATTAGTGTGCACACGGAGTAGAGCCTGTACAGAGCCCCGCTCAGTGCTACAGTGCCTGATTGACTCATCTCACTGTAACATTTGGCCTCACCGTAACTGAAGCAGCTATTTGTTTGTTCTCCTGCCGCCACCACTGCAGGAGTTACTGGGGGAGAAGCGCTGGTCTCTCTGGTCTCGCTAGAGGAACTCAGAGACCAGAGACCACAATACCCAGAATCCCAGGCGGCACGTACGCTGCCCACGCCAGCAGGCATCACCAGGGAGACGCTTAAAGGAGGAACAGGCCCCCCGCAGAGCGGGACGCACCCGGGCAAAGCCCAGGCCAAGGGCGGGCCCATCTGCGCCCATCCGAGACCGGTAGAGGCTGAACTGGGCCACACCACTTGGTTACAGGTTGCTGATTTGCTATTCAACTCAACTGTTGCCACCCTGATATCCACCCGTCAAGGCACCGCAATTGTGGCATGTGGTAGGCATGATCCTACAATTAACATTCAGCCTCCACATGGACACACATCTCAAGCTTTTGTAACTATAGGCCGTGACAGGGCGGGGATTTTTCTGGACTAGTGCCAGACATATATTATGGGCAGTATTACACAAGGGGTTAGCCCCCCCGATTCTACTTTGTTTGTATTTATTGTTTATTGTATATTTATTCGTATAATTATCCCATAGTATTGTACTGTACTGAGTTATGGGGAGGCGCAAGATCCAGATGGGGCCAGTTGGGGCTAATGTAGTGCCCAGCTCCACCAATACAGTTGCGACAATGGATTCTTTTTTGCACAGGGTAGCCGCTGTTATCGACATGGAGATCAAACTAGTGAACAGACATCTCTCTAGATCACCTTCTAATAGCTTGCACCCACCACTAGCCGGACCCAGCGTGCCCCTGGGTGATGTTCTAGTCAAGTCCCTGCCTTCACCTTTACCTACCCGGTCAGGTACCTACCAGGGGTCACTCGGGGGTTCTTTTATAACCAAAGGGTTTCCATCTGTGCTCAAAGCCCCTTCCCCGGACCCTTCCTCTGACCCATACAGGTCCCTCTCTCCAACTTTTACAATTGAAAGAAGAAAAAGTATCGTTCGGCCGCAAGGGAAGGACAGCACTAATATACAAAATCATTTGGTTACCCACTCAATCTTTCACAGGGAGACCACCCTGGGGGGAGCACCAAACGGAAACTCCAAACTTTAGGGGGAAAAGCAAAAAAACTCAAATACATCCTGGCCCCTAAACCAGCAACCAAGATTTCAGTACCCAATCCGGTCGTCACAATCTTAGACCCATTGATCATCAAGGTCTTCAAAGATATAATGTCTACACTTTTGGATGTCAAATTGAGCCCGATTCTTGACAGGTTGACAGTGACCGAGAAGGGTCTAGTAGGGGTACACAGTCAGACGTACCTGTAACCCGTGGGGCCTCAAGCAAAATTTTAAAACCAAGCATCGCAATTTACCCTGGCCCAACCACAAACCCCAACAACACTTATAGAGCCCAGCAGCGTACACAATTTCACATGTCGTACATAGTTTGAGGGGGGCAGCCGGCCCATGGGGAGGTCAGACTTCCAGTAGGTTTCCGGCTGCCCCACCCTATAGGCGGGACACTCAACTCCCCTCAGGCCGGTTAGATGGCCCGCGGTGCAGCGAGGGTAACCATGTCAGCGTTTGCCCATTATCCATCTTCCCTCAGAATCTACACCCTATGTAGTGGTTCTGGGGAGCGTGCCACCTCTTCCCCTTGGCACAAAAGAGGATTTTAGATAGTTAAAAATAAGGTACTCGACTGGCTATCAAACAATACTCCCGTGGGCCTCGGCGTGGAAAGTAACATCATCATGGTACGTCGAGTGGGATGGATAGGAAGCTTGCAGAAACCGGGAGGAGGTGATTGTTTAATTGTAAATTTCAAAAGCACCTCCCCAGCGGAAAGAATCCTGTCCAGGGACTTCTATGTTGGTCCGTCAAATCATGAGTCCTTAATACACATATTATCATTAGGATTTTTTTAGAGAGCAGAAATCCAAGGGGGCAAAACAGGGCACAGCATTATGGAAATGCCCTGAGATAGGCAGCACCAAAAACCCTCTGTGGCTAACGTCCAAAGGTACCGACAAGTACCCCTCTGTATAAGTTCAAGGGGGTCTTACTATGCTCCTACCTTGCCTCCTCCCCTAGAATTATCAAATAGATTCTCCACGCTATCAGGGTTGGAGGAATGCGATTGACTGCATATTCCTATTAAGCCTGCAGCAGAGTCTAAGCATCAGCAGAGGGTTTATTCCCCATTGGTAGCCGAGTTAGAGCCACAGCTTATGGCTCAGTGACTATTCACACTGAGAGAGGTGATACTCCACATATTGGACAGGAATGTCTTATCATGGAACATAGCAGGCTTGGCAGACAAGCTTCAGGACCCCACATGGCAGCAGTTTGTTAGTCAATTCTCTGTCATCTGCCTCCAGGAAACATGGCTGGTGGAATGTAACCTGTTCTTGGAGGGTTTGAAACCTTTTTTTGTCCCTGCCTCTCCGTCAGCTAGTGGCAGAGCAAAGGGCAGTCTGGTCACTTATATTTCCCTGACGGTGGACTGCCATGTACGGATCCACTCTTTTCTCAGCCAGGGCCTTCAAGCTATTACCCTCAAGAAGGGGAACAATACAATGGAACTGGTTAATTTTTACAACTGACTGAACAGCAAAAAGGGGGAATGCAACATCACAACTGTGATTTACTGACAGTAATGTCCCTTTCAGCTCCTAATAGTAAAGCTCTGATTCCAACCTTTAAAGGGAGAGGAAGTGGGTCTTTCATTGACTATATTTTAATTTCTTCTATATACAGTCCTCATTTCAAGGGTTCACCATCAGGGACAGTGTTTACAGCGACCACAATCCCCTATGTGTTTATCTGAGTGGCCTACTTCTATCCAGAAAACCTAGGGGGAGGGCACCGGGAATATCAAAACTTACGAATGGCGGGCGCCACCTTAAATGGTCCCAGATTGACCCCGAAGTTTTTTATAGAGAAGTGAGAGACTCATGTGCTGATAAACTTGCTCTCTGTGTCTTGCCGGATAGCTTACCAAGGGATGTCCTTAGCGCCTTCAATGTAATTTCTCTAAAGGCAGGGGAACACTTAACCACTTGGATGCTATGGCATTTCCCTCAATTCACTGTAATTTCCATTGAAATGAATGGGCACTCCATGACGAGCTGACCTTGTCATT
This sequence comes from Lissotriton helveticus, assembly GCF_964261635.1. NCBI lineage: Eukaryota > Metazoa > Chordata > Amphibia > Caudata > Salamandridae > Lissotriton > Lissotriton helveticus. The sequence goes on along the minus strand of NC_136069.1, from coordinate 1,371,975,268 downwards.
AGCATGGAAGTGGTTAAATGCAGCAGCTCGTACGGTATTCAATTCAAACCCAAGATGGTGTGATTCTTCCTGCTCCCAGGCAGCACGAAAGCTGAAGGAGGCCCTGAAAGTTACCCAGAGAAACCAACAGTTTATATGCGTTTGTTGCATAGAATGCGAACAGGTTTTAGCTACCTGTAAGGGAGTTCTTAAGGAGGAGGCATGGAAGGAGTTGCTAGAGACTAGTACCCTAAGGAACAGTTCTAGGTTTTGGAGCATTGTCAGCAGACCGCTGTTCGCTACAGATACAGGCAGTGACATTGCCTCCCACATTATGGAGGAAGAATGGGTGGCCCACTTCCAGTCTATGTTTAAGGGCCCTACGGCTCACCCTGGACAGCCACCTTGGGATACCAAAACTGATAGGTTGGTTTTTGAGCAGACAGAGGTGGAGGTGGGCATCGTTGCCCTAACTTGTAACAAGGCTCCGGGCCCGGATGGAATTCCGCCGGACCTTTACAAATCGGATCCACACTTTTGGGCACTGATCCTTGTGGCCGTTCTCAATGCGGCATAGACATAGTCATCTCATCGTGAACGAAGAGACCTGTCCTATGTAAATATTACAGCAGTGCAGATTCCAAGGAATAGTTTGGGATAGCGTTTCATATGATGTATTTGGTCCCACTGGACCTTTGACAATACCACATGTATTTTATATTTCTTTGAAATATATCATCACCTCCAGTATATTCTCGATTGGAACTTTGAAACTGTAAATAGTATGCTGTCTGCTTTATGAACAATCTGCTGCATTTTCTAAAAATGAATTGTATGATAAAATATCTGATTTTGACACCATGTATTGTTGCTAACACTATCAATCTCATTTTCTTATAAAGTTGTACCTACATCCGCAAAGAAAAATATGCTCACAAATACGAAATAGATTTACTCTGTTTCCTTCATTGCACAGCTGTCAGTAAAAGGACTCGATTTTTGGAGGGACACCAAAAACACACAATCTGTCTGGGGTCACTAAAGATTGGCAAGTTCAGGGAACTGAGGCATTATTTAGAGCATGTCTCATATTACAACTGATTGTCTTCCTGAACAATACAGTGCAACAGACATCCTGTCTAGGACTACCCAAGATTAAGGACTTGAACACATCACAGGATCCCTTGCTTTCCTACTTTGAGGGATGGCAAAGCTGTACACAGCATAGTGAGGATATACTTGATGATCTTATACCTATGGTTTCATACAATTCATATTACCCCAATTGGAAGGGATTGTTAGTTTGGCCTATCAACACGAATAGGTGTCAATGAAAATTCAAGGGTACCAACGAGGGGTTTAGTATCCATAGGCTGGACCAGTGCTATGTACAACAGGAACATCTGGGGTGGTGACATCCTACATTGTTGGGAAATGATGCCTTCATTGGCGGAAAACCTCAACACTGTCCCAGGTGAAACAACTTCTTTCAGATGATATGGCTCTAAAAGATTTTTTGCTTGGTCCCCGGAAATCACGTCATAAACGCTTCTTATATGCCATTTCCAACTAAGTATGGAAGCTCTCAACAGGAAGCTGCGAAGAGATTGTGTAAAATTGACAAGGTAAGCCTGGACAAGGCTTTGGCAGTGGCCGTCAATGGCATGACCACACTAACATTCATCATTTATTCACTGGGCAGCATTGTGTGTTCTGCTGTAGATATTATAGAACAGGACTTGTCCCTTCTTCAACAGGGGCAATCGCAGTTACGATCCATCCTAATATTAAGCTGGATGTTAAAATCATTGTGCTCTGGTCACGTGCCCAGGTGATATATTAACAGTACGTCTCTGTTTTTTGCTTATAATTTAATGATGCACATTGAGAAATTAGACAAATTACCTTTTACCGTGGATGAGTCACCTTCCACGGAATTGTTAATCCATGGCCATATAATATTGCCAGTGACAACATTTCAATTTCAATATTGCCTAGAATACCACCAGGTAGGCAGGAATAAAGCGTTGGGTAGGGAATACATCCATGAATCTTGGGAATCACCTTACAGATTTAGATGCAGCAAAGGGGACACTGAAGTCTTTCTCAGTGGTTCAGACTGCGAGAATTCATTACTTGGGTCTCTAATTTGTTAGGATGTTATGCTTCACGGAGCTTGCAATGCTTTGGTTGCAAACATATCTTGTCACTTGAAAGGATCCCCAGCTGCTGTGATTCATCCGGTGTTCAAACTACTCTTGAATGGGAGTTATTTGATGATGAATGATCAAGGTTTTTGAGGGATGCTGCCAGGCATCGCATATCTGGGCACATTAAGTTCCAGGGTTACTTGTTGTATGCAAATATAGTTTCCACCAACTCACTCAGTCAGGGAGGCATCGCTGTGGCCATCATTGAATGTTTCCCTTATATGGTTTGATTCTATGAGCAGACTGAAAGCCATACTTTAAAAAAAAGAAGTGGCCCTAACTTCAGCTCAATAGACTTTTGATCTTTAGGTTACAAGGTCTACAGCTGAAATATAGGCCCTAGTCCGAAACTAACTTGCCCCACCATTTTGTAAAAGTGGTGCATCGTATCTTTAACATGTCTGATACGAGTGAGATAGTACACCTATTTAAGACCATAAGTTCTGGGCTATTGTGCAACTTTCAGACGGTCTTCGGAGTTATTCCATCATTAATACAGCCTGTGGTGGGAATCATTTTGGAAGGCTTCCGCAGGTCCTACTATCCTGGTTTTAACTTTTTCTGCTACGCAATGGACATCCCTAATACCAAGGAGATGGAAAAAGCACTCTTGGAGTGATGTTGCTGTGAATGCATGGTATTCTATTTGGGCACACCTCGGCTTTGGTTTCTATCATTCAGATCAGTCTGAGTAGACTGTGTCTTGCCTGTACTCCGCTGCTTATTCTGCAGACACAAATGCATGTTGGACATCTGTCTAAAATTTCCATTAGTTGCACCTCCGAACGTGGATGTACTGCTGGACCCATTAAAGGCCCACATAGTGCAGTGTCCTCAGCGAGCAAGACCACTGACTCATTGTTAGTGAAATTGCTCTCCCTCCTAGCAGCTCTACTGTTATGTGAGGCCTTCCCCCAAGCCCCTGCACTCTCGATTGCTGAAGTCAGAGGTCCTCCTCCACCCGCAGGTTTTACCTGCAACTCATCCCTGGTGGTCCAGTGGACCTCTGTCTCCTTTCTCTCGCTCCGCTCTTTCTCTCCGTTTTCACTTGTTTTTCACAGATTTCAATCTCCCCCTTTTACTCTCCTTCTGTGTCTTTCATCCGTTTTATCTCGTTTTTTACTAATTTTAATCTTCCCCTTTCACTCCACTCGGTGTCTCACCTCCGTTTTCACTTGTTTTTTACTGATTTCAATCTCCCCCTTTCACTCCCCCTCTGTGTATTCCTCCATTGTTACTAATTTTATACTGATTTCAATCTCCCCCTTTTACTCCCCCTCTGTCTTTCTTCCGTTTTCACTTGTTTTTTACTGATTTAATCTTCCCCTCTTAGGCTCCTTCTGTGTCTTTCCCACACTTTTCTTGCACCTTTCACTGCCTCATTTCCACTCTTTCCTCTCTTTTGCCTTTTCTACCCATTTTTCCCTGCCGCTGCTGCTCCGGTGGACCCGCCAGCCTAGCACCACCAATGCGACCGGCCCAATCCAGCTCCCCTCCCCGCTCCCGCCTCCCAGCTGTCCAGCCCCCACTGACCCCTACTTAATGGCGGCCGCTACGCGTCTGCTGGCAGCGGGTGTGCCGCTGGCGTGCAGTAGGCGCGCCAAAGGCAAGCCCGTCTGCGCCCGCCGTGACCTGACCGCAACCAGTGCCAAGAACCCTAGACCTCCTCAACGTCAACACTACGATCCAGCGGCACTCTACACTCTCAACCCAGGACACAACAACAACTGCAAGCTAGCATCACCAGCCGACACCCATGGACCCTTCAGCTGTCACCGCTGCCGCTGACACACCTGAAGCACCGCCAAGACCACAGACCCACCGCAAGACTGGGACATCCTCGACAGCACCACCCCGACTGTAGCGTTCTTCACCGAAAATGGACCAACACCACCTCTAGAACGGACATTTCCATTCCCCAAGGATACAAGATCTCCAGGAAGGACAGACCTACCCGCACATGGAGGAGGTATCGCCATTGTCCACCACAAATCCAAACTCGCCTGAGCACACTCCCTGACGAGCCCACAGACCTGACTGAACACCTTAACTTCAAGATACTGGCCAGCCCTAACACCACCCTCCAAGTAACCCTCATCTACCAACACCCTCGACCCTGCAGACCTTTCACCAACTCCATCACAGACATCATATCCCTGCATGCCATCGCATCCACCAACTACACCCTACTGGGAGACCTGAATTTCCACCTCGACAACCAACAGGACCCCAGCACCAAATCCCTCCTGCACAACCTCCAGAACATTGGACTCTGCCAGATAGTGACCGAACCCATGCACTCAGCAGGACACACCCTCAACCCCCTCTCCACAACAGGTAACTCCATCACCTTCAGCCACACCACCAAACCCCCATGGACTGACCATTGAAGCATCCACTTCACCCTCAGAACACCTACCATCCACAGATACCTGCACCTGCTCCCACAAAGAAACTGGACCAGAATCACAGACGACCAGCTAACCTCATCACTCAGCAACTCCACCCCAACCATCGGTGAAAATGACGACCCCAACATCGCAGCCCGAACCCTGCAGAGATGGATCTCGACAGCACCAACACCATAGCCCCCTCAAGAAAAACAACAATACCCATGCCAAGAAAGTCAGATGGGTTACCACTGAACTTCGAGAGTTCAGACACACTTGCCACTCCCTCGAAAAGGCCTGGAGGAAAACCAAATCCACAGAAGCCTACATCAACTTCAGAGCCGTCACCAACGCCCACCAACAACTTATCAGAAAAACTGGAAAAAAGCGATTGAAGACAGAATTGCCACTCATGCACACAACAGCAAAGAACTCTTCCACATCATCAAGGGGTTTGCCCAACCCAGCAGCAAGTTCACCAACATTCCTCCCTCACAAGACCTCTGCGACAAACTCAGCACCTTTTTCCACCACAAAATCAAGAGCATCTTCAACAACTTTGAAGAAGACAGCCAACACACTGAACTCTCACCAACCACCCCGAGACCCTGAAGCCAGTGATCGACAACTTGACAGCCCTTTCCACCAAAAGACACACTGAAGACGATGAAGTTAATCCACTCCGGGGCCCCCACGGCCCCCTGCCCCCACCACATTTTCAACAGAGCGGCCAAAACCATCGCACCCATGCTCTGCCACACCATCAACCGCTCCCTGGCAACCGCCACGTTCCGCGATGACTGGAAACACGCCAAGGTCAACCCCCTCCTGAAGAAACCTCAAAAACTACAGACCCATCTCCCTGCTCCCATTTCCAGCAAAAGTCATCAAGAAAGCCATCAACAACCAACTCGCCACATTCATCGAAGAGCACAGCATCCTCAACTCCTCCCAATCTGGCTTCAGAAAAAGCCACAGTACGGAAACCGCCCTACTCACTGCAACAGACGACATACGCACCCAACTGGACAAATGAGAAACAGCAGCCCTCATCCTCCTCGACCTCTCAGTGGTGTTCGACACAGTCTCTCACCACACCCTAATACGCAGACTCTATGACGCAGGGATCCAAGACAAGGCCCTCAACTGGATCTGCTCCTTCCTCTCTGGCAGAATGCAGCGGGTCATACTCTCCCCTTTCCTCTCCGACCCTACACTCTTCAACGACTACATGGCTCCACTCATCAGAACCTACTTACTCAACATTGTGTCATACGCTGACAACACCCAACTCATCCTCTCCCTATCCAACAAACCCAATACCGCCAGACACAATTTTCGAGAAGGCATGGAAGCCATCGCCAAATGGATGCAAATCAGCTGCCTACAATGAAACACCAATAAAACAGAGCCCGCCCACCCCCACGGACGAAGCACGCAACCTGGGAATCATCCTATACTCTGAGCTCAAAATCAACTGCCAGATCAACTCCGTCTCGTCCTCCTGCTTCCACAACCTCCGCCTCCTACGTAAAACCTTCAAATGAATCCCCCTCGAAGACAGAAAGACCGTCACTCATGCCCTGGTCACCAGCAGACTCGGCTACGACAACACAGTCTACGCCGGAATAAACAAAAACCTCAAGCTACAGAACATCCAGAATGCCGCCGCAAGACCGGTCCTCGACCTGCCAAGACACTGCCACATCTCCTAGCATCTACGCACACTGCACTGGCTCCCCATCAAAGCTAGAGTCACCTTCAAGATGCTCACCCATGCCCACAAGGCCCTCCACGACACCGGACCAGCATACCTGAACAGCTGACTAAAATTCCAGCACCCCAGAGGACCCTACAATCTGTCCAGCTCTCCTACGCTGTGGTCCCCCGCACAAGAAAGACCAGATCAGGATGCCACTCCTTCTCCTTCCTCATGGCCCGAGCCTGGATCGCCCTGCCGCTCCACCTCAGACAGACAATATGGCTCCCCATCTTCGCAAGAAACCTCAAAACCTGGCTCTTTGACAGATGCCCCCCTTGATGGACTGGAGCCTGCTAACACCCCCCCCCCCCCCAGCGCCTTGAGACCCTTACGGGTGAGTAGTCGCGCTTAACAAATGCCTGATTGATTGAATGATCCTGATGTCAGCATTCTTAGAGCCACCACAGGATGCTCCAGCTCCTGTTGGATTGGACACCGGCTCTGTAGCAGGCAGACAGGCATCAAGTGCTTCCTCATCACAGGCTGTGGGAATCAGAGAAGATCACCTTTGCTTTATTGACCTGATCCAGGAGGTGTTACAGGGACTGTGAAGGCAGGCAACAGTGATGCTGCATCTCCCACACAGGACACAAAAACATTTGGCTCTCTGTGAGCAGGGGACAATTTGGCCTTTTTTGAAAAATACCTAAATTAGAATTCGATTACATCATTTTTGTTTTATTTCTCCACTTTTGCACTTAGTGAACATTATGGCTTTTAGCATGCTCAGATGGTCTTACAGTATATTGATTTTACAGAGGGCTCATAGAGCTTTTTTTACATTTACACCATTTTTAACATATACCATGTTTTTCGATGTTTTTGAACTCACATTTTAGCAATGCTTCTATGCTTTTCTTACAGGCATATTTTAGCATTTGTTAACCTCTTAAGTGCTGCCGTCAGCCAACGGTCGTCACGAGCACTACCTTGCCAGTGCTGCGCATGACCGTTGGCCGACGGGCCAGCATTCGTTCTTCGAACGTTCAGCACTGGGCGCTGAACGTTCGACGCTCCTATGAGGTTAATATGTTGTCCAGTTGGATGAGGAGTGGGAGTTATAAACCCCAATGTACCTCAATATAGGCCTACTTAGTTGCACGGCCCTTTACCTACATCTGTCCTACCATTGTTCCTCATAACGAGTCTGGTGCTGACCTTTTACCTAGTTAGGTGCTACATGAATGTTGTGTGGTTTTCTCAGAAAACAAGCCTCATTTCTTATGCATGAGTATTCTCATTATCACAGCAGGATTACCATCTTCTACATAATAACTCTGTATAAGTGTCACCACTATGCCTGACATGCCCATAGTACACCTAGTTAGAACGCTTGAGGGTGCCTTTCGGGTATATAAACACAACATCTTCGCTGGGCAAAGGAGAGGAGGAAAAAAAGACTTCCATGCTGACACACTAACATGAGACGCTGAGGTCCCTGCACACAGACACTCCAGCACGCAGTGGTCTGACATCCTCGCAGGGTATCCATCTTGAGATCAAGGTGGAGTCTTTCTCTATCCCACATCAGGTCAATCAATCAATCAATCAATACATTTGTAGAGCGCGCTACTCACCCGTGAGGGTCTCAAGGCGCTCAGGTAACAGGGTTGGATTTATCCTAAGGGGATTCTTGGCTATACACCTACATACATGCTAAGGTTTTGCATCATTGGAGTATGCTTGTCATGTATCTATAGGCTTGCACCTATTCATTGTTTTAGCACTATGGTAAAATTCTACCTTTTCTTTACTCTGCTAGTGCTTATAACCGTATATATCTGTTTCTGCCCCATGGTTGTTACAGCACATATATTTTATACTAGAATGATGCTGGTTCAAAAAGTACTCATTGAAAACGTCCCCACCCTTTATTATGTGTATATCTCTAAAACAAAAGTGAGCACGAGTGACTGAACGAAACATATTGTACTGTTTCCAAGATCCCTGAGGGGTCAAAGTTGTCATGTTCGATAGTTGCCAGAAACTGTTCACTCCTTTTTAAGAGGGGCTAATAGTGGTACTGGGAGCTACCTGGTCTACAGACTAACATATCCTTTGATGGTGTCTGGAATCAGTCTGGACACCATCCCCTTAGTTCATGTTGTGGAAACGCGCAGATCCTATATAGATTTGCAGGAACTACACTTCAGTGGCCCAGGGGGAATTGGAATAATCATAAAAAAATGAACAGTGCTGATGTTGCTGCATTGCACCCAGCCAGGATGCCCAGGAGGAAACTAAATTATACCTAGAAAAACTGAATGCTGTTGCACGGCTCTGTGTCTATGGTGGATGGAAAAAATTAAAAAACGTAAAATAAAAACATAAAATGAAAAAATACATTGAAAGAAATAAACAATAAAACTAAAATAAATATTTACCAATGTTTGTATAGGAGGGTGAGAAGAAACCTAATGTGAGGCAAAAAGGAGATAAATTTAAAAAAAAGCAAAAAAGGCATGTAACATAGAAACATATTTATCAAAATCATATTCTAAATGTACATACTACAATGATCCTCAAGCATATTATTAAACTGTTATCACATATATCTATGCAAGCCTATGGCAAAGGCACACTGGCTGGATTCATAAAGTGGCTTACATTCAGTGCCTCATGGTCAAACAAGAGAAGCAAACAAGGATGCGTGGGGAACAATGAACTTATGCACACCTATGGCAATGGGCTCACTGATACTACAAAATGGATGCCTGCCACATGGCCAAACAACAGCAGCAAGCAAGGGGGCATGGGTAACAAAGAACACATGCAAGCCTATAGCAAAGGCATACTGGCTGGATGCAGAAAATGGCTGCCAACCACATGACCAAACAACAACAGCAAGGAAAGAGGCATAGGTAACAAAAAGCACATGCAAGCCTATGGCAAAGGCACACTGGTTGGATGTACAGAATTTCTTCCAGCCAGTACCACATGGCCAAACAACAACAGCAAGCAAGGAGGCATGGGAAAAAAGAGCACATGCAATCCTATGGCAAAGGCACGCTAGCTGAATGCACAAAATGGTCACCAGACACATGGGCAAACAACAACAGCAAGCAAGGAGGCATGGGAAACAAAGAGCACATGCAATCCTATGGCAAAGGCATGCTAGCTGGATGTACAAAATAAAGCCAAATCAATGAGGGCTATGGCAAACACACACACACACACTCTGGATAAACAAAGGAAACATGGTAACACTGAAGAAAACACTACCATTAATTCAGCAATGCCAAATATTAAAATTAACTGAGCTACAAAATTGTACAGCAACACCTATCCCCCCAAGGCATCAAATATGACTCCACATATACACATTTTGTACACAAAAAAAGTGAAATACAAATGAAATCCACCACATTTTAATTTAATCCAATACCATCCCAGTCCTAAAGGATGTTTTAAATCAACATATACCACAGAAGAAGCTGTTTCATGCACCCATGACCAGCACTGACCTGGGCCTACTGAATGGCCACTTGGCAGACTAGGACATATAGTAAAATAAATAAATATTGAAAAAAAAAACAAATAGGGAGAAAATGTACTAACATGAGCAACATTGTTCAATTACAAAAGTAGAAAAATTAAATGCAAAAAGAAAATTCTTGCCATCCAACAGAATTACTTTGAAAAATCGAATAAAAGTTCAAATATATGCTCGCGTATGCCCTCTATCAAACAAGCAACACCCTTAAATGTCACATACAAAGCCCTTAACTCCAATGGTATATGTGCAGCAGACAAGCAGAGTGATCCTTCCAGCTCAGAATCCAAATGAAAAGGGACCAGGAAATGGGCAAGGCACTGGAAGGAGCCTACTGGGCAATAACAGAGTGTTGGATTGTTGGATTTTCTGGGCACTTCCTTCCTGTTGGAAAAAGTTTTTTAACAAAGCTTCTCGCACAAAAAAAGCTTCAATGGTCCAATGGAGAAGAAAATCCAATCAAAAACCCTCCTTAGCTGCTTCTAGAGCACAAAAGTTACTACAGTGATGCGTTTGCGACAGTGACGGCACTAAATTGTCACTGTCATGACTGGAAGCTGTGAGTTTGGGTGTGTAGTCTTGCGCACGCTTGCTAGCAGCCCAAGCATATCATGGCACTTGTGGTCAAGGGCCACAGCAAATTTCGAGTGTGCAAACTCAAAAGGCTGAGTTCGGGAACTCCACGCTCCTCCACAGAGTGTGGAGTGCCCAAAGACTGAAAACTCCACAAGCGGAGCGGAGTTTACCATCTGGGCCTTGTGTCAGTATTAATGTTATCTAGGGCAATAATGAGCTGTTCATACCTGTTGAGCCTACTATGGGTCATGTGATTTGTTTGAGTGTGGAAAATCAAGCTCTCAAAAGAATGTGGACTCATAAACATACGGGGATATCCCATAAATATCCCTTTACATTGCTGAATGCTGACACCAACTACTGCTACTGCCTTTAGGCAACCGGGCAACACTGTGGCTGCTGGGTCAAAAGAGGTGGTGGAGTATACAACAAGATATTTAGAATTTCCATGGTAAGCACAACCAATGAGCACCCATTGCTTTCACTGTAGTATAAAGTAAAATCTTTGTCATAGATAGTTATTCCTCGAGTGCTGGGGCATGACTTAGATATTCTTTCAGCTCAAGAAAGCCACTCATTCATTTGGTCTTTCAAGGTAGGGGATCAGACAAACTTTGTGTGTAAGCCTTTGTAGAGGCTTTGCCATTAGGGAAATGTTAGGAATCTACTATCAGTAGATTCCTAACTTTTCCCTAATGGCAACAGCCCACCAGCAACATTCTGATATCTCTTTGCATTGAAGGGCAGGTTTATTTCCTAAATGAAAGGGATTCTTTCTTGAGTCACCTTCTTAGCTTCTTTCTCAATATGATGTTCCAAATGGGGGACTTCCTTCTAATAATATTGCAGATTGGTTAGGGACACTTAATGTCTGTTCTCTGCCAGGTGATTCAGTAGAGCACTGGTGTCTTGTCTGCATGCATCTAGCGTTGTTGACTTCACCAATAGGTTGTAGGTGTATTGGAACAGGACTGAATTGCACGGCAGCAGGAAGGTTTCCAGATTCTTCTTCAGTATCTGATTAAAGATTGAGGGACTTTATGAATACCCCTGTGGAACTAGGCATCATGCCAGAACTTTATTTTGGAATTGGAATGCAAAGAGGAACTGACTGTCCCTAGACAAAGGAATGAAAAAGAATGCATGGCACATGTAGATGACCATGACCCACTCAGCCTCAAAGTGTATTTGGAACGGTATAACTGTAGGATTTGGTACCATGGGACAACAATATTATGGACCTTTTGCATGTCCTGCACAATTGTCCACTTTTTATTTGCCTCTTCTGACCCATTAAAGGCGAATTGGAACAACTCCCTAATATCTCCTTTAAGATGCCCTTCTTTGGCATAGATTTAATTACAGGGGCAATTCCAGCCAGCACCTCTGGTGAAAGCTTGTGTTGGGGCGTTTGGCGATAGTTTTCATTTTGCTTGATTATTATTCTTATAGGTTCAACATCTTGATCAGTTCAATATCTTTGCCAGTAAAATCCCAGACTCCCTCCTTCACGAAGTCCTACAGACGAAGCAAGGAACCATCCAATGGCTGACTTCTGTGAGCTCAGTTTAAAGTCTATATCCTCACCATGTGTCTGAAGCTCGACACCATCCAGTGTACAGTAGATCATACAGTTTAATTTGCAGAGTAGACCCTTGCATGATAGAGTGACCATACCCTAATCAAATATTGGAAACTGATTTTCCTCTTCAAGGAGACCTATCTTTACGAGGAACATCCTTTACAACAAAACTTTTACAACGTGGTACCATTACCTCACAGGTTTTACAGCGAAAGTCGTTACAACGACTTGCGCTGGAGGGCGCTGTAGGATAGGGAATAGTTTAATATACTATCCAACACCTTCCCGACTATCTACGGGGACTGAAGTTGGAATAGTACATTAAACTAGTCCACTATCCAGCGCCCCCCAACGCAAGTCGTTGTAACAACTTGCCTGGTAAAACCTGCGTGGTAACGGTATGCGTGGTAAAAGCACGCGTTGTACCGTCATACAGCCATCTTTACAGAGACTTTAGCTGAAAAAGAATTCACAGCCTGTTTATTAGAAATGCCTACAACTAGAACTTTTTTTCCTAAGCGGGTTAGGTTTGGGACCTCTACCATTCTTACAGTTGAGCAGGTAGCTCTGGTGTAGATCAGAAATGACATGAAGTGGCGCTCACCTCTCCATTGACATATGGTGCACTTTGGTCCATCTCAAAGACTGCACCAAGGACACAATATCCCTTCCCGTTCATGCACCCTCATTGTTATTGATCAGAACTTGAATCTGCTAAACTGTTGAAAATCGGGAACTGTTAGAAACTGATGCGACTTGGGAAAGAGTTTTGTTGACCTCTGTGTTTTGGGTCTGGACTAAACCTAAAAAATTACCATGTTTTGATGCATTAACAGGGTTGGGGCATAGCAATTTTAGATTGTTGCATTTTCATATTTTGCATCAGGATTTCATCCATGTTCAACAACTGACCATAAATTTGCATAGATATGGATTCTTTTGATTCAGACTACATTCACGCTTCCCAAGGACCTCTTTATTTCAATATTGGCTTTTGCAACACGCTTAAATCCACCACTGAATTTAGGTCAGCTAGTATACTTCATACCCTACCCTGTGGGATATCATACCCATTTTGCATGACCTAACCACCGCTTTGATATCCCACTCCCTGCATTCCAGCACCAACACTAGTACTACAACCTGAATTTGACAGATAGGCGCTATTCTGAAATCCCTTCTGTCTTAACTTTGTTTGGGCCAATATGAATATCTATTTGACCCTCTTCTATTTTGCTACCGAATCATTACTGCAATACTTTGCATAGCACATCATTTCATCCAATGGCTTTGACTGCCATCAAATCACAGTCGGCTGAATATGTGTACCAATCTCCGGGTGCAAACCAAGAACGAATTGAGCCACACAATTTGAGATTTCCACTTTTAGGAATGTTGATGCCACTATGCTGCTGGAAAACCTGCATTAGCCGTTCATAACAGGTATGCACAGACTCTTTAGACTCTTGGGTAGTTCTTGCTATTTTTCACCATTGAATATGTTTCTGTGTAATCTTTTTTTTCAAAACGGCAACTTCCTTATCATATTTGTCCATGACAGTAAATGAAGAGGCATTCATTTGAGCAACTGGTGGAGATTTCTAAGTCAGCCACTCATAAATTCCTAAGAACAACAATATCAAGGAAAGAATTCAAATCCTCTCAGAGCACCTTCTAATGTTTTGCAAACGGCTCAACTTGTGGATACCAAATATCAGGATTTTTTTCCAGTTTTGAAAATTGATTTGTAAATGTGAAAAGATCAAACAACTCCAGAGATTGTAGTTGCTGCAAGAGTAAGGCTTCACCCCCCTTGGCCAGTAATGCCATTTCTCACAAATGGTCAAACCTGCTTTCTTTAATGCAGAGGACACTCTCCTTAATGTATCATTTGTCTCTTATGACCTTCTGTAAATTAAAATGTCATCCTGAAAACACAATACTTTATTTAAGTCAACCAATATTTGCTGCATAATCCCCTGAAACACCACAGCAGTGGATGCTAAGCCAAAAGGCATCCTGCAATATCCGTACACACCAAATGGTATGATGAATGATGGAAGGGATCTGGAGGTGGAATAAATCAAAACTTGGTGACAGGTGGATGATAAGTCAATGGCACTGAGCATTTCATTAATTCAGGGAAGGAAAAACCTGTTGATTCATATATTTGTATTTAGACACAAAGACGGATCCCCTTACTACCAGCTTTATTCGCTACTACTGTGGAAGAGAGCCATACCAAGCTCTTGATCGGTTCAATTAATTCTTGAGAAACTAACGTATTAATTTCTTCCTTTAGTTTGTGTTGCAATTCTATAAGGAGAACCAATTTATCTGCAAATATTTCAGTAAATTCCTTACAAACTTTCTTGCCAGTAATTGCCCTTTCATCTAGGAGAACCAGTTCATGGTTGTTAGGATCAAATTTCATTTCTCAACTTTTTTTGGTGTCTCCATTCAAATAAATTGGAGTTTTGTTCTCCAACATATATATTGGTCACTGTAGAATTCTCTTTAAAGTATATACACATGGTTCCACTTTCTGCAAAGGGAATGGGGTCTCTGTTGTATCCTCCTGGTTTTACATTTGCTTCTTGCAGGATTTATCCTTTTTCCCAAACGTTTCAAGGAACACATTCATATCTAATACGTGTCCGATGAGCAAGGCTCTGTAAACACATTAATCACCTCTCCATCAAGTGCAATATAACATGTAGGATAATTATTGCATAATCCCTTCCCCAATGAGTTAATTTAAAACACATATTTTCCCTTACTATGTTCTGCATTGACACTAGCATGTACTTGCATAGCGTCCATATTTCTACAAACTCTTGACAAATGTTGCCTCATATAATATTATATTTTCTGCACAAGCTAAAGAGGGCAAAAGGTAAGTGGTTACTATTGCCACATCTACAACATTTGGTTTAGGACTAGTCTGTGGCTGCAGTGAGTTTTTTATTTTATTTTACTTCATGTACAGTTGGATGTATCTCCATGTCCTTGCTGATTTCATCTTTTGCTCGTAGTTCCTTGATTTCTTGCACAGTTTCATCTCCTTAATGCACTCAGTCATGTGTTCAATACTTATAGCAATTTGTATGGCCTCCTTGAGATCAGGATTGTGAGTGAGCATCATTTCTTGAATTCTTAAGATGCTTGTACACCTGAAAAGTTGGTCTCTGATGAAGGAGTCACACAAATGTCCACATTCACAGTTGTTGGAAAGGCCTCTGAGCACAGCAATATAACTAGACATATTTTCATTTTTCCCTGTGTGCTGCTAAAAAATTTAAGTTTCTCCAAGACTACATTCATCTTTTGCCCAACCTTCACTCGTGCTTCCACATCTTTCTGGTGGTTTAGTCATGATTGCTACTGCCATAGTGTGCATAGTCTATTTTCCTCAATATGCTGGCATTGAAGGTGACCTAACTTTATGTAACTGTAAACAGAGTGAACAATGGATCTTTTGTGAACAGGACTTCCGTGGTAAGGTATGGCATATGAAAAAATATTTACTGTCCTGAATGATATGTACAAAAGTGAAAGATGAATATTTTTATGAGCTATGGATTCTTAAAACAATGCACATTCTCCCTTGAACTACCCATTTTATGCTGTTTGCTGTGTATAAACAGCACCAGTTCTCATTTTATCCTCTCAGTTGTCCACTATAGCCAGAGCCAATATGGAATGCAGAGGTTGAGCCCAGAACTTTCTTGTTTACTACTCCTTATGGCTTACAGGATAATCTGCTGATCACTGCGCCATTAGATATATAGAGGTGAGCCAATATGGAGTGCAGGGGTTGAATCCAGAACTTCCTTGATGCCTACTCCTTATGACTTACAGAATTATCCGCTTATCACGGCACCATTAAATTTATAGGGAACAACAGTTCCAGTGCCCCTATTTATTTTTTAAAAGGACCCTCAGCGTCTTCTTTAACAGAGCAGCTTAATGACTTCAGTGTCATTGTATCCTGCCCAACACAATTTCTTCTTGCCTTTTCAGTGTATTATTCAATGCAATGGATGTAAACAGTGGGTCACAACAGCACTTACTAGACATGAGATTCACTACATGAGCAGTGTTGTTGCATACCACAAAACTTCAGTTAGCTGCTCCTCGACCAAACACTGTTCTACACCTGCATAGGGTCAGGGATTCATACCTTCAGTTCATGTATCACCCCAGTGGCTTCCACTTCACTCTACAGATGATAACATGAACAGTGGGACCGGCATATTTTTCAATAACTGTCACCACTTTATGATGACTTACCCAAGGTTTGAACTAATTGAATTGGAAGGTTGCACAGCTTTGGTATTTGCTTATTTGTTAGTTTGGTTTTTTAGGTTCTCCGCAGGTGGCGTCAAAAACCCCTCCGACGCCCTTTTAAATCAGTCATACATGTGGTGCCAGTGGATCACTGGAACCATTCCTGAGGGAACACCATATTTTCCTCTATAAACACAAGAGGATTCCCACACAGTTTCATCAAAATAAAGGTTTCCAATGTTTATTCCTTTTGGTAATTTTCAATGATGATTGTTAAACTTTATACATTTTCCACAGATAAGGCATTATCTATTAAACTTCATATCCAATGCATTTCGGGCATTTGTAATGCCCTTCATCAGGGACTGATACTGTCAACAAAAAACAAACATGAAACATATTTACCATTTGGTTCAATATGGTGGTTGTATCATAACGTCATTCTATTATACATTCATTACATGTGGGTATTATTGCGTTCACCAGCTGTTAACCCTCGTGAAAAAAAGTGAAAAACGTATGCAGTTTTAAGCTTACATGCCTGTACTTGATCGTGGTTGCTAAATACTATAAGAAAAAACATAAAGGGTGTGGGAGTTTTAGTTATCATGCGTTCGCGTTTTAATCCGTTAATATCAGCGCTTCGTTAGTTGTTTCTCTACTAATCTTCTACGCATGGTTAGATGGCCTCGTAGTAGCCTCATAGCTAGTGTTTCCACAGCATGAAGACGCCACTCGAAAAAAAGAGAGCGGTCGCCATTTCTTTATTGTTTTGGAGTTTGTTCCGGTCATGTGACTTGTTACAACCGACAAAAGACGATCATTGTGTGGAGATGCCTAACTATATATAACAAGAAAAGGTTGAAGTGGGATTAAAACGAGAGCGTTTTTAAAGCGGATTGTGTTTTGGAAAAAATAAAAGCGAAGCAATAAAAATTGGGTCGTAATAAAACAAGTGTGGAGGTTGGGATCGAACCCTGAAATGTGTGTGTTCTATCAGTGGGTGTATTAACGTGGTGAGCTATACAGCAGTGTTGTACCCATTTGATATGTTACTACAGATTCATAGAAAAACGGATACATTCTAAATTAACAGCAATCACAGCGATGCCAAATGGCACTCAGGGAGCATAATTACAAGTAGCAAGAAAATTCAATCCTATCATTGAGTCCGTGCGGTTTCTGAGTGGATAGTTTATATATCCAAAAGTTTCTTTCTGTAAGAGATGTTTTGTATTGTCTCTTCCTTCCAATTTCTTCATGGTTTCCAGAATCATAAATTTTAGTTGCTAGATGTTGTATTTCTCTTCCATAAAATGTACAGCTACGGAGGATTTGGTGTTGTTTAATCAAATGTTAGATTTGTGTTCTGTAAGTCTGATTTTGATGCGACGTTCTGTTTTGCCGATGTATAATTTCCCACATGGACATTTTAATGCGTATATGACATTTGACGTATCACATGTTGCATTTACGTTGAGTTTTACTTCATGACCCTTCATGGGGTGATTGATTTTGTTTCCCTTTATGATGTTGTTGCAATGGCCACAATTTAGGCAAGCTTTTGTACCCTTGAAGATTTCCAATGTGTTTGTTTGTGGTTGAATTATTTCAACTATGTTTCTGGAACCATCCCTGAGGGAACACCATATTTTCCTCTATAAACACAAGAGGATTCCCACACAGTTTCATCAAAATAAAGGTTTCCAATGTTTATTCCTTTTGTTAATTTTCAATGATGTTTGTTAAACTTTATACATTTTCCACAGATAAGGCATTATCTATTAAACTTCATTGAAATCCAATGCATTTCGGGCATTTGTAAACGCGAACGCATGATAACTAAAACTCCCTCACCCTTTATGTTTTTTCTTATAGTATTTAGCAACCACGATCAAGTACGGGCATATAAGTCTCAAACTGCATACGTTTTTCACTTTTTTTCACGAGGGTTAACAGCTGGTGAACGCAATAATACCCACATGTAATGAATTTATAATAGAATGACGTTATGATACAACCACCATATTGAACCAAATGGTAAATATGTTTCATGTTTGTTTTTTGTTGACAGTATCAGTCCCTAATGAAGGGCATTACAAATGCCCGAAATGCATTGGATATGAAGTTTAATAGATAATGCCTTATCTGTGGAAAATGTATAAAGTTTAACAATCATCATTGAAAATTACCAAAAGGAATAAACATTGGAAACCTTTATTTTGATGAAACTGTGTGGGAATCCTCTTGTGTTTATAGAGGAAAATATGGTGTTCCCTCAGGGATGGTTCCAGTGATCCACTGGCACCACATGTATGACTGACTTACCCAAGGTGACACAATCTTATTCCGCCTTCTATAGTCATGGAATAATACGGCCTTGCAAGTAAACATTGAGACAAGTCCTCAACCCCACATTGTAGTATGACTAAATCAGTCAGATAATTATAATGTAACATTTGAGAGTGGGGCGTGTAGATGACAGGGATAGAGATTTCACAAGCTGTTCCTTGTACTGCCGTTATCCCATTCTCCTTGTCAATGTTAAAATATAAGTCACTCTCTGGTAAGTTAAGTTCATTACCTTTATTCCAACGAATACGGAGCATGACCCGATCAAGAACACTCTCTCTGGAATCTGTCACCTCAAGGTTACAGTTGTCACTTCTCAAGTGGAATGTACCTATAGAAACATAATTGGGTAGGATGAAAAGTACAAGCTAAATAGGAAAGAGTGTGGAAGGATAATATAGCTCATTTACTATAACAATATAAAGACATAGTGAAAGATCAAATTGCATTACAACAGTAACTTTTTCAGTGGGACTAACCTGTCCCTTTGTCCGGCCTGTGCTTTATTACGGTTGACCTGAAATTGAGGTTTCCCCTAGTCTACCACAAACACATGGGAGCGAGTGGTTCATTGTGTTTTAGGTCCTATATTTACCTAACCCTTTTAAATTGATTGTCTCCAGTTCTACTGATTGGATTTTTGTCATTTTGTTATCATTTTCTTTAAACGGTTTTGATTTTTCTTGTGCTGTGTTTTCAATGTATTACTGTTTGAGTGCTGCAAAAATACTTTGTACATTGCCTCTAAGTTACGTCTTACTGCTTTTGTGCCCAGCTATCAGAGGGGTTAACACAGGTTAATTTAGTGACCTTTGTGGTTCACCCTGACAAGGATTGTGGTTGTTGCCTGAGTGGGGCTTTCAACCCCCCTTAACCACTAACCCTATGTCTTACACAAATATCCTAAAATTCTTCTTTAGACTTTTGGACAGTAAACCACAAACTCCGTGGCTGTACCCCGCAAGACATCATGAGCCTCACAGTCAGCTTAGCAGCTTTTTTTAACAGGAGCAAAGTTCCTCTTCTTTGAATGTATCTATGAATCCTAACTCAAGATTTCCCTTTAGTCTCAACATATCTAGCACCCTTGTAGGGGCAGACCTCTCTATGAGTTGTGTGACTCAGGGCTTTCCTTCACTTCTAAAACAGACACACTCGGAATGGGAGTGGCTTCTGTTGGTATCGTGCTCCTGCATCTAGAGTAGTTTTTGAGATGGAAGTGACTGTGAACATACTGGGGCTGTAAGAATGACTTGTTTTTATTTTTTTATTTTTTTTATTAAACCAGTACAAGCAGAAGTCAGTATACCAATGGATAATTACAGAATCTCTAATATGAACAACATATTGCAAAAAAAATAATAATAATTAAGACATCGGGCAGAACAGCTATTTTTCATTACAAAGTACATTGATCACTGCCTAAAGAATTGCATGTGGCGGCACAGTATAGAGTTAGCTACAATTGTTGTTACTGGTGCTCGATCTAAACCCAATTTTCCAAGAAGTTATTGGAAGCCAAATTGCCTCCCCAACTTTCTTTGTTCTCTGGCCTCATGTGGCATATATAGCCTTTTCAAAACTATAAACAGCAAGGAATCGTGCCAACCACATCTGGAAGCTTGGGGGATCAGTGTCCTTCCATCGTGCGGACAAAATAATTCTTAATACAGCTGTACCAATAAATACAATTCTTTCCTCGCTTCTGGATAGGTTAAGCGAGCTATCATGACCGAGTACATAAAGTGTGTGAGAATCTGGTATTCTATGCCCGAACACCTCCTCCCAAAAGTCAGAAATAATATTTTTAATTACCCCAAGCTCCTTACAATTGCTGAACATGTGAATCAGTGTAGCAGGTCCCTGCAAACATCTTGGACATAGGTCATTCTCCCTTTTACCCCATGCATACAATTTGGCGGGAGTATAATAGAGATTCAATACAGTTTTAAAAAACTGAGCCTTAAGATTGGATGACATTAGAAGGAGATGAGTCATCTCTAAACCTCTGTCAATGTCAACATCAGGATTTTCTAATTTAATTGCCCAATACGTTTCAGTTTTTTTCAGGTCATCTTGCATTCTGGTCATTAACAAATCATATAGAGTTCCAATTCTGGTAGTTGTGTTTTTCATTGCCTCAATAATATCAATTCTTGACAAACAAATAGCGGATTCTTTTGCTTTAAGCACAGCAAATACCTGAACAAATTTTAGATAGTCACCATTACACAGTTGGTATTTCGATTTCAGGTCATCAAAAGTAGTTGAGAACTCCCTCAGCAGGAAATCATTCACTGTTTTTATACCCAACAATTCCCACTTCCTAGATATAACATCAAACACAAGGCCTGTTGTATCTTTTGAATGCCAAAGCGGTGTATACCTATTAATTTTACCAATGTTCATGTGCTTGGTAACTTTGGACCAGACTTTCCAGGCACTAGTTATAGTTCCGAATTTATTACTTTTTTTGTAATAGTTTGACTCTGTTTGCCTCAAAAAGAGGCTGTTTGCTGTATGCCCGAGTACGAGCTCGTAAATTGAAGGGAGTAAACAAGTGTCTATGTCAGCTAGATTGACTGTGGGGCAGATCAGTGGAGACATATGTTGAAGGCATGTAGCCCAATAGTATAGAAGAGTGTTGGGAATAGCAAGGCCACCCCTATGCTGCGGCAGCGAAAGAAATTTATGAGATCTCCTGATCTTGCCTTGCTGCCATACAAATTTAGACATAAGTTTTTAATTACTTTCAGTGTCTTATCATCGGCAACCAGAGGAATTGCTCGAAAAAATAGAGCAATCTGGGTAGCACGTTCATTTTCAAAAAATTGCCCCTTCCTATGATTGATAGATGGAAGCTATTAACGCGCTCCAGATCTTTTTTAATACAATCGATAAGTGGGTCATAATTAAGTTTAGGAATAAGATTAGCCTCCGAGCTGATGATAATGCCCAAATATGTAGCCTTCTTAACTCTCCTTTGGTCTGAACAAATAGTGTTTCTTGTACATAATATAACTATCTTTCCTTTATTCAAAGAATATCCAGAATAACAACCATAATCCTGTGTTATATTCTTTATTTCCTTTATTGCTTCAATCGAATCCGGTGTAATAATCGCGATATCATCAGCATAGACCATCACCTTAGTCTCATATTGCCCACTGACAACTGGTTTGATTACCTGATTCTCCAAGAGCTTCATAATTAAAGGATTTATGTATAATGCAAATAATAAAGGTGAATAGGGGCACCCTTGCCTGGTACCCCTGGAAATATTAATGTGGTCGGATTCCAAACCCATAATCTGTAACTTAGCTTTGGGAGATAAATACATTGCTTTAATAGATTTAATAAATTTGGGGCCAAAATTATTACATGCCAGGACCGACCAAAGGAAGTTCCATGAAACACGATCGAAAGCTTTTTCGGCGTCCAGCAGGATCATCGACATCCGGTCCCCCGTAACGGACATGGCATCAAATAAGGTGATAGCCCTGTTTGTGTGATCGATGGTACCCTTCCCAGGGACAAACCCATGCTGCCACGGAGAGACCAGATGCTCGATGACCCTGCTGAGCTGAACGGCCATCACTTTCGAATATAATTTGGAGTCCGAATTAATAGGAGAAATTGGGCGATAGGAGGTTAATTGATCTGGTGCTTTTCCTTTTTTTGGAAAGACAATTATATTAGTCTCAATCCATGAATCGGGAGGAACCCCATTCCATTGTATCCCTAAAAAAAGATCAAATATTACAGGACCCAACTGCTGACTCAATAATTTATATAGATGAAGTGGAATTTTGTCAGGGCCAGCTGCTTTCCCAGATGAGAGTGATGATAAGGCTGATAGTACTTCTGCCAATGTGATTTCCTTATCTAGTTCCTCTCGAGAGGTTTCATCCAGAATCTTATCAGACTCCAACTGGTCAGATAGATTGCTAAGATACGCTGCTGCCTCCTCTTCACTTGTAACTAGATCATCTGTATATAGGTTCTGATACTATTGATGAAAAGATTTAATAATATCAGGGATTGGTGAATACGTCTGTCCTCTATCCTGTATGGTACTAATACTGTTAAAAGTATTCTTCTGTCGAGTGCGTAGTGCCAGATGTTTGCCTACATTTTCCCCACTCTCATATAGATCCTTCCTATGCGCCCTATATGTTTCAGCTGCTTTCTGACTAAGACTCGAGTTCAGTTCTGATTTTAACACTGCAATTTGATACATGGCTCGCTTGCCGTCTTTTCCTTGTGATATTAGGGTGGTGTGGTCTTCTTCAGCTTTAGCAAGGGCCTGTATTTTTTGATAGTTTGACAATCGCCCATCTCCCATGGGGGTCGGCTAGTGTGCGTGATGCCTCTCCAAGAGAGGTTTTGGCTAAAATAGCCACCCCCTAATATCGGATGTTTGTGACGAGGTTGCTAAGAGATTGTACCCCTTTAGTTTAAGTAGTGATCTCTTAGCCCAGGGTACATGTGTTTCCTGGAGACACAACACATCTACAGGATTAAGGCTAATCAGTTTGCTCGACCGATGCCGCTTACCCGGAGTCAGTAGGCCACCAACATTCCAAGTTTGGATATTCATCCTCCCCATTGCTTAGTGATGAGTGTTAACCAAGTAATCTCTTTGACAAATTGTTTAATCTTATGCCACGTCTTGGATCTCTGTGAACATAATTTAGCTATGCTAGTATCTTGAAGAGGGGTAGAAGTAGACAACAATATGACTCTTGCACATAGAACTGGTTCTTTTTTTGTTTCCCCCCACACCCCCTACTCCCCTTCCCCCACCCACCACCCCCATTCCCGCCCCCCCAAAAAACAAGGCATACAGACTCCATAAGAGTCTGGGCGATGGGATGCAGTGCGACACCCGAGCTACCGCCTTAAAACATGTAAAATAATACAATATGAAAAAAAAATTACCCACCAGAGAAATACCTATCCTTATACGTTAACCAATGAGAATCAGTATAGGCTATCAAAATCAATATAATGGTCCACCAAACCTATTAAACATAATAGCTTAATTAGACCCTCCACACCCCCCAACCAGGTACCCCCCAATTACAACCTTCAGCCAGCAACCTTGTTGCTATATTGCACATAATTAATAAACCCAAGGCACACGGAATACATAAGACCAGGTGGGCTAAATTACCCACAATGTTTTCACTTTCCTGATTTTAGCTCAAACAGAAAAGCTTTTGCTTTAATTTCTGAAAGAAACAATTTCGTCTGACCACCAACTATGACTTTCAGGCTTGCTGGATTGTTCAAATAGGCCTGGGCTCTTTTATCTTGAAATGGCTTAATAAGTGAGCGAAGTCGACATCGTCTTTCGATAGTTGCATGGCAAAAGTCTGGTCGGTAAAGTAGGAAAATTCCTTAAACGAGAGCTTATGATCAGGTCTGGCTTTTTCCACGACAGTCTGTCTTAAAAGAAAATTCCCAAAGTACACCAATGTAGCGCGCGGATAAGCCCCAGGTTTAGATGGTACATTAAAAGGCACCCGATTAGCTCACTGTATTTCAGCGTCCCAATTCCAATTTGTCAACTCCGGCAATGACTCCTGAAACATTTCCACAACAAAAGCACGCATATTTCCCCCCTCAGCTTTCTCCGGAATTCCCAGTATGCGCAGATTGTTCCTACGTTGGCGATTCTCGAAATCTTCGAGCTTCCAGCGAACATCAGCTAGTTCTGCCTCCTGTAGTTTAATCTTTTCCGAGTTCGCCGCCACCTCATTTTCGTTCGTGAGGACTCTTGTCTCAATTTCCGTCACTCTTTCTCTGAATGAGCTACATGTCTTAGAGAGGTTTCTGACCACCCCTTGTACTTTACGAAGAGCAGCTTGGGATCTCTTACTGTCGTGGGCCGTCTCCTCCCTATGAGCAGCAATGGCCTGTAAGATTGTCTCCACCACTGTTGGGGGAAGCTCAGAACCTGCAGTATTATCATTCCCTTGAAAAGAATGGGCTAGCTGATTAGACATAGAATATTCCCCAGTAGGGCCCACCTCGCCACGCAGTTTGTATCTGGATGATGAAGTCATTTTAGATCTAACGGTGTTAATTTTAGTACCATCATCCACACTACTTAAGTCAGAAGCACGCCGTCTCATCTGACCACTCTCCGTCTGCCCCAGTTTCGTCAGAAAAAGAGTAAAAATCGCTTATTTCCTTGTCTCCCTTAGGGATAGGATCATTAACTGTAGACACAGGTCTTTGATCTTGAGAGGATATGTTAATCACTGCGGGGGCTCTAGCTCTAGCCTTATCGGGCAGTACTAAAACCGGAGAGACAGTCATTGGGGTTGTAGATAGAACAGAAACTGGAGTAACCCCCTGAATCCCAAGCGTAGATTGATTTGACCCCTCGTTTAGGGATAAATTAGCAAGGTTAGAGACGCTCAAATCAGCCATTTGGTCCACTTCTATCCCCGCTATACCATCGCCAGCTCCATATCCTACTCCAGCTCCAGCTCCAGCAACGGGAGTGGCGGAAATATGTTGCGCCCCAATATGCTGCTCCGTATTGCCACCCCCCTCAATATTTTCATAAGTTACAGTTACAATAGAGGGGGTGGCCTCACCTGTCTGGGATCCGGTCCTTTGCTGCTCAAGCGAATTCAGTCCATTGAATAGCGCCGCTGCAGTATTTACAGTATTCGCCGTATCTACCATATTGTCTGCACTCTGGATCGATGAGGGAGACGCTGTTAATTGTGTTTTACTTGGCGCGCCCTGCCTTTTTAATAGTAGATCCATTACTGAGCTGCCAGGGGCAGCCGATAGAAGTATGTCATCTTTATTCAAATTTCGCCTTGAGGCCAACACTTCCTGCCTCGGAGAGCAGTCAGCGAGTGCAGCTGACTGCTTCTTTCCCTTTGCCTTTAACACGGAGGTCAGCGCGTTACCTGGCCCGCCCTCATTACAGGTTTCATCTCTCTGCTGACATTGTGCTTCATCACGGAGGGCTCTTGCCGCCTTGGCTGCCCTGGCTCTTTCAGCAGCAGCCGAAACTGACGAGGTTGTCTTTGGAGGCATGGCTACAGTGTCAGGGGAAACTCCAGAAGAAACAACAAGCGTAGTTCTGGCTCCGGTTGAGTTGCGATGCACGGCTGCTACCGCCCCTCTCTGAATCAGCGAGTGCGGCAAGTGTTGGAGCGCGGATGGGGGAGCGCTGAGTATTTTAAACACCGCCCACCCGATCAGCGTATATAGCGATGTAAGCGGCTGTGCTTCTACCGGTACAGACTCACAGACTCACAAGCATTTTTACTTCGCCACACTCTTATGAGCCCGGATTATTTCGTACAGTCAGCATTCTATGAAAATTTTCAATATATGGCTATTAAAATGGGTGAGTGGTAGCATCTCTCTGGTATCAGCACGGAGCTCGGGTGAAACGCCTGCAGCACGGTCTAAGGACAGACCGCCATCTTGCCTCCCCAGCTTCCGAAGACCGGGGCTGTAAGATTGACATTAGTATTTGGAGCTCCTAATGAGAGACCTGGTGTTACAAGGGGCATGACTCCCTCAGGCAGACTTGCACTATGAGAGGTGGGTTCCCTCCAGACTGCTGGTGAACAGTATTTTATGGAAGTGGTCGACAAGTCAATAGACCACTTAAGAAGTTATGACTGGAGTCACCATCAATCATCTCATCTTCCTTTTCTTGAATTCCACCTCTAACATAATTTCTTCTTTTCTGCTCTGTCATTTGTTAATGTAGGATACAGCCTTATAACCCAAGTTACATTCTCCTTCCATTCTTTGCGTTCTGTATCTAACCTGGCTTCCATCCAACTATAGATCTTACTCTGTATTTGACCTGGTATTTCTCTTTTCCACTCACATGCATTCAAAGCCTCTTATTTGGCAGGGCTGGGGGGGGGTGGTTTGTCTCATAAAACGCTCGCTTCAAATTCTCAATTATTCTCAGATTAAAGGAACCATGTGTGGGAAACTGCAGGACCCTTCATTTGCTGTGATCTTATTCCATTTTTTTCTCTAAATCCATGAGTGTAATCTGAACTTGTTTTCCTCTAATGTGCGGGCGTGTCCCCTGGAGAGGCCTCCTCGCCCTCATGGACAGGTGTTCTTGCAACATTGCTAAATAAAGTACAACATTTCTTTACTTTAATGCGGTGCATCAGAGAATTACTAAAGCTTTAACTGAAATAACTGTCACTTCTCAGCACATCACAATGCAATACACAACAGAAATATTGCCCAATGTCAATGCAGAACCAATAATAGCTATGTCTAATTTTACATGAACATCACTATTATCAACCTTAACGTGAAAACAGCACTGTGTATATGTAGTAAAGATTACTATTTATGTTATGAAAAATTAAAAATAGTGACAGAGCATCACTACATGTGTATAATCAAATATTTTATCTGACGATGAGTTGTCCAATTAGTCGGGGAAAATGCTGAAATAGTAATACCAAGTATGGGGCCAGTGTAAATCGTAACATTCTATGTTCCAAAAAAGAGTTTCTGACTAATTCTATCTTACATTAGCAGTGTATCTATGGCCAAAGTAGTTTAGTCAAGGGATTGATATGTTTTCCATAATTATCCCTGCACCATGTTAACTTTTTATTTGCGTACCTACATGGAGCAAGCACAGTTTAAAAAAAATGCACTCAATAATGGCTGCCAGATTATTTAAGCACCTACATGGCCACAGCTGGGTGACTGTTCTCCAAAATGCCATAACATGCTAACTCTGTCTGGAAACAGTTTCTCCGATATACTAGAGGTTATACATGAATCATTTTCAGTACTACTTTATAGGAGGATGATTGGTGCACTGCAGGAGTGGAGCTGAAGTTATAGCCAGTGTGAATAATTATTATTTTAGTAGTTTATGTATAGAAACCATATAAGGTTGATTCAACCTGTTTGCCAAAACTTGGAATTACTGGGTTGTCTGAAAATTTTAAAGACCAATACATCAAATCCTATTGTCTTTGCTGCAAGCAGGTTTTTATTGAATGTTTGGTATAGGTGACAGAAGTTCATGACCTAGACTGTTCGAGTGGTTTTTGTACTACCAGAGACATAATCAAGCCATGGGCAGATTGTTTGCTGCTCTTAGGGTCTTCTTAGCATGATTGCTTGATTATACCTGGCACAAAGCACTTTAATCATACGATAGTATGGTATTGTCCGTGTTTTTTTAACTGTTTCATGGAAGTTTTTAATATGTTGTTTTTATTATTTTAGTCATTGATTGTTATGTATTGATTGTGTATACTTCGATGGTTTGGATTTTCCGAATAACGTTTTATGATGATGATGAAAATTAGAAACCCCATAACTCCTACTCAGCAACACCTGTTTCAATGTATCTGAAATCACTAGGTCAAGTGAACAACAATTACCTTAATTACAACATTGGTGGCAGCTCCTTTGTGCACGGATTTCAGATTGTTCTTATTATGCCTGCAAACTTTTCCACGCCACATGTGACACCAGCTTCTACTCACTCAATCTGTCTGTGCTGTATACACACTTGAGTAATCCTTCTGTGACCTTCCACTAGACAATAACAGGAATGTCGATCTTGGCATTCAGAACATTGAAACAGATAACACACCAGAGGGTGTAACACAAGCCCTAAGGCACAGGGGGCCCCGCCCTTCAAGGGAGTCCATTCAGCCTATGGTCAATGAATTTGAGGTGTCGGAGTCTCGGGTGCTCTGCTTCACATTATGAACGGGCCCCATCGTCTTGTGATATGCCGCTGTAACATAGACATTTAAATAGCATGTCCCAAGGTGATGGCTGACACTTAAATTCTACTCATCCTTCTTGATACATGCACTGTTCCCAAGGTTTCTTGCGACACAACCTTTAACACCATCGATGCTGGTGATGGAACCACTCCATCACCAGCCACGGGCGAGCTGTGCTGGTGACGGAGTGGTTCTGTCACAGCCCAGCCGCCGCGCCTGCACGGCGCTGATTTCGCACCTGTGCAGCGCGTTCTATTGAGCGGGCGGGGCCGTGACGGAACCACTCCATCACAAGCACAGCGCGCCCGAGGCTCGTGACGGAGTGGTTCCGTCACAAGCATGGCGGCGCCACGCTGCCCCCCCTCCCCCCTAGCGCTGCGGCGGAATTACCGCCGCAGCCAAGGGGTTAAAACTGGTGTTGCTGTTGTAAACAATGCAGTCAGTCATGGCTGATGGTTGTTCACTGAATAACTCCCTCCTTCCCTCTATTTTTCTTTCTCTCCACAACTCCCACTATCCCACACTCCCTCCAACACTCACTCAGTGTAGGCCTATCCAACCTACTGATATGTAGTATGTAGTTTTGTGGAGGCCTGGGTCCCAAAGAAAAACACTACACCGGCTCTAGCTTGTTGAGGTACATTAACTCATTGCTATTGCACTAATGCATGCAGGAGCTTCAGCTATTAACAATTAGGGGTATTTTGCAGAGTTCAACTCCGGATGGCATGGAAAGGTAAGGGAGTAAGATATGATGTTCTCACATGCAAGTGACTCAAGGTAGCAGCTGCAGTGTCAGTCAGTCAGTCAAATAAACTTTATTCGAATTGGAGTAGCAATTCATAAAAGTGTACAAGTAGAAATCACAGTTTTAAAATATCATATATTTCATTCTAATTTAAACATTGCTAAGGTATGACTTCTTCTAAAAGAATAAAAAAAAAAAGATAAGATATGATTATAAAAAGAAACATTTCACTAACTCTTAATATCCCATGACGATGGACTTTCTCACTCTTAAAATAGTGTTCAGAAAAAGGCTCACTGTGCCAATAGTGAGGCAATCGTCTAAGGACCTAAGTTTATTATAAGCTTCTCTTGAATTCCTTAGGCCCCAAGTTAGCAATAGAGGCTTTAAAATTTGTCGTCGTGGATGGCTGTATAAAGTGCAGAACAGAGTGCAGTGTATGTTTGATTGAAACGATTTGTCATCACAGGGACACAGCTTTTTTCCCCTCGCCCAGTCATTGCAGGTTGGGAATGATATGAGTCTATAAAAAGTTTCCAGGCGGAAGTAAGTCAGGAGCCTGCGGTGATGTAGGGGGTGTTCTAATGCAAGATACAGCTGTAGACCCCTCTCAGATGCTACTTCATCGTGGCTCATGACCGATTTTTTTGTCCTTACGCCCTTCCACCTTTGTGATTCCAGATGTTCCAGCAACGTATTTTTCAACGTAGATCGCGAGAGAGTTTCCAGTGAGGCTGGGTCCGTAAAGTATTCAGGATGACCAATCTCAGCTACAAAGTTCTTAACATAGATAAGCCATTTGATGTTTTTCCACCCATCACAATTCAAACAGTCCTTTATAATAAGTCTATTCAATTCTGTGGCAAGATTGGTCCAGACATTGTGCCAAAGTAAAACTGGGGCAAGTTTTATGGTATCCATGATGAAATTAAGAGCAACTTCGGCATGTAATACATATATCGTGGTGCTCCTTGGCATAGCAGTTATGAATCGGAGGAACCTGTTCTCAATTCGCTGGATCTCCTTCAATTGCTGCCAGCCCCAGATACTAGCCCCATAGGTCTCAATGGCCACACATTTCGATTTGAATATTCGGAGGAGCTCCATTACTGGCTAATTTCCTATTTTTTTCGCAAAATTCATGAGAGCCCCGACTGCTCTGTTAAAAGCCACAGCCCGTGCTTTCACGGCCGGCTTCCAGGTGCCTTGTCTATCAAAATGGATCCCCAGATAGCAGAAGATGTCGGCTAACTCCACCTTCCTATTATTCAGAACAATTGGGCATGGTTGTCTATGTTTTTTTGGGCCACACGACATAGTAAACGTCTTCGAGACGTTTACACATAACCCTCTAGCGTTCATGAAATTAGTGAAGCTGTGTACGGCTTTCTGGAGTCCAACCTTAGTCTGTGAAAGAATGGCCGCATCGTCAGCATAAAGTAAAATAGGAATGGGTTTGCCCTGGATTACGGGGTAATCATGGTACTGGTGTGTCAGGCAAGGACCCACTCCATTAATATATAAGTTAAAAAGCAGGGGGGCCAGGATGCAGCCCTGCCTTACCCCTCTGCTAATCTTAAAAAGGTCTGTACATTCCCCCCTCCGACCATATCTAACTCGGGCGCCTGCCTCGACATAGAGTTCTCTGATGTATACAATTATTTTATTATCCAACCCAATGTCCCTCAGCGTCTGCCAAAGACTGTCGTGCAAAACGCAGTCAAAAGCAGAGCTGAGGTCCACATAGGTCACATACAGATTTGTTTTCCTTGCATGGATATATTTTGAAATGATTAGTGAAAGATTTAGCCCTTGCTCAATTGTCCCCCGCCCTCCTCTAAACCCATACTGAAAAGGAGACAACACATTCTGTCCCTCCACCCAGTCTTGGATGCGAGCAAGAATGTCCCTGCCTGCCAGCTTCATAAAGCCATCTAACAAAGAGATGGGACGGTAGCAGGCAGGGTCATTCCTGTCCCCCTTCTTGTATATCGGGACTAAGATCGCCTCCTTCCAGGTTGGGATAAAACCTCTTTTTGTCATACAATTCAAAACTCTGGTGAGTAGAGGAGCCCACAGATCCGGGTACATTTTAAAAACATCAATAGGGACGGAGTCGGGCCTGGTGCTTTCGAGGCTGAGCTCTCCCTTAGGGCCTTGGATACTTCCTCTAGTTCGAATTGAATGTCTAGAGGAAACGGGGAGTCCTCTTCTTCTGACGGTATTTCACAAGCTGTTACAGGCAAAGCCTTATTGCTATACAGGGCCTGGAAGTGGGATACCCATTCCCTGGCCGTGATAGCATTATCTAAACGAGGACCTTGACTTTCTTGATAAAAAGGAGCGTTCACAGCCTTCCAAAAGGCAGCGGAGTCTTTTTGTATTGCTGCTGTGTGAAGGGCTTCCCAAGCTTCAGCTTTTAGGTCTTTCTTCCTTCTAATCAAAGCGGCGCGGTACTTACGCCTAGCCCCTTGAACCTGAACTCTATCTAATGGGGTACCATGCAATGCATTTTTGAGTTCCCGCAGTGCCCTAGAGCAATTTGGGTCGAACCACCCTGGTATTTTCTTAACTGTGTTACGAAGGTCTCTAGTCAGTAGGTGCTTAATTAAACAACAAATTTTATTAAAAGAGTTCAAGACTTGTTCATCGTTCTCTTCTAATGTCAAACACTTAGTAATTTCTTTTTGGGAGATATTCACTAGGTTTTGTTGGAAGCTCTCTGGTATTACCTTCTCCCATTTAATACAGAATCCGTTACGCTGGCCAAGAATAGGATTAAAAACTTAGTTACGTTGAGTATTAAATGACCGCGTATCCAGATTTAGTTTGAAGGTGACTGAAATGGGGTAATGATCACTAATGCCACTTGTAATTGTCTCCCAGGCATTGACCAGTGAGGCATAACGAGAAGATAGTAAGGTAAAGTCAATAATTGATCGTGCCCCTCTTGCGTTAAATGTGGGTGCAAATGATTTTGGCACAGAGCAAACCTCATTAATGAATGCCATGGAGTGATCCACCATTAAATTATTAAGTAAATCTCCTAATGTTGTGTGGGCAAAATGGCTTATTGGTCCTGTAGATTCATCTTCCCAGCCACACACTCCCTGTAGACTCTTAGGGCACAATGGAAAGTTGAAGTCCCCGATCCACAAGAGGGCCATATCACCTGGACAACTATCTGTAACAGACTTAAGGGTACTTGACAATTTCTTAATTGTAATTTCCACTTGTGATCTCGGGATGTTATTATAGAAATTAATAATGGCTAGATTTTCCAGAGCTCCCCAGGATACCCTTAAGATCTGGAAAAAAGGAGAATCCAAGAAACTCCCTACGACCGTGGGACCCGAACAGATAGACAAATACAAAGCCAAACCTCCCTTGTGTCTACCCATTTTAGTGGGAATTGCCGGCGTAAAAAACGTTTTAAAGCCCAGCAAATGGGATTCTTCCCTAGCCCATGTTTCCTGGAGAGCTATAATTGAATGGGACATAGTAACTGACCGCCAGTCTGTATCGTTAATTTTTGGGGCCAGACCAGCTATGTTCCATGTTATTATGCTACCAGGAACTTCCGTAGTCATTGGGGATATTACTTCCCTAGATATCAAAGGAGTTGGTTCAATTATATTGCAAAGTGCAGTCCCAGCTGGGGACATTACAATCGTAGACATCTCAAAAGCTGGTTTCATTGTATCCATTGTTTCAGAGGGAATAATCCCAGACAGATTTTCTGACTGGGAAGTTACCAGCGCTTTCACCCCAGTAGTTTGTATTTTGGGATAGGGGACTGTGACAGGACAGGGGTCTAGCTCAGACGTGATATATACAGGAACAGGGGTATGGCTTTGGGTGCTAACATTATATTGTTTATCTTTGGTCCTGTGAGTTGGTAATCTGTTTGAAAGTGCCCCCGACCGTCATTCGCAGTCATCCAGACCTGAAAGTGCTGTGAATCTATTAGTATGCTCAAAAGGGGTGAATGGCAACAAATGGTCCATTCCCCTGATTCCTTGTGAGTGATCTAATCCACTGTAGTTATTTATATGTCCCCTATATGGGATGTTGTTCCACCCATATGCATTTTTTTGGGTCATAGGATAGGGAGTCTGCCAAGGATGTTGATTGTTAGATGTTATAGGAAGATTATTCCATAAACGGGAGGGGGGGCCTAAAGACATCAAGGAAGTTACCTGGGGTCTTGGGTAAAAATAAGTTAGATCATGAGGAATAATGGTTGTAGCATTAGTTCTTATATTCCAGTTTAAGATGTGATTAACTGCGGCAGGATCTCTAAAATTTATAATAATGAGATCTCCTTCAATATCTTTCTCTCTGCTCCCCAGCCAGGAGAGTCGGCGTACGTGAACGATGTCGCCGTTGCTATTATATGGGAGCGGTCTGTACTGGTTAAGCCAATGCATAGCTTTATTTTTTAATTGGCGAAAGCCTTCTCTCCTGCCCGCTTGTAGAATAGGGACCCCTGTAAGTACAACCACAAAGGGAACCGCGTCCGGTGGTAATTCAACTTGACGGTCCCTAGTGATTCCCGATCTATCAGGATTTGCCTGCCCCCTATGCTCATATCCATTTCCTCCATGAACTATAGTTGCCTTCTTCGGTAATTCTTTAAGAATATGTGAAGCGAGTTGATGGTCTACTTTTTGCGACTTCGCCCCACCGTGAGTACCTGCCACTGTTTTACTAGTTGAATTTGTATCCCTCTGGACTGCAAGGATAGGGGATGGAGCTACGGCTTCGGGGAGTAAGGGTTGCTTAGATGGAGCTTTAGAAATACCTGCTTTGGTGGTGATTGCGTGTTCTAAATCCCCTAGCCGCTGTTCTATCCTCTTCAGCCTCTCCAATATAGGGGAGGTAAACGACTTGAGTAGATGTTCAAATTTTTCAAGGGAGACAGAGGATAGTTGTTTCTTATCTGTGCAATCCCTAGTAGGTGTTAAACTAGTGCCAGATACAGTCAGTGTGGGGCTGTCTGTGATCGGTATAACCTCGTGTATGGCCTCCTGACCTAACTCAGATGGTAGTCTAGATTTTGTCGTGGGAGCAGATGTAATAAGTGCCTTATTGCCCTTCCCAAAATCAGTGTGGCTGATCTTAACTCTTTGAGGCACACCTCCTCGCCTCCTTCTCTTATTTGGTGGTGGGCCAAAGACTTTTACGGCTTCCCGTTTCCCTGTTTTCTTTTGCGTATTCCCCACCACTACTCGGGGAGTATCAGGTATAGTTTCTAAGATAACAATAGTATTACTAATAGTTAAGGAACTATTTTGTTCCACGTGATCAATGAGTGTCATTGGGGGTGGTGAGTCTCGCAGGAGCATAGGGATTCCCTGCGTACTTAGCTCGTCCTCATTACCTAATGTAGAGCCTGCGCCTACTGGGTTAGAATGTATGAGTACATCTACAGTAAGTCTGTTTTTAATAGCTTCAACCGAGCGGCGTCGCTCAGCCCTACGTTCTGCCAATGAGCAATCCCTTTCTGTATCCGTATGGGGTTTCTTGAAGTAGTCATCCAAAGTGCCTTTGGCATTTCCTAAAGCTTCGTTTTTTTCTGCATTGGCCGGCATTATTGCTGATGATAGTCTTTTGATAAAACACAACCCCTAGATAGATTCCTCTTCCAACGATAATAGCTGCTGGTTGAATATTATTAAGGCGTAATCAGAACGGGAGCCCTATAAATGATCACTGTCCAGGTGGATCTTGGTGATGAGTGGCGATAAGAGGAACAGGAGCTTTGAATGGGTGCAAATATGACACAAAACGGGATGCTCAATATCAAAAAAGGTGGCACACTTACTAGATGACGTGGTAAAAGTCCTACGATGTTTAGGGAGTGGGCCCAGCCCAGCCTCCCTCAGCCACCGAACGGCCACAAAACGGCCCGCCCTTTGCCCGTGCTCCGTCCCGCGCGCGTCCCGCGGTTCGCGGGCGGGGGGGCGTAACTATATAGTGAGGGGGTGCAGGGCCGGGAAGAGACACCAGCTGCGCTGAGTTGTCAAAGCGCTTGGTATGCTGGGTCTCGCAGTCCCGGGCCCTGGTGCTGCTTTACACGATCCTCCCCTCGGCAATCCCCGCCTTAGTAAATTCGGCTCCTGATGCCCAAAGTCGCTCTCCTCAGGGTCCGTGATGATTATTAAGTCCCAGCAAACAATGTCACAGCAAGGAAACGGCTGCGAGCGGCTCCCGCGGAGCGGGGACCGCGAGCCGTAAATAGACTGTGAAGGAGCAGGGCCGGGAAGAGACACCAGCTGCGCTGAGTTGTCAAAGCGCTTGGTATGCTGGGTCTCGCAGTCCCGGGCCCTGGTGCTGCTGTACACGATCCTCCCCTCGGCAATCCCCGCCTTAGTAAATTCGGCTCCTGATGCCCAAAGTCGCTCTCCTCAGGGTCCGTGATGATTATTAAGTCCCAGCAAACAATGTCACAGCAAGAAAACGGCAGTGTTAACAGCGTGCAGATTAACAAAATGTACTCAGTGTACGAGGGCGAAGATATTACTTGAATATTGAATACCCTTCTGTTTGATATGCCTGAGAAATGAACTGTTGATCAAATTTCCATTATTGGTCGAGGGTATGACTGCCTGTGGTTAGAGTGCTTTTGTCCGGCATCTTGCTGACGTTCCAGGGAGCTCCCATAGCATTCACTGAGCAAACTCTTCTCTCAAAGAATGGCCCTGATTATGTATATTATTTAAAGTTCGGGATTTCAGTTCTATCATATAAAATGAAAAAGAAGAAATAAATGAATTGTGTTCCTAACTACAAAAGCTTAAAGCTAATGTCAATAACTTAAAAAAGAAAATGGAATTTACCAAATGTAGAACAGCAGGGGTTTATATACTATATTTATAGCAACAAATTGGATTATGCGAAGAATGTATTTAAAAACTAGATAGTTTGCTGATATGCGGAGATGGAAACATTTATAAGCATATGTTTTGGGAAAAGTAATGATTGGAGTCTTGGATGAGAAAAAACTCCTTGGAAAATGAAGCTAAAGTGTAACAGCCCCAAAGGTGAAACAAAGGAGGGCATATTTTGTAGACAGATGAAGTGGCAGAATGAAGATGAGACAAGTCATCTTTCGTTTGTAAATGGCAAGCTATTATCTGCAAAACAACATCATAAAGAAAACAGCTGATTATGCTTTTGTCCCCAAGCAAGGGCAGCTGCTGATTGTCGAAAGTGTGATACCGCTTACAAAAAGAGGATTTTCAGAAGAGGAGATGATAGGCAAGCATTTTCAATAGTTGTAAAGGGCATTAATAAACAAAAATGCACGGCATGTTCATTTGTTTATATTTCTGAATATTTTTTCATTGATAAATAAACTAATAGATTGATTTCCCATATCATCCACATATGTTATAGTACAGATACACAAGGTTGTGCATTTCTGTTCTCTCAAAGTGACTTTGCTGTATGAGCACCGCCGATGTATATTTACATGACTTTGACATTAGAAATGTAAGTGATGTGTACAAAAGCTCTGCACACTAAGGTCAGTGGGAAAACTCAATGGGGAATATTCTCAAGGACTTATCGCTGAGTTATCTGCACTCTGTCGCATTCAAAGTGGCATAAGGTTATCGCCCTATTCATAAGCTGGTGCTAACAGCCGATAATACCAGTTTTCCTGTGATAGCACCCGCAAAAACCATCGCCACAGATGACACCGGCAACTAACATTAATGATATGCAGAGTAGGTGTTCCCGTGCAAAAAGCCGCAACAACACCACTCCGCAACATTCTCAACTACCAGCCAGATCAGCGATAAGATCCCAAAAACAGGCAATAAGCCGTTGAAGCAGCAGGGATTTAATACCTGCTCTTACCTGGTGTCAAGTAGAACGACAACCTGCACCATAAAAGGTAGCCCAGCCTACCGCCACACCTGAAGTACAACAGATACCTTGGAGCTATTGATCATGCAGCTCGGAGCCCCAAGATGGCCACAACACCCACCACCACCACCCTCAGGCCCGCCCCCTCAGACTCCCCCGCCCCCCCCCCCCCCAGACTACCACAGAGGCAGCGCAGACAAAAACAGCAGACTTTCAGAAAATGAACCAGCCTCAAAAACTTAACACCAGAGGATGTGATTGCCCACTACAGGCTCAAAGGACAACCATCCTCCTCATCCTGACCATCATTGCCCACAGGCTGATGGTACCAACACAGCGGACAACCAACATCCCTCCA
This sequence comes from Lissotriton helveticus, assembly GCF_964261635.1. Classification (NCBI taxonomy): domain Eukaryota; kingdom Metazoa; phylum Chordata; class Amphibia; order Caudata; family Salamandridae; genus Lissotriton; species Lissotriton helveticus. The sequence continues at coordinate 1,371,937,880 of NC_136069.1, read as the reverse complement.
CAGAAAAAGTATCTGGCTGTGCTGCATCTGTTGGCCTCTGGTACCTCAGGCCCTATCAATGTTTCTCACAACTGTCTTGGATGCCATCATCAGCTTGGTACCCCAACACCTTCACTTCCCCTACACTGCGCAGGAACATCTGGAGACCAAGCAAAGCTTCTACGCCATAGCTGGCTTCCCGCACTGGTCGGGGGCAATTGACTGCACACATTTCCTACTTGTACCCCATGCCGACACTGCACACAATTATCGCAACAGAAACCATATGCATTCCATCAATTTGCAGGCAATAGGGGACACTGCTGGTGTTTGGAGTGTAGTGGACAGTGGACGCAACCATGTTACCTCAGCCAGTGGGGAAGATCGTGGAAATGTAGCTTGTTACCCCCCCCTTTAAGCGTGAGCCGAGTGGGCTGGTCCGGCGTATGACAGGCTAGTGTAGGGGTGTGAATAAAAAGCACGAAGCTCTGGGCGTGGTTCTCTTCCGGAATGGCCAACGTGTCTGCCAGGGCGGTGCCTCTCACCACGTCACAAGGCCGATGCAGTGAGCAGTGTTGCCTGCGATCCTGTGCGCCTGCTGCACCCCAGGCAGCTGGTCCCCAGACCTGCCTTGCCCACCCCTGTGCACCCAGGCCTCACTGCTCACCTGCCGACACCAGTGTGTGTCAAAGAGGGCCCACCACGTCCTGGTGCAAGCTCCAAGCCAGAGGCCCGTGACCTTGGCAGCCTCCTCAGACCATCGCTGGAATCCACGACACAAACTCCAGCACTCCTTTCTCGTTGACAAACTCCACCACTGACTTCGGCCTACACTGAGGTCTAGTAGGTCACACATTTGGAACTGAGTCATGATATTATGATGGCTGAGTTCTTATGTTAATGGGATGTTTGATATCACTGTACTCCCTCGATGTGGTGCCACCAACTCTGTGCATAGAATTCCAATGACACGTGACTGTGGTCCCTTGCTGACTACTGCCTTCGGCCTACACTGCAGTCTAGTAGGTCACACATTTGGAACTAAGATTTGATTTAGCAATGGCCGAGTTCATATCATTGTACGCAAGGAGAGAAGTAAGAGGAAGACGCGGTTCAGTCCGGAGGAAAAAAGGATTATCGTCACGGCTGTGATCGAACACCACCAACAACTGCTCTGGTGCCACTAACTCTGTGCATCTCTACCCAATGATACGTAGCTGAGGGTCCCTGCTGACCGCTGCCTTCGGCCTACACTGCGGTCAAGTAGGTCACACATTTGGAACTGAGTCTTGATTTATTAATGGCAGAGTTTATATCATTGTACAGGCCTCATCGCAGACTGCATCCCCTTTCAGCTCTGGTGCCACTAACTCTGTGCCCCAAAATTCATGGACACTCTCTGGTTGAACTTTAGTGCCATCTGAGTATATTGCCTGGGGTGTGTCTTCATCATAATGTAGCTGATACTGACTTGGTGTTAAGAATGAGTCTGTAGCATTTATTTCCTCCATATTGCCTGTTTCTGCTTGGTTCAGCCCTCTGCATCATGCCCTGGAAGAACACCTTCCACTGTCCCCCAAAGAACTCTGCAACATCTCCTTGGACATCAACGAGGAACTGCTCAGCTCTCATGGCCCTGCCTCAGTGCACCGCAAGTCACGGTCAGTGGCTGTGTGCCTGTGCTGGCCGCAGTGCATCCGGGGCAACTAAGTCTGTGCAGCTCAAGTCATGAACCCTTGCTGTTTGAATTTTGAACTTCTGAGTCTCTGATCACTGTTGTAGTTGTAGCCAGCACCAACCGCTCACTGAGGGCTGGCTTACACTCACCCCACACCCATCCAGAACAGGTGTCACTGGACATGTGACCCTCGCAATAAAAGAGGCAGGGCTCACGTGCCCCTAGCCAGTTCCACAAACTATCTAAGTGTGTCCTTGTGGTCTTTATGTATGCATGAGGGCCCGGGGCCCTACTACATAACATTATGCTGTGTGCAGCGGATGCAACCATGTCATCTCAGGCAGGGGGGAAGACCTGGGACATGTAGCTGTGTCATACCCCCCTGTAAGCGTAAGCGGAGTGGGCTGGCATACAACAGTCCAGCGTAGGGGTGTGTTTAATCAACCCAGGGCCCTGGGTGTGGTTAAGTTTTGGCCTTGCCAAGGAAGTAACAAATGCGTGTGTCTCCTTTTGTAATGTCAGCGCCACCCGTCCCGCAATAGACAATGTTGCAATGTAGCATGCCCCCAGAGTGCAGGCTCAGCCAAAGGGTTAAATGAAAGAGCGCAACTCCGCTCGGGGTCCGGGATCATACACGCCAACTGTAGTGTGTGTCGCTGCAGCCACAACCTACAGTAGGTGAGGGCGACTATTTTCACTGCCTACTGGGCACAACATAAAGTAATAAACAGCAATGGCTCAACAGGTATTAGCAACACAATTGATTTTGTTGAAAAAAATGAATTATAAAGATAAACTGGAAGCATCAATTATTTATTTTTTTGATAACTTTTTTTATTATAATAAAACAACACAAAATAAACAGACAAGGCAATACGACAGCATTACATGGAGCGGGTGAGTGCCCAAGGTGGCCGGGAGATACACAATAGTATGATACAGGAGTTATTGTACAGACATGAGGGGGTCAGGAGCAGGAAACTCAAAATCAGAACAAAATACACTAACCTACATCCGGAATGTCGGGTCAGGGAGACTGGGGGGGACTAGGGATCTCCGTGAGAGGGGGCGTACATATATCTCCCCGGTACGAGTTCCATTGATTCCAGATTTCCCCCCACTTTCTGGGTCTGCCTCTCGCCACATATACAGTCTTCTCTCTAAACATACACCAGCCCATGTTCTCTTTCCACGCCGCCACTGTGGGTGGCCTTTGGGACCCCCAGAGCTGTGCGATGTCTCTCTTTGCAATCATATTACCAAGGGTAGTCCATCGCAGCTGCGACACATCATAATCATTCGGCTCCCACACATTCAGCAAACAGAGTCGGGCCTCTGGCAGCATCACAATACCGTGACCTCATTCATCACCTCATGTACACGATTCCAAAAGAGCACCATCACGGGACATTCCCAAATTATGTGAAGAAAGGTACCAAGTAGACCACAACCACGCCTACAGAAGCCATCCGTCGAATAACCCATATGAATCAGGCGAGGGCCAGTAATATGTGACAAAACAAGGACCCCCTGATTTGGATCAATTTCCTGGGTCAGGGTAAAACAATTTATGTGAGTAAAATACCCAGGCAAAATCTTAATAGAACACTAGCACATGGACAATAACATTACCCAAACATAGTTTGGAAGTACTAATTTAGAAAGAACTGAAAAAACGTTTTGCACATTAAGTGTATTTTAATTACTGTTGTAAAATAAGATTTAAATGATAAAAAGGATTTAAGTACATTTATATCGATACATGATAAAATATTCCAGCATTATAGCATATGCATGAAACTAGACATACATCAGGTACATATATAATACACATAAAAAGATGGTTTCCTGTCTACGCGTTTCGACACAACTGTGTCTTCCTCAGGACTGTACCATCATATTTCTGTAAAAAATATATATAAGAGATATTTTACAAGTTTATATCTACAGTGCAAAAAACGTTTACAGAATAAGTTTTGACATTTTTATAAAATAGGGCTAGTGTTCTAAATTTCTGAAGTCTGATAATACCGCTGCACATTCATACATAGGGAGCATCATTTATATACATATATACAAATCTATATACATATCTATAGGGACCTATAGAGGCCTATTTACATCATTGCTATACACATTTACTATATATCCACATTTATGGTACAGCATAGAAGGCCATAAGCTTGGTTACACAATGAGACATATAGGGGTCTACGTATTGCAGTTCTACGCAGGGCTTAGTTGGTCCTAAGCTGACCTTATTGATTTTATATGGCAATCACTTCTAGGTTAAAGCTATGATGATTACCACATCTCAAAAAGGACCCTCCGTGGTCAATTTGGTTGGCTATGCACTTTAATATGTCATATCATCTGCTTACCTATAGATACCAACACGTGGCACCGGAATTAGAGCCAGTATGGAGCAAATGCACACAGCAAAAGATCACAGGGTAAAGTAGGAAATGATAAGTTCTGCAAAAGGAAAAAAGGGGGGGGGGAAGGGGTTGGAATCAGAGTACAGATCACTAACCCAAACACATTGTTTATTTTTCTAGATTACTTCTGAACTATCCTGCATGGCTTTTATCTATAGAAATGATTTCAAATGACATATTATTTTTGCATTGGTAGTATACTAATCTCATATATTCTATCATAAAAGTGAGTATAATTGTATTAAATCTTGCTAGTGGGAAATGATCAAAACAGGCGATATAGTTTTGATGCTTAGGTATCCTGATTACTATCATATCTAATTCCAAAATGGAATCTTAAGAAAAAAAGGCGAGGGCCAGTAACATAAATCCGATGAAGGATTTTAAGCTGGACCAAGCAGAGACGGGCCAGGATCGCAACCTCTCTGGGGGAGATAATTGCAGACTGCCAACCCTCGTCATCCAACTCAATACCATCAGCAATCCAAGTCGCCCTGAGGCGCTCGAGCAAGCTCGAGCGATCATTGATCATCTTTTTGTAGATCAGGGAAATAGTGCTATCCGGCACATGGCCATCTAATATACGATCCTCGAGGGGGAGGATTCCGGAATGTCCCAACCCACCTGGAAAACCGAATTCAACGCGTGGCGGACTTGAGCATAGCGGAAGAATTCTCTATCACTTAGCTTGTATTCCGCTTGTAATTCTGCGAACGTCTTTATTTTATCCTTTACCCAGAGATCATGTACCTTGCTGATGCCAATCATGTCCCATTTCTCAAATCCTTTCGTTCTCCACAGGCAACCCAGTCTCTCAGAAGCATAAAGAGGAGTCGCGCGGGTCAATCGACCCCTCCAGCTCATAGCTGCGGTCGCACTGTGCCACACTCGCACCCCGATCCCCGTCAGACCCGAAAGCTGTAACCGCGAGGATACAGAATAAAGTGCCCTATTATAATCTCCCCCGGTAGTAGCCATTTGTCCATTTCAAACGCTGGATTCGACGCCGGGCCGTACATCCCGTGATTGATCGCAGCGAGCTGGGAAGCCCAATAATACTGCTTGATATCCGGAAGCACTATACCACCGTCATACCAAGGAAGCGTTAGTTTCAGAAGAGCAATACGCGAGCACCCGCCCCATATCAATTGCCTCTGTAAGGATTCCACCTCTCGGAAGTACCTCGATGGAATCACATCAAATGTATTCTGGAGTGCATATAAAAACCTCGGTAGGGACATCATTTTGAAGAGAGCTGCACACCCCAATGGAGACAATGGTAATCTACGCCAACTCACTACGTCTGATCTTAAATGCTGCAGCGGGGGAAGGAGATTACGCTCATAGCGGACCGCAGGGTCCAATGATATATAAACTCCCAGGTATTTAAAACCGGACTGCGATATCTGGATCGGGCATCCACGCGGCAGGAGAGGAATGCCCCCTGCAAGCACGTATATATGAGATTTGGTCCAGTTAATGACGGGGCCAGAGTTTTTCCGGAATGAATTAAGCACGTCGAATAAAACATTTAACGATTTTTGAAGCGACGTGAGGTACAGTAGAATGTCATCCGCATATAGCGATATGCGGTCCACAAAGTGCGGAGCCCAATGTTTACCTCTCATCAAGGGCTCCCACCGCAACCAGGCAGCGAGCGGTTCCAATGCGAGGGCAAAGAGGAGCGGAGACAGAGGGCAACCCTGCCGTGTGCCTCTCCCAAGGACAAAGGGCCCTGACACCCTGCCATTTACCACAACCTGTGCAAGCGGCGCCTCATACAGAAGCTTCACCCAACCAATAAATCCACTGCCAAAACCAAACTTTGCTAGTGCAGCCCAAAGATACGGCCACTCGATTGTATCAAAAGCCATTGTGGCATCCAGGGACGCCAAGATGGCTGGCTCGCGCAATGTCGCAGCCCTCGTAAGAACACCATGCAAGCACCCTAAATTCAGTGCTGTGTTACGATTCGGAATGAAGCCCGACTGATCCGGATGGATCAGCTCACTGACTACTTTTATCAATCGATTGGCAAGTAACTTCACAAGAATCTTAGGCTCAGCATTTAGAAGTGAGATAGGTCTGTAGGACGCACAGCGGTCCCGTGGCTTCCCCTCCTTATGGATCACCACAATGGTCACAAGACGCTGATCACGAGGAAGGGAGCCAGCTTCCCGCGCCGCCAAAAACATATCATGGAGATATGGCGCTAGGGTGTCAGGGCGCAGCTCATATAGTTCAATGGGAAGACCATTAGGGCCCATGGCCTTTCCAGAGCGAATAGAGCGCACTGCGAGAGCTACCTCGTCAATTGAAGACGCAGCATCCAACAAACCTCTGTCGGACTCAGATAAACAGGGCAACGCGATATCTCTTAGCAATAAGTGGGAATCCTCCTCGGGCCTGTCGGACACCGGCGAATAAACCCCTCGGAAATAGTAAGCAAAGCATTCAACAATATCAACTGGATCAGACACTCGCACACCATCAGCTTTCTCAATCACTGGAATCACACGGCTTGCCCTCTCCTTTTTATCCAGCCAGGCAATCAACTTTCCTGCCTTATCACCCACATCATACAATCGTCCCTGTTGTTCCCTACTCATCATCTTAGCTGCATCGGTAACCAGATTCCTATATTCAAGTTGCTTAAGACTGAGGATGTGTAGTTTATCTCGGGTAACATTTTGTTCCAAAGCATTCTCCAACTCAGTAATTTCAGTTTCAAGGCGGACAACCGCTTTATTCCTACTTTTCTTAGCACATCCAATCAGCGACAATGCCTGTCCCCGGATAACCATTTTAAATGCCTCCCACAGCAAAACAGGCGATGAAACAGATCCCACATTTTCTGCAAAGTATAAATCCAAAGACTTAATCAGTTCAGCACGTGTTTTGGGGTTATGAAGGTACCACGGATTAATCTGAGCTACCCCCCCTTCAGTACCTATGTTCGTGTTTATCTGAAACCAGAGAGGGGAGTGGTCCAATATACCTCGAGCCAAGTATCTAATCTCCCCTATTGACGAAGACTGGGCCGCCGGTATCAGGATATAGTCCAACCTAGATAGACTACCATGTGCGCCTGAGTGAAAGGTGTACTGCGCCTGTTCTGGATGCATCAACCTTCAACAATCCACGAGCCCCAGCGCTTCTAAAAAAGCTCCCAACCAAGATTGTGCATTCATGAGGTCCCTGGGGGGACAACGATTCCTCCTCCCGGAGACTACCAAATTAAAGTCACCACCCAGTATCAGGATACCATCCGGGAGACCCAAAACAACCCGTCCCAGATCTGCAAATGTAGTAGTTTGTAAGCCAGTCGGAACGTAGACCGATACCAGTGAGATAGGTTTCCCCTCCCACCTGCCAATGAGTGCAACATATCGCCCCCTAGTGTCTAAAACTATGTCATCGATTTCCAGGGGAAGAGAAGTCCTTACTAAGATACCCACCCCTCTAGAACTAGAGCAGCAAGACGATATCCCCGCCTATTCAGAGCGTAGCAAGCATTTCCAATCAAGTGAGTCTCTTGCAGTAACACAACATCAGGGGAAAGGCGCCGCAACATCTGCAATACCACTCCCCTCTTTATCCGGTCTCCCAACCCATTCACATTCCAGCACAGTAGTTTCAGCCTCCTACCCCCCCCCATCCGGCTCCACACTGATCTCCCACCTCATGCCGAGCACTACACCAAAGTCCAGAGCTATAACAGTCCGTTGCCTTGAAGAAAAAGAAAAGTGAAACACTCCCAACACGCTCAACCCCCTCCCCCCAGCAGCACCCCAGCGCAACACCCCCCACCCTGCACCCCTGCATAGCCCCAAAAGCCACCCCAACTTGCAGTGTGCCTGTCGCCCTAGCAAAAAACTAATCTACACAAAGAACCCCAGAGGAGGAAAGGGTCCTTCTTTCCCCGCCGCCTCCGGAGATGCAGTTAAAAGCGAACGATCAAAGAAGGCAGCATGCCACAGTTGTCCATAGTGTCTATTGTTCGGGAATCGGAACTCGGGCATAATTGTTCATTCTTGCTCCGACAGCCCCCCTTCCGCACCACCCGTGTGTTCGTCGCGATTGCTACGGGCGGGCAACGTATCTAGCCAGTCACTTACTCCTTCCGGGCGATCAAAAAAGAGTGTCCAATCTTCATATTCCAGGGCCGGGAACAGCATTGCATACTTCATGTCCATAGCTCTAAGACGCCTTTTTACCTCCTGAAATCCCATTCTTTGCCTCGGGACGGATTGGGAAAAATCAGGGTAAAAGTTCACTGTGGTGTTCTCGAACTGCGTAGGACCACTTGTCCGCGCAGCCTGGAAAATGGCGTCCCGGTCTCTGAAATTAAAAATTCTGACGATGATCGGCCGAGGGGGAAAACCTGGCTTAGCTTGTCCACCCGGTACTCTATGCGCACGTTCCACCGCAATAAATTAACTCAGACCCTTGGGGGTGAGGTGATTGATGATGAGATCCTCGACAAGAAGATCAGTGGACAGCGATCCAGAACTCTCCGGGACCCCAATAATACGCACGTTATTGCGTCTCGCACGGCCTTCAAAATCCTCCAGACGACGAGCAAAAAAGTCGTTGGCGGATCGCAAGTTGCGTACCTCAGTTTGCAGGCCAGACATGTCCGTCGTGAGGCTAGAGGTCTTTAGATCCAGAGACTTGACCTTCTCATTCGTCTTCGCCAGATCTGTTCTGATGAGATTAACATCAATGGCCACCGTGTCTAGTTTCAGGGCCAGGGCCTCGTATTGTTGGCCAATAGATGTCTTGATGCCAGCAATGGCGCCCATGACGTCCTGCAGCGTTAGATCCGAAGACACAGTAGGGTCATCTGTCATCTCTTCCCGGACCTTCGGTGTGCCACCGGGGGATCCTTTAGGATGCGTGTAACGGTCCATAACATTTGTTTGGGTTGCACCTCCTCGGATGGTGGACTTAACTCTTCGTTTCTCACCCTCAGGCTTGCCTGACATGGCGGACTGGGTGCCCCGAAGGGGCACTCGAGATCTGGTCCAAATGGTTCCTCAGTGATCACTCACGGAATCCCCAGGGGCAGATCAATCCACTGGAAGTCCACAACCAGGCACTCGCAGGCCCCAGGCCCAGATGATGAGCACAGGAGCCAATTGCGCCCAGTGTCTGCCTTGGTGAGGAGGAACAACAAGCAGCAGAAACGAAACCGAAAGTCAATGCGGGCCACGATCTGGGTCCCTCTAGCCGATGTTGTTGAATTACTGCCCGGGCACAGCCACGACTCAAGGTCCAGGTGGCTCCACGGGGTAGGCCGCAAAAGTACAGGATGGCATAACTCAGGAACCCGAAGGCCAAATCGATTCCGGGAAGCAGCTAGTACATCAGCTGGGCTGCGCCTTCAATAACCCATCTTCGGGATCAGGATAATATGCAGGATAGATGCGGGAGGCGGCGAGGGTCTCGGGAGCCCTGTGCTCACGCGGCCATCTCGGATGCGCGCTAAGCCCCTCCTCGGAAGCATCAATTATTAACGCAAAAACCTAAAGGCAACATCAACGTTACATTGATAATGTGCAATAAATATATGGTGGACACATAGTGCTCGCGGAGAAAATTGTGAACAGCGCATGTGAAACACGTGAGAGAGTGAAAGTAACAGCGAACGGGCATTGTTTCAGCTGATATTAATTAAACATGAGGTAGCGATGTGAAGTTTTTACAGACTCATCTTATAAGTTAGGGGACGTGAATCTCCTGATTTGTGTCCACGGCGTTTCAACCACAGTAAATTCTCGTACTTCCAACTGATAACATCAAGCATTGGCATAGCCAATAGGTCTTGCTTTTGGGACCTTATACGTATTTAGTTATGCAGCACAATATCCTTGGTGCAATAACAACAACTGTTGCATGGCTAAAAACGTATAAGGTCCCAAAGGCGAGACCTATTGGCTAATGCTTGTATACTTTTAAATCCATCAAGATAGATGATGCACTATTTTGTATGTTGTATTTCTATGTTTATGTGTCTCTTTGAGGAGACATTTAAATGCCGGTTTTGCAGTGAAGGACTAGAATTATATTCCAGTCCGGTTTTGACATGAACTTAAAGGTGATTGATGGGACTTTGAGGCATGAAGAGAAAACAGCTCAACCACAGTTAGCAGTATTTATATAATAACCCAATAAGAGTGCAAATTATGCTGCTGCTAAACACTGGAAAGTTAGATTGGTGTTTTTGCATATTTATTTAATTTTGTCCCTTCACAATGTCAGTACATATTTGCTATCTTGATGCTACAAAATAGTGCATCATCTATGTTAATGGATTTAAAAGTAGAAAAGTAGAAACCAACCTGGCGCACCTTAGATTGAAAAAGGCAGTGTTAATGCCGAAACGAGTCTCTCTTCTCTGTGGTTCTAGTGCCCAGGGTGACCTGATTGAATAAAAAGGATGTTAAATCCTTATTTTGAGTGCCGGTTCCCTCTCTCATTTTAGAGTTTTGGGAGGTACATATACCAATAACATAAAATAATTCAAACATTTTAAATAAAATAAAAAAGTAAACAACATACATTTCTTACAATCGAAAAAAATATTTGTTGTGGTTTGCACTCGTCATCCATTCTGGGTTTGTAGCTATGTTGCTGAGCAACCATGGTATTCTGTTTGGAATGCTATGAGCCGAGAGCCAGTTGGAGGCTGAGCGGCTGATGGGCTGGTGGTCTTTTATGTACATTCTGAATAAACACTTAACTTGAAACTATCACCTGCTTGGTGAACTCATTTTAACATTGGCAATGACTACCTGCTGGGGACAGGTATTGATGGATCACCAAATTCCCTAAGAACCCAAGGATTATCGGAAGATTGTGCACGAGGAGGATTGATGTTTGATGTCTAATACTGAACTGCTATCTTTAAATGAATCATGAGTGATCCCTCCTCAGGGCTGCAAATATTCAAATTTTCTTTGTTTTGAATACTACTTCGGAGAGAAAGAATGCATCTGGCGTTTAGCCGTTGCCTGGTCAGGATTTGAATATTGCGGGCACGAGACCACTGCACACAGCTCCTCTTTCGACGTGAGCCTCCAGTGATGTGGCGGTGTTCTCAGAACCTCCGTTCCCGCTGAGTGTGCGTGGCTCACACTTCACTGCATTCTGGGCACCTGTCGGCATACTTTGTTACTCAGCGGTGATCATGTACTCACTCTAAGTTTCTTTTTTTCACGCCCAAAGACTCCATCATCAAGTGCAGCACTTTCCTTACTTTTGACACAAAAGGTTGAGCTCCATGTGTACAGACAATTTTATACTCATTTTATACTCAAAGTTTTTTTAACAAACCCAGTTTGTCACTAAATACCATCAGAAATTGGGAGCATATATCATCAGGCAGTTGACAAGTGGACAACAGCAATACTTTTTCAGGAGTATTGGGATTCAATGTAATGCCCATATCTCTCTTGTGTCTCCACCCAAGCAAGTTATCTCCTCTCTTAGCAACATAAACTGTTCCTACTGTGTCTCTATCTTTGAATTATATCTTCATTACAGCATACCCTAACACATCAATTTTCATGCCACCATACCCCACCGGATTAATATCAGGCGAAGAATGTTCAATACTTTCAGATTTGAATAAACTTTCCCAATTCTTAGCTCCAACCATTGTGTAAGGTGATCCAGAGTCAGCCAAAACTGACAACTGTATACTACCAACCATGATGTCACATACACCCATGGAGTAATTCTCCATTTTCATAGAGGTTCTCATGGAGAGAAGATAATTTATCTGTTCACTGCGGCGCTCTAATAGGAGCATTGCCCCGCACGTACCTCCAGCAGAGGGGGCTAGCATTTCTTCCCCCTACACTTGCACACAATTTTTTAACCACACGACTATTGCCTTGTTAGGTTTTCACAGTGGTCCTGATGAAGCGCACTGGATCAATCTGACCACGCTAGCGCGAAACATGTTGACCTGACCTCACATTATGTTACCCAGGGTACATTAATACCCACATTGTAACACACAACCATACCGGTTTTTTATCATGACAGGGGAACCCAAATTTCACTATTAAAATTACTGCTTTCTGGTATCCCCTAGCCATTTTTACCCACTTTTTTCACTTGCACCTCCACTAAATAGGACCCTCTCTGCATACCCGAACTCATCTTATGGCTGTTCTCTTAATAGATCTCCGCCAAAGCAACCCTTCGGGGGACCCGTAGGGCATTGCAAGGCCGGCCCGACGAGGAGCACTGCCCGATGATGAAGAATGACATCCTTCAGGGTGTGTGAGGGCAACAAGAGACAGAGTGTCCTTCCCTTCCCTCCCTGTTGTTCACATTGAGAGGGCCCTAGACCGAACCTAGTTTCTTTCCTTCTATAGGTTCTCCAACCTCTCCCTTCTCCTTTTTCGGGGTGTGTACGTGACTCCACTGCACATTCCCCACTGGAACAGTGACCCCCCTACATAACCATAACGTTTGATTTGGAGCACGGGCACTGGACCATAACAGCTCCTGGTCCCCCCCTTTCTTGTTTGATTTAACCATTGTTTTTTAGCCTGCGTCATTCTTCCGCTGGCTTTTCAATAGTATTGTGTTCATAACTATAAGATGTCTGTAGATTATGATCTATTTATTATTTTTTAGGTGGACGAAAGTGAGAACGATTAATTTTTCTATATAGCGCGTTACTTGAATTTTTCTATAGCGCTTTATTTGACTTTATTTAATTCAATTGGTAACTGATTTTGTGCTCCATTAGTTTTGATGTGTTTCTAATAGATGGTATTACTGATGCATTGTATAGAACTCTCTGAAACGTACCTAAGATGGCCACAACGTACAGAACATAGTAATAAGTCGTTACGTTGGAGGTTAAAGTTCGCCCTTGATGTTGCCACCGCACTCGGTCAATGAAGTCAAGGAGAGAACTAAGCGACGCCTGTTCGAAAATAAGTAAGTGGACAGAGCGGTGTTTATGTACGGGTTTGCTCATATGCTTGATGGTTCTTTGTTGGATAGTAGATCTAACGTGCCGAGGACGTTTATATGTGAGTATTGCTAGTCTCTAAGATAAGATGTGACGAGCTAACGGTGGCGTCATTTACAGTGAAATATATTCTTGTAATCTATTTTGCAGATTTTGAAATTGTCTTGGAGGTAAGGGGATTTGCCTGCATGGTCACTTAATGGACTGGGGGCACTTCTGATGTTTTGAGATAGCACTACATGCGCTTTTAACTTTCTTTGATTGATTGTCTCTTTTCTATTTTTGATTTAATCATGTGGCACTTGAGGCTTTGTTGGTACCGGTGCTTGCTATGGAGATTTCTCTGGAGTCACCTTTGGTTGTTTCGCATGTTGAAGGGTGATTGGTGGCACTTTATTCATTTATTTATTATTCTTGGTATTTATATCTAGGACTTTGTATATATAAGCACTCACTTCAGATGAGCTGTCTTGGTGCTTTTTGAGTGTGAGCAGACAATACATATTTTTGAACTTGGGGTTCTCTCTCTTTTTATACATGTTGTCCTATGTTTATGTTTCTATTTTATTAGATTAATTGTGCAACACTTCCATCCTGAAGATGGTCTCCGGGATCTTATAGACCGTCAGAGAGACCGAAATGTCAATGCTATTGCATCTTTTTGTTTGCATTTATGCACTTTGTGGCATAGAGAAAGCAATGCAAATATATCTATTTAAGTTTGTTATATGGTGGATTTTTTACCGATATGTATAAAAAGCAAAAGGAGTTATGTTACTACTGCAAAATTTGTGGACAAATTCAGTAGTACTTTGGGTGTCGCACATGATGAATTGAATATACCCTTCAAAAATTTGGATTAAAACAAACCTTTATACAACATTGTTTTTTGAGATTTTCCCTGAATGTGATGAATTGGGTTCACATACGTGACATGTTCTGAAATTTGAAATAATAAGTAAATGATTCCTGTAGGGACATTTGTATTTTGTTATTGATTATACCCAGTCCCGAGGGGATTATTGGGTCGCCCTATTTTTGTATTAGAGAGTGTTGTGAAAGCACCTGTACCTTTGGACAAAGACCAAGTACGGTCTTTCCTAGGTGTAGCAGTTTGGCTCAAAATGTGTCCCCAATTTTGCTAGTTTATCTTTACCGTTGAGATAATTATTGAAAAAAAGTGCAAAGTTTGTGTGGTCGTAGGATTATACTCTCTATTTTGACAGAATCAAGAAAATAATAGGAAAGATGCCTACTCTTGGGCATTTTGATACTTGCAAGAGAAAAAAGTGTTGACAACAAATGCTAGCTTGAGTGGTTTGGGGCAGTTCTGTCTCAAGTTCTTCCTGTGGGGTATATCCATACTTGTTAGAACAGACCACCGACCGTTATGTCAGATCTTTTCGTGTAGATATGCTGAGAATTTGTATCCACATAGCAAGAGATGGATGGAAGGACTGACTGACTTCAACTTTAGAGTAGAATATGTGCCAGGTTAAAACAAACTACCAGCAGACTGTTTGTCTAGGATGCCCATAGATCAACAGGAAGGTGGAGTTGAAGATTCCTTAGTGACATGGGTGTGTGAATCAGCTGTTGATGCTGATGACTTGTCTCAGGCATGCCAAGAAGACAAGGATTGGGAAGAACTGAAGAATTAGGTTGTCAAGGGTTGGCCTGCTGATCAGGATGTGCCAGAATCTTTACATTGTTTCATGAATGTGAGAGATGAGTTGTGCACAATTGATGAGAAACTGTTGAGGGGACAAAGGGTTATACCACCCCGTGGTTTGTGGAGTAAACTGATAAATTTAACACATGAAGGACACCTAGACAGGAGCTTGACTAAAGCTAGGGGCCGTGAGTGGTATTGGTGGCCAGGTATGGACCTACAGATAGAAAAGATTGTTGGGAATGTGCCAACAGTGACAAAAGTAAGAAAACTAATACTGTTCAGTTGTCACCAGTTGAAATTCCTGTTGAACCGTTGTCCAAATTGGGCTTGGACATTGCTGGACCTTTGGAGCTATTGGGACATGATGAACGTTATGTGCTATTTCTTATTGACTACACTTCGAAATGGGTTGTAACTAAGTGTGAATCTTCTTTTAACACTGAGACAGTGTTGGAATTTCTTTCTGAAGAATTGTCCACAGAAGGGGTGCCGAAATGTCTCATTGCTGACAATGGGGTGCAATTTGTATCTCATTAGATGTGTTACTTTCTTTAGAAGTTATCTGTTAAGCACTACAAAACTGCATTGGATTCACTGCAAGCCAATGGTCTAGCAGAAAGTATGAATAAAATTGTCAAGAGTTGTGCCCAGAGAGCCTTGCAAACTAGATCTTCTCTTAAATGTATGCTTAGGGAAACTTTGTGGACTCACGTATGCTCCCAATTGTGTGAGTTTAGTGTCACATTTTTCTGTCTTAGGAGGCAGGAGGCCATATGATAAGTGAAATCCTGCATGGTTGAGGTTGAGCCTTGGTGTGTTAGGTGAGAATCATGTTGTGAGTCAACCTGTTTCTAAGGAAAATCTCCAAGCCAAGAGATTGATTCATCAAGAGAAGTACAAGGCCAGAATTGATCTCAGGAATGGGGTTGGTGAGGTGACAAGAGTTGGTATGTGGGGGTAAAAGTGCTGGTCCGGAGACCGGGGTTCTTAAGGAAAGGATGTTCTAGGTTCATGTGCCCATTTGTGATTGTTGGAGTGAGGAAAAATGTGGTGCTTTTGGATTCTGAAGGTGTGTGGAGCATGTCCAGGTTGGTCAAGTTGAATGATTGTAGTCAAAGAGCTAACAGTACTCTTTATGGTTTGAGTGCTCCTGTTCAACCAGGTGGTAAGAATGTCCAAGTTCAAAACTGTGATGGTGGATAGTCCACTAAAAGATTGAGAATTCCTCCTGTCTGGCATATAAATGATGCTATGACATAATGATAAATCGTACATATCTGTGCAACTCTCTATGAGGAAGGGATGCCATTGGCACGCCTCTCCATAATAGAGAGTCGCAAGCCCTATTTTGCGAGTCAGCTATAGGTTACCGACTCGCAAAATGGGGTTTGTACATGCCATATACCTATTTAGCAGGCACAGACGGTCCAGTTTCCCATTATGATTGCTAAGAACAGTCATACACCTGACCCTAAGTGTTTTTGGCAAGCTGTCTTTCCAAGAAAAAAGGTACACAGTGCTGTGACAGCAGTATGGTAGCTAGTGGCTGAATCATGCTATTACACTAGGTTGCAGTTTTTCACCTATATTTAAACTAAGGGAGAGGTTGCACAAGGTTAAGCTTCAAACTTCAGACAGCCATAGTTTAGCGTTACTGGTGTTCCCCTGCTGAGAAAATATGGTAAATTTGTGACTGGACCAAGACTAATTTGAATATGTATGTTTCCTGTTTATCGTGAGCGAAACTTAGGGGGTGATCACAATGGCTGACGGACTTAAGTCTGTCCACCATCCTCCCGGGAATTGGGACCGTCCGCCTATAAGGCGTTGGTTCCGCACATGTAATTACAATGCTACCGCCACTGTGGCAGTCGCATTGTGCATGTTTACCATTGCGGCGGGTGCTGCTGGCTGCAGCAACCACCACAATGATAAAAATGCATGTTGTGCATTTCCCTGCACTACGTGGCAGGTACCACGCGTTGCATGCCACCTGGTGCAGGGAAATGTAAGGGGCACCATAGGTGCCTCCAAGTACAAAACAAAAGTGCCCCTGCAAAGTCAATCTCTGCCAGTCTTTGAATGGCGGTTTCACCGCCATACACAGGCGGGCGGGGTTGCAGCATACTAATGTGGCGGACGGCGTCCTCTAGGCACCGCTACCATTGTAGGTATGCAGGCTGGGTCCGACAGGCAATTGTAACGATTGCCTGTGTCGGACCTGTGGAGGACAGGCTTTCCATCTGCCAACACACAGCCCGCTATCCTTATCTGGCGGGCGGAGAATGGCCTTACGATGTCAGTGAACCTGCCACCGGCAGGCTGCCGTGGCAGGTTCACCCCCATCGTAATCAGGCCCTAAGATATTGCTCAGAATTTAAGACACGCTTCTGAGATTTAGCCAAGCCTCGTTTTATTTTCTTCAGAAATATGATAGACTGCATTTACATACCGCCATCATACCCGATCTAGCAGAGTCATAATTTGTGGAAGAAAAGCAAGTTAAACAGAGCCCTCAAATCTCTGGTAAATAAGGCTGGTTTTTAGCAGCCTTTCCCAACGTGTTGTCATCGAGAGTCTGTATGAAGCCCAGTTAGTTATGTTCTTTGAATAATTACAAATGAACTCACACTCTGGTTACATGCTTTGTATGTTGAGGAGTTTTATAGCATCAGCTATGGCAAGAGTGAATACTGACAGCATTTGTTGTTAGGAATGAAGTGGTGGGAACACAGACAGAACCTGAGTTTTTGTACCAGTCTTATAAATGCTATCTTGTCATGTTTTCCTGTTCAAAATTGAAAGTGATATTTATTATCACGCTTTGCTAAAAACTAGATCATTTGGTGGCTTTTGTACGTTATCTTTGAGCACTGGATGAATCCCATTTTGACTATAACCTCGGGAAACGCTTTCTTGTATTATTATTATTTTTATTTTATTTGATTTTTTTACTAAGCGTGAGACACAGGTGCATGCTTATCAGCCCGTTAATTGGGAAGTACATGAACGTCTTCTGTAAAAGCTAAGTAAAAGCAAGCAAAAAAAAAAAAGGAAAGGTTCTCCAGAAATCTTTGTTCCATTAACACAAAATACTCATTGACATCTATGTCAGGGAATTGTTTGTGTATGCATCGTGCTTCCGGGAAATATAACTATTTTTCCTTTGTGAGATTCTTTGCTGATGCAAATTAAAGACATTAGATTCTATTAATAAATATTAAATACGAGCATAAACAGCAGGTGGCTAGCAGCAGCAAGAAAGCAGGTCACAGAGTGCAATAACTGCGGGGAACTGACCAACATGTTCCATTACATGCACAAGTCATGCAGAACATTGAAAAAACTTGAATAATGTATCGGAAAATGCAGACGATATTTAAATCAAATACATTGAAGCCCTAATTAGGATGTCATTTGGAAAGCCCATTTTCCTAGTGAATCGTTTCCCAAACTGTGTGTTGGGTTATGAATGTCCTAGAGATAAAGGTAAACTCAAATTGCTGTTTATGTTTTTGAACATGGTTTTTGGTGTTTACAAATTCCTCTAATTTTGCAGTAAGAGAAAGAAAAGTAAAGTGAATTATGTGACAATCTTACTGAGGCACAGGGAGTGTGAAAGGAAAGGCTGTATGATGTCATTTTAATTTAACACAAAAAATGTAAAGATCTGTAAATTAATTGTTCACATTCAGCAGTTAAGAAAGCAAAGATACAGAATATTTTTTTTATTCTGATGCATAATGTAAACAAAGACTTTAATAGGATCAAAACAAATCAGGACACATTACTAAGTGATGCATACATGATAAATATTCACTGAGACCTGATTTCCACATATTGTAATACGTGCACAATATAGTTTTATCAGTAAAACTGTATGTCTGTGTAAATGTAGTAGCCATTTCACTGGAAAATGAGCTATTTGTAAATGTAAATGACAGGACTTATCACATGATGCCTTATTTACATTAAAAACTCTCCAGCCTCGGACACATTTATGCTAGGTGGGTCGAGAAAGATTGTTGTATTGAAAATTGGGCAGTGATTCTAGAAAAGTGTAAAAAGCACTGCCTTAGAGAGTGGAGGTGAGAGGAGGAGGAGCACAGTCGAAAATATAGGCGGTCAAGTACCATGCTTTTATGGTTAGCACTTTAGTGAGCATCCATGTATCTGTACACTGAAATGCATTAACACACATATTTAGCTCTTATTCATTATTGGAGGTGTTATGATCAGCAGCATGTGAAAAGCCAGCGCTAGTCTAATTGATCCCCCAGGGAGTGTGTACTGGGTCCGGAGAATAGGAGGCTATAGTTGCTATGGAAAATAGCTGTGGGCCCAACTCAGCTCACCTTTCAGATTGGGTGAACTCTGAGCCAGAAGAGAGCAGTGACACAGCAACAGCACGGCAGGCACTCCCACACTGTAGCAGGGACTCAAATTAGTCAGTTTAGTCCCACTTGAGCTCTTAAAAGTGGTGTTAGTCATAAGGTAAACCATATCAGGAGAGCAGCCTGAGTCCCTGTTTACATTTCAAGTTTCGATGTTGTGTTTCTTTAGTTTTTTCCATGAAATGTGACTCTTGTGTATGTCAGAATCACACAGGCATTTACCTCGCATGCTTTAACAATGTGGTCAGTGTGGTGTTCTGGTCTGGGCCTAGTGGTGACAGATTGGAGACCACACAGTACTTAGTTAGTGGTCAGTACAATGCCTGCCACACCCAGGGTCCTGGGCCTTTTATTGATTACTGCACGTGCCCTTCGTATCCACGTCGGGCTAAACCAACTATCCCACACTTGTGGGGGGGCGGAGTATTACCGCTGCTCTAGACGCGGGCCACAGTGGTTGTGCCCACATACTGCAACACTACATTCCTCCTTTACCCCAAAATGAAAAACAGGATAAAGATAACATGACTTATCAAAAACGTTAGAACATAGTCTCTGGAAAACTACAAAGCTGCAGACGGAACAGTCTTACGTTTGCGTAGGCAGACGAGCAGCTGGCTTTCTTCAACGTCTGCATCGGGCCACAAAGTCTCGGTACCTCTCGGACGGTCTTGGGCAGGGGCGCAGATCATACTTGCTTTGGCTGCGCCCGCTTGACGAAGGTTGAGACAGCTCTTCCGAGTCATTCTCCTCGGCAGCTCCTGGATAGCTTTGGGCCACCTGCGACTCGGGCATGCTTTGGGCTGATGTGTCCGAGTCTGTTCCTGGGCCTTCCAACTCGCTAGGGGCGCCTTCTTCCCCTACTTCTCTGGGGCCTTGGGTCGGTCCTTGGTAGGGCTCCGCCGAGTCGGGGAAACCATCATCCTCTCCACTCGTAATTTTCTTGAAAAATGACACGTTTCTTGTGACTTTTTCTCTACCTCTTGCCGCCGTGATCATGGTGCCATTGACGTTGGTGACAGTCCAGGGATCTAATTCGAATGGGAGATGGAATTTTCCGCCTGGATGGCGGTCTCTCACGAGGACTCGGTCGCCTGCTTGAATGGTGCTGTCCACAGCTCTTCTTCTCCGGGATGCCTCTTTGTTAGACTTTGTTCGCTGTTCCGTGGATCGGTTGTCAGGAGTCGGAGACGATGCCCACAGAGGATGGTGTGGGATATTGTCCATGACTGCCCTATTGAAACATAGACGGCTTGGAGGAACCCCTGTAGTGCAGTGGGGTGTTAGCCTGTACTCCCGTAAGAACTGGTAAAGGGCTAGCTCTAGGTTCTGGCCGTCTGCCATCGCAATTTGGATAGTTTTGTTTAGAGTTCTCATCAGTCTCTCAACTTCCCCATTGGCTTGTGGCCATCTCGGGGTTATCTTGCGGTGCTTGATGCCGTGTGACTGTAGGTATTCTGCGAGTTCCCCACCGTTGAAGGGGGGTCCATTGTCTGTGCGCAGTTCTTGCAGTAGGCCATGAGTTGCGATTATCTTCTCCAGCTTGGGAATCACTTCAGAGGCTGCGGTGGAGGGCAGGATCTCAATCTCAGGGTATCTTGAGAAGTCATCTACTATCACAAACATGTACTTCCCGCCGGGAAGGCTGCCAAAGTCTGCGCCAGCGCGCACCCACGGAGACGTCGGTCCCTCTTCCGTGATCACAGGCGCTGGTGGGTTGGGCAGGCCGGTCGCCAGGCACACGGGACATCGTTGGACGACCTCTTCGACTCTCTTGTCGAGGCCAGGGAACCAGAGTTTGCTCCTAAGGCGGTTCTTTGATTTTACAATGCCCTGGTGTGCGCCATGGACCAAGAGGGCTGCCTGCTGCGTGAGACTGTCGGGCACTACCAGGCGAGGGCCTCTCAGGAGACACCCTTCCGGGGAGATGGACAGCTCATTTCGGACCTGGTGGAGTGCTCTTAGCTTCGCCTGGGCATCCAAGGTGCGGAAGGACGCTCGGCTCTGGAGTGGTTTCCAGTTCCCTGACTTGATAGCCTGGATAGCAATTTGTATGCAGTCATCGTCCATGGTGGCTTGCGACACGTCTTCCAGGGAGATCGGCAGGGGTCTGGACCGCTCCACGATCATTCTGACGTATTCCTCCGTGGCGTCGGCTTCCGCTTCGGTGACCGGACGGGCATGCCTCGACAGGTAGTCGGCAGGGTTTCGGGTGCCTGGCCGATACTCCACGGTGAATTGGAATTCCAGGAGCTGGAGTACCCACTTCTCGATGCGAGGAGGGGGCCGTGAAGATGACCCTTGGAAAAGCGGGACAAGGGGTTTGTGGTCTGTGATTACCACAAACGGGTGCCCGTACAGGTAGATGTGGAAGTGCCTGCACCCCCACAAGATGGCGATGGCCTCCCTTTCGATCTGCGAGTATCGCTGCTCCGTTGCCGTGAGGGTTCTGCTCGCATACGCGACGGGGGCCCATTCCCCGCATGCTTGTTGTTGAGTCAGGACGGCACCCAGGCACGTCGGGCTTGCATCCTCCACGAGCTGTGATTCGTTGCGAGGGTCGAAGTAGGCCAGGGTCGTATCTGCTGGGAGTGCTGCTTTGGTGTTTTGGAAGGACTCCTGCTGCGCTGGGCCCCACTCCCAGGTGGCTGTGGATTTCGTGAGCTCGGGGAGAGGGCCGGTGAGGTCTGACAGATCTTTGATGAAGCGCCCGCAGTATGTGACCATCCCAAGAAAACTGCGGACAGCGGTCACAGATGTCGGGGCAGGGGCATCATGGATGTCTTTGACCTTGTCAGGGTCAGGTCCTACACCCTGGTCAGAGAATTTGTAGACGAAGAAGCTGATGTCTTTTCGCAGGAACTCGCACTTTTCTCTGTGGAGGGTTAGACCCCGTTCTTCTAGTCTGGCAAAAACGGCTTGGAGGCGCCGGATTTGTTCATCCAGGGTCGGCGCATGGACCAAAATGTCGTCGCTCACATTTAGCACGCCGTCTAGCCCTTGCAGGACATTTTGAATAATGTTTTGAAACACTTTGGCTGCACTTGATATCCCAAAGTTGAACCGGGTATATCTCCACAGGCCTGCGTGGGTGGAGAAAGTTGTTATCGGGCGTGAGTCCGGGTGCAGTGGGATTTGGTGGTTCCCTGACCTCAGGTCCATCTTTGAAAACCACTTTGAGCCTGATAGCTCTCCAATGATGTCGTCTATGGTTGGTGTCAGATGGCGCTCTCGCTTGATAGCGAGGTTGGGGACGCGCATGTCAACGCAGATCCGCACAGCGTCGGGTTGCTTAGGTTTCTTGGGCACTACTATGGGTGACACCCATGGGGTGGGTCCGCTTACCCTCTCAATGATTCCGGCTCTCTCGAGTACTCGCAGTTCCACTTCCACTTTGGGTCGTAGGTGGAACGCAATGCGTTGGTGCCGGAGGGCTACTGGGGCAACAGACTGGTCTATGTGGAGATGAATGGTGGGTCCCTTCAAACAGCCAATCCCTTCGAACAGTGACGTGTGTTCCAGCACGAGATGGCCGAGGCTGTGGGCTTGGATGGTGAGTGCGAAGTGTATCAGTCCCAGGTCTTTGGCCGTTCTGCACCCGAGTAGGAATCGGGATCCCTCTTGTGACACATAGATCTTGGTGTGCAGGTGATTGGAGGCGTGTGATAATGCAGTCCGGAAAACCCCACACAGGCGTAGTGGGAGACTGGTGCCGTAGGCATATACCTGTACTCTCGTGGGGTGGAGCACTGGTGGAGTGTCTAATGTCCGGTATACGCTGGCTGCCATTAGATTTATCGTCGCTCCGGTGTCAATTAGGGCCGCCACCGCTTGTTCCTGCACGTTTACTGTGCACATGGGTTCTGCAGAGGGTGTAGCTGCCAGGGTGTTGAGCATTCGCGCCACGTGGACGGAGGCTGCGTCCGCATCGTCATCGTCCATGTCGCTGTTGGTGGAGGCGTTTGGCAGTGGTTCCAGTTGTCTCACTCTCCGGAGCGGGCCACTAGGCCTTTTCTTCTGTGTTGACAGACACACACTTGCAAAGTGGTTGGCCTTTCCACAGGCGCTGCAGATCTTTCCTTGTGCTGGGCATGCTCCGTTGTGGGGCGTTGATCCTCCGCACCATGCACAGGCGTGGTCGTGGGAGGAAGGAGTTGGGTTTGGTCTCCCTCGCCGGGGTTGTCTCGTGCGTGTTTCGGTGGCACTTGTCTTAATGGCGCACACCGGTTCCACCTTGACTGCGACTGCGGGTTTTGGCTCCATGTGTGCAGCTCTTGCTTTCGACAGTTCTTTGGACCGCCCTGATGCCAGGATGTCGAGCATAGGCATGTTGTCCGTTTCCAGGATTTTTTCTCGCAGTTTTGAGGAAGCACAGCCCTGAATGAACTGGGCGCGGATCTCGTCGTCAGCGTCTGGGAGGGTGCACGTGCTGGCCAGTTTTTTTAATCTCGCATAGAAGACGTCCACCGATTCTTCTGGGAGCTGGCGGGCTTGGTGGAGCAGGAATCTCTCATAATCCGCGCTGACGAATGGTTCGAAGTACTCCGTTATGGCGTCGCGCAGCGTGGCGTAGTTCCGGGGCGGGCCTCCTTCAGCCACGTCCTTCGAAATGTCGTGGATCGCCTCACCTCCCAGGTGCAGAAGCATTGCACGCCGTCGCTCAACCGCGATGTCCGCTGCCACGAAGTAATTTTTTAGGCGTTCCACCCATTTCCTCCACCGGGCAGCCTGTGACGGCGGCGTGCCCGTGACAGCGAAAGACTCCAGCGGGGGCACGGAGGCCATGGCCATCGGAGGAGGCGGGGGAGGTCGTCAGCCAGGCGCGCTTGATCACCTGGGGGTCGGGAGCACAGGAGTACGCCGGGGGCAGCAGCTCAGGTCCGTGGAATGTTCCAGCAGCGTAGCACGCGGGATGCGTGAGAAACGGCAGGGACTCCGCACGCGAGATGCATGGGAAACGGCAGGGCCGTCGCGTTGCACGCGGGAAACGTGAGGAAACGCACGCCAGGCGCACGTGGCAGCTGCAGCAGCGCAGAGGGCCGGCGCTCCACTGGAGGCGGATGCGGCTGGTGAGGGAGCGCGGCAGAGGCGTCAGGGCCGCGGACACGCACCTGAGGCCACCCGGCCAATAGCGAAGGTCGAGCGGCGGGGCCACAGTCAGGCGGGGCCTCTGTCGCAGGAGACACTTGCTCGCAGGAGCGTCGGGAGACGTTGAGGGTCCCAAAGGCAGGGGACGCAGGAGCAGCGCGGCGGGGCCGCCGACAGGTGAGGCCTTCCTCTTGCACGCCGGGACAACTCCACCGGCGGGGTGCACAGAGCACGCTGTTTGGGGCCAACTGCAGGGGCAGCAGATGTCGGCCCGTGAGAGGCAGAGCGGCAGTGCGTGGCACGCGATCGGGTGGCGAGACCACCTCGTCGCCAGTGTGGTGTTCTGGTCTGGGCCTAGTGGTGACAGATTGGAGACCACACAGTACTTAGTTAGTGGTCAGTACAATGCCTGCCACGCCCAGGGTCCTGGGCCTTTTATTGATTACTGCACGTGCCCTTCGTATCCACGTCGGGCTAAACCAACTATCCCACGCTTGTGGGGGGGCGGAGTATTAACGCTGCTCTAGACGCGGGCCACAGTGGTTGCGCCCACATACTGCAACACTACAGTCAGAACCACGCATGCGCCTTTACAATGCATACTTTTACCAACGCAAGTCGTTACAACGCCTTGCCTTAGGGAATGCGCTATCCTTTGTTACTATTCCAACGCCAGTCTGCGCAATAGTAGGGAAAGTGCTGGACTTAAAGTCCAACATCTGTCCAACAATGCTTTCTTTAATACTAGTCATTGTAATGGCTTTCGTGTAAAGGAATGCATTGTAAATACGCATTTGTGGTTCGGACTGCATTGTTAGGGCACAGTGTGGTTCGAGCTGTGACATAAAGGTTTTTTCCTGTTTAAATCTCACATTTTAATTAATCTTGCATTCCCTAAAAGTATATGCTTTTTCCAGATGTTATTTTTCTTGATTTTTTTACATTCTACACTTGATTTATTCCATGGTCTACTTTGAACTGAATCCCATCTATGTGTATGAGTAAGTTCAGGTTATCGGTGGGTGTGCAAGATGGAACATAATCACTGTGATGGCTACATATGTGCCATTTGTAATTACAGTTCTATAGAAAAAATATGTGAAGAAGGTCCATGGCTATCAACATACTAACAGAGCTAAAGGAAAACTAAATGTTTACAGGTTAGGAGAGAGATGGAATAGGGCAACAAAATTAAGTATATGGGACAGAGTGAAACAACATTGATTTAGAGAAAGCAGATGGTATGTAAGATATGCAGAGTGGAGATTTCAGAAACGTGCGGAGAAAAAGGGCCTAAGTGGCTACTTGTGATACACTGCAGAGGAAAATGATAAGAAGTGAAGAACAGGAAGGATTGAGACATTTTAATGATCCCTAACCCTTCCACCTACCATAACTAAGTTCAATGCACAGTCCAATATTTTTAGACTTGAAACATTTGCAATTCTAATCATTCATAACTCAATCATTTTTATTATTCATTTATCGGATACTGCTAACAAGCTTCGCAACACCAGTAGATCTGGCTTGTTTCTAGTGTTTGTTCATTCTTGTGTGATACATCAAGATGATATAATAGAACATTCATAGATAGGGGCTCAAATATTGTTCATTGCTTTGATTTATATATCACAACAAGAAGAGCACAGCTATGGATTGTGCACGTCTAACGACTATCTCCATGGAGAAGTTTCTCTGGGAAATTAAAAGCTATTTCTCATAGATTGTGGCATGCTTTATCATCAAGCTTTCCACATCCGCACCATTATATACGTCTGGATGGGTGTTGTAATCAAAGTTTGAAGGGCGTAGAGTAGATTATAAGAAGGTTTATTAGATCTTAGTTTCATGTAGATAGCTAAGCCATGGCACGAGCAGCATCCTGCCTCTAAGCCCATATCTCCAACTGACACTCCAATCCCACAACACTCTCTATAATTCTAGATGACCTCCCACCCTGGTTGAACAGCAGAGACCTGGAACCCTGGGGAGGATGTATTAAGATAAAACACATCTCCCCTTGTTATAAATACACAATAAAAATTACAATAGAAAATATCATAGGACATAAGATGGTAATTGATGAAACCGTCCCATGACATTGGATACAAAACTGGGGTCCTACGACATTGGATGCACTACAATGGGAAGAATGCATAAGATGTCGTATGCCGTAGTGTAGATTATAAGAAGGATTATTCGATCTTAGTGTCATGTACATAGCTAAGCTTCATCAGGAGCAATCACACACAGCTCTCTTTATTCTAGATGACATCACACACTGGCTGAGCAGCAGGGACCTGAAATGCTGGGGAGGATGTATTAAGATACAACAATGGGTTAAACCACCTGTTGTAGGAGGAAGGGCTTTTTAGGTATTATATTAAGGAACACAGGTGAAAAACTGGAGCTTTATTTTGGTAAGGCTTGGCTGGTTAAAATACAAGGGAGCTGTGGACGGATTAAGGTTATAATCATCAAGCAGGCCCTAAAGCAATAACGTGTTTTGGTGAACTTTAATTTACTCATAATGGTCAGTGGCTTTGACAAGACCTCAAGTCTCTAGCTGGAATTGTACATTTACATTTTTAGGACATTCCGACATCTAACATACAATGGACACTACTGCACGCATAAAGGACACTACTGCATGTGTAAAGTGAAGAAGCAAAATGAACGCAGAGTATCAGAATTACTTATGTCAAATATGTATTTTGCCATCTGAATTTCCTGAGGATGGAAGAGCACAACATTTGTAACTTTACAACATATACGCCCCGTCAAATTTACACCAGGGTACAGTAGTTCATAAATATGAAACTGTGGTGAGACACAGCACTCAGTGAAACGCAGCACATAAAGTGTCGACATTGGTGTCAATGAAACAGAAAATTGGAGTCAGAGGGGCATATTACCAACAAATAGCGATATTTATCACTAAGTAGGCTTAGCGGCAATTGTTTAATCGCCGCACATCACCGGATTTTATTGCTGAGATAACGTGCTGTTAGCAACGTTTATCTCAAAAGCGATAACATTCCCGGCGATAGCGGAAAAATGCGTGAATATCGCTGAGAATACAGCGATATTCACGTATTATCGCTAACAGGGTCTTAACCATTGTATCCACCTCCCATTGGGTATAATGGCTAAGAACTGGTCTGAGTAGGCGTTAGTTTTTGGAGATATTTGCGCTTAGCGCAAATATTTCCATCGCTACGCCTGTG
Organism: Lissotriton helveticus; assembly: GCF_964261635.1. Taxonomy (NCBI): domain Eukaryota; kingdom Metazoa; phylum Chordata; class Amphibia; order Caudata; family Salamandridae; genus Lissotriton; species Lissotriton helveticus. The sequence continues at coordinate 1,371,910,403 of NC_136069.1, read as the reverse complement.
TTGGTAATAGACGATAGCGATGTTAGCGACTGCTTCCAGTCGCTAACAGGTTGGGTACGCCCACTTTGCATGTCATTAGCGATTAATATCACTGACATGCAAAGCGGGCCCCAAACAGCTCGCTATCGCCTACAAGCTGTCGCTAACTGCTGTTAGCGGCAGCTTGCTAATAGGGCAATAGAATTATCGCCGCTTAGCGGCCGTGATAATTCCCTATCGACCCCCTTGATAATATGCCCCATTGTTCTCAATTAGGGGAATGAGGGGAGCATTTCCCTTTAGTCACACACTAAAGTTAAACGTTCGAGGCACAGTTCATTTATGTAATATCTTGAGTTTAGAACAGAAAATGTAAAAGAAAATCTGATTCTTCACTAGGTCATTGTCATTTATTACCAAAGTCACTCTCAGAATCTGGTAGTTATGGATCACATTACTGCCTTAGAGATGTTGGTCACGGCCCTCCTAAATTGTTCATCAATAAAGTCATTATTATTATTTGTCTACATACCAAGCCCTTCACTTTGTCAAGGAATGAATGCCTTGACTTCTTACCCTGGATTCCCTCTGCCAATGTATGCAGAGCTGCCGGCATCTATTTAAATCCAATCTATTTCCTGGATGCAGGGACATCAGTACATCATAATGTTTATGACAGGAGACGTTCTCACCTAAGGTGAAGGTTTGTGGGCTTCTCACAGCAGCCATATTGAAAAAGGGGAGGGATTCTGGGTAGCGGTGCAATCTTCTCTAATTGCTTGTATAATAGTTATACATAAATAAATTGAGCCTCTGATAATCGCATAGGTTTTGTGCATTATACTCAGTTGCAGCCGCGGCCGGTAGTGGGAGTACCTGCCGGGCGGTGACGTGGGGAGGGGGAGGGGCAGGGTGTTAGGTAGTAATGTATGGATTACGGCGTTTAACATGTAAGTAAACATATAAATGAATAAAACAAATTTAGTTGTGCTACTGCATCGCATTTGATGATGCAGTGCGCGCAACAAAATTAGTTTTATTTATTTACATGTTTACTTACCTGTTAAACTCCATAATCCATACATTACTACCCCCCACCCTGCCTCTCCCCCTCCCCACTTCAATAACTCCCACTACCGGCTGCGGCTGCTCAGTTGTGGATGCATATTGAAGCTCTCCAGTGGGGACTACACCAAACACGTGTAAATGGATTCTGCAGGTTGCAATAACCCCTCCCATGGACAACTTTGTAAAGAAATGATCATGTTGGAATGGAAATGTGCTTCGTGATTGCACTGTGGTATCCTTTATCACATACAAATGTTTAGGATGTGCTAGAAATTGGGTTATTAGTTGAGGGGAGCAAAACTCACCTCAAGCACTTATCACAATCCTTATCAGGGTGAAACCTTTAAGTCACTAAATTAACCTGAGCACAGCTTTCCAGTACCTATGGGCAGAGCAGACTGGCTTAACTTGTGTGAAGTATTTATGCTGATCTAAAACAGTAAAAAAGTCGAAATTCAAAACAAAATAACTTTAAAATGAGTTAGAAAACTAGAGGGGAATGTAATAAACATAATACATCAAAACAACAAAAATCCAATAAGAGGAACTGGAGATATGATTATTTTATTTTTGAAGTTGAAATAGCGCCAAAAGCGTAAAGTGTCAATGATAGCCAATGGGTGGGGTAGAACAAGAGCTACGCGCAGTTTGGTGCTGACTGTGATGGACCACTGGTCAGATACTCTAACCAGGTTCATCCAGAGCCAAAGATTTTACCCTCTGACTTTAGTCTTTAAGTCTCAATCCACCACAGGAGTACAATCTAAATCCCCCCAGGACTTTAAGGAAAGCAATTGAAGACTCATAGGGTGGCAGTCAGAGTCCAGAAGGAGAGACAAGTCTAGGGCAAATTGCCACTGAACAGCTAGGAAGTTGCAAAAAAGGTCTCTTGTAGCCTGTTGTGTCCCTGTAGCTTGAACAGGACAGCCGTATGATCCTTAGAGTCCACTTCTTCGTCCTGGGTACGAGAGAGTAGGTCCAGTTCTCCAGGGCTCTTTTCAGGTCCCAAAATGTTCTGAAGTGGATGCATGGAGGTGCCACATTGTTGCCTGACATGGGATAATGGGTGGGAATGACCACTGGGTACACCCTAATCAATTGGGTAAAGGTTCCAGGAGCTAACCCTACCCACTTTGGGCATTTTCAAGATGCTATAAGTCATCGGACATGCTAAACTTTTGCTCTAAGTCTGTGTGTGTGTGGGGGATGTACTATGGTAAACCTAGTGTCCTCCCACATCTGTTATTGAAAAGACAGCTTTAGGCAGTACCTTTTCCCACAACATTCTCAGAGGCTGAAGTCTAGAAGATTAAAACTCAGTTTTGCCCAACCAAACATTGGATTCACAAGATTTATTCTGCCACTCTGTTTTTGACCTTTGAAATTCACCCCTGTGGCAGTGTAATGTCAAAAAGGGCCCAGTGTGATTGGGGCTTGATTGGATGGGGTAACAAAGGATGTGTCAGCTAAAATGTGTCTGTGACATGGGAGGCCTCTTTGGCGGGTGCCCAAAGTGCCATCTCAAAAACCCAAGCAGATGAGTCAAGGAGGATGTGACATTCAAGCATTATGGGGCTCATTAGGATGTCGGCCGGAGAGCGTCCGACCAGAGGTCAGGGGCTTTCCGACTGACCTACTTGTTATAAAGTCCAACCACCTAATTACAATGTAGGGGGTTGGAGAATAAACCAGCCGGTCGGACTGGCTGGCTTCCCACGGGCTCAAGGAACTCATCAACCCGTCGGAGGCCGCACATAATCCCCATATGGACGAGGTTTCTGCTGTCAGAATTATGATGTCAGTTTCTGACAGGCTTTTCATGTCGGTCACCTATGGTGCCCCCCTGCAAATCCCTGCACCATGTTGCAGACAATGTGAGGAGCCTGCCAAACGGGGCAGGGATGTACCAGAACCCCCATGTCTCTATGGGAGCTTGTGCTGAGGCTTTCCAACTGCTGTACATGCTCCCTTAGGGAATTGGGAGATTGCGACCGCACCATGTGTGAACTCATTCTAATAGAGTGTTTGGAACCGTCGACCTACGGTCTGTCATTTACCACTCCGGAACGGTGTCGGGCGAATTCAAGTCCACTCAACATGATAATTAGGGCCTTAATGTCAACAAGGATCCTGCCAGTGCCGCACATACTTTGTCAGGTTCAGATGGGTCTTCCCTGCTTATTTTGGTCAGCCTAATATTTGCTCCTGTGAGCAAGCTCACACTTCATTCATGGCTATTTAAATGAAAATTACTGGTTTAAAGATTTACCTTCCAGGGCCCGAATGCAGATAAAAGGTAATTTTCTACAACATACATTTAAATAATAGCTATACAAAATCTCTCTAAACCATTGACTTGGATTTTAATAACAATTAAACATAGTTTATTTATCTAGCTAGACCAAGTCCTGAGATGCAGTATCAGTACTGAATATTGTATCCAGATACAGCAGTAATATTTAATATTGCATCCTAGTATTTTCCTATAGAACAGCCAGTCTTGCTACATTGAAAACAGTAATGAGGTGATGGTGACTGTAAGGACATGTTTATCATTACATTTGCCATGCTGTACATTTGAATACAATGCACCCTGCCTTATGGGCAATAGAGCCTACTTAGGGGTGACTTTGCAGTAAAAACTTACACATCTAGGCTACTGGTGAAAGGCCTGCAGTCATCATGTCTACATTGTCACTGTATTTGATGATGCAATAGGTACTGCAGTCCACTTGGGACATTCAGTTTACAGGCCCTGGGTACATCTTTGTATCATACACTAGGGACTCATAGGTATGTCAAATGTGGCAAACAGGAGAACACCAATTGTACTATGCTGAAAGGAGCAGCACAAACAGGTTATCTCTAGTTAGCAGAGTTAAAGTGCACAGAGTCCTGTAGCCAGCAAGAATAGGGTTCTGCAAAAAGGCAGAACATCGAGGTGACCCTGTGGAAAGGGCACATTTTCAACAATGCACTTGAACATTTATACTCATAAGAGGGAGAAAAGCCATGTGTTTAGCTCTAGTACTTGTTCTTTAGGCGGAAGGATTGTGAACTGAAATTCTAGCTGGCTATTTATTCTCAGGGTGTATGAATACTGTGGACAGCTTGGACATAAAACCCACACCACCAATCCTGAATAGGGACTCCCTCCTATGAAATCTGCTTGTTGAGCACACACATGTTACATTACTACAATATGTTCAGGAGATGGCATAAAATGTCATAATTTAGCCCATTATGCAATGTTTCATATTTTTTTATCCAGCGTTGTTCCCATTCTTACAAAGTGGATTTGGGTATAATTTTCTTCTCTGGCATCCAAGGTTGGGGGCTGACAGTCCCATGAAGATCATTCTCAGAATGGTTCCCCTCTAGATAATGGTTGGTGAGTCTGGTGGTTGTTCTATTAGATCAGATGGTCCAACTGTTATCGCTGATACAGGTATTCACTTTCCTGAATATCAACCCTGCATATCGTAGAACCCACATGAAGGTTATGTAGTAAATCATTCCCTCTGAGTTACAATTGATGTGTTGATTGATGACCCAAAGGGTTCTACAGTACATTTTCGAGGTTATTGCCTGAGTATTTGAAAACTATGGATGCCAGTGATTGCTATGTCTGTGTGAAATTGCCAGCATCAGTATCAAAGGGTGTGACCTATCACCATCTTCCATTAACGTATGGAGTTACATGTAGTATATTAACAAGTTTATTTTATAGAACAGGGAAATTAGAGTATTATTATTCGAATTCTGATGATGTTTTTGCAAAACTGAAAATTGTAGCTGAGTTGGATCAAATTAAGCCTGCAAAAGTTTTTGGAGAATTTATTTGGGAAACACAAGAATTGACCCATGATTACGCATTTAAATATAATTTGACTTGTAAAATGAGAAATTAAGAAAAAGCTTTTCTAGATATGGTTGAAGAGAGAAGAAGTCAGTATAAAAGGAGGGAAAAAGTTAAACAAACTAAAAGTACAATGTGGATGATTGAGGATGATAATATTGAAGGCCATAATGTGAATGTGGCTATAAATATAGATACACCATTATTAGGGAATTTATGTATTCGAAGAGATAACACTGTGTATGATAATTATTTTGTGGAAGCAAGTCAATGTGAAGATACATATATTATAAAAGGAGGTTGGGGATTCAAAGGTGGTAATGACCCAGACTTTCCTGGGATCTATTTTCTATGTGGGAACAAAGCTTATTATATTGCCTGATCACTGGTACGGGTCCTGTTACGTAGGCCTGGTCTTTCCTTACATTTTTCATGTAGATAGAGGTACTAATGGAATTCATGAGATAGGTAAACCTTAAAGTTGTAGAAGAAAAGAAAGTGTGATAGAAATAATAGGGGATGTTTTTGGAGCCCTGATACCAGCAGTGGGTATATCCTTTAATGCAAACAGAATTCAAAAATTGTCAATGATAGTAGATCATTTGTCAACAGACACAGCTGGAGGATTTTTAATGGTAAACACTGAAATGGTTGCTATGAGAGCTAAGGTGATGCAAAAGCGACTTGCTCTTGATATAATTTTGGCAAAAGAAGGAGGAGTTTGTGGAATTTTGAAGGTACAACATTGCTGTACCTACATTCCAGACAAAAGTCAAAACATTGAAAGATTTATTACAAATCTTACAGAGTTGTATAAGGAAGCTGAACCACTGGAGGTTGATGGTGTTCTTGAGAAACTTGGTAGAAGTTTTTCAGCAGTTAAAAATTGGTTTTATGAAATAGGTAGATCTATTAGTAGTAATTTTAATTTTAAGATTAGGTTATAACCTCAGAAAGGAAAGGAATATAAAAGGTCTATAAAGAAAGTAATTGAAGAAAAACAAGAAAGGGAATGTGAAAAAGGTGATATTGAGATGGAAGAGTTCAAAGAGAAGCTTTATCAAGACAGAAAGAAATTAGAAGAAACTAGGGTATAACTCATACTAATTGAAAGAATTTGAAACATGTTGAGATAAAATTAGCAACATTTTGGGAGTTATTTGGTGACAAATCACCAAAGGAGGGAGTTGATGGAGCGAGGTTGGAAACAACATTTTTTGTATACCACTCGTGAAGTTACTTCTCCATAACAGTAACATGAATGAATCGTGTGGTTTTGAAATTAACAATCATAGAATAGAATGCACACACACAAACACACGTGGGATACTAATTTGCTTATGTTGCGAACCATAATTTACTAATTGAGTGAAGTTGTCACATTTATTTGGGCGCATTTGTCATAATCTAACCAAAATTTGCATGAATATGCTTTTTGTCTGTCTAATTGTGGCATAAATGATGGAGAATGGTGAGTAAACCATGCTTATGTGTTGCTGAATTCCCTAGGTAATACCTAATTGGGTCACCTTAGAATGGGGGGAGGTAAACAGAAGGGCTATATTTAGAAAATTAACGTTTAATTGTGTTTGGTTCTATAATACTTCCAATTGTGGCCTCTGCGGCCTGCATTAAAATGGAAGCTGTCAGCGACTCCGAGTTTGCAATGATGTATGCATGCGTGACTGAACTCTAGAAGAGCGCGAGCAGCCTGTGCCTGTGCGGTATGGGTCAAGGACAGTGTGGCCTGGACACCCGACGTGGTGCCAACAAATTTGAATGTCAGCATCGTGGGCCTGGGAAAAGCTTCACCAGCGGAAGAGACTGCTAAGAGACAATAGCAACTTAATTTTTTTTAATCATAACAATGACTTTGCAGAAATCAGAACAATAAGATGATGAGGTAATGCTTATACATCCCTCGACTTGTCCAATCAGAACAGTCAAAGACCCCAAAAGTTACAACTTTTAGATAGATAAGTTAGGGAAAAAGCATATAAAAGAGGACGTTTGGAAGTAAGAAAAAAAGCTTTCTTTTCAATTTTATCTTTAGAGAAAAGAACATTCTTATTTATTTGAGGGCTGTGGGATGCTCTCAAAGACTCATTGCCCCATTTTGTGAATTTACCTGAAGACTGTACCGAGTTTATTGACTTGGTGGTCAAATTAAACCACTAGTGGAGGAGCCAAGACGGGATCCAAAATGGCAGCTTAGCAGCTCGCCCTCTCCCTCCCTTATATCCTGTATTTGATCCTGAGTCCACGCCATGCCCCCGTACGGCGGAGGTAGTGCGGAGCCTTCCCGGGCAACTCCGGGTTCGCGATCACCTCAGATGGCCGAGTAACGTCGATGCGAACAAAGTGGCCTGTGCCAGCCATACGCCGGGACCTTGCGCTGTGACGTGGCCGAAGTGGAAGTGAACAACAGCGGACGCGACCAGCGGGAGAGACCGGTCGGCCCCCGCGAAAGTCTCGCTTCGTGGTTTTTGACGGATGCCAGCGGAGTGAGAGGCGGGTGCCTGGGATCTCACAGTACGCATCTGGCTGATTTTCCCGACATCGCAGAACCCGAGACCGTCTGATGATCCAGCCGCCCGCATCGCCCCTTTGATGTGCTGCCCGGGGTGACACGGCCCCAGTTAGATCGATCGCAGGCTGCGGTGGAAGTTGGATTATGGATCTCTCCTGGGCATGGCGGGTATGAGACTGGTGAGGCTGACTCGGTTGGGGTCCTGTTTCTCTCTGCTCCGATCCCAACACGCCCTGTCTGGCGACAATGGCCCCCCAGACGTCTGATATGATGTCTGCTATCCTGACTGGGAGGCCCCCAGGGGCGAGGAGAGTCGCCACCGCAGACATTGGAGAAAGGGAGTGTACACTGGGGGATGTTCTTCTGGCTCTTGAAGGCTTTCATTCCTCCCTGAGCTCTATATTGTTTGCCTTCTATGACTCGCTGGCGACTATTGTTCCTGATATGGGACCTGGGGGCGCAGATGGAAATCTTTTGGACCGGACGCCTGTCGCTGATGGGTCGTTTGTCTTCGTGGACTCTTTGGGGCGAGAGGTGCGGGATCTTGACTACAGTGAGCCTGCTGTCTTGCACTGCGCGACCGACATTCCTGCTGGATCTTTGTTATATTTACCCACCCTTGAACAGTGCCACGGGGCTCCTTCAATATTGGACAGTGACTATTGGCGAAGGGGACTTGTTGCCATTCACCTGCTTTCACTGAGCGCCTGGGTGTCTCCTGGGATGCATCTTTGGACGCCGGGATTGCTTGCCTGTGGAGCCGCCGTGTTGGAGTGTCTGTTTACTTTTACTCGAACTGGCCAGGGATGAACATCGCATGATTGTTTTGCCGTATTGGTGCTTTCGTTGATGACACAGGGTTTGGCTTATAATCGTGATTATGGGGGTATGTAATGGACACATGATGATGGTTACCTCCTCTCCTGGGGAGCTTACCCTTTTCTTCTGGGAGGTGGGGGGGGGGATGGGGACGGGTGCAGGGCTCCTCCTCCTCTTTTTCTTGTAACTGGGGTTTTAGTGCTTGGGGCGACAGGCATGCCTATAGGGGGGGTGGGCCGTAGCCTTCTGCTGGTATGCGGGGCGGGGGATGGGATTTGTTTTCGTTTCTTTTGTTCTATGGCCCTTCTTTTTCCTTTGTTTGTACTTCTCTTCTTGTTCTTTCCACACCGCTGCTTGGTTGGGGGGTCCAGTTTTGTTCTTTCTAGGTGGTAATTGGGTGACGTGCGCTTGCGTTTTTCGTCTTATATTTGTTGACCTTACTGGGTAGACAAAGGGTTAGCATGAGATTATTGTCTATTGGCTCATTCTGATTCATGCGTATTTCCTGTAACTCTCTTGGGCTTTTATGTTGGTACCGAAGGCGAATACCCTACTACGTGACTTGTTCCGACATTGATTTTGTTTGATTGACTGTTCTAGGATCCTTCCTCCAGTGTTATAAAATGGAATCCTCTTATATCCTGATTTTAGTGCCCACGCTCACATGTACTGCATGTTCTTTCGATTTACTATGACTCCAGCGCTAGAGATGCTGAACTGTGCTCTTTTGTTATGTACTGATTCTTGATGTAATTAGCGGCTGGCCTTAAGGGTTGTAGGCCCGTATCTGTACTGTGTTTAAGATATATTTTTTGAGGATTCCAAATAAAAATTTATTACAAAAAAAAAATTAAACCACTAGTTATGAGAGCAAAAAGGTGAAAGACCCCATGGTGAGACTAGGATAGTGGTTCCTACAGCCGAAAGAAAGTATGTTGAGAGGAGAGGGCTTAATAGAGTAGCCATGTAGCCATTGTAGAGGTTAAAAGGCCCTTAACAGTAGAAGAAAAGGAATGTAGCAGAAAATGTAACCTATGTTTCTTTTGTGGGAAATCTGTACATTTTGCAGAGGAATGTGTGGCAAGACCTAAAAAAAGCATGGTTGTGGTTTGTCTTGAACTGGGTGACAAGAGACAAGCAAACTAGAATTCTCGGCAAGTGGTGAGATCTCCTTGTTGAGAGAAATTGAGTAATAGATCTCCCAGTATCTGACTAAAACTGTGAGTAGAGTTCTGCACCTCCTCACCATAGGGGTTACTGTGGGGCTAACTGTACAACAAAGGAAGGTACTTCCTATATTAACAGATTATGGAGCCAACAGAAACTTTCTTGACCTCTCCCTAGCTATCAGGTTGGGAATTCAAAGTGTTCGCAAGGAAGAGCCTAAGCCCATGTGAGCAGTAGATGGATCTGATCTGTCTTCAGACTTGATTACATTTCAAATTAATCCCTTGACCTTGGTGTGTGACAATGGGCATATGAAGAGCTTATTTTTGATCTAATTGAAACACCTCAGTCATTCCGGGGGTCTTGTGGCAGGAACACCATAACTCCAAAATAGATTGGGTGCTCTGAAAGGTCAAATCAGACTCCCACACTTGCATGACCTTGTCTAATCAAGAAGTCCCTAATTTGGTAACCCCACTACATTGTGCTCTAGTTCAGGGATCCAGTCAAGAATCTTTGCCAGAAGTGTTTAGGGACTTCAGGATATATTTTGTCACTATGAACACTACTCAGATGACCCCATACTGTGCATTCTACTACAGGATAGACATTCTCTCAGAAGCAACCCTTTCCTGCAGCAGAATAAATACCCTTACCTAGCCTGAGATTCAACACTTGAAGTAATGCCTGGACGAATCACAGGACTTAGGCTTTATTCATCATTCTTCCAGTCTTACCTCCTCTATTTTTTGTTTAAAAAGATTGGGGAATTGTGAGCTTTTATGGATTACAGGGCAGTTAATAAAGTCAGAACAATGAACCAGTATCTGCTCCTATTTCATCCCTGCCTTGTTGTATCAAGTTTGCCACTTGACAATATACACCAAATTAGACCTATGAAGGGCCTACCACCTCACTCACATCGAAGGTAGATGAGATCGCTCCCTTTCTTTAGTTGCTTTGAATTTTTAAATACATATTGACCACGCCCCAACAGTGGCAACCTGATATTCTATCTAAGTTTGGACACACCTTGACAAGTCACAGTGAGGCAGATACCCCTAGTATGAACCCACATGTCAAAATAGTGGCAACATTTGAAGTGGATACCTTCACACGACGGAATGGAAATAGAAGAGGAAATAAACAAATTAGACCCCCAAGAATGGGTTCATGTCCTGTCCATTCTGTAAAAGATAATCTGTTATATCATGAACACCGCCTGTACATTCTAACCACAGCATGGCTTCAGCTGGTAATTAAGTGAAATCATTATTTGGCCTTGGCAGGGCAACCAGGGGAAGACTATCAATAACTCTAAGAAATGCATTCAGTGGAAAACAATGTGTGGAGATTTCCAGGAGTTCATATCCACTTGCCCAGTGTGCACTCAAAATAGAACCTGCACACCATACCCTTAGGGTTGACCTATGCTCCTGTACCATGGCATACTATTAGTCTTTGATTTCATCACTGATTTGACCACTGTCAATAAACACACCACAATCCTGGTTGTAGTGGATTTGCTATCCAAAATGGCTCATTCTATCCCTCTCTCAAAGCTCCCAACTGCAACAGAGGTCAACAATATTATCAGGTCTGCTATCTAAAATCAATTCCGACCATATTTTATATCTGAATTCTGGGAAACGCTCTGCCTATCCCTAGGCATTGAGGTAGCTCTATCGTCTGTCTATCACCCCCAAACCAATTGGCAGACGAAATGAGTAGACTAGTCATTGGAACACATTTGTCACTGTTTGTTATCTTTTGTAATCAATCACTGGGACCAAGTCCTCGATTTGGTAAGATTTGTGTACAATATCAGCAGACATTCTGCCACTGATTGTTCCTCCTTTTAGTCCATGTCTTGACATCATCCACGGTCTCATTCAAATTTGGAAGCCAACACTCATCTCTGTTCCCTTTTGTGACAGAATGTTTAAGGCAGCTTGACATAAATCAGGAACAAGCCAAGAATTCTCTAGCCAGAGTTAAACAGACAATGAAACTATAAGCTGACAAGCACTGTTCTCCATACCCAGAGTTCAAGAAGGGAGATTTATTCTGCTTGTCCACACACAATCTCAAGTTTGGCAATCTTCAGAATTGGCATTGGGCCATTCCATATAATTAAATTACTAAAATCTGTGTCTGTCAAACTACTTCTCAAAGCTAAGTGCACAATCCATCCAGTCTTTCATGTCACCAGGGCACTGAAAAAAACAAAGGTTACAGGGACATTATAGTTAGGCTCAGATCTGACTTGTATAAAACCAGTAACATTCAACTGTTATAGTTACATGAGCTACCTATAACTAACTCCACTGCAATGCACTGCTTACGACCTCACATATACATAATTCATGTCAGTGGTATCACTGATTATATCATCCAGTGATTGTGAGAGTTTTCTAAAAGTGGATGAGTGTTAAACGTATATACCAAGGTATTACAAAAGTTCATTCACTATACTTTGTGGACTACTAATGAGTGAAACTATTTCTAACATATATTATGTGAGTGGCTTTGTGACTGGGTATCTGTCTTTGAGGGGTTGTCTGAGTGGCTGTATGGATGTGTGAGTGGCTGTATGGGTGAATAAGTGGGTGTGTGAATAACTGTATGGGTGAGTGGGTGGGTGGGTGAGTGGTTTTATGGGTGACTGAGTGGCTGTGTGATTGGCTGTATAGGTCTGTGAGTTAATATGTGAGTGATTGTATTGGTGATTAGGTGGATGTGTGAGTGACTGTATGGGTGAGTGACTGTATATGTTAGGGGCTGTATGGGTAACTGAGTTACTGTTTGAGTTGGTGTTTGGTTAATTGATTGGTTGTATGAGTGGCTGTATTGGAGAGTGAGTATCTATCTATATGAGTGGCTGTATGGGTGAGTGAGTACACATGTGAGTGCTTGCATGGGTGTATGAGTGGGTGTTTGAGTGGTTGTATGGGTGAGTGAGTGGCTCACTTCACTTGAGAGGCTGTATGGGCGAGTGACTGGGTGTATGTATGGTTGTATAGGTGAGCATCTGAGTGTGTGAGTAGCTGTATGGGTGAATGGCTGTGTGAGTGACTGTATGAATGAGTGAGTGGCTGTGTGAGTAAGTGCATGGGAAGTGAAGGGCTGTATGAATAACTATATGAGTGAGTGAGTGGATGTGTGAGTGGCTCTTTGGATCAGTGAGTGGGTGTGTGACTGGTTATATGGTGACTGAATGGGTCTGTGAGTGGGGGCATGAGTGTCTTAGTGAGTGTCTGAGTACATCTGTGAGTGGGTTTCTTGTCTGAGTGGGTGCATGAGTACCTGAATGGGTCTGTGAGTGGCTGTATGGGTCTGTGAGTAGGTGCATGAGTGTATGAGTGAGTGTCTGAGTGAGTGTATGAGTGCATTTGTATGTGGGTATGTAAGTGTCTGAGTGGGTCTGTGAGTGGGTGTATCAGTGTCTGAGTGGGTCTGTCAGTGAGTGTGTGAGTGCATGAGTTTGTGAGTACGTATCTAAGTACCTGTGCAGCTGTTTCAGTAGCTTTATGAGTGAGCCATAAAGAAAACACACCTGCCCTTTTATCTAACCAGAGTTCACAGTTTTGCACAAAATATCTACTCAAGTGCACTTGCCACTGGTTAATTAGTATGTGCTACCTCCTTGGGTAAAAATCCAGGGCCTTATTTATGAAGGACTTGCGCCGCCGGTGCGTCACTTTTAATATGGGAAAAAGTGACGCACCGGCGGCGCAAGTCCTTCATAAATAAGGCCCCCAGTACATATTCTACACTACAGCTGCGTAATGTTGCATGATGAAATATCACAAGTAACCTTGTGTGCGTTTTGGCAATGTCACTGTTCTTGGTGCATTTTTATCCAGAAATATATGTTAACATGAATCCTCCTGTAGAAAAGACAATGAGACTACAAAGAGGTAAATTTCCACCAAACAAGGGCCTTTCCTCTTAACTTTATGTAGTAAGTGATTCTTTGTTTGGTGGAGATGTATTCCTCCGCCAGATCTTTGCATACTATTGAGGTGGGCAGGACCAAACAGGCAAAGATTCCAAGTGATTTCCATATTGGTATACTCGAAGTAATTTAAAGGGTGAACCATGGACTCTGCTCTCACCAGAAGAGGGAAACAAAGAACTCCCTCGTCACAGTCACATACAGATTGTGCTCCAATAGATCAATGATGCAGTCACCACCAAAAAGGATTTCAAATCATCTTTCAATTATGGAATTGCAGAGAAAAAACACTTGCTTTGCCTTCACCAAGCCCAGGAGTTAGGATCATATGCACAGAATTTGTCAATCAATCATTTGTAAAGCGCATTACATACCCACGAGGATCTCAAGGCGCTGGGGGGGGGGGGGGCTCTACTGATTGAACAGCCAGGTCTTGATTATCCTCCTGGAGGTCAGTAGGTCTTGGGTCTGTCGTAGGCTCAGTGGGAGGGTGTTCCATGTCTTGACGGCGAGGTGGGAGAGGGATCTCCCACCGGTAGTTGTTCTTCGGATGCGCGGGACGGTGGCGAGTGAGAAGTCGGCAGAGTGTAGCTGGCGGTTGGGGATGTAGAAGGAGAGCAATCTGTAGAGGTAGGCTGGGCCAGTCTTGTGGAGTGCCTTGTGTGCGTACGTCAAGGATCAGTCGTGAGCTTGGTCGGGGCTTCCGCGTAGAGGGCGTTTCCTTAGTCGAGTCTGCTGCTGATGAGTGCCTGGGTGACTGTCTTTCTTGTATCTGTCGGGATCCATCTGTAGATCTTGCGGAGCATGCGGAGGGTGTTGAAGCAGGTGGAGGAGACGGCGTTGACTTGCTTGGTCATTGAGAGCGTTGAGTCGAGGATGATTCCCAGGTTGCGTGCGTGGTCGGTGGGTGTCGGGGCTGCCCCCAGTGCCGTCGGCCACCAGGAGTCGTCCCAGGCTGAAGGGTTGGAGCCGAGGATGAGGACCTCCATCTTGTCCGAGATCAGCTTCAGACGGCTGGTCTTCATTCAGCCGGTGACAGCCTTCATTCCTTCGTGGAGGTTGGCTTTGGCTGTGATGGGGTCCTTGGTGAGGGTGAGGATCAGCTAAGTGTCGTTGGCATAGAAGATTATGTTGAGGTCGTGCTGTCGGGCTACATGTGCGAGGGGGGCCATGTAAATGTTGAACAGCGTCGGGCTGAGGGAGGATCCCTGGGGTACTAGCGCTTCAGTGGGGGCTCCTGCTATGTTTAGATTTGTAAATGCATCCTGTTGAAGTATAAATTCAAGAAATGAGCATTAGGGAAAAAATGCCCTGACAAAACTCATTTGGGCGGGGGGGGGGCATCCCCGGGGCCAGACCAAGACATAATGGGGGTTATTGGGTGCCAAGGGATTTTTTTGTGGTTGAAATGGATATGGGATTTTGGGTGGCAAGAGAATTCTCAGGGTTTAGAGTGGGCATGGATTCATGGGTGGGAAGGGAACATTTAGGTTTGAGGGTGGGTAAGGGGTTTTGGGTTGCAAGGGAACTCTTAGGATTTAGGATGTGATGGGATTTTGGGAGGGTATGGGATTTTTATGGTTTAGGATGGGTATGGGATTATGGGTGGAAAGGAAAATGTTAGGGTTTAGGTTGGGCATGGGTTTTTGGGTAGCAAGGGAATATATAGGGTTTAGGGTGGGTATTGGATTTTGAGTGGAAAGGGAATTTTTAGGGTTTATGGTGGATAAGGGTGTTTGGCTGGCAAGGGAATAGTTAGGGTTTAGAGTGGGTAAGGGTTTTTGGGTACAAGAGAAGTTTTAGGGTTTAGGCTGGGTAAGGATTTGTGGGTGGCAAACAAATGTGTAGAGTTTAGGGTGAGGAAGGGGTTTTGGCTGTTGTGGGAATTGTTAGGGTTTAGGGTGGGTGAGGGTTTTTTGGGGGCAAGGGAATTTGTAGGGTTTAGAGTGGGTAAGATTTACGGTTTGAGAATTGTTTGAGCCGAGTCCCAGAAAAAAACATTTAAAAAAAGAAAAGGGGGAAGGGTAGAAATACTCTGACCCCCAAGGTCTCTTGGTGGGGTTCCACCAGGAGCCTACAGGGCCAAAAAAGCATTTCTTAAATTTAATTTTCAGCAGAACCTGCGTTGGATTTGTGGCTCCTACCCAAAAAAAGAAGCTTGGGCTCCAGTGCTTCTTTATTAATGTAACCCCAGGCGGGCCAATTTCTGTGGACATGTGGAAAATAAAGGAGGGGTGCATGGGCCCCCCCTCCTGGGCCTTATGAATGCCCCAGGGGACCACCACCTCCCCAAGGCAGGTCCTACAATGAGAAAGGAGGGGGCCACATGGCCCCCATCCTGGAGCCACAAAGTGCCCTAGGGACCGTCACCCCACAGCGCCAGCTCCTGGTATGTCATGGGGTGCCCAACCATAGCTGTTTGCTGTGGCTTAAGGTCCTCCAAGCCACAGCAAACGCTCCACTTCCAGCAAGCGGGAGCTCAGAAATGCTCTCACTAGCTAGAAGTGGAACAGCATGTTTAGCAGCTCCCTGTGTCTGAAAGCAATGCCAGCTCACACAGTAAATGGAGAGGTAGCAGGGACTGTTGGGAACTTCAGGTTCCCCTGGTGGTCCCAGTGTGAAGTGGGTGCCCTGGTGGCACCCACAGAGAGATGACTAGACCTCAGGGGAGGTATCTCTGGGGCTGAATCGGCCTGGGGAGGGGGCCTGGCAAACACTCCCATATATGTAAATACTTGGCCCAGAGGAAGGGGTCCTCGGGGTCAAAATCAGCCTGGGGAGGGGGGTACACTTGCCCTTGCCTAAAAATATGTATTTTTGAAAAAGGCCAGGCCCCAGGGGATCGGGTCCCCGGGCCAAAATCAGCGAGGGAGGGGTGGTGATTGGCCCACCTCCACCATTGCAAAAAGGCCAGGCATTGGGAAATAGGGTCCAGAGGGATGAAATTGGCCTGGAGAAGGGGGGCTCGTGGTCAGAGGCCCCATCCCCTTTTACCAAGACACCCATTCACAACCCATACATCCTCATGTATACTCACTCACACTCCTACCCAACCACTCACATACCTATTCACAGACCCATACCAGTACTCACACACCCACTCACTCCTTCATAGAGCCACTCACACACCCACTCACTCACTTATTCAGCCACTCACACAACCATTGTAAATGTAAATGTAAATCACCCATACAGCTACTCATATAGCCTGTCACTCACCCTCACAGACACTCACACAACCATACGCTCATCCATACAGCTACTCACACAGACTTATTCACCTAATCAGACTCTCACATACCCGCTCACGCCCAAACATCCTCTCAGCACAGCTACTCACTCAGCCATACAGCCAATCACACACACACTCCCACACAACCACTTAAAAACCCATTCACACATCCATATAAGCACTCTCATATCTGCTCACTCACCCATGCATTCATTCACAACTCACCTAAGCACACATTGAATGAAAAGCCACTCACTCACCCATACAGCCACTTACCCAATCATTTACTCATACAGTCATTCAGACACCCACACACTCACTCATAGAGTCACTCATACAGCCACTCACTCTTCCATACAGCCACTGACACACCCATTCACTCAGCAACATAGTCACTTACATACGAACACACCCACTCACTCACCCACAGCTACTCACATACATTAATTATATACCCATTGAGCCACTCACACACCCACAAAATCACTCACACATCCATACAACCACTCAGATACCTACTCACGCACCCAAACAACCACTGACACATCCAGTCACACACCTACAAGCCTAGAAAGAAATCCACTCAACAACCCATAAATCACTCATGCATGCACCGACACACCCATAAAGCCACTCTCACACCCCTACAGACAGTAACACACCCACTCAGATCACACATTTTAGACATAGTTGTACTCATTAGTAGTCCAACTAGTATACTAATCTAACTTTTGTAGTAGGTTAGTATACATGTTTAACACTCATAAACTCTTAAAAACACTTACACTCACTCGAATATGTTATATGGGATGTCATTTGAGATATCAACAGTGATGTCACTGACCATGTAATGAGTTCTGCAATGTGTGAGACCATAAGCAGTGAGTGGCGGGGCATACGTTATAGTTAGCTCAGGAAACTATAACTGCTGAATTTCACTGGTTTTGTACAAGTGAAATCTGAGCCTAACCATAATGTCCTTGAAACCTTTTTGTCAGTTATTTGATATAAATCCATTCATAGGTGGAGCCTAAGCACATATCTCACTTCAACCAGTAAGTGCTGGCAGACACCTTGGGACCAGTATACATGATAGCACCCCATTGAAATGCATTGTAGTGATTGGCAGGTATAGAGGGTCATAAAAAGATAAAATCATTTGTTGATGATACCATACTAATGTTAAGAATTGTAGTGTGTTCTAAGGTTATTCTACCCTGTGAATAATCCTTCTGCTGGGAGTACATCAATCATTTTAGAGAGAAAGATGTTTTCTTAATTTTTTCATTGGGGTCAGAGAAGGTGCTCCAGAAGCTACGATGAGAGCATATGTTCTGTAATTTGCCACTCTGTTTATCATCCATATGAGAATGAAGTCTAACAGTCTCAGTAAAACATACTTGCAATAGGAGCAGCCTGTCTATTGATACCTGTGTGTTCTACTAAAACCTCCCAGAGTTTTCTAAACAACATACTAAAGTGATAACAGTCTCACTTATGACAAAAGTATGGCACACCCGAAGCCATCTTTATTGAATCAAATTGGTAAAACTTTAAACAGTTAATTTAGAAAGATACACAATGAGAGGGTTCAATATAAATTATGGTTAGTGCTGTAGAAAGAACAATTAGGACACGTTTTAAGGGAGATCTCAAATATCTTCCTATTCTACTCAGCAGGAGCAGCCTGTCAGTTAATTCCCTTGTGTTCTACTGCAGTCTCCCAGTGTGTTCTGAAGAACTACTAGAGTGCTAACAATCTTACATATGACAAACATATGGCACACCTAAAGCATTTAATTTAGAAAGGAACAAAATTGAGGGGTTTCATTCTGTCATAGAAATTATGGTTAGTGCTGTAGAAAGAAAAAATAGGACATGTTTTAATTGAGTTCTCAAATATCTCCCTCTTATATTTCATTAAAAAATTCTGACATGTAGACTGAAACATGCACTTTCAACACCAGCAGCAGACTCCCTGTTAACTCTTTGAGTGCTCATGACGGAATGGTTCTATCATGAGCACCAGTGCTCCTAAACACCCAGGGGAATTCTCGGTGCTATATCCTTAGGACCACATGCATCAAAGAAAGGAATTGCGATTCCTAAATTGCGATTTTTAAAGAATCGCAATTTAGGAATCACAGTTCCTTATGCATGTAGGAATCACAAACAGATTGTGATTCCTACACATTCCTCAATTGCAACTCATAAATTGAGAGTCGCAATTAAGGAATGGCTTCCCATTAATTTAAATGGGCCTAGAGGCCCATAGTAATGAATGGGAATTGCATGCACAATTTGCAATACCCTATAAGTACTCGCAAATTGTGCATGCAATTTCAAGGGTGCAAGGGTGCCAAAAGGACACCCTGTTGCACCCCTGAAATGTCCATGTCACCACATGCTGCGCACAAACATGCCCCAAGGTCATGAGTGTGTGTAATATGGAACTTTAAGAAATGCACTTTAGGGCATTTTTCAAAGTTTTCGCAAATTATGATCAAGTATAAGTTCATGGTAATATGCGATCCCCAGTGGCGAAATCGCTATTTGAAATTGCATCATGCAATGCATTTAGGGAATCGCAATTTGCGGTTCCCTAAATGCATTTGCAATTTAAGTAATCGCAAATTTTGCGATTACTTTAATTGCAAATTTGCATTTTGGTTGATGCATCCCAAAAGCAAAAATACTGGTTGAAAGGGCACAGATTCTGCGAATCTGCCCCTTTGCGACCTGTGCTTAGTATGATGCATGTGCCCATTAATCCCTATGATTTTAGCTCTTCCCAGTCACAGGCACTTGCCCCACCCACAGGTGAGGAATCATTTTACTCAGGAGACTTAGGGGAATGCTGTGGGGTAGGAAATTTGTGCCAGCATGGTGATTCCATACATAAATATGTGGAAAATGTGTTTTTTTTCAGCTAAATTTAAGGTTTGCAGGGAGATTCTGGGTAAGAAATCGTTGGGGATCCACGCAAGCCATACCTCGCTGGGTATCTAGTTTTTAGAAATCTGTGGTTTTAGTAGTTTCCCAAGGTGGCCGCCGAGCCCAGGGCCAAAAACCCAGGTGACCCCCTTGCAAAACCAGGTTGTTTTGTGATAGGTAAATCTGATGTCTCCTCAATATATTGTGGGCCCTTGCCTGTCGCGGGTACTTGATCTACCCACACAAGTGAGGTACCATTTTTATCGGGAGACCTGGGGGAATGCTGGGTGGTAGGAAATTTGTGGATCCATAGACATTCCAGAACTTTCCCACACAAAAACTTTAGAAAAATTTCATTTTTTCAGCTAAATGTGAGGTTTGCAGGAGATTCTGGGTAGGAAAACGTTGGGGGGTTCATGCAAGCCATACCTCACTGGACTCCCCGGGTGTCTAGATTTCAGACTTTTGTAGGTTGGTTTCCCAACATGGCCGCTGAACCAAGGGCCAAAAACCCAGGTGACTCCCCCTTGCAAAACCAGGTTGTTTTGTTATAGGTAATTTTGATGTTTCCTCAATACGTTTTGGGCACTTGCCTGTCGCGAGTACTTGACCCACCAATGTGAGTAAGGTACCATTTTTCTTGGAAGACCTTGGAGAATTCGCTATGCGTGGAATTTTGTGGATCCACGCTGGTTCTAGAACTTTACACCACAGAAATGTGAGGAAAATATGTGTTTCCTTTTACAAAATTAGAGGTTTGCAAGGGATTCTGGGTAACAGAACCTGGTGAGAACCAGACAAGTCACCCCATGCTGGATTCCCTTGGGTGTCTAGTTTTAGAAAAATATATAGTATTGCTACATTTTCCTAGGTGCAGGCAGGGCTAGGGGTCAAAATCTACATCTAGGCACTTTTAAAAAAAAGGGTCAGTTTTCACTGAGAAAATGTGGTGTGTCCACGTTGCTTTTTGGGCCATTTCCTGTTGTGGGCACTATGCCTACCCACACAAGTGAGATACCATTTTTCTCGGAAGACTTTGGGGAATGCAGGGTGTGTGGAATGTTTTGGATCCACAGAGATTCCAGAACTTTCCACCACAGAAATATGAGGAAAATGTGTTTTATTTGACAAAATTAGAGGTTTGCAAGGGATTCTGGGTAACAGAACCTGGTGAGAGCCAGACAAGTCTCCCCTTCTGGGATTCACCTGGGTGTCTAGTTTTAAAAAAACTGCATAGGCTTACTAAGTTTCCCTAGGTGCCGGCAGAGCTAGGGTTCAAAATATACAGCTAGGCACTTTTCAAAAAAAGTGTTAGCTTTCACGGAGAAAGTGTGGTGTGTCCACATTGCATTTGGGCGACATGGATTGGCGGTTCGGGCTGGAGTGTTCCCATGAGGCACAGGGTCAAGGCTGATTTGCATATGGCCATGTCTGAACTGGGGTGGTGTGGTGAGCAACAAAACGATGGATTTAGGCCCAGATCTCTGTACTGGGGTGAAAGTATGATATTGTTCTGTATTCTGTCCATCAACTGTTGTTTTTGCATTTGTCACCCAGAGTGGGACGGGTATGCTCAGACGTGAGTCCCGTGCTCTCCACGCCACTGGAGTCAAGCTATCCTGGCTGAAGACGGCTGATAGCCAGAAACCGGTCCTAGGATGCTTGATTCCGGTCCAGGGAAGACATGGCTTGGCAGTTCGGGCTGGACTGTTCCCATGAGGCACAGGGTGAAGGCTGATTTGCATACGGCCATGTCTGAACTGGGGTGGTGTGGTGAGCATAAAAACTATGGATTTAGGCCCAGATCTCTGTACTGGGGTGAATGTATGACATTGTTGTGCATTCTGTCCATCAACTGTTGTTTTTGCATTTGTCACCACGAGTGGGACGGGTATGCTCAGACGTGAGTCCCATGCTCTCCACGCCACTGGAGTCAAGCTATCCTGGCTGAAGACAGCTGATAGCCAGAAACCGGTCCCACGATGCTTGATTCAGGTACAGGGAAGACATGGCTTGGCAGTTCGGGCTAGACTGTTCCCATGAGGCACAGTGTCAAGGCTGATTTGCATATGGCCATGTCTGAACTGGGGGGGTGTGGTGAGCAAAAAAACGATGGATTTAGGCCCAGATCTCTATACTGGGGTGAATGTATGACATTGTTCTGCATTCTGTCCATCAACTGCTTTTTTGCATTTGTCGCCCCGAGTGGGACGGGTATGCTCAGACGTGAGTCTCATGTTCTCCACGCCACTGGAGTCAAGCTATCCTGGCTGAAGACGGCTGATAGCAGAAACCGGTCCTAGGATGCTTGATTCCGATACTGGGAAGACATGGCTTGGCAGTTTGGGCTGGACTGTTCCCATGAGGCATATGGTCGAGCCTGATTTGCATATGGCCATGTATGAACTGGGGTGGTGTGGTGAGCAAAAAAAGGATGGATTTAGGCCCAGATCTCTGTACTGGGGTGAATGTATGACATCGTACTGCATACTGTCCATCAACTGTTGTTTTTGCACTTTGCATTTTGGGCCGTTTCCTGTCCCGGCACTAGTGAGGTACCATTTATTCTCAGAAGAATTTGGGGAATGCGGGGTGGGTGGAAGTTTGTGGATCTACACAGATTCTGGAACTTTCCACCACAGAAATGTGAGGAAAATGTGTTTCTGTTGACAAAGTTTGAGGTTTGCAAGGGATTCTGGGTAACAGAACTTGGCGAGAGCCAGACAAATAACCCCATCCTGTATTCCCCTTTGGTGTCTAATTATCAAAAATGTGTATGTTTGCTAGGTTTCCCTAGGTGCTGGCAACATCTACTGCTAGGCACTTTGCAAAAAAAGGGTCAGTTTTCACTGTAAAAATGAAGTGTGTCCACGTTGCGTTTTGAGCCTTTCCTGCCATGGACACTAGGCCTACCTACACAAGTGAGGTTATTCTTTTAACGAGAGACTTAGGGTAACACAGAATTGTAGAGCAACTGTTGTTATATATTGACTTTTGATGCATTTCTGCCTTCCAAATAAAAGACAATCTGTAATAAAGAGTCACTTTGAAAAATGTCCTATAATTCTCATGCTAGTAAGGGTACTCATAATTTTGGAAATATGCAAATAGCTACTGTTTCTAAATTCTATATATTGTTCCAATTTCAGAAATACATGGGTGTCTTTCATCCCAATTTTTCACTATACATATTTTCCCAAATGAATTGCTATATACCAGGTACATAATAAAAATCATTGCAAGACACTTCTCAGTTATTGGCTCTGGGTTAGTCGGGTTCTTGGTGAACCTACAAGTCCTATATTTCCCCACAACCAGAAAGGTCCACCAGATGTAACGGTATATGGCTTTCAAACATCCTTCATAATTATAAGGAGTTACAGGTGAAAACATGGACACAAATGGCAGTTTTGTTAACTCATTTTCAATTTTTCCTATTTTCAAATGTTAAAGAAACCTTGAAGGATCTACACAAATGACCCCTTGATGAATTCAGAATTGTATCTGCTTTTCTAAAATGTATAGCTTTTTAGGATCCATTATTGATTTAATACCCATGTAAATGCCAAAACTGTGTAAAAAATGTTGGTTTTCTGACAAAAGTCTGTCGGTCCCTGAAAGCTGGGGAAATTGTGATTTCAGCCCCATAAACTCTTTGTTGATACCATTTGCAAGGAAAATATCAGACGCTTTCATTTGCAGCACTTTTTCCTATTCTTTCCAAAAAAACTATCAAATGTAGCTATATTTTGGCTAATTTCTAGGTCCCCTCCAGGGGAATCCACAAATTCTGGGTACCTTTAGAATACCAAATTCTGCGTACCTTTAGAATACCCCCCCCCCCCCCTTGGAGGTATATAAAGCAATAGAGAAAGTGATCGCTCCTCTTTTAGTAGATCTATTTAATGGGATACTGTATTCGGGGGTGGTCCCGGACTCGTGGAAAGAAACTAATGTTATAGTCTTTCGTAAGAAAGGCAAACCAGCCGAGAAACCAGGGTCATATCGGCCTATATCTTTAATAAATGCCGATACTAAATTATACTCAAAGATCTGGGCAAAGAGGTTGGGCAGGATCATAGGCGGTCTAGTCTCCCCGTGGCAACATGGTTTTGTTCCTGGGCGTGGTACGACAGATCATACCAGTAGAGCGATAACTTTGTTTGATGCCCAGGAAGCCGTGGGGGGAGAGATAGCCATGATCCTGCTCGATGCAGAAAAAGCTTTTGATCGGGTGGGGTGGAGCTTTCTCTGGAGTTTTTTGGCCGGGAGAGGTTTTGGCCCGAATTTCATCAGGGCTATTAAAGCTATGTATATAGATCCAGTGGCAACAATTACGGTTATGGGAGAGAAATCAGATAAGTTTAAGATAAGTAGAGGGACACGGCAGGGTTGCCCCTGCTCCCCCATACTATTCGCTCTGTACATTGACCCTCTTATTCAGAAAATCTTAGAGTGCCCTAGAATAGCTCCAGTGATCTATAATGGCTACGAAAACAAGATTTTAGCCTATGCTGATGACCTGGCGGTAATCACAACAAACCCGCAGCAGGCACTCCCGGAATTGGTACAGATGGCTAAAGATTTCGGTCAAGGCTCTGGATATCTTTTGAATGAATCCAAAACCCAAATAATCTGCTCCAGGAATATACCAAGACCCGATTTAAGGTATGTCGATTCAGCTATATATTTAGGGGTAAAGATGAATGCTTCAGTGGGTAAGATAGTGGAAGAGAACTACCCCCCCTTATTCAATCCATAGAGTTGGAACTGAAAAGGATGGATGTCCTTCATCTTTCTCTGGTTGGGAGGGTAAACGTTTTTAAAATGGTGATCTTTCCTAGGGTGCTATATCTATTTAGAGCCATTCCCCTATATATTGAGGAGAAAATTCTGAAGAAATTAGAGTCTGCTTTTATTAGGTTCATATGGCAGTATGGTAAGGTTAGACGATCAACGACCCTTATGTCCCTTCCGTGGGAAAGGGGTGGGATGGCACTGGGCTTGTCTCCTGATCCAGATGTCAATTCTGTTTAAATGCGATACAGGCGCGACTATTGTAGACAGTCAGGGTCCCCCACCAATTTTTAAAATGCTGATGGGGGTGAAAGCAATGGGCCTATTGCTGACGGAACTAGAATATAGGTTCTATAGGAAGGCACGATTTAAGACTCTACTGGGGGCATGGCAAGTATGGAAATCAATCTTAAAATTCTTTCATGTCCCTAAAATTAACCCTTCTCTTCTTTTGGAAAATTCAAGTCTTTTTCCTCAGCTGAGTAATGATGGGAACCTACAAATTTGGAAGGGCTTAGGGGTTAAGACTATAGGAGACCTGATGGTAGGAGACAAGATTAGTGGTTTTGAGGACTTGCAAAGAAGATATGGCCTCCCTGAAAATCAGTGGCTTATATATGGCCAAATTTCGGGCATCATACAGGCTTGCAGGCCCAAACTTAAACCCCTGGTAGACTTCCCTGTGGTTGAGGGCATAGAAAGACGATGTAGGAAGATTATAGAGGTTTATAATATGCTGGCGTCCAGATTACAGGATGATGTAGGAAAAGTAGAAAGTGACTGGGCAAACAAACTGGGAAATCCGGATGTAGATTTGGACCTAGCATTATGGCTAAATAAAAAGATATTTCGGGCGTCCAACCTACGGGCACAACATTTTAAAACAGTTTTTAATCTGTATCACACACCGGCCAAATTATTTGCCTGGGGTGTTAGAAATGATGATTGCTGCCCGAGATGCAATAAGGGGCAAGCAGACTTATTACATATGTTTGCTACTTGTGAGCGATTGACCCCTGTCCTGGATGGAATAACAACATTTTGGGAGGGGCTGCTAGGTCATAAGATCGATCTATCCCCAACACTGATGTTATTTGGCTCAGATTCTAAATTGTTTTTACCAGAGGATGAGGCTGCTCTGGTTTTTATGTCGGTCGCTGTGCTTAGAATCTTAATCTCGGCCGGATGGAAGTATGTTACAGCCCCCTCTTTTCAAATGTGGATTTCCAGACTTATGGGTATTTATAATATTGAGTCCTGTCTCTATGAATTTAAAGGCGTTAAAAAACGAGAGATGGGAAGACGATTATGGGCCCCGGTTAAGAAGTGGCTGGAGGACAGAATAAGAACTTGAAATGTACTATATTGTTATATTCATTGATAGATCCTCTGTAGTATATATATATATATATTTATTTTTTTCCACGTCAAAGAAAGAATGTGTTTTAGCTGTATATATCTGAGTGATTATGTAATTGTATTTGATGTTCTCATACCTTGCTTGTGGTTAATTATGTATTTTCTCATTGCACCATGACCTCCAATACAATAATAAAAAAAAAAAGATTTTGGAAGAAAATGACACAAATTTGGTGTGGATACCTTATGTGGTCAAAAGGTTACAGGGGCCTAAGCGTGAACTACCCCAAATAGCCAAAAAAAGGCTTAGCACCGGGGGGAGGCCTAGCAGCTAAGGGGTTTACAGGCACATGCATCATTGTTTAAGATTGCAATTCTTTACCTGCGATTTTTAAGAAATCGCAAATAAAGAATCGCAAAATTCGATGCAACAAAAAAATTGCAAAAAAATTAAGAATCGCTAAAAATTGCAACAATAATTGCGATTTCTGTAATTGCGAACTCGCTATTACCGATTTCGCTATTTGCGAAATCGCAATTACCGAAGTCGCACATTGATGCATCTTGATAACATCAGAACCAGGAAGTGAGCAGCACAAGCCTCCTTTTCTGTGCACAGTGATAGGGAGAGGAGGGAGCTGGCTCTTGGAGCTGAACAGGAGTGGGATTGAGACATTGGAAACACCTGGCATTTGTAAGAAATTGGAAACTTCACAAACAGCAGAGGACAGCCAAACAGGCAGGAAGAGGAAAAATACATTTTCAGAAAAAGAAATTGACACCCTCATTGAGGGAGTTGTCCACAGCCATGACAAGCTGTTTGGGAAATTATCATTAAAAGTGGCAGAGCAGGAGAAATGCGGATCCAAAACAAGGCGAAGGCCATTGAGGTGACACACCGCACCATCGAAGAGTTGAAAAAAGATGGTATGACTTGCGCAGTCAGGCTAAGGTGCGCACTGCTGAATGCACGAAGGAAGCAATGAAGACACTGGGAACACTCCCTTGGAGAACATTGTTGAATCCACAATCCAGCCTGAAGCTGTTGTTGGTGTGACATAGCTAGACAGGTCAGGAGCAGCAAACACATCTGAAGGTAAGATGATTGCATGTTACCAATGTCCTAAATCATAAAGGTAGTACGTCACCTCAGTACAGCACAAGTGCACACTTTGAACATCCAGTACACAATGTTTTCATAAATGGAAGTGAATTATGGGAGATGTAGGCAGGTCAAGCAGTTACAATGACAAACACACAAATAGGAAAAAATCAACTCAAAATAGTGTAATATATTCTCAATTTAATAACAAAGCAAAAAAATGATTACTGTTATTTGACATCACAGACATAAATTAATGCTGTTTTGCACTGTTAAACCTCACAGATGCAGAACGTGTAGAAACTGAGGATAGTGACTACCAGGACGTGTAGGACACCAGCGCCGTTGAAAATATAGACACACCTGTTTTGCCAACAAATCCATCACGTGCCCCAAACACACGCAGGGTAACTGTCCCACCACTGGTCACCATGGAATCTGATGATGAGGCAAATGCAACACCAGAGGCCAGCCATGGCCAAGCTACTCCCATTCCAGATCCACAAACACAGGTCCGCAGAAGCAATGTCAGAGTCTGGCGTGGAAGATCTAAATCACTCAGAACACAGCAAGAGGACCAACCAACTGATGTCTGGGGTGGTCTTGAGGGACATATGCTCCGTATGCAGTGCCTGCAGACCAGAAACCCACGTTCAGTACAGATACAAATTGGGAAGATGGCAGGCAACATTGCAGTCCTGTCAGATTGTGTGCAGCAACTGACCAAGGTTAAGTAGGAGGGACATGTTTCCCTAGAAAAGACACCATCGTCAACTAATGCAGCACCTCAACATCTATGCTAAATCCAATAATAGGCTGGCCACAACAACTGCCCTGCTGGCATGTAGGTCTGTGGCCATGCAAACAGAAATGTGCCATTGGAGCAGGGATGTGGCTAAGGCACTGGACCAGGTGACCAATGCAGTGGAAATGATGCATGCTTCCACAATAGAAGCCAACAAGCCCACGCATGAAGAGGGTAGTAAGGGTGCCTCAAGCATTAGTAGTATAGCTATGCCAGTTGCCACTGCAGGAAGATGCAACACACCCAGCAGTACCCCCTCCACTTCCAACATTAGGGAGGAAGATGCTGGCTCTGACAGGCGTCTGGTTGTTCGTGGGAGAAAGAGCTAGACTGCCACGTGCAATGCCATTCTAATATGGTGACATAACCATTGATATAATCAGACATTTTGACTGACTTACAAGTCATTATTTATTTTCATACCACTTATGTCCATTACTGAAAATGCTGTGCCACAGGACACATTAAAAGTGTGCTTCAACACTCATGTAATAATTTGTTTAAATAAAAATGACTTTGATTACAATATACACTTTTTGTGTTATCATTACTCACCTCAGAAATAATTTTGTGTGATATTCAATCTTCTCCTGCGCACTTCTGCTGCGCTTGCCCCTTGTGCTGCACGGCGGTGTGGCACTTGCTGGTTCTCATCCTCCGAGCTTTCAGACACCTCGACTTCCATTCCTCCCTTTATCGCAATATTGTGCAGCATGGCACATGCTGCTATTATCTTGCAGCATTGTTCAGGGTTGTATTGACGTGCTCCACCGGTCTTATGAAGGCATCTGAATTGGCTCTTCAGCAGCCCAAATGTGTGCTCTATGATGTTCCTTGTTGAAATATGCGCTGCATTGTACCTTTGTTGGTTGGCAGATTTAGGATTGAGGTAAGGTAATTACGCAAGGCGAAAACACTGTCACTAACAAGTAAGTAAGCAAAGTGTCAGTGACAGTTTGACATTGGCATACATACAGTGACTGTGAGAATCAATTACACATATTTACCAAGCAGATGTCCCTCTCCAAATTCTCCCCTGACAAGACGGGTGTGAATGCCACTTTGCCTGAATATATACGAATCATGTGCACTCCCTGGAAATTGTGCCACAATGTGATTATGTTTTTGGCATTGCAAACAACATGAATATTAAGGGAATGATAACATTTTCTATTTCTAAATAGATATTCCTGTGCTGCAGGGGGACATATTACCACATGGGTGCAATCAATGCAACCTAAAACATGTGGGAAGCGAGCTATCTGGTAAAACTCCTGTTTAGTTTTTGCAAGGTCATGCGTGGTGGTGGGGAAATTGACGTGTGACTCGATCCGGGCCATCATGGCATCAAGGAATGCTTTGAATATTCTTGAAAGTGCGTTTTTGCAACACACCTCCAGCTACTGCAATGACCCTCTAAAAACTGCCTGAAGCCAGTGGGTGTAGGCAACATAGGACCTGCACATGCGTTGGGATAGCGTTGGTCCTTCGTGTCTGTCGTTGCAGAATTGGATCCAATTCATTGATTCGATCATGGATAATTGTTGCATCGAGCCTCTACTTATCGTATATCTCATCCTCTTACTGTCCTAGCAAAGTTATGCGGACTCTGAAAATGACCTCATTTATTCGCCTCCATCTGTGTCCTGCGATTTTCTGTAAAATTGCAATTTCAGATTTTTCATGCATATAGTTTGCGATTCTTTATTTGCGATTCACTATTTGGGAGATACAGATTTGCAAAAATATTTGCAGATTGTTTAGTGATTCTTTATATTTTCGAAATCTTGTGTTTTTGCAATTATGTAGTTGATGCATTGCAAAATGGTATTTTGCGATCGTAAAAGCCATATTTTACCGATTTTCAAATTTTGCGATTTCTGTAGGGCTGTGTGCATGTGCCTGTAACTTCCTGGTAATCAGCTGTTACTAAAGTGTTCTGATGAGCAACTAGATTGTTAACATTCTGAATTCATGCTGAACTAGCTTACCCGTCGCGCGTTGCTGCGATCTCAGAAGAAAGGACATTTACGGAAACTTGTTATGATAACATTCAATTTACATTGTGTCATTTTTATTGAAACGTATCCATTTTAATAAGAAATCTAGTCCACACACTTGCAGCGATTGTCCTTGTGCTTTGTTGATGTTCATTGCAAAAGCGAGTCACACCGGAAACTGTAAACGTTCAGTATTGTAAAGATTATGAGGGCCCCGGGGGGCCAATATTTAACACATTTTTCTTTTTTTTAAAACATTTTTTTTTTTGCCAGGAACCTTTGAGGGAGTGTACTCAACAACTTTTAACATTTTTTTTTTAATTCATTTTTTTTTTTTGCCAGAAACTTCACGGGAGTGTACTCAACAACTTCCCAAAGTTTTATGCCGGTCGGATGAATGGTGTAGTAATGCATAAAGGACAAACGGACATACTTTCAATTTTATATATATTGATGAGGGGCATATCTGAATGCCATCTTGATGGAATTAGGCAGAAAACTGAGGAGATTGGGGAGCTTCATAACAAATACGTCTCCTGATGAATTCCCACTAGATTTGTTAGGGGCTTCCTTAGGCAAGAAACATGTCGACCTCATGCACCACACAGGCCCTGTAGGAACATTTTCCTCAGAAAGGGATTCCTGATCTTAGTTAGGATAGCGTACCCTAGGAATAAAGTTCCAACAAAAGGGCAGCCCTAGACCTATTTTATACAACACTGCACACTTACTTCACTACCCAGCCCATACACCGCATTACACCCAACGGCTTCATCAACAAAAGATCTCCGCTAAAGAGCCCCTTCGCTGGTGCCTGTCAGGTATTGTAGCGCCTGCCCGACAAGGAGCAGGCCCAATGATGAAGCATGACATCATTCAGAGTGTGTGAGGGCATATCTTAAAAGACCTGAAAACTCCCCTACATTTAGAAACTGCACACAATTTTCAAATAGACGTCTTGGGAGTGCGTGTGCAGGACCT
This sequence comes from Lissotriton helveticus, assembly GCF_964261635.1. Taxonomy (NCBI): domain Eukaryota; kingdom Metazoa; phylum Chordata; class Amphibia; order Caudata; family Salamandridae; genus Lissotriton; species Lissotriton helveticus. Next base: position 1,371,879,813 of record NC_136069.1, on the reverse strand, counting down.
GGTTAAAAAGCTTCTAGTGCCTCTTGTTTAAGAGAATTAATAAAGAGATGTCAGAATAAAAAGACTACTTGACACAGAGTAAAATACAAAAACTGGGAAAAGATCTCAAACGCTTTGCTCAAGAAAATGTCTATCCATACATCAAAGAAGATTATACTCCGACCAAAGATAAGGATAATGAACTCTATGACTATGACTCATCAGGGAATAGTTACACAGCCTCCAAAGATGAAGTAGCAGTGAGGAAAATGGAGGACAAGGAAGATTCAGAGGCAGAAATAGAAGAGGATGTAGAGGCTGGAAACAACCCTGGCAACCTCCCCACTTTGAGCAACAACCATTATTTTACCAACCATTTCCCCCACAATTTGGAGGATGGATTTACCTGTATACTGGAGGACAACCATCATATTTCCAATCCCCACTGAGACATTCTTTAGGGAGAGGCTACCAGCAAGAAAGAGTAAAAAAAAAAATATCAGAGGGGAAGAGAACACTACAGGAGTAACAACCAGAAGCAAGACCAAAGATCAACTCCCAGGAACGAGCAGCGACAATCGCTAATCTTTAATCCCACAGATATCTCTTTAAATGAAGAACAAACCACAGTACTTAACAAAGGATTAGGCTTCATACCAACTCCCACTTTTGACAAATTCCGCCTACAAGACAAGGTAGCCGAATTTTGTTGTAAATTCAAATCAAAAGCCTTTTTCAGCAGCCGAGAGGTATCAACACAAAAAGGAGACACCGATTTGAAATTGAAATCTACATTCTGCACAAAAACCTCAGTGGTCCAGGTAGAGATCATAACATTCAAACAAGTCATGTTCAAAGAGATTGAAGCATTACAACCACCCAAAAAATATACCACTATATGACAACAAACGAGTGACTGGCAATATGCTCCTTGACTGACAATCCAGATATAGTAGTGAAACCAGCCAATAAAGGAGGAGGGATTGTTCTACTGAACAAAATTCATTATGGGAAACAATGCATGGATTTATTGAACAACACTAGATATTAACAGGTAATCATAGAAGAACCAACCAGAAGACTGAAAAATACTATCAACAACATGGTAGAAGGAGCAGAAATGTCTAATTGTACCTCGAAAAAAGAAGCAGAATTCTTAGGCACCAAGGAACCAAGAACACAAAACTTTTATACCTTACCCAAAATGCAAAAAGAAAGACTGCCACAACCAGGACGTCCTATATTGTCAGGCATAGAATCAGTGCTGGAACCAATGTCACAATTCGCTGACTTCTTTTTGAAACCATTGGTCCAAAAACACTGACTTATTAAAAATATACTCGAGACATCCTGTGGCTCTTGGAGAATATACCATTTGACAATCCTTTAATAAGTATTTATATGGACAGCCTGTACATAAGTCTACCTCAAGAAGCAACTCCGGACACTATTAAACAAATACTATTCAGGACAAACTGTGAATTCCAAACACCACAGCATTTCATCATGCAATGCTGCAGAATAGCCCTGACGGAGATCCATTTCAAATATAATGAGACATTGCACTTACAAGTTCTTGAGACTTCTATGGGCAGTACATTTGTCCCAAGTCTAGCTGACTTATATGTGAGCAATTTTTAAGAAAAACATATCCTATGCAATTAGAATCCCATCAAAGAACACATTACTCTGTGGAAACGGTTTATAGATGACATCTTGATAATTTGGAAAGTCACCAAAGAGAAGGCACAGCAAATTCTAATTTGGATTAATACTCTAGAAAGATTTCTCAAATTCACAAGCATTTTAAGCAAGAGCAACCTCACATTCCTGGATATCACCATCTTTGTGGAAAACAGTAACCTATGTTAGGTTTTTATATTAAATGAACTTTTAAAGCGCACCTACACCAAACAGTTTCATGGCGTTGGAGTTCAAGGGAGACTACAGCTTGAAAGGTTTAGTCAGATGCCTGATGGAAGAGCCAGGTCTTTACAAGTTTCCTAAAGTGAGCGTTGGAGGTAAGTGATCTAATATCCGGAGGGGGAGAATTCTAGAATTGGGGGGTCGAGACCGCTAATCTTAGTCCCCCATGTTTCTTGCGTTTAAAGGACGGGATGACCAGAAGATTTAGATGAGAAGACCTGAGATCCCGAGAAGGGACGTAATGCTGAACCAGAGAGGATATAAAAGCCGTGCTGTTGCCATAAAGAGCTTTAAAGGTAATGCACTCCAGCTTAAATGCGCTACGTTTGGCTACTTGGAGCCAGTGTAACCTTTTCATTAATGGCGGAACATGGTGCCATTTAGACAACCTGGTTTTGCAACTGTTGCAAAAGTTTTAATTGAAATGGACAAAGACCTATCACAAACCGACATGTAAAAACAATCTGCTTCTATTTGAAAGTTTCAACCCTCGTCCTCTTAAGGAGAACTTACCTTACAGTCAGTACTTACATTTGAAACGCAACTGCAGCAACAACCGTGACATCCAAGATCAGGCCGAAACACTAACCAACAAATTGGAGTCTAAAAACGATGTCACAGACATTGTAAACAAATGCTATAAACGCGTGAAAAATCAGCAAAGGGACATTTTACTGCTAAATAGACAAAAGACAGAGCCAAGATCTTGTTACATGAGTCACAATATACAGTTCCACACTGAATCAAGTGAAGAAACAAATAAAAAAAACATTAGAACATCGTCAACAAAGGCTCCTTCAATTGGCCATAACCGAGGTTTGCCTACAAAAAAGAGAAAAGCATAAAAGACATGCTGGTGCATACCCGTCCAAAGAGAAGAGAAACAAGACAGGACACAATCACGACAACCTGGGGCCTGACAACTATAGAAGGCCACTATCCCTGTGGATACTGTTTGGTGTGCCATTTAACCAGAGCCACCAAAATCCTAGATTAGAGCATTAATCTCAAACGGACCTTAAAAAAATGTACTAACTCTAATAGCAAGCACATTGTAGGTGCAATTTACGTTCCATCGGAACGACTTGCACATAAATAAAAACTTGCATATGTGGACACGAAGCAATATCAGACGCACGAAGTCCACAATGAAAATGAGCAACCACTTCTTAGAAATAGGACACTATCCCAATGACATCAGATGGGTGGTACTGGAAACCTTAGAATACACTGACATAAAGGCAGAAAAACACTTATTACAGATGGTAATGGTCCTGGAAGCCCAGTCAGGTAAAATTCAGGACGGGAGTGACAGGACCGCAGGCAACAGGTTGGACAAACCTGTTGGGATGGAGGAGGGATTGGAATTCACACTTTGATCTGATTTACACATCACTGTGAAGCAAAAGTGTTATTGTGGAAGAGAAAATGGCAGATAATCAATAAATATTGCCTGAACACATGTATTGTTTACAATTGTAATAAAGGTTATACATAACCCCAGGAGACGGGGCCACGCAGTGCCTGGGGGGACAAACCGTAACAGGGGACACAACCTGATGATTTCACAACACACTCTTTGATCAGAGAGTGAGACCCCTTTGCAGCACACTACAAATTGAAGAAGAGATTAACTTTTGGGAGAACTTTGTGTGTGCTAGATATAATGAAAACAGCTCTATTTCATCCTCCTGGGAAGTTAAGAGAGGGCACAGTCAGGGATGTATCTTGGCCCCTGTCCTGTTTTCCCTATATGTTAACAAGCTAGGGGACGTATTTTCAGCGGCTAGATATCCCTAGGGCTGGTACTAAACATATTCCAGCTCTGCTTTACTCAGAAGACATGGTGGTACTTGCCCAGATGACTGTGGGACTGCAAAGACTTTTAAACACTTTTACTGGTTTTATGGTCTCCCTTGACCTTTCTATCAATTTTTCAAAATCCCATCTTATGACAACAGGCAACACAAAGCTACCTAGATGCAAGTACTTTTGCAGAGTGGCAGAACTTATTAAAGGTTCTACTTTCCCCTATTTGGGGGTGGTATTTGATGAAAGGGGGTCCTGGGTGGCACAAAGAGCACTTTAAAAGAGCATCTTGGCTGGAGCGACAGGAGCCACTATGGACTCCACTAAGAGACTAGGGGCCAAACCTACACCTGCCCTACGCAAGGTTTATAACAAGAAACATAATATGTATGGCCACCTATAGTTGCGAAGTGAGGGGATACAAAGATGTAAGCAGACTGCTTTCTTCGGCAGACTTCTTATTGCCCCCACTTGTACCTCTTTCTTTATGGTTCATGAAGAACTTGGACAGGTTTATATTTCTGACCTCATCGCATTTGCACCAATAATGTGTCGGCTTAAATTTTGGTCAAGCCCTGTTCCTATCCTAAATCAGATTGTTCTAGAGGATTGTATTGGGCTTGAGGGGGCTTTCAATATTCCCTGGCTGGGTTATGTCCTGGAGCAGCTGAAGAGGTTAGGGCGCCCTGAGCTATTAATGCACCGAAGGTCGCTGTGCCTTAATGATTTGAGAGATATTAAACATATATTCTCAGCCAGCAGTGTGGGGGAAAAGGGAAGCAAGGAACTCACCAAGCCCACAGTAAGGCAATATATAATATTGATTACTAGTCCATCAGGGCAACCCTACTGGTTTTTTATCAATAATTTCCATCACCATTTTCTCATGACCAGGTTTAGATTTAATTTTATTCATTGGTGCTTAGCCATTCCCAGAGGTTTGTCAAAGCCAGGTTTCCTAAAGCCCTGCCCCTGTGATCACTTTTTGAAGCAAGATACCTTACATTTAATTTTTTTGGGTGATTTTTAAAGTAATATACGGAAAAAATATATTTTTCAGTGGTTAAGGAATTGCAATTTTCCACAAGTGAGGCCTGCCCTGATATACTTACAAATGCTGTCTTCCCCCACGATCTGTTTTGGAGTTGCACGTTGTCTTTCAGGAGCACTAAGATACAGGAAGAAGCTGTTTAAGGAATAGAGAGCTCCTATTTGTTTTCGTGCTGAGATGAATTATGCATGTATTAACTGTGGGCTGTTTCATAGATATTCTACTGCCGATATTTGTTATGTCTCTGCACTATATCATCTGCTCTTTAGATGCTCCTTTTTATAGGTTTGATTTTGTGCTTTTTTGTGCTTTAATATTATGATAAGTTTTAACGTTTTCCTATCCAAGGCTTTAGAAGGTTTTATCCACACCCAGTTGGAAAATGTACATGTATTACAGGTCTGTTTTAATAGTTATCTATAGAATCTGATTTTAGCAATAACTGTTTTATTTATGTGCTTTTATGTCTTTGATGGGCGAATAAAGATTCTTTGACTTGACTTGATAAGAGGTTCATTACTAACGTTTTCTTTTAATATGAACCCATATGAGGAACATTTTAGACTACCCACTTTCCCTCAAATACCTTGGGAAATTCTTTACACATTAAGGGGCATATTTATCATTCTTTCACACAGTTCAGTAAGCCGCCTTGCTGCACTGCGTAAAAGGGAAAAGGCAGTATAGCGACGTATTAAACATCATATGGTGCATTACTGTCATTTCCTTGTGCTGGTGCAGAATGCAATGCTAGTGCTGCAGCGAAAGAGGAAAACACATGGAGAAATAAAGATATTTCTCCTCGCTATGCCTCACCCGGGGAGGCGCAGCATTTCAATGTATTCCCAGGTCTACCAGTTATGGTAAATCTAGGAATGCACCATTGGTGGATGCATTGGAACAACTACGCTCCACCAATGTAACTCCTTCCTGTGGCAGAGTAATAGAATCCAGCAATTTGTACTGCATTACATTACTCTAGATTTATCAAACTATGCAAGGAGGCCTCACATGTCTTGCTAAATCTGGTTTAATAGTTGTCTCACTCTTGCATGTTACAAGGGTGACACATAAATCTGATCCTCAGTCTGCAGTGAAATTCCTCTCTCCCTGTCTCACACTGTCACAAGCATTGTTCTACGCTGTTGGGATCAAGTGTAACTCACAGTAAGCATTGACCAAGCCAGTCCAGGACATGAGGCTGTTTATCCACAACATATATTCTCCGAGTGACACTCTCCCTTTGAATTAAGTATCCTTCTATGGTATTGGTTCTCCTATAACACTGCCAGGATGAAGATAAGTAAATTCCAATGGCCTCATTTAAGGGAATTTTGTGTCAGTTGCATGCTGCATTGTTTTTGTGCAGAAAGGGGCACCTTCCTGCGCAAAAACAATTCTAAGAGGCGTTTGACTCTTTGTATGTTTGCTGTAGAATGCAGCAAACATAAAAAGGGGAAACAACAAGGAGACATAAACATATTTCTCCCTGTTAAACCTCACCTCAGGAGGCGTAAAGATTTGGCACTTCCCCAGGTTTACATGATTTTTTAAGTCAGGGGCCATGTCAAATTCCATGGCTGTTGTCCACTGCAATGCCCATGGAGTGCCTCCCGGGCACAGAGTAAGGTGACACCGCAATTTTTGCTGTGTTGCCTTACTCATGATTTATGAGGCCACTTAAATCCATTCAGGGTGGCTTTCCATGGCTTTGCATAGCTTCATAAATCTGATACAAAGCCCCGCGAAATGCATGTACTACTTTACATGGTACACAAGTGATGCAAGGCTCTCATAAATAAGCCCCTAAGCTATCTCCAGTCATGTCAACAAACTTGTTGTTATGCATAACCCTATTGATAATAGCATATGATGTTTAGTAGGTCACACCACAATCAATTTATCTTTATACCTTGCAATTTTCCTAGCACAATCAGCTTTTTTCCTCAAATGCATATTTAATCCAAGCCTAAATCCACCAATACTGACACAAATATTGCTATTTGAGTCCTCAAGACTCACTGGTGGATTTAGCAGTTACATATTTCAACTTTAAATCAGTTTTTTCTTTCCTATAAAATCTTACAGAGTGTAAACAATTCCACTACTTAAACAATGTTGGTTAATAGCAGGATGGCTAATGTTGTTAACTAAACACTCTCTGTTGGACATTTTCACCAATCTTCCTTTGAGTTCTTAAATAATGTTGTTCTTTGGTCAACTCCTTGAGTCTTTCTGCTGATTATTTGGAGTCTTCTGATGTTTTTGAGCTTTACCATGGTTCATCTTCTTAATTAGTTGCCTTTCCTATTCTCTTCTTTGGTACTTGCTTGTTAAAATCAGACTTTCTTAAAACAGCGATAATGATCTTTAGGGACGCATCTCTATTAATCAATTTCCTGTCCTGTAAATTGGATTTTTTTTCCATGTATTAGGATTTGGTGATGGAGGAATACTTCTGCGCGTTCATAAACATGTTTATTTACTGCAGCAATGGAGTAAATAATAATTTATGTGCTGCCTTATTTTCTTTGGAAGACTTTACGGCCTGATGTTGATCTTAGTGGATCTGATCTGAAAGTTCATACATGTCCCGCTGTCACTGACAGAATTTTCCTCCTGTGTCACCAGAGTCACAGACAAAAGCGGCTGCCGGAGGGATTATAGTCAATATTCGCGCTGGGTCAATTACGATGTGCCCTCCTGTCGATGTAACTGTGGTGAGTAAACCTCCACACCGGAGTTGGCAGTTTCAGAAAGATAGAAGGTAGAAACATATTATTTTTCCCACTTCCATTTCCATCTTGAACCCAATCGTCTAAGTCCTTCCTTTGCCTGCTACTACTTGACCATGAAGCAAATCAACCCGCCATTGCTGGAATCGAAATTAAGCATCTTTTTTACCTGTTTTCTTTTGAATTGTCTGTTTACATATGCATTTTTAAAATCTTACAAGAAATTTGTTTCTAATGTGTAATGCATGTGTGTGTTAATGTTGTTATTTAAGAAATTTCAAGAAAAACACCTTTATTAACAATTTTCCAATAGTGGTGCAAGCTTCCATCTTGATAGTGGACACTTACGCAAAATTTGACATTAATCAAAAACAATGTGTTCATGCAGGTGTGGTTAATTATTTTTCTTAAACTATCAAATTTTAAACTTATGCATTACACATTTTTTGAAGAAGTTAAATTTAACATAATTCAGTAATTGCACTATACAAGGTAAACTTTTTTTAAACTAAAAGTAAATGCAATGTTTGTTCTAAACTTAAATCATATTTTTTATGCATGTAACATTTCACCTTGTGTAGTGCATTTTCAGGTTTTTTTTCTAGCTTTAATGCATGTGTTTATTTTTTCACGTTTTAAGTTAAAATAAACACACCTGTATTAGCACTTAAATATACAAACTTCAATAGTTATTTTGGTGTTAAGTGTCCATTATCATGATGAATGCTTGCGTCAAACGTTTTATGTCCATTAATTTGTTTTTCTTAATGTTTTGACTTTACAACTGTCATTTAAATAATCTGTTATATTTTCAGTTATAAATGTAAGTAAGAATATGTATTTCACATTTTCATAATTAATATTTGTAATAATCAAGGAATTGTAAATGAATAATAATGTTAGGACAAACTTTGAGAAATGAAAAAATTAACATAAAAGTTAGAAAGCTAAAAACACATCGGACCACTGAAAAAATTCTCATGAACAATGTTCTGTGTCAGTGGAATGGCAGAGGATCATGGTCGGAAAAGGAGTGTGTTTCATAGTGTGTTATGCAGGTGAAAACAACTAGCCAAAACACTTCAGGTGTGTGTGGCTAGCATCTATCCAAAAGCTGCAAGAATGTTACAATTTTGACCGTGCCCTGCAATGGGATCCCTCCATCAGAAATCTCCCACTAGCCCAACTGAGAAATCTAAATAGGCTTGGCACAATCCTGTCACCTTGATGGTGACGGACTGATGTTAGCCAGCAGAGGAGTTTGACGTGTCAAGAGAGGTGAGCTGCTTATGCGAAGTCAAACACTTTTTCAACATGGACAGAGGATCTGCCACCCCACACCTCAATAGGGCGGGCAGAAATCCTTCAGTTTCACTGAGTACTTGTAAACACCACCAAGGATGGACAACGAGAGTCCATCCATGATCTAAATCAGGCCATTAATCTGCCAATCACAATCCACACTGATAGTGAAAGCGAAGTTTGTAAATATTCCACGGCATGACTATCCTCTGCAGATGCTATTTTTTTCCATCTGCTTGCACAACCTTAACACGTCTTGTCTCAAGGAGTGCATAAGATTTTTTTCCTAATTAACAGGCATAATGTCATCAACCTTGGAGCAGATTGAGTCCCTGGTTATGAGTAGAGGGTTGTGAAATCTTCATAATTTGCTTTTGTGTAATTACAGCGAATTGAAAATCTGTTGTTTAAACTATATTGTAGTACGAAACTTATTCTTGTGTAATTTTTTGCACATGGATTCATTTAAACAGGAGTACCGCAAAAACAGGCCCTTGTGTTTTTTTTCCCCGTATGTTTGTGAAAATTGTTTTAATACAAATTGTGCCATTTACAGACCATTTTTAACACAAATGCAGTGTTAATACACAAAGTGTCATAATGTTGTAATTTCAGCGTAATGCATGATTCCCACAATTATCCAAATTACACCACCATTATTTAAAATGCCAAATTATGAGTTAGATGTGGTAATTACCACATGAAAGAGCAATTTGCATATGAATTTGCACACTTGCCTGATCATGAGTTAATGCATGTGCAAATACTGCATGGCTGTGCACTATTTATTGCCCATGCCATTTACCCTATGTGATAATTCCTACGTGCAAAAAATAACACATGCAGTGTATAACTTCAAATTAGATGTATCAGAAGTTATTGAAAACAAATTGAACCTGCCAAATCAAATAAAAACCTCACTCAAAAGGAGGTGGTAAAAATACCAGAACGTGTCGGGAATAAAAGCAAAAAGCGTACTACAACCATTGTGTGCTGAAAAAATAAAATCACACATACACCTGCACACGGGCCAAACCTACATAAGCAGCCATAGATAGATGAAGCTCTCACTAGTTGATTGCAGCAGTTAATGTTTCCATTACACAGTGCCCCTCCCCCCATGGATACAGCACTGTTAGGCCACTTTAACATGGTATGCCAGATCTATGTTCAGCTACAATAAACCATGCAGGCTGATGAATGAAAACTAACCCACCAGTTAATGACCATAAATTCTGAAGCAACACAGGATGAGAGACAGTCTGAAAATCTTAGAGTGTTTGACCTGGCATCTTTGGCGTGGTTTCCACCTATCTTTTTGCCTCTACCCCCTGTATTTTTGGTGCTGTGCTGGATTTCGTTTTTGCTGGTTTAGATGCTTTGGGCACTTTGCCACTGCTGTTCAGTGTCAAAGTGCAAGTGCTCCCTGTGTAAATTGTTATTGAGATTGGTTATCCATGATTGGCAAATTTGTGTCACCAAGAAGTCCCTAGTAAAGTGCACTGAGTGTGTCAGAGCTGGTGATAACAAATGCTACTAGTGGGCCTGCAGCACTGATTGTGCAACCCACATGAGTAGGCCTAAAATGGTGTCTCAGGCCTGCCACCGCAGTGCCTGTGTGCAGTCTGTGAACTGCAATGTCCTCCTGGTCAGTGTCCCCACTGGCCAAGCCTAACCTTTCCCTTTCTGTACACGTTGGTCACCCCTATGGAAGGCCGAAGGTACCCCCTTGGGCAGGGTGCAGTGTATGTGAAAGGTAGAGCATGTACTTGTGCAGGTGATATGCTCTGGTAGTGAATTACAGCTTTTTTCGTTTTTCACTATTGTAAGGCTATCTTTTCCCATAGGCTATCATGGGGGATGCTGGTTACAGTGCCTACCAGCATATCTTCCAATAGGAGCAAGATACGACATAAAAGTCTGGTGCCCCTGAACTCAGAATTTAATAACACATCTTTTAGGAAAGGTTGTTTTTAAATCCTGTGTTTGAGAACAGCACTTTTAGAAAGTTGCTGTTCTCTTGTCTGACCCTTCTGTGTGCATTGGCCTGTTTGTGAATTGGCTGTCTGGTTTGAGAGTGACAGGGGCTGGGAGCCCCCAGAAGGCTGGCTGAGTCAGCCCTAGGCAAAATGACTGCATCTACATCTTGAGTGGTGGGAGGGGATAGCACCTGGGCCTGAATAGGGCTGTGTCTGCCTTCCACAATGCTGGCTCCACCTCCTGCTGGCGGCTGACAACCCTGCCCCTCTCCCTGAAAGGAAAGGAGAGGCCAGGAAAACAAAGTGCTCAAGGAACACCCAGAACTGGTTCAGACAGGGCTTAGAGCCCTCCTGCACAAAGGGATCAAAGACGTCTAGGGGCATAAGTACAGGACCCCTGACTACAGAAAAATAGATCATCCTGGAATCAAAAAGGAACCTCTGCCAAGGAGAAAGCTGACACTGAAGAAGGAAGACTGTCCTGCAGTTTCTCTGCTGGACTGACCTGCTGTTGCTTTGCTGCCAAGGAGAGGATACGGACTTTGCTTTTGGTGCTGTGTCCCCTTGCTTGAAGGAATCTCCAAGGGCCTGAGAAGAGCTGGCTCCCTGTTAAGAAGTCCCAGGAACAAAAGGACTTCACTCCAAGCCTCCCTGAAGTCTGCTGAGAGAGGTTTGTCCTTCCTAGAGTGCTTGGGCCGTTGTGGTGCCTCTGGAAGTTGTACCTGTGTTGGGAAGCTGGAAATCAAGCTTTTAAAGACTTTCTGCAAGTTTTGTCGCATCGCTCGCTTGTTGGGCGCATCCCCGACAGTGCGAGGAAATTTCCGCGCTACTAAGGCAGAGATCGTTGCAGCTGCCAGAGCCGTCGCATCTTTACTTTGCGGGACGCACCAGACCGGTGCGGGAAGATTACCATTGCTGCGAGTGTCGTCTCAGAGCCTCTCGTCGCTGGGTGAGATCGTCGCACCGCTTGCGGACCGCATAGCGTCGCTGCGAGTGTCGTCGCAGAGCCATCGCATCGAGGAGCTGTGAGAGGAAGCTCACCGCTGGTCCACGCATTGTCGCCCCGGAGATCGTCGCAACTCCAAAGATCATCGCATCGTGCCTTTGCAAGCTTCTTTACTACGGAACCTCTGCACCGGAATCCATACAAGGTATCGCATCCCTCCCCATACAGACTGGAGTCACCGCATTACGCCCGCTACATCCAGCGTGGCTGTCACATCGCCTCCCCAGGGTCTCAGGAGTGATGCATCACTTGTTTTCCTACACACCAGTTTCTGTTTTGGAACTTTGTCGCATTTAAAGGTACTGTTGACTAAACGTGACACAACTGTGAACTTTTCACGCAACTGTGCATTATTTTATCGCAACTTTAAGAACTCTTTTGAAACCATAATCTTGAACTATGTATGTTGGATTTTTGACGTTTTGGCCTTGTGTAGTTTAGATTAAATAACTTTATTTTTCTATACTGTTGTGGAGTCAGTTTGTGGTGTTTTCACTGTGTTACTGTGAGTGTTGGTACAAATACTTTACACATTGCCTTAACTGCTCGTGCCAAGCTACCCAGAGGGTGAGCAGAGGTTATCTAAGAGGGTTTCCTCCTTACCCTGACTAGAAGCAAGGGTCCCTATGTAGGTAGTGGTACCTACCTCTGCCAACTAGAGACCCCAAGTTCTAACACAGAGTATATTTAGGCTTTCTATGGGCACCAAGAAAAACATATTTTCACCACTATGGATACCCTGAAAATACTAGCAGAGCTAGCATTCTAAATAGCAGGCACCACACAGCAAACATTAGCACTGTCCATGTCATTGCTCAGTAAAACTTCAACAAGAATTCTCTGCTAAGTGATGCTTATTTGCAGAAAATGAGTGGGCAGCATACACAGTACCCCCTGGAAATCCACATGGCCAATGCCAGCAAAGCACACCTATTTGCGACAGCAGTATTTCCTGGTATTCTAGGGTCAATTGACTGCACTCATGAAGACCTGATGATCGCACATAGACAGGAACAAGTATGCTTCAACCTTAAACGAAGAACACTATTAAATTGCAAATTCTGTGTGATGTTACCCTGTGTATGCTGAACTGTTGTGTAGTTGCCCAGGATCAACCCGTAATGCCATGGTCCTGTGGAGAAGCAACATCAGTTGTAATGTGGTGCAACATCACCCAAATGTACTGGACAGAAAATTAAACCCTTCATCCTCAAGATTTTAATGCATCATGATTGTTGTAGTCCAATCTGAAAACATGTCAGCAGTACCATTAGACAGTTGTTAAGCCCTCTGGGAGAGCATAAATGAAAAATGTGAATATGTGTAACAAATTACATTGGCCAATCTTCAAAATAATGGTGATTCTCAGCCAAGTCAACTTTTTAATAACCACACGTACTTCCATTATAAGTCTAATGTTTCCTACCTTGATTTCCGCTGACCCTGATACCTTCTTTCACGTCTTTTACTCCAGACTTGTTCAGGATGGTCCAAATGTTTTCTTCCCACAGCTTAAGGTACAGCTGAAGGGGAGAAATACAACCAGCAGTCATGCTTTAGTGCTTGTGTGTAACAACTCACGTAAGTACCTAACTTTTAAAGTTTGAAACCTATTTTAATTATCTCAAAATCATGTGGATATGTTGATGCAATATTGATTTTGCATATACCTCCTTCCATATGCATGTTCTTGTCGGTTTTTAATGGCATCTTCAGCATGAGATGACATTAGACAATCATTGTCTCTTACCATTTCCTTGGTCCAGTACCTTGAGTTCAAAATCTGTAAATGTATTCTTCCGAAAAACATGTTCTTGGTGAAGCTAAAGCAAAGGCAGAAAAGGCTCAGAGCAGGAAAAGTCTGACGTTTGCACCTAGTAAGCCATCAACATTGATTTGTTGCTGCTCTGCATCTTTTCCAGTTAGGATTTCTTCCTTTGAATTTAGTGTTTCTTTTTGGAAGTCAGATACCTTCACTGAGGCAAGGTTGCAGGCTGTAGCTGGAGATGGCTCAACGTTGTTGGATGCAGATTGGTTTTGCATGCACTTAATCAGACTTTCTGCTGTGGAGAGGAATGTAGTGGACGATTTGGTGAAGTGAGCCCCCTAGTAATGTACCCTTGGCAGAATGGCTTGGAAGGTTGGTCCTGGTCTTCTGTCAGGTCTACATGCAAAAATCCTTGAAAAAGTTCCAAAGTTCAATGTTTATGGTCAGCAGGAGGAGTACACTCTCACACTCATCCAAGGGCTCCAGGACCTTAGAGATACCACTTAGAGGCCAGGACTCACTCTAATAGAAGTCATCAGCGGGTCAAAGGCAGGTCCAGGTATACATGCTCAGCTGGGCTCTTCATAAAAATAGACTTTTTGCAGTTTTTGTTTCCAATAACTCGGCCAACTGACCTCGCAAGTTTATTTCACACGCCTGGGTATAAGTGGGATCAGTTCCATCTCTTAGTGTTCACCTCACAGATCACAACAGCAGGTGTAGTCCTCTTCTCTCTTCCATAGGTCCAGAGGTGTTTGAAAAAGGGTACTTGGGGTGCCATACATATGTCATTACCAGTCTTGCGGGTGAGCATACCCATTTTTACAGTTCTTCCTGTGTGTTTTACCATAAAACTATTCCACAGTACCCCATCAACATGACAAAAACATGTTTCCCATAGGCAGAGCCCCCTGTGCCTAACAAGAGGGTGGCTGTAGGCAAACTCACTTTTGGTCACTCCAAACCAGTCCTGGGGTAGCTTCCCCTCTCAATGTGTTTGCAGATAAGCTGCCTAGTATGAATACAAAAGAGAAGCAGGCCTAGGTGTGAGCTACATCTGCCAGTGACAGGGTGAGAATCCTTTTAATCTTAGAAAGGGTCTGGACAGTGGCCCTATGCTATCCAGCTTGAAGAGAAAAAACATTTCCCAACACCCAAGCCATTTGTTCACTGTCTGGGAGCAAATCACATCTCATCTCACGAGAGCCATCAACATTCATGTGACACTGACCCTGGAAGAAATTCCACATTTGATTAAAGCAGAAAAAAGAACATTTCTAATAGTGTAATTTTTGCAATATTGAAATAAAATCAGACTTGAACATTAAGTTGGATTTGAAATTTCTGTTAAAATTAGCTGCATGATGAAATCTTTTTTGCTTGCATGCACGCACGCCAAAATGGTAAGTTGGTGAGAGCATGAGATTTGGCATCCCCTAGCATGATTTCCAGCCGCTAGGAAGACACAGACAGGATATCTCCAACGCAGGTGGTCGTGGGTGGTCAGAAAGCTGCAACTTGAGTTGAAAATCTACTTGAGCAGCAGGAAAATCAACTTGAGTAGTTGCATCCTTTGGTACGCCTCATGGTGCCATTTGAGCTGATTTTTCAGCATGAAACATGCACCTGGCACTAAATCACAGAGCAAACTGCGCAGCATGCTTATTTCCACCTATTTATGTAACGTCATGGAATTACACGGAGACAAATTCTGCTCACCCCTAGTATATATCCAATGGCATTTGGCAAATGTTGGTAAGCCCTGTACGATTGAGGCCTGGGGATGGTACTTCTTCACAGTTATTACAGACCACACAGTTGATTATTTCCAATATTTGACTTAGTGGAGGGTGGGATGTCTCAGCATATTGCTGAGAACTAATCCTGCTTGGCCTAGACAACAGAATGGGTATATTGTACAGCACACCAATCCTGAAATCTGTCCCAAAATTACCCAAGTGGTCTTCCTGTGCTGGAGATGTTCAATGTGACTCACTGGCTGTGATCGTAAACTGACGCTGTTGACTCCCCTGTGGAAGGGCAAGTGGTTGTGCCATACAACGGGATTGAAGTGGTTCAAAAAATGGCACAGTAAAGGTATCACTGTCCTGGGGGATGTATGGGCAAGGGGCTATATGCAGATTTTCCAACAGCTACAAGAACACTTCTGTTTGACCTGTCATTCACTTTTTGCTATATCTGTTTGTTGGCATTCGGACTCTGAGCACTTTACCATTGCTAATCAGAGCTAAAATCATGCTTCTCACCCTTAACATGGTAAGGTTAGTGTACACCTGATTGTCATATTTTGTTTACATGCAAATCCCTTGTAAAGTGGTATACCATAAACTCAGAGTCTGTAATGTAAATGGTAATAGTAGACCTGCATGAGTCTGTAATTTAAATGCTACTAGTGGACCTGCATTTTTTGAAAGACAAGGGAAACCCAGCGGGTAGCCAAGAACCATGGGTATAACTACGTTATAGAAACAAGGGTTCCTAGCTTATTCAAATTTTTCACAATGCAGTATAGCACACAATGGACTACTATACGATAACTTGTTCCTGCCCAGCCGGCCAGGAAATTTATTTTTTCAAACAATGTCAATTTCAACACAATATTTTTAGACAAATAGTATGACACAAGCCTGTGCCGTACTTAGAAGGGGAAAAGATAGAGAAAAGTGAAAGGGGTGTTTTCAGGCAAGGAAAAAAGAGCAAAACAGGGCACTTTATAATTGAAAAGAAATAGTGACAGTGTCGCCTGGAGTGAAACAAACAATCTCAAATTTTGAAATGCTACATGTATGTACACTCATATGAGTGTACATACATGTAGCATTTCAAAATTTGAGATTGTTTGTTTCACTCCAGGCGACACTGTCACTATTTCTTTTCAATTATAAAGTGCCCTGTTTTGCTCTTTTTTCCTTGCCTGAAAACACCCCTTTCACTTTTCTCTATCTTTTCCCCTTCTAAGTACGGCACAGGCTTGTGTCATACTATTTGTCTAAAAATATTGTGTTGACTAGTGGACCTGCATCACTAGTAGTACCCCCCACACAAGTAGCCTTTCAAAGTAATTGCAGGGCCTGTGTGTGCAATTTACCACCACTTCCACATGACATTTAAATGCCCTTGCCAAGTCTTAAAACTCTCTTTTCATTACACATAATCCATCTCTAATGTAGGCCCTAAGTGACCGTAAGGGCAGGGTGCCGTGTAACTAAAAGGCAGGATATGTACTTTTAAGTTTTACATGTCCTGAGAGTGACAAACAGCAACATTTGTTTTCCACTGCTGTGAGGCCTACTCCTCTCATAGGATGGAGATGGGGATTCCCTACAACACTTTTTAAGCTGTAATTCCTGATAATAAAGGAGTAGCTACATCATGTTTCATATCATTGTAATGGTGGTGACAAATCCTCTTTAGTGGTATAGTTGAATTAGGCATTACCATTTTAGAAATGCCACATTTATAAAGTGGACATTTCTCTGCTTTTAACTTTGCTCTGTGTGCCTACAGCCTGTCTCCAATACACATCTAGATTAGTTGACAGCTACATATTGTGCCTTGCCTCTATACAGCCACAAACACAGGAAGGGCTGGGTGTGAAAGATGACTCATCTGCATTCTGATAGCCTCCTGAGTAGGAATGGTGAGAGGTGACTCACACTTACATCTGAATAGGTTGTGTCCTCTCCTCTCACAAAGGGCTGATTACCCCCCTACAATAACCTGGGAGACAGGACTGGGTTGAAAGTTATCCTTGTGCACTCCAGAGAACTCATTTGAAGTCATCCCCTATATCAAATGCACTTTTGGGTATAAGTACCAGTGCTCTGCCCCTACCAAACCAGTACTCTACTGGGCCTGGGAAAAACTATGTGGGAGTAAAGGCAACTGTGGTGTAATGATTGGCAATTTACTGTGACTGACTGTCTGAGGAACTGCGTCTTTGCTTTGCTGACCTGCCCTGCTGCCTGCTGATCTCTGCCATGCTGAAGACAAGGGTGGGACCCATCTCACTTGAACCCAGAGTGACTACAAGGGCTTGATGAATTGCCTCCTGTTTCCTGTAGTCTCAGGGATACAAAAGACTTCCTGCAATTGTGCTGGTGATGTTGGTCTCTGCCATGCCCATGCCTGAGGTACTCTCTCCAATCCTAAGCCTCAGAAGAGGGTCTGCACAGCGCTTCTACATCAACACAGCGATGACTTTGTGCCAAATGGAACCAATGTATCACCTTGAATGCCGATGCAGCGGCTGCTTGACAACAGCAATTCTACAACCTGCGCAGTGTGATGACGAAGAGCAGTGCTGTTCGACGATGATGCAGTGCCTGCATCATAGAGGGGTTCATTGACGAAGCTTCCATAATTGATGGGAATCTGCGCTGATGCTCGTCTCTATCCATGAATTGATGGTGATGCAGTGCCTCCTCGATTCCCTGCATCATCCAAGGCACTTTGTCATTGGGACATGTCTAAGTCCTGAAGCCGGACTGCCATCAATCGCGGTCGGTGTGAACTTTGAATTTGCCCCAGTCCCTTGCAACTTCAAGTAACCTTTTGACTGCTAATGACTTCTAAGCACTATTTTCACATTTAAACTTTTGTAATTTTGGTCTTGTTTTAATTAGATAAATATTCTCTATTTTTCTAAACCTGTGTGGAGTCTTTTTGTGAGGTTTTCGTTGAATTACTGTAATTTAAGAGTTGCAAAAATACTTTAAACATTGCCTCTTAAATTAAGCCTGACTGCTGTGTGCCAAGCTACCAGAGGATAAGCACAGTTTAATTTAGGGTGTGTATTAGGGGTGTGTTGTAAAGTCAGGGAGTGGAATTTTGCCACCCAGTGCTTTGCTTGGAATGCAGATTTCCGCAAAAACAATTTCAACCCGCTAGTAGACTGGAGTTTACTGGCGTGCTCATCCCTAGTCTCGGCAGTCCTGCTCATGGGGACTTACTTGTGGCAACAATAGAGGTTATTGGCCCCAAACACCCTCAACAGCCAAGGGGACTACATGCTCCAACTAGAAGTGCACCATGAAGCCTCTTTGCAGAGGGGTTGAGAAAGGGGACGGGCCTCCGACAGTTTACTTGTACCAACAATAGGGACTCTTGTCCCCCAATGACCTTCAGCAGCCAAGGATACTTCATTCCCCAACAAGTAGTGTACCAGGGGCCCTTTGCAGAGTTGTTAAGAAAGGGAGGGGGGCCTCAGATGATGTCACAGAAATCCCACTGTGAGGTACTTGCTTGTGGGAACAATAGGGGTTCTTGGCACCCAAGGGCCCTCAGCAGCCCCGGGGACTTAATCCCCAAACCAGTAGTGTGCCAGGATGCCCCTTTGCTGAGTGGTTGATAAAAGGGGAGGGATCTCCTACAACGTCTCAATAATCCTGCTGTGAGGTCTAACTTGTGGCAACAATTGATGTTCTAGGCCCCCCAACAAACTTCAGCAGCCAAGGGGACTTAATTAGGGGTGACCAAGTAATATTCACCTGCTCACGGAACTCTGTGGAATTCAGCAGAGTTTTTGCCCAACTCTGCATAATTCCACAAAGTGCAACTCCTCAAGCCCTGCCCCAGAGTAATATGTATCTGACTTACCCTGACTAGAGTAGTGATCCCTTCCTGGACAGGGTCAAAACCTCTGCCAACTAGAGGTCCCCTTTCTAAAAATTACCAACTTGCTCTGACCCAATTTCATAAACATCCACAATTGATCCACTCCCTCACATCCAACATACCCTTGGACACAAATATTCCCAAGCTCAGCGCCCCTAAGAAAACTGCCACTAACCAATGCTAAAACTGGTTAGCAGCAATTCTTGTAAATATACCCCTTAGTTTCTTTTTTTAAGTCAAATTCCTTAAATAGTGCAAGTCTGTAGGCGATGACTGGAGAGCTGTCAACGTCATTAGTTGGTGGTCGACATGAGGCTCAGATTTGTTGCTGTGGAGATAAATATAATTTGAGCTGGGGTGATATCAACTCATCTGCAATACACCTTCAGCAGATTGGCTTGGTAGTGGTCCCAGTCTTCTGTTAGTTTTCCTGGCAAAAATCATTGAAAAATAGTCCAAGCCCTAGGTTTTAGGGTTAGGCAGGAAGAATACACTCCAACACTTATCCAGGGTCCCTCTCTAACCAAAAACACCATGGCAGAATATTTATGCCCTGTGCCCACCCATAGGTGTGGCTATGATAATATGCAAACTCTTCCTCATGGTTACTCAAAACCAGTTCTGGGGTAGCTTCTCCTCCCACTCAGTTTGGAGACAACTTGTCCATGAAGTCACAAGGGAGGGAGGTCTAGGTATGACCTAAATCTGCCAGTGACAGGGAACAGAAAAATGTAAAGTTCCAGAATGGGCTGGGCACAGCCCCGTGCAATCTACTGTTGGGAGGAAAAACATCTCTCCACACACAAGCCCCTTCTCCACTGTCTGGGGCCAATCCACATCTCACCCCAGGGGAGCTATCAACATTCAATTTACAATGCACCTTGGAAAGAAAGGCACATTTGGCTTAATCAAAAAAATGACTAAGTTCTAAAAGTGCCATTTTCTCAATAGGGATATATAATCTGACTTGACCATTAAGTTGAGTTTTACATTACTATTAAAACGAGTCCTTGAAATATTCTTCTAACTAGCCCCAAACTGAGATTAAGCATTGTAAGATGTTGAGACATAACTCAGAGCTTTCCTATAGGAGAGCCAGTCTTGCTACAGTTAAAAACAAGTTTGAAGGTTTTTCTCTGCTAAGGTACGTAAAACATAAAACATGCATGTCCTACTTTCTAAATACCATGCTACCTGCCCTATGGGAGTTTAGGGTCTCATGTGATAAATAGTACACATTGAGGTGCCTATTTACAAGCCTGTTTGCATCGCTCTTGCACCACGCAACATAGTGCAAGAGCGATGCAAACCTGAAGTGAGATTTATGAAGCTATGCAAGGCCATTTTCCGTGGCCCTGTGTGTCTCCAAAAATCTGGTGTAACACAACGCAGCACAATTAATGTTTTGCCTTACTTTGCGCCAGGGAGACATTCTATGGGCATTGTGTGCGTGAAAACAGCGATGCATCACTTTTCATTGCGCCCTCCATGCGACACCAATGATGCGTCATATTTACAGTATGACGCATCATTGCGCAAGGAGTTACAGATACGTCAGTATTTCTGACGTATCTGTATGGCGCAAAAGTGACGCATTGCTGGAGTGTGTCACAAAAGTGAAGCAGCTCCAGCAATGTGTCCTTTCACATGGGCCAAGCCCCATCTGAAAGGGCCTGCGTCAGTCTTACGCCTGCTGTGAGGCAGGCGTAAGAAATTTACGCATTTGCGTCCTGGAAGTGGCTCAGTGAAATTTTATAGATTTCGCTGCGTCACTTCTATGACCTTTTCTTGGGTCAGAACGCCCCCCCTGCATACATTATACCTGGCGCAGGTATAATGTAGCGCAGGGGTTTACAAAGTGACGCATCTGCCTAGATGTGTCACTTCGTAAATATGCTGCAACATGGCGCATTTTTTGCCCTGCTGGTGTGTCACAAAAAGTGACGCACCGGCGGCGCAAAAGTGACGCACGGGCTCATAAATAAGCCCCTAATTATTTTCTGATGGGCATTGCTGGCCGTATCCTGACGATCGTCACCCATGTGCACTTCTGATGAAACAACCGGTACTTTCCTGATACACATGAAGGTACTACAGAAAACAGTGTGTGACACCCCTGCTGCACATCAATCCTTGCTCCACTGATGCACTTTACTGATGCACGATTGTATTTATGTCTGTAACTCTTTTGGTCTTTCTGCATGTATGAATGGCACGATGTCAGAACTTTTTGCAGGGCCTGACTCAGCAAACGCACAGCTTCTTGGTCTATCTTGTACTATTAGATACGTTAGATGCCTCAGCAATAACTCATTCAGATGTACCTATGAATCTATAAATATGTGCTACAACACGAATAAGAAACACTGAATAAATGCAGGATCTGGGGAATGATACTTCCCCAGTCTCCTTTTATGCAAGCCTGATCTATGTCCTGTAAATCTTGAACTACTGTGGACATGGCCGATACAATCACACGACCTATTGGCTTTGTCAGTGGTAGTTATAATAGGTGACATACTGCGGAGCGTTGTGTCTTGCTAGGTGAAAGGTAGAATAATGCTTGAATACAGATGCATGCACCCTGAATCTGGCAGACCTCTAGTATAATCAATTTCCAAGAGGAAGTTAGGCTGTGTTGATTAAATTGTGTAAATTGTGCATCAGGCCAGAACAGATTATAACAATGATGCAGATTGTTCACTATGTACTGACATGTCAATACAGCTCTTACTAATACATTTGGACACATTCAATTGGATTGTACTGTAAAGAAAAGGCGAACGATTTTGAGAATTAGATATTACTGAAACAGTTTTGAGTGTATGCACTTGGCAAATGTAAGTATTAAAATTGCAACCGAGAGAGATTTATCCGTTAGTGGACGGCAGTGGGAAATAAAATAGGAGTAATTCTAAAAGCCTTCCACCACTGGGGTGGGTTATACATGCCAATATATTATGAAACCTTGACTTTAAGAAATCAACACATAAATGCTCATAAAAAATAAAATAATAATGATTAAAAGATTTCATTTACATAACTTTTATGTACTAGGCATATAGGCAGCAGATGGCCTAACATATGTGGGAAGATTATCTTTACCGAAATAAATCAAAATATGTGCATGTATTAAATACGTTTGCAGTATGTATTTGGGCTTCAATTCCTTTGTGATTTTTATTTCATTGCATTATTTTTCATTTTTGTATTTGTTGTTCTGCTAGATTTTATGAAATAAAGGTTTTTGCTTTATACATCATTAGTCTAGTTGATAGATTTCAATTTCCATTTTCAAAAAACCATTCTCTTTCTTCTTTTTCCCCATGCGACTTGGATATCTTGTATAATGCTTGATTTCAAATTTGGAAGTAGGAAGACATAGGTGAACTCGGAATACCGTCTAGTATGCACACCTGTCTCAGTAGAAAGAAGTCATAATAGAGATAGTGTTTATAAGTCTACTATTTATGCCTATGATCTTGGGAAGAGATCAGAGCAGAGAGTTAAGTCCCTCTCTACAAATTGCATGCACACCTGTCATCCAAGGGAGGGGTCTCAGCAGAGAGGCCAATCCCTCCACACATTCTACTATGCACACCCGTCATCTGAGAGTGAGGGCTCAGTGGGGAGGCCAGTTCATCCTCCCATACTACTATGCATACATATCATCCTGTGGAGGATTGTTACTGGAGAGGTTAGTACCTCTCTACATCCTACTACGTACATTCAATGCACTGGGGAAGGCTGGCAGCAGAGAGGCAAATTCCTCCACACACCTTCCTGTCATCCCAGAGAGAGGTCCCAGTGGAAAGGCTAGTCAGTCTCCACATACTACTACACATGCTTATCAATCGTTGTGCTGACAGTTACTCCAGGCACCCCTAACCAATGCACTTAAGAGCGCCAATGTGAGGTTGAAATGACGGCGGGCAGTACGTGACAACCTCAGCACTGTAAAGCGCTTCTAAATCTCCTGCTGCATGGGCCATCATTGTTGTGCTGACAGGGTCTCCAGGCCCCAGTAACCTCTGCACTTGAGTGCACCAATGTGAGGTTGAAGGGAGGGGAGGAGAGGAGGAGCCTGACACCCTCAGCCATGTAAAACACTTCGACATTTCACCCTGTGAGTGCTGCGCCCAAGGAAAGCCAGGGCCAAGGGCAGGCCAATTAGCGCCGTCAGCAACAGGAAGAGGCAGAGCAGACTACCCGCTTTGGTCCTGTGCCCAGACAATGTTTGGCCATTGCTGGTAAGACTGTTACCTTAGCTATGCTGCTTGGTGTCCCTCTATTTGTTTTTTGTGTCCCTCTCTATTTTTTGCTGAAATGTGCTTGGGTTTTACCTAGACTGTGTTCTGAGATTGGATTTTACTATGGGCAAGAGAAAGGCAACCAATCTTTTTTTGGATGGTGGGAAGAAGCCCAACACCATGCGGACACTCGTGGCTGAAAACTGTACTTTACAGGATATCAACAATTTAATAGTGAAGGTAGAGAATATCCTCAATAAAAGGAGAAATCCGGCCATGGAGCAGGTTCTGATGGCTTCCAAGACTAATAGCACAATTTTATAAAGGGAAGTCAAATGATGTTCTTCGTAGTGCCTTACAAAGAGCAGAGGAGGTAAGGCCTTTGACATCTATTACCCCACACTTTGCGCGGATGGCTCCCACCCTTGTTCGGTTGTAATTTGGAGCTTCATCCACCGATCAACTTACCAATTTGACTCCTGAAATGTATTCTAATTGTCATCCTTCATTAACTGCCTAGACAGAGAAGTAAAACAGCATCCTACCTCCGACTCGAAACCTAATACTTCATATTTGAACAATATTAAAGATATTGTTGGTGGTTTGAGGAATTTAGTCAACCTCATAAAAAATGCTATTTTTGCTCTGAATATGATGTTAATGAATTCATTAGAATCCAATATTAGTTTACCTAAGAAACCACTGTCCTGCCAGCTTAGTTATTTTTTTGTTTGACAAATAGACTGGGTTCTTTGTCTTTCCAGTCAATCTAACCCCATCGGAGTACCACCGGGTAACTGTGCCACAAGGGATAGCTATTTGATGTTTACTCCTGCCCTTTCTTCATCTAGAGATACTCTTGACCATAATTGGTTATGTAATGGGGGTACTGGTGAAGTGAAGAAGGCCATACCTGTGAAACTCCAAGCAGCTACAAAGGATAAAGCTTTGATCACTCGTGACATTGCTACAGATCTGTTCAAGCATACATCTGCCCCACATACTTTAAGTAACAGCGAATCCGTGACATCTTCTAGGGAGTTAACTTGTGATCTTCTGCACAAAACTGCCCAATTGGACCTTCCACCTGATTGTACTCCACATGAGGTTGTTTTGGTAAATGTGCCCCTGCTGAAGTCAAATGCTACTGAAAATGATCTGCAGTTAAAAAATAAAGTGACTCATTTACTGACTACAAGGTCGGTAGGGAGGACGGTGGCAGTGTCTCTCCCGATCCACTTCTCGCCACAGGTAGACATTAAGAGCTCCACTCGCTGCTACTACATTTTAATCGTGAAACTTTTAAAATTGTAAAACTGTAATTTGGTGTGACTACTGATCGTATTTTAAAATTCTCTTCTGTGCCATACAGGAATTTCTTAAGGGGAGCCTGGCACTTACCTGACACCTGATAGGGAAGCCTGGGCTCAGTGTCTACTCCTGCCCGCCCCGGTCCGACGCGGTAGCCAGTACCGTTGCGCGGAGGGCGGGACAGGGAGAGCCAGGTACTTCCGCCCTACCACTGGAGCGGTTAGCACTCTAGTCGCAGGAAGTTAAGAGCTATTTAGGTGGAGTGGATCTGCGGGTGCGCTGCGGTAGGGAGGACAGTGGCAGTGTCTCTCCCGATCCGCTTCTCGCCACAGGTGGACTTTAAGAGCTCCACTCGCTGCTACTACATTTTAATCGTGAAACTTTTAGAATTGTAAAACTGTAATTTGGTCTGACTACTGATCATATTTTAAAATTTTCTTCTGTGCCATACGGGAATTTCTTAAGGGGGGCCTGGCACTTACCTGACACCTGATAGGGAAGCCTGGGCTCAGTGTCTACTCCTGCCCGCCCCGGTCCGACGCGGTAGCCAGTACCGTTGCGCGAAGGGTGGGACAGGGAGAGCCAGGTACTTCCGCACTACCACTGGAGTGGTTACCGCTCTAGTCGCAGGAAGTTAAGGGCTATTTAGGCAGAGTGGATCTGCGGGTGTGCTGCAGTAGGGAGGACGGTGGCAGTGTCTCTCCCGATCCGCTTCTCGCCACGGGTAGACTTTAAGAGCTCCACTCGCTGCTACTACATTTTAATCGTGAAACTTTTAAAATTGTAAAACTGAATTTGGTGTGACTACTGATCATATTTTAAAATTCTCTTCTGTGCCATACGGGAATTTCTTAAGGGGGGCCTGGCACTTACCTGACACCTGATAGGGAAGCCTGGGCTCAGTGTCTACTCCTGCCCGCCCCGGTCCGACGCAGTAGCCAGTACCGTTGCGCAGAGGGCGGGACAGGGAGAGCCAGGTACTTCCGCCCTACCACTGGAGCGGTTAGCGCACTAGTCGCAGGAAGTTAAGGGCAATTTAGGTGGAGTGGATCTGCGGGTGCGCTGCGGTAGGGAGGACGGTGGCAGTGTCTCTCCCGATCCGCTTCTCGCCACAGGTAGACTTTAAGAGCTCCACTCGCTGCTACTACATTTTAATCGCGAAACTTTTAAAATTGCAAAACTGTAATTTGGTGTGACTACTGATCGTATTTTAAAATTCTCTTCTGTGCCATACGGGAATTTCTTAAGGCGGGCCTGGCACTTACCTGACACCTGATAGGGAAGCCTGGGCTCAGTGTCTACTCCTGCCCACCCCGGTCCGACGCAGTAGCCAGTACCGTTGCGCGGAGGGCGGGACAGGGAGAGCCAGGTACTTCCGCCCTACCACTGGAGCGGTTAGCGCACTAGTCGCAGGAAGTTAAGGGCAATTTAGGCGGAGTGGATCTGCGTGTGCGCTGCGGTAGGGAGGACGGTGGCAGTGTCTCTCCCGATCCGCTTCTCGCCACAGGTAGACTTTAAGAGCTCCACTCGCTGCTACTACATTTTAATCGTGAAACTTTTAAAATTGTAAAACTGAATTTGGTGTGACTACTGATCATATTTTAAAATTCCCTTCTGTGCCATACGGGAATTTCTTAAGGGGAGCCTGGCACTTACCTGACACCTGATAGGTAAGCCTGGGCTCAGTGTCTACTCCTGCCCGCCCCGGTCCGACGCAGTAGCCAGTACCGTTGCGCGGAGGGCGGGACAGGGAGAGCCAGGTACTTCCGCCCTACCACTGGAGCGGTTAGCGCACTAGTCGCAGGAAGTTAAGGGCAATTTAGGTGGAGTGGATCTGCGGGTGCGCTGCGGTAGGGAGGACGGTGGCAGTGTCTCTCCCGATCCGCTTCTCGCCACAGGTAGACTTTAAGAGCTCCACTCGCTGCTACTACATTTTAATCGCGAAACTTTTAAAATTGTAAAACTGTAATTTGGTGTGACTACTGATCGTATTTTAAAATTCTCTTCTGTGCCATACGGGAATTTCTTAAGGCGGGCCTGGCACTTACCTGACACCTGATAGGGAAGCCTGGGCTCAGTGTCTACTCCTGCCCGCCCCGGTCCGACGCAGTAGCCAGTACCGTTGCGCGGAGGGCAGGACAGGGAGAGCCAGGTACTTCCGCCCTACCACTGGAGCGGTTAGCGCACTAGTCGCAGGAAGTTAAGGGTAATTTAGGCAGAGTGGATCTGCGGGTGCGCTGGGGTAGGGAGGACGGTGGCATTGTCTCTCCCGATCCGCTTCTCGCCACAGGTAGACTTTAAGAGCTCTACTCGCTGCTACTACATTTTAATATTGAAACTTTTAGAATTGTAAAACTGTAATTTGGTGTGACTACTGATCGTATTTTAAAATTCTCTTCTGTGCCATACAGGAATTTCTTAAGGGGAGCCTGGCACTTACCTGACACCTGATAGGGAAGCCTGGGCTCAGTGTCTACTCCTGCCCGCCCCGGTCCGATGCGGTGGCCAGTACCGTTGCTTGGAGGGCTGGACAGGGTGAGCCAGGTACTTGCGCCCTATCACTGGAGTGGTTAGCGCTCTAGTTGCAGGAAGTTAAGGGCTATTTAGCCCTCGTGGATCTATGAGCGCGCAGCGTTCGCGCGCAGGGGGAGTGCTGTCTACGCACCAAAGACGCGCCGAAGACAAGCCAAAGAGAAGCCCGTCTGCACCCGTCCACGGCCGGACGGGGCCAGGGGCCATGGACTCTGTCCATTCTGCCAAGGACAGTAAAATATACTGTCGAATTAGCTATTCTATTCAGAACTATTAAGCCTGCAGACTGCCCCCCTGCAAGGCCGTGCCCTGAAACCTGGCCATGCCTGGAAGGGCCGATCTCATGTCGGCATTGTCGGTTTTAGGCCTCCTATGTCTGTCAACCGGTAGCGTCCCTCACGGAGGATAAACACTCGCTGAACAGGTGGAAGAACCTGTTATGTAATATTCGATCCCTGCCTAAACATCATACAGAAGTATGGGATCTCATTTCCACTGTTCAGCCTGAGTTGTGCTTCCTGAAAGAGACTTGGCTGAAACCTCACTTAGTCCCTGCAATCACCCTGGGTATCCCAGAGGGATTTAGAATGGTGAGGCTAGACAGGCCAGTTAAAAATGGAGGCGGCATTGCCATTATCTATAAAAACTGGATCACTGTCTCCATATTGGACCAAAGGAGCACTGCCAGTATGGAAGTAATGGTTTTTAGGATCAATACACCCTCAAAGGCCTGTTGGAAAGGGGCGCTGGTCTACCGCCCTCCGGGCCCAAGCGTTAATTTTGCCATCTCCCTAGTCAAAGTACTGGCCCCGCACTTTAAATCCAGAAACGATTTTTTATTGTTGGGGGATTTTAATGTGCATGGCGATCTACCTGACAATCCTGAAACTCAGTCATTTTTAGCTGATCTATCTCTACTAGGACTGACACAACACATTAAGGGTCCCACTCACTTAGCGGGCCATACATTGGACATGATCTTTTCTAATTCCTCCAAGATTGTTTGTAGCCCTCCTATACAGGTGAACTGGTTCGACCATTTTGTTATGGAATTTTCCATACTTGGCATGGACAAACCCAGTAAACAGTCCCCACCTCCACCTTTCTTGCATAGACAATGGTACAAAGTGTCATCTGATGCTTTCCAGGAGGCATTAGTTGAGCCCCGTATCATAGTCTCTGATAATATCGAGCAGGCCCTATCCAAGTATAATTTTGCCATCTCCACCGCGGTTGATTCTTTAGCTCCCATGAAATTATGTAGGCAGCGTCCCGCACCTTGTCAAGAGGCTTGCTACACTGATCAACTATGTTTCTAAAAACAGGCTTGTAGAAAGCTAGAAAAGACATGCAGAAAATCCCATTTGGAGGAAGACAAAAATGGCTACCTTACCGCCCTGTCAAAATATACCATAAAAATATCAGACTGGCAAGGAAAAACCATACTGCCGAACAACTAACGAGGCGGGCAACTCTTCCAAGGTGTTGTACCGGATCTTGCAATCCTTTACTAAACCAATGGCCTGTGAGAGTCTTGACTTGTCCTCACAATAACTATGTGATGACATCTCTCTATTTTTTACTAATAAAATAGAGATGATCTATGATAAAATCATCAAGACAAGCAATCCTTTGTGTCACCGCAGAGCTCTAAGGCCACTGACTCCGTCTTGCTTACGGCATTTCAAGCAGCTAGTCTAAGCAATATAGAGACATTAATTGGCCAAATTAAGACAGGATCCCCTTCAGACCTTATTCCTGCCAGAGTTGTTCCATCCTTGGGCAAGTCACTCGGCCCTTTGGTCCAGTCCTTGGTTAACCTCTCTCTTTTGGAGGGTCAGGTACCACGGGAGTGGAAGAAGGCTCTGGTTAGACCCATTCGTAAAAACTCCACCATCCCTTGGACTGATTTATCAAACCTCTGACCCATATCTCTCCTCCCGCACCTGAGCAAGATAACAGAAAAACACGTTAACACTCATCTGTCGAACTTTATTGAACTAACCGCCGGCTTGGATTATTCCCAGTCAGGATTCAGGCCCAACTTTAGCACAGAATCAGCGCTCCTCTCTGTGACCTATACCATCAGAATGGCGCAGGATAAGGGAAACCCTATGATTCTGGTGCTGTTGGACCTGTCCGCAGCATTCAACACGATATCGCACACCATCTTGCTCAGCCGCCTGAAGGAGGTGGGGATTGGGGACACGGCGCTGTCTTGGATGAGGAGCTTTTTATCTAGCTGCACACAGAGCGTTAGTATGGGCTGTTTTCGTTCT
Organism: Lissotriton helveticus; assembly: GCF_964261635.1. NCBI lineage: Eukaryota > Metazoa > Chordata > Amphibia > Caudata > Salamandridae > Lissotriton > Lissotriton helveticus. The sequence continues at coordinate 1,371,850,249 of NC_136069.1, read as the reverse complement.
GCACCTGTGGAGCTCACCAAGGGGGTGTCACAGGGCTCATGTTTGAGCCCAACACTTTTCAACATATACGTGGCCCCCCTGACGGGCCTTATGAGATCTCATGGATACATCCCTGTGTCATATGCTGACGACACTCAGCTTCTCTTCCCTTTCAAGACACTGACCACGGCAGTCCAACAGTCCTTCTCAGAGGGTATGAGGGCTGTATATCAATGGACGGCTTCAAATTTCCTGCAGTGCAACGTAGGGAACACAGAGGTAATGCTCTTTGGGGAGGCTACACTCCTGTGGACCCCGGACTGGTGGCCATTGGACCTTGGCTCCGTCCCCAGCCCTAAGCAGGTAGTGAAGAACTTGGGTGTCCGGCTGGATCAAGGTCTGTCCCTAAAAGAACATGTCAATCAAACAGCTGGATCCTGCTTCCACGTAATTGGACTACTCAGAAGAGTCTTTCCATTACTACCAGAATCCTCCAGAAAAACCCTTGTTCAGGCCCTGGTGCTCAGTCGCCTGGACTACTGTAATGGGTTACTAATATCAGCGAACAATAGTTTGTTCAGTAGGCTCCTGGTGGTGCAAAACACTGCCGCAAGGTTAGTTTTGAATGCCCCTCCTAGATCTCCCTCACGCCCCCTACTGAACCAGCTTCACTGGCTGCCGATTCGACAACGAGTCAAGTTCAAAACCTGTTGTATCATCCACAAGGGTATACACAATCTGGGGCCCAAGTACTTGGCGGAGAAGTTTGTTCCTTACAACCTAATTCGTGCACTCCGCTCCAGTAATCAGTCCCTACTTCAAATCCCCCCTATTAGAAGGGCGAGACTGGGCGGAAAGACCCTCTCCTACCTGGGCCCTTGCCTTTGGAACAAACTGCCGGCTCCCTCAGGCTTTGTACTAATCATCTGGCATTTAGGAAATTGTTGAAAACTTTCTTGTTTCAAATGTAGCTCCTTTTCTAGATCTTAAGAGCATTACTTTCTACCTGCTAGGTGAACGAAGCGCAGAGATACTCCTTCGGGAGTCAATATCAGCGCTATATAAGCCTATAAATAAATAAATAAATAAATAAATAAAGTGACTGATGTTAGTATCCACCCCCAAATCAACATGGTATGTAGAGTAGGGTGGGCGGGCCATGATCCTTAAACATCTTCATATCGCATAGTGATTAGTTTTAATAATAGTTGGGTTGCAGGTAGAATTCTGACTGTCTGTGCAGATAAGGAAGATCCAACTGTGAATATTGGGTTACGGCCATTGTGTTTTTTATAGACCAGGAACTGCTCCTAATCCAAGTACATCTAGGCTTGCCCCATCTGTGCTAAATTATGGACATAATGGTGTTTATTCTAGGTCTATCTCGGATATTGTCACACCCCTCCCTCTTTTGAATACATTTGATGCTCTTAATACACTTGAGGAGGTGGAATGACTAGCCCCTATCAGTTGCAATGCTGTTAAAGTCTTGCAGGCGGAGAGAATAGATGGTATTGATCAGCTTAGTTTCGTGTCATGGAATATAGTTGAGCTTGAGGAGAAGGTTGTTCATTTGCCAGAATTGGCTAGAGTTTATCAGGCAATATAGTATTTTGGCCCTCCAACAAACCAGATTAATCAAAAACCTTCCCATCCTAGATGGTTTTGCACATTGTTTCCTCCCAGCTATTCCATCATCTTTTGAATGGGCAAAGATTGGATGCATTTTAATATCACTGACCTTAAATTGTCTAATTAAAGAGCATGAGACAAACTCTTCTAATTTAGGAGCAGTTTTTTTAACGTCTGTAATAAACAAATCTTTTAATTTTAAACATTGATAATTAAAATGGCCAATATCCCTACTCTGACATTATTGTTTCAATGGATATGGTTATTGAGAAACTGAAGACACATTTGTGAGAGTCTGGCACAACTACTATCACTTTTATCCCAATAGTGGTCATGGGTGATTTTAATACTGATCCCGGTCATAATGTTGGTCAGAATTTCATCTTGAGGGATGAATCTTCAAGTGATCATTTTGAAAACTCTGCCCAAAGGGAACAGGCAAACTTTTTAGTTCAATCCCTGAACCTGGTCATACCAGGCTCCTCAGGGGAACCTGCTTATGTCGGTAGGGGCTCCGAAACAATAGTGGATTAAATCTTAATTTCTTCATACCTATCTTATTTTTTACTGATTATAGGGTTTTATGGCAAGGATGGAGTGATCATAACCCACTTGTAATATTGTGAAAGTTTTCACACCAGAAAAAGTCTTTGCTGGCCACTTCCACTAAATATCAAGCCCCCACAGATTAGGGTAGGCATTTGAAATGGATAAAAGTGATCCCAGTAAAGTTTTGTGGAAATCTGTCTTGTAAGAGGAGCAGTGAGATTGAATGCTACCTTAATCCTGACTCCCAACCTAAAGATGTCTTAAAAGCTTTTTCTGTTCTCTTTGACAGTGTGAGAGATGCCCTCTTCATTACTAGTAGAGGCCATACTTTCTTGAGGGTGGAACTTTGGTTTGACCAGGTATGTTCCAAGGCCCATCATCGACGAATGAAAGGCCCTTAAGCACTTACATGGGATCAAAGAGGAGTTGACATTTTTATGTGATCATATAAAAAGGCCATTAAAGAAAGAAAAGAGTCCCTTCAGGATGATGTTTGGGACTTGTTACTGAGTGCCTACACTATTCACGATAGTGCTACCTTTTGGAGGCTTGTTAATAGTCTAATACTAGCAGCAAAGGATTTGGCATTCTTGACCACAGTGATACTCTTTTGAGCTAAAGACAGAATCTCCATCCAAATCCACCATGATGGAACAGTTGGGAAATTCAAAACTTTCAATTTCTATTGAAGAAGTTGCGGGTGCCATAATGATATTATCTGGAAATAAGGTCTTGGGTCCCAGTGGTGTTCCAGCAGATCTTTTTAGGAGTGATCCCCTTTATTAGGCCCTCCTGTAATCTGACATATGAAATGCTGCTGTGTTATTAGAGCCCCCGAGTTTGTGGGACCAATCTATTATTGTCACAATTTTTTAAAAGGGTTACCGAGTCGATTCCAGATCTTATAGGCCCATCTAGTTGATTGATACAATGGTCAAGGTATTGGACCCAGTGACTTTGTAAAGGCTGTGTCTGCGGGCCATGGAAAATAACCTAATTTCCGACCTACACTATCGGTCCAGGCCAGACTTAAGTACCATCAACCACTACCTGATCCTATACTTAATAATTCAGAAGTACACAGCGGCTAAAGAAGGCAATTTGTTTTTGAGTTTTGTGTACCTTACCTCAGCATTTGACCTGGTAAGTTGCACAAAGCTATGGTCCATGCTGTTATCAATAGAGGTAGATTCATCAATGGTGTAAGTTTTGGGAGACATACATAGAGACATGTCTTCATCTGTGAGGTATGGGTGGGATTGTTGTTGTACAAGATCATTCCCAATATCCAGTGGCATCAGTCAGGGGTGTATTCTGGATCCATTTTGTTCACTAGTCATATTAACCGACTAGAGGTTGTATGGATCTAAAATAAATGCGATGTTTCCCACGTGCGCTCTCAACCGATACCAGTTCTGCTTTATAGAGACGATGAAATTAATGAAATGAAAAGAAGATTTATAAAGCGCAGTAGCTACCCTGAGGCGTTCTAGCGCTGTAGACTTGTGCATTGTGAGGGGCGGTGTTAAAGATTATTCAGTGTGTGAGAAAAGCAGAGTTTTTAGGTGCTTTCGAAAGGATAGGAGATTAGGCTCTGCACGCAGTTGGTGGGGAAAGGAGTACCAGAGCCTTGATGCATTGTACGAGAAGGACCGACCTCCGCATCTGGTTCTCTTGATCCTGGGTACCTACACCAGGAGAGAGGATGATGACCTGAGATATCTGGCAGGGCTGTAAGCAGCGATCAAGGAATGATTGATGGCAGCTCCGTTTTTCCAGTATGCTCGATGGGTTATACAGAGGGTCTTGAACTCGATTTTTTGTCTCACCGGAAGCCAGTGGAGGCTCCTCAGGACAGTTTTTACTGAGATTCGGCGGGGGATTTGGAGTAGTGTGCGCGCTGCACAGTTTTGTACGATCTAGAGCGTGTTCAAGGGGGATTGGGGGGGCTCCTAAGTACAAGGCATTTCCAAAATCCAACCTGGAGAGAACAAGTCCCTGGATCATAATTTTTCTGGCTCGGAAAGGCAGTAAAGGGAGGATCTTCCGTATTAGCCTGAGTAGGTTGAAACAGGTCGCTGATAGTTTAGTTGCTTGGACGTTAAAATTGAGGGATTTATCGAACCATATGCCTAGGCTCTTGATTTTATCCTTAGGTGTTGGGGGGCGCCAAGGCAAGGGGGACACAGTAGCTTGAGCGCGAGAGGGGAGGGGTTGTCTAGGAGCATTAACTCAGTTTTTTCGCCTTGAGTTTAAGGCACAACAGAGTCATCCATTTGGAGACCTCTTCCAGGCAGGTCCTGTGATTGTCGGGGTTCGTGTCCAGTTGATTGCGGACCACCACTAGCTGGGTGTCATCCGCGTAGGTAATGATTTTTATTCCATACTGACGGACTACCTCAGCTAGGAGCCCCATGTACACATTAAACAGCGTAGGGCTCAAGGAGGAGCCCTGTGGTGCACCGAAGACAAGAGGCTTGCTCGGGGAGGTGATGTTACCCTCGAACACTTGAAAGGAGTGGTCCGAGAGGAAGGATTCAAGCCAGGAAATGGCCTTTCCAGAGATCCCGATGTCCGAGAGCCGTTGGAATAGCGTGCTATGGTTGACAGTGTCGATGGCGGCACTTAGGTCAAGGAGGATTATAGCGGCTGATCCCCCCCTGGTCCAAGATCTTCCTTGCCTCCTCCACCACTGCAAGTAGCTCGGTTTCGGTCCCATTCATGGGGCGGAAGCTAGTTTGAGAGATGTCGAGCAGGTGGTTGTTCTCTATGAAGTCTGCTAATGCGGTGTTGGTGTATTTTTCAAGTAACTTACTCAACCAGGGGAGTAGAGAGATTGGCCGATAGTTATTAGGATCTCTCTGATCAAGGCTAGGTTTTTTAAGAAGGGCCTTAACCATGGCGCACTTCCAGGGATGTGGAACGGAACTGGTGGCTAGGGAGGCATTGAGTAGATTGAATACCATTGGAAGAATCTTGTTGTTTACCAGACTCAAAGAAGGTGGGATGGCAGGATCATTGGGAGAGCCTGATTTTATCTGTGGTAGGATGAAGTCTAGTGTGGCAAGATCGAGAGGAGGAAAGGATTGCATGAAAGCGGTGGGTTGAGTGTCAGTGAAGGGGATGATTACTGATTGGGCGGGAGCGGGAATAAGAGGAAAAGAGGTATAGATATTTTGAATTTTGTGAAGGAAGAACTCAGCCAAATTATTGCAGCGGGCTTATGTATTGAAGGGGTCGGGGGCTGTTGTGGACGTTTTAGGAGGGTTTTTACAATGCAGTAGATCTCTTTCGGTTTGGAGGCTGCTTTTTTCGACAAAGAAGGCCCATTGTGCCATTTACATTTTAGGTCCCGTAGGCCAGGAGAGTACCAAGGAGCAGTTTTTGAGCTATGCTTGGATTCTGCGCAATTCAGGGGAAGTACTAGATCTAATGATTTGGAAATCCAGCTGTTGTATTCCTCGTTTGCTGAGGTAGGGTCTGGATTATTGCGTGGTCTGGTATTGTTCAGAGTTATCAGCCAGTCGTCCAACGGGAGTTTGGACCAATTTCTATGCATAAGTTTAGTAGTTTGTGGTGGATGGTGTGAGTTAGGAGCAGTCCAGATGAAGGGGATCAAATGGTGGTCAGACCACGGAATGGGGGAAGGGGTACGTACTTCCAGCTCTGTACAGTTGCTAAAAATGGGGTTGAGTAGGTGGCCTTTTGTATGGGTTGGTTCGGATACTAATTGGGTCAGTTGTAAGGCCGATAGACTTGCTAGCAAGTGAAGAGCAGTGTGATTGGAAGTATCGTCAAAATGGATATTAAGATGTCCCAGAAGAGTAAAATTTGCTGGTGTAGTCGCTAAGCTGGCCGATATGGAGGGGAGGTTGGTGGCAAAATCTCCTAAAGTTCCAGGAGGACGATATAAGAGTATTCCTAAGAAAGTGTTGGTAGGAGAAAAGTCAATCGCAAATGATAGACTTTCGCAGTCCGGTATAAGATTGAAGGATCTGCGGCACTGGAAACAGTCCCTAAAGATAATGGCTAATCCCCCCTTTCCCCGTTTTGCGATCTAGGCGGGATATTTGATAGTCATGGGGGATGGCCTGGACAAGGTCTGGTTGAGATTCGTCGTTAAGCCATGTTTCAGTCAGATATAGGATGTCTGGATTGAGATCTTCTATGAGTAAGTGGATTTCCAGAGAATGTTTTACAAGGGACCTGCAGTTTAGAAGGAACATCTTGTACTGATTACTAGTAGTATTATTTGGAGGTACTCTTATGAACTGAAAACCACAAAGTGTGCAGGTGGTCTGGGAGACTGACGGGTTCCAGGAGTGATTGCAGGGTTTAGGAGCCTTGTGTCCTATTGCAAGGAGCTTCCTTGAGCTATAGCTGTTTGGTGCTAAGGAACAAGATGTAGGGTTTGTGGCCCCTGGCCCCTGTCAGCCGCGGACGGGGGCAGACGGGCTTGCCTTTGGCGTGCCTTCGGCGCACCGCTGGGCACCCGCTGCGCGCGTCCGCTGCGCGCGTCCGCTATGCGTTCTGGTCTGCATGGGGTTATATAGATTTATTTACAGAGAGGGGAGGGGACTAGGCGTCGACCTCCAGCCTACCTGGAAGCAGCTTCCCTCCACACAATTGGGATGATAGCCCGTGGTGGACCGGGAAAGAGACCGGAGCAAGCTTGGGGAGTCCTCGTGAGTCAGGTAATCCCTTTCCCAATTTAGATGCGTGGCGTTTCCTCGTGATTTTAAAAAAGCAATAGTTAAAACACAATTTTGGCATTGACAGTGAAAGCAGTAGCAGCAAATGCGGCGTCAACAGCTAACGCAGATACATGTGAGCCCCCACCTTACACGCGTCCGCTGCGCGATCAGCTCTGCAGGGTTATATAGATTTATTTACAGAGAGGGGAGGAGACTAGGCGTCGACCTCCAGCCTACCCGGAAGCAGCTTCCCTCCACACAAACGGGATGAAAGCCTGTGGTGGACTGGTGGAAGAGACCGGAGCAAGCTTGGGGAGTCCTCGTGAGTCAGGTAATCCCTCTCCCAATTTAGATGCATGGCATTTCCATGTGATTTTTTTTATTTTTATTTTATTGAAAAAATTCAAAAACAAATTAACAAATTTACAAGGCAATAAAGTAATGAAGCATGGTCATGGGTCTACATAGGGGGAGCTTCAACTGTACAATACATACATTGCATTAAATATTCGTAAGGGGGAGGGAGGCAGTGAGGAAACAATCAATAGTGCAATTACTGATGATGATCGGAATGACAATTAGGGGGACAAGGAGACATCGGGAGATGAATTATGTGGGGGAGTACACACATTTCCACGATATGCGTTCCATTGTGACCAGATCCTGCCCCATTTCTTGGGCCTTCCCCCGTGACAAATACACAGTTTTCTCTAGGAACATGCACCAATCCATGTTTTCTTTCCATTGCAATACAGTAGGCGGCCTGTGAGAGCCCCAGAGCTGTGCAATATCCCTCTTCACAATCATATTACCAAGGGTCGCCCAAGTAATCTGTGCTGTGTTGTAATCGTTGGGTTCCCAGACATTCAACAGACAACGCCTGGCTTCAGGCAGCAGCGACACACCAGTGACCCTTTCCATCACCACATGCACTCGGGACCAAAACTCAACCACCTCCGGACATTCCCATAAAATGTGGAGGAAGGTACCAACCATACCGCAGCCACGTTTGCACAATCCATCCAAAGAATAACCCATACGAACCAGACTCGGACCAGTAACATACACGCGATGGAGGATCTTAAGTTGGACAAATCTAAGGCGAGCAGGTATGGCAACCTCTTTAGGCGAGGGCAGAGCAGATTGCCAGTCCTCGTCGTCTAGTTCAAATCCGTCAGCAGTCCACAAAACCCTGAGGCGCACAAGCAGATCAGCCCTATTATTGATCAGCTTCTTGTAGATCAATGAAATTGTGCTGTCGGGAAAATGGCCATCTAGGATACGGTCCTCCAGAGGGGAGGACTCAGGAATATCGTTACCAAAAGCAAAAGTTGACAATAGGGCATGGCGGATCTGAGCATATCTAAAGAATTCTGTGTCACCGAGCTCGTATTCCATTTTTAGCTCCTCAAAGGACTTAACATTATCTTTAGACCAGAGGTCACTCACCTTGCTAATACCAATCATATCCCATTTATCAAAGCCTTTCGTACTCCACAAATTACCCAAACCTTCAGAATCATACAAAGGGGTTGCGCGGGTAAGTCTATCACACCATCCCAATGCCGCATTCGCGTCTTGCCACACTCGTACCGCAATTTTAGTGGGACCGGTCAGTGTTCTATAGAGCCCCCTGGAGTACAGCGCCCTGTTGAAATTACCTCCTGGCAGAAGATATTTATCCATAGCGAAAGCCGGGGCAGGACCAGGAGCGTAAGTCGCGTGGTTGACCGCACTCAACTGGGAAGCCAATAGTAGTGCCTAATGACTGGGAGGGCAATGCCCCCATCATACCACGGGAGCGTGAATTTGGAAAAAGCAATACGCTCTCGCCCATCCCAGACCAGTCGCCTCTGTAGGCTCTCCACTTCACGAAAATAACTAGAAGGAACTGGGTCAAATGAGTTCAGAAGTGCGTACAAAAATCTGGGCAACGACATCATCTTGAAAAGGGCCGCACGACCGAGCGGTGACAATGGCAACTTACGCCAGCGCGCAACATCAAGCCTCAGCCGTTGGAGAGGGGGCAACTGATTACGCTCATAACGCACACGGGGGTCCAAGGAGACATAAATTCCTAAGTACTTGAAGCCAGTCTCTGATACTTGGATTGGAAATCTACAAGGCAATGGAGGGAGTCCTCCTGCCAAAACGTAGACACAGGATTTAGTCCAATTAGTGACGAGACCCGAGTTCTTCCCAAAAGAGGTCAAAACATCAAAAAGTACATTCAGGGACTTCCGAGGGGAAGTAAGGTAGAGAAGGATATCGTCTGCGTATAGCGAGACGCGATCCTCAAAATCAGGAGTCCACCGAATACCCCTCATTGAAGGCTCCCAACGGAGCCATTCTGCCAATGGTTCTAGAGCAAGGGCAAAGAGCAGTGGAGAAAGCGGGCAACCCTGCCGAGTGCCACGCCCAAGTGTAAAGACACCGTACACCTTTCCGTTAACCACCACCTGAGCCAAGGGCCTCTCGTATAGAAGTTTCCCCCAAGCGATGAACACCGGGCCAAATCCAAACTTTGATAAGGCCGCCCAAAGATAAGGCCACTCAATGGTATCAAAAGCCATAGTAGCGTCAAGGGAAGCCAAAATGGCCGATTAAGGGCGGTGTTTCGGTGTGGGATGAAACCGACTGATCCGGATGAATCAAGTCCTCGATCACCTTGATTAAACGATTAGCCAACAGCTTAGCCAGAATTTTGGGCTCAGCAATAAGTAGAGAAATGGGCCTATACGACACACAACGATCACGTGGCTTACCCTCTTTATGGATAACTACGATGGTAGCAAGTCGCTGATCGGCAGGGAGGGAACCCGAATCCAAAGCCTCAAGGAACATCTCTCTTACGTAGGGCGCCATTTTGTCGGGTCGCAGTTTGTACAGTTCAATGGGCAGACCATTGGGACCCATTGCCTTGCCAGAGCGAAGGGAACGTATGGCGACTGCGACTTCATCCACCGTAAGAGGGGACTCCATGAGGTCTCTATCAGCGTTAGAAAGGCTGCACAATGCAATGTCCCGTAGCAACAATTGAGAGTCCTCCTCATCTCTATCACAGACCGAGGCATACACTGCTTTAAAGTGGTCTACAAAACATTGAACGATCCCGACAGGGTCAGTAACACACTTGCCATCAAGCCTCTCAATCACCGGAACGACACGGTTCACTCTCTCTTTCTTGTCCAACCACGCAAGCAATCTACCAGCCTTATCCCCCACATCATACAACCTGCCCTGTTGCTCTCTATTCATCACTTTCGCTGCATCAGTAACGTGAGCTCTGTAATCAGCTTGCTTCAAACTGAGGGAATGCCACTTTGCGCAGGTTACTCCCGATTCAAGATCATTCTCTAGTGCAGTTATTTCGGTTTCCAAGCGTACAAGTTCCACATTGTTAGCCTTCTTGGCGGCAGCAATTAGCGACAGGGAGTGTCCACGAATAACAGTCTTAAAGGCTTCCCACAATGAAACAGAAGAAGAAACAGACTCCACATTTTCAACAAAATAACGATCAATAGCTTTCACAAGTTCAGAGCGGGTTTTGGGATTGCGGAAATACCAGGGATTAATAGGGGCAACTCTACCCTCACTGCCCATCCCAACCTCGAAACAAAGCCACAAAGGGGAATGATCAGAAATACCCCTGGGGAGATGGCAAATGTCTCTGATGGAGGAGGATTGGGCCGACGGCATCAAAAATAATCTAGCCTGGAGAGACTGCCATGAGCACCGGAATGGAAAGTGTACTGTAACTGCGTAGGATGCATCAACCTCCAGCTATCTATCAGCTCAAAGGTTTCGAGTAAGTCACTCAGCCATATTCGGGACCTAGCCAATTCCCTAGGGGGGCAACGATCAGAAGTACCAGAAACCACAGAATTAAAATCCCCGCGAAGGAGCAGGAGGCTTTAGGGAGCCCTAAAATAACCCTGCCAAGATCAGCATAAGTTGAGGCCTGTAGGCCCGGAGGGATATATACCGAAAGAATGGACACTGTCTTCCTCTCCCACCTACCAGTGAGCGCCGCGTAGCGCCCCCTGTCGTCAAGAGTCACTTCATCGATTTCAAAGGGGAGAGAAGACTTGATGAGAATGCCCACCCCCCTAGAGCCAGATGTAAACCCAGAGTGAGCCACCAGCCGGTATCCACGTCTATTCATGGCCTGACATGCATTACCTATTAGATGCGTTTCCTGCAAAAGGACAATGTCGGGGAATGGCGTCTAAGGAACTGTAAAACAACCCCTCGCTTTATCCTGTCTCCCAACCCATTGACAATCCAGGACAGCAGTCTCAACTCGCCACCCCCCAGCCCCAAGTAGAAGGCGGAGCACCCTCCACACAAGACCCAATGACCAGAGCAAATAAAAAAACAATGCGATGCCTCGTGAAAAGAAAAAATCACACACACACCCCCCCACTACCCCCCAACTTGACCCCGTTACAACACCCCCCACCCTGCACCCCTGCGTACGACTCATAAGCCACCCCAACTTGCAGTGTGCCTGTCGCCCGTCATAAAACTAGTCTACACAAAGAACCCAGGAGGAGGAAGAGTCCCCATTTACCCCACCACCCTTGGGCCGGTCTTCAATAAGAACAAGAGAACCAATGTCCAAACTCAGCTGAAATAGATGGAAAAGTTCAGACGCCAGGCTCCACAGTCTCACTCTCACTCCGACACGCCACCCTCGGCGCCACCGGGGTGACCGGATTGATCGTCTCTCTTGGGCAATGAATCGAGCCAGTCACTAACATTGTCCGGGCGATCAAAGAAAAATGTTCGTTCCTCATACTCGATCCGAAGTCTGGTCGGAAACAACATAGCATATTTAAGGCCCAAGTCCCGTAGCCGTCTCTTTACTCCCTGAAACAGCCTCTGCCGCTGAACAAGCGGGGTAAAGTCCGGAAAGAAGGTCACGGTGGTGTTTTCGAACTTCACAGGGTCTTTGTCCCGAGAGGCTTGAAGGATAGCGTCTCTATCCCGAAAGTGGAATAGTCTTGCGATAATGGGTCTCGGGGGGGCACCCGGCTTCGCCTTTCCGCCTGGGAGCGAGATAGTTCGTGACCACGAGAAGGTCGGTTGCAGGGGCCTCGTGACATTCAGGGACACCGATAAGGCGCACATTGTTACGGCGGGCCCTATTTTCATAATCCTCGAGGCGACGGGCCATCATATCGTGAGAAGAACGCAAGTTACCGATCTCGGTCTGTGCATCCGTGACATCCGTAATCAGACTGGAAGTCTTCAAATCCAGCGCCTTGACCCTCTCGTTAGTCTTCGCCAAGTCAGCTCTAATCAGCGTGACATCAACTGCTACCGTGTCGATCTTAGAAGCAAGAGCCTCAGACTGCTGTCCCATGGAGGCCTTCATACTGGAGATGGCACTCATGACGTCGTGCAGCGATACCTCTGGGGTCGCAGCAGAAGCAGCCTTAGGATCGTTAGGAGTGCGGCCAGCACCACTGGGGGACCCCTTGACATGGGAGTAATGGTCCATAATATTCGTCTGGGTCTGCCCCCCACGGAGAGGTGTCTTGGTCTTCCGTCTCTCAACATCAGGTCTGGTGGCCATATTGGAAAAGGGACCCCGAAGGGGCCCACGCGACCTGGTAAAAATGGCCGGGTGCAGAAAGGCCAAAAAGATAGCGAAACCGGACCAAAGTAGCGTAGGTGCCAATAAAGCTGAGGATAAAGCACTCAACAGGGACAGCACACAAAGGCGTAGTGACACCAGAACGGCGAAAGAGGTCGATCCGAGCAGCGTTGCAGTAAATCTGGGCTGGGAGTAGAAAACGAAACCGAAAGTTAAACTGCGGCCGACTGGGAAAGGACCCCTTCGGCCGTTGTTGTTGAGCTACTCCTCGGCCAGCCAAGCAACAGAGACCCCGGTTCGGCTCGGGGCGGGCCGCAAAGGTTCCAGGCGGTGTAGAAGTGGACCCCAACGTCCGAATTCAATTTTTCAAAGAATGTTGAAATCAGCGAGAATTTGTCCACAAAAGCCCATCTTCAAAATCAGGATGTAGTCAGGACATTCGCGAAGGGCAGCGCGGGCCCGGGGAGCTCTGTGCTCACGCGACCATCTTGGATGCCCGCAAAGCTCCTCCTCCCCTTGTGATTTTTAAAAGCAATAGTTAAAACACAATTTTGGCATTGACAGTGAAAGCAGTAGCAGCAAATGCGGTGTCAACAGCTAGCGCAGATAGGTACAGTTACATGTGAGCCCCCACCTTACACGCGATGCCATCCTCATGTTGAGGACAGCTATGGGAATGTAACGAACTTCTCATAAATCACATGAAGTCAAATGTAATGGTTGTTGGTGCAAAAGCCCATTAAACATAAACCTTTTTTTGTAATAACTCTAACATTGCAGAGGTGCACACTTTCAACTATTTGGGCATTTTATTTGATAGCAGGAACACATGGGGCCCCTTGTTAATTTCAAAAAGATTAATGCTCGCCCGCTCATGGGGAGCAGTCATGGATTTTGGTGCAAGGTTGGGTAGGAAACCAGTTAAGACCGTTCTCCAAATTTAAAATGCTAAGTTTGTGTCCGCTACATTTTATGGTAGTGATATCTTGGGGTTTCATGAGTGTAATATTCTGAAGGTTGAGGAGAAAATGTTTGCCAGGCATTTATTGGCTGTCCCGCAAAGTACTTAACTTTTGTCAACCTTGAGTAATTAGGTCTTAAATATATTTCAGATACTATGACAATAAGCCGCTGCTACAATGAATTTCTGTATGGTGTAAAAGCTAGACAATTCTGAATAGAGCACTCATTAGGGACTGTCTTACCCTGTATAATGTAAGAGAAAATGATGAACTACAGAAACCTGTTGCCAATAACTATTGTTTAATAAAAATGGTACCTTCATTTGAATTATATCTGCCTTAGGTGGCTAACACTTATCAGTTAGTGACAAGGTTTAGGCTGAATCTTTTTGTACAATTAATCAGCTTCCCTAAGGGCTGGTCTTCTGATGATTCTTTGGGTTCCTGTGTGTGTGATAATATATCAGCCCAGACTATTGCACATTTTGTATTGTTTTGCCCGTATTTATTTGGCATAGAAAAAGATTTAATACCTCTTTTAAAAGAGTTAAAATGTAAATAAATGAGACCAGCTATGTTACAACTCATGATGCTCAAGGATGTCCATACTTGCTTGTGCGTAAGACATTTTTTTCCTAGTGTCATTAAGCTACGAGAGGCATGTATCGAATTAAAAAATGTACCCGAGATAGTGGCCTGATAGATTGAAAAAATAATTTTGTGCCACTACAGTTTTTTTCTCGGTAATAACCCTCACCCCTTGAGTTGTTGTATTCGAGTAGGTGTCATTTCATTGTTTCTTACACAGATACAGTGGACCCAGTTTCGATTTTTACACTGCCTAAAATATTTGAAGTCTTATTTTACGCTAAAAACTGTATTGCACTTTAGGTTGTAAAAGCTTAAATGTAGGTTGGACTTCATACTATGTGCTTACCTACTTTTTTTGACTATTTGATATTTGTATATGTTTGTATGTTTTCATGTATTCTAACATTTTCATTGTTTTGTTTCTGGTGTTATGATTTTTAATCGATAATATGTACCTTTTATGGTTACATTTTAACCGAATAAAGCTAAATATATATATACATATATATATAATATATATATATACCCACGGAAAAAACCATAGGTTTCAGGGGTGTTTTAGTTAGCTGGATATTTCACTCATACCAAACCATTGAAATTCCTACATTATAGTTAGTTATACTAACTGTAACTCTTGCGCCCGCAATCCACTGGTGATGATGTCACATATTACATCAATCATGTCATGGTCACCAACACCACTGATGACATCTAAAAAAAAACACCACTTCCCCATACTTTCAACAACAAACCAAATCTACAATGCTACCTAAATAAAGAGGCGATAGTTTCATTTACCACTAACAATTTAATATCAACATTTAACTAGTGCAAGGACGTCAACTATGTACTGCGTGAATTTCATCCAAGTCACACCCATGTTTAAGGAGGGATATGTGATAGAAGTACTAATTATGCACTTCCAACACACAACAAAATCACAACACCCAGCGCCACCACCACTAAACCCCCCCCTCCTGACCCCTCCCCTCTACTACCTCAGGGGCAGCGCAAAACTGGTCAATGGACCTTCCCAAAATAATATATCCCCTCAAAAGCACACTAGCTCAATGTTCAGAGATGTGGCAACAAACTATGTATAAGGTAACCCTGGGCGAAGCACTACGCTCCGCTCGCGGAGTTTGCGAAGTTTTTGCAACTTAGCACTACGCGAGCGGCACGTAGCACAGTGCGAACATGCGTAGTGCAGCGTAGCGTAGTGCAGCGCTCATTTTTTGCTTGTTCGCGGTCCTGAACGTCATGTTCGCGACCGCGAGCAAGCAAAATGACATCCCGGCGAGATTCTCAACGCGAGGAGGTCAGGTTTCTCATTGTGAGTGGTTGCGCATGCCCGCGACCGCTCTCAATGAGAAACTACCTGTTCGCGTTGAGAAAGCTGCCGCTCGAGTAATAATCTCCTCGAGCAGCAGAAAACTACAGCTCGCACTGTGCAAGATGCCGTTTTCAATGCTTGCACAGTGCCGGATGCTTCTTCGCACTGTGCAATCATTGAAAGCGCATCTTGCACAGTGCGAACATGCTACTACGCAGCTCGCGTAGTGCTACGTGAAGTTCGCGTAGTGCGAAGTGCACTTCGCGTAGCTTCGCGTAGCGCTACTCCGCGAACTACGCCCACCCTTAGTATAAGGGAGGAAGCACGCACATCAACAATATTTTACACAATGCCAAGACTACCGGTGAAATGCTATACACAACTCACTATACGAACCAAAAACTTTTCCGTGTGTAGATATACTATTGATACGTGTACTCTACTGCACAGTGGACACAACCATATTATCTCAGACTCTGGGGAATATCTTGGTCATGTAGCTGTGTTCTCTCCACCCCCTTTGAAGCAGAAGCAGAGTGGGCTGGTCCAACGTACACAACTCCAGCTTAAGAGTATACATAATTAGGCTACACTTTGGGCGTGGTTCACTTCTGCAAAGACAAAAGACTCTGCCACAGCGAAGGTCCTCCTCTGCCACGTGGCAGCCGCCATGACCACCTGCCTCCTCGATACAGGGCCATTGCATACTCAGCACCAGAGCACCGCAGACTTATGTCTGTATCGACTACTGCCTTTGATGTATACTGCGGACAGCAGGGTTCACAACTTGAATTCACTGTTTGGATTTACACTATGGACAGCACTGAAGTTAACCTTGATTTATGTAAGGCTGAGACAATTGTACTCTAAGTCCTCAGATTTTGTTAAAGGATGTGACAAAAAATCCTCATCAATATTTGTGCTGACTACTGCCTTCGATCTACAGTGCAAACAGTAGGGTTCACAACTTGCATTCAACTTTGTATCTACACTACGAACAGCATGAAATTCAGCCTTAATTTATTTGAGGCAGAGAAAATTGTACTCAGATTTTGTTAAAATAAGCGACAAAAAACATTCCCCAATGTCTGTAATGACTAGACTACTGCCTTCGATCTACACTGCGGACAGCAGAAATTACAACTTGATACCAGTTTTGCATCTATACAACAGACAGCATTGAATTCAGTCTCAATTTATTTAAGGCAGAGACAATTGTACTCTATGTCCTCAGATTTTGTTAAAGAATGTGAAAAAAAACATTCCTTGATGTCTGTGTCGTTTATTGCCTTCGATCTACACTGCGGACAGCAGGGTTCACAACTTGAATTCAGCTTTGGATCTACACTACGGACAGCATGAAATTCAGCCTTGCTCTCTTTAAGGCAGAGACAATTGTACTGGATCACTGACATAATATAGAATACACAAATATAGAATTACCAAAATATCGAAGAAAAAATATAGAAAGCAAAAATATCGAATTCCTATCTACAAACAGGTAAGTACAAAAATATCGAATCAAAAATATAGTTTTAAAAAATATAGTTAGTCAAAATATCGATTTTTTTATGTCTTAAAAGTAATTTAAAATAATGAAATTATAAATATAACATTTACTATTACCACTCCAGTGAGTGCAACAGTAGGGAAAGCGTTGGATAGCGTAGGGGTAAAAATTACTATGCCCACTCTGAGATTGCAACAGTAGGGAAAGCGTTGGAGAGCGTAGGGGTAAAAATTACTATGCCCACTCCAGAGAGTGCAACAGAAAGGAAAGCGTTGGATAGCGTAGGGGTAAAAATTACTATTCCCACTCCAGAGAGTGCTACAGTAGGGAAAGCGTTGGATAGCGTAGGGGTAAAAATTACTATTCAATATTAAATTACTTACCTTCAATTCGATATTTTTCACCACTATATTCTGTCCATTCAATATTTTGTCCATTTTATATTTTGACTTCGATATTTTGGTAATTCTACATTTTGAATTCGATATTTTGTCTTGTTACCAATTGGACTATATGTCTTCAGATTTTGTTAAATTAAGTGACTAAAAGCATTCCTCGATGTCAGTGTTGACTACTGCCTTCAATCTACACTGCGGACAGCAGTGTTCACAACTTGAATTCAGCTTTGCATCTACACTACGGACAGTAGGGAATTCAGTCTTGATTTATTTAAAGCAGAGACAATTGTACTGTATGTGTTCAGATCTTGTTAAAATAAGTGACAAAAATCATTCGTCGATATCTGTGCTGACTACTGCTTTCAATCTACAGTGCGGACAGCAGGGTTCACAACTTGAATTCAGCTTTGGATCTACACTACGGACAGCATTACATTCAACCTTGATTTATTTAAAGCAGAGATAATTGTTCTCTATCTCCTCAGATGTTGTTAAAGGACGCAACAAAAAACATTCCTCAATGTCTGTACTGAGTACTGCCTTCGATCTACATTGTGACGGCTCACTATTTATGTGGAATGGTGATTGCACATGACGCATTCTAGTAAGAAAGAGACATTGCACCAGTGCGCCCCACCCAAACCACGAATCATCGCAGGGTGCACCCACGCTGAGTTCTTTAGGTACCACTAACTCACTGCACCACAAGTCATCTCCCCAAGGCCTTTTTAAGGCAGAATTCACTAGGCAAAAAAAATTGCTCTGAGTGCGGCCTGCCCGGACCACCCATCATCGCAGATTACGTACACGCTCAGTGCCAAAGGTACTACTAACTCAGTGCACCATAATTCATCGCCACGTGGCCATATTCAGGCAGAATTCAACAGAAAAAACACATTGGTCCGAATGAGGCCCCCCTGGACCTCGCATTATCATAGGGTACATACAAGCTCAGCGCCAAAGATGCTACTAACTCAGTGCACCATAAATCATTACAAAGAGTGAACAGTTTTATGTCAGCAATGAGGTATACTATCACTTTTATATGGAATTCATGTAGAATTCAATCGATAAAAGACATTACTCCAATTACTGTGCACCTCCAACCATGCATGATTGCAGGGTACGTACACACTAAGCACCAAAGGTACTACTAACACAGTGCACCAAAAATCATCATCAGGTGTCCTTACTAAGGCAGAATTCACAAGACAAAACATTACTAACAGTACAGCCTGCCCAGACCACGCATCATCGCAGGCTCCACAGAACCTTGTAGTTTCAGGTGCCACTAACACAGTGCACCACTTATCATCGCTGGCTTCACACACGCTAAACTACCAATACTGTGCAGCTCTACTCTTGCTAACCACTGCCTCCTGCCTACACTGCGGTCACCAGAGCTCACAATTAAATAGATTGTTGATTCATTATTTGCAGAGTGCAGTACCAAACAAAGTATAACGTCCCTCAAACCTAAACAATATCCCTTTAGTAGCCTTCCTTCAAAAACTTCTTTTATAACAGTTCTAGGTTTAGTTGAATAACAAAATTCACCCTGCAAGTGCAAAGGCACACTCAATGGCAGTCTACACTGTGGACAGCACAGGTCACAATTTGAACTATAACGTCCCTCAAACATACATATTTCGACAATGTATTCCATACATGTTTCATCTTTTATTTCAATCGTGATTACAGATGATGCAATTCAGTAGGCAACAGACAATGCTTCCAGTGCAGACCGCTCGAACCACGCATCATCGCAGAGTGCTCACACTGAGCACCAGACGTACCACTAACTCAGTGCACCATAAATAATCGCCACGTGCCCTTACTAAGGCAAAATTCAGTAGTCAAAAGACCTTCTTACCAGTGCGGTCTGCCTCAACCACGCATCATCGCAGGCTCCACACAAACCAACTGTACCTTAGTGCACCACAACTCATGAACCCTTTACGATAGAATATTCTGTGAATTATTATTTCACATATAGTGCTCCTAGCTTTGTACAGCAGAAGTCATAAACCGTTTATGATTGAATATCTGTGTATGATATCATGATTACTATTCTACTTGTTACCAACAGCAACGTAATAAAATGGAGTCAAGCACACGTGCCCGTACCCACTTCAACTATCTATCTTGACTTAATTATTTGCTATTAACTCAACACGAGACACCTCTCCTTTAATGATTTGGGACTCATTTAATGCAGCCGCTAGAGGTTTTCTAATAAATTTTGTTTTGCAAAGGAAAAAATATTTTGATATTTAAACCACTCAACTACTTACTAAAATTAAACAGCTAGAATTATACTTATTACCATTCCAACAATGAATCTTCCTTTAAAAACATTATTGATGCTAAATTCACTTTTAACAGATAATCTACGGAAGCCGCTGCTTCCTATTTATTGAAAAGCAGCACTCGCGATTATGGAGGTCAAAATAAGATGGGGAAATTATTGGCTAATTATTTAAAAATAAGGAGAGAAAGAACTCGAATAGAATCTTTACCGAGTAATGCTAGAGTTCCTCTTTTTAAAGACAATGATATTTTAAATGAATTTGGTCCTTTATTGAAAATCTATATACTCCAGAAATGCAACCAGTCCAATCATATTTGTCCTCATATTTTCAATTCAATATTTCTCCTTCCTCCCCCACATTGATTTTGATTTGCTGGGAACCGATATTTCCTTTGCGGAAATTACTCATACAGTCTCAGTGCTACGGCGAGGGAATGCTCCTGGGCCTGATGGGTTTACTGTTGAGTTCTATGATCACTTTGCTAATCTCCTCCTTCCCAATCTTCTATTTGTATTCAATTCTTTTATTACCAATGGTGGATCTTAAGGTACATTCCGAGAACCCATGATATGTTTAAGATAATAAAGACCTTTCCCTTTGTAAAAGTTAACGTCCTATCTCCTTAGTCAATACTGACTACAAGATATTTGCCAAAATTCTGGCATTACGCATCGACCCAATCTTGCTTGATCCTATAGGTCGTGAAAAATCTGCCTTTGTTAAGGGACGGCTTGCCTCTGATAATTCTCAAGTCTTTTTTAATATCCTTGGCAAGGCTTCCTATTTTAAATATCCTATTGCTGCTATCGCTTTGGATGCAGAAACAGCTTTTGATATGATTAGATGGGTTTTTATGCTTCATGCTTTAAAATGGATAGGTTTTCCTCCTAAACTGATCACTTTAAACTCCTTATTATATTTAGGTCCCTAGGCCTCAATTTTTGTTAACAGTAAAGTTTCAGATTACTTTTCTCTTATTAGAGGGGTACAACATGGGTGTCCTTTATCACCTTTATTGTTTGTCATAACGTTGGAACCATTTCATACCAAAAACAGAGAGGATGTTCATATCTCTGGTTTCCAATAAAGCCCTCATCATGTTAAAATGTCTGTATATGCTGATGATATCCTGTGATATTGTTCTAATCTGGCAATCTTTCTCCCTCCTCTCCTTCAACACGTTGATTCATTTTCTTAGTTATCAGGATATAGGCTTAATACGAATAAATGTGAAGTCTTGCCTCTAAATGTTCTATGTCACAAACAATACTTTAATCACACTTTTTTTTCCTGGCAATCCACAAAACTAAAATACTTGGGCTTGTGGTTTTCAAATACAATTTTGATTACATTATCAAAATGTTAAATGATACTATTGCACGTTGGCATCCTCCTTTCCTCTCATGGTGGGGACAAATGGATTTGATTAAAATGATGCTCACCTCTCTAATCTTATATATTATTTTCATGAGTGGAGTGGTGTGGCTCACTGGTTAGAGGCGGCAGACCCGGAAGCAGAGAACGGCCCGGGGCCAGGGTTCAATTCCCGACGCGGCAGGGTCGTGGACCAGGGTCAGCGGACTCGATAATTCTCGCCTCAGTGCCTACTCTAACCAGGGATCACACTCGGCAACTCTGGGCATTAGCTTGCCTCATCTCTACAACGGCCCCCCACATTTGCCGGGGATGCCTGGTTTCACCTTGGAGATACCCAGTAGGGACCATCTCACAGGGATAGCCAGGACGGGTTCCCCAGCGGTCTACAGCGCCACAACGCCTCAGGGCAGCAGTGAGCTTTACAAGACACATACATTACATTACATTACATGATTCCTGTTCATAGTCCTGGATATTATTTTAAAAAAATTGCTTCACTTTTAACAAAATTTCTATAGAAGGACAAACCTTCTCGAATAGCTTTGTCCTCCCTAAAAAAGACACATCTAATGGAGGCCTTAAGTTCCCTGATTTCAAAATATATCACTCTTTCCCCAAAATAGGCTATTTGTTTGCTCCTTTCTGTGCTTACTTTACATCCTCCATTGTGGATAAATTTAGAGAAGTTTTTCATCTCCCCCTTTGATTTTCAGGAAATCCTTGCTTTCACTATTAATATTTCTTTATTGTATTCTCCCATTATATCTCATACCCGTAACCGTTTAGCTCCTCTCTTACCATCTTCATATCCTTCTGTTATTTCTCTTCACCAGCAAACCATTGGGCACAATAAATTATTACGAATTAAGAATCATACCATATTATGGAGATCCTGGAGATCTAAAGGCTTGCTTTGGATATCTCAACTCATAACTAATAATCATCCCTTTTCATTTACTGATCTTCAAACTAAATTTTCATTGCCTGCTACCTTCAATTCACAATATGATCTTCTACTTCCTTCCCTTAATCAATATCTTCTTGCACTATCAAACACTTCCATCCCTCCTACAACACGCGCTACACTTTTTCCTATATTAGATCCTTCCCCCTATGCATCTACTTTATATAAGTGCCTATTATTACCCTCAGATAGACTCAAGTCGAAGACTGAAGTGGCTTGGTACAAATAATTAATACAATGCTGGCCAACTGCTACTTGGGATAAATTATGGCTTAAACCTCATAAGACCTCACAAGCTGCAAATAGCACTCAGATCCTTTATTTTGTTTATCAGTGCTTATTGCTTTCTCCAGTGACATAAGCATCTTTCTCAGCAAACAAATCTTCTACATGTTGGTCCTGTTCCTGTTCTAGAGCCGATTTAAAGCACATGTTATTTGAATACACTAATATCCACCAGTTTTGGCAGTTAGTGTGGTCCCAAATTAAATAGATATTTAAAGTTAATAAAGTTAATATACCCTTTTCTTTACTCAATATTTTCTTATACTCCTTGCCTCTGTCATCATCGAATTTTAAGCTGTTAGATTTATTGTTAGATTTTGCTTTCCACTTGATAACCTCAAATTGGAAGCAAACAGATAAAGTTACTTTTAGAGCTTGGTGGAACGCTGTGTGTTTTCATCATAGACTTGAAACCAATTACGTTTCCCCTATTTCTTTAGCGATTAAAAAAGATCTTTTATAGCTTCCACTAACTGTATATTTATCTTTGTCCGCTTCTTCCTGCTGTTAAAGGTATGACTGTATCGGATGATGTATGGAATTATTACTGTATCAGATGATGTGTGGAAGCCACCATATCTTCACCATGTTGTCTTTTCGTTAACAAACTAGAAGCTGTTTTATGCTTATATATTTATAATATGGTATTTAATTGTTCGTAGTATTATGCCTACAGTGTTTAATCTCTTATTTCTTTTATTCTCAACGTTCTAGAGTAATGGTATACTGTTCCCATTCCACCTCACCCCTCCTTCCTCCTCCTCTTGCCCCTTTTATAGTCCCATATCAAATGTATCTCCTTTGCACATAGCTTGTTAGTTATAACCGTTGTATATCCTTATTTTTGTTATGATCTCTATGCTAAATAGGATTTATTTTATTTGTTACAGTGCTACTTTTTTCTTGTTGTTTTTAATAAACTCAAACTAAAAAAAGAGATGGAGAGAGATCGAGATTTTTATTCTAGCCATGCTAGACTTAAAGATGGAGAGTGTCTGACTAGACAGTTATAGGAGTTTTGACAGGGTTCCCTGAGAAGAAAAAAACTAAATACACCTATTCTCATGTATTCTCCGAGTGTTGGTGTGGAAGGTTAACAAAGCAGAGAGGTGTCCCCTATTGATTGTGTAAGTCAGTGCTTAATTTGTAAAAATATAAGTGCATGGGCCCTTGTCAGGAGGGCACTGCAGCTTGCAAAACCTATTGCTCCAGACAGCACTCCCAGTGACAGTACCGATACACCTACTAACCATCACAATCCTTCAAGTGTGATGATTCAGAGCATTTCAGGCCCCCAAAGGGCTGAGTTGCAGTTATTGTTCCTTTTAATGTATATTGAATGAATAAAACAACTATTGTTGTGTTCATGTCAAAGCAGACAAACAGGGCTACCATGTGGCAGATTGTCAAAAGTGCAGGTGTGGACAATTAAGTGATGTGGACAATTAAGTAGCGGTGCCAAGTGCGGAAATCACCAGCTTATAAAAATTAAGTTAAATTAGCTATGGTTAATGAATAATAATTATAGTTCCTGGAAAAATTGCACGCATGCAGGCTTTAATTGTGTGATAGAAACACAGCAACCTATATTCAGTTCTCTTATTAAATGAATTGAGGAAGCAAATGACATAATACTGCACATTATTTAAGAGGGAACTATAGCGAATTGAAGACTTACCCTCATTCCTTATTGTAAGAAATCGTGGGGGGGTGATACATCTGTAAGTCGAATGGATCAGAATGCTTGCTGGAGTATTTGCATTAACGAAAAAGATGGAATTTACATTTGATTCTTCTTATCAGAGGAGATATGTTAAAGTCGGCTAGGGTGTATTGCAGTTCTGCTTGAAACAAACTCGCTTTGTGCTAACATGTGGTCTTCTATTGCAGTTCCTCTTGATGCATTAGGCATCCTTTTTCGCACGAAATGACATACTTGGTGAGACACCTGCAGCACATTTGTAGAACCAAAGGGCTCTGCAGCTGCTGCTTATGGAACATGATCAGCACTCATCATATAAGTGCAATCACAGGAGGTCTTGAAAACATTCCCAATACCCACTAATGTTGTTCATTCAGTCTCTAGTTTCTTCGTATACTACAATGCAGCTGTGGCCCCTTCAAATCTGCATGTGTGCCAGCCATGGAAGTGCTTCGGACTGACGCATGTCTGAAGCTTTGCTATAATACGAGAAATAAACTTATTAGTTCCTCATAATCAGACTGCAGGAATCACTGTTTGCACATACTTGGATGCTAAAAGAAAGCAACATATAAACTCTCGCCACAACTTACCCCCTCTCCTCCTCAGATGAGCAAGGGAACAATGCAAATGTTATCTGCAACGTACAACTCAGAAAACAGTCTTGTTTTCTAGGAATAGTATTCCAAATACTGTCAAAGATGTCAAACACCAGAAATTGTGAAACTCTTAATTAAACATAGCAGTTTTTTTCATTACAATTACCCACAGGATCCTCAGTAGTAAAACTGCACAAACAAAATGAGGGGAACAAAGATAAAGTGCAGAAAAATATGCACAAAAATCCACGCTTCTCGTCCATCACCTCAGGGGAGGTCAAAGGGCCAGGTTTCATCAACAATGTACACTGGGGGAGACAAGCTCACACTTAAGAGTCAACCAGGATGAGCAGGGCTGCCCCAGGCTAGAAAAGAACTGGAACCAGCCAGGAGGGCAAAGTTGTCCCCAGGCACAGGGAGTAATGGCACTTGCTCCCCTGTGTAGTTAGGCTGCTTTAAAGATTGTTTGTCATACCCCTGGCAGGATGTTTGGGGAGACAGAGGGTATGTAAACCCTCATTGCCTTGCTGGCACCATTTATGTTGCCATTTTTGGGCCTTCGTGGCATACGAGATGGTGGATAACTGGAGGGGGGACAGCAATTTCAGGACCTTGAGTCTCAATGACATTAGAATGACAAATCTTTGCATCAATTTAATAGAATATCAGTCAAAAAAAGGATCAACAGCCTAGGAAGTGTTATGATTACCGTTATTGCCCATTAACACTGTCAGAGTCACACAAGAAGGCACAGGATAAGGGGGACAGCTACTAGCTTGAACACAAGGATGGAGCTCAGCTGATGATGTACCAGAGGGACTAACCATGGAAGTGCTTAATTTGTAAAATATGAAGTGCATGTGCTCAAATTTTTGTCGGAGACCACACCCACTTCCCCTCAGCTCCACCCACCTCCTCCACTTGCTCCACCCACTTGCTCTATTGGCTCCACCCACATCTTCAACTGGCACTGCTGAAACTCAGATGTAATACCCAATCTCAATTCCAGTAAGGGAGCCTTCCTCCAAGTAAGGTTTTGATAGGAGGCTCCCCTGCCCTGTAATAATTTTGCAAATGAGTAAATCAAAAGGGCATTTACAGCACAATTTTGGAATAAATTAGCTAGAATTACTAATGCATTGAAAAGGGACACATGAAATGTTCCAGTGCCTATTTGGGGAAAGGACAATACTGGGCTAAGCCATGTTTAACAGAGTCTAATTTTGTGTCATGAGTTCAAAGATACAACTTTTACATATCACTGAAGTCAGAGGATTGTGAAAAATACAAACATTACACCTAATAACAACCTATCCAGGGCAACAAGTCATAAAATATCTTGGTCTGTGATGTTTGTTGAGTTGGCTGAATAAAGCAGCGACATGCAAACACAGACACACACAAGGACAACTGCAGGCATGCAGGCACATGTGCACTAAAAACATATTACATTTGTGGATTGTGCGAAAGCATACCAATAAAAAGGTGTTGCACATACTCAGTGGTAAAGACCAAGGGCAGAAATGAAATATGGCAACTGAGACTGACATAGACTCAAAATATGTGCCCTTCACATACAAACACCCAAAAAACAATGTGCTTCCAATATGAGTGTTACCCATCCTCTAAGCTCACTGCCCACCCCACACACACTGCAAAGGCAGAAAGAACATATTAAACATTAACATATGTGGAATGTGCAAACACACTTGTGTGGAGTACAATAGCAAAATACTGTGCTTTGCTGAAAAGAGAGTGCAGTGTCTCCTGCCTTTTGCTAGATATTGCTAATAATGGCTCAGCACTTGTCCCTGAATTTTCTGTAATACCATCTATCTACATGATCATGATGGGTGGGTGGATGTAGGTTGTAAGTGTTGATTGGGTAAAAATGGAAGAAGTGATTTAAATGGAACTCCATAGTTCAATCTCTGGCAATGTATAGGTGCCATGAAGCTGAAGGTGAGACAGTGCCCAGACATCTTCTCCATCCCCACACATTGGTCCACCAGCTCTCTTTCACCACAACAAAATCAAGATATTATCTTTGTGAGTGTGTGGGTTGGCTAAAGATAGCCTTTGTAATAATAGTGATGGTGGCACTCCATCATTTCCATGTCAAAATATTATCTGACTTTAAAATATCCCTTTCCTTCCTCTGACAAGAGGGAAGTAAGTGAGCAGCAGTCAGTTGCTGTTAAATAAATATTTGCTTGCTGCACTGGTGCTCTGCCTTCCTGCCAGCCTATTTAGATTCTTACATTGGGCAATAACTGGGCCAGTGATGCAGGTGGCTGAATGTAGTACTTAAATGTGCTTGTAGACACTTTCTAATGAGTGCTGGTATAGTTGCCACAATTCATCTTATCTGTGCTGTGCAATGCAACCCCATGACTTGAATTGCAAGCAGGGCCATCTATCCATACATGTGTCTTTGTTGAATTGACATGTCTCATATAAACCTGAGGAACTGCAGGCAATGTGTATCCGCAAGAAAGAGAGCAAGAGAGAAAGAGCAAGAGAGAAAAGGGCTTGTTTTCAGTTGCCCTTCTATTGCTCTTCTGCATCCTTACATGGGCTTCATAGGGGAACATGGCCCAAATGCTGCCTGGATTAGATATTTATAATCCTCTTATGTCAAGTAAGTTGAGTGCGGCCCAAAATGTCCCACATCAAAGATGTTCCACACTTGCTCCAAGGTAAGTGCTAGTGTGTGCCCTCACCTGTTTCTCTACAATCACAGCAGTGCTCACTGATATCCGATGCAAGCTTCAGCCCTAATGGTCGCATGCAAAGAATGGGCAAGTTCTAATAGCTGATTATCTGTTTGCACGTTCTGTAGATTTTTCATCGAATGTGCAGCTATAGCATATGTGATAATTTCTGCACCATGAGGCACAACGCCCCATTTTTCTTTTATACTCTAAACTTTACTGCATGATGTATGACTGTAATCAGGTGATGCTTTCTACAAACTACATGAAACCAGTGCAAACTTTGAGGCGGTGGTTTCTGATAGCAGTGGCACTTAATTCTCAACACCGACACTAATGACAGTGCACCACACGGCGGAGCTGTCTGTCTAATTTTAAGATGAGCACAGCTGCAATGTTTAATATGTCAATATACATTAACATTGAATAATACCTGCAGCCTTCGCCATACTGATAGCTTTGGATGGCCAGCAATAGACTGAATTGTCATGCTTGTAGGAGTAAGATGGTAAGTATTTGTGTTGGTACTATCATTGGCAGAGCTGACAGGGACAATGGGTGGTGCAGGCTGCAGTGGCCTCCTTTGATGGGCATTGGCACTTACATTTTTTCAAATTAGGCACTGCATGAAACATATTTTTCTGAAAGATAACAGACAATCCCATTTGTCATTCTTATGGCAGAGCATATCATTGACCTGAAATCTTTAATCAGAGTGCCTTAGTGCACAAAGAAAGTTATTTCCTGTAGCTTTAGATGACCTGTGGTTGGTTTGAGTGGAACTATCTAAGCATTCAACTAGCTAGAATAATCTTGTATATCTTAGATTGGTTTCATTTCATCATATTAAACTGATAAAAATAAGACAATGGAGGAATCACAATGGTGGTATAGGCTATGATGCCATGCCCACATTTTTCTGTTCTCCAGATACCAGCTATTAAGAGAACAAATAATAAATATCACATATTTCAGGCTCTCTTTCGACACCTTGGCTTATTTAATGATTGTGAATTATACCCTAATGCAGAAATCAGCAAACGTTTTAGGATTTTATATTATACTTCACAACATTGGTTTTCGATAGAGCATTCATCACCAGCGCCCTAGGGTTTTGGTAGGATGTGCATGCCAGTTTTTTTTTACTGCTTGCCAAGAACAAGGAGAGTGTGGTCTGATCATTGGGGCTTCCCAATGGCAGGCACAGCAAAGTTTTGTAACCTTGTGCTTACCTGCATGTTGTTGTGTTCCTGTACTTAGTATGTATATAGTTTGTTTTTGTTAAATGGTTGTGGGTTTCTTCCCATGCACTGTTTATACAGGGTGTATTGTGTGTGACTTTCAAACAAACCCTGTAAGTGATGTTAGTTTCTGTGAGCCTGCTACTGTCTTGTTGCCCAAGTGTGTCTGAGGTCTAACACTTGAGGTAAAAATTGTTGACAGCTGTGATGCGTCCTCCTAATAATAGTCTCAACTGAGGCGAGAGAGCAGGCCCCCTCCCCCTCCAAAGTGGAGTTGTAAACTGAGAAACCAGAGAATGGGACTAAAGCTAATGTACTTAGTTTACATTATCTCTCTGTTTATAAATATATATATATATATATATATATATATATATATATAATCAATATCAAATGTTGACAACCACTTGACAGCCAATTAGCATTCAGCGCGTGATCAGAAGAGTGCGCTTACGATACACTCATGGTCCGCTGATAGTCCGCAGATCCTCCGCGCCCACAGATATATAAATGCTTTTAACTGTAATTTTCTCAGGAACTACTGAACAGATTAACACCATTTCAGCAAAAGGCACAAGTCTGAATCGAGGACTACATCTTTGCCAAATTTGGCGTAATTCCGGTCAGCAGTTCGGGCTGAAGCTGTGGCTAAAGGTCCTATGGGAAATTTCATAGGGAAAACGCATTTTGGGACTCCCCTTTTTTCTCGGCCCCCACTTGACGAATCACCCCCAAAAATTTCAGGGAAGGAGTGGAACCAAGCAGGCCATTTTCTTGGAGAAATTCACGAAGATTCGTCCACCGACGCCAAAGTTATTCCAAATAGAATGTTGTGGATTTCCTATTCAAACTAGGTCCTAACTATGACTTGCTGATTGGCTGTGAACTGTCTGTGAACACTCGATACCAGGAAGTGTTGGTGGCCATCTTGAGCCTCGCTAGGACCGAGTCACAAGAAAACAGTAAACAAAGTTGAGAAAGAAGGAAAGGGGGCAGGGTAGAACCATCCTGACCCTGAAAGCTTCGTCAGGGGTTAGGTTTAGAATTTTTCGGCTATTTTTTTTAAATTGTATTTTGAATAGAAAAATCGTGGCGTACGCGTATTTACATGCACAAGCTGCATGCTGATTGGTTGTCGACACTCCAAACCAGGAAGTGTTAGCAGCCGTGTTGTTTGTCGCTAGAACTGAGTCACAAGAAAACAGTTAAAAAAAAAATTTGAGAAATAAGGAAAGGGGGCATGCTAGAAACATCCTGATCCTGCAGTCTTGCTCAGGGGGTCGTTCATGGATTTTTAAGCTCTATATATTTTTTATTTTGAATAGAAAAATCGCAGAGTACGCATATTTACACATGCTGATTCATTGTCAACTGTCTGTCGACACTCCAAAGCAGGAAGTGTTGACAGCCGTGTTGTTGGTCGCTAGAACCTAGTCACAAGAAAAGAGTTAAAAAAAAAGAAAATTGAGAAATAAGGAAAGGGGGCATGGTAGAAACATCCTAATACTGTAGGCTTGCTCAGGTGGTCGTTCATGGATTTTTAAGCTCTATATATGTTTTTTATTTAGAATGGAAAAATGTTGGCGTACGCGGACGGAAATCAGTACAATCACGAGTTGCATGTTGATTGGCTGTCAATGCTTTAAAGTAGGAAGTTTTATTTTGAAGTATGGCCGAGGGGGGCCTCATGGCCCTCGTACATGGCCTGCGGCCCGCCACCTTCCTGGGGCAGTAATATTTAAAATAGGGTGGCCGTGAGGGCACGGACCTCCTAGCTCCGGGGGTTACCACTTTTCGGAGATTTTTAATGTTGGGAGGAGGTCGCACTGCCACCGTCCTGGAGCTCTTGATTGTTCTGGGGAGCACTGGGGACCACCATATCTCAGGGCCGACTCCTGCAGTGTCCCGGGGTGTCTACCCCCGGGACACTGCTGTTTGGTATGGTAGGGCAGGAGCATCGCGGCTCCCACTTTAGCACAGCAAACCGGTTTCCTATTTGAAAGAGAGAGCAAGTTAAGCTGCTGTGTCTTTCAAGTAGGAATTAGATTGCTTTTCATTAGAGAGCAGCATATAAACTGTTCTCTCTGACAAAGTAATGCCGGCTCTCGAAGGATGCGGGGAGCCGGCTGGGACCATTCGGGCATTGGTGTTCCCCACACGGTTCCTAATGATAGTTTTTTAATCCCGGAGAATGGATTCACTTGCAGCTCCTTAAACATTCGTAGATATAGTTTTTGCAAAATTATTTTTTGTGTTAGGAACAGAGTATTATTCCAGTGACTTTATCATGCATGTATGTTTTTTTCTTTTTCTTTACTTGTATTCCGTTTTATTTACAGTATGTTTCTACCTCTCTTTAGAATGAGTTCCATAGCGTAGCGTCTGTGGCAGTGTTGTTTTCTTTGCCTCCCTCCACCCTAATTTACAACGTAATGGGGGCACTGCTGTCGTCTCTGTTTTAAGTTTGCAACACAGTAGGTAGGATGAATAAAGCACTTGACACAATGTAGAGTGACACTATTTATTGTATTTAATGTTGGAATGTTTTTAAAATAGAATACACTCATGTACAAAATATTGTTTTATTTCAAAAATAAATATTTAATTTTTGAATCACCACATGAGCTGATATTATAGTAAAGATAAAAAGAAGTGTTTATGTACAAGGAGCTACAACAGAAGAAATTCAGTATGGAAAATCAACAACAGAATTTGAAGACATTTTCAAAACTAGTCACAGTGTCATAGAAGAGCTGAACATACTTTTTACAAGTAGCGCGAATGAAGAGGAAGATATAAATGCTGCAGATATTAGCTGTGATTTCCTAGATTAAAGGTTGGATGTTGATTTTCTGGAAGTATTAGATGACATTGAGTATGATCATATGAGTTTTGAAATTGATAATGAGGTATATGAAATACATGATGACATTATTTTAGAAGGTCTATTAAGTTATGAGATGTTATAAGAATACATTTATTAAAATGGTTTGAGACATTCTTGTTTCAGAATTGTAATCATTTAGGTAGTATAGAAGTAGTCATGTTGCAAAGTGGGACTTAGGGCATGGATTGCTTCAAACCCCTATAGACTACGTATGCACTCTTCCATGCACCGGCAAATTTGTCTTTTATACCTATAATTGCCCACTCTGTATCCTTAAAGTTCCAGGAAACACTAACACAATTTTAGAAAGGCAGTAATTGTGCAACTTTCTTATTGCCTTTGGCTGGGGTAGTTGTTACAACAAAAAGGCTCGATAAAGGGTCTGCACTTTGAATACGATTATGATATAGAATAGTTGATAACCATAGTTAAGAAAGGCAGCAACTAGGTGTGTGTACGTGTAGATGGTGTGTTGATTGAGTGGATGATGAATAATGTAAAAAATAAGAAAGGCTGTAAGTGTGCAAATTACCCAGTGCCTTTAGTCGGGGAAGTAGTTACAACAAATAGGCTCGATGAAGGGCCTTGACGTTCAATCAGAATGTGAAATTGGAGAATAATTGATAATACCAGTCAAGAAAGGCAGAAAGTTTGCAATTTAAGCACTGCTTTCGGCTGAGGTAGTTGATACTAAATAGAAGATAATGTCAAAAAAGTAATATTGAGCATAGTGATGCTCCTGATCCATGCATTTTAATAGGTCGATAGACTGTTCCTCGTAAGACAAAACTTCATCACAATAAATGCATAGAATTTTAATTTTAACGAAATGAGGATTAATTTATGGGTGTGGATTGCTTGCTGAATATGCTGGTGCAGCAGTCGATGTGTTTGGTAGAGCAGTAGGTGGGTTCTCTCTGTAAATCAAAAGGAGGACTTTTTTCTGTCTTAGGCTCTGTACGAATAATAGCTTGAAATGGATGCACACATTCAATTAGAATAGACTCATAGGTATTTAAATCCATCAGTGCAGAAGGAATTATTACGAAGTCTACATTATTATGCACAGCACTAGCAGGCATTTTGTTCTTATCTAATTTGTTATAAAAATATTTAGAAATATGGTGGTTAGAATCCAATTCAAAACAATTCTCTGAAAAATAAGTTGCGAAATGGTTTGTCTTTATTATTTTCCTTTTTAAATACAGATGAACAGTCCTGGTTTGATTTTTATAACGAGTTCGTTGAAAACAAATGGAAGAATAATTTGGTGTTTTGTGTTTTGATGTTAGTGAAATCACCTAAAACTTTGTAATATGTTTCTCACAATTATCTACAGTACAACATTGTAAATTCTGTTCCACATTTTCTTCTATTAATATCTCAGTTTCTGCACGGTTTTCCTGAGGACCAAAGTAACTAAGCTGAATTTCTTCAGAGACATTTGTTATATCTGATACAGATGCGCGGCAAAGAGTACTGTTCAATTTTTTTTAACATTAGTGCTGGAATTTTTGCGTAATACAATGTTCTGATTAATTTTCTGATTTCAGTATGATGAACTGGTAACATTCTGAATTGGTGAAAAACACTTTGGCATACTTTTTTAGAAAGACTAGCCAGAGAATGACTTTGCAAATCTGTATTTTCTCTCACTCTGCAAGAGTCTAGTGCTTGCCACATCTTAATCTTTTGTTTAACACTTTTGTTATTATTGTTAGGTAAGAATTTGCATAAAAAAATTGATAGATTCTTAACTTACAGTATAAATACCACTACAATTGGAAGTGTTCACTGGAGTTTTAGGACGTGTCCCTAAAAGTTCCTCAGGTGACACTTGTTTAGCATTTCAAGGAGCAATTATGTCTTTCACAATAGCACAACCTTTTCTAACCTCATAGGTACGAATACTAGTGTCATCTGCATGCAAATCATTACTCTGAAGATAACTTGTCATTAAAAAAAGGATTAGAAGTTGATCTATCGTTCCATTCTCCCAAGAAAAATCTCTGAAAAATTATTTGTTAGTTTCTCTTTTCAATTTACTTTTGGCCTTCATTAAAGGGATTGTTGAATGCAATTTTTTCACAGTTAACAGAATGTGTGGACACAGTACAATTGTCTGTCTTGAATAAAGCAAAGCTATATTCGATGTTGTTCTTAATGTAGATGGAAAGGTGAATTGAAGTTGTTAATCCTCTTGTCCATAGTGTAGGTCAAAGTCAGTAGTAGACACAGAAATGGAGGAATGCTTTTTGTCTCTTTTTTAATACAAAATCTGAAGACATACAGTAGAAACATCTATAATTTTAAGAAATGAAGGGTGTATTTCCTAATGTACAAACTGTAAGAAAATGTGATGACATTGTGACATTGTCTGTTTTAAATAA
Source organism: Lissotriton helveticus (assembly GCF_964261635.1). NCBI lineage: Eukaryota > Metazoa > Chordata > Amphibia > Caudata > Salamandridae > Lissotriton > Lissotriton helveticus. The sequence continues at coordinate 1,371,816,528 of NC_136069.1, read as the reverse complement.
ATCAAGATTGTATTGAATGTTTTCTGTACTACTGGCGGTATCTAGTTGTGAACTCAAGTGAGCGCAGAATTTATTGAAGGCTCTTCTTTGTAGACATAAGAGAAATTTACATGTAAAAGTGAATTGAAGTTGTGAACCCTGCGGTCCGTAATGTACATCGAAGGTACTAATTGATACAAATATTGATTAATGCTATTTTGTACAGTTAACAGAATGTGAGGACATAGTATAATTGTCTGTGCCTTAAGGAAAGCAAGGCTGAATACAATGCTGTCCTTAATGTAGGAGGAAAGCTGAATGCAAGTTGTGAACCCAGTTGTTCGCAGTGTAGATTGAAGGTAGTTGTTGACAGAAAGGTTGAAGAATGCTATTTAGTTACAGATAACAGAATCTGAGGACAGAGTAGAATTGTATCTGTGATAAGGAAAACAGTGTTGAATGTAATGCGGTCCTTAATGTAGAAAGAAAGCTGAATTGAAGTTGTGAACCTTGCTGTCTGCAGTGTAGATCGAAGGTAGTTGTTGACAGAAAGATCGGTCAATGCAAGTTGTGAACCCAGTTGTCTGCAGTGTAGATTGAAGGCAGTTGTTGACAAAAAGATTGAAGAATGCTATTTAGTTACAGATAACAGAATTTGAGGTCATAGTAGAATTGTCTCTGCCCTAAGGAAAGCAAGGCTGAATACAATGCTGTCCTTAATGTAGAAGGAAATCTCAATTGCAGTTGTGAACTGAGCTGTCCGTAGTGTAGATTGAAGGCAGTTGTTTACGCAAAGGTCAATGAATGCCATTTAGTCACAGATAATAGAATCTCAGGATACAGTATAATTATGTGTGCCTTAAGGAAAGCAAGGCTAAATACCATGCTGTCCTTAATGTAGAAGGAAAGTTGAATTCAAGTTGTGAACTCGGCTGTCCACAGTGTAGATCAAAGGTAGTTGTTGACAGAAAGATTGGTCAATGCAAGGTGTGAACTCAGTTGTCATAAGGAAAACCATGTTGAATGTAATGCTGTCCTTAATGTAGAAGGAAAGCTGAATTGATGTTGTGAATCCTGCTGTCTGCAGTGTAGATTGAAGGCAGTTGTTGAGACAAAGATTGAAGAATGCTATTTAGTTACAGATAACAGAATTTGAGGTCACAGTAGAATTGTCTCTGACTTAAGGAAAGCAAGGCTGAATACAATGCTGTCCTTAATGTAGAAGGAATGCTGAATTCAATTTGTGAACTGAGCTGTCTGCAATGTAGATTGAAGGCAGTTGTTGACACAAAGATTGAAGAATGCTTTTTAGTTGCAGATAACAGAATTTGAGGTCACAGTAGAATTGTCTCTGGCTTAAGGAAAAAAAGGCTGAATACAATGCTGTCCTTAATGTAGAAGGAAAGCGGAATTGAAGTTGTGAATGCAGTTGTCCGTAGTGTAGATTGAAGGCAGTTGTTCACACAAAGATCGATGAATGCTATTTAGTCACAGATAAAAGGAACTGAGGATACAGTATAATTGTCTCTGCCTTAAAGAAAGGAAGGCTGTATACAATGTTGTCCTTAATGTAGAAGGAAGGTGAATTCAAGTTGTGAACCCAGCTGTTCGTACTGTAGTTTGAAGGCATTTGTTGAAACAAAGATTGAAGAATGCTTTTTAGTCACAGATAAGAGAATCGGAGGATACAGCATAATTGTCTCTGTATTAAATAAATTGAGAGTAATATGTCATACTCTGTTTTAAGAATTGTTTGCATTTTTAAATGCACTAAGGCAAGCATTAAGGTTGATACCATGCTTACGTCATCAATATTGAGATCTTTATTTTTCTTTAAGAGTCTTTACAACAAGCTTGTCAATAAGCAAGTCAAACTTATTTCTCAGTCCATGGATCTGCAGGCTCTAAAGACATCAACCATTCTGCTCCCCTTGAACTCTTCGTATCTTCCTGGGATGCCACAAGCATATTGCCAGGAAAATTTAAGCAAATTGGCTCGGAAGAACATAATGTTTATGCGACTTCTAGGCCTGCGCTCGACGACCTTCAACAAATGGGCCCCAACAAGTGAGGGGGGGCTTGCAGGCTGTGCAAATACCACTCTGAATCATGGCTGCATCTTCTGTGCTGCTGCCCGGCACTAGCAGCCACTAGAAGGTCCCTTTTGAAACCCTTGTTCTTAAAATGGGGCACTAGGTCGTGCTGGGAGGCCTCGGCCTTGTGCTTTACATCTACTGACATTCAAGTGCTCGCAAGGTTTGGAAAACTTGTGAGACTTTTGGACAATCTTCTATTACCTCCCTCGGCTGCCACGCTTCCTCCCCCTCCCCCTCAAAGACTTATTACAGACTTTTTCCGTCCTTTGGCCTAGTACTCTTTGTCTTAATTATTTTTATCTGGTCAAGCACAGCAAAACGTTCACACAGGCAACCATAATGCTGTTCCTCAATAAGCATATCGGTCTTTAAGCCTGGAAAATTGTATTTTTTTTGCCTTGTTTTTATTTGATAAATATGCTAAAAACAAAATTTTATAACCGTGCTAAAGTAGATTTTGTATAGCAATGGTTTTAAGTAACTGTGCTAAATTAATAAAAACTTGAAACTTGTCCAGATAGCTTGTGGTATTGTAATTTGTTGTCATGCTCCAGAGGTAGATTACGTAAAAGATGTAATGTAGCATTGGAAATGTTAATATTTGGTCATATGTTGAATATATGGAATTTATTACAAATATGCGACAAGTATATGATGCTAGCTATGGAAGTATTCTATAAGATATAAGAATTGGAAAAAAAGAGTGAACATGCCAAAGACGTTTTACAGATACAATTACTTTGCAATTTGTTTGCAAATAAAAATATTGTTCCTGAGTTTGTAGCTGTTTTTAGAATGATTGATAACCCTAGTTAAGAAAGGCAGCAAGTATGAAAATTTCCAACTGCCTTCGGCTGGGGTAGTAGCTACAACAAAAAGGCTTGATAAAGGTTCTCGACTTTGAATCAGAATATGAAATTGAAGAATAATTGAGAACCGCAGCCAAAAAAGACAACAAGTAGGTGTGTGGATGATGTGTTGATTGAGTGGAAGATGAATAAGGTAAAAAATAGGAAAGGGTGCAGACGCACAAACTACACACTGCCTTGTCAGGGAAGTTGTTCTTTAGATATTCAGCTCATTACACAGACTGTGCGTGGCAAGAAAGGATTAAAGTGTGGAAATTAACCACTGCTATTCAAGGGGAGGTAGTTACCAAGAAGGCTGAATAAAGCGTATTTACTTTGAATTTGGATTATAAGAAGAAGAATTCATAACCCCTCCGAAGAAAGGCAGCAAGTGCAACATTTTCAACTGTCTTCTGTTGGGGTAGTATCTACAAAAAAAAGTTCTTAGCAGAGATACTGAAGATAAATGTGGATTCAAAGCTGAATTTAAGTTGTGAACTCTGGTGTTCGCAGTGTAGATTGAAGGAAGTTGTTGACAGAAAGATTGATGAATGGTATTTCGTTACAGTTAAGTGAATCTGAGGACACAATACAATTGTCTCGGTTATAAAAAAAAACAATTTTGGATTTAATGGTGTTCTTAGTGTAGATAGAAAGCTGAATTGAAGTTGTGAATCCTGCTGTCCATAGTGTAGATTGAAGGCTCTAGTGAGCACAGTTATAGATGAATGCTATTTATCACATTCTTTTACAAAATCGAAGACATAGAATCCATTAGTCTGTACCTTCAATAAACAAGGTTGGATTCAATTTTTTGTGAAGTAGTGGTGGTCCTGGTATCAAGTTTTGAACTCTACTGACGGCAGAATACATTGGAGGCAGTTCTTGACACAGATAGGGAAGACAAATTTAGATTCAAAGCTGAATTGAAGTTGTGAACCCTGCTGTCTGTGGTGTAGATTGAATGAAGAATCAGTTAAATTCTGGATGAATATGAATATGTGGTGATGATAGGAGGTAGTGGTTACCAAGACTTCATGTCTTTGTGACAGCTGCACAATATTGTTAATTTATTGTGTGTTAATGCAGCGCTGATAAGTGGTGGAATGAGTTAGTGGCACCTGAAGCAAGTACGTTTTGTGGAGTCTGCAATCATCCATGATCGAAGCAGGATGTATTGGTAGCAAAGTCTTTTCTCATAAATATTGGTTGTCCATTCATAGAAGTTAAGTTGAAGTATATCTCCAAAAAGTAGGATATTTTTTTTCTAAATAATTCATGGTATAATTGTCTCTGCCTTAAGGAAAGCAAGGCTGGAGTCAATGCTGTCCCTAATGTAGAAGGAAAATTGAATTCAAGTTGTTAAACCAGCTGTCCGTAGTGTAGATTGAAGGCAGTTGTTCACACAAAGATTGAAGAATGCTATTTAGTCACAGATAACAGAACCTAAGGACACAGTATGATTTGATAACCATAGATCATACTGACTCTTTTGTATTATTGGTAGACTTTTATTAAGCTTTTTATTATACATGAAGGGCAGGAAGTGCGCAAATTACCCACTGCCATTGATGAGTAATAGTTACAAAGAAGGCTCAATAAAGGGCCTGCACTTTGAATTTCAAGAAAAATAATTGATAAGGCCAGCTAAGAAAGGCAGCAAGTGCGCACATTTCCTACTGCCTTCTGGCAGTGCAGTATCTACATGAAAAATGCTTGATAAAGGGACTTGAGTTTGAATCATAATATGAAATTCAAGAGTATTTGATAATCCCAGCCAAGAAAGGCAGGAAGTGTGCAAATTTCGCACTGCCATCGGCTGGGTTAGTAGCTACAACAAAAAGGTTCGATAAAGGGCCTGCATTTTGAATATGGATATAAAATAGAAGAATAGTTGTTAACCATAGCCAAGAAAGGTAAAAAGTAGGTGTGTGTGTATGTGTAGATGTTGTGTTGATTGAGTGAAAGATGAATAATGTAAAAAATAAGAAAGGTTGAAAGTGTGGAAATTACCCACTGCCATTCACGGGTAGTAGTTACCAAGAAGGCTCAATAAAGGGCCTGTTCTTTGAAATTGTATTGCAAGAAGGATAATTGATAACCACAGTCAAGAAAGGCAGCAAGTGTGCACATTTCCCACTGCCTTCGACTGGGGTAGTAGAAACAACAAAAAGGCTTGAAAAGGGACGTTGACTTTAAATCAGAATATGAAATTGAAGAATGATTGATAACCCCAGCGAAGAAAGGCAGCAAGTATGCACATTTCTTACTGGTTTCGGCTGGGGTAGTTGTTACTATAAAAAGGCTTGATAAAGGGTTTGCATTTTGAATAGGAATATGAAATAGAAGAACAGTTGATAACCATAGGCAAGAAAGGCAACAAGTAGGTGTATGTATGTGTAGATGATGTGTTGATTGAGTGGAAGATGAATAATGTGAAAAAATAGGAAAGGCTGCAAGTGTGGAAGTTATCCACTGCCATTCACGAGTAGTAGTTACCAAGAAGGCTCAATAAAGGGTCTGTACTTTTAATTAGGATAACAAATAGAAGATTTTATAACTATAGACCATACTGGCTCTTTTTTCAATATTGGTAGACTTTCATTAAGGTTTTTATTATACATGAACGGCAGGAAGGGCGCAAATTATCCACTGCCAATGATGAGTAATAGTTCCGAAAAACGCTCAATAAAGGGCATGCACTTTGAATTTCAAGAAAAAAATTGATAAGCCCAGCTAAGAAAGGCAGCAACTGCGCAAATTTTCCACTACCTTTTGGCCGTGCAATATCTACATGAAAAAGGTTTGATAAAGGGACATGAGTTTGAATCAGAATATGAAATTGAAGAGTATTTGATCATCTCAGCCAAGAAAGGGAGGAAGTGTGCAAATTTCGCACTGCAACCGCCTGGGTTATTAGCTACAACAATAAGGTTAGATAAAGGGTCTGCACTTTGAATACGGATATGAAATAGAAGAATATTTGATAACCATAGCCTAGGGAGGCTGCAAGTAGGTGTGTGTATGTGTAGATGATGTGTTGATTGAGTGGAAGATGAATAAAGTGAAAAAATAAGAAAGGATGTGGAAATTATCCCCTTCCATTCACGAGTAGTAGTTACCAAGAAGGCTCAATAAAGGGTCTGTAGTTTGAATCAGGATAAGAAACAGAAGTTTTGATAAACATAGACCATAGTGGATCTTTTTTAATATTGGTAGACTTTTGTTAAGCTTTTTATTATACATGAACGGTAGGAAGTGCGCAAATTACTTACTCATTGATGAGTAACAGTTACAAAAAAGGCTCAATAAAGAGCCTGTACTTTGAATTTGAATTTTAAGAGGAATAATTGATAAGCCCAGCTAAGAAAGGTAGCAAGTGCGCAAATTTCCGTTTGCTTTCTGGCCGTGCAATATCTACATGAAAAAGGCTTGATAAAGGGACATGAGTTTGAAATAGATTATGAAATTCAAGAGCAAATTTCCCACTGCTTTCGGCTGGGGTAGTAGCCACAACAAAAAGACTCAAAAAAGTACTTTGAATCAGAATATGAAATTGAAGAATAATTGATAATCCCAGCCAAGAAAGGCAGTAAGGGGCCGATTATGATGGCGGACGGACCTGAGTCCGTCCGCCACCATAGAGCAGGAGGGAACCTCCGCATTGCATGCAGAGTTCCCTCCTGTGCCATTAGGATGTGACCGCCACCCTGGCGGTCACATCCTCTATTTTTACCATTGCGGCGGGTGTGACTTCAAGCTGCATCCGCGCAATGGTAAAAATGCATACATTGCATTTGTATGCAGAAAGCGGCAGGCACCGTGTGGTGCCTGCCGATTACTGCATACAAATGCAGGGGGGTACCATAGGTACCCCCCATGTGCACCCCCCAACCCCCTTCACCTAGGGGGCCCGCAACGGGCCCCCGCAGTGAAGTTCCACATGCTTTTCCACGGCGGAAAACCCGCCGTGGAAAAGCATCTTTTAAAGCCCTTCCTAATATGGCGGACGGTGTCTGAGAGACACCGCCACCATTTTAGAGCTTTTCCGCCGCGGTTGTAAGCCAACCGCGGCGGAAAAGCTGCGGACGGAAACCAGGACCCACCAGCCTTCCTAATGTGGCGGTGGGTCTTTGGTGGGTCCGCTGCGGTTTTTCCGCATCCTCTGGGCCGGCGGTGGCTTCCGCCGGCCCGGGGGGTTGCGGAAAAAACGCAATCATAATAGGCCCCTTAGTGTGCAAACTTCCCAGTGTCTTTGGCCGGGGTAGTAGCTACAATAAAAAGGTTTGATAAAGGGCCTGCATTTTGAATATGGATATGAAATAGAAGAATAGTTGTTAACCATAGCAAAGAAAGGTAGAAAGTAGGTGTGTGTGTGCGTGTACATGATGTTTTGATTGATTGGAAGATAAAAAAGGTGAAAAATAAGAAAGACAGCAGACGCACAAACTACCCACTGCTTTGTAAAGAAAGTGAGTGTTTGGTTTTCCAGTCCATTACACAGACTGTGCGTTGGATTCTGCAGTGGGAGCCTGAGAAATGGATATATCATCTAAGGAGTTTAGCAAGTGCACAAAATACACACACTGTGCAATAGAAAGGACGCAAGAAAGGATGAAAGTGTACAAATTACTCACTGCCATTCATGGGTAGTAGTTACGTAGAAGGTTCAATAAAGGGGCTGAACTTTTAATTACTTCAAGAATAATTGATAACCCTGGCCAAAAAAGTCTGCAGGTGTGCAAATTTCCCACTGCTTTCGGCCACGGTAGTAGCTAGAACAGAAAGGCTCAATAAAGGGCCTTGACTTTGAATCAGTTCATCGGGTATTTCATACACATTAATTTCCTCGTTAGCAGTATCGGAATTATTTTTTTCTAAAGTTTCAACATAATTTAATGCTTCTAGAAAGTGTGCATCAAAGCTTTCGTCTTTGAAATCATAGCTCATGTCTGGAGCACTAATTTTTCTTCACTCTCATTGCCTGTGATAGATACCATTAGTTCTTGAATTACACTCAAGGTAATATCCAAAATCTCTTCAGTATGAGGCTGTTCTCTTTCCATAATTTTTTCTTTATGTTGTTGCTCCTTGTATAAAAATATAAACAGTTAATTTTATCAGTTTTCGTAATATATAAATACAAAACTAGCGTTTTCACCTATTTTGGCTTACAAAAAATATTATATAAAGACCATTATCTAATAATATTTCATTAGTAGAGTTTTACTCATTTACAAAGTTATATAAATATAATTACTTACAAGGATATTCTGTTCTTATGTTTTCTTAAATTTTGAAACCAGTCATTCCTTATGACTTTAAGAAAAGGCTCAGGCTCTTATAGTAAAATACAGTACTGAAAAATGTAAAATATGTCTATTCACCTTACCCATTCCAAATTCGTATTGTTTTCATTTTGGTAGAACAAAAAGGCTCGATAAAGGGCATGAGTTTGAATCAGAATATAAAATTCAAGGATAATTGATAACGCTAGCCAAAAAAAGGCAGTAAGTTGGTGTGTGTTATGTGTAGATGATGTGTTGATTGAGAAAATAAAAAAAGGTGAAAAATTAGAAAGGCTGCAGAGGTGCAAAGTACCTGGATGTTTGGTTTCCCACCTCATTATACAGATAGAATGTCGAATTTCGTAGTGGGAGTTTGAGAAATGACTACCACATGAAATGCAGGAATGTAAGTGTACTAAGTTACCATTGTGGCGGTAGGGCTGAAAAATTACAACACGCCAGGCCCATTTCAGGCACTCCGTTTTGAATTAGAATAATACTTGGCAAAGGCAGCAAGAAATGTAGTAGGTAGGTGTATTTGAGGCAGTAGGTGTATTTGAGGTAGTGGATGTAGAATAAGGTGAAAAGGAAGAAAGGTAGCAGAAGTGGAAAGAACCCGCTGTCTTGTAAAGGAAATGGGTGTTTTGTTTTCTAGTCCATTACAGAGTGTTAGTTGGATTCTGCAGTGGGAGCCTAAGAAATGGCTTCCTTATCAAAGGAGTTTAGGGAGTGCAGAAAGTACGCACACTGTGCGGTGGAAAGGACGCAAGAAAGTGCGGTAGTGTGCAAATTACCCAGTGGCATTCATGGGTAGTAGTTACCAAGAATGTTCAATAAAGGGCCTGAACTTTGAATTACTTGAAGAATAATAGATAACCCTAGCCAAAGATGGCTGCAAGTGTGCAAATTTCCCACTGCCTTCGGTCGAGGTAGTAACTAGAAGAAAAAGGCTCCATAAAGGGACTTGATTTGGAATCACAATATGAAATTCAAGATTAATTGATAACCCCAGCCAAGAAAGGCAGTAAGTGTGGAAATTTCGCACTGCCTTCAGACGAGGTAGTAGCTACAACAAAAAGGCTCGATAAAGGGCCTGCATTTTGAATATGGATATGAAATAGAAGAATAGTTCTTAACCATAGGCAAGTAAGGTAGAAAGTAGGTGTGTGTGTGTGTACGTGTAGATAATGTGTTGATTAAGCGGAAGTTAAATAATGTAAAAAATAAGAAAGGCTACAACGTTACCAAGTACATAAAGAGCAGCTCTCTAAACATGAACTCGCTCAAAATGACAGTACTCATCCTCAGACCCACCCCCTCAGCTTCGGATGACTTATGCTAGCTGAGTACACTGTGGACAGTACAAACACCTATCAACCATGTGCACAACCTAGGATTCATCCTCAACTCCTCCCTTTTTATGTGAAAGCAAGTCTACACCGTCTCCTCATACTGCTATAACACCCTCTACATGCTCTGTTACATTTACAATTGGATCCTAAACAAAAGAAAAACAGTGACACAGTCTTTCATGAGCAGCAGACTACACAGTGGTTAAACACTGTATACAGGAATTCCAGTCAAACATTCATAAATCTTTATTTCGGTAATTATATCACCATAAAAGATATACATAGTTCATTTCAGAAATATTAAAACAATAAAATAATAAAATCACAATCCATCCGGGTACTTAGAATTTCCTTTGTACAGAGTTTCTGGTTTTATTCTACAGTCAGTCAATACTCAGTGACCAGCCTTAAGGTATTGACTTCTCAAGTACCACATTGCTCCTAAATACTTGGCGACCGCAGAGACAATGTGAGCAGACAAATCTGATTTGAGAACTCTAAACGCGGCCAGACACTCCGCGAACCCCAGGCTCCTACATATGGGAATGATCCATTTCTTATGGGAAGCATGGTAAGCTGGACAAAAAAAGACTATGTGGAGTTCTGATTCATTGACCACTCCACAAGCCGGGCATAGGCTAGATGGTGATTTGCTCCACTTACTAGTTAGAACTCTGATAGGAAGAGTCCCGTGCCTCCATTGTAAATATAATTTCCTGAGAAGTGGAGGATATATTTTATCCAAGGCTGGTTCAAATCTGTAGCTGTCCTTAATAGATAAAAATAACTCCGTATGTGTGCCCAGAGTTTCCTGACGACAGAGTGCCGCTAATTTACTTTTGTGGTATGCCTTAGCCAGTCTCTTTTTGGAAATTAATGGACATGCAGATATAGGATCAGACCAGAGTGTCGATAAGCCCAGTCCCTCCAACTCAGTTCTAATAAATTTAAGCCACTTAATTTTCCCAGCGTTAGGCATGGCTAAAACTTCCTGCAGACCCTGCCTATAACTGCTCAGTTCTGGAACTGCCCACAGCCTACGCCAGTAAACAAGGGGATGCAGTGCCAGTTCTACACTTAGAGGTCGCAGCCCTAGATCTAACCTCAGTGGAACAAGAGGCGTGCTAGGCGGAAGTCGTACCAGCTTCCTTATAAACTTGTTCTCCTCTTTCATCAATTCATGAGAAGATATGTGCCCCCACAACTCACAGCCGTACATGGCGGCCCCCCTTGCCTGTGCCTTGTAAATCTGGAGTGGTGGGCCGACAGGTTTAATAGATGACCTATTATTTCCCATGAGCCTCGTGACCCCTCCCGAGTACTGGGCCAGTTTAAGTAGTGCTTTCTGTTAGTGTGTGCACCAGGTCATATTCTCATTTAATAGGAGCCCAAGATACTCAAAAGTACGCACCCTCTCTAATCTTGTCTGTCCGATGATAGGGGCGGTTCGTAGCCTTTGTGGGGCATTAAAGACCATAAATTTGGTCTTTAGGGTGTTAACTTCTAGGCCATGTCCCCCACAGAATTCCACAAAGCCATTTAGGACGCGCTGTATCCCCATTGGGGATTTTGAGAGCAACAGGGTATCGTCGGCAAACATTATTGCCGGTACCCTGCTGCCTGCCAACTTTGGGGCGTCCGAATTCGCAACCCCGCCAAGGTGGGCTATTACCCCGTTGACGTAGAGGCAAAACAGGGTTGGCGCAAGCACACAACCCTGCCTAACCCCCCCGTCAACAGGGAATCGGTTTGATAATGCCCCCTCCTTGCCACACCTCACCTGTGCAAAGTTGGCGGTATGGAGATGAATGATCATCTCCAGCATGCCCCCAGGGACCCCTAGTTTGGTCAGCACCTCCCAGAGTTTTCTGCAGGGGACCAGGTCGAAGGCCGCCCTCAGGTCCACGAATACAGTGTAGAGGCTGCCACCCTCCAGCTGTACCGCTTTCCAGTGGAGGAGGGCAAGCCGAAAGACCTGGTCTATAGTAGAGATCTTCTTTCTAAAACCCGCCTGGAATGGACTCAGAATATCATGATCCGACATCCATTCCGATATACGATCTAATAATAGCCTGGTAAAGAGTTTCTGGGAAACATCTATCAGGCTTATTGGCCTATAATTGGCTGGGAGCAGAGGGGAACCCTTCTTAAATATAGGGACTATCTCTGCCCCCAGCCAAGTCGGGGGGATCACCATGCCGTTCAGGATTGCATTGAACGGCTCCCTCAGGTAGGGGGCCCAGATCTCAACCTCCTGCTTGTAGAGGTCGCCTGGGAGTTTATCCAGACCAGGCGCCTTTTCAGGCGCGAGGTCAAGGATTGCCCTATTAAGTTCTCCCAAGGTGAACCCAACCATCTTGTCCACACTTTCTAAGGATTCAGGCGTTAATGAATCAAGTGGGTTCCCTAGTTGGCCCGGATCGGGGACACTGTACAAGGATTTAAAGTGATCTTCCCATACTGTGGCAGCAATATTAGCATCTACTGCGGCTATAGGTTCAGCCGAACCATGCTTCACGATCTGCCAGAATTTGCGGGCATCATGAAATGCCAAAGCAGCCGTCATTTCCGACCAGTTGTGCTGGTCCCATTCTATTTTGGCATTACAGGTGGTAAGCTTATAGGCCATCCTCTTGGACCTTATCTTACTAGGGGTATCCCGATTTTTTAGGGACTCTAAGAGGGCAGCCTTTGCACTTCTGCAAGGAGCATTGAACCATGTGGCTCTCTTTTTCTTCCCCTTTTTCATCCCGACCACCGGGTTCAATACTTCTGCCAGATTGGTGCAAAGCTCGGAATGGATATCCCCCAGCACTCTAAAGTTATCAGGAGTTGGTGACTGAAGGAGGAAATCCCTTACTTTTTCAAGGGCAGGGACCACTACCTCGTATAACCTCTGAGTATTTATTGGGTTCTGTACTAGTGTAGCCCATCTAATCCTGCGTCTGCTGCTATATGCAACAAGACCCTCCGAGAGCACAGAGTTTTTGTCTGTGTTTGGAGTTGGCATACCCTGTGCAGCGAACCTCAATGAGAGTACATTGTGGTCACTGTCAGTTCTTCTAAGTATAGTAAAGTCCCTGACTTTGTTCCAGTCCCTAGTCCGGACCAGGAGGTAATCAATTCGTGATTCATGCCCTGGTCTGTTGAAGGTATACTGGGGTGGGTTATCCCCTTTAAACCGCCCATTACAAGCCCTTAATGAGTGGGATAAAGTGAGGGACATTATTTGAGTGGCTAGGGGCGACCATGATTTTACCGGGGGACCCGGCAAAGTGGGTATCTCCCAGAGTTCATCTTCTTCATTGAACACACCATCCAGATGATCCGAGAGGGGCTCATACTGGATGTTAAAGTCCCCCCCCATTATAACTGATGGGCAGAGGGTCGCATGGTCAAGAAACACCGCCAGCTCCTCGATTGTTCCTGAAGTGCCCACAACGCCAACCGGTCTAGAGTATACATTTATTAATGCTACTCTATCACCGGACGCCCACTCCAGGACAACACACTGGATATCCGGTGAGTTTGTTACCAAGTTTCTTGCCTTGCATCCGAGGTGGGAACTTACCCAGATTGACAAGCCGCCGGACGGCCGGCTCCTCCCACCCCATTTTGCCATGATCTCAAAGATGGCGAACCCTGTATGGGAGTGTTGTTCTCTAGCTCACGTTTCTTGGAATAAACATATGTCATATTCCTCAACGAATTCAACCCACTCTGGTGAATCAAGTTTGTTGCCCAACCCGGCTAAATTCCAGGACAGTATCGAAAGTGTACTTGGTGCCCCTCCCTCTTCGGTAGAATTAGAGGTCAATGGGCGCCTACTTATCTTGCTCTGGGAGTAGGTGGGGGAGGACAAGCCCTCTGAAACCAGTGGACAAATAGCATGTGGCGTAACAGCTGGGCATGGGATGACAAAATCAACTTCTTCTTTTTTGTGATCAGTGGAAATGTCCACAAAGGAATAGTCAGCGACCCGCTTCTCTGTATATTTTGTTTCCCCTATAGTTTGAGTACATTCTCCTGGGGGATATGGAGATAGTGCCAATGTTTCATTTACCCTTTCTAACGTTGGTGAAGGAGAACAAAGTGGGGGATAGGCTAGAGAGTGGTATAATTCTGTCAAGGGGGATACATCAAAAACCCAATAGTGAAGTCAATCCACGTCCTCGAGGCATCCAAATCTATTATAGGTAGGAGCCCCATATTTATCTTGCCATTGATTGGATAGCCCGCCCTGCATAAAGTTTTGTTCCGAGATCGCGTTCCAATTCTGGTTTACCCCCCTGTGGGATTGGGAACGCGGTGGATAAAAGTAGGTTAATGGTCTGGTTGCTATGGGTGAATAGGCACCATGGCTGCTCCATGAGTAGATAAAGTGTGCAGTTTTCGGATCTTCAAATGAGACAATTACACAATCCCCAGAGATGGATTTGTGCGAGGTCCCTATCCAGGGAACCCGTCGCACCATAAGGATTTTACTTCTATGGTGTTTAGGCAATGGCCTATTCACATTAAGCCAATGGATGACCTTGTTTTTTAGTGACCCAAAATCCTCCTGCTGTTGATATGGGATTTCTGGCACCCCCGTGAGTACTACTACATATGGGCTTACATCAGGGGGGAGATCAACATAACCCCTATAGTGATTTTTAATATGTCTGTCTCTCTGTGGGATAGCATTGTAGGTATCATGTTTTCTAGGCCTCGGGGCTGCTTGCACTTTAGGGGCTGGTGCAGAAGATACCAAGAGCTGGTTTGCACATCCCGCTACTTTATTACTGATGGTACTTACAGGGACCTTTTGCCGGGGTTTAGGGATGGGTTTAATCACCGGTGAGGATGGTAAAGTGACAGTAGCTACTGTTGGAGTGTGGCTCACAACTGGTGAAGTGATTGGTTTATTACCAGTTAGGGTCATGGTGGCCAGATTTAAAATACTTTTTTCAGTCTCGAGAAGCTGAGTTTCTATTCGAGACAGTCTGAGTTCCAGCGGAGTAAGGAGTTTTTTTAACGTTTCCCACACAATCGTTAGGAATTCCACATCCTTTCCTTGAATCATACAGAGTGGTGCCCCTCCATTCTCCCTTTCCATTGTCAGATTCTCCTGCTGCCCCCTCGACTTCACTGGACTAGATTCTAGTGCTAAAGGGCAACTATTTTCCGCGGGAAACGGTGAAAGAGATGACTGGGCCCAAACTAGGGAGGGTAACTGTGTCTTCGCTACCTTAGCCTTTTTCCTAGAATAGGCAGTTGTGGTCTTACGCTTCCTTTTCTGGTTGGAACCCTTGATCAGGTTTAGGGAAAAGCTCGCACTTGTGACTTTAGAAGTGTCAGTTGGTATAGACATTAATAGAGACCCTCCTTCCCCTCCCACCCTGCCCAGAGGTATATTAAGACTGGGAGTTACTGGGCATGGGGGCCCTGCATTTACTACCGGGGCTATAGGAGGTGAGGCTGGTGGGCAGTGAATCACTGCCTGTGTTAGAATCTATACTGGACGAGAAGTGCGATCCGGTGTTTTAACATGGGCATAATGCCCCAACGAGGATTTCTTAGCAGTAGTCAATTCTTGGGAAAGCCTTCTTGCAGCATCAAGTTCGATGGAAACCCTTTTCTGCATCTTGCTGATCTCTAGATCTATAGCAGTGTTTGTTCTGGAAAGAAAGTCATCAAGAGTTCCATTTTTCAGTTTCCCCTTTGCTGCCCTACTTTTATACTCTCGTGTAGACATTATGCCGTATGCTTACCAAAAGCCGGTGACAAAGGATGTATATCCAACAGCAAAGTAAGAGGGTAACAAGGGGAATAGGCCGGACCGGACTCTACCGTACTCGAACGGCCTCAAATGGCCCGCTCTTTGCCCGGTGTTCGCCCCGAGCTCCGTCCCGCGCGCGTCCCGCGTCGCGGAGGGGATCTTGTCAATTATATACGTGTAGGTGGTAGGCGTGGCCGCCGGGGGAAGAGGCACCAGCTGCGCTAGGTAGGGAATGCTGGTCCTCGCAGTCCCCCGGTCGTTAGCCTAGTTCTTGAGCCCCAATGCCCTCAACCCACACGTCCTCCGGCTGGGAGCGGTGTCGGTTCTGCCGATTGCAGAACGCGCTCACACCAGCGGGGGCTGTCTGTGTGGGGAGGCAAGCTGTTCTTTAGGCGGCAAACAAAAGTGCTGGGTGCGATCCTCCAGTGACTACAGGAGCTGAATGTGAGCGGCACCCGCGAAGCGGGTGTCGCGAAAGGTTATCCTCCATGGGCGGTGGGCGTGGCTGCCGGGGGAAGAGGCACCAGCTGCGCTAGGTAGGGAATGCTGGTCCTCGCAGTCCCCCGGTCGTTAGCCTAGTTCTTGAGCCCCAATGCCCTCAACCCACACGTCCTACGGCTGGGAGCGGTGTCGGTTCTGCCGATTGCAGAACGCGCTCACACCAGCGGGGGCTGTCTGTGTGGGGAGGCAAGCTGTTCTTTAGGCGGCAAACAAAAGTGCTGGGTGCGATCCTCCAGTGACTACAGGAGCTGAATGTGAGCGGCACCCGCGAAGCGGGTGTCGCGAAAGGTTATCCTCCGTGGGCGGTGGGCGTGGCCGCCGGGGGAAGAGGCACCAGCTGCGCTAGGTAGGGAATGCTGGTCCTCGCAGTCCCCCGGTCGTTAGCCTAGTTCTTGAGCCTCAATGCCCTCAACCCACATGTCCTCCGGCTGGGAGCGGTGTCGGTTCTGCCGATTGCAGAACGCGCTCACACCAGCGGGGGCTGTCTGTGTGGGGAGGCAAGCTGTTCTTTAGGCGGCAAACAAAAGTGCTGGGTGCGATCCTCCAGTGACTACAGGAGCTGAATGTGAGCGGCACCCGCGAAGCGGGTGTCGCGAAAGGTTATCCTCCGTGGGCGGTGGGCGTGGCCGCCGGGGGAAGAGGCACCAGCTGCGCTAGGTAGGGAATGCTGGTCCTCGCAGTCCCCCGGTCATTAGCCTAGTTCTTGAGCCCCAATGCCCTCAACCCACATGTCCTCCGGCTGGGAGCGGTGTCGGTTCTGCCGATTGCAGAACGCGCTCACACCAGCGGGGG
Organism: Lissotriton helveticus; assembly: GCF_964261635.1. Lineage (NCBI taxonomy): Eukaryota > Metazoa > Chordata > Amphibia > Caudata > Salamandridae > Lissotriton > Lissotriton helveticus. Next base: position 1,371,799,911 of record NC_136069.1, on the reverse strand, counting down.
CTGTCTGTGTGGGGAGGCAAGCTGTTCTTTAGGCGGCAAACAAAAGTGCTGGGTGCGATCCTCCAGTGACTACAGGAGCTGAATGTGAGCGGCACCCGCGAAGCGGGTGTCACGAAAGGTTATCCTCCGTGGGCGGTGGGCGTGGCCGCCGGGGGAAGAGGCACCAGCTGCCCTAGGTAGGGAATGCTGGTCCTTGCAGTCCCCCGGTCGTTAGCCTAGTTCTTGAGCCCCAATGCCCTCAACCCACACGTCCTCCGGCTGGGAGCGGTGTCGGTTCTGCCGATTGCAGAACGCGCTCACACCAGCGGGGGCTGTCTGTGTGGGGAGGCAAGCTGTTCTTTAGGCGGCAAACAAAAGTGCTGGGTGCGATCCTCCAGTGACTACAGGAGCTGAATGTGAATGTGTCAAATTGTGGCAATCGAGATTTTCACTGCACACAACACCTGCAGTCCCGTGGGGGGAATACCAGCACCCTTTTGTCAGCTGTACCGAGTGTTTCTTTTGTATGGCGCTCTATGGCGCTCTACGCCGCTGGAAAGGCGCCCCACCCCCTCACAGCACTCAGGGCCCGGGCCGTCAAAATCCTATCCGGGGCACGGCCGGGTTCAGAGCCTCTCACCCGTCTTTATCTCCGGCTCGGCCTCTCACCGCCTCTCACTGACGCTTTCCACTTCCCGGCTCCAGGGGAACCGAAGAACCGCAGGCTCCGCAGGCAGGCAGGCACCCTCGGCACCACAGGTATGCGACTCCGCAGGCAGGCACCTTAGGCACTCCGCAGGCAGGCACCCTCAGCACCACGGTATGCGGTTCGAGCTATTGGAACCGCTGCTCGCGCCTCGCTTCTTGGGCGGCCTGCTACAGTTCGAGTGGTGTTCGCTGTTCGTTAGTTGCTGCTCAGTGCTGCGCCCTGCTGGACAGTCAAACATGTACAACAAGTCCAAAAGACCTCCACCTGAGTGATTATAAATGTCCTCTGCTACAGCCACATTATTCACCACCTGATACACCTACACTGCCTTAATACCAAGAATAGGATCACCTTCAAGTTGCTCACACTCATTTATAAAATACTCTACAACACCAGAGTAATCTACCTTAACAGTAGTAATCCTGCAAGGCCAAATTTTGATCTTAAAATTTTGAGTTTAAAAATATTAGGTAAGATTTTGGTAACTCTTTAGGCAAATGTTGCTCATAAACTGATTGACTATCATTACAATGTATCCAAGCTTTCAGTGATTTTAATTAAACAGTGTAATGTCCAGATGTTGTAGAAGGTCCATTATAAAAAATAATTCCAACAGCTACAAAAGTTCTTCCTGATATTGAAAGTTGACCAGCTACAAAAAATGTTATTAAAATTTCCAATATTTTTATTGGCTGCAAAAGTATGCAAATTACCTAGTGTGTTTAGTTGGGGAAGTAGTTAAAAAAAAAATTCTCGATAAAGGACCTTGTCTTTGAATTAGAATATGAAATTGAAGAATAATTGATAACCCCAGCCTAAAAAGGCAGCAAGTAAATGTGTGTACGTGTGGATGGTGTCTAGATCGAGTAGAGGATGAATTAGGTGAAAAATAAGAAAGTTTGCAGGCATGCATACTACTTTCTGCCTTGTCAGGGAAGTGGGTGTTTGGATATCCTTTTTTGGTTGGATTCCGCAGTGGGAGGCTGAGAAATGACTACCACATCTAAGGAAGCAAAGGAAGTGTACTAAGTTCCCACTGTGGGACGTAGTGTTTAAAAATAACAACACTCAGTCCTTTTTAGGGTCTGTACTTTGAATTAAAATAATAGGTGGCAAAGACAGTCAAGAAAGGCAGGAGGTAGGTGTGTTTGTGCTAGTGAATGCAGAATAAGGTGAAAATTAAGAAAGCTAGCAGACGTGGAAACAACCAACAGCTTTGTAAAGGAAGTTGGTGTTTGGTTTTCTAGTCCATTACACAGACTGTGCGTCAGATTGTGTAGTGGGAGCCGGAGAAATGGGTATCACATCTAAGCAAACAGTGAAAGTGCAGAATGTACAGTTACTGTGCGGTAGAAAGGACGGAAGAAAGGACACAAGTGTGCAAATTACTCACTGGCATTCACAGTTTGTAGTTAGCATGAAGGCTGAATAAAGGGTCTGCATTTTGAATTTGACTTAATTTTAAAATAATTCATAACTCCAGCCAAAAAAGGCAGCAAGTGTGCAAATTTTCCACTGCCCTTGGACGGGGTAGTTTTTACAACAAAAAAGTGTGATAAATGTCTAATAACTAATGTTAAGGACAGTGACGCTTCTGTTTGTTGTTTTTGATGAGGTTGATAGACTGTTTTGCATAACACAAAAGTTATTCGCAATAAATGCATAGAAATTTAAGTTTACCAAATTGAAGATCAATATGTGAGTATGGACTGTTTGCTGAAGATGCTGTTGCAGCAGTTGATGTTTTTGATGCAGCAGGAAGTGGGTTATTCTGCAATCTTGGTGTTGCAGTGAAGCAAAGTTGTTGAGGTGTAAGTTGTTTAAGTGTTGCACTATATTTGTTGTGCCAAAGGAGGATTTTTTGGATTGATCACACCTTGAAAAAGTTGTTTGGTAAATTTAACAGGTTACTAATGGTTGGTGTGTTTCAGTTAGTGTGTGTCTGGACTTTGCTGGAATGTTTAAGGGACACATTAGAGCTTTCATAATACAGAAACACTTTGTACTTAGTGACGTCCAATTCTATTTTGTGAAGAACTGTTGAATTCTACATCCACCTTTAGAAGTAGTGGGAGGGTAGCATTTTAAAGTGTTTGATAGGTTACACTACATGTGTGCATGGAGCTAAAGAAAACTTGGCATGGTTATGCATGGGCATAGTCTCACAGAAAACGTAGCATTCAGGATTGTAAAAGCTTGACATAGTAATCTTTTTAGAGTTGGACCAGAGTTCCTCTAAAATTCGTACTTAATTTTCTTTTTGAAATTCAGCAATTATTTTGTTTACCTGTTGAAATATACATTAAAATCTTCCTCTTTGAAAGTCAAGAAGCAACACCGCTCCTCTACACAATATTGTTCAATGGTAGTCTAAAAAGTAGTGGTAATTCCACTGTCACCAAGGTAGATATCTGACAATCAAATGAATTAATTATTCTTTTACACCACTATTTCATAGTCCTAATGGAAAAGGTGTTTAGACTCAACAAAATGTTTTTTTTTACACATATAGGCAGTAACAGGTAGGTATGATTTACATTTCCTTTTATGGATTGAAGGTGGTCATCTGCTGCATTTGAAACATTGGGCCTGTTGAAAAGAAAGTGAAAACTAAGTTGTAATTAATATTGCATGGTTTAAAGGTGAATAGGTTGTTGAAATAAAAAAGTTTATAAGTATTTACATGGTAAACATAGTTCCAGGGTCAGAATATGCGGTTTCATAACCTGGATATCGGCACACAAAGTAGTTTTGTTCAGTGTCAGTAACTACTGTGGAAGTTTGTGCTTTTTAAAACCAAAATATTTTTGGGTTTTGCCAAAGTTTGTTATAATGGTTAGGGCCCAGCAACTTCCACTGCAATAACGTTTTCGAAACACGATGCCAAAAGAAGTCACGCAATGACGAAACTAAAAAGCTGACCATCGATTTCAGACTTACTGCCTTTGCCAATGTTTGTTTAATTTTGGTTTCCATACTCTTTTTGAAACTAGTTAGAGATTTTCCTAAATGACATTTTTGAGAAATAGTATGGATCAACACGGTACTATATGACTCTGCAAAAAAAATCGTAAGTGAAATTTTATAGTAGTTTAGCGAAATGTTTTTTTTCCCGGCTTTCTCTTTTTTATGAACATTTTGGTTTGAAAGCAAAGAATCATCAATCTTGCTTTTAAGCTTCTGCAAATATTTGCATCAAATCGCAGAGCATTCTGGGAGCAGGAAACATAGCCTCATAGTAGTAAACTTTGCAAATGTGTGTACATTTTTTTACTAGAAAAGCTGTCAGTAGTGTAGTTTCAGCTTACAACATTTATTTTGAACACTCACTCTAATAATAATGAATTTGGATCAATGTTGTGGAAGGTGGAAGGTCATTAACACGTGGACACAAATATTACCTCTGCAGCAGACAGTTCCCATTCCTACTCCAGAACATTTTATTGAAAAGGGCAGCTGAAGGATTTGTGCTGCAGGGGACGGGACTACTGTTCCAAGGACAAAGTAAATGTGAATTTTTGATAGCCCTGGCCCAATAAATATATCATGGTGATCATTGAGAAGTGCAAGAGTTCCTGATAATGTACGTGGGTCAGATGTGTTTTAGAGGTGTATGCTTTTGTATACTGAAGCCATTGACAGTAGTGCAGTGAGAGCTTACAACATTTACTTAGAGTGTGCAGCTGAATATTAAAGGCATTCAATTAATGAAGCATAAATACAGGTCTGAAAAGCATTAACATATGGGCAAACATATTACCTTAACTGCAGACAGTGCCCTTCCCTGACCCAATATGTGGTACTTCTAACTGGTAGGCAAAGGGTTTGTGCTGCTGCGAGTTGGTCCTACTTGTTCCAAGGATGTAATACACATGAAAACTTGTTGTCCTTGATTGCAAACAATATGCCTGTGCGTCGGGCTATGGGAATTCCACATCTCTGACGGTGCATAGCCAGCTTTCGAACATAGTGGAGGCAACTCAGAAAAGATCCTTACCATAAGGTTTTCTGTAGAAATTGTTGAAACTTTTTGGTTGTAGACAGCACAAGACTTTTCAACAGACTGTAAATGTAAAAAAGATGCATAGAAGCACATCATAATAGCAATGCTAACCATTGGAAAGTTAATTTGCAAATTTACTGTAGATGTTGCAAGTGTTTTGAAATCAAAGGAATGGGACTGTGGCAACTATTTAAAACAACAATAATTATTCGTATTGGCGTTGAAAATCAATCATAGATTTGATAGCAACTGTGTTAGGACTATAGTAGTGGTGAGACAAAATGATATGCAAATAGCAATATGCTTCCGACGGGCACTATAGATTCGTTTGGTAGACGTTCATAAATGTTATCTTTGAAAACCCTCTTTGCTATTTACGAGTATTTTAAAGAAGTAAACTATTAAGATGAGTAACTGCCATTGGATATAGTTGCGACGCTTCAATTGTTGGAGGGAAATCCTTTAGAGAGATATGAATGGTTATGTTTAATAGTTTGCTTTTCTTAATTTCATAAAGAGAAATTATATTGACAATTTTATATTTGTGCAATATAATAAATAATAAAGAGATAAGGAACATTTTTTGTAGGGAAAAGTTATCTTCAATTTAATGAAAACTCTTGATAGGTCTGAATTTTTTTACTCTGTAAATGATGACCGATTGTCTTTGGTAAAGGTTTGGAAGTGTATAGAAAATATGATTTTTAGTATGGAGAGTTTACATTTTACGATACAGATGTCTGCATTAGATACATGACAAAATTATTTAAAAAGATTACCCTTTAAATTATTTGATATTTTTTTTTTAGATAGTTTAAACTATTACAACCAGTTATATTTTCCAAGAGTAACTTTGAAAACGGACTAATAAATGTTGAAAAACTTGCACTTACCAGAAGTATCCAATGAGAGGCAGTATTTGTCGGACTAAGAAGAATGTCCATTTTTTCAAAAGGTACCTGTAGAGGTAAAATGCACTCATTAATAGCTTTACATTACAACCCAATTTCATTCGTTGAGACTTATAAGTATTCGAAAAAGTGAATATTAATGAATATATATTCAAAAGAAACAATGTTGTATTGAAAAACTTTTAAAAATATCTTACATTTGTTATAGTCTTCTAAACGTTACTCGATTCTACTCTTAAACATCAATTCAAATAGAGGTCTGAGAGGGCCATATGAGGTAGCAGTAACTATTACAACCATATACGCATCATTTTAAAGAATACAGGTTTGGGAGTGTCACGTGATGCAGTAATAAATAGTAAAACTAATGGGAGAATTAGGAGGGGGCAAATACGATGAACCAGAAAGTATATATTTAAAAAATAAAACAAAACCGAGCTGGGAGGGCCACGTGATGGATTAAAAAAAATAATACTATTATGAACGCACAATTTATATCAATACATGCTAAAGCATGTGACAGTTTAAAAATACGAAACTGAAATTTATGCACAGAGAATTTTTAAAATTAGAGGTCTGGAGGACCTCGTGACGCAGAAAGAAACATTTATACTATGTACATACAATTTAAAACCGTTGAGGGGTAGGAGGGTCATGTGTTGCAGAAAAGTATACCATCATGTACATACAATAAAATGAAGAGATTCCAAAGCACGTGACACTCTTCAAAAATACAACACAGTAATTCATGCACGCTCACTTTATAAAAAAAGAGGCCTGGGAGTGCTCGGTGACACAGAAGGAAATATTAGGATCAACAAAGGAAGATCAATAAGATTACAGGCCTGGGAGGGCCTTGTGACGCAAAAAAAATAATACCATCATGCATGCAAAATTAATAATAGAGGCCTGAGCACGTGGCGTACTACAAAAATACTACACAGAAATTCATGGACGAACAATCTATAAAAAAATAGAGGTGTTGAGCAAGTCATGACGCAGAAAGAAACATTTCAACTATGTGCATACAATTTAAAACCATTAAGGGGTAGGAAAGCCATATGAAGGAGAAAAAAATAGCATTATGCATATACAATTCACAGTGGAGGCTGATGTTGTGACGTCTTCTCTTACCTTTGCTTCTGTCACCTTTTGTCGTGTCTTCAAAGGCTGCGGTTTCGCTGAGTCTGGGGTGTTTTGCATGCGGGCGCCGCCGCCTCCATGCCTATGGTATTGTGGCTGGGCGGCAGCAGCAGTGACACCACGTCAAGTGTCAGGAGTCCTCCTCCACTCGAGCAATCAGTTCGTAGTAAAATCGATGACGGCATTCTGTTTGTCACCGCAGCACAGGCAGGCAAAAGAGAGCGTGCTCACGTCAGTGCCCGCATTATATGGGAACCGCGGGGGCTGACCAAACCAAGCCAAGGGCCGTCATTGGTAGCGTTTTCGCGGTCTGCAAGAATGACGGCCCTGGGGAACATCCCATTGGCTAATGTATTGGTTTCCAGGCTTAATGATATTTGATATTTTGATATTTATTGACATTTGTAAAGCGCTGACTTTCGCTCCGGAGGGAGCATCTTGGCGCTGAGCACATGGAAGGTCGTCTAGGGGGGCATGGTTCAAATGGCTGCGAGGACTGAGGAGTCAGACTGAGAATAAATCCAGGTTTTCAGAAATTTCCTGAATAGGCTTTCTGAGGGAGCGTGCCTAAGGTTGGGGGGGAGGCGATTCCATGCCTTGGCCGCCAGAAGGGAGAAGGTCTTTCCACCCTTGGATTTTAATTTTATGCGAGGTTCCGAGATGAAATTGGCGCCAGAAGACCTCAAGCAACGGATAGGAGTATAGAGCTGGAAGCGCTTGATCAGATAGGATGGACCCAAGCCCCTATTTGCTTTAAATACAGTGACTAGGAGCTTGAATAAGATTCTCTTGTGGAGGGGCAGCCAATGAAGGGTGTTAAGAGCTGAAGAGGCTGAGGACCTACGAGGGAGTTTCAAGACAAGCCTGGCTGCTGCATGTTGGACACTCGGCAGCTTTTTCAAAGAAGACTTCTTGATGCCTGCTAGGAGGCCGTTACAATAATCCAGCCGGGAGAGGATAAGCGCCACCGCGACTGATTTCCTGGCTGTGATAGGCAGAAAATTAAAAAACTTCTTTAATTGCCTGATCAGACTGAAACAGCGCCCAGCGGTAATGCGCACATGTTCATCGAAGCTGAGGGAAGCGTCAAATTGAACGCCCAAGTTGCGGGCTGAGGCAACCGCACTTGGTGGTGCTTCGGAGTTATGAGGCCACCAGTCTTTGGGGGAAAAGAATGTGCCTTTACCTAGGGAAATTATTTCTGTTTTGGCGCTGTTGCATTTTAAATGATGTAGGTTAAGCCAAGAAAAGACTTCTGACAGACAGTTTTGGAATCTGGTGGCAGCATCCGGAAGTTTTTTATCGATAGTGACGACAAGCTGGGTGTCATCAGCGTAGGATGTCACGAGAATCCCATGTGACTCGATCAGCGTGAGCAGGGGGGCCATATATACATTGAAAAAAAGGGGGCTCAGGGTGGAACCCTGGGGTACCCCCGAGATGATGGACCGTTCATCGGAGAGAAAGGGACCCAAGGAGACTGTTTGTGAGCGATTGGACAAAAATGAGGTTATCCAGGCAAGTGCGGAGCCCGAGACACCAATCTCACGCATCCTATTAATTAGTACAACATGTGAGATGGTGTCGAAAGCCGCGGTTAGATCGAGCAGGATGAGGACGGCCTGCCTGCCCTCATCCTGCAAGAACTTGATGGTATCTGACAACTCAATCAAAGCAGTCTCTGTGGAGTGGCCAGAGCGGAAGCCAGATTGCTGTGGGTGCAGGATGCAATGATTTTCCACAAAATTCTTTAATTCCTCATGAACTAATTGCTCAGTGATTTTGCCTAGCGCAGGGAGGAGTGAAATTGGGCGCATATTAGACAAATCAGTAGGGGATTTATTTTGCTTTTTCATGAGGGGCTTGACTGTGGCCTTCTTCCACTCAGAAGGAACTATGCCGGAGTCGAGGGATTTGTTCACAATTGCATTAATTAGAGGGTTAACGGCCTCTACAAGATGGTGCAAAATGACTGGGGGGCAAGAATCCGTGGGTGCACCTGATTTGCAGGCTAGTATGGCTTTGTGCGTTTGCATTAAGGAAACTGCTTTGAATTGGTTTAATGAGGGAATAATTGTGTCAGGCTCTTGGGTAAGAATAGGTGCAGGGGGGAAGTCCTTGTGGATATTGTTAATTTTCTCCTCGAAGAGATCAGCAATTTGATCGCAGAGGGACTGCGAGGGGGGGATTTCAAGTGCCAGTGCTTTGGGATGGGTAAAAGACTTTACAATATTGAAGATTGTTTGTTGTTTCTGTTTAGCAAGGTCTATTGCTTGAGCGAAGTATGCCTTTTTTTTTTTTTTTTATATTTGAGAGATATTGTTTTCTCTGGAGAATGTAAATGGATCTAGACGTTGGATCATAGGTTTTTCTCCATTCTCTCTCCAAAAGCCTACACTTAAGGTGGCAGTCAGCAAGGGCCAGAGTGTACCAGGGGGCATTAGGTTTCTTTTTCCCTCGGACAAGTTTTTGGTTTATGGGTTTTACATTGGCAGAGATTACTCTCTCCATCCACAGATGGAAGTTTGTGGAGTCTAGAGACACGTCACCCGTGATGGAGGGGGGTGGTACCCCTGGTTGTGGGTTGAGTTTGGTGTACTCAGCTACCTTTTTCCAATTAATAGGAAAGGGGGTGTGAGGGAGTTTAATAGGAGGGGGGGGCGAGGTTTTGTTATTGATGGAGAAAGGGATGAGACAGTGGTCTGTCCAGATTTGTGGCAAGGGGGTGGAAGCGACTAGGGAAATCAAGTTTGTGCAAATGCCGTCCAAGGTGTGACCGGCACAATGGGTAGGGAGGGAGACTAATTGGGAAAGACCAAAAATCTCAAGAGAGTGGCGGAAAATGATAGCAAGTATGCTAGGTGGTGGCATGTGGGGAGTGTGGGCGGGCGAGCACCGCGCATGTGCAAGTATGAGTGTGTGCGCTAACAATTAACAACAGTGAGAGATGGGGGCGGGGTTATCATGTGCGCAGAGGCAGGCCCAGAATCGGATCTACAATGAGTGAACACTTCTAATCATTCTCCTTAGCACGCCCTGAGCTCTGATTTGTCACTGAGAGGGTGATCGCACCATAGTTTGTACCGTGTATCATACTCAGTGCGTACCTGCGCATACGGTACGATAATGCTTTGATGTTACGCGTCGCATTAAATGTTCCGTGTGACGTCATGTACGGCGTTCTGTACGTGAAAGGAGGCAATGTTTCTACATGGTTTAAAACATTTATTTATGTATTTAATGTACATACTAAGGGAAGACATTTGGGATAAATATGTTTTTTTTAATACTTGTAACAATCATATATTACTTTTAAAAACAATTACACAAATCGCGGTAGAACATCATGCGTACTCGTATCGAAAGAGCTGCGTAAGTGCATCATAAGCGTACGCAAAGCCATGTGACTTTAAAAGTAGAGATTTGATTGGTTCCTAACTTTTCCTATTGCGACTGTTGAAAGTTCCATCCCATTATAATTATTCAACTTTGAATTTCTAAGAAGAAGCATTTCTTCTGAGAATCTTCTCAAATAGAAGGAAGATCGCCATAATAAGAGCAATGGAGTCATCTTCCAGCAGTTCTTCAGAGGGAGATTTCATTCCTGAAGAACCTCCAAAGAAGAGGAAAGAAGCTCTAATTTGGAAGTTTTTTACTTTTCCAGAAGGACAAAAAAAGGTTAATGCTCCAAAAGTAACATGTACAATTTGCGAAACAACTCTTTCAAGAGGTTATCTATGTACAAAATACTCCTTTGGCACAGCAAATATGGTGCGACACGTGAAGAACTTGCACCCCATTAACGCTGCTCCAGCTGCAAGGCGCAAGTTGCACGAGAACCTACCTGCTGCTACACCAATCACACCAATTGCTGCAGGAGCATTTCCAGCAAGAAGTTCATACCCACAAATTGATTTTGACTTTGCTAAAGTTAAAATTCTATGCATTTATTGCGATAAACTTTTGTGTTATGGGGAACAGTCTATGGACCTGATGAAATACAGGATGCAGGAGCATCGCTGTCTCCGACATTAGTTTTTTTTTTTTAATTCTTTTGTTCCGCTTGGAATTTGTTGAGAAAACACAAAAAAATATAAAACTAAAAAAACAATAAAAAACAGTTCTTTTTAGAACTACCTTTAATGGTCAAAGAAAGAACTATATTTGTATGTTAGTGTGTAAAAGTTTGTCAGAATGAATGTGTAGTTGATAAATGAATGAATTAATGAATATATTACTAGTTTATGGAGAATATGAAAGTGCAGAAGTATAAGGAAGTGCTACAGCATAAATCTATAAGGTGTTTACCTATAGTATACTGTAGTATGTCTGAAGCACTTGAATGTAACATATGTACATAAATATGTTACAAGTCTATGCTTCAATTTGCGGTGCTGGTGAAACTGCCTGGGTGAATTTGTATGTGTTAGTGGCGGATTTCTAATCCCCTTGTGCCTGTTTCACACAGTCCTTGTGTCACTTTTGTGACAGAGCGGTGGTGCAAAAGATGTGCCCTGGTGTGTGCTACTAACAATGTGACGCATCTGGAGGGTGTACTACATTGTAAAGCCCTGCGCCAGAAGAGGCTTTCCAGTGGAGAAAGGGGTGCAGCAACGTCTCCTAAAAGTGACTGAGTGAAATGTATAACATTTCATTCAGTCACTTTTGAGCTTATGCTGCGTGAAAACCTTGCACTTGTTTGAAGCAGGTGTAAGGATTGATACAGCATTGTGAGCATAGGGCCCCAAGATCATTGCTGGAGCTGTGTTATACTTGCAACCGAAGTCAAGCAATAATTAATCCAAAAATTACTTTGCAATTTAGTTTTGTTAATATTTTATAAGAATATGAAATATAATCTAAAAAATAAAATAAATATAAAAATGTATATTAAAAATATAAATAATTAGTATAAAAAGAAAGACATAATAATTAATACATTTATAAATTATCATTTACAAATCCTTTGAAATTCACTGAAAAAACCATAGGTTTCACACACGTTATAGTTAGGAATTAGCATTTAAAAAAACATGCAAATTCATTGAAAAAACCATAGGTTTCACACACGTTATAGTTAGGAATTAGCATTTAAAAAACCATGGAAATTCATTGAAAAAACCATAGGTTTCACACATGTTATAGTTAGCTGAACATTTCTCTCATACAAAACCTTTGAAATTCCTCCGTTATAGTTAGCTCAGCTAACTATAACTTGCGCGCCCGTAATGCACTGCTGATGACGTCACATATTACATCACTCATGACATGGTCAGTGACATCACTTATGACATCACTGATGACATCACTGATGAAATCCTTGTAAAAGAGTGCCACACCTCCTCTCAGCGTAATAGCATAATATAACCCTTGATACACACATTCAAAAATAGAAACTAAGATTTTCAAAAAAATGAAGATACCAATACCAGTTACAGCAACTTATTCAGTTATTCCACCATCTACATACACATCCACTCATTCATCAACAGTTCTATATAGTCACTCATACATATACTAACTCATCATATGTACTCATACACCTATACATCCTGTTACACACCGACACTCATCCATAGAGTTACTCACACACATACTCACACATGCAAATAAACTATCAAACATCCATTTATTTGCATATACAGCTATACACACACCACTACACTTACTTTTACAGAAACGTACACATAGTGACTCTCTTAAATAATCACTTATAGAATCTATCACTCACATATAATCACTTGTATACATCAATACTCACATATACTAGATTAAAACATATATAGTTACTCATAAAGATACTATTGAAACAGTCAATCACTAACACACCCATACACACACTCATCCACCCATACAGTCCTGCACACATGTTGTCTTCAAAGCACATACAAACAGTGAGTCATTCATTCATGCATCTATGCGCTATGTAATACTCCCCACCAAACCATACAGACACTCATACTGATACTCAGTAAACAAACTAATAATCCATATAGACACTCATGTAGCTACCCATCAACCCATGCAGCCACTTATACACAAAGTGAGACACTGATACAGATACTTACATATTTAAACATAACTCGCTAATACATGTATTCACTAAGATACACTTAATAAGTGAGTTACGCAAACATTTTTATAAAAAATCCATCCATTTAGACACTTATTTACTCCTGTATTCTTCCACCGACCTTTAGATATACATATATAAAAAATATTTATTTTCAGAAAGACACACATTCACTGGATGATGTCATCAGTGATGTATTAAGTGATGTCAATTAAGATGTCATCAGTGATGTCATGAGTGATGTCACTGACCATGTCATGAGTGATGTAATATGTGACGTCATCAGCAGTGCATTACGGGTGCGCAAGTTATAGTTAGCTGAGCTAACTATAACGGAGGAATTTCAAAGGTTTTGTATGGGAGAAATGTTCAGCTAACTATAACAAGTGTGAAACCTATGTTTTTTTCAATGAATTTGCATGGTTTTTCAAATGCTAATTCCTAACTATAACATGTGTGAAACCGATGGTTTTTTCAATGAATATATATATATATATGTATATATATTTTTTTTAGGTAAACAAATATGTGGAATATATAACCTTAACTCACATTATGTTTCTTTGTAATCAGATTGTAACCAGACGTCCTGCAGCACCTCATGTTTGGAGTGCTGCTGCAGACATAAAAATGTTTTGTAAAAATTGGCACAGCATCTTGCAGTGAGATTCATGATACATAAACTACCTAACATAACTCTCCTTGAGATTATCTATTCTTATTCTGGACATATATAGACACAATCCCGTCCCTTTTATTCGATCCAAAGAGGGCCACTAGCATGACAAATGTGAGGAATAAAGCAATAAAAATTAAATCCATATTGTTTAACATACCTTTGTACTATAGGTATCGATTGGCACAGGGTAGCACTGTATAGGAACAATATGTGATATGTGATGTGTTTTCCTCTCGAGTCACTTGTTATATGGTATTAACTCACTGGGGTTGGATCCTGGAAGTCAGTTACTAACTACATACATCCCTTGCTGCACACAATGCACATCAACAACACGTGCGCCCCCCCCCACACACACCCTCCCCGGACCCATAGCACCAAAGATATAAGTTATATGAAGGTCACCAACTCTGCTAACTGTGCACAGCGCAGGGGCTCCGGGGCCTCAGGACATCCAGCAAACGCAGACAAACATGGAAAGAGCCCCAGCAGCAGAAACACATCAATACATTACTGAAGCTGAATATGCACAAGCAAGGCATGTTTGAATGGCAATGGAACTCAAATTAAAGTTAAACTAACTCAGGATGCAGCCAAACATCACCCGTAAACTACTTGAAGATGGAGTGGCCCAACTGGTCCGTACTCCACACAAGAACCACCACTGCATGCACAAACAACCTGAGCATGAGGCTGGATGACACTGGAAAGAAAAGAAAGCACGGAAAAAAGCATTTCATTTCATTTAAAAAAAGCACTTCATTTCATTTAAGTCAAGCAAAAGTAAGTCAAATATTATTACATAGAAAAGGGTTAAGGGCACGGTCCTGCTGCCCTTCCAGCCCCCTGACCTTACTGGTGCTCCTGCACATGGTGCCCCGCCCGGCGCCGGTGGTATGATTGCTCTGGCCTTGGACTCGGTTCCTACCAAGTCTGTTTTACTGCCCCATGGTGACCTCACCACGCTCCAGAAAAAGCAGCATTGGTTTGTTACTTAATGTTTTCTTTTTTCACTAGTGGCGCTGCCTTTATTAACCCCTTCCACGCTCATGACGAGCTCAGCTCGTCATGAGGTACGCCTGTCGTACAATCAGGATGAGCTGAGCTCGTCATGTAATGCGGTACTTGCGAATCTTTAGCGCACAGCGGTAAAACGCTTAGCGCGGATGGGGTTAAGAGGCCTGCTGCTGCAAATGATAGTGCCCACCTCGACGTCATACTGCAGTGGCGGTGATTGGCGTTGCGTGTGTGCTGGAGCGTGGAATTTCATTTGAATAAAAGGTTACACAGGCCGCCGCAGCCCCCACCACCACGGAAACACATGCAGACAAATCAGGGGCACCTGCAACAGTGAACGTAGGCAAATTTGCTTGCATATGGATTTATGATCGGCTCTCTCTCAACACACAGCAACAATCTTCTTCACCAATGGGACTCGGAAGGAAGACTGTAACAGAGTTTGAATAGCAGTGCAATGAGTAAGCCAATTAAATTAACTTTGACATATATGATAAGACGTTCAGGGATTGCAGTCGCGCTTATGATATGAGTTAGCAGTGGCAGTGTAGACCAGGCCCTGATAAATAAGTGCCGGTGCTAAGCACCAGAAAGCACCGGACAAATTGAGCACTGAACCATGGTACTATAAAAAAGTTGAGTTTACTGTTTAAGTGTGATTAATGACTCAGGGGCAGATTTACAAGAAACTGCCGAATCTGTAGATATACGTCAGTTTCCCTGCGCCAGCCTGCGATACCCTTGCGCCACCCTGGATGCGCCGTATTTACAATACGGTGCACCATGGTGCAAGTATTGACCGATGCAAAAAGAAATTCTGACTCATCTGTTGGCGCAAAAGTCATGTATTGCTGGAGTCGTGTTGCAAGCACGACACAACTCCAACTATGCATGTTAAGGCCTATTCTCCTTACACTGCGTCACTGCAGGCGTAAGATTTTGACGCAGGTGCATCCTAGAAGTGGCGCAGTGAAATCTTGTAGATTTCACTGCGTCACTTTTACGAGGCTTTCCTGTGTGGGAACGCTATTCCTGCATACATTATACCTGACAAAGTTATATTGTGACACTGGTCTTTACAACGTGACGCTTGTCGCTGGATGTGTCATGTAGTAATTTGGCTGCATTTTTTATGTTGACACTGCATCACAAAAGTGACTGAGCCAGCTCGCAGCCTTCCTCGAATCTAACGGCTCCCTCGACCCCTCACAGTCCGGCTTCCGAGCCAAACATAGCACCGAGACCGCCCTCATCGCAGCTACAGACGACATCCGAACACTTCTCGACAACGGGGAAACAGCTGCCCTCATCCTCCTGGACCTCTCCGCAGCGTTTGACATGGTCTGTCATAGCACCCTTGTACAACGCCTCAGAAACGTCGGGATGCAAGGAAAAGCACTGGACTGGATCATCTTGTTTCTCGCTGGAAGAACCCAGAGAGTCTGCCTCCCCCCTTTCGGGTCAGAGGCCACCAAAGTCATCTGCGGCGTACCGCAAGGATCATCACTCAGCCCCACCCTCTTCAACGTCTACATGAGCCCCCTCGCATCCATCGCACGCCAGCACAACCTCAACATCATCTCCTACGCCGACGACACCCAGCTGATCCTCTCCCTCACCAAAGACCCAAACACCGCTAAAACTAACCTACACGAAGGGATGAAAGACGTTGCCGAGTGGATGAAGAACAGCTGCTTAAAACTGAATTCTGACAAGAAGGAAGTCCTCATCCTAGGATCATCCCCCTCCGCATGGGACGACTCATGGTGGCCCCCGGCCCTGGGCAGCGCACCCAAACCAACGGACCATGCTCGCAACCTGGGATTCATTCTAGACTCCTCCCTCTCGATGACCAGACAAGTCAACGCCGTCTCATCATCATGCTTTAACATCTTACGTATGCTCAGAAAGATCTTCCGCTGGATCCCCACCGAAACAAGAAAGACGGTCACCCAAGCTCTTGTCACAAGCCGACTGGACTACGGAAACACCCTTTAAGCCGGAACCACAGCCAAATTACAGAATAAACTCCAACGCATTCAGAACGCCTCCGCCCGACTCATCCTAGACATACCCCGCCACAATCACATATCCGGTCACCTGAGAGACCTTCACTGACTCCCAGTCAACAAGAGAATAACGTTCCGTCTCCTCACCCACGCACACAAAGTCCTCCACGACCTGGGACCCAAATACCTCGACACGCGCCTGACCTTTTACACCCCCACCCGCCAACTACGATCGTCCATTCAAGCCCTCGCCACGATTCCACGCATCCGAAGAGCCACCATGGGAGGAAGATCCTTCTCCTACTTAGCGGCCAAAACCTGGAACTCTCTCCCCTCCCACCTCCGCCTTAGTCAGAACCACCTCTACTTCAGAAAACAACTCAAAACCTGGCTATTTGATAAATACCGAACTCCCCCCCCCCCTCCCCCCCACCTCAAGCACCTTGAGACCCTCTGGGTGAGTAGTGCGCTATTCAAATTTTTGACTTGACTTGACTCAAATGGCTTGTAATTATGCCCCTCAGTCCTTCCAGATAGTGGCAGTCACTACAACATTCATAGAAGGCTTGTCAGAGGACAACATAGAGGCAAGCTGTTTGCAATCAGCGTAACTAAAGTTGTTGTCTGGAACGCTATTGTGCATATGCTTAATCAAACTGATGTTTGACTTTGGTAGGTTTATAGTGCAATTATATGTAGTACCCTAATATTTATCTTCACTATGGGTTACATTGGTAATAGTAAATCATGTAACCAAACCAAACAGGGATTTGTTCAACTTAATTTTTTTCAGTTTATTTTTCTTTGCCTGCAGTCACTAGGAGATTATGAGTGACAGATAATCTCAACATGCCTAGGTGTTCAATAGTTACGGAAACCACAATTTCATCTACATGGAAATGGCAAGGATGGGTAGGCTAGGTATGCAGTGGGACATGTTGTAGGGATTAATAAAGTTTCACTTCGGACATTCCATAGCAACTGCTAATATAGTAATACACCTGGGTGGCAATGACTTTGCGCTGAAGACAGGGTCACTGCTGCAGAAGATGAAACGCTCCCTAGTGAGAAGATTACCTGGGCTTCCAGAATTATTATTGCCCTAGATTGCCCATAGGCAAGGGGCAAAATCACAAGAAACATTAGAGTCCAGGATAAACTGAAATGGGGACATATTTACATTTTTAATCAATGTGGGGTCGGGTTACATGAGACAAATTAACCTGAGGGTCCTTTCAAACGATGGTCCTGGTGGAGCGAACCTCTCCAATATGGAAATGGAACTGTTTATCCAGAACATACAGATTTTCTAACCGCATTTGGTTATAGATAGACTTAGGAAGTGTTGATAGAACAAGGACTCGAGAAAAAGAGACTCGCTGAATGCAATCCTCTCCGGTAACTGCTAACCCCGTATTAAAACTCGTATTGTGGAAATAAGATGCAATTACAGGACATTTAAGTATAAGATTGAAGCTTGCCTATATGTCTAGTTAACCAGTAACTCGATAGTGATGCTAAAATGGCCGCTAACAGGAATTCTTTAGTGTGCATAGGTCTCCTGCATCTACGTAGTATGACGTATCTATGCTTGGAGGGAAACTTTCTGCACTTGTGCAGTAGCTAATAAAATGGCCGCTTAAAACTCACATGCTTGCCACCTGCTTGCTGAAAAAATGAAACCCACTTATTATACAAATGCTAATGCAGGAAGAATAATAATAAGTAAATGGGATTAGAGTAGAGATAGGAAGTATACAGTGAAACCATTTATTTTTGATTTTAACATTTGTCTTTTTGACTCTTTCAGTAGTGCTTGCTATGGGCCTAAGTCCTGAACCACAGTCTGTTCCCTCATGTTCTACTGCACATGCGCAGTGAACCCAAACTGAAAGACTCGATTTCACCCTGAACTTCGGCCAAGGCTGAAAGTGGTTACTTTCATGGGAACCGGAACGACAGTCCAATGAAATGCATGAGAACTATTTTTTTTTTTTCTAATATGTGACAATTACATTGTGATTATGGGTGGGAATAAAGACTGATGTATAAAACTTAAGGGGTGGGATTTTGAACAAAGACCTGAAAGAAAATATTAGAAAATAAGCATGGTGTGATGATTACCTCCCCTTGCTTGTCCAATCAGAGTTGGAGTTCCATAAATTTGAAACTTTAATGGGTGGTACAAGCATACAGAAAGGTATAATTGAGGTAGCTTTAGTTAGTTAGTTTACCATTTCAGAGTCGAGAGACCGGGATGCTGTCAGAGAGCTCGGAGATGTCCCAGACTGAGATGCTGAGAAGAATCGAATTGCTGAACCACTTATCTTAAGGGCAAAAAAGTATGATGCGGTGGAATAGATCTAACAAACTTAATTCTCAACTTGACGGAAACTTAAATTAGTCCATTGGAAACAATACACTTTTAGAGGACCCAATTATTTTATTTGTAATGGCACTCATACTAGCTTATTAAATCAGATGCATATTGCTCTACATCCGTTTTTTACACATATATATGCACAAATATATGTTTTTAGAAACATATCAATTGCGAACATTTACATCAAATACATTCACGCAAACACAAATAATGATACAAACAAAATCGATACATTTCTGTCTCACAATATGGAGTCCTTACCGCCCTACTAGTTGGGTGACTGCAAGTGACCAATTATTTCACAAACAACTGTGAATCGCAGCCTATTTACAAAGATTGCCCTCTCAACAACACT
This sequence comes from Lissotriton helveticus, assembly GCF_964261635.1. NCBI lineage: Eukaryota > Metazoa > Chordata > Amphibia > Caudata > Salamandridae > Lissotriton > Lissotriton helveticus. The sequence goes on along the minus strand of NC_136069.1, from coordinate 1,371,780,650 downwards.
CACTAGGGGACACATATATCTCAACCCTTTTCTATTGAAGGCTAGTGTTATACATTTTCTTTATAAATCCAAATCATAATGATGTGGCCTTCTTTTCAATGGAAGTCGATGCATTTCAGCCCATTTAATCTGGGCCTCATCAGGACTAGGGAATTAAGGAAACCTCGCCGGTACCACTGTTTTAATGTGGGCACAGATAACTCTGGACTGCACCGACACTGTATATAGGCCGACAATATGCTGTCGGATAGCCGAGCTCCTAGGTTCTATTTTTCTTTTTTTCTACATGGTCCTTCGACTAAGTGATTTGATACTCCTCGCCCATGGCCGTCAATGTAACAGGAGCATCTAATAGGCAGATTCTAAGTAACCAGGTCTTCTCCGAGAGTATACTGATGGCGCTAAAACAAACTTATCTTAAGCTAAATAATTTAGAAGAAGATCGCGGACGAATCTCAAGGAGGAAGAGAGTGTCAGAGAGGGGTGCTAATCAAGCATCGGTGATAGAGAGGTCATCTATCCTGTCCTGAATGCTGTCCTAAATTCCTGTCCTAAAGTCTGTGTTCACCAGACCCTTTCCTGGGGGACCATTTTCAATTCCTAGGCCTGGGAATTGGTTTCCACACCATACTTGGTAACTATATCTATATTTGTATAAGCGCTTATGTGCTTTTCTCTCTATCCTCTCCCTTTTCATGCAGTGTCATTGTCAAGTATAATTGAATGAAAATGTGATTGATTATTTGAATTTTCCTTACTGTGAAAGGAGACGGAGTTTGTTCTGTACTCTGTAAGTGGTTCACACAAATTTAATCTAAGATACCATTTTAAAAGACATCCTGACTCTGTGATCATTTAAAAAAGTAAGTATATTGAAATCTTATGTCATTTCACCATCAACAAGTTCCAACTATTGGTCCATTGACCAGAGGAAATAACTTTTTTTTTTGAGTTCAAGTAAAAGTTTATTAGAATAACAAAGGTGTCATTACAGAAAAAGAAATGAGGTACATTATTATCTAGAAAGCAAGGTAAATTAGGTTACAACAATAAATATCAGAAAGTAAAAAATTGCAAGGGAGAGAGAGAAAATGGAAGTGAGGCTTGGGATATAAGATATATGAGGCAATGTAAATGGGGGTAAGACAATAAATATTATGTGAGGAAAAAGAAGTTCTAAAGAGAATAAAGGAACGAAAGGTAATTTAAGGAGGTTTCAAAACCTCTTGCTGAGCAGGGGGCAAATGAGAGGAACGTTTGGCACAAACATCAAGGTAAATGGTAATGGGAAGCCATAGGGCGTGTCTTTTCGGGGCCAGATTAAGTGGATAGACAAATGCAGTATCAAGTCTATGGTTATAGCAAACATTAAACCACCAAGCTTTAAAAGTAATGGCATTTGAATTTTTCCAATTAACAGTGATCTGTTGGAATGCAACAGCTAGTAACAAGTCAATGATTTGAACATTTGAGTCAACAGCAGCCCAAGAAGAGGAAAGTGAGCCAAGGAAGATATCAGCAAGAGAGAAAGGGATAGAAGTTTGAAATATAGTATTGATTTGGTTCCATACTTGAGTCCAAAAGATGTGTGTAAGGGGACAGAGAAAAAGCATATGAAAGAGCGTGGCATTGGGGGTGGAGGAAGACCAGCAAATATCCGGAATCAAGGGGATCCTCTTATGAAGAAGAAAAGGTGTGTAGAGGAGTCGATTATAAATAAAGAATAGTGTTTGTGTAAGAGAAGCAGCTCTAGAGGATTTGCGAAGTTTAGTCCAAAGTTTATCCCAAAGGGAAGTTGGCCAAGACGTATCAAAGTCAGATTCCCATTGCTCTTCCACCGTGGATTTCGGCCGGGGTAACGGAGGTGTGCGAAAGGAATGGTAGATGGAGGAAGCGGAGGGGCCTGAACGGAGTAGGGAATGGAGTGATGTAGTTGGGTTGAGAGAAACAACTGGAAAAGAGGAATGAGAAAGGGTATCATATACGGACATAACTGCAGTCCTGAGTAAGAAAAATTTGCGAGCAAAGGAGGAAGGGAGTGAGAACTCTCGGCTAAGGAGAGAAAAAGACTTGAAAACAGTTCCAGTGAAGAGTTGAGAAACCCAAACCAGGCCTCGTTGTCTCCAAGTTTTCCAGTAAAATGGCTTCTGGTTAATGAGAATGCTATTGTTATACCAAATAGTGGTGTTGAGGAAATCAGTTACAGAGGAGGGTGGAACTGGAGCAAATGCTAGGAGTAGTTTCGCAGTATATTTGTGAATCGGAGTAGAAATAAATTGAGGTTTGCGGGAGAAGGAGAGATATTCGGCAAAAGAGAAAGGAGAGAGAGAGAGACGTTCAAGTTCAGCCCAAAGGGGGAGAGGCTCAGTAGGATCTTTGAGCCAGAGGGAGGCTTGTTTCAGGAGGAAAGCCTTGTGATAGGCAGGGAAATTTGGAAAATTAACACCGCCCTCTGATTTGGGGAGACGCAGTCGTAGTAAAGACATACGCGGTTTCTTACCAGACCACAAAAAGGAGGAGAGGATAGTGTTGATTTTAGTAAAGAATTTGGCAGGGATAGGAACAGGAATATTTGAAATGGTATAGAGGACGATTGGGGAGAGCATCATCTTGATGGTGTCGAGACGACCCCACCAGGAAAGGTAGAGAGGGTGCAATCTGGAAGTAAGGTCTGTGAGTTTTTGGGTACATTGGCTAAGGCAAAGTGAGATAATATCTGATATAGAAGAGGTTATATGCAAACCAAGATATTTTATATGGGCCGGGCTCCACTTGAAGTCGGATGCCTCAAAATCAGATTTGAAGGTGAATTTGGTGAGGGGAAGGATTTCGCAGTGTCGTTATTCAATTTGTATCCAGAAAGCCGAGAGTAAACGTTGACTTCGGCAAGGAAAGCGGGAACGGAATCAGAGGGATTGGAAATGAAGAGTAAAATATCATCTGCATAAGCAGCTAGTTTAACCTGCGAATTGGAAAGTGGAAAACCATGAATGTTTGGATTTTGACATAGTTTAGATAGAAAAGGTTCTAGGGCCAAGTTAAAGAGGAAGGGTGAAAGAGGGCATCCCTGGCGAACACCTCTGCCGAGGCTAAAAAAGGAAGAGATCAAGCCATTGGCGCAAACTGACGCTCTAGGGTTCATGTAAAGGAAGGAGATAAGGGAAATAAAATTAGGACCAAACCCAAACCATTTTAGTGCAGAGAAAAGAAAAGACCATTCCACTCTATCGAACGCTTTCTCAGCGTCTAAGGCGATTGCAGCTAGGGAGTCACTAAAACGGGAAGACTTGGAAAGGACATTGAAGAGGAGTCTGGTGTTATCGGTAATGAAGCGACCTTTGACAAATCCAGATTGTTCGGGGCCAAGGAGCTCTGGAAGAAAAGGATCTAATCTGATGGCTAAAGATTTGCCATATAATTTGTAGTTGATATTAACAAGTGATATTGTTCTGTAATTTTTACAATGTTGAGTGTCCTTCCCCTCCTTGGGTATAATGCAAATGTAAGCATCTGAAAAAGTGCCCGAGGCTGCACCACTGGCTCTAAAGGAATCGAGGAGACAATGTAATTTGGGCAACAAAAGCGTTGCAAAATGTTGGTAAAATTCGACTGTAAACCCATCTGGGCCTGGAGCTTTGTCTTTTTTAAGTGAGTGGAGTGCGGTATGTAGTTCGCAAACAGTGATGGGGGTTTCAAGGGTAGACAGGTCAATAGGAAAATTGGGAGGGGGTCGAATGCTTGCAAAGAAAGTGGAGAGAGAATGAGCAGAGGGTTGAGTTTCAGAAGAGTAGAGTATAGAATAGAAACGAGAAAATTCTTCCAAGATATCAACATCTTTATATTGCAGGACTGAATTAGCATCAAAAACAGACTCAATATTCAATTTGTTTTGTTTAACTTTCAAATAATTAGCAAGAACTTTCCCCGCCCTATTTTTCCCACCATAAAATTTCGAACTGGATTTTAGTAAGTAGAGTGAGGCATCTTCAGTGGATTGCTTGTTGTATTTCATTTTGGCATCAACAAGAGCTGTCAAACTTTCCTGAGTGTGGGAGGTGTAGAAAGCATGTTCTAGGAGCTTGATCTGAGACAAAAGATCACTAGTGCGTTTGAGAGCAGCTTTACGTTTTGCGGCAACATGTCTGATGATGAAGTCTCTGGCCGCAGCTTTGTAAGCATCCCAGATGGTGTGTTCAGCTAAAGAGGGCGTGTCATTGAGAACAAAAAATTCAGTAGTAAAAGCGGTAAAGGAGGTAGTGAATTTGGGGTCGAGGAGAAGAGTGTTGTTGAAGCGCCACCTCTTAGGTCCATTGGAGTTGGGCAGAATATCAATATTAATTACAACTGGGGCATGATCAGAAAACATTATGGGACCTATGTCAGCCTGGGTGAGGGATTGGGACATGTGGTGAGACAGGAAGATATAGTCGATACGTGATTGGGAGTGGTGCACCGGAGAGTAAAAAGTAAATTCCTTACAGGTCAGATTGCATAATCGCCAAGCATCAACAAGCTTGTGTTGAGAAATGGCGTGCGTGAAAAGCTTGTGAGACTTGTTAGGGACATAAAGAGATTTGGAGTGTCTATCCAGGAAGGGGTCCAAAGGCATATTGCAGTCGCCTGCCAAAATGAAATTATCATCGATGCATTCAGTGATACGGGAGGCAAACGCACTCCAAAAGGAAGGATTCCCACCAGTGGGGGCATAAACATTAAGCAGGGAAAGAGGGATACCTTTTGAGGAAAGTTTAACAAATAACCACCTGCCTTCAGGGTCAAATTCGGACTGTAAAATTGAATGAGAAAAAGACTTGCGAAGTAACAAAGCAACACCATTTCTTTTACCATCACCAGGAGCAGAAAAAACAGTCCCCACCCAACCTCTTTTAAGCTTAGCAGCTTCAATGTCAGATAAATGGGTTTCTTGCAGAAAGGCAACATCCACATTGAGTTTAGCTAGATGGGAAAGAATCTTCTGCCTCTTAATGGGGGAATGCAAACCTTTAACGTTCCAAGAAACAATACGTATTGACATCAAGGAAAATTAATGAGGGCGAACATAATAAATATGATGAACAAAAGTAAAGCCTCATAATCAGGAAAAATGGAAAAAAAGGAAGTAAGGAAGCAAAGAAAGAGGAAGTAGGAAGTAATCAAAAGAAGCAAAAGGACAAGTGAGAATAGGATTACAGCAACGTAAAGAATGGTTGAAGGAAAGGAAAGAAACGATAGAGAAGAGTGATATAAGAAATAAGAAGAAACATAGGAGAGCAGGAGAAAAAAGACATCAAGGAGAGCGATATCAAATAGTTCGATGGAGAAAAAGAAAGATGTAGAAGAATGAGGGAGCTGTGATAGAAAAACAGGTATAGACCAGGATGAAGTGGAATCATCTAAATGGAGAAACAGGAAAAATTGTATACAAAATGTAATAGGGAAATGACAAGATGAAAAATGCGTAATAAAGGAAAAGAAGAAGCAAAATAGAATGTAAGTAAAATATAGGAAAAAGAAATGACTGAGTATATGAAACCAAAGAACGGTGAAAAGAGGAAGAAAGAGAAGTGAGAAGAAAATAAAAAACAATCTAGATGAAACTGACACCAGAATAATTGAAGAGGTCAGGAAGGGTACAAAAAAGAGAACAAATACGATAAATGGTAACATGGTAAAATAAGAGGGGAGGGGAGGTACTTACAAAGGATGTCGAAGAGGGAAGACGATCAAAAGTCGGGACAGAAGGGGGACAATACGGATGTAACGGGAGGGAGGTAAGACCAACCAACGAAGGGCGGGTACACAGGGCAGCGAGGTGTCCAACCGGGGAAGACAGAACGGGACGCCAGATATAATCTTTGGAGAAAGGAGAGTAACAGGGTTAGAGAACGATAAACAGCGAAAATACCAACAAATATCATATCAACACAAGAAAAAGGAATGAATACAACGATTACGGATAACAAGGAAGAAAAATATAGACTCGGCTGAGAGTCTAAGATTTTGGAACTAGGTAAATATGGGTAAACAGTGAACAAAATGGCATGGAATAATCAGTGAAAATAACCACAAAAGTCATGGTGGAAATGGAGAGGAGGAACTGGAGAATTCCATGCCAGCAGAACCACAAGAGTTCAGGAAACTTCGAAGTCGTACAGGGTCTTCAAAAGTTGTAGTTTTGTTGTTATAGGTGACTTTAAATAGACAAGGATGGAAAAGTCCATATCTGGCTCCAATGGAACGAAGATCCGCTCTCATGTCAAGAAAGGCTTTACGACGAGCAGCCGTGGACTTAGCCTAATCTTGAGCAAAGAATAAGGTAGAACCGGACCAAGTAATACGTGGTGATGCTTTGGCTGCCAAGAGGACCTTCAACAAGTCCGTGTACTCCAGAAAATACATTATCACCCCTCTAGGCATAGTTGATTTGGAGATAGAGGAGGGGTGTCTACCAAGCCTGTGAGCACTCTGAATGTTGAGTGAGGTATCCTCGGGTAAGTGCAGTAGCTTAGGAAGAAAGGATTTGAAAAAGGTAATAGGATCATTCCCCTCACTGCCCTCCTTCAGGCCGTAGAGACGTAGGTTATTGCGTCTATTTCTGTTTTCAAGGTCCTCAACCTGCTTTTGAAGGGAGGAAATCTGAAGATCCATATGAGTAACCTTGGTTGCCGTTTCCTGAAGAGATGAGATATCTTTTTCCACGGTGGAGACCCTTGCGTCCATATTGGACCAGTTGTCAGTGGGCGTTTGCAACTTGGCATTAGTGTCTTCCATGTAAGGACGCAAGGCTCGTATTTCTTCAAGAAGTAGTTCGATGGAAATAGTCGAGGAGGATTTCGAGGGGGAAGGTGGGTCTTTCTTCAACCTTTTAGGGTTAGTTTTGAGTGCAACCTGAGGAGAAGCCTCCATGTCAGCTGTCGTGGTAGCAGTAGGAAGGTCTGTAGAAGCTTCTAACTGAGCCAGCGCCGAAAATAATTTCGAATTTTTGACGTAGTTGCGCTTAGGGGGCTTGTCAAGACGCTGCGCCATGAAAATGCAGGTGAATGAAGCAAGTAAGTAGCGCGGAGTGTAGCTGAGACAAAAAGTCAAGGGCTCAAAATTGAGAATAAAGCCAATTGAGGGTCAAGCAAGAAGAGAACTAAAACAACCAAGAGGAGCAGCCAAAAGTCCACGTAATTGCAGGAAGAGAGCAGCATCCACAACGTGCCAGGGCAAAACTGCCTTCGAAGGAACAAAATGGCCGCCAAGCCTGAGGAGAGTGATAAAGTCAATAAAACACCATAAAATCAGTGCCAGAAAAAGAAAAAAAAGTTACCTGTGTTAATTATAAGAAGTCCTCGTTAGGAGATGGAGGAGAGCAGCATGAAAAATGAGCCATGGGAGCCGTTTGAATAGCGTACGGCAAAAAGCACATCTGATGCGAGCGCCGGGGAGAAAACAAAATGGCGGCCGCGACCGGGGAGAGCCGCGGCCGGAGTCAAAGCAGGCGCTCGTGCAAAAAGACGGCTCAGTTGAGGTGCGGGGTCCGGCTGCAATGAATCCTGACCATTTCCGCCGTTGGGGACAGGTCTCCTTGGTGCGCTGAGGTGAGGCGAACCGCCGGTAATCTCCGGTCTGGACGGAGCTCCTACCCCTGTGCTGCCATCCGCGTCGGGCGCTTAGCCACGCCCCCTCCCAGAGGAAATAACTTAATTTTTTTATTGTCCTCATTTGCCTCTAAAAACACTATTCCATTTGCACCTTTGAATGGAGTACCATGCCCATTCGTGCTGGAAGCAGGGAAAAGAAGAGAGACAAGGGGTTTCTGCCTTTACCGCCCTCGTTTGTTTGAAACTCCATATTCTTCCAAAAATCCCTTGCTATCACTCCACTCACCTCCTCATTGAACAAAGAAAGGGGGGAAAAGGAGCCCAGATAGCCAAAGAAGGCATAAACATTGGACTTCATTAATCTGTTGCTCACACCAATTTAATAAGGGAAACCAAAAATCATGCTTTTTGAAACCTTTCATATCCAATCTAGCAACATATTTAACGGAGCGTACCCAATCGTCATTGAACCTGGGAGGTGCCAGGGCTACCCACTGTTTGCAGATTTCTCTATGCCCCAGCAGCATAGAATAAAATATCAGCCTTGCCTGTTTTTTTGTAATTTTTGCTAAGGAATCCACACATCCAAAGATAACAAGCAAGATGCTTACCTTAATGTCAATCATCAGCATAATAGACAAGGCCCTACTCACAGCGTTCCAGAATGGCTGGATCTCTGGACAGTCCACAAACATATGTACGTTGTCCTCTTTCAAACTGCCACACTTAGGGCAAGCTACATCCCCTCCTCTCCCAAACTTTGACATCTGAGGAGTCCAATAGGTTATGTGGATGGAGAAAATATGGTTTCTTCTTAGGTGTGTGGGTTTCACCATTTTAAATAACATAGACATAGATACTTGCTGCTTCTAGTCCAGCTATGATTCCGGCAAGCATCTTTCCCACAGTTCGATTGGCAATGTGAAGGCACCATTCCACCTTCAACTAGTAGATTGTTCCAAGCTCCTTCTTGAGTACTGCCTCATGCAAAAGTCCATCTTCAAGTTCTTTTGGTTTTCCTATTATCGTACCTGAGTCTTGGCACCAACTCTGCATTAGCAGGTATTTAAATCTGGACACTTTATGATCCGAAACATGTTTACATGTTTCCCAGGTTATTAAGAGACTGTCTTGCATTATATGGTCCCATCTTGTTAAACCTGCCTCTTTCAGTGGTAGAGCAATACATCTTTTGTCCACTCCAGTGAGCTAGGTGAATCCCAAATAGGAGCCATTAGGCTATAGTATGGTATTTTTAAAACTTTTTTTAACCCTATACCTTGTCTCTGCCAAGCCCCTCAAGATCAGGGGAAAGAACGTTTGATTAGTGAAATGTTTATTTGGGGACTAAAGATAACTAAACTAGAGGATTACAAAAACATGACCCCAGCGGTTATTGCCAGTGTGTTGTGAATGAATTTATGGGCCAAGGTAAGTATGTGGTGTTAGAGTTGGTAACCCGCGTGATCAGTGTGAAAGGCCTGTGATAGGGGTCAAAATCAAGACATGGCAAAACCTACAAGCTGATGCACTATTGCAACAAGCTCAGTTATCAGTTCAGGCAGAAATGTCACTCCGAGGGACCCCAGATATAGAAAGAGTCCCAATGGCACTATCAGAGGAAGAAATACAGGAATGGGCAGGCATTGATAGGGGGTGCTACTGCTAAAGGTCAACACTGTCGAAGTGAATTTGAGTAAAGCACAGCCACTGGATGTGGAATGCCACCCAGAGCTCCTGACTGCCTGAAATACGGCTACTAGAAGTGGATGGCTACCCAGAATTGGCTGAATGCAAATGGAACAGGGCACATGCTTGAGGGTGACTGTTGAAGCATGGTCTGAACTGAACTGAAATGTATTAGATTATTCAGAGATAATCAGAAATGCACATGCAAAACGACATAGATAAAGCAATATTATTGAAAACAAGTGAACACTTGAAATTCAGTGACATAAAAGGTCCTACAAGATGAACCACAGCTTGCAGCAATAATTGATCATACATGTTAAAATTGTGTTAAAATACAATTGTTTTACTGTACCTTATAGCAGACTTTAAAAGGGACCCCACAGAGTAGAAAACCACTGGACATGATATATCCACAGAAAGTAAAGGACAGGTTTACAGTGATAAAATCCATAGGGTTTTAAGTAATGGTAATATGTAGTGTTGCATAAAACATTAAAAAGAAATTACAAAAATAGTCAAAGCGCATAAGAGTTTGTGTAGAGAATTTATCGCGAGTGCATAATAATGTAGACAAGATGCTGTATTGTCCCAATGTGACACACAGGAGACTTTTGATACTGCCCAGACAAAATCTGGTCAACAATGGAGTTAAAGTTTGTAGATTTATATAGCACATCTTATCACCTTTGAGGGTATCCGGTCACTGTCCATTGGCATGGGGAGATTAAGGGATTTGCTCAGAATCAATGCTGTTTTTGGTTTTAATAATTGCCTTGTCCTGGAGGGTTACTTTGCTAGTCTCTTCGGCTTCTTTGTTGGTGCATGTTAGTCCAAAATATATTTTTTCACCCCTTTTACTTCCCCTTTGACAATCAGATGAGGAGCAGTAAATAGGTCATATGTGCCTAGGGCACATGCCATCTCCTTGATGTGCCAAACACAAGGAATATTGTTACTTATATCACAACCTAGACACTCTCTTGATTGATGGTGGTGTAAGTGTTGTACCATATAGATATTCATAAGAGCATTGGTGATAGCTTGATAAGATCTTAAACATAAGAGTGGCCCAATTCTTCATGGGGAAAGTATTGATGGCTACATGGTGGAAGGCCTAATAACCACCTACAAAATGATTCCCTTCTAATTGTAATTTATTGATGCTTTGGTAGCCCCAAATAGGCCCAGTTCATAAATAGCAGCAGACCCTTACGCTTGCATATTTCTAAGGTCGGCAGAATATATTTATTTCTATTGCTCTTGCAAAATTGAACAAGGCTTCAATTGTTTGGTTAAACTTAGGATGTGTATTTAGAAGATAAAAAAGACCAACTTCTAAAAGAGGGAAAGTGGCCCTTGGGGAAAAAGTTTTACCTGCTCCACTCTTTTACTCTCGAATAGTATTGGAGAAAGATTACAGGAGTTAACGACACAGGCCATAAAATATTTTTGGAGATGTAAGTCTCAAATTCAATGTTATCCATAACTTATATAAAATAGTCAAATGGTATCTTCAGTATTCAGATACATTGGCCAATACCATTGTGTGGATTGTCTATCCAGAACAGGTACGATAAAGCCGAAGTATGCCAGGGAGGTGGTAATTTGGAGTTGACAGCTGAGTTTAAGACATAAGTGATTACCGGAACCATGAACCCAACTTTTTTCCGATAAAGGTCCATGGGAACCCAATCAGGGCCAGGTACCTTCCTTGCTGAACTGAGAGTGATAGCAGTGATAACTTTAAGTAAATCTAATTTGATATCCGGCAGACAACTAAGGAGGGACTTATGTTGATGTATCACGACTAACCGTAGCCATAGGATTGAGTGACTTGTTCATTTTACTAGGGACTGATAAAGATTTAATGATGCAGAGGCCTTCTGAAATACATGCATCAACAAATGAAGTTTTAGGACAAGATTCAAATAGAGGACGACAGTGAAACCGATACAAATGATCTTTCACAATGTTTAGAAACAAGCAGTGAATATGAGCAGCTCACCACCTGAGCCCCCTTTTTGCAGCTAACCCCTTCCCACTGTGACCTATGGAATTAACTGGTAGGCTACAGACTCATTTGTTGGGATTATTATCACTATAACTGCTGGTTCTATTGACCCCAGATAAAATACACACGCTAATTGGTTGTGATTTAAAAATATAATCAATAATAGTACTACTGCTAATTCCAATGAAAATGGTCAGTTGATTATCTGGGTCCCCCATAATGGCAGCAGTATTACAGAGGTCAAAACACATTAGGTTTCAAGCTAGCCAGTCCCCTCCGCTGTCCTTCATATGCCTGAGAGACATTGAATGGCAAATTTACAAGCCCCTAATGCCAACGGAATGTCACTTTTTCTGGTGCTTTGGTGGCTTTGAGCCATTCCCCATATTTACAAGGAGGCGCTAAGCCACTTAACATGGTTTAACATGGCTTAACGCCACCTTGTAAATTTTCCCCTTTCTGATGCAGTCTGCTGGCATTGGGTGTTGCTGTGGGCATTCCACCGCAACACCCATTGCTTTTTTACGCTGCCCCAGATTTACAAGTCTGTGGTAGCGCAAAAAACTAAGGCCAGGAAATACCTGGTCTTAGGATGGTGACACTGATTTAATTTCTCCTTGTTTTTTACTCTTTCTATGTGTGCTGCATTCTGCAGCACACATTGAAAGAGTGAATTACCATTATCGAATGTTTATGTGCAGAAAGGTGTCACTTCCTGCACATAAACAATTACCCCTGCAGCGCAGGCACCCTTGCAACATTGCGGAAGAGAGCCTACACAGGCGCTAAACTGCTTTTTTAGCACTAGGGGAAACTAGGAGTGCACCTTATTTTTATAAATACAGTACATGCCTGATGTTTTGAAAATGTCAGAGTAGGATGTTGCTAAATTTGGCCCAACACCCTCTCCGGCATTTTCTTGTACAAATGTCCCTAAATCTTCAAGATGTTAGGGATCCAAAAGGGAAAAACTATCCCCTATCTGTCTGTCAAAATCTCCCAAAGATGTTGATGAAGCTCTTCATAATTTGATATGATCTATTTCTTAGACTATCCAAGGCAAAGAATAGGGTATCACTACTACAACATTTGACATGTGAGTATGTATCATCATAAAAATTAACAAACGAAAAGGTAAAATTGTTAATAAAGTACACTCCAAAAATGTTGCATACCACAATGTGCAAATACAACAGACACAATCTTGCAGTCCAGAAATGCCCATAACAGGGTTGCTGGGCCCCCCATGCTCTAGAGGTAGAAAGAGTGGTGGAAACACAGTAACTAAATTAGACATCTCAAACTATTTTCTCAGTAGTCAAGGTTTCTTGCAACATGATGATGTCAAGGTTTTGCATGTGGTTGATCCAGTCAATGATTAATAGCTTGGAGTTAATATGTGTTGGATGAAGGCCAGACCAGAGAAATGCCAGCTTCTTCAGAACACCCATGTTTCCAGAATTTAAACTTTCCAGCTTCAAATCTCAATATTATGCCAATCCAAGTTGTTCTTATTGGAAAGGGAAAAATAACTTTTGTTAAAAAAGCAAGTTGGCTCCAGAAAGTGATGGTTTTGAGTAATTAGGCCCAAGCCAAAACTGATATTTAAACTTTATAATTACACAGTCACAACTAAATAACTTGGGTGTGGGTTCCACCCACTTTATCCCAGTTGCACATCCTCTCTCATGGTCTCATCGGTGATATCTAAACTCAGTGCCATGGTGCTTCTAATACTTTCAACTTGGCACTCTGATGGTCTCATAATATGCTTGTCTCTTGTTAGATTTAGGGGTCTCTAGTTGGCAGAGGTAGGTACCTTTGACCAAATAGGGACCCTTGCGTCTAGTCAGGGTAAGGGGGTACAAATCGAAATACATTTACTCCTAAAATAACCCCTGCTCACCCCCTTGGTAGCTTGGCACAAGCAGGCAGGCTTATCCCAGAGGCAGTGCGTAAAGCATTTGTGAACACATAGAGTAACCCAGGAACGAAACTACAGATGGACACCACACAATTTGTAGCATAAAAAGAACTATTTTTATATAGACTTAACACAAGACCACAAACGACAAAAATCCACAATACTGTAATTAAAAATGGTAGAAATAGCTTAGGTCTCTTTAGTTGTAAAATGCAACACTTTCAGTTCAATGTACCTTTGGATGCGTAAAGCTAAACAACGAAAGTGTTGCAGGGAAGGTAATGCATCGGTTCCTTACATGCAAGAACGGTGATGCGTCGGGTCCCTACTGCTCCGTAGGGGATGCATAGGTTCTTCTCCACGTGGGGAGGTGATGTGTCGGTTTCTTACTGCGCTTCTGTGGCGATGCAATGCAACAGCTGCAGCAGCGACACGACGGCCTCTGATGCGATGCTGACAGTCTTCTCCGGTAATGCGAGGCGCTTCTGTGAGGCGAAGCAGCAGCAGTGACACCCTTATCCAGTGATGCGACAACGGCGGCTGCGGTGGCGACATGCTTCTTCTCTGTGAGTTGCGCTTCCAGCTCCTTGTGACACACAGCTCCTCAGAAGGCCCAACACAACAGCAGGCACTTCAAAAGAACTCTTGGGGAGCTGGTTGGTGAAGTCTGTTGTCCCTGAGACTTCAGCAGGAGGCAAGCTCTATCTCAAGCCCTTGGAGATCCTTTACAAGTTGATTTGAAAGTAGCACCAAGTCCTTTCTCCCTTCATTGGCAGTCAGGCAACCACTGCAGGTGAGTCCCCCAACCAGCACTCAGCTTAGGGATAGTCTCCTCCTCAGTTTCTCTATTTCCTCGCCTCAGCAAAGGTTCTTCTTGTTTCCCAAAAGTGATCTAAATTTCTGGGGTTGGGGTCCCCTCTTTTATACTCATTTTCCCTTTGTTCTCTGAAGACAGAGAGGCCTTGTCCTAGTCCAAACCAGTTCTGGAGCACTTTGTTGACAAGACTCCTTCTTTCCTTTCACAGTGTTGGCCAGGGACAACAGACGCACCACAGGAGGTGGAAGCAGCATTGTGGAGGGAAGGCAGAGCCCAATTCAGGTCCCAGGTGCAACTCCCCCCATCTACATGTAGATTTCTCTATACAGCCCTGTGCTGACTCACCCAGTCTCCTGGAATCCCACAGCCTCTGTCACCCAAATTCCAGACAAGGAATACACAACCTAGCAGAGGCAAGCTTAGATAGTGAGCAAGAAAATACCTACTATTGAAGAAAGAACAAACAGCAGACCAAGGTCAAGCACATCCAGTCCATATGTACAGTCCAATCAGAAGGTGGTGCAATAACTTCCCACACCCTCCATCCAGGGGTGTCAATAGTAGCCAAATTCACAAGAGGAAATGTAAGGTGCACTTGTTGTGAAGTCAATACACAAGTGTCAGGGATTTGTTCCAGAGTTGCTTCTTTTTATTCAATATATCTTTTTTTTTAAAACTGGCACACAGCCAATGCGTTTCATTCACGATTCTTGCCAGAGGGAACTTCATCAGGGCTCCTCTATGTTCAGCTGGTCAACACAATATAATATGTATGTATAAGAATTCGGACCCAATGCGGCATAATATTAGCCTCAATAACGATATAAATGGCGTGGTTTCTCGCAACTTCGCGAGATTAGATGTGAAGCTTTCAGATACAGTGGTGTTGAGTTCTAGGTAGGATCCTGGAAATAATGTATCCAACAATGAAATGGCAAATAATGGAGTACCATTGTCTTTGCTGAGTGTAGAACAGAGTCTTCTTGAAGATCAAGCTGATCCAGTCTCCTGATTGTTTCCTGACACGCAAGTACTCCCTCGCTGTCCCGCTTCTGGATGAGAACCATCCAGAAGCGGGACGGCGAGGAAGTACTTGGGTCTGAATTCTTATACATACATCTTACATTTTGTTGACCAGCTGAACATATAGGAGCCCTGACGAAGTTCCTTCTGGCAAGAATCATGAACGAAACGCGTTGGCTGTGTGCTAGTTTTAAAAAAAAAAGGATGTATTGAATAAAAAGAAGCAACTCTGGAACAAATCCCTGACCCTTGTATATTGACTTCACAACGAGTGCACCTTCCATTTCCTCTCAAGAAAATATCTACTTTCTAAAAGTGTATTTTCAGACACAGAATGTTAAAACCAACTCAACTAAAAGATGCATTTTATCATTCTGAGTTCAGGTATACTAAACTCTAATTTCTACCTAGTTCCCTGAGTCAGTTAGGATTATAAAATGTAATAATCCATCTGCCCATTCTGGCCCATGGGGGTCAAGTAGCCTTGCAATAGTGAAAACCGAAAATGTCTGTAATTCACTATTACGCCATACCACACACACCAGGGAATGTCCTACCTTTTACCTACAATGCACCCTTCCCTTGGGCCTACCATAGGGGTGACTAATATGCAGAAAAGGGAAGGTTTAGGGACTGACAAGTTGGTGCACTTGCCCAGTCAGTATGGCAGTACCAGACTGCATACAGGCTCTGCAACGGAAGACCTGAGACACACTTTTACAGGCTGCTTCTGTCGGTGGTACAACCAGTGCTGCAAGCCCACCAGCAGCAATTGGTCTACAAGCCGTGGGCACACTCAGTGCACTTTACTATGGTCTGACAAGTAAACCAAACCAGCCAATAATGGAGTCACTAATCCATACATCAATTTACCATAGGGAGCACTTGCACTGTGGCACTGGACAGCAGTGGCACAGTGCCCAAAGCATCTATAACCAGCACACGTACATGAGGCAACAGCGAACAAAAATGGAAGGGAGACCCACGCCAACAGTGCCAGCTTTAACATCTCTCCTTTTTCTTCTAGCCGACAGGCCATTGTCACCATTCTCACTAAGATGCAAGCAATTCGGGGAGCCAGTGGGAGACTGGAATGGCAATCTAGAAGTGGCATCTTTCTCAAGTAGTAACATAGCAGCCACTCTGGCCATTTGGCTCTCGATTGAGTCATCAATAGCCAGAAAAAAGCATCTCTTTGCCAGATCAATCTCCTTTGAGATCACCCAATAGCTCAGGCTAAAATGTATCCATGGGCCGCTTTTTGAGATTCTCTCAGTTTTGGAGTCAGTCATTTTTCTCTTTCGCATATCAGAATGTCAACTCACATTTGCCTATCATCAAGCTTGAAGAGGCTAAAAGACTGTGAAAGGGTCAAACAGGCACCGGGCTCATAAGGTGTCAAAATATGTTATCAATAACTTGGTGAGGTGGGGCAATTAAGTCAGTAATCTTGATTATGAAGCAGGGTCTAGTTTTACCATATAGCGCCTCAGACCCATTCTGTCCACATCTGAAGCATGAGCGTCTCAATCGTCCCTGCCAGCCCATAGACAGGGTTGTACTAACATTATCCGCACTGTAGGAGTGGGGGCCAACTGGGACGTACCACAGCTTTGGAAACTAAAATAGCGACAGGGCTTAAAATAGACACTAGCCTTATCAGGAGCTTCCAACTTAAGCTTCCTGCAGTCAAGCACCTGCCAAAATACCGTGGTCAACGGTTCCTCGTTTCAAATGTATAAACGGACTGCTTACTCTCCAGTTTGTTGACCATCTCTTACAGTGTACTATTTTCACGACAACGGTGCTCCCGGTTAACTGTTTTATTTAGCATTTTGATTGAGGTTGTAATGCTTCATTGTACTTTGAAATACATTTAATCTCTCTCTTTTTCTTTGCATTGATTTTAAGCTTACTAGATTGCATGTTTGCACATTCTTTTTCCTGATCTGTGATGTGTCTTTGACACATGTTACTTACTAGATTGCATGCTGTAATTTTGTGTCTTAGGCATTTGATGTCTAAATTATTGAATAAATCGTGCCACTCTTGACTCAGTTCCTGAATTTCACGTGTATCTTGTTATTTTGAATAGCACATTTCTGTGCTAAATTATGTGGTAAATACCACCCTCTAACAATTATTGCATGTGAAGTGACAGTCAAAAGATTGAATATAGCACTAATAATGGAAGAGAGAGGGGCTTCACCTCCTCAGAAGCTGAATAATGGGATTGGTGTTCCCCTGCAAATCTCCTTGGTAATCCACCTTGGCTCCCCATGGTTTCACTTGGGTACTTAAAGGTACATAAAAAGCACCTGAATGGTTTACCCAGGGCTCAGCTCTTGCTTTTATTCCGTTTTCACTAAGGCATTCGAGCAGACTACCCGCTTCACATCCTTTAGTTTCTCAGGTGAGAGGTAGTGGGAGGGCACACTACACCCTGGTAGAGGACATCATTCCTGGGGCCAGGTTGCTCAGCTCCTCCTCAGGGTGCTCATGGCCAGTGGCCAGGCCATCTTCTTCATTCTCCTCCCCTTTTAAGTCCACTTACTCCTCAAGGGATCCTCTTCTTGCAGCTTTGAGGGCTACCTGAAGACTCTCCTTGGTGGCCTTCCTACCCATCATCAGTTCTCTCTCCTTGCAAAGCATCTGCAGCTCTGCCTTGCTGGGGTTGTCAAATTTGGTCAGTTCAATCTTAATTGTTGAGAAACCGATGTGAGGCAAGACTTACATTTTGAAAAAGAAAAACAATGTCCAAATTAAAAATAGAGATTTAAAAAATAAATTGGGTTTGATGTTGGGTACAGAATCACTGAGTTGCATTGCACAAACACAAGAACTGGATCCCACCACTAAGTGGGAACTGTGTTTTTGATTGAATGAGGTGAAAGCCCTACTCAAGCTACAACCACAGTCTTCTTCAGGGTGAATCACAAAATTCACTATATTAACTTGTGATTAAACCCCTGGTAGCTCAGTAGAAAAGCTGTTAGGCTTAACTTAGAAACACTGTGTTAAGTATTTATTCAGCACACAAACAGTACAGTAATGAAGTAAAAACACAACAGAAGAAATATCCCAAACCAATTTAAAAAATGGAGTGCATTTTAATAAATGAAATCATACCAGAACAACTAAATTCAAACAGTAGAATCAGAGACGTTCAATGTTAAACTTTTAGATAAAAAAAGTACCAAAAGGTGCAAAGCGCCAACTGGGGGTACGGGTCGAGCTGGATCAGGACAAAGTTCCAAGTTCAGGCAGACCTTAATGGATGACAGACCACACACAGGACCAGGTTTGGACTACTGGGAGTCGTACCTTATGACCTTGGTGCCAGGCCCTACGCAGCATTGCTTTAAGAGACTTCCCTTTACTTGGCATTGGTCCCTATGAAGCTTTTAGCTGGGCGAGGCTTTGCAAGACATTGTATCACTCTGCATTGGTTCTGAGGAAGATTTTACATGTGTAGAGAGGCTTTGTGTGTCTTTGGATCATTCATCGTCGGTTTCGATTAAGCTTTCAGCTGTGAGGTGAGGCTTTGTGAGTTTTTGCAGTCCTTTGCGTCAGTTCGGATGGAGCTTTCAGCTGTCCAGCAAGGCTTTATGGGGCTTCGTGTCATGTTATGCCTTATTTACGGGAACTTTCAACTAAGCAAGGAAGAGTGTTCTCTGAAGTCAGCCAAGGGTCCAGGACCTAGGGAGTTATAAGTAGGGAATAAATGACTCACTATCGCAGAGGACAACAGGTCTCAAGCAGGTTTATTTGCAGGTCCAGTTGCAGGTCCAGGCAGGTCTTTTGCAGCTGGGAAGTTGCAGGGGGAGATGGAGCTTCCTGTGTCCCTTTAGCTCAGAACAGAAGGCCAACTAACCGACTCATAGAGCCACTCGGCTTAACCTAGGATGAAGAGAGCAGGTCCTGTCCTACTTCTCACAGGGCTGGCCTCAATGAGCAGGGAAGTCCTCTGGGGAACAGGGAGGGCCACATGCAGCAGGATAGACCTCTGGGAAACAAGGCAGTCTTTTGTCTGTAATGTGAACAGATCCAGAAGTGTACTGAAGAGTGGTTTCGAGGGTCATTTTTTTTTTACCTATTACCAACATTTCAGTGGGGTATTTTCCTCTGCTATCCCCTCATCTAGTTTCTGAAAGTTCTTCCCTTCTTGTGCTAAGACTCCAAGGGGTCTGGGGTGACAAAAAACCTAGTGTCAATTTCCATAGTGTGAGTGATGGAGTTAGCTTTTTGAAATGTAAGTGGGGCAGGGAACATCTCTACCCCAACCATCCAGCCAACAAACAGTCCCCCTTTATTTCACTGTCTTGGAAGGATACACAAAGTCCAACTACTAAGCTATCTACAGTCATGTGACCAAGGACACAGGCAACAGGCACCAAATGGTTAGGACAAGAACTGCTAACGTACATAAAGATGCATTTTCAGAACTGTGACCTAAATTTGGACTTTATCATTAAAAGGTGTTTTAAATTGTGATTCCTTTGAGTCCAAACTTGACATCTCTGTCTGTTCCCAATAATAAGTTAGCATTTATTGAATATAACAAGGGACAAATATTATCTAAACAGAGAGATAAGCTTTGCAGTAATGAAAAACAAAATTAAGAGTTTTTCACTAACAGCTCATGTAAAATCAAAAAGCACATGTCCTACTTTTTAAGTACAATGTACCCCGGTCTGTAGCCAGTTTAGGGCCTTTTGGGTTACTGGTTGAGTGGGCTGAGAGCCCTCGTTAGTCAGCATCTGAAATCCAAATAAGAGTAATGTACAAATTAACCCGTGGTCAACCCCCGAAAGCTTTACACAGAACAGTCAGGCTTCCCTTAGAGCCAATGTGTAAAAGATTTTTGCAACACTTCAAACAGCAAAACTGTGAAAACACAACAAAAAAAGGATCCCACACCAGGTTAGACAAATAGAGCAAAATGTCACAAATAATACAAGACCAAAACAATAATAGCCCAATCAGTAGAACCAGAGTTATGAATTTTTAAAGAATTTAGGGGCATATGTATGCAATTTACATTTTGCGATTCTCAAATAGCGATTTTTAAGGAATCGCTATTTGAGAATTGCACAATGGAATGTATGTAATAAATCGCAATTTTTTTGCAAATCTCTAAAATTATTTAATTGCGATTAGCAAATTGCGAATCGCAATTAAGGAATGAGTGTCCTATTCATTCCTATGGGCCAAGAGGCCCATAGGAATGAATGGGGATACATTCACAAATTGCGATTTTCTATGAGAAAATCGCAATTTGAGAATCGCAATTCCAAGGGTGCCCGGGTGTCCAAAGGACACCTGTTTCACCCTTGGAATGTGCATGTAAGTACATGTGGCGCACCTACATGCCCTAAGGGCATGCATGTGCGCCACATGGCACTTTGAATTATTTTTAAAAATGCATTTTAACAGGAAATCGGAAAATACCATCTACTTAGTAGGCGGTATTTTGCGATTCCTTAAGCCAAAATCACAATTTGCAAGGCACCCCTACATAGCATTTAAGTAATCGCAAATGAGGAATCACAATTTTCGCGATTCCTTATTTTGCTGTGTGGCCCATACATACCAAAACGCCGTTTGCAATTCGCAAACGCCGGAATTCACAGAATTCCGGTGTTTGCAAATCGCAAACGGCTTCTTACATATGCCCCAAAGTGTTATATAGCCCCTAAAAGCATAAAGCAGCAACCACAGCTATCTGGTCACAATGGACTGGGTAAAAGTCAAAAGTTGAGGCTGACCACGATAGTGCACAGTCCCAGATTAGTTTGACTGATTTTTTTCCTGTTCAGGTTTTGTGCATAGAGTCCCATTCACATTGGAGAGGGCTAAGAGGAGCAACGAGATTGGCGGTCCCCCACTGGTCGATACTGCTGTGTTTGGAGGCGGCTGCTGGCGGCACATGCTGAATTTCATTAGGACCGGTTCTGGTGGAATGGGTCCATTCAGGGTCGAGAAGAGCCCTAAAGTCCTTTTTCCTGGCAGAGTATCTACAGGTCCAGAAGTTTACTGAAGAGTTGGTGTCTGAAGTCTTTCTTTTATACACAGTTGTGCCTTTGAAATGGGGAGAAGCTTCTGGAGGCATGCATTTGGCTCCAGACTAACTACCGGGTTTATACAGACCATTAGTGTGGAGAAAGGACACAGCCTTTACAAGTGTAAATGAGGCTGGGCCGAGCTACTCTCTCCCATCCAGCCACTGATGGACCATCCAGTCACATATAAGCTCCCATTTTGTGTGGTTGTCTATGAGAGTTACACAACCCCAATTGTGATTTAAAATCTGACTTCACAATAAGTTAATATTTTAAATTTGGATTCCAGAGATACCAAAAACATAAACCAGTTATCTCATTCCATTGGGAAATTACAATTTGAGAATGTCACAAGGCAACTCCAATGTTAACTTATGGGAGAGATGGGCCTTGCAGTAGTAACAAACTAATTTAATGATTTTTCGCTACTAGGACACCCTTTCCTAATAGCGGGAGTCGCAAATGCTATTTTGCGTGTCAGTGACTTTTAAAATGGCATTTGTACATGCCATTACCCTTTTGTGTGGTCACAAATAGGAGGATCTCCCATTTTCGGCCGCAAAAAAGGGTCGTACATCTGGCCCTATTTGAAGTGGAACACTATGTGGCTTCACCCATCTGTAAGATCAAATAATCACTGTAGCCCACATTTTATTTGTAGTGATTGTTGTCCTTTATGCTTTTATCAGGAACAGTGAGGAAGTTCTGGGGAAATGATTTAAAGTGATACCTTTATGCAGGAGGGTGTCTGCCTGACCCATCTAAGAGCCAACATGCTCCCCACAGTGGTCTTTAATTGACCAAACAATGTAAGCAGAGTTGCAATCTGTTAAATTATAGATCAAAGACCAATTGCCATGATGAAGTAATTTCCGATGGGTTAACTTTAATTCATTTCAAAGGGGAATGAGGAGATTAACCTGTTTATACTATGTATTATTTGAGTAAGGAAAACAAATGCAAAAGGGCAGATGGAATTCATGTGAACCTCAGTTCCGGTTCTAACTTAAATCATACCCATACTACAATGACTGTCGAACTAATTAAGTTAAAAAGCTGTAGTAATGCTTTCAAAAAAATACCTTGATGTGGTTTAACGCCTAAAGAAGCTGTTTAAGGAGCCATTGGTTGTGCATTTGAATGGTGCAAGGAATTGGAAGTGACCATAACTAAAAAGCCTGTATGTCACATACTTGCACTTGGAATCAAAGGCACCTTAGATTGGCAAGTGTACATGACCTCGCAAATTTATACCAGGGGAAACAAGAAAAGAAAGCAACCGACGGGTAAGACAAAGAAGTGCCCCTGCAGATAGGGGCGTAGCTTCAAGGGGTGTCTGTTGGGTGTCACAACACGTAATAAATGCAACTTTCATTTGAAAGTTAGGCCCATGGATTCAAAGTTGCGTTTGGTGGCATCTCTGTTGGGTTTTCATGGGGCTCATGATAGCAGAGACCCATGTCTCTTTGAACCTAGTGGGAAACACACATTTAAAGCAGCCCTTCTCTCTCTGTCCTACACACTGTGTCAAAGATAAATAAAGGGGATTGACGTCAGATTACCTCTCACATGATCTGATTCAGCGTATGCTTTCAAGGTCTAAAACTGTTCTTTTAACAATTTTTACCAGGTGCATGGGGGCTCACAGACAATGTCAAAACATCTTTACTGTGATGGCAATGCAGAGGACAGATTAGATACCAATGGTTCTCTGTTCAAGAAGCACTCCTGTATTTTGGAGAGAAGACCAATGTGAAGTGAGCTAGTAGGGCACAAGTTGGCAAAATTCTCCCTTGTACTTTTATGTTTTATAACAGGAAGCAGTAAATGACCAATACTTAGATTCCATGTATTTTTCTGTTCATACTTCCTAGCTCTTTTTCTATTATGTCAATTCTGACTTTCAGGCGTCAAGCAGCAAATGAGCATGTTTATGTTCATGGCAAATTTTGGAAGACATCATTTTCTAATGTAGAAGAGTTGAGTTGTAGAACACATAGAATGCAAATTTCCCACTAGTCTGTGAGATGTTGCTATCCTCTACCTCATCATCAAATGTTGTTTTTGGCCTCCATGTGCAGAGCATACTGTTTTAAGGGTGGAATCTCAAACTTGAGATGCTCTATCTGGAATACAAATGTTCTCTGAAAAGCAGTGTACTGCCCCTTAGAGTTAGGTTTATGCTATATATCAAATACCGAACATGAAAATGTCTTTAAGTTACACACACACACACGTGCATGACCGTCCACACACATACACCCAACACAGACATTTATTTTGTGCAGCAGGTGTATTTGCCCATAACATTTTCTTACTGACATTGCATTCTATGACCTGAAAAGTTAAACAAACAGACCACTGCAGCAGGCACATACACGTGTAGCTGTCTAATTGGAACCTGTGAAGTGCAGGTGACAATTTCCTATAGATGACGGTTTCAAATAGCATGGGACCAATTTGCCAATCTAGTACAAGCTTTCAGCAAGGTCTTCCACAAACTGAATGAACAGATTTAACGGGCTTCAATAATGTTGACACCATTCTTTCTTCGATCCCCTTTAACTACTAAATTCTCTACCCTCCCTATGTTGGTCATTCAACAACCCAACCCAGATGTAATGATCCCTCTTTCTTATAAGTTTACACTGCAGAGATGGTAGGGGATTCTCAGACTCACAACCCCCAGAATATAACTCACTAAGCTATGCCCTGTCCGAAATTTACGATAAGAGGGTGAATGTAATGAAGGGAGTGGCATGCATTGGACAACTGAGTGCCAAATAGTCACAGATATTTGTTCCTTAGACTCTGGACCTCTGGCCTCACTACTACAGCCTCATGCAGATGCAAATAGCATAGCCATTGAAGCACATGCTGACGATGCAAAAGGAGAACTGGAGCCTATGCATCCACACTTGACATTGAAAAATGGTTTCTGACATATTCTCCATCAAATTTTGTCGATCTTTTTCAAGATGCCTCCTTCTCTTATCCTTTTTGGGCAAATCACACTAATTTATCCAACATTAGAGGGGCTCGTGTTGGTTCACTCTTCTTCACTGATGTTCTTGTCGTCAAAGACGAGACCGCAATATGACTCCAAAGAAAAATTGGGGCTTTAAATGTTTGCTGCAACACCAATACATGGGGTATTGGCACAAATACAATGAAAATTATCTGTTTTGGCCAAAAGAAAACCTTTGCTCTTGGTGATCAGTGGGGAGGAAATTGGAGAGGGTTAATGAATATTAATATTTAGGGTCAACTTATACTTTGACCCTATGTTAGAGGAAAATAAAGCTCATGGTCACCACTATTATGTAGCCCTATCACGTTTTGATAAAGTCCATGTGTGAAGCAAGGGTTCATTTAGTGCGTTACTGAAAGCTACTGCACCGAAAAATAACAAGTAGCGCTGAATGTTAGATGAGCATACAAACCATTCCAAGGTTGAATGAATGGTGATGATTTTTTTTTTATCTCTTCCAAGTTTGGTGATGATACAAGCTATCAGAATTGAGTTGGGGCTATGCTAATCTTTTTAATAAATTTAAAGGATTTTGATGGTATTACATTCTGCAAGATTTGCTTTTTTGACATCATTGAGAGATCTTTTCGGGACATTGACCAAGAGTGTAAAAACGTTATTTTCATGATTGGTTGTTCTTACCCTAGGCATTGACCTCTAGTCACAAGAAAAAATGGATTAAAAAAACACTGGGGGACCTATTTACAAGCTGGTTTGCATCGCTCTTTCACCACACAACGTGGTGCAAGAGTGACACAATTGTTAAATCATTTATGAAGCCACGCAAGGCCGCTTTGTGTGGCCCTGAGTGGCTCTATAAATCTGGTGTAAGGCAAATCAGCGCAAATCTCTGCATTGCCTTACTCGGCCCTGGGAAGGCACTCAATGGGCGTTGTGTGGGTGTTCCCATGCAACTCGCATGCCCAGATCTAATAGCACTGGTAAATGGGAAAGCGCCAAAAAGATACCCCTTCCCAGGAGAGGCGTAACTAGTAGGAATATATTTTTCTCCTTGTTAGTTCCTCTTTCTATGTTTACTGAATTCTGCAGAGGAATATGCCTCTTAGGATTGTTTTTGTGGAGGAAGGTGTTCCTTGCAGCACAAAAGCCATCCTGCATACAACGTAGGCACCCTTGCACCATGGTGCAAGGGTGCCTGCATTGGTGCTAGGATGCCAAAAGGACACCACCACACAGGAAAAGGCAGGAATGTGCCATATTGCCTTAAATATGGTTTATTCCTGACCTTTCTGTCATGCCTTGCTGTGCTGCACTACGTGACTTGTTCATTAATAGACACCTGTCTTTTTAGAGCTTGAATTTCGATCGAGCATAAGTAAATGAAAAGTATTCGGTAATATTGACGTAAAAGTACCTAGGCTCATCAGCTACTGTCAAAACAATTCACTCCTCCCTGCTTCATCCATTAGACATGGCCTTTTTAGATTAAGTGTATGGATTAATCTAGGTGGGCAGGGCAATTGGAAGATTTAAGATCAATTATCGAGGGCAATTATTGAAAATGTATGTTTTAAAAAAAAAATTCCTTTACTTGCCCTCATATTTTATTGGAAGAGATTCTATTTTCAAATATGCGGCAGAGTATAGTGTGTTATCTTTGTTTTTAAAGTTCCATTGTTTTATTCAAACAGCAGCTATGAAAATGTTTAGGAATCTAATTATGTAGCATATGGAATTGAAAATTGTATTTGTACAGTAAAAAAATGTTCATGTGGTTTTGTAATGTTCATATTTTTACGAACTTGGACTATGGGATATATCAATAAAATATGAATATGAATCGTAGCCACTAAATAGATATCTCATAATTAATATTGTATGTGATTTCTTGTTTAAGTATGTTAAACACAGATGATATCAGCCCATAAAATCAAGGAATAACAATAAATATAACAATTAATATAGTTTCCCTGTCACACGTGTAGAATATCATTTTATAATGTATGTAGGTAAGTCACAGTAATGTTGACTGTGTACCCATTTGCAAATCCACAGAGTTGGAGGCACAGCCTGTTGTGATTCTATCTAGGACCCTAATTCGATATTCCCGATTCATGCCCTTATATGGATATAACAAATAATATCCCTATAAAGGCATAAGAATCATATCCATATTTAGTAATAGCCAATGAAGTCCAAATACGGCAAGGCTACTCCCATAGACTCCTAGATAGTACAACACGTTCTTTAAACAAACCAAGCCTCCAGCAGCCCGGGAAATCCCCCTGCTTTTGTTTTGATTTGCACAAGAACTCCTGGAGTCCAGAAAGAACTGTTAGTTCTTCGTGACATCTTATGTTCAACCTTACGTCAAACCCGGCACCTTTCAGGTATAAATATACCAACGTTGCCTTAAGCAAACAAACAGTGGTTTGGAGCAGAGCGGCTATCTACTTGCCCGAAGCCCAGCTGATGCGAGAGCCGAAGGAAGCTGACCCTCCCATTTGACGCACTGAGAGAGGCGCTGTCTTTTTCTCCAGCTGAGAAAATCCAGCTCCGGTGTTTCCAGTCACCCTTGCGGGTTACTCAGAGATCGAGTTCTGAGAGAGAGATACAAGACCTCCTTCATTCTAGAACCGAGGTAGGGAGCTGATTAAACCCTTGAGAGAATTCTTGATTCAGATTCCTTGGCAAAAACCAACTTAACTTAAACTGCAACTTACTTACTCCTTCCCACTTAGGCTTAGGTCAGGTACACCGGGGTAGGCGTATCTTAGAAGCACCAGTTGAGTACGTTAGTCAATGTTTTTATGTATGTATATATTTTATCCGTTTTAAAGTATCATATGGCTAAGAAACCATATCAATGCTTTTACAGTATTATTTCATAATACTCCTTTTACTGTACACACTTTACTTCATGATAAGTATTGCAATTGTGGCAATTCATTTCTCTTGCATGAGAAAGTTGACTGCTCAATAAATAACACCTTTTATTGAAAACACCCGTCTCTCTATTTCTCTGCATTCTGGTGAAACTAAGTATGCACGATTGACTGAGTGAAATAGCTGTCTATTGTTTTCATACGACTCCAGAGATATACTCTTTATTCTGAGGGAGCAAAGTTTTCATGTTTATGCGGTTGTCAGAAACTAATCCCTTCTTGTCTAATCAGGAAAGTTAACTAATTCCTGAACATTCGAGAAAGTTTCTAGTGACCTCTGAGCTAGCTGGCAAAACTAATTAAGTCTAATATAGTCAGTAGAAACCTAGATGACCTCAGTCCTACGTCTACACTGCTGTTTATATTATTCCAATGCGCAGAGCCTATTGGGAATATAGGAACTACACTACATGGCGCCCAACGTTTGGTAAGGCGATAATCTAATGCAAGATATTAGAGTAACTCAGTCGTGCTTTTCACACAGACCCCTTTTCCCGTAAAAACTCCAAAAGACGTCTGGAGTGGGTAAAAGGTTAATATCCGCCGGAACTTAGTAGGAAGAGATTCCTATGTATAGTTTTTGGTTTAGTCAACGTTGAAGGATACAGTGTTCTAAAATATTGTGCACCTAATCTTTGTTTCCTTGAAACTTGCTCTGCAACAAAAAGCTTTCTGTTAGTAAAAATGACGGAAAGTGACGACGAAAGGGAGGAAGCTAGAATAGCAGCTCAACTCCTAGCGGATGACACAAGTCTCCAAGAAAATTGTCCGAATGCTATAATCATTCTGGTAAATGTAAGAAAAACTATAACTAAAAAACTTAAAGAAAATGTAGTATAATCACGAGGTGGTACAGTCATATTCGTGGTAGAGGCCCATGAATATCGGCAGACAGAGGTATTCTATTCATGGATACATTTTCCAGCAGCACATGCTGTGACACACGAATCCCACTATTACAAAATAGAGGAACCTCCGGATGAATACGCTCCTTTTGAGGACGTTGAAATCCCACTAACTTACCAAGAGCACATGCTCTGGTTTAAATGCGCCCTAAAACATCAAAATCACATCACCAGGCTTGGTCTAGTAGGCAGACCAGGAGCCACGTGGCCGGTTCTAGCCAGCTACACACCACATCCCGACATTGAAAAAATGTCAAGCGAAGAACTCTTAGTTAAACTAAAAGAATAAACGAAGGCATATGGGGCATATTACCAAGCAATTGCGATAATTATCGCTATTGCTTGGTTAGAGACAAAAATTTACCGCTGAGCTGCGGCGATTTTTATCGCAGATAAACCTTGGTATTGCCAAGGTTTATCGCAAATGCGATAAAAATCGGCCGCAATGCATGAATATCACTGAAAAGTCAGCGATATTCATGCATTACCGAGCTAATGCTCTTAGCCATGTTATCCACCTCCCATTGGATAACATGGCTAAGAACTGCTCAGGGCAGGTGTTAGCTTTTGGAGATATTCGCGCTTAGCGCGAATATCTCCAAAAGTTGGTGATAGGAGATAGCGATGTTCGCGACTGTTTCTAGTCGCTAACATCTTGGCACGCCCACTTTGCATGTCATTAGTGATAAATATCACTGACATGCAAAGTGGGGCCCAAGATGGTCGCTATCTCCTACTAGCTGTCACTAAATGGTGTTAGCGACAGCTAGGTAATAGGGAGATCATTTTATCTCCGCTTTCTTGGCTTTTAAAGACAAAAAAAGCGGAGATAAACCCCCTTGATAATATGCCCCATAGAGAATTAGTTCAATTGGCAATGGACGATGTAGCATAATCATAGAAAAATCCTATGAAGAACTAGGTAGAGATAGTTTGGGTGGGAAACCACTAAAACCCCAACTAACTGAAAATCCTGAAAAAACACTTATTAAAAATAATCTCAACACTTCAAAAAAGAGTTGGGAGGGTAATAAACAATCCACTTACAGAGAAAAACAGTTTCAGTCCAGAGGAAGGTCTCCTCAATGGAGAGATAGATCTCCAGACCGAGGAAGCAAGTCTCCCCAAAGGGAGCCCTCTGAGAAAAGATACAACCTTAGAGATAGGGATACATTGAGAAAACCTGATAGATATCAAGATATTGATACACGTCCCTCTCAATCTTTTCAGACTTCCTCACAGAAATCGGAAAGAAGAGGACGGTCAGAACACAAGGAAGAGCACGTCAAGTGAGTGAGGCCCAGACAATGCTAGACAGCGCAGCAAAAGTGACCATAGCTCGCAAGATCCTGATGAATCTTCTGGAGACAGTGGACACGAATGAATACATTCAGGTGGAAACTGCAGACACCAGGGTTAGCAAACCCCATAAATTATATGAAATAACATTGCGTATAGAGGGGGACAAGACTAGGAAAGTAAAGGGTCTCTTTTGGGATAACCTTTCGAAAGGCTATGACATCCTGTTAGCTGAAAAAGACTGGCCACCAGAGTTTGTCAGGGAGTGCCCTCATGGCGAAGAAATGATTATGCCTGCCTTCTCAAATCATATTCCAATTCATAAAAAATATAAATTTGCAAGAAAATGGGCAGTAGCCCAAGCTCCTGCAATATATAAAAATCATGTAGGATGGGATGAGGACTCTCCTCCCCACAAAATCCAGTTAAAAAATCAACCTACTGCACAAAGGCAGTACCCAGTTAAACAAGAAGCTAAAAAGCAAGTCAGGGAGATCTTAGATCAACTTGAATACCAGGGGGTGATTGAAACATGCACCTCACAAATGAACAATCCTTTGTTTCCTGTCTCCAAGCCAGACGATTTGTATCATCTAGTTTTGGACTACAGACACTTTAACTCCTGTTGCAAAACATTTGCAGTACAAAACTCACACAGTGCAGCACTAATGAATAACATTGTGCGCAAAAAATATAAAACAACATTAGATATCTCTAATGGATTCTTTTGTCAAAACATTGCACCTGAAAGCAGGAATTTGACCGCTTTCTCAATAATGGGGTCATAAAAACAATTCTGTCGACTCCCACAGGGATTCAAGAACAGCCCAGGATTATTCTCAGCAAGGGTAACAGAGTTACTACAAATATATGATGATGAGGCATTATCTTATGTCGATGACATCTATCTCACAGATGATAACCTGGAGACACACTTGAAAAGAGTGAACACCACAATACTTGGGTTCGCAGCTGAAGGGTACAAATTCAACTTTAAAAAGTCACGAATTGCTCATCTAACTGTCCTGTTTTTAGGATATGAATTATCAAGTGAAGGCAAAAGCCTAGCAGACAACTTCTTAGAAAAATGTGCCGTACTCCAAGCTCCAAAAACGCTGAAGAATTTACACTCAATACTAGGTTTCCTGAATTTCGGAAGAACATACATTCTAAATTATGTAGAGAGGGTTAAACCTCTCTATGAATTAATAAAACCTGATTTCAAACCAATTAATTGGACTCAGAAACACACAGAAATTTTAAGATCATTACAGAGAGACATGCTAGCTAAAACAAAATTGCAAGCACGCGAAAACGTACGCAACCTTGTAATCCGAGTCATCCCAGGAAGATGCGGATTCACATACCTGACCTCTAATGAGGGAGAAACGGTACCAATAGCTTACAAATCTCACTTGTACACACAAGCTGAAATGAAATTCAGTTCTACTGAAAAGATTCTAATAGCGGTTCAAACTGCTGTAGAAAAAGAAAGAGCCCTCGCCCAAGGCAAGAGGATATCTGTCTTAACAGCAGAATCAGCCCTTGAGGCATTAACAATCCCACACAATCTGAATGCTGTGGCACTAGATCCAAAATGGATACAATGGGAAAATTATCTTGCTGCAGAAGACTTGAAGCACTATTTTGACCCGAAAATGAAAAAACTAGAAGATCTAGAATATGAACAAGAATATCCTCTGCCAATCGAAATTCTGCCTCTCGAAGAGTACACCTTTGTAATCTACATGGACAGATTTGCACAACACTACGATGTGGATAAAAAATCCTATAACGCAGCGTGCGCGATTGTTAAAGGTCGCTGGTGCTTTGGTAAATTAAGACCGATAATCACCAAAACTGAATCACTCAGAAACTGTACAGCTCAGCGAGCTGAAATAAGATCGTTAAAGATGGCGCTTGAAAATGCCGATCGTGAATTCCCGACACTAATAGTGTGCGGTTCGCATTTCTGCGTCAGGTCTTACAATAATGTCATGCAGACATGGATCAAAAACGGTTACAAAGATGACACAGGTGCTAAAATAAAGCATAAAAAGCTCTGGGGACAAGTAGTTCTTTTGCAGAAAGAACTACAAAAGACTCACGTGATACATACACTGAGTCATCGACGTAATGGCGTTCACGTTGGAGGGAATTCATTGGCTGACAGAGCCACAGCGGCAGCGGTTCAACCGGCTTCCGTAGCCACAAAAAAAGCGTTCTAAAAAACACATAGACGGAGAAACCATGCTGGCGGTAAAAGCCTCATTAAAAGGCGACTATGCAGCATTACCTCTCGACTATCCACTCAATAATACATACATAATTGATGCAAACTCTGTTACTTTTGCTCAAATCCCTGGAGTGGGGGATAGAGTAATTCCAAACACGAACCGGAGGGCTTTCTTGATAGAAGACGCACACATGGGATTCGGTCTAAGGCACCAAGAGATCGTGAAATCTCTAAAAGAATTACAACCAGAATACTGGTGGCCGGGGATGAGCCTGCAAAATTACAAATTTGCAAAGTATTGTCCAGACTGCAACAGAGATCTCAGTTTTGAACCGGACCCGACTACTGCCAGGACTCCTTTATTAGAAAGCATCAGGCTATCTATACGCAGAAATCCAGCCGGAAAAATGCATTCCCATAATTATTAAGACTAGATTCACTTAAGATGTGGACACCGGCGCTCGGCTGACGCCAGTACTGTTATAAAAGTTTTGCGAGTCTTTATCGGCACATACGCAATTGGCATGCTACATTCTGACCAGGGTCCTGCGTTTAGCTCTCGGGCTTACAAGGAGGCCATGGCCAGCATGGGCATTGCATTGCGGTACTCTTCTCCCTTCCATCCAGAGGGAAATGCGGTAGTGGAAAGAAAAAACCGTGACATGAAGCAATCTATAACGGCGAGGGTATTAGGTTCGGGTGATGGGTGGGTCAAACATCTAACAAGTATCCAATGTAAGCATGGGCAGATTTTGCGGATTTGCAATCCGCGAATTAGCGGATTTGCGTATTTGCGGATTGCGACAATACGCAAAATCCGCGAATTCTCGCGAATTTGCGGATTTTTTTGGGGGGTGTGTGTTCGCACGGGTTTCTGCAAGTTCGCGAGGGTTTTGTACAATTTCGCAAATTGCGAACTTACTTGTCGGGTCGCCAGTTTAGCGAACTTGTTGTTTCTACGTGCCCAGCCTGTTTGCAAGGCTTTCTTCATCACTGCCACCCTCTGTCACCACTGGCACTCTCTTTGGTCACCCATGCCACCCTCTGGCTCACCCATGTCACCCTCTGTGTCATCACAGCACCCTCTGGTTCACCAGTGTACAGTATTGGGGCAAAGCAAAGCACTGCCATCCTCTGTCAACACTAGCACTCTGGTTCACCCATGCCACCCTCTGGTTGGCACACCCATGCCACCCTCGGTGTCATCACAGCACCCTCTGATTGACCAGTGAGTGTACATTATTGTGGCAAAGCCAAGCACACCTGCTAAGTGCTTTAAGTTTTGCAAACAACAACACCTGCCCTGCCCCAACTGACATTAATGAAGGCTGGCACCTGCTTGTCTGCTCCCTTTCCTTTTTGTTGCAATGTACATTTTTTTTAACAGGATGCAATGGCATATTTGTAACTATTCTGTGACTGTCAGAGCAGAGTCACACAATAGTTGCAAGTAGGCAACCGGATTCTGGAGGGCCCCTTCAGGAAGCACTACAGGTAAATGGTTACAAATGATGAGCTCGAACTTTTGCACCTGCTCGTTGGTTTTGCTTTTGCAAAACTCGTTTTTCGGTAATTTTGCCCTATTCGCGAGGCGCGGCGTCGTGCGAAATCGACCGTGGAAGCCGCGAACTCGTGCGAGTTACCCCAAGGTTGAGTATGGGCGCCGCCATTTTGTTTGCGTGACGTATTTCCGTTTCCGCCCGCTATGTGTAATCTCGCCCAATGAGCGCCTTGCGAATGCAAGTTCGCACGAGTTCGCGAGAGAAATCGCGTGCGAACTTACTTACACGCACGTGTTCGGGCCGCCATCTTGTTTTTCATTCATTCTTATGTGTCTGGGCATGGTGTTTCTATCCTCTGTATATCTCTGCCATCCTTTGCTTGTTTTAATATTTTTTTGATCTATTTAACTTTTTTTCTATCCCTCTAGTTTTCTAGGTCTATATTTTTGTGTTTTAGGCTACTTTTGTTTACTTTTCAACTACTTTTTTAAACTTTTATTTCCTTCTTCCCTACTCTTATTCTTTTTCATTTTGTCTCCTTACTGCTAACACCTGCCCAGAACATGGTGAAGACAGCTGTCAAGCTGCCCAAGACGGGCACCGCAGCCCGTGCCCGGCTCCTGTGTGGCCGTTTGAGGGTGGAAATGGTGGTGCCCAGGGAGATCTTCAGCCCTGAGGAGGTGGGCTCACTCGTTTTTTATGTGCAGCGCCGTCTCCCCAGGACCATCGCGGCAGGCGGCAGGATCGCTGCTGGTTATACCAACAGCCAGGAGCGACGGAAGCGGTGGGGGCAGGTGTGCCGGGCCCTTTTTGACATCACGGGGGTCCAGCGCACCTACAATCAAGTGACCCACCGCTGGACCGATATCCTGGACCGGGAGCGCGACCTGCTAGACCTGCTGGGAGTGGAGGTCCCCGGGCTTGGTGAGTAGTAGTAGCAATTTTTTCATCACTCACTACTCTGTTTTTTCTCCTGCTCTGTGTGACTGTGTTATATTTCAAATGTTTGCTTTAACTTTTTTACAAAGAGCAATAATGCTGCTGATTACATTGATAGGAGAGGTAAATTAATATTTCAAAATCTTCTGTGCATTTCAGGTGCACTGTTCTCCTTCTCTGTGGCGGTGCCACTGCTTATTTGTTTTCTATTTTGTGTTCATTTAATTGGGCTGAGTAATGTATGAGTGTACTTTACAGAACTGCGTAATGCTAGACACAAATGGGCAGATTTACAAGCCCCTTGCGCCACGTTTACGCTGCCTTACCTGACGCACAGCGACGTAAACGTGGCGAATCCATGCGAGTCATGTACAACGAGATGCATCTAAGGAGATGCGCCACGTTAAGGCCTGGGCCTGCGCCACAATGGGTGCGTTCCCACGCAGGGGGGGGGGGTAGGGGGTGGCGGTCAGGCAGCTGTGCGCCTCGCAAAAGTGCCTGCGTGAAATCTACAAGATTTAACGCAGGCACTTCCGCGACGCTGCTACGTCAATTCTTTATGCCTGCTTGCTTGAAGCAGGCGTAAGGACTGATGCGGTATGTTGAGTATTGGGCAGCCCTGAGCATTGCTATAGTTGCATCGCGCCTGCGACGCGACTCTAGAGATGCGCCCCTCTTTCGTCACGAGATGCGTCACGCATCTGCCTACCCTTGCGCCAGGGTTTGCCGCATTGTAATTGCGGCGCATCTGCCGTGACACAAGGTTAGTTTTGCGTTACGCATTTGTTCTGGTGCACATCTGGAGGTGTCCAGCTCAGAACTCGTAAGTATGCCCCTAAGTGTCAGATTAGCAATTACCTGCGCATCCCTGCAAAGTGTGCGGCACGCCAGCACCACTCATGGTGCGCCGTATTTACAATGCGGCACACCATGGTCCCAAAACGTCACCGAAGCGTTACGCATCGGTGCCGTAAAGGCGGCTCATTGATGGAGTTGCGTTGCAACGATGGCGCAGCTCAAGCCGTACGTCTGCTTCATGCAGGCGCAGGGTTTCAGTGACGCATCATTGTCCTAAATGACTGATTGAAATTTTATATATTCCCCATAGCCACTTTTAGCATGCGTTCCTACGCAGGAACGCCCTCCCTTGCGCTGGAACGCTCCCTTATGGCGCAGGGCTTTAGAATGGGATGCATCTCCCATATGCGTCACGTTGTTAATATACGCCACACCATAGCGCCTCTCTTGTTGTGGCGCTGCGTCACAAAAGTGACGCAAGAACGGAGCAAAAGAGCTGCAAGGGGCTTGTAAATCTGCCCCTAGAGTAGAGGCTCAGGTGCAGTCCTTCCTTTGTAGCCCTCTTTTTGGCTGAAATAGTTGGTTCTTGTTCTTTCTAAATGTTTGATTTGGTTGACAAGGACATCGACAAGCAGCAATCATCAATGTTTTCTGTTCATTCTTTCATGTTGTACGTCAGGTCCGCCCAGGGGCAAGCGGACAGAAAAAGCGGATGCAGTGGCTCCAAAGGAGGAGGATGCAGGCCAGGGCGGCGAGTGCTCCTTTGCTGGCCCCAGTAAGTTTTCATTTAAATATAGAGGACCTATTGTTGTCCAAGCGTTCCTAATTTAATTTTTTCGAAATAGTGTTTAGATAGGAGCAAAATCAATAATACTACTGTTGCAGGGACAATTCTCCACAAACCTAACTATGGACACCAAAGACCAGAGTAATAATATTTCAGAGTGGCGTGTTTGGCACACTGTATAAACCTGGTAGTGTCAGCGGCACGGACTCCTCCTTGCAAAAATTGCAAAACCTTTCGCTCAGTCACTCTAGTCTGGAGGACCAAAAACCACAGAGTCTATTCAAGTTTAAAAGCTTTATTAAAAGTTAAAGTAAACACATATATTAAAATAAAGTTAGCTGGAAATGGAAAAGTGCTTGGTGCTGAGTTGATGAGTAATGGAACACATTTCTTGTGGTCGAGCCGAGCTTTCACCTGGTTTGAAGTTGATGTTGCTCTTGTCCTTAGAAGTCCAGCTTCTGTCTGTTCAGAGAAAAATGGTGTGTGTTAAAATTAAGCAAGCATTCAACAATTGTGACAAAAAAGTGAAGCAAGACAACAGCCTTCCCTGGAAGGAGGGACATTTTTACTTTAGACTAGAGTAGACAGTCAATTAATTTTTCTGTTGTTTACACATTTCTTCATTCCTAGACCAAATACTAGTGAGTGTTGTAATCTAACAGTCTTAAATTTACTTTGTAGGTGGAACATATGGTGGCGGGGCCAGCTCGGATGTGGTGGTGATCATTGACTCTGAGTCCGAGGACAGCTCTGGGGAGAATGAGGCGCAAGTGGCCAACGAACAGACTGTGAGGAAGCAGACAGTGGCGGTGGCGAGTACAGGTAAGCTGGATCATGGTACTATCTGACTCTTAGATAGGATATGATGTGTATCCAGTGCTGGCCCAGTGACAAATTACAATATGGTAATTACAGCAGGCTGGGACCGACAGACAGATAGAGGCAGAGACAGAGAGAGAGGAAGACAGAAGAAGAGAGAGAGAGGGAGGGAGCCAGAGGGAGGGTGAGGGAGGGAGACAGAGAGAGAGAGACAGCGAGGTAGAGGGAGACACAGGGAGACAGAAAGAGGGAGACAGAGAGAGAGAGAGAGAGAGAGAGAGGGAAACAGACATATTGCCTGGGCCTGGTGCAGATGATACGGTTGCTGGTGTGGTTAACGGCTCAGAGGAAAAGTCACTCACTTCTGCCAGATCTCTTTCATATGAAAGAGCATCAAACCAAGGATACAAGTGAGTTGTGGGAAGGGAAATGGTGATTCAAGCGCCCCCCCTTGCCCCTCCCTGCGGACGCCCATGATACTGGCCTGAATAGTTTTGTACTGCGCTGGCTAGTTGCTAGTTGTACTGTGACACAACTTCCTGCTGAATCATTTTGTGTTAATCATATTCTTAAAGAGCATTGGTTACAGATTATGTCTTTCTTTCTTCATATAGTTGGTAATACTAAAACCTCAAAACCGACGAGGAGTATGCTGGCTGTACTGGCCCGGCAACGGAGGCTGGATGCTACTGTTGCCCAATATCGGCGGCTGGTGGAACTGGAGGGGGATGACACGCAGTCCAGTGCATCAAATGTGACATCTGCATCCTCCTCCGTGACCCCACGTTCTGCCGGTAAGCGCAGTGCTCCGGCGAAACGGAGCCGTGCTGGCAGACGCCACCGCCGAGCAGCAAAGGCTGCACCTCACAGTACTGTAAAGGCTCGCTTGCGCCGTGCACTCCGCAGAGTGTCCGACCTAGAGGCGGAGGTCCAGAAATGGAAAGACTATCAGAATGTGGTGGAGGGCCTCCGCTTAGATCACGCCACCCTCCAGGAGAAGTACGATGCCCTGGCCCTAAGGCATGATGCCCTGGAGGCCAAACTCAACACCGTGCATCCCTAGAGTGTCCCTTGCCCCTTTTTTAGAGACTTTTGGGGGGTGGGATTTGGGAGTTGGGTTTTTTGGGGCCTTTTGAAGGACTATTTATTTGTTGGGGTTAGGGAGGGTCTTGCGGGAGATTATTTTGTTAGGGATATAAAAATATACTTTTTCAAACTTTATCTGAGCATACCTGTTTTTTTACTACTTTTGAGCTTGGTGGGTGGTGGTTTTGCAGTAAGCTCATTTAACTGAACACTGTCATCGTGTTGGTTGACGTGTAATAGGCCAAATGTTTTCCAAAGTAAATGCCTGTCACAGAGTTTGTTAATTCAAGAGCCCTAGGACTTTACTACTAGTACCACTGTCAATCTCTCGCCTCTCCGAATACTCCATTATACTACCTCCCATCCAAACGCTTATCTTACCTGTAATTTTGTTTGAGGGCTGGCTCCACCTGGAATTCACAGTGTCCTAAGGCGTTCTGCAGCAGGGCCCCAACTGGAGTTTCCCGGCGTGGATTTTCTGCAAAACAAAAGCAATCAACATTAGAAATATGGCAGCGGTGCTCACAGACCCCAAAATCCCAGAAGCCCCACAGACAGCACCCCTAAGACAGGCAAGCGAGCAATAATAACGCCTAAACGTTCACGTGTAATAGGCCAAATGTTTTCCAAAGTAAATGCCTAACCAATTTCATCCCTTAATAGACCTTGCCAGCAATGGCCCAGCCAAGACCCCTAAAACCAAACGCAAAAAAGTCACACTTAGCAAAATGTATTTAAATGAGGACTCACTACTTCCAGACAGTCCCTCTTTAGGGGACTCGTCAACGTAAGTTTCTTCATTGTGCAGAATCCAGGCATCAGCATTACGGGAAATGGATAGGGTGAGTCTGGAGGAGGAGGATAGACGACCAGGACTGAGTTCTTGTCAACTAACTGTTGTGAACCTGAGGAATGCTGCGGCATCAAAATCAAGACAGTTCTGTTGATGGGCTTGTTGTTTGATTGGGTGATTACAGTTTTGTTGTGAATGTGATGAAGCACTTGCTAAAAAAAGAAAGACAGACACACAGGAATAAAAGTGAATAAGGACTAATGTTAAAGTTAATAAATCATTGACTCATTTTCAGAACTCGCTGTCAGGGAAGCAGAGCTCGTCCTCAAACTCTGCAAATTGAGTCGGTAGTACTTCTGGTAACTGAGGAGAACTTTCCTCAGGTAGGTCGGTGTTCTCGTCTTCTTCCTGCGTGCATTCTCGTACTTTGTAATCTGGTGGTATGAAGTGCTGGTTCATCTTTATCATGGTGAGCCGCTCCACATTTGCGGGCAAGAGGCGGGGCCTTTTGCAAGTCACAATGCCACCAGCAGAACTAAAAACACGTTCTGAAGACATGCTTGCGAGTGGGCAAGACAAGTAATTGATAGCCAGGTTGGTGAGCTCTCGCCATATGTTTCTTTTCCCATGCCAATACGCCAATGGGTCCTCAGTAATATTGACCGCTGTTGAGTCATCCAGATAGGCCTGCACCATTGAAAGAATGTCCTCCCGGATTCCTGTACTTTGCACTTCTGTGTCCTTTCTGGGACAAGGAAACCCTAGCTGACTTAGCCAATCCTCTTCAGACATATCGCCTGGGCCTGGTGCAGATGATACGGTTGCTGGTGTGGTTAACGGCTCAGAGGAAAAGTCACTCACTTCTGCCACAGGCACAGATGCAGAAGTGTTTTTTTGGGACACCTGATGGCCTGCTGATTCACTAATAGTACTGTCTTCTCCTACAGTTTCCTTCCGCTCTCTTTCAAAACGAATGGCTGACTTAGCTAGCCAACCTTTGTACTCTGTAACATCTGATGTTTCAAAATGAATTATTACTTTGCCAAACAATGGCTTTTTGTAACGTGGATCCAGAATAGTAGCACAAATGTAGTGCTGTTGTTTCTTGATATTTACAAGCCGTTTATTGCTAACTAGGCGTTGTAATAATCTCTGCGCCAACTCATATGCTTCATTCTTTCCAGCATCTTTTAATTCTGAAGACACCACCTTGACTTGGTGCTCGAGCTTGAGCAACAATGGGATAGCTTTGCTCAAAGAACAGTCCTCCCTGCTGACGTCACGCGTGAGGACCTCAAAAGGACGAAGCATGTCTGTCAGGCTTTTAACTAGCTGCCATTGCTCCACCGCTAGCATCATTTCTGTCGTATCACCACCCAGGTTGTAGAAATACTCATTGACTACTGGAAACAGCTCATGCAGACGCTCAAGCATGTAGAAGGTTGAGTTCCAACGTGTTGCCACCTCCTGGATAAGTGCTTTCACTGGCATTCTACGTTCATTTTGCTGGCGCCTCAGCTCCTTCCGGGCCTTAAAATAATGGTTGAAATGTGTGCATATTCTTCTGCAGATGGTCAGTATTTTGTCGACTGCAAGTTCTTTTTTCAAGAACTTTTGCTCGACAAGGTTCATACAGTGCGCCAAACACGGCACTCTGAAATAGTAACCGTCCTCCATGGCCCTAACTACATTGCTGCCATTATCAGTAGAAACATAACCAACCTTGCAATTTCTTGGGGGCAGCCATTGCGAGACCTTTTTGTTAAAGTCATCCAAAATGTTGGCTGCAGTATGACTTTTCTCCATGCCAAACATGGCTAATGTTGCATGTTTACGAGCACCCTTAAAAATCTCGACCAAGTCACCACCTGCATTTATCTGTTTTGCAACCCCTGAAAAAGAGACCCAGTCTGCAGTGATGCACATGTAATCAAGGGCTTGGCAACTGGTCCACATGTCTGTTGTCAGGTGTATAGTGTGAACAGCACTCTTCTGCAAAGCTGCCCCAACCAACTCAAGCACCTCTTTATGTAGTGCTGGAACAGCAACCCTGGCAAAATAGAACCGGCTAGGAACCTTCCATTTAGGGGCCAGTGTTGCCACGAGTTCAAGAAAACCCACACCTTCGACAAACGAAAAAGGGAGAAGGTCCACCGCTAGCATTTTAGCCAGCTTAGTGTTATACAGGCGTACAGTTGGGTGGTTGCGTTGAAATTGCGCATCTGAGGAGAACATGGCTGAAATGGTGCGCTGGACAAATTTACTGGATGATGCTGATGCCTTCTTCGACCTACTTCTGCTCAGTGTTGACATTTTCCGCATTGGTGTGTCTCCCAGACTCTCAGTGTGCCTCCTATGTGTTCCGGAGGGTGTGGTGCTGCCAGGGGTACTGGGTGCAACCGGACAAATGTCTGACGCTTCTTCTACCTCCCCGTCATCTTCAGATGAAACACCTAGTATGGGTATATTTTGGCCACTTGCCCTTTGGGTTTGCTTTCCCTTGATGTTTGCTAGGTGCGCAAACCATTCGACAGCGTGCCTTCTTTGAAGATGACCTATCTGGCCTCCGGTTCCATAGTTGGTACCAGTCTTACCACGGCTAACTCTAGTCTTACAAATGCAACAAACGGCTATGTTATCATACTTTGCATGGACACTAAAAAAGTTCCAAACTGGGGACTGGAAACTTCTGGTTTTGCCGCACGAGATGATACTGACAATGCCAGATGAAGCAGTGGTGGATGAGCCTTGCAGACATCTACTGGGTTGTGCAATTATTGCAGCAACCCTACTTGAGGGAGTCGAGCTGGATGGACTCCCCCTCTGGGGAGAAAATATGGGAGCTGTAGGTTTTGTTGAACTTGTTGTACTACTTGACTGCGTTGGTGGTGCTACCAGTGCCACGTCGCAAGGGTCACGCTCAGCATGACGTTGGGATAGGGTATAAATGTCTGTCTGCTGCATGGCCGGTGTGGCAGGAATGACGTGTGTGATGACTAGGTCATTGCTGTCATCCTGTTCAACAACATCAGAATGCACCACTTCATCAAGTCCGACGTTCGGATCCATAAGTATGAGCTTTCCGGGGCCCTTCCTTTTAACATTTGATACCTTTCGCAGCTCATGGTGTGCCTCCCTCTCAGACGTCGGAGATGGTTGCCAATCTAGATCCAGATCATCATCTGATGGAGCGCGGCTTGAAGAGGAACTTCTACACACACTCCTTGATCTTTTCCTTGGTGGGGAGCTGGGAGAAAATGAATCATCAGGAGGAATGCCTTCGTCTTCCTGACATGATACCCCGGCTCCAAAGTCAATTTCCTCCTGTGCCCCTACTTCTGGAAGAACAACCATTGTGGGCACTTGCACCGCTCCATGCGCCGCTACATGGGCCTCTTCACTGACCTCTACTTGCAACTCTCCATGGACCACTCCTTCTCGGCCTTCTCCTTCTCGTTCTTCTCCTTCTCGGCCTTCTCCTTCTCAGCCAGCTCCTTCTCGGCCAGCTCCTTCTCGGCCAGCTCCTTGCGCATGTACTTGTGCTTGTACTAGTAGCCCATGCAGTTGTTGTTGCTGCTTTGGTTGTTGAATAGTACTTGCGAGATGAGTTACAACCTGTGTTGATGGTGTGCTGCTACTTTCTTGCGATGAGCCAACATCACTGGTCGTTGGTGATTGAACCACTAAACAGGCTACCTGTGCAGCACTCATGGTGGGCCTTTCTTTTTTCCACAAAAATTTAGTGGTGGAGCCACCAGTCTCCTTGGTAAGTGGTGCCACTTGCTTCTTCTTCTCCTTAGTAGAGACATCTTTCTTGCAAGAGGAGCTACGGGCACCTCTTTTTGGAGCCATCTTCTTCAGATGTCGGAACAACAGGCCGCAGCAGGACTTCTTCCTGGCACTGATGCTCAACGATGATGCGGAGTTATTGACTTTGTGCACCTAAAAGCAAACAAAGACAGAGGAACATCAGTAAATATATGTTGCATATGTAGCGTTTCAATAAATAGTTTGCAAGTAGGCATTTATGAATACACACGTGCACACCACACAATATGGAAATTTCAAAATTAGGAATTGCTAAATTTTTGGGTAACAGGAATTTAACATTGATCCAAGAGAGCACACACAGAGAGGGTTATAGTTTCATGTACCACTGACTCCCCCTGGGCACAATGGGTGAAAGCAAGGCAAAATGGGTGCAGGCCTGTGGCACAAAGCTCACTGCCTGCCTTCAAAATGGCCGCTTGACCCCCATCCACATGGCCAGGACCATGCCTCAAAATGGCCCCCACCAACATAGCCAGCCCCCAACCCCTACTCCAAAAAGTCAAAAAACACAACACCAATCAAATCACCACAATCCAATGCCATCCATCAAGTTTCAGAAGGTTTATGCTGCCTGCTGGTGGTTTTCTGGTGCAGAATTGCAATTTTTGCAATTTCGCGAGTGCGAGGTTGTTGCTTCACGACGCGAACGTGGCGAAAAACCAGCAAAATCCGCGAACAGACCGATTCTGGGCCCCCTGGGCATGATAAAATCACAGCACACTGGGTGCAGGCCTATTGTCTAAAGCACACAAACTGCCTTAAAAATGGCCCCTAGACCCCCACCCACACGGGACCAGGCAATAAAATGGCCCCCACCCACATAGCAAGCCCCCAACACCACCCCAAAAAGTCGTAAAACATACAAATATCACCACAATCCAATGCCATCCATGCCCTGGCCAGAATCATGTTAAAATTCAACAAAACAGTTGTATCATGCATGCACCCATTACTAAGCCTGGTAGTTTTCAACTCATGTGCAGAATTGTAATTTTTACAATTTCGCGAGTGCGAGATTGTTGCTGCGCGGGACGCGAGCAGTGCGAACACAGGCAAATTTTTTTTTAAAAATCCGATTTTCGTCTGGGCATAATGAAAAAAATCAGAGCAGACTGGGTAGCCCCCCTAGGGCACAAAGCACACTGCCTGACTTCAAAATGGCCGCTTGACCCCATCCACATGGCCAGGACCTGCAGGATCATGCCTCAAAATGGCCTCCCACCAACATAGCCAGCCCCCAACCCCACCCCAGAAAGTCGAAAAACACACACAAAAATCACCACAAACAAACAACATCAACTTATCAACTTACTTGTGAAAACAAATTTCGAATCCAAAAGTAATCCAAGAAGCCTCAAAGCCAAATCTCCAGCAGCATCCACAAAAAGTAATCCTTCCCAGTCAAGATCGAATTCAAAGTGGCCAGGAAATGGACTAAGCAATGGGAGGAGCTTGCTGGACAGGAACAGGAAGTTGGAGACTGGGTCACTTCCTTCACCCCTCCCCAATTGTAATTTTTGTAATTTCGCGAGTGCGAGATTGTTGCTGCCCGCGCCGCGGCCCGCGAGCAATGCGAACACAAGCAAAAAATCCGCAGCGCGTGGATTTGCGTATTTTCGCCACATCCGCGAGAGTTCGCGGATTGCGGATTTACCGAAAATCCGAAAAATCCGCGAGCGGAACGGATTTTGCGCCCATGCTTAATCCAATGTAGTCTTAACAATCTGCCAAGAAATTCTCTAAAATGTATCACTCCTTACGAACTATTGTTCGGCACTAGAATGCACATTCTGGACTTAGTTTGTCACACTTCAGTGGTAGAAGAAAAAGCCTTTGATATCAAAGACCGTTTAGCTGTTTTACAGGACTTAAATGAAACAAGAAGAAGTGTAAGTAACATAAAGTTAAAGCCAATGACCACTGAAGAAAAACCACCTGTCCCAGCAAGACCTGTCTGGATTCCAAAGATTGGGGATCTGGTCAGAGAAAAGATCGCGGTGAAGAAGAAATTTGGGCCTTCTTACAGAAAAGCAGTACCTGTCTTAGCTGTCAGCGGAACAAGATCAGTAGTACTACCGACCCTTGCTGGTAAAAAGGAGAACATAGTTGTATCCATCGACCTGGTAAAACCACAATCATGTGGCCAATAATAAATAGTAGGCCCAGTGGACTCCCAAGAAATAGCAGAAGACCAAATCTTGCTACAATCCAAGAGGTTCAAACTGAAAGACTAATCACATTTGATAAACCTGCAGTGAATAAAAAGGGACTATGCAACAAAGCCATGGAACTTGGGCCTCTTGAAACCCAAATTGCAACAGTTCGTCAAGAAACACCAGTCTACAACGATGTAGCCTCAGACTATGCCAATGAAACAAAGAAAGATCCAAAGGCAAATGAAAATCCGGAAGCAATTCCAACAATTGACAGAACTGCATCTGGCTACTTCATCAATTTTGATGACTTTTCTGAAGATCCAAACCAGCATGAAGAAACGCCAGCAACAAAAACTTTCAAAGAAAAAATGACTGAACTTTTTCACTAACTAAAAGAATCATATCTGATTTCACCATGGATTGAATTTTGGATTGTGTTAGGTATACTTTTCCTCCTGCTTTGGCTCATCATGGTTTTATATTTGGGTAGATTTATTGATGGAAAATATAGTACAATGGACACAGCAAGTCAGAACATCAACTTGGTCCT
The DNA here is from genome assembly GCF_964261635.1 of Lissotriton helveticus. Classification (NCBI taxonomy): domain Eukaryota; kingdom Metazoa; phylum Chordata; class Amphibia; order Caudata; family Salamandridae; genus Lissotriton; species Lissotriton helveticus. Next base: position 1,371,735,897 of record NC_136069.1, on the reverse strand, counting down.
AAAGCCTCACAGATCCTCTCACATCGAGAAAAGAGAACTGTCATCAGTGAACATCACAGCCAAATCAATACCCGGTGGGGTAGCATGGGACAAAACGGATTATGAAATCTATGCCCCGATTGAGCTTTCGAAATATCTACACCAGTTTAAGATTTCCTTAAGTGACTTTGTGACACCAAGTACTTTCTCTGATGATTGGAACTTTGAAAATATTAATAATATGATGTCAGATTTAGTAATGTCAGCTACATTCACAGAACATGATTACTTACAGGGTTCATCGAACTATGAAGAAATGTACTGTTTTAACCACTATGGTCATCACTATTTGCATAAATCTGCTCAACCTACAAATGTTTTTAATTATAACCAATGGGAACATTGTCCAACTCCGCCAAAAGGCAGCTCAAAAACATTTTATGAGAAATTCAAATACTTCTCAGGGTTTAACAATAGTGATCCAGAAACGTTTTATTTTAAAATGTTAAATAAGACAGGAATGAAAACAATGTTGACAAATACTAAATTGATTTATTCTGAAAAGTTTTATGACTAAATGTCTACATTTGGTTTTGAATTTTGGAAAAACAACATTGAAACAAAAAACATCTGGGGTTCAAAAGACTGGCAGGTACAAGGTCTAGAAGCATTATTCAGAGCCTGCATGATCCCAGCACAGATAATATTCCTGAATGACACAATTCAGCAAACAACCTATCTTGGTTTAGCCAAGATAAAAGACTTAAATAAACCATCTATTCCAAAGCCCATACCTGATAGTAATAGCACTACAGATGTGGAGATAGACGTATCCCATATTTTACACCAAAACAGAACAAATCCTGTTGGAAAAAATGGTTGATCTGGCCCACAGACACAAATAACTGTCAAGATAGATTCCTGAACAAAACACAGGGGTTAAAACAGAACAGGCCAGACCCAAGATACTCCCAGAGACAACATCCAGGGATAGTTACAACATACAGTGTAGGGAAACTATGCCTTGAGTGGCTATAGAAATCCACACTGGCTGAAATTGAGCAACACTTAACTTTACTTAAAGACAGTGCTGACTTGCGTGATTTCATACTGGGACCACGCAAACAGCGTCAAAAACGTTTCATATACGCCGGTATATACGCTGCTTACAACGAGGCTTGGAAAGTAACACAAATTGAAACAGCTGAAAAAATACAAGAAATTGATTGTATAAATTTGGAAAAATCACTTTCTGTAGTGGACAATGGGTTAACGACTCTGTCCTCCAGAATATATTCACTGGACAGCAATGTATCATCTGCTATTGATATAATAGAGCAGGACTTACTAATGTTACAACATGGACAGTCCCAATTGCGTTCTATTGTGCAACTTGGCTGGACGTTGCAAAATCTGCGTTCAGGCTACGTGCCATGGCGTCTAATTAACATAACGTCATTATTCTCTATCTTTAACCTTACTGATAAACAAATAAGTTTGGCACAAAAAGGAGCAGACTATACGATTCTGAGCATTGAAAAACTTGAGAGATTACCATTGACAATGTCAGAGAGACCTGTCATTGAATGGATAATACACGAAACAATTACATTTCCGATAACAACTTTCCAGTTTAAGTATTGCCAAAAATATATACCAGCAGGCCTGTATGAAAGGTTGGGTAAAGGATACATCAAGTCAACATGGAATTTACCTTATACACACAAATGTTATAGTGAAGGGAAAAAAGAGGTATTCCTTAGTGGTAACATTGTAAAGAATCACTAAGTGGTACACTTCTGTGTCAAGGTATTAACTTCCATGGAGCCTGCGAAGGTTCATCAAATAACCTTTCATGTCACCTACATGGCACTCCTGCAACACAGATAGAGCCATTTTTCAGACAACTTTCCAACGGCAGCTGTTGTGGCATGGTGCCAGGAAAAGCCTATCTCGTGAGCGTTTCTTCCATGGTCACTTGCTGTATGCAAGTATTGTATCCAAACAGCAATCCAGACATGGAGGCATCAATATGGCCTTCTTTGAATATCTCTTCTATTCGAATTGATACTTTAAGCAGAATGAAGTCTATTCTTTTACAGACAACTGTGCCTTTAACCTCGTCCAAAGAGACGTATGATCCGCAAGTTGCAAGGACAGCAGCAGAGATACATTCCCTATTATCAACAAATTGCCCCGTGCATTTCGTAGAAATGTTAGGTCAAATCTTAAACATGTCTGATACCAGTGGCATCGCACATGTATTTAAGACAATTTTTTCGGGACTGTTAGCACCCTTTGAAACAGTTCTGGGCATTTTCCCGAATTTTGTCCATTCCTTTTTCGGCGGCCTGCCTCTTCTTTTGGGACTCGAAGCAGGAATTTTATTTTTGATCCTTCTGCTCCGATATGGCAAGCCAAGTCACAGACAAGACTCCTGCTACGATGGGAGAAACGATCTTAGCAATACGCTACCGAGACCGAATCACTAAAGTCCTCCGATTAGCCCAGCTAAGAGATCTGAGTACAACTTGGTTTCTTTCATTCAGACCAATCTGGCAAGATTGCATCTTACCTGTGCTTCGATGTCTGCTATGCCTAGAAGAATGCATGTTGGACGTCTGTCTTACACTACCATCAGCAGTACCAATGGATATCGATACTTTGCTAGGTCTGGTAACGACTCATGCAACGTGTTGTCCCCAGCGGCTACCTATTCTGATGACGGCATTCGTTGAGAATTCACCATTACAAGTAGGTGGCGGTGAAGTACAAGAGGAAAGCTGCACCAAACAGGTACAACCTTCTGTGAGCATTGCTGATCCAAACATCGATGATAGCAATCATTCTCACATATGCACAATCTCAGCATTTTCGAACTTGGTCGAACTTTCACCTGATGTTGTAGACCAATTTTTCGCAAGCCTGTCTGATATGATCTTCTCCCCTGAACAACAAGAATAATTTTTAAAACAACGAGCACACAGCGTTCCCTGAACTCTGAATTCGGCCTTCAGTTTTGATAAACAATACTACTGAAAACATTTGGAACTATTTTGTCCCCTGAAAGTGAAATTATTTTTTCCATTTCCAAAATATTTACTTTTTTTCTGGCACATGGTACTCTTCTTAAAGTAGAACTATTCTTAGAGAACAGAGCTTCTGTTTTTAGAGATACTAGAGACAATATTTTACCTCAGCCTCTAGCACATGTACAGTATTGTATAAATATGTGATGAAATGGTCTCGACCCTCTTTTCTGTATTTAGAGCCATTTCATGTGTAATTTTCGCAAGTCATTCAGCCTATATTTATATATGCATTTCCTGAATTATAGCACTGCTTGAAACGCGTACAGTATAAATACTCCTTTTTCGTGTATTTAGCATATACCATTTCAAATACAATTTATGTTTTTTGGGGTGGGGTGGAAAACACACATGCATCGTTATATGTTTAATATTGCTTATTATTTAGTAATGATGGACATTAATACGTGGAGTGGGTGTTGTGATTCTATCTAGGACCCTAATTCGAAATTCCCAATTTATGCCCTTATATGGTTATAACAAATAATATCCCTATAAAGGCATAAGAATCATATCCATATTTAGTAATAGCTAATGCAGTCCAAATACGGCAACGCTACTCCCATAGACTCCTAGAAAGTACAACGCGTTCTTTAAACAAACCAAGCCTCGAGCAGCCCGGGAAATCCCCCTGCTTTTGTTTTGATTTGCACAAGAACTCCTGGAGTCCAGAAAGAACTGTTAGTTCTTAGTGACGTCTTATGTCCAACCTTACGTCAAACCCGGCACCTTTCAGGTATGAATATACCAACGTTGCCTTAAGCAAACACACGGTGGTTTGGAGCAGAGCGGCTATCTACTTGCCCGAAGCCCAGCTGATGCGAGAGCCGAAGGAAGCCGACCCTCCAATTCGACACACTGAGAGAGACGCTGTCTTTTTCTCCAGCCGAGGAAATTCAGCTCCGGTGTTTCCAGTCACACGTGCAGGTTGCTGGGAGATCAAGTTCTGAGAGAGAGATACAAGACCTCCTTCATTCTAGAACCAAGGTACGGAGCTGATTAAACCCTTGAGATAATTCTTGATTCAGATTCCTTGGCAAAAACCAATTTAACTTAAACTGCAACTCACTTATTCCTTCCCACGTATTAGGCTTAGGTCAAGTACACCGGGTTAGGCGAATCTTAGAGGCACCAGTTGAGTACGTTAGTCAATGTTTTTATGTATGTATATATTTTATCCGTTTTAAAGTATCATATGACTAAGAAACCATATCAATGCTTTTACAGTATTATTTCATAATACTCCTTTTACTGTACGCACTTTACTTCATGATAAGTATTGCAATTGTGGCAATTCATTTCTCTTGCATGAGAAAGAAGACTGCTCAATAAATAACACCTTTTATTGAAAACGCCCATCTCTCTATTTCTCTGCATTCTGGTGAAACTAAGTATGCACGATTGACTGAGTGAAATAGCTATCTATTGTTTTCACACGACTCTAGAGATATACTCTTTATTCTGAGGGAGCAAAGTTGTCATGTTTATGCGGTTGTCAGAAACTAATCCCTTCTTGTCTAATCAGGAAAGTTAACTCATTCCTGAACATTCAAGAAAGTTTCTAGTGACCTCTGAGCTAGATGGCAAAACTAATTAAGTCTAATATAGTCAGTAGAGACTTAGATGACCTCAGTCCTACGTCTACACTGCTGTTTACATTATTCCAATGTGCAGAGCCTATTGGGAATATAGGAACTACACTACAAGCCAATGCATGTACAATGAGGGATCCCAATTAGTGATCATCCTAGGGGCTGTTTCAACCTGCCTTGAACAATCATACATGATAGACTGCTAGTACTAACAAGGTGGGCGAGCAAAAGTCTGGTCAATGGGTCATCCAAGCAGGCTATTAGGGGGATCATGCGCTTCAGTCTGTAGAGGGCACCTAGGTTTGGATACTGTTGTTTCCTGCGTTTATCAGCATGAAGACTCTAGTGGCCCTCTGCAGACTCCCTACAAATATTAGATAATCTGATGAGTGTGTCAGAGTGTGGTTAATTAGGTTTGTGATGCAGTGCGTTCAGTTAAAGTTGCATGCTGACAAAGAAAGATGTGCAAACTAGAGCTCCTTGTTTGGCGTGGTTTGTTACATGCTCCTGAGCCGGGGAGGGATGCTACAGATACCTGCAGCTTTAAGTCTCACAAGAGAGGACCCTCCTCCGTTTTTTTTATTGAACAACATTTAGCATTCCTTCCAGGGTATTGCTAAACCATTAATACCCCAGTGAAAGTGGAGGACATAGTCTATTGATGAACTTGCTATGCTTAGCTTGGGGAAAGCTCTGCAAACCTGGCTATTCCACAGATAATTAGAAAATTGGTTGGTGCACTTCTGCTTTCTATTTCTCTTTGCTAATTCTGTATGGATAAAGCACATGCAAAGTGGCAACATTATTAAACTACGTAAAACAAAGTTTTTGTACTGGAAGGACACCCTAACAGTACAAAACATGTGCTTGACAGAAAACACACACCCTTTGACTATGGTGCAAGGGTGTGTGCATTGGCCAAACTCAACTTTAAATGCCCTAAAGCTGTGTGAGAGAAAAACAGCTCCATATAATACTAGATATAAAACCAGTGTTCTGTCACCCTTTCACTCAACACAGCACAACATATGTGGCTGTGTGTTGAACTCTGCCATGAAGTCTGTTTCTGGAAATGCAAAGAATGTCCACTGGGACTTCTCTATATTTGGTAAGTACACTCACCATAGCAGGAGTAAAGTAATCCGCAATATCGACGGTACATACTCTTGTGTAGATTTGCAAATATTTCGCGCTGGATTAACATCATAAAAGTGGCGCTAACCAGCACAGTTTTTTTTTCTAATTTACTTTCCAATGCAAAACTTGTTTCAGGCAAGAAAGTACCCTAAAAGTAATGCAAAGAAGCGTGAAACATTGCTTTGTATTACTTAGCGCCAAGGGGGCAATACATGGGTGGTACATGGGCGATCCTATGCAACCACCCACGTCTTTTGAGGTGAAACCCCATCTACAAACAATAGTAAACGGGGTTTAGTGGCAAAAGTTAATGCCACTTCATAGGCAGGCATTAAAAGGAAAAAAAGCTTTTGTTTATCCTTTCTTTCCAACTTTTCATGTGTGCTGCACTGTGCAGCACACATACAAAGTGGAGAAAGTGTTTAAACTTGTTAGCCAAAGTATTTTCTACAGGAAGGGTACCCTTCCTGTACAAAACTTATGCTAGAGTCAGGCATGCACCCTAGCCCTATGGCACTATGGTGTGTGCCTGGCACACTGCAGCTGAAATCCGCGCAGGCGCTAGGGAGATGGGATGAGATAGTCATATATCTGTAGATATGACAATCTCCTGCTCCCTTCCCTTCACAAAACACAGTAAGTCTCTTTGATTGCTGTGCTGTGCTGCATTGTGTGTCTTTTTGGAAAATGTGGCCCTTTGTCTGCAAAACCATAAATCAGGCCCTAGGTCCTTTTGAATATATCATTGTTAATATTGTCACTCTCTTGGATATGGGAGAAAGTGCTATGGTTGCCAGACAAACCTGACCCTATCATTTCTTTAAAACTCTAGATTGCCCAAATTCAGTAACACAACAGAAAAGTTTAATGTGATCCAACCTGAAATTCTTCCAAGCAACAACAGAAGGGAGATCACATGAGAGCTTATAACTATGGCAACCTCACCTCGTTTCTAATGAGAGCTACAGATGATAACCTGGAAAGGATACATTTAACAGATGGAGGTGATAAGGGAAGGGTAATTGTGCCATCCGAGTAAATGATTCAAAAGGTCTCATTATGTGACAACATCCAAGTCTCCAAGGGGGAGTGGCAGTACTAATAAATATTACTGGTTTGATGATGAATGCTGGTTAATGAAGTCGAACTGTCACAAGCTCTATACGCACGACATATCTCTGCTGAAGTGAAAAAGGATCTATTTAAGCTTCGAAACGACCAGAATAGTTATCAGTCAACAAAGAACGACAGATGAAGTAAAAACTGTGGGAGGATTTGATACTAGTTACTCATAAATCAAATTCCACCAACGTTGGGGGCTTTTAAATTGGGGGTACCGCGGCCATGCAAATTGTCCCTATCTGTGTGTAAGAGGTTTTGTTTGGATTAGACATAACAAGCAGTTATTTTAATTAGTAAGGGTGAATCAAAAGCCATTGGTGGCTTCTACTCCTCGGTGTTCCTTTCTCAAAGAGCTGCAAGTTCTAATCTGTTTTTTGTAGCCCCCAAGCAAAGCCAATGGAACCATGTATAGATATTGTTCATTGCTGGACAGCACTAGGAGCATTTATGGCTGAGACCTGCACATTCGAGTAAAGGTTTGGGTCGACTCTCTAGATATCCTTTCTTATTGATATGCCGGTGGCATTTTGGAAGGGTATTTGTATGGTTGATCGGGCCTTGAGGGTTATGCTTGGTCTGTTAAAAAAAATCGCCATCTCTGGATGAGTTCCACTATGTATGATGTTGAAAGATTTAAAACTGCACTTCGATCTGGCTAATAGAGATTAACTCCTGACTTTCCAGGTCTTAAACACCTAAATAAACACCAGAGAATGATATGTCTAATGTGGGGAATGTATACAGGGTTTCCCAATCCTCGCAGGGATGTTCCAGGTGTGTGTTCTTGCCCTCTTACTAGGTAGTATGTGTTTTAATAAAATTGAGGATTTTGTGTAACAAGAAAGCACTAGTCTTGTTCACAAACAACGCGATCTTGCTATAGCTGATGGGGCTGTCCAATCACCATGTAATTAAAGGTTTGATGATTATTGTAACTTGAAACAGCTTAACATCAATGTATCAAAAACAAAAGGCACTAGTTCAAGTTCAGTTCCCTTAATACATGAGTTTCCATCAATGGTCAATAGTTAGAAGAACCTGTGACTTACTTTGACTACCTGGGCACGTGCTTTGATACCAAACTAATCTGGACCAAGGTTATATCTTGGGATAAACTGATGCAGCTGCAGTGAGATGTAAACAAGTGATTGGGAGCCAGTCACTAAGTACAATATTGCATTTTTATAGACGGAAGCAAGGGAGGCAATTATCCATGGCACAGAACAGTGGGGACTCTCAGTTTTTATGATCTTACAGTAAATTGAAATTAGTTTCTGAAAATTTCTGAGTCGTCTTATTTGGTGCTTTTTCTCTTTCAGCTCGGTGTTATTGCATGTTGTCATTTATTGTAATGATACAGTATGCACAGGAATCTCCAAGAGGCTCTTTATCTTAAAGCTATGTCTGAAATGGTGTAATTTGAGGGAGAAACTAAAAATAGATGGCTGTCACATATGAAAACAATCTTAGGGTACAAAGATGTGAACAGCTCTGGGATAACCCTACACTTACTAATGTACATGTGACTGGTGTTATCAAGGAGGATTTTCCAAATGTATATAAGCGCTTATGACACTAAATATTACTCCTTGGTGCGCAGGTACTTTACCTAGAAGAACAAAGCTAGTTTTAAACCTTATTTAGGAAAACCATAGTTTTTGCCCATTTTGCCACCCTAGACTTTGCTTACCTATGTGTGAGAAAATGCACCTTTTTTCATAGTCAATGGCATTTTTTGCTGAATTGTTATGGTTGTTTTTTAGACTCCACACACTGGAGCTCTACTGACCTGCGCCCAGGGTATGTGCTCTGAACCTTTAAATGTGAAAATTAGATAATCCTTGATTGCCATATTTAACTCTCCTGTAAAGGAGTGCATATGGAGTTGAATGAACACCCATGACATGGATGTTTAAATGTCACCTTTGGACTACAGCACTTATTTTGCCATTCACCAGTGTGGCAAGGAAACATGGCTTCAAACCTACGATTTTAGCCTGGTTGCTGCAGTTAAATCTGCGGCCTGACCTGTCAAAAAAAACTTTTTGACTTAGAAAAATCTTCCTTTTAAATAGTAATAGTTCATCACTATGCGTTCCTTATACCCCACAAGTTAGGGTACATATGTATTTAAAGGTGGAACATGTAGAAATTTAATTTTACTTTTTCTTTGCAGGGGCAAGCCCCCACAAGCTATTTTCACAGTGTTTTTTAAAGATATATATTCAGTTTACAAAACAACCATTAATACAGTGCATTACGCACTCACGTACACACGTCATTCCTTAGCAGCGGTTCCCATTTTCCCTCCTCTCTCGAAACAGCAGTCGGCACCCAGCTAAACACCTCCAGTATGTCTCTCACCATTTGTCAGTGGAATGTACAGCATTACGTTAATATTTCATCCCCCTTCCGTTAGTCCATGGTATGCCTGCCAATTTCCCCAGACTGTTTCAAGTTTCCTGGTGCAGCCTCTGCTTTCATAAATCACTCTCTTCGCCTTTATGCAATGATTCATTCTCTCCAGCCAAAGGTCCCTCGTGGGCACACCACTCACCGCAAAATCTAGCCAGATCTCTTTTAGCCACAACAAAGCCCAGCATGCAATAGTAATTATTTACTTTGGGATTCTGCATTGTTGGGTGTGCCTAGGATAATCGAGTGTGGGTGTCCTGGAATGACCACTTTCATTACTACCTCCAATACAATAACAAACTTTTCCAGCATTTATTTATTTCCTCACAGCTCATGTATCAGTTGAAGGTATCTAAATCATTGTATCTAGGCTAGGGCATATTTTGTTTTGTTTGAAAGGGTATGATGCTGCCGCTCATGATTATGTCTCCTAGTGTTTTAGTCCCAATGCTTTCCCAGAACGGTAGCCTGCTAGCTTTTCAGTTTTGTTCAGTCTAGTGCCTGTTCAGAGTGAAGTGACCTGGGTGTGATTCCCCTTCCTGCCCAGGGCAACTATGGCTCTGTCCCATGCCCGCAAGGGAGTTCTGGTCAGCCCGGGCATTCACTCCCTTTCTCTCTGCTCATAGATGTAACATAGGTCGCCACTCCCAAGGCCATCTTTTATAATGTATAGGTGGGGTATGTGCATGGGAAATGCCCCTTTTAATTAATTATGTATAACTCTGTTACCCTGTTATATGCTCTACTGCCTGGGAACCCACTGGGAACCCACTGGTAACCCGACCATTCCCTTGAGCTCTCTGGGCTATCGCCTCCTGCACTTCTTCTAATATGATTGGACTATAGAGCTCCTGCTGCTGAAGGGGGTTAACTAAAGAAGTATGAACATTTGTCAAATATGTAGTAAGTGTATCCGGATGTATCACAGAGGGCTCCCTATCCAGACCCTGGTAATAAGTTTAAATATCCCCATTAATGTCCTCCTGCATGTTTTAATATCTGCCCCAAATGTTGTTGGGTCATGGAGATTGAATATCTGGGGGATTTTGAACGTAGCAGCCACGCCAATATCAGAAAGAGTCGGAAATCGCATTAGTGGTAAATTGTTATCACCTAGAGGAAGTGACCGTATTTCTAGTAGACCAAGGAAACTAAATGATTTTGTTCTTCGTTACAAGTTCTAAAGAACGGGGTAGGGGTAAGATGTTTTATCTGTTGTATTTCATTGATGGATATTATCATAGAATGTTTTAGAGTAATTTAATATGTTTGTCCTGCTGTAATGTATTGATGAAAGTGTTTACATTTTTGAATACTTTTTGTCTTAGAATATTATAGAATCCTAGAATCTTTTTACTGTTTTGCTAATGTTATCTTTCTGTTTAGTTTTATGTTTTTATAAAAAGAGAAATGTGTGGTAATCTGTAATGCTTAAACCTTAGGCTTGGAATTTATTGTGGTCACTGGAGCAAGAGAAGAGTGTTGTCTTCGGATACATTCTATTTTAGTAAGTTGCTCCAGTGCCCCTTCATGTACAGCTGTACTGCATTGAATAAACCCACATTTATCCACACAAGACTTGGAGGGGTCTTCATTACAGATGCCTGCATGTGAGGAGGTATTGCCAATAGAAAATAATGAAAAACAGATTAATTAGGTTATCCAAGAGACACATTAAAATTATTGTATGCACTTATATGCTCTCTTTAGAGGAGTAGGTTGGTTTTCTCTGTTAATGATTACTCATTTGATCATCTGTGCTCTTGACTCTAAAGTTCCTGTTTACTAGTTAATAATTGTTTCACAAGTATATAAATTTAACTCTAGCAGCTTCATTGAGCTTATCACAGAAGTCATAATGAGAACAGTCTTGATTATGTGGTCTGCACAATATTAGCATACAATGCTCATTCTGCAGCTTTTCAAATATTAGCACCCAGTGGGCATACCCGTCCCACTCGGGGTGACAAATGTAAAAAGAACAATTGATGGACAGAATGCAGAACAATGTCACCCATCTGCCAAGCCCTAACATTCCCTTTTCTTACATGTAAGGCACCCCTCAGGTAGGCTCAAAGTACCCCGATGGGCAGGGTGCAGTGTATGTGAAAGGTAGGATATGTTCTGGTGTGTGTTACATGTCCTGGTAATTAAATACTGCCAATTTAATTTTTCTCTGTTGAAAGGCTGTCTGTCCCATAGGTTATCATTGGGGCAGCACTGTAACATTATACATGTGTAACTTTCAATTGGGAGAATTTGGAAAAATTAAGTTTAGGCTCTCGGAACTCATGATTTAATACCATGCCCTTTGGTATAAGTGGCTTTTAAATTGTTTGTTTGAAAATGACGCCTTTAGAAAGTGTGCATTTTCCTACTTGACCACTCTGTATGCCTCTGCTTGCTTATGTATTGAGCGTCTGGATTTGGAGTGACAGGAGATGGGGATGTGGTTTATTTATTTATTTATTTATTTATTTATTTATTTATTTATTTGAAAGGTTTTATATAGTGCTGGCTAGACCCGGAGGTATCAGAGTACTTTACATGAGTATCAGACCATAGTTGCAGGTTACATCGTTATAAAGGTTACACAGTTGTTAGAGCATGACAACATAGTTACATGTAAGGGCGAGATAGAAAATAATGACATATACATAAGGGAAAAAGCAGGCAAGGGGAGAGATTCAGGGGAGGGGGGGAGAGCAGGGGAGGTAGACAGAGTGAAGGAGGGAAAGAGGAGGGGAGGGTGAGAGACACAGTATGGAAATAGGAGGGGGAGGGTGATGGGGAAACAAACTGGTAGACGAGTCAAAGCTGCGTCCAAAGTCCAGTAAGTTGTGATCCCAGGGGAAGTGGTATAATTTTCCCATCTCTGTTGCAGGAGGTGCCCTTTACGCAGGACTCTCTCAGAGGGGTCTCTCAGACTCCAAGGCCTACATACTGGATGCTTCCCCAAAAAGGGGAGAGGGAGTGCTTTTGTCAAGGGGTTCCATACAGAAAGGAGAACTATCCCAGGCCTCCGCTAAGTGAAGAATGCCTTAACACTGTGGACTCTCTCAGAGGGGTATCTGAGATTCCAGGGCTGGAATGCTAGGATCCTTCCCCAACAAGGGGAGAGGGAGTGCTTTGGCAAGGGGCACATTCAAGGAGGCCAATTAAGGCCTATTTCCATTATGTTTGAGATCCCTAACACAGTGGACTCTCTCAGAGGGGACTCTGAAACTCTTAGGCACTACTGTTGGAACCCTCCCCAACAAGGGGAGAGGGAGTGCTTTGGCAAGGGGCACAATCATGGAGGCCGATAAGGGACAGATTGGGCAGAAAGGGGCATGTACAGCGCACAGGGGGGAGAGAGTGCTAAACATAAGGTTCAACATAAATAAAAAAATTACATCAGTTACACGATTGCATGATATACTAGAAGAACATATCAGGAGGATAGAAGATGAAGTACATGGATCTAAGAAGGGTAAGGGGGTATAGATACATGTATGCAACAAATTGAAGAGCGAGAAGGGGAGAGAAATAGAGCGGATAGGGGCAGAGGGGGATTGAGAAGGGAGAGGAAGAGGGAGTAGACGGTATGTAGAGACGAAGGGAAAATCTGCTCAATGGTCGACTGGGTAGATGATGGTCAAGGAGGGAGTCCACAGCCAGTCTCCCCTTTAGCTCACAGGGTAGCTCCATCGGGCATCAGTCAGATGGCTACGTCTCTAGATTCAATCAGGTACGGGTTACATTGGTAGTTCGACACATTTAACTAACATATAAGACAAGATAAATGGAACAAGGGAGGGTAAGGAGAGTAAGGGTAAAAGGGGCACGAAGAGTGAAAAATGGTGGGGGACCAAAGGAAATTGACTGTCCAATGTCCAGAGGGGTAGGTGACGGTTGAGGGGCCACCTGCCAGTCAAGTCGGCCCCAGCAGTACGCTCAGGCCGCCAAGCAGTCCTCACTGCCTCTGCTTCTGCTATTTTTCATGCGGTCAGCCGCTGCCCACACACAGATCCGTAAACGCACCTCGTCGATGCTGATGTGAGTTAAATTCGAATCCCTCTGTTTGTTATATTAGACCCTCCTTGGAACGGGCTGTCAGTTCCTGAAAAGTCATCTGAAATAGTACGAGCCTTCCAGATCCTTGAGATCCAGCCATCAAAAAATGATCCAGGTACCTAGATTCAATCAGGTTCGATGGGGTGGGAGAAGTTTCAGACTGCATGCAGCCAGGATTTGGAACTTGCTCCCAATGTCAATCAAAAATAGCCCCTCTTTGCTATCTTTTAGAAAAGAGATAAAAACTTGGTTGTTCTCTGCAAGTTTTTAACCCCAAATAGAAGCTAGCTGGTCTACTATGTCACATAGCGCCAAGACGTCCATGGGCAATCGCGTGCTTTATAAATTCCAAATCAAATCAAATGTAATGCGCCAACTCTTCAAGTGCTCCCTACTATCGCTGTCCCTGTATACATCAGTGGGTTAGAAGTCTAGTCTGTCCAGAACTCCCTCACCTACAGTGCCCCAGCCTCCTACAGCCGGGCCTCCCTGCTAGTTCTGCCTTGTCAACATTGTCCCTGCCTCAAGAATATAATACAGTGGGTCTCCTCGTCGTACCACTGCCCGGTTCCTGTTCACCCACCGCTGCGGCATCCTCGTGGGGCAAACCGTGGGGTAAGATGTAGCGTCAGCTCTGCAAGACTGGCTGCCTCTCGAGCACTGCGTGATCTCCCTCAGCTCTGGTGTAGCCTCCTCCAGCACTTTCACATATTGCAGTCTCCCCGGAGTCTACTCTCTGCTTTAGGCTTGGGCCATTGCTACCCAACGGGGCCGTTGAGGGTCTCGTGATCCGTGGTGCCCCCAGCCAGGGTCATACGGGCTGCTGGTTACCGAGGAGAGGGTTGCAGACATCCACGTCTGCCTTTATTCTGCGCCGGCCGCCACTTCCACCTCTCCAACTCCTCAATACTGCGGCCCAAGCACCCCCGGGTCATTCACAAGTGGGGTTGAGAAGTGTCCTGCCTTGCCTGGGTAACTCATAGCTGGCCTGAATAGACCTGCTCTGCATTTAGACTGGTGGGACGAGTATTGCTTGCACCTGAATAGGCTGTGTCTCCTTTGCACAATTCTGTCTCCACCAACTGTGGTCATGCTTCACCAGGAGCGCTGCCTTTTCTGTGTGAGGTGTGGATTGGCCTGCAGTTTCTGCTTCTGTCTGTGGCGGAGGAAAATGACTGAACCTTTCTGCCCTGCTGTGGCATCCTGCTTGGGAAGAAATATCCAATGGCTTGTGTGTGCTGGCCTCTTTCAGAAGGCTCAGGGACATCAAATACTTCTGTCTGATTGCTACACTTTGTTTGGAAATTTCTGGTGCTTCACGATATTTGAACATTTCTCGTGCTTTTCCTTATTGAAAATTTCTGGTGCTTTGCTGCCTTATTGTGAAATTTCTGGTGCCGCTCTGACCTCTCCTGTGCCACTGAGGAGTTTGTGCATTGATCTTTAAAACCACTGGGTGCTTTTTTGCTTTAAAATGACTCCTGGGGCTGGGTTGGTTGGGAAGCTTCCTCGCATTTCCAAGATAGCCACCCCCATGCCGCCGTTGAGTGGTAGTGAGAAGATCTGCCTTGGTTCTGGGCTCAGCCTCCTCCCGCTGTTCAAAGAAACCAGAGAGATCACAGGGCAGCTGATTGTCAGCTGAGCAAGCATCGCAGGTGAGATACTGTTGCCCGAAGCCTGCGACATGGGAGGGGGATCACAGTTTATTGCAGTCCCTCCAAGCAAGATGCCAAGCCGGGTGCGGAGGAGAGTGAGGACACTCTCAGGTGATGAGGACCCTCGCAGCTGCACTGCAGCAGAGAAAATATCTTACGCCTCCCACTCCATTTAGCTGGAGAGGCATCACTGTCAGTAGTCAGCCACGTGCTGCTGCAGCATCGCTTTTATATACCATTGGGGGCACACAAGAAGTAGCCTGGGAGAGCAGGACGAGTGGCGGTCCTCAATGGAGGTCCCGATCCTGCTCAGGCTGTTTTTGAGATTACTGAGCAACCTCTATGAGAAGCTGAGAAGAGCTGGGTATCCTTAAGGTACAAAGGAGTTATTTGTTCACAATGATAGCAGGCGATTCATGTGCAGCCAGACTGGTACATTATAAGCCCTGATACTAGGATTCATGTTGTTTGAATACTTGTAAAGCCAAAATGATAAGTAGTGTGTTCAGGACCTGCATGTTATGTGCAGGGATGATGAAAGTTCTTGCTTTCATAATGTTTTCATAACGTGTGCAACTTTTAAGTATTTGCATTATTGCACAAAATATGATGTTATGACAATTGCCTAGTTGGCAAAGTGATTCATGTGATTGTATTCTAAGTTTTTGATGTATAATACAAAGGATATTTTCATATAACCTTGTATAGAGTCTTGTTTTTGTGGTGTGTGTGTGTTTTGCAAATGCTTTACACATTGCCTCTGGGATAAGCCGGACTGCTCTGCCAAGCTACCAAGGGGGTGAGCAGGGGTTATCTTGGGTGTGTAACTCCCTTACCCTAAATAGAATGGCGGGTTCTGCCTGGCTTAGGTGCATACCCTAGCCAGCCAGATACCCCATTTCTAACACATTAGGGGATGTAGCATACTGCAATGTGTGAAGAGTAGTTTTTTGACTTTCAAGTTGTGCCTTCCACAGGCAACAGTGAGTATGTCTAATGACCCTGGATACTGACACCATACCTTTCACCAAATAACTTCATTGAGCAGTGCTACAATGTTGCACATAAATGCACAAGAGGGATAATTAAGCAGATGTTTGGGCTGTTGAAAAACATATTTCAATGTTTACGTAAGAGTGGAGGGGCACTACAGTATGCGCCAGAAACAACATGCAAAATCATCATTGCAACTTGTGTAGTGCTGCCCAAGATTACCAGCAGGAGAGGACTACATATCACAGTGCCAGACTCTGAGTATGAAGATAACAATATTGCATCTCCAACACAGCAGCAAGCAGAGAAAAGGAGATCAGTGGTGGGAATATGGCCTCAGGTTGAGGGTGCATGCCAGGTACAACAACCACCACCTGGAGGCTTAGAGGACTGGCCGTGGCCGTCCCAGGACCCCATTACAATACTTTCTGTGGGAGGAGAATGTCTTGGCCGTCCTGCATTCTGTGGACTTGACATGAATAGCTGGGGAGTGAACTCTGGTAAGTTACATTTCAATAACTGGCACAATATCACAATGTCCTGTTTTCTCTCAACTCTGCTTTTGCTATAGTGTTTTACTCTGGGTGGAACACTACGCTACGCTCGCGGAAAATAAACCTCCTAGCGAGATTCTCAACACGAGGAGGTCATGTTTCTCATTGCGAGTGGTCGCTTATGCTCGCGACCGCTAGCGATGAGAAACTCCCAGCCTGCATTGAGAAAGCTGCCGCTCGAGTACAAATCTACTTGAGCGGCAGAAAACGACTGCTCGCACTGTGCATGATGCCCTTTGCAATGATTGCACAGTGCGGACAAGCATCCAGAACTGTGCAATCATTGCGAACAGCATTTTCCCTACTGCAAAGGGCACAGGCAGTGGGGGTAAGCGTAGTAGGAGGGAAACTGGGGCCTGCAGAGTGAGCCCATTGGGGACATCAATACCCAGGCTGCCATTGCCCAAGCCCTGGGAGTCTACTAGGACTCCCAAAGTCTAATGGGCCAGGTATTTACTAAAATCCAGGAAATCGAGGAGCTGCAGAGGGACACATGCTAGGATGTGGCTGACAACAACACTGAGGTGACTATCATCCACATCAAGGTGGATGGCATCTATACTGCGATGGCTGGTATGAACACCAACATGGCCTCCCTTGTTGAGGGTGCTGCAAGACATCAACAACACCCTCTGCAGGACTTTTAAACCTCCGTCTGCCTCTTCCTGTAGTCCAAGTAAATCCAGACTGCCAACATCTGATGAAGCCACAGGAAGGGAAACCATGTCAGAGGAGGGCATTCCTACTCTCGCCCCTCTCTCAGCAGCTCTGGATCCCCCTCTCTCAGAAAGAGAGGACATCTACCCAAAATTCCAGGAGCTCAGGATGTCAAGACACCCACCACTGCCTGGAAGAAACCATGCTCCTAATGGCATTCTGTTTCTGCTACACATTCACCATGTAGACTATTCCTTCCCACGTTTCTATATTTGGTGGGAGAAGTATGTTGGACTTTGAACTCCTGACAATATGGGCTCTACTACAATGGTTTCATTTACCATGACTGAAGACTTAACTTTGTGTTTGCGCTGTGTAATGTTTAGTTAAATTATTGATCCCATCCTTATTCATCTCATTAAAATCACACATTACCAAGTCATTGTCTTGTGCTGCAATTCTCACATATAAAAATGTGAATATACTACCATAGGAACACAAACATATCACAACAACACATACATACAAGTGTCTGGTTGGATAACATCTTAATTTAATTGTCAAAGTCATAGGTTGACATGATGTCAGAAACATTGCAGACAAGACATGATTCCGTTATTCTGTGTCAGTGATCACATAATTAGTAGCAGACATTCAAAACATGGAAGGAGGGCATACATCTGACAATACCCCACACAATAGGCAACAATAAGTTAGGTCTACATCATAAGCTGGAGACATACTGCCTATCTCACAAAAGGAATCCTAAATCAAATAAACAAATAAATAAACACATGTTAGTATAATAGTTACTGTCCACAGGGATATTTCAATCCAGTGTTGCTTGCATATGGTGGAATGTCACTAACAAATGTCAGTGATGTGCCACAAGCCCTTTGGCCTACAATGATGAGACACATCAACAGCTACTTACAGTACATACACAAGAATATAGCCAATGTGAAGGGAGACTACGATGAATTGGGCCCAGCACAACATTGTATTGCATAACATGATGGCACACATATTACATTAGGACCAACACACCACAAGGAACAAGTCAAATGGAAGCCTGTATCTTCCATCCTATTGCTTTCCAAGCTGTCTTGGTGCCAGCTTTGTAACCCAAACTTTATGACAGACTTTCCCAGGACCTATCCATGTCCACTTCGTATGTCTTAACAGCTTTGTATACCTGTTAATGTCATAACTCTGAAATGTCCCAATAAAGATGTCATGGTGAAGGTTCCTGAAACAGACCAACACATGGAGATTAGCTAAGAAACCATACATACATCACACATTGCATTGTCAATTCCTAGAGAACACAGTCCAAGACAACATTTACAATACAATCACCTTTGCCCAGAAATTATTAGACCCATATATCCCTAGTATGTAGCATTAACATCCTCCTCACAACTTCACTTGCAATAATAGCCAAAGTCATCACATCTCACACCATACTTACACTCAAGAGGAGAAGTTTCAGATGAGATCTTGATTCCAGAATGCTCCTTCCTCTTCACCACTATCATCATCATTTGGCATTTCAGGTCTCTCATGTGGTGGCTCTTCATGGCCCGCATTCTCTGCGATGTAGGGGATGTTATTTTACAGGGAAATGTTGTAGAGCATGCAGCAGACCACTGTGATCTTACACATGTTCCTGTGTAAGTAGAAGAGGGCTCCCCCACTCTTGTCCAGACATCTGAATAAGGCTTTTAGGAGCCCCACAGTCTACTCCACTGTCTGCTATGTTATCCAATGGGCGTCATTGAAGCAGATGTCCCACTGACATAGTAGGAGTCCTCAGTGGTGCCAACAACCATGGCCGATTGGTATACGCTGAGTCTTCTAGATGGTAGATAGATATAAGTACAACAATGAGCTACACACTTTCAGATCATACTACCTGACATCACCCACACAAAGTTAGGACACACATCACACTTACATGCAAGCCAGGCCCTTTCCGGTGGAAGTTGCAACATCAGCTGGGGTATGATGATGTTCTGCAGTATGAAGGGATCATGGGCAGATCCTGGGAACCGGGCACAGACGTTTGAGATGAACAAGCAGACAACCTGTACTTTGATCGAATGATAATGCTTCCTGTTTCTGGTATGCGGTAGTACTAAGGTAATTTGTGTGCCACCAACGGATCCCTTTACATGTGGAATGTGACCAAAAGCATTTAAATCCTCCTTTACATTGGTTAACTCCTCACATCTGGGGAACTGGATGTAGCTGGTCATGCGCCTCAAAAGTGCTGCTAGCACCTCTTGTTGTACCTGACTAAATATAGGTTGTGACATTTCACCTGAAATAGTCACAGTGAGCCTGTGGCCAACAAATGCAAAACAGACATGAGTTTAACAAGTGGTGGGATTGATGTAGGATTATTTTTGTGAAGTAGGAGGTCAGGCTCCGACTGATTACAGAAATCCAGGATTGTTTGATTATTCAAGCAAAACGTCTGGATGACATGTCGCTCTTCCATGGTCTGTAAATCTGGAAATGGGTGGTACACTTGAGCCTAGTGCTCCCTCCCTCTCCCAGAGTACCTATGTGAGGAGTAACAGAAACATATATATTTGTCACAGCGTGCATAGTAGCATATGTGAAGAGTAAGGCAAAAGTCATGAGTCTGAACATTAATGCTTCATGAAGCATTACACATTTTACATCATCATCCCCAAGGTGGCTTTAACAAGTCTGTAACAGAACTGTGCACATCACCAATTCAGAAAACGTACATTGCCACTATAGTGAGGGTAGCTTAACTTTTCATGTGAAATACCACAAATCTCGGTGTACAGTGCGCTGTGCATATTTTACCTATGTGCACAGTAATGTACAAGACCTCCAAAAAAGAAAGAGTTCCCCAGATAAACCAGAAAGGACTGGGTAATACAAGTAGTAAACAAAAATAATTATTTTCTGTGTTTCTCAATTGAGTTGTGATAAATCCCACTAATATGTATTAATGACCATCGAAAATTACAGTGACCAAATCACATATCATCTCAAAACACGTAGGTTCATATTCTTCTCTTGATTTTATTAAAAAAAACTTATAATCAAGCTCTGGAAAAACTCTATACATTCAATTACGTTAAAATCACCTCAATTTACAGTATTCCTTGCAATACAGAAAATTATCATTTTAAACATTTCATTCGGATACAGCACTGCAAGTACCTTCTTTTACATACAACAATAAGCAATATTCACATAATACACTGGTACAATAAAAAATACAATAAAAAGTAAGTCCTTTTGTCAACGCGTTTCGGTGTCTTTTTTGATTGTATAAACACCTTCTTCAGGACAGAACAGCTCAAAACATCACATCCTCAATCTAAAAATAAATACGTACAATTAGTATCCTGAATGTCTACGTGTTGTGCAAAATACTTTTGAATTGAATGTATAGAGTTTTTCCAGAGCTTGATTATATGTTTTTTTTAAATAAAATCAAGAGAAGAATATGAACCTACGTGTTTTGAGATAATATGTGATTTGGTCACTGTAATTTTCGATGGTCATTAATACATATTAGTAGGATTTTATGTGCAAAAACGCACCACATATATATGACCTTATTATAGAAAAAGAGCTGGACTGTCTGTTTATAACTGAAACATGGCTGAAAGAGTGGTCTAATACAGATATTGTGCATGCCCTACCTCCAGGCTTTCTAATTCAGAGGCAGGACAGACCAGTACAGCGGGGTGGCGGGTTGGCAATTATTTATCGAGAATTCCTAACATGTACAATATCAGAGCTAACGGACATCAAAGGAGCCGAAAGTTTAGGTTTCTGTATTCGAGCGCACGATACTTTTACTTTCGCTGGAGCATTGGTATACCGCCCCCCGGGCCAACCTACGCAGTTTTTGGAAAGCGCGGGGGAAGTCCTAGGTAACTTGACCATTAAGTCTGCCAACTTCACACTATTGGGAGACTTAAACTTGCATCTGGATAGCATAAATGACCATTATGCTTCCTGCTTCAGAGAAGTGATGCACGTGCTTGGGTTGACAATGCAAACCTTAGAACCCACTCATATGGCAAGGCACACTTTGGACTGTATTTGTTCCAATCTAGATACGATAAAGGTAGAGTTCCCCCGACACAAACATGGACAGATCATAAACGCATTGAGTTTAGTCTCAGGGTAGATAGCAATGAGGTAAAGAAGAAGGGGGCACCAAACAAGGGAACGCCTACTCCGTGCTGGGGTAAAATCATAGATCACCTGGACCTCTGTAAATGGGTGAAGGATAGCAAACCAATTTTGTCAGGGAACACGACCATAGATACCCAGAAGTTTGAGGGGTGGATGACTGCTATAGGGAACAGGATGAAATCCCCAGGCATGAGATCTAGATCTGGGCAAGGGAGGGTAACTGCACCCTGGTTTTCAAGTGCACTAAAAGAAATCCTAGGAGAAGTCAGAGTTCTAGAACGCAGGTGGAGTTGCCATTTTGGCAATAATGAACATAAGGCATATAAGGCAGCTAGGAGGCTTTACCATGCCTCGATCAAACGTGCGAAAGCCAGCTACTATACATCTCTAATCGAGGCTACTAACAACAAGCAGAAGGAAATTTTTAAAATCGTTAATAGCTTTAGAAATCCTAAAGTTCTATCACACGATATTCCACCATCTCAGATCTTATGTGACGAGATAGCTAACTATTTCGAACACAAAATAGATAATCTTACAAAAGACTTCCCTCAGACTGAGCCAGTGGACCTAGAGCCAAGGGATTATACAGACACTCATATGCCCTGTTGATGAGACTGGAGGACTCATACCAAGCTATATCCTCTATTAAATCAGGGTCGCCTTTTGATGCCTGCCCTCTAATTTTGTTAAAAGCCATAATGGAGGAGGTTAATTCTGAAATAAATTCAATTATCAACTCATCCCTGCAATCAGGTGAGATTCCATTAAAATGGAAAGTTGCAGCAGTAAGATCCCTGCAGAAGAAGGCTCCACAGGATCCCACGACCCTATCTAATCTGCGCCCTATTTCGCTCCTTCCAGCCCTATGTAAATTAACTGAATCTTGGGTAAATAAACAGCTTATGACATTCCTAGAAGAGAATAATATTCTCCATCCCAATCAAGCAGGTTTTAGGGCCCATCACTCAACGGAGTCTGCTTTGCTGTCCACAACGGAGACCATTCGAGCTGCATTGGATCAGGGCAATAAGGCTATCCTGATCCTACTAGATCTTTCTGCAGGGTTCGATACGGTGTCCCATGCTATCCTTGTACATCGCCTTGCAAATGCAGGCATATCAGGCACCGTATTGGAAAGGTTTAGAAATTTCCTGAGGCATAGGCGCCAGGTCATTATGTTGGGACAGTTCTGTTCAGAGGAGAAGGCCTTGAAGACAGGGATACCGCAGGGCTCAAGTCTAAGCCCCACACTCTTTAATTTATATATGGTCCCCTGATCAAACTGATCGCTTCGTTTGGCATGAGCACGATTGCTTATGCCGATGATACACAGTTAGTACTTGTCCTTGAAAAGGACATGGCCAATGCTGAACAGACCCTGAAAGAATGCCTATCTGCGACATTCACTTGGATGACTAATAACCATCTAAAGTGCAAATCCGCCAAAACGGAAATCTTGCCGTTTGGATCAAATAATTATTTCTCCCCACAGTCGTGGTGGCCAAAGGAGGCAGAGCCCCCGCCCAACACAATCAACACAGCACGAAATCTAGGGATCAAATTTGACAATACCCTTTAAACAGCAAGCCAGGGAAGTGGCTGGCTCTTGTTTTAACATCATAAAGGGCCTTAGAAAATTATTTGACCTGCTTCCTCTGAGCGCCAGACGCACGGTCGCAGTTGCGCTTATAACATCCAGATTAGACTACTGTAATAGCCTATATGCAGGGTCTAATAAATCGGCCCTGCACAGACTTCAGATGGTCCAGCACGCGGCCGCCAGACTGGTACTCAGATGGCCGAGGAAATCATCGGCCTCTGCTGCACTGGACACCCTGCACTGGCTCCCGATTCACAAGCCCATTCTGTTTAAGGTCCTGACTATTACCTATAGGGCTTTTCATCATCAGGGTCCATTGTATCTACGTAAATATTTTACGCAATACCATCCATCTCGGGAACTTAGGTCAACCACAGCCAACTTGCTCACTGTCCCCAAATTCAGGCTGGCGACAAAGGGAGGTAAATCCTTGGCAGTGATTGGGGCAAAGGCCTGGAACAAGCTACCTCACCAGCTTCGTGAGATCAATACTGAGCAAAGATTCAGAAAATGTCTAAAAACGTGGATCTATACCTTGTCAGACACAGGAGGCAAAGCACTAATATAAATGTCACTTCTAGTAGGGATAATCTAGACATTATCATCTGTTGGATTTCCCTTCTAGTGGGGACAGCATAGCCACACACATCTGCTGGCAGATATGGAGTTTAGGCGCCAAGATGCCCCTTGGAGTGGTAGTGCACTATATAAATGTTGCAGCACATCACATCACATTTATCACAACTCAATTGAGAAACACAGAAAGGAATTATTTTTGTTTAAAACAGTAATGTACTACACAGATGACGTTTTGTACTGCACATGACATGGGGATGGAGCATTTCAAATATAAATATGTTTGCCCTCATTTGTAGTGCTGCTGACTCACTTAACTGTCACCAATACAGTTTTCCTAACCGCTAACATGGCGGATGCCTGATGTCACTAATAGGACATGTCAAACATACACCATCTGCAGTAGTTGACTGTGCGGTGGGCGGTCGCATGCACAGCAGTTACAGCCATAGGCTAACAATGGTGATAGTGATAGTCATGGCCCAATGGCTGTGTGTGCCGATGTTGATCAAAACTATGAGGCATACAGATATGTGGTGGTAGGGAAAAGATCTCACTTGTCTCGTGACACTGCTGCTATCAACACCAACTCCATTCTAGCTGCTGTTTGCCCCCTCTGGGAGCAATCATGGCATGCACTAGAGAGGATAGGGACTGTCCCTTCACTCCAGAGGAGCTAGATGCCCTGGTGGACAAGGACCTTTCCCTGTATGCCAAGATATATATCTCACTTTAGGAACAGGCAAGTTTCTCAAATACATATTAAATCCATTTCACTGCTTCCTTTCTATTCCCATAGCCTCCACTGAGCCTCTGAATGTTAGAGTGTCAGCACTATGTTGATTGCATACATTGTATGGCCCCTAAATAGGGCACACATATGACGGATTAAGGGGCCCTGGTCTTTGTGGAGAGAAAGCCACCATTAGAATGTGTGATAAGGGTGATTTCTACTTGTGTTGAATTCCTATCTCTATGCAGGACTCAAGTTCATAGTAGCCACAATTGGTTCTCAAATCACATTTTGGTATATGTGCATTGTTATGCATAGGCTTCCCACTATGAGCCATGTTGGTATACTGTTATAAGCATTTGAGGATGATGTTAGCCAAGTGGACTGTCCCCCTGCCCCATCATAATTTGTAAAACAGTTGTCTGGAAGGTACCTATACCTCACAGACCCCTTCAGAGTGCCACACAACAATATGTACACATATGAAATGGGCATAAGTTTCACTTTTCTGTATTGAATTTGTGGACATGTGAGGTTCATGTGAGTTAATTAGGCTCTGACTACAGAGAGCAAGACCTGACTGTGGCAAAACTCTTGCAGAGGTTAATGTTCCTGTAGATCTGCTGATCTATGGATGCTGCCTGAAGAGGTAAGAGTGTGGTAAGGGGGCATGCAGTGGTGGGATAGTTGAAAGAGGATGATGAAGGACACCTAACTTTAAAAAAAGAAAATTCACTTACCTTGCCCTCGCTGCATCGCCGAGTCAGCAATGCGGCGAGCAAAAGGTAAGATTTTTTTGTTTTTTTATTTGTTTCCCTCGTCTCGTCTGTCAACTACCCCGAACCCTGCCGCGTCCCACCAACCTTACCTGCTCAGGCCTGTGCTTGCTAGTAGCTCTGATAGCTGTTACATAGATAATATGAGGCATGGTAAAAAACCATTCTAACCCGGAAGTGCAGAAACTATTCGCTCAATGTAGTTAAAGTGATAAACAGTGATAAACATGAATAAAACGTTATTTGCAATATTACACTGCAACCCAAGTGTTTTCAAAGTCAAAATTAAACTCCTTTATGTCGGCTGACGTTTTAAGTCTCTGTCTGATAAAGCTACTGTCAATAAAGGTGTTCAAAGACATCTGGGTTGTGCGTAATCTCTAAAGTAACGATGATTACTTCTGACAATGAGCTCAACAGTTAATCATGACAATGATGTACTGATGGTTATAGATTTGATGTGTGATTTAGGTAATATGTCGTCATTGCATAACAAGTGCATTACATTTTATCAATAAAGTTATACTAACAACGTTTACTTGTAAATACATTGTTTTGAAAACAATCTGAGTTACACGTGATGTTTAAAACAATGTTAATACCTATTAACAATGGAAAAGATAGCTGGCACTAGAATCCGTACACTGATGATTGTAATCATTAGTCAACAATTGTAATCATATGTAAGTATAGCATATTAGCAACATCGGGTTCTATCAACAAAGCTGTGCAGGCAATTCATGGATTGTGTGTAATATGACTAAAGCATAGAAGATACAAACATTTATATGAGAATTTGATCGAACCCCACTGAAGAATTCAGTAATATACTTACAAAAGTGATAAACAAAGCTATCGCATCTGGAACTATTACAGAAGAAGATAAGAAATACTTACTTAAAGAAACTCAAAGTATTCCCTACATATATATGGTTACAAAAATACATACATATGAATCTTCAAAAACGTTTGTTTAGACACATCATCTTGACTGTCAATTCCATCTATGAGCCTATAGGCAAATACCTGGATCAACATTTCCAACCTCTATTCCAAAATATGTCCATATATTTAAAGGACACAACTGATTTTTTGAATATCATTTAAAAAACCAAACTGGATTAAAACACGGAGGTGATTTTATGTACGATAAATGTAAAATCCTTATATACATTCATCCCCCATAATTCAGGACTACTAGCAGTAGGATATTTTTTAGTAAACTCAGAATTCATGGAACTCCTACATTTTACGCTGTATCACAGCTACTTTGAATGGCAAAAATAATTTTACATCCAATTGCCAGGAACCTCTGTGGGAAATTGCGCAGAACCATGAGAAGCAAATTTGTTTATGCATAGATTCGAATTGGACAATATTTTAAATCAACAGGACTGGGCTGAAAATCTTATAATGTGCCGCAGGTGATGACCTTTTTACGATTCACTTTAACTATGAGTACGAATGAAATTACTTTCCTAGATGTTCATATTGCCATAGAAAATAGCTGGTTGATTGCCAGTGTTTTTACCAAACCAACTGACTGAAACAATCTAATTCACCTCACCAGCTTCCATCAAACATCACTAAAAAAGCATCTACCATACACTCAATTATTGAGGTTAAAACGCATATCATCCAATGAGCAACTATACAAGAAGAGCCAACAACCATGGTAAAAAAAATTATTTAACAAAGAGGTTACCTTGATCAAATACTACAAACAACCATTAAAAAAGTGGATGAAAAAACGCGGGGAAGCTTATTGAAAAGCAAAGATAAGATTACTAAAAATCAAGACAAAAGAATGTTTTTTGTTTCCAAATTATCTACCCAGAGTCAAAGAATACAACATATCATCTTGAAGTACTGACCAATGTTACGTACAGGAAAAGACTTCAAAGAACTATTTGAAAGTCAACCAAGGTTTGCTTCCCTACGTACTATGAATTCTAAACAACCTTTGAAAAAGAAATATGGTCAAGAAGAACACAACTATTGAAGAACCTTGCCATGAATGAATTGTGGCAATTGCAACTCCATAGTAAAAGGTAATACAGGCCCCTGGGACACATCCATAAAATTGAATCTAAAAGCCTACTTGTGATACAAGTAATGTAATTTACATGTTAAAATGCCCATGTGGACTTGTGTACGTGGGAAAAACAGGGAGAAAAATTCAATCAAGCATTACAGAACCTAAAAGCAATAAACACACAAACAACATGAAATCCACAAAAGCTATACACATCAACTCTAATCACCAAAACATCAGTCAACTAAGATTTCTAATTTTGGAACAAATAACGATCAAGGCCGGCAGAGACAATAGAAAATTCTTACTTCAAAGAGAAATTAATTGTTGTAAAAACCTCTTCGAGTCATATTGTCAGCCATAATATCAGAATAATGTTTCTCCGTAAAAATATGTCTTTTAAAAAGTGTGTTTCTTGTTATAGTCGGATTTAATGGTTAAAAATGCACAGTATCTCGAACTATGTCTTGTAGTGTTCAATGCTTGTTGCTGAAGTCAGAACAAATTGAATAATCAAAAAGGACTCGCACTTTTGGGTTCGTAGCAACGTGTATGCAAATCACACGTTTTTGAGATCATGCAAACGGTCCTTCCAACGCGCGCAAACCGCCTTCCTAAACACCTGCCGAGAAGCCAATTTAAACCCCACCCGTCCCAAAGCTCAGTGCTTCGCTTTGTGCCGTCAAAGCGTCTCTTACCTGTCTCCGTGTTTCCTCGGTCCCGCGTCTTCAGGAGCAGGCATCCGGCTGGACCCATTTCTCACTCTGCGCTCTTCTCCTGACTCCGGAGGACTTCCTGATTCTGATCTTCATTCCCTGCTGGACTTCTGGTTGTTTTTTTCTTGTTCCTGCTAAAAGACAAAAGAGAAAAGAAAACATCAGAGGTTGCCAGGCAACTCAGCGCTAGTGCGCTCGGCAATCCTCGCTCCAGAGATCTCCGGTAAGGTTTTTGAGCTTGTTTGAAAACTGTTCACAGCTGACAAAGACTCTAAATAATTTATTGGTGGAAAGACTCAAGGACAAAAGCAAAAGAAGAGTTCTAACTTCTTAATGGGACAATTCTTTTAAAACATTTGAAAAAAAAAAGATTATATTTATAATAATAATCGTTATATGCATATTTGTATATATATATTTTTTCTTACAGAACCCCCTTTAGGAACCTGAATCTGGTGTTGAAAAGGTATCACAAATCTTTCATGTGTATTTAAATATTCAGCATAATTCCAGAACAGTACTTAAATACAATCACATATTATCATTTATGTTTTAAAAAAGGTCAAATATCATTTAATGTGTCATTTCTTTTAGAGTGCATTTCTCAACATTAGACCGAAGATAAGCACCAGAGAAGCCCCAAAAACCGACGTCCCAGAACCCAGAGAAGCAAAAGCAAGAATATACAGCCAGATTCATCAAACTAAAATCGGCTCGCAAAGGCCCAGATTCTGAGAATCTGGCCCTTTGCGATCGGTATTTTTGCATTTGGGATTCATCATCCCAAAAGCAAAAATCGCAAATCTAGAAATCGCTAAATTGCGATTAATTGCATTTAAGGAATCTCAATTTGAGTTTCCTTAAATGCAATTCATGAACCATTTTAAAATTGCGAATTCGCAATCTGGGGCCGCTATTTACCGCGAAGTCTAACTACGTGGTAAATAGCAAAAACTTTGAAAAATGCACTAAAGTGCATTTTTCAAAGTTTCATGTTGCGCACACACATGCCCTATGGGCATGTGTGTGCGTAACATATGTGCACACATCAATTTCAGGGGTGCAACAGGGTGTCCTTTGGACACCCCTGCACCCTTGAAATCGCAATCTCAATTTGCAAATCGCTAATTGCGATTAGCAAATTGAGATTGTCTTCCCATTCATTCCAATAGGCCTCTAGGCCCATAGGAATGAATGGGGAGATATTCCTTAATTGCGACTCGCAATTTGCGAGTCGCAATTAAGGAATTATTGGAAATTGCTATTTTTGCAGTGATTTATTGATGAATAGCATTTTGCTATTCCTTAATAGCGAATCGGTATTTTTCGCTATTAAGGAATAGCAAAATGTGTTCTGGATGAATCTGGCGGTTAGTTCCTAAGAATTCCTCCAAGCTCGCAGTGTTTGTTTCTCTCTCTCTATCCCATTCCCCCTTCCCCCGGGGATCAGTTTGAGGCAGCAGGTTAATGAAATCTTGCTGTCTCTGATTGACTTCTGGTGGAATTGGTGATCAGCAGCACCAAGAAAGGAACATAACTACGGATTACAGGTGAGAGGTAATCGTGACATTAATAGGATAAATCGTCTGGACTCAGTTAGCCCGAAAGACTTGAATGAACACATTGATTTAGCTGTTTCCTATAGGATGATACCTACTATGAAAAAAAATCTAGTACCCACTTGATAGCATATTAACTAATAGCACTGTATAGGTTTTTACACTATAATTTATGTAGACATTATACACCAGCGCTACAAATGTACACTCTGATTATGGTGTGGAGTTCAACATAAGGTTAATACAATTCAGCACATACTATGTGCATCAGTTTCATTATACTTTCATCAAATAATGCTTTATTCACATTACACTATCTATGAATTGCCAGCACAGCTTTGTTGATAGAACACAATATACCTGCTACGCTATGAATACATACAAATGATATTGCTGACTAATGATTACAATCATCAGTATACAATTTCTATTGCCAGCTATTGTGTCCATTGCTAATAGGTATTAACATTGTTTAAAATATCACGTGTAACTCAGATTGTTTTCAACAAATTTTATTGACAAGTAAACCTTGTTTGTATAACTTTATTGATAAAATGTGATGCACTTGTTACGCAATAACTACACATGACCTAAATCGCACATCAAAGTCCATACGCATCAGTACACTATTGTCATGATTAATTGTTGATCTCCTTGTCAGAAGTAATCATCATTTCTTAAGGGATTACCTACAACCCAGATGGCTTTGAACACCTTGATTGACAGTTGCATCATCAGATCCAGATAGAGATGTAAAATGTCAGTCGACATGAAGGAGTTTAATGTTGACTTTCAAAACCCTTGGGTTGCCATGTAATATTTTAAATCACTTTTATTCACTTTTATCACTTTATATCACTTAAACTACATTGATCTATTTTTCTGTAAAGAATGCACTTCTGGGTTAGAATGGGTTTTTAACCCAGGTCACGGAGCAGATGAGTTAAACTTGTGATTTTGAAGGTGCTGCGCATTTGACTGCACAGGTAAGCTCACGTCATGGGTAGCCTAAAGCTATGAGATTGTGTTAGTAGGCACTAAGATTAACTCTAACTTCACGGATACAGACGGACCTATACTGCGGCTTGATGAAAATAAGGTAAAGGATTACACCACCATGAGACTTAAGAGTGGTAATTCTCTGTGTTACCACAGTGTATCATAAAGATAGGTCGACTATGTAGTGCTCTGTTCCTCAGCACTTTGCTTATTTAGCAGCACGAGTCTTGATTGAAAATAATGCAATGCATGAGGCTAAGACGCATCCTTACACCGTCCTTGTGTGTTATTTAGTGGTACTATGAGATTTTCACCATTTCCAACACCGGTTTAACCACCTCTACAGTATGCATGAGCTTTTTTTTGCCATGAGTTTTTCACTTTTCCCCACAACGTTTTAAGATTGACCTATTTGCACATACATTAAATGTTTGCTTTACCCAGTTCCACACTATAATGGACACTGCTTTAAAGGAGTATGAGAGGCTACTATAGAGGACACAATCTAAATCATCATGAGGATATAAGTTTGAGGAGGTTTGTTCACCAATTTTAACAGCACCAAGGGTATTTTCAGATATTATGATTGGATACATTTCTTACTGAAAACAGTTTCTTCTATTCATGGTTGTAGGAGCAAGACCCTGATGAAGGGCGTAGCCCTAATTGCATTGGGCATAATTGTTGAATTCTAAAGTTAGTTATGCTAAAGTTGTAAACATGGATACAAAGTCCCAATGAATAAAGTTATGAAAAGTGAAAATAAATGAACATTTTAAAAACACCTATGGATTAAAATTTGAATCATTGAAACTTTATTGAAAAGAGTGCAGATTTGGGACATTTTCCACTGGCTGGGAAAACTCTTTTTTAGTTTGTATTTCACTTTCATAACACGTCCATACTGATGTTTCCTTTACAGCAAAACAGGACCTGGAATGTGTGCAATGTTAGTTCGTCACATTCACTATAGCATGTTGGTTAGAGTTGGAGTGAGAGGCCCTCATGGTTGTTGTAATCACTTCAATCTCACGTTATATACACTTGACAAATAGTGACCTACATGATGATTGCAAGAGAGAACGTTTGTTGTATTTAGTGATTTAAAACCATTCCAAAAATACATAATGACTATCATAAAATTCTTTAAAAGTTAAAAACTTTTCCCAATGCTGATTATCAAAAACTTGATTTGATTTATATACACAATTTACTTTTCTTAATTATCATTATCGAACATAGTTATAAAATTAGATAACACTAAAAACAACACATTTTAGAAATCATCACTAATTTGTTTATCCCGGAAATGATTATATCCTTATTGTAGCGAATGTTTGTAGTTCTGTAGCCCTATATTTGAAATTTCCTTACATAAAGGGGTTATAAACTTTACTCCCCTACAAGCAAGAACGGCTGAACATCCAGTTAGCCCGGTGATGACAGCTTGATGGCATGTATGTATTCCCATATTTCTGAATCATGATTGCAGAAGAATTTTCCTTTAAGCCAAGGGAACAGGACTAACACATTATAGATGGATTATTGTTTCGCTCTTATAGCCACTTAATCTACAAAAAATATTCTGAGGTGTTTTGTCCCGGATGGAAGAAAGTCTTTAGTTTCCATAAAACTAAATCGGATAGCATAAATTGATGTTCCAATCTTAATGAAAAATGTTCTTTGAGATACCCTTTGGAACCTATAATGAAGTACAAATGTATTACTTTCCAGGCATGTCTCCTTAGTGCAAAAGCATTTTTATCTATTAGATTTGCTCATATTCGCATTGCAGATCTTAACACTTATTTAAAAGATGCGCTTCTCAATGTTGCTCCTCAAGCTTTTTATAAACCTATATCCTTAATAGATGAGGTTAGAGAACCTCCTCAGGATCCTTTTGTAGTACTTTTCAGTTGTTCGTCTATTTCCTTCCAGCATAAATTGCTCATAGATCCCTTTTCTGCTTCTCACAGCCTCCAACACAATATTGTAAAAGCACTTTCACTCTATTGTTTCTGATTTTTAAATCCACACTATGAACGTATTTGTGTGGGTGAAGCTGATTTGGGAATTTTAAATATGGATCTATAGATTTGTATCTTCTTGCGTGTCTATTTCAACACCCCGCATAATTTCTGTGCCATATGATAATGAAGGCATTAGCCAGGCTCCATAAGCTTAAGTAAGTGGGTTAACGACTGACAGTTTAATTTTTGTTTTAATATTTTAAGTGCATATGTTAATGATTGTGCCTTAGCCTGAACAGATAACAAGTGGTATTTGCTAGTCATTTGCTTATCCATCATAAAACCCAAATATTTATAGATGTGCAATTCCTCTAATTTATTACCTTCCAACCACCACGCATGATTTTTTAACTTAAAATCAACCAACTGGATCACTTTAGTTTTATTTAGATTCAAATTGAGTCCTTGTTTTGCCATGTACTTATTTAAGGCATTCATACTCTGTTGTAGACCAATTGGTGTTTTACTTAATAGGACTATGTCGTCTGCATATTATAGATAGCCCAATTTCTCTTCCGCAAGAATAGATGGTTGATTCTTTTCCAAATCCAAAACATCGGCAAGATCTGATAGATATAAAATGAACAGGCTTGGAGCCAAGACACATCCTTGTGTAAGACCTATATTTGTCTTGGTTTTGGATGTTTCTTGGCTTCCGTTGCCAATTTTGACTTGGGCCCATGTTTGCATATATAATTCCACGATTGTCCATAGTAAGTCTTCCGGAATTCCCCATTCCTCCAGTTTTTCCATAATTGACCTCCAGGCACACAATCGAAGGCAGATTTGAGATCATCAAAACATGCAAACAAAAAGTTTTTTTCTGGTTCCCCTTCTCTCTTAGCAAGGTTAAGGCTGTAAGGTTGGTGAAAATATCCATTCCTGCTGTAAATCCTGACTGGAATGTTGGTATAACTTGGTTTTCTTCTGTCCATAGTTTTAGATGTTCCAGTAAATAGGATGCATTGTGTTTAAACTCAACATTGCTTTGAGCTATAAACCTGTCATTGAGGGGTATCGCTGGATAGCAGTTTTTAAATATAGGTTGAATAATGTTACCTTTCCAGGACTGCGGTATTTGATTTCTACGAAAATGATCATCGAACATTGGGGTTAACTACTGAGCCCAATAACTCAACATCTGTCTTAAACAAAGCATTCGGAATGCCATTTGTGCCTGGTACTCCCTCAAATTTTAATATTTTCATTATTCTTTTGAGATCATCTGCATTTCCCAATAAGATCATTCGATTTTCCTTTATATGAGACCTTGTTTCCACTTTGCTTTCTTGTGTCCCTTGAAGGTGTTTACAGATAGCCTGAGACAACAATACATCATTGTAATCCATTGTTTTCAACAATGATTTACAAATTTGCTGAGATAGTAGAATATCATTTTTATTCTTTGTTTCCGAAACTAAATACATTGTATAGACATGGACTTCCCAAGATGCTGCATTTATTCCTGCATTATATATGACAAGTGAAGATCAGTGGTAACATGGCAGACAAGTGAGAAGGGGCAGGACGAGTCTAGCGCCTTGGTTAGAGTTACAGTGAGAAGGCCTCATGGCAGTTGTGGTCACTTCAATCTACCTTCACCAACACTTGACAAATGGTAAGCTGCATAATGAGTAAAGATCAGTTATAACACGGCAGACAAGTGAGAAGGGGCAAAATGAGTCCACCGTCTTGGTTATAGTTAGAGTGACAGTGCCTCATTCTATTAATAGTCACTTCAATCTCACTTTACCAACACATGACCAATGGTAAGATTCATGATGAGTGAAGATGAATTGTAACATGGCCAACAAGTGAGAAGGGGCAAAATAAGTATAGTATCTTGGTTAGAGGTCGAGTGAGAGGGCCTCATGGTAGTTGTAGTCACTTCAATCTCACTTTACCAACACTTGACAAATGGTAACCTGCATGAACAGTGACCATCAGTAGTAACATGGCAGACAAGTGATAAAGCGCAATATATGTGTGTGACAGATGTTAATAGGTGTGATAATGACGAGGAGGTGCTGTTGTGAAACTCAAAATAATGCACACATCACTATCACTACGTATATTTACTAAAAACATGTCTATTTATGTTCAGCGTGCCTCTGCAGTACCAGTGTTTTGGCCTAGGAGAGCATCCTACAGATGTATTTTTGATACTTCTTATGGAACAATCCCAGACAGGGATGTTGTAAATATGTATACTTAAGGACCCGACTCCCTTACCTGGTCCATGGCGGGGCATTATTTTGCTAAGGAGTCTGTGGAAACTTGTAGTATGGCTTACTGCCAAATTCATCTGGGATAGAGTGGGTTTTGGACATGATCTAGCAGGTACAGCAGTAGCCGGATTAGTCCTTGATGGCAGAAGACAAGTAGAGGTAAGTAGAGGTGAGTTTCATCCATATATTCCTCCCTTTCCACAATCTTATATGTGGCGGTTGGATTGACATGATCACACCGATTATGAAGCCACTCGTAATTGGGCCGGCATTTTCACTGGCAGTCCTACTCTCCCGCACCCTTATTGACCCCTTCAACAGCCACCGCAGTCAGAGTTGGATGGTGGTGTCTGCGGTTCGCCTGCGGTCTTTGTAAAGGCAATCCAACCATCTTTTAATAGAGCAGTCGGCCCACCGAGATCGCACTGGTCATAAATCAAAAGCATGTATGACAATCCATGGACAGCCGGACTCATAACGAGGGCCATAGTGTCACGGGACATGGGTATATATTAAATAAAAAGTTAATGTACATGTATAAATTTCTTTAACTATTTTGAAGACAATGTCCTATGAAAATAAAATCAATACAAACACATGTCAAAATACATAACAAATAGAAATACAATCCACACAAACATATTTTAAAATACAGTCAAAATCTGAATATTTTAATTTCAAAAAGGGCCAATTGTCAGCTATATATTACAAACAGCAACTTCAATAACTTTTCATTTTACAGATAGAATATGCTTCTAAGCACAACAAAATGTCTCCTAACTAAAATCCACTGCCAGACATTTTCCATGATCTTTGTCATAGCAGGGATAAAAAAAGCAACAGCCATGGTGAGGTCCAAGGTTGTCCTTGCTAACAAAAGTACTTGGGGCTTGTTTTGTAATAGACCAGACATCCTTAGTCTGGTCTTCCCCTAAATGTTTTGCTTTCACCCCTACCGTTTTCAAAATTCGTTTTTGCTGCCCTTAGCACCCTGAGCTCTTTACCTCTGCTAACCAGTGCTAAAGTGCTTGTGCACACTCAATAAAACATGGTAAAATTGCCCTACAGATGATTGTCATATTTAATTACCTTATAAGTCCTTACTATATGATACTATGTTTACCCAGAGCCTGTAAAATAAAAAACTACTAGTGTGAGTGCAGCTCTCATTGCACCACCCACTACAGTAGCACTTTAAACTATGTCTCAGGACTGCCAATGCAGCCTGTAAAGCAGTGTTAAATAGGCTTTGGTGGGAAACTCTGCTCCACGTAATGCAGCAGAGTATTTTCCGCGCTTGCGCTTGCGGATGGAAAGTAGGAGAGCGCGAGCTGCCGCTCGGGTAGAATTTCTACCCGAGCGGCAGTAAGGTCAGCTCGATTGGCAGTTTGCACTAAACTTCGCCACTTGCGGAACTTCGCAGAGTTTTTTTGTCACTTTGTGAAGTTCCAGGTAGCAAAACTCAGAAAACTATGCCCATTTCTGGTTTTAAACAGCCAATTAGACATGCCAAAAGAAACCTTTTCCTAGCCTAAGCCTTCCTTTTTAATACATATATGTCACCCATAAGTTAGACCCTGCACAGCCCATAGGGAATTATGCACTGTATTTAAAAAGGACATGTGTTTTTAAGGTTTGAATGTCCTGGTTGTGCAAACTTCTGAATTCCTTTTTCACTACTATAGGTCATAACTCTCCCATTGGATAATACTTGGCTACCTTATTACATTTAATAAGTGCTAGCTTTGTAAGTGATTTGGAACACAGAGATATCAAGTTTAGACTCAAATTAATTATAATTGTAATTTAAAATCCTCTATAATTGTAAATTCAGGTTTTATTCACAATTTTGAAAATTACATGTTTTCTTGTCCTTACCATTTGGTACCTGCTGCCAGTGTCCTGGGACACATGACTGTGAATGGCTTAGCTGTTGGGCTTTATGTTTACCTCCTGGACAAAAAGACAAAGGGGACTAGATGTTGGCAGGATGGGCCACCCTACTAGGATGGCTTGAGTGGAGCTGATTCCTTCCCCACTTACACTTCAAGAGAATTACCCTTTTGTCACCCATAATCTGTTGGAGCCTTGGCAGAACTAGAAAATACCTTTTCAGAACCAGATTTAGGGGTAATCTAGAAGATTCCCCCTTTTAAAGGCTTGCACCAGTGACACACACTGGACCCTCAGAACATCTTGAGTGCACTCCTGGACCTTTGGAAGACTTCAGACTACCTGCTTTGTACCTCAGAGGACTGCCCTGTTGCTTGAGCTATACCTTGTTCCCCAGAGGACTGCCATGCTGCTAGCAGAGGATTGCTCTGCTGCTTGAGTCCTGCCTTGCTCCCCAGAAGACTGCCCTACTGTTTGAGACCTGTCTTGCTGCTTGAACCCAAGACTTCCAGAGTGATTCCAAGGTATAGTTGTGTTAGATCAGAAAATCTGTTAGAATAGAAATTCATGCTTACACATTATTCAATGTATGTTAGCATTCACTGTGCCATTTTCTATTCTGGCGCCATTTTGGGTTATATTCAAAACTTATCCTTCATCATTTCTGAGAAGAAGCCTTAGTTAGGTTCCTTTTCCCAGAGTTGGAAATTCAACTCACTAATGAATAGACTGTTCTTATTAGTGCATATCTTTCCCTCTAGATAGAGGCCTTCTCCCACTTGTCTAGTGGTGGGCACAGGCAGAACGACCTTGGACAATAGATAGTGTGTGCCCCGCCTCAGAATCAAAACTTAATTCCCCGGTTTTGCTACATTGGCTTGGAAAATTCCATTGTGGGTGTGCCTTCATTGATTCTGAGATGTACATAATGTAGCTTCATGCTTGCTGATGTCAGTCCCTCTTCAGCACTCCTAATCGCCTGGCCGGAACGGGCACCACTCTGAATGTACCTAAATAAATAGATATTGGTTTGTATTGTCTACTGTCTGACCGACTCTTCATTTGGTATGGAAGGCTGAGAGGTGGTCGTGAGTGACCCGGGTGACCCTAAATGGGCCACTTCATTCAGTTGGATGGTCGCTTGTGTGAGCTACAGTGACATAACAAGCTGATGAGACTTTGAAAGCCACACCTGGCCTCTGCTGGAGTGAACCCAACCCCCAAGTGGTGACCCCCAGGTCCTGGACCCTTGGAAGTGGTGTTTGAAGTGCCGTTTTTGCCTAACCCTAAAAGTTAGGACCTGAAAAATATTTTACCAAAAAGTGTCAGAACCAAGAGAAGATTGAACCTACCTGCCAACCGATCCTCCCAAGGTGCATCACTGGTTGTCCTGATTTTGCGGTAGCTCCTGCTAAGTTTGTCTCCACAGAAGCAAATCCTGTTCAGCTGGACCTTCAAGTGATGGTTTTTGGCTTTGTAGATCCCTCTTTGACTACAGCTTGAAACTTTGTCCCACTGAATGTTTTCAACTTCCAACCAAAATGTAGTCCAAGTGCAAAGGTAAAATCTTTCCTGGGCTCAATGCCGACGGCTCTCCATCAGCAATTGCAATCTTCTCTGCCTGGAAATCTGGCTTCTCCCACTCTGAGTTTTTTCCTGCCAACGTTGACGGTGCTCACCAGCAACAATGATTCCTCCTTGGACATAGCCTGCTGCCATGCCCCACTATACTCTAATTTCTTCTGGACATGTCTTCGAAATTTTATTCTAAGTTGTAGGGTAAGCCAAGATTAGGCCCATTCCACATTTTGTATCTGACCGACAATCCTTCACGAGTTGCCTTAACTTGTGACTTTGTGTGACTAGGCACCTGCAGTTGGTGCTTTGATTATTAGGTATTATTTTGCAACAAACACATTAGCAATTCTACTAACTGGATTTAATTTTTTGTGGTGTCATTTTATTTATTAATATTTGCTTTATTTTTTTTAATTGGTTTGTGATCTTTCTTGTGTTGTTTTTTCACTTTATTACTTTTTATATGCTGCATCAATACTTTACAAACTGCCTCTAAGTTAAGCCTAACTACTTTTGTGTCAAGCTACTAGAGGGTTAAGCACAGATTCCTTTAGTAACTTTTGTGGTTCACCCTGACAAGGATTGTGGCTGTTGCTTGAGAAGGGTTACACACTCCTCAACCAATAACCCCATTTCCTGCATTTTGTGAGTGAATACAGATATGTCAAGTATCCTTGGCTTTAACGGTTGCTTGGTCCAGCAGTAAAGTTATAGGTAACAGGTGGTGGTGTGAAGGCCTAGTTGAGGTAATGTACTACAATTGCATGAATACGAAATGGGATCGTTAGAAAACATATTATTTTCACAATTGTGGGCATTAAATCAGAAACTTTCTAAAAGCTTATATCTAAATTTTAAGTGCAATGAAAGAAAACATAAAGCAGTTTTAAAATGTTAAACACCATAAAAACTGCAATCGTGTATCCATTTTCTGTGAGATTTGGAGCACAAGTTTTATTGGCGTCATTTTATTGTTGTGCCTTTTTAGGTGCAATTGTTGAGTAATTTATCTACATGTGCATGATTTAGGACCATTTTCACACAAGAAAGGAGATGTTTAGAGCGGTAGTGTTAAACGTGTGTTAAACATGTGAATCTGCAGTCGCATTTGACCCAAAAAGCTGTGTGATTTTCAAAATGCTTCACCTCCCCGAGTCTTCAATCGCAAAAAAAAACTTGTGATGCAAATTCATATAAAACAACTGCAGGGTGCGGTGTAGCTCTCTACCAGCATTACATGTTAGCGCCAGGAAACCGTCCCGGTAACAGAGCGCTTTAGAAATCCATTAAAATTCAAATTCAATTAAAATTCAAATACATGTTCCTCCCTCTTTACACACTGATCAAAGTAATCTCGTCTGAACTTGTCACAACCGCTGCCGTTCTGTATTCCGTATGTCATATTTGACTTGAATATGCTAATAAATCACGTTCTCAGCAAAGCTCTCTACAAAGCCTTGAAGTTAAGTTTGCACTTAGTTTAAAAAAACACACACACACAAAAAAGCATAAAAGATGTTTATATTGTCTTTGAAAAGTGCCCGTGTAATTTGTTTGCTGAGGCTCAAGAGGATTCATTTTAAAAACATAATGGGAAATGTTTTTCTAAAAAAAAAAAAAATCTAAAATGTTGAATTCGCTCATCTCGCTAATGGCAAACATTGTAATAACTCTGTTCACACTTGTAGCTGTGAGTTCAATGGGTCTGATATATACAAAAGCGAAAATCGGCCCTTCATTCTTGCCTCAGGAAGTAGAAAGTACCTCTCGGCTCATAGTGAATGAATTCTGGAATAGCAGAGGTGTCAATAGAGAAGTACACAGTGAATGATTTGAAACCATCTCTTATAAAAAGTCCAAGGTAATCGCACTTAAATCTAGGGCAGCACTGCATACAGTAAAGTGGCTCACACTATTGTTCGTTTTGATTGTTCTATGTAAATGATAAATGCAAGACTCAAGACCCATATCGGAAAAGGCACCTAGAAGGTTTACTTCAGGCATAAAAATGAGTCGTCATTAATCAGACCAGGCAGTGCTTTACAGATAGAGGCATAAGTTGTCCACAGCAAAAGTTATATGGATAGTACTTCTTTCCTACCATGGCAACCAGCGAACGTCCAGGATTCAATTAATGGAGGAAAAAAACAAATAATGCAGTTTTAAAGCTATCTTCCTCAAGAAAACTTTTCTCACAGAACGGGTCATGCCTGCATGTTCAAAGAACACAATCTATTGTGATTAGATTCCTCCTTTAAAATAGGAAAAAATACTTTCCATCTGAAATCACAACATGCCAAACGTTATAAATAATAAAATATTGGGGAGAACTGAGCTTATTGCCCTCCAAAACAGCAGGCTCACGATAAAGATCCAGACTGCCCCAGTCGCCCATTATCGTTTGTAGACTCCTGTGTCCCCTCAAGTGGAAGATCCAGATGGGCTGTAGCATTAGAACACAGAGCCTGGACATGGGGTAAATTGAAAGATGTTCAGACCGACAATGTGACATGGCTTACTACCCAAGGCCTGACAGATGAGCTGTGGGCCCGGGACCCAGCGAGCGCTGCAGAAAGACTGAAGACTTTCTGGGGGATGGAACCATGGGTAACCTTGGATCTGGCTCCTTATCCGGAGAAATCCTTTGGGGACACTCCTGCATACATTGAGGGGCATATTTCATAGAAAATGACAAAGCCCGGCGCTGCAAGCCATTTTGTTGCGCGGAGCTGCGTCATTATTACAGTGCAGGAATGCGTTGTGTCGTTATTACAGTGTAGGAATGCATTGTATTTACAGCATTGTGATGCATACCTGTGCTTTCCTCTGCGCTGGTGACCATTTGACTGCCTAACCACAACTCAGGCACCCTTACACCATGGTGCAAGGGTGTCTGCGTTGCAGGGATGATTGTTTTTTAGCACGAAGGGACACCTTCCTGCACAAAAACAATCATTGATGGCATTTTCTTCCTTCTATGTGTGCTGTAGAATGCAGCTCACATAGAAAGAACAAAACAAGAGGAGAAATAAAGCTATTTCTCCTTGTTGTGCCACTTTACAACCTCCATTGGGCACTTTTGTGCCGGTTCTAACCTCAGCCACCCTAATAAGAATGACACTTGGCAGCTCCTAGTGACAAGCTCTATGATCAGCAGCTGTAGCCAAGCCCAAGACCGTACATTCAAGGAGTGAAAACAAACTATGTGGAACCTGTGATGTAGGAGCATATATTGAGACTTAAACTCCCTCTATCAGATCAACAATGAACAAATGATATCCTAATGCCAAATCAATCTGTGCAGATCAATGCATTCTATACACATTTCAGTCCAGGGTGGACATGGCAGAAAAAAGGATGACCACTAGAAAACACACATTGACCACGAGCTCGACCTAAGAAGAGAATGTTGTACCTGAATCAGAAGATGAAAGAATTGGAAGACATCAATTGTCAAAACAACTTTAAATTCCTGGGTATTACAGAGGGAATAAATCTGATCACATGAAGATATTTCTTAAAGACATCCTGCCCAAACCTATTGGCCAACCTTTCAATCCACCCTTGAAATTCAAAACAGGGCATAGAATTAGTTCTAGGAACACAAGCAAAAAGGACTGGAGCCTGTGCTAGCAAGCTTTCTTGGGTCATCACCACTGCAGCTGGGAAACAAAATGGGCTGCTCATCTACAGACATCACACAATCAGAGTAAAATAGAGGACCTGCTTGTGCCACCCACATAAGTAGCCTTGCAAAGGTTTCTCAGACCTGCAACTGCAGTGTCTCCTCACAGTTTTTACTGCCATGTCGACCATGTCGACCAAGCAAGTGCACTCATCTCCCAGACCCCAAACTTCCCTTTCTTACATGCATGGCACCCCTCAGGTATGTCCAAGGTACGCCCCACCTGGGCAGGGTGCAGTATATGGGAAAGGTACAACATGTACTGGTGTGTCTTCCATGTCCTGATAGTGAAATACTGTCAATGTCATTTTGAAAGGCCATCCGTCCTATAGGCTAACATGGGAGTTGCTTTGTACCATCTTACAAGCATCATTTTCTGAGAAATGGAGTTCCCGCCTCTTGAACTGATTTTTATATAGTGTGTTTGAAAATGTCACTTTTACAAAAGTGAAAGGCAAACAATTTATGGACAGAAAGCAGAACAAATCAAAACATTCACCACCAGGCAAAAGATATGGTTTGAATCCATCATTCTTTTGCTCTCCATGCCACCCCAGTTTAGACCTGGGCAAATGCAAATCAGTCTTGACCATGAGCCTCAAGGAAACAGTCCAGCCCGAACTGCCAAGCCAGGTCCTCTCTGGACCGGAAACAAGCAACCTAGGACCGGTTTCAGGGTTTCACCCCTTATCAGCCAGGATAGCTTGAATCCAGTGGCACAGTGAGCCCAGCACCCACTTCTGGGCATGCCCGGCGCACTTAGGGTGAGAAAGCAAAAGTCAAACAATTGGTGGGCAGAATGCTTAACAATCCTTTGTGTATTCCCCATCTGGGTTTGGAGTGACAGGAGCAGGGAATGTGCATTTACACTAGACAGACACAAAGGGGTGTTTGAGGT
Source organism: Lissotriton helveticus (assembly GCF_964261635.1). Taxonomy (NCBI): domain Eukaryota; kingdom Metazoa; phylum Chordata; class Amphibia; order Caudata; family Salamandridae; genus Lissotriton; species Lissotriton helveticus. The sequence goes on along the minus strand of NC_136069.1, from coordinate 1,371,693,145 downwards.
TTGTCCTGCCTTTCCTGGGTGACTAATAGCCAGGCTGAACAGAGCTAGTGGGAAGAGTTGCCACTTGCACCTGAATGGACTGTGGCTGCAATCCACACATTTGTAACGCCATCTTGTAGTGAACCTGGCCTGCGGCAGGTAGAACTGGTTTATGTGTGCCAGAGGAATTTTGTTTGTACCATCATGCAAAGGGAATTGTGGTATAAATATAGAGGCCCTGTCCTCAGGACTTTGGAACTTTTTGGGATCAAGAAACCCGCCAAGAAGAAGAGTGGCAGGAGCTGTGAGGAGGAACTACCACTTTGCTGTGTGCTTTGCTGTGTTGGCATTCAGTGGCTGCTTCTGTCTTGGGCAGTGAAAGGACTGGACTTTCTACAACTTCTGCTTCTCAGTATCTCCAAGGGCTTAAAGTAAAACTTGCCCCTGTCCAAGAAGTCTCAGGAAGTCTTTGCCTCCCTCTGGGTACCACTTCTGGGACTGTGGGTCTCAGTTGCCACAGAGGGAAACAGCAACCCAACACCAAGACCACCATGACCTGAAGACACCACAGAAGGCACAGCCGCACTTTGCCCTGCAACCTTGGTCTCACTGTTGATGCTGCCCGCCACGCCACCAAGCTGCTGCTTTCACCGTGACCTGTTGGTACTGCACTTCACTCAGCCGCGCTTCACTTAGCTGCCCTGGCCACACTGACGATGATGCTGTGAGCTGACACTGCCACCCCTGCCTGCATCGTGTTTTGGTGGCACAGCTTGTGTGTCACATGATACACTGTCCCATCCCAAACATCAGTCTCTGCAAGCCCCATCGACCCCAGATCATCAATGGATGCTGCTGCTTGCACCGTGACCGTCAGCACTGCAACAAGCATCGTCCACTTTGCACCTCAGCCCTGGTCTCAGCGATGCCCTGGATGTCTGCCACTGAGCTGCTTCCTGCACCCCAACCTGAGACCACCCCACTTCACACCGCTCCGCTTCAGACCATAGCCTAGATGCCCGCCACAGGCGGCGCGCAATGCTGCGGTTGGCTGGAATAAAATGTACTGTTTGTGGGTCTTCTGACACTGCAGCCAGCCTGCGATGCCGTGCTCGGCCGGGACCATTGGATTGGTTGGTTCACACCTCTTTGGTAGCCCCGGATGGAACTATCAACTTCATGGAACTATTTCTATAATCTATTTTTGCTTATTGATATTCGTCAATAACTGTATGTTGGATTATCGTTTTGTTCTTGTTTTGCAAAGATAAATATAGGCTATTTTTCTAAAACTGGTGTGGTGTCTTTTTATACTCTTTTCACTGTATTACTGTGAGTCATGTGCAAATGCTTTAAGCATTGCCTCTGAGATAAGCCTGACTGTATCTGTCAAGCTACCAAGGGGCTGAGCAGGGTTTATTTTAGAAGTGTATTCCCCCTAACATGACTTGAAGGAAATGTCCCTACTTGGGCAAGGTGCAAGCCACTGCCAACTAGAAACCCCCATTTCTAACAACAGAGCATCAGTGGAAGCTTCTATATTGGTTTAAATACTGCACCACAGCTGTTTGGGTGTGAAAGACTTTATACAATTATCACGCAAGGTATGGGGGCAAATCCAGGTCACTTGTTGAAAGCCTGAAATAAATTTATGTTGTTGTGATATTAATGTATCAATATTGAATTGCATCACCCAAAAGGGTGTCCAGATGCTTTGTCAGGTATTTAGGTGTGTGATCCCCAAGGCACATGTCTTCAGCTTCTTGCAGAACTCAAGAAGTGAGGCAGAGGCTCAGGTGTGTTGATGGAGAACATTCCATGCCTTGGGTGTGGTGTGGTGTAGGAGAATGAGAGAACTTCAGTTTTGCTTGTTTGGATGCAGGAAATGTGTGCAAGGGAGAGTGAGGCAAAGCAAAAGTGTCCTGGGGAGTTGATGAAAGTGTTTGCGGATGCTCAGGTATTCTGGTCCTGTTTTGTGTATGGCTCTGTATGTGTGGGTGAGAAGTTTTAATTGACCACTCTTGAATGGGGAGCCAGTGAGGCTTCCTGAGGTGCGGTGTGATGTGGGTGCAGCGTGGGAGGTCAAGTATGAGTCTTGAAGCAGTCTTCTGGATAGTCTGGAGTCTCTGTAGGAGTTGTTTGAAAATGTCTGTTGTAGGAAGTGTTGTCATAGTCTAGCCTGTAGTGATGAGCACTTGCAAGATGTAGTCTGGTGGTGTTTGTCTTGTCAGTCAGTCAGTTAGGAAGAGGATGAGTTGGGTGTCATTGGTGAAGGAGATGACAGTGATGTTTTGTGATTGGATGATGTTGGAAAGCGGTGTCATGTATATATGGAGAGGAGTGGGGCTGTGGGACAATCCCTGTGGGACTGGTATCAGTTTCTTGGTCTCCGATCTGAAGGGTGGCAGCCTGACCCTTTGGGTTCATCCTGTGAAAAAGGAACAGATCAATTTCAGAGTGGATCCTTGTATGCCAGTCTTGTGGAGTTGTTTGATGAAGGTGTTATGGGAGACAATGTACGAGGCCGCAGAGAGGTCAAGCAGAATGAGGGCTGCTGATTTGAATGTCATCTGTGACTGCAATGAGTGCTGTATTGGGTTTGTCATTCTTTCTGAATCCAGATTGAGTGTTGTCTAGAAGATGGTGTAGTTCGGAGTGGGTTGTGAGTAGGGGTGGGCGGTGAATTCCAATTTACTGACAGAGTAGGTGGAGTTTTGCCCACCCTGTGTGGAGTGCAGAGTTCCGAAAATTCAGAGAGGTGGCGTGGAGCAGAGTTTTTCCTCTTGCGAAGCTTGCCAACATTAGTTTGGCAGGTGCAAGCGAGAAAAAGCATATGCTAGGCCACTTCCTAGTGATATTTCTGAACACGGGTGGGTGCGGCAAGTCACTACCTCTCCTGTGGAGAAACCTGCATCTCACATTGAGGAAGCTGTCACTCAAGTAGAACATCTACTCAAGTGGCAGAAAGAAGTAGCACCCTCTTGCACTCTGCGTAGTTCTGTTGGTGCTGATTTTACAGTGTGTGACAAACTCCTGGCGCTAAGAATCAGCATGAGCAGCATGACCTACCACACTCCACCACTCGTGGAACTCCCCATTAGGGACCAGCATGGGTGAGGGGCCAATCGTGAGGTGTTTTTGGGGGTTGGGATTCGCGGGGGTATTGAGGGGGATTGCAGGGGTGTCGTGTGGCAGTAAAAAAATTTAAGAAAATAAAGAAAGAAAAATAAACGTACCTTTCCTCCAGTCCAGCATCTTCACAGCTCCTACACTCCTGCTCTCCTGCCTCCGACAGGACGCAGGTAGTCAGGCAGCGCTGTCCCTGTCCTCAGGTAGGTCCCTCCCCACTGTGCACTGTACCACCTGTGTGTTGCTGCCCATAATTACCCCTTGCTGTTGGTTCGAGGCTACGCCCGGCCATAGGCTCCTGCACTCGCTCTGCCCCTTTTTCCTCACTAGCCCTGCCGGGGTGCGCTGCCTGTTTTTTTGTGCTGTTTCCCACCTCGTTTTTGTCTTTTGCACATTTTGTACTTTTTCCCTATGACTGTGCCCTCATTTTTCCTTCTGTAGCCCCCACCAGCACTAGCCTCCATTTTTCCCGCCACTGTGTCCCCTGTGGCCCCGCTCCACTGATCTCCCATTCGCCTTCCTGCTCCCGCCTCCCAGCAGCTCCTACCTCCCACCTCCTCTCATACAGTGACCGCGTGCCTTCGGCACACAGCTGGCGCACCGAAGGCACACCTAGGGCAGGCCCATCTGCACCCATCCAAGGCTGGACAGCGCCCAGCGGATGTATGACATTACAACGCATGCTTTTATCACGCATGCCTTTACAACGCGGTATTTACAACGCATGCCTTACAATGCATAGTGCTTTGGGGCGCTGGATAGTGAATTGTTTAATTTACTATTCCAACTCCAGTCCCCATGGAGAGTAGGGAAGGTGTTGGATAGTAAATTAAACCTATTCCCTATCCTAGAGCGCCCCCAGCGCAATGCGTTGTAATGGTTTGCGTTGTAAAAGTTGTGTCGTAAAGGCACTGCGTGGTAAAAGTTGCATTGTAAAGGATGTTTCCCACGCCCAGCACCAGAACCCCTGGCCTCTGCATGCCACGATGCCCGTCTGGGCTACAAATCCAGCACCCTCCACACACTCAATGCCGGACGAACACGCACCTGCTGCCTGGCCACCCCAGAGCGCACCCAAGGACCCTTCTCTTACCAGAACTGCAGCTTCACCAGCATCTGGCCCGCCAACCCACTGACCTGGAAAGAACCCAACTACCTCAGATACATTCTTCTCAACACCCGCTCTGCCTGCAAACATGCCGTTGAACTCTGGGACCTACTCGACTCCACCTATCCAGACGTCGCCTTCCTGACGGAGACTTGCCTGAACCCCTCCTCAGCACCCGACATCACCATAGCCATCCCGGAAGGCTACATGATCACCCACAGGGACTGCACCAATGGAGTAGGAGGAAGAATCGCCATTGTCCACAGGAACACTCTCAGAGTCTCGACCAACACCGTCGACACCCTCAGCACCGCCGAACACCTGCGCTTTCAAATCCACACCGACCCAAAAACTACCCTCAGAGGAACCCTCATCTACAGACCCCCCAGACCCTGACCACGCCCTCGCCTCCACAGACTACATCCTCCTCAGGGACCTGAAATCCCACCACGAGAACAACAAGAACCTCACCTACCTTGGACTCAGACAGCTCATCACAACACCCACCCAATCCGCCAGACACACCCTTGGCCTCATCTTCTCCACAAGCCCCCACGTCTCCTTCAACCACACCACCAAACTCCGCTGGACCGACCATCGCTGCATCCACTTCACCTTCAGGAAACCCACCACACACCACCGCACCCAACAGATCCCCGCCGCTGTTGGAGCAAAGTCACTGAAGACCAGCTAACCAAAATCCTCGCCCGGACCCCGCCCACCAACCCCACCAACCCCGACACCGCCGCCCGCAACCTCAGACAGTGGATCGACGACTGCACCAACACCCTCGCCCCGTTCAAGAAACTCTCCAACAGCCACACCAGCAAGAAAGCCAGCTGGTTCACTGAAGTTCTCCAGGTCTCCAAGCAAACTGCCAAAAGTTAGAGAAGAACTGGCACCGTGAACGAACACCGGACAGCTACGCAGCACACAAGAACACCACCCGCAGACACCATCTCCTCATCAGATCTGCCAAAAGGGCCTCCTTCAAAGACGACCTAGACAACAACGCACATAACAGCAAAGAGCTTTTCAACATCGTGAAGGAAGTCTCCAACCCCAGCTCCAACACCAACGCAAGACCTGTACGACTCGCTTGCCACCTTCTTCCATTGCAAGATCGCAGACATCCATGACAGCTTCAATGCCATGACCGCCCCAACAACCACTGAGACCTTCATCTCCATGACCACCATTCGCACTGACCCCCTGCTCTCCTGGACCAACATAAACGATCATCAAAATCATGAACACCATCCACTCCAAATCTCCGGCAGACCCATGCCCACACCACATCTTCAACCAAGCCAGCACCGCCATACCACCCCATCTCTGGAAAACCATCAACATCTACTTCGAGACAGCAACCTTCCTGGAGAGCTGGAAGCACGCCAAGATCAACGCTCTACTCAAGAAGCCCAAGGCGGACCCCAAGGACCTCAAGAACTTCTGACCCACCTCCCTACTCCCGTTCCCGGAAAAGGTCATCGAGAAGACTGCCAACAAACAACTGACCTGCTACCTCGAGGAGAACAGCATCCTGGACCCATCCCAGTCCGGGTTCCACAGCAACCGCAGCACCAAAACTGCCCTCATTGCCACCACCGATGACATCTGGGCCCTACTAGACAACGGAAAAACCGAGGCCCTCATCCTCCTGGACCTGCTAGCCTACTTCGACAAGGTCACCATCGCACACTACGCACACACCTCCACGGCGCCGGGATCCGAGAGAAGGCCCTGGACTGGACCACCTCCTTCCTCTTCGGCAGAAGACAGAGCGTCCGCCTCACCTTCCTCTCCGAAGCCACAGAGATCATCTGCAGCGTACCCCAGGTCTCATCCCTCAGCCAAACGCAGTTCAACATCTACATGGCACCCCTCGCCCATGTCGCCCGACTGCACTCCCTCAACATCATCTCTTATGCCGATGACACCAAGCTGATCCTCTCCCTCACACTGCCAAAACCAACCTCCACGAAGGAATGAAAGCCGTCGCCGAGTGGATGAAGAACAGCCAACTGAACCTAAACTCAGACAAGACGGAAGTCCTCATCCTCGGATCCACCCCCCTCCGCCTGAGACGACTCCTGGTGGCCGACCGCACTGGGAACATCTCCAACACCCACCGAGCACGCACGCAACCTAGGGGTCATCCTCGACTCCACCCTCTCCATGACCAAGCATGTCAACGCCGTCTCTTCCTCCGGCTTCAACCCCTCCTGCATGCTACGCAAGTTCTTCAAGCGGATTCCCACCGAAACGAGAAGAACGGTCTCCCAGGCCCTCGTCAGCAGCAGGTTGGACTACGGCAACGCCCTCTATGCAGGAGCGTTGGCCAAACTCCTGAAACGACTTCAACACATTTAGAATGCCTCTGCAGGCTTGATCCTCGACATCCCTCACCGCAGCCACACCACACCCCACCTGAGAGACCTGCACTGGCTCCCCGTCAACAAGAGGATAACCTTCAAGCTCCTCACCCATGCACATGAGGCACTCCACAACACCGGACCAGCGTACCTCAACTGACGACTCAGCTTCTACACCTCCACCCGCCAGCTTCGCTCCGCCGACCTCACCCTCGCCACAGTGCCCCGTATCCAAAGAGCAACCTCTGGTAGCGGATCGTTTCCCCACCTCACCTCCAAGACCTGGAACACCCTCCCCATCCACCTATGGCAGACCCAAGACCTGCTGACCTTCAGAAGACTCATCAAGACCTAGCTTTTCGAGCAGTAGCAGCAATCCCCCCTCCCCCCAGCGCATTGAGACCCTCATGGGTAAGTAGTGTGCTTTACAAATGCTTTGATTGATTGATCGATTGGTTGGAATGGCAACCAGGGGGCTAGTGGGGTGAGCATGTTCTGCATGCAGGCTGCAATGCAATGCAGCATGCATGGAGATGGGCAGAGTGCGCATTACTGGTTTGGGCGTCCGAGACTTTGCTCACTCAGGAGTGGACAAACTACTCCCCCTCTGCCCTGCTCAAAGAGCAGAGCAGACCCATCCACCTGTAATGATCAAAGCAAATATAAAATGGTAATAACTAAAAATTATTACCATTTTATGTTTTGGCTTTCTCGCACTGAGAGAAAGCAGTAGGGTGACGCTTCTCCACCATAGTGGAGGAGCTGGTCCTGGAACTCCAAGAAGTGCAGCAGAGATTTTTGGGCACTTCACAAAATTTCCTTGTAGCAGTACTCCAAAAACTCCACCAAGGCATAGCTGTGAGTTGTTTGTTGATGGCCTTCTCAGTCACTTTGACTGGATAGGAGAGGAGGGAGCTGGGTTGGAAGTTGCTCAGTTGAGTAGGGTCAGTTGTGGGCTTCTAGAGGAGTTTGTTGACTTCTGCAAGTTTCCATACATCCGGGAAAGTGGCAGATGTGATGGCGGTGTTGATGAAGTGGTTCAGGTTAGTGCTGATTGGTGATGTTCTCAAGTTGTAGATGTAGTGGAAGAATGGGTCTGTTGGGGCCTCCGAGTGGACGGCGGTCCACATGATTGCACTATGCTGTTATTGGTGAGGGTTTTCCATTCGGTCAGCTAGCTGTCCTGGTTGGTAGTGGGTAGGTTAACAAGGAGTTCTCTGGGATTGGGTTGGTGTGCAAAGTTGCTGTAGATGTTTGTGGTTTTGCTGTGAAAGAAGTTGGATACATTGTCGCAGATTTGTTGGGAGGCAGAGGTGTTATTTACAGTGGCTGAGGACGAGGTGAAATCCTTAATGATCGATCATATCTCCTTGCAACGGTTAGAGCTTCCTACAGTGCGATACACTAGTGTTTTTTTCTGGGAGTCTCTTATTTGCTGATGATAGCGTCTGAGTGCAGACTTGAACGTAGTTTTGTTGGTGGTGTTGTGGCTGGCTCTCCATTTCTTTTCTAGCTGTTAACAGTGTCAATTGGTGTATCAGAGGTCTTCTGTGTACCAGCTGGCCTGTTTATTTAATCTAGTATGCTGTTTGGGTTTGATGGGTGAGAGGCAGTCCGCACAGTTATTTTTCTCTAGTTATTGATATCCTTGTCTAGGTTGTCTGTGGTGGTAGGTTGATGAACGCTGAGGGCGCTGAGCCAGTCTGCTTCTGTGATTTGTGCCCCAGCTTGGAATGCTGAACTTGGTAGGGCTGTTGATTTGAGGTGTGTTGATTTGGAAGTGGCTGTTGGAGTGATTGGTTGAGATAGGCCAGAGCTCATAGTAATTTTGAGAAGTACACATGTGCAAATTCCCCATGATTAGATCAAAATTAAAGTTTCCCCAGAAGAAGCGCGGGTGTACTTTGTCTACTAAAACTACTAGTCTACCATGGAGTCATCATTAAAGCACATGAAAATCATGTTCCCTACACAGGCTAAAAAAATCTAATACGTTTTGCCACTTCCTGGCCAAAAGAAGGAACTTTTGACACTAACACAATCAAACATATGAGAACACACATACAAACCAAATACACAGGTCAAAAGAAAGATAGGAGAGAAGCTTTATTAGAACTTTGAGACAACTTTTAGGAAGTCCAGATTTATAATCCTGTATTACAGTTAGCAAGCAAAGTGTCAGCACCTCTCCCACCAAATGCAGGTATGGAAGTGCCCACACCAGTTCCCCCCGCATGAAGATATTCCATTCTCCCAGTAGTAGGAGCCAGCAGGACCACACCGACAATGAATACTTAGGCACAAACATGAAAACCCAGCAGGCCAGCATGCCCAGACAATTCCATAACACCCCGATCCTAGTGGAAAGGCTCCCAGAAGCTCAACCCTCCCATCCGTCACGTCTGAAAAGTAGGACCCAGCTGCATGAAGAGCATGTACTCTCACTGGCCCCGGTCAAGCATACATGAGTGACAGGGATATTTGTGGAAGTTCTAGACAGTGATACAGCTAGTGGGGGTGAGGACAGAAGCCCCAGTCCCCTGGAAACCAAAGACGAGAGTGAAGCTACACAGCTTGCCCAGTCAACCAAGGGAGAAAGACGGGAACCAATGCTTAAGGCAGAAGAGGCACACAACCACACACGCCTCATACTATCAACCAGGATCTTACCAGAGGAAGAGCCACTGGTAATGGTACTTGTGAAGAATACCCCATACAACTCTGTAATAGATACAGGAGAGGCATGGACATGCCTAAGGGAAGGGATGGTCCCCTCATCAATAGAAACTACAGTTATACAAGGGTTCTCAGGTACAGTGTCAAGGATCCTCCTCACAAAACCCTGCAAACTAGATATAGGACAGAATTGTGTGAGAGTACAGTTATTGTATTCTCCCACATCACTGGCCATTCTATTAGTACAAGATTTTCTGACTAAAAATGACCATCCAGATATTCAACAGTGGGACCATAGCCTGCTCCACCCCAGGTCCTCCCACTCTAGGACCTGTATCATTGCAACACCCCCACATCATAACTATACAAAGATATCACCTACCAATCTGACCACCTTCACTGAGGCAGTCTTGACATACATGGGAGAACTCTTTGTTATTTTCAAATTAGTTTGGCAGTGGGTGCATCACACGGAAGGCCTCCTAGTGAAGACTGCAAAAGAACAATTGATGAACAGAATGCTGAACAATGTCAATCATTCACCCCACTACAGAGATCTGGCCTAAATCCATAGTGTTTTGCTCCCCATGCCATTCATATGCAAATCAGACTTGACCCTGCTACCCATGGAAACAGTCTAGCCTAAAGTGTCAGGCCAGGTCCTCCCTGGACCGGAAACAAGCACCCAGGAACCAGTTTCAGGGTATCACCCCATTGCGTGACTCCATTGGCATGGAGAGCATGGGACCCACATCTGAGCATACCCGTCCAACTTGGGATGATGAATGCAAAAAGAACTATTGATGGACATAATTCTAAATAATGTGAAACATTCACCCCAGTACAGAGATCTGGGCCTAAATTGATTGTTTTTTGCTCCCCATGCCTAAAACCCACCCATATGCAAATCAGTCTTGACCCTGTTTCCAATGGGTACAGTCCAGCCTGGACTGCCAGGCCAGGTCTTCCTTGGACCGGAAACTAGTATCCTGGGGCCAGTTTTGGGTTATCACCCCTCATCAGCTAGGCTAGATTCAGTGGCATGGAGATCATCTGCCCGTCCGTGGACCACGTATTACCGAAAACGCTGCCCGCAAAATACCAGATTCTCCGTATCTGGGTTCCTGCAATGTAAAGACTTTATCGTACCACGTTCCGGTCTAATACAGTCCCGACTGACTATCCTCTTTAACTTGGTGGGACCTGCTCAATTTTACGGTGAAAAGCCCTCGTCGTTTCAGAACGCTTGAGGGGATTTTATGAAAAATCCCAACATTAAATCGACGGGTGGGACTCAGGACACTTCTCCCCTCATGAAATTTGAGAGTTTTCCTGAAGATTTGAAAATAGCATTCTATGATATGCACTAATAACAGCCTACAGACATCAACATTGGGACTGTTATTAGAAAAATCTGATTTATAGATTGGACCCCTTAAGACCCCTTGCGGGAGTTGTCTTTAACTTGGATGAAAGAGACAAATTATCATTTCTGTCTTGAGAAAGGTGGAGCGTACCAAGCCATAACACCGAAACGCGTCAACGCAAATAGATAAAAATTAAATTCGAGGAACTATTAGTGTGTCATTGTTGATATGAGCCTGACACATTGCATAGATTCCAATCGGATTAATTACGTAGGATGTTTCTGAATTGATGCACTTTATATCTTTGTCTCTTTTGTTTTATATGTTTTTATTTATGATCTTTCAGTATTTGATGTATGTCTAGGTAATCATTTTTATCACTTTGTGTTTTTATTGCTTATTCGATTGATTAATAAATTGTATTTGCACTTTTAAAGATTTTATTTGATAATAATTTTTTAATATGTATACTTATGTGACCTTGTGGTTGATCCATCAGGGGTGGGAAACCAAAGCATCTGGCATAGAGGGAGAGATTGGGAGGAGGCAGGACCAGGCCTATCCTTGTATAATAGGTATGCACCACTTCAGGGGGGCAGACATCTTAGTGAGGTGGACTGACTACAGGGTGTGGGTCACACAGGAGGGAAAACGTCAATCACCCCCCCCCCCGACCGTCAAAGCCCACTCAGAGTGATCAAGGCAGGGCACCTAGGACCAGTATGGTCTGTCAGGCTCGGGAGGAAAAAAAGCCAGTGGTGGTAGTCCCAAATATCGAGGAATTAAGCAGGGAACCAAGCCCTATTATTAGTAAAATAGGGAACACTATTAATTTGGTTTGCTGGAACATGGCAGGTCTGGCCTCAAAATTCCGGAATAAGGAGTGGCTGGAATTTATTAGTAAATTCCAAATTATGTGCTTTCAGGAAACCTGGGAGGTAGATCGTACAAAGTTCCACTTAGTGGGGTACAAATACTTTTGGATACCGGCCAATAAATCAATGGCCGGTAGAGCAAGAGGGGGGCTCCTAACATTTGTAGATGTCTCACTAGGTGGGAGCTGGGGTGACTTAAGATGGAACTCGGAAGACCTTCTTTCACTGGAGTTTAGGAATAGGGAATATAATATAACCCTGGTGAATTTTTATAATTCGAAAGATTCCAGAGTTAGAGAGCTCGATAAGAGGCTTAGTCAGTTCAAGCAAAATCAGAAATCCATGGCACCAATGTTAGTTGTGGTGGGGGATTTCAATGGCCACCTGTGCCCCAATTTGCTTCCTATTACCGAAGAGTGGAACTCCTTTAATTTGGAGGGAGGGCCACACTTCGAGCACACATTGGAGGGTAAGGGTCTGAGTAGGCTAATGTGCAAATATACTCTGGCTCATACCATTGATCTAGTCAGGATCCCACTAGACAGGCAGATTACGCCTACCTTTAAAGGTCGGGGCTCTATTCCCTTTATTGATTTTATCTTAATGTCGCGTTTGATAAAAAAAAGATTGAGGGTTTCTCTATAGAAGCAAGTGGGAAATAAAGGGGAGGGCCTAAATAAGGAAAGGTTAATCGACCAGGCTAGGCGGCTGAAATGGGCAAGAATCAATGGGGAAAGATTTTAAAGGTCCCTGTCAACTAAAGGTGGAGGGGTTATTGATAAATGTTTGGATCTCTCGGTGAAGGACCCGAATTAGTGGCGGCTTTTGAGGAAATGGGCCGGATAATTGATGCCCCCCTCAGAACAAAAGGACAGGGAAGGCCCAGAAGGGATCTCAGATGGTTTGATAATGCCTGCTCACTTGCACAAAGGAAGCTGAGGGCTGCTCTGAGGTCTAACCCCAGGGACAGACTCAGGGTCACGTTATGTAGAACACGTTATAAAAAGGAATTGAGCAGACGGAAAAAGTCTGGGAGGACTTAAGAGGCACCGCAGAAAGGAAGGATCTGGCTGCCTTCTGGAGCATAATTAATAATCCCTGTTTCAATGGGACTAACAGCCCAGAGATTGGCTCTAACATTTTACAGGAGCACTGGGTAGAACACTTCTCTGGCCTCTACAATAGGAGCCATAAGGGGCATCGAAATAGGGGTGAAGGTGATGGCCAATGGAATGTAGCGCTAGAGTTTCAATTGGAGGAGGCCACTGCGGGTATCCGGGGTCTTACAAAAAATAAGGCGCCAGGCCCGGACGGGATTCCGACGGATCTCTTTCTAAGTAAAGTAGAGCTGTGGGCCCCAATTTTAACTAGAACATTGAATGCCGCAATAGCCACAGGGCTACCTTGGTCATGGTCGTTGGCTACAATTGTGCCGATTTTCAAAAAGGGCAATAAAGATAACCCCCAATGCTACCGCCCGATTTCTCTTATAGATGTCTCGGCAAAAATCCTGGGTCGAGTAGTCCTTAATCGCCTGATGACCTGGGCGGAAGACCATCATATCATCTCTGACGTCCAGTATGGATTTAGAGCCAATAGATCAACTTCAGACCAGTGCCTGAAACTTTACTTATTGGTGTCCAAGTATGTAATTGCAGGCACAGAAACGGTCTACTTGGCCTTTATGGACCTCCCAGCAGTGTTTGACTGCGTGAATAGAGATAAGCTGTGGGACCTTCTAGATAGCCTAGGCGGATACCAGAATCTCATATATATTTTTAAGTCCCTGCACTGGAACACCTCGGCCAATGTAAGATACAATATGGAGGGGGGATGCACAGATTCCTTTGCCTGCAAAAGTGGCGTGCGGCAAGGATGTATTCTGGCGCCCTTTCTTTTCTCGGTATCTCTAAATGGTCTGGAGAAAGCGCTACTACAATTACAGGTGGATTCCCCAAGTATAGGCAGAAGAGCAATTCCAGTGTTACTTTCCGTGGATGACGCGGTTTTGTTGGCCCACACTCCGCGGGGTCTTCAGACCCTGATAGATGGATTTGTGACCTTTATGGGCAACCTAGACTTGTTGGCGAACTTATCCAAGTCCTATGTTATGGAAGTGGGGAAGAAACAGAGGGTCTGTTTTAATTATAGTATAGGAGAATGTTGAATTAAGAAGGTGCAATCCTTTTCTTACTTGGGAATATTGTTTGATGGGCGTTTAAATTTTAAAGTCTTACTTGAGGAACGCTGCACAAAGTTGTTGTCAAGTACAGGGGCCATAATGAACTTTGGCCGTAGACTGGGTAGGTGGTCTCCAGAGCACATGATGACGCTGTACAACTCCATCCGCTACTCTAAAGTGGCGTATGGAGTGGAGCTCTGGGGGTTCTCCGATCTGGATAAGTTGCAGGTTGAGGAGAATAGGTTTATGAGACGGCTCCTGCGGGTCCCCAAGGGTGCGCCTGCTTATATTTCTCATGAAGAATTGGGGGCCCCCTTTTTAGAAGATAGGATACAAGTTAGACCACTGTTAGCATGGCTCAAGATTTTGGAAAACCCAGAGGCTGACTTGACCAGGCAGATTATTATGGACTGTCTCGGGAGGGATAAGGGACTGGACATACCCTGGCTAAAGTCGATTAAGGCAGCCTTTGGGAAAATTGACTGTAAGGACCTCTTTCCCGACCCGGCTAGGGGAATAGTCCGGGATAAGGCTAGTGTGAAGAAGAAGTTCCTCACCTACAAGACAGCCACCAGAGAGGAGAAGGAATGAGGGAAACAGTCAGTGAGAGCTTATAGTTTGGTCAGGTCTTGTGAAGGAATGGAACCATACCTAGCACTCATATATAACCCTCAGGATAGATTTTTAATAACACGTTTTAGGCTCAATATTTTACATTATTTATTAGCTGATCCAGCAGGTTTTATAAATTTTAGAGAGCCAAAGGGGCCCTGCGGCTGCGATCATAGATCTCCGCAGGACACCCTTCATTTTGTATTACTTTGGCTATACTATCAATTGCCAAGGCGTTTGTATTTAAAAAATTAGTTAAAGAAAATGAAATTCAGACACACGAGGGTTGCCCTTTTATATTTACAAATAGCACAGGACCCTCTTACCCTGCTTGCCATCACTAGTTTTTTACGGTTAGCACTGAAATTAAGAGAGGCAAGAGGCTCACTGGATAGTAGAGGGAGCCAGGAAACAGGACTTCCTCACCCCAATTGAATTGTAATGAATATTTCTGCTGCTGTGTTTTGAGCTATTGATTTTCATATTCATTGATTCTGTAATGAATTATTAACGTGTTTTCCTTCTTTGTTTTTTTTTTTTAAAAACATAAGTACTTTTTATGATGTTGTAAATTATGCTGAATAAAGGAATTTACAGTTACAGTATACTTATGTGAATTTTTGACATTTGATGCTGGTGTGTATGAAGTAGGGATAAATTAAGGCATTAAGTAGCAGTAGTTCCCCAAGGGGTCTCCTTTCTTTTCACATGGAGAGCATGAGACCGATATCTGGGCATACTCATCCCACTTGGGGTCACAAATGCAAAAGAACAATTGAAGGACTGAATGCAGAACATTATCAAACATTTACCTCAGTACAAAGATCTGGGCCTAAATCCAATATTTCTGCTCCCCATGCCATTTCAGTTTAAATCCAGTCATATCCAAATCATTCTTGACCCTGCTCCCCATGAGAACAGTCCAGCCCAAATGGCCATGTCAGGTCCTCCCTGAATTGGAAACAGGCATCCTAGAATCGGTTTCGGTGTTTCACCCCATATCAGCCAGGTTAGCTTGGCTCCAGTGGCATGGAGAGCAAGATACCCACGTCTGGGCATACCCTTGGCGGTTCAGGGCGAACATAGCAGACACAAAAAGATAATGGATGGAGTGCTGAAACTTTATAACCACTCACTCCAATTATAGCTAATTAAGTATTTGAGGAGGGAGAGAGTCGCGATTATGCTACACATGTGTCCGCTGGGTCCCTTGGGAGTAAACAAGGAAGAGGGGCAAGGCACATGGGGGTAATGGAAGTAACACCTAGAACCCAAATGCTTTTTGAAACGCCAAGCTCAGACTATGGTGTTATATGGTGTACTCGCCATGCCTAGGGACCCTTTTCGCTGTTAAACATGATACCTGAACACGTACCTATTGTAAAGAATGCTGCAAATAAGGGAGGCAGAAACTGACTGCAAGGAAATGCCCCCACTGACTGCATGGGGTGAAAGGCCGAGTATGGGATGGGAGGGAAGTCACACACACACACCCCACTCAGCGACACACGAGGATGATCCCCAGACAGAAGCAAGCCCGTAGGACACTCCTAAATCGGTCCAACAGAAATTGAAAAAGACCGCCCAGCTGTGAGCATGCAAATGACTCAATCCACTAGGAGCCAAGGGGGCAGTAAGGAGAGGGCCGCCCCCCACTCAAACCGTTATGAACAACAAAAGGCCCCACCTTAACGACACTATTTTCCTTTTCAGCGTGACTCATCGGGGTATACAATATCCTTTCATCCCCTTCTTAATATGTATTGATTTTTGTACATATAGGTCACAGTGTCATATTTAAAACCAAATATCCAACGTGTTCTTTGACCACCACACTCCCCACCTTTCATACGATAGAAAAATGTGGGGAAAGAGAGAGAGCACCTCACGGAAGAACCGCCACAAGGGGTTACTAGCCAACAATTACCAGTTTAACCCACTTATTATCATTGGTAACTCTCTCTCGATCGTGAATAAGAAAGAAAAGAAACGGGAGAGGAGAAATGAAACCAACAACAGGTTTCCTTTCTAAAGAGACTCAATCAATAACTCCCACTCATGCACGAATTCACAAAACACCCCTCGTGAAAAAGAAAAAGTGTAATTCTCAACGTTAAAATTGAGATGCTTGCTAGCCATGCTAGCGGCATTTAGGAGCTCCTAAACGCCGGTGGGACACGGCAGCGAATCCCAAACCCACAGTGGGTTTCGCAGGAACACGTGATCAGCTGACACGGAGGTTCCGGAAAGAAGGGGTGTGGGTATGTTGTAACTTCACAACCTCCAGGTGTTAAATTGGAAAACACAATGAATAAGTGAAAATACAACCCCTGTATGCCCTGATGAAGTTGCGATAAGAGTTAGCAACGAAAGCAATTGGCAATTCACCATTAGGTTTGGCATAATAAGGACCAATTTTAACTCGGGAGGTTTGCAGCCCAGAATAAAGCTTGAGTGGCTAGCAAGCATCTCCATTTTAACGTTGAGAATTACACTTTTTCTTTCTCACGAGGGGGGTTTTGTGGATTCGTGCACGAGTGGGAGTTATTGATTGAGTCTCTTTAGAAAGGGAACCCGTTGTTGTTTTCATTTCTCCTCTCCCTTTTCTTTTCTTTCTTATTCACGATCGAGAGAGAGTTACCAATGATGATAAGTGGGTTAAACTTGTAATTGTAGGCCAGTAACCCCTTGTGGCGGTTCTTCCGTGAGGTTCTCTCTCTTTCCCCACATTTTTCTATCGTATGAGAGGTGGGGAGTGTGGTGGTCAATGAACACGTTGGATATTTGGTTTTAAACATGACACTGTGACCTATATGTACAAAAATCAATACATATTAAGAAGGGGATGAAAGGATATTGTATACCCCGATGAGTCATGCTGAAAAGGAAAATAGTGTCGTTAAGGTGGGGCCTTTTGTTGTTCATAGCATGCAAATGGCACCAGCCTTAAAGTGAGCTCCACTACAAAACACCCGAGGGTTTCAAACTAGTTATAGCAGCAGAGGTCCTGAAGATTGTCAGCAACCAGACCCTAGGGGATGCTGCTATTGCCATGGGCCACCTGGCAGATAGATGCCATTTAAAGCATACCACAAATTGAGATCAATAGGCCCAGGCCAACCATTACAAAACCCCACAAACGTTCACCCGCAAAGTCAAACACAGGAAAACCCATATGCACCTTACATTTAGCCACAGTGAGGACAGACAGCTGGCGCGCCCCTGCAGCAGGGATCAAGTCATTGGAAAAACATGTGGCAACAGCAACCATGGACAGGGAACTCAGTCCAACAGGGACCAGAGCCACAGACTTGGCAGGGAGGAGTCCAGGTATGCAGTAAGATAAAATCACCCATTTACCCACATCCCCAAAAATGTTACCAAACAAAAAGAATGACCAATGAAACAACATTGGGAATTTAAAGTTGTACTTGCAGCAAGTGAATAATGGCTGCTGTATGTTCTCTGTCGCACAGGTATCCCAATGAAAGTTCACCATTAAGGGCGCCCACAGGAGCCAATCCCCACTGTGCTGCTGATCCCCATGGTGGGTTGGCTGGCCATACGCTATGGGGAGGGAAGTCTGATGAGGCGGAAGGCACCTCCCAGACAAAGTATTTAACACCAGGCACCCAGGTCCCTGTGTCCCAATTAAATGGCAACAGGTTTAACCTACCAAATCAAAAGGTCTCCATTCTCAGGCATCTTACCCAGTACCCATGTTTCCATCAATGCGTATAGCCCCAACAGTGCCTCCAAAACCAGAGGTCTGCACTCATTGAAGGCCTCCTTTCCAGTTAAAAAATAAAGCTGTCCTGCAGTGGCAGGAGCCAGGAATCCCGTCGGCCTGCGATAGGGATAATAAAGACCCCCACAACCTCCACAGCACATGCACACAAGCCAATAAGTTGCGAGGCAGCAGTATTGGCATCGAGTCAGTCAGGAGGTTGGCCAGAGTAGCCTGTCTTTCCAGAGCTGCCGGGGGGTCTCGGTTCATCGTCATCATCAAAACTTAGTAGATTTTGGCAAGAGCTCCTGGCATTAGGCTCAGACTCTCCATGTTCTTATGATCCCAGCTTTCTCTTTCCTCTTAAGTCTTCCAAATATCCAAAGTCTGGCCACTGTACAATACCCCTCCAAAATAGCAAAAGAAGCATGCCCGCTCATTAGAAGTCCCTACCCACAAGCCAGGAACAGCAGGTTCAAATGTGCCAAAAGGAAGTAGGATGTGGTCTGAGGAAGAGGGGGGTGTCTTGGAGAGGGAAATCCCCAGTATCTATCACAGCTCCAGGTGAAAGTAAAACGCTGAATGTGCTCATCCCAGGATCAGGCCTAACAACTAACCAACACACCAGGACACCATCCTTGAAAAAAAAGCAGGCCTGATCTCGGACACCACAAGACTGCATAATCAGGGGTACACAGGGGTTACGGAACACCTTCCCGACCTCCTTTGCCTCTGGATAAATAAGGTAGCAGATTGCGCAAGACCTAGGGGTAATGCCAAAAACTAACAAAAGAAGCCCTATGTTAGCCCAAAAGAAGTCTCTAGAGAAAGGGCAGAGTGTAAATATCTGGGGCCACAAGGAAGGGTCATGTCCCATACTGCATGCCAGGAACTGAGTGACACACACTTGATATTGGGGTATGTTGCAAAAAAAAACCCAGTGACAAGACCTTCCTAGGACAGTTCCACGCATGTGTAGGTTGTGAGACGCAGCCCACACCGATGGCACCCCATGCACACACCAGGACAGACATTTTCTTGTAAAACTGGTGGCACCCATAGAACCCTAGCTTAAAACTGATGCAATCCATCTTTATGATTAAGACCAATCTGTAAACAGTTCACACTACTTCAAGCACCCTGTTGCATATGAAGAGAATGGGCAAGGGGGCTCAACAACTCTTAAACAAAGATGAATTAATCTAATTCTTAATAAGCCACCTTTAAGTTTTAATTATCAAAAAGATACCAAGACTGAGGCCACCTTCAGGTACCTCACTAAAATACCGTAAATGGATTTTGGAAAACACACCTAAGGGAAATACAGGAACCTCAAAAAAAGCATTAACAATGGCACATATGCAATGTTTTTTGAATTAACAAAACTAACCAAGTTCTTATCCAACAGGTCTACAATCGAACCTCTAAGTGCACCACCTTTCAGTTGCCGCATCAACACACCAACACAAATCTCAAAGCATGAACTTTCAAACGACAAACCCCAATCACCAGAGAACCACAGATGCCTCCCCTGGATCAGAAAAGGGGGTGGTGATGGACAGAGCATCTGAATTAAACAGAACACTCATACCCAGTCAAAAGATCAGGGCTTGATCCATCACCGTTTTTTAGCTCACTGCACCATCCCAGTTCAGAACCTGGCTACATGCAAATTAGTCTGTCCCTGGCCCAGTGCATCATGGGAACAGGGCAGACCAAACTACCAAGCCAATTCTTTACTGGAAAGGAAACAAGCTTCCGGGGACCGGTTTCTGGCATTGCAGCCGTCTTCGGCCCGGCTTGCTTGAATCCTGATGGTGCAGTGAGCAAGGGACTCATGTCTGAGTATACCCTGCCACTCCTATAGTGGCCAAAACGATTCAGAAAAGGGGGTGGTGATGGACAGAGCATCTGAATTAAACAGAACACTCATACCCAGTCAAAAGATCAGGGCTTGATCCATCACCGTTTTTTAGCTCACTGCACCATCCCAGTTCAGAACCTGGCTACATGCAAATTAGTCTGTCCCTGGCCCAGTGCATCATGGGAACAGGGCAGACAAAACTACCAAGCCAATTCTTTACTGGAAAGGAAACAAGCTTCCGGGGACCTGTTTCTGGCATTGCAGCCGTCTTCGGCCCGGCTTGCTTGAATCCTGATGGTGCAGTGAGCAAGGGACTCATGTCTGAGTATACCATGCCACTCCTATAGTGGCCAAAACGATTCAGAAAAGGGGGTGGTGATGGACAGAGCATCTGAATTAAACAGAACACTCATACCCAGTCAAAAGATCAGGGCTTGATCCATCACCGTTTTTTAGCTCACTGCACCATCCCAGTTCAGAACCTGGCTACATGCAAATTAGTCTGTCCCTGGCCCAGTGTATCATGGAAACAGGGCAGACCAAACTACCAAGCCAATTCTTTACTGGAAAGGAAACAAGCTTCCGGGGACCGGTTCATGGCATTGCAGCCGTCTTCGGCCCGGCTTGCTTGAATCCTGATGGTGCAGTGAGCAAGGGACTCATGTCTGAGTATACCCTGCCACTCCTATAGTGGCCAAAACGATTCAGAAAAGGGGGTGGTGATGGACAGAGCATCTAAATTAAACAGAACACTCATCAAGCCCTGATCTTTTGACTGGGTATGAGTGCTCTGTTTAATTCAGATGCTCTGTCCATCACCACCCCCTTTTCTGAATCGTTTTGGCCACTATAGGAGTGGCAGGGTATACTCAGACATGAGTCCCTTGCTCACTGCACCATCAGGATTCAAGCAAGCCGGGCCGAAGACGGCTGCAATGCCAGAAACCGGTCCCCGGAAGCTTGTTTCCTTTCCAGTAAAGAATTGGCTTGGTAGTTTGGTCTGCCCTGTTCCCATGATGCACTGGGCCAGGGTCAGACTAATTTGCATGTAGCCAGGTTCTGAGCTGGGATGTTGCAGTGAGCTAAAAAATGGTGATGGATCAAGCCCTGATCTTTTGACATGGGTAGGAGTGTTCTGCTTAATTCAGATACTCTGTCCATCACCACCCCCTTTCATGAATCGTTTTGGCCACCATAAGTGTGGTAGGGTATACTCAGATGTGAGTCCCTTGCTCACTGCACCATCAGGATTCAAGCAAGCCGGGCCGAAGACGGCTGCAATGCCAGAAACCGGTCCCCGGAAGCTTGTTTCCTTTCCAGTAAAGAATTGGCTTGGTAGTTTGGTCTGCCCTGTTCCCATGATGCACTGGGCCAGGGTCAGACTAATTTGCATGTAGCCAGGTTCTGAGCTGGGATGGTGCAGTGAGCTAAAAACGGTGATGGATCAAGCCCTGATCTTTTGACAAGGGTAGGAGTGTTCTGCTTAATTCAGATACTCTGTCCATCACCACCCCCTTTCATGAATCGTTTTGGCCACCATAAGTGTGGTAGGATATACTCAGATGTGAGTCCCTTGCTCACTGCACCATCAGGATTCAAGCGAACCGGGCCGAAGACGGCAGCAATGCCAGAAACCGGTCCCCGGAAGCTTGTTTCCTTTCCAGTAAAGAATTGGCTTGGTAGTTTGGTCTGCCCTGTTCCCATGATGCACTGGGCCAGGGTCAGACTAATTTGCAGGTAGCCAGGTTCTGAGCTGGGATGGTGCAGTGAGCTAAAAAACGGTGATGGATCAAGCCCTGATCTTTTGACATGGGTAGGAGTGTTCTGCTTAATTCAGATACTCTGTCCATCACCACCCCCTTTCATGAATCGTTTTGGCCACCTTAAGTGTGGTAGGGTATACTCAGATGTGAGTCCCTTGCTCACTGCACCATCAGGATTCAAGCAAGCCGGGCCGAAGACGGCTGCAATGCCAGAAACCGGTCCCCGGAAGCTTGTTTCCTTTCCAGTAAAGAATTGGCTTGGTAGTTTGGTCTGCCCTGTTCCCATGATGCACTGGGCCAGGGTCAGACTAATTTGCATGTAGCCAGGTTCTGAGCTGGGACGGTGCAGTGAGCTAAAAAATGGTGATGGATCAAGCCCTGATCTTTTGACATGGGTAGGAGTGTTCTGCTTAATTCAGATACTCTGTCCATCACCACCCCCTTTCATGAATCGTTTTGGCCACCATAAGTGTGGTAGGGTATACTCAGATGTGAGTCCCTTGCTCACTGCACCATCAGGATTCAAGCAAGCCGGGCCGAAGATGGCTGCAATGCCAGAAACTGGTCCCCGGAAGCTTGTTTCCTTTCCAGTAAAGAATTGGCTTGATAGTTTGGTCTGCCCTGTTCCCATGATGCACTGGGCCAGGGTCAGACTAATTTGCATGTAGCCAGGTTCTGAGCTGGGATGGTGCAGTGAGCTAAAAAACGGTGATGGATCAAGCCCTGATCTTTTGACATGGGTAGGAGTGTTCTGCTTAATTCAGATACTCTGTCCATCACCACCCCGTTTCATGAATCGTTTTGGCCACCATAAGTGTGGTAGGGTATACTCAGATGTGAGTCCCTTGCTCACTGCACCATCAGGATTCAAGCAAGCTGGGCCAAAGACGGCTGCAATGCCAGAAACCGGTCCCAGTAAAGAATTGGCTTGGTAGTTGGGTCTGCCCTGTTTCCATCATGCACTGGGCCAGGGTCAGACTAATTTGCATGTAGCCAGGTTCTGAGCTGGGATGGTGCAGTGAGCTAAAAAACGGTGATGGATCAAGCCCTGATCTTTTGACATGGGTAGGAGTGTTCTGCTTAATTCAGATACTCTGTCCATCACCACCCCCTTTCATGAATCGTTTTGGCCACCATAAGTGTGGTAGGGTATTCTCAGATGTGAGTCCCTTGCTCACTGCACCATCAGGATTCAAGGAAGCCGGGCCGAAGACGGCTGCAATGCCAGAAACCGGTCCCCGGAAGCTTGTTTCCTTTCCAGTAAAGAATTGGCTTGGTAGTTTGGTCTGCCCTGTTCCCATGATGCAATGGGCCAGGGTCAGACTAATTTGCATGTAGCCAGGTTCTGAGCTGGGATGGTGCAGTGAGCTAAAAAAACGGTGATGGATCAAGCCCTGATCTGTTGACATGGGTAGGAGTGTTCTGCTTAAATCAGATACTCTGTCCATCACCACCCCCTTTCATGAATCGTTTTGGCCACCATAAGTGTGGTAGGGTAAACTCAGAGTTGAGTTCCTTGCTCACTGCACCATCAGGATTCAAGCAAGCCGGGCCGAAGACGGCTGCAATGCCAGAAACCGGTCCCCGGTAGCTTGTTTCCTTTCCAGTAAAGAATTGGCTTGGTAGTTTGGTCTGCCCTGTTCCCATGATGCACTGGGCCAGGGTCAGACTAATTTGCATGTAGCCAGGTTCTGAGCTGGGATGGTGCAGTGAGCTAAAAAACGGTGATGGATCAAGCCCTGATCTTTTGACATGGGTGGGAGTGTTCTGCTTAATTCAGATACTCTGTCCGTCACCACCCCCTTTCATGAATCGTTTTGGCCACCATAAGTGTGGTAGGGTATACTCAGATGTGAGTCCCTTGCTCACTGCACCATCAGGATTCAAGCAAGCCGGGCCGAAGACGGCTGCAATGCCAGAAACTGGTCCCCGGAAGCTTGTTTCCTTTCCAGTAAAGAATTGGCTTGGTAGTTTGGTCTGCCCTGTTCCCATGATGCACTGGGCCAGGGTCAGACTAATTTGCATGTAGCCAGGTTCTGAGCTGGGATGGTGCAGTGAGCTAAAAAACGGTGATGGATCAAGCCCTGATCTTTTGACATGGGTAGGAGTGTTCTGCTTAATTCAGATACTCTGTCCATCACCACCCCCTTTCATGAATCGTTTTGGCCACCATAAGTGTGGTAGGGTATACTCAGATGTGAGTCCCTTGCTCACTGCACCATCAGGATTCAAGCAAGCCGGGCCAAAGACGGCTGCAATGCCAGAAACCGGTCCCAGTAAAGAATTGGCTTGGTAGTTGGGTCTGCCCTGTTTCCATCATGCACTGGGCCAGGGTCAGACTAATTTGCATGTAGCCAGGTTCTGAGCTGGGATGGTGCAGTGAGCTAAAAAACGGTGATGGATCAAGCCCTGATCTTTTGACATGGGTAGGAGTGTTCTGCTTAATTCAGATACTCTGTCCATCACCACCCCCTTTCATGAATCGTTTTGGCCACCATAAGTGTGGTAGGGTATTCTCAGATGTGAGTCCCTTGCTCACTGCACCATCAGGATTCAAGCAAGCCGGGCCGAAGACGGCTGCAATGCCAGAAACCGGTCCCCGGAAGCTTGTTTCCTTTCCAGTAAAGAATTGGCTTGGTAGTTTGGTCTGCCCTGTTCCCATGATGCACTGGGCCAGGGTCAGACTAATTTGCATGTAGCCAGGTTCTGAGCTGGGATGGTGCAGTGAGCTAAAAAACGGTGATGGATCAAGCCCTGATCTGTTGACATGGGTAGGAGTGTTCTGCTTAAATCAGATACTCTGTCCATCACCACCCCCTTTCATGAATCGTTTTGGCCACCATAAGTGTGGTAGGGTAAACTCAGAGTTGAGTTCCTTGCTCACTGCACCATCAGGATTCAAGCAAGCCGGGCCGAAGACGGCTGCAATGCCAGAAACCGGTCCCCGGTAGCTTGTTTCCTTTCCAGTAAAGAATTGGCTTGGTAGTTTGGTCTGCCCTGTTCCCATGATGCACTGGGCCAGGGTCAGACTAATTTGCATGTAGCCAGGTTCTGAGCTGGGATGGTGCAGTGAGCTAAAAAACGGTGATGGATCAAGCCCTGATCTTTTGACATGGGTGGGAGTGTTCTGCTTAATTCAGATACTCTGTCCGTCACCACCCCCTTTCATGAATCGTTTTGGCCACCATAAGTGTGGTAGGGTATACTCAGATGTGAGTCCCTTGCTCACTGCACCATCAGGATTCAAGCAAGCCGGGCCGAAGACGGCTGCAATGCCAGAAACTGGTCCCCGGAAGCTTGTTTCCTTTCCAGTAAAGAATTGGCTTGGTAGTTTGGTCTGCCCTGTTCCCATGATGCACTGGGCCAGGGTCAGACTAATTTGCATGTAGCCAGGTTCTGAGCTGGGATGGTGCAGTGAGCTAAAAAACGGTGATGGATCAAGCCCTGATCTTTTGACATGGGTAGGAGTGTTCTGCTTAATTCAGATACTCTGTCCATCACCACCCCCTTTCATGAATCGTTTTGGCCACCATAAGTGTGGTAGGGTATACTCAGATGTGAGTCCCTTGCTCACTGCACCATCAGGATTCAAGCAAGCCGGGCCAAAGACGGCTGCAATGCCAGAAACCGGTCTCCGGAAGCTTGTTTCCTTTCCAGTAAAGAATTGGCTTGGTAGTTGGGTCTGCCCTGTTTCCATGATGCACTGGGCCAGGGTCAGACTAATTTGCATGTAGCCAGGTACTGAGCTGGGATGGTGCAGTGAGCTAAAAAACGGTGATGGATCAAGCCCTGATCTTTTGACATGGGTAGGAGTGTTCCGCTTAATTCAGATACTCTGTCCATCACCACCCCCTTTCATGAATCGTTTTGGCCACCATAAGTGTGGTAGGGTATACTCAGATGTGAGTCCCTTGCTCACTGCACCATCAGGATTCAAGCAAGCCGGGCCGAAGACGGCTGCAATGCCAGAAACCGGTCCCCGGAAGCTTGTTTCCTTTCCAGTAAAGAATTGGCTTGGTAGTTGGGTCTGCCCTGTTCCCATGATGCACTGGGCCAGGGTCAGACTAATTTGCATGTAGCCAGGTTCTGAGCTGGGATGGTGCAGTGAGCTAAAAATTGGTGATGGATCAAGCCCTGATCTTTTGACATGGGTAGGAGTGTTCTGCTTAATTCAGATACTCTGTCCATCACCACCCCCTTTCATGAATCCCTTGGATCCATAGCAAGACCTGCAATGCTCAATAACAAGTTATTTATTATTGCACTTCAATGTAACCTCTGTCTATTTTGGGTTCTGCCACACCCATTCACTGCTAAAGAACTGCCTGGCCAAATGGAGCCCATTCAATAACTGACACAGCGTTTGTCAGGGATATCTCCCATGTCACTTGCAATTACACTGACCCAAACACTAGTATTCCAGATGCACTACACACTGCCTTCCTGCATATGATCGCTGTGGGCTCTCAGACATCAGTCAGGTTGTATTACATCTGTTCACTGATACAACATGCTGTAGTCGCAGACAGACTTTACTTGTCCAAGGAGGTAGCCCCTCCCCACTTATATCAATACAGAATTTGGGCCGAAATCCAACCCAACAAGGTTGAACCCCACAGAGCAGTAGTGAATATAACCCAATATGAGACCAACCCAAAGGCTCTATACCTTTTCACAAATTCTAGTGATATCGAAACTGGACTAGACGGGATGCGCAGAAAGGTCACCATAGGGGAGGATGCTGTTTGGCCTCAAGACTTCCCTGCTAAGAGATTCTATGAGGTAGCGAAACCCGCTAACTAAGTGCACAAACACATCCGCTCCTGGACCCCAGACATAGAGTTCCTGTGTAGGGCAGTCCAGCTCGATGAGGCAAAGGGAAATGAGTCACAAAAGGGGATTGAACAACAGCATGACCACCCCATATCAGGGAATCAGGGATACCGAGGTGGGTGGATACACTTTGCTAGAAAGGAAGTGGCACCCCCTATTTGTACAGAAACATATGCTGTATTCCTTGTGTTTCAGAGGAAAAGGAACTCTTCTATTGGGTACGAATGAGAACTACAGCACAATTGTGCACAATCCAGATATCCAATGGGCCACCTCAAGGCTGATGAATACCTACTGGCTGTGCAGCAAGATTGCCTACACTCAGCTTGCCCCCAGAATACCTGGTCAGAATAAACACACCTACCCTGGTCATTCCCAGAGAAGCACTATCTGATTTGCACCAGCACCTACTACGGGAGAAGACAACCTTGCTGCATCAGGCTTGTCAAAAAGAACAGCTGATAATTTTGGCTGAGCGCAGTATGAGGACATTCCGGAAGAGTTCAGACTGTTTACGGATGCACAAGTATCAGAAGGGTCCATACCATTTTTTACCTTGCAGACAAAGGTTAATGCATGCTGGCTTCAAATAATCAGATGGTAAATGCTTAAAATGATGAACAGCACTGAGCTGAGTCTTAATTCATTCAAGGTAGAACTGAGCGCAATCCGCCTCATTGTAATGCAGCATCGGTATGTGTTAGACCAAGATTGGTGTGTCCTGCTGCACGTTTATCTCAGGGAATGAGATGGATAGCGGAACATTGACTCTTACCATTCAAGCACTGCACCATTTACAAAGAGACATGCATGAGGAGGTAGGTGCCCAATATCAGGTATGGTTCTCGAATTGGTTCTCCTAGCCCCACTGGTGGAACTCCGGCCTCTGCTCTTCATTGTTACCAGTTTTCATTGTGTTCTTATTTTTGTATTTGGTTCTTCAGTTGAGGATTTCATGAAGTAAAAGTGCAGTCCTCAAATTTTGTAGAATGCAAGTAACTAAATAATTATTAATTGTCAAAACTGAACTTAATGATTAACAGACCCCGATAATGTCAGTGTCTTGAAGTATGTGTTGGATAGTGTGGTCCTAAATTCAACCATGGGGGGAAAGTTAATATTGAGCAAGTTGATGCCAATATGAATTACAATACATTCATGTATAAAATAAAATTGTATCTTTATTAACAAATTCGCCCATCATGAACTCCACGTTAACCCTTACTCAGAAATAAGTAGCTAGGTAGGGTCTGATGCCCAGGCCAGAGGTCATTAATTGACACGTCACAGGTGCGGTGGCACATGGCTAGCAGACAAATGCACAAACAGAAAATCCCAGATCAATCCCACAGATAGACGCAGCGACACCACAATTATACCGGAAGTTTAGCCCCAATAAAGCGCACATGGCTGAAGGGTGATGTATGGCCCCAAAACACCGCAATGTCAGATGTCACATAAAGTTAGGAACATATCTAATCCAGATAGAGCACACACATTACACAAAGTAATTATGGACTCCCCGTGACGGGCATCTGGACATGTTACCCACTGGCTGAATTGTGTCCACGCAAGGTCGAGGTCCACCTGGATTCCCTATCAGATACATTAATTTATGACTCCAAAGATGGCAAATCAGATTCCTTACCAAAAATGGATCACTGAAACTGTTTATGGCATTCCATGAATTGTATAAACACCCATTTCAGATTGATTGTACGTTGAGACAGTCCTCAGACCCTATGCCTGTAACTGTTCTCCTTGCCACACAGTTATATTAAACAACTTATTCTGTTTTGTCAAACTCCTCTGGTCTCTTGTTTTATCAAGGTATTTCTTGGTCACCCAACAATTTAATATTTAAATTGGACTTTTGGACTGTACTTTGGACTTTTTGGGACATTTTGGCTTTGGGGTGGGCCTGTTGCGGGTGGAGAGGGTGGGTTGTGATTGTATAGAAAATAAAAAATGGGTCTTACTGTTTTTGTTATCAGTCTTTATCTGTATTTCTATTGATAGTTGGAGTAGTATAATTTATTACAGCATTGTTGAGTGTAGCATTTTTCCCTCTAACCTTTCCCTACCTGAAGTCTCCTGCCATGTGTTATTGTTCAGTAGGTTACTTACCTCTTTGTGCAGTCTTGGTATATACCCCACCACCAGATCAGCACTATGTAGCAACAGAACACTGGTTAATTTAAATTTGCTCACTTGATGAGGTTTTCCAGCACCCTGCCACCAATCAGTTTTACTTTATCATATAGTAGTAGTTAGTGATGTAACTAACTGCTCTTGATAGAAAATGTAATGTATTGCTCTTTCAAAAACACAACTTACATACTAAGTTGACTAGTTCTTGCTTATCTGAATTGATTAGGCGATGGTACAGCTCGAAAATCTTTCCAAACCTCATTGCAGGTTTTCCAAAAAGGGCCTACTTATTGTTCATAGTGGTATTAGTGTTATCTTCTCTTCTTGTGCTACCAGGGAAGACCTCAAAGCTAGGTCCCACTCCCACCTATTTCAACTGTCAGATTAATCAGAAAGATTATTCATCACAGGCAACTAGACTGAAAGCAAAGTAACTATCCACGTTGATATATTAAAGTGTATTAGGAGGTGTTGTCATGTTTTCGGTTATAAATTTAGGATACGCACATGGTAATAGTGCGGTAACAATTAGATGGGTTTTTTAATTACTGACATTGTTACGTCACTCCTAAAATTTGGATAATGAAGAAAGCTACATTTACGTTATCTCGAACTGGCTTATGAAACATTAGACATTTGTTTTTTCTCACTCAACGCTTTCATTATATCCCCATAAAAGCAGGCACGTACATTAGAGGATCAAATGTATGCATATTATCACAACAATAGTCATTCTTAACACTGGAATAAGCACCGCCTTTGGGGAAGCGTTCTTCTTGTTAATAAAGCTTTAGTAGCTTTGACTAAGTTCGGACCTAACAACGCGCTGCACGCACGCCGCAAGACGGATATAATGATTGGCTTTATTTAGCCATGTGATACGCAATGAGTACCATTGAGTTGGGTAACAATAAACATCTGTTATTCAGTGCCAGGACACCTACAGGTAACAGTGCGCTTTACAAATACACCTGTTATGTTATGTTATGTTATGGTTTTACTCACTTTTTTCGTGATGGCGGGAGCGTGAAAGATTGCATCCCACCTAATGTGTTTGAATATCCTTGACTATCCGGAACATTTATGTAAGTATGGGGTTTCCAAAATGGGGATTAGTTGAGAAAATGTGGTCTTTGTTGCTGTTAAATGGGGACTCAAATAGATGATGTGGGTATGGTATGATGGGGAAGTGAACTATGTACAAGCCTCTATCGCATTTCCAGAGTAAGCAGTGCTGTTGTAATTTAAAGTAAAATATGCTCACAAATGGTGTTTGGTTTTGTTCTGTATGTGTATCGTGTGCCAAACCTCCTTATATATATGAGAACTGTTGGCTTGATTTGTTGGGTTCGGGATTACACGTTTATATAAATGAAAAAATGAATGAATTTATCAAAAAATGAAAGTTTGGGTAGAACGCCGCCATAAGGCAGACATGCTAGGGCTTGGAGCTCTTTTTTAATTGGTGATGTAATCAATATACAATTTAAGTAGCATTATCCTTTTGTCACAACAGAATAGTCATTAGATGGACTACATATTTTCGAGCGTGGTTTGCGCATTTTTAAGTAAACTTCTGTTCTCTTCCAGCTATTTGTGTTCAACTTACCACAGTGAACATTATAGCATCACATTGGACTAGATGATTGATCCATTAATTTGAGGTAACAACATGCCTTGCTTTCTTTTTTTCCAGTAGGATTCCCACATCTTTAATGGGGTGAATTTTGCGTGTTTTATCGATATGTATAGGTTGGCTGTATTTTTGAATTTTGGTGTGTTTGAACAAGATTGACGGTTCTCTTCACCACCAGCGCAGCTGAAGTACATATTCAATTGCAGTACAGTTGTTTATTGGTGAGGAGAAATATAGGAGCTGTGAGTTTATTTTGGTGACTGACTTTTTTTGCATAACTAGTTATTTATAAGCATGTTGTCACGGAGGATGTCGGGTTTCAGTCATTCTTTAGAGCCCTTCACTCCATTTTTGTGGTGTCTGATTCTGTTTCCTTTCATGGTGTTTTTTGGTTCTCACTTGTGTTCTTTTGTTTTGGCTCTTCCTATGAAAGTCTCACTGTGGGATTTGTGGTTGGTCTGTGTTCTTTTCTCTTCTTTTTTTCAATTCCTTCCGGTTCTTCTGGATTAAGGTTTTCTGTTGCTAAACCAAATGGTTGGCTCGGAAGTCACTCAATTTGAATATTGATATACATGAGATCGCTAAATAACGTTTCAGAATATCATATCTGTAAGATGTGTATGTTGCACTATTTATTGTTATCTGATTGTATGCATATTATGTTTGCAGCCCCGAGGATGCCCTATTCAGGGTGAAACACGTTGGCTGCATTGGTGCATCGTTGTTTTGAATAAAGCAACTATTTAAAAATTCTGACCGACGCCTCTGAAGACTCCGGAGAGATTTTGTCCTCTTTAGCATTTATGCTGTTTTACTTTTGTGTTGCCTCTCTGTGCTTCCTTCATTGTATTCTTGGTGTTGTAGGCCTGGCCATGGGGCTGGTGGCCATTTTGAAGCCAGGCAGTGTGATTTTGCCATAGGTCTGCATTGTCTGTCTTCGCTTTCTTGTTGCTGTGGGTGGCATGGCCATGTGGCCAGTGGCCATTTTGAAGCCAGGCAGTGTGCTTTTGCCATAGGCCTGCATTGTCTGTCTTCCCTTTCTTGCTGCTGTGGGTGGCCTGGCCATGTGGTTGGCAGCCATTTTGAAGCCAGGCAGTGTGCATTTGCCATAGGCCTGCATTGTCTGTCTTCCCTTTCTTGTTGCTGTGGGTGGCCTGGCCATGTGGCTAGCAGCCACTTTGTGAGCCAGCCAGTGTGCTTTTGCCATAGGCCTGCACGCTTGTGGCCTAGTCTGCCAATAGGCCTTTCATTCAGAAGGCCCAGAGGTACTCATGGGTGCATGCAATGAAACAACTGTTTATGTGGTGTCTGTTGATTTTAAATATAATTTAGAGCATGGATGGCATTGGATTGAATTGCAAAATGTGTATTCTTTGGGGTAATTCACTTTTTTGGTGTGTGTTAAATGAATCCCTTTGTTGGATGTGTGTGTGGTGTGGTTGTTGTGTAACTTGCAAACCTTGTTTAACCCTGTGGATTTTAGTTTTTGATTTAAAGCTGTGTTGTTTAGCATGCCTCCTTTGTCTGGCCATGTAGGCCTGCCTGAGTTCATTGTTTTCCAGGCCTCCTGCTTGTTGTGACTGTGAGTAACCATGTGGCTGGTGGCCATTGTGTGGTGGTAATTTAGTAGTGTGCTGCTTTTGCCATATTACTGCTTCCATCCCCTTTGCCAGCTGCAGCTCCCTGAATGACATGATGAGCAAATTAATGCCAAACAGGTTCCACATCCATTACATTTGTATTTTTGTTTTTGTTCTTCTTCTTTCCTATCCTTCCTGAGTGTACACAGTATACCATGAAATCCATTGTTGTCAAAGTCTCACATGTGTCTACACTGTTATTTTTTTTTATAACTTGAACTGAGTTAATAAAATGAAATAATATAACACTAACAAATGTGACCACCACAGAGTAAGTTATATAATATATTTGTTTGTTTATACTAGTAGTAATTGAACCACAACAACAAAGGAAACATTTCACTGATGTTCTGTTCCTGGCTTCTTTGCTTTTAGGTGCCCAAAAAGACAGAGGAGGAAGTGTCATCATAACCCGTTGTACTGACACACAGAAGTCCTGCTGCGCACCACGTCACGTCCACGTGTGACCACATACATCTCTGCAACTTGTCCACCTGCATCCTGCTGACATCGGAAGGAAGAAGATGGCCCCAAAAAAAGTTGATAGGTCCTCCAGTACCAAGAAAGTTGCCAGTGAGAAGAAGGAACAGAAGAAGGAAGTGGCAATGCCACTTACCAAGACTAGTGTACCGGCCAATATGTTTTTTGGGAAACAAAAAATTACGCCTACATCAGCGGTGTCCTGGGACCAAGCTGGGAGCAGCACCTCCGCATCAGCAGGCCCACCTCACCAACATAGGCCCTAGCCCATGAGTGTCACAGAGGTAGCTAGTCTACTTTCGCAAAAACGCCAACGAGCAGTGATGTTGAAATGTCATTATCGCAAAGTATTACCTAATCAACGCAGGTAGAGACTCAGCAGATAAGTGGGCAACAACAGCCAGAACAAAAGCAGAAACAACAGCCGCAACAACAGCCGGAACAACAGCTGCAACAACAGCCACAACAACAGCCCACAATAGTAGTTGTTCCTCCTGAAGTAGGCGCAGTTCAGGAAATCTAGCTTCCTACAGATGAAGAATAGCAAGCAACTCTTTCAGAAGATTCATTATCTTCCAGATCCCCAGCAAGGAAAAGGAGGGTTAGTCCATCAGCTTCTTCTTCAAGCTCTCCTTCTGATGATATATATGCCACTTGGAAGCCACCAGCTCAGTCTGAGAGTGAGGCACTCCAGAAGACAAGGCTAGGGAAAAGGAAGGTTCCAGAAAGACTTGGAGTTATGGAGGTAGATGTAGAAGAGGGGGATGATGATGAGCCAGTCATCATGAACATCACTTCCGGCACAGTGGAGATGGAGACCAAATGTATTACCTGATCCCAAATTGCTGTGAGGGATGTGGCATGGATACCACCAAGACAGGTAACACCAACACCATCTCCAGCTTCCATATTTGCATGTGCAAAGGCCCAGCAGGGACCTACATCCAGCACAACCACCACCTCAGTAGGTAATAGTGGTACTGCACAGAGTCAAATTCCAGGCACACCATCCAGTTCATCCAGCATTGCAAGTGGCACCTCCAGCAGTCCAAGAAACTTGACATCCCCAGTTTGGAACTTCTTTTCGGTTAGCAGTAAGGAGGAAAACGGTATTACATGCTCAATGTGTCGACATAGTGTTAATTGGGGTAAGCTTGGTACAAACTATGGTACAGGAGGCCAAACAGCCCATCCGAAAAAACAACACTTGATCCATTGGGAGGAACACCTTAAAGGCCTAAGTAAAGCTGCACACATTGCTGTGGGTGTGGATGAAGAAGTAGAAGAAGATATGATTGCGGTAGAAGGTGAACAAGAGGGAGACATTTTCTCTGGTACACAAAGTAGCCTTGTCCCCAGCAGTGTAGTAGTACCACCCACATCCTCAGCAACATCTCAATGGCACCGTAGGAAGAGTGAGGCTGAGACACCAAGGCAACAGAGTACTGCAGTGAATAAAAGTGTGTCGTTGAGCCTAACTGGGTTCAAGAAGTCACCTGCATCAGCTGCACCAGAAAGGAAAATAATCTAGCCTACCATTGTTAGCATGCTTAGGTCGGAGGGACAGTACAAATGCAACCCCCAATGGCAAGCTTGTACAATGCGCAGATGACTAAAATGTTAGCGCTAGACCTTCTCCCTTTTTCTTTTGTGGAAGGGGTGGGTTTTCTTG
Source organism: Lissotriton helveticus (assembly GCF_964261635.1). Taxonomy (NCBI): domain Eukaryota; kingdom Metazoa; phylum Chordata; class Amphibia; order Caudata; family Salamandridae; genus Lissotriton; species Lissotriton helveticus. Next base: position 1,371,659,076 of record NC_136069.1, on the reverse strand, counting down.
AATTTGTGACAGCCATCTGCCCAAAATGGAAGGTTCCCAGCAGGTCCTATTTTACCATAGTTGCTGTCCCAACACTACATAACGATGTGCTGGAATTGCTTGGACAATCTTTGCAGCAGAGTGTATTCACCTGACAACAGACATGTGGACCAGTTGCCAAGCACTGATTACATGTGCATCACTGCACACTGGATCTCTTTTATGGTGGTTAGAGAAAAGATATTTGAGGCAGGTATTGTTGACACTGCTGAGATATTAAATGCTACTCAGAAACATGCAACTGTAGCCATGTTTGCCATGGAGAAATCTCATACTGCTTCAAACATTTTGGAAGAGTTTAACAGCAAGGTCTTTGAATGGCTGCACCCAAGAGGGCTTAACATTTGTTTTGCTGCCACAGACAATGGCAGTAATATTGTTAAGGCCTTGGGCGATGACGGCTATTTTAGGGTCCTGTGTTTGGCACTCCGCATTAACATAATTGTTCAAGACTTTCTGAAAAAAGAAGCCAGAGTCAGCAACTTACTAATCAACTGCAGAAGAATATGCACACATTTCAGAAATTCCTTTAAAGCCCGGAAGCAGCTGAGGATCATTCAACATGAGCATATAATACCAGTCAAAGCACTCATCCAGGAGGTGCCAACACGTTGGAACTCAACTTATTACATGCTTGATTGTCTGTTTGATCAGTACAGACCAATCAATGAGTATGTCATGCAAAGAATAAGGCATGCCGCTGTAAAAGGCATGACCCTACAGATGGACCCATGGGGCCTAATTAAAAGCCTGACAGAGATGCTTCTTCCTTTCAAGCTCTTCATACGTGAAGTCAACAAGGAGTACTGTACTATGGGGAAAGCTATCCCATTGTTACACAGGCTAAAGCAACAGCTGAAAGAGGTATCTGAAACGTACACAGGTGTGGAGGAAAAAAAATAAGCATATGAGTTGGTGGATAGCTTATCCCATCACTGAGCTGAAAATACAAGGGTGCAAACTCGCATTGTTTAAAAAAAAACAACATTATATTTGTGCCACAATTCTTGATCCACCGTACAAATTGGCACTGAACAGTAAGACATTTTCTTTTTCAGAATTGAATGCTGCCCAGTACAAAACTTGGATAGCTGAGGCAGCCAGTAAATTGGAAAATGAATGGCTGGTAATTAAAAGCCCGCTACTCAAACCCACAACAAGTACTACAGCAGGTCATCCGGCATCAAGTTCAACTCCAGAGCCTGTGGGCAGTGCGTTTGGCTTTTGAGCTGTCACCAACAATTTTAACAACAGCAAGAAACGGATCATCAGCCCCAGTAAAATCAGCACAGGATGGTATTTACAGCAAGGGCTTGCTAGATCCAGTGCTGATGCAAAGACAAAGAAGGCCCAGCAAAGTCGAGCACCCCCGAACATTGAGTGGATGGTCCCGGCCTATCTGGATGAACCAACCGAGGTCTACATGATCAAAACCCTTTTCTGTATTGGTATGGGAAAAGAGGCCAATGGCCAGTGTTCAGCAAGCTGGCGATAAACTATCTGGCTTGCCAGGTCGCAAGTGTCTCTTCTGTGCCTGTTTTCAGTGCTGCTGGTGCCATTGTAACAGTAAGAAGGACCAGTCTCTTGCCCCAAAACATGGAAAAGATAATCATGATCAAAATGAATCAGCATTTTATACCACCAAGTTACAAAATACGTGAATCAATGCAGGAAGATGACAAGAGTAACTTAGGTGACAGAAGTGTTGTCTTAGATGATTACCTACTTCTGGTTGAACCACCAGAGTTTGAGGACAAGCTATACTTCCCTGGCAACTAGGCTTTGAACTTCTTACTTTATTTCTTCCTTATTTAACTTTTATTTGTGTGTGTCTCTGTCTTTCTGGTTCAAAACTTTGAATCACAACAAATCCATCACTACCGTCTTCTAGCCAACTCTTTTTATTGCCATATTGGAGTTGCAGCTCGGTGCCTTTAACATATGTACACTCCTCAGAGTCCTGTTCCATCCTCCTGACTCACCTTCAATCCATTTTCCTCAAGCCAGATGATGATTGAATGGAGAATACAGTACAAGAAAATGTTGCTTCGTCGAGTCCCTCCGAAAGAAGTGGAAAATGATGACTACTATCTATTCTCCTTTCCAAGCCAAGAGAAACTGCCCCTTAACTTAAGATGAGAACAAGGAACAGGTAATGATGGCATGCATTGGACGCTGATTCTGAGTGATTGGTGTTTGTATTGTTGGTTGTTGTGCATGAAGTAAATTCATTGTGTACTATTATTTAAGCTACACACTAAAAGTGACGGAAGTCAATGTGTCCCTTGTTGATTAATAACAAAAGTATAATTCTACTGCAGGCCAATCCATTGCATTTTTTAATATGGTATCTGGACTCACTCAGTACACTACAGACTGAGTTAGATAACACCATGATGATGACCACAGTGACATAATATCTTCGCAGTCAGTCAGTAGGATCGGCGATGATTAGTGATGACTGGTAAACAAGTCAACAACAACCACAGCAGACCTACATGTCTGTGTAGTGGTGGAATCAAGTCACAAGTGTAGTAGTTGTCGTATGACTGACAGCTGTGTATGCCATTGGTTTGGTTACTTACTTTGGAAAATGCTATGTTGCTGTATATGTGACATTAGTGCTCTGTCTGGCTCAGTAAAAATCTAAGCTAAGTGGAGGTTGGGGGGGGGCACCGTGGGCCTGCTTTGTCCTGTTGCTGTTGTAGGTTAATGCTGGAAACAGACAACCAAGTAGACATGATTTAGTCATGCCACTCTGGAAGTGTTTGCTTCCTCCATAATTTATGCTTTTTCTCCTTAATAGCCCTTTTGTTTTTCCATCTACAATTACAGGTCAGCCTTTACCCTGTGCTAAACAGAGAAAAACAACTCACACTCACCTACCAATCCGCATCCGCCAGGCAGGCAGTGGCACCCAAGATTGACGGACACAGCGTCCATGGACGGGAGGACCAAGATAAATGCTGAGATGCAACTCTCCAATTTGACAAGGATAACATACAGTAACACTTTAGTATCAACATTCAGCAACTTTTAAATAGTGTGATTCATTGTGTCTCTTCAATCGTTTCGACTGTGTGTTGTTTTTGTTTGCTCTCTTCTTATAATTGATCCCTACAGCTATTTTTTAATTTCCTTTGCTAGCTTTATAAAGTAAGCCTGATACAACAGAAGCAAAAATGTATTTAATTTGGGTCTCTCTGAAGGCAGACAGGCATGGCACATTGTATAGTTATTAATAATATACTGCTGCCCTGTACTGTCTACTAGTCTAGTTCGTAAGTACTACTTATCATAACCACCAAGTCATCATCAACATGCATGCATTTCCTTTTCTCCCTTAACAGATTTATGGATATGATGGTCGTCTGTCAAGATTATGCTTTGTTACTTGCCCATGTGTAGAGTTTTTCTTTGTCATACCTTTCCCCAAACCCCCCTTCCCAACCATTCATCAAACCGTAACCCTCTTCCCCAGGGCTATGTGATATATATATTGCGGTGTGACTAAATTTAATGTACACCAATAATTAATCACACACTGCCTGGGGCAGAAGTGGTGAAAGCAACACTAATACAATTTCAAGGCAGTGCCCACCCATGCTCAGTATATTTGCAAGTCAATTTTTTTCCAAAGAAACCTAATCCAGGTTACGCTTGTGTCGAGTGACTTGACACAACTACAGTTTGTAACTTGTTGTACTAGGCTATCCCTGCCACTACTATTTTTTATTTTGCTTTAGCATTGCTAATCAGCATTAATATTATTGTTTGGCCGTCTTCTTGTATATGTACTATACTATGTTGTACTACTCCTCCAAGAGTCTCTCTGAGGCGACTGACTGTCTCATTATCTTTTTTTTGCAAATGCTATTGCCATTGTCTACTACTACCACCACAACCATGGAATATTAGGAAAACCAAACCATTATCGCCATGCAGCCTTCGCTGTGCCTAAGTTAAACATCAATCACAGGTAAGAGAAAAAGTTTGGGGTAAGTATAAATAATAATATTAATTAATTAATTCACAGACTCCTTGAGTCCTCCAGTTGCAGAAAGTATAGACTAGGAGGAGAGACTGACACTACTAGCAGGACAAGTCACTCAGTGAGGGGTACCGCTTCTATCTATTTGTGTGTTACAAAATCTGCAGATTATTTTTAAATCAAACACTGGCTGCGACCCTGAAGCAGAAAGGAAACCGTGTGTTGTAAAACAGTAACCCCCCAACAAAACATTAGCATTGTATGTAAAGTTTAAGTATAAACATAACTTAATCCCCTAACAAAATAAACTATTGTAAAAAATCCCACAACACCTGACACATACCTCTCTCTAACCCCAACCAATTTCCAAAAAGATAAAGAAAATAGAGTCCAACCAATGTTCAGTGAATTGTCCATAATAATAAACCCAAACGCCCAATTCTCACCTACCAAAATAAGGAATAAAAAAGGGGAAATCCAACGGGATCTCTTATCGGCGGACTCACATCTCCAGGACATTTATTGCTCCTCTAGGGTTGCCACTCGGAGGAGCATGCAGTGATTGCATGCTCTACAATTGCATCCACAGGGGGGGCAGCAGTGTTGGAAGAAGTGCGACGACGGGCGTCTGCCAGACCACAGTGCTGTACCACTGGAGGGGCCTGTCTAGGGCCCAGGTCATTAGAGGAGGCTGCAGCTGCTGCCACCTCCTCCTCCTCCTCCTTCTCTGCCAGAGTCACCAGCCGCCGCTATTCTGTTTGGACGGCTTCCAGCTTCCAGCGCGAGGTCGTGGCTGCCAATTCCTTCTGGTCCGGTTTCGATTTTGGTTGAGAAGGAGTAAAAATATCAAGTTGATAAAAAACTATTGTAACAATATATACTCTTTGCAAAACAGTAAGACAAATTTATTCTACTCATAGTGGCACAGTAGCACTAGCAAGCACAGTACATAACATTTGTGTTATGTATCTTTCCTCCCACTTCCTCGGCCTCTAACATTTGTGGGAGTTTCAGGCATTATACCAGCTCTATGAACTTGAGTACACAGTACACCTGTCGTATTCTTCTCTCTTGTTTAGCGAAATTACGTAACCTTGTTGTTGCCGGCATGCCAGCTCAGTCAGATTGTGCCCAAGACAAACATACTCGTGATGCAGACTCGCGTTAGTTTTATTTACTACTGTCTGCAGGTGGAAAAGCTGACTACACAATCATCTTATTTTTCCATTTAGGGTAGCTCTAGCCATACTCTGTTACATCAAGGGCAAATGCTCAATTTCACTTTCACCTTACCCTGACTACTGCAAAAAAGCAGATGATAGCTGATCCAAATGATCATTGCTTTTATATGGGACGACATGAGGTACTTTGTTTTGATTGATTGTGTAAACAATAAACATGCAGCTGATAGGCCACCGATGGCAGGCTGACACAGTCAAAAATAAATTAACATAGGTAGGGAGAGGGCTTTGGAGTCGGAGGGAGGCGCTTGATAACAACATACATACAATATATATGCTGTGCTTGCAAACTGCTGTGAGACAAGGGTGTATCCTGAAAATACAACTTCGTTCTATTCTCCTTGGCTTTGCTACTCTGGCACGGTTTATTTTACATTCTCTTCAAACTAAGACTCTTCATCCACTGACAGTCACCACCTATGCTATTATGATGAATAGTTTACCATCCATAGGGAAAACAGAAAAAGTTGGCTGGACAGGATAAATTCTCAAAGAAATTCTACAGCCACGCAGTCACACTGTACCACGTGACCACTGGATTATTATTCCAAACACATTTATTTTATCGTTTTTTAAAGGTTTCTTACAATTCCAAACGAAAGCACAAACAAAATGACTATCAGAACAGTGAGTTCATGTACACAGTATCTACAAAAATTCAAATATACAGTATTTACAACAGTCGAATCAAACGACACAAATAGTGACACACCAAAACAGATAAACATATACTGATTCAATTAAATTGCGGTTATATACAGTGCAGTAATAAAGCATGAAACAAAAAGAGGAACCAGTCCTTAAAGTAATGAGACCAAGGGACAGGCGGGATTCAGATGGAAATAGGTGCCTGCCTGTCTACCAAAGCCTGTGGTCAAGTCTTTCTTGGGGGTTGCACTGCTAGGGTCCGGAACACTCAAAATAGTTGTATCCTAGCGGCACCCTTAAGGATTACCACAGGGTGGAAGTGTCGACGCGTTTCGAACCTAGATGTTGTAGGTTCTCTTCAGGACAGGGACTGGGGATAATAAATCTGCACAAGGCCACAAAGGTTGCCGTAGTGTGGGTAGGTCGCAGAAAGTATTCAAGGCTGTTATTTGCACACTGATAAGCCGAAAACGTAATGTCCGCGGCGCGGGACGCACTCAGGGTCGATGGACCGCTCTCATTTTGCAGCGCAGATAATGGTAGCTGAACTCCGAACGGACAGCGAGTGAAGCGGAACCTAATTCAGGCCAGCCAGCGGTGTCAATTTCACCGAGTCTCGTCATTCGGGAAGCATCAATCTTTAATTTCCTCATGGAGTTCAATCTATAGTTTACCATCCAGGCATCCATCCATTCAAAGTAAACATGTCTATCATTCTTCTTAATCTCTCAAAAAACCTTAGTTGCAAAAGAGAAAAGGTAGGAATTTAAAAAACAAGTAAAAGAAAAAGAGTGAAAAAGTAGTGAAAAACACACAAAAAGTAGAAAAAAACTCAAAATATATCATCAGGGAAATAGAGAGATAGATAATAAATCAAAAAGATCAACAAAAGAAATTCCAGAAACAAAGGATTTTAAAAGATAGAGGGAGGATAGAAAAGCAGGCCCAGAACCATAGCAAAAAAGTGAAAAAAAGATGGCCTCCCCCGTTGTGACCGCAAGTGCATGTTTGCGCGATATTCCCCCCCCCCCCCCCCCCGAGTATGCAAAAACCATGGCCAACACGCAATACTTGTTCCAGAACAGGAAATACGCATCACACATGGGCGTGACAAGTGAAAAACAAAAGTGAAAAACAACATTGCTGCGCGCATTGGTGACTGCATGGGCAGATTCGTGAGATATTTCCCCCAAGCATGCAAAAAGGATCCTGAACACGCAACACGCTTTTCCGAACAGGAAAAATGCATTGCGAACGAGCGGAGCAAGCAACTTCGCATGCTCCCGGAATTCCGTGTAGCTCGCTGAGTTTTTTTACCACTCCGCAGAAGTTCGCGTAGCGTGACTACGCAAACTCTGCCCAGGGTTAATGGAGAGCCAACTTGAATAAAAGTCATTTCTTGGACTCCCCAACCTGTTTTATTCACTTTCACTACACCACATCTACACATCTTAGGCCCCTCACCCCCACTGCACCAAACGGCAAGGAACAAGAGATCTCCGCTAAAGAGCCCCTCTATGGGTGCATGTCGGGCATTGCAGCGCCGACCCGACGAGGAGCAGGCCCATATAATGAAGCATGACACCTAGCTGGCTGGGTGTGTGAGGGCCCTAGTTCAGAAAGGAGGATTTCGCCTCTGGCAGATCATTGGAGGCCTCCTGGTCACAACGTTAATTAGTGTATCACTCCTCACTTCTCTTGACTCACCTAAGGAACTGCATATCCTCTTTTTTCCACTATAGGCTTGGGTATGTGTCCTGGATCTTTCTAAAAGCCCTTGTGTCCCCCTCTTTGTTGAACAAACTCCTAATCAAGTAATATGTGTTTTCAGAAAATATATAAAAATGATGGCTCTGCTAATATTTACTCCTTTTTATTGTTTGTCTGGTAACTTCTAGCTCCTAACTCTCCATATTCTCAGTCATTTTAGCATTGTTCCAACTCAAAACATTATTAACGTTTTAGCTTTAATATCTAAGCTATAGAAATTGCATTTTATTAATCTATTTTAGACTGAAGACTCCTACAGTGCAAATGTAGCTCCAATACGTGGAGTGATGCACAGTGTGCAAAATGAGTGTAATTTGCTTTTATATAAGCGTGCAAAAAATTCTGAAAAATGATGAGAAATTATGTGAAATTTAATTCCAGCACTAAGCACTGTATTGTGGTGCTAAATGTTATGTGTATTTGTAAAGCGCACTTGCACCCGTGAGGGTATCCTGGTGCTGAGTAGGTGTGTGTTCTCAGCCTTGCCAATAGTAGGTTGGTTAATTGAAAAGCCAGGCCATGAGCTTCCAGCAGAATTCCAGAAGAGAGTAGGAGACTCTCATGTGGAGTCCATAATGGACAACAGCTGCTTGACTTCTATTTGTTCTCAATGTTCCCATGCTCCCATAATAGGATGTCTACACAAACAGACTGGAATTTACATGATATAACACAATGATGTAATTTTGGCTTATCAAGTTTACATGAAATGATGGAAATTATGTGCGATTACTCCGGTATAATGAACATTTCGCCCAGGGCCAATGCTCTACATAGAGGAGAGAATTGCATGCTGGCTGAGGGGTGCGTTGAGAAAAGCAATGCATGTATGATGTCAGGTTAGTTGGTGATGTTAGCGTAAGGAATGCTATTCAGCATCTGTTTAACCTATCTACCTAAATGCCTTTACTGCCTTCATCTTCTGCTTTCCTCACTCACCCCTTACGCGCCAGGATACTCGAGAGTAATAGAGCGCGCTATAAAATATTTTATAACATAACATAACAGTATGGGATGAAGGGATTTAGGAAAGCGAAAAAGGGATAGGAGAAGTGAGTGAGAAATAGCTGCAAATGATGAAGTGAGATGGTTCTTAAGCATATGGGAAGAGTGCTAAAGGGAGAAGACGAGGATATGGATGAAAATTTAGAAGAACGAGGGAGATACTGGGTGTGATGTCTTTGTTATACTCATAAATCTCCACCTTTGAGAGAGATAGTATTGGTGAGAAGTGACTGATCTCTACATGTAGACTATACCATTCTAATATAGTAGTGTGCTGGTCGACAAATCTTATCATCAGACTATGCTTCGGTGAAGATCTCATCTTTGGGCATATCAGTGGCCATCATTCATTGATGGAGAGCAGCCAACGTTTTCAGTCACTTCTATTAGAGGAGTCTATATATTAGTGGCGTTGGTGGATTCCAATAGTCATATCCAAACTGAAGCTAGGACAGGACTATGGCGGTAAGCCACCATTTTTACTGCGCCTGGTGAGCGCCACATTTAAGCGATATATGAAGTGTATCAGAGTGCATGTTTGTGTACATGTGTGTGAGTGTTATTTATGTATGCACAAATTTAGAAGTAAAACATATATAAACGCTGCATAAAGATTCTCTTGTTTTGAATACATTTTTTCAGACTTTATATTACAAAGTAGAAAAAAATAAATGGGTGCTTTAAAGAAATCTCTTCATGATACCATCAAATTTGTTCTAATGAGTGATTTAAATGCTAATTGACTAGTTTTATAACAGAAACAAATGTGAAGGGATATTACTTTCTTTAAACATTTCTCAAATAATTAATGAGCCAGCAAGAAGCATGTACAGCAGGTAATCACTTCTTAATTGAAAAGAAACTGGCACTTTACGAAACCTGGAGCAGTGTCATCTGTGACAGATTCCTTCTCAATTAGCAGGTTGAGCACACTGCAGTGCAGTCTAAAGAACCGTACCATTGATTTTCAGCTCCAGACAAAAATATGTGTGCAGGACTGGGATTAATGCTAAAATATTATCGAGAAAGATAAAACATCAATGCTTAGAATATAAGATCCACTCACTTCTAATTAATTTCACGGTTAACTGTCCTATCATGCAAATTAATTTTTCTTTTTGTATATGAAAGATTGCACTCCTCTTGAATACAAGCTGTTTTGTTGCAAGTTTAAGTGTTAGAATCATGTTTCTACAACTGCCCTTGTCAATTGTAAAACAGAAAAATTAAGAGGGCGTGAGAATACAAAAGTAATAGGGTGTATTACTTTTATTTGATTGTTCACTACTAATATGTAAAACCAAAGTGAGAAACTCTGGGTTAATGCAGTATCTGCTTCATTTTTATGTAAAAAACGAATTTGGTATTTTTAACGTTGATGGTCATGTCAATTATTTTTTTAACAAATAAGAGAAAAAGTTAAATTGAATCTTATAACTTTATTTTCAATCGAATTTTAATTAAATTAAAAGCATAACTGCTTTCTATAACAGAGGTAAAGTCGAAGCAGTGCTTCATGTAATTTGCAAGCACTCCAGCCTCTGGTAAGTAAATCGGCTGAACTTGATAAGGCTCTTTTTTATCCATTTTGCAGGTTTGCCTCCGGCCTCATTAACTGACTTCCGGGAGGCCCACATATGTAGGAAAATTAGGCAGTCGGATGGGGCACCAGTTTAAAAGGATACCAAATGAAGGAGAAAACCAAATTTAAAAAAGGTTATTTCAAAAAAATTTGGGGGAAGAGATTCCTTTGTTTTCTTGTGGTACCAGTTGCTAACTAGAGCCACAAAGACAAACTTAACTTCACGCTTAGTATCATATTTACTCTGTCAAAGCTTGGAGGATATCCTATCCGTTGTATTACAAAAGTATGGACTATAAATCACTTGCAAAACGGCAGGTAAGGGTATCCGCCATGTTTGTGAAGGAGTCTCGTCTGTCAAACTCTAAACAAAACCTTTAATGTTGTGCTGTACATAAGAGATCGAAGACACTCTTGGGTGCGATTTTATATTTGACATAAAATAAGGTCAGTCCCACCTATGAAAAGAAAAAAAAACAGAAAGACATTTCTTTATCTTTTTTCTGGTATATGAAAAGGGACAGTAAAAATATATTTTGAGAGGGAAGTCAGAATGCTGTATGGTCAAGAGAGGGGTCGTAGGCAGGTGAGCATTCGGTTATCACAACATTTAACATGGAACAGTAAATCAGAGGTAGAAATGCCATAATGGGAATATATTAGTCTGGATATTGCTTAAGGCATATCCAATGATTATTGCAAGCCTTTCTGCCTCCCTTTAACAATTTAAGGTATTTCTAGAGCATGTAGACACTGACTGCAATCTTACTGAATGGGCCTCAAATGATCACAATGAGGAAACTACTCACGTGTGTCCTATTTGTTCTACCTATCTTCTTAAACCAGGTTTTATCGATTCGCCATGAAACCACAACAGCGAATACAACAACATTCTCCAACACCAACCCGAAGGCGTCACATGGTTATAGAATTACTTATGGTATGCCATTATAAATATTAAAGGAAATGTTTTTTACATGGCGATTTGCCCAGATACCCCAGGGGTCACAATGCCACGCTCTACAAATGCTGATTGATTGATTGATGGATTGACAATTGATCTATGCCACTTGTGCTAATTTCAATGTACAAAGACATTCTCTTGAATATCCAAAAATAGCCCAGGTTTTCAACTTGGCACTTCTCTAGGACATACAATAGGATCAGTAAATACACCATTTTAAATATGCATAGTCGGCCCAGGAGTAAGATTAGGACTGAGGTTCAGGTCCTAAGATCTTTTCTCAGGTTTTTTAGTAATAGTACTCAATTGGGCTCCGACAACGGCTGGTATTCCTGAGTGAACCGCAGCCACTGGTATTTAATACTGCCACTCTGAATTGGGTGTTCCAGTTCGCTGTTTGGTGTCTACGCTGAAGATTTTCATTTACTTGGAAGGGGGGGGGTGTTCGGTGAGAATCCCACACACATAAAGAAAGACACAGTCATCCAGGCCATTTCCTGAATCCAGACTGGGACGAACCAATACCACTTGATCCAAACCACAAGTAGGCAAGGTAAAATGTAGGGGTGGAAGGTAGCATTCCTATAGAGTATACTCACTAGTTAGGGTGATTGACATCATACCAATAATCCTCTTTCGAGTTATCAGGTCAGAGTATTACATTTTGATGCATGCTAAAAGGCAAGCCACAAAATGAACCCTCTTTAGTAACTAGAATAGATAGGACCAATTCAGAGACTAAAGGCTTTCTCAAAGTCGACCAATATATTAGGAGAAAAGAAAGAACTATTCTATATCCATGCCATGGTCAAATGGATTCTCCTTAAGCTATGTCTCTTGGTCGTCTTTGGCATAAACGCATCTTGATCGGGGTAGACCAATGTTGGTAATACCAAGTACTAAATGCCAAGCAGCATTGCCAAGGCAGCCATCGGATGTTTTCTAGCAGAGAACTCTCACGCACTGACTCATTAACAATGAAAGACAAATGTGATATCAGGCTACAAGCTAGCCTTTTAAAGAATCAACAAGAATGTATTTAGGACCACATATTATACCCTGATTTCAAAGCTCACAATGACTCAGTTCTTCAGGCTTTTGACGGGAGATCTAACTTTGCCTGGGATCTCTCCTCATGCTAGGGAATTGGAAGATCAGGTCTTCATGCATTCTTGCAGAATGTAAACTTCCGAATAAGTTAGAGAAGGTAGTCGCAAAATTGATCGGTTTTTGGACCACCTTGTCCCTTCTCTTAATTCTTTTTTTGAGTATCTAGCCAATATAGCACTTTCTCAGCCTTGTTAGTTAATTTTTAGACATGGAACTGTGTGAAAATCGAAGCAGTATGCCCCGCTTTAAGGGACAGCGGCTACAGGTTAGACATGTCACATTGACTGACAGAGAAAAGAATTATAGCGGCAGAAGAAATGTTGGTCTTAGTCAAGAGGTCTAGCAATGACCTTGTTATTCTGCCTTTCTCGGTTTTTGTGACAGAGTACCGACTTTCCTCAGATTGTGCCTTTCTTTAGTCAGAATAAGCCTCTTTTTCCTCCTGAGGATATTCGGGGAACTCAGTGTCTGTCAACCAGTAGATCTGTGCTCTCTGACATGCTATAATAAGCTCCAATAGACTATAGATTGACGGTTGCTTGGAAATTAATGAACTCCAGGCATTCACTATATATGAGCGTTCAGAATAAAAAAATAGTCAAGGTAGGAACAGGACTGTTGATTCACTTAGAAAAATGAAGTTACTCTGGTCTGGTGATAGCTGTCTCCTGAAACATCCCAGAGCCCCATGGAAGTTGCCCATGTCAAAAAAGTTCCTGTCCCTGTCTATGATTGAATTAATGTCACAACCTATATCAATGATTCCCAGTGGAGTGCCCGCAGGGAAGCATTTATGTCATCAAGGTGGACGTGTGAAACTGGGATTGGAATGAAGACACACAACATCTCTCCCTAATAGAGAATAACCCCATCATCCATTAAGCCTACCTACCCAGCTGAATTTTGGCAATCAGAAAGACACAGGATTTTAAAATCAGAATGGTCACCCTCTAGCTTCACCCACAAAGGCAGCTATAGAGACCGATGTCTAGAACAATGACTCAGAAAACTACAATTTATACCTAATGGATGAATCTCTTGCTACATAGGGAGTGAAGACTGTTTGCAACCTGCAAAATTGCACATTCGTTTACCTTAGAGTTAAACCCATCAACATTCCTTGTCAAAACTGAGAAATTCCTGAAGCCATCGCCGTCATCTACTGTCACCACTTAACCTCATGTAAATCTGAGTATCTAATTAGTATGGAAGCAACACTAAAACCCTAGAAACTATAAAACAATCTACAAGCCTCAGCAACTGTCATACACCTTACTTTCCCCTACACTTCCACCGTAAAATAATCTATCACACCGGTGTAACCTCATTTCTACTAAGAAAAAAACTGTGCTACTCAATGAAAATAAAAGAAATCAATAAACTGGAATACCATCTTGCATCTCCTCTGCACCTTGACTCCTACAACTCATTGCTACCCTGATTGAAGAAGAAGGTCTCCATGAACAAGAACATCAATTTAACAGCAAAGAAGGAAAACAGGTTCTTCTGCAACCCTGGCAGAGAAGTTCAAGTGTTAATACAGAGGAGTGACAAAGTACTATAGCTGAGTATCTGTAGATTCTGTTGGATGATTGGATCATGATTCCTCTTCGCACAAGTCTGACCCACTAACCTTCTCATTCCCACTAGTTCCTGTTAGCAGATCATCATTAGTCTTAAATGAGTCATTAACTTGGAGAGAAACAATGACATGAGTATATGAGCAGGCCCCCTGACCATGGGACAGCTGAGAGACACATCTTAAAGGCACATAAATTAAAGTGACATTTCATCCAGAGTCTTTAGTTATTACTTTGATGCCAGACATTTCTGCTTGGGGGTTTTGAACTTCCATTTCTTCTTCTCCTGACACTTCAGGCACTGCAAACAGGCCTTTATACCTATGCTAAACTGCACCTCCAGTTTCATGGTCCTGTCTCTCCCATGACTACTCCCCTGTTTCAGTAGTAGGCTGTTGCAATTAGCCTCTTTTCTTAGTCACCTAAGCTCACCTCAATGGCCCTTATTACAAGTATCATCTTGATTCCAATGGGGTCTGTAACAGCTTTTACTGGCCCCATTGGATTAATTAGATATGTGATTTCTATGGAACACAGAGAACTTGAATTATGAGTGCAGTCAAAAGCTCTGCGTGAAAATATGAGACAAAATGAGGAGTACTGTGGGAATGAGCCTCAGAATAAATGATTACCTCAGGAATTTTAAATTTCAAAGGTGACCTTCTGGTACACCTGGTAATTACCAGGATTTCTAAAAGGGGCATTTTCTGGGTCTCTTGTAATGAGGGTCAAGTATGGAATTCAAGTACCGTCTATTATTGGCCCTGTCCCAGACCATGTAAAGAAGTGAACAATGTCATTGAAGATAACCGTTAGCTTCAATCCGTAAAGTGGTATGCAATTTACTTGCATCACTCAAAGTCTCTGCTTGACTACTGTGAAATATTTCTCCTGAAGCTGGACTTCTATGTATTGTTTTGAAAGAACCATCCACAAGATGTTTTTCCAATCCATGTAGTTATTAAGTTTTGCAGTAAAATGTCTATGTAAAAACAACAATTGATGGACGGAATGTTGCAAAATGGCAAAACATTCACCCCCAGTCACAGATCTGGGTTTAATTCATCGTTATTTTGCTCACCACACCACCGCAGTTCAGGCATGGCCATATGCAAATCAGTCTTGGCCCTGTGCCTCATGGGAACAGTCCAGCCCGAACTGCCAAGCCTTGTCTTCCCTGGACAGGAATGAAGCATCCTAAGACCGGTTTCTGGGTATCAGCCATCATCAGCCAGGCTAACCTGATTCCAGTGGCATGGAGAGCACGGGACTCACGTATGACCATACCCGTCCCACTCGGGGTGACAAATGCAAAAAAAACTATTGATGGACGGAATGTTGCACAATGGCAAAACATTCACCCCCAGTCACAGATCTCGGTTTAATCCATCGTTATTTTGCTCACCCCACCACCCCAGTTCAGACATGGCCATATGCCAATCTATCTTGACCCTGTGCCTCATGAGAACAGTCCAGCCCGAACTGCTAAGCCATGTCTTCCCTGGACTTCTATGTATTGTTTTGAAAGAACCATCCACAAGATGTTTTTCCAATCCATGTAGTTATTAAGTTTTGCAGTAAAATGTCTATGTAAAAACAACAATTGATGGACGGAAATGTTGCAAAATGGCAAAACATTCACCCCCAGTCACAGATCTGGGTTTAATTCATCGTTATTTTGCTCACCACACCACCACAGTTCAGGCATGGCCATATGCAAATCAGTCTTGACCCTGTGCCTCATGGGAACAGTCCAGGCCGAACTGCCAAGCCTTGTCTTCCCTGGACCGGAATGAAGCATCCTAAGACCGGTTTCTGGGTATCAGCCATCATCAGCCAGGCTAACTTGATTCCAGTGGCATGGAGAGCACGGGACTCACGTATGACCATACCCGTATACTCAGACATGAGTCCTGTGCTTCCTACGCCACTGGAGTCAAGCTATCCTGGCTGAAGACGGATGATAGCCAGAAACCGGTCCTAGGATGCTTGAATCCGGTCCAGGGAAGACATGGCTTGGCAGTTTGGGCTGGACTGTTCCAATGAGGCACAGGGTCAAGGATGATTTGCATATGTCCATGTCTGAACTGGGGTGGTGTGGTGAGCAAAAACATAATGGATTTAGGCCCAGATCTCTGTACTAAGGTGAATGTATGACATTGTTCTGCATTCTGTCCATCAACTATTGTTTTTGCATTTGTCACCCCGAGTTGGACAGGTATGCTCAGACGTGGGTCCCATGCTCTCCACGCCACTGGAGTCAAGCTGTCCTGGCTGAAGAGGCTGATAGCCAGAAACCGGTCCTAGGATGCTTGATTCCATCCAGGGAAGACATGGCTTGGCAGTTCGGGCCGGTCTGTTCCCATGAGGCACAGGGTCAAGGCTGATTTGCATATGGCCATGTGTGAACTGGGGTGGTGAGCAAAAAATGATGGATTTAGGCCCAGATCTCTGTACTGGGGTGAATTTATGACATTGTTCTGCATTCTGCCCATCAACTGTTGTTTTTGCATTTGTCACCCTGAGTGGGAACGGGTATGCTCAGACGTGAGTGCTGTGCTCTCCACGCCACTGGAGTCAAGCTATCCTGGCTGAAGATGGTTGATAGCCAGAAACCGGTCCTAGGATGCTTGATTCCGGTCCAGAGAAGACATGGCTTGGCAGTTCGGGCTGGACTGTTCCCATGAGGCACAGGGTCAAGGCTGATTTGCAATTGGCCATGCCTGAACTGGGGTGGTGTGGTGAGCAAAAACACGATGGATTTAGGCCCAGATCTCTGTACTGGGGTGAATGTATGACATTGTTCTGCATTCTGTCCATCAACTGTTGTTTTTGCATTTGTCACCCCGAGTGGGACGGGTATGCTCAGATGTGAGTCCCGTGCTCTCCACACCACTGGAGTCAAGCTATCCTGCCTAAAGACAGCTGATAGCCAGAAACCGGTCCAAGGATGCTTGATTTTGGTCCAGGGAAGACATGGCTTGTCAGGTCAGGCTGGACTGTTCACATGAGGCACAGGGTCAAGGCTACTTTACATATGGCCATGTCTGAACTGGGGTGGTGTGGTGAGCAAGAAAACGATGGATTTAGGCCCAGATCTCTGTACTGGGGTGAATGTATGACATTGTTCATGCATTCTGTCCATCAACTGTTGTTTTGCATTTATCACCCCGAGTGGGATGGATATGCTCAGACATGAGTGAGCTCTCCACACCACTGGAGTTAGGCTATCCTGGCCGAAGACGGCTGATCGCCAGAAACCGGTCCTAGGATGCTTGATTCCGGTCCAGGGAAGACATGGCTTGGCAGTTCGGGCTGGAATATTCCCATGAGGCACAGGGTCAAGGCTTATTTGCATATGTCCATGTCTGAACTGGGGTGATGTGGTGAGCAAAAAAACGATGGATTTAGGCCCAGATCTCTGTCCTGGGTGAATGTATGACATTGTTCTGCATTCTGTCCATCAACTGTTGTTTTTGCATTTGTCACCCCGAGTGGAAGGGGTATGCTCAGACATGAGTCCCATGCTCTCCACGCCACTGGAGTCAAGCTATCCTGGCTGAAGATGGCTGATAGCCAGAAACCAGTCCTAGGATGCTTGATTCCGGTCCAGGGAAGACATGGCTTGGCAGTTCGGGCTGGACTGTTCCCATGAGGTACAGGGTCAAGGCTGATTTGCATATGGCCATGTCTGAACAGGGGTGGTGTGGTGAACAAAAAAACGATGGATTTAGGCCCAAATCTCTGTATTGGGGTAATGTATGACATTGTTCTGCATTCTGTCCATCAATTGTTGTTTTTGCATTTGTCACACCGAGTGGGACGGGTATGCTCAGACGTGAGTCCCGTGCTCTCCACGCCACTGGAATCAAGCTATCCTCGCTGAAGACGGCTGATAGCCTGAAACTGGTCCTAGGATGCTTGATTCCGGTCCAGGGAAGACATGGCTTGGCAGTTCGGGCTGGACTGTTCACATGAGACACAGGGTCAAGGCTGATTTGCATATGGCCATGACTGAACTGGGGTGGTGTGGTGAGCAAGAAAACGATAGATTTAGGCCCAGATCTCTGTGCTGGGGTGACTGTATGGCATTGTTCTGCATTCTGTCCATCAACTGTTGTTTTTGCTTCAAATGTCTATGTGGCACACTAGAGAGCTCTTGATGTGTGCTCTCAATAATAAAGTCATCCATATCATATGCCAAGCATGTCAAAATGGTTATGATCACTTACTCTCCATCCATTCCTGTATGACCTCTGCTCATATTTTGTTACAACTTCATCTCTACTTCAATGCTCTGAACAGAGTCCACCAAACTGGTGTCAGTCCCTAGAGGGTTTGACATGCGTGCATTGCCACTGATGTGCACTTTCCTGCTTCTGTGATGCGATCCACTACATTTGGAGGTTTTACTTTAGGAGGAATTTGTGTGGGCCACCTCACTAATTGAGCCTTCCAAAGTAGATCTGGTGTCTTTGATCTCTCTACAATTCTTGAGTAACTATTTATCACCAAAACAGATGACCTGAAACTTGGAAGTCATCTGCAATTGAAATCTAGGTGTGTGCTTGTTGTTTGCCAACACTGTGGCAAAGAAAATCATCGATCTCTCTCATGCCCTGTTAGACATGTCAGCCTTAGGGGTGTTCCCCCCAACATTTTGCATTACTCCTACATTTTTGTGCCGATTTTGCTTTTGCATACTGTAGGACTCTGTGCACTTTACCAATTCTAACCAGTGCTAACGTGTTTGTGCTTTCTCCTCTAAACATGTACTTTTAAGTTGTACATGTGTTGATAGTGACATTTTTTAAAATGTCTTTGTCACTACTGCAAGCCCTATCCCTCCCACAGCATAACAATGGAGTTGCTTTATTACATCTTATAAGTGTCATTTCTGAATGCAAACAGATACCCAGTTCATGCTTTGTGTCTCCAAAATCAGAATTAAAAATGCTAACTTATGGTGAGGTCGGTTTAAATTGCCATTCAGATAATGCAACTTTTAGTAAGTTGTCATTTTCCTGCCTTAGCCATTACTGAGTAGATTTATGTGATTATCACACAGTGATTATCACACAGAGCAGTGCTGCAAGTCACCTTGCTGCACTGCACTAACAGGTGATGGACAGAATGATGCTGTATTTAAAAGAATGCAGTGCATTTCTGCATTTTCCCCACTGCTTGCACCGCTGTGGCTGCCTAGCGCTAACGCAGGGTCCCTTGCACCATGGTCAAAGTGGGCCTACGTTATTAGGTGAATTGTTTCTGTACAGGAAGGGACACCTTCCTGCACAAAAACAATCCCTGAGGCATTTCCCTCTTCCTATTTGTGCTACAGAATGCTGCACACATAGAAAGGGGAAAAAACAAGGAGAAATAAAGATATCTCCTTATTACCCCTCACCTGGGAGGTATAGACATTTTTGGTGCATTCCCTGGTCTATCAATTCTGGTAAATTTGGGAATGTGTCAAAATCCATGGAAGGTGCATGAGAACACCCATGCAACACCCATGGAATGCCTCCCTGGAGCAGAATGTGGCAACACAGGGATTTGCGCTGCATTGCTTTACTCAAGATTTATGAAGCAGCTCAGGGTCACGCAAGGTGGCCTTGTGTGGCTTATTAATCTCATTTTTGAGGTGTGTCTTTCAAGAGTGAATCAAGGGGGATCATAACTATGCCCCCTAGTGCCTGAGCCTATCTCTGGTCACATGATTGGATATAGGTGACAGTAGGGCTTGGTATACTCTTTCTAGACAGCCACAAATAATAGGGAACACAGGTGCGCCTAGATGAGCTATCAATTGCAGAATTGGGGGGAGGAGCAGGGAACAGCCCCACTTACACCTGAATAGGCTGTGTTCTGCCTCTACACAAAGAGCTGTATACCTCCTGGAGATAGTATGGAGCCAGGACAACGGAGGCATGATGCCTGGGGGCTTCAACTTAAAGTTCTAAAAGCTTCTCCCCCACGTCAAAGGCACACTGGGTATAAATACTGGACATCTGTCACCACCGCTTCAGTACACTCCTGGACCTGTGGATACTGACTTCATCACCCCACATGCCCTCCCCTCAGAAGAATACATTCTACTGGGAGACCTCAATTTCCATCTAGAAAAGAACAACGACAACAACACCACCACCCTTTTGGACAATCTCGCTAATCCCGGACTCAAACAACTAGTTAACACCCCCACCCACTATGCAGGACACACACTCGATCCTATCTTCACCTCCAGCAAACATATCTCCTTCAGTCACACCACAACTCTCCACTGGACGGACCACAGCTGCGTTCACTTTGTCTACCAAAAAACCACAACCCACAACCATCCTCAACCTACTCTGCGAAGAAACTGGAACTAAATCACCATCGACCAGATCTCCTCATCGCTTCTTCAAAACCTTCCTGCCCACTCATCGGATCCCAACCAAGCAGCCATTAACCTCACTCAATGGCTAACCAACAGCGCCGACAACCTAGCACCTTTGAAAAAACGTCAAATCAAACTAGGCAGCAAAATCGCCCCCTGGTTCAACGATGATCTTAAGAAATCCAAGAAACTTTGTCGCTCCCTTGAGAAGGCTTGGAAAAAAGACCCAAACAACAGCACCAGGGTCGCCTTCAAAAACGCCACCCGTTTACACCACCAACTGATCCGGACAGCCAAGAAAGCCGCATTCAAAGACAGACTTGACAACAACGCCCACAACAGCAAGGAATTATTCAACATCGTCAAAGAATTTACCAACCCCACTGCCAACTCCAACGACATCACTCCCTCTCAATCCCTTTGCGACTCCTTAGCCTCGTTCTTCCACGACAAAATCGCAGACATCCACAACAGCTTCGACAACCAAACCGGAGACCAACCCTCCCAACCGCATGCCGAACCTTCACCCCCCTTGAGCATCCTCAATGACTGGAACCCAATCTCCACGGAGAACACCATCCACCTGATGAACTCCATCCACTCAGGATCCCCGACTGACCCATGCCCTCATCACATCTTCAACAAAGCTGACTCCATCATAGCACCACACCTCCGAGACGTCATCAACTGCTCCTTCAACACCGCCACCTTCCCGGAAAGCTGGAAACACGCCGAACTCAGCGCCTTTCTGAAAAAACCCACAGCTGACCCCACCGAACTCAAAAACTACCGCCCCATCTCGCTCCTCCCATTCCCGGCCAAAGTCATCGAGAAAGCAGTCAACAACCAGCTCGCCGCCTTCCTCGAAACCAACAAATCCCTCGACTCCTCACAGTCCGGCTTCCGAGCCAAACACAGCACTGAGACCGCACTCATCGCAGCAACAGACGACATTAGAACACTACTGGACAATGGAGACACAGTCGCCCTCATCCTCCTCGACCTCTCGGCAGCCTTCAACACAGTCTGTCATAGCACCCTGTTACAACGCCTCAGAAACATCGGAATACAAGGAAAAGCACTCGATTGGATCACCTCGTTCCTTACCGGAAGAACTCAGAGAGTTCGCCTCCCACCGTTCAAGTCAGAAGCCACTGAAGTTATCTGCGGCGTACCACAAGGATCTTCACTCAGCCCCACCCTCTTCAACGTATATATGAGCCCCCTCGCGACCATCGCACGCCAACACAACCTCAATATCATCTCCTACGCTGATGACACTCAACTGATCCTCTCACTCACCAAAGACCCTAACACCGCCAAAACCAACCTACATGAAGGAATGAAAGAAGTAGCAGAGTGGATGAAGCACAGCCGTCTAAAACTGAATTCAGACAAAACAGAAGTCCTTATCTTAGGCACTTCCCCCTCCGCCTGGGACGACTCCTGGTGGCCAGCGGCCCTTGGAAAAGCACCCATCCAAACAGACCACGCACGGAAACTGGGCGTCATCCTGGACTCCTCACTCTCGATGACCAGACAAGTCAACGCCGTCTCATCATCTTGCTTCAACATTCTTCGCATGCTCAAAAAAACATTCCGCTGGATCCCCACAGAAACCAGAAAAACGGTCACCCACGCACTGATTACAAGCCGCCTGGACTACGGAAACACACTATACGCCGGTACCACCGCAAAACTCCAGAAAAAACTACAACGCATCCAGAACGCATCTGCCAGACTCATACTAGACATCCCGCGTAAAGACCACATCTCTGGTCACCTGAAAAACCTCCACTGGCTCCCTGTCAATAAGAGGATAACATTCCGCCTCCTCACCCACGCTCACAAAGCACTTTACGAACTTGGACCCGAATGCCTCAACGCGCGACTCTCCTTCTACACCCCCTCCCGCCAAATATGCTCTTCCAACCAAGCCCTTGCTGCTGTTCCTCGCATCAACAAAACCACCATGGGAGGAAGATCCTTCTCCTACCTGGCAGCCAAAACCTGGAATTCACTCCCCACCCACCTTCGCCTCACTCAAAACCACCTATCATTCAGAAAGCAACTTAAAACCTGGATATTCGACAAGTAATTCCCCACCATTCTTCAAGCGCCTTGAGACCCTCTGGGTATGTAGCGCGCTATATAAATCACATGACTTGACTTGACTTGATATTCTGCCAGTAAGAAGGACTGCTATGCCGCTAAAGGACTGACAACCTGCTAGACTACACTCTGCTGGACTACTGCTTTGCTGTGCTGACCTGCTGCCTGCTGCAGCCCATCTGGGTGAGAAGGGCTGGAATTGCATCTCTTGAACCCATAACCCAGTTCTAGTTGCTGGCCTGATCTGATGATCTGAAGCATCATAGACACAGCAGGCGTCCAATAACCTTGCACCTGCACCAGGACTCCGCCATCTGTGACGGATGTATGACGTTACAACGCATGCAATTACAATGCATGCCTTTACGACGCAAGTTTTACAATGCAAGTCGTTACAACGACTTGCGTTGGGGGGCGCTGGGTAGTGAATAGTTTAATTTACTATTCCAACTCCAGTCCCAGTGGATAGTAGAGAAGGTGCTGGAAATTATTCCCTATCCTAGAGCGCCCCCCAGCGCAAGTCGTTGTAAAAGTTGCATTGTAATCGTTGCGTCGTAAAGGTACTTCGTTGTAACAGTTGCGTTGTAAAGGATGTTCCCCATCTGTGAGTCTACCATGCCAGGTGGTGCCACTCCAGTCATGTACCCTTTGAAGTGGGCTTAAGGTGCTTACAGCCTTTGTTGATTAAGCGGTACTAACGCATCCCCTCTGCTGCACGACACAAACCCAAGCAGAACTGACTCATCATTGCTGCTGCATGGATTGGACATGTCTAAAGGACGGTAAACATCGTTTACCATGAACCCTTTTCTCCACAGGCAATTACAAGGCATACCATTACTCCGCAAGTTGGAACAACGACTTGTGAAGGGGTCAGAAGGTGTTGGATTGAATATCAAATTATACTATTCCAACATCCAGTGCCCCCCCTAGAGCAAGTCATTGTTATGACTTGCGGGGCAATGGTATGCATTGTTACGCATGCGCAGTTTTCGCAATCATTAACCAGAGACAGAGAGGAAGAGGAGGAGGGCAGCCTGGGGAACGACGCATTACAGGTAAGTGGTTTTTATTTTACTTTTCATTAAAGTCTAATCTATTATTATATGGGGGTTGGAGGCAGAGACTTGCCAACTCCGCTCCGCTGTGGAGTGTGCATAGATTTGCCTACTCCGCGTTCTCCTTGGAACACGTAGTATGCAAATCTCCGCACACTCCGCGGCCAGAGAAAAGTTCTCTGCCCGTGGTTAGTTGTGACGGTGTAGCCTCCTATATTGGAAAGTTATAGGTTTTGCAAGCATGAATTCTAAATGGTCTTTCTCTTTCTCTAACCCAGTGTTGCGCTATCGCGAGTTGGTTGTTTCATATTGTTCTTCATTTATGGCAGTCGCCATGGCACCTCTGAACCACGCTACAGTCACCACTTATTTGACTGAATATGGAGTCCCTAATGGTGGTGCTGATCTTATTTTTGTTGTTGAGGCAGATGCAGCACACTGCTTCAAGGTTTTTTATTCTTGGGTATCCTTGAGTGGCAGAGCCTAAAGAACGTCTGCTACTCACACTGGTTATAAATACTCTAGGCCATCAGTGTGTGGGAGCACATGCTGTTGGTAATTCTTTCGCTGATGAGGCAGACAAATCTGCAGTAGCCACATTTTCCATTGCAGCAGCTACAAGGTCCATGACTAAGTTAGATAATGACATTTTGGCAGCTATAGCTGCTAGGAGAAACAGAACTGCTTATAAGCAGGGCTTGCCTTTGAAGTATTCTTATCATAAATCTCCCGAACAAATTCCTTATGCTACAATTCTGTCAGTTGGGAAAGCGGTTGATTCCCAACATGGACGGCAGACTTGCTTTGATCATAGCCGCACACAAAGGCATGGCTTCTGCACTGCGACTGTCTCTATTTTACAGCAACGTTACTGGTGGCATGGTTTATATAAACAAACTCATAATTATGTGCTCTCTTTTGACGTTTGTCAGCTAATCAAACCATCTATGGTTTCACGATCACCACAAACACAGCTATGTATTTCCAATCAGCCGTTTGGCTGTGTATATCTTGATCACTGCAGTCCATTGACTTCTTTTATGCATATAAATATATTTTTGTTGAAGTTGATTCTTGCACTAGATTCCTGTGGGTTTGGCCACAATGCAGCGCTGATGCACAAAATGTCATTAGAGATTTGGGTGTCTTTGTCAGGACGTTTGCCTGTGGCACCTTCCATTCTGACCATGGTCTAGCATTTGTCTCTAATGCTTATAAGGACGCAATGAAGTCGATGGGGGTGCTGGTGCAGTTTTCTTCTCCATACAGGCCTGAGGGCAATTCTATAGTGGGGTGAATGAACTGTGACTTAAAGTAATCTTTGACAGCTAGAGTCTTAGGTACTGGCAGGAACTGGCTGGCCCATTTGTACAGGGTTCAACGTGCACTCAATAATCTCCCTAGAAGATCTGTGGGTGAGCAGACCCCATACAAAATGCTCTTTGGCATTAAAATGTTTGTGCTAGACCTTGATGGTCTAGACAGTGAGGCGGCTGCCGCAACTTTTGACATAGATAACAATTCTACTATGTTACAGGACCTACAAAAGACTTGTGACAGCTACGCAACTGAACATATTGCCTCTTCCACTGACACCGCAGTGCTGATTCCGGTCGGTAGTGATCTGGTATGAGAAAAGCTGGAGAACAAAAAAGAGTTTGGTCCCTCTTATCATGCACCAGTCCCAGTACTTGGATTGAAGGGTTCTCGTACAGTGATACTACCACCTTTGCCTGGTTGCAAAGAAAGCAGGTACATTTCAGTCAACAATGTCAAACTACACAGTCTGGCTGACTCCGAATAGTGTAACTACTGCAGTTTAATGCAACACTATTTCTTTGAATCCGGTGTTTTCAGCCACTTCGAATAATCCCTGTGTCGTTAAGGGTAAGATGGAGACACTATTGACCTTTTGCCTGTTCTGCCTTCATCCTCTTTCAATGCAGAAGTGGATTATTCTTATCCTGTTGATGAGTCCCACATTGAGGTGCCGGACAGTCAACATCAAGCGGCTGCTGTGCTACCACCGTTACTGAACATGGGAGCATGCTGTTATTTTAGGGACTGTACGAGATTCTATTATGAGTCTTCCTCCTCATCTTCCTTTTTGGTATTTCCACCGACAAAAACAAGTATTTTCATCTCTTGGGTCACAAAGACTTACCTGATCCCACCCTGGACCTACATCTGGTTGGTCCTTATCCTGATTTTCCTCTTCATGTTGATTGGATTTGTGACAGTATTTTTCTTGCTCATCAATGGTCATTATTTGCCAGAACGCTCTACGGTAAAGTTGGTCGACGGAATTCTGGCTCCCCATACATCATCCCATATCATGAAACATGATCAAGCCCTTGTGAACATTTCGGCTTTCCTGGTTGCAGATGGCCTCATTGGGATAACGGAGCATTTGAAATTCACGGCCCTAAGGAACTCCTCAAGATACTATACGTGTTTCGCATTTCATTAGGAGATGTGGTAACACAGGACATGCATTCTGATGATTGGGATGTACAAGCAGTACATTCATTGTTTTCTGATTTAAAAATATTATACTGCTTTTGATGCTGAAGATTTATATTTAAGTTCTGCCAATTATGCTGATTTATTCTGTTATCAACACTATGGACATAATTTCTTTAACAAAACGAAACACGTTTGACATGTTTTTAATTACACGCAATGGGAAAATAGTCCAACTCCCTTACAAGGGAGTTCTAAAACCCTTCGGAATAAGTTCACCTATTTCCACGTCCAATCCAGACTCCTATTTGTTTAAATCGAAATTGCTGTCTCAATCTAAATGTATTCTGACCCACACAAAATTAATCTATTCCATTTCCTTTAGAACTGAATTGGCCACACGGGGTTATGATCACTGGAGAGATACCATTGATTTGAAATGAATTTGGGGCACTAAAGCTTGGCAGGTTCAAGGAACTGAAGCTTTGCACTGTGCATGCCTAATTCTAACTCAAATATTGCTTTTTAAATGACACAGTGCACCAAACTACCTGTTTTGGCTTGGCTACGGACAAAAATCTCAATATTCCCTCCATTCCGTCATTGGCGGAGTATGATATTTGGTGTAAACACACAAATTATAACATCAATGTATTACAAGCTCTGTTTCAAAATGACACTTTCAATATCTCTGATGTTAACCAGTGTGGATGGTTGTTGTGCCAAACCAATTCAAAAGCATGTCAACTGCATTTTTATAATGCAACACTTGGTTTCACACAGACTAGACCAGATCCTCGTTACCCACATTCACATTCGGTCTCCACATATTCGGTGGGATAATTGTGCCAACAATGGTCGGAACACTCTACTCTATTGTCAGTAAAGCAACAACTGTCTCTCTTGTCGAGAAAACTCAATTTGACTTATTTTATCTCAGGTCTTAGGATTCCTAGAACAAAGAGATTTATCTATGCAGCTTACTATGAATTATGCAAACTTTCGCAGATGGGAGCAGCGTTCCGGCAGCACCAATTTGATAAAGCAAATTTAGAAAAGGTCCTTGCAGTAGTTGACAATAGCATAAATACACTGTCTTCTCACATTTATTCCTTGGATAATATTGTTTCCTCTGGCATTGAAATTGTTCAAAGTGATGTTTCTGTGTTATATCATGGTCAAAATCAATTGCGATCTGTATTGCAATTTGCTTGGATGTTACAAAGTCTAAAAATGGGAAAAGTACCATGGGACGATTTAAACGCTTCTGCTATGTTTTTACCATTTAATCTAACTGGTAAACAGAGATTTATGTCCATGAAAGATGCTACAGACACACTTCTATGTATTGAACAATTAGAATACTTGCCATTTTCTGTGGTGGAGACAGATTCAGCAGTATGGTTAATTCATGGCGTTATCACTCTCCCATTTTTGCTTTCTCAGTTTAAATCTTGCATGAACCATTTCCAAATTAGCTGCTTTCAACACCTGGGTAGTACGTTTCTCCAAAAATTATGGTCAACGGGAGGATAAGAACGTTTTCCTAACAGGGAAGGACGGCAATTCCACAGTAGCGCATTCCCTAGATTGTAAACATGTTAAGTTGCACGGCGCTTGTAATGAGTCCGCACTTGATCTTCCTTGTTGTTTTAAAGGAACTCCCGTCCCAGCAATAATTCCCGCTCTAACATTGCTTTCTAATGGCAGTTATCTTATTTTGAATAACCACAACTGTTGTGGTTTCCAGGCAGGAATCCCGTATATAGTAACAGTTTCACAACGTGTTACTTCTTGTAGCAATGTGCTTTTTCCGCCCCCGCATGGGAATGTAGATAGTTACATTTGGCCTTCCATTTTCACTTTGAAAACAGATTTCAACAAATTGAGCAGACTAAAAGCGCTATTGTTTCAACAAGAAGTAGCTCTCACTTTGGCTCAAGAGACCTTCGAATTGCAGGTGGCTAGAACATCTAGTGAAATTCAGTCACTTCTGAACACGAATCGCCCAATGCAATTTGGGGTACTGATACATCACATATTTAATGCGTCTGACACAGAAGGCCTTGCTCATTTTTTTAAACGGGTGGGATCCAGCCTTGTGACTGCTTCTCAAATGATATTTGGAATAATACTGGCCTTTATTCATTCTATTTTCCAGCGACATGGGAGGATTACCATTAATCCTTGCACTGGCGGGTTGCGTCCTAGTTCTTCTGCTCCTGTTATGCAATTGCTCCCCAGCATGTGGTAATGCACAGACCCGGCCAATTGCAACTGTACCATGACTGAATGCAACAATCGTTTGGATGCTTACCATTAGCGACACTTAGCGTAAGTTATGGACTAACTTTTCGCTTTGCCTACTACTTTTGTGTGCAACCTGTGTTCTACTGTCAGCGGTGCCCTTTCCA
Organism: Lissotriton helveticus; assembly: GCF_964261635.1. Taxonomy (NCBI): domain Eukaryota; kingdom Metazoa; phylum Chordata; class Amphibia; order Caudata; family Salamandridae; genus Lissotriton; species Lissotriton helveticus. The sequence continues at coordinate 1,371,630,717 of NC_136069.1, read as the reverse complement.
CTGTGCTTTGGATTTATGCCTCTCCGAGACATCATGCTCGGACTCGGATTATGACCTGTTGATGGGTCCCTTAGTGGCATATGAGCAAGCCTGTTCTCGGGATGGCCGTATGGCGCGTGTGGCTGCACTTGGAGTCTTGGCTGAGTGGAATAGCTGTGCGGCTGCGCAGAACCTCTTGCGACAGAGTTTCATTGAATATCACCCAAGTTGCCCGGATATGCTCTTGGAAGCATCGGATTATGAGGAGCACGTGTGCTCCTATGAACTACTTGATTGGATAGGATCCCCTTTTGCTACTATCGATAGAGATGACCTTTTTGAACAAATTGAATTCTTAATTTCACGTAATTTGATGGATTTTCCACCTCCTTATTAATCATGTTTTCCGTGAACGACCACATTTTCAATGCCGTATTATTATTTTTTTTGATAACTGTTTTCAATTTGTTTTTTTATTGCGCTACTGGACTCTGCTTACCCCTGAACTCTGTTTGGATTTTGTCTATATACTACAACCTTACCAAGGGGAGGGTGTTATATGGCCGTTAGGGTCATTGTCAACATTTCTAAGTTAGCATGAGCTCTGCTGCCATTAAGCTGCTTTTGAGCAAGTTACTTCATGTCTTTATTTTGCAAGACTATGTTTGTGACTTTCACATGAGAACTGTCTGCTTTCTGCGCACTCTGACTGTTCCTGGAGTTTAGTCTGAACACGATGCGCAAGGTCGATATAAAATGCCCCTTGTTATTCTGCTGTCTTCAGTCCCGAGCACCTAGACAAAACATTCTAACACAGCTGCTATTGCTGGAAACTCATGCCTTGATATTACAGGGATGCATGTTGTTCTATACACACACTTGGAGAGGGACCTTTCCAGGGAGAAGGGCTATGCTGTTCCTATGATGTAGAAATACCATCTAGACACTAAGGTATGAGGATCTGCTGACAAAGCCAGGAGATCTTCCTTTATATAATAAAACTTCTTCTTACCAAGGGGAGGGTGGTTATGTCTTATAGGGCCCGATGTAGGTCGGTCGGTAACGTCCGAAAATTGGTATTTTCGGCCGTTACCGACCGGTATCAGAGAAATGGTATGTAGGGACAGTCATTTTACAGAATCGGTAAATTTACTGATCGGTAAATTTACCGATTCTGTAAAATACCGAATCGGTATTTTTACCGATTCGGTAATTTTGAAATGTAGGTGGGACTCTTCAGAGTCCCACAAGCCTTACCGAATCGGTACTTTACCACCAAATCAATTTGATGGTAAAATACCGATTCCGGTGTGCATGCACATGTGTGCATGCACACCTGTGCCATATGACAGGCAGACCTGCCCTTAGGGCAGGTATGCCTGCCACATGGCACCCAAACCTGTTTTGGGGGTGCTAGTGGGTGTCAAAGTGACACCCCCTGCACCCTTGTGGAATTCGGTATTTACCGATTCGGTAAATACCGAATCGGTAATGCCCATTCATTCCTATGGGCTTCAAAGCCCATAGGAATGAATGGGCATTACAGGTCGGTATTTACTGAATCGGTAAATACAGATTTTTACCGAATCGGTAAAAAAACATCTGGATGGTCCTACATGTCCCCCCTTCATATTTACCAATTCTTAATTACCGAATCGGTAAAATTCGGTAATTAAGAATCGGTAAATGAATCCTACCTACATCTGGCCCTATAGTCCTTTATCCACTGTCTGTATATGATGACATCCCACTTTATATTCTATGGAATTGCAACAATGCTAACTGTTTTAGGTTTATGCGTTTTGCTGCTGGTTATGACTCGTAATCTGCATTATAGAGCCCTATAGTTAAAATAAAAATGTTGAACTATAACATTGACTCTGTCAATTCTTATTGTGGACAAGTAAGAGAGAGTGAGTGAAAGGGTGTGTCTTGCTACCGCGATTCCTGAGACATTCCGGAGTGTTGTGTTCTGGGTTGTCTAATCCTTTACAGCTTCATGATTAGGTAGGAGAATGAATGAGACGGTATAGCTAGTAGGGATTTTGGGTACACAAGTGGTAGGAAGGCTCAGCCCTATACACCAAGGTCCTGTTTTCCTGTGCATAGTTCTGTGTATGTGCAGAATCCCCGCAGCATCACCATACCTAGTGCTTCAGGCTGAAACTGTATGACTGGCTACTCATAAAATGGCCTAGGAGGGAGTTGTTACTATGTGAAAAGCTAAAGACTTCATTATAATCAAAATACAACTTATAGCAGGAACAAATTTACACTTTATATTTACACAGAAAAGTAATTAGGTTTGCAGTCTGCCTCATCCAGGAAAACTCACTCAGGAGGCTAGATTACACAAAATTAATGTTATTGCTTGTACAGTTTCGTTCATCCCCTTCCAGGAATTATATGCCTGTTATGTTTAGACAAGCCAAAATACAGATTTAGCTGTTTATATTAATAATTAAAATGCACAATATGGGGCTTTTGATCAGTTCTCCTCAATCATTGATTGCTTTGCCCAGGCCTTTTTAAAGATTGCTTGATGAAAGCGCCCTTCAACTTTTGAACAGCCCATATAATATGTCCTCTTAATTAATGTTCAAATATCAAATTGTGCTTTAGTTGTCTGAGTCCACTATGAAGTGCTTCACTTTCAGTGCATGGTTTGTCATGCATTCTTGCACTGAAATAGAGGCATGGGTGAATTAATATCATTTGTGCTGGCAACACACACCTATGACAACCCTGGTAGACGCAGAACGCAGCCCCAAAATGTGTTCTCCTACTTACCTATCTCATTTGTGTGTGCAAGAGGCAAAGTAATAGGAAAGTGTAGTGAGGTCAGACCTCTGCTTGCGCACGTTGCTATGTTAGCATAAGCTTATTAGAAGTTTGAACGCCATTTTGCCCTTTTGCCACTTTTGCACACAACACTGCAGGTAGCTGTTGTTGTAAGTTTGACTGCGTGAATATCTTCACATGAGAATGGCTTGTTTTCAACATCTCTAGACTTACACCGTGACCTTAGTGTGCACAGTGAGTGCTAAAGCCTCAAAGGTTATCATAACAAATGTTAGCTGTTATTCGATCTGATCAGCTCACGCTTAGACACAACATACACACAGCTGCAGTTAACTGAAATTCTGGCGCCTTTAATTTGGCACTGCATACATGATGTTAAACACTTGGAATAATTCTGCTTCCAGAGAGACAGAGAGCTTTTGCAGATCCTGATGTGATTCACTCCTGTTGATCTTAGAGGTATGGGGTCCCCCACACAAGCCTGAAAGACTTTCTATATTTTATAAAACATAGTTCCTTGCTAGGGGGATTGGCATACAAGGCACTATAGGACCAGTTTCGACCATCATTATAATATGATTTCCCCTTTTGTGTTTTATGGAATTGTAACAATGCTTTTTGTATTATTTTTTAATCATATGCCTGCTTATGCTCGCAAAAATACTGCATCTTAGAGCACGCCATTAAAAATAAACATTTGAAACTTTATCGTGTCTCTTTTTTACCCATGTTGTGGACTGGTATGAGAATAACAAACGAAAGAGTGTTCTTGATTCCCACCATTCCTGAGAGTAACCTAAGTCGCATGTTCTGGGTTGTCTAATCATTGGTTCCTTTGCAATAGGACGTTGAGCTAATGTGACACTGATGCTAGTCGGTTAGGGCTTCTAGGTACTCATGTGAGTTTTTTGGTCCACCACACTTTACTGAGGTCCTGGGTCTCTGTGCACAGTTCTGTGACTGAGCAGAATCCCTGCAACAAATGGCAGTGCATTGCTGAAACAAGTGTGACCACATCAAATCCCTGGTATAACAAGAGAACAACAGAAGTCCATTGTGCAAATAAGTGTTAGCAGAGTGCAAACAATACAGGAAGTGTGTGAAAGTGTAGATCAAGATAGGAGCCGTGCACTGTTGTTCGCAAGTTGCTGGGCTAAGGTGCTTGAGCTGGACTGGTTTGTCACTGTTTTCAAGGAATCACTCTTCTTTGCCACGTGATAGTCAGAGCTTCATTTTTGTTATGTTAAAATTAGGAAATGGTGGTTATTTTCTATAAGTGCAGGCTCCATCCTTCAATATGTAGTGAAGTATCAGTGAGAATCTTTTTTGTGTATATTCTCTAAGGCCTATGACGTGTTGGGCATACCATGGTATGCGGTGGCGGGAGACGCAGCCTCTGAGAATAGACAGAAACTGAGGTCAAGATCGTGGTGTCTACACAGTATTTCAAGTGCAAAGGCTTTATGCTTATGCATTTATTCTCTCAACAGAACTCTTTATTGTATTTCTGAACTGACACCTTATTGCATTCCATTCTAACATAATACACATTAGGGAAATTAATTCTTGGAACACTTGCTGTATAATCTCAGTTTTAACTGTCATACTTACCAACATTGTATTCTTCCTTATATTGAAATATCTATCATTGGATTATATTCATTTCTGCAGCTTAAAAGATTAATACTTTACCAATAAATACTGAAAACTAAGAATGGATTCATAAAGACCCTTTAACTCACACAAATACTCTTCATCACCAATATCTGCACCAAAGTCTTTAATAATTTTAATGATTATATGGATTTTTGATGTAGATGATTCCTCCTTTTAACTGCTCGTTGTCGGCGATCAAAGGTCCATACAAAAAATGGCAGGGGGTATTTAATGATTGCACCTGCAGATTAAGATATAGAAAACCCTGCTCCGTGATTGATAACTCAGATTTTGGTTGACCATTTGACATTATGCTGCCCATCCAATTTTCAACCACAAGATCTCGATCAGCACATAAAATCTGCAAAATCCATGAAACTGCTCTGTACTCAAAATGTACAAATGCCTCACGAGTATCCACCACAAAACACCCAGTGCTGCACAAAACACTGAGCATAAGTAATAGACGTGGACTAGCATATGAAGGAGGCATCCTTTAATCAATCGGTCATAGTTCAATACAATTATTGATTGGAAGATCTAGCTGTATTGGAATCACCAGCATGGATCGGGTCAACAAATGTGCCCTGCAAATGACCACAGACCATTTATAAAGTTATAAGTGCATACCACCTTGCATGGGTGATTCAGCGCCTTGGCTGCTGCTGACCTTTTTTGCAAGACAACGTATTGAAGTGTGGCTTCTTGTGATTAATTAAACTCTAGCAGCATCCTACACTGCTGGGCTGCCTCTTCATCTATTTTTTATTCACTCTGTCGTAGTGACTGAAATAACACAGAAAACTAAGTTGGCACAGGCTATCTTTTGTTATTCCACAGTCTTTTGATGGATGCTGAATGTTCGTTTATGTTTAGGTGCAGATCGTGCTTTCTTGCTTCTTCTTTTGTACCAAGTTTAACTTTCAGATCAACAGATTTTTTTTCACACTGCTTCTCTTATGATTATTGGGAGATAACCGCTTGCTTTCCTGCTCAGTATTGACAATGCGACTGGCTTCAGCTGATTGGCACTGGCACTCTTGTCAATAAACCCATAATAGTGATGCATGTGGTACCCTGCTGGATACTACTGGGAACTTCCTCCTGTCGTAATTGGACATAGTGGTTTAATCTAAATTGTAGCCCCCACAATGAAGATGGATAGGTAACAGCCTGATTGCTTTGGAAACAGTGCTGTTGTTTTCCTGCTGATGTTAGTCACTATAGAACAAACATAAATTATGCTACTGGTCCCTGTGAAATGCATAAATGGAAATTAATTGCTTCTGCGCATATCAACTGTCTTTGTGCCATGGAGAGAAGTGGTTCAAATAACATTTAATATGTATTTCTATATTATTTGTTTGAAAACTTTAGATATTTAACAAACATAAAAAGAATATCAGAAAATAATTGCCCAGGCTCTCAAAATCGCATCCAAAAATCTGTAGAAGTAACACTGATAATATATTTTTAGATTTTTTTGCATGAGTAGAACATGCAACACTGGTGACCACGCAATGCATTGAGCAGGTGAGTACTTTTTGTACCTGAGCTTGTAACCCAAGTATAATATGCACTCGAAAAACAGTTTCAGGTAATCTTCATAAATTTCACGTTTTTTGTCGAATTGTCTTGTTAAATCTGCTAATTTTAAGGATTGGCTACCAATAGAATAAAACCTATTCGAAGGAAAATGTGGCACATTGTCATGATGATGCATGGCCCAAAACACCTAAAGACACGTGGCACAGTTGGACCTCGGAGAATTAAGCAAATAAAATAGGAAGTTGTTTCTCTGCTCAATAGTATTTCAGCATTTCATGTGTGACTCCTCACTGAACTTTTATTTAAAATGCGTAGCATTGTAATACTAAATTGCATGGTAAAAGAAAATTCCAGAGCAGATTTATTTCAACTTTTTCTATAGCAAAGTGATTAGTCCTGTGGCTATGAAACTGACAATACCAGACACAATAGACTCTCTCGGTATTTTATGTTTCCTTCTTAGAACCAGTTAAGAATGGTACTCAAATTGAAAAACCATAGCGCGCTATAATTCGTTTCTGAATATGAGGTACAGGCTACCCTGGACTGACAAATAGGAAGAAAGATAGTGCAATATTTGGTCAAATGGAAGCATTATACTGCAGAAGACAATTCCTGAGAGCCAGCAAAAAAAAAATACTAATAGCCCTCTAGCAATAAAGGAATTCCAAAGACAATACTGAAAGACCTAAATAAGACCTAAAAGAGGGGAAGACTGGCATGAATATATAACATAGCGGTGTCAGTAACTTTAGATTTGAAGGAAATACTAATTTTAAATAGTGTTTGCTGAATGCTTCCTCAAAAGTGCTAAATATGATGATGATCAGGATCAGAGGAAAGGTAGAGTGCATCACGTTGAATGCCACAACAAAACAAAACTAACCTAAATCTTGCGGGAAGTGGTAGAATTTTAGGGCTGGAACTTTGACAACAATCTTTGTATCATCAACAATAGGCATAGGGTATCATCCTAGACAGGGGCAAATTACTAGGCTGTACAGCGGGTTTGGACATGAGTAACCACCAAGTGGGCATGTTAACATTTAAATTGTCATGAGCATTTTCCCACAGTGGGAGCAAATAGCGGCACATGACATGTCTCAATAATGTAAGAGGACAAAAGTCCCTGGGTGGGAGTGTAAGTCGAGTTTAAACCCATGCAAGACCAGACGGTGCATTTTAGTTAAGTTACCGTCAAGCTGTTAACATGAATGAGGAACTAGTCAAATACACCGTACAGTGACCAAAATATAAGAGGTCCAGTCATGCATGCCATAACAATTACATCAGAAAAAGTAAAACATATTATAATTTACATATACCGCCCCAGTGGGCAAACCCCTACATCCGCAGTCTCTATCCATAAATCCCAGAAATAAAAGTCTAAAGTAAAAGTTGGGTAGGGTGCCCACGCTCAGATAACTTCTCATCACCTGAAAAAAGCCAGCTTCAGGGAGTCCCTTCCACCCCTTTTTTGTAATTTTGTTTTTAGAGTTTTATATAGCGCAAACTAGATCGGAGACATAGGGTATCAGAACGCTTTACATTAACACCAGTTTCCTTACAAATGGACATATTCATTTTTGTTAGGCATGGGGAGATTAAGTGATTTGCCCGGAATCACAGGATGTTGAGCGGTGTTGCCAAGACTCGAACCCGGTTCACCTGCTTCGAGGTCGACCCCTCTAGCAGTAAGGTTACGTACTCTCTCCCTTCTGAATCATAAGACGAAAAAAGAGAGAGAACCATTCACAACATAGCTACTCACATTAAATACATTTCACTTATGAACCCAAAGGACATAAAGCTTCACAAAGCATAACAGGGAGTCAATTTAAATGTACATATAGTTCTTCATCTGAATTCAAACCATGAGGGGATTTGGTATTTATATCAATTATATATCAGTATTCTCTCTTCCTGAGCTTCAGAACCCTATCACTCCCACATGGATCCATCACCACCTTCTCAATACTATAGGGCTTGATCAGATTACGGTCACTGAAGTGAAATTGATAAAGGTATCTCACCACTGGATAATGTTTGTTATGTTTCGAAATACCACATATATAGTCCAGTAATCTCTTGCGTACAAGGTGAATTTTGCTGCCAACATATCTAGGTCCAAATTGGCACTTTAATATTTAGATAACATAGTTAGTGTCACATGTATTGTATTGTGACTCACTGAGTTTGAACAATTTATACAGTTGACAAAAACATAGAACACAGATAAATTCAAACTCTGTTCATCAATCTCATTGGTGGTAGTAGTTATGTCACTTTGAACTAGGTCATCCCTCAGTGATCAACTTCTCTGATAAGTGATAGCAAGCCTGTCCCTCAATAGATTTCCCATAATCGTGTCACATTTAAGCAAATTCCACTTTTTTGTCATGATTTTATTTACACTGATGGATTTACTGTTGAATGTGGTAATTAGTGTCAAAGAGCCTTCCTCATCAGCTCTGGATTTTTTTCTGGGGTCAAACAATATGTTATTTCTCATTTTCATTTTTACCTTTTGGACAGCTCTGTTAAGTACGCACTCAGGATCACCTTGTTGCTTAACTCTTTCAATCATGGTATTTTCTTCGATTCGAAATGCTTTCTCACTTCTAAAGTTCTTTTTGGCTCTGATTAACTTCACCCCATAGAATATACTCCATTACAGCTGGTTAGGTTGACTACTCAAAGCCTGTAGCAGGCTGTTGACATCCGTAGGTTTTCTGTATAGTTTGGACACTAGCCTATACTTTGACACCTCAATCTGCACATCTAAAAAGATTATATTAGTCTTGCTCATGCTACATGTAAGTTCAAGGTTGTAATCAGTGACAATCAGACAGTTAACAAATTGATCAGCATACTCTTTACTGCCCTGCCAGATTATAAACCAGTCATCAATAAAGCTGACCCACATTCCACCTTCTCCATGTCTTCTTCAGATTCAGGAATGGAAGACACCTGCTCCTCCCACCAGCCCATCAACAGGTTGGTGTAGCTATGGGCTAAGCAGGTGCCCATGGCTGTCCTCTGTACCTGTCTGTACATAACCCCATTGAGGAGAAAAATATTGTTATTGAGGTAATAATCCATCATACTCAGATCATGTGTGTGATCACAATAACAATTTTGCCTGGCTCTTAAGAAATAATTTGAGATGTCATCAGTGATGTCATCAGTGATGATCCTTACTATGTCACGAGTAATGTAATATGTGAGGTCATAAGAAGGGCATTGCAGCAGCATGATTTATATTTAGCTCAGGTAACTATATCTGCTGAATTTACTATGGTTTTGCACGAGTGAAATCTGAGCCTATCTATAACGTCCCTGTAACCTTTGGTATTTTCAGAGAATTTCAAAAGGTTTGTTGAAATCCTATTGCCTAACTATAACATCCCTAAAACCTTTGTTTTTTCAGTGAATATATATGTCTATATTTATACTCAATAAACCCAATTTTTGTTTTGCCATTAACTTCGGCGCTGTTTGACAAATCTTCGCGAAAATTTCAAAACTAGCTTGCCACTCACTTCAGCTGCAGTCTGGAAAGTGTTGCAGTGATTTGTCAAGTGGGGGTTGAGAAAAAGTTGGGTACCAACTGCTATAGATAGACCGATTCATTTTTGTTAGACACAGGGAGATTAAATGATTTGCCCAGAAACCAAGGATTATACAATCCATGACTGTTGGGTTCAGAATACATTTACCACATATTTTAACAAATTCACAGGTACTGGGAGCAAGATGTTTTCTTAAAGTGCAAGTAGGTGAGCCAGCCACAACTGAGACCGTGGAGGTTGTGGATAGAGCTATGCCAAAGTGATTGCCAGTCTTATAATCATCATTGCAACTCCAAGGAACTGTTCTGTTTCATGAGCTTGTTTCTCCTCAGGTAATTTAAATAGAATCAATGTTGGGGTCAGTAAAATTTCAATATTTAATTTAGTATATAAAAAATCTTTACTTTCACTTTTGTGAGGACTTAGTGAATGGCAAGTGGGGAACATATGAAACATATTGGCACAGGACAATGCACAACGCAGATAACTTGTCCCACGGCCCATACTCCATTTCGCAATTCTTGCAGGTGTATAATAGAGCAGAAAATAGTTCTTATAAAACTGCACTTGCAAATTAGCAGACATTAAAACAGTATAGGAAATACTAAGAGCTTTTGCAAGATCGGCTTCTGATATTAGACTCTCCTCTTGCCACTTTCGGGAGATTTTATCAAGGTCATCCTTCATTTCATTGTTTGATAGTTGATACAATGTCCCGATACGAATATGGGTTTGTGCCTATACAATTTCCACCAGCACCGTCTTGTCAAAGTCAATAGGCCCACCCTCTGTGCGCTGTAAAAAGTTCCTCATTTGTAGGTACTTAAAAAATTATTTGTTGCCTTCAGCTCATCAAACGTAACCAAACCATGGGGGGAAAAAAGACACCCAATTTATATATTCCGGACGATACCCAATTTTGTATATAACCATCCCTAAAGATATCGGGTAGTGTTGAATTGTTCTGAGTCGGGGTATAATAGTTCAATCTCCCTAAGCCCAGTAGTTTCCGCATCGCTGACCATGCCTTAAAGGCTCCCATGAGACACATAATCCTTACTTTTGTGTAGTAACTCGGTTCTACTTGACTACAGACGCATCCCCAAGCTTCTTGTTTTATTAACAGTTCATAAATAAGGGGAGTGGTTTGTGGGGAATCGTTCAATGGAGGGTCCATGAGTAAGATACGGCTAAATTGTAACATCGTAGCCCAGTAATATAGTTTGAGATTTTAGGAGCACCCACCCTACTCTTTCTTTTGTAAGCAATAAATACCTAAACGCTCTCCTAGGTTTTGTGAAGGCCCATAAAAATCTTGAGACAATAGAATCAAACCTTTTAAACCAGTTGTTTAAAAAATTTAAAGGACTCAATCTAAAAATATATAAATATTTTGAAAAAAAGATCAATTTTAGAAGATTGCATCGGCCAATCATAGTAAGATGTAAATTATTCAGCATTAACAGATCTTTCCTAATTTTTGCTAACAAAGGGTCATCTCTGCAGTGGCGTCTTTGTCATACCCCGGGAGTTGGACAAGTTTGCTACCGGTTTAAATATAAAGATTGCACCCCCTGAATTAATCTTGGGCTGTGTATTATCACTTCAAATGCTACAAAAAGCAGCGCATGAATGGGGCACACTGTCTTCTGAATGGATGTCCTAGTTTGACGGTTATACAACATTTACCATGCGGGCATCAGGTTTTAAGGGACAAGTGATTTAAACTTTGTAAATTGTCTCCCAGCCAATCATTCAGAAGAATGTGCAAAATCTTAATAGCCCACATCAAAGTGTATAATGCTTTGGAAGCTCTGTGACTGTATAGGCTGTTATTGTACTTCTTAATGTAGCTGCATACCAAAAAAAGCCCTATGGATTTCACTTTGCGTATATAAGGGCTCTATAATGTGTTGTGTGGAAAAGGGGAGAAAGAAGGTTGACAGCGATCATTTTAGGAGGTAATCCGGAAACCCTTACATTCACAAGCCTAACCAGCAGTTCAAAGATAATGTATTGCCTCTTGTAGCTCTGAATGCAAAGATATCTATAAAGATGTGTTCATTTCTCTTACATGAAGTTGGTGCATTGCACACCTTGCAAAAACAGTAGATGGGCAGGCCACTCTAAAGTGGGGGCAATAAAAACAACAATACATGATATCTTTAGAGTCAAACTGAACAGCAAAAATAGGCATTCTGGAGGTCGATTTCATGAGCAAATCCATTTGACACTTAGGAGGTGAATGTCTTCCTTATTGAAGTGATTCTACACCTCCCATGGTTTCAAAACTGATCATAAAGTGTATAACGCTCTTGTCTTATTTTCCATACAGGAGTGTTGTGCCGCCCTTGTTCAAAAGATCTTACACTTCCTGATCCAATAACATATATTGGTCAAGTAGGAATGAGATGGAAATAGCACTGGAAGTTCCATAGACAATAATATAAGTGTATGTAATAATCGAGCATTGCCAGATTTTCAAGAGTCACCCAGATCACTCTGAAATTAGCATCCCTCTTGTGAGCCTTAAGGTTAAAAGCGGAGGTGCTTCGTAACCCAGCACAGTGTGTATAACTGTAGCTGGGAAACAACTCGGTGTCCTGAAGTGCGTGAAAGTGAAGGGATGTCTCAAAAGGCATCCCTCCATTTTAAATCCATGTTAGTATAAGTGTGAGATATTTTCACACCCAGGGAATAACTGCAGATTTCCAGGGAAATAAAAAGTAAGAACTGCTATTTTATCTGCACCAACAAACACAATATAATGGGCAGTGCTGTATCGTTGATTTTACAATTAAATGTAAGCTTAAATCTGTAGACTCTGATGGTAGAGCTTAAAAATGACTCATGCCCATCTCTTCAAAGAAGCCAATATGTCTTTATGACTCTTTAGACCTCAGAAAAACACCACTGCAGTGGAATGCCACAGGGATCTGCTTTTTATTCCTACCTTTGAAACATCAATCCTTAGCCCACGGGTACAAATTCATAAACTTACGTGGCTTTATTTCTACGTTTACGCCAGCAACACCTAGACACTCATCCCCTCTAACGACATAACACGCAGGGAGCCCCCAATACTCCACCTCTCAGCCAAGTCTTTGAACTCTATGGAAAGCCTTCTACTCTGAAATCTGTTCTTTTATTGGGTAGGTTATGCATGAAAAAAGGGATCTATTCAATGTTATTATTACCCCTAGAACTGCAAACTTGGTGGGTGCCACCACTGGTGAAAAAGTTAAGCAATCCAGGTCAGACGATCTCACTGCAGACAAGTTGATAATTTTCTACTTGTTTTCTAGGGTCCAGTACTGTTGATCTCCTGGTTGGAAAATACATTTCCCTTTTTAATAATTGACTCACAGGGTAGCAAGGGAGAGCAGTCCATGGTTAAATGAGATGAGGTGTTATGGGCTAGAGACTCTTAAATCAGCAAAGCAACATTCATAATGCAATAAACTGTTGTCCAGATTGTCTGGGAAACATAGGGGCTCATTAAGATGGCCGGCGGATATGAGTCGGTCCCCCATCATTTCGTTGTTTGGGACCGACCGCCAGTCATGCGGCTGTCCTACCACTGCAGCCACGATGCGCCTGCCAGTATGGCGGGCGCATCCCAGGTATTTAACATTGAGGATGGTGCTGCTGGCTGCAGCTCCGTACGTAATGTTAAAATGTGATGCTGTCCATTTTTCTACATTACGTGGCAGGCACCACTTGGTGCCTGCCACGCAATGCAGGGAAATGCATAGGGGTACCATGGGTACCCCCCAGTGCAGCAACACCTTCTCCTAAAACAAGGGGGGCCCGCAACAGGTCCCCACACCCAATCCCCGCCAGCCTTTTCATGGCAGTGCCCCCACCATGGAAAGGCTGTCTAAGGCTAGCATTGTGATCTGGCAGACGGTGTCTGCTAGGCACCACCACCATTTACATGCATTTGTCCACTCCGCCAGGCAATTGTAACGATTGCCTGTGGTGGAAGCGTGGCAGGCAGTCTTTGCTTGCAGAACAATACCCCGGCCATCGTGATGTGGTGGGGGTAAACAGTCAGATGGAGGAAGGCCCGCACATTGCATGGCTGGCGGTGGCGGGCCTTCCGCCATCCTAATCGGCCCCATACTTATTTGCACACACTACTAAATACAACACATAAGTCAACACATCTATATAGATGATGAGTGGGAATACCAATGTTTCCATCCTCTACAGGGCATCAATAAAAGTGGCACATAACAAAAGATTCCACAGGCCAATAACTCTCTTTATGTAGCCTAGTCCCTCTGCACTGGGGGCATCTTCAATGAGCTACACATCATCCAAACCCAAATCCTTAAAAAAACCTGTATCCTCCCATGTGGTAGTGCAATATTAGAGGTCAAGACAGGTGTTTGTCACTTTGTGTAGCTAGCTTAGTCAGTATATCATCATCTTAATCAAAGGTGAAAAACAAACTCTTGCACAATGCACCTTGATATGTAAAACTTTTCAAAATGGTATCACTGTTCATAAATGTAAACATGTATGTGGAGTGATTGATATGCCACTAATGTTCCATGTAACCATTTGTTAGCATTAAAAACAAAGCAGTGTATGCCTTTCGGCCTAATAACAAACTTCCATGCACCCCAGATACTCTAAACAAAAGTCAAAGTTCCAGAAAAGCTTGAAATTAAAACATAACTGTCTCATGAATTCTATCCCCAGAACCCTTCAGGAGCATAAAATATTTATAGTGGGCATCCACCAGGGCACCTCTTACTTTCCTGGCAATTCCTGCACACAATGACAAAAAGTGAGTGGAAAATAAATTATGCAAATTGTTGGCACCATAGTATGTTGTCAGGTATGCCTTTATACCACTGTTGTCCTTCCACATTGTGGAAATTGCCCCTTTTGCTTTTCTTTTTTAAAAAAAACCTGCTCACTGAAGAATGATTATCTTTTCTTTTTGTGGAGCTTCCTGACCTTAAATTCCCCTCCTTGAGGTACCTGCATTGTGGGCCGATTGGTTGAACAGGTCCTCTATCAGAAACGTTGGTATTACATGAGAGCAGTGAACCCTCAAAGTCACTAAATTAATTCCAGCACAAGAAGTGATGTGTAAAGATTTTATTCAGTACTCAAAAAGTAATAAAGTCAAAACTCAGCACAAGAAAAAAAAGCACATCAATGTATGAATAATGGAATATATTGTAATAAATGAAATGGCAACAATCCCAATTTGAAGAACTGTAGTTATAATGTAAGTTTAAGGTTCAAAACAACTGAAAAAAAGCGTTAAGCACAAGCAAAATTCATCTGGTTGCGCTTGAGCAGAAAAATGGTCAGGTTCAAGGCTGACTGCAAAATAGGGCAGGATGGATACAAAGACCATTTTTGTCCTGGTGATAAGTTTTACCTTTAGACTGAAATATAAATCCTATAATATATAATGGCATTTATATTTTGGCAGACAGGATATCTGTCACTGTTGTGATGGAGTAACCTGTCTGCTGAGATCAGAATGAGGCCCTTAGTCTCTGGAATGGAAGTCAAAGGTCATCAGCTGGAAAAGGCAGTAGGTTGTGGCTGAAGAGGGCTCTACGTTGTTGAATATCAGCTGGATGAGGTCTCTGTGAAGCTGTTGACTTTTGGCTGGGAAACTCAAAGTGGGAAAAATTCAAATTTTGCACTGAGAGAAGGTCCCTTACTACCTGGATACTTTACGTACCATTGCCTAGTTAAAATTTCTACCTTTGGAATTAGTCAAATTTTTTGTAACTCAGATTCTTACCATCTGCCAAGGCTGCTGGTTGTAGCTGAAGAGGGCTCCAAGAGATCGAATACCATCTCGGTGAGATCTTGCTGAATCAGATTTCCTGCTGCGGAGAATGTCAACCTGAATCTTTGGCCCAGTGGCAATGCCTCTTTGTCAGCTCAGCTTCACAGGTTGGTCCCAGTTCCTCATGAGTTCTTAGAGGAAAAAGTTGGCAAGAAGCTTATAAGTCTCATGTTTCAGGATTTGTTAGGAGGAGTACAATCTGACAGCAGCCAAGTTTAAAGGACATTGGGGACACCACTTGGTGGTTAAGACTCACCAGCAGAGGCCAGCAGCAAAAACCAGGCTAAGTCAAGTTGAAACTGACAAGCTGGGAGTGCAAAAGAGACCTCTTTACTTTGGTGTGAGTAGCACGAAGCAAACGTCAGCCTTATGACCCTTGGAGTCCACTTCTTTATCCTGGGTACAAGACAGTTCAGTGTTCTAAGGTCATAGGCAGCAGGTTCAGTTATCTTCTGTTCTGGAGTCCAGAGTTGACCTAAAGAGGGTACTGTGGGTGCCACAATCATGCTCAGCCTGTGGGTGGGGGAAACTCCTTGTACTCCCTAACCAATGGGGTAAAAGTTCCAAGGGGTGACCCGCCCACTTTTGTAGCAATTTCTCTTTTTCTTTTACTGTAAATAATCTCATGGGGTTACTTCATCCAAATCAACATGGCAGCCCCTTTCATGACTATGCAAAACTCCTGTACCCACTCTAGAGATGTGACTAGGGAAATGAGCAACCCCTCCTCTGTGGTCACTTAAAACTGGTTCTAGGACAGGCCCAGGTGTTAGCTACATTTGATTGTGGCAGGCACGTCCTCATTGAAGTTAATTAAGTCCCTGGGCACCTCGCAGATGAATAGGCCTTCCTTATAAACAGAACACCTCACTATCCCAAGTCCTTTTTCTCAGGCCTGGGAGTAAGTTCACACCTCATTAAAGGGGGTACTCAGCTCCTGTGTGCAAGTTGGAAGCTCATGCAAATGGGCTTCTAGAGGTGTTAGACAGGTAAGAAGCATTTTTTTAGAAATTCTCGTACCAAAATATTTCTTTCAAATTAGATTTGCAGCAAATATTTTTAAAAGTCTAAGACTGAACTGTGCAGCTGTTTCCTAAATGAAGAGAGCAATATTACATTTAACATTGCATTTAAAATAGCCTTGTGGGCCTTTTCACTGTAAGGACATGTTTAACACTAAGGGCCTCATTACGATGTTTGTCAGAAACTAAACCGCTCGACTCCTTGTCAGATTCGGTTCAGACAGGCTCGCCGTTGGCGGTTTCGCCCAAAAGATTCGCCTGACCGAATATGATGCTCCTGGACATAGTTTGGAAGGACTTTCATTGACTTCATTAGGAGCCTGTGTTCCGACCGCCAACACAGGTGCCTATGGGGAAAATGGGTGTCTGAGGAAAACCTTGTACCTTGTTGCGGTCATCCCATGGTGCCTGCCACACAGTGCATGGTTTTACAGGGGGGTCCTGGTAGGGACCCCCAAATTCAGTTTCCAACAGCCTTTTTGTGTCGGACAGAGTGAGTCAAAAAAGATATTGGATTCCGACATTGTAATCGGTCAGTTAGAAACGTCTGTTGAGCTGTATGAATTGGCTCCAGCCGACTCGGATTCTCTGAATGCCGGTCAGAACCAATTTGACATGGTCTAGGAGAATCCGACTGTCGCTCTGAGGCTTCCTGACCGACATCGTAATCAGGCCCTAAACGTTTACATGCCCTAGACTTAAAAAACATGCACCCGGCTTTAATGGGTAGTAAGGCCTACTTAAATATGACAATTTTTAAAATGAGGGTTTAGGCCTAGCAAAAGTAATTTTTTTGACAGGTTGAATTTGCAGTTAAAACATGCACCACTGTGCTACATATAACATGCCTGCATTATGTTTGCTCTGTTACTGCAATGGGTGGCACAATATGTGCTGCAGCCCATTGGAGACATTTAACTTACAGGCCATGGGTACAGTTTAAATACCCAATACTAGAGACATATAGGTAAGTTGAATGTGCCAATTAGGGCTCTGCTGGTTTCATCATGTCGAAAGGTGGAGCACAGACATTTTACAGCTAGTTAGCAGAGGGAAAGTGTGCCTAGTCCTACGGCCCGCAAAAACGGTCAAGGCAAACATCTGGGTGTACACCACCCAAAGGACGGTCATTTCATCAGCTTCAAGCCATGTGACTAGGCCAGCCTCGTGCCTGATTGGCTTACTTGTCAAGAATCCGATAGGAGAGACTGCTTCATCTTCCTCTTTCATCTTGGCACGTCCTTCCTCGCAATCAGACAAAGGGAGACTCTGGTTCCTCACTGCACCCCTGCCTCCTGAAGATGTTTGGAGGGGGGCACTATTATGCAGTTTTATCTAGAGGTTGAATACTGTAAAGTACAATATATTTACAGTGATTCACTACAGACTCACAGTAATGCTCTATAGACTCACACTCTAGTCAAAAAGAAATTGGGAAATGTCTTTTTAGATGGCCAATAAAATCATAAGGCTTGCACCGGCCCTAACCAATTTATGTATCGTCTCATCTGTAACAGTGCACCTGTGCACAGATATCCGGAAGAGTTGGACAAATGTCCCACTTGCTCAGTATAAACAAGGTGCACATTTATGCACCCATTTCCTAGTATGTAACTAGTGCTGATCCTTGTTTTCTAGCTGCAGAGAATCAAACTTGAAAGATGGTCACTGGAGGTTAGCACCCAAGTCCATTTTATAGAGGCTAGGAGAGAGCAAGCCTCGATTATTGAGGTCCAAAATATAGGTGGTCCAAAAGCAAACTTCAAGAAGTGTTTGAGTATTCTTTGACAGAAATGATGGCAGAAAGTTGAATGACTGGATAAAATGGTCGATTTATAGGTAAACAAATAGAATATGTGAATATATTTTTTCAACAATAAAGCATTTAATGTGGCAAAACTAACTGCAGTACGTTGTAAAACAAAACAAAATAAAAGTGTGTACATTAAATTTGTGACACATTATTTTTATGACCATGCCTCTTTTATTACTTAGAAGGTCAGTGCATTAAATTTACTTATGAATGTTATCATCCGTGATTTGCTATAAAGACAAAGAACATCAGAGAACATCAGAATCGTCTCAATTATATGTAATTATGTTATTGAAATATGCCAGTAGACTACCAGTATATTACTAGTGTATATTGAGATCTTCTTCATGAAGACACACTCACACATTGCTAGAAACATCAATGATATGTTTAGATATTCAAGGGTTTGTTAATAAGATGCTTAATGTGACTCTCTTCAGAAGTGCTGAAATATGCCAGCCAGCTGCTAAAATGTGCCAACACAATGTTGAAATATGCCGGATTTTTTTATTTAAGTGAGAGTCTGTTGGCGTTTCGTTTAAATAGATCATGTCTAGTGAATGTGCCAGTCATGTTGTTGTTGACACATGCATTAACAAATTGAATGTGTTACTGGAGTTGTTCAAATTTACAAGCACTTCTCATCATATGACTTGAACTACTCAGGGGCAGTGGATTGCATTGTTTCACAATTAGGATAAATGTCTTTTGTTGTATCTGCAACATAAATTGTAATTACAAATTAATAAAATGTAAATCAATATTTTATGTTCAAAGAAAAGAAAATCTGATAGAAACTATCTTGGAACATGTGAATAAAACATACGAATCACTGTACTTAGACTGAAATCAGATGTGGCTGGTGACAAGCGTGGGTGACTTGCTCTTCTTCACAGAGGACAGAACTTTTATCCAGCTTTACTGAAGTTATGTGATTGTGAGATGTCAATGGCTACATTGACCTGCAGGTATCTCCTCTTGTGTTTTGCCCTTCCTTATGGAGTAGCAGGCCACTTTGAGTACATTGCAGTGTATTTGTTCAAATCAGCTTTACTATTTGGAATATCCTAGAATGTCTTGTGATTATAGAGTTAGTGATTATTTTTCTGTGGAACATTTATGTGTATTACTATATACAAAAGTTCATATATTTATCTTTCTAGAACTATTTTGTGGCCTGCACTTAGTTTTGGAAGGGCTGGGCATATGCTAACTTTCAATCAAGCCATAATTTTGGGGCATGTTGTGGTTCCCTTGTGTAGCTTTGGCAATCATTTCATTTCTCTTGTGGCTGTTATATTCTTATCTGAAATTTACAGATTTTCGTCTAGGATTTAAAAAATGTTTTCTATATTGACTTATTTTGCACCCAAAAAAATCGGACATGGGAGGTTTTGAAATACATCACCTTGATAAGTCACTGCAATGGGTTTTCACCAGAAATGGTGCATAACAGGTGTATGTTGTTGTTTTGCACACATTCATCTGCATGCCCAGATAAATGTTAAGACACACATTTATAAAGCCTCTGTGTTGTCCTTGTGTCATGCAAGGCAACACAAGGACATTGCAAAAGCTTCAGTAATATTTACAAAGCGACACAAGAGTTCTTTGTGCTGCCTTGTGTGGCTTTGTAAAGAAATGTAACACAATGCAGCGGCTTGTACTGTGTTTCATTGTATTTCAAATTGGGATGCGTTGCATGGGTTTAGCATGAGCATCCCAATGTATCCAGCATAGATTTTGGAACATTCTCAGATTTACTAAAACTGTTAATTGGGAATACATCAAAATGCTATGCCTTCCTGTGCAGGGATTGGTGGAAATAATGCTTACAAGGCTTGTCTTGGAAGGTTTTTTAAATGTTGCCTTTTTGTGAGCAAACAAACACACAAACATTAGTTCTAATTCCCAAAATTTCACAGTCGTTCTCCTTCCTTTCTTTCAGTGAATACGTCCTGTAAATCGTAAATCATACGTTCTTATATAGCGCCTTTCACCGTAAGGTCTCAATGAGCTTGCTTTGGGAACCCGTCCTGGCCTTTCCCTGTGAGATTACCCCTACTGGGCATCCCCAAGGTGAAGACCAGGATCCCATCGCGGTGGGGCCGTAGTGGAGATTAAGCAAGCTATTGCCCAGAGTTGCAGAGTGTGAACCCACGATTCGAGTAGGCACCGAGGTGAGAATTATCGAGTCCGTGGACATTTTGAGCTCAAGACCCTGCCGCGTCGGGGATTGAACCCTGGTCCCGGGTCTGACCTCTGCATCAGGGACTGCCTCCTCTAACCGGTGGGCCACACTTCTCCACTAACAATTTATTTTTCTTCTTTTCCATTTTAGTGCCTTCATACTGGTGCCACTGACACTCCTTGGGAAAAGAAAGATAACCCAGGTAAGTAACTATGTTTTTTTGGGGGCGGAGCTTGCCTGGCTCCAAGATGGTCACTGACTAGTGAGGCTCCGAGGGACCACCAGCCAATTATCCAAAATAATCCTGGCCCCCAAAGCAATATTTCAGACTTATTAAACCACTACCCATCCAGTAAAGCTGAGGAATTGCTTGTTGCAGTGAAAACACGGTCTAATTGGTGGCTGTGGAACCACAAAGAGAGCGGCAGCATAGTACATGCCTAGAAGAGGACAGCAGAGAAAGGAGGAGCTACTGCTGAAAAGACAGCAGACAGAGACCCCAGGGCCAAGTATAAGGTACGCGACAGAGGGGTGCAGGCGCTACAGGGCTCTCAATGCCCGTCATAGCGAGGGCCAGTAAGGGGCCTGTTACGGCACTGCAGCACCTCGGAAGAGCAAGACACGCAATTCCCTGGAGGCAGGGGGTTCGACACTGAACTATGGTGCGCCGAGAGTATTTGGGCAGACTGTGCATTCCTGGCTGACATAGCCTCACCACACGAGTCTCCTCTGCGGGACATCCTTCTGAAATGCCCAAGCAGCAGGAATACACAGTGATTGCATTTGTTGCATGCTGGTGCGGCCCTGTTGGTCGCACTGACTGTGGTTCTGGCTGAGGCTGCCCTGTGCAGGCAGAGAGTAGATGTTGGCTGACTGGCACTCACTGTGCATTGGTGAGACTGAAGATCACAGCTCCCCACAGGCACCACACCTCAGACCAGTTCAGCCCTGGAGAATATAATGGCCGAAGTCTAGATCAAAGCTGAGCCGGCTGCATGGCGCACTGAAATCAGCTCCTGTGGTGGCAACCAGGGAAGACCAGAGAGCACTACACTGCGCCTAATGCAGTATCGAGTTTTTCCCTTTAATCCATGCCAGTTGATGCTGAATAGCAGGGGTACAACATGGGCAAGACGGACAGGTCCCAGCCCAAGCTCCAATTTGAATCGCTCAAGACCCCTAAGCCAAGGGAGTCTGACACAAATGCTACAGAATTTGGATCAGAATCCAATGACCCCACCACAGTCACAGAGTTGAAGCAAATACTAGCAGCTATGCAGCATAGCCTGACAAATATTGATGGGAACATCGATTCCCTCTCATTCAGAATGGTTCTGTAGCTATTATGCATAGTTGTATCGTTCATGTATTCTACCAGATGAAGTCACTATTACTGATTATCTAGAACACATAGCCATGACATGGCTCACTACAAAACACAGAGAGCATTTGATGATGTCACTCCACCCCACAGAGACACGTACTGTACTCGCAAGTATTTAAGCTGAGAAGGAATCGGACACTGACTTACTCTTATGGCACTTGGTCACCCTGTAGGAGGAAATAGTATGATGAGCATAATAACCCCCTCAATGCAAGAAGCCCTGATGGTCACTCTTTGAAAGTATGGTAAACTACCCAATAGTTGCTCATCGTACAGGCCCTTATCCCTCTTAAATATTGATACTAAAGTATAGGCCACATTTTTGCCAAATACACTGGCCTCGGTGTTGCTGGGAGTGGTGTGTCCAGAGCAGGCTGGATTTGTGCCAGGTCCTACCATAACTTTTTTTAGTTGCCTAAAAGGCATTCGAATCCGTCGAGTGGGAGTTCATGCGAGCTGTCCTCTGCAGGATTGGAGTAGGTGAGGTGTACTTGAAACTGATTATGTTTTTATATACCGTGCCGGCAGTCCAGATTCGAGTGGGTAATGTTATCATGTCCACAATCATAATTAATATGGGCACCCAGCAGACCTGCCCATTGTCGCTCTTATTTTATGCAATGGTGGGTGAGCCGCTGGGATGCGCTCTACGGAAATACCACGGTCCTAGGTGGGCTACGCTTCCCCAAATGTAATCTTATCATTTCGGCATATGCTGATAACACTCTGCTATATGTATGTAATCCGGAAAGTAACTTCTCGCCATACTCAGAGTAGTAGTGCGTTTTGCGGGGATCTCAGGCCTCTGCTCAACTGGGATAAATACATAATTTTCACATTCACCCTTGCCATGACACTAATAGTGCTAGAATACTCCCTGCAATGAACGACTGAGTCTTTGCACTTTCTGGTTATACAAAGCCACACTAATTCAGCAACAGTCCTATTGGATAATTATGGGAGAGCTACACAAAAACTAGAGGATCATGAGGAATGCTCTCGTTAATGGAATGCATAGCCATCATGAAAATGGTAGTGTTTCCCAAACATTTTTTCCTATTCCAAAATATTCTGGTGCTTCTGCCACGTTAATTGTTTGCCACGTTGTGATCTTTGATGATCAGGCTAGCCTGAGCCGGAAAACAACCAAGGGTGTGGTGGGAGGTCCTCACTTTGCCATATGACATGGGGCATAAATGCACCAGACTTAGAGTTTTACTATAGAGCAGTGCATAGCATATTCGCACATCATTGGCTCCACAGCCCACATTACTTGCCTCACATTGAGAGATGCCACAGACCATCATACACTCCCTGAGACACTGTTTCGCAACCAGACATGGCGCCAGAGTATATTTGATTAATTGAATACCATGGTACATGCTTGGTGGAACTTATTGAGCAGCAGTCTGGCTCCCTAGTATACTCACCACACAGTTAGGTGGAATGTTGCCCCTGGTGGGTCAGGGAATGGGCTTGGAAAAGGCATTCTATACGAAGGCAGTGAGGTGAAAGGATATGAAGTTTTTCAGGACAGAACCGAGACACTGACAGCTCTCACTCGTATCTAATATTTTAGAGTTAGGCACACATTATGAGACCTACTGGATGACGACATGCAGAACCCCCAGACATGCTGGTGCTCTCCTCCGTGATACAGACAGGTACCCCAGCTAAATCAGTAACATGATGTTACGCCTTTGCACAAGAAGCACATAGACCTGGTATGCGAAAGGCACGATTTGAGTGACAGAGAGACCTTGGCAGGACCATAGATGAGAAGTGCTGGAGGTTGTGCTGCTCCATGACCAGAGAGGAATCGCTGAATGGATGGCATATACTAATATGCTTCAATAGTATTAATCTAGTATACTAAACAGTGAAGAGACTTTTACGATATGGGCTGCAAGATACAGCAGAATGGCAACAGTGTCATGAGTGTGAGGCCGATTTTATACATGTTGCATGGTGACGCTCTGGAATGGATGAGTTGTGGGGAAGGTCCCCCCAGAGCTGGAGGTCAGTACTGGCTCCTCCTTGAAGCTGGACCCATTACTGTCCCTGCTGGGTTATGAAAGAGGAGTAGACAGGGCAGTCAGGAGACTAGTAGCTACTTGTTTGCTGTTGACCAAATGCTGAGAGATGATGCGATGGGCTAGGGGTCTAGTTCCCACTCTGGAGGAATGGCATGTAGATGTGGGGTACCGTAGCACGCAGTCAGATATATATATAGTGAACTACTCCCTCCTCAGAGTCATCCCAAGAATTATTGGGGTCCATAACAATTGTATTTAGTAGGCAAAGAGACATAAGAATCTGAGAGAACAAGATGAGGTATCATAAAATTCTTGATTAGCATGGAGTGACTGTCGAGCGGGCCGTATGGGTTTGCAAGTTTCTGAGGGCTTAAGACAACTGCAGAGCTTGTGTGGCTATTGCTTTTGAAAAGCAAGCTATGGTTGATGTGACTCTAGAGTGTGTCTGTCAGATCAATGCTGTCTTAAACAATGTCACCTCAGTACAACTTGCCAAGATATCGACAAAGTTGAGAAAAGAAAGGACAGAATGTCCTCTACTAACAGCCTAATCAAGCGGATCCTGAAGAGACAACAGATTTTTTCTGAAACTTAGCCTTGCTGCACCCTTTGGAGCACAGCCCTAGGTTATGAATACCCATGGAAAATGGTATGGGGCACAGGTACACTACCAATTAAAAAGATACACTTTTTAAGGCATACATAACCTTCATCAAATAAAGTTAATTCTTTCAGTTTCTAACCCCAAAACAATCGGAGAAAGTGGTTTGTGGGAAAACGAAGGATGTTGGAAAAATATTGAGGCCTTGATTTAGAGTTGTGTGATTGCTTGTCTAATATAGATGGGAATCCACCAATGATATGTTTACCTCAAAAGATATGGAAATTGGCGAAACAAAACTCCTGTGCCAATTTCTTTTGATTCTGTACTTTATCCAAAAATACTTTTTTTGCTATGAGCAGCCAACTCTTCATTCACCTTTTTAGTGATATCTTAGCAAAAGGGACTTAACTAACGTGCAGTCAGATTGAGATGTTGGTTTGACCAAGTGAACAAAGATGGAGCACTCGCAGTTCAGGGCTTTGTTTATATGTGATCTATAACAGATAATCGGCCTTACATCAGTAGATGACATATCTGTCCATCTCATAGCTACCCTTCCTCATTGAGATTTGGGAGTGCCTTTAGACTGACTGCCCTATATATGTTGGAATTGCAATATCATTTCTGTCAGGTTTTTTTGTCTTCCCCTAACAGGGGATTAAGGATGCTATTGGGATATTTTAATGAATAAGGAAAGATCAGACATTTTTAATTTGCACTGCTTTATAAACAAGGCATGAATGCTTAAACAGTGTGTACTGTACGTACATTAGGTTTCTAGGTTTGAATATTTCTGACAGATTTGTTGGGTTCTCTTTCAGAATCTATCCTTTTAACTATTGAGACATCTAAAATATTTTTGAATAATTTTTACACACTGATCTAGGATTTGAACTGTCTTTCTCACTAGGAGAAAATCTGATTACCATGGTGTGTTGCAAAAAGAACTGGATATATGTTATCTGACTTTAAAAATGGTGTTTATGTCTGAACATCTAGAAGTGCTAATATCATTCTAACAAGAATTGAAAGTAGCACCAGTGGAATGTTTGCCAGAGGAATTGGTAACCTCATGCTAATTTAAGGCACTGGTGATTTCACTGTTGGTGAATCACTCAGTGCCAGGCATACTTATTGAGCTATCACTGCAGCTTAAATGTTTCAAGGATGGCAGGCGACAAACTTAATACACCTGGGTCTCTTCACATGATTCAACGATAAGGTCTGTGACTCTTAGAACTCTGCTGAAGCTCCAGGTTGAAGGTAAAACACTAGAGCCCAGCAGAATCAGGATCCAGCTAAGAAAACAAAATCGTACAATTATAAAACTTCTCGTCAGCCTTAAGGTAAAATGTAGCAGACAGCAGGAACAGGTCATCAGAGTGTAACAGGGAGCAGATTAATAAAACCATGATGACGGCGACGGTGATCTCTCGGCTTGATTATGCCAGCTCCCTCTTGGTAGGGATAAATCAGGCCGAAATCACACGTCTACAACGTGTGCAGAACGCGGCCGCTCGGGCAGTGGTGGGCCTTCCCAGGTTCTGTTCCACTGCCAATACTCTGCGTTCTCTCCATTGGCTGCCGATTAAGCAGAGGATCCAATTTAAAGTGCTTTGTCTGTCATATAAGATCCTTAAGGGCTCCCCTGCCCAGATTCTTTTGAATCTCTTGTCTCCCTATGTCCCGGCCCGCTCTCTACGCTCTTCGGATCTCGAACTTGCAGTAGTCCCTAGGTTCAAGCTTAGCCGTGCTGGCGGCCGCTCATTTCGAGTACGTGTGGGGGCTCTGTGGAATTCCCTTCCTTCAAAGATTCGTGCCCATGATGATCTTTTTTCGTTTCGTAGGGCCGTCAAGACCTTTTTATTTCTTTAAATCGCTGTACTTTTAGTTTCCCACTTTTTAGCTGTGTTATGTTGGTACCGCGTCGGGCGCCAGGACGCTCCTTCGCTGGAGCAGCTGTGCGCGTAATAAATGCACATAACATAACATAACATGACTAACCCAGCTAAATTAAGAACAGGGCTTGAAGGAACATCGGGGCATATTACCAACAACTAGCGATATTTATCGCTAAATAGGCTTAGCGACAGTTTTTCTATCGCCGTGCATTGCCGGATTTTATCACAGAGATAACGTGCTATTAGCAACGTTTATCTCAAATGCGATAAAATATCCGGAGATAGCGGCTTAATGAGTGAATATCGCTGGAAATCCAGCGATATTCGGGCATTAACGCCAATAGGGTCTTAAACCGAATATCCAACTCCCATTGGATATACAGGTTAAGAAGTGGTCTGAGCAGGCGTTAGTTTTCAGCGATATTCGTGCTTAGCCCAAATTTTTTAATCGCTATGCCTGCGTTAATAATAGGCGATAGCGATGTTAGCGACTGCTTTCAGTCGCTAACAGGTTGGGTACGTCCACTTTGCGTGTCATTAGTGATAAATATCGCTGACATGTAAAGCGGGCCCCAAACAGCTCGCTATTGCCTACAAACGGTCGGTAACTGCTGTTAGGGACAGCTTGCTAATAGGGCGATAAAATTATCGCCGCTTTAGCGGGAAAAAGTCCCACAGGATCTGGAGCTTTAACTTTGGACACCGAAAGAGGCGTGGAACACATTGGGACTGGAAGGCTATCCAAATGCGAGACACGCTGCACCTCAGGTAAATGGAAAGGAGAATGTGCCGGCTCCGGAATTCTCTTGAGCCAAACACAGGCAATGCACTCCGAGCTCCAAAGCTACAATGCCACAGCCATCAAACATGACAGAATGTTTCCATATGGACATCCTGGATTCATGATCCATTGTGAACCTGGCAGATAGAATGACTTTCCAGCTCAAATTCTCATGGCCCTGATTAGCTTTCAAGGATCTACACCTTCACAGGCAAGATTCCCAACCAAGACCCACACCCAGAAAATTGAGATAAAGTGTGATGGACATGATCTGCTTAGGAGTGGACAAAATATTTGGAAGTTGGCCCTAGAAACAGGGAAACCATCAGGAATGGTGCTGAGTGAGGGCTAACACATTAATCCTTGACTGAATGGAATGTAAACTGGATGGGAGCAATCCCTAAATTGATCAGTAAACTCATTGCTAAAAGATGGTGATGGGAGCAGGATGGTGCTTCAGTTGAGGGTGTGTCACCGGCTTAGTGTAATTTCTGAAATGCTCTTTGAACGCTGTGATGGCTTTGGTGATACATTTGTTTTTTTAATCACTTTATGCTCTCAAAAACGCTTGTTCATAGCCATGTAAGAGGCGAGACGTGGCATTGATTCCACATATGCCATTGGCTCACTATGGTGTTGTGTCTTTTCTCAGATGTGGCAGTCACATAAAGCTGCGGATCTTTTCCTGGTGCACCAGAAAGTGATATTTCAGTCCGTGAAAAACCATTAACAAAGTCACAAACTGACCGTACAAACAATTTCCCACTAGATAAAAAGATATAGCACTACTGTCAGCTTCATTTTTAGGAGGTGTAATATCAGTGACGAAGCTAATAAGGATACAGACCATGCAGGTCGGCATTGATAGTCTAAGATAGTCCACTTTGTTTGAAACTATACAGAACAGCAGGTCGATGGCTTTGAACAGTATTCTTTCCTAAACTGTCAGACAATACAGACAATACAGTGCTGCGAGATTGTGGGAAATAGAGGCACGGCAAGGGGTTTTAGAAGTAGGCATGCAGCAGCATTTTGCACCACCTGCAGCTGCCTAATTAAACAACCTAGTAAACCAAAGTAAAAGACATTGACATAGTCCAGTATTGAAGTGATAAGTGCATGGACAGCTGCTTTCTGGGAGTGAAGTATCAAAACGAAGATATTTTATTAAGGTTCATAGATGCCCGAAGCAAGAGCCAACCACACCAGCGACTTGAGGCTAAATAGAGAATGTCAACTGTCATACTTGACTCTATAATTCCTTGCTTCTGTGGCTGATGGAGGAGGAGGAGGAGGCAAGTTGTGAGGCCGAAAATTCTCCCACTTCTTGAAATTGAAAGACTCAAACAGCAGGATTTTGGTTGACTATATCAGTGGCAGAATTTTACATTCTACAGAGATCACTGACACTTTTTAGTGCAAACATGTTTATCCTGCACCAGCAGATTCAAAGTTTCAGCTTTCATTTTCAACTACATAACGACAGCAAAAGCTCTTCTATTTCTACAGAGTTTGCAGAACGACTTTAATATTGCTCTCCTGCTGCCTCTGGCCACAGGCCAGGGGTCTCATTAATGGAAAAAAACATTGCAAATAGGAAATGAGGCGTATTTCGAGGTACAGTTTAGATTGTGCACTGCTACCTACATTGGATTGCCGAGTGCGAGTAGAAAGTCAGAAAACAGGATGACTTCTGAAGATAAATCAACCTTTTTATTTTTCCCCATACCTTACCAAATGAAGATCTTCATCCTAACAGTGGAGTCTCAATATGATAAAGTATAAAAAAAATTAAGAAAAATTGTATAAATTAATGTAAGCTCATTGTATATATTTACTTTAAATGTGGACTAAAAAAAAAAAAAGCTGAAGCACTTGTCAATTAAATCTGAATTAGAACTTTAATTTATGGAAATATACTCAATTGAATAGAAATAGTTTTTCTGAATTTAATTTCTTTTTTAAAATTCAGCTAAAGAACAAAATATAAAGAAGGTCTTTCTATTACATTGAAACCAATGGAGTGGTGGAGAGTTCTAACAGAACCATTGAAGGAGGGATTCAGTTTAGATGAAACAGATGTTCGCAGTATGGGCCCCTCTGAGTTGATGAGGAGGGAAGCTGTCATCTACCACATCTTCACATAACAAAGCCTCTGCCTGAGCACTCTTACAAAGAGTTTGACACTGTTCATTTGTGACCCCAAACAAGCTGAGCCCATAGCAGGGATGAAAGGGTCACCGGTGGACCTCAGAGGGTGGAATCCCCTAGCACCTTCCCCTACTTCAAAGTGGACACAAGGTATCAATATTGGCTATTCGGACCCAGCCCTTCAGTACATATCTGGACCTGTGGGGAAACTCTGACGGACTGCTGTGGTGCTCGAAAGAAGGACTGCCACTCTGCTGCCCTGCTGTCCTGCTGCCCTGCTGCCTGAATGAAAGATTGGACCAGCTTCTTGAACCAAGGACCACCAGAGTGACTGCAAGGACGAGCTGGCTGACCTGCTGACCAGAGACCAGAGAAGGCTCCAACCACCTTGAACCCGGTGCCTGGCCTGTGCCTGTTCTAACCTTCCAAGTGGTGCCATCCCAGTCTTGTACCCTTGTAAGGGGGCTTAAAGGTGTTCTGCCAGTACAACTGTGATCCCAACAGACCCAAAGCATTGGTGCCACAGCGTGATGCATCGCTGACCAGAAGCTCCTCATCTGAGCCACTGCGTGATGCATCGCCTCAACAAACTCTGTATCGGGATCGCTGAATGATTTGTTTTCAGCACAGGATTTTCAATTGCCACCTACAGCCTTCCAGGAACTGCTGCTGTGGACTCAGAACCTCAAATTGCAGCTTCACAGCAAAAAGGAATCAGCGTTGCATGATGCATCATCGATGCAGGACTCTGTAACGCTCCGCAACTAGGATTATGGTGCTTTTGCTTAGCAGGCCTAACTGAATACTTGTAGCTAGCC
Organism: Lissotriton helveticus; assembly: GCF_964261635.1. Lineage (NCBI taxonomy): Eukaryota > Metazoa > Chordata > Amphibia > Caudata > Salamandridae > Lissotriton > Lissotriton helveticus. Next base: position 1,371,600,632 of record NC_136069.1, on the reverse strand, counting down.
TGCGCTCCATCTTGATCATCTTACACTTGTGGCTTTGTTCCGGTGAGTGTGTGAACACATAGCAGCAGTTGGTGTTTTGTGCTCTTTGTCGCTATTTTCACTTGAATCTTTAAAATTGCATACCTTCACTTGAACTGATTGGAGTTTTGCTGTTGTGGTCTTAAATAGTTTATTACATTTTACTCTATTTTTCTAAATTGCTGTGGGGTTTTTCTTGTGTTGTGTTTTCACGTTATCACTGTTTGAAGTGCTGAATTAACACTCAACACACTGCCTCTAAGTTAACCCTGACTGCTTTTGTGCCAAACTACCAGAGGGTTATGCACAGGTGAACTTGTGGTTGCTTGTGACTTCACCTTAACAGGGAATTGTAGTTGCAGCTTGAGAAGAATTTCCCCCACGTCATCCAATACCCCAATTTTTTACACTCTCACACCCAGTAAGCTTTCTCTCGATGTATTTGTGTACTTTTTTCAGTTTCTCTAAACCAAGTTGTTAGACCTGGCATCTTTGGCGTGGTTTCCCCTATCTTTTTGCCTCTACTCCTGTATTTTTGATGCTGTGCTGGATTTTGTTTTTGCTGGTTTAGATGCTTTGGACACTCTGCCACTGCTGATCAGGGCCAGAGTGTAAGTGCTCCCTCTGTAAATTGTTATTCTGATTGGATATACATGTTTGGCATATTTGTATCACCATGAAGTCCCTAGTAAAGTGCACTGGGTGTGCCAGGGCTGGTGATGACAAATGCTACTAGTGGGCCTGCAGCACTGATTGTGCCCCCCACAGGAGTAGCCCTAAAATGATGTCTCAGGCCTGACACTGCAGTGCCTGTGTGCAGTTTAGAACTGCCATGTCCTCTTGGTCAGTGTCCCCACTGACCAGGCCTAACCCTTCCCTTTTTGTACACATCAGTCACCCCTATGGAAGGCCCAAGGTACCCCCCTGGGCAGGGTGCAGTGTATGTAAAAGGTAGAGCATGTACTAGTGCAGGTGACATGCTCTGGTAGTGAATGGCAGCCATTTTCATTTTTCACTACTGTAAGGCTATCTTGCTCCATAGGTTAACATGGGGGATGCTGGCTACAGTGGTTAACAGCATTTCTTCCCATAGGAACAAGATAAGACATAAGTATCTAGTATCCCTGAACTCAGAATTTAATAACACATCTTTTAGGAAAGGTTGTTTTTAAATCCTGTGTTTGAGAACAGCGCGTTTAGAAAGTTGCTGTTCTCTTGTCTGACCCTTCTGTGTGCCTGGGCCTGTTTGTGTATTGACTGTCTGGTTTGAGAGTGACAGGGGCTGGGGGATTCCCCAGGAGGCTGGATGAGTCAGCACTAGGCTGAATGACTGCATTTGCAACTGGATTGGTGGGAGGAGTTCGCACCTGGGCTGAATAGGGCTGTGCCTGCCTTCCACAATGCTGGCTCCACCCCCCTGCTGGGCGGCTGAGGACCCTGCCCCTCACTCTGAAAGGAAAGATGCAGCCAGCAAAACAAAGTACTCAGGAACCACCCAGAACTGGTTCAGACCGGGCTCAGGGCCCACATGCACCAAGAGAACAAAGACTTTAGGGGTATAAGTACAGGACCCCTGACAACAGAAAATTAGATCATCCTGGAAATCAAGAAGGAACCTCTGCCAAGGAGAAAGCTGAAACTGAAGAAGGAAGACTGTCCTGCTGTTGCTCTGCTGGACTGACCTGTTGCTTTGCTGCCAAGGAGAGGAGAAGGACTTTGCTGTTGAGCTGTGTCCCCTGTCTTGAAGGAATCTCCAAGGGCCTGAGAAGAGCTGGCTCCCTGTTTTGAAGTCCCAGGAACAAAAGGACTTCACCCCCAGCTTCCCTGAACTCTGCTGAGAGAGTTCTGTCCTTCCTAGAGTGATTGATCCAGTTGTGGGGCCTCTGGAAGTTGTACCTGAGCTGGGAAGCTTGAAACTAAGCTTGAGTGACTTTTTGAAACTGAAAAGTGTCGCATCGCTCGCGGAGCGCATCCCCGACAGTGCGAGAAGTTTCCCGCCGCTACGGAGGTCAAGATCGTCGCAGCGCCTGACGCCGCTGCCAGAGACATCGCATCCTTCGTTTGCGGGACGCACCAGACCGGTGCGGGAGAATCGAACATCGCTGCGAGTATCGTCGCAGAGCCTGTCGTCCCTGGGTGAGATCGCTGCACCGCTTGCTTGCGGACCGCATCACGTCGCTGCGAGCATCGTCGCAGAACCATCGCATTGAGGAGCTGCGAGAGAGAGGATCACCGCTGGACCGGGCATCGTTGCCCCGGAGATCGTCGCAGCCTCCACGAGATCGTCGCATCGTGCCTTTGCGTGAACAGACTTCCTACGGAACCTACGCACCGGAATCCATACAAGTGGCCTTCCTCCCCATACAGACCGGATTTGTCGCAACACGCCCGCTGCTGCAGCGGGGCTGTCGCATCGCCTCCCCAGGGTCTCAGGAGCGACGCATCGCTTGTTTTCCACCGCACCAGCTTCTGCTTTTTGGAACTTTGTTGCAACTAAAAGGTACTGTGAGTAAACGTGACGCAACTGTGAACTTTTTACGCATCAGTAGAGAATTCTATCGCAACGCAGAGAATTCTATCGCAACCTAAGAATTTTAACGCAACCTTAAGAACTCTTTTGAAACCATATTCTTGAACTGTGTATGTTGGATTTTTGTCGTTTTGGTCTTGTGCAGTTTAGATTAAAATACCTTTATTTTTCTAAACTGTTGTGGAGTCAGTTTGTGGTGTTTTCACTGTGTTACAGTGAGTGTTGGTACAAATACTTTACGCATTGCCTCTGGTTAGCCTAGACTGCTCGTGCCAAGCTACCTAGAGGGTGAGCAGGGGTTATCTCAGAGGGTTATCTCCTTGCCCTGACTAGAAGCAAGGGTGCCTATTTGGACAGTGGTACCTATCTCTGCCAACTAGAGACCCCCAGATCTAACACAAGTATTTCCTGGTTTTGATGGACAGTGAAAAAAGATATTACAACAACCACCATAAATAAATAAATAGTCCGGGTTGTGGAATGAATATTCTTCCTTTGACCATGTCTACTCTGTACGGATGGACGTTCCAGCAAGTTTTCTATTGACAAAGCCAACGGGGCTTCTTTGATGGAAAACCTAAGGCCAGCCTGTCTCTAAATAAAATGAGTGCAACTAGGGTTTGGCGGACAGCCTACTCTGTCATGATTGTGACCCAAATTCTGTTAATATTTTCAGGACTTTTCTCTCAAGTGTTTCTTTGATTTATATTGGTTTGTTGGGTTGGGTGATTTTGCTTTCTTTAAAGGGGAAGGTAAGTGTGTAACTCTCGCTCCTAGAGATTCCCATTTTGAAATCAAGTGTTTTGAAGCGAGAGAAGGTTTGGTTGTGGATGGACAGCGGTAACTGGAGTGCCTTGGATAAAACTTACCTGAACATGTCCACCGCATCCTGTGGTCCGACTGAGCTCAGCACGGTGCACTGTGCTGAGGTACAACTTCATAGCGTTGTAACAGTCATAAATGCACGATCCTATAATATAATCGGGACTAAATCACAGGCATTACTGCTTGTACCCTATCCAGGCTAGATATTCAAAAACTATCCTGAAGGAAGAAACACATAGTTGTTGAAGCGTGGTTAATTTAGCATTGATATCCCATTTATTCCACCTTAATATCAGTGTATATCTAAGGAAGTACTTTTATGACTTGCATTGGATGTTTGTGAATAGTGGTCCCATGTGTTTGTGATTTGGGCCCCATGCCTTATCTACTGGCAATACTATTTTTCAGGTAAATTGAAGAAATAAACTACCTCCACAGCTTGATGGCTACTAACCACCATTCTGACACAACATGCCAGAGGGCAGCACTTTTCCCTGCTCAAGGACATACTTTACAATCTATTTATGTACCTACATCGCGATACAAATGCCCCTTGATAATCGAATACTTGGATTTCCAGTTATTGAAATACATCTGCGGCGGCATGATGAACTTTAAAGTTTCTTACATAGGGCAGTGCTGAACAATGTTTATACATTATCTTCCCTCATTTCCTTTTTACCAGTTAGCGTTAATTAAAAGATGACTTCTCATTTTACATTCTCGACTATTTGCAAGCACGTGCATAGCTGGCTCTTTCTATAAAATGTTGTAAAGTAAGTTTATTTTATTCACGAGGTTTGGCGCAGCGAACCAGTGCATCTATATTTTTTCGTAATGAACTTATCTCTCATTTATGTTTATGATATACTTCATAAATGACTTCTATTGAAAAGATTGTCATATATTCAGATGTCAAAACAGCAGACAACCAGTGACATATTGGTACAGCTATTCAGAGTCTTCAAGCATCCTGTTTTTGTGTATCATTTGACTGGCTTTCATTGTGGCAGTGTTCTGCATCCCTTTTATTTCGCACACTCACAAGCTATGTAATACCCTACTTCATACTTTTTCAAAGAGCCGGATTTTGCTGCTGAATGCTCAGCTCTCTCTTTCATAACCAGTCATATTGAGTTGTTTACATCCTTCTCCCAGTGATGTGCCATTAATTTATTCATCTGCAAAGCCTGCAAAACGTAATAGAAACATTTACATAATTAGAACAGCAAATTCATATAAGTTTCATTAGTGCTGCTGCATATTAACAACAACAACCAAATGTTTCCTGGAAGACTCTTTCTTGGTGGGACTGCAGGAAATTGATCTTTTTGCCCTGATCACCCCCATTTTTTTGATTGATGCTGTTGGTTACTTACTCTGGAAGTGCCCTGGGCTCTGCTAACCAGGCTCAGGGCCAGTACTCTGTTCTCTAAAGGCATATGGTAATTGTACCATGCTAATTGGCCAAGATAACCTATCTGTAAGTCCCTAGTATATGGTAGGGCATGTAGGTTTAGAGACCCCAGTGGACTGGTTTATCTGGTGTAATTTTAAAGCCAGGTCTGCTTTGCAGGCTGGTTTTAATATAAAACAATGTCCAAATGTGACTTTGAAATTAGATGTACTTCTAAAGCTCAAAACTACCTTTTTATAACTTATATATCTTCCCTAAGGTCTGCCTTAGGTGCCCCAAATGTAGGGTGCACTGTTATAAAGAGAAAAGACAATATTAAAGATGTTTGATATGCCTTAATAGGGAAAAACAGTCACAGTCATTTTTCTCTATTTCAGTGCTGCTAGCCCCATAGGCTAACATGGAAAGGCTTTATTAAACATAAAAAAGTCTGTATTTGCTTGGGGGCTACCAACGTCATGCAAAGTATCAAAATAATGGTTGCATTAAATCCGACAACTTACCAAGGTAGCATTTACTATAACTATAACAGGATAGCAGTTGTAGAACCTACTATCCTGAGGTTACCTAAAGCATCAATGCAGCAGCATCTTCTGATTGGTCAGCCTTTGGCCACCTAAGCTAACCTACTTCCTGAGTAGGGGGGAAGAGGCCTGGGACTGAAAGAATATAGCCATTTTGTGGAAGGATATTTACTTTCTGGAGAAGAATGGAGAGGAAGGGAGATAAGCCTAACTTCAAAGTTAGAAGAACAGATGTCACAGGACCCAGGCGATCCCCCGCTTCCTTGATCCCCAGCCAGACAGGAGTCTTGCGAGATTACAAGAGGGGCTGGTGGAAGAGTGTAGTGAGTTGTCTGTCACACTCTTGGGTTGTGTTGCACTGACACACACACCAAGGAGAGGTTTTCGTTATTTTGATTTTTATGAAAACAATGCATTCTGAGTCAAAAATATGCTACACTTTGTCAAGTAGTCCTAGCTGAGGAAGGAAACGTTATCCATATTAGTTCGGATCCCCCCTCTTGCCAGCCCAGAATGGAGGATAGATATGGGAGAGCTGCAGGAGCTCTTAAGAACACTGCATGGAACAAAAGAAGAAGAAGGACTGCCATACTTAACCATTGGAATGCACCACATAAGGCTTGCACTCAAAAGGACTGAGCCTCTGCACTCTCAAGAATCCACAAAGAGAGGACTGTGCATGATTCAAAGGGAGAGGAATCGACTCCCTGATCAGCATCAGGTACCACAGAGCTGGAAGAATTCACCTGCAAACCAAAAGTGAGAATCACTCAAGCAGAAGATTTGCAACTGGATTTTTCCTTGACTGTCCAGGTGCATTGTGGAAAATGGTGGAAAATTGAGTCCTAGTCCTCAAGAAGAAATTCAGAGTTCTTTGAAACCTTGGGCTAACCTGGTGGACCCATATTTCCCTCCAAAAGAACCAAGAAACTTCAAGATCAAAAGTTTGGAACTCTTCAGAAAAGTTTTTGCAGAATGGTTCCAGGTGGAGACCAGCTGAAAGTAGAGAGTCAAGCCTTCATTGTCTACTCACAAATTGGCTTTATTGCACTTGTCTGTCCCAATGAAAGCTCTCGAGCTCCTTGCTGTTGAGGACAATGACTTCCAGAGACTAACAGGCGTCACACTGCATGCCATGGTCAAATTTAATTTTGGATCTGAAAGCCCTAAGACATGCCAACAAGCCTGTTGATGAGAGAAAAAGTCCAAGAAAAAACTAAGTTTGAAGGAGAACTTTTGACTGGGACCTAGCACTCAGCCTATCCGACCCGTGCTCCATTGTAGTGGGCCTTAAATTCTGACTTTGTCTAAGAACAGCGCGACCAGATAGCTGGGGGTTACCCTTTAATGTTTTTGGCTCTAAAATGCACAATTTTTCAATTTAATCTTGGATTTGTATTGTGTTGTGTCTTTTTTCAATTTACTGTTTTGGTGATATTAAATGCTTTACACATACCTGTCTCCTAAATTAAACCTGACTGCTCATTTGCCAAGCTACCAAGTGTTGAGCAAGGATTAACTTATCGAGGCCTTACTGGACCAATTAGTGATAGTGGTATTATTACTGGCTGAAGGTGAATATCCCCATAAACTAATACTCCTCTTTGCTACAGTGATTTACTGGGCTGTACTGAATGCTGTTAAAACGTTACAGCTTGTTAAACAAAAAAGTAGGGTGAAAAATATTTTTGGGGAATATATGTCCTTCTTTTCCGGATTAAGACCTCTACACCATCAGTCACTCTAAAAATAACAACCACAATGAAATTAGTAGTTAAAAACTCCTGGTACACTTGTTTTCTTTGCAAAGAGAGTCTAAAAGTGGACTACTGCCAAGGGGATGGAAAATGGATGCAACGATTCAATGTTCCAAAGGGATTGCACATATATTCTTCTTATGAACCAAATCTGATAAAGACCATATTAATGACCTAGTAACAACCCTATGTGTGTTTTAACCATGCACAAATGTGCTGACCTAAGTGAAGAAGTAAGGACTCTTCTTCCCAGTAGACAGAGATTTATGTTTGTCACTTTTTGCTTCCCAACGCCATGTACATGGCTGAGGAAGCAACAGAATATGTAAAGAAAGTGCATACAGGGTATATGTTGGCAGTAAGTCTCCTTCTCTAGGCTTGTTGTTGGATTGTAATGTTTTAGTGGGAGATATATTAACAGGGATCTGGATCTTCTCATCTCCTGTGAGAGACTCTTCTTTCAATATGCGAGGTACATTCACTTTGGTCTGTGATTGGTCCCACTCATTGTGTAGCTGAGCCTAGATGTAGTATGGTTATATACATTCTGTATTTTACTGCACTGTAGAGGTTCATATTTAGGATTAATCGTACATTTGGGGATGACAGTTGTTATTCTTGACAGTCACGCCTCTGAATATTCTAGGGTTAATTTCCACTTAACATTTTCATTTCTATGAGACGTTTCTCCGGTATTGTAAGAGACAGCATGCAGATAACGTAGGAGCAATGGACTGTAAGTACCATGGAATTATGCAAAAAAACTGTGGGCATGGGAATGTTATTTTCGGGCCCTTTTTTACCCTGCCACCCTGCAGTCTCTTAGTCAGATAGCTGCATAATGCTCGTGTGCATACGCATAGATGCCTGCAAAAGAGACACTTCTCATTATTCAATATGAACAAATGCGCCCACTTCATGTTTTTTTCATGGAGCATATCTGCAAATATTTTTTTCACGAATTTCCATGTGAATCCTAAAGCTGGTTACTCTTGGCGCCCTAATATGATGATGAGCACCACGCCATAGTCAAGAGTTAAAATGTTCATTACTTTCTTGATTCTCATAATCTAGATTCTGTTTCATTGTTTATGGACCCGAGGAAAGGACTGCACGTTTAATGGATGTGGTCTGGGCTTTTAGGGATCTGACACATTTGTACCACGTCAGTGCACTGCTGACCAGTTCAGTGCCTATGAATTGGTTAAATTTTATACATTCAATTAGATTAATCATCGTTCTTGAAATGCAGAATATGAATCAATAAAACTATCCACATATTTCTATTTAGTGAGGCAGTCCTAATCTGCACATAGAATACTAATAATAATAAAAGAAGTACCTCCATTCTGTTCTAGTCCCTCGTAAATATCAGAAGCTACCAAAATTAGATGCAGTAATAAAGTGGGTAGATGAGTACACTGCTCCGCCAGGCTTTACTCGGCCTCTTCTAATGTGAATCAGCACCTGAGCAGTGGTACTGTCTGCTCACAATACATTGTCTGCAGTATGAAACTTTCCTGTAAAAAAGGGTCTGTTCACATTAATCAGTATAAAACAAAACAAAGTTATGTGTAAATATTTCACTGCCGCCTTTAGAGTAAATATAAAAAAAATTAAGGGCAGATTTAAAATAGTGCAACACAGTGGAGCAACCTAATTTGCTGCAACGCTTTGGAATGGGGCGAAGAGGCCTGCAGACCCATATTTACTAAATAGGTCCTGTTGCTGCGGGAAACAACCATTATATCGCAACTTTTACAACGCACTACCATTACAACGAAACTTTTACAACGCAAAAACCATTACAACGCAGGTATTTACAACGCAGGTATTTACAACGCAGGTGCTATTACAACGCATACCATTACAACGTAAGTATTGGTAAGTATATAATTATATTTAAATGATTAAATGTTTTTTATTTTGGGTTAAGGGTCAGTTTTGGGTTTTTTGGATAAAGGGGTATTTTTAGGGTTCAGGGTCAGTTATGGGTTTTTGGATAAAGGGGTATTTTTAGGGTTCAGGGTCAGTTTTCAGTTTTTGGGTAAAGGGGTATTTTTAGGGTTCAGGGTCAGTTTTCAGTTTTTGGGTAAAGGGGTATTTTTAGGGTTCAGGGTCAGTTTTCAGTTTTTGGGTAAAGGGGTATTTTTAGGGTTCAGGGTCAGTTTTCAGTTTTTGGGTGAAGGGGTATTTTTAGGGTTCAGGGTCAGTTTTCAGTTTTTGGGTAAAGGGGTATTTTTAGGGTTCAGGATCAGTTTTCAGTTTTTGGGTAAAGGGGTATTTTTAGGGTTCAGGGTCAGTTTTCAGTTTTTGGGTAAAGGGGTATTTTTAGGGTTCAGGGTCAGTTTTGGGTTTTTGGGTAAAGGGGTATTTTTAGGGTTCAGGGTCAGTTTTGAGTTTTTTGGTAAAGGGGTATTTTTAGGGTTCAGGGTCAGTTTTGGGTTTTTGGGTAAAGGGGTATTTTTAGGGTTCAGGGTCAGTTTTCAGTTTTTGGGTAAAGGGGTATTTTTAGGGTTCAGGGTCAGTTTTGGGTTTTTGGGTAAAGGGACATTTTTAGGGTTCTGGGTCAGTTATGGGTTTTTGGGTAAAAGGGTACAGGGTAAAAATAAAGTAAAATTAAATTTATATTAAATTAATTAAATTAAATTAAATTAATTAAATTATAATTATTTACATTTGTAATTTGAATTATATACTTACCTATACTTACGTTGTAATGGCATGCGTTGTAATAGCCCCTGCGTTGTAAATACCTGCGTTGTAATGCCATGCGTTGTAATGGCACCTGCGATGTAAAAGTTGCGTTGTGATGGCATGCGTTGTAAATGCATGCGTTATAACGTCATACATCCGTTGCTGCTCTATTCCCCTGCAATGGCGCACAAACAGGTTACCTAGTGCCGCAAACACACTTTTGCAAGATAGTGTAAAGGTGTGCTCTGGCTATCTAACGTAGGGTTTTTACTAGAAGAATAGCATTCCAGCACAAAATCCAATGCTTAGCCAATTTTTATTAACATTTCATACACTAAATGCGTGCAGTCCAGTGCAGCATACGTTTGAAATATTAGGAGAAATAAAAACTTATCTCCCACTGTACGTGTATCAAGGAGAAATTATTTTTTCATGCAAAGCTAGGTCTGACAATCTTTATATATCTAGATTTGTGTCAAACATTATGGGTGGTAGGTTATTCCTCCCACTGATGCTCTTTTTATGCTCCGTAGCCCAAAGCAGCGTAAAGCACTATGTACAGTACAAAAAGGGCAACTTTCAATGGCAAAAAGTTTTGCATTGGAAAGTAAATACTTTGGGTACATTTATGAGCACTTTTAAGCCACTGGAACATCACTTTTTGGATGTTCTGGACGTTCCGGTGGCACAATGTGCAGCTTTACATGGCTTTTCATGGCCTTGTATATATATATATATATATATATATATATATATATATATATATCAGGCTCCAATTTTCCTTAACTTAAGATAAGGAAAGAAATAGCACTCATGAGGATTCCTTGGCTCAGCAGTAGTTTATTTATCGACAAACGCGTTTCGGATTTACATCCTTCGTCAGTGTCGCAGTTTCTAAACTTTTTACTCGCGGCCATTTTTTTATATTAAAACAAACAATGTCACGTGTTATGTGTGGTAAACGACGGACTAAGCAAGCCCTCAACATAAGCGGGCGCCATCTTAGAACAGTAAATACTGCTAGAATATCATATCTTTTGTCAAAACACTGGTTACATATACCAATACATTGATCCATAAATATAAATATAATTCATAATAACATATATTTCATGTTTGTCGAAATATCGCCGTGGATCGGCAATGCAGCCTCAAATATCTCGAGGCTGTGCCCTGGATTACCAATCATTATTCTGCCGTGGATCGGCCTAATGGAACACATAGTGACATATACTTAAATATTCATTAAAAAGATCACAATTCATAGTTTACGGTCACTGTTTATACTTATTTGTTCAAATGAACAGCCAGTTCCTCCCCACCGTTTAACCCATTAGGTATCTTGGTCCCAAGATCAATGATGTAACGAGATTCAAGTCTTCTTAACCTTAGCACTCGATCTCCACCCCTAATGTTGTTAGGTAAGTAATCCAAACAATAATATTGCAGCAGGTCCCTGTTGCTATTGTGTTTTACTGCAAAATGACGTGCTACAGGATAACTAAAATCCTTGTTTTTAATAGCACGCATGTGCTCTAGTACCCTAAGTTTCGCCATATTGATGGTGCTCCCCACGTATTTTAGTCCGCAGGGGCACACGAGGCAATAGATGGCAAAGGTCGTCTGGCAAGTCATAAACTTATTTATTTGTTTCCGTTTTTTCAAGCCATCTATCTGATATGAAAGGACTCTTTTGCTTGCTACGCAAGCTTTACATTTTCCACAAGGGAAAAATCCTTTCATATCTTTAAGGGTACCTTGGGTGGGGGGGGTGATTTTTTCAAGGTGACTAGACACCAAACTGTCTCTTAAGGAACGAGCTTTTCTAAAGGTTATAAGAGGATTGGCAGGGATATCCATAGCTATCGTGGCATCAGTTTTTAAAATATGCCAATTTTTTCTTAGAATGTTTCTTATTTTACTTGACTCTTTGGAATAAGTAGTTATCATTCTGAATTTCCCTGCGTCTTTTTTAGATTTGCACTTTTTGTTCAGTAGATCTTTCCGACTTAACCTCTTGACTTTGGTTACAGTATTTTCTAGGAGGGCAATATTGTAACCCCTGGCTTGAAAACGTTCTACACTTCCTTTGATTGCATCCTCAAAGTCCTTATCATCGGTACAATTCCTTTTAATCCTCCGAAATTCCCCATAAGGGATACTGTCTTTAAGTTTCTGAGGATGTCCACTGCCAGCGTGTAAGATGCTGTTTCCAGCAGTAGGCTTCCTATATAGGGAAGTGACAATTTTCTCATCCTTAACTGTCAATTTAAGATCCAGGTAGTTTACTGTATTACTATTTATCTCTCCTGAGAAATGTAAATTAATTTCATTAGTATTTAAGGTTTGTATGTATTCCTCAGCTTCTTTTTTAGAACCATCCCAAATTAAAAACAGATCATCAATATATCTGTGCTATGTTACAATTTTTCTAGTCCATTCTTCATTTGCTGTGGACCAGGCCACCTGCTCCTCCCACCAGCCCACGAATAAGTTCGCGTAGCTGGGGGCGAAGCAGGTGCCCATCGCGGTCCCCGATATCTGTCTGAACAGCTCCCCATTGAAGGTAAAAATTTTGTTAAGCAAACAAAAATCAATGAGTTCTAATAACATGGAATTATGGGTGGCAAATCTCATAGATCTTTTGTCCAAGAAATACTTTACAGCTGACAGCCCTAATACATGATTGATGCACGTGTACAAACTCGTGATATCAAGTACCACCATACAATAAGTCGATCGCCATTCGATTTTTTCAATATGACATATGAAATCTGTTGTATCTCGTATATATGATTTTAAGTTCACAACGGCATCAAACAAAAAATGGTCAAGAAATTTTGAAAGATTCTCAGTTAAACTACCTAGCGAAGACACAATTGGTCTGCCGGGGGGTGCCCTCTCATCCTTATGAATCTTGGGTAAGTGGTAAAAGGTAGGCAAAGTTGGATCTGGAGTGCTTAAAAACAAATATTCATCACTATCTAACATTTGTTTATCATGCCATTTTTTAATAAGAGAGTGAAAATTTCGGACACTGTCTTGGTAAATTGTTTGTGTACAGAGTTCATAACAGTCCGTGTTCTTTAAATGTCTATAAGCCTCATCCTCATAGTATTTTCGTGTCATGAAGACTATATTTCCACCTTTATCCGATGGTTTGTAGATTATATTTTTTCTTTTTGCAGATTTTTTAGAGCTGTTTTTTGATCTTTGTTTAGATTTTCTGTGTTTTCATTATGTTTAGTCTTTTTAGATGTCATCCTAAGTTTTTGAAGATCTTTTGTGACCGTTTCATTAAACGTGTCAATGGCATCATGTGGCATGATCGGAAAAAATTGGGAAGGCGATTTTAGACCACTGGTGGGTGCATCCTGCCCTATTCCCACCGTTCTGATCCTTTGGCTTAGAGTGTCTTCGGTTTCTGTGATCTCAGATTCCTCACCTTTTCGTAAATTTTCCAGGATTTCTAAAGTCATAAGATCATTTATTGACAACAGATCCATGTCTTGTTTTGGGGTTTTTAGGAGCTTTACCTCTTTTGCCGTTGGTCTTAATTTGAAAAATGTATGGAGTTTTAATCCACAAGTGAATTTGAAGAGGTCTATTTTCGTTTGAGTAAATTCAAAACTTGTTTGTGGGCAGAAGGTTAATCCCAGCATCAGTACTGATTCTTCAGTTTTCGTCAGCACTTTATCCGTTAGATTAACAATGGTAAGGTTATCACTCATTCCTACCACCTTTTGCCTCTCTTGCTTCTTGTCACTTGAGATGTCGGTGTTGCCTTTCCTCGACCTCTTCCTGCCCCCCCGTCTTGTTCTTCTGGTTTTTCTGGGGGCCTCGTTTTTCCCCCTCGAAGCCATGTCTGTCGCATTAGGAGAAACTCCTGTTGAAAAGGGACCTGCTGCAATATTATTGTTTGGATTACTTACCTAACAACATTAGGGGTGGAGATCGAGTGCTAAGGTTAAGAAGACTTGAATCTCGTTACATCATTGATCTTGGGACCAAGATACCTAATGGGTTAAACGGTGGGGAGGAACTGGCTGTTCATTTGAACAAATAAGTATAAACAGTGACCGTAAACTATGAATTGTGATCTTTTTAATGAATATTTAAGTATATGTCACTATGTGTTCCATTAGGCCGATCCACGGCAGAATAATGATTGGTAATCCAGGGCACAGCCTCGAGATATTTGAGGCTGCATTGCCGATCCACGGCGATATTTCGACAAACATGAAATATATGTTATTATGAATTATATTTATATTTATGGATCAATGTATTGGTATATGTAACCAGTGTTTTGACAAAAGATATGATATTCTAGCAGTATTTACTGTTCTAAGATGGCGCCCGCTTATGTTGAGGGCTTGCCTAGTCCGTCGTTTACCACACATAACACGTGACATTGTTTGTTTTAATATAAAAAAATGGCCGCGAGTAAAAAGTTTAGAAACTGCGACACTGACGAAGGATGTAAATCCGAAACGCGTTTGTCGATAAATAAACTACTGCTGAGCCAAGGAATCCTCGTGAGTGCTATTTCTTTCCTTATCTTAAGTTAAGGAAAATTGGAGCCTGGTATTTTATCGCGGTGCGCCACCACGTTATTGCACCCGACCACAAAGTGCCCCGCTGATGGCGAATGGAGGAGAGTGATATATATATATATATATATATATATTATTTTTTTTTAATTTTATTTAGAGAGTTTTCTATAGCGGGAATGTGACCCTTGGGTATCAGAGCGCTTCACAGTTACATCAGGTAGGTTAGAGGTACATCTTATATGGCATAACAATTCAGTGATATGAGGTAGGTTTAGGTATAAAGCTATACAGTAAACGTTTCACAATGATATGAGTTAGGTTCGGTATATATCAAAAACGTATTAGCATAAATAAATACAATGACGTGGTATATTTAGGCTACAACCTGATATCGGAAATGACATATCTATATAATTTCTGTATACGTCTATCTTAAAGGTTACAATAAAAAGTTATTGGACTTGCCTACTGTACTGTACAAGGTGTACTGGGACTCCAGTACCAATAGTTCCGAATTGTCTTTTTCCGTGCATTCTGCATCCATAAGTCAGGATTAGTATAGTAACAACAAAGGTTATCCCCAGTATAGCTGGGGACTTTCTCTTTACTTCAATTTGTTGTTCTGTTCTATGTCACGGTGGTGGTGAAGACCTATCTTGACTATGTAAGGAACTTACTCATTAGGAAGATCTTAGCTTCCCTCTTGAATGTTGCAGAGTTTGGAATTTTCCTAATATTTGAAGGGAGTGAGTTCCAAATTCTGGGAGCTGCTCCGGAGAAGGCTCAGTCATACGTTTTCTTCTACCTGAAGATGGGTGGCCTCAGCAGCAGCTCCTTGGAACTACTGGCTGGTCTGTATCCTCCAGATAGCTCAAACATCTGGGCCAGGTATCTTGGTGGTTTGTAGTGGAGCGCTTTGTGGGTGATACATGCCAATTTAGGTTGGATTCTGGCTTGGTATGGTAGCCAGTTTAACGATTTCAGGTGTGGAGAGATATGATTGAATTTCCTTGATCCGGTGATGAGTCTTGCAGCTGCATTGAGGTATGCTTTTAGTGGTGCTGTGGAAATTTTTCGTAGACCTGCTAAGGTTGTACTTCCATATTCAATCCTTGAATTAACTAAGGATTGTACTGCTAATTTGAGATCCGCCTTAGCAATGAATGGTTTCACTCTCCTAATGTAGTTCAAGTGAAAACGGGCACTTTTTGCCATTGATTTGATGTGGGCTTTCATGTCTAGGTTGTTATCCAGTGTGACTTCTAGTGATTTTGCTGAGTCCACTAGAGTAGGGGTACAGTTTAGTGCTGTGATCAATTTGGTCCATCCTTCACTTCTTTGTGGTTCTTTGGTGGTGAAATTAATAGGAATTCCATTTTTTGAGCATTTAGCTTCAGATGATTGCTAGTTAACCAGCATAGTGACACTTTTAAGGCCTCATTCATTCAAATGTCAAATGATCTTTATTCGGACTGTAAAACATCCATAAAAGTACACATAAAATCCAGCGAAGATAAAAACACAAATAACATCCCACTTGATAGCAGATTCATAACAATATACAATTTTATCATATGTAAAAATACAATCATTAGCGCAAAATATGCAATGTGCAATAGGCAATGTGCAAAGTGTGCATAGTGCTGATGTTTCAATCAATTAACAGAGAAGCACGAGACCGTACAGCAGCTTTGAGAAAGCAACTCACTCTAAAGATGGCCTCATCTGTTTTTAACATTAGTAAGTCTTTAAAAGCCAATTTAAAATCGATCAGAGCGTTTTTCCTACAGTACGGCATTAAAAAGTGCAAAGTGTGCATTCTATAAAAACCACAAAAGAAAATAAAATGAAGCAGACTTTGTGTGCCGCCTAGGTTGCAGGGACAGTTTAGGTTTTCCACATGTTTGTTGAAGCCTAACGGGAAGCAGAGTAAATTTATAATGCTTCCGTCCCTAAACCGAAATAGCAAACTCCTATTCCATCTGCCAAGCTTCAAGCGGAGGTAGCCCTGGGGCAGGGCAGGTGATTTCTCACTTGTCTCCATGAAGGACGTGTATCTAGTTGTAGTGGATTTTACCAAATCACGCGTTAGTCTCTCCTTGCGATAACGAGCATAGAGGGCCTTTTTAATTAAATTCTTATGCGTGTGATCAATAAGTTGTGGAGTAGTAAAAAGATGGCCCAACCCCACACTCGATAGACTATTTTCCACAGCTTTGAGCCAATGTATACAATTAGCCCTTTCACAGTTTAAACAGTCCATGATAATATCGCGTGACAGGGAGGCAGCAGGATTACACCAGATTTTTATCCAGAACAGTGGGGGTCTAGATCTTATGAAGTCTTCTGTGTAAAGGAGGTTTAGTTCCCTGTGGCAGATGTAAGTTGGTGCACTAATGACCCCCCCAAAATCTTCAGGCAAAATCTATTTTCTTCGGTCTGTAATTGGGTACAGTTAGAGTAACCCCATACCTCGGCACCATAGGTTCCCACGGGCAGGCATTGTGTTTTATAGATTTGTAAAAGTGACACAATCACATCTGCCTCATTGGGTTGACGAAGGGAGGTTAAAGAATTTATGGCCTTGCTCATTTTGTTCCTTGCTTGGGCAACATGAGGTTGCCAAGAGCCAGTGTTAGAAAATAACAACCCAAGATAAGGGAAAGTGCAAGTGCTTTTTAAAATGTCATCCCCTGATTGAATATGGCTTATTTTATCACTTTTGGGGCCGCAAGACATTATAAATGATTTTTAAAAATTGGTATGAAGGCCCAAATCTGCCATAAACTCAACAAAACCAGAAATTAAGATTCGCAAGGCATTAGGTGTGCGGCCCATAAGGACCGCATCATCCGCATAGAGTAGTGCAGGGACAGATTTGCCATTGACTTGCGGGATATCCTTAGTTAATTTACTCAAAGAAACACTCAAATCATTTATATACAAAATAAAAAGCAGGGGGGCCAGAACACACCCCTGTCTGACCCCCCTGCCAATTAAACCATCATTGGAAACGTCTCCATCATTATTAATGCGTACACGAGCTTTCAAGTCGCTATGAAGGTGTGCCAAAAAATGAACTAAAGTTTCATCTAAACCATAATTTAACAGGACTGACCATAGGCGGGAATGGTTAACAAAATCAAAGGCAGAACTTAAATCCATAAAACCAAAATATACAGGTGATTTTTTAGCGATCGTATATTTGGCCATAAGCAAGTTTAGGTTCAAGCACTGATCCACCGTGCCCACTTTACTTCTAAAGCCTAGCTGGCAGGGGTGTAAGATGGTATTTTCTTCCGCCCAGATGCTAATTCTGTTAAAAAGGACCCTGCCTAGAACTTTTAATGTGTTGTCGATTAATGATATTGGGCGGTAGCAGCCGGGATCGAGTCTATCACCTTTTTTAAATATGGGTACAATAGTACTACAAGACCATTTTTCCGGAACAGTGGTGAGGGCTAAATTATTGAAAACGTTACATAACAAAGGTGCCCAAAAGTCAGGTTCAGATTTGAGTTGGTCGATGGATAGGCCATCTGGACCGGGGGCTTTGTTACCCGCGCTCTCAGTGATAGCGTCCTCCACCTCTGACAACAAAATATTTAATGGCTTTATTGCTGGGGCAATTTCAATTAGGTTACCAGATGCAGAAGCATAATAAATCTTGGAAAAATGGTCAACCCACGCATCCCCTGTTATGTTACAGTTGATGGGGGAGACATTATAACCCAGTGATCTAAGATTCTTAACGCCCCTCCAAAACCCTGCAGCATCTCGTAAGGCAGCTGCACGGACAAGGGAATCCCAGTGGTCTTTTAATAGCTCTGCAGATCTAATTTTTAGACAATGTTTATATCTAGATCTCAAAGCCCTTACCAGGGAAGGGTCACGCGGTACAATGGTGAGGGCGGCCCTAAGTTCCCGGTTAGCTTTCGAGCATGAGGTGTCAAACCACCTGGGATTACTATTGGTATAGGCTGGAGCAGGTTTGGAAATTTCCGTTTTTATTGCCTTACATAACTCACCAAACGAGTTAACGATATCGATCCCCGGGCTGGAGGTTGATAGACATACTGATACTAGGGTAGGATGCTTTTTGATGACTCTGGCCAAAACATCCTGGTTGTCTATCCCCTTCCAGGCAACCCTTAACCTGTCTGTCGATACCATTAGGTTTTTAGCCCCTATTTCTATTCTGTTCCTTAGGGTTTTAGTTGATTTGAGGCAAATTAAAATTGGATAGTGATCACTATACGGGGACGAAATGACTTCAGATTTCAATAAAAGATCCTCGAGGAGGGATGAAATAAATACATAGTCGATGGTGGTAGAACTCCCACGCCCGATATAAGTAGGGGCGGGTACCTTATTCACACTATTATCCAATATCTCCATTACATCAACTAAGTCACGTGTTGCTAACAAATCTAATAATTCTTCTCCTCTCCTACAGGGTGGGGTTCTAGGATGGATGTGTGCGTTGAAGTCGCCTCCCAGACAAATAACATCAAAGCTGCCATATTTTTGACCATCCACGACTTCATCAATGAAGTTAAACAGTTTCAGGAAATTGGAGTTATGAAATCATTATTGTAAAAATTAATGAGGCATAACTTTAGCCGGCCTGTGTATTTCAGCGCCATAAAATTATTGTTGTTAGTTGGCAATAATTCAATTTTAACTCCAGATGTGATTTTGGCCCAAATCGATAAGCCCCCGCTGGGGCGACCAGTTGGAGGAGAAGGGACGATCAAATTATGGCAGCTATAACCCTCTAGGAGTAAAGATCTTGTGCACCAGGTTTCCTGCAGCATTAAAACGTCAAAGCTGGTTACCCAGTCAATCCAAGACCTTATGTTCATTTTAGCATTAAGGCCAGCAATGTTCCAACTCAAGATGGATAATTCATCATGAGCTGTGGTGGAGATATGGCCCTGGGCACCTTTTGTCAAATCAGATAACAACCTACACGTACCAGGGGAATTCAACAATGTTACACTAGAACGAATTGGTGAAGTGCCTACAGGGGCTTCCATATTAGTATAATAACTGGCTACGGTGAGAAATGGAGTGTCGGATGGTCAGTCCAGGCTCCATGTATCTGCTAATGCGGTAAATCTGTTAAAAAGTGGGAAAGGCGATGGTGCTGGGAGAGGTTGAAAGGATTGTGGAACTGAGAAAAGTGGAAAGGACGGTGGAGCTGGGGAATGATGCCTGGGTGGTGACCTATAAAAATACCCCAGGGGCAGCAAAGTGACAACAGTGGAAGGTCACGAGTGGGCGCTGTTATGATTGAGTATATATTTAACAGTACCAGGGTGCCTAAAATTTAAAACGATGCAATCCCCGTTAAAGTCTTTCCGTGAGGGACCTACCCAACTCACACGAAGGGCAGACAGGATTTCATTCGTGATATCATGACCTACTCCTTTGTGCTTAGTCAGCCAGTCGATACACTTGTTGTTCAGCTGAACCCAGGATTCACCTTGTCCTACCTTAAGGGGTGGGACGCCTGCCAATACTAGAACGTAAGGGCAGGCGTCGGGTGGTAAATGAAGGGTAGGTTCTAGCGATTTTCTGGATCTGCTGACTGCTGGTTGATCATTCCTGGCGTTATTACTACTTTGGACCGCAGGTTTTACAATAGTTGTATTTTGGCCCTCCTGTCTTTTGCTGTTGGATACAATAGTAGTGGTGTTTTTAGAGGAGCCTGGAACTACGAGAGGGGTTGGCTTAGCTTTGGTGGCAGGTTTAGTTTGCCCTAAATTAGTATGCCCGAGTGTGTTGTTGGCTGTTGGGGTACTGCTAGTAGGTTTGGGAACGTCCTTTGTGCTGCTGCTAATACTTACAGACTCCAGGTCTTTCAGGAGGCGGTCACCCCTAAGCTGATCAAGGCTGATCGCCCC
Organism: Lissotriton helveticus; assembly: GCF_964261635.1. NCBI lineage: Eukaryota > Metazoa > Chordata > Amphibia > Caudata > Salamandridae > Lissotriton > Lissotriton helveticus. The sequence continues at coordinate 1,371,580,399 of NC_136069.1, read as the reverse complement.
TTTCCTTTTTATCTCTTCCTTTTTAACTAAATTTTCTAATTTATCTAACCTTTTAAAAACAATATTAAATTGTTTAATCATTTGACATTCCAGTTGTTTAAAAATAGAGTCTACGATTGTCTCAATGAAATTCCCGTTGGGCTTGGTTTGAATAATACTTTCAGTGAAAAACTCAGTCTGTGTGCCCAAGGAATTATGATCATCAATGGAGGGGGTTATGGGAGAGGCCAGTTCATCAGTTTGCGGCATCTCAGTGTTAACAGTGTTACCCTCAGTCTGTTGCCCTTTCTTTCTGGTCCACATGCTCTGCAGAGTTGGTTGATTCTTGTTACGGGCTGGTTGCTTCCTTTTGTTAACCATAGATTTCAGGGGGCCCCTTTTCCTTTTGCCCTCGAGGGTTTTATTGTCCGCGGACGAGGATGAGGTGATAAGCTGTGCAGCGCAGTCAGGCTGTGGGTCAATGGTTATGACCGGACAGCTATCCCCAGGCAGCATTTCCAATGATGTTACAATGGTAGAGGGTTTCAGGATGGTAATTGCCGGAGAGAGGGGAATATTATTAGAAGGACTCACTAGGGGTGATTGTAGGTCAATGGTGCTACAACCCAGTGACATCCTTCTCTCTGTGTTAGCTATTTCGTCCTGAACCATTATAAGAGCATTTTCGAGTAGACAATCAAAAGAGGGGGGTGGGGTAGGGGAGCGGACAGAAACAGGTATTGGAATTATGTTGGTACGCTTCCCCATGTTGGATTTTCCACAGCTCACCTCTGGTTACAGATGTTGGGGCTATGGCCCAGCCAGTCACTTCCTGCCTCTGAGGGCCACAGAGGGCCCGCCCTTCGCCCGGGCTTAGCCCGGCGCGTCCCGCGCGCGTCCTCGCGGGACGAGGGAGCAGGCACAGTCTTATGCGCCTCCTGGCACCAAAAAAGCGAGGGGGGCGGTGTCCTGGCATCAAGGATGCTGGGAGTTGGAGTCTTCCAACCCCGACCGGCGGAGCCAAGCCCGGCCAATCAGGGCGTGCAAGCAGGCACGGCGGAGCTGAGCCCGGCCGCCTACACAAGAACAGGAACCACAGAGACACCTCGGCGGAGCAAGGAAAGCTCGGCCGGCGTCCAGTCCCCTTACAAAATGCCACCAGGTCCTTGGCAGCAGGCACAGTCTTATGCGCCTCCTGGCACCGAAAAGCGAGGGGGGCGGTGTCCTGGCATCAAGGCTGCTGGGAGTTGGAGTCTTCCAACCCCGACCGGCGGAGCCAAGCCCGGCCAATCAGGGCGTGCAAGCAGGCACGGCGGAGCTGAGCCCGGCCGCCTACACAGGAGCAGGAACCACAGAGACACCTCGGCGGAGCAAGGTAAGCTCGGCCGGCGTCCAGTCCCCTTACAAAAGGCCTCATTCATTAACTTGATGTCTTCCAGAGACGCGATCTTGATGTATATCTGTGTGTCTTCCGCGTACGCCCCTTTCACGCGGAACACTGCATGAAAGGGGCGTTCAATGGGTGTTGCTTTGGGTGTTCCCACGCAAAACCCACGGAATCTAAAGCATTCCCAGATATCTTAAACAAGGAAATGCATCAAAAAATAACACCACCCCAAGGGTGGCATTAGGGAGGAGCAACGTGGATAAATGTTTTGTTTTTTCCTTTTCCTATGTGTGCTGCTTTCTGCAGCATATATCAAAAGAGGAAATCTCCTGTTTTGATTGACTTTTCTGCACAAAGTCAATAGCTTCACAACGCAGGCACCCCTGCTACATGGTGCAAGGATGCCTGCATTGGCGTATGGCAGCCCATTGTGCGCCAGCGCAGAGGAAAAGGAGAGGAATGCTATGCATCTCCTAGATACAGGGCATTCCTGCCCTTTCATTTTGACGTAGGGAAGCGCGACAAGATTCCTTACAGTGCTACCCTACATCAAAACCTCAGATATGAAGTCCTTTCGTCATTTTTTGTGGCTTTACGATGGCTCAAATCCTTGTTAAATATGACTTTCAGTTTTTGCTTCAACTTTTGTCATAATTTTCCATACAATAGCATCTTGGATTTAGTTGCACATTCTGTGATACATTTGTAACGTTCCTGGAATCTACAGGTTTTGCTAAATTGGTGCCAGGAAATAAATTAATTTAAATAATAATAAAAACAAGTATTGACAGAGCCAATAGTTCTGGAGTATAAGTAAAAGTGCATTTTCATTGATTGGTGATTTTGCCTGTGTGGTATTGGAGATAGGCAAGTAGGAATGGGAGAATACTCATTAAAAAGGAGGATGAATGTTTCTATAAAACATACTCATTAAAAAGGAGGATGGTGTTTCCATGTGTTCTGCCTTGTGCAGCACACATAGAAACAGCAAATTGCCGATCATTGTTTATGTGAAGGAAGGTTCCCCTTCCCGCACATAAATAACCCAAAAAAAAGAAATTACATTTTGAAACTTCTGTGTGCTGCATTAAGCAGCTCACATTTAAAAGTTACTACATTTAATTTAAAGATTGTTTATGTGCAGGAAGGGAGACCTTCCTGCACATCAACAATCTTCCCCTCAACGCAGACACCCTTGCACTATGGTGCAAGGGTGCCTACGAGGGCGTTAGGCAGCTAAGTTTAGCGCCTGTGCAGGGGGAAATGCAGGGTTGCACCGTATTTTTGTAAATATGGTGCAGCCCTGGGATTCTGAAGTGGCGGAGTGCAGCGTTAAGCCAGGAAGGCTAAGTCAACACTCCGTCACTTCACTGTAAATATGCCCCCAAATTGTGCAAAATATGTAGTTCTAATGTGATGATTTGAAAACGTTCCCAATGGAAAAGCTAGCAAAATCGATACAATGAGTGCACTGATTTACATAAAGCTACATATACAACAATAGCTGCCGTAATGTTTGTGAAACGTGGAGAAATCTCTTCATTGCTCAAGTGACATGTATTTTCAGCAGATGAATAAGCGTTGCTGCTGAATTTTAAATCAAGCTTCTATGTATAAACCTCGAAATTCTAGATCCTAATGTTGTTCTTTCCAATCTGCAAGTAGAAGGATGTTCACGCCAGTTGGCTTTTTTCTCTGTCGCACAGAGGAATATTGTAAATATCAGCACAAGGTCCTATGACACACACCTTCCAGTGCAACCTATTATAATTTAATTGGTATACATTCGTAAAACCTGTCACAGTAAGCCACTTGCTTATTTGTTACATTGTATACACAGAGGCAAAAATACATTAAAAATCTCACTTTGCGAAAGTGAGGAAAAACTACCTTCTGTTACACATTTCTTTACCTGATTTAACATATCAAGTTCCTGATCATTCCTTTTTAGAAGTCATTTCAGCTGACATGTTTGCTAGTGAATTGAGCATGTCAAACAATACTTGAGCATTGGCAGACTTCATGCTGTGCTGGTAGTAAATTAAGGTCTTCAAATATGCTCTTTATAAAAGGATCCATCCAATAGGGGAAGTATACTGTATCTTCTTTTTTCCGGACAACATACAAATTGCCAACATTAGCCTTAATTTAAGACATGTTTTTAGATCCAGTACATTATTTATTATTATATCTTACTCTGAAGTCAGGAGGCTGTTAAATATTTTTGCGTTGACCATCTGAAAGGATGATATGGCAGCCTCTTGACTATGTCTACGTTCAAATTGTCACATACATTTACACATTCCTGAAACCGTCCCGAAAACCTCATGAAATCGGATATTTCCATTGTTCATGCAGTTTGTTTCTTTAACACGTGCAAATTTGCCTTTATTTTTTAAACGGGCAAAACTTGTTTAGGACAATCATGCAGAGCAGTGGAGAGCTTATTTTTCTCAAGAGACAAATATATTCCATTCTATTTTCCATGAACTTTTCTAAAGTATGCTTCTCTAACCTGCCACACTTCATTGAGTCCCTCTAACTGCTTACCACTGCTCATTTTCCAGATAGGTTCATGCCCCTCCCAGTGCCTTGACTATGGAACCATCCTACATTGCGCCTTTTCAATTACAGTCCAAATTACCGACAATATCGCATTTAAATGATCCGAAATCAATCCACGAGATTAGCTGTAGGTGAGGCAAGGTTTAGTCATGTTAAACCGTTGCTGATGGACGCAATTGGCTAACTTCTCAGAAAGTACTGCCTTTAGGTAATTCTACATAGACCCTAGAGCTTCTCATAGACGCTCATCCCTTTCCATCAAGAATAAGATGTAAAGGTATCTTCCCTGCAGACCACTCAGTTCTTCTGTCTTGGTATTCTAGGTACACACATAGGGGTCGATTAGGATGGCGGACGGAAATGGGTACTGTCCGCCATGGTGGGGGAAATTTTACTCCCGGCTGCGCCGCGGAGATTCCGCGGTTGGGATTAGGATAATCATGTCACGAAACTCCGACCGCGGCGGACGGATCATAACCAACACCGTCCGCGGTGGACGGAACACATCCAACTCCGTCCGCGGCGGACGGAGTCCAATGAACAACCACTGCCGCGGACGGAAATGACCGCGGAAAATAACACATGTACCGCCATACCTGTGAATACTCCGTGGCCGCAATTAGGATAAATCCGCCCGTACCACGGAACTCACAGCCATCCACGTCCGCGGCGGAAAGAATGCTACGATAACCACAGCATCACTGCGGAAGGCCAACACGCACAACATCCCTAGCGGCAAACAAATGTTAGAAAGTGTACCGCAAGTCCAAAGCAAACATACGAACATTGTCAACGCCCCCCCCCCACCAACACCAAGCACAAGCCACCATGACACGTCCCAATTATCCAATAATGCACACTAGTCAACACGCCCACTACCACCTGACTGCCAACAACCATTGAGACACGACTATAAAATGACACCCACACGCTACCACAATCCTTTGCATCACAGCATTGCTGCCAGCAAGAGGCCCAATTCGAGATACTGCAAACTCACATAGAAGACACCCACCCACCACCCTACCACACCCACCACACAAACACCCACCACACAAATCCTACACATCACACACCACACGCCTGCACCCCCCAACTCACTCAACTCACACACTGAGCACCACACACCATGGCACCCAAAAAAAAAACCAAATTCACGGAGACAGAGTTGAGGGTAATGGTAGATGAAATAATCCGTGTTGAGCCCCACATCTTCGGGGCCCAAGTCCAGCAGACGTCCGTGGCGCAAAAGAACCACATGTGGGACAGGATCGTCACTCGGGTGAATGCGTCGGGGACTGTGCCGAGAACGAAGCATGACATTCAGAGGCGGTGGCATGACCTGAAGACCAGGGTCAAGGGCATCCGAGCTAAAAACTTTGCTAGAGCCAATCATACTGGCGGTGGCACACCCCCGGAGCCCATACCCTACACCGATTGGGAGGAGAAGGTGCTGGTGATACTACACCCAGAGAGCCTAGACGGACTTGACGAAGGAGAAGAGACTGGTGAGTACAAACCAAGCACCACGATCAGCACGACATGGTCAGGCTCACACAACTGAGAAGAAACATCTCCTACGCCCCAACCCATGCACGTTGGACACCAACTCACTAACATGTCCATGGCTCCCAACAGGCCCCCATGTTCACGGGGAGGGTGGTGGTGGTGGTGGTGGAGGGTGTGTGGGGTGTGTGAGAGGCCCAAACTACAACTCCCATCAGGCCCCCATGTTCACGGGGAGGGTAGTGGTGGTGGTGGTGGAGGGTGTTTGGGGTGTGTGAGAGGCCCAAACTACAACTCCCAACAGGCCCCCATGTTCACGGGGAGGGTGGTGGTGGTGGTGGTGGAGGGTGTGTGGGGTGTGTGAGAGGCCCAAACTACAACTCCCAACAGGCCCCCATGTTCACGGGGAGGGTGGTGGTGGTGGTGGTGGAGGGTGTGTGGGGTGTGTGAGAGGCCCAAACTACAACTCCCAACAGGCCCCCATGTTCACGGGGAGGGTGGTGGTGGTGGTGGTTGAGGGTGTGTGGGGTGTGTGAGAGGCCCAAACTACAACTCCCAACAGGCCCCCATGTTCACGGGGAGGGTGGTGGTGGTGGTGGTGGAGGGTGTGTGGGGTGTGTGAGAGGCCCAAACTACAACTCCAAACAGGCCCCCATGTTCACGGGGAGGGTGGTGGTGGTGGAGGGTGTGTGGGGTGTGTGAGAGGCCCAAACTACAACTCCCAACAGGCCCCCATGATCACGGGGAGGGTGGTGGTGGTGGTGGTGGAGGGTGTGTGGGGTGTGTGAGAGGCCCAAACTACAACTCCCAACAGGCCCCCATGTTCACAGGGAGGGTGGTGGTGGTGGTGGTGGAGGGTGTGTGGGGTGTGTGAGAGGCCCAAACTACAACTCCCAACAGGCCCCCATGTTCACGGGGAGGGTGGTGGTGGTGGAGGGTGGGGTGTGTGCGACAGGAAACAGAAATGTCTACAAATCTATATAACCATGTAATGTCCACATTACTGACCAGCTCTATCTTGTCCCTCAGGTGATCGTCAACTGACTGGGGAAACCAGTACCCGGCCGCCAGCCTCGCCTCCCACACCTACAGGACTCTCTGGTGACGAGGACACAGGCAGCTCCGGTGCGGAGGATGGAGCGGGACCAAGCACGCAGCCAGGGCCATCTGGCTCACAGGGACTCCCGGGACCGACCAACGTCGCATGTGTGACTCCAGCGACACCTGTCTCTGTGATCTGCACAGTCCCCACCACCACCAGTACCACCAGTACCACCAGTACCACCACTACCACCACTACCACCAGCACCACAACTCCTGCCGGTGCCACCCAGCATAACCCAGCGCACGACACTGGTCCATCGGCCTCACACACAGGCAGGGTGAGTGGGCCACAAACACAGGCAACGGGACATCAGCCAATCAGGCGAGCCACACACCGCCGTGCAGAGGAAGGACAGCTACCCCATCCAGTGGCACAGTCCCTACAAGCCCTTGCCAGGTGCCAGGCGTCATACGACCTGTCCCAGGCAAACGCAGATCGTGCACACCAGGACTCAGTGGACAACACCAACGTCCAGCGCGAAATCTGTGGCATCCTTGGCCAGATGTTGCAGATCATGGGCCAGCAGGCAACGATGTGGAGGGAATGGGTTGGCCGGAACAACCCCCCCCTCCACCAAGTGTTGTAGCGCCACTGCCACCGTCACCTCCGCCTCCACCGCCACCTCCGCCTCCCCCGCCACCGTCACCTCCGCCTCCACCGCCGCCACCACCACCTGTGCCCCTGGCGACGGATGTGGCCCATCAACAACCTGCCCTCCCAGCTGACTCTGTTCCACCTCAGAGACGGAGGGGCCGGCCGAGGCAGGAAGTGGCTAAGAGCAGTGTTGGAGCGCCATCCACACGCTCCAAGAGGGGACGACCATGACAATGTCACTGCCTGTGCCAGACATTCACCCAGCTAAGTATCCTGTCCCACAGACAATCATTCCCACTGGTCTGCTGGACTACCCTGACACCCCCCAATGTGGTGTCAGCACGGACATTTCATCTGCCATTACCTTCAACTCCAACTCCCTCCACCCCACTTACTTGTAAATATTCACCAGCACAGAAGCACAACCTGTAAATAAATTGCACTTACTCACACAATGATGTTTTGCCTCCATGTTTATTCACATGATTGCCTTCAGAAACAGACGTAAACAGGTTCAGGGATCATAGTCGTACATGATCATGGCGCTGTGGGAGTGACCTAGAGAAAATCAGAGACAGCAAACACACGTCAGGAAACAGATTCACACACATCACAACACAATGCACAGCAACATTACACAAACGACAACCATCATAAAAGCATGGGATGAGAGCACACACATCATGGAGACTTGTATGTCCAAAGACATGAAGACACACATATGCAACCATCACAAACAACACCCAGCTGATGAACCCCACATCCACACAACACCAGCAAACATACATGAGGCCTTGTCAACCGCCACTAGAGGAAGTTACTCACATTCAAGGGAAGTAGCGATCTATGAGCTGGCGCCTCTGGTCCACACCTTCCTCCTCACCACTATCCTCATCAGTCGACATGGGTGGGATGGGAGGCCGAGGAACTTCTTCATCTTCAGGGTCCAACAGCAGGTCAATGTCTTTGCGTACTGCCAGGTTGGGGAGCATGCAGCAGGCAATCACGATCCTGCATACTTTTCCTGGTGAGTAAGGCAGGGCCCCTCCGGTCTTATCGAGGCACCGAAACCTAGACTTTAGCAGTCCAAAGGTACGTTCGATGACTCTCCGTGTCCTTCCATGTGCTTCATTGTACCGCATTTCACCCGCTGTTCTAGGATTACGTAGGGGACTGAGGAGCCAGGGCCGGTTTGGGTAAGCCGAGTCGCCTATGTAGGGGGATGACAGACACAAACATCACAACAAGATATGGTGGGTACCCCATGCAACACAGAGATCACAAGAGTCCCCACTGCACACTCACCAACAAGCCACGCTTGACCGGGTCGCAGATTTGCCATGAGTCGTGGGACATTGCTGCTCCGCATGATGTGGGCGTCATGTGCGGAGCCAGGAAATCTTGCACACACATGGGAGATGATGTTGTTTGCCAGGCACACCACCTGCACGTTCAGCGAATGGAAGTGTTTTCGATTCCTGAACACTTGTTCCCGTGCCCGTGGTGGAATGATAGCGATGTGTGTGCCATCAATTGAGCCCACAACGTGAGGTATGTGGCCCAGTGCATAGAAATCAGCTTTGACAGCTGCCAACTCTTCCGGCCGTGGGAAATGTATGTAGTCATTCTTGTACAGCATCATAGCTGTTAAGACATCCCGAAGAACCGTGCTGAACATGGCCTGTGACATCCCCCCGGCATGTCCAACTGTGTACTGAAATGTGCCAGTAGCGAAGAAATGTAGTACCGCCATGAAGGACTGGACTTTTAACAGTACCAGCGGTGCCAGGGAACAACACCTATAACCTTCATGGGATACCTGTTTCGGCGCACAAACTACAGAGACACGGGACACTTCCGTCGGCGTCAAAGATCAGCTTTAATTACTGCAGGGAAACAAGAGTCATAAGAAGTACATGGACATGTAGGTTCTGCGAGTCTGCTTCAAATTGCATATGTAGGTCGCTCTCTTTTATACAAAATGTTGCCATTGCACGACATGTGAACAAAAGATTACAATTCAGTTCCCACAGTAAAACTTCAAAAGGGTCGCTTTCATGTGTTCAGAATCCCGCAATATAATTACAGTAGCAATGCCGGTTCCCAACTGTAAAAGTACATCTTCCCACCATTAGGCATACCCATTAGAGTTGTAAATGATCAGGAGAAAAAAACAAGAGCAGCTGCAAGGAAGACAGACATGTGTAGAGAAAAGAGTGTAGGGGTAATATCGGAAGCATGATCGTAGGATCAAAGAGTTGGATCCCATCTCCTGCACGGCTGTCACAATAGGCCGGCACGACCAGATTACCCTCAAGCTGAGCCATCTGCCTTTGCTGTGTCATTCCTCCGGCCATAAAGACGCATGAAAGGAATATGCGTCTTCCGCAAGGCTTGGGAAACTAGAGGGTCAAGGAGCGAACAGTTACCTGCTCGCTGACTACGTGAGGGCAAGAAACAAAATGGATGCCGTATCTAAAATGGAACCCGAGGGTTCAGATGAAGAACACGTAATATTAGACGAACCCTGGCAGGTAGCGTAGCAAAAAATACATACACTTGCCGAACTCGTCTTTTACGGTTCGTAGATACCAAACTCGTCCATATTCGGTAATGCCCAGAACGTCGTAATAATTTTTACGGAACCTCAGACGGTCCTTTTGCCCTCATGTAGGCAAGCACTAGTCGGAATCATAATCGATTTCGATACTCATCAGATCATTTAGATGTCGCTGATGCATTATTCTATCCTTCAATGCCTCTTTGGTGACAACGGGCTGTCTTATACACGTCGTAGCACAAAGGCCACATAAGGCAGGACCACATTGCACACAAAGACAACATGAGAACAGAAATGTCACAACAACCCCTATGATCATCAGAATCTTCCAACCCCAAGTCGACATCAGACCCCAAAACCATCCCAGAAGCGTCCAATTTCCCTCGTCCACGTGTATGGACTCCGAAATTTTGTGCAACTTAGAGATGGCTTGATAAACCGTTGGAGCGTTATCAGGTATGAATACGCAGCAGCTCGAATGGATGACTTTACAAACCCCACCTCTATCTGCTAGAACGATATCTAGAACCATACGGTTCTGCAACGTCATTAGTCTATCCGCCTGGAGTTCGGCTGTCAAATTACCAAGGGCATTTGCAGTTATGTTGGCAGTTGATTCTACTACACGAGTTAACTGCCTCAGGTTCCTGCTATTAACCATCGGTCCCCAGAACGGTAGGAAACCCTTAAAGAAGTCTCCCGCTTCTTGTCCGGCAGTATCTTCTTTGCTAACCACACCTCTCACAATTCTAGTTCTGTGGTAATCAGAGGCCACAGTGAAAGTCGGAGGCAAAAGATTCGCAATATAGCAGGAGCCCGAGAAGTCATGAGGTAACCACGTATAGGCTCGATCATAACATACAAAGTAGGTACCCTTGGCAGGCAGGAAGACAGGGGAGGAGAGCGTCGGTAAGACATACGTCTCGGTACAAGCACTCTCCCCAAACTGAGCTCTCGGATTTCGACCAAGACCTTTCAAGCAGAAATTACCAAGGTGAGGTACAATCCATATCGGTGACGAGCTTTTAAGCTGCCTCTCACCCACTGATAAGCTGTACTCAGCCTCACTTAGTTCCTTATATGCTCGCACCTCTTCCTCTGGGATGAGCGATGCGTCAAAAATATCTCTATCTAAGTCTGCAATAGCTCTCGCCAGAGTCTTGTGGTACGGGCCAGGACCAGAGTTTGCTGAGCGTGGTTCTCGATGGGGGTAGGAATCTAGTGCGCTACGGAACATAGTTTGTAATGCTCGAGCTGACCCTTGTGCACTATAAGGCAGAACTAAGTACGGAATACCCTTATCCATGGTATGTGGCATTAACCCGCACACCCAACAATTGGTAGTGTTTACCACTAACTGATGCTGATGCAAGAGTTGGATAAAAGAGTTGTTTCTGAATTCCGCACGTCTGACTTGTTCGTGTTGAGGCAGAAGATAAAAGGAATGTGGAGAGACAGTAGAAACGAAATATAGATCATGAGATGGAAGAGTAGGTGTAGTAGAAGACAATAAGAACTGGGACCCATAATATACTCCCCCTACCAGTAACATGGATATGGTGAGGAACAGTATGATCACCTGTGAGAAAAACCATTTTGTATGAAACATTTTATGCAATGCAGATCTTTGCGCCAACATTTCCTCTCTTTTTGACAGCTCAGACAATGATGATTCCATCCCCTAACGACCGTCCGCAACGTTCTTGACGCACTTCGTTCTGAGTAGCGATTACCAATTCCCAGGAGTTCCCAGAAATCGATAAAAGAAACCGACCTTGTGTCGATAACTGCTAAACAGAAGGAAGTACCCGCACGGCCTTACGGTCAACCTGGATGGTAGGTTCTAGCTAAATAATGTTCTTGGCTGTACGAAAAAAGGAAAAAGATACACAATATATTATGTCCACTGTTTTCAGAGCAAATGTAGAACCTAGAAACGAAAAAATCTTTTTATTTGTGGCTCGTTCGTGAACGAAGAAAGTATCGGCTGCTTCCAGGACGAGTTTGATCTTCAAACAGTGGATTGGATGGCAAATGAGTGTTCAATTGTTCAGGCAATTTTTCAGAGTTCTCCAATGGCGATGGCAAAGAAATTTTTCGAGGGGTGTCAGCTATGGACTGAGCTTCGCTGAACGGAACAAAGTGTTGTGGAGTGTCTGTTTCACTAGAAGAAAAACCTCTTTTTACCCAGGTATCCGATGGTAAAGGAAGCGGAACCCTTTTAGTATGGGTAGCGTGGACCCAATTCCGGCGTCCGTGTAGTCGAACCGCCGTCCTCGTAGCTAGCTGCACCTGAAACGGGCCCACAAATCTCGGTTCAAGGTTCCGTTTTCGTCCGTAGTTCCGGACGAGGATCCAGTCTCCTGGTTGAAGCCGATGACCAGGACCCTCTGTTTGTGACGGCAGAGCCTCAAAGACCTGTTGGTGAATCAAACTCAATTTAGCAGTCAGATCATAGAGATAATCAATCAACATAGGGTATTCGATTCTATCAAATTCTTTAGGTCTTGGGACTCCCCATACATTAGCAGGACGGCCGAACACAATCTCATATGGGCTGAGCCCTACCCGAGAGTGTACAGTTGCCCTGGTCGACAGGAGAGCCAGAGGCAAAGCGTCGGGCCATGATAAACCAGTTGTTGCCTGAATTTTAGCCAATTTCAGTTTTAGGGTGCCATTATATCCTTCCACCAAGCCTGCTGATTGTGGATGGTTTGCACTATGAAATTTCTGTACTATCCCCAAACCACGACACACACTCTTCATCACACTCCCAACAAACTCACTTCCGTTGTCCGACCATACGACCCGAGGCATTCCGTAGCGAGGAAAATATTCTTTGAGCAAAATTTTTGCCGTGGATAAAGCCGTATTATCCTTAAGGGGGTAGGCCTCAATCCACCTAGAGAATGCACACACCACAACCAACACATACTTCAAGTTATTACATCGGTCCATGTGGATAAAATCCAGCTGGATGACTTCGAAAGGGTATGTAGGAGGGGCAAAATGGCCAGGAGGAGTGGGGGTGCCCTTACCAGGATTGTGCATCAAACATACCATACAATTCTTAACCACTCTCTCTGCACACTTAGTAATCCCATCATTCTTCCATACATGAGACAACAACTTGCATATGCCTTTCGTGTTGATGTGCGCCATACCATGAGCCATTGTAACAACAGCGAGCACATACGCATCCGGTAACATCCATCTCTGCTTCTCTGATAAATCAACCCAACATCCATTCTCATCCAATCTCCCCGTGCTCTCTCTCCATTTAGTCCTTTCCGTCTCAGTGGCTTCATTCTGTATTCCCTTCACACTTTCAATTGTGTCTTCACACATACCAGTCTCTGTTGGCCATCTCACTGAGTTCGTAACATACATTCTGTTCGTCAAATCTTTAGCCGTCTCTTTAGCCGTTTCATCCGCAAACGCATTACCACGACCCACATCATCCGTTATTTTCTGATGCGCACTACATTTGACTATGGCCACCTGTTTAGGCAATGTGAGTGCATCTAAAAGATCATTTACAAGCTGACCATGTTGAATCTTCGTGCCATGCGACGTAAGGAATCCTCTCTCTCTCCACAGTCGTCCAAAACTATGTGTAGAAACAACAGGAGAGGAAGGGATCAAGGACACTCCTATACCCCAATCAAAATATCAGTTAAACAACAGAGGAGTGACTCAAACAAGTTAGAATAAAAAATAAAGAAGGAGCACGTAAATAAGTGATGAAAGAAAAAAGGAGAAGGAAAAATCACAGTGATTTTTTTATAAAACCCTCACTCACCCAACTATTGGGTGACATGCTTCATCATCGGGTTGTTCACCGGGTATGCCAAGTGCATGCCCGGTGTGCTGCTACACCTGCAACTGCAGTGGAGCTGGTGACTAAGATAAAAGCAGTGCAAAAAGTGATAGTGAAGTTCAAGTGTAAGGCTAAAAAAGTGCGTGTTCAAACCAATACCCAATTTTAATAAGGGTTGAAGCATGCACACTGGTTAAAAAGTTAGGCGGACAGGTTTGACCGTGAATTTGAGTCAAAAACTCCTGTTTTTTAGATCATATGGTCAACATGTTTCTGCTCATCATGGCCACTTTAGCCGAGCATTCTTCAGGACCAAACTTTGACACTGGGCGGTATACGCACGCTAAGGCGTACCCTAACCTCAGTGTACTGTGAAAAGCGTAAACTCAAAACTATGTGCCACACCAAACGCATACTGGCTATCTGTAAACACATTCACTCGTTTATCTTTGGACAACACACACGCTCTCGTCAATGCGATCAACTCAGCAGCCTGGGCTGAATTCTGACTTAATCTTGCTCTTTCCACAATCGTTCTCAATGTTACCACAGCATATGCAGTCGTCACATCACCATTCGGCAACTTAAAACAGGAACCATCCACATATAAAGTACCATCGGGATCTGTCAATGGAGTATCTTTTAGGTCAATACGACCCTTGGTCTCCTCCTCAGTTCTGAGATAGCAGTCATGTACTGCTTCACCACTTGATTCTGTGTCGATCGGCAGCAATGTTGCTGGATTCAACACATTACATCGTTTTATCCGTATATGACTGGCCAGCAACGTCAACTCATATCCAGACAACCTTGCGCTCGTCAGATGTTGAGTTTTCGTTCGATTCAATAGAGTGTCAACTGCATGCGGAACCATCACCGTAAGCATATTATCCATGACTAGACCTGCGGACTGTCGAATGGACGCCGCAGCTGCCGCTGTTGCCCTTAAACAACTCGGCAAGGCTCTGGCTACTGGGTCTAAAGTCGAAGAAAAATAGGCGCATGGGCGTTGCTTGCCGCCAAAAGGTTGTGTCAGAACACTCAACGCGCAACCATCCCTCTCGTGAACGTATAGTGTAAACGGCTTACTGTAGTCAGGAGTGCCCAACACAGGAGCCGAACACAACGCATCACGCAATTCAGAAAAACTTTTCTGACACTCTTCAGACCAAGGCAATGGGGATGGAACATCTTTGCACGTAAGAGCTATCAATGGTTTCGCCAACAATGAAAAATTTGGAATCCATTGTCTACAATAGGACGTAATACCTAAAAAGGCACGAACATCTCTCTGGGTTTTTGGCACAGTCATTCGGGAAATCGCTGCAATTCTCTCTGGGGTCAACCTTCTCCCTTCTCTTGACAATAAGTGACCTAGGTAGGTAACTTCTTGACAACAATACTGTAGCTTTGAAGGCGATACCTTGTGGTGTAAGTCATGTAGATAGTGTAACAATGATACCGTAGCCGTTTTGCAAATAGCTTCTGTATCAGCTGCCACTAAAAGATCATCAACGTATTGAATCAAAGCCGCACCTGTCGGTAAAACAAAGGCATCAAGTTGACCTTTAAGTGCTTGGCTGTAGATTGACGGACTCTCACAGTAGCCCTGTGGAGCGCGTTTTAGCCTAAAACTGCGACCACCTAATGAGAATCCGAATAGGTCTCTGCTTTCCTCTGCAATCGGGATGCTAAAGAAAGCATTTTTTAGATCGATCACTGTGAACCAGGAGGCAGATGCCGGAATCATTGTTAGTAAGGCCGTAATGTCGGGAACCACAGGAAATTGTGGAACCACTATTTTGTTCACCTCTCTTAAATCTATTACAAAACGATATACAGGAGGTTTAGTTGGGTCAGTTCGTTTCAGAATTGGCAATACAGGGCTATTACACACGTTTCCACGAGTTTCTTCAACAACACCTTTTCCAATGAGATCATGAACGATTGCTAACAGCGCTCGTTCGCCCTCTAGAGAAATACGATATTGAGGTAAACGTGGTAACCGCGCATTTGGTTTCAATTGAATCACATAGGGTGGAATGTCTAACAGGCCCACATCATTGGGACCTGTGGCCCATAAGGACGCAGGGAGGGAACTCAATTCCGGTGGGAATTTATCGACCGATAAATACATGGGAGAGATCACTCTCCGTCCCAATGTAAGCTCCACTCCTTCGGGGGAACAATACAAAGTTGCATATAATCGTTTTAATAAATCCAGGCCCAAAAGATTCTCACCACAACCTGTAGATAGAATCAGTGGAGCCGTTAGCTCACGAGGTCCAATCATAAGAGGCAAAGGACTAGAGACTGGGTTGCTAACAGGGGCGCCAGAGAATCCAACGGAAACGTTCGTTAAGCCAGACAAAGGTGCGCCAGGGAGTTTCGAATGCATGATGGAACTTTTTGTCGCACCAGTGTCTAACAGAAAAGGCTCAACTATGCCCGATGTAGCCACTGCAACGTAAGGCCCACTCTGATCGACCGGAACTGACACTACTCCCTCTCTTTGTCGTTGGCTGTCCTAGTAATGGTCGTTTGCAACAGTCCCATGCTCTACGTAATAATCGTCCACATTATACTGTGCAGATCGAACTGACCCCGCGTTTCGCTGGTCAAAACAATTATTCGCATCCGATTGATTTTGATGACGATCAATCTGATTGTGGGATGAACCACGACCTCTACCTCGTGATGCCTGTTGAGGACCACCACCACAGTTTCCTCGTGTCGACACACCATTCAGACGGTCCCGTAAGGCAAGACAATCATATTTTAGGTGTCCCTCTTTCCTACAATATGCGCACTGATTATACCCAAGTGAAGATCTATAATCAAAGTTGTCAGAGCGCGGCTGCATCCTATCGGGCTGTGCTCGTGGTCGATACTGCTGTTGTGAATCATTTTGGTTTGATCGTGGAGGATATGCTTGCTGTAACAAAACCTTCATTTTGAGCTCCTTCGTTTTCTTTTCTACACGATCACTTTCTTCCTTTTCCCTATTCTCATAATACTGGGCCGTTGCTAGTATTTGCGCAGGGGTTAAAACTGCCCACGCACTTTCTGAATTCTTCAATTTGTTGCTTAGCTCAGGCAACAAATTCGACACGAACTTGTCAACAAATAATCGCTGGCCTCCCTCAGCGCCCATATCCTGGCCGCTGTGGTCGACAAACGCGTCCTCAAACCTCGTGAAGAAATCCGAGACACTCTCGTCTTTCTTTTGCTTACAAGCTGATAACTTGTCCCAGTTCACTTTCATCGCTGGCATGAGAGTTTTCATGAGCGTAATGATTTTCTGAGGCAAATCCAAGATCAGCTGGTCAGGCTTAGCCCCACCAACTTGTAATCCATCAGCCGTTATCAATGCAGCCCAATCACCCCCTAATTCAACTGCGTGATCGGCTTGACGAATTTTAGCTCAAACTGGTTGCGGTACAACATTACCGAACAACATGTCGATGTCGGCAAGGTTCATAATAGAAGCTTCCACCAGTTGTGATAACTCCTTATAATAACCAGCCGGATTTTTACGCGGATCGGGCAAGGATTGCTTCACTTGCAAAACTTCCGATCGTTTCCATGGAAGGTGTATCCATACCCTTCGAAAATGCGGTAGAACCACAGGGTTAGCTTGCAGATCACCAGGCACCCAAAGTGGCGGAACCTCTCTCATAGGATACTGACCAGGAACCGCTTTCCAATTCTCAGTGGTATCATCTGATGACACCCGAGAATGTGCTGTGGATCTGAACGCTAATAAGCGTTCCACGGCACGTCGTACATCTTCACCTATAATCATACCGTTCGAAAAGTGACTCTGAAGTTCAATTATGTCGAGCGGTACATTATCTACATCATCGTTATACCATTCTTCCCTCAAAAAGTTACACATCTCTTCAAACACGAATCTCTGCGTAGGCTCATTAAACTGAGAAAACGTGTCGAAGACCACACGTGGAGTGTCATTAGCAGGATGTCTTATCCACCTATGTGCCATGGTTACTAACGTCTCTTTCTCCCTACCACTAGGGATCTGACTCCGTCTCTGAGGAGTTTTAGATAAATCAGACGAGAATAACGGACCAGAAAGTGGTGAATAAAGGGTAGCAACAGAGTTAGGAACACGCTTACGAACAGAAGGAGAAAGAAAAACAGGGGCAACAACACTGGAGGTGAAGGAAGGCATAGTAGGAACGGACAAGACAGTCGGAGTAGCAGAAACAACAGTCTGCGAAGGTGCAAGTACAGGGGCAGTAGGAACAAGGACAGGTGGTGGAACAAACGTAGGATTAACAGCGGGCTGGCCCACAGCCGCTGGAGCAACAGGAGGAACAACAGGAGCAGCTACAGGAGCAGTAGCACCCTGTACATAAGGAGGTGGTGATTTCATCAAATACGATAACAAGGAATCCTCCTTCAAATCTTCTTCTTTCTTCTCTAGACTACTCGGTAAAATCGGGTAACATTTATCTATTTTCATGTGATGCAATCTAGTAGAAATTTCCATTTCCTTTTCTTCTTTTTCCTGTTTACATTCTCGTATAGTTTGCATTATCGGAACGAACCCTTGCTTTTGATCATTTTTAAGTTGTTTGATTTCTTTCTGCTTGGCCTCTTTACGCCATATCCGAAAGGAATCAAACATAGCTGGCCTAGCTTTCTTTAAAAATAATTTAGCCTCAAGATTATCTAAAATCGAAAGTTCGAAAGTTCCATGTGGTGGCCATCTAAGGTCACCGTCTTTCTTTGTATAGCGGATCCAGTAATCATTATATATTATAGGACCCACCCCATGTCGACTATAAAGATCATGTATCGGAGTTCCAACTGGAGGTATCGGACACGAGTCCTCCAACCGGGAATCCATTGCGCAACATTTGAAAATACGAAACAAACCACTATGGCTAGGCATCGTGCACACTAACCTAGTATCAAACTTCAAGGATTACCGAAGCAATTAAACCTCGTGTAAGTCAAAACCCTCGGTTTTTGGCAATTGCAACTGTCAAATAATACTAAGAACCAATACTAAGAACCACAAATGCAATGGAACCATGCAATACAACAAAGCCTTAAGGCTATCACAAAGCTCGGAGAGCTAACCACAAAGCCTGAGGAGGCTATTACAAAGCTCGGTGAGCTATTACAACAAAGCCTTAAAGGCTACAACAAAGCTTTCAAAAAGCTAGAACAACCACTAAGGACTGGGAGCGACCCACAAATACTTAACTCAGAACTTCAATGGCGTCACCAGGAAGGCCCGTCTATCGTCTCGCTTGTACGTAAGGTCTGCACCGGGCGTCGAAGACAGGTCGACAGCCAGGGCATCGGTCCGTCGCAGCCGTCAGGAGGCGGGAATCTTCGCAGGGAAAATCGTCGGGCCACTTATTTCGACAACAGGATCGATGAAGCGGGGTGCACCTTCCCTCGGAGATTTCACACGAAGTTCCTCACGATCATCAGGCTTTGGACCGGTACCACTGAAGTCGCCCCACGTTGGGCGCCAACTGAAGGACTGGACTTTTAACAGTACCAGCGGTGCCAGGGAACAACCCCTATAACCTTCATGGGATACCTGTTTCGGCGCACAAACTACAGAGACACGGGACACTTCCTTCGGCGTCAAAGATCAGCTTTAATTACTGCAGGGAAACAAGAGTCATAAGAAGTACATGGACATGTAGGTTCTGCGAGTCTGCTTCAAATTGCATATGTAGGTCGCTCTCTTTTATACAAAATGTTGCCATTGCACGACATGTGAACAAAAGATTACAATTCAGTTCCCACAGTAAAACTTCAAAAGGGTCGCTTTCATGTGTTCAGAATCCCGCAATATAATTACAGTAGCAATGCCGGTTCCCAACTGTAAAAGTACATCTTCCCACCATTAGGCATACCCATTAGAGTTGTAAATGATCAGGAGAAAAAAACAAGAGCAGCTGCAAGGAAGACAGACATGTGTAGAGAAAAGAGTGTGGGGGTAATATCGGAAGCATGATCGTAGGATCAAAGAGTTGGATCCCATCTCCTGCACGGCTGTCACAATAGGCCGGCACGACCAGATTACCCTCAAGCTGAGCCATCTGCCTTTGCTGTGTCATTCCTCCGGCCATAAAGACGCATGAAAGGAATATGCGTCTTCCGCAAGGCTTGGGAAACTAGAGGGTCAAGGAGCGAACAGTTACCTGCTCGCTGACTACGTGAGGGCAAGAAACAAAATGGATGCCGTATCTAAAATGGAACCCGAGGGTTCAGATGAAGAACACGTAATATTAGACGAACCCTGGCAGGTAGCGTAGCAAAAAATACATACACTTGCCGAACTCGTCTTTTACGGTTCGTAGATACCAAACTCGTCCATATTCGGTAATGCCCAGAACGTCGTAATAATTTTTACGGAACCTCAGCCATGACCTTTGCAGTGGGTGTAATCGACCCAGGATACGTCCTACGTGGCTGCAGATGAGGAGACAATTGAGCCACAAGCTCCAGCAACCGACGTCGATCCAGCCGGAATTTCCGAATCACCTCCTCGTCAACCATATCCTCCAGCACAGTGTATGGCCGATGCACATTTGGAGCCCTCCTGTGTGGGAGAGAGATGTAACTTAGGTCAACTTACAAACGACGCATACGTGTACAACTCCATCACATGTGAACCTTACTGACAAAACTTCAGTCTTCACCCTAATGTTTAGTAGCCACATCACAGACACACATGCAACTGCATGCACACAAACAATAATTATACACACGCCATGTCATCAAGCACAAATGCCAACACCAATAATGATGTGCATACGGTAATTACATGCATGGTGACACAACGTACAAAACACATACACGGAATGCATGTGTACCACCACCACTGTAGTCACCTCGCCAGAACAAGACACTGACAACAGATGCATAATTTGGCCACACAGCCGTGATGTACTGTGTAGTTGTGAAGATGTAAGAACGTCTGTAGGGTCACACCCGACGTCAACACGTACAAATGCACATCTGTTGCCCATTGTGTGCCGACCGATGGGCATTGTATGGACACACATGCTATATTGTATGACATATGACCTTTCCCTATCACGCTCACATCCCTCATGACGCAACTGCACACAACACATCACGGTGCAGCGTCTGACAAGATAACATAATTGGCGCCGCCATGGCGGTGCTCAACTTCCGCTACTTCCCAAGGGCCATACGAGGCCAGCGTCCCTCTTCCCATTGGCTGCATGTGCAGGGACCGTCACGGGCACACATCGGCAACCGCACGTGCAAGCCTCAGGCACGGATGCTTCAGTTGCAACAATGTTCTATCACTGGCGCCTCCATGGCGGTGCACGTACTCAGCGGGGGAGGTGCAGGCCTATACACCCTGTAGATGTACTCAATGGACATGCCAGTTCATGACCCCCCTTACAGTTACCTTGCATCATCCACCGTACACCGGCCGGAGCGGCCGGGCCTAGGACGGCCGTGCCCGGCCATGAACACAACCGCCGTGCCCGGCCATGAACACAACCGCCGTGCCCGGCCATGAACACAACCGCCGTGCCCGGCCATGTACACAACCGCCGTGCCCGGCCATGCGGTTGTGTACATGGCCGGGCACGGCGGTTGTGTACATGGCCTGGCACGGCGGTTGTGTACATGGCCTGGCACGGCGGTTGTGTTCATGGCCGGGCACGGCCGTCCTAGGCCCGGCCGCTCCGGCCGGTGTACGGTGGATGATGCAAGGTGACTGTAAGGGGGGTCATGAACTGGCATGTCCATTGAGTACATCTACAGGGTGTATAGGCCTGCACCTCCCCCGCTGAGTACGTGCACCGCCATGGAGGCGCCAGTGATAGAACATTGTTGCAACTGAAGCATCCGTGCCTGAGGCTTGCACGTGCGGTTGCCGATGTGTGCCCGTGACGGTCCCTGCACATGCAGCCAATGGGAAGAGGGACGCTGGCCGCATATGGCCAATCGCAAGTAGCGGAAGCAGTGCACCGCAACAACAGGGCCAGTCATTGGCCCATTTCACGATCACGCTTCCAGGGCTGACCAATTGCTGGCGACGTATGCCACTGACACGTGCTGAGGGCCCTATATATGTGTGTTGGCCAAAATGACACTTCCTACCCTGGGGACCAGTGCTGCCTGTTCACCTCGACCTGCTGCTGCTGCTGAGCTGACCACCGACTGCTGCCTGTGACCATCACCTCGACCTGCTGCTGCTGAGCTGACCACCGACTGCTGCCTGTGACCATCACCTCAACCTGCTGCTGCTGAGCTGACCACCGACTGCTGCCTGTGACCATCACCTCGACCTGCTGCTGCTGAGCTGACCACCGACTGCTGCCTGTGACCATCACCTCGACCTGCTGCTGCTGAGCTGACCACCGACTGCTGCCTGTGACCATCACCTCGACCTGCTGCTGCTGAGCTGACCACCGACTGCTGCCTGTGACCATCACCTCGACCTGCTGCTGCTGCTGAGCTGACCACCGACTGCTGCTCTAGTGCCATACTCCGTGATCTTGCCATGTCGAGAGGCAAAGAGATCCGGTCTCGACCCTTCACCGCCGCGGAGCTTGATGTCCTCGTGGACGGTGTACTCCGCAACTATGGACGCCTCTACGGCGCACCAGGACGGGTGGTAAGTGCAGTGTGGGACATGTTGGTGTGCATGAGGGGGCCAAATAATCACGCCTATTTCTATCTTAGCTGTGTAGTGTGGGCTAGACATATGTTCCTGATTGTGCATGGCTGCTGACAGTTACGTCTTGCCCCTATGTGTGTGACAGGCCACCTGTCCACTGACTTTAACCCTTTTGTCTCCCATCATGGTAGGTCAAGCTGCACCTTCGCAAGGACCTGTGGAGGAGCATGGCACGGGAAGTACGGGCATTGGGGGTGTGCAACAGACGACATACACACTGCCACAAACGCTGGGACGACATTTCCAGGCTGAGCAAGAATGTAGCGGAAGTAACACTGGGCCTGATTCCAAGGACGCCCCGTCTGGCCCGACGCTCCATGACCCCTCTCATGCACCGTATCATTGCAGTGACGCATCCTGAACTGGCCGAACGTCTGAGTGCCGATCAACAGCAAACTAGCGGTGAGCATACTGTCTGTGTAGGAAACCTGTGAGTGCTATGCATGTATTGGTGCACAGACACACTATTGAGTTCCGTGTTGCGTATGTATGTCTGTGATGCCATTTTGGTCCCATTGGGTGGTTCTCATTTGACATCCAGGTCCGCCATGTTGACACGCCACTTGCTTAGTAGTTGAGTGTTGAAGCACATCCCCTAGTGGTCCATGGCCCCATGGCAGGAAATGTGAGGATGACTGGTAGAGGTGGGCCATGTGCAGGATGAGGGCTACAAAATCTTTGTCAGCTATGTAATTTGGCAATCCTGTTCCTTCTGTACGTCAGTCTGCCCATGACTCACACATCTTTTATGTGCATTTCAGCTATGACAGAGGACACTCAGCCACAGACGGTGGAGAGTAGTCGAGGAAATGAGTCCGGCTCAGACTTCGCACACACGCAGACTGACACAGAGGAGGCCAGCGCCGGAGAGGGGGACAGGACCGTCCCTGAGGACTCGCATGTGGAGACACCATCGTCCTCCTCGTCGGACACTCTTGGTGAGCCTGCACTGTTGTCACAGACTGGGAGTGGGCACTCATCACCTTCTGTCGGAAGACAGCACACAGGGCCCACACTTCCGCCAACTGCACCATGTACTGTTCGTGGCCGGAGGAGTAGGGGGAGCAGAGTGGCGTTCGGTGCAGGCACCGCTGCCCCTGCCACGGTGAGCCAAAATGCACTGTGTGCTGAGGCCGTTGATCTGCTGCGACAGCTGTGTGTGGGGCAGACCAATATGACAAATGCTTTCCAGGACCATGATAGGAAGTTGGGGCAGGTGGTGGCATTCATGGAAGGGATGCATGGCGATCTTGCAGGTCTACACAGGACAGTGCAGTCATTGGCAAGCAGTGTGTCGTCTGCAATAGTACAGTCGCATGAACAGGGTGCTACTTCTGTTTCCCCATCTACACCACTGGATGTCTCAGGGGGTAGTGATTATTCTGAGCAGGACTCAAATACAGGTTATTGCACTAGAAGCAGCGTCAGACAGCACGTCAGGGCACGCAGGGCACAGACCCCATCCCCTAGATCAGCTAAATCTGTTCACGTAGACGACGTCAGATACACTGGAGTACACACACAGGATCCACAAGTGTTGTTGGGGGACATGCCTTCAGGAGCTACACAGGCATTCAACACAAAAGGTACTCCCAAGGCAAGGGATACTCACATGTCCATGGACTGTACCTTGGACAAGGCCAGTGAGAAGACAAAGGCACCTACTAAGAGCAGGGAGACTCCCAAGGGCAGGCCCACAGGAGAGGAAAGGGACTCTCCCAAGGACAGTGAGAAGACAAAGGCACCTACTAAGAGCAGGGAGACTCCCAAGGGCAGGCCCACAGCAGAGGAAAGGGACACTCCCAAGGACAGTGAGAAGACAAAGGCACCTACTAAGAGCAGGGAGACTCCCAAGGGCAGGCCCACAGCAGAGGAAAGGGACACTCCCAAGGACAGTGAGAAGACAAAGGCACCTACTAAGAGCAGGGAGACTCCCAAGGGCAGGCCCACAGCAGAGGAAAGGGACACTCCCAAGGACAGTGAGAAGACAAAGGCACCTACTAAGAGCAGGGAGACTCCCAAGGGCAGGCCCACAGCAGAGGAAAGGGACACTCCCAAGGGCAGGGACAAGACAAAGGCACCTACTAAGAGCAGGGAGACTCCCAAGGGCAGGCCCACAGCAGAGGAAAGGGACACTCCCAAGGGCAGGGACAAGACAAAGGCACCTACTAAGAGCTGGGAGACTCCCAAGGGCAGGCCCACAGCAGAGCAAGGTCCATCTCCCAAGGGCAGGGACACACACAGAGAGCAGGTGTCTACTGGAGACAGGTGCACCACAGACGACAAGTCTGCTGGCAGGAACAGGGCGGCGACCAGGGCACAGGCTACATCCAGAGACAACACTCCACCTAAGGATAAGGCACATCCTACGGACAAGGCATCTAGCATGGACAATGGCGCAATCAAGGACAGGCATACTTCACCCCTGGCTGCACTGAGGCTGATGTTTTCTACTAAACGCCAAACTGATGTCTCCGCGGCGGAGTCCCCCCATACCTCCACTCCCATCCAGGCCAGTCAGAAGCAGAGGAGGGTGTCCCCTGTAGTTGCATCCCCCATTACACATGAATCCGAGTCCAGGCGGCAGGCACAGAGCAAACGACAAGCAGGCTCCAGCACGTCCCCAGAAACCAGATCCCCGGCAGCATATGCTCCACCTATGGTGGGTGGTGATTCTTTGGAGTCCCCACCACTTGGCAGTCCTGTCCTGTCCAGGGTGCACTCACACATCCCTGAGAAACGCAGACACACACCATTGACACCTGCCAACCCCGATTTGGCTCTAGGTCAGCTATCCCCAGCTCCCAGGCCCACCCTGCCTCCTGGCCCATACAGCCCTGTGGCTCATCATTTCAGTTGTCCCAGTGGCGCTGGTGCAGTTGACTCTCATGTATCAGATGGTGGCACAGTGTCAGTTGTGCCCTCTCCTGTTGCAGGTCCTGGCAGTGTATCTGGGTCTATGGCTCACGTGTCAGTTAGAAGATCTGTGGCTGTGTTGCACACTCCTGTTTCTGGTGCTGGCAGTCTGTCTGGGTCAGTGGCTCACGTGTCAGTGACTACATCTGTGGCTGTGTCTCACACTCCTGTTGCTGGTGCTGCCAGTGTGTCTGGGTCCGTGGCCCATGTGTGTGTCACTCGGGCTGTGGCTGTGTCTCACACTCCTGTTGCTGGTGCTGCCAGTGTGTCTGGGTCCGTGGCCCATGTGTGTGTCACTCGGGCTGTGGCTGTGTCTCACACTCCTGTTGCTGGTGCTGCCAGTGTGTCTGGGTCCGTGGGCCATGTGTGTGTCACTCGGGCTGTGGCTGTGTCTCACACTCCTGTAGCTGGTGCTGCCAGTGTGTCTGGGTCCGTGGCCCATGTGTGTGTCACTCGGGCTGTGGCTGTGTCTCACACTCCTGTTGCTGGTGCTGCCAGTGTGTCCGAGGCAGGTAGTTCACGCAGTCCCCCTGATTCTGTGATGTGAGGTGCTGAACACTTCACTCAAATGTTATTTCACATGGTGTGTCCATTGAGAACTGCGTGGCACTCTTGTGGTTCCTGTGACGGGTTGGTAGGGACACGTACTTGTGAAACCTATGATGTACCTGCTCTGTACTGCACAATGCCCTGTTGATGCTCTGATACTGCATTCTGCCCTCTCGTTTACTGCCAATGATGTACCTGCTCTGTACTGCACAATGCCCTGTTGATGCTCTGATACTGCATTCTGCCCTCTCGTTACCTGCCTATGATGTACCTGCTCTGTACTCTACAATGCCCTGTTGATGCTCTGATACTGCATTCTGCCCTCTCGTTTACTGCCAATGATGTACCTGCTCTGTACTGCACAATGCCCTGTTGATGCTCTGATACTGCATTCTGCACTCTCATGTGCTGCCTCTGATCAACCTGTTCAGTGCAATGGACTGTTGATGCACTTAGCCCCTCTCACGTGCTGCCTCTGATGGACCTGTTCTGTGCAATGGACTGTTGATGCACTTAGCCCCTCTCACGTGCTGCCTCTGATGGACCTGTTCTGTGCAATGGACTGTTGATGCACTTAGCCCCTCTCACGTGCTGCCTCTGATGGACCTGTTCTGTGCAATGGACTGTTGATGCACTTAGCCCCTCTCACGTGCTGCCTCTGATGGACCTATTCTGTGCAATGGACTGTTGATGCACTTAGCCCCTCTCACGTGCTGCCTCTGATGGACCTGCTCTGTACTGCACAATGCCCTGTTGATGCTCTGATACTGCATACTGCCCTCTCGTTACCTGCCTATGATGTACCTGCTCTGTACTGCACAATGCCCTGTTGATGCTCTGATACTGCATACTGCCCTCTCGTTACCTGCCTATGATGTACCTGCTCTGTACTGCACAATGCCCTGTTGATGCTCTGATACTGCATACTGCCCTCTCGTTACCTGCCTATGATGTACCTGCTCTGTACTGCACAATGCCCTGTTGATGCTCTGATACTGCATACTGCCCTCTCGTTACCTGCCTATGATGTACCTGCTCTGTACTGCACAATGCCCTGTTGATGCTCTGATACTGCATTCCTCCCTCTGATGTGCTGCCTATGATGTTCATCCTCTGGTGCCCACTTTGCCCATGCTCACGCATACACTGTGATTATACCCCTATTTTGTACAATAAAGGTAGTCTATCAAGTCTCGTGGACTGTCGTTGTCATTCCTGCTTGCGTACTACAAATGTGTATTCGTATATGCTTCTCATCAGTGGTTTCGGTAACATGACACTCCCCCTCCCTACGTCACGTCCCTTGCTGGTATTCCCCTCCAGACAGCCAATTGTTTGTGCCTTACCTGCGTCGTCGTCCATAGTGGGCCATGACTAGGACGTGGTGGATCGCGAAGAGAATCGGGAAAGCGTGTAGCGCTGGGTCCATGGTGGTGGTCAGCTTGCGGTGGGTATCTCTGTTATGTCACCTATGTTCGCTGTGGGGATTCCGCCGTGTTCAGACAGCTTGTTTTTCCGCTGCGGTTTTATGTGTGTTTTCCGCCATCTTGATTTGGGGGACGGTCTTAGACGTCAGTACGTACGGCGGGGCCTCCGGATGTGTTCCGTCCGCCACGTGGTCGTGTGTAGTTCGGCGGCGGTGCGTGCTTTTCCGTCGCGGACGGAAAATTGACACGTTTTCCTATCCTGATATGGCGGACGGAGTATCCGCGGCAGGCGGACACGGAAAAGGGTTTTTCCGCCTACTCCAGGGCCGCGGTGGCTCTTCCGTCCGCCATCCTAATGAGCCCCATAGAACAAGGCATAACAAAACAAAATATTTAAGACTCTAAAATGTTGATTCTTCTTCCAAGAGCTAGCAAGCGGCCAAATGCTTCATATATTTACATCTTTCGAGGTAGGTCAAAAGTGCCACATCAAAAAAGAGCTGTTTTATTAGTGCAGTTATTTACCTTAAAAGCACATTTGCAAACATGAAAAACTATGGGGCATTTTTACAAAACATTATTAATTGCTGTGCCAAGTCAGTGATGCATCAACATTTCTTGGATGCACTTGAAATTCTGACATGCCAATAGGAAGGATGCCTCAAGGCATCTGAACTAAAGGGCCGATTATGATCGCGGACGGACTTGAGTCCGTCCGCGACCCCTGTGGAGGAGGCAACGTCCGCAAGGGCTGCGGCGTTCCCTCCGAGCATATTAGGATGTGACCGCCAGGGTGGCTGTCACATCCTCTATCTTTAACTTTGCGGCGGGTGCAGCTTGAAGCTGCACCCGCCGCAAGGTTAAAAATGCATGCATCGCATTTGCATGCACAAAGCGACAGGCACCGCGCAGTGCCTGCTGCTTTGAGCACGCAAATGCAGGGGGGTACCATAGGTACCCCCCAAGTGCACCCCCCACCCTCCCTTCACCCAGGGGGCCCACAACGGGCCCCCAAAGTGAAAGTCTGTATGCTTTTCCACGGCGGAAAAGCCGCCGCGGAAAAGCATGACTGTCACACCATCCTAATATGGCTGGCGGTGTCTGATAGACACCGCCAGCCATGTTAGAGCTTTTCCGCCGCGGTCGGGAGGTGACCGCGGCGGAAAAGCTGCGGACGGAATTCCAGACCCACCAGCCATCCTAATATGGCGGTGGGTCTTTGGAGGCTCTGCAGCGGTTTTTCCAGACCCTCCGGGCCGGCGGTGGCTTCCGCCGGCCAGGAGGATGCGGAAAAACCGCAATCATAATCGGCCCCTTAAAGTGGCACATTGCTGTAGTTGTTCAAGAACTGACTGAGGGCCACTGGCGCTGTCTCACCGTTGTCGAGCAGGGCCCTGATGTCATTGGTGGCAGTGATGAGAAAGGTTTCGGTACTGTGGTTGCTGTGGAACCCAGACTGGGATGGGTCCAGGATGTTGTTCTCCTCGAGGTGTCGGGTCAGTTGTTCGTTGACGATCTTCTCAGTGACCTTTGCCGGGAACAGGAGCGGGGAGATGGGCCGAAAGTTCTTGAGGCCTCTGTGATCCGCCTTGGGTTTCTTGAATAGGGCGTTGATCTTGGCGTGCTTCCAGCTCTCGGGGAAGGTTGCGGCCTCGAAGGAGGTGCTGATGACCTTGAGGAGATGGGGTGCAATGGTGGTGCTGGCTTAGTTGAAGATGTGGTACCGGCACGGGTCTTAAGGTAGGTCACTCCCCCACACCGCACAGGTCCACCAGTGGGACATTGTATGTCCCTGCTGCTTGTCACCGCCGCTGCCGCAGGTTCGAGGCCCCTCTGCCTCGGTAGGCCGGTACTGCTGTATTGCTATGTATTACTGCCCGTGTAATTGTTTTGCTGCCCTGTGTATTTTGTCTCCTTCGTTCCTCCATTACCCCTGTGCCCCCTTGTTTGCCTTCTGTTTCATTTTGCCCCTGCCTTCACAGCCTTCTTATGAATTTACTTTCAATTTTCTGTAAGCAATCACTTTTAGGGTAGCCCCACACACCCGCGCCAAAAGTGCCCATAGATAGGCATTTACTCTTAAAAACGTGTATTCATTTGTCCACCAGTTTATACCCAAGTCCTATAGCAAATCGAAGGACAGCCTCAGTAGACTTTTCAAGATGTGATACTCTAAAATTCAATGACATTCCCTGTTAAAAGCAAGGTCAAATGGAATGTCCTGATATGTTTAATACGGGACTTAGACAATTTATTCTCCACCAAGCATACATTTACTTGTTTTTGACAGCCTTGGCCAACATTTAATTATAAAGGACTTTGTCAGGTTTATCCTAAGCCCTAAATCCGTCATAAACATGTTAAAAGCATCCAAAAGTGTATGTAGGCCATTGGCTATTCTTGCTATTAGGACAGCATCATCTGCGTACAATAGTACTGGTCAACCTTCTTGGTGTCTTTTCCATTAGAGCACAGGTTATCATCCAGGCCATTCATGTATTATAGAAGAGGGATTGGGGACAGTACAAAACCTTGTCTAACCCAGACAACTGAGTTGATTTCATTTGAAAGATCGCCTTACCTGCTATATTGGATTTTAGCTATAGTAAGTGTGTGGAGCCTGCGCAGTGGAATAATAATTGCATCCCATTCTATCCATAATCTCTCTGAGTTTTGGTCATTGGACAGTATCAAATGTACATGTTAAATCTATAAAGGCCAAATGTATGCTACCTCTTCTAGCCTTTATGTACTTTTGTGTGATCAGATACAAATTCAAAATCTGCTCCACAGATTCTAGCCCTGGGCGCAACCCAAACTGTGTGTCCAAGAGTCCCTGTTCTCAGCAGCCCACAATTACAGCTTGACAAGGATGACCCTGCCCAGTATTTTAACTGTGCTGTCCAAAAGCAAGATTGGGCAATATCAGTGGGACAGGTTCTTATCTTCCTTTATAAGTATAGGCATAATTATTGCTTACTGCCAGGTCTGAACTAAGGGGCCGACTATTGCTGATCTTATGAGATTAGTGATTATTGGGCCACAAATTTGAGGTAGCGTTTTAAACAAATGTGAAGAGATTTTGTCTGGACATGTGGCTTTGTCTTTAGGACAGCTTTTGATGGCTAATATGATGTCTGACACTTCGATTGAATTGCTCAGACCTGCAGCAGCATTGTCACTATAAGTTGTTTTAAATCACAAGGCTCTGATTTTAGAGAAATTCTCTACCCATGGTTCCGCAGCAATGACTGTATCAACATTAGGACTATCATAGTCTTAAAGGAGGGGACAGTTCACAGCCTTCCAGCAGGCCCAAGGTCTTCCCATGCTTTATCCTGTATTTCAGCTTTCCTGGCTGCAGTAGCTTCTTTATAGGCTTTTCTTGCTTGAGCTACTCCTAACTTATCCAGGGGTTGCTTTTTGTGGGCTTTAAGACCTTGGGTTCAAGGATAAATAAACCACCATGGACCAAAGCTGATTTTAGAAGGTTGTTTAGTTAATATCACAGCAAAATAAACACTCAAATCAGAATATTCCTGGATGATATCTATAAGAGGGCCATCATGCACAACGACAGTGGCAATTTGTGACTGATTGTTCATCACCAGATCCCTCATGAAGAGATCTATATCAATCTTATTCCATTTGATAGTTAGGTGCTCGGGAATCCCCCTAACCAGATGTACCATGCACGAAACCTAGGGTTCATACTAGACTTATCGCTCGCAACAAACTGCCAGATAAATGCTGTATCCTTGACCTTCTTTATCACCCTACTCATGCTTCGAAAGTCTTTCAGATGGATCCCAACCGAATCCAGAAACACTGTAATGCATGGACTCATCAGCAGCAGACTGGACTATAGCAATGCTCTCTATGCTGGAATCAACAAGAAACTCCTTTGCAATCTCCAAACTATCCAGAACGCTGCAATCAGCCTGATCCTTGACAACCCCCACCGCAGTCACATCACCCAACACCTCCGCGATCTCCACTGGCTTCCAGTGTAAAGACAAATAACCTTCAACCTCATTCCCAACGCATACAAGTCCCCTCACTACACCAGACCCGCATACCTGAACAGCCGCTTCTCCTTTCACACACACAAAAGAGACCTCTGATCACCCCAGCTCTCTCTGGCACAATCATAAGTATCAACAAGACCAGAATGGAAGGAAAGCCCTTCTCCTACCTCGCAGCCAAAGCCGGGAACACCCTCCACCTCCAGCAATCTCCCACATTGCCCCAGTTCAGGAAGGATCTCAAGACTTAAGTCTTTTGATGACCCCAGCACTCAACGGAGCTGCCCCCCCCATTGCCTTGAAACAATCATAGGTGAGTAGTTGCACTGATTGATTGAGAAGGCCCTCTTTCTTTCAACATTCAGGCCTCTCTTGAGGGATACTGTAGCCTATAGAGCTAAAATACATTTTTTATTCCAGGGTGAGCAGATTATGATCACTTAAACAGCTTATCAGTACCTCATGCTTATGGAAGTATAGGGTATGATCTTTTAAAATTAATATATGGTTAATTAAAGAACATGAGCCTGACCCAGTGATCATTGGCACTAAGCTAGAATTAGAGCAATTACTCTATTCAGAGTAGCTCCATATGAGGTATGCCTTAAGTGGGAAATAGGTATGTCAGCTTCTTTCCGGAGGCCACAGGTCATCATCATTTTAGTATCACATATACAGATATTAAAATCTCTAATACCCAAATTGTTAAGAATTTCTTGCTGTGATCATTTTCAATCATACCTAAATGGTCCTCTAGGTCATCCATGTCCCTAGTTATGGTAGTGTCAAAAATATTGTGGTATAAATTAATCAATAACAAATCAAATGGTTTCTGAACTTTCAGCATTTGGTAAAATGACATGCTATGTCCATCATGGACAGTCATGCCTACAAGAGTAACTGAAATAAAAATTGCCAGAACACCCCTTGCTCTTCCTGATGTTAGAATAGAAATGATTTTGTTTAGGAATTATCGTATGTAAATTAGCATTTGGGGGACCATTTTCTATTTGGGTACCATTTTGAATAATGTTCGAAACAAATCCTTTGCTGTTTTCGAGAAAAGGCCTATGTTGAGTTGCGTTTCTCCAAGGTTGAGTTTAGCTTCACTAATAAATACACTGTCCTTATAGCGCATACCTTTCCCACTAGATAGAGGCCTTTCCCACTAGTCTACTGGTGGGCACGGGCAGAGTGACCTTGGGTAGTAGATAATGTGTGCCCGGCCTCAGAATCGATACTTATTCTCATTACTTCATTGTTTAACCACATCTGCTTGGAAACTTCCATTGTGTGCGTGCCTTCATTTTTTCTGAATTGCACATAATGTATCTCCATGCTTGCTTATGTCAGTCCCTCTGCAGCACTCCTAGCAACTACGCAGACAGGGCTCCACTCTGAGTGTACTTTGAATAAACAGTTATTGGTTTGTATTCCCTACTGTCTGAATGACTCTTCATTTGGTATGGAGGCTGAGCGGTGGTCATCAGTGACCCGGGTGACCCTAATCAGGCCACTTCCTTCACTGAGTATGATGGAATTGCTGGGATGCTAAATGTTGAATAGCCAATAATATGCACATGGTCTTGAATCCATATCTCTTGGCAGCAAATGACTTCTTGCTGCTCTCATAGCTGCAACCAATCAGTCTTAATTTAGTCCGTAGGCCCATCATATTCCAAGCCTTCCTGCTATGCTGCCTATGGCAAAAGAAAAATGTAGGAGTGCACCGTATCTATCAGATTTCCCTGCGTTGGTGCTCAATTTGCTGCCTTGCACCAAAGCAGGCACCCTTGCACCATGATGCAAGGATGTCTGCAATGTAGGGAGGATTGCCCCAGCGGCCGTGCCGCTGGCGCGCTAAAGGCACGCCAAAGGCATGCCCGTCTGCACCCGTCCGCGGCCGAAAGGGGCTATGGGCCGGAACCCCTGCTGGATTTGGTTTGAGACGCCATTATAGCTCTCAGGAACTCCGCGCTCTCTGCCCAACGCTGGATACTAATTGTAAGCACAGTATTAATGTGGAGCGGGAGGGCTGGCAATGTAATTGCTGCTCATTTAGGGCGGCAGAACAAGCAGACATCAGGGAGGAAAGCCCTTTACTCAGGTTTGCGCTTATTAACTGCAGATCCTTGAGGAAACATAGAATTGAGATCTGCCACATATTATCAGAGGGTCAAACTGATGTTATGTTTCTTACTGAGACATGGATGGATGTTGACTCCACACCTGAAATTTTGGAGGCACTCCCTAGTGGCTATGGGATGATGAGAGTGGACAGAATGTCAGGAAGTGGAGGGGGCATCGCAATTATCCATAAGCATGGTATCCGGTGCTCCCTTGTACCTGCTGGCATAGATGAGGGAAGGCTGGCTTCTTTACTATCGGGCTAGCCACTAACTATTTTATGAAGGGGCTATTGATTTATAGACCCCCGGGACCACACTCACGCTTCATACCCAGTCTTGTTGATTATCTCATTCAACCAGCTCTCCGATACGAACATCTATTGGTGCTGGAGGATTTAAACTTGCATTTTGATGATGCACTTGGTTCCGGGGCACATGAGCTGCACCAGGAAATTGAAGTGCTGCAAATATCTTTAAAATCTGAACTCCCGGGGGCGCTAGAGGGTGCACGACAGAATGGCCGCCCTTGGGTGAGGCTCCTGTAGCCTGGATCGTTATCCTCCGTTTATCCTCAAATACTGGCTCCGTAACTAGCTGGAATTATCCCGATAGAGACATAACAGGTTCCCCAACACTCGGTGTAAATTTGGCGCCAAACGGACATCTGCAACTACAAAATTTCCCCGGATCTGCCGCTGGACTGCAGGGAGCATCAGAGGCGGCAGCGGCGACTAGGAAAAGTCGCAGATTCACGCGTGTAAGATAGGCCGCACCTCCGACCCAAGAGCTCGAGAATACCTGTGGCAGCCTCGCGATCGTGGCTATCACTGAAGCAAATTCCAGATCGGGAGGCACCCGCGATGCCGTGAGGTGAGGTGCTGCGAGCCATACCGCTTGGGGTTTCCAGTGCGGATTCAACCCTCGCTGCGCGCCTGTTATGGTGACTCGTGAAGCGCGCAACATGGCGTACTGACGAGGGGAAATGCCGGATGACAGCAAAAGGTCTTAGCGGTCCACTGCTATGACGAACGACCATCGGCACGCATTATAGAGGCCGTACGGTGTGAGTGCCCTAGCTGTTGGCCGCTCCTGCGGACAGGAACGGTGGATGAGTTGCCCATTACAAATTTGGCGCGCAAAAGTTGGTGCTAGCACTGCAAGTTCGCTGTAGAGGAGTTACACCCATCGCCAGTGGCAGGGGCCACCTGGTACGTACCAAAGTGTCCCGCACATGAACTTTTCTAAGCTGTTTACTACTACTGCACAGTCTTGCCTGATCAGACCAGTATCCCCGTATCTACATAACTCGCTGGTGTGACAATAGAGGGGCATATCCACCAGGGGTCACTGCACGGCTCGGCTGAGCTGCATCATACGCCGTCCGTCCCTCTCTGCTGGAAGACACCAAGATCCCTGAGTGGTATAGGAACTGCGACGGCCAGCCAGTGAGTGCACCGGCCGGAGACCTGACCCTTCCCTAGGAGTGCTTGAACTACATCGCGGCCCCTGAGACCTGGCAGGTAGAGGTGGGAGCTGCCGGACAGGAGCAGTGATGGGGAAGCCAGATCTCCGCCAACCCAAACTGACCTTTGATCCTGCTAAAAAAGGACCGACCACCACTGTGGAGAAGGGCGTACCAGCGGGGATGGCGCAGGCGGTGGGCGGATCGAATACCACTGACATTAATGTCCAACAACTCGACAAGGATTTGCCACTGTAGTGGACAAAGTGAACAAGATGTCGACCAGAATGGATGCCATTGTCCATAAGATGGATCAGCATGAAGACAGGATAGTGGAGACGGAACGGCGCATCTCAGCAAACGACGACATCACAGCAGGCCAAACCACGCAACTTGCAAGAATGGACAATCTCCTGCGTACTGTCACTGCGAAAACCGAGGAATTGGAAGCCCGCAGCCGGCGCAATAACATACGCGTCACGGGCATTCCAGAATCCACCAATACGGAGCGTATGGAGGATTACATTGAAAAACTGCTGATGGCAACCATCGGGGCAGACACACTTTCCGCGCAGTTCATAGTGGAGCGAGCACACCGCTCCCTCGGACCACAGCCCAAGCCTGGAGCACCGCCGCGCCCCATAATTGCTCGCCTATTAAACTATCGTGATCGCGACGTAGTCTTACGGGTGGCTCGTACCAAAGGAACTCTGTCCTATGAAGGCGTCGCCTTCTCCATTTATCCAGACTTTACCCCAATGGTTCAGGAGGAGAGACGGAAATTCATCGCAGTGAAAAAGAAACTACGCGATGCAGAAATAGATTATGCCCTGTTATACCCGGCCCGGCTTAGGGTGACGTACCAGGGGAGGCAGCGCTTCTTCACTAAGCCACAGCAGGTGGACGATTATCGAAAAGCACTAAAGAAAGAGCAACGCAGACCGTCTGGACGACATCCGGCAGATCCTGACAATCTAAATGAGAACGAGGAGGACGCATGAGACACTCTACAAGCAGACTGCCTAGTGCTATGATCGACCACTGAAGTCAGGTGTTATCATCCCACACAGTATAACGAGAATGGGGACGCTGATTGCTTAATGTACAGACTGGGTTCGAGAGTTCCAGTGGTAATGTATTCCAGGCCCCACCACCCCTCCTCGACCGTTGCCTACGGGACATTAAGGATTGAGGCACGGGAAAGAGGGGAGGGTGGACGTGTGACCACCTAGATATGATCCCCCTAGGGTGTTCCCCTATGTACGATGCTGTTTTTCTATTGACGGTTATGTTGTTCATGGGTAAATGGGGTGGGGGGCGGGAAGAGGTAGCTGGCAAGTTGGGGATGCTTCAGTGGGAGGGGGGTGGTGAGCAGGGGAAGAGATGGAACTGTGTTATCACACAGCCTTTAGTTGCATATTTACCGCTAGATGTTTATTTTCTATGTTCGGGTGGGGGAGGGAGAGGGAGGGGAGGGGGGACTTTTATGGACATCTCCAATTTGGTTGGAAACAGGAGATGTTACCTGGCTCCTAGATTCAAGTGGGTAGGAGGCCGATTGTTATATGGGCATTATTCTCTGAGAAGGTATGAGATGCAGGTGATGATATACTGGCTGATGAGGGTTCAGGCAACTGCAGTACTGGAATATGCTATCCTTCTAATATGTGACAACACTGATTGCTGTGATAATGACTAACGGGCTGATGTCAAGGATTTCTGTTATGACTTGGAATATACCGGGCCTGAATGATGCCAGAAAGGGTAGGAATGTGTTAGCTTACTTGGACAGACACCAAATACACATCGCCCTATTGCAGGAGACGCACCTCAACCCCCGAGCCAAACATACATTTGCTAGTAAGTGGGCAGCGATCCGACGATCCTCGTCGTATTCTGCTTACGCTAGAGGGACGGCTATATTAGTCAAGAAGACAGTGCCCTTCGTACTGCTTGGAGACCTTTTGGATTCTGAGGGTCGATTTGTACTCATGTGGGGCAGGCTTGGCCTACATACTATCACGATAGTGAATTGCTATGCTCCCAACACCGATACGCCCGATTTCTTTGCCCAGCTGTGGGGAAAAGTGATCGACATAGGTTCCATGCATGTTATATGGGGAGGGGATTTTAATGTGGCTCTAGTCCCAGGAATGGATAGATCAGATGGCAGTCCCCAATATAATAGATGAGCAAGTGAGATGCTGAGAGGCATAATGGCGGAAGGGGGGTTAATGGACAGCTGGAGGTTCACCCATGTCACGCAAAGGGAAGGCACGCACTTCACTGCACACTCTAACACATGGGTTCGGTTAGATTATTGCCTGGTGTCTCGGGGGTTGAGCATGGACTTAGGAAAGGTATGCCACCTGCCGAGGACATTATCGGATCATTGCCTATTACTGATCCAAATCAGCATACCTGGGTTTGAAAGACCGAAACCCCCTTGGCGTCTTCAACCTACAGCACTAGTAGACGAGGTCTTTAAATCGGAATTAGGTGATGAGATAACAGAATTTTTTCCTAGAAATAGGGGATCTGTGGAGGAAGTGGAAACGATATGGGAAGCGTTTAAAGTTACGGTCAGGGGTTATTGCATATCTAAAAGCTGTGGTGTTCTGAGGGATATTCGAGGCACTATCACGAAACTCGAACAGGAACTGAAAGAATTGGAAACGAAAATGACGCGAGAGATAGGGGGAGGACCCATAGTGAATTCCGAGATAAACTTACACAGTATGAAACTGAGGCAGCTAGAGAAGTTAAATTCAGGGGTAAACACTATGTTGCTAGGAGATATTGCGAGGGAGAAAGACCAGGGGGAACACTTGCAGGCCTTACACAACATCCTCGTTATAACACACACATACTTGAGATGCTCACACCGGAAGGTAAGAAATGTCAGGACACTAAGAGCATAATGCACCTCTTTACAACACATTACAGCAAATTATACCACACGAAACGATCTGGGGAAATGATGTTTGATGACTTTCTAAGCGAAGTGGCGTTGTGCTGGCTTAGCGACGCACACAGACAGTTTCTTAGTGCCCCATTGGAGCTAGACGAAGTTCGGGAGGCCATAATGTCATTAAAGAATGGTAAGGCCCCCGGTTTGGACGGCCTCCCAGCTGAATTTTATAAATGTTATGTGGACATAATGGACCCAGTTCTGAAGGAGGTTTTCGAGAGTGCGCTGGAGGTTGGAATACTGCCACGCTCAATGCGAGAGGTAGTAATTACCTCCCTTCTAAAACCAGGGAAGGACCCCTCGGATTGTGATTCTTACCGACCGCTTTCCCTTATAAATTGTGACGCTAAGATCTTGGCCAAAATACTGGCGACTCGATTATCCCTTTTGATGACCAAGATAGTGCTCCCGGACCAGGCTGGGTTTGTACCTGGAAGGTCCACCAGTCACAATTTACGTACCCTCTTTTCACTGATACGAACTATTGCGCCAGAAGTCCCGGTGGCTGCCGTCTTTTTAGATGCTACAAAAGCATTTGATTCAGTCGAATGGGACTATATGATAACGGTATTGAACAGGATGGGCTTTCCTAAAATGTTTGTAGACTGGATCGTATTGCTTTATAATACACCACTGGCGAGAGTGCTTATCAATGGCGCACTTTCTGACCCGATCCCTATCACCAGGGGTACTAGGCAGGGATGCCCGCTCTCCCCTCTGCTTTTCGCCATAGTGATTGAGCCTTTGGCATGCCGTATTCGGCAACTCCATAGCATAGCGCGTTTAGATGTTTCCAGAGGCAGATCGACGTATCCCTTTATGCGGATGACTTGACGCTCTATGTCACTGATCCCCATACCAACCTCAATCCATTGCTGAGGGAGTTCATAGTATTTGGGCACGTGTCAGGTGTACAAATTAATTGGAAGAAATCACAGTTCTTTCCACTTACTCCGGCGGTGACCCGATTTCAATTAGACTATCCACTAGATTGGTGCAGTTCGTATCTTTGCTATCTGGGCATACAGCTAACCATAGACAAGGAAGAAACCATAAGGCTCAACTATGGTACTACTATCATGAAACTGACTGATGATGTCACTCGATGGCTGTCGTTACCGCTATCTATGGCGGGGAGGGCGTCCCTTATAAAAATGGTTATTCTCCCACGGTTTTTATACCTCTTTCAAAATATCCCTTACTACCCTGGTGCACATTTCTTCAAAACACTTCGTTCGGAACTGCTAAGACTGTTCTGGGGAGGCAAGCAACCGAGGCTGGCATGGTCTGTAATCACTCAACCATATGCTAATGGAGGGTTTGACGTGCCTGACTTTCTAGTGTATTATTTGAGCGCGCAGGCACAATATGCATACCATTGGTTCGCACCGACACCTTTTATGCCGCAGCTGGCAGCTGAGGATTGGATAGCATGACCCTTACCCCTGAAAAGAGTAATACATGCCCCTGTAGGAGCCATAGAAACACCCTTCACGACGGTGACGTGTACTGTAGATGCTTGGCGGAGGATTCGTAAAATGCTGCAGCTCCCAATACTCTACTCACCGAAATTACCTCTTGTATATCATCCCCAGCTGACATTACTGCAGGAAGGTGGGTTTCAAATCCTGTGCCGTCGCCTTGGCATTCAAAAATGGGGTGACTTCTTTCTGAATGGTCAATTTAAAAGTAGGGATCAGGTATTTTGTGATGCACAGCCCAAGCCTCTTGACCTATTTTACTATATCAGACTGCGACAAGGATTGAGAAACATACTTCCACAGTTCCCAGAAGAGCC
The DNA here is from genome assembly GCF_964261635.1 of Lissotriton helveticus. Lineage (NCBI taxonomy): Eukaryota > Metazoa > Chordata > Amphibia > Caudata > Salamandridae > Lissotriton > Lissotriton helveticus. The sequence continues at coordinate 1,371,540,890 of NC_136069.1, read as the reverse complement.
TGAAACAGCGCTACCGCTGCACGATGTATTGACGTCGGCAGATGGAAGTCACGTGGTATCCCATATATATAGGGACATAAGGAAACACAATGTGACAACACAGTGTAAAGCTCGCACACAGTGGAGCGAAGATATGGGAGTAGACATTGAGGATCATCAGTGGGCCTACTGTTGTGATATCACTGCCAACGTCTCCTCTAGCTGTAGACTTAAGATTATAAAGTACAAATTTTTACAGAGACTATATTATACACCAGCTAAAAAATTTAGATTTCACCTAGCGGACAATGACAGGTGTGACAGATGTGGGATGGATGGTGCGGGTTTTCTGCATTTAGCATGGGAGTGCAAGAAAATTTATGAATACTGGACGGAGGTTCATACAGCGCTCCAAGAGATGATAGGAGGTATGATAGACAGAGATCCACTCATTATGTTACTAGGGTATACGATGGAGGTACCAAAATCTGTTAGGAAATTTGTCAACATTGCCTTATTACTAGCGAAGCGCAGGGTAGCATGTAGATGGGGAAGGGGTAGAGCCCCCAAATGTAAGAAATGGCTGAATGACCTTATATACAGTCAAGTTCAAAATCTAATTTATACGGAAACTTTACCAATGCGTTGCAAGCCTAAGGATGTATGGGATTCCTTGAGGGGGTACCTTGCGCAACACAGCAGTGACTCACATGAAGAGAACCAGGCAAGTACTGTCAATGCTGCTAAGTTGTAAAAATACATTATGCGTAATGCCGCTGTGCTAAAAAACATGTTATTTGTTAAAATTTGCTTGGCACTACAATAGATGTTGTGAAGAAAAATTGTACATAACTGTACTATGACGGGTTGATCGCCAATACTGCTCAGCCGTGGACAGGGTGTTGATATAAGCATGAACTTACATTAATCACAAAATCCACTTGATGGTAATGGTTGTATGTCCCGCTATGATAATGTATCCAGATGTGCATTATTACAAAAGGACTAACTGGCATGTCACCGTTATTTCTACTATACACAGTGTTTTGCGATGTACTGATTGCTTGAACTTTAGCCTGTGAGAATGCCCTGTACTGTAACTGAAGAAAAACGTAATTAATAAAGTTTAAAAAATTTTTTTTTTAAATAAATAAATAATATAAACTGGGCCATTTACTTGACCCGATTTTCGCTAACTGGGACGCATTGGAAATTAAGCCTCCGCTTCCGGGCTTGTGGTCAGATCATTTTCTGATCACGTTGGTGATAAAGCTGCCCCTGCAAAAAAAGCAGGAGAAAGCTAAGTTTGATATAAAGATAAAGAAATGGGTGGGCTTTTCGCAAGGGGCCTTTAACCTGGCCTGATTAAGGGATGGTCCCCCTTCTGGTCAAGAGGCGTATACCTGCCGCTCTTGACTGCACTGCACCCTGGTCAACTAAAATGGCAACAAATAGACGTAAATCAGCCCCATGGTTCAGGGAAGTGTTACAGGCTGCTAAATCAACTTGTAAACCTCACCTAGGGACCCTGCTACAACGAGGGTACTTAGAGGCAACATAGATGAACTCGAACTTCTTTTGCGACATCTATTCGAATTGTCCTTTAATTCTGGCGTGGTTCCGGAAATGTGAAAGGAGGCTGTGGTACTTCCTTTACAGAAAAAAGCACATATTAGTGCTGACCAGCTCAATAATTTCCGGCCCATCTCCCTGCTTCCTTATTTTACAAAGGTCGCGGAAAAGATTGTAAACACTCAGCTCATGGAACATATCTGTACCAACAATCTTCTCCATCCCTCCCAGTCGGGCTTTTGGGTTTTGCCCTCCACCGAATCGGCTCTGCTTTACTTCACTGAGATATATACAAATAACAATATCCCAACTGGTATTATTTATTTTAGATAGGATATCTATACAGTATTATCCAAAAGGAAACAAGGAGACTCAATTAACCCTTTAAGTGCTGCCGTCGGCCAACGGTCGTCACGGGCACTACCTCCCCAGTGCTGCGTGCGACCGTTGGACGTCCAGTTCAGCACTGGATAATGGACAGCGCAGCACTGGGGAGGTATGTGTACAAGCTCCTAAGGTGTTAAGTTATCATATGTGTTCAAAACATCATTTATATCAGCGTATCAAAACAATTTGAATGTAGGACAAACGCAATTACAGTTAGTAACAGCACTGCAATTAATCAATAACAGGTAACAGTCCAAAGTTGTACTAGGTGCACGAGTGCAAAGTTGGGTGGCACTACGGCAACGCAAGTGACAGTGAAAAATGTTCTGTTTTCTGACAGCCACTGGATAAGGGGCGCCTAAATTATTGCTGGTAAGTCGACGGCGTTTCGATCCCTGGTAATTGGGATCATAATCAGGACTGTGGGGCTGGACGAGTGCAAAGGTGGGTGGCACTACGGCGATGCAAGTGACAGTGAAGAACAGCGTGGACGGCGCAAGGTGAAATGTGAAGAATAATATACAGTGCATGAAAATAGCATAAAATTCAAACAATTCAATTTTTCAAATTTTCTGTTTTCTGACGGCCACTGGATAAGGGGCGCCTGGTTGCTGAATTACGCCAATGTAAATCTTAGCGTGGTGGCGAAGGGGGCAGTGAATCAATCTTCCGCGGTAAACTCTACGGACGAATGAAGCGCTGTACTGTTTACGTCGGCGTGTTTAAGAACTACTCAACTTTCATTCACATGCTCGACACCGAGGGAATCCAAGATGCAATTTGGGAACCTACTATCCCCCAGTATCTGATTGCCCCTGACATACCCCACCGATCTTTGTTACGTGGGTGTAATTCAGCTACCAGACGCACTGCGTCCAGCCCCACAGTCCTGATTATGATCCCAATTACCAGGGATCGAAACGCCGTCGACTTACCAGCGATAATTTAGGCGCCCCTTATCCAGTGGCTGTCAGAAAACAGAAAATTTTTCACTGTCACTTGCGTTGCCGTAGTGCCACCCAACTTTGCACTCGTGCACCTAGTACAACTTTGGGCTGTTACCTGTTATTGATTAATTGCAGTGCTGTTACTAACTGTAATTGTGTTTGTCCTACATTCAAATTGTTTTGATACGCTGATATAAATGATGTTTTGAACACATATGATAACTTAATTGAGTCTCCTTGTTTCCTTTTGGATAATACTGTATAGATATCCTATCTAATCGTCTATAAATAATACCAGTTGGGATATTGTTATTTGTATATATCCTCTTACCCCAATCCCAACAAGGTGGATGGGTTTTCACTCCTGTTTCCTCTACACTTACTTCACTGAGATCATCAAGAAGTATGTGGACGAAGGGCAGACAGCGGCCTTAATTCTTTCAGACTTGAGTGCCGCGTTTGACACTGTTGCCCATCATACTTTACTTCATGATCTAGCGAGAGGGGGTGTAGAAGACGAAGCATTAAAGTGGATGGAATCCTTTTTTATCTGAGTGTAACTTCACTGTTATGCAGGGCAGTTTCTATTCTAGAAACATCAAGCTGACCCAGGGGGTGCCTCCGGGCACCATTTTGAGCCCTACTCTTTTTAATCTCTATGTCGCCCCCTTGGCTAAAATTTCAGATAATTTTGGAACTAATGCCCTGTCTTATGCTGATGACACCCAGCTGGTGGTCTCTTTGACCCAGGCCCAGGCCGGTGCTGCCTCTAATTTTGTATCCTGCCTTCAAGAACTGGCGAACTGGATGGCAAACAACTGCCTGAGGCTGAATGGCAGTAAAACCGAGGTGTTGGTGATAGGCAAGGCTCCATCAGTATGGTCTTCGGCGTGATGGCCTCAGTCACTGGGCCCCACCCCCATACCTTGTGAACACGCTAAGAATTTCGGGATTTGGGTGGATAATAAGTTGTCCTTTGACTACCACATCGGGCGGGTGGCCGGCACCTGCTTTGGTAACTTCCGAAAACCCTTGACGCCCTCCCCATGGAATCTAGACAAATTCTTGTTCACGCGCTGGTAACATCTCGCCTGGACTATGGCAATATTCTGTACCTGGGTGCTACCGTCAGATGCCTGCGGCGCTTGCAATATATTCAGAATGCAGCAGCAAGATTAATCCTCATGCTCCCTAAGAGTGCTTCAGCGACAAGTGCGCTGGCTTCTTTGCACTGGCTCCCTATCAGGGAAAGAGTAAATTCAAGGCTTTGTGCGTGAGCCATCGAATTTTACAAAGAAAAGGACCCACATACTTGCATTGTTTTTTAACTCCTTATGCACCTATTAGACTGCTACGGTCCTGTGGAACAGATAGGGTGCATGTCCTCAAAATTAAAAGAGCCAGGATGGGTGGACGCTCGTTTTGTCATCTTGCAGCCCAGTTGTGGAATTCGCTTCCTCAGGCACTCCGGCTGGAGTGTTGTGAATCCATCTTTAGGAAAGGTCTGAAGACGCACTTATTTCCGGCTTCTTAAAATATAGCCTGTTTATGGCTGCTGTTGCTGTTTGCATTGTTACCGTAGCGCGGGGATACACTGGTCTCAGTGTAACAGGCGCTTTACAAATGTAATTATTATTATTATTTATTATTATTTATTATTATTGTTTTTGTGCATTAAGGGACACCATCTTCCACAAAAACAACTAACAGAGGCGATTTCCTCCTTTTTATGTATGCTACTGAATGCAGTGCATAAAGAAAAAGGAACACAAGAAGAGAAATAAAGTTATTTCTTCTCATTATGCCTCCCTTGTGCGAGCCATAGGCTTTTGACACATTACCAGGTTTACAGCTTCTTGTAAATCTGGAAATGTGTCAAGTGCCGTGAGTGCAAGTTGAGAGCACCCTCTGTAATGTCCATGGCACGCCTCCCCATCGTAGTGTGAGGAAAAACAGTGACTTGCGGTGCATTGCCTCACTCCATATCTACAAGGACATGAAAAGCCACTCAGGGTAACTTCAAGTGGTCTAGTAGATATGGAAAATCCCTGTGTTACCAGAACGTCACAAAAAGTGACGTTCCAGTGTGCACAGGGCTTGTAAATGAGCCGCCAGGTCTTTAGTAGCATATCATTAATATTATTTCTTTTAAATATATTTTTGTTTTCTAAACCTAAAAAATTAAGGAAAACCATTAAGTCATGCGCAACCTGTGTCATGGTCTTCAGGTAAATACTAATGGTACATATGATCACAGTAAGTAGTGCAAAGTAGATTTTAATGCAATCAAACACACAGTAGAGAAAGTGTTGGATAGCAGAGGGGTAAATTACTATTCCCACTCCAGTAAGTGCAACAGTAGGGAAAGTGCTGGATAGCGGAGAGGTAAAAATTACTATTCCCACTCCTCTGAGTGCAAAAGTAGGATAAGTGTTGGATAGCGGACAGGTACAAATTACTTTTCCCACTACAGTGAGTGCAACAGTAGGGAAAGTGTTGGATAGCGGAGGGGTGAAAATTAGTATTCAAATTCCAATGAGAGCAACAGTAGGGAGAGTGTTGGCTAGGGCAGGGGAACAAATTACTACTCCCACTCCAGTGAGTGCAACTGTGGGAAAGTGTTGGATAGCCGAGAGGTAAAAATTACTATTCACACTCAAACACGAAAAAAAATTAAACAATAAAATAATCAATAACCAATAAAAAAATATTAAACGTATAAAAAGAACATACATTATAATATTAATTACATATAACAAAAACTACAAATACTATCTATAATAAAATAATAAATAAATTTACAAACAAATTATTATTTTAAACTAGAAAATATTTACAATCAGAAAAATGTATTAAAACATAATTGTGTTTATTTTATTTCCTACCTTATAACACCACACAAATAAAAAAACACTTCAATGTTTTAATTACATTTATTTACATAATTAACATCATTAATAATCAATTCAAAAATATTATTAATTAAAAACGAATAAATATTAATTGACTACACACACTTTAACACTGTAATTTCCACAACACACACCTAAATTATACTATAAAATAATACAACACAATTAATACTTATTTTAAAATTAAAAACTATTACTATTAACAACTACCAATTAAATAATTAATATGTATGTAATACTCACCCTTTACCCCATTAAAAGTAAAAACAACACACACAAAAATAAACAATTACCAAAAATAAGTATCAAATAATTAACATCAATTAACAACTATATATATTAATTAAACACAAATTACTTTCCACCCTTTACTCCTATAAACACCACAACACACACCTAAAATGAATTACACAATTACCATAATTAATTTCCAATTATTAATTAAAATGAATTAACAACTAATAAGTAATTCATAAATTAAAAATACATTACTTCCCACTCTTTAGACCTATAAGCACCACTACTCACACCTAAAATGAATAAAAAAATACCAAAATGAATAACTAATTAATTAAAATGAATTAACAACCAATTATTAATTCATCAATTAAAAATAAAAGTACTTTACACCCATAAGCACACAATACACACCTAACATTATTTACACAATGGCCATAATTAATTACCAATTAACTAATTAAAATGAATTATTAACCACTTATTAATGAATGAATAATAAATTACTTTACACATTTGACACTATAGCATCTCAATTAAACAAATATTACAAAAAAATTAATCAATGCATTTAATATAAACGCACAACCCGCTATGAAACCATAAGCACAAAATTCAAATAATTAAAAAGAAATACATTTATTATAATTACAGTACTTCCCACCCAATTCCCCTATAAACCCACAGCCCGCTACAGAACTAAAAGCCCAAAATTCAAATAAAAAGAAAATAATAAATGTTATAAAATAAATTATTCCCCACCCTATTCTCCTATAAACTCACAACCCGCTGTGGAACTAAAAGCGCAAAATTCATTTTTTTTTTTTAAACTACTAAAATGTAACACGTATATTAAAAATACAAACAATTGTTATACAAAAAACATACATCACATACATATATAATGTATACTAAAATACATAACAATAATAAAAATCTATATTTTTAGCAACTATATTTTTACACACAATATTAAGCACTTTGATATTTTTCTAAATTGATATTACTTACCTGAAGTCAATATTCTTCACCATGATATTCTTGCTGTCGATATTTCTGACCAACGATATTGTTGACTTGATATTTGTACAGCTCGATATTTTGTACTCAATATTCTATCTCAGCACCAAGCCTGTTGCCTTTTTGATGGTATCATGGTTGAGAGTGTGCTGAGAGCCAGCAGAGATGGTAAGTCTGTCAGGCAGAATGGCGGGTGTGCAGGCAAAGTACTTAGAGGCATATTTGTGAGATTTTTCACATATTACAGATTGGGGAGGGATCTGATAGGCAGGGCTGAGAAACTGTGCACCAACACTAACAGAATTAGGTCTATTCTTTTTCACAATCGCCAATGGCAATTTTAGAGACAGGCAGAGAAAGAGAAAAAATGAGTAAAGGGGGGAGGGAGATAGGGGAAGAGAGAGAGCTTTCTCAGAGACAATCAATTTAATGGCTGTCCAAACTATCGAGGGTGTTTTATGATGGACTACACTAACCCCCAAAAGGCAAAGAGTAGCAATGAGCTATCCTTTTTCTCATTTCACAAACTTGCATTTATCAGGGACTGGTAAAGTTTATGATAGAAGCTATTTACTTGGAGATAGGAGGCTTACATCACAGTGCCAATTCTTGTTTTCACCTGACCTCTTGTTAGTTCATACAATTTGTAAATTTTGAAAAATAATTAAGACCTTGCTCTGCTGAATTCAAAAGTGAGCAATTGGTGAGTTGTTGCTTCTGATGATTTAGTAGCATGAAGAGGTCACTGTGATAAAGAATACGTTCTTTATAAATCAAAATAACTGACCTCACCATGTTTTAGCATTATTATGTGAATATGGACTCAAAAATGTATAACTGAAAACCACTATTCTCCCAGAAGTTCTCCCTGCTAGGCATTGGATTCATAGGTACTCTAGCCCTACAAATCGTACACACATTTTTTACAACTCTTCTAGATTTAGCAAGGTGCTGTCGACATCCGGTTTCAAAACCACTGCTAATGGAAGACTAGCAGGATGCTAGGCATTTTTTTCTGACACTAATGAATGTGTAACTCAATGGTTACATCATTTAGATAAGAGAGAGAAGTCCAAGCATTTTGCATGACAGTTCACAGTCTTTGATTAGTGAGCATAGGAAACTGGAAGACTTCATCAATGGGGACTGTAATCTGACTGTTTCTGCATTGTTGAATGTAATCTTGGGAGCCCTGCAGAATGCCAATGTTTAACCACTTGGATGCTAAGGTGTTTTATGGCTTCCCATGTAATTTCCATTGAAGTCAATGGAAACTCCATGACGAGCTGGGCTCGTCATGAGCGTCGAAGGGGTTAAAGTAATCCTTATGACGGTATTGCACTTGTTAGATCATTATTGTCGCTCAAATCTATCAATTCAAATGGGTATTTAGCTTCTGACATGGTATGTAAATATGTAGCAAAGGAGGGGTAAAGGAATTGGATCAAATGTTGATCCTAAGGCTCAAATTACCATTCCAGAAAAGTAGAATGGAAGGTCCAACCTGAGTCAGAGCCCCAAGTAACAATGACTGACAAAAAGAGGACTGAGTTGTTCCTTGGTGAAGAGTTATATGGTCAAGGAGGGAAGAAGGTTAATAGGAGGGTAGTGCTCAGTGGAGGGCTACCCTGGGCATCCCATTAGTTGGAATGAATGGCCTCACACACTCTTGCAAGTGTCATGCTTCATCATCGGCCGTTGCTCCTCGTTGGACAGGCGGTGCAATGTCCAACGGGCTCACCTCTAGGAGGGGCTCTTTGTCGGAGATCTTTTTTCCAACAGCCTGTGGGTGAAGTGCAAGTGAGGGGCCAGGTGAGGGGTGGATAGTGTAGGTGGGTGCGTTAAAATATAGCACGGGATACCGGAGATCAATTTATTCTGGTGGTTCCCATACTATAAGTTAAAACCAGTGGGTAGCCTATGATCGCCAGAAGTTAGGTTCCGTATCACGATCTAGGACTACAAAGCGTTCTGTGAGGTCGACATGTTTCTCGCTTTTGCAATTATGCTGCGATTCTTCAGGACCTAATATAATTATACATCTATCACAAGGGAAGACCTAATAAAGTGTCAACCTATGAACATTATATTTTCCGTTGTACTACCTGGTTAAGACTGCTCTTGCCTAGAGGAGACAAAAGAGAGAGTTACCAAAATACACAGACAACAATTTCCCATTCTTGACCGTGAACACACTGTGATTGTGTGAAGAGAAGTGACTCTGTGGCTGTGACATTCTGTGAGTAGTGACCGTTTAGTATCAACTTAATTCACGTATACCACATGTCACCTCTATCATAATTCAAATTAAAATAAGCTTAAAAATCAAATTAAAACATGATAGCAGCAGTTTCTTCATGGTGTCTACTTCGTAAAACCACTGTGGGTTACTTAGTTACTCACCTACAGGTCAAGGAGTACAGGTGTCAACAGTACCCGGTAGGTGTGACTTCAAGGGGGAGAGCCAATAGAGGTTTAATGGCTATAAGGGAGACAAAGGCACGTAATTCCAGTTTTGTCAGGGGTCCCCAAACGCCAAAACAACTCATGGTTCTAGAATTGGAGATGGTGTTTCTTTTGTGCTTAATGTTTCACGCTAATAGTATTAGACATGCCATTGTAGGGACACTCTTATACATTCATTCTTCCATTCGATAATATGCAGCTTGTTTGGTCAATGCATTCTCTAATTTATGCGGAGGCCTCAGTGTTGTTTTAGCCATGTTCTATTAAATGTTAGCTATGGTTACAGGATATAGGTAAAAACGTCCAAAGTGCAGCATTCACACACTTAGTTCTGTATGCATATGCCAGGGTCACCGATAGTGTGAAAGACACAACCGTGTGTTGGTTGTAATGTCGCCCGTTCACTTCTATAGCTAGATTGGGGATTCAGAGGCAGCCGTGCTCGTGCGTTATCGGTAAGGAAACGCCAGCACTAATTTCAGCAACGCCGGGCAAGCACACAAGTATCCTGGTGTCGGGGCGAGCGAAACAATCTCGCTGCGCTCCCAGCAGACGGTAAAACGCACGCGCCGCTCACTTACTTCTCGAAGCCTTGGTCAGAGCTAGTACACCTACCCATCGCTACCGGGATCCGGATAGTAACGGTTTCCCGGTACTCGAATGGTTATATCGGAAGTTTGGGGCGTCACCAGCGCGTCTGGTGTATCACGTGATTAGTGGTGCTAGCGTGGTCGCCATCTTAGAAGGTGCAGTCCAGGTGTATCAACGATTAACCAACCAGGGGTGCATCAAAATAAAGGGTGTTAGTACAAGTACACTGTAAGCGAGGAGAGTCAACAGTGTAATAGACAACTAGAGTTGTGGTCAGAACCCATTATATTGGACGTTGCCAATGCGCCTGGTATATCGTGTGAAGACCGACGTTAGCATGAGCGCCATCTTGGAGAGGGGAATCAAACCCATTGAGTTTATAGACAATGATGGATTAATATGCATTCGTGTATATAACCCAATGGAACTCATCGTATATTAAGCAATATTTACAGAAGCATGGTCAGCGAGTGTCCCTTCATTGTGAATTGCACACTGTTCTTACAGTGGTCAATCAGACTATTGGAGCTGGTTCCAGACTAGACGTTGGTAAAGTCTAAAAAGGAGGTAGGATGCATACAGGAGGGCATGGGAATATGAATCCACCATACCTAGGACATAGAGGAGTGGTATTGCATCAATGAAGTCATAGGCTACTCCATGGGATATCCTCGTTGAGTCCCTGCTTATCTGAGGATAACCTATGTATCCACCGCTGTTCCTTTTGGAATAGATCCTGTTTTGATCTTTTATTGGGGATTTCAAGGATGAGCCACCTTATGGAGTCGGCAGTGTGGTTGTGTTCCAGAAAGTGTCGACACATCTTGGTGTTGGATTTCTTACATCGTATATTGCTTCGGTGTTCCGATATACGAATCTTGACCGGTCGGGTGGTCATGCCCACATATTGTAATTCACAAGGGCACCTAATAAGGTAGATGCAATTGGAGGAGGTACAATTGGTATGGTTACGAATTTCCCAGGTGAATGTCTCTGTTAAGTTGATAGACTTGGTGACATTAGTGAAGGGGCAGACACTGCAGGAAGTGTCCCTTAACTGGAGGGAGTTACCAAAGTGTGTTCTGTCTGCGGACTGCACTTTGTTTTGGTCTGGTGTGGACCAAAATGTCTTTTATATTACTGGACCTTTTAAAGGCAAACCTTGGGTCAGCTCTCCTGTGTTGAGAATTTGCCAGTGTCTCTTGACAATTCTCTTAATGTCATTAGAGATAGGTGTAAAGGTTGTCACACAAGTCAAAGGATTGGTATCTTGTGTGGTTCTGATATTATCCTCCAGGAGTGCCTCTCTATTGTTGTTCTGTGCCCGCTTCCGTGCTTTGTAAATCTCCCTAGTGGGGTAACCTCTTTCTTTCAAATTTCGTGAAAGAATACTAGACTCATTCCTGTAGTCGGTGAGGTTGGTGCAATTGCGCCTAACCCGCAGAAATTGCCCAAAGGGAAGGTTCAATCTCAAGGCTCTTGGATGATGGCTTGAGAAGAGTAATAAGCTGTTCTGGTCCGTGGGCTTCCGATACATTGTGGTGCTGATCTTACCCCCTTCCAATCTGATGGTAAGGTCCAGAAATGCTATCCTGGAGTCTGAGGCAGTGATTGTGAAGGTCAGGAAATTATTCAAGGTATTCAACCACGTGAAAAACTCTAGGTACTGGTGTGATGTCCCTGTCCAGAGTATGAGGATGTCATCAATGAACCTCCTCCATAGTATGATGTTGGAGTGATAAGGGTTCATTGGTCCATTGATGTATTGTTCCTCAAAATCTGCCATGTACAGGCAGGCCACCGAAGGGGCAAAAGTCCTGCCCATGGACGTGCCCTGGGTCTGTTGATAATACTGTCCTTTGAACTCAAAGAAGTTCTCTGTCAGGGCAAGTTCAGCACATTCCATAATAAATGAAGGTGGTGTTGCTGATGTCCATACTTCCATACTGAGAGTCCTCTCTATCACCCCGAGTGTGGCCCTCTGTGGGATATTCGTATAGAGGGCCTCCACATCTAGGGTGATGAGGAAGTCAATCTGAATGTCCTCCTGCAGGTTGTCAAGGAGGCGTAAGACATCTTTGGTGTCTTGAACATAGGAAGGGATTCTCTTCACTAGCGGCTGCAGGAAGTAGTCACAGAATTGTGATAAAGGTTCTATCTTGGAACCTTTATCACAATTCTGTGACTACTTCCTGCAGTAGAGAGGCACTCCTGGAGGATAATATCAGAACCACACAAGATACCAATCCTTTGACTTGTGTGACAACCTTTACACCTATCTCTAATGACATTAAGAGAATTGTCAAGAGACACTGGCAAATTCTCAACACAGGAGAGCTGACTCTTGAGACCCCAAGGTTTGCCTTTAAAAGGTCCAGTAATATAAAAAACATTTTGGTCCACACCAGACCAAAACAAAGTGCAGTCCGCAGACAGAACACACTTTGGCAACTCCCTCCAGTTAAGGGACACTACCCATGTGGTTCCTGCAGTGTCTGCCCCTTCACTAATGTCACCAAGTCTATCAACTTAACAGAGACATTCACCTGGGAAATTCGTAACCATACCAATTGTAACTCCTCCAATTGCATCTACCTTATTAGGTGCCCTTGTCAATTACAATATGTGGGCATGACCACCCGACCGGTCAAGATTCGTATATCGGAACACCGAAGCAATATACGATGTAAGAAATCCAACACCAAGATGTGTCGACACTTTCTGGAACACAACCACACTGCCGACTCCATAAGGTGGCTCATCCTTGAAATCCCCAATAAAAGATAAAAACAGGATCTATTCCAAAAGGAACAGCGGTGGATACATAGGTTATCCTCAGATAAGCAGGGACTCAACGAGGATATCCCATGGAGCAGCCTATGACTTCATTGATGCAATACCACTCCTCTATGTCCTAGGTATGGTGGATTCATATTCCCATGCCCTCCTGTATGCATCCTACCTCCTTTTTAGACTTTACCAACGTCTAGTCTGGAACCAGCTCCAATAGTCTGATTGACCACTGTAAGAACAGTGTGCAATTCACAATGAAGGGACACTCGCTGACCATGCTTCTGTAAATATTGCTTAATATACGATGAGTTCCATTGGGTTATATACAGGAATGCATATTAATCCATCATTGTCTATAAACTCAATGGGTTTGATTCCCCTCTCCAAGATGGCGCTCATGCTAACGTCGGTCTTCACACGATATACCAGGCGCATTGGCAACGTCCAATATAATGGGTTCTGACCACAACTCTAGTTGTCTATTACACTGTTGACTCTCCTCGCTTACAGTGTAATTGTACTAACACCCTTTATTTTGATGCACCCCTGGTTGGTTAATCGTTGATACACCTGGACTGCACCTTCTAAGATGGCGACCACGCTAGCACCACTAATCACGTGATACACCAGACGCGCTGGTGACGCCCCAAACTTCCGATATAACCATTCGAGTACCGGGAACCCGTTACTATCCGGATCCCGGTAGCAATGGGTAGGCGTACTAGCTCTGACCAAGGCTTCGAGAAGTAAGTGAGCGGCGCGTGCGTTTTACCGTCTGCTGGGAGCGCAGCGAGATTGTTTTGCTCGCCCCGACACCAGGATACTTGTGTGCTTGCCCGGCGTTGCTGAAATTAGTGCTGGCGTTTCCTTACCGATAACGCACGAGCACGGCTGCCTCTGAATCCCCAATCTAGCTATAGAAGGGAACGGGCGACATTACAACCAACACACGGTTGTGTCTTTCACACTATCGGTGACCCTGGCATATGCATACAGAACTAAGTGTGTGAATGCTGCACTTTGGACGTTTTTACCTATATCCTGTAACCATAGCTAACATTTAATAGAACATGGCTAAAACAACACTGAGGCCTCCGCATAAATTAGAGAATGCATTGACCAAACAAGCTGCATATTATCGAATGGAAGAATGAATGTATAAGAGTGTCCCTACAATGGCATGTCTAATACTATTAGCGTGAAACATTAAGCACAAAAGAAACACCATCTCCAATTCTAGAACCATGAGTTGTTTTGGCGTTTGGGGACCCCTGACAAAACTGGAATTACGTGCCTTTGTCTCCCTTATAGCCATTAAACCCCTATTGGCTCTCCCCCTTGAAGTCACACCTACCGGGTACTGTTGACACCTGTACTCCTTGACCTGTGGGTGAGTAACTAAGTAACCCACAGTGGTTTTACGAAGTAGACACCATGAAGAAACTGCTGCTATCATGTTTTAATTTGATTTTTAAGCGTATTTTAATTTGAATTATGATAGAGGTGACATGTGGTATACGTGAATTAAGTTGATACTAAACGGTCACTGCTCACAGAATGTCACAGCCACAGAGTCACTTCTCTTCACACAATCACAGTGTGTTCACGGTCAAGAATGGGAAATTGTTGTCTGTGTATTTTGGTAACTCTCTCTTTTGTCTCCTCTAGGCAAGAGCAGTCTTAACCAGGTAGTACAACAGAAAATATAATGTTTATAGGTTGACACTTTATTAGGTCTTCCCTTGTGATAGATGTATAATTATATTAGGTCCTGAAGAATCGCAGCATAATTGCAAAAGCGAGAAACATGTCGACCTCACAGAACGCTTTGTAGTCCTAGATCGTGATACGGAACCTAACTTCTGGCGATCATAGGCTACCCACTGGTTTTAACTTATAGTATGGGAACCACCAGAATAAATTGATCTCCGGTATCCCGTACTATATTTTAACGCACCCACCTACACTATCCACCCCTCACCTGGCCCCTCACTTGCACTTCACCCACAGGCTGTTGGAAAAAAGATCTCCGACAAAGAGCCCCTCCTAGAGGTGAGCCCGTTGGACATTGCACCGCCTGTCCAACGAGGAGCAACGGCCGAGAATGAAGCATGACACTTGCAAGAGTGTGTGAGGCCATTCATTCCAACTAATGGGATGCCCAGGGTAGCCCTCCACTGAGCACTACCCTCCTATTAACCTTCTTCCCTCCTTGACCATATAACTCTTCACCAAGGAACAACTGAGTCCTCTTTTTGTCAGTCATGGTATGTAAATATTCACGTGTCTCATAGTGGGATGGCTGTGCACCATTACACATTTGTGTCACTGCCTCTGTTCAAATGTTGTTTATTATAAGATCACTCTGCACAACTATTCATACTGAACTGTCATGTCTCTCAAGAAGATGTTAGAAATTGGGTTAGTGATTGAGAAGGGTGATAATCCTACTCAAGCAACCACCACAATCCTTTTCAGGGTGTGTCAGGGCTTGTGAATACCTATGCGAAATAGAATGTGTCTATTCACCATCTGTACCTTGCAGCAGTAGCCTTGGATAAAAACACAAGACGAACTGGGTCAAAATATGACCGGAAGGTGTTAGCAAGAGAACACCAGGGATTAGATCCTATTGAGGTTGAAGACTCATCAGAGTACGGTTGTTGGAATATGTTCTTGAATTAGTGAGTATGATACCATTAAAGATTTTTCCTACCTGATGAATGGACCTCAAATGCAACAGTAGAGAATGAACACTCTGCCCTTTTCCTGGTATGGTGATGGAAGGCAGCCATAGCTGGACCGTTTAGATGCCAATCTGTAAAAATAGCAACCAGGTTACATAGGCATAAACACAAACACATTGACTTTAATTAAAAATATCAGAATACCTGCTAAGACTTTTGTCAAATGTTCTGAATTTGATCTTTTACTGAGGATTCTTTACAAGATCTGCAGTCTCAAGTGTGACAATAAGTATGTGAGTACTTCTCCTTAGTCAAGAAAAATAAACTTGTTCTCTTTTGCTTGTAATCTACCTTCTTAATCATTGATTCTCATCATTTGCCACTCAGGGTAATCTTTTGATCCTTTGAGAATGACACTCACTCAAACTGTTTTCACTTTTTCCCAAAAACAATTCTTTCTGCTTTTAAAATGCCACCCTAGCGGTGCTGTGACCGACCGCAAAAAGGGAGGCAGTTCTGCACCGGCAATTAGGATGCCACCTCCATGGTGGCAGTGGCATCACCCATGCACAACATTGTGGTGGGCGGTGCACACAGCACCGCCCGTCACAATGCTGTGGATGCCGCTTACGCATTTGCATGCACAACGTGGCAGGCACCGTGCGGTGCCTGCCACGTTGTGCATGCAAATGCAGGGGGGTTCCATAGGTACCCCCTTGTGCACCCCCAACAGCCTGGGGGCCGCAATGGGCCCCCAATGCCAAAGACCACATGCCTTTCCTTGGCAACAACGCCTCCATGGAAAGGCTGATCTCTGCCTGAATCTTGCAGACACCGCCACCATATTGGAAAGGCAGGAGACAGTCTTTCCATCTGCCGCGGACCCCGCACCATCGTAATATGGCAGGGGGAAATGGGATGAGGGCGGAGGTAAATGTCGGGCAGATCGCCACCGCCATGCAGGCGTTGGCGATCTGCCCGACATGCTAATAGACCCAAAAGTAATTTTCTCTCTCTAAGAAATCCACTAAGTGGTGGTCTTCCGAGTTTTTTGTATTTAAAAAATATATATTTTTCGTCAATTCCTTTAAATCTTATGTCTCTCACTCGAGGAGTGCTGCAGCTTTGCAGGATGGAGACTCAATAACTGGCAGTTGAAGCAGAGTGTGGTCTGCTTTTATTTTGAAGTCAAGCCCTGATAGATGCACTAGCCAG
Source organism: Lissotriton helveticus (assembly GCF_964261635.1). Taxonomy (NCBI): domain Eukaryota; kingdom Metazoa; phylum Chordata; class Amphibia; order Caudata; family Salamandridae; genus Lissotriton; species Lissotriton helveticus. The sequence goes on along the minus strand of NC_136069.1, from coordinate 1,371,524,084 downwards.
TAAAGCAGGGTGTAGTTCACTTTTTTGTGGGCCACGCCCAGATTTAAAATTACTGCCAGTGTTCCAAAAGGCAGAAGAAAGCTTAACTAGACATCTACAATGGGCCTGAAAATTTTGCAAGCCGCTTTTTTTGTCTAGGGCAGGGGTGGTGGGTCAGAGCCCAAGTCCTCAATCTGACAGTCTCACAAATCATGTCACTGGCTGTGGCATAACTCAGAGAGGAGTTGGAGTGGATCTTGACAAGGTGAACCACAACAGCCATTAAATTAACCTTTGCTTAACCCTTTGGTACCTCAACACAAAAGCAGTCAGGCTTAACTTAAAGACAATGTGTAAAGTATTTATGCAGTACACAACAGTAATACAGTGAAAACACATGTAGGAAGCTGGCTCTGTATATGATATTGCCACTCAGTGGTAACACAGTCCACCAAGTCCAGAGGTACCCCAAAAGTGTACAGGGCACAATGTAAAACTAAAAATGATATTTTAATAGTAGTGTGGGCGAGCAGCTTATGTCCTCACTCAGAGTAAGGTAAGACATTTATTGCACAACAGTGATCAATAATGGACACAAGACTCCAGAAGGAGATCCAGGCCAATTTTATAAAATCATAATTTGTTTGTACTTTATTTTAAGACCAAGGTCTTTGTAATCCAGTAAGTGCATTTTTAATAAAAAATAATTTTCAACATTGCAATTTCAAAGTAGTTCAATATTATCCTGTGGAGGAAAATAAATATGCAGTGTAACAGGCAAGTATGCCACTTACAGGAAGGGGTGGGTGCACACTGCTGACCTCCCAGCACAGTTCGCCCCTTAGCATTATGGTAAATGCAGTTTGCAGTGCGCGCTTACTTGGTATTTTGCTGGAGTGTTCCACCAAAGTTGGTGCAGATTAGTGCTGTCATCTCTAGACACATGTGTTTCAGGATTTTATGCTTCATCAGTAGAGATCAAAAACGATTTTTTTCTGGGGTTTGCTGAGCAGGCTGCCACAATTCTTACAGGTCTCAGTACCTCTCACAGGTGCACAGGTGCATCTCCACTAGCTCTTCAGCTACGTGGCTCAAGGGAGCCTTTTGAAACAGGAAGGGGTGGGAGCACACTGCTGACCTCCCCGCACAGTTTGCCCCTTAGCATTATGGTAAATGCAGTTTGTAGTGCGCGCTTACTTGGTATTTTGCTGGAGTGTTCCCCCAAAGTTGGTGCAGATTAGTGCTGTCATCTCTAGACACATGTGTTTCTGGATTTTATCCTTCATCAGTAGAGATCAAAAACAAATTTCATCTGGGGTTTGCTGAGCAGGCTGCCACAATTCTTACAGGTTCAAAAAGAAGTGCTTCTAATATGCCATTAGTTACATCCCCTGGTGCACATCTATATCTCCTGGATATTGATCAAGGATTCCTCTCACAAAAGTATTTCACTGTTTTTGAATTGATTCAATTTTCATTTATTCAATATATATAATCATTTTCTTTCTGAAATGATTTTCATTTCATATCTTGTTTTTTCATAAGTATTCAATTGACATCATGGCTTTTGATTATATCCAATGCATTTCGGGCATTGTATGCCCTTCATCAGGGAGCATGTGCTATGCAAATTAAACAAAAAATATATTCACTTTAATACAATATTACTCAACATGGTAAACTTAAATACTGTAAAGTTCACTCCATGAATATCAAACGTGCTCTCTGTGTTTATAGTGTATTGTGCCCAGTGTTCTAAAAGTGTACGGGAAATTCAAGAGGTGATACACACGAAACGAGCATGAAACTTACATGTCACGGGTGGAGCGAATTAGCGCCAAGTTTGAAAAGGATACAGCAGATCATAAAAACTAGAAATAAAAACGGAGTCATAAGAATACTCATCACGGCATTGATTCGATATCGCTATGCGGATCTCAAAAGTCTGTGTTACAACTTACAGTTAAGACGCGTGGCGTCTCTTCCTAAATTCAGGTTTGTGAGGTGCCGAGGAGCGCTTGCTAAGTGTGTTCATGGACTGCTTCCTGATACCGAAGCAGAAGCAATCCGATTGGTTGTCAAGTGCTGATCACGTGACCATGAAGATGAAAGACAGATTGATGGATCTCGAGTGAAGCTCAAGGCATAACAGTGGCAAGCAAATGTTCAAAAAATGATTAATCATAGGCGAGAATAAACAAGGGGGATTATCCTGTAAAAGAGAAAATGTGAGTCAGTGTGAAAACCACGATAAGTACATGTGAAATTAAAAACGCATGGTAAGGGACATCCCAAGCATCGTTTTAGTAGAATAAAGAAATACAGTAACAGCATTACAAAATTGCCACTATACATTATAGATAGCACGCAAATTCAATGCGATCATTTAAACCAAAAGGTTTGCTTGAGTTCATAGTATGAATCCAACTGTTCTCTCTTTGGAGGAGATGTTTATTGTTGTCCAATCCTTCTCTCTTACAAACAGTTTCTAGGATGAGAAATTGTAGTTGTGACACATCATGATGTTCTTCCAAGAAGTCAAGTGATACTGATGATTTATTGTTATGGGTGCTTATATTCGATTTATGTTCGTTAATCATTGTTTTAATTTTCCTCTCAGTCTTCCCGACGTACACTTTGCCGCAAGGGCATTTCAGCTTATAGATTACATTAGGAGTGTCGGAAGTAGCATACTGTAGCATACTGACAGAAACAACACCTTACATTATAACAGTTTTCACCAAACAGCTCTCAAACAGCATTTGCCTTTCTCTCAAATGATGAGAGTAAAAAGGATCACATCGGACCCCAATAAAGCAACCAAAAGAATTGGAGAGATTGGTGAGAGATTTGCAAAAAGATGTTATCCTGACGATGTAATCTCCATAGCTAAACAAAAGGTCAACAAGATGAAACGCAATAACTTACTGAAGGCACAAAAAAGAACCGAAGAGGCAAGAACAACCATCATGTCTAAATATTCAACATCCAGCATACAATTCAAAAAGATCATTAAAAGCCATTGGGGAATTTTGAAAGCAGAACAAGATTTCAATACTATTTTTGATAATCCTCATATTTTGCGCACACCAGAGGCAAAAACCTAGGTGAACTTCTTAAATCTCGAAAACTGGCACCCATAACATACAGAGGTACCAGACCATGTTTACATTGTGGGAACTGCAATAACATCATAAGAGGCACCACAATAACTCATCCGATGAAGGGATACAACATCAAATTGCGGGTGAATGCTACTTGCGACACTCCTAATGTAATCTATATGCTGAAATGCCCTTGCGGCAAAGTGTACGTCGGGAAGACTGAGAGGAAAATTAAAACAAGGATTAACGAACATAAATCGAATATAAGGACCCATAACCAGAAATCATCAGTAGCACTTCACTTCTTGGAAGAACATCATAATGTGTCACAACTACAATTTTTCATCCTAGAAACTGTTTGTAAGAGAGAAGGATTGGACAACAATAAACATCTCCTCCAAAGAGAGAACAGTTGGATTCATACTATGAAGTCAAGCAAACCTTTTGGTTTAAATGATCGCATTGAATTTGCGTGCTATCCATAATGTATAATGGCAATTTTGTAATGCTGTTACTGTATTCCTTTATTCTACTAAAACGATGCTTGGGATGTCCCTTACCATGCGTTTTTAATTTCACATGTACTTATCGTGGTTTTCACACTGACTCACATTTTCTCTTTTACACGATATTCCCCCTTGTTTATTCTCGCCTATGATTCATTATTTTTTGAACATTTGCTTGCCACTGTTATGCCTTGAGCTTCACTCGAGATCCGTCAGTCTGTCTTTCATCTTCATGGTCACGTGATCGGCACTTGATAACCAATCGGATTGCTTCTGCTTCGGTATCAGGAAGCAGTCCATGAACACACTTAGCAAGCGCTCCTCGGCACCTCACAAACCTGAATTTAGGAAGAGACGCCACGCTTCTTAACTGTAAGTTGTAACACGGACTTTTGAGATCCGCATAGCGAAATCAAATCAATGCCGTGATGAGTATTCTTATGACTCCGTTTTTATTTCTAGTTTTTATGATCTGCTGTATCCTTTTCAAACTTGGCGCAAATTTGCTCCACCCGTGACATGTAAGTTTCACTCTCGTTTCGTGCGTATCACTTCTTGAATTTCCCGTACACATTTAGAACACTGGGCACAATACACTATTAGCACAGAGAGCACGTTTGATACGCATGGAGTGTACTTTACAGTATTTAAGTTTACCATGTTGGGTAATATTGTATTAAAGTGAATATATTTGTTGTTTAATTTGCATAGCACATGTTCCCTGCTGAAGGGCATACAATGCCCGAAATGCATTGGATATATTCAAAAGCCATGATGTCAATTGAATACCTATGAAAAACAAGATATGAAATGAAAACAATTTCAGAAAGAAAATGATTATATATATTGAATAAATGAAAATTGAATCAATTCAAAAGCTGTGCAATACTTTTGTGAAAGGAATCCTTGATCAATATCCAGGAAATATAGGTGTGCACCAGGGGATGCAACTAATGGCATATTAGAAGCACTTTCTTTTGAATATTACACAGGCGTCCATGACAGGAGACGTCACCCAGGTGGCACCCGGAACTACAAAATCTAGCTCTTTCAAAACGATCGAATTTAAGGCTGTGCACCAGTCTTCATCACCCAATACAATTCTTACAGGTCTCAGTACCTCACACAGGCGCACAGGTGCATCTCCACTAGCTCGTAAGCTACGTGGCTCAAGGGAGCCTTTTGAAACAGGAAGGGGTGGGAGCAGACTGCTGAACTCCCAGCACAGTTCGCCCCTTAGCATTATGGTAAATGCAGTTTGCAGTAAGTTTGAACTGTGTACTGCATTTACCAGGATGCAAAGGGGCGAACTGTGCTGGGACTGTGAGGCAGTGTGCTCCCAACCCCTGTTAAGTATGCCACTTACAGTTTCAGTCATTCTTCAGGTGGCCAGACCCACACTGAGGGAATTGTCAGTTGCAGAGGGGATGGGGGCACCCAGAAGGTGCAGGCTTCAGTATCTACGCCGAGGCTGTCAACACTGTCAATTATATTTACCCTTTTGGTCAACGGACGGCAAGGAAGCGGGATGGTATTCAGCAGACTGCCAACAGATCTACCGTTTGGTCGGTGGCAGCAGGCTTTTGTAGATCAGGTGAAGGAGTTCAGCCATGTTCAGACAGTCACAGAGTTGTTGTGGTCAAGCATGCAGTTCAGTAGACACTGGAGGAGGCTGACAGTGCCACTTGCAGGAGGGTACGGGCTCTCGGGCCTAGAGCTAGGAGCAGCTTAGGTCATTGGGCCGAGAGGATGCACAACGGCGAGGAGGCGGTCCAGCTGGAATACTTTCTTCTGGCAGGGCAGAGTTACATCAACACATGTGCCAGTCCTCTACCACTGCGTTTGTGAAGTTCCTTTGTAACAAGTGTCAGTCGTCATTGTGGCAGTTCCAGTAATGGCAGATGCAGGGGCTCTCTACCAAGATGTCCAGAAACATGTCTGGTGGTTGCTGGCTGCCTGCAGCTGTTCAGAGACAACCCCAGTGTTGGTAGTGATAGGTGCCCTCTGGGTACATGCTATAATAAATCCCGCACTGGTGTCAGTGTGGATTTATTGAAAGGAGTAGTTTGATACCAAACACTCCAATATACAGTGGAGCCAACATGGTGCTGTGGAACCTGAGTTGTTGAGTTCCCAGCCCATGTACTCTCTATGGCTTCACTGGCACTTTCAATATTTGGAAATGGGGCCCAACATTGTAGGGGCATATCAGTTGAGGCAGATATGCCCCACCTGTAGTAAAGTGCACCCTGCTCTATGCTGTGAAGCCTCCTAGAGGGGTGATTTACCTATACTGTCAGTCGGTGCCATGACAAAGTTGTCATTTTCTCCCTTACAGGGGCATGCAGGGTTCAAGAGCAGTAATTGAAAACACAACAGTGATGGACAGAATGTGGATCAATGTCACACATTCACCCCAGTCCAAAGATCTGGTCCCAAATCCATCGTTTTTCCACTCCACACCACCCTGGGTTAGATAATGGCGATATGCAAATCAGCGCTGACCCTGTGCCCCATGGGAACAGTCCAGTCCGAACTACAAAAGCCATGTCCTTCCCAGAACGGAAACAAGCATCCGAGGACCGGCCCGGTTTCGAGGTAACACCTCCCATCAGCCCGGCTAGCTTGATTCCAGTGGTGTGGAGTGCCTGGGACTCACGTCTGAGCATCCCCAGTACACTTAGAGCGGTAATTGCAAACACAACAGTGATGGACAGAATGTGGATCAATGTCACACATTCACCCCAGTCCAAAGATCTGGGCCCAAATCCATCGTTTTTCCACTCCACACCACCCTGGGTTAGACAATGGCGATATGCAAATCAGCGCTGACCCTGTGCCCCATGGGAACAGTCCAGTCCGAACTACAAAAGCCATGTCCTTCCCAGAACGGAAACAAGCATCCGAGGACCGGCCCGGTTTCGAGGTAACACCTCTCATCAGCCCGGCTAGCTTGATTCCAGTGGTGTGGAGTGCCTGGGACTCACGTCTGAGCATCCCCAGTACACTTAGAGCGGTAATTGCAAACACAACAGTGATGGACAGAATGTGGATCAATGTCACACATTCACCCCAGTCCAAAGATCTGGGCCCAAATCCATCGTTTTTCCACTCCACACCACCCTGGGTTAGACAATGGCGATATGCAAATCAGCGCTGACCCTGTGCCCCATGGGAACAGTCCAGTCCGAACTACAAAAGCCATGCCCTTCCCAGAATGGAAACAAGCATCCGAGGACCGGCCCGGTTTTGAGGTAACACCTCCCATCAGCCCGACTAGCTTGATTCCAGTGGTGTGGAGTGCCTGGGACTCACGTCTGAGCATCCCCAGTACACTTAGAGCGGTAATTGCAAACACAACAGTGATGGACAGAATGTGGATCAATGTCACACATTCACCCCAGTCCAAAGATCTGGGCCCAAATCCATCGTTTTTCCACTCCACACCACCCTGGGTTAGACAATGGCGATATGCAAATCAGCGCTGACCCTGTGCCCCATGGGAACAGTCCAGTCCGAACTACAAAAGCCATGTCCTTCCCAGAATGGAAACAATCATCCGAGGACCGGCACGGTTTCGAGGTAACACCTCTCATCAGCCTGGCTAGCTTGATTCCAGTGGTGTGGAGTGCCTGGGACTCACGTCTGAGCATCCCCAGTACACTTAGAGCGGTAATTGCAAACACAACAATGATGGACAGAATGTGGATCAATGTCACACATTCACCCCAGTCCAAAGATCTGGGCCCAAATCCATCGTTTTTCCACTCCACACCACCCTGGGTTAGACAATGGCGATATGCAAATCAGCGCTGACCCTGCGCCCCATGGGAACAGTCCAGTCCGAACTACAAAAGCCATGTCCTTCCCAGAACGGAAACAAGCATCCGAGGCCCGGCCCGGTTTCGAGGTAACACCTCTCATCAGCCCGGCTAGCTTGATTCCAGTGGTGTGGAGTGCCTGGGACTCACGTCTGAGCATCCCCAGTACACTTAGAGCGGTAATTGCAAACACAACAGTGATGGACAGAATGTGGATCAATGTCACACATTCACCCCAGTCCAAAGATCTGGGCCCAAATCCATCGTTTTTCCACTCCACACCACCCTGGGTTAGACAATGGCGATATGCAAATCAGCGCTGACCCTGTGCCCCATGGGAACAGTCCAGTCTAAACTACAAAAGCCATGTCCTTCCCAGAACGGAAACAAGCATCCGAGGACCGGCCCGGTTTCGAGGTAACACCTCTCATCAGCCCGGCTAGCTTGATTCCAGTGGTGTGGAGTGCCTGGGACTCACGTCTGAGCATCCCCAGTACACTTAGAGCGGTAATTGCAAACACAACAGTGATGGAGAGAATGTGGATCAATGTCACACATTCACCCCAGTCCAAAGATCTGGGCCCAAATCCATCGTTTTTCCACTCCACACCACCCTGGGTTAGACAATGGCGATATGCAAATCAGCGCTGACCCTGTGCCCCATGGGAACAGTCCAGTCCGAACTACAAAAGCCATGTCCTTCCCAGAACAGAAACAAGCATCCGAGGACCGGCCCGGTTTCGAGGTAACACCTCTCATCAGCCCGGCTAGCTTGATTCTCTCTCTAAGAGTTCAGTGATACCAAATTCTAGCATCTTGCTGACCTCAGCTTGGATGCTCTCTCTGACATTGTCGGACTGCCTGTAAATTTTGTTTTTGGCAGGTTGGCTGTAGCCAGTGTCCACATCATGGTTACACTAGCTAGTCTGTACATCAATATGGGACCCCCTCTGTTTTTACTTTAATGGTCAGGGAAAGAGGGGAAACAATGTTATATAACAGCGCAAACTTCCCTCACGACCTTCTAATTTCTACAAATCACAACATTTCTACTTTTAATAAAAGTTTTCAACACAAGGTGGACATTTTTTCATTTAAGATTTTTTATTATTTTTTTGTTGTTATTTCTTTATATTATTCTTATTAGATTTAAAGCATTATTTTACAAAAAACACATTTGATTCAGCATTTGAACAATTAATATACAGATACCATACAGAGAAAACAAAAACCTAATACATATTTACCAAAATGTCATACACACACTTTCATACAATCCACATTCATTCTTGATTCTGTATCGGAGGAATCACAAGTTGTTGTGTGATTAATACACAAGGTCGACGCGTTTCGGTGGGATAGGACCACCTTCCTCAGGACCTCTTATCAGAATACCCGCTCTTTCCCAAGAAAATTATATACTCTGTATAGATATCTGCAATAATAAATAACATTGAATGTAACGATTACATTATATCAATTTCATATTATTTCATATTTCTAACACGTATTCTATCATTTCTACAATTGTAACTTTTAAAAACACACACCCTGTGGAGGGTTCATGACATACTAATTCCTATTATCAATTCATTTCTTTCTAACTTTTGTCAAAATGCTCCGCTAGTCAGCAACAACAGCACAAATGTCTTAACACAGGTATTCATAATTCATTGCCCGGCAAGGAAAGTGCAAAAAGCAACATGGGTCCTGAAATGTTTGAATAAATAAAGAAGTGAAAAAAGGTAGGAAAAAGAGATTTCAAAAAGAACTAATTAGAGAAAACATTTAATTAACGCTTGTCATTACACAGATTACGCTTTGTTCTTACCCAGAATGTTATATGGGGGCAGGTCACCACTTCTATTTGGACTTCGTTTTTTGTCAGAGTGAATACTGCAAGGTGTACCTATAACAGTCTGTATAGAATAAATACTTATTCCAGAGACCTGCTCTAATATTAAAGAATTCATTTCTATTTAAAAACACTCATAACAGCTTACCTAGGTGATCTCGTTCATAGACAAATCACTCTGGGAAGTAGAGAGCTGCAGCCTTTTACTGTGTGAGTCACTCGAATAAAGATTTCTATAAGAAATTTAAGATGAGGGTGTTACTAAGTCTGGTAAGTTTAACCATCGTGGTTACATTACTAGTAAAAAAGGGAGACTAACCTTGTACATAGATAAAAAGCAGCTCATATTCTGTCCATTTATATTTTTCAGATCATTTCGACGTTTTCACAAAATCTATGGCAGTCCACTACAGTTCGAATTTAGAGACTGAAACGAGATGGTAAACAAACATTACCAAGAATGCATTTCGTTTCTGTTCATTGTAGTACAGTCATATTTAAATAACAGCTAGTTTATTTAATCCCAATATTACGATTTGGTTTGGAAGCAATATATAATATTGCAAACCTAATAATACAACTTCATCTCGGACGGGTCATTAATCTTCCCGGACTTAGCATTCGCACCAAATGACATGTCCTAGGTTTCCTTTGTTATAGGGAATCTCATAATTTCAAATTGAGGCATGCCTACTCTAAGGTTCATGTATATAAAATGATTTTCGCGCCACACGTTATAGTTGTAAGTCTTAACGTCAGTTTTATAATACAGCTTGCGCGCCCTTAAGAAAATGGGACCTGCCGACAAAACGTTTGCCCTTTCTCTGTCTTGACGTTTATCGGCAAAACTGCTCGAATGTCTATCCCGCATACTCCCCAGTTAGCAGCTTACCTCAACAATCAGGCGGCGTGGACGCCAACGAAACCACGTTACGAAATCCCGTAGGTTAGAACATAACTATTCACGAAGGTTCGTTTAAGTACTTTAATTTGCGCGCCAAACGTGCATAGACCTAATTGGAGAGTGGCTTGAAAAACCAGCGCCATTTGTAAGTGGTGTATCTAGACTCAATGCGCACAATTACGTGTTTGAGCCAAAAATATTAATTTTTAGTTTGTCAGCTCAGTCTGATATTTAAACGAGTCGAGTATTTAGTTTAAACTCGATATTTTTAAATTGGAAGCAGTTTTTCTCAAAAAAGCAATAACATATCATGTTGGTAATGCAACTCATACCAACATGTGCGCCATTTTTAAACAGGATCGAATTCTAATACACGCATTGTTCTACCAATTTCATGCGAACATAGAATCCTTGTGAGTGTGTCAAACCCGATTTAAGCGCCATTCTAATTCAGGGTCTCATTCTAGAACCCGCATTACTTGGCAAGTTTCATTCGAGCAAAAATTCATATCGGTTTGTCCAAACCTAATATAAAATACGAAAAAATATTCAAATAATGACTATTATTTCTCTCCCATATTTAGAGTTATCCAAAAAATATGTTTAAAACAAAAACAATTATTTTGTAAATGTTAACCAATCCATATTAATGATGTTAGTCCTTGTTTATTCGAAATCGATCCAAAAATGGTTTTCATAAGGCAGACAAAGATCATTTTCATCTTCCTCTTTTTACATTCTGCTGGGAAAGAGGACATATGCGTTATGACATCCTGCAATGATTATTGATTATTGCCTGAAAGGCACCCCGAACATATATATTAATAAGTGTCTACATCATAATATTAATATCTACAGATCCTAGAAAAATTATAAAATGGTTAAAATGAAAACCCATGTACTGTTATTCAAGGCATATAGAGATTATTTATTCTGTTATATACCAAGAAATGTTTTCATTTAGGCCTATTCTTACGGTGTCCAAACGAAAAATCCAGAAACATTCTCGTTTTTTTCTGGTTCTTTCCATTATTTCGCCATTTTTATATTGGACTTTTTCGAGAATACACCACCTAAGATCAGATTCGTTATGATTCAAATCAATGTAGTGTTGAGTCAGAGGTGCTGTCAATTTGGTAGTTCTTACAGCCGATTTATGTTCACTAAACCTCTGTCTAAACTCTCGTCCTGTTTCGCCAATATATGCGAGTCCACAGGGACATACAATGTAATAGACAATATTTTTACTTCTACAGTTAGTAAATGATTTTAATGTTATATTCACATTGTTATGTTGCAAGGTATCACTAACTATTGCGGAATCACAGGCATGACAGTTGCCACATCTATGATTTCCACGAATAGCATCCAGACCCGTCAAGGTAGTCTGTGTTTCCCGTGGTCGGGATTTATTCCTTGTGTGGACCAGCCGGTCTCCAAGGTTTCTGTTGCGTCTATAGGTCACCAAAGGCTTCTCCAATAGTGTCTCACTCTCCACCTCAAGAATTCTCCAATTCTTGTTAATCACATTTTTTATTTTGTAATTAAGTGTGGAGTGATTTATTACACATGTTATCTTATTCTGAGATTTCGGTCTTTTGTGATTGAGCAAGGCATTTCTATCGTAATATTTCGCTCTTTTATGGGCTTGACGAACCAAGCGATGTGGATAGCCTCTTTCGACTAGTCTTTTTTTCAGAGCTATACTATGAGTGTTATAGTCGGTCAAGGAAGTACAATTCCGGCGAATGCGCAGAAATTCCCCGAAGGGGATCGAATCCTTTTGACAATGGGGGTGAAAACTCCCAAATTGGAGGATGGTATTTTTAGCAGTTGGTTTACGGAAGAGGCTCACCTGTAAAATACCATCCTTACCCTCAATCACAATATCAAGATATTCGACTCGACTGCGACTAAAATTTGATGTAAATTTAAAATTCTTATCGCTCGCATTAAGCCATAAAATATATTCCTCAAGTTGTATTGTGTCACCATGCCAAATAAAAAAAATGTCGTCGATAAAGCGTCGCCAAACGGAAACATTCTCAAAAAAGGGGGCAGCTGTGTTAAAAATGTTCTTTCTTTCCCAATCCCCCATATATGTGTTAGCCACACTTGGGGCACAAGATGCTCCCATACTTGTGCCCTTTATCTGCTTATAGAGACTACCTTCGAACTCAAAATAATTGTTTAGGAGAACCACCTCCAAACATTGAATAATAAACGCGTCCGGTCTATTGTCGGGGTATCTCTTTAGGAGTGAGGTGACTGACTGTAACGCTTGACATTGAGGGATGTTGGTGTACAATGCCTCAATGTCAAGGGTTACCAGTATGTCAGTCATGGGATCAAATGTCATTCCTTCAATTTTACTGATCATGTCACCAGTGTCACGGACAAAAGACTCGTATTTGTGTGTAAGTGGACATAAAAATGTGTCCACATACTTGGAGAGGGGCTCAGTACTGGAGCCTATAGTTGAAATTATTGGACGCATAGGTGGATGCCTTTCATTCTTATGTGTCTTAGGAAGACCATACATCGCCGGTGTAACTGGGCAGGATTTATTCAAAAATTGATATTCTTTATCACATATGTGTCCATCCTCCAATGCAACAAGTGTCATTTCATTAATAGACACTGCGAGTCTTTGCACTTCTCTGTTGTTAGCCGGTCTATAGTGTTCCGCGTTAGATAACATATTTTTTATTTTGCTGTCATAATCAGATTTATTAAGAACAGATATGCCCCCGCCTTTATCACACGGCTTAATCACCACTTGGGAATTGTTTTCTAGGTCTGTTAGAGCTATGTTCTCCTGTTTGGTTAGGTTAAAATTGGATCTCGGGGTTTAGACAGTAGCCTAGTTAAATCTAACAGTACCTGTCGTTCAAAAATTTGTACCTCTGGACCAACCACATCGAGGGTTGGAGTAAAGGTCGATGGAGGTTTACATTTTGAAAGATTATTAGTCTCATCTAGTATATCTCTGCCTTCAAAGTATTTCTTCAGTCTTACTTTTCTAAAAAAGGCATGAAGATCTGAATGTAATTTGAATTTGTCAATAGAGGTAAAAGGAACAAACGATAACCCCTTACTGAGAACCGCTGATTCCTCATCCCTCAACACAGTCGACGATAAGTTGTAAATAGGAAGTATATCTTTACAACTATTGATGTTTTCATCATCCTCTACCACCAATATTGTTGGTTCCTCGTTTTCACGTATTGTTGTTGTGGTTGAGGACTCGACATATGGGGGCCACCTCTGTTTTGTTGCCAGTGGACTTGTTTGCCCCTGAAGGGGCCTCTCGACAAAAAACCTCTATTTTGGAAGTTACGTTGACACTGTCTGCTTCTAAATGGTCCGGAATTGAAGCGTGCTCCACTCGGACCTGGATGTGGGTAATTATCATTGTCCGAATCTGACGACCCAGTGTCAGAGAAATTGGTATAATTTTTTCTGTAATTAAAATTTGATGAATAGTCTCCTGGGTTGCCTGCCTGATAATAATTCGGGTTTAGGTAAGGGTAAATCTTCTCTTTGGAGAACCAACGTACATCATTTTTCAATTTTTCATTCTTTTTATTTGTTAGATAAGTTTCAAAATCTTTCATGTCAGTTTGTATTTTATCCAGTTTGTTCTTTGCATCCTCAACTGCATTGGATGAATTAAGTTTCTCTTCCAATCTCAGAATTTCTTCATTTACAGTTATTAGGATGTCCCTCGCAGTCTCAATTATCAATAGCATCCAATCCCTGGAGCAACGATTTGATATTAGTGACCATCGCTCCAGGAATTTTCTTATCTCGATGAATAATGCTGGGGCATTTCTTACTCTAAGGCCAGATGGTATGACCCCTGCTATTAGATATTCTCGCATATAATAAGTGTGATTCAATGCGTTTTGCCCTTTTTCTTAAATTGAGTAAATTTTGCCATTCACTATTATCACCTAGTGTGGTTTCAGTAGTGCTATTCTTATCAACTACATGGCCTAGTAGGGAACTGAATTCTGCGTCAGAGAAACCAAACGTTTCTAATCTGTCCATTGTCGAGTTTTAATATTGTTGAAAGTTCTACTTTTTAGGGTGATATAATTCTTTTTAGTATAGTAGATAGAAAAGAATGGAAAGTTAGAAGGAGAGATTACTAATAGGCCCTTTGTAAGATATGGATAAGTGCTGAATTGCTACAACGAAGCAGTCTGCAAAAGCTTAATTGGTCATTGTCAGTTGATCAACCAACTGAATCCCACAGTTAAAGAACCGTGAATGTATCTACATCAATATGGGACCCCCTCTGTTTTTACTTTAATGGTCAGGGAAAGAGGGGAAACAACGTTACATAACAGCGCAAATTTCCCTCACGACCTTCTAATTTCTACAAATCACAACATTTCTACTTTTAATAAAAGTTTTCAACACAAGGTGGATATTTTTTCATTTAAGATTTTTTATTATTTATTTTTTGTTATTTCTTTATATTATTCTTATTAGATTTAAAGCATTATTTTACAAAAAACACATATGATTCAGCATTTGAACAATTAATATACAGGTACCATACAGAGAAAACAAAAACCTAATACATATTTACCAAAATGTCATACACACACTTTCATACAATCCACATTCATTCTTGATTCTGTATCGGAGGAATCACAAGTTGTTGTGTGATTAATACGCAAGGTCGACGCGTTTCGGTGGGATAGGACCACCTTCCTCAGGACCTCTTAGCAGAATACCCAATCTTTCCCAAGAAAATTATATACTCTGTATAGATATCTGTAATAATAAATAACATTGAATGTAACAATTACATTATATCAATTTCATATTATTTCATATTTCTAACACGTATTCTATGATTTCTATAATTGTAACTTTTAAAAACACACACCCTGTGGAGAGTTCATGACATACTAACTCCTATTATCAATTCATTTCTTTCTAACTTTTGTCAAAATGCTCCGCTAGTCAGCAACATCAGCACAAATGTCTTAACACAGGTATTCATAATTCATTGCCCGGCAAGGAAAGTGCAAAAAGCAACATGGGTCCTGAAATGTTCGAATAAATAAAGAAGTGAAAAAAGGTAGGAAAAAGAGATTTCAAAAAGAACTAATTAGAGAAAACATTTAATTAACGCTTGTCATTACACAGATTACGTTTTGTTCTTACCCAGAATGTTATATGCTAGTCTGACCAGGGGTCAGAGAGAAGAGCTCAGCATACTGATTTAGAACTTGCCTGCAATCAGCTTGCTGTTGGGCAGTGAGAGTGTCTGAAAAGACCACTCCATCCACAGACCCATCTTGGGGATTGCGGCAGAGGAGATCAGGAAGAGGTTCACTCTCATTTTCCTGTCCCTCCTCTGTGACCATGAGCATGGTCATGCCAGTTGTGTTATAATAGAGCTTCAGGCAGTTGACACGAATCACCCTTTTGTGGTGTTGTCAACTGCCAATGTCCACCAGATAGGTGACATCCACCTTTCTTTCAAGGACAGGGTAGGGCCCTCTCCACTTGTCTTGGAGGGCCCTAGCGACCATGGCTCCAATACGCATACCTTCTGCCCTGGTTTCAATTCTACCAGATCAGCTTCTGGTCATACCACTGCTTTTGCAGTTCTTGGCTGGCCTGGACGTTTTGGCTGGCTTTCTCCATTTACTCAGTCATCCTTGAATGAAAGCCAAGCACATATTCCACTATGTCTTGTTTTGGCTCTTTGAGAGTTTCTTTCCTAACCTATTCTCACCAGACTAAGGAGACCTCAAAACAGGGGGCACAAAAAATATTCAAAGGGAAAAAAACGCACTCCCTTCTGTGGCTATTCCCTGTAGGCAAAAAGCAGGCATGGAGGTAGGACATTCCATCTCCTTGTGAGCTTTTCAGGGAGCCCAACACTCATGCTTTTTAATGTCTGGTTGAATCTCTCCACCAAGCCATTGGTTTGTGGACGGTAGGGTGTGGTGAATCTGTAGTTCACTCCACACTCATCCCACATGTTTTAGGTATGCAGACCAGACATGAAGTTTGTACCTCTGTCTGACACCATGTCCTTTGGGAAACCAACCCTGGTAAATACACCAACGAGGGCTTTTTCCACCAAAGGAGAAGTGGTATTAGGGGAATAGCTTCAGGATACCTGATGGCATGATCCACTACCACCAGAATGTATTTGTTCCCTGAGGCTGCTGGAGAGTCCGGAGAGCCAGCAATGTTGATCCCTACACTTTCACAGGGTACCCTATCCAGTGGAAGAAGTTTGATGGCCTCCTGCCTTGCCACTGGATTGGCAAGTGGCAAGGACTGATAAAAGTCCTTCATCTTCTGAGACATCCCTGTTGAGTAGAAGTGGTTGACCAACCTACTCCAAGTTTTGTCCTGGCCAAGGTACCCAGCTAAGGCTATATCATAGGCCAAAGCAAGGAGAGTCTCTCTAAACCTCTGAGGCACTACCACTCTCTTGGTTGCACCAGGTTTGGAGTCTCTGGTCTCAGGTACCCATCCTCTCAATAGACCCTGAGGGTATCACTGATATCACTTTTTTCCTGTGTAACAGTTTGCTGCCTCAGGCTTTCAAGAGTGGGACAGGTGACTTGACCCTGGCAGAGATCCAACCTAGAGGGTCCCGCTGGGCCCAATAGATCTCCCTGGTAAGGCCCAATCTCTTCATGCTCAGTTGCAGACTTTGAACCTTTTTAGAAACTGGTCCCCAGTCTTGTTACACTTTTTCCTAGAGGGCTGGTCCATTCTTCCAGGTTCTAGCACCCCTTTTATCACTCAGAGCTCTGCTCTGTGTTCTGGCTGTAACACAACCCCATCCTGAGAGACCAACCAAGATGGCATGGGTCCTCAATTCGACCTCAGTCCAAGCAGATGTCTCCAAGTCATTTCCAAGCAGACAATCTACAGGACCATCAGGGGCACAACCATTTATTTATGTCCAACTACTGCCCAAGTCCAAAGTGACAATAGACTTAGGATGGACTGTGGTGAAATTGCTAGCATTGGTGACTGGATAGGATCTTCCAATTCTGCTGGGTCACCATTGTGACATAAGTCCCAGTATCCCTCAAGGCCTCTATCCTGGACCTATTAATCTTGAGAATCAGCCTGTATTTGTACATGTTATCTGGCCAGGCAGCACAGACTAAGTCTACCTCTCACTTAAATACTAATTTTGCCTCAGTGGGGTTACTGACATGGTCAGGCCACACCTCAGATCCCATTTGGATGTTAGTATCTGCTGGTACGGCAAGTGGACTAGAGGCATATTTCTTTGTTTTACACCTAAAGTCTCCGATTCTTGTGTCCAAATGATTTCTGTGGACCCGTCTACTACAGGCTCTCTCAAATGCAATGAACCACTTAGTGCTATCATCATCTTCAAAATATTTAGGTACAATCCCTTTGGGGATTTTAGGGTCAATAGAGTCTTCTTTCATATTTATTATTTTGCTGTCACCAGAAATGAGTCCAAGGCCCATCTCAGCTCTTTCTTGTTCTATGACTGGGTCTTAGCTTCTAGGGCTACCCTCTTTGCCAGTTTCTGGAGATCTGCATCTTCAGTGTCTACCTCGTTTGGGACACTACTAGGGGCATTTCCACCAGAGGTGTTACTATCTGAGGGGGCCAAGATAGAGTCAGTGTCTTTCCCCATCTACTTCCTCATCTTCTTGTACTACTTCCTGCCTAGTGGGGGAAGTTCTGTTTGCTATAACCTTGTCATTATCTTCCAGCAACTGCTGGGCGTTATTGGTTTAGGAACCATGGCAAGTTTCCATGTTTGCACAAATCGTTACGTCGAGGAACTTTAGGATGTGCATAGGGACCCAGGCTGAGCTCCTGGCAATGCCCTGCAGCATCAGTCATGGTGTTTACAGTAAGTGGGGTCTTATTAGAGATTTTATTTAACTCTAAGGGGCATATTATCAAGAAATCAAGAAATTCCTTTCCAACAGTAGGTCATCAATCAGTATTTTTATGAAGAATCATTTTAACCCTCTGACCACCCTGTATAGTTCCAGTACCCTCTTCCTAGAGGTAGCAGCCCAACCCAGGGCCTCCACTACTGCATTGTCCCCACCAGGGTGCCTGGACCTCAGCGCCCAAAGAACATTCACTAAGCATTTTGTGAGGGACCAATTAGCTCATTACAGACTGATGACAGCAATGTGCACTTCTCTGATGACTATTGGAAGCCACACAAGGCACCCTATCTGCCGGAGAGGGACTGCATGGCTCAGCACATTCTAGGCATGAGAACACGTTTCCCGCTTAAACCAAGCGGACAGATAATGCACGTACGCTCCTGGGACAGCCGCTGTGAAAGCTCTCAATAAGCCCCACCCGAGGCCGTCGACAAACCCCTTGATATGTCATTCTGTTACCCGTGCACTTGCTTCCTAAGGTTGTTGAGCTAAAACCGTGATTTGAATTTGCTTCCTTCGCTGCCAAGTAAGTAGCTCTAGTGGTACTCCACCACCCCTCTCTACATGATGACCCAACTGTACCATCCACCAAACTGACCCCTAGTAGGCTGGTTAAGAGTTTTTAGGGGGGCTCTATATTGCATTTGGGCTATGCTACTCCACAGCGATGCTGGCTATCTGTACCTTGAGCACATCTGCATATACCACACAAACCATTACCACACGGGACAAGGACTCCTTCCCAGGTCTGCTGGTACTGATATGTCGGCCCTCCAGAAGTTGCTGATAGTCGCCGTCTTGAAAACATGTTGCTGCCTAGTCCGCACGATGCGCCTCCCACGATCATATAAGGGAAGAGAAAAAACAAGTTATCAATGTCTGATGCGCTTCCATCTTCAATACACAAACTCAGATGCATTTAGTTCCCCGCGACTGAGGAGGCTTACCCTTATGATTGCCCGAATACAATATATACACTAAGCCTCAGATATGATGTGCTGATTTAGCGAATGATTAAAGGTCTTGGGCCGAAACGATCTCAACCTATTCTCAAACTTGAAATGGGTAAGGAGCCCGGCTCGCTGGCATGGAGCCGGGCATGGAATGCGAGTGCCTAGTGGGCCACTTCTGGTAAGCAGAACTGGCGCTGTGGGATGAACCGAACGTCGGGTTAAGGCGCCAGATGCCAGCTGTGAGGCTGCCATGCTTTACAGGGGCCCACCCGCCGAGTGGGGGTGTGGCCCCTACTGCATGAATTGTTTGGCCCCTACTTCGTGAATGGTCCCTAGACTTGGATCTTGCAGCGGGGTGCAGGCAGATCCGCTTAGGTGGTGCGGTGGTGACCGTGGTACTCAGTGACGCTCCCATTCAGGATGCAAAATAAATATGGCAGTGGGGGGCCGCGGCGGACTACGGTACATCGTGAGCCTGCCATGCTATGAGGGAGGGACCCGCCCATCTTGGCTGGGGGTGTGGATTTGGCTACCAGCATATGTTTAAGCAGTTGTACAGCCCCGCTAATGAGGCTGTGTTTTTCAACTGCGATAAGACCACCACGTCCTGCAGGGCACAGAAATGGTGACATGCGTTATTACCAGGAGTAGGACCAACGGGCACAATGTATTATGGTTGTTAAATATTGGGTACTAATGGCAGTCTACTCCATTGAAAATCGAAAGTAATGCCAGTAGCGCAGTGGTTCAGGCTGGTGATTACAGAAGTTGTGGGTTTAAATGAAAAAAAAACACTGTGTTTTTAATGGTGTATTTTAGCACCTTAGGTTTGTTTATATTAAGAAAAATGAAAAAAGGGGTTAGGCGGAATGTTAAATCTTCGGTTTTTGGTACATTAAGGAATAATTCTCGATTGCAGTACAGAGGAGCTGGATCACTTTCCCTTCCTTACTGTCCCAGATTTATATCCTGCAAGCCAAAAAGACATTTAATTTGAAATAGCAAGGACAATAAAGCATTTTACTTTTTGGTCTCGCTAGAGGGTGGGGCTCCAAATGCTGGTGTCTTCTTTAACTCTCAGATAAAAACATGACCTAAACTTCCCATGGGCCTTTAAGGAGGAATACACCATTTGTGCCTGCAATGAGGTACATGCCAGATGTTCCGATAGGAGGTGTACACCAGATGCGCTTGTGCCCAAATGTATCTTTTCCTGGTCTTTTAGTACTCAGTGCCATAACTATATATACAAATATACAGTGGAGCCAACATGGTGCTGTGGAACCTGAGTTGTTGAGTTCCCAGCCCATGTACTCTCTATGGCTTCACTGGCACTTTCAATATTTGGAAATGGGGCCCAACATTGTAGGGGCATATCAGTTGAGGCAGATATGCCCCCACCTGTAGTAAAGTGCACCCTGCTCTATGCTGTGAAGCCTCCTAGAGGGGTGGCTTACCTATACTGTCAGTCGGTGCCATGACAAACTTGTCATTTTCTCCCTTACAGGGGCATGCAGGGTTCAAGAGCAGTGGCATGGTCCCAGCAAGAGGGGTCCCAAGGGACACTCTTCAGGTCCAAGGCCCTAGGTACCCAGTGTACCATTCACTAGGCACTTACAGGGGCCAGAAGTTCCTTTCATCTGTTGTAACTACCTGAGAGGCCTATGATCTGTCTGAACTAGGAAGTGAGTGCAAAGAGGTATGGCCTTAACTTCCTTAGGGCCCAGACTATAGCGAAGGATTCCATCTCTATGACACTCTAATGCTATTTTCTAGGGAGTAGCCATCTGCTTATAAAAGCAACAGGTTGGTCAGGCCCCTCATCATTTGTAGGACTGCACCTATCCCATGCTCAGAAGCATATGTCTGCACAATGAACTGCTTGGAATAGTCTGGAGCTTTCAGGATTCAGACAAAGCACATTGTTTCCTTCAGAGTGTCAAAAGCTTTTTGACAGCCCACTGTCCAGTTTACTTTAGTTGGTATCCTTTTGGAGGTAAGATCTTTGAGGTGAGTCACTATGGGACCATAGTCCTTTATAAACCCCATAGAGTACCCAGTCAAGCCAAGGAATGCAAGGACTTGGGTCTGGGTTGTTGGAGCTACCCAGCTCAGAACTGTCTGGATTTTGCATTGGAGTAGCTAAACGTGGCCTTGACCTACCAGGTGACCCAAGTACCCAACCATTCCCTGCCCTATCTGGCACTTGCTTGCCTTGATAGTGAGGCCTGCACTTCTCAGAGCCTCAAGGACCTTGCCAAGGTGGTTAAGGCAATCCCACTAGGTGGATCTGTAGACAGCAATATCATCCAGATTAGCTGTACTAAATGATTTCAGCCGAGCAAGGACTTTGTTCACCAACCACTGAAAGGTGGGAGGGGCATTCTTGAGTCCAATGGGCATCACAGTAAACTGGAAGTGCCCATTTGGGGCAGATAATGCTGACTTTTCTTTTGCTCCAGGGGTAAGAGATATCTGCTAGTATCCAGATGAGAGATCAAATGTAGTGAAATATTTGGCTGTCCTTATCCTGTCAATTAGTTCATCTGCTATAAGTATTGGGTGTGCATCCGTTTTTGTCACAGCAATGAGGCTCCTAAAGTCTACATAATACCTAATTTCTTTTTTTTTCAACCTTGAAGTGAGGTTTGAGGACTTAGACAACTGGGCTGGCCCAGGGGCTCTCTAAGAGTTCAGTGATACCAAATTCTAGCATCTTGCTGACCTCAGCTTGGATGCTCTCTCTGATATTGTCGGACTGCCTGTAAATTTTGTTTTTGCAGGTTGGCTGTAGC
Source organism: Lissotriton helveticus (assembly GCF_964261635.1). Classification (NCBI taxonomy): domain Eukaryota; kingdom Metazoa; phylum Chordata; class Amphibia; order Caudata; family Salamandridae; genus Lissotriton; species Lissotriton helveticus. The sequence goes on along the minus strand of NC_136069.1, from coordinate 1,371,502,227 downwards.
CAGTGTCCACATCATGGTTACACTAGCTAGTCTGACCAGGGGTCAGAGAGAAGAGCTCAGCATACTGATTTAGAACTTGCCTGCAATCAGCTTGCTGTTGGGCAGTGAGAGTGTCTGAAAAGACCACTCCATCCACAGACCATCTTGGGGATTGCGGCAGAGGATATCAAGGAGAGGTTCACTCTCATTTTCCTGTCCCTCCTCTGTGACCATGAGCATGGTCATGCCAGTTGTGTTATAATAGAGCTTCAGGCAGTTGACACACATCACCCTTTAGTGGTGTTGTCAACTGCCAATGTCCACCAGATAGGTGACATCCGCCTTTCTTTCAAGGACAGGGTAGGGCCCTCTCCACTTGTCTTGGAGGGCCCCAGCGACCATGGCTCCAATACGCATACCTTCTGCCCTGGTTTCAATTCTACCAGATCAGCTTCTGGTCATACCACTGCTTTTGCAGTTCTTGGCTGGCCTGGATGTTTTGGCTGGCTTTCTCCATTTACTCAGTCACCCTTGAATGAAAGCCAAGCACATATTCCACTATGTCTTGTTTTGGCTCTTTGAGAGTTTCTTTCCTAACCTATTCTCACCAGACTAAGGGGACCTCAAAACAGGGGGCACAAAAAATATTCAAAGGGAAAAAAACGCACTCCCTTCTGTGGCTATTCCCTGTAGGCAAAAAGCAGGCATGGAGGTAGGACATTCCATCTCCTTGTGAGCTTTTCAGGGAGCCCACCACTCATGCCTTTTAATGTCTGGTTGAATCTCTCCACCAAGCCATTGGTTTGTGGACGGTAGGGTGTGGTGAATCTGTAGTTCACTCCACACTCATCCCACATGTTTTAGGTATGCAGACCAGACATGAAGTTTGTACCTCTGTCTGACACCATGTCCTTTGGGAAACCAACCCTGGTAAATACACCAACGAGGGCTTTTTCCACCAAAGGAGAAGTGGTATTAGGGGAATAGCTTCAGGATACCTGATGGCATGATCCACTACCACCAGAATGTATTTGTTCCCTGAGGCTGCTGGAGAGTCCAGGGAGCCAGCAATGTTGATCTATACCCTTTCACAGGGTACCCTATCCAGTGGAAGAAGTTTGATGGCCTCCTGCCTTGCCACTGGCTTGGCAAGTGGCAAGGACTGATAAAAGTCCTTCATCTTCTGAGACATCCCTGGTGAGTAGAAGTGGTTGGCCAACCTACTCCAAGTTTTGTCCTGGCCAAGGTACCCAGCTAAGGGTATATCATAGGCCAAAGCAAGGAGAGACTCTCTAAACCTCTGGGGCACTACCACTGTCTTGGTTGCACCAGGTTTGGAGTCTCTGGTCTCAGGTACCCATCCTCTCAATAGACCCTGTGGGTATCACTGATATCACTTTTTTCCTGTGTAACAGTTTGCTGCCTCAGGCTTTCAAGAGTGGGACAGGTGACTTGACCCTGGCAGAGATCCAACCTAGAGGGTCCTGCTGGGCCCAAAAGATCTCCCTGGTAAGGCCCAATCTCTTCATGCTCAGTTGCCTCTGAGAATACCAAGTCAAATCAAATCAAATATAACTTTATTTCGATTCCACAAAGAAATCGTAAAAGTATACATCAATATAAAAAATACAAGCTACAATAAACACCACGGTACATATTTACATGATACTGATTTCCATAAACATTCACTACCGATATCTAATAACTAGAGCTGATCTAATAGGGGTAGGAGAGTTGATAGTTGCTAGTATCCCTTCCTAACAGATATTTGCGTGGGGCTGTTGACCTTGATGAGGGGATAGGTGGGGTACTCGGGTAAAAATCATAAAGATCCCAAACAGAAATGGAGCCATCATTTTCATGGGGCTGGGAGGATCTTAAGTAGGGGACTATGTGCCTGTCCCTAAATTTAACTAGAACTAGGTCCCCGGGAATTTCTTTAGATGATGACCCTAGCCAGCCCACCCTTCTAACGCTCAGGATGCCACCGTTTTTATTGGGTGGGAGGGGTCTATTTTTTGATAGCCAAAACAGGACTTTATGAAATAGGTCCTGATGGCTTTCAGGTTTCCCGTGGATGGGTGCAGGTACTCCTGCAAGAACAAGCACAAAGGGGCGGCTTCTGGAGGCAAATCTATACAAGCTGCTCTGTTAGGTTCTGCTCTAGTAGCAGAAGAATTAGATAACACTGGGTTACGAGGAATTTTGGTGGCAATTGGAGATTTTCTCTTAGGCGGTCATCGATCGGTTTGGACTTTTTTTGTGGCATTGATTACAGATGTATGGGCGGTTTTAGTAACGGTATTAGATAAGCAGTTGTGGGATTGACTTACAGTTGGGGCAGTTTTTATAGTGAGAGGCACTTTTGGGACAGTAGGGAAAGTGGAACGGTTAGGTATAACAATCTTTGCAGGTGGGAAAGAATTGGTTTTAATAATAGTCTCTAGGCTTGTCAATCTATCCCCTAAGATGTTGATTTGGTCAAGCAGGGGTGATATTACAGATCTTAACATCAATTCGAAGTGGGGCAATAGTTGTAGATGGGGGGATGCTACTTCGTCCTCCAAAGTTCCAGTGTGCACCTTGGATGAAATAGGATTAATGGCAAGCAATGAGGCTTCTGTTTCATAATCATTAGCCCCGTCGTGATTCCTTTTCGCACATTGGCCCTGTGTCAGTCCAATAACTTGGCTGCTATCCTCCTTGGGTGATAGGGGTGGATCGCAAGATTTATCTGCGCGAGGGTCGATAGTAGAGCCTTTTACGGGGGAAGGGGCTATAACTGGAATAAAATTAGTCCCGCACAAAGCATTGAATTCCTCCCAATAAGACACTTTTTCTGAACTGACAGAGGGTTGTGGGAGGGTTTGAATTGGATCTAAGAGTTGACGACAATCATCAGAATCTGTATCACTGATAGTGATAAGGGTCATATGGCTCTGAGTGAACGTGTCCAATTCCTGGCCCGGGCGTCCCTTTTGAAAGAAGATTGGATAGGCCCCCTTTGATGTCATGTTTTATGTAATGTGGCTATGTTGATAAAACAAAATGTCCTTAAGTCTTCTGCAAACGAGAATAGGCACTGTACCTTATTTAGCAGGAATGCCAAGGGGTCTGGCCCGTCCCCGTCCTCCTCGTGCCGCTGAGGGCCACAGAGGGCCCGCCCTTTGCCCGTGCTTAGCCCCGGGCGCCGACCCGCGCGCGATCCCGCGACGCGGGTGCTCGCGTTGGCCTTAAGCGCACCTCCGGGGGCGGGAGAGGATGTGCGCCTTCCTAGGTGCAAGCGGTGCTGGGAAATGTAGTTCCCGATCTGCTGCCTCGCCGCGATGGTCGGGAAGCGGCAGGCAGCAGGGAGGCAGAGAGTCCGGTGGCAGCAAGCCAGCAGCGGTCAGGCTGCGTCAATCCTGGAACCCAGGTGGAGACCTCCCCAGGTCAGTGTTAATGGCGAGAATACCAAGTCCTCTTCCTGAAAAGAGGAGTTCTGACTTTGAACCTTTTTAGAAACTGGTCCCCAGTCTTGTTACCCTTTTTCCTAGAGGGCTGGTCCATTCTTCCAGGATCTAGCACCCCTTTTATCACCCAGAGCTCTGCTCTGTGTTCTGGCTGTAACACAACCCCATCCTGAGAGACCAACCAAGATGGCATGGGTCCTCAATTCGACCTCAGTCCAAGCAGATGTCTCCAAGTCATTTCCAAGCAGACAATCTACAGGACCATCACGGGCACAACCATTTATTTATGTCCAACTACTGCCCAAGTCCAAAGTGACAATAGACTTAGGATGGACTGTGGTGAAATTGCTAGCATTGGTGACTGGATAGGATCTTCCAATTCTGCTGGGTCACCATGGTGACATAAGTCCCAGTATCCCTCAAGGCCTCTATCCTGGACCTATTAATCTTGAGAATCAGCCTGTATTTGTTCATGTTATCTGGCCAGGCAGCACAGACTAAGTCTACCTCTCACTTAAATACTAATTTTGCCTCAGTGGGGCTACTGACATGGTCAGGCCACACCTCAGATCCCATTTGGATGTTAGTATCTGCTGGTACGGCAAGTGGACTAGAGGCATATTTCTTTGTTTTACACCTAAAGTCTCCGATTCTTGTGTCCAAATGCTTTCTGTGGACCCGTGTACTACAGGCTCTCTGAAATACAATGAACCATTTAGTGATATCATCATCTTCAAAATATTTAGGTACAATCCCTTTGGGGATTTTAGGGTCAATAGAGTCTTCTTTCATATTTATTATTTTGCTGTCACCAGAGATGAGTCCAAGGCCCATCTCAGCTCTTTCTTGTTCTATGACTGGGTCTTAGCTTCTAGGGCTACCCTCTTTGCCAGTTTCTGGAGATCTGCATCTTCAGTGTCTACCTCGTTTGGGACACTACTAGGGGCATTTCCACCAGAGGTGTTACTATCTGAGGGGGCCAAGATAGAGTCAGTGTCTTTCCCCATCTACTTCCTCATCTTCTTGTACTACTTCCTGCCTAGTGGGGGAAGTTCTGTTTGCTATAACCTTGTCATTATCTTCCAGCAACTGCTGGGCGTTATTGGTTTAGGAACCATGGCAAGTTTCCATGTTTGCACAAATCGTTACGTCGAGGAACTTTAGGATGTGCATAGGGACCCAGGCTGAGCTCCTGGCAATGCCCTGCAGCATCAGTCATGGTGTTTACAGTAAGTGGGGTCTTATTAGAGATTTTTTTTAACTCTAAGGGGCATATTATCAAGAAATCAAGAAATTCCTTTCCAACAGTAGGTCATCAATCAGTATTTTTATGAAGAATCATTTTAACCCTCTGACCACCCTGTATAGTTCCAGTACACTCATCCTAAAGGTAGCATCCCAGCCCAGTGCCTCCACTACTGCATTGTCCCCACCAGGGTGCCTGGACCTCAGCGCCCAAAGAACATTCACTAAGCATTTTGTGAGGGACCAATTAGCTCATTACAGACTGATGACAGCAATGTGCACTTCTCTGATGACTATTGGAAGCCACACAAGGCACCCTATCTGCCGGAGAGGGACTGCATGGCTCAGCACATTCTAGGCATGAGAACACGTTTCCCGCTTAAACCAAGCGGACAGATAATGCACGTACGCACCTGGGACAGCCGCTGTGAAAGCTCTCAATAAGCCCCACCAGAGGCCGTCCACAAACCCCTTGATATGTCATTCTGTTACCCGTGCACTTGCTTCCTTAGGATGTTGAGCTAAAACCGTGATTTGAATTTGCTTCCTTCGCTGCCAAATAAGTAGCTCTAGTGGTACTCCACCACCCCTCTCTACATGATGACCCAACTGTACCATCCACCAAACTGACCCCTAGTAGGCTGGTTAAGAGTTTTTAGGGGGGCTCTATATTGCATTTGGGCTATGCTACTCCACAGCGATGCTGGCTATCTGTACCTTGAGCACATCTGCATATACCACACAAACCAGTTACCACACGGGACAAGGACTCCTTCCCATGTCTGCTGGTACTGATATGTCGGCCCTCCAGAAGTTGCTGATAGTCGCCGTCTTGAAAACATGTTGCTGCCTAGTCCGCACGATGCGCCTCCCACGATCATATAAGGGAAGAGAAAAAACAAGTTATCAATGTCTGATGCGCTTCCATCTTCAAAAAACAAACTCAGATGTATTTAGATCTCCGCGACTGAGGAGGCTTACCCTTATGATTGCCCGAATACAATATATACACTAAGCCTCAGATATGATGTGCTGATTTAGCGAATGATTAAAGGTCTTGGGCCGAAACGATCTCAACCTATTCTCAAACTTGAAATGGGTAAGGAGCCCGGCTTGCTGGCATGGAGCCGGGCATGGAATGTGAGTGCCTAGTGGGCCACTTCTGGTAAGCAGAACTGGCACTGTGGGATGAACCGAATGCCGGGTTAAGGCGCCAGATGCCAGCTGTGAGGCTGCCATGCTTTACAGGGGCCCACCCGCCGAGTGGGGGTGTGGCCCCTACTGCATGAATTGTTTGGCCCCTAATTCGTGAATGGTTCCCTAGACTTGGATCTTGCAGCGGGGTGCAGGCAGATCCGCTTAGGTGATGCGGTGGTGACCGCGGTACTCAGTGACGCTCCCATTCAGGATGCAAAATAAATATGGCAGTGGGGGGCCGCGGCGGACTACGGTACATCGTGAGCCTGCCATGCTATGAGGGAAGGACCCGCCCATCTTGGCTGGGGGTGTGGTTTCGGCTACCAGCATATGTTTAAGCAGTTGTACAGCCCCGCTAATGAGGCTGTGTTTTTCAACTGCGATAAGACCACCACGTTCTACAGGGCACAGAAATTGTGACATGCATTCTTACCAGGAGTAGGACCAACGAGCACAATGTATTACGGTTGTTAAATATTGGGTACTAATGGCAGTCTACTCCATTGAAAATCGAAAGTAATGCCATTAGCGCAGTGGTTCAGGCTGGTGATTACAGAAGTTGTGGGTTTAAATGAAAAAAAACCACTGTGTTTTTAATGGTGTATTTTAGCACCTACGGTTTGTTTATATTAAGAAAAATGAAAAAAGGGGTTAGGCGGAATGTTAAATCTTCGGTTTTTGGTACATTAAGGAATAATTCTCGATTGCAGTACAGAGGAGCTGGATCACTTTCCCTTCCTCACTGTCCCAGATTTATATCCTGCAAGCCAAAAAGACATTTAATTTGAAATAGCAAGGACAATAAAGCATTTTACTTTTTGGTCTCGCTAGAGGGTGGGGCTCCAAATGCTGGTGTCTTCTTTAACTCTCAGATAAAAACATGACCTAAACTTCCCATGGGCCTTTAAGGAGGAATACACCATTTGTGCCTGCAATGAGGTACATGCCAGATGTTCCGATAGGAGGTGTACACCAGATGCGCTTGTGCCCAAATGTATCTTTTCCTGGTCTTTTAGTACTCAGTGCCATAACTATATATACAAATATACAGTGGAGCCAACATGGTGCTGTGGAACCTGAGCTGTTGAGTTCCCAGCCCATTTACTCTCTATGGCTTCACTGGCACTTTCAATATTTGGAAATGGGGCCCAACATTGTAGGGGCATATCATTTGAGGCAGATATGCCCCCACCTGTAGTAAAGTGCACCCTGCTCTATGCTGTGAAGCCTCCTAGAGGGGTGACTTACCTATACTGTCAGTCGGTGCCATGACAAAGTTGTCATTTTCTCCCTTACAGAGGCATGCAGGGTTCAAGAGCAGTGGCATGGTCCCAGCAAGAGGGGTCCCAAGGGACACTCTTCAGGTCCAAGGCCCTAGGTACCCAGTGTACCATTCACTAGGCACTTACAGGGGCCAGAAGTTCTTTTCATCTGTTGTAACTACCTGAGAGGCCTATGATCTGACTAAACTAGGAAGTGAGTGCAAAGAGGTATGGCCTTAACTTCCTTAGGGCCCAGACTATAGCAAAGGCTTCCATCTCTATGACACTCTAATGCTATTCTCTAGGGAGTAGCCATCTGATTATAAAAGCAACAGGTTGGTCAGGCCCCTCATCATTTGTAGGACTGCCCCTATCCCATGCTCAGAAGCATATGTCTGCACAATGAACTGCTTGGAATAGTCTGGAGCTTTCAGGATTCAGACAAAGCACATTGTTTCCTTCAGAGTGTCAAAAGCTTTTTGACAGCCCACTGTCCAGTTTACTTTAGTTGGTATCCTTTTGGAGGTAAGATATTTGAGGTGAGTCACTATGGGACCATAGTCCTTTATAAACCTCATAGAGTACCCAGTCAAGCCAAGGAATGCAAGGACTTGGGTCTGGGTTGTTGGAGCTACCCAGCTCAGAACTGTCTGGATTTTGCATTGGAGTAGCTAAACTTGGCCTTGACCTACCAGGTGACCCAAGTACCCAACCATTCCCTGCCCTATCTGGCACTTGCTTGCCTTGATAGTGAGGCCTGCACTTCTCAGAGCCTCAAGGACCTTGCCAAGGTGGTTAAGGCAATCCCGCTAGGTGGAACTGTAGACAGCAAAATCATCCAGATTAGCTGTACTAAATGATTTCAGCCGAGCAAGGACTTTGTTCACCAACCACTGAAAGGTGGAAGGGGCATTCTTGAGTCCAATGGGCATCACAGTAAACTGGAAGTGCCCATTTGGGGCAGAGAATGCTGACTTTTCTTTTGCTCCAGGGGTAAGAGCTATTTGCTAGTATCCAGATGAGAGATCAAATGTAGTGAAATATTTGGCTGTTCTTATCCTGTCAATTAGTTCATCTGCTATAAGTATTGGGTGTGCATCCGTTTTTGTCACAGCAATGAGGCTCCTAAAGTCTACATAATACCTAATTTCTTTTTTTTTCAACCTTGAAGTGATGTTTGTGGACTTAGACAACTGGGCTGGCCCAGGGGCTCTTTAAGAGTTCAGTGATACCAAATTCTAGCATCTTGCTGACCTCAGCTTGGATGCTCTCTCTGACATTGTCGGACTGCCTGTAAATTTTGTTTTGGCAGGTTGGCTGTAGCCAGTGTCCACATCATGGTTACACTAGCTAGTCTGACCAGGGGTCAGAGAGAAGAGCTCAGCATACTGATTTAGAACTTGCCTGCAATCAGCTTGCTGTTGGGCAGTGAGAGTGTCTGAAAAGACCACTCCATCCACAGACCCATCTTGGGGATTGCAGCAGAGGAGATCAGGGAGAGGTTCACTCTCATTTTCCTGTCCCTCCTCTGTGACCATGAGCATGGTCATGCCAGTTGTGTTATAATAGAGCTTCAGGCAGTTGACACGAATCACCCTTTTGTGGTGTTGTCAACTGCCAATGTCCATCAGATAGGTGACATCCACCTTTCTTTCAAGGACAGGGTAGGGCCCTCTCCAGTTGTCTTGGAGGGCCCTAGCGACCATGGCTCCAATACGCATACCTTCTGCCCTGGTTTCAATTCTACCAGATCAGCTTCTGGTCATACCACTGCTTTTGCAGTTCTTGGCTGGCATGGATGTTTTGGCTGGCTTTCTCCATTTACTCAGTCATCCTTGAATGAAAGCCAAGCACATATTCCACTGTCTTGTTTTGGCTCTTTGAGAGTTTCTTTCCTAACCTATTCTCACCAGACTAAGGGGACCTCAAAACCGGGGGCACAAAAAATATTCAAAGGGAAAAAAACGCACTCCCTTCTGTGGCTATTCCCTGTAGGCAAAAAGCAGGCATGGAGGTAGGACATTCCATCTCCTTGTGAGCTTTTCAGGGAGCCCACCACTCATGCCTTTTAATGTCTGGTTGAATCTCTCCACCAAGCCATTGGTTTGTGGACGGTAGGGTGTGGTGAATCTGTAGTTCACTCCACACTCATCCCACATGTTTTAGGTATGCAGACCAGACATGAAGTTTGTACCTCTGTCTGACACCATGTCCTTTGGGAAACCAACCCTGGTAAATACACCAATGAGGGCCTTTTCCACCAAAGGAGAAGTGGTATTAGGGGAATAGCTTCAGGATACCTGATGGCATGATCCACTACCACCAGAATGTATTTGTTCCCTGAGGCTGCTGGAGAGTCCAGGGAGCCAGCAATGTTGATCTCTACCCTTTCACAGGGTACCCTATCCAGTGGAAGAAGTTTGATGGCCTCCTGCCTTGCCACTGGCTTGGCAAGTGGCAAGGACTGATAAAAGTCCTTCATCTTCTGAGACATCCCTGGTGAGTAGAAGTCGTTGACCAACCTACTCCAAGTTTTGTCCTGGCCAAGGTACCCAGCTAAGGGTATATCATAGGCCAAAGCAAGGAGAGACTCTCTAAACCTCTGAGGCACTACCACTCTCTTGGTTGCACCATGTTTGGAGTCTCTGGTCTCAGGTACCCATCCTCTCAATAGACCCTGTGGGTATCACTGATATCACTTTTTTCCTGTGTAACCGTTTGCTGCTTCAGGCTTTCAAGAGTGGGACAGGTGACTTGACCCTGGCAGAGATCCAACCTAGAGGGTCCCGCTGGGCCCAATAGATCTCCCTGGTAAGGCCCAATCTCTTCATGCTCAGTTGCAGACTTTGAACCTTTTTAGAAACTGGTCCCCAGTCTTGTTACCCTTTTTCCTAGAGGGCTGGTCCATTCTTCCAGGATCTAGCACCCCTTTTATCACTCAGAGCTCTGCTCTGTGTTCTAGCTGTAACACAACCCCATCCTGAGAGACCAACCAAGATGGCATGGGTCCTCAATTCGACCTCAGTCCAAGCAGATGTCTCCAAGTCATTTCCAAGCAGACAATCTACAGGACCATCAGGGGCACAACCATTTATTTATGTCCAACTACTGCCCAAGTCCAAAGTGACAATAGACTTAGGATGGGCTGTGGTGAAATTGCTAGCATTGGTGACTGGATAGGATCTTCCAATTCTGCTGGGTCACCATTGTGACATAAGTCCCAGTATCCCTCAAGGCCTCTATCCTGGACCTATTAATCTTGAGAATCAGCCTGTATTTGTACATGTTATCTGGCCAGGCAGCACAGACTAAGTCTACCTCTCACTTAAATACTAATTTTGCCTCAGTGGGGTTACTGACATGGTCAGGCCACACCTCAGATCCCATTTGGTTGTTAGTATCTGCTGGTACGGCAAGTGGACTAGAGGCATATTTCTTTTTTTTACACCTAAAGTCTCCGATTCTTGCGTCCAAATGCTTTCTGTGGACCTGTCTACTACAGGCTCTCTCAAATGCAATGAACCACTTAGTGATATCATCATCTTCAAAATATTTAGTACAATCCTTTTGGGGGTTTTAGGGTCAATAGAGTCTTCTTTCATATTTATTATTTTGCTGTCACCAGAGATGAGTCCAAGGCCCATCTCAGCTCTTTCTTGTTCTATGACTGGGTCTTAGCTTCTAGGGCTACCCTCTTTGCCAGTTTCTGGAGATCTGCATCTTCAGTGTCTACCTCGTTTGGGACACTACTAGGGGCATTTCCACCAGAGGTGTTACTATCTGAAGGGGCCAAGATAGAGTCAGTGTCTTTCCCCATCTACATCCTCATCTTCTTGTACTACTTCGTACCTAGTGGGGGAAGTTATGTTTGCTATAACCTTGTCATTATCTTCCAGCAACTGCTGGGCGTTATTGGTTTAGCAACCATGGCAATTTTCCATGTTTGCACAAATCGTTACGTCGAGGAACTTTAGGATGTGCATAGGGACCCAGGCTGAGCTCCTGGCAATGCCCTGCAGCATCAGTCATGGTGTTTACAATAAGTGGGGTCTTATTAGAGATTTGTTTGAACTCTAAGGGGCATATTATCAAGAAATCAAGAAATTCCTTTCCAACAGTAGGTCATCAATCAGTATTTTTATGAAGAATCATTTTAACCCTCTGACCACCCTGTATAGTTCCAGTACCCTCATCCTAGAGGTAGCAGCCCAACCCAGGGCCTCCGACTACTGCATTGTCCCCACCAGGGTGCCTGGACCTCAGCGCCCAAAGAACATTCACTAAGCATTTTGTGAGGGACCAATTAGCTCATTACAGACGGATGACAGCAATGTGCACTTCTCTGATGACTATTGGAAGCCACAAAAGGCACCCTATCTGCCGGAGAGGGACTGCATGGCTCAGCACATTCTAGGCATGAGAACACGTTTCCCGCTTAAACCAAGCGGACAGATAATGCACGTACGCACCTGGGACAGCCGCTGTGAAAGCTCTCAATAAGCCCCACCCGAGGCCATCCACAAACCCCTTGATATGTCATTCTGTTACCCGTGCACTTGCTTCCTTAGGATGTTGAGCTAACACCGTGATTTGAATTTGCTTCCTTCGCTGCCAAATAAGTAGCTCCAGTGGTACTCCACCACGCCTCTCTACATGATGACCCAACTGTACCATCCACCAAACTGACCCCTAGTAGGCTGGTTAAGAGTTGTTAGGGGGGCTCTAAATTGCATTTGGGCTATGCTACTCCACAGCGATGCTGGCTATCTGTACCTTGAGCACATCTGCATATACCACACAAACCAGTTACCACACGGGACAAGGACTCCTTCCCATGTCTGCTGGTACTGATATGTCGGCCCTCCAGAAGTTGCTGATAGTCGCCGTCTTGAAAACATGTTGCTGCCTAGTCCGCACAATGCGCCTCCCATGATCATATAAGGGAAGAGAAAAAACAAGTTATCAATGTCTGATGCGCTTCCATCTTCAATACACAAACTCAGATGCATTTAGTTCCCCGCGACTGAGGAGGCTTACCCTTATGATTGCCCGAATACAATATATACACTAAGCCTCAGATATGATGTGCTGATTTAGCGAATGATTAAAGGTCTTGGGCCGAAATGATCTCAACCTATTCTCAAACTTGAAATGGGTAAGGAGCCCGGCTCGCTGGCATGGAGCCAGGCATGGAATGCGAGTGCCTAGTGGGCCACTTCTGGTAAGCAGAACTGGCGCTGTGGGATGAACCGAACGTCGGGTTAAGGCGCCAGATGCCAGCTGTGAGGCTGCCATGCTTTACAGGGGCCCACCCGCCGAGTGGGGGTGTGGCCCCTACTGCATGAATTGTTTGGCCCCTACTACGTGAATGGTTCCCTAGACTTGGATCTTGCAGCGGGGTTCAGGCAGATCCGCTTAGGTGGTGCGGTGGTGACCGCGGTACTCAGTGACGCTCCCATTCAGGATGCAAAATAAATATGGCAGTGGGGGGCTGCGACGGACTACGGTACATCGTGAGCCTGCCATGCTATGAGGGAGGGACTCGCCCATCTTGGCTGGGGGTGTGGTTTCGGCTACCAGCATATGTTTAAGCAGTTGTACAGCCCCGCTAATGAGGCTGTGTTTTTCAACTGCGATAAGACCACCACGTCCTGCAGGGCACAGAAATTGTGACATGCGTTATTACCAGGAGTAAGACCAACGGGCACAATGTATTACGGTTGTTAAATATTGGGTACTAATGGCAGTCTACTCCATTGAAAATCGAAAGTAATGCCAGTAGCGCAGTGGTTCAGGCTGGTGATTACAGAAGTTGTGGGTTTAAATGAAAAAAAAACACTGTGTTTTTAATGGTGTATTTTAGCACCTAAGGTTTGTTTATATTAAGAAAAATGAAAAAAGGGGTTAGGCGGAATGTTAAATCTTCGGTTTTTGGTACATTAAGGAATAATTCTCGATTGCAGTACAGAGGAGCTGGATCACTTTCCCTTCCTCACTGTCCCAGATTTATATCCTGCAAGCCAAAAAGACATTTAATTTGAAATAGCAAGGACAATAAAGCATTTTACTTTTTGGTCTCGCTAGAGGGTGGGGCTCCAAATGCTGGTGTCTTCTTTAACTCTCAGATAAAAACATGACCTAAACTTCCCATGGGCCTTTAAGGAGGAATACACCATTTGTGCCTGCAATGAGGTACATGCCAGATGTTCCGATAGGAGGTGTACACCAGATGCGCTTGTGCCCAAATGTATCTTTTCCTGGTCTTTTAGTACTCAGTGCCATAACTATATAAGTTTCAGAGACGTTTGGGTTTTTTGTATAGATTTTCTGAGACGTTCCAAACTAGAAGTTTTGCATTCGGCTGGATTCCATATCGGGTCAAGGTGTACGGCAGTTTATTGTGATGCCTATAGTGCAGTGGCTAAGACGGGCGGCTCTGGAGACTGCACTGAAGGTTTTGATTCTCCCCATTTTTTAGGTGGGAGGGGTAATAAAATAAAAATCACATTTTAATGCAATGCATAAAAATTTATAGTTTTCTTTTATTCTTATTTATATTATTCTTACTGCTTTGACTTCCATGTTTCTTAACTGGGTGTATAACATGGCATAATTATAAAGGACACAGTATTTAACTGCACTCTCTTCTCTGTACAAGCGTGCCTTTCTTTCAAAAACACATTGGATACAGCAAGTTCTAACATTTCCATTAGGCAGGGCTTTGGTTCAGGTATAAGGGTGAAATTCCCTTGGCAATTTGTGTGGCTGTCAGTTAAGAGGCAGTCAAGGCTATCAGGAAGCAGTGCCCAGAAAGTAGCCAATAGTGCAACAGGCGCAGGGGCACCGGCCCCTAAGGGGTTAAGGAACCACAGCACTCCCATTTATTTTTTTACTGTGTAACCTAAGCAAGTTATGGGTTTGCTCCATGTCACCCTCTACCGGGGCTTACCTTAAATTGCTCCATAAATAGCAATACTTTTTCTTTATCACAATATCATAAACTGGCGGTACAGCCAGACTTGTCAACTTAGTGAAGACCTAATGCATGCAGAATGATGCATAACGTCTTAGCTGGCTTTGGAGACTGGAACTCAGTCTGAAAATATTTTGCAAACACGTAATTTGCAAGGTTACATGAACACAATTAATAATAGGTGACATTACAGCCAAACCTGCCGAGATAAAATAGGGGAGTACAAGATTTAGCTGGTGGAAACTGTCATACTGGAGACTCATTGAGAACCACTACACATTTTAAGCATACAGCAAAAAACTTCCTCCTGCAGTATAACAGTTTCCACCTGTGACAACTAAAAGAGAACCTCCCATTTGGATAGTTCTTACACTTGCAAAGAAACTGTACAGAGAAGGAGAATAACAAGGTACAAGCAAGAGAACTGTCCAGGAAACAGATCACAAGGAAATACCCCCCATACCTTGTGAACCGAGCCAAGAAAAGAGCGGGTAACAACCAGAGGGCTTTGCTTTTGGAAGCCCATCGTGAAAAGGCTGGAGATGACAAGAGACCGAACTGCATCACTACGTTTAATGTAGCATCAAACAAGGTGGCCAAAATTGTAAATAAACATTGGCGTATCTTGAATAGTGGAAGCCTGGATATTCCGAGATTTTGTTTTCACATAGGAAGAAAGGGAAAAACTTGAAAGACATTCTTGTGCACACACGCCCCAAAAATACTACTCCAAGCGGAGATAACCAGAGAATCTTACAGCCTTTACCAAAAGGCCATTTCCTGTGCAACAATTGCAATGTTTGTCACCTGACATCGCCGAATAAGAGTGTGACACTAAACCACAACATGGTATGGGAGTTGCGCAAATTTACCAACTGCAAAATCAAAGATCTCTACTATGAATACTCCCAGCGATCCTAGTATAGCCTTAATGACCCAGACCTCTGTATTTCTGAGTGATCTACAACAAGAGGCTTAACAGTGAAGGGTAAATGGGGTAAAGGCAAGGGTACACATAAGCATAAACACAAAAGGACCCCCGGCGTACTTACTCTGCATCGACCCAAACAAACTCTATAAGTACTCAGACTGATGATCTCTCGCCTTCTAAATAGGGTATCTTTTCAGAGAATGTGGCTACTGAGGTTGGCATGTCTGCTTTGGATAGTGCTCTAACCCAGCTTACAGATCAGATTGACATTACATTTGCCCTAATGAACGAACGTCTAGGAACATATAGACATGGTTCTGAATAACTTGAAGTAGAATGATCAAAATGTGCCTTCTCCTATTGCTGCTGCTAAAGGGGAGGGTCTGGGTTTTAATAATTTGTTTTTATCAGTTGAAGCGCCCATTGAGAAAATACTGGCCGAGGGTTCTGCTATTGAGGATGCACTGAGTAGAGCTCAAGGGGTATGTTTTGTTAATAACTCAGACAACTTCTTAATACCCACTCTTACACCGGATAACGGTAGGACAACTCACACCCCTCATGTAGATATTCCTCATGTAGATATCCCTCAAATTTCAGCCAGGGCATCTGAAGGCCATGAGAGTATTACAACATGAAACATACTGAAGCCTCAATTAACAATTACAAAAATGCAGCCCCAATGAATAGGGAGAATATGGAAGGGGTATGACTACATTTGCCGCCAGAAGCTACACCGTACATAATAGTATTGCCAAATTTACCGTCTCACTAATGAAACTTGGAAGGCATTAAGAAACAAGGCGCTCTGCTGGCTCAAAACCAAGACTGGACTAGCAGAAGCTCTGTTTGCAGATTTTAAAATGGTAAGAAGATTTGGATGGGTAGGGACAAGGGAGAAAACACTATCCGGCGACTGTATCATTGCCACATTAAATCGTCCGGCCTAATAAGGGAGATTTTACGAAGACTTGGTATGGTTTATGTGACAACTAGAAGTATAAATGTAGTTACCCTGGGATACTTCTACCCTCCAATAAACTACATCCAGTATCAGGTACCACAGCAGAGACCTACATCCTCAAGCACCCATCCTCAATCTAGTGTTCCTCTTTACAATAAATTTGATATATTCTCATCCCTGGAAGAGAAAGATTGACTTAATCATACATCTAGACATGTAGCGCAGAGTCAGTCCATCGTAAGCCTCCCACAGGGACTAACTCCAACTCCGACCTTTGCACTTTCCAAGCAGAGGGATGATCAAAAAATGTGTTATGTTATACAATACAAGATGACAGCATATTCATCCAGATGCTGAGGGGGTAGGTGATAGTAATGAACTCTGTAATAACGAGCATAACCTATATCAGTTAAATATAACGATATGTACCGTAACCAAACAACAACAGCCCCCTTTTCAGTGCCTTTTCCCCCTGTAATAACGATGATGCTTCTAGCAGCAATTGTGGTGATCAGGGTACCTATGGGTGTAGTTTAGAGAAAATGATACCCAGATACTACTGACCAATGTAGTCCAACCGGAAACAACATTGTTGATATTGATGACAATAATATGAATTCGATACAGTTCTCACAGTCTATCGCCCTCCCAACGCAACCCCAGGTTTTAATGACTCCTTTATGACCTACGCATCCGACATGTGCTCCAGATATAGAAACGTCATAGTCACAGGAGACTTCAATTTTCATTGGGACAAAGATAGGAAACAGCCAGCAGCCAACACCCTAGAGACAACCATGTCTTCTCTAGGTTTCAGGCAGCTTGTAAATGCTCCCACCCATATAAAAGGCCACACCCTAGATCTAATATGGACCACAGATCTCAGGGTGGTACTAGCTGGAATACTTCCTTGTATGTGGTCAGACCACCATCTGATCTACTGTGACATCCCCTTGGACACCATACCCTCACGTCCAGTACCTAAAACCAGACTGACCCGCCAGTGGAAAAACGTAGACCAACATACACTGACTACATCACTCAGAGGAATTGCCCAGCCGATAATGCTTAATCAAGATGTAGATCAGGATTGTAAAGACATGATGGACTATTTGGTAAAGGCCATTGATCAGATAGCCCCTGAGAAACTTCAGACAAAAAACAGTGGGAAAAAGGGAGCCCCTTGGTTCACACCCGCCTTGAGGGACCAAAGGAAGGCCCTGCGTAACATAGAGAGAAACTGGAGGAGGAATAAGGATATAGCCACTTGCGAACAATACAAGACGGCGTTCCGTAGTTACAAAAAATCTATCCGGACAACTAAAGCCGCATTCTATGAGGTCCGTATAAATAGGGCGAATAATGTTCAAAAGGAAACGTTTCAAATCCTGAAGGAACTAACAAAAAGAGCCCAGGATGCAGAAAGCAGCTTAGACTGTGACACCTTCCAGAAATATTTCCTGGATAAGGTTGATATTATCAGGCGCGAGATAAAAAGCACGGGGTGCAGCCTAACTGAGCAGCATATCGATCTAAATCCAACGGTCAGCTGCTTATTATCATTTCCCCCCATGGATTCACTAACCCTTGAGTCACTGATGTGAAAGACAAAATCTGGCTCCCCAGCGGATCCATGCCCCCCAAGCATTTTCTGCTTGGCAGGCCCAATTCTAGAGGACCATATTCTAGCTACACTGAATAAATCCCTGAGTACTGGCAGGCTCCCCACTAGCTTCAAAGAAGCTCGTGTAAGACCGCTGCTAAAAAAAGTGGGGGTAGATCCCAATGCCTTAAAAAATTATCGACCCATATCCCAGCTGCCCTTCCTGTCTAAAGTACTTGAGCAACATGTACTAAAATCTATGTCAAGCTATCTGGAGTCTAACCATCTACTCCATGAGAGGCAGGCAGGCTTTCGTGCACACCACAGCACCGAGTTGGTCATGCTCTCGGTGCTGGACGAGCTCAGAAGGATGGCTGACAGTAAAAGACCGAGCGCCCTGATTTTGTTAGACCTATCAGCGGCGTTCGATACTGTCAGCCATCCCATCCTGCTGAATAGGCTGGCTGGGTTCGGGATTCAGGGTTTAGCCCTTCGGTGGCTGGAATCATTTCTATCTGGGAGAACCCAGAGAATCCAGATGGGAGATAGTGTATCAGGAGTGGGAAGTCTGACTTGTGGCGTCCCCCAGGGCTCAGCACTATCCCCACTCCTGTTTAACATATATCTACAGCCCCTGATCAACACACTAGCGGAGATGGGCTGCCGGGTGTTTAATTATGCTGATGATACACAGCTGCTGCTGGGCATAGATGACACAGCACAAGCCCAGGCACACACGCAGGATATACTTAGATACACGGTCCACTGGATGTCCACCAACCAGCTCAAAATTAACCCGGAGAAGACAGAGGTGCTGATAATACCATCTAAGTGCTCCTCCTGGAGCGATATGTACTGGCCCCAGGAGCTGGGCCCAACCCCACAGCCAGCAGCCACGGTCAAAAGCCTGGGTATTAAATTGGACAGTGGCCTCTCAATGACCAACCAGGTTTCCACCGTGGTTGGCACTTGTACAGGTCTTCTAAGACAGTTGCGCAAACTAGTCCCTCTTCTCTCCCAGTCGATGCTACGCACAGTGGTCTCGGCCACCATAGTGTCAAGGCTCGACTATGGCAATGCGCTCTACCTAGGCCTGCCAAAAATGCTAACAAACAGACTTCAGGTAGTCCTAAACGACGCCGCTAGACTTATCTTCAACCTTCCGCGGAGAACGCATGCCTCTCCACTATTAAAAAGTCTACACTGGCTACCAACTGGACAGAGGTCTGTTTTTAAAGGCCTCTGCATAGCCCACAAAGCCATCTACGGGAAGGCCCCGACCTACATCAAGGAACGGATCGAGATATATAGACCGGAGAGAAATCTCAGGTCCTCTGATGCCAAACTCCTTGTATGTCCTTGTTTTAAGCTGGCCACAATG
Source organism: Lissotriton helveticus (assembly GCF_964261635.1). Classification (NCBI taxonomy): domain Eukaryota; kingdom Metazoa; phylum Chordata; class Amphibia; order Caudata; family Salamandridae; genus Lissotriton; species Lissotriton helveticus. Next base: position 1,371,483,240 of record NC_136069.1, on the reverse strand, counting down.
GGAGGGAGATCTTTTTCGGTTTTATTACCGAACCTTTGGAACGCCCTGCCTGAAACACTCCGAAAGGAGGGGAATCTACTCCGCTTCAGGAAAGCATTGAAGACCAACTTGTTCAGAACAGCACTCAGTCTAGCTTAGGCACTCCACCGTTTTATATCTCGGATGTTATGTTCTGTGGTCAAAGCGCCCTGAGACCTGTAGGTGACCCGGCGCTATATAAACCCATAATAACATTAACAATAACAATAACAATATCATCAGGGAATAATATCAGCTTCCTAAGTTGGAACGTGGCGGGGCATCGCAGTAAATGTAGTAATCCAGAATAGTTGGAGTCTATGATAACCTTTGAGATTTCCATGGTGCAAGAAACCTGGGCCAATGACCCTATACATCTTAATGGTTTCAAGAACTATCACTCCTGGGCAACCCCATCTGGTCATGGAAGATCAAAGGGCGGCCTCTGTGTTTACGTATCTAACAAATTTGCTTCCACTAGTGTAATTGCATATCCATCTAACTTGTTCTATTAAATTGTCCAGATTGTTTGATATTAGTTAATTTTTATAATAATGCCCGTGACTTGGACTTAATAGATTCTCTCTGTCAGCTTGATGAGGATTTGGAATCTTTTCTGGACAAGGGTTGTAATGAAGAAATCCTGCTTTAGGGGGGTGATTTTAACATCCAACCTTATCAATTGCTGGCTAATCAAGTCTGTGGTATGACCTCTGCAAAGGGTGACGACGTCACCCACTTTTCTTATTCAGGGTACGGGGAGAAACTCAACGAGCTGCTTTTTAAATATGATCTAGGCTTTAGCAATGAACTTGGAGGCAGCCCGGTTGTTGTACCCTGTACATTTGATGCCAGTCGAGGTAGGAGGTTCATTGATTTTCTCTTATTTTCCAAACGCTATTCAGCACTAGTTTTTAACTTTATATTACATAATATTGCATTAAGTGATCTTTTTCCACAGAGCTTCTCACTGGATATTAGTCTTCAAGGTGAGCCTGGCAAAGGGCAACCCACCCTTGCCGCGGAGAACATAGCGCTCTCCCATCTAAATGGCTTTGCCCTGCGCTGGTCCATGGTCGACCCATCTAGATTTTTACAGAAAATTTGTATAAATCAGAGTAGGGCTTTCTAGGTCTGTTTGGACAAGACTGTCAATGCTAACATGGTAGTGGATCAGAGGGGCCACGAAAAAGCACAGGTGGTTTGACCATGCATGCACTCTTGCTCACAAGAAGATAAAGAGGGCTTTGAAGGAGGTACCTAGGAATAACTTAGTAGTACAGTACTGCAGGCGGGCTAATAAGCAAGCATTAAATCATCGTAAAAAGATTCTGAAAGAGGGGGCCTGGGACCATCTGCAGGAAGCGAGCCAGAGCAAAGATTCTAAGTTATTCTGGCGTGTGGTAAATTCACCCTTTTGTTATAAAAATGATAGACCTAGCATAGAGGTAGCAATCACAGAACAGGAATGGGTGGGCCATTTTGCGAAATTATATATGGGCCCGATTGAAGAAGGACAAGACAACTCTCTGACAGGGACGAGAGTTGTCTCCCCTGGGCCTACCTTCTCGTGGAAATATTTAGATTTTAACTTCACACTGGAGGAGGTTATACAGGCACTTAGAGCTAGCAAGAGAGGAAAGGAACCTGGCACTGACGGGATCCTGATCGATATCTTTAAGAACATTACCGATCTTTGGGGTCCTCTCATGACCCTGGTCTTTAAGTCCTTTCGGGAAGCTGGTTTTCCAGTGTCATGGTCGGAATCACACATTGTACCAGTATTTAAAAAAAGAGATTGCAACTGCCCCACACACTATAGACCCATCTCCCTGCTGGATTCATTGATCTAGGTGGTGGGCCGTATTGTGCAGGACAGATTACAGGAGTGGGCAGACCGCAATAATATGTTGCCCGACTTCCAATATGGTGTCCGCCAGGGTGTTGGGACTATAGAGCAGGCCATTAACTTGAATATTCTAGTGAGCAAATATAAACAAATAAAAGGGGGCAACCTGTTTATGGCGTTTGTGGACTTGTCCTCCGCATTAGATTGTGTGGTCCATCATAAACTCTGGTCTATTATGACCTCCATGGGTGTTGACTGTGCCATAATCAATTGTCTCAGATATTTGTATTCAATGAGTTCTGCCAAGATTCGATATGGTATGAATGGTGAATGCACTAGCCCAGTTGACATCAAGAAGGGGGTCCACCAGGAGGGTGTGCCCGCGCCTTATTTATTTAATTTGTATATCAATGGCCTGGGCGGTTCCCTTGTGGACTCCTGTATGGACCTGCCTCAAATTGGCAACAGGCCAGTACCAGTATTACTGTATGCTGATGATGCGGTGCTCATGGCCCACACCCCTAACACTCTTCAGCATCCTTTAGATACATTTGTTAATTTCATGGAGAATCTGGGTCTTTTAATCAACATAGGTAAAACGCACGTAATGAAAACCGGCCGAAAGTCAGCTAAGGGATGCAATATCTTAATAGGAAACAAGACTTTACCTCAAACATCAACTTTTGCGTATTTAGGAATATCGTTTGATAGTAATAGTAACTGGAAAAGTGTAGTAAAATCGAGAAGAATGCAGTTGCTCAGATCAATTACGGGCCTGAGTAATTTCTCCAGGAAACTGTGATGTAAACTTCCCAGGGATATGTTGGGCATTTATAACGCCAAATGCCAGTCAATAGCGATGTACGGTTCTGAGTTGTGGGGATGTAGACGTTGATTCTTTGAAGCTGGTAGAAAATGGGTTTCTTAAAAACCTGTTAGGGCTTCCTAACAGCTGTTCTAACTTTGTCTGTCATGCAGAATTGGGTATAGCCTATCTGGAGGACATGATAAGGGTGCAGCCAGTCCTCCTCTGGCATAAGATATGGACATCGGATCATACAAGCTTTAACAGAGCCATTGTACAGGACTGCTGCGGTGCTGATCATGCAATGAAAATAACATGGTTGAAATACATAAAAAATGTTATGCATGATATCTGCCACTCTGAATATTATGCAAAGCCTGAATCTGTATTGCATATCTCAAGAGAATAATTAAAAAGAGTATGTTTGAACAGCTTGGAAGAAAAAAGATTAACATTGGAACTTGTGAAGCCCACCGTACAACATAATCAAATGGTACTGACCTGTTACAAGTTGCAAACATACTTAATTGGTGTTTTAAATGCTCAACACAGATTTGTCTTGACACGTTTTAGATTAGACATTTTCTATCGCTTGACTAGTTTCCCTAACACAAATAATTGGTCTTGTTGACGAATATGTTGTCCTTGTGACCAGATCTCCAAACAATCAACTATTCATTTACTGTTTTTTTGTAAATTTTAGACAGACTTAAGGACTATTTTTATCAAGCCTTTAATGAAATTGTTAAATTTTAGACAATTTAGACCGGCCTACTTATTTTTACAATTGCTCCCGGATTTGTTTACATGTGTGGTTGTGGCAAGGTTCTTGAGGTCCGTTACCACAAGAAGGAAGTTTTTAACCGATGCACCCTAAATCTGTAATTGTTTTTATTGAATTTATTTTAATGACTTGAATAACTTCCTCTCTTTAAATTTGTACTGAATCGCAAACTTTTATGATTCTTTGTATGAGTCAAATAATTGAAATTGGAATTGGACTGTACCAACGCTTGGAATGGGGACCTAAGGGCACAGTTGGTGATGAGTAAAAACAATTATCTTACAAAGCTAGTGTTTCAAATAGGCAAGCACTATCTGGTAGCACTGCAGAGAAATTACCACCACTAGGACATTTCTCCCACATTAGGTACAGTCTTTCCCATCAGGTACAAATAACAAATAATCACATATCGCATATCGCATGATTATCTATATGTCATCTCCATCACACAGTGCAGTCACCCACATCAACTGCATTCATCTCCTCAAGACTGCGTCACGTCCATCAGACAGAATCAACCCCCTTTGTCACTGCTATGCATCTAGCAGCTTTACACCAAGGCATCACACTCTTGGAATCAGGCACACCCTAATCGTAAAATCAGAACATACAAGAAGACTAACGAAAAAGAGGAATAGGGAACAAATGTTAACAACTAAGGGGTGGCAGAGAAAGTTATAGTGAAGGGGTATTGGAGAGAGAGAGAAAATGTTAGTCCGAAGAGGATAGGGAGAAGCAAGAAGAGGCTGATGCCATTGATGAGGGGGGAAAGCTAAAGAGTAAGGGTAGTCGAAGAGGAGTGACAACAGTTTATAATTGTTCAGCCTGGCGTTTGTGGCAGGTTTATCCCCAGACTTTTTTCTTTTTGACCTCCTATTTGTGACCTATGTTTTATTGGCTTTAGGACCCTGGGCACTTTACTACTACTAATAAATATGCTAAAGTGAATATGTTCTCCATGTAAATTGTGTTAGTGATTGATGTATCCATTATTGGCATATTTGATTTACTGGTACGTCCCTGATATTGTGCACAGGTGTGCCCAGGACCTGTAAATCAAATGCTAATATTGAGCCTGCAGCCCTGGTTGGCCAACCGACACAAGTAGCCTTTCAAATGTGTCTCAGACCTGCAACATGGGCTGAGTGCAGAATATGTAAAAGATAGGACATGTAGTAGTGTGTTCTTCATGTCCTGATAGTGAAACACAGACTATTTCGTTTTTCACTATTGAAAGGCTGTCTCTCCTATAGGGTATCATTGGAGCTCCCTTGCAACATTTTACAAGTGTAACGTTCAATAGGGAATAGATAGGAATTTGGAGTTTAGGTTCCCAGAACTCTTTTGGTGAAGATGATTTTTAAATTGTGTGTTTGAAAATTCCACTTTCGAGAGTGAGCAATTTTGTGCTTTACCATTCTGTGTGCCTCTGCCTGTCTGTGGACCAACATCTGGTTTTAGATCGCTAGGGGCTGTTTGTACATTCACTCCAGGCACTCACGCAAAGGGAGCTGAGATGCGCCCGGCATATCATGATGAGTCTTCCTTTGTTAGAGTGGTAGAAGAAGTTGTCACTATAACCTGAGTAGGCTGTGACGGCCCTGCACAATAATGTATCTAGCCCCTGTAGTGTGGCTGGACCAGGGAGGACAGAATTGGTTTTACCAAGCAAGAGAATATTTTTAAAGAAAGACTTCAAAGGGAAAAAGGGGCCTAACACACCAGAACTTTCGAACTCTTTTGAACTAAAAGACCTGCCAAGAAGAAGTGCTCGAAGATCTGCCAGTAGAAGTACTAACCCATTGCTTAGTGTTGCTTTGTTGAGTTGGCCTGCAGTTGCTGCTTCTGTCTTGGGCAGAGAAAGGACTGAACTTTCTGCAACTTATTGCCTGAGTTTCTCCATGGGCTTAAAGTAGAGCTTGCCTCCTTTTGGAACTCCCAGAAAAATCAAAGACTTCACGTTCATCTGCTAAGAGCACTGGGAACTGTGTGTTTTGTGCTGCAACAGTATAAAAAACTATTACAATGCCGTCCACGATGCTGTTGTCAGCTCTGTGATCTAAGGGCATCGCAGAGAGCATTGCCCAGCTTCATACCGCAACCCTGGTCTCCTAGACATCATTGCCTGACCCCGTCACCAAACCGCTGCTTGCACTGTGACCTGTAGGCACCACACTTCACATTGCCTCACTTCACATCACCGCCTGGCCTCACCGATAAAGCAGCTCCATGCTGACATTGATGTCGCCACCTGCATCGTGGCCTCTGGACACTGCTCATGATGGACACCGAGCATCGCCCATCACATACCATGGCCCTGGTCCACCAACATTGGCACTATTGACTCCAGCATCATCAACCAACGCCGCTGCTTGCACCATGACCTATGGGCACCACATGAAGCATAGCCATACGTCGCATCACATCATTGGGGCTACCAACGTCAATGCTCCAGCAATGATGACAACTCTGCTTGCACCATGACCTGTGGGCACTGCACGTCGCATCGTCCCACCTCACAAAGGAGTCCAGGTCTCATCGATGATGCTGGATGCCGTCACTGAGTCGCTGCCTCACCGTGACCGGTGGGCACCACACTTCACATCGTTCCACATGTGACTTTTAAGGGCCCAACGACTCCTGCACCAACCTCCTGTACAGATGCCTAACGACGCCTTCCAACAACGCCTCTTCAGAGCTCATTGCAAGGTCCATGATGTCCTTCATTTCCAAGATACTGTTTGCGGGTTTTCCTGGCACTGTAGCTGACAAGTGACCTCACGGTCAGCCTGAACTGTTAGATCTATTTGGTCACAACACCGTGATTGCCCGAGACGGAGCTATCAACGTCAAGGAACTGTATTTTAAGTCGATTCTAGCAATATTCATATCTTTATCACAGCAAGTTGGATTTTTATCGTTTTGGTCTTGTTTTACACAGATAAATGTTGGCTATTGTATAAAACATGTGTGAGGTCCTTTTGTAGTGGTTTCACTGTATTACTGTGTGTGATGTTCAAATGCTTTACACATTGCCTCTGGGATCAGCATGACTGCTCGTACCAAGCAACCAAAGGGGTGCACAGGGATTATTTTAGAAGTGTAACTCCCTTATTACGACTAGAAGGAAGGGTCCCTACTTGGACAGGGTACAAACCCGCCAAAGAGACCCCAATTTCTAACAATAATGCATAGCAAAGGATGAAAGAGACACAGAAGACTGGATGATAAAGATATAATTAAAGACAACAACAGAAAAGGACATTAAGAAGAACAGTAAATAACAGGTAACAAATAAGGACAGTCAAAGTAAGCAATAAAGGAAAGACGGTCGGTTAATGGCAGTGTGTGGGGGTGTGTATGTGTGTGTGGGTCTGCATGTTTGATGTTTGAAATTAAGCGAAATATAGGAGTGAGACAACTGAGAGACGTGAGGAGGTAAAAGTAAAAAGGGCAATTATTGGTGAAGTCAGGAAGAAGGAATCTGAACGAGAAAATGAGGGAGTGGGAAACTGATTATAAAGTGAGAATGGGGGTGTCAAAGGTCAAGTGCGAAAAGTGAGAAGATGACATCCAATGAAGACAATAGTTTTCTAAGTTTAAAGTGAAATGTTAGGAAGCTTCACATTGAAAGGTGAAGGGAGAGAAGGTTTCCTGCAAAATGGAAATTGGGTAACAAAGTGGGAACTCGAACGGTGCTCGGCTGGGAACCGTGTATTTAATGCGATGAGACAGACATCAGGAATAATACCTATAAATGCAACCTTAACCAGAGCAATTATCTTTAAAAAATGCGTGTTAAGTCGAGCAGCAGAGCTATGACATTTTACATGTGTCCTGCTGCTCGAATAAAATCATACATTTTAGAGGTCTGCAGGTTAAATCATAATGAAAGAGCCATTCAGAACCAGCGGTCTACCAGCTGCCATCACCTCAATGCTATTACTTTAAGAAAATTAACGTATATTTCAAAACAGTTTTGTCATTCACAGTCACATAGAGACAGGGGTCCAGGATAAGAAGCAGGCCGAGGTACACGTGTGCTTCAAAGCAGTGAAAGTGAAAATAAATCTGCTTAAGTACCCCCTTCTAAACTGCACTCTACAATGCTATGGCAAGTCCTATGAGAGTTGTATTCAAAGAAGGGGGAGAGAGGCGATCTCGATCGAGCAGAAGGGCAGATTTACCACTTGAGGGAAGTGGAAGGTCCAAGCCACAGTTGTTGCCCTAGTATTGTATACAACAAAAGGAGGTACTGGGCTGTTCCTAGGGTGTTAGTGCAGGTCAGAGGTTTGTGGATGTAGAATGGTGGTTAAATGTTAACCAGCCAATGGGTATCCATTTTGTTGGATATAATGGCCTCACACACCCTTGCAGGTGTCATGCTTCATCATGGGCCGATGCTCCTCGTTGGGTGGGCGGTGCAATACCCAACGGGCTACTCCTCAAAAGAGGGGCTCTTTAGCGGAGATCTTTTTCCAACTGCCCATGGGTGAAGTGTGGGTGAGGGGCCAGAATTGTTAGTAGACGGATCGTGAAGTTAAAATAGCACAGGAGTACCAGAAGGAACTTTATTCTGATGGTCCCCAGCGTTAATTAAAAGCAATAGTTGGTCATGGAGTTGTGGAAAGTTATGTTTTCCGTACTCAAGACTATACTACAAAGTGGTGATAATGGTCGACATGTTTCTCGCATAGGGTGAGATTACCCGCGATTCATCAGGACCTAAGGAGTTGCTATCTACTGTGTTGCTGATCTACCTAAGTATTAGTGTTCACATCAAGGAGTATGGGAAGTACCTGTTAATACAATGTTCCAAGCCTGTTGAAGGAAACAAGGGGAGAACACAAAGTTAAAAAACACATTAACAGGTAGATTATCAAATTCCACATGTGTGCTGACCTGGTGCACTTGGTGGCATGCTAGTATGTGTGACTACTAGCATAAACAGTGGTGGTGAAATCAAACTAGTGAATATCTACGGGTAGAGCAGTGGTGAGTGAATTGCTCTGCCATCTCAATGGAGAAATCCTTAGTGGCATGTAAAATCAAGTGGTGATTAAAAACAAGAAGAGTTGCAGTCATTTAGTATATTGTCTCAGACACCACTCACCTAAGGGTCAGTGGTAACTTGTATCAACAGTTCCTGGCGGGAATGGCATCAGTGAGTGTAGCCTCTGTTGCTAAGGCTAGTTCAGAAAGAAAGCCAGGGAGAAGTAGAGCAGACAAAAAATATATAGTAGTAATATACAACATCAAGTGATTAAAGTTTGTCTGGTAGGTGAGCTAGGGGCCCCTATGGGTTTAAAGCAAATCTTATAAGTATCAAAACCTAACGAAGACAAAGCAACCACATTTGATTTCTTGTATTTTCTATTTTTCCTAGGGCGAACCACAATTAAGCCGGTGTCAACCTGGGATATAGAAATTGTGGGACATATCTCTAACGGGCAGGACCATGTGAGGATCTATCTCGCTAATGTTCCCGATTACTGAATGCTTAGCTGACGTCCCAATCGTACCCCAGGGTATGAATGACCACGTAAACCCTTGACTCATAATCCTGTGATATGAGTCAGCGCTAGTTCTAGACCCGGGTGATTTATAGCTAGCGGAGCGGTGTTCGCGCATGGCGGGATTACATTCCATTTGTGGCTCACTTACTTGGTTCTCCTGTGCCAGTAGCGGAACTCCTACCCCTCACCGCCAGGACCGGATAGTGCCATCTGGTCCGGCGGCTGTGTTTGTTATAGTGTGGGAGATGGGCCGTTTGGGCGTGAACGCTGTGTGATGCGGGTTGCGGGTCATGTGGTATCTCTCGTTTGTAGGGCGGCCATATTAGAGTGGTGCCCAAGATGGATTATTCCTTAGGTTTATTAGTATTACCATCTGCTCCTGTTATGCTGCATACATGGTTGGTTTCAGCATGGGTATGATATTAAGGGAACGTGGAAGTGTTGTCTGAATTGGAATAAGTTGGATTGCAAATGTACACCATGAGACAACTATCGCTGCCATTTTGTAGTGGGGTCGCCATCAGTGAAGCTTCTGCTATTAAAAAACTACTAGGGGACACTAGTGAGAGCACTGGGAGGAGTGAGGATTCACTAAGTCTGTTGTGGGGTTGGTGCCACCGGGTGCCTTGTTGTATATTCATAGATGTATACAGGAGTACCGTCTGTGGAGTCCTGAGCGCTCGCAATTGTCAATAATTCGATCTCTTATGCAAGGACGCAGGTCTAAAGCTGTAGTGCATGATCTGCCTTCAAAGGGAACTCCAGGGGATGTCTTCATTGAGTCCCTTCCTATCGGATGCCAGACGATGAATCAATCTTTGTTCCCTATAAAAAAGGTTCTGTTGTGTGATACTGGGGCTTGCTTCAATGATTAACCACTTGAGGGAGTGGCTGTGTGATTAGTCTCAAGGTAGTGTTTACACATCTTGGTGTTTGTTCTTTTGCATCAGAAACTACTCCGATTTTCAGAGATGCGTAATTTGATGGGTCTGGTGGCCATCCCCACATATTGGAGACCACAGGGGCACAGTAGTAGGTATATACAATTAGCCGTGTTGCAGTTTGTGTGCCCCCCTATCTCCCATGTAAATGAATCTGAGAGTTGAACAGTCTTGTGTGTGGAGATAAAGGGGCAAGCACTACAAGTACCACAGGGATAGTGGCCTTTCACTGGTGGTAACTGCCACAAAGTGGTCTGCAACATGGTGTTGCGTTTCTTGGGCCTGGTATTAATCAGTATATCCTTTATGTTTTTGGATCCTTTATAGGCAAATCTTGGGGAGTCCATGTGGAGTTCACCCGAGTTGAGGATTTGCCAGTGCCGTAATATGATCCTCCTCAACCCATTTGAGGCTGGCGTGAAGGTAGTAACGCAAGTCATTGGCTCATTTGTTACTGGTGGTCGCACCCTGTGTTCTAGGAGTGCGCCTCTGTGGTTATTCTGCGCTCTTTTCCTTGCCTTGGCTACCTCACTGTGTGGATATCCTCTTTCAGACAGATTTTTGGACAAGCTGTCGGATTGGGTTTTGTACTCTGGTAAACTACTACAATTACGCCGTACCCTCAAGAATTGTCCAAATGGTAGATTGGAGCGGAGTGATTTCGGGTGGTGACTATTGTAGTGTAGTAGGCTGTTGCGATCTGTCGGTTTTTTGAACATACTCGTACTTAGTTGGCCATCAATGAGTCTGATCGTCAGGTCCAAAAAGGAGATCTGTGTAGCTGAGGCCATCAGTGTAAAGTTCAAGTAGGTGTTCAATGTATTGATCCATATGAGAAAGGTATCAAGGGAGTCACGGGTACCTGACCAGAAGATCAAGATATCGTCGATGAATCTCCTCCACAATATGATGTTGTTGTGGTAGGGATTGGTGATGGGATCGATGTGTTTACTCTCGAAATCTGCCATAAAGAGACACGCCACCGATGGGGCAAAAGTACTCCCCATGGACGTCCCCTGGGTCTGGTGGTAGTATTTGCCCATGAATTCGAAGAAGTTTTCAGTCAGTGCCAATTCTGCACATTCCATGACGAACGCCGGTGCTCTACCCGGAGATACTCACTAGTTTGATTTCACCACCACTGTTTATGCTAGTAGTCACACATACTAGCATGCCACCAAGTGCACCAGGTCAGCACACATGTGGAATTTGATAATCTACCTGTTAATGTGTTTTTTAACTTTGTGTTCTCCCCTTGTTTCCTTCAACAGGCTTGGAACATTGTATTAACAGGTACTTCCCATACTCCTTGATGTGAACACTGATACTTAGGTAGATCAGTAACACAGTAGATAGTAACTCCTTAGGTCCTGATGAATCGCGGGTAATCTCACCCTATGCGAGAAACATGGTAACCATTATCACCACTTTGTAGTATAGTCTCGAGTACGGAAAACATAACTTTCCACAACTTCATGACCAACTATTGCTTTTAATTAACGCAGAATAAAGTTCCTTCTGGTACTCCTGTGCTATTTTAACTTCACGATCCGTCTACTAACAATTCTGGCACCTCACCCACACTTCACCCATGGGCAGTTGGAAAAAGATCTCCGCTAAAGAGCCCCTCTTTTGAGGTGTAGCCCGTTGGGTATTGGACCGCCCACCCAACGAGGAGCATCGGCCCATGATGAAGCATGACACCTGCAAGGGTGTGTGAGGCCATTATATCCAACAAAATTGATACCCATTGGCTGGTTACCATTTAACCACCATTCTACATCCACAAACCTCTGACCTGCACTAACACCCTAGGACCAGCCCAGTACCTTCTTTTGTTGTATACAAGTCCTATGAGAGGCCAACACTAACCTAGAGACCCGACCCAGTCATGAAGAGGGGCAAACCCTGCCTTTTGTATTTAGCACTATTAGATGCTCATTTGAAGTGCTGTATTTTTCAGCTTTCTGTTTATGTTCAGCTGAAAGAATTCGAAGTGAATATTTTTACCATCCTGAGATTTCTTATATTTGGGGGGATGGGCAGATAAAAATATAGGGGCAGATTTACAAGCCCCTTGCAACATTTTTGTGCCGCCGCAGCTTAATAAATGCAGCCGATTTACAACAGGACGTATCTAGGGAGATGCGACACATTGTAAAGCCCTGCATCATATTATACTTGCGCCAAGATTTCACTGCGCCACTTCTAGGATGCCACTGCGTCAAAACCTTATGCCTGCTTGAAGCAAGCATTAGGAGTGACACAGTGTAGTCGAAATATGCCTCAAAATGCATTGCTGGAGTTGTGTTGTGCTTGCAACCCGACTCCAGCAATTTGTGACTTTTGCCCCAACAGATACATCAGAATTTCTGACGTATCTGTCAATCCTTGCGCCATGGTGCGCTGTATTGTAAATACAGCACATCCCTGTTGGCACTAAGGTTTGTCGCTATGGCTCAGGGAAAGTGACGCATCTCTACAGATGCGTCACTTTCTTGTAAATCTGCCCAATAGGCTGGCCAGACTCTGCTTCTCCACCCCCTCCCCTCCCCATCGGTGACTACAGTCTTGTGACTGGGCCGAGGACGAAGGGGAACATGGAGCTAATATCTATCTTGCCACCCCTCCTTGTCTCATTGTTCCATCATTATATGTACCCCTAGTAAATCAAAATATTTCAGCAATCAAGCCAGTGGTGATATGGGCAGGAATTAATAATCTTATTTTTGGTGGTTTGGCTTTAAGAGAGCTGGTGCATTTATCGCTCTTCTTTTACGGAGTGCAGCTCCCGGTCTGCGGTGTGTGGATACGGAGATACAACGGACCGGATGGCCAAATCCTCATGATACCGCGGACCAGGAGCCGCACTCCGTAAAAGAAGAGCACTAAGAAGATAGTGACAGCAAACCCAGATTTGATGAATATTGCCTTGATTGAAATGCCACATAAAGGAACATAGGAGTACCATGTTATTCCTTTACATGAGCCTCAAAATGGCACCCAAAATCCTACCAGACTAAAGCCCCGCCCTGATGAAGACCTTCATCTGAAATTTTGCATTTGGTCCTATCAACTGAAGGTCAAAACGCGTTGGCTTGTTAAAAAGAGAGGTTCAGAGCTACCAAATTCAAAGACATCGTTCCAAATCATGCTCACACGAGCTGAATAGTTGATGCTCTTTATTAGAGTTTGTAAATAAGTCCCTGATCTCTCTAGCACCTGAATAAGGAAACAATTGAGGACTGAACAAAATAAAGTCCCAATTAAACGATAACAAAGTAGGACTGACCATTGTTGTTAATAAGAAATGTGTAAAAGCATTGTTCTAACCTGGAACACGGTTGTTTGTATGTTCTTTTGTTTAAGTATTAGGTCATATTAATGTTTGTAATGTAAATAGCGTCTATGTGTTATGTACCTGTGTTTAAAGTATTGTTTGCTTCCAAATAGAAACGGTCCTGTTAGAACTGGGGGACTCTAGTTGGTAGAGGTAGGTACCACTGTCCAAATAGGGACCCTTGCTTCTAGTCAGAGTCCTATTGCCAACAGCCACGGTTCAGGAAAAATAAGGGCGGAAGAAGCAACAACTTTGGGGATGGCCCTGCAAGAAGTGCCAGTTCCAACAGGTCCTATGTCATAAAATATAATGTGATTGTAACCTCCCTTTTTTTCATTTGAAAAACATTGAATAAATCCATAAATAAATGGTAGCCCAGGGTAAACCTTTGTGGCAGAATGGATAATTGATTGATTGTGTTAGAGGTATTTTCGTGTATATTTATGTCAATTTTGATTCCACTGTAGTGTAGTTCCTATAGTCCCAATAGGCTCTGCGCATTGGAATAATATCTTCAGTAGTGTAGACGTTGGACTGAGGTTAACTAGGTCTCTACTGACTATATTAGACTTAAGTGTTTGCCAGCTAGCTCAGAGTTCACTAGAAACTTTCTCGAGTAAGCGAGGAGGAGTTTAACCTCCCTGGATAGACAAGAAGGGATTTATTTTCTGACAACCATAAAACATGACAACTTTGCTCTCCTTGATTAGGAGTATATCTCTAGAGTCGTGTGAAAACAAAAGACAGCTATTTCACTCAGTCAAAGGTGCGTACTTAGTTTCAACAGATTGCAGAGAAAAAGAGAGACTGGCATTTTCAATAAAAGGTGTTATTTATTGAGCAGTCTCTTTCCTCTTACAAGGGAAATGAATTGCTACAATTGCAATACTTATAGTTAAGGAAAGTGCATACAGTAAAAGCAGGATTATGAAATAATACTGTAAAAGCATTGATATGGTTTCTTAGCCATATGATACTTTAAAATGGATAAAATAGATACATACATATATACATTGACTAATCGTACTCAACTGGTGCTTCTAACTACGCCTACCCCGGTGTACCTGACCTAAGCCTAATACGTGGGAGGGAGTAAGTAAGTAGCAGTTTAAGTTAAGTTTGTTTTGCCAAGAATCTGACTCAAGAATTCTCTGTAAGGGTTTAGTCAGTTCAGTACCTGGGTAGTAGAAGGCAGGAGGGCTGGTATCTCTCTCTCAGGACTCGGTATCCCAGTCACCCGCAAGGGTAGGCTGGAAACGCCGGAGGCTGGATTTCTCGGCAAGAGAAAAGACAGCGTCTTTCTCAGCGCGTCAAAAGGGAGGGGCAGCGTCCATGGGCTCTCGCATCAGCTGGGCTCTCGGGCAAGTAGTCGCTGCTCCAGATTCATCACCACCGTGTGTTTGCTTAAGGCAACGTTGGTATATTTATATCTGAAAGGTGCCGGGTTTGACGTAAGGCTGGACATAAGACGTCAATAAAGATGTCACTAAGAACTGGTCGTTCTTACAGTGCTTTACAGGAGTTCTCGGACGAAATCAAAACAAAGCAGCGGGGATTTCTCAGGTTGCTGGAGGCTTGGATTTGTTTAAGAACTCGGTGTGCTTTCTAGCGGGCTGGAGGAATAGGCTTGCTTAATGTGACAGCATGCGCTATGACTGAATTATGAAAAGGATTTCTATGCCGTTGTAGGGATATTATTGATTTATAACCGGACAAGGGCAAAGACAACTCTGGCAGATTTCAGCAGTGGGCAGGCTACTTGCGCGTGCTATGTTGATTACCTCTACTTATTTTTAAAATTGCACAACCCAGCGGACTGAGGGCTGTGTTGCGCACGCTGTATGTTTTTAAATCCTGTTTTATACTGACTAAAAGCATTGCGCTGGTAAATTGTTTCTGAGCATTTTTTGAACACTAACGAATTGATCTCAGCTTACCTTTATCTTTCTCGCTCCCGACCCCGGTCCGCCCCGGCTGTGTGCCGTTTGAGCGGAGGGTCAGCCCATGAGCGACACTTCCTGTCTGGTCCTGCACCACTTCCGCCCTGCTTCTCCCCCGTGCAGGTCAGCGGACTAGTGGTTCACGGCTAGCCAACATAAATGACGACCTGGACCAAGCGCAGCGGACGAGCGCAGCGGACGAGCGCAGCGGGAGCGCCGACTTCGCGCCGAAGTCGCGCACAAGTCAAGCCCGTCTGCGCCCGTCCGCGGCCTGCCGGGGCTAGGGGCACGTTATTCTGCCCAAAATATCACCTATTCCCCCGCCCAACTTCGCTGTCTCCAGGGCCCATGGCCTTTAGCCATCACTACCCGGTCCCGTATTTGTTCCCTTGGTTTGTCTCCCGCCCTTTCTTCCGTTACTCCTCCCCATCATCACATTCCTCCCAATCCCCCTGGGGGTGATGTCAATCTTGGGGCCACCAAAACCCTGTCAGTTTATTATTTGAACACCCGGTCCGCAGTAGCCCATTCGCATGAACTATTTGTATTTTTGGACCTTCATGCACCAGACCTTCTTTTGTTGACAGAAACCTGGTTTTCCGAAGACTCTCTTCCTGTGCTATTGGCCACTCTTCCAGCCCCATATTATGCTATACGGGCGGATCGCCGTAATGGTAGGGCCGGAGGTGGTGTAGCGGTCATCGCCCGGGCTGACTTCCCTTTTCAAAGTATCTCTCTGCTAGATATTCCCACTACGGAGTACCTGGCTATCCGTACCACCGCTATCACGCCCCCTCTCACCTGCGTACTTATTTACCGTCCCCCTCAATCCCCTTTATTGTTTCTCCCGAACTTTTTGGAAGTGTTGGCCACGATCACAGTCAACAATTCCTCCATCTTGCTTCTGGGCGATTTTAATTTTTGGCCTTCAGACCCCGCAGAATGCCCTTCTTCAAAAGATTTTACAGACTCCCTTCAATCTTTCAATTTTATATCCCATATTCACTCTCCTACCCATGTTAAAGGACATATCCTGGACCAGATTTGGTCCTTGAATTGTCCCGTAAAATCCCTCTTCATTTCACCTTGCACATGGTCGGACCATTATCTGATTTCATTTGTCCTTCCCATTTATTCCCCGGTTAAGCCCCCACTTCCTAAGAATGTCTGGGTCTGTGCTTGGGGGCGAGTTGACCCCGATAATTTATCCACCTTACTCGCTGCCTCCCACCCTCCCCTGCAAGGTCTATCCACTCTCTCCCAGGTTGCATCCATTGACCAGTGGCTCTCCTCAGGCTGTGAGTCCATTGCCCCCTTGAAGCAGATCACTTCAAAGCGGGAGAAGGATGCCAACCAGTGGTTCAATGAAGAGCTTAAGACCACCAAATTAGCGGTACGCTGAGCGGAGCGTGCCTGGAGGAGAAACTATTGTTCCTCACTTCGATCGGAATTTATTAACATCTTGACTCAATACAAAAAGGCTACCTTGGCAGCTAAAACAGCCTACTTCTCCTCTAAGGTTCTTTCAGCTGAGAACCAATCGAGGGAGATTTTCTCGATTGTGCATAACCTGGCATTCTCCGACAGAACTACCCTGAAGCCCACCCCCTCCCAGGAACTTTGTCACTCCCTAAACAATTTTTTCATCCAGAAAATTGTCACTATCAAAGCAAATATCCCCCTTCCCTCTCCTACTTTTGTTGATCCTCAATGTCCTCCCCCCAAGGGACGACTCGGTGCCCTTCCTCCCTTGACCAAGGAATCCCTGGCTTCAATAATTCCCCTTGTTAAATCTGGTTCCCCTTTAGATCCTTGCCCTGCCTACATCCTCCGTCATATTTTTATCACTTGTCCAGACCCCGCCCTTCATCTTCTTAATAGTTCTCTCTCCCAGGGTGTTGTACCGAGTTCACTCAAAACAGCAGTTATTGTCCCTATCCTGAAGAAGCCGGGTGCAGATCCCTCAGCCCCCGCTAACTATCGCCCCATTTCCCTCCTGCCATTCTTGGCAAAAGTGCTCGAACGCCATGTCACCTGCACTTTGAGCTCTTTTGTGGAGAGGTATGGGGTTTTAGCTCCCCATCAGGCCGGTTTCCGCCCCGCACACTCCACGGAGTCCGTGGTACTCTCGGTCTTGGACAACCTCAGGGAGGGAATGGACACTAGCCAGACCCAGGCCTTGGTCCTCCTCGATCTCTCAGCCGCCTTTGACACGGTTGATCATACCATCTTACTATCCCGTGTCGGGGCGGCGGGGATCGGGGGTACCGCTCTGGTATGGCTGTCCTCCTTCCTGAGAGACCGCACCCAGGCGGTCCGCCTGGGTGATTTTTCCGCGGACTTCCGGAAAGTTCAGTGCGGGGTCCCCCAAGGCTCTTCCCTCTGCCCTCTTTTGTTTAACCTCTACATTGCCCCTCTTATTTTTTCCTTGCAGCAAATGGAGGTCAACGTATTTAATTATGCGGATGACCTCCAACTTGTCTTCAATTTGTCCTCTTCTCCTGCTTCTGTTCTTAATTTCCAATCTATTATGATTTATATCCGGGACTGGATGAGCCACAACCATCTGAAACTCAACCCAGACAAGACTGAGCTGGTGTTGACGGGTGGTTCATCCAGTCCCTGGTCTTTTTTATTTTGGCCCCCTTCCCTAGGTCCTTCACCTGTCCCCTCTTCCTCAGTAAAAACATTGGGCATTAAACTTAACTCTCAGCTCACCCTCCACTCTCAGGTTAGTTCTGTGGTGTCTTCTTCCTTTCTTTCACTGCGTACTATACGCAAGGTGTCCCGTTTCTTTTCTTTTGACGCTCTGAAATTGATCACTTTGGCAATGGTCATCTCCCGCCTGGATTACGGCAACACCCTATATGCAAGCATTCCTGCATATAGCTTAAGGCGTTTGCAGCAGATCCAGAACCAGGCGGCACAGCTGGTGTTTAAATTGCCAAAATTCCACCACGTCACTCCCCTCCTCAAGTCTTTACATTGGCTCCCAGTACGTGAACGGGTCCAATTTAAGCTTGCCTCTCTCACCTTCCAAGCACGACTGGGCATGGCACCGGCTTTTATTTCATCTGAGATTATCCCTTATGTTCCTACTAGGGAACTGCGTTCATCCTCTAAAGCCCTTCTCACAGTCCCGAGATTTCGGAGGAAGAAATGGGGAGGATCGAAGTTTGCGACCCTTGCTCCACTCATTTGGAACTCCCTCCCTTCACAGCTCAGAGCTTTAACTCTCTATCCGCAATTCCGGAAACAGCTCAAAGCTCACCTGTTTATTAAATCTTTTTAGCATACCAGCAGCTCTGTTCTTAAACCTAGTTCTGCCATTCCCGCCCCGATACCTGTAAGTTGTAGCGCCATGAAGCCGTTGGCGAACGCGCGCTTTATAAATAATTTTAAATTCAAATTCAATTCAGAATAGGAATATTGATTCAGGTACCTAGATAACACACTACACCCACTCCACGAATTCATGTCCATAATTACTAAACTAAGCAATAGTAAACATATCTAACGGTGCATGTGTATACCGATCCACCCCAAAATACATTTTATGCATCTGAAATGGGATATGCGAAATACACGAAAAATAAGTATAGGTACTGTACGCTTTCAAGCAGTGTAATCATTCATTAAAAAGGATGCATATATATATTAGCATGAATGATTTGCGAAAATTACACATAAAATGGCTCTGAATACAGAAAAGAAAAGTTCAAGACCATTTCATCACATATAAATACAGTTTTTTGTAAATATGCTAGAGGCTGAGGTAATATATTGTCTCTAGAGTTCCTAAAAATAGAAGCTCTGTTCTCTAAGAATAGTTCTACTTTAAGCAGAGGATGAGTGCCAAAAAAAGGTAAATATTTTGGAATCGGGGAAAAAAATAGTTTCGTTTTTCAAGGGAAGAAGTCAAAACAGTTCCAAATATTTTCAGAAGCTTTTGTTTTTCAAAGCTGAAGGCCGAATTCAGAGTTCAGGGAACGCTGAGTGCTCGTTTGCTTAAAAGTTTATTCTTTCTGTTCAGGGGAGAACATCATTTCAGACAGACTTTCAAAAAAGCAGTTTACCGCTTCAGGTGAAAGTTCGACCAAGTTGGAAAATGCCGCAACTGTGCAGTCATGAGAATGATTGCTATCATCGATGAAAGGATCAGCAGTGCTCACAGAAGGTCGTACCTGCTTGATGCTGCTCTCATCTTGCACTTCACTACCCTTCAATCGCAGTGGTGAAGTCTCAATGAATGCCGTCATCAGGATGGGTAACCGCTGGGGACAACACGATGCATGAGCCTTTACTGGGCTTAGCAAAGTATCTGTATCCAAAGGTACTTCTGATTGTAGTGTGAGACAGATGTCTAACATGCATTCTTCTCCGCACAGCATACATCTAAACACAGGTAAGATACAGTTCTGCCAGATGGGTCTGAATGAAAGAAACCAGGTCATATTCAGATCTCTTAGTCGGGCTAATCCAAGGACTTTAGTTATGCGGTCCCGATAGCGTATTGCTAGGATCGTTTCTTCCATTGTTGCTGGAGTCTTGTCTGTGACATGGCTTGCCATAACGAAGCAGGAGTATAACAAATAAAATGCCTGCTACGAGTCCCAACAGGAGTGGAAGGCAGCCAAAGAGTGAATGGACAAAATTAGGAAAGATGCCCAGGACTGCTTTGAAAGGTGTCAACAGTCCCGAAAAAATTGTCTTAAACACACTCGCGATACCATTCGTATCAGAAATGTTTAAGATTTCGTTTAGCATTTCTGCGAAGTGTAGGGGGCAATTTGTTGATAAAAGGTTATGTATCTCTGCCGTTGTCCTTGCAACTTGGAGATCATACGTTTCTTTGATGACGTCAAGTGCACTGGCGTCTGTAGAAGAACAGACTTCATTCTGCTTAAAGTATCAATTCGAATAGAAGAGATATTCAAACTGGGCCAAATTTTTCCCTCCCTGTCTGGAGTGTCGTTTGGATACAATACTTTCATACAGCAAGTGACCCTGGACGAAACGCTTACGAGATAAGCTTTTCCTGGCACCAAGCCACAACATCTGTGGTCCACTATTAGAA
Source organism: Lissotriton helveticus (assembly GCF_964261635.1). Classification (NCBI taxonomy): domain Eukaryota; kingdom Metazoa; phylum Chordata; class Amphibia; order Caudata; family Salamandridae; genus Lissotriton; species Lissotriton helveticus. Next base: position 1,371,462,970 of record NC_136069.1, on the reverse strand, counting down.
TGTAGCTCCCGTTCGAAAGCCGTCTAAAGAATGGCTCTATTTGAGTTTCAGGTGTGCAAAGTTGGTGACATGAAAGGTTATTTGAAGTCCCCTCACAGGCCCCATGTAGATTTATACCCTGACACAGAAGTGTACCACTTAGTGATTTTTCACAATTATCACCACTAAGAAATACATTCTGTCCTTTTTCACTATAACATGTGTGAGTGTAAGGTAATTTCCATGATGACTTGATGTATCCTTTACCCAACCTTTCATACTCGCCTGCCTGTATATACTTTTGGCAGTATCGAAATTGGAAAGTTGTTATCGGAATAGTTATGATTCCGTGTATTATCCATTCAATGACAGGTCGTTCTGACATTGTCAATGGTAATCTCTCAAGTTTTTCAATGCTCAGAATTGTATATTCTGATCCTTTTTGTGCCAAGCTGATTTGTATATCAGTAAGGTTAAAGATAGAGAATAGTGACGTTGTGTTGATTAAACACCAAGGCACGTAGCCTGAACGCAGATTTTGTAACGTCCAGCCAAGCTGTACAATAGAACGCAATTGGGACTGACCATGTTGTAACATTAGCATGTCCTGTTCTATTATATCGATTGCAGATGATACAATACTGTCCAGTCAATATATTCTGGAAGACAGAGTCATTAACCCATTGTCCACAACAGAAAGTGATTTTTCCAAATTTATACGGTCAATTTCCCGTATTTTTTCTGCTGTTTCAATTTGCATTATTTTCCAAGCTTCGTTATAAGCTGCATATATAGAGGCCGCTATGAAACATTTTTAACGCTGTTTGCGTGGTCCCATAATGAAATCACGCAAGTCAGCACCTTCTTTAAGTAAAGTTAAATGTTGCTTAATTTCTGCCAGTGTGGATGTATGTAGCCATTCAAGGCAGACTTTTCCTACACTGTATAATGTTACTATCCCTGGATGTTGTCTCTGGGAGTATCTAGGGTCTGGCCTGGTCAATTTGAACCCCTGTATTTTGTTCAGGAATCTATCTTGACAGTTATTTGTTTCTGTGGGCCAGATCAACCATTTCTTCCAATCAGGATGTGTTCTGTTATGGTTTAAAATATGGGATACGTCTATCTCAGCATCTGTAGTGCTATTACTGTCAGGTGTTGGCTTTGGAATAGACGGTTTGTTTAAGTCTTTAATTTTGGCTAGGCCAAGACAGGTTGTTTGTTTAATTGTGTCATTCAAAAATATAATTTGTTCTGGGATCATGCAGGCTCTGAATAATGATTCTATACCTTGGACTTGCCAATCTTTAGTACCCCAGATGGTTTTTGTCTCAATGTTACTGTTCCAAAAATCAAAACCAAATGTATTCATTTTTTCAAAAAATGTTTCTGAATAGATTAATTTGTATTTGTCAGCATGGTTTTCATTCCTGTCTTATTTAACAGTTTGAAATAAAATGTTTCTGCTTCACTTGTGTTAAGCCCTGAGAAGTATGGGAATTTCTCATAAAATGTTTTTGAACTACCTTTTGGTGGAGTTGCACAATGGTCCCATTGATTATAATTTAAAACATTTCTAGGTTGAGCAGATTTATGCAAATAATGGTTTACCATAATGGTTGTAGCAGTACATCTGATCGTAATTTGATGAACCCTGTAAATAATCATGTTCTGTAAATTTTGCTGACATTACTAAATCTGACATCATATCATTAATACTTTCAAAATCCCAATCATCAGAGAATGTACTCGGTTTTACAAAGTCACTTAATGAAACCTTAAATTGATGAGGATACTTCAAGAGCTCGACCGGGCCATATATATCGTAATCTGTCTTGTCCCATGCTACCCCACCTGGTAATGGATTGGCTGTGAAGTTTACTGAAGAAAGTTCTCTTTTCTCGATGTGTGAAGACTTGTGTGGCTTTAAGACCAGGTTGATTTTCTGGCTTGCTGTGTCCATTGTAACATATTTTCCCTCAATGAAGTGTCCCAAGCATAGCACCATGATGAGCCAAAGCAGGAGGAAAAGTACACCTAGCACCACCCAAAACTCAATCCATGGGGAAATCAGATAAGTTTCTTGTAGTTGATGAAAGAGTTCTTTAGTTTTATCTTTAAAAGTTTTTGTTATTGTTGGCTGTTCCTCAGGTTCGCTCCGATCCTCAGAAAAGTCATCGAAATTGATGAAGTAGCCTGATGCAGTTCTGTCAATTATTGGAATTGCTTCTGGATTTTTCTTTGTTTTATTAGCATAGTCTGTGGCTACATCGTTGTAGACAGGTGTTTCTTGACGAATTGTTGTAATTTGGGTTTCAAGAGGTATAAGTTCCATGGCTTTGTTGCATAGTCCTTGTTGATTCACTGTAGGTTTATCAATTGTGATTAGTCTCTCAGTTTGAGCCTCTTGATTTGTAGCAAACGTTGGTGTTCTGCTACTTCTTGGGAGTCCACTTGGCCTACTACTTATTATTGGCCACATGATTGTGGTTTAACCAGGTCGATGGATACAACTCGGTTCTCCTTTTTACCAGCAAGGGGCGGTAGTACAACTGATCTTGTTGGGTTTTACAGCTAAGACAGGTACTGCTTTTGTGTTAGAAGGCCCAAATTCCTTCTTCACCGCGATTTTCTCTCTGACCAGATCCCCAATCTTTGGAATCCAGACAGGCCTTGCTGGGACAGGTGGTTTCTCTTCAGTGGTTGTCGGCTGTTGTTTTAACTTTATGTTGCTCAGGTCTTTTCTTGTTTCATTTAAGTTCTGTAAAATAGCCAAACGATCTTTGATATCAAAGCATTTTCTTTCTACCACTGAAGTCTGACTATCGAGGTCCTGGATATGCATTCTAGTCCCGAACAATAGTTCGTACGGACTGAAACCTTTTAGAGAATTTCTTGGCAGATTGTTAAGACTACGTTGGACACTTATTAAATGTTTGACCCACCCAACCCCCGAACCTAATACCTTTGCCGTTATAGATTGCTTTATGTCTCGGTTTTTTCTTTCCACCATCCCATTTCCCTCAGGAAGGAAGTGATAAGATTCCCGCAATGCAATGCCCATGCTGGTCACGTCCTCCTCATAAGCTCGAGAGCTAAAAGCAGGACCCTGGTCAGAGTGTAGCATGCCGATTGCGTATATGCCGCTAAAGACTCGCAAATCTTTTATAACTGTTCAGACGTCAGCCGAGAGCTGTGGTCTACATTTTAAGTGAAACTAGTCTCAAATTATATTATTGGGCCGCATTTTTCTCGGTTTTTGTATTGATATTCTTATTCTATCTAAAAGAAGGGCATTGGTAGTACTCCGGGCATTTCGCCACTGCGGTCTCTGTTGCAGTTTTGACAGTAAAATGCAAATTTGTAGTTTTGCAGGCTCATTCCCGGCCACCAGTATATTGATTGTAATTCTTTCAGAGATTCCTTAATCTTAAGGTGTCTTAGACCCTCACCCATATGTGCGTCTGCTATTAATAAGTTTCTCCTGTTCGTGTTTGGAATTACTCTATCCCCCACTCCAGGGATTTGAGCAAAAGGAACGGAGTTTGCATCGATTACGTATGTATAATTGAGTGGATAGTTGACAGGTAGCGCTGCACAGTCGTCTTTTGATGACGTTTTTACTGCCAGCATCGTTTCCCCGTCTACGTATTTTCCAGAACGCTTTTTTGTAGCTACGGAAGCCGGCTTAGTTGCTTCCGCTGTGGCTGTCTCAGCCAATGAATTCCCTGAAACGTGAACGCCATCACGTTCATGACTCAATGAATGTATCACGTGAGTCTTTGATAGTTCTTTCTGTAAAAGAACTACTTGTTCCCAAAGCGATTTTTGCTTTATTGTGGCACCTGTGTTATCTTTGTAACCGTTTTGAACCCAGTTCTGCAAGTCGTTATTGTATGATTTGACGCAGTAATATGAATCGCACACTATTAGTGTCGGGAATTCACGATCGTCATTATCTAGCGCCATTTTTAATGCTATTACTTCAGTTTGTTTATCTGAATTATTTTCTACAGAGTGTGATTTTGTTACCAGAGGTCTCAATTTACCTCCGCGGCACACGTATTTAACAATCTCGCATGTGGTGTTATAGGCTTGTTTTCCCCAAACCGAGGGTTGTGCATGTCCGTCTGTATATATTACACAGGCGTACTGTAGTATGGGCAGAATGTCGATTGGCAGAGGATATTCTCTTTTATATTCTAGATTTTTTAATTTTTTCATTTCCGGGTCAAAATAGTATTTCACTTTGTCTGTAGCAAGAGAATTTTCCCATTGTATCCATTTCGGATTTAATGCCACAGTAGGTAAATTACATGGGCTTGTTAATGCCTCAAAGGCTGATTCTGCTGTTCTAACAGTAATCTGTCTGCCGTCAGCTTGGTCTCTTTCTTTTGCTACAGCTGTTTGAACCGCATGAACAATGTTTTCCTTAATACTGAATGTTTTTTCAGCTTCTGTGTACAAATGTGATTTGTACGCTATAGGTAAATTTTCTCCCTCATTAGAGGTTAGGTACGTGAATCCGCATCTTCCTGTGATGACTCGGATTACAAGGTTGCGTGTGTTATCGCGTGTTTGCAATTTTGTTTTTGCTAACATGTCTGTTTGCAATGATCTCAAAATTTCTGTGTGTTTTTGAGTCCAATTGATTGTTTTAAAATCGGGTTTTATTAGTTCATAGACAGGTTTAACCCTCTCTGCATAATTTAGAATGTAAGTTCTTCTGAAATTCAGGAAACCTAGTATTGATTGTAAGTTTCTCAGTGTTCTTGGTGCTTGGATTACAGCACATTTCTCTAAGAAATTGTCTGCCAGGCTTTTGCCTTCACTTGATAATTCATATCCTAAAAACAGGACAGTTAGATGGGCAATTCGTGACTTTTTAAAGTTGAATTTGTAACCCTCTGCTGCAAACCCAAGTATTATGGTGTTCACTCTTTTCAAGTGAGTATCCAAGTCATCATCTGTTAGATAGATGTCATCGACATAAGATAATGCCTCATCATCATACAGTTGTAGTAACTCTGTTACTCTTGCTGAGAATAATCCTGGGCTGTTCTTGAATCCCTGTTGGAGTCGACAGAATTTTTTCTGTTAGCCCATTATTGAGAAAGCGGTCAAATACCTGCTTTCAGGTGCTATATTTTGACAAAAGAATTCATTAGAGATGTCTAATGTTGTTTTGTATTTTTTGCGCACGATGTTATTCATCAGTGCTGCACTGTGTGCGTTTTGTACTGCAAATGTTTTGCAACATGAGTTAAGGTGTCTGTAGTCCAAAACTAGACGATATGAATCGTCTGGCTTGGAGACAGGGAACAAAGGATTGTTCATTTGTGAGGTGCAATTTTCAATCACCCCCTGGTATTCAAGTTGATCTAAGATCTCCCTGACCTGTTTTTTAGCTTCTTGCTTAATTGGGTACTGCCTTTGTGCAGTTGGTTGACATTTTAACTGGATTTTGTGAGGAGGAGAGTCCTCATCCCATCCAACATGGTTTTTATATAATGCAGGAGCTTGGGCTACTGCCCACTTTCTTGCAAGTGTATATTTTTTATGTATTGGAATTTGATTTGAGAAGGCAGGCATAATCATTTCTTCGCCATGAGGGCACTCCCTGACATACTCCGGTGGCCAGTCTTTTTCAGCTAAAAGGATGTCATAGCCTTTGGAGAGGTTATCCCAAAATAGACCCCTTATTTTCCTAGTCTTATCTCCCTCTATACGTAATGTTATTTCGTATATTTTATGAGGTTTGCTAACTCTTGTATCTGCAGTTTCCACCTGAATGTATTCATTCGTGTCCACTGTCTCCAGATGATTCATCAGGATCTTGCGAGCTATGCTCACTTCTGCTGCGCTGTCTAGCATTGTCTGAGCCCACTCTCCGTTTTTCAGCTGCGTCCTCAGGATCCTCGGCCTGTTTGTTAATACTGGCTACCTTCTTTTTTGGAAATTGTAGTTTTTTACTTTGATGAGCAGGTTCCTTGTCTTTGGACTTGACGTGCTCTTCCCTGTGTTCTGACCGTCCTCTTATTTCCGATTTCTGCGAGGAAGTCTGAAAAGATCGAGAGGGACGTGTATCAATATCTTGATATCTATCAGGTTTCTTCAAATTATTCCTATTTCTAAGGTTGTATATTTTCTCAGAGGGCTCCCTCTGGGGAGACTTGTGTCCTTGGTCCGGAGATCTTTCTCTCCGCCGAGGAGACTTTCCTCTGGACTGGAATCTTTTTTCTTTGGGAGTGGATTGTTTATTTCCATCCCAGCTCTTTTTTGGAGTGTTTAGATTATTTTGAATAAATATCTTTTTAGGATTTTCAGTTAGTTGGGGTTTTACTGGTTTCCCACCCAAACTATCTCTTCCTAGTTCTTCATAGGATTTTTCTATGATTCTGGCAAGTTCAAATGGTTGTTCTGCTATATCTGTTTCTTTCAATTTCTGAAGGAAAGTTATATCCTCAGTTGCCACTTGAACTAAGTCTCTATATGCCTGTGTTAATTCTTTTATTTTAACTAAGAGTTCTTCGCTTGACATTTTAGTAATGTCCGGATGTGGTGTGTAGCTGGCTAGAACCGGCCATGTTGCTCCTGGTCTACCTAGTGGACCGAGCCTGGTGATGTGATTATTATGTTTTAGGGCGCCTTTAAACCAGAGCAGGTGTTCTTGGTATTTTAATGGGATTTCCACCTCCTCGAAAGGAGTGTATATATCCGGTGGTTCCTCTATTTTGTAATTGTGGAATTCATGTGTGACAGCGTTTGCTGCTGGAAAGTTTATCCATGAATAGAATACCTCTGTCTGCCGATATTCATGTGCCTCAATTACGAATATGACTGTACCACCTCTCGATGTTAGTCCATTTTCTATAAGTTTAAGTGTTATAGTTTTTCTTATGCTGACCGGGATTAGTATTGCATCCGGGTCAGACTGCAGGAGACTATTGTCTTCCTCTAGGAGACGAGCTGCTATTCTCGCTGTCTCCCTATCTCCTTCACCGTCTGACATTTTACTGACAAAAAGTTTTTTTGTTGCAGATCAAGTTTTCAAGGAAACAAAGATTAGGTGCACAATATTTTGGAACACTGTATCCTTCAACGTTGCATAAACCAAAAACTATACATCGAAATCTCTTCCTCCTAAGTTCCGGCGGATTTTTAGCCTTTTACCCATGCCAGACGTCTTTGGAGTATTTACGGGAGAAAGGGTCTGTGTGAAAAAGCACGACTGAGTTACTCAAACGTCTTGCGTTAGATTTATCGCCTTACCAAACGTTGGGCGCCATGTAGTGTAGTTCCTATAGTCCCAATAGGCTCTGCGCATTGGAATAATATCTTCAGTAGTGTAGATGTAGGACTGAGGTTAACTAGGTCTCTACTGACTATATTAGACTTACGTGTTTGCCAGCTAGCTCAGAGTTCACTAGAAACTTTCTCAAGTAAGCGAGGAGGAGTTTAACCTCCCTAGATAGACAAGAAGGGATTTCGTTTCTGACAACCATAAAACATGAAAACGTTGCTCTCCTTGATTAAGAGTATATCTCTAGAGTCGTGTGAAAACAAAAGACAGCTATTTCACTCAGTCAAAGGTGCGTACTTAGTTTCACCAGATTGCAGAGAAAAAGAGAGACGGGCGTTTTCAATAAAAGGTGTTATTTATTGAGCAGTCTCTTTCCTCATACAAGAGAAATGAATTGCTACAATTGCAATACTTATAGTTAAGTAAAGTGCATACAGTAAAAGCAGGATTATGAAATAATACTGTAAAAGCATTGATATGGTTTCTTAGCCATATGATACTTTAAAATGGATAAAATAGATACATACATATATACATTGACTAATCGTACTCAACTGGTGCTTCTAACTACGCCTACCCCGGTGTACCTGACCTAAGCCTAATACGTGGGAGGGAGTAAGTAAGTAGCAGTTTAAGTTAAGTTTGTTTTGCCAAGAATCTGACTCAAGGGGGGGGCGTGGCCAGCAGCATGGCCGACTAGACGTGCCTGCATAGAGCTCCGGCCGAGCCTGCACTTAATCCGACATACAATATCCCCCAAGTCCCAGAAACGCCGTCCAACAGTGCGGTACTGGAGCCCACTTACCTAGTACGAGCTGCGGTGGTCCTGAAACGGAGTCTGCCTCGTCTAGCTCCGGTCTATGGAGCGGACTCCTCTGTTTCCCGGAGACCGAGATGGCGGCCTAGGCACCTGGGGAGAACGGCGCGAGCCGAGAGCCGGTGATCCAGCGGATTCGTCTCGCGGGCCGATGGAGGCTTGACCGGGTGACCATCAGCCGGGCAGACGGCCGCTCGCCGTCTCCGCCGGACAGCGGGAGCGGGACAGGATGACCGCAGAACACCTACCCAAGATGGCGGCCACCATGGTGAAAATGTGCTGACTGAGGCGTGTTCCCCGCGTTGATCCCATCGCCGTGCAGCAGCAGAGACCGGATACAGGGACAGAGTGGCGGCGAGCCAGATTCAGAGGTGAGGAGATCCGCCTATGTCTGGCACCTGACCCGGGGACCGATCACAGAAGCGGCGCCCGCCTTCACCAATATGGCGGCCGCGCGCTGAAAGACAAAGGCGGGACGGCTCTCCAGCCGTGGAAGACCACCGAGGCCTGCCTGGAGGGGGAAGGCTTGCTTGTGCTGCCCCGGAAACCCTGCGACCCATCCCAGATCGGGAGTGCCTGGATGGCGCCGCCACCCCCCTGCCGCCAACGCTGCACCGCTTGAGCCTGCATCGGGGGTGACAACACAGAGGCGGTGAGAGTCCCGGGGGGGGCCGACCACGGGGCGCAGGCTAAGGAGTGCCCCCCGGGCATCCCAGGACGAGAGAGTGGAGGCGACGGGGCCCCCTTCGGTAATCACCCCAGCCCCGAAGGTGAGCCCAGATCGGCCTGGCACCGGGAGAGAGGGTACGCACCGGAGGTGCCACACCAGCGTGGAGGCCACACAGGGAGACATGCCGAGGGGACAGGCGATCGCTTCGTACAGGAACTCGGGGGCCCCACTGGGAATTAGTGGACCAGGCCCTGTAGTCCTGAAGCCGGCGACCCCGTGCGGGATAGAGGAGCGGCTGACCGACACCTCGACTCCCCCAACCACAGAGTTCTGTTGCTGGTGCCTATGCCCTGAGACCCGGGCTGGGGGGAGAGAAGGCTCCTCAAGAGACACGATAAGGGGACCACTGCCCGGCTACCGCACCCGAGACGGGAGGTGTGCATGGACATAGAGTCTCTGGGGAGGCTGCCCAAGGGAACTGACCGGTCGGGGCGCCCTGTAGCCCTGCCTCGGCCTCAGACACACGACCGACCTCAGGGGTAGCACTGCGAAGCGGGGATCTGGCCCAGAGGCGTCCGGCCTCCAGACGACGCAGATATGGGCAAGAGGGAGACAATGCCCAAACCGGCGAGCAAGGGCCCAATGGACAATTTCGCGGCAACGCGACCTACGGCGGACCCACAACCCACGCACTCTGGCGCACGCAATGACACGAACATGCTATTGGAGGCCATACAGGCGTCGAGAACGGATATCCAAGCCTCACGAGCGGCCCTGGAAACCAAGATAGGGGAGGTAGGGTCCGAGGTGACACTGCTGCGCCAGGACTTTCGAAACTTGACAGACAGGGTCACTGTGGCCGAGTCGAGGTTGACGGACACTGAGAAGTCGGTTTCTGAACTGAAGAAGGACATGGCGGAGCTCCAGGCCTCCCACCGCCAACTTCTCTGGAAGGTGGACGACGCTGAAAATAGGTCAAGGCGGAACAACCTACGCTTTGTGGGCTTTAGAGAAGGTATTGAGGAAAGGAGCATGTCCGCCTTCCTCCTCGACTGGCTCAAAAAGACCTTTCCGACGGCACGATTCTCCTCATGCTTTATCATAGAGAGGGCGCACAGGGCGCTTCTGGCCAAGCCACCGGAGGGCGCGAGACCACGACCGGTCATAGCGCGATTCCTGAACTTCGCAGATCGGGATCTGATTCTACGAGATTGGGCGAGATCCGTTTCGAGAATACCAACATTATGATTTTCCCGGACTACAGCCAGGAGGTCTCGAAACAGCGCCGCTCCTTCGACGCCGTCAAAGCAAAACTGAGATCCCTCAGCATTCAGTATATGCTCCTCTTCCCGGCCAAGCTCAAGGTCATTTATCAGGGCAAAGCCATCTTCTTCTCACACCCAGATGACGCAAGGCAGTGGCTCGAGGAGCGCCCTATCCTGACCAGTAGAGAGGCGGCGGGCCGGGCGGTGCTAGACCGGTCACTGCGGGAACGACCGGTGTGGGAGAGGCCGAAGCCGCAGCGTCGAAGACTGAGGAGGACGCAGAACATGTCACAGGGGACTCCATACAGGACGAGGAACTTACAGAACGGGAGAAGAGGCAGATCGGCGTCGCCGGGTAACGATTCAGTGGCGGGCTCGAGAATGAGTGGCCTAAGAAATGGAATCCGCTCAGAGGAAGAAGATGTGGAGGAATCGGAAGGCCGAGCATCCGGGGAGGAAGAGGAAGATGCAAGGAGTGACTCGTTGCACCCTCTGGCTAAAGAAATCCAGCAGCTGGAACAAAACTCTACAGACCGAGAGGGACAGGTGGACACACAAGACTCACATTCGTGAACTGTGGTATACTGGGAATGGGAAAATGATGGCGGCTCGGAGATGCGGAGCAAGCAAGTTGGCACACCCCCACTACTGTTTTTTGTGCTCTTAACACTGGTTGCGGTTGATTGAGGGTGGGATGTGTGGGAGGGCGACAGGCCTTCTCCCACGGATAGTTGAGACCCGGATTGGGATGCAACTGGACGGGGAGGGAGGTGGGGAGGGGGGTGCGGGAAGGGGTTTGGTTACAGTTTACCCCATGTTGGGGTGTTGGGGTGTTGGGAAGGGAGGGAGACAGGTGTGCATGCAGCAGCAACTTCGGGAAAGTTTACCCTTGATACCATCCCGGCCCTGGGGCCCGGTACTGGATAGTCCTCAGGTGATACAATGGCGAGTGCACTAGCTACACCACACGGTGAAGGCGCCGGGGTTAAGGCGCTAACCTGGAACGTAAACGGTCTGGGGTCCAAAATTAAGAGGAGCCTGGTTACGGCATATATTAAGCGTGTAGCACCTGACATCGTTTTCCTGCAGGAAACACATTTGAGGGGGAACCGCTGTGCTTTTTTAGCGCGCGGGCAATACATAGTTCTGGCACACGCGGGGTACACCATGGACTCACGGGGCACGGCAATACTAGTTAGGAAAACAGCACCTTTCACAGTCACACGTACATGGTTGGACCCACAGGGCTCGTTTGCCGGGGTGCAGGGGACATGGAGGAGGCGCAGGTACACGCTGTTGTCGGTTTATGCTCCACCCAAATTACAAACACGAACAATGCAGGAGATCACGACCATTCTGCTAGACACGGCGGACACGATACAGATTGTGGGAGGGGATTTCAACGACGTGATGTGCACAATGCGCGATCGTTCTGGGAACTCCCACACAGTGGCTGCAGAGACGGCTTTGGCGCGTAGAATGGACATGATCGGTCTCACCGACGTTTGGCGGTGGCTTCATCCTACCCACGCAGCTTACTCATTCTACTCTGGGGCTCACAAGGTCTTCTCTAGGCTAGATTACATCTTCACATCGAGACAGGAACTTTCGGCGGGAGACGAGGCAGACTACAGGGCGAGGGGTATCTCGGACCATTCCCCGCTGTTCGTACACATAGGCCGGGGAAGGGGGAGAGGTCAGGCACAGTGGCATATGTCGCCATGGGATTTACAGACTCCTGAAATTCTAGGGGGCATAAGAGCGGATATCAGAGTTTTTTTGGCGGAAAACGAGGGATCGGTACAGTCCGGGGTGACACTATGGGAAGCCATGAAAACGGTGTTGAGGGACCGCTTCCAATCCAGGGTGGGGGAGGCCAGAAGAAAACGCACGGAAGCCATAGCGAAGGAGGAGGCAAACATCTTGACCCGAGAGGCTGAATATCACGGAACGAAGGAGGAGGTAGATCTCAGAATACTGCTAGACACTCAAAGGCTGTATAGAGAGCTAAGCACGGATGAGGCGCGTACGCAGGCGCTGGCCACCCTACATCGCCTGTACGATGTCGGAGACAAATCTGGTAAACTCATGGCATGGCTGAGCAGGCGCGAGCAAGCTGCCAGGTGGGTGGATTGGGTTGAGCTCCCCAATACGGCGCGGGCGTCCACGGACGGCACTATAGCAGAGGCATTTGCGACCTATTTCGAAGACTTCTACAGGGCGAGGGACCTAGGGGACTACGAGGTGGTGCAGTCGTTCCTGGGTAGCGTGGAAGTTCCGCAGTTGACCCCCGAAGATAGTGAGGCTTTGGAAGCCGACCTGTCCCTAGATGAAATCGCAGAGGCGATGGCTGCCCTGAAACCGGGGAAGGCTCCGGGACCAAATGGTTTCCCGGCGGAGTTCTTCAAACGAACGGGGGACCTCCTTTCGCGTCACTTGCAGTCGCTATATGCGGTCGCTTTCGCCTCGGGAAGCCTACCGCCGGACCTGGCCCTAGCTACCATAATCCCGATTCACAAAGAAGGCAAGCCCCGTGGCGACTGCTCCTCCTATCGCCCAATCTCGCTGCTAAATATTGAGACTAAAATACTGGCCACTATTCTGGCACGACGCTTACGACAGGTAATAACGGGCCTGGTCCACCCAGACCAGTCCGGGTTCCTGCCGGACAGGGCCACTAAACTCAACCTGCGGCGCACCCACAACTGGCTCCAAGAAGTCGGGGACAGGAGTGAGCCACACTGGTTCCTCTCCTTGGACGCAGAGAAAGCGTTCGATGCGGTCCACTGGCCTTTCCTAATGGGGACCCTTGAACGGTTTGGGTTTGGGCCCACCTTCCAGCGCTGGGTGAAACTTCTATACTCGAAACCTAGGGCTAGAGTGCGAATAAATGGGCGACTGTCGAGAGAGTTCGCGATAGAGCGGGGGACGCGACAGGGGTGTCCGCTGTCCCCACTCCTCTTTACCCTCACGATCGAGATCCTTGCGATCCGTATCCGGCTTAACCGAGATGTGACTGGCTTCCACTGGGGGGAATCGGCCACTGAACAGGAGAAGATCTCCCTATACGCCGATGATGTACTGTTGTACGTGACCGACCCGGCTACGACGTTACCAGCCATATTCAGGGAACTAGACGACTTTGGGGCGGTAGCCGGACATGCTATAAACTGGCATAAGTCGGTCCTCTACGACCCACAAGGTGCCCCGCGAGGGGAGGAGCTGCCTGAGCTGCTCATCCACACCACGGCAGGCTTCCGGTACTTGGGGGTCTTTATCACCCGAGATAAGCGGCGCTCCTACACGGACAATGTCGACCGAGTTTTGGTGGCAGCAAAGGCGGAGATGGATAGGTGGAGGCCGCTCCCGCTCACCATGTTGGGCAGGGCTGCTTTATATAAAATGATCCTACTCCCGAAGTTTTTATACGCCCTGCAAAATGAGTATTATCCCCTTCCGGCTCTGACACTGCGGAAAATCCATACCGATCTCCGCTCTTTCTTGTGGCTGGGGAAGCAGTCCTGGGTGGCACTCACGACTATGCAGCGTCACCAATATAGTGGGGGTCTCTCATTGCCTAATCTGGAGGCCTATTACTGGGCGGAACACCTCACCCCGATCAACGATTGGATACACGCCCCGGCTGACCACCCCACATATGCACTAGAGAGATCTAAGTGGGGCAATAAGACGGTGCTCCACTTTTTATATGGGGGGGGGGCGCCAGCTTCTCCCTGCGACTAAGATTACCCTGTCGGCGTGGCGCAGAGCGTCGGTTAGAATGGGCTGGCATGAGAGGCCCACCCGCCAAACACCCTTATGGTCATGTAGGTGGATGACTGAACTAAACAAGCTGCGTGGGTTTCAAAGGTGGGATGACATTGGCATCTCCACAGTTGGGGATGTCATAGCTAAGGGGAACTTAAAACCTTTCAGGCACTGCTGCAGGAATTTGGACTCCAGGGAACCCAATACTACAAATACATATAGCTGCGACATGCATGGGGAGCCCAAAACATATCTCTCACTGACATTCCCCAGTTTGCACCACTTGAGGGCCGTCTACTGCAAGAACAGATACAGAGGGGGGCGGTATCCATGACTTACAAAACACTGACAAATAACATGTTGGGTGATCTACAGGCCCTCAGGGAGAGATGGGAGGCAGACGTGGGTACGCTGGAGGACCTGGACTGGGAACTCATACTCATGCACCCCCGAGAAGTGGCCATAAAATCGAGGCTTCGCCTCATCCAGTTTAAGGTCCTTCATCAGGCATACTTTGACAGAGTGAGGCTTTTCCGGATGGGGAGGGTTACCAACACTAACTGTCTACGATGCCAGCACCTCACAGGCGACTTCTTCCACATCATTTGGGGATGCACAGTGATACACGAGGTTTTCAATTAATTGAGTGCGGTACTGGAGGTAGAGATACCTAAGGACCCCAAACTGGCGCTCTTGGGAATGTCCACGGAGGTGGATATCACGCGTTACTTACTCATTTTTCTGCTGCTGGCCCTGGTGGTCGCAAAAAGAGACATTGCAAGACTGTGGGGGGCGCCTGGGAAACCAGATCTCGAGGAATGGAGAAGAGGTCTAGATATGTATATGGCAGCTGAACGAGTTACCTATAAAGCTAGAGGGTGCCCCCGCAAATTTAGAAAAATATGGGCCAAGTGGAGGCACTACCATGGGTTGGAGTAGAAGGGTGGGACCGGTGGGGGAAGTGGGCGGGTGGTAGGATGAACCACAGAGATGGTGCATAGGTCGCTGATTCCAGCATTTTGTACCCTAGAAGGTTTCGGGACGTGGGGTTTGCCTATGCTCAATGTCACACAACTTAGAGGACCGAGAGAGCCGCGAGGGTCGGGGGGGGGAGTGGTTGAGGAGGGTGTCATGCTGCTTGGGGGGGGGGGAGGACGGGAAGGGGGGCTTCGAGGGGAGGTCTCTCAGTTATTGCCTTTACTTATAGTTGATGGGGGGGGGGGGGGGAGTTCGGGGTGAAAATGAAACATAAGTTCGTCAGGATGAATGCAATGTAACTGACTATTTCAAAAGTTGCGTACAGGCGGGTAGAGCGGAATGTTGATGCTCCCCCGTGCTGTCTTGTTCCTAGTACTTATGATTCGCCTGCTGCAACAATAAAAAGAATTTAAAAAAAAAAAAAAAGAATCTGACTCAAGAATTCTCTGTAAGGGTTTAGTCAGTTCAGTACCTGGGTAGTAGAAGGCAGGAGGGCTGGTATCTCTCTCTCAGGACTCGGTATCCCAGTCACCCGCAAGGGTAGGCTGGAAACGCCGGAGGCTGGATTTCTCGGCAAGAGAAAAGACAGCGTCTTTCTCAGCGCATCAAAAGGGAGGGGCAGCGTCCGTGGGCTCTCGCATCAGCTGGGCTCTCGGGCAAGTAGTAGCTGCTCCAGATTCATCACCACCGTGTGTTTGCTTAAGGCAACTGTAGTAATGTAATTATCTTAATTGTATCTTTTGGCGACAGTCTTGAAGAAACCCTACGTGCTACAGCCACAAGAATATAGGAGGTGAGGAAACTTACAATTTTTCTGAACTTTAATCGAACAAGAAACAAAGCAAAGCAATTTTTAAAATAAGTAAAAGGAAAAGAACGCCCTCCCGAGTCCCACCAGTGTCCTCTACCTCCTGGACAGCCTACTCAGGGCGCTTCACGTTCCATTTAAATTCAAGTTTCCTGCGTGCTGTAGAAATATATCTATTTGTTTAGTGCCAACCCAGCTATAATCTCTGCTATCAGGACTGGCAAACCACTTATCTATTTTGATCTGGAATTCGCCTCAGAGACTTGATTTATTATGCACCATGTGTATTTATATTTAAAGTAGTGCCATAACGGATCCTGTGTCGTAACAACGTGGTTATCTCTAGTACTCCAAGCTACTAACTGCCTGATTTCTTTTTGGAGCACAATTGGAAGAATGCAACCTGCCGAATACAATACTTCTGTGAGGGAAAAATCTGCCTGTTATGTATTTTAATTGGTTTCGGCTAGCTGTGTGCACTAAAATAGTACTGTTAGGCAAAGTCGTGTAAGATATTTTAATTGTATTCAAAATTAACTTTGCCTTAGTACTTCGTGTCCAATTGTTGCTAACTGCTGTTTTTGAATTTCGAAACTCTGTCACGAGATCAAGCACGCACTTACCGTTTTGAAGCTGTGAGATCCTTCGTCATTTGCAGTCACCTCTTCACTGATGACGTTGAAGAATCTCCAACTGCCTTGGTGGAAGGTTTAGTGGGCTCGCAGGACTGTGGCAGCAGCAGACAGCATCAGAGGCTTTCAACCTCTGACCTGAGACGTCACTGCGCAACGGCACGCAACGTAGGTCGGACATTTTGTCATCCAGTTTCCATAAATTATGGGAACACATCGCAACGACTCTGCTATTTAGTTTCAGATTTTCTTCATCTTTGTGCGACACTTGGGGATTATTCACAGCAGCATTGCATAAGTATCTCGGAAGATTGGAACAGACTTAACTATGCTGTGTCATGGTGAGAGCCTCATTGTCATGTAATTTCCTCACTCGCTGTTGTGCTTGTCCCTGATCTTGTCACTAAGAAAAAAGCATCAGTCTGGTAGGCGAGTGAGGAGTTAAACTGGTTTTCACAAATAAACGTTTTTTTTATTCTTCGAAGATTCTTTGCCTCCGTTTTGGATCGGGTGAGACACCGTTCACCATCACCTTCTGGCTTTTACGAGGAACTTCTACTTCAAACAGTAATAACATGTGGAACAGATGATTTCGACACTAATTATTATATTGTTGAAATACTGTGTGTATTTATTTCTTATTTCAGCACCATTTAAATGCTCCCATGTCTTTACGTTATGCAATAATATTGATATTGATACCTTTCTATACAATGTTTAATGGCTTGCATACAGCTTACTTACTGTTTGGTTATATGGCACCTGATTTACGTCTCATGTTATCTTGCACTTATGAGTGTCACGCATGGTTCTTTAGGTACATTGTGTATTACGTCAAGCATACTGGGTCAGTTTTTACTTGTTCTATGTTTTTTCCAGGTTGTGGTGCCTTAGTGAGAGTTTAAGTCATGTTTAGTTTGCTCTTATGGCTAGTATTTTCTTGGCGCTAGGACTTCTACTTAGGGGATTTATTGTTTAGGGGCTGGACTTCTTATATTTATTACATTATTACAGTGAGGGTAGTGCACACCCTTTTCACTGATTTCATTCCCTTCAGTTTTGTGTGTCTAAACAGCTTAAGCCTTACTTACTACTCTCTCTCACATCACCATTTACATGTACTCATGTAGCAGTACGAGTTGTTTTGTGTTTTTTTTTAACGGTTTTTGAGTTCACTCTTCAGATAGTTGTACTCAATGGGCAGTGAATCTTGTATTTTGCTATAAGCAGTGTACCTATCTCTGGTTTTGTGCACTATGGGCTGTGTACCCATCTTTGGTTATGTTGCACCATGGGCTGTGTACCTATCTTTGGTTATGTTGCACCATGGGCTGTGTACCTATCTTTGGTTTTGTTGCGCTATGGGCAGTGTACCCATCTTTGGTTTTGTTGCGCTATGGGCAGTGTATCCATCTTTGTTGTTGCGCTATGGGCAGTGTACCCATCTTTGTTTTTTGCGCTATGGGCAGTGTACCCATCTTTGGTTTTGTTGCACAATAGGCAGTGTACCCATCTTTGTTTTTTGCGATATGGGCAGTGTACCCATCTTTGGTTTTGTTGCACAATGGTCAGTGTACCCATCTTGGTTTTGTTGAGTGAACCTATGATGCGCTGTAGGCTGTTTACTCATCTTCAAGTATGATGCGCAAAGGTTTTTAATTCATAACTTGTTCTGGAAATGTAATGTGCAATGGACAACTTTATTTGTACTTGCACGATGGGCACTGCACCCTACAAATGTTTAAGCGGTGTTTCCCATGAATTCAAAAAATTGTAGTGTTTACACTACAGTCTTGCATCTTTCTTCTTATCAAATTCTTCTCCTAACGTATTACACTTTTTTACGTTTTTTCTTCTGTTATCTCTTTTCTATGCATCTTTCATGTTGTTTACCCAAAAACTGTACACGCAATGTTTTACATGCAACGTTTTACATGCGATCTTTTAATAATTTCCATTAATTGTTAATTTTTTTTCCAAGGGAAGGGGATGTGCTATCTTGAAACGTCTTGCACTGTTTTACCCTCCTTTCATTCCAGTCTATTCCGACTACTTAATCATTTCTTTCATCTCTGTCACAATACTTCCATATTCCTTTACTTACTGTGAAGTTACAAATAATTGTTAATTATTGTTGTCTAAGGGAAGAGGATATGTAGTAATGTAATTATCTTAATTGTATCTTCCCCTTAGCTACTCAGCCAAGATGGATGTGGTGTATGCATGGAATGTGGAATGCCTGATGAGAGAGTGTGTAGAATGTTAGTGTGCCTGCTGGTTGGAGAGAATGACAGTTGGAGTGAGCAGGCTGAGTGGCTAAGATGCTACTCCTGGTGGGATTCCCTTTTGACCTATTGAAACTTGTAACATCTCATGAATAAACCCTCTACATGAAAATATACCTCCTGGCTACCTCTGGTCATCTGTACAATCACCTTACAACAGCAACGTTGGTATATTTATACCTGAAAGGTGCCGGGTTTGACACAAGATGTCAATAAAGATGTCACTAAGAACTGGTCATTCTTACAGTGCTTTACAGGAGTTCTCGGACGAAATCAAAACAAAGCAGCGGGGATTTCCCAGGTTGCTGGAGGCTTGGATTTGTTTAAGAACTCGGTGTGCTTTCTAGGGGGCTGGAGGAATAGGCTTGCTTAATGTGACAGCATGCGCTATGACTGAATTATGAAAAGGGTTTCTATGCCGTTGTAGGGATATTATTGATTTATAACCGGACAAGGGCAAAGAATAGGAATATTGATTCAGGTACCTAGATAAACACACTACACCACCCTCTGTCTTACCTGAACCAAATCACTCCCCCTTTTATAGAATTGTCTTTAACATAACGTCAGTATCAACTTAACTTGTACATGCCACACAACTACGGTGGTGAAATGGATCCCAAATGGGATTATGATCATTGTATATACTTTACTTGGCATTACTTTTGATATTTGTAAACACAAACAAAGAAATCTGGGACGATTATCAAAGCCGATTTTCTACTCGACTAAGGACATCAAGGGGGATATGTACTAGGAAGTGGCGGAGCGTGTCGTTAGCCTCCTTGGCTTAACAACATGCTCCTCCACTTAGAAAAAAGGAAGGTTGTACCATATATACAAGATGGCGCTAAGTTTAACAATTTAGCGCCAACGCAGGCACCCTTGCACCAGAGTGCAAGGGTGTCTCTGTGCAGGGGAGGATTGGTTATGTGTAGGAAGGTCCTGCACATAAACAATCCTAAAATGCCATTTTGTAACTTTCATTTGTGCTGCCTCATGCAGCACATATGAAAGTTACAAAATAGCATTTTTTTAAAAGGTTTGCTTATGTGCAGGAAGGAACACCATCCTGTACACAAACTAACAATGGCATTTTGCTTTTTCCATGTGTGCTGCACAAGGCAACACACATGGAAAAAGCAAATACGAGGAGAAATAATGCATTTCTCCTCCTTTTGCCAACTTAAGACCAGGATTTTCCGTGTCTTAATTTTGCCACTGCCTCCTATGTACGCCGCCCTTGTACATAGCAGGCAGCGTCAAATACAATGGATGTTGCAGTGGAACGCCCACCACAACATCCACTGGACGCCCCTTTCACGCTAACCATAGTGTGAAAGGGTGCCTTATGTACAAGGCAGCGTTAAGCCTCGTTAAGTGGCTTAACGCTGCCTTGTACAAAGGCACAGCCCCTATCGCTACCACAACATCACTATAGGTGACGTTATGGTGGCGATAAGGGGTTGTACATATGCCCCCAAGTTTATTTCATTATTTTAACATGTTTGACTTTTGAAGTAATGGTTATATATTTTCTATAATACTGCTAAGGCCATTTAAAAAATGTTAGATACAATAGTGTGGAAGCGATTCGCAAATAGATTAATTTCGTCTGCTAACCCATTCAGTAAGGTACGTGACACTGCTTCAGAGCCTGGAGTTATATTTCATGTTTAAGGTAGTACTCAGCAATCTTTTCACAAAAATTGTATCTCAGGTACAAACAGCACATTTGTTCCTGTCAACAGTTAGAATAGAGTGCCATTACTGGTATATCAAATAAACGGGAAATGGCCACTACAACGCGGCCGTTTCCACTAATACATTAACTACGCATGCATTACAACGCATGCGTGGTTAACACGAAAGCCTTTACCACGCATACCTTTACTACGAGGTATGTAGTAAAGGCATATGTGGTAAAGGTTCAAAATAAACAAGAGGGGCTTGGGGGGGTCTCCCCCCCAAATAAAAACCTCACCTGAAATCACGTCATATTATGCAGGCAATCGTCGTCATTTAAGAGGAAACGGAAAAAAACTTCAGTTTCCTCTTAACGACGTATGACGTCACCACGCAAGAATTAGAGGAAAAGGTTATGCGTTAAAAAATCATTCCGTTGTAACGCATGCGTGGTAAAGGCATGCGTTGCAACGGAATGCGTTGTATAAACATACAACCAAATAAACGTATATTAATAATCTAGGTAAAATAACAATTTAGAAAAAAATAGCATAACATGAGAGGTATCATGAAGGAGCGTTTTTTGCAAAGTTTGCGTTTTTAAAATAAATGTTACCCCATGTTTGTTGACGTGGAAAGAGGCTACATTCCTAGGAGATGCAACTGCATCATTCCTAATTCATCAATGAATTTACTTAGCATTTCCGGCTGCTTTGAACATTTGCAATCATCCTCCTTACGGGGTATTCGGCTGACATAAGGTGTGTTGACTTGTAGGCGGTATAAATTTATTCACGAGGCACAAATACAGGAAAGCAGTGCCGATATATTTTTAGGTGTTGATTTTTTTTTTTTTAGCTTTAAATGTGATTCATAAATGTCTTACATAAAAACGTGATTGCAGTTTAATTAGACAATCGGAGAAGCACGTATTAACGTTTCAGTTTTACTATTCAACTTTCTTAAGAAGCATTTTTTGAATCTGTTTGTTGCTTTATTTATAGCTGTGTTCAGTTACCTTTTATGTCTCAAATTAAAATTCGGTGTAATGATGCACTTCACACTTTTTGAAGGCGCCAGATCTCACTGATGAAAGCGGCAGGCCTTTTTTTCAACAGCAAGTTTGTTTTGTGTTTACCTCCTTTTCTTGGTTGCGTGACATCTATAAGGTCACATGCTAAGCTTGGCAATTGGGGAAAATCATTTAAATCAGTAGGATAACAAATACAATTTCTGTGCACAGCTGCAGATAGCCCACAACAAACTCTATCGTAATGCTTCCAGGAAAGGCTCAATGTGGTAACCATGATAGAAAATTGTCACTATAAAGAAGAGCTTTACATACAAAAATCCAAGTTTCAAAGTTATATTATTAGCTTGCTTGCAATGCATGGTGACGTTCTAAATATCAGTTATGCTAGACATGTTTCTTCTTGGGCTGTTTTGACATTTTTTCTACATTCCCTTTCCAATTCTATAGGCGATCTACTTTAATGTATATTCAAGCAAATTAAGGTGATATAATCTTGTGTTAAATGTTCCCACAGAGTGCCAACGCTCACCTGCCAAGCCGCAATAGCACTCTATAGTGCAATTATATCCTAGAGAACCTTCCCAGACAAAAGCTCAATGTAAATGTATTGAGAAATTTGGAATGTGGAAATAACATTCTGGGGAATCCTGTAATATAATTGAGTTCAGAAAATGTCAAAATATTTAAGGACCATTATTTGAAAAGTGAAACCTTCACTCCAGAATTGTTTACAATTCTTACATTCAAGAACACCTATAAAGCCCCTAATAAGACTAATGGGATCATCAATTAATTTAATTGGCCATGGTAAAAAAATAAATGTCAAAGCTTATGTTTTGCAAGGTTTAATGCCTCACTAGGATAGAGGGCATACCCTAAGACATGCATTTATCTCTTTTTCTATGTTTCCCTGCATTTCCTTTGTTAGACCTGACAACATTAGGGTGGTCTTCCCCCAAATGTTTGCCTGCCTCCTTCCCTCTTTTTCCCTGAGCTCGTTTTTGCTGGATTTAGAACTCTGCTCCCTTTAACGCTGCTATCCAGTAACTAAGTTACATTGGCTCCTGGTGAAGCAGAGGATCTCATTTAAGGCATGGTGCTACTGTTATAAAGTTTTGATATAAACACACAGAGGATCTGAGGGAGAGAAAGGCCCTAGGACAGAAAACGTACTACTCCCTATCTAATGTATAAACTCACAGAAAAACGCTTCATCACAGGGGAGGAGGAAGTAAGCACCAAACACTAGTATAGTGTGGGTATTGGGGCTGAATGTCCCGACAAAAAAGGGGGAGGGGGTAGAACTTCTTCTAGGACAAAAACCCGAAGGTAACATGCTTCATCGTTGGTCTTCCCTCCTCACACCAAGGCCACAAGGTCATGGTGTAGGCTACAACTCTTCAAGGTTTGAAGAGGAGTTAAGGTGTTTTCAATGATGACATAGGGGGTTGTGGGGGGCAGAGTGAAAACTGACAAAGGGAGTGAGATAACATTATCTACAGGGGACAAGTAACTATATATTCTATGGTCCCCTGGGAAAAGGATAAAAGGAAAGAGGACTAGTAGTCAACAACAAATAAACACCTACACTAGGTCAACATGTTTCTGTCCATCTATGACCCCGCTCAGGGTTTAGGGACATTCTTCTGGATCTTCCTTTGTCAGTTTGCATTTTGCCCCCCACCACCCCCTGCTTCATCTATTGAAAACACCTGCACTCCTCTTCAAACCATGGAGTGTTGACCTTGCAGCCTTGGTGTGAGGAAGGAACACAATGATAAACCATGTAACCTTCGGGTGAGTGAGGGATCTTGTCCTAGAAGAGGTTCTTCCCCCTCCCCCTTTTTTGTTAGGAAATCCAGCCCCAAAACCCAAACCATACTAGTGCTTGGTGCTTTTGTCCCCCTGCCCCCTGTGATGATGCATGTTTTCTGTCAGTTTATAAAGTTTTTACAAACAGTGGCCCTTGCTAAATACAGCCTTTCATCCAACCCTCTACTACTCCTTGAGGAATCTCAGATCCACAGCGGTGAGTAGGGTCTGTTTCCCAAAAGTGAGAAGAGATCATCTTGGTGGCAACTCTTTTAGCTTTTTAGCTTCGAAACTTTGGAACTCACCTGACACACCTGAAAGGGTTTTGTCCCCATACAAATGTTTATTACCCCCCTGTAATGTGTCTTAAGCCAGGGCAGGAAGGGGGAACGTATGTGTACTTTAAAGATTTCTTTGAAGTCTCCCACAGTTCAAAGACAGCACTTGTTATAAGTACTGGACCTCTGGCACCACCAAATCAATACATTTCTGGACCTGTCACTACTATGCTAGTAAGAAGAGGTGCTTTGCTGCTGAAAGGGCTGCTACTCTGCTGCTGAACTCAGCCTTGCGTTGCTCTTCTTTGCTGATCTGCCCTTCTGCCTGCTGTCTGTTCTCCTGCCATGGTGGTAAGGTCTGGACCTGTATCACTTAAATCCAGAGTGACTCCAATGGCTTACTGGCTTGCCTTCTCTTTCCAAATCTCAGGGATATCAAAGACTTGAGCCACCTGAATCTGCACCTGAACTCTGTAAGCTGTGAGTCTGACTTGGAAAGTGTTGTCAACCCAGACATGGATCCTTGAAAGTGAGACCTAAGGTGCTCTGCATCCAAAAACCCCACATCCTCATCGGAACTAGCGCATCTTCAACTTTTTGTAAGTCAGAACAATCGCATCCTCTCTAATGCGGGAAGTGGAATCGGCGCATCATCTTCGGAACCAGTGCATCACCTTCAGTGTCAACACATTGCCGACTGCGGGAGCAGCAGTCTTGCATTGCATCTAGAATCAGCGCTCGTACTCTCAACCAACTCATTGCCGCAGTTGCACTAAGCAAATCGATGCATCTCATCCACTGCATGGCTCACCACATTGCCTTTAGCGGCACAGCGCATCCTTGTCGACGATGACGCATCCTGGCTCAAAGGACTTCATTTCAGCTGGCCCAGTGGGTCCCTTTATCCTGCCCCTGCTCCATTGCAGTCAGCCTGAACTATTGAGTTTGCCCCAGTCTAGTGTGACCAGATACCCCATTTAAGCGCTTATTGCTTCTGTGAGCTATTTTGACATTCAGTCTTTAAAAATTCATCTCAACTTCTTCACATTGAATTTTTGTTGTTTTGGTCTTGTTTTATTCATATAATCATACTCTATTTTGTATCCTGTTGTAGGGTCTCTTGTGGTGTTTTCACTGTGTTATTGTATGAAGTATTGCACATACGTTCCACATTGCCTCTTAAGTTAAGCCTGACTGCGCTATGCCAAGTTACCAGAGGGTGAGCATTGGATAATTTAGGTTGTATTGTGGCCGACACTGAATAGGATTGTGGTTCCTGTTTGGGAATGAATAAGAATTACCGAATCGGTAAATACCGAATCGGTAATAACGAATATTACCAAATCGTTAAAATGTATCAAATTTTTACGTACATTCAATTTACCGATTCCTAAATACCGAATCGGTAAAATTCGGTATTTAGGAATCAGTAAAATTCAATTACCTATATATGTCCCTAAGTGTGACACAGGATCCAGCATGAAAACAGTCAAGTTTCTTTTGGTGTCTGCAGAGCAGGTGGTACCAAACACATTCCGAGTTGTAGTCATTGTCAATCGCTAGAGCTTTGGTTCCCTTTGAGTTGGGGGTGGCTCAGGTTCTTTTAAAGTTGCTGTGAGCCCTGTCATGCCTGTGATTGTCTGTTAGGCAAAGGCCTGGAGCACACTACTTGGAGGGAGGTAGAGTTCAGGTCTCATTTGGAGATGATAGGATTACTTGAGTGAGTCTATATGACCACACGAGCCATGGCTGTCCGGAATGGGAGTCAAGGATGTCTGGAGCCTGAAACAATGAACCAGACATCTTCCAAGGAGAGGGGCAAGGGGTGCTGAAAACCATACTCTGAAGATCCTGCGGCGCAGGTTAATGGACCCCCGAGGAGGAAGACATTGCTGCCATAGGTGACCCACCAGGATGGAATTTTGCCAAGTGCTGAAAGAGAGTCCTACTCTAGAGAGTTTGAGGCACAAGGCCTCAGCTCCTACAGCAGGTGAAGCCTCTGGGGTTCAAATAATCTACTGGGAGAACAATCACCTTCACAGTGAGCCTAAAGCTCCTGGTGCATCCCATGTGCTGGTGTTCCCCTTATGTTACCGGATCCAATTTCCCCATCTTTGGCACTCCCTTAGAAATGGTGGGCATTGGTGTAATTGAACTTTTGGACACCAAGACAGTCTTAGGCAACAGGTTTGTCCTGGTCATTGTGGACCATGCCACTGGCTACCTAGAGGCAATCTCTCTGAGGTGGTGACCACATCCATGATTCAAGACATTATTTTTGCCTTACGTATCTGTTACTGCTCTTTGAATTTGTAACTTGTAATCAACCTATCAGGTTACCAGAGGTTGGTGGTTGTTCTTTCTTTTTGCTTAGGCCCCTAGTACCACATCAAGGCACATTTCAACGGGAATAGTTTGATGTGGGGAAGGAAGGACATCCCCAGTGGAGGACCCAAGGTGGGTGAGGCTCTCCGGGGTCACTGCCCAAAGGGTGGGGGGATGATCCAGGATTGAGTGGACACTGGCTTTCAGGGTGGTGGGAATCTAGCAGTTGAAAAAAGAGTAGGGTGAGGGAGTGAGAGATTCAAAGGAATCATTTGTCAAAAGAAATCGCGATTAAGAAATTGCAGCAGTACAGAATGAACCGAACTTTGTGGTTCTTTTTTTAAAACAAACTTTATTGAATACCATAAGTAGATTGCAGTGTGTCTTATCAAATACATATGGTGTTTTTTGTTTTTTGTTTTTCAATCATATACAAATATCGGTTTAGTACAAACTAAAAGTCGAGTTGCACATAACAATATATCATGATACAGTCAGTACACTTATAATAACGCTAGCATTTAAGATGTAACAAGATCACTGAAAGTGATTCCATACTATAATTTGAACTATTCCATTAACGTAAACCCCCTCCTTCCCTCTCTTCCTCCCTCCACCATGAGTGTCGGCCTAGAAAGATATCATTTTCTATCAGTTGCTGCTTGTTTGCGGTTGGATTGCAGATAGAGCCTGTTTGTGATCTTCGGCTTGTGTGCTTCTATTTATAACTGGGTAGGGTCTGGCGTAGGATGGATGTGTGTAGGTAGGAGATCTATTATTATTAGATCTATGTTTATAATCCTCTAACATGTAGTCCCATTTCATAGAAATGGGGTGTTTCCGTAGTCCACGCGCTCCCTCACGTCAAAGTGCCGCACTTTCGGCACTGCCTCACTGGATCATGTCTTCTTGCCACATAGGTAATGGAGGGCACCTCGAGAATTTCCACCTCATAGTGATTGCTCTTATGGAAAATATAAGGGCACGGTCTAAGAAGTGCAATTGGAACTTCAGAGCACTGGTACGCTTGTGGAGGCCCAGCAGACACTCCAAAATGTTGTTGTTAGATCTGGGGGTCTCTGGTTGGCAATGGTTTTCACCTTTGTCCAAATAGGGACCCTTACTTCTAAGTCAGGATAAAGGGATTACACTCCTTAATAACCCCTGCTCACTCCCTTGGTAGCTTGGCACGAGCAGACAAGCTTATCTCAGAGGCAGTGTGTTAAGCATTTGTGAATATACACAGTAATACAGTGGAAACACTACAGATGGACTGTGAGGAGGAGCCTGCTTTTACCCCCGTAATCAGCCCCCACCGGAGTCTTTTCCGAGAACGGCCAGGCCCGGACCATAGAGGGTTAACAAACCCGGAGACCTCTTCCCTGCAGGAACGCCCAGGTGAGAGCTACAGCCAATGGGATGCAACCAGGGCCATTAGGAGGGCGGAGCTGACGACCAGAGAGGAGAACCCAGAAGACGCCGGCACAGAGGAGGAGGGCGAGCAAAATCGGACGCGGACAAGCAGTGACCAGGACCTACCCGAGGACTACAGCACCGCCAAAACCGACGAGGACGACGCTGCAGAAGGGGATGCCGAAACTTGGCCCGAAGACTGGTGGACAGCCCCGGAGGATGCCCAAGTGCCGCCGTAACTCTGGAGAGTTACGGCTTTCACGGTGCGTGACTCGGGCGAAGGGGTTGGGAGGGGGGGAGGACGTTACGGGTTGGGGTGGGGGTTTGGAGCCATTTGCTTTGCTGTTTTCTTTTGTTTTCTTCCTCTTTCCGTCTGGAGGAGGGGAGGGGTGGATATTCATTTGAATTTCAGCCTTATGAGTATACTCCGATCCAATTGTGTTCGGTGACTGTGGGTTACTGAAGTCCTTGCTTCTGTCCTAAAGGCCCTCATAAGCCTCTCCCTCCTTTTTAGGATTAAAATTACACCCGCTTAACTTGGGTACGTGATGAGTGAAAGCCCGTAGGGCTGATTCCTACAGGTTTAGGTCCTGAAGTAAGGACCGGTGAACAAACCTTCTCCAAGTTTATTTTAGTTTGGAACCCTCTCGTTTTCGTCTATCCGTGCACATATTCAATCCTACTACACCTGGGAACCTCTCTAAAACCTCTTGGTGGTGGCACTCCTTTCAAAGAGACCCATAACAGCCCTACTTACCGCCTTTGTCTTCTCTCTCTCCACACGTCACCAACACCCGGGACGTCACCAACACCCGCCTGGAGAGAAGACGACAATACCAGAGGAAGACATCTATCATCCCAAAAAACCCACCCTTGGAAGACGACCACATGCTTTCTCTATTTTTGTTTATTCACAAACCTTAAATAAACGCCACAATAGATCCACGCATAAGACCTTCTAGTTTCTTTTTATGCCCAGCCCTCTCACATGGACACAACACAGGTTTCAGAAAAATAAGTATTCTTTATATGGGCTTAACAAAAGACCACAAATGACAAAAATCCACAATACTAAACTTAAGATTGCTTTAAAGATGATAAACGTTACTTAGTTCAAGTTGATGATAAATGCGACAAAGTTCTCAACAAAGTACTTAGATGCGTAACGCAAAGTAAACAAAAGGCTTGCAAAAGGGGAGATGCATCGGTTCCGTGATCCGGGGGAAATGATGCGTCGTGCCTCAATGCTTGCGCAGATTAGGGGATGCCTCGTGATCCTTACCGGTGCAGAGGTGATGCGTGGATTCTCGGCCTGTGGGCCTCTTGCGGGGCATAAGATGGCACCTTGATGCAATGCGATGATCCGATTGCGATGCAAGAAGATGGCGCCCTTGACGCGGCGATGACGACGCGTAGATGCCTTTGCAGCCTTGCATCAACTCTGTACTTTGGAGCCCCGACAGGCCGTGCGACACGCTTCTCCGGTGATGCGATGGCGACTCTTTCAATGGTGTCACGCTTCTCCAGTGATGGAACAGCAGGCAGCTTCGATGAATACACGCTTCCAGGGAGATGCCGCGAAGGCTTGCTTCTCTGGCGATGCGATGATTTCAGCTGCGGCGGCGACACGCTTTTTCTCGATGCATTGCGCTTCCATCTCCCAGCGACACGCAAATGTCTGGAGTTGAGAATTCCCAGCCAGGAAATTCAGAGGGCAGCTGGAGATGAAGTCTTTTATTCCTGAGACTTCAGCAGGATGCAAGCACAGTTCAAGCCCTTGGAGAATATTCTGTAGATGATGAAATTCCTTAAAAAGTTCCTTCTCCTTTCCTTGGCAATGAAGCAGCCACTGCTGGCCAACCCAGAAAACAGCACACTGGCAGAGGAGCAGTCAAAACTCCTGCAGCTTCCTTGGTTCTTCTCCTTGGCAAAAGGTTTCTTGCTCCAGAAGTGATCTAATTTCTTGGGATCAGGGTCCCAATATTTATACCCCAAAATCCTTTGATCTCTGAAGGCAGAGAGGCATCTGCCTAGTCTAAACCAGTTCTTGAGCACTTTGGTTACATGACTCTCTCCTTCCTTTCACTGTGCAGGGCAGAGACATCAGCCGCCCCACAGGAAGTGGAGCCAGCACATGGGAGGGAAGGCGCAGCTCTGGAGCACTTTGTTGACAAGATTCCTTCTCTCCTTTCACACTGCTAGGCAGAGATATCAGGCACACCATAGGAGGTGGAGCCAGCATTGTAGAGAGACGCCCCAGCCCTATTCAGGTCTCAGGTGCAACTCCTCCCTCCCATCTAGATTCAGATCTCTCTATTTACCACTGAGCTGCCCCAGCCTGTCTCCTGGAATACCCCAGCCCTGTCACTCACAAACCTAGACAAGGAATACTTAACCTAGCAAAGGCAATCCTGGACAGTTAGGCAAGAAAATACCTACTTTCTAAAAGTGGTATTTTCAAACACAGAATATTAAAACCAACTTTACTAAAAGATGTATTTTATTATTCTGAGTTCAGGCATACTAAATTTGAATTTCTACCATGTTCCATGAGTCAGTTAGGGGTATAAGAATGTAATAATCTAACTGCCCATTCTAGCCTATAGAGAACAGGTAGCCTTGCAATAGTGAAAACGAAAATGGCTCTAATTCACTATCAGGACCTGCTACATACACCAGAGCATGTCCTACCTTATACTTACAATGCAACCTGCTCTTGGGTCTAATATGAAGCAAAGGGAAGGTTTAGATATTGGCACATAGCTGTACTTACCAAATCGACATGGCAGTACTAGACTGCACACAGGCCTTGCAATGGCAGGCCTGAGACACACTTTACAAGCTGCTTCTGTGGGTGGCACAACCAGTGCTGCAAGCCCACCAGCAGCATTTCATTTACAAGCCCAGGGCACACATGGTGCACTGTACTAGGGGCTGACAGGTAAATCAAAGAACTCAATCATGGAATCACCAATTAGTACATCAATTTAACATAGGGAGCACTTGCACTATGGCACTGAATAGCAGTGGCACAGTACCCAGAGCATATAACCAGCAAAAACATATCAAAACAGAGGAGGCAATCCATCAAAAATCGAAGGGAGATTCGCGCCAATAATGCCAGGTCTAACAGTTGTCTTGAATTGTGAGGTGCGTAAACTCCCTAAGTGTATTTTGGATCTTTCCCCAGTAATCACAGAGGTGAGGGCAAGCCCACAGCATATGGATGAAGCCAGCCTCCTCCACCTTGCATCGTGGGCAGCAGTGTTGGACTTCTGAGAACATGCACTGTATTTTCTTTAGTTAAGTAGGATCTGTGAAGGACCATAGTTTGTATAAATTTGAGTTTAGGATTACGGAAAACCCGTTTGGGATGTTCTAGGATGCTCGCCCAGGCTTTATCAGTTAGTTCTGTGTCAATAGCCACTGCCCATTTTGTGCGAAGATCCGTGAGTGCAATAGAATCATGTGCTTGAATGCCTGTGTATAGCCATTTAACTAGATGTCGCCCTTCCCTATGTAGTAAAGTAAATGTCTTAGTTTATGTTGTGATAGTTTGTTGCGTTGGGGCGCCCATGTCACCCTAATATAGTGAACCATCGTTGCGTGTAGCAGAAAAAGGCGATCTGGTGTGCCGGTAACCTGCACAAAAGTGTCATGGTCTAGGAGGGTGCCATCACCAAATAGTGACCCAACCTTCTCCATGCCAGCTTCCACCCAGTCATGTAGTCTGGTCTTCGTGAGCTTGCCCCCAGGGATAGGTATACCCAATACTGGGATATTCCTTGCATATGGGATCACACCTGAGGTGCAGATTAGGGCCTTCTTCCAACATCGAAGTGCAGTTTTTAGCAATGGAGGTCCATCAAGAGGAATTTTTATTTTTGGGAGTAGTATATTGTGTAGGGTTCCGCATTCTAAGTTTCGGGTTTTGTAGCCAATTTCCTGCAGGTTCCTGCCTGCTGTCCAGTAGGACAGCCACTGGAGCTGACATGCATTATAGTATGCTCTGAAATCGGGGACCCCAGTCCTCCCTTGTGGGGCTCTAATAGTATCTTCTTGAGAGTAACCCTACGTCGGCCCTTCCCCCAGATGAGCTCCAGGAGGAGTGTGTCCAGGGTGCGAAAGGTGGACTGTGGAACTAACAGGGGTTAATTTACAAAGAAATTTAAAAGGTAGGGAAGCATCACTATCTTGGAGATGGCAATCCGCCCCATTACTGATAATGGTAGAGATGTCCAGAAAGATATGCTTGAGCGTATAGCATTGTTGGCTTTCAATAGGTTCCCATCCAGTTGATCCATCTGTGCCCTATATACTTGAATTCCCAGGTATTTGAAAGTATTATGTGCTACAGGCAACTTGTAGGTACCAAATCGAAGCACATCCGGGCGGGGTCCATCCCAGAAATAGACGGTGTTAGATTTTCCCTCATTAAAGGTCTAGCCAGATATGCTTTCGAAGGTGGAGAAAATGCTGGGAAGGGGTTCCGCCCCAGCTGTCAGGTCGCGTAGGTAAATGAGGATGTCATCCGCATATATTGAGATTAAGTGTGCCGTGCCATCTATCTTTATCCCCAGATGTTCGGCCGACTGTCTCAGGGATATCACTAGTGGCTCCAATACTAAAACAAACAGTAAGTGGGAAAGAGAGCACCTCTGTTGCGTGCCCCTGTGAATAGTATATTTATGTGAGATATGGCTTCCAGTGCGCGCTCTGGCGGTGGGATTGATATAGAGCAGATTTACCCACTGAAGGTAAACTGAGGGGAGGACAAAACGTTGCAGTGCTGCGAACATGTATCCCCATGTTATGGAGTCATAAGCCTGGCGTAAATCCAACACCACGCATCCGGCATTGTTATATTCCACAGGGGTAGCTGCCATGATATAATGTAATTGTCTAGTGTTTAGGGAAGTGCTGCGTGTAGGAAGAGACCCGCATTGGTCTCTTTGTATAAGGGTATTTAGGACAGGCAGTATTCGATTAGCTAGAACCTTGCTTAGGATTTTGTATTCGGTTGCTAATAAGGACAAGGGCCTAGATAAGTCAGTGCTATCACATCCTGGTTTGGGGAGTGAGACGACTAAGGCTTGCATTGTTGAGTGTGGTAAGTGACCGGAGTCCAAGGCCATCTTATATAGTTCCTCCAGCTTAGGGGCTAGAATGTCTGAGTAAGTTTCATAGAATTCAATGGGCAGGCCATCTAGGCCGGGAGCCTTGTTGTGGTTTAAGAGTTTGATTGCAGCTCATATTTCGTGCTGGGTGATGTGTCCTGAGAGATCTTTCCGTGCATCTGCTGTGATACAGGGGAATGTCAGTACATTTAAAGAGTCGTCTACTACCATGTCGTTGGTGTATGCTGGTGCAGCATATAGATTGCCAAGGTAAGTACAAAAGGCCACGTTTATCACAAGTAACATATGTACTAAATCCTTATTTGAATGTTTGTATGTAATTGATTAGGGGCGGCTCTGGGCTATCCCACAGTATCTGGTCCAACAGCATACCAGACTTGTCACCCTCTGTATGCTTCCGCTGCGTGAATGCCTGATGGTCAATAACTCGAAGAGTTTCTAATGTCTCATCATGTCTAATGCGCGCGTCTCACAGGGACTCCCGTTTGTCTGGGTCAGTCACCGCTGCTTGTTCCAAGTCAGTCATTAGGGTTTTTATACTGATAAGGCTTCTTTGTACTTCTTGTCTAGCCCCTACTACGGACCTGATTGCAGAACCCCGCACCAGCACCTTGAGCGCATCCCAATCTATGAGGTTGGAGGAGGCTGATTCCAATTTTCTGAAAAGTAATTGGTAAAGGTTGTAGATATAGTGGCGTGAAACGGGCATCCTCCAGGAGTTGGGGCCACAGGTTTCAAGTAGGGACTGGGGTGGGAACTCTACCCCACGTGACTGTAAGCCTCAAGGGGTTATGATTGGAAAAGGTTTTAGCTAAGTAGGTGGACTGGTGTATTTGTGTGGCAATGGTGCGAGGGCATATGGACCTATATATTGTGGTGGAAAGCTGGTGGACTGGTGAGTAAAAGAAATATTCCGTATGTGTAGGGTGTAGTAGACGCCATACATCATTCAGTCCACAGCCATTCAACCATGTATTCAGGATGTCAGCTTGTAATGGGGGATGGGATCTGTCTAAGTCCACATAAAGGACAGCTTTGCAGTCGCCACCCAGAATTCAGGGAATAGTGTCTCACCCCGTCAGGGCCCTAATCAAGTTATGAAAAAATGTATTCTGATCAAAGTTCCGGCATAGATACTTCCCAGAACCACAGGTAGTCCATCTATGGTACCCTTCAGTAATATGTATCGACCCTGGTTATCAGTGTGGCGATCCAGTTCTGTAAATTAAACCCCATGTTGAATCCATATGGTCGCCCCTCGTGAAAGGCCGAGTAGCTAGGAGTGAATATGTGGCCCCTCCATTTGTTATGGGTCTTCAAGGCCTCCAAATCCATAAGATGCGATTCTTGGAGGAAGACAATGTGTGCCCTCCGCCTAAGGAGGTGAGCATGAACTCGGTGTCCTTTATGTACCGCCCTGAGCCCTCGCACATTCCAGGTCAGCAAGTTATATGAACCTAAGGTAGAGTTGTCGCTATGCCTAGATGGATATTATGAATGGTGCTCCCTCTAACTCTGAGCCAAATTACTGATGCATACCAGGAATAACCCTTCCCTTTCAAACTAAACATACTCGGCGCAGTCATTAAACTTTGCTGGGCCAAACAAATAACCACAACATACATGTTCCATAAAACAATGCGTTCGCTTTGTGGGGGTCATTGCCGCCGATCATAGTATTAGTTGCTTGGCTGCAGAGCTCTGGTAGCTCCACAGAACCTGGGGAGGGGGGGTAGTATATATATCATTTTAGTTAGTAAAGAGAATCGCCTTAGGTATAGACACTGGGTCCTGTCGGAGAAGTAGTATAAGTACCTGGCATTAACCAAAAGTCAATATCAGGCTATGCGGGCTACAATTATCAATATATATGTAGGAGGATAACATAGCTTTTCGGATCATACTGTTGCAATTATATATACATCATAAAATGTGACATAACGGATCTTAAAAGGATACTGATGTGCCTGGTAGACTAATTGTAGTGCGTAGATGACCCAGCCGGTACATTTAAACATAGTGGTATGACAAAGCCCTTTAATTATCCATCAAGTCATCCACAGTCTTGAGCATCACTGTGGAAAACAGAGTGATGCTATGATCAGAATCTGACTGAATGGTGCTGTCCTCCGAGTCAGACATGATCTTGGAACTATCCTCACGGAAGGAGCTAGCCACAGCCAGCACGTCTGCTCTGTCGGTCATTTTCTGATTGTGTGTTGGACCAACTTTCATGGTGTCCTTCGTGCCCTGTTTATGGTTGCGGGTGTGTGATTTCTGTGTTGTTGTGGGACTGCGGCATGCCAATTCTGATGGCTTGTCTTGGCTTGGTTCCAAGTCCATTACTTCCAGCCATTCCTCTACATCAGTGGTTCCCAAACTTTTGACTCCTGAGGACCCCCATTGAGTCACCACTGGAAGCCGGGGACCCCAAGCTATTTGTATGAGTTAAATTTCAAACATTAAAACAGTAATTCAAAACAAATACACACGTGTGCACACAAAACAAATACTCAAAGTACTAAGGATTTTGGGGCCAGATGTACGACCATTTCATTTAGCGTCTCGCAATTGGCGACCATTGCGAGTGGCAAATTGCGAGTTGCTAAACGAAATGTACAACAGTGTGTGTAACACTGTTTGGGATTCCCAATGGGGTCGCAAATTGCGAGGTTCATTAATATTAATGAGCCTCTCGCAATTTGCGAGCCCATTGGGAATGCCAGCCCTCCCAGCGATGGTGGCCAGCTGGGCTCTGCAGGCCACCATGTCTCAGACTGCTTTTAAATAAAGCAGTTTAAAAAAAAATGCAGCCTGTTTACCATGCATTTAAAAAAAAAAAAGAAAATGAAACCCTTTCGTTTCATTTTCTAAGGGCAGGCAGAGGTCCCTGGGACTACTGCCTGCCCTTAAAAAAAATGCATTACCATCTACTTGAAGTAGGTGGTTATTGTGACTGTTTTGCGACCGCAAAACATTTGTACATGGTTTTGAGACTCGCTATTTGGAAGGGAATGCCCCTTCCAAATATCAAGATGCAAAACCTATTTAGAGAGTCGCAAACAAATTGCGACTCGCGAAATAGGCTATGTACATGGCCCAATAGGTTTTTGCATGCGCAAATGGGTTTGCGAACCCGTTCGCGCATATAAAAACAGATCGTACATCTGGTCCTTAGTATTTTATATTGAAGTAATAGCCCCTCTGTCACATGTATTTCATTTGTTTTATAGCATCTCTCATACAATTGTAGGATGTCAGAGCACTTTACATCAGACAAATATAGAGACATTGAATCATACATGTAAATCAGTGTGTATATAAAATGTTTAAAGAGTGCTTGGTCTGGAAAAGCACAAACTCAGGATTCAGAACATAACACAGTGGCTAGCATTGACTTTAACATTAAAAATGTATTTCCACCCAAATATATATTTTTAGCAGCATCAGGATAATGAATAACTGCGACAAAATATAAGTTACTAACTGGTACCATGCAGTTTATAGGTCCCTCTGCTAGATTACGATTGTCACATACGAAGTGCACAGTAACAAAATAATCTCTGTGACAAAAGCAGTAACCACGAACCTAGGCACATAAAATACTGCTTTTTAAGATGCATGTTATATGTTCTTTGCAGTAGGCACATTAACCCTCTGTGCTACATTAGTTATATCAAAGCTGCCACTGAACAAAACTCTCCTTGCTCTCCAGCAGGTACATGAATCACTGGTATTCTCTTGACACTTTTATTGTTGCTGGAAAGCTGCTAATTATACAAGAAAAGTTTCTGTGCTTTTAAAACTGTTGCCTACGGACCCCCTGGGAATGTGTCACGGACCCCTGGGGGTCCGCGGACCACAGTTTGGGAAACACTGCTCTACATCGTTTGGGCTGTCAAAAAAGTAGGTTTTACGATCGTGGGTAATTTTTAATCGGGCCGGGAACAGTAGTGCATATTTGAGCTGAGCTGCACGTAGCTTTTACTCGACTACTTGAAAGGAAGTCCGTTGACAGGGGACCATTATGGTGTAATCGGGGTAAAGGAAGATCCCCTGGTTTTCGAACAGGTTCTGTGTATTTTCTCTTGCTTTTCGTAAGAACACGTTGTGGTCTCCAGCCTTTGGCGCCCCAGTGGGAATCCAGTGTGCCCTCTCCACACAAAAACATGGTGTTAAGCCATCCTGAGCTACATATTCCCGTAACCAAGCTTCCATTAATTCTGCATGTTTGGTGCCTTCGCTTTGCTCAGGA
Organism: Lissotriton helveticus; assembly: GCF_964261635.1. Classification (NCBI taxonomy): domain Eukaryota; kingdom Metazoa; phylum Chordata; class Amphibia; order Caudata; family Salamandridae; genus Lissotriton; species Lissotriton helveticus. Next base: position 1,371,426,525 of record NC_136069.1, on the reverse strand, counting down.
AGTCTAATGACGCGTATGTTATTTTGGAGATTTCTGCCCTCTGCATCCTCGATTCGGACCTGAAGGCTGTTAATTTGGTGCTGTAGTTGTTTTATTTGTGCAGCATGTTCAGTTAGTTGAGGGTCCATGCTGTTCAGGGCTTTAACATGTTCACGTACTATATGGGCGAGTTTCCCATGATCTGCTCTGAGGAGGGCGAGGCCACTCATAAGGGCTCCAATTTGTTGTTCTATCACTTTTTCGAGAGTCTCTAACTTCCTTTAGTATCAGGTCAAGTTTCTCAGAGGGAGTCTCAGCTGACTCGGAAGAGGAGGCACTTGACGATGGGGCTCCGGCGGTAGTTTCGGGCACACCCGTGGGGCCTGCCGCAGCAGGGGTATTGGCCAGAACCTTTCCCTTGAGTCTTCCAATTTTAGTCGTCGGTGTTTAGTGGGTGCAGCTCGGACGTGCAAAGTGGCGGTAAAGGGGATGCTGATTAATGCGATGTAGGCTCCGCAGCACTACCCCACAGAGCAAGGAAAAGTGATCCAACTAATTAGTCTCAAGTGATTCTGTAATTCAGACACTGGTGCCTCTCAATAGACATTTAATGCAGTACGAGGTGCATCATGCCAAAAGCAGCATTGCTCATTACATCAGCTAAGTGATTACGGGTCTCAAGGGGGGTGGAGGCTGTCACGTGCCTTTTGTTATTTAGCCCAGCCGCCTCATGAGAGTACACAATGAAGCCCCCCAGATGGCAACGTATGTCTATGTGGAGTTAGGCTGCAAATCTGTAGGGTGTAGTGTTGGCTAGTACTCACTGTGGCCCACTGTCGTCGTCCCAACACCCCCCTGCGGTGCTCCGGTATTTTCAGCTCTCATGAGGGATCAGACACAGAGACGTGCTGCTGTTAATGGTGGAGATCGTGCCTGCAGGGGACTCCAACAACAGGGCGCCTCACCATCAATCGGTCCGAAGGGCCAGAAGGCCGCAGCATCACCTCTCACAATGACCGTATGGTTCAGCGGGGGGCGGTGCAGTACACAGTACACGTGGCTAGGGATAACTCACCTGAGTTGAGGGCTGCTTTTCAGCCGGCACCACTATACTCCCTCTATGCCGGGCGGGCAGCTTCCGAGTAAGAAGTATCTGTCCCGCACCCTTTATTCTGTAGGCATCAGCATAGCGGGAAGGGGAGAGAAAGGCACACGCTCGGCCCAGACTTCAGCGCAGGGCGCCCGCTCTCACCGTCTGGCTTCGGTTCTTTGCACAGGGGGCCGATCAGTCCCATCACTGAAGTCTCGTCGGGGCGAATCTCGGCCCAGCAGAGTGATCAGCGCCGACGCGGTCTGCCGGGTAGACAGGGACAGCTGCGAGTTGCATCGGGAGCCACAGGATTGGAGGAGACAGGGTTTGCGGCGCTCCAATCCGAGCGGAGTGCAGCGGGTAGGCAACAGTCAACACGCTCCTAGGTGAACGCTGATATCAGCTGTGCCGTCGCACCGGGACTGACCCGTCAAATCACCTCTCGGGTACCCAACAGCAGCACCCAGGAGCTTTAGGCGGTGGAGATAGTCCTCAGTTCGACGATTCTTCAGGATGATTCAACCCAGGGTACGGTGCCTCAGCAGTAGGGGTGGGCGAAGCACTACGCTACGCTCGCGGAGTTTACGAAGTTTTTGCAACTTCGCACTACGCGAGCTGCACGTAGCACAGTGCGAACATGCGTAGTGCAGCGTAGCGTAGTGCAGCGGTAATTTTTTGCTTGTTCGCGGTCCTGAACGTCATGTTCGCGACCGCGAGCAACCAAAATGACATCCCGGCGAGAGATTCTCAACGCGAGGAGGTCAGGTTTCTCATTGTGAGTGGTTGCGCATACTCGCGACCGCTCAATGAGAAACTACCTGTTCGCGTTGAGAAAGCTGCCGCTCGAGTAATAATCTACTCGAGCAGCAGAAAACTACAGCTCGCACTGTGCAAGATGCCGTTTTCAATGCTTGCACAGTGCCGGATGCTTGTCCGCACTGTGCAATCATTGAAAACGCATCTTGCACAGTGCGAACATACTACTACGCAGCTCGCGTAGTGCTACGTGAAGTTCGCGTAGTGCGAAGTGCACTTCGCGTAGCTTCGCGTAGCGCTACTTCGCGAACTACGCCCACCCCTACTCAGCAGATCGCGTCCGCCATCTTAGGCGGCTAGCCATGCCCAGACCTTTATGTTTTAAGGAAAGTCTAGCAGAAGTGAGCTTGATAAGGTTGAGTTTGCTTGTAATCAACCCTATTAGATCAGGTTTTCAATGGTACAGTGTGTAAAAATCATCAGAGATAATGCAAATGGCCTGGTAAACAAGCTAAAGTAGGGTGCCTTATTGAAATGGCAAGTTTCTTTTAATCCTGAGGTAATCTTCCTTCAGGAAGCCCATGTTAAGTCTTTTTTCCCCTAAGATTTCCAACCCGCGAGGTGCTAACATGCATATTTTGCTTCAGCATGCGTTGTGATGCAGGGGGTGGCCATACTATTCTCCAATTCGGTGGATTGGGAGATAAAAATGGTTCTATGAAATGATAAAAGTAGGTAGATTTGGATCATGGACAATGTGGCAGGTAATGCATTCTTTTTTTTAATTGTTATGCCCCGATAGTTGATGAAACATAGGCTGTGGAGCAAATGTATTATCTGACAATTCTGGCTGAAGGACCATTAGTGATGGGGGAAATTTTAATTCCATACAAGAGCTTATTTTAGATACCTCGAATACAACCAAGATGCAGTTGAAACCAAGACCTTGCCCTGGTGCATCCTTGGCTCCTCGATTATACCGACTTTACACAATATACTTGTTATTCTCCAAGGTTTGGGTTGGCTTCACAAATAGATTTTTTTCTGTTGTCAAAATTATTGAAAATAGGAAGAGTAGCAACACTGGCTAATGCTTTTAAAGATTATTCTATAGTTTCTCTCGAGATAATGTTCGAATCACCACAAAGAAAGAGGCCAATGTGGCACTTCGATAAATCCCTACTCGCAGATTAGATCTGGTTAGGCAAAATGAGGCATTTTATACAGGAATGGTTTGAGTGAAATGCTAATAACGCTCACATTTTTATGGTATGGGAAGCCTTTAAGGCTGCATTCAGGGGGCAGGTGATATCTTATAAGTCCAAATTATTGAGGACTCTGTTACATAAAATCCAGAATCTGCAAGCAGCAGTCGAAAGTTCTATGAGGGAACTGATTAGGGCATAAGGGGGTCCTAGTGTTCAAATAGCTCATTGGCAAGCGCAAGACCAGCAACCTAGGGCAAAACAAGACCTTAAGGACTTATTTTTACTTGAGGAGATTGCAGGGAGTAAAGCTTTTCAACTGAAGCTGTATGAGGAGAGCCAACATGTAGCAACATACCTGGCATGGTCGAGTACAGCTCAGAGAAGCAGGCACTTAATCATCCAAGTAAGGGACCCTGTTGCAGGGGTTGTAAAAGCAGATACCAAAGGGAAAGTGGAGGTTTTTCTACAACCAATGCAAGATCAGCACTTAGGGCAGTTTTTTGGATCAGTGCAGCTTCCACGAGTATCTAATTCCCCAAAATATTCACTCAATAATGAGATGGAGCCCCAAGTAGTAGCGTCCTCCCTTAAAAATATGGCCAATTCCAAGGCCAGTGGGGGTAATGTATTCCCTCTGTAGTTTATAAGGTTTTTGCAAAGCAGCTTCTCCCTTTTTTAACAATTCTTTTTAATCACATTGTGGATGGGATACCAATTCCTAAGAGTTTCAAAGAATCGATGTTGGGGAGATTCCCTAAAAAGAACAAGGACCTTATAGATCCTATCAATCAATCAATCAATCATGAAACTTGTATAGCGCACTACTCACCCGGAAGGGTCTCAAGGCGCTTGGGGGAAGGGGTCCGCTACTGCTCGAACAGCCAGGTCTTGACTTGTATCCTGAAGGCGAGATGGTCCTGGGTCAGCCGAAGGTGGATGGGGAGGGAATTCCATGTCTTGGTTGCCAGGTAGGAGAAGGATCTGCCTCCGGCGGTTGCTCTTCGGATGCATGGTACGGCGGCGAGAGCGAGGCTAGTAGATCGCAGCTGGCGGGTGGGCGAGTAGAAGGTCAGGCGGTCGTTGAGGTACTTGGGGCCCAGGTCGTGGAGAGACTTGTGTGCGTGAGTGGAGAGCCTGAACGTGATCCTCTTGTTGACGGGGAGCCAGTGCAGGTCCCTCAGGTGGCCGGAGATGTGGCTGCGTCGGGGGATATCCAGGATGAGTCGGGCGGAGGCGTTCTGGATGCGTTGGAGTCTTTTCTGTAGCTTGGCTGTGGTTCCGGCGTAGAGGGTGTTTCCGTAGTCCAATCGGCTGGTGACGAGGGCCTGGGTGACCGTCTTCCTGGTTTTGGTTGGGATCCATCGGAAGATCTTGCGAAGCATGCGTAGGGTGTGAAAGCATGATGAGGAGACGGCGTTGACCTGTCTGGTCATCGAGAGGGAGGAGTCCAGGATGAAGCCCAGGTTGCGTGGGTGGTCTGTTGGCTTGGGAGCGGTGCCCAGGGCTGGGGGCCACCAGGAGTCGTCCCAGGCGGAGGGCGATGGTCCCAGGATGAGGACTTCCGTCTTGTCTGAGTTCAGTTTCAGGCGGCTGTTCATCACCCCCTCGGCGACGTCTTTCATCCCTTCGTGTAGACCAGTTCTGGCGGTGTCGGGGTCTCTGGTGAGGGAGAGGATCAGCTGGGTGTCGTCGGCGTAGGAGATGATGTTGAGGTTGTGTTGGCATGCGATGGCGGCAAGAGGTCTCATGTAGACGTTGAAAAGGGTGGGGCTGAGTGATGAACCTTGCGGAACGCCGCAGATGACTTCGGTGGCCTCGGATCGAAACGGGGGGAGGCGGACTCTCTGTGTTCTTCCGGCGAGGAACGAGACGATCCACTCCAGTGCCTTCTCTTGGATGCCGATGTTTCTGAGGCGCTGTATTAGGCTGCGGTGGGGCTGAGTGATGAACCTTGCGGAACGCCGCAGATGACTTCGGTGGCCTCGGATCGAAACGGGGGGAGGCGGACTCTCTGTGTTCTTCCGGCGAGGAACGAGACGATCCACTCCAGTGCCTTCTCTTGGATGCCGATGTTGCTGAGGCGCTGTATTAGGGTGCGGTGGCAGACAGTGTCGAACGCTGCGGAGAGGTCCAGGAGGATGAGTGCCGCTGTTTCCCCATTGTCGAGCAGGGCTCGGATGTCGTCGGTGGCTGCGATGAGGGCGGTCTCGGTGCTGTGGTTGGCTCTGAAACCGGACTGCGAGGGGTCGAGGGATTCGTTCATCTCGAGGAAGGCGGCAAGCTGTCTGTTAACGATCTTCTCGATGACTTTGGCAGGGAAAGGAAGGAGCGAGATGGGGCGGAGGTTTTTGAGGTCGGTGGGGTCCGCTGTTGGTTTCTTCAGTAGGGCGCTGAGCTCGGCATGCTTCCAGCTCTCCGGGAAGGTTGCGGTGTCGAAGGAGGTGTTGATGATGTCTCGGAGTTGGGGTGCGATGGTGGAGTCTGCCTTGTTGAAGACGTGGTGGGGGCAGGGGTCAGTCGGAGATCCGGATCGGATGGTGTTCATCGTGCGGGCTGTGTCTTCGGTGGTCACCATGCTCCAGGTGCGGAGGGTGGCGGTGGGGGGCGTTGGTTCGGTGGTTGGGAGCGTGAGTGGTGCGCTGAAACTGTTGTGGATGTCGGCAATCTTACGGTGGAAGAACGAGGAGAGAGAGTCGCAGTGATCTTGTGAGGGAGTGATGTCGTTGTTGCCGGTGCTGGGGTTGGAGAACTCCTTGACGATGGTGAAGAGTTCCTTGCTGTCGTGGGCGTTGTTGTCCAGTCGTCCTTCAGTGATTTCTTCTTGGTGGTGCGGATGAGCTGGTGGTGCTTGCGGGTGGCGTGTTTGAGGGCGGTCATGTTGTCAGTGGTCTGGTTGAGGAGCCAGGCTTTCTCGAGGGTGCGGCAGGTCTTCTTGGAGTCCTTGAGTTCGTCAGTAATTCCTACCACCCTATAAGCATGGTTGACGTTGATTTTAAATTATTTATAAAGTTTGGTCGGAACGAATTGCACCATGAGCACAAACAGTTGATACATCCTGATAAGGGTGGGTTTCTAAACAAAAGATTGATTGCTACCAATGCATATTTTTCTATACAAACCATTGATTATTTTTCAGGTAACAAGGAGAAGGGGGTAATATTATTGATGGACGCAGAAAAAGCAATCAACCTTGTTTTTTTTGTTTTTTAATTTTTTTTTTCTAGTCCTCTTTGCGCAACAAGTTAAAGTTAGGAGATTCTCAGGGTCCTTTCTCTTGGTCAAACCTTTCCCTGTTAGTTTGTGTGTCCAGGGCCACCTCCTTCCGGTTTTTCAGAGAATAGGGAGCCCCTTACTTCCATACACTTTTAAGAAGAAGGATTCTTTTTCCAGTGGGGGATGAGCTAGCCATTATGGCTACTCTTTTAAGCCTTCATCTGATTTGTTGCAATTACGTAATCATTGGACTTATTGATCGAGTTAGCAAGCCCAGACAAGTGTATGCTGAGACTTAATCAATACCACACTAATAAACTAAGTTAAACCTTGTGGAACTCTTCCCATATCTCCCAGAATTTATATTTCTTAGAAAATGGGTTCCTTTTTCTGTCCAAATTATGAACCTTTAAAACTGAACCTAGCCATTCTCTGTGGGTCGGTGGGGTTGGATTTATCCATTGTATACAAACCTCCCTCCTTGCCAACAGGATCAACATAAAAAATAGGTTTTCCTGGGCTTTAGATAGTAATCTTAATGCATCCCCACCCATTAACCCAAAAATAATAAGATCTGTACTTACAGTTAGATGCCCCATCTAAAGTGTTACCCACGTCCTTCCAGAAACCGTTGAGACTGGGGTACTGCCAGAAAAATGTGCATGTCGTCGGCCCTCTGCAGACCACATTTTGGGCAGCTCTTCACAATTGCCCCCGTTCAGTTTAGATAATCTTTTCGGGGTCCAATAGGCTCTATGGATGGTAAGTAAGTGGTTTCTTTTAAGAGCAGCGGAAATGACAATCGACCAGCATTTGTTCGTAGATACTTGCCATATCTTGTTTGTATCCAGCGTCGGCAGATCTTTCCCCTAGATACTCTCCGGGATCCGGAAGTCCTCCTCCCCCGCTGAGATTAGGGCCCAGTATCAGTAGGATACTTCGTTTTTGAACAGTTTCTTGTCCAGAATTTTTACTTCAAGGGAAATGTTTCCTTTTCTGGTTTCTTTAAGTGACTTTGTCCAGCTCAAAAGTTGGTAATATTTAAATTTTGACAGTGTGGAGTTGGTACAGTCTGATAATATTTCCCAATCAAGAAGCTCATTCTGAAACAAGAAGTGCCCCCATTCCCATATTCTTGCTGATTTTAGGGGTGCCGCTAAACTGTCCTTAAGGCAGTCCGGTGTGGAAGGGGAGCCCCAGATCGGAAACTTGTCGCTGTAAAGAGGAATATCCAGCGTAGATCTAACACAGTACCACAACTTGCGGCTGACTTCAAGGTCTTTAGTTTGATATTTTTTTTAAATTTCGGGTGGCGGAACTTATATAAGAAGTGGCTAGTGTTGTTCGTCATTTTCTGTAGAAATACTGGGTAGTTTTCGTAAGGGCCCAGCAACGTCCTGCTGGTTTTGAATTGGAAGGCCCTACAATATTCTAGGAGATCTGGGCTCGCTAGGCCTCCCTGCTCCTTTCTTCTCCTTAATTTATGCCAGGCGATTCTTGGTTTTTTTGAGGACCATATAAAACTAGAAAGGTCTCCCTGAATTTTTACCTCGACCTCTATTCTATGTATGTTGATTTGAGTTATTTTTTCGATGTCTTTTACGAGGTCAATACCCAAGTATCTTATTTTTATTTACAGTGGGGGGTTATGAATTCCTCGTTCCAACTCATGGTTTCGGTTTTAGCTTGATTTATCTGGTAACCTGATAATTTCCCAAAATTAATCAGAGTCTCCTCTGTTGCCTTAAGGGCTTCTTTTAGGTCAGATGTAAAGATCATGAGATCATCCGCGTAAAGAGCGACTTTTTTATCCCACCCTTGATATTGATATGGGCAAATTAAGGGTTGGTTCCTAAGGCATTCTGCCACTGGCTCAATATAGAAATTAAAAAGCAAGGGGGAAGGGGGGCAACCCTGGCGTGTTCCTCTGCCTATCTTAATGTTATCTGTTAGCGTGCCATTGATTAACATTTTTGCTTTAGGGGAATTGTAGATATTTTCTACCATTTTTATTATGTTTTCCCCTAGGTCGAATTTCTTTAGGACTTCGCATAAATAGCTCCAATTTACTCTATTGAACGCTTTAGCTGCGTCTACTGTAATTATCGATAGAGGAAGCTTCTCAGTGATGGCAATATCTATTGCTCCAATGAGCTCATGGGTAAGATCTTGGAGATGTCTTCCTGCCACGAAGCCCTTCTGGTTGGAGTTTATCAGGGCCCCCGCAATTTTCCCTAGTCTTTTAGCCATAATTTGGGTGAAGATCTTATAATCACAGTTTAAAATGAATATTGGGCGGTAGGACTCGCATTTTTTCGGATTTTTCCCCTGCTTTAAAAGAATGGAGATGGTTGCATCATTCCAAGTCTCAGGAATTTTACCTTTATCCACAAAAATTTTGTTGAAGAGGACTGTTAGATGGGGGACCAGTGTGTCTTTTAATTTCATATAAAAGTCGTTAGGGAGGGCTTCGGGACCTGCGCTTTACCTCTTTTTAGATTTTTTATAGCTCCGTCTACCTCCTGAGTTGTTATTTCACCATTTAGAATTTCTTTCTCTTCAGGAGATAGGGTGGAGATGTTTTGCGTGTCTAGGAATGTTATTATTTCCTCGACTTTCGGATTACAATCCTCAGTATACAGGTTTGAAAAGAAGGCAGAGAATTCCTGTTTTATTACTGCCTCTTCAAAACCATTGAGGGAAGGGTTGGCTGGATCTATACTGCCAATTTTATTTCTAGCTTGATCTGTTTTGATCTTCCAGGCAAGCATTTTCCCGCAACCCTCTCCGTATTCGTAATGGGCGAGTTTGCTGCAGTCCCATCTCTCTCTAATTTTACCCTCTAGTATGGCAGATAAGCTGTCTTTTAATTTTAGCCTTTCCTTTTCTAGCTCTTGCCCTCTCGGTGATGAGCTATCTGAAGATATCTGCCGATCCAATATTTTTAGATTATCCTCTATTTTCTGGATTTATTTTTTAAGCTCCCTTGATTTATGTATAGTTAAACCGCAAATTTTCCCCCTGATTATTGCTTTGTAAGCCTCCCATACCACTTGAGTTGGGGCGGATTCATTGTTATCTTCAAAGTATAGCTCAGTATCTTGTATGAGCTGGTCAATAATTTTAGGATCCAAGAGGGCTGAACGATCCAACGTCCATCTCGGTATTGTTATGTTGTCCTTTATTCTTAACGTGATTTGAACAGCAGAGTGGTCAGAAAGATGAGCGGGAAGATGGACTATGGTCTGAATATTTTCTAGTAACCCTTGGTCCACTAGAAAATAATCAATTCTTGATTAAATTCCAAGTTTTTTATTTGTAAAAGTAAATGTACCTTGTTTAACGCCCTTCTCTGTCCATATATCGATTAAGCTTAGGTCCCTCTTATAGACTCCCAACCACTCTCTCATTTTTGGCCAACTTGCCTGTTTGCCTCTAGGATACCGATCCACATTTGGATCTAAAATGATATTGAAATCTCCGCCTAAAATCACAGGAGATGATGCCGAGATTAACTGGGAGTAAAGAGACTGGAGTGGGGTGGGATCGTTTATGTTAGGTCCATAATAGCCGACCACCGTAAAGGTGTCGCTACGTACACTGACATTCGCGATCGCCCATATACCCTTTGAGTCTGATTCAGATGATGTTATTCTTGCTTTCAGGGACTTTTTAAAAAGGATAGCTACCCCTTTTATAACGTAATCTTGGTTAGTGCAAGCACACAAATCCACCCAGTGAATTGATTTCATTATCTCCTCCCACTCTTTTTTAAGTAGGTGAGTTTCCTGAAGAATTAGTATCTCACTGTCAATAGATTTCAGGTATTCAAAAATTTTCCGTCGCCTACTCTTAGTTCTTAGCCCGGTAACATTCCAGGAGGTTATTTTTATATCTTTACGGTTTGTATCCATCTCTTCCTGCCTTTAGCGAGTTTCCACAAAAATTAAACTGGATCCTACTTACCCCCTTTCTTCCGGAAGTAACATTTTGCTGAGGACATTTTTAATTTTTTTCCCTATTTTGCGCCCATCTCCGATGTGCCCCCCCCTTTTCCCCCTCTAGTGTATACATTAGACCAACTCTAATTAAGTGAAATAAGAAATAAGAGAAGAAAAAGGAGGACACAGGGGGACACCCTCCCATCCTGGGAAAGCCTCCCTTTCCTTTGGGCCTTAATTCTAGCCCTCTTCGAACTCCGTGCCTCCGTGTTTAGAAAAAAAATAAATAAATAAAGGTGCTGCTACTGTATTTTCATCATTTATGTTTTACATTTGTGCTTGGGTCTAAGAATGTGAGTGTATCTGAACCTGGAGGCGCATCTGTTCTAGAAGTGACTCGACTTCCTGTGGGTCTCTGATATTGTACATCTTGTTCCTCCACATGATCCTGAGGGAGGCCGGAAACTTCATTTGGACAGTTGCCCCAAGCGCTTTAAGTTCAGGCATTTTTTGCCCCAACTCCCATTGCCTATCTTGAGTCACTTTAGCAATGTCAGATCTAATCTTAAATGACCAGTCACCATTACTGTAAACCCCACTCTTCAGAGCCTCACTCAAGAATCTTTCTTTGAGGGTATATGTTCTGAAATTTATTAGGATCTTTCTTGGGTTTTTTCTTTCCTTAGGCTTCCCAAAGGGGTGCTGATGCACCCGTTGGATGTACTCTTCCAAACCACAGGATTTACTCCAAGGAAAATGCTCCTCTAAGAGTGAGATCATGAATTTCTTTATGTCTGACCCTTCTCGCCCTTCAGGACGTTCAGAAATCTCAGGTTACACCTTCTCGACTGGTTCTCTAAGGTTTCTAGCTTTTCATCAATACTTTTGTCCTTTGCTTTCAGTGATCTGATATCTTTCTGGGCTAGCTCAACTTTCCTAGTTAGGCCCTAAACTTCTGCTTCCACTGAAGAAACTCTGTCATTTAAGGCTGATAGTTTAGAGTCCAAGGACTCAAATCTTTCGTGAAACTTGCTCTGGTTGTTTTCTGATATTTTGAACCTTGACCTCATTTCGTCCAGCATTTTTTCCAGCATGATATCCGTGCTGCTTCGTGGATCACCCTGCGAACTCATGAACTCCGTAAGGGGACTCTTAGGCGGGCTATTTGGCACACTTCTAGGGGGGTCCTGAGGTAAGCACTGAGCCTGACTCAGATTCTGACTGGAAGGTAAGCTTAGACTGGCGTTTTGAGTTGTGAAACTGGGGCAGGATCTGGGTCTGGAGCCCTTCCTGTTCTAATCCCTCTATTCCCTCCCCGGTTTGAATCTCTGTGAGAACAGTGGTTATAGCATCATCCGATGTTTCTGACAAAGCTAGGGATGCTGAGTTTTCCATGGTGGTTTTATGGCTACAGACTTCTCCCAGTTCTCCAGAGGAGTCAGTTCTTCGATTCTGTACTCTTTCCTGCACCTTAAAATAGGACCTTAATGAGGGAGTGACTTTTATTCTAGCGTTTTTACCCCCTTCGCCTGACTCCAAGTTATCTCCTACTAGCCCCTTTTTGTTTTTGTTTAGAGGTTTGCCCACTTGCAATTTCAGGGCTTTCCACAAGATTCTTTTTGTAATTTGTCGGATGACCAGCTGTTTAGGTGCTGGGGGTACACTAGCCTTAAGGAACTGCCTGTTTCTTAGACAGTACGAGGACTTTCCCCTCACTTCAATGTCTGCTATGACTCCTTTTTCCGCCCTTGATGCGTTTTTTCCTTCTTCTTGAGGGTGATTTTTGTCCCCTGAGTTAGAGTTGGATATTAAAGGGATTAGAGGGGTAGAGCTGACTGTACTTCCTTTTGCCCCCTCCACTTCTGCTACCAGAGGGCTTGGGTTTAGGCAGGACGAGAGACAGAGCATGTGGCAGGGACTCTTCTTCAGCACTTCAATCAAAGAATCTGCCAGGTCAGCCAAGTAAGCCAGTTTAGCCAAACTGAGCACTCCCTGACTCCTTAACCTGTTCAATAATCTTAAGTAACAGAAGGAGTCTTCTATCTGCTCACTCCCCTGAAGCTGAAAACTCAGGTTTATCCGATCCCCAGGAAAAGCCCTTAGGACCTTGTAATGAAGTCCAGAGTGTGGAGCCAGGCTATCCCTAACCTCAGCCCCCCCGCCTTACCTCTAGTAAATATTGAAATACGGATCACTGCTCTCCTGCAGCTATGCCGAGCCTGTGACGCCACCTCCCACCTGCTGGTGCCTGGCTGGATTGTTTGGATCGCCGAGTTCACGATGAAGGAGCCCCCACTGCAGTGATCTGAGATCCTCTCCCAGCTGTAGCGCTCCGGTTGCCTCAGACGGGACACAGGAGAAAACCACCATCCCACTCCGAGTCTCCTGCCCTATAAAACCACCTCGCCGTGATGAGAAGCGCAGTGCGCGAAGCACCCCCTCCCTGCCCCCACCCGCCACGCAACACACGGGCGTGAGCGGCGGGAGTGGAGAGGAGACAAGAAGCACAGCGGTGCAAGAAGCAAGGTACGGCAGGAGCAGCAGGCAGCAGGTTTTCGGCGGGTGCGGGTCTGATTTCTGGGTCCTAAAAGCGTAGAAGCACAAAAGCGCCCTTAAAAAAGCTCCAAATATGTTCTAAAAAAGCTACATTTACTCATAGTCCCAAACGTGCTTAAGTGCAGCAGCTCCTCTCCTCACAAAGCGCCATTCGGTAAGACACGGACACGGAGCTCCCGACCGGGCTATCGACCGGCCGCCATCTTCCTCCAGCAGCAATCAACCTTGTTAAATTGAAAGCACTTTTTCTACATTTAAAAAAAATTGGATTTCCGTCCTCAATATTTAAAATGTTTAAGGAGCTTTATAGTGGGGCAGGGGCCAAGATTGTTATCAATACTAAGGATGCTTGGGTGGTATGGATAAAGTGTGGTAGTCAGGGGTGCGCTTCATCCCAGCTTCTTTTTACCTTTTGTATTAAGCCTCTATCAGTTAGGATCGACACCACCTATAGCTCGGATGGAAACATTTACATTGTTTGTGGTGTTTTTATATTTAAAATCTGATAGCTTAAATATTCAGAATGCCATTGATGAAATTACTGCTTTTACAAACATAAGTGGCTACAAAGTCAAACAAGCGAAAACAGAGCTATTCTTATTGATTTCAATCAGGTCTGAACTCCCTGCTTGCTTACATATGATTTCACAACATCCTAATAGATATTTAGGAATATATGTTACAAATAATATCTATAAACCTTTCCAGCTGAACTATGGCATCATGCTTATTAAGGTCAAATAGCTGCTGGAGAGGTGGACCCTTTAGCTATTGTCATTAATTGGCAGGGTTGCTTCAATTAAAATGCATATTCATACTTAATTTTTTCTCTTCTTGAATTTTCACTTACATTTTCTAATAGATATTTTAATGAATACGATGATTGATAGAACAATACAATTAATGAATGAATTTGTTGCATACTTACTTAATATCATTGCAAAATTGTGATACAGTGTCAAAGTTAATATTTAAAAACATGTCTCACACCTTTGTTATTCATGTATCCAATCATGTATCAAAAATAAAATTTAAAACTGGTCTCGGACCTTTTGTGTGATGGGCTTTTGCCCTAAAATGAGTGGGTTAAAAATACAGATAAAAATAGTACGGGTCCCTTATATGATCTATGACTGTGGGCATAAGAGTCTACATGATGCAATACAGTTTTGATAGGCCCCTCTTGGTCCTGTTTTTGGGGGTGGAGCCTCACAGTTTGAACCCTTCTGTGCCAACAGGATTCCACGAAGTTGCTGCCGCATAGTTTGCGGCTGCAACTTGTTTTCAATTAAGTTCCTTAGAGCCATGTTAATGAATGCAAAACCATTGTTAGAAGTATATGTTGTTGGGGGGCGTGGCTTAGCGCCCGATGCGGACGGCGGCTCTGATGTGAGCGCTCCGAGTCAGCTGAGGGATTCACCCTCTTTCACCTGTGCCGGCGGCTGCTACGGAGGAGATTTTCTAGTCGGAGCATGCAGGGACCGCTTTGACTCCGGCGGCGGCATCTTTTGCCACTTCTTCAGCCTTATTTTGGATAATTACGAACGGCCGCGGCTCCCTGTCAGCCGCGACCACCATTTTGTTTTTTCCTTCGCGCGTCTGAAGCGCCAAACACCGCGGACAATGCTGCCTTCATTTGCTGCTCCAGGTCCCTGTAACTACGCGTGGTGAGCCTATTTCCTCACTTTTCAGCGTGCTACTGCATACACTCTGCCTGCCTTATCCTCCATAAGCAATAGTCGTAAATATTGCGATATCAGCGGCCATTTTGTTCTTTCCTGGGTGTTTCCAACACAATGCTCACCTTTCTTCTTGTTGCCAATGCCTCTTTTTGATTGCGCACGTTTTCCAGGCTACCCTTATTCGCCACGAAGCTACAATTTTCCTGCTGGATTCCTTCTTTTCTCTTTGAGCACATGCTGGCACTATGCTTTTCATGATAGGGACATTACGTGTTCTACTTTTTACCATTAAAGCTTCCTGACCTTTGCAAGTGGAAACTGCTCTATGTCTTCATATGTACCTTTGCAGCTCTTCAGTGGTTGTCAAACATTTCCTTCGGACTTCCTTGTTCTCGCATGCTTTTGTTGATTAGCCTCTCCCATTCTCCTATTGACTCCCGCAAACATAGAACATTTCAAGGTCTAGTCTCCATTTTGCTTTCTTTTTGCTAGCAGCTTCCATCATATGGAGAGAGGCGTAATTGGACGTGTTTCCAAACCTCCACGGCGTGTTTTTATCAAAAATTCTAAGGTCTTTTCTGCATTGGCGCATCTGGAAGCGTCTCAAGCACTTGCTGACCACATGTCGCAGTCCAACACAGAACGTCCTGTTAAGGACTCAGGGAAGGCTACGACGAAGCGCCTTAAAAAAGACCCTCCATCGCCATCAGGCTCCACTTCAGCTGTATCTATGGAGCTACTGTTGGAGGAGATACGTGCTCTTCGACCTTTCATGGAGGAAACCAACTCTAAGTTGCAGGTCTTGACCGACAATTGGTCTTGGATGGACGCGAGAGTGACGACTGTGGAACATTCCATAACTTCTCTTCAGGAATCATCCTCCAAGGTGACACACATGCAGTCGCAGATTTCTTCTCTCCAGAAGCCGGTCGAGGAGCTTGAAAATCGCAATCGACGCAATAACCTCCGTATTTACGGCCTGGTGGAGAATTGTGAAGAAACTGACCCCGTTGCCTTTTTCAAATCTTTCCTGCCTAAGCTCCTCCATTTACCTGAAGGAACCACGCTTAACATCCAACGAGCACATAGGCTTGGTCGCATTTCCTCATCTTCCACTGCCTCTTCCAGACCGCGAGGTGTCATCATGTACTTTCTGGAATATACAGATCTTCTCAAAGTCTTATCGGCGGCCCGCGCTTCTCCTCGCCTCACATGGTCAGGATCCACCCTCTTCTTCGCGCAAGATTACGCTAAAGCCACAGCCAGTCGCCGTAAAGCTTTCCTGGATATGCGACCGGAGCTCCGATCCATTGGCGCCAGATATGGCCTTTTCCACCCTTGCCTTTTTAGAGTCACTCATAACAACAAAACGACGACCTACGAGGATCCTGTTCGCCTTCGGAGCTTCCTCAATTCTTGCCAAGCGTCTGAAATGTTTAACAACAAGGGGTGGTGATGGACAGAGTTTCTGAATTAAGCAGAATACTCTCACCCAGTCAAGAGATCAGGGCTAGATCCAATACCGTTTTTTAGCTCACTGCACCATCCCAGTTCAGAACCTGGCTATATGCAAATTAGTCTGTTCCTGTCCCAGTGCATGATGGGAACAGGGCAAACCAAACTACCAAGCCAATTCTTACACTGGGAAGGAAACAAGCTTCCGGGGACCGGTTTCTGCCATTTCAGGCGTCGTCGGCCCGGCTTGCTTGAATCCTGATGGTGCAATGAGCAAGGGACTCACATCTGAGTATACCCTTCCACGCTTAGGGTGGACAAAATATTTAACAACAAGGGGTGGTGATGGACACAGTTTCTGAATTAAGCAGAATACTCTTACCCAGTCAAGAGATCAGGGCTAGATCCAACACCGTTTTTTAGCTCACTGCACCATCCCAGTTCAGAACCTGGCTATATGCAAATTAGTCTGTTCCTGTCCCAGTGCATGATGGGAACAGGGCAAACCAAACTACCAAGCCAATTCTTACACTGGGAAGGAAACAAGCTTCCGGGGACCGGTTTCTGCCATTTCAGGTGTCGTCGGCCCGGCTTGCTTGAATCCTGATGGTGCAATGAGCAAGGGACTCACATCTGAGTATACCCTTCCACGCTTAGGGTGGACAAAATATTTAACAACAAGGGGTGGTGATGGACAGAGTTTCTGAATTAAGCAGAATACTCTCACCCAGTCAAGAGATCAGGGCTAGATCCAACACCGTTTTTTAGCTCACTGCACCATCCCAGTTCAGAACCTGGCTATATGCAAATTAGTCTGTTCCTGTCCCAGTGCATGATGGGAACAGGGCAAACCAAACTACCAAGCCAATTCTTACACGGGGAAGGAAACAAGCTTCCGGGGACCGGTTTCTGCCATTTCAGGCGTCGTCGGCCCGGCTTGCTTGAATCCTGATGGTGCAATGAGCAAGGGACTCACATCTGAGTATACCCTTCCACGCTTAGGGTGGACAAAATATTTAACAACAAGGGGTGGTGATGGACAGAGTTTCTGAATTAAGCAGAATACTCTCACCCAGTCAAGAGATCAGGGCTAGATCCAACACCGTTTTTTAGCTCACTGCACCATCCCAGTTCAGAACCTGGCTATATGCAAATTAGTCTGTTCCTGTCCCAGTGCATGATGGGAACAGGGCAAACCAAACTACCAAGCCAATTTCTACACTGGGAAGGAAACAAGCTTCCGGGGACCGGTTTCTGCCATTTCAGGCGTCGTCGGCCCGGCTTGCTTGAATCCTGATGGTGCAATGAGCAAGGGACTCACATCTGAGTATACCCTTCCACGCTTAGGGTGGACAAAATATTTAACAACAAGGGGTGGTGATGGACAGAGTTTCTGAATTAGGCAGAATACTCTCACCCAGTCAAGAGATCAGGGCTAGATCCAATACCGTTTTTTAGCTCACTGCACCATCCCAGTTCAGAACCTGGCTATATGCAAATTAGTCTGTTCCTGTCCCAGTGCATGATGGGAACAGGGCAAACCAAACTACCAAGCCAATTCTTACACTGGGAAGGAAACAAGCTTCCGGGGACCGGTTTCTGCCATTTCAGGCGTCATCGGCCCGGCTTGCTTGAATCCTGATGGTGCAATGAGCAAGGGACTCACATCTGAGTATACCCTTCCACGCTTAGGGTAGACAAAATATTTAACAACAAGGGGTGGTGATGGACAGAGTTTCTGAATTAAGCAGAATACTCTCACCCAGTCAAGAGATCAGGGCTAGATCCAACACCGTTTTTTAGCTCACTGCACCATCACAGTTCAGAACCTGGCTATATGCAAATTAGTCTGTTCCTGTCCCAGTGCATGATGGGAACAGGGCAAACCAAACTACCAAGCCAATTCTTACACTGGGAAGGAAACAAGCTTCCGGGGACCGGTTTCTGCCATTTCAGGCGTCGTCGGCCCGGCTTGCTTGAATCCTGATGGTGCAATGAGCAAGGGACTCACATCTGAGTATACCCTTCCACGCTTAGGGTGGACAAAATATTTAACAACAAGGGGTGGTGATGGACAGAGTTTCTGAATTAAGCAGAATACTCTCACCCAGTCAAGAGATCAGGGCTAGATCCAACACCGTTTTTTAGCTCACTGCACCATCCCAGTTCAGAACCTGGCTATATGCAAATTAGTCTGTTCCTGTCCCAGTGCATGATGGGAACAGGGCAAACCAAACTACCAAGCGTCTGAAATGGACATCTCCGGCTCTTCATCAGCTTTACCTCCATGACTTTCATAACCTACTAATGTGGTACATTCACTAGTTCACATATTTTGTGCTCTTTTTTGCATATGTTGTTCTTATCACGTTGTCTCTACCCGTCTCTTGTTTGAATCTTCTCCTTTTATATTTGTTCCCTCCATACTATGTTCACTTCTTTCCCACTTATTCTGGTGTTTCGTTTCTATCAGTCCACTTCTAGATGTCTTCTTCTCCTCAATTCTTGTGTTTTCTTTTTTCTTCCACAGGTTTCACAGTTAACAGTATGTCTTTCCCTTGGTTTGACGGTTCGTTTACATCGGTTGTATCGCCTCCCCCAGTGGGCGCTCCCCCCTCAGTTTTCTCTTCTCGTCTTCCCTCCCCGTGATCGCCCTTCTTCAGTTTCACCCTTCGTAAGTATGTTTTCCTTCCTTCCCTTGTTCTTCATTATATCCTTTTTGTCTTTGATTGTGTTCTTATCTCTAGTTCTACTATGTTCAAAGGTGTCTTCTCTTTCTTTCTCTCACCCACTTCTATGTCTTTACCTTTTTTACGTTTCTTTTCCTCGCATTTGTAGTCATCTATCTTTTTTCTTCATTTACCTGAATCTCACTATCATTTTTCCAGATTACATATTTGCTCTTTATTCACATTCTTTCTTTTCCTTTTTCTTTATATTTTTCGCTCCTTTCCTTGTTCTTTATCACTTATTCTTGACCTTGTTCTTTTTTCTACTCATTTTTTTTCCCTTTCCTTTTTTTATCTCCTCTTTGTATTTTCTTCCATTGCTTCTTTTCACTTTTCCAGCATTTTTCTTGATTATTCACTTGTACTCCCTCCTTACTATTTTTCAACTTCACATCACCTTGTCTCTTTATGACTTTTATATTCTTTTTACTCATTTCATTATTCTGGGCACTTTTTATTCTCCTTTTTTTATTGCTGTTTTCTCTCTCATTTTCATGACATGTCGTTAAAAATAGCTACATGGAATGTTAAGGGCGTTAATTCCCCCATCAAGCGACAGAGAATTTTGTCACACCTTGCACGCTTGAATGTTGATATTGCTTTTTTGCAAGAAACTCATTTGTCTGCTGAAGAATCTGTTAAGTTGAAGAGAGGTTGGGTGGGTGATGTATATTACTCTCCAGGGGATGGCAAGCGTAATGGGGTAGCCATCTTATGCCACAAAAATCTTTCTCATTCTTTGCTTGTTCAGGAGTCAGATGATGTTGGTCGTTGGACATTTGTTAAGCTTTCTATTAAGAGTGTTCCAATTTCCCTCCTAAATGTCTATGCCCCCACTGCTGGCGATCCTACTTTCTGGTATACCTTTTCCCATCACCTTACCAGATTTATTGATAGTAACTTTATTTTAGCGGGAGATTGCAACCAGCCCCTTGACCCCTTTTTGGACAGACACTCCAAGGCTCACTTTGTTCCTAATAAGTCCCATAAACTCTTCTCTCAAGCCATTTCCCAACATAAACTTACTAATGCCTGGCGTTTATGTAATCCTGAGCTGCAGGAATTCACTTTTTATTCTCCTTGTCATCACTCCCAATCCCGGATTGACTATATTTTTGTTACTCATGACATTGCCCAAACCCTTACTCATGCAGAGATAGGCCCGACACTACTTTCAGACCATGCCCTCACTTTAGTTCAACTTGATATTCTCCCTCCATCAGTTGGACCCAAGCGTTGGCACTTTAATAATTCCCTTCTTTTAGACCCCAAGTTCACTGCCTCCTTCACTGAATTTTCAACTGATTTTTTTTTACTTAACGACACTCCCTCCATTCCTCAGCACACGATCTGGGATGCCTTCAAGGCTGCAGCAAAGGATTTTATAATTGGTTTTGTGGCAAAGAAACGCAGAGCAGCTTGTAGCTTTACAGCTGCTCTCCTTCTTGACATAAAGAAATTGGAGCATTCTTATTTTACTTCCCGCTCGCAGGATAGTTTAACAGCCCTGATTAATGCCAAAATGAAATTTAACAAAAAGTCCACTGATGATGCGTCTTTATATTTGTTGAAATCAAGTGCAAAGTTTTACGGAGGTAAAAATAAGGCTGGGAAGATTCTTGCTAATTATTTGAAAGTTAAGCATAACAAATTAACTATTGAATCAATCTATGACACACATTCCGTACTCAAACATAAAGATACAGATATTCTTGCTGAATTTTCTTCCTTTTACAAAACCTTATACTCATCTGAAACCCAACCCTCCTCCCAATCTTTAGACCGCTTTTTTTCCAACATCCAAAAACCAGCTCACTTCCCGCTCGACCTATCTCATTTAGAGCTTAATATCTCTCCCCGAGAATTACTTACAGCACTTCAGAGTCTCCAAAAAGATAAAGCTCCTGGACCGGATGGTTTTACTGTTGAATTTTTCCTACACTTCTCAACGCTTCTCATCCCTAAACTACATTCCCTCATTGATGCTTTCCTAACCTTGGGTTCTTCCTCAGGCTCTTTCTCTGATGCACATATTTGCCTCATACCCAAGGAGGGAAAAGATGCCCAACACTGTAAGAATTATAGGCCAATCTCCTTGGTTAATATTGATTATAAAATATTTGCGAAGTCTCTTGCAGCACGTCTTGATCTTCTTCTTCCGGATCTTCTGGGTGAGGAACAGTCAGGCTTTGTCAAGGGACGCTTTATCACTGACAACACTAGACTATTATTCAATGTTTTATCTAAGTCCCGTCATCTGTCCCATTCCCTTGCGGCCATTGCCCTTGATGCTGAAAAGGCTTTCGATAGAGTTGAATGGAACTATCTCTTTCACACCCTTCATTGGTTCGGTTTTGGTCCCAAATTTATTTCTTTGATCTCTCTACTCTATTCCAATCCACGTGCAGCTGTTTGTGCTAATGGTCATATATCCTCCTTTTTTGATTTAGGAAGAGGTGTTCGTCAAGGGTGCCCCTTATCTCCTTTTCTTTTTAATTTGGCCTTAGAACCCTTCCTGTCCAAACTTCGTCAGAACCCTACCTTTCAAGGTCTCCAACTATCAGACTCTCACGTTAAGCTGGCCGCATACGCGGATGACATCCTTCTTTTTATTTCTAACCCCACTAGTTCGATTCCCGCCTTCCTTGCTGAAGTGCATGAATACTCCCAAATATCTGGATATAAACTCAATAATGATAAATGTGAGATCCTACCCTTAACAAACTACACCTTTAAACCCGATTTTACTGCCTCCAATTTTACATGGAAATCATCCCATATTAAATACCTTGGCTTGCATATTACTCCTAACATCCCAGATACGGTTTCCCTCTGTTTATCCAAATGCACCCAAAAATTAGTGGACTTAACATCCAAATGGCATCCTCTTTACTTGTCCTGGTGGGGCCGCCTTGACACTATTAAAATGATGTTGTCTCCCATAGTCCTCTATACTATTTCCAACATTCCTGTATCCATTCCTTCCAAGTTTTTTAAAAAGATTAACTCAATTCTGATGTCCTTTCTTTGGAATAAGAAAAAGCCTAGAATGTCTCTTGCCCGACTGACTCGTCCCAAAACGGAGGGTGGAGTTAACTTTCCAAATTTCCCTGCTTACCATAAGGCGTTCTTACTACGACAAGCTTCTTTTTGGCTGCAAGATCCTGGCACCCCTTGTCCTTTATGGACTAAATTTGAACGCCTCCTCCTTTCTCCCTTTTCCTTTGCTGAATATCTTTCCTTCTCCCGTAAACCCTCTTCCATTTCCAATCCTATCCATAAATTTACTACTAAATTGCTCTTATCTTCTTCCCATTCCCTTCCTACGACCATTGCTGACTTCCTTTCTTCCACCATTTAGCATAACGCCGCCTTACTTATTCGCAACAAACCCTTCTTTTGGAAAGCATGGCATCGCAGGGGACTGATATGGATTTCCCAACTCTTTTCTCACTCCTCTTTCTTGTCTTTCACCACTCTTTGTTTCCTTTATGACTTACCTACCTCCTTCACTCGCAATTATCATCTACTCAGGGAGGCGACACTAACAACTTATAATCAGCTCTCTCAGCTACATCCATCTCCTTCTTCTCCCACACCCGCCTCCTTGCTTCACTCATTTTTGCGCAAGACTCCAAAGGCCTCCTCCATTTATAAATACCTTCACACCACTGACTCTCCCAGGCCTAAATCCAAAGTAGAGGAGTATTGGGAACACGATCTCTCCACGTCCTGGCCAATTTCACTATGGGATAAAGTTTGGATCAAAATTCGCAAGTCCTCAAGAGCGGCAACTTTGACACAGTCCCTGTTTTTTATTTATAACAGACTTCTCTATACACCTTTTGACCTTCATAAGCGCTTCCCCAACACTTCTCATACATGCTGGTCTTGCTCATCCTCACAAGCAACTTTGTTTCATATGTTGTTCTTATGTACCTCTGTTAATGCTTTTTGGTTCCAGGTTTGGGCTCAAATTAACTTGATTTTCCACACAAGTATCCCTTTCTCTCACATAAACATTTTCTTGGGCAGCCTTTCCCCCTGTTGGGACAATGTTGAACTAAAGCATCAAATTATTGACTTGCTACTAGCCGCTGCTTTCCAGCAGATAACGGTAAATTGGAAAGACTCCTTTAAGGCGTGGTGGTTTAATGTTTGCCATAACCACAGACTTGACACTGCTTTTGTTTTTCCGGCTCACATGGCTGCAAAGCGGTTGGACTTATGGCTCCCTATCACGCTTTACTTGGATTCTTGTGCTAATCGTTCATTTTGTCCATTGCCCTCGCAACAAGAAGTCCTTAAACCTCCTTAAATGCTCACTGCATTCCATTTTTCTTTTCCTTATTATCTCATGTTTACATTTCTTTCAGGTTTTTTTTTTTCCTTGCTTTTATGATTACTGTTTTTATGCCTTTTCCTTTTTTCATTCCATTGCCCGGATTCTCTTTTTGATACTATTGATAATCTTATGTTTGGTTTGTTTATCATATTTCTCAATGTTTTATATTTTCATGGTATTTTCTACTGACACCTTGCTTTTGCTATTTCACATTAAATAAAATTTTCTTGAACTTAAAGAAGTATATGTTGTTGATATACTATCAGACCACTTTGTTTGATTCTATGGCTCAATTGGTAGCAGAATAATTTTTTATTGGACAGATAACTAAGGAAAGCAAAATTAGGTTAACTAAACAGACTCTAGAGTGATGGAAAGCAATGGAGTTTGAAAAACTGGGAGATAGTTACTATGGAGCTAATCTGATTTCTTGGGATTCTATAAATCAACAACTTGATAATCACAATTTGCTACTCTGTTTTAGTTGGTAAATGGTCAAAATATCGATTCCAAAATATAGACAAACCAAAATATCGAGTCTAAAATATAGAATGGACAAAATATCGAATGGACACAATATAGACATCAAAAATATCGTTTTGAAGGTAAGTAATGTAATATCGAGTTTAAAAATATAGACAGTCAAAATATCGAAGTACATAATATAGTTTATTAAAAATATCGAATTTTTTATAATATCGCAATTTTTTAAGTGTTTTTTATGTTAGTATATGTGTGAAAAGTGTATATATTTTTGTAATTTATTTTAAGTAATTAATTTTATGTTATTTAATTATTGTGTAATTTAATTCTGTAGCGGGTTCTGGGTTTATAGGGGAATAGGGTGGGAAGTAATTTAATGATAATTAATTAAATATGTTAATTAATTAATTGGTATTTATTTAGAATAAATCATTAATTAATTTTTAACTGGTAATTAATTAAGTTTTAATTGATAATTATTTTATATTAATTGATTAATTGATAATTATGTGAATTAAATTAATTTATTTTATGTAGCGGGTTGTGGGTTTATAAGGGAATAGGGTGGGAAGTAATGTATTGATAATTAATTAAATATGTTAATTATTTAATTGGTATTTATTTAGAATAAATTGTTAATTGGTTTTTAATTGGTAATTAATTAATTCTTAATTGATAAATATTTTTTAATAATTGATTAATTGATGATTATGTGAATTATATTAATTTATTTTCACTAGAGTGGGAATAGTAAAATGTACCCCTATGCTATCCAACGCTTTCCCTCTGTTGCACTCTCTGGAGTGGGAATAGTCATTTTCACCCCTACGCTATCCAACGCTTTCCCTACTGTTGCACTCTCTGGAGTGGGAATAGTAAATTTTACCCCCACGCTATCCAACGCTTTCCCTACTGTTGCACTCTCTGGAGTGGGAATAGTAATTTTTACCCCTATGGTATCTAACGCTTTCCCTACTGTTGCACTCTCTGGAGTGGGAATAGTAAGTTTTAACCCTACGCTATCCAACGCTTTCCCTACTGTTGCACTCTCTGGAGTGGGAATAGTAATTTTTACCCCTACGCTATCCAATGTTTTCCCTACTGTTGCACTCTCTGGAGTAGGAATAGTAAATTTTACCCCTACGCTATCCAACGCTTTCCCTACTGTTGCACTCTCTGTAGTGGGAATAGTATTTTTTACCCCTATGCTATCCAACGCTTTCTCTACTGTTGCACTCTCTGGAGTGGGAATAGTAATTTTTACTCCTACGCTATCCAACGCTTTCCCCACTGTTGCACTGTGTGGAGTAGGAATAGTAATTTTTACCCCGACGCTATCCAACGTTTTCCCAACTGTTGCACTCTCTGGAGTGGGAATAGTAATTTTTACCCTTGCGCTATCCAACGCTTTCCCTACTGTTGCACTCTCTGGAGTGGGAATAGTAATTTTTACCCCTACGCTATCCAACGCTTTCCCTACTGTTGCACTCTCTGGAGTGGGAATAGTAATGTTTACCCCTACGCTATCCAACATTTTCCCTACTGTTGCACTGTCTGGAGTGGGAATAGTAATTTTTACCCCTGCGCTATCCAAGGCTTTCCCTACTGTTGCACTCTCTGGAGTGGGAATAGTAATTTTTACCCCTACGTTATCCAACGCTTTCCCTGCTGTTGCACTCTCTGGAGTGGGAATAGTAATTTTTACTCCTACGCTATCCAACGCTTTCCCTACTGTTGCACTCTCTGGAGTGGGAATAGTAATTTTTACCCCTACGTTATCCAATGCTTTCTCTACTGTTGCACTCTCTGGAGTGGGAATAGTAATTTTTACCCCTACGCTATCCAACGCTTTCCCTACTGTTGCACTCTTTGGAGTGGGAATAGTAATTTTTACCCCTACGCTATCCAACACTTTCCCTACTGTTGCACTTCCAGGAGTGGGAATAGTAATTTTTACACCTCCGCTATCCTACGGTAATAATATTGTGTATTTTTTAATAATATTATGTTAATATTTATATATGTTTTAACAGATATGATTGTAATTTTTTTATATAAGTTAAATTAGTTATTTAATAATTTTAAGGTAATTTAAGTATTTTTAAGTATATTTTAGCTATTTATTTTTAATATTTTTTTAATTTTACATTAATTTTAAGAAATTCGATATTTTTATAATGTATATATATGTAAACGATATTTTTGGGTCGATATTTTTGTACTTACCTGTTTGTAGATAGGAATTCGATATTTTGTCTGTCGATATTTTGGAATCTATATTTTGGGTAGTCTATATTTTGTCACTCGATATTGATCAGTGATCCGTTTTAGTTTAATCAAATTACCAGCATTCTTAAAAACAACTATGTGGTAATAGAGGAGGATACACGCTTGCCAGTTCATCGTATAAATGTAACCAAGTTATAGGGTGGGGGCTATTGGTATGATTTGTTACGCCAGTTTAGTAATCTGAAACTAGTGCCTAAGCTGTTGCAAAAGATTTTTCAGGAAACTAATTGCAGGTTTAATAGCAAAGAATATCAAGTTCTTAGTGAAGTAGGGCACAAATCACTAAAAAACTGTGAATGATGAAAAAAATGCATTTTTATCTAGATGGATAGCATATTGCTCACCACATAGGTTACATAGGATGCTTTCATCACTTCCTGATCAGTGTTTTAGCATTAATTAAATTGGTGGGGGCAAATGGGTACACATCTTTTTCAACTGCCCCAGGAAGCAACAATTCTGGAGCAAGGTTTTCATTTAATTAGATAAATTACACAAACTAAGATTTCCCCACCATCAATGTTGGTATTGTTGGGTTCATCTCATGAAGTACACCACCTTCATAAACATCAGCAGTATTTTTTATCAATACCTATTGCGGTTGATTTTGCAGTGCTGGAAAACAGATACAGTGCCTACTAACCATCCATTTTTCAACAAAATGATCAGGACCAAAGCCTTTGAGCAGGTTTTTGCCAAGCGCATTGCAGTTCTTCAGAGATTTGAGGCAATCGGGGCTTTTTTCTTGTCAGGAGAACGTTATTTTTCAACATGGCACTATTAATCTAGAAGGTTAATGCGGTTTTCAACAGCTATCTCTATATTTCAGGAAGAATTGCTACATGTTGATCTACTTTTTGCACTGATTAGAGTAGTTTATTGCTCACTTTGTCACACTAAACTGTATCTTTAAACAGTATTGGTAGTGAATGAATTTAACTCTGCGGTGATTTGCACTTTTTCGCACTTTTGATATTGTTGGACACAGCCCTTTTGCCAGTTTTTTTTTACCTTTTTTCTGCTGGCTTTAGGACCTTGGGTACTTTAAAACTGTTGATTAGTGCTAAAGTGCATATGCTCTCTGTGTACATTGTGATTATGATTGGTTATCCATGATTGGCATAGTAAATCAAATGCTACTAGTGGGCCTGCAGCACTGATTGTGCCAGCCACAATCAATGCTGTGTGTGTAGCTTTTCAAATTTGTCTCAGACCTGCCACTGCCATGTCGACCGGGCTAGTGCACCCACTTGCCAGGTCCAAATGTTTCTTTTTCTTACATGTAAGTCAACCCTAAGGTAGGCCAAGGTACCCCCATGGGCAGGGTGCAGTGCGTGTTAAAGACAGGACATGTACTAGTGCGTTTTACATGTCCTGATAGTGAAATACTGTGTATTTTGTTTTTCACTATTGCCAGGAGTAGCTCTCCCATAGGCAATCTTTGGAGCTGGCTTGTAACATTTTACAAGTGTAGCTTTCAATTGGGAAGAGCTAGAGATTTAGAGTGTAGGCTCTTTATACTCAGAATGTAATAACACACATTTTAGAAAAGGTATTTTTTTAATTATGTGTTTGAAAATACCACTTTTGGAAAGTGAGCATTTTCTTGTTTAACCATCCTGTGTGCCTCTGACTGCTTGTGTTTTCACCATCTGGTTTTAGACTGACTGGGTCTTTTTGTGCATTTACTCCAGACATTCACACACAGGGAGCTGAGGTGTGCCCTGCATATGCTGATGAGCCATCACGGGCTAGAGTGGGGGGAGGAGTTGTCACTGACCCCTGATTAGGATGTGGCTGCTTTGCACAATGCTGTCTCTACCTACTGTAGTGAAACTGGAATAGGGAGGACAGAACTGGCTTTACTGAGCAAGAGAGATTTTCTGAACAAAGACTTCGAAGGAAAAAGAGGTATAAGTACTAGACTTAAAACCAAGAACATTAGATTGCCCCTTTTCTGTGCGTTGCATTACTGGGTTGGCCTGCAGTTGCTGCTTTGACCAAGCAGAGTACACAGAATGGACTTTGCTGTGAAAAATGCTTGAGTAGAATCCCCTAGGGCTTGAATATGCTTGCCTCCTGTTCTAAAGTATGAAGGACACAAAGACTTCACCTACAGCCTACTTGAACTCCACTGCTGGGAGTTCTGACCATCAAGGGGGTGCCTATTCCAGCGTTGGGCCCATGGAGTTTGTTCCTGCTACAAAAAGCTGTGAAAAGCTGAAGAAATCAAAAAAACTGACACTTTTCTCTTCTTGTAGCTACATTTCTGACTCAGCACCACCTTGTGGGAGAAATTCCCAACGCACAGCCCCGTGCAGCCAAAGTTATTGACATAATGCCTGCCCAAAGCCCAAGCTACCGTCGCACACCAACACCAATGCAGGCCCCGCTGTGCAGCTCAAAGAATCAACACATCACCGGTCAGTGGCTACAGAAATCCATGCAGCACCCGTAGCACCTGAATTTTCTCACACATCGTACCTGTGCAGCAAGTTTTTCTGACGCATCATCCGCAGTCCAGAATCGTCTGGGAAATTGACGCATCACTTCCCCCCAATAGTCCAAACTAGATGCATCACCTCTCCTGTGTTTTGTTTAGCAGAATTGTTGCATCTCCTCCCCAAGGACTCAGGAACTGACACATCACTGTATTTTTTCAACGCTTCCCTCCTCCTTTTTGCCTTTTGGATTTTGACGCATTTGTGGTAATTTGTGTAAAAATCATGCATCCACAGAATTCTATGGACAGAATTTTTGAAACATTTTAAAAGTCATATTTTGAGTTATGTATATTGGATTTTTGTCTTTTTGGTCATGTTTGGCTTAAATAAAGATTGTTTATTTTTCTAAACTGGTGTGGGTCCAGATGTCATGTTTTTACTGTGTTACTGCACACATTGCCTCTGAGATAAGCCTGTCTCCTCGTGCCAAGCTACCAAGTGGAAGAGCAGGAGTTATCATATCTGTGTAATCCTGATGGAGCAAGGTTGCACACGTAAAGTGACTTGCTTGTATTCAGCCCTCTCGAAAATAATATTAATGTACTAACTAACATGTTTTGTCATAATAACGACATTTAGGTATCTAGGGGAAGCTTGTCAATGTGCTTTTACTAACTAATTTGCTTGCATTAAAATGGCTGCCGAATGATAAATTGAGAATTGATTGAGTGTAGGTTTACCCGTTTAAAGTGTATATAGTTTATGGGCCCAGGTAAGTATGGTAAACTGAGCTGGTGAGCCCGTGCTCTATCAATCCCCTTACCCTGGCTAGAAGGAAGGGTCCCTATTTGGACAAGGTGCAAACCACTTGCAACTAGAGACACCCAAATCTTCTATTCTAACGGATTTGTTTAGGACAATGAGTTTTATGCAGGGCCGATTTGCACTATTTGAACTCTTGCTCTTTGATGTCAGATTTTGCTGCTATTGGGTATGGTGTTGTATTGTCTTCTTTTTATAAATTTCCATATTGGATATTCCTGCAATAGGTAATGACCTTTGGGGTAGGCAATGTTAATCTGATTTTAAGTATGCTTTTCAACAATTTGTAATGATGGATGTATGATTTTTATGCATAGATTTCTATTTATTTAGGTTTGAGTTGCACACTTTCTACCTTTCTATCAGTTATTACTGCTATTGTAAATTTCTTCATATTGGTCGGAATCTGTGACTTTTTTATTGGGTATTGCTGCTATTATCAAGGATTAACTTACTTTTATTACTTTTTGGTATTCCTAAAGGTAAGTTACTATGAATAAAGATAGACTTTTGATCTAAATTAGATTTTTGGTCTAACTTTACCTTTGTAAATACCTGAAAAGTAGTAAAGTTAGACTTTTGGTCTAAGTTAGACATGTGGTCTAACTTTACCTTTGCGAATTGGTCCCTGTGTGTGCAGTTTCACACTAACATGTTCACCTGGCAAGTAAACCTTCTTGCCTGTCCTAAACATTTCCTTTTCATACATATGTCACTCCCTAAGGCAGGCCCTGTATAACGCACAGGACAGGGTGCATTGTATTTAAAAGCCAGGACATGTACTTTAACACTTTACATGTCTTGATAATGAAAAACTCCCAATTTATTCACTAATGCAAGGCCTTTCTCTCCCACAGGTTAACATTGGGATTACCGTATTACATCTTCTATGTGTAGCTCCCAATTGTGAAGAGATTGACTTTCAAGTTTGGCTTCACTGAAATCGCAATGTAGAATCACAACTTATGGTGAAGTTAGATTGTAAATTCCAGTTTTAGGAAAGTTGCCATTTACTTACGTTAGACATTTTGTACCTTCTGACTGTCTCTGGAATACAAGTTGGGTGTGGGTGACAGCTAGCGTTCTGCATTCCCTCTAGACTGTAACGCAAATGAAGGGTAGATTTTCCTTAGTAGTCATCCATTTGCAGATGAGCCATCATGAGCAGGATGGGAGGGAGGAGCTGACATACCAGAAAGGGCTGTGTTCTGTCCCCACACAGAGGATTGATTAACCCCTGTAGTGTGTCTGAAGCCAGGGCAGGAAGGGAGAACCTGTGTGCAATACAAAGCTTCCTTTGAAGCCTCACCAACTTCATTGGCACCACTGAGCATACGTACTGGACCTCTGGCACTACCATATCAACACACTTCAGGACGTGTGCTTACTCTGCTAGGAAGCAGAGGTGCTGCTCAGCTGAAAGGATTGCTGTGCTTTTGCATTGCTGAGATGCCTTGCTCCCTGCTGTTCTCCTGCCTCGGTGAGAAGGACTGAACCTGCATCGCTTGAACCCAGACTGACTCCAAGGGCTTGCTGGCTTGCCTCCTGTTCCCAAGTTTCAGGGATATAAAATACTTGAAGCACCTGCATCTCTTTAACCTGTGATATAGCCATAGCAACACTCAGCAAATGTCACCCCAAAGAGCTGCAGGCTAGGCTCACAAAACTCTAAGCAATGTTAAAATTAAAAACAAAAAGGGGATGACCCTAACTTAATTTCAACATGTTGTTGTGGTTATGATTTATAGAAGCTACACTAGCAACTTGAAAAGGACCCAGGCAGAGATTACAAGAATATTGTAACAGGGTAAATCAAATTACAATGAATGTTCAATTCACATTGGAGTTCAATAGCAATTACATACTCTTTTTAGAAAGTAGACCCCTTATATCTGAAGACAACATGCAAAGTAGATTATACAGAAAGGAAATATCAGTGAATATTGTACTTCATTCCAGATCTGCACATTCAAGCATCAGATTAGCATCCTTCCCTATGGGTAAAAATATTCTGTACTGTAGATTTTGATTACACCAAAGGAATATTTAAAATACCAAAACAGTTCAGAGAGAGAGAGGGTGAAGAAAAGACAATGAAAAGAAAGCATTAATGAAGAAATCACATTTGACCGGACATGATGTCGTCGATAAACCCCAAAGATCTAAGATGGAGAAATCTAAACATCCTGAAACAAAATTCATTGCAAAGTTTACCAATGACAGATCACACGTCTATTAGAGGATTCATAAAAATTGGTATCTAGAGCTTATGTTTTAAGACATGAAAGAATACCTTATACATTAAACAGTGATAACATTTAGAAGAGGGACCAATCTCAAGAATACCTTATATGACATTTATACTCAAACATCTTGGAGAAATACACCAAGAAATAATGAAGTTATGAAACCATCTGAATTCTTGGAGTGTGACAGTTGTGTTTGTTGCCTTTATATTAAATAGATAATACCAGGATTCTTGAAATGGAAAAAAGGTATGACATTTATTAATGAAAATAACACTTACTGTGTCATTACAGTTGTTAGCTGTAATGTTTATGTGGGACCATTTATCAGACTCAATATAGAACATTGGTAAGAACACTTGTGAATCAAAAAGGCAGACACTAGTTACCCAACATGCCACCATATTCATTATACAGATTATAAAACTGACGTTTAGGACATCAAATTAGTGCCTCCCTGCAAGACAAAGGTGGCAGAAGAGATGGTACAAAGAAAAACTGCTCAGAGAAAAGAAGAGATTTTGAATATGCAAATTAGGTTGTGCAGTCATAATATCGAGTTTTTTATTTCGACTGGACAGAATATCGAGTAAAAAATATAGAATGGACATAATATCGACTAGACATAATATAGACTACAAAAATATCGACTAGAAAAAATTAATATCGAATAGAATGGACATAATATCGAATCAAAAATATAGAATGGACATAATATCGACTAGACATAATATAGACTACAAAAATATTGAATTTAAGGTAAGTTAATATTATTTTTTATTTTTTGTGTAATATAATTCTGTAGCGGGTTGTGGCTTTATAGGGGAATAGGGTGGGAAATATGTTAATTTATTTATTGATATTTATTTAGAATTAATTGTTAATTATTTATTAATTAAAATATAATTGGTAGTTAATTATAATTGATTAATAGATACATATTTTAATTTTAGTAATTTATTTTCTGTAGCGGGTTGTGGGTTTATAGGGGAATAGGGTGGGAAGTAATTTAATTATAATTAATTACATTTGTAAATTTATTTATTGATATTTATTTAGAACTAATTGATAAATAATTATTAATTGGTAATTAATTATAATTGATTAATTGATAAATATGTTAATTTTATTAAATTATTTTCTGTAGAGGGTTGTGAGTTTATAGGGGAATAGGGTGGGAAGTTATATAATTATAGTGCCGCTCGAGACAGTCTTGTACTTGGGGAAGCTTCAGCACGCTACAGGAGTAGCTCTCTCAGTCCCTACCTTCCTGGAGCCTTGGGCGGAGTGACAGCGTTACCGGAGGCTGGCCGCAGTGGAGGTGAGAGGCACTGCGAGCGGGACTGCGAGGACCAGCATTCTTGCTGAACACCGCCAGCTGGTTCCTCTTCCCGCCCGCGCCGCGCCCCTCCCAGTGCCACGACCCCCGCCTGAACGCATTTCACCTCTCGCGGCCCCCGCTCCGCGGGAGCCGCTCGAGACAGTCTTGTACTTGGGGAAGCTTCAGCACGCTACAGGAGTAGCTCTCTCAGTCCCTACCTTCCTGGAGCCTTGGGCGGAGTGACAGCGTTACCGGAGGCTGGCCGCAGTGGAGGTGAGAGGCACGGTGAGCGGGACTGCGAGGACCAGCATTCTTGCTGAACACCGCCAGCTGGTTCCTCTTCCCGCCCGCGCCGCGCCCCCTCCCAGTGCCACGACCCCCGCCTGAACGCATTTCACCTCTCGCGGCCCCCGCTCCGCGGGAGCCGCTCGAGACAGTCTTGTACTTGGGGAAGCTTCAGCACGCTACAGGAGTAGCTCTCTCAGTCCCTACCTTCCTGGAGCCTTGGGCGGAGTGACAGCGTTACCGGAGGCTGGCCGCAGTGGAGGTGAGAGGCACGGCGAGCGGGACTGCGAGGACCAGCATTCTTGCTGAACACCGCCACTGGTTCCTCTTCCCGCCCGCGCCGCGCCCCCTCCCAGTGCCACGTCCCCCTGCTATTCATAAGAGCCCTTGGTTACGCGCATCGCGGGACGGTCCCCGGGCGAAGACCGGGCAAAGAGCGGGCCGTTGTAGGCCGTTAGAGGCCGGGAGAGACCGGACCGGGCCCCCCCTCTGACGTCTTGCCTGTCCCAAGTCTTTGCCCTTGCCTTCTCCAGCCTGCTCTCCCTGATCGTACCCTCCCTATGGCTTCCAGAGTATCTAGGAGTAAGTCTGCCCAACAGTGCTCTAATACACTCGAAAAAATTTTCCCCAAGGCCAGTGCTGCGGTCAAGAAAGGTCACACAGTGCCAGACACTCTGCCTGAGGTGAACATTGAAAATGTGTCTGTGGGCCTTTCGGACTCCTCTTCAATTGATGTCAGTACTCCAATACCCCTCCATAATACCCATTTATCACTCTTGGACAGCATTGATGAGACAATTGAGTCAGTCCTCCAACAACTTAGGACCCCGACAACTCTACCAAGGGATAGTGAGTCCTTGCGTCCTTCCGGGGTAGTGGAGACCACTCCCTATGTGAATTGTGTGGAAATGACCGAGTCATTGGTGGGGGGCCAAGCTATAGTGCTAACGGATCCCGTAGGTAGTAGAATGGTCCATCCGCCGAAAAGGAAAAGGTCAAGGGAGCTAACAGGGGCAAAAAGGGCTAAAGTGGACATAACCAATCCAATACTGGATGCCAGCATGGATATTTCGGCATCTCCCGATAGCATTTCCCCGGGTATTGGGTCTGGTCAATCAGGTTCGCCATTTGTCACAGCTGTACCAGGGTGCTCAGGGCCATTTATATTTGGCGGACCCCCACCTAATTTCACAGATGCTCTAATTAGTTCACTTACGGTCATCCTCAAGAACCTACTGGAACCGCTATCTGTAAAATTGGACTCTATAGACGCTAGACTTATAGCTATAGAAAATGCATACAATAGAAACAGTTCTAGCGGGGGGTTGGGCCCAAGCGCACAGATGGCTCCCCGAGAACCTGTGGGGAACGGACCTCCTACTGTTGAAACATGCACACAGGCCCAGATTGGGGCAAAACATAGTATTATAGATAGTCATGTCCCCCTACTCCCCCCTTCACAAACCCGCAGGCCCCCTGTCCCTGCACCTAGAAGATCCAAGCCACCGACAACACCCCAACCAAGGAGTGTGGGGTGTGATATTAATGAACATACTGGTCACTCTATTAGTTCTAATACTAGGCGCAGGGCGGTTAATCTGCCCCCTGAGGCAGTGCCCTATACAGCGATTATGGTGGGAGTTCCTGAGCTCACTGGCGACACTAGAGAGCCACAGGACTCACTTCGCAATAAGGTAATTAGCTGGCTCAATATTAACAGGCCCCTCCCCCCTAACATCAAAGGAGATGTGCTGATGGTTAGAAGGATCCCTTGGATCGGAGTTACCCCCAAGAATAGGGCAGGGGACTGTATTATAATCAGTTTTAAAAGCCCACTGGTTGCCCCTTATATCTGCAACTGGCTGGTAAGGCCGGATAAGTCCAATATAGATCTAGTATCCCTCTCAGACTTTTATCCAAATGTCTCTAATTTAGCTATGGGGAGGGAACAGAGCTGGACTAGAGTGGGCTTCGCAATTGATGGTTCACGGTACAGACCCAAGCACAACACACTTCCCGCTCATGGCAACTTCATTCACCAGAACAGATTTTCCTGCCTGGACCAAGTAGATTGACCACAACTGGGAGATATACTACAACATTCTGCAAAATCTCCCCTTGGGGTTTCAGTCAGGGGGGAGGGTATACCTCATCCCGTAAATGACACAAAGATCCAGGTCTCTTTCAATGAGGGGGGGACCTTCTTGGGAGGTATCCAAGTACAAGTTGAGGAACTATCAGGCACACGCACTACTGTTACACTGCAATCGGAGGAGCTTGTTGTACTACCCATCCCGTCGCCCACCATAACCGGGTTGGGTGATCCGGTAAAGCACGCACACGACATCTTGCCCGCACTAAGTGAAGTAGGTTCGCAACCTCAAGGCTCAGGGTTGAGTATTCTCTCGTGGAATGTGGCAGGCATTATGAATAAGGTGGGCACCCCGGAGTGGGAAACCCTGGTAAACAAAAGTGATATCCTCCTCTTCCAGGAGACGTGGGCAAGGGAACCGCAGTCTAGGAGGGGGTATGATATTTCTGAAATCCCGGCAAAGTGGAATGGGAGGGGGAGACCTTCGGGTGGTCTAGCAATCTGGGTGGCGAGCCACATTGGGTGTCAGGTGGAAAGGATGGACACACTCTCTCAGGACATTCAGTGTGTGCTCCTCAGTTGGCCCGGTAAAAGGACCTGGGCCATTGTTAATGTTTATTCACGACCAGTCGCTGTGGGCAATGAATCCTCTACCCTAGTCGAACTCTCATCCTTTCTAGGTCAACTACCAGCTGACCTGAAAATAGTGATGGGAGGGGACTTCAATTGCCACTTTGAACCCCTGGAGGGTCTAATGGAGGGTCCCTTCACAGCCGAGGATGATCACTGGGGAGTTCCACCCTCCTCCTCACCTCACCCCAAAGCTTGGTCTCCGTTGGCAATACAACTTACTTCCCTCACTCTGAACTTTGCACTGAGGGCGTGCAATGGGCGCACTCCTTCCGATACTCCTTCGGTGTGTACATTCAATAGAAAGGGTCATGAGTCAAGGCTGGATTACATATTCATTGATATCTCCCTGTGGTCTAAAGTTCAAGACTTTAAAGTGGTACCGAGAACAGACAGTGACCACAATTCCCTCTTGTTGGAGATTCAGCACCCAGCCCCTGCAGCAGGGCCGACAACTACTGACACTGGAGTTGACCAGGGGGATATACTCCTCACTACAAGTAGGCGTCGGGTGAAATGGGGGAAGTTGGTTAATAAAGAAAACGCTATTAACAAGCTATATGGCATAGCACTCCCCAGGTTCCAGGAGGTGGATGCTCTCGTCGACCAACCAAGACCCTCTGATTATAATGAGAGACTTTCTGGCATCCATCAGGCTTTGGTCAGGGACCTTGCAGATGTTTTCAACCCGGTGGTGCCCTTAAGAAGGAAAGTCACTCGTACTGCGTCTTGGTACACCTCTACTTGCAGGAAAACTAAATCTGACCTACTTTCCGCCATTAAAGAAGGTAGTGACAAGGAGAGGGTTGTAACCCTTAGGAGGGAGTATAAGTTAGCATTAGCCAGCGCAAGGGCAGAGTGGGACTGGAACCACTGGCACGAACTGATTGAAGCCCTGAAATCCAAAGACTCTAGAAAATTCTGGGCCCTGGTTAACAACGGAACAGGGGAGCTTACATCCGCAGTAGAACCCAATATTGCCCCCCCTATCTGGGAGGCTCACTTCGGAGCATTATACCAAGAAACCACTCTATGGCCCGAAGGGATGGCGGCGGAGTTCCCCTGCCCTCCAGATATGGCCCTGGAATTTTCCTTAGGTGAGGTGAAGACAGCACTGGAGCGCCTGGCGCTGGGGAAGGCACCGGGGCTGGACAAGCTACCCGGTGATCTGTTTAGACACCATCCTGACATCTGGGGCCCGTACCTTCTTATTCTTTTTAATGTTATATTAGGAGGTATGGCGGTCCCTCCCTCCTGGTTAGGGGCTGAAATAGTGCCGATCCACAAGAAAGGGTCCCCTCTGAATCCGGCAAACTACAGGCCAATTAGCCTTATAGATGTCCCCCAAAAGCTTTTCGCGCGTCTTATTTTGAACCATCTATTAGACTGGGTAGAGGATAATGACGTCATGAGTCCCCTGCAGGCTGGCTTCAGGAAGAACACGTCGACCATGGACCAGATCTTCCGCCTCGTCCTCCTCTACTGGAAGACGGTGAGGATCGAGGGGGGAAGATTGTACATGGTCTTCGTGGATCTGAGGTCAGCCTTTGACCTAGTCCCGCGCAGGAAACTGTGGGAGGTGTTGGAAAAGCTAGGAGTTCCCCCCCAGCTACTTAACATCTTAGCCAGGCTGCATGAGAACAACTATGCGCAGGTTAGGTGTGGGAGAGATGGCAATTTATCATCCAGGTTCCCCGTCCGTCGAGGGGTGAGGCAGGGTTGTGTCCTGGCACCAACCCTGTTTTGCTTATTCATCAACAATGTCATCTCCCACCTGGAAAATGTCAAGAACAACGACGCCCCATGTTTGGCAGGAAGGAGGGTACCGGCAATTATGTTTGCCGATGATACCCTCCTCCTTTCCAAATCTCCCATGGGGATCCAGAGGATCCTGGATGGATTTGGTCTTTTCTGTCGTCAGCACGGGTTGGAGGTGAACCTAGAGAAGACCAAGTTTATGATCTTTAATCCACCTATTAAAACCAGGCCTAATCCCACCCTGGGGACTGTTAGCCTCGAGAGGGTGTCTACCTTCACATATCTGGGGGTAACATTGCAGGAAAACTTATCTTGGGACCGCCAGATAGTACGATCTAGGGTTAAACTGTCCCAACTGTCGGGTGCAATTTTGAAGGTGGCCAATACTTCTTCCTTCAAGCCCATAAGTCCGGCCCTTGAAACTTATAGGTCCCAGGCCAAGGCAGCGGCCATCTATGGCAGCGAACTGTGGGAGCATAAAGCGGTGAAGGACTTATCAACAGTTGAAAACAGTTTTTTAAGGCGCCTATTGGCTCTCCCACGTGCCACGCCACTTCTGCCCCTGAGAATGGACTTGGGCCTCCCCCCTATTGCAGAGGAGCTTGTGTCAAAGCTAGTGAAGTTCTGGCACAGGCTCTGATCTACGAACGAACTTCATCACTATAGGGAGGATCTTACCCACGTCATGAGCTTCAACTGCAGTGGCAAAATCCCCTGGCTTGCCTCTGTGAAAAACGAACTGATTGCCATGAATCTCCGCGACCTCTGGGAGGACCCTGCGCGAGGCTGCCAAGCAATCTCGCGCAAAGCCCTGTCAAACATTTTTAAAGATAGGTCCCTTGCACACTTAATGGACGCTCAAAACAGCGGCACCCTTACCTTGCGATTTTTAGAATCCAAAAATTCATATGCTTTTGAACCTTTTATGGATTTTATCTTCCCTATCCTGGCGAGGAAACTGTTTGTCCAATGGAGGCTTGGCACACTCCCTATTAACTCGTATACATGCAAGTTGACCAACGCGGACGATAAAACCTGTCCCTGCTGTAACAGCCACTTGGAAGATGATCTTCACATTTTGTTTGTGTGCCCCGTTTACCAAAGGCCTAGGAAACATTGGATAGCGCCATTATGCAAGAACCTAGGGTTCAGAGAGTATGCACAGGCATACAGGATTCTGAAAACCAGTACCCTGGGCCATATTGTGTTCGCTGTTTCCAAATTTCTTATGGCTATATGGTTGATCAGAAAGAAAAAAACCTCTGAAGCCTCTTGAACTTTCTAGTGTTTTTACTATTTCCCCGCTGGGCGAGTGGATTTTTATAATATGTATTTTTAAAAAATGTATTCTATTGTATGTAATGTTTTGTACTGCATCTTTTATGGTCTATATGGCCGAAATAAAGAATTGTTGGATTGGATAATTATAATTAATTAAATATGTTAATTTATTTATTGTTCATTATTTTGAATTAATAGTTAATTGAATAATAATTGGCAATTAATTAAAATATAATTGGTAAATATTTTTAATTGATTAATTGATAAATATGTTCATTTCATTAAATTATTTTCTGTAGCGGGTTGTGGGTTTATAGGGGAATAGGGTGGTAAGTAAATTAATTATAATTAATTAAATATGTCATTTATTTATTGGTATTTATTTAAAATTAATTGTTAATTAATTTTTAATAGGTAATTAATTAAAATATAATTGGTATTTAAAATTAATTGATTAATTTTTAAATTGTAAATTAATGTATTGTTAATAGGTAATTAATTAGCATTATTAGGTACTTTTCATAATTAAATCATTTTAATTTGTATTTATAAATAATTATTTAATATATTTTATCCAATTGTAAAATATTTTAATTATTTTGTAATTGGTATTACTATTTATGTTATTTATATTTATAAATGAAGTATTTACTTTCCCTACTATTGCACTCACTGGAGTTGGAATAGTAATTTTTACCCCTACACTATCCAACACTTTCCCAAATGTTGCACTCTCTGGAGTTGGAATAGTAATTTTAACCCCTACGCTATCCAACTCGTTCCCTACTGTTGCACTCTCTGGAGTTGGAATAGTAATTTTAACCCCAACGCTATCCAACTCTTTCCCTACTGTTGCACTCTCTGGAGTTGGAATAGTAATTTTTACCCCTACGCTATCCAACTCTTTCCCTACTGTTGCACTCTCTGGAGATGGAATAGTAATTTTAACCCCTACGCTATCCAACGGTTTCCCTACTGTTGCACTCTCTGGAGTGGGAATAGTACTTTTTACCCCTACGCTATCCAACGTTTTCCCTACTGTTGCATTCTTGGAAGTGGGAATAGTATTTTTTACCCCTACGCTATCCAACGCTTTCCATACTCTTGCACTCTCTGGAGTGGGAATAGTAATTTTTACCCCTACCCTATCCAACGCTTTCCCTACTGTTGCTCTAGCTGGAGTGGGAATAGTAATTTTTACCCCTACGCTATCCAACTCTTTGCCTACTGTTGCACTCTCTGGAGATGGAATAGTAATTTTAACACCTACGCTATCCAACGGTTTCCCTACTGTTGCACTCTCTGGAGTGGGAATAGTACTTTTTACCCCTACGCTATCCAACGTTTTCCCTACTGTTGCATTCTTTGAAGTGGGAATAGTATTTTTTACCCCTACGCTACCCAATGCTTTCCATACTCTTGCACTCTCTGGAGTGGGAATAGTAATTTTTACCCCTACCCTATCCAACGCTTTCCCTACTGTTGCTCTCGCTGGAGTGGGAATTGTAATTTTTACCCCTACGCTATCCAACTCTTTCCCTACTGTTGCACTCTCTGGAGTAGGAATAGCAATTTTTACCCCTACGCTATCCAACTCTTTCCCTGCTGTTGCACTCTCTGGATTTAGAATAGTAATTTTGACCCCAACGCTATCCAACTCTTTCCCTACTGTTGCACTCTCTGGAGTTGGAATAGTAATTTTAACCCCTACGCTATCCAACGCTTTCCCTACTGTTGCACTCTCTGGAGTGGGAATAGTAATTTTTACCCCTACGCTATCCAACGCTTTAACTACTGTTGCACTCTCTGGAGTGGGAATAGTAATTTTTACCCCTACGCTATCCAACGCTTTCCCTACTGTTGCACTCTCTGGAGTGGGAATAGTAATTTTTACCCCTACGCTATCCAACGCTTTCCCTACTGTTGCACTCTCTGGAGTGGGAATAGTAATTTTTACCCCTACGCTATCCAACGCTTTCCCTACTGTTGCACTCGCTGGAGTGGGACTAGTAATTTTTACCCCTACGCTATCCAACTCTTTCCCTACTGTTGCACTCTCTGGAGTGGGAATAGTAACTTTAACCTCTACGCTATCCAACTCTTTCCCTACTGTTGCACTCTCTGGAGTGGGAATAGTAACTTTAACCTCTACGCTATCCAACGCTTTCCCTACTGTTGCACTCGCTGGAGTGGGAATAGTAATTTTTACCCCTATGCTATCCAACTCTTTCCCTACTGTTGCACTCTCTGGAGAAGGAATAGTAATTTTAACCCCTACGCTATCCAACGGTTTCCCTACTGTTGCACTCTCTGGAGTGGGAATAGTACTTTTTACCCCTACGCTATCCAACGTTTTCCCTACTGTTGCATTCTTTGAAGTGGGAATAGTAGTTTTTTACCCCTACGCTATCCAACGCTTTCCATACTCTTGCACTCTCTGGAGTGGGAATAGTTATTTTTACCCCTACCCTATGCAACGCTTTCCCTACTGTTGCACTCGCTGGAGTGGGACTAGTAATTTTTACCCCTACGCTATCCAACTCTTTCCCTACTGTTGCACTCTCTGGAGATGGAATAGTAATTTTAACCCCTACGCTATCCAACGGTTTCCCTACTGTTGCACTCTCTGGAGCGGGAATAGTACTTTTTACCCCTACGCTATCCAGCGGCTTCCCTACTGTTGCATTCTTTGAAGTGGGAATAGTATTTTTTACCCCTACTTTATCCAACGCTTTCCATACTCTTGCACTCTCTGGAGTGGGAATAGTAATTTTTACCCCTACCCTATCCAACGCTTTCCCTACTGTTGCTCTCGCTGGAGTGGGAATAGTAATTTTTACCCCTACGCTATCCAACTCTTTCCCTACTTTTGCACTCTCTGGAGTGGGAATAGTAATTTTTACCCCTACGCTATCCAACTCTTTCCCTACTGCTGCACTCTCTGGAGTTGGAATAGTAATTTTAACCCCTACGCTATCCAACTCTTTCCCTACTGTTGCACTCTCTGGAGTGGGAATAGTAATTTTTACCCCTACGCTATCCAACGCTTTCACTTCTGTTGCACTCACTGGAGTCGTTACAGTAAATTTAAACCTCTTGCTATCCTGCGGTAAAAATATTGTATATGTTTTGTTAATAATATGTATATATATATATATATATATATGTATTAACGCTTTCACTTCTGTTGCACTCACTGGAGTCGTTACAGTAAATTTAAACCTCTTGCTATCCTGCGGTAAAAATATTGTATATGTTTTGTTAATAATATGTATATATATATATATATATATATGTATTAAAAATAAATTACTTTTTTTTAAAGTTATATTCATTATTTTTTAATGTTATGTTTATTTAAGTATTTTAAATAAGTTAAAAATAATTTTATTTATTATTATATTACTTTTAAATTACTTTTAAGACATTTAAAAAATTCGATATTTTGACAGTCTATATTTTTTACACTCGATATTTTGGAGTCGATATTTTTGTACTTACCTGTTTGAAGATAGGAAGTCGATATTTTGTAGTCGATATTTTGACCTCGATATTTTGTCATCTCGATATTGTGACTGTCGATATTCTGTCAGTGATCCGCAAATTAGGGCCCTTAACTGCTGGTTTTTACAGAAATGATGAGCTGCGCCGAGATTCGTACCTTTAAAAATTTTTTTATTACGCTTTGTCTCCTCAAGAGTTTTGTTGATTTCATATTTTATTTTTCCATATTGGTTTGATGGCAGTAAACTAGAATTGATAGTTGGGGCATAATTCATGGCAGCGAGAGTGAATTCTAAGGTGCTTGAAAACCAAGAAATTAATAATGGCTTTGTCAACACTTATTTTTTTTCGGAATGTATTAAATACAGTAAATTATTGCAAACCTTGATTTACTGCGAGTAATTTAATAAAAGCATTTTTATTTACTATAAACTTGAACCAAGGATTAGAGAAGAGATGTTTATCATATTTAAATTGAATGGAACCTAAAGAACATTGGTCCCGATTTAGAGTTAGGTCGATGATACTCCATTACAAACATGACTGTTGTCCTGTATGCCTTATTATACGTGTATTGGAATATAACAT
Source organism: Lissotriton helveticus (assembly GCF_964261635.1). Classification (NCBI taxonomy): domain Eukaryota; kingdom Metazoa; phylum Chordata; class Amphibia; order Caudata; family Salamandridae; genus Lissotriton; species Lissotriton helveticus. The sequence continues at coordinate 1,371,383,828 of NC_136069.1, read as the reverse complement.
ATTTATAATAAGGCAGATGGAAAAGGTATTGTATGCGATGGAGCACCCATCCTCCAAATTCTAAATCAGACCTTTGAGGCCTCATTACGATGTTGATCAGAGTTGCCTTCGACTGACATCGCCGCTGATGCGGAATGGACCAAACTCGGGTCGGCGGTCCTCAGACTACAATTAGGATACGACCCCACATGGTGCTGTTGCAAACTTCCATTTTAAAATGGGAGCTTGTGCTGCAGTCCGAAACCATCCGCATCACAAGCTCCCATTGTACAATGGAAGGTTTTGCACATTCCTGCCACATGGTGCAGGGATGTGAAGTCCAGAACTGGAGGGTCAGGGGAGTAGGGGGCCATGCTAGGGGTCACTAAAGCCACTTTCTGACAGCTCTTACATGTCGGAAAGGCCAACATGGAAAGGCTGTGAAAACCCACATTATAATCCAGTTGGCAGAAATGCTGTCCTTAAGGGAATATGAGTGGTTTCTGACTGGCCAACATGCTCCTTGAGCCTGTCGGAACCCAGTCAGTTTCCACGGCCTTTTTATACTGTGATAACCAATATTGTAATTTAACTGTCAGAATGTAAACCTTCCATGTTGGCCGGAAAGTGGAGGCTTTCCGACCGACATCAAAATAAGGTCCTAAATGTTTTGAAACTGGCCTATTGCCAAGTGAATTAAATCATTCTATGTACTGACATCATTTTAGCAATGTAAAATAAAACTATTGAACAGAAAGTATTTATGTAGCTTCTGCTCAAAGGTGTCTCACACCCAAGAATAGTTTGACTTTGACATAGAAATAGGAGCATTTGGGTTTGATATTGACTTATGTTTTTTGAAATCGCAAGTCATAAAGAAGAATGTTTCTTTTAATGATAAATGTAAAATGTAGCATGTACTGGATAGGAGAATTCACATCAAGCTAGTAATTACATGTTGGAATGCAGTTGTTCTGATAAAATGGATTTTTATGCAGTAGCCCTAACTCATGATTATGACCTGTTGTAAATGCAATTATTCTAGTTAACCTGAAAAGCTATCTCAATTATCATGGAGAGTAGTTTAGCCCCTTGGACCTCGAAGGTGCCATATATTCAAGAATGTAAGGTTTCAAAACTGACCTTTGATTTTAACTGTTTTGAGACTTCAAGAATAATGCATCGATTTGATGATAATTTCATGGTGATCACTTTCAATAGAATAGCTCTTTTGAAACTAAAGGTAATTTGCATTCTAGAAGGTACTGGTTCTTTAAAACAAGACAAGTATTTGATGGAAATTACAATATCATTGATAATTTGTTTACAGCCCATTTACTCCAGATTGACTTTATGCAGTTGACCTGTACATAAAAGTTGCCGATAATTGTAATGAATCCATTTTTCATTAGATTTGAAACCTGAATTTGAGACTTCTCATATATTATTCCTGTGCGAGTTAATTAACCTTTTTGTTCCTGTGGCATTTTGAAAGAAATGTTATTGTAGTTCTGCTTTTTAGATCTGTAAATAAAAGTAAATAACTACCATAGAGTTTCAAACCAGAAAGCCAATTCCCGACCATAAAGTATTCTGAGAACATGTGGTATGTAGAAAAGGGTTCCACGGAATTTGAAGGTGTTTCCGCATGGCTGAACAGCTCCTAACCATGTGGTGGACCAGTGCTTCATTATGCTTTGGGACTAGCAGATCCTTTCTTCCCAATTAGGTGAGTTAGTTTACTTGGAAATTAAACTACAGAGTCGGCATAACTTATAGTAAGAGTAATTTATTAGTCAGTTAAAGACAATTCCTTGAAGAAAGATCTAAATAACAAAATGACTTCATAACGAAACTAAAATGTAATTTAATGATAAGACACAATGAGGGATATGTACAATGAAGTGGCGGAGAGAGGCGTTAGCCTTCATGGCTTAACGCCTCACTCCTCCACTTCTGAAATGCAATGCTGCACCATATTTAAAACAATATGGTGCAGCCTTGCGTTTCACCCTGCGATGGTGCTACACTTGGCAGTGTAGCACCAACGCAGTCACACTTGCACCATAGTGGGAGGGTGTGTGCGTGCAGGGAAGGATTGTTTATGTGTAGGAAGGTGTCCCTTCCTGCACATAAACAACCCTGAAATGCCATTTTGTCACTTTCATGTGTGCTGCTTAATGAAGCACCCATGAAAGTCACAAAATGGCATTTTTTTAAATGATTGTTTATGTATACGAAGCGGGACCTTCCTGTACATAAACAATCCATGACATTTTGCTTTTTCGATGCGTGCTGCACAAGGCAGTACACATGGAAAAAGCAAGAACGCTGAGAAATAATGCATTTCTCCTCGTGTTGCCAACTTAAGACCAGGTTTTACCTGGTCTTAACTTTGGCACTGCCTCCCATGTACGCTGCCCTTGTACATAGGGGACAGCGTCAAAATGAATGGGTGATGCCGTTCAATGCCCACCGCAACACCCACTGCCCACCCCTTTCACGCTAACCATAACGTGAAAGGGGGCTTTATTTACAAGGCAGCGTTCTGCCACATTAAATGGCTGAACGCTGCCTTGTAAATAAGGCTAAGCTCCTATCGCCACCACAACGTCGATAAAAGTGACGATGTAGTGGTGATAGGGGCTTGTACATATACCCCAATTTATCTACATCTGGAAGGATTCATAATTTTAAATTTAAGAATGTAAACCTTACTTAACACACTGTGATTGTGTTGCCTATAGAAATATTGGGTCTCATTTACAAGTTTTTGATGCACAGAAGCACAGTAAATCACATTGCTATGCTGCTCTGCGTCAAAATGTGAGGATAGAAATTTGTTGTATTTATGATATGTGGTGCATGCCTGTCCTTTACCACTGCGCTGGCGCGGTTTTAGCTACATTGCACCAACGCAGGCCCCCTTGCACCATGGGCATTCCTCTGGTAGCGGCAGGGCAGTCTTCAGAGGTACAAAGCAGGCGTTAAGTAGCAGGGCAGTCCTCTGACTGTCAAGACAGGTCTTATGAGGACCCTCCACAGGCCCAGAATACACAAAAGGCAGTAGCCAACTACACCCAGTCATGTGACCCAGGACACAGGCTGCAGTTATCAAATGGTTAAGACAGGAAAATTACACTTTCTAGCAATGGCATTTTCAGGATTATGACTTCAAATCCAACTTTACCATTAAAGATTTTATTAATTCACAATTCTTTTGACATTTTTAGTTGATGACACAACGGATTTAGATCTTTAACTTGATAACATAGATAAACAGTTTGAACTGGATTTTGTTTGTAAGAAAGAATACTTATGAACTCAATTTGTATACAGAAACAGTTCTTTTTAAACTGTTTTCGTTTGTTTGGTAATGGAACTGCAACCATACAGCAATAAAATGTCAATTGATAAGAGAATGTATACTATTGATAAGATTTACCATACATGACTTTATAAATGTAGACTGTGCATTATTACTAATTAATTCTCAGGATGGCACACGCATTTACCAGTCAGATAGTTTTTTATTTTACTTTCTGTTTTAAACATATTTTTCCCTATTCTTTCACTACTTTTTTTTATGTCACCTTGTTAAAAAAAAATTTTAAAGTTGTATGCCCAGAAAAATCAGCGACAACTCTACCAGTTTTGAAGCATAAATTGGCATATTCTGGCATTTCCTGTAAAAAAAAAAAGAATCCCAATCTTGAGTAACTAAATTTGACTAAGTCTATTCTGTCTGAAGATTATAATTTAACTTAATATTCGCCAATAAAAATATAATAGAATGATTACATAACTGATTCAAGTATATGAGCTAATCATTGATCACATTAATTCTGTTTTATATGATATTACAATTACGGATATTACACAATAACACTGATAAATCGTTTTGAAAAAATCAACCAGAAATAAAATGATATCAAAATGGTAAGAGAAAATATTAAGGGATCTAGATTCCTGAAGAACGTTTTAGAAATTTCCTACACTGCAGCTGTAAGAGTCCCTGTAAATAAAATTAGTTGGTGCATTTCCAAAAGGAGCTACCAGAGTCTATTCCTGAAACAAAAACAAAACAATTAAAATACTTATCTTCAAACTGTTCTCCTTCACAGAAGAATGTACTTCAGAGGGAGAGATAGTTACCTTTCATGCTGGCACACCAGTGCTTTCAATCTTCCTGGCACTGACTGGGTGACTTTGCTATAGCTCCAACTACTTTTTGCTTCAGGTTTTCAGTTTCTTGCAGATGCCGGAAAAGTCCCTCCAGACTTTGCCACAGGTCCCCTACGTAGCTTTCACAAGGTCCAGTGCAGTCCATGTGATGCTGACAGCTATCTCTCCCAGGAGGCAGCCAGGTGAAATGATTTACAGGCGTTTGGAGAGTAATTCCAGTAATTCCAGTGCCTGTGTACAAATTGAATCTGGTCACGTCTCTGTCCTCATCACAGTCATATAGCCTACAGCAAGCAGACTTCCTTTCTATTCACTCGCAAGGTCCAGGAGTATTTTGAGGAGCTGTTAGTGGCGGCAATTGTATCAAGTGCACTATGCAGACATTGTTGGCTAATGTACACTGAACTAATGCTGTAGTCCTACCAAACCTCAGACTCTTTTTCAGTACTTCCTATTGTGCTTGGCTGTAACTCTTCTCTAGAGTCTCTCATCAATATGGCAAACATAAAGCTCCCCTCTCAAGAGCTTCATTTTTATTGTAGTTTTTAAACAATTTTCAATGATTTTCCAAACATCTGAAAAAAAATAAAAAATAAAAGGGAGGTTTTGGTTACATACCCCAAATAGGTAGCAAAGTCACTGAGCAAATCAGGTTATTTATGGTATAGCTGAAGCACCATATGATATCCATATCAACTGTTCAGGCACTGCATATAGTCATCTCAATAAGTATTCGCAACCAATGAAAATTCCCATTCCCAACTAGCCCCCCACCCTTTCCACCCCACCCGCCCAGGCGTGACACTAAAGAACTGGCTGTAATAAGCCTATAGAACTGTTATTTCTATGCGGCGACAAAGGTGTATAGGAGACTACTACCACTGAGTGTCCTCAGGCTTGCTTGTCGAGCACCACAACTAATCGTGAGGCCGCAGAACTATGTGATTGTAAAGCTGCTATGCTTTAGTCCATAGCTGCCCCAGGGTCGACTGCAAATGCGTCATCTCCCTCCGTATCGGGAGATTTAAGTGCCATCACGAGTGCTTCCCAAGCTCTCACCCATTCCAGGGCCTTTTCACTCTCGGTTCGCTTCGCTATTTGTAACCTAATCACTCCCTCACAATCAGCCCACTTTGGGAATTCTGCTTTCCATTTCGCTATGCTAGAGCCCTGTTTTGCCTTCCAATTGGAGGTGATGTTCCATTTAGCCAGGAGCAAACCTAGGTCTATAAATTTGCTAGTAGTTTTGTTTTTGGATGTGTGGGCAAACCAGTGCAAAATCCAATGAGCCATGGTTGGATCCAGGTCTCTATCAGTGAGGTCTGATAATGTTGTCGATATCTCCACCAAGTAACTGTCTAGGAATGGGCAATCCCATAATATTTGTTTAAAATCTGCGCTATCTGGGTTACATCTCGGGCAGGCCGCTGATTGGTCAGGGATATATGTGTGTAGTTTTGCTGGGGTAGGGTATGCCCTATGTAAAATATGCAAATGCACTAATTGAAACCTCGCATTTCTCATGCTCTTCCAGACTCTCTCCACTAGTTATCCCCACACCTTATCCGGAATTTCCCCCCGTATGTCAGCTTGCCATTTGAGCTTCAGTACAGACAGGGAGGTAAGGATTCCAGCGTCATGAGCCGTTAAAGGCACATCACTGCTTTAAAAGTAGCTGCTGCCATCACTACGTATTGGCAGCCCATGGAAGTTGGTGGCTCTGTAAGTCCCCTACCCCAATGCTTCATGATAGCCGCAGTGAGGGCTGTGTACTGCAGGAAATCAGCCCAGGTAAGTCAAAGCGGGTTTGTAGGTCATTCAATGGGACCATGGCGCCCTACTCATATAGGTCCCCTATGGTAGTCAGCTCCTTTTCCTCACAAGCTTCCAATCTCTGCCAATTACCAACATGTGGTATGGCCCTGCACATTATCAACAGTATTTCCGGCAGAAGTATCTGTGCCAGCATTTTTGTGCCGCAGCGACTTCCAGGGTGACGGTCGTGTAGTTAACCGGGAGCCGCAGAACAATGCGGGACAGCAACACCAGGAGTCCTAAATCTTCTCTGTGCTCATTATCTCCCCTAGTTGCCCTCACTACCCACTGCATAAGCCATTGAAATTGTGCTGCCAAATAATAGGTCTCATAGTCTGGGACCGCCAGGCTGCCTTCTGCTCTTGGTTGCATAAGTGCACTGTACGCTACCCAACGTCTGACTTTGCCCCAATGGAAGGTTGTGATCATTGAGTGAAGCTGCTTGAAGTACTTTGTCGGGATCCAGATTGGTAGGGTCCGAAGGAATATATGATCCGTGGAAGGGTTATCATTTTTAGAAGGGCCACGCGGCCTGCTACTGACAGCGGCAGAGATCCCAAGAACTCAAAGTTGGCTTTCGCTCCTCTGATGGCCTTCCCAATTTTACCCTCAAGAACGTCCTCCTGTTTGTGGTAAATATGCATGCTCAGATAGGGAAGATATCTGTCTTCCCAGTTCACCCCCTCTGTGTGCTGTGGGCCTACCCTATTCAACCAGTTCAGCTTCAGTCCTGCTACTCTGCCAAGAGCGTGGAGTAAGTTTTTCGCCCGAAGAGTTCCGCTCCCGAGTCAGCAAGGAACAGCAAAAGGTCATCTGCATATAATGCTATATGATGAACCTGTCCATTTGCATCAAGACCCCGATCAAGCCTGATCTGGCGCGGGCTGCTAAGGTCTCCATCGCCAGCACGAATAAAAATGGTGAGAGGGGTTAACCCTGCTGTGTGTCTCGCCCCACCCTGCAAGCGTCAGAGATTAGCCCCCGGTTTTAATTCTAAGTGGTGGAGATCCATGCAGGTCAGAAAGCCAGAGTCTAGCCCCATTTTTCGCATCACATGAAATAGAAAAGCCCATTCCAGACTGTTGAAGGCTTTTTCTCTATCAATCGCAAATATAGTGGCAGCATCTACATGGTTAGTGTCCCCTTCCAGTATGCGCATAAGCCTTCTGATATTGAGTGCTGTGTTTCTAGTGGGGATGAACCTGTATTGGTCAGTATGTATAAGGGTGGTCATGTGAGGGGGCAAACGGGAGGCTAAAATGTTACTTAGTATTTTTTAATCGAGATTGAGCATGGATAAGGGACGGTATGCAGTTTTATCCCACGCCTGCTTGCCCAGCTTTAGCAGAGGGATGATGATCGCTTCCCTAGTAGAGACAGGGAGTTTGCCAAGTCTCTTGGCATCATTATATAGTTGTACGAGTTTGGGAACCATGAGATCAATGTATGCGAGTTAAAATTCTATTGGTAGGCCATCAGTACCTGGAGTTTTATTGTGGGCCATATTCTTGATAGCTCCACGCACCTCTCTTACTTCATTCTCTCATCCTAGCGAGAGTGCTGTACCCTCGTCCAGTAGAAGATCAACCCCTTGTGTGAACTCTTGCAGTTCCTCATCTGTGGGGGACAGCTGACTCCGATAGAGCTCAGTGTAAAATCCAAGGAATAAGTCATTGATCCCTTGTTGGCCATATCTGGCTACCCTATTTTTTTCTCTGATCTCCAATATGACTGACCGCCACCTAGCCGGTGGTCAACCCCGATTTATCCCTCTCCGAGTGTGCTTGAGTTATGTAGGTTTTGTAATCAAAGCATCGCAGGTGCTCTACTAGCATGGCTACCTCCTCCCTGGCCTCTAGCAACTCCTGTTGCTTATCTGGGTGTTCAGGTCGGTCCTTCCTAAGGGCATGAAAGCACTCATCATCTCTCTTTATATCTTGAAGGAGAACCTTCCTAACTCCAACCATCTCAGATAGGCACCTCCCCCTAAGGACTGTTTTTCAGGCGTCCCACTCCACGAGGGAGGATGTGGCTGTACCTCCGATGTCTTGGAAATAGTTAGTGATAGCTGTGCCTATTGTAGTGCGGAAAGCTTGGTTGTCTAGGGTCTCTGAGGTGGGGATTTTTGGGCGCACGCATGTCCATTGTAACTGTACTAGGACAGGGTTGTAATCGGATAGTGTCCTGGTAAGGTATTTACTGCAGGCAACCCCCTCATGGACACCAAGGGGCCGATTCCGATCCTGGAAAAACGCTGTACAAATCGTGGTATGGAGAGTTTTCCCCATACAACTCGTACTTGTAAGATGGCCCCTACAACGTAGGAAGTACGATCCGTACAAATAAACACACTCCATACAAATTGTAAAAAAGACCATACAACTCGTATATACAAGCGATTCCGATTCCGATTGCTCTGTACGTGACATTCCCATGTATTCCCGGCAGCAGTTTACAACCCGGCAAGTACGATTCGTACAAACGGCACTCCGTACGTCTCTTTTTTTACAAGAGCCAAAAGGTGCCGGAAAAACCTTGTACGCCCCGAAAACAGTACGAGACAGACCCTCCCATGTACGCATCGTACACCCCATGAATACAGGGGTATGGTGCGTATGTACGGTGCGTACGGATGACATGGAAAGTGGGGTACGTTGCGTACATACGCGATGAAGGGGTACGGGTACGGGTCGTGTACACACCGGTCAAGCACCGTACCCCGAAATCGCCTATGTACGCACCGTACCCCGAAATCACCTATGTACGCACTGTACCCCAAAATCGCCTGTGTACGCACCGTACCCCAAAATCACCTATGTACGCACGGTACCCCAAAATCGCGTATGTACGCACCGTACCCCAAAATCGTCTATGTGCGCACCGTGCCCTAAAATCGCCTGTGTACGCACCGTACCCCAAAATCGCCTATGTACGCACCGTACCCCAAAATCGCGTACGTACGCACCGTACCCCAAAATCACGTACCTACGGTGCATACATGCGCGATGTTGTGGTACGCACCATACACACGCCACGCATGTGGGGGGACCCCTGTATGCCTCATACTCCTATATGACCCGTACCCCGGTATGAGTCATACCCCCAGAACAAGTCATACCAGGGTACGAGGCGTATAGGGGTTCGCTTCGTTGCCCGGTACGAGTCATTCCCCATATACAGGCCATTTTCCATACAAATCGTATGCTGACAACCCGGTACGAATCGTACTTGACGGGTTGGACAGCCTTTTTACAAATTGTATGGTCTTTTTTACAAGTCCGTGTCGTACAGCTTTTCCCGATCTGATTTGTAAGGATATGGCAAATCTGTATGTATTTTTCCCGTACGAATCGTACTACACGGGTTGGAAGGGACTTTTACAATTTGTATGGAAAAAAATACAAATCCTACTTGTATGGAAAATAAAAATCCAGGATCAGAATCGGCCCCCAGGTGAACACAGAATGGCATCCAGTCTGACATGCAACTCGTGGATGGCCGAGAAGAAGGAGTAATCTCGGGCCATGGGGTGTTGCGTCATCCAGGTGTCAATTAAGCCCCATTTCTGTTGCCAAGTACGGCGTGACACTGCTAGTGTGTATGCAGATGCATTAGGGAGTGGAGGGTGAGAGTGGTCATGGGCAACATCAGAGGTTTAATTAAAGTCGCCCCCCCCATTAGTATGGATCCCGTGAGGACAGTCGGCAGCTTTCTTGATAGAAGAGAGAAGAAGACCGGTTGGCCTGTTTTGGGTGCATAAATATTACCTAGTGTGAGGTCCCTCCTGTCTAGCCTCCCCGACACTACCACATACCTGCCCTCTGGGTCAATCAGTTATGACGTGCACTAGAATGGAACACCTGCCCTTATCCATATCAAAACTTCTCTCGCAAAGGCAGAGTATGTGGTGTAATAAGCCTGACCCCTCCAGTGGCGTTCCAACGCCTTCCCTTCCTTTGCTAGCATATGAGTTTCTGGAAGGAATGCGATCTGGATGCCTCTGCGGATCAAATAAGAGTGTATCTTATGGTGCCTGATCATAGAGTGCATACCCGCACATTCCACGAGAGACAAGTCAAGCCTAGTGGGGATCCCATTGTTGTTGTCTATGGTTACAACCCTAAAAAAACTTTACCCCGTGACACCCTTGGATCCCCTTAAAAACCCCAACGTTAAAAACGACCCCAACTCCCCCTCCACAGAACAGGTATCCAGAAAAGAATCCCCCTCAAACCATAGTAGCACAAACCATCGTTCAGTGACAGCAGAAGGGATGGTCACCCGACAAAAAACATTTTAAGTACCCCATGGTGCTGCCTCCCCGTAAATGTGCTAGCCAACAAGCCCTGTTCCAGCTGGATGTTCCTCGTAAGGCAATGTAGGGAAGGCATAAGTTCATTGGCATTGCACCAGTAGCTTGAGGATGGGAGACCCTAACACATCTCCACTTTGACTGACACATGAGATCATCTGCTGTTTGGGGCGTGACCCGTGGCATGTCCGCTGCTAGACTGTCATTGTTTATGAGGTCCGGCGAGGTTTCCTATCTGCCTGTGTGGTGTCCACTCCCTCTCAGAGGGGAACCAGGGCTTTTTTGACTATGCGATATCACTGCCTGTAGCGCCTTGCGATGTCCAAGACTAAGTTCTCTAGGAGAAGGAGTATTGGTTCCAGTCCTATGACTGCGAGTACTTTGCTGCAGGGTCCCAGGCGCTGAGATATGCTCACCCACTGAGCCGCAAGTGTCAAGCCAGTCCCAAGCTTCCTGTGGTGTGTTGAAGAAACAAGTCCACTTCGGGTCTGCCACCCAAAGCCGAGCGGGAAATAACATGGCAAAGGGCAGGTTCAGTTTGCATAGTTTAGCATTAACAGCAGCGAAGGATGCTCTGCTGCGTTGCACCTCTCGTGTAAAATCTGAGAAAATCATGACATTGCTATTGTCAATGCGCAGGTCATGTTTTTGGCGGGCACTTTGCAAAATGTGGTCCCTGTCCCGAAAGTGTAGAAGTCTGGCCACAATAGGACGAGAAGGAGCCCCTGGTTTTGGTGGTTTAGCTGGAACTCTGTGGGCCCACTCCAGGGTGTAGAAGGGGGATAAACCTGTTGGAACCCCCTCACAGCGGAGCCAGTCCTCCAAGTAACAAATCATGTTTGTCCCTGCTGTTTTTTCTTGGAATCCTGATGACTTTGATGTTGTTTCGATGTGACCTCCCTTCACTGTCTTCAGCGCTCATTTCCAAAGTTTTTACCTTAGATTCCAAGACAGAGGGAGCAGCGCATTTTGTGGACAGATTCCGGCAGGCCATTCAACTCTTTTTCATTGCTGGACACTCTGTCGTTGAGCTTACGGTGCTCATCTTTTATCAGGCTGAGGTCTGTTCCGATCAATCCTCCCTTCCAGTGCCTCTCTGGAGGCTGTTATTGCCTGCATGATGTCAGCTAATGTTGGTTTTCGGGAGGTCGCGTCTCCACTCGTTTCGGGCTATTCATCTTCCTCCTCAGAAGGGGTTCCTGGGGCATCCACTCTGAGGACAGTGAACCCCTGTTTCTTTTGTGTTCTCCCCATCTCTAAGAGCCTACGTATTGGTCTGCTGTGTTCAGTGCGTCGGGGAACTACCAGTTCCGCTGGGTCAATTCTTACACTTCGAGCTCTTCCAGCCCGCATACAAGACCCCGCTATTGCCTCTGGCTGTCCCGCCCACTGCAGGTGTTGTGGGCCAAGTAGTCCCACCGATGGAAACACCCCCCGGTGGTCTGGGGTTCTTGGTAGTGTCCCCCTGTACTTGTCCATGACAGCTCAACCCAGTCACTCCCTGCAGCATTCGCCTGTTGGCATATGCGAAGAGAAGGTCACACGTCACTCTTTACACCACCACTGCATGGGTACACCCCTCTCGCCGGCAATGTCCCTAAAGTTCTCTGCCACTAGTCAGTCGAGATCCCTGTGGTGCTGGTTCTGAGTGTCCCCCTTGTGCTTGGGGGTCGGGATGCCTGTTAGGTGGAGGGGGGCTGCTGCAGGGGCTCACCTTGTTTATGAGTAGTTGCAGTAGGTATTTAACACCATTCATCACATGGGTGCCCACCAGCGAGTTGTTCCTGCGGGCTCGCAATCGCCATTTGCAATGCTGACGCCAATAATGCAGGTGGATGAAGACTCCCTGTTGTTGGTCATCCCCCAGCAGGGGTCTGATGCAGTTTGTCCGGGCTCCTTCCTGTGCATGCCCAGTCTGGTCTCACGCCACAGATCTCCCCAACCAAAGACACCTGGGTCAGATGGGGCTGCGCTGGCAGCTCTACCGCCTCGGACGTGTCATCATGCTCTGAAGGCCCCTGCCCCTGTTTGCCACGCTCCTGAACCCCACGGGGAAGCAGGGATTTCTCTCCGCTACAGCGGTCCCTGCAGGACATTTATGGCTTGGCCGCCATTTTGTAATCATCGTTGATCTCCTCCCTGCAGCCCTACAGGATAGGTCTCCTCGCATCGTTTCACGTCAGCAATGCGAGCGAACGTGGGCTCCCTGGATCTGGTCTCCCCACTGATGTCTCGGTCTCAACGCGTAGAGGCACCCCCGGTGGGTCTCTCTTTAGGCGGCCTCTGCAAGGTCCCTCCGTCACAGCCCCCAAGAGTATGCGGGCCTCAGCAAGCAGCTCCTACACTTCACGGGCAGCTGCAATCCCCAGGAACTCACCAGGTATTCCGGAGCTCCGCAGGGGACCAGGTCCGTTTTACTGGTACTTCGACCATTTCAGGCCAACAGAGGCTCGGGCGCCATTTTATTGGCTCTCCCAGTAGATCGCATTCTCCACTCTGCTGTCATGCAGGGACAGTCTGGTTTGCGGCACTTTCACCCCGCCAGCAACTTGTCCAGGCTCAAAGCGGGGCGGGATAGGTCCTGCAGACGAGCGTTATTGATCCGGAGGTGAGTCACTACCACTGTGCCCTGTCAGCCACAGCCCATTACCATCTTGCTGCTGCCCGCACTTGCCAGTAAGCTTCAGTATCTTCCCCTTGCGGAGCAGCAAAGCAGGCAATTTGAACTCACTGCCACAACTTAAGCATATGGGAGTCTTCCGGTCGAAGTATCTGCCTTCCCAGGGCTATTTGGGGTTCAGTATATTTAAGTTCGGGGAAGCGGCGGTCAAAGCTCCTCAGTTTGCATCTGCTCTCATCGGCTTCAGGCCACGCCCCCCTCCCCTCTCAAGAGATTCATATCCTGTTCCAGATTCGACCCAGGTTGAACACATTCCCACCACTCATCCTAACTTGGGGACAGTTCCCCCTTCTTCTGCAGGCAAAGTGGAACGTCTGAGATGGGTGAAAACATTTTGGTATTTCTTATTACTTAGCAGTGTTAAAATGCAGGCTGTTAGTCTGGTCCTTCACAATGCATTATGATCTTCAATGAAGTCTGTTCCTGTCCTCTGCCAAATGGCTCATCCCACCTAATGGGTCAGTGATTACCCCATGATAGTCTTTCAGCCCTTAAGAGATGGTCAAAGTACCTTCTTCACAGCTATTTGGGATGTAATTACTGATACTGGTGGGAAGAAGAAGTGCTAGGCATTATATGAAAATTGTAGGGATTGAAAGTCATGGTTTACCAGAATCGGAGCTAACCCCTGCCGCTGCTTACTTTCAAATGTAATGGATTTTTGACGATGTTGTAGAGGAGAAGAGTGATGATCATCACATAAAAGAATAAGCACAATCACTAATCTATTATCAGTCAAAAATTAGTGTTTGGTGTGAGTTAAAGAGTTTTATTAATAAAACTTTCATTATATCATCTTAACTCACAAGTTACATTCATATTAATCTCAATCATCAATATATGACAGAATTATAAAATCAATATTGTTCTATCGAATCATATAATAAATGCATTAAAGCGCGTTCCATAAAGGAAACAATCCTTTCTAAGAATCAGGTGGAAAGTGGAGTATATCAGAAGGGGAGAGGTGTGGCACCATGGCCAGGGCGACTGACGCTGGAATCTGGGGATCACGGTTCGATCCCCGGCTCCGGCGGCAGTTTAGCCCAGCACCATGTGACTCTGGGCAATAGCTTGCTTAATCTTCCTGACGGCCCTCAGCGCCTAGAGACCCTTACGGGTGATTGTTCGCGCTTTACAAATGTGGATTATTATAAAGACTTCTAGTTCAAGAGAGCGAAAAAAGCATGAACATTAACATCAAAATCAACCCAAATAGATCAAAATATCAAAGCAGAAGTTCTCTTAAAGAGAGGTTCAAGAAACTCAGTAGCGCCTCAAAACAATGTGACCTAAAGTCTGGGTCTAGGTAAAATGGCACGGAAAAAGTGGTCTGGAAAGTGCAAAAAAAGTGTGGTAACCTACTCTAGGAGCACGCACTATTACAGGCATCACATTCTGAAGCTTTACAGCTTGTTGCTCTTCTCATCTCCCGTTAGCCATTCAGCGTCCAATGCTCTTCTGGAAATGGGATACTTCTCGTCATCTCACAGGGATACAATAGTGCACAGACAGCAATGTTCTGTTTGCAGTTAAATCATAACTATTATGGGCTTTTTATGATGTCTGGTGGAAAGCCATCTGACAGATGGTCGGAGCTTGTCAGCCTGCCATCATAGGTTTCCGTCTGACCACTCTATTATAATACTGGAGGTCAGTGGGAAACCTGCAGTGGAATTCCTCTCCTCCACAACGGGCTCACAGAGCCTGTTGGGGCAGGGGGTGGAATTGTAATTCCAAAATGACAATGGAGCCAGCCTCAGCTCAGCCGTCAGTATTAAAATTTCGCTTTCTGCCTGCCATTTCATGGCGGTCTGCCCGCCAAGAAATGAAAGTCAGAAAGTGACTTTGGGGCCCGTAGCAGGGCCTCCTTCCCCCCAACACTCCACTATGGGGCCTGGGAGGCACCTATGATGCCCCCTAAACATCCCTGCACCGCATAGTGTCTGCCACATGGTGCAGGGATGTTTGAAAACATCAATTTTTCTAATGCGGGTCCTGCCGCTGCACAAGCCGCAACGGAGAAATGGATGTCTCATGGGCGTTCCAAATTCATCGAATGGAACCGCCGACTACTAGTCGGTCGATTTCCTTTCCGACACAATCCCGGTCAGACGCTAGTTCGACCGGCATCGTAATTAAGACCTATGGGTTCATGAGGATTTTGCCTCATTCAATGTCACTTTCCTAAATATTTACTACATATTATTTAACCTTCATATATCATTTTTTCTTATGCAGGTTGTGCCGCCGCCACAATGGATGTCTCATGGGCATTCCAAATTCATCCGATGGAACCGCCGACTACTAGTCAGTCGGTTTCCTTTCCGACACAATCCCGGTCCAACGCTAGTCCGAACGACATCGTTATTAGGACCTATGGGTTCATGAGGATTTTGCCTCATTCAGTCTTACTTTCCTATATATGTACTACATATTTAACCTTCTAATATCAAGTGCCTAACCAATGGTCTATGTAGAATTCGAAAGGGTATACAGTAAAAATATTGAGTTGGAAATGTTGAATTACATATTGAGTTTTAAATATCGTGACACAGAAATTTCGACAGCAAGAATATTGTGGTCAAGAATATTGACTTTAGGGTAAGAAATATCGATTTAAAAAATATAGAAGCCATTAATATAATTTAAAAAAATAGTTGTTTAAAATATGGATTTTTTTAATTAGTGGTATGTATTTAAATTTATTTATATTTTTGGTATAAGTATTGTTTATGTTTTTTAATGTATGTGTTACATTTTTAGTAGTTATTATTTTACTTTAATTACATTTTGCATTTTTTTGTTCGGTAGGAGGTTGTGGGTTTATAGGGAAACAGGGTGGAAAGTAGTATAATTATAATAAATTAATTAATATTTTCCTTTATTAATGTTTATTTAATTGAGATTGTACAATTTTAATTGTGATTTACATTTTTAAGGGTACATTTGAGGTGCAGGTTGTGGGGTTCACAGGGGTAAAGTGTGGGAAGTAATTTATTTGTGATTAATTGATAATTAGTTGTTATTAACAGTAACACATTAATTGACAATTAATTATGGTAATTGTGTAATTAATTTTAGGTGCATGTTGTGGGGTTTATAGGGTGAAAGGAGGGAACTAATTTAATTTTAATAATTAATAATCATTTGTTAATTAATTGACAATTAAATATGGAAAGTGTGTAATTAATTTTAGTTGTGGGTTTTTAGGGGTACAGGGTGGGAAGTAATTCATTTTTAACTAATTATTAATTAGTTGATAAATAATCTTAATTAATTAATTGGTAATTAATTAAGTTAATTGTTTATTTCTTTGTTTAGATTTTGGGTTTATAGAGGTCAAGTGTGTGGAGTAAATTAATTTTACTTACTTTATAACTAGTTGTTAAATACTATTAGTTATTTAATTGACATTATTTTTAAATTGTGTAATTACTTTTTTTACAGTTTAATTGTAGGTGTGGGTTGGAGGGATTATAGGTGTGAAGGGTGGGAAGTTAATTAAATTTGATGTGTTTTAATGTGTTATTTAATTAATAAGATTTACTTAATTGACAATTAATTATGTTAATTATGCAACAACAAAAAATGTTCATATGGGTTGTGAGCTGTGTGGTGTTCTAGGCTAGGAAGTAAATAGACAAAATGTATAATAATTAATTTTGGTAATAAATTATTTCTGAATAAAAATATGTATTTGATTCAAAATATTTATTTTATTTTATTTTATGTAATATTTGTAGGTATTTGTGATATGTATTTAACATTATATGTTTATATTCTTTCATTTTTAAAACAATATATATGTTTATGTTATTTTTAAAATATATTTTTTACTCAATAGTAAAAAAAAAATTATTCTGTTGATGATATTTTGTTTGTTTTTAATTTTGAACTGACAGAAGTGAGAATAGTAAATTTTACCCCTCAACAATCCAACACTTTCCCTATTGATGTACTGACTGAAGTAGGAAGTGTAAATGTTATCGTTCCGCAAGCCAACACTTTCCTTACTGTTGCACTCACAGCAGTGTGAATAGTAATTTGTACCCCTCTGCAATCCAACACTTTCCCTACTGTTGCATACATTGGAGTTGGAATAAACATTGTTTCCCCTCCACTATCCAACACTTTCCCTACTGTAGCACTGACTGGAGTTGGAATGGTAAATTGTATCCCTCCACTGGTCCCAGGATGCTTGTTTCCGGTCCAGGGAAGACATGGTTTGGCTGGACTGTTGCCATGAGGCACATGGTCAAACTGATTTGCATATGGCAATGTCTGAACTGGGGTGGTGGAGTGAGCTAAAGAATTTTGATGGATTAAACCCAGATCAGTTGACTAGGGGTGAGTGTTTGATTTGCTCAAACGCTCCGTCCATCCTCCCCTTTGGTATCGCTTTGTTCATCCTAAGTTGGCAGGGTATGCCCAGACGTGGGTCCCTTGCTCACTCTACCACTGGATTCAAGATGGCCTGGCTGATGAGGTTTATGAATCCGAAACCGGTCCCAGGATGTTTGTTTCCGGTCCAGGGAAGACATGGCTTGGCAGTTCGGGCTGGACTGTTCCCATGAGGCACAGGGTCAGACTGATTTGCATATGGCCATGTCTGAACTGGGGTGGTGGAGTGAGCTAAAGAATGGTGGTGGATTAAGCTCAGATCAATTGACTGGGGGTGAGGGTTTGATTTGCTCAAAGCTCCGTCCATCATCCCCTTTGGTATCCCCTACCTCCACTATCCAACACTTTCCCTACTGTTGCATTCAGGGAAGTGGGAATAATCATTTTTACCTCTCCTCTATCCAACACGTTCCCTACTTTTAAACTCATTGGATTGGGAGTAGTAATGTGTACCCCTCCGCTATCCAACACTTTCCCTACTGTTGCACGTATTGGAGTGGGAGTAATAATTTTTACCCCTCCGCTATCCAACACTTTCCCTACCGTTGCACTCATTGGAGTGAGAATAGTAATTTGTATTCCCCTGTTATCTAGCACTTTCCCTACTGTTGCACTGACTGAAGTGGGAAATGTAAGTGTAAAGATTTTTAAATAGTTTATTGTTTCAATTTATAATAGAATGTTTGTTAACATTTTATGTCATTTTCAAATTATAACATACATTAAAATATTAGTTCAATAATTGTTTTAAAGTACACATATACATATATATATTAATTATTATATATGTGATTAACTTTTTTTAATTAGGTTTATTTGTTGTATTCTTTACTATATTTAATATATTTTTTTTACATATATCTAAAAAAGGATATCTTCTACAACTATATTTAGGACCGATATCTTTTTGCGATGTTTTTGTATGGGGAGATTTTGAGTGATGATATTTTGTCAGTGTACCAGTCGAAATATCTGTATTAATGAAAAAGAAAAAAAGGTTACAGAATCACCATTGATTAGGAAAAAACAAGTACATTAAAAGTCAAGTTCATATTTTAAATTCTGTGTCTCAGTGTATGAACTCTGCATTACCCCATTAAATGACAAAAACTAATCATGTGTTGCCAGTCATCTTTGTGAAAATACTTGAAAACGCATAATAATTCATTTTTATTATGTAAAGCATGTTCATGGAGAGTTAAAGTCTCAAACTTTTTCTGCATATTTAGCATCTTCTATACAAGTTTATTTTTCAAGCAGCATTACTTTAGTCATTTGAGGCCTAGTACAATTAGAAACGATAGCTTGCAGCTTTTTGAACTTTAAATGCATTAGTTTAATCAAAACTAGCACTTTAGTGCTCCAAATTTATTTTAAACTGTGCTATTTTCTTCTTATTTTTAAAATCTCTTTTTCACAAGTTTTTATCGGTAAACAGCAATCACAACGCGGTTTTTACCAAGCTGTGGCATTACATCGCATGCGTTACAACACATGCGATGTAATGCCAATCCACCTCGTTGTGAATAAACTGAGGCTCGTTCCTCACAACAACGTGCAACGCCGTGAAGCAGGAAGCAGGATCAGGGAGCAGAGACGGCGACGCTGGAGAGGAACCACAAGGAAAGAGGTAAGGCTGATTGTGCTTGGGGGAGTAGTGTGGGTAGTGGGTTAGGGTAGTGTCGCAGTGTTTTAGGGTTAGGGGTAGTATAGGGGAGTGAGTAGTGTGGGTAGTAGTTTAGGGTAGTGTTGTAGTGTCGTAGTATTTTAGGGTTTAGGGTAGTGTAGTGGTGTTTGGGTAGTGTAGGGGGTCATGCTAGGGGTAGTGTTTTAGGGTTAGGGGTAGTGTATGGGAGGGAGTAGTGTGGGTAGTGTTGTAGTGTAGTAGTGTTTAAGGATTTAGGGTAGTGTAGGGGTGAAAGTAGTGTGGGTAGTGGTTTAGGGTAGTGTCGTAGTGTTTTAGGGTTAGGGGTAGTATAGGGGAGTGAGTAGTGTGGGTAGTAGTTTAGGGTAGTGTTGTAGTGTCGTAGTGCTTTAGGGTTTAGGGTAGTGTAGTGGTGTTTGGGTAGCGTAGGGGGTCGTGCTAGGGGTAATGTTTTAGGGTTAGGGGTAGTGTATGGGAGGGAGTAGTGTGGGTCCTGTTGTAGTGTCATAGTGTTTAAGGATTTAGGGTAGTGTAGGGGTGAAAGTAGTGTGGGTAGTGGTTTAGGGTAGTGCTGTAGTGTTTGTGTAGTGTAGTGGTTTAGGGTTTAGTGTAGTGTTGTAGTGTTTGTATAGTGTAGTGTTTTAGGCTTTAGTGTAGTAGTGTAGTGTTTTAGGGTTTAGGGTAGTGTTGTAGTGTTTGTATAGTGTATTGTTTTAGGCTTTATTGTAGTGTAGTAGTGTAGTGTTTTAGGGTTTAGGGTAGTGTTGTAGTGTTTGTGTAGTGTAGTGTTTTTGGGTTTAGAGTAGTGTTGTAGTGTTAGTGTAGTGTTTTGGGGTTTAGGCTAATTTGGTAGTGTTGGTGTAGGTTAGTGTTTTAGGGTTTAGGGTAGTGTTGTACTGTTTGTGCAGTGTAGTGTTTTAGGGTTTAGGGTAATGTTTGTGTAGTGTTTGTGTAGTGTAGTGTTTTAGGGTTTAGGGTAGTGTTTGTGTACTGTTTTAGGGTTTAGGGTTGTGTTGTAGTGTTTTTGTAGTGTAGTGTTTCAGGGTAGTGATGTAGTGTTTGTGTAGTGTAGTGTTTTAGGCTTTAGGGTAGTGTAGTAGTATAGTGTTTTAGGGTTTAGGGTAGAGTGTAGTGTTTGTGTAGTGTTTTAGGGTTTAGGGTAGTGTTGTAGTGTTTGAGTAGTGTAGTATTTTAGGGTTTAGGGTAGTGTTGTAGTGTTTGTGTAGTGTAGTGGTTTAGGGTAGTGTTGTAGTGTTAGTGTAGTGTAGTGTTTTAAGGTTGAGGGTAGTGTTGTAGTGTTTGAGTAGTGTAGTGCATTAGGGTTTAGGGTAGTGTTGTAGTGTAGTGTTTTAGGGTAGTGTCGGGGGTTGTGCAGGGTAGTGTAGTGTTATTGTAGGGAGAGGACTGGGGGTCGGGGAGGGTAGTGCAGGAGTAGGGTAGTCACTTACCTTGCAGATTTTAACCATGCGTATAGCTTTACCACGCATGCCTTTGCGTTGTAATGGCATGCGTGGTAAAGGCATACTCGGGGTAAAAGTTAGCGATGTAACAGCATGTCGTTGTCATTGACATTGCGTAGTAATACCCGCGTTGTAAAGGCACGCATGGTACTAGTATGCGATGTAATGACATACATCCGTTTTTATCACTTGTCCAGCCACAATTGGAAGCATACATTTTATTTCTTAATGAGGCCTCTGAAATACATCTATCTCCATACAGTGTCAAATAGCCTTCAGTATCTGCTGTCCGAAGAGACATAACTTTCTTTAGTGGTTGCCATATCGCACATTTATACATTAACTATTCTACCCTCTGGGCTTACGTGGCACAGTTAGGAGTGGCTTAGATGGCATGGAAGAGCACATTTTCTGACAAGTATTACTGTAGTTTTTTAGTGTTGCAAGGCCAGACAGCGGGACCACAGACGTTCCTCGCTCCCAAGACCTCTGGAACAAGCTTGCATCACTTGCAGCACAAGATCAGGGAGTCACTATGCCCACCACCATCGCCGGACCTGCTCACAACAGAGGACAACCTCAAGAGCATAAGAGCATCCACTCAGAAGCCCCGACGGATCCTTGCTCATACCACATCTTTCATCTAGCAGCCGCCATCGCTCCCCAGATTTGCCGCACCATCAACTGCTCCATCGAAACAGCCACCTTCCCCAAAGACTGGAAATATGTGGAGATCAACCCTCTGCTGGAGAAGCCGTCCTCAGATCTCCCTCCTCCCCTTCCCAGCCAAGGTCATCACGAAGGTCATCAATGCCCAATCCTCCTAGTTCATTGAAGCGGACCACATCTTGGACATCTCCCATACCGGCTTCCGAAGCAACCACAGCACAGAGACCAAACTTCTCGCTGCCACCGAGGACATCCGCTCCCTCCTCGACTGGGGGAGAGCCCAGCCCAACTAGACCTCTCGGCCACCTTTGACACCATCTCTCACAAACCCCAATCACGAGACTGCACGACACGGGCATCCGCGACAAGGCACTGGACTGAATCCACTTTTTCCTCACTGGCCAGACTCAACAACTTACACTACCACTGTTCCTCTAAGAACCCACAGAGATCAGCTGTGGAGTGCCCCAGAGTTCCTCCCTGAAACTCACCCTCTTCAATGTCTACATGGGCCCCCTAGCAGCCATCGTCAGTAGCCACAGACTCAACATCATCTCCTATGCCGATGACACCCAGCTGATCCTTTCCCTCACCCACGAACCCACAACTGCCAAAACTAACTTCCACAATGGAATGAATGCCGTTGCTACCTGGATGAAAGACAGCTGCCCAAAGCTAATCTCGGACAGGAACAAAGTACTCATCCGGGGACCCACCCCTTCATTGTGGGATGACTCCTGGTGGCCAGACGCTCTGAGATCCCCCACCGACAGATCTTGCATACAACCTTGGAATCATACTGGACTCATCGCTCACAATGAACTGCCAAATCAACCCAGTTACCTCAGCCAACTTTCAATGACATTCAGATGGATCCCCATAGAATCCAGGAAGACCATCTTGCACACACTTATCACCAGCAGACTCTACTACGGCAACGCACTGTACGCCAGCTTCACCCAGAAACAGCAAAAGAAACTACAGATTTTTCAAAACGCCGCAGCCAGACTGGTGCTTGACATTCCCCGCCACAGCCACATCATGCAACATGGCCGCCAACTGCACTGGTTCTCAGTCAACAAAAGAATCACTTTCAAGCTCCTCAGTCATGTCTATGATGCTCTACACAACAAAGGGTTAGCATACCTAAACCAAAAACTCACATTCCACGTACCTGCCAGACAACCCACAAGACCGGACCCAGAGGAAGTTTGTTCTCCTAGCTTGTCACCAAGACCTGGAACACCCTGCCCCTCCACCTCAGGCAATCAGTGTCGCTGACCCAGTTCAAGAAAGACCTTAAGACAAGGTTCCCTGAATGATCCACCACCCAGTGTGGCCAGCAGGCCCCCACTCCCAGCGCCTTGAGACCCTCACGGGTGAGTAGCCATACTATACAAGCCCCTGATTTATTGATTGAAACTTCAACAAGCCATGACACAATGGTGTCTCTGAAGCTGTAATTGTTTAGTCACACAGGATTTTATGGAAATATCCTGCTATTTTCATGTGATATAATTTTACAAGCATTCCTCCTCCAACCATTGCCTAACTTTATTAGGTCAATTTGTCGTAACTATAGTTACACACTGCTGTGCCAATATCACAGTGCCCATCATTATGATTGTAGAAACATTAGGTGAGTGATCAATAGAGATAATATGGTAAAGCACCATTGCTACATACTGCTGTTATTATGTTCAGTTAAAGGATGTATTTGCTTTTGCAAAGTTTTTGCTTAATAGTCTTCACTTTCTCCCTCAGCTGCATTTCAAAATGTAGTCATGCACCTCTCACTTATCAGTTGGCTGGTGTTGGTTTGTGTTGACTTTGGCCTTTTCCTCCGCCACTTTGAGGTTAGAAAACAAAAAGTGAACATTTACGATGAGAGAATTGTTGGCGTATGAAGGAGGGTGAATGTCAGAATACAGAGAATAAAATTATTATCATGTCAAAATATCGTAGCAAAAATCAATTACCATAGTATCATGAAGGTAATCAAGGAAACAAATATCATCAAGGTGCATAGGTGTGACGTTAAGAATAGTAAATCTAAACTTACCTATAAACACTTAGGGCATCATTAGCATGCCCCGGGAAATGGGACCACCCGCAATGCATGTGGCGGTCCTGCAAATACAATTAGGATGCGCCCGCCACACTGGCAGGCACATCCCACATTTTTAAAATTGCGGCGGGCGGTGCTGAAAGCACCACCCGCCGGAATGCCAAAAATGCAAGTTGTGCGTTGGAATGAACAACGTGACAGGCACCGCGCTTTGCCTACCACGTTGTACATGCAAATGTACATGTGCACCCCCAGCCCCAAAATACTTGGGGGCCTGCTGAGGGCCCCCAATGTGAAAGACCGCATGCCTTTCCGTGGTGGCAACAAGGCAAATCTCTGCAAGCATCCTGATATGGATGGCAGTGTCTAACAGACACCGTCACCATGTTAAAACCTTTTCCGCCCGGTCAACTCTCAAAACCGACAGACAGTCTTTCCATCCGCTGGGGTCCCCCCCGCCATAGTAATATGGCAGTGGTGGAATCGGCATGCGGGCAGGAGAAAATGTTTGGCGGGTCGCCACCGCCGTGCTGAAGGTGGCGATCCGCCCGACATACTAATGGGCCCCTCAGTATCATGATATTGTGGTAGTCTTTATGGACTTGTCATTAATAAAAAACCTGATAATCCTGTTTAATACCATGTAGGATATTTTTTTTGTTATGCCAGCTTCTGCAACGAATTGAGGACATAGTTCAGTTGGGCTCATGGAACTAATTCATTGATATTCTCAAATTCATAGCACCAATTGCCTTCTACAAGCTATCAGAGACATATGATAAAATAAGTTATTTTGGGCTCTTATGCCTCTTTCAAAGGTTGCCACTAAACTGGGACTGCTGCCTCTAGTAGATATATTAACACATAGAAGTTTACAAACTGTATTCCCATTTTCTTTTTCTTTCTGCTCCATATTTCAAATATATGTATGTTTATAAATTGTTTTTTTAATAAACAACAATGTCCTATTCCATCCTTTTCAAACATTAACACTACACATATATTCAACAATATCAGATCTACTAGATTTTTAATAGCTAGTTAAGACCCCAATAGAATGTTTTTGTGCATGGTTCACAAACCTTTCCTCTGACTTGGGGTTCCCCATTTTTTGATATTCACTAGGGATCGATGGTTGTGTGAGTGAATTGGCTCAAAGGAGTATTGAAGTCCTGAAACTATTTTAATATTATTTTGCTAAGTGCGAAGGTACTTTCACATGATCAAAGTGGCTGATATTCTCACCTACACTATGTTAACAATATTTCTAGGGCATCAATAATACTATAAAATGGGGAGTGTATCTAGCCCAATGACCAAGATGGCCTTCTAGTCCTTGGGCTCTGCCTACCCAGGAATTCTTGCAGCCTATCAACCAGCATAAAGGTGGCAAGGGGCTGTGCTATGCGCTGATGTCAGGTTCCTGATTGGGTCTAAGGGCTGATGAACTGGCAAAATTGCAGTCGACTTGCACGTAGAGACCCGGTACTGGGAGGGAAGACCCAAAACATCTTACAAACAAAATGGCGGCCGCCTTCTTCGATTACTGAAGGGGTGGGCCCTCAGACACTTAATGCTCCACAGATGATCCTCATTGCTTGGCCACTACAAGTACTCAGGATATCTAAAGGTCCACCAGCAATATATTTCCCCTCTCTTGATTTGACTTTAAGCATACTCTGCCAGTTTCGATGAGTTCTGAGCACTATGCAGTGGTTATGTGCAGCACACGACTGTGAGGATGGTGAGGGGCGAAGGGTCACTGTGCCGATTAGGGCAAGACTCCCACTATCCGACTATATAATTACCCACAAGTGCGGAGATACATGAAGTGCAACTCAGTGCTACACGGAGGCCTGGTAGACCCTGCACCTGCAGTTTGGTCTTTTCGAAAATGATGGCTGCATCATTTGAATCTGGGAGACTAGAACAAGGCACCCACTGCTTAACTGAAGTAGCCCACCATGAGTGGGATAGAGAACATGTGCTGATGGATCTCTGTGGTGGTGACTCTGAATCAACCCTGAAGGGGTTGAGTGGGACTGTGCGGAGTGTATATAGTGATTGGGATAGCCACTCCTGGGATGTCTACTGGGCACATGTATTAGCAAAATAGCACTGCGGACAGTAGTGGAGGCTCCTCATCTCTTCTTGCACCGAATCTGCATGCACACTGCGTTGCTTCTACTCAATCCAAACCCAAGCCCTGATGTAATGGGGAAGGCCACTCACACTATGCTACCCAAACTTCCAATTGAATGTGCTGAACATGCAAACAAACTGAGGCTGATAATACATTGCCTGCACTGAAGTCTAGAGAACCTCGGCAAGAGGCCACACAAATTGCTCGAAACACTCTCAAAACGATCATGGCGAATAGACTCCTTGACATGTAGAAACTGAGGCATCCCAGCCACAGACAAGATGCATACTACTTTGACACACATAGCTTTGGGTGTAGACGTGACTTCTGGCTTACAACCCGAGATGTCAGCGCATGGGTAAATAAAACTGAACATTTAGACCAAACATTACTGGACCTCTACCATGGGCTGATGCAAATTATTATAAAAGGAAATCAATGTGGAAATAAATGATGGCACTTATGCCTCAGAATATGGGTAGAAAAACAGTTTTGTGAGTGCTTAGGTCATCAATCCATAATTACTTCAAAGAAAATAAGGATTCCGCAAATCAGAAGGCCACCCTGTGCAAGGCTTGTAATGTAGTGCTTAGGGAACAATGCATTTACACGCTACATAGAGTTCGCAAAATGCTGTGGCACCACCAAGCTAGAGAATGAAATCTAACATTTGGAAAATCACATACAACAGAAGAAGATACTAAAATTAGAGAGGAGATCTAAAGAAAGATTAGTCACTATAATGATGTATGTGACCAAGCAAATACTACGCTAAGGTACATGGGAAAGAGAGAGGCCAAGATGGACACTTGCCAATGTTATAAAAAAAATTAACTGTAAATGATGGCCAAAGAGATTGGGGAGGTAGTCAGTGACTTCTATAAGGAGCTCCATATGCCTTAACATCAGCACAATCCTGCACACACTCATGACTACTTGGAGGAGACAGCCTTGGCTTAGCTGAGCAATGCCCAAAGGGAATTTCTAGCCTTCCCTGTTACATTGGGTGAAATCACTGACACAATACAGAAGTTGACTAATTCCAAAGCTCATGGATATGACCGTCTTTGAGCCTAAATGTGTAAAACATAAGCTGATTATTGGCGCCATATCTGCTGGAAACCTATACTGAAGCCCTGGAGAAGAGTAGTCTTCCCGCTTCGATGTGTGAAGCAATCCTGAGAACACCAATAAAGCCTTCCAAACTATATCGGTGAGTCCGCAATCATTATTTAACTGTGATGAAAAACTCCTTGCTAAAGTTATTGCCAACAAAATTCTCCCATGCTTTTAGAACTTGTAATGCCAGACTAAGATGGATTTGTGCCAAGATGATCTATCGCCCACAATCTGTGCATGCTGATTGCCACACTGCACCCAATAGACCCTGAGTCCTGTGCGGCAGCAATATTTTGGATGCCACAAAAGCTTTTGACGGTCCGGAAGGTACTATCTCACTGCGGTGCTGAGTGGTGTGGGCATTTCTTGGTCGTGCTTGGTCCTCATCAAACTCCTGTATACAGGGCCCATGACCAAACTCTATTTATATGGCAGAATAGCTGACACTATAGCTATCACCCGTGGAACCAGACATGGATGTCCCTTATCCCCCATTCTATTCACAATAGCACTAGAACCTCTCACAGCGAAAGTGAGACAGCACGATTTCCAATATGCACTAAGATTTAATATCAGACCAGAACTGCTCTCCCTATATGCAGATTAAATTATGCTATATATTAGAAAGTGCATCAATCTAGTGCTGTGGGGATTTGTCAAATTTTGGGGACTATCCTACCTTACTATAAATAGGAGCAAATCAGTGACTTTTCCATTAACATCTAATACTCTCATATTTAATATTGACTATCCACTTGAGTGGAGCACGTCCCCAGTAAAATACTTGGATGTACGGATCAGTCACAACACAGAAAAAGTTATTGAAATTATTGCAGTCTACTGTGTCAGTGCAATCAGCAAACTTGAAGAAAAAATGTCTGGATGGTGTAAATTGCCCCTCTCAATAGCTGGCCGCATCTGACACATATAAATAGGTGTCCTGCCCAAATTCCCATCCAATTCTACAATTGTTTTCTTAAAATTCTGTCAAATCACCTCATCGATTTTACTAGGGTAGGCAGGAAACCAAGAATTGCCTGGGAAATAATGAGACATCCTTATCATATGGGAGGTTTCCTCTTCTCTTATAAGGGACTCTGCTGCTTTTGTTCTGAGACACACTTTGCCTCCCCCCTGACTCAGAACTGTGATGCGGGGCAACGACGGACAGATCGGGGCCTCTATCTTCCTTAGCAGGGTCCAGGAGAGTTGAGGTCTAGTCCCCGGTCAATCTGGATGTGAGACACACCATTGACACGGAGGAATACGAATATAGACTAATATGTTTATCAGTATCCTTTTTTTTTTGTTTATTAGTATATTTGCTTTTCTTATATTTACACCAGCAGTAGCATTTGGTAGAACAGAGGCCCTGAAGAAAGCCGTGGGATTCATTTCCCTACAGGCTGAAACATGCTGGCCCCTCATGCAGTTAATTATTTGTTTGATACTGCCTCATTGCACTGTTCTTGATTTTAATCAGGGAGAGAGACACTACATCTAATAAAGACAACTCCTTTCTGTCTATTTACTCTATTTTATCCGCCACTTTTTTCCTTTTTGGACTGCACTGGTTCCCATACAATTTCATTTCTCTCTTGGTTAGCACAGTGATTGTGGGCTTGACCCATTGCATATTCACGGATTGGGTGTGATAATGGTCTCAATGATCAAGAGACATACCACCCAATGATTTTGGATAAACAGATGAGATTATTGATTATCACTTGATATTTGATGGGGAATCCAAATAGTTTGAGTCTCACCAACAATCACTTTTTGCTCCCTCTTTTCGTTCATTTTTGTCTGTGTGTTTTTTCTATAGGCTTAATAGGAATTTTGCATCCGTGACTGATTTGTTAACAGTCAGGCCTTCTCTATAGTCCACTATTCTGACTATAACATTAGACCCCCGGTTTTCTATTGTGTTGTCATTATTGGTTCCGTCCTCATAATGTCCACTTAGCAATGGAAAAGCATTTAGTAAGTCTATCCCACTAAATAAGTTAATATGGACCAAGCAACCTGAGATAAGATCTGAAATTAACATGGTAAAATGCACTATGCTAGCTTGGGACACGCTCAGAAAAAAACGTACATTTAAAACCTACTATACACACCGACTACACCCCTGCTTTCACAACCTTCTTTTGAACAAATGCATACTCACAGCTACAAATGTTTAACGTCATCACCACACACAGCACACAATCTTCACTATAGACTCCCTTTGGATAAAATCTGCCTTAATCCTACCAGCTATATCTAGCAGTAGTTTGTATGTAGGCAGGAAGAAAAATGTCTATAAAGCTATGAAAGGTATCGTCGAGGAATCAGGATTAACAGATGTTGGTTTTACTAAGGGGGTGGGGGGGGTATACCGGGGCACACATTTTTCTCTGCTCCACATCAGAGACATTACCGAATAGATAATTTTTTTGTGTCGGCCGGTCTTGTAAATACTATCGTGAATCGTGGATTCAATATTATGCCCAAATTGATTTCGGATCATAACCCCATCACTCTTCGAATAGACATTGATTTCAGGCAGATAGCGAAACCTTGGTCTTTTGAACGGAAACTCCTGTTTGACCCCCTTTATGTCGAGCACATGAGTAATTGGATCCCGGAGTTTTTTGAGAATAATAAAGGTTCAGGTTCTACGGGGATTATTTGGGATACATTTAAATCAGGGGTTCGAGGGGAAACCCTCAGTTATTTATTAAAGAAACAGAGGGACATCAGAAGGACTGATGAAGAGAGATGAATAAGCTACGGGATCTTGAGATCGAATTAATGACCGCATGTAGTGGAGCGATTTGTATTGAGAAAATCACAAGGGCCTTGGCGGTACAGAAAGCTAAGATCCATCAAGGTTTTGCTATAAAATTGGCACAACGAATAGCAGCTTTTAGATCTGAGCTTTATGAAGTTGGGGAAAATTCAGGTAAGCTTTTAGCTAAAAGAATAAGACATAAGGCAGTTGTAGCCAACATAGATAAAATAATGGATGACTCAGGGAAAGTATATCATAACTCAACAGAGATACTTGGTGTCTTTCGGGAATTCAAGAAAATCTCATGACCCCCACCAAATTCAATCTGAAGTCTAAAGGTGGAAAAACGCTCAGCACCCTGGCTATTAGAGCCTGGAACAGCATGCCAAGGCACCTCAGACTACAGACGCTTGAGAAGCCTTTTAGGAAGCTCCTCAAAACGTGGATTTTTAATCTTTCTGACGACTGGACTAAAGCAGCCATCTAGCCCCCCCCTCCCTCTCTTTGCGATCTGGTCTTAGGATTTACAGCGCCAAGATGCTCCCTTCGGAGCGAACGTCTGCGCTCTAGAAATACCCTTCCAAATATCCAAATATCCAAATTCTATTGTAAACTATACACGGAAGATGTAGTGGGAGATAATGAAGGTAAAATTATGGATTTTTTAGACCCACTATTCAACTCTACGTTATTAGTAGACGAGGCTCAACAACTGGACTCACCCATTACATGGGAAGAGATTGAATTGTCTTTATTGTCATTGGCGTCTGGCAAAGCAGTGGGACCGGATAGTATTCCTCTCGAGTTTTTTTAGGTTGTTTCGTTACATGTTAAAAGCTGAGTTAATTACCTTATTTACAGTCGCTCAAAAGGGAATGGCCCGCCTTGATGGAAAGATTCAATAATTACAGTCTTTCTTAAAAAAGATAAATCTCTATGGTCCCCATCTTCATATCGCCCTATCTCGCTAATTAATGCAGATAGCAAAGTCTATTCTAAGATCTTGGCTTTGCGACTAGCTAGGATTATCACCCCATTAGTATCGAAATATCAGCACGGGTTTATCCCCGCACGCGATACTGTGGATCATATCCGCCGTCTGATTACTTTTCTAGACTGGGCCCAAGCGACCCGTTCAGATATCGGAGTCACCCATTGGATGCTGAGAAAGCATTCGACAGGGTGGCTTGGGAAAATTTGTGGTATATCTTGTCTAGAAAGGGATTGGGCTCAGGTATCTTAACTGCATTAAAAACTATGTATAACTCACCTCAAGCATCTATTCGACTAAATATGGAAACTTCCGCCCCTTTCTTAATTTCCCGTGGTACGCGACAGGGGAGTCCATGCTCCCCCCTTTTGTTTGCATTTTATATTGACCCTTTTCTTAATCGCCTCAATTTGGAAGAAAGGATAAAACCTATTTATTTAGCCCATACTAATTACCGAGCGTTAGAATACACTGATGACATTGTGGTTGTGACAACAGATACAGAGGCAGCGGTGCCAGCTATTAATGATTTAGCTGGCCAGTTTGGGCTTTTTTCAGGGTACAAGCTGAATCCCTCAAAGACTCAAGTTTTATATTTAGGGGATGGCCCACCTGTTAGTATTCCACTCGTTCCGGAAGTCACTTATCTTGGGATTATGATCTCGCTCTCTATAACTAACATTCCAAAATTGAATTTTAACCCAACTCTGGCGAAAATCAATTTTTTACTAGAAAGATTAGATCACCTTCACCTGTCACTACATGGCAGAGTTAATGTATTGAAAATGGTAATATTACCGAAATTTTTGTATATGTTTCGTGCAATACCCCTAGAAGTTCCTTCTATCTGTTTCAAAAATCTAGACAGGGCAATTTCGAGATTTT
The DNA here is from genome assembly GCF_964261635.1 of Lissotriton helveticus. Classification (NCBI taxonomy): domain Eukaryota; kingdom Metazoa; phylum Chordata; class Amphibia; order Caudata; family Salamandridae; genus Lissotriton; species Lissotriton helveticus. The sequence goes on along the minus strand of NC_136069.1, from coordinate 1,371,352,697 downwards.
TGTGGGGGTTTAAACGGCACCGCAAAGCTTTTGAGAAAATGATTCTTCCTAAAGATGGTGGGGGTTTGAATGTTCCTTATTTTCTGTTTTATTACTATGCGGCGACTCTTCAGTTTATTAGCCCACTTATAATGGGGGAGAGAGCCATTATTCCTTACTGTAATACTCCCTCTATTTATAAGTTAGTTAAGGGTGAAGGGATGAAAGGGTGTTTTCTGAAGATAATTGAGCCAAGTTACTACAAAAAGACGGGATTCAATATTTTAACGTCAGCATATGGGGTCTGGCAAAAAATGAGAAGACATTTAAAAATACCAAAATTGAATATCTACACACCTTTTGCCGCACCCGGTTTATTACCCTCCTCTATCTTCTGCGATTTAGTAGCAAATAGATGGGGGACAAAAGGAATACATTACTTGGGGGACATGTGTATTGACGGCCATTTGACTTCTTTTTCTGAGCTACGGTTAAAGTTTTTGCTGACGAAAAATGATTTTTTAAAGTTTTGCAAATCCGCAGTTTTTTAATGAATACAAGGCAAATGGTAGACTCCTGGTTGAAGGAAATTCCCCTTATGGAGCATTTAGTAAAAAAGACAAAAATTGGTACACTGTACTTATCTTTGATGAAGGAATTCCCGGATGATTTGGAAAATTGTCAATTATGATGGATAAGCAAGTTGGGGCTATCGGAAATGGATATACTTGAGTCAGTTAAGCTGGCTAATAGAATTCTTATAACAGGGATGTCGAAATCACAATACTTCATGTCCATTCACTACTTATATTATACTCCCAGTAAGGTCTCTAAATGGAGTATAACAACGGGGACCAAATGCAGTAGATGTGGTCTACATGCCGCTGATACAGTTCATATGTTTTTTCTGTGTTCTAAGTTAGCCCTATTCTTTCTAGAAATTGAACGATTTTTAGAGGGGATTCTGGAATGTCCTATCAAAATTACTGCCGAGATGGTATTGATTGGGTGCAAATCAAGTACCATGGGGTATCCAAGACCAAAAACTACCACTTGTTTTTTGTTTATCTGTATGGCTGTAATACGAGCTTGCATTACTGGAGAATGGATAAACCCTGATCCCCCATCTTTTTTCAGTTGGCGGGAATGGCTATTGTCAATATATAATATAGAAATGGCCATTTATAGAACTAAGGGGGTGAAGAGGAGGGATTTGGGTGCAAAAATGTGGGCACCAATCACTGATTGGATATAACAATATTGTTTTTTGTTTATTTGGAATGCTGTAACCTAGGCGAATGAGCTTGGCTGTTTATATTTCTGAAATGTAATTTTTGTTTCCTGTCTTTTATCTGTCTTTTCTTGCATAAAAAAATAAAAATCTATAAATAAAAAAAAATAATAATAATAATCGCACCAGACAAATTTCTACATCATGGTCTAAAGTTAATGTGCAAACGTTACAGACCTGAAATTCCATAGGAACTTGACCAACACAAAATGAATGAATGAAACAACTAATAAAAGCGCACGAAACCCGGAGGCATCTTGACAATGTGCAAATCAAAAGGAAGCAGATGAGTGCAGAGTGTGCGAAAATCATTGGTTAAATAGCCAGGTTTTAAGGCTCTTCCTGAAAACCGAGAGTGAAGGTGCTGTTTTCAGTTCTGGTGGCAGGCGGTTCCAACGAAGGGCTGTTATTCTGAAGACGCTTCTTCCTCCCATGGAGCGCGTTTGAAGGAAGCAACCCTCATCAAATTAGCTGAGCAGGAGCCCAAAGCTCTGCTAGGAGTATACCGCACAAATCTTTTCTTGACGTAGGCTGGGGCTTTTCCATGAAGTGTTTTGTAGGCCAGACAAAGAGCCTTAAAAGCAATATGATGGCATACCGGAAGCCAGTGCAGTTGTCTAATAGAAGCCTTAGCTAACTGATATTTGGGAATTCTTAGAAGAAATCGTGAAGTCGCATTTTGAATGGGTTGAAGTTGTTTAAGTGGACCTTTTGGAAGGCTGATGTAAAGACTGTTACAATGGTCCAGTCATAATGGAACTGCAAAAGATCAGCCGGAAGAATTTTTTTAATTTTCTTTACAAAACTGAGCCGCTAAAAAGTGGAGGAAGTAGTCATGTTGACTTATTCTTTGTATTTTAGTTCACTGTCCAAGAGAACCCCCCGATTTTTTACTTTGGAATTTGTCATAGGTACCGTACCCATAATGGACGGCCCCCAATAAGCAGACCAAATGGCTGGATTATTGCCAAACTGAATTACCTCTGTTTTGGAGGAGTCAAGCTTCAGGCAATTGTTGGCCATCCAACTACTCACAGAGCTCATACTGACTGACTGACTGAATATTTATAAAGCGCACTATTGCTGAGGCATCTTGAGGCTGAGATGTGTGCAATCCAGGAAAAGCTGATAGGTTTAAAGCTTGGTGAAGAGCCATGTTTTTATAATTTTTCTGAAAAGAGTCCTGCTAGACTGTAGTCGTATCTGTACGGGGAGAGACTTCACAGTTTAGCCGCTTGGAATGAGAAACCCTTTCCTCCCCACCTGACTCTTCTCATCTGGGGGAGATGTACCAGTCCAGTGTAAGTGGACCTTAGACAGCATTATAGCAAATAACAGGGAAATAATGGTTGTGAATCCTCCGCCCCATCTCCATATAGGGCTTTTTCACTAGACAGAGGGCTTTAAAATGCACTCACCGTCGAACTGAAAGCCAGGGGAGCTGCTTTATGCTGGCGGATGTAGGATGGTGTTTTAGTAAATCAAGCAATAACCATGCGGCTGCATTTTGGAGGAACTGGAGTTTGTAAAACTGCCTTGTGCCTGCTCCCAGGTATAGTGCGTTACAATAGTCTACTCTCAACAGAACCAGAGCTTCGACTACCATTTTCCTTAATGAAAAAGGAATGAAAGGAAGAATCTTACGCAAGACTTTCAGCGTAAAGAAGCAAGCCGAAGACACTTGATGTACTTGTGGGGCTAGCGTTAGCTCTTTATCGATCAGGAAGCCTAGATCTGGGCATATTCCGGCTGCAGGGGGTCACCGTAGTTGGCTCCAAACTGAAGGTTTCTGACCAAGTTCTACAACCTCGTTTTTTCCGTATTAAGTTTAAAATAGTTAGTGTTTATCCATGCATCAGGGCAGTAAGGCAATTGCAGAACCGTATTGCCGTCATATCCACGCTTTGCGTAACTGACACCACTAACTGGGTGAAATCCGCATATGACATAGGTCAATCAAGAAGAAATACAGTGTAGCCAACAGGTGTAGCAGCAATGATTTCGGGGCCTGAGAGGTCATCTACCCATGTTTTTGTAAAAAATAGCAGATCTAAATGCTGATCAGAGAACCTCCATGTGGTGTTTCACTAATGATCTAGAATCGATAATAGCACAAAACAGCGCTTAGACATCGTCTAGAGGATCAGTGGTGTACACACCTTTTGGAACATTTTGTTGCAAGTAGCACAAACTGTAGATACTGATTCTGACAGGTAGAAAGGACTCAATGGAGGACACATAGCTGACTCTGTCACGGTGTTGAGGTTTAGTAAAACTTTGCGTGTATATTTCAGCTGCTGAGGGAGATCTGGGCAGAAACAGCCAGGGGGACCAGCCTGGCATGTTCCAGGTGCTGGCAGATGTAGATGGGCTTGACTTTGTGTGCCTTTAGTGTGCCTGTGGCGTGCCTGCTACGTGTCAGACTCAGCGCCATTGTACAGTTTTATCCGAGAAGGGAGTGGTGTGGAAAAACAATATACAGCCGCCCTTCCAAAATTGTGTCTCTAACTGGGAGGATGGAAATAGTAAAAACTGTTAGCCCTTCCCTCACTCAAACAGCATGCGAGTGCTGCGGTTGACCGGAGAGTTGTAAAGACCGGCTGCATTCTCCTGCAGTCAGCAGAACACGTAAGTGAAACATCACCAAATTTGTTATTAAAGTAGGACCTGAAAAACAGCAGCAATAAGTTCAAATATGTTGAAAATGTCATAAAAAGAAGTGCACCTCGTTTGAAGCTTGTATCCATACACACAGGGAACGTTACCCACAATATGGTGCCTAGCCAGGACAGGCTGGGACATCAGACCTAGAATACCCTCTAATGGATGTATGACGTTATAACGCATACTATTACTCCGCATACCATTACAACGCGACTTTTACTCCGCATACTGTTACAACGCATAGCGCCTTGGGGCGCTGGGTAGTGCTAAGTTTAATTTTCTATTCCAACACCAGTCCCCGTGGACACTAGGGAAGGTGTTAGATAGAAAATTAAACTTATTCCCTATCCTACAGCGCCCCCCAGCGCAATGCGTTGTAATGGTATGCGGAGTAAAAGTCACGTTGTAATGGTAGTGCGGAGTAAAAAATGCGTTGTAACAGGTGTATACCCCCTCTAATCGATGAAATGTGGGTGTGTTGCTGCAGTAAGATGGGCAAACACTAAGTGAACAGCAGGCTAAGTCTAATACATTTCAGGTTTGTTCACAGACTATATCAATCTCGGTAAGCCCTACACAAATAGGGACATAGACCCAATTTGAAATGCCAGCATTGCTGGGCCGAAGCAGCTGGTTTCCTGTATTTTCCTGAGGAATGTTCTCAAATCAAGCTGTTCTGGGTAAATGTCACAGAAACAATACAAAAGGATACTTTCCAATACAAATGTCACGAGCAGTTTCACTTCTGGAATTGGTGCAAAAAAGTCCAAAAAACCTTAGCGCTTGATTACGAGTTTGGGGGTGTGGGAGCAGACATCCACACCGGTGGCCCACTCCCGCCCTGCCAACCCCATGGCCTGCCAGATTACGAGTTTCCTTGTATCTGGCAGCCTGTTTTGGTGATCCAACGGTGCTACCTCTGAAAATGAGCACTACAATGGGAACACCAAAACCAGTCCATGTCATGCAGGAACTTGTTGTGCCCCCGTATGCATCCCCATGAGCATGGGCAACAGGAGGCACTGGTGTGCCACCTTTGTTTCAGGACAGCCAGGGGATGATGGATCCTTTAACTCAGTATATGGATGGTGGTGGTGCAGCAGAACCAGCGACATATTACTTACTGCAGCGCCACCACCAGGGAACAGTGGCTCCCTGGTGGCTGCAGCTGTGCAATTGCTGTCTGACCGCCAAAGTTGTAAATGGGCAGTTGGACCGCTGGTGCGGTGGTGCCTGGACCACCACTGCCGCATCACGCGAGTTAGACTGTCCTCGGACTGGCAGACTCATAAATTGGCCCTCACTGTATACTCACAGCCTTGGTACTTCTGCAAGTGAAACGACTAGTGCCCCAACATTCCTGCTGCAGACGAGCACCGAATCCCAGAATGTAGCAAAATGGCCTTACATACTTTAGTGAGAAAGTGGAACTCTACAACAAACTACCCCCCTAACCTCAAGGCCACAGAACTGCTCTGAAAATACCTATTGCTATTCACAGTGATGGAGTAATAATCTTGGCAAGTTATTGTAATGATCCGTGTATTAAGATAACGTGGTAAGATAATTAGGGAGCAGGGACATCGATTAAGATCACTCTGTTATTGTACTATTGTTTTACGTTTGTGTCTAAACTGAAAACCCACAATAAAAAAGTGCTAATAATGGAGGATCAAAGTGCCAGCACGATAATCATGCTGCGGGTACATGCACTTGTGGTCTGTATGAGTATCGTGGCAGAATTGTAATTCTGCAACACTACAGTTTTATTTATAATTCTATGTCATGGGTATGCAGCCCAGAAATAATTGTTTATATGAGAGCAAGTACAAAATGTCATTTTAATAAAGTGGAATTCCAGCTGCGTGATTAGAGACCTTATGTGCTGCTTGAAGAAAGATTGCCTTGATCTGTGACCTCCCATATGGAGCTAGAAAATTACATCTGGCTCGTGTCAAAGGTACTGCCGATGACCAATTTCATGAAACCAATCACTTTATATTGTATGGCACACATTAGATTAATTCAAATGTTTATGGGTTTTGAGTTTCTCAACTTGGCGATTACATTATGATCTCTCATATGTGTTGTTAGATGAAATTACATTTCTTCAATCACTCTGTCTTGGGACAGATTGAGATCAGATGAAGGCATGCATTTCAAAGTGCAGCTTTCCAGCATATTATATCTTCCTGTATGATGATTGAAGGCACAGTTATGACTCTGACGTGGTAGCTGGATTGCGACCTTATGTGCCATGTGATTTTTCCAGATGTGATTCTCTTACTTTTTTTTTATTTTGCTTTATATGATACTCATAATGAGGTGTCAAATGTGATTCACTGTATTGGGTACTGTATTACACCTTTGTTGGTAAGAGTGCACAGAACCTGACATGACTTAGGATGAAATGATATTGAAAACAGTTCGCATTTTTAATGTCGTTGATGCTTCTTTTGACGCGTGTGTAGCCAGGCTATGCCTTCACATTTTTTTGTACTGGGGATACATCTCTTGTTAAATGATTAGTGGAAATATTGTTCGGTGTGCTATGAATAATTCCATGTATTTGCACTGATCGTGAATGTTTTTGGTTTCCATATGCCTTTAGTAACTAACTTCTATTTTTTTTAATTGCAGGTTGGTATTCTAGACAACCCTTTTCAGTCTGTCGATAATTTTGTATTTCACTTCAATCTAAGGACATGATTTTCAGGTTGCTAGTGTCTACCTTCCATGATTTTATTGGGAGGCCTCCTGAGTTATGGTTAGGTGTTCTCAGAAACTGGATTCTTACTTGTGCCAAAGGATCGCCAAACACTTGAACATGGCAATATTGTTAAATGGCTTTAAAAGTACGTTCATTTACATTTCCCCCCACCCAAACTCCATACATTTAAAGTTGCTCGATAAGTAAAAAAATATTTGGTTAGTTCTATTATGTTTGAACAAGGTATTTTGGGCCAGATGTAGGAAGGCTATTACCGGTCGGTAACGGCCGAAATTAACTAACTTCGGCCGTTATCGACCGGTAATAGGCTTTTCTGATGTAGGGGCCGAAATTAAGGATTCGGTAATTTACCAAATCGGTAATTTAAGGAATCTGTAAATTACCCATTTCTTAAATACCGATTCCGTAAATTACCGAATTCCTAATGTAGGGAGCACTTAAATGAGTGCTTATCCCATGTTAGGATACGTTATTACCACCAACTACAAGTTGGTGGTAAATAACGAAGAAAAAAACAAAAAGCAATTTTATGCAAATTGCTTCAGTGCCATGTTGCAGACATACATGCCCTTATGGCATGCATGTGTGCAACATGTGCAGCCATACACAATTGAGGGGTGCAACAGGGTGTCAAAGTGACAACCTGCCACCCTTAAATCTTTTACCCATTTTACCGAAACGGTAATTACAGATTCGATAATTGCCATTCATTCCTATGGGCCTCCAGGCCCATAGGAATCAATGGCAATTACCGAATCTGTAATTACCCATTCTGTAATTTTTACAGATTAACAGCCAGATTCATCATTCTCCCGTTTTGCGAGCCCCTAATAGCGATTCATAAGGAATCGCTATTAAGTACTTGCAAAACGGGATTCATGTAGGAATTGCAAAAAATATTGCGATTCCTACATGTTCCTTATTTGCGATTAGCAAATTGCTAATCGCAAATAAGGAATAACTCCCCATGCATTCCTATGGGCCTACAGGCCCATAGGAATGAATGGGGAGTTATTCCTTATTTGCGATTAGCAATTAGCTAATCGCAAATAAGGATGCGATTTCAAGGGTGCAGGGGTGTCCAAAGGACACCCTGTAGCACCCCTGAAATGTAATCTACATTGGTGTTGCGCACACACATGTCCAAAGGACATGTGTGTGTGTAACATGCAACTTAGAAAAATGCATTTAAATGCATTTTTCTAAGTTTTTGCTATTTACCACGAGGTCTGACCTCTCGGTAAATAGCGGCCCAAAATTGCAATTTCGCAATTTTAAAATGATTCATGAATTGCATTTAAGGAATCTCAAATAGAGATTCCTTAAATGCAATTCTTCGCAAATGTGCGAATTCTTTAATAGCGAATTTTGCATTTGGGATGATGAATCCCAAATGCAAAAATTGCACTTGCAAAAGGCAAGATTGTGGGAATCTTGCCCTTTGCAAGTGCAATTTAGCTCGATGAATCAGGCTGTAATTTGCTACATATAATTTACCGATTTGAAAATACCGAACCGGTAAAATTCGGTATTTTCGAATCGGTAAATACTATTTACCTACATCTGGCCCTTTGTTTCTAAACTGACACATCATATTACAATTCATCAAATTACACCAGTGGCGAAATCAACCTGACCACAAAACATGCATACTTGGGTAACTATTTGAAAATTTAAATGAATATGCTGAGGAAATCAACCTTGTCAGTCTGAATTCTGACTCATAATGCAAACTAATGAGGAAAAGTATCGGAAAATAATTAATGCTATAGCACAGTAAAGATGCAACCTCGTTCATGTACGATCACACACAAAACAACTGCTAAAAACGACAAGCAAGCCTTCCTGCTTCCTCACTGTGACTAGTGTCCAGTCCAAGGTTGCCACAATCCCGCAATACTTCAAAATGTGAATCTTGAGAATAAGCTTATCTCCAGATTTTTGTTGAGTGACTCTGCCTGTTGCTTCTGCCACTAATCCCCAGACTTCAGCAGTGCAGAACTTTTTCCGAGAAAGATACTATACCATTGATGTAGAAAATGTGTAATGGGCTCAAGAGAAAACAATAAAAGCTGGCTGTGCGTCCACTTCTTAGAAAGTAAGAGGAACCCATGATTGGGTTTCAGCCAGTCCTTCATAACACGTGGGCCCAGAAGCCACCATATCTCCTGCACCAATACCTGTTTCACCCTTGAACTAAGTTATATCTCTTATCAATCCGAAAATAGGCATTGTGGGGAAGCAGATTTACATCTTTGAATAACCCCCGAATTTTTGCCTTTGGAGAAATACCCCTAAAATCGATTTGGTACAATCCTTGCCTGACAAACCAGCTCAATACCCCTGGAGGGTACAACCCAGGACACTATCTGAGTCAAAATATTAGAAAGTGAAGAAAGAGACAATCTATTTCTGTAGTTACCGGGTATTTGAGTTAAAGTACCATCAACGACCAGTTTCCAATTTTTTCTGGAATCAAGATGTTGGGGTTTTTCAAGCTTGTACTCATATTTTTCATCAATATAGATTTTACATATGAGTTTTTCAGCTCCTGCATGTACTCTTTCTTTTTTAAAGTGGAGCAGGTAATATCTATCCTTTAAATTCATTTCATCTTTCAGGAAAATATAACTAACAGCACAAAAGAAAAGTGATAGGAAGTATCTTATATTACATTAGACAGTTTATAAAGTGCGATCGACAACTTAGAACAAGCTTTCTTGTCACTAAGGGGAGGAACAAATTCTTCTTTTTGCATTTTGAGAAAAGAGAAGCAAATTGCAGTTCAGTTCAGAAGCCTGCCTTGAGGAAGGCTGAAGTGGGGGGATAATTTCCGTATAAAATGATTTTGGTTTTGTCACTATTCAGTTTTAAACAGTTGGTATTCATTCATTCAGCAACCAATGACATTCATGCCAACATGTTTCATGAGCGGCTGAAGAGTTTGGCGAGATGGTAATAATGTTTGGGGACCATCCTCGTAAAAGATCATTCTAAAGCTGAAGGAATAAACTAAGACTTAAAGAGAGCTATAGGTATTCAATATTTTCAGGCTGAAGGGTAAGCGCAGGGAACTCCAAAAGTGATAGGAAACAAGGGTGAACAAAAATTTTGCAGAGACAGATTGAGACCAGTAAAAGAAGAAAGAACACAACCAATTTGAAACTTGCTTGCAGACACTTAAATTAAAAAGATTAGAATTGAGAAATAAATGAGCATCAGTATCAAATGCAGCTGAAAGGTCCATTAAAACCAGTCTTGCATGGCTGTCTTGATCTAAGATTAGTCTAAGAGCATTAGATACCACCAGTGAAGGGGTTTGAGTGATGTGGAATGGGGGAAAACAGATTGAGTTTAGTCCAGCAGGGTGTAGATTCTAAGTACAGAGATGCTTTATTTATGCTTTTGTCGGTACTTTTAGGGACGTGGTGGAAGGTAAATGGGACCATGGTTACTGAGGATGGAGGCATCAGTTGTAGGTTTCTTGAGAAGAGAAACAACAAAGGCAGGCTCCCAAGATGCTGGGACTCTGGCAGATGGTACTGACAGATTGCACATTTCAGAATTCATAGAATGAATATGAGGTGGACAAGGATCAAGAGAAAAGCCAGATCGGAAGGATACATGAAAGTTGTGAGAGAACACAGAGTCAACAGGAAAGATGTCTGTGAGAGAATACCCCTTACAGGAAACCAATATGGTGTTTAAACATATTGAAGAGGCCAGAGATGCTTGAAAAGAAAAAACGAAATTTGGTGGTCATCCCATGAAAAAACAGAAGTAAGGCTATAACAAGGTTCATGTGAGGGATAGAATTGAAATATGGAACAATTGACCACAGCCATTTGCAAAAGCTTTGGAAAGAAAATATGTAGTACTGAAGAAAGTGAAGAGTTGTTTGGAAAATGATAGACCTTGTAAAATGAGATATTCTAAGCTTGTGTTTTAACTGACTGTCATGCTGTGACATTTTAGCCAATTGTTTGTGGAATTATGATGAAAGAAATACACTATTGTATCATACCTTTAAAAAAATGTTCTTTGGCAGCTAATAAACCTTTGGAAACGTGTTATGATTGTGCCCTAGAATGTCCCAATTAGCCCTATTTTTCCAAAACCATTTTTAGGTGCAATCAGCCGCGTCCGGTAGTGGGAGTACCGGCCGGGCGGTGAGGTGGGGAGGGGGAGGGGCAGGGTGGGGGGTAGTAATGTATGGATTATGGACTTTAAAAGGTAAGTAAACATAAAAATAAATAAAATGAATTCTGTTACACACACTGCATCGCATTTGGTGATGCAGTGTGTGCAACGAAATTCGTTTGATCTATTTTTATGTTTACTTACCTTTTAAAGGTCGTAATCCATACATTACTAACCCCACCCTGCCCCTCCCCCTCCACACGTCACCGCCCGGCCGGTACTCCCACTACCTGCCGCGGCTGCGTGCAATCCTACCAAATACAATTGAAAGAATTCTGCTCATGGATTCTGCTTGCTTAGTGCAATTTATAGTAAGTATTTATGTACCATAACTTTTCAAATTCACCCACCTTGACCTTAGAGGGCGTCCCTGGATGTCTCACAAGTTTGAATATTGAACACCTACCACTGTCAATATTGGCCTTTGAGGAGCATCGCTGGCAAACAAATCCTGCCTCAGGCACACCATTGAAAATGACATTTGAGGTGAGTGTGAATCACATTTCATTTGTAGTATAAAGCCTCTACGTCAGTTCTTCACAGTTCTTCACAGTTCTTCCTCGATCTAATTTTCAGAACACCAATCTTTTGTGGCCAACCTAGCTTCAATAGACCTGAGGCTGGTGATTTTTTACTCTAACCAAAACATTGTGTGGTAGCACACTGTCATTTACAGACAACACCTATTCCATTGAAATGGCCACTAAATTGCACAGACGTACCTAATAAATAATAATGAGTCTGTTTTGCACACAAATGATAACGTTTGGAAAACAGGTCTCAGTGAATATTTATCATGCAAGTAGAGACTTAGGGGCTCATTACGATGGCCAGACGTGCGGCGGTCCCATCATTGCAATTAGGATGTGCCTGCCATACTGGCGGCCTCATCCTGGGATTTTAGCATTGTGGACGGTGCTGCTGGCTGCAGCACCATCCACAACGCTAAAATGCCATGCTGAGCATTTCCCTGCACTATGTGGCGGGCACAACCCAGTGGCTGCCACTTGGTGCATGGAAATGCAAGGGGGTACCATGAGTACCCCCAGTGCAGCAACAACCCCCAACAAGGGGGGCCCGCAAGGGGCCCCTAAACCCAATCCCCGTCAGCCTTTCGATGGCGGCATCGCCTCCATGGAGAGGCCTTCCAAATACCATTTCCTAATTTGGTGGACGGTGCCTGCTAGGCACCGCCACCATTTTAGGCACCCTGAACGCTCCACCAGGCAATCAGGACGATTGCCTTTGGTGGTGAAGTGGCGCACAGACTTTGCATCCGCCGCTGTACCCACTGCCATCCTAATTTGGCGGTGGGCAAAATGCTTAGTGATGGCAGAAGGATAGCGACCTTCGGCCCTGCATTGGCGGTGCTTCCGCCATCATAATGCCCCCTAAGGTTGTTTTTATCCAATTAAAATCTTTGTTTCCATCGCACTTCAGAATTACAAACAAATGTGCATTCTTTTTGCTTTCCTAATGGCTGAAGCTGAATGTGTACAGTTCATAAACAAGTGTTTACATTTTGTTGTATGCTATGAAAGATTACATCATACAGCCTTTCCTTTTGCACTCTATGTACCAAGCAAGATTGCCACCTGATCCAATTTACTTTTCTTTCTCTGACTGCAAAGTGAGAAGAGCTTGTAACCACCAATCTTCATGTTAAAAACAAGCAGCAATGAAGACACAGCCTGTCATTTGACCTCTGTCTTTTAAGCACCAACAGTGAAACGTTACATCTAGAATTCCGACCCACAGTTTGGGAAACAACGCTCTCGGTTGTTGATGTTTAAGAGGTTTGCTTTGTCTTCTGCAAGCATGAGGTGAAGAAGGCATTTATAAATGTCGTAAATGTTGTAATTTGTAAAGCGCACAGCTACCTCCACTGGAGGTGTCCCGGCGCTGTCCGTATACCGCTTAGGAACCCTTCCTGGCTTTCCTGGGAAATGTCCACTCCTGGGCACCCCCCAGATGCAGCCAGGCATCCCAGCGCTTTTGGGGCCGTTGTGGAGACTAAGCAAGCTATTGCCCAGAGTTGCAGCGTGGGACCCATGATCAGAACAGGCACTGAGGCGAGAATATCCAGTCAGGGGAATTAATGAGCCGGAGACCTGCCGAGGCGGGAATCAAAAACCCTGGTCCCTGGCCAGAGCTCTGCATCAAGGTCTGCCTGCTCTAACCATTGAGCCACACTTCTCCACAACCATTGAGCCACACTTCTCCAGGATATTGTCAGAGGTTTTGGCGTGGGTCTGTGTCTGTGTTGTGTTGGATAGTGGATGAATGTCTAAACTTTTTTATCAAGTTTATAAAGATTTTTCAATCGGTGCTTGTATTTGGTTATGTGCTTGGGATTGAGAGTGTATCTAAGCATGAAATCGAGAAATATGGGTGGGCAGTGGGGTCTTACAAGACACAGGAATGATTACCAGGGGGTAAAGACTCAGGGGTCAGGAATGCAGAGAAAAGTAAGCACTATAAATATTCCAGCATTAAGCTGTGAACCACAAAGGGAGTACAGCACTTTTCTACCTTTCAATTTGCAAAACGTTACAATGATTCGCTCTATTCACAATTGACAGTGTAGCCGCCTACTTTTTTCACACTTCATGAAAGGTAGCCTTTAAAGAGAATGTCCACCTACATAGTACTGTCATGTGTGGGCATGCAAATCGGCTTTACATATTTGTCAAGTTGAGTTTTAATTAACACTAATTTAGGCTTCCTTGAAAATGTCTGGAACCATTCTGAAAATGTACTGAGATATTCGTTCTTTTTTTAGCACTCCTCTTTCTAAACCAAAAAGTATAGATAGGTTTTATCCTGTGTCTCATAAAAGGTGTTTCCAAGGCAAATTAAAGTACTTATGACTTATTAGTACTAATGAAAAGGGGAATCATTTGTTCCTCGTAAATATTAGACAATGTGGTATAATATTTACTATGCAATCTGCAGTACATAAAAAACACTCAAATTCTTCTCCTTTCAAAGGATAAAATAGTGATACGTGCAGAATCGATTTTGATTTCCAAACAAAAAGGCTTTTTATAGCAAATGTGTAAAAGTCTAGGTTTAATTAGCAAATGTACTAAACGCAAATTTTGTAGTAGTTAATCATACTTCGATTTTATAAGCTTACAAATAAAATAAATATGTGTTGTTTAAACTTAACCTAACTTCTGATGCATATTAATGGAGGAGTCTTGCTAACATTGAAAGGCCTGTTTTTCATTGACCTCTTTTACAAGCCACTTGCGCCACCAGTATGGCACTTTTTCCCATGCAAAAAGTGATGCACCTGTGGCGCAAGGGGCTTCTAAATAAGCCTGTATGCTTTCTTTTTTGCTGCAGAAGCTGTACCTTTCTAGAAGCCTTCTGTAAGTGAATAGACATGTGTTTTGTATCAAACAACTGATAGTGGGATTCTTCACTGGGAGAAGAGGAGGCAACAGGAAGGATTACTCATGAGAAGAACTGCCTGGACTGCAAGTTGTGGCCAATGTATCTTTTCATGGACTAACATCAAACAATCATTGTACAGATGTGAAAAGATTGGTAGCTTAACTATTCTCAGGAATTCACAAAAATCCTATTGGAGGAAGCAGAGAACAAAAGAAAATATGTTGCCTAGAATATTGTATGTTTATGTCAGTGCGTGTTCTGAGAGCAAGAGATGGCTTTTTCATTTGAGCTTCTTTCTTACAGAAAGTTGAACTCTCTAACTTTTGCTGAAGACTCATCTTAGAGTTTGCGGGACTATGCCTCACTTCATGGGAGGCTGTTTACCCTATTGTCTGGTGTCTGCTAAGTTTTAGTTGAGAATACTTTCCAGTTTGATACTCACAGGCTTTATGCTTATGCATCGGTACCCTCATCAGGACTCTTTATTGGGTATCTATACAGACACCTTTTTCTACTTTACTCCAATTTATTTAGATTAGGAGCTGCCTTTATGGAACACACTAGCTGTATTAGCTGTATTAGTACAATAGTAACTGTAATGTTTACTAACACTGTAGTTTCCCTTTTACTGAAATACCAATTATTGGATTTATTAAATGTAATGCTGATACTTAAAAGATCGAATACATCATTAAAAGCTAAAGAATTGAAAATAAAAACCCTTTAAATTACACAAAATTCCCTTTATTTATCTGCACTAAAAGTCTTTAAGATGGTTGGCTCTCTGTTAATGTAGATGATTGCTCCTTCTTACTTCTTCTGGCTGATGAACATAGGTCCTTAGTGACGTGGGTTATTTAATGATTACACCAAAAGATTGTTATATAGAAAACCTTGATCCGTCCCACATGACACCCAGAATCAGAGGCAACATATTTGCATATGGGGCAAAGATGATTAAGTAGGTTTTATTTGAACGTAGGTGGGCCTCGGAAATGTTTTCAGTTTTCATTCCTTTTTGTTTTTAATCTGTTGTTATCACTTTAATTCCACACATTTATTAGTTAGTTACACATAATTGTAATTTAGATCAAACCCAGCTCCAATTTTTATGTACAGCACATTTTTATTTACCTTCAGTATTCTTAAATTACAAGTGTATGTTGTCTTGGCTTTCTTTCTTTTAAAACATATATCACTGTTTTCCAGATTTCAGCTGAGACTGCAGAACAAAAGACCAAGAAGATTGGCTGTCATGTCAAGCAAAGAGGCCAGGGGTAGTTATAGCACATTTTACAGTGTTACCATGAATCCTGCCAAGTTGTGTGGCCTGAATCTGGACCATTAATAAAAAAATTGGACATGGGGCATGGCTTGGTGCCCGAGGGATATGGCGGCGCACGGGAGAGGCTCCGCGGCTCACCTGGAAGACTCTAAGCTTTCAAGCAGACTTCCCTTCTGCTGAGGAGGTGTGTGGACGCCGGAAGATACCGGCATGCTTTGAGACCCTCGGCGACCACTTCTGTGACAGCTAAGCAGTTTAATTAATCGCAGTGAGTTTTTCGCGGTCCTGTTTTTACCACGTCCGTCATTTTGAATTTTTCACGCGATCGCGCATCCCTTCACAAAATTGCCAAAATGCAGCCCTCAGTTATAAAAATTGCCTACTACATTCTCAGCATGCCATGAATGGTATTTGAATATTTTTTATGAGGCAATTGTGGCATTCAGCGCTGCGTTTCACTAACTGGACCTAATTTAAGCACCTCCAATGCAGTGTGTGTGGCAGCCATTTTAGGATCACAACTAAGCTCTATAACTTTTCTTCAAAATACTAGCACAATGTTACCACATTTTGCAACAACCGCTTTGTTCCGCTCTTAATACAGTCTGGATTGGGACTTTTTTTTTTTTCAAGCTTGTACTCTGTTACTCAATGCTGAATCTTCCCAATTGAATTCTGCTTAAGCACAGGTGAGGCAATTTGTAGAGCAGCCATTGTGGATTCATTATTAAGTCTCTTCAGCGTGCATTTTCATCTGCTACCATATCACTGTTTTGGAGGGGGTACAAAGTCAGCTTAATGGCTGTTATTGTCACATAAAAGAGACTTCCGTGTTTAACTCCTTCGACGCTCATGACGAGCCCAGCTCGTCATGGAGTTTCCATTGATTTCAATGGAAATTACATTGAAGATCCAAAATAGCCTTAGCATCCAAGTGGTTAAACATCAACAGTTTACTTACATTTAGTTGTACTGAGTCTCTGCCTCATGATTCCTCCTCCTTCTGTGTGATTCTTATCACACTGTGCTCTACTCTCAGTGTGTTTGCATCAGCAGAGAGCGTGTTGAGCGAGATTTATGGACAGAACAAAGGCACCACACCCCTCATTTTCTAAACCAAAGCAAATTTTTGTAAGGAATTTGAAGTTTGTTTCTGAATTCTCCAAATTAGAGGATTCTCTTGCATCATCTTCTCAAAACTCAGAGATAACAATGGAACCCTCTCCTTCAGTTCTAGGGAAATCCAATGCTAAACGACTAAAATAGGACCCTCCTTCACCTCCTAAATCAGCATTGCCAGCGTCCATGGAGTTATTATCGAAGGAAATTAGAGCCCTTCATGGAAGCTGCAAATCTTGACGGACAACTGGTCCCAACTTGAAACAAGGGTCTCTTCAGTTGAACAAAGCATTACTGCCTTAAAAGAAACCTGCGTCAATGTTTCTCAACTCCACTCTCAAGTCTCTACGCTTCAAAAACAGGTTGAGGACTTGGAAAATCGCAATAGATGGAACATCTTACGTATTTATGGCTTGGGAGAAGGACTTGAAGGATCTGACTCTCTTACTATTTTCAAATCCTTCCTTCCTAAAGTACTCCACATGCCAGAGGGAACGGTACTTAATATTCAGCGAGTACATCGGCTAGGTCATATGCCATCTCATGCTTCGCCTTGACAAAGACCAAGAGGAGTAGTTTTATACTTCTTAGAATACACATACTTATTAAAGGTACTGTCAGCGGTTAAATCCTCTCCAAAATTACATGGTCAGGCTCATCTTTGCTTTTTGCACAGGATTACGCTAAAGCCACTGCTAATTGACGTAATACCTTTCTAAACATGAGAGTTGATTTTAGTTCAATAGGAGCCAGATACGGTCAACTATGTATGAAGATCCGCTGTGCTTAGAGAGCTTCATAAACTTGTGCAAAATAACTGCTATGAACTCCTCAGGAACTTCTTCTTCATTTAATGCTTGACACTGCATTTTTTTTTTATATGTTGTTTGAATTTTGTTCTCTTCATTACAATCTTTGATAGTTCAAGAATTGAATTTTTCTGCTTTCGTTACATTTATTGCTGTTCTTACCAAAACTTACATTTTCGCAAATTTGTTTCAATGTCATTCTTGGTCATTACTGTTATTGTCCATTCTAGCTCTTTATCCACATTTTTTTTACTTTTCACCTCCACAGATTTTTTACCCCTGTTTCATGGTGTCTTCTAGGTATCCCGTTTAGCTGACATGGACGTCTCGTCTATTCCTTGTGGTTCCACCCCCTCCCCTGTGTCCACCTGATCTCTCCTCATGTAGGTATGTTATCCTCCTACATTTCTACCCTACTTTTGTCCCTAACTTTCTTTCTTTTTTCTTTTCTAAATATTCTCCTTATTCTTTTTCTGAGTTTCGTTGATTTCCTTACTCTCTATGATATATCTCACCATGTTATCTTTTCTTCTAGGTTTAAATTTAATGTTGATATGGTTAATTTCCAGATCTTATTGTTACTTACCTCTGTCATCTTACAATCAATTTCTTATCTCTCCCCTTTGAATCAAAGCTTCAGCTACGTATCCTTCCATTTTACTGATTTTTCTTATTAAACATGTTGTCTCCTTTTCCATTTTCTATGCATTCTTCTCTCCTTGTTTCAGTTGTGGTAACTATTTGTATTATATTTTTTGTCTCACGTACTTTTCCTAATTGCCTGACTAATTTCGATTGCCATTGTTTATTTTCATCATTTTTTTGTTCCTCTTAACCCGCTATGCCGTTGAAATTAGTATCGTGGAATGTTAGAGGGCTAAATTCCCCCATAAAAAGACAAAGAGTCCTAACTCATTTGACTAAATTAAATAAAGATATAATATTTTGCAAGAGACTCAGCTCACGGAGAATGAGTCCTCAAAACTAAAAAGAGGTTGGGTGGGAGAAATATTTTATTCCAATGGTGATGGTAAACGTAATGGAGTCATGATGCTGTGTCGTAAATCACTTAATTTCAAATTAATTTCACAAGAATCTGATGCAGATGGTAACTGGCTTAATGTTAAGGTGATGCTGACGGATGTTCCAGTCTCTTTTTTCAATGTTTATGCCCCTACTGGTGCTGACTCTTCTTTTTGGTTTTCAGTAGCAAAGCAGATCACTCTTTGCATGGAAGATAATTTTATACTGGCAGGTGACTGCAACCAGATTTTTGATCCTTTCATAGGTCAAAACTCCAAAGTTTAATTCATTCCCAACAAATCACACAAATCTTTTATCCACACGATTACACAGCATAAACATCTAGAAGCATGGAGATTGTGTAATCCAGTCACAAGAGAATATACTTTTTACTCCCAGGTGCACCACTCACAATCGTGACTCGATTACTTTTTTTGTATCTCATAACATATCGCAAGCACTTATAGGTGCGGAAATAGGACCTATACTACTATCAGATCACGCTCCTATTTCAATCGACTTAGACATTTTACCTAAATGCTCCCAGACAATGGCGATTTAATAATTCTCGTCTCCTAGACCCAGCGTTTTCTTCCTCATTTATTGCCTTTTTTGATGAATATTTTTTCATAAATCAAACTGAATCTCTACCTTTCTAAAACATTTGGGACGCCTTTAAGGCTTCAGCAAGAGATTTTACTATGAATTACGTGGCCAAAAAACGTAACATTGCTTGCAAGCATAAACTTTCCCTGTTCCAAGATATTAAGAGACTGGAGCATTCTTTTTATACATCTAACTCAAAAGATGTTCTTAATGCCCTTATAAAAGCAAAATTACAGTTAAATAAAGAATCAACAGATAATGCCTAGTTATATCTTTTGAAATCTAGCGCAACATTTTATTGTGGTAGAAATAAGGCAGGTAAATTTTGGCCTACTATTTGAAAACTAAACATAACAAAATGAATATTGATTCTATTTATGATAATAGTTCTACTTTAAAATTCAAGGATGCGGAAATTTGAAATGAATTTGCACTGTTTTACAAAAAATTATTTTCTTCCAAAACTAATCCCACATACCGTTTGCTGTCACACTTTTTTTCAACGATACAAAAACCTCAACAGTCTTCTTCTGATCTATCATCCTTGGAAACTGAGATAACACAACAAGAACTCTTGAATGCACTCCAACACCTCAAAAAACACAAGGCACCTGGGCCAGATGGATTCACTGTTGAATTCTTTCTCCATTTTTCCAAGTTATTAATGCCTAAATTGATTGATTCCTTTTACTCTTTAGGACAGTTAGGTGGCTCTTTCTCAGATGCTCAAATATATTTAATACTCAGAGAGGGCAAAGATTCAAAGTATTGCAAGAACTTGTCAATATACATTACAAGATTTTTTCCAAAGCACTAGCCCTACGCTTAGACCCTTATCTATCAAATATATTAGGCAATGAACAATCTAACTTTGTGAAAGGACGAGTAATCACAGACAACACAAGACTTTTTTTCAACATTTTATCTAAAGCTTCACATTTGAAACACTCCCTTGCAGCTATAGCACTAGAGGCAGATAAAGCATTTGATAGAGCTGAATGGCAATACCTATTTTATACCCTCAAATGGTTTGGTTTTGTCCCAAAGTTTACATCCCTAATCTCACTACTATATTCTAATCCTCACGCTGCTGTAAGTGCTAATGGTCTAGTATCATAAGTTTTTGATCTTGGCAGAGGAGTGCGTCAAGGATGTCCTTTATCCCCTTTTCTTTTTGATTTGGCACTTGAACCCTTTATCTCAAGAATTCGTCAAACGCACAATTACAGGGTTTTGAAACCCCCACAACCACTGTTAAACTTGCAGCGTATGCTGATGATATTTTGCTTCTTATTTCAAACACCAGTGAGTCAATTCCTGCCTTCCTAAAGGAAGTTCAATCCTTTTCATTGATTTCAGGGTACAAATTAAACAGTGATAAATGTGAAATCTTACCTTTGACTAAATACACATTAAAGCTGATTTCACTCCAGCAAATTTCACTTGGAAGCCCTCCCATATCAAATATGTGGGTTTAAATTTCACTTCAACAATTAAAGGCACAGTAACATTATGCATGAATAATTGCATTAAAAAATATTTCCGAGCTCACAACTAAATGGCACCCCCTTTATTTATCCTGGTGGGGTCGCCTGAACACTATAAAGATTATGTTTTCCCGTCTATTTTTATATACCATTTCCAATATTCCATTGCTACTAAACTATTCAAATCTGTCAACTCAATACTATCTTCCTTTTTATGGAACAATAAGAAACTCTGTATGTCTGTCTCTAAGCTAAAACGCCCTAAAGCTGAAGGAGGAGTTAACTTCTCCAATTTCTCTGCTTATAAAAAAGCATTTCTATTAAGACAGTCCTCATATTGGTTGCTTGACTCTACAGCAGAATATCCCTTATGGGCATCATTTGAACATTCGTTTCTATCTCCTTTTTCATTTCAGGAGTATCTCTAATTTTCCCGAAACCCCAAACATTATGCACTCCTTTATTTAAGCTCACTTCCAAACTATTGAGCCCTTTATATCCTTCAATTCGTGACACTCTTGATTCTTTTTTATCCTCAACCATATGGCACAACAAAACTTTATTAATACGTAATAAACTCTTTTATTGGAAAACATGGAGACAGCGTGGCTTAATATGGGTTCACGAACTATTCTCAAACACAGTATTTATTTATTTTTCTTTGCTTCAGCAGTTATATAATTTACCCACCTCATTCATTTCTAAATACTACATTCTTCGCAAAACTGTACTTGACATATATACTCTGTTAGCTAGCAAGTCTTCCAAGACTCATACTGATGATTTGCATAAGGATCTGACCACTCTTCGGCGCACTCAACCCAAGACATCAACTTTATATACCTTTTTTATTCCACAGGTACGATGAGACAGAAATCTAGCATTGAAGCCGCTTGGGAGAAATATTTTAATACAGTATGGTCTTTACCTCTGTGGAACAATATTTGAACTAAAAGACGCAAATCCTCAGGAGCAGCTAGCTTAATGCAAACACTGTTTTATATACATAACAGGCTTTTATTATCCCTGTATACCCTAAAAAAAGATTCTCCACTGTACCGGATACTTGCTGGTCTTGCACATCTCCAAACGCTGATTTGTTCACATGCTACTCTCATGTTTGCCAGTACATAATATTTGGAAACATGTATGGTGTCAAATTAATTCAATTTTTGGCACCAATACCCCATTTTCTGTAACAGACATCTTTTTAGGAAGCCTTTCATCAATTTGGGATAATTGTGCAATTAATTTAAAAATGATTGATTTATTAATAGTGGTTGCCTTTCAACAAATAACAACAAATTGGAAGGATTTCACGAAAATCTCCTACAAAGCCTGGTGGTATGATATCTGCCACAATCACAGATCAGATACATTCTCCACCTTTCCCATACATATGGCTACAAAGCAAATTCAGTTATGGTCACCTGTTACAACGTTCTTTGATACTTGTGCCATGTGACATTCTTTACCAAACCATTCCCAACAAGAAGTACTTAAACCTCCATACGTTTTCTAGTTGTTCTTCTAACTTCTACGTGAATGTGTATTATATTATTTCTTATTTTCTCATTGCTGTGATTTTTAGCCTTTATTCTCATTCATGTATTTATGCTGGAATACATATGTAATGTATTGTTTAATGGTTAATCACATGTATTGTATATTGACACCTCTTTTAATAAAGCTCTCTTTTGAAACTTAAAAAAACAAGTGGACATTTCCTTAAAAAATGCCCATTCATGTACAGAATAAAGGACAATTTTAAGTGTTATAGATGGTTGAAGACAATTATTTACAAAACTCTTATGTTGCTCCTGTACCAAAACATCCTAAACTGAAGCATGCATGGAACTAAGGGTGTTATTTAAAGTTTGGCGAGTAGGATTTTCCATCACAAATTTAGCATATGTTCCGTGTTCTCTAAGGGAACTGTTTATAACCTATTGCAATTATACCCCAGCATACAGGATATCTATTAAGTTTTGATGGAATATATCACCTTGCAAACTCCAAATAAGAGCATACGTTTTTTGTTGAACTTAAAATCTTTATTGCTGCAGTCCTTGCTTGGGGAGCAACAATTTGAAGATGTATTTAACAGGCTCACTAGTTTGGGTATCTTATAGAAAAGTGGAGACTGAATTAAAAAGAAACACTGGAAATTGTGAAATTATTTGGTGAGTGCAGCTTTCGAAACAAAAAAGCAATAGGTGACCCCTTGGTGTATTAATAAAGAAACGTAACCTCTTAACTGCTGGGACTTTTCTCCCCCCTCAGTGCTGAGCCATTTTTTGGATATTTTGAGTACTTTGCGCTTAGGGATCCATACCCTTTGTTCCACAAAAGGTATCCACACATAGGGGTCGATTAGGATGGCGGACGGAAATGGGTACTGTCCGCCATGGTCGGGGAAATTTTACTCCCGGCTGCGCCGCGGAGATTCCGCGGTTGGGATTAGGATATTCATGTCACGAAACTCCGACTGCGGCGGACGGATCATAACCAACACCGTCCGCGGTGGACGGAACACATCCAACTCCGTCCGCGGCGGACGGAGTCCAATGAACAACCACTGCCGCGGACGGAAATGACCGCGGAAAATAACACATGTACCGCCATACCTGTGATTACTCCGTGGCCGCAATTAGGATAAATCCGCCCGTACCACGGAACGCACAGCCATCCACGTCCGCGGCAGAAAGAATGCAACGATAAACACTGCATCACTGCGGAAGGCCAACACGCACAACATCCCTAGAAGCAAACAAATGTTAGAAAGTGTACCGCAAGTCCAAAGCAAACATACGACCATTGACAAGGCCCCCCCCATACACCAACACCAAGCACAAGCCACCATGACACGTCCCAAGTATCCAATAATGCACACTAGTCAACATGCCCACCTACCACCTGACTGCCAACAACCATTGAGACACGACTATAAAATGACACCCACACACTACCACAATCCTTTGCATCACAGCATTGCTGCTAGCAAGAGGCCCTATTCGAGATACTGCTAACTCACATAGAAGACACACAACCACCACCCTACCACACCCACCACACAAACACCCACCACACAAATCCTACACATCACACACCACACACCTGCACCCCCCAACTCACTCAACTCACACACTGAGCACCACACACCATGGCACCCAAAAAAAAAACAAAATTCACGGAGACCGAGTTGAGGGTAATGGTAGATGAAATAATCCGTGTTGAGCCCCACATCTTCGGGGCCCAAGTCCAGCAGACGTCCGTGGCGCAAAAGAACCACATGTGGGACAGGATCGTCACTCGGGTGAATGCGTCGGGGACTGTGCCTAGGACGAAGCATGACATTCAGAGGCGGTGGCATGACCTGAAGACCAGGGTGAAGGGCATCCGAGCTAAAAACTTTGCTAGAGCCAATCATACTGGCGGTGGAACACCCCCGGAGCCCATACCCTACACCGATTGGGAGGAGAAGGTGCTGGTGATACTACACCCAGAGAGCCTAGACGGACTTGACGAAGGAGAAGAGGCTGGTAAGTACAAACCAAGCACCACGATCAGCACGACATGGTCAGGCTCACACAACTGAGAAGAAACATCTCCTACGCCCCAACCCATGCACGTCGGACACATACTCACCAACATGTACATGGCTACCAACAGGCCCCCATGTTCACGGGGAGGGTGGTGGTGGTGGGTGGAGGGTGGTGGAGGGTGGGGTGTGTGAGAGGTCCAAACTACAACTCCCAACAGGCCTCCATGTTCACGGGGAGGGTGGTGGTAGTGGGTGGAGGGTGGTGGAGGGTGGGGTGTGTGAGAGGTCCAAACTACAACTCCCAACAGGCCTCCATGTTCACGGGGAGGGTGGTGGTGGTGGGTGGAGGGTGGTGGAGGGTGGGGTGTGTGAGAGGTCTAAACTACAACTCCCAACAGGCCTCCATGTTCCCGGGGAGGGTGGTGGTGGTGGGTGGAGGGTGGTGGAGGGTGGGGTGTGTGAGAGGTCCAAACTACAACTCCCAACAGGCCTCCATGTTCACGGGGAGGGTGGTGGTGGTGGGTGGAGGGTGGTGGAGGGTGGGGTGTGTGAGAGGTCCAAACTACAACTCCCAACAGGCCTCCATGTTCACGGGGATGGTGGTGGTGGTGGGTGGAGGGTGGTGGAGGGTGGGGTGTGTGAGAGGTCCAAACTACAACTCCCAACAGGCCTCCATGTTCACGGGGAGGGTGGTGGTGGTGGGTGGAGGGTGGTGGAGGGTGGGGTGTGTGAGAGGTCCAAACTACAACTCCCAACAGGCCTCCATGTTCACGGGGAGGGTGGTGGTGGTGGGTGGAGGGTGGTGGAGGGTGGGGTGTGTGAGAGGTCCAAACTACAACTCCCAACAGGCCTCCATGTTCACGGGGAGGGTGGTGGTGGTGGAGGGTGGGGTGTGCGCGACAGGAAACAGAAATGTCTACTAATCTATATGACCATGTAATGTCCACATTACTGACCAGCTCTATCTTGTCCCTCAGGTGATCGTGAACTGACTGGGGAAACCAGTACCCGGCCGCCAGCCTTGCCTCCCACACATACAGGACTCTCTGGTGAAGAGGACACAGGCATCTCCGGTGCGGAGGATGGAGCGGTACCAAGCACACAGCCAGGGCCATCTGGCTCACAGGGACTCCTGGGAGCGACCACCGTTGCATGTGTGACTCCAGCGACACCTGTCTCTGTGATCTGCACAGTCCCCACCACCACCAGTACCACCAGTACCACCAGTACCACCAGTACCACGACTCCTGCCTGTGCCACCCAGCCTAACCCAGCGTACGACGCTGGTCCATCGGCCTCACACACAAGCAGGGTGAGTGGGCCACAAAGACAGGCAACGGGACATCAGCCAATCAGGCGACCCACACACCACCGTACAGAGGAAGGACAGCTACCCCATCCAGTGGCAGAGTCCCTACAAGACAACAAATTAGTGAAGGAGGGTCCGAGGGAAAGTTTAACGACCTAACAGGTAAATACCCCCAGTGTGACAACCTAAAGAACAAAAGTACCTGTCAGTCGGGTAACGCTGAGGTGCTCAGAAATCGCGCTGGAAAAAGCAAATACACACAACAACCAGATAGATCAAACACATTGACTATCAACAATTGCTGGTTTTAGTCCTGTCAGACCACCCAAATGGCGGAGCCTCATCATGTAGGACACTCAGGCCATGGTCAGTCTGCAAACGCCCAGGTGTATATTAGCAATGCATGACTGAGTCATGGTCTGGATACCGCAAATGTTAATGCAAGGTGGTACTTAATAAGTGCAGTGCAAAAAAATATACAAATAGTGCAGTGGCTAAAATGGCTGTCAAGGCAAACGAAGACCTTTATTAGTGCTTGCCTGGACGTCAGATTAAAAATAGTGTAATGACAGTGTAAAATAATCACTGTCCAGCTTGCTTGGTAGAAAACAAAGATAATCAGGCCAACATGTTTCTGCCGTACTGTGTAAATTCACTGGCATTCATCAGGGCCAAGCTTTCAAAATGCTACTGCAGATTACACTACCAAATGTGTAGGAATGAAAAAGTAAGTAATTAAATCAGAAAACCATATTGTAGGTAAACTAAGAGTGGTCGAACACGACCATCCTACCGCATCTTCTCGAGTTGCTCAGTGGATGCGATTGGTCTTCCCTATAATAAAAAAGTCAAAAGAAAACCAAATACAAATTGAATAACCACGTGGCGCCTGGTAAAACATAATCAATCTAAATTATTTGAATATGCCCAAGGCACTGCGTATTAATACTGTGCATGACCAGCAATCATTCCAGCAACCTCAGCCAGATCAATCACTCACTTATGATGATCCTTCCAGTGGTGCGAGACATAACGTCACCAAACAGTGCTACTGTGTAAAATTTCAAAACCAAGAAAGATATATAAATTTAACACTTACCCATCAATATGTGGGAAGTAAGCCTCACCTCACCCGGCAACTGCTCGGAAAGCTAAGGCCCCGCTCTAGACGTGTAAATGAAGACAGTACCTTGATCAGATCACTGTCAAACCTACAATACACTGTACTGTCTACATAACCCAATTATTTTTCTAAATTGCCCACAAAAAGGGATCTCACCATGAAAGACCAGATGACCACATTAGGCGAATCATTTATAATGTAACCTCAATGCATATTGTCAAGTATTGATTCCAAACAAGTTGCTTAGTACTATACCTATACTGAACAATTGTGCAGTATCTGTATCCACTTATTACAGTTTCACTTTAATTCTATACCTATACTGAACAACTGTACAGCATCTGTATCCACTTGTTACAATTTCACTTTAATCAACTTGAAAAACGAGGGGTAATTAAGGAGGAGGCACAGAGTAAAACCCTCATCCCAAACAAGCATGTCTAGGGTCAAGAAGACAAGACGCCTACCCTGCCAGACTCAAAGGCCACGCTAGACCACCACACAATCTAAACCACACCAGTCCCAAACTCACCTGTCCGTCGGTACCTCACGGCGGGTTCACGAGCCGAAAGGGAGGCACCGACGGACCGGTTGGGGCCAGTTATATAGTGGCGCTAGTGGGTTGATGATTCCCAGCTGGTACGAGTTCCGTTGTGACAGCGCCTGTGCGCTGTTGAGACGCTACCCGGCACATGCGCCTACACGGCACAGGCGATAGCGCGCATGTGTGGCTAAACGTCCCTACCCATGATGAGAACACTACCCGAATCGCGCGTCTGAAGGTAGGCGCATGCGCATAACGGGTGCGCTCGTCAGACTCTCTCGCGGTACCCGTGTTCAGGCTGTTCTATCCGCATCTCTTATCTGGTGTCCACGAGGCGCAGGCGCATCTTGGGAACACCCGACAGACACTCACAGGCTTCTCAGGCGCCGCCTCGTACTACCAGATGTGATAAGGAAATATTAGCAAAAATAACTCGTGTGCAGTCACTTCTGCCTAGACTATTAATCAAGCCGACTAGGCAGGTGAGAGGGGTATCAGTCAACACGAGGAAACTCACGAATATGAGACCCATGCACCCCAAGTCGGACGCCTGTGATTGGGGGCGCTGCTATGTGCATGCGCTAGTTATGTACGCCCCTGTCGCTACAACCAAGTGTGTTAATTAGTGTGAGACATCTACCTTCATGCAGATAAAAATGCCCCTCGGGGTAGGTGTTACCAGGACCTGTGCCAGGAAAAACAATGGCTGGAGCCCTCCCCAGAGAGTCAAGGATGTACGTCCTTAGAGGCTGGGGACTGCTTGCAAGAAGCCTGCCTGTGCATATGTAAATGGCCAACCAAGTCAGGCAGCCCCTTTGTAATATTGGAGTCTAATGAAACCTAGAGTGTAAAAGTAATTAAACAATCCCCCCAGGCGCACTCCCTTCCTATATTGGTGCACCCTGCTGGTGGAGAAGGCTGCGTATGGCAGCTACCACTTTAAGGGTCTGAGTGGTCGCTTAGATCACAGCACCTGGAGGTGCGCACTAGGTCCCCAACATAGGGACGGAGGAGTATCGTCATGGCAAATAGTGCACACGCAGGTTGAAGAGCCCGGAGAGTGTGTTCAGATAGAGAGCCACGGAATGTTGTCATTCAGTCCAATCACATCAGTTTTTAATTTGAAAATCCATCGCTGCTCTTTAACAAATAAAAAGTGCGAAACATCAGCAATGTGTGGTGGAATGTACGGCTGTTCCAAAACCACCCAAGTCAGATCCTCTGCTTTGTGTTTTGCCTCAAGAAAATGATTTGTGAGGCCCGTAGATTGTTTCTTGCAGCGGATCGTACTTTTGTGTTCACTGATTCGAGCCTTAATGGCTCTCGTTGTATGACCCACATATTGCTTCTTGCATGGGCACGTGATCAAGTAGATGAGTTTGTCTGAGTTGCAATTCGTGTGTTTTGTGAGCCTCCAGGGTCTAGTGGTCCCGATATCGACCGTTAGGGTCTTACGTGTCTGTGGACAGGCCGCACAGTTGCCACATGGATAGTGGCCTTGTACTGGGATAGTATTCCAGAGGGTGTTGGTACACTGTTTCAGTTCTCTCCGTGGTCTAGTATGGACCAAACTGTCCCGAATTGATGCTCCTCTCTTAAATGCAAATAAAGGTCGAGGTATGGTGCCCGCCCCTGAGTTCAAAATCTTCCAATGTCTGAGTATCGTCTTCTTTACCGCATTGGAGGATGTGGTAAAAGTCTGTACCATAGTCATTCGGTCTCTGGTACTGTCAGACCTCTTATGTTGTAGAAGGGCCTCACGGTTGTTGTTGAAAGCCCTCTTGTGAGCTCTGCGTACAAGCTGATTCGGGTAGTGCCGATCTCTCAGATTAGATGCTAATTCCGCGGCATGGTGCTCGCAGAGCTCACAAGAGGGCTTTCAACAACAACCGTGAGGCCCTTCTACAACATAAGAGGTCTGACAGTACCAGAGACCGAATGACTATGGTACAGACTTTTACCACATCCTCCAATGCGGTAAAGAAGACGATACTCAGACATTGGAAGATTTTGAACTCAGGGGCGGGCACCATACCTCGACCTTTATTTGCATTTAAGAGAGGACCATCAATTCGGGACAGTTTGGTCCATACTAGACCACGGAGAGAACTGAAACAGTGTACCAACACCCTCTGGAATACTATCCCAGTACAAGGCCACTATCCATGTGGCAACTGTGCGGCCTGTCCACAGACACGTAAGACCCTAACGGTCGATATCGGGACCACTAGACCCTGGAGGCTCACAAAACACACGAATTGCAACTCAGACAAACTCATCTACTTGATCACGTGCCCATGCAAGAAGCAATATGTGGGTCATACAACGAGAGCCATTAAGGCTCGAATCAGTGAACACAAAAGTACGATCCGCTGCAAGAAACAATCTACGGGCCTCACAAATCATTTTCTTGAGGCAAAACACAAAGCAGAGGATCTGACTTGGGTGGTTCTGGAACAGCCGTACATTCCACCACACATTGCTGATGTTTCGCACTTTTTATTTGTTAAAGAGCAGCGATGGATTTTCAAATTAAAAACTGATGTGATTGGACTGAATGACAACATTCCGTGGCTCTCTATCTGAACACACTCTCCGGGCTCTTCAACCTGCGTGTGCACTATTTGCCATGACGATACTCCTCCGTCCCTATGTTGGGGACCTAGTGCGCACCTCCAGGTGCTGTGATCTAAGCGACCACTCAGACCCTTAAAGTGGTAGCTGCCATACGCAGCCTTCTCCACCAGCAGGGTGCACCAATATAGGAAGGGAGTGCGCCTGGGGGGATTGTTTAATTACTTTTACACTCTAGGTTTCATTAGACTCCAATATTACAAAGGGGCTGCCTGACTTGGTTGGCCATTTACATTTGCACGGGCAGGCTTCTTGCAAGCAGTCCCCAGCCTCTAAGGACGTATATCCTTGACTCTCTGGGGAGGGCTCCGGCCATTGTTTTGCCTGGCACAGGTCCTGGTAACACCTACCCCGAGGGGCATTTTTATCTGCATGAAGGTAGATGTCTCACACTAATTAACACACTTGGTTGTAGCGACAGGGGCGTACATAACTAGCGCATGCACATAGCAGCGCCCCCAATCACAGGCGTCCGACTTGGGGTGCATGGGTCTCATATTCGTGAGTTTCCTCGTGTTGACTGATACCCCTCTCACCTGCCTAGTCGGCTTGATTAATAGTCTAGGCAGAAGTGACTGCACACGAGTTATTTTTGCTAATATTTCCTTATCACATCTGGTAGTACGAGGCGGCGCCTGAGAAGCCTGTGAGTGTCTGTCGGGTGTTCCCAAGATGCGCCTGCGCCTCGTGGACACCAGATAAGAGATGCGGATAGAAGATAAGAGATGCGGATAGAACAGCCTGAACACGGGTACCGCGAGAGAGTCTGACGAGCGCACCCGTTATGCGCATGCGCCTACCTTCAGACGCGCGATTCGGGTAGTGTTCTCATCATGGGTAGGGACGTTTAGCCACACATGCGCGATATCGCCTGTGCCGTGTAGGCGCATGTGCCGGGTAGCGTCTCAACAGCGCACAGGCGCTGTCACAACGGAACTCGTACCAGCTGGGAATCATCAACCCACTAGCGCCACTATATAACTGGCCCCAACCGGTCCGTCGGTGCCTCCCTTTCGGTCGTGAACCCGCCGTGAGGTACCGACGGACAGGTGAGTTTGGGACTGGTGTGGTTTAGATTGTGTGGTGGTCTAGCGTGGCCTTTGAGTCTGGCAGGGTAGGCGTCTTGTCTTCTTGACCCTAGACATGCTTGTTTGGGATGAGGGTTTTACTCTGTGCCTCCTCCTTAATTACCCCTCGTTTTTCAAGTTGATTAAAGTGAAATTGTAACAAGTGGATACAGATGCTGTACAGTTGTTCAGTATAGGTATAGAATTAAAGGGAAACTGTAATAAGTGGATACAGATACTGCACAATTGTTCAGTATAGGTATAGTACTAAGCAACTTGTTTGGAATCAATACTTGACAATATGCATTGAGGTTACATTATAAATGATTCGCCTAATGTGGTCATCTGGTCTTTCATGGTGAGATCCTTTTTTGTGGGCAATTTAGAAAAATAATTGGGTTATGTAGACAGTACAGTGTATTGTAGGTTTGACAGTGATCTGATCAAGGTACTGTCTTCATCTACACGTCTAGAGCGGGGCCTTATCTTTCCGAGCAGTTGCCGGGTGAGGTGAGGCTTACTTCCCACATATTGATGGGTAAGTGTTAAATTTATATATCTTTCTTGGTTTTGAAATTTTACACAGTAGCACTGTTTGGTGACGTTATTTCTCGCACCACTGGAAGGATCATCATAAGTGAGTGATTGATCTGGCTGAGGTTGCTGGAATGATTGCTGGTCATGCACAGTATTAATACGCAGTGCCTTGGGCATATTCAAATAATTTAGATTGATTATGTTTTACCAGGCGCCACGTGGTTATTCAATTTGTATTTGGTTTTCTTTTGACTTTTTTATTATAGGGAAGACCAATCGCATCCACTGAGCAACTCGAGAAGATGCGGTAGGATGGTCGTGTTCGACCACTCTTAGTTTACCTACTATATGGTTTTCTGATTTAATTACTTACTTTTTCATTCCTACACATTTGGTAGTGTAATCTGCAGTAGCATTTTGAAAGCTTGGCCCTGATGAATGCCAGTGAATTTACACAGTACGGCAGAAACATGTTGGCCTGATTATCTTTGTTTTCTACCAAGCAAGCTGGACAGTGATTATTTTACACTGTCATTACACTATTTTTAATCTGACGTCCAGGCAAGCACTAATAAAGGTCTTCGTTTGCCTTGACAGCCATTTTAGCCACTGCACTATTTGTATATTTTTTTGCACTGCACTTATTAAGTACCACCTTGCATTAACATTTGCGGTATCCAGACCATGACTCAGTCATGCATTGCTAATATACACCTGGGCGTTTGCAGACTGACCATGGCCTGAGTGTCCTACATGATGAGGCTCCGCCATTTGGGTGGTCTGACAGGACTAAAACCAGCAATTGTTGATAGTCAATGTGTTTGATCTATCTGGTTGTTGTGTGTATTTGCTTTTTCCAGCGCGATTTCTGAGCACCTCAGCGTTACCCGACTGACAGGTACTTTTGTTCTTTAGAGTCCCTACAAGCCCTTGCCAGGTGCCAGGCGTCATACGACCGGTCCCAGGCCAACGCTGATCGTGCACACCAGGACGCAGTGGACAACACCAACATGTTGCGCGAAATCTCTGGGTTCCTTGGCCAGATGGTGCACATCATGGGCCAGCAGGCAACGATGTGGAGGGAATGGGTTGGCCGGAACAACCCCCCCCCCTCCACCAAGTGTCGTAGCGCCACCGTCACCTCCACCTCCACCGCCACCGTCACCTCCGCCTCCACCGCCACCGTCACCTCCGCCTCCACCGCCGCCACCACCACCTGTGCCCCTGGCGACGGATGTGGCCCATCCACAACCTGCCCCCCCAGCTGCCTCTGTTCCACCTCAGAGACGGAGGGGCCGGCCGAGGCAGGAAGTGGCTGAGAGCAGTGTTGGAGCGCCATCCACACGCTCCAAGAGGGGACGCCAATGACAATGTCACTGCCTGTGCCAGACATTCACCCTGCTAAGTATCCTGTCCCACATAGACAATCATTCCCACTGGTCTGCTGGACTACCCTGACACCCCCCCATGTGGTGTCAGCACGGACATTTCATCTGCCATTACCTTCAACTCCAACTCCCTCCACCCCACTTACTTGTAAATATTCACCAGCACAAAAGCACAACCTGTAAATAAATTTCACTTACACACACAATGATGTTTTGCCTCCATGTTTATTCACATGATTGCCTTCAGAAACAGACGTAAACAGGTTCAGGGATCATAGTCGTACATGATCATGGCGCTGCGGGAGTGACCTAGGGAAAATCAGAGACAGCAAACACACGTCAGGAAACAGATTGACACACATCACAACACAATGCACAGCAACATTACACAAACTACAATCATCACAAAAGCATGGGATGAGAGCACACACATCATGGAGACTTGTATGTCCAAAGAAATGAAGACACACATATGCAACCATCACAAACAACACACAGCTGATGCACCCCACATCCACACAACACCAGCAAACATACATGAGGCATTGTCAACCGCCACTAGAGGTAGTTACTCACATTCAAGGGAAGTAGCGATCTATGAGCTGGCGCCTCTGGTCCACACCTTCCTCCTCACCACTATCCTCATCAGTCGACATGGGTGGGATGGGAGGCAGAGGAACTTCTTCGTCTTCAGGGTCCAAGAGCAGTTCAATGTCATTGCGTACTGCCAGGTTGTGGAGCATGCAGCAGGCAATCACGATCCTGCATACTTTTCCTGGTGAGTAAGGCAGGGCCCCTCCGGTCTTATCGAGGCACCTAAACCTAGACTTTAGCAGTCCAAAGGTACGTTCGATGACTCTCCGTGTCCTTCCATGTGCATCATTGTACCGCATTTCACCCGCTGTTGTAGGATTACGTAGGGGACTGAGGAGCCAGGGCCGGTTTGGGTACGCTGAGTCGCCTATGTAGGGGGATGACAGACACAAACATCACAACAAGATATGGTGGGTACCCCATGCCACACAGAGATCACAAGAGTCCCCACTGCACACTCACCAACAAGCCACGCTTGACCGGGTCGCAGATTTGCCATAAGTCGTGGGACAATGCTGCTCCGCATGATGTGGGCGTCATGTGCGGAGCCAGGAAATCTTGAACACACATGGGAGATGATGTTGTTTGCCAGGCACACCACCTGCACGTTCAGCGAATGGAAGTGTTTGCGATTCCTAAAAACTTGCTCAGGTGCCCGTGGTGGAATGATAGCGATGTGTGTGCCATCAATTGAACCCACAACGTGAGGTATGTGGCCCAGTGCATAGAAGTCAGCTTTGACTGCTGCCAACTCTTCCGGCCATGGGAAATGTATGTAGTCATTCTTGTACAGCATCATAGCTGTTAAGACATCCCGAAGAACCGTGCTGAACATGGCCTGTGACATCCCCCCGGCATGTCCAACTGTGTACTGAAAGGTGCCAGTAGCAAAGAAATGTAGTACCGCCATGACCTTAGCAGTGGGTGTAATCGAACCAGGATAAGTCCTACGTGGCTGCAGATGAGGAGACAATTGAGCAACAAGCACCAGCAACCGACGTCGATCCAGCCGGAATTTCCTAATCACCTCCTCGTCAACCATATCCTCCAGCACAGTGTATGGCCGATGCACATTTGGAGCCCTCCTGTGTGGGAGAGAGATGTAACTTAGGTCAACTTACAAACGACGCATACGTGTACAACTCCATCACATGTGAACCTTACTGACAAAACGTCAGTCTTCACCCTAATGTTTAGTAGCCACATCACAGACACACATGCAACTGCATGCACACAAACGATAATGATACACACGCCATGTCATCAAGCACCAATGCCAACACCAATAATGTTGTGCATACGGTAATTACATGCATGGTGACACAACATCCAAAACACATACACGGAATGCATGTGTACCACCACCACTGTAGTCACCTCACCAGAACCACACACTGACAACAGATGCATAATTTGGCCATACAGCCGTGATGTACTGTGTAGTTGTGAAGATGTAATAACGTCTGAAGGATCACACCCGACGTCAACACGTCCAAATTCACATCTGTTGCCCATTGTGTGCCGACCGATGGGCATAGTATGGACACACATGCTATATTGTATGACATATGACCTTTCCCTATCACGCTCACAACCCTCATGACGCAACTGCACACAACACATCACGGTTCAGCGTCTGACAAGATAACATAATTGGCGCCGCCATGGCGGTGCACAACTTCCGCTACTTCCCAAAGGCCATACGCGGCCAGCGTCCCTCTTCCCATTGGCTGCATGTGCTCGGACCGTCACGGGCACACATCGGCAACCGCACGTGCAAGCTTCAGGCATGGATGCTTCAGTTGCAACAATGTTCTATCACTGGCGCCACCATGGCGGTGCACGTACTCAGCGGGGGAGGTGCAGGCCTATACACCCTTTAGATGTACTCAATGGACATGCCAGTTCATGTCCCCTCTTACAGTCACATTGCATCATCCACCGTACACCGGCCGGAGCGGCCGGGCCTAGGACGGCCGTGGCCGGCCAAGTCCACAACCGCCATGCCCGGCCATGTCCACAACCGCCGTGCCCGGCCATGTCCACAACCGCTGTGCCCGGCCATGTCCACAACCGCCGTGCCCGGCCATGTCCACAACCGCCGTGCCCGGCCATGTCCACAACCGCCGTGGCCGGCCATGTACACAACCGCCGTGGCCGGCCATGTACACAACCGCCGTGGCCGGCCATGTACACAACCGCCGTGGCCGGCCATGTACGGTTGTGGACATGGCCGGGCACGGCGGTTGTGGACATGGCCGGGCACGGCTGTCCTAGGCCCGGCCGCTCCGGCCGGTGTACGGTGGATGATGCAATGTGTCTGTAAGAGGGGACATGAACTGGCATGTCCATTGAGTACATCTAAAGGGTGTATAGGCCTGCACCTCCCCCGCTGAGTATGTGCACCGCCATGGTGGCGCCAGTGATAGAACATTATTGCAACTGAAGCATCCGTGCCTGAAGCTTGCACGTGCGGTTGCCGATGTGTGCCCGTGACGGTCCGAGCACATGCAGCCAATGGGAAGAGGGACGCTGGCCGCATATGGCCAATCGCAAGTAGCGGAAGCAGTGCACCGCAACAACAGGGCCAGTCATTGGCCCATTTCACGAACACGCTTCCAGGTTATCTTTGTTTTCTACCAAGCAAGCTGGACAGTGATTATTTTACACTGTCATTACACTATTTTTAATCTGACGTCCAGGCAAGCACTAATAAAGGTCTTCGTTTGCCTTGACAGCCATTTTAGCCACTGCACTATTTGTATATTTTTTTGCACTGCACTTATTAAGTACCACCTTGCATTAACATTTGCGGTATCCAGACCATGACTCAGTCATGCATTGCTAATATACACCTGGGCGTTTGCAGACTGACCATGGCCTGAGTGTCCTACATGATGAGGCTCCGCCATTTGGGTGGTCTGACAGGACTAAAACCAGCAATTGTTGATAGTCAATGTGTTTGATCTATCTGGTTGTTGTGTGTATTTGCTTTTTCCAGCGCGATTTCTGAGCACCTCAGCGTTACCCGACTGACAGGTACTTTTGTTCTTTAGAGTCCCTACAAGCCCTTGCCAGGTGCCAGGCGTCATACGACCGGTCCCAGGCCAACGCTGATCGTGCACACCAGGACGCAGTGGACAACACCAACATGTTGCGCGAAATCTCTGGGTTCCTTGGCCAGATGGTGCACATCATGGGCCAGCAGGCAACGATGTGGAGGGAATGGGTTGGCCGGAACAACCCCCCCCCCTCCACCAAGTGTCGTAGCGCCACCGTCACCTCCACCTCCACCGCCACCGTCACCTCCGCCTCCACCGCCACCGTCACCTCCGCCTCCACCGCCGCCACCACCACCTGTGCCCCTGGCGACGGATGTGGCCCATCCACAACCTGCCCCCCCAGCTGCCTCTGTTCCACCTCAGAGACGGAGGGGCCGGCCGAGGCAGGAAGTGGCTGAGAGCAGTGTTGGAGCGCCATCCACACGCTCCAAGAGGGGACGCCAATGACAATGTCACTGCCTGTGCCAGACATTCACCCTGCTAAGTATCCTGTCCCACATAGACAATCATTCCCACTGGTCTGCTGGACTACCCTGACACCCCCCAATGTGGTGTCAGCACGGACATTTCATCTGCCATTACCTTCAACTCCAACTCCCTCCACCCCACTTACTTGTAAATATTCACCAGCACAAAAGCACAACCTGTAAATAAATTTCACTTACACACACAATGATGTTTTGCCTCCATGTTTATTCACATGATTGCCTTCAGAAACAGACGTAAACAGGTTCAGGGATCATAGTCGTACATGATCATGGCGCTGCGGGAGTGACCTAGGGAAAATCAGAGACAGCAAACACACGTCAGGAAACAGATTGACACACATCACAACACAATGCACAGCAACATTACACAAACTACAATCATCACAAAAGCATGGGATGAGAGCACACACATCATGGAGACTTGTATGTCCAAAGAAATGAAGACACACATATGCAACCATCACAAACAACACACAGCTGATGCACCCCACATCCACACAACACCAGCAAACATACATGAGGCATTGTCAACCGCCACTAGAGGTAGTTACTCACATTCAAGGGAAGTAGCGATCTATGAGCTGGCGCCTCTGGTCCACACCTTCCTCCTCACCACTATCCTCATCAGTCGACATGGGTGGGATGGGAGGCAGAGGAACTTCTTCGTCTTCAGGGTCCAAGAGCAGTTCAATGTCATTGCGTACTGCCAGGTTGTGGAGCATGCAGCAGGCAATCACGATCCTGCATACTTTTCCTGGTGAGTAAGGCAGGGCCCCTCCGGTCTTATCGAGGCACCTAAACCTAGACTTTAGCAGTCCAAAGGTACGTTCGATGACTCTCCGTGTCCTTCCATGTGCATCATTGTACCGCATTTCACCCGCTGTTGTAGGATTACGTAGGGGACTGAGGAGCCAGGGCCGGTTTGGGTACGCTGAGTCGCCTATGTAGGGGGATGACAGACACAAACATCACAACAAGATATGGTGGGTACCCCATGCCACACAGAGATCACAAGAGTCCCCACTGCACACTCACCAACAAGCCACGCTTGACCGGGTCGCAGATTTGCCATAAGTCGTGGGACAATGCTGCTCCGCATGATGTGGGCGTCATGTGCGGAGCCAGGAAATCTTGAACACACATGGGAGATGATGTTGTTTGCCAGGCACACCACCTGCACGTTCAGCGAATGGAAGTGTTTGCGATTCCTAAAAACTTGCTCAGGTGCCCGTGGTGGAATGATAGCGATGTGTGTGCCATCAATTGAACCCACAACGTGAGGTATGTGGCCCAGT
The DNA here is from genome assembly GCF_964261635.1 of Lissotriton helveticus. Lineage (NCBI taxonomy): Eukaryota > Metazoa > Chordata > Amphibia > Caudata > Salamandridae > Lissotriton > Lissotriton helveticus. The sequence continues at coordinate 1,371,314,516 of NC_136069.1, read as the reverse complement.
GCATAGAAGTCAGCTTTGACTGCTGCCAACTCTTCCGGCCATGGGAAATGTATGTAGTCATTCTTGTACAGCATCATAGCTGTTAAGACATCCCGAAGAACCGTGCTGAACATGGCCTGTGACATCCCCCCGGCATGTCCAACTGTGTACTGAAAGGTGCCAGTAGCAAAGAAATGTAGTACCGCCATGACCTTAGCAGTGGGTGTAATCGAACCAGGATAAGTCCTACGTGGCTGCAGATGAGGAGACAATTGAGCAACAAGCACCAGCAACCGACGTCGATCCAGCCGGAATTTCCTAATCACCTCCTCGTCAACCATATCCTCCAGCACAGTGTATGGCCGATGCACATTTGGAGCCCTCCTGTGTGGGAGAGAGATGTAACTTAGGTCAACTTACAAACGACGCATACGTGTACAACTCCATCACATGTGAACCTTACTGACAAAACGTCAGTCTTCACCCTAATGTTTAGTAGCCACATCACAGACACACATGCAACTGCATGCACACAAACGATAATGATACACACGCCATGTCATCAAGCACCAATGCCAACACCAATAATGTTGTGCATACGGTAATTACATGCATGGTGACACAACATCCAAAACACATACACGGAATGCATGTGTACCACCACCACTGTAGTCACCTCACCAGAACCACACACTGACAACAGATGCATAATTTGGCCATACAGCCGTGATGTACTGTGTAGTTGTGAAGATGTAATAACGTCTGTAGGATCACACCCGACGTCAACACGTCCAAATTCACATCTGTTGCCCATTGTGTGCCGACCGATGGGCATAGTATGGACACACATGCTATATTGTATGACATATGACCTTTCCCTATCACGCTCACAACCCTCATGACGCAACTGCACACAACACATCACGGTTCAGCGTCTGACAAGATAACATAATTGGCGCCGCCATGGCGGTGCACAACTTCCGCTACTTCCCAAAGGCCATACGCGGCCAGCGTCCCTCTTCCCATTGGCTGCATGTGCTCGGACCGTCACGGGCACACATCGGCAACCGCACGTGCAAGCTTCAGGCATGGATGCTTCAGTTGCAACAATGTTCTATCACTGGCGCCACCATGGCGGTGCACGTACTCAGCGGGGGAGGTGCAGGCCTATACACCCTTTAGATGTACTCAATGGACATGCCAGTTCATGTCCCCTCTTACAGTCACATTGCATCATCCACCGTACACCGGCCGGAGCGGCCGGGCCTAGGACGGCCGTGGCCGGCCAAGTCCACAACCGCCATGCCCGGCCATGTCCACAACCGCCGTGCCCGGCCATGTCCACAACCGCCGTGCCCGGCCATGTCCACAACCGCCGTGCCCGGCCATGTCCACAACCGCCGTGCCCGGCCATGTCCACAACCGCCGTGGCCGGCCATGTACACAACCGCCGTGGCCGGCCATGTACACAACCGCCGTGGCCGGCCATGTACACAACCGCCGTGGCCGGCCATGTACGGTTGTGGACATGGCCGGGCACGGCGGTTGTGGACATGGCCGGGCACGGCTGTCCTAGGCCCGGCCGCTCCGGCCGGTGTACGGTGGATGATGCAATGTGACTGTAAGAGGGGACATGAACTGGCATGTCCATTGAGTACATCTAAAGGGTGTATAGGCCTGCACCTCCCCCGCTGAGTATGTGCACCGCCATGGTGGCGCCAGTGATAGAACATTATTGCAACTGAAGCATCCGTGCCTGAAGCTTGCACGTGCGGTTGCCGATGTGTGCCCGTGACGGTCCGAGCACATGCAGCCAATGGGAAGAGGGACGCTGGCCGCATATGGCCAATCGCAAGTAGCGGAAGCAGTGCACCGCAACAACAGGGCCAGTCATTGGCCCATTTCACGAACACGCTTCCAGGGCTGACCAATTGCTGGCGACGTATGCCACTGACACGTGCTGAGGGGCCTATATATGTGTGTTGGCCAAAATGACACTTCCTACCCTGGGGACCAGTGCTGCCTGTTCACCTCGACCTGCTGCTGCTGCTGAGCTGACCACCGACTGCTGCCTGTGACCATCACCTCGACCTGCTGCTGCTGCTGAGCTGACCACCGACTGCTGCCTTTGACCATCACCTCGACCTGCTGCTGCTGCTGAGCTGACCACCGACTGCTGCCTGTGACCATCACCTCGACCTGCTGCTGCTGCTGAGCTGACCACCGACTGCTGCCTGTGACCATCACCTCGACCTGCTGCTGCTGCTGCTGAGCTGACCACCGACTGCTGCTCTAGTGCCATACTCCGTGATCTTGCCATGTCGAGAGGCAAAGAGATCCGGTCTCGACCCTTCACCGCCGCGGAGCTTGATGTCCTCGTGGACGGTGTACTCCGCAACTATGGACGCCTCTACGGCGCACCAGGACGGGTGGTAAGTGCAGTGTGGGACATGTTGGTGTGCATGAGGGGGCCAAATAATCAGGCCTATTTCTATCTTAGCTGTGTAGTGTGGGCTAGACATATGTTCCTGATTGTGCATGGCTGCTGACAGTTACGTCTTGCCCCTATGTGTGTGACAGGCCAACTGTCCACTGACTTAAACCCTATTTGTCTCCCATCATGGTAGGTCAAGCTGCACCTACGCAAGGACCTGTGGAGGAGCATAGCACGGGAAGTACGGGCATTGGGGGTGTGCAACAGACGACATACACACTGCCACAAACGCTGGGACGACATTTCCAGGCTGAGCAAGAATGTAGCGGAAGTAACACTGGGCATGATTCCAAGGACGCCCCGTCTGGCCCGACGCTCCATGACCCCTCTCATGCACCGTATCATTGCAGTGACGCATCCTGAACTGGCCGAACGTCTGAGTGCCGATCAACAGCAAACTAGCGGTGAGCATACTGTCTGTGTAGGAAACCTGTGAGTGCTATGCATGTATTGGTGCACAGACACAGTATTGAGTTCCGTGTTGCGTATGTATCTCTGTGATGCCATTTTGGTCCCATTGGGTGGTTGTCATTTGACATCCAGGTCCGCCATGTTGACACGCCACTTGCTTAGTAGTTGAGTGTTGAAGCACATCCCCTAGTGGTCCATGTCCCCATGGCAGGAAATGTGAGGATGACTGGTAGAGGTGGGCCGTGTGCAGGATGGGGGCTACTAAATCTTTGTCAGCTATGGAATTTGGCAATCCTGGTCCTTCTGTACGTCAGTGTGCCCATGACTCACACATCTTTTATGTGCATTTCAGCAATGACAGAGGACACTCAGCCACAGACGGTGGAGATGAGTCGAGGAAATGAGTCCGGCTCAGACTTCGCACACACGCAGACTGACACAGAGGAGGCCAGCGCCGGAGAGGGGGACAGGACCGTCCCTGAGGACTCGCATGTGGAGACACCATAGTCCTCCTCGTCGGACACTCTTGGTGAGCCTGCACTGTTGTCACAGACTGGGAGTGGGCAATCATCACCTTCTGTCGGAAGACAGCACACAGGGCCCACACTTCCGCCAACTGCACCATGTACTGTTCGTGGCCGGAGGAGTAGGGGGAGCAGAGTGGCGTTCGGTGCAGGCACCGCTGCCCCTGCCACGGTGAGCCAAAATGCACTGTGTGCTGAGGCCGTTGATCTGCTGCGACAGCTGTGTGTGGGGCAGACCAATATGACAAATGCTTTCCAGGACCATGATAGGAAGTTGGGGCAGGTGGTGGCATTCATGGAAGGGATGCATGGCGATCTTGCAGGTCTACACAGGACAGTGCAGTCATTGGCAAGCAGTGTGTCGTCTGCAATAGTACAGTCGCATGAACAGGGTGCTACTTCTGTTTCCCCATCTACACCACTGGATGTCTCAGGGGGTAGTGATTATTCTGAGCAGGACTCAAATACAGGTTATTGCACTAGAAGCAGCGTCAGACAGCACGTCAGGGCACGCAGGGCACAGACCCCATCCCCTAGATCAGCTAAATCTGTTCACGTAGACAACGTCAGATACACTGGAGTACACACACAGGATCCACAAGTGTTGTTGGGGGACATGCCTTCAGGAGCTACACAGGCATTCAACACAAAAGGTACTCCCAAGTCAAGGGATACTCACATGTCCATGGACTGTACCTTGGACAAGGCCTGTCAGAAGACAAAGGCACCTCCTAAGAGCAGGGAGACTCCCAAGGGCAGGCCCACAGCAGAGGAAAGGGACACTCCCAAGGACAGTGAAAGGACAAAGGCACCTCCTAAGAGCAGGGAGACTCCCAAGGGCAGGCCCACAGCAGAGGAAAGGGACACTCCCAAGGACAGTGAAAGGACAAAGGCACCTCCTAAGAGCAGGGAGACTCCCAAGGGCAGGCCCACAGCAGAGGAAAGGGACACTCCCAAGGACAGTGAAAGGACAAAGGCACCTCCTAAGAGCAGGGAGACTCCCAAGGGCAGGCCCACAGCAGAGGAAAGGGACCCTCCCAAGGACAGTGAAAGGACAAAGGCACCTCCTAAGAGCAGGGAGACTCCCAAGGGCAGGCCCACAGCAGAGGAAAAGGACACTCCCAAGGACAGTGAAAGGACAAAGGCACCTCCTAAAAGCAGGGAGACTCCCAAGGGCAGGCCCACAGCAGAGGAAATGGACACTCCCAAGGACAGTGAAAGGACAAAGGCACCTCCTAAGAGCAGGGAGACTCCCAAGGGCAGGCCCACAGCAGAGGAAAGGGACACTCCCAAGGACAGTGAAAGGACAAAGGCACCTCCTAAAAGCAGGGAGACTCCCAAGGGCAGGCCCACAGCAGAGCAAGGTCCATCTCCCAAGGGCAGGGACACACACAGAGAGCAGGTGTCTACTGGAGACAGGTGCACCACAGATGACTAGTCTGCTGACAGGAACAGGGCGGCGACCAGGGCACAGGCTACATCCAGAGACAACACTCCACATAAGGATAAGGCACATCCTACGGACAAGGCATCTAGCATGGACAATGGCGCAATGAAGGACAGGCATACTTCACCCCTGGCTGCACTGAGGCTGATGTTTTCTACTGAACGCCAAACAGATGTCTCCGCGGCGGTGTCCCCCCATACCTCCACTCCCATCCAGGCCAGTCAGAAGCAGAGGAGGGTGTCCCCTGTTGTTGCATCCCCCATTACACATGATTCAGAGTCCAGGCGGCAGGCACACAGCAAACGACAAGCAGGCTCCAGCACGTCCCCAGAAACCCGATCCCTGGCTGCAGATGCTCCACCTATGGTGGGTGGTGATTCTTTAGAGTCCCCACCACTTGGCAGTCCTGTCCTGTCCAGGGTGCACTCACACATCCCTAAGAAACGCAGACACACACCATCGACACCTGCCAACCCCGATTTGGCTCAAGGTCAGCTATCCCCAGCTCCCAGGCCCACCCTGCCTCCTGGCCCATACAGCCCTGTGGCTCATCATTTCAGTTGTCCCAGTGGCGCTGGTGCAGTTGACTCTCATGTATCAGATGGTTGCACTGTGTCTGTTGTTGGCTGTCATGCATCATGTAGTGGCACAGTCTCTATTGTGCCCTCTCCTGTTGCAGGTCCTGGCAGTCTATCTGGGTCTATGGCTCACGTGTCAGTTAGAAGATCTGTGGCTGTGTTGCACACTCCTGTTTCTGGTGCTGGCAGTCTGTCTGGGTCAGTGGGTCACGTGTCAGTGACTACATCTGTGGCTGTGTCTCACATTGCTGGTGCTGGCAGTGTGTCTGGGTCCGTGGCCCATGTGTGTGTCACTCGGGCTGTGGCTGTGTCTCACACTCCTGTTGCTGGTGCTGCCAGTGTGTCTGGGTCCGTGGCCCATGTGTGTGTCACTCGGGCTGTGGCTGTGTCTCACACTCTTGTTGCTGGTGCTGCCAGTGTGTCTGGGTCCGTGGCCCATGTGTGTGTCACTCGGGCTGTGGCTGTGTCTCACACTCCTGTTGCTGGTGCTGCCAGTGTGTCTGGGTCCGTGGCCCATGTGTGTGTCACTCGGGCTGTGGCTGTGTCTCACACTCCTGTTGCTGGTGCTGCCAGTGTGTCCGAGGCAGGTAGTTCACGCAGTCCCCCTGATTCTGTGATGTGAGGTGCTGAACACTTCACTCAAATGTTATTTCACATGGTGTGTCCATTGAGAACTGCGTGGCACTCTTGTGGTTCCTGTGACGGGTTGGTAGGGACACGTACTTGTGCTGCCTCTGATGTACCTGCTCTGTACTCCACAATGCCCTGTTGCTGTTCTGATACTGCATTCTGCCCTCTCGTTTACTGCCTATGATGTACCTGCTCTGTACTGCACAATGCCCTGTTGCTGTTCTGATACTGCATTCTGCACTCTCATGTGCTGCCTCTGATCAACCTGTTCAGTGCAATGGACTGTTGATGCACTTAGCCCCTCTCATGTGCTGCCTCGGATGGACCTGTTCAGTGCAATGGACTGTTGATGCACTTAGCCCCTCTCATGTGCTGCCTCGGATGGACCTGTTCAGTGCAATGGACTGTTGATGCACTTAGCCCCTCTCATGTGCTGCCTTGGATGGACCTGTTCAGTGCAATGGACTGTTGATGCACTTATCCCCTCTCATGTGCTGCCTCGGATGGACCTGTTCAGTGCAATGGACTGTTGATGCACTTAGCCCCTCTCATGTGCTGCCTCGGATGGACCTGTTCAGTGCAATGGACTGTTGATGCACTTAGCCCCTCTCATGTGCTGCCTCGGATGGACCTGTTCAGTGCAATGGACTGTTGATGCACTTAGCCCCTCTCATGTGCTGCCTCGGATGGACCTGTTCAGTGCAATGGACTGTTGATGCACTTAGCCCCTCTCGTTTACTGCCTATGATGTACCTGCTGTGTACTCCACAATGCCCTGTTGATCCTCGGATACTGCATTCTGCCCTCTCGTTTACTGCCTATGATGTACCTGCTGTGTACTCCACAATGCCCTGTTGATGCTCTGATACTGCATTCTGCCCTCTCGTTTACTGCCTATGATGTACCTGCTCTGTACTCCACAATGCCCTGTTGATGCTCTGATACTGCATTCTGCCCTCTCGTTTACTGCCTATGATGTACCTGCTCTGTACTCCACAATGCCCTGTTGATGCTCTGATACTGCATTCTGCCCTCTCGTTTACTGCCTATGATGTACCTGCTCTGTACTCCACAATGCCCTGTTGATGCTCTGATACTGCATTCTGCCCTCTCGTTTACTGCCTATGATGTACCTGCTGTGTACTCCACAATGCCCTGTTGATGCTCTGATACTGCATTCTGCCCTCTCGTTTACTGCCTATGATGTACCTGCTCTGTACTCCACAATGCCCTGTTGATGCTCTGATACTGCATTCTGCCCTCTCGTTTACTGCCTATGATGTACCTGCTCTGTACTCCACAATGCCCTGTTGATGCTCTGATACTGCATTCTGCCCTCTCGTTTACTGCCTATGATGTACCTGCTCTGTACTCCACAATGCCCTGTTGATGCTCTGATACTGCATTCTGCCCTCTCGTTTACTGCCAATGATGTAGCTGCTCTGGTGCCCACTTTGCCCATGCTCACGCATACACTGTCATTATACCCCTATAATGTACAATAAAGGTAGTCTATTGTGATGTATTCCTATAGGTTCTGTATCGATCCCCCTATTCCTGACCCTATTCTGGTTAACAAACTAACAAGTTAACTAGCAGCCATCCCATGAGGCAGAAAACCCCCATGATGCAGGAACCGTTATCTGATAAAGCCACACTACGGCACAGGAGCGTGTTATCTGATTAGGTCATAACGCTTGCCATCTAATTAGACAAGCGATATTCCTCCAGCCCCTGATAAGGCATACGGAGTTCTCAAAACAAATCAAACCTATGACACCTTGGGAAAAACCCTGCGGCCATTGTTTTGATTTCACCGAGAACTTCAGCAAAAGAATGTGCTAACGACCTGGTCGTATGACATCCTTATTGACGTATCTATGTCCATCCTTACGTCAATCTCGGCACCTTAAAGGTATAAATATTACCGATATTGCCCTATGCAAACACACGCGGTGGTGACGAGGACGGAGCAGCCAGACTTGCCGAAGCCCAGAGCAGAGCAGACCCCGCTGGCGCAGCCCCGCCTTCCTGATGCGCTGAGAACGAGAAGCCGTTTTTCTCCTGCCGAGAAATCCAGCTCTGGCGCTTCCGGGTAGCCCTCGCAGGCAGCCTGGAATATCGAGACCAGAGACGAGAGATACCATCCCTCATCCATCCTAGATTCCAGGTACAGAACTGAATAACCCCTCACAGAGAATACTTTAGTCAGTCACTTGGCAAAACAAACTTAACTTAAACTGTAACTTTCTATTCCCGCCCACGTATTAGGCTTAGGTCAGGTACACGGGGTAGGCGTAGCTAGAAACACCAGTTGAGTACGATTAGTCAAATGTATATGTGTATGTAATATATTTTATTCATTTTAAACCTTCATATGGCTTAGAAACCATATCAATGTTTTTACAGTATTATTTTATACTTCTGCTTTTAATGTATGCACTTTACTTAATCATAAGTATTGCAATAATATCGATCCATTTCTCTTGTACGAGAAAAGAGACTGATCAATAAATAACATCTTTTATTGAACACGCCCGTCTCTTCCTTTTCTCTACAATCTGATGAGACTAAGAATGCACGTACTGACTGAGTAAAATAAATTGCCTTTTGTTTTCACACGACTCTCGAGATACACTCTTGATTAGGGGAGAGCAAAGTTGTCATGTTCTATGGTTGTCAGAAACTAAATCCCTTCTTGTCTATCCAGGGAGGTTCAACTCCTCCTTGCCTATTCGAGAAAGTTTCTAGTGAACTCTGAGCTAGCTGGCAAACCCAAAACTTTAAGTCTAATATCGACAGTAGTAGACCTAGTTAACGTCTGGTCTAGGCCTATACTATTGAAGGTATTATTCCAATGCGCAGAGCCTATTGGGATAATAGGAACTACACTACATGGCGCCCAACGCGTTTGGAAGGGTGATAAAATTAACGTAAGACATTTAGAGTAACTCAGTCGTGCTTTCCCACTCAGACCCCTTTTCCCATAATACTCCAAAGACGTCTGGAGTGGCCGAAAGGTAATATCCGCCAAACCTCGCAGGAGGAAACTCCTATGTATGGTACTTGGTTTAGTCAACGTTGAAGGATAAACCGTTCCAAAATATTGTGCATCTAATCTTTGTTTCCACAAGAAACCTGATCTGCAAACAAACAAAGTAACCATCCTGTCGGTAAAATGGTAGACAGTGATGATGAAAGAGAGGCAGTTAGATTAGCAACTGAACTCGCAGCAGCTGATGCTGCACTGCTAGACGCAGACCAGGATATAATACTCATCCCGGTCATTAAGAGGAAATCTATAACTTTAAAACTTATAGAAAATGGACTGACACCTAGAGGTGGTACAGTCATATTCGTAATTGAGGCACACGAATATCGGCAGACAGAGGTATACTATTCATGGATACATTTTCCAGCAGCAAATGCTGTAACAAAGTACTTCCACTATTACAAAGTAGAGGAACCTCCTGGAGAGTACACTCCTTTCGAGGAGGTGGAAGTACCACTTAAATTTCAAGAGCACCTGCTCTCATTTAATGGCGCCCTAAAACACAATAATCACATCACAAGGCTCGGTCCTTTAGGTAGACCAGGAGCAACGTGGCCGGTCCTAGCCGGATACACACCACATCCAGACATCAATGGGATGTCTGCAGCAGAGCTGTTAACACAGTTGAAACAATTAATAAAATTACATAGACAATTAGTCCAATATGTGATGCGGACTTCAACAATTCAACCAGCAATTAAAATTCCACAACTGACCCCTCACCAGGGGAACACAAATAAAATTACACCACAGAACATACAATCCTGCCTAGGTAAAGTACCAGCTAAACGGGAACAAATACCATTCTGGTTAGCACAAAAAATCACCCAAATAGAGGCTGTGTTTCCAGACACCACCCCGTTAGAAAAACACAGGATTCTGACTATCTGTCTTCCAATGGGAATCGCACCACACATTGAGGACTGTGACACTTGGGGTACAGTCTTTGCTTCCATCTACACAAAAACGCACGGTGTTCCATCCATTTCGGTAATACCAGATGTGCTAAAACAAATTCAAGACGAATATGGTCCAGAGCCCGCTTTAACTCTTGGTATGAAATTACTAAAAGACTTCAAGCAGGTCTCGGCTATATTATTAGCCAACATAAAGGGAAAAGCAGCAAACGTGGCGATCCGCCAGAGGTTAAAGGAGACAGATATAGCAGACCAACCAGCTGAAATTGCCAGAATCATAGAAACATCCTATGAGGAACTAGGTAGAGATAGTTTAGGTGGAATACCAGTAAAACCACAACTGATTGAAAGTCCTGAAAAAATATTTTTTAATAATAATTCAACATCACAAAAAAAGAGCTGGGATGGAAACAAACAATCCAATCCTAAAGAAAAGAAATTCCAGTCCAGAGGAAGGTCTCCTCGGCGGAGAGAAAAATCTCCGAACCAAAGACACAGGTCACCCCAAAGTGACCCCTCTGGGAAAAGATATAACCTTAGAAATAGGGATAATATAAAGAAGCCTGATAGATATCAAGACATTGATACACGTCTCTCTCAATCTTTTCAGACTTCCTCGCAGAAATCGGAAAGAAGAGGACGATCAGAACAAAGAGAAGAGCACGCCAAGTCCAAAGACAAGGAACCTGCTCAGCTAAAAAAGAAATTACAATTTCCAAAAAAGAAGGTAGCTAGTATCAAGGTAGTCAACAATGCCGAGAATACTGAGGACACAACTGAAAAACGGAGAATGGGCTCAGACAATGCTAGACAGCGCAGCAGAAGTGAGCATAGCTCGCAAAGTCCTTATGAATCATCTGGAGACAGTGGACACGAATGAATATCTTCAAGTGGAAACTGCAGACACCAGAGTTAGCAAATCTCACAAAATATATGAAATAACCTTACGTATAGAAGGGGATAAGACTAGAAAAATAAGGGGACTATTTTGGGATAATCTCTCCAAGGGCTATGACATCCTTCTAGCTGAAAAAGACTGGCCACCAGAGTTTGTCAGGGAGTGCCCTCATGGCGAAGAAATAATTATGCCTGCCTTCTCAAATCACATCCCAATTCATAAAAAATACACACTTGCTAGAAAGTGGGCAGTAGCCCTAGCTCCTGCTTTATATAAAAATCACGTAGGATGGGATGAGGACTCTCCTCCTCACAAAATCCAGTTAAAATCACAACCTACTGCACAGAGGCAGTACCCAATTAAGCAAGAAGCTAAAAAACAGGTAAAAGAAATCCTAGATCAGCTAGAATACCAGGGGGTGATTGAAACTTGCACCTCACAAATGAACAACCCTTTGTTTCCGGTCTCCAAACCAGACAATTCATATCGTCTAGTTTTGGATTACCGACACCTTAACTCATGTTGCAAAACTTTTGCAGTGCAAAACTCGCATAGTGCTGCACTAATGAATAACATAGTGCGCAAAAAATACAAAACAACATTAGACATCTCTAATGGATTCTTTTGTCAAAACATAGCACCAGAGAGCAGATATTTGTCTGCATTCTCAATAAATGGCACTCAAAAACAATTCTGTCGGTTAGCCCAGGGGTACAAGAACAGCCCGGGGGTATTCTCAGCGAGAGTAACAGAATTACTACAAACATATGACGACGAAGCATTATCATATGTCGACGACATATACTTAACAGATGATGACTTGGAGACTCACTTGAAGAGAGTGAACACCATAATACTTGGGTTCGCAGCAGAGGGTTACAAATTCAATTTTAAAAAATCCAGAATTGCCCATCTGACAGTCCTGTTCTTAGGATATGAATTATCAAGTGAAGGCAAAAGCCTGGCTGACAATTTCCTAGAGAAATGTGCCGTACTCCAAGCACCTAGAACACTAAAAAACCTACAGTCAATTCTAGGCTTCCTAAATTTCGGAAGAACATACATTGCAAATTACGCAGAAAGGGTCAAACCCCTTTATCATCTAATAAAACCAGATTTTAAAAGAACCAATTGGACTCAAATACACACAGAAATTCTGAGATCCTTACAAACAGACATGCTAATTAAAACAAAATTAGAAACACGTGATAACACACGCAATCTTGTGATTCGAGTCATCCCAGGAAGATGCGGATTCACATACCTGACCTCTAATGAGGGAGAAAAGGTACCAATTGCATTCAAATCACACTTGTACACTAAGGCTGAAATGAAATTCAGCCCAACGGAGAAAATTCTAACTGCAACACAGACAGCTATAGCAAAAGAACGAGCCCTGGCACAAGGTAAACGAATAATAATCGTGACACCGATACCAGCCCTAGAGGCGGTAACAAAGGCAAGCATTCCAAATGCTAAAGCGCTCCATCCGAGATGGATACAATGGGCTAATTCTCTTGCTGCAACAGACGTGGCATACGAATTTGATCCTAACTTAAAAACACAAGAATTTCTCCAATATGAATTTGAATGTCCTCCGCCAACCGAAATTCTGCCTCTAGACCATTACGGCTGTATAATATACACAGACGGATCAGCACAACCCGCAGTAGGGGGTAAACAAGCTTACAGTGCTGCGTGCGCGATCGTTAAAGGTCACTGGCATGAAGGGAAATTTAAACCAGCTATCACTAAAACACAATCTCTAGGAGATTGTACAGCTCAGCGAGCTGAATTACTGGCGTTCAAGATGGCGCTTGAAAATACCGATCGAGAATTCCTCACACTCATAGTGTGTGATTCGTATTATTGCGTTCAATCTTACAATGAATACTTGCAGATCTGGCTTCAGAATGGTTTCAAGGATGCGAAAGGTGGCACAATCAAGCATAAAATGCTCTGGGAACAAGTAGTTCTTTTGCAGAAAGAACTACCAAAGACTCACGTGATACATACGCTGAGTCATCAACGTGATGGCGTTCACGTTGCAGGGAATTCATTGGCTGATGAGGCAGCGAAAGCAACTGTGCAAACGGCTTCCGTAGCTGCCATCACACGGTCAAAAACAAAAATAGACAGCGAAATATTACAGGCTGTCAGCGCTACAGAAAAGGATTCGATAGAAACACTCCCGAAAGGCTTTCCAGTAAAATACTCATACATAACTGATGCAAACAATGTTCCTTTTGCTCGAATCCCTGGAGTGGGGGATAGGGCAATTCCAAACATGGAACATAGGTTAGGACTAATAATAGCGGCACACGAAGGGCTTGCTTCTATACATGCTGGTGTCTCAGCCACAGTATCATTATTAAAACAGAGATACTGGTGGCCACAAATGAGAAGACAAACAAGGAACTATGTTTTAGAATGTGAAATATGTCAAAAAATGAAAGTATCAATGGTGAGACGTCCAGCACAGACGCCCCTTCTAATCTCGGATAAACCATTAGCCTGTGTTTACCTGGACCACTGCGGTCCCTTACAAAGGGATGGTAACTATAAATATATCTTGGTTGCAGTGGACTCATGCACGAGATTCATATGGATGTGGCCCCAGCGAACGGCTGACGCCAGAACTGTTATAAAAGATTTGCGAGTCTTTATCGGCACATACGCAATTGGCATGCTGCATTCGGACCACGGTCCTGCTTTTAGCTCTAGAGCTTATAAGGAGGCCATGGTCAGCATGGGCGTGACATTGCGGTACTCTTGTCCATTTCACCCTGAGGGGAACGGAATTGTTGAAAGAAAAAACCGTGACATAAAGCAATCTATAACGGCAAAGGTATTAGGTTCGGGAGCTGGGTGGGTCAAACATCTAATAAGTGTCCAACGTAGTCTAAATAACTTGCCAAGAAATTCTCTGAAGGGATTCAGTCCGTACGAATTATTATTTGGAACTAGGATGTTAATCTCTGACCTTGACAGTCAGACTTCAGTGGTAAAGGAAAAAAAGCTTTGATATCAAAGATCGTTTGGCTATTTTACAGGACTTAAACGAAACAAGAAAAGATCTGAGCAACATAAAGTTGAAACAACAGCCAACAACCACTGAAGAACCACCACCTGTCCCAGCAAGACCTGTCTGGATTCCAAAAGTCGGGGATCTAGTCAGAGAAAAGATCGCGGTAAAGAAGGAATTTGGGCCTTCTTACAGAAGAGCAGTTCCTGTCTTGTCTATCAACGGGACAAGATCAGTTGTACTACCGCCGCTTGCTGGTAAAAAGGAGAACCGAGTTGTATCCATCGACCTGGTAAAACCACAATCATGTGGCCGATAACAAACAGTAGGCCAAGTGGACTCCCCATGAGTAGCAGAACACCAAGGTTTGCTACCAGTACAGAGGTCCTAACAAAGAGGCTAATCACATTCGAAACGCCTACAGAAGAACAACAAGGACTATGCAACAATGCAATGGAACTTAGACCTCTGAACACCCAAATAAAAACATTTAGCAGAGACACACCAACCTATAATGAAGTAACAAATGACTATGCAAGAAACAGTAATCCTGAAACAATTGGAACAATAGACAGAACTGCATCCGGCTACTTCATAAACTTCGATGATTCCTCTGAAGGCTTCACTGAATCAAAGCCACAGCCATCAACAAAAACCTTTAAAGATAAAGTTAAAGTACTTTTGAAACAACTGAAAGAAACATACCTAATTTCTCCATGGATTGAATTTTGGGTGGGTTTTGGTGCATTTATCCTCATACTTTGGCTCATCATGATACTAACATTGGGACGCTTCATTGAGGGAAAATATGCTAAAATGGACACAGCAAGTCAGAAAATCAACTTGATCCTCAAACCACACACATCTTCACACGTCGAGAAAAGAGAACTTTCTTCAGTCAACTTCACAGCCAATCCTATACCGGGTGGGGTAGCATGGGACAACACTGACTACGAAATCTATGGTCTGGTTGAAATCCTGAAATATCCACACCAAACTAAAATCTCATTAAGTGACTTCGTAAAACCAAGCACATTTGCTGATGATTGGGACTTTGAAAGTATAAACAATATGATGTCTGACTTAGTGATGTCTGCTAAATTTACCAAACATGATTATTTGCAGGGTTCGACAAATTATGATAGTATGTACTGTTATAACCACTATGGTAACCATTTTCTACATAGATCTGCACAACCTAGAAATGTTTTAAATTATAATCAATGGGAACATTGTGCAACCCCTCCAAAAGGAAGCTCAAGAACCGTTTATGACAAATATTCATACTTTTCAGGTTTTAACACAAGTAATGCTGAAACATTTTATTTCAAATTGTCAAATAAGACAGGGACAAAGACCATGATAACCTACACAAAATTGATATATTCAGACTCATTCTTTGAACAAATGAATACTTTTGGTTTTGATTATTGGGACAAAAATGTTGAATTGAAAAGTGTTTGGGGCACAAAAGAATGGCAAGTACAGGGTATAGAATCTTTGTTTAGAGCCTGCATGATCCCAGAACAAATTATATTTTTAAATGACACTGTTCAACAAACTACCTGTCTTGGCCTAGCCAAAATCAAAGACTTAAATAAACCGTCTATTCCAAAACCAACATTGAACAGCAATAGCTCCACGGACGAAGAGATAGACGTAAATTATGTATTAAACCAAAACAGAACACATCCTGATTGGAAAAAGTGGTTGATCTGGCCCACAGATACGAATAACTGTCAAGACAGATTCCTGAACAAAACACAGGGGTTCAAAATGACCAGGCCAGACCCTAGATATTCCCAAAGACAACACCCAGGAATAATAACCACCTACAGTGTGGGCAAATTATGCCTTCAGTGGCTACAAACTTCCACACTGGCAGAAATTAAACAACACCTAACTTTACTTACTGATGGTGCTGACTTGCGAGATTTCATTATGGGACCGCGCAAACAGCGTCAGAAACGTTTCATAGCAGCCTCTGTATATGCAGCATACAACGAGGCCTGGAAGGTTACTCAAATTGAGACAGCAGAAAGAATACGGGAAATTGACCGTATTTTTTTTGAAAAATCACTTTCTGTAGTGGACAATGGGTTAATGACTCTGTCCTCCAGAATTTTTTCTTTGGACAGCATTGTGTCTTCAGCAATCGACATAATATCGCAAGACTTACTGTTGTTACAACACGGTCAGTCTCAATTGCGTTCTATTGTACAGCTTGGCTGGACGTTACAAAATCTGCGTTCAGGCTATGTGCCTTGCCGTTTAATCAACACGACGTCACTTTTCAATATCTTTAACCTTACTGATAAACAAATCAGTATGGCCCAGAAGGGTGCTGATTATACAATCCTGAGCATTGAGAAACTCGAAAGATTACCAGTGACAATGTCAGAACGACCTGTCAGTGAATGGATAATACATGGGATAATTAATATTCCAATCTCAACCTTCAGGTTTCAATACTGCCAGAAATATATACAGGCTGGCATGTACGAAAAATTGGGAAAAGGGTACATTAAAACAACATGGAACCTGCCCTATTCACATGCATGTGTCAGTAATAAAGGACAGAAAGTGTTTCTTAGTGGCAATAATTGTGCGATGTCACTAAGCGGTACACTTCTGTGTAACGGAATTAGTTTGCATGGAGCCTGTGAAGGGAACTCAAATAACCTTTCATGTCACCAGCTAGGCACACCTGCTACAGAGATAGAACCATTCTTTCAAAGACTCTACAATGGGAGTTACATTCTAATTGTGGACCGCAGATGCTGTAGTCTTATGCCCGGGACTCCTTATCTCGTAACTACGACTGCAAAGGTCAAGTGCTGTGGACGCTTATTGTTCCCCAGCTCCTTTCCAGACAGGGAGGCAAGGGCATGGCCCAACTTGAAAATTACTTCTATTCGAATAGATACTTTAAGCAGAATGAAAACAGTGCTTCTTCAGACGCCGACAAGGCTCACGTCATCAAAAGAAACGTATGATCTCCTAGTCGCAAGGACGACTGCAGAGATACATTCATTGTTATCAACTAATTCCCCCATACATTTCGCAGAAATCCTGAATGAAATCTTAAATATTTCTGATACCAGTGGAGTCTCAAAAGTATTTAAGACAGTATTTTCGATGGCATTAACACAATTCAAAGCCATACTGGGTATTTTTCCAGATTTCGTCCACTCGATTTTTGGCGGACTTCCCCTCATTTTGGGACTAATTGCAGGAATCCTATTCTTAGTCCTCATATTTCGTTATGGCAAACCATGTCACAGACAAAACACCTGCGACAAGGGAAGAAACAATCCTAGCCATTTGATACCGGGACCGGATATCAAAAATCCTGGGACTATCCCGGCTTAGAGACCTGAACATGACTTGGTTTCTATCTTTCGACCAAGGTGGCAACGATGTGTTTTACCTGTATTAAGGTGCCTGCTATGCGGAGAAGAATGTGTGTTAGACACCTGTCTGACGCTACAATCGGATGCGCCAATGGATGCAGAAACATTGTTGAGTCCAACAAAGGCTCATGCTTTGTGCTGCCCTCAACGGCTACCAATCCTGATGACGGCATTCGTGGAAGCTTCACCACTACGATTAAGGGGTAGTGAGGTTCAAAATGAAAGCAGCATCGATCAGGTACGACCTTCTGTCAGCAATCCAAATCAAAATGTCAATGGAGACAATCATGCGCACGAATGCATGGTTACACCTATTTCCGAGTTAGTGGAACTCTCCCAGGAAGCTGTTGACAACTTTTTCGAGAGTCTAAATGATATGATGTTCTCACCAGAGCAGAAATAGAGACTTTTGAGCAAGCTCGTACACGGCGTTCCCTGAATTTGACCTTCAACTAGAATAGCAAAATACCATGAACAATTTTCCCTCCAGTTCACGGACAGCAATTTTTTTCAGCAGCCCCAAAATATTTTTGCATATTTTTCGGGACACTATCTTCTGCTTAAAGTAAGGACTATTCTTAGAGAACTAAGATTTCTACTTTTAGATTGCTTATAGACATTAGCTGCCCGCTGGTATGTTCATAATTATTTTATTCTGTGATGAAATGGTCTCGAAACTTTTTTCTGTATTAAGAGCCATTTCATGTGTAAATTCTC
Source organism: Lissotriton helveticus (assembly GCF_964261635.1). Lineage (NCBI taxonomy): Eukaryota > Metazoa > Chordata > Amphibia > Caudata > Salamandridae > Lissotriton > Lissotriton helveticus. The sequence goes on along the minus strand of NC_136069.1, from coordinate 1,371,296,431 downwards.
ATATACCATTTAGCAATAATGTATACAAATGCGTGATTACTTTTGCTTTATTTCACAGCTTGAGTGCATACAATACATGTAAATGCTTTTTTTTTTTCCCGTATATTTGATAAATTCAAAATGCATTTATGTATTTTGGGGTGGTAAGGTATACACGATACTCTACAGTATGTTTTACTATGCATAGATTAGTAAATATGTCCATAGTTAGCGTGGAGTGGGTGTGATGTACTCCTATAGGTTCTGTATCGATCCCCCTATTCCTGACCCTATTCTGGTTAACAAACTAACAAGTTAACTAGCAGCCATCCCATGAGGCAGAAAACCCCCATGATGCAGGAACCGTTATCTGATAAAGCCACACTACGGCACAGGAGCGTGTTATCTGATTAGGTCATAACGCTTGCCATCTAATTAGACAAGCGATATTCCTCCAGCCCCTGATAAGGCATACGGAGTTCTCAAAACAAATCAAACCTATGACACCTTGGGAAAAACCCTGCGGCCACTGTTTTGATTTCACCGAGAACTTCAGCAAAAGAATGTGCTAACGACCTGGTCGTATGACATCCTTATTGACGTATCTATGTCCATCCTTACGTCAATCTCGGCACCTTAAAGGTATAAATATTACCGATATTGCCCTATGCAAACACACGCGGTGGTGACGAGGACGGAGCAGCCAGACTTGCCGAAGCCCAGAGCAGAGCAGACCCCGCTGGCGCAGCCCCGCCTTCCTGACGCGCTGAGAACGAGAAGCCGTTTTTCTCCTGCCGAGAAATCCAGCTCCGGCGCTTCCGGGAAGCCCTCGCAGGCAGCCTGGAATATCGAGACCAGAGACGAGAGATACCATCCCTCATCCATCCTAGATTCCAGGTACAGAACTGAATAACCCCTCGCAGAGAATACTTTAGTCAGTCACTTGGCAAAACAAACTTAACTTAAACTGTAACTTTCTATTCCCGCCCACGTATTAGGCTTAGGTCAGGTACACGGGGTAGGCGTAGCTAGAAACACCAGTTGAGTACGATTAGTCAAATGTATATGTGTATGTAATATATTTTATTCATTTTAAACCTTCATATGGCTTAGAAACCATATCAATGTTTTTACAGTATTATTTTATACTTCTGCTTTTAATGTATGCACTTTACTTAATCATAAGTATTGCAATAATATCGATCCATTTCTCTTGTACGAGAAAAGAGACTGATCAATAAATAACATCTTTTATTGAACACGTCTCTTCCTTTTCTCTACAATCTGATGAGACTAAGAATGCACGTACTGACTGAGTAAAATAAATTGCCTTTTGTTTTCACACGACTCTCGAGATACACTCTTGATTAGGGGAGAGCAAAGTTGTCATGTTCTATGGTTGTCAGAAACTAAATCCCTTCTTGTCTATCAAGGGAGGTTCAACTCCTCCTTGCCTATTCGAGAAAGTTTCTAGTGAACTCTGAGCTAGCTGGCAAACCCAAAACTTTAAGTCTAATATCGACAGTAGTAGACCTAGTTAACGTCTGGTCTAGGCCTATACTATTGAAGGTATTATTCCAATGCGCAGAGCCTATTGGGATAATAGGAACTACACTACACTATCACGTCTCGTGGTCTGTCGTTGTCATTCCTGCTTGCGTACTACAAATGTGTATTCGTATTTGCTTCTCATCAGTGGTTTCGGTAACATGACACTCCCCCTCCCTACGTCACGACCCTTGCTGGTATTCCCCTCCAGACAGCCAATGGTTTGTGCCTTACCTGCGTCGTCGTCGATAGTGGGCCATGACTAGGACGTGGTGGATCGCGAAGAGCATCGGGAAAGCATGTAGCGCTGGGTCCATGGTGGTGGTCAGCTTGCGGTGGGTATCTCTGCTATGTCACCTATGTTCGCTGTGGGGATTCCGCCGTGTTCAGACAGGTTGTTTTTCCGCTGCGGTTTTATGTGTATTTTCCGCCATCTTGATTTGGGGGACGGTCTTAGACGTCAGTACGTACGGCGGAGCCTCCGGAAGTGTTCCGTCCGCCGCGTGGTCGTGTGTAGTTCGGCGGCGGTGCGTGCTTGACCGTCGCGGACGGAAATTTGACACGTTTTCCTATCCTGATATGGCGGATGGAGTATCCGCGGCAGGCGGACACGGAAAAGGGTTTTTCCGCCTACTCCAGGGCCGCGGTGGCTCTTCCGTCCGCCATCCTAATGAGCCCCTTAATTTGTGCCCTTTTTTCCAAACCCCAGTAACTTCTAAAAATACCCACAGTTTGTGGATTCCACCAAAAGAGGGTGAAAAAGTCTGCAAAATATAGCTCCATTTCGATTTTTCGCTGAAAAAACAAAAATTTCTTGTCTTGATCAAAGTGTCTGTTTTTTTCCTTAAACGTTGCATCAGCAAATGTTTTGCTGTGCTAAAGTAACTACCTTACCAACATTCAGGAACATGCAGAGCTGAATAAAAATCCAGATATTTTTTTTAGGTCACTTCTTCCCTTTTTCATTAATGTAGCCCAATATTCATATTTTTGATGCTCTCAACCTATTTCCAGTTTGTGGTGGAAACCAACATAAAACCTCTGGGGGCCCAGGAAAGCTTTAGATTTCAGAAAAGTATACACAATTCCAAATTTAGCAAGTGGTCATATATGTAGATCCCTTAAGGTTTTCCCAAAGAAATTAATTGTTGAAATATTGAAAATTAGCAGAAAAAACAGCCATTTGTGGCAATGTTTTCATCTGTAACATTTTGTCACAATGGCCGATTTACAAAAGCAACATAATACCATTACATCGTCTAGGCCCTTTTGGGTGTGAGGTTCTCCAATAACCCAAGGTACCCATATCCAACAACTGAGGTGCATCATGCAATTATTTTTCATTGTGTACTGAGTATGGACCAATTCACACATTTGACAAATATGTAAAGTGAAATAATGGATGTCAAGGAAACATATATATATATTTCTGAAAAAGGCAGAAGATAAGGAGTTTATGAGCAGTGGTTATTTAAACATCACTGAATTTTTAGGTACCTGTACTAGCATATGAATTAAAGGGTAATTTTCAAAATACCTCCTTTTTTACACTCTGGCTTACATTTGGAAGAGCGCATGTGCCTTTGTTCTCTTTAATTTCTTTTTTAGGAGCATAGGCTTATCCTACTTCTTGCAGTCATTGGAGATAACAGTCACTTTTCTGAAAATATGGCTGTTACCATCAATCATTTTTATAAATTGTTCTTCACTAAAACATATTGTTTTCAGGGTGGCCATTTCTGGGTGAGATATCTTTTAATATCACTCTCCAACCAGCGGTTGTACCCAAACGTGTCAACATTTGAACGATACCCCTTAGACCAAGGGAACATGGTTCTGAAAACGAGAAATTACTAAAGGTTCCTCTTGATGAATAACTATGAAAATATGCTCACTTACACCACATCACATCACTCAAAATGATTTGATACCAAAGGAGTTAAAAAAAAACACGTAGGTCTTAAATAATATAAAAATTAAAAGTCATACATTAAAAATCTTGTTACATAGCACAATCAGTGTACCAGTATTGTAGTGTAGTTCCTATATCCCTGATAGGCTCTGCGCATTGGAATAATACACACTATAGTTTTGACATTTGACGTGGAGTGGTGTGGCTAACTGGTTAGAGGCAGCAGACCCAGAAGCAGAGAACGGCCCGGGACCAGGGTTCAATTCCCGACGCGGCAGGGTCATGGACCAGGGTCAGCGGACTCGATAATTCTCGCCTCGGTGCCTACTCTAACCAGGGATCACACTCCGCAACTCTGGGCATTAGCTTGCCTCATCTCTACAACGGCCCCCCACATTTGCCGGGGATGCCTGGTTTCACCTTGGAGATACCCAGTAGGGACCATCTCACAGGGATAGCCGGGATGGGTTCCCCAGCGGTCTACAGCGCCATGACGCCTCAGGGCAGCAGTGTGCTTTACAAGACACATACATTTACATTTAACTTAGTTACTTGTGTGTGCCAGCTAACTCAGAGGTCACTAGAAACTTTCTAAAATGAACAAGAAGGGATTCGTTTCAGAAAACCGCATAAACATGAAACAATAGATAAACATTCTACTCAGTCAATTGTGCATGCTTCTTTTCTACAGAGTTGCATAGAAGTAGATAGACAGGGCATTTCAATAAAAGGCTTTATTGAACAGTCTACTTTCTCATGCAAGAGATATGAATTGCTACAATAGTAAGACAGAATGTGAAGTATAATGCACCCAGCGTAAACAGTAATATGAAATAATACTGTCATAGCATGGTCTGTAGCTATGACATATATAAAACTACATACATAAATAACACAGGCTAAAATACTATACTGATGCTTCTAAAATAATCCTACCCCAGTGTACCTAACCTAAGTCTAGTACGAGGGAAGAAGTAGGTGCTGTTTTAGCTATAGTTTAGTTTTAGATTAGTTGTGCCAAGAATTGCAAAAGGTTTCTCTAGGTTCTAATCAGCTCCATACTTTTAGAATGAGAGCGGTTGGTGTCTCTTTCCTGGGACTCAATCTAGAAACACTGGAGCTGGATTCTCGGCGAGGAGGATGACAGCGTCTGGTCAGTGCATCAGTTGGGAAGTTGACTTCCTTCGGGACTTGCTGTGGTGAGCCGTGTCGTGCAAGTAGGTAGTCAAACTGCACCGTGCCTTGCCATAGCAAGTGAAGGTATATTTTTACCTTGAAGGTGTTTTGGAATGCCTGTGTTGACAAACAAGTCTGGCATATGAACGTCACAAATGAACCCCTACGGAATAGATGTTCATGCATAATAAATGAGTTCTTGGAGAAATCAATATCCATGCAAGGGGAAGTCCTAAAGGCTTAAGAGTCTAATTTTCCAAGAACTTGTTGTGACAAACAGGATTGGATGTAGTTGACCATGCCTGTATTTGGTTAGCATGAGCAATGCCTAAATAAGGGCTGGATTTCCATGTCTAAATAAGGGCAATGTGAATTATACCTATATAAGGGCATGAATCGGGAAATCTAAAGACGGTATCTAAATCAACAGATAACAGTATGACAACAACCACAACATAAACTACAACTATGAAAAGCAATGTCAACAAAGAGGGAAAATGTATAAGGCACTCCAATTGGTTTCACATAAGCAAGTACACTCCCACTTCAAGTATCACTGGGTATGAATGAATATGTTCAGTGACATATTGCAATTGTCCATGTAGTGTGAGTCATATTTATATGTTCTGTTGATGCATTTGGGTGGTCTCAAAGCATATATACCACCTTCTTTGGACAAACACATTTACAACGTCTCCCAATGAATACCTATTAAAATATAGACATAAAGGGACAAATGCAGCAAAAACCCAAATGGTAAAACAAATGTTCTACTATTTTATGTTCCCATATGATTTCCAATAAAAAATGGTACATCCCTTGTATGATTAGACCTAGTGCCTGTGACAGGAAATGGGCCAAAACACAACATGAATACATCACATTTTCTACTGAAAACTGACCCTTTTTTCCAATGTGGGTAGCTGTGGATTTTGGACCCTATCCCACCAGGCACACACCTAGGGAAACCTATCAAACTTGTTAATTTTTCAAAACTAGACACCTAGAGGAATCGAGGGTGGGGTGACTTGCTGGCTCTTACTAGTTTTATTTTAACCATAATCCCATGCAAATCTAAAAAGTTGACTAAAACATGTTTTCCTCACTTTATGTGATTGAAGGTTCTGGAATCTGCTGGGAGCCATAAACATCCTTCCATCAAGAATTCGCCTAAGTCACCTTGATAAAAATGGCATATCACTTGTGTGGCTAGGCCTTGTGCCTACGACAGGAAATGACCCAAACACAACATGGCTATATCTTATTTTCTAGTCAAAACTGACCTTTTTTTTTCCGAAGAGGGTACCTGTGGATGTTGGGCCTTAGATCAGCCAGCACCTTGTGAATCCTATCAAACTTACACATTTATGAAAGCTAGACTCCTGTGTGAACCCAGAGTGGTTTGACTTGTACGGCTTTCAGCATGATTTGCTACCTAGAATCCCATGCAAACTTCAAACTTTGACTAAAAATAAAATAAAATCTCACATCTATCAATCAATCAATCATTTTGTGTAAAGCACACTAATGACCCAGAGGGGTATCCTGGCACTGTGGGGCGTGGGGGTACTTGAACAGCCAGGTCTTGAGTCCACTCCTCAATTTGGTTTGGGAGGTCGGGGTACAGAGGTGGATGGGGAAGTCGTTCTAGGCCTTGACAGCCAGGTGGCAGAAGGAGCATCCTCCAGTTTGAATACGATGGAAGTGAGGGATAGTGGAGAGCCAGGGAGGCAGACAGCAGTTGTCTGGTGGGCTGTTTGATGGTCAGGTAGTTGTCCAGGTATTCTGGTCCCATGTTGTGGAGGACTTTGCAGGCTGCATAAGCAGCTTGAATTGGCATCTCTTCTTGATGTGGAGCCAGTGCAGGCTACGGAGATGAGGGGTGATGTGCAATCATCTGGGCTGGTCCAGGAGGATTCTTTCTGCTCCATTCTGGACGGTTTTGAGTAGGAGGGTAGAGGGCGTTCCCATAGTCAAGATGACAGGTGATAAAGGCTTGTGTGACGGTTCTTCTGGTGTCAGTTGGGGTCTGTATGAAGACTTTATGAAACATTCTGAAGGTGTTGAAGCAGGTGGAGGCAATGAGTTGACTTGTTGTCTCATGGAGAGCTCACTGTCGAGGATGATACTGAGGTTGCGGGCATGGGTTTTGGACGTGGGTGCTGGTCTGAGGACAGAGGGTCAATGGAGTCATTCCATAGTGAGGGAAGACTTCCGAAGAGGAGAACTTCAGTTTTGTCGGTGTGGAATTTGAGGCAGTTGGCTCTCATCTAGTTGGCAACAGCAGTCACGGTGTTCTGGAAGTTTGCTCAAGTGGTGTCCATGTCTTCGGTAAGGGAGAGTATGAGCAGAGTGTCATTTGCATTGGGGATGATGTTGAGGCTGTGTCTGTAAGCAATGGGTGCCAGCAGAGGCATGTAGACGTTAAACAGTATGGGGCTGAGTGAGAAGCTCTGGGGTACGCCATAGATGATGCTCTCGGGTTGGAGTTATACGGCAGGAGGCAGATTCTCTGAATGCATCCAGTGAGAAAAGAGGATAGTAGCTTGAAAGTGTTGCTGTAGATGCTGATGTGATAGAATATCTGGATGAGGAGCGGGTGGGAGACTATGTTGAAGGCCACAGACAGGTCGAGGAGGATCAGGGCTACTGACTCATCCCAGTCAAGGATTGCTTGGATGGCATCTGTGGTGGCTATAAGGGCGTTTCAGTGCTGTGGTTTGAGTGGAAACAGGATGTGGGAGGGGTCAAGCAGGTTGTAAGTGAGTTGGTGGTTGATGGCTTTCTCCTTTACTTTTGCTGGGAAAGGGAGAAGCGAGATGGTGGCAGTAATTTTTAAGGCCGGCTGGGTCCCCTGTGTGTTTCTTCAGAAGCGTTTTGACTTTGACATGCTTCCAGGTTGCTGGGAAAGTGGCAGATCTGAATGCTGAGTTGATGCTGGTGAGCGGGGTTAGAGGTCAGTCGAGGATCGGGAATTGTGTTTTCAGTGTAGAGAGGTGTCCGCCGGTCAGGGAGTAGGGAGGGAAGATGGTCGGAGGAGCGGGAAAGTCCAGCTGTGGCGGTTGGAGCTCAAAGTTCTTGTAGATGTTGCCAATCTTGGTGTGGAAGAAGTCAGCAAGTGAGTTACAGAGGGACTGCTAGAGCTAAGTGGTGTTTTTGAAGGCATCTGGGGAGGAGAATTCTCTGATGATGTAAAATAGTTCTTTGGTGTAGTGGGGAGACTGGAAGTTGGTGGCGAGTGTGGGTTTCTTTGCTTCTCTGATGGCCTAGTAGTAGGATTTGAGGGCCATCTTGAAGGCTGTGCAGTCCTCTGGGTCTTTGCTGGTGCACCAGCATCTCTTCAGAAGTTTGCATTTTTGCTTTTCTGCTTTAATTTTGGGGGTGAACCAGTTGGCGTGCTTTTTGATTCTTCAGTTGCTGAGGGTTTTGATGGGTGTGATGGTGTTGGCCCTAGTGGTGATCCATTCAGATAGGTGGACGGCTGCTTGATTGATGTCATCGGATGTATGGAGAGTGGTGGTATTGAGGGTGATCATCCATTGGGATTCAGTAATGGTGTTCCAGCTGTAGCGAGCAGTGGGGTGATGGTGGCCTGTTGGTTGACAGCAATGGTGAAATGGACAATGCTGTGGTCCATCAAGGTGAGCTTGGCTGTGTGGCTGAATTGGATTTTGTTGCTGGATGTGAAGATGGGGTCATGGGTGTGGGTGGCAGTGTGTGTGATGTTGGTGACAATCTGTTTGAGGCCCAGGCTGTCCATGGAGTCTAGCAGGGTGGCCGAGTTGATGTACAAGGGGTCTTCAAGGTGAAAGCTGACGTCACCAAGCAAGAGGTAATGTCTGGATTCCAAGGTGAGCGGGAGATGAGTTCAGGCATGGAGTTACAAAAGTGGGTTGATGTCCTGGTGGTAGTGTGTAAGCAAGGGTGCCTCTTACAGAGAGTAGGTTCTGGCTTGGAGGTGTAAGTGGGGGTGTTCCATGTCAGGTGAGGGGGTCATCGGAGCTGGTGAGCCTGATGGTGTCCTTTTGGATGATGGCAATTCCTCCTCCAAGTCTGACTGGCCAGTCCCTGAGATTCTGTGAAGGATAGTTCTGGTATCTGCAGGGAGCCACAAACTTCCTTCCACCCAGCATTTCCCTAAGTCTCCCAATACAAACGGTACCTCAATTATGTGGGTAGGTGTAGTGCTCGCAACGGACAATGGCACAAAACACAATATGGATATATCACATTTTTCATTTCAAACTGACTCTTATTTTGCAAAGTAGATAGCTGTGGATTTTGGTCCCTAGCTCATCTGGCACCTCTGGGGAAACCTAGCAAACGTGGACATTTTTGAAACATAGACATCTGTGGGATTCCAGAGTGGGGTAACTTGTGTGGCTCTCACCAGTTTTTTACCCTGGAATCCCTAACAAGCTTTGACTAGAAAAACACATTGTTTTCATATTTTCTGTGATGGAAAGCTCTGGGATCTGCAGGGTACCAAAAACTTCCTTTCACTCAGCATTTACCTAAGTCTCCCAATAAATATGATACCTCACATGTGTGGGTAGGTCTAGTTCCCATGACAGGAAACAGCCTAAAACGCAACATGGATACATCATATTTTCCCACTCAAAAATTGCCCTTTTTTTGCAAAGTGGGTATCTGTGGTTTTTGGGCCCTAGCTCAGCTGACACCTAGGGAAACCTAACAAACCTGTAAATTATTTCACTTGCAAGTGAACTCCCATGGACCTTGGTTTGATCTGTTCCTGTTGCAGGTACTAGCCCCAACCACACAAGTGGCACAGCATTTTTATTGACACAAGAGAGGCAATGCAAGTGGTAGAAATTTTGTGGATTCCTTTGGATTCCAGATATTTCCATCCTAGAAGTTTAAGGAAAATGCATGATTTCAGGCAAAGTTGGAGGTTTGGAGGGCATTATGGGTAGGTAGGTAGGTAGGTAGATGTGGTATTTATCATTTGTAAAGCGCACTACATACCCACGAGGGTTTCAAGGTGCTGGGGGGAGGGGCGCTACTGATCGAACAGCCAGGTCTTGAGTATCCTCCTGAAGGTCAGCAGGTCTTGGGTCTGTCGGAGGCTCAGTGGGAGAAAAACTTGTTGGATTCACCTGAGGAACACCCGCCTGGAATCCCTTGGTTGTTTTGTTTTAAAAAATGGCTGTGGTTCGTTTATTTCCCTAGGTGGCGGCCGAGCATGGCTCCAAATCCTGCAGCTACCCCTGTTGCTGATCTCTCTACGTAGCACTTTAGGGCATTTTGTGTCAAAATCTCTTGGGCCAAGCACTCAAGTGAGGTGCCATTTTTTCAGGAGACTTAGTGGAATGCTTTGTGGTAGAAAATGTGTGGTTCCTTGCTGATTCCAGACGTTTTTCTCACAGAAGTGTGAGGAAGCTGCATGTTTTTAGTCAAAGTTTGAGGTTTGCAGAGCATTGTGGGTTCAAACATGTTTTGCTATGCATATAAAGCACACCACCCTGGACTTCCGCAGAGGGCCAGTTTTTAGAACTGTCTGGGTCTGTTTTTCCATGTAGCAGCCTACTCAAGCCCAAATTGAGCAGCCGTCCACAATTGAAAGTGGTGCAATATTAGAAGTTAGCCATGCTCTCCTGGCCCATATGTAAAAACAACACCTAAAAGAATCAAATGTCCTCTTGCTTCTCATTGGAATGGAGTGCTTTAGTCCAAAGGGGAGAGGAAAGATTGCAAAGGTTTTAGGGGTGAGGGTGGGACCTAATGTTTGGATGGGCAACATCCAACCCATTAGCTTTTATAGTCATAAATATTTCTACCATACAGTGGCTTTCTGCCTTTTAGGGAAACTTTTGGGCACACATCCAGTCGGCCGCTGTAGAGAAAAAAAACAGTTTGTCCCTTTTGGTATGGGGCGTGGCCAATGCCAGAGTGCAACACCAGCACAACATTGTTTTGCAGAAAAAGGCAAAATTCCTGGTGTCAGGTGGATTTTCTACTCCTCAGAGGCAAGTTTGGGGCAATCTCACCTAATGGGACACGCTTCCTTTCTGCCTCCAGGGGAGCAGAAAGATACTATTTCCCCAAATAGGCTGGGGTACAGCTCAATGCCAGGGTAAGCAAACCCATCATTTTGAAATCCCTGGTGTCTAGTGAGATCTCTGGATGGGGTGGCAGATTGGGGTGAATACTCTTTACAACCCCATGAGGGGCAGAGAGTCTTTTGGGCACAGGGTGGAGGAATCATGGGCCCATGCCCGAATGTGACCACTTCCCCTCTAAAAAATTCCATGAATTCAGTCCCTAATGTCTAGTAGGCTTTCTGTCCCTCACGGTTGGCAGAAAGACTGTCACCTCATTTAGTTGGAGTTGGGGTAGGGGCATGGCCACACGCATGAAGGGCAGTATCACCCCAATATATGGTATTATGTTATGTCAGTCAAACTTGTAGAGTGCACAAATGCCTGGAGACATCTTTGTACTAACGGAGGTGCAGAGAAGGGTCTGGAAACTCAATGGGAGAGAACAGCCAAGTTTTCAGAGATTTCCTAAATGCCAAGAGGTTTGGCAGAGCCTTGATACAGAGAGGGAAGTTGTTCCATTGCTTAGCAGCATAATGCACAAAGCCTCTGCCACCCCAGGTGGCCCACTCAAAACTGGGCACCACCACCTGTAGCACAGATGCTGCACATAATGATCTGGCAGATGTGTACCAGTTCAAGCTCTTTTTTTAGAAAGTGGGGGCCTTGGTCATGCAAAGCTTTATTTACGGTACAGAATGCCTTAAAAACACACTCTGCCTGACGTGCAGCCAATAAGACTTCTCAAGGAATTTGGAGACAGATTGATACTTAGGGATATTTAAGAGCAACAGTGCTGCATCATTTTCAAGAGTCTGAAGTTTATTTAGAACATGTTGGTGGGCATTCAGATAGAGCCTGTTGCAGTAGTTGATCTTCGAAATTACTAGCAAAGTCACTACTGTTTTCTGTAACGTGGCAGGAATGAATGCTACAATCTTCTTGATAAGCCAGAGGGTATAGAAAGTGAGAGATGTGACTGTATTTACCGGATTGTGATAGGACATTTTGTCCTTTGTAAGGATACCAAGATTTTTAACCACCCTCACCAGTGTGGGAAGGGTGGGAAGGGTGCCTACATCAGAGGGCCACCCAGCAGTAGATCAGAAAGGTGTTGGTGGACCAAAGATCAGAACCTCTGTCTTACTTGAAATTATTTTCAGACAATTTAAGGACATCCAACAGTTGACTGCCTGCATGCGTTCCTGGAAATTTGATGCATTCCCTAATATATCTGAATAAAACGTGACAACAATTAGGGTGTCATCTGCATAGGATGTCAGAGCAAAGCCAAAAGACCTTTGCCAGAGGAGTAGTGTAAATATTAAATAATGTTGGGCTACGTGAGGAACCCTGTGAGCACCACAAGTTAAAGAGTAGATGTCAGAAACACATTTGCCAAATTGAACCGAATTTTTGAGGAAGGTATGCAGGAGCTCCCAGGCTGAACTTGTCACTCCCAACCTGCCCAGATAATGCCTCAGCAGCCCATGGTCCACTGTATCAAGGGCTGCTGATATGTTGAGTGGGATATACAAATTATCTGGCATCTAGTGGACTTTCTGCCTCTCTGGGGGTAGATGAGAGGTAATTACCAGACTGTTGCTATATTTTCTCGGGGTGGGGGCATAGCCATGACCATGCTTGGCAGCCAACACCCTGTATTTTTTTTTTAAATCCATGCTGTCTAATGGACTTTCAGCACCACAGGGGGTAGATCAGGGGTAAGTACCTCCATCTGCCCTCTGAGGGGCAGAAAGAATGTTTGCCCATTTACCTGGGCATGGGGGCATGGTCATGCTCATGGTGGGCAGCCCCCACCGCAATATTTTAAAAAAAAAGTAAATTCCCTGGCATGGGCCCATGGGGTAAATCGGGGATGATTATCCCATCTTCACCACAGGGGGCAGAAAGACTGTTTGCTCTATTTACTTGTAGTAGATGCAAGGCCATGCCTATGCTGGGCAATACCTACCACTATATTGAAGAAAAAAAACGTTATCTTCTAGTGGGCTTTCTATTCCCACGGGGGCAGATCAGGGTTTCCCCCAATTCGCCCCACAAGCAGAAATACTCTTGTATCATTTACATAAGTGTAACGCTGCTCGGCACTGTGCACTTTAGAAATTTGCGTGTTTGCACACTTCAGGGCACTCCCGCCATCAGCGCTCGGCCCCAGCGGTTCCCGGAAGTGAGGCGGGACCGCATTGCACCGGGGTTGGCGCTCTAGGTTCCTGAATCGGCCGCCCCTATTTAACGCGTCAATGCGTCGAGCGCGCAGCGGTCGCGCGCTGCGGGCGCGCCGTCTGCGCGCCGAAGGAGCGCCAAAGGAGGGCCCGTCTGTGCCCGTCCGTGTCCCGGACGGGCCCAGGGCCCTGCCACCTCCTTATCTTCCTCGATGTGTTTGTGCTAGCTCTCTGAAGTATACCTCTGAGGAGCTTATCGCCCTCAATACTTTCAGCTGCGATGCCGCCAAACACTGGGAGGTTTTGGAGACTCCGCTGTATTGTTGTCCGGCCTGTGGGTTCCGCTTTACACGCCAATCGTCCCCTGCCATTACATCTAGGACCAACTTAGACAATATTAAAGCCGGACTGATTAATTCAAGATCTATGGTCAGCCATGCGGCCGATATTTTTGAGCCGCTCGATGGCCAGGAGTTCGATCTCCTCTTCATTACTGAAACTTGGCTCACTGAGTCCTGTATGCCGGTGATCGAACTTGCCATTCCACGTGGATTTAGGATCGCGAGGATGGATAGACCATCTGGCAGGGGCGGCGGTGTGGCGGTTATCTATCGTGACCATTGGGTAGTGGTGAGTGAACCGCCAGATTTACTTGGCGACTCAGAAATGCTACACTTTGTTGTGGTGCTTTCCCCCCACTTCACCTTGGGAGGTACCCTTATCTACCGCCCCCCGTCTATACCGGTAGTTTTATGGGCAATATCGAGGAGGTGATTGTGCCTCGTGCCCTTAATTTTTCTCGATATCTCCTGCTGGGTGACTTTAACATCCATATGGACATTGGGGACCTGCCCGAATCAAGGGGTTTGGCTGATGTCCTTGCGGTGGCGAACTTAACACAATGGGTGAACTTCCCTACCCATCGGGCTGGTCACTGGTTAGATTTAGTCTGTTCCAACTTTGAGATCACCATGTCACCCCCTATGAGGGTCACCTGGTCGGACCATGCCCTACTTCGGTTCACCTGGCCCTTGGGTCCTAAAGTGTTGAGTGATTTGCCTGCCCCTCAAGCTCACGCCCAGAGAATAAATGTAACCACCTTTTCAGATTCACTTTTGGCTAATCGTCCAACGTTGCCGTCTAACCTAGAGTCTGCAGTAGATTTATTCAATGCTTGGGTTAATCAAAGTGCCACTGTGCCCACCAATAAAGGGGGCTGCACGCGGGTTAGGTCATCACCCTCTAAACCCTGGTTCTCCCACGCTCTCAGGGAACTTAAAGCCGGCTGTAAAAAATTGGAGAGAGCCTGGCGCCGTGAGTTCCGCCCTGATTTAAAGATTGATTTGCGGAGGGCGCAGAAGGTTTACTACGCGGAAACTAAAGCTGCCAAAAGTAGGTACTTCTCTGATAGGATAGAGAAGGCGGACAACAATGGCAAAGAAGTCTTTGCCATTGTTCAGAGTTTTCCTTCCCCTTGTGCTGCCTTCCCAGTTCTGCCGGCTTCTGATCTCTGGTGTGAGGAACTGTCCTGTTTTTTTTATAACAAAATCATCAAAATTCAAGAAGAGCTCCGAAATTCTTGTGGTCTTCTTCAGCCCGCGCTACCCTTTGCCAGTTCTGGGGTGAAGCAATCTACCAGCCAATTTTCCAGCTGCGCAAGCGGACGTGCTGGCCATCCTAGAGTCTCTTAAGTCGGGCTCACCCTCTGACCCGTGCCCCGCTAGGGTTCTGGGGGGTGCTGCGAGCTTGGTATACCAGGAGGCCACTCATGTGGTCAATCTGTCTCTGGCCTCTGCCTCTGTGCCCCTTTGTTGGAAACAGGCGAAATTGCTTCCCCTCCTTAAGAAGTCCGGCCTGGACCCTCTAGCCACGTCCAGCTATCGGCCGATATCGCTGCTCCCGGCACTGGCGAAGGTCTGTGAAAAGGTGGTCTTTAGGCAGCTGAATAATTTTATTGAGTCCTCTCAGGCCCTGCACCCGGCTCAATCGGGCTTCAGGGCGGCCTTCAGCACCGAGACGGCTCTGGTGGAAGTCTCGGAGGCCATCAGGGAGTGTCTGGACGGAGGCGGCAGAGCGGTCCTGGTTTTGCTGGACCTATCTGCCGCCTTCGATACGGTACCCCATGCTTTGCTGCTGAACCGGCTGGCCGAGGTCGGTCTGTCTGGCGCGGTTCTGGCCTGGCTGTCCTCGTTTTTGTCGGAACGGACGCAGCAAGTTTGGATGCCCCCCCACGCCTCGTCTCCCAAGAAGCTCAGTACAGGGGTCCCCCAGGGGTCGACGTTAAGCCCTCTGTTGTTTAACGTTTATATGACCCCGCTGATCCATCTGGCTGAGCAGTGGGGAGCCAAAATAATGGCGTATGCCGACTACACACAGCTGTTGTTTACCTGGCCTAAGAATTGTTTAGATGCCAGTGTCGTCCGCTCTTGTCTATCCAACGTCTTTCGGTGGCTCCTTTTAGCCCAACTTAAATGCAACGAGGACAAGACTGAGCTGTTGTTTTATGGCAACTTTCCGGCCAATTTTAAGGATCTCATTTGGCCGTCTGATTTTGCTTGCCCCAGCTCTCTTGGAGGCCTGGCTAAAAACTTGGGGGTCTGGTTTGGACAGGATCTTAAGTTTGAAGCACACATGAAAAAACTTACGGCGACCTGTTTCCTGACCCTCAAGTCACTAAAAAGATTCCTTCCACTGCTCCACAGGGAAGCAAAAGAGACGGTTCTGCGTGCTCTGATCCTATCAAGGGTGGATTACGCCAATGCTCTCTTTAGCGGTCTCCCTAAATACCTCGTTAACCGAATGCAGATTATTCAGAATGCGGCGGTTCGACTTCTCTTCCATCTTCCAAAAAGAACTAGCGCATCTGTCCATCTCCGAAAGCTGCATTGGCTTCCAGTGGCCCAGCGTATTGTGTTTAAATCCTTGGTTCTGGCCTTTCGTGCCCTGCACCAACAGGGACCACAATATTTGCACAAAAGGTTCACCTTCTATACCCCTCGCCGTGCACTTCGATCAGCTAATCTCCTTCTGATGGACATGCCTAAATTCAGATATGTGAGATTGGGTGGTCAGTCTATTTCTGTCCAAACAGCCCGAGCCTGGAACACCCTGCCGCTCTCTCTGCGAGCGTCAGCGACACTGACAGAATTTAAGAAAGGACTGAAAACCCACCTTTTTAAACTTAGTATCTAGCTGCTCTTCCTCTCTCTCTGGTTCGGCTCTGTTTTAGCTCACATATCGCGCCAGGATACTCTGTAGTAGCAGAGCGCGAAATAAAATATTTTATACATACATACATACATAAGGTGGAGGCATGGCCATGCCTGCACTGGGCAGATCCCACCCCAGACATTTCTATTGAAAAAATATTCCTGGTTTCTTTTGTGTTTTGTGTCCCCCAAGGGGGGAGAAAGGCTGTTGTCCCATTTATTTGGAGTAGGGGCATGGTCATGACAATGGTGGGAGAACCCCACCTCTATATTTAAAATAAATTCTCTGATCTACAGTGAGATTTCTGCCCCAGGGCAGATAACGCTTGCTTTCTATACCTAAGGTAGTTGTTTCTGTGTTGGTTGTAATAATACCTAATCTTCTCTTACACTATTTTGTATGTACTGTCAGAGCACCAATGCCATAGTAATTTACACTGATTTTTGACAGAAAACAATGCTTGGATGATGTCAATATTTATGTCATTTAAGAAGTCATCATTGAAGTAATGAATGATGTCATAGAATATGTCATCAATATCGTCGTATGTGAGGTCATTAGCAGTGCATGGCTAGGGCACAAGTGATAGTTAACACTAAGTATAAATGGTAAATTCTGTGTTTTTTGTGTGTAAGATGTTAATGTTGTCACTGACATATTTACCTAACTATAACATTACTTTAAACTTTGTTTTTTTCTCAGTAAATTTCTAGTCTGTTTTTTTTAAAACAACAGATCCTTTAATTACACCTAACTATAACTTTATTTATTTATTTATTTATTTAGTTTCTTATATAGCGCAGGAATTCGACCCCCGAAGGGGTATCTCCGCGCTTACGTTCTTACCATAAGCTGAACTAAACAAGGATACACAGGCAGAAATACTGGAAAGACTACCAGGTCAGAAAAAAATTAGTCTTTAGGCATTTCCTAAATGCAGTCAAACTGGAATTTAGCCTAAGGGTGAGGGGCAGGGAGTTCCAAAGAATAAGGCCTTTATAGGATAGACCTCGGCCTCCCTGTCTCTCCTTTTTGATCCTAGGTACTTGGAGCAGAGCTTGACTCTTGGAGCGCAAAGAGCGACCTGGCTCATAGAGTCTGAATATTTTGGATAGGTATCTGGGGCCAACTCCAAACAGGCATTTATGAATAATGCAACAAATCTTAAATTTCACCCTCTGGCGAATGGGTAGCCAGTGTAACTTGTTTAACAAAGGGCGAGATGAAGATCTGGCTGGGACATTTAGAATCAGCCTGGCAGCTGTGTTCGGAGCTACTTGTAGCCTGCCCAACTGTTCTTCATTGGTGGAAATGAGCAGCCCATTGCAGTAATCAAGCCTGCTAATTACCAATGTCTGTACTAACGTTTTTCTGTGGCTATCTGCTAAGTAGGGAAATATCCTCCTCAATAGTCCAATGACCCTCAGACAAGATCCTGTCACCTGGGTAGCATGATCTTTAAGTATCAAAGATCGATCCAGCTTGACCCCAAGATCTTTCACTGTCTCCTTTGGACAAGGGGCAGGGCCTAAGTCAGGAGGCCACCACTCAGGTGACCAGAGGAGCGGGGCATCTCCGAAGAGCATGACCTCCGTCTTGCTCACATTGCACTGCAGGCAATTGGAGGTCATCCAGCTGGATATGGCTCTCATTCCTGCAGCAAAGGAGCTTTTAACTACTGGTGTCATGGTCTGGAAAGGGAACAAAAGCTGGGTGTCGTCAGCGTAGGATATTGGTGTGAACCCGTACTCTCTCACAATTTCCGCCAAGGGGGCCACATACACATTAAACAATGTGGGGCTTAAGCATGAGCCCTGTGGAACCCCCTTGGTGAGCTCCCTAGAGATGGAAAAGTGGGAGCCTAATCGAACACTTTGTGAGCGGCCAGTGATGAAACTCTCTAGCCATGATAAGGCCACTCCGTCGATCCCTACCCTCTTCAGACGACTGATAAGAATGTCATGTGACACCGTTTTGAAGGCAGCGGACAAATCTAACAACACCAGAATCATGGAGCCTCCTCTATCCTGTGCCATCCGGATGGTATCGGTCACGGAGAGGACAGCTGACTCTGTGCTGTGATTTGGTCTGAACCCAGATTGAGAAGGGTCCAGACCGTCCGCTGCCTCGACGAATTTAGACACGTGTGTATTGACATGCCTCTCCGTCATCTTACTCAGTTGGGGCAGGAGGGAAATCGGACGGAGGTTGTTAAGGTCTGACCATGGTAGCGCAGTGTTTTTATGAATAGGGTTCACCACTGCCCTTTTCCAGACACTGGGAACCTGCCCTTCCTTGAGGGAAAGGTTGATCAGGGTTTGAAAGCTCGGGTCTAGTAAGCTACCCAGAGAGGCTATCATCTTTGCAGGCAGGAGGTCTGTGGGTGATCCTGATTTAATTTGGCTATATAGGGCAATGACTTCGGACAGGCTAACCTCTGGAATCAAGGTAAACCGTCAGCTTTCATTCGTTGGTAGTCGAGGACAGGAAGAATTAACATTGTTCTTAATAATTGATGCCTTGGTGATTTTGTCATAAATGAGTTCAATCTTGTTCTCAAAGAATGCGGAAATATCATCGCATAGAGTTTGAGAATAATCATCAGGGCTTTCACACGCTGTGGGCTTAACGAATGATTGGAGAATTTTATAAAGTTCTCTTGCTGAGTTCCCTGCTTCTGTTATTTGTAACACAAGACTATTTTTCCTAGCTTGTTTTATATGTTTGTGATAATTTGATTGGGCCTCCAGGTATAGCTTTTTACTGGCAGGTGTATGTGTTTTTCTCCATGTCTTCTCCAGTCTTCTACATTGCTGCTTCTCTACCTTCAGATCATCAGTATATTACTTTAACCTTTGTATATTTCAGTGAATTTCTAGGATTTTGTTTACCGAAAAGTAATAGTCAATTACCAAGCATAAATGCAGCCCCCAGCATGCATGGCAGGGCCCTGAAGCCAACACAGCCACTTATATGATCCCCGCGCTGCTCAGGGCATGCAGCCCCCTCCCCCAGAAAATTTCAAGCCAGGAAACACCACCCTCCAGACCATATGTCATTTTTATGGGGAAGAGGGGGCACTCAACCTCTCCCTAGGCTGATTTTGGCCTCAGGATCCCCATACCCTAGGGTTCAGATCAGGAAACAGTGGGTGTCCTGGTGCCCACGAATGCCACCCACCACTATATTGCTCCTCCCGCAGCCCAAGCTAGCTCCCCACATCCGGCAGGAGCCAGCCTTGCTGCCTCCCATTGGGAGCATCTTTTAAGTCTAATTCCTGCTCGTTGGCGGGAGCAATATTCAGATCAGTTTACCTGCCAGCATCACTGTGAACAGTGAAACAGATCTCAATTCCGCTTCCAGCTAGCAGAAGCATTTTTTTTTATTTACCAAATTGTATTCATTCTCAAACTAAACATTACATAGTCATTTTCTTTCACCTCGAGGTATAATATAGTAAGCAGCATTCAATCAGCAATCACATAGTATTATGGTCCCCAAGGCAGTTAGTGGAATTCCAACCACTTGCTATAGAGCTTGTCCTGCTTCTGCAGGCATCCTCTTGCAGATTGGTTGTTCCAAATGAGCACACCAGTCCACCCCTCTTCTCCATTCTGTCAACGAAGGGGGATCTGGTAGCTTCCACTTGTGGGCGATGTCCCTCTTGGCTACCAGTGTGGTTACTTCCAAAAATATATTTTCCAAACGCTGTCCCCTGTCATCTTCCAACAATCCCAGTAATGCAACCTTAGGAGTTGGAGTGAGTTCCACTGTGCGACCCAGGATAGCTCCCGTCTAATTCCAATCCATAAGGAGGTGATTGCAGGGTAGGCCCAAAACCACAGGGAGAGGACTTGGTGTTTGCTACCGCTTGGCAAGAGGTTTAAAAATGCTCCAGCCAAGCGAGAGCAAGCACAGGTTTCCATGCCTGCACTGCTGTGGACATGAAAACTGCTATGTCCCAGGACTGGACTCCCCTGGGACATAGCTGCTGAGCCATGAATGGCTCATGGAGGGGACCACTTGGCCCCCCTTCTTTAAAGGAATAAGCCATAGGAGTGGGCTCCCTGGGGCCTTTTCAGGCTTGCGGAAGTGGGCTGCATGCCCTTCCTCCCCGTAAAAATCTATTTTGGCCCCGGAGGTTGGCCCCAAGCGTCTCTTGAGACATGGGGAGGGGGCTGTGTGGGCCATCCCCATAAATAATAAGATCAGTCCTGGGGGTGGACTTCCCAGGGCCTCTAAAGGCTCAGGAAAGAGTACCAACCAGCTTCCCTCCCCTTTCTAAACAAAGCCCTGGGAGTTGGTTCCCTGGGGATCATACTAAATAAATGTGGCACTGACACTATCTATTTTTCTGCTTTTTGGATCCATCGAGAGCCTCACAGGATTGTGGATATTTTTGCTATTCTTTTCCTTTTTTGATCTGGGGTGTTTCTCTGGGTCCTCCCATGGAGCCTAGGGAGTCAGGGTACCCCTAACCTGTTCCCATATAACTTTTGTTTTAGAACTTCAGGACAGGGGACTAAGTCCCCAGACATGTAATGGCTGTTAGCAACATTTTTCTCATGTTGCTGGCAGCCAATCAGTGGTTGTTCTTGCTTGAGTCGAAATAAAATCTCCCTGTGTCAATCATAGTTAAATCAATTTTAAATTGGTGCTCTGAGAATCTTGCAAGCTCATCTGCCAAAATATACAATTTTTTCCCTTAATATCTAAAAAACATTTGTTTACTTCATTTCTGCAGCACCTTTAATATTTCACAGTAAACAGTAATGGTAGGCATTTCACTTCTAAAATTTCAACAGCCAGCCAATATAAGTGCTCACTAGACCCACAGAAGCTACTCGCTCGTACAAGAGCATGAAAGCTCAAAGGTAAAATGGGCCTCTCCGCCAATCACAGAACTCTATTTTTGATATTGTGTTCCTCTGGGACTCCAGTGGAACTTAAAAGCTCAAAAACCACTGAATGGATTTAAACCACATCACAATCTGTGGACCAAGATCTAGCTTCCTGCTGAATTTGGTGTAATTCCGTTCTGCAGCTTTTGCTATAACTTGTCTTACAAAAGTCTATGGAAAATGCATAGGGATTTTATGTTTTCCGACCACCCTTTTTGTGAAGATATATTACCTACTGGCGGTAACCAGTGGGTAGTTATAGTTAGGACCTTGTTTCCATAGGAAAACAGTTTTGTGACTTGCCTATATCTTTGGTGCCATTTGACCAATCCTAATGAACTCCCCCCCAAAAAAACAAGTTTTCAATGGAAAGTTTTTAGGGAGATTCGTCAAGCAGGGGTTGAAAAAAAGGGGGGTAAAAAAGTGTGTTGCCAATGTTAATTCCCATAGGGATATTTAGCGTGACTACAGCCTGAACCGCTGGACGGAATTACACCAAATTTGAAAGAAAGGTAGATCTTGTACGAGAAAGAGCCCTTTTTATGTTATTTGGTAAAAATCCATTCAGTAGTTTTAGAGATATTAAAGAAAATCCAAATGTATATATCTGGATGCATGGAGCCTCCGCGAATAGTGACAATATTGAGCAGAGATCTGATTGCTTGCTAACACTTCCACCAGGAAGTTCCGGCAGCCATCTTGGGACTCATCCTCAGCCATTCCCAAATAACAAATGTAAAAATAAAGAAAAGGGGCAGAGTACAAATACGCTGACCCCTTAGCCTTGGGGGTGGTGCCTCTTAGGGCCTCTTCCAAGGCCAAAGTGATTCATGAACTTGCAGCAAAAATTTCAAAAAAAGAAGTGCTGTGTCCCGTGCTTCTTTAAAACTCATCCCCCGAGTGGGTCAGGTCTGGGTAGGGCATATTTAAATATAAATAATGGGGGGGCTCATTAAGTTCTCTTGCCAAAGTCCATTTGGAGGCCCGGGTACCACTACCTACCAATTACTACAGTCCAAGATTTAGAGGGGGGCCTGAGCAGACCACTCTCCCTATTTATTGAGGGCCCCGGGGACCATCACCTCCTGGGGCATACACAACTTTATTTTGGACTGTTTTTGGCCCTAAGGACCACCACCTCCCTTGGGCTGGCCCTAAGGAATACAGAAGTGAGATGCACGGCCCCCTTTCCTGGAGCAACTAATGGCCCTGGTTACTGCTATCCCCAAAGCTGTCTCCTGCTGTCTCCCGAGGGACCACACTCAGGGGAGATGGGACTCGGTAGAAGAAGGAAGGGAGATTGAGGTAGCATTAAGTTCGATTTCTAGCGAGTTGATTTTGGTTTTTAAGAAGGATAAAAACTCATTGCAGGTAATTAGGGATGTAGCAGTTTCTTTGGATGACTTCGATAGCTTGTTAGATTGGAATTTGACTAATTTGAAGAGCTTGCGGGGTCTGTTCTTTGCATTTTCCAGTTCTGACCTGAAGAACTCTTTTGTGGATGTGAGGATATTCTTGTTGTAGGTATTTCTGACCTCGCATAAAAGTTTAAGTTGGGAGGCTGAGAGATGCTGCCTCCAGTTCTGTTCTTTGAGTCAGAGAGCTCTCCTTTCACTATTGAGGAGTCCGCTGAACCAGGGGTTTTTGTCTTTGGTTAGGGACCTTTTGAAATGCATGGCCTCTTGGTAGCCTTGTTGTCTCCTATATAGGAGGATTCATGTAATCACAGATTTCTGGATGAAGATTCACAAAGACCAATCACATTGCTGAAACACACGGTCTCTTTGTAGTCTCATTGTCTCCTATACAGGAGGATTCATTTAATCACAGATTTCTAGATGATTAGTCTTGTTGTATCATATGTAGGAGGATTCATGTAATCACAGATTTCTGGATTAAGAGGCCCGAGGAGCAATCACATTGCCGAAATGCACAGCCTCTTTGTAGTCCAGTTGTTTTCTATATAGTAGGATTCATGTAATCACAGATTTCTGGATGAAAAGGCACAAGGAGCAATCACTTTGCTGAAACATGCACAAGATGGAGACATTTCCTCATGGTCCAATATGTATCTGTAGTGTGAAATGCACACTAGACATTTACCCTACTAGGTAACACTTAATAATTAACCAGTAGAAACTGCTCCAGTTGGGTAAACATTTTGTGCAAAACTGTAGACTCTTGTTGGATAGATGGCAGGTGAGGTTCTGTTCTGGCCCTGATGCTCATTTCACTGAAATTAAACCTCAACAGTAAGCACTTACAAATGTAAACGTAGCAGGCCCCCCAGTTGAAGCTCCATTTCTGTAAAGGAAAATTATGTTAACTTCCTGAGTTTGGTGGAGGCAAAACAAGCATGTTTTATTGGTAATTACACAGTGAAAAACTATTGAAAATCCTTGGTAAAGGTGAGTGCATTATTGATCTATTGAAGGCAATCTGTAGTGACTGTAATGAATTGTTCTTTATTGGCCTCTCCTGGTGAGAGCAGGACCCCTGGTTTTCCCTTTGCATTACTAGGAGTATGCAAATGTGCAAATCACTTGGAAGCTTTGCCCGTACAGCCATCCCCGCCTTAGCAGTATGCAAATGTCTTACTGCCTTTTGCCAGGATGAAGGACAACTTAACAAGAGACCCCCAGTGCATTTCCTGCTGATTTTGATGACAGGTCCTTGATGTCAAGGAATATGATGACATTTCCACCAAACAAAGAAGCACTTACTTCATATAGTTAAGAGGAATGAGACTTGTTTTCTGGAGATTTACCTCCTTGTAGTATTGGTGTCTTCTCTACAGAATTCTGGATAAAGACACAAGAAAATATCACGTTGCCAAATTGCACACAAGGTCAATGGAGGCATTTCCTTGTGGTCCGTTAAGCAGCTGTATCGCTCATGGTATGTTCAGCGAATGGCCTGCAGCTCTCATTAGATAGTTTTTATGATTTTATGGAGAAAATGGGCCTAAAACTAATTTTTCAAAACCTTATTCAATGGTAATAGGTCCTAAACATTTTAAAACGAAGACCATAATAATTGATGGCCATCTCATTGAAAACACAAATTAATTTTGTTATCTTAGTATTTGGCTGGACAGTAAATTGAATTGGGACCCTTTAATGCTAATTGAAGAGCAATCTTTAAACAGGGTTGCCCATATCATCAAGGCATTTGCAAAATATGGTCCATGTTCAAGTAAAATCCTTATTAGAACTGTACAGAGCAAAGTGCGTTCCATGAATGTCTTTTGGATCAGAAGTTTGGGGATATAAGTCTTGCCATCCTATCCAGATAGCAGCAAACAAATTCCTTAATGGATCAGGAGTTTGGGGACATAAGTCTTGCCATCCTATCCAGGTAGCAGCAAACAAATTCCTTAGAAGGCTCCTGAGGTTGCCTCAGTGTGTGCCTTTGGAGATAGTTCATTCGGACATTGGCGCAGAGGTTATTTTGGATCCTCTTAAAATCCGCACCATACTATTATGGATGAATGTGTAGTTTAAAAAGTAACTGGATCTAAATAGATCAATTGAGAAAGATTGCTTGACATTAGACTATAGTTATAATATTCCCTGGCTAATGTTTGTTCAAAGCACCTTATGCGATCTGGGCTATTCAGATTTATTCTCTAATCCTGAGCAAATTACCAGTGCAGATGTTGGGCGGGTCAGGGAGGTGTTCTGAGCAAAAACAAATGTGTCAAGATATAACAGAATGTTGACAAAAATATCTGGGGCCCACTATGTGATAGTTAGATCTATGAGTGATACAGAAATGCATTTTACTTTAGATATGCAACATTTTCACAGTTGTTTGTTATCTTATTATCACCTGAATTGGTTCACTCAACTCTTTAGTAGGCTGGCATAGAAACTCTGAACGGCCAATTTACTTATGTGATACGGTCAGTGCAATTGATGCCCTACACATAGGTCTTATCTGTTATAAACATGCACCCTTACAATACAAGTCCAGCCAGCATTGCTCTATTTGCAGTTTTTATCTAATGTTAAAGTCTGTTTTTATGTGTCATGGTTTTCAGCTGCAGGTTTTCACTCTGGAAGGCGATATCTGAATTTATAGTTGTATGCCTCCCTTTATCAATTAATTGTATGTTATATATTTTTTTAAATGTGCTCTGTATAAATCTAATAAAGTATTTGGAAAGGAATCAGCTGAAGTGTAGAATATGCAAATAAGTATTTACCTAACGAGTTGTGCTTACTATTTAACCAGTAAAAGTACTACAATTGGGAAGAGATTGTGTGCCAAGCTGTAGACTTTGATAAAGGAACAAGCAAGGTCCTGTTCTGGCATAGTCACTCACACATTTACTGATATACCAATACAGACACTTAGATACACACTCACATACCCATTCTACCACTATTACATCTACTCACAGACCCAGTCACTCACACACTCACTCACTGACCCATTAGAGCCGCTCACATACCCCTCACATACCTTCAGAACCACTCACTGACCAATATAGCCACTCATGCCATCACTCACAGACCCATACAGTGACTCAAACATCCATTCACCGACCTAAACAGCCACTCACATACCCATTCTCAAAGGTTACAATTAGGATTTTATTTTTTTACTTTAGAAATTCAGAAAAAATCCAAAGGTTACAGGGTTTGTTATAGCTAGGAAATAACATTTAAAAAAAATTGAAATTCACTGAAAAAAACAAAGGTTACAGGGATATTAAAGTTAGGAAATAAGATTAGAAAACATTATAAATTCAGTGAAAAATACAAAGGTTGCAAAGACGCTGTAGTTAGGAAATTGAATTAAAAAAAAAATTATACATTCTCTGAAAATACCAAAGATTGCAGGGATAGTTAGGCTCAGATTTCACTCATACAAAATCTGTTAAATTTAGCTGTTATAACAGCATTATAGGGTAGTAATAGTAAATGGAAAGGACTAGCCTCCGCAAAAACAATCCTCTATTCCATAATGAGAGTGCATACTAGGGTGTGAGGAAGAACTGCCCTCTCCTTTCGAGACTTTTCTCTCAGATGACAGATGGGCATTATAGAGTGTAAGAATGTACTGCCTTCTTCTTGGGAAGGGAAGTGACAGTCCTCTTCCTTGAGAGCTCCCTCAAATGAGGGGTGTGCATAGTAGTGAATGGGAAGGGACTGCCTGCCCCTTTCGAGGCCTCTCTCTCACATGACAAGTGTTCAAAGTAGGGTGTATGGATGGACTGGCCTTTCCTTTTACACCTCTCTCTCAGATGATGGGGGTGCATAGTGGAGTGTTTGGTTGGACGGGCCTCTCCTTCAAGACCTCTCTCTCAGATGACAAAAGTGAGTATTAGTATGTATGGGGCAATTGACCTCTCCTTTGACCCCCCTCTCTCAGATGACTGGTGTGCATAGTAGTGAGTGGGGAGTCCTCTCTCTCAGTTAATGGGTGTGTATAGTAGAGTGTCTGGGAAGTGACAGACCTCTCCTTTGAGACCTCTCTCTCAAATGACAGATGTACCTAGTAGTAAGTGAGGAGGGACTGGCTTCTCTTTTCGAGACCCCTCTCTCAGGTGACAGGTGTTCGTAGTAGGGTGTGTGGATGGGCTGACCTTTCCTTTCGAGACCTCTCTCCCAGATAATGGGTGTGTGTAGTAGTGTAAATGGGGAGCGAATGGCCCCCCTTTTACATCTCTCCTGGCATGTGTCTCAGTTACACCCAGTGAGAAATTCTGCCCATTTGCTTGCACACGTTTTCCTTCTCTTCCACATTATGACTTTTAACACACATTTGCGTGTGTGACAGTGTAGGATTAGCTTATCTGAAACTACATTTTTTACAAATTCCACTTCGTAAGAACACTATCATGACCCCTTGAACAT
The DNA here is from genome assembly GCF_964261635.1 of Lissotriton helveticus. NCBI lineage: Eukaryota > Metazoa > Chordata > Amphibia > Caudata > Salamandridae > Lissotriton > Lissotriton helveticus. Next base: position 1,371,269,593 of record NC_136069.1, on the reverse strand, counting down.
CCCGTACAAGGTCAGAACATCCAATGCAAATGTGATTGTTGGCCATCCAATCGGCGAAGCAGCTATCTGTAGATCATAAACAATGTTGGACTGACTAGAGTCTCGGTTTGGAGCAAGGATGCTCCTTGCCATAAATAAACAAGCATTTCAAGGTTTATAAAAAAAGTATTGCTCTCGAGCAAACAGAACCTAGTAGTCAGATTCAATCATATCAATTTCCTAAGTCCAAATGAACATCACAGTTTGATGGTTCACAGTGATAATTCCTTGATTTTCTTATTTTCTTTATCACAAGTGCAGGAATTTTGAAGCAATGTTTCTCAATGACGATTCTGTATAGTTGACATCAACAAATGTAGCCAAGCAGCCGACACATGTTTCGTCTCGGGGAAAAATAACCCGACGACATAAGCAATTCTTTTGGTAATATCGTCACCACATTCCAGGTAAAACCTGTATGAGGTCCTATGCAGTATGGGTCTAAAAGATGGAGAGTATTCCTTCCATGTGCAGCAATCAGTATTCCACAAAATGTAGAGCCAAAATTCTTAAGAAGAACTAGAAATCTCTGGTCCAGCAGTATAAGGTCATATAAGTTCTGGTCCAGGAGAGTACTCCCGCCATCAATAGTAAGTAAAAAAAGTTATTTCAAGGTTTACGCATAGGTGCATTTGTTGTCATTGTGAGGTAACTACACGCTGAAACATTAGCCCTGGTGCTTTCTGACCCTATGTCCAACTTGTGACCAAGACAGGGGCCTACATTCTTTCCCTTCATATAATGGGGGATGGATCATTAAATAGAGGATTCTTGGCAGAACACACACACACCCTAGATACTTAGGATGGGGAACACACAGTGCTCACTAATATCAATTGGGTAGGAAGATGGCGGAACTGTTTATTCTGTTCTCTGTCCGTATACTGCTAATTACTCTAATCTGCTTCTGCCTGTTGATCATTGCAGCACATTTATTCTATACAAAAGTCATGATTGTTCAATAAATATTGAAAAAAACGTCCCTCTGTGTATTCCTTGCATATTCCTCAGAGAGAGAGAGAGAGAGCACGATTGACTGAGCAAAAGGGTTACCACTATTCCTAAGAGGGATCAGCATTGTCATGTACTGTCGTTGCCAACATCTTTTGCCACCTGCCTAGGTTTAGGGGCTCTTATGGTGACACTGTGAGCTAGATGGCCTCTAGAACAACATATTATGAGGGGGTGCTTAGAATCAGTCTGGCAGCAACCCAAAGTTTATGTTGCCCAACAAACGTGCATTTTCTACTGGAAAGTAGATTCTACACAACACTTTCAGATTATGAGTGTGCCTAGCAGGGTGTATGGGGAGCAACTGGCCTTTCCTATAAAACCTCTCTTTCAAATGATGGATCTGCATAGTAGGGTGTTTGGATGGACTGGCCTTTACTATGAGACCTCTCTTTCAAGTGATGGGTGTGCATAGTAGTGAGTGGGGAGAAAGTGGTCTTAGCATTCACATCTCACTCTCAAATGATGGGAGTGCATAGTAGGGTACAGAGAGGGACTAGCCTCTCCTTTCAGACCCCTCTCTAAGATGACTCTTTTGTAGTAGTGTGTGTAGTGAGGGAATAGCCTCTATGCTGAGCCTACTTTTTGGGATAATGAGTGTGCATAGTAGACTGTGACTGGCCTCTCTTCTGAGACCTCTCTCTTGGACTACCTTAGAAATTAACTGAAGTAACTAAGGTTACCAGATGTTACAGTTAGGTTCAGATTTCACTCAAGGTCAAAAATTACTTTATTCAGTTAAAATTTAAAACCATCAAAGTGAAGATCACATTGCATGTTACATTAAAACATAATATTTGATACAAAAATTCATTTAAGTTCTTATACCATTTACGAGAACACCATGGGCCATCATAAAATAAACATTTCTATTAAAAAAAACTCTCCCTTGGTTTTTAAATAAATATATTAAAAAGTTTGTCACATAGCGATGTCCATCATTTGAAAAAGTCGATTATTATCGTGGGTTCTTAAGATAAACAAAGCCAAGACTATAATGGAAGTCCATTCCGACGCCTAATTGCCCCTGTGATGTAACTGGCTACCCCAAAACAAACAAACGGGGAGCCCAGCATTTGCAAGTAAGCTAATGCTGGCCTAACTTGCTCAAAGTTGCACCGTCCTAATAATGGTATGATAAATTTCCGGCGTAAGATAACATAGAAATCGCAGAAAAACATCATATGGAGGATGTTCTGCTCTGAGAAGTTATCGCAAGGACAGGGACCCAGCGACCCCCCTTTAAAAAAGGGAATGATAGTAACCAGGGCACCATATTATACTTAAATCTAATTAGGGCAAAAAATTATAGGGTTTATTTATGTAAGTTACATAGGGCTGCATCTGCCTACCTAAGCTCAGCGTAGCAAACTCCTTACTGAGCGGTTGGCTAATTTCCCTTCCACCCTTATTAACATCGATCTATTCAGGAACTGCTGTCTCAGTCCTCTAATGGCTGCCTTGCCAAGAGCTCTGGGGTTTAAAAATAAGTCAAGACAGCCAAGTGAATCCATTTGTGTCTTAATATAACGGATCCAAGCGATATCAAGCTCTTTATCTTAACGATCAACTGGTTCAAGTTAGGTGACGGTTGTGCCCAAATTCTCACCCGGCATAGTAATGGGGCAACCGCAATCTGATCTGAGATAAAACCAGCACCTAGGTCCTCATGAAAGTTAAAAATTGGGCAGAGGCTGGGAGCGACAGCAACCTACAAAAAAAAATATTTTCAACTGCCTGTATATCACCAGTCTCAGTATAACCCCATACATCACTCCCGTAGGTCACCATTGGGAGGCACTTGGCATTATAGATCTTCATGTCGGCCGGGAGTGGTTTGGAGCCTATTCTTCTTGCAAACCCTAGTATTGCCCCAGTGGCCCTAGCAAGTGTGTTCTTCTTATGTGCACGCTGCATAACCCACGAATGTCTTGCATCAAAAAGAACGCCTAAATATGGGAATATACCTTTATTAAAAAAAAATGTTAATACCTAATAGTTGTCCGACATATATATATTGGAATCAACTATTGATTACACCTTGTTATACTTCTTAGGTGTGATTTTTAAAGATTTGAACGAGCAGCGACTGATGCCGGCCTCCCTAGTGGGTGAACTCTTAAATCCCAGGTAAGGTAATGGCTAATTAAGTTGAATATGGTCCTTTTTGATGAATAAGGATAGACCCAGTTATTGATTACACCTTATTAATTTTAGGTGTGAACGTTACCACTGGGATACCTAGTGAAGATACGCCACTAGTGAAGATACGCCACTTGTTCCCTCCATTTTAGGGTAAGCTCTTGGTCCCCTCACCGGGAGACTTATTCCAGTTTCTATTTAGTGCAACAGCTTGAAAAAATGTTATTCTCCTTCCTTTCGGGGTCATCAAGATCCCTGGGTTGCCCTCTACTTCTAGTCCTGATGAAGACTCGCATGGCCCAGGTCTAACTTACCTATAGGCCCTAAGACGAGTCCAAACGTCGATGCTCCCCCTTCTTTTGAAACCTGGATCCTAGGACACTCGATCATGTACAAATATTAATGGATGCCATGTCCTGAGAAATGTTGTATAGAATTGATATTTGAGGCCAGGTTCATTGTAGGACAATGAAATGTGTAACCGGTCCTGTGTAAAGTATTACTGTGAATAATTTTATGTCACCATCTGAATTTCATTTTCCCTTATCACTTTTTACTATCCTAATGACTCTTTGCTCTTTGCACGCTCTTTTGAGGGCAACCTATTGAGGTACAATTATGATTATTTCGCATTTAATTAGAGAAACAATGAATTAAAAGTGTCTCTGGTTTTGTAATTATTGCTGTTGCATTTTCCTTTTCTTTTTCCTTTGTGAATTTTGTACATTGATTGATTAGAGTGGATTGAAGGGACACACTCTGAAATTATGTAGAAATATTGACAATGGACTGATTGATTCAGTTTGTAGTGTTTTATCTAGGACACTGAATCGATATTCCTATTTTTATGCCCTTGTCCGGTTATAATCAGTAATATCCATAGAACGGCATAATAATCATATCCATAATTCAGTCGTAGCACATGCTGTCATATTAAGCAGGGCTACTTCTCCGGCCCCCTAGTAAGCACACCGAGTTCTCTAAACAAAACCAAGCCTCGAGCAACCTGGGAAATCCCCCTTGCTTTTGTTTTGATTTCGCCCTAGAACTCCTGTAAAGCACTGTAAGAACGGCCAGTTCTTAGTAACATCTTTATTGACGTCTTATGTCCAACCTTACGTCAAACCCAGGCACCTTTCAGGTATAAATATACCAACGTTGCCTTAAGCAAACACACGGTGGTGATTATGGAGCAGAGCATCTATCTACTTGCCCGAGAGCCCAGCTGCTGCCAGAGCCCACGGACGCTGCCCCTCCTCTTTGACGCACTGAGAGAGACGCTGTCTTTTCTCCTGCCGAGAAATCCAGCTCCGGTGTTTCCAAATACCTTCGCGGGTTACTGGGCTATCGAGTCCTGAGAAAGAGATACAAGTCCTCCTGCTTTCTATTACCCAGGTACGGAACTGACTAAACCCTTACAGAGAATTCTTGAGTCAGATTCTTGGCAAAACAAACTTAACTTAAACTGCTACTTACTTACTCCTTCCCATGTATTAGGCTTAGGTCAGGTACACCGGGCTAGGCGTATTTAGAAGCACCAGTTGAGTACGATTAGTCAATGTATATATGTATGTATATATTTTATCTATTTTAAAGTATCATATGGCTAAGAAACCATATCAATGCTTTTACAGTATTATTTTATAATCCTCCTTTTACTGTACGCACTTTACTTTACCATGAGTATTACAATCGTGGCAATTCATTTCTCTTGTATGAGGAAGAAGACTGCTCAATAAATAAACACATTTTATTGAAAACGCCCGTCTCTCTTTTCTCTACATTCTGGTGAAACTAAGTACGCACATTTGACTGAGTGAAATAGCTGTCTATTGTTTTCACACGACTCTAGAGATACACTCTTATTCAGGGAGAGCACAGTTGTCATGTTTTATGGTTGGCAGAAGCTAATCCCTTCTTGTCTATCCAGGGAGGTTAAACTCCTCCTCGTTTATTCGAGAAAGTTTCTAGTGACCTCTGAGCTAGCTGGCAAACCTTAAGTCTAATATAGTCAGTAGAGACCTAGATAACCTCAGTCCTACGTCTACACTGCTGAATATATTATTCCAATGCGCAGAGCCTATTGGGAATATAGGAACTACACTACATGGCGCCCAATGTTTGGTAAGGCGATAAATCTAACGCAAGACATTAGAGTAACTCAGTCGTGCTTTTTCACACAGACCCTTTTTCCCGTAAAGACTCCAAAAGACGTCTGGAGTGGGTAAAAGGTTAAAATCCGCCGGAACTTAGTAGGATGAGAATCCTATGTATAGTTTTTGGTATAGTCAACGCTGAAGGACACAGTGTTCCAAAAATATTGTGCACCTAATCTTTGTTTCCTTGAAACTTGATCTGCAACAAAAACTTTTCTGTTAGTAAAAATGACAGAAAGTAAAGACGAAAGGGAGACAGCTAGAATAGCAGCTCGACTCCTACAGGATGACACAAGTCTCCTACAGAATGACCCGAATGCAATACTCATTCCGGTCAACATAAGAAAAACTATAACTCTTAAACTTATAGAAAATGGACTAACATCGAGAGGTGGTACAGTCATATTCGTAATTGAGGCACATGAATATCGGCAAACAGAGGTATTCTATTTATGGATAAACTTTCCAGCAGCAAACGCTGTCACACACGAATTCCACTATTACAAAATAGAGGAACCTCCGGATGAGTACACTCCTTTCGAGGAGGTGGAAATCCCATTAAAATACCAAGAGCACCTGCTCTGGTTTAAAGGCGCCCTAAAACATAATAATCACATCACCAGGCTCGGTCCACTAGGTACACCAGGAGCAACGTGGCCGGTTCTAGCCAGCTACACACCACATCCAGACATTGAAAAAATGTCAGTACCAGAACTTTTAGCACAGCTAAAACAACTGATTAAAATACATAGACAATTAGTCCAATATGTAATGCGGACTACAACAGTCCAACCAGAAGTTAACATTCCACAGCTGACCCCTCATCAGGGGAACACAAACAAAATAACACCACAGAACATACAATCCTGTGTTGGTAAAACACCCGCAAAACGGGAACAAATTCCATTCTGGTTAGCAAAAAAAATCACTCAAATAGAGGCAGTATTTCCGGATACTACCCCTACTGAGAAACACAGAATTCTGACTATCTGTCTTCCAATGGGGATCGCACCACATGTAGAGGACGGTGACACTTGGGGCACAGTCTTTGCTTCCATTTACACAAAAACACATGGTGTTCCGTCCATGGCGCTAATACCCGATGTGCTAAGACAGATTCAAAATGAATACGGTCCAGAACCTGCTTTAACTCTGGGTATGAAATTACTAAAAGACTTCAAGCAGGTCTCGGCTATATTATTAGCCAACATAAAAGGGGAAGCAGCATCTGTGGGATCCGCCAGAACTTGAAAGAAACAGATATAGCAGAACAACCATTTGAACTTGCCAGAATCATAGAAAAATCCTATGAAGAACTAGGAAGAGATAGTTTGGGTGGGAAACCAGTAAAACCCCAACTAACTGAAAATCCTGAAAAAATATTTATTAAAAATAATCTAAACACTCCAAAAAAGAGCTGGGAAGGAAATAAACAATCCACTCCCAAAGAAAAAAGATTCCAGTCCAGAGGAAGGTCTCCTTGGCGGAGAGAAAGATCTCCGGACCAAGGACACAAGTCTCCCCAGAGGGAGCCCTCTGAGAAAAGATATAACCTTAGAAATAGGGATAATCTAAAGAAACCTGATAGATATCAAGATATTGATACACGTCCCTCTCGATCTTTTCAGACTTCCTCGCAGAAATCAGAAAGAAGAGGACGTTCAGTCCAAAGACAAGGAACCTGCTCACCAAAGTAAAAAATTACAATTTCCAAAAAAGAAGGTAGCCAGCATTAAAATAATCAAACATGCCGAGGATACTGAGGACACAGCTGAAAAACGGAGAGTGGGCCCAGACAGTGCTAGACAGCGCAGCAGAAGTGACCATAGCTCGCAAGATCCTGATGAATCATCTGGAGACAGTGGACACGAATGAATACATTCAAGTGTAAACTGCAGACAGCAGAGTTAGCACACCTCACAAAATATACGAGATAACATTGCGTATAGAGGGAGATAAGACTAGGAAAGTAAGGCGTCTATTTTGGGATAACCTTTCTAAAGGCTATGACATCCTTTTAGCTGAAAAGGACTGGCCACCAGAGTTCGTCAGGGAGTGCCCTCATGGCGAATAAATGATTATGCCTGCCTTCTCAAATCACATTCCAATTCACAAAAAATATACACTTGCAAGAAAGTGGGCAGTAGCCCAAGACCCTGCATTATATAAAAATCATGTAGGATGGGATGAGGACTCTCCTCCTCACAAAATCCAAATAAAATGTCAACCAACTGCACAAAGGCAGTACCAAATTAAGCAAGAAGCTAAAAAAACAGGTCAGGGAGATCTTAGATCAACTTGAATACCGGGGGTGATAGAAACATGCACCTCACAAATGAACAATCCTTTGTTTCCTGTCTCCAAGCCAGACGATTCATATCGTCTAGTTTTGGACTACAGACACCTTAACTCATGTTGCAAGACATTTGCAGTACAAAACTCACACAGTGCAGCACTAATGAATAACATCGTGCGCAAAAAATACAAAACAACATTAGACATCTCTAATGGATTCTTTTGTCAAAACATTGCACCTGAAAGCAGGTATTTGACCGCTTTCTCAATAATGGGCTCCCAGAAAAATTTCTGTCGACTCCCACAGGGGTTCAAGAATTGCCCAGGATTATTCTCAGCAAGAGTAACAGAGTTACTACAAATGTATGATGATGAGGCATTATCTTATGTCGATGACATCTATCTGACAGATGTTGAATTGGATACTCACTTGAAAAGAGTGAAAACCATAATACTTGGGTTCGCAGCAGAGGGTTACAAATTCAACTTTAAAAAGTCACGAATTGCCCATCTGACTCTCCTGTTTTTAGGATATGAATTATCAAGTAAAGGCAAAAGCCTAGCAGAAAATTTCTTAGAGAAGTGTGCTGTACTCCAAGCACCAAAAACGCTGTGGAACTTACAATCAATACTAGGTTTCCTGAATTTCGGAAGAACATACATTCTAAATTATGCAGAGAGGGTTAAACCTCTCTATGAATAAATAAAACCTGATTTTAAACCAATCAATTGGACTCAAAAACACACAGAAATTTTGAGATCATTGCAAACAGACATGTTAGCTAAAACAAAATTGCAAACTCGCGATAACACACGCAACCTTGTAATCCGAGTCATCCCAGGAAGATGCGGATTCACGTACCTGACCTCTAATGAAGGAGAAAAGGTACCAATAGCTTACAAATCACACTTGTACACACAAGCTGAAAAAACATTCAGTCTTGCAGAAAACATTATAAATGCGGTTCAAACAGCTGTAGCAAAAGAAAGAGCCCAGGCCCAAGGCAGACAGATTACTGTTTTAACAGCAGAATCAGCCTTCGAGTCATTAACAAACCCATGTAATTTAACTACCGTGGCATTAGATCCAAAATGTATACAATGGGAAAATTCTCTTGCAACAGAAAAAGTGAAATACTATTTTGACCCGGAAATGAAAAAATTGAAAGATCTAGCATATGAAAGAGAATATCCTCTGCCAATCGACATTCTGCTCCTACAACAGTACGCCTGTGTAATATACACAAACAGTTATGCAGAACCCTCAGTTTGGGGAAAGCAAGCTTATAACGCTACGTGCGAGGTTGTCAAATGCCAGTGGCACGGAGGTAAATTGAGACCACTGGTAACAATGTCACAATCTGTAAAAAACAATTCAGGTCAAAAACTGAATTAATAGCTTTAAAAATGGCGCTCGATATTGCCGATCGCGAATTCCCGACACTAATAGTGTGCGATTCGCATTACTGCGTCAAATCATACAATAATGACTTGCAGAAATGGGTTCAAAACGGTTACAAAGATAACACAGGTGCCACAATCAAGCAAAAATTGCTTTGGGAACAAGTAGTTCTTTTAAAGAAAGAACTACAAAAGACTCACGTGATACATACACTGAGTCATCAGCGTGATGGCGTTCACGTTGCAGGGAATTCATTGGCTGAGACAGCCACAGCGGAAGCAACTAATCCGGCTTCCGTAGCCACAAAAAAGCGTTCAGAAAAATACATAGATGGGGAAACCATGCTGGCGGTAAAAACGTCTTCAAAAGGCGACTGTGCAGCATTACCCGTGAACTATCCACTCAATTATACATACATAATCGATGCAAACTCCGTTCCTTTTGCTCGAATCCCTGGAGTGGGGGATAGAGTAATTCCAAACACGAACCGGAGAATCTTCTTAATACAAGAAGCACATATGGGGTTAGGTCTAAGGCATCAGATGATCAAGGAATCTCTGACAGAATTACAATCGGAATACTGGTGGCCGGGAATGAGCTTGCATAATCACAAATTTGCAAAAAATTGTGAAAACTGCAACAGAGATCGCAGTGGCGAACCGGCCGAAGTAGTGCCAGAACACCTAATAGAAAGCATAAGGCGATCTATACGCATGATTAAACAGGAAACATGCGTCCCAATGTATATTATTTAAGACTAGATTCACTTAAAATGTGGCCCCAGCGCTCGGCTGACACCAGAACTGTTATAAAAGATTTGCGAGTCTATATCGGCACATACGCAATTGGCATGCTACATTCTGACCAGGGTCCTGCTTTTAGCTCTCGAGCTTATACGGAGGCCATGACCAGCATGGGCATTGCATTGCGGTACCCTTGTCCCTTCCATCCTGAGGGAAACGGGATTGTGGAAAGAAAAAACCGAGACAAAAAGCAATCTATAACGGCGAGGGTATTAGGTACGGGTGATGGGTGGGTCCAACATTTAACAAGTGTCCAACGTAGTCTTAGCAATCTGCCAAGAAATTCTCTAAAAGGTTTCAGTCCGTATGAACTATTGTTCGGGACTAGAATGCACATTCAGGACATCGATAGTCAGACTTCAGTGGTAGAAGAAAAATGCTTTGATATCAAAGATCGTTTGGCTATTTTACAGCACTTAAATGAAACAAGAAAAGACCTGAGCAAAGTAAAGCTAAAACAGCAGCCAACAGCCACTGAAGAGAAACCACCTGTCCCAGCAAGGCCTGTCTGGATTCCAAAGATTGGGGATCTGGTCAGAGAGAAGATCGCGGTGAAGAAGGAATTTGGGCCTTCTTACAGAAAAGCAGTACCTGTCTTAGCTATCAACGGAACAAGATCAGATGTACTGCCGCCCCTTGCTGGTAAAAAGGAGAACCGAGTTGTATCCATCGACCTGGTAAAACCACAATCATGTGGCCGATAATAAGTAGTAGGCCCAGTGGACTCCCAAAAAATAGCAGAACACCAAAGTTTGCTACAAAACAAGAGGTTCAAACTGAGAGACTAATCACATTTGATAAACCTGCAGTGATTAAAAAAGGACTATGCAATAATGCCATGGAGCTAGTGCCTCTTGAAACCCAAATTATAACAGTTCATCAAGAAACACCTGTCTACAACGATGTAGCCACAGACTATGCTAATGAAACAAAGAAAATTCCAAAAGCAAATTTAAATCCGGAAGCGATTCCAACAATTGACCGAACTGCATCTGGCTACTTCATCAATTTCGAAGACTTTTCTGAGGATCCAAGCGAGCCTGGAGAACAGCCAATAACAAAAACTATTAAAGACAAAGTAACAGAACTCTTTCATCAACTCAAAGAAACCTATCTGATTTCTCCATGGATTGAATTTTGGATTGTGTTAGGTGTACTTTTCCTCATGCTTTGGCTCATTATGGTTCTTTGTTTAGGAAAATTCATTGAGGGAAAATACAGTACAATGGACACAGCAAGTCAGAACATCAACTTGGTCCTAAAGCCACACAAGTCATCTCACATCGAGAAAAGAGAACTATCATCCGTGAATGTCACAGCCAATCCAATACCCGGTGGGGTAGCTTGGGACAAAACAGATTATGAAATTTATGGCCCGGTCGAGCTCTTGAAGTATCCACATCAGTTTAAGATTTCATTGAGTGACTTTGTAAAACCAAACACATTCTCTGATGATTCGGACTTTGAAAGTATTAATGATATGATGTCAGATTTAGTTATATCAGCAAAATTTACAGAACATGATTACTTGCAGGGTTCATCTAATTATGAAGAAATGTACTGCTACAACCACTTTGCACATCACTATTTGCAGAAATCTGCTCAACCTAGAAATGTTTCAAATTATAATCAATGGGAACATTGTGCAACTCCACCAAAAGGCAGTTCAAAAACATTTTATGAGAAATTCCCATACTTCTCAGGGTTTAACACAAGTGAAGCAGAAGCCTTTTATTTCAAAATGTTAAATAAGACAGGAATGAAGACAATGCTGACAAACACTAAATTAATCTATTCAGAAACAATTTATGAAAAAATGACTACATTTGGTTTTGATTTTTGGAAAAACAATATTGAAACAAAACCATCTGGGGTACCAAAGATTGGCAGGTCCAAGGTATAGAATCATTATTTAGAGCCTGCATGATCCCAGAACAAATTATATTCTTGAATGATACCAGTCAACAGACAACCTGTCTTGGCCTTGCCAAAATTAAAGACTTGAACAAACCGTCTATTCCAACGCCAACACCTGACAGTAATAGCACTACAGATGTTGAGATAGACGTATCCCATATTTATAACAAAAACAGAACACATCCTGATTGGAAAAAATGGTTGATCTGGCCCACAGACACAAATAACTGTCAAGACAGATTCCTGAACAAAATACAGGGGTTCAAATTGACCAGGCCAGACCCTAGATACTCCCAGAGACAACATCCAGGGATAGTTACAACATACAGTGTAGGAAACTCTGCCTCGAATGGCTACAGAAATCCACACTGGCAGAAATTAAGCAACACTTGACTTTACTTAAAGACGGTGCTGACTTGCGCGATTTCATAATGGGACCACGCAAACAGCGTCCAAAACATTTCATAGCGGCCGGTATATATGCAGCTTACAACGAAGCTTGGAAAGAAACGCAAATTGAAACAGCAGAAAAAATACAGGAAATTGACCGTATTCATTTGGAAAAATCACTTTCTGTTGTGGACAATGAGTTAATGACTCTGTCTTCCAGAATATATTCACTGGACAGTATTGTATCATCTGCTATAAATATAATAGAACAGGACTTGCTAATGTTACAACACGGTCAGTCCCAATTACGTTCTATTGTACAGCTTGGCTGGACGTTACAAAATCTGCGTTCAGGCTACGTGCCTTGGCGTTTCATCAACACAATGTCATTATTCTCTATCTTTAACCTTACTGATACACAAATCAGCTTGGCACAGAAAGGAGCAGAATATACAATTCTGAGCATTGAAAAACTTGAGAGATTACCATTGACAATGTCAAAACGGCCTGGCATTGAATGGATAATACACGGAATAATAACAATTCTGATAACGACTTTCAAATTTAAATTCTGTCAAGAGTATATACCAGCAGGCCAGTATGAAAGGTTGGGTAAAGGGTACATTAAGTCATCATGGAAATTACCTTACACACACACATGTAATAGTGAAAAGGACCAGAATGTATTTCTTAGTGGTAATAATTGTAAAAGGTCACTAAGTGGTATACTTCTGTGTCAAGGTATTAACCTGCATGGGGCCTGTAAGGGGACTTCAAATAACCTTTCATGTCACCAGCATGGCGCACCTGCAACTCGAATAGAGCCATTCTTTAGACGACTTTCTAACGGGAGCTATATTCTAATAGTGGAGCACAGATGTTGTGGCATGGTGCCAGGAAAAGCTTATCTCGTGAGTGTTAGTTCCATGGTCACTTGCTGTATGCAAGTATTGTTTCCAAACAGCACTACAGACAGGGAGGCAAAAATTTGGCCCTTTTTGAATATCTCTTCTATTCGAATTGATACTTTAAGCAGAATGAAGTCTGTCCTTTTGCAGACAACTGTGCCCTTGACGTCATCAAAAGAAACGTATGATATACAAGTTGCAAGGACAACGGCAGATACACTTTTATCAACAAATTGCCCCCTACATTTCGCAGAAATGTTAAGCCAAATCCTAAATATGTCTGATACCAGCGGTATCCCACATGTATTTAAGACAATTTTTTCGGGACTGTTAACACCCTTCACAACAGTTCTGGGCATTTTTCCTAATTTTGTCCATTCTGTCTTTGGCGGCCTACCACTCCTGTTGGGACTTGTAGCAGGCATTTTATTTTTGATACTTCTGCTTTGTTATGGCAAGCCAAAACGCAGACAAGACTCCAGCAACAATGGAAGAAACGATCCTAGCTATACGCTATCGGGACCACATAACTAAAGTCCTTGGATTAGCAAGGCTAAGAGATCTGAATATGACCTGGTTTCTTTCATTCAGACCCATCTGGCAGAATTGTATCCTACCTGTGCTTCGATGTATGCTATCCAGAGAATAATGCGTGTTGGACGTCTGTCTTACACTACAATCAGCAGTACCATTGGATACAGATACTTTGCTAAGTTCTGTAACGGCTCATGCATCGTGTTGTCCCCAGCGGTTACCAATCCTGATGACGGCATTCGTTGAGACTTCACCACTGCGATTAGAGGGTAGTGAAGTGCGAAATGAGAGCAACATCACCCAGGTAAGACCTTCTGTGAGCACTGCTGATCCTGTCATCGATGATAGAAATCATGCTCAAAACTGCACAGTTGCGGTATTTTCAAACTTGGTGGAACTTTCACCTGAAGCCGTAGATAACTTTTTTGCGAGTCTGTCTGAAATGATGTTTTCCCCTGAACAAAAAGAATAACTTTGAAGCAAACTAGTACACAGCGTTCCCTGAACTCTGAATACGGCCTTCCGCTTTGATAAACAAAAGCTACTGAACATATTTTGAACTATATATTTTTTTTCTCTCTCTCTCCTGAAAGCGAAATTTTTTTTTTCCCCTTGATTCCAAAATATTTACACTTTTTCTGGCACATGTACTCTGCTTGAAGTAGAACTATTCTTAGAGAACAGAGCTTCTATTTTAGGAACTCTAAAGACAATATAGCATGTCAGCCTCTAGCACATTTACAGCAACTGTATTTATATGTGATGGAATGGTCTCAACCCTTTCTTCTGTATTAAGAGCCATTTCATGTGTAAATTTCGCAAATCGTTCATGCCGATATATATATGCATCCTTTTTAATGAATGATTACACTGCTTGAAGAGCGTACTGTACCTATAATCATTTTCATGTATTTCGCATACACCATTTCAAATGCAAAACTGTATTTTGGGGTGGGTTGGTATACACATGCACCTTTTATGTTTACTATTGCTTAAGTTTTAGTAATGATGGACAATAATTCATGGAGTGGGTTTAGTGTTTTATCTAGGACCCTGAATCGATATTCCTATTTATATGCCCTTGTCCGGTTATAATCAGTAATATCCATACAACGGCATAATAATCATATCCATAATTCAGTTGTAGCACATGCTGTCACATTAAGCAGGGCTACTTCTCCGGCCCCCTAGTAAGCACACCGAGTTCTCTAAACAAAACCAAGCCTCCAGCAACCTGGGAAATCCCCCTTGCTTTTGTTTTGATTTCGTCCTAGAACTCCTGTAAAGCACTGTAAGAACGGCCAGTTCTTAGTGACATCTTTATTGACGTCTTATGTCCAACCTTACGTCAAACCCAGGCACCTTTCAGGTATAAATATACCAATGTTGCCTTAAGCAAACACACGGTGGTGATTCTGGAGCAGAGCAGCTATCTACTTGCCCGACAGCCCAGCTGATGCGAGAGCCCACGGACGCTGCCCCTCCTCTTTGACACACTGAGAGAGACGCTGTCTTTTCTCCTGCCGAGAAATCCAGCTCCGGTGTTTCCAGATACCTTCGCGGGTTACTGGGATATCGAGTCCTGAGAAAGAGATACAAGACCTCCTGCTTTCTATTACCCAGGTACGGAACTGACTAAACCCTTACAGAGAATTCTTGAGTCAGATTCTTGGCAAAACAAACTTAACTTAAACTGCTACTTACTTACTCCTTCCCACGTATTAGGCTTAGGTCAGGTACACCGGGGTAGGCGTATTTAGAAGCACCAGTTGAGTACGATTAGTCAATGTATATATGTATGTATATATTTTATCTATTTTAAAGTATCATATGGCTAAGAAACCATATCAATGCTTTTACAGTATTATTTTATAATCCTCCTTTTACTGTACGCACTTTACTTTACCATGAGTATTACAATCGTGGCAATTCATTTCTCTTATATGAGGAAGAAGACTGCTCAATAAATAAACACCTTTTATTGAAAACGCCCGTCTCTCTTTTCTCTACATTCTGGTGAAACTAAGTACGCACATTTGACTGAGTGAAATAGCTGTCTATTGTTTTCACACGACTCTAGAGATACACTCTTATTCAGGGAGAGCAAAGTTGTCATGTTTTATGGTTGTCAGAAGCTAATCCCTTCTTGTCTATCCAGGGAGGTTAAACTCCTCCTCGTTTATTCGAGAAAGTTTCTAGTGACCTCTGAGCTAGCTGGCAAACCTTAAGTCTAATATAGTCAGTAGAGACCTAGATAACCTCAGTCCTATGTCTACACTGCTGAATATATTATTCCAATGCGCAGAGCATAGGAACTACACTACAAGTTGTTGAAGGAATAGGTCACGAACCACTGTTTTCAATATCGCATTATACCCAGGTCTAGGACTTTTTGGGTTACCCCATTTTGTTAATGGTTAAATATGGGAAGGCAGTGACTTTCGTGAGTTCCAACCCCTAACAATAAAATTTAACTTCCTTGCCCTGGCCGTACCAACCGACATTCAATGTGATTTTTTAAGATTTGTAATCAAATCTAGAGAGTCCATCAAATCGATAAAACAATCTAAAAGAGATTGCAGCCCTTGCGACGTCCTTGCTAACAAAACCGCATCATCTGCATAGAGTAATGCCGGGATCATTTTTGAGTCTGCTTTTGTGACATCCTTACTGGAGGAAGTCAGGGCATCCCCAAGATTTATTAATGTAAAGTGTGAACAACAGAGGTGCCAAAATGCACCCCTGTCGCACCCCCCTCTTGATAGCCCATGCGTCAGTTAGGCTACCATCCTCATTATAGCGGACCGCAGCCATGCTGTTTTCATGAATGGCCGCCAAAAAAGAAATCAAAGTCGGCTCCAGCCCAATGCTATGGAGGGAAGCCCAAAGTTTTTGCCTATTTACTAGGTTGAAAGCAGTGGATAGAACCATGAATGCCAAATGGATGTCCCCACGCCTTGTGACCTTATACTTCCCTATTACTAAATGGAAATTAAGGCATTATCCCATCGTACCCTTTCCCTGTCTAAATCCGTACTGAAGATCAGAGATGATGCAATTATTATCTAGCCAATCTGTTAAACGAGCAAGAACAACCTTCCCCATTATCTTGGAGGCAGAATCCAAGAGTGAGATCGGTCTATAGCAGACCGGGTCCTCTCTTGAGCCCTTTTTAAATATTGGGATGATTACCGCCTTAGCCCAAGACGGGGGAAAGCCAATCTGTGTCGCAGCATTAAAAACAAAACTTAAAATCTTAGCCCATACAATAGGATCAGCTCTATAAAGATCGGCCGGGACACCGTCTGGGCCCGGTGCCTTTCCCCTAGAAGTTTAGGTGATTGCCTCAATGACTTCCCCTTCCAAGAACAAGACATTTGAGGCATCGGTGGTGACCCTTTCCCATCTAGATGGCCCCTGACTCACATCAGTATATATACCCCTAAATTGTCAACCCACTTTTCCGGGGTAATAAGACAATCTTTAACAGAGTTGGTTGATTCGTCAAACTTTGGGCTATTAACCACTCTCCAGAATCTGATGCTACTAGTCAAAACGCTCACTTTAGCTGAGTTCCTCCCATGCTTTTTTGCTTAGCTGCATCTTTCTGGTTTTAACTGCAGTTCTTTAAGCCCACCTAGCCTGTTTAACCCTATTAACATCCCTTGGGGTCTCCTTCAACTCCCTCAAGAGAGCCGTGTGTGCACTGGCACACGCTTGGTCAAACCATCTTTAATTTACAATGGAGCGTAAAATTGGCAGCTACCTGTCTCGTAATGTGTTCAAAGGCACCTAGAATTAATGACGGATCAGAATCCTTGTCCGCACATATTCCAAAATCCTCTACACAGCTTTTATAGAGGTTGTCAAGAAGGCATTCCGGGGTGATTACCTCCCCTCTTAGTCTCCGTGCTTGATCTTTAGGAGCCACATTGGAATTGGATATGTGTGCCAGGGGTTTACCATTCTCAATGGCCAGAATGTTGATGGCCAGGGTCAATGGGTTGTGATCACTCAGGCAACTATGGGTTACACAAAAGGTGCCTAAAAGATCCATCAATGGGCCTGAAACTAAGATAAAGTCAAAGATAGTTTGGTGGCCTTGCCCAGCATATGTAGGAGTAGGAGACAAAGTATCAGACTGTTCAGGACAAAACAAGTTATAAACAGATAAAAAACTCTCTGGAAAAGCCCCTGACTTCGTATGTTCAAAATGAATTAGCCTATGCGGGCCATACTCCTCCTCCAGGGTTAACAGACAATTGGTGGGACAAACATGAGTATTAAAATCAGCAAGGATTAATAAAGGTAGGGCACATCATCCTTAGCCTCATGATCATCGAAAAAGGTGTCAAGGGATCTCAAATGCTCCAAATCATCAATTCTTGTAAAAGAATTTCTAAAAGTTACCCACTAAAAGGCTTGGCACGTATTCTCCTGTTAATTCAGCTGCTAAAATATTTGGTGAACTTATATCTATTAACTTCGCTTTGTACAGTAATTTAAGGCTAATCAGTAACAAGAGCCTCCCTCTAGCTCTCCCCATCGTCGATGGTACAGCGTTTTTGCTGAAGGAAGAATACCCATCCAAAAAATAGGGATCGTTTGCATCCCAGGTTTCCTGCAAAGCTATAATGTGGTGGATAGCGAAGAAAGATTCCCAATTGGTATCCCCCCTTTTTGACCGTAAACTGGCTACATTCCATGAGAGAATTTTCAATTCCGGAACAGTTTCAGTCTGCCCCATGGGATTAGATTCAGTGTCTGCCAACACAGTAAGATTGGGCTCCTCAATATGGGGTGTTGTCAACAATGCAGGATTAATCCTGGAAAGCGGAAACTCATTATCTACCACTGCTCCTTTAATTAATAATTCCTCTGTGGCTACATAATTTACCTGCAGTCACCCTTGGTCATCTAGGTTGGATAGGGCCTCAAATCTATTTGAGACCGCAATATGGGCAAACTCCCCTTGAGGTCTCAACAGGCCTATAGAAATACCCCAGTGGAAGAGCCACAATGAAAGTAGCCAAGGGGAGATGATAATAATGGGCTTTAAGAATCATTTGGGCAACTGCAGAACTTTGAAAATTAACAATAACGCAGTCCCCCCTATATTCTTTTGCGATCGACCCACCCATGCAACTCTACGCACCATCAGAATATTATTACTGAAGGAGAACCTAAAACCTTTCTGTCTGGTTAAACAGTCCACAGTTTTGTTTTTTAGCTGGGACCAAGATTCGGGTTGGTCTGGTCGCAACGGAGGAACACCAGCCAAGACTACAACAAGGGGACTAGCCAATGGCGGTAGGTCTATGATGTCTTGTGCAGGTTTAAGCAATGCGTTATTTGTTGTGCTATAACCACCACCAGAACACGCCGGGGTGGCGATCAGTCCCCCTGGCAAGTCCCTTGGCATTTTTAACACCGCACAGGGAAAGATAGCTGCCAACCTGTGCCCTGTATTGTACTGCTAGATGGTAGGGGCTGTCCCCCAGGAGTTAAGTTTGTAACCTGGGCCAGCGGAATTGCAAAACATACTATTCCATTAAGACTTTCCGCTGTGCAATGGATCAAAGCCTTATTTTGAATCCCGCTTAGGCCATTGTTCCCCAAACCTGTTGTAGGCACACAACCCTCTCCTGCATCATTCTATAAATCCGTGTTTACCCTTGCTTCACCACCTTTTGCCAAGAGGGCGACTTTTTCTTCAATTACCCCTAACTTAGTCCAAAAGGGTGCGAGGATAGTTGAAATTAATGTCTCCATGCGTTTCCAATAGGCCGGGTTGTCCCCTATATCCCCCAACTCAATTACATTAGAGTTAGGGGATGCGGGCACACCAGACTCAGATCTTGGGGACGACTTCGCTTTTTGGGGCTTGTTTTTCCCTTTATATTTATTTTTATCCCTCGTGGCTAAGCCACCCCTGGTACGCTTCGCCAAAGGTTCCCCATAACCACCCCCCGCCCCAACGCTGTCCCTTGCAAGTCTCTTGGGCCTAGAAACTCGATCGTTTTGAACTGCGCCAGTATTAATAGGGAAATCGGATTGAGCATGGGGTGCAACCTGGGCCAGAAGGGAGTCAGGGTTCTGCAAATTAATAATATCCACAGTGGGGCCATGTGTAGCACCTTGTGTGGTCAATCTCTGGGAACCAATGCCCTCCATGGCACAAGGGTCGGACACAACACCCCTTTCTAAGTCCAAGTTCTGGGTCATACCGGCCATGCTACCTTGCGGGATTTCTGTAGGGTCTATGGTTGTGTGGCCTATGGATTGAATAGCTGCCATAGGTTATTTGGCCATTCTTATGGCCCCCAAAGATGATCTTTTTTGATTTACATAAGTTCCTAGAGACAATCTTTTTTCATTGAGCTGGATCTCGTGCTGAAGCACGGATTTAGCCCTGGATAGAAAAGCGTCTAGTGTGTCAACCCTCCCCCCTACCCTTTGACGCACAAGATTTCGTTTTGTTGCCATGACACCCAATTACTCAGACCGTTGACCTCACACTTAATATGGGATGAGATACTCAGCCCCCCCAGAGCATAAACTACTTATAATGTCAAATACCAATGTATTAGTCCCACAATATAAATATACACAGCTAGTCAAAAAGTCGCTGACCAAGTACGCCGGCTGGTCCTCCACGATAAGCAGGGAAAGATGAAAGGGACGTGGCCCAGCCCAGTCTCTTCCTGGCTACAGCGGGTGCGGACGGGCCGGCCCTTGGCCCGGGCAGCACCCGGGCTCTCCTGCGCGCGTCCCATGCTGTGGGTGGCACTCGGTGAATTTAAGTGCCTCCTGGCGCTTTCCGGTCACGTGATTGGTGTGCGCAGGTAGGGGAAATGCAGTCCTACTCCTCTGATGCCCGTGTCCCGACCCGCGAAGCGGGTATTGGCTCAGCGGTGAATTAGAGCGGTGTTGTGGGCCTCTGAGAGAAACAGCGGCAGTAGTAGAGGCCATAAGAAACAACAGAGTCTCTTATAGGAGCAAGCGAACACTTGGAGCCAGAGTCAAAGTCAAAAGTGTTGCTGATAAGCGCAACGTGAACAAGTGCAGGACTGTTGCTGAAATAACCATGCCAATTTTGATTTATTTTATTTTATTTTTATTTTTAATTTCTTTTATAGCGCAGGAATCAATCCCGTAAGGGTATCTCCGCGCTTTGCCAGCTATAGGGTTATCAGGTAGTACATCCTAGAAAGTTACGTGGACAAATATGCCTCGGCGCCTGTAGTGCAGCCAAGGAGCGAAGCACACAGCACACAACACATGCAGCACGGAAGCGTCAAACTGCTGCCACCGCTGCCGTGGCCGCTCTCATCTGCCTCTACTCACCTCCCTGGAAAAAACGGAAGTCTGGAAAAAAGCACTGCAGAAACGTTCAGGCGAGGGAAAAACCATTGAGAGAACAAATGCGTTCCTCTGCTTCATTCAGATTTCAATCATTCAAAACCAGTGAAAATCACCAGTTATAGTTGCCTGACATAAGTAACTTACACCCCCACTCTGGACTGCTTATGACCTCACATATTACACCCCTCATGACATGGTCAGTGACATCACTGATGAAATCATTGATGACATCCCAAATAACATCACTGATGACATCATCCAGAGAACACACACACCCACTCATACCCCCAAACAACTTCTCCTACACTGACTTACACACCAACAGAACCACTCACATACCCATCCATAAACCCATACAACCACTCACACACCCACTCACTCAGTGATAGAGTCACTCACAAACCCACTCAGTCACCTATGCAGGCAATGACCCACCCATATAGCGACTCACACAAACACTCACCCACCTATAAAATAACAGAAAAGGCAACATACTCACCCATACAGCTACTGACCCCCCTACTTATTTAACCATACAACCACTTACACAGCTATTCACTCATGCATACACCCTCCGAACACAGCCATACAGTCACCCATGCAGACACTCACACAAATATCACTCCTAAGTACTTCCACTTACAACACTTAACCAAACACCCATTCCAAAAAGCCAAACATTCACCTATACAGCCATACATATACCCAGTCACTCACCCGAAAAAAACAGTCACACACCCAGTCACCCACCCAGGCAGCGACTCACACAGCCACTAAGTCACTGATTCAGCCACTCAGAGACCCACTCAAAGAGCAACCCACAGAGGTACTCGCCAACCTAAACAGCCAGTCAGACACTCACTCACTATTACAGCTACTTGTAGCCATTCCTTCACCCATACAGCCACTCACGCACCCACTAATTCACCCAAACAGTTACCCATGCACCTACTTCTTCAACCACGCGTATATTTAACAAGGACCCCCTGAAGGTACGGATACAATAGTTCCAAGGCCAGGGAAATTGAGGTTTATGACAAAAAACAACCTAGGCAACTCATCTTAAACAGTGTAATATACATAAGGACGAATGGCTACAAAATATTAAGAAAATATATGTTTTATTATAAATTCTATAAGAACACGACATATAACATAATTAAAAAGAGAGCAGTGAACACAGGTAAAATCATATATCACACAATGTCAATAGAGAATTCATACATTTGTAACATTTATTGTAAACACATATTAAGCAAGTTAAAAGACTAAAAGTGGCAAAATTGGGTCTCTACGCGCGTTTCGGCGAACCAGCGCCTTCTTCTGGAGTAGCCACACAAGCTAAGTGATGTTGAAAATGTACATAACAAGTCGATAGGAAGTTTGATTGATGTCCAAATAGATTCTAGGTAGAAGATGTATTCTAGATGCTTATTTGATGTATCATATCATGGTACATCCCGCCAGCCGGATGGGTTTCCTGGATGAGTCTAGTTTAATTTTGATGATCTGAAATTTCTCAGAGGTTTCAGGATTCGTTGGTATACGATAAATTGTTTAAAAGATCTCCCTGCCCGAGATATTCGGCAGAGCTCTATGTAGAAGGGTTAAAAGATCTCCCTTAAAGTTTTTAGGAGATGTTCGAAAGAGTCATTAGTGCTAGATGTACCAAAGGTATATGGTAATTCGTTTAAAAGATCTCCCTGCCCGAGTAGTTCGGCAGAGCTCTTTGTATAGAGGGTAAATAAATAATGATAGCCCGGTCTGAACGTAAACAGCAGGGCTCTAAAAATCCGGTGGCGGGATGAAAACGAAGGATGGCGGCCCGACAGCGACGAGTGGTGTTTCAATTGCGGGTTTGCTGGGTCAGCAAACCCGCAATTGAAACACTGATCTTTTAACCCTTCTACATAGAGCTCTGCCGAATATCTCGGGCAGGGAGATCTTTTAAACAATTTATCGTATACCAACGAATCCTGAAACCTCTGAGAAATTTCAGATCATCAAAATTAAACTAGACTCATCCAGGAAACCCATCCGGCTGGCGGGATGTACCATGATATGATACATCAAATAAGCATCTAGAATACATCTTCTACCTAGAATCTATTTGGACATCAATCAAACTTCCTATCGACTTGTTATGTAAATTTTCAACATCACTTAGCTTGTGTGGCTACTCCAGAAGAAGGCGCTGGTTCGCCGAAACGCGCGTAGAGACCCAATTTTGCCACTTTTAGACTTTTAACTTGCTTAATATGTGTTTACAATAAATGTTACAAATGTATGAATTCTCTATTGACATTGTGTGATATATGATTTTACCTGTGTTCACTGCTCTCTTTTTAATTATTTTATATGTCGTGTTCTTATAGAATTTATAATAAAACATATATTTTCTTAATATTTTGTAGCCATTCGTCCTTATGTATATTACACTGTTTAAGATGAGTTGCCTACTTCTTCAACCATACAACTACTCACACACTCACATATTCACCAATACAGGCACTCACACACCCACTCTCATACTCATACCGCCACTCGCACTACCACTCACACATGGATACAGTCACACAGCCACTCACATAAAATATGTTAAAAATATTATCAATTAGTAGTGCACAAAGCATACTAATTTAACTTTTGTGGTAACTTTGTATATATTTTTAACACTCAGGAACTTTAAAAAAATACTCCCAAACACTGGATGATGTAATCAGTGATGTCATTTAAGATATCATCAGTGCTGTCACTGACCATGTCCTGAGTGATATAAAAAGTGAGGTTAAAGGCAGTCCATTGTAGGGGCGTAAGGTATAGTTAGCTCAGGTAACTATAACTGATACATTTCACTGATTTTGTATGAGTGAAATCTGAGCCTAACTGTAACGTCCTTGTAACCTTTGTTTTTTAGAGTGTCTCTAAGGTTTCTTTAATTCTATTTCCTAACTATAACAACCCTGTAACCTTTGGTTTTGTGTGTAAATTTCTAAAGTTTTGTTTTATTTTATTTCCTAAAATTAATGTCCTTGTGACCTATGATTTTTTCAGTGAATTTCCTAGTTCTTAAAAATTCTATCCCCTAACTATGATGTTCCAGAAACCTTAGATTTTTTCAGGTAATTTCTAAAGATTTTTTTAATTCTATTTTTATTCTGTTTCCTAAATATAATGCCGCTGTAAATTTTAAATTTTTTGCAGTGAATATATAGATACACACTACACACACATCTGTTTACCTTAAGTATACCTAAAATGCATTGTAAAGGCATGTGTGATAACACCAGATGTGCGGTAAAGCTGTGTGGTAAAGACAATGTGTGGTGACAACTGCGCTGTAAATGATGGTTGCCCTACAACACTAGCAACACAATGAATCTGCTACCGCAAATGTCTGTTTTGCTAGGAAAGTCTTTAGACATAGGATTTGCACAGTGCCAGCCATGCCAGAAAGTGACAAAGTCCAAGGAATGTGTTTAGTACACATCCTTTGACTCCAGCATTTGCATCCACAATGTTTTACATAATTTCAAAAGTTGATTAACTACTCAGGTAAGCCAATCTATTTATGGTTCTTATAGGCCAATTGTTATGATGGGATGTAGGGCTAATGTACTACATTTTATAACATGCCTATTAGTGAGTGTTCAATTATAACTCACTTGTCCACAGTGAAAGTTCACTCTGATGTCAGCATTTCTTGTTGTTTACGTTACTGGATGGTTTTATGGTTCATTACAAATGTTTGTCAAGCATTAATTTTTTTAACCATTAAATTGCTGACCAAAAATCCTAACAATGAATTAAGTGTTCTATTTTAATAATATACGAAGAAAAATACTTAGAAAATATGTTATTTGCATGCTAACATTACATGCACCCCTGGTCCTTTTCTGAACAACACACATTTCTGTAACCTTCATCTTCCTATTAGAATTAGCATTAGGATTAGAATTAAGATATTTCACCTCTCTCAGGGGAAAGCTAATTTCTGAAGAGGGTCCATGTTTCCATGAGGAGATTTGAACTAGAGCTGGTCAGCGAAGTATCAGATTTTTCCCCAGTAGAGTAGCTAAAAATATTAATTCTATTAAGGGCCAGCTCCGAGAAGAATGCCAAATTTCCAAAAATGCATAAACAAAAGCACCTACTGTAAATCTTACTTTGTTTACTTCTTTGTGATGCAGACAGGAAAAGACAAGGTAATGGCTTTCTGTCTTTTGACCAATCAAAAATCACATTTTAGGCACAATCTAGGAACACTTTACCAAAAATGTAAAAACGGTATAAACACTGCCAATTTTGCATTTCATTCAAGCATAATGAATACATTTATGATAGGATTCCTAATCAAATCATAAGGCCTCAACAAACCATATCCAATTTAGGGTCAGACGTACAAAGGCTTTTTGTGGTCACAAAGAGTCCTATTTACAGAGTTGGATAATTTGAAACTGCAAAAACACATTTAGGTATGTGAGAAACATGAATTTAATCAGTATTTGGATGGGGTGTGCGTAGGCCAACTCTTTCAACTCCCAAATAAATTAAAATGTCAAGTATTAATGTATTGTGAATTATATTTGTTCGCAAGACATTCGTATTTTACCAACTACTAATAGGCAGTGGTAAGGCATTCATAAATAGTAAGGGGTTTTTGGGACAAAATATCAGATTAGAAATATCAAGTTGCAGAAATATTTTGTGCTGCAGAAATATTGTTGTTAAGAATATCAATTTTTACCAGTGAGTAATATTATTTTCAATAAAATCATTACTGTTAATATTATTTTCAATAATAGATTTGTAACAATATGGTGTTTTAATTATCTTTATGTATAATTTCATGTAAACACAAGGAGATGATGGACAGAGCGCTGAAACTTTTCAGACACTCCCCCCCAGTCACAGATCTGGGTTGAATCCATCATCATTCTTTAGCTCACTTCGCCACTTCAGTTCAGACCCAGCTATATGCAAATCATTCTTGACCCTGTGCCTCATGGGAACAGTCCAGACCAAACTGTCAAGCCAGGTCTTCCCTGAACCAGAAAGAAGCATCCTGGGACCGGTTTCTGGGTAACACCCTTCATCAGCCAGGCTAGCTGAAATACAGTGGCAAAGTGAGCAAGGGACCCATGTCTGGGCATACCCTGCCAACTTAGGGCGAACAAAGCAAACACTAAGGAGATGATGGACGGAGCGCCAAAACTTTTCAGACACTCACCCTCAGCCACAGATCTGGGTTGAATCCATCACCATTCTTTAGCTCACTTTGCCACCTCAGTTCAGACCCAGCTATATGCAAAGCCGTCTTGACCCTGTGCCGCATGGGAACAGTCCAGCCCGAACTGCCAAGCCGGGTCTTCCATGATGCAGAAAATAAGCATCCTGGGACCGGTTTCTAGGTAACACCCTTAATCAGCCAGGCTAGCTTGAATCTAGTGGCAAAGTCAGCAAGGGACCTACGTCTGGACATAACCTGCCAAATAAGGGCGAACAAAGCAGACAGAAGGAGAATATGGGTACACCGCTGACATCTTTCAGACACTCACCCCCAGTCACAGATCTAAGCTGATGTACTAATTTTGAGTGTTATTTCTGTTCATATAATTTACTATATTCTGAAATATATTTTGTCATTTTCAGTGATATATATGTTTTTAATTTAATTGTTAATAGTAATTTATATTGTTGAAGTGGGTTGATAGGTTTGCCGGGTGTAGGGTGGGAAGTTAAATAATTATAATCCATTAATCATTATTGAATAATATATTATTAATTAGGCCTATAGTAGGAATTGTAATTTTTCCTACTGTTGCCCAAACTTAAGTGGGATAAGTATATTTATTATTCCCAGACTTGAATACTTTTTTTTAATGGTGTTTAAATATATGTTATGTTATGTTTGTGTTTGTTTAATTTCAAATACATATATAGTAAAAAGTATATATTTTAGATTACATTACATACATTGTGTTTTTTTAATGTAATACATTAAAAGGTATATATATATATGTTTATATAAACATACGTTTATAAAAAGAGACATTTACTAAAACTATAAAAAATACTCTATAAAAAAAAATATATATATATATATATATATATACATATTCACTGAAAAAAACATAGGTTTCAGGCCTTATATAGTTAGGAATTAGCATTTAAAAAACCTTTGAAATTCACTCAAAAAACTATAAGTTTTAGGGGTGTTATAGTTAGTTGGACATTTCACTCATACAAAACCATTGAAATTGCTCCTATATAGTTGTTTGTACTAACTATATTTCGCGCACCCGCAATCCACTGCTGATGATGTCACATATTACATCATTCATGACATGGTCAGTGACATCACTGATGACATCTCAAATGACATCACTGATGACATCATCCAGTGAATGTGGTTTGCTTTGTTATTTAAAAATGCATTATATATATATATAGCAATTTGCATTGAAGAATGAGTGGATATATAAAAATAAATATTTGGATGGAGGATTTAGTAGCAGTGTAATTGACTGTTTACTTGACCAATTTATAGTGTCTCACTAAATATAGTGGATAGTGACTAAACTGTGTGAATATCTGTATCACTTTGTCAGTTGTTGTGTAAACTGGTTCTCCAGTTGGTTACTAGCTATGTGAAAGTCTATATTAGTTATTGATTAGTTAACTGAGTATTTGTATGGGAGAGATAATGTGTGTGTGGTTCGGTGGGGGGTGTGTGACTGCCCAAAGATGTGTGAATAGTTGATTCATTAGATATATGAAGTTAAAACTACATGTTCTAACAGTTGTTTGGGTGAGTGAATATCTTTATTGATGTGGTGATGAGCAAATATATTTCTCAATGGTACATGTCCAACAAACTAGAAAAATAAAAGGCAGTGTATGTGTCAGTTGTTGTTTATAAATAAGTATACATAAGACTCAATGATTGTGTGAGTGACTATGGATAACTGTATACTTGTACTAATGATTTTATAATATACTAAATATGACTTACTATCTAAATGAATAGATGAAGTGGTGTTTGTATAAGTGTGTAGCTAAGTAAATATGTAAGTATGATCCATTGTTTGCATAAGTGAGTAGGATGACTTGAATATGTGAATAGGATATGTGCTGGTGTGTAATGTCGATATAGGTGTATAAGTATTTTTGATAGTGTTCTTTTGTTTATTGACTGCATGTATAAGTGAATCTACAGGTAAGTGATTAGATGTGTGTATACATCTATGAATCACTGAGTGGGTTTTTAGATACTTGTATTGCTGTGACAATGGATTTAAATATGATACTCTGTATTTTACAAAGAGTGATGAAAGATGTTACTAGTGTATGAAAAGGTATATGTGATTGTCATGTGGATGATGTACTGGGGGTCCCTGGGGGCCAAGTAGCCCACCAGGAGCCTCCAGTATGTGCCAGGGGGCTGTGTTGGTTTGCCCCGGAGGGCCGTGAACGTCTGCGCACGTATATATAAATTAATATATATATTATAGTTAGCTGGACATTTTACTCATACAAAACCATTGAACTTCCCCCGTTATAGTTAGTTATACTCACTATAACTCGCGCGCCCAAAATCCACTGCTGATGATGTCACATATTACATCATTCATGACATGGTCAGTGACATCACTGATGACATCACTGATGACATCTCCAATGACATCACTGATGACATCACTGATGACATCATCCAGTGAATGTGGTTTGCTTTGATATTTAAATATGTATTATAAATACACTACTTTGCATTGAAGAATGAGTGGATATATAAATATAAATGTGTGGATGGTGGATTTAGTAACAGTGTCATTGATTGTTTCCTTGACTAACTTGTAGAGTCTCACTATATATAATGTGTAGTTACTAAACTGTGTGAAAGTCTTTATTGCTTTGTCTTAATTGCTATGTTAAAGACTATATTTGTTATTGGTTTCTTAACTGAGTATTTGTATGGGTAAATGAATGTCTATGTGGTTTGGTGGGGGGGTGTGATTGCCAAAAAATGTGTGAATAGTTCATTCAGTAGGTATATGAGGTTAAGACTACAAGTTATAACAGTTGTTTCAGTGAGTGTATATGTTTATGGGTGTGGTGGTGATGAAATATTTCTCTCAATGGTACATCTCCATTAAACGTGTATGTGACAATTATATCTAATTAAGTGTGCAAAGACTTAGTGATTGTATGAGTCACTATATGGATAACTGTATACTTGTAATAGTGATTTTATGACACACTAAGTGCGAGTTACTATCTATATAAATAGATGAAGTAGTGTTTGTATAAGTGTGTGGGTGAGTAAATGTAAGTATAATCAATTGTTTGCATAAGTCAGAAGGATGTCTTTATAAGTGAATACAATGTGTGCTGGTGTGTAATGTTGAAATAGGCGTATAAGTATATTTGATAGTGTTCTGTTGATTATTCACTGCATATAACACTGAATCTATAGGTAAGTGATTAGATGTGTGTATAGTTCTATGAATAACTGAGTGGGTGTTTAGAAATTTTTATTGGTGTGTCAATGGTTTCAAATATGGCACTTTCTATTTTACAGTGAGTGATGAAAGATTATACTAGTGTGTGATGAGGTGTATTTGATTGTCACATGGATGATGTCATCAGTGATGTCATTTGAGATTTCATCAGTGATGTCATCAGTGATGTCACTGACCATGTCATAAATGATGCACTTTTTGTGACGTTCCGGTGGCGCAGAAGACTGAGTGATATTTATCAGGCAGGACTAAGCCACTTTTTGCGGCGTAATCCTGCCTGATAAATATCAGTCCCTTTAATTCAGTGCCCTGCGTTAAAGGGGTGTGCAATGGGTGTTGCTGGGGGCGTTCCCAGCAGCATCCATGGACTTGAGTAATTTATAGCATCCTCAAAGTCAGTCTTTTAAAAATTCCAAAGTATAGGACATGATAATCCAAATCCAAATGTTTCTCAAGAAAAGTCATAAACCGTGTCCGAGGGTCATATCTGCCCAAACGCCAATATTCCGAACGATTGAAAATGACTTTCCTAGAGAAACATTTGGATTTGGATTATCATGTCCTATACTTTGGAATTTTTGAAAGACTGACTTTGAGGATGCTATAAATTACTCAAGTCTGCCCGAATTGTGTGGGTAAAATTGATACCTAGTCACTTTGAATAAGAATGTACTTACGTCTCGTCTAACATTTGGAAGAAATATCTAGTTATATGACAACAGGATACCGACATAACTTGAAGGAAATAAGAACGCCCTGAAGAAGTTCTGTTGTACAGAACGAAACGCGTCGGCTGGCTGTGGTACATAAACTTAAGGAAAATAAAAGCATTTGAATATACACCCAGATTCAGCACTTCAATAAGGACTCTAAGTGATATGAGTTGATTGGACTTGTTGTGCAAGTGGTGCTGTGCCAAACTTTGGAATATTCTCCACTACTCTCTACTACTCATTCTCTACTACTCCACTACTCTCTAATGCTCACTCCCTACTGCTCATTCTCTACTCTCTACTACTCTCTACTACTCTCTCTCTACTACTCACTCCCTACTACTCACTATCTACTACTCTGTACTACTCACTCTCTACTACTCTCTACTACTCTCTCTCTACTACTCACTCTTTACTACTCACTCTCTACTACTCTCTACTACTCTCTCTCTACTACTCACTCCCTACTACTCACTATCTACTACTCTGTACTACTCTCTCTCTACTACTCACTACTACTCTCTCTCTACTATTCACTCCCTACTACTCACTATCTACTACTCTCTACTACTCACTCTCTACTACTCTCTACCCTCTACTACTCATTCTCTACTACTCTCTCTCTTCTTCTCACTCTTTACTACTCACTCTCTACTACTCACTCTCTACTTCTCACTCTACTACTCTCTCTCTACTACTCTCAACTACTCACTCTCTACTACTCACTCTACTACTCACTCTTTACTATTCTCTACTATTCTCTCTCTCTCTGCTACTCACTCTCTACTACTCACTCTCTACTACTCTCTACTACTCACACTCTACTACTCACTCTCTACTACTCTCTACTACTCACTCTTTACTACTCTCTACTACTCACTCTCTACTGCTCTCTACTACTCACTCTACTACTTTATCTCTACTACTCTCTACTACTCACTCTCTACTACTCTCTACTACTCACTCTACTATTCACTCTACTACTCTCTACTACTCACTCTCTGCTACTCTCTCTACTACTCTCTACTACTCACTCTCTAGTCTCTATTACTCACTCTCTACTCTCTACCTCTCTACCTCTCTCTACTTCTCTCTCAGGCTAGTCTCTACCTATCTACCTCTACCTCTCTACCTCTACACCTCTACCTCCCTACCTCTCTCTACAAGCACACATATACACATATATATATATATATATATATATATATATATATATATATATATATATATATATATATATATATGCATATATGTATAAACCAATATCCCGGAACTCAATTGTAACAATTTAATTACTTATATATTAAAGAATAAAACTTGCTTTGTGCGTAAGTCCTAAACATTCATCCACAAGTAACAATTTTGGTTCTTATGTATAAAGTAGGGTACACTAAAACCATGTGTCTACCATATTTTTACTACATAGGTTATCTGTTAAATGAATTCCGAAATCTTGGTGATCAGCGAGAAAAATACAGCTACAGACACCTAACCGTGTTCTATAAATATTCAGAAGGTCAGCCCTTTTCTAAATTTCAATTTTTGGGTGATGGTTACTTGCACTCTTGTTCACAAACAAGTAAATAGGTTTCTTCAACTTCTTGGCCACATATAGGGTGTAATAATATCTGATTGCTCTTGAGATCTCCTTCTTCTATATCTGGTCTTGTCCTACCTTCCTGCAGTCTAGGACATAAGTGTCCATTTGTGAAACAGAATTTTAGATGCTATATATGTATAAGAATTTTAAATATAATAAATTACTATCTTTACAGCCTTGAGGAAGTCACATGACGTGACGAAACACGTGTCAGCTGTTGTTTCTTGTGGATCAGGAAGAGGAGGACATACACACACAAATTGTCCTGTATACTTTGTTTACCATCCTCTCTTGGCCAATTTTACGTCAATGAAATTTGTATCATCCTTTGTCTGATTTATAAACTATTCTGATTGTGCTCACCAATGGGTGTTAATAAAATCTATTTATACATAAGAACCAAAATTGTTACTTGTGGATGAATGTTTAGGACTTACGCACAAAGCAAGTTTTATTCTTTAATATATAAGTAATTAAATTGTTACAATTGAGTGCCGGGATATTGGTTTATACAGTTTGAATTACTCAGGGACTATCTTTTGATATCCCTGTGTATATGTGCACCTAGGTAGTAGGGTGTTTTTTGTCCCGAGAGGCACCGACCCTAAATGTAATTATGCTGATGAAATATATTTGTTTACTCCGCAAATGTATGGCCTAATCTGATTACATTGTCAAATGAGGTGCGCCTCAATTGCATTACTACCAGTGAAACTACATATATGCATATATATGCATATGCACATATATATATGTATGTGTATATTACCTACTGGCGGTCGCCAGTAGGTATATATAGTTAGGATTTTTTCTCTATGGGTTTTTTGAAAATTCTATGTCTAATAACTTTGGCGTTTGTGGACGGAATCGGCTGAAATTTTCAGGAAAATGGCACATTTTGTTTCTGAGCAGCCCTTGAAAATTTGGGGGGGGTTCGTCCAGTGGGGGCCGAGAAAAAAGGGGGGTCCCAAAACGTGTTTTTAACATTGAGTTTTCCATAGGGCGGTTGGCCTCACTTTTAGCCCGAACGGCTGAATGGATTTGCACGAAACTTGGCAAAATTGTAGGGACTGGTAGCCCGATGTGCCTTTTGTAGGTCTCAATATATGTGCTCCAGTGGATTTTGAGAAATTAACGTTTAAAAAAAGATATATATCTGTAACAGCGGACCGGTTAGCGCTCTGGTTCGCGGACTTTTCGCGCAACGGAGCTTTGTGAAGCGAAGCTGATTGGTTCTCCGGCGTCTGTCAACATTCCAAACAGTCCGTAGCGGCCGCCATCTTGTCTCTCGGTAGGATCGAGAGACAAGAGGAGGTCAAAACAAAGGGGGAAATAACTATAAGGGGGCATAGTAGATCCTCGCTGACCCCCTAGGTTTGATGTGGAGGTTTTAAAAGGGCCCCGCGGGGCAAAAAAAAAACAAAATAATAATAATCGAACGGCTGAATGGATTTGCACGAAACTTGGCAAAATATTAGGGACTGGTAGCCCGATGTGCCTTTGCTAGGTCTCAATATATGTGCTCCAGTGGATTTTGAGAAATTAACGTTGAAAAAAAGATATATATCTGTAACAGCGCTCCGCTTCGCGTACTTTTCGCGTTACGGAGCTTTGCGAAGCTGATTGGTTCTCCGGCGTCTGTCAACATTCCAAACAGTCCGTAGCGGCCGCCATCTTGTCCCTCGGTAGGATTGAGAGACAAGAGGAGGCCAAAGCGAAGGGGGAAATGACCATAAGGGGGCATAGTAGATCATTCCTGACCTCTTAGGTTTGATGTACCATTTTGCCAAGTTTGGTGTAATTCCGTTCAGCCATTCAGGCTGTAGACGTATGTAAATGTCCTATGGAAAATTGCATGGGGAAAACACATTTGAAAGTGTTGAAATTTAGAACCAATTAAAATGTTACTTTGGTTTTGTATTTGTGTGTGATGAAAGTTAATTGGTTATGTATATATGTCAAATGAGAGGAAACCACAGCCATTTTGTGATACTACTGTCTGAGGTACATTTGTGAGGAATTTTTGGTGGTGAATTTCTGGTGTTTGATTTACACAGTACTAACACTTCTGCTACTTTTAAAAAGGTGAGTTGTTAATTTGTAAGGGGAACTATGTTGTACACTTGAAGATAATTTGAAAAATGTTTTCTGTTATTTATTTGCAGTCCTTCTGTTATACTAAATACTTGATGAAGTTAGTTTTATATTATGTATTACTAAAAACGATAAATGAAAGTGATTATTTTTTTCTGCAATTTACAGCAAGCAATTTCAAAATAAAATGGCTCACAATGAAGAGACCGTGGCAATTTCTTTTGAATTGTCCACTACATTGATTGAAATTGAGAGCACCAATAATGAAATATTGTCACAAGGAGGACATGACTTGTATGATTCCATTAGATTGATTGAAATGGACAGCACCAAGAATGAAATATTGTCACAAGGAGATGACTTGAATGATTCCACTACATTGATTGAAATTGAGAGCACCAATAATGAAATATTGTCACAAGGAGGAGATGGCTTGTATGATTCCATTAGATTGATTGAAATGGACAGCACCAATAATGAAATATTGTCACAAGGAGGAGATGACTTGAATGATTCCACTACATTGATTGAAATTGAGAGCACCAATAATGAAATATTGTCACGAGGAGATGACTTGAATGATTCCACTACATTGATTGAAATGGACAGCACCAATAATGAAATATTGTCAGAAGGAGGAGATGACTTGAATGATTTTTTTGATCAATCTCTTGATGGCGAATTTATCGAGTGTTTGGAGACCATAGAGTTACAAGAATCATCATTGCAGACTTTTAATGAGGAGATTCCAGATGAGATGATTGAAGAGGAAATTACTGATGAGGACATGTTACTAGTTGTTTCAAATTTAGAAAATTCTGAAGAATAAATTTATATTTAGAAATCAAAAATTGTTTGAGACATTATTTATTTTTATTTTTAATTTATGAGGTTGTAGCGAAGTGATTGTAGTATAAAATGAGACTTATAGTATAGAGTGCAACATTTTTATGTTACATGGTAAGTTTACTCATATTTACTTCCCTTCTGCCACTATATTATCTCCAATGTGTATTTGACATGTCTTCTTCATCTCCGGCCTCCTTTCTCTCACTGTGTGTCTCCGATGCATCTTATCGCTGGTATTTTGTGTAATTACAGAAGAGAGTAAAATAAAATAGTTCGGAACGTGAAAAGGGGGCAAAGTAGAGTACTCCTCACCCCCTAGGCCTTTTTAGGCGGTCCCAAAAGGATCAGTTTCTGCTTTCCTGAGAGATTATGGTATGAGTTCCATATACCACAATAACTTGCATTACAACATGCAAGATATCTATCTCCTATTACCAACTTTTGGAGATATTCGCGCTAAGCGCGAATATCTCCAAAAAGTAACACCTGCCCTGAGCAGTTCTTAGCCATGTTATCCAATGGGAGGTGGATAACATGGCTAAGAGTATTAGCTCGGTAATGCATGAATATCGCTGACTTTTTAGCGATATTCATGCATTGCGGCCGTTTATTATCGCATTTGCGATAAACCTTGATAATAGTAAGGTTTATCTTCGATAATTTCTGACGATGCTTAGTGGTAAAAAATTGGTTGGTAAGCATCGTTAGCGATAAATATCGCTTAACTTTGGTAATATGCCCCAACGTCTGTTAACGTTCGATTCGAAGGAAATGAGGAAGTGTTGAAAAACATTGTCTGCGCCATCTTGCCTTTTTTGAAATGCCACACTTTTGTCGTGCACGGCAGCCATTTTAGATGTCTTGACCAGACCCACTCTCTGCACGCTGTCGATTCGTAGCATGGCTCCTCACCCTCGTAAGCATCTCCCCCAGGCACTGGTCACCACCGCTCTCTGTCTTATGCATGGGCAATAAACCTTCCCCCATCTGCGCTGCTCTTCCCTGAGAATCACACTCTGTGCCCGCCCGACACCTCCCTTTCGCCCTATTCACTACCGCACCCTCTGACACTCCTCTTCCTCTGTGTCCGAATGTCCAGGCCGGTCCTAGGCTATCAGCTAGCCCTGCAGATGTAGTTTATGGCCCCAGCTGTAAAGAATCACCCCTCTTCAAAGGAGTTATAGTAGATCAAGGCCCACACCCGATGTGATCCGTCACAGCACACGCGTTCCTACTATCTGAAAACCATCCTGTATTGTGATTGGGGAGGGGACCGAGCCTGAAGCGGAAGATTCCAGGAATGACTCTTTGTACATCAAAGTTTTTACAATTATGTGTCACATTAAAAATATATAGCACTCCAACAAAGTAGTAGGAATATAAAACTTTAATAACATATAAATATATACAACAAAACAAAAACAGTAAAAACATTTAAACAACGAAGAGACCGTGGCAATTTCTTTTTAATTATCCAATAGATTTATTGAAATTGACAGCACCAATAATGAAATATTCTTGTCAGTAGCGGTCTGTTGTGCGAATAGTTCCAAGGCAGCAGAACGCGCTGAAATTTAGATGGCACGAAAGTGATGTCTAGTAAGTTGCCGCCCAGCAAAAAACGGCGTGGGGCGCCGCGGGGGTGAGTGAGTCCAGTAGGCACCACAGCTATTCTTACCGGCATTGCAGAATTACTGCTGGGGACAATGCCTGTGCTGTAGCAGGGTCACAGCAGAAACAAAAAGGATTCTGTTGAAGATGTTGTTGGTTTTCAATTTGAAAACAGTTCTGGTGTCAACTGCTATGCTAATGTAGTGGTTAATGTTTTGTTTTCTCTAGAAAATGTAAAAGAGGGGGAGGCAGTCCAAAGTTCCGTTAAAAGGGCAAAGGAAAGGATCGGTGGTTTGAACTATCAGTCAAAAAGGGGAGGGGGTGCAATAATTTTTCCTACCGGGTCACACTGTGCTTTCACCGGAAGTAAGGTCTGCAGGATTGTAGTAATTCAAAGTGAGGCTGGCGCCAGCATGGGAGCGCCGACGTCCCGCGGATACAGTTTCGTCACTCCACGGGCGATCATGGCAGTCATTCCCCATCGGGGGTCGGAGACTCCCGCGGCTCCTCTAGAATCTTCAAGGTCGTGGAGGACTACGGTGGTGGAGTCAACCAGTGACCGGGCCATTTCTTTATGTTGGGCCCGCTCTTGCCAGGTCGACCGCCATTTTGAGAGTTCGGCAGCTACCGGCGATCGCGGGGTCACATGAGCGGACGGGCTCCACCCTGCCGGGCGAGACGTTGCAGCATGGCCACAGTGGAAGAACCGTTATCTAGGTCGTTCCGAAACTGTGCAGCACTGTAGTTGTTAGGATGCCACCGCCTGGAGCGCTGAGGGTGCAGCTGGGAAGCCTCCACCTGGGGAGGCGGGAGAGGCCTGTTCGCACCGTCTCTCCCTCCCAGTGCACCCCACGGCGTCTCGCTTGAGATTTGTTATGGCCGGACCAGGCGATGAGGACGAGGGGGGGGTCGGAGGCATGTGCAAGACATCCCCCTCCAGTGTTGTCGCAGCCATTATAAAAGAAAGAAGTGTCCCGTCCGTCTTCGGGCCGGGCTTCCGGTGGATGTCGGCCGGACGCCCCTGGCTCTGGCCCCATGAACGGGTTTCTTGGTTTATCGGCTGCAGCCGGATCCCGTCGGCCTCGGCCCCCCGACCGTTGGTGGTCGGACCGGAAGAGCATGTGGCGGGACTACCTGCAACTCTCAAGGGCCACCGCGGCCGGACTGGGAGAGAGAGGGGAGGGTCGAGGAGACATCCCCCCCCCCTGCAACTGTTCAGCGTTGTAAAGGCAATCCCCTGGCCGGGTCCCGCTGGTCTCGGCCTCTCCTCCGGCTACACCCTACGTTAGGATCTCCTGGCCGAGGCGTGGCAGCAGGACCTGCCTTATATGGGCTGCTCCCGGCTGGGCGTAGCCGGAACCCTGCCCCACCTTGGAAGTTTCCAGAGTGGGGGTGGATGTTCTACTGACTTGCATTTTCCCTAGTCTATCGATTTTTTTGGCGTGGCAGGCGGTGGGACAGCGAGGGGTGATTTGGTTTCTCTTACTGTTTTTCTGGTCTCTCACCACTGGCATATTTTAACGTTTTCTTGTTTCTAGGACATTAATAGGTTTTATCATTACGTTATGTTATCGTTTCTTTGTTCGTTGTTTAATAAAAGTTCATGTTCATCAGTGGCCTACTGATTTTCGTTTTCCTATTTTTTTCTTTCCAGGTTGTTTCATGGTAAAGTTTCTGTTAACAGGATACAGTGATCACTTCGTTATTATTGCATATGTCCTTTTCACTAGGGGTGCTCTCTGGTCGGGCCAGATGACGTATCTCTAGTAAATGGTCCGGGTGAAAAAGGTGCATCAATCAGTGGGGAGTAGATAGGCATGACAGATTACAACGGGGGAGAACGGTCCGCATTACGTACCCTTTCACTACTTGCAAAGATTTTCCTACGTTTATTTGCAAACAGGGAATACCTCCAAAAAGAACTAATTCCCAAATAGTCAATGTTCGGACAATCAATCAATCAATGAGGAATGAAATAGGTACGACGTGTTAAAGGCTTGCGTTACCTACCCTTCACTATCTGCAAAGGGAGATAGAATATTCCTATTCTTCCTCGTTTGCAGGTAGAGAAGATCGTTAAGAGAATTAACTTCGAACAATTCAATGCTCGATTGAAACAATCAACAAGGGGTACTGTGAACACAAATGAACGCCGCTTATATACATACGCATTGCTATTTTCAACAGGTTGTTCCTAATGTTTCTATTTTAGCGAGGTCAAAAGAGATCCCATTAGTGGCCTACTGATTTTGCTCGATTCCTTTTGTTTTTTTACACGATTTTTCGCTATCTGCAAAGACTAAACAGAGTATTGCGACTCTGTGCTTGTTTGTAAATAGAGAATGAACCAAAGAGAACAATCAATCAAATGGAGAGAGAAGCAGGCACGACGGATTACAAAGGGGGAAAGGGCTGCGTTAACTACCCTTCACTATCTGCAAAGAGAGAGTACTCCTAATAGAAATGAGGGGTGGGGGGCAGCAATCAAAGCAGATCAGTGTGCATAAACACGAAAAAAAAAATTCTTACCACGTACTTGACATTCGACAGCTTATGATATTTGCTATTAAAAAACCATTGAAATTCACTGAAAAAACCATAGGTTATAGACCATATATAGTTAGGAATTAGCATTTACAAAACCTTGAAAATTCACTGAAAAAACCATAGGTTATAGACCATATATAGTTAGGAATTAGCATTTAAAAAACCTTATTTTACTCACACAAAACCATTGAAATTCCATATATAGTTAGTTGCACTAACTATATATTGCGCACCCGCAATCCACTGCTGATGATGTCACATATTACATCATTCATGACATGGTCAGTGACATCACTGATGACATCACTGATGACATCTCAAATGACATCACTGATGACATCACTGATGACAACATCCAGTGACTATGTTTCTGTAAAGTTAAAATATGTCTTACATATTGAAGAATGAGTGGATGTATAAGTGTCTGGACGAAGGATTTAGTAGGTGCATGACTGAATGTATGAGTGAGTGATTAAATGTGTCTCACTGAGTGCATGGGTTAGTGACTAAACTGTCTTAATTTGTGCATCATTATGTCTGTTGTTCTGTAAACTGCTGCATGTGTTGATCAGTAGCTATATGAGTAACTATATGGGTTATTGATTGATTGCCCAAGTATTTGCATGGGAGACTGAGTGTGTGTGTGGCTGGATGGGAGGTGTGTGACTCTGTACAGATCAATGTGTACTTGTATCAATGATTGTATAAGAGAGTAAGTATGTGTTAGTATATGGTTGAAAACGTAAGGTGCTCTATGTTTAACTGTATAGAGTAGAAAATGGAAGT
The DNA here is from genome assembly GCF_964261635.1 of Lissotriton helveticus. NCBI lineage: Eukaryota > Metazoa > Chordata > Amphibia > Caudata > Salamandridae > Lissotriton > Lissotriton helveticus. The sequence goes on along the minus strand of NC_136069.1, from coordinate 1,371,229,909 downwards.
GTGATTGATTCTTTACAGGACTGACTAGGTGTGTGAGTAACTCCATGGATGAGTGGCAGAGTGTGAGTGTCTGTATAGGTGTATGAGTGCATATGATTGTGTTGTAAACATGAGTGATTGTATGTATGAATGATTGTATGGGTGAATGAGTGAATGTGTGTGTAGACGTAGGAATCAGTGAGTACGTATGTAGTAACTAGTATTGGTGTGTCAATGGTTTCAAAAATTATACTCTGTTTTTAACACTGGGTGAAACAGAGGTTATATTAAAATGTGAGGAGATGCATTGTATTGTCACATGAATGATATCATCAGTGATGTGATCATTGATGTCAAGTGAGATGTCATCAGTGATGTCATTTGAGATGTCATCAGTGATGTCATCAGTGATGTCACTGACCATGTCATGAATGATGTAATATGTGACATCATCAGCAGTGGATTGCGGGTGCGCAATATATAGTTAGTGCAACTAACTATATATGGAATTTCAATGGTTTTGTGTGAGTAAAATAAGGTTTTTTAAATGCTAATTCCTAACTATATATGGTCTATAACCTATGGTTTTTTCAGTGAATATATATATACATACATATATAAACATTTATAATCTGCATATCTATATAAATACAAATATAAATGCATGCATACATATACATATTCCTCCAATCCTGCTTTTTTAAAAAGACAGGTCTAACACATGCTCAGGTTTCCCAAGAGTGATTTATTTCCACCGGTGCACATTTATCAAGCTTCGCGATGTCCACAGTATCAGCGTCCGGCAGACGCGTTTCGGCGTGTGCCTCATCAGTGCCGGTTAAGTAGCTGAATGTGCCAAGGTGAGTTTTACCACGTAGCTGCTGTTTAAAATACAGTCCAAGTGTTTTCATTGGCTGGGAGTCGTTCTCACAGACAGCGGACAGGGAAAGTTCCTCCGTTGTTGAATACCGCTGTGCTCCCTGCCAGGAAACCACGGCCACAGTGCACCACTCCCGCAATGAAGAACCTACGAACAAACAAAGTCAGATTAAGGTACAGTGACCCATCCTCGCACACGATAATGCTTTTGTTGCTCTTTCTGGGCATATATATGCATGTTATTTACATGAAAGTTTGAAAAACACTATTAAAAGCAAAGCTAAAAAGCCACCTCATTACAAACAGAATGGCTTTAACTTAAACGAGGGTGAGATCTATTGCATTTTCAATGCTTGTTTACTTTGGTTCCATCAAGAAGGCATTCAGATGTGTCACACATTTGCCCTAAATTCTGAATGTTAGCGCTCTAGTTGCACATTAGATCACTGTAGTAAAGCTACTGCTCACCAGGGAAGTCTGTTGCTGGTATTCAAAGTGCATGTTTCAGTCTGCATGTCAGAATTTGTTTAACGAAATAGAAGAGGATTTGAGAAGTCACTCAAAATGTGCCCTAATTTTTCTTTCTGAAGCACTAATCATACTTTCTATGGCAAAATGAACCCCCTCATTTTGTTGCTTTTTAAATTAAATGTTTTAAGAGTTACCTCTTTATTCCAATCAAGATGGCTTCTGGTGTGCCATACTTTTCTCATAAGTAAGACTGTTAGCGCTCTAGTTGTTCTTTAGCACACTCTGGGACATTCTGTCATTGGGGTATACTTGGGCTACATCTGGGTGATATTTGGGATATATTTGGGCTCTTTTGTCTCTGGTGGCCATCTTGGGAGACTGCATGTCAGACTTTTTTTAATGAAATAGAAGAGGATTTGAGAAGTCACTCAAAATGTGCCCTAATTTTTCTTTCTGCAGCACTAATCATACTTTCTATGGCAAAATATACCCCCTCATTTTGTTCCTTTTTAAATTAAATGTTTTAAGAGTTACCACTGTACTCCAATCAAGATGGCTTCAGATGTGCCATACCTTTGTAATAAGTAGGACTGTTAGCGCTCTAGTTGTTCTTTAGAACACTCTAGGAGGCTGCAGGAGAACACAAAGGAATCAACTGACATTCTCTGTCCTTGTTGGATGTACATGTTTTACTGAGAATGTCAGACTTCATTCTCACATGACTGAGAAAGATAATGTGAATTTACAGAAAATATGCTTTCAGTTTAGCTTATAGATCCCCTTCCAAACCACTGTGGGAAAAGCATGAGATAATAGTTTTCTTTCAAACATGATTCATGATATCCCAGCAGAAGGCTTTTTCACATGGTAAAATCACCTTAGAACACACTACAATTCCTAAAATGAGTATGGTACCATCAACAAATGATTTATAATGTAACTAAAGTCCTAAAACCTTCTATTAACTGCAATGCTTTTTAATGAGGTGCTATCATGTATATTGGTCCCAAGATGGCTGCCAACACTTCTTGGATGAAGTGCTGACAGCCAATCAGATCTCACTATGAGATGTGTAGTTAGGCTCTGTCCAGATATATATATTTTTTCCTTTTGATTTTCTCAGGAACTACTGGAGGGATTTACACCGATTAAGCAAAAGCGTGATCTGTGAGCCGAACTCTACCTCTCTGGTGTAATTCCGTTCAGCCGTTCGGGCTGTAGCCTTGTCTAATCGTCCTATGGAAAATAACATGGGGAAAACACGTTTTGGGACCCCCCCTTTTTTCTCAGCCCCCACTTGACGAATCCCCCCAAAACTTTCAGGGAAGGAGCGGAGCGGAGCGGGCCATCTTCTTTGCGAAATTCGCGAAGATTCATCAACCGGCGCCAAAGTTATTCCCAATAAAATGTTGCAGATTTCCTATGGAAACTAGGTCCTAACTATATGTACTTCCTGGCGACCGCCAGTAGGTAATATATTATATATATATATATACATACATATAATATTTATATGTCTATAGTTTTTCTTTATAGTTTTGGTAAATGAATATTTTACATTTGATTTGTTAATAGTATATGTTTTATGTATTCATATATATATATATATATATATATATATATATATATATATATATATATATATATATATATATATATATATATGTATGTATATATATATATATATATATATCAAACCAGCAAATTGCCTGCTGTAGAAAAGGCCCAACATCAAGTAAGTATCTGCCACAACAGCCAGGCCCACTGAAAGTTAACCATCTCGCGCGACGCGTTTCATGATCTCCCACTTCTTCTGGAGCTCGTGTCGTGAACACAAAATGAGCGGGAATGTTCCCAGCACCACCATATCTCTGATCGCCTCCACCTCAGAGGTTGCGGCCAGGAAATCCTACAACATACGATACTGTCCCTAGGCAAAAAATACCGGCCTAAACCACGAAAATGTTCAATATTTCAACCATGATTACATCCGTATGTGTGATAATTTTAGAGCAATGTATACATTTAAATAAATTTGAAAATTAAAAGAGAGAGAGGGAAAAAAGACTCAAAATCAACGAAGGACTACGTAGCATTCTAACATTGTGTTGAACTCCATACTCTCAATAGAGATGGTGGATAGACTCTAAGTGCCCATATTGTTAATGGAAAACCAAAAGTCAATATTATATCTATTCAGAAAAATGAATCGCCATTGCTAATCTGCAATTCTATCAAACACTATTAATGTGGGGTCAATAATCAACATGGCCGCTATATTTTATCCTCATTTCATGATAGTGACCAGTGTGATAAAATAAAAATAAAATATCTTAGAGACACACCATGTCATTCAAAATTCAAAATCAGGATATTTGTATCTCACATAATACATGATTCTGCAGAGGTGTGATGACATAAGATCAACCCCAAATGTTGGCCGTTGTTCTTCACACAAACTGATCATAGCTTTGTAGTTCATTCAAATACATGTTATTCATGAATCACATGTGCATATCATATAGCAATAATTTAATAAATTTCAAAAATCCGAAATTGGATCACTCCATGTTCATGATTGTAATAAAGTTATGCTCAAGGTGAGAAATAATTCCTGACTTGGGCATGTGACCTAAGAGCTCATGAGAAAATATTCATTTTGCAGAATGTATATATAAGTGAAAAAGATGTAAAGCTTAACCACAAGTGTGCAAGACTAAGGGTAAAGTCTCCTATATCAAGACCATAATTAAATGACAACTATGCCATGTAAATCCTAAACATGCTACCCAAATGACACAAATATGGATGAGCCATTTTAGGACGGGAATGCAATCAAAGGCAAGGGCCTTAATACATCCAATCATATATATTATACACATATGTGCTTTTTATAGTATTACATTTTAAAAAACACAAAACATTTAACATAATCTAAAATATAATTTTTTAATAGTAGTATTATATTATATATATGTATCTTAAACATACACACAAACATATATATGTGTGTTCGTATATTTATATAAGTATATATTAATATATAATATTAAATCTTACTTCAATATATTTAATTTACATTATATTAATGTTATATGCTAAATATATATATATATATATATATTCACTGAAAAAACCATAGGTTATAGACCATATATAGTTAGGAATTAGCATTTACAAAACCTTGAAAATTCACTGAAAAAACCATAGGTTATAGACCATATATAGTTAGGAATTAGCATTTAAAAAACCTTATTTTACTCACACAAAACCATTGAAATTCCATATATAGTTAGTTGCACTAACTATATATCGCGCACCCGCAATCCACTGCTGATGATGTCACATATTACATCATTCATGACATGGTCAGTGACATCACTGATGACATCACTGATGACATCTCAAATGACATCACTGATGACATCACTGATGACATCATCCAGTGACTGTGTGTTTCTGTAAAGTTTAAATATGTTTTACATATTGAAGAATGAGTAGATGTATAAGTGTCTGGACGAAGGATTTAGTAGGTGCAAGACTGAATGTATGAGTCAGTGATTAAATGTGTCTCACTGAGTGCATGGGTTAGTGACTAAACTGTCTTAATTTGTGCATCATTATGTCTGTTGTTCTGTAAACTGCTGCATGTGTTGATCAGTAGCTATATGATTAACTATATGGGTTATTGATTGATTATCCAAGTATTTGTATGGGAGACTGAGTGTGTGTGTGGCTGGCTGGGAGGTGTGTGACTCTGTGCAGATCAATGTGTACTTGTATCAATGATTGTATAAGAAAGTAAGTATGTGTTAGTATATGTTTGAAAATGTAAGGTGCTCTATGTTTAACTGTATAGACAAGAAAATGGAAGTGTGATTGATTCTTTACAGGACTGACTAGGTGTGTGAGTAACTCCATGGATGAGTGGCAGAGTGTGAGTGTCTGTATAGGTGTATGACTGCATATGATAGTGTTGTAAAGATGAGTGATTTTATGTATGAATGATTGTATGGGTGAATGAGTGAATGTGTGTGTAGACGTAGGAATCAGTGAGTGCGTATGTAGTAACTAGTATTGGTGTGTCAATGGTTTCAAAAATTATACTCTGTATTTAACACTGGGTGAAACAGAGGTTATATTAAAATGTGAGGAGATGCATTGTATTGTCACATGAATGATATCATCAGTGATGTGGTCATTGATGTCAAATGAGATGTCATCAGTGATGTCATCAGTGATGTCATTTGAGATGTCATCAGTGATGTCATCAGTGATGTCACTGACCATGTCATGAATGATGTAATATGTGACATCATCAGCAGTGGATTGCGGGTGCGCGATATATAGTTAGTGCAACTAACTATATATGGAATTTCAATGGTTTTGTGTGAGTAAAATAAGGTTTTTTAAATGCTAATTCCTAACTATATATGGTCTATAACCTATGGTTTTTTCAGTGAATTTTCAAGGTTTTGTAAATGCTAATTCCTAACTATATATGGTCTATAACCTATGGTTTTTTCAGTGAATTTCAATGGTTTTTTAATAGCAAATATCATAAGCTGTCGAATGTCAAGTACGTGGTAAGTGAAAACATTTTCGTGTTTATGCACACTGATCTGCTTTGAATGGTGCCCCCCCCCTCATTTCTATTAGGAGTACTCTCTCTTTGCAGATAGTGAAAGGTAGTTAACGCAGGCCTTTGCCCCCGTTGTAATCCGTCGTGCCTGCTTCTCTCTCCATTTGATTGATTGTTATCCAAGTATTTACTGTTTTAGAATTAGTTCTCTTTGGTTCATTCTCTATTTACAAACAAACACAGAGTCGCAATACTCTGTTTAGTCTTTGCAGATAACGAAAAATCGTGTAAAAAAAGAAAAGGAATCGAGTAAAATCAGTAGGCCACTAATGGGATCTCTTTTTGACCTCGCTAAAATAGAAACATTAGGAACAACCCCTCATGACAAATACAAAACTAGTGAGATGAACTGAACTCCACACAATGATGGCTGCAAAACAGCTCGGCTCCGCCACCCACCCCGCCCAAAATAACGATAAAGAGCGGCTGCCATGATTGGTTGCGGAATGGCCACAACGGAGCTACGAAATGGTGGTGCTCTCATGCTAACCCCAGCTTCAGTCTGAAACATCCAGAAACACTGTAGACTACCAATTCGATCAGTTCCGGTAGCGCCCCAATGTAACCCGGTAGACAAGAACTAGCCCTCCCCTCTTTGACTGATGGTTCTTGTTCCCTGTCCCTTCTGTTGTCATTTAACAGAACTATTTAGCCTGCTGAAAGGGGTTGTGTTTCGACCGCTGGTTGGTGGAGACATTTTGACTATATTCTGGACCTGCGTTGTCGCGTAATGCGTCATATGACGCGCCGCGTTAGCGCATCCGGAAGTCATCCGGGGCGCGCAGCGCGTAACGTAAGCATAACAAGTCATGTGACTTGTTAATAAAACTTTTCATTGGTTCATTTTACTTTTCTTATTCTAATGATGAAAGCCTTGGTCATATCACCTAAAAATTACGCTTTTAATTACTTCCGAACATTATTTTTTCTTAAATATATGTTATAATGTTCCAGGCTAATGTACTTTCCCGGAAATTTTACAACTGTCCTGCAAGTAAAATATATTCTTTTTTCGAGAAAAAGAGCGTTTCTTCGTCCCATGACGGAGCCGTTGAGCAAAAGAGGGTCGACCTGCTGTCTTAGTCGCCGATACGCCTGAATATGAGATTCTTATCGATCACTTTATGTTGCAGGAATAGAAAACACAACAGCCCTTGACCATTTATCTTTACTGCGTTCCTTCGTATTATACCTTTTACCCTTCATGTAATTGGTCTGCTTTATTTCACTTGCCTTTTAATGATTCTAAAACAGTGACTATTATTAAAAACTTTACCAATGTATATACTACTACCATGTTTTCTTTTAAAAACCTTTATTGTGAAAATTTCATTATACAAATACGAGCCTATAACCACGTGGGCCTGCCACGGAGCAAACTGTAATCGTATATGATGAATAGACATTTACACTGTAGAGGAACGTAACGGGCGGGCCATTAGGTTGCAAGAACTAAGGTGTCTAACAGTTACGGAATCGGTGGACGTACATTTTATAATTAAAATACGACAGGGCCAGTTACAATAAAATTATCTAGATATACATTTGCGGGCAAGTACCATGGGTGACGTTAATTCGAATTTTCAACAGTACAGTAATCAATAACACATCAGAACTTAATATCAATAGGGATGTCGAAATATTCAATCAATTCTCGTCCCCGCCCGCCATGTGCTTCAAAACTGCATACGTATCTCGTGATTTCAAGGTTCTGCAACCAGTACACAACAAGGAGTTACGAGTCCCATTTATTCAGGCGCCATTTTGGGCGAGGACGGGCAGGTCCAGGATATAGTCAAAATGTCTCTACCAACCATCGACTATGATGATGTTCATATGCTGTATTTATTAGAGTAACACTCATCTGTCCACATGAAATTAATTTACCACAATCTAAACATGTCATTTTAATCTTTCCAAAGTTCTTCTAAATATTTGGGACCATTTCCCTTGCCTCTGAAGCTCTCAGTGCCACTTCTTTGATGAATGTACTAGCAGGTCAGGGGTTCTCCTCCAAATCTCTCTTTTATGCAGCACTATAATTAATTGGTGCCACCTCTCCATATGACGATGCATGGTATAGTTACCACAACTATATTTTTTTCCGGTTCCTCTGGAGAGTTCATCGTGGCAGATGAAGCGTGTAACGTACCGGGCATTTACCTTTTTTTGCATGTACGGGAAAGGAAAAAAAAAATCGAGCGTCCGAGTTCTAAGGTGTCCCAGGGCCATTTTAGTGGACCAGGCCCAAATCCAAAGAACAGGCCGCCATTTTGAGAGTCCTCTTGCAGCCGCCTGTCGCTATAACATCAAGAGCAGCCGAAACTCAGCTGAATGGCAACTGAAACGGTAAATGGGCGCCCCACTACATTTCAGCATTGTAGGATGACCACACCAGTACAGCAACTTGCTAGACATCACCTCGGTGCCATCCGGATCTCGGCGCCCCACTGCAGATGAAGTGCCTCTCAACTATGAAACCACCACGGTGACATCCGGATCTTGGCGCGTTGTGCTGCCTTCGGCCTATTCGCACATCGGTCCGCTACTGACGCCATCTCACAGGCTAATGGGGTGACCCACGCCGAGTTTCAGCATTGTAGGATGACCACACCAACTTGCTAGACATCACCTCGGTGCCATCCGAATCTTGGCATCTCAACGCCTAGTGGTATCTTCCATACAGAAAATATTGTTACGCTGCCTTTTGCCCCATTCGCACATCAGTCCGCAACTTAGACATCACCTCGGTGCCATCCGGATCTTGGCATCTCAGCGCCTTGTGGTGTCAGTCAGAAAATATTGTTGCGCTGCCTTTGGCCCCATTCGCACATCAGTCCGCTACTGACACCATCTCACAGGCCAATAGGGCGCCCCACGCCGACTTTTACCATTGTACGATGGCCACACCAGTGGCACAACTTGCTAGACATCACCTCGGTGCCATCCGAATCTTGGCATCTCAACGCCTAGTGGTATCTTCCATACAGAAAATCTTGTTACGCTACCTTTGGCCCCATTCGCACATCGGTCCGCAACTTAGACATCACATCGGTGCCATCCGGATCTTGGCATCTCAGCGCCTTGTGGTGTCTTCTACTCCGAAAATATAGTAGAAAATATTGTTGCGCTGCCTTTGGCCCCATTCACACATCAGTCCGCTACTGACACCATCTCACAGGCCAACAGGGCGCCCCACGCCGACTTTTACCATTGTACGATGGCCACACCAGTGCCACAACTTGCTAGACACCACCTCGGTGCCATCCGGATCTTGGCATCTCAGCGCCTTGTGGTGTCTTCAAATCAGAAAATATTGTTGCGCTGCCTTTGGCCCCATTCACACATCAGTCCGCTACTGACACCATCTCACAGGCCAACGGGGCGCCCCACGCCGACTTTCAACATTGTAGGATGGCCACAGAAGTGCGACAACTTACTAGACACCACCTCGGTGCCATCCGGATCTTGGCGCGTTGTGCTGCCTTCGGCCTATTCGCACATCGGTCCGCTACTGACGCAAACTCACAGGCCAACGGGGCGCCCCACGCCGACTTTCAGCATTGTAGGATGGGCACACCAGTGCGGCAACTTGCTACACACCACCTCGGTGCCATCCGGATCTTGGCATCTCAGCGCCTTGTGGTGTCTTCTACTCCGGAAATATAGTAGAAAATATTGTTGCGCTGCCTTTGGCCCCATTCACACATCAGTCCGCTACTGACACCATCTCACAGGCCAACGGGGCGCCCCACGCCGACTTTCAACATTGTAGGATGGCCACAGAAGTGCGACAACTTACTAGACACCACCTCGGTGCCATCCGGATCTTGGCGCGTTGTGCTGCCTTCGGCCTATTCGCACATCGGTCCGCTACTGACGCAAACTTACAGGCCAACGGGGCGCCCCACGCCGACTTTCAGCATTGTAGGATGGCCACACCAGTGCGGCAACTTGCTACACACCACCTCGGTGCCATCCGGATCTTGGCATCTCAGCGCCTAGTGGTGTCTTCTATTCCGAAAATATTGTTGCGCTGCCTTCGGCCCCATTCACACATCGGTCCGCTACTGACGCCATCTCACAGGCCAACGGGGCGCCCCACGCCGACTTTCAGCATTGTAGGATGGCCACACCAGTGCGGCAACTTACTAGACACCACCTCGGTGCCATCCGGATCTTGGCGCGTTGTGCTGCCTTCGGCCTATTCGCACATCGGTCCGCTACTGACGCAAACTCACAGGCCAACGGGGCGCCCCACGCCGACTTTCAGCATTGTAGGATGGCCACACCAGTGCGGCAATTTACTAGACACCACCTCGGTGCCATCCGGATCTTGGCGAGTTGTGCTGCCTTCGGCCTATTCGCACATCGGTCCGCTACTGACGCAAACTCACAGGCCAACGGGGCGCCCCACACCGACTTTCAGCATTGTTGGATGGCCACACCAGTGCGGCAACTTACTAGACACCACCTCGGTGCCATCCGGATCTTGGCGCGTTGTGCTGCCTTCGGCCTATTCGCACATCGGTCCGCTACTGACGCAAACTCACAGGCCAACGGGGCGCCCCACGCCGACTTTCAGCATTGTAGGATGGCCACACCAGTGCTGCAACTTGCTGGACACCACCTCGGTGCCATCCGGATCTTGGCGCGTTGTATTGCCTTCGGCCTATTCGCACATCGGTCCGCTACTGACGCCGCCTCACGTGCCAACGTATTTTCTCCGCATTTTACACCCTATGCCGCATAACAGGTCATGTGACTTGTTTATAAAACTTTTCATTGGTTCATTTTACTTTTGGTTTCCTAATGATGGAAGGCTTGATCATGTGACCTAAAAACAACACTTTTCATTGGATGAAAACTTTTTTTTTTCCCCAAACGATGAAAGCCGCACCTTGTTTCTGGATGTTTCAGACTGAAGCTGGCGTCAGCATGAGAGCACCACCATCTCGTAGCTCAGTCGTGGTCATTCCGCGAGCAATCATGGCAGCCGCTCCCCACCAGAAGCCTGCAGGAGTCGGGGGCCCCCAAAACTTTTGATGAATTCTCAAGGCGAAGGGGACGCTTTCGAGAATGGGGTCCAAGACCTAGCAGACAAGCGTCCGATTTCCAAGGTGTCCCAGGGCCATTTCAGTGGACCAGGCCCAAAAAGGAAACAGCCTGCCGCCATTTTGAGAGTCCTGTGACAGCCGCCTATCGCTGCACCGCAAGAGTGGGCGCAACTCAGCTGAATTGCGGCTTTTGACACAGTGGACCAAAAACGGACGGAATGGCAACTGAAACGGTAAAGGGGCGCCCCACTGCAGCAGACGAGACTCCACCTGGAGAGGCCCGTTCACGCCGCCTCCCCCGGGGCGCCCCACGCCGTTATTCGGAGCAGCATTGTAGGATACCAAAACCAGTGCGGCAACTTACTGGACATCACCTTGGTGCCATCGTTCTGCTGCCTTGGAACTATTCGCGCAACAGTTTGCTACTGATGACCCACCCCCCGCGACGCCCCATGCCGTTATTTGCTGGGTGGCAACTTACTAGACATCACTTTCGTGTCATCTAGATTTCGGCGCGTTCTGCTGCCTTGGAACTATTTGCACAACAGTTTGCTACTGATGACCCACCCCCCGCGACGCCCCACGCCGGAAATCTGGACGTTGTGCTGCGTTGGGACTATTCGCACAGCCGACCGCTACTTCGTTGTTTTTCCCTAAAAATGTTTATATGTTATTACTATTTTTGTTTTCTTGTATATATTTATAAATTATTAAAGTTTTATAATCTTACTACTTTGTCGGAGTGCTATATATATTTAATGTGACACATAATTGTAAAAACTTTGATGTACAAAGAGTCATCCCTGGAATCTTCCGCTTCAGGCTCGGTCCCCTCCCCAATCACAATACAGGATGGTTTTCAGATAATAGCAACGCTTCTGCTGTGACGGATCTCATCCAGTGTGGGCCTTGATCTACTATAACTCCTTTGAAGAGGGGTGATTCTTTACAGCTGTGGCCATAAACTACATCTGCAGGGCTAGCTGATACCCTAGGACCAGCCTGGACAATCGGACACAGAGGAAAAGGAGTGTCAGAGGGTGCGGTAGTGAATAGGGCGAAAGGGAGGTGTCGGGCGGGCACAGGGTGTGATTCTCAGGGAAGAGCAGCGCAGATGGGGGGAGGTTTATTACCCATGCATAAGACAGAGAGCGGGGGTGACCACTGCCTGGGGGAGATGCTTGCGAGGGTGGGGAGCCATGCTAAGGATCGACAGCGTGCACAGAGTGGGTCTGGTCAAGGCATCTAAAATGGCTGCCGTGCACGACAAAAGTGTGGCATTTGAAAAAAGACAAGAAGGCGCAGACAATGTTTTTCAACACTTCCTGATTTCCTTCGAATCGAACGTTAACAGACGTTGGGGCATATTACCAAAGTTAAGTGATATTTATCCCTAACGATGCTTAGCAACGATTTTTTTACCGTCAGAAATTATCGCAGATAAACCTTGCTATTATCAAGGTTTATCGGAAATACGATAAAAAACGACCGCAATGCATTAATATCGCTGAAAACTCAGCGATATTCATGCATTACCGAGCTAATGCTCTTAGCCATGTTATCCACCTCCCATTGGATAACATGGCTAAGAACTGCTCAGGGCAGGTGGTAGCTTTTGGAGATATTCGCGCTTATCTCGAATATTTCCAAAAGTTGATAATAGGAGATAGCGATGTTAGCGACTGTTTCCAGTCGCTAACATCTTGGCATGCCCACTTTGCATGTCATTAGTGATAAATATCCCTCACATGCAAAGTGGGGCCCAAGATGGTCGCTATCTTCTACTAGCCGTCGCTAACTAGTGTTAGCAACAGCTAGGTAATACACATATAATTTTATCACCGCGAAGCGGAGCGCTGTTACAGATATATATCTTGTTTTTGAACGTTAATTTCTCAAAATGCACTGAAGCACATATATTGAGACCTAGCAAAGGCACATCGGGCTGCCAGTCCCTACAATTTTGCCAAGATTCGTGCAAATCCATTCAGCTGTTCGATCCTACCGAGAGACAAGATGGCGGCCGCTACGGACTGTTTGGAATGTTTACAGACACCGGAGAGCCAATCAGCTTCGCTTCGCAAAGCTCCGTAACGCGAAAAGTACGCGAAGCGGTGCGGTGTTACAGATATATATCTTTTTTTGAACGTTAATTTCTCAAAATCCACTGGAGCACATATATTGAGATCTAGCAAAGGCACATCGGGCTACCAGTCCCTACAATTTTGCCAAGTTTCGTGCAAATCCATTCAGCTGTTCGATTATTATTATTTATTTTTTTTTTTGCCCCGCGGGGCCCTTTTAAAACCTCCACATCAAACCTAGTGGGTCAGCGACAATGTACTATGCCCCCTTATGGTCATTTGCCCCTTCGCTTTGGCCTCCTCTTGTCTCTCGATCCTACCGAGAGACAAGATGGCGGCCGCTACAGACGGTTTGGAATGTTGACAGACGCCGGAGAACCAATCAGCTTCGCTTCACAAAGCTCCGTTGCGCGAAAAGTACGCGTCCTGGGCCGCTGCCCAGTCCGCTGTTACAGATATATATCTTTTTTTAAACGTTAATTTCTCAAAATCCACTGGAGCACATATATTGAGACCTACAAAAGGCACATCGGGCTACCAGTCCCTACAATTTTGCCAAGTTTCGTGCAAATCCATTCAGCCGTTCGGGCTAAAAGTGAGGCCAACCGCCCTATGGAAATTAACATGGGAAAAACGCGTTTTGGGACCCCCCTTTTTTCTCGGCCCCCCCTTGACGAACCCCCCCAAAGTTTTCAGGGGCTGCTCAGAAACAAAATGTGCCATTTTCCTGAAAATTTCAGCCAATTCCGTCCACAAACGCCAAAGTTATTAGACATAGAATTTTCAAAAAACCCATAGAGAAAAAATCCTAACTATATATACCTACTGGCGACCGCCAGTAGGTAATATATATATACATTGTCTGCGCCATCTTGCCTTTTTTCAAATGCCACACTTTTGTCGTGCACGGCAGCCATTTTAGATGCCTTGACCAGACCCACTCTCTGCACGCTGTCGATCCTTAGCATGGCTCCCCACCCTCGCAAGCATCTCCCCCAGGCACTGGTCACCCCCGCTCTCTGTCTTATGCATGGGCAATAAACCCCCCATCTGCGCTGCTCTTCCCTGAGAATCACACTCTGTGCCCACCCGACACCTCCCTTTCGCCCTATTCACTACCGCACCCTCTGACACTCCTCTTCCTCTGTGTCGGATTGTCCAGGCCGGTCCCAGGCTATCAGGTAGCCCTGCAGATGTACTTTATGGCCCCAGCTGTAAAGAATCACCCCTCTTCAAAGGAGTTACAGTAGATCAAGGCCCCCACCCGATGAGATCCGTCACACCACACGCGTTCCTACTATCTGAAAACCATCCTGTATTGTGATTGGGGAGGGGACCGAGCCTGAAGCGGAAGATTCCAGGGATGCCTCTTTGTACATTAAAGTTTTTACAATTATGTGTCACATTAAAAATATATAGCACTCCAACAAAGTAGTAGGATTATAAAACTTTAATAACTTATAAATATAAACAACACAACAAAAACAGTAAAAACATTTAAACATTTTTAGGAAAAAAGAAGGAACAATGGTCAGTAGCGGTCGGTTGTGCGAATAGTCCCAAGGCAGCACAACGTCCTGAGTTCTGGACGGCACCCAGGTGATGTTGCCTGGGTGCCGCACTGGTTTTGGGTATCCTACAATGCTGCTCCGAATAACGGCGTGGGGCGTCCCGGGGGGTGGCTCGTCAGTAGCGGTCTGTTGTGCGAATATAATATAATATAATAGAACGCGCTGAGATGTGGATGGCACCCAGGTGATGTCAAGTAAGTTGCCGCACTGGTTTTGGTATCCCACAATGCTGCTCCGAATAACGGCGTGGGGCGCCCCGGGGGGGGGGGGGTGAGGCGGCGTGAACGGGCCTCCCCAGGTGGAGGCTCGTCTGCTGTAGTGGGGCGCCCCTTTACCGTTTCAGTTGCCATTCCGCCCGCTTTTGGTACACTGTGTCAAAATCCGCCATTCAGCTGATTTGCGCCCACTCTTGCGGTGCAGTGATAGGCGGCTGCCACAGGACTCTCAAAATGGCGGCAGGCTCTTTCCTTTTTGGGCCTGGTCCACTGAAATGGCCCTGGGACACCTTGGAAATCGGACGCTTGTCTGCTAGGTCTTGGACCCCATTCTCGAAAGCGTCCCCTCAGCCTTGAGGATTCTAGAAAAGTCTTGGGGGCCCCCGACTCCTGCAGGCTTCCGGTGGGGAGCGGCTGCCATGATTGCTCGCGGAATGACCACGACGGAGCCACGAGATGGTGGTGCTCTCATGCTGATGCCAACTTCAGTCTGAAACATCCAGAAACAAGGTGGGGCTTTCATCGTTTGGGGAAAAAAAAAGTTTTCATCCAATGAAAAGTGTTATTTTTAGGTCATATGATCAAGCCTTCCATCATTAGGAAACCAAAAGTAAAATGAACCAATGAAAAGTTTTATAAACAAGTCACATGACCTGTTATGCGGCATAGGGTATAAAAAGCGTAGAAAACCCGTTGGCACGTGAGGCGGCGTCAGTAGCGGACCGATGTGCGAATAGGCCGAAGGCAGCACAACGCGCCAAGATCCGGATGGCACCGAGGTGGTGTCTAGCAAGTTGCCGCACTGGTGTGGCCATCCTACAATGCTGAAAGTCGGCGTGGGGCGCCCCGTTGGCCTGTGAGTTCGCGTCAGTAGCGGACCGATGTGCGAATAGGCCGAAGGCAGCACAACGCGCCAAGATCCGGATGGCACCGAGGTGGTGTCTAGCAAGTTGCCGCACTGGTGTGGCCATCCTACAATGCTGAAAGTCGGCGTGGGGCGCCCCGTTGGCCTGTGAGTTCGCGTCAGTAGCGGACCGATGTGCGAATAGGCCGAAGGCAGCACAACGCGCCAAGATCCGGATGGCACCGAGGTGGTGTCTAGCAAGTTGCCGCACTGGTGTGGCCATCCTACAATGCTGAAAGTCGGCGTGGGGCGCTCCGTTGGCCTGTGAGTTCGCGTCAGTCAGTGGGGGTTGTTTGAGGATCTGACTGCATTGGAAAGCAATGTGATGCTGTGCGTCGCCCCCAAGATGAAGGTTCCTCGGCTGCAGTGGGGCGCCCCTTGGTGTTTCACTCGCTATGCAGCTGAGTTGCATGCGCACTTGCGGCGAATAGGCCGAAGGCAGCACAACAATATTTTCTGAATAGAAAACACCACAAGGCGCTGAGATTCGGTTGGCACCGAGGTGGTGTCTAGCAAGTTGCCGCACTGGTGTGGCCATCCTACAATCCTGCTCCGAATAACGGCGTGGGGTGCCCGAAGGGGGGGGGGGAGGCGGCGTGAACGGGCCTTCCCAGGTGGAGGCTCGTCTGCTGTAGTGGGGCGCCCCTTTACCGTTTCAGTTGCCATTCAGCTGAGTTTCGGCCGCTCTTGATGCTACAGCGACAGGCGGCTGCAACAGGACTCTCAAAATGGCGGCCTGTTCTTTGGATTTGGGCCTGGTCCACTAAAATGGCCCTGGGACACCTTAGAACTCGGACGCTCGAATTTTTTTCCTTTCCTCTACATGCAAAAAAGGTAAATGCCCGGTACGTTACCTGCCTCATCTGCCACGATGTACTCTCCAGAGGAACCGAAAAAAAATATAGTTATGGTAACTATACCATGCATCGTCATATGGAGAGGTGGCACCGATTAATTATAGTGCTGCACAAAAGAGAGATTTGGATGAGAACCCCCGACCTGCCAGTACATTCACCAAAGAAGTGGCACTGACAGCATCAGAGGCAAGGGAAACGGTCCCAAATATTTAGAAGAACTTTGGAAAGATTAAAATGACATGTTTAGATTGTGGCAAATTAATTTCATGTGGACAGATGAGTGTTACTCCAATAAATACAGCATATGAACATCATCATAGTCGATGGTTGGTAGAGACATTTTGACTCTATCCTGGACCTGCCCGTCCTCGCCCAAAATGGCGCCGGAATAAATGGGACTAGTAACTCCTTGTTTTGTACTGGTTGCTGAACCTTGAAATCACGAGATACGTCTGCAGTTTTGAAGCACATGGCGGGCGGGGACATGAATTGATTGAATATTTCGACATCCCTATTGATATTAAGTTCTGATGTGTTATTGATTACTGTACTATTGAAAGTTCGAATTAACGTCACCCATGGTACTTGCCCACAAATGTATATCTAGATAATTTTATTGTAACTGGCTCTGTCGTATTTTAATTATAAAATGTACGTCCACCGATTCCGCAACTGTTAGACACCTTAGTTCTTGCAACCTAATGGCCCGCCCGTTACGTTCCTCTACAGTGTAAATGTCTACTCATCATATATGATTACAGTTTGCTCCGTGGCCGGCCAACGTGGTTATAGGCCCGTATTTGTATACTGACATTTTCACATAAAGGTTTTTAAAAGAAAACATGGTAGTAGTATTTACATTGGTAAAGTTTTTAATAATAGTCACTGTTTTAGAATCAGTAAAAGGCAAGTGAAATAAAGCAGTCCAATTACATGAAGGGTAAAAGGTATAATACGCAGGAACGCAGTAAAGATAAATGGTCAAGGGCTGTTGTGTTTCTACTTCTGCAACATAAAGTGATCGATAAGAATCTGATATTCAGGCGTATCGGCGACTAAGACAGCAGGCCGAGCCTCTTTTGCTCAACGCCCTTTTTCTCGAAAAAGGAATATATTTTACTTGCAGGACAGTTGTAAATTTTCCGGGAAAGTACATTAGCCTGGAACATTATAACATATGTTTAAGAAAAAATAATGTTCGAAAGTAATAAAAAGCGTAATTTTTAGGTCATATGACCAAGCCTTTCATCATTAGAATAAGAAAAGTAAAATGAACCAATGAAAATTTTTATTAACAAGTCACATGACCTGTTATGCTTACGTTACGCGCTGCCCGCCGCGCCCCAGATCGCTTCCGGGAAGCTGCGCTTCGCGCACCGGAGCACTTCCGGATGTGCTAACGCGGCGCGTCATATGACGCATTACGCGACAACGCAGGTCCAGAATATAGTCAAAATGTCTCCACCAACCAGCGGTCGGAACACAACCCCTTTCAGCAGGCTAAATAGTTCTGTTAAATGACAACAGAAGGGACGGGCAACAAGAACCATCAGTCAAAGAGGGGAGGGCAAGTTCTTCTCTACCGGTTCACGTTGGGGCGCTACCGGAACTGATCGAATTGGTAGTCTACAGTGTTTCTGGATGTTTCAGACTGAAGCTGGCGTTAGCATGAGAGCACCACCATTTCGTAGCTCCGTCGTGGCCATTCCACGAGCAATCATGCTAGCCGCTCCCCACCAGAAGCCTGCGGGAGTCGGGGGCCCCCAAGACTTTTGTAGAATCTTCAAGGCTGAGGGGACGCTTTCGAGAATGGAGCCCAAGCTCTAGCAGACAAGCGTCCGAGTTCCAAGGTGTTGCAGGCCCATTTTAGTGGACCACGCCCAAATCTGAAGAGACGGCCGCCATTTTGAGAGTCCTGTGGCAGCCGCCTATCGCTGCACCGCAAGAGCGGGAGCAACTCAAGTACATGGTGAGCGAGACGCTGTAGTCAAAAGAGCAGGCGGTAAACAGCTGAATAGCGGAAGAGGCACAGTGTAGCAAAAGCGGGCGGAATGGCAGCTGAAACGGTAAAGGGGCGCCCCACTACAGCGTGTCTTTAGGTGAAACAGATTGTGGGACAAGGTCAAGAATGGAAGAGTCACCAAAAGGCAAAAAGTTCCGCTTGACCCCGGGAGCCGGCCACCTATGTCGGGAGCGATCTCAGGCCACACCAGGGCAACACGACTTGCGGAGGGGGCCGGAGCCAAGCGCCCCTCCGAGTCCGCGCCATGACACCGTCCCTCGGGGGCCTCCGTCAAGCGGTTCAGGGTGGCACCGCATCACATTGTTTTCAAATGCAGTCACGTCCTCAAACAGCCCCCACTTACATTGAGAATAGTGAAGCTGTAGCAAGTGCAAATAGGCTTCAGACAGTGTTACAAGCACTCCTCAAAACTTTGAATTATCAGAGTGCATGAGTTTCATGCTCGATCGATTGAGCTAGCCGGATCGGGCAACAAAAAGTATAAAATAGTTATGTAAATAGTTATTTAATAAAATGTTTTACCCTGTTACTTTGCTGGTGTGTTGTATATATTTGTAATATGTGCATAGAGTTTATCGTTATTTTGGGCGGGGTGGGTGGCGGAGCCGAGCTGTCTTGCAGCCATCATGGTGTGGAGCTCAGTTTATCTCACTAGTTTCGTATTTCTCATGAGGGGTTGTTCCTAATGTTTCTATTTTAGCGAGGTCAAAAAGAGATCCCATTAGTGGCCTACTGATTTTGCTCGATTCCTTTTGTTTTTTAACACGATTTTTCACTATCTGCAAAGACTAAACAGAGTATTGCGACTCTGTGCTTGTTTGTAAATAGAGAATGAACCAAAGAGAAACAATTCTAAAACAGTAAATGCTTGGATAACAATCAATCAAATGGAGAGAGAAGCAGGCACGACGGATTACAACGGGGGCAAAGGCCTGCGTTAACTACCCTTCACTATCTGCAAAGAGAGAGTACTCCTAATAGAAATGAGGGGGAGGGGGGGGCAGCATTCAAAGCAGATCAGTGTGCATAAACACGAAAATGTTTTTACTTACCACGTACTTGACATTCGACAGCTTATGATATTTGCTATTAAAAAACCATCGAAATTCACAGAAAAAACCATAGGTTATAGACCATATATAGTTAGGAATTAGCATTTACAAAACCTTGAAAATTCACTGAAAAAACCATAGGTTATAGACCATATATAGTTAGGGATTAGCATTTAAAAAACCTTATTTTACTCACACAAAACCATTGAAATTCCATATATAGTTAGTTGCACTAACTATATATCGCGCACCCGCAATCCACTGCTGATGATGTCACATATTACATCATTCATGACATGGTCAGTGACATCACTGATGACATCACTGATGACATCTCAAATGACATCACTGATGACATCACTGATGACATCTCAAATGACATCACTGATAACATCTCAAATGACATCACTGATGACATCTTAAATGACATCACTGATGACATCACTGGTGACATCTCATTTGACATCAATGACCACATCACTGATGATATTATTCATGTGACAATACAATGCATCTCCGCACACTTTAATATAACCTCTGTTACACCCAGTGTTAAATACAGAGTATAATTTTTGAAACCATTGACACACCAATACTAGTTACTACATACGCACTCAGTGATTCCTATGTTTACACACACATTCACTCATTTACCCATACAATCATTCATACATACACTCACTCATCTTTACAACACTATCATATGCACTCATACACCTATACAGACTCTCACACTCTGTCACTCATCCATGGAGTTACTCACACACCTAGTCAGTCCTGTAAAGAATCAATCACACTTCCATTTTCTAATCTATACAGTTAAACATAGAGCACCTTACATTTTGAAACATATACTAACACATACTTACTCTCTTATACAATCATTGATACAAGTACACATTGATCTGCACAGAGTCACACACCTCCCAGCCAGCCACACACACACTCAGTCTCCCATACAAATACTTGGCAATCAATCAATAACCCATATAGTTACTCATATAGCTACTGATCAACACATGCAGCAGTTTACAGAACAACAGACATAATGATGCACAAATTAAGACAGTTTAGTCACTAACCCATGCACTCAGTGAGACACATTTAATCACTCACTCATACAGTCAGTCACGCACCTACTAAATCCTTCATCCAGACACTTCTACATCTACTCATTCTTCAATATGTAAAACATATTTAAACTTTACAGAAACACACAGTCACTAGATGATGTCATCAGTGATGTCATTTGAGATGTCATCAGTGATGTCATCAGTGATGTCACTGACCATGTCATGAATGATGTAATATGTGACATCATCAGCAGTGGATTGCGGGTGCGCGATATATAGTTAGTGCAACTAACTATATATGGAATTTCAATGGTTTTGTGTGAGTAAAATAAGGTTTTTTAAATGCTAATCCCTAACTATATATGGTCTATAACCTATGGTTTTTTCAGTGAATATATATATATATATATATATATATATATATATATATATATATATATATATATATATATATATATGTATATATATACCACAATTTTTGTTATGTTTTTCAATGATACTAGTTTGAAACCTTTCTTAATTTTTATATACTTACCTTCATAAGTATGGGGATCAATATTTTTGTAATCAATATTTTTGCCACAATATGTTTGTATTACGATATTGTTGTGGTCCAAGAAGGGGTCCTCTGTGAAAGTAATAAAAATATTTTTACGGCTAGGCAGGGATCCCATGGACTGCCTAGTCTTAAAAATGTTAGTTAAGCTTTTCATTTATTGTAAGGAAAATGGGCTGCATTAAAAAAAAAAGTATTGCTTTATTTAAAATCAATTATAGACAAGGTGGTCTGCTCACCTCAACAGGCCACCATCCTTGTGATGACAGCGATTCATAGTTGTTCGCAATTTGTGTCCTACCTCATTAATACTCATGAGGTAGGTTGGATTGCGACCAGCTACGAATTTGGTTATTGCAAACCCGCCTATTAGTACATAGGTCGGTTTTTAAAATCACCATGGATTCAGTAAACGTTGGTGCGCAATTTGTGACAACTTTGACTTCCTCAATTTTTTGTATACCTGTCCCAAAATCTTTAAACCATTTTCAACAGTGCAGCCTGTACCCAGATGACAGTCTATGGCAGATAAATAGACCCATTCTCATAGGCACGTGCATTTTGACAAGTGTGTATGGACAGGCACCCCTTTACACATGTTTTGAATACTAGTGATCCTTAATTTAGTAGGAACTGCCATTTGTAATTCAAATCAATATTTAACAAAAGATGTTTTGTAGGGGCAGGCTTGGCACCAACTGGGATGGCCACCTTCTTTGAGGCTCTGTGACATTGCGGCAAGGAAATAAACAATGTTTCCTTAATACTAGCCACTTCCATAGTGGTTTAACATACTCCGTCGTGGGAACACCTGTCACTGTGAGAGGCTTGGACAGCAGCTTGATTTTTACCTCCTTTTCTGTTATTTTCCAATATGTGTCTAGCGCACTGAGCAGTGAGTCGCGCTCGCCATTTTGTGTGTCTATGGCTCAGAGACTCTCCTCACATTGCGGGTGCTACCACTAACCGGCTACTTTCATGCTTGTTTAATAAGAGGCCTTGCCAGTAGTTATAGTCATATTTCTCTTGCCCCTTTTGCTATTTATATTTCAAAAATTGCTCTACATGGGTATTTTTTACAAGTAGGCTGCAGAGTGTTGAGCAGTCAGTTCTGTATATCGTCTGTGAGAAGTTGGCCTGGCATATTCTCGTGGGCACCTTGCACCAGTCCGAACGACCCTTATTGATGGTATGTTTAAAGACAACCTATATAGAAAGCTATCCTAGTGGTAGCTGTGGAGAGTAGCCTTCAGGCTAAGTCTTGAAGGAATGTAAAGCAGCTTGTTTTATCAGTCTATAATCTCATGAATGACCAAATGAAAGGAACACCACACCAGGTATATATATGAAATATATGAATTTATTCTAAACACATCCCTCTAGTCTCTTTATGAGTACATTCAGTAAACTTATTTAGCATACAGTATATTAGCGCAATATATGGTTAGCTCTAGTGGCGTACCAAATCATATACTAAGAAAGCGGTATACCACGAGGGACGCGTGCATTGTCTAAACACAGCCGCAAATCATTATTGACTTCTATGGAGAAAGTTGCGATTATGATTTTAAAGATTAGGGACACTTAGAAGTGGACTTGGAGCAAACCCCTTTAGAACTAGGCAGTTCTAGAGTCAATACCCACGGAAGCACCGGAGTACCTGAGTTACCTCACCCAGGGAAGCCGGGTGCATAGGTGTCTTTTCGTGTCGGGTTTCGTCATCGTTTTCTATGGAGAGCTGCTGTAAAGTGCTGCAGGCGTCCAAGTGGAAAGTGTACAGATAGATCCAAGGGTGGATCGGAGAGCTGAAGAACCTGAATGCAGAGGGGACAGAGTCTGGGTCATTAGCCAGTGACCGGGAAGGCGATGAGCAGATGCCCACCGATGTCAGGTGATTTCAGGTGCAAAAGGTTAAGCTTGACTCTTTAGCCACGAGGACCAGGAGGACCATGAGGCGTTGATGACAACCAGGAGCTGGATTCGAGCTGTCCCACAAAGGATATTTATTGCTGAGGTGTCGGTATGCGGATTGGACCCAACAAACCTTGGCAACAGCAACCCATGCAGAAAGCAAAGATTGGCTTTTGTGCAGACCAGCAAGATCTGAGGGACTCACCCTTTGGAGGGGAGTCAGAGCATATTTCAAGCAACCAGGAAAGCCCAAGAAACAAAAGAGTTACCGTTGAGGGGACCCACCAGTTGACAGACCAAGGATTGCGAAGGATCCTTGAGCGGAAATGCTAGAAGCAGGCCCACGGAACACTCATGGAGTGTAGGCCGACAATCTTCGGTGCAAAAGATGCTTGGGGCTTGGACCACAAGTAGCCCAATGCACAACTTCTGGGAAAGCTCGGGAAGTTGATGCACTTGCAAATGTGCACCGTGTCCAGGAGTTCCGCTCCCACATCTCTCGTGAGGGCTGCTGGTCTCATCTTTGCTGTGATATTGTGTTGGCCTCTGAGAAGTCTGGAAGTCCATGTCCTGGGTCGCAAATCCATTGGGATCCGGCGGTAGCCTTGGAAATACAGAGAAGCAAGATGCTTCTTTGGTGTCTGTTTGAACAGGGGAGTCACTCCTTAACCCCATGGGAGATTCTTCCATCTTCTAGTCGAAATAGAATGTCGAAGTTCTTGGATATAAGTTGCAGAGTTTCGTCCAGGGTAATCTAAAGTCATAAGGATTGGGTTCCTATACTTATACTAAGTTTAGGGGTTGGACTTACTCTAGGGTCCCACCTAACGGAGGACCCAGGGAGGGGATGGTTACACCACTTTCGCTTTGTCCAGTTTCATGCCAGAGAAGGGGCTGAGTGCCCTTACATCTGGTTTGAACTGGAGTATGCCCAGGGACACCAAGTGTGCCCCCAGCACTGTCTGAAAAGCATTCTATGAATGCACCCACCCAGCCCCAATACACTAAAGCATGTCTGGGAGGTGGTTATACCTCCCTGTGACAGGAAACCTATTGTCCAGGCCTCCCCTGCTGGAGTTTCATCCAGCAGCAGGAGGTCAGACTCGTGTTTGTGGCTGCAGCATCCATTTTGTGATGCTGGGGCTCTTTTAAACTATTACCGATCAGGTAAGTGTGTACATGTCTTCTCCCTCTAGAATGGTGGAACACCAAACACAATATGTTTCCATGCAGCCATTCCAGAGTTAGCATTTACCACGAGGTTACAATGCACTTAAGAGTATATTGTCTGGCTGCATCACAGAACAGCATAAGAGAATAGATTCCAAAAGCTGCAGAGGGGTCCCGCTCATGGATGGGAACCCTCTCACACAAAACCAAGCACTCTGCCTTCAGGATTGATAAGGCCTGCCATAGGAGTGACTTATAGGTTTATATGTGTCAGTAGTTAAAGGTAGATATAGGTAACCTATATCTTAGTAAGGGGTGCATGCACCACCTTACCCAGGCTGCAGTAGCAGACCGTGGTGCCATTTTGGAAGGCTTCTCAGGGGTGGCAGAATACATGCTTCAGACCCTGATAGGCCTCTGGGGTACCTATGCCCTTAGTACCTAAGGTGCCATATGCTCAGGACTCACAACGGTAACCCAGTAACCAATCTGGAGTGTACCTAAAGTACACGCAATCAATTTAGAGAGGAAGCAGCTAGGCTGGGGTCCTGGTTAGCAGGGCCCCAGCCAGACTAAAGTAAAAAAACAGTGAAATACCTGCAAAAAAGAGAGGTAACCATAGTAAGCATCGTCTTGCTTCTTTTTCCGTAATTGTACTGCTATTATTTTCATTGCTCTATGTTTCATATTTTTCCTGACGGTTAGAGTACTACTTTGATAGATTATTACAGAGGAGAGACTTTTTTTCATAATTTCAATTCTGTGTGAGCTTGCCATATATTTCTGATCAAGGCATCTAAGACTGCCTCATTGTCTCACTGCCATATGCGCAGGACAAGGAACCTTCAGTGGAGTTTGACTAAATCCACTGTAAGTAAGTCTTTTACAAGAGTGGTTTTATCCGATCCTTTTTCTGGTTTGAAGTACATGGAAGATGCTGGAGAAACTTGTCAGAGCTCTTCTTCCACCATGACAAAATGACATAAAACCCAGTCTGCCTGTAGCCCCAGCAGTACCTTGCTAAATTACCTACATCTATTGCCTCAACCCACACAAACGCAAAAAAATACTCTCCCGCTCAAATAACGTCACTTTTGTAGTCTCTCTCAATAGAACTCCTATTGGAAGAAATTCAAGCTCTTAAATCATACATGGAGGATTCCGATAGGAAATCACAAGAGTTAGATGAAAGGTGGTCTTTTCTGAATGATCGGATCACTCAGATTGAGCATAGAGTTGAGATACTTCAAGAAACAGCACAAACAGTTCACTCACTGCAATCTGAAATTGTATCTTTAAAGAAACATGCGGAAGATATGGAAAAATCATAATAGGAGGGATAATGTATGCATTTATGTGCTGGCTGAGGGAATGGAAGGTTCTGATCCTATAGCTTTTTTCCAGACTTTTTCTCCTAAGGTTTTGTACTTACCAACCTCCCCTCTTCTAAACATTTAACAAGCTCACAAATTAGGACATTCTCATCGATAAGCCTCAACCTCACAGAAACCTAGAGGAGTAATTCTTTACATTTTGGAATATTTGGACATGCTTAAAGTCATCAAAGTGGTTAAAGCTAAGGGTCGCATTTCATGGTCTGGTTCCAATTTACTTTTTGTGCAGAATTATGCTAAGGCCACAGCAGAGAGAAGGAAACAGTTTCTGGAACTGAGACTAGCTCTTCATTCACTTAATTTGGTCTATTCCACAGTGTTTGTTTAAAGTGACTTACAATATTAGGACTACTGCTTATGAGGATCCTTCTTTATTTCAAAAATGTATTGCCACTGCAGGGAAGAGGCAATGGATACTCACACATGTACTATTGTTTAATTTATTATTTCACTAGCTCTATAGACATTGTTTTAATTAGTATTTTTTCTACTTAATAATATATTGGGTCTGATTATGAGTTTGGTGGTCTTTTCATGATCATTTATGGTCTGGTGGGCAGGCGGCACGGCCGTCCTGCAGCGCTGACTCTCCCCTCCTCATGTTGGTAATGCACTAATACTTTAGCTGAACTTAAACATATGCTATTTAATGTTCTTTTGTTCACAAATTTTGGTTACAAGTTTGGCAACAGATAAATTATATAGTTCACACACAAGGGCCACTTACTTTTACTAATATTTTTCTAGGTAGTATTTTAGATGTATGGTCTTCTCATTTTCATAATATTTACATAATTGACTTACTCATTGCAGATTGGCAGGGCATGGAAAGACTCTACTACCATATCTTTTCAGGCCTGGTAGTATACAGTTTAACATAATCATAGCCTTCACAGAGCGCATGTCCATCAGATTACCCTAGTTATTAAAAGAGACCTTCTCTGGTCACACGCAACACCTTTTCTATATTTCCCTACACATACTACATGTTTACATAACCCTCGAACTGAAGAAGTACCTAAACCTCTGTGACTTCTTCAAAAACATCTTATTAATTGTTGATTACTCCTGTAGTCTTTACTCTTTAGTTTTCATATTGTTAATAAACAGTTGGTATTGTAATCTCAATAGTATATGACACTGTTTTTTTCTCCTCTCTTTCTCTTCTCTTCACTTTCCAACATTTCTATTTTCTACTTTTTTTATAAACATCGTTCTTGAAAAAGAAAGTTTCAATAGATTTTTGTACATCTCATATATTATATTATAATTCTAAACTAAATGTATATGTCTGTACTTTTAGTTTATTTGTATTTGCCTAATTACTAAATAAAACTATCTTTTAAACCTGAACAGAAGATTTCAGTGTTTGAGGCTCCATTAGCAATCATTTCCCACAACACAGGTTCAAAAAACAGAGCTCGAATTAGTCTGCATGTGACAGAAACTTCCTGCTAATTTGCAGGTCTCAGGAGTGCGGGGTCTCATAGAGTGTCCTGAGACCTGCAAATTGGCAGGAAGTTTCTGTCAATCTAGACTCAGTTTTCTTTTTTCAGACATTGTGGCTATGAATGTAGTGAGGGTATGATTGTGTATGACTGCTGTGACAGATTGTGAGTTACCAGGGGTATGAGGATTTGTTTTTGTGTATATAGTTATTGTCATATTTACTTTATTACCTGTTATTCTTTCTTTTTTGTATGAACCATGAAACTATTTATGACATTTACATTTGTCAAAATGTTTTTTATGAACTAAGTAATTACGAAAAAAGATCAAAATAAATAAGCAATGATAGTTTTTGAAAATAAAAAATTCTACACTTTTTGAAGAAAATAAACAAGACTATCTTGAATTTGCCACCTGTATCATACCAGGAATGGGATATATATCAACATTGTAATACTGTGGCCATTGAGGGAACATTGCTCTCGTTGTTGATACAAGAAGCTGTTACAATCCCCATTAGTAACATGTTCGATGCGTTGGCAATGGTGGATGTTCCAGGAGAGCCGAACAATTTGAAAATGGCCATAGTCAGAGAAGCATGGAAGAGGAAAAAAATGAGGGGACCCAGGGAAATTCAGAGGACTCACTGGCAGGCATCCTATTGGGTTTGAAAAACTGAATTAATCACCGTTTTGAAGGCTCAGAAGAAAATCAGGTAGGCATACAAGCCTCCTGCTTGGAGTTAAGACAAAAACTAGATGAGGTTTCCCTTCACACTAAGGGGCATATTCTCAAGGATTTATCGCTGACTTATTGGCACTTTATCGTAGCCAAAGTGGTGATAAATTTATCGCTCCAATCACAAGCTGGTGCTAAAAGCTGATATCACCAGTTTACCTGCGATAGCAGCCACAAAAAACATCGCCACAGGTGACCCCGTCAACTACCGCTAATGAGATGCAGAGTAGGTATT
Source organism: Lissotriton helveticus (assembly GCF_964261635.1). NCBI lineage: Eukaryota > Metazoa > Chordata > Amphibia > Caudata > Salamandridae > Lissotriton > Lissotriton helveticus. Next base: position 1,371,201,649 of record NC_136069.1, on the reverse strand, counting down.
CCCATGCAAAAAGACTCAACACCACTCCGCAACATTCTCAACGACCAGCCAGTTTGGCAATAAGATCACAAAATAGTCGATTAGGCGTGTTAGCAGCAGGAATTTAACACCTGCTTTAACCTGGTGTAAAGTCAGATGACAATCTGCACCAGGAAAGGGAGCCCAGCCCAGAACCACACCTGAAGAACAACATATGCCATTGAGCTACTGAGCATGTAGCCTGGAGCCCCAAGAGGGCCACAACACCCACCACCACCACCCCCAGGAACCCTCACCCCCAGAGCCCTACCTCAGGCACCCCCCTGGACAAAGATATGTTACATCAACGCCACAAAATTATGCACAAAACAATTTGCCTGACGGTGCACAATTTTAACAATCAACATGCATGTGTGTTCAGAAAAAGGAGAATCACTCATTCATATTTGAATCGCCAAACAAAACTCAAAACAACTATTATGAAGAGTCATGGCGGGTCTTCTCAGGAGATTCTGTAGGTCACAGCTTGCAAGACAAAATTCGAGCTAAGAATCAGTGTCCTGCGCTCAATAAAGAACAGAGACTGAGCGAAAGAGAGAGATAGACAGAGAGAGAGAAAGAGAGGGAGAGAGAGAAAGAGATAGAGAGGGAGATAGAGAGAGAAAGAGGGAAAGAGAGGGAGAGAGAGAGAGAGAGAAAGAAGGAGAGAGAGAGAATGAGGGAAAGAGAGGGAGAGATGGAGAGAAAGAGGGAAAGAGAGGGAGAGAGATAGAGAGAGAGAAATAGGGATAGAGAGAGAGAGAGAGAGAGAGAGGGAAAGAGAGAGAGAAAGAGGGAAAGAGAGGGAGAGAGAGGGAAAGGGAGGGAAAGAGAAAGAGAAAGAAAGAGGGAAAGAACGGGAGAGAGAGAAAATGAGAGGGTGAGAGAGAGAGAAGGAGGGCAAGAGAGGGAGGGAGAGAGAGAAAGAGTGAAAGAGAGGGAGAGAGAGAAAAAGAGAGAGAGAGAAAGTGAAAAGAAGAGACAGAGAGTGCTGACACTGTGGAACCAGGCATCACTGCTCACCTGCTGCCACTGGCGTGTCTCCAACCACATGCCGGTATACACTGCAGTACACCAGGTCCAGATTTATGAATGGCAGAGTCCATACAATTGCACACACCATCATCGCGTGCCCGCCCCTGCGCACACAGGCTGCTGCACCCCAGCCCCTCCCACCGCCCAACGGTGAATGCCCGCCCCTGCACACCCAGGCCTCACTGCACGCCTTCCGCCACTAGTGTGTCTCCAAGAGGGTCAGTCACGTGTCGGTGCAAGCCCCAAGCCCGGGGCCTGCAAACATGGCACCCTTTACATCATTCAGCCCCGCTCTGCGGGCCACCAGGTCATAAACTGTGGAAATCGCAGATAATTGCCTTAGCATGAGCTGAAGCCATTTTAGTTGTGGCATCCATTTTGTTAAGCCATGTGATTCTGCCGTCTTCACTGTTGCCTGTCTTTCTATTCTGCTTGAGTCATCAACTGTAGTTAACTCCTTCAGTACTGAGCCAGAGCAATGTATGAGCTCAGAAAGGCCTTTAACTTCTAGAATGTACCTGTCTTAGAATGTAACTGTCAGGCTGTTTCAACTGAAATAAGGAGTTCTATCTCCCCTCCTACTCTGCGGACAAAGTCGTTTCTACCTCTCCATGTTAGACAGTATCTATTCCTGTGTAGGCCTGCAGAGTTTTTTTTTTATATAGCGTGAACTAGACCCGAACCGAATCAGGTATCAGAGCGCTTTACATGTCGCCAGTGACGTTACATGAGGACACACATTCATTTTAGGCACGGGGAGATTAAGTGATTTGCCCAGAATCACAGGAGGTTTTGGCATTGTTACCGAGACTCGAACCCAGATCACCAGGTCCGAGGTCGAGCGCCCTAGCCGTTAGGCCAACTCTATTTGAGTCTCCATGCTTACTCAGCAACAAACAGGGGACATAAGACCCTTGGTTTCTGTATTCCATGTACTACCTCATACAGTACCCGAGGGTGTTGTATTGATGTAGTCCCACTCATGAGTGATTAATAAACTTGTTATTTGATATTCCAGCTTCAGAGCCGTTTCTATTTTGTTTTTTTAGGGACCAGTGGACAGATAAGGGTGAACCCCTGCACCAGTGAGCCCCTAAAAGGCTCATTTCCACAAATTGGCGCCCGAACAGGGACTCATCAGAGTCGCGGTCATCTGAAAGAGCCGTCTTGATGGAGGAATAGAATCTACTGAGGAGGTACCTTGCACGAGGAGACCCTTTGTTTTTGCAGACCGACGTGTTTTCCTTTTTTCCTAATCTGACCCTCCAGGCGATGGCTGGTCCCGACTGAGATCTCTTTTGGCATAAGAATTCCAGTGACCATTAGGTCAAGCCAGAGTTTGGCAGGTGGACGCTGGAGACTTTTGTCATTTAGTAAAAATCATAAGTAGATATATGGAGTGCTCTTGAGTGTTCCGCCAGGCCATTTGGTAATTCGGTCTCTTCTTGTAAAGGCTTGGGTGTTTTACCTATCTTGTTTTGGGTGGGTCTGGAGACCCCTACAATAGGCATGGCTTATGATTTGGTAAAGACAAAAAGTGTTTGCAAACACTGTGCCAGAAACATCTGGTAATGTGGCGTATTTTGGAAAAGGTTTGGGGCGAGAGCCTGTCTTCTTTGGTAAGGTGGCTGAAGTGGCACTCTTGATTTTGAATTTGCTTGGCCAAGATTCTGTTTTTGTTTGTTTGTTTATTGCAATAAACAAAGGCAGGTAATGAGGAGATTTTTGTCTCTACATTTTATACTTGGGATAAAAACTATTTGATTATAATATTATATTTTATTATAATATTTTTGGCATGCCTGCCCCAGCACACTTCATAGAATGTGTTGCTCTCTTGGAGGCACCAATATGGATCTAGAAAGTAATCAGCCAGCTCTCCTAGAGAGGAGACTTAATAGGTGTATGTATATTAAATATGGTATTTCTTCCATAAATGTATAGTACACTATGGAACACATATACAAAAAAGGATCCACATCTACGATGGCCAGTAAATCGTCATTTGATTTTAAGAAGATTCAGTATGTCGCGCAGTGTCTGTTTCAGAGAGAGAGTTGACAAGATATGTTTGATTGTGTATTTACAATTGTGTTTGGTTTGAGAACAGTCTGTGGGCTTCCTCTTGTTTTTGTCCTAGTGTTGATTTGTGGATTGATTGTGTATTTGAGTGTCTATAAGGTTTGTGGACTGGCACCAGTGGTAATTCTTGTGAAGTACTTGTTTGAGTAAGTAGCGACTGTACTCTTTGGAACATCCACGATCTTAGGGTGTTCAAAAAGCTGTTAAAACACGGCTTTTTTTAGCTCTTTTGTTGCATCTTTCATTTCTCATCTCCTCTGCCTAGGCTGTCGCGCCGGGACACTTCCGAGTAGATGTGTGCGTTATAAATGCTGGTTAACATAACATAACGTGACGATGGCTTGATTTTGCAAACTGTGTTGTGTGTTAGGAGTGTGTGGCCCATTCTTGAAAATGTCTGGAATGAGCTCATTTTGGTTTGTTGTCGTCATTGTGTTCTGCAGATGCCATTGGAAGAATTACACTTTAAATTTCAAAGAATGAATTATATTAAATATGTTAAGTAACTGCATGCTACTATAGAAAGTAAAATCAGTAACAAAGTCTTAATGTGTGAACATTCAATTATAATGTTGCCACAATGGTAAAAAATTAGAATTAAAACTTGAAGCAGAATTACCTAGCATTCCATATAAAAAGAGAAAATGTTATCTCACAACAAATAAGGTGCTTTGAGACCTTTGGGTATAGCAAGAGCTTTTATAATGTTAAAGCTAATTTTACCTAGAAAAAAAGGCACTCAATAGGGAAAAGTAGGCCTCACAGAGAAAAACGAATGTGTGTGTCTTCTGTACAACTATAACTTAACAAAATTAAAAATAGATGCCCAACATTTTGTTAGTACTGCCTATCAGCTGTGCAAAATATTAAAGCACTGACCTTAGATACAACATATTAAATATTAAAAGGACTTCACATTATATGAGTAATTAGTTGCTGCTAAAATAAAAGCGTCCTTCTTTTACCACACTGCCAATGATAGATTTTGACTGGCTTGGAATGCCTGTTTTTTAACTGAGCATCATTCCCAGCACCACAAAGAGAGCTTTTAACAGCTACTCAAGCTGTCTGTCCAAAGGAAGCAGTCTGTCAGAGCAGAGGGAGGTAATGAGTGGTTTATCAACTTTTTGGGGTTTCTGAGAGGACATTATAATACAGCATATTGCTGTCATATTGGAAACAAATGGCATTATAAGGGGCTCTGTGCCATTAAATGTAAGACAGGATTTATCAGTCCTATGCACATGGCCTTTTGTCCTGAAAAAGTATAGAAGCTAATGCCTGCCGGTCATAAAACACAGCTAAACACACAGCTAAAAAAATAACACAGGCTTTACCCAGGCACAAGTTATAAATAAACGCGGTGGCAACTAGGTTTTAAGTTAGAACAAAATGGCATAAAAGCACGTGCATTAAAGACTACTAATTTTGAAAGTTAGAAATACAGCTTCATTGTTGCTTTCTTAAGAATCACATCTATGGAGCTGATGGTAAATAATCACTGCTTTTAAAAAAAAGTGAAACAAACTTTCTGTGTTTCAGTAAAGCTTCTGTGCTTAGTTTCAAAATACATTTTGTAAGTCTTATACATAAATGCATTGAAAGACAAAAGGAAAGGAATGAGGCTTGCTTTTCATATATAGAAAGAACAAAAGGGTTAGTGATCATTATTCAAAAAATGAGTACATGAAAAAAATTATTGAAAGTCAATGCATTAAAATCATTTTTGCATTATCATGATCTTTATAAAACAGAGTTAAGTTGGGGAGAAAAGAAGTTAAAACTGGCTGTATTGTATACTTGGTGACAATGATGTGATACGTGGAATACTGTGCAGTCTGAAATAAAGAGTTAAAAAAAATATCATGATCTTTATAATGTCTAATAACACTATTGGGAAATTTTAATATTATTTAGCACTGTAGAAAAGTACCCTGTGAAAAGTGTGCATTAAGATTTTAATGTCTAAATGGTTAAATATATTGTGCATCAAAATTAAAAAGGTGAGTAATAGTTTCTCTAGCAATGACAATATTATTGTTTCTTAGTGACAAACTTAAAATATGATTTCTAGTATGGCCTAATGGCTACAGTCTCAAAGACAAATACAAGTTATATAAAAAGAGTAGCTCTAGAAACATGAGAATTACTTTGGTGTTCTGAAAACTAACATTTTGAGCAACTTCTTTAGGTGCTAGAAAACACATTGCTCAGGAAAAAAAAAAAAATAAGACAGCAAAAGTTACATCCCACCTTTAAAATATCACTATCGGAGTCAGCCCCTCAGTTATGCTTCCTGAGAGTTACTTCAACTGTGATGGCCACATGGGGATAGCCTTGCTCAGACAGGGGACAACAGGTTTAAGGTCAGAGGCCAAGTTCTGTATTTAGAATTGACCAGCAATACAGATAGCAAAATGTCCATGCAGGGAGTTTTTGAGCGTTTCTTAATCTGAGGTTAGCCACTGTGACAGTGTGTGATTTCCACTTTTAGGGGGCTACATTAGAATAAGAAAGCATCACAGTGTTTCCTAATGTGTACATGTACATATATAATTGTGTAAATTCAAGTTGTACATTTAGTCTATAGCCCTTATAATAATAATACAAATAAATAAATAAACAGGGCTGTATTTGATTGAACAGCGGACATATTCCGATTCAGCAGATTTGCTTCTATTTTGGTCTACAGCAAATAACATGTGTTAAACAAACACACACTCCAGTGCGACTTGTTCTAAATAGGAAAACAGATAGATATAACACCTGCTTCTAGTGTTGAAGAGTAGTTTAACAAATTAATGCCTTTGTATTAATTACATTTCCTGATTCTAACATTGTAGGATAAAACACTACAGGTAATGTAAACTTTGCTCTTATGATGTCTGAGGCTATAATGTGCCTAGGAAAATTAGGTTCAAATTAATTCTCAATTCATGTTAATAATATTTGGGATACAGTTATTAGTAATTTATCTACATTTAAGAATTAGAAGAATTTACTTAGTTGTTTCAATGAACTTATGGCCTTGATTAAGCCTTTCTGGAACAAGATTGGACACCACAGATCTGTTTTAGGTAACATTAGCTAAAGGAAATAGTGAAAATTCTGTTAGGAGCAGATGGGGATATCACTGTTTTCTTGGGAAATAATACAAGTGTAGGAGATATGCAGGGCGGGGTTTATCCTATTGAATAACATTATCATTGGGCAACAGCTCTGCCATGCATACAGAAAAAATGGTTTTAATTTAAGATTACTTTGCCAGGGCTAAGATAAGGAGGCAGCTAAATTAAGTTTGCATTCTTGCGTCTTCATGTTAGACAGTATGATAGCTAAAGGAAATGGTAGTTGGTTATTGTATTAATGTTTTTTAGTTAGCTAAATGCGCTTGTTCCCTAAAATGTACACAGTGGTACAGTCCAATAGTATTGGACATAGCCTCCTTGGGATGGATTCCCCTAGCTACTTACCACCTACAAGTCTGTTTGTGCCCAGCTGCCAAAGGGGGTAAATATTGTCGAAAGGAGGTCACCTGCTTAGGTTACCTACTGTCGAAAGCGGGTAGCTCCTGGGCAAATTAAGGGTAAGCACAATTAAGTAACACACTGTATTTGTTTTGTTTTTTGCTTGTTGTTGTGTTCTCTCTCTCTCTCTTTCGCACTCTCTCTTTCTCGGGCCTGTCTAAGCTGTCTAGGAACGTCCATGAGACAATTGGTTGGGCTCGATTTAGTCATTAATTTCACAGGATGCTGTGGATGCAGTGCGGGAACATGCTGGGTAGTTTAACCATGCGCTTTAGAAACTCATTTATTATTATTATTTATTATAATATGTTCTTAAATAAATAGAGACAAAGCACCTCACCAGTGCACGTCTAATTGGCTATTAAGTAATACTGCTTGAACAAATTGTTAGAATTAACAAAATGAATAAATATATACGCCACGTTACTGCCCATTCTGTCTGTAAACTGATAAAATGGAAATTAGATAAGATTGAAAGGATGGGTAGAATAGACTGATGTTCCCTTATTTGACCTTTAAGGGGAACTATATGTTGGGGGGTTTTGTTCCAAATTCCCAGTTGGCAACACCATTATTGTTGATGTTATTACAGCACTACATAAGTTGCAGAGGGATCACGAGTCCTTCATTTGTTAGTCCATATAATCGAGCTGACAGCCCTTGCTAGAGCTGGTGAATAGGTTTCTCCCCTGAATATATCATATTATTACATGGCCCAGATCATGAAAAGTATGTTACAAATGGTTCACAAAGCTAGGAAAGATACCCATATGCCTTTAGCACACATTTATAGGGACAAAATTCATGTACCTACTAGGTTATGTTTAAATTATCAGTTATTCATGTAATATGGATCTCTGTCACATTCATAGTTTTAGTTTCCCGCTAGACCTATAATATAAGAGCATTGTCATAAAGGGCAAAACATGGTTGTTCTTATGCAAGGAAAATAATTTTAGAGGTGTCTGCAGTTTTGCACAATAGTTAAGGTTCACAAAGTAGAAGCTGTATCGTGATGACTTATAAGTCCAAGTTTATTAAAAGAATAATTTTTTTGAAATGCCTCTTTTTTTAGGTTCTTCAGAAAAATAATATAGGGGCGTTTTTTTAAATAGAATATCCTCTTTTGATTGATTATTTGTATGTTGTATCTAAAGATTTCTGTTTTGTTCACTGACAGATATCTGCTGCCCTACAACCATTGCCAGAGGGGCCCAGACATCAAATCCAGCTTGGAGCCGAGGTGAAGGGAACCAGCACAGGCGTTGCTGGCAACTATAACAGAGGTGAAGGTGGAAGACCGAAAGAAGTGTGTACCTCTACCACTGTCGGATAAATCTTGGGTGAAAGATGGGGTCTCAAATCAGGACGGAGAGCGAATCCTTCATTTTGTTCTAGTTTTTTTATGCTCAGCTGAGAGAGGCACAGACCAATAACAAGAGCAAGGAGGTTTTGCCTGAGGTGACCCCCTCTGAAAACAAGGGATGCTTCAGATCTGGGCCTCGGGCCTCTGAGTTCCGGTCTCCAAGTGAAAGCAAGTCTGCACCTTTGTTTGTTGATAAGGAGCTGCCTGGGCACACTGGGTACAATATGTGGCCCCTACAAAAGAGCAGAGCACCAGCCGAGTAACACAGGAGTTGGGGAAGGACTTGAGTTCAGGGTACAGGTGCTGTGCCTCTGGTGCCTGTTAGATTGAAGTGAAGAATACTGGTGCACTGCCTGAGCCACTGGACTGGATTGTTGAGGGTATTTGCCCAGTAGGGTGATTTCCCTATCCTGAAATAAAAACTTTTCCCTTAGCCTGAGCAGTGATTGTTTTTCTAGGTTGCAAGTTGTTCAGCTCCACCGTGGGAGAAGTGAAGACTTGATGAACAGGTTCAGATGGACACAGGGAGAAGACTACTCTCTGGCTGGTTGTGCAGTGGCTTCAATTTCCGAAGTACTTTTTTGTTAGTAATGTAACACTTTGGTCGTCCCATTTTTGAGGAGGAGCAGCCCCTTGTGGCTCCTCGTCCTAATTCCCATAGCCCCTGTTGGTCCTCCTGGTCCCCCAAAGACCATTTTTGTGACAATTATTGTATTCATATTTGGAATACTGTTTTTTCTGCAAGACAAATATTTTTTGCACATTTTGATAAATACTACTCCGCCATCCCCGAACATATCATTGGTATTCTAGCCCTCATAAAAAAGAATACTAGAAGGTCTATCAAGATAATGTTTTCATTTGGATATAACTTCCATGCTCCTTCTACTGCATAGCGATGTCTTCAGTTAATGCTAAAAGGGCTATCTGTGGAAATCGCAGATAATTACCTTAGCATGAGATGAGGCCATCTTAGTTGTGGCATCCATTTTGTTGAGTCATGTGATTCTGCCGTCTTCACTGTTGACTGCCTTTCTATTCTGCTTGAGTCATCAACTGTAATTAACTCCTTCAGTACTGAGCCAGAGAAATGTATGAGCTCAGAAAGGCCTGTAGCTGCTAGAATGTACCTGTCTTAGTATGTAACTGTCTGTTTCAACTGACATAAGCAGTTCTATCTCCCCTCCCACACTGCTAACAAAGTAGTTTCTATCTGTCTATGTTAGTCAGCATCTATTCCTGTGTAGGCCTGTACCTTCTATTTGAGTCTCCATGCTTACTCAGCAACAAACAGGGTATAAAAGACCCTTGGTTTCTGTATTCCAGGTACTACCTCATACAGTGCCTGAGGGTGTTGTATTGATGTAGTCCCAGTCATGAGTGATTATTTAACTTGTTATGTGATATTCCAGCTTCAGTGGCAATTTTTATTTTGATGGTTTAAGGTAAGTGTGGGCTGAAAATGTGTTCGGCTTTGCGAATTATTGTCAATTTCGCAATCCGCGAATTACGCGACATTGCCAAACAATTCGCAATTCGCGAGGTGGGACACTTTTTTTGCTTGTTCGTGCTTCAAAAATACAATCTTGCGCTTGCGGCGTTGACTTACCGTGATTCTGAGTTTGCCGAGTTGTTTTCCTCCCGGTTTGGGTGCGCTGAGCCATTTTGGATCTGGCTGCGTGATTGCGCAAGACTTTTCGACCGAGAGTATGTCATGGAGTCCCACCATCTTGCACTGCAAGACTTTGAGAACACGAATACGTCATAAGGGCCCGCGATCACATATTGTGAGAGTAAACAATAGTGAATACGTAGATGCAACGTGCAGCTGACATCCGGCAGGAAATTTGAACAGCTCGTTTTCCCAAAGTCGCAAAAAATGCAATTCTGCACAAGAAATCTATCGCTGGCAGCATACACCTTCTGAAAATGATAATTTGGATCAAAATAACTCTCCAGATTGACATTGGGCTGCACTTTTTTTGTGCAAGGAGTCCATTTTTGGGGGGGTGGGAGGAAGGAAGTGCCCCAGAGTCTCCAACTTCCTGTTCCTGTCCAGCAGGCTCCTCCCAGTGCTTTGTCCATGTCCTGGTCACTTTTCATTTGGATCTGGAGCTGGAAGGATTACTCTTTGTGGCTGCTGCTGGATATTTGTATTTGAGGACTTTTAGTTTGGATCACTTTTGTATTTGAGATTTTACAAGTAAGTTGGTGTTGTTTGTTTGGGGCATTGCAGTTGAGGCAACTACAATTTATAAACTTTTTCACAACTTTAAAAAAATAATATATTGTGGGTAGCCACAGTATCCAGTAGGCCGAGGGTTAGTCATGGGTGCATGATACAACTGTTTATGTGAGTTTTGTTGAACTTAAATATCATTTACAGGCCGGCATGGATGGCATGGAATTAAATAGCTCACTGTTATATGTGGAAGCTTTTTAAATTTCGGGGTGCCTGTTAAAGCCACACTAGCCAGTAGGCCCAGTGGTAGTCAGTGGTGCATGGACCAAGTCTTTCTGTGGGGTCTCTTGAATTTTGAACATCATTTAGGGCATGGATGGCATTGGATTGAGGTGATTTTTGTGTGTATTTCGATTTTTTGGGTGTTGTTGGGGCCTGGTCCAGGGCCTGGCCATGTGGGTGGGGGTCTAGGGGCCATTTATTTTGAAGCCAGGCAGTGTGCTTTGTGCCATAGGCCTGCACCCAGTCTGCCTTGCTTTCATCCATTATGCCCAGGGGTACTCAGTGGTGCGTGGACCAAGTCTTTCTGTGGGGTCTCTTGAATTTAAACATCATTTAGGGCATGGATGGCATTGGATTGAGGTGAATTTTGTGTGTATTTTGATTTTTTTGGTGTTGTTGGGGCCTGGTCCAGGGCCTGGCCATGTGGGTGTGGGTCATTTTGAGGCGTGGTCCAGGGCCTGGCCATGTGGGTGGGGGCTAGGGGGCCATTTTGAAGCCAGGCAGTGTGCTTTCTGCCATAGGCCTGCACCCAGTCTGCCTTGCTTTCATCCATTATGCCCAGGGGTACTCAGTGTTGCATGGACAAAGTCTTTCTGTGGGGTCTCTTGAATTTAAACATCATTTAGGGCATGGATGGCATTGGATTGAGGTGTTTTGTGTGTATTTCGATTTTTGGGGTGTTGTTGGGGCCTGGTCCAGGCCCTGGCCATGTGGGAGGGGGAGGCATATTGAGGACAGGCAGTTTTTGCCATTGGCTGGCAAGCTTGCGGGCCAGTAGGCCTAGGGTTATGAACAGGTGCATGAAACAACTCTCTCTGTGTGGTCTCTCTTCTATTAATTTAAACATCCATTTTTGATTAGAATTGCAATATTTATTTTGGGTCTTTCCGTTTTTGGGTGTGTTGTGTTAATAATAATAAATGCCTAGTTGCAATAGTATTAATTGAAGCACGACATATGCAACATTTATTTAACTGATGTTCCTCTGGCTTCTTTGCTTTTAGGTGCACAAAGAGTGAGAACAAAGAATCATCCTCATCATCATCACTTGTTGTAGTGCCAGGAAGAAGTCCTGCTGCGGTGTGCGCACAACGTCACGTGACATACAACTCTGCAACTCGTGCAACTGCATCCTGCTGTTCTGACATATGAAGAAGATGGGCCCAAAGAAAGGTAGCCGTAGCTCCTCTACCAAGAATGTTGCCAGTGCCACTGCCAGTAAGAAGGAGTAGAAGAAGCAAGGTGCCACTTACCAAGGAGACTGGTGTGCCGACGGCTACTTTTTTGGGGAAAAAAAACTACGCCTGCAGCAGCGGTGTCTGCCGGGGACCAAGCTGGGAGCAGCACCTCTGCTTTATTGGTCTCAGTGCCACCACACCCAGTTAGGCCCAAGCTGATGAGTGCCGCAGAGGCAGCCACTTTAATTGCTCTTTCACCATCGACCAGTGATGTTGGCGTTGACTCATCGCAAACTAGCATCCAATCAACCCAGGGTGTAACTCATCTGTCGAGTGTTCAACCACAGCCACAACGACAACCACAGGTGCAACAAGGAGAGGCGCAAGGAGAGGCGCACGGAGAGGCGCAAGGAGAGGTGCAAGGAGAGGCACAAGGAGAGGCACAAGGAGAGACACAACTGCCCACAATACTTGTTCCTCCAGAAGTAGCGGCACATCAAGAAATCGAGATTCATGCGGAGGTATCAGCCGAGCAAGCCACTCCTGATGATCCGTTGTCTTCCAGATCCCCAGCAAGGAAAAGAAGGGCTAGTACAACTTCTTCTTCAAGCCACTTTCCTTCTGATGTTCTAGACCTTGATTGGCATCCACCAATTCAGTCTCAGAGGGAGGCACACCATGAGCCGACAATGCTAGGTAAAAGGAAGGTTCCCGCAAGGCTTTCAGTTATGGGTGATGACGAAGAAGTAGAAGTGGTGTATTCTGCTGCTGAGGAAGAGTCTGACGATGACAACCCAGTCATCACAGTCGTCACTCCAGCCCCAGCGGGCATTCAGCAGACAGACATTTTTACCCTATCCCGAACTGCTACGCGGGGTGTGGGCGGTGTGGCACTGGTACCACCGCCAACACAGGTAACTACTACACCAACACGACCTACAGCTTCCATATTTTCTCTTCAGAAGGGCCGGCAGGGACCTCCATCGAGCTCGACCTCCATTACCTCAAGTAGTGGTGCTGTAAGTGCACAACAGAGTCAAATTCCGCCACGCCCATCCTCCACTTCATCTGACATTGAAAGTGGCACCTCCACCACCACCAGAAACCTCAACTCCCCAGTTTGGGACTTCTTTAGTATTAGCAAAAAGGCGGAAAACCAAGTTATTTGCTTGATTTGTTAACAAGTAGTTAGTCGGGGTAAGCTTGGTACCAACTATGGTACCGGAGGCCAGAGATGTCATCTCCAAAAACACCACAGCATCCAGTGGGAGGCGCACCTAAGTAACATCCGGAAAGCCAAAAGTACAAATCCAAATATAGCCATTGATATTGCATCTGATGACGAGAAGCTGATCGTGCAGGGGGGAGGTGAAGAAGCGAGAGACATTTTTTCTGCCACACACAGTACCCCTGGCAGCAGCACTGCAGTGGTAGCACCCACACCCTCTATTCCATCAACATCTAGGGGGCACAGTAAGAGTCTAGTAGAGACACTAATGCAAAAAAGTACATCAATGAGCCTAACTGGGTTGAAGAAGTCTGGATCATCATCACATATGAAAACGGTCCAGACCAGCATTAAAAGCATGTTTTGGTCGGAGGCGCCATTGGAACGCAACCACCCAACGGTAGGTCTGTATAATGCAATGCTGCCTAAAATGTTAGCGCTGGACCTTCACCCTTTTTCTTTCATGGAAGGGGAGGGTTTTCTTGAATTTGTGGCAACAGTCTGCCCTAAATGGAAAGTTCCTAGCCGGTCCCATTTTGCCAGAGTTGCGGTTCCAGCACTACTTCAAGATGTGCTGGACGTGATTGGGGCAGCTTTGCAGAAGAGTGCTGTTCACAATATCCACCTGACAACAGACATGGGGACCAGTTGCCAAGCCGTTGATTACATGTTCATCACTGCACACTGGATCTCTTTTGCGGGGGTTAGAGAGAAGATAGCTGCAGGTGTTGACAGTGTCACAATTTTTCTAGCTACTCGGAAACATGCAACAGTAGCCATGTTTGCCATGGAGAAATCTCATACTGCAGTAAACATTTTGGAGGAGTTTAACAGTATGGTCTTTGAATGGCTGCAGCCAAGAAGGCGCATGATTGGTTATGTTTCCACGAATAATGGCAGTAATATAGTTAAGGCCATGGCTGATGGTGGCTCTTTTAGAGTGCCGTGTTTGGCGCGCAGCATTAACATTATTGTTCAAGATTTCTTGAAAAAAGAAAACACAGTCAGCAAATTACTCACCACCTGCCGAAGAATCTGCACACATTTCAGCCATTCTTTAAAGGCCCGGAAGCAGCTGAGGATCATTCAACATGACCGTAGAGTGCCAGTCAGAGGACTCATCCGGGAGGTGGCAACACGTTGGAACTCAACCTTCTACATGCTTGAGCGTCTGTTTGAGCAGTACTTGGTAATCAATGAGTATGTCTTTCAATCATGCGGTGCTTTTATGAAAGACATAAGGCTAGAGGTGGAGGAATGGGACCTAGTTAAAAGCCTGACAGACATGCTTCGTCCTTTTGAAGTTTTCATGCGTGAAGTCAGCAGGGAGGACTGTACTTTGGGCAATGCTATCCCATTGTTGCGCATGCTAGAGCACCAACTGAAGGCTGTGTCTTCAACGTTCCGAATTGATGCTGAAAAACAAGATGCATATCAGTTGGCGAAGAGCTTATTAAGCCGCCTAGTTGACAATGCAAGGCTCAAAGCAATACATTCAGAACAACAATACATTTGTGCCACTATTCTGGAGCCACGGTACAAAAAGGCACTGGCCAGCAATACATTCATTCCTTTTTCTGAAGAAGATCTTTCCAAGTGCAAACATTGGCTAGCTCTGTCAGCCACTCGTTTAGAAAAAGAGCGGCAGGAAATTGAAGGAACCGCCACAAGTACTACTGAAGCAGCAGGCCATCCGGCATCAAGGTCCACTTCTGTGGCCGAAGGCGGTCACTTTCCCACAGAGCCGTTATCGACACCAGCAACCGTATCATCATCACCTGCACCAGGCCAAGCCATTATATTGTGGGAAGCTGATTGGATAACTCATCAAGTGTTTGCTTGTTCCAGTGTTGATGCAAAGGCAACAGATGGTACGCAAAGTGGAGCACCCCTGGAGGACCTTGAGTGGATGGTGCAGGCCTATCATGATGACCCAACAGAGGTCTTCTTCGATCAGAACCCATTGGTGTATTGGTACGGGAAAAGGCCTCAATGGCAATTGATCACCAAGCTGGCTATAAATATTTGGCTTGCCCACTCGCAAGTGTGTCTTCTGAACGTGTTTTCAGTACGGCTGATCCCATTGTAACTTCAAAAAGGATCCGCCTTTCGCCCAAAAATGTGGAGAGGTTAACAATGATCAAGATGAATCAGCACTTCATACCATCTGATTACAAAATACATAATTCCACGCAGTAAGAAGAGGACACCGACTTAGGTGACGAAAGTTCTTCACTGTTAGCTGACCTACTCCCGGTTCAGTTCACAGAGTTTGAGGAAGAGCTTTACTTCCCTGACACCTAGGCTTGAAATACCTACTTTTTTTTTCCCGTCCTCATTCACTTTTATTTCGGTGTGTCTTTCTTTGTGTTGCAACTTTTAGCACAACAAAATTTTAATCACAACAAATACATCAGCAGCACTGTCTTTGTCTTATTTCCATATTGAAAGTGCGCTGTCTGCATTCCTGAAGTTCACAAGTTCACAACTCAGTCATGCTCTTCTATCCTCTTCCTCCAGACTCCCCCTATCCAATCAAGAAACTGTTGCTTCGTGGACGAGTCCCCTCAGAAGAAGTGGGACTGGAATGACTGACTATGCTGACTGTTACTTCTGAAATTGACACGAGAGGCTGCCCTGTGGCCCTTCACTTCAGAATAAGATGCTGACAAAAAGTGAAACAGGTAATGAATGATGGGATGGCATGCAGTGGACAACACTGGCTGTCTGGCTCTGATGAAAGCAATTGTTGTTTGTTTGTTGTGCATGAAATGAATCCTATGTGTTCTCTTATTCTTTAATCTTTTACACACTAAATGTAACTCAAGTCTACTCTGTTTACCTTGTTTAATACAAATTGTACTTCTACTGCAAGGGCCACTACGTTGCATTTTTTAATATGGAAAATGTCCTTGGACTCACTGTGTGTAGACTGTGACTGCATAAACAACATTGAGTTTGCCAACACCATGATGATGATGAGGCATGATGACCAAAGTTACATAATATCTTCACAGTCACTCACTGGGATGGATGGATCATCGTCATCGATTTACAGAAGAAATATGGCCATTTCGTGAGTGGCAAAGTCACAAGTCAACAACAACCACAGTAGAACTACATGTCTGTCTAGTCATGGTATGGAGTGGTCGAGCCAGTGTAGTGTTATGCCAGAGTCCAGACAGCGGTTCATGTAAAATTGCGGCTATGTGGCGTGCGTTTGCTCTCTACTTCAAATTCATCCCTACAGCTATTTTATAAGTTTCTTTGCTATTTTTAAAACCAATGTAATAGGCAAGTGAATTTGCGTAATGACTGCAGCCCTGTACTGTCTAATTGTTTTGTACTAGTTAGTAATTTGTAGTAAGTACTACTTTTCAATAACCTAATCATCCATTTAGCAAACAAATTCATGCATGCACTTCCGTTATGTACTTTAAAAGATTTATGGATATCTTCGTATCCAAAGATTTGTTTTTCTTCATTTGTTGTTTGCACATGCGTACTGTGGTTTGTTTTTTTCTCTCTCCAAAATACTTTCCCAAAACCCCCCATTCCCATCCGTTTTTCAAACCCTAACCCTCCTCCCCCGGGCTGTGTGGTTTTCATTGAGGTGTGACTAAATGACACCAATAATTCCACACGCTTGCTGGGGAGGATAAGGTCAAAAGCAGCAGAAAATCAATTTCAAGGCAGGTCAAGGAATCTGAGGATATATTAGTATTCTGCTTGACACACACCCATGAGTATTTGAAAATCAATTCAGAATTTCATGTCCGCCATCAAGTGGATTCATCATCAACAACATCCTCCTACACGTGACTAAAGCTTACGCTGCTGTGTCCTTCAGTACTAGCTCTTGTAGTAGTCATAGTCCACGCAACTAGTAGTTAACTTTTGATTGAATACTTTAGCATTGCTTAGGCTACAATTTATGGCACTGTTCTTGTGTACTGTACTATTGAACTGTTCTAATGCTCCTCTCAGGCCACTCAATGTCTCATTTCCTTTTTTTTCGTATGCTGCTACTGCCAGTGTGTACCACTACTACTACCACCACAATGATGCCATTTAATCCGTCCAGGATTCCATAGCCAACCTTAATCACCATTTGCCATTCAGCCAGCCCTGTGCCTAGCCCTATTCTCAAACACGAATCACAGGTAAGATAAGCATTTTGGGGGAGGAAGAATAATAGAGTAGGAGGAGAGGAGGAGAGGAGAGACTGACGGTAGTACTAGTAAAGTAGTAGGACAATTGAATTCACTAACTCTGTCAGTGGCATTTTTGTACAAATTTAGACGATTACTTAGACAATTTGAATCAACCAGTCAGTTTAGTTTCAGGAAAATAAACATACAGTGAACCCCCCTGCCTCCCCCACAAAACAGTAAAAATGCATATGCTTTGTTTAAGTGGAAAATAAATAATTATTTAGACCCTAACAAAAATAAACTATCCCACCGCCCTCCCTAACCCCAACCAATGTCCATGAAATAAATGTCCCAAAAGTTAAAAAACCCCAACGCCCAATTCCCACCCCCCAAAAGTCTTTCAAAAAGGGGCATGGGACAGTCTCTACTTTCGCCGGCTGTGTCCTGTGGCCTGGTGGTCCCGCAGCTCTCTCCGGAGGGCCTTGAGCAGGACTTTCTGCCTCTCCACCTCCTGCTCAAGGTAGAGGCCACTCGCAGGGTTAGGCGGTGCACACGTGCCTTGCAGGTACTCTGGGGGGCAGCTGTTGGTTGGGCTGCTCGGCGGCGGCGGGTTGCTTCTGGACCACGGCGCCGTACCGCTGGAGGATTGCGCTGGCTGGATGACCCAGGGGCAGTGGAGGAGGATGTAGCTGTTGTTTTACTTGACTCCTCCTCCTCCTGAGCCACCAGCCGCCGATATTCGGTGACAATTGCCTCTAGCTTCCGGCGCCTGGCCCTGATAGCCAACTCCTTCCTCGATGTTTTAGAAGGAGCATCTATTTTAAAAAAGAAAACAATACTGTAACCAATACTCTTTAAGATTAACACAAAATAATTCAAAAGAAAGTTGTGTCACAGTAGCACTAGCAACTTGCAAGCACAGTACATAACATGTGTTGCATGTATCTATTTAACCTCCCACTTCGTCGGCCTCTGCTCTAACATTAGTGGGAGTTTCAGGAATTCTATTAGTACTATGGACTCACTAAATTAGACTCAGACAGCACACCAATCTTCTTCTTTAGCGAAATTAGTACGTAAACTTGTGGAAACCGGCACAATGCCAGCGCAGTCAGCTTGCACCCAAGAAAAACAGACGCAAACCATGATGACGCAGAATCGCGTTACTGTTACCAGTACATGCAGGTGGGGGAGCTCTTATTTTTCTGGTACGGGTGGCACTGGCCATACTCTGTTACAACAAGGGCTACTGCTCAATTAACCTTCACCCTGCCCTGCCCCAGACTACTACAAAAGGAAAATGAAGAAGATAATATGATCATCTATCCCTTCACATGATATTTGCTTACATAAGAGATGACTTTAGGTGCTTTGTTTTTATTGATTGAGTGAACACCGATAGGCACATATGAATGACAGAGTTGAACAAAAATTATTAACATGGGTAGTGAATGGTCCCCGTAATCGCCAGAGGAAGGCACTTGTGACTTGACTTGATAATATGAACTATACAATATAGAGACACAATATATGCTGTGCTTGCAAACTACTGTTAGTCAAGGGAGTATTCTGAAAAATTACAACTTCTACTTTCCTCGGCTTTGCTACACTGGCACGGACGTGCGGTGTTACATGCTCTTCAAACTAACACTCTTCATCCAGTGACCGTCTACCCTGTCTACTCTACATACACCTATGCTATCTATGAGGCAGATACCATCCAGGCATCCATCCATTCAAAGTAAATGTCAATCATTCTTCTTAATGTCTCAACTGGACAAACCTTACTTTTTCTCATTGACAAACACCCTTTTTATTTTAATTTGTAAACCACCACCCATGCATCCGTGCTTGACTTGCATTTGAATTTGACCCAAAGGATATATTGTGCACACATATAGTTTCTGTTTTACCCACCCAGGCAGTCCTCTTTTCTTTCTCCTTCCACCCATCCTTGCTTCAATCGGCCATGCATCAGATTCCTACCAGCCACTGTCGTAATTTGGCAGTATTGGGTTAGCATTTAGCTAAGCTACACGAACTTTCGTTTTTAACTTGACCAAACTTGCGGGGGCCATTTTGTATTCCCTGGCTTCCATTTTGTATGAACATGCGGCCTCGTGGTCAGCAGGCCCTTTTGTCCATTCTCTGTACCAATGACCATTACCCTTGCCCAGCAACAGGCTATTTTTAGCACTGGTCAAGCTCACTCATGCGTACTCGAACATTTAGATTAATGAGCGGTCACCTCTTAGGAAAGTTCTCCAAAACTGACCAGTGGTACTAAACTCCTCCCACATGTTGGCTGTGTTCCAAAAATGCCCATATATGTACTCAAACTGTTTCAAAAGTATACTGCCTACTCTTTTTATTGCCATTAAACTGTATAAAAGAGGTCACGCACCGATGTTCGGTGTGATACTTCTTGCATTGCCGAAGGGTGCTGTAGGAATGTACCACCACCCCATGGGGCCTTAATAAACTTGTCTTTTGCATTTCCAGTTTCCGTGCCAACTTCTATTCTATGGTGTTCGAGAGTTTTGCAGAGTATGTAGACCTGACTAATCCGATACCACAAATTGGCGACCACGAAGGGACTCATCGGCGACTCGGATGCCCGAAGGAGAGGTCGTGACGAAGGATTGGAAACTCGCCTTGGACGCGTACGCTGCCACTGAGTGACCCGAGTCTTGGCACCCACGGTGTTTTCCCTTTCCTTCCGATCTGACCTTCCAGGTGGCGCCGGTCCCCGACTGAGATCCTGATCGGTTAGGTTGTCGCGCAGTGCCCGTTTGGCTGATTCGATTAAAGGAACTTGGCAGTTGGAACATGGACGTTTGAGAATATTTGGTAAGCTTGTGATTGGTATCGTAGTCTACTGACACTTACTGTGGCTTTTGGATTTGTTTGAGTTAGCTAACATTTGGACCTATGATTTGAGTTATATGTGGAGTGCACCTCACATACACAGGCATGTAGAGATATTTCTCTGATTTTGTATTTGTTTGAACGGCACACCATGTGTAAAACATACTAAGTGCTATTTTTTGTAATATCGCGTTTTCGTGGTATTTTGACATGCCTGTTTTAAGCACGCTCCGAAGAATGTGCTGTCTTGGAAATGGTATCAGTTATCGATTAAATGAATCTCAGCCGGCTCCCCCAGAGGGGACACCTAATCGTGAAATGTACATAAAATTTGGCCTTCCCCCTATTATGTATAGTACACTGTGGCATAAATATACGAAATCTGATCATGAGTTGCAATGGCCTCTACATGGGTCGTTTGATTTACGAAAGGTTCAATATGTGGAGCAGTGTTTGTTTCAGCGCAGGTCTAGACAGGATATGTTTGATTGTGTGCGTATGTGGGAGAAAGCGGTGCGTGAACGAATGAAGCGTGAACAAGCCTTGGCGGACAAAGAGCAGCGAAAGGCTGCTCGTGACAAAGCTTTACAGTTGCAGGAAAAAAAATTACAGGAACAGAAAGAGAGGGAGTCTTGAGAACGTGATTTGCAGGTTAATGGTCAGTTTCCTATTCGACGTCCTCTTTATCCTGTCCTTACTAATGAATCATATGATTTTTCATTATTAGATCGTTGCCCGCCTCCGTATGTTCCACCTACGGCCCCGGATGAGGATTCGAGCAAGGATGATCAGAGGGATAGTCGCACCAGGCTAAGTGTTGATCGAGCCTCGGAATTGCACGGGTTTGCTCGTAAACTTAATATAGAACAGATGTTATGACACTTAAGAATGCTTTGCCTGACCCCCGTAAAAATCCAGCAGCTTTCTATGAAGGAGTGGAAGGTGCTATTTCTTCGTTATGACATTAGTTGATGTCGATCTTTTCTTTGGGTTAATATTGCCACCTGATATGTGGAGAGCGATTCGTAAGTTTGATGATCGAGCGGTTTTGGGTGCGGATTGGAAGGACCTAGCTCAAGCTGATTTGGATAGGGAACCCGCGTGTAAGCCATGCCAATTAATTCTAGATCTCCCCGCGGCTATTTTGAATAAATTAAAAATGCTTGTTCCCCCTAAGAAAATTGATTGGACAATGTTGGCTTCGTGTAAACAGAAGCCGGATGAATCGGTCTCTGACTTTTTTTCGCGTTTCGAAGAAGTGTTTCATGATTACAGTGCTCAATTATTAACAGAGGACACGGGCAGGCATTTGTTTGTTGATAAGTACGTGGCTAATCTCCTACCAGAGATTGCAAAACGTTTAAAGACTAGTGAAAGTTCATGGACCACTGCAGCCCCTGCCTCTTTATTGACTATGGCTCAGTATTATGAACGACAGGAATTGGAGGCTAAGGAAAGTAGTGATAAGAAAGTGAAAGATTTGAAGACGAAAGTGATGTTGGCTCAGGTTTACACTACGCAGGCTAGAGGGAATGATAGGGGTAGACGCGGATCGTATGGTATGTCTTCTCCTCGTTCCGATATTTCTGAGGATCAGTGCGCTTACTGTACACAGTTTGGGCATTGGGCTTCGGATTGTCCGGTGCTCCGAGAACAGCGTAATCAGCGTGGTCGAGGAAGTGGAGGGTCACGGAATAGTTATTCAGGACCGAGGGGTGGAGCAAATGATCGTGGTAGGTTTGAAGCGAGAGGTCGTGGTCAGGCTGATCATAATACTTTTGATCGACGGAATCAGTATCAGATAGCTGAAGGAGAGTATACTGAGTCTCAGGATAACACGTATGCATAGAATTGCGTAGGACGGGGTGTGGAATCGGTTGAAGTACCAGTGGATCAAAGGGGACCATATATATCAGCACATGTTTTGGGTTCTACTGATCAGTTTCTGGTTGATACAGGAGCTACTCATAGCGCCCTGTCCAAACACTTGGTTCCAAGGGCTCCCCTGTCTGGCGAAACGATTACATCAATAGGGTTCGATGGAACACCTTCTCTTAGCCCATTGTCTCAACCTCTTACATTTCCCATTGATAAGTTTACTGCCCCATGCCCGTTTTTGTTATCTCCGAATACACCAGATAATATTGTGGGACTTGATATGCTTAAACATTTTCGAACAACCATACGCTGTGCCCCTGAAGGGGTACGGGTTATTCTGAATTACAACTATCCGGAGGTTGAGAGATTGTGCCTCATGCAGGAGGCCGATGCGTTAGCCTCTCTTCTAAATACTTTATGGGCTACTTCTGATACTGATGTGGGACAGATGATTATCCCTCTCGTACGTATTACTGTAAAGGAGGGAGTGTCTTTACCTCGCGTACCACAGTATAAAATATCCAGAGAAGGGGAAGTTGCCTTGACACACATTGTAAATGAGTTGATTGTGGCAGGGGTGGTGGAGGAAGTCCCCTATAATGTTTGTAACAGTCCAATTCTTCCGATCCTAAATAAAGATACAGACACTAAAATCTATCGTTTTATTATTGATTTGAGGGAAATTAATAAGATAGTAGTACCCCAGTTTCCGGTGGTGTCTGATATTACCACTTTACTTACTTTGATTCCATCTACTGTCACTACGTTTACAGTAATAGACTTGAAAAATGCTTTCTTTTCGATTCCCATTCATCCCGATAGCCGATATTTGTTTGGCTTTACATTAAATAACAAATCCTATAGATTTGTAGAGTTCCTCAAGGCTACACTGAAAGCCCTAGCATTTATAGCCAGGCTTTAAAGAGACAGCTTGATTCTTTCGACTTACAGTCTGGGGTGGCTCTCATTCAATATGTTGATGACATTCTGTTAGCGGCAGATACGCAGGAACAATGTGAGGAGAGTACTCTTTCCCTGCTTTCTTTTCTTGCCAAGAATAATCACAAGGTTTCGAGGAAGAAGTTACAATATTGTAGACCAAAGGTGACCTACCTCGGTCATCTTTTGTCTAAGGAGGGGCGTGCATTGACATCAGACCGAATACAAGCAATTTTAGATACACCAGTCCCTTGCACTCAGAAAGATGTTCATGCTTTCATAGGTTTGACGTCCTTTTGTAGACAGTGGATACTAGGATTTTCACACATTATAAAACCTTTGTTAGCATTGTTGTCCAAAACTACACCGATTCCCATTGAATGGACAGATGAATGTCAGAATGCTTTTGAACAACTGAGGCAAGCTCTTTGTTCTGCACCAGTGTTAGGTACACCGGATTATGCAAAGATCTTTACATTATATGTTCATGAGAAGGATGGGTGTGCATTGTCAGTTTTAGTGCAGAAACACGGAGACAAACAGAGACCTTGTGCGTACTTCTCAGCAGTACTCGACGCTGTGGCTCGAGGACTGCCTGGTTTCTTTCGAGCAGTTGCAGCAACAGCAGTGGCTATACGACAGAGTGAAGAAATAGTTTTGTCACACAAATTGTTGGTGTTAGTTCCCCATGCGGTAGATGCTTTATTGAACCAAACAAAAACACAGCATCTAACTAGTGCTCGTCTAACAGGATACGAGCTAACGCTGTTGGCGCCACACATTACTCTGAAGAGGTGCGCCACTTTGAACCCCGCTACGTTACTGCCATATCCTGTTACTGAGACCCAGAAGGAAGAACATCATGACTGTGTTTTTCTGACTGAAAAACAAACAAAGGGTCGTATCGATTTACAGGATACGCCGCTTCCAGATGTAGATGGGGAACTGTGGGTTGATGGGTCGTGTTTAAAGTTGCCAGATGGTATGACTTCCGCAGCTTATGCAATCACGACACTTAAGACAGTGGTAGAAACAGCACGAATACCGCAAAAATCGGCACAAGCAGCCGAATTGATAGCCTTAACGAAAGCATGCGAGTTAAGTGCTGGATTGTGTGTGAATATCTACACTGATAGTCGTTACGCTTTTGGAGTAGTGCACGATTTCGGCCTACTCTGGAAGGAACGAGGGTTTTTGACCTCGCATGGAGGGCACATTATGCATGGAGAATTGGTACGTGATCTCCTGAATGCGCTATTGTGTCCAAAGAAAGTGGCGATAGTCAAATGTAGTGCACACAAGAAGGTGACAGACAAAATAGGACAAGGAAACGCTTTTGCAGATCGCATAGCGAGAGAGACTGCAATGTTACAGAATGTCTCTCCTGTGTATGTGGTGAAATCACAGGCCGAGCGATGGCATGATGCTCGAGAGGAAATATTAGACATACAGAAATCAGCATCTGAAGCAGAACTTGCAACCTGGGCAACAGAGGGTGTGTTGGATGATGAGGGTTGTTGGCGTAGCAAAGATATGGAGAGATGGAAATTGCCTGCCGCTTATTTGCAAGCAATGGTTCAAATGACACATGGATTGGCACATGTTGGAGCTCTTGCAATTACTCAATTGCTTACACGAGTTTGGGAGCATCCTGAGATTGCCAGCACGGCTAAGAGAGTAGTGCAAACCTGTCTGATATGCTTACAGCACAATCCTGCAAAAGGGACACATACTCCTAAAGGAGGGTTTATTCCACTTACTGCACCATTCGAAGTACTGCAAATGGATTACATCCAGCTGGAGCGCTGTAACAATCTCAAGTATGTCTTAGTGGTGGTATGTGCCTTTAGTAAATGGATTGAGGCCTGCCCCACGAAGGATAATACAGCATTGACAACAGCTAAGGTGTTACTCAAAGAGTACTTCCCACGCTTTGGTGTTTGTAAATTTTTGTGGAATGACAATGGTCCTCATTTTGTTGGGAAAATAGTGGAGTATGTTCTAAAAGGATTAGGAATTAAATTAAACAAAAGTTCCATACTGTATTTCACCCGCAGTCAGCAGGTTTGGTAGAAAGATATAATGCAACCCTGAAGTTGAAGCTAGCAAAGATCGTGGCATCCACGTCTTTGAAATGGCCGGACGCCTTGCCCTTGGCATTACTGTCTATTAGATCAGTGCCACATTCCCGATCTGGCCTCACACCTTATGAAGTTGTGTTTGGAAGGCCCATGAATATCTGGGGAGTTCCTAAGCCTCGCTTAATACATGATTTGCCTTGTATAATAATGAACGATTATTTGGCACGATTAACAAATGATTTACTTTCTATTCATCAACAGGTTCGAGAAGCGCTCCCCGATAACTCCACTGGAGAGGCTCACGATCTCTGTCCTGGGGACCATGTCATGGTCCGAGTGTTTGAGAGAAACAGCAGTCTAGAGCCGAGGTGGCGTGGCCCTGAACAAGTATTGCTGGCAACTCAGACGGCTGTGCGAGTCACGAACAAGAAGCGGTGGGTACATTCCACTCACTGTCGTCGTGTCTCTCCGGACCTGGTGAATCCTGTGGTGCTATCTGATTATCGAGATATCCTGGATTCAGAGAAGAGCCCAGCTACTACGCCTCACGAATCGGAGGGAGCCTTCCCGGACCACACTGTTTCTGGTGGAGTGAAGTATAACCTATGTCTAAGAAAATAGTCCTTTTTTTTGTGCGAGACTGGTTGAGTTACCGTTCTGAGGTTTCTGAAAACGGAAGCCGAGAATATCAAGGGGGGGATCAGTTATGTCCAGTGTAGCGACACCCGTCTTGAATCTCAGAGAAGAAACCAGCAGCTACTTTGGATCTCAGCACTCATTTTTATTTTTTCGTTTTTGTTTTGAAAGGGTTTGGTTTTTGAACTATGGCACCTACTACGATGAAAAGTAGAAGAATTCTAGGTGCAGTGCTTTTTGTTATAACTATAGTGGTAATAGCAGTAATAGCTTGGATCACAGAACGATTGCTTTCTGCACGAGAATATTTACTGCCTACCTCTCCAATTCCATCTGAACATTTTCATTTCACTCTGCCTTATCATGAAGAGAGACATAGACAGACTTATTTAAATAACAGCTTCATTCAAATTCTACATCATACCCATAATATGACGAACACTTCAAACTGTTGGGTATGTGGAATGTTGCCTGGACATCAGAAGAAAGGAGGAACTCCACTTATTCCTCTTCCGTTCTCTCATAATGGTTCTTGTAATGCTTGGTACACTCTTCTCTTTTCTTTGAGATGGCCAACGAAAGGTGGACTACTCTTTCGACTTAATAAAGTGTGTTACAATGACAGAGATGGCTACCCACAGGCAGAAGGAACTAAATTTGAGTGGGAAGAATATCGACCGGACAATGTATCTACACCTCGCATTTTCACCAATCAAAGAATTATAAATATGTCCAGTTTGCATGTGATTACTGTTATTGATAACAAAGCTGACCTGTGCGTGCGTAATAAAGGAACTATTCCGGTAGGGAGAAGTGAATGTACTATCACTCTTACATTTGATACACCACATGGTATTGCCTTTGTAGCCTCACGAAATACTTATTTTATTTGTGGAAATAAAGGATATCATCGCCCATTGGGTGGTTAGGAACTTGTTACATATCTTTTGTGCTACCCCCTGTATTCATTGCACCACCTATGTATCATAATGATTTTGTATTATATCATGATTTTATATTAAATCGGGTTAAGAGAACTTTAGAAACTGAAAATGTTGATCAGACCGACACCTCCTTACAGCAATATGTAGATTTAAATTTTGGCCTGTTTTCCTTTGTTGGTGCTGCTCTAAACAGCAGGAAAATAAGACGGCTAACACGTGTTGTGGAAGCTGTTGCAAATGAGACTGCTTCTGCATTAGGGAACTTGACTGAGGAACTCCAAATTACGAGGATTGTAATGCTTCAGAACCGCATGGTCCTGGACGTAGTATTAGCTGATCGTGGGGGTGCATGCCGCATTATCGGTAGTAGTTGCTGTGTGTACGTCCCAGATAATTCACCTTCTGTGTATGATGCCATTTCTAAATTGCACAAAATTGCGGCTGAAATTCACCCTGACAATGGTACATGGACATTCTCTAATTGGTTCTGGACTTTGCTTAGTACCTGGGGTTGGAAATTATTGATTATTCTGTGTATGATCATTGGAGTACTTTTCTTTCTTTGTGTATGTATTCAATGTGGCCCTACCTTGTGTTCTGTATGTATTACAGCCTGCATTCCGTCCAAACGAATTATTGCCAAAAATGAGCAAATGATTAGTAAAGAGATAACGAATATAATGTTGATTAATATCGATGATGAATATCCTGATTACTTCCGTTATGAGGTAGCTTCAGCTAAATGCTAAAACGGCCGTCTGTCGTAATTTGGCAGTATTGGGTTAGCATTTAGCTAAGCTACACAAACTTTCGTGTTTAACTTGACCAAACTTGCGGGGGCCATTTTGTATTCCCTGGCTTCCATTTGGTATGATCATGCGGCCTCGTGGTCAGCATGCCCTTTGGTCCTTTCTCTGTACCAATGACCATTACCCTTGCTCAGCAACAGGATATTTTTAGCACTGGTCAAGCTCACGCATGCGTACTCGAATATTTAGATTAATGAGCGGTCACCTCTTAGGAATGTTCTCCAAAACTGACCAGTGGTACTAAACTCCTCCCACATGTTGGCTGTGTTCCAAAAATGCCCTTATATGTACTCAAACTGTTTCAAAAGTATACCGCCTACTCTTTTTATTGCCATTAAACTGTATAAAAGAGGTCACGCACCGATGTTCGGTGTGATACTTCTTGCATTGCCGAAGGGTGCTGTAGGAATGTACCACCACCCCATGGGGCCTAAATAAACTTGTCTTTTGCATTTCCAGTTTCCGTGCCAACTTCTATTCTATGGTGTTCGAGAGTTTTGCAGAGTATGTAGACCTGACTAATCCGATACCACACCACCTCTGCCTGCATTCAAAAACAAGTATCATTCTTTGCCAGTCATTATTTTAACTCGCTTGTCCTTCATCCTTCCTTACACCCTTCTTTCCCTTTTCGTTCATCCCTTCCATCAAGTTCATCTCTGATCTTACTTGGCTTCTCGATAAAACTTTCACAGCTGAGTTGAAGTCAAATTTAGAGGAGGCCATTAGTTACTTGTAAACTCCCACCGCTAATGCTAATGCTAATGCAAAGACAAGGGTGACTGTCTTCTGCCTGGTTGACAAAAACTTAGTTCTAAATTTGTAAATCTTCTTAACAGTAAAGTGTACTTGTACTGTACAACATACACCCCTAGAGCGAGCCTACTCTGCAATCTCAATATGTAAGGAATATAATAGCTTACCACTGCCCGCCACTACCGAGGCCTCCCCCACAGCAGTACCTGCTGGCACTAGTGGCACCGCATCCGCCCCTGGATTGACCACTTCCGCGCTAGCCCCGGCACTGGTGGTTGTCTCCTGTGCCGATGGTGTTCTGCCTAGAAAAAACATTTCATATTTTTAGATGCCATATATACCACTCCCTATTTTGTCTAGGAATGACAAAAAATGTTACTACATAAACAAATTGAATTATGTGTGACTCTCTTTTCTAAACTAGAAATTCCCCTTTCGGAAGGGGAGGGTGTTTTTTTTATGCTTAGCCATAACATGCTACACTTTTTGGTACAACTGATTAATGCTTTCTTTTTAACGCGCACCATTTTTCTCATAACAGACAAAAGATTCCCTTCTACGAACAAGAGCAATATGTTACTCATCATCATCACCACCAGTACTTTAAGTTCCAACCAGGTGAGGGGTCTCCCACAATTGGGGGCTCATTAGGATGGCGGACGGAAGAGCGACCGCAGCCCTGGAGTACGCGAAAAATGCCTTTTCCGTGTCCGCCAGCCGCGGACACTCCGTCCGCCATATCAGGATAGGAAATAGTGTCAAAATTCCATCCACGACGGAAAAGCACGCACCGCCGCCCAACTACACCCGACCACGCGGCGGAAGGAACAAATCCTGAGACTCCGCCGTACGTACTGACGTCTAAGACCGTCCCCCAAATCAAGATGGCGGAAAATACACATAAAACCGCAGCAGAAAAACAACCTGTCTGAACACGGCGGATTCCCCACAGCGAAGAAAAGATACATAGCAGAGATACCCACCACAAGCTGCTCACCACCATGGACCCAGCACTACACGCTTTCCCGATGCTCGTCGCGATCCACCACGTCCTAGTCTTGGCCCACCATCGACGCCGACGCAGGTAAGGCCCAAACCATTGGCTGCATGGAGGGGAATACCTGCAAGGGTCGTGACGTAGGGAGGGGGAGTGTCATGTTACCGAAACCACTGATGAGAAGCAAATAGAAATACACATTTGTAGTACGCAAGCATGAATGACAACGACAAACCACGAGACATGATTGACTACCTTTATTGCACAAAATAGGGGTATAATCACAGTGTATGCGTGAGCATGGGCAAAGTGGGCACCAGAGCATGAACATCAGAGGCAGCACATCAGAGGGCAGAATGCAGTAT
Source organism: Lissotriton helveticus (assembly GCF_964261635.1). NCBI lineage: Eukaryota > Metazoa > Chordata > Amphibia > Caudata > Salamandridae > Lissotriton > Lissotriton helveticus. Next base: position 1,371,172,324 of record NC_136069.1, on the reverse strand, counting down.
CAGAACAGCAACAGGGCATTGTGCCCAACAGAGCAGGTACATCAGAGGCAGCACATCAGAGGGAGGAATGCAGTATCACAGCATCAACAGGGCATTGTGGACAACAGAGCAGGTACATCAGAGGCAGCACATCAGAGGGAGGAATGCAGTATCACAGCATCAACAGGGCATTGTGGACAACAGAGCAGGTACATCAGAGGCAGCACATCAGAGGGCGGAATGCAGTATCAGAACAGCAACAGGGCATTGTGCCCAACAGAGCAGGTACATCAGAGGCAGCACATCAGAGGGAGGAATGCAGTATCACAGCATCAACAGGGCATTGTGGACAACAGAGCAGGTACATCAGAGGCAGCACATCAGAGGGTGGAATGCAGTATCACAGCATCAACAGGGCATTGTGGACAACAGAGCAGATACATCAGAGGCAGCACATCAGAGGGAGGAATGCAGTATCACAGCATCAACAGGGCATTGTGGACAACAGAGCAGGTACATCAGAGGCAGCACATCAGAGGGCGGAATGCAGTATCAGAACAGCAACAGGGCATTGTGCCCAACAGAGCAGGTACATCAGAGGCAGCACATGAGAGGGGCTAAGTGCATCAACAGTCCATAGCACTGAACATGTCCATCAGAGGCAGCACGTGAGAGGGGCTAAGTGCATCAACAGTCCATAGCACTGAACATGTCCATCAGAGGCAGCACATCAGAGGGCAGAATGCAGTATCAGAACAGCAACAGGGCATTGTGCCCAACAGAGCAGGTACATCAGAGGCAGCACATGAGAGGGGCTAAGTGCATCAACAGTCCATAGCACTGAACATGTCCATCAGAGGCAGCACGTGAGAGGGGCTAAGTGCATCAACAGTCCATAGCACTGAACATGTCCATCAGAGGCAGCACGTGAGAGGGGCTAAGTGCATTAACAGTCCATAGCACTAAACATGTCCATCAGAGGCAGCACGTGAGAGGGGCTAAGTGCATTAACAGTCCATAGCACTGAACATGTCCATCAGAGGCAGCATGTGAGAGGGGCTAAGTGCATCAAAAGTCCATAGCACTGAACATGTCCATCAGAGGCAGCACATCAGAGGGCAGAATGTAGTATCAGAACAGCAACAGGGCATTGTGCCCAACAGAGCAGGTACATCAGAGGCAGTAAACAAGAGGGCAGAATGCAGTATCAGAACAGCAACAGGGCATTGTATCCAACAGAGCAGGTACATCATTGGCAGCACGTCAGAGGCCAGAATGCAGTATCAGAACAGCAACAGGGCATTGTGCCCAACAGAGCAGGTACATCAGAGGCAGCACGTGAGAGGGCAGAATGCAGTATCAGAACAGCAACAGGGCATTGTGCCCAACAGAGCAGGTACATCAGAGGCAGTAAACGAGAGGGCAGAATGCAGTATCAGAACAGCAACAGGGCATTGTGCCCAACAGAGCAGGTACATCAGAGGCAGCACATCAGAGGGAGGAATGCAGTATCACAGCATCAACAGGGCATTGTGGACAACAGAGCAGGTACATCAGAGGCAGCACATCAGAGGGTGGAATGCAGTATCACAGCATCAACAGGGCATTGTGTACAACAGAGCAGGTACATCAGAGGCAGCACATCAGAGGGAGGAATGCAGTATCAGAACAGCAACAGGGCATTGTGCCCAACAGAGCAGGTACATCAGAGGCAGCACATGAGAGGGGCTAAGTGCATCAACAGTCCATAGCACTGAACATGTCCATCAGAGGCAGCACGTGAGAGGGGCTAAGTGCATCAACAGTCCATAGCACTGAACATGTCCATCAGAGGCAGCACATCAGAGGGCAGAATGCAGTATCAGAACAGCAACAGGGCATTGTGCCCAACAGAGCAGGTACATCAGAGGCAGCACATGAGAGGGGCTAAGTGCATCAACAGTCCATAACACTGAACATGTCCATCAGAGGCAGCACGTGAGAGGGGCTAAGTGCATCAACAGTCCATAGCACTGAACATGTCCATCAGAGGCAGCACGTGAGAGGGGCTAAGTGCATTAACAGTCCATAGCACTGAACATGTCCATCAGAGGCAGCATGTGAGAGGGGCTAAGTGCATCAAAAGTCCATAGCACTGAACATGTCCATCAGAGGCAGCACATCAGAGGGCAGAATGCAGTATCAGAACAGCAACAGGGCATTGTGCCCAACAGAGCAGGTACATCAGAGGCAGTAAACAAGAGGGCAGAATGCAGTATCAGAACAGCAACAGGGCATTGTATCCAACAGAGCAGGTACATCATTGGCAGCACGTCAGAGGCCAGAATGCAGTATCAGAACAGCAACAGGGCATTGTGCCCAACAGAGCAGGTACATCAGAGGCAGCACGTGAGAGGGCAGAATGCAGTATCAGAACAGCAACAGGGCATTGTGCCCAACAGAGCAGGTACATCAGAGGCAGTAAACGAGAGGGCAGAATGCAGTATCAGAACAGCAACAGGGCATTGTGCCCAACAGAGCAGGTACATCAGAGGCAGCACATCAGAGGGAGGAATGCAGTATCACAGCATCAACAGGGCATTGTGGACAACAGAGCAGGTACATCAGAGGCAGCACATCAGAGGGTGGAATGCAGTATCACAGCATCAACAGGGCATTCATTGTGTACAACAGAGCAGGTACATCAGAGGCAGCACATCAGAGGGAGGAATGCAGTATCACAGCATCAACAGGGCATTGTGGACAACAGAGCAGGTACATCAGAGGCAGCACATCAGAGGGTGGAATGCAGTATCACAGCATCAACAGGGCATTGTGGACAACAGAGCAGGTACATCAGAGGCAGCACATCAGAGGGAGGAATGCAGTATCACAGCATCAACAGGGCATTGTGGAAAACAGAGCAGGTACATCAGAGGCAGCACATCAGAGGGCGGAATGCAGTATCAGAACAGCAACAGGGGATTGTGCCCAACAGAGCAGGTACATCAGAGGCAGCACGTGAGAGGGCGGAATGCAGTATCAGAACAGCAACAGGGCATTGTGCCCAACAGAGCAGGTACATCAGAGGCAGTAAACGAGAGGGCAGAATGCAGTATCAGAACAACAACAGGGCATTGTGCCCAACAGAGCAGGTACATCAGAGGCAGCACGTGAGAGGGCAGAATGCAGTATCAGAACAGCAACAGGGCATTGTGCCCAACAGAGCAGGTACATCAGAGGCAGTAAACGAGAGGGCAGAATGCAGTATCAGAACAGCAACAGGGCATTGTGCCCAACAGAGCAGGTACATCAGAGGCAGCACATCAGAGGGAGGAATGCAGTATCACAGCATCAACAGGGCATTGTGGACAACAGAGCAGGTACATCAGAGGCAGCACATCAGAGGGTGGAATGCAGTATCACAGCATCAACAGGGCATTGTGTACAACAGAGCAGGTACATCAGAGGCAGCACATCAGAGGGAGGAATGCAGTATCAGAACAGCAACAGGGCATTGTGCCCAACAGAGCAGGTACATCAGAGGCAGCACATGAGAGGGGCTAAGTGCATCAACAGTCCATAGCACTGAACATGTCCATCAGAGGCAGCACGTGAGAGGGGCTTAGTGCATCAACAGTCCATAGCACTGAACATGTCCATCAGAGGCAGCACATCAGAGGGCAGAATGCAGTATCAGAACAGCAACAGGGCATTGTGCCCAACAGAGCAGGTACATCAGAGGCAGCACATGAGAGGGGCTAAGTGCATCAACAGTCCATAACACTGAACATGTCCATCAGAGGCAGCACGTGAGAGGGGCTAAGTGCATCAACAGTCCATAGCACTGAACATGTCCATCAGAGGCAGCACATGAGAGGGGCTAAGTGCATTAACAGTCCATAGCACTGAACATGTCCATCAGAGGCAGCATGTGAGAGGGGCTAAGTGCATCAAAAGTCCATAGCACTGAACATGTCCATCAGAGGCAGCACATCAGAGGGCAGAATGCAGTATCAGAACAGCAACAGGGCATTGTGCCCAACAGAGCAGGTACATCAGAGGCAGTAAACAAGAGGGCAGAATGCAGTATCAGAACAGCAACAGGGCATTGTATCCAACAGAGCAGGTACATCATTGGCAGCACGTCAGAGGCCAGAATGCAGTATCAGAACAGCAACAGGGCATTGTGCCCAACAGAGCAGGTACATCAGAGGCAGCACGTGAGAGGGCAGAATGCAGTATCAGAACAGCAACAGGGCATTGTGCCCAACAGAGCAGGTACATCAGAGGCAGTAAACGAGAGGGCAGAATGCAGTATCAGAACAGCAACAGGGCATTGTGCCCAACAGAGCAGGTACATCAGAGGCAGCACATCAGAGGGAGGAATGCAGTATCACAGCATCAACAGGGCATTGTGGACAACAGAGCAGGTACATCAGAGGCAGCACATCAGAGGGTGGAATGCAGTATCACAGCATCAACAGGGCATTGTGTACAACAGAGCAGGTACATCAGAGGCAGCACATCAGAGGGAGGAATGCAGTATCAGAACAGCAACAGGGCATTGTGCCCAACAGAGCAGGTACATCAGAGGCAGCACATGAGAGGGGCTAAGTGCATCAACAGTCCATAGCACTGAACATGTCCATCAGAGGCAGCACGTGAGAGGGGCTAAGTGCATCAACAGTCCATAGCACTGAACATGTCCATCAGAGGCAGCACATCAGAGGGCAGAATGCAGTATCAGAACAGCAACAGGGCATTGTGCCCAACAGAGCAGGTACATCAGAGGCAGCACATGAGAGGGGCTAAGTGCATCAACAGTCCATAACACTGAACATGTCCATCAGAGGCAGCACGTGAGAGGGGCTAAGTGCATCAACAGTCCATAGCACTGAACATGTCCATCAGAGGCAGCACGTGAGAGGGGCTAAGTGCATTAACAGTCCATAGCACTGAACATGTCCATCAGAGGCAGCATGTGAGAGGGGCTAAGTGCATCAAAAGTCCATAGCACTGAACATGTCCATCAGAGGCAGCACATCAGAGGGCAGAATGCAGTATCAGAACAGCAACAGGGCATTGTGCCCAACAGAGCAGGTACATCAGAGGCAGTAAACAAGAGGGCAGAATGCAGTATCAGAACAGCAACAGGGCATTGTATCCAACAGAGCAGGTACATCATTGGCAGCACGTCAGAGGCCAGAATGCAGTATCAGAACAGCAACAGGGCATTGTGCCCAACAGAGCAGGTACATCAGAGGCAGCACGTGAGAGGGCAGAATGCAGTATCAGAACAGCAACAGGGCATTGTGCCCAACAGAGCAGGTACATCAGAGGCAGTAAACGAGAGGGCAGAATGCAGTATCAGAACAGCAACAGGGCATTGTGCCCAACAGAGCAGGTACATCAGAGGCAGCACATCAGAGGGAGGAATGCAGTATCACAGCATCAACAGGGCATTGTGGACAACAGAGCAGGTACATCAGAGGCAGCACATCAGAGGGTGGAATGCAGTATCACAGCATCAACAGGGCATTCATTGTGTACAACAGAGCAGGTACATCAGAGGCAGCACATCAGAGGGAGGAATGCAGTATCACAGCATCAACAGGGCATTGTGGACAACAGAGCAGGTACATCAGAGGCAGCACATCAGAGGGTGGAATGCAGTATCACAGCATCAACAGGGCATTGTGGACAACAGAGCAGGTACATCAGAGGCAGCACATCAGAGGGAGGAATGCAGTATCACAGCATCAACAGGGCATTGTGGAAAACAGAGCAGGTACATCAGAGGCAGCACATCAGAGGGCGGAATGCAGTATCAGAACAGCAACAGGGCATTGTGCCCAACAGAGCAGGTACATCAGAGGCAGCACGTGAGAGGGCGGAATGCAGTATCAGAACAGCAACAGGGCATTGTGCCCAACAGAGCAGGTACATCAGAGGCAGTAAACGAGAGGGCAGAATGCAGTATCAGAACAACAACAGGGCATTGTGCCCAACAGAGCAGGTACATCAGAGGCAGCACGTGAGAGGGCAGAATGCAGTATCAGAACAGCAACAGGGCATTGTGCCCAACAGAGCAGGTACATCAGAGGCAGTAAACGAGAGGGCAGAATGCAGTATCAGAACAGCAACAGGGCATTGTGCCCAACAGAGCAGGTACATCAGAGGCAGCACATCAGAGGGAGGAATGCAGTATCACAGCATCAACAGGGCATTGTGGACAACAGAGCAGGTACATCAGAGGCAGCACATCAGAGGGTGGAATGCAGTATCACAGCATCAACAGGGCATTGTGTACAACAGAGCAGGTACATCAGAGGCAGCACATCAGAGGGAGGAATGCAGTATCAGAACAGCAACAGGGCATTGTGCCCAACAGAGCAGGTACATCAGAGGCAGCACATGAGAGGGGCTAAGTGCATCAACAGTCCATAGCACTGAACATGTCCATCAGAGGCAGCACGTGAGAGGGGCTAAGTGCATCAACAGTCCATAGCACTGAACATGTCCATCAGAGGCAGCACATCAGAGGGCAGAATGCAGTATCAGAACAGCAACAGGGCATTGTGCCCAACAGAGCAGGTACATCAGAGGCAGCACATGAGAGGGGCTAAGTGCATCAACAGTCCATAACACTGAACATGTCCATCAGAGGCAGCACGTGAGAGGGGCTAAGTGCATCAACAGTCCATAGCACTGAACATGTCCATCAGAGGCAGCACGTGAGAGGGGCTAAGTGCATTAACAGTCCATAGCACTGAACATGTCCATCAGAGGCAGCATGTGAGAGGGGCTAAGTGCATCAAAAGTCCATAGCACTGAACATGTCCATCAGAGGCAGCACATCAGAGGGCAGAATGCAGTATCAGAACAGCAACAGGGCATTGTGCCCAACAGAGCAGGTACATCAGAGGCAGTAAACAAGAGGGCAGAATGCAGTATCAGAACAGCAACAGGGCATTGTATCCAACAGAGCAGGTACATCATTGGCAGCACGTCAGAGGCCAGAATGCAGTATCAGAACAGCAACAGGGCATTGTGCCCAACAGAGCAGGTACATCAGAGGCAGCACGTGAGAGGGCAGAATGCAGTATCAGAACAGCAACAGGGCATTGTGCCCAACAGAGCAGGTACATCAGAGGCAGTAAACGAGAGGGCAGAATGCAGTATCAGAACAGCAACAGGGCATTGTGCCCAACAGAGCAGGTACATCAGAGGCAGCACATCAGAGGGAGGAATGCAGTATCACAGCATCAACAGGGCATTGTGGACAACAGAGCAGGTACATCAGAGGCAGCACATCAGAGGGTGGAATGCAGTATCACAGCATCAACAGGGCATTCATTGTGTACAACAGAGCAGGTACATCAGAGGCAGCACATCAGAGGGAGGAATGCAGTATCACAGCATCAACAGGGCATTGTGGACAACAGAGCAGGTACATCAGAGGCAGCACATCAGAGGGTGGAATGCAGTATCACAGCATCAACAGGGCATTGTGGACAACAGAGCAGGTACATCAGAGGCAGCACATCAGAGGGAGGAATGCAGTATCACAGCATCAACAGGGCATTGTGGAAAACAGAGCAGGTACATCAGAGGCAGCACATCAGAGGGCGGAATGCAGTATCAGAACAGCAACAGGGCATTGTGCCCAACAGAGCAGGTACATCAGAGGCAGCACGTGAGAGGGCGGAATGCAGTATCAGAACAGCAACAGGGCATTGTGCCCAACAGAGCAGGTACATCAGAGGCAGTAAACGAGAGGGCAGAATGCAGTATCAGAACAACAACAGGGCATTGTGCCCAACAGAGCAGGTACATCAGAGGCAGCACGTGAGAGGGCAGAATGCAGTATCAGAACAGCAACAGGGCATTGTGCCCAACAGAGCAGGTACATCAGAGGCAGTAAACGAGAGGGCAGAATGCAGTATCAGAACAGCAACAGGGCATTGTACCCAACAGAGCAGGTACATCATTGGCAGCACGTCAGAGGCCAGAATGCAGTATCAGAACAGCAACAGGGCATTGTGCCCAACAGAGCAGGTACATCAGAGGCAGTAAACGAGAGGGCAGAATGCAGTATCAGAACAGCAACAGGGCATTGTGCCCAACAGAGCAGGTACATCAGAGGCAGCACGTGAGAGGGCAGAATGCAGTATCAGAACAGCAACAGGGTATTGTGCCCAACAGAGCAGGTACATCAGAGGCAGCACAAGTACGTGTCCCAACCAACCCGTCCCAGGGACCACAACAGTGCAAGGCTGTTCTCAATGGACAATGGACACACCATGTGAAATAACATGTGAGTGAAGTGAACAGCACCTCACATCACAGAATCAGGTGGACTGCGTGAACTACCTGCCTCGGACACACTGCCAGCACCAGAAACAGGAGTGTGAGACAAAGCCACAGCCCGAGTGACAGACACATGGGCCACAGACCCAGACACACTGCCAGCACCAGAAACAGGAATGTGAGACACAGCCACAGCCCGAGTGACAGACACATGGGCCACAGACCCAGACACACTGCCAGCACCAGAAACAGGAATGTGAGACACAGCCACAGATGTAGTGACTGACAAGTGAGCCACTGACCCAGACAGACTGCCAGCACCAGAAACAGGAGTGTGAGACACAGCCACAGATCTACTCACTGACACATGAGCCATAGACCCAGATACACTGCCAGGACCTGAAACAGGAGAGGGCACAACTCAGACTGTGCTACTACATGATGCATGACAGCAAACAACAGACACAGTGCCACTATCTGATACATGAGAGTCAACTGCACCTGCGCCACTGGGACCACTGAAATGATGAGCCACAGGGCTGTATGGGCCAGGAGGCAGGGTGGCCCTGGGAGCTGGGGATAGCTGACCTTGAGCGACATACGGGTGGGCAGGTGTCAATGGTGTGTGTCTGCGTTTCTTAGGGATATGTGAGTGCACCGTGGACAGGACAGGACTGGCAAGTGGTGGTGACTCTAAACAAATATCACCCACCATAGGTGGAGCATCTGCAGCCGGGGATCGGGTTTCTGGGGACGTGCTGGAGCCTGCTTGTCGTTTGCTGTGTGCCTGCCGCCTGGACTCTGAATCATGTGTAATGGGGGATGCAACAACAGGGGACTCCCTCCTCTGCTTCTGACTGGCCTGGATGGGAGTGGAGGTATGGGGGGACTCCCCCGCGGAGACATCTGTATGGCGTTCATTCGAAAACATCAGCCGCAGTGCAGCCAGGGGTGATGTATGCCTGTCTTTGAGTGCGCCATTGTCCATGGTAGAAGCCTTGTCCGTAGGATGTGCCTTATCCGTAGGTGGAGTGTTGTCTCTGGATTTTGCCTGTGCCCTGGTCGGTGCCCTGTTCCTGCCAGCAGACTTGTCGTCTGTGGTGTACCTGTCTCCAGAAGACACCTGCTCTCTGTGTGTGTCCCTGCCCTTGGGAGATGGACCTTGCTCTGTTGTGTGCCTGTCCTTGGGAGTCTCCCTGCTCTTAGGAGGTGCCTTTGTCTTTTGACTGTCCTTGTCCCTGTCCTTTGGAGTGGCCCTTTCCTCTGTTGTGGGCCTGCCCTTGGGACTCTCCCTGCTCTTAGGAGGTGCCTTTGTCTTTTGACTGTCCTGTCACTGTCCTTGGGAGTGGCCCTTTCCTCTGTTGTGGGCCTGCCCTTGGGACTCTCCCTGCTCTTAGGAGGTGCCTTTGTCTTTTGACTGTCCTTGTCCCTGTTCTTGGGAGTGGCCCTTTCCTCTGTTGTGGGCCTGCCCTTGGGACTCTCCCTGCTCTTAGGAGGTGCCTTTGTCTTTTGACTGTCCTTGTCCCTGTCCTTGGGAGTGGCCCTTTCCTCTGTTGTGGGCCTGCCCTTGGGACTTTCCCTGCTCTTAGGAGGTGCCTTTGTCTTTTGACTGTCCTTGTCCCTGTCCTTGGGAGTGGCCCTTTCCTCTGTTGTGGGCCTGCCCTTGGGACTCTCCCTGCTCTTTTGAGGTGCCTTTGTCTTTTGAGTGGCCTTGTCCAAGGGACTGTCCATGGACTTGGGAGTATCCCTTGCCTTGGGAGTACCTTTTGTGTTGAATGCCTGTGTAGCATGTGAAGGCATGTCCCCCAACAACACTTGTGGATCCTGTGTGTGTACTCCAGTGTATCTGACGTTGTCTTCGTGAACAGATTGTGCTGACGTAGGGGATGGTGTCTGTGCCCTCCGTGCCCTGACGTGCTGTCTGACGCTGCTTCTAGTGCAATAACCTGTATTAGAGTCCTGGTCAGAATATTCACTACCCCCTGAGACATCCAGTGGTGTAGATGGGGAAACAGAAGTAGCACCCTGTCCATGCGACTGTACTATGGCAGACGACACACTGCTTGCCAATTACTGCACTGTCCTGTGTAGACCAGTAAGATCGCCATGCATCCCTTCCATGAATGCCACCACCTGCCCCAACTTCCTATCATGGTCTTGGAAAGCATTTGTCATATTGGTCTGCCCCACACACAGCTGTCGCAGCAGATCAACGGCCTCAGCACACAGTGCATTTTGGCTCACCGTGGCAGGGGCAGCGGTGCCTGCACCAAACGCCACTCTGCTCCCCCTACTCCTGCGTGCACGAACAGTACATGGTGCAGTTGGCGGAAGTGTGGTCCCTGTGTGCTGTGTTCTGACAGAAGGTGTTGATTGCCCACTCCCAGTCTGTGACAACAGTGCTGGCTCACCAAGATTTTCCGAAGATGAGGACGATGGTGTCTCCACATGCGAGTCCTCAGGGACGGTCCTGTCCCCCTCTCCGGTGCTACCCTCCTCTGTGTCAGTCTGCGTGTGCGCGAAGTCTGACCCGGACGCATTGCCTCCACTAATCTCCTCCGTCTGTGGCTGAGTGTCCTCTGTCATAGCTGAAATGCACATAAAAGAGGTGTAAGTCATGGGCACACTCACGTACAGAAGGACAAGGATTCCCTAATTCCATAGCTGACAAAGTTCTTGTAGCCCCCATCCTGCACACGGCCCACCTCTACCAGTCATCCTCACATTACATAAGCGTTGGTGGCCGTGACACATGTACAGCATGCGGACAGGGCAGGAGCATGTACATCTGCACACATGTCTTGCCATGAAGCCACGGACCACTACGGCATGTGCTTCAAAACTCAACTACTAAGCAAGTGGCGTGTCAACATGCCGGACCTGGATGTCAAATTACACCCACCCAATGGGACCAACATGACATCGCAGAGATACATACGCACCACGGAACTCAATACTGTGTCTGTGCACCAATACATGCGTTGCACTCCCAAGTATCCTACACAGACAGTATGCTCACCGCTAGTTTGCTGTTGATCGACACTCAGCCGTTCAGACAGGTCAGGATGCATCACAGCAATGATACGGCGCATGAGAGGGGTCATGGAGCGTCGGGCCAGACGTGGCGTCCTTGGAATCATCCCCAGTGTCACTTCCGCTACATTCTTGCTCAGCCTGGAAATGTCGTCCCAGCGTTTGTGGCAGTGTGTATGTCGTCTGTTGCACACCCCCAATGCCCGTACATCACGTGCAATGCTCCTCCACACGTCCTTGCGAAGGTGTAGCTTGACCTACCATGATGGGAGACAAAAGGGTGCAAGTCAGTGGACAGTTGGCCTGTCACACAGATAGGGGCATCACGTATCTGTCATCCGCCATGCACAATCCGAAAAATATGTCGAGCCCACACTACACAACTAAGAATGCAGTAGCCAGGAGTCATTGGCCACCTCATGCACACCAACATGTCCCACACTGCACTTACCACCTGTCCGGGTGCACCGTAGAGCCGTCCATAGTTGCGGAGCACACCGTCCACGAGGACATCAAGCACCGCGGCGGTGAAGGGACGAGACCGGATCTCTTTGTCTCTCGACATGGCAAGATCACGGAGTATGGCACTAGAGCAGCAGTCGGTGGTCAGCTCAGCAGCAGCAGCAGGTCGAGGTGATGGTCACAGGCAGCAGTCGGTGGTCAGCTCAGCAGCAGCAGGTCGAGGTGATGGTCACAGGCAGCAGTCGGTGGTCAGCTCAGCAGCAGCAGCAGCAGGTCGAGGTGATGGTCACAGGCAGCAGTCGGTGGTCAGCTCAGCAGCTGCAGCAGTAGGTCGAGGTGATGGTCACAGGCAGCAGTCAGTGGTCAGCTCAGCAGCAGCAGCAGGTCGAGGTAATGGTCTCAGGCAGCAGTCGGTGGTCAGCTCAGCAGCAGCAGCAGGACGAGGTGATGGTCACAGGCAGCAGTTGTTGGTCAGCTCAGCAGCAGCAGCAGCAGGTCGAGGTGATGGTCACAGGCAGCAGTCGGTGGTCAGCTCAGCAGCAGCAGCAGCAGGTCGGGGTGATGGTCACAGGCAGCAGTCGGTGGTCAGCTCAGCAGCAGCAGCAGGTCGAGGTGAACAGGCAGCACTGGTTCCCAGGGTAGGATGTGTGCTTTTTGACAACACACATATATAGGGCCCTCAGCACGTGTCAGTGGCATACGTCGCCAGCAATTGGTCAGCCCTGGATGCGTGTTCGTAAAAGGGCCAATGACTGGCCCTGGTGTTGCGGTGCACTGCTTCCGCTACTTTCGATTGGCCATACGCGGCCAGCGGCCCTCTTCCCATTGGCTGCATGTGCACGGACCGTCACGGTCACACATCGGCAACCGCACGTGCAAGCTTCCGGCACGGATGCTTCAGTTGCAACAATGTTCTATCACTGGCGCCACCATGGCGGTGCACGTACTCTGCGGGGGAGGAGCAGGCCTACACACCCTTTAGATGTACTCAATGGACATGGCAGTTCATGTCCCCTCTTACAGTCACATTGCATCATCCACCGTACACCGGCCGGACCGGCCGGGCCTAGGACGGCCGTGCCGGCCATGTCCACAACCGCCGTGCCAGGCCGGGCCTAGGACGGCCGTGCCGGCCATGTCCACAACTGCCGTGCCGGCCATGTCCACAACCGCCGTACCAGGCCGGGCCTAGGACGGCCGTGCCGGCCATGTCCACAACCGCCGTGCCAGGCTGGGCCTAGGACGGCCGTGCCGGCCATGTCCACAACCGCCGTGCCAGGCCGGGCCTAGGACGGCCGTGCCGGCCATGTCCACAACCGCCGTGCCGGCCATGTCAACAACCGCCGTGCCAGGCCGGGCATAGGACGGCCGTGCCGGCCATGTCCACAACCGCCGTGCCAGGCCGGGCCTAGGACGGCCGTGCCGGCCATGTCCACAACCGCCGTCCTAGGCCCGGCCTGGCACGGCGGTTGTGGACATGGCCGGCACGGCGGTTGTGGACATGGCTGGCACGGCCGTCCTACGCCCGGCCTGGCACGGCGTTTGTGGACATGGCCGGCACGGCCGTTGTGGACATGGCCGCCATGGCCGTCCTAGGCCTGGCCTGGCACGGCGGTTGTGGACATGGCTGGCACGGCCGTTCTAGGCCCGGCCGGTCCGGCCGGTGTACGGTGGATGATGCAATGTGACTGTAAAAGGGGACATGAACTGCCATGTCCATTGAGTACATCTAAAGGGTGTGTAGGCCTGCACCTCCCCCACAGAGTACGTGCACCGCCATGTTGGCGCCAGTGATAGAACATTGTTGCAACTGAAGCATCCATGCCGGAAGCTTGCACGTGCGGTTGCCGATTTGTGACCGTGACGGTCCGTGCACATGCAGCCAATGGGAAGAGGGACGCTGGCCACGTATGGCCAATCGAAAGTAGCGGAAGCTGTGCACCGCCATGGCGGCGCCAATGATTTTATCTTGTCAGGCGCTGCACCGTGATGTGTTGTCTGCAGTTGCGTCATGAGGGTTGTGAGCGTGATAGGGAAACTTCATATGTCATTCACTATTCCATGTGTGTCCATACTATGCCCATCGGTGGGCACACAATGTGCAACAGATGTGCATGTTGACGTGTTGACGTCGGGTGCGACCCTACAGACGTTATTACATCTTCACATCTACACAGTACATCACGGCTGTATGGCCACATTCTGAATCTGTTGTCAGTGTGTGGTTCAGGCGAGGTGACTACAGTGGTGGTGGTACACATGCATTCCGTGTATGTGTTTTGGACGTTGTGTCACCATGCATGTAATGACCGTATGCTCAACTTTATTGGTGTTGGCATTGGTGCATGATGACATGGTGTGTGTGTATCACTATCGTTTGTGTGCATGCACTTGCATGTGTGTCTGTGATGTGGCTTCTAAACATTAGGGTCAAGACACACGTATTGTCAGTAATGTTCACATGTGACTAAGTTGCGTTGTACGTGTTGACACACTTCCTGTTGCAAGTGGCTGCACATTGTTAAAGAGCCACTCCGTATTGTATTAACTATCAGAGATGTCACACATATGACCATTCTCCTAAACATTTTTCTTCTTGCTAATGTTGGCTTACATGTGATGGAGTTGCACACGTATGCGTCGTTTGGAAGTTGACTCAAGTTACATCTCTCTCCCACACAGGAGGGCTCCAAATGTGCATCGGCCATACACTGTGCTGGAGGATATGGTTGACGAGGAGGTGATTAGGAAATTCCTGCTGGATCGAAGTCGGTTGATGGAGCTTGTTGCCCAATTGTCTCCTCATATGCAGCCACGAAGGACGTATCCTGGTTCTATTACACCCACAGCAAAGGTTATGGCGGCACTACACTTTTTTGCTACTGACACCTTTTAGTACACAGTTGGACATGCCGGGGGGATGTCACAGTCCATGTTCAGCATGGTACTTCGGGATGTTTTAAAAGCTATGATGCTGTACAAGGATGACTATATCCATTTCCCACGCCCGGAAGAGTTGCCAGCAGTAAAAGCAGACTTCTATGCACTGGGCCAGATACCACACGTAGTGGGTTCCATTGATGGCACGCATATCGCTATCATTCCACCACGGGCGCGTGAGCAGGTTTTTAGGAATCGGAAGCACTTCCATTCGCTGAACGTGCAGGTGGTGTGCCTGGCCGACAACATCATCTCCCATGTGTGTGCAAGATTTCCAGGCTCCGCACATGACGCCCACATCATGCGGAGCAGCATTGTCCCCCAACTGATGGCAAATCTGCGTCCCGGTCAAGCGTGGCTTGTTGGTGAGTCTGGCGTGGGGACTTTTGTGATCTCTGTGTGGCATGGGGTACCCACCATATCTGGTTGTGATATTTGTGTCTGTCATCCCCCTACATAGGCGACTCGGCGTACCCAAACCGGCCCTGGCTCCTGAGTCCCATACGTAATCCTACAACAGCGGGTGAAATGCGCTACAATGATGTACATGGAAGGACACGTAGAGTGGTTGAACGTACCTTTGGACTGCTAAAGTCAAGGTTTCAATCAATCAATCATAGCATTTATATAGCGCACTACTCACCCGGAGGGTCTCAAGGCGCTGGGGGGGGGTCCGCTACTGCTCGAACAGCCAGGTCTTGAGCTGCTTCCTGAAGGCGAGGTGGTCCTGGGTCAGGCGGAGGTGGGTCGGAAGGGAGTTCCAAGTCTTGGCAGCCAGGTAGGAGAAGGACCTTCCTCCTGTGGTTGATCTTCGGATGCGGGGGACGGCGGCGAGGGCGTGGCTGGTCGATCGAAGCTGGCGTTGGGAGCGTAGAAGATGAGGCGGCTGTTGAGGTATCCTGGTCCTTGGTTGTGTAGGGCTTTGTGTGCGTGGGTGAGGAGCCGGAAGGTGATTCTCTTGTTGACCGGGAGCCAGTGCAGGTCTCTCAGGTGTCCGGAGATGTGGCTGCGGCGGGGGATGTCCAGGATGAGTCGTGCTGAGGTGTTCTGGATCCGCTGGAGTCTCTTCTGGAGTTTGGCGGTGGTTCCAGCATAGAGGGAGTTGCCGTAGTCCAGACGGCTGGTGACGAGGGCCTGGGTGACCGTCTTCCTGGTCTCGGTGGGGATCCATCGGAAGATCTTACGTAGCATGCGCAGGATGTTGAAGCATGACGAGGAGACGGCGTTGACTTGTCTGGTCATGGAGAGGGAGGAGTCCAGGATGAAGCCCAGGTTGCGTGCATGGTCTGTTGGTTTGGGTGCGCTGCCCAGGGCGGGGGGCCACCAGGAGTCGTCCCAGGCAGAGGGTGAGGATCCCAGGATGAGGACTTCCGTCTTGTCTGAGTTCAGTTTCAGGCGGCTGTTCGACATCCATTTGGCTACGTCTGTCATCCCTTCGTGCAGGTTGGCTCTGGCGGTGGCGGGGTCGTTGGTGAGGGAGAGGATCAGCTGGGTGTTGTCGGCTTAGGAGATGATGTTCAGGTTGTGCTGGCGTGCGATGGCTGCGAGGGGGCTCATGTAGACGTTGAAGAGTGTTGGGCTGAGCGAGGAGCCTTGAGGAACGCCGCAGATGACTTCGGTGGCTTCCGATCTGAACGGGGGGAGGCGGACTCTCTGTGTCCTTCCGGCGAGGAAGGAGGTGATCCACTCCAGTGCCTTCTCCTGGATTCCGACGTTGCTGAGGCGCTGTACTAGGGTACGGTAGCAGACAGTGTCGAAGGCTGCGGAGAGGTCCAGGAGGATGAGGGCCGCTGTTTCTCCGTTGTCGAGCAGGGCTCGGATGTCATCGGTAGCTGCGATCAGGGCGGTCTTGGTGCTGTGGTTGGCCCGGAAGCCAGACTGCGAGAGGTCGAGGGAACCGTTCGTCTCGAGGAAGGCGGCCAGTTGCTTGTTGACGGTCTTCTCGATGACTTTTGCCGGGAACGGGAGCAGCGAGATGGGGCGGTAGTTCTTGAGGTCGGTGGGGTCGGCTGATGGTTTCTTAAGTGGAGCGCTGAGTTCGGCGTGCTTCCAGCTCTCCGGGAAGGTGGCGATGTCGAAGGAGGTGTTGATGATGTCCCGCAGGTGGGGCGCGATGACGGCGTCGGCCTTGTTGAAGACGTGGTGAGGGCAGGGGTCTGTCGGAGATCCGGAGTGGATGGAGTTCATCGTGCGGATGGTGTCTTCGGTGCTGATCGGGGTCCAGGCTCGGAGGGTGGTGGTGGGGGGCGGTGGTTCGGTCGTGGCATGCGTCGGTTGGGTGCTGAAGCTGTTGTGTATGTCCGCGATCTTGTTGTGGAAGTAGGAGGCGAGGGAGTTGCAGAGGTCTTGCGAAGGGGTGGTGTCGTTGTTTCCGGCGTTGGGGTTGGAGAGCTCTTTCACGATGTTGAAGAGTTCCTTGCTGTTGTGTGCGTTGTTGTCCAGTCGTTCCTTGAATGCGGTTTTCTTGGTGGCGTGGATCAGCTGGTGGTGTTTTCAGGTGGCGAGCTTGAGGGCAGTCATGTTGTCCGGTGTTGGGTCTCTGCGCCAGGTTTTCTCGAGTGCTCTGCAGTTCTTCTTGGAGCTCTTGAGTTCGTCGTTAAACCATGGGGCTTTCTTGCTGTCGGGTCTGTTCGGCGGGGTCTTCAGCGGGGCGAGGTCGTCTGCGCAGTCGCTGATCCATTTCGTGAGGTTGGTGGCCGCTTGGCTGGGGTTCGTTGTGCTGGTGGGAGGGTTCTTGCTCAGGGAAGTAGCGAGCTGGTCTGCAGTGATCTTGTTCCAGCTTCTGCGGGGAGCCTGTTGCTGGTGATGGTGGCGCGTGTGTCCGGCGTAGTGGGTGGGGGTGGTCACCAGCTGCTTGAGTCCGAGGTTGGCGAGGTTGTCCAGCAGGGTGGTGGTGTTGCGGTCGTTGTTGTTCTCCAGGTGGAAGTTGAGGTCCCCGAGGAGGATGTAGTCGGCGGAGGGGAGGGCGTGCGGGCTGATGAAGTCGGCGATGTCTTCGCTGAATTGTGTGCGTGGTCCTGGGGGTCTGTAGATGAGGGTGCCTCTGAGGGTGGTCTTGGGGTTGACGTGGATCTGGAAGTGCAGGTGTTCGGCGGGTGTGAGGGTGTCGTCGGTGTTGGTCGTGATGCGGATGGTGTTCCTGTGGATGATGGCGATGCCTCCTCCTGTCTGGTTGGCGCGGTCTCTCCGGGTGATCTTGTAGCCCTCTGGGATGGCGATGGCGATGTCGGGCGCTGAGGAGACGTTCATCCAGGTTTCCGTGAGGAAGGCGACGTCTGGGTCTGTGGTGTCGAGCAGGTTCCAGAGCTCGACGGCGTGTCTGTGGACGGAGCGGGTGTTGAGCAGGATGCACTTCAGGTGGGTGTTGCTGGTGGTCGGCTTGATGGGTGCTGGTGTGGTGTGGGTCCGGTTGCAGGTGAACTTACAGGAGTGGCAGCTGAAGGGTCCGTGGGTGCGTCTCGGTGTGGCTCGGTAGCAGCCCGGGGTTCGGCCGGTGTTGAGTGCGTTGAGTTCGGTGGCGTCGTAGGTCCGTCGGGTCGGCTTCCGGCGGTGGGGGCCAGGGGTCCTGGCACTGGGCGCGGGCCAGGCGCAGACGGGCTTACCTTTGGCGCACCTTCGGCGCTCAATCGGTGCTCCCGCTGCGCGCGTCCGCTGCACGGTCGCTCCGGGGGCGTCATAAGAAGGGAGCCGGTAGGGAGGGTCTGCGGGGAGGCGGGAGCGGGCCGACCAATCGGCTGGCGGAGGGGCGGGGCCGCTGGCTGGCAGCGGCGGGAAAATGAAGTCGGGCTTGGTGGGCGGCCCTGCGGCGTCTGAGGCAGCGGCGGGAAAAACAGGAGGCAGAGGCTTGGAGGGCGGCCCTGCGGCGTCTGGGGCAGCGGCAGAGAAAGCAGGTAGGCAGCGGGCAGCAGGTAGGCAGAGGGGGCGACCAGGCCAGAGGCGCAGTGGATGCCTGGATAAGACCGGAGGGGCCCTGCCTTACTGACCAGGCAAAGTATGCAGGATCGTGGTTGCCTGCTGCATGCTCCACAACCTGGCCGTGCGCAATGACATTGAACTCCTCTTGGACTCTGAAGACGAACAAGTTCCTCGGCCTCCCATCCCACCCATGTCAAGTCAAGTCAAGTCAAATAATTTATATAGCGCGCTACATACCCAGAGGGTCTCAAGGCGCTTGAAGAAGGGTGGGGAATTACTTGTCGAATATCCAGGTTTTAAGTTGCTTTCTGAATGCTAGGTGGTTTTGAGTGAGGCGAAGGTGAATGGGGAGTGAGTTCCAGGTTTTAGCTGACAGGTAGGAGAAGGATCTTCCTCCCATGGTGGTTTTGTTGATGCGAGGAACAGCAGCAAGGGCTTGGTTGGAAGAGCGTAGCTGGCGGGGGGGGGGTGTAGAAGGAGAGTCGCGCGTTGAGGCATTCGGGTCCAAGTTCGTAAAGTGCTTTGTGTGCGTGGGTGAGGAGGCGGAATGTTATCCTCTTATTGACAGGGAGCCAGTGGAGGTTTTTCAGGTGACCAGAAATGTGGTCTTTACGCGGGATGTCTAGTATGAGTCTGGCAGATGCGTTCTGGATGCGTTGTAGTTTTTTCTGACGTTTTGCGGTGGTACCGGCGTATAGTGTGTTTCCGTAGTCCAGGCCGCTTGTAACCAGTGCGTGGGTGACCGTTTTTCTGGTTTCGGTGGGGATCCAGCTAAATGTTTTTTTGAGCATGCGAAGAATGTTGAAGCAAGATGATGAGACGGCGTGGACTTGTCTGGTCATCGAGAGTGAGGAGTCCAGGATGACGCCCAGGTTCCGTGCGTGGTCCGTTGGGATGGGTGCTTTTCCAAGGGCTGCTGGCCACCAAGACTCGTCCCAGGTGGAGGGGGAGGTACCTAAGATAAGGACTTCTGTTTTTTCTGAATTCAGTTTTAGGCGGCTGTGCTTCATCCACTCTGCTACTTCTTTCATTCCTTCATGTAGGTTGGTTTTGGCGGTGTTAGGGTCTTTGGTGAGTGAGAGGATCAGTTGAGTGTCATCAGCGTAGGAGATGATATTGAGATTGTGTTGGCGTGCGATGGTCGCAAGGGGGCTCATATATACGTTGAAGAGGGTGGGGCTGAGTGAAGATCCTTGTGGCACGCCGCAAATGACTTCAGTGGCCTCTGACTTGAACGGTGGGAGGCGGACTCTCTGAGTTCTTCCGGCAAGGAACGAGGTGATCCATTCAAGTGCTTTTCCTTGGATTCCGATGTTTCTGAGGCATTGTAACAGGGTGCTATGACAGACTGTGTCAAAGGCTGCAGAAAGGTCGAGGAGGATGAGGGCGACAGTGTCTCCATTGTCCAGTAGAGTTCGAATGTCGTCTGTTGCTGCGATGAGTGCGGTCTCAGTGCTGTGTTTGGCTCGGAAGCCGGACTGTGAGGAGTCGAGGGATTTGTTGGTTTCGAGGAAGGTGGCGAGCTGGTTGTTGACTGCTTTCTCGATGACTTTGGCCGGGAATGGAAGGAGCGAGATGGGGCGGTAGTGTTTGAGTTCGGTGGGGTCAGCTGTGGGTTTTTTCAGAAGGGCGCTGAGTTCGGCGTGTTTCCAGCTTTCCGGGAAGGTGGCGGTGTTGAGGGAGCAGTTGATGACGTCTCGGAGGTGTGGTGCTATGATGGAGTCTGCTTTGTTGAAGATGTGGTGAGGGCATGGGTCAGTGGGGGATCCTGAGTGGATGGAGTTCATCAGGCGGATGGTGTCCTCCGTGGAGATTGGGTTCCAGTCATTAAGGATGTTCAAGGGGGTGAAGGTTCGGCATATGATTGGGAGGGTTGGTCACCGGTTTGGTTGTCGAAGCTGTTGTGGATGTCTGCAATTTTGTCGTGGAAGAACGAAGCTAAGGAGTTGCAAAGGGTTTGAGAGGGAGTGATGTCGTTGGAGTTGGCATTGGGGTTGGTAAATTCTTTGACGATGTTGAATAATTCCTTGCTGTTGTGGGCGTTGTTGTCAAGTCTGTCTTTGAATGCGGCTTTCTTGGCTGTCCGGATCAGTTGGTGGTGTAAACGGGTGGCGTTTTTGAAGGCGTCCCTGGTGCTGTTGTTTGGGTCTTTTTTCCAAGTCTTCTCAAGGGAGCGACAGAGTTTCTTGGATTTCTTAAGATCATCGTTGAACCAGGGGGCGTTTATGCTGCCTGGTTTGATTAGACGTTTTTTCAAAGGTGCTAGGTTGTCGGCGCTGATGGTTAGCCATTGAGTGAGGTTAATGGCTGCTTGGTTGGGGTTCGATGAGTGCGCAGGGGGGTTTTGAAGAAGCGATGAGGAGATCTGGTCGATGGTGATTTTGTTCCAGTTTCTTCGCAGAGTAGGTTGAGGATGGTTGTGGGTTGTTGTTTTTTTGTAGACAAAGTGAACGCAGCTGTGGTCCGTCCAGTGGAGAGTTGTGGTGTGACTGAAGGAGATATGTTTGCTGGAGGTGAAGATAGGGTCGAGTGTGTGTCCTGCATAGTGGGTGAGGGTGTTAACTAGTTGTTTGAGTCCGAGGTTAGCGAGATTGTCCAGAAGAGTGGTGGTGTTGTTGTCGTTGTTCTTTTCCAGGTGATAATTGAGGTCTCCTAGTAGAATGTAGTCCTCGGAGGGGAGGGCGTGAGGGGTGATGAAGTCAGTGATGTCTTCACTGAATTGTGATCGGGGTCCTGGCGGCCTGTAGAGGAGGGTGCCTCTGAGTGTGGTCTTGGGGTCGGTGTGGATCTGGAAGGGGAGGTGTTCGGCGTTAGCGAGGTTGACGTCTGAGCTGGTTGAAATGCGGATGGAATTCTTATGGACGATGGCGATGCCTCCTCCTGTTTGGTTGGTGCGGTCTTTTCGGATGATCTTGTAGCCTTCCGGGATGGCTGTGGTGATGTCTGGAGCTGATGAGGCGTTCATCCAGGTTTCTGTTAGGAAGGCGACGTCTGGAGAGATGGTGTCTAGTAGATTCCAAAGGTCGTTTGTGAACTGAGCGGGTGTTGAGAAGGATGCATTTAAGGTGGTTGGTGTCGGATCTCTGTTTGGTGTTTGTGGATGTGGAGTTGGTCTTGGTGCCGTCAAACTTGCAGGAGTTGCATGTGAAGGGTCCATGGGTATGTCCAGGTGCGGCTTGGGCACAATTGGGGAGACGGCCGGGGTTTAGTGCTAAGAGGGTGGAGGCGTCGTATGTAATGCGGTTGGGCTGGGCATTGCGGGGACCAGGGGGTCTGGCGCTGGGCGCGGGCCAGGCGCGGACGAGCGTAGACGGGCTTACCTTTGGCGCACCTTTGGCGCACCTTCGGCGCGACCGCTGCGCGTGACCGCTGCACTGAGGTTCATCTGTCTAAAATGGAGAGTGGAGGGGGCGGAGCGTGGGAGGGGCAGCTGGGAGGCGGTAGCGGGGAGGGTAGGCGGGCCAAGGGAATACACAACAAACCAGATGACAAAATGGAGAATGGAAAGTGAAACGGCAGAGTTCCGTTACTCCAAGGCTTAATTCCTCAAAGTAATGCACACAGTGAAAGCAGCACGAAAATACAGTATGTAAGTGGCGGCAGCAGCTACAATTCAAACAGACAAAGTTACGCTTAAATGCAAATTATCATGTGAGTTTCGGCGCTATATTTCAATCAATGCGCTATGATTAAATGTCTATTTCAATCACAATCAAAGCACTATGTTTAAATGCTAGTTTCAATCACAGTCAGAGCGCTATGTTAAATGCCTACGATACCACAGTGAATTCGGCAGAGGCGCTTCAAAACGAGGATTGCAAGCAGATTCTGTGGCCAGGGAGCGTGGGGGGAGCGACCGCTTAGGATCAGATCCAGACGGTCACAGCTGCGAGATGGAGGAGGTGAGCACTGTTTCCGTGGGTGGGAGGGGCAGCTGGGAGGCGGTAGCGGGGAGGGTAGGCAGGCCAAGGGAATACACAACAAACCAGATGACAAAATGGAGAATGGAGAGTGAAACGGCAGAGTTCCGTTACTCCAAGGCTTAATTCCTCAAAGTAATGCACACAGTGAAAGCAGCACGAAAATACAGTATGTAAGTGGCGGCAGCAGCTACAATTCAAACAGACAAAGTTGCGCTTAAATGCAAATTATCATGCAAGGTTCGGCGCTATATTTCAATCAATGCGCTATGATTAAATGTCTATTTCAATCATAATAAAAGCGCTATGTTTAAATGCTAGTTTCAATCACAGTCAGAGCGCTATGTTAAATGCCTACGATACCACAGTGAATTCGGCAGAGGCGCTTCAAAACGAGGATTGCAAGCAGATTCTGTGGCCAGGGAGCGTTGGGGGAGCGACCGCTTAGGATCAGATCCAGACGGTCACAGCTGCGAGATGGAGGAGGTGAGAACTGTATTCGTGGGTGGGAGGGGCAGCTGGGAGGCGGTTGCGGGGAGGGTAGGCGGGCCAAGGGAATACACAACAAACCAGATGACAAAATGGAGAATGGAAAGTGAAACGGCAGAGTTCCGTTACTCCAAGGCTTAATTCCTCAAAATAATGCACACAGTGAAAGCAGCACGAAAATACAGTATGTAAGTGGCGGCAGCAGCTACAATTCAAACAGACAAAGTTGCGCTTAAATGCAAATTATCATGCGAGGTTCGGCGCTATATTTCAATCAATGCGCTATGATTAAATGTCTATTTCAATCACAATCAAAGCGCTATGTTTAAATGCTAGTTTCAATCACAGTCAGAGCGCTATGTTAAATGCCTACGATACCACAGTGAATTCGGCAGAGGCGCTTCAAAACGAGGATTGCACGCAGATTCTGTGGCCAGGGAGCGTGGGGGGAGTGACCGCTTAGGATCAGATCCAGACGGTCACTGATGTCGACTGATGAGGATAGTGGTGAGGAGGAAGGTGTGGACCAGAGGCGCCAGCTCATTGATCGCTACTTCCCTTGAATGTGAGTAACTACCTCTTGTGCCGGTTGACAATGCCTCATGTATGTTTGCTGGTGTTGTGGGGATGTGGGGTGCATCAGCTGTGTGTTCTGGAATGTGATGGTTGCATATGTGTGTGTCCATTTATTTGGGCATGCAAGTCTCCATGATGTGTGTCCTCTCATCCAATGCTTTTGTGATGAGTGTAGTTTGTGGAATGTTGCTGTGCAGTGTGTTGTGATGTGTGTGATTCTGTTTTCTAACGTCTGTTTGCTGTCTCTGAATTTCCCTAGGTCACTCCCGCAGCGCCATGAATATGTACGACTTGGATCCCTGCACCTGGTTACGTCTGTTTCTAAGGCAATCATGTGATTAAACATGGAGGCAACACATCATTGAGTGTGTAAGTGGCATTTATTTACAGGTTGTGCATTTGTGCAGGTGAATATTTACAAGTAAGTGTGTGGTGGGGGAGTGGGAGTTGAAGGTAATGGCAGATGAAATGTCCGTGCTGACACCACATTGGGTGGTGTCAGGCTAGTCCAGCAGACCTGTGGCAATGATTGTCTATGTGGGACAGGATAGTTGGCAGGGTGAATGGCTGGCTCAGGCAGTGTCTGAGTCATTGGCTGATCCTCTTGGAGCGTGTGGATGGCGCACCCATACTGCTCTCACCCACTTCCAGCCTCGGACGGCCCCTCCGTCTTTGAGGTGGAACAGAGTCAGCTGGGGGTGCAGGTTGTTCAGGGGCCACATCCGTCGGCAGGGGCACAGGTGGTGGTGGTGGTGGCGGTGGGGGTGGCGGTGGCAGTGGCGGTGGTGTTGCTGGCTGTGGCGCCAGGCAATTGGTTGATGGGGGGTGGTGTTGTTCCGGGCTATCCATTCCCTCCACATTGTTGTCTGCTGGCCCATGATGTCCACTATCTGGCCAAGGTAGCCCGAAATTTCACGCAACATGTTCGTGTTGTCCACCGAGTCCTGGTGGGCACGATCTGCCTGTTCCTTGGAACGGTCATATGAAGCCTGGCACCTGGCTAGGGCTTCAAGAGACTCTGCCACAGGATGGGGTGGGTGTCCTTCCTCAGTGCGGCGGAGTGTGGACCTCCTGATTGCCTGATGTGGCCCCGCCTCTCTCCTTTGTGGCCCAATCTCCCTGCATGGGTGGGGGGCCGATGGACCTGCGTCGTGCGGTGGGTTAGGCAGGGTGGCACAGGCAGGAGTGGTGGTACTGGTGGTGGTGGTGCTGGTGGTGGTGGTGGTGACTCTGCAGATCACTGAGGCCGGTGTCGCTGGTGTTACACATGCGACGGTTGTCGGGGCCGGGATTCCCTGTGAGCCAGATGGCCCTGGCTGTCTGCTTGGGCCCTCACCATCCTCACAACCGGAGCTGCCTGTGTCCTCGTCCCCAGAGAGTCCGGTATGGGTGTGAGGCGAGTCTGGCGGCCGGGTGCTGGTTTCCCCAGTCAGATTACGATCACCTGAGGGACAAGATTGTGCAGGTCAGTAACGTGGACATTACATGTTCATATCAATTTGTATACATTTCTGTGTCCTGTCGCACACACCCCACCCACCACCACCACCCTCCCTGTGGACATGGGGGCCTGTTGGGAGTTGTAGTTGTGACCTCTCACACACCCCACCCACCACCACCACCCTCCCTGTGGACATGGGGGCCTGGTGGGAGTTGTAGTTGTGACCTCTCACACACCCCACCCACCCCACCCACCACCACCACCCTCCCTGTGGACATGGGGGCATGGTGGGAGTTGTAGTTGTGACCTCTCACACACCCCACCCACCACCACCACCCTCCCTGTGGACATGGGGGCCTGGTGGGAGTTGTAGTTGTGACCTCTCACACACCCCACCCACCACCACCACCCTCCCTGTGCACATGGGGACCTGGTGGGAGTTGTAGTGCTGGTCTCTCACACACCCCACCCACCACCACCCTGTGGACATGGGGGCCTGGTGGGAGTTGTAGTACTGGTCTCTCACACACCCCACCCACCACCACCACCCTCCCTGTGGACATGGGGGCCTGGTGGGAGTTGTAGTTGTGACCTCTCACACACCTCACCCACCACCACCACCCTCCCTGTGGACATGGGGGCCTGGTGGGAGTTGGAGTTGTGACCTCTCACACACCCCACCCACCACCACCACCCTCCCTGTGGACATGGGGGCCTGGTGGGAGTTGTAGTGCTGGTCTCTCACACACCCCACCCACCACCACCACCCTCCCTGTGGACATGGGGGCCT
The DNA here is from genome assembly GCF_964261635.1 of Lissotriton helveticus. NCBI lineage: Eukaryota > Metazoa > Chordata > Amphibia > Caudata > Salamandridae > Lissotriton > Lissotriton helveticus. The sequence continues at coordinate 1,371,146,487 of NC_136069.1, read as the reverse complement.
GGTGGGAGTTGTAGTTGTGACCTCTCACACACTCCACCCACCACCACCACCCTCCCTGTGTACATGGGGGCCTGGTGGGAGTTGTATTGCTGGTCTCTCACACCCCCCACCCACCACCACCACCTTCCCTGTGGACATGGGGGCCTGGTGGGAGTTGTAGTGCTGGTCTCTCACACACCCCACCCACCACCACCACCCTCCCTGTGGACATGGGGGCCTGGTGGGAGTTGTAGTACTGGTCTCTCACACACCCCACCCACCACCACCACCCTCCCTGTGGACATGGGGGCCTGGTGGGAGTTGTAGTTGTGACCTCCCACATACCCCACCCACCACCACCACTCTCTCTGTGGACATGGGGGCCTGGTGGGAGTTGTAGTTGTGACCTCTCACACACCCCACCCACCACCACCACCCTCCCTGTGGACATGGGGGCCTGGTGGGAGTTGTAGTTGTGACCTCCCACACACCCCACCCACCACCACCACTCTCCCTGTGGACATGGGGGCCTGGTGGGAGTTGTAGTTGTGACCTCTCACACACCCCACCCACCACCACCACCCTCCCTGTGGACATGGGGGCATGTTGGTAGCCATTTACATTTTGGTGAGTATGTGCACGACGTGCATGGGTTGGGGCCTGGGAGATGTGTCTTCTCAGTTGTGTGAGGCTGACCATGTCGTACTCATCGTGGTGCTTGGTTTGTACTTACCAGCCTCTTCTCCTTCCTCAAGTCCGTCTAGGCTCCCTGGGTGAAGAATAAGCAGCACCTTCTCCTCCCAATCGGTGTAGGGTATTGGCTCCGGGGGTGTCCCGCCGCCAGTGAGATTGGCTCTCGCATGGTTTTTGGCGCGGATGCCCTTCACCCTGGTTTTCAGGTCATGCCACCGCCTCTGTATTTCGTGCTTTGTCCTTGGCACGGCCCCTGAGGCATTCACCTGACTGACGATTCTGTCCCACATGTGATTCTTTTGCGCCACGGTGGTCTGCTGGACTTGGGCCCCGAATATGTGGGGCTCAACACGGAGAATTTCATCGACCATTACCTTCAACTCGGTCTCCGTGAATTTAGGTTTTTTTTTGGGTGCCATGGTGTGTGGTGCTCAGTGTGTGGGTTGAGTGAGTTGGGGGGTGCAGGTGTGTGGTGTGTGGTGTGTAGGAATGGTGTGGTGGGTATTTGTGTGGTGGGTGTGGTAGGGTGGTGGTTGTGTGTCTTCAATTTGAGTGTGCTGTAGATCGTATAGGGCCTCTTGCTAGCAGCAATGCTGTGATGCAAAGGATTGTGGTAGTGGGTGGGTGTCATTTTATAGTCGTGTCTCAATGGTTGTTGCCAGTCAGGTGGTAGGTGGGTGTGTTGACTAGTGTGCATTATTGGGTACTTGTGGGCGTGTCATAGTGGCTTGTGATTGGTGTTAGTGTTTCAGGTGGGGGGGTTGTCCTTTTTCGTGTTTTAGCTATTTACTGGCGGCACACTTTTTGACATTGGTTTGACGTTAGGGATGTTGTTCATGTTGGCCTTCCGCAGTGATGTACGGTTTCTCGTTGCATTCTTTCCGCCGCGGACGTGGATGGCTGTGCGTACCGTGGTACTGGCGGCGTTATCCTAATTGCGGACACGGAGTTTTCACAGGTGTTGCGGTAAATGTGGCTGTTTTTGCGGTCATGTCCGTCCGCGGTGGTGGGTGTTCATTTTGGTATGTCCGCCGCGGACGGTGTTAGATGTGTTCCGTCCAGCGCGGACGGAGTTTGATGTGATCCGTCCGCCGAGGTCAGAGTTTCTTGACATGAATATCCTAATCGCAACCGTGGAGTTTCCGCGGCGCTGCCGGGAGTAAATTTTCCGCGACCATGGCGGACAGTACCCGTTTCCGTCCGCCATCCTAATCGACCCCTAAATGTGTAAATCAGCCACTGTTCAGTTTTCATGAGTTCACCGTTTCTCTTCTATGAAGTTGATTTTAATAAATGTTATTATATAATGCACAATTGAAAATTAATATACAGAGTACACACAGAGCTAGTTGTTTTATTATTAATAAAGCTTTAAAACTTACATAGACTCTATGGTTTTGGGTCAGGAGTGAGTAAGCGAAGGGTTTGCAATTTGCAAGCATGATTCCGTGACTCTGAGAGGTCGGGACTCTAACTCCGTAGTCTCATGTTCTGGGTCGTATAACCATTGGGGATCATCGCTGCGTTTGAGAGCTAAATAATGACTCTGACACACTAGCAAGTCAGTAAGGAGATTGGCGGTTCAACTTTTGTTATGATTGAGACATGTGGAAAGTCTAACGGCGCCTATTATCACCAATGCCCTATTTCTTGTCCATAGTTCTGTATGTGCAGAATAGTCCCTGTAACAGTAGTAGTATGTCCTCCTAGCCAATCAAAAAGTAAACTAGTATCTTATTCTTGGTGGCCATTGACATTTCATTGTTGAGAATTGTCAAAGCATAAACATTAAGAAGACTTCAATAGATATTATGGGCAACCCAGAGGACTGCACTCAGTGCCTACAGCTATTGGTGAATAGGAGTTTTGTTTAACACCTTTTGCCAACTGTGCAAGCTTAGCTAGCTACACAGACAGACTAATAATAATAAATAGTAGTAGCACAGAGAGTCATAGTAGAGGCAGGATAAGAATTTAGAAACAGTCTACAAGAAGATCAAAGATGATTTAGGAAAAAATAGAATTATTATGAACGTTTGGAATAAATAGGTGCTGTAAAATTTAGGGAAGTATAATTATTAATATTAACAGAAAAACTTACTGGGGCCAGCAGAAGAGCACTCGGTGGACTGATCCTGGCCTTCCTGCTCCGCCGGCGCCTCTACCTCTGTCCTCTTGCCCCTGGGAGGTGCTGAATGTACATGAAAGAAAGACACGAACATGGATGATTGTTGTCAACGAAATCAAACATTTCAAAAAAACAATAACAAATTATTTCGGGGAAATAAACAACAATTGCACTAAATTTATTGACCTATCTAATGTGGTCTACTAGGATATTAGTATTGCTGGATTTGTGGACCGTCTACTTGGAAAGTTATAAAACTCACTAAACCAACTACAAAAAGGTTCTACCAGGACTGGCAGCACTCAGCAGCACGCGAAGTGACAGACACAGTCTGTCATGATTGCAAACCACTAAAAAATGTCCTACTAAATAACAAGTCATAATATACTCAAGCTATCAATCCTCCACCACCACTATCTCTTCTTAGCGGCAGGACTACAAAGGAAGGACTGGACTTGAGTCTCTAGTCTCTAGCATTAGGCAGTTCTGTAAAGTACACTCATACATAATCACTTAGGCCAAATGAGCACAAAATTGAAAACAAGTAAGCATAGTAGCACCGCCACTGAGCAGGAGAGCACCTGCAATCACAGAAGCTTTTGAAACATAATTTACCTGCAATGTAATCAGCAGCATTCTTGCTCTTCGGAAAAAACATATATTTGCAATATAACACAGAGCAGAAGAAAACAATGTAGTTATTAAATAGCTACTAGTACTCACCAAGCCCAGGGACCTCGACGCCAAGCTGGTCTTGTTCCCGGTCCAGTATGTCGGACCACTGGTGCGTCACCTGGTTGTAGGTGCGCCGGACCCCTGACTCCCGATACATGGCCCGGCACATCTTACCCCATACCTGGCGACGCTCCCGGAGGCCGTACCCAGTACGGGGCCTGCCGCCTGCTGCGATGGTCTTGGGGCGGTGGCGATGCACAAAGAAGACAAGTGTGGCCACCTCCACCGCACTGAAGATCTCCCTGGGACTTACAGATGCCCCCCTTAAACGCCCGCAACGGAGCCGGCTGCGGGGTTCCCCTTCGAGTTCTTTCCGTCTCCCTTTGCTATGGTCCTGGGTTAAAGGAAAAATAAATAGGAAAGAATAGGGAAAAAGTAAATAAAAGAAAAGCGAGAGTTAAAAAAAGTAGTTATTAAAGTAACGAAAAGTAGAAAAAAACACAAAATATATTTGTACAAAAATAGAGAGATAGATAATGAGTAAAAAAGACTGAAAAAAAGTTCAAACAAACAAAGGATTACAAAGATAGGAGCAGGATAGAAAAGGCATGCCCAGAACCATAGCAGTGAATGAAAAACAAGATGTCCGCGCCCATTGCAACCGCGTGGGCACGCAAAAACAGATGCAAACACGCAACTACGACCCAGAACAGGAAATGCGCAACGCGAGCATGCAACTCACGGCCGGAAACGGAAATACGCAACGCGAACAGTGAAAAACAAGATGGCCACGCCCATATACGACCGCATGGGTAAGTTCGCGATAGCCGTGGTGAAAAAAATCCCGCAAACTCGCAAAAATATAAAAAATCCGCAATCTCATGAAAGTTCACATATTTTGCGAACCGCGAGTATGCTTTCACACGAATTCGCATACCTCGAATTCGCAAAATTCGCCCATACTTAGTTTAAGGCCCATGGATAGCTAAGGGTGCAGCCCTGCACTAGTGAGCCCCTAAAAAGGCTCCTTTCCCCAACTTGATACTGGGTCTTGATTTCGCAATGGCAGAGATCATATCAGTGCACACAGCATCATCGCAGGCTGCACACCCTCTTAGCCCTTTAGGTACCACTAAGTCTGTGAACCGCGAGACAACGCCACTTGCTGCTAGGCCTGCACTGCCCGCTGGCACAGGCATACTGTGGGGTCCAGCAGGGCTCACATAACTCCTCACCAGTCCGGGCTGCCAGGACAGGGCATCATCGCAGGCTGCACACCCGCTCAGCACTGGAAGTCACATCCCGTTGCGGTGTGCCTGTGCCAGCCGCAGTGTATCCGGTGCCACCAAGTTTGTGCCCCGCAAGTTATGGACCCTTTATGATTGAGTCCCCTGGTGCAGACGCCATCATGTCACCTCCGCACTGGGGTATGTGAAGTGCCAGGGCAATAGGCCCTCATGCATAAATAATAACAAAACAGATAAACCCAGGTAGACAGTGGAAATGGCATCCAGCACTTGTGCTTGGCCCTTTTTATAGGCAGGGTCATATATCTTGTGACACATGTGCTGGGTGGGTGTAAATCAGCCATGAGGGAGTAGCTGTGGCATACTGACAACTAGATCTGTGATCGGCAGATCACCACAGGGAAGACCTGGGACATGTACCGTTGTCGTCCCCCACTGTGAGAATAATCGGAGTGGGCAGGCCTGGACTGTCATTTGCCAGTCCAGCGTAAGGGTGTGAACAATGACCCCGGGGCTCTGGGCGTGTTTCCGTCCTGGCCTGGACAAGGAAGTAACTGATGCGTGTGTCCCTGTTGTAGTGCCAACGCCACGCGGACCACAATCTGTAATGTGTCACTCTGTGACCCAAGTCCCACAACATGAGGGATCACTGACCCTACATTCATCCATACTTCCACACTTGAAAGATCAGAGACATGACACATCTGTGTAAATATGAATGTTTAATGCACATTCAGTGGAGTGTTGTAGCTGGAGCAGTACAGGTCCATGCAAACCCCACTTTACATTGTTGGCCTGTGGAGAGCCAGCCAGAGTCCTTCAGGGAATGACAAGTGTAACAGAAGGGGAAGAGCTCAATCTGCAGTCTGATTGCTGTGTCATTGGTGACCAAACAGAATATGGCAGTCCATGTCGAGGTACAAGGTGAGTGTTGCAGAGTGTATCGGGAAACAGTGGAAGGTGATGATGCAGAGGCGAGAACCAAGCAGAAACCAAGCATCTTTGTCCTCTGCTGCTTCATGTGCCTCACATGTGGGTGATGGTGTTCTGTCTCCAGCACTGTGTGGCAGGGACACGTCAAGGGCCGGAGGTGGAATGTCTGCCACACTTTGTAGCACTGACACTTCAACGGGAGGAGATGTGGATGGAGTGGTAGCAGCAGCATGCATCATCACCAGGCCTTGTGGCAGCAATGCCATGAGGAGGGTATTTAGGGTGTTGAGGAACCCACCTACCTCTTGCTGGTGTGCAGCCGTGGCAGCCGCTCTTTCCGCCTGCATCAGCTCCATGCTCTCCATGATCCTTCGCAGGTGTCTCAACTCCCGGGTAACATCGTTGGAGCCACTCTGACTAGACAGTCGTTCTTGTCTCTGAGTCAGGACTCCAGCGATGTCAGCCATGGTTCGTTGGAGGGCATGGAGCGGGTGACTGTTAGGGACTGTGAGTGGTCCCTGAAGGGACTTAGACACCCACGCATGGCTCGAGTTTGGCTACCAGGCGGTCGAACCCCACCTGAACCTGATCAGTCAGCTTCTCCTGGCACCCCAACACACAGCGTTGGAAGGCCATGTGTTCTTCCTGGGGGTCCTGGGAGGCAGCTGTGGTGGTGGGTGCTGCCTAATGTGTGGTCTGTTCAGGGAGTGGGTCTCCATGTAGCAGCTGGGCTGCCCTGCTCCTGGAGGTGGGGTGTGGAGGCTCTCCACGAGCTGTTGGAAGGCGTTTTAGTCGAAGGTGTGGGGTCCTCTTCATCAGCAGAGAAGAGAGGTTCGGGCTGCTCTGAAGGAGGTGTTGGATTTCCCTCTGCAATGTAAAGGGGAGATGCATTTTAACATTGTGTTCACATGTATGTTGACGCATTTGACAAGTTTACATACAGACTGCATGACAATGTATATTGTGACTGTTTGGTAGGAGCTGCCTATCTGATGCAGAACGGTGGACATCTCGACAACATCACGGATGTGTGTTTGTACTTGTACATTCTCAACTTTCCCTGCATTGCCAAACGTGATTTGCCAGTTTCTACAGACAAGCGGCACCAGTTGTGTCCTCTGTTGTGTTGTGGACTTATTACGGTTTGTACCACATCGTTGTAAGTGTTGATGTGCTCTGCATATTGTGTGTGTGCTGCATTTTGGGGGAGTCGCCCCTGCAGCTCTGATTTTGCTGCACCTTATACCTTTCATGTGGTATGCCTCTGAATTCTGTGCTTATATAGTGCAGAGATGTTGCATACTTTGGTACATTGGTGTCTTGGTGGGAGTTGGGAGTCTGGGGCATGGTTTGTCCGCAGATGACACTCTACTTAATTGTGCATGTGTGCCATTGTGCCCATCTCCCCCTTCCCCCTAGTCCCTGGTTGTTACTCACCCTGGTGTTGTTGTGTCCGGTCATGTTGAGCAGTGTCCGGTCCCCAATTCCTGCCACTGCCTCCCCACTGATGACTGTGGACACCATTTCCTTCATCTCATCCAGGTCCTCCTGTGGCGCTGGAATCCCACCTCCAGTCTGCACTGCTGCCTTCCGGTTGTTAGTGAATTTCTGCTTGCTTTTGCACTTCACATCATTCCAGGGCCTCTCGACCTCTTCCATTGTCCTCTTCAGCAGTCCGACTGCATTCACCTTGTCTACAATGGACTGCCATATTCCAATTTTGGTTGCCAATGACACAGTGGAGGTGACTAACAGTAGTTGATGGTGTTCTACCACCTCACTTATCAGGATCCGGTGTTCCTGCGGACTGAACTGCTTCTTCCTACTCTTCTTGTCCTTGCCCTTCCCTGACTCTGAGGTCCCAGGCTAGTACTCCGGGGGCTTGTGGGGTTCTGGTTGTCCTCTGTACTTGCTCCGGCTACCCCCATTGTGCTTTGTGTTTTTTTGGCTTATGTTTGTATGTTCTTTTTCAATTTTTATAGTGGTTTTACCTGCATGCCGCATGGGAATTGCAGGCCTGTCACTGGTTTTTTCTGGTTTTTGTATCGCTATTGGCCTCATGGCTACTATTTTCGCGTTTGTGTTTCGCTGGTTTTTCGGCATCACATTAATTTTTATGCTGTCATTTGGCGTGTTGGCATGGGACTATCGCATGGTACCGCCGTGTTGGAAATACAACGTTAACACAGCATTATTTTCCCGTGATAGACTGAATTGTGAAGAGTTGAGTTAATCTAATTTTGCGGTTCTTATCACATGTTCTTGAGAATATCCCCCTAAGACGCTAGAAGAAGACATGGCAGCAGTAAAACAGAATGTGACAAAGAATGCGTCTGAGAATACTAAGTTAACCAAGCAAAACCAAAGTTTAGGGGAAGATCTCAAGAGACTGGAAAACCATTCCCAAAGGAATAATTTTAGATTTCTGAATATCCCAGAAGCTGAGGAGGAATCGGATATGAAGGCCTTTATAATCAAGTTGCTACGGAACACGATCTTGAAGGATAAGGAAGCCCTTCCGCCGCAACACCAAAAGAGTTAAGCCCAGGAAGATCCTCCTGAATTTCCTTTCTTAAACTATCAAAGAGGAAATTCTTAGCGGGGTCTAAAAAATGGTCAGATCTATGTAAATCCACAGAACAGAGGCAATGGGAGCTAGGAAACAAGATGGAGGAGCTACGGAAGCTTGGAGCCAAGGCTCAACTAAAATTCCCCGCAATGCTACGTATAATGTGGGGTAATCAAGTGTGCAAATTTTGCTCAGTTGAAGATGTTGAGTCACTAATTGATACTATCAAAAAGAGGCAAGCCATGGATAAGTGACTAACAGATGATTAACATAGTTTGGTTAAGTTCCCTTAAATGGTATGCCTATTAGGCATTTTTATGCCTAAAAAGAAACTGAGGGTTAGCCAGGGTTGGTTCAGGTGGGTGGGGCGGGGTAATAGCGGGGGGTGGAACACGGGTGAGGCGCAGTGGGCTAAAAAAAACAAAAAAAGTCCTCAGATCCATTCAGTCTGGAGAGATTTATTGAGCCTGTGATAAAGCAGGAGGTGGAATTTGAAAGGAAATATGATGGCCAACATTAATTTATTCACATGGAATGTGAATAGTCTTATGTCAAAACCCAGACAGAGAACAGTGCTGAGATATCTGGAAGAAAGTCAGATGCAAATCATGGTTTTACAGGAGACAAGTGAGAGTAAGGAGTTGTTTGGTAGGTGTGGTTGGGTTCAGAATTTTGAAGTCTCCGACCAGACACAATGCTGCAAGGGTGTCCCAATTTTAATTATAAGAGGCAGCGGTATTGAGCTTAAGTTCTCAAGTACGGATAGTTTCGGCAGATGGGTCTTAGCAGGTATGAAATTGGCAGATAGTGAATTTATATGTGTCGATTTTATGGACCTAATGAGGATGACCCACAGTATATTATAGAGTTGGAACAGAGATTAGCTGATATATCAGCCCCAGTGATTGTGGGGGGGACTTTAATATCCTGTTAGATCCAGTACTGGACCGATCTACATGGAGGGATAGTGCCCCGGTGCCTAGAATGAGACATGCCTTGAAAAGCTTGATGCAGGATCTTGAGTTAGTAGATTCTTGGAGGCATCTGAGACGGAAGGTGAGAGGTATACCTACCACAGTAAAAAATATCTCCACTTTTCTAGACTGGATTATTTTTTGGTAGAAAGATGTTTAGCGTCCATTATTTAAACGATTATACACCATCGAGCCGAGATTGTGGATCATTCCGTGGTTATTATGACATTATTGGCCTTTGGACTGCAGCCCAACAGAAGGTGGACAATAAAATGTGCCCTTCTCTTAGATGAAGAGGTGGTGCTTGCCTTGAAAAAGGCCGCATCAAAATAATTTATGAACAATAAAGACACTGCCTCCCTGGAATAGTGTGGGGTGCTTTTAAAGCCTATGTAAGGAGGTTTTTAAAAAGTATCAGAAGTGCTAAAAGTAGAGAAGAGAGGGCTAAATTAGCAAGTATGGAGAGAGATGTGGGTAACCTTGAGGCAGCTTTGCAATCCATGAGTGTGGGAGAAGAAAGGGATGGGATGGTAAGAAGATTAGAAGAGGCCCGGGCAAGGTGGTGAGCAGCGAATGTGAGGGAATTTGAATATGGAGAGAAAGCAGGGGCCCTATTGGCTTGGAAGGCCAGGGTCAAAAGAACTAGAAATGAGATTAAGGAGCTGAGGGGGCCCTCAGGGGAGTTTTTGGATATTTGGGAAGGAAGCAGACCATGTAGTCACACTCTTCTCGCAGCTTTATAGGGAAAACACCATTCCTGAACCCCTACAGCTTAAAGATTGGCTGAGCTCAATTGGTCTCCTTGTGTTGACTGGCGAAGGGGAGAAGGCGATGGAAGCTCCAATCACCCAGGAAGAGATCAGGGGGGCAATTAAGAGAACTAAGAATGAGAATGCCGCTGGCTTGAATACCATCTCCTCGGAAATGTATAAATTAATAATAGAGGAAGTCCTCCCAGCATGGGAGAACCTGTTTAACATGGTCTAAATGGGGGATACGCAGGTTCCATAATCATGAAAAGAAGCATCCATAGTCTTGATCCTAAAACCAGCCAAAGACCCCAGAAAAGCAGAGTCATACCGACCAATCTCCCTGCTGAATGCGGTCTATTAGATCTTTGTCGGCATTCTAGCTGGGAGGCTGGCTAATATGGCTCCCCAACTTATCCATGTTGATCAAAAAGGATTTATTCCTGTGAGTCAGATCCACGAATTGACCCTGCAATCAATTGGTAGCATTGACCTAGCTACATCAAAATTGGTACCCGTGGCGGTAGTTAAATTGGATGCCGCCAAGGCTTTCAACTGTGTCTGTTGGGGTTATTTATGGGAAGTATTTGAGGGTATGGGATTTGGGCCATGCTTTATAACAACACTAAAAGCTTTATATGATCGTACAACAGCTAGGATTTTTCTCAATGGTTCTCTCACTAAGAGTTTACCGATTTTTAGGGGAATGCGGCAGGGGTGCACAAGCTCGCCATTATTGTTCGATACTTATATCGAACCATTCCCCCAGATCCTGCATTGGGATGATCAGATTATTGCTTTTAGTGCAGGCGCATATAAAAAGAAAATTGCTCTAAATGCGGATGATTTTGTAATCTTTACAGCAGATCCGATTTGAACTATTCCCAGGGTGGAAGTTTTAGCTAAAGAGTTTGGGGGATTATCCGTTATTTGGTCAACGCGAAAACCGGGATGCTGTGTTGGAATGTTCCAGATTGGAAGGGAGATGTGCAGAGAAAGATTAGATATTTAGGAATCGACATCATTAACTCATTAGAGGGAATTCTTCAGCTCAATTTAGAGAGGAGAGCGAAAGAAATTGACATATCACTTGCCAAGTGGAAGAATCTCCCCTTGTCATTGTGTAGGGGAGTAAATTTGATTAAGATGGTGTTATTACCTAAGCTGACGTATCATTTTAATTGTATTCCCATGACGATTCCCAAAGGTATGATTGATAAACTAATGGGGAATTTTGTTAGGTTTGTCTGGACATCTAGGGGAGCTAGGCTCGCCTGGAAGAAACTGAGGCGTAAGTTGGAGAAAGGTGGGCTGCTCTTCCTGATTTAAGACTATATTGCATGGCTTTCCAGTTCAAAAACTGCAGAATCCTCTTAGGCAAACTGGGGCCCTTGGTATGGGGCGCGCTGTTAGAGGAAATGGTAAAGGAGTGAGGCTCTAAAGGGTTTCTGTACAAGTTTGGGGCAATTTTCAAACAATTTAAACTGAAGACGCTGAAGGCAGCACTTACTCTGTGGTTTGGGGTAAGGATGATACTTGGAATGGGCTACTTCTCAGACATCTCTCCAATCTGGGATTCGCCAGGTACTCCGGAGTGCCTTCAAGATTGGTTAAGTTTCCCATTTAGGATGGCAGGAAATGAAGTGTGGGGGAATCTCCGGATGATGCTGGAAGTGGTGCCATGGAAAATCTTGGTGGCAAAAACGGGCGATTCCCTCTGAAGATTACAATACCTGCAGATGCTATCTTGGGTGGAGGCTAACAGAAGAGAGATTGGCGGATTATGGGAATTTGAAACAAAATTCCAGAATGTGGCCCCTAGAAGTAAGGAAGTCACAGATTGGTATTAGACTCTATTGCTCTCGGAAGATAAGAAGCTAAAACCCCCATATGGAATCTTGGAAGGGGCAATTCAGATGACGGAGCCGCAGATAATTTGGCAACTTTCATTAGAACTACTTTATATGGTGGTTAAACCAACCAACCTGAAAAGAAATCACTTCTTAACAGTTAAGCGGCTTTGTTGGACCCCTCAGAAACTTGTAAAACTTATATCAGCTCCAACTCCAAGATGCCATAGATGCTGTATGCTAAGTGCAGATGATCTATATACCTTTTTCAAATGCTCTCAATTACAGGAGTATTGGCACATTGTCGAGAAAGTAATTAATGACATTTTGCAGGCCAATATAAAAATGAGCTTATCATTGATACTTATAGGGCTGGAAGACGAGCCTACTGCATCCCTATCGGCAAATAGGCGGGATTTAATTTTTATATGATCCACCTTGCCAGGGGAGAGATCTGCAAGAGATGGACCGACCCCATTCCACCTCGTGATCTTGATTGGCTCCAGGCGTTTAAAACTACATGCAAAATGGATACAGGAATTGAGGGTGGTTCACGCAGTAAGATCTGGGACGATTATTTGAGTTGGAATGGAATAGTAAGAACTTAACCTTGTCGACCTATGGTTACACCTGCCTGGAACCATTAACCAGGTAACTGGATGGACTGGATCGCAGGGCTAGATGTTTACAGGGCAGGTATCAGTCTTGACTTTGCAAAGACTGGTGATATGAGGACAAAAATAAAGGAAATCAGAGTGACAATGAATTCAACCAATGGAAGGCAATGGTAGGCAATGGGCAGGTTCTGAGCCCTGTGTATGCTAATGAAATATTTTGCAAGCGACTTGTGTCTCAGGCGAGACCTAAATGGTTAATATGTGGTTGCAGTAAAGATTTTGCTCACTTTCTCTGCCGGACCTTCAGTTGTTAAACCAGTTGTCTCATCATACTACAAATGTTTATTGTGGCCAACACAGTAAGTATGCTATGATCATCTGTGCTTAGAAATGCTTTATTGATCCAATTTTTGTAGCGCCCCTGGAACACCCATCCCCCTCACCCCCCTGCTTTAACAAATAAACTTGTAATCAGGCAGGACCACCTGGGAATAGAGACTGAAGAAAATTGTAAAGGGCTCGGGGTTTGCAGATATGAACACATTGCATATGGGTTTTTCATCTTGTGAAGTTGTTGGAGGTGGTGAACATTTCAGATGTGTGGCTTTAGAGGCTGCAGGGGGCTGGAAATGATGGAAATATAATTGGAGGTAAGGAATTCTTGGCAGCGGTGGTGGGGTTTGAGGGTGAAAGGTCAGTGGGTATTACAAGTGGGGGGTAATCAGAAAAGCTGCATTGCATAAACTTCCTTTCATGGCACGTCTACCTTTTGATCTGTTCACCTGAATCTGTGGGTCTGTGTCCATCTGTCTCTCTCTATCACAGCCTTATCTATTGGTTATCTATCTGTATATGTTTGAAAGTGTTCCATAATCATTCAGAAAGATTGGGGGCTCCCCTCTGCACATCATGATGGTGAGGCCAACAACCATTGATCCACTAGCCACAAAACTTGAGCGGCCCATATTGAAATGTAAGACCTCCTTGTTGCCTGAAGCCTCCCGCTGATTCCAGTGCAGAACCCAAGCCCCGGAGACTCTTCATCAGAGAGAAAGTAAAGTGACTACTAGATCTTGGTGTATCATGGTCTTAACATGACCATGTGATACCACCTGTAGGCCATTCAATTACCCTGATCATGCTGACTAGATTTCGAGAGACAGACCCTTGAACTGGCCCCATGCTGTCATACCAAGGCTTCAAGGTGCCAGGAACCAAAGGCCTGCCAGTCACACAGGAGAACAGAACAATGGCAAGCAGAGCCTGCTACACCCCTAGGAGTGTAAAACCATGATCCCAAGCAAAGGGATACCCCAGGGTATCGTCTGACACCCAAAACTCTCTGGCTGCAAACAGAAGAATATTTTTTAGCAACTATTGTGTTAGTTTGACACCCATCCCTATTGTGTCATTGTAAACATTACAGTGGATGCCCTAGAACTGTAGTCTAGGCAGTGCCACATTGTGCAAGTCTTACAGGTTTGTGTCCCCCTATTGGAACATGTGCTCAGGTGCTGTAACCAGTAGTAATGCCCAGAGAACAGCTGCAGACTAAGCCCTTTGTAGACATTGTGGTCTCCTGACCTATAGGATAACAAAAAGCCCTTCACTCTGTAGACATCTGCCATCTTGGCCAAGATGTATGTAAAGTATGTTTGGGGTCATAACTCGGGCACTACAAGGGCTAGAGACATTTACTTTGTAATGTTGAACACCATTTATTTGGTAATACTCCTCTTATCTGCTAAGACCTGACTGCTTGACCACTGGAGGCAAGAGACTTGTGGGAGATTTTGATAATCACTACAGAGCCTCATGCCCTGTAACAGGGTGCGTAGGGATATCAGGCGGTGTCACCTCTAGTACCACCTGGTGCCCCAACATACAGCACACTATGGAGGAATGGACTGCTGTTCTTTCTGCACATCCTTAAGAATCTGTGTGTCTCAAACGATCATGCAGATGTTACCAAACATGAATATGCTCACAAATGCGGCTTCCAGAGGGCTCGCTTTATTACCGCATTTTAGGAAGACATCCTTTGCTGCAACTAGCTAAAACTAAGTTGCCAGGCTCTACACCAAGGGGTGACAAAGTTAGGTTCTGATAAGGAGCCTCTCCTGGGGTCATGTTTAATTTGTGAAATAATAAGTGCCAGGTCCCTGACCAGGACACCACTGCAGCTTGCACCACCCATCGCCCCTGTCAAGGCTGCCAAAACAACTGCTAACCATCTCTCTCACCTGCAAGTGCAACAGTGCAGGTTATTCCATATCCCAAAAGCTAAGGGAATGTAGGTATTAGTATTTGTATTGTGTATTGTACTCATAAACACCTGTTCTTCTACTCATCGAAGTTAGATGAATGGAAAAAGAACATTTGATGAACAGAATGTTGAACAATGTCAAACATTCAACCCAGTACAGAGATCTGGGCCTAAAACCATTGTTTTTGTGCTCCCCATGCCATTCCAGTTTGAAACCCGCCATATGCAAATCACTCTTGACCCTGTTCCCCATGGGAACAGACCAATCCGTACTGCCAAGCCAGGTCCACCCTGGATCGTAAACAAGCGTCCTAGGACTGGTTACGGGGTTTCAACCCTCATCAGCCAAGCCAGCTTGACTCCAGTGGCATTAAGAGCACGGGACCCATGTCTGGACACACCCGTCTCACTCAGGGGGAGAAATGCAAAAAGAACAATTGATGGACAAAATGTTGAACAATGTCAAATATTCAGCCTAGTCTGGTGCTCTGTCCATCATCTCCTTGTGTTTGCTTTGTTCGCCCTAAGTTGGCAGGGTATGGACAGAAGTGGGTCCCATGCTCTCTTTGTCACAGGACTCAAGTTAGCCTGGCTGATGAGGGGTGTTACCCCGAAAGTGCTTCCAGGATGCTTGTTTCTGGTCCAGGGAAGACCTGGCTTGTCAGTTCGGGCTGGGCTGTTCGCATGAGGAACTGGGTCAGGACTGATGGAGAAGTGTGGCTCAATGGTTAGTGCGGCAGACCCTGATGCAGAGGTCTAGCCCGGGACCAGGGTTCAATTCCCCGCCTCAGCGGGTCTTGGGCTCAAAATTCCACGGACCTGATAATTCTCGCCTCAGTGCCTATTCCAATCATGGATTCCCACTCTGCAACTCTGGGCAATAGCTTGCTTAATCTCCACAACGGCCCCTACAACGCTAAGGATGCCTGGCCTCCACCTTGGGGGTGCCCAGGAGTTGACACCTCACAGGGAAAGCCAGGATGGGTTCCACAGCGGTATTCGTACAAGCGCCTTGAGACCCTTGCGGGTGAGTAGTGCGCTATACAAGTATCAATTTTACATTTACAATTTGCATATAGCTGTGTCTGAACTGAGGTGGCAAAGTGAGCAAAATAATGATGATGGATGCAACCCAGATCTGTGACTGGGCGTGAGTGTCTGAAAGGATTCAGCGCTCCGTTCATCATCTCCTTGTGTTTGCTTAGTTTACCCTAAATTGGCAGGGTATGCGCAGACGTGATTCCCTTGCTCAATTTGCTACTGGATTCAAGCTAGCCTGGTTGATGAGGGATGTTACCCCCCCGTAACCAGTCCCAGGATGTTTGTTTTCGATCCAGGGAAGACCTGGCTCGGCAGTTCGGGCTGGAGTGTTTCCATGAGGAACAGGGTCAGGACTGATTTGCATGTGGCTGGGTCTGAACTGGGGTGGCAAAGTGAGCTAAAGAATGATGATGGAATCAACCCAGATATGTCACTGGGGTTGAGTGTCTGAAAAGTTTCAGCGCTCTGTCCAACATCTCCTTGTGTTCATCTAAATTAGATGAGCAACGCATCCATGTGGCAAACTGTCGTAAGTGCAGTGTTGACAGTTAAGTTCCGGTGCTGAGCTCCGGAAACTAATTAGGTGGCTATCGGGCGCACTGGATACTACCAGCTAAAATTAAGCATTGCCCTGAGGTCAAAAGTCTGTCCTTTGAGGAGGAGACTTGCGGCCCCTGAGGCTCTGTTTGGGTCTTTTCCTTGCTGTGGCATGCTCCTATGATCTTACTAGTACCCTCAGGAGAGGTGCACACACACTAAAGGGCCCTGAGCCCCCTTGGCTAGCCACTGGGACCCGAAGGCGAGGTGCAGCCAAACTGAGGTACCCTGAGAGCTTCAGGAATCACATTGTTTACCCGACGAGAGGTGCCGAAAAACTAGGGTGCCCTGAAAGCTCAAAGGTCCCACCAGAGAGAGACGGCCCCATCAAACTAATGGTCCCTGAGAGCCCAGGATGCCCACAAGTAAGCACAGTTTCCTGGCAGCCAACAGTCCTGTTGTAAGTTTTGGCATCCCATTTTTTTTACCAAATGTATCATTCTTTATACTATGACTCGGTAGAAATTGTGTTGTATAATTAAAGCACTTTAGTCTTCACATTTTCAATCTAAACTACTTTATAAAAAAACTCATTTCCCTTAACATGTTTAAACAAATTATTTAAAACTGTTGAAAATCTGTCTGCTATAAACGAAATTGTTGGTATCGATGTTTATATTGTTAAAAACTGTTGCATCATTAACAAGAAGCGCCTTCTGGGTATATTTCTTTTTAAAGTTGTATTTTTTCAAATCCTCTGTGCCTTGGGTAGAAATACCCACCTATTCAATAGCGTAATCGGATAGAAAACATAAGATTGTCTACTTTCTCCCCTTGACTTGCAAAAGACCTAAATGGTTCGTCAGCTTTAACAATCACCACATGGGTCAAATCAAGGTGATAACAGCTGTTGAAAATTGTTGTTTGAAATACACAGTGTTCCAAAAACTCCTGAAAGTGCTATATCTGTGCACTATCATGTACCCCTTTGCTAGAACAAGAAAATGTATCTGCAGTCAGATCCCAGGACAGTCATACAATTTGCAGTGCTACATCTTTGCAATCAAGCGCTGTACCTTTCGTTTCTGAGTATAGCCTCCTCTCAGTCTCATGCCTGTCTGTCTTAATATCACCTCATGTACTTCAGAAATTGGCTGCCACCTCCTTTCATAGATCACAACCTCTCCTTCTTTACAAAAATATCCCTGCAACATAACACTATCTCATCTCCGCCAGCCTATCTATCTCACCAACCATTCACCTAAAGCCACCTAGCCCTCACCGATGATCACACCTAAATGGGTATAATATAATCTATCACAAAGGAACTGGATTAAATGTATGTCATTTTTGTTGAAAAACACATGAGTAATCACAATCATTAACTATAATCACTGAATTATTCACTAATCTTGGGTTTCAGAGTTGTGTGCAACTTGCCGTTCAGCACTTCAATGTCTCATTAAGGGAAGTAAGTACTATAAAAACGGAATTAAAATTAAAACGACAATAATATATGCAGTCCAGCACAAAAATCCAATATTTGAAAATATTTGAATGTTCAGTGTTATAGTTCATGGGGATATTATACTTCAGCCACAATTCATAAAGTATCTGCATTTCCCGTTTACATTAACAAATATGTGAGAATAAAGCTGCAATAAATATTCCCGAGCCCTCGCGGCTTTACGATGAGCCAAAAACATTGACAGGCCTTTTAATTTGTGGACATTTTTACATTATTATGGAGGCAGGATAGACCTCTCATTTTTCATCCTTGGTCCTTCTGCCATATACTATGGAAATTGCTCTTGCATCAAATTAATATATTGTGTAACCTGCAAAGTCCCAGCTGTTTAAATAAATCACAGCATCACAATTGACTCTTAACACCCGACACCTTTCTCTACGTTTTCTTCTTATCTATCTTTAACTCTTCAGGCCTACTGATAACACCACTTTGCCCACCAATTCTGACATGCCTGTCTTCTGTTCAACCTGTCTGTGCTTGGACAAGGGCTGCCAATTTCCCTTAATTCCTCTGCTCTTTTCTTTTCCCATTGCTAAACTGATTTAATGACCACTTTATTTCACTTTATTTCTCTCAGCTTTGTTTTGATCAATGAAGACTCCCTATTGAGGTTCTTTTTGCCACCAGATATTGTTTCCTTCCTGCCTACTGCAAACTTTTACTTTTGTGCCAAATCTATCATCCCTCATGCCTCCAAAACCTGTAAGCATCATTTATCACATACCCTGCTGCTCACTGCTCGCAAATTAAACCGATGGAACCAATTTAATCTACATTCTGGCCAATAACTTTCCAGATAGTGGGTTAAAGATACACAGACCCACTACCAAACCATTGTGCTCCTTGCAACTCCACCCGCTTCAATACGAACAGAGGGTATCTGTCCTTTGCTCCCCACTGTCTTGGCCCAATCCTAACTTCACCCTACAAAATATAATCCCACTAGGGCTCCCTTCTGTTTTAGAGTGTATTTGCCTGTAATAACCCTAAGGGAGGGAGAAACTTTCTCACATCTTTCATGCCTATTTAAATAACTATCACCCTACTCTTCATAAACATGCAGCTCACCAACACCCAACAACACACACCGTGTGATACCAAAACCAGCAGCATGTCAAAAGTCCCAGTGGCCTGTCTTAATGTAGGACACATTGCTCACAAGATTGGAGGTGTCCATAATCCAGTTGCCAGTGTGAAAATCAATGTCATCCCTCTACCAGACCCCTTCAGCAGCAACTGCTGTCCCATTTCTATCTCCATATCCCTGAGCTCCAAGGGTCCTACAGCAGACTCCCATTGTGGCATCTGCCACCCAGCTGCCAAAATCCGATCCCCTGGTCAAGTTGCAGTGAGTACCCTCGGCCGATCAGTGCTCCTGTATGTCAGCCTAACACTAATTACCTTCGATATAACCACCGTGAAAACTCTAAAATACAGCTGCCCAATACAGTCATCTGATATCAACTCATTCAAACCAATGGCCAGTGTTTTACCACTCTAGAATTCACCCTTCTGCCTACACCAGGCCTTCTGATGCCTTTCTTTATTTTGCTCCAGGCTTCCACACTTGGAGCATCTCACCTATTAATCTGTCTCCTTCTATTCACCAGATGGCTTGTACTGCATGCATGGTTTCCTACCCTCTCCAGGCCTCCACTTCCGAGGAAATTGCACACCAGGAACTTACCCCCCTTCATGCCCTCTTCAAGCCCTGTACTGATGCAGAGTCTTCCTGCCTACCCTGCTTTTACCCTGTATATTCTCTTGGGCTGAGATCCCTACTTTAAGCGTGACAACAGATCGCTCTCTCTCTTACTTTCCATTGTGATGGAAGAACATCCCTACCATGTTCCATGCAACTGACTTGTTGGCATACCACGCCACTCTACTCTTTCTGGGGAGGAAGCACATGTTCCACTTTAACTCCTTCTCCTCCAACCTGCCACCCTTGCTTGTCTTCATACATGAGATAGGGGTGTAGATCACCTGCAATTACTCCCTATTCCCTATCAGTGAATGGCATGCTCATGCTTAAAATATATTAGGAAAAGCAAGTTCCTAACCTCTTCCTCGTCTTTACTCAACATCTGCTATTTGGCCTTATTCTTGTCAAGGTCATATCATACACTGTGGCATACTGGCTCCCTCGTTTCCCCACAATGTGGTGCTGTCACACCAGTTTATTTGGCCCAATTTCCACCAGGGCCCTATCATCCTGAAACCACGTAGCTTATTTGATATTTGTCAAACATACTTATAATGAATTCCTATTTCAATATCCTGGCCATCAAACCCATATTCCCCCATTCCAATATAATTTCCCTTTGGTTGTGATTCTCATACAAAAAAAATATGGTCTTGTGAACTCACCTTTGTTTTCACAAAATTGTTGAGTTCTCCTCCAGCTCTGGCTTTGCCACCAGCCAGCACATACACTCAGTTGTGCTGGAGATCCCATGTCAAATTCACAATGGTTATTGGTGCACACTCCCCATAAAAGTAGTCCCAGATTTACTAAGCCTTTAAATTGTCCCTACGTTGTACAAGGGAATGCAAGGCATTGCAAAGTTTTAATTAAGATTTACAAAGCCACAAAGGAGTCAATTTACACTGCAGTGCATCCAGGGCCGGATGGGCCATAGTGGGCTCCGGGCAATCCCCCGGTGCGCCGCACTGGTGGGGGCCGGTTTTGTGCCCCTGGGGGCCGTTTATGTTACAGGGACGTTTTTGCAGCACAGCTGCAAAACCGGCCCTGTACCAAAATCGGCCGAAAACCCGCCCCGGCAAAGAGCTCGGCGGCACCTCCAACCCCCCCGGGTGGGGAAAGTGGGGGGGGGGGGGGCGGTCGAGCACTTTGCCAGGGCCGGTTGTGGCTCCCAGTCCGGCCCTGCGTGCATCACTTTGTGAATAACTGTAAAGCAAACGCATCTGCTCGCATTCTGCATCACACATTTAGAGAGGATATTGCCTCCTAGGCTGATTTTGTGCAGGAAGGTATCCCTTCATGTGTAAAAAACATCCTGCCCGTAATGTAGGTGCCTGTATTGCTGTTAGGCAGCCTCAAGCGCACCAGCACAGGTAGAAAGCTGAAGAGCACCATATCTTTGCAGATACAGGTTGTGTCATTTTCGCACTACGCACTGGGGCGCAAGCAAAAAGCAACCCTTAAGTATTACTTATTAAGCCATGCAAAGTCCCATTGTGTGGTCCTGAGTGGCTTAATAAATCTAGAAGAACGCTACATAGTGCAAATCGCTGTGTTGCATTACTCTGCCCCTGGAGGGCATTCCATGGGTGGTGCATGGGTGTACCCACACAACACCCATGGATTTTGACACATTCCCATATTTACCATAAGTGGAAGACCTCGGAATGCACCAAAACTGCTACGCCTCCACAGGTGAAGCATTACAAGGAGAAATACATTATTTCTCCTCCTTTTTTTCCTCTTTCTATGTGTGCTGCGTTCTGCAGCACACATAGAAAGAGGAAAATTCCTTAGGAATTTTTTTTGTGCAGGAAGGTGCCCCTTCCTGCACAAAAATCCTGCTTACAATGCAGGCCCCCTGACACCATGGTGCAAGAGTGCCTGCATTTGTGATAGGCAGCACATTGTGCGCCAGTGTTGGGAGAAGGCAGGAATGCACCGTGTAATGTTAAATATGGTGCATGCCTGTCACACAGAGCAGCACCACAAAGTGGCTTGCTATGCTGTGTCACAAAATGTTAAAGTTACCCCATTGTACTTTTCTGCCCTCTCCAATTCAAGCAGAACACCACAGGAACTTCACTTGCTGTCCTGCGTTACCTGAACTTTTAGTAAATATGCCCTATAGTTCCTGTAGGGCAATCGACCCTGTAAAATCTGCAGAACCGTTACCCTGGGGCAGCTGCCCCAGCCTCTATAAATTCTCAGTTCAGTCCCCACACCCACTTGCTAAGTATGCAGCCACACCAGTATTTCAACCGCAAGGTCTCTTCTTTCAGGGAAGGCCAGTACTTTTTTCTTTGGGGAAAACTAGTAAATGCCAGAACATTTGTCCCTTTGCAATATAAGCCTAAGAAAGCAAATACAAGACTAAAGCAGTTTAAACGCAATTTAGCATCATTTAAACTTTGCCCTAATTGATATTGCTGAGAGATAAATCTACCAAAGTAAAAATACAATGAGGCCTATAGGCAATATCCTTCTCTAAAGCCAATCCTTGGACTTCCAGATACCCAAAACCTGGTAAATCGCCAGTACCATATTGCTTGAAAAAGGACAACGGTGGGGTAAGAAAGCACTACAATTGGACCTTAGTGTCCACAATAATTACAGACATGTGTTGTTGGTAAAACGTAACTTCGACCTAGAGTGCCATCTGTAAAGTATTTTACCGTCTTGCTGTTATTTTCATTCTGAAAAGGGTAAAAAAGTCCTAAAAATGATAAAATCTAGTATTTTCCCATTAAAATAAAAACGAAAGGCAACAAATACAAGCTAAAACAAGTTAGACGTCTTTTAGAGCTGTATAAACTATTCATAATTGATTTGACCTAACAATAGAGGCTAAAGTGCCATGTTAAGAGAGTGTTTTTTGTTTACAAACTGTGACTTAAGTATACAACCTCATAAAATGTTTGTGTATACTGTATTTCTCTGAGAATGCAGCAATCATAGCACCCCAGAGGCATTTTGGAAATCTTCCCTACCTTGTGCTGTTGTACATATGCCCCAACTCAAGAGGCAGCCTTCCACTCACTCATTCACCTGCTAGTTTCCCAGGAGCCTGCTCCTTCAAAGGCATTACTGTGGAGCTTCCCCACTTTAGGCTTGTATATGGACAGTTCTGTGGGGCCACCAGAGATCCGCCAACAAAGTCTCCTGTGACTGCAGGGGAACACCCAAAAGAGCTCCTGTTCCGCTGTCCTTCACCTTTTGTATAACCCTGGGCTTAGGACTACGCTACGCTTGGGTAGTTTGCGTAGTTTGCGCAACTACTTGCTACGCGAATTGCACGTAGCACAGTGCAAAAGCGCGTAGCGTAGCAGGCATTTTTTGCTTGCTCAACATCAAGTTGGTCACCGCGAGCGAGCAAAATAACATCCCGGCGAGACTTTTTCCTTGTTTGCCATCAGCAACATCAAGCTGCCAATCGCGAACGTAGAAAATAAACCTCCCGGTGAGATTCTCAACGCAGGGAGGTCAAGTTTCTCATTGCGAGTGGTCGCGTATGCTCGCGACCGCTCACGATGAGAAACAAACTACCAGTCCGCGTTGAGAAAGCTGCCGCTCAAGTAGAAATCTACTCAAGCAGCAGAAAACGACCGCTTGCACTGTGCAAGATGCGGTTTGCAATGATTGCACAGTGCGGACTAGCATCCGGCACTGTGCAATCAGTGTGAACAGCATTTTGCACAGTGCACTCGGCAGTTCCTGTATCTACGCGTAGCTCACTTAGTGCAAAGTGCACTTCGCGTAGCTACGTGTAGCGATACTACGCGAACTACGCCCAGGGTTACTTTTGTAATGTGTGAGGGAATGAAATTCTTTCCATTTCTGCATGATGGATGGTAGATTTCAGATTCTCAATATAATGGACATTTGTTAGTTATGTCACAAGCCGCTCTGCCCATAATTCCCCTGTTCTTGTGCAATATGTCCCATCCCATCCACGCAGAACCCTCCTTCACAGAAGGCAACCTAAGGGCCTGATGACGAGGTGTAGTCTGACCGCTGCCAACTTGGCGGTCTGACTACCCGATTACAAGTTGTGCCGTGGGACCACGACAAGACCGCCACCTCAACCAAGAGCTGAGATCCCACGGCAGACAATTGTGGCTGTGCTGGCATGGGCAAGCTGTCGTAATCATAACCTGTTGTTCCGCCGATCTTTTCATGGCGGGGACACCGCAGTAAAAAGGCTGGCGGAAAGGCACGTTTTAGGGGGTGAAGACATGTCTCCAGTGCGAGTTTGCCCTGGAGACATGTTCCTGGTGACACCTATGTGTGCTCCCATGCCATCTGCATGGTTGTGTGCATTGTTGCTCCTGCAGACCATGCTGCAGGGAAGCAGTATGCACGACCACCCAGATGCAATTCAGAATAGGCGGTATTGGCTGCGGCTCTTTCCTAGAACCACAGCATACCGCTGCCATGACTGCACCGCAGCAAGACCGCCAGCCTCACTGATAAGTTATAATGCAGCGTCATGGCAGCCGCCAATTTGAATGCGTTATCACAATCGTTACAGGCCGGCGATTTTACCGCCAGAGTCATAATCTGGCCCTAAGACTGATCAACTTGAGAGTAATAAACCAACGGTTTTAGTCACTAGCTGGTGTGTTACAGAGCAAGTAAATAAATAGAATTTATAAATTGGAATAAAACGCAGTTGTTTGTAAATTCTTTCTTAAAATGTCTACATTATAATGCTATAATGCTCGCAGTGTATACAATTAGACCCGTCTTTGTTACTGGATAACATCTTTAACTGGACAAAAACAAGAGCCGTCATATGATCGTTGATTTGCATAATGCTTGGCGCTCTTAAGGAACATTGTGCCACCCTGCCAAGAAAATTTAAATTATATCAAATCACACAAGCAAATGGTAAGAGATGCATGTACCATCTCCCAATAGCTTCTACTTTACAGTACATGATGTACTTAGCAAATACTTTGTCTAATGTTAGCGAAGTTCCTGTACTGCAGCATATGCCAAATGTGATAACCTATGACTAAAACATGACAAATTGCATTTCTCTGGTAGGCAATATCACTAGCGCCACCAAATTATGACAGGCTTTACTGGATGGCTGCCATCTTAGTTTAGGCAGGAATCGCAGCCAACTGCGGTCCTGCTGTGCAGTTTATTAAACTGTGTGTATTTTGTATCAAGTATTTATATACATGCCAGCATTGCTTTCTCTTTGATATCATTTTATAAAAAAAATGAATTATAGATAATGGCAATGTATTATTTAGCTCTAAAATGCATATTTCATTTTTCATATTTTTGAAAGGGGAAGCCTTTCTGACTGCATTTTTAAAGGACTGACTGCTTTAAGAAAGTCCATGAATAAAGCATGGCCTTGCTTTCATTTGCATATTTATGGTGTCTGGTGTAGATTGTGCTTGCAAAATGCATTCTGGCGCGGTTCCCTTCAGAGCAAAGCCTTGAATGTCTTCCCTCCTGTCTCATAAAACACAACTTCTCTTACCTGCTGATGAACTATGTCCTTCCTCAGCACGCTTGTTGTTATTTCGACCTAATTGTCAGCACAGTGTGTCACGTTATAGCAGCAAACCTGCCACATGCCTGCATAACAAAATGTGTTTTTCCTGACCTGTTTTTCTTACGGTAATCTCCAAAGTTCCGCTGTTGCCTGCCCTTGCTAGGACTGTTTTATTTCACGAACAACCCTGCACTTCAAAAAGCAAAATAAAGTCGCATTCTTTATTTCTTTACAGCGGTACATGGGGCAACACCCGCTGGAAATTA
This sequence comes from Lissotriton helveticus, assembly GCF_964261635.1. Classification (NCBI taxonomy): domain Eukaryota; kingdom Metazoa; phylum Chordata; class Amphibia; order Caudata; family Salamandridae; genus Lissotriton; species Lissotriton helveticus. The sequence continues at coordinate 1,371,121,212 of NC_136069.1, read as the reverse complement.
AAAACAGGTCAACAGAAAACAGCAACAAATTGTTTGACTATATGGTAATGTCTGTAGGTTGTTGTCGAGATGGTTTTATTTCAAGTATGGCCCTTCTGCACTTAAGTGAATTACAAAAAATAATATTCCACTATATTCCTGATGGGTCAAAATAGTTTAGAATAACTCCAAATAGTGCCATGGATTGTATATCTGGGAGTACGTTGTTGAAAAAATGGTGTAATATGGAGGACATCAATTTGCAATGATCCTTCTTTCAAGGGAAAACAGGCCATTCCATCTTCCCTTCATGACATGCTTTCATTTTCTATGATTTGGTCACTTTGATTGGAATATGAGCTTGGAGCACACCTTTGCCAGTTAGAGCCGGGTCTTTCAATGCTGTGGGATTCCTTCCTAGAGGAACACGAGAAGTGCTTTGGGCCTGGCAGACAATCAATGAGGATCCACAGGGATATGTTGAGGGTTTGTAGAGGGTTGGTTGGACCCGTGTCAATGAAATTGATTCTCAACTCACTGTGGGTCACATGAGTGGCCCTGTAAGTACTTGCTAGGGTCATCGGAGATTCCACAAGATAGTGTCACAGAATGTATTTCAAATTTTATTAGATTCTGAAGATCCTCCCAGCATCATGTAATAAAATGTGAAACACGGCAAAATATGTAGCTCCTGCATAAAGACAAAAATCTGTATAAAGTATATTTCTTAAGAGTCATTTAGTCACGCTGATAATTTTGGAACTTTTATAATTGCTAGTACAATAAACAAACAGCACATAGCATTATTGAAAAGACAAACATGGAAGGATGATAGGCCATCAAATAAGTTTGGTAATAGGTGCTAAAAGTGAAAGCGGCTCAAATTGTGCCGAAATAAAGATTATGAATTGAAAGCGCAGTGCAAGTCAACACTTAAAGGATGGTGAATGCACAAGAACAAATATATACACTAATCAAGTTAGCAGGGCATTTGAGACCCTGACATTGTACCACTTTCGGGGTATGCTGTCTACAGTTCATGTGTGACAAGCACAGCTAACGCCGTTGACAGTTTGACACACAGCACACTGTTCCTCTGGACTAAAAAACAGGTAGCAACCTATGGTAAAAAACACACTGGTAACAGGTAGGTGTCAAACAATGGATGGTAGAAACAGAAACAATCTGACTTTCAGCAGTCGAAAACTTGACAGAAAAGTAAGCCTGAACAAGGCATGCCAAAAAGCAATTTGTGAAGAAACATGGTTGATAATCGACAACTGATCCTTATGGAATTCTCAGAGGGCAATTTTAGGACACAAAAACATATACTGAAAATGCAAATCACTGTATAAAAGAATAGTCGACCCAGAGTCACGCTAGAGAGGGCAATCCTTGTTCAGACATGTTGTCCTATGTAAACAGTAGTTTTTGACCGGACTTTTAGACTTTTTTTTTCCATTCTCCCTGTTATCTCTGTGTCAATCATCAGTGGAGAGTGTTCATTGACAATGATAATGACCTGGGGATCTTTGTTCTAGGCAGACAACTTTTACATTTCATATTCAGGCAGGAGTTGAAACCCTCAGGGGGCAAGTAGTTAGATGAGAGTGAGAATGTATCCATATTTCGTACAGTGTACTTCTATTTCCTAGGTAACATATAGAATAGACCAGAATCTCAGAATGTGAGAAGGTAATGTCTTGTTGCTTTTTGTTTTTTCCCTTCTTCTAAAATCATGTACGTGTTCCTCATCTTGTACTGAGTTAGTGGCAGTTCTTCAGGAGGACGTGGACGTGGTGGACAGCAACAGTGTTACTCCTGTGTAAACAAAAAGGCTCTGGTACAATTTCAGTTTTCCACAATTGCATCACATTTCACAATTGCACCACATTTTCCAAATATTTACTTATAATAAGCAGAGCGAGATCAAGAGGCTCCTGTAGGTTTGACTGATGTTCACCAAACCTGCAGCTTCCCCAACTCATTTCTATGCAGGGAATCAATCTGGTTTCTGACAGAAGAGCCTAAGCTGCCTCTGCCTTCAGAAACATTTAGCCAGCGGCCTATCCATCACAGTGCCTTTTACTTCTGTGCTTCTGAAGGCTTATACTATTTACAGCGAGCATTCAAATGATGGTTTTTCCAGCCCTAATTCTGACATTGAAGCATACTACCCTCATGAAAGAAAATAAGTTTTCCAGCACAAAGGGAGAAGACTAGGGGTGTACAAAATTTGCTTTTGCATAAACATACAAAATTTCAGCAAAATTATGCTAAATTACGCAACATGCAAATCTGTCATTTCGTGCAACATTTTAGAGCAAAATGTGTCCTTGTGTCAATTTTTAAAGCAACCATGATTTTTTTGTGCAAAAAGCAAAATAACTGCATCCAACAGCCAGTCTAGTTCTGTTGTTCCTGTGCATCATCATGTTTACCCTGCGTGGATCATTTGCAGTAAATGTTTAACCCCAATGGTGTGTAATTATGGGAAGAAACGGCATAATCGTGGTAATTTCCTGTAACACGCATAACATGAAATTTCTGAGATTCTGTTAATTATTGCAGCATTATTTAGATTTTGGTCAGGCCTAGAGAAGACTCTGAGCACTAGGGGCAGCACTTTTTTTGTATTTCACAAGCAATTCCACTCATTGGATTTTTTATTAATATATATTTTTATTATTATTATTTTTTCATCCTTAGAAAAAAGATAAAGATCACCCGAAGAGCAATCCGGACACCCCTCTACCACACATTAACCAGCAGTGTCATATAATTACATCAGTGCTCTTTAAAACCATTACAAACACAGTTCATAAGGGGAGTAATTAAAATTGCGCTGTGAGACATCAAATCAATATACAAAATAAGTAAAGACCTTTGTCATCTAAAGCGCATAATGCAAAATTTCATGATTCAAATACAATTCTTTCATGATACGGGATCCATCTCACCTGCCACATCTTCCACCCATCTTGATCCATTCTGTCAAATAAGCCCACATCCTCAATCCTTTTTTCCTTCATCGTACCCCTTTCTTTTTATAATCTGCTTTTTCTAGATTGTAAACTTCAAGTACCTGGGCTAACTATTGCTGAAATACAGATGGCTTTGCATCCAACCAGGCTGCGGCCATACCCAATCTGAAAATGGTCATAGAAATACATAGGAACGATCTACCTCTATCGCTCCTCTCCCTTTCTTGTTCCCCCAATAAGATTAAAGATGGGGTTAAATATGTTTTATTCCCGATTCATCATTAAAAAAACAAGCAATTTCTTCCTTTACAACAGATAATACTTCGCAAGCAGCAAATATTTGTACAATACCTGCTCTGTACAGCTGGCATCTCGGACATCATGATCCTTTACTATCCCACCATTTAATAATCCTACTGGGTGTATAGTAAAGATTAAAACACGTTTTATAATATTGCACTTGCAGCTTTGAGGACAGTAATGTCATTCTTGCCAATGAGTAAGATTCCAGAAAGTTCGAGTTCAGTAATGCCAGTTTCTCCTGTCATCTCCAAGAGTGTTTATCCAAGTTATCTTTCATTAATTTATTAAAAAAGCTGTATGTAACATAAATGGGACATTATTGTCCACTGATCAGAAAAATCCACAAGGTTAACTCTTTGAAACCCTACAGGACCGCCTCCTTTGCGTATCAAAATAACCTGTATTTGGATGTACTTAAAAATATCCCTGACCAATGTTAAAAATCATTCCTAAGCTCTCCAAATGACATGATCCCCATAAAAGAAAAGAAATATCCCACCCTATTTAACCCAGCACTCACCCAAGGAGAGAGCCGACCAGACTTTAAAGACACTCTGAAGAGTCTAAAAGTGACCTCTTTTAAAGTAACTGAACTCAAGTTGCCTCCAGAGGCATCCCCAGGAGTCTTTACCAATTAATATTTCGATGGGGGTGTGGATTTAGTCCCCTACCAGGCCCTGCAGTCTTTCTTGCAATAATTTAAGTAGTTTTCAAGCTGAGTAGCTGAGTGGTGAAATTTAAGGTTTGGCAAACCACACCCCCCTCTATCCCTTAGCAGTGTAAGAAATTTAAAAACTCCTCTGGGTTTAGCATAAGCACAGATAAATCAGGAAATCAGATCTTCCAGTTTTTTGAACAACATATTCTCGAATTCCACAGGAATGGCCCAGAAAAAGTAGAGAATTTGGGGGGAAACATCTATTTCATTATATTACACCTCTCTACCAGGGATAACTGTAATTTATTTCATCTGCACAGTTCTCTATTTGCTTTCTTGATAAATGGGTCAAGATTCTCATTTACTATTACATCTAAATCTGACAAAATATTAACTGCGAATTATACTGCGCGCTTTACTACGCGAGAGTCTGATAACATAATTCCCTTGTTGATGACAATTAGCGTTTTTCCTTACTCAAAGAATATACTGAGATTTTCCCACAGCTGACCACGTCTAACTCTACCTGTACAAGTGCTGTCGCTGGATCCAGTGTTACGAGTGCTGTAGCGTCCACTTATGCTAAGGTCTTGGTATCCTTCCCTGGAATCACAGTGGATGAATTAAGGTGTTATTTGGAAGTCTATGTATAAGGGGGTTATTATACATTGCGAACTAGAGTGGTGAGCAGCAACACCATTGCCTCGCTCCCCTAGTGATCTTTAATTACTCAGATAGGTCCCTGCTGCAAACACTCTGAATTCTTGTTTATATAAAGCCTTAACTGCCTCTATGTATATTGACCCAATACCCACTCTCTGCATTACTGCTTATAAATATTTCAAAGTCTTTTTCTCCGTCAAGCAGAATCAAGGCCTTTAGGATCCCTTAGCACCTGATCTGCATCGAGAATGGTGATTACCCTTCTGGTATGATCTGTTGTGCCTCTCCCAAGGATAAATCCATGCTGTCGTCCAGATACCACCTCGCTTAATCTTTGTGATAAACGTGGGGCCAGGGTTTTGGAATAGACCTTAGAATCCTTCTTAATTAAAGTAATTGGTTGGTAAGATCTGAGCTCAGTTACAGGCTTATTTTTATTGAGAAACACTACTATGCAAATGACCAAGAACTCGTGGACTGATTCCATTGTATATTTGGGAAAATAAGCAATATGTACCAGCAGATTTTTCAGCAGGGAGGCTACGCAACACAGGCAACATTTCTTCCCACGAGGGAGACCCTTCCAATAACTCTTGTTCTTCTTTGCTACATTTTTTGAGGGGACAGAATACAGAAAATTGTATAAATTCGCCTCCCCTCCTCTAATGCTCTCTGTATATAAATTTGGATAGTTTCTCTAGAATGCCATCCTAATTACTGCTGGGTCAGAAACCATCCCCCAACTAGGATCTCTTCTTTCCTGCACTTTGTATTGCCTAGTCTTCTGCTTGGTTCTAGTAGCCAGACGATGTACTATCTGCACGCTCCACTCATTCACCTTCTCTCTCCATACCATAAATGTATCATTTGCTTTGCTTGCTGGGACTTCATTAATCGCTGCTTTAACTATAGCTACCCCCATTTGAGCTCAGCTACATTATCTCTTTTTTGTGTGGTCAAAATGTAATTCCTTTCTTCCACAGCACATGCTGTATAAAGATCCTGCATTCTTTGTTTCTCCTTCTTTCCACTATTTAATATAAACTGCAAGGTCTCCCTCTGTATCCCTGATTTCAATCTGTCCCAGACTAGTCCCAGTGGGGCACTCCCTATGTTTTTTAAAAAAAGATCGCAATCTATTTCCTCATCTGTGGCCTATATTCTTCATTAAAAATGAGCACATTCAAAGCTCTAATAAGTTCCTTTCCTAGCAAATATCCTACTCTTTATTTCGAGTATCAGGTGGTTATGATCAGGCATAACACATGGGTAGCTTTCAATATTCTAGAGTCTTGGAGGTAAAGTCCGATTATCACTTTGAGCAGTTCTTCGACCAAATACAGCCTCTTCTGGCTAAGAAATTATATCTGCAATTTAGATATGGTACACTCCCAGTTAGGGCCCATACCAACAAGTGGATAGGTGCACTTACCCCTGCTCAGGGTTGTCCAGGGTGCGACGCGAGTGTAGAGTCTGATTTGCATGTCTTATTATTCTGCCCTCTATATAAAAAGGCCAGAGTTAAATGGATTGTTCAATTATGCAAGAACCGGGGTCTTAGGAATTATCTGGAGGTGTACAGACTTCTAAAAAATTATACATCTTTTTTGATGGTATTTGTCACCTCCAGGTTTCTTTTTTCTATGTGGTGTACTAGAAGTGCAAAGATTAAATCAATTGGAAACAGGGAGATGCGTGGTACCTGTCTCTCCCTTACCGACTGGAAATATGTGATATGACTAATGGTTCTATCTGATGGTTACAGTCCTAGCTTACAATATTGTATCTATCTGTTTATCTAATGTACTGTTTGTCGTTTTTTTTAATTGTTTATGGCATTTTATCTGATTATTTTAAATTTCATATTTAAGTACTATAGATTAAATTGTGATGACTTATGTATGTAATGTTATTTTATATTTTCATCGGTCATGGAATACCTTGAATATTGCTTTTTATTGAAACCTTTGTACTGCTTTTATGGCCTATGGCCGATAATAAAGCTTATTTGACTGACTGACTGGCTTTCAATATAACAATCTTGCACAAAAGTGGGGGAAACACGAAAGAAATCTAAGCACATGCAATTGATGAGGCTCTGAAAAAAAGTGATCACATATTCCGAGGGTTTCCTAACCTGCCATATATATCTGGCATATGAAATGTTAAATAGGAACAGAGGAGCATATTTATGAGCACCGTTGCGCCACTCCTTCACCATGCAATGTGGTGGAAGAGCGACGCAAATTAAACATGAGATTTATAAAGCCGCACAAGGCCATCTTGTGCTCCCCGCGTGGCTTCATAAATCTCGAGTAATATAACGTACTGCAAATTGCTGCTTTGCATCCTTTGCACCAGGGAGGCATTTTCATGGGGGTTGTATGGGTGTTCCCACGCAGCATCAATGGATTTTGACGCATCTCGAGATTTACAAGATCAGGGAAATCTGGAAATGCACTAAAAGAATGCGCCTCTCCAAATGAGGCGTACCGAGACATACTATGTGTGATGCATTCATCCTCTCCGGATTGTTTTTGCACAGGAAGGTGCCCCTTCCTGCAAAAAAACAATCCTGCATAAAACGCTGGCATCCTTGCACCATGGTGCAAGGGTGGCTGCGTTGGTGCTATGCAGGCTATTGTGTGCCATCGCAAGGGAAAGGACAGGAATGTACTGTATTGCCTTAAATAGTGCACATTGCTGTCCTTTCCCAGTGACACATGTGCAGCACAAGTTTTTCAGAAAATGGCCCAGAGTGCGTGGAAAACTGATGCTTTAAAATAAAATGTGAATTAATGTTAGTCGCCACTGAAATGTAATTTAAACAATGAGTGACAATCATAGGGGCATATTACCAAGGGCCATTATCGCCGCTTTAACGGGACTTTTTCTCACTAAAGCGGCGATAATTTTATCGCCCAATTATCAAGCTGTCGCTAACACCAGTTAGCGACAGCTAGTAGGCGACAGCGATCATCTTGGGGCCCGATTTTCATGTCAGCGATAATTATCGCTAATGACATGCAAAGTGGGCGTGCCAAGATGTTAGCGACTTATAACAGTCGCTAATATCGCTATCTCCTATTACCAACAATGGCTTAGCTTTGGAAATATTCGCGCTAAGCGAGAATATCTCCAAAAGCTAACGCCTGCCCTGACCAGTTCTTAGCCATGTTATCCAATGAGAGGTGGATAACGTGGCTAAGAGCATTGTCTCAGTAATGCGTGAATATCGCTGTATTGACAGCGATATTCACGCATTTCGCCCGTTTTTTATCGCTTCTGAGATAAACCTTGATAATAGCAAGGTATCTCAGCGATAAAAAAAGGTGAAGGGCGGCGATAGGAATATTCCCGCTAAGCCAACATAGCTATAATTATCGCTAGTTGTTGACAATATGCCCCATAGTGCCTTTTAACTTGCGCATAACACAACAAAAACACAAATAAAAAAGCAAGCATTACTTCAAAGCTGTGATAGAGGAGATACCTTTATTTTGAAGAACTATTCACCTCAAAAATTTCGTTATTGCTAAATTAAAATTAAACTGCCTTCTTTCTTATTTTAAAGCATGTTGTGATTATCTCTAGATACACTTATTTTTAAACCTGTTTCCTTCGCCACTGCATAATAAAGATGGCACTATTGTGTGTGTGATTGATTGAGGTGGTCTTACACTGCTGTGTATTAACATTTCTGGGATGACGCAATAAAGTTACAATGAAGTTCGAGTGGCAAACACCGACGGCCATTAGTTTCAATGTACAGAGATAACGATCCCTTGAAACGTCAAAAAGTAGTTACACTGTAATGGCACATACGTAAGCCTCATTAACTTGCAATCATAAGTATATTACCCTAAAAGTCCAAATCTCCCCCTTGGAAACAATTAAGCTCTAATGGCAGCACATTTACAAGGATTGATTAAAAACTAATGGACAATAATATGTGTCATACCTGTAGATGTAGACGGCTACTACTTTTCTAACAAGTTGAGCTGTATTAAAGGGAAATTCAGATTTTTAAATGAATATCTCCAAAAGCAGATGCGAGCTGCACTGGCATTTCTTTCTCTTGGAACACAAAATCATGCATTAAATGTTTGCCAAAGAGCTGAATAACATGATTATTTAAAAGATGTTTTGAATTATGAAAATAAATAGTCGTTTTATTGTACCTTTAATTACAAGGACACAATGCTGTTTCCATTTTTGTCAAATAAATATTTTTAGTGCTTCCCAATTACAAGCATATAGATAAATGAAAATAAACACGACATATTGGCAATGACAATAGTCATGGGTTTAATTTGCTAAGTACTCCGAATTAGAAGAGTAAAACGAGATAAACGTGCAGATATTGAAGTCAGTCTTTACTTAGAGAATCCTGCCCTCAATGCAGGTCTGTTTTTACCTCTATAGGGAATTAACAGCCAGATTCATCAACGGAAAATCGGCTCGCAAAGGGCCAGATTCTGAGATTCTGGCCCTTTGCGAGCGCAATTTTTGCATTTCGGATTCATCATCCCAAATGCAAAAATCCCAAATTGCGAAATCGCTAAATTGCGAGGAATTGCATTTAAGGAATCTCTATTTGAGATTCCTTAAATGCAATTCATGAACCATTTTAGAATTGCGAAATCGCAATTGTTGGCCGCTATTTACCGCAAAGTCTGACTTCGTGGTAAATAGCGAAAACTTAGAAAAATGCACTTCAGTGCATTTTTCTAAGTTGTATGTTACACACACACATGTCCTTTGGACATGTGTGTGGGCAACATCAGTCTACATTTTTATTTCAGGGGTGCTACAGGGTGTCCTTTGGACACCCCTGGCACCCTTGAAATCGCATCCTTATTTGCGATTAGCAAATTGCTAATCGCAAATAAGGAATGACTCCCCATTCATTCCTATGGGCCTTTAGCCTTTAGCGATTAGCAATAGCTGTAGAAACCGCAAATAATATTGCGATTTCTACATGAATCCCGTTTTGCGAGTCTTTAATAGCAATTCCTTAATAATCGCTATTAAGGACTCGCAAAAGAGGACAATGATGAATCTGGGGGTAAGACTTGTTGACAATAGAGACTTAGAACGAAACAAAACAATAATAACAACTCGGTTGCCTTCCACTAAATATGAGAAGCAGCTAGGAACTTAAGTGTGGAAACCATAAAAAATAGTGGGGCAGTAGAGAGATAATGAATAACATCAAATAGCAAAATGCACTTGTAGAAGAAGACGCAATTAACTCAATAAATGAGAATACATTTACAGTTGTCTCTGTCAAAGCGGTAAGGGTAACGTGGTCAGTATGTATGTTGTACATAATCTCACCGCATCTCTTCTCATCTGAAGATTTACAACATGATTTAAAAAATTTGTAAAGACATCTGATTAATTAATGGTTAGATTATGAGCAATGTATTAGGGGCCTTATTTATGGGTTGATGTAGGGCCGCACTGTAAGTCACCCTGTTCCGCTGCCCAATGTCAAGTGAAAGGGCAAGAATGCACCATATTTTTCCAATACGGTGCATCCCTATCTTTTCCCCCTGTGCTGGTTCCATTTCAGCAGGCTAACGCCAACGCAGGAACTCTAGCACCATACCTATGTTTTCTGCAGGCTTGTTTTTGAGCAGGAAGGGGCACCAACCAGCACAAAAACAATCCTTTTTCTTCTTTCTCTATGTGCTGAAGCACACATGGAAAGGGGAACAAATGAGGAGAACTAAAGGTATTTCTGCTCATTGCACCTCATCTATGGGTAAGGTTTTGGTGCATCCTCAGATTAACATGGTTTTGTAAATCTGGGAATGCGTCAAAATTAAGGGTGGGCGTAGTTCGCGAAGTAGCGCTACGTGAAGCTACGCGAAGTGCACTTCGCACTACGCGAACTTCACGTAGCACTACGCGAGCTGCGTAGTAGCATGTTCGCACTGTGCAAGATGCGTTTCCAATGATTGCACAGTGCGGACAAGCATCCGGCACTGTGCAAGCATTGAAAACGGCATCTTGCACAGTGCGAGCTGTAGTTTTCTGCTGCTCGAGTAGATTATTACTCGAGCGGCAGCTTTCTCAACGCGAACAGGTAGTTTCTCATTGAGAGCGGTCGCGAGCATGCGCAACCACTCACAATGAGAAACCTGAACTCCTCGCGTTGAGAATCTCGCTGGGATGTCATTTTGCTTGCTCGCGGTCGCGAACATGACGTTCAGGACCGCGAACAAGCAAAAAATGACCGCTGCACTACGCTACGCTGCACTACGCATGTTCGCACTGTGCTACGTGCAGCTCGCGTAGTGCGAAGTTGCGAAAACTTTGCAAACTCCGCAAGCGTAGCGTAGTGCTTCGCCCAGGGTTAGTCAAAATCCATGGATGTTGCATGGGTACCCCCACCGCAATGCCCATGGAACGGCTCCCTAGTGCAGAAAATGGCAAAAAAGTGATTTCTATATCATGAGGACATTCAAAGACACGCAAAGTGGCTTTGCGTGATCTCATAAATATGATTCTGTAGTTTGTTCCGCAGGGGCACCACAACAGTGATGCTACAGCGGCACAAGGGGCTCATACATATGCCCCTTGGTGTGAAAATTATGGTGTGCATCACTGTTTTGTGAGTTATGGGTTGTGGTCATAACCAAAATTTGAAATTACAGTGTGCTTTTTGCATTTAATATACGATCATAGGTACACTGTAATGCTTAGTTCTGTGATCAGAATGTCCACAGGCCCTAAGTTTGTGAATGATTCATGCACTCCACTGTTGACTTGAAGGAAGCCTTCGACTAGCAGGCCGGCAGAAAGGCCTCTCATACGGGGTGGTTCATATTGTTATTTCCATGCATTTCTATTTTTTTTACAGACCTAGATGGTGCTTACTGACCAGTGGTTTTTGTTAAAGGATGTTTGGTGACAATCAGTTATCAAGCTTAGGGTGCAAGAACTTCAATGTTTTTTTTTTAAATGTATTTTTTGATCAATAGCACTGTATGTAATATAAGAAATGTCGCTTTCTTGTTCTCTATTAAGTATTTTTCAACCATACACTTGTACATCAACCAGTATGCCCAGCATAATCCATACATATATACATTGAACGCTATACATGAAATCAGAATTTAATATTAACTATAAGGTGTGCGAGGAATGCAATGGAATAGCGATGTCAACTCCAAACATCTCTCTTTAGAACTACATTACAGTAGTGTTTGCATATTTGGCTTTAATGTACAATTGTCTGAATGATAGGTCAAAAATGTAATGAAATCATGCGGGCATGTTGGCAACCACATAATAGGAGATGGGAGGATACCTTAGAAAATATTGAAGACATTTTTTTCTATTTTCCAAAATTGCAGGGAATCTATCAAAACTTCATTGTAAGAATGCTCACAATGTTTTTGGCATGGATATGAGAGCCGAACAAATCTGGGTCTGGTGGCTCAGTGGATTAAAGCATTCACTGCAGGAACCTGTGCTTGACCTCATGGTCACAGGTTCAACTCTTGGCGGGTACACTCAGCCTTTCATCCAGATGCCACCGGATAAACGTGCGCTTTACAAAAACACATGTTATGTTGTATGTGCGTGATACACTGCATAGCTCTGAAACAGAATGGCTCTTTGATAACGTTTAATAAGAATTGGCCATTTCAAGATCCATTACTTAGTTCACCGCATAAAGTATAACATCGTCAAATCTCAATGACACAGTGTATTCAGTTTCTGTTACATTATTGGATATTATATAGCAACCTCATTGTGGAAGGCACGTCTCATTTAGGTATTTCTTATAATAAGCAGAAGAGACATTCGAGTGCCTTTGTTGACAGTCTGGCATTGTTGCATTTCACCCGAACATGAATGAATTTCAGGAAACCATATCTGATGTCGCTTCGGCTAGAACACTGAAGACAACTTTAATCTACGAAGTAGTTGGAACGTGTTTCCCAGACAACTAAATCCATTAGGAGGTCAGCTGCTCAGTGTAGGTAATTGTTGCAACAGGTGCAGCGCAGATGGTAGGTGCACCTCGGATGAAGTGCAGATTGCTTTCACACTCTCCGCCTCATCAGCAGTGGAGCAGAGTGCCCGGCTCGCCTCGCAACCACAGATGCTACATGACAGCTAAAGGAAAGGTCGGGATGATGGCGAGGCAGTCGGAGAACGATGAACTTTTGTAATATAGGAACTACTCGAAGAAACCACTAGACACTTCATAACTATTAACGTCGTTTAATAGAGACAAAAAATGTAAGTTTCCTCATTATAAAACAGCCATGTTCTAAAATAGCAATTCCAATGGCTTTGAAACAATAATTAAGCGCCTTTATCTTTTGGGGGTGCACATAACCTTCAGGTGGCATCTCACGTGGCATCACTATCAAAAGCTGGAAAATGGCTTACTCTGCTTGCTTCTTAAACATATAACTATCTTCATTTTCCAGGACCAGCATATATTACTTATACATTTTACTGATAAAGGAGAAAAGAAGAGAGAGCTAATCATTGTTTTTGTGCAGATTATGAATTACATTCTTTTTAAGCGCTTCTGTCTATTTTATTATTTTAGTTTAGCTATTTAGTGATGCTAACGTAGGCTTAGGGACATTGAGACCAAGACTTTGATGTGTCTGTAGTATTACACCACCACCACGATGCAGATGCAAGTTTGCACAAGATTTTAGAGATGGTGGCCTCCAAAAGGGCACCTCAGCCCAATGCTCATGACCTTACCTTCTATGAGCCAGGTGCCGCTACAAATGCTGTGGATACTCTAACATGTTATAGATTTTATGACGATTACAATTATCATTTTTTTGCCTTGAATGAGAACTTTATGTTATGTTCATCGGTGTTGTCAATATAGGTCTAAATATTGTGAGGCCAGAATAACTATATTTAGAGTGCAAGTAATATTCTTCTTGGAGATTGTGTGATTTATGGGTTGTGCGAGGGATGACCATGAGCGATGTAAAAGATATCTCTATCTTGATAGATCGATCTGCGCAATTTGAGGCTTACAAGAAAACACCTTCCTATAAGAACACTGGAAGAATTTATACCAAACAAAGCAAATCCTTGACTAAAGTATTATTTTAATGTAAACTTTAAAATCATTCTCTGCCATAATTTTTTCTTCGGTAGCTCCATAAAGAGTTTCCCATGGCAGTTAAATTGGAAAATGTAATTTTACCGACCATCTTTTACCTTTTAGACTATATGTATTCACTTGAAAAAAAACAACGTTTAACGTGATATTATAGGTTAGACTTAGTTGTTGAAATGGTCCAAAACCTGATGTTTAAAATACAAAAAACACTAAAACTCACCAGTTATAGTTTACTAAGCTATCTATACCTAGATCTCCCACCATGAACTGCATATTACATCACATGTAACATCGCTCATGACATGTTAAATGACATCACTGATGACATCATCCAAAGGATACGACAGTGCCCAGCTATACATAGTATTTTACCCCACATGATGATATATATATGGCTGGGCACTTGCAAATAGTTCTTAAATAAGGGGGCCTTCCCAGACGCTCACAGCTGACGCAAGTCACATTTTCACACACCCTTGTCAACGCAGTGGTCACATAATTACTCACTAGGTGATCCATCACATGCACTGTCTGATGTGATAATCAATTTTGCAGTATTACTGTTTCACTTTGGTAACTTGGTGTCATCACATTACACGAATGTCAACACTTTATTGCACATGTACCACCCATGAATGACATGCCATTGATTGTATGGCATATTTACTCTGTGGTTTCCTAAGAATAGGATTCCTTCTACGTTTGTGAATTGCGCTTTATGAGGCTATTATTTTGATTTAAATATTCAATTTTGGAATAGAATTTAGGAATAAAAGGCGGTATTAGTTGTTGGGGAATTGTGATAATAGTCATTGATAATATGTAAATGCTGTGCCTGAATATTTCTTTCATGTCTATGATAGTCTGAGATATAGTTTGTGAGTGAGTCGTCATACTTTTAATATGAAAAAGGCTTCTATGAAGCTTAACATGTTGTTGGTCTTTGGCACAATAAACTGGTGTGCTCTAGACAGAGAGTTGCTTACTCTTTACCCTGGTGATTGCTACTGTGACATCAACTCTCCATGATATCTATGCACAATCAATACACACACATACACACACACACACACACACACACACACACACACACACACACATATATATATATATATATATATATATATATATATATATATATTCACTGAAAAAACCATAGGTTTCAGGCCTTATATAGTTAGGAATCAGCATTTAAAAAACCTTTGAAATTCACTGAAAAAAACATAGGTTTCAGGCCTTATATAGTTAGGAATTAGCATTTAAAAAAACCTTTGAAATTCACTGAAAAAACCATAGGTTTCGGGAGTTATATAGTTCGGAATTAGTTTTTAAAAAACCTTTGAAATTCACTCAAAAAACTATAAGTTTTAGTGGTGTTATAGTTAGCTGGACATTTTCCTCATACAAAACCAATGAAATTGCTCCTATATAGTTAGTTGTACTAACTATATTTCGCGCACCCGCAATCCACTGCTGATGATGTCACATATTAGATCATTCATGACATGGTCAGTGACATCACTGATGACATCTCAAATGACATCACTATATAAGGCCTGAAACCTATGGTTTTTCAGTGTTTTAAAAAAAAAATTGATTGGTTAACTGGCTTATTAAGTGTATCTTAGTGAATACATATATTAGCGAGTAATGTTTAAATATTTAAATATATGCATGAGTGATGTAATATGTGACGTCATCAGCAGTGCATTGCAGACGTGCAAGTTATAGTGAGTCCAACTAACTATAACGTGGGAATTTCAATGGTTTTATGCGAATAAAATTTCCAGCTAACTATAACTGGTGTGAAACCCATGGTTTTTTCAGTGAATTTCAAAGGTTTTTTAAATGCTAATTCCTAACTATAACTGGTGTGTAACCTATGGTTTTTTCAGTGAATATATATATATATAAAATTTCTATGGCAAAATGAAACCCCTCATTTTGTTCCTTTTCAAATTAAATGTATTAAGTGTTACCACTTTATTCCAATCAAGATGACTTCAGGTGTGCCATACTTTTGTCATAAGTAAGACTGTTAGCGTTCTAGTTGTTCTTTAGAACACTCTCGGACATTCTGTCATTGGGCTATAGTTGGGCTACATCTGGCTGATATTTGGGCTACATTTGGGCTCTTTTGTCTCTGGTGGCCATCTTGGGAGACTACATATCAGAATTTTTTTAATGAAATATAAGAGGATTTGAGAATTCACTCAAAATGTGCCGTAATTTTTCTTTCTTCAGCACTAATCATAATTTCTATGGCAAAATGAACCCCCTCATTTTGTTCCTTTGCAAATTAAATGTTTTAAGTGTTAACACTTTATTCCAATCAAGATGACTTTAGGTGTGCCATACTTTTGTCACAAGTAAGACTGTTAGCGCTCTAGTTGTTCTTTAGAACACTCTGGGACATTCTGTCATTGGGCTATAGTTGGGCTACATCTGGCTGATATTTGGGCTACATTTGTTTTTTTTTGTCTCTGGTGGCCATCTTTGGGCTACATTGGGCTACATTGGGCTACATTGGGCTACATTGGGCTACATTTGGGCTCTAACATATATATAGCCCAATGTAGCCCAATATATATTTTTTCAAAATTAATTTTCGTAAAAACCACTGGAGCACATATCTTGAGA
The DNA here is from genome assembly GCF_964261635.1 of Lissotriton helveticus. Taxonomy (NCBI): domain Eukaryota; kingdom Metazoa; phylum Chordata; class Amphibia; order Caudata; family Salamandridae; genus Lissotriton; species Lissotriton helveticus. Next base: position 1,371,104,864 of record NC_136069.1, on the reverse strand, counting down.
CATAGCAAAGGCACATCGGGCTACCAGTCCCTAAAATTTGCCAAGTTTGGTGGAAAACCATTCAGCCGTTCGGGCTAAAAGTGAGTCCAACCGCCCTATGGAAATTAACATGGGGAAAACACGTTTTGGGACCCCCTTTTATCTCGGCCCCCGCTTGACGAATCCCCCCCAATCTTTCAGGGAAGGATCGGAGCGCCGCGAGGCAAAGTTAAGGAAAATTTCAGGAAGATTCCTCAACCGGCGCCAAAGTTATTCCCAATAGAATGTTGCGATTTCCCTATGGAAAACAATCCTAACTATATATACCTACTGGCTATCTCCAGTAGGTAATATATATATATATATATATATATATATATATATATATATATATATATATATATAATAGCAAACTAAAATGGAGCATCCCATACGGGGAATTTTTGCGCTTTAGAAGAAATTGCTCTGAGGATGAGGAATTCGATAAACACAGTGCAAATGCGGTAACCAGATTCAAACAAGGGGATACCCCAAGGCAGTAGTGGAAAAAAGTCTCAAGAGAACAATAACACAAGAACGTAAAGAGATTTTATACAAAAAAGAGGAAGAAAAAACGAACAATACTGTCATCCGGTTCATTACCACCCACAGTGCCGAAAATAACAAACTGGCGAAAACTATACAAAAACATTGGCCAATACTCAAAATGGATCCCACCTTAACACAAATTATAGGCGACCACCCAAACATAACTTACAGACGGACTAGAAATCTGGGAGATCGTCTGGTAAACAGCCACTACAAAGAAACACCAAAAATTGACTGGCTGCAACGAAAGGGATTCTTCCCATGCAGACACTGCAAAGTATGTAAAAAAGCACACATCACGAAAGAAATAGAAATCAGAAAAGGAACAACATGGACGATACCACAACATCTAACATGCAAGAGCACTCATGTGATCTACCTGATTGAATGCCCCTGCAAAAGAAGATATATAGGGAGCACCACTTTCGAAGCTAAAAAGCGAATATTAGAACACACAAGAGCCGTAACAAATAAAGATCGATCATACGCAGTGGCGAAACACATGGAACAGGCACATGGAAGTAATTGGGAACTTCTAAATTATTGTGCCATAGAACAAGTCCCGCAAACAGAAAGGGGTGGTGACCGCCAAAAAATTCTACGGCGAAAGGAATCGAAACACATCATTAATTTCAGAACCCTGGAGCCTAGGGGGCTGAACTTGACGGAAGAACTGTATGTACATCTTTAATCCCAAAATGGCAAATAACAAATGACCCCGGATGAAAATGTAATTTGCCCACTAGAGGGCAATATAACAGATTAATTATCAGGAAATAAACCTGAACAAAAATAATACCCTGCTTGTTGAACAATAAAGGACACCATTGGACTGCACTCCCAAGTTCAAATAAAGGGATTGCACAGAAAAGATACAAAACTCACTGATGAGTCTTAAAGGTCTGCAGAACTAACATTACATTTTACCCCTATTTCTTTTTCCTGTGTTACCAAAATAAAAAATAAAAAAGTGGACTGGTGACGAGAATGTAGTGAAGACTACATTAACCAGCATGCATCACACGCTAAAACAGGAAATCACATGATGCAATGTATAAAAGGAGGACTTAGAAACCTGCTCGACATCCCGTGAACAAGCTTTGTAAGGAAGCGAAACGCGTTGGGTACTGGTTGCTGAATAAACCGCTGTCATACCACTGAGAAGGGAGAGTGCGTTTTTATTTCCCTTCGGGGATTCCGATGCAATATTGAAACGACGTGCCCAGTCGTAAAAAGCTGCACCACGCTTGGTAGAAATGAGCGCCGACACCGAATTGGGCAACAACTGCTTCTCATATATATATATATATATATATACATATATATATATATATATATATATATATATATATATATATATATAAAACACCAAGGTTGCCCCTGAGAGAAAGCCACTCACACAGGGTTACAGCGCACCACCTCGAAAGCAGCAGCGTTCAGTCAGGCTGCGTGCACTCCATCTGGCCATACGTGTTTCGAGCTCCCTTGAGCTCTTGATCACTGGCGGCATGAAGCGGGAAAACAGATAAGTAAGAACAAATGTTTTTTTATTTCAAATATGAAGTCCCGCCCATGTGGGCGCAACAAGGCATGCTGGTCAATGTAGTTCCAAATACAGCCTGATTGACTTCTACGTTCTTTAACCAAGTGGATCCTGTTCCCACTTCAATTCAATATCACTCCTGTGAGGTAGGAACGCTCTGCCAGTCTTTCTATAGCGCTGCTTTATCTCCAAGCGGGTGAGGCCCCTGTGTCCTGCACGCACTCGTGTTTACGAGTACAGAAGGGTCCGCAGTTCAGCGTTGAGGCTTTCTCGCGGCTGGGCTAGCCGCATAAACACAAAACACCAAGGTTGCCCCTGAGAGAAAGCCACTCACACAGGGTTACAGCGCACCACCTCGCAAGCAGCAGCGTTCAGTCAGGCTGCGTGCACTCCATCTGGCCATACGCGTTTCGAGCTCCCTTGAGCTCTTGATCACTGGCGGCATGAAGCGGAAAAACAGGTAAGTAAGAACAAATGTTTTTTTATTTCAAATATGAAGTCCCGCCCATGTGGGCGCAACAAGGCATGCTGGTCAATGTAGTTCCAAATACAGCCTGATTGACTTCTACGTTCTTTAACCAAGTGGATCCTGTTCCCACTTCAATTCAATATCACTCCTGTGAGGTAGGAACACTCTGCCAGTCTTTCTATAGCGCTGCTTTATCTCCAAGCGGGTGAGGCCCCTGTGTCCTGCACGCACTCGTGTTTACTAGTAGAGAAGGGTCCGCAGTTCAGCGTCGAGGCTTTCTCGCGGCCGGGCTAGCCGCATAAACACAAAACACCAAGGTTGCCCCTAAGAGAAAGCCACTCACACAGGGTTATAGCGCACCACCTCGCAAGCAGCAGCGTTCAGTCAGGCTGCGTGCACTCCATCTGGCCATACGCGTTTCGAGCTCCCTTGAGCTCTTGATCACTGGCGGCATGAAGCGGGAAAACAGGTAAGTAAGAACAAATGTTTTTTTATTTCAAATATGAAGTCCCGCCCATGTGGGCGCAACAAGGCATGCTGGTCAATGTAGTTCCAAATACAGCCTGATTGACTTCTACGTTCTTTAACCAAGTGGATCCTGTTCCCACTTCAATTCAATATCACTCCTGTGAGGTAGGAACGCTCTGCCAGTCTTTCTATAGCGCTGCTTTATCTCCAAGCGGGTGAGGCCCCTGTGTCCTGCACGCACTCGTGTTTACGAGTACAGAAGGGTCCGCAGTTCAGCGTTGAGGCTTTCTCGCGGCTGGGCTAGCCGCATAAACACAAAACACCAAGGTTGCCCCTGAGAGAAAGCCACTCACACAGGGTTACAGCGCACCACCTCGCAAGCAGCAGCGTTCAGTCAGGCTGCGTGCACTCCATCTGGCCATACGCGTTTCGAGCTCCCTTGAGCTCTTGATCACTGGCGGCATGAAGCGGAAAAACAGGTAAGTAAGAACAAATGTTTTTTTATTTCAAATATGAAGTCCCGCCCATGTGGGCGCAACAAGGCATGCTGGTCAATGTAGTTCCAAATACAGCCTGATTGACTTCTACGTTCTTTAACCAAGTGGATCCTGTTCCCACTTCAATTCAATATCACTCCTGTGAGGTAGGAACGCTCTGCCAGTCTTTCTATAACGCTGCTTTATCTCAGCTGTACCATGATTGCTTTCAGATTTGGAACGAAGGTGGCAATACCCACTGGGGTGTCTTTTTCAGCAACTCAGGTCTTGATAAGTAATGTACTGCAAATACCAGAATGCTCTGCTTGTCAACGCCCACAGGGGCGGGACTGTGTTATTAATTAAATGGAGTTCTGAACGCAGCTGCCGCCTCCGTGTCTCTGTGAATGCCAGTGAACAAGGGCTTACTGCTTGAAACGCGTCTGGCGATATTCAGGAGGGAAGTGAGAAGGGCAGCAGGACTGCCGCCGCCGTGGGTGCAAGTGCGGTAACTCTTCCAGGAGTGACATCTCCTCAAGGGCATCCCTTGTTTGTTCATAATTGGCGGCCGGCCCGGTCGCGGAGGTGTCCCGCCGCTGTCAGCAGCGGATCCTGGTGCTTGCGACTGCAGGCACCTTGTGGAGTGGAGGGGGCCTCACCTATGGATTGTATTGGCGGACAGTTCAGCTGTACCATGATTGCTTTCAGATTTGGAACGAAGGTGGCAATACCCACTGGGGTGTCTTTTTCAGCAACTCAGGTCTTGATAAGTAATGAACTGCAAATACCAGAATGCTCTGCTTGTCAACGCCCACAGGGGCGGGACTGTGTTATTAATTAAATGGAGTTCTGAACGCAGCTGCCGCCTCCGTGTCTCTGTGAATGCCAGTGAACAAGGGCTTACTGCTTGAAACGCGTCTGGCGATATTCAGGAGGGAAGTGAGAAGGGCAGCAGGACTGCCGCCGCCGTGGGTGCAAGTGCGGTAACTCTTCCAGGAGTGACATCTCCTCAAGGGCATCCCTTGTTTGTTCATAATTGGCGTCCGGCCCGGTCGCGGAGGTGTCCCGCCGCTGTCAGCAGCGGATCCTGGTGCTTGCGACTGCAGGCACCTTGTGGAGTGGAGGGGGCCTCACCTACGGATTGTATTGGCGGACAGTTCAGCTGTACCATGATTGCTTTCAGATTTGGAACGAAGGTGGCAATACCCACTGGGGTGTCTTTTTCAGCAACTCAGGTCTTGATAAGTAATGAACTGCAAATACCAGAATGCTCTGCTTGTCAACGCCCACAGGGGCTTGACTGTGTTATTAATTAAATGGAGTTCTGAACGCAGCTGCCGCCTCCGTGTCTCTGTGAATGCCAGTGAACAAGGGCTTACTGCTTGAAACGCGTCTGGCGATATTCAGGAGGGAAGTGAGAAGGGCAGCAGGACTGCCGCCGCCGTGGGTGCAAGTGCGGTAACTCTTCCAGGAGTGACATCTCCTCAAGGGCATCCCTTGTTTGTTCATAATTGGCGGCCGGCCCGGTCGCGGAGGTGTCCCGCCGCTTTCAGCAGCGGATCCTGGTGCTTGCGACTGCAGGCACCTTGTGGAGTGGAGGGGGCCTCACCTACGGATTGTATTGGCGGACAGTTCAGCTGTACCATGATTGCTTTCAGATTTGGAACGAAGGTGGCAATACCCACTGGGGTGTCTTTTTCAGCAACTCAGGTCTTGATAAGTAATGAACTGCAAATACCAGAATGCTCTGCTTGTCAACGCCCACAGGGGCGGGACTGTGTTATTAATTAAATGGAGTTCTGAAAGCAGCTGCCGCCTCCGTGTCTCTGTGAATGCCAGTGAACAAGGGCTTACTGCTTGAAACGCGTCTGGCGATATTCAGGAGGGAAGTGAGAAGGGCAGCAGGACTGCCGCCGCCGTGGGTGCAAGTGCGGTAACTCTTCCAGGAGTGACATCTCCTCAAGGGCATCCCTTGTTTGTTCATAATTGGCGGCCGGCCCGGTCGCGGAGGTGTCCCACCGCTGTCAGCAGAGGATCCTGGTGCTTGCGACTGCAGGCACCTTGTGGAGTGGATGGGGCCTCACCTACGGATTGTATTGGCGGACAGTTCAGCTGTACCATGATTGCTTTCAGATTTGGAACGAAGGTGGCAATACCCACTGGGGTGTCTTTTTCAGCAAATCAGGTCTTGATAAGTAATGAACTGCAAATACCAGAATGCTCTGCTTGTCAACGCCCACAGGGGCGGGACTGTGTTATTAATTAAATGGAGTTCTGAACGCAGCTGCCGCCTCCGTGTCTCTGTGAATGCCAGTGAACAAGGGCTTACTGCTTGAAACGCGTCTGGCGATATTCAGGAGGGAAGTGAGAAGGGCAGCAGGACTGCCGCCGCCGTGGGTGCAAGTGCGGTAACTCTTCCAGGAGTGACATCTCCTCATGGCATCCCTTGTTTGTTCATATATTACCTACTGGCGGTCGCCAGTAGGTATATATAGTTAGGATTTTTTCCCTATGGGATTTTTGAAAATTCTATGTCTAATAACTTTGGCGTTTGTGGACGGAATTGGCTGAAATTTTCTGGAAAATGGAACATTTTGTTTCTGAGCAGCCACTGGAAATTTGGGAGGAGTTGGTCCAGGGGGGGCCGAGAAAAAAGGGGGGTCCCAAAACGTGTTTTTAACATTGAGTTTTCCATAGGGCGGTTAGCCTCACTTTTAGCCCGAACGGCTGAATGGATTTGCACGAAACTTGGCAAAATATTAGGGACTGATAGCCCGATGTGCCTTTTGTAGGTCTCAATATATGTGCTCCAGTGGATTTTGAGAAATTAACGTTTAAAAAAAGATATATATCTGTAAGCGCGCTCTGGGCAGCGCTCCGGTCCGCGGACCTTAAGCGTACCGGAACTTCGCGTAGCTAAGCTGATTGGCTCTCCGGTGTCTGTCAACATTCTAAACAGTCCGGAGCGGCCGCCATCTTGTCTCTCGGTAGGATTGAGAGACAAGAGGAGGCCAAAACAAAGGGGGAAATAACTATAAGGGGGCATAGTAGATCCTCCCTGACCCCCTAGGTTTGATGTGGAGGCTTTAAAGGGGCCCGCGAAGCAAAAAAAAAGATTTTTTTTTTGTTTTTTTTCGTGGTTAGCGCCCGGTACGCGAACCGGGAAGCGTTCTGGGGAGCGTATCACAATGAAAAATGAATGATAGACTTTTCAAATGCTGTATGTTAATTGATTGTTGGTTTTGTTGATTATTTTTTTTTTTTTAAGTTTTTTTTATTGTGTTTCATAATTTAATAAACTTTCTAACATTTCATTGTCAGAAATTTCATAATCATGGAATATAGATTGTAGTCTCTGAGGTTGTAAAATGTCCTCATTTGCAAGGAGGTTATCTACTGCTTGTACACATTGCAGTAGTTCTTGGTCCCAAGATTCATCCATAAATTCAATCTCATTTGGATCAATGATTTCTGTGTTGGACTCTGGAAGGACAATTTCAAATGAAATGTTTTGTTCACTTTCCATTTTTCCTGAAATTTGCATAAAAAAAATATATATTAGTAGAGGTAGGGCACTGTTGGGATTAATTTTAGATAGGCAGTTTTTAACAGAGAATTTATCTTTGGGCAGTGTATAGTATCAGAGTGGAAGTAGGAATATAAAAAAGTGTATCTAAATTTATAAGTACTACAGAGGGATAGTATATAACTAACAGAAAAAGTTTGCCATATTAACTTAAAGTGCTCAATATACTTCAGTTTTAAAAATAACAACTTACCTTTAAAAAGAAGTTGAAGTTATTAATGAAAATTCTAATAGAAATGTACACCAGGAAGTAGTAGTCAAAATGGCTGTGTTTCCTTCTCTTCCTTTATATATATTCGGGTACATAACCAATCAAATGTCAGGTAAAAAAAGTAGAAAATGAAAGTAACATTTTAATTGGTTGTCAATTCCAACACTTCAGATGTGTTTTGTGAAGTAATTTACCTCACGGTATTTAGTGAGTTCTATAGGCTAAATGGCTAAATGGAATTCCAATCAAATTTGTGAAAATGGTAGGGATTGGTATGTAGTATGAGCTAATCTATATTTGGTGAAATTGTCTCCAGTGGCTTTTCTGTGAACTACTTTCCCACCTTTTTTGATGGTGCGCTTCCCAGGAAGCGACCCGGTACGCGAACCGGTGAGCGCCCTGGTACGCGAACCTTAAGCGTAACGGGAGTCCACCATTTTGTGTTTCGGTCGAATTATGATACAAGATGGAGGGCAAATAATGTTCAGAATAGGTAGAAGGGGGCATGGTAGACTTATCTTGACCCCCTAGGTTTTGTGAGGGTGGCTGAGGAGGCCCATATGTGCGAAAAAAAAACATTTTTTTTTAAAATTTCGCGAGGTTAGCTCCCGGTACGCGTACCTGGTAGCGCCCCAGGGAGCGTACTTTGTTGAAAATTAGTAAAAAAAGTTAGAGTAAAATAATAATTGTGAGTGATTAGATGTAGGGTAGCTCTGAGAAGAGCTTTTGGGTTTATGGTACATTTTGGTACTTATAAGTAGGTACCAATGCACATTTTTAAATTCAGAGTGAAAACTCTGTTGCCCTCATCTGAGAAGTGAACTCCATCTCCTCTGTAGATATCTTGCATGTAGTAACGCAAGTTATTGTTGTACAGGGAGCCCATTCCATGGTCTCTCATGTAAGCTGAAACAGATTTGTTTACATGCTTCCTCGACTTCTCAATTTGTGGACAAAATTGGTTTGACCACCTCCATTTCTGTCTTTGGCATATATTTGAATATACCAAGGCAGTCTGAGGAAAAAGTGCCATCAATTGCTCAAAGGTGTCCTTTAAAAGCATTTCCAGACCTACACCAGTCAAAGTGCCCAAGTCATTACCTCCACAGTGCACAATTAACAGGTCAGGTTTGGGCAAATGCATAAAGGTTTTCACCAATGGTATCAATTGGTGACATTTTAATCCTCTGTGGCCAAACCACTTAATTTCCACATCTTGTAAATTGAGGTTAGGTAAATTCCTGCTTTCAACGTACCTTTGAGCCCAGTGAATATAACTATGACCAACAATCCAGACAGAAAACATGGTGAGAGAAGGTTCTCCTGCAGTCAGATGAAGTGTGGCAATGAAATGGCAGTTGAAAAAATGTGAGTTTGAAATGAAAAAAACTGTGGAGTTTCTGTGTTCATGAAGTAGTAACAGTGATTGGTGGATTTTGATTGATGAAAACAGAAAGTTAGGGTGTAGAGATGTGTTCTTTGAAAGATGTATTTTGAGTGGTCAATAAAAAATCATTAAATGAAAGAAAGCACTGGATATGCAGGTGCACTGAGAGTTCAGAGTTCAATTGCAACATTGTTGTGTGAATTTGCAAACACCAGAGTTTCTCCAAGAGGTGGTTGCTATGGAAAATAGGCAGAAAGGGCAGAGGGGGAAGGATTTTCATTTGAAAAAAAGTGAGGGAAGAGTTTTGATTGGGTGACATGAGAAATATGTGTGAAGAATTACACCATTTCTGTGCTTTTGATAGCTGCAGACTCTGGAGTGCATACCTTTTGCTCTGCTGAAGACAAATTGGTGTGTTTCTGAGACTGTTTTCAAACTCAAAGTATTTGCTAAGGTGAGAAAATATTTCTTTACTTTAGATAGAGAATAGTGTGCTTTAAGGAGAAAATTATGATTTATGTGGCGCAAATTGCTTGTAAATATGCTCTCACATGTGCATGGAAAATTTAGATTTTGAATGTTTTTGTTATATAGCCATGTTAAAAGTGACGCAACCATGCTGGAAAGCCAATCAAAAAATGATTTCATGTGTTTTAATGACATTTTAAGTCATTTTCTGATGTGCAGTGTTTAGAAATTATGATTTGAAAATCGTTTTTGTGGAAAAGGAATTGTTTTTAAATTCATGACAAGGATATAATGGTGTATGGTTATTTATAAGGCAATTGACTGTCCTTGATGTTATTTTTCTCATTTTAGTGTAAGACCTTTCTCTGTGGCGCAAATTGCTTGTAAATATGCTCTTACATGTGCATGAAAATTTTAATTATCAATGTTTGTGTTACATAGCCATGATAAAAGTGAACCAACCATGCAGAAAGCCACAAAAAAAAACGCTTTCATGTGTTTCAATGACATTTTAAGTCATTTTCTCATGTGCAGTTTTTTGAAATTATGATCTGAAAATCGTTTTTGGGAAAAAGGAATTGTTTTTAAATTCATGAGAAGGACATAATGGTGTATGGTTCTTTATAAGGCAATTGACTGTCCCTGATGTTATTTTTCCCATTTTAATGTCAGACCTTTCTTTGTGGCGCAAATTGCTTGTAAATATGCTCCCACCTGTACATTGAAAATTTTGATTTTGAATGTTTATGTTACATAGCCATGTTAAAAGTGACCCTACCATGCAGGAAAGCCAATCAAAAAACGCTTTTATGTGTCTTAAGGACAATTTAAGTAATTTTCCCATGTGTAGTGTTTTGAAGTTATGATTTGAAAATCGTTTTTGAGGTAAAGGAATGTTGTTAAAATTTATGTTCGCCATATGCCCCCAAATTTCTTTTTCAGGGTTGCAGCAGGGTGTTCTTGAGACACCCCTGCACTTTTGGAATAAATTCCTAATTTGTGATGAGCAAATTGTTAATCGCAAATTGCACCTTCATTTATATGAGCCTCCTAGCCCATGGAAATGAATGGGTAATTTGCAATTAGCAATTTTCTCAAACAAATTTGGAATGGTAAAGAATCGCTATTTATTCCTTAAAATTCGCTTTTTTGGAAATGCAAAATAGTTATATGATACATATGGCGGTTGATGTCTAACAAGATAAGAAGCTTATGGATACATTTATGATGACTGGTGCAATGAAGTAGAAATCACTTACTTCATTGGTAGGCCTTTACAATAAATTATCTCCTCTGTATTCTTCATCAAGCATAACTTTAATCTGCAATCCTGAGTAGGCCTCACCTTAAACAAACCTCTGGATAGGCCACATCTTATTGTCATCCTGATTTATTCATTTATAATGCTAGGGACAGATTTATGATATGTGTATACCTCTTTTGTGCCACTTAGAAAACATTGTCCATGGGGAAATGACTTAAAATGTCATTAAGACACATGAATGTTTTTTTTTAAAACGTTTGCAATTTTTTTGGGTCACTTTCAACATGGCTATGTGTCTGAAACAGTCAAAATCTAAATTTGCAATGCACTGGTGGGAGCATATTTACAAGGAATGTGCTTCATGGGGAAAGGTCTTATAATGTAATATGGGAAAAATGACATTAGAGATACTGAAATGCCTTATAGAGAAGCATACACCATTATGTCCTTGTCATAAATTTGCAAACCATTACTTTTCCCCAAAAACGATTTTCAAATTATATTTAGAAAACAGTGCACATGTGGAAATTACTTAAAATGTCAATAATTCAAAATTTGTGATTCCTTAAATGCAATGTATCAAAAAAAAATATGTAAAAAATGATATTAAGGATTTGGAAACTACCACCAACTTCTAGTTTGTGGTAATTTGCGAATTCTTTTCAAAAAGCATTTTTTTTAAAAAAAAAAAAAAGGTCCCATATGACGCCCATACATGCCATTAGGGCATGTAGATGTAACATGTGCTCCCAAATTTCTTTTTCAGGGGTGCAGCAGGGTGTTCTTGAGATACCCCTGCACGCTTGAAAAAAATCCTATTTTGTGATGAGCTAATTGCTAATCACAACTTGCAACATTAATTCCTATGAGCCTCCTAGCCTATGGAAATGAATGGGTAATTTGCAATTAGCAATTTGCTCATTGCAAATTAGGAATAGTAAAGAATCGCTATTTATTCCTTAAAATTTGCTATTTATAATATGTAAAATATTTTGATGATACATATGGCAGTTCATCTGTAACAAGATAAGAAGCTTAGGGATAGATTTATGATGAGTGGCGCATCCCCAGGGATGTGACAGTCATCCTGCGCCACTGTTCCGCCACCCATGGTGTGCTGCATTTACAATGCGGCGCAGCATGGGGCAAAAAAGGCACAGATGCGTGACGCATCTGTGCTGTAAAGGTGGCACATTGCTGGAGTTGTATCGTAAGTGCGATGCAGCTCCAGCAAGGATCAGGGGTGCCCCATCTATACAATGCTGCGTCAAGACCTATGCCAGCTTCAAGCAGGCGCAGGGTTTTGAAGCAGCTTTCTCCTATCTGATTGTAAATGCGGCACACCATGGGTGGTAAAGCAGTGGTGCACATTAACTGGTGCATGCCTGGGGATGTGCCATTTAATATAAATCTGCACTTTAACATTTGAGTATGTGCAGGGGACACAGAGTCGTTGAGGCTTATCCAAGGTTAAGAACAGATGAGTCCTGTTCAGTGAAAAATTAGACATAGGCTTCACCTGCTCAGCATCGCTGGACATGGCTAAATAATAGCTGCAAAATGTTACTCTTGTTAAATAATTTTACTATTATAATCTGTGAGATTTGTCTCTTACTCTGCAACATCTCATTGTTGTTGTCTTTCTTTAAAGATAAAGACAACCTCAACATGAGCGACAATCTGCAATCAGTTGATTTTGACCTCATCATTGAACTTGTAATTGAAACATCAGTGGATGTTGATCCATTGGATGATTTAAATCCTGAGGATGAAGAAGAGCGTGATGAGGATGCAGATTTGTCCGAATTATATGATATAGGATGGGAAGCTGACCTGCTTGAGCCTTTGGAATTATAAACATTTATTTTTAAAATTTATAATCAATAAAAAGTAAAAAGGTAAACCGTTTAATTTAAAAATAAAGACACCTTCAAAAACAGGTTATGTGTAGTGTCTTCAATAAAATATTAAAATATGCTCATAAAATTAGATCAGATTCACATATAAAATAGCATAGGTAACATAAATATACATCTCATTTCTTTTCTGCTATTTCTGTATTGTAAATTTGCAAGGACTAAAAAATCTTCTATTTAAAATGTCAAGTAGTGTGTTATGTTTTTGATCACTATTACTGATTTACTGTTTGATAATAATGTTTAATAACATTTTTATTATATTTTTCCTCAGATTCAACTATGCCTACAAAAATAAGAGAGATGAAGGCTGCAAAACGTCAAAGACAGCAGGAGAAAAAAAAAATGCAGCAGTCCTCTAACAAAAAGATTTCTCAAGCGATGAAGAAAGCACCGGGTAAGAGCTCTAAATATTTCATAAGAAATATTTCTAATAAAAAAAATATTAGTACAGAAAATGTTTCAATCCATAACAACACAAGTAAATCAAATGGAAAGAAAAGGACAAATGAAAATGTTACTGCTAGAGCAAGAGATAAATCTGTGCATGATAGTAGAAGGAAACAACAGTTTACGGAGATTCGTAAACGAATGTTCCGTAACAGGATAATTGGCAATTTGTTAAAAAATATTAAGAAAGGTCAACAGAAATTAGTTTTTTATAGGAGAAAAAAAAAAGTTGAGAAAGTTATTGATCAGGCTTTTGAAATTAAACGTAAGTTATTTATTTTGATAATCAATAGAATTAGGAAGCTAAACAAGGCAATTTTTGATTTCAAAAGAAATAGTAGATGGAAGAGAATAGTTAATCGTAGTAATTTTTGTGAAGTTTTTTCTGGAGAATGGATACATAGTTCAAGCTGTGAGGCATTTTTTAATGAAGAGAGTTATTTCCAGGATAATGATTTGGTGCATGCAGTTGACATCAGTGGTCGTGCTTATGAAGTGAAAGATGGTTGTCCAGTTGAAAAAGAAAAACTTGTGACAACAGAGGCAGAAGAGTTGTTAGGTAATGAGGTTTTAGGAAGACGTGCTAAGGGTCCTGTGTACACCTGGAAGTGTAGTAGTATTTGCAGTGTGCGACAGGATTCCATCAATTTGCTTTGTGATTTTGTACGGTCATTTAACAAGAAAAGTTTGAAGCAGAAAATAAGGTTGTTGCAAGAATTAGATCCTTGCAGAGTGAGAGAAGTGACAGGTTTGCATGGTCATTCACTGGCTTGTCTTTCCAGGAGAGTATGCCAGAGTGTTTTTCATCATTTCAGGATGCTAGCAGTGCATCATAACAAAGTGAGGAAGTTAGTTAGACTGTTGTATTATGCTAAGAGTCCAGCAATTATGCTGAAACAATTATGCGCTGCTCTTTTGCATGGTTCTGAAATAGATGTGAAGAATATATGTGAAGAAATTGAGTTTTGTTACTTTGGAAGTAAAGAGGAGAATGTTGAAATTGAGCAAGAAGTAGAGGGTCATTTGGAAGATAGTGTACAGGTTTCCAGTACAGATAATTTCCAGAGGGAAATTGCGACGTTTGACATGAAATCAAGTGAGAGGCCTAATTTCACTTGTGTGTGTTGTAGACGCACTTATTATAAGAATCAGACTAAGTTAGTGGATTTATATGCAAAAAGTGAAAGGGAAAATAATAGTGAATGGAAGGATTTTGCAACATACTTGATGGTAGAAAATTGTTTTGATTTGGGATTGGATCAACGTGTGTGTACTTATTGTTGTAACAAATTAAAACAAAACCAGATGCCTGCTAGAGCAGTTCATAATAATCTGGAATTGGTTGAGATTCCTTCTGAATTGAAGGATTTAAATACTTATGAATCTATTTTGATTCAAAGTATCCATCCCTTTCAGGCTATTGTAAGAATGGAGCCAAAGACAGGGAAATTGCCTCCATCAGATTTACAGAGAGGATTAAAGGGAAGAGTTGTTTATTTGCCTCTAGATTTGAAGAAAAACATTAACACAATTGGAGTAGAAAAAGTGGAAGAGGAACCTCTGGTTATCTTAGTTAATGGGGTTCCGACAAAGAATAAGAAAATATGGCAAGATTTAGTAGATGTTAGGAAAGTTAAAAAGGCAACATTGTATTTGAAAAAAAATAATAAATACTATAAGAATGTATATGTTGCAGAAGAGGAAGTAAGTGAGGAAGAGGATAGCGATTTGTGTGCTGGTCAAATTGAGAAAGTAGAACCCTCTACTAGTGAGGAAATATATGAACATTATAGTGTTCATCCTTTGCATTCAAAGGAAGTCATGGGGAATGCTATTGAGTTGTTTCAAATGAAACAAGCCAAAGGGAGTCCCATTAGTGTTTGGGAGGAAAGTTTGGAAGCTCGGTGTTTCCCACAGCTTTTTCCAACAGGTCAGGGAGGAAGATATGATGAGCGACCTCATCAAATTCCTGCTTCTGAATACCGGACTTTGCGATTGTATGCAGGAGATGCTAGGTTTCGACAATGCATTCCTTATTTGTTTCATCTCCTGTTTGAAAGCGATCTGTCTGGACTGTCATATGCAGTGAACCACATCTTGAAAAGTGGTATACACATGCAAAACATCTCGGCAAGTGATTTTATGGATAAAGTGAATGTCCAAGATAGTATTTTGGAATCTCACCTGATTAATCTCATGGCGTGTCAGCGTGGTACTAATGAGTACTGGTACCGTCGTCATGGTGATTTAAAATGTATGCTGAGGAACTTAGGTACTCCCACATGGTTCCTCACTCTGAGTTGTGCCGAGTATGGCTGGGAAGACTTACTTCAATTTCTACGAGAGGCAAATGCTAACGTAGAAAACATCGAATTCAAGACACCCGGAGAACTGTGCTCTTTGGATCCAGTCAATGTATGTAGGTACTTCAATCATAGATTTGAAGCTATGATGTCTTTCATCATGAATAAGAAGAATCCACCTCTTGGAGAGGTGTTGGATTTCTTCTGGAGAAAGGAGTACCAAGCAAGAGGAGCTCCTCATATACATATGTTGCTGTGGATCAAGGATGCACCTAAATTTGGAACGGATCCAGAAGACTCAGTGATGAGTTTCATCCAACAGTATTCTACGTGTGCTGTTCCAAACGCAAAGGAGAAGAAAAGCCTAAGAGAAAAAGTTCTGCGTTTCCAAAGCCATCGATGTGGAAAGTACTGCCGTCGTAAATTCCGAAACAAAGACAAGTTCTACACCAAATGTCGTTTCGGCTTCCCACGACCGGTGATTTCTAAAGGAAGAGTAAACAGTTTGATGTCTTCGCTGCGACATAATGTGATGAAGAAATCACCTAAAAACACTTACAATTTGAAGAGGAACGAAGAGTCCAAGTATATCAACGACTACAACCCGGTGATTTTGTCCATGTGGAATGCTAACATGGATATACAGTTTGTGGCTGATAACTGTATGGCTGTGGCTCGGTATGTGACGTCGTATATCACCAAAAAAGAGAAGACAGAATTGAAGGATATGTGGGAGGACATTTCCCATGAAAAGAGCCTCAGCAAGAAGTTGTACAGTTTCAGTCTGAAGATGTTGTCGCATCGAGAAATCGGAGCGTACGAATGTTCTGACCGGTTGTCTTCAGCAAGTCTCTATGCCAAGTCCAGGAGTATCGTTTGGGCGAGTCTTGGTCTTGCTGCAACGCGTAATCGAGTTCTCAAACCTGTGCGGGAAATTGAGTATTTGGCGGAAAAGGAGCCAAACAGTACCGACATTTTGAAGACAAACATGTTGGATACATATTATCCAAATCGAAGCAGTCACCTAGAGAATGTTTGTCTGTATGAGGTTCTGCAAAATTACATGTTCAAGAGGAACATCAAAGAAGATACTGAGAAAGGAGTGTATGCTGTAATAGGAAGTGAGGGATGTCTGGTCAAGCAAAGAAAATGCCACTTGATAAACCATCGAAAATTGAGTGGCGAATCTCCTGAAAAAAAGGAGTTTTTCTATTTAGCACTTTTGCAACTTTTCAAGCCTTGGCGTGCAGAAGAGGAACTGCTTGGAGATTTCCTCTGTTACGAAGACTCTTTCAATGCCGCCAAGGAGACCATAGAATGTCCTGCTTTTCCCAAATATGTAGAAATGTTGAATGCGGAAATTGAGCAGGAAGCAACGATTGCAGCCGAGATTGCCAGAGACAGTTCTCAGGACAGTCAGAGTTCTGCTTCATTGAGTCAGGATCCACTAGGAGGACCTCTTATTGAAAATGAAGCTGCCACTGCTATGAATGAGGTGGAAAGAGCCATGGCACATGCTCAAGAGGATGCGGTTAACTTAGAAGAGTTGGAAAGGCAACTCAACGTTGAGCAGAGGAAAATATATGACGAAGTTACCATGCAAATTGATCATGGATTAAGTCATGATAAGAAAGAGTGCTCATGTACGTCGTTGAAGCCTGTCCGACTGTACGTGAGTGGAGAAGCGGGAACTGGAAAAAGTTTCCTCATTAAAGCAATTTCATGCTATTTGCAGGAAAGGACAGAGTCATCACTGTCTTGTGTTGTCACTGCTCCAACTGGACTGGCAGCACATAATATTAAAGGGATTACTTTACATCGTTTACTGATGCTGCCAGTGGAGCATGACAACAAATTAGAATATCACAAGCTATCTGGAGATGCTTGTTTTGAAGTTTCAAGAATCTTGAGGAAAATGAAACTTCTTATCATTGACGAAGTAAGCATGGTTTCCAATGTCATGCTTGCCTTTGTGCATTTGAGGATGCAAGAAGTTCTCAAAACAGAGTATGATGTGTTATTCGGTGGCAAACACATCATTGTTTTTGGAGATCTTCTGCAGCTGACACCAGTGAAAGGGCAACCTGTGTTCAAAATGCTCACGCATGAAGATACCAGGAAGTGCCTAGGCAGCATTGGCAACGTCAATATATGGTTAAACTTCAATTATGCTGAACTGCATGAAAATATGCGTCAGGCAAAGGATGAAGTTTACAAGACTATTCTACAAGATGTTAGAATTGGAAAAGTGACCGAGCATGGGAAAGAAGCTTTACATGCACGATTACTGTCAAATTTATATCCAGAACAAGATGTTGTGCCTGAGAATATTTTTCAGAAAATTACTGATAAGAAATCTGGAATATGTTTGATGCCAACTCTTGCAGAATGTGCAAAATTTAACAACAAAATGTTGCATTTAGAAAAGCAAGAGATTGTGAAAGTGGAAGCTATTGATAGAGTAGAGCATATGGGATCAACAATTATTTTGTCTGAGAATCTGAAAACAAAATTGGATTCATTAGAGAAGAGTATATCTAAAACTGCAGGTTTTGAAAAGACTCTGAATGTGTGCTTGAACTGCCGTATAATTTTAAGAAGGAATTTACATGTTGAAAGAGGTCTGGTAAATGGATCAATGGGTAATGTTGTTGATTTTGTGAAATACAGAAATAGAGATGGAATTGAATTTTTAAAAATTAAATTTGATGGCATTGAGGAAGTACAGCTAATTGCTCGTTGTTCTGCTAGATTTTTGCTTGTAAAAGACTTATATGTTCGCCGTAAGCAGTTCCCTGTTTGCTTGGCATATGCGGTGACAATTCATAAATCGCAAGGTTTAAGTGTAGACACTGCATTGGTGAATATTGGCAGTTCTGTGTTCAAGGAGGGTATGGCATATGTGGCATTGTCACGAGTTAGAACTTTATCGGGATTGTACTTGATTGACTGTGATGTCAGAAACATTTGTGCAGATCTAGATTGTGTTAAGGAATACAATAGGTTAAGAAGAGAGTATGCGCCACATTTGCCTCAGTTTCCTTTGTTTGAGAAACGTCTGGTAGGCCGGAAACGAAGAAATGAGAACAATACTGGGCAGGTTGTAGCAAAAAGAAAAAAAGTGAATGAACCTAAAATTACAAGCAGAAACAAAGAGGATTCTGTTGAAGATGTTGTTGGTTTTCAGTTTGAAAACAGTTCTGGTGTCAACTGCTATGCTAATGTAGTAATGAATGTTTTGTTTTCTCTAAAAAATGTAAAAGAAGAGATTGTGGTCAATTCTGATCAAAGATTTTGCAGTTTGTTAAATTCTGTGTTAGAGAAATGTACCACTGATAGAAGAAACATAGAAAGTGTGTCTGAAATTAGAAATCTGTTAGATAGATGTTCAGGCCAAACACAATTCTCTCAAAATATTCAGCAAGATTGTCAGGAGTTTTTAATGTATATGCTTCATGTATTACATGCTGAAGGTGTAGATGTAGATCAGCTGTTTGGGCTTTCTTATCAATGGCAGCATGACTGCGAGAACTGTATGGTATCAAGTACTACTAGTGTAGACTCAGAAAGATTTGTATATTTAACTTTGCCAGACAGTAAATCAGTCTCCTTTAATAAGCTAGTAAAAGCTGCTAATCACAACATGGAGTGTAGCCAATGTAAATCTGAAATGATGTCCACATTATTTATACGAACATATGGCCAGTACATCATTTTAATGTTCCAACGATGTAGGCCTGATGGAACAAAATTGACAACTTTAATAAAAAATTTTGTAGCTTCGCAGTTGTCAATATCAGGAAGGACTTTTGTAACTACAGCAATTATATATCATGACGGCCCTTCAATATCATCAGGACATTACACAGCTTATTTAAAGTCTAGAAATGGCTGGTCATTCTGTAATGATTCTGTTGTAATTTTCAAAAAAAAATTGCCGTATGACCTTAAAAACTCTTACCTGGTGTTTTTAAAACCAAAATTTTAGGAAAATAATCTCGGGATATGATCTGTGGAATTTCAAGAAGTTCTAATGGCTCCTACACAATTTGGCCTTGAGGATAAGTGTAGTTCAGAGACATAACTTCTAATCATAGGATTGGACATCATGGACATGTATGTGCAGTTTAAATGAGTTCAGAAAAACTGTTTCTTTTCATAAGCTAATTAAAGCAGCCAATCAAAACATGGAGTAGAGGGAATGTAAGTCTGCAATGCTGTCTACTGTTTTACATTACTTTGTGATTAAAAGTGATGTAGAGAATTAAATAATTGTAGTACTCATAGAGGTAGTGTAAGTCTGCTTCATATTAAGCAGTATCAGTGTCATACGAAATGTAGAACATGACTGAGCAAGAAGGGGAAGATATTACTATTCCAGGATTGTGAAAATGATCTTCAACATTTTAATTCTGAAAGTTGCGGGAATGCCAAATGATGGGATTGGTTAACAAGAAATCCAAGAGTTATACATGGCTCTGACAAAATTTGGCCTTGTGGAATCTTGTGGTAGAGAGCAAGAAGTCATTTATTGTATGTAACATGTTTTTAAAAACGATGGAGATTTTCTTTCAGAAACTGGTGGGCTGAAAGTAATAACAGCACAAAAGAGTATAAGCTATTCATAGGACATCCTTGGACGTCATGGAAAGTAAGTTAACTTTAAGGAGTTCTGATTTTTGATTTCTGATCTTGTATGGGTTTTTTAAACACAATCATTTTGATTGTGTTTTTTTTTCCCCGCTGTTACATGATGAATACCTTCAAGTCACTGTTTTTAGTGAATTTTGATACATTCTGAGAACAGCAAAAATAAACCATTTAACATGTATAATTAATTCTGTAATGTTTCCATTTATGATGTATATGTAGAACTGTGTAGAAGGCATGGAGAAGGTGAGGCTTCTGTAAGTGTCAAAGTTGTTGCATGCAGTGCTGCACTTCTGCGTATTCTTTGATATGCTAGACTACATCTGCACAATGAGATACCTAAGCAAAGGAAACAGAAGTGATGTGATTGTGAAATGAGCAAAATAAATTGCATGTATTTCAATTACATCACCTGTGTTTCCTATCATTACGAATCACATTGTGCAGATCAAGTTTAGGTCTGTCCAGGGAAACATAGGAGGTTTGGACTTTGTTGAAGATTGCAGTGGACATGACTCACTTCATTGGTAGACCTTCACATGTATTATGTCTTCTATTCTCTTCAACAACTTGAAATTTCATCTGCAACCCTGAGTAGGCCTCACCTGAAACAAAACTCTGGATAGTAGACATCTTATTGGCATCCTGAAGCAATTATTTTAAATTTTAGTGTCTTGCGACACTTTTCTGAGACAACAGCAATGCAAAAGATGCACCATGTTTTAAGATAGGCCTCACTTCATCTGCATCAAGATAGTGTTACTTTAAAATGTATATCTTTAGGACTGTGTAGCTTCTGTAAGTGTCAAAGTTATTGAAAAACTGTTTGTCCTTCAATCTTTGCCCTTGTCTTTTGTAATTTTTCAATACATGTTTTTATATTTTTCAAATGTTTGTTCTCTCTTTCACAGATTGAAAGTATAAAAATAAAAAGTGAGGAATTTAACGACAATTATAAGGTAAGTATTTTGTACTCTTTTCTTTACATTTCTATCACATTGAACTACTATTAGTTCCACTGCTTCATTTCTTTAATCCTCAGTTTCCTGCCTTTGCTACTTCCCTCATTCCTTTCTCTATTACCTACTTACTCAACTCCTTCCACTTTTTTTCTCAGTCCCTCTCTTTTCATAGTTCCTCACTCTTGTTCACTCACTCCGTCTCTATTACTCTTAGTGTCTTTGACTGATCACTGTATCACTATTTGTTCATAATGCTTTCTCTGTGTAGTTGAAGCACACTAAGGGGCATATTATGAATGCAGCCAATAAAATTATTGCTCTTTTTATTGGCAGAAAACTGGTGCAAAAGCGGCTTTAGCGGCAGTTTTCTGCCGCAAAAGCAGCTTTAGCGACACATTTCTGCCTATAAAAGCTGCAAAACTTTTATTGCCTATGTTGATAATATGCCCCTATGTTATTTACATTAGGGCTATATTGTCCAGTATAACAATCAAAATTGCTCTCCAAAGACACCAGGCAAAGCAGACGCTCCCTCAAACAGATCACCAAGCGCAATTTACCCTACTTACAATCTAGCCTGTTCTCTGTCGAGACTTTAGCAATCTTTAGAGCACAAGATAAGATTTTTTTACATGGAAGAGCCATACGTATTGCAATTCTACTTAAGAAACAAGCATTGGCATAGACAATAGGTCTCGCCTTTGGGACCTTATACGTGTTTAGCCATGCAACAGTTGATGTTGCTGCACCAAGGATATTATGCTGCATAACTAAAGACTTAGAAGGTCCAAAAGTCGATACCTATTGGCTATGCCAATGCTTGTTTTTCTTTCACTTCGTTATCTATTTTGTTTTTCACAATTATACCATCTTCTGTCTGTTCTTTGGTAAATAGATCTATTAAATAGTATCTCTTCTTTACTACCTATAGCTGTCTTTCTTGAAACATCACTCTCTGTTTACTTTCCTTATACTTACTCTTTTTTTTTAAAAAGTTTTTTTTTTGGTTAGCTCCCGGTACGCGTACCGGGAAGCTAAACCGGAAGCGAACCAAAAGAAATAGAGCTTGCCAGAGTGCTAAACATTCTAGCAATTTTTTGGGAAAGGGAAGGTAGTTCTGAAAAGAACTTTTTTTTTTATATTTTTGTTGTTTTATATTTTTTTTGTATTTTTTGAACATTTTTTGTTTTTTTTGTATTTTTTGAACGATTTTATATTTTTTTGGGGGTTTTTTGGGGGGGGGAACAACAAAAAACAGGCGTTGAAAAGGGCTCAACAGGAGCAAAAAAAAATTACTGGGGGCGGTTAGGGCAATTATGATTGTCATAAGCCAGGTTGATGGCATTAATACTCATGTTACCACATGATATCAACGCACCACAGTGCATACAAGTATGTTTCATGTGCCCAAAATTCTCTTGGATGTTTGGCACAGTTTCCCGTGCCTCTGCTGGTGTCAATGATATTGACGATGTTGACCTGGCCACAGGAGTTGCTGTTGGGTTTTGTTCCATATCCCGTATTTCCGCCCGGCTGTAATTAAGTGGATGCTTCCTGGTCATGTGCCGATGCATGGTATAGTTCCCATAGCTATACTTTTTATCAGTCCCTCTTGATAATTTCTCTTTGCAGATGAGGCAGGTCACATACCTCGCATTCACTTTCTTTTGCCCTGGAGGGATTGAATAAAACTGCCAGATGAAACTGGCTTTCCTATGGGAAACCCGGGGCACCTCTTCCAAGAACTGTGGTTCTTCTCCCTCCTCTTCCTCCATTTCTTCCTCTTCCTCCTCAGTGTTGGTCATCACCTGGGGAGGTGGTCCTCTCTTCCCATGAGGAGGTGGAGGTGGTGGTGGGGGTCCACCAGCTGAAGCAACTACTGAAGCCATTTCTGATATACTAATGAAGGTCTTCCTCTCACAATGATGAAAGTCAGAGTGAGGAAAGAAGGAGGGGTTTTCATCATTTGGGAAAAACAATACTTCTCAACCAATGAAAAGTGTTATTTTTAGGTCACCTGACCTAGCCTTCCATAATTATGAAACTAAAAGTGAAATGAACCAATGAAAAGCTTTATTAACAAGTCACATGACTCTAACTTTCATGTTACGCGCTGCGGAACGCTCCCCGGTTAGCTTCCGGTTCGCTGCGCTTCGCGCCTCGGTCCGCGCCCGGGGACACTTCCGGGTGCGCTAACGCAGTACGTCACAAGACGCATTTCGCGGCAACGCGATACGTCGCGCTTTCGCGCCGCGGATCGCTTCCGGGGAGTTGCGTTTCGCGCCTCGGTCCGCGCCCCGGGGCACTTCCGGGTGCGCTAACGCAGTACGTCATAAGACGCATTACGCGGCAACGCGATACCGTAACTATGTTGATTTGTTACCGGTTCGCGGACCGGATCGCGGAATCGAATTGAGCTAACGGGAAGCTTCCCGGTTCGCGGACCGGGAGCGAAACAAAAAAAATATTTAAAAAAAATTATTAATAAACATATAAAATATATTTTTGGATTTAAAGAAGAATACATTTTACAGCTGTAGATATTAGCTTTTAAAAAACCAATGAAATTCACTGAAAAAACCATAGGTTATAGACCATATATAGTTAGGAATTAGCATTTACAAAACCTTGAAAATTCACTGAAAAAACCATAGGTTATAGACCATATATAGTTAGGAATTAGCATTTAAAAAACCTTATTTTACTCACACAAAACCATTGAAATTCCATATATAGTTAGTTGCACTAACTATATATCGCGCACCCGCAATCCACTGCTGATCATGTCACATATTACATCATTCATGACATGGTCAGTGACATCACTGATGACATCACTGATGACATCTCAAATGACATCACTGATGACATCACTGATGACATCTCAAATGACATCACTGATTACATCACTGATGACATCTCATTTGACATTACTGATCACATCACTGATGACATCATTCATGTGATAATACGATGAACCTCTTCAGACTCTAATATAACCTTAGATACACTCAGTGTAAACAGACACTCATAGACTGTCACTCATCCATGAAGTTACACACACACCTAGTCAGTCATGCAAACAATCAATCACACCTCCATTTCCTTAACTATACAGTTAAACACACCTTACTTATTCAAACATATACTAAAACATATTTACTCACTTATACAATCCTGGATACAAGTTCACAATGATCCATACAGCCACTCACACATTCACTGGCTCTTATGCACAGTTATTTATATATGTCAACTCTCACATGTACTGTATTTTACATATGTACTTACTTTGACATGTAGCACTGAGATATCTATTCACTCACCAATACAGTCATGCACACAGTCAACCGCCCATACAGCTGTTTCCACATGCACTTTTGAACCCATACATCTATGCAGAGAGTCATACACCTCCCAGCCACCCATACACACTCTCAGTCTCCCATACAAATACTTGGGCAACCAATCAATAACCCATATAGTTAATCATATAGCTACTGATCAACACATGCAGCAGTTTACAGAACAACAGACATAATGATGCACAAATTAAGACAGTTTAGTCACTAACCCATGCACTCAGTGAGACACATTTAATCACTCACTCATACAGTCAGTCACGCACCTACTAAATCCTTTGTTCAGACACTTCTACATCCACTCATTCTTCAATATGTAAGACATATTTTAACTTTACAGAAACATACAGTCACTGGATGTTGTCATCAGTGATGTCATCAGTGATGTCATTTGAGATGTCATCAGTGATGTCATCAGTGATGTCATTTGAGATGTCATCAGTGATGTCATCAGTGATGTCACTGACCATGTCATGAATGATGTAATATGTGACATGATCAGCAGTGGATTGCGGGTGCGCGATATATAGTTAGTGCAACTAACTATATATGGAATTTCAATGGTTTTGTGTGAGTAAAATAAGGTTTTTTAAATGCTAATTCCTAACTATATATGGTCTATAACCTATGGTTTTTTCAGTGAATTTTCAAGGTTTTGTAAATGCTAATTCCTAACTATATATGGTCTATAACCTATGGTTTTTTCAGTGAATATATATATATATATTACCTACTGGCGGTCGCCAGTAGGTATATATAGTTAGGATTTTTTCCCTATGGGATTTTTGAAAATTCTATGTCTAATAACTTTGGCGTTTGTGGACGGAATTGGCTGAAATTTTCTGGAAAATGGAACATTTTGTTTCTGAGCAGCCACTGGAAATTTGGGGGGAGTTGGTCCAGGGGGGGCCGAGAAAAAAGGGGGGTCCCAAAACGTGTTTTTAACATTGAGTTTTCCATAGGGCGGTTAGCCTCACTTTTAGCCCGAACGGCTGAATGGATTTGCACGAAACTTGGCAAAATTGTAGGGACTGGTAGCCCGATGTGCCTTTTGTAGGTCTCAATATATGTGCTGCAGTGGATTTTGAGAAAATAACGTTCAAAAAAAGATATATATCTTTAAGCGCGGACCAGGCAGCGCCCCGGTACGCGTACTTGACGCGTAACGGAACTTCGCGTAGCGAAGTTGATTGGCTCTCCGGTGTCTGTCAACATTCTAAACAGTCCGGAGCGGCCGCCATCTTGTCTCTCGGTAGGATCGAGAGACAAGAGGAGGTCAAAAGCGAAGGGGCAAATGACCTTAAGGGGGCATAGTAGATACTCCCTGACCCCCTAGGTTTGATGTGGAGGCTTTAAAGGGGCCCCGCTAAGCAAAAAAAAAAAAAAAATTTTTTTGTTTTTTTTCGTGGTTAGCGCCCGGTACGCGAACCGGGAAGCGTACTGGGGAGCGTATCACAATAAAAAATGAATGATAGACTTTTCAAATGCTGTATGTTAATTGATTGTTGGTTTTGTTGATTATTTTTTTTTTTTTAAACTTTTTTTATTGTGTTTCATAATTTATTAAACTTTCTAACATTTCATTGTCAGAAATTTCATAATCATGGAATATAGATTGTAGTCTCTGAGGTTGTAAAATGTCCTCATTTGCAAGGAGGTTATCTACTGCTTGCACACATTGCAGTAGTTCTTGGTCCCATGTTTCATCCATAAATTCAATCTCATTTGGATCAATGATTTCTGTGTTGGACTCTGGAAGGACAATTTCAAATGAAATGTTTTGTTCACTTTCCATTTTTCCTGAAATTTGCATAAAAAAAATATATATTAGTAGAGGTAGGGCACTGTTGGGATTAATTTTAGATAGGCAGTTTTTATCAGAGAATTTATCTTTGGGCAGTGTATAGTATCAGAGTGGAAGTAGGAATATAAAAAAGTGTATCTAAATTTATAAGTACTACAGAGGGATAGTATATAACTAACAGAAAAAGTTTGCCATATTAACTTAAAGTGCACAATATACTTCAGTTTTAAAAATAACAACTTACCTTTAAAAAGAAGTTGAAGTTATTAATGAAAATCCAAATGAAATGTACACCAGGAAGTAGTAGTCAAAATGGCTGTGTTTCCTTCTCTTCCTTTATATATATTCGGGTACATAACCAATCAAATGTCAGGTAAAAAAAGTAGAAAATGAAAGTAACATTTTAATTGGTTGTCAATTCCAACACTTCAGATGTGTTTTGTGAAGTAATTTACCTCACGGTATTTAGAGAGGACTACAGGCTAAATGGCTAAATGGAATTCCAATCAAATTTGTGAAAATGGTAGGGATTGGTATGTAGTATGAGCTATTCTATATTTGGTGAAATTGTCTCCAGTGGCTTTTCTGTGAACTACTTTCCCACCTTTTTTGATGGTGCGCTTCCCAGGAAGCGACCCGGTACGCGAACCGGTGAGCGCCCTGGTACGCGAACCTTAAGCGTAACGGGAGTCCACCATTTTGTGTTTCGGTCGAATTATGATACAAGATGGAGGGCAAATAATGTTCAGAATGGGTAGAAGGGGGCACGGTAGACTTATCTTGACCCCCTAGGTTTTGTGAGGGTGGCTGAGGAGGCCCATATGTGCGGAAAAAAAAACATTTTTTTTAAAAATTTCGCGAGGTTAGCTCCCGGTACGCGTACCGGGTAGCGCACCAGGGAGCGTATTTTGTTGAAAATTAGTGAAAATAGTTAGAGTAAAAAAATAATTGTGAGTGATTAGATGTAGGGTAGCTCTGAGAAGAGCTTTTGGGTTTATGGTACATTTAGGTACTTATAAGTAGGTACCAATGCACATTTTTAAATTCATAGTGAAAACTCTGTTGCCCTCATCTGAGAAGTGAACTCCATCTCCTCTGTAGATATCTTGCATGTAGTAACGCAAGTTATTGTTGTACAGGGAGCCCATTCCATGGTCTCTCATGTAAGCTGAAACAGATTTGTTTACATGCTTCCTCGACTTCTCAATTTGTGGACAAAATTGGTTTGACCACCTCCATTTCTGTCTTTGGCATATATTTGAATATACCAAGGCAGTCTGAGGAAAAAGTGCCATTAATTGCTCAAAGGTGTCCTTTAAAAGCATTTCCAGACCTACACCAGTCAAAGTGCCCAAGTCATTACCTCCACAGTGCACAATTAACAGGTCAGGTTTTGGCAAATGCATAAAGGTTTTCACCAATGGTATCAATTGGTGACATTTTAATCCTCTCTGGCCAAACCACTTAATTTCCACATCTTGTAAATTGAGGTTAGGTAAATTCCTGCTTTCAACGTACCTTTGAGCCCAGTGAATATAACTATGACCAACAATCCAGACAGAAAACATGGTGAGAGAAGGTTCTCCTGCAGTCAGATGAAGTGTGGCAATGAAATGGCAGTTGAAAAAATGTGAGTTTGAAATGAAAAAAACTGTGGAGTTTCTGTGTTCATGAAGTAGTAACAGTGATTGGTGGATTTTGATTGATGAAAACAGAAAGTTAGGGTGTAGAGAT
This sequence comes from Lissotriton helveticus, assembly GCF_964261635.1. Taxonomy (NCBI): domain Eukaryota; kingdom Metazoa; phylum Chordata; class Amphibia; order Caudata; family Salamandridae; genus Lissotriton; species Lissotriton helveticus. The sequence continues at coordinate 1,371,077,244 of NC_136069.1, read as the reverse complement.
GTGTTCTTTGAAAGATGTATTTTGAGTGGTCAATAAAAAATCATTAAATGAAAGAAAGCACTGGATATGCAGGTGCACTGAGAGTTCAGAGTTCAATTGCAACATTGTTGTGTGAATTTGCAAACACCAGAGTTTCTCCAAGAGGTGGTTGCTATGGAAAATAGGCAGAAAGGGCAGAGGGGGAAGGGTTTTCATTTGAAAAAAAGTGAGGGAAGAGTTTTGATTGGGTGACATGAGAAATATGTGTGAAGAATTACACCATTTCTGTGCTTTTGATAGCTGCAGACTCTGGAGTGCATACCTTTTGCTCTGCTGAAGACAAATTGGTGTGTTTCTTAGACTGTTTTCAAACTCAAAGTATTTGCTAAGGTGAGAAAATATTTCTTTACTTTAGATAGAGAATAGTGTGCTTTAAGGAGAAAATTATGATTTATGTGGCGCAATTTGCTAGTAAATATGCTCTCACATGTGCATGGAAATTTTTGATTTTGAATGTTTTTGTTATATAGCCATGTTAAAAGTGACGCAACCATGCTGGAAAGCCAATCAAAAAATGCTTTCATGTGTTTTAATGACATTTTAAGTCATTTTCTGATGTGCAGTGTTTAGAAATTATGATTTGAAAATCGTTTTTGTGGAAAAGGAATTGTTTTTAAATTCATGACAAGGATATAATGGTGTATGGTTATTTATAAGGCAATTGACTGTCCTTGATGTTATTTTTCTCATTTTAGTGTAAGACCTTTCTCTGTGGCGCAAATTGCTTGTAAATATGCTCTTACATGTGCATGAAAATTTTAATTATCAATGTTTGTGTTACATAGCCATGATAAAAGTGAACCAACCATGCAGGAAAGCCAATAAAAAAACGCTTTCATGTGTTTCAATGACATTTTAAGTCATTTTCTCATGTGCAGTTTTTTGAAATTATGATCTGAAAATCGTTTTTGGGAAAAAGGAATTGTTTTTAAATTCATGAGAAGGACATAATGGTGTATGGTTCTTTATAAGGCAATTGACTGTCCCTGATGTTATTTTTCCCATTTTAATGTCAGACCTTTCTTTGTGGCGCAAATTGCTTGTAAATATGCTCCCACCTGTACATTGAAAATTTTGATTTTGAATGTTTATGTTACATAGCCATGTTAAAAGTGACCCTACCATGCAGGAAAGCCAATCAAAATACGCTTTTATGTGTCTTAAGGACAATTTAAGTAATTTTCCCATGTGTAGTGTTTTGAAGTTATGATTTGAAAATCGTTTTTGAGGTAAAGGAATGTTGTTAAAATTTATGTTCGCCATATGCCCCCAAATTTCTTTCTCAGGGTTGCAGCAGGGTGTTCTTGAGACACCCCTGCACTTTTGGAATAAATTCCTAATTTGTGATGAGCAAATTGTTAATCGCAAATTGCACCTTCATTTATATGAGCCTCCTAGCCCATGGAAATGAATGGGTAATTTGCAATTAGCAATTTTCTCATCGCAAATTTGGAATGGTAAAGAATCGCTATTTATTCCTTAAAATTCGCTTTTTTGGAAATGCAAAATAGTTATATGATACATATGGCGGTTGATGTCTAACAAGATAAGAAGCTTATGGATACATTTATGATGACTGGTGCAATGAAGTAGAAATCACTTACTTCATTGGTAGGCCTTTACAATAAATTATCTCCTCTGTATTCTTCATCAAGCATAACTTTAATCTGCAATCCTGAGTAGGCCTCACCTTAAACAAACCTCTGGATAGGCCACATCTTATTGTCATCCTGATTTAATCATTTATAATTCTAGGGACAGATTTATGATAGGTGTATACCTCTTTTGTGCCACTTAGAAAACATTGTCCATGGGGAAATGACTTAAAATGTCATTAAGACACATGAATGTTTTTTTTTAAAACGTTTGCAATTTTTTTGGGTCACTTTCAACATGGCTATGTGTCTGAAACAGTCAAAATCTAAATTTGCAATGCACTGGTGGGAGCATATTTACAAGGAATGTGCTTCATGGGGAAAGGTCTTATAATGTAATATGGGAAAAATGACATTAGAGATACTGAAATGCCTTATAGAGAAGCATACACCATTATGTCCTTGTCATAAATTTGCAAACCATTACTTTTCCCCAAAAACGATTTTCAAATTATATTTAGAAAACAGTGCACATGTGGAAATTACTTAAAATGTCAATAATTCAAAATTTGTGATTCCTTAAATGCAATGTATAAAAAAAAAATATGTAAAAAATGATATTAAGGATTTGGAAACTACCACCAACTTGTAGTTTGTGGTAATTTGCGAATTCTTTTCAAAAAGCATTTTTTTTTAAAAAAAAAAAAAGGTCCCATATGACGCCCATACATGCCATTAGGGCATGTAGGTGTGCCATGTGCTCCCAAATTTCTTTTTCAGGGGTGCAGCAGGGTGTTCTTGAGATACCCCTGCACGCTTGAAAAAAATCCTATTTTGTGATGAGCTAATTGCTAATCACAACTTGCAACATTAATTCCTATGAGCCTCCTAGCCTATGGAAATGAATGGGTAATTTGCAATTAGCAATTTGCTCATTGCAAATTAGGAATAGTAAAGAATCGCTATTTATTCCTTAAAATTTGCTATTTATAATATGTAAAATATTTTGATGATACATATGGCAGTTCATCTGTAACAAGATAAGAAGCTTAGGGATAGATTTATGATGAGTGGCGCATCCCCAGGGATGTGACAGTCATCCTGCGCCACTGTTCCGCCACCCATGGTGTGCTGCATTTACAATGCGGCGCAGCATGGGGCAAAAAAGGCACAGATGCGTGACGCATCTGTGCTGTAAAGGTGGCGCATTGCTGGAGTTGTATCGTAAGTGCGATGCAGCTCCAGCAAGGATCAGGGGTGCCCCATCTATACAATGCTGCGTCAAGACCTATGCCAGCTTCAAGCAGGCGCAGGGTTTTGAAGCAGCTTTCTCCTATCTGATTGTAAATGCGGCACACCATGGGTGGTAAAGCAGTGGTGCACATTAACTGGTGCATGCCTGGGGATGTGCCATTTAATATAAATCTGCACTTTAACATTTGAGTATGTGCAGGGGACACAGAGTCGTTGAGGCTTATCCAAGGTTAAGAACAGATGAGTCCTGTTCAGTGAAAAATTAGACATAGGCTTCACCTGCTCAGCATCGCTGGACATGGCTAAATAATAGCTGCAAAATGTTACTCTTGTTAAATAATTTTACTATTATAATCTGTGAGATTTGTCTCTTACTCTGCAACATCTCATTGTTGTTGTCTTTCTTTAAAGATAAAGACAACCTCAACATGAGCGACAATCTGCAATCAGTTGATTTTGACCTCATCATTGAACTTGTAATTGAAACATCAGTGGATGTTGATCCATTTGATGATTTAAATCCTGAGGATGAAGAAGAGCGTGATGAGGATGCAGATTTGTCCGAATTATATGATATAGGATGGGAAGCTGACCTGCTTGAGCCTTTGGAATTATAAACATTTATTTTTAAAATTTATAATCAATAAAAAGTAAAAAGGTAAACCGTTTAATTTAAAAATAAAGACACCTTCAAAAACAGGTTATGTGTAGTGTCTTCAATAAAATATTAAAATATGCTCATAAAATTAGATCAGATTCACATATAAAATAGCATAGGTAACATAAATATAAATCTCATTTCTTTTCTGCTATTTCTGTATTGTAAATTTGCAAGGACTAAAAAATCTTCTATTTAAAATGTCAAGTAGTGTGTTATGTTTTTGATCACTATTACTGATTTACTGTTTGATAATAATGTTTAATAACATTTTTATTATATTTTTCCTCAGATTCAACTATGCCTACAAAAATAAGAGAGATGAAGGCTGCAAAACGTCAAAGACAGCAGGAGAAAAAAAAAATGCAGCAGTCCTCTAACAAAAAGATTTCTCAAGCGATGAAGAAAGCACCGGGTAAGAGCTCTAAATATTTCATAAAAAATATTTCTAATAAAAAAAATATTAGTACAGAAAATGTTTCAATCCATAACAACACAAGTAAATCAAATGGAAAGAAAAGGACAAATGAAAATGTTACTGCTAGAGCAAGAGATAAATCTGTGCATGATAGTAGAAGGAAACAACAGTTTACGGAGATTCGTAAACGAATGTTCCGTAACAGGATAATTGGCAATTTGTTAAAAAATATTAAGAAAGGTCAACAGAAATTAGTTTTTTATAGGAGAAAAAAAAAAGTTGAGAAAGTTATTGATCAGGCTTTTGAAATTAAACGTAAGTTATTTATTTTGATAATCAATAGAATTAGGAAGCTAAACAAGGCAATTTTTGATTTCAAAAGAAATAGTAGATGGAAGAGAATAGTTAATCGTAGTAATTTTTGTGAAGTTTTTTCTGGAGAATGGATACATAGTTCAAGCTGTGAGGCATTTTTTAATGAAGAGAGTTATTTCCAGGATAATGATTTGGTGCATGCAGTTGACATCAGTGGTCGTGCTTATGAAGTGAAAGATGGTTGTCCAGTTGAAAAAGAAAAACTTGTGACAACAGAGGCAGAAGAGTTGTTAGGTAATGAGGTTTTAGGAAGACGTGCTAAGGGTCCTGTGTACACCTGGAAGTGTAGTAGTATTTGCAGTGTGCGACAGGATTCCATCAATTTGCTTTGTGATTTTGTACGGTCATTTAACAAGAAAAGTTTGAAGCAGAAAATGAGGTTGTTGCAAGAATTAGATCCTTGCAGAGTGAGAGAAGTGACAGGTTTGCATGGTCATTCACTGGCTTGTCTTTCCAGGAGAGTATGCCAGAGTGTTTTTCATCATTTCAGGATGCTAGCAGTGCATCATAACAAAGTGAGGAAGTTAGTTAGACTGTTGTATTATGCTAAGAGTCCAGCAATTATGCTGAAACAATTATGCGCTGCTCTTTTGCATGGTTCTGAAATAGATGTGAGGAATATATGTGAAGAAATTGAGTTTTGTTACTTTGGAAGTAAAGAGGAGAATGTTGAAATTGAGCAAGAAATAGAGGGTCATTTGGAAGATACTGTACATGTTTCCAGTACAGATAATTTCCAGAGGGAAATTGCGACGTTTGACATGAAATCAAGTGAGAGGCCTAATTTCACTTGTGTGTGTTGTCGACGCACTTATTATAAGAATCAGACTAAGTTAGTGGATTTATATGCAAAAAGTGAAAGGGAAAATAATAGTGAATGGAAGGATTTTGCAACATACTTGATGGTAGAAAATTGTTTTGATTTGGGATTGGATCAACGTGTGTGTACTTATTGTTGTAACAAATTAAAACAAAACCAGATGCCTGCTAGAGCAGTTCATAATAATCTGGAATTGGTTGAGATTCCTTCTGAATTGAAGGATTTAAATACTTATGAATCTATTTTGATTCAAAGTATCCATCCCTTTCAGGCTATTGTAAGAATGGAGCCAAAGACAGGGAAATTGCCTCCATCAGATTTACAGAGAGGATTAAAGGGAAGAGTTGTTTATTTGCCTCTAGATTTGAAGAAAAACATTAACACAATTGGAGTAGAAAAAGTGGAAGAGGAACCTCTGGTTATCTTAGTTAATGGGGTTCCGACAAAGAATAAGAAAATATGGCAAGATTTAGTAGATGTTAGGAAAGTTAAAAAGGCAACATTGTATTTGAAAAAAAATAATAAATACTATAAGAATGTATATGTTGCAGAAGAGGAAGTAAGTGAGGAAGAGGATAGCGATTTGTGTGCTGGTCAAATTGAGAAAGTAGAACCCTCTACTAGTGAGGAAATATATGAACATTATAGTGTTCATCCTTTGCATTCAAAGGAAGTCATGGGGAATGCTATTGAGTTGTTTCAAATGAAACAAGCCAAAGGGAGTCCCATTAGTGTTTGGGAGGAAAGTTTGGAAGCTCGGTGTTTCCCACAGCTTTTTCCAACAGGTCAGGGAGGAAGATATGATGAGCGACCTCATCAAATTCCTGCTTCTGAATACCGGACTTTGCGATTGTATGCAGGAGATGCTAGGTTTCGACAATGCATTCCTTATTTGTTTCATCTCCTGTTTGAAAGCGATCTGTCTGGACTGTCATATGCAGTGAACCACATCTTGAAAAGTGGTATACACATGCAAAACATCTCGGCAAGTGATTTTATGGATAAAGTGAATGTCCAAGATAGTATTTTGGATTCTCACCTGATTAATCTCATGGCGTGTCAGCGTGGTACTAATGAGTACTGGTACCGTCGTCATGGTGATTTAAAATGTATGCTGAGGAACTTAGGTACTCCCACATGGTTCCTCACTCTGAGCTGTGCCGAGTATGGCTGGGAAGACTTACTTGAATTTCTACGAGAGGCAAATGCTAACGTAGAAAACATCGAATTCAAGACACCCGGAGAACTGTGCTCTTTGGATCCAGTCAATGTATGTAGGTACTTCAATCATAGATTTGAAGCTATGATGTCTTTCATCATGAATAAGAAGAATCCACCTCTTGGAGAGGTGTTGGATTTCTTCTGGAGAAAGGAGTACCAAGCAAGAGGTGCTCCTCATATACATATGTTGCTGTGGATCAAGGATGCACCTAAATTTGGAACGGATCCAGATGACTCAGTGATGAGTTTCATCCAACAGTATTCTACGTGTGCTGTTCCAAACGCAAAGGAGAAGAAAAGCCTAAGAGAAAAAGTTCTGCGTTTCCAAAGCCATCGATGTGGAAAGTACTGCCGTCGTAAATTCCGAAACAAGGACAAGTTCTACACTAAATGTCGTTTCGGCTTTCCACGACCGGTGATTTCTAAAGGAAGAGTAAACAGTTTGATGTCTTCGCTGCGACACAATGTCATGAAGAAATCACCTAAAAACACTTACAATTTGAAGAGGAACGAAGAGTCCAAGTACATCAACGACTACAACCCGGTGATTTTGTCCATGTGGAATGCTAACATGGATATACAGTTTGTGGCTGATAACTGTATGGCTGTGGCTCGGTATGTGACGTCTTACATCACCAAAAAAGAGAAGACAGAATTGAAGGATATGTGGGAGGACATTTCCCATGAAAAGAGCCTCAGCAAGAAGTTGTACAGTTTCAGTCTGAAGATGTTGTCGCATCGAGAAATCGGAGCGTACGAATGTTCTGACCGGTTGTCTTCAGCAAGTCTCTATGCCAAGTCCAGGAGTATCGTTTGGGCGAGTCTTGGTCTTGCTGCAACGCGTAATCGAGTTCTCAAACCTGTGCGGGAAATTGAGTATTTGGCGGAAAAGGAGCCAAACAGTACCGACATTTTGAAGACAAACATGTTGGATACATATTATCCAAATCGAAGCAGTCACCTAGAGAATGTTTGTCTGTATGAGGTTCTGCAAAATTACATGTTCAAGAGGAACATCAAAGAAGATACTGAGAAAGGAGTGTATGCTGTAATAGGAAGTGAGGGATGTCTGGTGAAGCAAAGAAAATGCCACTTGATAAACCATCGAAAATTGAGTGGCGAATCTCCTGAAAAAAAGGAGTTTTTCTATTTAGCACTTTTGCAACTTTTCAAGCCTTGGCGTGTAGAAGAGGAACTGCTTGGAGATTTCCTCTGTTATGAAGACTCTTTCAATGCCGCCAAGGAGACCATAGAATGTCCTGCTTTTCCCAAATATGTAGAAATGTTGAATGCGGAAATTGAGCAGGAAGCAACGATTGCAGCCGAGATTGCCAGAGACAGTTCTCAGGACAGTCAGAGTTCTGCTTCATTGAGTCAGGATCCACTAGGAGGACCTCTTATTGAAAATGAAGCTGCCACTGCTATGAATGAGGTGGAAAGAGCCATGGCACATGCTCAAGAGGATGCGGTTAACTTAGAAGAGTTGGAAAGGCAACTCAACGTTGAGCAGAGGAAAATATATGACGAAGTTACCATGCAAATTGATCATGGATTAAGTCATGATAAGAAAGAGTGCTCATGTACGTCGTTGAAGCCTGTCCGACTGTACGTGAGTGGAGAAGCGGGAACTGGAAAAAGTTTCCTCATTAAAGCAATTTCATGCTATTTGCAGGAAAGGACAGAGTCATCGCTGTCTTGTGTTGTCACTGCTCCAACTGGACTGGCAGCACATAATATTAAAGGGATTACTTTACATCGTTTACTGATGCTGCCAGTGGAGCATGACAACAAATTAGAATATCACAAGCTATCTGGAGATGCTTGTTTTGAAGTTTCAAGAATCTTGAGGAAAATGAAACTTCTTATCATTGACGAAGTAAGCATGGTTTCCAATGTCATGCTTGCCTTTGTGCATTTGAGGATGCAAGAAGTTCTCAAAACAGAGTATGATGTGTTATTTGGTGGCAAACACATCATTGTTTTCGGAGATCTTCTGCAGCTGACACCAGTGAAAGGGCAACCTGTGTTCAAAATGCTCACGCATGAAGATACCAGGAAGTGCCTAGGCAGCATTGGCAACGTCAATATATGGTTAAACTTCAATTATGCTGAACTGCATGAAAATATGCGTCAGGCAAAGGATGAAGTTTACAAGACTATTCTACAAGATGTTAGAATTGGAAAAGTGACCGAGCATGGGAAAGAAGCTTTACATGCACGATTACTGTCAAATTTATATCCAGAACAAGATGTTGTGCCTGAGAATATTTTTCAGAAAATTACTGATAAGAAATCTGGAATATGTTTGATGCCAACTCTTGCAGAATGTGCCAAATTTAACAACAAAATGTTGCATTTAGAAAAGCAAGAGATTGTGAAAGTGGAAGCTATTGATAGAGTAGAGCATATGGGATCAACAATTATTTTGTCTGAGAATCTGAAATCAAAATTGGATTCATTAGAGAAGACTATATCTAAAACTGCAGGTTTTGAAAAGACTCTGAATGTGTGCTTGAACTGCCGTATAATTTTAAGAAGGAATTTACATGTTGAAAGAGGTCTGGTAAATGGATCAATGGGTAATGTTGTTGATTTTGTGAAATACAGAAATAGAGATGGAATTGAATTTTTAAAAATTAAATTTGATGGCATTGAGGAAGTACAGCTAATTGCTCGTTGTTCTGCTAGATTTTTGCTTGTAAAAGACTTATATGTTCGCCGTAAGCAGTTCCCTGTTTGCTTGGCATATGCGGTGACAATTCATAAATCGCAAGGTTTAAGTGTAGACACTGCATTGGTGAATATTGGCAGTTCTGTGTTCAAGGAGGGTATGGCATATGTGGCATTGTCACGAGTTAGAACTTTATCGGGATTGTACTTGATTGAGTGTGATGTCAGAAACATTTGTGCAGATCTAGATTGTGTTAAGGAATACAATAGGTTAAGAAGAGAGTATGCGCCACATTTGCCTCAGTTTCCTTTGTTTGAGAAACGTCTGGTAGGCCGGAAACGAAGAAATGAGAACAATACTGGGGAGGTTGTAGCAAAAAGACAAAAAGTGAATGAACCTAAAATTACAAGCAGAAACAAAGAGGATTCTGTTGAAGATGTTGTTGGTTTTCAGTTTGAAAACAGTTCTGGTGTCAACTGCTATGCTAATGTAGTAATTAATGTTTTGTTTTCTCTAAAAAATGTAAAAGAAGAGATTGTGGTCAATTCTGATCAAAGATTTTGCAGTTTGTTGAATTCTGTGTTAGAGAAATGTAGCACAGATAGAACAAAAATAGAAAGTGTGTCTGAAATTCGAAACCTGTTAGACAGATGTTCAGGGCAAACACAATTCTCTCAAAATATTCAGCAAGATTGTCAGGAGTTTTTAATGTATATGCTTGATGTATTACATGCTGAAGGTGTAGATGTAGATCAGCTGTTTGGGCTTTCTTATCAATGGCAGCATGACTGCGAGAACTGTATGGTATCAAGTACTACTAGTGTAGACTCAGAAAGATTTATATATTTAACTTTGCCAGACAGTAAATCAGTCTCCTTTAATAAGCTAGTAAAAGCTGCTAATCACAGCATGGAGTGTAGCCAATGTAAATCTGAAATGATGTCCACATTATTTATACGAACATATGGCCAGTACGTCATTTTAATGTTCCAACGATGTAGGCCTGATGGAACAAAATTGACAACTTTAATAAAAAATGTTGTAGCTTCGCAGTTGTCAATATCAGGAAGGACTTTTGTAACTACAGCAATTATATATCATGACGGCCCTTCAATATCATCAGGACATTACACAGCTTATTTAAAGTCTAGAAATGGCTGGTCATTCTGCAATGATTCTGTTTTAATTTTCAAAAAAAAATTGCCGTATGACCTTAAAAACTCTTACCTGGTGTTTTTAAAACCAAAATTTTAGGAAAATAATCTCGGGATATGATCTGTGGAATTTCAAGAAGTTCTAATGGCTCCTACACAATTTGGCCTTGAGGATAAGTGTAGTTCAGAGACATAACTTCTAATCAAAGGATTGGACATCATGGAGATGTATGTGCACTTTAAATGAGTTCAGAAAAACTGTTTCTTTTCATAAGCTAATTGAAGCAGCCAATCAAAACATGGAGTAGAGGGAATGTAAGTCTGCAATGCTGTCTACTGTTTTACATTGCTTTGTGATTAAAAGTGATGTAGAGAATTAAATAATTGTAGTACTCATAGAGGTAGTGTAAGTCTGCTTCATATTAAGCAGTATCAGTGTCATAGGAAATGTAGAACATGACTGACCAAGAAGGGGAAGATATTACTATTCCAGGATTGTGAAAATGATCTTCAACATTTTAATTCTGAAAGTTGCGGAAATGCCAAATGATGGGATTGGCTTACAAGAAATCCAAGAGTTATAAATATCTCTGACTAGATTTGGCCTTGTGGAAAATAGTGGTAGAGAGCAAGAAGTCATTTATTGCATGTAACGTGTTTTTAAAAACGATGGAGGTTTTCTTTCAGAAAGTGGCGGGCTGAAAGTAATAACAGCACAAAAGAGTGTAAGCTGTTCATAGGACATCCTTGGACGTCATGGAAAGTAAGTTAACTTTAAGGAGTTCTGAATTTTATTTTCTGATGTTGTATGGGTTTTTTAAACACAATCATTTTGATTGTGTTTTTTTTTCCCCGCTGTTACATGATGAATACCTTCAAGTCACTGTTTTTAGTGAATTTTGATACATTCTGAGAACAGCAAAAATAAACCATTTAACATGTATAATTAATTCTGTACTGTTTGCATTTATGATGTATATGTAGAACTGTGTAGGAGGCATGGAGAAGGTGAGTTTTCTGTAAGTGTTAAATTTATTGTATGCAGTGCTGCACTTCTACGTATTCTTTCATATGCTGGACTACATCTGCACAATGAGATACCTAAGCAAAGGAAACACAAGTGATGTGATTGTGAAATGAGCAAAATAAATTGCACATATTTCAATTACATCACCTGAGTTTCCTATCATTACGAATCACATTGTGCAGATCAAGTTTAGGTCTGTCCAGGGAAACATAGGAGGTTTCTACTTTGTTGAAGAGTGCAGTGGACATGACTCACTTCATTAGTAGACTTTCACAGATATTATCTCCTCTGTACACTTCAACAAGTGTAAATCTCATCTTGAACTCTGAGTAGGCCTCACCTCAAACAAATCTCTGGATAGGAGACATGTTATTGGCATACTGAAGCGACACTTTTCTGAAACAAGAGCAATGCAAAAGATGCACCATGTTTTAAGATAGGCCTCACTTCATCTGCATCAAGATACTGTTAGTTTAAAATGTATATCTTTAGCATTGTGTAGAGGACCTGGAGAAGCAGAAGCTTCTGTCAGTGTCAAAGTTGTTGAAAAACTATTTGTCCTTCAATATTTTCCCTTGTCGTTTGTAATTTTTAAATACATATTTTAATTTTTTTCAAATGTTGGTTCTCTCTTTCACAGATTGAAAGTATAGAAATAAAATGTGATTAATTTAACGGCAATTACAAGGTAAATAGTTGTACTCTTTTCGTTACATTTCTATCACATTCACCTACTATTAGATCCACTGCTTCACTTCTTTAATCCTCAGTTTCCTGCCTTTGCTACTTTCCTCATTCCTTTCTCTATTACCTATTTACTCAACTCCTTCCACTCTTTTTCTCAGTCCCTCTGTTCTCATAGTTCCTCAGTCTTGTTCACTCACTCCATCTCTATTACTCTTAGTGTCTGTGAATTACTTTCCCAATTTTTTTTTTTTGGGGACCGCTTCCTGGGAAGTTGCCCGGTTCGCAAACCAGCAGCGTTATGGCAGTCCACCATTTTGTGTTTCGTTCGAATCAAGATACAAGATGGAGGGCAAATAATGTTCAGAATAGGTAGAAGGGGGCACGGTAGATGTATCTTGACCCCCTTGGTTTTCTGAGGGTGGCTGAGGAGGACCATAGTTCTTCACTCTTGTTCACTCTCTCTGTTTCTATTAATGTCACTGTTTATGACTGATCAAAAAAATGTTTTTTAAAAAAGAACAGTAACTATAAGGGAAGGAAATAGACAGTTATGTTAAAAGAAAGACAGCTATAGGGAGTAAACGAACGATACTGTTACCTACAATCCACTGCTGTTGATGTTACTGACCATGTCATGAATGATGTAATATGTGACATCATCAACAGTGGATTGTAGGTAACAGTATCCTTAGTTTACTCCCTAGAGCTGTCTTTCTTTTAACATAACTGTGTATTTCCTTCCCTTATAGTTACTGTTCTTTTTTAAAAAATATTTTTTTGGTTAGCTTCCGGTACGCGTACCGGGTAGCGCTCCGGGAGCGAACTAAGAGAAATACAGGTTGGCAGAGTTCCAAATATTCTACCAATTTTTTTATAATGGGGAGTTAGTTCTGAAAAGAACTTTTTTTTTTATGTTTTTGTTGTTTTATATTTTTTTTAGTATTTTTTGAACATTTTTTTACTTTTTTTGTATTTTCTGAACGTTTTTAAAAAAATTTTGGTTTTTTGGGGGGGGGGGAAACAAAAACGATCCATTATAAAGGGCTCAACAGGAGCAAAAAAAAAAAAGAATTTATTTTTTGGTGCGTCTTGTGCAAACATTAATATGATTTTGAATTGCTCGCAAAATCAAAGTGATGCTACTTTCTCTGTGGCAGATGAAAGCGCCACATTCCACGCACACTTGTTTTACGTGCCCAAACAACATTTGGATGTTTGCAATCACCTCCCTCGCCTCTGGTCCCGACACCTCTGGAACCACCGATCTTCTTGCCATTTGGAGGGGATTTTGTTGTTGGTCACGTAGCTGGGCAGCACTATAGTTATTTGGGTGCCACCTACTCATATGCCGATGCATAGTATGATTGCCATAACTATATTTTTTATCAGTGCCCCTTGACAATCTGTCACCGCATATGCGGCAAAACACGTAACGAGCATTCACTTTCTTTTGCCCCTCAGGAATTCTGTAGAATTGCCAGATATAATTCTCCTGTCGATTGTACCTCCTGGGCTCCTCTGGCAAAAACTCATGCTCTTCCTCCTCTTCCTCCTCTTCCTGTTCTTCCTCTTCTTGCAGAATTACTTCTGCAGGTGGTCCTCTCTTTCTTGGATTTGGTGGAGGTGGTGGGCTAGCACCAGCTGAAGCTACTAATGAAGCCATCACAAAGTCTCAATAAAGGGTCTTTCTCTCACCAAGATGAAAGTCAGAGTGATGAAAGAAGGAGGGGTTTTCATCATTTGGGAAAAACAAAAGTTCTAAACCAATGAAAAGTGTCCATTTTAGATCACATGACCTTGTATTACATCATTAGGAAACCAAAAGTGAAATGAACCAATGAAAAGTGTTATTATCGAGTCACATGACCTGCTATGTTTACATTACGCGGTCGGCGCCGCGCCGCGGATCGCTTCCGGTTCGCGTACCGCTGCGCTTCCGGGTACGCGAACGTAGCACGTAATATGACGTATTACGCGAGAACGCGAAACGTCATGCTGACGCGAAGCGTCGCGATGTTGTTTTGTAACGCGAGAGGTGCGCTAAAGGAACGTTTACCAGTTCGCGTACCGGGTCGCGCCTCCGGATTGAGCTAACGGGAAGCTAACCGGTACGCGTACTGGGAGCGAAACAAAAAAAATACAAAAAAAATTGTATAAAAAACATGTAAAAAATATTTTTCTTTTTAAAGAATAATACATTGTAAAGGTTTTGATATTAGCTATTAAAAAACCAATGAAATTCACTGAAAAAACCATAGGTTATAGACCATATATAGTTAGGAATTAGCATTTACAAAACCTTAAAAATTCACTGAAAAAACCATAGGTTATAGACCATATATAGTTAGGGATTAGCATTTAAAAAACCTTATTTTACTCACACAAAACCATTGAAATTCCATATATAGTTAGTTGTACTAACTATATATCACGCACCCGCAATCCACTGCTGATGATGTCACATATTACATCATTCATGACATGGTCAGTGACATCACTGATGACATCACTGATGACATCTCAAATGACATCACTGATGACATCACTGATGACATCTCAAATGACATCACTGATGACATCACTGATGACATCTCAAATGACATTACTGATGACATCACTGTTGTGATAATACGATGAACCTCTTCAGACTCTAATATAACCTTAGATACACTCAGTGTAAACACAGACTCACAGATTGTCACTCATCCATGAAGTTACACACACACCTAGACAGTCATGCAAACAATCAATCACACCTCCATTTCCTTAACTATACAGTTAAACACACCTTACTTACTTATTCAAACAAATACTAAAACATATTTACTCACTTATACAATCCTGGATACAAGTTCACAATGATCCATACAGCCACTCACACATTCACTGGCTCTTATGCACAGTTATTTATATATGTCAACTCTCACATGTACTGTATTTTACATATGTACTTAATTTGACATGTAGCACTGAGATATCTATTCACTCACCAATACAGTCATGCACACAGTCAACCGCCCATACAGCTGTTTCCAACATGCACTTTTGAACCCATACATCTATGCACAGAGTCATACACTTCCCAGCCACTCACACACACACTCAGTCTCCCATACAAATGCTTGGGCAACCAATCAATAACCTATATAGTTACTCATATAGCTACTGATCAACACATGCAGCAGTTTACAGAACAACAGACATAATGATGCACAAATTAAGACAGTTTAGTCACTAACCCATGCACTCAGTGAGACACATTTAATCACTCACTCATACAGTCAGTCACGCACCTACTAAATCCTTCATCCAGACACTTCTACATCTACTCATTCTTCAATATGTAAAACATATTTAAACTTTACAGAAACACACAGTCACTGGATGATGTCATCAGTGATGTCATCAGTGATGTCATTTGAGATGTCATCAGTGATGTCATCAGTGATGTCACTGACCATGTCATGAATGATGTAATATGTGACATCATCAGCAGTGGATTGCGGGTGCGTGATATATAGTTAGTACAACTAACTATATATGGAATTTCAATGGTTTTGTGTGAGTAAAATAAGGTTTTTTAAATGCTAATCCCTAACTATATATGGTCTATAACCTATGGTTTTTTCAGTGAATATATATATATATATATATATATATATATATATATATATATATTACCTACTGGCGGTCGCCAGTAGGTAGTTATAGTTAGGACCTAGTTTCCAGAGGAAATCCGCAACATTCTAGTGGGAATAACTTTGGCGCCGGTTGATGAATATTCGCGAATGTCTCAAAGAAGATATCCCGCTCCGCTCCGCTCCTTCCCTGAAAGTTTTGGGGGATTCGTCAAGTGGGGGCTGAGAAAAAAGGGGGGTCCCAAAACGTGTTTTCCCCATGTTATTTTCCATATGACGTTTAGACACGGCTACAGCCCGAACGGCTGAACAGAATTACAAGAAATTTGGCAAAATGGTAGAGTCTGATTCGCAGATCACGCTTTTGCTCAAATGGTGTAAATCCCTCCAGTAGTTCCTGAGAAAATCATAAGAAAAAATATATATCTATCTATCTATAAGCGCGCACCGTACGTGTACGGTACGCGTACGGTGCGCGCACCTTCCCGTGCATGAGCTGCATGCTGATTGGCTGTCAACTGTCTGTCAACACTCCTAATCAGAAATTGTTGGCGGCCATCTTGTGCCTCGGTAGACTGAGGCCCAAGAAAGTAGCAAAACAAACGTTTAGAACTCAAAAAGGGGGCAGGGTAGAAGCACCCTGACCCCCTAGGCCTGCTCAGGGGGTCCCAAAAGGACCACCAAGGCCCACATTTTATTATTATTTTTTTTTTAATTGCGGGTGTGCGCACCGTACGCGTACCATACGTGTACGGTGCGCGTATGGGCCTTGGTGCCTTCGGGGTCCTTGTGGGACCCCCTGAGCAGGCCTAGGTAGTCAGGGTGCTTCTACCCTGCCCCCTTTTTTAGCATGAGCTGCATGCTCATTGGCTTTCAACACTCCAAACCAGGAAGTGTTGGCAGCCATCTTGTGCTCGGTAGACCAAGGCACAAGAAAGCAGAAAAACAAACATGTAGAACGCAAAAGGGGGGCAGGGTAGAAACACCCTGACCCCTTAGGCCTGCTCAGGTGGTCCCACACTGACCCCCAAGGCCCCAATTTTTTTTTCAAAAAACCCTGTCTGCTTTTTTTCAAATTACCCCTCGGGGGGACAAATCCCGGGAGCATAGTAAAAAAGAAGTGTGGGGGAGCCCCAACCCCCACCACACTGCCCCGGGGACCGCCACCCCTGGGGCAAAGCAACGCAGCACCCTAGTGCATACTGGAGGTTGCAAGGGGAATTGGTTCCCCCTCTGCAAACGCGCCAGGGGGCTGCGTTGCAGAGAGGTGTAAAAAGGGGCGTGGCCTCTTTACACCTCTCTACAATGCAGTCCCCAGGCGCATACTGGAGGTTCCTGGTGGGCTAGTTGGCCCCCATGGACCCCCAGTATTCAAGGGAATTAGTTCCCCCTCTGCAAACGCGCCTGGGGGTTGCGTTGCAGAGAGGTGTAAAAAGGGGCGTGGCCTCATTACACATCTCTGCAATGCAGTCCCCTGGCGCATACTGGAGATTCCTGGTGGGCTAGTTGGCCCCCAGGGACCCCAGTATGCAAGGGGAATTAGTTCCCCCTCTGCAAACGAGCCCGGGGGCTGCGTTGCAGAGAGGTCTAAAAAGGGGCGTGGCCTCATTACACCTCTCTGCAACGTAGCCTCCTGGCATATACTGGCATATACTGGAGGTTTCCCGTTGGGCTAGTTGTCCTTCATTTACAAAACCTTTGAAATTCACTGAAAAAAACCATAGGTTTCACACACGTTATAGTTAGGAATTAACATTTAAAAAACCTTGCAAATTCACTGGAATGACCATAGGTTTCACACAAGTTATAGTTAGGAATTAGCATTTAAAAAAACTTGCAAATTCATTGAAAAAACCATATGTTTCACACATGTTATAGTTAGCTGGACATTTCACTCATACAAAACCTTTGAAATTCCCCCGTTATAGTTAGTTCAGCTAACTATAATTCGCGCGCCCGCAATGCGCTGCTGATGACGTCACATATTACATCACTCATGACATGGTCAGTGACATCACTTATGACATCACTGATGACATCTCAAATGACATCACTGATGACATCACTGATGACACCATCCAGTGAATGTGTGTCTTTCTGAAAAATAAATATGTTTTATATATGTATATGTATATAGGCCCAGATCTCTGTACTGGGGTGAATGTATGACATTGTTCTGCATTCTGTCCATCAACTATTGTTTTTGCAATTTTCACCCCGAGTGGGATGGGTATGCTCAGACGGGAGTCCCGTGCTCTTCACTCCACTGGATTCAAGCTATCCTGGCTGATGACGGCTGATAGCCAGAAACCGGTCCTAGGATGCTTGATTCCAGTCCAGGGAAGACATGGCTTGGCAGTTCAGGCTGGACTGTTCCCATGAGGCACAGGGTCAAGGCTGATTTGCATATGGCCGTGTCAGAACTGAGGTGGTGTGGAGTGCAAAAACATAATGGATTTAGGCCCAGATCTCTGTACTGGGGTGAATGTATGACATTTTTCTGCAATCTGTCCATCAACTATTGTTTTTGTAACAGTACACTAAGGCAGAGAACCAAGATATACCGCCTACCGCCTGTGTACATATATGAGGGTTTTTATGATGGTTCCAAAATGACCAAGACTGGTTACACAGGACAAGTGATCCATTCTCCCCTCCTTTTGATTTTTTGTGCTAACTATTGGAAGCCGAATGGATCACAGCTTCTTTTTCCCTCCACATTGATTAAAACGTTGGGTATAACTTCGGCATCGTTAGACAAATCTGCATGACATTTAGCCAAAAAAGTGGCATGGTGGGTACTACTGTTATGAAAACTTTGGGGTGATCCGTGCAGTGGGGACCGAGAATGTGAGACGCGAAATAAGGTTGAGTTTTTAATGGCAATTACCATTGGAACCTTTAGCCAACTCTACAGCCCAAACCACTGAATGGAATTACTCCAAATTTGGCATTGAGGTAGATTTTGGTTAAAGGAAGTGCCCATTGTTTATTTGATGTCAATCTGTTGAGTAATTTTTGCGAAACTTAAGTTTCAAATTATAGTGATATCTCTGGTCTTGGAAATTTTGCTGAGGTTTTGCGATGAATCGCGAATGCATGCGCCAATGGGAATCCTCCGATTGGCTGGAAACAACCTGAATAGAAAGTAGTTGATGCCAATTTAGCTATCGGGAACCATTCCCGGGGTTACAAATCTGTATGAAAGCCCACTTAAGGGGTCAGAATGGAGATACTCTGACCCCATGGTTGAGAAATGGATGTGTAAATCATGAGTCCAATTTTTTTTTTAATCACCTCACGAATATTGGTGAAAATATAAAACAATATATAAATTAATCATTATTATGCATTGCTATAGAGATGTTGATGAATGTTTTTATCAAGGTTTTTACATAGTGAGTTATCTAGGGTGATGATTAGAATTAATTACATAGTTATAATTTTTTAATGCAGTGGTCGCTATTGAATTTCTACTTTTGCCTTCTGCTTCAGCGATGTAACCACAGGGATCACGATGACCAACATCATGGCGATCTCCGGTCTAACCGCGAAAAAGGAAAATAGGTTTTAGCGATGGTTGTTCTAGAGATATACTAGAAAAACATGTGTCTGAAGTATACAGTAATAAACATTCTAGTGTATAAAATACTTTAATGTGGGTGTGCATATATGTGTTTTCACTTTATGGAAAAGGCACGATCGTTGTGGTTAGAGGCGAAGTCAAAATGTCCCGAATAACCACGAAATCAGAAAATAGGCCTGCAAGATGTTTTTTTTTAAAACTTAGTGCAAAAATATGAGTTTAAACATAATTGAAAGAAGTATGTATATAGTAATATGCGTTGCGCAATGTTCTGAATGGATTTTTAACATATATTATTTTTGGATGTGTTGGTGGTCATTGAATGTCTGCTTTTGTTTTCCAATTTTGTGACGTGTCTGTGGGAATCGCGATTACTGATAGCATTGCGATCTCCAGAGTCACTCTGAAAAAAGGTTTTACAGAAATCTCTAGAAAAACATGACTTTAGAGAATTCTGTAAGAAACACCTAGTGGTAAAATACTGCAGTATGTGTGGATATATGTGTTTTAGACTTTATGGAAAAAAGCGAGATCACCTCGGTTAATAACATCACAGCGACGTCCTGAATAACCATGAAAATGGAAAATAGTGCAATGTTCTGAATGTATTTTTTTACATATTATTTTTGGTGTGTTGGTGGCCATTGAATGTTTGTTTTAGTTTTTTGTGCTTCTGTGACGTGTCCAGGGGAATTGTGATTACCGATGTTGTGGTCTCCGGAGTCAAAGCGAAAACAGAAACTTGGATTTAGAGATAGTTGTGCTAGAAATACACTAGAAAAACATGAGTTTGGAGGTTGGACTATCGGGAGGCAAGATGGTGCCCGCAGTGTTGGGCATGTAAGCTGTAGCTACTGGACACCCCCCTGTTTTGTGATGCAACTGAGCTTAAAACACTGACCCACCTTCTGCTATTTGGTACATGTTGTCGGCGGCTTCAGGAATGATCTGGATAGCTAGCGGTCTCCTCTGGTTGTGTTTCCCTGCAGCTTTGCACCCCTACTGCTGCATACCTTTTGATCCGCGTATCTGCTGGAGTACTGCCCATGCTGGCAGTGTTCTTCTGGCTTCAGATACAGCTCTATGGCTCCAAAGGCCGCCGAGGGTGGGAAATTGCATGCATCTACGTCTGTTGACACTGCCGGCACGACAAAGGCTAGATGTGGAGTACAGCGCATTGTCAGCACCACTGAAAGTGCGGCGAGCAGTGGGATACAATTAATGAAGCAGTGCCTGGGGGTAAGATAAATATACCTTTGTTAGTCCTGTCAGGAAAGAATAATCAGTCCCAGCTATCTTATGAAGCTGAGCCAGGAGGCCGACGACATTTTTTCTTAGCCGCTGTTCAGCCACAATCAAAGGTTGATGCCGCCAAGTGGCTCAATGAGTCTCCAGCCGAATTGGCAAGTCTTTGATTGTGGGGGTGGCTTCACCACAGATGGAGTCGGTGGGAGAAGTGAGGGACACGCTTTAGCAACTCTTATTACCACGATCCTCAAGCGTCAAAATGATATAAGGGCAAATGGCATGACATGTCCTAAATCAACCATGAGGGGAGCAAGGCCAGCCAATAACCCAGTGCCTGAGGGACAGAGGGTTGTGGTGGTGATCAGGACTGTGTAAAAGACTGTGTTAAGGAAAAAGAATCTGGTGAAAATTTCTTTTCCATGTCGGATCACTCTAATTCATCAGGAGATGAGACCTCATATATTCTCAAACAATGCTCTGGAGGAGAGTCACCCGTCAGTGTTTGGAGCGAAGCAAGGAGTACACATCATGGGAAAGAATCTAGAGCTAAACCAGAGTCTGGCTCGTTGACAGTACGCAAAAGGCATGAGCTGCTTGAGGGTGTGGAGCAGTATGCTGATTCAGGCTTACTCCTTTGAACTACTCATTTTCAGTCGGTCTTGGGGTTGATGGGAGATCCGCACCTAAGCACATGGGAGAGGCCTTTGTCGAACCACCTGAGGAGATATCTTTTAAAGTGATTGATCAAAGTATAATGGCGCACCGAGAGGAGAGATGAACTGAGAGCCAAAGAACACAGGGAGCATGATGAAAGCTTCAGAACTCTGTAAGACGCGTTGTCACATCAGAGTTTGCAGCAAGGATCAACAAAGCTGAGGCCCGGATTTCAACACTGGAGGATGAACCTGCAGCTTAGAAATGTTTAAAAGAGTCAATACATGCACAAAAGGATTTCACACAATGCAAACTATCTGACCTTGAAAACCGCTTTTGGGGATTCCAGAAGGCATGGAAGGACAAGGTGTTTGAAAGTTAATTGTTGAACTCTTTGCCAAAGCTTCCCCTGAATTGTCAATGTGGAATTGGAATGTAGAAATACAAAGTGCACATTGTTTCCCCTTTTCACAACAGCAACCAAGACCTGGCCAAACTCCCATTCTAAGACCTAAGGCATCTTTGATATGCCTAAACAATGTTTGGGCTCGTCAAGCAGTATACAACTTGGCACAACCAGATAGAAAGAGGGCAGACAAGGGGAGCAAGTTTTTGTTAGGCCAGAATTTTGACACCAGACAGTGGAAAAATGGTGACAGCTACGGCAGCTTATTTCCCCATTCCAGGTTAAGGGCACACAGGCGTTTCTTCTAAATACAGCAAAGCTAAAGATATTTCACAATGAACTAACACAATTACTTTCCTCCAAGGTTCAAGCTAAAGAATTTTTACAGTCAATTTAGCCGGGGCATATGGGCTCATACCTCCCTATGGGCTATCCTCTCTGCTCTAAGGTTTAGGGTAGGGGGAGACGGGTCAGATTAATGTTGTTATAAAGGGGGTGATTCAGGAAGGCTGCAGCTTATCATCTCACTGGGCCTTAGGTCCTATTGCCTCATGTTTGTGTTGGGATGGGGGAGGGTTACCAGAGGACTTCCGGATCGGAGGTCCCCCTGGTAAGGTTGGAGGGTGCATGCATGTGTGGTTAGGGTTGGGTGCACGGGGGAATTATGAAGGGGGCTCAGCCTAGAAAATCAATCCATAACATGTGGAAATTTGTTGGGTGCATACAAGTTGTCATTTTTAGGGAAACTACTCTAGTGGATGGGGTTGCTGGGTTCAATGGGGAATAAGTTGCAACAGTTGGAGATACGTATTTGTACCTTTTATGTATGTGGTCTGAACAACAAAGGGAAACAACAGCGTGTAGATGCTGAATGGCGGCTGATGAAACCTGATGTGGTTTGCATACAGGAAACCCACATTCTGTGGGGCAAACGCAAGACTTTAACTGAGCTAGGTTTCTTGCTACTTGCATTTACACAAAAAAACACAACAAACCAGAAGGTGGTAATCCTTGCAAAATAGGGTATACAAGGGATGGGTAAATCACTAGCTGATAAGCAAGGGTGGTGGGTTATCAAAGAGTGCATATTCGGGCCGCCAAGTTTGTTGTATGCTCAGTATATGGGTCCAATCAAGATGAAGCTCAGGTACTTGATGATCTTAATATAGAACTGGCAATATGGCCTACACCATGGATATTGTGTGGGGATTTTAATATTCACATGGGCTGTCAGAGATTGCAGCCAGATGCTGCCAATTTCAGGGACCCAAATTCAGGTTTGCCTCAGGATCTCTGTGGACCATGGTCCTCTTTTGTTAGTATCTTCACCTTAGTTATCTGTAGACCCCTAGATTCCTTTACATTTGATAGTAAGCTATTGCAGGACATTGTCTATATTAACCATATCAGCCAGTAGATTCAGCAATTCAACCTCATATCCACTGGTCTGGGAAGCCTTAAAGGCAGGACTTCAGGGGGGAACCCTCAGCTTTAGGGGATTATAAGCAGAAGCAATTAAAAACTCTGATGCAGGGCCCTTTTTAGGACCTCAGAAAAGCTGAAGAGAACCTCATACATTGGGTACTGGCCAGTAACATGGTCACCATGCTTTAAACAGAGGTAGCTCGCTGTAAAGCTAAGATTAACCTACAATGGAGCAAAGAAATTGCTTGTAAATATAAAATGTATAGAGATGAGAGGTATATATATGGGAAGGATACAGGATGGTGTTGGGCGCAACGGCTTTGATCGAAGGAGGTGGCGCAAGTGATCGCAGCTATGACAGATTCAGCAGGGAAGATAGTTGAGACTCCGTCCGAGATTCTAAGTATATTGAATAGATCTTTTGATGCACTCTACACCAAGAGTAACCCCGGGGGCAGACCGGGGAGGCCTGGTTGCATAGTATATGTAGTAAAGGGTTGGGAAGTGAACAGTATGCATTGCTGGATATTCTCATCACATTGGAGGAGCTAGAATATGCAACTAACTCACTGGCCTTTGGTAAGGCAGCTGGCCCAGATATACTCCCATTGGAAGTTTATTTAGTCTTTTTTCAGGACCTAAAAATTGACATGATGGCCTTATGTCAAGCAGCACAGTTTGGGAACGCCTTGGCCTCATGGGATGGTGCAAATATCATTGTGTTTAAGAAAAAGGATAAACCTCTCAACTTATCTGGCTCTTATCGGCCAATTTTTTTGTTGAATTGTGCCAGAAGATGTATGCAAACATTCGGGCTATACGCCTAGCCAGGGTCGTTACCCCATTGGTTTCTATTTGTGAGCATGTGTTTAAACCCGGCAGGTACATGGTCAATCGTATGAACTGGGGTGTTACCCTGTTGGATATTGCAAATGATGAAAGCCAATTGGAGGAGGGACAATCGCACTCCTGTTTATACTGGATAATACAAGATTCGTAAGTTTGTGGGTGCTAGTTGGTGAACCCCCCTGGGTGTGAGGGTGAATAAATCAATGAAACAAGCACTATATCTTGTGAAGGAGTGTCTCCAAGTTGCACTCCAAGAAGTAAAGTTTAAAAAATTTCACAGAGCGTAGTGGTAAGGTTTTCATAAATTTGTTTAATTCTTTTTATATCTTCATACTATTGGTTTCACATTTTTTAATCTGTTTCTGCCCAATGCATTTCAGGCTGAGCCCTTCATCAGGGAAATTTATGAGATATCGAATGTTTGTTATACTTGTGCTCTCTTACACATCGCCATCAATCGTTTTGTGGTTGTGGTGGTGAAGCAATCGAAATCTCTGCATCGTAATTGTTACTATGCGGTAATGCCCAGTGTGGCGCGAACCTTTCCCACCACGGATACAGTGAAACCGTCCAACAATTATAAATCGGGGTGGAAAGGGGCCATATGCAATGTCAGATCCCTACCAAAACTTGCAATCGAGGTATGGGACTTCCCCTCTGAGAATAACCCAAACTTAGGTTTCTTGACAGAAACGTGGCTCAAGCCTCACTCTACTCCTGCCATCACCTTGGCTCTGCCTGTTGGCTATTGGATTATAAAAATGGACAGACAGACTAGAGTGAAGGGCGGGATAGCTATAATTCATATGGACTGTATCAAAGTCACCACACTTGAGCATCGAGTAATTTCAACCTCGAAACTTTGGTCTTCCAGATTGACCTCCTTTCCCAATTCAGGTGCCTTAGTCTACCGACCCCCCGGCCCTCTAGCAGATTTTTCACTCCAACTCACTGAATTAATAGCCCCCATGTAATTTCAACCAATAATTTCCTACTGTTGGGAGATTTTAATGTACATAGTGAATGTACCACCAACCCTGAGGTGTCAACGCTTTCAGCAAGCCTTGCTCTTTTAGGTATAGATAAGCTTAACAAGGGTTCAATGCACACAGCCGGTCACACACTAGATATCATTTCACCAGTTCATATAGTGTTCTGTGTGAACCTCCCCAGCTGCTGACTTGGTCAGATCATGCATCCATCGATTTTCGTATTCAGGGCCTAGGGCGGCTGACACACTTTGTCCCGCCACTCAATGCACCCGTAGACAATGGAAAAAAATCTCTCTGGAGCATTTCCAGGCTTTATTTTCAGCACCATGGAACGTAGAACAAGACAATATAGAGGAGTTACTTATTAAATATAATTCCGCGGTCTCATGCGCCATTGGTCAGCTTGTGCCGTTGAAATCATTCTCCAACCCGACCAAGCACCCCCAGGCAGCCAGGTTTTCTGCTGAGCTCCGGGCCAAAAAACGGCAGTGTAAAAAACTGGAAATACGGTGGCACAGCATCCATGAGGAGTGGGACAAGGACAGATTTAAAGTAATTCTTTCCCGCTATCACAAAAAACATAAAGGCAGCATGGAAAGCCTTTATCGCATCTCAGCTAGCCGAGGCTGGGAATGCTCCAAAAACCCTTAACTAAATCCTTAAGTCTTTCACTAATCCCAAGACCTGTGACAATCTAGAGGCCCCCTCTCAAACTCTCTTCAATAATACTGCACAGTATTTTTCACAGAAAATTGAGCTCATCTATGACAAGATTATTTCATCAGGGAGCCAGCCACCGGTCGCTATGTCGTACAATTTGCCAGCATGTATTAACAATCAGCTGCTGGAGAGATTTCCCCCTCTGATTTTGGAAGATGTGGAAGCTCCTCTACGTGCAGTAAAATCTGGCTCCCCTCTTGACATCTTGCCGGTAAAAATTGTTGCCTCCCTGTCTCATCAATTGTCTTCATCCATAGGGTCTCTTCTCAATCTTTCTTTGAAGAAGGGCCGTCTTCCGCTAGAGTGGAAGGCGGCACAGTTTATGCCTGTCCAGAAAAACACAAAAGCCCCTTTGGCAGATCTCCCCATTCTCAGTCCTATTTCGCTTCTCCCTCTCCTGAGCAAGCTACTTGAAAAACATATTAGTAAACATCTGTCCAACTACGTCGAACTTACTGACTGCCTGGATCCCTCCCATTCAAGTTTCAGGCCCAAATACAGTACAGAATCTGCCCTGCAGGTGATCACAGACAACATCAGGACGACCTTAGACAGGGGCCAATCTACGATTCTGGTGCTGTTGGACCTCTCTGCCATGTTCAACATGGTCTCTCATTAGATCTTGCTGAGGAGACTGGAGTAGATTGGATTTGGAGATACTGCCCTTCAGTGGATGACGAGCTTTCTCTCCTCCCGTTCCCAGACCATCAACTTAAGCCCGTACCGGTCGGGGACTATGGAATTGACAAAGGGAGAACCACAGGGCTCTTGTTTGAGCCCCACCTTGTTTAATACCTATATTGCTCCCTTGGCCAATCTCCTTAGGACTTGTGGCTTTATTCCCATTTCATATGCCAACTATACCCAACTTTTATTTTCTTGTAGCCAATTTACTTTCTCTGTTCAGTTGGCTTTCTGTTCTTGTATGATGGCCTTTTCTAATTGGATGAGATGTAATTTTCTCCAATTTATGGTTGGGAAGACTGAGATCATGCTTTTAGGAGAGGCCCCTTTGCTGTGGACTCCTGATTGGTGGCCGGTGGACCTTGGTGCCCCTCCCTTCCCCAAGTCCTTAGTTAAGAACCTGGGCATCCACTTGAACCAGGCTCTCACCTTGAAGGAGAACGCTGCTTAGACCGCAGGCTCTCTTTTTCATATGATGGTTCTTCTATGCCGAGTTTTTCCTCTGCTCCCTGACGCCACTCGGAAAACTCTGACGCAGACACTTATACTGAGTCGTCTGGACTACTGCAATGCCCACCTGGTCTCAGCAAGTGAGTTCTCGGTATGTAGATTGCAGGTGGTTCAGAACACCGCAGGGTGCCTGGTCCTGAATGCCCCACCCAAAACCGCTTCCCTCCCTCTCCTCCACCAGTTACATTGGCTTCCAGTGCGCAAGCGGGTTCAGTTTAAAATCTGCTGCAGTGTTCATAAAGCCTTACACAACACCGGTCCATCTTATCTTGCTGAGAAATTCACTCTCTATGTGCCCTCCAAGACCCTCCGCCCAGGAATGAAATCTCTTCTTGTGATCCCCTGAGTCAGGAAAGCCAGGTTGGGTGGGATAGCATTCTCCCACCTGGCCCCTCTCTATTGGAATTAGCTTACAATTCATTTAAGACTATGTCCAGATCATCTCCAATTCAGAAGGTTCCTTAAGAAGAACCCCCCCAAAGGAATTAACCCAAGATCACCTCAACTTGTTTGAACCAACGTTGTGGGATTGGGTAGGGCTGAGACTGTACATGGAATACGATGCATGGGAGGTATACCATTTTGAAGATAACTGATCTACCAAACAGTGATAATGGGAGACTGGACCATTCCTTAACTTTCGCCTTTACTCACTCTGTAAGGGTACCAATGTACAGTGAACTGCCATCCGAGTTCCCAGGTGTCCATTTAAATCCGCACATTACCACATCCAGTCTGACCCAGACCGCCAACAGCTGGATAACCAGAGCGAAAAGAAGAGGGGATAGAGAGCAGCCCTGCTGAGTGCCTCGGCTGATTGGAAACTGCTGGGATGTAAATATTTTTACATAGTGAACATATACTGCAAGCTAACCAAGTCGAACGCTTTGTCGATATCGGGTAATAGCAGTGCTGCTGGTTGATCGAGTCTGTCGACCGCAGCTCCTGCATTGTGGGCCTGCCGTATATTGTGTCTGATTGCCCGCTTTGACATAAAGCTGGCCTGATATATATATATATATATATATATATATATTACCTACTGGCGGTCGCCAGTAGGTATATATGGTTAGGATTTTTTCCCTATGGGATTTTTGAAAATTCTATGTCTAATAACTTTGGTGTTTGTGGACGGAATTGGCTGAAATTTTCTGGAAAATGGAACATTTTGTTTCTGAGCAGCCCTTGAAAATTTGGGGGGGGTTCGTCAAGGGGGGGCCGAGAAAAAAGGGGGGTCCCAAAACGTGTTTTTAACATTGAGTTTTCCATAGGGCGGTTGGCCTCACTTTTAGCCCGAACGGCTGAATGGATTTGCACGAAACTTGGCAAAATTGTAGGGACTGGTAGCCCGATGTGCCTTTTGTAGGTCTCAATATATGTGCTCCAGTGGATTTTGAGAAATTAACGTTTAAAAAAAGATATATATCTGTAAGCGCGCTCCGGTCCGCGCCCCGGTTCGCGGACCGGGGCGCGTACCGGAACTTCGCGTAGCGAAGCTGATTGGCTCTCCGGTGTCTGTCAACATTCTAAACAGTCCGTAGCGGCCGCCATCTTGTCTCTCGGTAGGATTGAGAGACAAGAGGAGGCCAAAACAAAGGGGGAAATGACCATAAGGGGGCATAGTAGATCCTCCCTGACCCCCTAGGTTTAATGTGGAGGCTTTAAAAGGGCCCCGCGGGGCAAAAAAAAAAAAAAAAAAATTTGTTTTTTTTGCGTGGGTAGCGCCCGGTACGCGAACCGGGAAGCGTTCTGGGCAGCGTACTACAATGAAAAAAGAATGAGAGACTTTTCAAATGCAGTATGTTAATTGATTGTTGGTTTTGTTGATTATTTTTTATTTTCTTTATTTTTTAAGCATTTTTTTTATTGTGATTGTGTTTCATAATTTATTAAACTTTCTAACATTTCATTGTCAGAAATTTCATAATTATCATGGAATATACATTGTAGTCTCTGAGGGTGTAAAATGTCCTCATTTGCAAGGAGGTTATCTACTGCTTGTACACATTGCAGTAGTTCATTGTCCCAAGTTTCATCGAAAAATTCAATGTCAATTTGATCAATTGTATCAATATATTCTTGGCTGCTCTCTTGCAGGTCCATTTCAAAAGAAACTTGGTTTTCGCCTTCCATTTTGCCTGAAATTTGGATTAAAAAAATATATATTAGTAGAGATAGGGCAATGTTGGGAATAATTTTAGATAGGCATTTTTTATCAGTGAATTTATCTTTGGGCAGTGTATAGTATCAGAGTGGAAGTAGGAATTTAAAAAAGTGTATGTGATTTAACGTAAGTAAATTCATAATTATACAAGAGAAGCCTAACTCCATCCATAACTATAACAGAGAAGTCTCTCTAAATCTATAACTACTACAGAGGGATAGTATATATCTATCAGAAAAAGTTTACCATATTAACTTATAGTGCACAATATACTTCAGTTTTAAAAATAAAAACTTACCTTTAGAAAGAAGTTGAAGGAATTAGTGAAAATACTATTGAAATGTACAGCAAGAAGTAGTAGTCAAAATGGCTGTGTTTTCTTCTCTTCCTTTATATATATTCAGGTATATAACCAATGAAATGTCAGGTAAAAAAAGTAGAAAATGAAAGTAACATTTTCATTGGTTGTCAATTCCAACACTTCAGATGTGTTTTGTGAAGTAATTTACCTCAGGGTATTTAGAGAGGTCTACAGGCTAAATGACTAAATGGAATTCCAATCAAATTTGTGAAAATGGTAGGGATTGGTATGTAGTATGAGCTAATCTATATTTGGTGAAATTGTCTCCAGTGGCTTTTCTGTGAACTACTTTCCCACCTTTTTTGATGGTGCACTTCCCAGGGAGCGACCCGGTACGCGAACCGGTGAGCGCCCCGGTACGCGAACCTTAAGCGTTACGGGAGTCCACCATTTTGTGTTTCGGTCGAATTAAGATACAAAATGGAGGGCAAATAATGTTCAGAATGGGTAGAAGGGGGCACGGTAGACTTATCTTGACACCCTAGGTTTTGTGAGGGTGGCTGAGGAGGCTTATATGTGCGGAAAAAAACCATTTTTTTTAAAAATTTCGCGAGGTTAGCTCCCGGTTCGCGTACCGGGTAGCGCCCCGGGGAGCGTACTTTGTTGAAAATTAGTGAAAAATGTTAGAGTAAAATAATAATTGTGAGTGATTAGATGTAGGGTAGCTCTGAGAAGAGCTTTTGGGTTTATGGTACATTTAGGTACTTATAAGTAGGTACCAATGCACATTCTTAAATTCAGAGTGAAAACTCTGTTGCCCTCATCTGAGAAGTGAACTCCATCTCCTCTGTAGATATCTTGCATGTAGTAACGCAAGTTATTGTTGTACAGGGAGCCCATTCCATGGTCTCTCATGTAAGCTGAAACAGATTTGTTTACATGCTTCCTCGACTTCTCAATTTGTGGACAAAATTGGTTTGACCACCTCCATTTCTGTCTTTGGCATATATTTGAATATACCAAGGCAGTCTGAGGAAAAAGTGCCATCAATTGCTCAAAGGTGTCCTTTAAAAGCATTTCCAGACCTACCCCAGTCAAAGTGCCCAAGTCATTACCTCCACAGTGCACAATTAACAGGTCAGGTTTGGGCAAATGCATAAAGGTTTTCACCAATGGTATCAATTGGTGACATTTTAATCCTCTGTGGCCAAACCACTTAATTTCCACATCTTGTAAATTGAGGTTAGGTAATTTCCTGTTTTCAACGTACCTTTGAGCCCAGTGAATATAACTATGTCCAACAATCCAGACAGAAAACATGGTGAGAGAAGGTTCTCCTGCAGTCAGATGAAGTGTGGCAATGAAATGGCAGTTGAAAAAATGAGAGTTTAAAATGAAAAAAAATGTGGAGTTTCTGTGTTCATGAAGCAGTAACAGTGATTGGTGGATTTTGATTGCTGAAAACAGAAAGTTAGGGTGCACGGATGTGTTCTTTGAAAGATGTATTTTGAATGGTCAATAAAAAATCATTAAATGAAAGAATGCACTGGATATGCAGGTGCACTGAGAGTTCAGAGTTCAATTGCAACAAAGTTGTGTGAACTTGCAAACACCAGAAGTCTTCCAATGAGGTGGTTGCCATGCAGAAAAGGCATGAAATGGCAGAGGGGGGAAGGGATTTCATTTGAAAAAAAGTGAGGGAAGAGATTTGATTGGGTGACATGAGAGATATGTGTGAAGATTTACAGCATTTCTGTGCTTTTGATAGCTGCAGACTCTGGAGTGCATACCTTTTGCTCTGCTGAAGACAAATTGGTGTGTTTCTGAGACTGTTTTCAAACTCAAAGTATTTGCTAAGGTGAGAAAATATTTCTTTAATTTAGATAGAGAATAGTGTGCTTTAAGGAGAAAATTATGAATTATGTGGCGCAAATTGCTTGTAAATATGATCCCACATGTGCATGGAAAATTTAGATTTTGAATGTTTGTGTTACATAGCCATGTTAAAAGTGATACAAACATGCTGCAAAGGCAATCAAAAAACGCTTTTATGTGTCTTAAGGACATTTTAAGTAATTTTCCCATGTGCAGTGTTTTGAAATTATGATTTGAAAATCGTTTTTGGGGAAAAGGAATTGTTTTTAAATTTATGACAAGGACATAATGGTGTATGCTTCTTTATACGGCAATTGACTGTCCCTGATGTTATTTTTCCCATTTTAATGTAAGACCTTTCTCTGTGGCGCAAGTTGCTTGTAAATATGCTCCGACCTGTGCATGGGAAATTTAGATTTTAAATGTTTGTGTTACATAGCCATGTTAAAAGTGACCCAACCATGCTGGAAAGGCAATAAAAAAACACTTTCATGTGTCTTAAGGACATTTTAAGTAATTTCCCTGTGGGCAGTGTTTTCAAATTATGAATTGAAAATCGTTTTTGAGGTAAAGGAATGTTGTTAAAGTTTATGTGCGCCATATGCCCACAAATTTCGTTTTCAGGGGTGCAGCAGGGTGTTCTTGAGACACCCCTGCACCTTTGGAAAAATTCCTAATTTGCGATGAGCTAATTGCTAATCGCAAATTGCACCTTCATTCCTATGGGCCTCCTGCTCCATGGAAATGAATGGGTAATTTGCAATTAGCAATTTGCTCATCGCAAATTAGGAATGGTAAAGAATCGCTATTTATTCCTTAAAATTCGCTATTTTGGAAATGCAAAATAGTTATATGATACATATGGCGGTTAATGTCTAACAAGATAAGAAGCTTAGGGATACATTTATGATGACTGGCGCAATGAAGTGGACATCACTTACTTCATTGGTAGAGCTTTACATGTATTATGTCCTCTGTATTCTTCATCAAGCGTAACTTTAATCTGCAATCCTGAGTAGGCCTCACCTTAAACAAACCTCTGGATAGGCCACAACTTATCGTCATCCTGAATTAATCATTTAAAATGCTAGGGACAGATTTATGATAGGTGTATGCCTCTTTTGTGCCACTTACAAAACACTGTCCACGGGGAAATGACTTAAAATGTCCTTAAGACACATGAATGTGTTTTTTTAAAGCGTTTGCAATTTTTTGGGGTGACTTTTAACATGGCTATGTGACTCAAACAGTCAAAATCTAAATTCACCATGCACAGGTGGGAGCATATTTACAAGGAATGTGCTCTATGGGGAAAGGTCTTATAATGTAATATGGGAAAAATGACATCAGAGACACTGAAATGCCTTATAGAGAAGCATACACCATTATGTCCTTGTCATAAATTTTTAACCATTACTTTTCCCCAAAAACGATTTTCAAATCATAATTTGAAAACACTGCACATGTGGAAATTACTTAAAATGTCCTTAATTCAAAATTTGCTATTCCTTATTTTGCGATTGCACTGAAGGATTTGCAAATTTTGCGATTCCTTAAATGCAATGTATCAAACAAAAAATATGTAAAAAATGATATTAAGGATTTGGAAACTACCACCAACTTCTAGTTTGTGGTAATTTGCGAATTCTTTTCAAAAAGCATTTTTTTCCAAAAAACAAAAGGTGCCATATGACGCCTATACATGTCCTTAGGGCATGTATGTGTGCCATATGCCCCCAAATTTCTTTTTCAGGGGTGTAGCAGGGTGTTCTTGAGATACCCCTGCACGCTTGAAAAATTTCCTATTTTGTGATGAGCTAATTGCTAATCGCAAATTGCAACCTTCATTCCTATGAGCCTCCTAGCCCATGGAAATGAATGGGTAACTTGCAATTAGCAATTTGCTCATTGCAAATTAGGAATGGTAAAGAATTGCTATTTATTCCTTAAAATTTGCTATTTAGGAAATGCAAAATAGTTTGATGGTACATATGGTGGTTCATCTGTAACAAGATAAGAAGCTTAGGGATACATTTATGATGACTGGCGCAATAAAGTGGACATTACTTACTTCATTGGTAGGCCTTTACATGTATTATCTCCTCTGTATTCTTCATCAAGCGTAACTTTAATCTGCAATCCTGAGTAGGCCTCACCTTAAACAAACCTCTGGATAGGCCACACCTTATCGTCATCCTGGATTAATCATTTAAAATGCTAGGGACAGATTTATGATAGGTGTATGCCTCTTTTGTGCCACTGTGCATCACTTTTATGATGCAGCGGCGGTGCTAATTTGCAATTAGCAATTTGCTCATTGCAAATTAGGAATGGTAAAGAATTGCTATTTATTCCTTAAAATTTGCTATTTAGGAAATGCAAAATAGTTTGATGGTACATATGGTGGTTCATCTGTAACAAGATAAGAAGCTTAGGGATACATTTATGATGACTGGCGCAATGAAGTGGACATCACTTACTTCATTGGTAGAGCTTTACATGTATTATGTCCTCTGTATTCTTCATCAAGCGTAACTTTAATCTGCAATCCTGAGTAGGCCTCACCTTAAACAAACCTCTGGATAGGCCACACCTTATCGTCATCCTGAATTAATCATTTAAAATGGTAGAGACAGATTTATGATAGGTGTATGCCTCTTTTGCGCCACTGTGCGTCACTTTTATGATGCAGCGGCGGTGCAAAAGATTTGCTATGAGGCGACAACATTACAAATTGATGCATTTAGGCAGATATGTCATGGTGTAAAAAAAACGTACCACATGAAACCGATGCAGCAGTGATGCAAAAGATGCACCATGTCGCAAGACAGGCCTCACTTGGGGCCATATGTATCAAGCTAATTAGCATTCGCAAAGATCAAAATTCTACGAATTTCGGCCTTTGCGAATGTTAATTAGACAAATGGTATGTATCAAACAAGTTTGATGCAAAATAAGGAGTAGCAAAATTTGCTATTCCTTATTTTGCAATTGCACTGAAGGATTTGCAAATTTTGTGACTACTTAAATGCAATGTATCAAACAAAAAATATGTAAAAAATGACATTAAGGATTTGGAAACTATTGTGGTAAATTGGTGGTAATTTGTGAATTCTTTTCAAAAAGCTTTTTTTCAAAAAAACAAAAGGTGCCATATGACGCCAACACATGCCCTTAGGGCATGTATGTGTGCCATATGCCCCCAAATTTCTTTTTCAGGGGTGCAGCAGGGTGTTCTTGAGACACCCCTGCACCCTTGGAAAAATTCCTAATTTGTGATGAGCAAATTGCTAATCGCAAATTAAACCTTCATTCCTATGAGCCTCCTAGCCCATGGAAATGAATGGGTAACTTGCAATTAGCAATTTGCTCATTGCAAATTAGGAATGGTAAAGAATTGCTATTTATTCCTTAAAATTCGCTATTTAGGAAATGCAAAATAGTTTCATGCTACATATGGCGGTTCATCTGTAACAAGATAAGAAGCTTAGGGATAGATTTATGATGACTGGTGCATCACCAGGGATGTGTCAGTCATCCTGCGCCGCTGTTCCGCCACCCATGGTGTGCTGCATTTAGAATGCGGGGCATCATGGGGCAAAAATGGCACAGATGCGTGACGTATCTGTGCTGTAAAGGTAGTGATTGCTGGAGTTGTATCGCAAGTGCGATGCAGCTCAAGCAAGGCTCAGGGGTGCCCCATCTCCACAATGTTGCGTCAAGACCTATGCCTGCTTAAAGCAGGCGCAGGGTTTTGACGAAGCTTTCTCCTATCTGATTGTAAATACGGCACACCATGGGTGGCAGAGTAGTGGTGCACGTTAACTGGTGCATGCCTGGGGATGTGCCATTTAACATAAATCTGCCCCTTTACATTTAAGTATGTGCAGGACACACAGAGTCGGTGAGGCTTATCCAAGGTTAAGAAGAGATGAGTCCTGTTCACTGAAAATTTAGACATAGTCTTCACCTGCTCAGCATTGATGGACATGGCTAAATAATAGCTGCAAAATATTACTCTTGTTAAACAATTTTACTATTATAATCTCTGAGATTTGTCTCTTACTCTGCAACATCTCATTGTTGTTATCTTTCTTTAAAGATAAAGACAACCTCAACATGAGCGACAATCTGCAATCAGTTGATTTTGACCTCATCATTGAACTTGTAATTGAAACATCAGTGGATGTTGATCCCTTGGATGATTTAAATCCTGAGGATGAAGAAGAGCGTGATGAGGATGCAGATTTGTCCGAATTATATGACATAGGATGGGAAGCTGACCTGCTTGAGCCTATGGAAATATAAACATTTATTTTTAAAATTTATAATTAATAAAAAGTAAAAAGGTAAACCGTTTAATTTAAAAATAAAGACACCTTCAAAAACAGGTTATGTGTAGTGTCTTCAATAAAATATTAAAATATGCTCATAAAATTAGATCAGATTCACATATAAAATAGCACAGGTAACATAAATATAAATGTCATTTCTTTTCTGCTATTTCTGTATTGTAAATTTGCAAGGACTAAAAAATCTTCTATTTAAAATGTCAAGTAGTGTGTTAAGTTTTTGATCACTGTTATTGTTTTACTGTTTGGTAATAATGGTTAATAACATTTTTTATTATATTTTACCACAGATTCAACTGCAGATCATTTCAAGATTTCACCATGCCAACAATAGAAAGACAGAGAAAGGCTGCAAAACGTCAAAGACAGCAGGTGAAACAAAATAAGCAGCAGTCCTCTAACAAAAAGATTTGTCAAGTCACGAAGAAAGCACCGGGTAAGAGCACAAAATATTTCATAA
Source organism: Lissotriton helveticus (assembly GCF_964261635.1). Lineage (NCBI taxonomy): Eukaryota > Metazoa > Chordata > Amphibia > Caudata > Salamandridae > Lissotriton > Lissotriton helveticus. The sequence continues at coordinate 1,371,041,461 of NC_136069.1, read as the reverse complement.
GAAATATGTGTAGTAAAAAAAATATTACTACAGAAAATGTTTCAGTCCATAAAACGAGAAGGAATTCAAATGGAAAGGAAAGGCCAATCAAAAATGTTACTGCTAGAGCAAGAGATAACTCTGTGCATGATAGTAGAAGGAAACAACAGTTTAGGGAGATTCGTAAACGAATGTTCCGCAACAGGATAATTGGCAATTTGTTAAAAAATATTAAGAAAGGTCAACAGAAACTGGTTTTTTATAAGAGAAAAAAAAAAGTTGAGAAAGTTATTGATCAGGCATTTGAAATTAAACGTAAGTTATTTATTTTGATAATCAATAGAATTAGGAAGCTAAACAAGGCAATTTATGATTTCAAAAGAAATAGTAGATGGAAGAGAATAGTTAATCGTAGTAATTTTTGTGAAGTTTTTTCTGGAGAATGGATGCATAGTTCAAGCTGTGAGGCATTTTTTAATGAGGAGAGTTATTTCCAGGATAATGATTTGGTGCATGCAGTTGACACCAGTGGTCGTGCTTATGAAGTGAAAGATGGTTGTCCAGTTGAAAAAGAAAAACTTGTGACAACAGAGGCAGAAGAGGTGTTAGGTAATGAGGTTTTAGGAAGACGTGCTAAGGGTCCTGTGTACACCTAGAAGTGTAGTAGTATTTGCAGTGTGCGACAGGATTCCATCAATTTGCTTTGTGATTTTGTACGGTCATTTAATAAGAAAAGTTTGAAGCAGAAAATAAGGTTGTTGCAAGAATTAGATCCTTGCAGAGTGAGAGAAGTGACAGGTTTGCATGGTCATTCACTGGCTTGTCTTTCCAGGAGAGTATGCCAGAGTGTTTTTCATCATTTCAGGATGCTAGCAGTGCATCATAATAACGTGAGGAAATTAGTTAGAATGTTGTATTATGCTAAGAGTCCAGCAATTATGCTTAAACAATTATGCGCTGCTCTTTTGCATGGTTCTGAAATAGATGTGAAGAATATATGTGAAGAAATTGAGTTTTGTTACTTTGGAAGTAAAGAGGAGAATGTTGAAATTGAGCAAGAAGAAGAGGGTCATGTGGAAGATAGTGTACAGGTTTCCAGTACAGATAATTTCCAGAGGGAAATTGCGACGTTTGAGGTGAAATCAAGTGAGAGGCCTAATTTCACTTGTGTGTGTTGTCGACGCACTTATTATAAGAATCAGACTAAGTTAGTGGATTTATATGCAAAAAGTGAAAGGGAAAATAATAGTGAATGGAAGGATTTCGCAACATACTTGATGGTAGAAAATTGTTTTGATTTGGGATTGGATCAACGTGTGTGTAGTTATTGTTGTTGCAAATTAAATCAAAACCAGACGCCTGCTAGAGCAGTTCATAATAATCTGGAATTGGTTGAGATTCCTTCTGAATTGAAGGATTTAAATACTTATGAATCTATTTTGATTCAAAGTATCCATCCCTTTCAGGCTATTGTAAGAATGGAGCCAAAGACAGGGAAATTGCCTCCATCAGATTTACAGAGAGGATTAAAGGGAAGAGTTGTTTATTTGCCTCTAGATTTGAAGAAAAACATTAACACAATTGGAGTAGAAAAAGTGGAAGAGGAACCTCTGGTTATCTTAGTTAATGGGGTTCCGACAAAGAATAAGAAAATATGGCAAGATTTAGTAGATGTTAGGAAAGTTAAAAAGGCAACATTGTATTTGAAAAAAAATAATAAATACTATAAGAATGTATATGTTGCAGAAGAGGAAGTAAGTGAGGAAGAGGATAGCGATTTGTGTGCTGGACAAATTGAGAAAGTAGAACCCTCTACTAGTGAAGAAATATATGAACATTATAGTGTTCATCCTTTGCATTCCAAGGAAGTCATGGGGAATGCTATTGAGTTGTTTCAAATGAAACAAGCCAAAGGGAGTCCCATTAGTGTTTGGGAGGAAAGTTTGGAAGCTCGGTGTTTCCCACAGCTTTTTCCAACAGGTCAGGGAGGAAGATATGATGAGCGACCTCATCAAATTCCTGCTTCTGAATACCGGACTTTGCGATTGTATGCAGGAGATGCTAGGTTTCGACAATGCATTCCTTATTTGTTTCATCTCCTGTTTGAAAGCGATCTGTCTGGACTGTCATATGCAGTGAACCACATCTTGAAAAGTGGTATACACATGCAAAACATCTCGGCAAGTGACTTTATGGATAAAGTCAATGTCCAAGACAGTATTTTGGATTCTCACCTGATTAATCTCATGGCGTGTCAGCGTGGTACTAATGAGTACTGGTACCGTCGTCATGGTGATTTAAAATGTATGTTGAGGAACTTAGGTACTCCCACATGGTTCCTCACTCTGAGCTGTGCCGAGTATGGCTGGGAAGACTTACTTGAATTTCTACGAGAGGCAAATGCTAACGTAGATAACATCGAATTCAAGACACCCGGAGAACTGTGCTCTTTGGATCCAGTCAATGTATGTAGGTACTTCAATCATAGATTTGAAGCTATGATGTCTTTCATCATGAATAAGAAGAATCCACCTCTTGGAGAGGTGTTGGATTTCTTCTGGAGAAAGGAGTACCAAGCAAGAGGTGCTCCTCATATACATATGTTGCTGTGGATCAAGGATGCACCTAAATTTGGAACGGATCCAGAAGACTCAGTGATGAGTTTCATCCAACAGTATTCTACGTGTGCTGTTCCAAACGCAAAGGAGAAGAAAAGCCTAAGAGAAAAAGTTCTGCGTTTCCAAAGCCATCGATGTGGAAAGTACTGCCGTCGTAAATTCCGAAACAAGGACAAGTTCTACACTAAATGTCGTTTCGGCTTTCCACGACCGGTGATTTCTAAAGGAAGAGTAAACAGTTTGATGTCTTCGCTGCGACACAATGTCATGAAGAAATCACCTAAAAACACTTACAATTTGAAGAGGAACGAAGAGTCCAAGTACATCAACGACTACAACCCGGTGATTTTGTCCATGTGGAATGCTAACATGGATATACAGTTTGTGGCTGATAACTGTATGGCTGTGGCTCGGTATGTGACGTCTTACATCACCAAAAAAGAGAAGACAGAATTGAAGGATATGTGGGAGGACATTTCCCATGAAAAGAGCCTCAGCAAGAAGTTGTACAGTTTCAGTCTGAAGATGTTGTCGCATCGAGAAATCGGAGCGTACGAATGTTCTGACCGGTTGTCTTCAGCAAGTCTCTATGCCAAGTCCAGGAGTATCGTTTGGGCGAGTCTTGGTCTTGCTGCAACGCGTAATCGAGTTCTCAAACCTGTGCGGGAAATTGAGTATTTGGCGGAAAAGGAGCCAAACAGTACCGACATTTTGAAGACCAACATGTTGGATACATATTATCCAAATCGAAGCATTCACCTCGAGAATGTTTGTCTGTATGAGGTTCTTCAAAATTACATATTCAAGAGGAACATCAAAGAAGATACTGAGAAAGGAGTGTATGCTGTAATAGGAAGTGAGGGATGTCTGGTCAAGCAAAGAAAATGCCACTTGGTAAACCATCGAAAATTGAGTGGCGAATCTCCTGAAAAAAAGGAGTTTTTCGATTTAGCACTTTTGCAACTTTTCAAGCCTTGGCGTGCAGAAGAGGAACTGCTTGGAGATTTCCTCTGTTACGAAGACTCTTTCAATGCCGCCAAGGAGACAATAGAATGTCCTGCTTTTCCCAAATATGTAGAAATGTTAAATGCGGAAATTGAGCAGGAAGCAACGATTGCAGCCGAGATTGCCAGAGACAGTTCTCAGGACAGTCAGAGTTCTGCTTCATTGAGTCAGGATCCACTAGGAGGACCTGTTATTGAAAATGAAGCTGCCACTGCTATGAATGAAGTGGAAAGAGCCATGGCACATGCTCAAGAGGATGCGGTTAACTTAGAAGAGTTGGAAAGACAACTCAACGTTGAGCAGAGGAAAATATATGACGAAGTTACCATGCAAATTGATCATGGATTAAGTCATGATAAGAAAGAGTGCTCATGTACGTCGTTGAAGCCTGTCCGACTGTACGTGAGTGGAGAAGCGGGAACTGGAAAAAGTTTCCTCATTAAAGCAATTTCATGCTATTTGCAGGAAAGGACAGAGTCATCGCTGTCTTGTGTTGTCACTGCTCCAACTGGACTGGCAGCACATAATATTAAAGGGATTACTTTACATCGTTTACTGATGCTGCCAGTGGAGCATGACAACAAATTACAATATCACAAGCTATCTGGAGATGCTTGTTTTGAAGTTTCAAGAATCTTGAGGAAAATGAAACTTCTTATCATTGACGAAGTAAGCATGGTTTCCAATGTCATGCTTGCCTTTGTGCATTTGAGGATGCAAGAAGTTCTCAAAACAGAGTATGATGTGTTATTTGGTGGCAAACACATCATTGTTTTCGGAGATCTTCTGCAGCTGACACCAGTGAAAGGGCAACCTGTGTTCAAAATGCTCACGCATGAAGATACCAGGAAGTGCCTAGGCAGCATTGGCAACGTCAATATATAGTTAAACTTCAATTATGCTGAACTGCATGAAAATATGCGTCAGGCGAAGGATGAAGTTTACAAGACTATTCTACAAGATGTTAGAATTGGAAAAGTGACCGAGCATGGGAAAGAAGCTTTACATGCACGATTACTGTCAAATTTATATCCAGAACAAGATGTTGTGCCTGAGAATATTTTTCAGAAAATTACTGAGAAGAAATCTGGAATATGTTTGATGCCAACTCTTGCAGAATGTGCCAAATTTAACAACAAAATGTTGCATTTAGAAAAGCAAGAGATTGTGAAACTGGAAGCTATTGATAGAGTAGAGCATATGGGATCAACAATTATTTTGTCTGAGAATCTGAAAACAAAATTGGATTCATTAGAGAAGAGTATATCTAAAACTGCAGGTTTTGAAAAGACTCTGAATGTGTGCTTGAACTGCCGTATAATTTTAAGAAGGAATTTACATGTTGAAAGAGGTCTGGTAAATGGATCAATGGGTAATGTTGTTGATTTTGTGAAATATAGAGATGGAATTGAATTTTTAAAAATTAAATTTGATGGCATTGAGGAAGTACAGCTAATTGGTCGTTGTTCTGCTAGATTTTTGCTTGTAAAAGACTTATATGTTCGCCGTAAGCAGTTTCCTGTTTGCTTGGCATATGCGGTGACAATTCATAAATCGCAAGGTTTAAGTGTAGACAGTGCATTGGTGAATATTGGCAGTTCTGTGTTCAAGGAGGGTATGGCATATGTGGCATTGTCACGAGTTAGAACTTTATCGGGATTGTACTTGATTGAGTGTGATGTCACAAACATTTGTGCGGATCTAGATTGTGTTAAGGAATACAATAGGTTAAGAAGAGAGTATGCGCCACATTTGCCTCAGTATCCTTTGTTTGAGAAACGTGTGGTAGGTCGGAAACGAAGAAATGTGACCAATAGTAGGGAGGTTGTAGCAAAAAGACAAAAAGTCAATGAACCTAAAATTACAAGCAGAAACAAAAAGGATTCTGTTGAAGATGTTGTTGGTTTTCAGTTTGAAAACAGTTCTGGTGTCAACTGCTATGCTAATGTAGTGGTTAATGTTTTGTTTTCTCTAGAAAATGTAAAAGAAGAGATTGTGGTCAATTCTGATCAAAGATTTTGCAGTTTGTTAAATTCTGTGTTAGAGAAATGTAGCACTGATAGAAGAAACATAGAAAGTGTGTCTGAAATTCGAAATCTGTTAGACAGATGTTCAGGGCAAACACAATTCTCTCAAAATATTCAGCAAGATTGTCAGGAGTTTTTAATGTATATGCTTGATGTATTACATGCTGAAGGTGTAGATGTAGATCAGCTGTTTGGGCTTTCTTATCAATGGCAGCATGACTGCGAGAACTGTATGGTATCAAGTACTACTAGTGTAGACTCAGAAAGATTTATATATTTAACTTTGCCAGACAGTAAATCAGTCTCTTTTAATAAGCTAGTAAAAGCAGCTGATCACAACATGGAGTGTAGCCAATGTAAATCTGAAATGATGTCCACATTATTTATACGAACATATGGCCAGTATGTAATTTTAATGTTCCAACGATGTAGGCCTGATGGAACAAAATTGACAACTTTAATTAAAAATTTTGTAGCTTCGCAGTTGTCAATATCAGGAAGGACTTTTGTAACTGCAGCAATTATATATCATGACGGCCCTTCAATAACATCAGGACATTACACAGCTTATTTAAAGTCTAGAAATGGCTGGTCATTCTGCAATGATTCTGTTTTAATTTTCAAAAAAAAATTGCCGTATGACCTTAAAAACTCTTACCTGGTGTTTTTAAAACCAAAATTTTAGGGAAATAATCTCGGGATGTGCTCTGTGGAATTTCAAGAAGTTCTAATGGCTCCTACACAATTTGGCCTTGAGGATAAGTGTAGTTCAGAGACATAACTTTTTACCATAACACTGGACGTCATGGAGAAATACGTGCACTTTGAATGAGTTCAGAAAAACTGTTTCTTTTTATAAGCTAATTGAAGCAGCCAATCAAAACATGGAGTAGAGGGAATGTAAGTCTGCAATGCTGTCTACTGTTTTACATTGCTTTGTGATTAAAAGTGATGTAGAGAATTAAATAATTGTAGTAGTCATAGAGGTAGTGTAAGTCTGCTTCATAGTAAGCAATATCAGTGTCATAGGAAATGTAGAACATGACTGAGCAATAAGGGGAAGATATTACTATTCCAGGATTGTGAAAATGATCTTCAACATTTTAATTCTGAAAGTTGCGGAAATGCCGAATGACGGGATTGGCTTACAAGAAATCCAAGAGTTATAAATGGCTCTGACCAGATTTGGCCTTGTGGAAACTTGTGGTAGAGAGCAAGAAGTCATTTATTGCATGTAACGTGTTTTTAAAAACGATGGAGATTTTCTTTCAGAAAGTGGCGGGCTGAAAGTAATAACAGCACAAAAGAGTGTAAGCTGTTCATAGGACATCCTTGGACGTCATGGAAAGTAAGTTAACTTTAAGGAGTTCTGAATTTTGATTTCTTATGTTGTATGGGTTTTTTAAACACAATCATTTTGATTGTGTTTTTTTTTCCCCGCTGTTATATGATGAATACCTTCAAGTCACTGTTTTTAGTGAATTTTGATACATTCTGAGAACAGCAAAAATAAACCATTTAACATGTATAATTAATTCTGTACTGTTTGCATTTATGATGTATATGTAGAACTGTGTAGGAGGCATGGAGAAGGTGAGGCTTCTGTAAGTGTCAAAGTTGTTGCATGCAGTGCTGCACTTCTGCGTATTCTTTCATATGCTAGACTACATCTGCACAATGAGATACCTAAGCAAAGGAAACACAAGTGATGTGATTGTGAAATGAACAAAATAAATTGCACGTATTTCAATTACATCACCTGTGTTTCCTATCATTACAAATCACATTGTGCAGATCAAGTTTAGGTCTGTCCAGGGAAACATAGGAGGTTTGGACTTTGTTGAAGAGTGCAGTGGACATGACTCACTTCATTGGTAGACCTTCACATGTATTATCTCCTCTGTACTCTTCAACAAGTGTAAATCTCATCTGCAACCCTGAGTAGGCCTCACCTCAAACAAACCTCTGGATAGTAGACATCTTATTGGCATCCTGAAGCAATTATTTAAAATTTTAGTGTCTTGCGACACTTTTCTGAAACAACAGCAATGCAAAAGATGCACCATGTTTTAAGATAGGCCTCACTTCATCTGCATCAAGATACTGTTAGTTTAAAATGTATATCTTTAGGACTGTGTAGGGGGCCTGGAGAAGCAGAAGCTTCTGTAAGTGTCAAAGTTGTTGAAAAACTGTTTGTCCTTCAATCTTTTCCCTTGTCTTTTCTAATTTTTAAATACATGTTTTAATATTTTTCAAATGTTTGTTCTCTCTTTCACAGATTGAAAGTATAAAAACAAAAAGTGAGTAATTTAACGACAATTGTAAGGTAAATATTTTGTACTCTTTTCGTTACATTTCTATCACATTTAACTATTATTAGTTCCACTGCTTCATTTCTTTAACCCTCAGTTTCCTGCCTTTGCTACTTCCCTCATTCCTTTCTCTATTACCTACTTACTCAACTCCTTCCACTCTTTTTCTCAGTCCCTCTCTTCTCATAGTTCCTCACTCTTGTTCACTCACTCCGTCTCTATTACTCTTAGTGTCTTTGACTGATCACTCTATCACTACTTGTTCATAATGCTTTCTCTGTGTAGTTGAAGCACACTAAGGGGAATATTATGAACACAGCCAATGAAATTATTGCTCTTTTTATTGGCAGAAAACTGGTGCAAAAGTGGTTTTAGCGGCAGTTTTCTGCCACAAAAGCAGCTTTAGCGACACATTTCTGCCAATAAAAGCTGCAAAACTTTTATTGCCTATGTTGATGATATGGCTCTATGTTACTTACATTTCTTTGCTGTTTCAATTAATCTTTTTCTGTTACTTTTTGTTTTCTGTTTTCTATTTTTTCTCTCTGTTATTCCTCATGTTTTAATCTTATTTTGAACATTCACTCACATTCTCCAAGAAACTCTTCTTTGTTAATGTTATACTCTCTTTTTTTTTCTTTCACTTCGTTATCTATTTTGTTTTTCACAATTATACCCTCTTCTGTCTTTTCTTCGGTAAATAGATCTATTAAACAGTATCTCTTCTTTACTCCCTATAGCTGTCTTTCTTTTAACATCACTCTCTGTTTACTTTCCTTATACTTACACTTTTTTTTTTTCAATTTTTTTTTTGGTTAGCTCCCGGTCCGCGTACCGGGAAGCTAACCCGGGAGCGAACCAAAAGAAATAGAGCTTGCCAGAGTGCTAAACATTCTAGCAATTTTTTTTGAAAGGGAAGGTAGTTCTGAAAAGAACTTTTTTTTTTATATTTTTGTTGTTTTATATATATTTTTTTTTTTTGAACATTTTTTGTTTTTTTTGTATTTTTTGAACAATTTTATATTTTTTTTGGTTTTTTTGGGGGGGAAACAACAAAAAACAGGCGTTGAAAAGGGCTCAACAGGAGCAAAAAAAAATTACTGGGGGCGGTTAGGGCAATCATGGTGTTCATATGCCAGGTTTTTTAGCATTGATGCTCATGTTGCCACAAGCTAATAATGCACGACAGTGCATACATAAGTGAATCATGTGCCCAAAATTTTCTTGAATATTTGGCACAGTTTCCCGTGCCTCTTCTGGTGTTAGAGAAATCGGTATTGTTGGTCTGGCCACAGGAGTTGGTCTTGGATTGTCCTGCATATCCCTTATTTCCGCCCGGCTGTAATTTAGTGGATGCTTCCTTGTCATGTGCCTGTGCATTGTGTGGTTTCCATAGCTATATTTTTTGTCCGTCCCTCTGGACAATTGTTCTTTGCATATGCGGCAGGTCACATACCTCGCATTCACTTTTTTTTGGCCAGGAGGGATCGAATAAAACTGCCAGATGAAACTGGCTTTCTTTCTGGAAACCCGGGGCAACTCTTCTAAGAACTGTGGTTCTTCTCCCTCCTCATCCATTTCTTCATCTTCCTCCTCAGTGTTGGTAATGACCTGGGGAGGTGGTCCTCTCTTCCCATGAGGAGGTGGAGGTGGTGGTGGGGGTGCACCAGCTGAAGCAACCAATGAAGCCATTTTCCAACAAGCAAAATAGGTCTTCCTCTCACAATGATGAAAGTCAGAGTGAGGAAAGAAGGAGGGGTTTTCATCATTTGGGAAAAACAATACTTCTCAACCAATGAAAAGTGTTATTTTTAGGTCACCTGACCTAGCCTTACATCATTATGAAACCAAAATTGAAATGAACCAATGAAAAGTTTTATTAACAAGTCACATGACCTCTCACGCTCATGTTACGCGCTGCGGAACGCGCCCCGGTTAGCTTCCGGGTCGCTGAGCTTCGCGCCTCGGTCCGCGCCCCGGGACACTTCCGGGTGCGCTAACGCGGTACGTCACAAGACGCATTACGCGGCAACGCGATACGTCGCGCTTTCGCGACGCGCCCCGGTTAGCTTCCGGGTCGCTGAGCTTCGCGCCTCGGTCCGCGCCCCGGGGCACTTCCGGGTGCGCTAACGCAGTACGTCATAAGACGCATTACGCGGCAACGCGATACCGTCACTAAGTTGATTTTTTACCGGTTCGCGGACCGGGTCGCGGCATCAAATTGAGCTAACGGGAAGCTTCCCGGTTCGCGGACCGGGAGCGAAACAAAAAAAATATTTAAAAAAAATTATTAATAAACATATAAAATATATTTTTGGATTTAAATAAGAATACATTTTATAGCTATAGATATTTGCTATTAAAAAACCATTGAAATTCACTGAAAAAACCATAGGTTATAAACCATATATAGTTAGGAATTAGCATTTAAAAAACCTTGAAAATTCACTGAAAAAACCATAGGTTATAGACCATATATAGTTAGGAATTAGCATTTAAAAAACCTTATTTTACTCACACAAAACCAATGAAATTCCATATATAGTTAGTTGTACTAACTATATATCACGCACCCGCAATCCACTGCTGATGATGTCACATATTACATCATTCATGACATGGTCAGTGACATCACTGATGACATCACTGATGACATCTCAAATGACATCACTGATGACATCTCAAATGACATCACTGATGACATCATTGATGACATCATACAGTGACTATTTTTCTGTAAAGTTAAAATATGTCTTACATATTTAAGAATGAGTGGATGTATAAGTGTCTGGATGAAGGATTTAGTAGGTGCATGACTGACTGTATGAGTGAGTGGTTAAATGTGTCTCACTGAGTGCATGGGTTAGTGACTAAACTGTCTTAATTTGTGCATCATTATGTCTGTTGTTCTGTAAGCTGCTGCATGTGTTGATCAGTAGCTATATGAGTAACTATATGGGTTATTGATTGGTTGCCCAAGCATTTGTATGGGAGACTGAGTGTGTGTGTGGGTGGCTGGGAGGTGTATGACTCTGTGCATAGATGTATGGGTTCAAAAGTGCATGTGGAAACAGCTGTATGGGCGGTTGACTGTGTGCATGACTGTATTGGTGAGTGAATGGATATCTCAGTGCTACATGTCAAAGTAAGTACATATGTAAAATACAGTACATGTGAGAGTTGACATATATAAATAACTGTGCATAAGAGCCAGTGAATGTGTGAGTGGCTGTATGGATCATTGTGCTCTTGTATCCAGGATTGTATAAGTGAGTAAATATGTTTTAGTATATGTTTGAATAAGTAAGATGTGTATAACTGTATAGTTGTGAAAATGGAGGTGTGATTGATTCTTTGCATGACTGACTAGGTGTGTAAGTAACTCCATGGATGAGTGACAGTCTGTGAGTGTCTGTTTACACTGAGTGTATCTAAGGTTATATTAGAGTCTGAAGAGGTTCATCGTATTATCACATGAGTGATGTCATCAGTGATGTGATCAGTAATGTCAAATGAGATGTCATCAGTGATGTCATCAGTGATGTCATTTGAGATGTCATCAGTGATGTCATCAGTGATGTCATTTGAGATGTCATCAGTGATGTCATCAGTGATGTCATTTGAGATGTCATCAGTGATGTCATCAGTGATGTCATTTGAGATGTCATCAGTGATGTCATCAGTGATGTCACTGACCATGTCATGAATGATGTAATATGTGACATCATCAGCAGTGGATTGCGGGTGCGTGATATATAGTTAGTACAACTAACTATATATGGAATTTCATTGGTTTTGTGTGAGTAAAATAAGGTTTTTTAAATGCTAATTCCTAACTATATATGGTCTATAACCTATGGTTTTTTCAGTGAATATATATATATAGTCGCCAGAAGGTAGTTATACTTAGGACCTAGTTTCCATAGGAAATCCACAACATTCTATTTGGAATAACTTTGGCGGCGGTGGACGAATCTTCGTTGATTTCTCCAAGAAAATCGCCTGCTGGGTTCCGCTCCTTCCCTGAAAGTTTGGGGTGATTCGTCAAGTGGGGGCCAAGAAAAAAGGGGGTCCCAAAACATGTTTTCCCCATGCAATTTTCTATAGGGACCTTTAGCCAGGGCTACAGCCCAAACAGCTAAACGGAATTACACGAAATTTGGCTGAGCGGTAGAGTTCTGTTCGCAGATTGAGCTTTTTTTTAAATGGTTTAAATCCGTTCAGTAGTTTCTGAGCAAATTGCAAGTAAAATCATAGCGATATCTAAAGACGGAGCTCAGCACGCGTACTGAAATCTGTTCAATTACGAGCTCTAGAACCGAGGCACAAGAAAACAGTAAAACAAAGTTCAGAAATAAGGGAAGGGGGTAGGGTAGAGATATTCTGACCCTCTAGGCTTGCTCAGGGGGTCGTACAAGGATGTTTAGGCTCTATTTTTTATTTTATTTTTTTTAAAGAAAAATCGCGGCGTACACGTATGGAAATACGTACAATTATGAGCAGGAGCTGCATGCTGATTGGCTGTCAATACTCCAAACCAGGAAGTGTTGGCAGCCATGTTGTTTGTCGGGAGAGCAGAGTTAGAAGAAAACAGTAAAACAAAGTTGAGAAATAAGGAAACAGGGCAGGGTAGAAACATTCTGAGCTATAGTCTTGGTCAGGGGGTGGTATATGGATCTTTAGGCTCAATTTTTATTTAAAAAAAATAAAAAATGGCGTTGTACTCGTGCAGTACTTGGAAAAGGTGAAAAAAAGTAGAAGTCCGTTTTATTCATTAGGTCCCGGGGGGGCAAATTACGGGGGCAATTTTTCTGCATAATGGGGGCTTGTAAGGTGCCCCTAGCACTAGGGAACGGCACTCCTCTGGTTTTATTTTGAAGTATGCGGGGGGGTTACGGCCCTACTCCCCACAGTCTCGGTGAGCGGCACCCCTCGGGTCTTTTTAAAAAAAATATATGTTTTGAGCTCTCTCTCTCTCTCTCCCCATACACGTTGCGGGGAACGCCACATTTCTGGGGCAGTGATATGTAAAATGACCTTCCAGCTCCGGGTACCTGCATTGTCTGGAGTTTTTTATTAATGTTGGGAGGGTGCGCTTGATAATAAGTCCTTGTAAATTTCCATAGAAGCCTCTGTTCTGGTGTTAACATGGGCTTCTATGGGAAATAACAAGGCCGTATTATAAAGCTCATTATCGCCGTCTTATCGGCAGTTTCCTGCCAATAAAACAGCAAGAATTTTAACACCGGTCCTTGATAATATGCACCTAAGTTTACTGGTAAAAAAAAAGAGCAATGGACCATATTATCAACAAAAGGCGATACATTATCGTCGCTTTTATAGGCAGGAAACTGCCGATAAAGCGGCGATAATGGGCTTGATAATATGCCCTTGTGAATAACCATAGCAGCCCAGGTTAACATCAGAACTTGGGATGCTATGGGAATTTACAAGGGCCTATGTTTTTTTATTAATGTTGGGAGGGTGGGCTTGATAATACGTCCTTGTAAATTCCCATAGAAGCCTATGTTCTGGTGTTAACATGGGCTTCTATGGGAAATAACAAGGCCGTATTATAAAGCTCATTATCGCCGTCTTATCGGCAGTTTCCTGCCAATAAAACGGCGATAATTTTAAAACCGGTCCTTGATAATATGCACGTAAGTTTACTGGTCAAAAAAAGAGCCATCAGCCATATTATCAACAAAAGGCGATACATTATTGTCGCTTTTATCGGCAGGAAACTACATCACTCATGACATGGTCAGTGACATCACTCATGACATCACTGATGACGTCTCAAATGACATCCCTGATGACATCACTGATGACATCATCCTTGTGGCAGACCTCCTCTTACTGTAATATAACCTTAGATACACACGATCAAAAATAGAAACTAAAATTTTCAAAAAAATTGAGATACCAATTCCAGTTAGAACAACCTATTGAGTAATCCCAAAATCTACATACACATCCACTCATTCACCAACAGTTCGATATAGTCACTCATACATGTACTCACTCATCATATGTACTCATACACCTATATATCCTGTTATACACCGACACTCATCTATAGAGTTACTCACACACATACTCACACATGCAAATAAACTATCAAATATTCATTTACTTGCATATACAGCTATACACCCACCACTAAACTAACTTCTACAGAATCATAGACATACTTACTCTCTTAAACAATCACTTATAGAAACACATACTTATTTATACAGGAAGTCCTAGAATCTCTCGCTCTCAGATATACTCACTTAGATACATCAATACTCACATATACTAGTTTAAAACATATGTAGTTACTCATAAAGATACTATTGAGACAGTCATTCACTCACTAACACACCCATACATACACTCATCCACCCATACAGTCCTGCACACATACTGTCTTCAAAACACATACAAACAGTGAGTCAGTCATTCATGCATCTGTGCGCTAAGTAATACTCCCCACCGAACCGTACAAACACTCATTTTGGTACTCAAAAAACCAACTAATAACCCATAGACACACTCATGTAGCTACTCACCAACTTATATACAAAGTGAGACACTGATACAGATATTTAAATATTTAAAGATTACTCGCTAGTACACCTATTCACTAAGATATACTTAATAAGTCAGTTATATAATCAATTTTACAAAAAAAACATCTATTTAGACACTTATTTACCCATTTATTCTTCCATCGTCCTTTAGATATACATATATAAAAAAAATATTTTTCAGAAAGACACACATTCACTGGATGATGTCAGTAGAAACACCTAAAAAATAGAAATGTAAAATTACTTAAAACAGCAGCTGCGATACTGTCAATTACAACAACCAGATTAAAATTCATATATATATTCTCGGAAGTAAATTTAGACCCAAGAGTCTCTACCTCTCTACCTCTACCTCTCTACCTCTACCTCTCTACCTCTACACCTCTACCTCTACACCTCTACCTCTCTACCTCTCTCTACACGCACACATATACATATATATACATAGGGGACCCAAGGAGCCACGATATTCCTGCAGGCAACACGGGACATTGGGAAAGAGCTACTCGAAAAAACCTGCAGTCCCCACAACGTTGTTGCCGTCCTATCCTGGCAAACCATTGCATGCTGGGAGTTGCAGTTCCTTTGACCATCGGGAAAATGAAGCAGGTGACATCAATCATCGCTTTCAGGGCGGAGACTATTATAACTAGCTTTGTTGGGGCAGGACTTTTTGGCAGCATACTCACCTCCTGTTTTATTCTGGGCGATGAAGAGGCTACACAGCCGAAATGCATACGCCCATTTGCCAATAAGGAATAGAGACTCCATTGTGTTCCCCTATCGTGGCCTCTGCCTTTCTTTGTGGAGGGTATTTTGGATACAGTTTGCACTGCTAGCCAGCGGCGTGCTACAGGGGCCCCTGCACTCAAGCTGGCCTGGTCTTTACTGGCGCTGTTTTTGCTCCGGCAGAAACATTTTCGTATTCCGAGGTATCGGAAAGACCAGGCCCACCACTGTGCACAGGAGGACAGGAAGCGGTGTCGGAGTCACGGAACTCTGCCCTGGGCGAGGCGCACTGTCGCACTTGCCCCCGCGGAACACATACCTGGTTGCGGTGGTTGTGCAGTCAGGGGACCCAAGGAGCCACGATATTCCTGCAGGCAACACGGGACATTGGGAGAGAGCTACTCGAAAAAACCTGCAGTCCCCACAACGTTGTTGCCGTCCTATCCTGGCAAACCATTGCATGCTGGGAGTTGCAGTTCCTTTGACCATCGGGAAAATGAAGCAGGTGACATCAATCATCGCTTTCAGGGCGGAGACTATTATAACTAGCTTTGTTGGGGCAGGACTTTTTGGCAGCATACTCACCTCCTGTTTTATTCTGGGCGCTGAAGAGGCTACACAGCCGAAATGCATACGCCCATTTGCCAATAAGGAATAGAGACTCCATTGTGTTCCCCTATCGTGGCCTCTGCCTTTCTTTGTGGAGGGTATTTTGGATACAGTTTGCACTGCTAGCCAGCGGCGTGCTACAGGGGCCCCTGCACTCAAGCTGGCCTGGTCTTCACTGGCGCTGTTTTCGCTCCGGCAGAAACATTTTCGTATTCCGAGGTATCGGAAAGACCAGGCCCACCACTGTGCACAGGAGGACAGGAAGCGGTGTCGGAGTCACGGAACTCTGCCCTGGGCGAGGCGCACTGTCGCACTTGCCCCCGCGGAACACATACCTGGTTGCGGTGGTTGTGCAGTCAGGGGACCCAAGGAGCCACGATATTCCTGCAGGCAACACGGGACATTGGGAGAGAGCTACTCGAAAAAACCTGCAGTCCCCACAACGTTGTTGCCGTCCTATCCTGGCAAACCATTGCATGCTGGGAGTTGCAGTTCCTTTGACCATCGGGAAAATGAAGCAGGTGACATCAATCATCGCTTTCAGGGCGGAGACTATTATAACTAGCTTTGTTGGGGCAGGACTTTTTGGCAGCATACTCACCTCCTGTTTTATTCTGGGCGCTGAAGAGGCTACACAGCCGAAATGCATACGCCCATTTGCCAATAAGGAATAGAGACTCAATTGTGTTCCCCTATCGTGGCCTCTGCCTTTCTTTGTGGAGGGTATTTTGGATACATATATATATATATATATATATATATATATATATATATATATATATATATATATATATATATATTCAATCACCTCCTGGAAATTCACGTAGAAGAAACCAGAGTCGAAGCCCCAATATTATGCAGAAGGGTTTATTTAGGCACAAGGAATATAACCCAACGCGTTTCGAAGTCAGCCGACTTCTTGTTCACGGGTCCAGGTCTGTTCCAGAACCATTCCATTTAAAGTGATACAAACATTTTTTACGTGCACGTGACCAAACAACATAAACAAAGTACTCACAGTGACACAAGGTTGCTAATCTATACCTAGTGGTTGTTACATTCTTGCAATTATACAGTAAATGACACAGTATTTCCACATGTTGGAGCCACATGTTTATGCATCATTTATAAATTAATGAGTCCATTTAAGTAAATAACATGTGCTGTTATATGTTCCCATATAGAAAGTATACGGAAAATCATAGTCAGAAAAATAGTGCCCAAGTGGGCATGATGCGATAAATAGGAGCGATAGATCCTAGTTTTTGTTGCCCCAGTGGGCATAAATCTTCATGTTTTCCCCAATTGTTGTCATCACCCTGCAAGAAAAAGAAAACAACATTGCTGATCTTACTTGCGTTCATCTAAGTTTTATATGATCACACTAATTAAAACCATATTAAAATCCATAGGAATGGAGAAAATTTCTAAGGCGGCTGTCATAGTTCAAAAGATCTAAAGGCTATTTGTTTTAACTGTATAGGTGAATTGACAACTCATCCCCTACATTATGCCCCTTAGGCTGTAAAGTGTCATACTGGATAATGTATTTTGACTCCAATTTGCGGAGCTCCAGCCATCTGTTCCCTCCCCTTTCTCTTTTCTCAATGCAGTCAATTACTGTGAATTCCAACAAGTCAGGGTTTTGTTTATGTTCTGAAAAGAAGTGTCTTGCTATTGGGTACTGTTGATTAAGGTTCTTTATTGCCCGAAGGTGTTCCAGTATTCTCATTTTTGCTGGTTTAGTCGTACACCCTATATAAAATTTATTACATGGGCAACGAAGCGCATAAATCGCAAAATCAGTATTGCAATGGAGATGTTTATTGATTTTATGCGGTTCTTGATCTGGTGACAGTTTCAGTGTTTTGCACTTGTGGCTATGCCTGCAAGCCTTACACTTCAAACATGGAAAGAACCCTTGGATCTTGTTCGTTTTTATAGGTTCCTTGATCAAAGTGGAAGTTAGACAGTCTTTTAAAGATCTTGCCTTTTTGTAGGTTATAGCAGGTTTCTCATTGAGAACTTCCTTGATATCGCTATCTAATCTCAAGACATTCCAATATTTATTGAGACTGCGACGGACCTGCCACGACTGGTTATCATATGTAGTAATAAATCTTATTTGTTCCTCATTTTTGTCTCGCATTTTGGGGACAAGTAGATCTTTTCTATTAAGCAAGTCAACACGATCTTCTGCTTGTTTTATTACGGATCGGCTGTATCCCCTTTCCAAAAATCTTTTAATCATGCAGTCTTTTTCACGCATGTATCCTTCCAAGGTGCTGCAATTACGTTTAGCTCTTATAAGTTCTCCTACCGGAATACTTCTAATCAAGTTAGGAGGATGACAACTATGCGCGTGTAACAGACTGTTGCCTGCTGTTGATTTGCGGAACAGTGTACTACACAAACGGTCATTCTTGACTTCTAATCTTATATCAAGGAACTCAAGTTCTTGTTGACTCATTGTGCTGGTGAAAGTCAGGTTCAGAGAGTTATCATTCAGTATCATGACAAAATCTTTTGCCTCATCCAATGTGCCATCCCAAACACAGAAAATGTCATCTATGTAACGAGACCAGAGGACGACGTGGGTACTATAGTGGGAGATGTTTTTCACCACTAGCTCCTCCCACCAGCCCAGGTACAATCCCGCTAGGCTGGGGGCAAAGCAAGTACCCATCGCCGTCCCCCTGATCTGTTTGTACAGTTGCTTGTTGAAAATAAAATAATTATTTTGGAGACAGATTTGCATCATCTCCAAAAGCATGTCGGTGTGCATGAAATGTGAGAGTGACCTGCCCCTTAAAAAATGTTTGCTGGCATCTATCCCCAAGTTTTGTGGGATACTTGTGTATAAACTAGACACATCGAGACCAATTAACCAATATCCCTGCTTCCATTTCAAATTATCAATAATGCGTAGGAAGTCAGAGGTGTCTCTAACATAGGAGGGCAGTGAGTGCACAAATGGTTGCAGAAAGTAATCGATATATATTGAAGTGTTTTCTAGTAGGCTCCCTATTGATGAAACAATAGGTCTGCCAGGGGGCACATTCACGTCATATATATATGCATATGCATTTATATATATGTATGTGTATATATATATATATATATACATACATATATAAACATATATAATCTGCATATCTATATAAATACAAATATAAATGCATGCATACATATACATATATGCATACATATGTTTTTTACATGAAAGTTTGAAAAACACTAATAAAAGCAAAGCTAAAAAGCCACCTCATTACAAACAGAATGGCTTTAACTTAAACAAGGGCGAGATCTATTGCATGTTCAATGCTTGTTTACTTTGGTTCGTCCAAGAAGGCATTCAGATGTGTCACACATTTGCCATAAATTCTGAATGTTAGCACTCTAGTTGCTCATTAGATCACTGTAGTAAAGCTACTGCGCACCAGGGAAGTCTGCTGCTGGTATTCAAAGTGCATGTTTCAGTCTGCATGTCAGAATTTTTTTAATGAAATAGAAGAGGATTTGAAAAGGCAAAATGTGCACTAATTTTTCTTTCTTCAGCACTAATCATAATTTCTATGGCAAAATGAGCCCCCTCATTTTGTTCCTTTGCAAATTAAATGTTTTAAGTGTTACCACTTTATTCCAATCAAGATGACTTCAGGTGTGCCATACTTTCGTCATAGGTAAGACTGTTAGCACTCTAGTTGTTCTTTAGAACACTCTGGGACATTCTGTCATTGGGCTATACTTGGGCTACATCTGGGGCATATTTGTGCTACATTTGGGCTCTTTTGTCTCTGGTGGCCATCTTGGGAGACTTATTTGTTATGAAGTTTCCTAATTTCCTCATTTACTACAGTCTCCTCAGTAGGAAATACTTTCATTTTTCTACTTTGATTCCATCAAGAAGGCATTCAGATGTGACACACATTTGCCATAGTTTCAGAATGTTATCACGCTAGTTGCTTATTAGATCACTGTAGTAAAGCTACTGCTCACCAGGGAAGTCTGCTGCTGGTATTGAAAGTGCAAGTTTCAGTCTGCATGTCAGAATGTTTTAATGAAATAGAAGAGGATTTGAGAAGTCACACAAAATTTGCCCTAATTTTTCTTTCTGGAGCACTAATCATACTTTCTATGGCAAAATGAACCCCCTCATTTTGTTCCTTTTTAAATTAAATGTTTTCAGACTTACCACTTCATTCCAATCAAGATGGCTTCTGGTGTGCCATACTTTTGTCATAAGTAAGACTGTTAGCGCTCTAGTTGTTCTTTAGAACACTCTGGGACATTCTGTCATTGGGCTATACTAGGGCTACATCTGGGTGATATTTGGGCTACCTTTGGGCTCTTTTGTCTCTGGTGGCCATCTTGAGAGACTGCATGTCAGAAATTTTTAATGAAATAGAAGAGGATTTGAGAAGTCACTCAAAATGTGCCCTAATTTTTCTTTCTGCAGCACTAATCATACTTTCTATGGCAAAATATACCCTCTCGTTTTTTTCCTTTTTAAATTAAATGTTTTAAGAGTTACCACTTTATTCCAATCAAGATGGCTTCAGGTGTGCCATACCTTTGTAATAAGTAGGACTGTTAGTGCTCTAGTTGTTCTTTAGAACACTCTGGGAAGCTGCAGTAGAACACAAAGGAATCAACTGACAGTCTCTGTCCTTGTTGGATGTACATGTTTTACTGAGAATGTCAGACTTCATTCTCACATGACTGAGAAAGATAATGCGAATTTACAGAAACTATGCTTTCAGTTTAGCTTATAGATCCCCTTCCAAACCACTGTGGGAAAAGCATGAGATAATAGTTTTCTTTCAAACATGATTCATGACATCCCAGCAGAAGGCGTTATCACATGGTAAAATCACCTTAGAACACACCACAATTCCTAAAATGAGTATGGTACCATCAACAAATGATTTATAATGTAACTAAAGTCCTAAAACCTTCTAATAACTGCAATGCTTTTTAATGAGGTGCTATCATGTATATTGGTCCCAAGATGGCTGCCAACACTTCTTGGATGAAGTGCTGACAGCCGATCAGATCTCACGATGAGATGTGTGGTTAGGCTCCGCCCAGATATATACATTTTTTCACATTTGATTTTCTCAGCAACTACTGGAGGGATTTAAACCATTTAAACAAAAGGGCGATCTGCGAATCAGACTCTACCATTTTGCCAAATTTCTTGTAATTCCGTTCAGCCGTTCGGGCTGTAGCCGTGTCTAATCGTCCTATGGAAATTAAAATGGGGGAAACACGTTTTGGGACCCCCCATTTTTCTCGGCCCCCGCTTGACGAATCTTCCCAAGACTTTCAGGGAAGGAGCGGAGCGGGCCATCTTCTTTGAGAAATTCGCGAAGATTCAACAACCGGCGTCAAAGTTATTACCAATAGAATGTTGCGGATTTCCTATGGAAACTAGGTCCTAACTATAACTACCTACTGGCGACTGCCAGTAGGTAATATAGATATATATATATATATATATGTATATATATATTCACCAAAAAACCATAGGTTTTACACCAGTTATAGTTACCAGGAAATTTTACTCGCATAAAACCATTGAAATTCCCACGTTATAGTTAGTTGGACTCACTATAACTTGCGCGTGCAATGCACTGCTGATGACGTCACATATTACATCACTCATGACGTGGTCAGTGACATCACTCATGACATCACTGATGACACCATCCAGTGAATGTGTGTCTTTCTGAAAAATAAATATTAGTGAGTAATGTTTAAATTTTTCAAACATATGTATTAATGTTTCACTTTGTGTATAAGTGCCTGCATGGGTTGGTGAGTAGCTACATGTGTAGGTATATGGGTTATTAGATGTTTTTTTTAATATCAATATGAGTGTCTATATGCTTGGTGGGGGTGTTACTTAGCACATAGATGCATGAATGACTGACTCTCTGTTTGTATGTGTTTTGAATACAGCATATGTGCAGGACTGTATGGGTGGATGAGTGTGTATATATGTATGTTAGTGAGTGAATCACTGTCTCACTAGTGTCTTTATCTGTAACTACATATGTTTTAATCTAGTATATGTGAATATTGATGTATATAAGCGAGTATATGTGAGAATGAGGGATTGTAAGAGTTCCTGTTTAAATAAGTATGTGTTTCTATAAGTGATTGTTTAAGAGAGTAAGTATGTGTAAGTTTCCTTAGAAGTAAAGTGGTAGTGTGTGTATACCTGTATATGCAAATAAATGGATGTTTAATAGTTTATTTGCATGTGTGAGTATGTGTGAGAGTATCTTTTGGATGACTGTCGTTGTGTAACAGGATATATAGGTGTATCACTATATATGATGAGTGACTATATGTATGAGTGACTACATAGAACTGTTGGTGAAAGAGTGGATGTGTATATAAATGGTGGATTTACTGAATTGGTTGTTGTAACTGGTATGGGTATCTCCATTTTTTTGAAAATTTTAGTTTCTATTTTTGAATATGTGTTTCAAAAGTTACATTACAGTGAAAAGAGGTCTGTCACTCTGTCGCAAGGATGGTGTCATCAGTGATGTCATGAGTGATGTCACTGACCACATCATGAGTGATGTAATATGTGACGTCATCAGCAGTGCATTGCACGCGCAAGTTATAGTGAGTCCAACTAACTATAACGTGGGAATTTCAATGGTTTTATGCGAGTAAAATTTCCTGGTAACTATAACTGGTGTAAAACCTATGGTTTTTTCGGTGAATTTCATAGGTTTTTTAAATGCTACTTCCTAACTATAACGTGTGTAAAACCTATGGTTTTTTCAGTGAATTTCATAGGTTTTTTAAATGCTACTTCCTAACTATAACGTGTGTAAAACCTATGGTTTTTTCAGTGAATTTTCAAGGTTTTGTAAATGCTAATTCCTAACTATATATGGTCTATAACCTATGGTTTTTTCAGTGAATTTCAATGGTTTTTTAATAGCAAATATCAAAAGCTTTAAAATGTCAAGTACGTGGTAGGTAAAAACATTTTCGTGTTTATGCACGCTGATGTGCTTTGAACGTTGCCCCCCCTCTTTTCTTTTAGGAGTATTCTCTCTTTGCAGATAGTGAAGGGTAGGTAACGCAGGCCTTTGCCCCGTTGTAATCCGTCGTGCCTGCTTCCCTCTCCATTTGATTGATTGTTATCCAAGCATTGACTGTTTTGGAATTGGTTCTCTTTGGTTCATTCTCTATTTACAAACAAGCACAGAGTCGCAATACTCTGTTTAGTCTTTGCAGATAGTGAAGGATAGGTAACGCAGGCTTTAGCCCCCGTTGTAATCCGTTGTGCCTATTTTTATCCCTCATTTGATTGATTGTTTGGCCGAACATTGATCGTTCAGAATTGGTTCTCTTTGGGTGATTCTCTATTCACAAATAAGCACAGAGTCGCAATACTCTGTTTAGTCTTTGCGGATAGTGAAGGATAGGTAGTGCAGACTTTTGTCCCCTTTGTAATCCGTCATGCCTATCTCTGCCCCGTTTGTTGGTAGTTGATTCAGCCCGGACCGTTTATTAGAGGTAGATCATCCGACTCCACCGGAGGACACCCCTAATAAAAAGGACATATATATAAAATGCGGACTAGCCGCTGTATCGTGCAAGCAAACTATGACATAAAAATCGTTAGAAAATACAAAAGGAATCAAGCAAAATCAGTAGGCCACTGATGGGATCTCTTTTTGACCTCGCTAAAATAGAAACATTAGGAACAACCCCTCATGAGAAATATGAAACTAGTGAGAGGAACCGAGCTCGACGCCATGATGTCTGCAAGACAGCTCGGCTCCGCCTCCCACCCCGCCCAAAATAACGACAAACCCTATGCAAATATTATAAATATATACAACACACCAGCAAAGTAACAGGGTAAAACGTTTTATCAAATAACTATTTACATGGCAGCCTGCTACAACATCGATCCAAATGCATGACGCTGTTCCTATCCCTCCTTGTGCAGCAGGTCCGCGGCTACGCCCATCCGGGAGACGAGACCCCCGGCACGTATAGGGCGGGGTCTTGCTGGCAGCCATTGGCCGAAGAGGGCGTTGGGTGGATGGCCCGGAAGCACCACGGCCATGATGTTGTTGTACTGGCCTTCCCATTTGTCCACCCTGAGGTGGCATCCAGCGAGCCACGGGTGGGGGGGGGTGAATGCCTTGCTGATGACCCCCCCTCTTATTGCCTGGTCCGACCATCACATATACCTGCGCCAGGAGACGGCGTGGGGTGCACTGGGAGGGAGAGGCGGCGCGAACGAGCCTCCCCCACCTCCCCAGGTGGAGGTTCCTCAGCTGCACCCCAGCGCTTCACTCGGCCAGCTGAGTTGCGCCCGCTCTTGCGGCACAGTGCCTCGCTCGGCCAGCTGAGTTGCGCCCGCTCTTGCGGCACAGTGCCTCACTCGGCTGGTTGAGTTTCGCCTGCTCTTGCGGCTACAGCGTCTCACCCGCCTCCGGCCGCAACCACAGCGCCAACGAACGCTGCTGACGGAGGGGAGCCTTGCCGGTGAGAGCCACTGATCTGAAGAACCGCTGCCTGCGGTACCTCCCTGAGCCGCTTGACGGAGGCCCCCGAGGGGCGGTGTGGTGGCGCGGAATCGTAGGGGGCGCTTGGCTCCTGCCCCCTCCCCAAGTCTTGTTGCCCTGGTCTGGCCTGAGATCGCCCCCGACATAGGCGGCCGGCTCCCGGGATCCGGCGGGACTTTTAGCCTTTTGGTGACTCTTCCATTCTGGACCCTGTCCCACAATCCGTTTGACCTGGAGACACGTCCTGTGGTGCCCTCGCAATGCGTCCTGGTCCCTGAATGTGTGCGGGGGGGCGGTGTTGATTGAATCAAGATGGCGGCTGGTACCCTTCTTCATTGGTTAACGTCCGGACCGGGCGACTGTTCCACGCCCCCGAGGGGCGATGTGGTGGCGCGGACTCGGAGGGGGCGCTTGGCTCCTGCCCCCTCCCCAAGTCTTGTTGCCCTGGTGTGGCCTGAGATCGCCCCCAACATAGGCGGCCGGCTCCCGGGGTCCGGCGGGACTTTTAGCCTTTTGGTGACTCTTCCATTCTGGACCTTGTCCCACAATCCGTTTGACCTGAAGACACGTCCTGCGGTGCCCTCGCTATGCGCCCTGGTCCCTGAATGTGTGCGGGGGGACGGTATTGATTGGATCAAGATGGCGGCTTCACACAAAGCTGACTCAAGTTTTGCTGCTGATGCTATGCAGACAAAAACTGGTTTTCAGTTTGTACATTCTTCAGGATTTTTCCATCCAAGGCTGGTTGAGAGTTTGTAGAACGATGGCTTCAGATTTTCAACATACTACTCTTCAACATTCTTCATAAATGTAAGAATTTGAGACTCACTAGGAGAATGGCCGTTTATCTTTCCTTTCAAAATGCTGCCAACAATATTTTCTGTATGGAAGACACCATCTTGTAGCATAAAGGACTGCGTCAAGGGTGGTATTGCCCAGAATGTCTTGTTTTCAAGTGCGCGTAATGACGAAGCCAGGACTGTTGCAGAGCGTCCAAAATCTACAAAAAACACCACTGCCAACTCTTCAATAACTTCCATCACCCAGCACCGCATTTCCAAAGAAACAGCATAGCAAGCTTTCGTGGCCTTTAGAGTTTTCGGAAGCAGTTTCCCAAGACCATCACTGCAGCCATTGCAATCCAACAGAGGAACTTTTTCCAAGATCGGCATATTAACAGGGCTGCTGGTATAATCGGGGCTCTTGCAGCCATTCAACTTAATTGAAGCTTTCACAATGATAGACCGCCCACTGAACTTCGTGCCATGACATTTACTTATAACATTCTGCTGGGTCTTCGCCGAACTGAAGTCTACAAATGCAAAGCATTTCATTCCGCTTTGACATTTCTTGACATGCAGTGGGTTGAAGTCTTTAAAGAGGTCCACAATTTGCTCCTCAGTCACATCACTTGAAAGATTCCCCAAGCCAGGCAGGTCCCACACCACTTGAAAGGAACTGCCTGGCCTCGAGCAAAATGGCGCCAGTATGGGAGCGACTTGCAACTCCTTATGACGTTCTAGTTACTTAGCCTTGACGTTATGGGGGATGTATGCGGTCTTTGTGCACATAGCGGGCAGGGAAGGGTACTGACTGGGCATACGGACAACCCTATTGATGTCGGTTTTTCATTATTGATTATTGTATTATTAAAGCTTTGAAGTAATGTTACCCATGATACTCGCCCTTGGTGTGCGTATGGACGATTTTATTGTAACTGATCCTGTTATACTTTCGAATAAAAAATCAACCTTCACTGATCCTGCAACCGTTTGTCACGTTTATTTTTTTCAATTAAATGGCTCGCTTGTTACATACTCCTATACCCCTGGCTTTTGACCCTTTCCTACGCGCAGTCTGTACTACCGCCCTCGGGCGATCTATGTAATGAACAGACTACCATTGCCGAGACACAAGGGAATGCATCTCAGAGAGATAAGTCAAGTACGTGGTAGATAAAAACATTTTCGTGTTTATGCACGCTGATGTGCTTTGAACGCTGCCCCCCCTCTTTTCTTTTTCTGCAGGTTACATTGGAATTTCAGCTAAAGTATGGAGAAGACCTAAACCGCACCGTGTTCCACGCGAGGAAAAATAGGCTAGCTCTGTGAGACGGTACATTATATGTACGAGCTATCTCTGGGAGCGTGAAAGATTGTATGGTATGAATGTGCGCATGGGCCCTGATTTGTACGGTATGAATGCGTATGTGTGGCGCACGACTGGGTCAATAAAAGAATGCTTTTTGTATGACTGAGGCGTTGATCGAACGGTTAATGGAATGAGAAAAATAAGCCCGAACATGGTATCCGCATGTGAAGGACGAAAAAGAATATAGCACTTTCCTTACTTAGGAACGACTCTCTCTGCAGCTAGTGAATGGGAGAGTAGCCTACACCAGAAACTTGAAGGGTTATTTCAGTACGACGAACCCGACCCCAACCGATATTCCAAATGTACACCCAAAATAATGCGCACCAGTAAGTCAATTTATGTGCTGACTAAATAAGAGAAGTTAGCTCGGCTCCGCCGCCCACCCCGCCCAAAATAACGACAAACGCTATGCAAATATTATAAATATATACAACACACCAGCAAAGTAACTGGGTAAAATGTTTTATTAAATAACTATTTACATGGCAGCCTGCTGCAACATCGATCCAAATGCATGACGCTGTTCCTGTCGAGGTAGAAGAATAATGGCATAGATTTTCTGTCAATACACACTCATATATGTCTCCTCAACCAATCATATTTGTTCCCGCACAATTTCATATTCAAATTAACATTTCAGTTGGTTATCCTTTCAATATTTTCAAAGTCACATAACGGTCACCCTTCACCCTCTGCCTTCTCTGGCTGTTACCATGGTAACAGCTCAATCTTCACCTAGCTGAAGGCACAGGTCAAAAGTTCATATCTCAACATTCTAAATCCAAGCAAAAAGGATAATTTCCCTCCAAACACACCTGCCTATCCACTCTTGTTTTACATTTCTTTATTTTCCACGACCAATAGAAGATTTGTTTATAATAAAACTATAACATACAGCGTAGTCTTCAATCTTGAAGTATATCAATTAACCAATCATGTTCAGTTTTCCTTTAACACCAAACCTCACACACTTTTTTATCGTGACTTTCACCATCTACTTGCCATTCCACTTCACGAACCCATCGGAGTACTACTGCATCTACCTTGAAAATGAAGGTTTGGCTTGTAGGACACAGTTATATTCACTGGAGTGAAAAATATGCTGCAAACAGACGAATTTCTAACCTTGACTTACCAAATGTGCAGATTACGTGGATTGGCCAAAGAGGATTAAGATGTCACCAATTGATACCATTGGTGAAAACTTTTATGCATCTCCCTGAACCTAACCTGATAATTGTGCACTGTGGTGGCAATGATCTAGGCACATTAACAGGGGTAGGTCTGGAAATGCTTCTAAAAGACACCTTTCGTCAATTGATGTCACTTTTTCCTCGAACTGTCTTGGTGTATTCAAATATATGCCAAAGACAAAAATGGAATTGGTCCAATGAACGTTGTCCACAGATTGAGAAAGCAAGGAAACATGTAAATAAATCTGTTTCTGCTTTCCTCAGAGAATATAACATGGGTTCTATATACAACAACAACCTACGTTTCAACATGGAAGGCATCTATCGGAGAGATGGTGTTCATTTCACGGATGAGGGAAATAGAATTTTCCTCTGTAACATGAGACTCTGCATCGGAACTTACTTATAAGTTCAGCAAAAACTCAATTAACACAAGGGCTCTTTTAAGAGCCACCTTAGATCTAAACACTCAAACTTGTAATTTATCTCCATCTTTCCTTATGTTTTTTGATCGCCGTGCGCGACCGAGTGCGCGCACCTCGTAACTTATTTGCGAAAAAAAAGCTACTTTTACACTTTCGTCATCCTTAATAAACCCCTCAAGAAACCTACGAAATCAAACACTTTCCACCCTGCTCCCTTTCCATTCTCACCACTATAGTTTTTCACAGTCTTGTAAATAGGGGTGCGCGACCGAATGCATGCACCCCGCAAATGTTTTCTCCAAAAAAAAAATAGTATTTACGCGTTCAGGGTCCATACTGTACCCCCTTAGAAAACCTACCCAGCCAGACAATCTCTACCTTCTCCCCTTTCCATGTACTAACCCTTTGTTCTGTATTATATATTCACTCGCACTAACAAAATGGCGGACAACACTTCCTGATTTCCTCCGAATCGAATGTTGACAGACGTTAAACAGCAAATCACAATGCCGCTCGCGCACACCCGCATAGGTGCGCGCACCCGTGCTCGCTTACAGATATATAACTGATTTCAACTTTAATTTTCTCAGCAACTACTGAACGGATTTACACCATTTAAACAAAAGCGTGATCTGCGACCCACACTCTACCTTTCTACCAAATTTCTTATAAATCCATTCAGCCGTTCGAGCTGTAGCCGTGTCTAAACGTCCTATGGAAAATAACATGGGAAAAACAAGTTTTGGGACCCCCCTTTTATCTCAGCCCCCACTTCACCAATCCCCCCAAAACTTTCACAGAATGAGCGCAGCGGACCTAGCCATCTTCTTTGAGAAATTTGCAAACATTCGTCCACCAGGGCCAAAGTTATTCCCAATAGAATGTTGCGGATTTCCTATGGAAACTAGGTCCTAACTATAACTACCTACTGGCGACAGCCAGTAGGTAATATATATATATATATATATATATATATATATATATATATATATATATATATATATATATATATATATATATATATATATATATATATATATATATATATATATTTATAGATATATATATATATTACCTACTGGCGATAGCCAGTAGGTATATATAGTTAGGATTTTTTTCCTATGGGATTTTTGAAAATTCTATGTCGAATAACTTTGGCGTTTGAGGACAGAATTGGCTGAAATTTTCAGGAAAATGGAACATTTTGTTTCTGAGCAGCCCCTGAAAATTTGGGGGGGTTTCATCAAGGGGGGGCCGAGAAAAAAGGGGTGTCCCAAAACGTGTTTTTCCCATGCAATTTTCCATAGGGCGGTTGGCCTCACTTTTAGCCCGAACGGCTGAATGGATTTACACCAAACTTGGCAAAATTGTAGGAACTGGTAGCCCGATGTGCCTTTGCTATGTCTCAAGATATAGGCTCCAGTGGTTTTTACGAAAATTAACTTTGAAAAATATATATTGGGCTACATTGGGCTATATATATGTTGGAGCCCAAATGTAGCCCAATGTAGCCCAATGTAGCCCAATGTAGCCCAATGTAGCCCAAAGATGGCCACCAGAGACAAAAAAAAACAAATGTAGCCCAAATATCAGCCAGATGTAGCCCAACTATAGCCCAATGACAGAATGTCCCAGAGTGTTCTAAAGAACAACTAGAGTGCTAACAGTCCTACTTATTACAAAGGTATGGCACACCTGAAGCCATCTTGATTGGAATAAAGTGGTAACTCTTAAAACATTTAATTTAAAAAGGAACAAAATGAGGGGGTTAATTTTGCCATAGAAAGTATGATTAGCGAATATATGACGAAATCCCGCATACCATCAGTCCGCAAAAAAAATCCTGCATGTACTATTAGGCCGCAAATTAAAATAACGAAAACTTTTAGAACGAATATGCCTTTAGCATACACTAAACAACTAAACTACCCTAAACCCTAAAACACTACCCCCAGCATGACCCTACACTACACAAACAGTACAACACTACCCTAAACCCTAAAACACTACCCCCAGCATGGCCCTACACTACACAAACACTACAACACTACCCTAAACCCTAAAACACTACCCCCAGCATGACTCTACACTACGCAAACACTACAACACTACACAAAACCCTAAAACACTACACCCCAGCATGACCCTACACTACGCAAACACTACAACACTACCCTAAACCCTAAAACACTAACCCCAGCATGACCCTATACTACACAAACACTACAACACAACCCTAAACCGTAAAACACTACCCCCAGCATGACCCTACACTACACAAACACTACAACACTACCCTAAACCCTAAAACACTACCCCCAGCATGACCCTACACTACACAAACACTACAACACAACCCTAAACCCTAAAACACTACACCCCAACATGACCCTACACTACGCAAACACTACAACACTACCCTAAACCCTAAAACACTACCCCCAG
Source organism: Lissotriton helveticus (assembly GCF_964261635.1). NCBI lineage: Eukaryota > Metazoa > Chordata > Amphibia > Caudata > Salamandridae > Lissotriton > Lissotriton helveticus. The sequence goes on along the minus strand of NC_136069.1, from coordinate 1,371,010,835 downwards.
CATGACCCTACACTACGCAAACACTACAACACTATGCAAAACCCTAAAACACTACACCCCAGCATGACCCTACACTACGCAAACACTACAACACTACCCTAAACCCTAAAACACTACCCCCAGCATGACCCTACACTACACAAACACTACAACACTACCCTAAACCCTAAAACACTACCCCCAGCATGACCCTACACTACGCAAACACTACAACACTACCCTAAACCCTAAAACACTACCCCCAGCATGACCCTACACTACGCAAACACTACAACACTACCCAAAACCCTAAAACACTACACCCCAGCATGACCCTACACTACGCAAACACTACAACACTACCCTAAACCCTAAAACACTACCCCCAGCATGACCCTACACTACGCAAACATTACAACACTACCCTAAACCCTAAAACACTACCCCCAGCATGACCCTACACTACGCAAACACTACAACACTACCCAAAACCCTAAAACACTACACCCCAGCATGACCCTACACTACGCAAACACTACAACACTACCCTAAACCCTAAAACACTACCCCCAGCATGACCCTACACTACGCAAACACTACAACACTACCCTAAACCCTAAAACACTACCCCCAGCATGACCCTACACTACGCAAACACTACAACACTACCCTAAACCCTAAAACACTACCCCCAGCATGACCCTACACTACGCAAACACTACAACACTACCCAAAACCCTAAAACACTACACCCCAGCTTGACCCTACACTACGCAAACACTACAACACTACCCTAAACCCTAAAACACTACCCCCAGCATGACCCTACACTACGCAAACACTACAACAATACCCTAAACCCTAAAACACTACCCCCAGCATGACCCTACACTACGCAAACACTACAACACTACCCTAAACCCTAAAACACAAACCCCAGCATGACCCTACACTACGCAAACACTACAACACTACCCTAAACCCTAAAACACTACCCCCAGCATGACCCTACACTACGCAAACACTACAACACTACCCTAAACCCTAAAACACTACCCCCAGCATGACCCTACACTACGCAAACACTACAACACTACCCTAAACCCTAAAACACTACACCCCAGCATGACCCTACACTACGCAAACACTACAACACTACCCTAAACCCTAAAACACTACCCCCAGCATGACCCTACACTACGCAAACACTACAACACTACCCTAAACCCTAAAACACTACACCCAGCATGACCCTACACTACGCAAACACTACAACACTACCCTAAACCCTAAAACACTACCCCCCAGCATGACCCTACACTACGCAAACACTACAACACTACCCTAAACCCTAAAACACTACCCCCAGCATGACCCTACACTACGCAAACACTACAACACTACCCTACACCCTAAAACACTACCCCCAGCATGACCCTACACTACGCAAACACTACAACACTACCCTACACCCTAAAACACTACCCCCAGCATGACCCTACACTACGCAAACACTACAACACTACCCTAAACCCTAAAACACTAGCCCCAGCATGACCCTACACTACGCAAACACTACAACACAACCCTAAACCCTAAAACACTACCCCCAGCATGACCCTACACTAAACAACCACCACAACTCTACACTACACTAACACAACACTACACTACACAACACTACACTACACAATCACTAACCCATGAAAAAATGAACACAAACCCACTTACCTCTCTCGTCATCGTGGTTTTCACAACGCAAATGCATTTACCATACATGCCTTTAAAACGTAATTCTTTGTAAAGGCATGCGCGATAAATGCACATGCGTTTTGAAAAAATGCGGGATAATGGTATGCGAGGTCAATGACCTTGCGGGATAATGGTATGCGGACTGAAAGTCTGCGGGATAAAAAATGCGGGAAAATGGCTGCAAACCATAATTAGCAGCAGACTTCCCTGGTGAGCACTAGCTTTACTACAGTGATCTAATGAGCAACTAGAGTGCTAACATTCAGAATTTATGGCAAATGTGTGACACATCTGAATGCCTTCTTGATAGAACCAAAGTAAACAAGCATTGAAAATGCAATAGATCTCGCCCTCGTTTAAGTTAAAGCCATTCTGTTTGTAATGAGGTGGCTTTTTAGCTTTGCTTTTATTAGTGTTTTTAAAACTTTCATGTAAATAACATGCATATGTATGCATATATGTATATGTATGCATGCATTTATATTTATATAGATATGCAGATTATATATGTTTATATATGTATATTACCTACTGGCGATAGCCAGTGGGTATATATAGTTAGGATTTTTTCTCTATGGGATTTCTGAAAATTCTATGTCTAATAACTTTGGCGTTTGTGGACGGAATTGGCTGAAATTTTCAGGAAAATGGCATATTGTGTTTCTGAGCAGCCCCTGAAAATCTGGGGGGGTTTCGTCAGGGGGGGCCGAGAAAAAAGGCGGGTCCCAAAACGCGTTTTTCACATTCATTTTTCCATAGGGCGGTTGGACTCACTTTTAGCTCGAACGGCTGAATATATTTACATAAAACTTGGCAAAATTGTAGATATGGTTTGCCCGACGTGCCTTTGCTATGTCTCAATATATGTGCTCCAGTGGATTTTGAGAAATTAACGTTTAAAAAAATATATATATCTGTGACAGCGCTCCGGTTAGCGCCCCGGTTCGCGTACCTGACGCGTAACGGAACTTCGCGAAGCGAAGCTGATTGGCTCTCCGGTGTCTGTCAACATTCTAAACAGTCCGGAGCGGCCGCCATCTTGTCTCTCGGTAGGACCGAGAGACAAGATGTGGTGAAACATGAAGGGGGAAATGAAGGAAAGGGGGCAAGGTAGACCCCTCCTGACCCCCTAGGATTGATGAGGCGGATATTAAAGTGCCCCGCGGGGCAAAAAATAAAAAATAATTTTTTTTTTGCGATTTTACGCCGTAGAGGCGCGTCCCGGTACGCGAACCGGGCAGCTCACCGGGCAGCTAACCGGGCAGCTAACCGGCAGCGTAGCTGTCAACATTGTAAACAGTCCGGAGCGGCCGCCATCTTGTCTCTCGGTAGGTTCGAGAGACAAGATGTGGTGAAAAAAGAAGGGGGAAATGAAGGAAAGGGGGCAAGGTAAACCCCTCCTGAACCCCTAGGATTGATGAGGGGGATATTAAAGTCCCCCGCGATTTTTCGCGGTAGAGGCGCTTCCCGGTACGCGAACCGGGCAGCTAACCGGCAGCGTAACGGGGGTCCGCCATCTTGTGTTTTTGGAGCGTCCGGTTCGCGTACCGGGTAGCGTCCCGGTAAGCGTAACAAGGGGAAAACCAAGAGAAACAGTAAAAAATAAAATGAAGGGAATAGATTTCCAGCAAACTTGGCAAAATTGTAGGGACTGTTTGTTTGATGTGCCTTTGCAAGGCCTCAAGATATGTGCACGTGTGGATTTTGACTAATTAAGGTTAAAAAAAATATATATATCTGTAAGCGTGCTCCGGCACGCTTACGTTACGGGTTTTGTTTGCGCTGCAGAGCCGATACGTCACGGTTATGCGACGCATCATGAGGCGTCTCACGTGGCTACGTGATACGTCACGTAATAAAGAATATATTTTACAGCTATAGATATTAGCTTTTAAAAAACCAATGAAATTCACTGAAAAAACCATAGGTTATAGACCATATATAGTTAGGAATTTGCATTTACAAAACCTTGAAAATTCACTGAAAAAACTCTAGGTTAGAGACCATATATAGTTAGCTGGACATTTTATTGACATAAAACCAATGAAATTCCATATATAGTTAGTTGCACTAACTATATATCGCGCACCCGCAATCCACTGCTGATGATGTCACATATTACATCATTCATGACATGGTCAGTGACATCACTGATGACATCACTGATGACATCTCAAATGACATCACTGATGACATCACTGATGACATCTCAAATGACATCACTGATGACATCATAACACACCAATACCAGTTACTACATACGCACTCACTGATTCCTACGTCTACACACACATTCACTCATTCACCCATACAATCACTCATACATACAGTCACTCATTATTACAACACTATCATATGCACTCATACACCTATGCAGACACTCACACACTGCCACTCATCCATGGAGTTACTCACACACCTAGTCAGTCCTGTAAAGAATCAATCACACTTCCATTTCCTCATCTATACAGTTAAACACAGAACACCATACTTCAGTGACATCACTGATGACATCACTGATGACATCTCAAATGACATCACTGATGACATCTCAAATTACATCACTGATGACATCATGACACACCAATACCAGTTACTACATACGCACTCACTGATTCCTACGTCTACACACACATTCACTCATTCACCCATACAATCACTCATACATACAGTCACTCATTATTACAACACTATCATATGCAGTCATACACCTAGTCAGTCCTGTGAAGAATCAATCACACTTCGATTTCCTCATCTATACAGTTAAACACAGAACACCATACTTTTTCACACATATACTAACACATACTTACTCTCTTATACAATCACTGATACAAGTACACATTGATATGCACAGAGTCACACACCTCCCAGCCAGCCACACACACACTCAGTCTTCCATACATCCACTCATTCTTCAATATGTAAAACATATTTAAACTTTGCAAAAACACACAGACACTAGATGATGTCATCAGTGATGTCATTTGAGATGTCATCAGTGATGTCATCAGTCATGTCATTTGAGATGTCATCAGTGATGTCACTGACCATGTCATGAATGATGTAATATGTGACATCATCAGCAGTGGATTGCGGGTGCGCGATATATAGTTAGTGCAACTAACTATATATGGAATTTCATTGGTTTTATGTCAATAAAATGTCCAGCTAACTATATATGGTCTCTAACCTAGGGTTTTTTCAGTGAATATATATATATATATATATGAGGTACGTGGTGTTCCCGCAATGCAAATAGACAGCAACAGCAATCACTGTCAAGCAGCAAACAGGAACAGCGAGACCCAGAGAAGGTGCAAATGTTTTTATTATATTTTAGCCCAGCACCAGTCCGCCATGACGCGTTTCGGCTAAAGATAGCCTTGATCACATGACAAGCGTCAAGAGGGCTGATCACCCTTTTAAAGTGCAAAGGTGCCATCACATGCAATGGAAACAGAAAACATACTATTAGTGTTTCCATGTTGTTACAATTTTTACATTTCGACATAAATGTCAGAATTGCACGTATTCCCAAGACAATAGTAGTCACTACTGGTTTAGTATGTACAAATATCATTAACCAGAACGTACCATCTACAACAACTAGGCATATAATTACAAGAGTCAACATGGCAACGGCTATATCCAACTTTTAAAATGATATAAAAGTTAAAAGCCAATTAAATAGTTATATACAGATAAAAAATAACCATTAAAAACACCAAACTCTGTACAGAGCAAATTGCAAATTAAGATTACATTGTCATGAACTCCTAATTACTTGCAGTAATGCCCAAGTGGGCTGCTTGTTTTGAAAGCCAGTTGTAGTTACTGTACATGTGCAAAAAATCGCTGCTTGTGTAAACATAGTGATGGCAACAAAAGTGCTCCCAAAATTGTGATAAAATTAACAAATTGTTAGTGAATTTAAAATGGTCATGGAGAGTTTCAGGGACATGTTTAACATTCAAATAGAATTTCATGAGTCTCATTACAATAGTAAAGGTAAAAACTTATTACAAAAATACAAAGTGTGGACAAAGGATGAGATGCATTGCATAGTCTGAATAACATGAGGTTAAAAATAGTACTTAGAGATAAGTGTGGCAGTCCTCCCCAGTATTGAGACCTTGCGGTGCCTTGGTATCTAGCAGTATTATGTAGCGAGTCTCCAATTTACGCAAAAGAGACTGCCTATCACCACCTCTCCTTTGGGGAGGAACACAATCTATCGCAAAGTACTTTAGTAGGGATGCATCCTTTCCATGTTTACTTTCAAAATGCCTGGCTACAGGGTATGTCACATCTGCGTGGGTGATAGCTCGCAAATGCTGTAGTATTCGCTTATGCACTTGCGGTCGAGTACTTCCCACATACCTCAACCCGCATGGGCATTCCAGGACGTAAACTACAAACTCAGATTTGCAGTTTAATTTCTGTTTGATTTTAATAGGAAAGGGAGAAAGAGGAGTAGTAACCTCTGTTTTACTGATACCGTGTTTACATGCTTTACAAATAGAGCATCTCAAAAATCCTTTGCTTCCACTAAGCCATGAAGCTGCAGCTACCTCGGGGCTACTGGACACAAGACTATCCTGCATGGCCCGGGCTTTACGATAAGTAATGCTAGGATGTTTGCCCATCTGGGAACCAATAACTGGGTCACTGGAGACTAGGAACCAATTGTCCTTGACTATTTTATGAATACTTTTATGTTGGCTATTGTATGTCATAATTAGTCTTGTTTCCACGCCCGCCCTGTCTGTTGGAATCTTGGGTCGAACACTACCTGAGCCCAGGAGTGTAGTTCTATCGATCTTATTGGCCCTCACAATAGAATTATCTATAGTTTCTAGTCTATAGCCACGTTCCATGAATCGTGTCTTACAGAGGGATTGTGCCATCCGGCAATCATAATCATTGCTGCAAATCCTCCGTATTCGAAGCATCTCCCCGTAGGGGATGCTACGAATCAGATGCGCGGGATGCTGACTATCTGCATGCAGCAGTGTGTTCCCTGCTGTAGGTTTACGATGTAATTTGGTCTGTAGCTTTCCTGCATGAACAAAGACCTCCACATCTAGAAAGACAATAGACGATCTACTAAGGGTACTAGTAAAGTGGATATTAGAATTGTTGGCATTTAATGTTTCTATGAACTCAACAACCTCATCCTCAGTGCCATCCCATACAAATAATAGGTCGTCTATATATCTTAACCAAAGTTTGACCTTAGCATTCATGGTAGCAGTATGTTGTTTCATCAGGACCTGCTCCTCCCAGTACGCCATATGGAGACAGGCGTAACTGGGAGAGAAGCAGGCCCCCATTGCCACTCCCCGGGTCTGCAAGAAAAGTTGGTTAGCGAACAAAAATATATTGTTCTCAAGGCAGATCGTGATCATATCAAATAACATTTTTGAATGTTCTTGAAATCCAATGTCTCTTTTGTCAAGAAAATGTTGTGTGGCCTTCAAACCATCAGCGTGGATTATACTGGTATACAAAGAAGTCACATCCATGGATACCAGAACATAGTTAGGGCTCCATACAAAATCTTGTAGTTTTCTCAACAGATCACTGGTATCCAAGATAAAAGACGGTAGGCTTCTCACAAAGTCCTGTAAGAAAAAATCAATGTATCTGCTCATGTTTTCCAACAGGCTGTTGCAAGCAGATATAATGGGCCTACCAGGGGGTTGAATCAGATTTTTGTGCACTTTCGGGATAAAATAGATGACCGGCATCACAGGATAATCCTTTTTAAGGAATTTATATTCATCCATCGAAATCAAGCCCTTGCTTCTCCAAGCAGACAATTTCAAATAGATTGTGTTTCTTGTTTGCATAGCGTCCTGCGAAGAGATACGTCTATAACAATCCCTGTCATTGAGTTGTTTGTGGGCTTCCTCCAAGTACATTTTCCGCGGCCACAAGACCACGTTACCCCCTTTGTCTGATTGTCTGATCACCAAGTTCTTATTATCTCTCAACTTTTTGATTAAAGTGTGGTATTCTCTGTCTCTATAGGTGTGGCGTTTGATCGCATTGGCAGTTCTAATCTGTAGCTCCTTTAATTGTGAGGTAACACGATCATGGAAGATATCAACATTGTCCTTTAGCATCAGAGGACAGAACTTAGATTTTGTTTTGAAGTGGGTTGGACAGGCATTTGGTAAGGGTTCACCCCCTAGTGCAGTTTGACTTTCTGTAATGGGACATAGTTCCTCTTGTTGGAGCTCATACAGTTCCTGTGTAAGTGCTGCTCCTGTTACGATAGTATCACCAACATCACCTGGTATGTTTAGTATAGGAGCAGTTACTGACATTGAATGTGTGGAATTGTGGACTGGTCCACCCCGGGCAGCAAAATATTTGCGTAACTTGAGTTTACGCACAAACTTAAATATGTCGACTTTAGTTGTAGCGTAATCAAAATTGCCTTTAGGACTGTAGGACATACCCAATGATAGAAGGGAAGTTTCCTTGGTAGTGAGAACTATGTCCGATAAATTAATAACTGCCTTAGTATCATGACCCCCTTGCTCTACCAAAGTTGCTGAGGAGACTGCATTGGTAGTGGTTAATTCCACTGCTTTTTGAAGCGCTGTTTCTTTGGCCTGGCATCTGATTTTGCGACGCTTGTTGCATTTGCGCCTCTCGGCCCGTTGCTTGTTGTCGCGCTGTCGGCGGCAGCCTGTGCAGCAGAACGTAGACTTGCCTTTCGATCCTGCTGTACAATTGCCATCTCCTGAGCCGGAGTTAGTTTGCGAAACCCCACCATTTGTTGTCTCCTGGTCTCAGTTTCTGACTCACTCTCATATTGCGAACTGTCCCCTGACACTGATGCTGAAGATAAATCAACCGGTCTTGTATTAGAAGTTGATACAGTATTGACATTACTAATAGCTGTGGTGTTGGAAGTATTAGGATTAGTAGAGGCTTGCCGCTGTTTGATTTTATCGTACTTTTTGGCGAACGTGAAAATCTTATATATATATATCTATATATATATATATCTATATATATCTATCTATACACTGAAAACCAAAAGGTTACAGGGACGGTATAGTTAAGCTGACCTTTCACCATAACGTGTGCCCCCGCAATGACCTGCTTATGACCTCACATATTACATCACTCATGACATGGTCAGTGACATCACTGATGACATCTCCAATGACATCACTGATGATATCATCCTTCACCCTGGGCGAAGTTCGCGTAGTCGCGCTCTGCGGAGTTCCCCGAAGTAACAAAAAACCTCTGCGAACTACGTGGAGTTCCACAAACATACAGAGTTGGTTGTTCCGCCCATTTGCAATGCGTTTTTCCTGTTCAGGAATGCATATTGCGTTTTGGGATACTGTTTGTGTGCTCGCGGGAAAATATCTTGCGACTTACCCATGCAGTCGCCAATGGGCATGCCCATCTTGTTTTTCACTAGTCCCGCCTGTTTGCGATGCGTATTACCTGTTCCGGAACGAGCATTGCATGTTCACACCCATTCGCGATGCGTATTTCCTGTTTGGGAATGCATGTTGCGAGTTTGCGACGCTTTTTGCGTGTCCTCTTGGTGGAGAAATATCCCGGGAACTTGCCCATGCGGTTGCAATGGGCGTGGCCATCTTGTTTTTCACTTTTTTGCTATGGTTCTGGGCCTGCTTTTCTATCCTCCCTCTATCTTTTCAATCCTTTGTTTCTGGAAACTTTTTTGGATCTTTTTTATTTATTATCTATCTCCCTATTTTCCTGATTCTCTTCTTTGAGCTTTTTTCTCCTTTTTGTGTGTTTTATCACTACTTTTTCACTCTTTTTCTATTACTTGCTTTTTGTATTTCTTTTACTTACTTTTTAATTCCTACCTTTATTTTCCACCCGCCTGCCCAGAACCATGGCAAAGGGCCACAGGGCTCGTAGCCGTAACCCCGACTGCTTTCCTTGCGGAAGGCGGCGACCACAAGGCGTCCAGGCACAGGCCTTATTTGGTGAGGTGGAGGTGACAACACTGTTTTTTTTGTGCTGCCCCACCTCCCCTTAATCCTGGCAGCAGGCGTCAGGCCTGGGTCCGGGTACCGGCTCCGGGAGCGTCACCAGCGGTGGGCAAGGTTGTGCCGGGCAGTGTGCTGCTTCTCTGGGGTCCAGTGCACCCCTAACCAACTAACGCACCGGTGGTCTGATATGCTAGACCGGGAGCAGTACCTGCTGGACCTGGTAGGTGTTGAGGTCCCGGGGCTTGGTGAGTAGCTATTTAATATTACTACTACTTTGTGTTCTTTTGTTCAGTGTTATATATTGCATATATTTTTTTTTTCAGAATAGCAAGAATGCTGCTGCTTACATTGCAGGTACATTACGCTTAAAAATCTTCTGTGATTGTTATTCTTGTATACACAAGTGCTCGGCGCTACTAATCTTACTTGTTTACAACTTTGCGCTCGGCTTGGGTTAATTATGTAAAAGAGTTTACTTTAGAGAACTTAGATTAGGTAATGCCAGAGAGACTCTTGTCCTTCCTTTGTCCTCCTGTCACTAAGAGATAGGCGTAGATTGATAGGTTTAGTTACTTACTAGTATTAGTGTCTGCGTGACACATCCTCTGGTATGTCACAAGATGCTGAGTGCTGCTTACCCAGTCCTTAGTTGAACCTTTTGTAGTTTGTTTAGTGAGTGGTGGTAATAGGCTTAGCAGCACCAGCAGACCATCAGCAACAACCAACCAACAATTTGGTGTATGCAAAAATGTATGCATGTCTCCTCCATCTATGCATTTTTGAGGAATAAAATACATTGAAATGCAGACTTAGTAAACATTAGGCCCATCTGGAATAAGTGGACTAGGTCAGGTGGTACTTAGGCTTAGTTAGTATTGTGTGATCAGAATGGAACACTGGATTAGTGCTCATAAATAATAACTAGACGGTCCACGAATCCCGCGATACTACTAGTCGACCAGATTAGATAGTCAATTTTATTGCAATTGTTATTTCCATGAATGTTTTTTTTAGCATTATCATCAATGTTTGTCTCTTTCTTTTTTATATCTTTCATGATCAGCATCCAGGGGCATGAAGACGGGGTCATTGGAGTCGGCGGGAGCAGCTGCAGGAGAAGATGTCGGCCAGGATCACTCCTCTACCAAGGACTCTGCTGCTGGCCCCAGTAAGCCCTCCTGTTATTTATACTTCCCTAACTTTTATTGCACCATATTATTTCTGAACTATTATTTCCGTTTCCTAATTCTATTACCATTCTTCTTAGATGTAGACTATCTGTTTCTAAATTCTTGTTAGCCCTGCCTCACTCTAACTGCCTCTGCTATGACTCTCTGTACTGCTACTTTTAGCCTGTCTTTAGCTAAGCTTGCCCAATTGGCCACTCTTTATTTAAAAGGTTTTAAAACTCAGATTAACCAATAGCTCTAACCACTGAGTCCAGTCCTTTGGGTTGTCCTCTTCTAGTCTTCTTAATCTTGAGGCTTTTCGACAATTCCCACCAACAAAATGCCCAACCATATATTTTACTATTTTTGATAGGATAGGACATACTACTACTAGTCTACTCTACTCTAGTACCCCATTTGTACTAGTGATGTATGTTGTTTATATGTATGTATTAACTTTTTTGTTTAATCTTGCTAGTGAAAATGAATAAATAGGGGGAGGTGAATAGGCATCTAAAAAATGTGTAATGTTTTTTCTAGGCGCACCAACCACCAGTGGCGAAGGTGACGTGACTAGTAAAGAGGGAGCAGAAGATGCGACAGCTGCAGGAAGTGAGACAGCAGCAGTGGCAGGCGGTGGTAAGGTATATTCCTTATTCATTGACATTACAATCTCTGCAAGGATGCACACTGTACTGTTGAGAGAGACTAAGTTGTTGTGAACAATGGTTGAAGAAGACACCCTTTACTTAGCATTAGCAAAAGCATTAGCAAAAGCATTAGCGGCGGGAGTTGAGTAACTAATGGCCTCTTCTATCTGACTTCAACTCAGCTGTGAAACTTTTATGAAGAAGACTAAGATTCAGATCAGATTACCTTGATGGATGTGTTGAACGAAAAGGGAAAAAAGGGTGGAAGGAGGAAGGACATGTGAGATGTAATATTAATGACTGTCAGAGAAGGATACGTGGTTTGCATGCATGCATAGGTGGCTGATAGAAATCAGATGCATGGGTGGTTGAAGGATGGGTGGAAGGTGAAAGAAAAGATGCCTGTCTGGATGGGTGAAACTGTATGGGTGGAAAGCAAGAATCCTCCGGGGTGTTTCATGGGTCAAACTCAAAGCCAAGGCAAGCAAGGAAGGAAGGGCGCATGGGTGGTGGTGTAAAATGAAAAGAATAAATGTTTGTTGTTGGTGAAACAAACTAAGGTTTGTTGAGAGATTAAGAAGAATGATAGACATGTTTACTTTGAATGGATGGATACCTGGATGATATTCATCATAGATAGCATAGGTGGAGACTCTACCTGGATGAAGAGTCTTAGTTTGAAGAGAATGTAAAAGAAACAGCGCCAGAGTAGCAAGGCCATGGAGAATAGAAGTTAGATTTTCAGAATAAACCGTTGACTCACAGTAGTTTGCAAGCACAGCATATATATTGTGTATGTACGTTGTTATCAAACGCCCCATCTGACTCCGAGGCCCACTCCCTACCTATGTTAATTTATGTTCGACTGAGTCAGCCTGCCATTGGTGGCCTATCGGCCGCATGTTTATTGTTTACACAATCATTCAAAACAAAGTACCTCATGTTGTCCCATATATAAGCAATGATCATTTTGATCAAATGTCATCTGCCTTATTGTAGTAGTCAGGGCAGGGTGAAAGTGAAATTGAGCAGTTGCTCTTGATGTAACATAGTATGGCCAGTGCCACCCGTAATAGAAAAATGCAATGGTTGTGTAGTCAGCTTCCCCACCTGCAGACAGTATTAAATAAACCTAACGTGAGTGTACGTCACAAGTATGTTTGTTTTGGGCACAAGCTGACTGAGCTGGCATGCCGGCTACAACAAGGTTACGTAATTTAGCTAAACAAGAGAGAACAAGAAGACGGGTGTACTGTTACTCGGGTCCATACTGCTAGTATAATGCCTGAAACTCCCACAAATGTTAGAGGCTGAGGGAGTGGGAGGATAGATGCAAACCACAAATGTTATGTACTGTGCTTGCTAGTGCTTCTGTGGCACTATGTGTAGAATTCATTTGTCTTACAGTTTTTCTAAGAGTAAATATTGTTACAATAGTCTTTTTTCTTCTTGATATAGCTACTCCTTCCCAACCAAAATCGAAAGCGGACAGGAAGGACTTGGCAGCCATGGCCCTGTGCTGGAAGCTGGAGGCCATCCACACTGGATACCGGCCGCTGGTGGCTCTGGCAGAGGAGGAGGTGGCAGCAGCTGTAGCCTCCTCCAATGCACCAGACCCCAGCCAGGCCCCCCAGTGGTACGACGCCGTGGCCTGGCAGCCGCCCGCCATCGCACTTCATCTAACACTGCTGCCCCCCCGTGGATGCAATTGTAGAGCATTCAAGCGCCGCATGCTCCTCTGAGTGGCGGTCCTAGAGGAGTGGATAAAGGTCCTGGAGAAGCGAGCCCGCCAATAAGAAATTCCGTTGGATTGCCCCTTTTTTATTCCTTTTTTTGGTGGGTGGGAATTGGGCGTTGAGGTTTATTATTATGGACAATTCAACGGAAATTGGTTGAACTCTATCTTCTTTATCTTTTTGGACATTGGTTGGGGTTAGGGAGAGGGGTGGGTCACGTGTTGTGGGATTTAGTTTATTTTGTTTAGGGATAAAATTATATTTTCTACTTCAACTTTACATACGATGTACATGTTTTGTGGGGGAGGTTAGTCTTTTATGTCACACAGTTTCCTTCCTTTGCTGCTGCAGGGCCGCAGCCAATTTTTTGTTTAAATAATCTGCCATTTTTGTAACACACGAACAGATAGAGGCGGTACCCTCACTGAGTGACTTATCCTACTAATACTGTCAGTCTCTCCTCCTAGTCTATGCAGTTATATATATATATATATATATATATATATATATATATGTATATATATATAAATATATATATATATATATATATATATATATATATATATATATATATATATATATATATATATATATATATATATATATATATATATATCCAATAATCTCTCTTCAAAAAGAAAAGAAGTTGGGTCGCACACCAATAGTCCTTTAAAGTAAATCCAAGATATTTATTTTTCAAACAAACTCCTATATATATCACAGTATTGTCATCCAGTGTAAATCCAATCCTACAGGAAAGATGAAGTGCGGCCCCAAAGTTCTTTGTGCCAGGTATTTTATTTTCAAGCACCCTGCCTCGCCCCCACGAAGCGTTTCAGCCCCACCTGGGCCTTGATCACATGACGATATATATCTATTACACACCTCCATTTTAACTTCTTTTCCTTTGGAAATCTCCCTCATTCAGCTTCAGCCTTCTCCTGACTTAGGGCCCAATTACAACGGCGTAAGGAAAAGCCCTCCGACTGCCATTGCATCGGGAATAATCCCCCTGCACGACCCTCTGCATTTCTGATGGTGAAATTACAATGCAATGTATGCAAAATCAAATCTGAACGCGTCAGACGGGGAAAGCTGTACAGCGGCTTGAAAAGGCCGCTCCTGCTGCGGCATGACCGCATGGCCAATTACGGTGAGAATGCAGAGTTGGCGGACCAAGCACTGTGTCTGACCACTGCGCGCACACATAGGCCAAATGAATGAAGAACTAACCCCATAACAATGCCGGAAGTGTGCCTGTACTCCCTGCCTTCCTCAATCACAACACACACGCCACAATGATACACCCCAACTTGCTCCTGGTAAGGAAAGCCATGCGGGTGCAGGTGATGACATCTGGAGGTCATCACCTATGTGAACACACCCATATATCACAGTGTAAAACCAACCCCTTCCTGGACCAGCATCCTTTGCACACCACAAGCCGAGACAGACACATAGAATACCATTGACACACTTCACAAAATCTCACCCACCTATCTCCACACAACATCACTTTCATCCACACACCTCGCACACTATACATATTGCCATCACTACCTTGCACCCTGCCCCTTCTTCATTTGCACCACCCCCCCAAGAAAAAAACCAAATTCACCAACTCAAAGTTGAAAGTGATGGTAGACGAGATAATCAGGGTAGAACCACATTTTATTGGGCACCTGGGCCAACACACCCCACTTGCACGCAAAATCAGATGTGGGCAAGGATCCACAGCAAAGTCAATGCCATAGGGACCAACCTATGCACTGTGGGTGACATCAGGAAACGGGTGGAGTGAACTCAAGGGCTGGGTCAAGCATCAGGCCCAGAGGAACCACTCGGCAGCCCAGAGAACTGGTGGCGACCTTCCCATTCCACCACTAACCTTCACTGAATGGGAGGAGAAGGTGCCTGCCATAAGGCATCCAGAGAGTCTCACATGAATCGAGGGGGGACTGGAGGCTTGTAAGTACCAGATCATACTACAATGCACCATTGCGCCCCACAAGTGAACTCCAATTGCCCGCCCACATCAAACTCAAGTGGAATGCACACTTTCAATATGAATGGGTCCCAAGGACAGCATTTCTTTACAGCCCAAAATCACAGGTTGGTGGTCAGCTCATGCACACTGGCCTCTCTCCCAAACAGCATGGCTCACCTTCCCCAACCCACAGCCATGTGGTAGCTAACTCCATCGACAGTGCCTCCCAACACATTGCTAGCCATCTTACTAGGGAGTGGACATTGAAACCTGACAGCAAGACCACAACCCCCACAAGACCCTATGTCTCCCCTCACAAACAGCATGGAGCCAAATGCCCCCCACATCCCACACTTGTTAGCCATCTCTGGAAACCCCTGTAACTTTGTAGGCCATGCACATACAGCTAATTTCATCGAGAGGCCACATGATTCACAGTGTCACTGATGAAGTCACATGCAACTGCAAAGCAGAATACAAGAACATGACCCCAAAAAACCAATGTGCAAGTCCTATTGCCTCAAAGAAGAACGACTCTGGCGAACACAACAAATGCATGGCAACTCGGTCAAACCTCACAAACCACAGGAGGTAAGAACACAAGTAACAACACAAATCACTGTCCTCATCCAAAAAAAGTAAAAAGGTTAAACATCTCACTCAATGGGGCGCCTCTGGAGGTTGTTGAGGCTTTCGACTATTTGGGCATAAGAATTAATAATAAAATGATCTGGAACTCCCATGTCTCAAAAATGCTCCTGAACCTCAAGAGAGTGGCAGGAGCTATTCCACGAGACCATCGAGGTTCGACCAGTAGACCTATAGCCCCGGCCCTGGCAGTCTATGAAGGGAAGGCGTTGACCTCAGCAGTCTATGGCTCTGAACTTTGGAGGTTTGAGAACAGCTTGGAACTGGTTAGGGCAGAGAACAAGTTTTTTCGAGATTTGGTCTCGCTCCCAGCCTCAACTCCGTTAAAACCTCTTTTCCTTGATTTGGGCAGACGCTCAATCAAGGATATAGTCCGCCTGTGCTGTTTGTTGTTCTAGGTGCGCTTGCGAAGATCAACTGATCTAGTTAATTACGCTACAGCATTTGATGAACTCATCAGCTTGGGCGGCTGTGGTAAGATTTGATGGCTGAGCAAGCTGAAGGAGTTGGTCATGTGGTTAGGATTGGGTGAGCTTTGGCTGACTCAGTCCCCCCCCACCAAAAAGTGTTGTTAAGAAATTTTATTGGGACTGGGTTCTGAAGGAGGAACTAGAGGGACAGAGGTGGGGACCTCTGACCGATCAATTTCTGAATAATAAGTCTGCCAGGAAGTTCGAACCATTTGTGGATTTTATCCAATCACCTGGCGACAGAACACTTTCCCTAAAATTCAGATATGAAAGCCTACCATTAAATTAATTTACTGGAAAGTGGAGACCTTCCCTCCCTGATCATACCACATGTCCATGTTGCCCATGCCCCAAAGAGTCTTTAGCACATTTTATATTTGCCTGTAGAGCCTATAGGGGTGTAAGAAGAAGGTGGCTTAGGCCAATTTGTAGGGAGCTTGGCTTCAGACAGCATCTTAACGCCCTGCGCATTCTTACAACAGATGTTTCATCATTGGCTTTGGTGTGTGGGGTCGCGAAATATTTGGGTAGAGCGTGGCAGATAAGATCTAAGCAGCTAAAGATGATTTCAATTGAGGGTGCTAAATGATATCTCAGGTTAACTGTGTATGACTATGCTGCTATTCTATTTTTAATGGTTTTATTGGTTCACACATTTTTAATTGTATATATGTTTTTAATGTACATTAAATCTGTATCCAGTTTTGCATGAATTTTAAGGGTTGTCGGTACTCGAAATTTGTTTTTACTTTTATGATAAATGTTTTTATCAAATAAAGTACACAACAATAACAACAAATCATGAAGTGGTGGCTTAGTAGTCAGACACACATAGAAAACTCCCAAATGTCCAAGCATTAACTGAATTGGATGAGCAACAAGGTCGTACCAGGGGACATGTCGTCGGAAATACCACATCGGTACCTATGAAATAGGCCCTTTAGCCATTCCACATCGCTAACGATTAATGGAGGTATCCAGGGCTTTAAGTGGGATGGACAAACTGGAGGGCCCTCAAAGGGGCCTGGCCAATGTAAGTAAGTCTAAAAACCTCAGACATAAATCTGTGCTTAGCATATTGGGCTACCCGACTAGCATTTTCCTGTCACTGCCATTCCACCCAGACATATGATACACCAAGTAACATCATATCTTATACAATTTAAGACTACTGGCCTTGTCAATGCTTGTCAGTTGCATAAGATAAAGAAGCAGCAACTATGGATTGCATCTAACATTGGAAAATCTACCACTTAAAGCCCTGGTGACAATACAACAATTTTGCTGCTCAAGAGTCTCCAAAGGAGTGACATCCAGAGATGAAATGACTCCTTAAAGAACTTCACTTCCCCACAATGCTCACCTGGCATGATGTCATGCCGTAACTACTCCACCAGTGAGAAATGTGACCATGCGCACATCGATGTGCCTGCTGTCAATGCATTGCAGCAAAATGAACGGACCGCCTATGGCAGGGCACAAAACAGAGCACAAAAGAGACCTGTACCGAGGCCCCCTTAAACGAATGATGGTGCCCAGCACCAGTGAGACCTGGCCGACTTAAAGCCATGTATGTACCTCAACATCATATGTGACTGATGTCATACTGACATGAATTCCTAGTAATGCCAAGGTAAAAGTCATGTAATCTCAAATTAAATGTGGCAGACATGACCATCAAAGTTGTGCTGTGTACAGAAAATACTGACAAAATGACCTTACCCCAAAAGGTGACTCACTAGCATCAGCAGGCGACCATGCAATGGACGAGCCTAGCCAGTGCCCGCCCGGAAGGTGAACCCTCAAATGCAGAGTCCCAGGTCTGTTGAGGTGGGGAGGACCTATATGGCCTCTCTGACGTGCCCAGGGCAGGCCATGCTCAGGCCCTTACTAACCCCACCACCACCATCACCACAACTCCCACAACAGCTGCACCACCAATGCTGACCCCTGCAACAATGACCTGTGTGGCAGCCACCTCCACCATCACCACTGCTGCATCCAACACTGTGACAGCAGTTGTGAATAACACCAGGCACACTGGGGATGCTGGGGGCGGTGCGCGGCGGCACTGCCAGGCAACGCCACATGTCTGTGGCTTCAAGGAAGGTGGGAGGACAACTGGGGGACAATCACAGGAGGACAATGAGACAGAGGCCCTGGATACCATGCTAACTGTCCTTGGTGCATACCAGCAGAACCAGGGACAGATGGGCCAGGTCCTTGAAGTACCTTGGGAACACACATGGAAATAACAGTGCTTTGACATATTATGGAATAACCGCAAAAGCACACCACTAGGCAACACTGTACAATATGCTTACCAGATAATACCCGCCAACACCATCAACATGGACAGTAGGGGGACTGGAGCACACAACTACACCTCTCAACACAGTTCACCCTTAGCATCCTGGTCAATGCAGTTCAGCAGAAATGCTTACTCGTGTCACTGTTGTCGCGTGTCACCAAGGTTTGTGCAGGGCAGTGCTGTGATTCCCTATACACATGTTTGTTGCGTTATCATCCTACATCAGTTGAGGTAAGATACATTGCGATTGGTGTCTGCGGAGGAAGCTGACACAATCTACTCAGGTCCCTGTACCTCTCCCGGCCCAACTCAGGGTGAAACACCTCAGTCACATGACAAGTAAGCATCAGGTCTGAGCTGCATTTATCAGAATGCCAATGGGTGAACTGGCATCCTCACTAACGACCCCGCCACCGCCAGAGCCAACCTGCACGAAGGGATGACAGACGTTGCCACATGGATGTCGAACAGCCGCCTGAAACTGAACTCGGACAAGACGGAAGTCCTCATCCTGGGATCCTCACCCTCCGCCTGGGACGACTCCTGGTGGCCCCCCGCCCTGGGCAGCGCACCCAAACCCACAGACCACGCACGCAACCTGGGCTTCATCCTGGACTCCTCCCTCTCCATGACCAGACAAGTCAACACGTCTCCTCGTCATGCTTCAACATCCTGCGCATGCTACGTAAGATCTTCCGTTGGATCCCCACCGAGACCAGGAAGACGGTCACCCAGGCCCTCGTCACCAGCCGTCTGGACTACGGCAACTCCCTCTACGCCGGAACCACCGCCAAACTCCAGAAGAGACTCCAGCGGATCCAGAACACCTCAGCACGACTCATCCTGGACATCCCCCGCCGCAGCCACATCTCCGGACACCTGAGAGAGCTGCACTGGCTCCCGGTCAACAAGAGAATCACCTTCCGGCTCCTCACCCACGCACACAAAGCCCTACACAACCAAGGACCAGGATACCTCAACAGCCGTCTCAACTTCTACGCTCCCAAACGCAAGCTTCGATCGACCAGCCACGCCCTCGCCGCCGTCCCCCGCATCCGAAGAGCCACCACAGGAGGAAGGTCCTTCTCCTACCTGGCCGCCAAGACTTGGAACTCCCTTCCGACCCACCTCCGCCTCACCCAGGACCACCTCGCCTTCAGGAAGCAGCTCAAGACCTGGCTGTTCGAGCAGTAGCGGACCCCCACCCCCAGCGCCTTGAGACCCTCCGGGTGAGTAGTGCGCTATACAAATGCTCTGATTGATTGATTGATTGATTGAACTGTGCTGAGAGGTGAAGCAGTGTGCTCCTATCCCCCTAATAACATCAACATGGACATGACGGAAGTTGTCACAGATCACATAGCGCAGAATAATGAAATCCCTAGCAGTGTGCCCACAGGAGCCAGCATCACATCACATCCTGTCATGTGGACGATTGTGACATTGCCGCATTCACACACTCAAGTACTGTTGCACAGGGATTTTCATAAGACATGAGCGATGTATGCATGTTCAACCACATGAATACCAGTCCCTGTCAACATCCCCATACCAAATCGATTTTACAAAGGTACTTAGCTGTTCCTGCATGAGCCCAAAAGCAGCGAGCACAGGACAGGCATTACGTATATAGGAACAGTTGCAAAACATGTGCTTTTTGTGGCAATGTTCTGCTAACTCCCACATAAGTGTTTGTGGATACTCATTTGTGTCCTCACATTCACACAGTGAAAGCATACTTCAATGAGTGTGCAGGCACAATGGGTCTCTCTTTAGACAAGTATTCACTCCCACATCAGCCCGGAGACCTTCAAATTCCAGGTGTCTTGACTTTCCTACATGATTCAGTCACTGCTGAACACGGCTCTCCAATTATTTTCGCGATGAGCTGACACACACATTATCAATAGCGTCTGATACTGAAGGCCATTGCACACTTTTTAGCACACTTGTGGGCTCTGGCCATGTCCCTTCCTGGCTGTACAGTTGAGCGCTGGTTCTGAGATTGCTCTCTCACCATGTCTGACTGTCCACCCAGTGGGCCAGGCTGAACTCGGTCAGTTGCAACTGTACCGTGACCGCATGCAACTTGTCTTTGGATGTGTCCCATTGGCTGTGCTGGAAATCAGTTATAGGCTAACATGCTGCTATGCCAATTTCACCTGTGTGCAACCTGTCTTTTCCTGCAGATGATGTCTGATTACTTGTGCCATGGATGTCTGTCTTTCCAACACATACCTTGCTGACCTGGATCATGATCTGCAGGTGACTCCTTTGTTGGTCCAGGAGCAAGACTGCTTCGGTGAGACACGTTTATGGGAAGCGTTTCAATGTGTCAGACAGGCTGACAGCTGTGCCTGTGCGTTTGCGCAATGGCTCCTGTGCAATGCCAACATCGAACCTCTCCCAGGATGTGATGGAATGCTCCTTTCAACCTCGTGGTGCGAGGAGCACATCTGTTCCTTCATACTGCTGGATTGGATGGCGGTCATTTTCGCAGAAGATGAATTGGATCGTCTTTTGGAACTGATTGCCTTCGAAGCTGCCTGTGCCTTCTTGGATTCGTAACTACTTTACAGCAACAGGAACTGTTGGTGACTAATTCAAATATTGTTTCCCTTTCAGCACGCCTCCTCATCAATCTCTCAGACTTTAGCCCTTTCTGCATTGGCTTGGACTATGCTGAGCTCTTCGGTCTGTTTCGCTTGGTACCACAGACATGAACAAGTGGAGGCTGTCATCTGACCGTCATGGACATTGCCATTGTCGTCTGGCATGAGTCTGGCTTCCATTAGGCAGCTGTAGCGCACGAGTATTACATGACGTTGTTGTTTTACAAGTAACCGGGGGGATAGAGTCGGGTGTACATGCAGGTACACAGTGTCCTCACCTCTTTGCACGGGATGGACACAGTCCCCTTGCCAAGAAGTTGGTCCCTACAGAAATATGTCCAGGTGTACTTTCCAGGGTACGGTACATGTTCAGCAGCACCTGCATGTTGACTGCTTACCTTTCCCAGCAGCAACGTGCAGGCAGCGAGGGAGTCTTTATTCACCTCCAGCTGGCCTCCTTTTGTTTGTACATGCTGACTGAGGGCCGCCTTGAACCTTACATGTGAATGTGGATGCGACAGAGAAGGTACATGCGTGCTGTATTGCGCTAAGCGCTCCTTGAGCAGCGCTACTATTTTAATGTTATTTTTTGGAGTTCTATTTTACTTTGTTTTAACTGTGCTTCCGCCAGGGACATTTTAGCGCCCCCTTACCTGCATTGTAATTGGCACCCCCACCGCCGTTTGGCGGGTCAGGTCCCTCGGGTGGGATTGGGTCTGGGCGCCATATTGGAGTGGTGTGGACCCGGCTGGGTTACATCGTTGAGCGCTCTAGCGCTCAGGCTGAGGCGAGGGCCGCCTACTTAAAGCTCCCTTAACCGTGCAGCGGTTCTGCACAGCGGGTGTGCCTGCGCTGTGCCGGAGTCGTGCCAGAGTCCTGCCCGTCTGCGCCCGTCAGCGCTAAGGAAGCGCGGGGCGCGGCAGGACTCTACAATTCGCTCTGTATAGGATGAATACAACTACTATCAGGTACTGTAGGGAGGATCTGCTGGCGATACGAGGCCGGTCTTTAGAGTGTTGCCTGCCCCCAGTGGGGCCGTTATGTGGCCCATATCGCTGCACGTGTTGCGGCTGGATTTTACCATCTCCTTCTTGCACTCGATCCTTAGAGCCTCCATCTCCGCAAAAAAACGCACCCGCGGTGCGCGATATTACTATCTGCAGCCTGAATGTCAGGTCCCTGGTAAAGCATCATTTGGAGATCTATGAGCTCCTCACTAATGAGTCTCCTGATGCTTTTTTTATGACAGAGACCTGGCTGCAGGACGCGGATACTTCTATACTAAATTTGGCCTTCCCCCCGGAATACGCGGTGTTCACTCTTAATCGTGGCACGAGAGGGGGTGGAATCGCGATGGCGGTTAAGCTGTGCTTCCCCTGTGAATGGAAGGATTTGAAGCTTTCTGGATGTGAATGCGCCCGTTTTAAAATCTCTTTTAGCCATCATTATACCTTCTCTGGCCTTTTAATTTATCGCCCCCCGGGCCGCTCTCCCGGATTATATCAGCTCAGAGGCGTTAGGATGTGCAAATTTCAATGTGCTCGGAGATCTTAACTTGCACTTTGACTGTCCATCCTTACCCTCTATCCGGAGCTTCTTGGCCGACTTAGAAGCTCTCCAGCTTTCTCAATTGGTGACTCTCCCCACACATCGAGACGGACATGTCCTTGATCCACTTTTCACCAACTTAGAGGGAATCAATATACGCTGCCCTATTCAGTTGATGTGGACTGACCACATGTTGGTGAAAGCGACTATTCCTATGTTAGAGCCTCTTTTTATCCCTCAGAATAAAACTATACTCTCACGACAGTGGCATAAATTAAAGTTAGAGGATTTTTATCTTCTACTGGAGAAAGTTCCGCTGGGTTCTTTCACAAATGTGGACAGTGGCTATGACTCGTTTTGTGAATGGATTTCTCAGGCTCTTGATTCTCTTATTCCTCTGGTCTGGTCGAAACGCCGGGCTAAAGATCATAGCCCTTGGTATGACAGCACGCTAGCATCCCTCAAGAGAGTGTGCAGGCAAGCCGAAAGGCGCTGGAGAAAATCCTTCGACCCTGCGCTTAAAATCTGTTACGCGGGCAAAACCAAAGCATATCATAGAGCGGTATGTAGAGCTCGTGCAGCCCATTATGCACAGGAATTTCTGAATAGCTCTAATCCCTCTAAATTGATATTCAAGGTATTAAAAGACCTTATGGCCAAGAGGATCACTGCAGTAGAGATACGTTCAGACCCCCATTGTGAAAGCCTGGCATCTTTTTTCATTGAAAAAGTGCAAGCAATTTATCGCACTTTCCCTACTGATCAGCTGACTCCAGAACCATGCAGCTGCTCCATGGATAGTGGTGTGGAGTTGGTCACTCTACCCCCCCTATCTATGGAAATATTCAATTCTTCGAGTAGGAAAATTAAGTCAGGTTCTCCTATGGATCCACTCAAACCTGTTCAATTGAGGGATATGCCGCTGGTATGTCGCGCCCCTGTGCTGGCTCTCATTAATTTGTCGCTGGCTTCAGGAACTGTGCCTATCAGGTGGAAACAGGCGGTAGTCACGCCTATCTTAAAAAAGGCTACCCTGGATCCTCTAAAGCCCGAGAACTACCGCCCCATCTCGTTGTTGCCGTGGGTTACTAAAGTTGCCGAGGCCCATGTGAACGGGATCCTGGCAGACCATCTTGCCAGAGCCAACATCTTGGATCCCACGCAAAACGGGTTCCGCGCAGGACACAGCACGGAGACCGCCCTACTTTTCATGGTTGAGCATTTGCGCTCCGTGCTGGATACCGGTCGAACGGCGGCGCTCCTGCTATTAGATCTGAGTGCCGCGTTCGACACGGTCTCACATGGCATCCTCCTGCAGCGACTTGAGGAAGCGGGAGTTAGGGGGCCAGCGTTGTGCTGGTTTCGGTCCTTCCTCACGGATAGATCATTCCAGGTTGCTATCCCACCCGGCAAATCGAAATCGCATCCGCTGACACTGGGGGTCCCACAAGGGTCATCTCTGAGCCCCACCTTATTTAACCTTTACGTTAGACCGCT
Organism: Lissotriton helveticus; assembly: GCF_964261635.1. Lineage (NCBI taxonomy): Eukaryota > Metazoa > Chordata > Amphibia > Caudata > Salamandridae > Lissotriton > Lissotriton helveticus. Next base: position 1,370,986,476 of record NC_136069.1, on the reverse strand, counting down.
GGCTGCGGTTGTCAAACGGTGGGGCTTGACAATGGTCTCGTATGCGGATGACACGCAGCTGGCGGTCACGTTGAGTGGGGACTCTGACGTGGAGGCCCTCAGCTTCCGCGAGGGTATATGTGCTGTGGCTAATTGGATGAATCAAAACTGTCTCCAATTGAACACTAAGAAAACTGAGGTCATGGTGGTGGGAAAACAGGCGGGGCTGTGGAATGATAACTGGTGGCCTCAGGAATTGGGGTTGACCCCTTCCCCTGTGAGTGAGATAAAAAACCTTGGGGTCTGGCTGGATCCGGCTCTTAGTTTCACTTGCCATACCAAGAGAGTGGCAGGCTCTTGTTATGGCGTCATCAGAGGACTTAGGCCAATACTTAAGTACTTTGATGCCCCCACCAGACAGTTGGTGGTCCAGGCATCGGTGCTATCTAGGTTGGATTATGCCAGTGCTCTCCTAGCCGGGATTAACCAGGCAGAACTCACCCGATTACAGCGAGTGCAAAATACCGCAGCCAGAGTGGTGGTGGGACTGCCTAAACGGTGTTCGGCCTCTAAAACACTGCACTCAATACATTGGCTCCCTATGAGCCAGAGGATTAAGTTCAAGGTACTTTGCCTGGCTTTTAAAATTCTCAAAGGCATGGCCCCCCAAATCCTGATAAATCTTTTAAGTCCTTATGTCCCTCTGCGACCCCTGAGATCCTTGAGTATGTACTTGGCGACGGTTCCTCGTTTTAGACTTAGTAGAATGGGCGGCCGCTCTTTCCGAGTGGTGGCCGCAAAGTTATGGAACTCCCTCGCTGCTGAGATCCGGGCAATTGACAACCTACTACAGTTCAGGCGGGCAATTAAAACTTTTCTGTTTGCCTAATTTTTGAATGAGCCTGCTCATTTTTAGATGTTGTGTTGTGTTTACCTTCTCAGCGCGCCAGGAAGCCCCTTTGCTGGGGCAGCTGTGCGCGATACAAAAAATAAATAACATAACATAACATAACAGAGGGAAACATAGGCACACAGCTTGCCTTCTGTTCACAGCTACTTAAGGGAGGCATGCTTTTGCCTTTGTTCTGTCCCTGTATATCAATGCAGACACTGTAAGCCTGGCAGATGGGTTAGTCTATCCCAGTATTTGCACAAGAAATTTTAGTCACTCTATTTTACTTGTTTCAGAGCGCTACGTTGTGACGTTGTGAGGTAATTTGCATTTTGTCTTAGTTGGTCAGTCCACCCACTTCTTTTTTGAGGCCTTGTGCCCTGCAAGAACCTCAGTATATGTTGGTCAAATGAGAGGTGTCTGCAGAGCTTGTTCTCTGCGCTGTCCGGGAGTACTGTCTTAACATTCTGTCCGTGGTCTGAGAATATTGTCCCTTGCCATCCTGTTCTGGTCTGGCCCTAGCACCCCAAATCAACAAAGTCTGACAGCTGCAAGAGGACATGGATCCCCTTTGAATGACATGGGAATGTGGGATAGATGCCCCACAGTTGGAGAGTGGTCCATCCAGTGATGAGAGCGACACAGTAAATGTGATTCAAATGTCACCATTCATAGGCTGAGCAATGGTGTCTGCTGACAAAGTCCCTAGACCATGGATATCCGATACAACTCCTTCCTGCAAGTGGTGTGGGGATATGCTCGTGGGTCTATGTCCAGAAGGCTTATTGATGCGAAATCTTGCTTCATGTTAAATGGATATGTCACTGTTGTTACTGGTTAGGTACTCATGCCTTTCCAACCTGTTGTGGCACGTATGTTGCATGCTTTGACACTGTAGTCAACACTTCACATTTAAAAACGTTTCTTGTCTTCAACCTATCTACTTGTGTACAGGCGCTTGAATGCCTCTGAGTGAGTAGGAGAGCTAGTGAAATAGTCTAGCAATTTAGTCCGGTGCTTTGGGGTGCTTCGGGGTGCTCAATCCCTCCATACCCAAGTTTACTGATCCTGCGCTTAGTCCAGTAAGTGTGCAAAATCTCAGGAACAATGGTCAGAGTCTGTCACACAACAGCAAGGCACACAGAAACAGTAATGGTCTCTCATTGACAACTCACACTAAACAGAAGTAGTTGACGATGAGCTGTTGACGCTGGTCAAGGCCTTCTTCCTCACCATGGTCATCGTCCGTGGGCATGTGTGTTTTGGGAGCAGCGGATGGTGCTGTTTCACCAGATGTAGTAATCACATGCTGAGCCCAGATACTTTGCACACATGTGTGAGATGATCTGCTCCGCCTGTCATACCACTTGCACGTTGATGGAGTGGTAGTGTTTGCGGTTCCTAGAGATGGGTTCACTTGCCTGTGGTGGAACGAGGCCAATGTGGGTATTTGAGTGCCAGCAGCAGATTTGCTTTTTATCTACACTAGACTTGTTTCACCCACAGCAGTTTGTGAACTGCATATCTGGTCAAGGCCACCTCAAGCTTCCCCCTAGCTCTATGCAAGGACCTCTGGGACCTGCAACAGGGTTTAATTTTAAAGTCAGGTTCCAATGTAGCTGTTATGCACTCACCTGGTCCCAACCATGGAGAAGACACTGAAGCAAATGCTGGACCTCCTATTCCTCTCAGAGCTGTACAAGATCAAGGGACCAAACTCCTCAGATCACCCACGGCCCTGGGGGGAAAGGAGGGTGGGATAAAATAAGAAAAGAGACACTTGCAGTATTGAATCTATTCAGTGGCTGTGTGACACTATGTGAGAAGTTGGCCTGATGTGCAGTGATCACTATTCTAGTGATCACTATATATCAGTCCAAACTACCCTTATTGATGATTGGTTGTAAGTCAACCTTATAGACCAGCTATCCTAGTAGCATGGATACGAGCAGTCTAAGGCTAAGACTCTAGAGGGCGTGTTAAGCCAGCTGTTTTACCATCACATTACCCCTTGAACACCCAGTGAAAGGACACCACACAAGTGTTATGAAAATAACAGTGTATTTATTAGAATCACAACAACCCTGTACTCTTTATGAGGACAGGGTGCTAGGCACACAACAAAACTCTTACGAAAATACTTAAGGTAGCACGTTATACACAAATGCCCGAGGGGCACGAAAAACCATATACTTTAAAAGTGGAATGCGAAATTACTAGCAGGTAAGTACAGTACTAATAGGCTTTGGAATCGCTAGGACTTGACTATAGAATCGTTAGATTACTTCTAGGAGGCCTAGGGGACTCGGGTGCAGAGTGTGCACTCTCACGCGGGATGCGGGACAAAGTCTATGGAGGCTAGATTTCACAAAGTTAGTGTTTACGGGCGAACCCGACCTGGTAGGAAGAAAACGACAGTGGATCCTGACCCTAGGATAGTGAGGCTATGCTGGGACACCGAAGTGCCGAAGTTACCTAGCCCAGGGGCTGCAGCTGCATAGGTCTGAAAAGACGTCGGGGATCTCGTTGCCGGACCAGGAGCCTGGAAGAAGGAAGTTGCTGGCAGGCGACCAGTGAAGAAAAGTTCGATGGATCCAAGCCTGGATCAAGGAAGAAGAAAACCTGAAAGCAGAGGGGACCAAGTTCTTGAATCACTAGCCAGTGATTAAGTGGGCACCAGGATGGCACCGGGCGAAGTCACCGCAGTCAGGTGAGTGGGCGCTGCTGGGCTCTGCAGTCTCTCGGACCAGGAGGCGTTGTCGGCGACCAGGATGGGAGGTGCGAGCTGTCCCACGAAGGTTCTTGCTGTCGACGTCGCTGGACCCAGGATTGGGCAACAAGTCTTGGCAAATGCAAGGCCCACGCGGTGGACCTAAAATGGCGTCTTAGCCGGACCAGGAGGGTCCAGGGTACTTCTCCGATGGAGGGAAGCAAGGGCCAGTCTGGAGCAACCAGACCAGCAGCAGTGTTGTCGTCGGGCGTCGTTCGGAAGGCCACAAGCCAGCGGGCTAGTAGCCAAACAACGCGGTGAGCAGCAAAAAGCAGAAGGGCCCCACGCCGATCGTGGAGATGCTGGGGGGCTGCTCTTCGGTGCTGGAGCTGCTCAGGGTGGGGGCTTCTCGGACCCCAAAGCACTCACCAGGAAATTACTCGGCGGGCTTGCTGTGCAGAAGTCGTGCAGTCTTGAAGATGGCCGGTCCCTCGAGGTCTCGTCACACCCACGAATCTCAGCGTGACTGATGATGTAGGTAGAGGTCAGAGGTGCCAGGGAAGCTGGTTCTCGTCAAGCTGGGCAGTCTTGATCCGGAGGAGAGACTTGCAGCAGACCGCAGTGTTCTTAAGATGGTGCCTGCGGATGCAGGGTGACTACTCCTTAGTCACAAGGGAGAAATCTTAGGAAGAAGTCTTGAGTTCCTTTCGTGGAAAGTAGTTTCAGGATTCAAAGATGATCTGATTTGGAAGGGGGCCAGTTCCTACCTTTATCCTGTAAAAAGGGGCTGGCACGCGACTGAGTCCTGCCCTAGGGGTGGGACTAGGAGGGGGGTGGTTACACCCACTTCCTTGGCGGGCTTTTCCCCAGCACAGGGTCTGAAGTGACCCTGGAACTGGTTCAAGCCAGCCTATGCACAGTGAGCACCGGGGTGCCACGTGCAGTCACCTTCCTCGGAAGCCCTGCCTACCTACAATACACAAAACCCTGTCTGGGACGGTGCTGGCACCGCCCCTGGCAGGAAACCCTTTGTCCTTATCTCCTGCTCTGGGAGGACTCCCAGCAGCAGGAGGGCAGACTTGTGTCTCGGTGGCAGCATCCATTTTGTGGAGCTGAGGCTCTGTTTGACTTTAACCGGGGTTAGGGGTTACATACATGTCGTGTCCCTCTAGAAGGGTGGAATGCTAACCCCGTCGCCAGAATTGGCGAGGGGTTAGTATTCCAATTCGTATGACACCTTACTCGACATGTTTTGATAAAGCGATACCAGAGTTGGCATATAACCGCGAGGATTATAATGCACTTAAGAGTATATGGTATGCGATATCATGGAAACGGCTAAGGGATGGATCCCGAAAGCCGCAGACAGGCTCAGCTCATGCCAGAGCACCATCTCACACGATTCCAAGCACTCTGCCTTCAGGATTGTTAAGGCCTGCCATAGGAGAGACTGATAGGAGATCTGTGTGTCCATTTTAGGGTTAGATATAGGTATACTATATCTAAAGCAAAGGGTGAGTACACCACCTTGCCCCAGCTGTCGTGCAGCCAGTTGTGTCAGTTTAGTTAGTCAGCCCAGGGGTGGCATAATACATGCTTCAGCCCCTGGGAGACTTCTGGGTACACCTCAGCCCTGGGTACAGGGACTTGGAGAGGGCCCAGTGCCAATTCAGTACCTGAGTACAATTTGGATAGAGAGAACAGCTAGGCTGTGGGTCTGATTAGCAGGCCCACAGCCAGGGAAAGTCGTAAACCAGTGCAGCAAAAAGCAAAAATCTGGGTGATCATAGGATTGCAGACCCTACTCTCCTACATGACCCCCCCCCCAAACTTTGGGACAATAAACTAACCTTGACCAGGTGAGTCTTCTTGCTCTAAGTGGAAATACCTGGAGAGCCCATCAGCATTGCTGTGATCAGTACCAGGTCTATGCTCCACTGTAAAATCCATCCCCTGTAGGGAAATGGACCACCTAAGCAGTTTGGGGTTTTCACCCTTCATCTGATTTAGCCACAAGAGGGGCTTATGGTCTGTCTGAATGGTGAAGTGAGTGCCAAACAAGTAGGCCCTCAGCTTTTTCAGGGCCCAGACCACAGCAAAGGCCTCCCTCTCGATAGCTGACCAATTTTTCTCTCTGGGTGTCAACCTCCTACTAATGAAAGCAATAGGCTGATCATTACCATCAAAATTCAGTTGAGACAGAACAGCCCCCACACCCAACTCAGAAGCATCTGTTTGGACAATGAATGGCTTGGAGTAATCTGGACTCTTTAGGATAGGTGCTGTGCACATGGCCTGCTTTAGGTCATTGAATGCTTTCTGACAGCTTGCTGTCCACTGAACTTTCTTTGGCATCTTTTTGCTTGTCAGGTCATTAAGAGGGGTCACTATGGACCCATAATTTCTGACAAACTTCCTATAGTACCCAGTCAGGCCCAAGAAAGCTCGAACCTGAGTCTGGGTGATTGGAGGAGTCCAGTCCTTGATGGCCTGTATCTTACTCTCCAGTGGCTGAACCTGGCCTCCACCCACAAGGTGGCCCAGGTATACAACCTGTGTCTGCCCTATCTGGCACTTTGTGGCCTTGATAGTGAGGCCTGCCTTTTGCAGGGCCTCTAACACTTTCCTGAGGTGGACCAGGTGATCCTCCCAGGTGGAGCTAAAGACAGCAATATCGTCTAGATATGCTGCACAGAAGTCATCCAGCCCAGTGAGGACTTGATTCACCAACCTTTGGAAGGTGGCAGGTGTATTTTACAGTCCAAAGGGCATTACCACAAATTGATAATGCCCTCCAGGGGTAGAAAATGCTGTCTTGGGTTTGGCCTCCTCAGCTAACCTGATTTGCCAATACCCAGCTGTCAAATCAAATGTACTTAAGAAGTTGGCAGAAGCCAATTTATCTATAAGTTCATCTGCTCTTGGTATTGGGTGGGCATCAGTCTTAGTGACTGCATTGAGGCCTCTGTAGTCTACGCAAAACCTCATCTCTTTCTTACCACCCTGGGTGTGAGGCTTTGGCACTAGAACTACTGGGCTAGCCCAAGGGCTATCTGAGGGCTCAATGACTCCCAGCTCCAACATTTTCTGCACTTCAGTTTTGATGCAGTCTCTAACATGATCAGGCTGTCTGTAGATTTTACTCTTGACAGGCAGACTGTCCCCAGTGTAAACATCATGGGTACACCAATCAGTTTGGCTGGGTGTCAGAGAGAACATATGTCTGAAGGATTGCAAGACTTGCCTGCAATCCTGTTGCTGATGTTCAGTGAGGCTGCCACAAAAGACAACACCATCAACTGATCCATCATCAGGATTCTGAGTTAGCAGGTCTGGGAGAGGGTCACTCTCTTCCTCCTGTCCCTCATCTGTGGCCATGAGCAAGCTCATGTCCTTCCTGTCAACATATGCCTTGAGCCTGTTAACATGGAGCACTCTGAGAGGGCTCCTGGGAGTTCCAAGGTCCACCAAGTAGGTAACCTCTCCCTTTTGCTCAATGATGGTGTGGGGCCCAGACCATTTGTCTTTCAGAGCTGCTGGGGCCACTGGCTCCAGCACCCACACCTTCTGTCCTGGCTGGTACACAGTCAGAACAGCCTTTTGGTCATGCCAAGCTTTTTGAAGTTCCTGACTGGCCTCGAGGTTTTTAGATGCCTTTTCCATGTACTCAGCCATCCTGGAGCGGAGACCAAGTACATAGTCCACTATGTTGGTTGCAGGCTTTTTGAGAGGTCTCTCCCATCCTTCCTTCACCAAACACAGGGGTCCTCTTACAGGATGCCCATACAGAAGCTCAAAAGGGCTGTAGCCAACCCCCTTCTGTGGGACCTCTCTGTAAGCAAACAAGAGGCAGGGGATCAGGACATCCCATCTTCTCCTAAGAGTTTCAGGTAGTCCATGAATTATCCCTTTCAGGGTCCTGTTGAATCTCTCAACAAGCCCATTGCATTGTGGGTGGTAGGGTGTGGTGAACTTGTAGTTCACACCACACTCCTTCCACATTGCAGTCAGATATCCTGACATGAAGTTTGTACCTCTGTCAGAAACGACCTCCTTAGGGAAACCCACTCTGGAGAACACTCCAACTAGGGCTCTTGCCACTACAGGTGCTGTAGTGGTCCTAAGTGGAATAGCTTCAGGATACCTGGTGGCATGATCCACTACCACCAGTATAAACTTGTGCCCTGATGCTGTCTGGGGTTCCATTGGACCAACAATGTCAATCCCCACTCTTTCAAAGGGAACCCCCACCACAGGTAGTGGTATGAGGGGGGCCTTTGTTGTGCCACCTGACTTACCACTGGCTTGGCAAGTGACACAGGAGCAACAAAACTCCTTGGTATTCTCATTCATATGGGGCCAGTGAAAGTGTGAGACAAGCCTGTCCCAAGTCTTTGTCTGACCTAAGTGACCTGCAAGGGGAATCTCATGGGCCAAGGTGAGAAGGAAACCTCTCAGAGACAAGGGGATGACCAGCCTCCTGGTTGCACCAGGCTTGGGGTCTCTTGACTCAGAGTACAGGAGTCCATCTTCCCAGTATACCCTGTGGGCACCTGTGGCATTCCCTGCAGCCTCAGCAGCAGCCTGCTGTCTGAGGGGTTCAAGGGAAGGGCAACTCAACTGTTCCTTCCCCAGGTCTGCTCTGGAGGGTCCCCTGAGCCCAGAAACTCAACTTGATCAAGTTCAAGCTCTTTAGGCTCAGTTTCCCTCAGCTCTTCCAGATCAGCCTCCTCAGAGACTTGATCCTCAACCTGGGGCAAGGGGGAAGGCAAAGCCTTACCCTTACTGCTCTTCTTCTTGGAAGGTGTCTGGTCCATCATTTCAGGATCCAGCACCTGTTCAGTGGGGCATCTTCTGGCCTGTGACCTAGTCACAGCAAGCACATGTGCTGGCAAGCCTAACATCTCCATGTGAGTCCTCTGCTCCACTTCTGACCATTGTGATGACTCCAAATCATTGCCCAACAAACAATCAACTGGGAGGTCTGAACTGACTACAACTTTCTTTTGTCCCTTCACTCCACCCCAGGAGAAAGCCACAATTGCCACACTATGATTAGTAGTGACATTGCTGGCATTGGTCACCAGGAAATCAGTACCTGGCATGATCTGTCCAGGGTCCACAAAGTTAGGTGTCACCATGGTGACACTGGCACAAGTGTCCCTATAGGCCTGAGCCATTTTGCCATTTATCAAAGGTGTCTGCCTGTATTTGCCCAAAGTATTGGGACTGATTTCAGGGGACATATCCATATCCCCTGTACAGACAAGGACAGCCTGAGTGAGTGTGCCAACTAAGTTGTCAGACCCCTCAGTACCCAAGGTTAACCCAACTAATGCCTTGGGAGGTACACTACCACTACTGACTGTACTAGGGGGTGCAGTTGCCTTAGGGGCTGTAGTGGCAGGAGTTTGTCCTCCTCTTTTGGTGCACTCACTAAACCAGTGAGATTTACTTTTACAGTACTGGCACCACCTTTTCGACTGGCCTTCTTGAGTCTTCTTCTTCTGGGAAGCCTGACCCCCACCCTCTTTGGTTTGTTGGGGACCTGGTGAAGACTTCTGGTCATTTTGCTCATTCTTAACATTACCCTTCTGGTCTGCTTTCTTCTGACCACCCTGGTTCTGGTTCTGGTTCTGCTTGATCCTTGTCCTGACCCATTTGTCTGCCTTCTTTCCCAATTCTTGGGGAGAGGTCAGATCTGAATCAACAAGGTGCTGGTGCAACAACTGGTTCTGACAATTGTTTAAAATTTGTTCTCTCATCATTAGATTATACAATCCTGTGTAATCTGTAACCTTGCTACCCAGCAACCAGCCCTCCAAAGCCTTAGTGGCACAATCCACAAAGTCAGACCAGTCCTGAGACTGAGTTTTCTGGGTGTCTCTGAACAGCAACCTGTACTGCTCAGTGGTTAAACCAAACCCATCAACCAGTGTATTCTTCAGGACCTGGTAATTGTTAGCATCCTCTACTCTTGTAGTGAGGAGCTTATCTCTACCTTTATCATCAAAGGAGAGCCACAGTATAGCTGCCCACTGACTCTGGGGAATGCACTGCACAGTGCAGGCCCTCTCCAGAGCAGCCATCCATTTCTGGATATCATCCCCTTGCTTAAAGGGGGGCACTATTTTAGTCAGGTGTTTAGTATCTAAACCCTTCTCTCTATCTCTTGGGAGATTGCTGCCACCAGTGGGAGCTAACCCACTCATCTGCTGCTCTCTTGCCAGGGCAAGCTTCTCTTTGGCCAGGGCAATTTCTTCCCTTTCAATCCTTAGTTCAGCTTGTCTCATCCTAGCTTCATGCTCCCTTCTCTGAGGGGAAGTAAATCTCCTCTGTGGAGGATTCCTTCTCCCCTGAGAAGAGGCATTAGAGTGCAGAGATCTATTGGAGTCCCTAGAAAGAGATCTATCTCTCCTAACTCCAAGGTTAGGCCCACTTCGGGTTAGTACTGGGGGTCCCCCAGATCCTAGCCCAAGTAAGTCTAAGTTGGTCCTGGTTAGCCTTCTGACTACCTCAAGACCTTTGTCTACCTCATCCCCAGAGAGTTCCTCCTGATCCTCCTCCTCCTCAACCGCAGTAGCAGTGTTGGGGAGGTCTGGATCCCCAGAGGTTCCCTCTAAGGCTGGCATATTCCCATCTAGCTGAGAAAGCTTTCTCGCATCATAAGTCTCTAAGAGACCTATTAAAAAGGGAATGGTGGGGTTAGACCCCTGCTTCAGTTTTCTGGAGACACAGATTTGTCTCATCTCCTGAAAACTGAGAGCTGCATATCTTGAAGTGACCTGTGGAGGTTCAACACTGACCAGGGGAGTCTCAGTAGATTCTCCCTGGGTAGACATGCTTTTCTAGTGAGGTGTAAGTGGTGCACTTACCTACACTATGTGTTTGCCTACTGATCCCTTGCTAGAGTTGTAGTTTAGGGTGTGCTAGGCCCTAGGAGCTACAACAGCTGGTTCAGTAGAACTCAGAGTATTCTAAGCTAAGTTATATGTACCTTTAGTACTTATGTGATCTTTCACAAGATATTCTTAGGGCATGTGTGGTAAAACAACAGCAAGCTCAAATCCCAACCGCTGCTCACCAATGTGAGAAGTTGGCCTGATGTGCAGTGATCACTATTCTAGTGATCACTATATATCAGTCCAAACTACCCTTATTGATGATTGGTTGTAAGTCAACCTTATAGACCAGCTATCCTAGTAGCATGGATACGAGCAGTCTAAGGCTAAGACTCTAGAGGGCGTGTTAAGCCAGCTGTTTTACCATCACATTACCCCTTGAACACCCAGTGAAAGGACACCACACAAGTGTTATGAAAATAACAGTGTATTTATTAGAATCACAACAACCCTGTACTCTTTATGAGGACAGGGTGCTAGGCACACAACAAAACTCTTACGAAAATACTTAAGGTAGCACGTTATACACAAATGCCCGAGGGGCACGAAAAACCATAAGTGGAATGCGAAATTACTAGCAGGTAAGTACAGTACTAATAGGCTTTGGAATCGCTAGGACTTGACTATAGAATCGTTAGATTACTTCTAGGAGGCCTAGGGGACTCGGGTGCAGAGTGTGCACTCTCACGCGGGATGCGGGACAAAGTCTATGGAGGCTAGATTTCACAAAGTTAGTGTTTACGGGCGAACCAGACCTGGTAGGAAGAAAACGACAGTGGATCCTGACCCTAGGATAGTGAGGCTATGCTGGGACACCGAAGTGCCGAAGTTACCTAGCCCAGGGGCTGCAGCTGCATAGGTCTGAAAAGACGTCGGGGATCTCGTTGCCGGACCAGGAGCCTGGAAGAAGGAAGTTGCTGGCAGGCGACCAGTGAAGAAAAGTTCGATGGATCCAAGCCTGGATCAAGGAAGAAGAAAACCTGAAAGCAGAGGGGACCAAGTTCTTGAATCACTAGCCAGTGATTAAGTGGGCACCAGGATGGCACCGGGCGAAGTCACCGCAGTCAGGTGAGTGGGCGCTGCTGGGCTCTGCAGTCTCTCGGACCAGGAGGCGTTGTCGGCGACCAGGATGGAGGTGCGAGCTGTCCCACGAAGGTTCTTGCTGTCGACGTCGCTGGACCCAGGATTGGGCAACAAGTCTTGGCAAATGCAAGGCCCACGCGGTGGACCTAAAATGGCGTCTTAGCCGGACCAGGAGGGTCCAGGGTACTTCTCCGATGGAGGGAAGCAAGGGCCAGTCTGGAGCAACCAGACCAGCAGCAGTGTTGTCGTCGGGCGTCGTTCGGAAGGCCACAAGCCAGCGGGCTAGTAGCCAAACAACGCGGTGAGCAGCAAAAAGCAGAAGGGCCCCACGCCGATCGTGGAGATGCTGGGGGGCTGCTCTTCGGTGCTGGAGCTGCTCAGGGTGGGGGCTTCTCGGACCCCAAAGCACTCACCAGGAAATTACTCGGCGGGCTTGCTGTGCAGAAGTCGTGCAGTCTTGAAGATGGCCGGTCCCTCGAGGTCTCGTCACACCCACGAATCTCAGCGTGACTGATGATGTAGGTAGAGGTCAGAGGTGCCAGGGAAGCCGGTTCTCGTCGAGCTGGGCAGTCTTGATCCGGAGGAGAGACTTGCAGCAGACCGCAGTGTTCTTAAGATGGTGCCTGCGGATGCAGGGTGACTACTCCTTAGTCACAAGGGAGAAATCTTAGGAAGAAGTCTTGAGTTCCTTTCGTGGAAAGTAGTTTCAGGATTCAAAGATGATCTGATTTGGAAGGGGGCCAGTTCCTACCTTTATCCTGTGAAAAGGGGCTGGCACGCGACTAAGTCCTGCCCTAGGGGTGGGACTAGGAGGGGGGTGGTTACACCCACTTCCTTGGCGGGCTTTTCCCCAGCACAGGGTCTGAAGTGACCCTGGAACTGGTTCAAGCCAGCCTATGCACAGTGAGCACCGGGGTGCCACATGCAGTCACCTTCCTCGGAAGCCCTGCCTACCTACAATACACAAAACCCTGTCTGGGACGGTGCTGGCACCGCCCCTGGCAGGAAACCCTTTGTCCTTATCTCCTGCTCTGGGAGGACTCCCAGCAGCAGGAGGGCAGACTTGTGTCTCGGTGGCAGCATCCATTTTGTGGAGCTGAGGCTCTGTTTGACTTTAACCGGGGTTAGGGGTTACATACATGTCGTGTCCCTCTAGAAGGGTGGAATGCTAACCCCGTCGCCAGAATTGGCGAGGGGTTAGTATTCCAATTCGTATGACACCTTACTCGACATGTTTTGATAAAGCGATACCAGAGTTGGCATATAACCGCAAGGATTATAATGCACTTAAGAGTATATGGTATGCGATATCATGGAAACGGCTAAGGGATGGATCCCGAAAGCCGCAGACAGGCTCAGCTCATGCCAGAGCACCATCTCACACGATTCCAAGCACTCTGCCTTCAGGATTGTTAAGGCCTGCCATAGGAGTGACTGATAGGAGATCTGTGTTTCCATTTTAGGGTTAGATATAGGTATACTATATCTAAAGCAAAGGGTGAGTACACCACCTTGCCCCAGCTGTCGTGCAGCCAGTTGTGTCAGTTTAGTTAGTCAGCCCAGGGGTGGCATAATACATGCTTCAGCCCCTGGGAGACTTCTGGGTACACCTCAGCCCTGGGTACAGGGACTTGGAGAGGGCCCAGTGCCAATTCAGTACCTGAGTACAATTTGGATAGAGAGAACAGCTAGGCTGTGGGTCTGATTAGCAGGCCCACAGCCAGGGAAAGTCGTAAACCAGTGCAGCAAAAAGCAAAAATCTGGGTGATCATAGGATTGCAGACCCTACTCTCCTACACACTATGTACCAGTATTTGTTACTTCTGAGAACTTCTGCATTTGCAAGGTACATGAGCACTGGCCTGGAACCTCCAGTTTTGAGATGATGCAATACACTGGGAAATAAAAAGAGGATGCAGTTACCAGCAGTACTCTAATAGGTTTATACAAACTATGAACATGCATTGACTTCAGTGACATACACTTACAGGTTTTATCACCAGCACGGCATGAGAGCAGAGTGTGTGCCCTTCCATGGATAAACTGGGAACACATATTGGAGTTATTTGCACTCCAAAGGATACACTCGGAACACAGGTTGGTGTTACTTGCACTCTCAAGACTAAACTCAGAACAGAGGTTTGAATTTACTTGCACTCCCAAGGATAAACTCTGAATACAGGTTTGGGTACATGGTTTATGCATATATCAAATCCTCTGAAATGCTTTCTCTTGGCACTACTGTTCATTAGAGACAAATGGAGCTTAAGTCTTTAATCCTTGCTCAATCACAGTTCTAGCACCAAGGTTCCCAGGAGGGTTCTGGAGTATAAGCACACAAGAAGACCTGGAGTAACACACAGAGAGGGCATGGAAGAAAAGTCTATATTCTCTGAAGACACTGATACCCAGTCCTGCTTACTACTACAGGAGTATTAATGTGCACTAACTTGATACCAAGTACTTAGCCTATTTCTTCCACTTGACTGATGTTTAAAGAAGTCCTCGAGACTTTGACTCAGGAGGGGCAGGAGGTCCTGACTGGCTGTGCAAGAGGGAAAAGTGAGCTGGAGCCACGGGTACCACTGGTTCATTGGACTTGAAAGAGATCGTAGCACGTCTTGGTTCTTCCAGGTGAATGGGAAGGGTGAAGCTGTTCCACAAGTAATGAGGCCAAGCAACGACTCAGGGCTGGGCGGGGTTTATATACCCCCCTCAACAGCTCAACAAATGCATCTAGATCATGTGTGGCACATGGGCACATGGCCTTCTGGAAGGTTCTCGAACTCTTGAAGAAAACACATTAGTGTACTCGCTTTGACCTTACAGGAAGAGCTAGTGCATCATGAAGATCAGAACTCAATAACAGGAGACAAATGTATTGTTGTTGCTCGAACATGCATAATGGAAAACAACACCAAGGCCTCAGCAAGCGCAATCACAGGTTTAGGGGAACATCAGTCATGGTATCATAGCGTGTCATACAGTGTCATGGGGGAATTACAACATGATCGCTGCACATCCACATAAGATCATTAAACAGGGGGCACAGGAAGCAGTTGTGACAGAGAGGGCACCGGAAGGAATCATGACATTAGCCACCTCAGTCTCAAACTCCAGTCAACAGACACACACCAACCACAGAAAGGTGGGAGTAAGGCTAATCAATTTCACTCATATTACTGCCTTAGAGGCATCCCAGATACTGGTCCATGGCAGTTCCTCTAACTCATTTTCTATAAAATAATTCATGAGTGCCTCTCAAATGTCCTCCCTAGGGACTGGGTCTCAAAATGTTACCTCATTCATTTTTCGTATTTTGAGGAGTGGATCAGTGGGTGGCACTACCTGCAACATAATATTAAGTTGTGCATGATCAGACAGTTCCCATGTGCCTTTTTTTGAAGAATCTACTCAAGGGTATACAGGAGAAGAACAAATATACAGTCGAACCGAGAGTGAGATTTTTGGACATGAAAAAAGTTAGTATAGCCTCACTTACTCTCATGTTGTTTATGCCACAAGCCTAATAGTTTCTGTCCAATCCATATGTCTAGGATGGTGGGGCTCAGTGAATGCGATGTGGAGTGTGACCTGTCTGCTGTTGGATCGAGCGCAAAATTAAAGTTGCCACCCACAACCAGCCTGTCGACACCATGAGCTGCTAAATAGGGAAACCATTCAGGAGAAGAAAGAATCTCTATTGTTATCGGGTCATAGATTGAGGCTATTGACATCTGTTACCTCCTAAGGTTCCCCTCATATTTCCTGTAAGTGGAGTTTAGCTGGAAATGAATCCATGCCCTCAGGAAATTTGCCACCCCCTTCAATTTTGTCTGGGCAGTGGAGTAAAACTGCTAGGGATAATACCAGGAGGAACACTGTTTTGCGTCTGCTGCCAAGAGATGTGTTTTCAGGTGGAGAGTGATGTTTATGCCATTCATGGAAAGCCATTAGAGGACTGGCTTCTGCTTGACTGGTGAATTAAGACCCTGAACATTCAGAGTTGCTATAGTTAGTGATCATAGGGTCCGCTGTGTGGGTATAGCATTCAAAGTGTATTGCATTATGCCTTATCATATTGCGCCACTGGAAATCATAAAAAGTGATGCTCGGGCGTTGCAGTCCTGTTGTAAATAAGCCCCTTAATTTAGAAGGTGGAGACTTAGGGAAATCCTTTCATACCTTCCAACTAGGCATTACAGTACTACAGTTCACCAGTCCCTTGGGCATGGTGCTATTTTCCTCTAAAGTATTTAAAGAGTGATTTACAAAGGATGCGCCTTATGTGTTCGATGTCAATCATGTGGCACTGCAGCAGCAAGAGCACCACTGATTGGCTTGAGATTGAATGAAAATTTTGACCTCAGGGATTACATTCTTCCTAAAATTTCCAAACTGAAGCGTTACATTATTTCCTCTGACTCTTCCAGAAGGTCAGTGAAGTGGTTCATCATTTTCAGACTTTTACATCAGCTAAATCTGATCTGTAATCCCAACTTTACTACACGATTTAATGCAAGCATTTGCATTATTGATAGCTGAACTTGTGGCAAATTGTCTACCATTAACCTTGCTGGTGATTGAGCCCTGTTTTCTTATTCTTCTCAGCAGGGTGAGATTTCAAATGTAGAGGTTTTCAATAACATCAATAGCTTTGATTTGCAGATCATTAAAGACACAAGAGTTAAACAAAGAGGTCAGAAGGTTTTGCTGCACCTCATCCTCCTTCACCAAAATGATCTACTTATTTGTAGTATTGTTCCTTACATTAGTTGAGTCCATAAACAAGACTCAAGATTGACGTTGCGCTGCATCAATTGATTCTTCCACCATACTAATTTCATTGTTGATTGCAACTATAACAGTGGTTAGATAGTAGGTAAAAGAAGAGGTGGATATGGTTATATTATCCCCCCTTGCTTTAGTTGCATTAGCTTTCCTCTTTCCCATATTCAAAAGTGATCAATAGCATCTTACCTTCACCGAATTGTTAAAGTTATTGCTGCAAAATGCCAAGAGGGAT
The DNA here is from genome assembly GCF_964261635.1 of Lissotriton helveticus. Classification (NCBI taxonomy): domain Eukaryota; kingdom Metazoa; phylum Chordata; class Amphibia; order Caudata; family Salamandridae; genus Lissotriton; species Lissotriton helveticus. The sequence goes on along the minus strand of NC_136069.1, from coordinate 1,370,969,884 downwards.
GGCCCAGCCCATCCTCCTCCGGGCTCTGACGGTTGGTGACTGGCCTGGCATGGACCTAGTCTTTGTCTTAGCAGTGCTTAAGTGCATTCCATGGTCCTCACGCCCATGCAGTTGTATCACACTTTGTAGCGATGCTGCAGGATCCCCCACTCCAGGCATTCAGTTTAGGGCAAAGCATTCTGGGCAATGTAGTTGCCTGCTACTCTCAACATTACCCAACATTCTGTCCTGGCAGCACACACTGGAGAAGTTTTGGCACTCTTTGTAGCACTACTGTAGAAGCCCATCTTGCAGGCAGTCAGTGGAGGGCGAGGCAGTCTGGGCAATGTAGTTGCCTCCTAACCCCAGCAACACCCAGAGGTCTCTCCTGGCATCTCCATTTCAGTAGTTTCAAACAGATCCATTTTAGTGAAATCTGTACTCATTTCCCAGATTCTGAGGAACACTGGAATACCCCAGTGGCATTGTATTCTGAGTTACTCTCAGTCAACCTCCCAGCAAAAAAACGTTTTTGTGCAGGAGCATAACGTTAAAATCTTCCCATCAGGCTCTCAAATGGCTTTGGGCTAGGTGCAATCACTGCCTCCTTTAGTATTGGACAAACTCACCCAGGGTGACTCAGTACTTTTTAACACCACAGCTCCTAACATTGCAAGTGTCGACATTTCAGAAGGCTACTACCGGGCACAACGGTTCTAGCAATTCAAATGGCTTTGTCTGTATTTTATGTTTGAAGCAAATTAACTTTAACATTATAGTTAGATTGTGAGTCCACAAGATCCACTACTTGGATGATGGACATATAATGCTTTTGTAGCTGCTGACATTTTTTATACAGAAGTTGGAAAACACCTGGAAGATTAACGTACAAAGATTTTAGGCATTTACAAAATAGAGCAAATATGGTAAGATTTTAAGATCATTTAGCAGAGTCTTATTTTACAACATGAAGCCTTAATATAGAATGTGGACAAAAGGAAGTTAGACATACCCGAGTATCAGATTAGCCTTGCACAAGGGTCTCAAATACAATGGATGACATTTCTTCTTTCTTAGGCAAAATATATTCTGAACATTGATTCAAAATATTGTATTGTAGTCATCAGGGGAGAGTTAGAGGAAACTTATCCAAGCATATCCTCCTATCTATACAAAGAAAACACACAAGGTCCTTGAGTACACAAGGGACTTGGTGAAAAAGGTTATTTTCCCAACTGGAAAATCATCTTACCCACAGGCTCAAAAAGAGATTTTTGAGAGGTCACTTTACCCACAACATATCATGGCATGCTCCATCCTTGGTGATCCTACACACTGGAGTAAGATGGTACTACTACAGTGGACTCTACCAAATGTGGGAGTTCTTAGATTTTCTATTTTTCACAACAGTTGTAGAGGTTCAGAACAAATGTTAAAAATACCTATGGGTATACACAAAGTATATTAATTCATTTAAAGGAACAATTGGTATGTGTTAAAAGCAAAACATGCACGGTATGGAGGTGATAATTATTGTTTAACCTAACCACATACAAGGGACAAAAATGGTCAATGAACTTCTTGAGGGCTGCAGAACTCTCAACCTAACTAATAATTGCATAGCATGCAAAGACATTTGCCGCATAAGGCTCTCATACCTGTCTCTGGCCAATCAATAATAAACCCTGTAGGAAAGAGTACAAACCTAATTTGAAATAATACATAATAAAAAACTATGGCCACAGCGAGGAACCATTTAGGAATAGGACACTACACCGCACGCTTTTACATCACATGCCATTACCCGCATTTTTTACTTGGCAAAATATTTTACAATGCAGGGCTTTACAACTCAAGCATTCCCCAATACTACACAATTTAATATTCTTACTCCACCGGGGAGTTACTTTGGGGAATGCATTGTAATGGCTTACGTTGTAAAGCCCTGCGTTGTAAAAGATTTTGCGGAGTAAAAAATGCGGAATGTTTACCCCCATTTATACATGTCCTTGCTGAGCACCATGGTCTGAGAAGCCCCTACTGGCCTATTACTGATAAATACAGAGAACTGTCCTCTCTTTTTCGGTGGGCCTGATGTGAAAGGTGGTGCTGCATCACATGGAGTGACTCACGTGCTGAGGAGAGAAGCGAGAGCGAGACACAATTCACCATAGGGGCCCACCTCCATCTGCAGGTGCCACTGGATCCAAGAAGTACACGCGTCAGAGGAGCAGCGCAGTGGGCTCTGAGAGATTGCCGCTGATATATAGCAGAACAGGTACCCCAAGCTGCTTTCAATGAGAAAAGGTTAGAGGGAAGGGGCAAGTGGTGGTGCTGACAGGAAGCCCTGCATGAAGACTGTGATCTGCAGAGACTTGCGCACTGTGAGAGGTGGGGCTTCTCTTGCAGAGCTGGCATAACACCCTACACATCAAGTCAAAAACCTAATCATCGGAGTTCCCCAAAAATCATTGATCAGCCCATCTTCAATGTCTCTATGATATCGCTATGTGACATCATCAGATCCCACAACATCGACAATCTCGCTTACTCAGATGACACTTAACTTATACTCTTACTCAAGGACCACATCCAGGGAGCAGGACACAATTCACCACAGGATTAGCTCCAACTGCCTTAAACTGAATTCCAACAAACCTAAAGTTGTGAGGTTCAGAAAGAAGAACTTTAAGGGAATCCACTTGGTGGCCATCAGACCTCCTCAGACCCACACCAACATCCTCTGCCCACACCAGAAATCTAGAAATTATCCTAGACAACAAACTTGACAAGGCAGCACAGGTCAATGCAGTGACCTCCACTTAGTTCCACATTCTGAAGATGCCACGAATAATCTTCAAGTGGCTACCAGAATACACCAGAGAAACAGTCAAACAGGCATTTATAATCAGCAGACAGGACTACAGTAACACACTCCACACCAGAATCACCAATCAGCTCATGAACAGACTCCAAAGTATTCAGAACACCACAACTAGACTCGTCAAAATTCCACTCCGCACCCACATCACATCGGAACAGGAGAAACTTCTCTGGCTCTCTGACCACAAAAACACTCAGTTCAAATTCATCACACACACATAGAAAGCACTTTACAACAAAAGCCCCGCTGATCTAAGCTCCCCCTCACACTTCCACCAACCCTCGAGAGACCTCTGCTCATCGAGATTCTCACTTTCACAGTTACCCTGCATACACAAGAACTGAGCAAGATGTTACACTCTCTGACACATAGCCCTCAAAACATGGAACAACTTTCCCTACAACTTTAGACTCCTTCTTGAGTTTCACAAGAGACTATAGACCTGTAATTTTGAGTGATCACCGGGAGGCCTTGCCCATCAACCTGCGAAGTGCCTGAAATCTCTCACAAGTGACAGAAGCGCTATGCAAATCAGCATAACACAACATGACATAACATAACATACACATAACATAACACATTGAATGGGGTAGCTCTAAATAGGGCACTAGACAAAAATTATTTGGTTTATTCACCTGCAATATGGGTTCCACTGTTAGCCTTCATGCATTGACCTATAATAGTGCAGCCACATGTAGCACCATTGGCCTTATATTGAATGGAACAATCGGCAAAAAATGAAGGACTGGACTGCAACCTAGCGTGATTGCCAGAGGCTAAGATTAATTCAAGCATTCCATTCATCACCCTTTTGTTGTTGTAGTTCACACCCTTAGCGCAACGGATATGTCCCATATTCATGGTGACATAGGACTCAGCCTATACCTTGTGAGGAGTCCTAAGTAGGGGTGGGCGGAATTTACGTAATCGCGTTAAGCAAATCTCCGCCAAAAGGTAAAAAAGCTCCGCGAACATGTCGAAATTCTGCGAACACGCGGAATTGCTTGTTCGCGATGCTTTTTTCCAGTTCGCAATCGCTGTTTGCATGCTCGTGGGAAATATCTCGCAAACACGTATTTTGAGAACGCGAACAAACAAAACATTTTGCGAAGTCGCGGAATGCAGAATTTCACGTTCTCCTCAGAACGAGAAATTACCAAAATTCCGCAAATTCCGCGAATGGGATGGAATTTGCCACCCAGGCCAAGACCTAAGTAGGTCCAAACTGACCTGGGGTTGCTTGTGTTCTGGAAGAGACCCTGCCTGTCAATTCGGGCTTGACTATTCCTATTGTAGCATGACCAAGACAAAAAAGACGGATGCCTGTCTAGAATAGCACAGTAGGCAAAAAACAAAAGACTGTGTGGCGTTCTGAATAGATTGCCAGTGGCTTAGATTAATTCAAACATTCCATCCATCATCTAATTGTTGTTGTAATTTACTCCATAGGTGTAAAGGGTATTCCCAGATGTATATCTTGTGCTCACTGCGCCATAGGATTCAAGCTATACCTCACTGATAAGACCTAAGTATAAGTAGGTAGACACTAATCTTGGGTTGCTTGTGTTCCTGTCTGCAAGGGACATCGCCTGGCAGTTTGGGCTGGAATGTTCCTATTTGGAGCAGGACTATGGCTGAATTTAATAAGGTGGGTCTCTTTCTAAAATGGTACAGTAGCCAAGAACCGAGGGACTGGAATGCAGCTCTGACCAATTGCCAGTGGCTGAAATTAATTCAAGTAGTCCATCCATCACCTTGTTGTTGTAGTTTCTTCATTACCTTCCGGATTTCTTAGTACAAAATTAGTATTCATTTTGTGCATGGCTGTTCTGAGCAGGGAAGTGGCATTACCACATGTGGTAACACCACTTCACTAAATAAAAACATATTTTTAAATGCACGCTTTTCCCACATTGCTTTTAATTAATTGTAGCATACCTTCAGAAAAAGGAAAGTTCTGTCTTTGTTTCCTTTGCAATCACCTAAATTAGGAAACAAATTAGCTAATATATTTTTAGGAGGAACTAGCAATAGTTTCTTTCACAAATTTCTTGATTCTTAGCAACATTATAGAGCTTTTTTTCACAGATGTAAATTTAGTCAGAAACGTAAGTTAACAACCGAATGTACCTTTTTTCACACCTACTAGGACTTCCTGAAAATCGTAAATCCATTTACATATATGGAGACTTTCCCATGAGTGTGGAGATGTATTCAACAGTAAATCACACTCAAAGGGTGGGAAGTGGGTGTCTCAAGATGTGATTTGCTTTGGTAAATCACACAAACGTGTACATTTCTGAACAATCCTAATCTGTGATTCATGCTCTTTTCACCCTGGAAAGGGCAATAAATATATTCCAGAGCAGCAAACGTCCTCTTCCAGAGTGGGAAGGGAAATGGATCACCACTAGTTTGCTGATGATGTAAAGAAAGGGTTTTCTCCATGCGTAAACAGCTTTTTCGCTGTGGGGATTGATTTTTTCTTTTTTAAAGTGCATTTTCTCCAGGGAGCCTATTCCTCCAGTGCAGTCTTAGCCGTAATGCACAACTCTGCACCTGAGTAAGATCCTTCAGGGGAAAGACACGAGACGGGAAACCTACTTCTTGTGCAGCTTTACACCTGTGCTCTTTGGCAATGTTACTGGACAAAGTAAGAAAACTACATTCATGAGGCGACGAACATCTCAACTTTTAAAAAAAAATTCTGCTTTTATGCAGATTTAGACTGATCTATCAGTGCTTAAAGAATACTCTAATGCAAATGAATTGTATTTGTTGTACATAATGCTCCGCCTGGGGATTATTGGATACATTAGACACGCTGGCAGCTATTGGCATAATTTGCCTACATTTCTACATAAGGGATTGTCATAAATCAATTATTCATATTATCCTTTTCAACCTTGGTATTCTCTTCCTCATTTTGCAATACTTCGTCACAATATTAACTGGATTTTAGGACACAATGTCCCCTCTAGCGCACTTAAGGTTTTATTTGTTTCAGTTATGAGCCATACATGACCATCTGTTGTTTTCACTGCATATTTAGAGCATGGCGCAGAAATGTGTTTGCTTTTGCAAAACAGACCCCCACAGTTGATGGCATAGACAGTGCTTATCCTTCCACGTCCTTCATTATAAAGCTTTTTGAACACCAAAATCACTTCATTCTTTTAATAATTGTTACATTAGCGAACACATTCTTCTGCTTTCTAGCTGTGTGGTGCAGCAATTTCAAATGTATGTAAGTGGTTTTCAACATCATATGGAAATCAATTTTTTTCTTTATTTCCCGTTGGGAGAAAGAAGTTGTAGTTTCAGAAAATGCAGTTCCTTATTTTATGTCCCGCTTTAATCGCGATTGGGGTACAAACAAGAGTTTTTGGACATTGAGTTATTGGTTGAGGGGGGTGAAACCCTACTCTAGCAACAACCACAATTTCTGTCAGGGTGGAGTTACATAAGGGTGTTGCCGCACTGGCCCCGGAGCATCCCCCGGGCGACTTCCATTTAAAACTAGGTAACTTACATAAAGCATTAGTTAGTGCCATAAAAGAAACCCTAAATCCCGTTGGTGTAACAAAGGTTGGGCATTACAGGAAGCCATCCTGATACAATAAGGCGTGCAGACAGGCAAAAAGGGAGCTCCTAGAGGCGCTAAAACAAAACACCAGCCGGCCCCTAATAAAAATAAGAAGGCAAATATACAGGGACCTTACACGACACGCCAGGGAGGAATGGGAAGCTGACAAATTGGCCGACCTAACTTCAGCTTTGGCGGTCAAAGACGCCTGTCAATCAATCAATCAATCAATCATGCCATTTGTATAGCGCACTACTCACCCGGGAGGGTCTCAAGGCGCTTGGGGGGAGGGGTATGCTACTGCTCGAACAGCCAGGTCTTGAGTTGTTTCCTGAAGGCGAGATGGTCCTGGGTCAGCCGAAGGTGGATGGGGAGGGAGCTCCAAGTCTTGGCAGCCAGGTAAGAGAAGGATCTTCCTCCGGCGGTGGCTCTTCGGATGCGTGGTACGGCTGAGAGGGCGAGGCTGGTGGACCGTAGCTGGCGGGTGGGCGTGTAGAAGGTCAGGCGGTCGTTGAGGTACTTGGGGCCCAGGTCGTGGAGAGACTTGTGTGCGTGGGTGAGGAGCCGGAACTTGATCCTCTTGTCAAAGGGGAGCCAGTGCAGGTTCCTCAGGTGGCTGGAGATGTGGCTGCGTCGGGGGACATCCAGGATGAGTCGGGCGGAGGCGTTCTGGATGCGCTGGAGTCTTTTCTGTAGCTTGGCTGTGGTTCCGGCGTAGAGGGCGTTTCCGTAGTCCAGTCGGCTGGTGACGAGTGCCTGGGTGACAGTCTTCCTGGTCTCGGTCGGGATCCAGCGGAAGATCTTGCGAAGCATACGCAGGGTGTTGAAGCACGATGAGGAGACGGCGTTGACTTGTCTGGTCATCGAGAGGGAGGGGTCCAGGATGAAGCCCAGGTTGCGTGCGTGGTCGGTTGGCTTGGGTGCGGTGCCCAGGGCTGGGGGCCATCAGGAGTTGTCCCAGGCGGAGGGCGAAGATCCCAGGATGAGGACTTCCGTCTTGTCCGAGTTCAGTTTCAGGCAGCTGTCCTTCATCCACTCGGCGACGTCTTTCATCCCTTCGTGTAGGCAGGTTCTGGCGGTGTCGGGGTCTCCGGTGAGGGAGAGGATCAGCTGGGTGTCGTCGGCGTAAGAGATGATGTTGAGGTTGTGCTGCCGTGCGATGGCTGCGAGAGGTTTCATGTAGATGTTGAAGAGGGTGGGGCTGAGTGAAGATCCTTGCGGGACGCCGCATATGACTTCGGTGGCCTTGGAGCGAAACGGGGGGAGGCGGACTCTTTGTGTTCTTCCAGCGAGGAACGAGATGATCCACTCCAGTGCCTTCTCTTGGATACCGATGTTGCTGAGGCGCTGGACTAGGGTGCGGTGGCAGACCGTGTCGAACGCAGCGGAGAGGTCCAGGAGGATGAGGGCCACTGTTTCCCCCTTGTCGAGCAGGGTCCGGATGTCGTCGGTGGCTGCGATGAGGGCGGTCTCGGTGCTGTGGTTTGCTCTGAAGCCGGACTGCGAGGGGTCGAGGGATCCGTTCCTCTCAAGGAAGGCGGTCAGCTGTCTGTTGACGATCTTCTCCATGACTTTAGCAGGAAAAGGGAGGAGCGAGATGGGGCGGAAGTTTTTGAGATCGGTGGGGTCCGCTGTAGGTTTCTTCAGGAGGGCGCTGATCTCGGCGTGCTTCCAGCTCTCCGGGAAGGTGGCGGTGTTGAAGGAGGCGTTGATGATGTTCCGGAGTTGGGGTGCGATGGTGGAGTCGGCCTGGTTGAAGACGTGGTGTGGGCAGGGGTCGGTCGGTGATCCGGAGTGGATGGTGTTCATCGTGCGAGCTGCGTCTTCGGTGGTCACCGTGGTCCAGGTGCGAAGGGTGGTGGTGGGGGGCGTTGGTTCGACGGTTGGGTGCGTGGGTGGGGCGCCGAAGCTGTTGTGGATGTCGGCGATCTTGCGGTGGAAGAACGAGGCGAGGGAGTCGCAGAGGTCTTGTGACGGAGTGATGTCTTTGGTGCCGGTGCTGGGGTTGGAGAACTCCTTGACGATAGTGAAGAGCTCTTTGCTGTCGTGGGCGTTGTTGTCCAGTCGTTCCTTCAGGGATTTCTTCTTGGTGGTGCGGATGAGCTGGTGGTGCTTGCGGGCAGCGTGTTTGAGGGCGGTCATGTTGTCGGTGGTCCAGTCGAGGAGCCAGGCTTTCTCGAGGGTGCGGCAGGTCTTCTTGGAGTCCTTGAGGTCGTCGGTGAACCAGGATGCTTTCTTGCTTCTGGGACTGCTGGGACGGTTCTTAAGTGGCGCGAGGTCGTCGGCGCAGGCGGTCAGCCACTGTGTGAAGTTGCGGGCTGCTTCGTTGGGGTCCGTTGTGTTGGCGGGTGGGCTCTGGCTGAGGGAGGTGGTGAGCTGGTCTGCGGTGATCTTGCTCCAATTCCTGTGAGGTACCTGTTGCGAGTGGTGGTGGGTCGTGGATCTTTTGAAGCTGAAGTGGACGCAGCTGTGGTCGGTCCAGTGGAGTCCGGTGGCGTGGCTGAAGGTGATGTACTTGCTGGAAGAGAAGACGGGATCAAGCGTGTGGCCGGCGTAGTGGGTGGGGGTGTTGACCAGTTGCTTGAGTCCAAGGTTGGCGAGGTTTTCCAGCAGGGCGGTGGTGTTGCGGTCCTTGTTGTTCTCCAGGTGGAAGTTGAGGTCCCCGAGGAGGATGTAGTCGGTGGAGGGGAGGGCGTTCGGGCTGATGAAGTCTGTGATGTCTTCGCTGAATTGTGTGCGTGGTCCCGGGGGTCTGTAGACGAGGGTGCCTCTGAGGGTTGTCTTAGGGTCGGTGTGAATCTGGAAGTGGAGATGTTCGGCTGCGGCGAAGGAGTCGTTGGCGTCGGTCGTGATGCGGATGGTGTTCCTGTGGACGATGGCGATGCCACCTCCGGTCTGGTTGATGCGGTCCCTCCTGATGATCTTGTACCCGTCCGGGATGGCGATGTCGGGTGCAGAGGAGGCGTTCATCCAGGTTTCCGTGAGGAAGGCGACGTCCGGTGATGTAGCGTCGAGGAGGTTCCAGAGTTCCACGGCGTGTCTGTGGACGGAGCGGGTGTTGATCAGGATGCACTTGAGGTGGTTGCTGCTGGTGTTTGTCTTGGCGGGTGCGGGGCAGGTTCGGAGGCAGGTGAACTTGCAGGTGCAGCAGGTGAAGGGTCCGTGGGTGCGTCTCGGGGTGGCTCGGCAGCAGGCGTGGGTCCGGCCGGCATTGAGTGCGTTGAGAGTGGCGGCGTCGTAGGTCAGTCGGGTCGTCTTGCCTCGGCGGGGAGGGCCAGGGGTCCTGGCGCTGGGCGCGGGCCAGGTGCGGACGGGCGCAGACGGGCTTACCTTTGGCGCACCTTCGGCGCTCAATCGGTGCTCCCGCTGCGCGCGTCCGCTGCGCGGTCGCTCTGGGGGCGTCATAAGTAAGGAGCCGGGAGGGAGGAGCAGCTGGGTGGCGGGAGCGGGGCGGTGAATGGAATCACAGGGGGGCGGGGCCGCAGGGAGGCAGCGGCGGGAAATTCCAAGAAGCAGCGGGCAGCGAGAAATTCCCAGGAGCAGCGGGAAATTCCCAGGAGCAGCGGGCAGCGAGCGAAGGAATCTGCAGGCAGGAGGCGGCAAAGGCAGGCAGGAGCGGCAGCAGTGAGTGGGGCGACCAAGCCCTGTGGAGGGCTGAGCGGCCTGTAAGTTTTGGCAAATTGTAAGTACAGGCTCGGTGGAGCCTGATCAAGCAGTGACACCGAACATCTCACCCGAGGTCTGGGAACAACATTTTGCCAACCTTTATAAGGTTGCACCCAACGATCACTCGGTGCTTATACCTTCTAAGGCACATTCCCTGGAATGTGATCGGCCTGAGCTCACCTTCTCCTTGATTGAAGTAAGAACAGCTATAGTAAATCTCCCTACGGGCAAGGCGGCAGGCCTGGATAAGGTACCGGGGATTTATACAAACAGGAACCCGAGATATGGGCCCCCTACCTTCAGAAAATCTTTAATGCAATTCTAGGGGTAATGGCCCCTCTCACTACCTGGCTGGGGGCCGAGTTGGTGCCAATATTTAAGAAGGGCTCACCTCTCTTACCACTGAATTACAGGCCTATCAGCCTTATAGATGTTTCGCAGAAACTCTTTTCAAGGCTGATTCTGGATCACCTTTTAGAATGGGTAGAAGATTCAAAAATTTTGAGTGTCTACCAGGCGGGTTGCCGAAAGAAGGTATCCACCGTCGACCAGATCTTCCGACTAAAGATGTTGTTCTGGAAAACGGTCAAAATAAAGGGGGGCTCCCTGCATACTGTTTTTGTTGACCTCCGTGCGGCTTTCGACCTGGTCCCACGGGGGACACTTTGGAGCGTATTAAGGGATCTAGGCATACCCTTGCCTCTCCTGAATATCCTAATTCGCCTCCACTCGCAGAACTTTGCAAGGGTAAGATGTGGGAGGCAAGGGACCCTGTCGGCAGCCTTCCCCGTTTGCAGGGGGGTAAGGCAGGGTTGTGTGTTAGCACCGACCCTGTTTTGCCTCTTCGTAAACGGGGTGATTGACTGCCTGAACAGGGTCCCAAATAGGGATGCTCCTAGGCTGGCGGGAACAGGTGTCTCTGCGATCATGTTCGCAGATGATACCTTGTTGCTCGCAAAGACACCAGTGGGTATACAGAGAGTCCTGGACGCCTTTGTTGCCTTCTGCCATGACAAGGGCCTGGAAATAAACAAATCTAAAACAAAGTACATGATTTTCAACCCACCGAGAACCTCTCGTCCTAACCCTATCATAGAAGGTGTTCGCCTGGAGAGAGTTTCAACATTTGAGTACCTGGGCCTAACTCTGAACGAAGAAATGACTTGGGTACACCACCACACCAAATCCCAACTAAAGCTCTCCCAAAAAATAGGCGGGATTTTTAAACTCCTCAAACAAACCACCTTTAACCCAGTATCTCCTCCTCTTGAAATTTTTAAGCTGCAGGCACGGGGTGCGGTGATCTACGGGGGCGAGTTATGGGGACACTGCTGCCACCCAGACATTATCACCACCGAAAACAAGTTTATTAGGCAGTTGTTATCTCTACCACCTGGCACGCCCCTTCTCCCTATTAGATTAGATCTGGGCCTTAGATCAATAAAGGAGGAACTAGGCCTAAAACCTCTTGCCTTCTGGAGACGACTATGGGCGACTCCCGAATTGGCCAGTTATAGGAGTGAATTGACTGAACTCCTACAGCTGCCAAACATATGGAATATCCCATGGTTCAAACATATTAGGCAAGAGTTTGACAGATTGGGTTATCCCCAAGTTTGGAGGAACCCCGCGGAAGCGTGCAGTGGGTTACCCCGGCGGGAATTGGTGAAAAGATATTACCACAAAAATTTGTCTGATTGCCAATCTAACCCCAAAATGGGGCCATTAACTATGTCATTTCTTTACCAAAAGGATAACTACAAATTTGAGCCTGTCTTGGATACAATTAGCCCGAGCGCATCTAGGAAGCTATATCTCCTATGGAGATATGACTCCCTACCGCTCAGAGGTCTAACAACACGATGGTACCGTGACGCCCCTGCAAACTGCCCAGTGTGCGATGCTGAAATAGAGTCGGATGTACACATGGTCTTCTTCGGCCCCTCCTACACGACTCCCAGGAAGAAGTGGATAATTCCCATCTGCAAAAATCTGGCTATCAGGCACCACCAACAATCATATCGAATATTAAAAACGGACCTGTCGCCATGTATTGTTTTTGGGGTTACGAAATTCCTGGCTGCAATGTGGAAAATCAGGAGGAAAAGTCTGGAATAATGAATTATTAAGAAACAGTGTAACCTGGCAGAGGGTAACGGGCTTATGTTGTATCAAAGGGGTAGTTCAAGGGACACGCTTGATTTGGGATGTTGGAAAATGTGTGTCTCATTTCCTTTTTAAACTTTTCATAGTAATTGATGTTTTAACCTTTTTAAAGCTGTATTTTACTGTACTTCTTTTATGACATCCATATGTCGAAATAAAGATAATTGAAATTGAAATTGAAACCCCAAAATAACCTGTGCTTAGACATTTGGTAGCTTGGTACAAGTAATAAGGTTTAACTTAGAGGGCAATTTTTAAAATATATATGCAGCACGCCAAACAGTAATAAAGTGAGAACACCTCACAAGAAAAATCACACACCAATTTAGAAGAATAGAGTAACAATTAACAAACTATTTGACACCAAAACAACAAAAATCCAATTAATAGAACTGAAGTTATGAAATTTTAAAGATTTAAGTGAAAACAGTTCTAGACGAAGCTCCAACTGGGGTTATCTGTTCGCACAGGACTGGGACAAAGCCACAAGTTCAGGCTGACAATGATGGAGTACGGGCTGGATACAGGGACCAGGTTAGTCCTGCTGAACTAAGTACCCTACATCCTGGTTGCAGAGCGATAAGAAGTCCCACGTCGAGGATGCGTTGTGCAGCAGAGGCAATGTGAGGTCCTTGCATGCAGATGTGTCGAGCTGCAGTGGTGTTGCGAGGTATGTGCTTGAAGATGCATCGCACACCGGGGGTTGTGAGGAGTTGTGGTGGTTATGCCCTTTGTGATGATGCATCACTTAGCAGTAGTTCTGAGGGGCTGCGGGCTGCGATGTGAAGTCCTGCGTTGGATGTTCTTAGAACATCAGTTCCGATGCGGAGTCTTGCAAGGCAATGCTTTGAGCTGTGTCAGTTCTGCTGGTACCACAGGTGGGCTGGCAGAGCACCTTCAGGTCGACTTTCCAGGCTCCAGGACTGAGGTGGCACGACTTGGGGGTTCAGGACTCACAGCTGGCAGAGTCCAGGTTCTAGATTCAAGGTTGTTGGAGCTGTTCTGTACTTGCGGCTCTGAGCAGGAGGCCAGCCATATAGTCCTTGGAGTCACTCATGTGATCCTTGGTTCAAATGCAAATCCAGTCCTTCTCTCAGGCAGCAGGGCAACAATGTAGCAGTCCTTCTTGCAGAGCAGCACCACAGTCCTTCTCAGTCTTCCACAGCTCCAGAGGTGTACTGCAGAGTTGGGTCTGAGTGTCCAATATTTATATCTGGTGTCCACTTCAAAGTAGGGGACGCTTCTGAGAAATTCCCTTTGAAATCTTTGAAAGTGTCTACCTCCCGTGCCCAAGTGCCAAGCAGGCTGCATGAACAAAACAGTGGTGACAACTCCTTTATGCGAAGACAGGGCAGAGCCTATTAACTTTCAAGTGGAGCAGTGCCCAACCCCGCCCTCTATCCTGCCAGTTCATGGCCCATCCAGGCACACCAAATCTCTCTAGTGTGTGGCTTTCTGGGAAGAATAAACAAAGTCCAACTGCTAACTAAACCTCGTCATGTGACCCAAGAAGAGGCTAGAGGTGGTGGGACAAGAAAATGGCAACTTTCTAAAAGTGGGATTTTCAGAATTGTGTAGTATCAACAGGGACTAGACGTGTGTGACCATAGAAGGACTCTGAACTGTATTATCAGCAGGCACCTAGTAGGTGTTTTCATGAAGCACTCACCCACCAACCTGGTTGGTGGCATGCTTCATCAGCGGGCCCACCCAGTGACACCTAAAATGTCCCGGGTGTGCTTTGACGCCTGGTTACCAGCGGAGCAGGTATTTAACTGAGAGTGCAGTGAAGTGAGTGTTAAAGTGAGAATTAAAACGGCTTCATGGTGGTCCCAGTACCCGAGGGTAAATTAAATTTTAACAACTGGGCCTCTGTGAGCGGTTGAAAACAAGGCAGGTGGATGATGTGCTGGTGGAGTTAAGACCACCTACATCCGGTGTATGTCCACATGTTTCAGCCAGTGCCTTTAGTATTGCTGGCTTTCCTCAGGACCATAAATAGTGTGTGTGAGTTAAAAATATATTTAAGTGAGTGTTTTGCAGACTATGTGTTGCACTCACTAAGGTGCTCTAAGCGTGCGAGGGGGATCCCCTCACCACGCATACGCTAGCGATTTGCTTCGTATGTATACCTGGAGTGATAAGGCAAGGGATTGACCGAGTATATCAGTCAAAGCCTGCGGGGTACCTGTAGTGCCGCCATCAACAATGGAATGAAATTAAGAGTTTATAACTACCAGGACTGAAATGTACATGCCAAACTTTTAAATACACTGCACCCTGCCCTATGGGATTATTAGGGACTACTCTAGGGCTGACGTAGAAGTATTAAAAAGGAAGGTTTAGGCCTGTAAAAGGTTTCTTTTACCAGATAGAAATGTCAGTTTAAAACTGCAGCCACAAGATGCAATAGCAGTCCTGAGAAGTGATTTAAAGGGCTATTTACGTGGGTGGCACAATCAGTGCTGCAGGCCTGCTGGTAGCATTTCATTTACAGGCCATGCGTACATGTAGTATCAATTTTCTGGGGGAGTAAATTAAATTTGCCCATTTGGTGTAAGCCAATTTCACCATATTAAAGGATAGAGTCTGTGCACCAACAAAAATGGGTTAAGAAACAGGAGGGTGAAGGCAAAACGTTTGAGGAGGACCCTACAGAAATGGCCAATTCTAAAAATAGTTCACTCCAATGTCATTATACCGGTAAACATCGTTTACCACGATGTTTTCACAACGCAGTACCTTTAGCACGCATCCCTTACAACGCAAGTCGTTACCACGACTTGCGCTGGAGGGCGCTAAAGGATTAAAAATAGTTAATTTATTATCCCAACACCTTCCCTAGGGTCCACGGGGACTGGTGTTAGAATAGTAAATTAAACTATTCGAAATCCGCACCCCCAACGCAAGTCGTGGTAACGACTTGCGTTGTAAGGGATGCGTGGTAAAGGGATGCGTTGTGACGGTACGCGTTGTACCGTCATACATCCCATTATACCTAGTCTTCCAGTAGATAAAGCGTTTGCATAGTTTCTCAGCAGAATGTGTGTGGAGACAAACAACATCGATACTCGTTTCACACCTTAATACAAGGGAAACTGCAATCTGCAGAACTTCAAACCTAATGACCTACAGGCACCCTCTTTGGTGTTCAACATGGATTCTGATACAGTAATTTTGCACTCCGAATTACTGATATTTAGGGCATTGGTGCAAATGGTTGTATTCACTGTATCATGGACAGAAACATCTCCTGATATAAATTTCAAATCCTAAATAATTTTTGGAAATATATAGTAGTATAAGATCACTGCTATTAACTCCATAGGTGGTACCTTTGTAAAACACAGTCTTCACCGACAATATTCTCACAATGATACTCTGGCACAATGGCAACAGGATGCAAATTTACCTCAATATTCTGAGATATCAACAGGTAATGTTCAAATTCTGGACAATTTTCCTGTTACATTTTCGGCCAGACTGAATCAGTTTGCAAGATGGCACAAATATACCAGAAGAATATTTTCATGCACTTTTCATCTAACTTTGGAGCAAACCAGCCTCTTAAATGCATTAGAGTACTGCACAGTACAGAGACAGAGAGCATCACATTTATGAATTCAACATGTACATACTGGGAAGGGAACCACTGCTACCTCATTTGGGTTTGTGAAAAAGGCCACTTTATTGAAACCAACAGAGCTCACAATTGCTAACAATCCTTTGGCTTAGTCGCACACACTAAATAACACTAACAATGTTCCAATTGCAAACTTTAACCTATACTATACGGCTCCAGAGACTCCTCTACTCTAATTCTCCACACTTTACCATATTTCAATAATTTATTTTCTACTCTATGTCCTTCAATCACCACCAAGCAAACACAAGGCCATGATGGACGGAGCACTGAAACTTTTCAGACACTCACCCCCAGTCACAGATCTGGGTTGAATCCATCAGCGTCACCCCAGTTCAGACACAGCTATATGCAAATCATTTCTGACCTTGTGGGAACAGTCCAGCCCGAAATGCCAAGCCATGACTTCCCTGAACCGGAAACAAGCATTCTGGGACCGGCTTCAGCAAGCAAGCAAGCAAGCATGGCATCAGCCATGCTTGCTTGAATCCAGTGGCATACATGCCTTGGCAGTTCAGGCTCGACTGTAATTTTATCCTAAATACACCAAAATCATACCTGGCCTTGTCCTGTTCTGGTGCAGTTCGTATAACTTGGGAAGCAGTTGGTTCCAGCGCATCCACCTAAACCATGCTACTGCAATGCCACTTTGCTGTCATCAAACTCCAGTTCAACCTGCCTTTTAGCAATCTCCCCTGCTCACCCCACAATGGAATATCCATAATTCTTTCTTGCATTCCACTGTCTGCTCACCCACTGGAAAGAAACACAAGCCGTTTCCAAATACTACTTGTCTGCTGCTCCATGCTAACACCACATCTAGCCACTTCTAGCCAAACCTTCACCTACCTAAACTCTTCAGAGTTTTTTCAGTGCAGCCCAAGCCATGCGCTTCCATTATTGCCCTGATCCTCAACAAACGTGCACAGTATCATTGATACAACTTCCCAGTCACAAACAATTTCTATGCATCAATATAACCTGCCTACCCAGTACCATACCATTGTACCTGTGAATTAATACCACCCCTGGCACTCGTACCCTCACCTACCAACAAATCAATTTCTTGCCTCTACTATCTAACTTGCCCACATCCCTTCCCTACTTTGATCCATATTACTTCTGCACCCCAATATGTGCAGATTGGGGCATTAGTCTTTGTCCCAACTATTTTCCTCTTAGCACCCCAAAAAAATCAAAGAAAATTTGCTCATAGAAAACAAGCTTCCCAGGTGGCAGCACTCCTCTCTGGTTTATTATCCTCTCCAGAATTATCACCATAAGAGTGCATCGACTATCACACATCCTCTCTCTTTTCCTGACTCACCCTTCGAAAACCTGCATCACAAATTTAACCCCATTCAGCTCATATTTCCCAAAGCAATTCTCTTAAAAGGCTATTTTTGCCAGCTTCACAGTGATGATAACAGGGGACTGCCCCTTATCCACCATTGACATCACATACTTCATCACTTCACCTCTCCTTTCCCTTACTCCAACCACATTTCTCTGTCTATTCCTTGCTCTGTTTCTAATGGATTCTATCCACTTCTGTTTTTCATTGTTCTCATTGATATAGCAAGAGAGTATTCTACCAAGCTCACTGCTCTTTCATCATACTGCCCACAACTTCTATGGTGAGTTCACCCCTTGCTAATTGGCCTCCAGAGGCAATCTCTGGAATTCTGACCACTAAAAATTAGATTAAAAAATTACTTACTCATTTTGAAGGCCCAGTATGTGCCTGACAAGGAAAATCATCTTCAAACGCAAGAATCTCAGAAATAGTCTCCTGAGTAATTTCAACACCCTCATTTCATAGGCAGATATTTTATTAATTACACTCAATACTGCCCACTTGTCTATCACAAAAGGTATCATGTAGCGGCCAGTTCCTAACCTCATAGTTCCATTACCAATATTACTTACAAAAATCCAAAAAGGCACTGCTTTAGTTAATATTAATTAACTCTTGTTAAGCGCATGGCTACCCTTAGGCATCCCAGCACTGAGCAACAACGGACAGTGCAGGATCTTTACTGCAAGTTCTGGAATAGCCACATTTTTAGTTGTTTCCTAAATGTAAGGTGATGAGGTGTGGATCTAAGCTGGGGCAGGAGAGAATTCCATAAGATGGAGGCATTGTAGGAAAACATGCCTCCACCTGATCGTACCATCCTTGTTTTTGGTAGCCTGGCTTGAAAGAGGTTGGCTGATCTTCGATTACGCGTAGATCAATGGAACGTTAAGAGAGTGTGATTGATTTTAGGGCCTGTGCCCCAGAGCGTCTTGTGCGTAATACAGAGGGATTTAAACCTTATGTGTTCTGCTATGGGCAGCCAGTGTAGTGCTTTTATTGCTGGTTTCGCTGATTGTTTTCCGGGGATTTTGTGTAGTAGTCTGGCCACGGAGTACTGCACTACTTGTAACTTTCGTATTGTGGTGTTAGGAGTTCCTAGGTATAATGAGTTACAATAATCCAGCAGGGGGAGTATCAGAGATTGTACCACGGTTCTACGTGCGGTTTCCGGGAGTAGTGGTAGTATCTTTCTTAGTTGCCTTAGAATTCCGAAGCAGGTGGCTGCTACTTGTACCGCTTGGTGGTCAAGTTTGAAAGAACTGTCGAGCCACATTCCTAAGCTTTTAATCCTATCTTTGGGCGTAGGGGGAAGGCCAAAGCAAGGTGGCCAACTTGTATTTGAATGTGCCTCTGCTTTTTTCCTAAGGATCATTAGCTCATTCTTGTCCCCGTTAAACCTGAGGTAGGATTGGTCCATCCAGGTGGCCACCCGTTCCAGGCAGGTTTTCAGGTCAATGGTGTTCCCCTCCGGATGATTGAGGGCTACCACCAATTGAGTGTCATCCGCGTATTTGACTATCTGCGCTCCCTAAGGATGAACAAGCACAGCCAGTGGTCTGAGGTACACATTAAAAAGGGTGGGGCTTAATGACGAGCCCCACGGGACCCTGCAAGTAAGTGGGATCTTTTTTGATGTGTGCCTGCCTTTAAACACTCAGAAGGTTCTATCTGTTAGGAAAGATTTAAGCCACGAGAGAGCATTTCCTACTACTCCTACCTCTTTAAGTTTGTCCAATATGATGCTGTGATTTACCGTATTAAAAGCGGCCGTAAGGTCCAGCAAGATAATTGCCACTGTCCCTCCTAGATACATCACTTTCCTGGATTCCTCCATTACTGTTAGAAGTGCAGTTTCCATCCCATGATTAGGTCAGAAGCCTGTCTGTAAGATGTTTAAGATATCATGTGATTCCAGGTAGTTGGACACATGTTTTTCCAGTATTTTACTTACTAGGGGGAGTAGTGATACCGGCCGGTAGTTGCCCAAGTTTTCAGGATTCAAGTTAGGTTTTTTTATGAGTGCTTTCACCATAGCGTGTCTCCATCTCACAGGTACTGTCGCGGTAGTTAGAGACAGATTGAGAATTTCCAGAAGCACTGGGAGGACAGTTTCCTTTACTTTACTTAGCATATGTGCCGGTGCTGGGTCGCATGGAGATCCTGATTTGACTTTCACAAAGAGTTTGTCAAGGGTATTCATATCCATGATTGGGATGTCATCCAGATAATTTGGTTTCTCCAACAAATTGACTTGTTTAGGCAATGGTCTTTCCTTCTGTTGAGGAGGTGGGAAAGTGTTATATATGTTAAGAATTTTTTTGTTGAAGAATTCTGCCAGTTCTTTACATCGCTGAGGGGCTCCTTCTGTGGAACCTTCTGCCTGAGGGCAAGTTGATCGTTTTTTTGCTATTCTTGCTAATTCTCTTGAGGCGTTAGCTGCTGATTTAATTTTTTCCTCAAAATATATTGCCTGTGCTTTTTTTGCTTCTGCTTGGTATATTTTTATTGCCTCTCTATATTTTGTTTTTTCTCCAGACAATAGTTCCTCTTCCATGCCCTCTCTAGCCTTTTGCAGTTTTGCTTGAATTCACGAATATTCGGAGTGTACCATGGGAACCTTTTTTTGGCGGGTCTCTTAGAGCTCCATTTGAGAGGAATTGTGGCATCCAAGGATGCAGTAATCCATTCATTGAACCTATTGTAAGCCATATTGGGGCCGTTGCTACCACTAGGGATGGTCGTTGTTAAGATGTCCACCCAGATTTCGGGGATTATCTTAGCCCATGGTCGGTCCCAGTCCCTTGTTGGCTGGTCATTGGTAGGGGAGCAGGGTAACCTCCAAATTATAGGAACTATAAAATGGTCTGACCAGGGTATTGGGACGGGGTCACTTAAAGAGATATTATCTATGTTAGAGAATACTGGGGCCAGTGTGTGGCCTTTATTATGGGTTGGGCTGGTTACCTTCTGAAGAAGTTGTAGTGCTTGAAGATTTTATATAAGGCTGAATGCATCTCTTTTCTTAGGGTCCTATGGATGCAGAGTTAGGTCTCCTAGAATAGTGAAATTGGCGACCGCATTTGCCCTAGATGACGCTATATTGGTAAGGGATTCCGTAAACATTCCATATGGGCAGGGGGTCTGCATATTAGGATTCCTGATTATGAACAGGTAGGTGTGAAGGTGAGTGTAAAGCCCATGCTCTCTCAGTCCTGTATTATATCAGGTTCAATGCGCCTTTTTATGTGGTCTTTCAGAATGATGGCAAGCCCACCTCCCTTCCCTGAAGTTCTGTCATTCCTCAGTATATAATATCCTGGGGGAAGGGCTTGTACAACATCTGGGTCTGAGTCTTTGTGCAGCCATGTTTCAGTCAGAAAAAGAGCCTCAAGCTCTCTTCCAGTCATCTGGCCAACGTTTGATGCATAATTTCCCTTTCCAGTATATGCCAAAACCACTACTTCACCTCTCTTTCTCTCACATTCTAGCCACATTTCTCAGTTTCTTCCATGCACTAATCCCAATGATTTCTGCCCTTGCTGGTTTAGGCATTCTCCTCATTGATACAATGACCAATCTTCTGTCAAGCTCACCTCTCTCACCTCTTAACACCCACAACTTCTCTGATGCTTTTGCCCCTTGCGTATCTGCCTTCAGAGTCAATGTTTGGAAATTTGAACCCTTAAAATTAAGAAAAGCATAAACCAACTAATTTCCTGTATATGCCTAGCTTGGAAAATTATGTTGGAACCCATGACCTCAGAACCAGCTACCTCAATATTTTCCAGACCTAATTTTCACGGACATACATTTTATTGATCATTCTAACTACTGCCTGATTGTCTACCGCAAGTCATCATTGCATTGGTCAGTACCCGACCTCATAGTTCTATTACTAAACTAAACGTAACTGAAAAAATTCCAAGTACGTAATGCTGTGTTGCTGTCTCTCCTAAATGGACCTTCTGTATGGTTCTGTGCTCATCTGCATTGTAATTCCATTGTCATTATCAAGGAAATGTATCCATTTATACCCATGCCTTGGCTTATGGTCTCTGACATTCTGATCCTGTGGCCCCGAATTCATTGCCTTCCTCCTGGCTAATGTCGTGTATGCAGAATGCTCTTCTTGGTGCCACAACCTTGCAAGCAAAGTTTCAGTGACCCAGGACTTGCTGCAATGTCCTTAGTTCACATTTAGTACTGTCTACCATTCCTGGAGAATATGTTTAGTGGTTACAGGCTGATCTGTTTAGATGCCATAATACCATCATTACCAAATCATATTCTATGCATCTGAAAGGTAGTGACATCATCAGCTGTTTTGTCTTTCCCATTGTCAGTAGAACTCTCTAAAGAAAGATGTTGAGGTAGTCCAGCACATGCTCAGACCCAATACCATCTTTCCCACTAACTCCAGGAAAAAGCTGTAGGTATAAACACCCCTGACATCACTGAACACTCCATGGACATGGGCTCATCAGCAAAGTCCTCCACCTGAATAGTATCCTCAGCATGGGTAAATTGTCTGGATGTACCAACTGCTCTTGAAATGCTGATTGAATGCAAGTCTTTTCACATTTCAACCCACACATCACAACTCCATACCAGGTCAACTGCCTCCTCAATGATGGTACAATAGACTGAAATGTCTGCTTGGGCAATGTGAGGACATCCCTGCTGGCCATGACAAATGGTGAATCAGGTTGTATTCCCTTACTGTATTCTTAAGTACACCTCCCAATGGGAAGACCATCAAGGTCACAATGAAGAGGTCAGCAAAAGATTCCAACATTCTATCTGCTTGCAGATCTATCAACAATATGTACTCCAGTCCTTTTATGGACATCAACAAGTTGTCAGCCAGTGTTGTTAACCCCTTCCATGCGTCGGCCGGCCCCCGGCCATCCAACATCACGATGGGCGTCCGATGTGCGCACGCGTCAAATTCCACTGCACCGCAGCAGAATATGCGCCGTGGTCAAGCGGCTAACACAGCCCTTTTTAATGGATTCAAAATCCTACACTAAAACCACGCCTCCACCTTCTGTGACCACATTGTCCAAGTGGAGTATCATTCTACATTTCATGCCGACCATTCACTGAATCTCCCACTGTTTGTTTGCCCTTCAAAGCATTAGACACAATCATGCTTCCCCTTTTATTTGGAGCATTTTGTCAAAAATTCTATCGATACCTGAAATAGACTATTTTGTTGCAGTGAGACACCACCCACTAATGTGGTGCTGGTCTGTAAATACATATAAAGGAAACTACAACCAGCATGTAGGATGCATTGCTGGAACAGACCTGGTTAATGTCATTAACTGCAGCCATAACTCATTGTTGACCTCTCCCCATCATTTTTTGGAGTCTAGCCCCCTCGTGACCCGGAATACTTCTTTGTACGTGGTGCAAGTCAACCATTAAAAATGTATTTTGATGTCCTAATGATGTCTAGATTTTTTATACACTCCATATGCTCCTCACAGAATATGGTAGTGTAAACTGTGAACACCGTCCACATGTTGATATCGTCAGGGACCATAGGTCACCTAACCGATTCCTTTTCCTTCACCTTAGAACCGTCTTTAGTTTTCATCTTCCTTTATCATGTGTTAAATATACCCATGCATTCAATAGCCAAAATCTCCTCTTCTGTTCTGATAAGTGGCTTCTCATAGAGACTGGTGAGTCACTGTATGATAATCTTAGAGTCCCTGCAACCTCTATATTTTGTTTGGCTTTGTTGTGCATATTTGTTTACTGTCCCTCTGTCCCCCAGCTTTCCTGTAGGGAAGTGCATGCACTATTACTTTGTACCTCACTAATTCCGTCTCATGCTTTCCATCTTCTTATGTCTGCTTCTTTGACCTATACTACTATGTCTTAAAAGATATCTTTTCCCTTCATCACTTTTATTTTTTTTGTAAGAGTTTGTCTCATAAATCCAACCACGTCATTTGGAACCCTTAAAGCAGGAAGTCTTCTCCATTCCTCTCTTCATTAACCCTCATAATTCATCTGTACCAGTCTCTCCTCCTCTCAACTACTCCCTCCTGTTCTCATCTTTCTCACCATTTCCCCAAATGCCCACGTTTGGCTTTTATAAATTAGGAGTGCTGACGCCTAATTCAGCCTTTTGTAACCAGCTTCACTTGGGCACTATTGTCCTTCTCTGCAGGGTCACCCCCAAACATTTTGCATTATCCTCCACTTTTTTACTGAATTTGGTTTTGCTGGTCTTCGGCCTCTGTGTACTTTACCAATCAATCAATCAATCAAAGCATTTATAAAGCCCGCTACTCACCCATGAGGGTCTCAAGGCGCTAGGTGGGTGGGGCGCTGATACTGCTCGAATAGCCAGGTCTTGAGGTGCTTCCTGATGCCGAGATGGTCCTGGGTCAGTCGTAGGTGGATGGGGAGGGAGTTCCAGGTGTTCGCTGCCAGGTAGGCGAATGATCTTCCTCCGGAGATGGTTCTGCAAATTCGTGGGACGATGGCGAGGGTGAGGCTGGCGGAGCGAAGCTGGCGGGTGGGGGTATAGAACGAGAGTCGGCTGTTGAGGTAGTCGGGCCCATGTTGTGGAGCGCTTTGTGTGTGTGGGTGAGCAGTCTGAACGTGATCCTTTTGTTGACGGAGAGCCACTGGAGGTTTCTTAGGTGGGTGGATATGTGGCTGTGACTAGGGATGTTGAGGATGAGACGTGCGGAGGCGTTTTTTATGCGCTGGAGCCGAGTCTGTAGTTTGGCGGTGGTTCCGGCGTATAGGGTGTTCCCGTAGTCCAGTCGGCTGGTGACAAGGGCCTGGGTGACTGTTCTTCTGGGTTCGATGGGGATCCATCGGAAGATCTTTCGGAGCATTCGCAGGGTGTTGAAGCATGAGGATGAGACGGCGTTTACTTGTTTGGTCATCAAGAGGGAGGAGTCCAGGATGAAACCCAGGTTTCGTGCGTGGTCCGTGGGTGTTGGTGTGGTTCCCAGCGCCGAGGGCCACCATGAGTCGTCCCAGGCAGATGGGGATTGTCCGAGGATGAGGACCTCCATCTTGTCTGAGTTGAGCTTGAGACGAATGCACTTCATCCAGTCTGCTACCTCCTTCATTCCTTCCTGGAAGTTGGTTTTGGTGGTGGCTGGATCCTTGGTGAGGGAGAGTATCAGCTGGGTGTCGTCGGCGTAGGAGATGATGTTGATGTTGTGTTTTCGTGCGATGGTGGCGAGGGGGCTGATGTAGATATTGAAGAGTGTTGGACTGAGTGAAGATCCTTGAGGTACGCCACAGATGATCTCGGTGGCCACGGACCGGAAGGGAGGGAGGCGGACACTTTGGGTTCTGTTGGAGAGGAATGAGGTGATCCATTCCAGGGTCTTTCCTTGGATTCCAGTGTTGCAGAGGCGGTGTATTAGGGTGCGGTGGCATAAGGTGTCAAAGGGTGCTGAGAGGTCCAGAAGGATGAGGGCGGCTGTTTCTCCTTTGTCTATCAGGGTTCTGATGTCGTCGGTGGCTGCGATGAGGGCGGTCTCGGTGCTGTGGTTGGCTCAGAATCCAGACTGGGAGGGGTAGAGTGAGTTGTTGTCCTCGAGGAAAGCATTCAGCTGTTTGTTGACGGTCTTGTCGATGACTTTAGCCGGGAAGGGGAGAAGAGAGATGGGACGGAAGTTCTTGAGGTCCTTCGGGTCTGCTGTGGGTTTCTTCAGGAGGGCATTGATCTCTGCATGCTTCCATCTCTCAGGGAAGGTTGCTGATGTGAAGGAGCTGTTTATGACGTTCCGCAGGTGGGGTGCGATGGTGGTGCCGGCTTTGTTGAAGATGTGATGGGGGCATGGGTCGGTGGGGGAGCCGGAGTGGATGGTGCTCATGACGTGGATGGTGTCTTCACTGCTGATGGGGGTCCAGGAGTTGATGGTGATGCTGGGGGTTGCTGGTTTGGTGTCCGGAAGTGGAGTTTGGGGTCCGAAGCTGTCGTGTATGTCTGTGATTTTTTGGTGGAAGAACTTGGCGAGGGAGTCACAGAGGTCTTGCAAAGGGGTGATGACGTTGTTGCTGGCGTTGGGGTTGGAGAGCTCTTTTACAATGCTGAAGAGTTCCTGTTATGGGTGTTGTTGTCCAGTCGCTCTTTGAACGATGTCCGCTTGGTGGTCCGGAACTGCTGATGGTATTCGCGGGTGGCGGCTTTGAGGGTTGTCAGGTTTTCAGTCGTCTGTTCTTGGCGCCAGGTCTTCTCGAGTGTTCGGCAGGACCCCTTTGCGGCTTTGAGGGTGTCTGTGAACCAAGAGGGTCTTCTGGTGGTGGTCTTGCTGTGGGGGTTTTCAATGGAGCGAGGTTATCAGCGCAGTTGGTGATCCACTGTGCGAGGTTGAGAGCTGCGTTGTTGGTGTCTGGTATATTAGTGTCCGCAGGTGGGTTCTGGCTCAGTGACATGGTGAGCTGGTCAGCGGCGATTTTGCTCCAGCATCTGCGGGTGATCCGATGCGTTTCTTGGTGAGATGTAGTCTTCTTGAAAGTGAAGTGTATACAGCTGTGGTCGGACCAGTGTAGTCCTGTGGATCGGTTGAAGGCGACGTGGTTACTGGCGGAGAATATGGCGTCGAGGGTGTGGCCAGCGAGGTGTGTGGGGGTGTTCACCAGTTGCTTGAGTCCGAGGTTGGCGAGGTTGTCGAGCAGGGTGGTGGTAGCGTTGTCATTAACCAGTGCTAAAGTGCTTGTGCTCTCTTCTTAAAATGTGATAACATTGGCTAATTCCCAATTGACAGATTACATTTTACTTGTAAACCCAAATTAAAGTGTCACTACCTGTGCACAGGGACTGTAAAATAAATGCTACTAGTGGGCCTGCAGCACTGATTGTGCCCCCCACTGAAGTAGTCCTTCCAACACAGCTAATGCCCATCATTGCAGCCTTTGTGGCAGTTTTAAACTCCAATTTCACCCTTCAACCTGGTAAAGTAAACCTTTTGCCGGGCCCAACATTCCTTTTAATACCGATGTCACCCCTAGGGTAGGCACCGGACAGCCCAAAGGACAGGGTGCTGAGTCTTTAAAAAGTGGGACAGTTACTTTTTAGGTTTTACATCCTGGTAGTGAAACACTCTTAAATTTGTTTTTCATGATTGCAAGGCCTACTGATCCCATAGGATAACATTCGACTTACCTTATTACATTTAATAAACTGTAATTTCCAATATGAAACAAGTAATCCCTTTATATATAGTTTCCTTGGAATTCTAATAATGTATCCTAACTTATGGTATAGTCAGACTTATTATTGCAATTTTCAAAATGTCACTTTTAGAAATTTGCTATGTTCTTGCCTTAGCCATTTAGATGCCTGTAGCAAGTGCTAATAACTGTTAACCGGTGATTAAGTGCTTGTGCTGTCGCCTTTAAATGTTGTATCACTGGCTAATCCATAATTGACATTTTTAATTTACTTGTAAGTCACTAGTAAAGTAGCACAACATGTGCCCCCTCAGGTAGATCTGGTCTGACCATATGTTGATCACAATTAGAATTCAACTTGAGTCAGGGAGCTCTTGCTCTTATTTTATCAGTGACAGGCCCCCAACCCTCTCGACAATGGGTCAAACTATTTAGAGACCTGACCCTGGGTATGGTGCTATCTTCTTCAACTCCCACCCTGTTAGGTAATGTGGATAAATAGCTCTTAGCCTTTACAAACTGGATTAGCTAATGCATTTATAACGTAGCTCCTGTAAAGTCTTTTAAGAGCAAACCATAGTCTCAGCCTGTAGCCCCATGGTATTTGCAGACGATAGAAGAATATCACTGTATACGTAAACCGCCTGAGTATTAATGGCAGAGAACCTACAATGAAGAAGATCTACTTCAACATAGAAGGGCTCTGAAAACATATCATGGTCAAATCAAGATTGCAATAAAGACATATTTTACTGCCCAAATTAACAAAGCTCAATCTAATAAAAAAACTATTTTTAAAAATACCAAATCGTTTTTAAAAATGACAGTAATGACTAGGGATATCTCACCCTTTCATTTCCTGTGATAAAGTCTTTGAAGAAAAAATATGAGTCATCAAGCAGGAGTTCAGTCCTCCCCCTGCCCCGGAAGAGCCCCTGATAGGTAATATTCCCTTGACAGGATAACTATTAACAAAGTTTCAGACCATTACCCTATCGTAAACATAGATGTGTGACGTGCAGAGCGTGCTTAAAACCAGAACCTTCAACTTCAGATGTATCTAATGCTGCACCTGGTATTTCTGACATTCTTAAGGTCGCTTTTTTAGGGATAAATACGGAAGCCACCTATACAGCCATCAGCGGCACTCACAAACACAGCAAAACCTGGAGAGGGCACAGATTCAGTAAAAACGGTCACGTCAACCAGAAGACAACAAAAGAAACATTGGTGAGTAACATCTCTTCTACTAACTTGACCCAATTCCACATGCTATTTTAGAGAAAGGCATTTCTTTTGTTCCCACTTTTCACACCAGTGCTTTAGAGACTGAATAAGCAGTGTACAAATTCACCAGAAAGTTGTGTCTCCGTTATTTTGAGAATCTTGTCACATTCATATGCAAACAGAGGCATCCAGTTACCGTGACTTTAAACCCAGGAGTACATTTATTTATTTTGCAGAAGGTGTTTGACACTTTCTAAACATTGGTGAAGAAGGACTTACAAAAGTTTGTGGCCTACACCATTAAATATCAGAAATTGTTACAAAAAGAAACATTTGCTTTGAAAGCATTAAAGGCAAATCAATCATTGACATTCTCAGCAGCTGACAAAGATGGTGCTTTTGTAGTGATGGATCATCACTTTTATGAGAGGAAGGTAGAAGAAAATGTGAAGGATGATTTGACATACTTACCATTACTGCAAGACCCTACAGCTACATTTCAGGAGACCCTGATGACTATACACACACAAGCCATCGAAATTCAATGGATTAATGAAAAAACGAAATGTTTCCTCTATCCGCAACATCTCAGACGGCCATCATTTTATATGCTTCCAAAGATCCACAAAAACCTGCATGACGTCCCCTTCAGACTCATTGTTTCAGGGTGTGGGTCAATTCATGAACTTCCTGGCCAATAGCTGAAAAAAAAATTCTGCAGTCCTTCATATTTACAGGACACTATGCATCCACTATACCTGCTTATGGAAGTACACTTGCCTAGAACCCAAGAAATATGTTTATGCACTGTTGAAGTGGTAGCCCTCTACACTTCCATCACACATTAAAGGAATAGAGGCGATCAAATGGACACTTCTAAAGGAGGGTGAGATACAAGCTACAAAATATTTTTACTAGAATTATTGCATTTCTATCTCTATCACAGTTACTTCAAGTGGAAGCAGATGTTCTATATTCAAGCCCATGGAATTTCCATGGATTTTTTACGGAACCCCCAGCTATGCTAATTTGTTCATGTTGAAATTTGAAACCGAACACATCTTATCCAATCAGAGCTGGATGCAGAAAGTTATCTTATATCGATGATATATGGATGACATCTTCATCATCCGGCAAGGTACACGTCAAGACCTAAAAGAACATCTGACTGTGTTGAACAACAATAACTCTAGAATACAATTTACATATAACATTGAGAGACAACGCATCACTTACCTTGATGTGAATATGGAGATCGTGGGGACTGAAATTCAGACTTCGGTCTACAAAAATCCTACTGCTAGAACCAATTCCATGTTATATAACAGTTTTCATACACCAACGCTCAAACAATATTTACCTTTTTCGCAATTCACTAGGTTAAAAAGCATAACATCAGATGAGAACCACTATGTTTCCTCTTTACACGAGTACAAACAAGAATTTCTAGCACATGATTATCAAAATGAGGTGGTGGATCAAGCAGAACAATGAGTAAAGGCACTGAACAGAACTGACCTACAGAAGAAACAAAGAAAACGGATAAATCTAGAGAAGTTTTTGTTTCTACATTTTCCCACCAAATCTTTCATGATCAAAGGCATCCTCCTGAAGCGGTGGGAGCTATTACAATCAGAACAGGATTTTAAAGGTATTTTTTCCAATCCTCCTATATTTGCCTACAAAAGATCAAAACATATGAAAGAACTACTGACTAAGCCAAGAACGACTCTGATCATGCAATATAGAGGCATGATGAAATGCCATGACTGCTCACAAAGTAAAAACATGTTGACAGGCAAAACTATCTCCCATCTATGGACAGGCAAACAAATCAAGTTAAATTATACAGCAGATGGCAACAAACAGAATGTTATTCATGCCATTAAGTGCCCTTGTGGGCTATTTTAGGTGGCCAAGACTGAGAGAAGACTTCGCACATGAATTACAGAGCACAAAAATTGCATCAGAACAAAGACTATGAGTTCCCCTTTGGCTACACATTAGAATGAGAATAAACACACCATCGCTCAGGTTCGCTTCACAATTCTAGACATTCTGACGTATCAAGCAGACAGAGACATGACAAAGTTACTTACACAACGTGAAACCCATTGGATACGATTCATGGACAATCTTATCCCTAATGGTCTCAATGACAATTTAGAATTTTCTTGTTTCCTTTAGCATTTTCATATTTCATACATTCATCCTTTGAGGGCCACTTTCTACTTCTCATTCTGAAGGTTCCCTCTTTTTTTGCACACTGTATTACTCTCATGTAGAATAATGTTTGTCATTACTTTATTAACCCCTTGGCTGCGGGGCACATTCCCCCGCTGTGCTGGGGGGTGGGGGGGCGCGCACAGCGCGCCGGTGCTCATGACGAGGTCAACTGAGCTCGTCATGGTCACACCCGTTCCCATGGAACGTTCAGCACAGCAGGGGAATCAGCCCAGCGTGCGAGCGTTCCATGGAACGGGCGAGGTCATGACGAGCTGAGCTCGTCATGAGCACCGGAGCGCCGTAGCTCATGACGAGCTGAGCTCATCATGAGCACCCAAGGGGTTAATATTATTTGCTGATATTAGATGATCTGCGCATCACACACTCAAAATGTTCATAAACCCATTCCTAAGTTTTTGATGGCAACTCAAAACGTGTTTTCCAATTGCAATCCAAGCAAGTCAGATTTTGACAATGTATTTGCTAAGATGTATTTTTTTAATTGACGGGCTAGTAACTATGCACATTGTATATACCATAGTGATATTAATAAATTTTTCGTGGAGCTTTGGTATTAAATTCATAGGTTTTCATATAACTATCTCCTCCACTCTCTTCATTCCTTGGTCTTCACTGGTGTCAATTAACTTTATTGTGCACATTGTTGGTGTTAGATGGAAGTCTTTCTTCTGTGTTGATAGGATTTTTGTTATTAAGCCGGCTCTTCGACGTCATGCATCTAAGTTTTCCGCTTAGTTCTAGGCACATCGTGGTTTGAAAGAAATCAACTTGGCAGTATATCCGCCTACTGAGATCACTTGGGTAAGATGGGTTAACCCTGATAATTCCACAAGAAGTTCATGTCTTGTTCACTATGTATCTGATAGACCTTACTCCTTAGTGGTTCATGTTTTCTTTAACAGCTCTTCACTACTTGGATAGTCCGAGCAATCACCTTTCAATCAGAGTGAGACTTGTCTCCGCGATATCTCACAGATATTTGGCATCGTTGTTCTATTGGCTCAATTTCTTGGAAGTATAGTTTGATTTAGATGCATATGATTTTTCTCATTTGTTCATCGCAGTCACAATTTGCCAGCCATGTTTCCATGGATTAGGCATGAGCACTACACAACTAGGAGTACGTTTTTTTTAAGAGTTCATCAATTTCTAAGGTTGTTATGACTTTGGGTGTTTGACCACATCTTTCAAATCATTTATTAGCATTTCTTATTGTATCACATTTCTTTCTACTGTGTTGGAAATTACTTATTTGGCACCTTGTTGGGAATTTATAGAGGCATTTCTTACAACGAATGTCCTTATTGTGTTTCTTGTCCTTTAACTCTAATATTTCTTATGAGTGTCCCTCACGCCTAGAGGTTATTGATTTGAATAATTTGTAAACATTTAATGATGGCAGAGAATTTATTGGATATGCTTTTGATTATATATACCCCTGACGAAGAGCTATTTCTAATGCCCAAAATGCATTGGGATACATTTCTCAGCTAGCTACAAGCAGAATGAAATTCCTAGCCATCAAGTGGAACACTTCCATTGAAGAAACATGTCGTTGAAAATTAAATCGACTTGAGCATGAAAAGGCTACGAGCGATTTTGTTGATTTAAGGATTCCATGTTCAAAATTGTGTTCATGCATAGTTTACTTGTTATTTAAATGATATAAAAAGACTCTAACCATTGCATTAAAAAATGTATTCCACTCATGTTGTGGACAGAGGTAGTGCACACTGTGTCTAGAGTACTTGTTCTAGTTACTGTTTTCATTTTGAATCAGGTGGAGGGGTGGAGCCTCCCCACAGGTCGCACACATTAGTTTGTTAATTAGATGTATAGGTTCTACTTAGTATAAAGTTGTGTATTACACTAGATTGCGACTCAGCTTCTCTTCCTTTCTTTGCACTTTTAGAAAGTTGGCATTTTCCTGCCTTAGCCGCTTAGTGCCTGTAGTTTGTACATGGGTCACAGGACTGGGTGCAGCTGACAGTTGAGCTTTGTGTATTCCGCCTAGAGAGCCACACACAATAGGGAGCTCAGGTGTGCCTTGATGAGCCATCACCGGCAGGATGTGAGGAAAGAGCTGGGCACATCCCCACTTACACTTGAATATGTGGTGTTTAGCCTTCTCACAATGGGCTGCATACCCCCTGTAGTTAGTCTGGAGACAAGACAGTGAGGGCAAGATGCCTGGGGACATTTAACGGAAACCTCTTGTAGATTCTGCCCCACTTCAAAGGCACAAATGGGTTTAAATACTGGAACTCAGATGCCACCACTTCAGTGCACTTCTGGACCTGTGGATACTCTGCAAGGAGGAAAGACTGATGAGCAGCTGAAGGACTTACACTATGCTGCTCTCCTGGACACTGCCTTTCTGAGCTGCTGCCTTTTTGTGCTGAACTGCTGTCTTATGCCTTTTTGCCAGTGGGGAGGGCTGTACCTCCACCTCTGGAACCCAGAAGCCCAAAAGCCCAGAGTGACTCCAAGTGTTAGTTAACTGGCCTTCTGATTTGAGCCTCAGGGACAGAAGACTCCAAAAACCTTGGCACAGCATTTGTACTCTGCCATTTGTGACTCTATACTGCCAAGTGGTGCCACCCCAGTTCTGAACCCTAGGAAATTAGCCTAAGGTGCTCTGCCAGCCTCTATGAATCAGGTAGAACTGAGAACATCTTCTCTGCTGCTCAGCGCACCCCCAAGGAGAACAGACGCATTGCATCTACTGTGTGGGTCGGAACCACCCCACATCGGAACAGTTGCTGCACACCACATCCTTGGTGCAGGCTCTCACAGCTCCTTGGAACCAATGCATAGCTCTGCCTGCTTGGCTCATCCTTAATTCCTGACTTCACATCACAATCCCTGGCCGACAGATCCTTGACAATGATGCAGGACATCACACCGCAGCATTGTCACATCTCAGAACCAATACATCGCTTCAGCTGAGCAGCGCATCTTCGATGCGGATCTTTGCAATGCTCTGCAAACCAGGATTTAAGGTACTGTGTTCAGTGGGCCTAACCAGCACCCTGTAGCCGGCTTGTGCACTGTCACAGTTGACCTGAACTTCGTCTCGGTTCGGCCAACCAGGTATCCACAGTTGGAGAATTTTGTCTTCTGGTGCTATTTTTACTAACATCTTTAAAATCAAATATCTTCAGTTCCACAATTTGGATTTTTGAATTGTTTTATTTATTAAAGTTACTTGATTTTCCAACTCTGTTGTAGGCTCCTTTTATAGTGCTTTGTCACCCTATTACTGTTTGAAGTGTTGCACAAACTCTTTACTCATTGCCTCTGAGTTATGACGTATAGCTCTGTGCCAAGGTACCCAAGGTTTGGCAGCAGGTTAATTTAGGGTTTGCTTGTGACTTCACCCTATCTAATCGTCAATGCCATCCCTCTCTCACACTGTGTTGCCTGCTGCACTATTCCACACCTCTGTACACTTTTTTTCTTCGCAGTGTTTAATAAATGATTTCACACAAGCACAGTTAGAGCGTTGATAGTGCGGCCCAATGATCACTGATTTCCTTCACCGTGTCCTCCGGTGGCCCATCCCAAAGAATCTGCATTAAAGATGGCAATTCCCTCCCCTCCACATGGGGCCCGCCTTGAGGGATTTTAGACCTATGTATCTGTGTGATTCTATATGGGAAACCATAAATCATTTTACATTCCTAAAGACCCGTAATGTAAAGCAGTGTCTGAGCACAGGAGGTCTGTATGAAGAAGACTATGTAGCATGTTAACTGTAATGTTCAATTAATTGGTGTTATTACAAAGAAGAGGTGGTTTAATTGAATTGTTTATGTGAACAGCAGAGCAGCCAAACAAAACGTATTGATTTTGTTAGATGAGACTGGCAGCTGTTTCTGCTCATCACTTTTTGTGATACATTTCAAATAAAAAATTCTAGATATGTAAGGGGGATTTTTCCATTTCTCTCTCCAGAGTCTGCATTTGCTATGTACACGTAGAATGTAATGGCTTGCTATTTGCATGCTGCTTGCCACAGGACATGCAAACAGTTGTACAGAACCATCATTCACATTCTATTTTGCGATTTTAGTTTTGGCACACCCACCATGATTGCTTTGGTGGTACCCTTTTCCGCTGCAGGAAAATATCCGTGGTATCAAATTTGAGGAAAAGAGGAGAGCTGTCATTTTCGTTTTAAGATTTCCGATGGCATTCAAATATCCCTTGTATACTGTATTGTTGTTTTGCCTCCTTTAGTTCATGATATAATGGATGTTTGCAAGTACTTTTGTTCTACGGGGGTCTATGTTGTTTTTGACCTAGACAACTGTAGAAATTCTGATGCTGACGTTTTTTACTTCGCTATTAAAAGAAGAAGCAATTTTACTTACATATGAAGGTGTTTTATGTGTAGTTAAAGTCAGTTTTGACTCACAAGAACATTACTACTGTCATGGGTATCTTCAACATATGTTTGATAGCACAATATCCAATGCAGAACAGTCCTCAAAGAGAATAGTAAGCTTCTGCTCTTCAGGAGGATAGCTAGTCACCTAACATACACAGCTGGCGCTTTTTTCCATCTTACTGTCACAACATTGAAATCTCGAATTAAAGCTCTCAATAAGAGGTTCAATTGAGAATGTACTGAACTGAAACACTTCAGCCATAAACTGAAATGCCAATAGTACAAGTTAAAAACCTAAGAGAACCGAATTTGCAGCAAGATACATAGAAAGGCCTACCACAAAGCAATCATAAGAGCTGAACGGACATGCCCTGCAAAACATATAAGTTAAGTACCTCACAAATCAAAGGAGATCTTTAATATTTACCTTTATCTGGTTAACCTTAATGCCCTGAAAATTGTGCAATGTCCATTTCAAAAACACTACAAAACAATCACTAATAATATTAATAATATAAACATTAATTTCCTTAATTTCTCTAGGGATCAATAAGATTCCAAGCCTGGCCCCAAAATAAAAGCACCTAAATCCAAAAAGGCATCTTGCCATGAACATTTATTTTTTGGTCTCACCTTGGCAGCGCATGCGCTCCATGCACTATCTCGAAGAGACATGCAGTATCTAGGATATGGGCTTAAAAAAAGCCCACTTTTTATTGGTTCCTCTTACTGTCTGCTAGTTTATCATTTGTGAATACACTTAGTAGCCACTCCTTTTGTTCCACCCAGGAGACTGCCCCTGCTACATGAATCCTTTCACTAAGGCCATATATTTTCCTTCACGGCACTACTTTGTCTTTCGTTCTGTCCTCCATGCTGCTTTTAATTCACTTAATCACCCTGCCTTCCCAGAACAACACCTCCAGCCCATTGCAACTTTTTAAATATTCTCAACAGCTGCTCTTCACTCTCTCTAATGAACTGCACCTGCCTCTTCCTCCCTACACCCTCTCTCAGTTAATGAAGTGATACGGAAGCTGGAAATGCTTTCTGCTCATTATCATTGGCTGTGTCTGTCACCTCCACCCTACGCTTTCCTCCATAAACAAAGTGATAAGGAAGCTGGAAACTTGTTTCAATCAAATGCTGCCTTGTTTGTACTGAGTGCCTTTCTGTGACATTTATAGATCTGGTTGCTTACTGGTGAGCATCCTTCTAGGGGCACAGTTTTGGTTTTGCCAGAGAGACTTTGTTTAGCACTGGGTCCCACAACAACATAACTGGCATTGCTGCTTTAATGGGTCCATCGAAACCGCCCTTGTTCATTCTCTGTTGTCGCACCTTTTTCGGTCATGATTCTCAGCGGCTTTGAGGGAGGGAGACTCAGGTACAACATGTCATAGAACTTTCTAAGACGCACAGTCTTGTCAGCGTCAATCGCCTTCCCTTCAGTGGGGCTCGGAGATTTCGGCCAGGAAGCGTGGGGCCGTATGTCATCTCGTTTGTGTCACTGTGCCTGCACTTAGGTAAAAGATATTCTATTTTTTTCTGTATTTGTGCGTTTTGTTTTATTTAGAGGGATAACAGCATATCGAAAATAAAAGTTGTTTGAGTAGGACACAGCAAAGGTGTAATAGCAAAAGTAGCACACATGTCATTAATTAAGTAGTTTCAAAGTGCTGTACAGAGCGTCTGCAAATTTGAGCACAAGAAGCACGGTGTGTTACAGTTTTAGAGTGCACTGAATGAGCTATTGTAATAACAGGAGTAAACGTAATACAACAGTGGGGAATTATCTTGAATAGTTTATGCACAACTGACATGGATCAAGCCACAATTGTCACATACAGAAACACTCACATGTGCAACATTGTTTGTCATGACCCCTTCAATGCTCTTGCGCTAATGGTATCCTCATCCAACAGCACAGGTAGCCACCATAGAGAATGCCTCCAACCGGGAGTAGTAAGTGAGACTTACCTAACAAACTTATCATTGAATTGACACTTCTCACTGCTATTAAGCTATAAATGTCTCTTGAATTATCATTATTTCAAAACTGGCTTTATCCTTTTTCTCTTCCTATTCCCAGCATAGTCCCATTTCACCTGTCAATAACCCAACTTCTACATCCTCATTCACTCACTTATCATTCGAACTAGAAACAGTAGGTGAACCATATCTAACAAAATTGCCCTTGGATATACACACATTAGTGCTGTACAATTACTGTCCATTTCTGGTTTATTGAATTTTGTGTTATTTTCTACCTCTCCCTTCCCCTAGCACAGTTCTGTCACTCCTTTATATAACCCAATTCATACACACTCATTCACTTGCTACTCTCTAGCAATGGTTTGAACTTTATAATAGTTTAGCGTTGTGGCAATCTGCATGGCAACAATTCAAAAGTGCATACAATGCAAGTCAATTGAATGATGACTGGTTGATGACTGGTTTAAAAAAACACTCAATGTTTTTCTTTCATTCTAATTTGATGTGGATTGAGTTTCTCTAAGCACACACTATGACACTAACGGCCACATGTATCATTGTAGAATTTAGCAATTCTTAAATTGCGAAAATTAAGGAATCGCAATTTAGGAATTGCAAAATCCTATGCATCAACAAATCCAAACATTTTTGGGGATTTCTTAATTTTCGGTATTTGCGATTCCTTAATTGCGAATCGCAATTAAGGAATGGCATTACATTGATTCCTATGGGCCTATAGGCCCATAGGAATCAATGCCTTTTTGCAATTTATTTTTGCGAATCGCAATTTGTTGATGCATTTCAAGGGTGCTGAGGGGGGTCCAAAGGACCCCCCCCTTGCACCCTTGAAATGTTTTTTAAATGCAAGTTTCACACACACATGTCCAAAGGACATGTGTGTGTGTATCATGACACTTTCAAAAATGCTTATTTGAGCATTTTTGAAAGATTTCGCTAATTAACACGAGGGTCAACCTCGTGTTAATTTGCACCTCCTATTTCAGAATTCGCAATTTTGAAAACATTCATGCATTGCATTTAAGGAATCGCACAAATGCGATTCCTTAAATCAATCGCATTTTTAGGAAATGCAAAAAATTGCGTATTTAGAAAAAATGTTTCATGCATACCAAAAAGTGATTTTGGAATCGCAAACGGCCGAATTTTCTGATTCGCACCGTTTGCGACTCCAAAATCGTTTGATGCATGTGGGGGCAAGTGAATCAGATGAACGTATTAGCTAAGTACGTCATGGTGAGCCATTGTTACTGTTTAGAAGGCTGCAGAATTTGGCAGAATGCCTTCTAAATAAAATGAAGTTTTGATTTTTATTGGCCTATCCGCAATAGTATAGCATGTGTGGAACAGTTATGATTTATTTTGTCAGAAGAATATCTCCAAAGTTATCCAGGTTTGGCGATGTCCCAGCTACATCCTGTGTTGGATATGTTTCCTCTTAGCCTACATCCCATCTGCATCCTATCTAGGAGATATCCCCTATTGCGTACTTCCTATCTGACATATCTACCATCTGCAGACTCTCTTAGCGGAGTCCATGATGCCTGCTTCCTGTCTAGGTGTACATTCTACCATCTTCCTGTTTTACAATTCATGCTTTCCTTATGGGAGGCAATCCCGTCTGCTTCCTGTCTTGTCTATTTTAGGCAGGGCACTGGAATTATGAGAGTTTTGCAGCTGCATCATTTTCTGCATGTTTATGAATTTGCCACATGACCCCATTATGTGCTTCATAATCTGTAAATGTTAACAACATTTTTTTATATACAATTTTTATTAGCCTTTTTCAAGAGACACAAAAGGAGAAACATTTCTTAACGGGAGCTGTACTTTCCATTGCAGTACCATGGCACTGTTGATATCTTTCCACCAAGGATAAATTATCTTCAATTTCAATCTTACATTACAGTATATTGCATCAAGTCTCTTTACAAGCATTCATCAACAACAAAAAGACATTTTTTTATCTCAAACATATCAAAAGATACTAAAAACTCAGCAAGCATGTTGCAGCACAGAGAAAGCCTTACACAAAGGATGAATGGTCACCTTTCTATTTCTTATTGCTTTCCTAAACTGGTACTGATGAGATAAAACCTTTGCCCAAACAGTGTTAATAATTGTAACAAGCATATGCAATGCAATAGGTCTCGCATTACTGAATGTTTGTGCTGTAGGCATAGCAAAGGATAAAGTATGTCAGTTTTTGTTTTTGTTATACATTTTACCCAGCAGTAGCATAAGTAATAAAATTGAAGAAGAAAGAGAAAGGTTGTTAATAGGTGTCCCTATGGAGTTGTAAACGGACCTCTATTAGCCACTTAAGGTACTGTACTCCTATTTATGCTACAGCTGGGATATTTGTAAAGAAAAAAAAATCTAATAAACGTTATTATTTGCAATGCTAATAGCTCAAACTTTCAGTAGTGCAGACCTATTGCATTGCAAATGCTTGTTTTGTTTTACATTGGATAATTTAAACATGATAAATATGTCCTTCCAATCGGGGTTGGATCTGACCTATGCCTGTATCACTCCACTTCTAAAAAGCCAAATGTACTTCCCAAGACCCAGGATAACTACAGGTGCATCTAAAAAGCCCATACAATCCGTCCTAGTCATTCATAATAATAATAATACTGTCTTTTATAGAGCGCAAACAGCTACCTCCTGAGAGGTGTCCCGGGCGCTATAGCAGCTAGTGGTGCATTTCTATTCTACATAATTATGACCTGCTTTAATTATTAAACCTGTGAAATGTGTATCTACTATGTAATTAAGACATTTGTCAGTGTTGGCAATGATATATTTTATTGTGCCTCCAAATAAAAAAGAAAAAAAGAAAAAAGAAAACAAAACTGATGTGGGATTTTAGGTGTTTGTGTAAAGAAAATGTTTTGGACACTATAATTCTATCAGAATTTAAAAACCTATTGGTAATATATTGAGTAGTACATGTGTAGATGTCAACACCCGGGCTTATTCCCACAAAGTGTTGAGAGTGATGGTATTGGAGTAAAGGTTGCTATAGGTAATAATAAACGCCCATTTGGAAAACAAAACACATTTGTCACACCCACTCACAAATTCTTCCTAGTGGCAGGCAAAATAAGGTTTTATTGTGCTGTGGGCAAGTAGTGAATAATAATTCTGTTTATCAATATATAGATATTCATTAGCTCTGCTTAACAAATGCTATTTTTAGGTATGGTTATTTTATTCTATATTTAACATATATGTATAGGTCACTGCATAGATAAGTTCATTTATATCATAACTATCTACAATTGCTTCACTATTGAATTACATTTCTTTTTTAATAACTAACAAATACATGAGCTTAAAGCACAGCATCACTTGAAAGTCTGAATTAATTAAATACAACGTAACTGTACATATATTATCTTCCTTATACATATATAACTTTCATGTACTTATGCATCTCTATACTTATTATTTTACTTCTAATTCAGTATCTCCAATGCACTACCCTATATCTCACCCTATATCTTTCTCATTATTAATCCTCTACCTCCCCTCTCTGACTTATCCCAAACCTCATTTAAACTACTCTCTCCAATGCACTACACTTTTCCTCCCCCATACCTCTCTAAATATATCCTCTAACTCCACTCTCAGACTCATCCCAAACCCCATTCTACTACTATGGAGTCCCAAAATAACCCTTTCTAGACTCTTCCCTCCTCTCCCACTCCTATTCTAATTTAGCACTATTCCTGTTTGGGTTCTGGAGTAGCGTGCTATCTGTCGAAAAGTGCTTTGACACTTTATCAGGGGTAGCAAGCATGATATAAATGCAAACCCTTCCCTCTTCTAGCCCTCCACTATCCTTTTTTCAATCCAAATAACAAATTCACATGTCCACCACTCAAATGAATTTCGTATTTCCCTTTACTAATCCTTTTTGGGCTCCTGTGGAGTGTGGTACTCACAAAAAAGTGATTTGACACCTCGTATGGGATAGTAAGCGATATAAAAATGCAATTACTAATCTTTTTTTTTATTAGGCGGTGAGGCATCTCCAGGAGTAGGTGCAATTAAACTTTTTCTTCTAAGACCATTAGTCTGAGTTCTGATGTATGAAGGGCATCAAATGTGCTTAGGCAGATATAACAGGTAAAATTGTCCTTCCAATGGAAGCAGACAAAATACAATCCTCATGCTCTTTAGCCTTCACACAGTCTGTGATTCTTCTGGGCATGCTGCTGAATGAACCATATAAATGAGTGGGAATAGTGGGCCCAAGTGAAGTGGACAGCGATATCCAAGTAATAAGACCATTTAAGGTTTATTAATTTACAGCAGAAATAACAGTTACAAATACCCAGAGCCCAGAAGGCATAACCCCTTCCCAACCTTTTCTTTGGCTTTCTTCATGAGAATTCTCTTTCAGAACACTTGCATGTCACAAGGGATCCATAAGTATGTCACCAGTCTCAACTAAGTAAAGACACGCACACCAAGTTTGCCTCTATACCTCACATACAAACAAACCACAGGACCTACCCTATCCTGAGCGCAATCAAATCTTTCTAACTGCAGTCAAAAAATCATGATCAAAAGAGCAGAATTGTCCAAATTCCTTCATCCTACTCTGACACAGCATTTTTACCAGTATCAAGTAAAGTTCCAATTGTATGCAGATGACCAACAAATGCATTGTTAGCTATATGGCAACTCACACAGCAACAAGACCATCTATTTGTACCTGTATAATACCCTTCACTGTATAAAAAAGAGCCTCTGATAACATGAACGTAAACAATAATTAGTTCATGGCACCACTTGCACCACGTCACCCAACAGCATGACCTCAACATTATCTCCTATACCGACGACATCCCAGCTGATCCTCTTTCTCACCAAGGAGCCCCACACCACCAAAACCAACCTCCACGAAGGAATGAAGGCCATCCTCGGTTCCAAGCCTACGGCCTGGGGCAACACCTGGAGGCCGATGGTACTAGGAGCACCCCCTACACCCACCGACCGCGCACAAAACCTGGGGTCATCCTCGACACGACTCTCTCCATGACAAAGCAGGTCAACGCCGTCTCCTCCTCCTGCTTCAACACCCTTTGCATGCTTCGCAGGATCTTCAAGTGGATCCCACCGAAACTAGAAGGACAGTCACCCAGGCCCTCGTCAGCAGAAGACTGGACTATGGCAACACACTCTACGCAGTAGCCCCGGCCAAACTCCTAAAACGACTCCAACTCATCCAGAGCGCCTCCTGACTAGGATTTCCTCCATCTGAGTCTTGGGGTACCGACGGAGAGTGCGGGGCCTTGTAGATCCTGAGCAAGGTCCAGAAGAGGTGAGGTCAATGCCCCCATCATGAAGGAAATCCTAGTTTTCCAGTGATACGGAGGGTTAAGGTTCGTGGTTGGTACAGGTTGTATCGTATCCAACCCTATCTTTTTGTATTTTGTTTTGTTTACATATCACTAAGTGCAACGATTATAAGAACAGAGGCCCTGATGAAAGCCAAGGGACAGGTTGCCCGATAGGCAGAAACATGTCGGCCCACTATTAGACACATATTTGTTGATTGTCTTCATTGCACTGTTCTAGTTCTTTTAATTAGGAGGTGTTGCTCAGCTGAAGAATACAATTTATTGAAGAGGGACACACCATCCTATTTTAACTTACCACATTTACTATTTTGTTTGTTTGTGAACGTTAGAAATGTATACATTGGTGTTAGGAGAACATGCTGAGAATTGCTTTTTGATATTTACTGATAGTAATTACTTTAAACAGACTAAATTTAAAACAGTTTTGGATGCTCATAGGATTTGGACCTCATTCACTAAAAAATTTGGATTGGGCAGATTTAACGCATTCACTAGATTGAACAGTAACCACAATCTTCCTGGTGACATATTCTCAGGGGCTATTTTTTCGGATTGGGTAGGGCATGGGATCAGTAAAATGGGGGACCTGTATGGCCTGCAGGGATTGCTTCAGTTTTCTGGACTACAGGCGATATTTGATCTAGATTCAACCCATTTTTTAAAATCTCTCCAAGTTAGGAGTTTTATGGTTAAAAAAACTGGAGGCCCGGCGGGATTTGACAGGAATGTTATTTTGGACATCATACAGGATGGTACTGATTGTACAATCAAAAGATTGTATGCTGAATTAATAGAGTTCCAACCAGATGATCGAGAAAAGTTTGAAATTAAATGGATTCAGAAGTTGGGGGAAGAGAAGGAAGCGTTTCATAGATCTTTGGAATTAGGTCAGAAATTATTGTGCTCAGCGCCACTTCAGGCACAACAATACAAGACACTTTACTTCCTATATCATACACCCGCTAGGATACCACAATGGGGTGGGGTCTCCGGGGTCACTTGTTCAAGATGTGATATCACTGAGGCGGATTTAGTCCATATGCTTGCTACATGCACCCATTTAAAGACTACTTGGGGTGAAATTGAAGGGTTTCTTAAAAGAACATTAAGAATAGATTGTACTTTAACACCTGCATTAGTACTTCTTGGAATAGTGGACAATGCCATTCAGACCCAATATGAAGGATTTATCTTTATGGCTATGGCGGTTTTGAGACTGTGTATTACCACGGCCTGGCTGGATCGGGTCCCGCCTACATTCCATCAATGGCTAACAAAGTTATTAGCTATTTATACCCTCGAGAAGGCAATATATGCAAGGAGGGGCAGGAATGGCAAGAAATTAGGTACGGAAATGTGGGATCCAATAGAAAAATGGAAGGAAAAGGAATTGGGGTAGGAGGCATGTAAATGTATTGTGTCTAGTATTCAATTTTTTCTTGCAGTATGTTTTATCTTTGCATTGCGTTTAATCTCTATTGTACTTCGTATACCCTGTAGCCATGTTTAGTATGTCGTATAATAACCCTGTATCACAATTTTATTTGTATAAATACTGCCCTGTACAACAAAAAGGTGGAGGAAAAAACTTAAAAAAAAAAAATATAAAATGTATTGAATAATTGTATTTATTCATTTTGTTTAAATGTGATGTTATAGTGAGAAATGTGTAGATTAATTTGTTATTAATTAGTTATTAATTAGCTGTTAAATAATTTACATTAATTAATTAGTATTTAATGGTGATAATTGTGTAATTAGTTGTAGGTGTGTATTGTGGTTTTTATAGGTGTAAATGGTGGGAAGAATGGGCAGTAGCTTTTTATTGATGAATTATTAATGAATTAGTAATTAATTATGGGAATTGTGTAATTAATTGTAGGTGTGTGTTGTGGATATTATAGTGTTAAAGAATGTGCACTCAATGAGTGTTTATTATCTTTTCTTCTTAAAAATCTTTTTTTAATTCATTATTAATTATGTTCATTATGGAAATACATTTAAATAAAAAAGTCGAAGTCTTTTTTTATTGGTGTGGTGTTATAGGATAGGAAAAAAAATATGTTTTAAATAGTTTGTTTATATTTGCTCCTTTTAAATAAATATTGTTTATACATTTATTTTATATAATATTTGTTCTTTTTTGTTATATGTAAATAACATTATAATGTGTGTTCTTTTATATGTTTAATATATTTAATTTTATATTTTTAAAATATTGTTTATTTGTTTTTAAGATTATTTACTTTTTTTCCATTGTTTAAATGTTATTAGTAATGTTTGCCTTCCTGCTATTATACACTTTCCCTACTGTTGCACTCACTTGGTTGGGAAGAGTGATTTTTACCCTTCCACTATCCAGCATTTTCCCTACTGTTGCACTCATTGGAGTGGGAATAATAATTTTTACTTCTCCGCTATCCAGCACTTTCCCTATTGTTGCACTCACTGGAGTGGGAATAATAATGTATACCTCTCCCGTACCGACCACCTTACCTACTGTTGCACTTACTGAAGTGGGAATAGTCATTTTTAGCCCTCCGCTATCCAACACTTTCCCTATTTTGCCACTCACTGGAGTGGGAATAGTAATTTTTACCCCTCCGCTATCCAGCACTTTCCCTACTGTTGCACTAACTGAAGTGGGAATAGTAATTTGTACCCCTCTGCTATCCAACACTTTCCCTACTGTTGCACTAACTGGAGTGGGAATAGTAATTGTTACCCCTCCCCTATCCAAAACTTTCCCTACTGTTGCACTCACTGGAGTGGGAATAGTAATTTTAACCCCTCCCCTATCCAGGGCTTTCC
Source organism: Lissotriton helveticus (assembly GCF_964261635.1). Lineage (NCBI taxonomy): Eukaryota > Metazoa > Chordata > Amphibia > Caudata > Salamandridae > Lissotriton > Lissotriton helveticus. The sequence goes on along the minus strand of NC_136069.1, from coordinate 1,370,925,372 downwards.
CTACATTGCCACTCACTGGAGTGGGAATAGTAATTTTTACCCCTATGCTATTCAGCACTTTCCCTACTGTTGCACTAACTGGAGTGGCAATAGTGATTTTTACCACTCCGCAATCCAGCACTTTCCCTACTGTTGCACTCATTGGAGTGAGAATAATAATTTGTCCCTCTCCACTATCCAGCACTTTCCCTACTTTTGCACTCACTGGAGTGGGAATAATAATGTATACCTCTCCGCTACCAATCACTTTCCCTACTGTTACAAAATTTTTACCCCTCTGCTATCCAACACTATCCCTACGGTTGCACTCACTGGAGTGGGAATAGTAATTTTTACCCCTCCGCTATCCAGAACTTTCCCTACTGTTGCACTCACTCGAGTGGGAATAGTAATTTTTACCCCTCCGCTATCCACCACTTTCCCTACTGTTCATTAACTCGAGTGGGAATAGTTATTTTAGCCACTCCGCTATCAAGCACTTTCCCTACTGTTGCACTCATTGGAGTGGAAATAATCATTTTTACCTCTCCTCTATCCAGCTTGCACTGACTGGAGTGTGAATAATAATCTATACCTCTCCGCAACCGAGCACTTTCCCTACTGTTGCACTCATTGGAGTGGGAATAGTAATTTTGACCCCTCCACTATCCAGCACTTTCCCTACTGCACTCACTTTCCCTACTGTTATCCTTATTTGAGTGGGAATAGTGAGTTTTACCACTCCGCTATCCAGCACTTTCCCTACTGTTGCACTCACTGGAGTGGGAATAGTAATTTTTACCCTTTCACTATCCAATACTTTCCCTACTGTTGTACTCACTGGAGTGGGAATAGTAATTTTTACCCTTCCACTATCTAATACTTTCCCTACTGTTGCACACACTGGAATGGGAATAATAATTTTCAACCCTCTGCTATCCAACACTTTCCCTACTGTTGCACTCACTGGAGAGGGAATAGTAATTTTACCTCTCCGCTATCCAGACCTTTCCCTAATGTTGCACTCACTGGAGTGAGAATAGTAATTTTTACCCCTCTCCTATCCAACATTTTCCCTACTGTTGCACTCACTGGAGTGGGAATAGTAATTTTTACCCCTCCGCTATCCAGCACTTTCCCTACTGTTGCACAATTTTTACCACTCTGCTATCCAACACTTTCCCTAATGTTGCACTCACTGGAGTGGGAATAGTAATTTGTACCCCTCTGCTATCCAACACTTTCCCTACTGTTGCACTCACTGGAGTGGGAATAGTAATTGTTACCCCTCCGCTATCCAGAACTTTCCCTACTGTTGCACTCACTGGAGTGGGAATAGTAATTTGTACCCCTCCGCTATCCACCACTTTCCCTACTGTTCCACTAACTGGAGTGGGAATAGTTATTTTTGCCACTCCGCTATCCAGCACTTTCCCTACTGTTGCACTCATTGGAGTGGAAATAATCATTTTTACCTCTCCGCTATCCAGTACTTTCCCTACTGTTGCTCTGACTGGAGAGTGAATAATAATGTATACCTCTCCGCAACTGACCACTTTCCCTACTGTTGCACTCATTGGAGTGGGAATAGTAATTTTGACTCCTCCGCTATCCAGCACTTTCCCTACTGTTGCACTCACTGGAGTGGGAATGGTAAATTTTAACCTTTCAATATCCAATACTTTCCCTACTGTTGTACTCACTGGAATGGGAATAGTAATTTTTTCCCCTCTCGCATCTAATACTTTCCCTACTGTTTCATTCACTGGAGTGAGAATAGTAATTTTTACCCCTCTGCTATCCAACAGTTTCCCTACTGCACTCACTGGAGTGGGAATAGTAATTTGTACCCCTCCGCTAGCGAGAACTTAGCCTACTATTGCACTCACTGGAGTGCGAATAGTAATTTTTACCCCTCCAATATCCAGCACTTTCCCTACTGTTGCCCTTATTTGAGTGGGAATAGTGAGTTTTACCACTCCGCTATCCAGCACTTTCCCTACTGTTGCACTCACTGGAGTGGGAATAGTAATTTTTACCCTTTCACTATCCAATACTTTCCCTACTGTTGTACTCACTGGAGTGGGAATAGTAATTTTTACCCCTCCGCTATCTAATACTTTCCCTACTGTTGCACACACTGGAATGGGAATAATAATTTTCACCCCTCTGCTATCCAACACTTTCCCTACTGTTGCACTCACCGGAGCGGGAATAGTAATTTTACCCCTCTGCTATCCAACACTTTCCCTACTGCACTCACTGGAGCGGGAATAGTAATTTTTACCCCTCCGCTATCGATAACTTTCCCTACTGTTGCACTCACTGGAGTGCGAATAGTAATTTTTACCCCTCCGCTATCCAGCACTTTCCCTACTGTTGCCCTTATTTGAGTGGGAATAGTGAGTTTTACCACTCCGCTATCCAGCACTTTCCCTACTGTTGCACTCACTGGAGTGAGAATAGTATTTTTTACCCTTTCACTATCCAATACTTTCCCTACTGTTGTACTCACTGGAGTGGGAATAGTAAGTTTTTACCCCTCCGCTATCTAATACTTTCCCTACTGTTGCACACACTGGAATGGGAATAATAATTTTCACCCCTCTGCTATCCAACACTTTCCCTACTGTTGCACTCACTGGAGTGGGAATAGTAATTTTACCCCTCCGCTAACCAGACCTTTCCCTAATGTTGCACTCACTGGAGTGAGAATAGTTATTTTTACCCCTCTTCTATCCAACACCTTCCCTACTGTTGCACTCACTGGAGTGTGAATAGTAAGTTTTACCGCTCCGCTTTCCAGACCTTTCCCTACTGTTTCACTCACTGGAGTGGGAATAGTGATTTTTACCACTCCGCTATCCAGCGTTTTCCCTACTGTTGCACTCATCGGAGTGTGAAGAGTAATTTTTTATCCCTCCGCTATCCAGCACTTTCCCTAATGTTGCACTTATTGAAGTGGGAATAATACATTTTACCACTCTGCTACCCAATGCTTTCCCTACTGTTGCACTCACTGGAGCAGGAATAATAATTTTTACCCCTCCACTATCCAGAACTTCCCTACTGTTGCACTCTCTGGAGTAGGAATAATAATTTGTACCCCTTCACTATCCAGAACTTTCCCTACTGTTGCACTTACTGCAGTGTGAATAGTAATTTGCACCCCTTCACCATCCAACACTTTCCCTACTGTTGCACTCTTTATTGTGGAAATATTTTTTCCCCCCCCTTCACTATCCAGCACTTTTCCTACTGTAACAATCACTGGAGTGGTAATAGTAATTTGTACCCCTCCGCCATCCAACACTTTCCCTACTGTTACACTCTTTGGAGTGGAAATAGTCATTTTTACCTCTCCGCTATCCAGCACTTTCCCTATTGTTGCACTCACTGTGACACAGCAGCAGGAGATTTTCGTAGCAGAGACACTACGGCCCATGTCAGTAGTGATATTTATTCCTTTCAATCCCACTCAGTATACCCGATTCTTTTTTTAGCCATCTGGAAAGTGTGATTGGCAGCTTCATTTGGGGGTATAGGAGGGCCATACATGCTATATGTTTTGTTAGACTACCATATAAACAAGGGGGCTTTAAGCTTTTAGATTTTAAACTATACTATTTGGGCTTCATTTGCATACGAATCCAAAGGTTGTTAACAGGGCGTGTAGCCAAACTGCTCTCACTGGGCTATAAACTTTCATGTCGGTCCTCAATTGGATTTGTACTGCACGAGCTCACAGACCCAAACTACTACAAGAAGGTTAGGTTCAAGATAGTCAGGGACATAGCATGCATATGGCAGGAAATCCACAAGAATCCTACATACACATTATAATTATACTTTACTCTGGGGTAACCCAATATTCCCAGACCTATTCCATGACAACATTGGGAAAATGTGGGCACATCAGGGTATTAATAATCTTGGCCATTGGTATGACTACCAAGGATTAAGCACATTCAACTCATTGCAAGGGGAACATTGGCTCCCACAGCATTAATTTTTCAAGTATCTACAAGTAAGGGATTATTTCCTCAATGGGTGCAAGCTGCAAATTGATCAAGGAACAATGGAACATTTGACCAGTCTGTATGAGACTACTGATAAGATTTCTATCAGCTTACGTTATCAGAAACTTAAATCACAGTTACAAGATAGTTTGCAAATAGCTTTAAGGTGGAGTCGGCTATTATCCTCTGAGATAACAGCTAATGAAATACAGGAAGCTTTTGCAATCTTAAATCGGTCAGTGACTTCTGTTAGCCTCAAGCTTCAACATTTTAGGACAATTTAGATGTGGTTTAACAAGCCGGAATGCAATGGAGATTGTCCCGAGCTCCTCATAATTCATACTGTTCGAGGTGTAATCTGTATGCTGATCTAAATCATGTGCCTGTTGATTGCCAAATGCTAAAGCAATTTTGGGCCATCTTATTTTTACTTCTTACTGAATGTTTTGGGTACAAATTCCAAATCACTGATTAATAAATCCTTTTAGGATATAAGCAAGATCGTGTGGTCCATGAAGTACCATTCTTTTTGATCATTATTGTGAGTGCCTGCTTATGTATTGCTAGAGCCTGGATTAATCCCATTTCACAGACTATTACGTGATAATAGGCAACACTGCAACAAGTTTATGAGTTCAAACCGGCCTGAGCCAAGGCTAGAGATCCTAGATCACAAAGAAGTGTAAAAGGACCTGGTCTAGCATGAACTGGGAATAGTCCTGGGGCAGATACATTGTTGAAATGGAGAAAAATATTGATCTATTCTTTTTTGTTATGTATTTCATAATATTTTTTTCCACTTTGTTCTCCTTTGCCTGCATAATTGTGTATGCTGCTTACAATATTAATAATGTATATGCTATGTTTTGGATAAACTCTTATTGTGGAAACGTATGGTGGCTCCATATATATATATATATATATATATATATATATATATATATATATATATGTATGTATGTATGTATGTATGTATGTATGTATGTATATATATATATATATATATATATATATTTTTTTTTTTATTTTTTTTTTTTATTTATTACCTATTGGCGATAGCCAGTAGGTATATTTAGTTAGGACCTAGCTACCATAGGAAATCTGCAACATTCTGTTGGGGATAACTTTGGCGCCGGTTGAGGGATTTGCGTGTAATTTTCCAGAATTTTGGCCAGCTCCGCTGCGCTTCTTCCCTGAGGTTTCGGGGGGATTCGTGAAGTGTGGGCTGAGAAAAAAGGGGGGTCCCGAAACGTGTTTTCCCCATGTTAATTTCCATAGGACGTTCTGACAAGTCTACAGCCCGAACCACTGAACGGAATTACACCAAACTTGGCAAAATTGTAGGGACTGGTACGCAGATGTGCCTTTGCTATATTTGGTGAAAATTGCTCCAGTGGTTTTTATGAAAATTAACTTAAAAACACATATATATCTATATGAGCTCACCCTAAGCTTACTTGTTAGAACCAAGGCACTAGAAAGCAGTGAAACAAAGGTGTGAAACTCGCAAAGTGGCCAGAGTAGAATCACCCTGACCCCCTAGGCCTGCTCAGGGGGTCCCACAAGGACCCCCAGGACAAAAAAAATAAAAAACATTTTTTTTAAAGTCGCGGGGTACGCGTACCGTACGTGTACGTATGCGCACGGTACGCGTACCCCGCGACTTTTTAAAAAAATGTTTACTATTTTTTTTGTCTTGGGGGTCCTTGTGGGACCCCCTGAGCAGGCCTAGGGGGTCAGGGTGCTCCTACTCTGGCCCCTTTGTGAGTTTCACACCTTTGTTTCACTGCTTTCTAGTGCCTTGGTTCTAACAAGGCACAAGATGGCTGCCAACACTTCCTGGTTTGGAGTGTTGACAGACAGTGGCAGCCAATCAGCATGCCTTCCCGAGAAAGCTGCATGGTCATTGGCTGTCAACACTTCTAACCAGGAAGTGTTGGCATCCATCTTGTGCTAGTGTTGACAGACAGTGACAGCCAATCAGCATGCCTTCCCGAGAAAGCTGCATGCTCATTGGCTGTCAACACTTCTAACCTGGAAGTTTTGGCATCCATCTTGGGTCTCAGTAGACTGAAGCACAAGAAAGCAGAAAAACAAACGTGTAGAACACAAAAAGGGGGCAGGGTAGAAACACCCTGACCCCCTAGGGCTGCTCAGGTGGTCCCACTAGGATATTAATATATTTAATGTTATCCGCTAATAGAATTAGCATTTAAAAAACCTTGCAAATTCACTGAAAAAACTATAGGTTTAAGGCCTTATATAGTTAGAAATTAACATTTAAAAAACCTTTGAAATTCACTGAAAAAACCATAGGTTTCAGGCCTTATATAGTTAGAAATTAGCATTAAAAAAACGTTTGAATATATAAAAACGTTATCCGCTAATAGAATTAGCATTTAAAAAACCTTGCGAATTCAATGAAAAAACCATAGGTTTCAGGCCTTATATAGTTAGGAATTAGCATTTAAAAAACCTTTGAAATTCACTGAAAAAACCATAGGTTTCAGGCCTTATATAGTTAGGAATTAGCATTTAAAAAACCTTTGAAATTCACTCAATAAACTATAAATTTTAGGGGTGTTATAGTTAGCTGGACATTTCACTCATACAAAACCATTGAAATTGCTCCTATATAGTTAGTTGGACTAATTATATTTCGCGCACCCGCAATAAACTGCTGATGATGTCACTTATTACATCATTCATGACATGGTCAGTGACATCACTGATGACATCTCAAATGACGTCACTGGTGACATCACTGATGACATCATCCACATGCCATTCACATACACCTTTTCATACACTAGTAAAATCTTTCATCACTCTTTGTAAAATACAGAGTATCATATTTGAATCCATTGACACAGCAATACAAGTATCTAAAAAGCCACTCAGTGATTCCTAGATGTATACACACATCTAATCACTTACCTGTAGATTCAATCATACATGCTGTCAATGAAAAATAGAACACTATCAAAAATACTTATACACCTATATCGTCATTACACACCAGCACACAACCTATTAAAATATGAAGTTATCCTACTCACTTATGCAAACAATGGATCATACTTACATACTTACTTAGCTACACACTTATACAAACACCACTTCATCTATTCATTTACATTGTAAGTCATACTTACTGTATTATAAAATCATTATTACAAGTATACAGTCATCCATATAGTCACTTACAGAATCATTGAGTTTTATGAATACTTATTTATATACAAAAACTGACATATAAACTGACATATACACTGCCTTTTATTTTTCTACTTTGTTGGACATGCACCAAAGAAAAATATATTTGCTCATCACCACTCCCATAAAGATATTCACTCACCCAAACAACTATTATAACATGTAGTTTTAACTTCATATATCTACTGAATCAACTATTCACACATCTTTGGGCACTCACACCCCCCCTCCGAACCACACACACATTCACTTTCCAATACAAATACTCAGTTAACTAATTAATAAGTAATATAGACATTCACATAGCTAGTAACCAACTGGAGAACCAGTTTACACAACAACTGACAAAGTGATACAGATATTCACACAGTTTAGTCACTATCCACTATATTTAGTGAGACACTATACATTGTTAAAGTAAACAGTCAATTACATTGCTACTAAATCCTCCATCCAAATATTTTTTTTTATATATCCACTCATTCTTCAATACAAATTGCTATATATAATGCATATTTAAATAACGAAGCAAACCACATTCACTGGATGATGTCATCAGTGATGTCATCAGTGATGTCATTTGAGATGTCATCAGTGATGTCACTGACCATGTCATGAATGATGTAATATGTCATCATCAGCAGTGGATTGCGGGTGCGCGAAATATAGTTAGTCCAACTAACTATATAGGAGCAATTTCAATGGTTTGTATGAGTGAAATGTCCAGCTAACTATAACACCCCTAAAACTTATAGTTTATTGAGTGAATTTCAAAGTTTTTTTAATGCTAATTCCTAACTCTGTAAGGCCTGAAACCTATAGTTTTTTCATTGAATATATATTGAATATATATATATATATATATATATATATATATATATATATATATATACATATATATATATATATTACCTACTGGCGGTCGCCAGTAGGTATATATAGTTAGGATTTTTTCCCTATGGGTTTTTTGAAAATTCTATGTCTAATAACTTTGGCGTTTGTGGACGGAATTGGCTGAAATTTTCAGGAAAATGGCACATTTTGTTTCTGAGCAGCCCCTGAAAATTTGGGGGGGTTTCGTCAAGGGGGGGCCGAGAAAAAAGGGGGGTCCCAAAACGTGTTTTTAACATTGATTTTTCCATAGGGCGGTTAGCCTCACTTTTAGCCCGAACGGCTGAATAGATTTGCACGAAACTTGGCAAAATTGTAGGGACTGGTAGCCCGATGTGCCTTTTGTAGGTCTCAATATATGTGCTCCAGTGGATTTTGAGAAATTAACGTTTAAAAAAAGATATATATCTGTAACAGCGGACCGGGCAGCGCTCCAGGACGCGTACTTTTCGCGCAACGGAGCTTTGTGAAGCGAAGCTGATTGGTTCTCTGGCGTCTGTCAACATTCCAAAAAGTCCGTAGCTGCCGCCATCTTGTCTCTCGGTAGGATCGAGAGACAAGAGGAGGCCAAAACAAAGGGGCAAATAACCATAAGGGGGCATAGTAGATCCTCCCTGACCCCCTAGGTTTAATGTGGAGGCTTTAAAACGGCCCCGCGGGGCAAAAAAAAATAATTTTTTTTTTGTTTTTTTGCGTGGGTAGCGCCCGGTCCGGGAACCGGGAAGCTTTCTGGGCAGCGTACTGCAATGAAAAATGAATGATAGACTTTTCAAATACTGTTGTTAATTGATTGTTGGTTTTGTTGATTATTTTTTATTTTTTTTTATTTTTTAAGGATTGTTTATTGTGTTTAATAATTTATTAAACTTTCTAACGCGGCGCGTCATATGACGCATTACGCGACAACGCAGGTCCAGAATATAGTGAAAATGTCTCCACCAACCAGCGGACGGCACACAACCCCTTTCAGCAGGCTAAATAGTTCTGTTAAATGACAACAGAAGGGACAGGCAACAAGAACCATCAGTCAAAGAGGGGAGGGCAAGTTCTTCTCTACCGGGTCACGTTGGAGCGCTACCGGAACTGATCGAATTGGTAGTCTACAGTGTTTCTGGATGTTTCAGACTGAAGCTGGCGTTAGCATGAGAGCACCACCATTTCGTAGCTCCGTCGTGGCCATTCCACGAGCAATCATGCTAGGCGCTCCCCACCAGAAGCCTGCGGGAGTCGGGGGCCCCCAAGACTTTTGTAGAATCTTCAAGGATGAGGGGACGCTTTCGAGAATGGAGCCCAAGCTCTAGCAGACAAGCGTCCGAGTTCCAAGGTGTCGCAGGGCAATTTTAGTGGACCACGCCCAAATCTGAAGAGATGGCCGCCATTTTGAGAGTCCTGTGGCAGCCGCCTATCGCTGCACCGCAAGAGCGGGAGCAACTCAAGTACATGGTGAGCGAGACGCTGTAGTCGAAAGAGCGGGCGGTAAACAGCTGAATAGCGGAAGAGGCACAGTGTAGCAAAAGCGGGCTGAATGGCAAATGAAATGGAAAAGGGGTGCCCCACTACAGCGTGTCTTTAGGTGAAACGGATTGTGGGACAAGGTGAAGAATGGAAGAGTCACCAAAAGGAAAAAAGTTCCGCTTGACCCCGGGAGCCGGCCACCTATGTCGGGGGCGATCTCAGGCCACACCAGGGCAACACGACTTGGGGAGGGGGCCGGAGCCAAGCGCCCCCTCCGAGTCCGCGACATGACACCGTCCCTCGGGGGCCTCCGTCAAGCGGTTCAGGGTGGCACCGCATCACAACAGCCCCCACTTACTTTAAGAATAGTGAAGATGAAGCAATTGCAAATAGGCTTCAGACAATGTTACAAGCACTCCTCAAAACTTTGAACTTTCAGAGTGCATGAGTTGGGACAGCGAGGGGTGATTTGGTTTCTCGGACTGTTTTTCTGGTCTCTCACCACTGGCATACTTTAACGTTTTCTTGTTTCTAGGACATTAATAGGTTTTATCATTACGTTATGTTATCGTTTCTTTGTTTGTTGTTTAATAAAAGTTCATGTTCATGTTCATCAGTGGCCTACTGATTTTCGTTTTCCTATTTTTTTCTTTCCAGGTTGTTTCATGGTAAAGTTTCTGTTAACAGGATACAGTGATCACTTCGTTATTATTGCATATGTCCTTTTCACTAGGGGTGCTCTCTGGTCGGGCCAGATGACGTATCTCTAGTAAATGGTCCGGGTGAAAAAGGTGCATCAATCAGTGGGGAGTAGATAGGCATGACAGATTACAACGGGGGAGAAAGGTCCGCATTACGTACCCTTTCACTACTTGCAAAGATTTTCCTACGTTTATATGCAAACAGGGAATACCTCCAAAAAGAACTAATTCCCAAACAGTCAATGTTCGGACAATCAATCAATCAATGAGGAATGAAATAGGTACGACGTGTTAAAGGCTTGCGTTACCTACCCTTCACTATCTGCAAAGGGAGAGAGAATATTCCTATTCTTCCTCGTTTGCAGGTAGAGAAGATCCTTAAGAGAATTAACTTCGAACAATTCAATGCTCGATTGAAACAATCAACAAGGGGTACTGTGAACACAAATGAACGCCGCTTATGTACATACGCATTGCTATTTTCAACAGGTTGTTCCTAATGTTTCTATTTTAGCGAGGTCAAAAAGAGATCCCATTAGTGGCCTACTGATTTTGCTCGATTCCTTTTGTTTTTTTACACGATTTTTCGCTATCTGCAAAGACTAAACAGAGTATTGCGACTCTGTGCTTGTTTGTAAATAGAGAATGAACCAAAGAGAACAATCAATCAAATGGAGAGAGAAGCAGGCACGACGTATTACAAAGGGGGCAAAGGGCTGCGTTAACTACCCTTCACTATCTGCAAAGAGAGAGTACTCCTAATAGAAATGAGGGGTGGGGGGCAGTATTCAAAGCAGATCAGTGTGCATAAACACGAAAATGTTTTTACTTACCACGTACTTGACATTCGACAGCTTATGATATTTGCTATTAAAAAACCATTGAAATTCACTGAAAAAACCATAGGTTATAGACCATATATAGTTAGGAATTAGCATTTACAAAACCTTGAAAATTCACTGAAAAAACCATAGGTTATAGACCATATATAGTTAGGAATTAGCATTTAAAAAACCTTATTTTACTCACACAAAACCATTGAAATTCCATATATAGTTAGTTGCACTAACTATATATCGCGCACCCGCAATCCACTGCTGATCATGTCACATATTACATCATTCATGACATGGTCAGTGACATCACTGATGACATCACTGATGACATCTCAAATGACATCACTGATGACATCACTGATGACATCTCATTTGACATCATTCTTGTGCTAATACGATAAACCTCTTCAGACTCTAATATAACCTTAGATACACTCAGTGTAAACAGACACTCACACACTGCCACTCATCCATGGAGTTACTCACACACCCAGTCAGTCATGCAAAGAAACAATCTCACCTCCATTTCTTCAACTATACAGTTAAACACACCTTACTTATTGAAACATATACTAACACATATTTACTCTCTTATACAATCCCTGATACAAGTTCACAATGATCGATACAACCACTCACTCATTCAGTGGCTCTCATGCACAGTTATTTATATATGCCAACTTTCACATGTACTGTGTTTTACATATGTACTTACTATGACATGTAGCATTGAGATATCCATTCACTCATCAATACACTCATGCACACAGTCAACTGCCCATGTAGCTGTTTCCACATGCACTCTTGAACTCATACACCTAGTGAATAAACTGCTCACACATCTATGCATAGAGTCACACACCTTCCAGCCACCCCCACACAAACTCAATCTCCCATAGAAATACTTGGGCAACCAATTAATAACACATATAGCCTCTCGTATAGCTAATGATCAACACATGCAGCAGTTTACAGAACAACAGACATAATGATGCACAAATTAAGACAGTTTAGTCACTAACCCATGCATTCAGTGAGACACATTTAATCACTCACTCATACAGTCAGTCATGCACCTACTAAATCCTTCATCCAGACACTTATACATCCACTCAAGACATATTTTAACTTTACAGAAAAATACAGTCACTGGATGTTGTCATCAGTGATGTCATCAGTGATGTCATTTGAGATGTCATCAGTGATGTCATCAGTGATGTCACTGACCATGTCATGAATGATGTAATATGTGACATGATCAGCAGTGGATTGCGGGTGCGCGATATATAGTTAGTGCAACTAACTATATATGGAATTTCAATGGTTTTGTGTGAGTAAAATAAGGTTTTTTAAATGCTAATTCCTAACTATATATGGTCTATAACCTATGGTTTTTTCAGTGAATTTTCAAGGTTTTGTAAATGCTAATTCCTAACTATATATGGTCTATAACCTATGGTTTTTTCAGTGAATATATATATATATATATATTCACTGAAAAAACCATAGGTTTCACACCTGCTATACTTAGCTGGAAGTTTTCCTCGCATAAAACCATTGAAATTCCCACGTTATAGTTAGTTGGACTCACTATAACGTGCGCGTGCAATGCACTGCTGATGACATCACATATTACATCACTCATGACATGGTCAGTGACATCACTGATGAAATCACTGATGACACCATCCAGTGAATGTGTGCATTTAAAAAAAAAAAATATGTATTATATATGTATATGTAAAAGTTGATGGAAGAATAAATGTTTAAATAAGGGTTTACATTGATGTTTTTTTTAAAAAAATTGATTGGTTCACTGGCTTATTAAGTGTATCTTAGTGTATACATATATTAGTGAGTAATGTTTAAATATTTCAATATATGGATTAGTGTTTCACTTTGTGTATAAGTGGCTGCATGGGTTGGTGAGTAGCTACATGTGTATGTATATGGGTTATTAGATTTTTTTTAATATCAATAAGAGTGTCTATATGTTTGGTGGGGGTATAACTTAGAACATAGATGCATGAGTGACTGACTCTCTGTTTGTATATGTTTTGAAGACAGCATATGTGCAGGACTGTATGGGTGGATGACTGTGTATATGTGTGTGTTACTGACTGAATGACTGTCTCACTATTGTCTTTATCAGTAACTACATATGTTTTAATGTAGTATATGTGAATATTGATGTATATAAGTGACTATATGTGAGAGTAAGGGATTGTAGGAGTTCCTGTTTAAATAAGTATGTGTTTCTATAAGTGATTGTTTAAGAGAGTAAGTATGTGTAAGGTTCCTTACAAGTAAGGTGGTAGTGTGTGTATAGCTGTATATGCAAATAAATGGATGTTCAATAGTTTATTTGCATGTGTGAGTATGTGTGAGAGTACCTTTTGGATGACTGTCGGTATGTAACAGGATGTATAGGTGTATCACTACATATGATGAGTGAGTATACGTATGAGTGATTATATAGAACTGTTGGTGAATGAGTGGATGTGTATATAGATGGTGGAATTATTGAATTTGGTTGTTGTAACTGGTATGGGTATCTCCATTTTTTTGAAAATTATAGTTTCTATTTTTGAATATGTGTTTCAAGGATTACATTACAGTGAAAGGAGGTCTGTCACTGTGTCACAAGGATGGTGTCATCAGTGATGTCATGAGTGATGTCACTGACCATGTCATGAGTGATGTAATATGTGATGTCATCAGCATGCATTGCACGCGCAAGTTATAGTGAATCCAACTAACAATAACGTGGGAATTTCAATGGTTTTATGCGAGTAAAACTTCCAGCTAACTATAACAGGTGTGAAACCTATGGTTTTTTCAGTGAAGTTAATAGGTTTTTTATATGCTAATTCCTAACTATAACTGGTGTGAAACCTATGGTTTTTTCCGTGAATTTCAATGTTTTTTTAATAGCAAATCTCTATAGGTATAAAAAGTAAAACATTTTATAAAGAATTTTATATTGTATAATTATATAATAGTTTTTTGGGGGTTTTTTTTGCCCCGGAGCGCTCCCGGGGCGCGTACCGGTGAACGCACGGGTAAGCGCAATGTTGCGGCGCGCCCCGGGGCGCGTACCGGTGAGCGTCCCTTTAGCGCTATTCTCACGAACGAAAACAACATCGTGATGTTTCACGTAACCGCGTGATGCGTCATATGACGCCCTGCGTAAGCGCACCCGGAAGCACGCGAGCGCATACGATCGCGCAACGTCCTGACGCGCTTACGCTACGCGCCCCCGGGCGCGCTCCAGAACGCGTAGCATAAGCATAACAACTCATATGACCTTGAAATAACTCTTTTCATTGGTTCCTAACTTTTTTTTTTTTACAAAGACTGAAATCCCCACCCATTTTCTTCACTTCTTGTTTCACTTTTGTGAGTGCAAGACCTGCTTTTGGCACCTGTGTCATATTTACTTCTATTATCATGGCTGCAAGAGCATCCAGCAGCAGTGATGAGACTGAGGATTTCATTGATGAGGAGGTTCCTGAATGAACTGTGAAGAAACATTTTATTTGGAAATTTTTCAAAATTCCAGAGGGGGAGAAGAAGGTAAATGCTCCAAAGGTGGAGTGTAAAATATGCCACACCATCTTATCGAGAGGAAATCCCAGAAAAAAATACAGCTTCGGGAACTGGACGATGATACGCCACGTGTCAAGGAAACATCCCCAGAACTATGCACGGGAGAGTGTCAGGGCTCTGGCACGAGAGGCTCCCAGGGATGGTGGCTCTACTTCTACCGGTGGAGCAACACCTTCTGTGCGTCGGCGTGAGCAGGAGATGATACCAAATATTCAGCCTGCTTTTAATCAGGCTATATTAAAATGCCGAAAATGTGACCATCTTCTTTGCTATGGGGAGCAAAGTGTCACACTCATGGTTCGAGCTCCCGAGAACCACCGCTGCCATCCCAGGCCTAATTTTTATTTATTTTTTTGGCTCCTGTTGAGCTGTTTCCAGTTCCCTGTTTTTGTTTTTGTTAAAAAAAAAGAAGAAAAACAAAAGTTCTTTTCAGAGCTACCTCCAATTCTCATCAAAGAGCTGTATTCTTAAAAAAATGAAAAGGAACTACCTCCAATGTATTAAAAAATGCTACATTTGTAAAGAAGTCTGTCATTGTTTTTTCTCCAGGGTACGCTCCCCGGTACGCGCACCGGGGCACGTACCGGGGCGCTCCCCTCACGAAAATCGAATTTAAAAAAAAAAATAATTATGCGGTGGGGCCCTTTTATGACCCCCACATCAAACCTAGGGGGTCAGGGGGGTCTACCCTGCCCCCTTTTGGTTATTTCCCCCTTTGTTTTGGCACCTCGGTGCGCGTACCAGTGCGCGCTTATAGATATATATATATTTTTTTAACCTAAATTACTCAAAATCCACTGGATCACATATCTTGAGACATAGCAAAGGCACATCGGGCTACCAGTCCCTACAATTTTGCCAAGTTTCGTGGGAATCCATTCAGCCGTTCGGGCTAAAAGTGAGTCCAACCGCCCTATGGAAATTAACATGGGAAAAACACGTTTTGGGACCCCCCTTTTGTCTTGGCCCCCGCTTGCCGAATCCTCCCCAAACTTTCAGGGAAGGAGCGGACCACCGCGAGGCAAATTTGAGGAAAATTACAGGCAGATCCCTCAATCTGCGCCAAAGTTATTCCCAATAGAATGTTGCGGATTCCCTATGGAAAACAATCCGAACTATAACTACCTACTGGCGACCGCCAGTAGGTAATATATGTGTGTATATATATTTTCTTTTTTTAAAGGGAGACATTCTAAAGGTCTACATGGTAGTTGAGTAATAATGATAATAAAGAAAATCAGAAGAGTGGAGAAAGAACCTGAGATAAGCGAATAGCATATAAAACAGTGATTTATGTACATGATGGTGCAGTATAAGAAGTTATTATATAAATGGCAAATATGTTAATGCCCCTAAATAATGTAGAAGAAACAGAGTAAATATCTCATGGTACAAATCAAGTTTAAGAGATAGATTACCTTATTATTGGAGAGGATTATAAAGCCGGAAAGTAGACCAGATGGTAAGAAAGGTATCCAAATATGAATAATCCATGTCCAGCTACTAATCATAAGAGGAACAAATTGAAGACCTTTAGTACTAGTTGAAAGAATCAAAAATAATGGATAGAATTTGAAGCCATAGCTTCAAATTGCATGTTTCCACCACCTTTTACCAATACATTACTGTGTGATCATTACTAGATTGTGGGATACATTTGCACCTATTAATTAGGGTCTTGTCTTTGTGCTTTTTCAAATGTCCTACTCGTCTATATCACTTTTATTGATAACATATGAGAGAGTAATACAAATTGTACTCAACACATGCTTATTCTGACTGCTAACTATTCTTATTGCTCCCTTACACAAAGGGTTTACCTGACTCACTCTATTTTGTTTGATAACAAATGAGAGAACAATATAGATTGAGTACAATTGGTGACTACTGCCATGCCCTAATGATATGGTTGCATTTTGGGAACTATCATCTGCATCCCTTTCTTCCATATACCTTTGAGAGGGGCACGTATTTATGGATTTTTTCATTTATTAAATAGTTTTTACAAATATTAGTCACTATGCTGAACATTCTAGGTTCACAAGAACTATTGCCATGATTGATTACCTTGTATCAGTTTTCTAGGTGAGTAATCTTTACCACTTACTATGTCTACTTACAGGAGTCTGGATGAATTATGAAAATGTAGATCACGTATCAACTAATTCATTGACTTTAGTTGTAGGTTGCTTCCTTTGCTCTGTTCTGGGGAAAACAGCTTTGAAATAATTTTGTGTATCAAAACAACAACAGATAACACTGAGTCACTCATTGAATGTGGACAATAAATCCTTGAACTTTCATTTGTCTTTTTTTGGATTCAATTGTCTATGTGAACTGTGCACATTGAATTATTGTTTTTTTGCACCTTTTTACTTTTTGCACAATTGCACCTTCACTGCCACTTCACCACTCTAGTCAGGGCAAGTTAGATACACAATAAAAGATAAACTGTGCTCACCCTTTGGCTGCTTGGCCCAGAGCAATCGGGCTTATCTAAAGAGGCAATGTCTAAAGTATTTGTGCAACACACAGTAATATGACAAAACCCCACAAAAATACTCCACACAGGTTTAGATAAATAGATTATGTTTTTATAAGAAAAACAAGTCCAAAACAACAAACATTTAATCCACTTGATGAAATGAAACCTCCCAACTTGTGAGTGCCAATTGTTTTTTGTTTTCTCTGATATAAAGGCCCACTTTACTGAGCAAAACACATGTAGGGGGCTCCCGCTTGGAATACTTCCCAGGTAATCCCACTAGAGGTGCTGTTCAGTATGCAACTTTCTTTTTTCACATCCACTGTTATGATGGTAGTGAGGAAGCTATATAAAGCAATACAAAAGATGTTCCCTTCTGTGTTCTTCAATGCTACTGAAAAAATTATATTCAAAGTACTATGAACCAAAGGAAATCTCCTTACAATACAAATATAGCAACACGTCAATAAATCTTCTTATTTTATTATTAGCATCTTTATGAAATTAAAACAATACTTTATGCAATTAAAAACACTTGTAATTAAACATCATTCCATACATTAAGTCAATACAGTCACAGATTTCACAAATTGAAACTGAGCCGACACCTCTGGTGGAGGTATAAATACAAAGCAGTGAAACAAAATAGTATAAATGCAGGTGTGACTGTGGTACTTAAATGTGCTTTGCACTACACTACTATACATCTCAATAAAGTCCAACCAAACTAATCCTATGTTGTGGAGAGTATGATTGTGTGGTTGGGGTGTAACGTTAGTGGTATATATAAAGTTTGGTGAATGGACCGCAATTGTTTTAATGAGTTTAAAAACTACCAAAATGGCTTCAAGCTTCCAAATCGCACACGTTTACTCATGCGCGGTAATATAAATACGGCGAAAAGATGGCACGTAATTTTTCTGGCACAAATCAGATCCCCTGTAGCGGCAGACGCCACGCGTCTAATGAAATGAGAAGACTAAAGGCTATGCAATTCAATACGGTGGGCTGGTGTTACGAGCATCTAGAATTGTAAACGTTATTTTGCCAGAGGGCTAATTGCCTTTCACCAACGTTTAGTAAAAAAGTAACTGAGTTTAAAGTGCATATTGCACCATAGATATATTTTAGAGTAATATGCTGAGTTTGTTCTGCTAATGGTTCAAAGGGCCATACAAAATTGGATGTGACCTTCATAGAATGGAGATTCATAATGTGGCCAATACTGAGAGGGAAAGTACGGGTTTTAAACCGCAGCTTAATTATGCAGTGTGGCGAACCATTGAGTAGCAATTGATTTGTTTTGGACCAGCGCATGGTCAGCGACTAGCTGCCGCCTCCCCCCCAAACCGCCGCCAAAACACCCAGAAACGTGTACACGAGACTTCTTTACTTTTTGGAAGGCGGGCGCTAGTCGCCCGGCCGTATTTATTAAGATATGAAATTAAAAAAGGTTTTAATTGCATGAGCAACAATTTATACAAAAATCAGCAGGACATTAGATACAAATTTTTGTCAACAAGTTTGAGAGCCTGACCTTAACAAAAACTCTAATACATGTTGTTTCCTAACCGAGTCTAACATCCTCATCTTGATTTTTGTACATTTCTGGCCATATGGCAAGGTCACTACCGGTGTCAGGTCCTACAAGCTGCGCCTCCCCTAGAGACGTGCGCATGCGCAGTGTTACCCCGGGAATTGCCCGGTCTACGCCCTGAACTCCATTTACCCACTAAAGGAGGGCCCTTACTCTGCGCCATCCGGTGACGTCATGAGTATACACGCGCGGGGTGGCTACCAGCCTAAGGAAAGCGTGATCTACTCCTACCCGCGCTCCTTTGCAGCATCAATTACCTTGCCCCTGGAGTTCTAGGAGTGGCCCGCAGGCCCCTCCCCCTGGGCGGGAACCTCCATAGGATGATGCCCGCCCCCTCAGACCTCAAATATGTGCTCACCGATAATGACCTTACCGCCACAGGCCAGCATTGTTAACCGACGATCTGGCCTCCCCCCTCTAGCCCCTACCTAAGGAACCCTCCTATTTGCAAATCCCTCTAACCAGGCCCAGATATTGTCAGACCACAAGACATTCCCTTCTTCATTTAAGTGAACTCCGTCCCTCAAGTAATACCTGTCGCCCCAGATACACCGATGAGGTATTGACTGTAACAGGGGGGCTCGAAACAACTTATCCAACCGTGTGTTGATCCTCTTTACCGAGTGATTCAACGCCCTGACCGAATCCCCCCCCCGCCACTGTAATCGGGGTATGAGTTGCGACCATACTAGCGTGCAACCCGGGCAGGTCCTGGCCATCCACCCCGCAGTTGAGATAATCTCCTCGATCAGAATGCGCCTCCCAGTGTGGCCAAATCATTCTCCCCCAGGTGAAGTATCACCACTGACGGGGGAGATTGCCGGCGCGCTAAAAGCCCCTGGAAGAAGCCCCTAAACTGGTTGAGACACAACCCCCCTCTCCCGAAGAACGTGATGTCCAACCCCAGTTGTGCAGCCCTTTTCCCCCTGTCACCTGACATAAAGACACATTCTGCTCGTCTTACATAGGAGTGACCCACAATCCAAACACTTTTCTTCATTGTTTCCTGGCTGCAGCTCCGCGCTGATGTATGTTGTTGGTGCCCGACGACAAATTCCTCCCCTGCGTAACAGGTCTGAGAAACTGTAAGAGAGCGGAAACAAACCAAGCGTGAGCGCCATGTAATCACAACATGTCAATTCGTACATAACGTTTGTAGCATTCTGAGGACCATCTCCCAATTGTCTTCACTCTCTCCACTGGGAGGCCCCCCGCCACCGCCTCAGTTGCTGCCCCAATTCTAAAGGAATGAGAGCCAAACTCTTTAGGGTCAAGACCTGCTTTTCTGACCACCATCTCCAATACCCTCCTGAATTGATACCTGGTCAAGGGGTTACCGTCGGCGTGACAGAGCAGTGCCCTGCCCGCTGTGCCCACCAGCAGCCCGTGCAATAATTCCACGTGCCTCACTGGGCAGCAAGGGTTGGCGGGGGCCCGTTGGAGGACTATGGTGTGACCCCTTGACTCCTGGTCGGTCTTTGACTTCTGAATAGTCACCCACATGGTGTCATCCCTTATCCTCACACTAGCCTTTTGCAAGCCGCCCAGTAGGTCTGACTTGGAACCTGCCACAAGTTCGCTAATTCTCAGTGCCCCATAGAATGCCAAGGAGAATGCTGCCTTAAAAAGAAGCACCTCCCACTCCGAGCTACAAACCGTGTCCAGCGCGCCCAGTAAAGCTGTCAGCCGCGCTAATCCTATGGGCTTTCTCTTATCTTTATGATGGCCCTGAATACGGCGCCAACCCCTCAAAGCCTTACGCACCATAAAGGTATTAGTGGGATCACGCAAGCCCCTAGCTTGAGCGTAGAATGATACCGCTGCCCTATGCCTGTTTGCAGCTGCCACCGAGCGCCCCTCCCTATGCATCCATTCTAAATAGGCCGCAAAGCCATCCTCCTGCGCCCATAGCACCTCCCATTGTTGCCCCAAAAAAGAACAGTAAGACAAAAACGCCCCTTCGTAAGCCGTCTTGGTCCTGGGGGCTAGGCTAGCGACCACGAGGTCCTGTAATCTGGGGCACCAATCTGCCAAAGTACTGCAGGGGAGCGCGCTGGCGAGGGGTCTGCTGTAGGAAGATGCTCCCTGAAAACCTGCATTTTGAAGCGAGAGAGGGAGTCAGCTGCATTGTTCAGAACACCAGGAACATGTTTGGCCTTAAAAACGACATTCCATTTAAGGCACTGCAAAACAATTTCTTTGATCAGACGAAGTATGAAAGGACATCGTGCTCCCTGCTGGTTTATACATTCCACTACTGTCATGTTGTCTGACCAAAACACCACTGATTGATTACATAGGTGTTCGGGCCAGACCATCAATGCCACCCATATTGGGAAGAGTCCAGGAAGCCAATATTGGTGGTCAGACCCCATGTTCTCCATACCTCCGGCCACTGTTGAGCGACCCACCTGTTCCCTAGGATGGCGCCAAAGCCCACACTACCGGCGGCATCAGTCCACAGGCCCAAATCTGCTGATGTTGTGAGCGGGCCGGGCCAGACCACCCTGCCGTTAAAATCCTCCAGGAATGCCATCCATATAAGCATATCCTGGCGAATTTCAGACGATAGCCGAGTGCGGTGGTGTTTCTCCCTCAGCCCCTTCATTGCTTGGGCAATGGAGCGAGAGAAAGGGCGAGCCATGGGGATGATCCTCAGTGCGAAGTTCAACTGCCCTACCACCTCCTGTAATTGCTGCAGGGTGACCTTATCTTTCCGTAGGCATAAACGTAGCGCTGTTTTGAATTTGTCCACCTTGTCCCTAGGCAATCTAAAACATCCCTCCACTGAATCAATCTCAATGCAGAGGAATTCTAAGCAGGTGGTCGGGCCAACAGTCTTCCCGGGCGCAAGCGGGACACCAAAAGCCCGCATGAGCACGCAAAATTCCTGCAATGCTAGTGCACACTCCTGAGATCCCGCCGTACCCAGGAAGAGGAAATCATCCAAATAATGCATGACCTGCTGGTGGCCCGTCGCTTGTCTCATGGCCCATTCAAGAAAAGAGCTAAACATCTCAAAGTAAGCACAAGATATAGAACAACCCATGGGCATGCATTTATCCATGTAGAACATATCCCCAAAGGTGAAGCCTAAGAGATGTTGATCCGCTGGGTGTACCGGGAGGAGGCGAAAGGCTGATTCTATGTCTGATTTCGCCATCAGCGCCCCGGGCCCCGTGGCCTGTAATAAGTTAACAGCCTGATCAAAAGAGGCGTACTTAACACTACAGATACCCTCGTCAATGGCATCATTCAGTGACGTCCCCCTAGGTGCTGACAGGTTGTGGATCAATCTGAATTGCCCTTTCTCTTTTTTGGGGACAACTCCTAATGGGGAACACACAAAATTGGGTACCGGCACTTCAGTGAAAGGGCCAGCTATCCTGCCTAAAGATAGCTCCTTGTCAATCTTGGCGGCCACCACAGCCGGATTGTGCTTTACTGACAATTGGTTTTTACAGTGCGCGCTGCCTGTGTATCCTGCTGCAGGGATCCTAAAGCCTTTAGAAAAACCTTCTTGAAGTAGGGTGGCCGATGTGTGGTCCGGGTATCTGTTCAACCATGGAATCATTGCCACCACATCCACTGGCGTGGGGGGGCCTAACCGGTTTGTCCTACAGTGGCTTTCCCCTACCCCTCTGTCCCGTGTTCCCATGCTTGGACCTACAGGCAGTTTCTGGATGTGAGGGGTGACCACAGGAGGAACATGCATGTCTAAACTTACACGCGCCCCTTGTGCAGGTGCGCCTATTAAAATCCCAGCACACCCCTTTTTTCTCTGCCCCACTGGCCCTAAACTTCCCAGGCACCTCACTCGTTTGGGGGGGCCGAAAGGGCTGTTGGGGTCTAGCGGAGAACACCTTGACTGAACCGGAGAACTGAGGGGGGGGGTGCATTATCCGAGAACTGTTTATGCCATGACATGGAGTCCACCGTGTCCCATGCCAATGATCTATTAAATTCCAATGCCTTCCTGAAATTCAAATCATACCCTTTCCATGCATCCCCAGAATACTGTTCACTCCACCCCACAATCCTGCTCGAGTAGCATGCCAGTGGCGCCTGTAAATCTGGAGGTCGTTCAGCCTTAATAGCAGTGAATATAGCCCAAGCCTTAATCCAGTTGATCAGTGTTTCCTCAACCCTAAATCTAGCACACTGCACCCTCCATTCACTTGGGTGCATCCACTCCTTCAGTGTTTTTGCATGCTCCATTTCCCTATTATCTAATAACAAAGAATAAATATATACATATTTATCTGCCCAAACCATCTCCTTCACAGCTAACGACACATGTTGAGCCAAATTCTCACTCCTGGAAGGTAGAACACCGTCCCCCAAGAGCGGCAATGCCACATCCTTACCAAGTGCGGGCACCGGGGCAGGCTGCCCATTAGCTCCATCCGGCTGGGGAAGACTTGGACCTGCAAGGGGAGAAGATACTGGCAATGCAACACTGTCGGTGACCGCTGCCGATTTGATCTTTTCTACAAACCTCGCCGCCTCTGCTGCATGATCTGCAGAATTTGGGAAAGCTCCCCCTTTTTGGAGCCAGGGCATCAAGGCCGTTATCTGGGACAACAATTCAGGGGGCATTGAATGTAAATTCCCGCCTGGGACAACAGGTACCACTGGGGTTATGCCCAATGGTACTGGCGCAGTAGGCAAGGCGGGTGCCGGTTGTGGCAAGCCTGTAGCCGGGATTGCGGCCACCGGTGGGGGTGCAGACCCTGCGTCTCCTGGTGGCACGACAGGCACCGGCACCACAGGGGCTGGGGGTATAGGCATAGGTATAAGCGGGGGTGGGATGACCGCCAGCGGCACGGCAGGTACCGGCTCTACTGGCCCTGGGGCGGGTGCAGCATACCTGGGTCTCTTGGGCTTAGACTTCCTAGGTGGGGTAACAAAATCCCCCCTTGGCAATGGCGCCGCCCTCTGGCGGACAGGCCTACCCGATGGGCCAGGGGCATCACCATGCCTCTCATTCAACCGTGCTTCCAGCTCATCTACTTTCCCTAGCCGCTGTTTAATTTCACCCATCTCACGCATCATGGCCCGCATCATAGCCTCCATGTTGGACCCACCTTTACCACCCCGCGGACCTGGCATGATAAAACCCCAACAACCAGCTGCCTACTCTCCTAATATCACGACAGGCCAAATTTGTGTACCTTTCAGATGGAGGGTCACCAGGGGGCTTTCAGCACCATGCAACGGCGACCGCAACACTAGCGGCTTGTCCGCTTATGTAAGGGGTGAGTAAACCTAATGTAGACCCACCCGGCGGCCACCAGGAGCGATGAATGCCAGCCCCCCGTACCCCTCTTACCGACCAATCCTGGGAACTCGCCGGCGATATCGGCCTGTGATCACGCCACCACCAGGTTCAGCCACAACTCCTTACGTCCTTTCTTGGAGTGAATTGCGCCTAAGTTATCGAAAAACGCCTGAAATAGAAAAATGTATTAATACCGTGTGGTATAGGCGGGAGCAGATTGGGGAAAACCCAGTTTAAATACAATGGAGGCTTGAACCCCCCCTGGGCACCCTTAAATTCATTAAGGCCACAAAAATAAATTAACTCACGATCAAGGCGAGAATAATCGCGAAAAAACAGTGAATTCGCTCTTTAACCCAATAGCACACTTTGTTTAGAGTATTCATCACCTAGCACAATAACACTCGCTTAATGCAAGAACGTTAAACAGAACTTATGCAGTAATAAATAACTTTTCTCCTAGAATTGCACACTTATCATCAAGGGTCTCCCATCCAGGTGCTACCCTGGTCGACCCTGCTTCACTTCCTGCCCTAGTAGGACGTGCTAATCTGCCCTGGGACAACCGGCGAGTATAAACACAAAGCGCACTAGCTGAAATATATCTCCACCAAATGGGGTCTTCTGGTGCAGCACTGTGCACCCGCCCTCACCTTTATCACGGCTTCTAACAATAATTAATGTACAATTATCAAGACCGGTTATTCCTGAGGCTCGGACGTTTGTGCTCGCATCCAGCTGTGATAATGCTACTTTTCAGATTGCTTCAGTTCGATATCTCGTCTATGCATACTCTATGCGCGGGAAAAGCGGCACAATTCTCACTTACTGGCTAACCAAGCTGGGACCGCTCGAGTCCACCGTGCGTCACCGCCCGGTCTCCAATCCCCAATGCGGCGCCCACCCCGCCAGCCTACCTCGTCACACGCCGGTCCCTCAGATACGCTGGTCCAATACCGACTTGCACACCGGCACCCAGCAGTACCTCGTCACACGCCGGTCCCTCGCACACGCTGTTCCCAAGCCGGGCTCACCACAACAGCGAGACAACGGCAATACCGACTTATCCGTAGGTCCCCCGACGCGGCGCAGCTCCTTCCTCCTTCTACAAGCACCTTCCCGACCTCCGCTCGCGCTGGGAATTGAAACCTGAAAAACGAAGCGGGAAAAATTAAATAAAACAAAGAAGCCCCGAGCGCGGGGCACACCGTGCTGTGAGGGAGCGTCCAGGGACAAGGGGGTCTCCTGGGCGCTCCCCACCTCTTTATTCTCCAGGGGCCACTTTTGTGAGTGCAAGACCTGCTTTTGGCACCTGTGTCATATTTACTTCTATTATCATGGCTGCAAGAGCATCCAGCAGCAGTGATGAGACTGAGGATTTCATTGATGAGGAGGTTCCTGAATGAACTGTGAAGAAACATTTTATTTGGAAATTTTTCAAAATTCCAGAGGGGGAGAAGAAGGTAAATGCTCCAAAGGTGGAGTGTAAAATATGCCACACCATCTTATCGAGAGGAAATCCCAGAAAAAAATACAGCTTCGGGAACTGGACGATGATACGCCACGTGTCAAGGAAACATCCCCAGAACTATGCACGGGAGAGTGTCAGGGCTCTGGCACGAGAGGCTCCCAGGGATGGTGGCTCTACTTCTACCGGTGGAGCAACACCTTCTGTGCGTCGGCGTGAGCAGGAGATGATACCAAATATTCAGCCTGCTTTTAATCAGGCTATATTAAAATGCCGAAAATGTGACCATCTTCTTTGCTATGGGGAGCAAAGTGTCACACTCATGGTTCGAGCTCCCGAGAACCACCGCTGCCATCCCAGGCCTAATTTTTATTTATTTTTTTGGCTCCTGTTGAGCTGTTTCCAGTTCCCTGTTTTTGTTTTTGTTAAAAAAAAAGAAGAAAAACAAAAGTTCTTTTCAGAGCTACCTCCAATTCTCATCAAAGAGCTGTATTCTTAAAAAAATGAAAAGGAACTACCTCCAATGTATTAAAAAATGCTACATTTGTAAAGAAGTCTGTCATTGTTCTTTCTCCAGGGTACGCTCCCCGGTACGCGCACCGAGGCACGTACCGGGGCGCTCCCCTCACGAAAATCGAATTAAAAAAAAAAATAATTATGCGGTGGGGCCCTTTTATGACCCCCACATCAAACAGCTACTAATCATAAGAGGAACAAATTGAAGACCTTTAGTACTAGTTGAAAGAATCAAATTGCATGTTTCCACCACCTTTTACCAATACATTACTGTGTGATCATTACTAGATTGTGGGATACATTTGCACCTATTAATTAGGGTCTTGTCTTTGTGCTTTTTCAAATGTCCTACTCGTCTATATCACTTTTATTGATAACATATGAGAGAGTAATACAAATTGTACTCAACACATGCTTATTCTGACTGCTAACTATTCTTATTGCTCCCTTACACAAAGGGTTTACCTGACTCACTCTATTTTGTTTGATAACAAATGAGAGAACAATATAGATTGAGTACAATTGGTGACTACTGCCATGCCCTAATGATATGGTTGCATTTTGGGAACTATCATCTGCATCCCTTTCTTCCATATACCTTTGAGAGGGGCACGTATTTATGGATTTTTTCATTTATTAAATAGTTTTTACAAATAATAGTCACTATGCTGAACATTCTAGGTTCACAAGAACTATTGCCATGATTGATTACCTTGTATCAGTTTTCTAGGTGAGTAATCTTTACCACTTACTATGTCTACTTACAAGAGTCTGGATGAATTATGAAAATGTAGATCACGTATCAACTAATTCATTGACTTTAGTTGTAGGTTGCTTCCTTTGCTCTGTTCTGGGGAAAACAGCTTTGAAATAATTTTGTGGTTCAAAACAACAACAGATAACACTGAGTCACTCATTGAATGTGGACAATAAATCCTTGAACTTTCATTTGTCTTTGTTTGGATTCAATTGTCTATGTGAACTGTGCACATTGAATTATTGTTTTTTGCACCTTTTTACTTTTTGCACAATTGCACCTTCACTGCCACTTCACCACTCTAGTCAGGGCAAGTTAGATACACAATAAAAGATAAACTGTGCTCACCCTTTGGCTGCTTGGCCCAGAGCAATCGGGCTTATCTAAAGAGGCAATGTCTAAAGTATTTGTGCAACACACAGTAATATGACAAAACCCCACAATAATACTCCACACAGGTTTAGATAAATAGATTATGTTTTTATAAGAAAAACAAGTCCAAAACAACAAACATTTAATCCACTTGATGAAATGAAACCTCCCAACTTGTGAGTGCCAATTGTTTTTTGTTTTCTCTGATATAAAGGCCCACTTTACTGAGCAAAACACATGTAGGGGGCTCCCGCTTGGAATACTTCCCAGGTAATCCCACTAGAGGTGCTGTTCAGTATGTGACTTTCTTTTTACACATCCACTGTTATGATGGTAGTGAGGAAGCTATATAAAGCAATACAAAAGATGTTCCCTTCTGTGTTCTTCAATGCTACTGAAAAAATTATATTCAAAGTACTATGAACCAAAGGAAATCTCCTTACAATACAAATATAGCAACACATCAATAAATCTTCTTATTTTATTATTAGCATCTTTATGAAATTAAAACAATACTTTATGCAATTAAAAACACTTGTAATTAAACATCATTCCATACATTAAGTCAATACAGTCACAGATTTCACAAATTGAAACTGAGCCGACACCTCTGGTGGAGGTATAAATACAAAGCAGTGAAACAAAATAGTATAAATGCAGGTGTGACTGTGGTACTTAAATGTGCTTTGCACTACACTACTATACATCTCAATAAAGTCCAACCAAACTAATCCTATGTTGTGGAGAGTATGATTGTGTGGTTGGGGTGTAACGTTAGTGGTATATATAAAGTTTGGTGAATGGACCGCAATTGTTTTAATGAGTTTAAAAACTACCAAAATGGCTTCAAGCTTCCAAATCGCACACGTTTACTCATGCGCGGTAATATAAATACGGCGAAAAGATGGCACGTCATTTTTCTGGCACAAATCAGATCCCCTGTAGCGGCAGACGCCACGCGTCTAATGAAATGAGAAGACTAAAGGCTATGCAATTCAATACGGTGGGCTGGTGTTACGAGCATCTAGAATTGTAAACGTTATTTTGCCAGAGGGCTAATTGCCTTTCACCAACGTTTAGTAAAAAAGTAACTGAGTTTAAAGTGCATATTGCACCATAGATATATTTTAGAGTAATATGCTGTGTTTGTTCTGCTAATGGTTCAAAGGGCCATACAAAATTGGATGTGACCTTCATAGAATGGAGATTCATAATGTGGCCAATACTGAGAGGGAAAGTACGGGTTTTAAACCGCAGCTTAATTATGCAGTGTGGCGAACCATTGAGTAGCAATTGATTTGTTTTGGACCAGTGTTTGCTTCAATGCATATTATGTTTTCCCCATATGGAGGGAATTTTTGGTTGTCAATTGCGAGGGTGGTGAACGTTTAAAGATGGAATTGATTAGGTTTTGACCCGACATCGCTTTAAATTTAGAGCTTGATTTCCGAGCATGAAGGCAATATTATGTTGTCGACATACTAAATATTTAAAAGGCACCTTGTTAATATACACTGCATTATGATTTGGAACAACTTAATGCCTGACTAAACCTGCCAGCTTAATTGAATTTGGTAGCTATAAAATGTGGCGGTTCTTAACCATCACTAAAGTATGAGCGAATAAATAGAAGATAGGAGGTAAACTATTTAAGAAATGTTAAATAGTAGAAGATGTATAAACTCAAAAACACCATCTTGGGTTTTTAATCTTACATACATGACTGTACACCTGCCTAAATTTAAAAAAATGGCAGCTGAATGAGAAAGGCGGGATATTGAATTGGCTCTCAAACAAAACAAGTCAGAGACTGCCCACAAGTGTGAGGTTCCCTAAAGAATATTGAATTTTAATAAAGGGGAAGTGCTTTAATAGGATATCCCAAAATGATATGAATATAAAGGTGATATATCCATCCAAATTAATACAATATTTTACCATGCAGGCTGAAGGAAAGATAACATCCCCATCATCCTTCTAAATGTATGTGGAAACAAATCAAGACTATTGATGTGAGTATTTTAAAATAGATGCCAAGAACTATTTATACCACAGTTCTCTGGAGATTGTAGTAAAATACTTTTAATGATATCTCCAACAGATATAGATTTCCCTTATTTCCTAAACGGACAGAGGCAAAAGGAAGTCTACTCCTTTACATTGCTATACACTTCGTGCTGATTCCCAAATGAGGGTAAGCATCAGGTTAGGTTTGTTGTAGAGAATGGAAGATGGTAGATGATTATCAATAAGCCTTACCTATACTGTGCTTTAAGGACATGTAGAAGGATTCTAGCAATAGGTCCACAGCCGCACATTGATTTATAATTTTGCTCTTGATTTATAATAGTAAGGCACTGCATTACTGCGCGCAGTGCTTGGCTCTGTAGGCGCTTCTTGCAATTTTAAATACCCGTTTTCTCTTCTTTATTTTAATTGTGTTTGAAAATTATCCCCTGATTTTAAAACTCACCCGCCGCATTCTTGCACCTTAATAGTGCCCCGCACCGCTGCTTTGGCGGACTGTCCAGCGCCTTCCTCGAGCTTGAGCGCCATCTTGCGGGGATTCAAGGACGCTGATGCCTTTTATTGAGCGCTCTAGCAGTCAGGTTGACTAGCAAGAGCCCTATATAGCTCCGTTATTATGGCGCGCAGCGTGTGCGCGCTGCGTGAGTGCCGGAGCGCCGCCGGAGTCACGCCAGAGTCCAGCCCGTCTGCACCCGTCCGCGCTGAGGACGGGCTGGACGGCTGGTCGACTGGAAATGCTGATAGTGATGCCACAGGCTTCAGGTACTCTAACCACGACCTGCTAAAGCTAAAGCCATCTGTCCTTCCATGCCATTATAGTTCTACTCCTGAGGTTCTTTTAAATATCCCCCGTTATGGCTGCTTCCACGAGGGCCATGGGGTTTCTGGTTTTCCCTCGGCTCCTTGTCAGTCGGGACAGAACCATAACATGGGAGGTAGTGTTTTGAGGGAAAATGGCTTCCTTATCAATGCTCGTTCTTTAATTAAGCACAATGTCGCTTTTAGGGATTTTGTTCTGGACAGAAAACCCACTTGGGTTTTCATCACAGAAACCTGGGCAAAAGATTCCTCGGGTCCAGACCTAGTGGAAGCAGTTCCAGAAGGCTATTTCTTTGCGAGGCTGGATAGAGCAGGACGTACAGGAGGAGGGTTGGGCATCCTATATAGGGATAGTCTCCTATGTCACATTTCACCGCTATCTGACCCTCAGGATGCTGTTCAGGCCCTACACTTTTCTTTAAAAGGCTCCTTTGAGATTCCATTCACTGGTGTCCTAATTTACCACCCCCCTGGGTCTAGAACTGAGTTTGGACATACTATATTAAATATCCTAGAACCATATTTTGGCTGCGAGCATCTTACGGTCCTGGGAGATCTGAACTATCATCTACAGAATTTGGAGTCCAGTGATACCATCTCCCTGCTCGATGCTCTGTCTGCCTGTGGGCTGAACCAGCTTGTGAGGGGTGCCACCCATCAAGCGGGCCATACGCTTGATGGAGTTTTTTCAAACAATGGAAGGTTGACAGTTAATGATCCTTTCCCCCTCTCATGGTCTAACTTCTATGCTGTTCCAATAGAAATGTCCTGTCTTACTATGGATAGCGATGCAAGGGGTTTAAGTCAGATGGAATCTCGGCGAAACCTTAAGAACATCTCTAATAGCACCCTTGCCCCTAGGATTCCCAGTATGACAATTTCTCAGGAGGAAGACGTATGTCTGGCGGTCTCTCAGTTAGAAAAGGCCGTCACTACGGCGCTTGATGAACTTTCCCCCGTCCGCATGCGCTACTCTGCCAGGAAAAAGCCGTCGGCCCCTTGGTTCTCAGAGCCATTAAGACTCCTCAGGCAGGGAGTCAGGAGGCAGGAACGTCTCTGGTTGGCCAGTTGGGATCTGAGGGAAAAAGAGGCTCATAAAATCCTATTGAGGGGCTATAAGGCGGAGGTAATAAGAGCTAAGCAACAATATTTTACTGCTTGTACCACCTCACTTTCCTCCCCGAAAGAGCTCTTCAAGATTGTTGATTCCCTGACTTCCCTTCAGATTCCTGATCCCGTTATTGGCTCTCAGCAGCTGTGTAATAACATTGCCTTTTTCTTCCAGGCAAAGATTGCTGATATCTATTCGGCCCTAGAGCTTCAGAAGGCCTCGATCTCTGATTCCTCTGGTCCCTCTGTGTCTGCCTTAACTTTAGCGGAGGATACTCCCTCGGGGCGCCTGGCCTCTTTTCCTTCTCTTTTACTTCAGGAACTAGAGAATCTTTTAACTAAGACCAGATCAGGCTCCCCCCTGGATCCTTGTCCTCTGAAGCTCCTCAAGCAGTGTAAGGAGACTCTTCTGGCCCCCCTTTTAGATATCATGAATAGGGCAATGAGGGTTGGCACTTTTCCTCAGCAATGGAAGAGGGCAGTGGTAAAGCCACTGCTTAAGAAGCCAACATTGGACCCAGGGGTACTTAAAAACTTTCGCCCCATTTCGCTGCTCCCTGCCCCTGCGAAGATGCTGGAAACACATTTCAACAAGCATCTTGCGGCCTTTCTGGAAAACTCTGGTCATTTGGATCATTCGCAGCACGGATTCAGGAGGGAACATAGCACCGAGTCGGCCCTTACCATAGTGGTGGACAACATCCGCACCCGAGTTGATAAGGGCCAGACCACCCTCCTCATCCGGTTAGACCTTACGGCTGCATTTGACACCCTTTCTCCCTCGGTTTTAACATCTCGCCTGAGGGAGATTGGGGTGGAGGGGTCCGCTCTTAGTCTGCTGACCTCCTTCCTTGACCAGAGGGAACAGAGAGTGAAGCTTGAGGAGTTTCTATCTCCATCCCTGTCTGTGCACTGTGGGGTCCCCCAGGGGTCGGCATTAAGTCCGACCCTTTTCAACATCTATGTGACCCCACTTGCCAGACTGATAAGATCTTTTGGGATGGAGGTAGTCTCCTACGCCGACGATACCCAGATCCTGGTCTCCCTCTCCCAGCCTGTCAGCGCGGCTGCCTCCAATTTTAGATTCTGTATGGAGGCAGTCGCTCAATGGATGATTCACAATTCATTGAAACTTAATGGTGAGAAGACGGAGATCTTGGTGTTTGGAGGAAAGGAGGATATCTGGTCGGCAAACTGGTGGCCCGTCTCTCTGGGTGCCTGCCCGGTACCTGCCGCTCTGGCTAAAAACCTAGGAGTCTTGATCGACCCTACCCTCAGTATGCGTCAGCAGGTGAATAGAACAGTCTCCACCTGCTGGGGCATAATTCACATCTTGAGGAAGATTAAACACTATCTATCCCAGCAGGCGAGAAAGCAAGTTGTGGTTGCACTCATAGGCTCCCGACTTGATTACTGTAATGCGCTGTATGCAGGACTCAACAGGGGGTTGCTGCAGCGTCTACAAATGGTCCAGAATGCGGCGGCCAAGTTTGTGCTAGATTTACCCAAACGTGCGTCAGCCACTTCCGCAAGGAAATCGTTACACTGGCCCCCCATTGAGGACAGGATTTCCTTTAAAATCATGTGCCTGACCTATGGCGCCTTAGCGAGAAATAGGTCAGCAGGGATTGGTGCTCTCCTGGCCCCCTACAGCCCTTCTAGAAATTTGCGTTCCCCCAACAAGTCACTGCTATCCGTACCACGCATTTGCAGAGCTAAATGGGGTGGCAGAGCTTTTTCTACCATAGCACCAAAAATATGGAACGCTCTTCCTGTAAAAACTAAGTCCCTTCCCACCATGCAGTCCTTTAGAAAGGCCCTGAAGACTCGGCTATTTGCTAAAGCATACCTGTCGTTCTGTTTTGCCTTTTTTGTGATTTATTTTTATAGGCGCCTTGATGCCTTCGGGTTTTAGTTGCACATTATAAATTTTCTTTCATTTCATTCATTCATTTCATACAATAGTTCAGAGTATATTCAGATCTGAGTATTTAGGCATATCCTAGCCTCACGTTAATGAATTAGGGATACATTGAACCAAAGAAAATGTTAAATTTAAGCACATGTACTTCATGCATGTAATTGTATGTATCATTGATTTTTAGATAAATTGTTTGGCATAAAAAAAGGTGTTTACAAATGAAGGGACACACCGAAACGCATCGACATAAGGACATATTCAATTTGTTTTTAATGAAAATTAATGTTTTAAGTACAACGTAATGTGGTGGTAATTATACAAGATTCATTTGATTATTGAAAATTTAAGACAACTAAGCGGTTAGGGTAAAGCACCTTGGGTGCACTAGTTGATTATACTGATGAGCGGAAAGATTATTATAATGAACACTGGAGCTCACTCTGTGTGGTCCACCGCTTCAGTACCACAAATAACTATGACAATAAATGCGAATCAGAGGAGCGCCAAACAATTAAAAAAAGTTTTTCAACCGTCCAAAATGTTTGGGAGTCTTCCAATATTAAGTCCTTAAGCAGTGTGTTGAATTCAAGAAGAGTCTTTCTTTTTTCTTTCTTTCTTTTTTCAATGATCACAGTTCAAAATCCATGTAACAAAAGCAGTCACAATCTACTTCTCTATTATTATAATTCGTATTCCAAGCAAATTCCAAACAATACATCAGCCGACTCGTTTCGTCCTAAAAGGACATCATCAGGGCTGAAATAAAACAATAAAAATAAATCAACACAAAGCTCATATTTATGGGTTTCTATAAGCTTACATGGTTAATATTCACCCAATTGACAAATCCTATATACAAATCAAAAAGTCACCCTGCCTATATCCATTCTATCACATACAAAAATATGCAAGTATTTAAAATTAATGAAGGAGAAAATCAGATACTAATGTCAATCAAATGAATCCCATTCGAAATTTGTTTAAATCCTGTGTCAAGGATATATACCTATGAGCTCATAATGAGGTACCCCTCATAGTATCCTCATGCCCAGCTGAGTATCGAACAAATGAACACTTGTGATGATAAGTATAGTTGAATTGGTCCTCACCTTGAATATTGATTATGTATCTACCTTCAAAGGATCTTATAGAAATTTGACTGGATTCTGGAACATAGCTTCCAATTGAAAACAAGGAGAGAATTGCCAGTATTAGGCCTTAGTTATCCACCTACAGAAAAAGTGGTTTATTTAAATGTTCAACTATACCTGTTTGTATGGGGAGTCTCCCCATATGCAGATTTAACTTTATAGAAAATACCAAATTCAATCTAAAATATTTTCCCATGGAATTTGGCTGATATTAAGACTCACCTCACCAGATTTCCTTGTTGAATTATATGCTGTGTGATATAGTTAGCCTGATTCAATTTCAGATATATTTCAAACATCCTTGCTAAAAGGAGAGAACCAACATCTGTTTAAATATAGAGACCCCACTATATATGTATTACTCTTAATTCTCTACAAAGTATTTTTGACTCACCCTTTCAAATCACTGGCTCTACAATCTTTTTCTTGGAATTTACAACCTTTTAGCGCCTATTATTCAAGTAATTTTACTAGGAGAGAAAACAAAAGTGAAAAATCTCTTAATAGCTCATAATATCCCTTGCTGACCTTAATCATATCCCTCTCTTCTAATAAGAACTCACCAGTATTTCCAATGGAGTAAGGTGTTCCCTCATTCGACATGGCCCGATAAATCCTGCCAACGAAGAGAGAATTGCCTTCCCTTGTTTCAAAGTGCACATTAGAAAATCCTAATCCTTGGCTGATTTTCATTTCAGCCAATGAGAAACAGTTTCTCTTTCCTTCCCGCAGTACCCTCTCTGGTCTGCCAATTGCCATGGACCTATCCTGATCCTGCTATTTCAACCAATCCTGAGCCCATATCTCGGGTCAGACCCAATGATGATTCTTTTCTAAAGCCGGGACAAAAGCGTCTCAGTTCCCCGGTCTGCAGTGAAAGTTCAATTAAGTATTAATACGCTGTTTATACCATGACATTTGAATAAATGTCACTATAATTAAAGCGCTTAGAGCCCTGGCTCTGCCAAATTTGTATATTCATTTTATTTTTAAAAATATAAAGATATATTACCGAAAGAAACAGTGCTTGATAATCCGGCTATCATAAGGTCTTGAATTACAGCAAGACTTTCCTTGCTCTAATCCTCCTGGTGGTCATGTTATGTTAGATACAGTGGACCCATACTTTTCACATAATTATAACCAATACAAAAGCCCGTATTGTGGGTATCGGCCAAAGGTTCTAGTTAACAACCGCAACCTTAGCGTCTAGGTTGCCGGTCTGCGGCAAGAAGTTAATTTCGCGAGACTCACAGTATTATCACATGCATTAATATGAACAATAGAACGGTCTACTGCACTAGCAGCGCTTACTCTGAAAGTATATGTATTAATTCTGAATTTAACGAAATTCACAGTATTATCACATACAATAATATGATCAATACAACAGTCTACTGCACTTGCAGAGCTAACTAAGAAAGTATGTATATTGATTATTATAATTGTATTCTTACTGGAACGGTACTCATTATTGACACAATTTGATGTGGACATTTTAACGGTATGAAGAACTTGCAATGGTAACTAATTTTATTATGATTCTACTCTTACAAGAATACCAAAACTAGTGTGGACATTTTAACGGTATAATACACTCACAAAACCACCTGAAAGAGTATATATGTTAATTCTTATAATTACATTACTGCGAGGAGCATTTTAAACATAATTGTATTGTGCCCTGATTAAGGCAAGACTTTCCTTATTATATACTAGTCATCATAATATTTGTTTTCCAATTAATCAAGTGTTTCCAGTCCCTCATTTGATCAAATGTGTTTATATTAAGAACAATAACTTTTTAGGACGAGAATCTCACCCTCCTTTGTAGTTACTAACCATGTTTCGAAATAGTTAAATATTCAACATGATACTTGATGCTGTATGAATCAACTGCTTTAGAAGTACTCTGACACTTAGCCAAGCTTTGCACGAATGTGAGAACAATTTTAGAACTGTTTAATACTGTGATTTAGACTCACGCTGCCTGAGTGAATTACGATTCAGAGTAGCATGCTTTTTTTAAAACTGTCACTTGTTCGTTTTTAATTGGGCACAATTACTTATTTGTTGGCAACACTTACTGCATAGGCGCCGCTTCTCTCCCCGGTCCACCACAGCTGGTGCTGTTTGCGTGGAGGGAGACAGATAGCGCGGCACACAGGGAGTGATTGTACTCACTTCCCGGGGCACATTACAGGAGGCCATCTTGGCTGAGGTTGACGGTCTAGTCTTGCACTAGGGCCAAGCCCAGCTTCCTATTTAGAGGGCTCTGGTGCCGACACGAGCAGAATCAACTGCTTTAGAAGTACTCTGATACTTAGCCAAGCTTTGCACGTATGTCAGAACGATTTTAGAACTGTTTAATACTGTGATTTAGACTCACGCTGCCTGAGTGAATTACGATTCAGAGTAGCATGCTTTTTTAAAAACTGTCACTTGTTCATTTTTAATTGCGCACAATTACTTATTTGTTGGAAACACTTACTGCATAGGCGCCGCTTCTCTCCCCGGTCCACCACAGCTGGTGCTGTTTGTGTGGAGGGAGACAAATAGCGCGGCACACAGGGAGTGATTGTACTCACTTCCGGGGGCACATTACAGGAGGCCATCTTGGTTGAGGTTGACAGTCAGGTCTTGCACTAGGACCGAGCCCAGCCTCCTATTTAGAGGGCTTTGGCGCCGATGCAAGCAGAATCAACTGCTTTAGAAGTACTCTGATACTTAGCCAGGCTTTGCACGAATGTCAGAACGATTTTAGAACTGTTTAATACTGTGATTTAGACTCACGCTGCCTGAGTGAATTACGATTCAGAGTAGCATGCTTTTTTAAAAACTGTCAATTGTTCGTTTTTAATTGGGCACAATTACCTATTTGTTGGCAACACTTACTGCATAGGCGCCGCTTCTCTCCCCGGTCCACCACAGCTGGTGCTGTTTGTGTGGAGGGAGACAGATAGCGCGGCACACAGGGAGTGATTGTACTCACTTCCGGGGGCACATTACAGGAGGCCATCTTGGCTGAGGATGACGGTCTAGTCTTGCACTAGGACCGAGCCCAGCCTCCTACTTAAAGCCCTAATGGCGCCGACGCGCATCGTCGCGCGCAGCGGACACGCCGATGGCGCGCCAAAGGCAAGTCAATCTGCGCCCGTCCGCGCTCGGGACGCGATCAGCGCCAGCCACCCTGTTTGTTTGGAATCAGGTGGGAAGTATTCAACTAAACACCTGCTCGAATTAAATTCCAAACATGGGTGCGACCACTCTCTGGAGGTGGAAAGAATCACGGGTCCATTAACATGCCTGAATTGTAAGACTCAGCTTCCTATTTGGGCTAAGGAGAAGAGAGTAGACATAGTCAAAGGAGAGGGCCCTCAGGACCTCATTAAGGGTGGTCTGATAAATGCACGTTCATTAGGCCTTCATGCCCTTGAGGTCAAGGAGCTGATTATGGAAAATGATTTGGACTTTTTGGGTATAACCAAATCTTGGCTTAAAGAAGACTCAAACCCGGACATTGCAGTCGCCCTCCCGCCTGACTTTACAATAAGTAGGGTGGACAGGAAAAGTGGGAGAGGGAGAGGGGTAGCGATGCTGCACAAGAAGACATTGCCTTGGAAAGTCTTTTCGCTCCCGGTATTAGTGGAGCTGAACACATGGGCTTCTGCTGTAGTATTACTCACACCTTTTCCTTCTCAGGAGTATTAGTGTATCGGCCCCCAGGTAACAGCAAGGTTTTTCTGGATTCCCTTGGAGATGTGCTTAGCGAGGCGATGCTTAGGTACGCTAACTTTACTCTCCTCGGTGACGTCTATTTTCACTTAGAATCTGCTAATAGTCCGGGGGTTCAATCCTTTGTGGAGACAATGCAATTGTAGGGTATGGAACAAATGGTCCAGGGGCCAATTCACAGGGCAGGGCACACACTAGATGTAGTCTGCACCAACCTCAGCACTCTCCACATTGGAAAGCCATCCCCACAGATCTGGTCCGACCACAGCTTTATTCCACTATCTATCCCAATTCCACGGAAGGGGTATAGGGATGGGAAATTAGCAGCAGGGCCTCCAAGGAAAGAGTGGCAGCGCTTGTTCACAAACAACTTGCTACAAACAGTGGCTCAAGACAAGGTTCCCACTCCTACAGGAGTTCCTGGGGAGGATACCAGTAGGTTCCGTGCCTGGATGTCGGCGATAGGGGAGGAATTGATCTCAGCCGGACGCTCAGCGGGATTAAGTAAACGGAAACCCCACAAAGACCCCTGGTTCTCTAAAGAACTAGAAGAACTCCACCTGCAATCCAAACAGCTGGAACGTAGATGGAGAAAGGGTTATGATGTACCCAATCGCCTAACCTTTAAAAAGCTTAGGAAAACATACCATAGAGCCATTAAGTCAGCAAAAAAGTCCTACTTTCACGATCAAATTACTAGGGCAAAACACAACCAAAAGGACATTTTCGCCATTGTAAAATCATTTGTTGACCCCAATGGGCTACATGTTGAAATTCCCCCCTCCCAAAAATTATGCGAAGATATTGCAATTTACTTCAATCAAAAAATTAAAATTATTCAAAAGAATTTTGAGAACCACGACCACTCGGAACCTTTAGAGGTACAGTGAACCTCTAATCGTGATGGTAGTGAAGGTCTCCAAGCCTTTGAACGGGCCACTCTCTTCCAGACTAAGGAAGCTATCCTGGCCTGTAAATCAGGCTCTCCTGTGGATGCTTGCCCACCGCTGCTGCTACACCATATAATTGACATCGTTAGCTCGGTGGTCAATGAGATTGTGAACTCCTCCTTAGCCACAGGGACAGTTACAGATGAATGGAAATTCGCCATAGTAAAACCTTTAAAGAAGAAACCAAATGTTGACTCCCTAGATCTTACTAATTATAGACCTAATTATGTTACCCGTTTTGGGCAAAATCACAGAGAAAATTGTATATAAGGAGCTCTCAAATTATTTAGAAACAATAAAGGCTCTGCATCCCCGTCAATCTGGCTCCCGACCGAAATACTCTACTGAGTCGGTGCTACTTGAGATATCAGATACCATCAAATTTATCTTGGACGAGGGGAAGAAGGCAGTCCTGATTCTTTTAGACCTGTCAGCAGCGTTTGATTCGATCTCACATAAAATCTTGCTTACGAGATTAAGAGCATGTTGTATATCAGACCTGGCCCTGGCATGGATTACATCTTTTTTGACCAACAGGACACAATCAATCGCGCTGGGATCATTCAGGTCATCTGTATAAGTCATCACTACAGGGGTACTACAGGGGGCTTCTTTGAGTCCTCTGTTGTTCAATGTATATATGGCTCCCCTCGTCTCTCTGATCTCCAATTACGGGATCGAGATTACATCGTATGCCGACGATACCCAATTGATACTCTCCTTGAATAAGACCACCACCAATGCAGAGGAAAATGTTAAAATCTGTCTGACGACTGTGTTGCAATGGATGAGCGAAAATCATCTCTGTTGCAATAGCAGCAAGACAGAAATCTTACCAATTGGGAAAGAGAATCCCTTTCACCCAAAAGATTAGTGGCCAGATGACACTACAGCACCGCCATCAACTGTGGAAGTGGCCAGAAACGTAGGCGTGTGGTTTGACTCCGCCCTTTCTTTTAAGCCTCATGTCTTGAAACTGACCGGGACCTGCTTTGGGTTTATAAAAACCCTGAGAACGTTTTTCAATCTGATTCCCCTGGTGGCTAAAAAGATTGTAGCAGTGGCCCTCATATCATCGAGACTGGACTACTGCAATAGTCTCCTCGCAGGAACTAATAAAACCATCCTGAGGAGACTTCAGGTAGTCCAGAATGCAGCAGCCAGACTGCTGTTGGGATTACCACGCAGGGCGTCCGCTTCAGCCGCGCTGAAGACCCTCCATTGGCTACCGGTCTGTAAGAGGATTCTGTTCAAACTCCTATTTATAACATTCAGAGCCTATCATCATCAAGGTCACGGATATCTTTCAGCAAGATTTAAGCCTTATTCTATGACAAGAATACTAAGGTCAACCACGGCCAACCTGCTCAGTGTTCCAGCATTTAGGCTGGTCATCAGAGGTGGAAGGTCAGCGACTGTCTTAGGAGCCAAAGCTTGGAATAGCATGCCCAACGAGCTTAGGGCTACTAAACAGGAGGGGCAGTTCAGAAAACAGTTAAAAACATGGATCTTTGGTCTATCAGTGGACTGTTGCCAAAAGCTTATTTAGGCTGATGTCACTTTCTTGAACTGTTGTTGATAGCGCCAGGAGACTCCGTTAGGAGTGACTGTTTGCGCTTTATAAATTTTCTTTTCATTTAATTTAATTTTTCATCTATGAACTGTAAAAATAAAAGAGAAAGGATCTTCTTGAATTCAACATACTGCCTTAGAACTTATTATTGGAAGACTCCCAAAAATGTTGGATGGTTGAAAATCTTTTTGAAATTGTTTGGCACTCCTCTGATTCGCATTTATTTTCATTTGATTAATGTTTACAACTGTTGAAAGAATCAATGTAAAAAATATCACAAAATTTCACAAAATTGTGACTGTATTTAATGAATGTATAGAATGATGTTTAATTACAAGTGTTTTAATTGCATAAACGATTGTTTTAATTTTCATAAAGATGCTAATAATAAAATAAGAAGATTTAATAACGTGTTGCTATATTTGTATTGTAAGGAGATTTCCTTTGGTTCATTGTACTTTGAATATATTTTTTTCAGTAGCATTGAAGAACACAGAAGGGAACATATTTTTATATTGCTTCATCATTTCCTGTCCTTTCTGGTTAAACCTGGGTAACTCTCTTTTTTGAGCGGTTGAGGAAGCTGACAATCATATGGGGATCTTAAAATATGGTAGACGGCCCTCTATCCGGTCTGGGAAGGCCAAGGCCACCTCTTTCCAGTGGGGCTGGCTTGCTATTCAGCATATTGAAAATATTGGCCTACGTTTGGTCTCTAGAAAGATTGTGCCAACACCATGCATTCCAGGTAGGTGACGCATAGAGCTTTAAAAGAGACTGCTTACCAAGGATAGCAATTGTAGAGCTTTAAGAGAAATAGTAAGTCTGAAGCGATCATGTGGGTTTGGGCGAAGAACACTTTCTGGCACCATAATGCGGCACTTGTTAAGGATTATTGATTAGGCTTTTTGTGAGCCTTTTGCAGAACCCATTGGCTTAGTCATGGTGTGAAGACACTTTGAATACATTATTGACCTAACCGTGGATCATTGAACTGTACCTTTAGTGACAGAGCCAGTTTCAGTACTTGCCTTCCTATATTAGACTGCCTATCTGTCTATGCTGAACTTGTTTAGTTCCCTCTATTGTTTGATGAAAATACCTTTGGTTTAAGTTTCAAGGTAATTGTATATTTTATGCACAATGCATACAAAGTGATATTTAGCATCATGATTAATCAAAAGTAACACAATCAATGCAAGGTTTGAAAATTATTCATATCTATGATCGAGGGAAATGTTCCATTTAAATAAGGGTGTTTGTTGTGTAATTAGACATCAAATTAGTGTAGCGGTATTTTCCTCAGTAAAAAAAACGTGGACAATCTAAAATGGGAGAAACCGTAAAGTTTCTATTATATAAGATTGCACAATTCATTGACATTTTCCCAAATATCCAATAACCTTTCATCACTGGTGCCTCGTTTTGCCAATTAAAAATAAACTTTCGAGATCTGGCAGCCTCTGTTTGCCCATGATGGTCTTTCAGAAAATGAGAGGTGAGGCACATTCGGGGAATTGTTCAAAAAGGCGCAATTTGACAGCTTTTACAGCTCTACTAATTAGCTCACACTGTTTGCATATCAAGTAATGTAACTAAACAATGTCAGCGTTTTAAAGTTTGAAGAAGTTGTCAGTGTTGCCTTCAACATGAAGGTGTTTTTCACTCTGTAAAAGTGTTTAATCCTTGTGACACCAGGGTGACAACCTGAAATTAAAATAAACAAACATTTCTTTCAATGACCCACTTAGGTCAATGAAACTGATCCCGATTTTAATAGTAGTATATAGTAGTATTTATGCACAGTTCATAGCTCAAAACCTTGAGTAAGGATTATGCTTATTAAAAAAATGTATTTGGTAATTTTTATTGTTTGTGAGACTACTTATTTATCCTAAAATAAAAAAGTGAATAGTACAAGGGTTATCATACTGACAGTTAGATGAACTCAAGCGATGCTCAATTATTTAGCAAAATGTTGGTCAAGAGAATTTTACATCATGCTTTGTACTCTCATATAGAAGATTTGTTCGCAAAATGTGGTTCTATGAGCAGCCACATGAAGGAAGATCAGCGTACTAAGGAATGGTAAAGGGAACTGATCACAAAGGTATTTACAATTGCTAATGTGGCTTACATAAAGAAACGGCTTGACATATGAGTGCAAATTGACCTTCGCAACTCACAAAATGTGAATGTGCATTTGTAAATGAATTAATTTGCATAATATTACCTGACTTCAAGTTAAATGAATATAGATGCAAGTTAATGGGTAGCCGAAATAAAAGTTTTCAGACGATATCCCCACAGCTAAATCCGATTATGAGTTAATGCCCCTGGATTTGAAAATAAAGTGCATACCCAAAGTTACTGCATTCTTTTGTGTATTTCCATTCTATGTACAGTCTCTGTAGGAAAGTAGGATCTGCTTCTTATTGGTACCCCCACTTTCTGCTAAATGTGATACTGTTTTTGACTTGTCTGACTCAGATCCTGCGAATCAGGACGCCAGTCGATCTGCTTTCTCCCTAAACTGTTATGTTATGTACTTAGGTACACTCCAGATTGGATACGGGGCTACACCTTGTCAGTTCCTAGTATATGGTACCCATGTGCCCAGGATATAGGTCCCCAGAGTCCTCCCGTGGGCTGAAGCATTTATTATGCCACCCATGAGAGGACATGCAAAATAGAACTACTGAACTGCTATTGCAGCCTGTGTAAGTTGATGCTTGCATGACTTACTTAAGATATAGGTTTACTATATCTAAGTGTCACTACACTTAAAACCTATAAGTCACCACTATAGCAGGCCTTAACTATCCTGAGGGCAGGGTACTTGGTTCTAAGTGAGAGGGTGCCACTGCATGAGCAGGACACCCCTGCAGCCTACGGAATCAATTCTCCCTGATTGTTAGTGAAGTAGCCATTTACGACCTATAGAGTGACATTATGGGACCGCATGATGACCAACTCTAAAACAGCTGAAACAAACTCTATTGTGTTTGGTGTCGAACATGTTGGAATCAAACCCCCAAATGGGAGGTATGGTACCACCCCCTCAAAAGCAAGCTTCGTTGGGTCCCTGGTATTCCTGGTACCAGCCTTCCTAGTCCCGGGTAGCACAAAATGGTTCCTGGCGACCAGAGACACATTTCTGCCCTCATGCTGCTGAGCAAAGCTCGAGCAGGGGAAGGCAGAACAATAGGCATCCTGTCACAGGGAGGTGTGACTACCTCTCAGACAGGATTTTGTGCATTAGGGCTGGGTGGGTGTGCTTGCCAGAGACCAAAAGTCTGCATGAGGGGCCCATTTGGAGTCCTTGTGCATAGCCCAGTTCAAATCAGTCCTGGGAGCGGTTGGCTCGCGCTCTGGTGCGAATATGGACAAAGGGCATGGGAGTAACCTTCCCACTGTCTCTCCCCTAGGAAGTTCCCCTGAATTTGTCCAACCCTCTCCCGTGGGTACAAAAGGGCTTGCCTGGCTGCAGGACCCTAGATTCGATGTGGACAAGATTCTGAACCAGAATCCACTTACCTTCGACCGTCTGGACACGCTGGACTTTGTTTGGGCCCAACTTCATCTCCTTTTGAGTCCAAAGCATTATTTGTGCCTGTGCACCCTACAGGCTCTGTGCAGGACCTGTGGAGCATCAAAGACAACTGAAGATATCTCTCTTGGGGTGAAGGAGAAATTCCCCTGCATCTGCAGGCACCACATCATGACTGACTGGTCTGCTGCTCCTGAGCTCCTATGGACTCCGAAGGCTCCAGCAACACAGAACATGGATTCCTATGTCCCTTGAGGTCGGAGCTGCCCTCCTACCAAGTTTGAGGCCAGAATCCTTCGTGGGGGGCTGCAATACCTATATCCCTGTGCATCACATTCATTGGTAAGTACATATGCTTGTTGGCATTTTACGAGCAAGTGTATTGGGTTCCCAGTAGCCCCAACCTCTGGCACCATTTCCTACCAAGCACTCCAACCTCCTTGCACCAAGTTCTCTGTGGGCTGCTGTTTGGTGAAATCACTTGAGGTCCTCTCGTGACTCCTGTGGCTCTGGCCTGTGAGTCCACTTGAAGGTCAACTTTGCTTTTCTTGGGCTGCCCTAGTTGTGCCAGGGCTGAACTGACTTCCCTTGCTTTGGTGAGTCTCCTGGACCTTTCTGGTCCGAACTGTAACCTTCTGTGACCTTCTGCATGGGTTGCCATTGCTATGGCTTGTTGGCACTCCCGCTGGACACCGACCCATCAGCACTCGACATCCTTTGTGGGACAGGTAGTAACCAGCTCCTAGTTGCACTCAACATCTCCTGGGCCCCGTGGCTGCAGAGTCAAGAACCCCCTCAACTCACCTGAAGCATCTGGGCATTCGTTTACTGAGTCCCTGGTCACTCCTGAGTGACCCAGACTCTGTCCCCACTCCTTTCAGGTACTCCTCGACCAGAATCCACCTTTGGATTCCAACCAACACTTTTCTTCCTTCCAGCAGTGACTCTATATCGAAGT
The DNA here is from genome assembly GCF_964261635.1 of Lissotriton helveticus. Lineage (NCBI taxonomy): Eukaryota > Metazoa > Chordata > Amphibia > Caudata > Salamandridae > Lissotriton > Lissotriton helveticus. Next base: position 1,370,880,395 of record NC_136069.1, on the reverse strand, counting down.
CCTCCATTGAGATAGACGGCAGTTTCCGACACCACTCCAGACTTATGCACCCGCCTCCCCTGGGATATGTAACTCTGGTACTATGGTATCCACGGGTGGGGTGGCCCTCCAACCTCCTAACTGCCACTGGGTTTCTTCGAAGTTCACTGGGAAGGGTCCTTAAACTCTAAAACTTCCACCGCAACTTTCCCAATCGAATTGTACGGAGCACACAGTTGTGTTCCCACACTGCACCCGTCCTCCGTGGGGTCCCTACTTTCTCACCTTGGGTGGTGCCTTGGGGTCCCCGTGATTCTACAACCTCTAGAGACTGCCTTGACTCGAGTCTTGGTTCTTATACCACTATTTTAGTATATGGTTTGGTCCACCCCTAGGGCCCACTGTGTATTTGTACTATTTACTATTGTTTCTGTGCTACAGTATTGTGTGCTTTGAGAATACATTTATGTAGACGATACTGTGTCGTACTAGAGAGTGTTATATTAATAAATACATATTTTTGTAACTAATGTGTGCTTCTCTTTTCATTTTACCAATACTGACAGGTTGCATTCTGGTAAAACAAGCTGCCTAACATTCCATCAAGACTAAGACTGAAGGCTGCTCTCCACAGCTACCACGTGGATAGCTTTGTAAGGTTATCTTTGACCTCTTAAATCACCATAAAGGTTGTTTGGACTGGTGCAAGGTGCTCACTTTAATTAGTGGACAGCATATACCAGGCCAACTTCTCACAGTTGCTCTCCATTTACTACATGCTCCGGACAAGTAGTAAACAGGACGGGTATCGATTTGCAGTGGGACTGGGGGCGGGTGGGAGGAGTTCCAGAGGGTAAGGGGTTAGTGGGTCTGCAAAGATGGGCATTTTGTGCTCCCCTATGCAATAGGACGGATATAGACTGTGATCATAAATTGTTTGTGCCATCAGCACCTGTGTGATACACATGCCGTTTTACTGACCACATATTTCTACCTGCAAAATTGCGGACAGTGTTCCAGCACCTGGCAAATCTAGGTGTGGGAACACTGAGCCAGTTATGATCAGCCGGAAGGGTATACTGTTACCAATCAGACTAATTAATAATCAGTCTCACAGTGTAATATTATACTATAATATTTCTGCTAGAGACTGCAATAAGCATGTTTGTTGTGGTGTCCTTGCTTTCCAGACCATGCCCACAGTCTGGAAAGCATGGAAACAACAACAAACATGCTTTTGTGGATATTCACAAATTCTCATTCTGTTAACTCTTACTTTGGAAACACTTTTACATGTACACCTGCCAAGAGCAGGAATAAATCACCTTCCAGGTTAGAATAGAAAGGTAACAGTGCCAACATTTGTGGACATAAAGGGAAGGGGGTTCCTGTGGCATTTTAACCAAAGAGAGAAAAAACTCAAGTTGCCTTTTCACAAATGTGCACTGGTACATGTGTACAAATAATATGCGGAACTGCATTCACATGGACCTCATTGGGATTTTTCTAAGTGTTTTCTAAGGCTACTCTTGGACACGTATAACTGAGATGGGTTTCCAGTAGTACTCTTTGACAACTTTATGAAATATAAAAATCTTGTGATTTGCTCTGCAATGTGGGTCTAAGGGCCTGATTTAGATTTTGGCTGAAGGGTTACTCCGTCACACTGGTCACAGCTATCCCATCCAACAAAATCTAAATCCCATAGGAAATAATGGCGATTAGATTTTGACAGATGGGATATAGATCATTGTTGTGATGGACAACGCTGTCTGCCAGAATCTAAATCTGGCCCTTGGACACTGCAGATTCCTGAATGTCTTTAATGATTGGGTACATAGGGCCCGATTCACAAAGATAAACTCAAATGTTTGGTCTACGACTTTGGGAATTCACAAAAGACATTTACGAATATTATCTTTATGACCACACTCTGGCTGGGTCTCCGACCTGAGTGGAGGCATGGAGATAGTACGCATAATAAATGCCCTTTGTGAATTCCCAAAGTCACAAACTTAAATGTTTGGTCTAAGGTTAAACCAAACATCTAATTTTACCTTTGTGAGTCTGGTCCATAGTGTTTGGGTGGCATGTAGAAATAATAACTTATTTTCTAACTCCCAATTACAATGGTTAATATCAAATGGCTACAAAGCTGGTCAGCAGAAACTGTCAGTATAATTGTATAGTGTGGGGTCTGAAATTGAGTAGGAAAAATTGTTCTACCTTAAGAAAGTTACCAACATATTTTCAACAAAACTATCTACAGGTAATTATCCATAGATCTTCTATAACAAACTCCAATTACGCACCTTGATAATATAGATTTATATCTTTAAGATATGAAGATGTGGAATTAGGAAAAGTAAATCTATACCTTTAAATATTTTGGTCCTTGCTATCATAGCTACAATATTAAGGTGTCACAAAATTCCCTACTCAATAGTCTAAACTACAACTGTACAGTACAATTATTTAAACGTACATGCCTGAAGAGATCCTCATTACAGTAAGCCGATGTCGGATGTGATATAACTAACATAAATTATGTCACTAGTGATGTTACAAATCACCTTAATGTTGAGATTGTGCGAGACCACAATAGCATACAGTATTCGTTTCTTGGTTGGCTATTTATTGCTGTGTAATGGTGTTGAATTGTTAGTTTTTGTTTTCTTATTGGTATAAATATTGTGCTTTCATGACCAGGGCAGATGATGGTCGAGTTCTGAATATTATGTCAGGGCTCGACTTATGGCTGGCTCAGTTGAGTATAACTGTAGTATTTTAGGGTTCGGTTTTACTTCATTGTTAAAACTTAATTCCAATTGCTTTTTTTTAAACAAATGGTAATGTGTTATTACTAGAAGAAACAATAACTTAACATTCAGGGGCATATTTACAAGCCCCTTGTGCTACCTGTGAGTCACTTTTTATGATGCTCTAGCAGCGCAGAATGTAGAACCATGTCTACTAGGCCACGGAAAGCCAATTTGCTCGGCATTTCATCGCCTCTTAGATATGTTGTAAGGCAACTCTACACACGTCTCTGCATTGCCTTACACTGCAACCCAGGGGCATTCCATGGGTGTGGCATTGGGTTTTCCCAACCAACACCTTTACCTTTTGACACATTCCCACATTTACATGGATCTGTAAACCTGGGAATGTGTCAAAACTGTACGCCTCCCCAGCGGTGTCGCAACAAGGAGAAATATCTTTATTTCTCATTGTTTTTTCTGCTGTCTCTGCGTGCTGCATTTTGCAGAACACAGAGAAGGGGAAAAAGCCTCCATGGATTGTTTTTGTGAAGGAAGGTATCCCTTCCTGCACAAAAACCATTCTGTCAACAACGCAAACCCTCTACACCCTTAATTGGCGTTAGGCACCAAAGTTGTACACCAGCACAGGCAGAAGGGACAGGAATTTAACGTATTTTGCAAATACAGTGCATTACTGCCCTTTTGAATTGGCATAGGGCAGTGCAGCAAAAAGACTTGTAGGGCCACCCTAAGCCAATTCATTGTAAAAGAGACACTCACCATGGGGTAGCATTGATTTTTGGGATGTTGTAGAAATGAGTTTTCTGGCTGGCTATGGTATGCACCTCAGCCAGGCGGAGTCCACCACTCTAGTCACGTTAAGGGATTTACATGTCTTAAATAAACCCATCTCACCCCTTTGGTAGCGTGGCACAAGCAATCAGGCTTATCGCAGCGACAATATGTAAAGCATTTGCACATAACACGGAGTAATACAATGAAAACGCTAGTAATTTCATTTTGGCTAATAATTCCTTAGACCCTCCGCAGTTTGGGTTCAGAGCCTTTCACAGTACTGAGCTGGCTTTAATAAAATCAACGGAGGAGATCAGAGAGGCCGTGGGTAGGGGAGAAAGTGCCATCCTAATCCTCTTGGACCTATCCGCAGCCTTTGATACAGTCCACCATGGGATCCTGCTGAATCGGCTCTCAGACATTGGAGGTAAGGTTTTAGCTAGGAAACTGCCACACTCCTTTCTGGCAGAAAGGTCCCAGACCGTGGATCTCGATGGGAATGTCTCTGACCCCTTTTCGCTTCCTTGTGGGGTGCCACAGGGCTCATTTTTGAGGCCTTCCCTTTTTAATATCTATGTGGCCCCCTTGGCTAATATCATCCGGTCATTTGGGTTCCAGCTCGCCTCCTAGGCTGATGACACACAGATTGTGTTGTCGCTTATGGAGGGAGGGGAAAGAGAGGCAGGGGAAAGGTTTCAGAAATGTATGAGCTCCATTTTCATCTGGATGTCAGCCAACTGTCTAAAGCTCAATTTAGCAAAAACTGAGGTGATAAAGTTCGGCAACAATCCCCGGGTTTGGACACAGGACTGGTGGCTGGGAGAGCTGGGATCCTGTCCAATACCCTCTAGGAAAGCCAAGAATCTGGGAGTCCTAGTGGATAACAAACTCACTATGGGGGACCAAGTGAACCAGGTGACTTCATCCTGTTTCATGGTCCTCAGAATAATAAAAAAAAATCAAGCTCTTCCTCTCAGCGAGCAACCTAAGGATGGTTGCTACAGCCCTGATTTTGTCCCGTCTGGACTATTACAACAGTCTCTATCTTAATGTACAGAAACAACACATGTACAAGTTGCAACGGATGTATGACGTTACAACGCATACTTTTACAACGCATGCCTTTACAACGCGGTTTTTACAACGAAAACCTTTACAACGCATAGCGCTTTGGGGTGCTGGATAGTGAATAGTTTAATTTACTATTCTAACTCCAGTCTCCGTGGGCACTAGGGAAGGTGGTGGATAGTAAATTAAACTTATTCCCTATCCGAGAGCGCCCCCCAACGCAATGCGTTGTAATGGTTTGCGTTGTAAAAGTTGCGTCGTAAAGGCACTGCGTGGTAAAAGTTGCGTTGTAAAGGATGTTTCCCAGTTGCAACTGGTCCAGAATGCGGCAGTCAGATTACTATCGGATACGGCGAGGTTTGCCTCGGTTAGCGGTGAGCTGAGGAAACTACACTGGCTCCCCATCCCACTGAGATCTCGGTTTAAGGCCCTTTGTGTGGTCTTTAAAGCAGTGAATGGTATTGGCCCGGAGTTTCTTAATCATAGACTCTCATGGTATGTTCCTAGTAGAACCTTGCGTTCTTCTAATTCTAAACTAGTCCAAACATCCGTGTTCAAGAAAACAAATTGGGGAGGCAGAAGTTTCTTTCACTGTGCCTCTAAAGCATGGAACGAACTCCCATTCCAATTAAGAAATGCTTCTAATTTAATCTCCTTTCGCAAGGGTATGAAAACTTGTTTTTTTTCTCAATAACAGTCTACCGCTCTCCCAGGCAACCCAGTTCTCAGCCCCAGGACACCCCAGGGTAACAGTGCGCTTTACAAGAATAAATAACATAACATAACTACAAAAGGGCAACAAACAAGTTTTAGCAAAATATAGAATATTGTTCTGTGTAAAACAAGACCAAAATGATAAAAATCCAACAAACAGTAATCCACAATACCAATAAATCAAAAATAGACTTTATATACAGTTCCTTGAAGTCGATAGCTCTGTGCGGGGCTATTACGGTGTCCTGAGCAAATAAATCCAAAGAGTTCTGACTGACTGCAGTGTTGCAGGCAAGCTACGGAGTAGGGAAGACCACAACATTTTTGCTTAAGAAATGCAGGATGTTGGTGACCTCTCGTTCAGATCTGAAGAACCGGCGTTGGCAGGCGTCAGTTCTGGAGGTCGGTGCAGGACTCGTCGGGCCTCGGAAATCACACAAGTTGCAGGTTGAGTTTGACGTCAGGAGCACTTGCAGGCATTGGGCTGCTTTGTGAAATGTGGTGGTGTGGCCTGGAGTGCCCACAGTTCACGGTGGAGGCAGCTTCTTGGTGGCAGCCATCCAGCGGCATCGGTGAGACCACGGCTGCGCTGCAAAGTAATGTTGTGCTCATCGCCATACTGGCAGCTCACGGTGCAATCAGCAGTGTCATCGTTGCTGAATCACTGTTGTCAGTAGACCCAAGTCTGTGGTGTGAGATGTGGCAATGAATTGCGCGGGACCCATAGGTAGCAGCATCAGTTTACAATCTGGAGTCGATGGCGCTGCCATCGGTAGGCCAAGGCTGTGGTGTATGATGGGGAGGTAAATTGGGTAACCTACAAGCGATGCCCTTGAACCACTGTGCAAACAGATGTCAGCTTGGAGCCGCAGCTTCAGTGAGACCAGGGCAGCAGTGCAAAGTGGGACAGTGCTCCATGTTCTCCATGAGCGGTGTCTACAGGTCACCTTACAAGCAGTGGTATCAGGGACGGTGTTGCGGCATCAGCGGGTATACCAAGGAGGCGGTGTGAAGTGCAGTGCCCACAGGTCATGGTGCAAGTAGCGGCTCGGTAGCAGCGGCAAGGGGCATTGTCGGTGAGACCATGGTTGCAATGGAAAGTGCAGTGGTGCCCTCTGCAGTGCCTTCAGGTCATGGAGCCAGCAGTGGCGCTGTTGACGGCGTTGGGTTTTCTTTTTCCTCTGTGGCAACTAAAACATCCAGTTATAGATGTTGAAGTCTTTGATTTTCCTGCAAATTCCAACAGGAGGCAAGCCCTTGGCCATAATTTGATTGTGGAAAGAACAGTCCAGTCCTTTCCCTGCTCAAGACAGAACGGAATGAACAGAAGCAGCAACTGCAGGCCAACCCAGCAAAACACACAGCAAAGGGGCAATACTCCCCCTGGCAGCTTTTCCAGCTCTTCCTCTTGGCAAGTTTTTTAATCCAGCAGTAATCTAAAATTCTGGGGTCTGGCCCGCAATATGTATACCACATTTTCCTTTGTTCCCTTGTGGAAAAAGTCTCTCAGCTCAGTCCAAACCAGTTCTGTCCTCTCCCATCGAGCTTCCTGGCAGGAGATAAAGACGGCATTGTGCACGGGAGACGGGGCATATTCAGGTGCAAGGACACACCTCAACCCCTCCAGTGGCTGTCTGCAGTGAATGCATATCCCCAGACCCTGACACTTCCAAACCAAACAGTCAATACACAAACCAGTGGAGGCACATAGGACGGCTAAGCAATAAAATACCCACTTTATAAAAGTGGTATTTTCCAACACACAATATAAAAATCATCTTTACTAAATGATGCATTTTATAATCCTGAGTTCAAGCATACTAAACTCCACTTCAAAATCATGTCCCAATAGGAAGTTATACTTGTAAGATGTTACACAGTAGTGCTCATTCTATCCTATGGGACAGATAGCCTTTCAATTGTGAAAAGCAAAATACACCGCATTTCACTACCAGGATATGTCACACATGCCAGTGCACACACCAGTGCATGTCCTACCTTTCACATCCACTGCACCCTGTCCATAAGGGTACCTTGGGCCTATCAAAGGGGTTATTCACATGTAATAGAAAGGGAAAGTTAGGGCCTGGCAAGTGGGTGCACTTGCCAGGTCAACATGGCATTAAAAACTGCTTGCAGACACTGCAGTGGAAGGTCTAAGAACCCTTTGAAAGGATGCTTGTGGTGGGTGGCACAATTAGTGCTGCAGGCCCACTAGCAGCATTTGATTTACAAATAAAGTGCACTGAACTAGGGACTTTGTTCATTTGGGAACTGGAACTGAATGACCTCCTGTCATCGGTTCCAGCCCAGCATGGGAGCATGCATTCCGAATGGAATGCACGTTCTCATTGTAAAGAGCAGATGTGCAGTTCATCCCTGCACCCTGGGTAGGCACCTCAAGGTGCCTGCCACCAAGTGCAGCGATTAACAGGGGGCACCGTCTTTCGGCAGCCTCGCACCCCTGCTGAGGGTCCCCAAAGACAGATTCCCTAAGCCTTTCTCTGCTAGAAAGGCCGGCACAGAAAGGCTGTGGGAATCTGCATCATAATCTCTCGGCCGGAAAGAGACAGCCAAGGGAAACAGGGTCTCCGAGCCCGTCGGAGGCCAATCTGAAATACAATTCAGATACAATTCCGACCGACCCCATCAAAATGGGTCAGTTGGAAAGGAATCTGACCAGCTGATTACGATGTAGTCTGAGGAGTTCGAACTGGCGGTCAGAGCTGTTTCAGCTTGCATTGTAATCAGGCCCTTAGTAGTGAATTAAATAAGCCATGGAAACACCAATCCATTGACACAATTTACATGGAGAGCATATTCACTTTAGCACTAAGACCCAAAAAAAAGGATCAGAAACAGGCGTCCAAAAAGAAAAAAGTCTGGGGATAAACCCGCTGCCAAAACCAGGTTCAACAGGTATTTTTTCTGATTTTTAAATTGCAATCACTTCCTGTGCAACCGACCGCTACAAAGCAAGGAATTTGGATGATGCATTGCTATACGAATAGGATCATCCTGTGCATCACAATATGCAAAACATGTCCAGCATGAATCTTGAATCCGCTTGGAATTAATTATAGATTTGTGGCATTGCCTAAATATTGGGAAAACAAACTCCTAATGGATCTTTTTAGCTAGTTAGACCTGTCAGCCTCGGGATGGTCTCCCCCCAAACATTTTGCCTTTACCATCCAGTTTATAATTTAATGTTTTATTTTTATTTGCTGTAGGATTCTGTGTACTTTACCACTCCTAACCAGTCCTAAAGTGCTTGTGCTATCTAAACACGGTAAAATTGACTCACACTTGATTGGCATATTTAATGTACTTATAAGTCCATTGTAAAGTGGTATACCACATACACATGGCTGCACAATAATGCTACTTCTGGGCCTGCACATCTTATTTTTCCAGCCACTTCAGTAGGCACATAAAACAGAGCCCGGGCAATTCAATGTAGTAGTAGTATAACCTCCTTGCCAAGCCTTAAACTCCCCTCTTTGCATATGTCACCCCTAAGGTAGACTCTAGGTAGCCTACATGGCAGGGTGGATTGTTGGACATGAAATTTTTTGTTTTAAATATCCTGGTAATGAAAAACTTCTTAATTCATTTTTCACAACTTTGAGGCCTACCCTTCCCATAGGATAACATTGGGTTGACTTTTTACATTTGATAAGTGTTTGCTTGGGAACAGGTAATCATTACATGCTTGGTGTCTGAGAAATTTTAATTAAAGATCCTCTTTATTGGTAAAGAAGGATTTTAGGTTACAATTTTGACAATGCCACTTTAATGTAATGTAAAATAATGTAATGTGTATACTTGTAAAGCGCACTGTTGCCAGCCGGCGTCCTGGTGCTGTAAACCGCTGGGGAACCCGTCCTGGCTTTCCCTCTGGGATGGTCCCTGCTGGGAATCCCCAAGGTGGAGCCAGGCATCCCCGGCGTTGATGGGGCCGTTGTGGAGATTAGGCAAGCTAATGCCCAGAGTTGCCGAGTGGGACCCCTGGTTAGAGTAGGCACCAAGGCGAGAATTATCGAGTCCGCTGACCCTGGTCCACGACCCTGCCGTGTCGGGAATCGAACCCTGGTCCCGGGCCGACTTCTGCTTCCGGGTCTGCCACCTCTAACCAGTGAGCCACACCACTCCGCTCTAGTTTGCATCAAGGACCCAAGCCTTCCTTTAATAACAGATTGTGAGCGGACAGATGTCCGCAAGGCTCTTAGGTTAACTAAAGAATTTAAAGAGTTGGAGGTGATCCCACCTGGTTTTGCCACACTGGGCACAAGAGGCACATAGACATGTCAGAGAAGAACACACTTTCCTTTACAGAGGATCATATACAGAAATTAATTTCTAATCCTACCCTTTTTTCCACAATCAGCCTCAGTACATCAGCAAAACAACAAAGCAATTCCGAAAAATTGATAAGGTTAAAAAAAAGCACACAAGGACTGAACTAGATGGACACTTTCTGTTAGAGCATTTGAAAGCAGGCACGATCCCAGGGCCTCCAGGTTAAGTACATCCCAATGATGTTCACGGAAGACCCAGAAAATAAGAAGGGATTCAGTTATATCAACACTAAATGCAGTTGTGACTTAATGGTACATTCTATAGAGAGAGTACAGAGGATTTGCAAGAAGGAGGCGGAAGAAAGTGAAGAACAGATACAATCTATGAGAGACAATCATACGGTTACAGAAGCCAAAACTGTTCTTGAAAAGATAGAGAAGGAAATCTCTTCCTTCAAGGACAACACTATACATTTCAAATCTAACAAATTTGAGAAGGTAAAAAAACTTTCAATATAGAAACAGTTTATCTGTATCTAAATGAAGACTTCAACACAAGATCAGACTCCAGGAGAGTCTTGTTCCAGTATCAAGGATGCTATAAAAGAAGATTCTTGATATTCTCAGAAACATCATCATCAGAATCAACAGGGGACTCTGACTTATGGGAGGTGACATCCAATCAGAACCAACAAAGAAAGACTTATTTTCTAGCCGGAGGCCAGCAAAAGATCAGGGAACGTTACAAACCACAGCTGTGGGAGATGCGCATCAGACACCAATATTACAAGACTTGGACAAATCTTCCATAATAAATTTGCCCAAGACAAGTCTTACACAAGAACAGTCATCGGTTCTAGAATTAGGATTAACCTTTGTCCCCTGGGTACACTCTGATTTGGTCAAATTGAAAATGGAAGCCATGGAACTATTTCAGAAGTTAGTTAAAAGCATTCTTTACTGAGAAAAAAGACAAAGCAAGAACAGAACCCTCAGGCCTTCATAATAAGTCAATTTTATTCCACCAATCCACAGTTTACCTAGAGAGATAGTAGCATTTGAGCAAGTGGCATTGTTGGCCCTGAGTAAACTTGAGAATTAAAAAGTGTTTGTGAAGAATAACATATAACAGGAACAGAGAATGGTCATCAAATCAGTAAAGGAAGACAAGTCTATTGGCATCAAGCCGGCCGATTAGGGCGGGCCATTGTCATCTAGTCTAAGGATTCATATTTGATGTAAGGAAGGAGCCATGTGTTGAATCCAATCTGGTATTGACATATTCCTTACGCGTCTTCAAAAGAAATTCAGAACGATATCCAGAAGGTTGTGGACAAGGGACTTGAAACTGGCATCCTAGGATTGAAAGAACTTGAATATCTCACAAAGAAACATCCGGGAATTCCTGTAATATATATTTACCTAAAGTTCACAAGGACGCCAATCACCCCCAGACCGACCCATTGTATCCGGTTGTGAATCAATTTTGGAGCCCCTCTCAAAACATGCTGACACTTTTTTTAAACCTTTTCTACATGAGGTCCCCTCATATGTACGTGGTACAATGGATCTCATTAATAGAATGTAGAGATATGATTTTGTTCCCGCACAGAACATTTTAGTAACACTGGATGTAACCTCCCTGTATACACAAATTCCTCAGGATGAAGCTTTAGAGGTGATTGAGTTCTATCTAGAGAAAAGACCAAGACCAGACCAAGTACCAACTCAGTTTATCTTGCAGCTGGCCACACTGTCCCTCAGAAAGAATTTCTTTAAATTTGAGGATAATTTCTTTCTAAAAATCAAGGGAATAGCGATGGGTTGTCCCTTTGCTCCTGAAATGGCAGTATTGTACATGGCAAGATATGAAGACAAACATATCTATGACAACAATCCCTTCATTGGTCATATAGTGCAATGGTATCAATACATCGATGAAATTTGGTGTATTTGGAATGGGAACGAGGCAGCCCGCATAAAATTCCATGCTTCGCTGAACAATAGGAGCCCCGATATTAAATTCAGCTTGTCTAATAGTACAAATCATGCTTTCTGGATGTTGGGGTCAGACCCTCCTAGACTGGTTTAATTACTACCTTGCATACAAAATCAACAGACAAAAAGAATGCCTTGCACTACAGGAACTATCATCCTGGCAATCTGAAAGACAATTTGCAGTATGGTAAGTTTTTGGGAATCAGGCGCAATTGCACACACAAGGAAATCTATGAGCTACTCGCCCATTCATTGCTTAACAAACTCAAAGAAAGAGGTTATCTACATAAACTGCTGAAACACCCCATTAAGAGGGCATGGTATACACATAGAGAATATCTACTAACACACAAAAGTGCAAACAATATACGGAACTGTTGGTATGTTTATCAACGTATGGTACCCACACCAATTAATTTAAGAAGATCATATGCAATAAGTAGCACCCCATTGAAGGAACAGTTCAAGGAATTGGTTTACCTTTATTTGCTCTGAAAAAGAACACAAACATTGGACAACAAATGATTTGATCTAGTAATGTCCAAACACGAAGACCAGACAACCTGCGCTCTCTCATGAATTTGAAACCTAGCCAGGGTCATCATAAATATGGTAACTGCACTGTGTACAATTCTACTATTGAGGGTTTTATTTTCATGGATGGTCAAATACAATGGAGGCACAATGAGCTCTCAAATTGCAAAACAAAAAAACGTGGTGTATGCAGTAATCTGCCCCTGTCAAAAAATGTACATAGGCAAAACAAACCAGGAGATTAAACAAAGGGTGGTTCAACATCACTCGCATTGAGATGGGTCACATTGACAGTGATTTTAAGTGGACTGTCCTTATTGTCATCAAGCAGAGTCTAAGAGGCGGGGACCCATAGACTTTGTTAATTAGAAAAGAAGTGTACCTGATCATGAAGTTTAAAACCGCAATGAGGGGTTTAAACGAAATGACTGAAATCAGCAGATTATAACATTGAGTAAACTACTAAATCATTTTTTTTGGAGGCGCCGGACATTTTACAAACGGGAAAGATCTGGACCACAATATGCAACACACTAGGGGCCACATGCATCAACCTATTTAGGAAGTGCAAACGGTGCGAATCGGTAAATTTGGCCGTTTGCGATTCCTAAATAAGTTTTTGGGATGCATCATAAATTTTTGTGAAATTCGCTATTTTTAGTGATTTCCAAAAATGCGATTGCTTTTAAGGAATCGCAAATTTGCGATTCCTTAAAAGCAATGCATGATTGTTTTTCAAATTGCGAATGAGCAATTAGGGGGTGCAAATTACCACGAGGTTGAACCTCGTGATAATTTGCGAAAAGTTAAGAAAATGCTCAAAAATGCATTTTTTTAACTTTCATGTTACAGACACACATGTCCTTAGGACATGTGTGTGTGTGAAACATGCACTTTAAAATACATTTCAGGGGTGCGGGGGGGTCCTTTGGACCCTCCTCTGCACCCTTGCAATGCATCAAACAAATGTGATTCGCAAAATAAAAAAGTACAAAACGGCATTGATTCCTATGGGCCTCTAGGCCCATAGGAATCAATGTAATGCCATTCCTTAATTGCGATTCGCAATTAAGGAATCGCAAATACCGAAAATTAAGAAATCCTAAAAACTTTTAGGATTTCTTGATGCATAGGATTTTGCAATTCCTAAATTGCGATACCTTAATTTTCGCAATTTAGGAAATGCTAAATCCTACATTGATGCATGTGGCCCTCTATCCGGTAAAAATACACACACTGTTCAGACAAGTCAGAATCGGTAATTGATTCACGATCCCTTGCCAATTGAATTGCTAAAAATCAGCTCACAATTGAGCAGTTCCGATATCAAAGCTGGAACTTTGAACTACCGAATAATCATCATGGTATGCAGAAGGGAAGAGTTTCAATATAATTGCGGACTTGATACATTGTTTCTGGATAAAAAAGTGTGCTTGCAGTGGTTTTAATCTGGCACGCAGTGTTAAAAAATGAACAACTTTTTTAAACAAGCGGTTAGGAATGGGAACTTAGCAACACAATTCTAATGAACGTGTTTTTTCATATTATAGCAGTTAAGAACATCATTGCTGGCTTAAAAGAGGATAAAGAGCCAAATTTCAAGTCACAAGGCAAGTGAAATGAATGCAATACTGGATTATTGATAAGATTACCTGGGTCCAGGCATATTCAGAATGCATATAAAAATGTTTTGTAACACAGTCCGCTGTCCTGTTTTGCCTAATTAAACACGCTCACTGCCTTAAGTCGTTACCAGACTAATACTTCGCAACATTCCTTTCACAGGATTTCGTTTTTCTAAGTATCAACTCGGGATAGTCACATTAAACAGGCTTTACGACCCAGTACAAGAAAAATAGAGGTACGCTGGGGCAATAGTAAGCATTGTGGAGTTAATTAAGAGGGTTAAGTCACAGTTGATAAATCTGTAACACACTACTTTACATTAACTTTAACAGGAATGACCAAGTCCTGGTTCTAAGGAGAACCCCTAAACTGTTGGGGTTTGAAACGCGTTCGCCTACGCTCCTGGTGAAAAGACACTCATAATCAAATTAAAAGTATGTGAGAGAAATTTATAACACATCAACTCTCTCATTGATAACATTTAGAGCTAGCAGCCCCAGGGCACATTACACTGGTAGGATGTAGTATGCAAAGCAACAAGAATGGAATACTCCACCAAGTGTTAACATGTTTTGAATGAAGGACTGGTCAAAGAAAGGTGATCCACATTGTGTAAGATTTTTTGTAATATCAAATGTGTTTTGATATGTACATTTGAATTTGTTGTTTTAAAAGAAAGTGTTGCCCTTTGCAGAGACATGTAATATTGCAACAAAAAACTTTAAGGAGAACAAAAAAATGTGAAATAAATCATAAGGGCTAAGGAACTAAGAACGTTGGTCAAGTGGGTAAAGAAATTGTGGCAACTAGATGTCAGTTAAAAAAACTTTTAGAAGGTCTGCATTTTCCTGCACTAACTATTTAGTACAAGCATTAGGTCATATGAATAGGTGCAGATGGCAGTTGGACTTGTTTATTCATCCCAGACAGTCACACAATTGAGGGATTATGTATGCCCGGATGGGCCATCAACTGGCAGAATGGGGATGGAGCTTGGCACAGCCCCACTTAAAATGGAATAGGCTATGTTCTACCTTCACACAAAGTACTTGCTACCGCTACATTGTTCATGCAGCCAGCTTCCATGCGGGGCAGGGGAGTCAGGAAATGTTAAGCACTTAAAAAGGAAATTTTCTATAAACATCTCCTACTTCAAAGAAGGTACGAGGTATAAAAATAGGACCCTCAGAACTAATATTTAGTTCACTTTTCTGAACCTGTGGAAGATTTTTCAGAGGACTCACTGCTTCTGTAGCCAGCTGGTTACTCCAAAAGACTGCTTTGCTGCACCTAGAAGGACTGCTTTGCTGCCTGGAGCTTGTCTTGAGCCATCAAATGCCTGCCCTGCTGCTTGAGCACTGTCTCAACACTTGAACCCAAGAGTGACTACCAGATTTACTTCAAGAGCTAGTAGGCTGACCTCCTAATGAGAGACTCAGGGACAGAAAAGGGTCCAACTATCTTGAGCTCATACTTGGACCCAGCCTATTTGTGTCCTGACACCCCAAGTAGTACCCCTCCAGCCCTGAAACTTTGGTGGTGGTGCTAATGATACCCAGATAGCCAAATACCGGGACCAACCTGCTCGTCTATCCGCCCAAGGTACATCACCAGTCAGCCTGACTTCTTAGCAGCTCCTGATACATTCTTTGCAGCAGTAAATCCAGCTCCGTGGTCCTTTGCCCAAATGGTATCCTGCCCCGTGCAATTCTAGTCCGCAACAGCTTTGTGAGACACAGTTGGAACATAGAAATCTTCACCCTGGTTTTGTCTAGTCGCTCTCTTACTCTCCATCTACAACGCTCACTCCTCTGACACCACATGCAGTCTTGCCCTAAACTTTACCTTCTCAGACATTTTCTTCAAAATTTCTTTTCAGTTCGAAGGAAAGCGCCAACTGGACCCAATCCACTTTTTGTCTTCGGCTCATGCTCCATTGCAAAATTTGGAAAATATATGTTGGTAACCTAGACATTGCTAAAAAGCCAAACTGTAGTAGCTGTTGGGGTACAGCCTTAGCATCAGCCTGCATTCCGCAACATGTAACAGTGCCCACAAACACGCCTACACACACAGCTATTTTGGCAACTGCAATGCTGCTCCTACAGCTTGCACTTTCTGCACCTTTTTTGTTTACAAATGTTTTGATAAGTGTTAGGCATGTGGACCATCGGGTGGAACACAGTTATGTTGGCAGTCTTTTCACTATTAATCAACAAAAGAAGAGTCACCTATATCAATAAATCATGTAGTCTCAAACATCCAGAAGAGAAAACAGCAAGACGTAAATAGAAATAATTTGGTTTTATTTTACATAAATATATTATATGAAAGAAGAGGCACATTATCGTATTTGTACAATTGCTTTAAAAAAGGACATTCATTCCTAGTCAAAAGATGGAATTGGCCTATTCTTTGAACAATTATTCAAAACTTTATTTATTGTTGGTTCATAAATCCCAAATATCCAACACATGCAATTTCTCATACGAGCATGATGTTGCATTAAATCCAACTAATTCCAAATGTTTCATGTTGATATTCATCCCCAAAATATTAATTTGATTACTTGATCTTAACTGTGCTAAGAGCCATCATTTCTATACATAGGCTAAACATATTATCAATCATCTTTCCATCTGTCTTCTAGTGCTCACCCAATAAAAAAAATAAAAGCCCACCATTTGATGGAAATGCTTTTTTTCCCATTTGGTATTGAGAATTTCCTAAACAAACTCTGGATTTGTGACTTCCTGGCAAGCAAACCATCACAGAAACATTTCTGTTGTGGCCACCTTTATCCTACACCGTGCTCTTCTCATCTGAAACATGTCAGAAATGTGTGCAAATTATGGTGGTGGGAAATCCACTGGTACTATTACACCCTCAGATAGAAAATAACAAAGGTAGGGAGTTCAAATGTAATCTAAGAGGACATTTTTAAATTAAATTATTACCAATAGATGCAAATAAAAATTAATATAATTGAATGTTACAAATATATATAAATAGTACAAATACATTATTATTTAATTTTAAAATATGTAGTGACCTATTTTGAATTAAAAAAATAATCTAATGTTGCAGTATTTTTTTAATTCCTCTATGATTAAATAAGTTATAATTAAAAATATGTACTATTTTTTATAAAATATTTGTAACATTAATTTATATTTATTTATAAGTTTAACTATTATAAGTAACTGAATTGAATGTAACATTATTTCCTAGGGTCATTATTTTAAGTTCCTTCCTTCACTATTTTCAGTAGGAGGGTGTTGCAGTTCAGTGGTATATTATGTGTAGTGTTCGACGTAATACAAAACTGTAAGTTACTACAAAAGTGCAGTTTGTGAATAAGGAAAGGTAATAGACCTAGCCATAAGGGCAAACTTACTCAACAATGCACTTTTTGAATTAGGCTTCAGTGTCTGTGGTATAACTAGATCCATTGTTATTCCAGAGGCCCCAAGGGGGTGAAGGCAGGTGAGTGATGACTCAGAAGTGTGCTATATTCTACCTTTGGCTAGCAGAAGCAGTGAATGCTACATATTTATTAACTGGCATAAATATTGTGTCCTAAAGTTTGTTTACCACAACAATGTCCCAGTGAGTGTAGATTTTCTAATATTAACTCCAATGGGATTCATATTTTATAAACATATTTAGGACACAATACTTAGGCAGACAATATTCAGCCCATTATATTCTGATACCAAACCAAGCAGAGGAGCATAGGGGAAGATCAGTTCCCAGCAGAGGCTACCTCTCATCAACAGAAAAGAAAATAATGCATCTGGCTACACCCTGCGAGTTGCATTTTGAGACTGCTAGATTCATGAACCCTGCAATAGATTTTCAAATCTCTGGATCTTAACTCCTGTGGTAGATGCTGGAATTTCAGGATCCTCAAATCCTGCAGTAGATCCTTAAATTCCCAGATCCTCAGGTCCTACGGTGGATCCTCTAACCTCATGATCCTCAAACCCCACAGTAGATCCTTCAATCCTGATGTAGCCTAAGACCAGATTGGGCATATGTTCATAGCTTTAATGGTGCCTGCTTGGAGACACAATTTATTGTACTGGTGATGGCGTAGAAGCTGTGCAGTACAAATGTGAGAGCCTCAGTCTTGGGTGGGATAACTTCTGTCAAACACAGTGTAAGACATACTGAGTGGTAATGCTCTGAAAAAGGGGTGAGAGGGTCAGCCAATAATGCCCTGGACTATAGGTTAGATGGGAGTGGGGGTGAGCACCTGTGACAAACCATATTACTTACCCACAATGTAAGTGCAGACACTAGAAAATTCGATTTATGGAAAACCTCAAGTTGGATGATATTATGTCAGTGTAATTAGCCGCATGATATGGCATTATTTTGTATTATAGAGTTACAGCCACAACTTATAAAAGAAGCAAGGACTATACCAAGCAATGTTCCTGACTTGTTATCTATCTAATACCCACCTACATAAAAAAATATATCTCAATAGGGTTTCAACTTTCCCACTTCGATTAGAGCTGCATGTTTCAGTACCCTTTCTCACCCTTTTCCCTGCATTCCTGGGATACTGCCATTCCTACCATCGCAACATGTGTGCTATACCTGGTTCTATTCACTCAGTGGCCTTTCTTTTTGATGACCAAAATCCTGCAGACATTTCAACAATTATTATATGTTCACATGTTCCTCTCCTTTTAACTAAGTGTGCTTTGCATATATTATCCGGGGGAGGAAGCCCTCATAACTCAACGCAAACTTTTTCATACCAGTAGAAGATCCCAAAGAAAGATTGGGTCATATGTATGATGAAATCCATAGGATGAAATCAGATGTGAGCAACTTAATGGCAGATGATCTAGAAAGATGCATAGATTACACCCTGATACAAATTCTTGTAAAAGAACTATTAACAGTGATTCAAAAACCCTACTATCAAATAATGTTTCAGCAACAACAACAACAGAAAAACAATGTCACCAAGTGCACATATTTCTGCATCAGGTAAGCCACCTCAAACACCCATAAAATGACTATCACGATCCATGTTTACTGTTCCCCTCTGCAGTAGAGGGGAGCAGATCAGCACACATGGAAAAATGACAGACAATCATGAGTGGCAGTTAGTTGTTTTTTATTGCGAAGAATGGCTGCACAAACAGACTCAGTGCCGTTTCTCTTTGGTGCAGCCCATGAATACAAAGGTCCAGATATACAACATTTTCATTGCAAAATGTGGCCGCAAATTGTGCAGTGAAGTATGTGAACTGCCTCATGTATCAATAGTTTGGTTCACAAAATTGCAAGTATAGTGGATTTCAACCTGCTTTAACTCATCAATATTCACTAAGTGGATTTGTAAATTGTGAATCATTATGATTGTATGCCATCACCAGGATGGTATCCTGTTTGGGTCAGCAGACCATCATCTCTGTGATCGCATTTCAATAATATTTTTAAATGCAGTATCTTTTCCTTAAAGGAACCAGGAATGCATTTAAAAGAGTTGTGTGGAAAAGTACCATAGAGCAGTAGTCAGGTTTAACAACTCTTTATTGACTTACAAAATTATCGACCCCATCCATCACCAGGGGCTACAGCTCAACCACTGCCCTGTTTGAATGGCAACATTCCGGATCAGAGCTTTACATTAATTGCCCTTCTACAACTTTGCAGGGGCCCTTAAAAGGACCAAGTGCATCAAACCACACACCTCCCCATTACATTACTGAACAGTTGAAATCTATATACAGATATTTTATCCAAAAGTAGTTATACATGTGATTATAAAAAACAGGTAAACAACCATAACAGTAAATTCTAAGGTCTCTTCAGGCCTCTTACTTATGCACAAACTTCTCCTTGTGCCTATTTGCAAGGCACCAGTAACACTTGAAACCAAAGAACAAGATGCTAACTTGTTCATGGGGACCTGGCCATGAAAATCATGCTCAGTGGTAGTAGGAGAAGCACTCCCAGAGCCCAAAACTTTCCACACAGCAACTCTGCCCATGGTCCAAATCCGGTGATCATCAGTTTATATTGCATTTCAGAAAAGTTTAATGGCCCTCACAGGTTGTGAAAACCTCCCCAACGGACCCTCCATTCTAGGGTTTTTTATCTTGACCCAATCGCCAATTTTGACTTCAGTCTCCTTTACTGCCATCCTTTTATGAAATGTTCCTTCCTCTTTCTCACCACCTCTTTTCCTTGGTTCACACACTTATCCATTCTGGATCAATTAGGTCATTCATTAGGAACCCTTTTCTTAAATAGCAAAAAAAGGGTTTACTCCTGTTGAGGAATGAGGTGTCTATATGTACCTGGAGACTTTAGGGCATATTAGCAAGAACCTCGTTAAAATTATCACTGCTTTAGCGGCAGGAAACTGCCGCTAAAACGGCGATAATGGGCTTGCTAATATGTGTTATAGAATTCCAATTGAAGCCCAGGTTAGATGTGCAGGACATCTAACCTGGGCTTCTATTGGAATTCTATGATGCATATTAGCAAGCTTACTATCGCTGTATCAGCAGCAGTTTCCTGTCGCTAAAACGGCGATAATTTTAATGAGCTTCTTGCTAATATCCCCCAATATTCTTAAATTCATCTACCAATGGCATGATTGAGCGTTTCAACACAATTGTAAAAGAGTGTATTCAGCTTGAGGTGGTGAATAGCATAAATGGTCACCATTTGGTCTTGTGGTCTTGTGTTTAATGCCCCATCACTCAAAATTTCTTCCATCTTATTAGGTGTCAGTTGAACGCCATTAATAGTTAATTACACCACAGGAAATCCTTCCTTTCCAAAAATCTCTTCTAAAAACTGAATCACATCGCAAGTTTCTACAGTGTTGACCACTTTGAGTTCAGGCCACCAAGAAAACATGTCCATGCAAGTAATGATAAACCTTTCACCACCTGAAATTCTGATTGGACCTACTATGTCCAAAGCAACTTCTATCCATAGTCCAGATATCGCCCCCTGATCACCATGGGTGGTGTTGTGGATTTTAAAATGTTGTCACTTCTGTTGCATTCCACACATTCATGTACCATTCTCTCGATCAACAAATCCATGCCTGGCCACCAATAACTCATTCACACTGACTTCTTTGTCTTTGATATCATATGGTGAGCCTCATCCTTCCATTTTTTGGAGGAATTAACCTTTTTCATTATGAGACCAGATATCCAAGACAGGTCATCCTTCACTTGTGAAAACCCTTTCATCCCTACAAACACTGTTGCCCCATCAGACCAGCATTCCTCCATTCTACAAAGTACCTCCTGTAACTGTGCATTATGTATTTGTTCCCTTCTCCATTCGTCCTCCTGAACAAATCCTTCAGATATTGCACATACAATAACACTTTCATCGCCAAATGTATCCTCACTATTGACATCTTCCTCTCCACTTTGCCCACATAACCTAGAGCAGCAATACACAATGGTGTTCATCATACCAGGTACATAATCCACCACAAAGTTAAACTCCTGAAGCGCAACACCCGCCGTCTAATTGTACAAGAATTGGCAACAATTGCTTCTTTACAAAATACTTATTTTTGAGGCTTGTGATCTTATCTCGAAAGAACTGCCCCAGAAGAATTCCCTCAGCTTTGTCACTGCCCAATATACTACCAGAGCCTTTTTCTTCATGAAAGAATAATTAGCTTCAGAACCACGTAGTGCCCTAGACAGAAACAAAATGATGTTCACCTTGCCTGCAGACTCTTGTTCCAACTAGCACCTAACCCCTCGGGCTTGAGGCAGTTCTGGGTATAGTTCTTATACCAGGTTCAAATTTAGATAAGTTAGATGCTTTTGATAGGTTACTTTTAATATTCATAAACAAAAGGATTCTATCAATGTGTGATGGTGATATTTTAGTTTTTTGTATGCGTGTAGTGTAGATAATAAGCTCTCTCTTAGGGTAGTAAAGATGAGAGCACAGTGTGCTTTTTAAAATACCCCTCACACACTAAAAATGTCCTTTAGTGTCATGCTTCATCATGGGGGTCTTCCCGTCCCTCTACGGGGCGGGCGTGCTACGACCTACGAACTACGCGGGAGCACTGTTTTTTGTGACAGAGGCTATGTGACAGTGCAGTGTGAGTGATATCAGTGAAGTGTAGGGACCTAGTTATGTGAGTGTTTTTTAAAAAAGGTTAAAAATTCCCTGGCTAGTAGAAAAAATATATTTTATTCACTTCTCTGGCTGGGAACATTAAGAAGGGGGTTTTGGGGTAGAGCGATTAGCTTGCTACCTGGTCTACATTTTTCGTAAGCAGTCCCCCTACTGCTTACTCTTCAGGACCTTCTAGTGGTCCCTACTAAAAAGTGCTCGGTTTCTAAAGTAGTAAGCCTACAGTCCTACAAACTAGCAGCAAAAATCGGCTGGTAGTTTGGGCTTCAGGGCATGAGCTGGCCCGAATGAAGCGTGATAAATTATCAAAAATGTTGACCTATTGCGGTCTCTGTAAAAGAAAATTGCAAAAAGAGAGACACAACAGATTTGTATATATATAGATAGTCTGTCATTCAGCACAAGTTATTAACAATGGCAGCGATCTCACTATTCATCGGTGTTCGCACGTTTAATGAAGTTTTGTCTCAATACTTCATGTACAAGGGAATGAGTTACGCTATAACATCCCCTGATTATTTGTTCATAATTGGTGACCGAACATGTATCATTCAACCCCATAAATTAAAGACTGACTTGTATCAACACACACACACACCCGTGACTCAATGCACACAACAGCACCCCACAGGGCGGAGGCTAGAGGGGACCTGATTAATTCGAGAGAAACATTTAAAAAAGTATAAAAAATGATCACTAGACAAAAAATGGAGTTGTGATACATACTAGTTTGACAAACGTTGCATGCCCCAAGAGCTGGCAGGCGAAGGGTATTCCACTCGGTAAACTGCAAAAGAAAACCGCACCCTTTACGTGAATTACGGATACCATCGTAATTCGTTGCTGCCTCGTGGACCATATTTGTTAAAGACTCATGGTTGGATGTCTATTATTTACATTTACCGCATAAGCGCACTGCCTCATTCCTACCCGTTCTGCCGCTCCGAGGACTATTGGCATTCTACTCTCGGCGTTCGTTATAAAACCACTAAAATGCATTGTCATCTCTATTGACTGGTGCTGGCAAAGCACTGGAGCGCTAACCCAAGATGGCCGCCGATCGCGGAACATCGGGTGGTTGAAAAGCACGTTAACGGTAGTCTTTCTACCAATGTTTTTATGTAGAATGAAGTTCGGTGTCATCATATGATTATTATCAATTGTTATTTATGTATTACCCAGTATTCACCGAGAAACAGAGTGTTTTATTTTCAATTGTTTCCGTAGTGGGTGGCACAGTGGGGAGGTCGTACATTAATACATAGAGTGAGCTACGTTCGAGACTGCACAGAGTTGCTAAGGTGAACAGTCCGACCTTAGATCTCATGTGAAGCCTACGTGTTTTTTAGGAAGCAGTTTTCAGCCCTGATAATGCTACCATGAGGAGTGTTTCATTTGAAAAAAAATGGTAATCTTTGAGAACACTTGTTAATCGTTTCCGTGGTGATGTGGCACAGTGGGGAGTATTCGTACGTCAAATACATATAGTGAACTACATGCGAGACTACACAGAGATGCTAAAGTGAACAGTCTGACTTCAATTCTCATGTGAAGTCTACATGTTATTTCAGAAGCAGTTGTCAGCCCTGACAGTGCTACCATAAGGAGCCTCATTGTGTTCAAGACAGTGATTTTTAACAAGCAGGGTTCCATTCCAGTTGGGGAGTGTGTCTGCGGGTTCTTACAGCTGACCCCAGGGCATTTCATAATTCAGACCATACTTGTTTGATTTGATACGAAAGACCCACCTTTGTTCTTTCTCCAATAGGTGCTTTTCGTTGTCAATCTGCTCTATCACGGTCCAGGTGATGTCCTCTGGTTTGTGACCACTTTCAAGGAAGTGGTTGGTCAGTTTTGTGCTTGATTTCCTGCATTTTATTGTGCTCTTATGTTCACCTATTCTGGTCTTAATGGCCCTGCTTGTCATGCCGACGAATTCAAGATTGCAAGGGCAAGTGATTAAGTACACGACATTAGTACTGTTGCAGTTACTGAAGCTTCTCTGCTCCCATTTTGTCCCATTATTAAAAGTTAGTTTCTTACTCTTCTTGGTCAGACAGCACACCTTGCATCCGCCGCAGGGGTAATGTCCTTGTACAAAGTTCGGGTTCCTTTGCGCATTTGCCTTATCCACCTTCGGTCTCGTGTGTACCAAGATATCTCTTACACTCTGTGCTTTCTTGTGTGAAAACATTGGTTTTGGAATCTGTAGACCACCGCTGTTAAGAATCTTCCAGTTCCTATTGATGATCTTGGTTACTTGATCAGAGCTTGTGTTATACGTGGTAACACATATGGGTCTCTGCTCTTCCTCTCTATGTACTTTCTCCTCCAGGAGGCTTTCTCTGCAGTTATTCCTAGCTCTTTTGTACGCTTGATCAATTATTCTCTTGGGGTAATTTCTAGTTTCTAATTTCTCCCGTAAGTCATTGGACTGTAGTTTAAAATTGACAATTTCTGTACAGTTCCTGCGTAGGCGCAGGAACTGTCCGTAAGGTCAGTTGTCCCTCAGATGCTTCGGGTGAAAACTTTGATACATCAATAGGCAGTTCTTGGAAGTACTCTTAAAGTGTGTTGTTGTCATCAGTCTGCCATCTTTTGGGAAGATATTCAAATCCAGAAATACCAGGTTGCTGTTTGTGGTGATGCTGGTGAATTTCAAAAACTCATCTTGTGAGTTGAGCCAGGTGAGGAACTGTTGAGAGGTCCTTTCATCTCCATCCCAGATGATGAGGATATCATCGATGTACCTTTTCCAGGTCCTAATGTTGTTTCTGAATGGATTTCTGGGGTTCAGTATCCTAGTTTCCTCCAGATGGTGCACGTAGAGACCAGCTATGCTGGGAGCAAATGTGCTCCCCATGCTGGTCCCATGCTTCTGGAGGTATAGGGTGCCATTGTATTCAAAAAAGTTCTCCTTTAATGCCAGAGAACAACATTCCATAACCACATTTCTTGGGGTTTGGTACTCCCAGTCATCTTCAAAGAGAACGTCTTCGATTATTGCAAGGGTTTCATTGTGCGGCAGACTGGTGTAAAGGCTCTCTACGTCACAGCTGATTAGAAGCGGCGTGTTGGGATCAAATGTCAATTCTTCAAGTAAATTCAGCACGTCTTTTGTGTCTCTGAGATAGGTTGATGTCCTCTGGACCATTGGTCTCAGAAATGCGTCTGCAAATCTGGATACCGGTTCTAGAACCGACTCAATCCCTGAGACAATGGGTCTTCCCGGGGGGTTCTCTAGGTTTTTATGGATCTTCGGTAGGGTGTACAGGTAAGGGGTTCTTGGGTTCTTCTGACACAGAAACTCTCCTTCTTTTCTGGTGATCCAATTATGGGTCAATGCCCCCTCCACCATTGTCTTGATCTTGATTGTTATTCTCTCGGTAGGATCAGTGCGTAGGACCTCATAATACTTTTAATATTCTCAAACACTTTCATACATTCTCCAATCCATCAGAAGGGGGTGGGAGTACACTGCATCACCTCCCAGCACAGTTCACCCCTTAGCGTTATGAAAAAATCAGTTCATGGTAAATGCTCATTTGACTATTTACTGGAGTAGGTCACCACAGTTCGTGCAGGCTAGTGCTGTAAATCTCTAGACACATGTTTCTGGGAATTATCCGTCATCAGTAGAGATAAAAACAAATTTAATCTGGGGTTGCTGAGCAGGCTGCCACAGTCCTTTCAGGTATCAGTACCTCCCACAGGCACTCAGGTGCATCTCCAAAAGCTCATCAGCTCAATGGCTCATGGGAGCCTTTTCAAACAGAAGGGGGTGGGAGCACACTGCTTCACCTCCCAGCACAGTACACCCCTTAGCATTATGGTAAAATCAGTTCATAGTAAATTCTTAGTTGAATATTTACTGGAGTATTTTACCAAAGTTGGTGCAGGTCAGTGCTGTAAAGCTCTAGACACATATTTCTGGATATAACCTGCACCAACTTTGGTGAAACACTACAGCAAAAAGTCAAGTAATAATTTAAAATGAACTGCATTTACCATAATGCCAAGGGCTGAACTGTGCTGGGAGGTGAAGCAGTGTGCCCAAATCCCCCTTCTGTTTAAAAAGGCTCCCTTAGGCCATTGAGTTCATGACCTCTTGGAGATGCACCTATGAGAGATACTGAGACATGAAAGGATTGTGGCAGCTTGCTCGGCAACCCCAGATAAATTTTGCTTTTTATCCCTACTGATGAAGGATAATATCCAGAAAAATGTGTCTAGAGATTGACAGCACTAACCTGCACCAACTTTGGTGAAACACTTCAGCAAAACTCAAGTAAACATTTAAAATGAACTGCATTTATTACAATGCTAAGGGGTGAACTGTGCTGGCAGGTGAAGCAGTGTGCTACCACCCCCCTTCTGTTTGAAAAGGCTCCCTTTAACTATTGAGCTAATAAGCTCTTGGAGATGCGCCTGTGCTCTTGTAAGAGGTACTGAGACCTGAAAGGATTGTGGCAGCTTGCTCAGCAACCCGAGATGAATTTGTTTTTTATCTCTACTCATGAAGGATAATATCCAGAAACACATGTGTCTAGAGATTAACAGCACTAACCTTAACCTACTTTGGTGAAACCCTTTCATCAAAATCTCAAGTAAGCATTTAAAATGAACTGCATTTACCATAATGCTAAGGGGTGAACTGTGCTGAGAGGTGAAGCAGTGTGCTCCCATCCCCTTCTGTTTGAAAAGGATCCCTTAAGCCATTGAGCTGACACGCTCTTGGAGATGCACCTGGGCACCTGGGAGAGGTACTGCGACCTGAAAGGATAGTGGCAGCTTGCTCAGCAACCCCAAATAAATTGTATGTTGTATCTCTGCTGATGAAGGATAATATCCAGAAACACATGTGTCTAGTGATTGACAGCATTAACCTGCATCAACTTTGTTGAAACACTTCAGCAAAATCTAAAGTAAGTATTTAAAATGAACTGCGCTTACCATAATGCTAAGGGGTGAACTGTGCTGGGAGATGAAGCAGTGTGCTCCCATCCCCCTTCCCTATACTCCAGTCCATGTAAACTCCATACCCCTCTTCAACAACTGCCTCATGTTACTACATCCCTCGGCAAAATCAGGGATGAATTTGCTATAGAATTCATCTGATCCCAAAAACTTGACCAGATTTTCCTTCGAAGTCGGATCCTGCATCTCATTTATCACATAAACAAGACTTCTCTTGGGAGGAATATGATCAGCAGTTGCAAGATGAACAAGATTTTCTATTTCCACGAGCATGGGCGGCAAATCCGTTACGTCCGCGGATTTTTCGGATTTTTGGTGAATACGCAATCCGTGTATTTTACGTATTTTCCAAAAAATCCGAAAAAATCCGCGGATGTAACGGGTTCAAAAGTTGAACCCCCACCCACTCATATAATGGCGCCAGCAAGCTGCCAGCGCCGTTGTTAAATAGTTACAAAGTTAGCTTGCACAGGAACCACTAGATAAAACGAAGCAGGTGCTGCTTTATTTTATCTAAGTGCTTCCTGTGCAAGCTAACTTTGTAACTATTTTACAACGGCGCTGGCAGCTTGCTGGCGCCATTGTAAACACACACATGGTCGCTGGAACTAGTTGAAGCTCAAATGCAGTGACTCATTCATCAGCCCAGAAACAATCGAGAGCGTCGTCGAGGCTGGGCAATGTGCCTTCTTTACCACATCTACCGTCGAAAGTCAGCTGTGATGCTGGATAGAGGCCTTTTGCATCCTTGACTTTCACGAGCACAATCCCTGTGCTGTTCCTGTGACCTGGAGTCTCTGTATCTTATTCTTCATCTACTGCTCTGATCGGCCTCTGACCTTTTATACACACAAGAGGCATGTGCAGCACAATCCCTGTGCTGTTCCTGTGACCAGGAGTCTCTGTATCTTCATCTGCTGCTCTGATCGGCCTCTGACCTTTTATACACACAAGAGGCATGTGCACTCGCATGGAAGCCCCGTCCGTTTGGCCATGAGTAGGCACATTGTGTTCGCACGGGTTTCTGCACGTTCGCGAGCGTTTTGTACAATAAAACCCTCGCGAACTTGCAGAAACCCGTGCGAACACGCAAAAAAAAAAATACGCTAGGATCCGCGGATTTTGCGTATTGTCGCAATCCGCAAATCCGCAAATCCGCAGATCCGCGGATTGCCAATACGCAAAATCCGCTCATGCTTACCCTTTTCAAGCTTCAGAGTCAAGCTGCTGAAGCTCAGTCTGCTCAACACTTTACACACCCTGACATTGGGCTTCTTCTGAGCCCTGCCATAGACCAATGCATCTTCTTGATAGACTTTGACACTGTTATCCCCTTGCAAACTAATTTCCATGGCTCTTTGAAAAATTGCGGGCGCAGAAATTAGGCCAAAAGGCATTGGCAAATATTGATAAGAGGCAAAAGGAGTAAATAATGAAGAAGTCAATTCCGAGGATGCATTCATATTTGATTGCATGCTGAAGTGAGGTCCAAAGAGGTGAAATACTTGGCCAACTTCAAACAGCACAACATCTCAATGATATTGGGTAAGGGATAAAGGTCAGCCACTATTGCTTTATTCAGTTCCCTCATATTCACACATAGCCTGGCTTCTCCATTGGCATTCCTGGCCATAACCACGTAAGCCACCCATCGCATCGACTTCCTGAATTACCCCACTCTTCAACAATTTGTCCAGTTCACACTTCATAGCCTCCTTTACCATAAGAGGGACACTTCTTAATTTCCTAGACTTAGGAAACACCCCTGGTTTCAGTTCTATACAATGCACATAGTTTTTGAGATAGCTTTATTCCTTCCGGAATACCTCAGGGAAAAGTGCTTTATAATTATCCAGCGAAGAATGTCGAGGATCAGAAGTGCAGAGGCGTTCTGGATGCGTTGGAGCCGTCTCTGGAGTTTGGCCGAGGCTCCTGTGTAGAGAGTGTTTCCGTAGTCCAACCTGCTGCTGACGAGGACCTGAGTGACCGTTCTTCTCATTTCAGTGGGGATCCATTTGTAGATCCTGCTGAGCATGCCGAGGGTGTTGAAGCAGGAGGAGGAGACAACGTTGACCTGATTAGTCATGGAGAGGGTGGAGTCGAGGATGACCCCTAGGTTGCGTGCATGGTTTCTGGGTGTTGGAGTGGTTCCCAGTGTGATCGGCCACCAGGAGTCGTCCCAGGCCGAAGGGGTGGATCCGAGGATGAGGACCTCCATCTTGTCCGAGTTCAGCTTCAGTTGGCTGTTCCTCATCCATTCAGCGACGGCCTTCATTCCTTTGTGAATGTTGGTTTTGGCGGTGTGGGGGTCCTTGTTGAGGGAGAGGATCAGCTGGGTGTCATCGGCGTAGGAGATGATTTTGAGGTCGTGCCAATGGGCGATGTGGACGAGCGGTGCCATGTAGATGTTAAACAGAGTTGGGCTGAAGGGTGAGCCCTCGGGTATGCCGCAGATGATCTCGGTGGCTTCAGAGCAGAAGGAGGGAAGGAGGACGCTCTGTTTTCTGCCAGAGAGGAAGGAGGTGGTCCAGTCCAGGGCCTTCTCTTGGATCCCAGCATTGTGGAGGCGTGTTCGTAGAGTGTGGTGGCAGACCATGTCGAAGGTGGCTGACAGGTCCAGGAGGATGAGGGCCGCCGTTTCTCCGTTGTCCAGCAGGGATTTGATGTCATCGTTGGCGGCAATGAGGGCAGTCTCGGTGCTGTTGTTGCTGCGGAACCCAGACTGGGATAAGCCCAGGATGTTGTTCTCCTCGAGGTAGTGGGTCAGTTGTTTATTGACGGTCTTCCCGATGACCTTTGCCAGGAACGGGAGCAGGGAGATCGGCCGGAGGTTCTTGAGCTCCTTGGGGTCCGCTTTGGGTTTCTTGATTAAGGCGTTGATCTCGGCGTGCTTCCAGCTCTCCAGGAAGGTTGCTGTCTCAAAGGAGGTGTTGATGACTTTCCAGAGATGGGGTGCAATGGCTGTGCTGGCTTTGTTGAAGATGTTGTTGAAGATGTTGTGTGGGCATTGGTCTGACGGAGATCCGGAGTGGATGGTGTTCATGATCTTGATGGTGTCGTCGTCATTGATGTTGGTCCAGGAGAGCAGGCGGTTGGTGCGAATGGTGGCTTTGGGGGGTGGAGATCTCAGTGTTTGTTGGGGCGGTCGTGGCATTGAAGCTGTCGTGGATGTCTGCGATCTAGCGGTGGAAGAAGGAGGCCAGCAAGTCGCACAGGTCGTGCGAGGGTGGGACGTCATTGGTGTTGGATCTGGGGTTGGAGAGTTCCTTCATGATGCTGAAGAGCTCTTTGCTGTTGTGCACATGGTTGTCTAGACGATCTTTGAAGGAGGCCATTTTGGCGCATCTGATGAGGTGATGGTGTCTGCGGGTGGCGTTCTTGTGGGCTGCGTGGCTGTCCGGTGTTCGTTCACGGAGCCAGATCTTCTCCAGCTTTCGGCAGGTTTGCTTGGAGGCCCGGAGGTCTTCAGTGAACCAGCTGTCTTTGTTGTTGGTGTGACTGTTGGAGGGTTTCTTGATCAGGGCGAGGGTGTTGGTGCAGTCATTGATCCACTGTCTGAGGTTGCGGGCGGTGGTGTCGGGGTCGGTGGGGTCGGCGGGTGGGCCCTGGGCGAGGGTGGTGGTTAGCTGGTCTTCGTGACTTTGCTCCAGCAGCAGCGAGGCATCTGTTGGGTGCGGAGGTGCGTGGTGGGTTTCTTGAAGGTGAAGTGTATACAGCGATGGTCAGTCCAGTGGAGTTCGGTGGTGTGGTTGAAGGAGACATGGGGGTTTGCGGAGAAGATGGGGTCAAGCGTGTGACCGGTGGAGTGGATGGGTGTTGTGACGAGTTGTCTGAGTCAGAGATTGTCTAGGTTGTCGATCAGGGTGGTGGAGTTGGTGTCGTTGTTGTTCTCGAGGTGGAAGTTCAGGTCCCCGAGGAGGATGTAGTCCGTGGAGGCGAGGGCGTGTGTGATGACAAAGTCGGCGATGTAGTTGCATCGCTGAACTGTGGTCGGGGTCCGGAGGGTCTGTAGATGAGGGTTCCTCTGAGGGTGGTGTTGGGGTTGGTGTGGATCTGAAAGTGCAAGTGTTCAGCAGTGCTGAGGGTGCCGTTGGTGTTGGTCGAGACGCTTGGCTTCCCAGAATGCTCAACTTCCCCCCCACTCTTTTACCATTGTAACATATTTTTTCCCCATTGATGCTGTATCTTTATCTTCCTTACCGCCAAAAGTATATTTGCTCCTGTTTACTTTTTCTTTATTATTTTTCATGTCTTACATTCTATCAATTATTTCTACAATCAATACCCACTGGGATATTTGCCAATCTTTTGTCTAATAATCACCTATATGTATACTGTTGTACAGCCCTGAGAGACTATGGCCCTGATTTCATATTGGCAGATGGGTTACTCTGTCACAATGAGGCAGGTATCCCGTCCACAGTAATCTAAATAGGATATTTAGGGGAATGTATTTCAGTGGAAATCCTGTTGTGACAGAGTAGCCCGTCCACCAATATCTAAATCAGGCCCTATGTGTTCCTGTCTTCATATTCATGTTATTTTCCATGTTTTGCCACTATTACTTCTATGCCTAATAACATATATAGATCTGTTTTTTATCGGTTGTATCATAACTACCTATTTATATACTTTTTTACAGCGCTCTGATACCCAAATAGGTCTTGCTCACGCTATATGAAATTCTATAAATAAAATAAATAAATAAACAGAGAGATATTCATAATATTTTGATATATTATCTAATTAAGAGTAAGGGCCAGATTTACTAACATTTTGCATCATGGTTTCACCACTTTTGTGGCGCATCCATGACGCAGAATGCTAGTAGACATTTCCAAAGCCACTCGAGGGTGATTTGTGCCACCTTGAGTAGCTTTGTAAAAAATAATATATAACGCAATATAGCTGTTGGCTGCACTGCATTACCTTTCATTCTGAGAGGCATTCCATGGGTGAAACATGGGTATTTCCACGCAGACACTCATGCATTTTACACAGTCCCTGATTTACAAAGATTTGTAAACCTGGGATTGCGTGAAATTACTACGACTCCCAGAGGATGGCATTACAAAGAGAAAAATCTTTTTTGCTCCTCCCTATTTCCTCTTTCTATGTGTGCAGCTATCTGAAGCATACTTAGAAAGAGGAAAATATCTTGACAGATTGTTTTTGTGCAGGAAGGTATCTCTTCCGGCACCAACAACAATTCGCCTTGTGCAAGGGTGCCTGCATTGGCGCTGGGCTGCCTGAAGTGTGCCAGTGCAATGAGGGAGAAATAGTCAATATTGTGCATTTCTGGTCTCTCCCTTTCACGCATTGCAGCGCAGTAAGTTGCCTTGTTACACTGCGTTGCATGAAAGGTTACTAAATTTGGCCTTGAATAATTTATCTTCATTCCCATCTATAAAGCCGTATTTAGGCATGGGAAATGTAAAAGACAATGAGCCAGCCAAGTGACAGACTCTTTCCCAGTTTTACCAAGGTTTTAGAAGCAATGTCCCAGCTCCACTATCTTCATCTTACAGCACTAACATGATTTATGTGTCCTCAGTTCTACCTGCCTTTCAGAAATACTTTGTTAGAATCTGTAACTTAAGTAAAACAATTTTGCCTTTTCGTATTGTACCTTACATCCTTCTATGTTGTGCTAAGTGATTAACTTAAGATAAAAAGAGGTCTGAACTCTTAACTGTAATACTATTGCAGTGGTCTTGAGACATACATTTGGACACGTTTTCCTAGCACTGTTCCTTTTGGAGCATTAGTGCATAATTGTACAACAAACGTTTGCTTTTAAAAAATGTTTCAATTTGATGTTCATCTGCTGGGAAGACAAGGATTTACCTAATGCTAGGACTTATTTGTACGTTTTCGGTGCTGTGATTCAAAGGCTCCGAAATGCTCACAAGCATGCACGTCTGCGCTGATGTGTGTATAATAGGCAGTAGGCTTATTAATTTGTGCCCCATGGAACATTACATCAAATGGGAGTCTACACTGAAGGAGGAAGATGGCGTCCGGCTAACATCGCCGCTGTGACGCTCCGATGTGACTCCCCGACATCTCGCCTAAAACCAAGTGTAAAGGCATGAAAATGGTACGAAAAGAAGGAAACTGCGAATAGGAGACAAACTGCCTGCATATTGGGCAAAGAAATTTGGGAAAGAAGTGAAAGCGATATGCTATCGCAGGAGAAGCGGCTATTCATCCCTCTTACCTGTCCGCAAGGGTTCAGCTGCAAACGTCCTCCGTTGTTCCCGTGCATCGAAGAGTTCATCCGGGCTCTGACATCCCGGATGCATACCGGCCTGTGCAAGCCCCCTACAGGTCAACCGAGTGATGGATTGAAGTACAAAGGAACCGCGAGGTGCAGACAGAGACAGATGCTGTGGAAGAGACACTCGCATCTTGAGTCCAACTGGCTGACTTTTGGCAGCTTCTCGAAGAGTAATCAAGGACAACGAAGGAAACGGTCTGCGCTTGCTGTAATCTCCGTCGCCATAAGAGAACAAAGGGAAGAAATGTCAGGTAAGGGAAGCCGCACCGTTAAGCCTAAGTGTAGCGTGATTCCTGGCACACAACTCGGACCAGCCCCTGCAGTCACCGCCAAAAAAAACAAGACGCTATAAAGCAAGACATGCTGAGGCCAGGTATGCAGACAGCTAAGGGCAGGGGCACCGATAAAGGGGTAGCTAAAAAGGACATTCCAGCTAAATCAGCCAGTGAGACTCTCCCCGCAGGCGGCAGCTTTACCAAAAAAGTCTCTGGCTGCCTTGTGAAAGAAACTGACGGCTGCCAACCTTTTATTACAGCCAGCTTTGGGGCCCTGAGTGTGGACGGGGGTCCGATCCAACAGACCAAATCAACAAAGGTGAATGCAGCTAATGTCGCTTCAAGCATGACAGAGTCGCTATCAGAGGCATCTATGAATCCAAGTGGGCCGGCTTCACCCGTGGCTCTTCCTATACATAACTGTCTTGATGAAAATACTTCCAGCTTCTCTCACCTGCTCCTTCCAGACCATGCTTTAGGGGCTGAGGGATTGGACCCTGCACAAGAACCGTTGGAGAAACTGCAACAGGAGAATATACCCAGCACTCCGGACAATCCAGATCTTTACTACTCCCTCACGGATGAGTCATTGATGTCGGATGTGAGTATCTCCCTATCAAGTGAGGAGGAAGGAGGCAAATGGTATAATAGCGCCAGCTCTAACTCGGATGTACAAAAGCAGCGACTCTCTAAAAAAACTGCAAAAAAACAGAGACAGAGACCGTCTCAGAAAAGAGCAGGACTTATCGGATAAAAAAATCATCCCAGAACTGAAATGGGATTACAGCGGTACATCCCCTTTTATGATCTGCTCCAACTCCACGGATGTTTCCGGGGGGAACCAAACAATTATAAGTACTAGGATGGAGTCGATGGATCCTGTTGGCGAGAAGGGAAAGAAATTAGCTCTTGGTGATATCCTCCATTCCATCAAAAGTTTCAAGCCGAAGTCAAATCCGACAGCCGCAGATCCCGCCTTGCGGCAAAAAAACTTCAAGGCGCAGGCAGGAAGGTGGGGAAGATCTGTGCAGAGATCGCTGACCGAATGACAACAGTCGAAGGAAGAACGGAGCAATTGGAGAAAGATGTTACCTCCCTGCAAGTTAAATCCGGGGAGCATGAGGAAGCTGTCAAAGACATTATGTGGAAGCTCGAGGAGCAGGAAAACCGCCAGCGACGCAATAATCTCCGCTTCTTAGGAATACCTGAAGGTATTGAAAAGGACGATCCAAGGAAATTTATGATCACACTCCTTCAGAACGCCTTTCCTGACCTACAATCCTGGGATTGGGATACAGAGGTTCAAAGAGCCCACAGATTCCCTTTGATGATCAAGAACCGCAATAAAGCACCACAACATCCTCGTGCTATGCTAGTGTTCTTTGGGAACTTTCTACTCCGAGAGGCTCTCTACCACCTAGCTCGATCCACCAGCAAAAGATCATTTGATGGCGTAACATTTTTCACCAGGCCAGACTTTGCACATGCCACGGTGGAGTGGAGATGGCGACTAAGACAACTTTTCGACCCCTTTCAGAAACTAGGGGCATCAGTCTTCCTTCAAAACCCTGCTAGACTAAAGATTGTATGTAAAGGGCGGACCCGCAGCTTTATCTCCGAGATACAGGCTAAAAACTATTTAGAAGAGCTCCAGGAACTACAATAATGCTGTAACAAAAGCAAATCTAAAATGCTCTCATTCCTTCTTTTCCTTTTCTTTTTTTTTCATTTTCTCTTTTCAATCATGCCTAAACAGGATATTAATTAGCTACAGGGGAGCTCACACCGGGCTCACTTGGTCCTGAAACGGCGGATGTCACATCCCTGGCCCCGCCAGGGTCAGGTAACCTCCAGAGGTGGTGGTGGGTGGGGGAGGGAAAGGGTGGGGGAAGGTCCGGTCAGACAATTTTTTTGTTTTCTTAGACAAAGGGGAGATTCTAATAATCTAGCAGTTTTTTTTCCCGTGAAGATTGAGGGTTTGGAGCTGAATGTATTTAAAGCATTAAATAAAATAATGAAGAATATGGAAGGCTACATAGATTAATGAAATGGGGATGTTAAGAATTCTATCACTAAACATTTGTGGTTTAAATTATATCAGAAAAAAGACAGATGATCTCAGTGCGACTACAAACTATTGCCCACATGCATCAAGGTAAATTGCATTCGCAAACGGTGCGAATCGCATTTTTCGGCCGTTTGCGAATGCAATTTCCTGATTTGGGATGCACCAACCTTTTTCAGAAATTCGCAATTTAAGAAATTGCACAATTGCGATTTCTTAAATTGAGAATGCATTTAAGGAATCTCAATTTTAGATTCCTTAAATGCAATTCATCATACTTTTAGAAATTGCGAATTTGGAAATTAGAAAAGCAAATTACCATGAAGTAGACCTTCATGGTAATTTGTGAAAATCTAGAAAAATGCTTTTAAATGCATTTTTCTTTGGTACATGTTACACACACACGTGCCCTTGGGGCATGTGTGTGTGTAAGATGTATCCAAAAGCAAATTTCAGGGGTGCAACAGGGTGTCTTTTGGACACCCCTGCACCCTTGAAATTGCATTCTCAATTTGCGAATTCACAATGATGAATTGCAAATTGAGAATGCCCTCCCATTCATTCCTATGGCCCTCTAGGCCCATAGGAATGAATGTGTAGAAATTCCTTAATTGCGATTCTCAATTAGAGAATCGCAATTAAGGAAAATTACCGAATCGCAAAAAAAAGCGAATTATTTATGCATTGCCGTTTGCGAATCCTTAATTGCGATTCCTTAATTTTCGCAATTAAGGATTCGCAAACGGCAACATTGATGCATGTGGCCGTATGGGTGCTAACTTAGTGTGTTTACAGGAGACTCATATTGAGGGTTCACGATCTCATCTACTAAAATCACTGGGATACAATCTGATTGGTGCTACCACGCAGGGAGCTCGGGTAAGAGGGGTGGTAATTTTAGCTAAAGGTGTAGGGAATCGCTTTAGTCGGATGAAAACTGATAAATATGGAAGATGGGCAATCACAGAGTTTCAGGCGGGACAATCTCAACCAATGACCATCTGCTCTATTTATGGGAGCAATTGTGATGACCCCTCTGTAATTAATCAGGTCTCTAGTGAACTCTCCCACTGGCCATTACCATTACTTATTTGTGGGGACTTCAATATAAACCTTCCTCCTGACTGGTCAGCGGGAGATGACTGGCAGTATCACGGTCGAAAACCTAAGGTCTTTAGGGCGATACAGCAGTTATGCATCACACATGGGTTAGTTGATAGATGGCAAAAGTCCAACCCTAATGATCCAGGTTATACGTTCTATTCAAATCCGCACCTGACACATGTTAGGTTGGACTATTTTTTGATGTCCAATTCATTAAGAGCCATATCAGAAGTAAAAAAGCTACCCCGTGTTCTTTCAGATCACAATCCCTTGTTATGTACGGTTGGTTTGACCCATATGAACCAGACACCAAGAGTATGGACATTTGAGAGATCCCTGCTTCTTAAGAATGAATATTGCAATCATATGAGAGGCTGGATCACTAACTTTATAAAAGACAACTATGGGAGTACCTCGGTAAATTTTGTGTGGGATGCTCTAAAGGCAGGGATTAGGGGAGAAACAATACAATACTCATTAAGAGCTAATAAATTGGCAAGAGAGTCTCTCAGTGAACTACAGGAGGTTCTGAAGGAGGCTGAGGAAAATCTTATAAGGGCAACGCGAGACTCCCTAACCACAGAAGATATTACGAACAGACAGTATCAGGTAGCAATTGCCAAAGCGGCTATCACTAACATCTTTACTATCAAAGCGGTTAAAAAAGCTGCTACTCACAGTGAAAAAGTCTATGAGGTTAGTGAGCTAGTTGGTCATCAGTTGGCCATTCGTATGAGACAGCTAGCTTCACAGAATAATATACGTGAGATTCAAGATCCAACTGAAGGTCTGATAACTGATCCAGCGAAAATAAGAGAGGCATTCTGGTGTTTTTATAGCACTCTATATACGGAGGAAAGTGAAGCAGATTCAGAAAAGATGATGGAATACCTTGATAAAGATGCATTCGATAAACTTAATGAGGAAGATCCGGCAGACTTAGAAAGGATTCTGAATATTGAGGAAATAGTAAAAACAAAAAAGACCTCCCCCGTGGAAAAGCAACTTGATTGGATACTATCCCTTTGGAATTTTATGTAGTTTTCCTGGACCAACTTAAGAATTTAATACTAGACCTCTGTGTGCATATATTTACAGGGGGCAGCCCCCAACCTCTTGGTCCATGGCTAAAATAGTGATTTTTCCAAAAAAACACAAACACAAACCCCATCAGATGGGGTCTTACCAACCTATCACTTTGATCAATGTTGACTCAAAAATGTATTCCAAATTAATAGCTAAGCGCATCTCACCAATCATCCATAAAGTCATCTCAAAGGTTCAACACGGCTTTGTCCCCGGGAGGGAAACCACAAATCATATTCGGTGAGTGATCAGTCTATTTGATAACACCGAGGTGGCAGGAGACCCTATGGCATTATAACTTCTCGACGCAGAGAAAGCTTTCGATAGGGTCTCCTGGCCATTCCTGTGGCTCGCAATGTCCCGGGTAGGATTCAAGCTAGGGTTCATATAGGCTCTCCAGAAACTATACATTAACCCTCGACCTGTGGTTATGGTTAACGGTAGTCTCTCTAAAGAACTGGCAATATCAAGAGGAACTCGACAGGGGTATCCGTTGCTGTTTGCAGTCTACATCGACCCCTTCATCCGTCGATTGGAATGCAATGGGGGCATAGTTCCTATCTCGACACAAGGACACCTGACAAAAACCCTTGCCTATACCGATGATATTGCCATAGTGACCGCTGACCCAAACCTGGCTATGCCTACCATCGAAACAGAGGCAGAAGATTTTGGGAAAGTTGCAGGGTATGCACTGAATCAAGTGAGAAACACAAATAATCTTGAATAACAAGTGTGATATGACAGACACTCGTGTAACGGAAAAGGCCACATATCAAGGTATCTGTATCACCTCTAAATTAGGGAATCTAGTTGATATAAATACGAAACCTACATTAGATACAATGTAGAAAGATCTTTGCCGCATTGATAATCTACATCTGTCCCTGATAGGCCGGGTGAATGCCTTAAAAATGGTGTATTTTCCCAAATGTCTTTATATCTTCAGATCAATAAATTTAGAAATATCAGACCAATGGTTTAAAGTGATGGAACGTACCTTCTCGAATTTTATTTGTGCATACTCCCAACCCCGGAGAGCATATAAACTATTGACGCTTCCTAAAGAGAAAGGGGGACTAGCCCTCCCAAATCTAAGGGCTTATTACTGGGCTTCGGTATTGTTATACAGTCACGAGCTTTTCCAGCTTGACGGGACGGAGACATCCCCGGTCAATGATGGTCCCTCTATCTACCAGTTAAGCTTGGGTTATAAAAGTACTGGTTATCTCTGGAGATATCTCTATGACAGTTATCACAAAAAAGTAAGACTAAAAACATTAATGGGTAGCTTTAAGGTGTGGAAAAATGTGAGAAAATTCTTGGGTATAGCGCGTTTGTCATTCTACTCACCTCTCCCAAAAAACCAACCTCTTCCTGAAATATTTAGTGATATGTGTATAAACAGGTGGAATGCTGCCGTAATTACCCATATTGGATGTTTTTTCTCAACAGAAGGGTTACTCTCCTTTGAGGAATTAGGAGAACAATATCACTTAGAATGGAGAGATTTTTTCAAGTACCTCCAAAAAAGAGATTTTTTACTACAACATACCAGGGGAAATAATACAACATTTGATAGAATAGACATAGCTGAGATACTTAGCACCTCCAAGAAAAGATTCAGGATTGAAGGGATGTATTCTCTCTTGTTAAAGCAATTTCCAGACGACCTAGAGAAAACGGTACAAAAGTGGCAGAATAAAATAACTATTAGAATGGAAAAATTTGAATATGCTTACGGCCTGTCACAAACTGTGCTTATGTCGACTAAATTGCAGACGCAGTTTTACAAAATGTGTTTTTTCATGTATTATACTCCGGATAGAATTGCTAAATGGGGGAGTGGGAAGGGCACGTGTTGTTTTAGATGTATGCTACCTAATGCCGACTGTATTCACATTTTTCCCTAATGTGTAGGTCTAACATCTTTAAAATCTAGTATTAAAATTTTTTGACCTTAGTGTTAAAAACAGAGATAACTTTATCCAATGAAATGATTGTTTTGGGGGTATCGAACTCCACAGACCCGATAATCGGATATGAATTAATTTTTATTGCAATGGCAGTATTAAGGATCTGTATAGCTTCAACCTGGCTAAACCCCATTGCTCCTTCATTCCAACAGTGGTTCTCCAGACTGTTAGCATTTTTTTATTTAGAAATGGCTATATACAAAACAAAAGGCAAGAAGCGCCGGAGAAAGGGACAAAAGATATGGTCTCCTCTAATTGAGTGGTATAAATTTCAAAATTTCAAGGTAATACTCCGTAGTATGCTCTACTAAGTAATGGGAAATTTTAATTTTAAACTTAGAATATGGATCAGAGAAGAACAATGGTCTGTAACATATAGTAATTACAGTTATGCCGGTAAATGATGTAATTTCGGTAATTTATTGATGGATAGTATTTTCCAATGATTTATATATATATATATATTCACTGAAAAAACCATAGGTTATAGACCATATATAGTTAGGAATTTGCATTTACAAAACCTTGAAAATTCACTGAAAAAACCATAGGTTAGAGACCATATATAGTTAGCTGGACATTTTATTGACATAAAACCAATGAAATTCCATATATAGTTAGTTGCACTAACTATATATCGCGCACCCGCAATCCACTGCTGATGATGTCACATATTACATCATTCATGACATGGTCAGTGACATCACTGATGACATCACTGATGACATCTCAAATGACATCACTGATGACATCACTGATGACATCTCAAATGACATCACTGATGACATCATCTAGTGTCTGTGTGTTTTTGTAAAGTTTAAATATGTTTTACATATTGAAGAATGAGTGGATGTATGGAAGACTGAGTGTGTGTGTGGCTGGCTGGGAGGTGTGTGACTGTGCATATCAATGTGTACTTGTATCAGTGATTGTATAAGAGAGTAAGTATGTGTTAGTATATGTGTGAAAAGTATGGTGTTCTGTGTTTAACTGTATAGATGAGGAAATCGAAGTGTGATTGATTCTTCACAGGACTGACTAGGTGTATGAGTGCATATGATAGTGTTGTAATAATGAGTGACTGTATGTATGAGTGATTGTATGGGTGAATGAGTGAATGTGTGTGTAGACGTAGGAATCAGTGAGTGCGTATGTAGTAACTGGTATTGGTGTGTCATGATGTCATCAGTGATGTCATTTGAGATGTCATCAGTGATGTCATTTGAGATGTCATCAGTGATGTCATCAGTGATGTCACTGAAGTATGGTGTTCTGTGTTTAACTGTATAGATGAGGAAATGGAAGTGTGATTGATTCTTTACAGGACTGACTAGGTGTGTGAGTAACTCCATGGATGAGTGGCAGTGTGTGAGTGTCTGCATAGGTGTATGAGTGCATATGATAGTGTTGTAATAATGAGTGACTGTATGTATGAGTGATTGTATGGGTGAATGAGTGAATGTGTGTGTAGACGTAGGAATCAGTGAGTGCGTATGTAGTAACTGGTATTGGTGTGTCATGATGTCATCAGTGATGTCATTTGAGATGTCATTTGAGATGTCATCAGTGATGTCATCAGTGATGTCACTGACCATGTCATGAATGATGTAATATGTGACATCATCAGCAGTGGATTGCGGGTGCGCGATATATAGTTAGTGCAACTAACTATATATGGAATTTCATTGGTTTTATGTCAATAAAATGTCCAGCTAACTATATATGGTCTCTAACCTATGGTTTTTTCAGTGAATTTTCAAGGTTTTGTAAATGCAAATTCCTAACTATATATGGTCTATAACCTATGGTTTTTTCAGTGAATTTCATTGGTTTTTTAAAAGCTAATATCTATAGCTGTAAAATATATTCTTTATTACGTGACGTATCACGTAGCCACGTGAGACGCCTCATGACGCGTCGCATAACCGTGACGTATCGGCTCTGCAGCGCAAATAAAACCCGTAACGTAAGCGTGCCGGAGCACGCTTACAGATATATATATTTTTTTTAACCTTAATTAGACAAAATCCACACGTGCACATATCTTGAGGCCTTGCAAAGGCACATCAAACAAACAGTCCCTACAATTTTGCCAAGTTTGCTGGAAATCTATTCCCTTAATTTTTTTTTACTGTTTCTCTTGGTTTTCCCCTTGTTACGCTTACCGGGACGCTACCCGGTACGCGAACCGGACGCTCCAAAAACACAAGATGGCGGACTCCCGCTACGCTGCCGGTTAGCTGCCCGGTTCGCGTACCGGGAAGCGCCTCTACCGCGAAAAATCGCGGGGGACTTTAATATCCCCCTCATCAATCCTAGGGGGTCAGGAGGGGTTTACCTTGCCCCCTTTCCTTCATTTCCCCCTTCTTTTTTCACCACATCTTGTCTCAGGAACCTACCGAGAGACAAGATGGCGGCCGCTCCGGACTGTTTACAATGTTGACAGCTACGCTGCCGGTTAGCTGCCCGGTTAGCTGCCCGGTGAGCTGCCCGGTGAGCTGCCCGGTTCGCGTACCGGGACGCGCCTCTTCGGCGTAAAATCGCAAAAAAATTTTTTTTATTATTTTTTGCCC
This sequence comes from Lissotriton helveticus, assembly GCF_964261635.1. Classification (NCBI taxonomy): domain Eukaryota; kingdom Metazoa; phylum Chordata; class Amphibia; order Caudata; family Salamandridae; genus Lissotriton; species Lissotriton helveticus. The sequence goes on along the minus strand of NC_136069.1, from coordinate 1,370,838,128 downwards.
CGCGGGGCACTTTAATATCCCCCTCATCAATCCTAGGGGGTCAGGAGTGGTCTACCTTGCCCCCTTTCCTTCATTTCCCCCTTCGTTTTTCACCACATCTTGTCTCTCGATCGTACCGAGAGACAAGATGGCGGCCGCTCCGGACTGTTTAGAATGTTGACAGACACCGGAGAGCCAATCAGCTTCGCTTCGCGAAGTTCCGTTACGCGTCAGGTACGCGAACCGGGGCGCTAACCGGAGCGCTGTCACAGATATATATATTTTTTTAAACGTTAATTTCTCAAAATCCACTGGAGCACATATATTGAGACATAGCAAAGGCACGTCGGGCAAACCATATCTACAATTTTGCCAAGTTTCATGTAAATCTATTCAGCCGTTCGAGCTAAAAGTGAGTCCAACCGCCCTATGGAAAAATGAATGGGAAAAACGCGTTTTGGGACCCCCCTTTTTTCTCGGCCCCCCCTTGACGAAACCCCCCCACATTTTCAGGGGCTGCTCAGAAACAAAATGTGCCATGTTCCTGAACATTTCAGCCAATTCCGTCCACAAACGCCAAAGTTATTAGACATAGAATTTTCAGAAATCCCATAGAGAAAAAATCCTAACTATATATACCCACTGGCTATCGCCAGTAGGTAATATACATATATAAACATATATAATCTGCATATCTATATAAATATAAATGCATGCATACATATACATATATGCATACATATGCATGTTATTTACATGAAAGTTTTAAAAACACTAATAAAAGCAAAGCTAAAAAGCCAACTCATTACAAACAGAATGGCTTTAACTTAAACGAGGGCGAGATCTATTGCATTTTCAATGCTTGTTTACTTTGGTTCTATCAAGAAGGCATTCAGATGTGTCACACATTTGCCATAAATTCTAAATGTTAGCACTCTAGTTGCTCATTAGATCACTGTAGTAAAGCTAGTGCTCACCAGGGAAGTCTGCTGCGAATCATGGTTTGCAGCCATTTTCCCGCATTTTTTATCCCGCAGACTTTCAGTCCGCATACCATTATCCCGCAAGGTCATTGACCTCGCATACCATTATCCCGCATTTTTTCAAAACGCATGTGCATTTATCGCGCATGCCTTTACAAAGAATTACGTTTTAAAGTCATGTATGGTAAATGCATTTGCGTTGTGAAAACCACGATGACGAGAGAGGTAAGTGGGTTTGTGTTAATTTTTTCGTGGGTTAGTGATTGTGTAGTGTAGTGTAGTGTTGTGTAGTGTAGTGTTGTGTTAGTGTAGTGTAGAGTTGTGGTGGTTGTTTAGTGTAGGGTCATGCTGGGGGTAGTGTTTTAGGGTTTAGGGTTGTGTTGTAGTGTTTGCGTAGTGTAGGGTCATGCTGGGGGTAGTGTTTTAGGGTTTAGGGTAGTGTTGTAGTGTTTGCGTAGTGTAGGGTCATGCTGGGGGTAGTGTTTTAGGGTTTAGGGTTGTGTTGTAGTGTTTGCGTAGTGTAGGGTCATGCTGGGGCTAGTGTTTTAGGGTTTAGGGTAGTGTTGTAGTGTTTGCGTAGTGTAGGGTCATGCTGGGCGTAGTGTTTTAGGGTTTAGGATAGTGTTGTAGTGTTTGCGTAGTGTAGGGTCATGCTGGGGGTAGTGTTTTAGGGTTTTGGGTAGTGTTGTAGTGTTTGCGTAGTGTAGGGTCATGCTGGGGTGTAGTATTTTAGGGTTTAGGGTAGTGTTGTAGTGTTTGCGTAGTGTAGGGTCATGCTGGGGGTAGTGTTTTAGGGTTTTGGGTAGTGTTGTAGTGTTTGCGTAGTGTAGGGTCATGCTGGGGGTAGTGTTTTAGGGTTTTGGGTAGTGTTGTAGTGTTTGCGTAGTGTAGGGTCATGCTGGGGTGTAGTGTTTTAGGGTTTTGGGTAGTGTTGTAGTGTTTGCGTAGTGTAGGGTCATGCTGGGGTGTAGTGTTTTAGGGTTTTGGGTAGTGTTGTAGTGTTTGCGTAGTGTAGGGTCATGCTGGGGGTAGTGTTTTAGGGTTTTGGGTAGTGTTGTAGTGTTTGCGTAGTGTAGGGTCATGCTGGGGGGTAGTGTTTTAGGGTTTTGGGTAGTGTTGTAGTGTTTGCGTAGTGTAGGGTCATGCTGGGGGTAGTGTTTTAGGGTTTTGGGTAGTGTTGTAGTGTTTGCGTAGTGTAGGGTCATGCTGGGGGTAGTGTTTTAGGGTTTAGGGTAGTGTTGTAGTGTTTGCGTAGTGTAGGGTCATGCTGGGGGTAGTGTTTTAGGGTTTAGGGTAGTGTTGTAGTGTTTGCGTAGTGTAGGGTCATGCTGGGGGTAGTGTTTTAGGGTTTAGGGTAGTGTTGTAGTGTTTGCGTAGTGTAGGGTCATGCTGGGGTGTAGTGTTTTAGGGTTTTGGGTAGTGTTGTAGTGTTTGGGTAGTGTAGGGTCATGCTGGGGGTAGTGTTTTAGGGTTTAGGGTAGTGTTGTAGTGTTTGCGTAGTGTAGGGTCATGCTGGGGTGTAGTGTTTTAGGGTTTTGGGTAGTGTTGTAGTGTTTGCGTAGTGTAGGGTCATGCTGGGGGTAGTGTTTTAGGGTTTAGGGTAGTGTTGTAGTGTTTGCGTAGTGTAGGGTCATGCTGGGGGTAGTGTTTTAGGGTTTAGGGTTGTGTTGTAGTGTTTGCGTAGTGTAGGGTCATGCTGGGGGTAGTGTTTTAGGGTTTAGGGTTGTGTTGTAGTGTTTGCGTAGTGTAGGGTCATGCTGGGGGTAGTGTTTTAGGGTTTAGGGTAGTGTTGTAGTGTTTGCGTAGTGTATGGTCATGCTGGGGTGTAGTGTTTTAGGGTTTTGGGTAGTGTTGTAGTGTTTGCGTAGTGTAGGGTCATGCTGGGGGTAGTGTTTTAGGGTTTAGAGTAGTGTTGTAGTGTTTGTGTAGTGTAGGGTCATGCTGGGGGTAGTGTTTTAGGGTTTAGGGTAGTGTTGTACTGTTTGTGTAGTGTAGGGTCATGCTGGGGGTAGTGTTTTAGGGTTTAGGGTAGTTTAGTTGTTTAGTGTATGCTAAAGGCATATTCGTTCTAAAAGTTTTCGTTATTTTAATTTGCGGCCTAATAGTACATGCAGGATTTTTTTTGCGGACTGATGGTATGCGGGATTTCGTCATATATTCGCTAATCATACTTTCTATGGCAAAATGAACCCCCTCATTTTGTTCCTTTTTAAATTAAATGTTTTAAGAGTTACCACTTTATTCCAATCAAGATGGCTTCAGGTGTGCCATACCTTTGTAATAAGTAGGACTGTTAGCACTCTAGTTGTTCTTTAGAACACTCTGGGACATTCTGTCATTGGGCTATAGTTGGGCTACATCTGGCTGATATTTGGGCTACATTTGTATTTTTTGTCTCTGGTGGCCATCTTTGGGCTACATTGGGCTACATTGGGCTACATTGGGCTACATTTGGGCTCCAACATATATATAGCCCAATGTAGCCCAATATATATTTTTCAAAGTTAATTTTCGTAAAAACCACTGGAGCCTATATCTTGAGACATAGCAAAGGCACATCGGGCTACCAGTCCCTACAATTTTGCCAAGTTTGGTGTAAATCCATTCAGCCGTTCAGGCTAAAAGTGAGGCCAACCGCCCTATGGAAAATTGCATGGGAAAAACACGTTTTGGGACCCCCCTTTTTTCTCGGCCCCCCCTTGACGAAACCCCCCCAAATTTTCAGGGGCTGCTCAGAAACAAAATGTTCAATTTTCCTGAACATTTCAGCCAATTCTGTCCTCAAACGCCAAAGTTATTCGACATAGAATTTTCAAAAATCCCATAGGAAAAAAATCCTAACTATATATACCTACTGGCTATCGCCAGTAGGTAATATATATATTTTATTTTTTACCCCCTTTTGGGCATTATTGGCGTATTTCTGTCCTCCTATGCTTCGTTTTTTTTCTTATGTTTCTCTTCCCTTTTCTTTCGTCTTATCCTTTGACTTGTCTGACCGGGGGTGGGGGGGGGGTGGATGGTTAATAACTGTTGTAAAATCAAATAAAGATATTAAAAAAATGGAGTCTACACAGTGGAAAATGGTGGCCTTAGATTTAACAATAGTGGCAGTTACAAATGTGAAAAAGAACAGGAGATCAGGACTGAACGTTAAAGGCAGAACAACTATTTCCGATAGGTATTCTAGGGAACAAACAAGTAGTACTCCTGTATTCATCTTTTGTGTACTTTTATCATGCTTTTGTGAATTGACACCAAAATATTTAAAATGGGATTAGTAAGACGCTGTTTATATACAGTTAGTACAACTAGTGCTCTCATTGCACTTTTACCAATAGGGAGAATGAAAAGAGGCTGCGTGGAGGTTGCGCATAAAAGGAGGTTTATATGTATAATACCAAAAACCCACGACTGAGAGCTGCCGCTGCACACCAGAATCTCTGCCAACTGAACCAACATTCATAGAGTCCTGGCACACATCGTTCCAGCCTCAGTCGTGGAATGACATTTGAATGATGCAATATATGGACTGTAAGAGAGATCCACGCACTGAGGTGCAGCACGAGATGTCTCTGCGAGGTATCTCCTTACCACAACTTCTCCCTCCTCAAGGAAACCAAAGCAAGAGAACAAAACATAAGTAAGAACAGGAATAAAATGAGATAAATATGAAAGTACATTAGCAGCGGGTAGTCATCAAACACATAGGAACAATGTGTGAAGAAAAACACAGCATGATGAGAAGGTAGTTGTACATTGTCATTTAAAGACAAAACATATTCCTTGAATTTGGAAGGCAATGTCCTTTGATCACCAGTTGGCTGTGAAAATGTATCCCGCTGAGCACTTCCCTTTGGAGCAGGAATGAAGTTATGACTACATGTGGCATGATGCACTGAGAGGCACTGAAAGGCTGTGGTTTCTCCAGTGCCATTTTTGTTTGCAGGAAGTGAAACACTTGGTGTAGGATCCAGCAACTAGCTGGTCCAGTCACACTGTTCAACCTCCTGTTTTGACAACTTCAACAAGGAGCACATCTGTAAGTCTGAAGGACACACAAGTGATCTCTTGTTCCATCAGCCCTTACTCTCGAGGAGTGCTGACCCCTTACTTACATCAGCAATCTGAACTGGAGAGGAGAACCTTGACGAGCCCTTAGAAACCTTTTTCGGATTTTATAAGAACCCAAACATTTACTTCCAGATCCATATTTCTAAAACCCTTGCCCACATCATGCCTCAACGTCATAACCTTCTGCTTCTGCATCACTTGAGACATGAAACCTTTACCCACTGGGCTTTGTTTGTCATGTTTGTTCTGCAACCATTCTGGACACACATTAGTGTGAGCTTTTCTTCCTCTTGAGAGTAAAAGGTAGCCCCCTGTAATACCATGGGGTGAGATGTTATAAGACCACAACTCTGCCTCAACATTGAGAGCTAAGTGAAGACATGTTAGTCACATAAACAGCATCTGTTGAAATAGGTAATTCATTCTAACACATATATCATTCTTAGTTTTTAGCTGTGACTCATTTAGAGAATGTAACCATAACTTTTAATATTAAAATAATCAACCACTGGCTTGGACTCTACAAAGTATTAATCCAGTCCTCTGCATATCCTTTGAAATTAGATTGAAAGAATAAGGAGACTGAAGGATTTGACAGACTAACCCTCAAGGTTACATCATCGCCAAGACCATCTGCATCACATTCACAGGCTCCCAGAAACAAATCCCCAGAAACCTGACCAAGAAACTAACTGCTGTGGTTAAACATTGTGACACTAGGACCCTTGACATCGCCTCACCGGAAAGGCCAGGTGACAGGACTCACATATATATTAACGCAGGATCTGGAACATCTCCTTCAATATCTGGACTGCAATTCACAAAGAAACTGAAGACACATCCTCTTCGCAGAACACCGTCATTTATGCAGCCAGGTACCCACTGTCTCTCTGCCTTACTATAAAAGTTCTAAATATGTACCTTTGGCATTCACTCTTCTGTTCAGAGTGCCATTACCTTCTAGATACATTATTACGTGACAACTGTATACATGCACTATATACATTTATTGTTACAACCGGTGATCATTATAAAGAAGGCAATGATTTACATATGCATACCTGTTAACATTCAAACACAACAAAATATCTATAGGCATCCAGGCACACACAAACCACAATGCAAACAATTGAAACATACACTAAGTCCATGAACACATTTGTCCATGCTCACTGACCTATAGGTGACCTTATGCACAGACCACCTGACATTTCAGTCACTGATACATGCAGTCAAAAAGATGTGGGGCATTGCATCGGTTACTTATATAGTACTGCTGTAAGGCTCTATACAAGTGGTCGATCTAATTGGAGAGTGAAATGCGGGAATAAGGAAGAGAGGGAGAGAGAGAGAGAGAGCGAGAGTATGTTACCTCACAAACTGAATGATTTCAATCAAAACAGAGGAGTAGGTGGTCTGTGTTTTCTTGTCAGAGAAAGAAGAAGAGTAAAATAGGCTGTAGAAGGAAAATGAGAGCATATCAAGAGAGAGGAAACCAACAGTGTGAGGTATAGGGGTCCTAACAGATGCATAGGAATGATAATCTGTTAGATACCAGAGAGTGCTGTGTAAGATGACAGTTTTTAAGGTAAGTGAAGTAATATCGACTGTAAATAATATAGAAAGTGAAAATATCGAAGTATATAATCTAGATAGTAAAAAATATCGTTTTTTAAATACTATTTAATTATTTATAGTGTTTTTATGTTATAATATGTGTGAAAAGTGTCATTTTATGTTATAATTATTTTTAATTAATGTTTTTGTTTTAATTATTGTGTAATTTTATTCTGTAGCGGGTTGTGGGTTTATAGGGGAATAGGGTGGGAAGTAATTTAATTATAATTAATTAAATATGTAAATTTATTAATTGGTAGTAATAATTAATTAATTGGTAATTAAATAATATTTGTTAATTATTTAACATTTAATTGGTAATTAATTTAATTTAATTGATTAATTGCTAATTATGTAAATTAAAATAATTTATTTCCTGTAGCGGGTTGTGGGTTTATAGGGGAAATGGGTGGGAAGTAATTTAATTATAATTAATTAAATATGTAAATGTATTAATTGGTAGTAATATTTAATTAATTGGTAATTAAATAATATTTGTTAATTATTTAAAATGTAATTGGTAATTAATTTAATTTAATTGATCAATTGCTAATTGTGTAAATTTAAATAATTTATTTCCTGTAGCGGGTTGTGGGTTTATAGGGGAATAGGGTGGGAAGTAATTTAATTATAATTAATTAAATATGTAAATTTAATAATTGGAAGTAATATTTAATTAATTGTTAATTAAAACATATTTGTTTATTAATTAAAATGTAATTGGTAATTAATTTAATTTAATTGATTAATTGCTAATTATGTTAAATTAAAGGGGTATTTTTAGGGTTCAGGGTCAGTTTTTAGTTTTTGGGTAAAGGGGTATTTTTAGGGTTCAGGGTCAGTTTTTAGTTTTTGGGTAAAGGGGTATTTTTAGGGTTCAGGGTCAGTTTTTGGTTTTTGGGTAAAGGGGTATTTTTAGGGTTCAGGGTCAGTTTTTAGTTTTTGGGTAAAGGGGTATTTTTTGGGTTCAGGGTCAGTTTTTAGTTTTTGGGTAAAGGGGTATTTTTAGGGTTCAGGGTCAGTTTTTAGTTTTTGGGTAAAGGGGTATTTTTAGGGTCCAGGGTCAGTTTTTTGTTTTTGGGTAAAGGGGTATTTTTAGGGTTCAGGGTCAGTTTTTAGTTTTTGGGTAAAGGGGTATTTTTAGGGTTCTGGGTCAGTTTTTAGTTTTTGGGTAAAGGGGTATTTTTAGGGTTCAGGGTCAGTTTTGGGTTTTTGGGTAAAGGGGTATTTTTAGGGTTCAGGGTCAGTTTTTAGTTTTTGGGTAAAGGGGTATTTTTAGGGTTCAGGGTCAGTTTTGGGTTTTTGGGTAAAGGTTTTTTTTTAGGGTTCAGGGTCAGTTTTGGTTTTTTGAGGTACAGGGGTACAGTGTAAAAATAAAGTAAAATTAAATTTACATTAATTTAATTTAATGAAATGAAATTAAATTAAATTATATTAAATTAATTTTAAATAATTTAAATTATAATATACTTACCAATACTTACGTTGTAATGGTAGTGCGTTGTAAAAGTTGCGTTGTAACGTCATATATCAACTGTTGCACTCTTTGGAGTGGGAATAGTAATTTTAACCCCTACGCTATCCAACGCTTTCCCTACTGTTGCACCCACTTGAGTGGGAATAGTAATTTTTACTCTTTTGTATTTGTACGTTAATAATATTGGCTATTATTTAATTAAATTTTGTTACTATATATATATATGTTTTAAGAAATATGATTAAAAAAATATTATTTTTTTACTTTCATTAATTATTTAATTATTAAAAGTTATTTTAAGTATTGTTAAGTATATTTTAGTAATTAATTTTTTATTTTAATGTAATTAAACATTGTTTTTATTAAAGTCGATATTTTTTACAACTATATTTTTGTAAACGATATTTTTAACTCGATATTTTTGTACTTACCTGTTTGTAGATAGAAACTCGATATTTTGTCTCTCGATATTTTGTCAACGATATTTTTGTTGGTCGATATTCTGTCCCTCGATATTATTTCAGTGATCCAGTTTAAACATACTCCCATTATAATTCACAGAAGGATGAAAGAATGAATTGGTTTTGTCAGGAATTCAAACCAATGACCTATATGTTGCAGCACTCCAAGAGATCTAAATAAATACCTTCTTACAGAAAGGGGAATGTAGACAGGAGACTGGCTGCAAAAAGGGATGTTCTGCTAGCACATAGTATTAATGGTTAAAATGTCTAGGAATTAATTGTCTACTATTACATATGTCCACAGTGATAACAGTGAACCTGTACAGTAAAACAGAGATGAATCCCTAGAATGCACTCCACTACTTACATCAGGGAAATTAGGGTAATCTAGATATAGTCCCACATTGCTGAATATCTTGACTCATGGAACCTAATCATGTGCAAACTTTATCTCTGCCCCCTCTCTCCACCTCTCATGTGATTGCGGCTTTAGATCCCTGGCTGACAAATGTTAAGATGAGCAATACTGAGTGGAGGCCTCATTAATGGTCCAGCTCTTAAAGACGTATTTTAACTTCTTGAAACAACTTAAAACATACCATGACCCAATACATCAACTGAATCGAGACGGCACATACAGATGACCTGGAAACTGAAAGAAGAGAGTTCAGGTAAGTCCTAATGACATGTCCAAAAAGCTGTTGAATACCAAGCACTGCTGAAAAAAAGGCAGACAAAAATCTAGGAATACGAAGGAGAGTATTAATGTGCTCAACTCATGAAGCATTTACAGGAGAGAGGGCAATCATGCAACTAGTTTTCTCTTTTTATTTTTACTTCATTTATTCAGTAAGGTATAATAATTCACAAATTTCATATATCAGTTTTAAACAACTAAAACCCTGACAACTTTGTACATTAAGAAATTGTGTATTTCTTGTGTGCACATCATGGCCTTGTTAGGCCTGTAAGGGGGGAGGAATATCAACTATGAAGCTACCACTCTGGTCACCTGAGACACTTCCTCTGGCCCCTGATCAACAAAAGAATCACCTTCAAGCTCCTCACAAACACCTACAAGGCCATAACTGAAGCAATGTTATGCACTAACAAAAACAGAACATGCAGTAAGAGAAAAAAAGAAAAAGTGATATCCTAAGATCTACCATGGTGCTTTCATTAGACAGAATCTAGCAATCATCCTCTCTATACGGGCTTTATTGACTCCAAATCTGCGTTTGACAGAGTTTGTAGGGGAAGCTTTGGCAGAAACTGATGCACCTTAATATCCCGGTTATTTTCTTAGGACCCTGCCGTTGCTGCACCATGATACATGGGTTAGAATAAAAATCGGAACTGAATTGGGATTGTCACGGCCCATAACCACTATGCAGGGCCTCAAGCAATGTTGTGTTCTTACACCAACTCTTTTCAACTAATTCCTATCTGATCTATCGCTGGCCCTAAATACAATAAATTCTTACCGCCCATACTGGGCGGTTTCTGCCTTTAAAACTGACTGTATGCAAATGATCTGGTCCTTATCAGTAAAACAAAGTTTGCTTACAACGTCTCCTGGATGCAGCTGCCATATCCTCAACTAGGAACGGACTGCTGATCAATAAAAAGAACACCCAGCTCCTTGAGGGTCAAAGTCCTAGAACACAAAAGCAGATGTCGTTTCTCAAGCAGGAAACACTCAAAGCAGCTAAAATCCACACCTAGGAGCCCAGTTTAATGACAACAGCAGTTACAGGAAACAGCTGAATAAAAAAAAGAAAGGCACTGCAGCATCGTTCGCCCTTAGATCTGTTCACACAAAATTAAAAAATCCCACACTTACACCTATCCTTCAAGTATCCCAGGTCAAGGTTATTCCAACCGATGGGAGTGAATTAATCAAGGAACAGGAGAGTGCGATATTTGATAAAGAGATCACAAAGATTTATAGAACAGCTTTGCATCTTCCCTCCCACACTTCACCTGCTCAAACAAGGCTAGAGTTTGGTATATGCATACAGGCACTTCCCATAAGGCGGCCTTTGCAATAAGCTGCCATAAACTTAGGGCCGCAAAGGAAGGAACTTCGGCTAATCACCAATCGATTGAACTGGCCACAAAACAAAGGTTGGTGGGAAAGCTCTATCTGACACAAGCCTTTTAGCACACTTGGCTTAGCAACAATTTGGGAGCTAGCAATCAGTCACCAGGAATTCAAAAGGATGGCAAAATTCAGAACCAAATGGCTTTCATTAATTGAAGACAAGGCAAACCTCTCTGTACGGAAACATAGTTGGATGACACTGCACACCGATTAATATCTGGAGCCAAAGTGCTACTTAAATCATCCCTAAAACTAAATGTGAAAGGCACAGTTCATGAAGCTTAGAATGGAGGTAATCTCAATCCCCTGCCATTTTGAAGCCTGGGAAAGGGGTAAGGAACAGGTAATTTGTGGGCTTTGCAAATAGCAAAAGGATGACATTATTCATGTTCTGTGCCTATGCCTAACCCTCCTGAAGGACAGGAGGGCTCTTTTACAAAGGGGGTAGATTGCTAAAGGTATAAGATCCTGCAGAGAAGCTGTGTTGGTGTGCTTTGACCCCTCTAACATCATGCTAAACTGTGCGTTGGTCAAATACATCCACTGCTTCTCAAAAAAGATAGAGGCCCACGACCATCTAGGTGAAGGGCCGAGCAGTGAATTGGTCATTATTTGCCTTGCAACCCCCCTCCCCCTGACTGTTCCATCTTGACAGCAACCCCCCCTCTCAGCTGGGATCATCAAACATGACTGGTTGACATCGCTGGGTCAGGTTACGCAAGCATCTAGGCAGCAGTCTAACTTACAACAATCAAAACCTTCCTATTCCAATGGTGCTACATCCTTGGCTTTCCTTATTTTGCATAATAACAGACTTTAGAAGACTGCACCACTAAGCCACCTGTAAATCCAGTCATTTTTATCTCCTTTTTTTCTCTTACATTTTAATGTCTTTTAATTATTTCTGTGTGAACCATGTATTTTTTTAGCGAATACGAAAACCTGGATCTGATGCTATTTCCCAAAAATATGTTGGAAAGGTTTGTAACTAATCATGCAACAAAGTATTTAAAAATGTATAATCCATAGTGCTTTCTTTGCCTTTTAGAAATAAAACCACAGTTTGGAAACAGCTCTAACATTCGCTTGAAAATAAAAAATTAGATTTTTGTATATTTTTGTTCATGAATGCAATACAAATATTTCCTAACGTGTGTGATTTGCATATGCTTTTGTATTATTTGGTATTCATTTGAGAGTTCAATTGTAGCCATTGCTTTTGCAGGTGTCCCTTGCCTTCTGTAGAGATTTACAGCCTGATTCATGAAGCTAAATTGCACTCGCAAAGGGCAAGATTCTCAGAATCTTGCCTTTTGCGAGTGCAATTTTGGCATTTGGGATTCACAATCCCAAATGCAAAAATCGCTAATGAAGAATTAGCTAATATGCGAGGATTAGCATTTAAGGAATCTCTATTAGAGATTCCTTAAATGCTATTCATGACACTTTCAAAAATTGCGATTTTGCAAATTTGGGCCGCTATTTACCGAGAGGTCAGACCTCTCGGTAAATAGCAAAAACTTAGAAAAATGCTTTTAAAAGCATTTTTCTAAGTTGCATGTTGCACACACACATGTCCTTTGGACATGTGTGTGCGCAACACCTGTTCAAATGTGCATTTTAGGGGTGCTACAGGGTGTCCTTTGGACACCCCTGGCACCCTTAAAATCGCTATCTTATTTGCGAGTAGTAAATTGCTACTTGCAAATAAGGGATACTCCCCATTCATTCCTATGGGCCTTTTGGCCCATAGGAATGAATGGGGAGTTATTCCTTTTTTTGCGAGTAGCAAATTTCTACTTGCAAATAGAGAACATGTAGGAATCGCTATTTATTTAGCAATTCCTACATGAATACCGTTTTGCGTGTCCTCAATAGCGAGTCGCTATGATTCGCTATTAGGGCCACGCAAAACGGCCCGTACATGAATCAGGCTGTTAGTGAGGATCTCCTGAAGTCAAAAAGTTAACAACTGGCCTACGACCAGGAGAGAGGGACTGGGAAATTTAGGGAAAAGGGGGAAGACAAGGATGAAAAACAAAGAAAAGAGAAAGAATGGGAAAAGAGAATCAGATAAAGACAGGGGTAGAGTAGAAAATAAAGAGATGGAGCACAAAAGAAAAACAACGAGATATAGACAATGAGATGGAGAGAAACCGGAGGAGAGTATAATGAATGCCAGAGACCAAAAGAAATCGGAATAGATACAGAGAAAGAGAAAGACTGTGACAAGCTAAAAGAAAGAGGCAGAGAGAGACAAGTAGACTGAGATACAGATAGGGAGGGACAGAGAAAGGTGAAGAAAGAACAAGATGGGAGAGGAGAAATTTGAGTGATCTAAAAGTCAGAAAGACAGGGAGCGATATAGAAGACAGAGAGAGGCAAGACCAGCTAAATGGTAAAAGAAAGAAAGACAGACAGAGGACAGTGAATTGCCTTTTGTATTCCTTTGTTAACACTTCTGGTGTTTGGTTTACAAATATGTCCACCCTACAAGGATCAGAAATAAAATGGTACTATGTCGCACTGAGAGAGTCTATAACATGATTACCACATGTGACCCCCACATAAAAGTTCTCCCTCACCTAGTGTACAGGTGTGATCCAGCTAATATCACATATTTTATGGTGCTACATTTGAATAGCTCTACACACCACATACCAGCTTCTGCATACTTTTTTTTGCAGTTTTATTTATATAGCGTAAACTCGACCAGAAAGGATTGGAGCACTTGATGAGAGCACAAGTTAACTTATACGAGGGCAGGGTCATTTTGTTGTGGGCACTCAGAGATTAAATGATTTGCCTACAATCACCAGATGTTGGGGCAACACATAGGCTCGAACCTGGTTTTCCAGCTCCAAAGTCGGCAGGTCTGTCCACTACACCACATCCAAGAGTAAGCCATTATGAGACTAAACTTGGTAAATCCGTTTTGTGACACTACCCATCGCTACCAGTTTTTGTTGTAAGAAAGTATATGTGGGCAAGCTAATGAAATTTCAAACCAGATACCAGCTTTCAATCAGCTTGAGTTCCTCTTGGACCCTTGAGCTCAAAATGAAACTACCTTTAATGTGGCTTCTACCTGCCACCCCACACCTTAAGCCCAGGTGTAAAGAATGAAAGTTAAAGTGTTAACCTCTCCTGTAAAACAAGAAAGAGAAAGACATTCTTATTTAAGCATTAACCATTGCACTAAAACAGACAAATGATAGAAAGAGATTACCATCTAGTAGCTAAACAGCACAATGTGAAACTACCAAAAATGTAATCGATCCCATCTTCCTTGATTGGCCCAAATGTGTGATCCTACAAAAATATTGTATTTCACTGTGCAGCATTTTTCTTTATTAACACATATGAGAACACCTTCAAATATACAAGCTCTGGTTGTGTGCGGTAAAACACCAATTGTGGTTGATATAATAGTCTCTAATGCTGCTGTGTGTGTAATAGGAACATAGGGCACACATGACAACGGATTTGCCTCTTTGTGTTCACTAATGACATTGGTATCTGGGTGGGGGCAGGAATATTTTAAGTTGAAGTTTAAAATCAGTTTAATAAATGCCTCTCAATGCAGTGATACAATCTGATATTTTAAAGTGAATTGCTTCTGCTTTCTGAAATTATGAATTAAAGTCAAAGTACTAACCATTTCTGTAAAACAGACAGATGAAAAAAAGAGATTCTCATCTTGTGGCCAAATTTCTCAATGTGAAACTATAGAACATGGGATTAATCCTGGCTTCCCTGCTTGAGCAAATTGTGTGATCCTAAGCAAATATTTTATTTTACAGGGTTGCCTTTTTATTCATTATCACATGCGTACTGACAAAAACATATTGTGTTTGATTTAAAAAGGCCATAATGTTGCCTCACATATAATAATTTAGGGCACATGTTACAAGTGACTTGCCTCTTAGTTTCCACGGAACTCCGTTAACTACACCCAGGCTTACCCAGCACAACACTTCAAGGTGCCTTGCTGCCCTGCTTTGCATGCCATTTGGGAATATTAGCTACTGCAAAATAGGGGACCCCCTCTAAAAGTTTATACTTTCAGGCTAGGGAGGAGAGGGTAAAGAACCAGAAAACACTACATATACTCCCTCATAGCCTATCTATCACTTATATAAGAGACTTAATCTCTCTTGGGCTATCTCATATATATATAATCACAGCAGTGACATTTGACATAAGCATTTTCATTACTTTTATTATTTCATTGCTTTGTATACTTTATAGCATTTCACTTTTATTTTTATTTTTTCATTTTATCTTTTTTTCTATTCAGTAGAAATAACTTTTTTTATTGTGAAAACGTATACAAAAACATTAAATAATTTCAATAATTACATAAAATATACATGATACAACTTCATTTATACAGATCCACATGAAGAAAACCACCCTTGGACTAACTCAAATAAAGGCATCCATATCACATCCATTCAAGCACATACATATTCAAACAAACTTCATACAAACAGCATCTGAACAAGGTGGAGTTTATGTATGACAAAATGGAGCCTCCACGACCACAAGGATTCTTTTTTTTTTTAAACTTTGTTTTTGACATTTAGAGCAATAATACATTAAAAGAGAAAAAAAGAAAAACTGTTTTTTTTTAAATGTGCATTTCTGTGTACATATTCCAGTAATAGTCAACACAATGCATGTACAGCATCAGGGCAATTAGTTACAAATAATTTTATCATACCAGCACTGTGCAGTAAATAGCTGGTCTCACATTTTACCCATCCTGCGGCCATTTTGTATCTCGAGTTGCCCGCAGCACCCACCCATATTTATGAATAACAATTTCTGCAGTATAATATTTACTAAGGGGAAACATCAAGCACCCAGTTTCTTTGTACAAGCAGCATGAGTGCAATCCAGCTAATATATTACCGCAAAATAGTACCATATCGTATTCCAAAAGTATCTATCACAGAGTATTCTCTCCAGCACCCCAATTTCCAATGCACAATGCAGTGATTTCAATTGTGTGTCTACTAGTATCTTATAGAGGAGCCCCCAGTGTGCATCTAGGTGGGAAACCTGTCCTCAGCGGCTGCATCCTTCCCCAGTAGGTAACAATGTAACGGAGCCCAAATATCGGTGGGCCGTGAGGCTATCGGTAATAGCTCAGAATATGTATTGATCTGTTCTTGACAATAGGTAAGATCACGCATCCAGTCCTTAAATTTCGGGGCTCTGCCCCTGCCCCATCTACAAGCAACTCTTCTTTTGACAACTAGAAAGGCGAGTGCGGTGAATTTGCGGTGTGCTGCTTGTACGGGCTCTACTTATCCCTAGAGAGCAAGGGTAGGGTAGGGTTCTACCTCAGTGTTAATCTTTTTGGACAATGCTGCAAACACCAGGCTCCAGTACAGCTGTACTTCATCACACGACCATGCCAGGTGTAGAAAATCCACCCCAGGGGCATGACATCTATCACAATTATCATTGTCGCGAAGCTGAAATCTACACATTCGGCTGGAGTGTAATACAGTCTATGAACAAATTTATAATGTACAAATCTGAATCTGCTGCTAGAGGAGATGCGTTCTGTCTGTTGTATTCAAAATTCCAATTGTTTGACCGTTAGTGGCACCTGTAGTTCCTGGTCCCATTTTGCTCTAGCCGCCAAAGGTGGGGCGTCTATTAATGAGTGGACCGACCTGTAGATTGTCGATACCAGTTTGTTAGGTGTATCGTCTTGGAGGATGCGTTGCAGCGGTGCAATGGTCAGAGGCTCATGGGGGAAGTCAGGCGTAAGTGCTTTAAGTCCCTGACGTAGCCTAATGTACAAAAAAACGTCAAGGGGAGATGGCTGTAAGCCTTCATACAAATGTTCCATAGATCGGAATGTTCCAGCATGGTATAGGTCGCCCCACGTCGTGACGTGGATACTGTGAAGTAGCTTACGAAATCCTGCTTCCTGTAGTAGGGGCATGCTTGGGTGGTAAACGAGGGGCAAGAGTGGTGTGTATAGCATGCTAATCTCCAATTTAGCAGCCATTCGGGTCCATGTGGTCACCGTACTCATCACTGTTGTGGGCGTCTTATCCCTCCCTCAGACTAAGGCATATAGTGCGCCTTCTATGGGGATTGGATGAGCCAGCCAGTCTTCCGCCGTTAGTTGGGGCATGAAGTTAGGGTGACGTACCCAGAAAAAGGCATAATGGGCCTGGGCAGCCTGATAATACAGCTCAAAATCAGGAACGCCAAATCCGCCCTGGTTGTATGGCCTAGTGAGGATGTCCCTTTTGAGCCGAGGCGATTTCCCGCCCCATACTAATCTGATAAGCTCCGTTCGGAGTTGCTGAAAGAAAAACCTGCCTGGGTAAAAAGAAATGTTCAAGAAGAGATATAGTAATTGTGGCAGTATCACCATTTTGATCAAAGACGTTCTACCTGCCATGGAGAGAGGTAGTGTAATCCAACGCGTGATATTGTCTGTAATACGAGTCATCGTCGTGCCATAATTGGCCCTCAATAGTTCATCCCGGTCTTTTTCTATGTGGATACCTAAGTACTTAAAGTCCCCTTCGCACCAAGCGATTGGGTAGTCTAGCACAAACTGTCCGGTGGATGCCGTGAGTGGAAAAATACAGGACTTGCCCCAGTTGATCTGGACTCCGGAGAGCCTACCAAAGCGAATAAATTCTCTAAGAATTGGATTTAAATTTTCACTGGGATCTCGCACATATAAGGTGATATCATCTGCATACATAGACATTAGTATTTGTCTTTGGAAACATCTCAGCGCTTTTTCCCTATGATGCTGTCTCAACTTTGCCGCGAGTGGTTCTGTAGCTACGGCCAACAGCAGCGGTGACAGGGGGCAGCCTTGCCTGGTGCCCCTAGTAATAGGAAATTCAGACGAAAGCCTGCCGTTTATAAGCATTCTGGCCACTGGAGACTAGTATAATAACCTAATCCATGAGATAAATATGGCTGGGAAACCCATGCGTTCCATACCTGGAACACATAATCCCATTCTAATGAGTCAAATGCCTTAGTGGCGTCAAGGAAAATGGCAGCCATCGGTTGGTCTTCGTGCACTGTGTTTAGAACTGAGAAAAAGGTGCGTAAATTATGGGACGTCGCTCTGCCAGGCACGAAGCCTGATTGGTCTGGTAAGATCAAGTTAGGAAGTAGTAGATTAATACGGGTAGCAATCAGTTTTGCCAGGATTTTCACATTGCAGTTAAGCAATGAAAGGGGCCGGTAGGAATCGCATTTATTTGCCGGCTTCCCGGGTTTCAAAAGCGATGTGATAAGTGTTGCACACATAGACGGGGGCAAATGGCCCACCTCGAGTGCGTCTTCGTAGACCTCCCGCAGCACCGTTGCTATAAAGTCAATGTACGTTTTATAAAATTCTATTGGGATTCCATCGAGCCCCGTAGCCTTACCCGACTGCATGTGCATAATAGCATCACGCACCTCATCCAATTCAAAAGGGGCACTCAGAAATGCCCTCTGTGCATCGCTGAGCCACCCCAGGGGCACCTCGTCAAGGTATTCCTGTAAGTGTAAATCACCAGTCCTAGTGGACGTGTATAATGTGCTGTAATGTGCCACGAAAGTGTTAAGAATTTGCGTGGTATCTCTACACACCTCACCCTCCGAGCTTTCAAGTTCTACTATAATATTAGGGGGACGCGTCAATCTTATCATCGCAGCCAGTGCCTTTCCTGGCCTTTCGCCTTCGCCAAAGCGGCGAGCAATCCAATGCTTGCCTCTAAATTTGGTCTCCCTAGCGGCTTCGTCGGTATATTCGGTCAATGGTTCACGTATGCGCGAGAGGGTCGTATCATCAGGACAGGTAGCTAATGATGCTTCAAGGTGTCTGAGTTCAGCTTCTAATTTCGTCAGTCGTGCCACTATACTCTTCAGAATCCCCGACACCTTAGCAATGCAGATCCCCCTCACAGTCACCTTGAATGCATCCCAGATAGTTCCTACGTCATTCACAGAATCTTTATTGCGCTTGAAGAAATCTAAACATTCTTCTCGCAGTTCCTTCTGAAATGCAGTATCCAGTAGCATTGTGGGTTGTAGTCGCCAGGCCGTCGCCGGGGGGCCTAGGTCCGCAGACCTCAACGTGACTTTTACAGGCGAATGATCAGAATATGTTCTAGGGAGGTGTTGTGCCTTCACAAGTGCAGCGTAAAACTGTGGAAATATAAAGATATAATCAAGCCACGCCCATGAGGGTGCTTGTGCTGTGAAATGCGTACCCTCCATCATGTCAATGTGCAGGTGTCTCCAGGTGTCTATCAAATTGTGATCCTTAACACCTTCAGTGCTACAGCAATTCTCCCTTGGTGCTGAACTACCTTGAATCCCTTTGTTCATGACGAGCTCAGCTCATCATGAGCACACGAGCAGTGTACTGCATGACGAGCTGAGCTCGTCATGAGCATGGAAAGGGTTAAGTGACGCGAGTAACGTCGTTCTAGCCCTAGTGTAATGATGAGGGCAGGGTGAGACCTGTCTCTAGCCGGGTCTAATGTAGTATTGAAATCTCCCCCCCAGAGGAGGTGCTGTGGGTCCGTGCCTACAATGGCCACCCATAAGTCTCTAAAAAACTGAGGGTCATCGATGTTGGGGCCGTAACAGCATACTAACGTGACTGCAATATGTCCTAGTCTACCCCACATCATACAATACCTCCCCATAGCATCTACTTTGATGCCTACAAGAACAAAGGGCGTGCCCTTCTTTACTAGTATCGCAGTACCTCTAGAATATGATGAGTAGGAGGAAAAGGCAGTGTGCGTCGCCCATCTACTGGCAAAGGTGTGAACAGCCTGAGCTTTAAAATGGGTTTCTTGGAGAAAGGCTATGTGCACTGAGTGGCGTTCCAGGTAAGATAGAATTTATCGCCTTTTCCTCGGGTCTCCCAGGCCCCTCACGTTCCATGTCAGTATGTTTAAATTAGTGTCCCCCATGATCATGCTGGTCTAGCAAAAGTAGGCAGTGCGTCAGAGAAGGCCTTACGGCCCAGCCACCGCCAGCAGTGCCACTCGGGGATTGCAACTCTCCCCAAGTACGGCAGTCATTCAGCCCGGGCCCCGTATTACTGTACATGCCAGTGCAGTATCGTGAAAGAATGCGTGTGTGTACTATATGCACTGCGAGGGCTATACCCCGCCTTTCGCCATCTTGCAATCCTGTCGGATCTAGAAATAGCATCTCTTCGATATTAGTCTCGCCCAAATCTGTAACAACATTTTTAAACACCCCTACTCCTCCCTCCCCTAGCTGAAACATCCCCAAATTGTCAGGAATAGAAGCCTCTACTATAGTTCCAATTGTCAATGCAATAACTCTTATCCAAAACAATGCAGGGAGAGGAGCACTATCCTCCCCCATTGGGTACCTCTGGATACGTCCTTCCCTTACCCGCAACCCAGGACACAACATCAGTCGAGCCCCACCCACCCCTCTTCCCTCTTACTGTTCCAAACAGCATACGCATCTCGCCCCCTAACCAATCATTACTATGCATTTTCCATAAAAAGACATCAGGATCACTCATAATAGCATAGAACATCAAATAGACCTCAAAATCCCTTGCCCCTCCCCCCTCCCACTGAAGCATCCCCAACTTGCCAGAATCCCCATCCCACCCACCACCCCGAATAATAATTAAACAACCCAAAAAACACAACGTGCCAAACATGACCATTGGGGTATTCCCTATCGGGGTCATCTGAGGAGTACACATATCCACCCCCTACACCTTGCCCTTTGTCCTGTACGGCCTCAGTTGGGCACAATCTAAGGGAAGGGGGTGGTGCCTGGCATACGTTACCACCAACAGTCCAATACCCGTCCATGGTACTCTCGACCAATAGCGTTGTTCTCATACGATAGAGGCGTCTCTGTGGGCCCCTTAGTGAATGTCAGTAGGACAGCACAGCCCCTCAATGTTCAGAAAAACTCCCAGTTAAATGTCTCCGTTCATCGATTGTTCATCTTCTTCTCCCTCATCTCCGTCCTCTCGACGTCCCGGTCTCGCTTGTCTCAGAGTTTTCAAAAAATCGTCCACTTGCTGCGGATTCGTGAAGAAGTGCTGCTTTGCTTGATGGGTCACTCTCAATTTTGCAGGGTACAGTAACGCATAGTCTATCTGTAATGCACAGAGTTTTTTCTTGACATCAAGGAATTTACATCTCTGTTCTTGCACTATGGGCGTAAAGTCTGGGTAAATGGAAAAACTGACTCCATCGCATGCCAAGTTTTGGTTGGTACGTGCTGCTCGCAATGCAGTATCTCAGTCCCTGTAATTTAGGAGCCTTGCAATGATGGGTCTTGGCGGGGCCACTGGTTTAGGCCTCGGTCCAAGCGAGCGATGTGCTCTTTCGACGATAGTATCTTTTCTACATACTCTTCCATGCGCCCCGTGTTGGTGGATTCCTGTACGCCTATGACTCGAATGTTATTGCGCTGACTGCGGGCCTCCAACTCCTCATTCTTCGCAGCAATGACTCTGAGGACATTATCCATTCTCGAGAGTTGAGTGGTATGCGAGGCCGTGGTGTCATCGTTATCAGAGATTCTCCTTTCCGTTTCGTGGATCCGCTCTTCGTGTACATCTATTTTTTGTGCAATGGCGTCCTTCCTAGACGACATTCGGTCAACTTTATCCACTATTGTGGCAAACCCCTTTCTCATTTCCAGCATCAGCTGTTGTATGTCCGACGTGGATGAGTTAGAACTCGCTCCACTGGCAGATGGGCTTCGCGAGCTCCCTGCGTCTGGTGCGTTCCGCAATCCTTTTTTGGTAGTTGCGGACTCAAAAGTCAGTTTAGGCTGTCGATTGTACTGCTTGCCCATTTTGAGTCTTCTATAGGGACTTGTGGGATCTGGCAAGGGTCGCTTCCCCCGTTCTTCTCCAGAAAGGCAGGAGCCTGTATTCATGGGCAAAATTCAGTGCGTCTAAACGTGCCTACTATTGTTGCACAAGGAGTCACTAGGCGATGCAAGCGTATGTATCACTCCGAACGGAAATAGTAGCGTAACACAGTAACTCCAGTAAAATGATTCTCACCTCCCTTAGTCCCATGGCAAAAAGAAAGGTGTAGTCCATCAATAAAGTGAGGATATATAGGCAGGTATTAGTCCTTACTTCCCCAGTACAATGGGCGTGGGGAGCTTTTGTGGGCAGCAGCCGTCACTCCGCGGCAGCAAGGGCGTCCTGTTCTCGTGGCCCCAGTGGCAGTGCCTCCAGGGTTGGGCCTAAGCAGGCAGCAATGCAAATCCACTGTCCGTGAAGGCAGACAGGCCAGCCAGCTCCGCCAGGACCCACGGTCCGATATTGCCGCTTATATGCCGGCACGTTATGGCGTAATCATTATTAATAGATAACGTGGTAAGTCAGCAGGAGGGCTGTACTATCACCTCGCTTATGTGGCACCGAGGTGAGCAGCAGCAAAATTCATGTGTCCTCAGGGCCTATTTGCACAGCTGTAAGACAGTGTGAGGTAATATGTAAAGTCACTTATCTAATCGAGAGTTCGCGACGTAATTGTGCCGCTGGCTGATGTCCAAATCTTGTGTAGTTTCTCACTTTTAGGGCTCAAAGTAGTCTGTTATGCCTCCGAGGCGCTAACACCGAGGGTAGCTGAGAAACAGCTTCCCTCCACCATCAAATGTCACTGTTGCTGTTCCTTGCCGCTGCACTTCAAATGCCACGATATTGAGTGCCTGCCCAGCGCCGTAGTTCAGGCCTGTGTGTGTGTTCTAGGCCACCCGTGGTTGGTATCCCCTGGCTCCCAGTCGCACCATCAGCCGCGCATCAGGGCCGCCCTCCTCAAGGCTTGTCTCCGCTTCCGCCAGGCCCGTCCCAGCACAGGGCAGGTAGACGCTAAACACCCGATATGGAGGCTGGTGGTTCAACGCCGTACACGGTACCTGTAGAGTGCCTATGCCACATCCGAGTCCTTGGCCCAACAAAATAGTGACTCCATTTGGCAAATTCTAATACGGACCGTGTATTACTCAGTCAGCCCGTTAGACCAAACACTATTATTGCTCCACCGCATAGCTATGGCCGCACTCTCTGCTCCCATCGGTGCCGTGCTCCACGCTGTTAGGCTCACCTCACCTTCGCCCAGTAAAAATCAGCGCTTCTCACTGCAGTGCCGCGGCCCCCCTAGCTGGCCCGTCGTCGCTCAGCCCTTCAGCATCCAGAAGTCCCGCCGGGAGTTGACGAGGAGTGTAGCAGTGTTCTATGTCCACTCAGTCAGCCCGTTAGACCGAACACTATTATTGCAGCCAAATACGTGCGGCGAGGAGGGGGGTTCTTGTTCCTCCTCAGAGCTTCGTCTGTGCTCCCCGTTCCCACCGGTGCCGTGCTCCATGCTGTTAGGCTCACCTCACCTTTGCCCGGTAAAAATCAGCGCCTTTCACTGCAGAGCCGCGGCCCCCTTAAGGCAGCATGTCGCCGCTCAGCCCCTCAGCATCCAAAAGCCCCGCCGGGCGTTGACAAGGAGTGTAGCTGTGCTCTATGTCACTCCGGTGCTACCTGTGACTCCTCGCCGCAGACGCGACTCGTGTTGGGGGTCTCTCTGTCGCTCTATCTCCTGAAGCCTGCGCGCCTCATGGGCCGCCGCGGTGTAAAGTAGCCGCTCGCTCCCCACTGCTTGATCCACCAAGTTCAGGCGCCACCCTCGGTCTGCCACTCCGTCACTTATAACTTCAGTCTGCGAGGTCGGATCACTTTCAAATTTTCAACGGAGCTGCAGGTCACCATCTGCGACACCCCTGCATGAAGTAAGTCAGGTTGGTGTTGGTTGGTCAGGATAATTTAAGGATTTTCTGGCCAGGCTGCAGGAGCCTCACTACAGTGTGGCCATTCTGCGTGCGCGCCCTCTAGTGCCCCCACAACCAGAATGATTCTTATGTTCAAAGCACAAGGCTGAGCATAGGGTCAACGCGTGTTTCGGCAGTATATGAACAGTAGTTAGACCACCTTCATCCGGACCTTTCCAGATACCCACATCAATTTTACAGCAACCAGGGGACCTAAAATAACATACAAAGTGTCACTATTTGGAGCCCAAAATTTAAAATGATCATTTTGTTGATTGGATTTGACCAAACATGAAAACATACTCTCACACTCTAATTCAACAACCAGCCCACCAATGTATCTACTGCCACTACTCACAAATTGAAGCCCAAAACATCCTTCATTCCGATATTTACAAAGAGTAAAACCATGTGGCCAATAGTGAGAAGAGTGAAAATGCAATAGAATACCAACCACCATTGTTAAGAAATATATCAAGAACCACCACCACATTCTAGTGACCAATTATACCCCCAAAGGTAACTATAATCATCCCTATTACCTTAATAAATTCTTACAATTATATACATACTGATACTTCACTACCAAACATATCCTCACGATTACTCAGAAGAGCAGAAGACTTGTGGAAACAGGGCCAAAAGTTGCTTTTCCTGCGTTCTTTTTATCATCAAAGGAGGCACCTTCCCGTACTCGCGGAGAGTACCGCCGCTCTATCTGTGCGTACAATCAATTATGTCATTAATAATACATCCGCACTTTAGGATTTTTCAAGAAAAGTTACTTTATACTCTGCACCCTAATATTCTTACCCAAGGTGGTTTCCCTTGAAATTACACGATTCAACGTGTATATGTTCCTACCGACCCGTACAGAAGAAGGCCGAAAGTTTTCTAAATGAAAAAGAACATCACACTATCAAAATGCAACTCAAAAACGGGCCCCCAGACCTCAACTAATGTATCTGAAATAGCTCAGTTTTACCAGGTATTTGCCATCAATACTAACCAAGAGGTATGGTAGAATTATGTAGACGGAGACTTTATCTTCCTTATGCCTCTAAGATTTCTCTTCCAAAATTAAATTTTTCATTTTTACTTCACAAGAATTATGGAATTGCTGCACCATAATTGGGAAGGTGTTTGGTGTAAAACACTTTGGAATCCTACCACCCACCAGTTCTGGTGGCGGGGGTAGAATTCCAGCCTTCTAGAGGGAGAAACATGTACACACTGACCTAACCGGTAATAGTTTAAAAGAGCCCCTGCATCACAAAATGGATTCTGCAGCCACAGACACGAGTCTGACCTCCTACTGCTGGACGAAACTCCGGCAGGGGAGGCCTGGGCAATAGGTTTCCTGTCACAGGGAGGTGTAACCACCTCCCAGACAGGCTTTAGTGCATTTGGGCTGGGTGGGTGCATTCATAGAATGCTTTTCAGACAGTGCTGGGGGCACACTTGGTGCCCCTGTGCATATCCCAGTACAAACCGGTTGCAGGGGCATTCTGCCCCTCCACTGGCATGCAACTGGACAAAGGGAAAGGGGTGTAAAAACCCCTTCCCTGGGTCCTCCCATAGGTGGGACTCTAGATAAAGTCCAACCCCTTAAACTTAGTATAAGTATAGGAACCCAGTCCTTAGGACTTCAGATTACCCCGGACAAAGTACTGCAACATATATCCTGGAACTTCAACATTCTATTTCGAATAGAAGATGGAAGAATCTCCTTTGAGGTCAAGGAGTGACTCCCCTGTTCAAACAGGCACCAAAGAAGCATCTTGCTGGTCTGCATTTCCAAGTCTCCCGCCATATCCCAATGGATTTGTGACTCAGCACATGGACTTCCAGACTTCTCAGAGGCTGACAAGACATCCCAGCAAAGCTGAGACCCACAGCCCTCATGAGTGACGTGGTACCAGAACTCCTGGACACCATGCACATTTGCTAGTGCATCAACTTCCAGAGCTTTCCTGAAGTTGTGCATTGGGCTCCTTGTAGTCCAAGCCCCGAGCACCATCTGCACCGAAGATTGTGGGCCTACACTCCACAAGTGTTCTGTGAGCCTGCTTCTAGCATTTCCGCTTAAGGCTCCTAAGTGATCCCTGGTTCGTCGACTGGTGGGTCCCCACAAAGGTAACTCTTCTGTTTCTTGAGCTTTCCTGATTGCTCCAGACGTGCCCTGACTCCCCTCCAAAGGGTGAGTCCCTCAGACCTTGCTGGTCTGCACCGAAGCCAATATTTGCTTTCTGCATGGGTTGCTGTTGCCAAAGGCTTGTTGGGTGCAATCAGGAAACTGACACAGCAGCACTCAAAATCCTTTGTGAGAAAGCTCAAATCCAGCTTCTGGTTGTCCTCAACGTCTGGTCCTCATGGCTGAAGAGTCAAGCTTCACCTTCTTCACCTGAAATCACCCAGCATTGGTTGGCATCTTCTCATCGCCTTCCTGGTCACTCGCTAGTGACCCAGACCCTGTCCCCTCTGCTTTCAGGTTCTTCAGATCTCTGATCCATCCTTGGAGCCACCCAGACCCTTTCCATTGGTCGCCTGCAGCACTTTTCAGCAGCTCACCATTCAAATCAACAATGAATCCCGACACCAAAAGACACCTATGTACCCGGCTTCCCTGGGTGAGGTAACTCGAGTACTCCAGTGCTCACATGGGTATTGACTCTTGAACTGCCTAGTTCTAAAGGGGTTTGCTTCAAGTCCTCTTCTAAGTGTCCTTAATCTTTAATTTTCCAACCACAACTTTACCTATAGAAGTTAATGGTGATTTGCAGCTGTGCTTAGACACTTCACGCGTCCCCCGTGGGTCCCCTGTGTCACTATCTTGGGTGGTTCCTGGTGGCCCCAGAGTTTCTACAGGCTCTAAGCCTTGTATCTATGTCAGTTGTGGTTCTTATACCACTTTCTTAGTATATGGTTTGGTACGTCCCTAGGGCTAAACGTATACTGTGCTAATTTACTGTGTGTTAAATAAGTTTACTGAATGTAATTTTGCCTCTAGCCTCATAAAGAGATTAGAGGGATGTGTTTAGAATAAATACATATATTTTATATATATACCTGTTGCGGTTCTTCTTTCATTTGGTCACTCATGAGATTATAGACTGTCTACTATTTCTTCGGGGGAAGTAACGATTGTACCAGTCGAGGTTTGGAGTTGGGCTATTGTTCTCTGCGCTCTTTCCCTCCTGTCTAGCAACGCCAAGAGCCTGCCTGCCCGCCTTATCTCCTACCTCATAGACAGTGTGCCTCGTAGCTTGGAGCCGTAATTTAACCAGTTCACCTTGATATTCCCGAAGCACGCACTGTTTAAGACGCAGGCTTTGCGCCGTCTCTGGAGAGGGGTCCTGCTCATTTCAGTTCAGCCTCAAGTGCGTCTAACTCTCCTTTTACCGTATGCCTATGGCCTTTTATGGAGGCGATAGCCTGTCCTCTTACCATAGCCTTGTATGCCTCAAACAAAACACCAGGGGACTGTACAGAGTTCACGTTATCTTGAAAATAGTGCTTTGTAGCTGCTATTATATCTTTGCAGATCTTAGGGACCTGCAAGTAACCTGGATCTATAGGGAAAATGTGCTTTCTTGTTTTGATGTGTATGGTATAAGTGAAAAAAACAGGGGAGTGGTCAGATATGCCTCGAGGATGTATCTCAACATCTGTCAAGTGGGGTAGGCTGTCTGCAGAGACAAGAAAGTAATCTAAATGATAGAGGCTATTATGTACTCCTGATTGATAAGTGTAAGATCGTTTCATGGGGTGTCTATATCTCCAGGTGTTGATGAGACCTAAGGCGTTAACAAACCCAGTCATGAAGGATCCACCCGTCCCCGTGATTCTACTAGGGTAGCGGTCTCTGGTGCCATCGACAACTATATTAAAGTCGCCCCCTATAAGTAATTCACCCTCCGGTAGGTCCAGTAAGAATGTGCTAAGCGCCGGAAAAGCTACGGAGTGGAGGGCATGGGGGATATATACAGACACAATATTGAACCGCTTCCCATCCCACTGACACGATATGGCCGCAAACCATCCATGAGTATCTGCCCAAGTGTCGTGTATGATCAATGGGAAATGTCTACGAACCAGAATGCCCATTGCACTCGAGATGATGTGAACTCAGAGTGTACTACCATTCTGTACCCCCAGCGGTCCATTGCTTTATATGCCGAACCCATCAGGTGCGTTTCATGTAACAACGCCACCGCTGGCCCATTACGTCTCAGGTATTGTAACACTAGCCCTCTTTTAATCTTGTATCCCAGACCATGCACGTTCCAGGTAAGTAACATCAAGGGAGGCACTCGGGTTGCTGTGAGGACATTAGTACCAATTCCAGAGTTTTTCTACACTGTTTCTCCCGCCATGGGTAAAATACTGTTTTAAACCATCTCCAATGCAGCGCACCTTTGCAATAGCATCATATACATTAACCTGCAGTTTTTGCCCTAAACACAAAACATGAACACCCTGAACTTCTCGCACAATAAATACAATTTTAATAACATTGCATGATTCAAAGATGTAGATAAAAATTGATTCTAATTACTACCTTTATATCATTACCTATTGTATTTTACTTCTGTGTTTTGTTGGCATTATTACCCTGTGCACTTTACCACTGCTAACCAGTGCTGAAGTGCGTGTGCTCCCTCATTCAAACATTGTAAAAGTGACCTACAGCTAATTAGCAAATTTTATTTTTTTGCAAGTCCTTAATTCAGACCTTAAGTTTTACATGTCCTGGCAGCGAAAAACTACTAAAGTCATTTTTCACAATTTTAAGTCCTAGCTCCTCATTGACTAACACTGGATTACATTAAATATGTGGTAATTTTGGAAAAAGAGCTGTTTACATTCAGTAGAATCATAATTTAAAATCCTAGTAAATGGTGAATTTGGATTTTAGCCACAATTGTGAAAAAGACTCTTTTGTAAAGTCAGCCTTTTCTTGTCCCAGTCATGTGTGCCTTCTGCCTGTATCCTGGTTCTCATGATCTATGTAGGGAGTTGTGTATTCCTTCCACAACTGTGACACAAAGGGGACTTAGGTGTTGACAGGATGATGGGGGAGCTGCACCAAGCCCCACTTGCACTTAAAAGGACTCTATCACACATAATGGAATCTGGCACCATGCCTACCCTTTATTTCTTAGAGTCTTGCCAGGGGAAAGGACAGGATGTTCCCCCACACACAAAGGCCGGAACGAGGTATAAATAATGGACCTCTAGAGCCAATAATAAGAACACTCCTGGTCTTGTGGACTTTACAGAAGAATGATTACCCTGCTGCCATAGAACTGCTCTGCTGCTTGAGTATTGCCTTGCTGTCTGAGGAGGATGACTCGACCTGTTTACTGTCATCCCAGGCTAACCTGAGTGACTCTAAAGCTCAGCTGGCTGACTTTCTGTTTGAGCTACAGGGGTATAACATGCTCAAAAATCCTCCCTAAAACTACCCTGCTGACCTCCTGCAACCAGACCTTCCTGGACCTGCAAATGAACCTGCATGAGCCTACTGGCTTCCGCTGGAGTGAGTTCCTAATCCCCAGGAGGTGGTCTCCAGGTCCCAGAACCTTGACTGGCCTCAGTAAATGCTACTCCCAAGAAAAAAAGATGAAATCCTGAAGTTTGGGCTCTTCACACCAAGACTGTGCCGCCCACTGGTGAAGGCCTACCCATTACACTACAGTGTACACCAGCGACGACTTTCAGCAATGACTGGCACTTCGAGATCTGCCCTTTAGGCTACAGCAACGACAGTCCACAGTGACCACCAACGCGAAGCTCTAGCAATAACTGTTCATGCACCGCCTGGCTCTTTACACTTCAGTAGTGACAGCCCTGATGTCCGGCCTGCTATTCACACTACTGAGATAAACATCTGCAACTCTCTCTCTGCTTCTTGCATTCTCCTCTACCTTGAACAGAACTCTTTGCACCGGAGGTAACTCTTTCAGCATGACTAACCTGAGTCACCGTATCTGACCCACACCCTGTTGTGGTCTACTTGAACTTGTGACTTTCTCCCTGTGTAGTATGACCAAATGACCGCAAGTGATTCTTTGAGCTTTCATGCGCTGTTTGCACTTACAGTTTTAAAATACATCTCCAGTTCCACTGATTAGATTTATGTTGTTCTGCTATCATTTTCTTAAACTAAAATCCACTCTATTTTTCTAAATTGGTTTGGGATTTTTCTTGTGCTGTGTGTTATTTGTCTGCTGCATAAAAACTATTACACATTGCCTCTATGTTAGGCCTGACTGCTCGTGCCAAGCTACCTCGGGGTTAACACATGTTAATTTAGTGGCTTTTGTGGATCATACTGACAAGGATTGTTGTTTTCACCTGAGTGGGGCTTCTATTTCTCACACTTGCCTTCAGCTGTTTCACTCTCAGTGGTGAATTGTATGCAAAGGTACCTTAGGTACTCAAATATGGTGCCTTCTGCTGTTGAGGGCCACTCATAAACTCACTGCGCTGTTGTGTGCCTAGATGGGTGCTATCAATGAGGCCAGTGGAAACTGTTGAAACATGGTGAAATAAACTGACATGAGACTGATTCTCCATTAACTCCCCTGTGGCATTCGCACTTCTTTGAATAACCTCAGCATTTCCTCTCTCTTCATCATTCTCCACCCAGTGTTTTACCACTTTAACTTAAGCCGTTCAATCTCTCTCTTACTTCTGGGTCATAAAGTATTCAGTTGCTTTTTAGTGTCTTTGGACTATATAAATTTCCATAAATAGGGATATTGCTTTCAAATCCTAAATTTAAATACTGA
This sequence comes from Lissotriton helveticus, assembly GCF_964261635.1. Lineage (NCBI taxonomy): Eukaryota > Metazoa > Chordata > Amphibia > Caudata > Salamandridae > Lissotriton > Lissotriton helveticus. The sequence continues at coordinate 1,370,807,793 of NC_136069.1, read as the reverse complement.
CATGGATGATTTACACCCTCTCCTCCTGATGTTGCCAACTCAACACCATTACAATTGGCATTGCAAACATGCATTATTTAGAATGCTTGAGCTGGTAGGAGGTACTATACCAAAGCCAAGATTTCATTATTATTATCATCCTCAATCATTTTCCTTCCGCCATCCCCCAGGCCTTCCTCTTCTGTTTAATCTTCTTTCACCAGTATATCTACTTTATACTGTCAAGCCTTCTCATTCCTTTTACTTTCCAAATACTTTTTATTGTGTTAAGTTTGCTTTCCCGGTTTTTGCATTATTTTTCGCATATTGTATGTAGTGTCTCGCCAGTAATCTATAACTGGTACTTTACCCTTAGACAAAGGACACGGTCACCTTCTGGCTTTAATCTGTGCTACAGAAAGCTGCTAAAAAGTAATTAAAAAATAAAACAGATGCAGTTACTGTGTAAATCAACGTATATATGCGTACTTTCTGTCTCTGTATTAATAGCTTGATAAAAGCTCATATGCTATTCTTGTAAATATTCCACTCTGTTTTTTCCAATTTCCATTATTATAAAATGCATAAATATTGTTCATTTCACTTTTTTGTACTGAGCTCTTGTTTTCTCTTTGGTCACAGTGTACATGCCATAACACTCAAAATGTTGGAGCTGAAAAGGAACACAGTTTGAAAGTAGCACAAGGCTAGGAGTGGCACTATTAAGACTCTTGTGTGCTGGAGGACAGGCTGCTGGTGTAGCACCAAATCAAAAGGTTCCTGCTCAGTCTTCTACAAAGTGATAGCACTTTCAGCAAAAATTATCAATGCTGTATGGTTGCTATTTTTTATTTCCAGAGATGGATCAAAACACGTGGGGAGTTGTTTTTGAAAAACACAACAAATCCTTCTGATGCAATGGGACCTTCCTTACGGTGAATCAGGGACATTGTTAGTATTTCCTGTCTGAATCTTGCATGGCTTTGCCAGGAGATACATCCCTGGAATCCTACTCTAAATATGGCAGGCCATGCAGTGCCTTTCATCCGATAGTCTTGCTGCAGCTGTTCTGTGGCTACAGGGTTTCGAATGGCCAGCTCAGATTCCATCATTGGAACAAAAAGCCGGTTCCATCCCCAAGAGAGGCAGAAGAACTGAAAGGGGGACACCTTTCATCAAAACCATCATTCCCACCCGTCCACATCTGAGTGACCCCAAATCTGTGATATCATTGTCATCAATGAGATCTACCATATAAGAAAGTTAGGTTCTTTTACTATGTTGAATAGTTACATTGGATATTTGTCCAGAATAGTTACATTGAATATTTGTCCAGAAGATAGACATAAGAGACAGTTTCTACTCAGAGAAGATCCAGGGTTGTCAGAACACAGTGTACACCATTATTGCATGTGACACCATAAGAGACATGAAAAATGAGAAAAACTGGCCCCTGGGGCCTTATTAAAAAATGAATGTACCAGCGGTGCAATAGGCTTGTAAATAAGTATCAGTAGCACTTGCTTTTTCAGCAAGCTTCCACAAAAAATTGGAGAATTAAAAAAAAAGGTTTTGTGACTCTCTTGTTTGCTTCCAGCACCTAACCTTTATCCGAGTAATTATGTAGTCTGTATTCTAGCAGGTAAAAACAAAGAATGCTTACAAAAGGACAAGAACAAAAATGCATCAGGAGATAGAAAGAAGTTACTAATAAATTAAAGTCGTTAGTATGTAGACCATCGGAGACATGAAAACTCCCAGATAAAACTATTCAATACTTTTGAACCATTGCCACTTTGGCGTCAACCGTAAACACATTCCACTTGGCAATAAAGGACTATAGAAATATATTTAACTAAATGCTATTCATAAAGAAATGTTCGTTCCCTTGAAATCCTGCCTCTTTGAGTTGACCTTGACGGCCACTGTTTTACATAAGGCCGGTGTGGGTTAATTAGCCATATCCGAATCTGCATATGCACTCTTTCATCATCTAATAGCGAGGTAGCATGCATAAACCGAGGAAAAAGTGATAAGCCTGCATAACATCATCTTATAGCTTTCTAGTTAGTAATGGAAACATAGCAGAATATATGTGAATTAAAACAAAAAGTAAAATCGCTAAGGTGTTCTGGTGTGAAGTCGTATAAATATATAATCTAGTATGGCTCTGCAGGCTTATGTATGGGGTTTCAGGAGGCCGGTGTTGGCAAGCCGCATCGTAATCATTAACTGCCCCCAAATTACAGTTTTCACCAATTAAAATAAGTGTTAGGCCTTTTTGACCAATTTTTCCACAACTATATGCATAATGGATGCTGTGCAGACTCATGACCAGCAGTTCATCTCTCTTACATTATTTTATCGTATTTTTCATGCCAGCCATTCCAGCATAAGCAGTTGGCTCATTTGATTTTGATTGGAATTTTAGCCTTGCTGTCTAGTGATATGCAGCCTGGCCCTCTGATGCTGTCAAAGAGATGCAATTCTTGAATGTGCACATGCTCTACTTACCCTGCTCTATATTCACGTAAAAGTACAGCAATTTTCATAAAAATCTATTCCATGTAAAATGTGTGTTTAATGTCTAATAAAAATGCACGATGAGGCTCGCAAGGGGTAGAAGCCAACTTTGAGAGAATGGACAGTTTGTGCATCTGGTATAAGAAAATATACCACATCAGTGCAATGAAACTCTTAAATAGCCAAGTAATAATGAAGGCAAAGCTGTAGCGAAAATAAATCTTGAGACACATGGAGGGACTGTGTATCGCAGTTTTCCATAGTATATTGCTTTTATTAGCACTGAGCTGCGGATAGGTCATTGTGCGGACAAGCAAATGATAAAGCATAAGCAATTTACTGATAAGAGTGCACGTGGATGGCTGCCAGGAGGAACCTAAACCATCAAAAGAAGACAAGCGTCTTCCTCAGAATAAAAAAAATGGTTTATGCAAAAAATCCTTTACATTTTCCATATAATTACAGTTTTTCAGAAATTACGCAGGGCATCTTCCGTAGTGATTTATTGCGACATTACTGTAGTATAAAGCTCAAACTGGGAAGACTAAACGGATTTAAATTCCGCATGCAGCCAGCCCCTGTTAGGAGTAGAATTTGATATGTTGAAAGCACCCCTGGCTTTAAGCTTTTTTGACCCTTTGTGATTTGAATTTTTCTTTTCATGGCATCAATTATATCCCTTCGTTCTTGAAAAAAAAGTTATTTCATTAGTCGATAGAATACTGATGACCTAACTCCTGATTTTATGGAAGTGCATTTATGACCGCGCACTTAAAAATAGCACCAGTTGAGTCTCACGTGACCTCCTACACCAGAGAAAAAAATGGAAAGGTAGAGCGTGCTCTGCCTGGCTCCCTTGTGGCCCGGCTCTCAGCTGAGATAATTAGGAAGGTTAGGGATTTGAATCCCACACAATGTCACGTTAATGGTGTATTATTTAAACACACTGCCTAATCCATTTTAATTACTCGTGTGCAGATTGAAACGTTGTCATTATATATGATAGTTTTGGAAAATATTAAAGGCGTGCCAAATTTGCATTGTTTAGTTTCTAAGTGTACTTGTTCGAGGTTGGATTGGGTTTACTTAAATCTGATGAGCTCTGGAGAGGCAAACACTGAATTGATTTTCAGTACTTTCAAAACACCATTGGTGCAAACAGAATACAACTTTCATCAATGTTTAAATTTTGATCCTCAGGTACTCACTGCATGTAAAAATGCTGGAAAACGAGAATTCATTACGTGTTGCCAAAGTATTATTTTACCTGACATTACACTGTGGTATTACTTTATGTGTTGTAGTTGTTACCTCTGATGTATTCGTAATAAAATACTTGCAAACTGATAAAAACCTTTGATTTGGTATCAAAGTATATTTTTAATTTAAAAAAGTAAATCTGTTCCACTGATCGGATGTTATTTGTTGCTGTTGTTTCTCATTAGAAAACCTCATGAGTGCAGAACTGAAGAAAAGTAATGAATCGAATCGATTAACATATAGGGAAAAATCAATCTCTAATATTGTTACTGTATGTTCTCTTGATTGTTTAGCTCCTGATATGATTTCAGGAGCGGCTTGAAGTGTGAAAGAGAAGGAGACCACAAGAGAAGTTACTGGCAGAATCGACATTATAGGATGTGCAGAACTGTGGTGTTTCACACGGATGTATGTCATTACATCGCATACCAATACCACACCTGCCATTACAACGTGGGTATTACTACACAATGTCAATGACAATGACATGCCATTACATCACAAACCTTTACCACAACTATGCTTTTACCACGCATGCCATTACAATGCAAAGGCATGCGGGGTAAAGCTATAGTTGTGGTAAAAGTTTGCAAGGTAAGTGACTCTACTCTACCTTAAACACTAATATAGTACCCCTACACAAGCCTCCCCCAACCCCAGTCCAATCCGTATGATAACTCTACACTACCCTGCACGACCCCCCTGACACTACCCTAAAACCTAAAACACTTCACTACACAAACACTACCCTAAACCCTAAAACACTACACTACACAACCACTACAACACTCCTCTAAACCCTAAAACACTACACAAACACTACAACACTACATAAAACCATATGACACTATACTACAACAGTACCCTAAACCGTAAAATACTACAACGCTACCCTAATACACTACACTACACAAACACTACCCTAAACCCTAAAACACCACACTACACAAACACTACAACACTATCCTAAAACCTAAAACACTACACAAACACTACAACACTACCCTAAACCCAAAATACTACACTACACAAACACTACCACACTACACTAAACCCTAAAACACTACACAAACACTAAACCACTACCCTAAAACACTACACAAACACTACAACACTACCCTACACCCTAAAACACTAAACTACACAAACACTACAACACTACACTAAAGCCTAAACCACTACACAAACACTACAACACTATCCTAAACCACTACACACACTACTCCCATCCCTACACTGCCCTAAACCCTAAGATACTATAAAACTACCCTTAACCGCTACCCACACTACTCCCACCCCTACACTACCCCTAACCCTAAAACACTACCCCTAGCATGACCCCTACACTACCCAAACACAACTAACCCTAAAGCACTACGAGACTACAACACTACCCTAAACCACTACCCACACTACTCCCACCCCTACACTACCCTAAACCCTAAGACACTACAACAGTACCCTAAACTACTACCCACACTACTCCCACCTCAAGCACAATCACCCTTACCTCTCTTTTCTCTTGGTTCCTCTCCAGCGTCGCTGTCTCTGCTCCTGGATCCTGCTTCACGTCTGGTGCACGTCATTGTGAGGAAACAGAAGAGCCTCTGTTTCCTCATAACGAGCTGGACGGCATTACATTGCATGCATTGTAACAGCACGTGCGATGTATTGGTATGCGTAGTAATGGCTGCGTGTAGTTACATCGCATGCATTGTAACGCATGCGATGTAATGGCACAGCTTGGTAAAAACCGCGTTGTGATTGCTGTTACCTGTTCTACACAGAGAAAAAAAAATGTAAAAAGTGAAACCGCCATGTCAAAGGACAGAGAAAGATGATGGACTGCTGGACGAAGTAGGACCAGAATAAAAAAAAATCCCCAATAACTTCTCACTTCTAAAGGGGCTCTCTGTGTCTTATTTGAAGTCCTTGGTAGCCGTGCACATAGAGGAAAGACCTCGTACCATGTTTGTTAGACCTGGCATCTTTGGCGTGGTTTCCCCCTATCTTTTTGCCTCTACCTCCTGTATTTTTGATGCTGTGCTGGATTTCGTTTTTGCTGGTTTAGATGCTTTGGGCACTCTGCCACTGCTGATCAGTGCCAGAGTGTAAGTGCTCCCTATGTAAATTGTTATTCTGATTGGATATACATGTTTGGCATATTTGTATCACCAGAAGTCCCTAGTAAAGTGCACTGGGTGTGCCAGGGCTGGTGATGACAGATGCTACTAGTAGGCCTGCCGCATCTATTGTGCCACCCACAGGAGTAGCTCTAAAATGGTGTCTCAGGCCTGCCACTGCAGTGCCTGTGTGCAGTTTAGAAACTGCCATGTCCTCCTGGTCAGTGTCCCCACTGATCAGGCCTAACCCTTCCCTTTTTGTGCACATCAGTCACCCCTATGGAAGGCCCAAGGTACCCCCCTGGGCAGGGTGCAGTGTATGTAAAAGGTAGAGCATGTACTAGTGCAGGTAACATGCTCTGATAGTGAATGGCAGCCATTTTCGTTTTTCACTATTGGAAGGCTATCTTGCTCTATAGATTAACATGGGGGATGCTGGCTACAGTGGTTAACAGCATTTCTTCCCATTGGAACAAGATAGGACATAAGTATCTAGTATCCCTGAACTCAGAATTTAATAACACATCTTTTAGGAAAGGTTGTTTTTAAATCCTGTGTTTGAGAACAGCACTTTTAGAAAGTTGCTGTTCTCTTGTCTGACCCTTCTGTGTGCCTTGGTCTGCTTGTGTATTGACTGTCTGGTTTGGGAGTGACAGGGGCTGGGGATTCCCCAGGAGGCTGGCTGAGTCAGCCCTAGGCTGAATGACTGCATTTGCAACTGGAGTGGTGGGAGGAGTTAGCACCTGGGCCTGAATAGGGCTGTGCCTGCCTTCCACAATGCTGGCTCCACCTCCTGCTGGGCGGCTGACGACCCTGCCCCTCACTCTGAAAGGAAAGAAGAAGCCAGCAAAACAAAGTACTCAGGAAACACCCAGAACTGGTTCAGACCGGGCTCAGGGCCCACATGCACAGAGAGAACAAAGACTTTAGGGGTATAAGTACAGGACACCTGACAACAGAAAATTAGATCATCCTGGAATCAAGAAGGAACCTCTGCCAAGGAGAAAGCTGACTCTGAAGAAGGAAGACTGTCCTGCTGTTGCTCTGCTGGACTGACCTGCTGTTGCTTTGCTGCCAAGGAGGGGGAAAGGACTTTGCTGTGTGCTGTGTCCCCTGTCTTGAAGGAATCTCCAAGGGCCTGAGAAGAGCTGGCTCCCTGTTCTGAAGTCCCAGGAACAAAAGGACTTCACCCCCCAGCTTCCCTGAACTCTACTGAGAGAGTTCTATCCTTCCTAGAGTGCTTGATCCAGTTGTGGGGCCTCTGGAAGTTGTACCTGTGCTGGGAAGCTTGAAACTAAGCTTGAGAGACTTTTGCAATTGAAAAGTGTCGCATCGCTCGCTTGCGGAGCGCATCCCCGACAGTGCGAGAAGATTCCTGCCGCTAAGAAGGTCGAGATCGTCGCAGCGACTGACGCCGCTGCCAGAGCCGTCGCATCCTTCATTTGCGGGACGCACCAGACCGGTGCGGGAAAGTCAAACATCGCTGCGAATGTCGTCGCAGAGCCTGTCGTCGCTGGGTGAGATCGCCGCACCGCTTGCATGCGGACCGCATCACGTCGCTGCGAGCATCGTCGCAGAATCATCGCATCTGGGAACTGCGAGAGAGAGGATCACCGCTGGACCGCGAATTGTCGCCCCGGGGATTCGTCGCAGCCCCTACGAGATCATCGCATCGTGCCTTTGCGAGAACAAACTTCCTACGGAACCTACGCACCGGAATCCATACAAGTGGCCTTCCTTCCCATACAGACCGGATTTGTCGCAACACCCCCGCGCATCGCCTCCCCAGGGTCTCAGGAGCAACGCATCGCTTGTTTTCCACCACACCAGCTTCTGCTTTTGGAACTTTGTCGCAACTATAAGGTACTGTGAGTAAACGTGGCGCAACTGTGAACTTTTCACGCATCTGTGGTTTATTTTACCGCAACTTGAAGAACTTTAAAGCAAACATTAGGTACTCTTTTGAAACCATATTCTTGAACTGTATATGTTGGATTTTTGTTGTTTTGGTCTTGTGTAGTTTAGATTAAATACCTTTATTTTTCTAAACTGTTGTGGAGTCAGTTTGTGGTGTTTTCACTGTGTTACTGTGAGTGTTGGTACACATACTTTACGCATTGCCTCTGGTTAGCCTAGACTGCTCGTGCCAAGCTACCTAGAGGGTGAGCAGGGGTTATCTCAGAGGGTTATCTCCTTGCCCTGACTAGAAGCAAGGGTCCCTATTTGGACAGTGGTACCTACCTCTGCCAACTAGAAACCCCCAGTTCTAACATTGGTGGTCAGGCGGTGGGATTTGAACTTGTATTTGTACTTGACCCACAGTAATTGGTGTACATCACTAGTGAGTGCAGACCACTACGCCACCGCATACTACTGGTTTTTGATTTTTTCTATTTTTGAGTAACCCTTGTAATACATCATGTCTTTGAATGGGAAGGCACCCAGTAAGGAAGCAGAATTAGAGTTTTGCATTGGAGATTTGTATTCATACAAAGTTGAGCAACTTAGGAAATCCTGCCTTGAGTTTGAGTGCCCCATAAAGAGCGCCTACAGAAAGGAGGAGCTGCAAAGCATCTTGAAGGCCCATTGGGAGGCACAAGAGGGAAATGATGATGTGAATGGAGAAAACAGTTTTCAAGTCACAGATCTGCCAGTGGGCAGAGTAGGTGCAGGAGCTGCCCGCAACCATTCCAGCAGGGGCCTCTCCCCAGAAGAGTTACAAGAAAATCAGAGAGTAAGAGAATATGAGTTGGAAGTTCTGAAAATGAAAATGAAGCAATTGAAAATGGATAAAGAGAGAGAAAAGGGCAGAGGAGAGCAAAAGTGCCCGCGCCTTGGAGGAAAAGAAATTGCTTTTGGCTCATGAGTTGAGCATGAGATAACTGGATCTTAAAGCCAAGGAGGTGGATGCCAGTTCAAATGGTGGCAGCACGCAGCCAGTGCATGGGGATAAAGTATATATTCCCAAAGACCTGGTACAGAATTACCATAGGAGTGAGGATATTTATGCCTGGTTCACTTCGTATGAAATTGCATTGAAGATGAATGGTGTGCCTGATCAGCATTGGGGGGCGGGCCTGTGGAAACATTTTGAGGCTTCTGGGAGGAGTGCTCTAGAGCCCTTAGAGTTGGCAGGTGCCATGACCTACCCCAATGTGAAGGAGGCCTTATGTCTCAGGTATGGCCTTACTCCAGAGCAGTATAGACTGCAGTTTAGAAACTCCAAGAAGAGAGAGTCTGAGACTTGGATGGAGTGTGTGAATTTGTACTCGCGTGCACTGGAAGGTTGGATGAAGGGCAGTAAAGTAACTGATTTTAAGGGGTTGTTGCATTTAATCAGTTGGGAACACTTGAGTAGTCTTTGTGTTCCAGAGCTGCGCCAGCAACTTTTAGACAACAAGCTGACAGACCCCATTGAGCTTGCTAAGGAGGCGGACCGCTGGACCAGTACCAGGGTCCACAGAGGAATTGTGGGTACCACAGCCAAAGGTGGGCAGGGTCCCCAGCAGAAGAGTGGGGGGACAAGGATAATCAAAGGAGTTCTCACAAGGGCCCCAAAATAGTTCCCAGGGAAAGGAATCCCAACCCCCCAAACCTAAACAGCCATGGCCCTCTAAGGGCAGGCGGGACAATAGAGACAGAAGGGATAACCAAGGTCCCCCTACCTGCTATCACTGCAATGAGGTGGGCCACATAGCTCCAAAATGTCCCAAGAAGAAGCCCGCACCCACTGGTGCTCCAGCCCCAGGGTTAGCAAGTATAGCTTTGGGCGGGGATTTCATTTCTAGTGGGGAGGTGGGCTTAGCAGTTATGTCCCTTGTCTCCCTAGGAGATCGAGAGATGGTCCAGGAAACCTTACTGCCCTCTAACACTAAGAAGTATGGGCAGAAGGTGACCATCAATGGGAGGGAGATTGAGGCTCTGAGAGACACAGGAGCCAGCGTGACATCCGTGAGGTGTCAGTGGGTGTTTGAAGAGCAAATCATCCCTGATTTACTCCGCCCTGTAGTGGCAGCTGACAGCTCAGTGCGCCTCTGCAAGCTGGCGAGGGTTCCCTTTGAATGGGGGGAGTCTCTGGTCTTCTGTAAGTAGTTGTCAATGGTGCCTTGCCTGTAGACTGTCTGTTAGGTAACGACCTGGAGAGTTCTCCATGTAAGGATGTAGAACAGAGAACTCACTTGGAGATGTTGGGTCTGCCTGCGTGGATCTGCGTGACCACGCGTGCTATGGCAGCCAGTAGGGGTGATTCAGCAGAACTGGAGCCTGAAACAGTGGCCCAGAGACCTGCCAGGAGAGGAAGAGGCAGGGGGCGCGGGAAACCCGCCCCAGCAGTTACCATGGTCCAGATAGGAGCAGAACCTGAGGGGGATGCCCTGGAACCTACAGGGGAACAGGTGGTCGAACTGGGAGACCTACCTGAGCTGACCCATTGGCAGCAGAAAGGTGGTCCCTCCAGGGAGGAATTCTGACAGGCGCAGAAAGAATGCCCTTCCCTCATTGGTCTGCGGCAACAGGCTGTAGATCAGGCAGCAGGTGGAGCAGCCAGAGATCACTTTATCTACTGGGAAGATGACCTACTATATAGCGAGCCTAAATTTGCTGAGCCCGGTGCAGCCCGTGTGCTGGTAGTACCCGAGCGCTTCAGAAACTTCCTAATGGGTCTGGCTCATGACGTGCCTCTTGCAGGACATCTGGGGCAAGACAAGACCCTGAACCGGCTTGTCACCCACTTCCACTGGCCCCAGATGAGAAAGCACGTTGGTTCCTTTTGCAGATCTTGCCAAACCTGTCAAGCCAGTGGCAAGACTGGAATGAAGTTGAAGGCACCCCTCCAACCCTTCCCAGTGGTGAGCACCCCTTTCGAGCGGGTTGGCATAGACATTGTAGGGCCCCTGGACCCCAAGACAGTCTTAGGCAACAGGTTCATCCTGGTCTTGGTGGACCATGCCACCCGGTACCCGGAGCAGTCCCTCTCAGGACAATCACAGCACCCGTGGTGGGCCGTGCATTGATGGGGATCTTTTCCCGTGTGGGGTTCCCCAGAGATGTGGTCTCCGACCGGGGTACCAACTTCATCTCTAAGTACATGAAGTCTCTGTGGGAGGAGTGTGGGGTAACTTATAAGTTCACCACTCCTTACCACCCTCAAGGAAATGGGCTGGTTGAAAGGTTCAAACGGACCCTAAAAGGTATGATTATGGGCCTAGCGGAGCCCATGAGACGGAAGTGGGACGTCTTGTTACCATGCCTGTTGTTTGCCTACAGGGAGGTGCCTCAGAAGTCCTTAGGGTTCAGTCCCTTTGAACTCCTGTATGGCCACCCTGTTAGAGGACCTTTCTCACTGGTGAAGGAGGGTTGAGAAAAGTCCCGTGGGAAAACCCCCCAGGATGTGTTCAGCTATGTGCTGGCCATCCGCAACCAGACACAACACTTCAGGAAGCTCGCTCAGACGAACCTGGAAGCAAGCCAGGAAGAAATGAAAAGATGGTACCACCAGAATACCACTCTGGTCGAATTTCAACCTGGGCAGAACGTGTGGGTGATGGCGCCAGTGGAGCCTTGTGCGCTCCAAGTCAAGTGGACTGGGCCATATGAGGTGGTGAAAAGGAAAAGTGAGGTAACCTACCTGGTTAACCTGAGGACTCCCAGGCAGCCCCTGAGAGTCTTGCATGTGAACCGCCTCAAACCACACTTTGAGAGGTCTGAAGTGACAATGCTCATGGCTACAGATGCAGGAATGGAAGAGGATAGTGATCCTCTCCCTAACCTCCTGGCAGTTAAGGAGCAAGATGGGTCAGTGGATGGTGTGGTCCTCTCGCCCACCCTGACCCCAGAACAGCAGAGTGTCTGTCGCCAAGTGTTGGGTTAGTTCTCCTCCCTGTTCTCCCTGACCCCAGGAGTCACCAACTGGTGCGTCCATGATGTGGACACTGGAGACAGTCTGCCTGTGAAACAACATTTTTACAGGGTAGCTGACAAAGTCAGGGCCAGCATCAAGGAAGAGGTTTCCAAGATGTTGCGCTAGGGGTGATTGAGCCCTCCAGCAGCCCCTGGGCTAGCCCAGTGGTCTTGGTGCCCAAGAAAGCTGCTGCGCCCGGTGGCACTCCCGAACTCCGGTTTTGCATGGACTACCGTGGGCTCAATGCGGTCACAAAGACTGACGCACACCCCATCCCCAGAGCTGATGAGCTCGTGGATCGGTTGGGAGCTGCCCAGTATCTCAGTACATTTGATTTGACTTCTGGGTACTGGCAGATTGCCTTAACTGATGGGGCCAAAGAGAGGTCAGCATTTTCAACGCCAGAGGGGCACTTCCAGTTCTGAGTCATGCCCTTTGGGTTGAAGAATGCCCCTGCCACATTCCAGAGACTGGTTAACCAGGTACTGACCGGGCTGGAGAAATTCAGCGCCGCATACCTGGATGACATTGCTGTGTTCAGCTCCACGTGGGAGGAACACTTGCAACACCTCTGCAAAGTGTTGAAGTCTCTGCAAAGGGCAGGCCTCACTATCAAGGCCAGCAAGTGCCAGATAGGGTAGGGATCTGTGGTGTATTTGGGACACCAGGTGGGGAGCGGCCAGGTGGCGCCCCTACAGGCAAAGATTGATACCATTCTGGCTTGGGAGCCCCCCAAGACCCAGACAGAGGTGAGAGCCTTTTTAGGACTCACCGGGTATTACAGACGGTTTGTCAAGGGATATGGCACCATTGTAGCCCCCTTGACAGAACTCACTTCCAAGAAGTTGCCCAAAAGAGTTGACTGGACTGAAGCCTGCCAAACTGCTTTTGATGCCCTGAAAACTGCAATGTGCACAGCACCGGTGCTCATGGCACCTGACTTTTCCAGTGAGTTCATAGTACAGACAGACGCTTCAGAGCATGGTGTGGGAGCAGTACTCTCACAAGTCACTGAGGAGAATGGAGACCAGCCCGTAGCTTTCATTAGTAAGAGGCTACTCCCCAGGGAACAGAAGTGGAGTGCGATTGAAAGGGAAGCTTTTGCTGTGGTCTGGGCTCTGAAGAAGCTGAGGCCCTACCTGTTTGGGACTCACTTCCGTGTTCAGACCGACCACAGGCCCCTCAGATGGTTAATTCGGATGAGGGGGGAGAACCCAAAACTGTTGAGGTGGTCCATCTCCCTACAGGGAATGGACTGTACGGTGGAACACCGTCCTGGCACAAAACACGCCCACGCTGATGGTCTGTCCAGGTTTTTCCACCTTAGTGAAGAGAACTCCCAAGAGGGTGGGTAGTTCTCACCACTTTCAGCTGGAAGGGACACGTGTTAGACCTGGCATCTTTGGCGTGGTTTCCCCCTATCTTTTTGCCTCTACCTCCTGTATTTTTGATGCTGTGGTGGATTTCGTTTTTGCTGGTTTAGATGCTTTGGACACTCTGCCACTGCTGATCAGTGCCAGAGTGTAAGTGCTCCCTATGTAAATTGTTATTCTGATTGAATATACATGTTTGGCATATTTGTATCACCATGAAGTCCCTAGTAAAGTTCACTGGGTGAGCCAGGGCTGGTGATGACAGATGCTACTAGTGGGCCTGCCGCACTGATTGTGCCACCCACAGGAGTAGCTCTAAAATGGTGTCTCAAGCCTGCCACTGCAGTGCCTGCGTGCAGTTTAGAAACTGCCATGTCCTCCTGGTCAGTGTCTCCACTGACCAGGCCTAACCCTTCCCCCTTTTTGTGCACATCAGTCACCCCTATGGAAGGACCAAGGTACCCCCCTGGGCAGGGTGCAGTGTATGTAAAAGGTAGAGCATGTACTAGTGCGGGTAACATGCTCTGATAGTGAATGGCAGCCATTTTCGTTTTTCACTATTGGAAGGCTATCTTGCTCTATAGATTAACATGGGGGATGCTGGGTACAGTGGTTAACAGCATTTCTTCCCATAGGGACAAGATAGGACATACGTATCTAGTATCCCTGAACTCAGAATTTAATAACACATCTTTTAGGAAAGGTTGTTTTTAAATCCTGTTTTGAGAACAGCACTTTTAGAAAGTTGCTGTTCTCTTGTCTGACCCTTCTGTGTGCCTTGGTCTGCTTGTGTATTGACTGTCTGGTTTGGGAGTGACAGGGGCTGGGGATTCCCCAGGAGGCTGGCTGAGTCAGACCTAGGCTGAATGCCTGCATTTGCAACTGGAGTGGTGGGAGGAGTTAGCACCTGGGCCTGAATAGGGCTGTGCCTGCCTTCCACAATGCTGGCTCCACCTCCTGCTGGGCGGCTGCCGACCCTGCCCCTCACTCTGAAAGGAAAGAAGAAGCCAGCAAAACAAAGTACTCAGGAAAACACCCAGAACTGGTTCAGACCGGGCTCAGGGCCCACATGCCCAGAGAGAACAAAGACTTTAGGGGTATAAGTACAGGACCCCTGACAACAGAAAATTAGATCATCCTGGAATCAAGAAGGAACCTCTGCCAAGGAGAAAGCTGACTCTGAAGAAGGAAGACTGTCCTGCTGTTGCTCTGCTGGACTGACCTGCTGTTGCTTTGCTGCCAAGGAGGGGGGAAGGACTTTGCTGTGTTCTGTGTCCCCTGTCTTGAAGGAATCTCCAAGGGCCTGAGAAGAGCTGGCTCCCTGTTCTGAAGTCCCAGGAACAAAAGGACTTCCCCCCCAGCTTCCCTGAACTCTACTGAGAGAGTTCTGTCCTTCCTAGAGTACTTGATCCAGTTGTGGGGCCTCTGGAAGTTGTAACTGTGCTGGGAAGCTTGAAACTAAGCTTGAGAGACTTTTGCAATTGAAAAGTGTCGCATCGCTCGCTTGCGGAGCGCATCCCCGACAGTGCGAGAAGATTCCTGCAGCTAAGAAGGTCGAGATCGTCGCAGCGACTGACGCCGCTGCCAGAGCCGTCGCATCCTTCATTTGCGGGACGCACCAGACCGGTGCGGGAAAGTCAAACATCGCTGCGAGTGTCATCGCAGAGCCTGTCGTCGCTGGGTGAGATCGCCGCACCGCTTGCTTGCGGACCACATCACGTCACTGCGAGCATCGTCGCAGAATCATCGCATTGAGGAGCTGCGAGAGAGAGGATCACCGCTGGACCGCGAATCGTCGCCCCGGAGATCGTCGCAGCCCCTACGAGATTATCGCATCGTGCCTTTGCGAGAACAAACTTCCTACGGAACCTACGCACCGGAATCCATACAAGTGGCCTTCCTCCCCAGCTGGGCTGTCGCATCGCCTCCCCAGGGTCTCAGGAGCAACGCATCGCTTGTTTTCCACCGCACCAGCTTCTGCTTTTGGAACTTTGTCGCAACTATAAGGTACTGTGAGTAAACGTGACGCAACTGTGAACTTTTCACGCATCTGTGGTTTATTTTACCGCAACTTGAAGAACTTTAACGCAAACTCTTTTGAAACCATATTCTTGACCTGTGTATGTTGGATTTTTGTCGTTTTGGTCTTGTGTAGTTTAGATTAAATACCTTTATTTTTCTAAACTGTTGTGGAGTCAGTTTGTGGTGTTTTCACTGTGTTACTGTGAGTGTTGCTACAAATACTTTACGCATTGCCTCTGGTTAGCCTAGACTGCTCGTGCCAAGCTACCTAGAGGGTGAGCAGGGGTTATCTCAGAGGGTTATCTCCTTGCCCTGACTAGACGCAAGGGTCCCTATTTGGACAGTGGTACCTACCTCTGCCAACTAGAGACCTCCAGTTCTAACAATGTTCAATATGTGTTTCTCAGTTTTTATGAGTATCCTCTGTCACGCTCATCAGTAAGGGTAGGAGTGTCCTGCTGGTTGTTCGTTGTTTGCCTATTAAGTGACAATTTTCTAATTTGGAAGGATTACATTCTCTTTAGTTTTTCTTCACCTGGTTAAAATTAGGAGTTATGTGGCTGAGACAAACAATTTGTAACCTTTAATCCTAAATGGATGGTAAATTGCTCGTTTATTACCTTTTTCCAATTCCAAACTTCACTTCATATACATGTCAGTTTAGTAAGAAACTAAGTGAAAAATTGCTTTCAAAGTATGTGTGGACATTATCACAAGATATTAAACTTTCTCTAGAAATTGTAAGATATGCTGGCTGCTGTCCGTAGTTTCTGGAGTAGACATACAGAAATGACCAATAGAAAAAATATTCCATAGACATCATAATGAATGACTGTCAGTAATGCTAATAACACCACGCCCAATACAGCCATACTTACCTAAACCGATGCTTTAGAAAAAAGTAATACAAAAATACCGCACCAATTAATTACACTGAGACTCCAACAACAGGTGCTGAGCAAAGTTCTAATTTGCCCGAATACTTGTCACTTCTGGAACAACGTTCAGAACAACCAAAAGCTTTCCATTACTCCTACATGTGACCCCATGAAGGTACCCGAAATAAATGTAGTCAGTGGCAGTAGAAAAACACTGAATATGATTTACTAATACTGCTAGACCTGGGAATATGCAAGGGTGCCTGCATTGGTGCACAGCAGCGCATAGTGCACCAGTGGTGGGAAATTACAGGAGTGTGCCTTTTTATGTTAAATATGCGCATTCCCTATTTATTTATTTTATTTTGAGAGTTTTATAGAGCGCGAACAAAGATCCTGACGGATATCAGAGCGCTATACAACCATTAGAAGTTACTTATACATGAAATATAAACATAACCACACATATGTACACAGCATATTGTAAAAGTTGCATAGTAAGATGTATCATCCAAATGTCTTGTGGTTGAGTGCGCGTGTGCATCTCGTCACAGTGTTTCCAAAGACCATATTCATGTGAATTTGGCCATGAGGATGGATTTTACTTCCTTTTTAAAAGAGGTAGTGGATGGGTTAAGTCTGGTTTCTGGAGGTAAGGCATTCCATATTCTGGGCGCCATCCCAGAGAAGCATCTGTTATAAGTTTTTTTCTTGTGGAATTTTTGTGGTTTCAGTAGTAATTTTTCAGCATTTCTTGAGGATCTGGACCTGCCAGAGATCGTCAATTTCTATGCCAGGTAGCTTGGTGTCTTGTGATGCATGGCTCTGTGCGTCATGCACGCAATTTTCAGTTGAATTCTAGCCTCCAGGGGTAGCCAATTCAGGGATTGTAGGTCCGCGGAGATGTGGGAGCTGCGTTTAGACCCAGTTATGAGTCTTGCTGCGGCGTTGATCGATGCCCTTAGTGGTGCAGTTGATGCTTTGGGTAGGCCACTGAGAGAGACACATCCGTATTCCACTCTAGGAATAACCAGAGCCTGTACTGCTTGCTTGAAGTCATTGTGTGGTAGGAAGGGTTTCAGTTTCCTCAGTGTGTTTATCTGGAAGTTTGCTCCCTTTGTGGCACTGCTGATATGTTTTTGCATGTTGAGGTTACTGTCTAAGGTTATTCCTAATGACTTATCTGAGTCTACGATGGTGGGTTGAACGTTGAATGCCGTAATATGTTTGGTCCATTCTTGCATTTTGGGGATTTGGGCCGGAGGAGCTAGTAGTAAGAATTCAGTCTTTAGGGCATTCAATTTGAGATGATTTTCAGACAGCCAGGTTTGGGTATTCCTAAGCACTGTATCAAGTCGTTTTATTTCCTCCAGGTTGTGAACCAGCTTAGCACTGTCCCAGATATGCCCATTCTGTGTTTCAGGAGGTCTAGCAGGTTCTCATGCTTGACCGTATCAAAGGCCAAGTAGAGGTCAAGCAGGATGAGTAAACATGATCTGTTTTGATCAAGTATTTGCAGCGCATCATCAATAATATGTGTCATGGCAGATTCCGTACTATGGCCTGCCCGGAAACCTGATTGGTGTTTGTTGAGAAGGTTAAAGTGATCAATATGATTCGTTAGCTGAAGATGCACACATTTTTCCAGCAACTTGGCTAAGGTAGGGATATTGGAGATGGGCGGTAGTTGTTTAGGTCCGCGGGGTCTGACGTGGGTTTCTTTAGAATGGGTGAAACCTGGCCTACTTTGAGGAAATCTGGGATGCACCCCTGGTGAAGTGAACTGTTAATGATCTTGGACCAAAGCGGTAGCAGCAGTGGAGTAATGTCTTTGACTGCGTTTGCCGGAAGCGGGTCAGAAAAGTGGTTAGCGGGGTTCAATGCATAGAGTATATTGCCTATGGCATCTTCAGAGTAGGAGGTAAATGATGACCAATCTGCATTATTTTTTGGGTTGGACTTTGATGGGCTTTGGCATGACGCGGTTCGGGGTGACGGAGGAGTTTGTGCATTCATTCTCGTGTGTAAGGTTAGATCCTTAAGGAGGTCCTTCCTGATGGTATCAGTCTTCACGGTGAAGAAGGTGGAGAATTCTTCACAATCTGGCTGCGGGCATTCTATACTTCGTGGACAATGAGTTGCCTCCTTGCATTGGGTTTTGATCAGTTCAAAGAGATTTTTGGGACGATTTCTTACCTGGTCAAGTTGTAGGCTGAAAAAGTCGGCTTTGGTGCGCTTGATCTTTCGGTAATACGCGTTTCTCTTTGTTCTGAGAATCTTGAGGTGTTTGGCGGAAGGTATTGACCTCCAGGCACGTTCTGAAGTTTTGAGTGTGTGGAAAAGTAAATTTTGCCATGTTCTGTGTCCCTACGTGTCCTCCATCTTATGTTATGTGTGCATGATTAATATGCATATGTATTCCCCATGTTTGATTAAAGACGCAATTACAGTTGTGTCCATCTCTAGTATGCCAGTTTCCAGTTCTCGTGAAAGCTACGAATATCAGGCCTATGTAAAGTTACGTTGCCACGTTTCTCAGTGTGCACGTTATTTCATTGTAAAGTCCCCGTTTCTAGGCCTCAAAAGGGCCCGGACACCAGATTCAGCTCCTGTCTCCTGAACCCTCGCTGAGGAGCGATACAGCCCCCACCTGTATCCTCGACCCTTCACTTACTTCCTGCCTCACAGTGCCCGGCTCAGCCTGGCTCTGCCTACGAGTCTGCCAAGAGTATGTTATGATTCTAGTTATCAGTTCAGCCCTCCTTCTCTGCATTCCTAAGCTACTGAATCGCATCAATAGTTTCCGTCGTTGTCTAGCCTTTACGTCTCCATGTAAGAGAAATACTGTATTAATGGTCATTTAATATTCTTCATTACGCACTACATGTAGAATAATGCATGCACCAGTCTTAGAGTCTGTTAGCCTTTACCCCGATAACTTTTGGATTCTATCAACATGTTCTCTAAACATCAGATACTAGATATTGTTTAGGCACATGTCGCCCTGACTCTCCAGACTTCAGTCTCTGCTCCTAGCACAGAGTTCATAGCCCCCAGCTTCTCCTAGTAACACGTCATTGTCAGTTTGCGCGCACCATTAGGTTAGAGGTCCCGGCTCCTTAGGTAGCCCCCTCCATGTTTCCGCCCCTTTTATGACATATTCTGTTACGTTTACATCACATGTCTATGTATACGCCTCTTGTTACACCTACTTTCACCCTTATCTTTCGCGACTGCTATTGACCACACCCACTGCTCCGCCCACTGTATTCATTGCAATGCAACTGTTTTAGTATATATGCTTGTGTACTGTTATTAAATGTTACGCCGATCCTGATCCTGCCCCCGGCAGCGCTGCCATCCTATTCCTGTGCAGGTTGTCCTGTTTCTGTCCTTTATGCTGTATTAAACCTGAAAACTCCTACTACCTCGAATCTTGACTCTTATTTATTGAGCTATCTGTTATTACTATGTCCAGTAAAACCTAGATCCGGTATTATTTATTTATATACCACATAATGGCGCCCGAACAGGGACTTGCCCTTTCCCCACGCGCCGGTGAAGCCACGCCGGCCCCCTGACCCTCTGCAGCCGTGACGGAACCATACCGGCCACGTGCAGATATTTCTGCTTCAAGTATCCCTCAGGCCCACGGAGGAGACGGAGGTGGCGGTCCAGCATCCAGACGAGGCGGTGGAGGAACGCGGCGAGTCCCGACCAGAGCCCAAGCCGAGAGTCCAAGGTCCGAGGTATCCGGAGGCCCACCCGTAACTGAAGTCCGAAGTTCGTCCGTCCGGCGTCGAAGCAGTCCAGTCCACTCCGAGGCCTTCCGTTCTTGCTGCCCGGTGAGTACCGTTGCTGGGGTAGTATCTAGACAGGGTCAATCTAATTGTCTCTGGTCCGAGGGGTTTGGTGGTACACAGATCCCAAAACGAAGTGTCCACTTCGGTGGATGCGGGTCCTGACGTGTCTCTTTATGAGACCGGTAAGTTTCGTACTGTTTCAGCAGTGCATCTAGTTTCTGTTCTAGTCAGTTCTGTTCTCGAGAAAATCCATGTATTCTGTTTTCAGTATTCCAGGTAGTATTCTGTCCGAACTGTTATTTTAAATGTTCTTCATGTATTTTAATGTCGTGGTATGAATGTGGAGTAATTATCCTGTTCATTGTGTATTGTATTGTGTCTAGATTACAGTTCAGTCATGCCGTTATTTTCCAGACTACGTCAGTTAAGAACTAGAAAAGGTCTGTTAGAAGAAGCAGTTCCTGTCCCGCCTAGGGACAGTCCAGGTCATTTTATGTATCAGAAGCATGGCATAAGTGCCATATTATATCTAGATTTATGGGTAGAGTATACCAAACAGTTAGAAGAAAAGTATAGATGGCCCATATCGGGTACATGGGATGCCGAGTGCATCATGCGAGTAGAAGAAGCATTATGGAAAAAGAAAGCCAGACAGTCACAGAAAGATGCCATCGAGTTATGGCGCAAAGAATCTCATAAAAGAACCGAAAAAGAAATCAGAAAGTCAGAATTAAGTAGAGAATCCTTAGAACGAGCCCACGAAAGGGAATTAATCGAGATAGGTGAACGAGTCAAAACCGAACAGTCAGACAGACAGAGGCATGCCCTCACTAAGGGTATGTATCCTCTTCTTGCCGAGGGCTTGCCAAAAGCGACCCCGGAGGCATCCAGTAATTTTCCGCCACCATTAGTTCCGACCAAGCTACGTCACAAACCGACCGCAGCTGATATTTTCATCTCGTCCTACTTGGACGACACAGTCCCAGAGTATGCAAATCCTGTTCCGCCAGTCCCTGTAAATCATGCCATTCCTGCTCCTCCAGACACCGGAGTACCTGCTACGGTACCCCCAGTCCAGCCTACATTACAACTTCCCGCCACTCTGCCAGCACGAAGAGTATCAGTCGATGATACCAGTTTAGGGGCCGCAGGAGGAGGTCCTCCTGGTACCCCGCCACCACACCAACGTTTAACGTTAGTCGAGTTACATGAATGTGCGTTACAGCGTACGCCCAAATATAAGTCCGTTGCAGAAATCCGACGAGCTCTTACTGAATGCCGCTATGATCCAGTTGCAGGTGATGATAGTACAGTTATATATTCCATCCGTGTAAGACGGGTGACCGGGTATTTGGATACCCTACCGAATATGAAAGAAGATCTAGACAGAATATATCGTTTCATCCGTACAGGGGATGATCCAGAAAGTATTGGTGAAGCCATGTCTCAAAGGAAAGCTGAGATCCAGCTCATGTTATTAAAGTTTCTGATTAATTGTTTAATAAGGGAACAAGATTATCCGACCAAAGATCCAGCCGAAATGAGAATCCTGACAAGGTGGAGTGATAATATAGCTGAGGGTAAGCACAGAACTATCAGTAGTATAGAGAGTATGTACAAGAGAATTCGTAAAGACGAGTAGCGAGTCATACCCTCATCTTTTTGTTACTAAATTAGTCGAGAATTCAAGTCCACAAGTTAAGAATCGAGTTTTGAAAGTCGAAAGTACATGGCAAGCTAGTACCCCGTCCCAGATGTTACAGATGCTCCAGTACCACCAGAATAGAATCAGAGAAGAGCAAGAACACGAAAGAAAACGTATGAAAGACACGAAAATGAAAGTACTAGTTGCACAATCTGTTCCTCAAGACAGTCAGAAGAGGGGTCCGAATCAAGCCAGTCATCCTACAGTTCCCGTTAAAGGGACCTGCAATTACTGTAAACAGCCAGGTCATTTTTATAAACGAGTGTGCAGTTCTGAAACATAATATAGCCACTGGTAAAACTAAAGAAAGACCACGTCCGCCTAGACAAGAACAAGTTTCACAGACTTCTCAGCCACAGAATGCACAACAGACAGTTACAGTACCGCAGCCTATTGCTGCAACACAGCATGTTACACAACAGATGTACCAGTATGCACAGTCCGAGTATCCAGAGTATCAACAGTACTCATGAAACAGCCTAGAGAGGGAGGTAGGCTTGCCTCTCATCGAGATTCCTGTAGATCAAGAAGGTCCCTATGTTCATAGTCAAGTACTAGGGAAAGACAGAAAGTTTCTGATTGATACAGGGGCAAGTAGGACGACCATCAGTCACGCCGAAGTTCCAGGGGCTCCGCTCTCAGGCTCTAGAAATGTTTCCCTTGGATTTTCAGGAAAGCCTATTGTAAACGAGATATCTAAGCCAGTTACTCTAGAAGTAGGTCCATTGTCCCGCACTACTGATCTGTTACTTACTAAGTCATGTCCAGAAAATCTGTTAGGTATTAAGACACTGAAAGAATTAGGTGCAGTTATATGCTGCTCCCCAGAGGGAATACGCCTGTTTCTACGTGACTTCAAGGGTCACTATGTATTACGAGATTTTGATCCGAGATTGTCCAATGTTCCGCAGCATTTATGGGCGCAAGGTCCAACTGATGTAGGTTATATGCAAATCACACCCCATCGTGTGACTCTCAAGCCAGGTGTAGTGTTACCACGAATCAGACAGTACAGATTGCCACCTGAGGCTGTAACAGCCTTATCCAAAATTATTGACGAGCTCATGGCTCAAGGAGTAGTTGTAGAAACTGACTCCAATGTATGTAATTCTCCGATTATTCCAGTCATGAAACGTACTGATCCAAATGCACCCCCAGTATATCGATTAGTGATTGACCTACGAGAACTCAATAAATGTATTATTCCCCAGTACCCAGTTGTCCCAGATATTTCTTCCCTATTGACAGCCATTGATTCCGAAGCCTCATTTTTTACAGTCATAGACCTCAAGAACGCGTTTTTCAGTGTCCCCATTCATCCAGACAGCCAGTTTCTTTTCGGATTTTGTTTAAATGGAAGGAGCTATATGTTCACACGAGCTCCTCAAGGTTTCACAGAAAGTCCTAGTATTTATAGTCAAGCACTTAAGAGACAACTAGACAATATTCACATGCCAACTGACACTGCCCTGCTCCAGTATGTCGATGATCTACTGATCACAGCCCGTTCTGAACGTGCTTGCGAGCGAGCATCACTTACAGTCTTGTATTTCCTTGCCGAGATGGGGCACAAGGTGTCCCCTTCGAAGCTTCAATTCTGTGTACAGCAAGTGATCTACTTAGGCCACTTACTGTCCAAGAGGGGTAGGCAGTTGACACCCGACCGTATCCAGTTAATAGCGAGTCTTCCTCAGCCCAAGACCCAGAAGGAGGTACGTGCTTTTATCGGCCTTACTTCTTACTGCAGACAATGGATTCCTCAGTATGCATTTCTAGCTAAACCACTGATACAGTTAACGACACAGGAGGCAGCCCTATCGACTGTCCTCCCTTGGACATCTGAACATACACTTAGTTTCAATGAGTTAAAGAAAGCTTTATGCCAAGCTCCAGTTCTAGCTACACCGAACTACAGTAAGCCTTTTACACTTTTCGTCACAGAACGCGAAGGTACAGCATTATCTGTTCTCACACAAGATCAAGCAGGACAGTACAAGCCTTGTGCTTATTTTTCGAGCACACTAGATCCTGTAGCCCAGGCTCTGCCTGTGTGCCTCAAGTCAGTTGCAGCCACAGCTCTAGCTATCAGACAAAGTGATTCCATAGTATTAGGACATTCCTTGACAGTACAAGTTCCACACTCCGTGGAAGTTCTTTTAAACCGAACCCAGACTCAGCACTTGACAATTGCACGTTTAACAGGTTATGAATTGACACTGTTCCAGCCACACATAGAAATCAGACGCTGCAACGTTTTAAATCCTGCTACACTGTTACCGTCAGTTAATTCGAATCCTGCCACACACGACTGTGTGGAAGTAGTTAATATTATGACTAAGCCAAGACAAGATCTGACAGATATTCCATTACCAGATCCCGACCTGACACTTTATGTGGATGGTTCATGTATGAGAACAAGTACAGGAGAACTAGTAGCCGCGTATGCAGTGACTACTGACACTGAAGTTATAGAAACACACCGTATTGACACCCTGTCTGCTCAAGCAGCAGAGCTAGTTGCTCTGACACAAGCCTGCATACACGCTAAGAACCTGAAAGTTAATGTTTATACAGATTCACGCTACGCATTTGGAGTCGTACACGACTTTGGAGTGCTCTGGCAGGAGAGAGGTTTCATGACTTCTCATGGAACCAAGATTCAGCATGGTCTCCTTATTCAAGCTCTATTAGATGCCATACATTTACCGACATCTATTGCTATCATGAAGTGCAAAGCACATACGAAAGTTACTGACATTATTTCCCAAGGTAATGATCTAGCAGATCGCACAGCCAAGCTTACAGCACAGACTCCAGACATTTCAGTTAATCCGACACAGACACCTACTCCAGATTCAACTACCTGTATGACAGTTAAGGACCCTACTCAAGATGTCATAGATATCCAGTTACATGCTACTCCCGATGAAATTAAGAAATGGTCCGAACAAGGAGGGGTCCAGACAGATCAGGGATGGGTAACGAAGGGTAGAGCCACATGGTTTCTCCCCGACTCTATGGTTCAAGTCATTATCAATACCGCACATAGTCCAGCACATTTAGGAGAAAAAGCTATGTTAGACAGCATCCAGAACATTTGGTTCAATAAGCATTTACGAGCTGCAGCCAAGCAGAAAGTCCGTACTTGTATGATATGTTGCCAGTTTAATCCAGGTAAAAGTGTCCCGGTGGAACAAGGTGGATTCCAGCCCCCTGACCACCCTTTTGAAGTCCTCCAGATGGATTATATTCAGATGGAGCGATGTCGAGGTTTCAAGTATGTCCTTGTAGTTGTATGCGCTTTGTCCAGGTGGACAGAAGCATATCCAGTCCCAGATTACACAGCCGCGACCACTGCCAAGCAGTTGGTTCGTGAATTCTTCCCCCGTTATGGACTCCCTAGAGTCGTATATTCTGATAACGGCCAGCCATTTTCATCTGAGTTGATGAAACACGTTTCCCTTTTGTTAGGGTACCAGTGGAAGTTCCATTGTGTACGCCATCCTGAAGCAGCCGGTCTCGTAGAGAGACATAACCAGACCCTGAAAATCCGTATTGCCAAGATTTGTAAAGAGAAAGGTGTGGACTGGCTAGTAGCTCTGCCAGTCGCTTTATTTTATATGCGCATGGTCGCACATTCCAGATCAGGTCTGTCTCCGTACGAGGTCGTATTCGGCCGCCCCCCTAACATGTGGGGTACGCCTAGACCCCGAAGTATTACCGATGTTTCAAGTAATATGCTGACAGATTACCTAGCTTCCTTGATGTCTGCCCTCAACTCTTGTCGTTCACAGGTTGCCGCCGCATTTCCAGACAATACCGAGGTGGCACCGCATGAAATCGTTCCCGGATGCATGGTTCTTGTCCGGAACTTTGATCGTTCAAGTCCGCTGGAGCCTCGCTGGAAGGAACCCCGACAGGTCCTCCTGGCCACCCGTACTGCCGTCAAGCTGGAAGGCAGGAAGGGCTGGGTCCACCTGTCACATGTGAAGAAGTTTTATGGATTGAAGCCTGTTTCTAAGAACATTTCCCAGGATTTGAAAGACTGCCAAAGTACTATTCTTAAGGACTGTCCCGCAAAAGACAATGATACTGAACCCTCCCTGTTAGAGAAAACTCCGCAACAGGAGTATAAGAAAAAATTAAGGTCTAGTAAAATAAGTCAGCCAGTTTAATTGTCTAAGTCCTCCCCTAGGTGAAACGGTTAGACCGGTTTCTGACATGTATAAAATAGACCCCCATAGTGAGAGAGTTAGTCAAAACTCAATCCGATGTATCGTTTTTCTAAGTTTCATATTGTTTTTCAGCCTTATGTTTACCTGCACAGGTTATGCATTTTATTTGTATTTTCCAGTTTCTCACGTAAATAAGTCTTCTATTGTTACGGTAGAGCACACGTTTAGTGATCTGCCTCCTCATGAACTCTCATATCGTCTTGCTATGCGTAATAATTCCTTTATCCGCATGTTACATTATTCACACCAGACCAGCAATGCCACTAATTGTTGGGTGTGTGGTCGACTCCCCCCCTTCCAGACACCGAAGGGAGTTCTGCCACTCTTTCCTTATCCATTTTCACATAATGGTTCATGTGGAGCATGGTCCACGTTAACGTCATCCTCAACAGATATGTCTTTTCTTAACAGTACATGTTTTCCAGACAAGCAAGGTCTTCCCCACAGAACAGGGTTAGATCTAGAGAATGAAGTTTATAACTTAGGTAATTATTCTTCGAATTTCATGGTCCTGAATGTTCAGTCTGATACTACTCCAGACTTACCTGCTATTTCAGTATTACCAGTTAAAGGCGAATTATGTGTCCGAAAGAATGGTTCCGTACATGTAGGACATAGTGATTGTACTACTATTGTCAAGTATAGTGACAGTAGGAAATCTATTTTTAAAGCTTCACGTCACTCTTATTTTGTTTGTGGTCAGACCGCATATGTTCGTCTGCCCCTCGAGTGGGAGGGTACCTGTTACATTGCCTTCCTACTGCCATCAGTTTTCCTAGCCCCACCTGACTATCATAGGAATTCCCACCTAGTACATACTAGACACAAGAGAGACCTCCCGATTGTCGATTATACTGAAACTGCTCTAGAACAATACATAGATATCAATAAAGGTGTCTTCCCTTATTTAGGTACTGTCGTGAATAGTAAACTGATACGTAGATTAACGAGAACCCTCGAAGCAGTAGTGATTGAGACTACTTCTGCTCTAGGTAACTTGACCGAAGAGCAATCCTTTATGAGAATTGTCGTGCTCCAGAATCGTCTCGTCCTTGACGTCATACTGGCCGATAGGGGCGGGGCTTGTAGAGTCATCGGATCTAGTTGCTGCATTTTCATTCCAAATAACGCGCCGTCTGTTTATTCAGCTATAACCAGACTCCATAAAATTGCCCATATGTTACACCAAGATCCAGGCACCTGGACATGGTCCGGTTGGTTCTGGAATATAATTTCCGCCTGGGGATGGAAAGTATTGTCATTTCTAGGTATTGCAGTAGCGATCACATTCAGTTGCTGCCTATGTATACAATGTGGCCCTGCGATTTGCGGCATTTGTGCTACCTCTTGTATTCCTAGTCCCAAGTCCCGTTCTAGATCCCGTTCCAAGAAAATTCGAGACGAGCAAATGATACTGTATGAAATGATAGATGGTATCATGAATATTGATGTTTCCTGATGGAAACGTAGTGACAAGGAGGGAATGTGGAAAAGTAAATTTTGCCATGTTCTGTGTCCCTACGTGTCCTCCATCTTATGTTATGTGTGCATGATTAATATGCATATGTATTCCCCATGTTTGATTAAAGACGCAATTACAGTTGTGTCCATCTCTAGTATGCCAGTTTCCAGTTCTCGTGAAAGCTACGAATATCAGGCCTATGTAAAGTTACGTTGCCACGTTTCTCAGTGTGCACGTTATTTCATTGTAAAGTCCCCGTTTCTAGGCCTCAAAAGGGCCCGGACACCAGATTCAGCTCCTGTCTCCTGAACCCTCGCTGAGGAGCGATACAGCCCCCACCTGTATCCTCGACCCTTCACTTACTTCCTGCCTCACAGTGCCCGGCTCAGCCTGGCTCTGCCTACGAGTCTGCCAAGAGTATGTTATGATTCTAGTTATCAGTTCAGCCCTCCTTCTCTGCATTCCTAAGCTACTGAATCGCATCAATAGTTTCCGTCGTTGTCTAGCCTTTACGTCTCCATGTAAGAGAAATACTGTATTAATGGTCATTTAATATTCTTCATTACGCACTACATGTAGAATAATGCATGCACCAGTCTTAGAGTCTGTTAGCCTTTACCCCGATAACTTTTGGAATCTATCAACATGTTCTCTAAACATCAGATACTAGATATTGTTTAGGCACATGTCGCCCTGACTCTCCAGACTTCAGTCTCTGCTCCTAGCACAGAGTTCATAGCCCCCAGCTTCTCCTAGTAACACGTCATTGTCAGTTTGCGCGCACCATTAGGTTAGAGGTCCCGGCTCCTTAGGTAGCCCCCTCCATGTTTCCGCCCCTTTTATGACATATTCTGTTACGTTTACATCACATGTCTATGTATACGCCTCTTGTTACACCTACTTTCACCCTTATCTTTCGCGACTGCTATTGACCACACCCACTGCTCCGCCCACTGTATTCATTGCAATGCAACTGTTTTAGTATATATGCTTGTGTACTGTTATTAAATGTTACGCCGATCCTGATCCTGCCCCCGGCAGCGCTGCCATCCTATTCCTGTGCAGGTTGTCCTGTTCCTGTCCTTTATGCTGTATTAAACCTGCAAACTCCTACTACCTCGAATCTTGACTCTTATTTATTGAGCTATCTGTTATTGCTATGTCCAGTAAAACCTAGATCCGGTATTATTTATTTATATACCACAAGTGAATGCCTGTCCTTGTTGAGAATACCATTGTACTAAGGTATTGAATCTTTCGAAGAGACTCTTTTTAGTTGTAGAGGTGCTACCTCGTTTATTATTGTTGTCATGGTCGAGAGGTAGTGATCGGTGAGATCCTATACTTTGGCAGATCCTGCGGGGGGCAGCAGTAGGTTGTGACATGAGGGAGGCAAGGTGTTAGGGTTGAGTTTTTTCAGGTCTCTTTTCCACACCTTTGGTCTTGTGGATTGAGCTGAGATCAGTTTCACCGTTTCATTAATGGAGAAGTTGATGATGTGATGGTCTGACCAGTCGCAAGGTTGGATCGATTCTAGCTGAATGGAGTCTGTTTTAGAGATTATTAAGTCCAGGATAGAACCTTTGACGTGTGTTGGGATGTTGCAGAATTGTGTTAGGTCTAGGTCATCTAGGAAATTCTTGAGACTGTTCACCACTGTATCGTTTAGATCGTCCCAATGGAGATTGAAGTCTCCGAGGAAAATTTGGGTATTTTGTCATCCAGTGTTTGAGGATACCATGTCCATGAGGTGCTTGGTGGAGGTGGGGTTGTCGCCTGGAGGGTGATAGATGATGTGCAGAGAGCAGACAGGATTGCCCTTGCTAGTGACGTCAAGGCACATGTATTCGCAGGACTGGAATGATGGGGAAATGGCTCTATTTATTGAGATATTGTTATGATGAATGCAGGCAATGCCTCCCCCCGAATTGTCAGCTCTGTCTCGGTCTAGTCTGATGATGTTGTAACTGGGTGGTACTAAAATGTCAATGATTGGTGCGGAGGATTCCTTCAGCCAGGTTTCAGTTAGCATTATCAGGTCTGGTTCATGTGTGAGGATGAGATCAGCTATGTCCGCTGCATGTCTAACGGCAGATCTGCAGTTTAGGAGAATACATTTGAGTTTGGGCGTGCTGATTGTTAAGGAGGGGTCCTGAGTGATAGGGATTCTTCTAAGGTTGCTGTTTGTGACCCCTCTAGAGTTAGGTTTAATGGTCCTATAAGAATTGGGGGGAATAGTGGGGACCAACGATGATGCAGGTGTGGGTGTCTTCATGTGGGTGGGTTCATAAGAGCTCAACAGGGAGAGTAATTCACTCTCTGAAAGCAGATTGGTGCTTCTAATTGGTCGGGATGAGTTATTGTAGGAGGGGACTGAGGACCAAATGGGGCAATGGAGAGTCGTATTAGTTATGGGTTGGTTCCTGGGCCAGACAGTTTTGGGGTGTCTTATCGCTCTAGTTCCCTATGGTTGTCTCGCAAAACGACCATTGAGTGCTTGGAGTTCTTCTTTGATTTGATTCAAAGAGAGCATGATCTCATCAAGTTTAGATTTTTGTGCATGCTGGCATGTGGTATGTAGCTGTGTTATGGGTGTGGCTTTGGCGCATGCGTTGATATCTGGCCTGGTGTACGGTTGGTTGTATGTGTGAGCGTGGATGAGAGGGGTGCTGCGGGTGGGAGTGTGTGTGTTGGGTGGGCTGTGGGGGTGCCTATGGAAGGGGAATGGTTCTGTGTTATGGGTGAGGATGTAGGCGCTGGGAGCTGGCCTGGAATGTGGTTTGGGACCACTGTGTGGGGGGAAGGTAGGGGTGCTGCGGGTGTGAGTGTGTGTAATAGGTGTGCTGTAGGGGAGGATGGCTGGGATGTTGTGAGTACAGATGTGGATGACGGCGAGTTAGCTGTGGGACTGGACGGCTGGGATGTGGGTTTAGGAAGTAAACTAGAGGCTAAGGTGATGATGGAGGGCCGCGAGTTTTCTCTGTCCACTAAGTGGGGTATCGTAATTTGGTCTAACAGCTGAAGTAAGGGTGGTGGACTCGCGTTAGGGGGGTGGTTAGTATGGGTGACGGTGTTTGGCCAGGTTGCGGAAGCGTGAATGTAAGTGAGGGGCGAGATGGTGTTAACCAAAGGGGGATCTTTTGTAGTGGTTAAGGGGTGCTCGGTGGTTACTGGGGGTGCGTAGGTATCTTCAGTTGTGTTGGATTGGGGGTTTGGTGTGATGGAATGATGTATGTTAGCGTAGGGGGAAGTCCG
Organism: Lissotriton helveticus; assembly: GCF_964261635.1. Classification (NCBI taxonomy): domain Eukaryota; kingdom Metazoa; phylum Chordata; class Amphibia; order Caudata; family Salamandridae; genus Lissotriton; species Lissotriton helveticus. The sequence continues at coordinate 1,370,777,276 of NC_136069.1, read as the reverse complement.
GGGAGTGTCAAATAGGTCACATGCAGGTGAAGGACGGTCTGGCACGTCGTTGTTGCCGGTAAGGAGAGGACGAGGGGAATTTTGAGTAATGTTGGAGGGGGTGGCCTGAGTGGTCGTTTGGGGTTTAGACACTTGCTCTTTGATAATTGGGAAGATGTTATCTAAGAGGCTTAGGTTATGATCTGTAGATTGCATAAGGATGGTTCCATTGTTGTAGATGGTGATGGTTGCAGACGCTTGGAAAAGTTGGGAGGGGGCGATATAATTCACTAGGCCATGGGGGTTTTCCTGGTGGCTGAGAGTGTAAATAGGGTTAGAAATGCTTTTCTCCATTGTGCTCTCCGTTTCGTATGGAAGATGATGTCATTGGTTGTGTGTACGTTATGTATTGAGAAATAGGGATCAGCTATGGGTGTTTCAGGGTGAAGTTTTATGAGATTGTGCTTGAAGCGTTTGGCTGCGTTTTTAGAGAGTTTGGGGGAGTAAGTGATGGTGTAGGTGTGCGTGCCTGTGAGCTCAATAATAAGCCCAAGGTAGTTGGTGAGGCGCTGTATGTGTGTTTCTGTCCGTGTTAAACTGTGTGGGGTCGGGCTTTGGGAGGTGGGGCATGTGTAAGGAGGTGGTGAGTGGGTATGAGGGAAGGTGTCAGCTGTGGTAGTGGTTAGGTACTAAATTGGGTGTAGGTGAGGTATCAGGCAGTGGGTGGATATGAGGGGGGTGTGAGCTGTGGTAGAGGTTTAACGAATAATGGGATAGAAGATGTGTTGGTGAAAAGAGAGTTAACCGGCCTACAGGACGAAAGTAAAGTGAGTGACAAGGATCAGCAGGGCGAGAGATAGCGTGGTATGGTAGTAGTGAGCAGAGAGATAACGTAAAGAATGATAAGTTCTATTGGTCAAAAATAGGTTAAAATAGTACGTAGGACTTCTGACCTGAGGTAGTTGGGTAGTAAGCTCGGCTGACGTAGGGTGCATGTTATATCCTTGAGGTAGCGCTTTTCCAATATGGCCGCCTCATTTGTACCGAGTCTCCTAGAGAGCAATACAGTCCTATTTCTTTTACCATGGATTGAAGGCTGGTGGTTGTAGTCTTGTTTTTATTTCTATGCCCTTGTCCTACTTCAGTTGCTTGTTTGGTCCACCTGGGATGGTATCGATCTAAGAGAAGGTTGACCCATGGTGGGGGATGTGCCTCTCACCCTTGTTGTTGGAGTGACCAGACATTTTGCACCTAAAACAACTATGTCATCCATTTTAATGTGCCATTGCACACCAGAAAACGATAAAGTATGCTCATTGTGTCCACTATGTTGCTACTTCAGCTAAGCTTGTTCGGTGCCATTTGATTTGAATGCTGGCAGTCTAGTGAACCTTCCTGTGATATTGCCATGTGAAGTGTCTGTGTTGCTCTGGGTCATTGTTGTCGTCCCACCGATAACGTGGGGAGGGGTATTTTGTCTGATTTAAGCGTGCGCTTTCCGCGCTGTCCTGCCTGGAACCAAGGGGGGCGGGGCCAAACAGTAGCTTCCCCGGAGCCTCGCCCGGTCTTGTTTTGTGTCCGGGATCAGCCCGCAATTGTTCCCAATAGTCTCGGTCCCGCTCGGCTTTTCTCCCGTGTCAGCACATGAGGGGACCGGAGTGCGGAATGCGGACGCAATCGTAAAGCGTGAAGTGATCTCCCTGAGGCAAGGGCAGCCGGCACCCGTCTTAGTAGCTGCGGGGCTTCGCGACTCAGACTTCGGTGTCAACTTCTGCCTCTACCACGCAGCCCAGGGTCAGTGCTCGTACTCCAGACACCCTGGGAGTCAGTTACGCTCCTGTAGGTGTCTGCCGAGGGTCGCTGACCTTCCTTGCCGCATTGTGATTTATCGCGGAGACTGCCAGACGTGCGGATCAACTCTGCTGCTCATCAAGATCTAAAGCTCACATGGAAGTCCTGATGAGTGGGCGCTTTCGGACCTCCAGTCTTCATCGAGTCTCTAGCACACTTGTGTGAGTCTAAATCATAGATTCCAGTTACGTTTGTAATTTCTTCCCGTTTCCTTTCAGTTTCTTGCGGTTTCTTGCATTTACTATTAGGGATATTCCGAACAAAGGATTCCAAGCGCTCCAAGCTCTTTCACAGAGCTCCTACCAGTCGGCCATTTCACAGTGCAGGAAGGTGACTTGCAGCACTGCATGACTTTTTGGTAAATGTGCCCCTTATAGTTCATAATGTGTGGTTACCTGCAGAGAGGTTGCTACTTGCTGTCCAAAAGAACATATGCTGCTATAAGGTTCCCACTTCAGCTAATGAATGTTCAATTCAGATGAGTTGATAAGCAAGTTCTCATTTTCATTAATTAAACACGAGTTTTAATTCCGCACTGTGACCTGTTTTTCGCTGTTTGCTTGCTACTGACAACAGAGTTACAAACAGCACACTGTTGAATTAAAAACCCACATGAATTGCAACACCCCTGACTTAATTTATGCCATCATCTGTCAATGCAATCAGATGTATTTTGGACAAACATGCCAGAAAGTGAAGGTTTGCATCCTGCAACACTGCAGTAGGGTTAGATGCGGTACCTAGGGGATCCCTTAGTTGAACACTTTCAGACACTTAATCACTCTCCAGAGAGCCTCAAATGGGTGGTTCTTGAAAAGGTTACATTGGGCATTAGGGGTGGATACATACATTTAGTCCTCAATGCACGTGAGTGTAAGTGGATGCATACTCTGGATACGGTCCACGACGGGTTAAACAAACTAGATGCTACCACTGCACAGTTGTTGTGACGCAACAATGATTGAACTGTATGGTATATGTACAAGCACACCTCTATGTAATAACACAACATATCTACAACCGTTCATATGTGGATGCTATATGTAATGACTTTCTTTGCCCTACTAGGTGCTTCTCAGTATTGTATATCTGCAGCCTCAATGTCCTCTTTTAAGTGTTTGAAAAAAACGATTATAGACTCGTGTTACCATCCACTAGAATTGCCATAATATTGTTGTACAGATACCTTGGGAATATGTTCATCGTATTTTTCCTTCATAAACCAACAATACAGTTCAATCAATCAAAAGTTTTTATACGCATTTAAAATATACATAAAAGTAAAGAATAAAAATAATTTTTTAATAAAATCATTTGATCACCAAAGATTCTAAAATAATAAATTTTTGCAATATATCCACTAAAATATTAATATGTAGAGGCCACCTCGTTCCAAAGATCAACTTCAGTTAATTTTGAGCAAGATTTATCACAGCATGTAGTATAAAAGAAAATACAACTCCCCAGATCATATCCGGGGGGTGCTCAGGACGGCCCCCGGCCGTTACGCGTCACGGTGGGCGTGTGCTAACGACAGCCGGGGGCTGTCCGAACTCCGCCCACTCTCTATTTCGCCCACACAGCACGAAATGTCGGCCAGCGCGCAAGGGGTTGAAACCACCAGTAAGTCGTTATCCATGCATAAGGCTGTTGTCTGTTTAGTCAATTAGAACAACACCCCTGTCTGTTGAGTGTCTCCTTATGCGGAGCACTGACTATATACATTTGTCAACGTAAGACAGATAAATGGTGTTTCCAAGGAATTAATAACTGTGAAGGCCATGGTATGCGAAAATAAACACATTTGTTTTATCATAGGATATACTTTTTTCTTTCCTATTTGTAAAAGGAGCAAGAGAATAAAATATGGGACATGGTTTGGGAGGGCAAGTCATCACAGGGCTATTGCGACAAATTGTTTAGTGAATGATCATGCAAAGGGTATCCTACCATCAGGGGGAAAAAATGTATCCTCAGCCTTGTTAGAAGGTATTGGTGGGTATTGTTAGTAACAAAGGAGAGTTATGAATCTTGACCCTTAGAGAGTTTACGCATGGTATGGTAATGGATAACCGTAGTTTTATTTTCGTTGCGTTGCCACCTTTCTAGTTAACATTTTTCGAAGAAGGCCTCTTTCAGCTTTAACTTTGAAAAGGACAGACATTTGGTAAGTGTTATATACAAATCAGCTATGGCCAAATCTCTGAGAGACCTTCTAACATATTCCAACCAGGGGATATTGTTGGCTTGGTCTAGATTTATTACATCTTTTAGTATAGTCTGGTTTAATCCGACTGTGTCCTTCTTCCAGATGCACAACCATAGAAGAAGTAAGGCCAATTTAATAGTGTCAGAAATAAAGGGGAGGGCAAGTTCTTTTTGGGCAATGAAGGTCTAACAAGCCTCTTTAACTGATAGCAGTTTTTTGGCAAATTTGTACTAAGCTTTCTGCAAAGCACCCACTTCTGCTATGCCCCATATTTCACCTCCGTAGGTTGCAATAGCTCTTGATTTTGCTTTATAAATTTGAAGCATTTCAATAATTATTTTTTTCCCAAGTTTAGAGGCAAATTTCCACAAAGCAGCTATGCTTCTTTGCAGCATATTATTTCTATTTGCAACCATAATCCCCCAGCTAAGTTTCGATTCAAAGAGGAGTCCCAGATACAAAAATTACTCAACTCGTTCCAGCGAGCCCCCATCTAGTTAAAAAGGTATAGACTTCTTCTTTCTCATCCCTGCTATCATGATGTAGGTTTTCGATCTGTTGACTCTCAAACCCAGATTGACCATAAAGGTTGAATAAGAGTTTGAAGGCCAGTTGTGTCCTGTTATTTATCATTAGCTGTTGGGGATATAGCTACCATTTTCATAAACCTGCACTACTGTTGTTTATAATTGCCTGTTTGTCTAGTAAAATTGCAAATTTGTCATAGGATAAATGTGTCAATCTCTATGACGGACTGGAATCCTAACAAAAGTTCAAGTTAAATATTCCATTTAAAGTAAAATACCGAATATCAGTCACAGAAAATCTAACAAAAAAATGAAAATAACAAATAACTAAATTAACAAGAAAGTTGCAAGTAGTTTTCTGAAAAGTGATACCCCTAGACAAATTCAAAGATATTCAAAATTTAATAGGACATTAAAAGTGACAACAAAAGTGGAACAATGACGCTCAATAAGTTACACAAAAAACCATGAAGACAATACACTGTGTAAACATAAATAGTGGTCAAGGAATGTTACACATACATTGTTTGGACAAGACAAAAACAAAACATAGCAGAGAATGTGTCCTCTTTAATCAAGGCCACATGTAGGCGTCAACGGCGTTTCGACCAGATTAAAGTTAGATGGTCATCATCAGGACAAACAATATTCAATAACAGAGCGTCCAATAGAAAAATCCAGTAATAGAATCTGAAAAACGTGTAAAAATACAGGGGTATCAAAAAATTGTCCAAGGGTCATATCATAGCAAAAGATCAATATAATCATTAAACCAACAAAAGAGAGAGAAGAAGAATTAACAGAGAAATGCCCATCACCAATTAGGAGAAATAACCACAAAAGAAAAATCCAAAGAGGTGAAGCCTAAAGAAATAGACACAACATTAGACCCAGACTCAGTCAAAAAGCCAAATGAGTAAAGACAACATATGTTTAGAGAATTTAACAGAAAAATATAACTAGCAGAAAAATATCAGGACATAGCCCTGTGAGTTTGAATCCTGAGTAAGACCAAAGTTATAAATGAAAGAAAAGAGAAAGTGTGCGTTCTAAAAGTATTAAGAAAGTAACCTGTTGAGTCAATCATCTATTTATGACGAGTCCACAGCACAGAAATTAGTGAGCTCAACTCACTTATGATCAAATTCAGTTGCACCCCCTACAAATACAGAAAGCCCAAATGTAATCAATTATAACGACTAACTGGGATCTATGTCAGATATAGTGCGTATACACTCATATCCAAGGAAGTTTATAGTGATTAAAAACTCAAAATTGAATTACGATGGAAGTCAAATTTAGCAGCGACAAGGGCCCAAGCATTAATGAAATGGTCCACCAAGTCAAGCAAAGCTGAAATCAAACAGAACATGGTTAGAAAAATGAGAGAATGACAGCCCTTACCTGCTCCAACTAAGCAAATCTCCACAGAGTGCATCAAGCCGGTCGAGTTACCGTCCCAGCAGAGAACTGAAAAGAGCACGGCGTGTCAGACGCCACGTAAAAGTATCAGAATCATAAAGATAAAAATAGGATTGTCAAGAGTCTGAGATGATACTCATAACTCGTCTCATTCCTTCCCATAATAATGTTAAAGTCATAAAGTAATACGGGTGTGAAAATATGCACAAGAAAAATATATATTGCTGTGAATAAAATTCACCAATTATAGTGAAAGAAGAAGCATATTTACGCATCAACTAAATTACTAAATATGGCAAAAAATGACCAAGCTGATAATATTGAAAAAAGCAAAATGCTTGGACCCACACACTCATGTGTGTAGTGGTGTTATCGGTCAAATGTGTTTATTGGAACCAAACAAAAGTGCATGCCAATTTGCACACATGACCAGCCCCAATGAACAAAGGGCTCTATGTAGATAGACAGACTTTAAACACAGAATGTAGGTGTAAGAATACCAAACATATATAAGGTAAGTCAAAACAAGGTGCACAAAGACATTAGCACAGAGATGTAGATGAAAAAAATAATAATAAAGTGCTCCGAAAAGTCTCTTGATATGTATGACTCCCTCAGACCTACTTCCATTATGCAATAGCAATGTCAACAAATAAATGAAACTGTGACTGATATTCTGTATTTTAAGTTATATGGAATATTTAACTTGAACCTCTGTTAGGATTCCAGTCTTTACTTTGCTCGAAGTTCAGGTCTTAGGGTTGCCCCTGTTGGTGGTAATTAATCTCTATGATGGCACACGATATGCAGACACCTTGGGTATATATTCACCGTCTTTCTTACTCCAACACCATTGGTATTTAATGTTGTGTGTTCGTTTTGCACAAGTGGAATCTGCCATAGGATAAAAAAGCTGACTGCTTGGTTTAAACCTGGTTTCGACACATGATGTCCAGACGTACATATTGTTTTAACTGGTTGACACCTTTATAGATGAAAAATCTCCCAAAATGCATCCAACTCTGGTGATCTGATCATCGTCGACTATGTGACTTGAGTCATATTTTCGGAAGTACTGTATCTTCCATTTAGATGCCACGAAGGCGTGTATTGCATTTTACTTCCACCACACATAAATGACACATCATTTTTTACCCTGACACCCGCCATGTCGGCCGTCAGTGTCAGCATCCAGCAGCTGATCACTTAAAGTGCGCACACACTGTGTGTACGTTAATCATTTGGCTGTCTGTATTTAACAGGCAGCTGAGCAGCCCCGCACAACAGAAAGATTTGGAGTCTTCAAACGTGAGCAGAGGTATGTTTTTACAATGTCCTAATGCTGTCTCTGGATATTTCTGTTTTAAGTCTTGAGGAGCCCCATCAGACCCATAATCTTGTCTTTTGATCTCCTATGCTAGATCGTTGGAGATTCATTCTTTTTCTGGGAGCATCTGATTAATTCAGAATAAAACTCTTGCCTACCACAGAGAATTCATTGACAAGAATATATGCCGAGTAAGTCTCCTAACTTTTGTCAGGCCCCCCCATGGACTCCGACATATTTCATTTCCATGGGTATATAGTTTCTAATATGTTTTTTAGTAATTTCCAGCACGTTAATAGCCGCATTTCGTATGAGAGCGCTCGCCTCCCCGACACAGGGGTCTACAGGCCCACCAGTGCAAGTTGATGCACCAAGACTTGTTAAGGTGGAATAAATGTGAACATACATTGATCTCTTGATTAATTGTATTAATTCCTTGCTTCCATCACCTGGAATAATATGGCCAATATATTTTGAACTATTTATAGGTGTCTCCTCACCTCCTGATGAAGACCCTACCTTAGGGATGTAACTTTTCTTCATCTATTATTGGGGTCGAAACATCGACAGTCTCATTTGTTTGTAGCTGTACCGGCGGTACTCACACGTATAGACAACAGCAATTGATTTACTGTGTCTGTGAAATACTATGATTTCTCATGTGTTTTTAGCCCACAATGTTGCTGGACAGGTCATTTTTAATCGTTGATGTAAATATTGCAAATTGTTCTTTTTCATTTACTATAACCCTCACTTAAGCACATCCTTGAGCACTCATTCCTTTTCCTTGGAGCACCTTAGTACGAGTATTTGGATGCTTTGCAAATCAAAATGCTGATGTAAATATATTTAAATACAATTAACTTGGATAATTTATTTATTCAAGGTGATGTTGTTCTCAATGACTACTGTATCTCCACTGTGACCACATCTTTTTGTAAATTTTTCCAGCAGGCAACTTCAAGTGGAACAAACCATTGTTTTCCTTCAAGAGAGCCAGGAGTTTAAAAGACCAACTGGTCACAACTCATTCGAAGCAAAAAGCTGACCAACACATGTCAGTTCTGAAATCTTAGGGCCTAATTAGTGTAACTGGACACTATGCATGTAGTAATTGCATTGAGTGCCATCACACCAGCAAGACCAAGGCCCTAGAGCTCAAACCCAACAAGACCTGGGTCCTGAAGAAACAGACAAACATCCACTCTGTAAATCTCATATACATGATTACATACCCATGCTAGCTCTGATATTTAAGCATGACTAACAGGAAGACGAAAACCAGAATCTGTGAACGCCCTAGCAACATCAGATGTAAACAAAATCCCATCAAGATGACAGACCACTTTCTAAAAGAAGGGCATACTATCAATTACTTACAGTGGATCATCATTGAACAGCTCTACCCTCAGAATTATCTTTTTGAAAAGGAACAGAAATGGATATATCACTTAACCACACATTTAAGTGGTTTGAACAACAATAGACACTGGAATATGATAAACCTCAATTGAACCCAGTCCTCTGTTTCGTTGACAGTAAACCCTTAACAACCGATAGGTGCAATAAGAGAATGGTATCAGCCTTTTAACACACTTGATCAAAACTTTACAATGAATCTCAAGCACCCACCATGCCACTACAAATTCACCATGGTTTGGTTACACTAACCAGCTGGGAAACATAATGATCCCATCATCATTCCTTTTTTTCATTTCCCTCTTGTTCGCCGCACGTTTTATAACAGAACAATGCATTCGATCATGAAAGGTCCCCCACGAGCATACTGACAATCAGGGCAATCACGAACATTCCATCCCCTCATAACTTGGACAGACGTAACCACATAACACTTCAGGCCATACAGTAAAGGCTACATGTCACACACCCTTTTTTAACTACATAACAGCTATGGGGTAATAAGGGTTAACCAACTCTGAGTGCCTGTCAGAAATAGACAATGGAGAGTAGCTCTGATTCACCGTGATGTCACCACGCACAGGTACGCGGGGTCACAGTGTTGTGTTTACCGCTACTAAATACATCACGGCCTGAGAGCCAGCAACGCCGGGATAGCGCATTGGGCCAAAGTAGGTGACAAGAAGGTGGAAGGCCTTGATTAAGTAAGTGGGCACAGACATGGGGTCTCCTCTAAATGGGTGAGTCCTCCTCTTTCACTGTGGCCAAATATGCTCCTCTTTCCCTGCATTTGGTGAAGATTTGCATCACTCTTTCCCTGACAGAGTGTGACTACAGGCACTGCTTCCCGCCGGGATCCATGTTACATTAAATTATCGTAAAAAAAATTAGTGCCAACCACTATTATTTACATAAGGACAATGCATAACCCCGAATCACCACATGGATTTTTTCACCTTGATTCTTATTTCTTTGCCTGGTTCTATGATTTAAAAATTTTAATGTATAATTCTGTGAATTAATGCCTGCAGTCACCACAATTGAAATAATTTGAATGTGACGTGTATTAACACATACCCTAACCTTTGGGACAAATCTAATGTAAATGCTTGAATGCCTGCAGTTATCAAGATTGATATGTAACATGCATGAGCACAAACTCCAACCTCTGGGATCATACCAATTGTAAAGCAATAGATCACACTAAAATATTTCAGGACTGCAACCCATCTTCCAAACACTGCCTGTGAAGACGAGGGTTGCATGTGGTCTGCAAATCTAGCACGGATGAATGACAGACCTTATAGCTAATGGCACTAGGCTGTTGGTGCAGGTCAATTTGCACACTGTGCCAAACTCCGCATCCACCATCAACTGTTTAATATAAGTCACATTATTCTATGGGTTTTGTCTCCATTTGTCTTTTTCAGATATTTTCAATTGTGATTGGGAAATGTAAGTTATGAAATCACTCTCGCTTACACTCACCTTAGTGTGTGTGCGTATATAACACCTGCTTAGGGTCTGACACGGCCCTGGCAGCACTGGTCCTGAAGAATCCCCCTGATACGGATTTGATTGGCTGATACATTTAGACCATTTCACTTTTTTGGGGATGTGTGAGATCATTCTTTCTCTGTTCCATTCACACTTGATTTTAATCCTGCCCCAAGAACTCTCAATTAAAATTATCGTGATTTGACTAAGTATCCTGGAGGCAGTTTAAGGCTTATACTCACTTAAATTCACCTATTCGCCCCACAAAAATCCCACTCTGCTGTAATCAAGCGTCAAAGCACACCTAGGAGGCACTCAGCCCCCTGGATGGGAACCTGATGATGAAGCATGCCACCAACTATCCAACCAATCCTAATGGTTTTACCTCAAGGGAGAAAACTCTTGTGACCAACAGGTTGCTGGTCTTTTGAGACTGCATGCAACTCATTCTTTTAGTTTGTTAAAAGTACTTTGAGGAAACAGACACACCTTGTTGCTCCTTCCTCTCTCTCTCATTTTTATTTAGAATAGATCTTGTTATCCACCATAAATTACTCCCACCTGATAGTAAATGCAGGTGGGTATCGACCTTGCAGGGACGTAATCAGGGACAGTGAGTAACATGTCCAGATGTCCGGCATGGGGGTGTGATTACTGTGTGTGTTATCACTTCATGTGGCATCTAACTTTATGGTATTTTGGTAACACACGCCCCTCCGGTCATGTGCGATTTATTGGGACCAATCTCCAAGAACAATTGTGGTGTTGCTGCCTATCCATGGGAGTAATCTTGGTTTTTCCTGTTTGTGCATTTGTCCTGCTGGCTACGTGGCACCCAACGTGTGATCAGGAGCCTCAGGCCTAGGACATAGGGTCTGCCTGACCACATTTTTCGGACTCAAGGTTGATGGAGAGGTCATATCAGGGGATTTTGGCAACAGTGATTCAATTTTGTTTTTGCACAAACACGTATCATTGTGTACATCAACATTAATATTAACAAGACACGCCCCTCTAGGACACTCCATGTATCTCCAATCTAAGCAGTTCCATTCTGTGCCACTCTACTCTACACCACTCCACTCCATTCTACAATACTGCACTCAACTTCACTCTACAACACTCCACTCTATGAAACTGTATGCCACTCTACTCTATTCCACTTTACTCTATGTGACTCCACTCTGCAACACTCTACACCACTCCAATCTATGACTCTTTCCTCCACTCTACAATACTCCATTCTATGACATTCCACTCCATTCTACTCCATTCCATGCCACTTTACTCCATTCTATGCCAGTGCATACCTATCCACTCCACACCACGCCATTAAATCTACGGCACTCTCCACCACTCCACTTTATACTACTCCACTCTATGCCACTCCACTCTACTCCACAAAACTACACTCTACGACCCTGTACTCCACTCTATACCAATCCACAACATTCTACTCTACTTCACAACACTATACTTCATGACACTTTAATTGTATCTACTTCACTCAGTGCTGTTCCACGCTACGACACTCTGATCCAGTCTACAAAACTCCGCACTATGACACTCTATGCCACGTCTCTAACCTCAGTCTATTCTACAACACTATACTCATCTCTACAACATTGCACTCTATGACACTGTACTCCACTCTCCCTACTCTATTCTATGCCACTACACACCATTTTACTATCCTCTATGCCACTGCATTCTACACCAGAAAACAGCCTTTACAACAAGGTTTTTACCACATTGAGCCTTTACTGCGCATTTTTTACCCCACATGTTTTACAATGTTTATGTCATTATAACGCATGACTTTACCACACATTTAAAGTACATTCAAGGGTGTTGGGGGTCTTCCCCAACAAATACATTGTTTATATATATAAATATGCATTACAGGATACCGTCATATTCTCAGTTGTGAATACAAAATGGCTCGCACTCCAGGATCGTGTTCATATAGTGGTATTGGTTTAAACGGCAAAGGGTTTCAACCCCAGAGGTCTTCTTCCAAAGCCAACTTGCACAAACAGAGCCATCATTTCAAGTGTATTAATATAAAAGAAAGACAATCTGTTTTGGCTGCTTGCATGGATATTGATCATGGACTACATCTCTTTATACCATTCTTGTAACATTACAATTGCTTACAAATTCAAAATTATAAAACATATGTATAATTCACAATTATATAGGATTCTCATCCTTCACTTGCAAACAATATTTTAGAAATAGATAATTGCAAACATGTCCGCAAAGTCAATCTACATAACTGTAGAAAATTCAAATAAAAGATATGTATTGTATAATTTCAAAAACGGCTAAGGTCATGTCATCTCATAATCTAAAACAATGTGTCATTGTCAAAATGGTGTCTAACTCAATGCATAACTATCCAGAGAAAAACCTCAGGGGTGGGGTTTGTTTTCAAGTTAACCACGGCATGGAGCTGCCTGTGAAGCCACAACATAACCTTTGCTGGTTCAATGCTCACCTCAAGCAAACCCAGTAAATCCTTTCGATAGCACACGATTGTGTTAGCGGTCTTCCAATGTGTCAAACTGGTGGAGGCAGTTTTTTACCCCATGGTTCAGTTCCGGCCAAGTGGCCCTTGAATTAATTGGGCAAACTGATCTCTCATGCAGTTAACACACACAGCAGCAGCCAACAAACCATGACTAACACACAAATAGGAATGTGAGGGGTGGATACCGAGCAAAAATAATAAAGAAGGGGGAATTAAAAAGAAAAAAGAGGGATGCATACTCTATTCTATGGCGTTGCTGTATCAATAGATAAATGGTGTACATGCTGGTCATCTTAACTGTACTGGTTAGTTACTACAGCGCACGTAAACTGGGCATCCTGTGAAGCTTTTTAAAACTGCTGATACTGGATGTCGGTTGGGAGCCGCCACCAAAACCCAGTATGTACAGGGAAAACAATGATCACGTAGGAAGCAGGTCATAAACTAGGAACACGATCAGTTACTCGTCCAATGTGGACAAAAAGTTCCTCGTTCTCATTGATCCCAAAGGGAGAATTGCTGCCAAGAAGCACAATGTATCTTGATTCCAGGATTTTCAGATGTCTCTCTCTGTCTCCCCCTCTAGGGGTTGTCACCTGCCTATCAACACCAAAGAATGAGTTATTGCCAGGATTCGGATTGTGATATTTTAACTAATGCCTGGCTGACGAATTGCATAAATCACTATTTTTGATAGCTCTCAGGTGTTCCAGGATCCTCTTTTTCATAGGAAAAATTGTGCTCCCTACATTCATTTTCTCACATGGGCACGCAATCACATACACACAAATATCAGTGTTATAATTCATGCATTTCCTAATGTTTCCTGTTTTTCCTGTAGGTAAGGGAAATGTTTTCCTATTCCTGCTGCCCACACAGGCTTTACTTTTACCACATTTAAATATACCCTTTTGCTGTTGTAAACATGCTTGCTGCTTGGTATTACCCATGTAGCTATTCAGTAACATATCCTTCAAGGATATTCTGTATGTGACTAATGGATGTTTGGTTACAAGTGAGCCTATCACTGGGTAATTTCTAATTATGTGCCAATGTTTATTGAGGACATTACGAATAGCGGCTGACTCTGTGTTGTACGTAGTGATTAATCTTACTTTGTTCTCATCTTTGATGTTGTTTGATCTCTTAATTATAATGTGGATCTATTCAGATCTATTCAGATTTTCTGCCTTTGTGTCTGCTACCTTTAACATCTTCAGCGGGTAGCCCATTCTCCTGAAACTACCAATCATCCTCTCCTTTTCATAAGTCTGTGTTGTACTGCAGTTATGTTTTGCCCTAATAAACACCCCAAAGGGAATGCTCCATTTAAGTTTGGGCAGATGGTGGCTTCCTGCATGCAAGATACTGTTGCCTGAGGTTGCCTTCCTGTGCAGATTGGTTGAAATCATGCTGTTCTATTCTCACACATGCATATAGAAAATCCATTTCATTCTGATCACTCTGTGTTAATCGTAAATGTATTTAATTGCTGGCTGTGAGAAGTTGGCCTGGTATATGATGTCCACTAATCTAGAAGGCACCTTGCACCAGTCCAAACGACCCTTATTGATGGTAGCTTTAAAGTCAACCTTTATAGAAAGCTATCCTAGTGGTAGCTGTGGAGAGCAGCCTTCAGGCTAAGACTTAGAGGCGAGTTCAGCAAGTTGTTTTACCAGTTATAATCTCTTGAATGATAAAATAAAAGCACACCACACAAGGTATATATCAAATATATATGTATTTAACCCATTCGCTGTGGCGGCTATTCCGCCGCAGCGCTAAGGGGCTGGGGCGGCCGTGCGGCGCTCCGACGCTTATGACAGAACCGCTCCGTCATGGCCCTCGGGTGGGCTGTGCTTGTGACGGAGTGGTTCCATCATGGCCCCGCCCGTTCTTTAGAACGTCACCGCAGGCGCGAAATAAGCGCCGCGCAAGCGTGGCGAGCGGGCCATGACGGAACCGCTCCGTCACCAGCAGAGCCCACCCGAGGGCCATGACGGAGCGGTTCCTTCATAAGCGTGGGAGGGGTTAATCTAAACACAACCCGTCTAGAATCTTTATGAGGAAAGAGGAAAAAGTACAATACAAGGAACTTAATTAGCATATGATAAGTTGCACAGTATACGTTATGCGCTAGGGGCCTCACAAACCATATAGAAAAATAGTGGTATAAAAACCACGTGAGGGTTAGAAAGCAGGCCTAGGGCCTGTAGAACCGCTGGGGCAACCAGGAACCACCCAAAGTAGTGACAAAGGAGGCCCACGGGAGACGCGTGCAGTGTCTAAAGACAGCCGCGGATCACCATTGACTTTCTATGGAGAACAAACAAGTATACATTTTAAAGATTAAGGGCACTTAGAGGTGAACTACAATGGAACCCTTTTATATTAGGACACTATGCCAAGACCCATGGGAGCACTGGAGTACTCATGTTACCTCACCCAGGGAAGGTGTCTTTAGGTGTCTGGTTTCGTCATCAATTCCTATGGAGAGCTGAGAAGAAATGCTGCAGGCGACAAGTGTATGTATATGTCTTCTCCCTCTAGAAGGGTGGAATGCTACCCCCACCTCCAGAATTGGTGGGAGGTAGTATTCAAAATTGTTTGACACCTTACACAACATGTTTTGATTAAGTCAAACCAAAGTTAGCATTAACCGCAAGAATTATAAAGCAGAGGGGCTCAGCTCATGCTAGGGCACCCTCTCACACAAAACCAAGCACTCTACCTTCAGCATTGTCAAGGCCTGCCATAGGAGTGACTTATAGGTTACTATGTGTCTATATGTAAAGGTAGATATAGGTATACTATATCTAAGTAAGGGGTGCTTACACCACCTTACCCATGCTTCAAGTGCAGACCTGTGGTGTCAGTTTGGAAGGCTAACCAGGGGTGGCACAATACATGCAGCAGCCCCTGGTAGGCCTCTGGGGTACCTATGATCTGGGTACCTAGGGTACCAGCTACAGGGGCTCACAAGGGTAATCCAGTAACCAATCTGGTATGTACCTAAAGTACATGATATCAATTTAGAGAGAGAACAGCTAGGCTGGGGTCCTGATTAGCAGGGCCACAGCCATACTAAAGTCGAAAAACCAGTGAAACACAGCAAAACGTGGGGGTAACCATAGGAAGCAGACCCTACTCTCCTACACGGGCTCTCATCAAAAAGAACCTCTCTAGTTCTGCTTTGGTGCTATTCCATATCATAAAGATGTCATCAATTCATCTTGTCCAAAATACAATATGTCTGGTCCACTGTTCATTCTTCTCTACCCACACCATTTGTTCCTCCTTGCAACCCATGAACATACAGGTGTAGCTCGGTGAGAAGCAGCTTCCCATAGCAGTTCCAACCATCTGCTTGTGCCATTTTTCCTCAAACTCGAAAAAATGATTCTCCTGGCAAAATGTTAGCATACTCATTAACATCATGAAGTGGTCATATAGGAAAATATACTTGTCTCTAAAGAAATGTTTACACGCTGTAAATCCCTTGGTGTGTTAATGCACTTGTAAAGAGACTCAACATCAATTGTTACCAACTAATAATTACCCTGCCACAAAATGCCTTCTATTTTGTTGATGAAGTCTGTACTGTCCCTGCAGTATGAGTTGAGGTGTAGAATGTATGTAAACAGGAATATGTCCAGAAACACAAAAGTGTTTTCCAAAAGACTGCCATTAGCTGACACAAGAGGCCTGCTTGGTGGATTGACGTTATCCTTGTTGATTTTCGGCAGCATATAAAAACATGGAACCGTGGGTTTTTTAATGAAAAGGAAGCTGAATTCCCCTTCCTTTCAAAGTTCCTGTTGTCTCCCTTCTGTTAGTGGAGTCTAAAATCTACTGGTTGCATCATCATATGCCTCCTTACTGGATCTTACATAACTCCCTGAAGAGATAAGTTGTCTGTTGGCCTCTTTCCTGTATTTGTTTATGTCCCACAGGATCACATTGCCCCCTTTGACAGATGTCTTGATGACTTATATATGTATATTACGAATGCATGGTAAAGGCATATGTTGTAAAAGCATCTGTTTTTCTTTTTAAATGCAGGGTATTTTTACTTTTTTATTTATAAAGTATTATATGGCGCAAACATAATCCCGAGGGATATCAAAGCACTTAACAATTAAGGGGGGGGAAGATGATCAGGGATGTTCAGGTGTCAAATACATATTAAACTAAATAGGTACAAAGGGTGAAACAAAGCCCATCACAGTAGATAACAAATTGCGAATCTGGGAGGGGAAGAAAAGAATAATCAAAGAAATATAGCAAATCCATTCAAGACGTAAAGGTGTAGGTCCAGTATCATCTAGCAGATGATCCTAACCCAATTAAGGTAAGAACTTGTGAATAAGGAATCTTTTAACTTCCAATTTGAAAGCAACCGTAGAGGAGATTCTGAGTACTTTAGGCGGGAGAGAGTTCCAGATCCTCTGGGCAGAACCGGAGAACGCTCTTTGACAAGTTCTCTTTTTGCGAAGATCAGTAGTTTCAGGAGGAAGGAGTTTGCACTTCTTGAGGGTCTACCACTGCCAGATAATTCTAGCTTTTGGACTAGATACCTGGGGGTTTTGCAATGGGGAGCTTTGTGAGACAGGCAGGCAATCTTTAGCTGTAGTCCTGCTTCAAGAGGCAGCCAATTTAGAGATTTTAAGACTGGGGCAATGTGCGCATTTCTTTATGTGCCCGTAGTTAGTCTGGCTGCAGCATTCAAGGTAGCCCTGAGTGGGGCCAAGGTATATTTAGGAAGGCTACAGAGCGTAGCACTGCCATAGTATATCCTTGGCAAAACCAGCGCTTGGACAACCTGCTTTAAGTCCGCTTGTGTAAGGAAAGGCTTGAGATTCCTGCGTAGTCTTATCTGGTGGTTCGCTCCCTTGAAAACCTTGCTGATATTACTCTTCAGACTGAAATGCTTGTTTAGGGTGATTCCAAGAGATTTGGCTGAATCAATAATGTGGGGGGAGCAGTTAAAGGCAGTGAGAAGGTTCTTCCAGATGTCTATCTTAGGGGTATGATTCGGAGTAGAAATGAGCAGGAATTCAGTTTTGGAAGTGTTGAGTAGGAGTTGGGTCTCGGTTAGCCAGTTTTGAGTATTCATGAGGGTAGTGTTGAGTGATATAAGATATGACGGGGAGGAGATGATTTTCAGGTAGAGTTGGGTGTCATCCGCGTACATATAGAAGAGAATGTTCATTGAATTTAGTGTACTAGCTAGTAGTTCCACGAATAAGTTGAAGAGTATGAGAGATAAGGCGGACCCTTGTGGGACCTCCGTGGATAATGGTGTTGGCTGGGATAGAGAGTGGTTTACTTTTACTCTTTAGGATCTGTGATGGAGAAAGGATGAGAACCATTGCAACACCAGACCAGAGAGGCCCATCCTGTGCTCCAAAGTAGCTAAGAGGATGTCGTGATTTACAGTGTTGAATGCAGAGGAGAGGTCAAGGAGGATTAGGAGGCACGATTCATTTTGGTCAAGCATGTTTAAAATGTCATCCATAACGTGAATGAGAGCTTATTCAGTGCTGTGTCCACTCCGAAAGCCAGTTTGGTGTTGGTCTAGGACTTGGAAAACCTCAATGTGTGCGCAAAGTTGTAATTGGATGCATTTTTCAAGGAGTTTGGCCAGAGTAGTGAAGATGGAGATAGAGTGGAAGTTGTTAAGGTTGGCGCTATCAGCATAATTTTATTTTAGTAAAGGTGAGACCTGAGCTGCTGTTAGGCAATCAGGGAATGTACCTTGAGAAAATGAAGCATTGATAATCTTTGTCAAAGGGGGATGATGACTTCCATAATTTCTTTGAAAACGGAGGGTGGTAATGGGTCACTAAAATGATTGGATGGGTTGATACTCTGAAGAATCTTGTTAATGGCTCTTTTGCTGAAGGGAGTGAAGGTGGCCCAGGAGGCATTATTCTTGGTGCTCAGACGAGTTGGTTCTAGCTGTTCTAAGAGGGCCGTAGGGTACGCAAGCCAATAGGATGGCAAAGAGGCCTTCTTAGAATCCAGTTCGATATTGATGAGTTGTGAGTTCTCAGTAAAGAAAGCAGTCAGAACATCACTTGAGGGTGTCTCTGATGAAAGTTTTTTAGTGGCCAGGGAGAGAAAGGCACTCTGCTAGTGATCGCACATGTATATAGAGGAAGTATAGGTATGGTGCTGCTATCTGAGGGGATAAGCCCTATAACCCCTTAATTTTGTGTGGGACACTCCCTCACAGTTACAGATTTCTGCTAAATCCTAGGCACACATAAAAGTAATCAAACAGTATGCACATCATTACACGATCTCAAACATAACAGAGGCAATGAATCATATTCTTGTAAGTAGGATGTTGCTTTGTCTTTAATTCTTTTTTCATTGAGCCAAAAAAGGAAACCAGCCAACACGTGTTTCGTCGCATGTGGAAAATAATTCCGGGACTTCCTCAGGGCTGTATAGGGAAGATAAAAGTATTTGCCGTCGCTCAGCCGGTAAAAATTCCAACCTGGCCGGGCTAAACACTTGCAGCAGTGTAGGCTGACTCTAGGGATGCCGCTCTGCCGGTTAAAATAATCACCCAGCTAGCCCATGTGAAGTCCTGGAGTGCTGGACAACAAATGAGACGTAACTGCGATACTGGTTACTTTCCACGTTGTAGGTGCCGTGAAGGAAATTCGTATATTCAAGAGGTGCTTAGTTCAATAAGAGATCTGAAGCTTGTATGCTAGGGCACCTCACGGCCGATCACTGTGTTCCGGGTTGTGGACACAGAGCGGCATCCCTAGAGTCAGCCTACACTGCTTCAAGTCGCAGAATTATTTTCCACATGCAACATCTCTATTATGTTTGAGATCTTGTAATGATATACATACTGTTTGATTACTTTTATATGTGCCTAGGATTTAGCAGAAATCTGTCACTTGAGGGTGGGCTGAGTCCTGGGTCAGGGCAATTGCGAGCTTCAACCGATTGTTGTTTAACAATTTCGAAAAGTTTCTTGGGGCGATTTGAGGCTTGATTGAGTTGGAGTCTGAGGTAATCAGCCTTGGCAAACTTCATTTGTTTGTTATAAGTGCTCCTTACTGTTCTAAGGACTTTTAGCAGATCAGAGGATGATTTGGATCTCCAACATTGTCCAATTGCCCTGAGGTTATGTCGTTCAGAGTTTAGGATGTCATTGAACCATGGTTTGGAGATGATTTTTGTTGACATATTTTTTGGTTGGAGTGGTGCAATGGAGTCCATGATACTTGAGATAGTAGAGTTGTAATAGTCTGTGAGTAGATTGACCTCTGACATGTCAGCTTGATAGGTGAGGGCAAATTTATATTGGGTTGCTAATTCAGCTGTATTGATATGTCTAAGGTCCCTTTTCCATATCTTCAACTTTTCTGGTTGAGCCTTCCTTAGGGACACATCATGGTTAATGTAAAAGAAGATGCTGTGATGGTCGGACCAATCACATGGAGAAATGATTTCCAGTGTGATAGTGTTTCCTTTGGAAATGATGAGATCAAGGATTTCTCCTTTAATATGAGGTGGCCGGTCAGAGTATTGAATCAGCTTGTGATCATCTAAAACAGATTTAAGGCATGTACCAGCTTGGTCCTTGGGGTTAGACCAATGAAGGTTGAAATCACTGAGGAAGATTTGGGGCACTAAGGAATCGAAATGATTGCCATTATTTGCTCGATGAAGGAGAGGTTGTCCCCGGGGGGTGGTAGAATGCATGTAATTTGCATACCGGGAGGTGGTTACTTGAGATGTTAAGACGGAGGTATTCACTGGAGGCAGGAGTAGAGGACTCAGAGTGATAAACCGAGAGTGTTGGTTCCTGTTCCAGGGGGATTTCCTGCCTTTGATGCCAGGGCATGATGGAGCCGTCCTCAGCACCTGAGCACTGGTGATGTGGAGAGCTCCAGCACGTCCATAGCATGCAAGAGGGCAAAATATTAATAATTGAATACCTAGGGGCGTATTTACAAGCGCCTTGCGCTGCCAGCACGTCACATTTTCCCATGTTAAAAGTGAGGCACCCGCGGCACAAGGGGCTTGTAAATAAGCCCCCTAATTTACATGGACATGCTAAAGGCAGGTGGGTACAAAAAACCTTCACAAGTATGGAGCATCTGGTAATAAAATATTCTCCTATTTGAAGGGATTTGTTCTTGCGGATTTATAATCATCCAAAAGCTCACTATCAAGTGTTTACCAGCCATGTTAAACTGTCTGTTAAACATCCTGGTGTTCACATTCATAAGCAGATGTATATCACCATCAGTTACAAAAAGATTGCTTCTGTTTGATGCCATAAGAAAGAGACTGATTGCAGAGAAAGAGTGAAAATTAGTTGAAGTAAGAAACTCAGTTATGAGTTGGGAGGAGGTATAAGTTCTTCCAATGTAAGAAGTCCCCAAAATCCCATAGGATCAAACACACAGTTTCAATATTGTTAAACTGGGAGCAACCCCGGGTATCTATAGCACAGATCAGACATACAGGAAAATGTGTCAAGTATTTAGCAACACTTAAACAGCCACAAAGTCAAAACCAAACTCATATAGTGTGACCTGGGATAAGAAGATGCTTCTTCCCCAAGCTTCCGTCATAACTAAGTTATAAAGGTACAAGCTTCCTCAATGCCTTTCAAGATAGTAAAAATCCTAAATGATACTTAACTGCCTTGCTTGAGTTAAGCTGGGTCACTTTCCTCACCCAAGCTCTCCTATCAGGCCCAAGCCATAGCCTCTCAGAGAGCAGTATTTCAGACCTATTTAGGAGTAGCACTGAGAGGTCGGCTGTCGATAGAAAATGCTAATTAGACTGCTGGAGATTAAGACAGGCAAAACCTAACATTTAAAAAGTTACTTTCCCTCTATATTTATCCAAAATCCAACTTCGTTATTGAATTGGATATTTTAATATATATGAAAAACAGTATTTGAATCATCTAAGTACTTTATTTTTTTTAAATTTAGTTTCTAGTTGGCAGTGGTATGCACTCTGTCCAAGTAGGTACCTCAATCCTAGTCAGGGTATGTCAAAGCACAATCCTAAATTATCCTGGATATACCCTCTGCTAGCTTAGAAAAAAACAGGCATGCTTAACTTAGAGGGCAGCATGCCAAATATTTGTTAAATAGCTCATTGAATAACACAGTAAATATACCACAAAAAAGACTCCAAAACAGTTTAGAAAAATAGAGAATGTTTATCTAAATAAAATAAGACCAAAATGACACAAATCAAACAAAGTGTCTATCATGGTTGCAATCAAAGAGATATGTCCATCTTCCCTACGCAGTGAGGACAATGCATCAGTTTTGGTCCACGGGGTCGATGCTTTGAAGTCAAACATCGCAGTCAGGTCCCACGTCATCGTCGAGCACTGCAGGGATGTCTGCAGATTGGCACTAGGTAAGCATCCATCGAATAGTACTGCTTCGGTTCCAATTAGCACAGTGGTGATGATCTGTTGATTTTGTAGCAAAACAGCTGCAGAGCCCATTTCTGAGGCACAGAACTGGAGAGGGTACCTCAGGCAATGGTAGGACTCACGGAACATAGAGTCCATCAGCACCAGACAAATTGCAAGAAGACATTTGTGTCCCTGAGATTTCAGGAAGCAGGCCAATAAGCCCTTGGAGATCACTTGGAAGAAAGGCAGAGTCCAGCTCTCCCTCACCAGAGTCCGAGAGCAGCAGGCAGCAAGGCAACAAGTAAATAATAATAAAAACATTTATTAAGCGCCTGGTTACACAGAGAAACAGTGCGTCCCCGCGCTATGAATGCAATCCGTCAGTACTCCCAAAACAAGCCAAGCAGAAGGGGAAAAGACAGAAGGGAATTACAATCACTAGACTTTGGGGAACAGATATGTCTTCAATTTCAGTCTGAATCGTAGTTCAGATGGTTCCATCCTAAGTTCAATAGGAAGTTCATTCCAGTATTTACTGGCTAGGAACGTAAAAGACCGCCCTCCCATCCGTGCTCTGCGGATACGGGGCACCACCAACTGCATGCTGCCCATGGATCTAAGCAATCGTTTGGGACGGTATATAGTCAGCATATTTTGGAGATAGACAGGGCCGCGGCCATGTACTATGCGATGGGTGATGCACATGGTTTTAAACCGAACATTTTCCTGCATGGGAAGCCAGTGCAAGGTTTGTAAAGCTCGCTTCCCAGATGACTTCCTGGGTAGGTTCAAGACCAATCGAGCCGCAGCATTCTGGACACATTGGAGTTGGTTTAGGCCCTTTTTACTGATTCCACAGAGAAGTGAGTTCCCATAATCGAGATGGGAGGTAACTAAGGCATGTACCAGGGTTTTCCGCGCTTTGATGGGAAGAAGATCTAGAATTTTGCGGAGAACCTTTAGTATGCCATGGCATTTCCCGGCTACCATTCCAACATGTTGGGAGTTTGAAAGATTGGAATCCAGACAAACACCCAGGTTTTTCACTGCATCAGAGGGAGATGGCATAGTACCCAAATCCGCTGGCCACCAAGCTGATGTCCAGATCGAGGGAGACAAACCAATTATTAGAAGTTCTGTCTTGTTCCCGTTGAGGCGCAAACAGTTATTCTTCATCCAGCCAGCAAGTGCCACAAGACAAGCGGAGAGATTCTCAGCTGCCTCAACTGGATTATGAGATAAAGTGACCACCAGTTGAGTATCATCCGCGTATGACACAATATCCACCCCATAAGATTCTACCAGACGTGCCAGGGGCTCCATGTATAGATTGAACAACGTGGGGCTCAATATAGAGCCCTGTGGAACCCCTTGCCTGAGAGAACGAGGTGTGGATTTGAATGGGGGGCAGTGCACTTGAAATTTCCTGTCAGCTAAAAAGGAGCACATCCATTCATAGGCTGGGCCAGCTATCCCCATCTCACTTAAGCGAGCAAGGAGCCCTGAGTGCGATACGGTATCAAACGCCGCACTCAGGTCTAATAGTATCAAAGCAGCTGTCTGTCCCTCATCTACTTTGCGACGGAGCAATTCAGTGGAAAACAGGAGGGCAGTCTCCGTAGAATGCTGCGCCCTAAAACCCGATTGGGAGGAATGAAGAAGGAGATTATCCTCCACGAAGGTAACTAGTTGGTTATTAACCAGTTTCTCCACAACTTTGGCGCAAAAAGGTAGGAGGGAAATGGGGCGGAGATTATCCAACTGAGTCATACTCATATTGGCTTTTTTTTTTATGGGAACAACCTGGGCCAGTTTCCATTCCTCAGGCACCAAACTTTCTTGAAAGGACAGAGTCGCCAGGTTGCCTATATAATCACTCAAAAGAGGTAGATGACTTCTGAGGATCTTAGCAGGGGCGACATCCATAGGAGATCCAGAATGGATACCCATAATTATTTTTGTCAACTCCTTCCGTGGAGGGACCTTAAATTCCATGAGACGACCAGTTTTCATAGGCCCATGACAGGTCTCCCCGGCCAAGATGTCTTCGGCTGAGCTCTGCTGAAAAGATTCATAGATCTTCTCCACTTTGCTCACAAAGTGGTCAGCAATGGCTTCACACAACTCAATGGAAGGAGGATCTTTTATCGTTGTCGCCGTAAGAGAAGTTATGTTATGTTAATGGGCATTTTGTTGAGCGCGCTGTCACCATGAGTTTCCTGGCGCTGATAGGAACACTGAGGCTAAACAGAAGGGGTTTTAGTGGGGATGTGAGAACAACAGAGTTTTTTGGAGCTTCCTAAATGATACAATAGAGTGTGAAGATTTAAGGGAGAGCGGGAGAGAATTCCATAATTTGGGGGCCAGGTGGGAAAAGCTACGGCCACCTAATTTAGTGAGTTTGAACCGGGGAGTGACTAAAAGCTGAAGGTGAGTGGACCTCAGAGTTCGGGAGGGGCAGTAGGGAGTAACCAGGGACTTCAAGAAAGCAGGAGAGGGACCAGTCAAGGCTTTGAAGACCAGGCAGCCGACCTTAAAGGCTATTCTTTCGTTGACAGGTAGCCAGTGTAATTGGTGTAGTAAAGGTTTGGCCGACTGCCATCTGGGGATTTTAAACGCCAGTCTGGCAGCCTGGTTTTGAATAATCTGTAGCCTAGACAACAAGGATTTGGAGAGACCAAGATACAAAGAATTAGAAAAATCCAGACGAGACAGCACCAGTGCTATTAAGACTTGTAGCAAAGCTTCAGGGGTCAGTAGGTGGGCGACTTTCCGAATCCTGTGTAGTTGGAACATACAGGAAGATGTAACGGCGCTCACCTGGGCCTTAAGAGTGAGCTCGGAGTCAATTATGACGCCGAGACTCTTTACGCAGCCAGCAGGGGCAGGAGATGGGCCGAGCTCAGATGGCCAGAATTGCGGGCCCCAATGGGAAGCGCTTCTCCCAGGAAGGAGGAGCTCAGTTTTCCCAGGGTTGAGCTTTAGATGATTTTGGTTCATCCACTGCTGGATGTGTATCATAACCGCCTTGAAGTTGGTGACAGCATCAGGAGAGGAGAGGGGGAAGATAATTTGTAAGTCGTCCGCGTAATTAAATACGGTGACATCCCAACTGCCTAGGGAGTGGATAAGAGGCTGAAGGTACAAATTAAAAAGGAGGGGAGAGAGGGAAGAACCCTGAGGAACCCCGCAAGATGAAGGTGCACTGGTGGCGCTAAAGGGGCCCAGACTGACTGCTTGAGATCTACCCTCCAGGAAGGATTTAACCCAGGGCAAGGCAGGCCCACGGACTCCGGCGGACTCGACACGGTGGAATAAGATGTTGTGGTCCACCGTGTCGAATGCCGCCGACAAATCCAAAAGGACCAGTGCCTGGGGGTGGCCTCTGTCAGCATTGCATCTGAGGTTGTCCAACACGGCAAGGAGCACAGCCTCGGTGGAATGGGCTGGTCTGAAGCCGGCCTGGTTCGTTTCTAGGAAGTTGGACTCCTCGATGAATTGCGAGACGCAGGTGGTCACATGTGCCTCCAAGATTTTTGACAGGTAGGGCAGAAGAGAGATGGGCCGGTAGTTGGCGAGGACAGCTGGGTCCGCGCCAGTTTTTTTTAGCAGGGGCACCAGTACAGCCTCCTTGAAAGATTTAGGAACTGTGCCGGAATTAAGGGAAGTGTTAAGGAGGGGTAAGATGCAGTGCGGGAGAATGTGACAGACGTCACGGAGCACAGAAGGAGGGCAGCAGTCCTTGGGGGAGCAGGATTTCACCCGAGTGGGCAACTTGGCTAAGGAATCAGGGTCAAGAGTGGGAAAACAGGCCAGAGTGGAAGTGTTGGTGGACGAGACAACAGCTGTTGCTGAAGGAGAGGAATGAGGAATAGAATTTTTAATTGCCAAAATTTTGTCTATGAAAAAAGTATTCAAGGCATTACAAGACTCTGCAGAAGGGGGCAGGTTCGGGAGTGTCCTGGTGTCCGATGTTAATTCGCCGAGGACCTTGAATATCTCTTTAGATTGGTTGGGAGCTGTAGATATTCTATCTGAGAAATAGGCAGCCTTAGTTGTAATGATGGCTTTTTTGTATGCCCTGCGTGCGAGCACATACACCTCCCTGTCTGTGCTGAGATAAGTGCGCCTCCACCTGCGCTCCAATTGGCGCAGCTCAAGGTGTTGTGACTTCAGCGTTGGGTTGAACCATTTATGAGATTTGCTGTGGCGAGAGCGGGGGAAGCAGGACAGGGGAGCGAATTTGTCACTAGCAGTAGCAAGCCAATGGGCAATGTTGGCATCCAGTGTGTTGACGCCTGAATTGTTACTGGGTGGAGGCTGAGTCTCCGCGAGGAAGGAGAGAAAGGCAGAGGAGTCAAGAACGTTCCACTTCCGAGCCATCCCGCCCTCCCGCGGAGGTAGCTTGACCAGACCCTTTACCAAGATGGATGAGTCGATCATAAAGTGGTCGGACCAGACGCAGGGGGAAATATTCAGCCCAGTGAGCGATACCCCCTGCGTCCAAATATGGTCGAGGATGTGGCCACCAGTGTGGGTGGGGGTGGCGACATGCTGGATTAGGTTTAGGCTGGAAAGTGCCTCAAACAATTCAGTGGCGTGGGGGCCTGCATCAGCATGGTTAAACCAGTAATTAAAATCGCCGAACATGGCGAGGCGAGCAGAGGAGGTCATCAAGGCGGCGAGCTGTTCGCTGAGGGCAGCGGGGAACAGGGGCATAGAGGTGGGAGGACGGTATAAAACAATGAGAGTCAGGGCACCTGCTTCCATTGCCAGGCTGATGACAAGATTATCGACCTCGGGAAGGCATAGCGAAGAAGACGCAATAAATGTCAGGTCCTTCCGTATGATTGCCGCTACCCCCCCGCCACGGCGGGCTGCAGACCGGTTGGCATTCAGCAGGTAGTAGTTAGGGGGCAGGGCAGCCAAAATGTCAGGAAGGGAGATGTCAGACAGCCAAGTCTCAGTGAGCAGTAAAACGTCAGGGTTTTCAGCTGTCAGCAAGAGGAGAATATCAGCGTGGTGTTGGGGAAGGGAGCGTGTATTAAGGTAGAGTATGCGAATAGGGGTTACAGGCGGAATAGAGACCACCGGGGGTTGATGGGTAAGTCTGGGAGAGGGTATATCCGCCGGGATACCAAGAGAAACAAGACGGTCCCAGATTGTAGACTGGAGGGCGCAAGGGGGGTGCTGCAAACCTCGGAGTGTAGCGGGAGAGTAAGTGATGGGAGAGGCAGCGCACTAGAGCCCTGGGCCCGTCTGGCCGCGGACGGGCGCAGACGGGCTGGACTTTGGCGCGACTTCGGCGCGCTGACGGCGTGCCCGCAGCGCCCGTCCGCTGCGCTCCCTGTGGGGGGGCGCCATTTTATAGGGCCGATGGTGTGAGGGGCCGAGCGCTATACCGCTCGCCTAGTGACCCTCCTCACCCAAGATGGCGGCCAACTGCGAGTCCCGGCAGGACTTTAATCTCCTGCAGGGGCCGAGTGATAAAGAAGGGGAGTAAGTGCAGCGCAGAAAACGCCCAGCGCGCTGCCACAGAGGTACCTGCACAACAAAAAAGTTATTAAGAGCACAATCGGTAAAATTTCATTAAAATGCGCGGAATGCGCGAATTGCATTTTTATTTATTTTTATTTTATTTGCGTGTTTATATAGCGCTATGAATAAACTCCCGGAGGAGTATCTCCGCGCTTATGACACCTGGAATAAGAAACTTAGAAGGAGCCACAGGGAATATGATTTATAACCAAGCCTAATATGGACCAGCGGATAGGTGTTTAACATGAGCTAAACAAAAAAGTTTTCAGGCATTTTCTGAACTTAAGGTGATTCCTACATTGTTTTAAGGAGAGCGGGAGGGAGTTCCAGAAACTGGGACCTACCACAGACAAAGCCCTACCTCCTTGCCTGGATTTGGTAATTTTGGGAATGTTTAACAAAAGTTGTTCACCAGACCTAAGGGTACGGGTAGGAGCGTATGGAACAAATTTTGTAGCTAAATACTCTGGTCCCAATTCATTAAGGCCTTTGTGGATAATACAGCAGGTCTTAAACTTTACTCGTTGCCGTATAGGCAACCAGTGTAGTTTATGCAATAAAGGTCTGGAGGGGGACCTAGGAGGTGCGTTAAGCACCAACCTCGCTGCTGTATTTTGTACCACCTGTAGGCGGTTGAGAACCTCTTCATTAGCTCCTGCCAGGAGACCATTGCAGTAATCAAGACGGCTGATAATCAGAGCCTGAACCAGGGTTCTCCTATAAGAATCAGGGAGGAAAGTAAAAATCCTCCGGAGGAGACCTATTACGTGAAAGCATGTTCCTACAGTAATGGTGACGTGATGTTTCATAGTCAACTCTGGTTCCAATCTGACTCCTAGATTCTTGATTACTGTTTTGGGCTCAGGAACTGGGCCCAGATCGAGAGGCCACCAGTCAGGAGACCATTGGACCTTTACATCGCCGAAAAGCATCACCTCCGTTTTTCCAACGTTGCATTGAAGGAAATTGGAGGACATCCACCTTGCAACTGCCTTCATTCCATCGGAGAAAGATTGTATTATCTCCGGTGTAAGATGTTTAAAAGGGAAGAGCAGCTGCGTATCATCAGCATATGACACTGGGTGGAATCCATAAGCTCTGGTTACATCTGCCAAGGGGGCCACATAGGTGTTAAACAAAGTCGGGCTCAAACATGAGCCCTGTGGGACCCCCTTGGTGATGTTAACCTCCTCCGACCTAAAGTCACCCATGGTGACAGATTGGGTGCGGTTGGAGAGAAAGCTTCTGATCCATTCCAGTGCAGTACCACCGATTCCACTCTCAGACAGGCGTTCGATAAGGATGTTATGGGAAATGGTATCGAACGCTGCCGATAAATCTAGCAGTACCAGGATTACAGAATAACCTTTGTCCTGGTACAGCCGAAGATCGTCTGTTATCGACAGCAAGGCCGTTTCAGTGCTGTATTTTGGCCTAAAGCCTGACTGGGATGGATCGAGGCAGCCAGATTGTTCCAAATAGGTGGATAGGTGTTTGTTGGAATGCTTTTCGGTGATTTTCCCCAAGAATGGTAAAAGGGAAATAGGTCTAAGATTAGACAAATTGGTCCAAGGAATAGATGAACTCTTCCTGATCGGTCTGACAAGAGCTTTTTTCCAACATTGTGGAACTACTCCAGATGTTAATGAGAGGTTTACTAGCCTCTGAACGTCAGGGCCCAGTGTGCTCCCTAGTGGACCCATGAGTCTGGCTGGAAGCCGGTCTGCCGGGCTTCCGCTTTTAATATCCATAAGTAATCTTTGGACCTCACTCAGTGAGATTTCCGGAAAGTCATTAAAGGAATGAGATTTTGTAGCTTTAGTAGATGACATGTGCACCAAAGCAGAATAATCTTGGCTACTGTTATCAGTATTTGTCATCTCTATTCTCCTGTAGATAGCATCAATTTTATCAGAGAAGAAGCTCGATATACTGTCACAAAGATGTTGTGAGGCCATGTCTGCGCTCTCGCACGCAACGGGCTTCAGAAATGTATTGACAATCTGGTACAAGGTCTTTGAATCATTACCAGCTGCCTCTAACTGAACGGTGATATAGTGCTTGCGAGCATATCGTATGGCTTTATGATAGGTGTTAAGAGCCATCCTATAGTTAACTTTATCTCCTTCCAAGTGAGAAGTTCTCCATTTTTTTTCAAATTTCCTAGCTGTACGTTTAAGACTACGCAAATCCTCCGAATACCAGACTTCATGTTTCTTAGTAGGGCTTGTTTTAAAGGTCTTTATCGGGGCAAGTTGTTCTACTACATCACCAATTGCTAAATCCCACTTCGAAAGAGCGCTATTAATGTCGTCTGTACATACGACAAGGGGGGAAAGATATTATTGTTCAAAGGTGATGTTGGTGATTTTATGCCACTGCCTTCGTTTGGATGGAATATGGACATGTACAGTGGATCGAGGAACATCATCTACCTATCTACGCTATCTGCATCTAGCAGATAGCGTAAATCCCATAGAGTTGCTCTGGTAAACATCGAGCGTCCTATCAATTGGGGGACCACGATATTGTGGCTTTTATAGGGCCGATGGTGTGAGGGGCCGAGCGCTATACCGCTCGCCTAGTGACCCTCCTCACCCAAGATGGCGGCCAACTGCGAGTCCCGGCAGGACTTTAATCTCCTGCAGGGGCCGAGTGATAAAGAAGGGGAGTAAGTGCAGCGCAGAAAACGCCCAGCGCGCTGCCACAGAGGTACCTGCACAACAAAAAAGTTATTAAGAGCACAATCGGTAAAATTTCATTAAAATGCGCGGAATGCGCGAATTGCATCTAGCAGATAGCGTAAATCCCATAAAGTCGCTCTGGTAAACATCGAGCGTCCTATCAATTGGGGGGTCACGATATTGTGGCTTTTATAGGGCCGATGGTGTGAGGGGCAGAGCGCTATACCGCTCGCCTAGTGACCCTCCTCACCCAAGATGGCGGCCAACTGCGAGTCCCGGCAGGACTTTAATCTCCTGCAGGGGCCGAGTGATAAAGAAGGGGAGTAAGTGCAACGCAGAAAACGCCCAGCACGCTGTCACAGAGGTACCTGCACAACAAAAAAGTTATTAAGAGCACAATCGGTAAAATTTCATTAAAATGCGCGGAATGCGCGAATTGCATCTAGCAGATAGCGTAAATCCCATAAAGTCGCTCTGGTAAACATCGAGCGTCCTATTAACTCCTTATAGATTAGGAAAAGCTCTTTGGAGGAGTAGAAAAGCTGTCCTTCCAAAAAAACTGTCCAGTCGAGTCCATTGAGCAGCACTGCAGTTCTTCAGACAGAGGTTCAGTTCAAAATTCAGGAGTGTCTGATCTGATGGGGTCAGAACCCCCATGCTTATACCCAAATGTGCCTTTGAAGTGGGGGAGACTTCAAAGAGTGGTATTGAGTGCACAAGTATCCAGTTTAACCCAGTCCTGGCTGCCAGGTAATCAGTCCTTTGTATGGGGTCGGGCCACTACTCTTTAAAGTGTAACTGTGAGCCCTTTCCTCCCTTCTGCCCAGGTAGGTTCATCATAATGCAGATGTATGTGGATGGGTACTCAGCCACACCTAGCCTTCCTGTGCTTGTGGCTGTCTGGAGGGAATGTACAAAGGGGGACTGTTACCCAGCCCAGACGTGTAGAGGAAACAGGCTTCAAGGCACATGGAGCAGTAGGAGCAGAGAAATGGCCACTTTCTAAAAGTGGCATTTCGAAAATAGTAATATTAAATCTAACCTTACCAGTATAGAGGATCTATCATTACCATTCCAAAGATATGAAACATGAAAAAGCTAATCCTTTCTGGTCAGAAATGATAGCTTAAAAATATTTTAACACATTCCCAATGTTAGCCTATGAGAGGAGTTGACCTCACAGCAGTGAAAAACGAATGTAGCTGTTTGTCACTCCCAGCACATGCCCTACGTTTCAGTTACCCAGCACCTTGCCCTCTGCGGTACCAAGGGCCTTTCTTGGACGTGACATATGTAATAAAAGGGGAGTTTTAGGATTGGCAAGGAGTTTTCAATGGCAGGTCGCAGTGGCAGTAAACTGCACACACCGGCCTTGCAATGACAAGCCTGAGACATGATTAGAGGGCTACTTAGGTGGGTGGCACAAGCAGCACTGAAAACCCATTGGTAGCATTTAATTTAGAGGCCCTGGTATATGCTAGGGACTAATAAGCAAATTACATATGGCACTTGGGTATGAACCAATGTTACCATGTTTTGGGGGAGAGAGTACGAGCCCTTTAGCACTAGTTAGCAGTGATAAAGTGCACAGAGTCCTAAAGCCAGCAAAAATAAGTACAGAACAATGGAGGGAAGCAGGCAAAATGTTGCGGGGAAGGCCATCATAGGGCTGTCAGGTCTAACACTTATCCTTAACAAAAATAATATTTTAATCATACTTTAGTTTTTCTCTTAGAAACATCTATGCCCATAAACACTGGTGACAGCTACTGTGGCTAGTCAATGTAGGAACATGCTGTCATGAAATTCTTTCATGTTCTGCTTTTAGACACTAGTCATCTTACCATGGGGGTAACACGTCCTACTAAAGGATGACATATTGAATATTTAAATGTAGGATTCCTTCCTATCACAATGCGTTATTTTGCTAAGTTTGCATGCAGTTCTAAAAGCTGCATTACTAAGTCTACAAATGTAGTCCTGAAGCAAGATCTTTCTTTTCAGCCAAGTAGCTGGTACAATAGATACTCCAGTCCACAGGAGACATTCAACTTTCTATGCCGTTGGTGTATTTCCCGAAAATATGGCAATAGGAGATTATTCAATTTCACTATGCGTTTGGGTTCTGAGAACATACGCTGGGGACTGGACAGCAATACTGCAATGTACTGAGTTGATAAAACCAGCAGCATCAGCCCATAAAAATGGAGGATGATCACACAAGAAGAGGCACTTTTTACCAGTTGAGACAACCATAATCATCGTTGGACTCCTTGACTACTTTCCCTTTGAAAAGCTTAAATGGCACATGGGCATTTTTTGGTATTTGACTTGAAGAACCAATGTGATTCAGTTGATTCAGTTGATCACAAAGTCTACAACTCGTAAAATTAAGTAGGAATTGATGGTTTACAGTATGAACAATGTTGTACAAATCGAAAAAAATCAGCATGCGTTCTCCTCAGTTCTAAATCCAGTCTGTTAAAAATCCCAAATGATAGACATCTCAATTAATTTTTTAGCTGTGAAATGGCTGTTCTTTCTTGTATGTTCCAGAGAACAAGCAGTGGAATATTGGACAGGTGTTAACTCCATCCATGGCATTCATTAGGACCTTCTTTAAAACTAGCTTGACTTTAGCTGTCTTGGGCCATCATTTGAAGTCAAGCAGAGTGATATCACTAAGTGAGACTTCTCTACCTGATCAAGACTGGGCTGCTGTTCCTGCACTCCTTTTTTTCTCCATTGTGCGGAATACTGGACCCGATTTTCCAGCTGGTAATTCTGAACGGTAATATCAGATGAGGGATTAGCTGCAAAAGCAGAAAATCTCTCCCCGGCCGTACCCAAGCATTTTTTTCCTGCAAGGAGCATTGGCGGGAACGAGATATTCATCAAATGCATAGAGTTAACCAAAAGAGGATGATATAAGTATAGAGGGAACCTGACATTTTACAGATGGATATTTACCAATAATGTGCAGGTACTTTCCTCCCTTAGTAAGTAATCCTGACAGAAGTATATCAAAATTTCAGAAACGGAACTTGACAGGGTTGACAGGGATCGAATTCTTCAACATGGTAAACCACGTCCCAAAAATATTATATTTTCACATACAATTTCCTCATGTTGTATTTTACATCTGGTTACGATTTAGCATGGGGAAACTCATTGGCATTTGAATACTGCAACTAGATTTCCATTACTCCTGCGGAAGCCTCACAAGAAATTCAAACATGCTTTCCAAAATGTAGGAATAAATGTACTGCACAAATTTCAAACTTTTTTTTCGCAAACTTTGTAACTCAGCCCTGTGTGCGCACGACCTCCAGGGAGGATTACAATTTCCTTTTTGCAAGTAGCTGAGGAACAGTTGTTATTTTTCAAGTTAGAGAGAACTTGGTGTATTCGATATTTAGCTTCTAGTAAAAATCTGCCTATGCGGAAAAACGAAAAATAGCAAGGCATATATTTTAATTAACAATTTTTTACAGTCTGCTCAGAGAAGGTTTCTTGCTAGTGCGATTGCTGCAAGGCGTAATTAAGTAGCTTAAAATAGTTCTGGGCACGTTTAAATGAGCTCTCAATGGTAATTGTTTTCTAGTGTATCCCTCCTCAGACACTGTAGTGTGTGATATTGCTTCTTTGAAGGCGAAACATGAAGAAAGCCAAAAGAGCTAAATAAACATAGGAATCACAAGGGAATTGCAGTGTAAAACAGCAGCATTTTCTGACGTATCTCCAAGGAGCTAAACCCCTCAGGTAGTGCCAGCTAACATATTGCATTGTCAAAAGATGAAGTATTATCTACCACGAAGTGCTTCACTAGTGTGAATCTGTAAAAGTTATTAAACGAGAGTGATAATATTCGTCTGCAAATGTATGTGATTTTTTTCAGGTGAGGCAACATGAAGACGCATGGTGTGAGCGAAGGCACTTCAGGTATGACGCCACTGCATCACATGTTAAGCAAAACAATGCTGTTGAAAATAAGAAATTCTTTCACTTGTTAGGTTTCAAAAAAGAGAAGTGCACGTTTGTGCTTTTCCAGTCTAAAGATTTGTTTTCCAATTTTTCAAAAACCTTTATTGAAAAAGAAAAAAAATCACGACACGTTATAAGTTGTCATTGCAGCATAAATGCAGTCACATTTACACTAACATATTACATTCATAATTGAAATGAAAAAGATGACGGACCAAAAGGCACACTGCATAACCCAACTTGTGCAGGTGGTCTTTAGGGCATGATGATAGATGGACGTGTAGGCAGGCTCGATGATGGGGATTGTCTTTGGCACTCTCTCCGGCTTTTTGTGTGTCGTTTATGAGGGACGCCCATTTGTCGATCGTCTGGGGTGGCTAGGCGCTGCAGGTAAGGAGTATTTAAGGGGCATTTAAAGTGGGAGCGAGTGGTAGTGCACTATAGGTGGGGAGGGATGCTGGCGTCGG
The DNA here is from genome assembly GCF_964261635.1 of Lissotriton helveticus. Lineage (NCBI taxonomy): Eukaryota > Metazoa > Chordata > Amphibia > Caudata > Salamandridae > Lissotriton > Lissotriton helveticus. The sequence goes on along the minus strand of NC_136069.1, from coordinate 1,370,742,421 downwards.
TACACCGATTTCGATCCCTGTTAGGGGGGTGGTGTTTGCAACACAGTCCAGGCCGCCCTGCGGGAATTGGTTGAGTCCCAGGGGGCAAATAGGTGTGGTGGCCCGCGCGCAGGGGTGATGCGAGGGAGATGAGGCACAGAGTTTGTAGTGGACTGCAGATAGGGTGACCAGGCGTCCCGGATTGGCCCGGACAGTCCCGGTTTTCCGCCAGCTGTCCGTCAGATTTCGGCAATTTTGTCTCATGTCCCGGTTTTTAGAAGGGATTGAATGAAAACAGTGTGAGGCACTTTTTTTGGGTGCTCTAAGGCTTTGCTAGTTAGCAACTGTTATAAGTAAGCAGTTTAATTAATAGGTATGATTTTGAATGTAGATACATTGTATTTACTTTCTTAATGCATATGTTGTGATCCTTTGTTGGTGACAGCTGTCATTCTGCGCCATTCCGTGGATGAAAAATTATAGTCCTTCTTCTATTTTCCAAAATGTCCCGGTTTTTGGTTCTCAAGATCTGGTCACCCTAACTGTGGAGTTGTTTATTTAACGACCCGGCAGACCAGGCCAGTCTCGTGGGCCCAGGCGGCTATCTGTTGTACTGTGCTGGAGTTCTTCTCTCGCCCGCACCTGTGAGCCTCAAGGGCAGTAGCGGTCGGCAGTAGGAGTTACTGCAGGGCGGTGACGTGGGCAGGGGGAGGGGCAGGGTGGGGGGTAGTATTGTATGGATTACGGAGTTTTACAGGTAAGTAAACATTTAAATAAATAAAACAAATTTTGTTGCGCGCACTGCATCACCAAATGTGATGCAGTGCGCGCAACGAAATTCGTTTTATTTATTTAAATGTTTACTTACCTGTAAAACTCCGTAATCCATACATTACTACCCCCCACCCTGTCCCTCCCCCTGCCCACGTCACCGCCCTGCTGTAACTCCTACTGCCGACCGCTACTGCTCAAGGGATGGGCCGCAAAGGTAGACTGCCAGCCGGAGACAGCCCGCAGCGGGGAGGCAGGGGGGAACGGCGCTGCCGTCACAGGGCCCACACCACTGAAAAGGCCCCTTGGCAGCGGCGCGCAGGCCCCAGCTACGTCAGGCGCTCGCTTTCTTCACTGCAGCGCGGTGCCTCGCAGGCAAGGATATCAGTTTGTGCCCCGCAGTGCAGGGAGCCAGGATCACTGTGTGTGGGTCGTCAGGTCCATGCCAGTCCTCAGGATTTTGCCGGATTATGAGCTTGGCTGGCATAGCCCATTAGGGGCCAGATGTAGGTCGGTCGGTAACGGCCGAAAATCGGTATTTTCGGCCGTTACCGACCGGTAAATCAGAATTGGTATGCAGGGCCCTGAATTTTACAGAATCGGTAAATTTACCGATCGGTAAATTTACAGAATCTGTAAAATACCGAATCGGTATTTTTACCGATTCGGTAATTATGAGATGTAGGTGGGACGCTTCAGAGTCCCACAAGCCTTACAGAATCGGTATTTTACCATCAATTCTATTTGATGGTAAAATACCGATTCCGGTGTGCATGCACATGTGTGCATGCACACCTGTGCCATATGACAGGCAGACCTGCCCTTAGGGCAGGTATGCCTGCCACATGGCACCCGAACATGTTTTGGGGGTGCTAGAGGGTGTCAAAGTGACACCCCCTGCACCCTTGTGGAATTCGGTATTTACCGATTCGGTAAATACCGAATCGGTAATGCCCATTCTTTCCTATGGGCTTCAAAGCCCATAGGAATGAATGGCCATTACCGGTCGGTATTTACCGAATCGGTAAATACAGATTTTTACCGATTCGGTAAAAAAAACATCTGGATGGACTTACATGTCCACCCTTCATATTTACCGATTCTTAATTACCGAACCGGTAAAATTCGGTAATTAAAAATCGGTAAATGATTCCTACCTACATCTGGCCCTTAGAGTGGGCCATCTTGCAGCCGGCTAAGCCACGCCCCTTTCCAGTCCAAGGATAATTAATTTATACCTTGTAGGTATTGTTATGCTTTGACCATAAAGATCTGTCTGTCTGTGCATCACATTCCAGCAGATTAATACACTGCTTTAATGGTAAATTGAAAGGCGTCAACACCTATGTATGTCTATCTAATCCCAGCAATTCACTTGTCTTCAGCTGTCTAATTTATATAAGATGTAGACTTTTAAAATAATAAAAACAGGAGAATCCCTTGGCGGAAACACGAGTGATTAGCCCATATATTAGCGATGGTCTCTAACACTTGTGGATCACAGACAGAAGAAATTTTTTTTTGAAAAATGTTTTACTTTTTATTTTTGTATTTTAAAAAAAACATGTCATGAGGAATACATTTCTTAAAAACAAATTATAATTACATTAAAACCATATACAATGTCATCACAACCATATTCATCTAAAATTCATAAATCAACTGCTAACACCTGATATTGCAGACCACAATTTATGAACTGAATCAAAACAATAATATAAAAGAAGAGGGGAGAGACAGACACAGACAACACTATTTGGCATAAAGGTTGCACATCAAAAAACCCCATTCATGAACTAAATCCTGTACCCGCTCAATTATTCTTGTCTGCAGGATAAGCTTGTTCACTTGATTGTGCAGATGTAGGCGTCAATGCGTTTCGATGGCTTTTAACAGTAATGTACCATCTTTTTCAAGACTGTATATTAGGTCTCTCCTAATAAAGGGCACTGGGTGGTTACCACATTAGTAGAATTCCTTATTTCATGTTCATTTCCCGCATTGCTCTGGGTTCTATAATGTATTTATGTACTTGCATCCTATTTATGGGCTAATCACTCAGCGTTTCCGCCAAGGGATTCTCCTGTTTTTACTGTTTGCAAGTACCCTATTCCTCTGGTGTGCTAAGGGGTCTCTCTCGATTTTCACAAACAGACTTTTAAAATAATGCGATGTTAAGATCAAAATAGGGAGAGTGTACAGCCAAGTTGCTGTTTGCGTCACTCCGACACGGTTGTGCCCACATATAGGAAACAGGAAGCAGCAAGAATCAAACAAGCAAGTGTGATGGGAGAAGTTTTCTTAGCGTATGGTTGCCTTCTGGTGTCTCACTGCATCCTGCCGCTATGCCCTGTCTTGTCATTTTCAATCTGAAGAGGGAACGTTGCACAGTCAGAGAGCTAAGAAAACATGTCAACCTCACTGAGTCTTTGACAGGAGGGACCCTTGGGGTCCACGGTGGGTCCTTTTTGGGCTTGCAGCCCATAGAGTTGTGCAGCACGGTGCTGACAAGCCAATTAGAGGCAGCCTCTTGTCTCTTCGCACTTAACTCTATTTTTCGGACTTGTGGCCGCCAATACGAGCTCCTGAGGGTAGTGTCCGCAGGGCGTACACCCCAGGTGGCTTTGGGTGAATGGTGTAGCCCAGGCCCCAGGATCATTTTTTATTGGTCTCATTTTGCGCATTGGGGCGGGGTCATAATGTCCATTCATTTTTTCCTCACCTATTGCGTCATTTCAATGCTGTGGTCCTGGTAGGCAGGAGGGGCTTCTGTCCTTTCTATTTTTGGCTTGGGGGGGTCAGCTGCTCTGGGGATTTAAGTTGTCGCTTTAGGACAGGTGGCAGAAATGGAGGAGCTTGGGACAGACTGGAAGGGTTTAGGGGCAGGGCATTGCAGAGTAGGCTTTGGCCGAGGGGAGCGAAGGTTGAGTCATGTGTGTAGGTCTGTGGATGAAAGAAAGGGGATGGTGACAATTAAAAATATTAAGAATGGTTTGGAGATTTTTTCTTGTTGTTGGAGGGTTAAGGGGCGAGAGATTAGGATGTGTTTATTGTATTGGTAAGGGGATGAATTTGAAGTATTGTAAAATGTGTTAATGAGTTTCAGAACTGCATACCTGTCCTAAAAAGTAGCCTTTACTGTCACTTGGCCTGGATTTTAGGTCGCGGCCTGATCCAGCACATGCGCTGATCTGGCTGAGACATTTAGTAGACTGCTTGGGAAAGTGCTACTTTCCCGGCGACCAGCTCACTATAACGCGCCCAAGCGCGTGCGCGATGTGCACAGCACCTTTTTCATGGGTGCGTGAGTGCGCAGTACTCGTGTCACCAGCTGCAATTAATTTCACTTTTGCGGCCCCCCAATTACTTTCACTTTCGGGGCGCCGTGATGTAATTCTGCTGTGCGTATGTTTAAACGGCCAATGCTTGTTGCAATGGTGCCTGGGAGATTATGGATATGTATTTTCATTGACTAAGCAGGACAACTTTACTTTTCTGCCGACTAATTAGTGAAAGACCAACATTTGCACCCAAAAAATTACCATTAGCATTGACTGGTTTATTTTATTCCGCGTCCATGTGGCCAATGCTTGTTTTTTAAGCATTGGCCGCACGCGCACACAACTCCCGCTTCTCACCCTCCCTCACCTAGCGCGCAGCCAATGCTTGTTAATATTTCCGTTTGGGTTTGTGCTGAGCCATGTGCAGTAAGAGGACATCGCACACAGTTGTACCCTTGCCCACCTGTCTCCGACCGGATTGGCGATGTATCAGTCCTGATGCATGCCAGAGCGGAACCTATGCCAGTTGGAACTGGTAGGTGCACTGTGAGACATGGCAAATGTTTTCTACACCTAATGGCTGCCTGCGTGGTGCCCATGTTACATCATGCACGAATATGCACACTTGTTTCTCTCTCTCTCTCCGGTCGAGCATTTAGTCTTGCTGCAGAGCCCGAGGTGTAGTCTATCTCTGCCCAAGCCTTATATTTCGTTCTATACTTAAGTGCGGGCTCATGAGTCCTCGCTGATCTCTCGTCTAATGACGTTGAGTGGCTATGTTCCCTTCTCTCAGAGACATCGAGAATACATTTTAATTCCCAAATTACAGATGTGATGATTGTATATTCCTACCCATAGCACACACAACAAGCTCCAGCTATTTTAGCTAAGAATGTTTCTTAGATGGTAGTCTTTGAAATAGCACCGTTTAATAACAAGCATTAGCAAAGCCAGCAGTTCTGTACTTGTCAAAGATGATTTAAGCATGACACAAAAAGACCGCCATCTAAAAATGTAATTCAAAATTTGACTATAAAAACATAACTGGTGCATGTCATTTTAATATATCAGTACGTGTGCAGACAGGTGTACTCGGAACAGATATAGAAACCCTTCCTATTCATATCACAGGAACATTTGTTTCACGTGCTGTAAAGAAAATATACTTTTGGGCTTACATTTCTGTAATCTGAAGACAAAGTTTAGACACGCAAAGGTGACAAACAAGCATTGGCATAGCCAATAGGTCTCTCCTTTGGGACCTTATACGTGTTTAGTTTTCCAGCACAATATCCTTGGTGCAACAACATCAAGTGTTTCATGGCTAAACACTTATAAGGTCTCAAAGGCGAGACCTGTTGGCTATGCCAATGCTTGTTTACATTGTTTTGCATGAATCTTTTAGCAGCCCGATCATATCCAGGGGACTATGGTACTGGTTGGTCATGTGATCTTGAATTGCGGCTTATGCCGCATGTCCCGATAAGTGCAGTTGGCAGCAGCCGAATCAATTTGAAGATTCCATAAGGTATGCAAACGGTCCATCAAATGTCCATTGATCCTTTCTAACCGCTTGTTGTGTCACAAACCTGATCATTTTTGGATAAAGAACTAAAAGTATTAATGAGAAGATGCCTATACCTGTTCAGTACTTTCTCCACACCATGTCTATTGGCAACCAACTCCTGTGGGTGGAGGTGGCAACTGTGGGCATCAAAGGAAGAGGTATTTTCATACATTTTTCATTCCACAAAAGCAAAAACTCTGCTTTTCTATTTCATATTTTTTGTTGTCTTGGCTCTGCTCTCCAGTATATCCAGTATATTTTATGTATTGCAATCCTCTCTTTCCACTAATCAATCAATATGAAGCGTAACTGTTAAAGAACTCCATACAAATGAAGAGACAACGTGTGACCCTTCATATTAAAGGAAGCCATAAAACAATCACTCATATTGGTTCTCTAGATGACCTCCTCCTTAGCCCTGTATTTTTTTCTAATTTGACATCTCTGGTCACAGGTGAAGACGAGCTGAAGAAATAAGGAAAGCCCTGATGCTACCTTTTGTGAAATCCTAGTAAAACCATTACTGAAGTTACTCACTGCCAAATATCCATGCTACGTTCAAGCAACAAAAAAGGTTTCATCATGGAAAAGTATGCTCATGATCTCTAGAAATGCCTAAGAATGCTTGAATGAATGCTTCTGCTGGATTTCACTCTTCCAGATATTTTCTTGTGACCACATAGAGACAGAAAGAAGAACAAGACTCCTAAATCCTCTAAAGAATCCTTGAAACTGTTCAACAATGCTCAAAGTGAGCTACCAATGAAAATGGATGACCTGCCCCATTTCCCTTTAAATTACTCCTTACGTACCCAGGAGACTATGGGCCAAATTTTGATGTTGGTCGGAAAGCCTTCAACCATTGGTCAGAGACTTTCTGATTGACATGGAAAGTTTACACTCCAGCTGCCAAATTACCATGTCGGCGGTCGGAGTGTATGCCAGACGGGCAAACCGACTCGGTTCCAGCGGGCTCAAGGTGTCTGTCGGGCAGTCAGAAACCGCTCATAATCCCTAATAGACGGCATTTCCACTGTAGGGATAATAATGTTGGTTTCTGACAGCCTTTCCATGTTGGCCTTTCTGACATGGAAAGGCTGCTGGAAAGTGACTTTGGGGGCCCCTAGCAGAGGCACCTTCTTCCCTGGCCCTTGTAGCTGTTGCCCCTTCATATCACTGCACTGTGTGGCAGGCACCTTGCCTGCCACAAGGTGCAGGGATGTGCTAAAACTTCCATTGTACAATGAGAGCTTGTGCTGCGGGCGGTTTTGGACTGCCTCACAAGCACCCACTCTAAAGTGGAAGTTTGTGATTGCACCGTGTGCGATCGCATCCTAATTGTGGTGTCAGGACCATTGTCCGGAGGTCGATCACTTCCGCATCTGCGGGGATGTTGTTCGAAGGCAACTCCGACCAACATAAATCAATCAATCAGCGTTTATAAATTGTATTTATTTATTTATTTTCAAGATTTTCTATAGCGCTGGCTAGACCCAGGGGTATCAGAGCGCTTTACAGGAATGTGAGGAGGTACAGTATTCAACAACATTTGATCGAAACAAGAGCCAATATAAGAAAGAAAGCAGATACATGCAAAAGCTATTTACAAAGCAACAATATTAAGCAGATGCGGGCATTGAGTGCTTAGGTTAGGGTGGATGGGTGAGGGTGAAAATAGGAGCGATAAGGAGGGGGCGGAGTAGTAAGTCAGTGGGAGGCCGTGCGTAGGGTTAGATATCAAAATGTAGAGGTAGAGCGCAGGGAGGGAGGATAAGGGGGGGAAAGAGGTTTATAAAGCATGGCGGTCTTAAAAAGCTGGGAGGAAGGGGTTGCTGATCTTTCTGGGGGTACGTTCATTACAAAAGCCAGGTCTTGAGGTCCTTCTTGAATTTTGTCAGCGACACGGTTTGCCTGAGGTGGAGAGGCAGAGTGTTACAGGTCTTGGCGGCGAGGTTCTGGTTTTGTGGATCCTGGGGATGGAGGCAAGGGTGAGCTGGTTGGAATGGAGTTGTCTGGAATGCATGTGGAGTGAGAGGCTGTGCTTCAGGTATGCTAGTCCTTTGTCGTGGAAAGCTATGTAGGCATGTGTGAGGAGCTTGTGAGTGAGTCTCTTGTTGACTGGGAGCCAGTGGAGTTGTCGGAGGTGTTGCATGATGTGGCTGCAGCGGGGGATGTCGAGGACTACTCTGGATATGGCGTTTTGGATGTTCTGTAGTTTCTTAAGGTGTTTCTGGGTGATGCAGGTGTAGAGTGCTTTGCTGTAGTTGAGTCTGCTGGTGATGAGTGCATGAATTCTGTGGGGTTCCATCAGAATGTCTTTTGAAGCAGGCGGAGAGTGTGGAATCAGGCTATGGAGACTGCGTTGATTTGGCATTTCTTGTGAGCAATAAGTCTAGTAGGATGCTGATTGCCTGCGTGGTCTGTCAGGGTGGGAGGGGATCCCAAGGTGGTGGCCCCAAAGAGTCATCCCAGGCTGAAAGCATGGGTCTCAGGATGAGTACTTTGGTCTTGTCCAAGTAGAGCTTGAGGCAGCTGCCATTCATCCAGGTAGTGATGGCCTTCATTCTGCTGTGAAAGTTAGTTCAGGCGGTTGCGGGTTCGTGAGGAAGAGGATCAACTGGGTGTCATTGGCGTCGGAGACGATGTTGAGTCTGTGGCTCCTGACGATGGCTCGGACGAAGGCCATGTAGATGTTGAAGAGGGTGGGGCTCAGGCAGGAGCCCTGGGCCACTCCGGAACTGATCTTTGTGGGTTCTGAGAGGAACGGGGGTAGTCTGACTCGCTGATTTCAGCCAGTGAGGTAGTAGCGGATCCAGTCCAGTGCCTTGTCATGGATGCTGGTGTCGTAAAGTTGTGATTAGGGTGTGGTGGGCGATGATGTTGAAGGTGGCCAAGAGGTCCTGTAGGATGAGGGCCGTGGTCTCGCCCCTGTTTATTAAGGAGGTGTCCTGTTTCGTTAATACTATTTCATCTCTGGACAACGCCCAACAGTCCATTAAGAAAGTTTTTAGCCAACACATTTTTGGAGGGGCTGGAAGAGGAAGGGGGTGCTCCTCTGGCCGCTCATACAACTCATACATCCAAAAGCTCAAAATGAGACACTCTCTTCAGTGGCAAGACCACAGGAAATTCACATTGAGAGGTCACTGCAAAGGACATGGTGGCAAAGGCAATTTTTGCAGAGCCTGCATGGGCCAGGTGGAAACACTGGTAAGATATATCCCTTTTTCCCCAACAAGAGTGGAAGGAAGACTGCAATGGTTCAGCCAACAGTTGATGCCTATTACAGGGAATGCATGGGTACTTAAACTATATAGGTATTTTATATAGAATTCCACTGTACACCTCGTCAACTCTCCTGACCCTATCCTTTAGTCTTCTCTCGAGAAGGAACTCAGGTGGTAAACAGAGAAGTGAAAGATCTTCTGGAGAAATGTGCAGTTAGAAAAATTTTTCACCCCAGGGGATTTCTGAGCAATATCTTTCTGGCAGAAAAAAAGACTAGCCCCCAGATGCACGAAGCACCCACTCTGCGAATCGCTTTGAAATCGCAGATTCGGCTGTTTCCCAACCCCAAATTACGATTTCGCAAATACCGAAATCGCAAATATCGATCTCGCAGATTGCAAGATCGCAAAAACGGGAAGTCGCATTTTGAGCACAATGATGACATCACTACCAGGAAGTAGCCTGCTCCATGCTTCATTTGGATCGCAGAGCTGGATAGAGGAGGAGGCGGAGCACTGAGCTCCAAGAGACACACTCTGCAGTCCCAATACAGGATATACATTGATTTCAGAATGTACCAGGAAGCTGCAGGACCCAGAGAAACAGCCAGGAAGCACAAAATCAAGTTCTCTGAAAAAAAACTGGAGTACTTGATAGAGGGAGTCAGCAGGGACCATGACCAGCTGTTTGGGAAGCTGTCCCGGAAGGTGCCCGAGGCTACCAAAAGGCGCATCTGGCTGCGCATCAAGGCCAAGGTCAACGCCGTTGGAGTCACGCACCGGTCAATCAATGACCTCAAAAAGCGGTGGTACGACCTCAGAGGCCGTGCCAAGGAGCGCATTGCGGAGAGACTGGGGGAGAGACTGGCTACGGGAGGAGGAGACTCCACAGTCCCTGTGAACACACCAATGGAGGACTTAGTGGAGGACACCATCAAACCTGCAGGCTGCGTGGGGGTCACTCAACTGGACACCTCCCATGCCACACACCAATCACAAGGTAAGAGCCATGTAACTGCGACCCCGTCCCATAACAATGCCCATGCTCACAGAGCAAGATATATTTGTAACCCCAGTAATGCAGTCCCTGCCCCTCCCACATGCCCAATTGCATTGTGGGACCTGTAGTGTGACAATGTGACCTGATAACCACACACAGTCAGAATAGTCAAGTGAAACATACCCCTAAAGCCAGTCAGGGAATGCTAGCCTGCATGCATGTTGCTACATCCCAGGTGCCTGAATCATATCATTAATCATGCACTCATTCACATCACAGGTGCTGCAGATGCTGAGACGTCTGATAGCGAGACACTCCACATTGTGGAGACTCCTGATGAGACGGAGGGAGAGATCCAACCAGCAACAGCACCTGGACCAGCACATGCACCAGCACCTGCACCACCCCTTGGACCAGCACCTTTCCAAACACACAGGGCCACCCCTGCAGCTATAGGAGGAGCACAACCTCACCAGTCGTCATGCATGGCAGTGGAGCAGATCCCACCACCACCCAGGAGGCAGACACGACACACAGCCACTGTGCGATCCCAGGCAAGCAGCAGGTTGAGGCAGCAGCGCTCTGTGGCCACCCCAGCAGACATGGAGCAACAGGCACATAACCTAGGCCTTGGTATTGGGGCTCAGATGCTTGCTGTGCACCGCAAGCAGGCACAGCACATGGCAGCAATGCAGATGCAGCTCTACAAAACTGCACGCAACATTAATCAACTCACTGAGAGTGTGCAGGAGCTAACCCCAGCTGTCAAGGAGAGCAACCAACTGATGGTGGCACAGCAGGACATCACACGCAGACGCCACCACCAGCTGCTGACACGGCTATCTGCCTACACCCGCTCAAACCACCTTATTGGGAACGCCACTTCCCAGCTGTCACGCAGGTCACTAGCCATGCAGATACAGATGGTAAAATGCTGCCAAGATGTTGCAAGGGCCCTGGAGCAGGTCACCACCGCTGTGTATAACCAACAGGCATCTGGCCATGGCCATTCAAGGGGGATGATGCCAGTGAGGGTACATATAGCCTCAGCAGCCTGACTGTGCCAGTGCAACCTGAAAGGCGCCGCAGTTCCCGGCCCAACGCTGCATCACGGCAGGACACTCCCAACGTGGAAGTTGAGAGGCGACAGGGTGCGTCCGGCAGTAGGCGCCAGTGACTGTACATTTCCGGCAGTGCCATGGTGAGGTAACCACGCACACCTGCTCAGGATACAAGAGCCTGTATGACTCAATACAGTAGCACAAATGTTTGCAGATTTAAAGCACATCGAGAGCTTATTAACTAAACAAAATATTTATTTTGAACACAAATCTTCCTCATGTCATTCATTCATGTGGCATGCATGATTGCAGTGTTGTGTGAGGGGTATGGGTGCACTAGAAATAGTTCAGTGTGATGTTGGTGTGGCGCCTGTGTCCTTCAGCAGGACTCTCCCCGTGTGCATAATGCACATGTGCAGGTGGCAGGTTGTCCTTCGACTCACTACCAGACACCTCCACAGGTATCCTCCGCTTGGTGGCAATATTGTGGAGTATGGCACACACGGCCACGATGCGGCAGCAGACCTCCGGCCGTTATTTGAGGGCCCCACCAGTCTTGTGGAGGATGCGGAATCGACTCTTCAACATGCCCAATGTCCGCTCTATCACATTTCTGGTGTGTATATGCGCAGCATTGTACCGCCGTTCCTGTGGTGTAGCAGGGTTGAGGTATGGGGTGAGGAGGTATTCACGGAGGCCGTAGGCGCTGTCACCTGAAGGTAGGAGCAGTGGGTCAGTGCCTGTTATGCGCAGCAACATGGTCTTAACATACTGTATGTGGGCATGTGTACTTACCTAGGAGATGTCCCTCGCCAAATTCACCCCATGCCAAACGGGTGTGTATGCCGCTGTGCCGGAAGATGAATGTGCTCCCGAGGTATTGGGCCACAATGTCGGTGATGATGGTCTTCGCATTGCAGACCATCTGGATGTTGAGGGAGTGGTATGACTTGTGGTTCCGGTACATGTATTCGGTCCCCGAGGGTGGACAGATGTGAATGTGGGTGCAGTCAATGCAGCCAATTACATGGGGGAAATGGGCAGTGTGATAAAAGTCCAGTTTTGTTTGCATTAAGTCCTGTTGGGTTGTTGCGAAGGTGATATCGTGGTGTATCCGGCTCAGCATGGCGTCCAGGAAAGTCTGTAGGCAGAGTGACATTGTGCTCTGTGATATGCCCCCTGCAACTGCGACTATCCCCTGGAAGCTGCCGGAGGCCAGGAGGTGCAGGCAGCACAGGACCTGGACATGGGTGGGCACGGCATTGGTCCTCCGTGTTGGGTGCTGCATCAGGGGATCAAGGTCTCTGATGAGCTTCTTTATCATAGCCCCACTGAGCCTGTATTTGGAGTAGATCTTCTCTTCAGTCTGGCCCAGGAGTGTAATCCACAGCCGGAAGATGCGCTCCTGCATCCTGCGTCGGTTCTGGGCTGCAGCCTGGAGCCTCAGCCGACTTGCCACGAGACCTGGCATTGTGACTTTCCTCATGCTCCTACTGAGTCTCCTTAAGTGTGCTTGATTTACCCAACACCTGTTTCTTGTTTCCCTTTTTTTTTTTCACCAATTGGACTTCATGTTTACCACCTGGTTTTGCTTCTCCTTTAATTGCGACTCGTTTTTAGCGAATTAGGGTATTTTCGCAATTAGCGATTTCTGATGAATGGCAATAGCGATTTATTCGAGAATTCACAATTTAATTGCGAATCTGCTATTTATTTTGCAAAAAATGTGGGTAATCGCTGTTAAGGAATCGCAGTGGGGGTTACCAAATGGTTTTGCGATTCTTTGTTTTGCAAATTCGCTATTTGCTTCTTTTGTACTTGCTCCATTGCGGGAGCGGAAATTGCAATCGCAATCGCTGTTTCTCAGCGATTGCGATCACATTTTCGCTTGATGCATCTATGCCTAGGAGTTCAGACCAGTAGTAAATTTGCAAGATTTAAATCGATGGGTGACATACCGTTATTTCAAAATGCAGGGTATTAGCTACTGTGAGATGTCTTGTTGCCCAACGACTGGTCAGTGTGACTACAGCTGAAGCATGCCTACCTCATCATCCCGATCTTTCCTCCCCACAGGAGGCTTCTGCAATTCCAGTAGGACAGCCAGATTTACAAGTTAACTTGCCTGCCATTTGGGTTGTCCTCAGCACCTTGGTGTCTCACCAAGGTGATAAGACTGGTGATGGAATGGCCATGAGCACAGGGCATGCAGCTCATTGCATACCTGGTAAACATACTTCTGATACACCAGGAGAAAGACAATTTACTCTAGCACTTCTGGATGACTTAGTCCTTGCTACAAAATCTAGGCTTTGAACTAAATAAGCAACGTCAGACTTTGCACCGGCGCATCAAATTACCTTTCTGGGGTTCGAGGTTGACCAGGTACTCCAGTGCCTCATATTACTCCAAAAGATGATGCTCTTGATTCTCCAGAAGTTAAGCAGGACCATGATGAGGGACAGTTTTTCCCATCAACATTTAGATTTTGGGTCTCCTTTTATTGCCAATCCAATCGATCTTCCTTGGTCCGTTGCATTACTGGGCCCAACAACGAATGTAGGTGCAACACCTTCAGTAGGGCCTGACATACACTCAGAACATTTCTTTCCCTCCAGAGGCCAGGTCAGAGCTCAGCTGGTGACTCAAGCATATGCAGGCCTGGACTGCAGAGCCATCTTCGGATCAGCACCAGAACTGGGGATTGAATCAGATTCCAGTCTTTAAGGTTGGGGCGCTCGCTGTGGCGATACTACCACAGGCAGACAGTGGTCATAACAAGAAGAATCTCACGACATCATCTGCCTGGAACTCTTTGCTAGATCCTTTGCGGTGCGGAGCCTGTCAGCCAATAAAGTATCATACAACAACTTGTTGAAGAATGACAACATTTCTGTCAAGGAGGAACAAGATCCTAGATGCTGGTGGATTTGGCCAAAGACTTTGGCAATACGGCCTGAATCACAAATTGTCAGTAATGGCGGAATATCTTCCAGGTAAACTCAACCATAGAGTGGATTGGCATCCAGACACCAAATGGATTACAGCACCTGAAAGCTGGATCCCTCTACATTTCAGAGCTTGGTAAGTTGGTGGGGAATGTGTCAAGTACACCTCTTTGCATCCTGCCTAAATCATCAGGTTCCTCATTTGTTCAGCTGGTGTCCGGATCCCCTTGCGGAAGTGACAGACACCCTCCTGTAGGCCTGGAGCCTGTTTTAGGGGTATGCATTTTCTCCATTCTCCATGATAACAGACTCATGGCATTGCTCAGGTTGCGGAAGGCAGTGGTGATTTTGGTGAAACTGCAAGTTTGGTATCCAATTCTTCTGGAACTTTCTATGGATTTTCCAATCCAATTTCCACTGACTAGTCTTCTTCTGACGGATCTGCACATCAACTTGCATCCACTGGTTCAGGAAGGGTCTCTCCAACTCATGAGTTGGAGGAATACAGGGGATGCTGGGAAATCATGGCCCTTTGGTCAATGGCTTCCTCCCTCTTCAGAAGAGCTTGGGCAGATTCCATGGTCAAGAGGTACAGCTCTGCATGGGGAAGGTGGTCATGCTGGTGTGTGCAACAGGATTGACATCCTGTGGAGGCAGATATAGTGCATGTTGTCAACTTCATTTCCAAACTGGTGGACAAGGATTTGGCTTACTGCACTCTTAATGCGAGCAGATTGGAAATCTCAGCAGGTCACATCCCTATATCTAACATTCCGGTAGGGGAACACCTGTTGGTCTGCAGGCTCCTGAGGGGCATTCAGTTGTCTTTACCACCGCAACCTAAGTGCACTTTGCTTTGGGATGTCAATGTGGTACTTAACTATTGCAATCATGGCAGGATACTGCATACCAATCCCGTAAGGAATTAACAGGCAAGTTGACAATTCTGTTATGTTTCATCACATGTAAACGTGTTTCTGATGTCTGTGCCTTCCGCAATTCAGCATGCATCATCACCTCGTAGGGGATGTCTTTTATTATTGTTAGACAAACCAAATACAATACCAGGGTGGTTCGCTGCCCAGCTTTTCCTAGTCATCCCAAACTGTGAGTGGTGTGCTGTCTGAGAGAGTACGAATCTAAGACGGAGGAATATATACCTCCCGGAATGATGCAATTGTTTATTTCACTCAAGAAACCTTTCAAGCCAGTCTCAACAGTGGCTATTGCCCGTTGGGTGAGATGTATACTGCAAGAAGCAGGCATTGATACCTCTTACTTTGGAGCATACTCCACCAGTGGAGCTACGTCCTCAAAGACCTTTTCTCTGTTGAGCCGTCTGGAGGACATTCTCAGAGCTGCTGATTGGTCTTCTGAGTCAATTGTAAAATATTTGATCTCAAACTGATCACTGGCATGGCTTCATTGGTTGTTAACCATCTTTAAACTAGCATAATCTGAGCCTTTGATTGCGACAGACAATATAAAATGTCCTAGCTATTGTGAAGGAAAGTTTCAGTTCTATTAAGAAGGCCTCCAGAATATAAAATGTCATAGCTATTGTTAAGGAAAGTTTCAATTCTATTAAGCAGCAGAGGCAAGGATTATCCCTCCCTGTTGCATTATCAACTGTTACTCTCCCGGCACCCACTGAGATCTTCAGTTTTGGATATGTATGTAGGGATCGAGGGACAAAGATAAAGTTCCTTAATGTTGTGAAGTAATGTTGATTACATAACTTGTCTATTGTTTCTCGAATGATGAACACGTTTTCTTCACAAAGGTTTTTGAAAGTTAACACTAGTGTTTAGAGGTGGTGAATATTTAATGTGCTGTTAAATACCGGAACTTAGGGTGCTTCTGTTTGTCTCAAATAATGATGGCTTCCCATTAATTTCTATGGGCCAAGAAGCCCATAGAAATGACTGGGAATTGCATGCGCAACTTGCAAGTACCCAATAGGTACACGCAGATTGCGCATGCAATTTCAAGGGTGCAAGGGTGCCAAAAGGACACCCTGTTGCACCCCTGAAATATGCATGTGTGCACATGTGGCACACATACATATCCTGAGGGCATGTATGTGTGCCACATGGCACTTAGAAAAATGCAAAAAAATTTATTTTTCTAGGAAATCGCAAATTACCACCAACTTGAAGTTGGTGGTTATTTTGGGATTCCTTAAGGCTAGATCACAAATTTTAGATGCTTCCAAAATTGCATGTAAGGAATCCCAATTTGCGATTTCTTAAATGCATTCGCAATATAGGGAATCGCAAATTTATATTTTTAGGATGCATCATAAAAGAGATTGCATCCCCTCTCTATGTGTCCCTGTGTTGGTTTGTGAATTTAAATGGCGAAATTCTGACAATACAGTTTAGCATTAAAGATACTTTTTTTCCTTGCTGGGAACATGGCAGCTGTGAGCTAGATGGTCACGGCCACTGCCGCCATTAGAGGGAAAGCAATGCACATCGCCTGAAGAGAGCTGCGGGGCAGAACAAGTCATGCCTGCCAGCAGCTGCCTGTGGAAACTGAGGAGACGGCAGAGGATTGGACCAACACACCAGGAGCACAGAAGTGGGGAGAGTTGAGTAAGAGAGCGGGGTACCCCTCGCATATGGAGACAGGCACTGCTACGGAAGGTGAGGCTAGAGACAAACCCTCTAGGTATACTCTGCTGACAACTGGAAGAGGTAAGGCGAGTTTTTTTCCTATGTCCTCAGACCCACTTCCAGGGCCAGCACAAGGAGCCAAAATTATTGTCAAGGGAATGTGAGGTCGGCAAGGTGGAGTGAGCCTCCAGAGAAAGAGAGCTGGTGAACTACCAGGGGAAGACAGCGGGGATAAAAATAAAAAGATTACAAACCCACCCACTATAATCAAAATCACTCCCTCACTAAAATCATTCTTTTGCGTACTACCAAGTATGCAGAGAGATGGTGGCACAGACCCAAACTTGGGTGCGGATGATCTTAGCACCTATGTTAATGGTGAGGGAATTGTAACAACTACAAATAAGGGTAGCAACAGCGGCAAAAGAGCCCCGAAACCGAACCAGCCCAGTGGTAACTCTAAGGTGCCCCAAGAAGAAGCCGCTACAATCCATGTTTGTAACAGGTTTGCTGTGTTGGCACCAACAGGTGCTGCATGAGCCCCCGAACAAGCCAAATAAGCTTGGACTGGCTACAGTCAGAGCATTATGAATGTGGTAAATCCTGAAGTGACTCAGGGAGGCTCAGAAGATTTGCTGGCAAGTATTTTACTGGGTTTGATAAGCGAAATCAAGCACCGCTTCGAAGTTTCATAAGCAAATCAGGTTGGCATACAAGATTCCTGCCTGGAGTTAAGTCAAAAAGTAAACAAAATCACAGCCTGTACAAAGAAGTTAGAGGAAGAGGTGGTTATGGTAAAGCAGGATGATAAAGAAAACACCTGATGTCTCTAAGTTAATCTGGCAAAATCAAACCTATAGGGAAGATCTTGAGAGATTGGAAAACCATTCCTGAAGGAATAGTTTGAGATTTTTTTAACATTCCAGAAGCTGAGGAGGGGTTGGATATGAAGGCATCTATCATCAAGTTACCACGGAATATGGGGCCAGATGTAGGTGAATACCATTTACCGATTCTAAAATACCGAATCTTACCGATTCGGTATTTTAGAATCAGTAAATGGTATGTAGGTATTCATTCAGTAGTTTTTACAGAATCGGTAAAATTTGGTAAATATCGATTCGGTATTTACCGATTCGGTATTCCCATTCATTCCTATGGGCCTGGAGGCTTGGAGGCCCATAGGAATGAATGGGGAATACCAAATCGGTAAAAGGGGGAAGACCTACAAGGGTGGCAGGGTTTCACATTTACACCCTGTTGCACCCCTGAATAGTGCATGGGTGCACATGTGGCACACATACATGCCCTAAGGGCATGTATGTCTGCCACATGGCACTGTTAAAACAGCACAAAATTGCTTTTTTAACCGTTTTCCTTACAAGTGAAAAGCACTCACTTGAGAGCTTCCTAAATTAAGGATTCGGTAATTTACCAAATCGGTATTTAAGAATTCGGTAATTAACCGATTCCTTAAATTACCGATTCGGTAAATTACTGAATCCTTAAATTAGGCCCCTACATCTCAAATGCCTAATACCGGTCAGTAACGGCCGAAATTCGGTAATTTCGGCCGTTACCAACGGTATTAGGCTTCCTACATCTGGCCCATGGTCTTGAAGGACAAGGAAGGTATAAACCTTGAGTATGAAATCCAAAGAGCTCATAGAGAGCCTTTCCATCACAACCTCCAAAGTGTTAAACCCAGGAAGATTCTATTACATTTCCTCTCCTATACGGGAGACAACCTTTACAACGCAACTTTTACTACGCAGTGCCATTACGACGCAACTTTTACAACGCAAACCATTACAATGCATTGCGCTGGGGGGCGCTCTAGGATAGGGAATAGGTTTAATTTACTATCCAACACCTTCCCTACTATCCACGGGGACTTGAGTTGGAATAGTAAATGAAACAATTCACTATCCAGCGCCCCAAAGCACTATGCGTTGTAAAGGCATGTGTTGTGAAAACCGCGTTGTAAAGGCATGTGTTGTGAAAGCATGCGTTGTGATGTCATACATCCCTCCTATACCACCAAAGAGGAGATTCTCAGCAGCGCCCTGAAAAATGGCCCATACTTAGTGGATGGCTACTCATTGCTGGTTAGGCCTGACCTATGTAAATCCAGAGAATAGAGGCAATGGGAGCTAGGAAATAAGATGGAGATGCTATGGAAGTTGAGAGCTAAGGTCCAATTAAAATTCCCAGCAGTGCTCCGTATTATGTGGGACAATCAAATGTACAACTATCATTCAGAAGAAGATGTTGAGTCAATCGATATGATAAAAAAGAAGAGAGATGTCGCTATATGACCAACATGGAGTATTGGGATAGTTCGCTCTTTTATATATCTCAACTCAGTTTAAATGTCCCTAATGGTGAGCCCACTAGACATTGTCATGCCTAAAAAGATAGGGAGGGTTCCCGGGCCTGGCCAGTGGGGTCAGGGGGATGGTGGTAGGGGGTATGGGGATGACTGGGGATGACTGGTATACTCACATGGAATGTAAATAGTCTTAGGCCAAAACCCAGTCAGGCGCAAATTATGATTCTACAGGAGACACACCTGTTAGCAAGTGAAAGTAAGGATCTGTTTGGTATGGGTGGTTGGGTTCAGAAATATATAGACTCTGACCTAGCACAATGTTGCAAAGGTATTGCAATCTTAATTAGAAGAGGCAGTGGGATCTAGCTTAGGTCCTCAAGTATCGATAGATCTGGTAGATGGGTCCTAGCTCATTTGAAATGGGCAGATAGTAATTTTATATGCGCTGGTTTCTATGGACCAAATGAGGATGATCCACAGCACATTATTGAATGGGAACTGAGATTGGTAGACAATTCAGTTCCTGTGATAGTGGGTGGAGAATTTAATGTATTGTTGGACCCTGTAATGGATCGATCTACATGAAGGGATAGTGCCCTAGTTCCCAGAATGAAGCATGCTTTGAAAAGTTTGATGCAAGATTTAGGATTGGTCGGTGCCTGGAGACATCTAAGAGGGAAGGTGAGAGGGTATACATTCCATAGTAAAAAATACCATAATTTTTCAAGATTAGAGTATTTGTTGGTTGATAGATGTCTTGTGTCAAATATTAAAAGGATTAAGCATCTTCCAGCCCACTTATCAGACCATTCAGCATTTCTTATAACTGTACAGGCCCCAGGACTGCAGCACTGCAAGAGATGGATGATAAAGCACGCTCTTCATTTAGACGAGGGGGTGGTGACTGCCTTGAAAAAGGCTGTATCAGAATATTTCATAAATAAAAAAGTCACTGTCTCCCCCGGAATATTATGGGACGCCTATAAGGCATACATATGGGGGGTTTAAAAAAATCTTGGCTGTGCCAAAAGCTGAGAAGAAAGGGCAGAATTAGTAAAGATCGAAAAGGAAGTTGGGTTTCTTCAGTAAGCCTTGCATTCTATAAATGTGGGAGCAAAAAGGGAGGGGATGGTAAGAAGGTTGGAAGAGGGACAACTAAAATACAAGATCAGGTTGGAGCTAAAGTGTATGGCAAGGTGGCAGGCCGCAAATGTTAGGGAATTTGAGTATGGAAAGAAAGCAGGTGCTTTGCTGGCATGGAAGTCCAGGGTTGAAAGAACTAGAAATTAGATAAAGGAGCTAAGGGTGTCGCCAGGGAAGGTTATTGACAATTGGGAAGACATGCAGAACCATGTAGTGGCACCTTTTGTGCCGCTCTATAAGAAAGATATTACCCCAGAGCCCCAAAAGCTCAAAAGTAGGCTTAGGTGATGCGCGGACCCACACTTAAAACCTTTCAAAGGCTACAAGAGGAGTTTGATCTACACAAGTCCCAATTCCATAAATACCTCCAGCTTCGCTACGCTTTGTATCCCTTGATTAAAAACCTTACGACGCTACCAGAATTTCATCCACTAGAGGGTAGACTTTTGATGGGGGATCTGGGGGGGCATAAAATCCGCCAACTCTATCAAACACTGACCACACATGCCAAGAAGAAACCTACACCATACGAGGTCAGCGTGGGAGGCAGATGTACCGCCCCTCTCTGACGGCAATTGGACGGAGGCCCTTGCCACCCCTAGAGCTTCAGCTGTGTCCTCTAGGTACCAGCTGATCCAGTTTAAATACCTTCATCGGGTGTACTACACCCGCCTCCATCTCTGGAAGATGTGGGCTATTTCATCCCCCATCTGCCTCAGATGCCAGTCGGATGATAGCTCCTTTTTACACACGGTCTGGGGATGCACGGCGCTGCAACATTTTTGGTCAGGTGTCTTGTCCTGCCTGGGGCGTGTACTGGGTTGGCACATCCCAGCCGAACCCCGCCTAACTCTTCTCCACCGTATTGATGAGATTGGGGGGAACATATACAAAAGACACCTGCTCTTTTTAGGACTCACATTGGCCAAGCGTGACATAGCCCAACAGTGGAAGTCCTCTTCTCCCCCTGGGGCGGCGGCCTGGAAATCCACATTAGATAAATGTATGTCTGCCAAGGTGGCGGTGTTTCAGGCCTGGGGTTGCCCGCAAAAGCACGGAAAGATCTGGACTACATGGGCCAAATACCAAGGCATTGATCTTTCTATCTTTCCCAAGTCCACGAATCAGGATCTCATAGACAGCTTACCATTTAATGTCTTTCCGATCTCATTCGAGGGTTGGCCGGTGTGGAGATATGCCTGTATGTTTATATGCCTGTGTACTGTTTCAAGCAGGAAGTGCGGTGCAGGGGAGGGGGGAGGTGGGAGGTGGGAGGCGGGGGTTGTTGGGTTGAATGTTTTCTTGATCCTCAAGGGTTTCCCTCATCAGAGACTTGTGTACCATTGATCCGTGCTCTATATGAGCATTGCCTGTTGGGGCGCATCCCGTTTGATGTAAAATTTCAATAAAATCTCTTGTAAAAAAAAAAGTAGGCTTAGGACACTTGGTCTCCCTGTATTGAATGGCGAAAGGGAAAAGATGATGGAAGCTTTAATCACTCAGGAGGAAAGTAGGGGGCAATAATAAGAGCTAAGAACGGGAAGGCTGCTAGCCTAGATACTGTCCCCACAGAAGTATACTACATTCTAATGGAGAAGCTCTCCCTGTCTAGGAAAACCTGTTTAATATGGTATATATGGGGGAGACACACATTCCAGAATCATGGAGAGAGGCCTCCATACTCTTGATCTTAAAACCAGCAAAGGACCCCGGAAAGCTTAGTCATATCGACCGATATCCCTGCTAAATGCAGACTATAATATCTTTGCTAGCATTTTAGCGGGCAGGCTGTCCAGCCTAGCCCCTCAGCTTATCCATGCAGATCAGAACAGATTTATTCCCGGAAGGCAGATCCACGAATTGACCCAGCAGCTAATAAGTAGTATTGACCTAGCAACATCAAAGTCGGTCCTCTTGCCGGTAGTTACTTTTGATGCTGCCAAGGCTTTTGATCGTGTCTTTGGGAAGTATTGGAGGTCATGGGGTTTGGGCTACGTTTTGTAACAACATTAAAATCTTTATATTATCGTACAACAGCTAGGATCCTTCTCAATGGCTCCCTCACTAGGAGTTACCTGATTTTTAGAGGGACGCAACAGGGGTGCCAATCTAATCCATGAGCATGTTCTTCGATAACTGGAGCATCTAGCACAATCACTAGCATGTTCGTCGTGTCAGGAAGTCATGTGCCGCTGATCAGGCCATAATCCAAATACCAGAACATATCAACTCATGAGCCACTAAGGGACTCATTAGTCGATTATAATCCCGGACAGGAGACTCGGTTTTGGAAAGACACAAATCTGACGACCATTGAAAAGAACAATCCAGGCAATGGAAACAGGTTGCATGCAAGTAAAGTATGAGAACCGGAAGAATAGCGTGCTATAGAATTTAAGAATCCGGTTGTGAAGCAGGAACAGCCAGGTAGGCTGTCTTGTGACACAGATTGTGCAGCCATTTCAGAGCAAGCAAATTAACTGCAGTACACTGGCAACCAAGGCGAGAATTAATGGTAACCAGCCTAAGACCCTGGAAAAAATAGAATGGAAAAATGCCGGTATCACACCAAATATTGTTTGGAAGGAGGTCAATAGGCCAGAGCTGACAACGTTAAAAAAATTTGCCAAGCCTGTTGTAGTGGAGGCATTGAATATAGTGAGGATCAAGGCGCCAAAATGAAGTTGGAGATCAGTATTTAATAGTGCATGCACCTCTGTTCAGGTGTTAGCTATGTGAAGCACAAATGTTTCACGTGAAGAAGTAAGGGCGACTTCTTTTTGGAACAATAGAGCCCTTATTCTGCTCATCTTGTTGAACTCTGCTTTCAATGGAAGGCCAGATGGATATATCGAGTCTCCCATGCGAGGGCAGGAAAAGTACATTTTTGCAGCAGACTACATGTTAGGAGACAGTTACAATATACGGAATCCCTACCAGCATACCGCAGCAAGCTTCATTATTTAAAAGCAAATAACTACAGTTTGCTAGTATTTTGAAATTTGGTGTTATTGCTGGCACTGGATTTCCCTTCAAAATGCAAGCTAACTTCAGAGCTTGAGTGTTACAGGCTTCGTGCAATTGTATATTTTTGCACACCAGTGAGTGAGCAGTGTAAAAGTGCACTCCTCGCCTTTTAAATAAACTTCCTTACCATCTCTCATGCACCTGTATGTGAATGGTAGAGACCAAACTTCATGGAGAAAAGTGCTACTCAGTGGTTCATATCTGCCTATGGCATAATGTTTCATACATGAACTGATTTTAAACAAGGAAAAAGGCAGTGGTATTAACCCATGAATAATCCATACAGCAGAATTAGATTCAGCAAGAGAGAATGGTAAGGGTTCAAATTTTTCTATATGCAATAGTGAGTATGTTGCATCCTTCATGGACATGAATTGTTGTTTTTCCAGTCAAATTAAATGGTAAAAACAAAGATGACATATTCATGTAGTCCCAAGGAACTTTACCTGATTTCAAGGTTTGCAAAGTCCAAGCAAACTGCATTATCGTACGCTATTGATTTTGACCATGGAACAAAACAGATACTTCATCTTGCGCAATATCCACAACAGAAGAAACAATATTATCTAAAGTGTAAATTCTGGAAGAAAGAGTATTAATGCTATTATCAACGTCTGCAAGCACTTGTTCTAAATTAGCTTGATCATTAGTCCTTAATCTAGAAGCAGCCTCAATTTGAGACAATTTCCAAACTTCATTGTAAATAGCATACACCCATCTTTTGGACCTGCCTCCTACTGGGCCTTTAACAAAGTCAACCAAATCAACATCGTCAGTCAATTGTGATAAGTGCTGCTTAACTGACGCTGAGGTGGAAATTGTAAGCCAATTTTGACATAATTTGCCTACGGAATAGGTAGTAACAGAATGGGAGTTTTCAAAAAGGGGGTTAACCCTAACCTGTGTGTAGCCCAGGGCCAGTCCCAGAAAACAATCTTGGCATGAATCTGAAGTTTTTTGCCATAACAACCAACCTTGGGGATCCAAGCTAGAAATATTAAATGAGGTATTAGTAATTAGGGACTGCAGTTAATCAATTTACATATCTGTGTGATTGTCCCATGTAGGATAAGCACCCAGATCAGGAATGATAGGGGAATTCATTTTTTTAGAAGTAGCCAATCCAAAGCAAGTGGTTTGAAAAATAGAAGAATTCAAAAACAACATGTGGGCTGGGATGAGGTACACGCGATGTAGAGCTTCTGTGCCTTGTACCTGCCATATTTTAGAACCCCAAACAGATTTAAGATCAATGGTATCCTTCCACAGCTTATAGCTTGCTATATCTAATTGATCGATAAAGGACTTCAAGTACAATAATTTTGTGCGAGTGAGCCTAACTTTGGAACAGGACTTAGTAGCCATTTCAAAATAGAAGGCTTCCAGATTGGATGGACTAAAATCAGTAAAATATGTAATTTTTTTTAAAAGAGTTCCTGAACTGCCTTCAACTGGAGCTGAACAATGTTTCCATTGCGTATAATTAACCATATTTCTAAATGTATTTGCTTTATGCAAGAATTGATTGCCATAGTGCTGATTACAAAATAACTCTGCAAAATTTGAGGAGTTCAAATACAAATCTTCAGCATCAAATGCAGCATAATATTTCAAATCGGAAAAAAAAGCCTCAACAGCATGGACATCCCAATCGTCAGATCGTATGTTTTGTTTCACAACATCCCCTATAGAAACACAATGTACATTGGGGACATTTATCACCTCTGTATGGCCATGAATTCGAAATTTTACAGCATCCCATACAATCCCATCTAAAACAGGCCAGGCAGACGGTTTTGAGCGAGGCAAGATGGCGGTCGTGGTGCGGGCTGTGTGAACAGCTCCGTCCACTCTCCCGGTATTCCTGCTGGTCAAGCACAGTTGAAGGTCGGAGCGGACCACAGCGCCTTACCATTTGAACGGGCAAATAAATAAATGTTATTTTCGGTGCTGTGGGAAGGCTTCGTGCAGTGAAGGAGCAGAAAAGAGAAGGAAAGGTGCATCTGCATATCGGCATATTTCCCCCGGCTCAGGCGGTTTGTCTCCCGGAAAGGCTGGAGGCTAGTCCACCGCGCTGCACCTGATTGAGGGCGTGAACAGATCTGAGCTGACCCGCCCGAGCGAGCAATGCTCGGCAGCAGTGTCCGGAAAATGCTTATACTGCTGGCTATGTGAATTTTAGGCGGAATGGTTTGATTCTTATCTCTGACAGCACAGGATTCATTTGTGAGTGACTGCGGCAAAAGCGGAGACAAAATACTTTCAAAATACTTTCGTGAATTTCGACTTTTTGATGGCGCTCCCTTAAGTTCCCATAAGCTCACGGTCTCAGAGCTCTGTCTGGCTGTTGGGAGCTTCGGCGTATGGTGCTGGCGTTTGGAGGAGTTTGGAGGACTTGTCCGGAATAACTGTGCACAAACTGTGCACAAATGTTTGGTCCGCTGTTTCTGATACATAACAAGAGACGTCTCCAGTGGCTGCCAGTATTTCACTTCTGTTATAGTTTACCGGTGGTTCGGGGGCGTGGGGGTCCTGCGCGACGAGGGAAAATGCCACCGAAGGGTCCAAATAAGCTGACTGAGACCCCAAAAGTTACCACACGGAGTGGAAAGAGCAGAGAAAAACGGGCTATTGATGGCTCTGAGGATCCTGTGTCACCTAAAGACCCCACACTAACCGGTGAGCCCTCTGTTAATACTGATAATATTGAAATTAATAATCCTACAGGAATGAAAGCAAAGAAAGGTGGAGACAATAGGGGTAAAACGGGACCAGCAGCGCGAGTGGTCAAGCAAGGAGCTACGGCTGGGCTGGGGGCACAGACTCTTCCTGCTATGTTTGAGCAGCAGAACGCCCGCAATATTGTATCTGTACCACTGACTGAGTTAACTGATGGAGAGAAGGAAAGTATGGTGCATACAGTAGCAACTTCCTCAGATGTTTCAACAATTGCAGAGGAGTCGACTGCGGAAACATTAAGACAAACTGCCCCATTCATAGATATGAATCTAGATCCGGTGCAACACCCTGGTGATTGGTCTGAGGCAGTACAAGAGAACCAAATTATAGAAATAGGAGTGCCAACGACCGCAGATGAAAACATTATTGAGTGTCAAGACAACATAATTGCTGAGAAGGATTTCTCTGAATTGTTCGACACATGTGCACAGATGCAGGAAGGGGTAGTCTCAACTGATATGAGTGAACATTTTTACTCACTGTCTGAGGCCTCGCAGGAGGAGGAGGAGTCGAATGCTACTGATGACTCTGATAAAGGAAGTGCAGTGAGCAGCTCCGAAGGTGACTCAAGAACAAGTATGAACTCTTCTAATGTGATGGCTACCACTGTCAAACGTCGTAGGAAGAAGAAAAGACCCTCACAGGAAATTCTTACCCCCGCTGGGGAAAATTCTAATTTGGTAGAATCTATAATGGGGTCTGAGAATGGAACTAATGGTACTCATCTACAGACTACAGAGATGCAGTCATTAAATAATTCAAGCCAGGAAATCACATTAGCAACAATATATGAGACTATGATGAACCATCGATGTGAGAGTAAGGCGGAAAATGCACGTATGCAGGCAACATGCAGTAAAGTAAAGAATGCAGTAAGACGCGCAATTAAAACAGGGACTGAAACTGCTGAAAGGGTCACAGAAGCTGAAGCTCGTATATCTGCCCTGGAAGATCAAGTGACTACACAAAAAACAGAGCTAGAAGCAATCAAGGCACACAGGGATGATTTGAGTCACAAGCTGTCTGATATGGAAAATCAGTCCCGTAGGAACAACCTACGTTTTCTGGGGATTGCAGAATAAAAAGAAGGGACTGATGCTCGGAAGTTTATCGTGGAGTTATTGGAAGAAGCATTCCCTGACCTGACGGACTGGGACTGGTCTAAAGAGGTTCAACGGGCCCACCGATTTCCATTTAGAATTAAAACCCCTCGTCAAGGGGAGCAGATCCTCCCGAGGGCTATTTTGGTGTGTTTTAACAATTTCCGAGCCCGTGAGGATATTTTTGTGCGGGCACGACCAGACAAGAAAGTTTCCGCCAAAGAGTGCAGCTTTTTCACGGGACCCGATTTTTGCCAAGCCACAGTCTCTAAACGATGGCATCTCCGTCAATTGCTCCCAGAATTTCAGAAAAAGGGGGCTGTGGGGCCTACCTACAGAATCCGGCTAAATTAAAGGTTGTTTCTAAGGGCCAGACACATTTTTTCTTGTCTGAAATTCAGGCCAAAGAGTTTTTGGACTCATTGGGATGATCAAGTGCTGACTTGTAGGTAGCCTGTAAATGCAATTATTTACACTGAGACTATTCTGACGTTGATATTGTCTTTGGGGGGAGAACGTAAGGAAGTTATTGAATCTTTTGATTCTTTTTTTTTTCTCTTCTTTCTCTTCTCTTTTCTATATATCCTTCCACAGCCTTAAAAACTGTATAGCATAAGTTTACGTGTCTTGGCCGCTGGAGCCGGGGGAGAGGAGCCCGGCAAACCATTGTATGCAGGGACTGAAGGTCCCTGGGCCTCATAGGATGGAGCAGGAGGGGGGGGGTAGTAATGTATCTGGGTGGGAGGAAGGGGGGGTCACGGGGGTGTGGAGGTGTGGGGGTGGGGAAAAAAACAGCAGATAGGAGGTGGTTAAGGAAGAAAGAAATAAAACAGCAAGAAGGTGTGTTAGCTATAGACATAAACATGGTACAATTTGTCACTGTCGTTTTGGATGTTTGTAATATGAATCTACAGCAGAGACAATCAAAGATTGAAGCACTCAGTAGCAATGCCACTATGTACGAAAATTAAAATTTGTTCTCTTAATATTTGTGGCCCTAATGACCCGAAAAAGCGACAGGTTCTGGGGAAATTAATGCAGATTTTACAGGTAGACATTTTATGCCTACAAGAGACACATATTCCGTGGCACAATCGAGGGTACTTAAAAACAATGGGTATGGAACTGATAGTGTGCTCCAAACAAACAGGGATAAAAAGAGGAGTGGCGATTTTGAAAAGACGAGGGTTTGGAAGTATCCTCAAAGTTGCAGCTGATAAATGGGGTCGTTGGGCCACTTCAGAAATTAAAGTAGGTCAAACGAGGTTTACACTTTGTAACATATATGGACCGAACCTGGATGATGCTGAGTTATTTAATTGTCTAAACATAGAATTAGCTCAATGGTCGGTACCCATGGTACTATGTGGGGACATGAATATCAATTTGGAAGCAGCAGTGGATGTTAGATCCAACTATGTTTATAAGGGTAGAAAGAGGTTGGTGTATAAATCACTTCAAGCGCTGATCAGGGACCATGGTCTTTACGATGTTTGGAATTCCAAATTTGCAGAGGACGATGGCTTTACATTTTATTCGGCTCCCCACGGGAAATTCGTACGACTGGACTATTTTTTTATCTCATCGCTATTCCTGACAAGGGCCAATGTTGAGATTCAACCCAAGTTAGTGTCGGACCACAATCCGATGATACTGGTGTTAGATTGTGTTCACGGAGAAAGGGAAGAACCGCAGCCTTGGTCATTTGATAGGAAATTATTGCTGGATGAGGAATATCGTCAGTTTATGACCATTAAGATTCGGGAATTTTTTGAGATAAATAAAGGTACTGCTTCCATACTGATTGTCTGGGACACATTTAAATCAGTGGTGCGTGGCGAATCTTTAAGTTTCTCTAGATTTAAACAGAAGCGGATGTGGCTAAAACATCGACAGGATTTTGATAAAGCTTTCATGGCGGAGAAGAAGCTGGCTGAGGCGATTAGGGTTGGGGCAGAACCTGGTGTTATTCATGCAATCTCGAGGGAGCTCTCTCTTCTTAGGTCTTGGGCTTACGCAGCCATAGCCGATATAATAGCAGCTCAATTTGTGCTACATAAGGAAGAAGTTTATGAATTCGGAGATAAAACGGGCCGTATTCTGGCCAAAAGGGTAAGGGAAAAAGCTTCCTATACAGACATCTTAAAAGTAAAAGACCTTCAGGGGACGCTTCAGGAGACTAAGGAGGGCGTCCTGACCGCCTTTCAAGGGTATTACCAGAACCTGTATACGGATGATGTAGGAGAGGTCTCATCTGAGGAATATTTGAATAAAGTGACCCTAACTACATTGAATGAAATACAAAAGAATAGCCAACAAGAACTACCAGGATGGGGGGAAATAGAGAGTGCTACGCTAGCGTTAGCCCAGGGGAAAGCAATGGGCCCGACAACATTCCTTTGGAATTTTATCGGTTTTTTAGGAATAGTATGAGACTAGAGCTAGTGGAAATATGCCAAGAGGCCTTTAAAGGGAATCCTCCCCAGTCCTGGTCTAATGCTATTATTGTAGTATTTAAAAAGAAGGGTAAAAAAGATACAGAGATGGGGTCATATGGACCAATATCCCTTTTGAATTCGGATAAAAAAATCTACTCCAAAGTGATTGCTAATAGGTTGAATGCAATGATTCCGGACTTGGTCTCTCTGAGACAACATGGTTTTATACAAAAAAGAGAAACCACGGACCATATTAGAAGAATTGTCTCATTGCTGGACTGGGTGCAGGGAGAAAATTCTCCTGTGGGAGTGGCCCTGTTGGACGCCGAAAAAGCGTTCAACAGGGTCTCTTGGAACTTTTTGTGGCAGGTTTTGGTAAAGAAGGGGTTTCCTGATGCTTTAATTAAAGCAGTAAAGGCACTATATAAAGATCCAGCAGCCTTTATTAGGATAGCTGGGAAACTATCAGGGAAGGTTTCGATAGAAAGAGGGACGAGACAGGGCTGCCCCTGCTCCCCCCTTCTCTTTGCCTTATATATAGATCCTTTTATTTTGGCACTAGAAAAAAATATCGCAATTAAACCTGTTCAAATCCAAAATTTTGACATTAAAATCTGCGTATATGCAGATGATATTGCGGTTTTGTCTAATGATATAGCAAGCTCCCTCCCTATCATTATAGACGCTGCAGCAACGTTTGGCCGGATTTCTGGTTATAAATTAAATGTAGCCAAGACCCAAATTATACATTCTGTAGCAGGCCGACCAGAAAATATTAAGTGTGATCAAGAGGCTACATATCTTGGAGTAAAACTTATGGCTAATGTTGATAATATAATCGCAGCCAATTTGGATCCAATAATTGACTCCTCAAATAAAACACTAGAGAGATTAGACAATTTAAAATTTTCGCTGGTTGGACGCACTAACATATTGAAAATGCTTATTTTCCCAAAATTTTTATACATATTCCGTGCCATTCCTTTTTTAATACCTTCTCATTATTTTGTTCGTATACATAGATTGTGCTCAAGATTTCTATGGGGATATCACCGAGCAAAGACGATCCTTTAAAAAATGCACGCTACCAAGGGAGAGAGGAGGCTGGGGTATCCCCAATTTCCAATTTTACCATTGGATAGCACTATTTCAACATATGGGAGTGCTGTTGCTACCAGATGCCCCTACTGAGGAATTCCTAGCTCCCTCCATCTACGAGATGCTTTTGGGTCGGCAGGCAAAGCAATGTCTGAATAGAATTGTGGAACCAAGTTATTACAAAAAGACCAAATGTAAAATATTTTATACAGCTTGTTTTGTTTGGAGGGCACTGAAGAAGAAATTTGGAATTACAACTAAGTTAACATTACATACACCACTCTATAATTGCCCTATTCTCCCTGAAATTTTTAAAGACCAGGTGATGGTAAGATGGGAACAGCAGGGTGTTTGGGTTCTGGGGGATTTGTTTCAGGGGAAACATTTTGTCACTTTCGATTCTTTAAGGGATAAGTTTAAGTTAAAACGTGCAGACTTTTTTAAATATCTTCAGCTGCGAAGCTTTTGTGAAGAGAAGATTTCTAGCAATATGATTTCCTTAGACAAAATAGAGATTATTGAAGCAATTAAAAGAAGGCTTAAAATTGGTCCTCTGTATCAACTTCTTTTGGCAACGGAGGAAGATGATCTTCTGGCTATTGAGAAGAAATGGCATGTTAAGCTGGGTGTAGAGGGAATTACTTTAGAAAGAACTTTGGAGATAGCTAACAGTGTATTATTAAACGGTTCTCTCCAATCCCAACATTATATGTCGGTATTTGATTTGTACTACACGCCAGCTAAATTAACAAAATGGAAGTCTGGACGGGGGACCAATTGTAGCCGTTGTAATACAGTTGCTGCAGATACGATTCATGTTTTTTTTCTTTGCCCAAAACTGTCTAAATTTATATCAGAAATTGAGAGATTTTTCAAGGAGAGCTTGGGCATTGGGGTTTAAGTAACTGCACAACTGGTCATATTTGGTGTAGAAGAGAGCTCAGTGTATAAATGGTCGATGGCAGAAGAAGCTTTTGTGTTCTTATGCATGTCTGTATATAGATTTTGTATTACTTCACAATGGATAGACCCGGAACCATCAAACTTTGTAAATTGGCAAGCTAAACTGTTATCCATATACCATCTTGAATCTTCTTTGTACAAACTAAAGGGTATTAGACGGAAAATGTTTGGGTTTAAAATATGGTTACCAATTGAGAAATGGATGGGGCATTAATTTTTGTTGTTTATAGTAGTGCTTGGTTTATTGAGTATCTTGCTGTCAATGCCTTACAATTTATGAAGATGTTTAAGAAGTTTTAAAAAAAACAAAAAAAGATTTAAAAAAACAAAAAAAAAACAGGCCAGGCAGTGATATTAACAAAAGTCTGGTCCCTCTTCATGATGTGTGATGAGGAGTGGGGTGCCAAAGTTCCATCAATTAACCTAATTGTAGATCTTTCAGTCAGGTAATGTCCATTAATTAAACGAAAAAAGACAACCACAAACCCAATTGACATGAACAAAAACATAGAGATGAGCACCAGCCAGATGTAAGTCCAAGGGGGGATCAAAAAATGTCTTTTAAACTAAACATTAAGGATGAGGTTACCAAAATGTTTGCCCTTGGGGTGATTGAGTTCTCTAGCAGCCCTTGGTCCAGCCCAGTGGTCCTGGCCCCAAAAGCTGCAGCGCCCGGTGCCACACCCGAGAACTTCGGTTCTGCATGGACAATCAGGGCCTCAATTCAGTCATGAAGACTGACGCGCACCCCATCCCCAGAGCTGATGAAGTCGTAGATCAGTTGGGGGCGGCAAAATCCCTCAGCACATTTGATTTGACGGATGGGTATTGGCAGATTGCCTTGACCGAGGGAGCAAAGGAGAGGTCGGCATTCTCCACACCCGGTGGGCACTACCAGTTCCGCGTGATGCCCTTCGGAATGAAGAATGCCCCTGCCACCTTTTCAGAGGTTGGTCAACAGGGTGTTGGTTGGGCTGGAAGACCTCAGTGCTGCCTACCTGGAGGACATTGCAGTGTTTAGCTCCTCTTGGCAGGACCATCTGCGCCACCTCTGGGAGCTATTGCTGGTACTGCGGAAGGCAAGCCTCACAATCAAAGCCAGTAAGTGCCAAATTGGCCAGGGCACTGTAGTGTATTTGGGGCACCAGGTGGGGAGCTGCCAGGTGGCACCGCTTCAGCCCAAAATTGAAACTATCCTGGCGTGGGAACCCCCCAAGACTCAGACGCAGGTGAGAGCCTTCTTAGGACTCAGGGGTACTACAGGAGTTTTGTCAAGGGATATGGCAACATTGTTGCACCCTTGACTGAGCTGACTAATAGGAAGCAGCCAAAGAAGGTGAACTGGACTGACATCTGTCAGAAAGCTTTTAACGCCCTGAAGACTGCCATGTGCACCGCACCCGTGCTTCAGGCGCCCTACTTTTCAAATGAATTTCTTGTCCAGACAGACGCCTCAGAGCATGGTATAGGGACTGTTCTGTCACAGATCAATGAGGAGGGACTAGACCAACCGGTAGCCTTCCTAAGCATGAGGTTACTTCCCCGGGAACAGAGGTAGAGTGCCCTTGAGCGTGACGCATTTGCTGTGGTCTGGGCACTGAAGAAGCTGAGACCATACCTGTTTGGGACTCACTTCCGGGTTCAGACAGACCACAGGCCCCTTAGATGGTTGATGCAGATGAGGGGTGAAAATCCCAATTTCCCTACGGGGTATGGATTTCATGATGGAACACTGCCCTGGTACAGAACACGTCAATGCTGACGGTCTGTCCAGATTTTTCTGCCTTAGTGATCAGAACTCCCAAGGGGATGGTTAGTTCCCCCCACATTTCAGCTGGAGCGGACGCTATTAGACCTGGCATCATTGGCGTGGGTCTCCCCTTTTCTGTTCGCTTCCTATCTTTTATGTTGGTTGGATTTAGATGCTCTGGGTGCTGTGCCACTGCTAATCAGCGCCACAGCGCAAATGCTCCCTGTGTAAATATGACTGTATGAATTGGGATAACCATAATGCCTAGGTCTGTGTAGCATGTCCTAATAGTGAGTTACCCTCCATTGCACTATTTACTATTGTTAAGTTATCCGTTTTCATAGGCCACAATTGGCAGGCTGAGGATTACCTTTCCTAATCCTATCACCCCAGAAACTTGATAGGAAATTCAAATTTGAAACGTTTAAGCTCAGGTCATTGAGCTACACCTTTCAGTAAGAACCCTTTATATATTCCATGTTAAACAATTCCTCTTCTGGAAACGTGGTATTTTCTTGCCTAAGCTTTCCTGTAGGCTTTGCTAGTATGTGTATTGGCCATCTGAATTTGAAGCAGCAGGGCCAGCTGGGTCAGACCTTGCTGGGGAGAGAGATCAGCATTCAGCCCTTGGGGAGGGGTAACTCTTTGATCAGAGCAGGGCCGTGTCTGGAAAGGTGAATGGTGGCTCCACCTCCCACTGGGCGTCTGATTGCAGACCCCCTCATTCGGAAAGGGCTGGATGTTGTTTCGTAGACCAAGTGCTCCCTGACCCCACCAAGCTGGTTCTGGCTAGATTGAGTGATTTGTGACTTTAGAGAACAAAGATTTTTCAGGTATCAAACGCTGCGCTGGAACTTTGTTTAGGTATGTTCCATGGGCGTCCGCAGAATTTTTTTCAGAGGAGGGCATAATTGTAACATCATCCATCCTCTGCGCAGCACGATCTCAATCCATAGCTGCCAAGTTTTGAGATTTGTTATGTATGACATTTCACATTTGCCATGATTTTATGTGTGACACTTCAATGACTTTGAGTGACACTTTACTGTATGTGGAGTTGTATCATGGAGTATAAAGAGATTATTTGTAACAATAACGCCCTTTTCTAAATTGTAATGTTCTAGAAGGGCTTTGAAAGCTGCAGCAACATTAGACGCACATGATGCTTACATTGGCATGTCATAACTTCAGGACGCAATGACTTGGATCCTATAGTCTATTGACAGGCAGAGCAAAGCTGCAGCAGGGAGCCTGTCACCAGTACCATAGCAACCCCTGTGCTCTTTACTCCACATTCTCTTCCTGTCTCAATTGCTAGTCCATTTCCTTTATGTATGTATGTTTTTTCTCTTGCCTTAATCTTCTCCCTCTCTACTTTTACCCTTTCCCCCTTATCTTCATCCTCCTCTCCTTACTTCACTGGGTGATGGGTATGAGATGCTGCTGTCCGCACAAAGAGCAGCTAGACTTGTTAGCTCACCGAGCACCAGTGGTCGACAGTTGTGCTGCCCAATCCCAGATGTGATTGAGTCTTTTCTTGCCAAGAAAAAGGGCAATCTCTCCACAACCAAGCTTAGCAGAAAACGCACGTGGTCTGACATCATTGCAGCATCTCCCAACCAGCGCAAGGGAAGAAAGCGGTCTTGTGTATAAAGATTAGGGGCAGGAGTAAAGAAAGGGGTCTCAGGAGGTGCAGGCTCGGGTGCTGTCAGCTGCACCCCATTTAGAATCCACTACCTTTTAGTGCGAGTGGCACTGTGCTCACATGGGCTGGTGCAACAAATATCTTTAGTAACATTGTTAAAAAAATCAACCTCTCCACGTCACCCCCGCACTGGACGGAGCAGCGATCCAGGGGGGGGCAAGCACCCCTCCTTGCCCCCTCCTGGTATGTTCCTTCTGGATGTCAAGACAAAACTCTGTCCAAGTGAACAGAGGAAAGGACTTTGAAACTTTCAACAAGCTTGTAGAAGAAACTACCCAAGGGCCTGAGCTGAGAGCGCTTCCGGCTGAAGTCTCAGAGACATTAGACTGCCCCCAACCAGCCGTCGTAATCCCTGTGTGAGGAATTCTACTTGCAGGTGAGGCCTCAGTCAAGTAATCTGGAGCCTCTAGTTCTACTGTGAGGAGTGCGGACTGGTAACCCTTGTTAACTCTTCTTGTGGGCCGCTGCAGCTAAGAGAGAGATGCCGCTACTGAGAGCCCGCCTTCATCTGAACCCTCAGAACCATCGCTGAATCTGTGTGGGCCGCTGCAGCTAAGAAAGAGCTGCCGTCGCTGAGAGCCCGTCTTAATTTGCACGTTCAGAACCTTCGCTGAATCTGTGTTGGCCACTGCAGCTAAGAGAGAGTTGCCGCCCCTGAGAGCCCGCCTTGAATTGAACCTTCAGAACATTCAGTGAATCTGTTTGGGCCGCTGCAGCTAAGAGAGAGATGTAGCTGCTGTGAGCCTGCCTGGATTTGAACCTTCGGAACCTTCGCTCAATCTGTGTGGGCCGCTGCAGCTAAGAGAGTGCTGTAGCCGCTGAGTGCCCACCATTGTGCCAGCCTGGTCGAGACCATCCTTTGTCCTGCGGCTGCTGCAGCTAAGAGTAAGCTGCTGCCGCTGAGTGCCCGCACCTTTGCCAACAGTGCATCATCGTGATTTTTCCTGTGGGCCGCCACAGCTAAGAGAGAACTGCTGCCTCTGAGTGCCCACACATTTGCCAACCTTGCACCATCCTGATTTGTCCTGTGGGCCGTCGCAGGTAAGAGAGACCTGCTGCCGCTGAGTGCCCGCACCTTTGGCAACTTTGCATCATCGTGATTTGTCCTGTGGGCCGCCGCAGCCAAGAGAGAGCTGCTGCCACTGAGTGCCCGCACTTGTGCTAACATTGCTTCATCGTGAATTGTCCTGTGGGCCGCCACAGCTAAGAGAGAGCTGCTGCCGCTGAGTGGCCGCATCTTGGTCACCATTGTCGCGGAGCGTCGCTATCGTCTCGGGGGCTGCCGCAGCTAAGAGAGAGCTGCTGCCGCTTTGAGCCCACCGCGGAGCTGCGCGATAAACGTCATCGCCATCACCAGCCCGGGCCGCCGCAACCACGTGCTGCTGCAACTGAGAGCCCGCCTGTCTCTGAGTTCCCGAATCCTTGTGGGTGCACGCTGTGGACAACTGCAGCCAAGACTTGTGGATGCTGGGAGTCCACCTGTCACCACCTCCACTTCTTCAAGAAGCTACGTGCTAAGTCCCCTTCCAGCGGCAGGTGTCTGGTGTGCAACAGGCCGCGTAGGCCCCGGCCTTGAACGCAGTCAGTGCCACGTTCTGGTGAACACGTTCAGCTTTCAGTCCCTACTGATTTACATGTGTGATAGACTGTTAAAACGCTTTGAGAGTCTTGAATTAAACTTTAGATAAAGATACTATTTTTCTAAACCTACTTGAGTTGTGTCCTTATGTGGTGCAGTTACTGCCTTATTGTGCATGGTCACAAATGCTTCACACACTGCCTCGGAGATAGGCTTAACTGCTCGTGCCACGTTACCACAGGGTTGAGCAGGGTTTATCAAAGGGGGTAGCCGACTTGCCCTGACTTAGGAAGAAGGGTCCCTATTTGGACATTGGCGGCAGTCATTGCCAACTAGAGACCCCCATTTCTAACAGGCACCCCGACCTCTGCCGCGTTCTAAAGCAAGCCGGGCTGAAGATGGCTGAAATGCCAGAAACCGGTCCTCGGAAGCTTGTTTCTGGTCCAGGGAAGGCATGGCTTGGCAGTTCGGGCTGGACTGTTCCCAAGAGGCACAGGGTCAGACTGATTTGCATATGGGGTGGCAGAGTGGGCTAAAGAATGGTGATGGATTAAACCCAGATCTGTTGACTGGGTGTGAGTGTTTGATTGGTTCAGATACTCCGTCCATCACCACCCACTTTTGTACCACTTTGTTCGCCATAAGTTGGCAAGGTATGCTCAGACGTGAGTCCATTGCTCACTTTGCCACTGGATTTAAGCAAGCCGGGCTGAAGACGACTGAAATGCCAGAAACCGGTCCTTGGAAGCTTGTTTCCGGTCCAGGGAAGGCATGGCTTGGCAGTTCGGGCCGGACTGTTCCCATGAGGCACAGGGTAAGACTGATTTGCATATGGCCATGTCTGAACTGGGTGGCAGAGTGGGCTAAAGAACGGTGATGGGTTAAACCCAGATCTGTTGACTGGGTGTGAGTGTTTGACTGGTTCAGATGCTCCGTCCATCACCACCCCCTTTTGTACCACTTTGTTCGCCATAAGTTGGCAGGGTATGCTCAGACGTGAGTTCCTTGCTCACTTTGCCACTGGATTCAAGCAAGCCGGGCTGAAGACGGCTGAAATGCCAGAAACCGGTCCTCAGAAGCTTGTTTCCGGTCCAGGGCAGGCATGGCTTGGCAGTTCGGGCTGGACTGTTCCCATGAGGCACAGGGTCAGACTGATTTGCATATGGCCATGTCTGAACTGGGGTGGCAGAGTGGGCTAAAGAACGGTGATGGATTAAACCCAGATCTGTTGACTGGGTGTGAGTGTTTGATTGGTTCAGATTCTCAGTCCATCACCACCCCTTTTTGTACCACTGCGTTCTCCTCCATGGCTTGCGAGCCCGATGTTTCCTGTGAAGAATGAGGAGAATGTTGATCAGGAACCTGAAATCTATCTGGAGACCCAATTCCTTCGTGGTCGCACAAATCATATGTGCGATCAGCAGACACATCTATTGGTGACGCAGGACAAGAACCTTTTTTCCGTTGCTGCTTTCCCTGCTTTTTATTTTTCCAATTCTGTTTTGGAAAATTCGGAAAGTCGTCTTTAGTAGACTTAGCCGTCTCAGTTTGCGGTTGAGCTGCTGTTTTAGCAAAAGGCTTAAGACCCAAACTATTGCAGCCAATGGTCTTCTAAGCCTCCGCAACGATTTTCGGTAATGCTCAGGGTTTCTCGGGATCTGGGATAAGGCGCAAAGCATTAGACACCAGAAAGTTAACTGCATCCCCCTTGACATTTTCAAGGATGAGATCAGAAACTACATCAAACACTCAGACAAGCCTCAATCCCAACTCGACAGCCGCCTCTGGACCGTGTTGATCCTGAACACACTTGATCACAGAGGGCAGTACAGGCATAGATGGTGTGCCGTAGCACTTTGCAATCACTGCTGCAAATACTTTAACCCAATTCTCGCAATCGGTTACCTCTGGCACTAAGTCTTTCTGCAAATTAATTGTGAGGATCCTGTGTTTTTCCACAGGTGTTGTATTAGGACATACTGCTTCCAGTTGGTCAAATTTCTCAGCAAGCCAATAAGGCATATCGTCCTTATCTTGGGGACGCTTGCCCATAACGGAATTAACCATGACGGGACTAATAGTCATCCCGGCTGGTCCAACTGGCTGAGCGCAACCCCAGGTGCCCCCATCTGGAGGTTGCGAGAAACGTTTTGTACTAAAGCCCTATGAACCCCAACCAAGGAGGTATAAACTTGATGCAAATTGTCAACAGGGACATTTAGATAATGTGGATGAGGGGTGAACTCGACCAATACAGGCCAAGTGGCCCCAGAGATAGACAAGGGACCTAACCGAACTGGAGTCACAGTGTGGGGAAGGGCGCCATTAAACCAAATCTGATGCTGCCATGCTGAAAGTGGAATTTCTTTTGTCCTATATGGAGTATAATTCACTGGTACCGCAGTGTGAGTGTATGTATGGAATGAATCATCATCCGCATTTACTGCAGGAAACGTAACCCAAGAGTAGAAAAGCTCAAAGGGGAACACTGCATCGGCACTCACCACAAAGATTACTGCCATACCATCGTCATGCAGTTCAGACTACATTAGATGACGCCAGAGTGCTGAGAGACTATGCGGAGCTATGTCAATATCACCCATAGGAACACAGAGAAGAAGAAGAATTTATATAACTTGTAGCACTAAAATGGGAGTAATTAAAATGTGAAACTTTTTAAATCTCAAGCTTGATCTAACCTATAATCTATCCATATAGGAAGGTTAATCCGTCACTTTTGTCAACCGGAAACAGGAGTGAGGGTGTTGTCTCGAATAAAAGACCAAACGT
This sequence comes from Lissotriton helveticus, assembly GCF_964261635.1. Lineage (NCBI taxonomy): Eukaryota > Metazoa > Chordata > Amphibia > Caudata > Salamandridae > Lissotriton > Lissotriton helveticus. The sequence goes on along the minus strand of NC_136069.1, from coordinate 1,370,703,305 downwards.
GAGGTGCGCCATGTTGCGGGGATTTTGCTCATGCACAGAACTAACTATGCGCAGGAAACCAGGACATCAGTAAATTGTGGTATACCAAAAAACTCACCTCAGTACCCAGAACCCCAATCCGACTAGCATCAGTGTCTCATTCGTTCTCCGTACTAAAGTGAAGCTACCAATGATTAGACAACCCAGAACAAACGACTTAGGATACTCTCAAGAATAGTGGGAATCAAGAACACTCTTTCGTTTTTATTCTCATACAAGTCCACAACATGAGTAATCAGAGACATGGTAAAGTTTAAAATATTTATTTTAGCTACATGCTCTAAGACACGCTATTTTGGCTAACATAAGCAGGCATATGATTACAACTAAAACAAGCAGCATTGTTACAATTCCATAAAACACAAAGGGAGAAATCATGTTATAATGATAATGGAAACAGGTCTTATAGCGCCTTGCGTACCACCCTCCCCTGGCTAGGAGCTAGGTTTTATAATAATAGAAGGTCTCTAGGTTTAAACAAGGAACCCCATACCTCCAAGACCAGCTGAGGTGAATCACATCACAGGATTAGCAACACTCTCTGTAGTTGGAAAGGATTTTCTCCACGTCCCTGAAAACATGCATGCATTGCAATATTAAAGGCACTCGACTTTCAGATATTCACAGCTGTGTGCGTGTTGTGTCTAGAGCGTGGGCCGATCAACCTGAATAAACAGCATATATTGTTATTCAGGGAGAGAAAGATACAATAAGAGAGGACAGTACATGTCAAAAGGGGACTAATGCCTGTAATGCATACCTTTCGATGGGTACAAAAAGGAATAAGGACTGGCGACCCACACTAAAGACAGCACGACCAATGGAGGGAAACACACCACATCAGGAAGCCAAAAAAACGGATGTATGACGTTACAACACGATCAAAATGATCGCGGTACATCACAACGCAGCTTTTACAATGCAAGTTGTTACCACGACTTGCGCTGTAGGATGCTGGACTTAGGAATAGTATAATTTACTATTCCAACTCCAGCCTACGTACAGTAGGGAAGGTGTTGGAACAGTAAATCACACTATTCCATAGTCTAGAGCGCCCTCCAGTGCAAGTTGTGGTAACGACTTGCGTTGTAAAAGCTGCGTTGTAAATGTATTACAGTGTTTTGACCTCGTAGTAAAGGTTGTTTCCCAAAAAACCAGAAGACAGAAATATGAAGTAATTCGGATGGACTGTAATAATAAACAAAGAAAAATGGATGACTTAATAGGAAAGAACCATCAGATGGCAACCCGCAAAGGAAGTAAAAGTAAGGATTAGAAGTAAATTAGCATTGAATGCTAGATAAAAAGTTAAGTACTAAAGGAGGGACCAGTAGTCTACTTGGAAGCTGCAGAGTATGAATGGATGAATTTCTGATGGTCCGCTTGTTCTTCAAAAGTAGATGTATGATTCTGAAAAGTCACCTGAACAAGCAGGGATGAAATAAGCCATAACATGCACCTAAGGTACACAGGGCGGGTTGAAGCTCAAGGAACTCTTTTTGTCAGTTGGCAGTTGCTATAGAAACGTCCTGGCATAAAAACAATCTAGCTCCAGAACAAGATAGCTGTTTCTTAATCGTGGCTGTTTAGAACTCATAGAAGGTCAGTAAATTGCAATAATAAAAGTATCATACCTCAAGGATTCGAAGACATAGATGAAGAAGATAGGTGTGGCCCAGTCTGTGTGCTCTTTGGATATTCAGAGACGTTGATGCAGGTAGGTTCAGAAGTTTTGGAAGAAAAGAAGTGAAGAAGGACACAGGTTCTCCTCCCTTAATGTCCTCCGGAAGACAATACAAAAAAAGGTTATTAAGTCTGTTCCTTTTTTCATGGTCTTCAGCAGATTTTCTTTAGAACAGAACATCCTTCTCCAAAGATGAAATTCTTGCAGGAACGTCCTGCATATCACTAACCTGTTGTTCCACCATGGATACTCTGGACTCAAGGGACGACCATTTAGAATGTTAGTTTCCTCTAGGAATGGTCTCAGCGCCCTAATTTCGTCCAAGATAGTGTCCAATGATACATGAAGGACACCCTTCGGTGGAGAAGGAGAATCCTGCTTGAGTTTGTTTTTTTGCAGAAAAGGGCAACTGTAGTTTAGGTGGAGCAATGGGTGAAGAAACTGCCCTAGAAGAATTAGATTGAGCCGTATTGACAGCAGTATGCAAATATTCCACAGGGGGTCCAGGGAAGAAAACTCCGACACAGGCAAAAAATGAATAAGTGTCTTACCTGAATGCAAAAGTTTTTACTTCTGCCCATGTACTACAGGAAGTGCACAAGCTGATTGATCGTGAAACGCAAGTAAAGATTTCCCAATAATGACAGTTCCTCTGAGAAAACTAATGGGCGTAAATGAAATAGGTCTTTAAATGCAAATGGAGAAGATCAAAAATATTTGAAAAACAAATCTCAGTCAGCCCTAAAAATAAGGGTGTAGAAGTTAAAAACTGAGGTGCTTATTTATGAACCCTTGCGTCACTTCTGCGCCGCCGGTGTATCACTTTTTGTGAAGCACCAGCGGCGTAAAAAAGTGAGCGATGTTGCGTCATATTTATAAAGTGACGCATCTAGGTAGAAGCGTCACTTTGTAAACCCCTGAGCCACATTATACCTGCACCAAGTAGAATGTATGCAGGATGAACGTTCCGATGCAAGTAAGACTCGTAGAAGTGATGCTCTGCACTGATCTGGTTTGAAAAGGGCCTTGTTGGAAAGACACAATAAATAACTGTAGCACTACCCCCCTAGTAAAGGTAATAACAGAAGAACAGGGGGAGCAACCAGCTCCAAGGCATTACGAAGGTCAAAACGCATCAAGAAGGAATGGAGCACACTACCCCTGCACCATACTCAGCGAGCATACATGCTCATACATGGCGAGTCGGGACAAATTTAAAACCTTGAGTTACATGCATAAAATAAAGTGGGGTACTGCCCCCAGTTACCTTCAATCCCTTGTCCACACCTACACTCCCGCACGCTGCCTCTGATCTTCATCTCAAGGCTTTTTTAGCATGCCCAAATACAGACTCGCTAGAATGGGTGGTAGGTCCTTTTCTTTTCTAGGTCCAAAACTTTGGAATTCTCTTCCCCTTAACATCCGTACAGAGACCAGCTATGTCCGATTTCGCATAGCTATCAAGACCTGGCTGTTCAATCAATACATCTCCAGTACGTAGGAATCCTTTCGTCCCAATTCCTCACTGTCTTCTTTTAGCGCCGGGAAACCCATCGGGTAGCTGTCGCGCTCTATAAGCTCAATAAATAAATAAATAAAATACATATTAACCTTAAAAGATGCTACACTTAATGTAACATAACATAGAAAATGGACATCCTGTATAATTGCAATAAAATTGTTAGCTGGTTATAATAGTAATATGCTTTAAGAGGCCACATATTTCATACATTAGTCTTATCAAGACTGTAAACATCTGATACCATGCTCGGATTGGTGTTGTCTCATACCTACGACAATCTGATTTTTTTTTTAATAATCTGAGCTAAAATATTTATTATGATCATGACATGCTTATTACACCAAAGAAACTGTGATGGATTTGAAGCATCCATCTTTTTGTTAGTTTAAAATCTTGTAGGCTAGCTTCGAAGGCATGTAAATGGCAGACTTCTCTATTACCAGGTATTAGCTAATTTGTGTGTGCTGTTTTAATTGTCTCTTCAAAATTGAGGTTCAATCCTATCACAAAGCAAAAGTGTTCATAGGAATTTTACTCACTTAGCTTGAGAACCAGAGGGGTGCATACTAAATGCTAATGGCATAAATCTTTATTTTAGCGTGGATTCTGGGAACACTTTTTAGAAAGATAAATGATTTAATTCAGGCCATTCATTTGCTAGCACTGCTTGACTGTCAGCGGGTGAAATCTCATTATATTCAGAAGCACAATACAGATGGATTTAAAATTAATTTCTCTTAAAAATAAATATTAGCATGGGCACAATAATGAAAACATTCTGGAATTATGCTGCTCATTTCGGAGTGATTTAATTACGAAGGATAATAGAGTAGAAAAGTACTCCTTCAAAAGGCATATACAATTTATGTTTTAAATAGCGATTGTGACGGTGCCATAATCGCCGCAGCCTACAATGAGATCGAAAAATTCTTACTGAGCAAAAAAAAAATTGCAAATAGGTACTGATTAAGCGACTGTGTGGAGGAGAAAAGTTGCGTTCACTAAGATAATTAAAGCAAAAGTAAATATTCTGTGAATATGTGGTCACAAAAGAGCAAGCCGCGCGGAACACTGAGGGTTACCGAACAGTGAGATAACAATACCGGGGGCAATTAAAGGGCTTTCTATAAAAAGTACATGAATGCCAATTCTAAATTGTCTTAAAACATTATACATCTTACTGTTCAAAAGCAATTCATGTCAACGCAAATCTCTTGAGACTTCAATTCTTTTTATCGACTTGAAGGTGATTGCAGGAGGCTTCGACCTTGTATGGCTTAACACCCATGACCTTTAAACGTGCTAGCGTACCAGCTAATGCACTGAAAGAAAAACATTACCAGCCATCATTAAGCCAGTAAAGTTTCAACTGGGAAATACATGTGGCAGATGCTACTATGGGAACAGCTTATTGACTAGCTTGGTGTCAAATATGCCGCAACTTGGAGACAGTTTCTATTCACCACCTACATGAGTACATACACACTGACCTCTGCCAGTCTTAGGATACAAAGATACAAGTAAACTGCTGTTTTGTAATTGAAAAGACAGAAAAAAGACAATATTCATCAGCTCTGAGCAGGCTTATTGTCAGAGAGAGTGCTCCCATTCAGTGTCAAAGGAACATTTTCTGACCTTTTTATTGTGATGTGGAACCAGGTGGTCCAATAAATCAGCTGACTCAAATTGCCATATTGAAACTTTAAACTCTTGCAATTAAAAGCAATGATGAATCCTTGCTTACACGGTGTGAATAAAATAACTCTCCTCTCTAATTAATCATTCTGCCTTTCAGATCTTTTGCATGCCCCCAGCTTCTTTTTTGTCGAACACAAATGGCCAGATTATTTTCCTCACTAAGGCGCTATTCTTCCAGGAGGAATTATAATACGGGTGTTAATCATGGAAATATTCCTAAAACACAAACTTACTTTAACCCCAAACCCACAGGTGTTAGGGACCTGGCATTGTATCAGAAAGAGAAAAGAACGTGGGGCATATTTCTAAATTCTGATGCAACGCTGCAGTGCGTCAGCATTGCATCAAAAAAACTTGTGCTGTGTTACTTTACTTCCTTGAACATGGATGCGTTGTATTTGTGGTATGGCACGCCATGTCACAAGTGCCGAAGTTGCATCTAAATTTCCGATCCATCTGTGAGATTGACGTAAAGTATCATAGTGCAACTGCTACCTACAATGACGCAAAATTAATTAGAATGTCATAAAGCACTGTTACATGCCGCAAATGAGTGTCACGCAGGAGTGCATCGCGTAGCAGGAATCTTAAACAAGCATTTGCAATGCAATCGGTCTCGCTTTTAAGACCTTATAAGTATTTGGCGATGCAGCATATTATCGCACATTACTGCAACATAGCTTAGTTCACAAGTATAATTAGCACAATGTCATTCCCGTATGACAGTAATCACGACAACACAGTAAATACATTTGAACCAATGAGTTCTATGAATATTGTTTCTAATGAAATAGAAAGGACCGCATTATTACCACTAGAAAAGAAAGCATTTGAGCACGTTTGGGTGAAAGAAAATGGCATGATTTGGTGGCAAAGACAATATTTTACGTAGACAGAAAAACAACATGGCTACATTTTGTAACAAATGCAAAAACCAAAGTTGATGGACAGAATGCAGATCAATTTCATACATTCACCCCAGTACAGAGATCTGGGCCTAATTCCATTGTTTATTTGCTCACCAAGCCACCCCAGTTCAGACATGGCCATATGCAAATCAGCTTTGACCCTGTGCCTCATGGGAACAGTCCAGCCCGAACTGCCAAGCCATGTCTTCCCTGGACCACCAAGCCATGTCTTCCCTGGACCGGAATCAAGCATCCTAGGACAGGTTTCTGGCTATCATCCGTCATCAGCCAGGATAGCTTGACTCCAGTGGCATGCATAGCACGGTACTCACGTCTGAGCATACCCGTCCCACTGGAGGTGACAAATGCAAAAACAACAGTTGATGAACAGAATGCAGATCAATGTCATACATTCACCCCAGTACAGAGATCTGGGCCTAAATCCATCGTTTTTTTGCTCACCAAGCCACCCCAGTTCAGACATATGCAAATCAGCCTTGACCCTGTGCCTCATGGGAACAGTCCAGCCCGAACTGCCAAGCCGGTCTTCCCTGGACCGGAATCAATCATCCTAGGACCAGTTTCTGGCTATCAGTCGTCATCAGCCAGGATAGCTTGACTCCAGTGTGTTTTGTTACATTTTGTAACAAAGCATAACCACTGTATTCCAGATTGAAACCTGATTTAAGTATGAAAAAAACAGTGCTGGATTATAGCGCCGTCACACATGCAATACCAAACTGAGATATGAAAGCACATACTATCTCAAGCTTTATATTTGAACACATATCTACCAGTGACGTATGTATGCGAGGTATGTTATACATGTGCGTAAAATTAATTTTCAACATTAATGAAGGACTAACTTAATTATTCTGCGAGTTGATAAATATTTATATATTACTATCCAACTCAATGGCACACATTTTATCAACCTTAAAAAAGTGAAAGATTGAGACAGTGCTTGTAAGAAATCAAAATTCAGCCTGGCAGGTTACATAAAGCTGTGGTGTGGCTGCATAAACTACTGATTGAAGAAAAATCAGGAAAATAATATTTAAAAGCGTAACATGACTGGCTTTGCTTAAACACCCGACCCTGACGTGGCTGAGTAAACCTTTCTGGCACTCTTTGGCCAAGGGGAATGTGGCTCGCATTGATTTCCTTCATTTAGTATTTGCAACCCACAGCAGCCAGCCTGGAATTTAACACTAGCAAGAAGTGGTGGGTGCGTCATTAAAAAAAACTCTTCTGTTTAGCAAACAGAACTTACCCCGAATTTAAGTCAGACGAGAAAGGGCCACGAGGAGAAATGCCTACTGCAACCTCCTTCGTGTCTCGCTACTGTAAACGCTGCCTATTTGCGGTTGACTACACAAAAAAGTGTCTGTGTTCCGCTATAAGCATGTGCTGATAGCGGAAACACTAGAGGGGCTGGGGCGTCAGTACCACTTAGTGAGGGACCGCAATGCACAGGGAATTAGGACAAAGGAAAGGCACGTGTGCATGACGTAAAGGGTAATACAATTAATTTGCGGCTTTAGGAAAAGAAGCCAAGAGCGAGCGAGCCTGCTCACCCCTTCTCCCCCCCCTGTATATGTCTTCGGTAATAGGGGTCTTTAATATTTACAGCATTTCAATGCCATGCTGTCCGGGTACACGTATCAAAGGAGTGGACTGGTGTACGCATTTGGTGACTGAGGAATGAGAGCACTATTCTTTGTGCATTATTACATAAAAAAATAACTATTATTTTCTATAATAACGATATTTTGTTTTAGAAGTTGGTGGCGCTGAACATTTAGTCAAAGGTGTAATTATCCTTGCTTGCTTGCACTAGGACCCATAGCATCCTCACTATGCTACTGATGGACTGCAGCAGAGAATGTTGCGGAATTGAAGGTTTGCATGACGTGTGCAATGACGACATAAGCTCCACTTCATATGAAAAGTGTTGAGGGAAGGGACCCGGCTGCAAAATTAACCTCCTGTAGAATTGAGCAACACAACAGCACCCTAAACCAAGGTCTGAATCAGCGCATCAGAAGTCTGTGAACTGTCTAGATAGGTCTGGGTGCTCACGGGGGGTGGGGTGGGGGGGGGGGTCGAAGCTTCCTGTCACTGTGTACGTCGTTGGGGTTATGTGTCTAATGCAAGACTCCTGCACCCTTGTTGGGCAGGGGCTTGAGGGGTCCCGGTCAGCTTAAGACCTCTGAATATGTACGAAGTGCAAGAGTTTCATGAACCCTTCTCCACGTTATGTGCGTGGGTTCTCATCATTTTACATATGCCATTGGGTGCCACATGCTTGTTGTTATATTTATATATAAATAGCTTGTTTGCAAAATAGTCTTTCAAGGTCTACATGCCCGTTCGTGTTTAAAAGGCTAGTTTGGTGATTTCTTTGATGTGTAGCTGAACCAAAGTTTTGTGGGCCCGTGCATCTACCTGCGATCCCCTTGCCAAGTACTGTGGAGGCAGGGGTGCAAGGAAAGACCCCTTTAGATGTGCGTGAGATGTAAGAGTCTGTGGTTTGGAGGGGGTGAAGAGTGAAGTGGTGTTGGTTGTAATGACTCGGTGTCATCTCTCACAACACCTCCCCTGATTACTGTGTGAAAGGGAAGTGCCAAGGCCAACACTTGAGGTAAAGGAAGCGGTCCAGAACCCCAACAGGCAACAACTGCCCCCACTCCGCGCTCATCAGCACATCCCGTGTTTGTGAAAGTGGCGACAACAAAGCAGAGGTGGCTTCTTTGAGGCAAGCGCTTTGTGTGATCCGAGACACAGCGCAAAAGTCTTGCCCTCGAGACACGTTTGATCTTCACACAGGCAGGAGGTGCTGCAGATTGAAGGGTACGCCGCCTTAAACTATTCCCTTCATGACGACTGATTTTAGTCTATTTTATGCAATAATGCTTTTTCATGTTAAGGGTTTTTATTTAATGAATATTTTTTTTTTACTTTGTGGATCATTATGGTCGAATGGCTGGAAATTTCTGAAACATGGCGTGTGGAAATTGAGATTGAAACAAACGTACAATAGGATAGGACCTTTCAGTTGCCCTACCTAGTAGTTCAACCCTCATGCTTTTGAAATAAAAAAACGAGTGCTGGCCTCTTGCCTCACGCACTCACTCATTGCTTTTTGGGTATGGGCCACTAAGGGTTATATTGGATTGCTCTGGCAAGTCCCTTTCAGCACAGTAATGGGTCCTCACAGCCTGCTTTAGATTGAACGGAGACGAGGCCCTTGCACCCAACAGCATGCTATGGAATAAGCATTTCCAAATTCTCACCACACTTTGTGACTATCAGATGTAAAACAAGAGACTCAGTGCCGATGAGCAGTCCAGCAGTTCTCTTGAGGCACAAGCAGGCATCCACTCCTGTCAGGACAGCTGATCACAGCAAAAATACAGAAGTGGATGCCTGCTTGTGCCCTGGGGGAACTGACAGCAAAAAAAAAAAAAGGTTGCGGGCAGCAGGAGGAGGCACAGAAGCAGGGAGGAGGAAGGGGGCCTGCACTTGCTGGAGCGATAATTGCTGCCATGCAGCGCTTGCTCCCGCAAGTAGATCGCCTCACGTGCACCCCTTGCATTGATGGCAATGGAACGCGTGCAAGTTTTTGGCTGAAAAGCCAAAGCAATCAGAAAAGGTCTCTTTTGCCTAAGAAGCGCATGTGCGCTGCATAGGCGAGACCTAAAAAACTATGCATTTGAATTCACTGCAATTCTGAACACCAATAACAGGAAAAAATGGAGGACAACAACACCAACCCTAGCAAAGATGAGCAGATAGCAGCTGAGGGGAAGAGGAATACCACTTTCAGGGAGGAAAACAAAATATTGATAGCTGAGGTGAAAAATAATGAACACCTTTCTTTTACCTCTAAATTACCAATTAGAGAAGATAGAAGACATTTAGCAATCCATAGTGGATACAATCCACAGTGTTGGGCCAACAAAAAGGGCAGTGCTGGAGTGCAAGAAGAGGTGACACAACTACAAATGTATGATCAAAGAGAAACTGGCCAAGACCCTTAGGGCAGCCATGGGGACCGGAGGAGGACCTGATTTCCAGGAGGATATGGAGTCATTGGAGGAGCAGATGGTGTCCCACATCTAAACCGAGCTGGTGGCAGGAGTTGCTGTACTAGACAGTGGTGTGCAAGTGAAAGGGCATGAATATCTCACATTTTAACTCCTTCATCATATAACTGTGATTTTATTGCCCAGTCACATTTATTAATATGCAACCCTGCCAAGTTTCTCCTGTGTATGTGTGATATCTTTCACCAGTCCAGGATATCCTCTGATCCTGGGACTTGTAGTGTAATCTACAACATGATTGGCCAGGACTACAAGTCCCACAATACATGTTAAAAAGCTTGGACTGCAGCAGCACATCATGCATGGACCTTTTACTTTGCATATATGTCAGTGCCAATGCAGGCTCCCTTATACCATGAAGCAAGGGTGTTTTCTTTGGATGCTAGGCAGGCAAAAGTGGAATGCAATGTAATGTAAAGTAATTAGGTTTGCCAGAGGATTAGCTTCTCCCCCCGAGAGGGTATCCAGGTGCTGAGTATATGCAGGCTCTCCAAGAAGGATCACGTGAAGAGCCAGGTGTACAGTCAGTAGCAATAAACCATATTGCACACAGCTTTCCTAAAATGTTGGGTATTTTTTTACAGGTGTTGGCGACATGTAAGAGACCATGCTACATTCTGTCTTGCTCAGATGGATATTGGGGCTAGGGGGAGAATGCACATTAACAAAAGTTCAATAGTTCTTTATACGATCTTGCAATAGAGGATCCTCAATGTTTACAGTATGAAAGCACAATAAATAATAACAATAAGTTGCATGAATAAGAAAATACAATCACAAATATTAAGGTAGTTAAAATAAGATGCAGAAGTGTCATGATACTCCTGTTTAGAAGAGAATAAAAAGGTGAGCCAATAGAACATAGCAGGTAATTAAAAACTAGGTCCGCAAGAAAAAAGCCACCTAGGTATGCCATAACACATCGAATGTCAACTCATAAAAGAAAGGGAGGGGCATTCATATGAACATTAAAGACAGGCTTGCGGTATGTTATAAAATACAAAGAGGCAAGCCAAGTATCAAGCCTTCAAACAGCAGAGATTTACGCAAATAAAGTGCACTTTCCAAGAAACTACCAACTCCTCTAAAAATATCATAGCATTCCAGCTGTTGCAAAGCAAATAGCGCCACTCTACATCTGCTACATTTGTAGTTCCGCAAGACTTGTAATAAGAATCATCTGTAAGGGAAGGTAATTCTTGAAAAAGAAAATAAAGTCTAGCAGGATCTGGGACTGCTCATAACATGGGCAGATACATATGTCTGAAGGAGAAAAATGTTCTTGTGGAAAACATAGTAGCCAACTGAAAGACCTAAATCTAAAATGGGTAAACAGTGTTCTTCCCCATGTGCCCCTTACCAGTTTCAAGTAGGGCGCCGCTTCCATAGTTGCTTGCACAAGGCAATATTTTCCTACAGCTGGTTTCATAACTTCAAGGCCCTGCCTCTGGGCCATACTGTAAGATGAAAAGCAGTCCTTCACCCAACCTTTATCCTGCTTTGTAATACACTCGAGATGCTCGTAAATATATGGCCAATGTAAGGCAAGGGAAGCCTCTCTGATATATTTTATGCAGGGGATTCTCAACCCATTTGGAAAGGAGAGGCAATCCAAAATAATTGCCCTATTTAAATCAGTTTCTTCATTCACCCAAATTGAGCACAGTAACAGTAGCAGCTCAAGCTTAGAAAATCCTCCATATATTTTAGGCCTAGCATTTGATGAGAAACAAAATGTGAAGTGGACAGAGGAACTCCAAGTATGCTCCTGCAAACTCTATTTTCTTCTGTTTGTAGACTACAGACTTCCCTAAAGCCCCAAATCCGAGAGCCATAGACCAATGTATGGAGATTATTCCTCTTGTATATTTTCATAGGGGGTGCAATGTTTTTTTTCCCTATGGCGGCAGCTAAGGAAAAGATAGTGCTCACAGCCTGCATAAAATGATCGGTCCTGTACCTAATGCAGAGGGCTCAGTTACACACATCGTCAAACATCAGCCCAAGGTATGGGAACTGACTTGCTTTGTTTTTGTCCTTTCTTCAATGTGTATGCATTATGTTGTGGTATTATTTTTGGCTGCTGACCATGATGTAGTTTTTAGTTAAGTTAGACACAAGTAGATTCTGCCCGGTAGATTGATGTGGGAGTTCAAGGGCTCAATAAGCAGCCTCTCCGGGATTACTTACATGGCCCACCGGGGCATAGTGCAGCCACCGCCTGGCAGTGAGGAGAGACGAGGCCGAAACAGGACCTAGTGGGCTGAGGCAGTTCTCAGTACACCGTTGGGGCAGCACCCAGGCCTGGGTCCCTGCAGCGCCCAAGGAGAGTGGGGAGAGTGGTGCTGTCTGCTCGCCAGGTGGCTGAAGCAGTGAGGTGCGGAGCAGATGAGGTTCTGTGGCAATCAGAGGAGCAGGAGGCTGGATTGTACATGAGCCTGGACCTGGGAGTTTACAAAGGGGCTGCCAGTGTGTATTGAAGCGGCAACACCTGGAGTGCATGGAGCTTTAATGGATCAGAAGTGGCTGACTGCCAGTGGTCTTCAGCTTGCTTGGGGCCTGGTGACATGCAGGCCATGTTCACAATTGCAGTAGGGGCCCTCCCTAGAGTGTGAGGAAGAGGGACTGCACCCAGAGTGATAGGAGGGGCCAATGCTGATCGAGCCTGCCTGACCAGAGACTGGGGCAGAATCTTGGGCCCCCCCATTGAGCATCATTTGGAATGAGAGACGGGCAGCTCTGGCTGTGCCGTGAATGAACAGCAGTGATTTCTTCTAGTGGATCCATGTACCAGAGGTGCCCCCGAAGCTGCCTGCAGTGTGATCGGAAAACCTAAAGGCCCCACAAACCAATAAGTTGGACATCTACGCAGTCTCAAAACCGTCCATTGTGTCAGAGGGCGGGGTTGTGGAGGAGCCCTCACTGGGAGCCATTATGGCGGTGATCCAGGATGTGAAAATTACACTGGAGCCCAAAATAGACACTGTGACTATCAATGTCAATCTGATTAGGGCAGATCTGCATAAGTTATCTGGAAAAGTCCTGACATAGCCCAACTCCAGTCCATGACGAAACAACTGGAATTACATGTCCAGACACTGACCCAACAAACCACCACCATAGCGGCCAAACTGGAAGATAAGGAAGGGAGGCACGAAGTAACAACATCAGAGTAGTGGGGGTTCCAGATCATGATGTGGATATCAATACCACATTCCCAGCTTCTATCATTGGAAAAATTATTAGAACGATGGCTACCCTAGTGACATTGTCCCCCATATAAACAATGTGGCCTTTAAATTGACACACAGGTATGTGTCATCAAACATTAAAATTGCTAATCAGCAGGAATCTTTACCCATACCTATAGTCAGTCACACTGGAATTATGTAGCAGGAGCGCTTAAATGTATGTGGCATGCATGATCATAGTATGCTACAGAATGAAGCAATATATGTGGCATAGCGACACATTTTATAATAATCTGATCTCATAATAGTTTAATATTAACACATGGTAACAGTGTCTGGGTACACTTTTTGCACCTCATCTACACCTGTTTCATAGACAAATATGGTCATATGCAACAGAAACGAATATAGGATGCTACAACACAATCCATTACAACACATACTTTTACACCACAATTTTTACAATGCAACTATCATTACAGTGCATGTTTTTACAATGCAAGCCATTACAATGCATGTTCATAGGGCTAATTTGAACTGCCATTAAACGCATACCATTACTATATATAGTAATACAACACATACCATTCCAACACCTATTAATTCTCCTATCTTAAAGTATAAGTAATGTTACTGAAATTTTTTTTAAACAAAATGTCTAATAACTAAAAAACATTTTACCCTAAAATTAAAAAAAATATTGTTGTATATATATTTCTTTGATAAACATCACTTTTTACACAAAATCACTCTACACTTAATGGCAAAAGAAGCATTCACATACACAGCAGAAGAAGCAGGAGTCCTTCCACTATTTCCACTACAGCTGCTGACCGATCATCTACTCTAAATGGCTGCCATTCTTAAATGGAATGTTTGAACCAAGATTTCACACACAGCGTAATAGATATGCATGTTATCAGGTTCTGAATCACGCAGAAAAATTGTTTTCAAAGCATATTTTCTTTTTCATTTTCGTTTACCCCCAACAAATGTATAAATCAAGCCGGCCAACATTTTGTGCTCAGTGATGCACTGACTTCCCTTGTAACCACATGCATCTGCAGAAAGAGGAGAAAGACCCAGCAATAAAATACCCATATGCTTTCAAAAGTAAGTGTCGTTGAAAATAAATCTGATTTAACTTTAAGTGAAAAAAATACAAAGTCATAAATTAAATTTAGATTTTTAGAACATTAAAAGACTTTGACCAAAGACATACAACAATCAAAATTAAAACATATTTCAGTGGAAATTCTTCTGTAAGTATACTATAAAATGTCTGTATTATAAAGGAAATTATATTTCCAGTGCTAAATAAATAAATTATCCTGGGGAATGTGCTGGTCAGTACTATGAGCCAAAATTACAATTCTAACTCCGCTGGACACTTGCCTTTGTGAACGTTCTGGATAGAGGCGGGGGCAAAGTTACTATTGCAGCTCAGCCGGGTGCTTGCCTCAGGGAAGGTGCTGGTCAGTGGTGGGGATCAAAATTTAAATTCTATATCTGTCGGGTGCTTGCCTTGCAGAAGGTGCTGGTCACTGCTGTGGGGTAAAATTACTGTTCTAATTCAATTCGCCAGGATGCTTACCTCAGGGAAAGTGCTGGTCACTGATGTGGGTCAAAATTACCAAACTAACTCCGCAGGGTGCTTGCCTCAGGGAAGGTGCTGGTCACTGGTGAGGGACAACATTATTATTCTAACTCTGCAGAGTGCTTAATAAAGGGAAGGTGGGGGGCAAAATTACTATTCGAATTCCGCAGGGTGCTCACCTCAGGGAATGTGCTGTTCACTGGTCTGGGGTAAAATTACTATTCTGACTTTGCCGGGTGTTTACCTCAAGGAAAGTGCTGGTCACTGGTTGGGGGCAAAATTGCTATTCTAACTCCGCTGGGTGCTTACCTCAGGGAAGGTGCTGGTCAGCGAAAAGAATTACTATTCTAACTCCGCTGGGTGGTTGCCCCAGGAAAGGTGCCGGTCACTGATGGTTTGCTAAATTACTAATCTAGCTCCTCCTTGTGCTTGCATCAAGGAAGGTGCTGGTCACTGCAGGGGAGCAAAATTACTATTCTAACTGTCCTGTGTGCTTACCTCAGGGAAGGTGCTGGACAGTGGTGGGGGCAAAATTACTATTCAAACTATGTGGTGTACTTGCCTTGGGGACAGGGCCGGACTGACTACCGGGCAGTTGTGTGTGCTGCCGTGCTGGGGGCTTATTTCGTTGATGGGGACCTGCGTGTGCAAAACGAAATTCGTTTTGCTTTTTCTATTTCAAATCGCACGCTGGTCCCCATCAACGAAATAAGCCCCCACCACAGAGAAATTAGCCCCTAGCTCGGCAGCACACACAACTGCCCGGTAGCCAGTCCGGCCCTGCTTGGGGAAGGTGTTGGTCAGTGGGGGGAGCAGGCAAAATTTCTATTCCAACTCTGACGGGTGCTGGTCAGTGGTGGGGTGCAAAATTACTATTCTAACTCTGCAAGTTGCTTGCTCAGTGAAGGTGTTGATCAGTTCTTGCTTAAATAAATTTAACATAAAGTCATTATCCTTTCTTTTTCACATCTTAAATAAACAGAACACTATCCTCTGAACTGCAAAACATCATCTCCAGCAGTACTTCTACAACCAGGAGGCCTTTCACAGATAAAATAGTTTAAAAACCTAATGTTGCAACAAACTCTAACAAAAACATTAGACCTTCCCAACATCACCCATAATGGAGAAAAGTGAAATCCACAAAAACAGCTGAAGAAACAATTCTATACCAGCACAAAGAAAAACAAGCAACCAAAGGAACCTTGCTATGGAGAGGCAAGCAACTTTAACTATATGAAATGCATCTTTTTCTAATTATAGGAATCAAATACAAACCATATAAGAAAATCACAGCTCACAAAATCCAAATCAAACAATATAACAAAGAACATGTTCTTTAAAAACTCAATAGAGAACTAAATAACTATTTGCCAGTTTTTTTGCAGGTTCAAAACAATAAACAAAATCAATTTCCAAAATCACATATTAACAGCAATACATTGTAAAAAATGTTTTCTGAAATGTCACAAGTCAAACATGTATAACTAGCAACGTTTTCTTTGCAGATTAAATGTTCATTTAAAAACATATAACTCAAAAACTCTTTTTCATCCTTCTTTTACAGACATTTCCAAACTGGCATCAGCAAGATGAGCTACTTATGTAAAATCCCAAAGAGCAAACATCTCCTAAAACACATGAGCTACCTTTATTGTAAGGAGAGATGAACTGAGCCCAGAAGTCATTGAAGGTGTGTGCAGCATTACTCATTCCATTGCCCAGGTAGAGCAGTTACTCTTGGGGACACTGTTGAAAGAATCACAGAGCATAACCACTCTGCCTCTGCAATAAATATTGAGGCTAGAGAAAACATAAATGAAATTAAAGAACTTGCATCCACCTCCAATGAACCCTGTGGCAGAATAATCCAGAGGAAAAAATAGACAAGTAACCCCCAACGTACAACACCCCAAAACCTCTCCGATATTAACATTCTCCTCACCGAACTGTTACGTTACTTATGAAACTTTGCTTGACAAAATAAAAACCCTCCGAAAAGGATACTAATCTTTAGAACAACCCATAACCTTGTAAGAGTGTACACTAGTGATTTAACTGTAGTCCCCTTAGTGTACAGTTTACTCCCTCATAACCAAACTTCAACATACACTGAATTTTTTTACTGTGGTTAAATCTAAAACACAGAATAAACGTCCTAGAAAAGTGATAATTGGTTTTGAATTATCAATAATTAACACCATCTCCAAAATATATCCTCTACTCACATTCAAGGATTGTTTTCACTTTTCATAGGCATATTGGAGGAAATTCAAGAAACAGCTCAATGCATTGTTTCTCTTGACTGTGTGGATGAGTGCTACACATCAATAAATGAATCAGAATATTTTACTACAAACAAAGAAAAATTGGACGCACTACTAAATTACTTTAAGGACACATTCATTGGCCATATAAGCAGGTCGGGTTGCAGGAGGAATCCAAGGTTTCCTGTGAAGTGCTGGACCTATTACACGCCCTACTTAGAGGGAAGAGCAAAGACTAATAGCACTCTGTGAAGCAGTAGCATGAAAAGTCTGATATGGTCTTTATTGTTTTTATTCTTTCGAAATGCAAATAGGGGGCGTTCAAATGGCTGGTCCAACTATAATACAACTAATCAAATCTGGGCAATCCTATGCCCATGTGACCAAATCTACATTTGTAAGGTACCCAACTCTCCAATGGTGGAGCACTTCATTACTTATAGACATACAGAAAATTACATCTGATGGCAAGTTATCAGTGTCATTACCATGTTTTCACTGAGGTTCTCTCTGTTACAATCAACCACTCATTGATTTTGGTAGTTGGGTTCTCCCCGTCGCAGTCTCAAGTATTCTGTTTTTTTTATAATTGCACATTGACACTGGTGGGACTTATTGAATGTCGCAGATGGTGTGTAGACCTAAATATGACACCCACGCCCACCGAAGGCATCAGTACTGTGCTTGCAGGACTGTGATTAGTTCATAATTGGTCTTCCACTCACATCCCTGACCTCTTTTCTTTATTTCCTTTTGACTTTCATTTTTCTGTACCTCCGCTGCCTCCCTTTTGAAATGTTTTCTCTCTCTTCTTCAATAGGCATAGCTCTCAGGCATAAATACTTGTGTCCTGATGATAATCCCTTGCTTTATGTTGGGGCTGACTGCAGTGTCTTGACTAGAATTTCCATGTGTATATATTCTTAATAAGAAAAGATACTTTTATGTATTGTGACTTAGAACCTGTATCATGTTGGAAGTCACCCTAATGAATAATGCCTGAGTCCTGGAACTCAATTGTTTGCAATTAGTCTTTTAGGTTTGACTTACGTTTAATTAAAATAATGTATAACAGTCTTCTACCTGAAATATCCAGGTATCGGAACCTGGACTTTAGAACTCCAAAAGTCCTCTCAACAATGTTCCTTGTCTTGGTGAGTGCTGTTTTAAATCTTTTTTCGGCCTCTTTCTGAGGACTGGTGAATGGCGTCATGACCTATGGCTGTAACCCATATCCTTGACGTTCGGAGGTGGTTTCTTAGTAGGTGCATGCAGGTACATACAGGTAGTAGAAATACCACTATCACAAATAAGATCTAGTAAAGTCTTAATAAATTAGTCCTTGCTCAACCCTTGGTAGCTTGGCTCACACACAGTCAGGCTTAATTTAGGAGAAAGATGTGTAAAGCATTTAAAAAAACAAATAACAGTAAAAAAGTATGACACAATGCACAATACAAATCCAACACCAATTTATAATCATAGGACATAATTTTATGATTAATATACCCCCAAAAAAGCCAAATATCCAATGTTTGGAACCAGAGGTATGATTTTGTAAAAGATTACAATTAAAACTAACGCTTAGAAGCAAATAGAGCTCAAAGGTTAAAAAAGGTTGTCCAGGACTGGTACAAATTCAAGAGATCAGGCTGCCCACGATGTGACACTTTTATACTTACCTCCAGAAGTGTTTCTTGATGCAGCAACGTGGTACACAGTACCAGACAAGGATTCAAAAGCTCTGGTTTGCCTCTTGGGGTCTGGGACTAAAACTTTCACAATGCACCTGG
Organism: Lissotriton helveticus; assembly: GCF_964261635.1. Classification (NCBI taxonomy): domain Eukaryota; kingdom Metazoa; phylum Chordata; class Amphibia; order Caudata; family Salamandridae; genus Lissotriton; species Lissotriton helveticus. The sequence continues at coordinate 1,370,684,497 of NC_136069.1, read as the reverse complement.
TCAATCCAGGTACAATTCAAGTGAAGCTTGTCAACTGCAGGTGTCCTTCTTTTGGATGTTGCAGGTAGCCCTTCCAGCACTTTTCTCCCTGTTGCTGATCAGGGAATCCAGTCTTTCACATTTAAGACAGGCACTGTCCTTTAGTTGTGAAGCCTTGTGATTTTAGCAGGTGCAATAATTATGAGAGCAGTCCTCTCTTGTGCAGTTCAATGGTCTAACATGGAAGTTCTTCTACTCCAGATGTTTCTTTTTGGTCCTGAGGGTCCACAGCACCAGGCAAGAGTCCAGAAGCTCTGCTTGTCTCTTGGAGGTTTGGGACTACAATTTCCATAATGCACCTGGTCAAATCTTTTAAAGTCCAATTGAAGCTGGCCAGCTGGGTTTGTCTTGATAGAGTTGATGCAGATGACTGCTTGAAGCTCCTTTGTACCTCTTGGTTTTAGGAAGTCCACTCTTTAATCCTTTTGAAATCAGGCAACGTCATCTTTTGTGAAGCCCAAATCGAAGCAGCAGGTGCAGTCCTTATGAGTGCAGTCCTCTTGTGGTTCAGACCAGGGGTTCAGTGGGGCAGCCTTCTTTGCTTGATATTTACAGGCAAGGATATGAGTTGCTGGGCAGCTTGCCCATAGTTATCCAGGTTTCTGGGCTGACAAGAAGGGAGGTACCCCTGACCAATGGGGTGCAGGGTGCCACCCTCTGTGATGACCACTTTCCCTGAAGTGTGCCTTTTTCTTGTCCCAGAAAACACTGCTCCACAAAAATTAAAACAGAGAAAATCTCTCCCGGAGCTTCAGGTCAGCCTAAACCACCCACAGGTGTAGATAACTTCACCTATACTCCTCTTCCACCCCCTCTACTAATTCCTTACAGGGGCGCGCCTATGTGGCTGGAGTGGGAGTGGGTCTGGTTCCTGTCCTTTCTGCCTTTATTCCTTTGAAGATCAATTGGCCACCCAGCCCCTTTTCTGTCCTGGTATATGCAGGCAGCAGATCTGCTCCCACCAGAAGTCTTCTTTTTCCCAGCGCAGGCCACTTAACCCCTCATTAAGGCAGCTTGACTCAGCCTGTCAAAAGCTGGCCCATCAGAAGAGGCTGCTACAGGGCTGATTTTAGGTACCTTTAGGAAAGCAGTTCTAAAGCTACTTTCCTGCAAAGTTATGATAAATCCAAGCTGGACAAGTTAATGGAAATACCCAAAGTCAAATTTGTACAAAGGGCCTGTTTCCGACTTTGGCGCAGTGGTGATGGTGCAATGCAGCCTCCGATGCACAAAAGCCGCATAAGCCGCATAAGCACTGGCAATGATTCTTGGAACTTTCCCGTGATGGTGCCTTGAAAACAAGCACCGCAATAAGAATGGCCAAAAGGTTCCAGCACAGCATGCATGGTGATGTTCATGCCGTGCTGGAACTGGGGAATACAGACGGGGGCACATGTTATGCCCTTCTGAATGTAACCTCATGGAATGGGGGACATGGGGGCCCTGTAGTGCCCCCTTTGTTTTTACATTGCCAGCTCTTTCATGGCGGGGCTCCGCCATGAAAAGGCTGGTTGTGCAACTTTTTGTGCAAAAAGTCAAAATATGCAGAGCAGGACTGTGCCAGTCACCAGCGAACTACTACACAGCAGGTGGCCATTTGGTGATATGACTTTATAAGTCGTAATCAGCAATACGTGTACCACCACCCCTGTGCCATTACGAGTCTTGTGGTCACAAGACCACCAGACCTGTAATCAGGCCTTGATAGCAGAGCCATTGGTACAGTCAGTCAATATCAGTCAAAGAATGGGGGTGATCATGTCAAAAAGGATGCCTTTCTCACACTTGGTCACCTGAAAAGTACAAACATACAACAGGAAATTAATTTGGACACAGTTATTTAGGCATAACAGCCCATGTGTGTTTTGTTTGCTTTTAAATTCATAACCATTTCTTAAACTAGATAATGTTGACTATTGGTTTACACATGTATCTTCAACTTTTATGTGTCATTGCACATGATGTCCATGTCCTGAGACATAGCACACGTCTACATTCTGACTGTTGTGTTTAGGCAGTAGATTGAAATTAAAAGTATTTCGGAATATTCTTAAAACTCTATAGTATTTGTACACACTATGTGTTCAGAGTTACAACCTTATGATCAGATTCACTGGCATATATTCAGCCCAATGTAGGTTGTGACAGTGCCAACATGCTTGTTTCCAGGCCAGGGAGGACCTGGCTTTGCTGGACTTTTCCCATGAGGCACAGGGTGCAGACAGATTTGCAAATGGCCAGGTCTGGTGGTATGGAGAGCAAAATAATGATAGATTTAACCCAGATCTCTTGACTGGGGGTGACTTTTTTGATTTGTTCTGCATTCTGTCCATCAACTGTGCGTCTTTTGCTTTCTCACCCTAAGTGCGCTGGATATGCCCAGTAGTGGGTCTCGGGCTCACTGTGCCACTGGATTGAAGCGTGCACACACAACACATCTCGGAAGAGCATCCCTGAGCTGAAAGCAGAAAACGCTCATTCACCTCCTCTCCTGCCTTTTTTTTCTAATTAGAGCATGGCTGCTGCGCTGAGTGTGGGCCTTTTGAAAGTATTTATGGTAATCACAGTGCCCAAAGGCTGCATTTAACATAAATTCTTTCAAAAGGCAAAAAATCAGCCCCACAGCTGCGCTCTATTTAGATACAAACAATCATCTGAAAGCACACGTTTGTGCTTTGAAACTTGCTGCATTTCTTTTCAAAAGAGAGCGCAGATGTGGGGCTGTGGGGCTGTGGGGCTGATTGCCTTTAGAAAGTATTTATGTCAAATGCAGCCCTTGATGGGCACTGTGATTAACCTAAGTACTTTCAAAAGGCCCACAATCAGCCCCGCAGCCATGCTGCATTAAGAAAAGAAATGCTGCAAGTTTAAAAGCACAGCGTGTGCTTTCAGATGATCCTGGAACCTGAAAGCACACGTTGTGCTTTTAAAATTGCTGCAAAGCCCATAGGGCTAGAAGAACTTCAATAGTTAACCCCTTAGGTAGCAAACATGTAGGTGCAACTCTAGTTCAATTGAGGGTCTGGGATAAGGTGGTCAGTGGTTGGTTATTGGGCGCCTCTCATTTGACACACAAAGACCGCTGTATTTTTTCCATGCACGTTTGTGAGTCTCCTGGTCCCCATAGCACAGCAACTCACTCCTACACAGCAGAGCATGGCAGGTGGACGACAAGGCTGAGCACTAGTCTTCACTACCTCTGTTTCCACACAAGTCTACAGAGCATGATTGGTGCACAGGCCCCTTTAGCACAGCAGCTGACTCCTGCACAGCAGCTATCCCATGCACTGCATATCAGAGTGGGGCAAGTGCAGCGAACGGCTGGTGCACTACTTCCCACTATCTCTGTTTCCACACTAGCCTACAGAGCACTATTAGCACCCTGGTCCCATTAGCACAGCAGCTAAAACCTGCACAGCAGCTCACCTCTGCACAGCAGAGCAAGAGAGGTACAATGCAAACCCGAGCACAAGTTTTCACCACCTGTTTTTCCACACAAGTCCACAGAGCACAACTAGTACCCTTCTCTCTTTAGCACTCCAGCTAAACCCTGCACAAAAGCTAGACCCTGCACAGCAGCTAACCCTGTCACACTAGAGCGATGCAAGTGGAACACAGGACTGGAGCCCTAGTTTTCCCTACTTCTGTTTCCACAAAAGTCTGCAGAGCATTACTGGTGCGCTGGTTCCTTTAGCACAGCCGCTAACCTCCGAATAGCAGCTAAACTCTCCAGAGCAGGGTGAGGCAGGTGCAGCACAAGGCTAGGGCACTAGTTTCCATGCAAACACCCAATCTATTTCCACATAAGTGTGCAGGGCACTGCCATCTTCCTATCCCTATCTGACAACATTTAGCCTGACACACAGCAGCACAGTGAGTCTAGACTTGCATCACTTGAGCATCACTAGTTCAGTAAGCTTCTGGGGCAGCTGGCTAAAAGGCTGATTAGTGCTTTATGGTGGTTGGCACATAGTTCCACATGAACAAGACACCAATGTCTCCATGGATGTGCTCCTGCCCTTATGACAATGCACAACTCATATGGTCTTGAGAAACTTCAATAGTTATTATAATTGCAGGGGGCCTGGTGATAAGATGGTCTGTGGTTAATAGTGACCATTGTTGTAAAGCACAAATTTATCAGACCCTTAGGATAAGAGTGAACCCCTTCAGCACACAAGGAGACTTTGATGGAGAACCCCCTGCTAGTATATTAGTCCCTGGGGGTGAGTGGAGGAGGAATAAGGTGGGTTTATGGTGAGCCACACTGTTTTCACACCATTACAAACCTGTAATGCATGGATACCTGAAGACCACACACAAGTTAACCCCTTCAGCACACAGTGAGGCTGTGCAGAAGAACCCCCTGCTGGTGCCTCATTAGTATACTAGATCATGAGAGGCCTGTCGACAGGGTGGTCAGTGACTGACAGGAGTGGACAATGTTCTCATAAACACCCTCCATGCTTCCACACAAGCGGCTTCTCAATCAGCTCCTCAAAGCTATATAAATAATACATGATAGGAAAATTAACCCTGGAAGCTGAGCCCAGCATGCTGTAAGCCAGACAGCAGCCTGCAGGATACTCAGAAACAGGTATGACTTCGGAGACAAGAAGGCATCTCCATTTAGTCACTCAAGCTGCAGCTAAATGTGTTAATTCCAGCTCTGCTATGTCCTTGTGAAAACCATGTAGTGTATATTGTTTCTGCAATCTGAGTGCTGTCTCTAGTGGTCAATGTACAATACATCCAAATTATCGTAGGGAGAGAAAAGGGGTAGACAGCTAAATTCAGCCACGCAGAGGCAGGCAGAGTTTTTGTCAAAACGTGGAGTGGCAAAACTCTGCTGGTTTGGCAGAGTTTAGGGTTTGTCCCTGGGCACTCATCGTGCAACTATATCCACATGTTGGCCAATGTGTTGTGTTCCGCGAGGGACCTCCTCGACGCTGCTCTCACCCTCCTCCTGGCCCCACACAGCGCTGAGGGTTGATGTGCCTGATACAGACAACGTGTACCATGCAGATCACAGAACTGAGTGTGAGTAAACTAGGAGCAGGGCTATTAAAACATGAAATGTTTGTCAGAAAGGTGCTATAGAGAGATGAGGTGCATTGTTGGTGAGTGGTAGTGTGGGAATTCATGGAGGAGGAGGAAATGGGGGAGGGGGTGCCGCTGTTGCACATTGTGCAATCAGTGCTAGGGCCAGCCCTGGCTGGGAGTGATAGCCCCTTCCCTGAAGTTCGGGTCTAGTTGCTCCCCAGATGACAGCGTCCTTCATTGGCTGCATTTAACACAAAATCTTTCAAAAGGCAAACCATCAGCCCCGTGTTTAGAAAAGAAATGCAGCAAATTGTATGTAGTGCGACCTCAACCCAAAAGTATTGGAGTGATTTACATAATTTATTTATTTATTTGTAAGCATGGGGAGATTAATTGATGTGCTGAGATTCACAGGATGTTAATCTGACCCGAAACTTAAAACCCATCTCCTAAGTTGGCAGCTCGAGCATTAAGCCACAACCTCTACGACAAGAGCAGAAGCATTTTCAATATTATATACAACTTTATGCCACAAACAACCAATGACAAAGCGAATAGACCTGGCTTCTTGTAGGTGTAATGTTACTTGTATTTTATATCTGGATGCAATGACAGAAGAAGCAAAATATCAGTCGAGTGGAACACCATGCTAAGCACAGATTTTTAGCTTAATTGCTTTTAAGCCACATCCTTTACTGCATCGGTCATGCCCCTTTGAGAGACCCCCAGTTTTTTCATCCCACTTAAAGCCCTGGACTATAAGTCTGCATCTTGGCGCACATAACCATGGCTGCAGTGCACAAAGACCTTATTCTGCCGCACACAGAGGAAAAAAATTAGAGGGAAAATGGGTCAAGACTGATTTGCATATGGCCAGGTCTAAGCTGGGGTGGAATGGTGAGCAAAATAAAGATGGATTTAACCCAGATCTCTTGACTGGGGCGTGAATGTTCTGATTTTCTACATTCCGTCCATCAACTGTGTGTCTTTTGCTAACATGTTTGACACAGAAAAATGCATTTGTCCTTTTGATACCTATGCTATCCTTTCTTGCCTACATGACATTAGCAACTTTGATTTGTTCACTTAATTTAGTATGGCTATTTGCTTAGTAAATGTAGTAAATGTCTTTCATGTTACATTGATTATTCAATATTTGTTTGACAAATAATAGCTAATACTTTTTGTTTGGCATAGTACCATGCTGGATATAGATCAGCACATAGGTATAGCAATGAGGGACGTTTTTATATGGGAAAAACTGATGTAGATAAAGGTAACTCCACTACAGACCTACACACAAAACTTTCAGTTTCACATGTATGTATGTGCATTTGCCTTGTAGGTGATTCAGTACTTATATGCCTTGATTATGACATCATTGATGTGACAGGGCAGTGATTAGTTTTTAACCTTAAGTGCACTGTGATACCTTAACCTGGTTTGTTTTAATACTATGTTATTTACTTGTGTATACTATGTTTAACAGCATAATGATTGACTGTGTACATTTTGCATTCATGGACTGTGATATAGAAAATGTAGGGATTTATCACATTGATAAAGTGTGTCATTGTGGGTTGATAATTATGTGTATGTTTGGACCTACACTGTAACAATGGCTGCAACATATCTGTACTTGTTACTTTTGGTATCATATATGCACCTAGATTTGACATTTGCACATGAAGTGAAGCCACCCTTACAGCGCATGACAGAAATGGAATATACAACTACTCCCATAATTGTTCCTGATACTTAGATCAATATGCACGTTTAGTGCCATGTGTGACACATTTACTTAGGAAATCAGGATTTATATGGACCCTTTCTTCTCATATTTACTTTACTTGTTAGTTGACATAATACTTAGCATAGTTGGTTTTTCAATACTTCCATTGAAAGATCAGTGAGGGAATGACACAATGAGACATTATTCTGTACATGTTGGAGTCAGTTATTCCCATTACATACCTATGACACAAGATCTGTACACAAAAACAGATGGTAATTATGTCATACATTGCAACTTAGTTTATATTAAGGATATTTGTGCTTTCCTTACCAATGAGTATGCCGTTCCCATACGTGCCATTCTGAAACCGCTCATTGATGATACTGTGGCAGAAAATGAAGACATCATGTGCACTGCCGGGCTTTTTTGCAAGCACATTGTTGAATATCCACTGATGGTCCACTCTGGCCTAGAGAGATAGAGTATGTGTGCTTGTGGTTTCTGTACAGGTGGGTATTTGGACCAGGGGGCACCAATTGCACATGTTTTCAATCAATTGCACAAAGAACATGGGGAAATCCAGCTATGACATAGAATAGTTACTTGGTGGCCAGTTGTTGTGGAGCTTTGGGGAAGAGAAGGTACTTAGGTGTCAGTGTGATTATGACATCCCAAAACCTAGAGAACTAGAAGAATAACTTTTCCTTTGTATCTAGGGGGAAAGTTACCACAAGGGCAAATGAAGTTAAAAATACATTGGGTGTAGATGCACAACTGAACAAACTAAGGGGCAAAATTATAAGCCTAAAAGAGAGTATGGGAAGGATGGCTAAATTATTAACTGATAAGTTGGACTCTCTTACTCCTCTAGTTAGAGTCATCTAAATCAAGGGAAGGTATTGAACTACAACTCACACAGGGAACAATATAAACATGTGACCAAAGAACACTGGTGGCCCAACAGAGAGGAAAGTTTGCCAGCATATGTTACCCCCAGGCATTATCGTGCCCCCTCGGGTGACCAGATGCATGTAGAATCCACAAAGGTGGCTATGAGCTTTAGACCCAAAGATACACCTTCTACAAATAACAGAAAAGGAAAGAAAAAGGCCACCCCTACTAACAGTAATGGTAAACCTCTTTGATATTTTTATGATCAACTTCCCCAAAACTCAGACGGTCTCCACTGAAACATGTGAGGCATTGGTAAATAAGGTGACCCCCTGGATACAATACACAAATGGGATGTAAATCCATAATAAGGGAGGATATACTCAATGTCAAAAGGTATGCAGCTGAAAAATCACAGCTGGATCATATAGGTGTGGCTTTAGGGATTGGGCTCTCGCAGAAGGCTTAATTGCACCTGAACTGCGTCATAGACCAAATATTAATGCTCAAATAAGATTAAAACTAAATCCACAGGGCCATACAATGTATCCGCCTGGTGAAAGGAACCAAAATGTATCCCTATGTATTGGGCAGCCCAACAGTAGGGAAACCCTACACCTCATGAATACATGAGACATTGACTGACTTAGGGATGACAGTTTTGAGGTACCCATGAAATCAAAAAAGAAATAATTTTTCTGTAGCTATAGGGACACTACTTAGTCTATCTCCTTATGTAAATTCCATTATAGGGCCTAAGGGAAGAGATCCTCTTAATACAGAAGTACATCTGATGTAAGAGGAGGAATTCACCCACTATAACCTGAGGACCCCAAACTTGACAAAGGATGACTGTTTAGGCATGTTATCTCGGAACGTTGCGGGAATTAAGTCTAAACTTCTAGATGCAGAGTGTGGTCCACTTATCGATATGCATCACATCATATTTCTTCAGGAACCATGGGCTATTAACCCAATACCTGGTTTCCTGACCTTTAGCGAACACGCAATCCCTTTCTCAGCAAAATGCCTATCAGTAGGACTCCTGATATGGTTAAGTCTAGATTTGTTTCCCATAGTGAGATCTGTTCCTTCTAATTCAAGAGATCTACTCACCCTTGAAATTAAAATTACGACTCTACGAAGACCAAAATATATAGCCCTGGTGAATATATATTTGAGATTAGTCCCTCCAAATGTCCAATCCTCTACAGTAAATAGATTTGATGACTAGATGGCACAGTTTAACCGGAAAGCTATAAAAATGTTAGCGGGGATATCAACCCCCGATTTCCACCAATCGCAGGTTGAAATGCTCTAGAAGCCAATGATATGGCAGCTATAAAAATGCCCTGGACCCCTCTTTATGACCATAACAAAATATCAAAAGTAGGAAAATCATAGATTTAATTATTGATCATGGCCTGAAAATCACAAATGGTAATACCAAATCTGATTGGTCACCTTGTCCAGCGTTCAAAAGAGGCTTAAGTACCTCAAGAATTGATCACATACTTGTGGATAATAATTTATGGTCAGATCTATATGATGTGAATGTAGCCCCTAGACCCAATAGTCAACACCAGGCATTAAGCGAAGCCTTCTCCATGGCCCCATTCAGAGAGGTAAAACTGGAACCTGTCATAAAAAAGATTCCAATAGCTCTGACCAATAATTTGAGAAATTTAAAATATGCAACTTTTGCAATGATAGTAAAGAATATCAAATTTTTATATATTCTGTTCATGCAAAAACTCTCATAGGTTGATTTCACAAATATTCATAATTTTAACTTTGTTTCTATACATTGTGAACTTGCGGATTTACAAAGACCATGTTTTGTGAGGAAACAGAGGAAAGGTGATTCCCCCAAAAAACTCCCCTCTTGGTATACTAAAACCTGTTGTTTAGAAAAATCCAACTTACTAAGTGCCATCAAACCGGGCTTAAGACCCAATATCACTAAGGCAAGGAATTAATGAAACAAATTTACTATCCACAGCTAGAGGGGAATGGGAAGAGGATCAGTGGATGACAATTGCAGGAGCCCTAGAAATAGGGGATCATAAAACCCTTTTGGAAAATAATAGCTGTTAATCTCCGCAGCGCCAATCATTTAGACCCAGTAATAAATCCTGAAATATGGGTCACCCATTTTAGTGGCTTGTATGAGGGTATGACGCAGCAAAAAAACATAACCAGCTCCCCTTTGGGAGGAGCGCGTGGGTATGTGGGAATCACAACTCACAAAGAAAACAGAGAATCTGCCACTAGAGTAGCCCATCTTCAGTTTACTTTAGCCAAAACAGAACCAGGGATTAAAACAAATTAAAAAAAGAAACAGCACCAGGAATGGATGGGGTACCAGATGGTCTCTTCTTGACTCAACTGGACATCTGGTCCCTGTGTTTGAATGCATTATCTAATAGCATTCTAAAAGGCAAACCAATTCCCCCCACATGGCATGGAGACAATATTGTACCAATGTACAAAAGGTAGAAAGAAACAACCCCTCCAACTATAGACCTATAAATTTACTGGACAAAACGCAAAAGATTTTTTTAAGCAGGTGCTGTACAAGCTCAATGGATGGATAGACAAAATAGCATTCTAGACGACGTGCAAGCAAGGTTCACAACAAAGACTAGTACCTTGAACCAGGTCCTCCTCTTCAAGGTGATAACTTGAAAATATGTCAGCTTGATACGTGACCTTCTACATGTCTCTTTCATTGACCTGAGAGTGGCATTCAGCCTGGTTCTAAGGGAAATTCTATGGGACGTTCTGGATGGGTATGGTATCTCCCTCAAACTTATTAAGAGTATTGAAAGTCCTTCATGCAAATACCTATGTAAAGGTACCCACACACTTTTTAGCCTATATATCAACAGAGCAGTGAGAAAGCTGAGAGAATGTAAATATGATGTCCCTAAAATTGGCAGGAGTGTCTATCCTGATCTTGATGTTCACAGACAACACTCTACTAATTTCAAGAACACCAATGGGGCTTCAATCAGAACTGAATGCCCTTGTTACTTTTGTGAGGAAAGGGGCAGATAACTGAATCCAACCAAAACTAAATTCATGACCATAAATCCCCATGTAACACATATAGAGGGAATGTGACAATAGAGGGGGTGCCCCTTGAAAAAGTCTCACACTTTAATTAATCAGGTGTCACACTAACTAAATTACAGGGAGCCCAGTTAAAAAAGCAAAGGCACCCTACACCGGAAAGCCTCTGCACTTGGGAGGAAAGTTTGCCTATTACACCATTGAGATCAAATCTAGCCTTAAACTAATACATTTGGGGCGAGATGCACGACCATGTCATTAAGTGACTTTCAAATTGCACTCAATTGCGAGTTGCAATTTGTGAGTCGCTAAATGCGATGTATAACAGTGTATGAGACACTGTCGGTGATTCCTAATGGGGTCTCAAATTGCATGCCTCATGCATATTAATAAAGCACTCGCAATTTGCGACTCCATTAGGAATGGCTGGCCCTCCCAGGTATGGTGGCCTGCTGGGCTCAGCAGACCCCCATGACTGGGACTGCTTTAAAATAAAGCCAAAAATCGGTCCTAGGATGCTTGTTTACAGTCCAGGGAGCACCTGGCCTGGCAGATTGGGCTGGACTGTTCCCATTGGGCGCAGGGTCAAGAGACTAATTTGCATATGGCAGGGTGCTAACTGGAATGGCATGATGAGCAAAAAAACGATGGATATAGGCCCAGATCTTTACACTGGGGTGAATGTATGACATTGTTCTGCATTCTGTCCATCAATTGTTCTTTTTGCATTTGTCACCCTGAGTGGGACGGATATGCCCAGACGTGGGTCCCCTGTGCTCTCCATGCCACTGGAGTCAAGCTATCCTGGCTGATGAGGACTGATAGCCCGAACCGGTCCGGTCCTAGGATGATTGTTTCCAGTCCAGGGAGGACCTGGGGTGGCAGTTGGGGATGGACTGTTCCCATTGGGGTCAAGACTGATTTGCATATGGCAGGGTCCAAACCGGAATGGCATGGTGAGCAAACAAAACCAATGGCTTTAGGCCCAGACCTCTGTACAGGGGTGAATGTATGACATTGTTCTACATTCTGTCCATCAATTGTTCTTTTTTAATGCGACCCATTATCCTTAAAGGAATACGGGATGCATTTAAAAAAAGAAAAATGAAATGTTTTTGTTACTTTTTTTAAGGGCAGGTTGTAGTCCCTGGGACCACAGCCTGCCCCTAAAAAATATTTTCCCATGCATTCGCAAAGGGGATCCCTTCCCATGTGCGAGTGCTTTACCATCCTCTTGAAGAGGGTGGTACAATTGCAAAACATTCTTATATAGGCCTCGGACTTGCTATTAGGAAGGGGCACCCTTGAAACACCCCTTCCTAATAGCGACTCGCAATTCCTATATAGCTTAATAGGGATCACACAAGGACCTATTACATTGTGGGCACCCAGGCTGCTGCTCATACATTCAGTAAGGCACTGTCCATGATACTAAGGTTGAGGAACAATAAATAATTGTAAGTTTTTGGGAAAGGGTAAATCTGCAATGGCGAGCCCAGTAAGTTTGGTGTTTTGCCTGCTCTTACAGGAGGAGCCCTAAGTTTACAATTGTATGAACATTTCTGACACCGAGTTACAGACTGTGCTATCTGCACAACAGGCAGAAAGTAAACCTAGCATTAACAGATCCATGCATTGCATACTGTTAAAGGGCTGCATGACAACCCTGAAAGTGTCAGACTGCCATGCAATTTTACATTTCAGAGAAAATACCTCGGGCCCTATTACAAAAAGGGCCCACTCCCCCTCTAGGTGCCATGGAGCACCTTCAAACAGTTGCATCCGTGTGGAAACCTGGAAAGTGTGCCCTATTATTTTGAATGTGTTGCCCTCACTGCAGCCACAAACTCGTGCAGTACTGGGGGCAGTGCATTCAAGTGAAATATGGAGAGGCTTTGAAGCAGCCACCTCTTGTTTCATTTTGCGGGTGGCAACCTGCCAACACTCTTTTGTAGGAACACCATTTACTAGAATAACAAGTGCTTCTTCAAAATCTGTCTGTACCCCTATAGTTTTCAAATCCTGCTTGAAATCTAATGGCAAATACACAACTCTCCCTTTAAGACCTTTCTGAATTTTAGTTGGAGGTAACATTCCTGTCTTCGACTTCATAGGGACCATAGCTTGGAATGGATGTATATATTGTATCAGAAATGATTCATAAACATTAAATCTTGAAACTCTGGTGGGATCGAAACTAGTTCTAACTTATTATGGACTGGTCTAGCTGGCATTATATTAGCCTCCAAATTATCATAACAGTACTTAATTTGAAGTGCGTTCAAATCAAACTGCTCCTCTACAAATAAATATGCAGCAAATTGTAGCCACTTATCATTGCTCTCTTTTTCACTTTCTAAATACAAATCAACCATCCGCATTTGAGTTTTGTTGTGAGTACATCGACAACAAATGCAAACACAGTTTGGCTTCTCTAAAGAAACGCTGTTAAACTGTGCAATGTCTTTTACAAAAGTTTCAGTACTAATGCCTGTGTTCTGTTCTTCTACACTTCCAGTAGTCATGTTTCATTTTCCCTAGACTCCTGTTCAGGACCAAAGAAATTAAACTGAATATGTTCACAGACTTTTTCTACATCTTCTACTGTACCATGCAATAGACTTTTATTGATTTCTCCTAAAGATAAAGCAGGGGTTTTCACATAGAAAAGTGTCCTAACCAAATTTCACAATTTAGAGTGATGCACTGCTAACATCCTTAAGTGATGAAAGTAGAGTGTGAACACTTTCATTGATAGACATGCTAGTGATTGTCTCTGCAAATTACTGTACTCTCTGACTATGCATGAATAAAATGTAATTGCAATTTTTCTCTTGATACTACTTTCTGGACACTCACGTGAAAATTCACTATGTCAATTGATTACTGATGAACACTGCAAATACTACTGCCATTCCATTTGTATTCTGGGGCCTGATAACGCCTTCCTTGAACCTCTTCAGCTATAACTTTCTCTATATTTCGTAGAAAACTTGTGCATCCTTTGCAATAGGAGTACCATCTTTTACCTCATAACTACGACCATTTGTATCAGCTATATGCACTACTGTGTTCTCTTGAAAATAGCTTTCCTCATTAAAATAAGGTTTTGTACTGGAGGTATGTTTTCATTAACCTTAAAAAACCTTGAAAAAATTCCTTCAGTTAAAAAGCCTTTTTTTTTGTTTTTTTTCCAACATATACACTATTGTTTTGTCTAGTTCCCTTATTCAATTCAATATTAAGACAAATAGTTTCCTCTTCCAAACAAATGCTTTCTAACAATGCTCTCAAATTTTGCTTTAGTGCAGCACTAATCAACGTACATTTCTTTGTCCGTTTTAGTCAATTCCGTATTACTCTAGTCCAAAATATTTAAGCTCCTAACTCTTGAAACTGCTTCTGTCCTCTAGATACATTCTGTGGACCTGATTCACAAAGGTAAACTGGGACAAAAGTCTAACTTTATGGCTTTCGGTATTCACAAAGGGTATTTACGAGTAGTAAAGTTAGACTCTTGTCTCAGTTTTGGTCTCAGTTAAACTTAGGAACAACACTTAGACAAAAGTTTAACTTTACTACTCGTAAATGCCCTTTGTGAATACTGAAAGTTGTAAAGTTAGACTCTTTTCCCAGGTTATCTTTGTGAATCGGGCCCTTTGTTTTCTTAGGATATTTCCTACTGTGACAAACTTGTACTCCTTCTTTTTCCCGCTTGACGATAAAAATCCATTTCTACATAGCACTTTATTCTTATTCAGCATGTTCCAGATTCTTTTTTTCAAGAGCTGCTTAGTGAGCTTACTGGTTTCTCTTCTCTTGTTGTGTACATTGTCCACCATATCTTCTTTTTCTGTAAGAGTTTAAAGTTGGTAGCAGTGTTTTTTGAGTTGCTTTCTTGTGCGCATTTTGTCAGGCATTGTAAAATGTTAAAAAAAATATAGAAGTAGATTTATAGAACGCAAATAATTAATACATTTACTTGTACAGAATGTACTATTACATGAATTACTTTAAATCAAACTAGTAAGTACTTAATTGGTGATTTTAGTTTCCAAGTGCATACATTCGCTAAACTGGAACAGACATGTTTAAAGGCTTATTTCCCTGGTTGGATTAGTTATTTGAACAATTTCCTCAATTAATACCTAACTCAGTTGTCAGTGCCTATGAGGATGTGTTATTAAGTATGCAAGTAAGAATGTTGGTACATGGCTGCCTTTCTCAGTCAATCTATGGATCTCTAAATCTGTATGTAACCATCTGTATGGATCCCTTGGTGGGTGTGGATGTGGATTTTAGTACTGGGGCATTAAACTTTGTGTGAAACTAACTCCCATAATACTGGATTCATAAGAGTGGTATGTGTGTGACAGTGCATGTTTTAGTGTCTCTGGCAGTGTATCAGTAGGTATTTTAGTGGCTCTTTCCTTTCATATGTAGATATGTCAATATCTGTATAGTAAAAATATACAGGTCTTCTGAATGATTAAGATTGTTAAAACTTTTTTACCCTCCTTTAAAGAAAGCCCAATTTGTGTGGTCCACTGCGGCGCTCAGCCTGTCCCCCCATTTAATTTGGCGGTGCATCCAATGCTTCACCTGGGATAACAACATCTTTCAAAGAAATAAGGCAAAACAGTTTCATTGTCAACACTTGGGATTCATGCCTAAGTTTGTGTCCCAATACATTTGTTCCCTACTTCTTCTACTACCACAATCTCTTCCCCTTTATTTTGTTGATTCTGTTACTAAAGTAACCAATATTGTAACTAACTATGCCAACAGTAGGTCACACGTTCAGTACACTTTCTAGAGTAACATGCTAACTCCTATACCAACTGTACGAGGTACGGTTGAGAGTTTGGACTTATAGGCATATCAAATATTCCATTATATTTTTGGGTAATATCACAAAATTCAATCACACATCTCATTACATTTTTCTCAATAAAACAACCTAACTTTTACTACTATCATATTCATATCAGTCAATAAAATTACCTCTGTCAAATTTTTGTATCAAGACATGTTCTTATCTGACTACTTTTTCAAATCTGTCTTATTCTGCTGCAGCCTTCTCCTGTGTGCTTCTGCTCCTTCCTTTAAAAATGGTCAGAGTGTAGAATGTGGGCAATAGCTTTGTGTTTTGGGCCAGAGAGTGTGTGACAAATAGTAATATTGACAGGACCTGGGTTTGTCTAAAGTGGATATTACTTGGGTTGGCCAGAGAGGTCTAAATTGGTACCAGTTGCTTTTATTGGTTGAAAGCATCCAGACATTATGATTGTTCTCAGTGGTGGCAATGGCCTGGACACCCTTACTGGAATAGGATTGGAAATCCTAACTAAGGATACCTTTGGAAAACTTGGTGTTTTCCAACGTATGCCAGAGGCAGAAATGAAAGTGGTCATCTGAAATTTGTTCACAGGGAGACAAAGCTAGGAAACATGTGCATGAAACTGTTTCTAAATTCTTGAGCGACCATAACATGGGATCTATCTACAATAAAACTGACTGCCTCTTTTATGTATAATAATGACACAGACATAATCACAGAGGCTAACCCTGGGCATAGTTTGCGTAGTAGCGCTATGCGTAGCTACGGGAAGTGCACTTTGCACTACGAGAGCTACACGTAGCACTATGTGAACTGCGTAGTGCAGTAGGAAATGCTGTTCACAATGATTACACAGTGCTGGATGCTTGTCTGCACTGTGCAACCATTCAAAACGGTATCTTGCACAGTGCAAGCAGTCATTTGCTGCCGCTCGAGTAGATTTGTACTCGAGCAGCAGTTTTCTCAACGCGGACTGGTAGTTTCTCATCGCGAGCGGCCGCGAGCATACGCGACCACTCGCAAAGAGAAACCTGACCTCCCCACTTTGAGAATCTTGCCGGGAGGTTTATTTTCCACACTCGCGAACGGCAACTTGATGTTGCTAATCGCGAACTAGGAAAAAGTCTCGCCGGAATGTCATTTTGCTTGCTCGCGGTCGGCAACTTGACATTGAGGACCATGAGCAAGCAAAAAATGCCCGCTATGCTATTTGTTTTTGCACTGTATGCAAACTACACGAGTGTAGCATAGTTTTGGGCCCAGGCCTAACAAAGTATCTTTTTAGAACCACCCTATTGCCCTAAAACACTTGCTATTTTCCATTTTAAATCGTTTTTTCAAAATGTAACTCAAATCTGCGGATCCATCATGGATCTGCAAACCAAAAGCACACATTCAATACAAATCAGCACATTTAAAAATTGCTAAAAGAAGGTTGTGAGTGGATAAATGACTGTATGTGTGAATCTGTGACTGAAAGTTGAAATCCCTATGTGTTTCTTCAAAAAATATACGAAATACCAAAAGTTAGTAGATGTTTGTAAAGTAAAAAATGCTACATTATATTTGGTACAAAATACCATTTATTATAAAAAATATAGCTGCACTTCAAGATATTACACATACGTATGATGACACATTATCATCAAGAGGTCAGATTGAAAAGGTGGATGGATCCAGAGCAGAAACAATTTACGAACACTACAGTAATTATCCCCTCCAATCCAGAGAGATTATTGTGGATGCTACAGATCTCTTTTAAATGAAAAATGCAAGAGGAGCTCCCGTGAGGGTGCAGGAGAAAAGTTTAAATGCTTTCTGTTTTCTACATCTCTTCACCAATAGAATGGGGGGTAGGTATCATGCGCGCCCTGCACAGATACCATCAGATGAGTAGAGATCAACTAGACTATACTTAAAGGATCCTAGATTTCGATAGTGTATTACATACACATTACACCTAATATTTGAGAGTGAATTGTCAGACCTATCTTAAGCAGTGAATCAGCAAAATCTTACAGCAAGGGAATTTGCTAACAAAGTTCAAGGACAAGATGAAAACCTGGAATGCAACTTGATTAAATTAATGTTGAGCCAATGTGGCACTAATGAATATTGTTATTGTTGTCATGGTGAGTTGAAATGCCTGTTTAAAAACTCAGGACCACCTACTTGGATTCTAACACTTAAAAGACATCAATCTGAAGACACCAGGTGAACCTTGCTCATTGGACCCGGCAAACATTTGCAGCTAATTCAATCACAGGTTTCAAGCCATGATGTCTTTCATCTGCAGCAAAACGTATCCTCTTCTAGGTCAAGCACTGATTTATTTTGGTACAAAGAGGTGCTCCACATATTCACAAACTGTTATGGGTAATAAATGCCCAGAAGTTTGGAACATACACTGGTGAGTCTGGCTTATCTTTTGTGGCGCTCTAGTGGTTGACCAGCCACAGGGTACTTAAATTTCAGTCAGGGCCGACGCGCTCGAGGACAACAAGCACAACTTCTCGCGCCAGCTCGATGAAAAAGAAATTGCCTATGTGTTAATTCTTAAACTGTTAATTTTTAATCTCACTGTTTGCACTTACTCTACTGCTCTCCCCGGTCCACCGCAGCAATCTCGTGCTGTTTGTGTGGAGGGAGGCACTCACTTCCTGGTTTAGCCTCGCAGAGCAGCCATTGTGGCAGGGTGGCGCTCTAGTGGTTGATCTACCATATACCAACAAATTACACTATGATACCTACGTGCAGTGGACGCGTAGGTATCATAGTGTAGCATCAAGCCCGTCTGCGCCCGTCCGTGCCCGACCGGGGCCGGGGGCCACGGACTATGGCCTTAAAAGGATATACTTGGCTAGCGAGCTACTCTATCTAAGACCCGCCACTCACCTTTGCCCTCCACTGGCCCCCCACACACTGAGACATATCTTAACTAATGGTATCTCTCGGCTTATACCACCTCACTCATTCACTGAACATAGCACTACCCCACCCGCTACCACTCACTCCCTCACTAACTCCCAATTGAAGCGCCGTTGTATATATCTCAACACCCGCTCTATGGTTAAGCACCAAATCGACATATTTG
Source organism: Lissotriton helveticus (assembly GCF_964261635.1). Classification (NCBI taxonomy): domain Eukaryota; kingdom Metazoa; phylum Chordata; class Amphibia; order Caudata; family Salamandridae; genus Lissotriton; species Lissotriton helveticus. Next base: position 1,370,665,780 of record NC_136069.1, on the reverse strand, counting down.
TATTACTTGTTATTGAAAAACCTGACATTTTACTAGTCACGGAAACCTGACTCACCCAGGACTCACTGCCTGACGTTTTAGCAGCACTTCCATCGGACTACTACATCATAGAAGCGAACCGTCCGCCAGGCAAAATGGGTGGGGGGGTAGCAGCCATTATTCATAAAGATCATAAGTTTATGACTCTTCCCCCCTTGGTCTTACCTGAGGCTGAGGACCTAGTCATTAAAACCGACACAAAAAGCAGTGCTCTAGTACTTGTACTGCTCTACCGCCCCCCTCAAACCATGACCACATTCCCGTTATCCTTGGGAGAACAGATAGCCTCCCTCGTGACGAACTTCCCCAAAACACTCTTGGTCGGTGATCTGAACTATTGGTTTGATGATAAAGTGGGTGGCGCTCAGGCAATGGAACTCCAAGAATTGCTCCTAAACATCAACCTGACCCAGCACATACACTCCCCTACCCACGAAAAAGGTCACTGTCTGGACCAAATATGGTCCCACAACCTCTCACTTTCACTTCTCTCTATTACGCCTTGCATTTGGTCTGACCATTATCTAATCCAGTATACAATCACCATCAATGGTCACATCAAACCACCACCCCTGGCGGGTTGCGTAACAAGGAAATGGTAAGATATAAACACACCGGCCTTCTTAGACACGTTGACATCTACGCTACCTACAATTTGCAAGGATGTAGATCTCATGGAGGAGAAGATTCAGATTGGCTCTCAATGGCCACTGATATCCATGTGTCCCCAGTGAAATTCACCGGTACACGTAGCATGGACGCCCATAAATGGTTCACCTCTGATTTAAAGAATCTAAAACTCGAGGTGCGCCAGAAAGAAAGAAAGTGGAGAGCAAAATATCACCTGCAAGACAAGGAGTTTATCTCAGCTCGCAGAAATTACCAGAAGACTATTTTGAAAAGTAAAGCAGACTACTTTTCAGCAAAAATTCTAAATTCCCAGAATAAATCAAAGGATATTTTTAAAATAGAAAATGACTTATGTAATAGCGAGAGAGCAACCCCTTCTCTGGCTCCCAGCCAGGAGTTATGCGACTCACTAATGATTTCTTCATAGACAAAATAGCTGTAATAAAGCGGAGTATCCAAAACCTGCTCAACCTGGACCCCATAGATGATATCTATTATAATCCACACACACTCGATGCCCTCCCCCTCATCGATTCTAAAATACTTTCAGAACTTCTCTCCTGTGTCAAATCTGGGTCACCCAATGATAGATGCACACCACACATTTTAAAGGAGGTCTATTCAGCCCTCCCACTGAGCATCCTCCCGTTCCTAAATGAATCACTCTCACAAGGCAAGGTCCCCTGTAACTTTAAAAATGCCACGGTGGTCCCACTTATGAAGAAACCCGGAGCAGACCCTCTGGACCCGGCCAACTACAGGCCTATCTCTCTTCTCCCTTTCTTGTCTAAACTACTCGAGGCCCACGTGTCTAGATGTCTGTCTAACTTTATCGAAAACTCTGACTATCTAGAGTCGAACCAAGCAGGCTTTCGCCCATCCCACTCAACAGAAACTGTGATTCTGGCAGTTCAGGATACTCTAAGATCGAACGCGGACAAGGGCATTCATCAGGCCCTGGTGCTCCTTGATCTGTCGGCCGCGTTCAACACGGTTGACTGTAACATACTGATGAATCGTGTCGAGCAGGCCGGCCTCAGTGGCCCCGTCCTAAGCTGGATAGCTTCCTTCATCACGAACCGCACACAGTCAGTGAGGTTAGGGACATTCACAGCCCCTAGGACACCCTCTACCTGTGGGGTACCCCAAGGTTCATCACTTTCATCTCTATTATTCAACTTGTACCTCCGCCCGTTGTTACATTCCTTAAAAAAATGCAAAATCACTATTTTCAACTACGCTCACGACCTCCAGCTAATCATCCCCCTAAACTCCCCGGACTCTGTCGTCGAATTCCAGGCAACCATGTCACACATACAGAGATGGATGAACCTTAACCACCTCAAACTCAACCCGGGCAAGACAGAACTCGTCCTGCCTGGGAAGAGCGAGTTGAGCTGGGGTCAACATTTCTGGCCACTCGACATGGGACCTACTCCCACTGCGTCCCACTCGGCTAAAAGCTTTGGGGTCACTCTCAGCGCGGATTTATCACTCAAAGGACAGGTGGGTGCTATCGTGTCTTCTGGCTTTTTCCAACTCAGAAAAATTAAGAAAATAGCACAACTACTGACCCACTCAGCACTCGTACAAGTAGTTAGAGCCCTTGTACTCCCCTGTTTGGACTTCTCAAATGGCCTCTATCTGGGCCTTCCAGTAGGCCTCCTAAAACATCTCCAGATGGTCCAGAACCAAGCGGCCAGACTTATTTGGAAACAACCTAAATGGCAATCAGTTAGATCTGGTCTGGAAAACTCCACTGGCTTCCAGTGGCCCAAAGGATCGCCTTTAAAACGGGATGCACTACTTTTAAAGCATTGCACGGCAATGGCCCCAAATTTATCAGAAATCTGATCACCAACTACAGACCACCACGCAATCTACTCTCTGCTCATCTCGGCCTCGTAGCCATTCCCTCATTCAAAAAGAAAAGACAAGGAGGCAGCTGTTTCTATTACCTGGCGGCTACCTTTTGGAACTCCCTTCCTCCACCACTCAGGCACTGCGATAACCTCCTGGCATTCAGGAAATCCCTGAAAACGTGGTTATTCAAGCAGTACTACGCTTAGGGTTTGTACTTCGTTCCCCTCACAAATAGCGCCATGAAACCCACAGGTGTACGAGCGCTCTATAAATAGTTATTAACACAACATAACATAACAGAACAGTATGTGAAAAGAGCCTGCGGACAGGGACTTGAGATAAGTTCTACGATTTCTAAATCATAGGTGTGGGAAATACTGTTTTTGAAAATATAGATGTAAAGGTCAATTTTAGACAAGATGCAATTTTGCATTCCCACGACCTGTCATCTCAGAAGGAAGAGTGAACAGCTTTGGTCTGCAGTCAGACACACCCTGGCAAGGAAATCACTGAAAAATACATACAACCTCAGAAGAACAGAGGCTTAAAAATATATACATATCTACAACCCTGTCATTCTGAAGATTTGGAATGCAAATATGGATCTACAATTTGTTGCAGACACCTCCATCGCTGTTCCTTGGTAAGTGACATCATATATAACAAGGTCAGCGAAGACAGAGATGAAAAGGATGTGGGAGGAGATTTCTGCAGAAAAGAGTGTACAGTTTCAGTTTGAAAATGCTTTCTACAGAGAAATAGGTTCTTATGAATGATCGGACAAGTTGAGCTTGGCTTCTTTGTTCTCCAAGTCTAGAGGTATTCTGTGGGTAAATCTAGGCCTTGCAAGCAGTCAAAATAGAGTATTAAAGTCTTACCCAGAGATACAGTACCTAGCAGAATTTGATCCAGAAAGTAGAGACATTTTAAAAACCAATATGTTGGATATACACTACCCAAAAAGGAGTCCCCATCTTCAAAACATGTGTCGGTATAAAGTACTTCAGCACCATACATATAGAAGTAATGTAACTGAAAACATAGAAGAATGAAGATATGGAGTACTTGGATGTGATGTTTTTTTGATAAGACACAACAAAGTAAATCTAATTAACCACCGAAAACTAACTTGTCAAACACCAGAGAGAAGAGAGTTTTTCTACTTGCCACTTTTGCAGTTCTTCAAACCATGACACACTGTATCAGACTAACTTGGACACTGTGACTGTTATGAAGACTCTTTCAATATTATGAAAGACAGTTTTCAGTGGTCAGTCTTTTCAAACTACCTGTAAATGTTGTATGGTGAGACTGAATAGGAAGAAATCATTGCTGCTGAGATAGCCAGGGAGAATTTACAAAGCAGCCAAAGGTCTGCACCAGAGATAAGGGTCTTCTTGGAGAACCAATTATTCAAAAAGAAGCATCTATTGCTATAAATGAGTTGGATACGGCAATGCAGCAAGCAAGAGAGGAAACTGTGGATTTCGAACACATAGTAGATCGAATCAACAATTAAAAAAAACTAATTTACAACAAAGTTAAACATAAAATAGAGCATGGATTTCTGCATGAGAGGAAACAGTATGATTGGTCTGCGTACAAACCGCTATTACTATACATCAGTGGTATAGCTGGCACTGGAAAAAGCTTCCTTATTAAAGTTCTCACTGGTTATCTAGTGAATCAAATGTGTCATGTGTAGTAACAGCACCAGCAGGATTAGCTGCACATAGCATTATAGAGATTACTTTACATCACCTACTAATGATACCTGTTAAACATGATAATTCACTGCAATGCCAAAAACTATCTGCTGAAGCTTGCTAGGATGTGTCAAGAGTATTGAAAAAACTAAAGTTTTGAATAATTGATGAGGTCAGCATGGTATCCAACCTAATGCTTGCATGCATACACTTAAGAATGCTGCAGATTTTGAGATCAAACTATGATAAGCTCTTTGGAGGAAAACATTTGATTGTATTTCGTGATCTACTGAAACCTACCCCGATAAAAGGAGAACCTGTTTTCAAACTCATCTGTATAATGAAACAAGAAATTGTCTTGGAAGTATTGGCAACGAAAATATTTGGTTACATTTTGAATACTAAGAATGAGTGTTTCAAGAATCTGATGTTGAATATAAGGATGTTCTGAAGGACATTAAAGTGGGAGTGCTGACAAAAGTGGGTAAACATGCTCTATAAAGCCATCTTATCAAGAGTCTATTCCCAACTGATACCACAGCAGTAGATCTAATGTACAAATTAATTCCAGAACAAAAACGCATAGATTACTTAATGTCAACACTTGAAGAGTGCTCCAACTTTAATTATGAATTACTACAATTAGAGAAAGAATTTGTTTTTGAAATTACAGCTATTCATAAAATGGAACATCAGGTAGTCACAGTACTACTGACAGATAAACTCCAAAAAACGTGGAATATTTGGAGACATCTGTGTCCAAGAGGGCAGGATTAGAGACGAGTTTAAGCATATGCAAGTACAGTCAGGTAATTTTGTGGTGTAATTTAAATGTTGAGGAAGGGTTAGTAAATGGTGCAATGGGTAAAGTTAATGATTTCATTAATTTTCCAAATAGAGATGAGATTGAATACTTGACCACAACATTAGATCAGATTGATGGTGTGAAGCAGATTAGCCTATGTATTGTATGTGTTTTGCTAATGAAAGACGTATATGCGCAGTGGCAACAGTTTCCAGTCTCTCTGGCATATGCTGCAACCGTCCATAAGTTACATGGTTTATGTGTAGATACAGCTCTTGTTAATGTTGGAAGTATTGTATTTAAAGAAGGAATGTCATATGTAGCATTGTCGCAAGTTTGAACATTGTCCTGTTTGTTATGAACTGATTTTGATAAAAAAATTAGAACTGATTGCAGGTGTGTGAGAGAGTACAATCGGTTAAGAAGTGTATACGTTGCTCGTTTAAGACAGTACCATGTTTATGAGAAATGGATAGTCTGGCCAAAGTGGAAGATTACAAAAATGTGTTCACATGCTGAAGAAAATAAAGGACACTCACACAGACTAGAAACTGTTAAGAATAGAAAACTGGAAAATGATGAAGATATTGTAGATTACCTGTTGGAAAACAGTTCACTTGTCAACTGCTATGCAAATCTTGTTCTGAATATACTGTACCATTTACCACATCTTGTAAATCAAATTGAACAAAACTCAGAAAATCGGTTATGTTCTGCCCTGTCTCAGTTGTTCCAACATTTAAGTGACAGAGTTGTAATTTATTCTATTTCAGGCATTAGAAACCTTTTAAATATTTGTAGTGGAGCTGTAATATGTATTCCCAACAGTCAACAAGACACACACACATTTATAATGGTCATTCTTGGGGTTTAAGAAGAAGAAGTAATGATTACTTATTTGGACTAAGTTACAAATAGAATCATGACTGCCAAGACTCCTCTTTCAAATCAAATATTGAAATAATTCTGAGCAATTTCTCTACTTAAAATTGCCAGATTCTAAAAGTTTGCTTTTTGACTGACTGAACAAAAAGGCTAGGAAATATATGAGCTGCCCAAATTGTAGATCAGATTGTATGTCTACATTGCACTGACAGAGAACAGGCAAATACATTATACAAACGCTACAATGATGTTAAGCAGAGGGATTTAGATTGGAAACTTAATTCACACACTACAAAGGAGGATACATTTCAATTTCTGTAAGAATGTATACTACAGTGAGTATCATCTTCCATGAAGAACTTATTATTACTTCAGGTCTCTGCACTGCGTATTTAACACCATCAATGCTGCAGCAATTTCCCCTGAGCGCTGGCACTCATTTATTCCCATTGTTCCTGACGAGCTCTCGTCATGAGCACACGAGCAGCTGAGCTCGTCATGAGCATGGAAGGGGTTAAAAAGTGTAAGCAGATGGACAGAATCCAATGACAGCATGGTTACATTGAATCAAAAACTGGCTTTCAAACTTCCCAATTCATGCCTCTTATTTCTTTGACTAAAGTTCGTAGAAGGGTTAATGTTTAAGAGGTGTTATGTAATGTTTGATCTTCATGGATCATCAGTGTTTAATGCATCTTTATGAATACTAGGGGTGATATCTTCAACCAGACTCCAAAATTCCAATGTGCTTTATATCTATTTTGAAGAATGGACTACTTCCAATATGAAAGCATTTTAGTTTTTTCTGATATGTTGCTGTACATTAGTTTAGTAGTTATAGTGAAAATAATTTACTAATTATTTGTAGTGTGTGCACTGCATAGTATCACAGAATTTCAGTGTGATACTGTGCAGTTCTGCTTTTTTTGTACAATCTAAATGATTGTTTTTCCCCACTATTGAAGGATGAAGCTTTAAGCAGTATATTGTTTACATTGTGCAAGTATGAGAGCTGAGAACAGCAAAAAAGGGAATATAAGACCTTTAAATTTAGTGTATGGTGTGATATTTCGTTATTACCATGATCATTTCAATTGCAAAAAATACATTATTTTTCCCCAAATTTCCAACATAGCAATATCTTATATTTCTGGTTTCTCTCTTTTACCACAGATCAATAGAACCATTTAGAGGAACAATGTAGGTAACTAATTAATTGTTTCCCTTTTACAATGCATTGAGCAGGTGAGGATAGCAGATGTTGTTGCATTCAGTCCCAAAGTCAATACATACTGATATAGATACAGACATATCCATGTACATACTGAAGGTATATGTTGTAATAGTGAACCTCACACTTATGTATACACTGACACATTGACACAGAGTGAACCATAGACTTGCACACCCGGTAACACATGTATGTATACACGTGCACTCCCAGGTACACACTAATGCGTACAATAAGACACCCATGCACACACTGATGCATTGAGTCATACATCCAGGCACACACTGGTGCATATAGTCATACATCTAAGTAGATACTCGTGTATACATTGAAACACCAAGGCATACACCCACACAGAGTGCCACCCATTGATACACCTATACGCACGCTGGTACAGTTACTGACTCACTTGCACACTCAGTAATACATACAGACAGACCCCCAGGGCACACTAATACATTTAATAAGACAGCCAAACAAATATACTGATAAATTCACTATCTCAGTCAGACACACACGGATACATATACTGAAACATCCTGAAAAGTAATCAAACACTCACTCATACGTACACTTAGATACCCTGCATTACAATCATACTTATACTGACACACCTATGTACACTCTGATACATGCACAGACATGCTCAGAAACTCAGTGATACATACACTAAAAACACCCTTGGACACAGTCATACAAATACTGACACAGCCAAGCAAATACCCTAATCCATTCACTGTATCACTCAGACACTCAATTCAATTTCAAAGCTTTATTCGATTATTAAAAACAATCACAAAAGCATACAATATAGAAACACACAATATGAACATTACAATGAGAACAATAACTCAGCAGTATGAGAATTTAAAAGTATTAACACACCAGACTTTTCCTATGCGAAATGGCTTTAAGTAAAAAGGTAGCGGTAAAAAAACAGATATCAGCAGAATCAAGTGCAAATAACAATTTCAGGGCTTGGGCTGTAGTGTACACAGAGAATTTTAAAAACACGGGTCTGAGGTAGAAACGGCGAAGGTGCATATAAAGTGGGCAAATAAGCATAAAGTGCAAAGTGCTTTGCCTAGACTGGCTATCACAAGGACAGGGGGATTGGCTATGTAATTTCATCACTGGGAAGGCCACTAAATTATGTGCAATACCAAGTCTAAACCTCGTAAGGACAAACTGATGAGATTTCTTGGTTATAAATTTTAGATACATAGGCATGCCCTTTTCTTCCAACTTATTAGAGTGATAAAATACATAAGTAGGCATGGAGATACACTTCGCCCTACGTAAGTCAGATTTAGTTCCAATAAAAACATCTTTGAGTTCCTTTTTTGATATAGTAACAGCACAATATGGGTCATTGACGATGTCAAGGTTAAAAACATCACTATAGGAAGAAGAGACATAACTTAACCAGGGGATCTTGAGGGCTTTGTCCAGATTCAGGCAATCTAGGATAATCTGCCTGGTAAAGTCAGTACCTTCTTTAGCCCAGATTGACCTCCATACCATTAAAGGTCTCAATCCCATCAAATCTGTCAGATAATTCAAGCACACTTCCCTATGACACAATTCAGTGGGTGCCGAGGGAGGTAAACAAAGAAGTCTTTTAAGGAACCCATTCTCAGTGACTTGCAGTTCCCTATGCTGACAGTAGCCCCAGATACCAGAACCATATAGGGCAATAGATACACACCTATGCCTGTAGATATCTAACATATCTGGTATGCGGCGACTCCCTAGCTTTGCTGCAAATCGAAAAATTCCAGACTCAGACACTCACATATACATGTACTTAGATACCCTGGGAGACACTCATTCACATACTGGGACACCCTAACAAGCATTGATGCATGAACTAACAGACTCACTCACAAAGGCTCTGACAAACATGAGGACTCACTAATACATACACTGACACTCCCACGGACACACTGATGTATTAACTGACATACTTACTCACTCAAATACTTTCTGACACCCCCTAAAACTCACTAATACATCCACTGACACCTTCATAGACACAAATCCATTCACTAACATATTGATACATTTATTCATACATACCCTAAGGTACCGTAGGGCTCATTGATACATGTACAGACACAACCATGCGTACAGTATGGGAATTAACTCACACACTTGCTCATACACATCCTGTGACTGCCTAGGACTCACTAATACATACACTGACACACCAATGGACACCCTGATGCATTAACTGACAAAATCACTCACTCACTCATACACACACTGACAAACCCAAGAACTCACTGATACATAAACTGACCAGCCATGGACACATTCATGCATAAACTAACAATATCATGCACTCACTCATACACAAACATTGACACTCTAGAACTCAGTCAGATATACAATGACACACCCATGGACATGCCAGTCCATTCATTAACACTTTCATGGACTCCCTCACTGACACAATGAGATACTATTGAACTTTCCAATACACACACTCACACACTCATGGACTGACTGATGAATTCAGTGACTTACTCACCAACTCATTCATACACAAACTGCAACACCAAAGGACTCAGTAATACATACATTGACAAACCAATGGACACAGTCATGCATTAACTAACATAGTCACATGCTTACTCATACATACTCTATGATTCACTGAATAATACACTGCCACACACATACACTTACTCATACATACAATTATGCTCCCTGGGAAGCACTGATATATATCCCAACATACCCAAAGACACCTATCAACATACACAGAAAAGTACATGGAAATAATAAAAAGTCAGACCCAGCTCCTTATTTGAGTCAATGATGGTTCTTTTAAAAAATAACTTTATATTTTTGTTGTTGTTTTGTTATGTTTCAAAAACTTGTCAACTGTTGTAAAAAACTAAATGCAGGCACTTTAATTCTCAAAACACTGTGCTGTTTTGTTTAACTGGATGTATTTGAATAAAAAGAAAAAAAATAACAACATTGTTTCTTCACCTGAACAAAAAAGTCAGTGACAAACTTCACTGCTGCAGTAAAAGGTTTGTGGCAGGTGGTGCAGTGCATTACCATGTCCTCCCAGTTCTTGGCATGTAGATTGCATTCTGGTTTCTGTAGGAGCTGATGTTCCAAGGGCGGCATCTCTAGAATCAGCATCTCTCTCCCTAATCAACTGGACACATGCTCTCTCGTGAATAGTGCAGAGATGCTTCCACATACTAGATGTTTTGTGACTGTATTTCTTCACTGTTCCACTGATGAACTCCTTGCTATATAGTTTGCATTTTCCAAACCGCGCATACCTCTTTTTTTCCACTCAGTATTGTAAAAAAATTGCCACACCTCACTTTCTTTTTTAGAAGCGGTTGGCATTTCTTCTTCCTTTTCTTTTTCTCCAATGATGGCAGGGTGCATGAGTACCTTCAGCCACTTTATAAATGTGATTTGCAGGAAAGATTAAGTAAGAGATGTTTCCATCAAAACAGCCAGAAGAAAAATACATGTTTTTGGGAGTGGTCCTAATTAAAAAGAGTTTTGGTTCAATATTATCCAATAGAATGAGAGAGTACCCTTTCCATATCGCACAGCATCGCGGTTGCAGATCCGAAGATTCATGTGTCTACATAAATCTTAAAAGCGTTGTTTTATTTAAAACCGAATTTACAGAAGGTACTTTGGCCATTCAAATGATGTCCACCTTTATAGTAAATTTAAAAACAGTGCCCCTTAAGTACATTAAAAATGAAACTGAAATATTGACGAATCCACAATTCGGAACCACAGGCCAATTCGGTCACGTGATCGGAACAAAAACCATTGAGTATATATTGACTAAAATAGCCAATGGTTAAAAGGAAGTTATAGTTAGGCTCAGATGTCACTTGTACAAAAACTGTGACATTCAGCAGTTTTAGTTACCTGAACTAACTATAAATTGTGCTCTTGCAAGGTCCTGCTTATGGCATTACATATTACATCCCTCATGACATTGCCGCAATTTTTTCACAACTATTCATTGAATGCGCATGCCAACTGGAATGCCGTGACTGGCTGGCCACAACCTGAGCAGAATTTTACAACTGCCATTTTAGTTTTGCAGCACAGTCCCCAAGACTAGAATGACATGGAAGAAAATTGAATAACATGTCATGTTGGATGTACCCTGACCCTCTGGGTAGGGTATCAGAGTGTTTCAGGACACAGTCTGGGAAAAACCCCTCAAAGAAAAGGTTTTTCTGAGCCGCATGTGCTCCCCTGTGTAACATTGCAACAAATTCTTAAATATCACCAAATTTTTTTAAACTATCTTTTCACACACCTACCCTCAGACTCGCTTAGATAATAACAGAGACACTCAGACACATATACATCTATTGAAAAAGTATGATGCACCAACTCACAGATCTACCTAGATACTCACGCACCCATTTACAGACCTACCAGTACACTGATGCACCCACTCACAGTCCCACTCAGACACTCATGCACCCACTAATACATAGACTCAAAGACTCAAGCATCATTCACAGACACACTCAGACACTCACACACCTACTCACAGACCCACTCAGAGACATATGCACCCACTTACAGACCTACTCAGAAATTCATGCACCCACTCAATCACCCACTCTGAGACTAACATGCTCACTCACAGATCTCCTTAGAGATGCATGCACCTAGTCTCAGACCCGCTCAGATACTCATGCACCCACTCACAGGCCCATTCAGAAACTCATATACCCACTCATCGACTCAGAGGCTCATGCACCCAGTCAGAGACCTACTTAGAGACTCATGCACTGAAACAATAACCCAATCTAAGACTTAAAATGCTAACTCACAACCCCACTCAGAGATGCATCACCTACTCACAGACCCACTCAGATACTCATGTACCAACTCACACACCCATTCAGAGATTCATACACCCACTCACAGACTAAGTAGTTCATGCAAAAAAGTCGCAACAGGGTGCCCTTGCACACAACAAAAACATGTAATACAGTGTGTCAGGGTAGACACACAACCATTTGCAAAGAACAACAAAGCCTCATCCGGAATACGGAGACTCAACACATTGGAACACGCACACGTTCGTTCCCAATATAGTGCCTTGTCTACAGGAGCATTCGGCTCCCGTCCCACACCACCATCCAAGACAAACATAATTTTGGATCGCTCTCACGCCGTCTTATGTCCAAACAGAGCGTCCACAGATTAAGTGATCCGCTCTCTGCCACATGTCTATTTAGCTTCGGAAACGACCGGCGTTTATCTTTCTAATGTACTTGTTCTGCTGCATTCACTTTTACAGTGATTCCCACTCTTTTGATGTTATTCGACCCTAACTAGTCTGAATACCCTACAAGAACTACGGATTATGGATTACACCTTTATCGGATCCTTTTCCTTCAGCAAAGTTACACTTTCATACAAGTCCCGGGCCCTTCCGGATTGGAATTATTACCGGCAGAGCGACTTCCCTAGATACAATTTATTCCTACATAGCCCTGAGGAATCGCGGGGAAACAATCCCATTTGCGACGAAACAGGTGTCGGCTGGTTTGCCTAAAAAGAACATTAAAACATAAACTCGCTGACGTACCACCTAAAGAATTGTTTGTTTATCTATCCCTAGGCTTTGTTGTTCTTTGCAAATGGTTGTGTGTCTACCCTGACACACTGTATTACATGTTTTTGTTGTGGGCAAGGGCACCCTGTTGCGACTTTCTAGTGTCTAGGCATAGCCAACACACCATTGGGGGGTTATATGGCTTATCCCCTTACCCTACTGCACCACAGCCTTACCCGATAATTGTTAAACTTATTGCGTCCACTTTTGGCAGCTCGCCCTTTCTTTCCCTGACTAAAAACCCTTTTCCTTTGTAGTACCCTAAGTGGTTCATGCACCCAGTCAGAGACCTACATAGAGACTCATGCACCTACTCAATCAACCACTCAAATTCTCACATGCTCACTCACAGCCCCTCTCATAAATGAATGTACCCACTCACAGACTCGCTCAGAAACTCATGAACCCAACAGATGGATTATGATACATTTGTTCTACTAAGTCCTGAATATTCTGCTGTAATAAGTTCTTTGTATCCCTGAAGGTGGCTGAAGGCGGCTGATTCCTGTGCATCCCTTCCAATGACAATCCCCCGAATAAACGCCTTAAGTGAATCCCACACCACATGAATAGGGGCTGTCCCCATATTTCGTTGAATAAAGTCATTTATCTCATTTTTAAGTAAGGTCACCCATGTTACATCAGACGGGTAAGATTTGTTAAAAACCCAATGTTTTACAAAATTCGTACTCTCATCCAGCAGCAATTCTAGAACTAACATTGCATGGTCGGAAAAGCCATTACGGAGAATCCGTTGATATTGATTTTTGAGTTTTAAGGAAACAAGAAAGAAATCAATGCGAGAAAATGACCTATGCCTTCCCGACCAGCAGGTATGATCTCTTTTCTGAGGATTTGTAGAGCGCCAAGGGTCAACAAGATCTAAAGTCCTTACATTATTCGAAATTGTCAGAATCAACTAAATGCTGCAAAACGTCAACTGAGTGCACATTACTTTGAAAGAAGTGAGGACATTTTTTGTAGACAAGCTCAAAAAATATATGAACACAGTAATTTTACGGGCAAATTCTTGGCGTGGCAGGTCAAAGAACAAGCTGCAGCTAATGTAATTAGGTCTCTTAAATCTCCAATAAATGATATTGATACCTCAGACGTAGTAGAGATAGGGGAAATTATGTTGTCCCATTACGAGAAAATGTATACTTCGCATCATATTACGGATCAACGTAGATTAAAAAATTTCTTAGATAATTATAATCTACCCACTCTTTCTTATATAGATCAAGAAGTAATGGCAACTCCGTTTTCGGGGGATGAATTACAGTCGGTAGTTAAAAGCCTTCCACACGGTAAGGCCTGTGGACCAGACGGATTTCCTGCAGAATTTTTTGTTGTATTTTTTACCTCCCTCTCTGAACTTTTAGTTTTATTATCAAATTCTATGTTGGAAGGTGGCTCAATTCCATCATCATTTTATGATGGAACTGTGGTTAGTTTCTTGAAAAAAGGAAAGGAAGCAAATGACCCTAACTCTTACAGACCCATTACACTATTAAATTCGGATTATAAAATTATCACCAAATTACTTTCATTACGTTTCAATCATGTATCTTCGCAACTGATTCATTCAGATCAAAATGGTTTTATTGCAGGTCGGCAACTTATTACTAATACACACTACCTGGTTGAGGCCTTAGATTATTTGGAACACGCAAGGTGCCGGCTTTAGTATTTCTTTTAGATGCAGAAAAGGCTTTTGATTTGGTGGTCTGGGATACACTTTTTTTTATTTTATAATTTTTTGGTATCCCCTTACAAATTATAAACTTAGTTAAAAATCTGTATCAAGGTGCAAAAGCTCATGTGCTTATCAATAAAACCATGGTGGGTTCAATTGCAGTACAAAGAGGGACAAGGCAGGGGTGCTCACTGTCCCCTGGTCTTTTTGCCTTTTTCATAGAACCTTTAGCGGTGGCAATCCGGAAGTGTACAGATATTTTACCACCTATGGCCTTTATGGATAAGATTAAATTATATGCGGATGATATAATGCTACTTCTGAAACCTGAGATGCATTCGCAAGTACAGGCCCTTTCTGTTTTTGCAGAATTTGAAGCACCTGGGGGGTATCGAATCAATAAAATGAAATCTGAGATTTTAATTTGTGGTAGTATAATTCCCGAACTGCACCCGGATTTTCAGAACTGTATCAATAATAGACCCAAAAGATATCTGGGTGTTTTTTTACGCCGTCTGTAAGCAAATTGTATTTTCTGAATTTTGAACCTTTAATAAAAAAAGTTTGCGATATATTTTCACGTTTGAATACATTACCTCTATCTATTTTAGGCCGGGTGGCATTAATTAAAATGTCAGTACTCCCCCTATTTAATTTTCTGTTCTCTACTATCCCTTGTTATTTACCAGGCTCTTTTTTTTCAAAAATCGAATCCATGTTCTCAGCCTTTGTTTGGGCAAAAAAGACACCTCAAATAGCTATTAATACTCTATACGAAGAAAAAGAACAAGGAGGTCTTGGTCTCCCAAACCTTAAAGACTACTACTATGCTTATTTTGCACAGTATCTTTCAAGATTTAAACATCTAATATCTAGTAAGACATTATTTATAAACAAAATTATTGAATGAATCTGTAGAGAGGCCGAAATTCCTTTCCCACTTTCAATATTCAAATCACCCAAATTAGTCAGATATAAGGTTTTGAATTGGTTTTTAAAAAAACGTAATGCTATGCTGAAGAGGTACTCACTTTCCCTCCTAAGTTTAATAACTCCATTAAATGAAGCCATTTCAGGCTTCGGCATAAAAATGGGGCCAGAAATTATACAGAATTGGGCCAGATCGGGGTTTATAATACTTTTGAATTTCATTGAAAATGATGCTTGGTTGACCCCTAATGAGATGGCTTCTTTAATTGGTGGACATTTTCTTCTTATGGGTTCCTATAATTTACTGTATAAGGTTCTGGCTCAAACTGACCTAGCGCAGATAAGTCAAGCGTCACATTTAATAAATGATCTTTTTTGGTCTTCACTATTCATGAAACCTGGAAAATGGAGAAGAAGTTTAGCGCAGAGTAGAGAGGAAGATCTGAGTACCAAAGCAATTAAAAAATGGCAGAAGTATGAAAGTCTTAATCTAACAGTTAATACTTGGAAAACCTTAAATAAATTTAATTTTTCGGTACTGATAGGCGCCAACTGGAGACAAATGCTTTTTTTTAGTGAATGGCTGTTATATTATACCCCCGCAGTCATTGCCAAAATGTTTAGTAATACGTCGTCTACCTGTTTTAGATGCACTCGACCGGATCTGGCTAATTGGTCCCATATAATAGCTTTCTGCCCCCAAATTAGGGCATTCTGGGATGGCATTTTTTCTTTGCTTTCTCTTCATTTGCATTGTACGATTACTAGTTTTGAAAATCTGAATATATTTGGTTTTGATCCAGAGCTTAATCTGGCTGAGTCACTGGCAGAACTGGTGTATATTATAGTAGCAGTGGCTAGATCACTGATTCTCAAGTATTGGAAGACAGATATAGTTCCATCAGTAGATGAGTGGTATCAGAAAGTTAAGAGAGTTAGGAAAAGTGAATTTATATATGCACAAAGGATTGGGGGACTGCGCAAATTTGAAAAAATATGGGGGACCTACTTTGACTAAAGGCAAATGCATGTTTTCGGAGTAAAAATTTTCTTTGTTTTCTATTTCCTCAGAGATGGTATTATATTATATCAATTGTCTTTTCAGCTTATCAATATGTATTTTGGATTTATTGTAATGAATGTAATGAATGGAATGTCAAGAACTGAATAAAAACTTTAAAAAAAAAGAAACTCATGAACCCACTCCCAGACTTACTTAGACACTCATGCATCTAGTAAGACTCCTACTCAGAGACCTGTGTATCCACTCACAGACCCATACAGACCCTCATGCACTCACTCATATACTCAGAGACTCATGCATTCACTCAGAGACCTTCCTAAAACTCATGCACCCACTCTCACAAACAGTCATACAGTTAGGTCCCCACTCAATCATTAAACTCACAGACTCACATGCCCACTCACACCCCCTGTCAGACACTTATGTACTCAGCCACAGACCCACTCAGACACTCATGCACCCACTCACAGACCCATTCAGAGACTCATGCGCCCACTCACAGACTCATACATACACTCATGCTCTCACTTACTCAGCCATCAAGTCAGAGACATATTTAGAGACTCATTCACCCATTCAAAAACACACTCAGACATTCATTCACGCATTCACAAATTTACTCAGAGACTCATTCACCCACACACAGACCAACTAAAACACTCATGCACCCACTTACAGACCCATGCAGATACTCATGCACTCACTCACATACTCAGAGACTCATACATCCACTCAGACATCCTCTAAGATAATTATGCACTCATTCACAGTCCCACTCAGACACTAATAAAACCCGTCAATGACCTACACAGATACTCACATACCCGCCAGAGATTCATGCACCCATTCACAGACCCACTGGTACACTGATGTACCCACTCATAGTCACACTCATACAATCACCCACACATGGATTCAGACATTCACAGACACACTCAGACACTCACAAACCTACTCACAGACCCACTCAGAGACTTATGCACCCACTCACAGACCTACTCAGACACTCATGCACCAACTCAATCACCTACTTAGAGACTAACATTCTCACTCACAGATCTACTCAGAGTTGCATGCACCCACTCACAGACCCACTCAGGCACTCATGCACATACTCAGACCTATTCAGAGACTTATGTACCCACTCACAGAACAGAGGCTCATGCACCGAGTCAGAGACCTACTTAGAGACTCATGCACCCACTTGATCACCCATGCAAATACTAACATGCTCGATCACAGTCCCACTCAGAGATGCATACACACACTCAGAGGCCCACTCAGACTCCCATGCACCCACTCACTGACCCATTCAGAGACTCATGTACCCACTCATAGACTTGGAGGTTCATGCACCTACCTAGAGACTCGTGTACCCACTCAATCAACTACTCAGGGACTACTATGCTCACTCACAGCCCCACTCAGAGATACATACACCCACTCACAGACCCACACATGCACCCACTCACAGACCCACTCAGATATTTATGCACTCAATCAAACACTCAGAGGCTCATGCATCCAGTCAGAGACCTACTTAGAGACTCATGCACCCACTCACAGACCCACTCAGAGACTTGTGTATCCACTCACAGACTCATACAGACCCTCATGCACTCACTCACATACTCAGGGACTCATGTACCCACTCATACAAACACTCATATAGTCAGGCCCCCACTCAATCACTAAACTCAGATACTCATCGACCCACTCTGACATTAATGCACTTAGTCACAGATCTACTCAGATACTCATGCACCTACTTACAGAACCATACAGACATGAATTCACTCACTCACACACTCAGTTTCATGCATCCACTCACCTGCCGGCATGTCCTACTCTGATTCTCTTCAAAAAACATCTTAAGACTTGGCTATTTTAGATGAGTATTTCCTACACCAGGTGGCCTGCCTCCTGGGAGCCGAGAGATCCCCTCTGGGATGATTCGTGCGCCATATAAATAATAATAAATAATAAGAGATCCTCTAAGATACTCATACATTCATTCACAGGCCCACTCAGACACTTATAAACCTAGTCAGAAGCCCACACATTCACTCACAGATCTGCTTAGAGACTCATGCATCTATTCACAGACCCACTAAGACACTCATGCACCTACCCAGAGAATCGTGCACCCACTCACAGACCCACTCAGAGATACACACACTGGCTCAAAGACTCATACAGACACTCATAGACTCATTCAATCAGTAAGAGACGAATGCATCCACTCAGAAATCCTCTCAGACTCTCATGCACTCATGCATACAACCATTCAAACACTGATGTACTCAGTCAGGGACCCAGTCAGACCCACTTACAGACCTACTCATGAACTCATGTGTTGACTCAGACAGACTCAGAGACTCATGGACCCACTCACAGACCCAGTCAGAGACTCATGCACCCACTCACAAACCTACTTAGTGACTCATACGCCCACTGACAAACCAACTCAGACACTCATGTACAAACTCACAGCTTCACTCACAGACTCTTTCATCCACTGGAAGACCCACTCATATCCTCACACACCCACTTACTAACCACTCAGAGACACACACACCAACTCACACACCCATGCAGATACTCATGCACTCCCTCCCACACTCAAAGACTCATGCATCTACTCAGAAATGCTCTCAAACACTCATGCATTCATTCATCGACCCATTCTGACTCTGATGTACCTAGTCAGATACCTAGTCAGACACTCACACAGCCATTCACAGACCTGCTCGGATACTGCACACCCAATCACAAACCACTTAGAGACTGACACACCCAATAGGAGTCCTACTCAGATACTCATGCACCCACTGACAGACTCCATCTGACAATCGTGCACCAACTCAGATACTCACTCATCCACTCACAGACTCATTCAGAGACTCATGCAGCCATTCACGGATCCACTCAGAGACTCATGCACATACTCACAGACCTACTCAGACACTCATGCACCCACTCACAGATGCACTCAGTGACTCATGCACCCACTCACAGACCTATTCATGCCCCCACTCACAGGCCAACTCAGAGATGCATGCAGTGACTCAGAGACCCATAAGACACTCATGCACTCACCCTTACACTCAGAGGCTCATGCATATACTCAGAGACCATCTCAGACACTCACTTACAGACCCGCTGAAACACTGAAGCACCTAGTCAGAAAACCAGTCAGACACTTATGCACATGCTCACAAACCTACTCAGATACTATACACCCACTCACAGACCCACTCAGAGACTGATGTACCCACACACAGACCAACTTATATCATCATTCATCTACTTACAGACTGTATCGGATACTCATGCACCTACTCACACTCCTGCTCAGACACTCATGCATCCACTCAGAGACCCATGCACCCATTTACAGATGCAATTAGACACTCATACACCCACTCACAGACTCAATGAGACAGTCACACAACCACTCACAGATTCACTCAGAGACTCATGCACCCACTCACAGACCCACTTACATACTCATGCATCCACTCACAGACTTATTTAGACACTCACACACTCTACCGCAGAACCGTTGAGACACTTATGCATCCACTGATAGACCGGCTCACTCATAGACCCTCTCATAGATACACTCAGAGACTCATGTTCATTTATAGAGTTATTAAGATAGTGATGTTCCCAGTGTAATCACTAATATAGTTAATTTTGAATGTGCTGCTGTCTATTGAATTTCTGCTTTTGTTTTGTGCATTAACAATGTATTTCTGAATTATGAAAAAAATGGGCAGGATTTTGGGAAATAGGGTGGCTTTGAGAAGAGCCCTTTCTGTTGATTTTGTATATATGACTGCTATACATTCGCAAGGTGCAGAGTTTCAAGATGCTGAAAAACACCCTATTACCTTTTGTCTGTTAAGTGGACCCAATCACTTCTATAGATTTCATGCATGTCAAAGAGCATGGTTTTTTTGTACGTGGAACCCATCTTATAATCTGTGAGGAATTTAGAAACAATGTTATGAACATGTTTTCTGGCTTTGTCAATCGGTGAACAGAATTTATTTGACCTCTTCCATTCATGACTTTAGCATATGGTGGAGAATACCAAGGCAGTGTGAGGGAAAAGTATTATTAATTGTACAAAAGATATATTTCATTAGAATTTCCTGTGCTACCCCAGTCAGTGTGCCTAGGTCATACCCACCAGGGTGCACAATCATGAGGTCAGGGGGTTTGCAATTCACAATGCTTTCAACCAAAGGTAGCAATAGAATCCACTTTAACCCTCTCTGACCAATCCAAGTAACGTCCACATTAGCGCAATCCAAGTCCCTGTCAATGCCACTCTTTGTGGCATACTCTATAGCCCAAAATACATAGCTGTGGCCCACAATCCAAACTCTAACCATTTTAAAGTGAAGCAGCAATAGCAGCTAGTAGAAGGCTGGAGCTGAATGAGGCAGTTTTCAAAATGAAATGCAGTTAAAATTGAGCTGAGGTCCACATCTACAGAAGTAATTAATATACTTCCAATCATTTGATTGGATGGTGTTAATAAAATTAGGTGTTATCTTCAAAGGTTAAGTAAGTTGATCTGCGATTGTCTCTGATAAAAATAAAGAAATGTAATGCAAACTTGGATATGTTTTTATTTGTGTATTGTCAACCACACCTGCTGCAGTTGATGTTGTAACTAGTATTGTCCTTCTAGAATGTGCTGGGAACATGTGACATACTGGTTCTAGTGTATTTCAATGGAGACTCTGCTAAGAGAATGTTGGGGGAAGGTTCTTATAGGGAATATTCTCTATTTTGGTTTTAAGTTAGAGTTGTGTAGAGCCATTTTTGAAGAATAAGGGTTTATTTTCTCCGTGAAGGCTTTCTTATAAAATGTAATGTAACTTTAAAATAATAAATCCACCTAGTTGTATATGGTTTTAGACTCCCATAATCATTCACACATTTGTCACAATGGTTACGAATAATTTGTGAATATGCACAAATGCTCTTCCATATTGGGCTTCTTTACAAAATTGCATGAAATGGTTAATATATAGTAATCATTCAGAAATGGAGTATGAAAACTAAAGTATCAAAGGCACGTTTTTATTTGCTGCCTTCTGCAGTATCGGAGAATGCAAAGTTGAAAAGCTTGCCATTAATGGTTGCTTTGCATGAGAGTGGTGTGCCAATTGTATGCTTAGTTTTAGCATCTTCTGAGAGTACTGCCTCTATCTAATAGGAAAAAAATTGACCAATAAACTAAATTTGTTAACAATGCGAATTAGATTGAACTTTCAGGAAAAAATTATTTGATAAGATAGATGTTTATATGAGGTTGTTAAAAGTGCGTATGATATACAGAAAAGTGTTCAAACTGTATGAGACAATCTGAGTGGTTGTGTGAGTGTTACTATATATTTATTCCTGGGTGAGTAAGTCCCTTTCTGGGTATGTGAGTTTGTGACTGTGTGTTTGAGATTGAGGCTCAGCGTATAAGAGGTTGCTTAACAATGTGTTGCCCTAGTACTGTGAATTGTATAATTGTTGCTTCTGTTTATCTTACATAAAATGTAGCACCCCACCCCAGTGCCAACACTATCATCCCTCCCAGGGGTTTATAGTCAATGTGGTTTGGCCTTAATCGCTTTCATGAAATACCCTTTGAGCCTCAATAGGTAAACTGCTATACAGGACAATGGACAGCGCCTCTAACATTCCAGTTAGCCCTCGCTAGTGTTTTGAGGCCACTGAGCTTACTTCCGCCAGATGTGCAGTGCACTTCACCAAAGTATTGTTGCTTTCATTGGCAGCTTTTAGGGCAATCCTGATTTGGTGGATGAATTTTGCCTGTCTTTCTAGGGTCGTTGTGTTGGTGGTGGATAGACACAAGCTGACACTTCACTGCAGGACTCTATTCCATTAGTAATGCAGATTGGACGCAGGAGTCGCCAGTGGTCATTGTTAATGTTCGGGCTACAGCAGAGGAGATGCAGTCAGGATTCCCTCATATAGGGGCATAGTCTGCAATTTGTAGATTCCCCCTTATGGGTCATGCGGGATTAAAGTTGACAATTCCTAATATAGTTAGTCTCAGGTAAAGGATTTTGCTTCGGGCCAGTGGAGTGAGCGCCTCACTTAGATAAGGTTGTGCTTTGCCTACTGTGTAAGAGTTAACCAGAGGGTCTAGGTGAGCGCTTGAACGAAGAGATTTAATGTCCAGATAAAAGGAGGTTTCGGGTACTTGCTGGTTTATTGATCTTTTCCAAGCATTCAGGGGGATGTCCAGCCGTGGTATACTTTCTTCCTTGATCTTCAATGTTTTAAGCGCTTTTCCTAGGCTGACATGCCAGGCTGTACCTGACCCCTCGAAGATTGTTCTCAGGTGGTGTTCCGGAGAGTGAACCAGGGTCCTAAGTATCCTTAAGTGTAACTTGATAATCTCCCCCTGGCATGTCAGGTTAGGCCTTGCTAGGCCTAGCTCCAGTCTTAGCCTTGCATTCCTAGCTGACCTTGTAATATGTAGCACAGATTTATATGCCTCTACTTTGCAGATTTCTCATTCGCCATTGTGTGTTCTTCTTCTGATGATATGTCCCAAAAATGACCATCTTGGATTTTCCTTGATTGACTGTCAAGTTGTTGGTGTTATTGAAACAATTTATTGCATTTAGGGCTCTTTGTAGGCCCACCCTTCTGTGAACCAAAATGGCAGTATCGTCTGCGTAATGTAGCACCGGCAACCTCATGTATCCTAGTCTAGTAACTATTAGACTTGCTCCTTTTAGGGCCTTCCCCTGGTCGGCTGTGTATAAATTTAAAAGGATGGTGGGCCAGCAAGCATCCTTGCTTCAACCCATTCTCCATGTTTATTTTAGGGGACACTGTGCCGCCACTGGTTTTAATCTGCACCCAATTGTCTTCGTAGAGTGATCTGATTGCCTTCAAGAGGTTTGGTGGAATGCCCCAGTTTTGTAGCTTCCACCATGATCTATTGCGGACCACTTTATCGAAGACTGTGCTGTAATCCACAAAACAGCAGAAGAGTGGGGGGGTGGTTCTTCAAGGTTGCCTGAGATGATAAATAAGTCAGTGCCAATACGTTGTCCAGGTTTGATGAATGTGACCAGAAGCCGGTCTGGTAGAAGGGTATTATGTTCTTCTCTTTGGCCCACTTCTCCAAATGCTTCAATAGAAGGCGAGCATATGCCTTCGCTTCCAGGTCGAGCAGGACTATAAGCCTGTAGTTTGATGGCTTGAGTCAGTCCCCCATTTTGGAAAAGGGTACCGATATTGAGACCTTCAAAGAATCAGGGGGTATAGCTGTCAAGTAGTAGTTGTAGAGCAGAGTTAGGGTTGCTGCCCAGGAAATTGGGGGCCATTTTGAAGCCTGGTGCTAGAATCCCCATGGGGCCCCGGCACCCGTCTTTCTTTATGTTCTTTATAGTCTTGATGAGCATTTGAGGGTTTGTCCATACTGCTTGAGTACAGTATTCTGCATCCTGGGATCTAGTTTCTATTGGCAAGCTGCCATCGCTGAGGGTCATGTCACCTGGCTTTGCACTGGCTGGCCCGGCTCGTCCTTCTCCGTGGCTGGACCCTCTGTGCTGCTCATGTTTGTAGGTACGAATACACATAACTGCTTCACGTATATCATCCAGTCTTTTTCAGGTACAATATTTTCTCTCTGGCCCTTCGACTACTCATCTGGTTTATGTGTCTCCATAATCCTGCAAGGTTCCTTTGCTTGAGCAGGGAGAAAACTCTGAGCCATTCCCTTTCCATGTTGGCCTTTTTATGTTCCCATGTTTGTTTCCTTAGAGCTGCCCTCAATGAGGCCACGGATGGGCCCTCCGGTTTGTCACCCCTCTTTTCTTTGTTACGAGTGCCTTGCGCAGGAGCCGTTTGCAGTCTTGTACACCTTTGTTTAACCAGATACTTCCAGATCTTATCTGCCTAGATCTTATTTGTCCATTGGGACCTGGTGCAGTGGGGCTGGGGGTTCCAGAACTTTGCTTGTAATTCCTCAACAATTTTCACCCAGCCTTTTATGGGTGAGCATGTAGGAGTCAGACGTCCTTCATGTTTTTGTTCCAGCCATGTTTGGGGTGTATGCTCTGTCCTGTCGGATCATTTTATCCTCCTCAGGACAGTGTGTCTTTCATCCCGTAGTGATTCACCAATGAATTGAAGGCTGTTGGCCGGTCGGGACTTCCAGCTAGAACAACGCTCTCAGTGGCCTAAAGTCACTATCCGTCGGATCTTCAACTATAAAATCTTTCAATCTGGTCGCCATCCCTTCGCTGGCCATGATGTGGTCGATCCTTGAGGAATCCCGAAAGGTGGATAAGGGCTCCCATGTGCTTCAACAAGCTTTTTTCAATATATAGGTTGAGGTCAGTTTATGGTTATTGAGAAGGTCGTGAAGGGGTTCTGCACTGTCATGTCTCTGAAAAGAGGAGTCAGCTTTGTTGAGGTCCTTCAGATTGAAGTCCCTGACTAGGATGACCTGATGTGATGGAAACTGGAATAGGAGGTCATCTATGTCCTGTGTCAGTATCCCCAGCTGGTTTTTCATGGTGACCCACGCGGGATTAATGTAAACGTTTATTATCAACAGGCGCAATGGGTATGAGTTCTGTACCAGGCCTCCAATCTGTAGGGCTTGCAGCCCTGGTGAATTCAGATTAATGTAATTGTCTTCAAGGGCACATTCGTGTTTTCTGAAAACTGATAGTCCACCCGCCGGTCTGCCAAAAAAGTTCCTTTTAATGGCTGGGACAAAATGCTCATGGAACCGGGCAGTAGAGTGCTGGACAACGCCCATGTCTCTTGGAGGCAGAGTTTGTCCGCCTTTGTAGGGCTTGCAGCCCTGGTGAATTCAGATTAATGTCATTGTCTTCAAGGGCACATTCGTGTTTTATGAAAACTGATAGTCCACCCGTTGGTCTGCCAAAAAAGTTCCTTTTTATGGCTGGGACAAAATGCTCATGGAACCGGGCAGTAGAGTGCTGGACAACGCCCAAGTCTCTTGGAGGCAGAGTATGTCCCCGGGTTCCAGGAACTTCTTCAGGTTTTCATTTCCGTTGATTTTGCTGATCCCTGCTAAATTCCTGGAAATTATGGTTGATTGCTGCTTGCTGGAAACTCCTCTCCTGACCTCTCCCCTGCCGTGCTGGCGTTCTTGACTGTTAGGACAATTGCAGCATCCTTCCTGGCAGTCCGGTGCAGCCGAGGGCAGGGGAGGCTACACGAATGTCACAATGGGTATTTCGGGAAAGCAAGAAAAGGTTCCCCTGGACTTTCTAATGGTAGGTAGGAATTCACATCCAATTCTATTGTTCACTCACAAGTAATTCTGCACAAAACATTCACTCTTCCTTCAATTTACAGGATATTTCCCATTGTGGCAAAAATCTATAACCAAACTAGAAAGTAGTGCTAATATATATTTATTTTCATTTAAAAAAAAGCAGTTTAGACAAATAATTAATTGTGTCAATACAAAATATTAAAAAGAACAGCTCCTACACACATGTATATGGAGGACGCTAGTCCGTTAAAAACATACAACATTTTTTATAAAAACAATAACACAACATATTGTAAACAATTCATAAAACCAAAGTGCAAGACCCTATGGCCACCATCAACACAATAATAAAGTTCAGTTGTAGCCAGACTATAGATCCAAAGCTGATATATGATTTAAAGGTAGATTCGGCAAAAGACTTTTCATTTTTGACCTGAAAAACCCTTCAGCGGTGGATTCTTAGCGAGTGCGTCGACGCGTTTCGGTGGTATCTATGCTTATTGCCCAAGCAACTTCTTCAGGACTAACATAAATAGGTACATGGCCCATTGTTCCAATTTTGCGACTGGTTAATCTAAATAAGAAAAAACAAATGTCAGCCTTATCTCCATATATTATACACACATAAACAATGCATATTCCTATGTCCCCCAGGTACATATAAATACATAGACCTTTTTCAATTAATATTTCACTGCCTTTATTACCTACATTATTTTTTTTCCCATCAACAAGAATGTCTAATCATAAACCACTAACTTTTGTTTAGCATTACCTTCCATTCTGGGTTTCATGTATAAGCCAATTACTACGCCCTTGGAGTCCTTCCTTCTAGGAAATTATATTCCTCCCCATGTGAATTATAACGCTTCATCCTATCATACTCATTCCTCTTTTTTTTATTTGACAATTTTTATTGAAGTTATTTGCAGTCACTTAAATCGGATACAGAAAGTAAAAATCTCACAAAAGTACACTGTCATTCCTTTCAAAATAACAAAATATGCAGAAAGTTACTCAAAATACAGTCCCCATATCTGTTCGAACTTTTTTATCCCCCCCAACTCGTTTTGCATACATTTGTTCGCATTTCCTGACCCTTTTAATTTTATCAAACCATTCCTGAAACACCGGAACTTGTGATGTACGCCAATTCTGTAATAACAGTGATCTAGCAACAGCTGTTGCAATATAAACCAATTTTGCTAAGTAAACTGAAAGTTTACAATCCAGATCGACGCCAAACAATAGTATTTTTACAGTGCATGGAATTGAAATTGCATAATAAGTTTTAAAAAAAGCAAAGATTTCATCCCAAAAAGACTTAATTTTTGGACAGTAAGCCATAATGTGGGACCAATTTGCTAGGTCACAGTGAGAGCATCTAAAACAATTAGGAGACGCATTGTCATACATTTTGGCAATAATTGCAGGAGTGCGGTACAAAAGCCATTTGCTAAAAAATAACATTCTTCGCCAATTGGAACCAAAGTTAAAATGATTAACAGTTTTCCATATATCGATAGATAATACTAAATCTTCCTGTGTATGCCATTTGCATATAGCTTTAGAGCTCAACTCTTCCTCCCGATTTTGTGCCAAACAATGTTTCCATTCCCCAGGTTTCTTTATAACGCTATTTACAAAAAGATCTTCTGCCAACGGAGAAGAAATACTAATATTCCTGGGGTCTAATTGTGCCAGAATTTTATAAATCACAATGTAGGACCCGATTAGAAAAGAGTTACCAAAAATCAAGCGTGTCATGTCATTGATAGCTAACCAGGACCCATTCCCCATAAAATCGGCTAACGTTTTAAACCCTGCGTGACCCCAGTTTACAATAACTATGGGTTCAATCTTAATCCTTAAAAAGGCACCAATTAGGGGAGTTGTTGGGTTGAGGAGGGGGGGAATATCTCTTAAGCATGGCATCTCGTCGTTTGAAAAACCAATTTAGGGTCTTGTATCAAACGAATTTAGGTGATTTGAGCACAAGAAGTGGGGATGGAATCTGAACTTCAAAGCATATTGGATCAAAGAAAAAATTTATAAATGGTATTTTTAAAATCTATCTAAGTACTGCGCAAAATATGCGTAATAATAATCTTTTAAATTTGGTAATGAGAGGCCTCCATTGTCAGTATCTTCGTATAAAGTCCGTATATCAATTCTAGGAGTTTTTTTTGCCCAGACAAATGCTGAAAACATAGATTCTGTCCTGGAGAAAAAAGAGCCAGGCAAAAAAACTGGGATGGTGGAAAATAAAAAGTTAAAAAGGGGAAGTATTGACATTTTAATCAGAGCAATTTGACCGAGAATAGATAAGGGTAGTGAATCCCAGCGGGCAAACATTAAGTGGACCTTCCGAAGCAAAGGGACAAAATTAAGTGTATATAAATCCTGAACTGTAGGAGAAAATAAAATCCCCAAATATCTTTTAGGTTTTGAATTAATACAGCCATACAGATCTGGATGTAGTACTGGGTCTGCTCCCCCACAAGAAGAGACTCTTCAATTGCAGATAAAAGCAGGGAACTGTAAACTTTCTCCAAAAGTTAATCCACTCCCAGAGTGTAACGCTGAAAGAGCCAAAACATCTGTTGAGCCACTAGCACTACCTCAGCCGATTATGCGGGGAAAAAGAGCACCCAGCCTCCTCGGTCTCATGCATTCATCAGGGCGCAGGTTGCAATAGACCGGGAAGCAGCACCGCCGTACCTCTGCAAGTCTCTGTAACCTCCGTAGCTACTTCAGTTAACGATGCTCGGCCGCGGCAGAAAGCTCCTCAGGGCGCCCTCACCCGTTAGCGTCTCCTCTTCTCAAGTTGCAGTAGACCGGAAAACAGCACCGCCTTGACTCTGCAAGTCTCCATAGCCTCCGTAGCTGCTTCAGTTATCAATGCTCGACCACAGCAGAAATCACCTCAGGGCGCCCTCACCCGTTAGCGTCTCCTCTTCTCAAATTGCAATAGACCGAAAAATAGCACCGCCATGTCTCTACAAGCCTCCGTAGCCTCCGCAGTTACTCCAATTAACGAAACACCTCGGACACCTCAAAGGACCCACGGAAGCAGTGAGGTTAGAAACGCCAACCTGAAACCACCACCTTGCTCATGGTAGGAGGGGCGAGGAAGTGAAGATGGGATGCACAGGTGCTACGTGGAGGCGTGGAACTCTCTATCATACTCATTCCTACATAAACACTGTATTGTTATATAATCTCATCCACTAACTATGGGATAGGGTGATTTCTGATATTGCATCCATATCTTATATTCGATTCTGATAAAAGGAGTTCCAATTCTAGATCCACTTGTTAGAGCTAGAATGACATGAAAAGAGTAAAGGCTTTATTATTTTCAATAGTAATATTATAGAGCCCTTCTCAGCAGTTACTTTCAATACAACTATCTTACCTTCCGTATAAGAGTCGCTTTTTCTGATTATAACGTTAACCTTGTCTTAATTCCTTGAAACATTTCCTTCTTACTTTCTCATATGTAGAGTTTCATTAAGTGTATAAATAAATGATATATACAGAGATTTTAGTTTTCTTTTGGATTCCTCTCTGTATTTTTATATATCAGAAGGATTGTTCGATATAGCCTTAGTATCGGTGTAAATCTATTTATTTAATTATACTTTAATTCCTTTTTTCTTTGATTAGGATCAACTAGCACCCCACAGCTTTTCATGCGCTTATTTACAGGTCATGCTCCGGAGTTTCCCAATATTAATTCTCAATGGTATCTGTTAGGATCATAAATAAGGGGTCTTTTTCCACACCATAGTTTGTAAACTCCTTTGCTTTTTTTACTCCGTTTATCTAGGGGGGCTCTTCATGGTTAGCTCTAAAATCAATACTATGTTTGTTAAGGCAATGAGGGGATGTCCGCATGCATGAGATTTACTTCTGTTAACAGGCCTATTCACCCGGGTGTTCCACCCCCGTATTATATTATTTTACGTCTGCTACTCTATGGACAATTATTGTATAAACCCAATTTACTGAAACTTAGCGCTTACACTACCCCCTGGCCCATGGGTTGCAGTATTCGTTGGGGTGCCCTGAGCGTATTAATACAAGGCACTGTCTATAGTCGCCGCTAGGCTTCTAAAATCAGCGCGCATTACGACAAACCACTCCTGGTCTCCCTTTTTTTTTCCGCTAACCTCACGCGCGTCTTGATGCTCGGCGTTTTCTGAGTTGGTAGCGCCATTACGCTAGTCCTTCTTTTAATGGTTTAATCCGCCTATGAGGAACGTGAGATGTAATGTCATCACTAGGTGTACCGCGCATGTCTGGCGGCCAACTTTGGTGTATTTACTATTCGGGCTATGTGCAATATTGTATCAATCTAAATGTTTTTTTCAAACAACAAAATAACACACAGTTCCTCCTATTTAATATCAACTGCCCGTAGTAATTAGGATGAAACTTCTATTCGTATATTATAAGTTAAAACTCACATTGCATATTGCCTATTTTCTGAAAAGGTGATTTACTTCACAGAAGTTATACTATGCCATACACAATACTTAAAACTACTAAAGCTAAGATAACGTCATGCCATTATGCTAGTTATTGGACCTATCCTCTATTGCTATATCAAGATGCTAGTTGTCAGAGCTGAAATTTGGAACAGGTAGGGATGAGTGTGTCTTGTCTTTCTTGAACAGTATGTAACATGCTCCAAATGGACAAAGTCTTTTGCCATTTGTACAACAAAGTCTTTAAGCATAGGATTAGCACAGTGCTATCAACCCCGAGCTGTAAAATGACAAAAGCCATTTACCACTCCAGGCACAATATTACAGCTTTGCATTGGTAAAATACCATCCAAGCCAACCTGAAATTAATAAAAGCAACCCCTGACACGTGTTTCGCTGTCATTACAGCTCTTCAGAGAGGTTTAGCTTTGTCCAGACACAAGGGAGCACCCAGTGTAAGTCAAAACAATACCCTTGCAGGCATAGAGTGACGCATAAATTATGCAAAAAAGGAGAGAACTCTGGGTAGTTCCCAAGTTTAGGTGGAAGGCAGCTCCTGTATAGAGCACCTTCAACACCAGCGACACTCTAAATTTGCTCACCTCAATTGTTTGCTTTTCTATCAAAGTTTTTAAGCATTGGATTAGCAGAGTGCTATCCACGCCGAGATAGAAATGGACAAAGTCTTTTGCCATTTGTACAGCAAAGTCTTTAAGCATTGGATTAGCAGAGTGCTATCCACGCCAAGCTGTAACATGACAAAAGCCATTTACCACTCCAGGCACAATATTACAGCTTTGGATTGGTAAAATACCATCCAAGCCAACCTGAAATGAATAAAAGCAACACCTGACACGTGTTTCGCTGTCATTACAGCTCTTCAGAGAGGTTTAGCTTTGTACAGACACAAGGGAGCACCCAGTGTAAGCCAAAACAATACCCTTGCAGGCATAGAGTGATGCATAAATTTTGCAAAAAAGGAGAGAACTCTGGGTAGTTCCCAAGTTTAGGTGGAAGGCAGCTCCTGTATAGAGCACCCTCAACACCAGCGACACTCTAAATTTGCTCACCTCAAATGTCTGCTTTTCTATCAAAGTTTTTAAGCATTGGATTAGCAGTGTGCTATCGACGCCGAGATAGAAATGGACAAAGTCTTTTGCCATTTGTACAGCAAAGTCTTTAAGCATTGGATTAGCAGAGTGCTATCCACGCCAAGCTGTAAAATGACAAAAGCCATTTACCACTCCAGGCACAATATTACAGCTTTGGATTGGTAAAATACCATCCAAGCCAACCTGAAATGAATAAAAGCAACCCCATAACACGTGTTTCGCTGTCATTACAGCTCTTCAGAGAGGTTTAGCTTTGTCCAGACACAAGGGAGAACCCAGTGTAAGTCAAAACAATACTCTAGCAGGCATAGAGTGACGCATAAATTATGCAAAAAAGGAGAGAACTCTGGGTAGTTCCCAAGTTTAGGTGGAAGGCAGCTCCTGTATAGAGCACCTTCAACACCAGCTACACTCTAAATTTGCTCACCTCAATTGTCTGCTTTTCTATCAAAGTTTTTAAGCATTGGATTAGCAGAGTGCTATCCACGTCGAGATAGAAATGGACAAAGTCTTTTGCCATTTGTACAGCAAAGTCTTTAAGCATTGGATTAGCAGAGTGCTATCCACGCCAAGCTGTAAAATGACAAAAGCCATTTACCACTCCAGGCACAATATTACAGCTTTGGATTGGTAAAATACCATCCAAGCCAACTTGAAATGAATAAAAGCAACCCCTGACACGTGTTTCGCTGTCATTACAGCTCTTCAGAGAGGTTTAGCTTTGTCCAGACACAAGAGAGCACCCAGTATAAGTCAAAACAATACCCTTGCAGGCATAGAGTGATGCATAAATTATGCAAAAAAGAAGGAGAGAACTCTGGGTAGTTCCCAAAATTAGGTGGAAGGCAACTCCTGTATAGAGCACCCTCAACACCAGCGACACTCTAAATTTGCTCACCTCAAATGTCTACTTTTCTATCAAAGTTTTTGAGCATTGGATTATATATCCAAAAAGAAGCTCCTTCCGGACTGTCGTGGACCCAAGGAGAGTGGCGCACATGCTGGTGTAGCAAAGTGGTCATTTAATCCCCATATGAATCTCAACAGTTCAGCTCGCTCTCAGGAATGCAAAAACTACGAATCAATAAGGTTCCACTGCTGTGTTTATTCCAGAAAGCGTTTTGATTTCCAAATAAATCTTGATCACTGAGAGCGCGCTGAACTGTTGCGATTATATATATATATATTAAATATATATATATATATTACCTACTGGTGGTTGCCAGTAGGTAGTTATAGTTAGGACCTAATTACCATAGGAAAATGGCAACATTCTATTCCCAATAACTTTGGCGCCGATTAACGAATCGTAGCAAAATTTCCAAAACAAATTCTTTGTTGCGATAAGCTCCAATGTTGAAAGTTTGGAAGTGATTCATCAAGGAGGGACCGAGAAAAAAGGGGGGTCACAAAACATGTTTTCTCAATGTTAATTTCCATAGGAAACTTTAGACAAGGCTACAGGTCGAACGGGTGAACGGTATTACCCCAAATGTGTCAGGGAGAAGAGTCTTGGTCTGGAAAGCACGCTTTTGTTTATTTGGTGTAAATTCATTTAGTAGTTTTTTGAGAAATATAAAAATTTACAGATATCGATGTTTGGGTAATCTGACATCTGATTGGCTGAGGCGTTACAAGCACGAGCTTTTTGCTCATTGGCTGCAAGCAGTGCAAGGAGTTGCAACTAGGAAGTGTTGGCCGCCATTTTGTGATTCCGTTGAAGCAAGTAAGGTGAAAAAAGGGGTAAAAAGGGGGAACATGTGGTAAATAGGAGGGTAGGAGCACTGTAACCTCTATGGATTGTTTAGGGTGTGCTGTAGAGAGGGTGCGAATCGAAATATTTACCCCTACTGGTGTGCAAGTGGTGGGCTACAGAAATTATGTGCGGTATTGGGTAGAGTCTGATGTAGGTATGGTGAGCTGGTGCGGGACGCAGGGATTAAAGCATGAGCCCAAATTATGTGTCTTATGCTGTGAAGTCATGTGCGTGACCGCTGTACTACAGTTGTGGAAGTAATGTCCAGATGTGTTTATCACTACTAGGATGAACTACTGACCTGTATTGGTATGAAAGTCCTGGGGTACGGAATATATGTGAGGTATTGTCTAGAGACTCATGTTGCTAAGCTGAACTGCTGCCGGGGTCGGAGATTAAAGCGTGAGCCCAAACTGTGTGTCATATGCAATGAAGTCATGTGCTCTGCCTCTGTTCCACATCTGTGCAAGTAGTGTCAGCATGTAGTTATAGCTACTTGGATTAACTTTTCTTTAGAACATTGTAGCTTGTGTGTGGTGCTGATGTGGTGTTGTATAGGGAGTGTGAAGGTAAATCAATATGGAATTTGTAAAGCGCAATCTACTCACCCCTATGGGTGAGTAGAGCTGGGGATCAAAGTGAAAGGTCTGTGCTGCAAAGTGAGATGGTCTGGCCACTGCTCAACAGCGGTGTGGAGAATACATTTTGGCGAGGATGTGGGAGTTGCCATTATATGGCCCTAAAATAGCAGGCCTAAGTTGTAAGTTATAGGGTGGCTCTAAAAAGAGCCCTTGTGTTCATTAGTTGGAGCTACATATAATTGCGGATGCACAGCTTCAAGTTATGCAGGAAAACTTGGTTTCCCTGATCTGTGAAGTGTACTCCTTCACTTCTGTATATATCCGCCATATCAAAACGTATATTGTTGTTGTATATGGACCCCATTTTGTGGTCTCTGAGGTATGCAGAGACAGCTTTGTTTACTTTTTTCCGAGATTTTTCAATCTGAGGACAAAACTGTTTGGAACGTTTCCACTTCTGTCTTTGGCATATATTGAATATACAAAGACAGTTTGAGGCAAAAGTAACATCAATTGTCCAAAGGTGTCCTTCATAAGCATTTTCAAATCTACCCCAGTCAATGTGCCTAGGTCGTTTCCACCACAGTGCGCAATCATGAGGTTAGGGTGTTGGAGATGCAAACAAGTTTTAACCAAAGGCAACAATTGGTGCCACTTCAATCCTCTCTATCTAAACAATTTAATGTCCACATTTTGTAAACCTAGGTCTAAGTCAATAAGTCAATACGTCTCTGTTCTGCATACCTCTTGCACCAAAAAACATAGCTATGTCCTACGATCCACACTAGTATTTTGAAGGTATGGCTAGAAGGTATGGAAAGATGTCTGTAGCTCATGAAGTTCCTTCATAGAATAAGAGATATCTTTAAAGATTGAGAACTAGTTTATTTTCGCATACAAAATGGTACCTGATTCGGAGATGAAAAGCATTGTTTTTTTAAAGGAGGGTGCACATTCGTTTTGTGGAACAGTATGTTTGTGATTGGTTAAGAAAAAGCAGTTTGCACGTGGAGTACATATTATAGGATAACATTTGCTCAACTCAACCACACCTGCTGCTTGCATTTGGAAGGCACTGTTCGAACTTAAAACAATCGTGAACTTTTAACCTGCAGGTGCCGTTAAATGTTTGAGAAAATGTTGCAAAAAATATCGTTAGGTTTAAAAAGAATTATGAACTTTTAACCTCCACTTGTTGTAGAATGCCCTACAAAGTTTGTTGATAGAATACGTTGCATTTCTGACTTCGATGTGTACTTGAATATTATAAATAAAATTATCGCCGCTTTAGCAGCAGGAAACTGCCGCTAAAACGGCGATAATGGGCTTGAAAATATGCCGTAGATAATTCCAATAGAAGCCCTTGTTAACACCAGAACATGGGCTTCTATTGGAATTATCTACTGTATATTATCAAGCCCATTATCGGCGTTTTAGCGGCAATTTCCTGACGCTAAAGCGGCCATAATTTTAACGCCGTTCCTTGATAATATAGCCCTCAGTATGTAATGTTAGAATGTAGGACTGTCATGAGGGGAACCTTGCAGAGTTTGTACACGGTCCTGGATTAGACGGTTGCTTTGCTGTCTGCTCCTGTTGGTGGTTGTTTCAGGTGTCTTGTTTTCTTGTAATAAATCTACTTATTGGATCCACTGCTGTCTGTCTCTTCACTACATAAATTTGGCGACAGGTGGGAGAAGGCAAAAACAAGGTACCTCTCACAAATATTTCAAAATTGCTTGCGTTGTGCTGAAGACCCGTTTTGTTTGTGTAGCTCTTTCTACTCATGCCAGGGTCGTCGGTTCATTGAACTATTTCATCCGACTTCTGGTAGAATTTATATTTTTAGATGTTGCGCTTCCTCTGCTTCTTCACTACAATCTGGTTGCTGTACTACACATGTGTAAGTAGTGTTAGTATGTGTTTATACTAACAAATGCATCATGGTAGTAGGGAGGGCGACCTCTCAGGCGCAACTCATACAATGTCCTGGGGAGTGCATTTGTGTTTGCTACTAGAGGGTGGTGAATGGCTTCCACCCTGTGGTAGCAAATACTTGTTCGACTACTTGAAGTGAGAGGGGGAAAACCTCGTATTGCTGTAATAGAGGGGATGCTAATGGTAAAAATAGAGAGAAAGGAACAAAACAAAAAAAGCAGGGTCTCACCCGTTCTTTTAAATGAGTCCCCTGGTGGGGGGGTAATGTTCCGTGGCCAATCCAATTATTATATTGCCGGGTCTCTGTAGGACTGGGGATCTTAATGTCACATGTAAATTAGGCCCGGAAGGGCACAGAGACATTTTACAGCCTAGGGGAGCACCACCGTACCTGGTATTGTTTACTAATTGTTCGGGGGGTTCGAGGCCAGTTGAAGTCCAGGGATCGCCACACTCCGGGTCTTTATTTAAATATGCAGGGTGGGCCTTGGCAGTTTCTGAAGCCTTGGTGGTCCTAGTCAGTACCTTATTTGGTCTGTAATTACACGGGCAGTACTTGCGGTGTTATAAAGTGATACACTGATAGAACTCTTGCAGTTGTACAATTACCCAGGCTTCATTTGTCTAATAGTCAGTTAGATTATGTTTGGTAGGTGCACTCTAATATTAAATATTGTTGTCCCTAAACTCTCCTATAAACAGATGATTTTCACAATAAATAATAGACAAGTGTTGTCGGAAGAAGAAGACATATACACTCAGTTATTTATTTGAAAAAAAAGTAAACTTTATCAAAACAGAAATAAATAGAAATGTAACTTTAATAGAACAGTATAATAAAAAAACTTGGATTGGACTCCAGTGGAAGCAGCGTAGGAAACAGGCAAGACAAAAATGAAACATAAGTATGTGTGCTATGTGGAAGAGGTAAAGAAAGGTAGCGCGAATGAAAGGAGCATAGAGAGAATGGAAGGGAGGGGGAGTGGGTGGAAGGGAGAAGGGGAGGGAGAGTCAAAATAAGAGAGGGAGGAGGAGACAGAGCGTGGGCCTATTGCACCCAGCCCTTATTGTTTACCCTCCCTCACCCGTTTGTCTAGGACGCTAGGGTCCGCGAGAAAGAATGTGGTTGAGCAAGTCCTTAAAATTAAATACATGAGGCCAGACATTATGGGCCATATTGTGAAGGAAGGGCGATAAAATTATTAAACATGGGCGTAAAATCCGTTCCGCTTGCGGATTTTGCGTTTTTTCGGCAAATTCGCAATCCGCGAACTCTCGCGAACTTGCCGAAAATTCGTAAATCCGTGCGAAGCGGATTTTTTGCTTGGTCGCACTTGCCAACTAGAATACTATAAAATTTCGCGGGAGTAAACACTTGCGAACACATAGATGCGGCGGGCAGCGACAATCTCGCAAGTGCGAGATTGCAAAATTTGCAATTTCGCACAAGAAATCCACCAGCAGACAGCATAAACCTTTAAAATTATGATGTTTATCAGAATAACTCCTCAGGTTGACATTTGCCTGCACTTTTTTTTTGCAAGGAGTCCATTTGGGGGGGGGGGTGGGAGGAAGGAAGTGCCCCACAGTCTCCAACTTCCTGTTCCTGTCCAGCAGGCTCCTCCCAGTGCTTTCTTCATGTGCTGGTCACTTTGATTTGGATCTTGACCTGGAAGGATTACTTTTTGTGGATGCTGCTGAATATTTGGATTTTGGCAAAACTGAAAGCACTCAGCAGGTGCAAAAGTTCAATCTTATCATTAGTAACCATTCCCTGTAGTGCCTGGAAGGATTACTTTTTGTGGATGCTGCTGAATATTTGGATTTTGGCAAAACTGAAAGCACTCAGCAGGTGCAAAAGTTCAATCTTATCATTAGTAACCATTCCCTGTAGTGCTTCCTGAGGGGCCCCTTTAGAGTTCAGTTGCCTACTTGCAACTATCCTATGACCCTGCTCTGACCCTCACAGCAGACTCAGAGAATAGCTACAAGTATACAACAAAGGTCCTGTTAAAAAAATTACACTGCAACAGAAAGCAATTACAGATAAGGAAGCAGGTGCCAGCCTGGAAGTTCAAATTCAGTGACACATTAATCAGCCCCTAATTCATTCATGTCAGTTGAGGCAGGGCAAGTGTGATTTTCCCCCATAACAGTGATGAACTAGAGGGTGGCATGGGTGAGCCAGAGGGTGGCATGGGTGAGCCAGAGGGTGGCAGTGTTGAAACAGAGGGTAACAGTGGTGAAACAGAGGGTGCTGTGATGAACCAGACGTAGAAACAACATGTTCGCGACCGTTGCTACCCGTTGCTACCCGACAAGTAAGTTCGCGTTTGCGAACTGGTAAAAAACCCTTGCGAAATGGCAGAAACACTTGCAAACACAAAAAAAAAAGGAATCCGCAAAATTCGCGAGAGTTTTCCGTAAATACGCAATTTCGCGGATTGCCAATTCGCAAAATCCGCCCATGCTTAAAAATTATCACCGCTTTAGTGGCAGGAAACTGCTGCTAAAGCGGTGATAATGTAGTGATAATGTTATCGCCGTTCTTTGATAATATACTGCTACATTACTAGCTATGGGAAAATCGCTTGCATGTTCCTGTGAACCCAGGGTACTGCACCCCAACCCCTTCCCCCGCACTGTGCTTAATTGTCGGTCTTGCACACCGAGACTTCACTGCTCACCTGCCACCACTGGTGTGTCCCATGACGTGTTGGTGGAAGCTCCGAGTCCCGGGTACGGTTGTACAGTAGACCAGGTCTCCGGTCGAGGACAATGTCTTGATACCACGATTCAAGGTGTCAGAATGCCAGGGCATCATTGCGGGGTCAGCTCCCGCTCCACCCTTCTTGTGGCAATCAATGGAATGTCTGAAAAGGGAGAAATAATTTAATGGTGGAAACGTCTGGCGGTAAATAAAGGTTTATTTCAAGCTTGATAGAATATAGGAGTTGAGTGCATCCTTTTTGAAGTACGATCTACCAACTTTTAATGGTAATCATGGTTCAAAGAGGAGTTGGAGTGCACGAGAATACACAAGGGTAAATAATAATATGTTATGCCAATGTTCACACACAAAGGAGCAGAGCGCATGCTGGAAGCATAATCTGCACGTGTAATGCAGTGGCGGGAGCCTGTGTGCATATACACCTAGTAAGGAGCTCACCACAGTGTCCTAAAAGCCAACACCACATGTCTGTAGGGAAGCACTACCTGCTGGCTCAACCCTACAGTACGGTCCCGTAGGTCCTTAAAATTAGAATGATGTGACGGAATGAGGTCGGAGAGCACATCATTACGCACAGCAATATCGCTTTTTCGCACGTGCGCACTCTGGGTGATGAGGCCATGGATGGGCTGGGATTGTGCTGAATTTTGTGTTTTTTTGTCCATTTTTTGGGGGCTGCTGTTGTGACCTTTTGCCCAGGGGTAGTGAGTGGTGCATGGACTGAGTCTGACTGTGGGGTCTCTTTAATGTAAACATCCTGGATGGCATTGGATTGTGGTGATTTTTGTGTGTTTTTCGTTTTTTTTGGGGTGTTCTGTTGATGTGGACTGGCCATGTGGGTGGTGGTGGCCATTTTGAGTGCTTGTACAGGCAGGCCCTCCACATGTGCTTGGGGTGCAAGGGGCCATTTTGAAGACAGGCAGTGTCTGAGGCCTGCACCCATTTTGCCTAGCTTTCATCCATTATGCCCAGGGGTAGTGAGTGGTGCATGGGCCTAGTCTTTCTGTGGGGTGTCTTCTTGAATTTAAACATCATTGAGGCCATGGGTGGGCTGGGATTGTGCTGAATTTTGTGTTTTTTGTCGATTTTATGGGGCTGCTGGTGGGGCCTTTTGCCCAGGGGTAGTGAGTGGTGCATGGACTGAGTCTGCCTGTGGGCTCTCACTCTCTTTAATGTAAACATCCTGGATGGCATTGGATTGTGGTGATTTTTGTGTGTTTTTCGTTTTTTTTGGGGTGTACTGTTGATGTGGACTGGCCATGTGGGTGGTGGTGGCCATCTTGAGTGCTGGTACAGGCAACATGTGCTTGGGGTGCACCCATTTTGCATAAATTTCATCCATTATGCCCAGGGGTAGTGAGTGGTGCATGGGCCTAGTCTTTCTGTGGGGTGTCTTCTTGAATTTAAACATCTTTGAGGGCATGGGTGGGCTGGGATTGTGCTGAATTTTGTGGTTTTTGTCGATTTTTTGGGTTGTATAACTGATGTTCCTCTGTCTTCCATTGCTTTTAGGTGCACAAGAGAACCACTAGTGCCAGGAAGAAGTCCTGCTGCGGTGTGCAGCACAACGTCACGTGTCGCCACAGACAACTCTGCAACTTGTGCAACTGCGGCCTGCTGTTCTGAGTGACATCTGAAGAAGATGGCCCCAAAAAAAGTTCCCCGTAGCTCCTCTAGCAAGAAAGATGCCAGAAAGGAGCAGAAGAAGCAAGTTACCAAGCAAACTGGTGTGCCGCCCGCCACATTTTTTGGGAATAAAAAAAAAAGTACGCCAGCGGGATCTGCTGGGGACCAAGCTGGGAGCAGCACCCCCGCTCCATTGGGCTCAGTGCCACCACCCCCACGCCAACTTAAGTCCAAGCCCTTGAGTGCTGCAGAGGCAGCCAGTCTACTTGTTCAATCACCATCGACCAGTGATGTTGGCTCATCGTAAGAAAGTAGCAGCAATGTCCCTCAATCAACACAGGTTGTTGTAACTCATCTGACGAGTGTTGAACAGCCACAGCCGCAACAACAACCACATGTGCCAATACAAGCCCAAGTACCTGTGGAAGGAGAGGCGGCGCAAGGAGAGGAGCAAGCAGAGGTGCATGGAGGGGCACAACAAGTGCCCACAGTAGTTGTTCCTCCAGAAGTAGGGGCACATCTGGAAATCGACAATCAAGCCGAGGTATCATTCGAGGAAGCCACTCCTCCTGATGATCATTCATTGTCTTCCACATCCCGAGCAAGGAAAAGATCAAGGGTGGTGGTGTCTACATCTTCTTCAAGCCCACCTCCTTCTGATGATATGGATCTCACTTGGGAACCATCACCACTGCCGTCTGAGAGTGAGGCTGAGGCACACCATGATCTGACAAAGGTAGCTAAGCATAAAAGGAAGGTCGTCGAAACTCTCATAGTTATAGAGTGTCATGACGCTCAACAAGAAGTGGCGTATACTCCTGCAGCTGAAGACTCTCACGACGACGACGCAGTCATCACTAACGTCACTAAAGCCCCAGCCGGCATGCAGCAAACAGACATTTTGACCCTAGCCCGACAAGCTGCTGAGCGTGATGATGAAGTCGACGAGGAGGCAATGGGAACACCACAATCATTGAAGTTAACTAGTACACCACCACCTACCGCTTCCATATTTCTTCCTCGCCAGAAGGGACCTCCATCCACCTCGACCTCAATTAGTGGTGGGCAAAGTTCACAACGTAGTAAAGTTCAGCAATACGCATCCTCTACTTCATCTGGCATTAGCAGCATGACCACCACCAGTATCGCCTCCTCTGCCCCCCCCAGACATTTCAAGTCCGCAGTTTGGGACTTCTTTAGTATTTGCACAAAAAAGGAAAACCGAGCCATTTGTAGCATTTGTAAGCTTGCAGTTAATCGTGGTAAGCTTGGTACCAACTATGGGACTGGAGGCCAGAGAGGTCATCTTGAGAGACAGCACACTGTCCAATGGTTTGCGCACCTAGAGGAGATCAAGAAAGCCCGAATTGCAAGTCGAGAAAACGTTGATGTTCCATCTGATGATGACAAGGAGGAAGAAGCGTCACACGCTTCACTTACACCCAGTATCCCTGTCAGCACACCCCCTGTGAGCCACACTAAGAGTGTGGGACAGAGTGAGACACCAATGCGAAAAAGTTCATCAGCGAGCGTAACTGGGTCGAAGAAGTCATCTTCATCATCCCGTAAAATGGTCCAGGGCAACATTAGAACCATGTGTTTTCAGACGCGCCATATGTACGCAACCACCCAACGGCGCGTCTGTATAACACTAAGCTGGCTAAAATGCTAGCGCTGGATCTTCTCCCTTTTTCTTTTGTAGAAGGGGTTGATTTTCTAGAATTAGTGGCAGCGCTCTGCCCTAAATGGAAGGTTCCTAGTCGGTTCTATTTTGCCCGAGTTGCGGTTCCAGCACTACATGAAGATGTGCTGGAGGTGATTGGGGCAGCTTTGCAGAAGAGTGCTGTTCACACTATACATCTGACAACAGACATGTGGACCAGTGGCGCAGGCACTGATTACATGTGCATCACTGCACACTGGGTCTCTTTTTCAGGGGTTAAAGCAAAGCTAAACACAGGTGCTGACCTGGACCAAGTTTTTAAAGCTGCTCGGAAACATGCAACACTAGCCATGTTTGGCTTGGAGAAACGTCATACAGCAGAAAACATTTTGAATGAGTTTAACACAAAGGTCTTTCACTGGCTGTCCCCAAAAAAACGCGAGATTGGTTATGTTTCCACGGATAATGGCGCCAATGTAGTTAAGGCCATGGATCTGGGTAACTATTTCAGAGTGCCGTGTTTGGCGCACTGTATCAACCTGGTTGTTAAAAAATT
This sequence comes from Lissotriton helveticus, assembly GCF_964261635.1. NCBI lineage: Eukaryota > Metazoa > Chordata > Amphibia > Caudata > Salamandridae > Lissotriton > Lissotriton helveticus. The sequence continues at coordinate 1,370,623,567 of NC_136069.1, read as the reverse complement.
CTTGGATAAAGACAGTCCAGCATGCGAGTTAGTGGTCCCCTGACGAAAAATGTGTAACCATTTCAGCCATTCTTTTAAAACCCGGAAGCATCTGAGACGCCTGCTACATGAACGTCGAATGCCAGTGAAAGCGCTCATCCAGGAGGTGCCAACACGTTGGAACTCAACCTTCTACATGCTTGAGCGTCTGTATGAGCAGTTTACGGTACTCGATTAGTATTTCCTTACACTGGGTACAGCTGTGAAGGACCTGAGGTTACATGCGGAGCAATGGGAGCTAGTTAAAAGCCTGACAGACATGCTTCGTCCTTTTGAGGTCTTCACGCGTGCAGTCAGCAGGGAGGACTGTAATTTGGGAAAAGCTATCCCATTGTTGCGCATGCTGGAGCACAAACTGAAGGCGGTGTCTTCTAAGTTTCAAAAAGATGAACAAAAGCAAGAAGCTTTTGTTTTGGCGGAGAAATTATTAGAGCGCCTACTTGGCGATGAACGTCTTCAAAATATCCACTCATAACAGCATTACATTTGTACTACTATTCTGCATCCACGCTACAAAAAGGAGCTGGCAGGCAGTGCATTATTTCCTTTTGGTGATGAATATGTTACAAAGTACAAACATTGGCTAGCCTTTTCAGCCATGAGGTTTGAAAGAGAACGGAAGAAAATTGAAGGAAAAGGCAGTACATCAGCATCAGCAGGCCATCCCCTGTCAAAAGACTCCATTTCTGCACCTGTGGCTGTGGCAGAAGTGACCTCTCAGCCGTTAAAGACACCGGCAACCGGATCATCTGCACCAGACACAACAGAAATATCGGGTGATGAAGAGGATTGGCTAGCTGAGCTTGGGTTTGGTTCTCTTTTTTTTTTTTTACAATTTTTATTTGCATTTAAATTATATATACCAACGTTACCCCCCCACCCCCCACCCCAACAGAACAGGTTGCACAATCTAGCTTACTGTTAATTTTAGCAGACATGGAGAAAAGTAAATATATTTGTACAATGAACGTTTACGCTAACAAACTGAGAACAAAGTATAAACAAGAAGAGAGGGAAACATTAGATATAAAACCAGCGCGGTTGAAGCATTTCACTCCTCATGCATCCAATCTAGCAAAGGAGCCCATATCAACAAACCCTTATTCCGCTTTATCCTCCCTTTGTTTCTATAGATCGCTACTTCTATGTTGCAAGTTGCTAACAGCCTGGTTCTCCATTCTACAAACGATGGTGCTAATGGATCTATCCAGGCTGACGCAATGCACAATCTGAAAACAGCCATAGCAATGAAGATAAGCCTGTGCATTGAATGGGGTCGATGTGTGTTTGATGTACCTATTAAAATTTCTTCAGTTGAAATATTAATACGGCAATGTGCGAGGAGGGGAAGAAAGTCAGAAATTGTCGATATGATATTTGCTAGTAAAGGACAAGTAGCAAACATGTGAATTGAATCTGGTGATGGAAGGGAGCACCTCGGACAGTGTGTCTTAGACCCGTCCCCCCATTTTGCTAATTTGCCTGGGGTATAATAAAGTGAACAAAATGTTTTATAAAATTGTGCTTGGAGATTCATGGACATTAGAGTTGATATTGACATCTCTAAGGCCTCCAGAGAGGTTCGAGGAGAGATGCCAATTGTACTCTGCCATGCCGCCGTATGTTTCTCCAAATCGTCCGGCATCGGTAAATTAAGCCCTTCATAAATCTCACCAATTTTAGGGATTTTTATAGAAAGTAATTTATCCATAATTTGCCATGGTTGGAATTTGATGCGTCCGCCCCCTTTCTTTAAAATAAAATCCCGCACTTGGTGGTATTTAAAGAAATCTCTGTTAGATAATTTAAATTCGGTTTTTAGTTCCTCAAACGACTTTATACCATTCACAGAGAAAAAGCACCCGAGTTGTTTTATCCCCAATACGGCCCATCTATTCAAAACTAAATCTTGAAATATTTCCGGTAGATCTAAATTCTGCGTTATAGGTGTATAGACAGAATACCGGCCTAACCCAGCTAATTTTTTTACATTCCGCCATACTTTAATGGTGCTAGAGATAGTCTAGAATTTCACCTTTTTAAAGTAATCATCGTTTAGGTGCCGCCATAAGCAACCTGCACAACCGTCACCCAGAATAAGTTCTTGCGGGGTGGGAATGTTATGGACGTCTATGTCTCCTTTTATAAGGTATGCGCTGTATCGCAGCACTGTTGCCCAATAATATAATTTAAAGTTTGGAAGTGTCAATCCCCCTCGATCTCTAGGTAAAGTAAGCCACCTGAGTGCTCTTCGCGGATTGTGATATCCCCATATAAATCGTGAAAACAAATTATCTATATTTTTAAAAACTGCTTCGGAGAATTCAAGGTTAATTGAACGAAAATAATAGAGAAACTTCGGGAAGAATAGCATTTTAACGACATTAACTCTCCCCCCAATAGTAAGCTGTAGATTATGAAGGCGCTGTAATTCTTTCTTAGAGCGACTTATGAGAGGGTTAATATTATGGTCGACTATGTTTGTGATATTAGCATCAATACTCACACCTATGTAGATTGCTTTATTAATTATTCTTGGGTCTTGCATCGTGATTTTGTTATTAATAATGATCTGGGTTTTACTACTGTTTAGTTTATAGCCTGAAACTTTACCAAAAGCATGGGCTTCTCGTTCTATCCACATAAAGGCGTTATTAGGGTCACCTGTAGTAATAGCTATATCATCAGCATATGCTAGACATTTAGTTTTTACGTTATGGACTTGAATTGAGGGAATTGAGTTGTTATTTTCCAAATTGTTAATAAACACATCAATATAAATAGCAAAGAGAAGGGGCGAGCAAGGGCAGCCCTGTCTTGTACCACGCGTTATGGCGAAGCTTTCAGATAAAGCCCCATTAATTAAAACATGCGCACTGGGGTTTACATAGAGCTGTTGAATTGCAGTTAGATAATGTCCGCCAATCCCACAGTTTGATAGGGCCGCCCACAGGAATTTCCAGGAGACCCTATCAAACGCTTTCTCCGCGTCGAGCAGTATGAGGGCCATAGGGTCTCCTGTGACACCCGTATAATCAAAAAGGGAAATAACCCTTTGAATATGATCAGTCGTGGACCTACCTGGAACAAAGCCATGTTGTTTTTCCGATACGATATTGTGAATTACGGGTGCCAATCGATATGCTAGTATTTTTGAATAGATTTTAGAATCCCCATTAATCAGTGTAATTGGTCGATATGAGCCCAATTCTTTCACATCTTTGTTTTTTTAGGAAATACTATAATCTTGGCAATGGACCATGACCTGGGCGGATTCCCCCAAGAGAAGATATTTTGAAAGAGGGGAGTTACAATATTCTCAAGTTGAGGGGCGAATGTAAGATAAAAATCTGTTGGAATTCCGTCCATGCCTGCTGTCTTTCCGGTAGCCAGGCCCTTAATTGCCAAGAGTATTTCATCATAGGTGATAGGGCCATCTAACATCTCCTGCTCAATCGTTTCCAGGTGTGGCGGGGTAAATGATTCAAAATACATAATGGGATCACCACATTCGATATTTTCCTCATGATAGAGGTTCTTATAGAACTTTTGAAACGATGTTCTTATTTCAGATGGATCTGATCTTAGGCCTAAATCCGGGTCCCTAATTTCTTTAATTAGAGCAAAAGATGTTTCTTCGCGAGTTCTGACAGCTAGTTGGTGGCCCATTTTTTCCCCCAGCTCGTAGATTTTACCCTTGTTGATATTAGCTTTAATAGCTGCTCTATCAATTAAAATTGACAAGATTTTATTTTTAACAATAGCGACTTTGCGCTCCGCATTGGCAATTGGACTACCTTCCTGAATCGTTTTAATAAGTCCTTCTTCTGCTTTACATAGATCTTCTTCTAATGATATTATTTTTATTTTTTTCGATTTATTGTGGTGAAAGGAGAATTTCATGGTTTCGCCCCGAACCCCGGCCTTCAGAGTGTCCCACACAATGTCGATGGCGGTCGACCCGATATTATCTGATATGAAAGCGGGGATCCAAGTTCTCATGTGTGACTTATATGCATTATTAAATAGTAAAGCTCTTTCGAAAGTCCATGTATTTACGTTAGATTTTTCAGGACCCTTCATTAGATTAATCTTAAGCGGGTTGTGGTCTGACAAAATTCTGGGCATTTTGTTGATTTGACATGTAGAGCGCAAGCTATTTGAGAGAAACAGATAGTCTAGTCTTACATGTTTTGGGTGTGGAAAAGAATAATAGGTATAGCCAGGGTCGCCCGGATGATCCATGGCCCAGCCATCTAAAAGGCCGTGTTGTATGCAAAGATCTTTAAGAGCAAAAAAAACTTTTGGTTTCCTGCCTTGATAAGTAAACCCAGGATCTGTGGACCAATTACAGGGTAAATGAATATTAAAATCTCCACAGAGAATCAAAGGAAGGGGCCAGTGAAATAGCTCGTTAGACACCTTAATCAGTACCTCCGGGTTATCGGTGATATCCGCATATATTGTACATATCGTGAATTTGCTTGCCCCGTTATTGAAATTGCATTCAGTAATTGCATATCTACCTAAAGTATCTGCTTTTGTGCGGGGAAATTGTAGCCCCCCACCCTTTGCTAAAATTGCAACCCCCCTGGTACGTGTCCCCTGTGATGTAGCTGCAATAAGTCGGTATCCTAAAGATTTTAGTAGATATTGTTGCGACCCTTCGATATGTGTCTCTTGGAGACAAACGATATTCGGCCCTGAAGTTCTTAGGCCTTCTGCGGTTTTTTGTCTTTTTTTAATATCATTGAGGCCGCATATATTCAATGATAATATACTGATCCTAGCCATTAAAGTTTTTCTTTATAAACTCTGATAAATAAACCCCCTACTTTGTTAGTTCTTTCCATATTGCTAAGGTTAATATACTCCATGTGTATCATAAGGGTAAATGTTTTTTTTTTCCTTTTTTTTTATAATTTATTTTTTCCGTTTGCCTTTGGTTCTCCACCCTCCCTTCCTTTCCCCCAACCTGTTCTGCCCCCCCTACCTGGTTGTCCCTGCACACTCACCACCCCCTTCCCACCCAAAACCCCACCACCCCCCACCCCCCTTTCCATCCAATGAGGCACCCCAGGTGCGTTGGTACCCGGGTGTGGGTGTCCATGTGATCCGCCCATGTTAGCACCCTTTCCCCGTCCTAACCCTGTGTTTCTAATGTGTGATAGTTAAACTTTAAGTGGGTATGTAGTTAACAAATTCGACAATTATTGCATTTATCATCCCCCATACGCTGTTTCTCCCCCAAGTGTGCTTATGTTAGAGTCACAGAGTTCACAATACTCGATGTACGTTATCAGTCCATATTTGTGCTTCAGCTAGTTTTTCCCAGACTTCCTTGCCCCAGCTTCTGTTATTTCTCTCAGGTAATCTTGGGCTAGAACCTCACTAGTAAAGCTTCGCGTTTGTCCTTTATATATAATTTTCAGTCTCGCTGGGTTCTGGAGATAAACAGTAGCTCCAAGGTTTTCAAATGGTTTAAACAGTTGACGCATTCTCCGTCTTCTTTCAACCGTCGGATGTGCAAAATCCAGTCTTACAAAAAATGTGAATCCTTTATGTTCCTGCTGATTGGTTGGTCTTGCGATATCATATATAGCTTCTCTGAGGAGAAAGTTTCCGAAATTAATTAACATAGCCCTCGGATATTGCGGTGACTTCTGAGAATATTTGGGTAGCAACAAGGGAAATCGATGGGCCCGTTGTACCTCCTTGTCCATATCCCAAGCCTCAAGTTCAGGAAATACAGTTTTTAGGAGGCCAATCATAGATCCTCTTGCGTCATTTCCCTCAAAACCTTCCAGAATTCCCAAAAATCTCAGATTGTTCCTTCTGGATCTATTTTCCGTGTCCTCCACTTTTAGCATAAGGTCCCTTATGATTCCATCATGTTCTTTTTCTTTCTTGAGAAGTTCAGTAACATCTGTTTCCAAATACTCGATGCGGGTTTCTACCGAACCCATTCTTTCAGAGATTTCTATACAGGTGTTGCCTACTTTCTTAATTGCGCCTTGTAGTTTTCCAATGGCCACATGGTTTCTCTGACTATCTTTTTTCACATCAGCGTGGAAATTTTTGATAGAGCTTAAGACTTCGCTCAATGATGGTTCGGGTAGAATACGGGGACTTCCCTTCGGCTTCCGAGTTCTTCCCTCATTTTTCTGCATGTTGTGATGTTCTTCCATTGATTTGCCCGTATTTCTCTCAGATGGGCTTTTCCGTGACTGTCTTGGTATTGGTTTTTTAGCGTGATCGTTGTTGATGCCTGGATCGGTGGTCTCTTCGGCTGTATAACCTCCTTGATGTTTTGTCCTCCTTTTTGCCAGGTGTTTCTTTGATTTTACGCTTTGTCTGGTTTTGTCAGATATACGAGAGTCATAGAATCCTTGCCCATCATGCGTTTCTTCGTCAGGAAAATCTGCATTGCTCGCTGAACTCTCTGTCATGTCGCTTGATTCACTAGAAACGGACATCCCAGTCTCGTAGATATCTGAGTCCGATACATTCTCAGTAGCTAAAATATTTAGCGATGACGGATGGTTCTCTGGCAATAATGCACAATTTTGTATTTCTGAAGCTCCGGTAGGTTCTTTGTTATCCACTACCCCTGATGATGATGATTTGACCTCGCAGGGTATTATAGCCAGATCATTCAATTTGTATTTATCAATTGACTTACAGTTGGAGTTTACATTAGTTGGTGACTTGTTTTGACTTTCTTTTGTCAATGGGCTGAAGATTTCCGAGATACTAGGCTGAAAAATTGATGATATTGATGTTGTACCTGTGGCTTTTGCTGACGCTTTCAAGTTCTTTATAGCCTGCAGCCGTTGTACTTTTTTGGCCCGTAAGGCTATTTCTGTAGTGTCTGCCGGTTCTCTGGTCTTATCATCTGTGTTTTCTTTCTGTTTAGTTCTGGCCTTATCCTTTTCCTTTTCTTTTTGTAAGTTTCTCCCAACTCGCTCTGGGCCTTCAAGCGTTTCCTGCCCTGAGTTTCTTTCAGTGTTGGACTCGGCGTTGTTTTCTTTAGCTTTGGCACCTCTAGTTTCTGGTCCTTGCCCCATGTATCTTTTCCTGTTTTTTTTTCCTTGGAGAAACAGATACGATCTGGGTATGAGGGTTTCCACGGCTGACAGGGGTGCCATGAGTGTTTAGGTCTTCGATTTTTTGGGTTTCCCCATTTTCAGGATGATCGAGCCTCAAGGTGCTGGGCGCTGAAGCTCCCACAATGCCGTCGATAGTGCATGTTCCGGGGGATTCAACCATTGTCAACCCCATTTGCCCTTCTATCTCAGGATTACCATAGCTGCCGTCACCACAGGCCATATTCTCGAGTTGGGAATGTACTAGGGTATTTGTGCGTTCAGTGCACCCAACTGAATCTCCCAGCGTTAACGCTAAATCTGTATATCGGTCAGATTTCAGTTTAGGTCTCAGTTTGGGTCTCTTTTCTGCTGTCGTATTTTCTACAGCCACTTTTTCTACAGCCCTTATTGAAACTGCAACTGTTTTTGAGGCTGATTCTATATCGCCCGTCGCACCTGCTCCTGCCCTGGCCCCATTTACCTCCTGAATATCTTGTGGGTAGCAAAGAGTCCGGTCTGACTCGATTTTGGTTCTCTTGGCCTCATAAATACTGCAGAAGATCAGAAATACATGTGTTTCAGACCCCCTCCGAAGATTGCTTTGCACCATGCACTGTTTGCGCGCCTGATTTTTTTTTTGCTCTTTACTTCTAGGCTCAAAGTTTGTTTTCTTCTTGTGCTGCTGCCTCGGATTTATTCTTAGTCTTCTCCCCCGAGTTACACAGCACCGACTCATGCAGTCTCCTTTACAATATCTTAATTTATGGCTCATACACTGCATCAGCCTCTGCCGAAAAGCTCCTATGTATAGCATTCGTCATCAGCAAATCAGCAATCGATTTAATGAATTCTCATAACTGCAACCAATCAGAGAGCACGCTCACTCCCAGTGCGTGGTATTTGTGTGCCAACGTCGTGTCAGCAGATGACGGGTTGACGGATGAGCAGCCCAGCGTTGAGCGGTGAATTGCAGCAAAAGAGTGATCGGCAATGTGCCCAACCCGCTGGCCTGGAGGGTTAGAGTCGATGTGAGGCTGGAAGCTGAGAGCTGAGAGCCGTGCACCGAGAGCGGAGGGTGGAGGCAGAGCAGTAGTAGATCACCCCTACCTCCCGAGCTGTTACTTCAATTCAAGTCCTCTTCTGTGAGCCATGAGCCGTGAGCTAAAGACCCGGTAAGAACGTCACGAACTTACTGCTTCCTCTGGGTTGTTTTCCAATTTGATCCCAACCCCCCCCCCCCCCCCCCGGTTAACTCGGCACCGCTTAACACTCAGTTTTGTATGGAGATCGACAGGCAGGTAGGAAGGCAATACAGGGTGAACAGGCATGTACCAAAGTGCAGGTAAAAAAAACTGTAAAAACGGCAAGAATTGTCAGCCCGTTAATGTCTGCCTTTAGGAGATTTTTTCAAAAAGAGATAAATTAAAGCCACTTTTGCTTATGTTTGCTTATGTATGCTTATGTTCCTCTTATGGTGGTAGCAGAGTAGGATAAGTATAGCCGAAACCAGCAGTCAGCAGTCTGTAACGTTGATAGCGCTTATGAGGATAAAGACAAAGTCAAAAGAAACTTACGGCCACCGCTGCCCTCAGTTAGTTAGTTCATTTTTCGTCTTGGCCCCACTTCAGTATTCAGTATTCAAAAAGTTTGTTCTCCGAGTTTCATAGCATGTGGTGTACGGCACACATTGGCAGGCGCTGTAACCTTGTAACCTTGACACCATGCACAGGAGCAGGGGGTCGACGAAAAGTAGATGTTTCAAACATAAAAAGTTCAGTCGACTCATGTCATCCTAGACTCGAAACCCGCTGCAGGCAGGCAGACATTCGGAAATAGAAGACCTCCACAGACAGCACAAAGAAGATTCAGTCGACTGGTTAGCTGATTGAATAGTAAACAAGCAGCGCTGGGTTGCACAGTCCTATGTTTCAAGCCAGAACCGAAAGCTCTCACATCCACCACCTCTCTCGATCAACAACACAGGGTAGGACCGACGGGCGAGGCTACTGCAGCGACCTCTCACTCAGACGCCATCTTGCCTCTCTCCTCTCTGGGTTTGGTTCTCAAAAGGTCAGAGCAAAAAGTAATCAAAGTGGAGGAAACGTGGAGAACCTTGAGTCGATGGTGCAGGACTATCTGAATGACTCAACAGAGGTCTATGTTAATGCTGACCCATTGGCGTATTGGCATGGGAAAAAAGAATTGTGGCCAGAGATCACCAACCTGGCTGTACATTACTTGTCTTGCCCACTCGCAAGCGTGTCTTCTAAACGTGTTGTCAGTGCTGCTGGTGGCATTGTAACTTGCAAACGGACCCGCCTCTCGCCCAAAAATGTGGAGCGGTTAACAATGATCAAGATGAATGAGCACCTCATACCACCAGATTACAAAGTACCAGATTGCACGACGGAAGAAGACGAGGAGGACAGCAACTTAGATGAGGGAATTTCTTCTGTGTTAGGTGACACTGACCTCCTCTTGTCTGAATTCGCAGAGTATGAGGACGAACTCAATGAATCAAACATTTTCTTTTTCGTACTTATTCACTTTTATTCCTGTGTTTCTGTCTTTCTTTGTTTTGCACAGTTAATATAATTAAAACTTTAATCACCTGTACTTTTGCTTTTTGGCTGTTTGGGGGTCTTCTACTTGTTTTCGCCTGGGTTGACGGCTCTGGGGCCATTGCTGGGAAGGTCTAATACCGGATAAAACTGGTTTGAACAACATCCATGAGGAAAAAGTTTTTGCATTTTCTGACATTTCGCTCAATGTAGCGTTTTCGGGGGCCTGTTTGGGGGGCTTCCTGGTGTTTGTGGGTGGGTTTCGGGGTCTGGGAGCAACGCTGGGTATGGATAGTTTTGATAGCAAGAGGTTTGAAGGGAATAAATAGAGGCAGAGGGGAGTTAGGGCCTAGCTGCAGAGCGCGCACTGAGTGATTTTGCAAATTTTCAGGAAAGTGACAAAGTCCACATTTTTGTACTTTTGCTTTTTGGCTGTTTGGGGGTCTTCTACTTGTTTTCGCCTGGGTTGACGGCTCTGGGGCCATTGCTGGGAAGGTCTAATACCAGATAAAACTGGTTTGGACAACATCCATGAGGAAAAAGTTTTTGCATTTTCTGACATTTCGCTCAATGTAGCGTTTTCGGGGGCCTGTTTGGGGGGCTTCCTGGTGTTTGTGGGTGGGTTTCAGGGTCTGGGAGCAACGCTGGGTATGGATAGTTTTGATAGCAAGAGGTTTGAAGGGAATCCATGGAGGCAGAGGGGAGTTAGGGCCTAGCTGCAGAGCGCCCACTGAGTGATTTTGCAAATTTTCAGGAAAGTGACAACGTCCACATTTTTGTACTTTTGCTTTTTGGCTGTTTGGGGGTCTTCTACTTGTTTTCGCCTGTGTTGACGGCTCTGGGGCCATTGCTGGGAAGGTCTAATACCGGATAAAACTGGTTTGGATTGGACAACATCCATGCGGAGAAGCCTTATGGCACTTTTTGTAACTTAGGGTTCGTTAGGGTTAGCCCTAGCAGCAGGATTGCATGTGTTTCGGGGTGTTCTTGATTTTTGCAACTGAGTTCTGGGGTCTTAGAGCACTCGTGGGAATGTGTAATTTTGGTTGCAAGTGATTTGAAGAAAATCCATGGTGGGAAAGGGGGGATCACTTACTCTGTGAGAGGCACTTAGTGTTGAAAACATTTAGCCATTGACATTTAAAGGAAGAAAATGACACAGACTTAAGTTTCAGGAAAACAAACTTACTGTTAAAGCCCCACTCACCAGACTCAAAAGCAGTAAAAAACAGGTATGCTCAGATAAAGTTTCAAAAAGTATATTTGTGTAGCCCTAACAAAATAATCTCCCGCAAGACCCTCCCTAACCCCAACGATTGTCCTTCAAAAGTCCCAAAAAGAACACAACTCCCAATTCCCACCCCCCAAAAGTTTCTAAAAAAGGGGCAAGGGACACTACGGCAGGATGCTGTTCACTGTAGCGGCCAGGGCATCATACTCCTTGCGGAGGGTGGCATGGTCGGAGCTGAGACCCTCCACCAAGTTCTTATAAGTTAAGACCTCCTGCTCCAGGTAGGACACTCTGAGGCATAAGCGGCGCTGGCGTGCCTTGCAACTCCTGTGGGGGGCAGCTGATATCTTTGCTGCTCGGCGGTGGCGGTTGGTTTTGGTAGCCCGGCTCCGTACCGCTGGAGCACTGCGCTGGCTGGCTGCCCGTGTGGGCCCGGAGGAGGATGCAGCTGTCGCAGTAGATGTACTAGTAGACTGCGTGTCCTCCTCCTCCAGGGCCAGCAGCCGCTGATATTCTGCGACAGTGGCATCCAGCCTCCGTTGCCGGGCCATTCGAGCCTGCTCCTTCCTTGATGGTTTGTTGGATTTGGAAGGAGCAACTATATAAAGAAAGAAAGACATAGTCTGTAACCAATGCTCTTAAGATTAGCACAAAATGATTGAGCAGAAAGTTGTGTCACAGTACAACTAGCAACTTGAAAGCACAGTACATAACTATTGAGGCCAGATTCTATCTAACCTCCCACTTCTTCATCCTTGCTCTAACATTAGTGGGAGTTTAAGGAAAAAATTCTACGAGCACTATGGACTTCCATTACAGTCGACTATGACAGTACACCAGTCTTATTCTTCTTCTTCTCTCTTGTTTAGGAAAATTGGTACGTTATCTTCTGCAAGCCGGCATAATGCCAGCGCAGTGAACTTGCACCCGAGAAAAACAGACGCACACCATGATGAGTGAGACAGACTTGCGTTACTGTACCGGTACAGTACATGCAGGTGGTGAAGCTCATATTTTTCTATTACATGTGGCACTGAGAATACTCTGTTAAAAGGGCTACTGCTTAATTAATTTAACTTTCACCCTACAGTGCAAATGAGTACTAGAGAAGGAAAAAGAAGAAACTAAATAATCTGATTATCTATCACTTCACATGGGATGTATTTGTTTACATATGGGATGACTTTAGGTGCTCTGCTTTTTATTGAGTGAACAGTTATACACCCACACATGAATGACGTACTACTACTAAACTAAAATTATTAAGAGAGGTAGGGAGTGTCCACCGTAATAACCGGATATATGCTGTGCTTGCAGTTGCAATACAAACTACTGCTACTATTCATGGTAGTATTTGGACAAAATTACAACTTCTTTTCCTTGCCTTTCCTACACTGGAACGGACGTGTGGGTGTGGTGTTACATGCTCTTCAAAGTAACACTTAGTTCATCCAGTGACCATCTACTCTCTCTAGATACACATATGCTATCTAAGAGTCAGATAGTACCATGATCCAGGCATCCATCCATTCAAAGTATATGCACACATACAGTTTCTGTTTCACCCACCAAGGCTGTTCTCCTTCCACCCATCCTTGCTTCATCATTCACCCAGCCATGCACCATACCATATTCTTTCCTTCCCAGCCACCTCGGGGACCAAGCAAACACATATCATTCTTCTTTGCCAGTCATCATTAAATTTCTCGTCCTTCCACACTTACTTACACCCTTCTTTCGCTTTTCGTTCATCCCATCCATCAAGTTCATCTCAGATCTGATTGGGATTCTTCTCGCCAAAAACTTCACTGCTAAGTCGAAGTACATTTAGAGGAGGCTACTACCTGGTTGATTTATAATACACCCGTGCAGAAAGCACACTCTGCAGTCTTCAATCTCAATAAGTAAGGAATATATAGCTTACCTCTGCCCGCCACCACCGTGTGAACCCTCACAGGCACATTGGTGTTGTCCGGCACTTGCACCGCCTCCTCCCCAGAAGTGTCCTCCTCATCCACTACCACCACCTCCGTGCTGGCCCCGCCACCAGATGTTCCACCTACAAAGTACATTTAAGATTGTTAGAATACACCACTCACTACTATATAATATTTGGTCTAGGAATAAAGAAATGTGAAAAAAAACAGAAAACAATGTAATATTTTGTGACTGTCTAATCTAAAGTAAAAATGTTCCTTTTTCCAGGGAAGGCTCAGTGCATAGAGCTATTGCTGACTAGAATGGGAGTCCAATGGAATTGCCAAATGTGCAATCTTAGTTAGCTACATAGACAGACTAATAAGAATAATCTAGTAATACCACAGGGAGTCATAGTCGAGGCAGAATAAGAACTTAGATACAGTCTACAAGAAGATCAAAGACGATTTAGAAAAAATCGAATGAGGAACGCTAGGAAAAAATAGTTACTCTATATTAAAATGAAAACTTACTGGGGCCAGCAAAGGAGCCCTCGCCTGGCCGACCCTGGCCTTCTACAGCAGCAGCAGCAACCACCTCCTCCTCTGTCCTCTTGCCCCTGGGGGGAGCTGATGTACAACATGAAAGAAAGAAAGACACGAAAACATGGATGATTGTTGTCAACCAAATCAAACATTTCAAAAGAACAATAACAAAATATTTTGGCGAAATAGCAAATAGACAACTATTCCACGGGATATATTGACCGATCCCATGTGGTCTACTACTTTATTAGTATTGCTTGATTTGCGGACCGTCGACTTGGAAAGTTCTTATGTAACTCACTAAACAAACTACTAAAAAGGTTCGCCTAGGACTGGCAGGCAGCAGTCCGCAGCACGCAAAGTGACAGACAAAGTCCATCGTGATTGCAGATCAGCGACAACACTAAAAAGTTTCCTACTACATTAACCAGTCATTAAAATACTCAAACTATCAATCCTCCACCACTATTTCTTCTTATCGCCATGTGTACAAAGGAAGGACTGGACTTGAGTCTGTGGAGGCTGATTTAGAAGCCCCTTGCGGCTCTTTTGCTCCATTGTTGCGTGACTTTTGTGACGCAGCAGCAGGACAATAGAGGCGCCATGGTGCGGCGTATATTAACAACGTGACGCATATGGGAAATGCATCACGTTGTAAAGCCCTGCGCCATCAGGGGGCGTTCCGGCGCAAGGGAGGGCGTTCCTGCGCAGGAACGCATCCTAAAAGTGGCTGAGTAACATCTACAAGATTTTAATCGGTCACTTTGAGGACAATGATGTGTGACTCAAACCCTGCGCTACGGCTTGACACAGCATTGGGGAGATAGAGCACCCCAGAGCATTGCTGGAGCTGCACCATCGTTGCGACGCAACTCCAGCAATGCGCCGCCTTTACGGCACAGAAGCGTAAAGCTTCGGTGGCGTTTTGGGCACATGGTGCACCGCATTGTAAATACGGTGCACCATGGGTGGTGGTGGCTTGGCGCACAATTACTGGCGCATCCCTTCTACTTTGCAGGGATGCGCCGGTAATTAAATATCTGACCCTTAGTGACTAGCATTACACAGTTCTTTAAACTACACTCATGCATAATTTCACAGGCCAATGAAATGAACACCAAATCGAAAACAAATAAGCATAGTAGCAGCGCTACTGAGAAGCAGAGCAGTGCACCTGAAATGCACAGAAGATTTTGAAATATAATTTACCTACAATGTAATCAGCAGCATTATTGCTCTTGGTAAAAAACAAAAATTTGCAAGATAATAACACACAGAGCAGGAGAAAACAGAGTAGTAAAGAAATAGCTACTACTACTCACCAAGCCCGGGGATCTCAAGGCCGAGCAGGTCCAGCAGATCGCGTTCCCGGTCCAGGATATCCGTCCATCGGTGGGTGACTTGGTTGTAGGTGCGCCGGACCCGAGATTGTTGGTACATGGACCGGCACACCTTCTCCCACCGCTTCCGGCGCTCCCGGATCCCGTAACCGCTAGCGATCTTGCCGCCTGCCATGATGGTCCTGGGGAGGCGGCGCTGAACATAAAAAACTAGTGCGGCCACCTCCTCCGCGCTGAAGATCTCCCGGGGCGCGACATTCTCCCCCCTCAAACGCCCGCACGGGAGCCGGGCACGGGGTGCGGGACCCTTCCCCTTCGCGGGCTGCTTCACGACTCCCTTTACCATGGTCTGGGCAGAAAGGAAGCTAAATAATAAAGAAGAAATAGAATTGGGAAGAAGAAAAGAAAAGAGTTTAAAAAAAGTAGTTTAAAATTAACAAAAAGTAGCAGAAAACACAAAAATATAGAGCTAGAAAAATAGAGGGATAGATAATAAGTAAAATAAATCAAAAAAAACTTCAAACAAGCAAAGGATGGCAGAGATTCAGAGAGGATACAGAAAGCATGCCCAGTACCATAGCAATGAATGAGAAACAAGATGGCCGCGCCCGTTCACGACCGCGTGGGTAAGTTTGCGCAAGATTTTCCTCGCGATCACACACGAAATTGTTTTAAAGCCGCACACTTTGCGAGATTTCACATAGCGCCCGGAAACGGAATTACGTCACGCAAACAAGATGGCCGCGCCCATTTACGACTGTTAGGGTAACTTCGCAAACCTGTGATGATGAACCAGACGTAGAAACAACATAGTCGCGGCCGTTGCGAGCCGACAAGTAAGTTCGCAATTGTGAACTGTTACACAAACCTCGCGAACTGGCAGAAACCATTGCGAACAAAAAAATAAAATCCGCAAATTCGCGGGAGTTCGCGGATTTTGCGGATTGCGAATCCGTAAATACGCAAGTTGGCGGATTGCCAATCTGCAAAATCTGCCCATGCTTAGTTGACTGCCAGGATGGTGTACACCTCATGGATCCATTTATTTATTTTTTGCCAATTGTGATATGCGCGGTGGATGCGGCATATAATTTGAGGTAGTGTGGAAGAAGAGGGACGTATGGCGTTGTGGTTATCCTATTTATATGTACGCAAAGTGGGCTGGGCTTGTGTACGCCAGGCCAGCGTAGGGGTGTGAATAATTATTCTGGGGACTTGGGCGTTGTTCAGTTCCTGCCTGGCCAGGAAGTGTACTTATGTGTGTTTCCTTTGTAGTTTTGACCTCGCAGAGTGTGCAATTTAGATTAGTGTAGCATGTGTCGGGAGGGCGGAAACTATTGTTAGTGAGATGGTATGTGATCTAGGATGTGCAGTCTGCCCGTGGCTGATGATGCTCCTTAGAGCCACCAATACCCAAGCCGAAAGGCAGCACAATAATGTGCAGACAAACACACTAGGGGCATCGTGTAACACATATTTGTTTTTTGATGGAAGGTTTGAGATGCATGGCAATCACAGATGGATGGCTAATGTACAGAGCATGAATATTGATCAAGATGATCGTTGCATGTTGTGTGTAGTATAAGATATGTGTATACAGGAAAACACTTTTCAAAAAAGCTTTCTAAGCAAAAGAGGTGCCTCTCATCAAACGCAGTAGAGAGAATGAGTAAAATGGATTTGGTCATTCAACTGTTACAATGGGAAATGTTATGAACCAATCAAATGCTTTTTTTTTAGGTCACATGGCAATCGCGTGCCGAACGTGCAAGGAGGCCGCACCCGACACAATTTTGCCAAAATATATTTATCATAAATTACAATATTTACAGTTAGAAATATATAAAAGTTTAAAATAATTTAGATTCTCGCGTGCTCTCATTTACTGTTTAAAGTTATTTAGATATACTTTTCAGACAAAAAAAAGAAATGGCGTACCCGGCGCAATACTATACTTCTGTGATGTAACACAGGGCCTGGCAGCATGTACTCGTCGAATAAGCAAAGCGCAGCAGGCGCGACCCCATATGTACATGACGTAACGTGTGGCTTGGTACTGCGTACCCGTCGGATAACAAAGTAGTACCTGTGGTGACTTCATGCGTATATGATGTCACACGGGACGCAGTGCCATGAACTCTTCGGATACGAAATGCGCATCATTTACAAGTTTAGCAATATGGCCGATAGGAATCATGTGGTGACAAATTATGTTAAGTATGGGAGTGCAGTCCATACAACCACTAAATTACCCACTCAGACATCGATGCACAGACTCATACACCCACCCACACACACAGACACTCAGGGACCCATACAGATACTCAGACAACAAATCAATAACCTATATAGACACTCATGTAGGTATTCAGCAACCCATGCAGTTGCTTACACACCAATGGAGAGACTAATACAGAGTCTTACACAGTTTAGTCACTAACCCATGCATTCAGTAAGATACGTTCAATCACTCACTTATACAGTCAGTCACGCACATAAAAAATAATTCCTTTGCACTTGTAAATGCATTCATTCTTCAATACACCTTGGCATATATATATATATATATATATATATATATATATATATATATATATATATAAAACATATTTACATTTTATAGAAGCACACATTCACTGGATGGTGTAATGAGTGATGTCATCAGTGATGTCATTTGAGATGTCATCAGTGATGTCACAGAACATGTCATGAGTGATGTAATATGTGACATCATCCGCAGTGCATTGCGGCCGCGCGAATTATAGTTAGCTCAACTAACTATAACAGGCGAATTTCTCTGGTTTTATATGAGTCAAATGTTCAACTAACTATAACGTCCCTGAAACCTATATTTTTTTGGTGAATTTCTAAGGTTTTTTAAATGGTAATTCCTAACTATAATATCTGTAAAACCTATGTTTTTTTCAGTGACCAAGACCTCGGTTGAGATCGAAACGCATTGGTTTGCCTGCTGAATAAACCCGTATGTCTTAAACTTCAAAACCGGAGTGGCTCGTCTGTTCTGCAGGAATCGCAGGCATTTTCCTCGTATATATATATATATTGTCGAGGGTGAAAGGGGGGCTGGAGAATAAATAAACTTTGACTATCTGACACCGGAGTGCTGGCCGTTCTTATCTGACGAAAACTGGTTGGATTCTGTGTTTGCATATATATATATATATATATATATATATATATATATATATATATATATATATATATATATATATATATATATATATATATATATAGTACACAAATGTTTGCCAAATCTTTGCGCAATTTGGATTTAAGACAGTATGTCTTCTATGTTTACAATTTCTGACATGTTGCACTGTAAAAGGGAGTATCCCGCCCCTTGTACATTGTCATGTGATCAAGGCCTCTTCAGGCTGAAACGCGTAATGGCGGTATGGTGTAGAGCACAATAAATCTTTATGCACCAGTTCTGGGTTCGCCTCGTCTGTTTATTCTGCTGAACTTGCTGCAAGACGTCCTTCTGCCACGAATAATTTTCGGAAAAGCTTCCTCGAAATTGGCGGCATGAAGCACTGATCCCGTTTTCGGAATCCCCTTTTTGTGCTCGGAGAGGATAATCTGCGATTGCCCCGGGAGAGTGGAAGCTCCGGCTGCAAAGCAGGGAAGAGTGATGGAGTGGTTCCAGGTCGGAGGTCGGCGTTGGCTGGCCAAGGACGGGAGTTGCACCGCCAGCACCTGCACGCATTCGGAACTCTGCAGTAAGTCCCGTGTGGAGTGTGCAAGCTTCCGTCAGACATACTTATAGAAGACAGAAACGGTTGTGTGAAAGTATTGCTCACTAACACGCCATGTCCCCAAACACGTTAAAGGGACGTGTTGAGGCAGAGAAAGGCATGTTGCCGATTCCCCGGCTGGGGAACAAGTACAAATTGTGATTCCAGGCACCCCGCAGGAGCTGCATTGCAATCTCAAGGAGTTATTTAAAACGCTTGGAAAAAAGAGCAAATCCGAACAGGCAAAATGGTGGGAGCACTGCTCTCTCACAGGTTATCTAGAAGTGGGAAGGGTCCCCCGGGGCTTAAGAATAATGCTAGCCCCTTCATTTGAGAATCCTGACCCCTGCATGCTATCGGACTGGGCAGAGTGTAACCTTGAATCTTCCCGAAGGCTGATAGAAATACTTATCAAATATGCGGAGAGTGACAGGATTAAACTTCTTGCTGAGATAGACAGACTTAATGAAGAGATTGATAAACTTCCAAGCACCCCCCTAATGGCGAAATACCGGAATGAAATGCTTATTCGCCTGAAACGGGAGGAGGAGGTTATCAAGAGGCGAAAAGCATACAAATTTCATAGAGACCGCTTGGACTACGAACACGGTCAAATTTTTACTTTTGCAAAAAAATATGACAATCTGAAAGCCAACCAAAAACCTGTACCCGTAAGTATTACCCAGGCAAAACAAACAACGGGTACTGCGACTGCCGAAGCCTCATCTATCTCAGATGGCAGTTCTAATATTGACAGTGAGTCTGACAGCAAATTGATAAGATCCCAGAGGTTGGGGTTTTGAAAATTTACCCTTGCACAGGAGCTAGAAGTGGTCCAACGAGATCGGAAACAAACCCTTCGCTCAGGTGCCCGGGGTGCCAACGCAAGCAAAATGTCAATACCAAACGCTCAGCAAGGAGACGCTGCAACAAGCAGCGAAGGCGCAAGCAACAAACCCAAAAAGCTGCGGAGACAGTGGAAACGCAAGTGAGTCCCCAGCTTCAGGATGCGCAGACTGTTGTGAATTTGACGGACCTGCCACTCACCCCCAAGGAAACTACTCTTTTGTCACTAGGCCTGTCTTATAGCGCAAGAAGTAACTTTGACTATGCAGGTACGAGTATTGACCTTTTCAAATACGTACGCAAGTTAAAACTTCGGACATACCATTGCCTGCATAAAACAGCCAATCCAATTCCAGCAATTATGCCAAGTTCCAAATCTCCACCTATGTCTGTCCCTGACTCAAGTTTGCTACATGAGCTGCTGGATATGCAGAATGAACCTGTTTTTGTACCGTCTAGCCCGGGCCCAGGTATAGACACTGAGTTAGCAGCAACTACTTTCAAACCAAAATCGAAATTTTGCCCGTTGATGCTCAAAGACAACATAGACATGTTCCACGATAAGGTTTCTCTTGAACTAAGGGCACTCTACCTCAAACACACCAATTTCTCAAAGAGAAAACACTGTTGAGACTTTGAGTACCACAGATTAATCAAGAAATTGAAAAGCAATGAGAACATTGTTATCCGTCAGTCCGACAAAGGGGGCAACGTGGTGCTATGGCCGAGACAGATGTTGATGGACGTAGCACTGGGCCAACTCAATGATCGCGACTGCTACAAAAGGACCAATGTGAATGAAGTTCAGCAGGCTAAGAATGAAATTTGTTCAAAATTAATGGCATGGAGAAGCATGGGTTTAATCACAATGGACGAATTTAAGTATGTGAAAAAAGAACACCCAGTGACTCCGGTAATATACTTTATTCCAAAGATCCATAAAAACAGCACCAAACCACCGTGTCGACCCATCATCTCTGCCTGTAACAGCATCCTAGAGAATGTTAGTAAATATGTAGACTTTTTTCTACAGGATCATGTTAGAAACTTACCTTCCTTTGTTTTAGATACAGGGGATATACTTAGGTAATTGTCTGATGTCAAGTGGGAACAAAGCTACCTACTTATCTCTCTGGATGTTACCTCCCTGTACACGAGTATATACCATAGGGATGGTTCCAAAGCAGTGCAGCATTTTTTAAATACAAGACCAGCCTGTCTGAATGAACACACTAAAATGATTGTAGCCATGATTATTTGTATCTCGAGAATAACTTTTTTCTGTTTGCCAACCAACTGTTCCAGCAGGTTAGGGGAGTGGCGATGGGGGCCTGCTTCTCTCCCAGTTATGCCTGTTTGCACATGGGATACTGGGAGGAGCAGGTCCTCATGCCCAACTTCCCGAACATCATGAGTTCCAAGGTCAAAAAATGGTTGAGATACATCGATGACCTTTTTATAATTTGGGATGGGCTGGAAAGTGAGGCAGAACAGTTTATTGAAAAGTTGAATGACAACAACCTGAACTTAGAGTTTACAAGTCATATCAGTGCCACATCTATCTGTCTCCTGGCTGTGGAAATATTTATCAGTGAGGGTAAGCTTGAGACTAAACTTTACCGTAAACCCACAGCTGGTAAAACAGTCTTACATGCTGAGAGTCATCATCCTGCCCACCTCATACGGAGCATCCCATATGGAGAAATGCTCCGTATTAGACGTATCTGTAGCACTGAAACTGACTGTAGAGAGGCGCAAATGTCCTGCAAAGCAAGGTTACCGAGGAGAGGCTATAAAACAGAAATCATAGAGAAAGCTATGAGTAGAGCCAACTCCCAGGACAGAGTATAGCTTTTGGCCAATAGCATACATAGTAAGAGAAACCTAGATTGTGTTGAAGACAGTGAGACAAGGCTCATTTTCACTTACAGTAACCAACACCAGACGATCCAGAGCATTGTCAAACGTAACTGGGCACTTATCACCAGTGACCCGGTTTTGGGCAAGCAGGTTACATGTACTCCCAGAATAGCCTACAAACGAGCTAGGACCATGAGTAACTGTCTGCTCTCTAGCAGCCCTGAAGTTAGGACCACGGGCTCGTGGTTAAACAGTAGTAAAGGTTTCCTGAGATGCTCATCTTGTAAGGCTTGTAGGAATGGAATCAGTAGAACTGAATACATGACTCCCTTTAGCAGCAGACCTACAAGTATCAAATACAAATTGACGTGCAGGACGGAGTACACAGTGTATGTGCTGGAATGTCCATGTGGTGTGTGCTACGTGGGTAGTACAAGACCAGAGGTGTACAAAAGAATTCTCTAGCACCTTAGGGCCATTACCAACGGCGACACTGCGTACCCCGTCGCACGTCACTTTGAGGAAGCTCATAATAATAATTCTGCAGAGCTCAGGTACTTTGTAATAGACACGGTCCCGCCACAGAGGAGGGGTGGGGACCGTGAATCTTTGCTACGGAGATTGGAGACGAGGCATATAATCTTGCTGGACACTAAGACTCCGAATGGTCTTAATGCGGGTGAGGACTGCTTTACATATTTATGAGTCCCAACTATGAATTTGCCTGTCACATAGTACACAACAACCAGCTGCCTCTGCATTTTATTGTATTAGTATATGAGTCACTTTTGATTATTCTATTTTATCACTTGGTTACACTATTTTATCATGCCATTATTTATTTGCCCAATTTGCACATTTGTTTTTGCACATCCAAATAACCAATCGGTTCATGCCCACTTGGGCTGTATTACTCAGTGTCCCTCATCAATTTGGGTGAAAACTTTGGTTGTACTTTACTAGTTGTAATTTAACATTTCCATGGCTTAAGATTTAGCAGATCCTTGTTTTAACAATTTTTAAACAGGATTTTACTCAGTCTTATTTTAGCCATGTGGTATGCTATGGATGTGTTTTCACGGGTCTTATCAGCAATGTTGTGGAATATTTTTATTTTAACATATTTATTTATTTATATGTTTTATATTTATTCTAAATTGCTGCTATGTGTGATAACTGTATCTAAAACCTGTGATTAGATATTTGTTTTACTGCATTTACTCAATCAGTACACAAATGTTTGCCTAATCTTTGCGCAATTTGGATTTAAGACAGTATGTCTTCTATGTTTACAATTTCTGTTTATGCTGCTGAACTTGCTGCAAGACGTACTTCTGCCACATATATATATATATATATTCACTGAAAAAAACAGAGGTTTCACAATCGTTATAGTTAGGAATTAGCATTTAAAAAACCTTTGAAATTCACTGAAAAAACCATAGGTTTCACATTTGTTATAGTTAGGAATTAGTATTTTAAAAACCTTTGAAATTCACTGAAAAAACCATAGGTTACACACCAGTTATAGTTAGCTGAACATTTTGCTCATACAAAATCATTGAAGTTCCCACGTTATAGTTAGTTGGACTCACTATAACTCACGCGCCCGCAATCCACTGCTGATGATGTCACATATTACATCATTCATGACATGGTCAGTGACATCACTGATGACATCACTGATGACATCTCAAATGACATCACTGATAACATCACTGATGACATCATCCAGTGACTGTGTGTTTTTGTAAAGTTTAAATATGTTTTACATATTCAAGAATGAGTGGGTGTATAAGTGTCTGGATGAAGGATTTCGTTGGTGCGTGACTGACTGTATGAGTGAGTGATTAAATGTGTCTTACTGAATGCATGGGTTAGTGACTAAACTGTCTGAATGTGTGCATCAGTATGTCTGTTGTTGTGTAAGCTGCTGCATGTGTTGATCAGTAGCTATATGGCCTATTGATTGGTTGCCCAACTATTTGTATGTGAGGCTGAGTGTGTGTGTGGGTGCCTGGGAGGTGTGTGACTTTGTGCATAGATGTGTGAGCAGTTGATTCACTTGGTGCATGAGTTCAAGACTGCATGTTGAAACAGCTGTATGGGCGGTTGACTGTGTACATGGGTGTGTTGTGAGTGAATGGATATCTCAGTGCTACATGTCCAAGTAAGTACATATGTAAAGCATAGTGCTTGAGAGAGTTGGCATATGTTAATGACTATACATGGGAGCCTGTGATTGCGTAAGTGGCTGTATGGATCAATGTATACTTGTATCAGTGATTGTAAAAGAGAGTAAATATGTGTTAGTATGTTTGAATAAGTAAGGTTTAGTGTGTATAACTGTGTAGATGATGAAATAGGACTGTGATTGATTCTTTGCATAATTGACTAGATGTGTGAGTAAGTCCGGGGATGAGTGGCAGTATGTCAGTGTCTGTATAGGTGTATGAATGGATATGATAGTGTTGTATTGATGAGTGACTGTATGTATGAGTGATTGTATGGGTGAATGAGTGGATGTGTGTGCTGTCTTAGAAATCAGTGAGTGCGTATGTAGTAACTGATATTTGTGTGTCAATGGTTTCAAGAATGGTAGTCTGTATTTAACACTGGGTGTATCAAAGGTTAGATTAGAGTGTGAGGAGGTGTATCGTATTATCACATGAATGATGTCATCAGTGATGTCATTTGAGATGTCATTTGAGATGTCATTTGAGATGTCATCAGTGATGTCATCAGTGATGTCATCAGTGATGTCATTTGAGATGTCATCAGTGATGCGACTGACCATGTCATGAATGATGTAATATGTGACATCATCAGCAGTGGATTGCGGGTGTGTGAGTTATAGTGAGTTCAACTAACTATAACGTGGGAATTTCAATGGTTTTGTATGAGTAAAATGTTCAGCTAACTATAACTGGTGGGAAACCTATGGTTTTTTCAGTGAATTTCAAAGGTTTTTAAAATGCTAATTCCTAACTATAACAAATGTGAAACCTATGGTTTTTTCAGTGAATTTCAAAGGTTTTTTAAATGCTAATTCCTAACTATAACGATTGAGAAACCTCTGTTTTTTATCAGTGAATTTCAAAGGTTTTTTAAAAGCTAATTCCTTTGTATATCGAGTTTGTAACCTACATTTTTTAGTGTTTTTTTATTAGCTGTTTCGTATAACTATTAATTATTATTAATTTAATAATTAAAGAAAAAATTCAATGTATTTTTCTTTTTTTTATAATTTTTTCCTGGGGCGCTCAGAGTGCGCACTCCGGTAAGCTTACCCGTATCAGTTTGTCTTGGAGCGCTCAGGGTGCGCGCACCGGTAAGCTCACCCGAGAGCGCAGCGAGAGCGTCATTTCTGCATTCGTAAAAAAAAAATTATGAAAACTAAATAATAATGCAAGACATTCAGTCCCTGACTTATAAAAGTAGTATTTTTGATTTTCAGAATGGAAATGATTTTGCATTTCCGTAAAGCTAGCAAAACGTAATTTAGGCGCGCCGCGTAAGCGCCAAGGAAGCGCCCACATTCGTGCTGCGTAAGCGCCCCCGGAAGCGCTCCGGTGCGCGCAGCGTAAGCGCGTCAAGTCATGTGACCTTAAAATAACACTTTTCATTGGTTGCTAACACTTTTTTTGACAAAGAATGAAAACGCCACCCATTTCCTTCACTTCTTCTTTCACTTTTGTGACTGCAAGACCTGTTTTTTTCTGCTCAACCTTTTTGGGATTATAATGGCTGCTAGACCCACCAGTAGCAGTGAGGACTCGGATGAGTTCCTACAGGAAGAGACTCCTCAGCCCAGGGTAAAAGAGCACTTCATTTGGAAGTTTTTCACAATACCAGCTGATAAAAAAAAGTTGAATGCTCCAAAGGTAGAGTGCAGAATTTGCCATACTGTCCTTTCACGGGGAGACCCAACAAGGAAATACAGTTTTGGCAAATTCAACCATGATTCGGCACGTTCAGAGGAGGCATCCCCAGAACTATGCCCGGGAGAGTGTCAGGGCTCTGGCACGAGATGCTCCAAGGGATGGTGCTTCAACTTCGACTGGAGGACCAACTGCATCATCGGTGAGGGGGCGACCTGAACAGCTGATTCCAAATATTCAGCCGGTTTTTGATGGCATCACAATCAAATGTAAAGACAGTGATGAACTACTTTGTTACGGTGAACAAAGTATTATGAACATTGTCCGAACATGAGAAAACCACCGCTGCCGTCCCCAGCCCTAATTTTGACTCTTTTATTTTTGCTCCTGTTGAGCAGTTTCACATTCCCTGTTTTTGTTTTTGTTGAGAAAAAAAACGAAAAAAGAAGAAAAAAAAGTTCTTTTTAGAACTACCTCCAATTCTCAAAAAAGAGCTGTATTCTTAAAAAATTCAAAAAGTGTAACTGAAGTGGAGTGCAGTGAGAGAGGAAAGGAAAATGAGTGAGAAAGCAAAGAAAGGGACGAGAGGGGAAGGGAAGTGAAGTAGGGGGACTGAAAGAAGGTGAGTGTGGGAGGTGAGTGAGGAGAAGGAGAGTGAACATGGGGAATGAGGATAAGTGAAGAAAATGTAGTAAAGGAACGGGTGTGTGGAAGGGTAAGAAAAGAGCAGTGATGTTGAGGAAAGAGTGGAGATACAGACTGGATAAAGGCAAGTGAGTGTGAGACAAGGTGAGTAAGGGAGTGAAGAGACGGAGAAAGTGAAAGAAAAAGTGAGAGTAGAGGACTGAGTGAGGGAGGAAAGAAACATAAGTGAGGGAGTGTGGCTGTGTTATAGGGAGTGAGAGTGATAGAAGAGGAGTAACAGACTAAGGGGTCAGAGAGAATGAGGCTAACAGAGAGAGAATGAGGGAAGGGGAGTGTAGAAGTAAGAGAACAGAGGGAGTAAGAGAAGGAGTTAGTGAAGTGGAGTAAGGAGAGTAAGGGAGGGGAAAACAATGAAGGAGTGAAGGAAGGGAAGAGAGAGGAAGGAAAGTAAAGGAGAAGGTCTGAAAGAAGGTGAGTGTGGGAGTATGGCTCAGTTATAGGGAGTGAGCGTGACAGAAGAGGAGTGAGAGACTAAGGGGACAGAGAGAATGAGGCTAACAGAGAGAGTATGAGGGAAGGGCAGTGTAGAAGTAAGAGGACAAAGGGAGTAGGAGAAGGAATTAGTGAAGTGGAGTAAGGAGAGTAAGGGAAGGGAAAACAGTGAAGGAGTGAAGGAAGGGAAGAGAGAGGAAGGAAAGTAAAGGAGAAGGTCTGAAAGAAGGTGAGTGTGGGAGTATGGCTGAGTTATAGGGAGTGAGCGTGACAGAAGAGGAGTGAGAGACTAAAGGGACGAAGAGAATGAGGCTAACAGAGAGAGAATGAGGGAAGGGCAGTGTAGAAGTAAGAGGACAGAGGGAGTAGGAGAAGGAATTAGTGAAGTGGAGTAAGGAGAGTAAGGGAGGGGAAAACAGTGAAGGAGTGAAGGAAGGGAAGAGAGAGGAAGTAAAGTAAAGGAGAAGGTCTGAAAGAAGGTGAGTGTGGGAGTATGGCTCAGTTATGGGGAGTGAGCGTGACAGAAGAGGAGTGAGAGACTAAGGGGACAGAGAGAATGAGGCTAACAGAGAGAGTATGAGGGAAGGGCAGTGTAGAAGTAAGAGGACAGAGGGAGTAAGAGAAGGAATTAGTGAAGTGGAGTAAGGAGAGTAAGGGAAGGGAAAACAGTGAAGGAGTGAAGGAAGGGAAGAGAGAGGAAGGAAAGTAAAGGAGAAGGTCTGAAAGAAGGTGAGTGTGGGAGTATGGCTCAGTTATAGGGAGTGAGCGTAATAGAAGAGGAGTGACAGACTAAGAGGACGGAGAGAATGAGGCTAACAGAGAGAGAATGAGGGAAGGGCAGTGTAGAAGTAAGAGGACAGAGGGAGTAAGAAAAGGAATTAGTGAAGTGGAGTAAGGAGAGTAAGGAAAGGAAAATAGTGAAGGAGTGAAGGAAGGGAAGAGAGAGGAAGGAAAGTAAAGGAGAAGTTCTGAAAGAAGGTGAGTGTGGGAGTATGGCTCAGTTATAGGGAGAGAGCGTGATAGAAGAGGAGTGAGAGACTAAGACGACGGAGAGAATGAGGCTAACAGAGAGAGAATGAGGGAAGGGCAGTGTAGAAGTAAGAGGACAGAGGGAGTAAGAGAAGGAATTAGTGAAGTGGAGTAAGGAGAGTAAGGGAAGGGAAAATAGTGAAGGAGTGAAGGAAGGGAAGAGAGAGGAAGGAAAGTAAAGTAGAAGGTCTGAAAGAAGGTGAGTGTGGGAGTATGGCTCAGTTATAGGGAGTGAGTGTGATAGAAGAGGAGTGAGAGACTAAGAGGACGGAGAGAATGGGGGTAACAGAGAGAGAGTGAGAGAAGGGGAGTGAGTAAGTTAGAGGACAAAGGGATTGAGAGAAGGAGTTACTGAAGTGCAGTAAGGAGAGTAAGGGAAGGGAAAACAGTGAAGGAGTGAAGGAAGGGAAGAGAGAGGAATGCAAGTAAAGGAGAATGTCTGAAAGAAGGTGAGTGTGGGAGTATGACTCAGTTATAGGGAGTGAGCGTGATAGAAGAGGAGTGAGAGACTAAGACGACGGAGAGAATGAGGCTAACAGAGAGAGAATGAGGGAAGGGCAGTGTAGAAGTAAGAGGACAGAGGGAGTAAGAGAAGGAATTAGTGAAGTGGAGTAAGGAGAGTAAGGGAAGGGAAAATAGTGAAGGAGTGAAGGAAGGGAAGAGAGAGGAAGGAAAGTAAAGTAGAAGGTCTGAAAGAAGGTGAGTGTGGGAGTATGGCTCAGTTATAGGGAGTGAGCGTGATAGAAGAGGAGTGAGAGACTAAGAGGACGGAGAGAATGGGGGTAACAGATAGAGAGTGAGAGAAGGGGAGTGAGTAAGTTAGAGGACAAAGGGATTGAGAGAAGGAGTTACTAAAGTGGAGT
Source organism: Lissotriton helveticus (assembly GCF_964261635.1). Lineage (NCBI taxonomy): Eukaryota > Metazoa > Chordata > Amphibia > Caudata > Salamandridae > Lissotriton > Lissotriton helveticus. The sequence goes on along the minus strand of NC_136069.1, from coordinate 1,370,595,475 downwards.
AAGGGGAGTAAAGGAAGGGGAAAGAGTGAAGGAGCGAATGATGTGAAGAGAGAGGAAGGGAAGTAAAGGAGAAGGTTTCAAAGAAGGTGACTGTGGGAGTATGGCTGTGTTATAGAGAGTGAGCGTGACAGAAGAGGAGTGAGAGACTAAAGGGACGGAGAGAATGAGGCTAACAGAGAGAGAATGAGGGAAGGGCAGTGTAGAAGTAAGGGGACAGAGGGAGTAAGAGAAGGAATTAGTGAAGTGGAGTAAGGAGAGTAAGGGAAGGGAAAACAGTGAAGGAGTGAAGGAAGGGAAGAGAGAGGAAGGAAAGTAAAGGAGAAGGTCTGAAAGAAGGTGAGTGTGGGTATGGCTCAGTTATAGGGAGTGAGCGTGATAGAAGAGGAGTGAGAGACTAAGAGGACAGAGAGAATGAGGCTAACAGAGAGAGAATGAGGGAAGGGCAGTGTAGAAGTAAGAGGACAGAGGGAGTAAGAGAAGGAATTAGTGAAGTGGAGTAAGGAGAGTAAGGGAAGGAAAATAGTGAAGGAGTGAAGGAAGGGAAGAGAGAGGAAGGAAAGTAAAGGAGAAGTTCTGAAAGAAGGTGAGTGTGGGAGTATGGCTCAGTTATAGGGAGAGAGTGTGATAGAAGAGGAGTGAGAGACTAAGAGGATGGAGAGAATGGGCGTAACAGAGAGAGAGTGAGAGAAGGGGAGTGAGTAAGTTAGAGGACAAAGTGATTGAAAGAAGTAGTTACTGAAGTGGAGTAAGGGGAGTAAAGGAAGGGAAAAGAGTGAAGGAGCGAAGGATGGGAAGAGAGAGGAAGGGAAGTAAAGGAGAAGGTTTCAAAGAAGGTGACTGTGGGAGTATGGCTGAGTTATAGAGAGTGAGCGTGACAGAAGAGGAGTGAGAGACTAAAGGTACGGAGAGAATGAGGGAAGGGCAGTGTAGAAGTAAGAGGACAGAGGGAGTAAGAGAAGGAATTAGTGAAGTGGAGTGAGGAGAGTAAGGGAAGGGAAAACAGTGAAGGAGTGAAGGAAGGGAAGAGAGAAGAAGGAAAGTAAAGGAAAAAGTCTGAAAGAAGGTGAGTGTGGCAGTGTGGCCCTTATAGGGTGAGAGTGTCACAGAAGAGGAGTGAGAAACTAAGGGGACAGAGAGAATGAGGCTAACAAAAAGACATTGAGGGAAGGGGAGTGTAGAACTAAGAGGACAGAGGAAGAAAGAGAAGGAGTTAGTGAAGTGGAGTAAGGAGAGTAAGGGAAGGGAAAAGAGTAAAACAATGAAGTAAGAGAAGTGAGAGGAAAGAAAGTAAAGGAGAAGGTCTGAAAGAAGGTGAGTGTAAGAGAGGAGTGTGAAAAAGGGGAGTAAACGTGGGGATTCAGAATAAGTGAGGCAAGCACAATAAGGGAACAGAGGTGTGGGAGCATCAAAGAAGAGTAGTGAGGTTAAGGAAAAGAGTATAGGGAAAGTAGATTTTGTAAATCAAACTTACCTTATAAGTAATGCAAACTTAATTTCATATTTCCATTAAAATTTATATCTGTGAAAGACAAAAAAAGTTAGAATATTTATAATATATATTTTACAATACAAGAGACAAAGTAGGACATTAAAAGTCATAAAAGGTTAGTAAGAGATAAAGTAGAAGTGAAGGACTCAGAAAGAAAAACAAAGGAATGGTGAAGGTCAGAGAGAGTTAAAAAGAAATAGAGAGAGAGCAAATTGCTAAAAGGATAATGACATAGATATATTTAGTAACAGTGAACAAGAGCAGGAGAGAGAAGTAAACTGAAGGTGAGTAAGATCCTAAAGGAATATGCATTACGAAAACAAAAGGCAGAAAGGGGAGTAAAGAAAGGGGAGTGAGTGACAGAGAAGCAGGAGTGAATAACAGTGGATTAATGACAATGAGGCATGGAATTTGAGTGAGGGTGAATGTAGGCGTGTAAGACAGTGAGGAGACAATGGGAGTGAAGGTAACAGAGAGGGAGTGAGGGAAGACAAGTTAGAATATGAGAGAATAGAGGGAGTAAGAGAAACAGTGAGTAAAGGGCAGTGAAGTGATTAAGGGAAGGAGAATGACTGAGAGAGCAAAGGAAGGGAAGAAAGGGAAGAAAAGTGAAGCAAAGGGACTGGGACAAGGTGAGTACGTGATGAAAGAAAGAAGTAGGGTAGTTGAAGATGATGATTGAGGATAACTGAAGGAACTGAAGTAAGGGAACAAGGGTGAGGGAGGGTGAGTGAAGGAAAGTGAGGTTGATAAAAAAAGGAAAATAAAAAGAGGATAAAAGCAAATGAGCTTGAGACAAAGGAAGTGAAAGAGTGAGAACATAGAGGCAGTGAAGGAAAGACTGGCAGAAAGAAACTGAGTAAGAGAGCAAAGAAAGATAAATAAGGGAGTGTGGGTGAGTTTTAGGGAGTAAGCATGACGGAAGAGGAGTGAGAGAGTGAGAGGATCGAGAGACTCAAGCTAAGAGACAGGGAGTGAGGGAAAGGGAGTGAGGATGTGAGAGGACAGAGGAAGTGAGAAAAGGAGTGAGTGAAGTGTAATAAGGTGAGTGAGAGAAGGGCATTTATTGAGGGAACAAAGAAAGAAAACAAGGGGAAGGGGAGTGAAGTAGAGGGACTGACATCTGGAAAGTAGTGGATGGGAGAGGGGGAAAGGGCAGTGAAGGAGTGCTTAATGAGAATAAGTGAGGAAAGTGGAATAAGGGAAGGGAGGTGAGGGCGAGTGAAAAAGGCCAGTGAAGGTGAGTTAAGAGGAGTGATAGAGGGTGGAAATAGGTAAGTGAGCATAAGAGAATGGGAAAATAATATATATTTAATAATAGAAAATACAAAATAATTTCAACAACATGTTATATGGTTTATTTTTGCTGTTCTCAGAATATATTGAATTTCACTTAAAACAGTGACTTCAATAGTACTCATCATATAACAGCGGGCAAAAAAAAACACAATCAAAATGATTGCGATTAAAAAACCCATACAATCTTTTCTTAAATAATGTAAAATTTTGACAAAACATATCTAAACTCACTTTTGATCCATCCACTTTTCCACCAGGCCAAATAGTATATGGAAAGTCCTTTTCTTTGGAAATTAGTCCAGAGTATTCTTAATTTCTCGTTTACCCGACTGTCTGAAAGAAAAGCTCCAACATTTTTTACATTATGAAACAAGAGTTTTATTTCCACCTCTAGCTTACTTTTTATAAATAATTTGTATAATACTCACAGCACACACTATATGATCTACATATACTATCTCTATGACAACTACATGTTTTTTATTATCTTCATCACTCTCATTTAGAAAGTAATTTTGAACAGCAAACTAAGTTATATTAACTGCTGCAATCTTCATAGGCCAATTACCTTCCCTAAAATTTCGGTTGTAAGAACACTAGGTAAGAATTTAGTAAGTCAGAAGGAAAACTTTGTTTGAACCTTAATTGAGTATCATTACAGTGTTTCCAGCCTTTTTGACATTTTAAATAAGCTGTGTAATGTCCTGATGTTATTGAAGGACCATCATGGTAAATAATTGCTGCAGTTGTAAAGGTTCTTCCTGAAATTGATAATTGAGAAGCCACAATTTTGTATTAATGTTGTCAATTTAGTTCCATCAGGTCTACATCGTTGGAACATTAAAATAACATACTGTCCATATCTTCGTAAAAATAAAGTTGATAGCATTGCAGATTTACTTTGAGTACAGACCATGTTTTGATTTGCTTCTCTAACTAGATTATTAAAAGACACTGATTTGCAGTCTGGTAAAGTCAAATATATAAATCTTTCAGTGTCTACTGTAGTACTACTTGAAAAGGATCAATTGTCGCAGTCATGTTGCCATTTATAAGAAAGGCCAAAAAGATTTTCTACATCTACATCTTCATCTTGCAATACAACAAGCATATACATTAGAAATTCTCGACAATCTTGCTGAATATTCTGTGAAAATTGATTTAAACCAGAACATATGTCTAAAACCTTTCGAATTTCAGAAACACTTTGTATTTTTGTTCTATCACTGCTACATTTCTCTAATACAGAATTTAATAAACAACAAAATATTTGATCACGATTTTCAGCAATCTGTTCTTGTACAGTTTGGAGAAAGAAAACAACATTAACCACTAAATTAGCATAGCAGTTGACCCAGAACTATTTTCAAACTGAAATCCAACAACATATTTAACTGAATCCATTTAGTTTCTGCTTACAATTACTGCTTCATCTACCTTTTTTCTTTTTGCTAAGACTTCACTACAGTTTTTCTCATTTCTTCTTTTTTGGCCTACTACACGCTTTTCAAATAGAGGATATTGAGGTAACTTTGGAGCATACTCTCTTCTTAACCTATTATATTCTTTTACACAATTTAGATCTGCATTAATCGTTGTCTCATCAAAATCAATCAAGTACATTCCAGATAAAAATCTGACTCGAGATAAAGCAACATATGCCATACCCTCCTTGAACACAGAATTTCCAATATTCACCAAAGCACTATCAACACTTAAACCTTGAGATTTATTAATAGTTACTGCATATGCCAAAGAAACAGGAAACTGTTTTCTGCGGACATATGAATCTTTCACAAGCAAAAAACGGGCAGAACAACGACTGATTTGTTGTACTTCATCAATACCATCAAATTTAATTTTTATAATTTCAATTCCATCTCTATTTCGGTAATTCACAAAATCCACAACATGACCCATTGCTCCATTTACTAAACCTCTTTCCACATGTAAATTACGTTGTAAAATTATACAACAATTTAAAGATGCATACAGAGTCTTTTCCATACCAGCAGTTTTAGATATTGTCTTCTCTAAAGAATCCAATTTTGATTTCAACTTTTCTGACAAAATAATAGTTGCTCCTTCATGTTCAATTTTATCAATAGCTTCCAGTTTCACAATCTCTTGATTTTCCAACTTTAACATTTTGTTGTTGAAGATTGAACATTCTTGCAGAGTTGGCATCAAGCATATGACAGATTTGTTTTCAGGAATTTTCTTAAAAATATTCTCTGGGAGAATATTTTCATTTGGAAACAAATTTGAAATTAATCGTCCATGTAAAGCTTCTTTGCCATGCTCAGTTAGTTTTCCAATTCTTACATCTTGTAGAATATTTTTATAATCTTCATCCTTTGCCTGTCGCATATTTTGAAGCAGTTCTGCATATTTAAAACTTAACCATATATTAACATTTCCAATGCTTCCTAAGCACTTCCTGGTATCTTCATGCGTAAGCATTTTAAACACTGGCTGTCCTTTCACTGGAGTTAGTTGCTGTAAATCTCAAAAATCAATGATGTGTTTGTCTCCAAATAACACTTCATATTCTGTTTTAAGAATTTCTTGCATTCTTAAATGCACAAAAGCAAGCATTCCATTTTATACCATGCTTACCTCATCAATGATAAGAAGTTTCATTTTCTTTAGAACTCTTGAAACTTCACAACAAGCTTCTCCAGATAGCTTGTGGTATTGTAATTTGTTATCATGCTCCACTGGCAGCATCAATAAGCGATGTAAAGTAATCCCTTTAATAATGTGTGCTGCCAACCCAGTTGGAGCAGTAACAACACAAGAGAGCGATGACTCCCTTGTTTTCTGCAGATAAGTTGCAATTGCTTTAATCAGGAAACTTTTTCCAGTTCCTGCTTCTCCACTCACATATTGTCGGACAGGTACAAATGATGTACATGCGCACTCTTTTTTCTCATGAGATAAACCATGCTCAATGTGTTTTGCGACTTCGTCATATATTTGTCTCTGCTCAACGTTTAGTTCTTTTTCCAAATCTTCTAAGTGAACTCCATCCTCCTGAGCTTGTTCCATGGCTCTTTCAACTTCATCCATAGCAGTGGCAGCTTCATTTTGTATAATTGGTCCTCCTAGTGGATCCTGACTCAATGAAGCAGAACTCTGACTATCTTGAGAACTGTCTCTAGCAATCTCTGCTGCAATTGTAGCTTCTTGCTCTATTTCCTCGTTCAACATTTGCAGATAATTTGAAAAAACAGGACATTCTATTGTATCCTTGGTTGCATTGAACGAATCTTCATAAGTAAGAAAATCTCCCAGTAGTTCCTCTTCTGTACGCCAAGGCTTAAAGAGTTGCAAAAGAGATAAGTAATAAAATTCCCTTTTGTCTGGTGAATCACAACTCAATTTTCGATGATTAATCAAATGGCCTTTTCTTTGTTTCACTAGACAGCCTTCACAACCAATTACAGCATATACACCTTTATTGATGTCTTCTGTGACCTTCTTTTTAAAAATATAGGTTTGCAGAACTTCATAAAGACAAACGTTCTCAAGATGAGTACTTCTATTTGGATAGTATGTATGCAACATGTTTGTCTTTAGATTATCTGTACTGTCTGGTTCTTTCTCCCCCAAATACTCTATTTCTTGCACAGATTTCAAAACTCGGTTTCGTGTTGCAGCAAGACCTAGACTCACCCAAATGATTGTTCTAGATTTGGCATATTGACTTGCTGATGATAACCGATCAGAACATTCATATGCTCTAATTTCTCGATGCGACAACATCTTCAAACTGTAACTGTATAATTTCTTGCTTAGACTCTTTTTATGTTAAATTTCCTCCCACATTTCCTTCAGTTCCGTCTTTTCTGATTTTGTGATGTAAGACGTCACATATCGAGCCACAGCAATAGAGTTGTCAGCCACATATGGAATATCCATGTTAGCATTCCACATGGACAAAATGACTGGGTTGTAGTCATTTATGAATTTGGATTCCTCATTTCTTGTTAGGTTGTATGTATTTTTGGGTGATTTTCTTGTCACAGTATGTCGCAGAGAAGACATACAATTGTTGACTCTTCCTTTCGCTGTTACTGGACGTGGAAATGCAAAACGACATTTCGTGTAGAACTTGTCCTTGGATTTGTATTTTCGACGACAGTATTTCCCACAATGATGGGTTTGAAAGCGTAAACCTTGATGTCTTAAATTGTTTTCTTCTGAACTTTTCGGAACAGCACATGTAGAATACTGTTCAATGAAATTCATCACTTTCTCATCCGAATCTGTTCCAAATTTTGGTGCATCTTTAATCCATAGCAGCATATGTATATGAGGAGCACCTCTCACTTGATACTCCTTTCTCCAAAAGAAATCCAACACCTCTCCAACACCTATGATTGAAATACCTGCATACATTAACTGGATCCAAAGAGAACAGTTCTCCAGGTGTCTTGTATTCAATATTTTTAATGTTTTTATTTGCCTCTCGTAGAAATTCAAGTAAGTCTTCCCCAGCATACTCAGCACAGCTAAGAGTGAGGAACCATGTAGGAGTTCCTAAGTTTCTTAACATACATTTCAATTCCCCATGACGACGGTACCAATACTCATTAGTACCACGCTGACATGCCATGAGATTAATTAGCTGAGATTCCAAAACACTGTCTTGCAGTTTCCCTTTATCCATGAAATCCCTTGCCGAAACATTTTGTAGATGTGCTCCACTTTTCAGTATATGGTTTACTACATAAGAAAGTCCAGACATGTTACTCTCAAACAGTAGATGGAACAAATATGGAATGCATTGACGAAACCTTGGATCTTCTGCATATAATCTTGAAGTCCGGTATTCAGATGCAGGAATTTGAACAGGTCGGTCGTCATATTGTCCACCTTTACCTGTTGGGAATAACTGTGGAAAACAACGAGCTTCCAAACTTTCTTCCCATACACTAATGGGACTTCCTTTTGCTTTTTTCATTTGAAACAAGTCAATAGCATTCCCCATTACTTCTTTGGAATGCAATGAATGAACACTATAATGTTCATAAATTTCTTCACTTCTAGAGACATCAACTTTTTCAATTTGCCCAGCTGAGAAAACAGTGTTGTCTTCTACAGTTGTTTCCTCTTCTTCCACATACACATTTTTATAGTACTGATTATTTTTTATCAGATACAACGTTGCCTTCTTGACTTTCCTAACATCCACTAATTCTTGCCAGATTTTCCTACTCTTTGTTGGAACACCATTAACTAGAATAACCTGAGGTTCCTCTTCTACTGTTTCAACACCAATTGTATCAATATTTTTCTTAAAATCTAGAGGCAAATAAACAACTCTTCCCTTTAATCCTCTCTGTAAATCTGAAGGAGGCAATTTCCCTGTCTTAGGCTCCATGCGAACAATAGCCTGAAAAGGATGCACACATTGAATCAGAATAGACTCATAGGTATTTAAATCCATCAATTCAGAAGGAATGTCTACCAACTCCAGATTATTATGGACAGCTCTAGCAGGCATTCTATTTTCATTTAATTTATTATAACAATATTTACAAATACGTTGATCAGAACCCAAATCAATACAATTTTCTACCAACAAATACGTTGCAAAATCCTTCCACTCATAATTATTTATCTTTTCACTTTTTACGTATAAATCAACTAATCTAGTTTGATGCTTATAATGAGTTCGTTGACAACACACACAAGTAAAATTAGGCCTTTCACTTGAATTCACCTTAAACTTTGTAATTTCATGTTCAAATTTTTCTGTACTTGAAATCTCTACATTCTCTTCTACATTACTTTCTATTACTGTATCAGTTTCTGCACTGACCTCTTTTTCACCAAAGTAACAAAACTCAATGTCTTCACAAATGTTTTTCACATCTAATTCAGTTCCATACAAAAGAGCACGGTTTAACTGTTTTAGTTTAAGTGCTGGACTTTTTGCATAATACAACCGTCTCACTAATTTCCTCACTTTATTATGATGCACTGCTAACATCCTAAAATGATGAAAAACACTCTGACATTCTTTTCTTGAAAGACAAGCCAGTGAATGCCCTTGCAAACCTGTTTTTTCTCTCACTCTACAAGGATCTAAAATTTTAATTTTTTGTTTTAGACTTTTCTTAGTATATGTCCGTAAGAAACTGCGAATCAAATCAATTGAATCCTGTCGCATACTACAAATACTTCTACAATTCCAAGTATAGACTGGAGCCTTAGGACATCTCCCTAAAACTTCATCAGCTAACACCTCTTCTGTATTTCTAGGCGCAATCTTTTCTTTTTCAACCGGACAACCGTCCTTCACCTCATATGCTCGACCACTGGTGTCAACTGCATGCACCAAATCATTATCCTGAAAGTAACTTTCTTCATTAAAAAACAGCTAACAACTTGAACTATGCTTCCATTCTCCAGAAAAAACATCACAAAAATTAGTCCGATTAATTACTCTCTTCCACTTACATTTTGATTTGAACACATTGATTACTTTATCTAGTGTACGAATTCTATTAATTACTAATCCATATAACTTATTTTTCACTAAATGCTTCATCCACAATTTTAATTATGCTTTTTTTTTCTTGTAAAAAGCGGTCTTTTTTTTATACCTTTTTACATTTTTTAATAAATTAGTTATAATTCTGTTATAAAACATTCGTCTACGAATTTCAATAAATTGATTTCTCCAGCTATTGTCATAGACAATATCATCTCCTTCTAGAGATCTAACATTTTTTGAGAGACACACTTTCTTTTTTTTGTAATTAAAGGTGTCTTACTTTTCTTTGAAGTCACATTTTTTATTTTTTTACATTTCAATAAGTTCCTGAGAAAATTTTTAGTTTGCTTACCAGGAGCATTATTTTTGTTGACTGAAGATTTTGTTAAAGATGAGTCTTCTATTATTCTTTCCTTAGACCTTAAATCCTTTTTATATTTTTTTGCTCGTCTTTCTTTGGACGGCATATTATTTTTCCTTTGTAGAGATGATTATAATCTGTGGTAAAGAAAAAATAACATATTATAGACCACTACAAACATATTACATAGCAATTACAATAAGTAAACAATATAAAGAGTAGTATAGAACAAAAAGCTGATTTACATTACATGTGCTTTGCTTTGTGTCAAAAATGATTTACTAGGTAAAAAGTTTTCTGGCTTTAAAAAATGTTTGTCAATGATCACACTAAGTTTCTAGAATTACATTTTCACATTTTTCAATAATATCACCTGTGCCTTCGAACAGTTTGTCTCTTTTAGCTTATCTAACATTCTGATCATGTGCCTAAGATCACACTGTTAGATATAATGTACCATGTCTGTCTCTGCCAACAGTATGTGTGACTCTGCCTAAGATCACAGTGATGGGTGAATCAAGCTTCAGTCACAGTGTGATCTTAGGCACATGATCAGAATGTTAGATATAATGTACCATGTCTGTCTCTGCCAACAGTATGTGTGACTCTGCCTAAGATCACACTGATGGGTGAATCAAGCTTCAGTCACAGTGTTATCTTAGGCACATGATCAGAATGTTAGATAAAATGTACCGTGTCTGTCTCTGCCAACAGTATGTGTGTCTCAGCCTACGATCACAGTGATAGGTGAATCAAGCTTCAGTCACAGTGTGATCTTAGGCACATGATCAGAATGTTAGATATGATGTATCGTGTCTGTCTCTGCCAACAGTATGTGTGACTCTGCCTAAGATGACAGTGATGGTTGAATCAAGCTTCAGTCACAGTGTGATCTTAGGCACATGATCAGAATGTTAGATATAATGTACCATGTCTGTCTCTGCCAACAGTATGTGTGACTCTGCCTAAGATGACATTGATTGGTGAATCAAGCTTCAGTCAGAAAGCAAGGAAACATGTGAATAAATCTGTTTCTGCTTTCCTCAGAGACTATGGTATGGGTTCCATTTATCTTGCGTTACAACATGCAAGGCATGTATAGGAGAGATGGTGTGCATTTTACAGATGAAGGGAATAGAGTTTTCCTCTTGAATATAAGACTCTGCATTGGTACCTACTTGTAGGTACAAAAAACACCCACATAACACAACAGCTCTTTTCAGAGCTAACTTACCTCTAAACACTCTACATAATTTTTTTACTCTATTTTTTTACACTGTTTTTCCCCGTGGTGCGCTCAGGGTGCGCGTACCGGAGAGCGTACCCGGGAACGCACCCAGCACTTACCCCGCGAAAATGAAAAAAAAAATAGTTTTTGGGCCCTTCAGGGTCCTTCTAAGCCTCCCTCAAAAAACCTAGGGAGTCAGGGGGTGTCTACCCTGCCCCCTTTTAATCATTTCCCCCTTTTTTTTCCTTAGGTATCTCGATTTTCGCGAGACACAAGATCGTGGACTGTTCGGACTGTTAAGAATGTTGACAGACATCATACAGCCAATCAGCTTTCCGCTCGCGCACTACCGTATGCGCCGGGTGCGCTCCCGGGTACGCGTACCGGTGAGCGCTCAGAGCGCGCCTATTGATATATATGTTTTTTTGAAGTTGCCTTTCATAAAAACCACAGGATAAATTTCAAAGAAATATAGAAAAGGCCCTACTACATACCAGTACCTATCATTTTGCCAACTTTGGTGTAATTCCATTCATCCGTTCAGGCTGTAGGCGTGTCTAATGTCCTATGGAAAATTGCATTGGGAAAACACATTTGAAAGTATTGAAATTTAGAACCAATCAAAATATTACTTTAGTTTGGAATTTGTGTGTGATGAAGTTTGATTGGTTATGTATATATCTTAAATGAGAGGAAAACACAGCCATTTTGTGATACCCCAGTCTGAGGTACTTTTAAGAGAAAATGTGGGTGCTCAATTGCTGGACTTAGAATAACACAGTACTAACTCTTCTACTTTCAAAAAGGTGAGTTGTTAATTTGTAAGGGGAACTATGTTGTACACTTTAAGATAATTTGGAAAATGTTTTCCATTAGTTATTTACAGTCCTTCTGTTATAATTATTGTTTAAGATTGGCTTCATCACATGCAGTGCTTTATATTTCTAGTTCCTGTCTGATACTATACACTGCCCAAATAATTTTAAAGAACTAAATACTTGATTAAGCTACTTTTATGTTATGTATTACTAAAAACGATAATTGAAAGTGATTACTTTTTTCTGCAATTTACAGCAAGAAATTTGAAATTAAAATGGAGGACAGCAAGGATTTTTTTTTTGAAATTACAACAACATATCTTGAAAATGAAAATGTCATGGATATTGAAAGCACCATTTCATCACAAAGAGAAGATGACTTAAAAGATTTTTTGAATCAATCTCTAGATGAAGAATTAATTGAATGTTTGGATGAAATAGAATGCCAACAAACATCAATAAACAATTTTCATGAGGAGATTAAATATATGAATGAAGATGAAATACCAGATGAGGATATGCTACAAGTTCTATTAAATTATGAGAAATCTGAACAATAAATTATTAATTACAAATTAAAAATTAGTTGACATATTATTCATTTTTATTTCTAATTTATGAGGTAAAAGTGAAGTGATTGTAGTATAATGAAATACTTATAGTATAGAGTGCACATTTTTTATGTTACATAGTTTACTCATATTTACTGCCCTTTTCCCACTGTATTTTTACCAATGTATATTTGACATCTCTTCTTCATCTCCTGCCTCCTTTCTCTCACTATCTGTCTCTCATACACCCTATCGCCGCCATTTTGTGTAATTTCCGAGAGTGAAATGTAATACTTCGTAACTTGAAAAGAGAGCAGGGTAGAGTGCCCCTCACCCCAATTCTTTTTTAAAACTATTTTCTTTCACTGTTTTACCCTGTGGTGCGCTCATGGTGCACGTACCGGAGAGCATACATGAGAACGCACCCAGCGCTTACCCCGCGAAAATTTTAAAAAAAAAGTTTTTTTGCCCTTCAGGGTCCTTCTAGGCCCCCCTCAGAAAACCTAGGGGGTCAGGGGGTGTCTACTGTGCCCCCTTTTAATTATTTTCCCCTTTCTTTTTCACCTCTTGTGTCTCGATTCTACCGAGACACAAGATGGCGGACTCTCCGGACTGTTTAGAATGTTGACAGACACCCAACAGCCAATCAGCTTTCCGCTCGCGCACTCCCGTAGCGCGCCGGGTGCACTCCCCGGTACACAAACCGGTGAGCGCTGGGAGCGCCTATAGCTATATATGTGTTTTTTAAGTTAATTATAAAAAAAACACTAGAGCAATTTCCACCAAATATAGCAAAGGCACATCTGCGTACCAGTCCCTACAATTTTGCTAAGTTTGGCGTCATTCCATTCAGCGGTTCGGGCTGTAGACTTGTCAGACCGACCTATGGAAATTAACATGGGGAAACACGTTTTGGGACCCCTCTTTTTTCTCAGCCCCCACTTCACGAATCCCTTCCAGGGAAGGAGCGGAGCGGAGCTGGCCAAAAGTTTGGAAAATTACACACAAATTCCTCAACCGGCGCCAGAGTTATTCCCAATAGAATGTTGCGGATTTCCTATGGTAGCTAGGTCCTAACTATAACTCCCTACTGGCGACCGCCAGTAGGTAATATATTACCTACTGGCGGTCGCCAGTAGGGAGTTATAGTTAGGACCTAGTTTCCATATCAAATCCGCAACATTCTATTGAGAATAACTTTGGCGCCGGTGGACGAATCTTTGCGCATTTCTCAAAGAAGATGGCCTGCTCCGCTCCGCTCCTTCCCTGAAAGTTTGGGGGGGATTCGTCAAGTGGGGGCTGAGATAAAAGGGGGGTCCCAAAACGTGTTTTCCCCATGTTATTTTCCATAGGACGTTTAGACACGGCTACAGCTCGAACTGCTGAATGGATTTATAAGAAATTTGGTAGAAAGGTAGAGTCCGGCTCGCAGATTATGCTTTTCTTTGAATGGTGTAAATCTGTTCTGTAGTTGCTGAGAAAATTAACTTTGAAAAAATATATATTGGGCTACATTGGGCTATATATATGTTAGAGCCCAAATGTAGCCCAATGTAGCCCAATGTAGCCCAATGTAGCCCAAAGATGGCCACCAGAGACAAAAAAAACAAATGTAGCCCAAATATCAGCCAGATGTAGCCCAACTATAGCCCAATGACAGAATGTCCCAGAGTGTTCTAAAGAACAACTAGAGCGCGAACAGTCTTACGTATGACAAAAGTATGGCACACCTGAAGTCATCTTGATTGGAATAAAGTGTTAACACTTAAAACATTTAATTTGCAAAGGAACAAAATGAGGGGGTTCATTTTGCCATAAAAATTATGATTAGTGCTGAAGAAAGAAAAATAGGGCACATTTTGAGTGACTTCTCAAATCCTCTTATATTTCCTTAAAAAAATTCTGATATGCAGTCTCCCAAGATGGCCACCAGAGACAAAAGAGCCCAAATGTAGCCCAAATATCAGCCAGATGTAGCCCAACTATAGCCCAATGACAGAATGTCCCAGAGTGCTCTAAAGAACAACTAGAACGCTAACAGTCTTACTTATGACAAAAGTATGGCACACCTGAAGTCATCTTGATTGGAATAAAGTGGTAACACTTAATACATTTAATTTGAATAGGAACAAAATGAGGGGTTTCATTTTGCCATAGAAATTTTATATATATATATATATATATTCACTGAAAATACCATAGGTTGTAAACACGTTATAGTTATAGTTAGGACCTAGTTTCCATAGGAAATCCGCAACATTCTATTGAGAATAACTTTGGCGACGGTGGACGAATCTTTGAGAATTTCTCAAAGAAGATGGCCTGCTCCGCTCCGCTCCTTCCCTGAAAGTTTGGGGGGGATTCGTCAAGTGGGGGCTGAGATAAAAGGGGGGTCCCAAAACTTGTTTTTCCCATGTTATTTTCCACAGGACGTTTAGACACGGCTACAGCTCGAACGACTGAATGGATTTATAAGAAATTTGGTAGAAAGGTAGAGTCCGGCTCGCAGATTACGCTTTTCTTTGAATGGTGTAAATCTGTTCAGTAGTTGCTGAGAAAATTAACTTTGAAAAAATATATATTGGGCTACATTGGGCTATATATATGTTAGAGCCCAAATGTAGCCCAATGTAGCCCAATGTAGCCCACAGATGGCCACCAGAGACAAAAAAAAACAAATGTAGCCCAAATATCAGCCAGATGTAGCCCAACTATAGCCCCATGACACAATGTCCCAGAGTGTTCTAAAGAACAACTAGAGCGCTAACAGTCTTACTTATGACAAAAGTATGGCACACCTGAAGTCATCTTGATTGGAATAAAGTGTTAACACTTAAAACATTTAATTTGCAAAGGAACAAAATGAGGGGGTTCATTTTGCCATAGAAATTATGATTAGTGCTGAAGAAAGAAAAATTAGGGCACATTTTGAGTGACTTCTCAAATCCTCTTATATTTCCTTAAAACAATTCTGATATGCAGTCTCCCAAGATGGCCACCAGAGACAAAAGAGCCCAAATGTAGCCCAAATATCAGCCAGATGTAGCCCAACTATAGCCCAATGACAGAATATCCCAGAGTGTTCTAAAGAACAACTAGAACGCTAACAGTCTTACTTATGACAAAAGTATGGCACACCTGAAGTCATCTTGATTGGAATAAAGTGGTAACACTTAATACATTTAATTTGAAAAGGAACAAAATGAGGGGTTTCATTTTGCCATAGAAATGTTATATATTTATATATATATTCACTGAAAAAACCATAGGTTTTAAACACGTTATAGTTATAGTTAGGACCTAGTTTCCATAGGAAATCCGCAACATTCTATTGAGAATAACTTTGGCGACGGTGGACGAATCTTTGCGAATTTCTGAAAGAAGATGGCCTGCTCCGCTCCACTCCTTCCCTGAAAGTTTGGGGGGGATTCGTCAAGTGGGGGCTGAGATAAAAGGGGGGTCCCAAAACGTGTTTTTCCCATGTTATTTTCCATAGGACGTTTAGACACGGCTACAGCTCGAACAACTGAATGGATTTATAAGAAATTTGGTAGAAAGGTAGAGTCCGGCTCGCAGATTACGCTTTTCTTTGAATGGTGTAAATCTGTTCAGTAGTTGCTGAGAAAATTAACTTTGAAAAAATATATATTGGGCTACATTGGGCTATATATATGTCAGAGCCCAAATGTAGCCCAATGTAGCCCAATGTAGCCCAATGTAGCCCAAAGATGGCCACCAGAGACAAAAAAAAACAAATGTAGCCCAAATATTAGCCAGATGTAGCCCAACTATAGCCCCATGACAGAATGTCCCAGAGTGTTCTAAAGAACAACTAGAGCGCTAACAGTCTTACTTATGACAAAAGTATGGCACACCTGAAGTCATCTTGATTGGAATGAAGTGTTAACACTTAAAACATTTAATTTGCAAAGGAACAAAATGAGGGGGTTCATTTTGCCATAGAAATTATGATTAGTGCTGAAGAAAGAAAAATTAGGGCACATTTTGAGTGACTTCTCAAATCCTCTTATATTTCATTAAAAAAATTCTGATATGCAGTCTCCCAAGATGGCCACCAGAGACCAAAGAGCCCAAATATATATATTGGGCTACATTGGGCTATATATATGTTAGAGCCCAAATGTAGCCCAATGTAGCCCAATGTAGCCCAATGTAGCCCAAAGATGGCCACCAGAGTAAAAAAAAACCAAATGTAGCCCAAATATCAGCCAGATGTAGCCCAACTATAGCCCCATGACAGAATGTCCCAGAGTGTTCTAAAGAACAACTAGAGCGCTAACAGTCTTACTTATGACAAAAGTATGGCACACCTGAAGTCACCTTGATTGGAATAAAGTGGTAACACTTAATACATTTAATTTGAAAAGGAACAAAATGAGGGGTTTCATTTTGCCATAGAAATTTTTATATATTTATATATATATTCACTGAAAAAACCATAGGTTTTAAACACGTTATAGTTATAGTTAGGACCTAGTTTCCATAGGAAATCCGCAACATTCTATTGAGAATAACTTTGGCGACGGTGGACGAATCTTTGCGAATTTCTCAAAGAAGATGGCCTGCTCCGCTCCGCTCCTTCCCTGAAAGTTTGGGGGGGATTTGTCAAGTGGGGGCTGAGATAAAAGGGGGTCCCAAAACATGTTTTCCCCATGTTATTTTCCATAGGATGTTTAGACATGGCTACAGCTCGAACGACTGAATGGATTTATAAGAAATTTGGTAGAAAGGTAGAGTCCGGCTCTCAGATTACACTTTTCTTTGAATGGTGTAAATCTGTTCAGTAGTTGCTGAGAAAATTTACTTTGAAAAAATATATATTGGGCTAGAACTAGAACGCTAACAGTCTTACTTATGACAAAAGTATGGCACACCTGAAGTCATCTTGATTGGAATAAAGTGGTAACACTTAATACATTTAATTTGAAAAGGAACAAAATGAGGGGTTTCATTTTGCTATAGAAATTATATATATATATATATATATATATATATATATATATATATATATATATATATATATATATATATATATATATATATATTCACTGAAAAAACCATAGTTTTTAAACACGTTATAGTTAGGAAGTAGCATTTAAAAAACCTATGAAATTCACGGAAAAAACCATGGGTTTTACACACGTTATAGTTAGGAAATAGCATTTACAAAACCTATGAAATTCACAAAAAAAAACATAGGTTTGACACCAGTTATAGTTAGCTGGAAATTTTACTCGCATAAAACCAATGAAATTCCCACGTTATAGTTAGTTGGACTCACTATAACTTGCGCGTGCAATGCACTGCTGATGATGTCACATATTACATCACTCATGACATGGTCAGTGACATCAGTCATGACATCACTGATGACACCATCCTTGTGACAGAGTGACAGACCTCCTTTCAGTGTAATGTAACCCTTGAAACACATATTCAAAAATAGAAACTAAAATTTTCAAAAAAATGGAGATACCCATACCAGTTACAACAACCAATTCAATAATTCCCCCATCTATATACACATCCACTCATTGATCAACAGTTCTATATAGTCACTCGTACATATACTCACTCATGATATGTAGTGATACACCTATACATCCTGTTACACACCGACAGTCATCCAAAAGATACTCTCACACATATTCACACATGCAAATAAACTATTGAACATCCATTTATTTGCATATACAGCTATACACACACAACCACCTTACTTTTATGGAAACTTACACATACTTACTCTCTTAAACAATCACTTATAGAAACACATACTTATCTAAACAGGAACTCTTACAATCTCTTTCTCTCACATATACTCACTTACATACATCAATATTCACATATATTAGATTAAAACATATGTAGTTACTGATAAAGACACTAGTGAGACAGTCATTCACTCACTAACACACACATATACACACTCTTCCACCCATACAGTCCTGCACATATGCTGTCTTCAAAACACATACAAAGAGAGAGTCAGTCATTCATGCATATATGTGTTAAGTAATACCCCCCCCAAACCATACAAACACTCATACTGATACTAACAAAAACATCTAATAACCCATATACATACACATGTAGCTACTCACCAACCCATGCAACCACTTATACACAAAGTGAAACACTAATACATATATTTAAATATTTAAACATTACTCTCTAATATATGTATTCACTAAGATACACTTAATAAACCAGTTAACCAATCAATTTGTTTTTTAAAACATCCAAGTAATCACTTATTTAAACATTTATTCTTCCATCAACTTTTACATATACATATATAACACATATTTATTTGTTAAAAAGACACACATACAATGGATAGTGTCATCAGTGATGTCATGACTGATGTCACTGACCATGTCATGAGTGATGTAATATGTGACGTCATCAGCAGTGCATTGCACGCGCAAGTTATAGTGAGTCCAACTAACTATAACGTGGGAATTTCATTGGTTTTATGCGAGTAAAATTTCCAGCTAACTATAACTGGTGTCAAACCTATGATTTTTTCAGTGAATATATATATATATATATACACACACACACACACACACACACACACACATGTGTGGTTATTTAACAGAAACCCTTCTCTATAACGTCAACATTTTGGGTAAGTATGGACTTTGAGTAGAAATACAAAACCCCTTATTCTGACTACCCATAACCACATAGATTTATATGTTTATCCTTATCCCCTTGATCTCACCAATAATTTCCTACTCCGAACCTCTTACACCTACTCTCTTAATCTTAATTTTGCACTGTGAATCTCTTACTTCTCTTCCTCTTTCCCCTTAACCTTTAAGCATTACTTGTATTTCTTAAATTTACACTTAACACATACTATTTACCACTAGCCCTTAACCCCCATTGTTACTCCCTTAACCATTTGCCTTTTAGCCCTTTACCCTTTGTCTTCACTTTTACCACTGCCCACTTATGCTTACCATTAACACTTACACCCTTACTTTTACCTGCTTTCCCCTTAACCATCTACCCACAACCCCTTACTCCCTTGCCTTTATACACTTAACCTTGTATGCCCTTCCTCCTTATCCTTGATCCCTTAATCTTGACCCATAATCATTTACCCTAAACCTTTTACCCTTAACCCCTTATTTTTACCTTTAAACCTATGTTTTCAACATACACTTACTATTTACCCTTACCATTAACCCCTTTTGTTTGCTTACTCTTCCATTTAACACTTTAATATTTGTTTTTATCCCCTTTACCTTTATAACTTACATTTAGCTTTAGCATTACCTTTAAAACCTAAGCCCTGTAGGAAAATGCCTCTTTTTACAATATCATCCCCATTTTGTTTAACTGATTGTAATGGCTTTTTGACTCTATGCCCCAGGACTCTGCTAACCAGAACCCACTGCACAGTCTCTCCCTCCTAAATCATGTTGAAATTGACTTCCTGATTGATATATTTATCTTACAGATAAGTCCCTAATATATAGTGCAAAGTGTACTCAGAACCAAGGCATTAAATGTCACTACGGTCTTCAGCCCAGTCTGTGCCACCTCTAAAATCACAAATCAAAACATGACCAGATAATAAACACATTTTTGGAATTTTCAAAACATTTATTACAAACCCAATTCATTAAAAACATTCAGATTTATACTAAATATTGTGAAATAGTCATTTTTAAAAAGCCAGCTTTTACCTGCCTAAAGCCTTTAGTAGTGAATGTGTCTGAACATCTCACTGTCACTAAGGATCTGAATACCTCCTTTATGAGGTGTATCTTTACACCCACAGCGGAAACAAAGGGCTTGGGTGTGGGGACAATCTGACCTTTCCCCAACAGGATGGCATGATGCTGTACCCTGCCTCTCGCATATCTTCAAAGGATGCCTACCCTGAAACTGGCAGATGAAGCTCATACCTGAGCTTGCCTCTGTTTTGTCTTCCTAGCCTCCCAATCTGAGAGAAGATGCTCATAGTTACAGTTTTAAATGACCACAGCGCAGGGGTTTCTCATTTCCCTTGCAACACCTCTAGAATGTGCACAGGAGGTCTGCACAGGGGAAGAAAGGTTCTGTCATTTTGGGATTAGGAAAAGAGGGGCACTCTGAGATTGTTTGCAGTTGGGCACACGGACACTGCTGCAAAAGTGGACAGGCTTACCCCTGGGAACTTTTTCTCTATTGGTTATGGAGGGGCCTAATGTCAACTCCACCCATATGCTAGTGCTAGGTATAACAATGGCAACTCTGAGTACCCTCTGGAGAAGACTGCCGGACCTGTGGAAGACAGAATAAGGATGGTACCTGCTGTTGAGACCATGTAGGAGAAACTTAACTGCTTAACCTGCTCCCACCTGTATCAAGGATAATGAAGTAAACTTCAAGCATCAGCTGGCTGACCTGCTAAGTTACAGTAACAAAGAAGTGAAAGTAGCCCACTTTCCTTGAATAGCTCAGCTGATGCCATGTCGAAGTGTACTACTTCTGCCCAACAAAATAATCTGGTAGTTAGAAATTTTTTCAAGACTTTTTGCCTGGAGAGCTGATATAAAACTGTGACTAGCCGACCAAACCGATCCACAGGAACATGCATCACTGGTGGGCCTGACTTTGCCGCAGCTAATACTATGTGTTCTACACAGCAGCAAATCCACTTCAGCCAGCCCAATGCCACCCGGCCTCCAACAACGTCAAAACCTCTTCGGCTACAGCTTGCAACCTTGCCCCATTTGATGAATCTGTATTCCAGCAAAGCATCTACGTCTGAAGGTAGAAAGGACGACATCCTTGGTGCAAATGCAGAACTTTCACAGAGTGAACTTTTCCCACCAGCATCAGTGGCTTCATCAAGACCTCATCCTTTATCCATCAATTAGGATCAATGAACCCATCTTCATGTCCAGCCTGATGCCTTGACCGGCTGAAGCTTCTGCCATCTCAGGAATCTCTAAATCCGAAGTTAACTTTTTGAAAGGGACCAACCTGGTTTTCTTATCCAACCCACACTTCAATGCCATTGGTCTTAAGCCTTAAACTTGAACCGGTCTAGCTCAACCGGTTACCTGCTGTTGGCACTGTGCCTCACTGGAGGATCTATTGTTATTTAACACTTCAAAACATCTATATACAGTTCTGTTATTGGATGTATGTTGTTTTGGTGTCATTTTGTGCATTAAAATGTTCTCCATGGCTACAAATTAGAGCAATATTTTTATTGTGTTGTGTTCTTGGCTTTTTACCTTTTTTGATACTTCTAAATGCTTTACAAATTCTAGTAAATTAAGCATATCTGGTCTGTGCCATATCTACCAGGGGTAGAGCTCAGGCAACATGTCCTTAAATATTTCCTGGACCTAAATAGAATTGTAAAATCATTACTTTTGGTTAGATGCGTTCTGCCCAAACTAATAAAAAAAATTCTTACAACCCATTAGATTTGTCTTTTAACGATAACATTCAATTCAATTCAAAAGTAGCTTTATTCGATGTAAAAAATAAATCATAAAAGCACAATTTATCGCATAGTATTACATACAAAAAAGTTACAGAAGAATAAAATGATTAAAAACTATTTTAAAGTCATATGATAAGAACTAGGATGTAAATCCCAAATTGATTTCCTCAAATGAATCACATATTTCAAATACGTAACAACAGAAGTGGTACACATGTCATATTGTAAAAGTTGTAACATCAAAAAAGCAGGGTGACATTTTCTCAAGCCTAGAATGTTTAAGATTGGCACTATCCATCTTTTCCTTGCAACAGAATAAAATTTACAAAATAGGAAAATGTGCATCGTAGACTGTTGTGACATATCATCGAGTGGGAAGACACCCAGGTTTTAGGACCAATCACTTGTGACAAGGGAACTTATAAGTCTATGAAAAGACCTCAGATGGAAACGAGTGAACAGCATCCTATAATATCTTCCAGTTATGTATACAAGATAGGGCTGAAGGCCATTACATGATATCAACAACTGGTTTTCTAAAAGCGTAGGTTTAACAATTTCTTGAGTCTAATAAACTGAAATTGTATTAAACAGTCAGCTTTCAATATTTTTCTTGAGATTGATCTAATACTGTCTGGTCTAACAAAGTTTTCGGGATGGTCAATGTCAGTCATGAATTTGGAATAGAAGATACTCTGTGAAGCTTTAGGGAATCATTGATAATAACCTGGTTGAAGCTAGTGTGTATTGGTACCCCTATTTTATGCCATAGCAAGATAGGTTCAATCTTTATCAAATCAGATATATATGGGATCCCAAGCTCGGCATGACAAATGTGAGTAGCAGTGCTATTAAGGACCACCAATAAATATCTGTTGAAGGCATTCTTGATTAATTGAAGGGGCTGAATATCACAGTGGCCCCAAATTTCCGTACAGTACATGGCAGTAGTAATTCACTTGGCTTTATAGACTAACATAAGTTCCACAACCGGTCTTCTACCCAATTTTCTAGGAAAATTGGCCAAAGCTCTGGTGGCTATAGAGAATACCATTTTCCTTGCTTAAACCGCATGTGACCAAGTTCCTGTATTATCAAAATGGATGCCCAGGTATGGAAATCTATGGATACACTCCAATGTATTATCATTAATAAAAATGTCACAACATTTAGCACTGTTCCTACCACAATTTATTATATACATTTTTGAGATGTCCACTTGGAGGCCCCGATTTTGCATAAATGTGGCAAAACTAGTCACTACTCTTTGTAGCCCTAGTTGGGTACGGGCAATTAAAACAGCATCATGTGCATACAATAATGCAGGAATAGGACGCTTGTCAATGAGGGGCAGATCCTGGAATTGACTGACTAGAACTTGGCCAAAGCCAGTAATATATAAGGTAAAAAGAAAGGGAGCAAATAAACAGCCTTGTCTCACCCCTTTTCTAATTGGGAATTTGGCTGTACATTCACCCATATTTCTGTAACGGACCCTTGCGCCTGCGTCTCGGTATAGTTGCCTCATGAAGTTTATAAGTGGTAGTTCCACTCCCATTTCATCAAGTATACTTCAGAGTATGTCCTGTCTCACTCAATCAAACGCAGGTCCATAAAGGCAAAGACTAAATTCTCCTGCTTAGCTTGCATATATTTACCTAAAAATAGGCTTAAATTTAGTCCCCGTTGGATTGTCCCTAGACCCTGATGAAAGCCATATCGTAGTGTAGAGGTGACACCTGAATCTTATACCCATGTGCGCAATCTATTTAATATAATAAGAACTGTCACTTTGAGGAAGGAGTCTAAAAGGAAAATCGGTCAATAACATGTGGGGATATTACAATCACCCTTTTTAAATATTGGGACCAAGATCGATTCAGACCAGGATGAATAAAGCCTTGATAGCAGCAAGCTGTTAAAACCAAAGTTAGTAACGGGCCCCAGAGAGAAGGATTTGACTTATACAGGTCAATGGGGACTCCGTCCTAGCCTGGACGTTTTACCCCCACCCCCACCCCCGCACTGGCATTTATGGCTCTGAACACTTCATCTGGTGAGAAATGAACATCAAGTGGAAACAGATTTAAAAATTCAGGCTCTGGAGGGAGTTTGGATTTAACTGGTGGCACTGCCTGCTTCTCGTCATTATATAATGTAGTAAAATGATCCACCTATTTATCCTCACTGATAGCTATTTTTATTGTTGGAAGATCTCTGGGAGCTAAAAAAGGTGCATTAACTGCCTTCCAGAAACTAATATTGTGTCTGCATAAGGATGCTTCATGCAGGGCCTGCCAGAATTCAGCTCCCAGTGTCTCCTTACATTCTTTTAGCGCACGTCTATACACATTTCTAGCCATGTCAATTTCCAGCTGATTTGCGGCAGGTTTGTGTAAGACTTTTTTCAAATCTTCTCCTTACATTCTTCTAGCACAAATCTTTAGACATTTCTAGCTGTGTCAATTTCAACTCGATTTGTGTCCGGTTTGTGTGAGACTTTTTTCAAATCTTAATGGGCTTTTGTGCATTTATAGTGAAACCACCCCTGTTTCTTAGACTGACAATTTTTCGTTTCCATAGTTACCCTCTTCTTAATCTCTGTGGCGATAGAACCAAAGGAGTTCAAACATCCACATATGTAGCGGACTGATTAAGACAAACATAAAAAATCAGAATTGCATTTAGTTAAAAGTGACTTAGTAAACTCGAGTGGTTATATTTTAGACCAGCTCAGGAAGTACCCATTAGTTCTTCTATGACATTAACCCTTTTCCCTACCTATTATCCTTGTATTTAATGCAATATATATAGCCTTTTATTTCCTTAACTTGAACGTTACCCTTTACAATTACCCCGTAACCCCATATGGCTTTATCCCTCCATGTAACCCCTTTTTTATAACCTCCTAACCATAAGTACTTGCTCATACATTTAACCACTATTCCTTAACCTCTTAGTGTATCCCTAACTGCCTACACACTCACTATTATAATTTCCCTTTAACTCTAATTCTTACTGTTTTATCTTTATAACCCAAACTACTTTTCCCTAACACATACCCATTGCACTTACACCCTTTATGTTGCATGTTAAACTACTTGACTTAAACCCTAATGCATGCTCCTTACCTTTACATTAAACCCCTTGGAATTAAACCATTTATTTTAGCTGCCGATTTCGAACCACTTTCCCGTGCCCTAACCCATAACCACTCACCTATAATACCTCACCATTTACCCTTATATATAATTTACACAGCTGCTTCCCTTTAAACCCTTTCCCTTAACCTCTTGGGCCAACCCATCACCACCTTACTCCTAACCCCTCATCATTATCCCATTATGCTTAATCCTTTATCACCATGCCCCATGCCCTTAATCTCTTACCACTAATCATTTCCCCATATCCTCCTACACTTATTCCAACCCTACCTTAAAAATATTAGCAATATCAACATACTTGTATGATTTTTTTATCATATTACTTGCAGTGAAATGGCAAATAATGAGATGGTCTAAGATATCATTGTAATTAGATCTGAACATAATTTAAATTATGCAGGCGTAATTCATGTAATTTCAGGAATTTTGAATTACAATTGATATGTGAAATTCCCAAAATGATGCCATTATCGTGCTTTACATAATTATTTGCCATTTATGGTAACATTACAGTAAGCGGTATTTAACTGTATCCTCGCAAGAAAAATTGACGGAAGGACGCATTTTGTGCTTAGATATAGCACAAAATGACCGTTTTGTATTTTGCATTATGTGTAATTCCACATTATTTTACAGAACATGTGCGTGATTACTTCATAGCAAAATATGAGAATTTCTCGCACTCCTAGTGCATTCCACAAGTAAATGACATGACAACAAAATGAATGCAAACAAATGGTATGCCCCAGTATATGCACAGCAAGCCCTGCTATTGCTGGTCCTTTATTTGTTCTGGGTGTGAAAAAGAAAATTGCACTTACTTTCTCTCAGGACTCCATCCTGAAATCCTGCCCTTTCCTCTTTAATGCCATGCTTTCTGCTTGCAACCGCCACCTCAATTGCAACTGATGATACCCTAATTCTGTGCACATTATACTTTTATCATTCAGAGTGCTAATCATTTTGACATTTTAATAGTGAAAACGTTTTCACCAAGCTTCATTAATATACAACACAGGTACAACTTTAGCAGTAATGCTCTCTTTTCTGACATAATGAAGATCTCTAAGATAGATCGTTGCAGTGTATGCTTCCTCACACTCAAAGAATAGGTTTAATATAATGAACTGCTTCAAAGTAAATGTTCGAAATGTGAGAACTAAGTATCGCTTACTCTTACCCTATTACCATGTCGTCTTCAGGTTTGCATTTCGTTTAGTTATATACCTCAAAATAGTCTTTACTCTTTAATTTAACAAGAACTCTCCCCATTACTCCAAATAAACTATGAAACAACTTTTAGTTCATGCAAATACAATGCCTGCATAACAACTTTTCATATTTTATCTGCATTTAGGCTTACTTTCTAATCAATTGATAAATAGATCTGCAGCTTTTCCAGCATTTTGTATTTCAAATTTCGGATTTTGAGTCCTGACAATTATTATTATGTTTTTTAATATTTAGTCTGTTGCAGAGGTGAACCTAGAATAAAAAAACACGACCTTCTGTATACAATGCATTTATAAAGAATTTGTGTGATCATTTATTTTACTTTTTAGATGTAAAAATATCCCTAATGCTTTGCAATGCAAGTACTAAGAACTACATAGGAGGCAGAATGATACACCAAGCAGCCAGTTACATGATGTGGGAGAAATATTCCCCTTGGTAGATGCCAAGCCTATTCTGTATTTTAAGTAACTGGGTACAATAGGTCTAATCGAAAGCTGCACTCTGAAACCATACCCAGAAATTTCAACATGCTTCACTCCATAACAGCTGCCACTTTCTCCACTGCATGCCTTTAATGTGAATTAAAAACTTGGGTGTATACTTATGAAAGAGTTGTGTTGCTCTTGCCCCACGCAATGGGGCGCAAGAGCAATGCCACTCTTAAGTTAAAGTTTTCAGACCACTCAAGGCCACATTGTGTGGCTTGATACATCTAGTGTAACACAACACAGTGCAAATCGCTGCCCCAGGAAGACATTCCATGGTTGGATCATTGGGGGCCCCACACATCCACCTATGGATTTTGGCACATTCCCAGAATTGCCATTAGTGACATACCTGAGAGTGCATCAAAATGCTATGCCTCCCCAAGTAAGGAGCGTAACGAGTAGAAATTTCGTTAATTCTCCTTGTTACTTCCTCTTTCTATGTATGCTGCAGCAGCACACATAGAAAGAGGACATTGCCTCATGGGATAATTTTTGTGCAGAAAGGTGTCCCTTACTGCACAAAGACAATCCTGCTTACAATGCAGACACCGTTGCACCGTGGTGCAAGGGTCCCTGTGTTGGCGCTGGGCATTGGATTGTGCACCAGCGTCGGGTAATGACAGGGATGCGCCATATGTTATTAAGTACAACGCATTCCTGCCCTTTCCCTATCATGCACATGATTTGACAAGGGTTACCCCATAACTTTAGTGAACCTGGGGTAATGCAATATGCTAAAGAAACAATGGTCCTCTGGATATAAATCTGTGTAACGAAATAAATGCATCTTCCATATTTGAAGATAGAAATCATATATAATTTTAAATTCCCAAGGCATATAATAAAGAATGATGTTCTCTTACAATTAATTTATTCATTGCATGTTTTTATACAGTGTTATGCCTGTAAAAGGGATCTGGTGCTCATGTTTTATTGAAGAAGAGGTGCATTAAAGGCAAAAAGCATCACTACTAAAAATACATATGATTCCTTTTATACAAATTTTTACAAGGCAAATGGAATCTATATAGGTCTGATGTCGGTGACATTTCATCCTCTGATAGTGTGAGGTCATGATCAGAACTGGAGCGAGAGTGCCCAGTATCTATAAAATTAGAGAAAGTCACTGTAAATTATATTGGGGGGAGAGAATATGCCTACTATGATAACTGCGAAGTGAGACAGTGTTTTAACTTGCATTGTAAGGAGGAGAGTCAATCTGAGGGGGCAACCCCTCAGTATGGGGAATTGCAGTCAGGGGTCATTTGGTGCCTAGACACAATAAGAAACAATGTGAGTCATGTGAATTAGGCCACATATGGCAGCATGCAAGTTATTATTTTCTACATTTGATTCCGGTATAGTTATTTACCATTTGTTAATATTCATGTTGCCTTATTATTAGTTTTGTGTTTGTTAAATCGATTAATTACATTTAGCCCTGTATCAGTTTAGTCAATTTTCTTTATTTAATCATTTATCTGATCCAGCAGTGGCCCCTCAACAGGCACCAAACCCCCGAGGGGTCCATGGGTCAACCTTCACATTCCATTTCGGCCTACTATAAGACTACATTAGTCAACTAATTGCCCCACATTGACTAGACACGCCAACTGTGTTAGCGGTCTTGTCTTATGACACACAGCGTCTAACACCATGCTTGTCGCTGCTGGGTAAATCAACCCTTTCCCTGAAACACACTTGTGGATGCCAGGACTAATGCCAGGTCCCGTCTGGTATCCGGTAGTCAGAGTAATCGGCATGACTTCACTTTTGCCACAGGTTCCCTAACTCGGATGAGTGTGCGACCTTGCGTTAATTCAACCCCCCCCCCCCTCTAAACCCCGCCAGGTGAGAGTCTAATTGGTGTGCCTTTTTGCTTTTTCTCACTATAGCCATGCACCAAGAACCCCTCTAAATACTGCGGATGCTTCAGCATTGTTCATGGCACCGGTACTGCATGCTTTCTGACACCTGGGGCCTCATTTATGAGGCTGTGCGCCACTTTTACGCCGCTGGTGCGTCACTTTTTGTGACGCACCAGTGGCGTAAAAAATTTACATTGTTGCGCCATATATACAAAGTGACGCATCTAGGTAGATGCGTCTCTTTGTAAACCCCTGCGCAACATTATACCTGCGCCAGGTATAATGTATGCAAGGGGGGCGTATTGACGCAAGGAAGGGTTGTAGAAGTGACGCAGTGAAATCTATGAGATTTCACTGCGTCACTTTTAGGACGCCGTTGCGTCAAAATATTGCGCCTGCCTCACAGCAGGCGTAAGACTGACGCAGGCCCTTTCACATGGGGCTTGCCCCATGTGAAAGGACGCATTGCTGGAGTTGCGTCACTTTTGTGACACACTCCAGCAATGCGTCACTTTTGCGCTTACAAATACGTCAGAAATACTGATGTATCTGTAACTCCTTGCGACATGATGCGTCATATATTAAATATGGCGCATCATTGGTGTCGCAAGGAGTGCGCACTGAGAAGTGGTGCATCGCTGCTTTCACGCAGCGATGCGTCATTTCTCATAAATGAGGCCCCTGGTTAGTATCCTTAGCCACGTCAGTGCCCTCCTATTGTTATTCTTGCTAATTGATTGATAATTGGAAGCCCCACCTTCCTAATTTAGTCAACTGTTTTAACCCCCACCAGGACTACTCCTATACATTGAATCCAGGCACGTTAGGACTAGACTCCAGTTGTTACAGTCCATCCTCCTCGAGCCAGCTGGCCATCAGTATCTACGTAATTATTAGTAACTCAACCGCACTGCAGCCCTCCCGCATGGGAGAGCTTTACCTTCAGATTCTCATCCTACAGGTGAATCTCCTCACTCTATTAGCTGCACATATGACTCTTGCATACTGCCATATGTGTCTGTCATCATGTAACTCACATAGTTTCTTCTTGTATCTATGGTCACTAATTGACACACTGACTGCGCTTCCCCAATACTGAATGGTTTCCCCCTGAGAATGACTATCCTCCTTACCAGTCAAGTTAATACATCGTCTCTCCTCGCATTTATCATTACAGCCACATTCTCTCCCCCCATATATAAAACAGTGACTTTCTCAAATTGTTTAGGTACTGGGCGCTCTTGCTCCCCTCCAGTTGATTACGTTACATTCAAAGAGGTCAAAATGCTGGGGACAACAGAACAATACAGACTCCATTCACATTGTAAAAAAGTTGTAATAAAGGAAGTCCTATGTCTTTTGAGTAGTGACACACTTTGCTTTTGTTTCTTCCATCACCCTTCACTGCACCTTTTCTTCACTAACAGCATGAACACATATATCATTTACTAGTATAACACTATTTAAAAACATGCAATGAATAACTGAATTGCAAGAGAACATTGATCTTTCAGCCTGTCTTTAATTATATGCCTGGGTAATTAAAAATTATATATGTTTTCTGTCTTCAACTAGGGAAGACGGGTTTATTTCGTTACAGAGATTTATATCCCAGTAAACCATTGTTTCTTTAGCTTTTCCCTATCATGCAGCGCAGCTAGGTGACTTGCTGAGTGATCATTTGTTAAATATTCCCCTTGACCTATTGGCTTGGTCAACACTTTCTTGCGTTTGGGTCCCATCTGGCTCAACATGTCTTATACCTAAGTACCCTTCAAATAAAATCAGACTTAATTAAAGATTGAATATATTACAGGTGAATGATTGTTTAAGTTTATTTTCACATAATATGCAGTTAATCGTGAGAGAAGTATTTCACAAGCACAAGTAAGTTAGTGTACGACCAACAATTTCACCATGATTTTGGAAAACTATGTTAGAAAGCGAATTTCATTTTCTACAAGAAAATTGACACTCCCCTCTTTATCATGCGTCTGGAATAAAAAAGCTTTCTAATTGCATGATTTAAAAAAAATGACTTTCCAAATCGAAAAGAAATCACATAGAATTTGCAGTCTTACTTTTAGTTTATTTTTTTTAAAGGTGTACGCAGGCAAAAGTGTCCATTGTAATGTGTGCGTATATAAAGCCTTTGAAATAAACACATTGTGAGACATGTAATCAGAATGCCAGGCAATGTCCAGATGAGGCAGATCAGGTATATATACTTCTGCTGAAGTGTGACATTCTACACTTAAATTTCCTTAACATTTCCAAATCCATTATAGTTTCGCAGGTGAGCACATCTATTTCTATTGGCCTTTGCTTCGTCTAAAGACGTATAAGGTTTTCGTTTCCACCTTTTACATCAAGTCTCAAAATCAATCTGTAGACTTCACTTTTCCAGCTGCGTGTTCAGCAAATAATCCTGATCTCCTGATAAGCAATTCTCTGTTCAATGTGGAGAATACTGACTGCAGTGCATGGCTGGAAAGGCATTGCAGAAATTGTCTTTATACGTCATCAGTAGTTTGGAAAATGGTTATGTGACGATTGTGGAATCTGCAACAAAAGGAGCCACAGTTTGTGGATATGATCCTTGCAGATTTACTCTTTTTATGAGTCTCATGATCACATTTCATAAAGCTTTTGTATTTCTAGGTGTAAGAAATGCTTACACAAGGGAATGATTTGTGAAAGGACAAAAATAATCACAATAGGATTAAGGGCCTGATTACAAGTTTGGTGGACATGGGTACTCTGTCACAAACGGATATCTTGTCCGCCAAATAATAATTCCATTATATCCTATGGAACCTGTAATACAGCCTATGGGATATCCGTCATGTTTGGGACGGAGTATTCCATCTTGCAAGATCTGAATCAGGCTCCTAATCTGTGATGTCATAGTACATTTATGAATCATATATTGATTCTTTTCCCTGCATTGGTTTTGCAAAAGATAACCGTCTATCGCAATTTTTCTGGTGAACTGTTTCCCATGTTTCCCATGGTGCAACCTATGGATTATCTATTGAAAGACCCTTCACTGATTTAGTGTAAATTGAAATATGCATTTGCACATATTTTTCACCCTGCTTCTTATTCCGTCTTAAGGAAAATGTGGGCATTGATTTTTCTATATCCAAAATATGGGTAGGATTCTTGCACATTCACACGCTAAATGCTCCATGTCGAAGAGTAAGGGCATTGCCAGAGTGGCAGGAGAAAGCTCACCTAGGGTTGCTCAGAGGGCACACAAAGTCAGGAAACCATTTCTTTGGCTGTCTAAAACCAACCAACATCCAAATAGGGAAATAAACAGCTGGGAATGGAAGATTGCGACAACATCCTTAAAATAAATAACTTTTGAAACACTGTTTTTACAATACAATTGTTTTCCTATAACTTCTTAAACTACATAAATAGTTGTGCTCCCTGCCATGCATAGTTTTTTCATCAATATTTATATTGCAAATGTTGCAATGATATTATCAATGATGTCATAGAAGATGACACGAGTGAAGTAATATGTGGGGTAATTAGCAGTGCATGGCAAGGGCTCAAGTCATAGTTACCTTAGGGCATAAGTTATAGTTTTATCATAGAACTGCTGAATGTCTATAGTTTTTTGTATGTAAAAGGTGAACCTATCTATAATATCCCTGTAACCTTTATTTTTCCATTGAATTTCTATAATGTTTTTAACATAAAGTAATAATAAATTACTATACGTTATTCCAACCACCAGCCCTTCGCTGTGCGTGGCAGGGGTTGGCTGCATGTAGAAAACCCCACACCTCCCTGTGGCCAACCCCCCAAAGGCACCCAACTCAAGAGGGTACCAAGCAGTCCCTATCCTAGGGCCTATTTCGGCTCCGAGGACCCCATCCCCTGGGGCCGGCCCTATTTTTTAGGGGGGACTATGCAGCCCCCCTCCCATGGCCATATTTTGGCTCTGACAACATCATCCCCAGGTGCCCATCATTTAAGTTATTGGGGAGGTTGCAATCCCTTTCCCGGGCTGATTTCAGCCTGGAGAACTGCATCTCCTCTAGTCTGCCCAGTATACGGTAGGTGCCCCGGACCCTCCCACAGAACTCTCAACATCACTTTTCCTGCTCCCCCCCACTGGGAGTGGACTTACTGTTTGCTCTCGTTTGGTGGAAGCTTTAAATTGTTCCACCAAGTGTGAGCAATCACAGGTTTCCCTGCCCGCAGTAGTGCAGGCAGGGAAACAGTTATATCATGGTGGTAGGTGCCCAGGACATAGCAGGAGATGGATTCCCTGGGGTCAAACTCGGCCTGGGGATGGGGTACACATTGCTTCACTTTGTGCATATTGGCTGGGCCACTGGGGATGGGGTCTCCAGTGCTGCTATATGCCCTTGGGGGAGGCTGCATGCCCCCCTGCCTGGTTTTACTATCTGCAAGGCCTCAGGGAGGTGGCGGTCACCGAGCCGATAGTATGACAATGGTAATGATAACTTGCTCTCTCTCCATGCACTACTACTTACCCTACTAATTACATCAGTAATGACATCATGTATGATAAGCATAACTGTTACTGTTGAATTTCTATGGTTTTAAGCATGTCAAATCTGAACCTCACCATAACGTCCCTATAATCTTTTTGTTATTTATTTTTATTTTGGTAAAATTGTATTTCCTAACTATTACGTCCCAGTAACCTTTAGAAATTCCAGTGAATATACATATGACTCACTGATGACATCTCAAATGACATGTCATCAGTGATGGCATGAGTGATGTCACTGACCACGTTATGAGTGATGTAATATGTGATGCCATCAGCAGCGCATTGCGGGGCTTGAGTTATAGTTACCTAAGCTAACTATAACAGCTCAATTTCTCTCGTTTTGTATGAGTGAAAATTCAGCCTAACTATACCATCCCTGAAACCTGTGTTTTTTCAGTGAATATCTGAGGTTTTTTAAATGATAACTTCTATCTATAATATCCCTGAAACCTGTGTTTTTTTTCAGTAAATTTCTAAGGTTTTTTAAATGCTAATTTCTAACTAAACCTACGTAGGTAAGACGTGCAAAAAGAGGAAGAAAGGTGCAAGAAGGAGCAAGATAGATGCAGATAGAGGAAGAAAGGAGCTGAAAGAGGCAAGTGAGGTGCAGAAAGAGGCAAGAGAGGTGCAGAAAGAAGAACAAATGTTCAGAAAGAGGCAAGAGATGTGCACGAACAGGAAGAAAGGCATAGAAAGAAGCAAGAGAGGTGCAGAAAGGTAAGAGGTACAGAAAGAGGCAAGAGAAGTGCAGAAAGAGGAAGAAAGGCACAACAAGAGGGAGGTGAGGTTCAGAAAGATGCAAGGGAGGTGCAGAAAGAGGCAAGAATGGTGCAGAAAGAGGCAAGAGGTATAGAAAAGGAAGAGATGTGCAGAAAGAAGCAAGAGAAGTGCAGAAAGAGGAAAAAAGGTACATAAAGAGGAAAGTGAGGTACAGAAACAGGCAAGAGAGATGCAGAAAGCGGCAAGAGAGGTATAGAAAGAGAAAGAAATGTGCAGAAATAGTCAAGAGAGGTACAGGAAGAGGAAAAAAGCACGGAAAACAGAAAGAGAAGTGAAAAAGAGGCAATACAGATGCAGAAAGATGCAAGAGAGGTACAGAAAGAGGCAAGAGAGGTGCAGAAATAACACAAAAGGTACAGAAAAGAGCAAGTGAGGTGCAGAAAGAGGCAAGAGAGGTGCAGCAAGAGAGAGGAGAGGTGTAGAAAGAGGAAGATAGGTGCAGAAAGAATCAAGAGAGGTAGAGAAAGAGGGAGAATGGCACATAAAGAAGCAGGGGAAGTACAGAAAGAGGCAAGAAAGGTGCAAAGAGAGGTAAGAGAGGTACAGAAAGAGGCACAAGAGGTGCAGAAAGAGGAAGAAAGGTGCAGAAAGAGGGAAGTGAGGTATAGAAAAAAGCACAAGATGTACAGAAAGAGGCAAGAGAGGTGCAGAAAGAGGTAAGACGGGTGCACAAAGAGAGGTAAGAGAGGTACAGAAAGAGGCACGAGAGGTGCAGAAAGAGGGAGAAAGGTGCAGAAAGAGGCAAGTGAGGTATAGAAAGAAGCACAAGATGTACAGAAAGAGGCAAGAGAGGTGCTGAAAGAGGTAAGACGGGTACAGAAAGAGGCAAGAGGGATGCAGAAAGACACAAAAGAGGTGCAGAAAGAGGCATCTCAGGTGTAGGAAGAGGTAAGAGTGGTGCAGCAAGAGGCAAGAAGGTGCAGAAAGAGGAAGGAAGGTGCAGAAAGAGGCAAGTGAGGTGCAGAAAGAGTCAAGGGAGGTGCAGAAAGAGGCAAGAGAGGTACAGAAAGAAGAAGCAATGTACAGAAAGAGGCACAAGAGGTGCAGAAAGATGAAGAAAGGTGCAGAAAGAGGAAGAAAGGTATAAAAAGAAGCAAGAGAAGTGCAGAAAACAACAATAGAGGTGCAGAAAGAGGCAACTGAGGAATAGTAAGAGGCATGATAGGTGCAGAAAAAGGCAAGGGAGGTGCAGAAAGAAAAAAGAGAGGTGAAGAAAGTGGCAAGAGAGGTGCAGAAAGAAGAAAAAGAGGTGAAGAAAGAAGAGAGTGGAGTGCAGAAAGACAAAGAAAGGTGCAGAAAGACAAAGAAAGGTATAGAAATAAGCAGGAATAGTGCGGAAAGAAGCAAGAGAGGTGCAGAAAGTAGTGAGAGGTGCAGAAAGAAGCAAGAGAGGTGCAGAAAGAAGAGAAAAAGGGCAAGTAAGGTGCAGAAAGAAGCAACAGAAGTACAGAATGAAGGAAGAGAGGTAAAGAAAGACGTAAGAGAAGTGAAGAAAGAGACAACAGAGGTGCAGAAAAAGGCAAGAAAAGTGCAGAAAGATTCAAGAGATGTCCAGAAAGAGGCAAGAGAAGTGCAGAAAGAAGGAAGAGAACTGCAGAAAGAAGAAGAAAGGTGCAGAAAGAGGAAGAAGGGTGCAAGAATGTACAGAAAGAGGAAGAAAGGCACAGAAAGAGGAAGAAAGGTACAGAAAGAAACAAGAGAGGTGCAGAAAGAGGGAGAAAGATACAGAAAGAGGCAAGAAAAGTACAGAGTCAAGAGAGGTGCAGAGAGAGGAAGAAAAAGAAACAGAACGAGGCATGTGAGGTACAGAAATAGGTCATAGAAGTGCAGAGAGAGGTGAGTGAGGTGCAGAAAGAGGCAATAAAGGTAAAAGAAGAGACATGAGAACTGCAGAAAGAGGCAAGAGAGCTGCAGAAAGAGGAAGATAAAGGTGCAGAAAAAGGAAGAACGGTAGAGAAAGAAGGAAGAGAAGTGTAGAAAGAAGCAAGACAGGTGCAGAAAGAAGCAAGAGAGGTGTAATAACAAGAGAGTAAGGTGCAGAAAGATGCGAGTGAGGTTCAGAAGAGACAAGAGAGGTACAGAAACAGGACAACAGGTACAGAAAGAGGCAAGTGAGGTACAGAAAGAGGCAAGAAAGTTAAGAGAAGAGGCAAGAGAGGTGCAGAAAGAGGCAAGAGGTGCAGAAAGAGGTAAGAGAGGTGCAGAAAAAGGATGATAAAGGTGCAGAAAGAGGAAGAACAGTACAAGAAGGAAGAGAAGTGCAGAAAGAAGCAAGAGAGGTGCAGAATCACGTGAGTAAGGTACCGAAAGAGGCAATTGAGGTACAGAAAGAGGCGAGAGAGGTGCAGAAATAAGCAAGAGATGTATAGAAAGAGGCAAGAGAGGTACAGAAAGAAGCAAAAGAGGTGCAGAAAGGGTGTGAACCCTAGACCTCGGTCCAGGCCAGCACTCTCCCAAGCAGCTCCGCTTCCTCCGTCGCATCGCCCAATCCCAGAGTGCCTCCCCAGAGCAGGGTTTGCGCCCGCAGCCCACTCCCTTGTAGAGGTGAGCATAAGTGCTCCCTCCCTAGCCCGCTCCTTGTTGTTTCAATTCTGCCTTCTTTTAGTTATTCTCCTGCTGCCCACAGGTAATATTCCCCTGGTGTCATTTTAATTTGTATTCTTCCTGCAACCTGCCGGTTTCCCACCGCCGGTGCCCATGCAGCCCCTCCCCCTGACACAGCCCCTACTCTCGCCTCCCTTTCTCCCATCCCGCCCCACCCCTATTAATGGCGACTGCTACGCGGTTGGGCCGCTGCCACGCTGAAGGCTTGCCTGAGGCAAGCCCGTCTTGGCCCTTCCATGACCCAACCGTGGCTAGCGCCAGAAACCCTGAATCTCCAGAACCCAGCCGATACATCTACGCCGCCCTCCATGCACTCAACCCCAGAAGACACAACGACTGCCAAAGAGCAACACCGAACACCACCCAAGGAAAGTTCTCCTGCAGAAACTGCCGACAATCCTTCACCATTGACAGTGCCCCCATGACCGCTGAAGACTCGTGGGAAACCCGCACCGCCAGAGCCCTGACATGCATCCTCCTCAATGTACACTCCCTACAAAGACACACCATAGAGATCAGGGACCTGCTCGACACCCTCTCGTCCGACGTTGCCTTCCTCACTGTAACCTGGACAAATGCCACCTCTGGCCCTGA
Organism: Lissotriton helveticus; assembly: GCF_964261635.1. Taxonomy (NCBI): domain Eukaryota; kingdom Metazoa; phylum Chordata; class Amphibia; order Caudata; family Salamandridae; genus Lissotriton; species Lissotriton helveticus. Next base: position 1,370,558,466 of record NC_136069.1, on the reverse strand, counting down.
CATCGCCACCGCCATCCCCAACGGATAAAAGATCCAGAGAAGGAACTGCCCCCACCACCCAGGAGGAGGATTAGTCATTGCTCACAAGACCTCCCTTCCACTTTCCCCCTCCAACACAAGTGACCACACTCCAACACAGAACACCTCCTTCCACTTCCAGAACCAGACCAACCTCAGGACCACGCTATGGGGCACCATTGCACACAGACCCTCCGGACCGCACACCCATTCCGCAACCACCATCGCTGACCTTGGTGCACCCGACGCCATCACATGCACGGACTACATTCGACTCGGAGACCTCAATTTCCACCTCAACAAACGCATCGATCCCGACACCATCACCCTCTTCGACAACCACTCCAACCTCGGGCTGAAGTAGCTCGTCACCTCCCCCACACACAGAGCAGAACACACCCTCGACCATATCTTCGGAGGAGGGACAAATATCCTTTTGAGCCATACCTTGTAGCCCCCATGTATGAACCACCACAGTGTACACTTTGCCTTCAACACGTGACTGGACCCAATCCCCCCTGTGCCCGCCTTGAAGGAACTGGAGCAAGATCACAGAGGAGCACCTTAACACCACCCTCCTCCTAGACCCACCCAGAACCATGACCGATGCTAACTCTGCAGCCAAGGAATTTTACCACTGGATCTCCAGCTGCGCTGACTAGCTCGCACCCCTCCGCCCATCGACGAGAATTCCATCCTAGATGCCTCTCAGTCCGCATTCCGAAGCAACCACAGCACTGAAACTGCTCTCCTCACTGCCACCGATGACAACTGCATGCTACTAGACCAGGGACACACCACAACCCTCATTCTAATGGACCTCTCCGTAGCTTTCGACACCGTCTCACATCGTGCTCTCTCAGCGACACTCCATGACGCTGGGATACAAGGAACCACCCTCTCCTGGATCCAATCCTTTCTCTCTGGCAGAACCCAGAGGATCAGACTCCCTCCATTCCTCTCCAAACCCACACAGATCAACTGCAGAGTACCCCAAGGATCATCGCTCAGCCCCACATCTACATAGCCCCCCTCACCGCCAGCGTCAGACAACATGGGCTCAGCATAGTATCATACGTCGATGACACCCAGCTGATCCTCTCCCTCACGAAGAACGCCAAAGACACAAGACTCTGCTTGCAGGAAGGAATGAGGGACATAGCCAACTGGATAAAAAGCAGCTGCCTAAAGATCAACTCAGAGAAGACCAAGGTCCTCATCCTCGGACCCTCCACCTCCGCCTGGGACAACACCTGGTGGCAATCACCCTTCGGGAGTCCGCCCACCATGACAGACCATGCAGGGAACTGTCAAACCTGTCCACGTCGTCCCTTACCTTGTCCGTGAATGAAGCCCTCTTGGATGACGCAGATGATTTCGCAGAGACGCAAGGGACCAACTTCCCAAACCGCTAACTAAATCTTACTGATTCTATTTATTTACAGCAAGGTTTAAACTAGGGATTAGGGAGGAGGGACGGTACTGGACGTTGCGGTGTAGGGTTTTGTTCTTGCTGTCGACCTGCGAAGCAACAAGCACAAAGGACTTTAATAACCTAAGCAAACAGGGATTCTCCTAACTATCTTTAAAGTTTTTAACTATTCTATCTAGCTGTTCTTGAAACCAAAGTCATTCAGGGTTTTCAGATATTCTCCTACCTGCGATCAGCGTAGTGTTGGCTTTCGTCCAGTATTTCTTTGGGTAGTTGCGATAAGGAAGTCGTCAGACGTCCTCTTAGGATAGGCAGTCAGCTTGTAATGTCAGGTGGTTGTTGTTTAGCTAAGAAATAAAAGGAAGGATTACTTTTGATCTTTAAAAGTGTTTTCGCAACTTCTCACACTAGTACCTATCACTTACTTGTATATTACTTCTAGATTCTTTGTCCTGGGGGTTCTTGTCTTTTCTTGTGACTGATAAAAGATAACACAGACCTAACAATACAATAACCTAGACGTCTTTCTTCACATATCTTTCATTTAGGATCAAAAGCTATATTCACTCTTAGTCTAGAAATCAAGATTATTCACAGCACACAAACACTTTTCACGGTAACCAAAAGATCTGAAATACAATATTCAACATTAATCAAGAATGTCCAAAGTCTCTTCCTTGCATCCTTTCTGCAAGTCTTATAGAGTTCCCAAAAATTATTGTCGACCTTTCTTGCGAAGGGCGCCTTTAAATATTCAAAAGTACTTAGCTTTCCAACTTTAGTCTTTCAGGATTCTGTGCAGGGAAGAACCACCTTGAAGACGAGCAGCAGTGAAGTCCTGACGAAGCCGGAATGCCATCAGGTGAGTTCTCAGCAGAGCTGCCACTAGACGCGACCTTCGCCGGAAGAAAACCGAAGGCAAAGCGCCTTCCAGAAGGCGGGGTGCGGTTTAAATACCGGACCGCACCCAGCCGCTCCCTGCTACGCACAGGAACGTGCGTGAAGACGGAGACTTCATTTCTCCTTGGATGCGCACCAAAAAGGTGCGTGTGAGGGATGCGGGGAGAGAAAGACTAGACCTTCAAGCACAAGGTCACAATTTAAAACTAGCGCAATTGTCCAAAACCCCTGAAATAAAAGGTACACTATGAAATCAGGCTACAAGACCAAAGTAATACTCATATTAAAAGAACCGTTGAAGGCATGGTTGGACACAATACAAGTGAAAAGGCTTGAAGCATAAAAAGTATCATACACCCTACCACACTGACTAAGAAGCGTGCGGGGTGCACGGGACAGGGGTGGGTTTTAATGAGGGGAATACTACATGTGTCTAGAGGGCATGTGTAGTAAAATGAGTCTGAATAGTCATGAGTAAAGTCATGAGCAGCGTGATTCATGACAGTACTCCCTCCTCAAGATCCCCCCAAGAACCGTGGTAATGGGCTTCGGTTTATCAGGATATCTCAAATGAAAAGACCGGACCATTCTGGGAGCATTTTTGAGATGTTCTAAGGGTTCCCACGATCTTTCCTCAGGGCCATAGCCTTTCCAATCTATGAGGTAAAACAGCCTTCCCCTAACTCTTTTTGAATCAAGGATTGACTTAACTTCAAACTCAGGATGACCCTCAATAATGATGGAAGCTGGAGATCTAGGAGTACGAGTTTGAGAATGGAATGGCTTAACCAGAGAGACATGGAAGACAGGGTGTATCAAATACTTGCGAGGAAGAATTAACCTTACACAAACTGGGTTAATCACTTTTTCAATAGGAAAGGGTCCAATAAACTTTGGATTAAATTTCCTGTTTCCTTTCAACTTCAGATTCTTTGTACTCAACCATACCTTATCTCCAGTTTCATATTGAGGTTGCTCAGTTCGATGTTTATCCTTGGCCTCTTTTTGAGATTCCTTAGCTTTCGCCAAGTTGAATTTAGCCTCTTCCTGAATGGAGAACACCTTAGAAACATAGTCAGAAACTGCAGGTACAGACTCATTGTTGCTAGAATCTTTAGGGATACTTTTTGGATGAAACCCGAAATTACAAAAGAATGGAGACATCTTTATGGAAGAATGTTCAGAGTTATTGTAGGCAAATTCTAAGGGACTTAAAAGATCAGACCATTCTTCGGAAACATTAGGTAACATACAACGAAGATATTGTTCAATAGTTTGATTGGTTCGTTCAGTTAAACCATCTGTTTGGGGATGGTAACTAGAAGATAAACGAACCTCCATATGTAACAAAGCACTCAGATTTCGCCAAACTTTAGAAATAAATTGGGAACCTCGGTCTGAGATCACCACCGAGGGAATTCCATGTAGTCTTATCACATGGGTCATGATTAACTGAGCGAGTTCCAAGGCTGTAGGAAGCTTTTTTAATGGAATAAAATGGGCCATTCGTGTGAACTGATCTACTACTGTCAAAATAGTATTGAATCCCTTCTTGGTTTCAGGTAGTTCGACAATAAAATCCAACGATATGGTATGCCAGGGTTGAGGTGGAATTGGTAGTGGCATTAACAATCCACTAGGGGCTTGATGAGAAGTCTTGTGCTGAATACAAATACTGCAAGTTTCTACAAATTGTTGAATGTCTTTAGACATTGAAGGCCACCAAAAGCTCCTTTTAATTAGGTCCATGGTTTTCAAAATGCTAGGGTGAGCCGACAACATTGTATCATGATGAAGATGAATTATGGACTTTCGAATCCTTTCATTAGGAACAAAAATTAAATCATGGACCATCATCAAACTGTCTTTCTCTTGAAGAAAAGGATGATCTTTCTTCCATTGTTCAGAATCCTTTTCTCTTAAAGCTTCCTTGATGTCATTAATAATGTCACACACAGATAAACTCCCCTGAAAACAAGAAGTAGGGATTACGGGATGAATTTTTTCAGGTTGATCTGGGCCCTTGTCACCAATTCTAGATAAAGCATCCGCTTTTAGGTTCTCTTTTCCAGGACGATAAGTAATTACGAAATTGTAATCATTGAAGAACATAGACCAACGTAATTGCCTAGCAGATAAAGCTTTTACCGATCTTAAAGCTTGAAGATTTCTGTGGTCTGTGTAAATAGTTACCGGATGACGAGCCCCTAACAGGTAGTGACGCCATTCTTCAAACACAGCTTTTATTGCCAATAACTCCTTATCGGCAATTGCATAGTTTTGTTCAGCTTCTGACAATTTTCTTGAATAGTAAGCAATAGGATGCATTTGGCCGGTATCAGAATTTCGTTGTGAAAGGATTCCGCCCAAGGCAAATTGAGATGCATCTGCTTCTACTATAAAGGGTTGACTGGGGTCTGGATGACATAAAATTGGGGCCATAGTAAACCTCTTTTTTAACTTCTGGAAAGCTTCATCAGCAGCCGGAGACCATAAAAATTTCGCCCCTTTTCTCAATAACTTGGTAATGGGTGTAATAATTTGAGAAAAGTCTTGAATAAATCTGCGATAGAAATTCGCAAATCCAAGGAAACTTTGAATTTGTTTCACAGAAGTGGGGCTAGGCCAGGTTGTTACAGCTTCTACCTTTTTTGGGTCCATTTCGATTCCATCTGGACTGATAATATAGCCCAGAAAGTCCACCTTAGAGACATGAAACAGACTTTTTTCCAATTTCACAAAGAGAGAGTTTAAAAGTAGTTTTTGAAGAATGGCGCGCACCTGTTGAACATGTTCTTCTTCAGAATTAGAATAGATGAGGATATCATCTATATAAACTACACAACAGATGTCAATGAACTCATGTAAAACTTCATTTATAAAAAACTGGAAGGCGGCAGGAGCATTACATAGACCAAATGGCATCACTTGGTATTCAAAGAGACCAAACTTTGTACGGAATGCTGTCTTCCATTCGTCTCCTTTTCTTACCCTGACTAAATGATAAGCTCCTCGCAAGTCCAGTTTAGTATAAATCTTAGCCTTCTTAATTTGGTCCAAAAGTGTTGGAATTAAAGGTAGGGGGTACCTATTCTTAATGGTAACATTGTTTAAAGCTCTATAATCGATGCACGTGCGCAGCTCCCCTCCCTTCTTTGGAATGAAAAAAAGAGCTGATGAAACCGGGGATTTAGAGTGTCTAATGAATCCGTTGGCAAGGTATTCATCTAAGTATTCTCTCAGATGAACATTTTCAGTCTCAGTAAGGGCATATATCCTGCTGCAGGGTAAGGTTGCTCCAGGCAATAAATCAATCCTGCAGTCAAAATCTCTATGTGGCGGGAGGGTGTTAGCTTTCTTTTTGTCAAACACGTCAGATAAATCATTATAGACAGAAGGAACCCCATCCAAAATTAGAATATTAGGTGACTCTATCCCAAAGTCAAAACCTTGAATCATTTCCTTGGATCTCTTAAGAAGGAAACAATGGTCTGTACAAGTAGAAGATCTGAAAGTTATCGTCTTGGTTACCCAATCTATGAGTGGGTTGTGTTTTACCAACCAAGGGATTCCTAGTATCATTCTAAATTGGGGAGCGTCAATAATGTCCAATTGAATCTTCTCTCTATGTATAGGAGAACAATCCATTTCCAATATCTCCGTCTGTCTATTTACTGGGCCGGAAGTCAGTTCCTTGCCATCTACAGCCCTAACGGTTTCAGGGTGGTCCTTAAATAAAGACTGAAAACCTAACTGGAGGAAGAAATGAGAATCAATAAAATTTCCGGTTGCTCCTGAATCAATTATGGCTTCTACTTTTCTAGTGGGAGAGTCAGGGAGCAACCCTCGAAGTTCTACCAGAATGGGGAAGTGTCTACAACCTATGGGAGGGAGAGTTGAGGCCAAACTAGAGAATAAACTCGATAAACTGACCTCTGCTTTCACCAAGTTCTCTAGTTTTCCGTCTTTTCTTGTGTGGTTGCTAAATCAGATGATTTGGTCTTGAACTTATTTGGTCGTGTGGGGCATTCCTTTACAAAGTGTCCTGTCTTCCCACAATACAGGCACTGATTTAAACGCCGTCTCTTTTCTTTTTCCTCCTTTGATAAAGGACCACGGATAGAACCTATTTGCATTGGTTCTACTGAATCAGATTTTGAGCTCATTTCACGGTTAGAAACTGATCTTTCTTTGAGGAAAACTAACTTATGCTCAGGCCTCCCTCTTTCTCCCTTTCTCTCAGAAATACGATGGTTCAACTTAACCACTAGATCAATGAAATCACTTATATCTTCGGGAGGTTCTAAAATCTGCGTTACCATATCCTTTAACTCGTCTTTCAATCCTCTGTAGAAGATTGAGACTCTCTTGTCGTAAGGCCATCCTGCTTCCAAAACCAAACGGTTAAAGGTTGAAATATAATGTAATAAATCCGATGATCCTTGTTTTAAACCTAAAAGCTCATTGTCAGCTGACTGAACAAAAAGATGTTTTGCAAACATCTTTTTCAAAGTTCTTTCGAAGTCTTTAAAGTTGTACAAAATCCGATCATCGTTTTCCACTAAAGGAACTGACCAAAGAGCAGCGTCTCCACCCATGTAGGATAACATAAACGCTACTCTGGAGGAGTCATCAGGAAAGGCTGAGGTTTTTGCAATAAAGTGTAAATGACATTGTTGTAGGAATACAGAGAATTTGTTACAATCCCCATAAAATCTCTCTGGTGGGGCTAAAGGGGTTGGAACCGGAGTTACAACTTGAATTTGTGTTTGAGGACCTGAACTGGAGGACGGACCCATGAAAGTGGCTGGTTTCAGAACTGACTTCTGTTGAACAGAGTCTTGAAGAGAGGACAAGTCTCTGCGTAAAGCAGCATTATCTTGTCTAATTACATCTAACACTGCGGCTAACTCCTGCAGGGTAACTTGATCCATTGCGTCTGGGCGAAATTATCAACGTGGGCTTTGCCTTCTGTCAAACCTGTCCACGTCGTCCCTTACCTTGTCCGTGAATGAAGCCCTCTTGGATGACGCAGATGATTTCGCAGAGACGCAAGGGACCAACTTCCCAAACCGCTAACTAAATCTTACTGATTCTATTTATTTACAGCAAGGTTTAAACTAGGGATTAGGGAGGAGGGCCGGTACTGGACGTTGCGGTGTAGGGTTTTGTTCTTGCTGTCGACCTGCGAAGCAACAAGCACAAAGGACTTTAATAACCTAAGCAAACAGGGATTCTCCTAACTATCTTTAAAGTTTTTAACTATTCTATCTAGCTGTTCTTGAAACCAAAGTCATTCAGGGTTTTCGGATATTCTCCTACCTGCGATCAGCGTAGTGTTGGCTTTCGTCCAGTATTTCTTTGGGTAGTTGCGATAAGGAAGTCGTCAGACGTCCTCTTAGGATAGGCAGTCAGCTTGTAATGTCAGGTGGTTGTTGTTTAGCTAAGAAATAAAAGGAAGGATTACTTTTGATCTTTAAAAGTGTTTTCGCAACTTCTCACACTAGTACCTATCACTTACTTGTATATTACTTCTAGATTCTTTGTCCTGGGGGTTCTTGTCTTTTCTTGTGACTGATAAAAGATAACACAGACCTAACAATACAATAACCTAGACGTCTTTCTTCACATATCTTTCATTTAGGATCAAAAGCTATATTCACTCTTAGTCTAGAAATCAAGATTATTCACAGCACACAAACACTTTTCACGGTAACCAAAAGATCTGAAATACAATATTCAACATTAATCAAGAATGTCCAAAGTCTCTTCCTTGCATCCTTTCTGCAAGTCTTATAGAGTTCCCAAAAATTATTGTCGACCTTTCTTGCGAAGGGCGCCTTTAAATATTCAAAAGTACTTAGCTTTCCAACTTTAGTCTTTCAGGATTCTTATTCCGGTGTGCAGGGAAGAACCACCTTGAAGACGAGCAGCAGTGAAGTCCTGACGAAGCCGGAATGCCATCAGGTGAGTTCTCAGCAGAGCTGCCACTAGACGCGACCTTCGCCGGAAGAAAACCGAAGGCAAAGCGCCTTCCAGAAGGCGGGGTGCGGTTTAAATACCGGACCGCACCCAGCCGCTCCCTGCTACGCACAGGAACGTGCGTGAAGACGGAGACTTCATTTCTCCTTGGATGCGCACCAAAAAGGTGCGTGTGAGGGATGCGGGGAGAGAAAGACTAGACCTTCAAGCACAAGGTCACAATTTAAAACTAGCGCAATTGTCCAAAACCCCTGAAATAAAAGGTACACTATGAAATCAGGCTACAAGACCAAAGTAATACTCATATTAAAAGAACCGTTGAAGGCATGGTTGGACACAATACAAGTGAAAAGGCTTGAAGCATAAAAAGTATCATACACCCTACCACACTGACTAAGAAGCGTGCGGGGTGCACGGGACAGGGGTGGGTTTTAATGAGGGGAATACTACATGTGTCTAGAGGGCATGTGTAGTAAAATGAGTCTGAATAGTCATGAGTAAAGTCATGAGCAGCGTGATTCATGACAGGAACTTCGGCATCATCCTTGACTCCCCCCTCGCCATGACCCGCCAAATCAACTTCATCACCTCCACCAGCTTCAACTGCCTTCTGGTCCTCCGGAAGACCTTCAAATGGATACCCCCTAGAATGCAGAAAAATCATCACCCACGCTCACATAACCAGCAGACTGGATTAGAGCAATGCCCTCAATGCTGGAATTAACAGAACTCTTCTCCACAAGCTCCAAACCATCCAAAATGCCGGAGCCAAACTCGTCCTGGAACCCCAGGACAAGAACACATGATCCAACACCTACGAGACCTCCACTGGCTCCACGTCGAGAATAAAGTAACCTTCAAACTGCTCACCCACACTTACAAATCCCTCCACAACATCGAACCCACATACCTCAATAAGAGAGTCTCCTTCCACGTACCCAAGGAGAAGCTTCACTCTGCAGACCTCTTCCTCGCAGAGACCCCTGCATTTGCAGAACCAGAGCAGGTGGAATCACTTTCTCATACGTCACAGCCAAAGCCTGGAATGAGCTCCCTGTCAACATCAGATGCTTCCCCACCCTCCACACCATCAGGAAGAACCTCAAGACCTGGCTCTTTGACTGAACTGGAGCTTCACTCCTCCCACCAGCACCTTGAGACCCTCACGGGTGAGTAGCGTGCTTTATAAATTCCTGATTGATTGATTGATTGATTGATTGATTGAGGCGAGAGGTGCAGAAAGAGGCAAGAGAAGTACAGAAAGAAGAGAGTGAGGTACAGAAAGAGGAAGAAAGGTGCATAAAGAAGCAAGAGATGTGTAGAAAGTAGCGAGAGGTGCAGAAAGAAGCAAGAGAGGCGCAGAAAGAAGAGAGTGAGGGGCAGAAGGAAGAGCGTGAGGTACAGAAAGAAGCAAGTGAGATACAGAATGAAGCGAGAGAGGTACAGAAAAAAGGAAGAGAAGTTCAAAATACACAAGATAAGTACAGAAAGAGGGAACAGATGTACAGAAAGCAGCAAGATAGGTGCAGAAAGAGACAAGAGAAGTTCAGAAAGAAGCAAGCAAACTGCAGAAAAAAGAAGAAAGGTGCAGAAAGGAGCAAAACGAGGAAGAAAGGTGCAGAAAGAGCATGAAAGGTACAGAAACAAACAAGAGAAATGTAGAAAGAAGCAAGAGATGTACAGAAAGAAGCAAGAGAGGTGCAAAAAATTCCTGATTGATTGATTGATTGATTGAGGCGAGAGGTGCAGAAAGAGGCAAGAGAGGTACAGAAAGAAGAGAGTGAGGTACAGAAAGAGGAAGAAAGGTGCATAAAGATGCAAGAGATGTGTAGAAAGTAGCGAGAGGTGCAGAAAGAAGCAAGAGAGGTGCAGAAAGAAGAGAGTGAGGGGCAGAAGGAAGAGCGTGAGGTACAGAAAGAAGCAAGTGAGATACAGAATGAAGCATAAGAGGTACAGAAAGAAGGAAGAGAAGTTCAAAATACACAAGATAAGTACAGAAAGAGGGAACAGATGTACAGAAAGCAGCAAGAGAGGTGCAGCAAGAGACAAGAGAAGTTCAGAAAGAAGCAAGCAAACTGCAGAAAAAAGAACAAAGGTGCAGAAAGGTGCAAAACGAGGACGAAAGGTGCAGAAAGAGCAAGAAAGGTACAGAAACAAACAAGAGAAATGTAGAAAGAAGCAAGAGATGTACAGAAAGAAGCAAGAGAGGTGCAAAAAGAAGAGAGTAAGGTGCAGAAAGAGGCAACTGAGGTGCAGAAAGAGAGGTGCAGACAGAAGGAAGACAGGTGCAGAAAGAAGCAAGAGGAGTGCAAAAAGAGGAAGAAAGTTGCAGAAAGAGGCAAGAAAAGTGTAGAAATCGACAACAGAGGTCCAGAAAGAGGCAAGAGAGGTGCAGAAAGAGCGACAAATGCACACAAAGAGGTATGAGAGATACAAAAAGGGACCGTAAAGGTATAGAAGAGGAAGAAAGAAGTAGAAAGAGGCAAGTGAGGTACAGAAAGAGGCAAGAGAGGTGCAGAAAGAGGCAACAGAGGTGAAGAAAGAGGCAAGAAAGGTTTGCACACCATTAGTACCAATTTAAAATTCACATATAGCACTAAGTAACATGTGACCATCCCAGCTTTGCAAAGGGCCTTCCACCATACTGTAACACGTGTTGCTGCATTTTTGGTAACATTTCAGCGGTTTGATCTAGAAATAAGTTTTAATACAATTCAACAGATTATGCAGCAGATGTTAAATTATGTGGCAAATGCAAAAAAATTATAATTATGCGAAAATCGGCACAGCCGAACTGTCACATAATTCCAGTAGCAATCCTCATACCTCTGACTAGGTCCAGAAGTGCATCTCTGTTGTTGCTTCCTTTTTGTGTCTCGTTGAGTTCATAGTTTAGGTTCTATGGAAATGAGGAAGACTAAACTTGAGGTTACCACTCCATAACACAGACTAACATGCCACATAATTACTCTCCATAACACTAGGCCTTGGCCTAGTTCATGGTGCTTTGCTTTGCAGAACTCCATGAAGTTACAATAAAACTCGGCGTAGTTCCGTGAGTGTCGGAGTGCAGTGTGAACTGCAGTTTGTGCTGGTATTTCTGCCGCTCAGGTAGAAATACTATCTGAGCGGCAGCTTGCGATCGCGAAAAGTAAGTTTGCGATCGCAAGCGGGTAAAAAACACCACTGAACATTGATAAGCGGGGTTTTCTGCACTCTGCAAGCTCTGTGGAGTGTAGAAAACTCTGTAAACTCTGCGAACGGAGCAAAGCTCACCACCCAAGCCTACATAATACATAATCCGACTCCACATAATTCCTATACACAAAGTACCACATACTTTCTAGCCACATAATTTCACTCACAACATACGACATAATTCCACTACATACAACATACATCCACTCTACTCCAAAAAACATTAATAAGAAACTTTTACATTTACAATGCCAACAGCTCTATCTCTGACAAATGCAAGACCTATTGTATTAGAAATGCTTTTTTAACTAGTAGTCGAGTTTGCAGAGTGGTGGAGAAATGGGTCTGGGCCTCCAAGCAGTGCACAAGAATTTCTATGGGTAGGAGTTAAAGGAGGTACCAGGAGGACTTTTTTGCCCCAAAGTCCCTCAGGAGAAAAGTGGACGTAATCCCCAACCAGTAGTGTGCCAGGAGGCACGTTTGCAGAGTGGTGGAGAAAGGGGTGTGTGGCCTCCAAAGACCTCTTAAAAATCCCACTGTGTGGACTTACTGGGGGAAACATGAGGGCTCAACTACCCCCTTCTATTGCCTCCACTAAGTCCCACACAGTGGGTTTGCTAAGTTCTGATAGCAGGACCCACCCTTTTTGCCCACCTCTCTGGCAAACACGCTCCCTGGCACGCTCTTGGATGGGGATTTAAGTCCCCTTCATTGCTGGTGCTCCTCAAGGTGCCACCTGGCCTATCTGTTACCTCCAGTAAGCCCCACAAAGTGGGATTGCTAAGAGGTGGTCACAGGCTATGCCCCTTTTCTCCACCTCTCACCAGCCCCAAGGCTCCGGTGGTCACTGCAGGCTCCCCACCTGCTGTGGGAGCCTGCATTGCTTTTGGGGAAGGGAAGTTGCTAACATGCAGCTACCTTTGCCCACAAACAATTCTGCTTTGCTTCATTGAAGCGAGAGCAGTTTTCCTGTCTCGTTTCCATGAAGTGAAGCATGGCATGGTGGGAGCAGTGCTCCCGCCATGCCATAGCAAACTGCAATGTCCCGGGGGTGGGCACCCCAGGACATTGCTCGAGCCAGCCCCTGGGGTGGGTGTTCCTATGGCCATGGAGGGGGGTCTGCCCTTTCATCTTGTGCCTATCCCTGGGGAGGTGGTGGTCCCCAGGCCGGGGATCTGCAACTTACCCCTGTATTTAATTGTTCTGTGCCCCGGGGAGGTAGTGGTAGCTGGGGCAGTGTGGGGGGCTCAAGCTCCCCACATTTTAATTAAATATAGCCCTAGGGAGGTGGTGGTCCCCAGGTCTGCAGGGGGCAGGACCCCCCATGGCTTTCATTCAAATAATAAAGCCCTGGGGAGGTGGCAGTCCCCGAGGCTTGGGGGGGGGCACATGCCTTCATATTAATTGATAACCTCCCCAGGGAGGTGGTGTTGCCCAGGGCAGCGGGGCCCCCGCGGGCCCCACATTATAAATAGAAATTGCCCCCAGGTTCTGGCCCACCCGCAGGCTCAATAAAAAAAAAAACTTTTGCCAGATTCGCGTACCCAGTGCAAATCCCACAGAAAATTAAAAAAAACAAAATGATTTTTTGGGCCGGACCCCCTGAGCAGGCCTGGAGGGTGGGGGTCAGGCTGTTTCTACCCTCCCCCTTTTCTTATTTTTTTATCTTTTTTCCTACATTTTTCCTTGTGACTCGATTCAACCAAGTTACAGGATGGCTGCCAACAAACAGATTGCAAGGCTCAAGATCGGGAGGCTTCACGGATCCACCAGGCCCACAGTTGTGTATCTGTAAATATTTACATTTCTCAGGAAGTACTGAACATATTTACACCATTTAACAAAAAGAGTGCACTCTGGACCAAGAGGCACCTTTTTGCCAAATGTGGTGTAACTCCAGGCTGTGGCTGTCAACAGTTTCCTACGGACATTAACATGAAGAAAAAGTATTATGTGACCCCCTTGTTCTTGGCCCCCACTTGATGAATCACCCCAAACCTTCCAACACAGCACCTGAATTGAGCAGGCCATTAGTTTTGAAAAGTTTGCGAAGATTTGTCAAATGGTGCCAAAGATATTGACAAAAGAACAAAAGCTTTTTCAATGGAAACAAGGTCCTAACTATATCTACCTACATACGACTGCCAGGAGGTTATATATATATATATATATATATATATATATATATATATATATATATATATATATATATATATATATATGTATGTGTGGGTGTTTCTTTCAGTGATTTTATACTTTTTTTATTTTAGAGTAAGAAGACTGCACCATTGGACGACATTGGGGTTGGACACAGGGCGGGACCTGCAGCCAGGCACTTAGCCCAACCCACTGTCAACCAACTCACTGCTATACCTAGGTATGGTATTTGGAACAACCCAACCCCCCCACCGACAACCAACCCCTCGCTGTATACCACCTGCAGCCATGTGCAGCTGAGAGTTGGACTTAGCGGGGAGTTGAGCACTGCGGGGAGCTGTACCTGCGGAGTTGGGTGCATTGGGGAACTAGTCGCAGAGCCTCGCTGAGGGGGGGTTGGGTGCAGGATAGAGAATAAGGCGCAGGGCCTGTAAAGGGCCCATACATGGCTATCTATGTGTGACAAAGTCAAGGGTGTCATTTTATGTAAGGGAAACATACTGGCTTTGTAAAAAAGTCACCCATAACTATAATGAAATATATATTTCATAAATTCACATATTGCAAGATTTAATAAAAGTGATTCTTATAAGATATTTTGAATACAGACTTTTAAAAAGCCTTTTAACATTTTCAACGGCACATGGGGCAACACAAAAACAACCAACAGAGGTCCCTGCACTCCAACTCAAGAGCATACATCGCCACCTTGGAGTGCTTTTAAAAAATATGGTAAGTTTTCCTGAGGGTCATACATGTATGGAACCAAAAGATTTTCAGGTTTTTGTATGTTGCTGGGTGCTGCTACAATCCTACAACATTAAAAAAAACTTTGGTAATTCACCTGCCTCTTCTAGGGCCACCACCAGCAAGAAACCTGTTACATGACAAAGGTCTTAGGCCATTATGAGGCCCTGTTTGATAGGAGCAGTGAATAATTAAATGAACAGCTCTTGCCAGTGATTTATTATTATTTTTTTCCTGCATTTTTTTACTATTACAGAGGGCATCCTGGTCCCCTCCTGGGACCTCTATTGCTTTTTCATTTTGTTGGGGACTGCAGGGGAGCCCAGGACCCTTGCTGCCCGGCCAGCTCCCCTGCCAGCACTCATCCTGGGTGCCGAAGCGAGCCGGCAATTCTCTTGTTTTTTTTTTTAAATATAGGGGAGGGGGCATGTGGTTCTCCTCCCCAAGCCAATACTGGTCCCAAGGACCTCATCTCTGAAGCCCACATTCATTTAAAAGGGATGTGGCATGTGGCATGTGGCCCCCCTCAACTAGCCAACACTGGCCTCAGAGACCCCATCACAAAGGGCTAACATTCATTTAAATAGAAGAGGGCATGCACCCCCCTACGAAGCCAACACTGAACACAGGGATGCCATCCCCCATGGCCAACATTAATTTAAAGGGTGGTATGCAGCTACCCTTTTTGAGCCAACACTGGCCCCCACGGTCCCCATCCCTCACAGCCTAAGTTGGGTACCCTGGTCGCAACCGGGGCACCCACAAAACAAAGGTCATTAGCAGTGGTGGATTGGGTGCTCTACCCCAACCTGTGTACAGCAAAATACATCTCACTTTAGCATTTTAAAAAAAATTACAAAATTACTGGAAAAAACAAAAATTAAATGGACGTCATAGTAAGGTGAAAGTGTCAGTTAAAACATACCGTTTAAAATGGACAAAACCACTGAAATTCAACAGATATAGTATTTTCAGTTAACTATATCTTGTGCTATTTGTGCCCTCACCATTCACAACGTTGATATCAATGATGTCATTTCAGATGTTGCAGTGATTTTGTCAATTATATCATAGAACAAGTCATCCATTATGTAATATCTGAGGTGTTCAGCAATGCAAATCAAGGGGGAATAAAGTTTACATTCTCTATCTGCCTTATCCCAAGCAGGGAACACAGCAGTGTTCCAGAGGATGGGCTCTCTGGGACACTGCTCTAATAGGACCCTTGGGATGAGATCCCCAGGGCTGATCTAGGGCTCAGAGAGGAAGCCTAATGCCCGCTCACCATAAAAAAAATCCTTTCCTAACATTAAAACTCATCCCCTGGGGACTGTGTTCCCAGAGCCTTCTTAAGGCTAAGGGAGGGGCTTGCACGCCCCTTCCCCAATAAGCTAATTTTCCCCAGGGGACTGTGTGCCAGGGTCCTTACAAAGGTCAGGGGAAGGCACTGCATGGCCCCTCTCCTAAATATTGATGAACTGGTCCTGGGGATGGAGTCCACAGACCTCAAGAAGGCTTGTGGATGGTTGGCTCTTGCCTCCTCCTCCTCAAAGATCGTAGAGCCGATCCTTCTAGGCCCTGGCCCAGCCAGGGAGGCTTATGAAGGTGCCCATTTTTTTAAACATGACTGACTTTTATATAGATATACAAATAGATAGATAGATAGATAGATAGATAGATAGAGAGAGAGAGAGATAGATAGATAGATAGCAACAGGCATAGTGGCAGTCCCTCCTACAGCATCCAGCTCTTCTTCCTGGCAGAAAGTCCTCAGTCCAGACGTGTTCTTCTTTTGGGGTGTCCAAGGTCCAAAACGTATACCCATTTCTGCCTTTGAAGTAGGCAAAGTGCACAAGTCTGCCTTTCCATGACCTGACTCCAGGCACACTACAAGGGGTTGGAAGCAATACCTTCCATGGACCATAAGTTAGCAGGGTGTGCTCAGAAGTGAGTCCTTTGCTCACTTTGCCACTGGATTCAAGCAAGCCTGGCTGAAGACGGCTGAAATGCCAGAAACCGGTCCTAGGAAGCTTGTTTCTGGTCCAGGGAAGGTATGGCTTGGCAGTTCGGGCTGGACTGTTCCCATGAGGCACAGGGTCAGACTGATTTGCATATGGCCATGTCTGAACTGGTGTGGCAGAGTGGGCTAAAGAACGCTGATGGATTAAACCCAGATCTGTTGACTGGGTGTGTGTGTTTGATTGGTTCAGATGCTCCATCCATCACCACGCCCCTTTTGTACCCCTTTCTAAAAGTGGCATTTTCAAATGCACAATTTAAAAACCAGGTTCAGCAAAAGATGTATTTTTAAATTGTGAGTTCAGAGACCCCAAATTCCAATCTCTTTTTATATTTATTTTTATTATAGTACTACATTCTTTATAACAATAATTAGCACATTTTACAATTCTCATAGTCTGCCCATAGGACCATTACCAAGGTTTACATTTTGGCATGTGTGGTGTACCAAGGTTTATTCAACCAGGCACCATTTGTGTGCAGTAGTGTTCAATGCAATGCAAATGCAAGAGTTACAGAAGAAAGAATTGTATAACAAGAGAAAACAAACCAACAACATCTTGCAGCTGTAACTGGTGACAATATTTCTCTTAAAACATGATTACCAGATATTTTGTTCATTTGCGGGGCCGGGTATCTGCCTGCCATTTGAGGACTATTTAGTCAGTAGAGGGGAGGATCATCCCTACTCAGCAATGCCTGACTTCCTTACATATGGATGATAGGGCTGTCCACAATCTCCGTACATGGCAAAAGGGGGTTGGGTTTTGGTATTTATGTTTCATCTGAATCAGGTTCTAATTGCGTGTTTGGTATTTGGATCCTTTCCAGCAAGTGTCCCCAGTCCTCAAGATCTCGTTCTGCATTCTCCTCCATGTGTACTGATTTTAGATGGCCTTCTTCCACTACACCCCATTCTCGCATGTCTGAC
The DNA here is from genome assembly GCF_964261635.1 of Lissotriton helveticus. Classification (NCBI taxonomy): domain Eukaryota; kingdom Metazoa; phylum Chordata; class Amphibia; order Caudata; family Salamandridae; genus Lissotriton; species Lissotriton helveticus. The sequence goes on along the minus strand of NC_136069.1, from coordinate 1,370,541,082 downwards.
AAACATTTGTCTAGTTTTGGGGGGAGGGTTGGAGTCCAGTGTATAGCAATGCATCATTTTGCAAAAATTAGGCATAGGAGTGCAAATTTATGTCATGTACGTGCTCCCTTTTTTGGTGCCGGGAGCTCCCCTTGTAGGCAATGTTTGATGGTTGCTTCTATGTTAACACCGGTGACAGTCCAAATTATATGGACTACCTGGCGCCAATACCTTTGTAGTCGGATACATGTCCAAATCATGTGCAGGAAGTTTGCAGGATCTGTGCCACATCAGGGGCAATGTGAGGGGCGTTCTGGATTAAAATGAGCTTGTGTCTGGCGTGTTAGGTAAGTGCAATGTAGGTAGTGGAACTGAATACGTTTGAACCAGGCATTGCTGGCTACCACCTGCACTTGTGCAAATGTTTTTTTCCACTAACCTTCTGTAACAGGAACTGTTATGTCCTCAGATCACCGGACTCTTATCATAGACATCTCGGCTGTGTTGGTTTCCATAAGGGTCTTATAGATGCAGATGATTAGACCTCTAGTAGACCCCAGATTATGCAGCATCTGGTGGCTTGTCTGGGAAGGAGGGCGATATTTCGCGAACTGTGTGTGATATTTTTATATATTGTAGAACATGCCCTTTGGGATTTGATCCCATTCCATTGCTTTAGCATATGTCAGAAAGGTCCCATTCACATATAAATCCCCAGTCATCGAGCATCTCCCTTCATGCCATTTGGAGATACCCATGACTGATTGGGCTTGACAGAACCTCTGCAACAATCGCAGGAGGAGTTTCTGTACGGTGCCCTGAGAATAACCCTGGAGACCACCTGCTACCAGACCGCCGCTACTTGGCGGATTACAAATGGGCATGTGCTGGGGGCGGTACACCCATCATCAGGTACTTTGGTAAGTCTGGGCCTTTAGTTCTGCCTGCTAGTAGTGTTTATTTATATTGTGCCCCTCCATGTATCACTATTTGGCATACTGCAATAATCCTGCAAAATAGTTAAGCTTAAAGTCTGGGAATGCCAGTCCCCCTAAATCTATGTCCAGTTTTAGTGTGTCCAATTTCACCTACTCTGGCCACTGGCCCATACCTGCAAGACCAGTACTTTATTTAGTGTAGTGAATGTGGAATTCAGGATGTGGAAGAATGTGTTCTGTAGTGGATACAGGCGACGAGGCAACATGACCATTCTAGCCAGTGCAACTCGAAATATGATGGGGAGGGGGAGCTTATTCCAGAAGCGGATTGACTCCTTCAGGTTCACAATGACTGCCCCTATGTTTAGTGCATATTAGTCTTTAGGTCAGTGCGTCACTTGCATGCCCAGATATCGCAAATAGTCGATCTCCCAACAGATCTCCACCGCTGGGAGGTCCTGCACATCTACCTGTGCCAGAGCAGCCAAGGGGAAGATGACAGATTTACGGTGGTTGATGCAGAGGCCTGATATCATTCCCAATGAGTGCCACACTTCTAATAAAGCCGGTATCGCTTCTTCTGGCTGACGGATATAGAGAAGTGCATCATATGCATATAAGGATAGCACATGGGTGCGACCATCAATAGTAATTCACCATCTATCCATATCTCTCCCTAGCCGAATTGCTAATGGCTACATTGCCAGGGTAAATATCAAAGGGGAGAGAGAGCACCCCTGCCAAGTGTCACTCTCAATAGTCATGCTCCCCGATATTTGGTTACCTGTGTGCACATGAGCTCTCGGTCTATGTAAAGCAGCTGGACCCAAGTAATGAACCTGTCGCTAAGTCCCATTTTACTGAGAACCTCCTATAGGTATTCCCACCGTAGGGGGTTTAATGCTTTCTCAATGTTGAGGGCGACTAATGCTGCACTATCAAGACCACCAGCCATTGAGTGTAGCACATGTGAAATGAGGCAGATATTCATGTGTGTTCCCCTTCCTGTTATAAACCTGGTCTTCGCGAACCAGTCACCACTGTCGTGAGGCGAATCACGAAAATCTTGGCTAGTATTTTTGCGCCAACTCTGAGCTTTGACAGGGGCCTGTACAATCCCGGATCCTATGTGTCTCTACCTGGTATTGGGAGCATAACTATTCAGGCCTCCCTCATAGACTGTGGGAGAATTTCTGTTACTTTACCATCTTGTAGTGTCTCTAATAGCCTAGGAAGTATTAGGTCGCTTTACGTTTGGTAAAATTCTACTGGTAGGCCGGATTTACATCTGGTCATGCTCTGCACAGCTTCGCGTAGTTCATCTAACTGAATTGCTGCCCCTAGGGCATCTGCCTGTTCCAATGTAATTCAGGATACTGGTATATGATTTAGGAAATCGGGGTTGGTCGGCTGCACAATCTCTGGGGTTTCAAGGTATATTGTGGCTAGATGGTCATACAAGCACTTGCTAATTCCTACCTGTGTATTTACTGTGGTCCCATCCGGATGTGTTAGCATCAGGATTAGTGGGAGCGGGCGCTCCCTTTTCAGTAACCATGCTAGGAGTCATCCCGATTTATCACCTTCTTTATTTAAAAGCTGCTGATATTACTGCTTGGTGAGACAATCGATGCTGCCCTATATTTCGCTCACCAGGCAGAGGGCCTGCAGTAGGGAGTCATTATGTGGTGTTGGTGGTTGTAGCCCATGCTGTAACCAAGAAAGTTTCCTCTTTCGTTAGTTCTCGTTCTAGCCTGTGTCTCATCCCCCAAGATTGGAAAGGCACTCTCCTTGGATCACCACCTTAAGTGTGTCCCATTCTATTCATCTGGAGTTGGCAGTGGACTAGTTCGAGTTAAAGAATCCTGCAATCATTTGATAAAGTTCCGATTGGAACATAGTGCCCTGAAGTGTACCGGGGCTCAACTGCCAGATGGGTAGCTTTGTTCTCGTTTGAACCGGACCCCACTCAAGCAGTACCGGGGATGTTGTCAGAAAGAAATCGCATGAGTGTACAGGTCTGCACAGCAGCTGTTGTGGCCTTGCCTTAGAGAAGGAATCAGTCTAATCTACTGTATACTTCCCATGCTGGCATGTAGCAGATGTATCCCTGCAAGTCTGGGTGGGTATCACGCCATATATCTACTCATAGTAGGCGACGCATCACTTCCTGTAGGGCTGAAGTCACGTTAGGCTTGCTGTGCATTTTGGCGGGGTTTCTCTCAAGTATACCATCAAGTATACAGTTCAAGTCTCCCACCCATATATTGGGAATTGCTGTCTATGTAATGAGCAGATTTTCAAGTTCCAAGAAAAAAATCACTGTCATCTATATTTGGGATGTATGTGTTAGCAAAACATAACTCCATTCTATCTAATGTGCCATGTATCACTATGTATCTGCCCTCTTTCTCTGCTGTGCAGTCATGCATCTGGAAAGGGACTTGGGACGCTACCCACACCAATGCCCCTCCTTGCATATGTGGAAAATGTGGAAGCTTATAGGTGCCCTCTTCAATTCTTGTGTAGTTCTTTAATTTCAAGATCTAAGAGGTGGGTCTCCCCAACATTACTAATTGTGCCCCTTGCCTGAGTAGGTCTGTATTGCTTCATGAATCAATTAAGCCCCCTCACGTTCCATGTTATAATCTTAAATCATCCCATATGACTGTTTATCCTCACCGACCCTGCCATTCCTGCTCTGTGGCCAGTCACCATCACTCCTGATGAAAAACTTGAAAATCCCCCACAACATTTGACTTTCCCACCCCCCGGCTAAACACTTTATCGACAATACGTGCATTCCCAATCATTTTAACCACCTCCCCCCCCCCATTCTCAGACCCCAACATGACTCAATTCCATTATAACTACATTGGCATTAGGATCATATAACCAATAACACATGGTATCTGGACAGATGCTGTAATCTGAATTCAAACTGTCTGCAACTGTATCACTGATCCACATAAGCATCTAAGACTCATACACTACGCACTCAGTCATCCAAAATTATAATTAGAGACAATGTGGGTTAAAATGTGCCAAGACACAACTGTGGACCACTCAGCACCCCACCTCAGCTCTCGTCCTCCATGCATACTGCCACACTCTTACATCTCATCCATCAGTCCAGTCATTCCACACATTTATCCTTAAAGTATACACTGATTAGCACCCAAAAGTTAGGGAAAGAAAGAGATAATAGACTGAATGTGGGGTAAAAAGAAATAGCTAAGGGAGAAAGAGCGCAGAAGAGTAAGTGAAATGAGAAGGAAAAGAGAGGGGGTGACTCAGGAAATTACAAGGCAAACCCAATGTTACCATATGCAAGCGATAACAAAATGTTTTTAGCAGTTTTTCACTATTAGAACATGTAAAACAAACTAGAACATGTTCTACCTTTTAAAATCACTGTACCCTGCACATGGGGCTGCCTTGGGTCTACCTTAAGGGTTTATTACATGCAATAAAAAGGATGGTTTGGGCCTGGCAAGTGGGTACACTGGTAAAAACAAGGCCATGGAAACCCACAACCTACGTGAAGCACAGCTAAAGACAATGTTGTCTCTGCTAAAGTAAACACTCTTCAATTACGTAAATCCAAAATTATTTGTGTGTGTTATTTAAAAAAAAATCATTTTGAGAAAAATTCAATATACAAGGAGGCAATACTCAGTAAATGTCACTCTCATGCGTACAAACAGTTTTTATGTAAATCATAAGCATTGTTCATTAATCTGACAACAGCCAGCAAAAAACAATATGTTGCCTATTTACAAAATCAAAATCAGAAAATCAATCCCAATGCATTTCGGGTTAATACTAAATCCTTCATCAGGGGATATATATTAAACAATGAATATATGATGAGAAAGGAGGTAAATCACCGTCTCCACGCCACCGCACTCATTGAGTACCACAGAGTTAAAAGGATCCCCAGAGGATTGAAGATTGCCCTAAGACCGATGTTATTCAAATTTAATAAATCATTCATGTCTCGCTGGTATGCGATTTTAATTAAGTGCACCTTGGATCTGATCCTACTAATTATCGAGGAAATGTAATCTATTCTTACTGAGTTGTCACAGGAGATCAGCAAACTCAAGGATGAGATATCACAAAGAATGGAGCAGGAGGATTGGGATAAGGTTCTGGAGGACATCAATAATAAATTGGATATACATGCAAGAGAGATGCATGAGCGAAAGATCGTGAAATACCGAAGAGAGACTATTGATTACAAACTGTATGAGGTGTACTCATCGGCTGAAGCCTATGCTCAGAAACGTTTCTTTAAAAAACCTGGAGCCCCCTCATCTGAGGAAAGCATAGTTAATGATCAGGAAGCGTCCTTACAAAGACCTGCCGTTGGTTCAGTAACACAACAAACCAGTGGACAAAGAGTGGACATGGCAACAACATCCACCACAAAACCGTCTTTTTTAGCAGAGGGTAAATCCTCAAAGTCACCACCCGACAAAACCAATGCACATCAAGACAGCTCACCCATAAGGTGACAAATCAAAAAAGGCGACAGATACAGGCAGAGGTATAAGGAATCTCAGGAAGTACGTTCGTAATGAACATCTTGAATAGGAATTTAAGTACAGAGGAATTAAAGATACTGAACAAAGGTATTTCATTTGTCCCGACGTATACCTCTAACAGTCTGGAATATGAAATATCACTTTTTAGGTTCATGTGGAAGCTAAGATTGAGATGGTTTTTACAGTGTTGTATCTATCAGGGACGCAGGGCAGCATCCCTCAAAGTGAAGGCACGCCAAAAATAGGTAGAAGATTGCACGAATAATCTTTACAGTGTGATTATATTTGTACAAATCAGGTGTGCAGGCCCACTCTCAATAAGTGGGTGCACTTGCCAGGTCGAAATGGCAGTTTAAAACTGCATGCACAGACACTGCAGTTTATATAAAAAGAGAGTCAACTAATACCATTGAGTATAAATTAGTAATTAGCATGAATCAAAACTTGTTGGTCATAGCCAATGCGGTAGATAAATCTTCTTTATTCAAATGTTTTCAACCACATTGAAAACGTGCAGCCAATGTGTTTCACTTTACAAAGGCTTCATCAGGGCTTCAATTGTAAAAGAAAGTACTGAAAGACACCACTACATAAAACACCCATATAAAATCAAGGGTCTACAACACAGACCCCTATACATACAAACAAGAGTAATACCAATCTCATACTAAAAAACAAACAATACAGTTCTGAAACATTGAGAGAACCTAAAATGACAATGAAAACAATGGACATAGTGAAATTGAAAACATCCAAATGTGGTTGGCTCAAAGACATGTATTTGTAAAATACATATGGATTGAAAGTGGAGTGTTTTCTCCGCCTAACTGACGGATGAACAGCAGGTAATGTTGCACTTGCCATCCATAGGTTAAAGCAAATACTGTCTCGAATGAGGCACCCCAGGGACATCCCCTATGCTAACACTACTTTCAGATTCACCAAAAGGCAGAGGAATTTAAAGTACAGTGGAACCACTGGTAGCTGAATACTAACCGCACAAATTAATAAAGCAGAAGACATGCGAACAAACACGGGGCCGAACATTCCACTCAGTGAGTGAATATACAGATACACCATGCGGTTAAGGTTCACCCAAAGTAAACTCTTCTGATAACTAACTAGGGTTCCCTCTATAGATTATCCATATCAATTCCTGTGTGTGGCTACATAAAGTTGTCTCCCACAGTCTTCAATCGTGGTATAGAAGGGTGAACTGCACTCTTTCTGACATCTTTTAAATTGAATACCCCACCCCCATATATAACTAGACCGCTGGGCCTACGGCCGCGTCACAGACCTGGAAATGCGTTTAGAGCACTAGAACACTGACATGCGATGTAGCCACTGCACTCCTTGTAATAGCAAAATGTCTGGTGATGAACGGAATTTATAAACCGTCCCTCCGAACAACTAGGCCACCGGAACGACACATTCATGTGGACCTGTAAGTAGTTTTAAAAAGAGACTAGTATGCATTCACAAGTGATGATGCTAACTACATCCCTCTATCAGACATGAAGCTTATTAGAACAGAGAAGAAAAACACATCCAGAATTAAAGATGGGGAATACATGTCAGATAAAAGTAAATTATATTCGTCAATGCTAAGCATGTCAAGTCTTATTACGAATTGCACCCAAGTTTCAAAGATTTAAGGAAGACATACTCACACCTCGAATATGGAAAAAGGAACAATAATTATATTTGATTGAGATCTCAATCGCCTGATTAGTAAACTTAAAATATAAATAAATAATAATATATCAATGCAGTAATTGTACAGAACAAACCCACGTGCAACTTTGAAAATATATTCAAACATCTCCATCCCATTTGTATTCTTTTCACATCAGCATTGAGACAGAAAGGGTGAGTTTGGGTTCAGTAAGTCTTTTTCATCACATGCTCACATTAACTGTACACACCTGCAATGGAGAAAAGGGAAAGAAAAGAATGAATAAATGAGATAAACCTAAAATATGTAAAAGGAAGGAAGATCCCCAAAAGAAGAGACATTAACCATAAAAATCTTATTGAATATGGAAGATGTCATAATGCATTGTAGTATAACATGTATTCTTCAACGACAAAACTATATACATTCAGTAAAAATAAGAAAACCAGCGAAAAATCCCAAAGGAAGTGAACTTAACATTAGAAACTTACAAAAACCGAGGACCCTATGTATGAAGCCTTTTGGAGGTCACAAACAGGCCAATTTGGAGAACTGATCCGTTTGCAAATGCAAAAAAGGCTTTTCACATGTATCAAATCCAAATTGCGATTCGGAACCTGTTACCGAATCGCAATTTGGGCTTATGATTCGGTATTAGGAAAGGGCGTGTTTAGAGTGTGCCTTCCTAATACCAAATCGCATCGGTGTGTATGAATGTTTTGCAACTGAAATATGGTTGTAAATCATTCACATTTTACCCCCTACTTCAAGTGGTGGTAAACCATTCACAAATGAGAAGGGGTCCCCAAGGGTAAAAGCATTCATTAAGAGTAGGCAATGAACCCACGGAGCACTTCCTGCTCTTAAAAAATTAAAGAAATACTTTTAACTTTTCTTTTTATAAAGCATCCCCTTTTCCTTTAAGAAAAGCGGGCAGCTTTACAAAAAAAAGTTTGCTTTATTAAAAAGCAATCACAGATATGGTGGTCTGCTGACCTCAGCAGGCCACCAGCCCTGTAATTTTTAGGATTCTTTATGGTTCACAAATTGCGACCTGCCTCATTAATATTGATGATGTAGGTAATTTCCGACTCACTGGGAATCACAGAATGTGTTTAACACACTTTCATGCATGCCGTTTTGCGATTTCCTAATTGTGAATTGCAAGGATTCACAATTAGGGAATCCTTAGGGAATTGTGGGAATTAGGAAATTAGGGAATTAGGTAATTGCGACCTGCCTCATTATTATTCATGATGTGGGTAATTTCCGACTCACTGGGAATCACTGGGAACTCACTGGGACTTACTGGGAATGTGGGAATGAATGTGGGAATCACTGGGAACTCACTGGGACTCACTGGAAATGTGGAATGAGGGAATTAGGGAATTGCAGCCTGCCTCATTAATATTCATGATGTGGGAATGTGTGTGGATGTGGGAATCACTGGGAACTCACTGGGACTCACTGGGAATGTGGAATTAGGGAATTGCGACCTGCCTCATTAATATTCATGATGTAGGTAATTTCTGACTTACTGGGAATCACAGAATGTGTTCAACACACTGTTATGCATGCTGTTTTGCGATTTCCTAAGTGTGAATTGCAAGGATTCACAATTAGGGAATCTCAAAACGGTTTCTTCATATATCTACCCATTATTGTATATATAAGATATCATATTGCATTAGAGTATAACAGGTGTACTCCAAAGACAAGCCTGCATATCTTAATTTAATTTAAAGTCTGACAAAAATTGTCTGAGTTCAGTCCATTTTGGACCGCCCTGAGTCTGCATATCCATCTAGCTTCTATTTTCTTCAAACTAGATTCTCTATCCCCTCCTCTGTGGTTCAAAACTTACTTGGTGAATTCCAAGAAATCAGAAGTTCACTCTACTTATTTCACTAGCACACATATGGGATACCAGCGAGTAGGACACATCTTGAACACTGCATGCCATGGTGTTCTAGGATGAGAGCTTGAAGTTGTTGTGCCATGCTGCCCACATACATTCTATTGCAGATACAGATGATAATGTACACCACATAGGTTGACTGGCAATTAATGACTCTTGGCAGTATTGTATGAGAAGCTTTTCGTCCTAATCAAGCCCAAATGGAATACTTGGCATTCACCACAGGTATAGCAACCCAATTGCCTTTTCAACCAGTATTTAGGGTCCTGTGGCTTAGGGAGGCTGTAGCTAGGACAAAACATTTCCCTAATGGTTCTACTTCTTCTGTCGGGCATGGAGGGTATTTTTGAAATCAGTGAGCCAACACCAGCTACCCTTTTCAGTAATGCCCAGTGTTTGTTCAAGATTTTCAACACATCCTGAATCAATCTGGAATATGTAGTGACAAAGGACATCTACATTACATGTCCCACCTCTTAAATACACTGCACGCTGCCCATGGAGCTGCCTCTGGCCAACCTTAGGGGTTTATTACATGGAAAAAAGGAAAGGTTTGTGCTGGCCAGGTTGAAATGACAGTTTAAAACTGCGTACATAGACACTGCAGTGGCAGGTTTAAGACGTTTGCAAGGCTACTCATGTGGGTGGCACAATCTGTGCTGTAGACTCACTACTAGCATTTGAATTACTGGCCCAGGGCAGATCTAGTGCACTTTACTAGGGACATACTAGTGAATCAAATATGCCAATCATGGATAAACCAATCACCAATACAATTTAGACTGAGAGCATATGCACTTTAGAACAGGTTAGCAGTGCTAAAACAAAAACAACAAAAAACTGTCAAAACAAATAAAAGAAAGAAGGCAAAAAGTTTGGGTATAACCCTGCAATAGGGGCCAGGTCCAACAGCTGGCTCCTGCAGCACACACCACAGGTGCTGGCGGGGAGCCGGTAGGGGCCATAGGGTCCTTTGGGCTCCTCTGGGCTCTCCAACATCTGGAAATGTTGTGGATACCCTAGGTGGGCACCAGGTGACCCTTTTGATACCCACTATGGGCGCTGGATAAGGAGCTTTCAGGGTGCTTTCAGGATGACTGTTACATATGCGATGCCATGAAAGCATTTGTAATAAATTGTCAAGTGTAGGTTACCCGATTGTCAAATTGATTTTGCAGTGTGGATAGCTGCTTGTACTGTGCCATTATGGGCTTAGAGATTCTTGTCTGCGATAGGGGCTGTGATGAGGTGTGTAAAGTTGTTGATGAAGCTCTTCTGTACCCAAGTTTAGTTCAAGGGTACATATTTGTACATACATTTTATTTTGTGAGAGGTGGTAAAGACATAGGCCGCACTTTTAGTTGTTGAAAGTGGGCATTTCCCATTGCACACTGGATGAAATATCCAGTTGTGAGATTTGTCAGCAATTGATACGTGGCCTACCAGGTTTGCTATGTATATTCCTACGACGAATCAGATGTCTTCGTTAGTTTTGATCACAAAGCAACACTTTTTGCCTGCTGATCTGCATATTCTCACAGTTCGTTTGTTAGTCACGAATTGGGTGTTATTTCTTTGGGGGTTCATGTTTTCTTAGTTGTTTTTTTCCAGGTATCCAAGTGGTGAGGTCAGACGTTTTTTTTACAATTAGTACAACCTTTTTAATTCCTCAACTGTGTCTTTTTTCTTGAACATTGGTAGTAACCATTTAATTTTGTCTCCCACTTATTTTTATGACTTTGATGCAATTACCAGTGTCCACTAATGAAGATGGGGAATTCGTTCGCCTGCATTAATCATGCAGAGTCCATCCCTGCTATTTGTGTCACTGTTGGCTCATTCGCAAGGTTGGAGAGGACAACGCATTCTGTTATCACCACATCACCCACAACTGCTCTCTGGTGCCTTTTAGAGACATGTGAATGTGGATGAAGTCAAGTAGAAAGCTATATATCACAATATGATTGTGGCCATATAACTTAGATTGAATTGTTACAGGAGCAATTGTGCACCACCATTTCTGTCGACACTGGCACTGGTGCGATTTGGACTGAGCAACAAGTGCAACATTTTACTTTTTAAAATATATGTCGGATAAAAAGAGGTTCTTGTTATTGACATCCACTGAAATCTTGGCAAACAAAATGCATCACCACCAATGCAATGTATGAAATCCTGAAAGGCAGGTGAACAATTACACGAGTGCTGGTGAAATCCATTTAATACAGCCATACAATGTTTTAACATCTGCAACTAACTATTCCCAGCCTTCAGAATTGCAGTTCTAAATCATCCTTTATGTCTGAAGTGCTCTTGTAAAACCGAGCGCATTCATATCCCACTGCCATAATTGGGGCAGCTACCATTGTACTGCTAAAGTATTAGCTTAGGCCTGCAACATCACAATTGAAATAACTGAAGAATCAACTCTCTTGAGTATATTTTCATTTCTACTTATTATCCTGCTTTTCAACACTATGAATATCAATATGTTCTTGACTCTCCAATGGTATATATCTTCTGCATTTGGCTTCATTTTCTCTTTGTGTTGCATTTGAGTGGAAGCCTAATGAGGTGGAAAGTCCTCGCTCAAAGGATTTGTAAATTTGAATAGTCTATCTAATTTAGTTAGAAAAAGTTCGTATTCTGGACACCTCTGTAACTATATTGACAATTTCAGCGAAAATGGGGCAGAATATTTTGAGGTACTGGATTTTACAGTGTATAATCTAACTGTTGCTCAACAAATTACACTTTAACAAATTCTCAAGGTACTTGCCTACCATTCTAACTGGTACAGGTTGAATTTAAAGAAGCTAATGAAACTTTTAATTACAGACTGCTAACAATGAATAGTTCTGAAAAAATAAAACAAGTAAATGACGGCATTCTTGCACTGGAGCTCATTATAAGCTCGCATCAACAATATTTAAGAAGATGGAAGAAATCTCTAGGAGTATCTCATCTTTTATTTAACAAGGAAGAAAAGGAAGAGACAACAGACCCAGTTTGACTAGGCATATGAAGTAAGATTTACTTGCTCTTAATAAATATTTTATTTAGCTAGGAGATGATTGGTTAACTATTGCTTATTTTCTTTGAAACATACATTAATTAGGGAAAACTGTCATTACATTGTGAAGAGATTCATCTTTAAAAAATGAGATCCTGAAAATCAATTAGATGTTATCAAAACAATTTAAAGATCAGTGCGAGATTATTACATTTTTATACTTATATTCTAAAAATATGGAGACGTGGGCTAGGATTTAGTGAAACTGAAGTGAAAAGACGGCGAGTAAACTGCAGGAGGCAATTATGCTAAAGAAAAGGCAAAGGTAGGATTTACATTAATACATTAATACTGAAAACGGAAAATGAGACAGGTCAAAACGGTGCTTCCTTCGCATACTTATATACATGCCAGGAAAATATCAAATTGAACCCAGGACGGTCAACACTGCAGAAACAGGAATGTTTAAATCAGTTATTTTCACAGCCTGTTTCGTAGCTCACATCTTTTTTGGGTTGTCTCATTGTTCAAAGCTTTGTTTAAGCCTTATTGTATACTGTTTCGTACACCATGCCATTCGTCATTTTCCGCACCATTTAAAACCTCCTTCTTTGGGTCTGTTTTGGATGAGTGTGAGTGTGTATGTCTGTATGAGTAACCTACTCTGTGGGGACTGAATCCGTCCTCATAGGGTGGGATAACCTTGTCCAAACCAGACAAACACTGGGGTATATTATCAAGCAGGGTGATAGGCAATTATCGCCGCTTTAGCGGGCGTTTTAGGCCGCTAAGCGGCGATAGTTCTATCGCCCTATTAGCAAGCTGTCGCTAACTGATGTTAGCGACAGCTTTTAGGCGATAGCGAGCGGTTTGGGGCCCGCTTTGTATGTCAGCGATGTTTATCGCTAATGACATGCAAATTGGGCGTACCCAACCAGTTAGCGACTGAAAGCAGTCGCCAACGTTGCTATTGCCTATTAGCAGGGCAGGCGTAGCGATGGAAATATTTGCGCTAAGCGCGAATATCTCCAAATACTAACACCTGCCCAGACCAGTTCTTAGCCATGTTATCCAATGGGAGGTGGATAACATGGCTAAGAGCATTTTGTCGCTAATGCGTGAATATCGCTGTATTCTCGGCGATATTCATGCATTTCGCTGCTATCGTTGGATATTTTAGCACAATGTAGAAAAACGTTGCTAATAGCATGTTTTCTCCGCTAACATATCCAGCGATAAAAAAATCGTCGCTAAGCCTATTTAGCGATAATTATCGCTATAATTATCGCTACTTGTTGGTAATATGACCCACTATCTTTGTGAAAACAAGTGCGTCAGGGGGACCGCTCACTGTAGTGTGTTTAAGTACTTTCGAGAGTGTATCAAAAAACTAAAAGGGCAGTTCTATTTGCCTTGATCAGCTTCATAACATACCCTACTATCAAAGCGCGCATGGACTTAGCATAGTAAAAACACCCTTCGTTACACTCAATGTCAGGTCTTCCTAATAATAGATATGTTATGTTGAGCGTGTGGGGGCGGGGGCAGTGTGCCTGTGTGTGTGTGTTTGTGTGTGTGTGAGTTTGTGTGCATGCCTGCCTGTTTTCTTTAATTCTGAAGAGGAGTTGTTAGATGGTAGGAAGTTATCTAAAAAGGGTGTTCAAATACAAATTATCCATAATAAAAGATGAAAATATTGAAATGTTTTTTCATTAATAGAAAGGCGAATCTCAATTAGAAGTGCATAGAATTTCCCTAGAATTTACCATTTACTAATTTAATGATCTTTGTTTTGATTTTGAGCTACACTTTTAGTCAAAATATTATTTGCATATAAGGCATCTGTGGTTTTATTCATAGATATGTTGTTTTACTATGATTGTTTTTACTTGTGTTTTTTAAGGAATGAATGTATTGATGGTCCATTGATAACAGCATATCTGATAATTTAATTGAAATCTGCCCTCATAAATCACTTTTAACTTTGAATGAAGTAGAGTACTTGTGTACTGGTACATAAACTTTACAATATGAATAATGAAATAGACACAACTGTAAATGAAATACTTCACTTAATTTTATTTCATAGAGACCCTGCTTGCAGGCAGGTCTCCCCCACACCGCCACTCACCACCTGCTGTTTCTACCGTTGCCAGACCCGCTCAACCGCCATCTCCCCCCGCCCCCACCGCTCTCTACCTGGACTTACCGCCGCTGCCTCCCTGCGGCCCCGACCCCAGCACTCCCATTGGCCTCCCCGCTGCCAGACCCGCTCGACCGCCGTCTCCCCCCCGCCCCCCACCGCTCTCTACCCGGACTTACCCCCGCTGCCTCCCTGCGACCCCAGCACTCCCATTGGCCTCCCTGCTCCCGCCTCCCAGCTGCTCCTCCCGCCCAGGCATCCTCTTAAAGTGGCCGAGTGACGGTGTGCAGGAGCGACCTTTGACCCTGCTTGCAGGCAGGTCACCGCCACTCACCACCTCCTGATTCTACCGCTGCCAGACCTGCTCGACCGCCGTCTTCCTCCTCGCCCCCCACCGCTCTCTTTCCGGACTTCCCACCGCTGCCTCCCTGTGGCCCTGCCCCCAGCACTCCCTTGACCTCCCCGCTCCCGCCGCCCAGCTGCTCCTCCCTCCCAAGCCTCCTCAAATGCAGGCCGAGGCACACCTAAAGCAAGCCTGTCTGCGCCCGCCGCCCCAGGATCGCGCCCAGCGCCAGAACCCCTAGACCCTATGAATGCCACGCCACCAGACTCCACTGCGATGCCAGCAGCCTCCACGCACTCAAAGCCGGCTGAAACCACACCTGCTTCCAGGCCGCCCCAAAACGGACCCACGGACCCTTCTCCTGCCACACCTGCAGCTTCATCTGCAACAGAACCTCCAAGGACTGGACCCAACCACCTCCGCTGCATACTCTTCAACACCAGCTCTGCACGCAAACACGCTGTCGAGCTCTGGGATCTGCTCGACACCTCCGCCCCAGACGTGGCCTTCCTGACCGAGACCTGGTGGAATGACTCCTCGGCGCCCGACATCGCCATAGCCATCCCGGATGGCTACAAGATCACCCGCAAGGATCGCACCAACAGAATCGGGGGAGGAATAGCCATCATCCACAAGTCAACCCTCAAAGACGCAACCCATGCAGACGACACCCTCAACACCGCCGAACAGCTGCACTTCCGAATACACACTGACCCCCAACACCACCCTCAGTGGAACACTCATCTACAGACCACCCGGACCCCGGGCTCAGTTCAGCAACTCTATTGCCGACCTCGCCAGCACCCACGCACTCGCCTCTATGGACTACATCCTCCTCGGGGACCTGAACTTCCACCTCAAGAACAACAATGACGCCAACTCCGCCACCCTGATCGCCAACCTCGCCAACCTTGGCCTCAGACAACTCGTCACCACACCCACCCACGCCGTCGGCCACAGGCTTGACACCATCTTCTCCACAGGCTCCCACGTCACCTTCAATCACACCACCGAACTCCACTGGACCGACCACCACTGCATTCACTTCACATTCAAGAAACCAATCACACACCACCGTGCCCAACAGCTGCCTCACCGCTGCTGGAGCAAAGTCACAGAAGACCAGCTGATCACTTCGCTTGCCAAGAACCCACCCACCAACCCCACCAACCCAGACGCCGCAGCCCAAACCTCAGATAGTGGATCGACGACTGCACCAACACCCTCGCCCCGCTCAAGAAGCCCTCCAACAGCCACGCCAACAAGAGAGCCACCTGGTTCACCAACGAGCTTCGGGCCTCCAAACTTGCATGCCGAAAACTGGAGAAGACATGGCTCCACAAACGCACACCAGACAACCGCGCAGTCCACAAGGACACCACCCGCAGACATCACCACCTCATGAGATTAGCCAAGAGATCCTCCTTCAAAGACCGCTTGGATAACAACGCACACGACAGCAAAGAGCTCTTCAGCATCGTAAAGGAACTCTCCAACCCCAGCGCCAACGGCATCCCGCCCTCACAAGAACTGTGCGACTCACTGGCCATCTTCTTCCACCGCAAGATCGCGGACATCCACGACAGCTTCAACACCACGACTGCCCCGACTACGCCAGACTCCACCTCCCCTATGAACACCACCAGCGCCAACAGCCTGACCTCCTGGTCCAACGTCAACGACGACGAGACACGCAAGGTCATGAACTCCATCCACTCAGGATCTCCGTCTGACCCGTGCCCACACCACGTATTCAACAAAGCAGACTCAGACATCGCACCCCAACTATGGAAGGTCATCAACATCTCCTTCAAAACAGCGACATTCCCTGAAAGCTGAAAACACTCCGAAATCAACCCCTT
The DNA here is from genome assembly GCF_964261635.1 of Lissotriton helveticus. Classification (NCBI taxonomy): domain Eukaryota; kingdom Metazoa; phylum Chordata; class Amphibia; order Caudata; family Salamandridae; genus Lissotriton; species Lissotriton helveticus. The sequence goes on along the minus strand of NC_136069.1, from coordinate 1,370,524,658 downwards.
CCCCAAGAAGCCTAAAGCAGACCCCAAGGAACTCTAGAACTTTTGGCCCATCTTCCTGCTCCCATTCCCGGGCAAAGTCATTGAGAAAATCGTCAACATGCAACTAAACCGCCACTTGGAAGAAAACAACATACTGGACCCGTCCCAGTCCGGATTCAGACGAAACCACAGCACCGAGACTGCCCTCATCGCTGCCACAGACGACATCAGGAGCCAACGAGAGAGTGGCGAAACATCAGCCCCCATCCTCCTGGACCTGTCAGCCGCCTTCGACACGGTCTGCCATCGCACTCTAAAGACACGCCTCCTAGAAGCCGGAATCCAAGTGAAGGCCCTTGACTGGACCTCGTCCTTCCTCACCGGCAGAACCCAGAGTGTCCGCCTCCCACCCTTCTGATCCGAAGTCACCGACATCATCTGCTGCGTCCCCTAGGGCTCATCCCTCAGCCCGACGCTGTTCAACATCTACATGGTCCCCCTTGCTCTAGTGGCCCGCCACCACAACCTCAACATCATCTCCTACGCTGATGACACCCAGCTCATCCTCTCCCTCACCAAGGACCCACACACGACCAAAACCAACCTCCACAAAGGAATGAAGGCCGTCGCCGACTGGATGAGGAGCAGCCGTCTGAAGCTGAACTTGGACAAGACGGAGGTCCTCATCCTCGGATCCAACCCCTCAGCCTGGGATGACTCCTGGTGGCCGACCACACTGGGAACAGCACCAAAACTCACCGACCACACACGCAATCTAGGATTCATCCTCAACTCCTCCCTCTCCATGTCCAAGCAGGTCAAAGCCGTCTCCTCCTCCTGCTAAAACACCCTCCACATGCTCCGCAGAATCTACAAGTGTATCCCAACCGAAACAAGAAGAACGGTGACACAGGCCCTTGTCAGCAGCAGACTGGACTATGGAAACGCACTCTACGCAGGAATCCCAGCCAAACACCTACGACGACTACAAAACATCCAAAACACCTCCTCCTGACTGATCGTCAACATCCCCTGCCGCAGCCACATCACCCCCCACCTGAGAAACCTACGCTGGCTCCCAGTCGACAAGAGGATCACCTTCAAGCTCCTCACCCACGCACACAAAGCACTTCACAACACCGGACCAGCCTACCTGATCAGCAGACTCAGCTTCCACACCCCCCACCAGCCAGCTCCGCTCCGCCAGCCTCGCCCTCGCCGCTGTCCTCCGCATCCAATGAACGACCTCCGGCGGCAGATCCTTCTCCTACCTCGCCGCCAAAACCTGGAACACCCTCCCCACCCACATACGGCAGATCCAAGACCTACTCACCTTCAGAAGACTCCACAAAACCTGTCTCTTCGAGCTGTAGCAGCACACTCCCCCCCTCCCTTCAGCGCCTTGGGACCCTTACGGGTAAGTAGCGCGCTTTACAAGCACATTGATTGATTGATAACATTGATGTTGTTTTGTAGATCAGAATATCGACCAACCAGCACATCTGCCTCTTCACCCATCCAAGCCTGCGATAGCTTCAGTGGGTTTGCAAAGTAGCGAACTCTGTGGCCAAGGTTCGTGTTTTGAGGGCCGAAAATGGGTGTATGTCCAGTGACTGTAGCGAGGTGACACAAGTGGGTCCCTTTAGCACTTGCACTCCTTTGAGAGTTTACAACTGCGTGTGAACATCATACCAGTGTATGTGGCACTGATGCATCTCCTTGGCTATATCTACATTTCAAAGAGGGTGCGTGTAATGTGATTTTTGCATGTCCTCCATTTTCAAACAAGGCTTTTGTATATGAGGGTAGCACAGGCTGTGTTCTAATTTTGAAAAAAATTCTGATTGATTAATCCATTTTTCCTTTTTGGGTGAGTATGTTTATGTTCATGCACATGTGAAAATCGCAATATTAGGATGGTACATTGATGTAACATTTACTTGATGTGCATTTTATTTACTTTTTTCTATTAAATAAATAAATAAATATGTGTGTGGCTGACGTGTTGGCAGTTAGGAATTTTGCTTTTGCTTAAAAACTACGCTACAGGGCGTGGCTTGAGCGCCGCACAAGATGGCGGCTTGACTGCGGAGCTCCGGACATCGAGCGCCGACACCAGCAATTTTGTCATCATTTCCTGCACCTTTATGGACGCCGACTTCATTTTCTTGCGTCGGAGCATGAGGTGAGCAGATTGACACCACCTGCGTCCCTCTACTCCGTCTACATGCATATTCTTCGTGACTGACGCGGTGCGCTTTCCGGCGGCCGCCATTTCCTTTCAACTTCTGCCGCGTCTTCAGTCTCTGTCAGCGGAAGACCTACGCCACGGTACGGTGCTTTCCTCATAAAACCCAAATACAGCAGCAAAGATGATATGCGCACTGTTGGTGTTCCTCCTCAGCTGAAACCTCCCGTTGGCGTTTTTCAGCCTTTAATGCCCCTTTTTCTTCACGCTGAATAACGTTTTCAAGCTGAGTTCTTCATTTAAGCGCCACTCTTCACTGGAATTTACCGAACAGGCTATCACTTGTTTCTGTCTACCCTCAACAATGTTTATCTGTTCCTCCACATGATGCAGACAATTTACCTTCTCATGCTTAATATATGCAATACAATTCCAGTCTTTTTGCCTGATCCTGAACCTTTATTTTATTGATGTCCATTGTGTGACGCATTTTTCTTTCTTCTGCGTAACCCGGCTGTGACATCAATATCTTGAACTCTATATATCACAGCACTACTATTTTTTCACATTAAGGAGTGCCTTCTTCACAGAACTCCTGTCTTCTGAATCTGCAGGAGCACTATTATTTATCTCCCCTACCATATATGGGGAAACTGCGCACTCTCAAACTTACAGCTTCTAAGACCAAACCGCGTCATTCCTCAGACTCTGACTCGACGACGCAGGTCATGGATGACACCGTTCCTCCTAAAGCGGATGCTACACGTGGGGCAATTCCTAAAGCTACTGTCACCAGTAAACTTCTACAACCTGGCTCCACGAAACGTCACAGGACAGGTCCTCCATCTCCAGGTTCTGAGTCATCACCCACATCCATGGATCTTATTCTTGAAGAACTCCGAGCACTTAAGCCCTTCATGGCTGAAACTACTAGAACACTGCAATTTCTTCATGATAAATGGTCCACTCTCGAATCCAGAGTCCTGTTAGTGGAACAATCAACGGAGGCTTTACAAACTTCCTGCTCTAGAATTTCCACATTGGAGAAGGATGTCTCTCTCTTAAGGCGACAGACTGAGGAGTTGGAAAATAGGAATCGTCGCAATAACCTACGCCTTTATAATCTTCCAGAGCTCACAGAAGGGTCCAATCCAACCACCTTCTTCCAAACCTTTTTACCAAAAATTTTGGATCTTCCATCTTCTGTCACACTTAACATTCAACGTGCTCATAGACTGGGTCCGAAAGTTTCCTCCAAACCCCGCGGAGTCATCATGCTCTTCCTACAATATACTGACCTACTCCAAGTACTCTCGGCAGCCAAAGCTAAAAAACAAGTTATGTGGGAAGGTCACCGTCTGTATCTCTCTCAAGATGTGGCTAAAGTGACAGCTGACCGCAGGAAACAATTTCTTGATCTACGACCACGATTGCGGGACCTTGGTGCCAGATTCGGTCTCCTCCATCCTTGCCTCTTCAAGGTCACGTATAAAGAAAAGACAACGACTCTTGAAGATCCACGAGTCCTTGAAGAATTCCTCCGTCACCATGAAACCGTCAACATGGACACTGCAAGACCAGTTTAATCATTTATATGTTTTCCTGATTGACTAAAATGTTTATCCTTTTGTTTCCCTACTGTGCCTAGTATCGACTTCCCTTATCCTCTTGTATACACACATCTCTTGTTTACTTCGTTCTAATATTGCGTAGTTCCTATATTTGGCGTTCTTATGTACTCCTAACTTCTCTTTTCCATTTTTGTCTCATCACAGATCCTCTCCTTTTGTTCCCCGTCCCGGTGTAGTTTTTGCTCCCTTCAATTGATCCTAAGCTGGTTCCTCCGGTGTTCGATGACGTGAGTTTCTGTTGTTGATGTCGTCCTCTTCTGGCGTCGTCACCCCTCAGTTCTCATTTGTATTTGTTGTTATGTCTCTTCTCTTGACTTGTTCTCTCTCACCTTCTTTTATACTCCTTTCTTTATCTCTTACTTCTCTTACTCTCACCTTTTCTCTTTTCCTACTGTTCTTTATCTCTATTTTCTTTCTTTTCTCTTTTTTCTTCCTTTCTCTTGTCTTATTCTCGATCTTTTCTCTTGATCTATTTCTCTCACAAATTCTTTTTTGCATTCTTACTATTCCTCTCCTCTTATCTCAACTTATTTCTCTCATAAATTCGTTTTTGCATTCTCACCATTTTTCTCGGCCTTTCTCAACTTCTTTTCTACTACATCCTCTCTTTTATATCACTCTCCTAATAATTTACATTCCGAGTAGTCACCTGGAATGTTAAGGGGTTAAATAACCCCATTAAACGTCAAAGAGTTTTAACACATTTAACCAGACTTAAAGCAGATGTAGCCCTCCTTCAAGAATCCCACCTTACAGAATTGGAGGCTACCAAACTTAAGCGTTGTTGGGTGGGTCATGTTTTTTATTCTCCTGCTATAGGTAAGAAAAATGGTACAGTTATACTTTGTCATAAAAAGTTAAATGTTTCAATTGTATCTCATGAATGCGACACTAATGGCCGTTGGGTTATTGTTCATCTTCTTATAGATAAAATTCCACTAGTTATTTTCAATATTTATGCTCCTACAGGTGTTGATAAATTGTTCTGGCCTGCTATTTCTGATAAACTTGTTACCCTCAATGACCAATATGTCATCCTTGGCGGTGACTGCAACCAAGTACTTGACCCCTTTATAGATAGGAATTCAAAAGTTAAATTTGTCCCTTCCAAAATGCATTCCCAGTTCGTCTCCTCTATACAGAATAATGCTTTAGTTGACATTTGGAGGCTTTGTAACCCAGATCTCAGAGAATACACTTTCTATTCCCCCACTCATCACTCCCAATCACGTATTGATTATCTCTTCCTCAGCAAACCATTAGCACAACTCGCCATTCATTCAGACATAGGTTCCATTCTAATTTCAGATCACGCTCCCGTCTTTGTGGACATTGACCTTATCCCCTACTCCCCTCATTCAGGCCGCTGGAGATTTAATAACTCTCTACTCCTTGATTCTAATTTTTGCACTCAATTTACAAATTTTTCTACTGAATTTTTTACACTTAACCATCTTCCAGACTCTTCCTTTGTCATGATATGGGACTCCTTTAAAGCAGCTGCACGAGGATTTATCATTAATTTCGTTTCACAAAAGAAAAAACAATCTATCTCTAAGTCAACTCAACTCTTAGATAAAATTAAGAAATTGGAATATGCTTACTATAATTCAAAATCTGAGTCTTCTCTTCGCGAACTAATTTCTGCCAAATTTGATTTTAATAAATATACCACCAACGCCGCTTCAAACTCTCTTCTAAAATGTAATTCCCGCTATTACGGTGGACAGAACAAAATGGGCAAACTTCTGGCCAATTATCTCAAAATACGAAAAGAAAGAACAAAAATTGAATCCCTACAAGGCCCAGCTGATGTTTCTTTCTTTAAAGACAAAGACATATTAGCTCAATTCGTTTCCTTCTACCAAAGTCTCTACACTCCCGAATCTATTCCCGACCCTAATGATCTTCTTACATACTTTCAAGACATCCCCCCTCCAGAATCCTCTCACCTTGACTTCCATTCCTTAGATTTGGACATTACCCCTTCGGAAATCTCTCATGCAATCTCTATTCTTCGTCGAGGTAAAGCACCAGGGCCCGATGGTTTTACCATTGAGTTCTACAATCACTTTTCCTCCCTTCTTCTCCCAAAATTGCATTTGTTATTCCAATCCTTTGCGGCTTCCGGCTCCTCGCAAGGAACTTTCCAAGAAGCATTAATTTGTTTAATACCTAAACCAGATAAAGATCATACTCTATGTAAAAATTATCGCCCTATATCACTAGTAAACACTGATTATAAAATCTTCGCCAAAATTATAGCTCTCCGATTAGATCCCTTATTGCCAGAACTTATAGGCCCTGAACAGTCTGGATTCGTTAAAGGTCGCCTATCATCAGACAACTCTCGTGTCTTCTTTAATATTTTGAGCAAAGCTCCCTCCCTCTCTATCCCCCTCGCTGCTATTTCCCTAGATGCTGAAAAAGCATTCGATAGAATAGGGTGGGATTTTATGTTTCAAGCTCTTCGATGGTTTGGTTTTCCCCCTAAATTTATATCTCTAATATCCTTACTATATTCTAGTCCTCACGCTTCAATCTTTGCAAATGGTATGATTTCCGACTACTTTCCTCTTCAAAGAGGGGTACGTCAAGGATGCCCCCTATCCCCTCTTCTGTTTATTATAGCCTTAGAACCCTTTTTAACTAAAGTCAGACTCGATGAAACAATTACTGGTTTTCAATATGGTCCTCAAAAACAAGCTAAATTATCGGTATACGCTGATGATATCTTATTTTATTGTTCAAATCCTCAAACAACTCTCCCTTCCTTTCTCCATCAAGTTTCTTCTTTTTCCACTGTTTCAGGTTATCGCCTCAACACCGACAAATGCGAAATTCTACCCTTAAACCCCTTATGTCAAAAACATCTCTTTGATTCCTCTGGCTTTTCCTGGCAACCCACGAAGATTAAGTATCTAGGTATCTGGTTTGCTCCCCGTATTCCGGACACTCTTAAATTTAATTTCGAATCTCTCTCTACTAAAATCACTGCATCGATAAATCGTTGGAACCCTCTCTTCCTTTCTTGGTGGGGTCGATTGGACTCCATCAAAATGATGCTAGCGCCCTTAGTTCTCTATTCTGTTTCCATGATTCCCATTCGTATACCAGATCATTATTTCAAGTCTATAGACTCCCTTCTTTTAAAATTTTTGTGGAAAGGCAAAAAATCTCGGATAGCTCTTTCTTCCTTGAAAAAAGATAAATCCCTTGGTGGCGTCAAATTCCCTCACTTTAAATCATATCACAACGCATTTTCTTTAAAACAAGCCATGAGGTGGATCTCTTCTGATCTTCCTCACATTCCCCCCCTATGGCTCTCATTAGAATCTTCTCTACTTCATCCTTATGAATTCGAAGAAGTTCTTTCCTTTTCCTCTAAGGTATCATCCCTATGCTCTCCTATCATCTCTCACTCTTGCTCTCTTCTTCGTCCATATTTATTATCCTCTTACCCATCTGCCTCCTCCACCCACACCCAACCTATCTGGCATAATAAACTTCTCAAAATCCGTAACCGATCCTTATATTGGAAAACCTGGCATTCCCTGGGTCTAAAATGGATCTCACAACTTCTCTCAGACAATCAACCTCTTCCTTTTCAGGATCTCCAAACACAATTCTCGTTACCTTCCTCATCCCGTAAACAGTATTTATCACTACTTCCATCCCTTACTCAATATCTTTCATCGCTCCCGACCTCCAACTCTATCCCTATCACACATCTTTCGATTTCTAATGCTATCGACCAATCTCTTTCTGCTTCTTTTATTTATAAATCCCTACAGTCCTCTACTGACCGTACAAAATCTAAAGTTGAGTTGGCTTGGGAAAAAGATTTATCTCACACATGGTCCCTCATTTTATGGGAAAAAATTTGGTCTAAGATTCACAATACATCCAGAGCTGCAAATACTACACAAACTTTATTCTTTATTTATAATCGTACACTATTCACTCCATTAATTATGTCATCCTTCTCCCCAGACACTCCATCTACTTGTTGGACATGCCAATCCCCCCTGGCCGATCTGAAACACATGTTATTCGAATGTCCTCATATTTTACGGTTCTGGCACTTAGTTTGGTCTCAATTGCAAAAGATTTTCCACTTTACAGTTTCTTTTTCCATTACACATGTTTTCTTAGGTTCCCTCTCTCCTGTTTTTGCAGAATCCCATCACAAACAAAAATTACTTGATCTCTTTATAGCTATTGCTTTTCACCATATTACATCACACTGGAAACAAGCTAATGATGTCTCTTTTACTGCTTGGTGGAACGCAGTTTGCTTTAATCACAGACTTGACACTAATTTTGTTTCTCCCATTTCCTTAGCAATCAAACGTGATCTTTTATGGCTTCCCCTCACTGAATATTTATCCAAAGTTGCTAGGCCTCCTCCCTCATCTCCGATACGTATTGTTGAAGTTTGTAAACCACCATGAATGCATTTTTCTAGTTGATATTATGTTCTCCAATACATCTATTGTTTTAGCATATTATTTATATACTTTTATAATTTAAAATGTTTCCTCATCTCCCTATATTCCTTACATTCATTGCTTATTTTATTTGTTTATGCATAAGTTTACCTTCACTATTTTACGCCAAGATGTAAGAATGATTTATGTTTCTTATAACTCTTGATTGTTTCTTCATTTTCTGTCTTTGCTTCTTTTTATTTCAATAAACTTCAAACTTAAAAAAAAAAAAAAAAAAAACTACGCTACATGGTGTACCTTTTCAGAGCAGGCAGTCAAATAATTTAGTGCACATATACCAAATACGGAATTAAAGAAAATATACTTTCACCCAAAACTAATCTTACTATCTTTAATTACACTAAAGAGGAGTTAAAAAGCTATTTTGGGAACCCCGTACCGATGAAATTTCAATTCCATTTGAGAGTAGAGTTATTCTTTCATTTAAGTAAATTTGGCAGATAATGGTGGTGCTTATTTTTTCTTTGAACCACTTTGAAGACTGAAGGCCTGACCTTAAGCTTGGCAGACGGAGTAGTGTCCATTTGGAGAGCTGAGGACATTCCCTCTGCCATCACCATCGAATGCCAGCTACAAATTTAAAGATGACCTCAGGCCCAGAGGTCATGTCTGAATGCTGAAAGGAACAGCAAAACAAAAGTACGAATGACTCTCATTCCCTGCTTCTCCTAGGGTGTAGCGTTAATTACTGTTTTTTCCCTGGCTATCATGCCAAGTTTTTCCTGGTGGTGACTGATAGGAAAGTAAAGACATTACACTGTCCACCCTAAACATGTTGGGCTCCGTAATGTCCTTCTTCTCATGGACCCTACTCCAAAAGGGGCTCTGTCAATGGAATACTTAAGGTTTGCTCATCTCTGAATGCGGAATGAGGTGGCCAAACTGTGATTTTGGTGGTATGGCTAACCTGTTGCATTTATGACAGAGTACTCTTTCTACCAAACTCTCAATCTGGCCATTGTGTATGTCATCTAAACTATTGGACCTCATGTATTTGCTATTATTGATACGGGCATACTATAGTACAATATTTCTGTTCCTGCATGATTACACTTTAGTTTTACAATAATGATTAGTTCTTAAACTACTTGGATAACTCCTTCTGGAAGTGACAACGGTCACGATTGAGTTCTGATCCCTTATTGATAACTTCCTGTGAGAAGAAAGGAGTGCAATGTAGCTCATAAAGCTAATGTAATGTGGGTTTACTTGTAAAGCGCACTGCCACCCTACTCAGGGTATCCTGGCGCTGTATACCGCTGTGGAACCCTTCCTGGTTTTCCCTGTAAGATGCCCCTTACTGGGCACCCCCAAGGTGGAACCAGGCATCCCAGCGCCACTGGGGCCGTTGTGGAGATTAAGCAAGCTATTGCCCAGAGTTGCAGAGTGGGACCCATGATTAGAGTAGGCACCAATGCGAGAATTGTCGAGTCCGCGGACATTGAGCCCCGATACCCTGCCGCGTCGGGAATTGAACCTTGGTCCCGGGCCAGACCTCTGCATCAGGGTTTGCCGCCTCTAACCAGTGAGCCACACTTCTTCACTAATATGCAATCATTGTGAAAATACACAAAGTACAACCGTATATCCTTTGCAGGTGTGGCACAAAATATTTCTCCAGTTTCCAAGACGTATTTCGTCAACTTCACTGAAGAGCAGACTAAGATTTCAACAGCAATTATAGACCGTAGCAATTCTCTATCACTATTGCCTAGCAAGGATGCTATGGAACATGAAGAACTTATACTGTAGGGGGCCTATTTACGAGCTCCTTGCACTGCCAGTGCTGCTCCATATTTACAAGGACACTTAAAGTCACCCTGTGTGGCTTTCCGCGCCCTTGTAAATATGGCCTCCTTTCATGAAACAATTTGCATGAAAAGGTTATGCCATGGGTGTTGATGTGGGTGTTCCCATGCAACACCCATGGCTTCAGCCGCATTTCCAGATTTACAAGAAAATGTAAATCTGGAAATGTGTCAGAATGCTACGCCTCCCCTTGGCGTAGGGAGGCGCAACAAGGTGAAATGTTTATTTCTCCATGTTTTTTCCCTCTTTCAATGTGTGCTGGATTCTGCAGCACACATTGGATGAGGAAATCACCTCTTCTGATTTTTGTTGTGCAGGAAGGTATCCCTTCCTCCACAAAAAAAACCATCCCTGTGATGCAGGCGCTTTGCGCCATGGTGCAAGGGGGCCTGCGTCAGCGCATGGCAGCTAATTGTGCGAGAGAGCAAGGTAGAGCACAGGGATCAGTCATATCCTTGTAGATATGTCACATCCCTTTGCTTTGGAATTAACACAGCACGGCACAGCTCAAATGGCTAGTGGCACAGCGCTGCGTTAATTCCTTGTAAATAAAGCTGTAGATTGCATGACAGTTCCGTTGCCTCATGAAAAATATGCACACAATTTTGCTTATACTCAGGTGTTTCATGGGAGTATGTCCTTCTGAGACATGAGTCGTCAGCCAAAATGGTGCCCACACCCTGTGCACTCCTGTATCTTCTTGTGCTCTGAAAGGCATGCAAACTCAGGATCTTCTGAGCTTCATGTCGTGTGGGTAGAGGTAAGTGCATTCATCTAAACATCTGGACATAGATGTGTCCACCTTAAAAACTAAGAGATGCTTCCACACTTCCAGCATGAGCTATTTCAAGTTGGTTTTCTCTTTACCAATTGTATTTAACACATACATCTTCAAGGCCAATTAAGTAGCCATTTCAAATAAATAAATGTCTGGTGGAAGGTGATTAAAAGTACTTTAAAATATAACCCGTAACAATGATAACAATTCATACTTAATTTAAAGGGAATATCTTCTAGGTTGTTCTTATAACTCTTTTGCTCGTTTTCTTGTCATTTGTATCCGTGGTTTAGCCAGTAAGGAAAAACCTACAATCCATTGCCTACAATATCCTACAACACCAAGAAACATTCTGATTCCTTTCTGGGTCTGAGGTAACTGCATCTGTTTTATTATTTTAATCCTTTCAGGTGTCACTTTCCTTACTCCACTTTCTAGTTGATATCCCAAATATTTAACTCGGGTTTGACAGAATTGTAGTTTTTCTGGTGACACCTTATGCCCTCCATCGGCTAAATGGTTTAACAATGCAATAGAATCAAGAACACAATCTTCTGGTGTTATTAATACTAAAATAAATCATCTAGATATGGGACTAAATTTGAACTGCTGGGCATCACTAATGTTTCTAGACACCTTTTCAAAATCTGATTAAACATTGAAGGTCTTTCTGTGTACCCTTGAGGAACTCGATTCCACACATGGATACGATTTTCAAATTTAAATGTAAAGAAATACTGACTATCTGGGTGTAACAGAATGGAGAAAAATGCATGACACAAATCAATTACTGTGAACCATCCTGCATTCCACGGTATTTGATACAAAATTACTGCTGGTTTAGCTACCACAGGACAACAAGGCACCACTATCTTTTTTTTCTCAGGTCTGCACTATTCAATGTTTTCAGTTAGGTTTCTTAATGGCAATTATGGGTGAATTAAAAGGGCTGCTCATTATTTCTTTTAAAATGCCTTGTTGAACCAGTCGTTCTATTTCTGCTATGAAACCTAATTTAAATTCTGGGCTCATTTTATATTGTCTCGTGTTTGGAAAAATAGCACGTTATTTTACAGTCACTTTTACTGGGTCTATCCCTGCCATTAACCCTACTTCTCTTCCAGTGAAATACCACACTTTAGGGGTTACTGTCATTTTTAATTCATCAGGCAATTCATCCTTTGTCATTATTGAATACATTTCATCTACCTCTGTACCTTGTTTTGCTAGCATTCATTTGTAAATACTATCTTCATCTGGGGTCTGAATTGCAGCACCATCCTGTGTACAATAAATTGTACAGTTCTTCTTACATAGTAATTTGCGTAACAAATGTACGGGACTGGAATCACACACTACAAATTTGTGCATTTCTCTAAAATTGCCAATGCACACCTCCATGTGTTCTGGGACTGGAGTTCTGATCTGTCTATTAGAAACACCAACTACTTGATTACTTCACCTAAGAGGGGTGGATTTAGGATGTCTGCTATTCTCATAGTAGAACGGGTAGCACCAGTGTCCAATAATGACAAGGAACCTTCTTCTTTGCTTCTTCTCTACTCATTTTCCCTCTTGGTTTCCATTATTTTCATTCTGTCCTGATCCTATATTATTTTCGTTATTCTGATTATTTAATTTGAGTTCTTGTTGTTCTGCCAATTTTACATGTACCCACATTACTTTTGCTTCTAACATTTTTTGTCTATTATCTATCTCATCTCTGCAGTATTTTGCATACTTTAAGACTTCATCTATGGGGTTCCGTTGCCTACACAACATATGTGTTTGAATCATCCGACAAATCTCTGGCCTTAATCCAGATACAAATCAATATACAAAATGTCCCATACCTTTGTCACCAATATTCCCAAATCCACTATACTGCTTGAACACTTGCAACAGACGCTCATAGTAAGCAAGTACAGTTTCATGTATTTATTTTTTAGTTCTAGCTATTTTTATCCAATCTGTTTCCTTTGGGGGAATTTTCCCTTTCAAGAAAGTAATCACCTTGTTATATGTATTCAATGCTTCTTCTGAAGGTGCACCTGTTTTCCCATCTCTTGGGTACTCATCACTACGCCAATCAACTGTAGGTACCACTATGTCAAACAGACCATCCAAATCTTTTAATCAAACTTTCACAAACCTTTCAACATGTCTGTACCATTCAACTGGCTTCTCTCTTAATTTTAGAAAATCATTTGTAAATGATAAAATATCTTGCCTAGTCCATGGAACATGTACATATCCTCCTGCTGAATCAATAGCAAAAGACCTCTCCTTAACATTTAATTAATAATCGGATGGTGCCTCGATCCTCAAAAGTACATTGTCCTACAATTTTTTAGTTAGTAATCATTTTTATTAATCAAAAATATTTTTATATATTCATTTTCCAAGTAGTGTAAATAATCTCAACAATATTGGAGCCCAACTAAATAATACAATAAATATCTCAAACATTGCACTCAAACATCACCAGACACACAGCTCACAATCATAAATGACGCTATCATACTCCAAGACATAGCTAAACAAATAAATACATATCATAATACATTTCAAAAATACATAAAGTGAAACAAGAGAAGAAAAGCAGCGACGCACGCTTCGGAGGGGAGTCCAAAACCCACAATTCCTTTGTCGGGGCGCAGCTGGTCAATTATGCATAAGGTGGTTAATGGTCATTCATATCCATCACGTAGATTTCTTATACAAGGTGCAAAACGGGCTCTATATAACAGTGGTTTGAACCTTATATCAAAAGATATTATTATGAAACGTAGTGAGGGCTAAGTCTCTCACAACACTAGTAGGTATAAAGTCCAGGGAACAAATTGCTTTCCTCCACAGGGATAAGACCATGCGTAAAATATTTAAAGGTCCTCAGGCCATCCTCACAAACATAAGCAACCAGGACAATTTCCGTCTTGAGGCAACGTGTGACACTGAAGCATATAGCTATATGCTGATATTGTTAAAAAAAAAATTGGACCACGGTTGGGTTACACTTTCTAGGTTTACAAATGTTTACATCCATACTTGCTGTGGTCCCGCTGAGGAAAATGATATTTTGCCTGACCAAATATGTCCACTACATATACCCTATGTTACATGTCATGTGCATGTCACCCATGCACATTTCCCGTAGTGGCCTGAATCACTAGGCCTCTGCAAACATGTCCTGCAAGTCAAGTCATCAAGTCTCCCAAACGTTAAGCTAAAATGAAGGCCCATGTATTTGCATTTTGCATTGTGCTCTTTTAAATAAATATCGTACTGGTTGAGCCTGAAACCACTTTCTGAATTAATGTTTTCATGACTCTTGGCATACTGAGCTGCAGTCACGTCAGCAAGAAGTCTGCCAAGACAGTATTATGAATAACAGTTATCCGTCTGCTGTACAGAGTGGCATCCCTGCCCGGTGAGGAAAAGTAAACAGAACCCGTCCGATAGCCATTCTGTCTCCATTTAAGTGAATTACAGTGCTTGCACCCATAGAAAGCTCATGCAATGAACGAATAAATATGCCCTCTCTGTCTTTTAGTGACGAACAACCTTTTCTTCAGATAATACATCCCCTGAGTCTAGACATCAGTTGTACTAGATGTGCTGGTCGCCTTGACACAAGAGATCTCTCTACTAGGTTGAAAGTCAGCTTCCTCCCAGTTACACGTCAATTGCACATCATGCTCAAAGTTGCACAAGTAGGGCAGAGTTCCAGCTGGTCATGCAAACTCCTCCTAAGTACCCACCCACCTATGACACCTACCTATCACCTACCTATGACTCATCAAAGTACACACCCTCATGTACACCCACATGTTCTTATCTCATTTTATTTCTTGCTCTGCTTAGCCTATGTACAAGAAATGTATATATACTATGTTCAGTAAATAATTGTTAGAAGACTCTTCCTGATGGAACATATTCTCCCTTTGACTCGAGTTATTGGAATAAAGCCCATTTTAACTCAGATACCACGGACTCTGCTTCTCACTTGATGCATGATACTTTGTTAATGCCTAGAAATTCTGCCAGGGTAATTATTTATTTACCACATAATTTGGCGCCCTTACAGGGACATATCCCTTTCCCCACTCGCCGGAGTTGTGGGTCTAGTCTTTGCCCCCTTCTACAGCCGTGACGGACTTCAAAGTGCGCACGCCATCGGGATTTCCCGCTACTCCCTCAGGCCCAGGAGGAGGACGGACTGCGACCAGGCATCCATGTCAGGCGGTGAGGAACGCGGATCGTCTCAACCAGAGGCCCAGCCCGTGAGAGAGCAAGGTCCGAGGTCTCCAGAGGTCCACCTGTTCCAAGGCGCAAGCGTAGTCAAGTCAAGTTTCCGAGGCCTTCAAGTTTCAAGTTCTGCTTTCCCGGTGAGTACCAATATGGGGAATGTATCACGTTTCAAGACGGGCTCATTTTAAATGAGAACGGTCAAGACGGGTCCACGGTTAAACGTGGGCCCGGTAAAGACGTGTCTCAATTTTTTGGGACCGGTATGGTTGTACTGTATTTTCAGTGCACAAAACTGTTTTTCAAGTACATGTTTAACTCTCTGTAATGGTATCTGTTTTAGTGTTTCAATGTTATGTTGTTTAGTGTGAATGATTGTTGATTGTTTCAGTCTATTTTTTTGTATTGTGTTTTCATTGTATTGATTTCAAACATGCCACTGTTTTCAAAGTTGCGTCAGATAGGGACCAGAAACGGTATACTAGAATAGACAGTTAATATCCGGCCTAGAGACACACCGGGTCATGATATGTGTTAAAAAGTCAAGACCCTCTCAGAAAGACGCTATTGAGTTATGGCGCAAAGAGTGACACAGGGGATCAGAGAAGGAATTCAATAAAGCAGAGAGAACTAAAACAAGCAGAGAAAAAATAAAGCTAAAGAAAAAGAACTACGGGATAAGGGGGAACAGGTCAAGACAGAACAGACTGTTAGAGAAAGAAATTCCGTCATTACTGGTATTTATCCCGTCCTGTCAGAAGAACTAGTTCAAGTGACCACCTCAGAAAGACCCAGTAGGTAGAGAACGCCACCACCTGTACCCTTTAGAGTATGTAAAATAAGTCGACAGCATCTGAAGAGTTCATTTCCTTGTATCTAGACGAGTCCCTTCTGAACTTCGAAAGTGCCTTGTGAGTAACTAGTTGGTTTATTTGTGAATAAGCGCCTTGTGATTAAGACTTGTGAGTATTATGTTGAATTTTCTTAAGTATAGCTCCTTGTAAATATGCCTTGTGAATAGCGTGTCATTTTTGTGACTTGTTGAGTTTCTTGTAAAATATGGCTTGTGAATAGCGCCATGTGGTTATGTTTTGTGCAGAGCATGTTATCATCAGGTCCCTAGCCATTACGTTAGGCAGGAGAGAGCTGGATCTCTTTCAAGTGCTTGGAGAAAATGTTTTGAAGATGTGCGTATGTGTTATGTGATAACGTGGAGAAATGAGTTCATGACTTTCCCATGTACTGCAGTCATTGTGGAATGATTGTGCTTCAGCTGCCAAAGAGTTAATATCTTGTACTGAGTAGGCAGTATTTGTTTTAACATGCTGATCAACAAGGTGTTGAGGGATTTTGGCGTTTTTTGGTGTTTGCGGGGGGCGTGTTTTTGAGCGGAAACTCGTACCCGT
Organism: Lissotriton helveticus; assembly: GCF_964261635.1. Classification (NCBI taxonomy): domain Eukaryota; kingdom Metazoa; phylum Chordata; class Amphibia; order Caudata; family Salamandridae; genus Lissotriton; species Lissotriton helveticus. Next base: position 1,370,508,108 of record NC_136069.1, on the reverse strand, counting down.
TCCAGTGGAGGGATTTGGTTGCTTTTTGGTGAGGATTTAGGGAATAGCTTGGACTACTGTGATGCAAAATTTGAAAAGGATCCGAGCTGTGGAAGTGGTGGAAAAAGCATGTTTTGTGTGGAGGTGCGATTTGCCATGTTATCCAATGGGCGTATTTCTGAAATGTGAGATAAGGGTTTGCACCACGAAGAGTGCTTTAATGTTTTCACGGTTGAGAAGAAATTATAGAACAGACCCATCTTAGAATGTGCTTTTAAATTAGTGTAATGCAACAGTGTTTTTTGTTAAAATAGGGATGTTTCTACAAAATATGAATTATTATTTTTCCCAATGCAAGCTGCCCTTTAGCGTGTGACAGTTATCCCACTCACTTAGGAAAGTGGCTATTTGTAAATTAATGAACGTGGCCCTTTTTGATAGCTACAATACACTACCATCTTAGTGCATTGCTAAGAGTCCCCTACATTAGTTTGATTTGCATTCATTTAGTTTCAAGGCTCACCTATGTACTTTGACAGGCTGCTGATAGAAAGGTATAATGTTGCACGGTAAAAGCAGTGTTCATTAAACAAGACTTGAAAATAGGATTTATTATGTCTGATTCAGAGGTGCAATACTTACACAGATGGTTTCAGATCAACATTTAGTGGAGAAGCCTCCATTGATATATGCAGAGAACAGTCCCAACCCAACAGTCCATGATAATTCGTTTTTTTTTCTCTCAACTGCAAAGTGCTTAGCATTGTGTGCAGAAGCAAATTGTCCCTTTTTGTGTGGTAATTTGCATGCTAGACAAATGCCCATGTTTCAAATGTCTTGCCTTCTAGCTGAATTAGTTAGACTAAAGTGTTTTTTAGAAAGTGGAGTTTTTAAGTAGCAGTACAGAATTATTTTGAGATGCTAGCATGTCACTCAGTTACAGAAAAATACATGTCTTTATTAATTTACTTTTTAACACGTTTTAAATTCGCTTCAGTTAGTTAGAGAATAATGGTTCTGGCCTGGGAAGAGATATGTTATGACGTACAAGGAATGTGTTTTTCGACCTTGAAGTGGCTGAATAACTTCTCCTGGCTGACTCCCAGGGACAGATGTTTATGTAAAGGGAGGGCTTTTCCCTCTTGGAGCGAGGTGGCCTGTGCCTGTCTTGTTGATATTGGCCATTCTCCAATTCTTTTCCGCGGACGAGACCGAGCTCTGTCTTCAGTAACTTGGCAGCTGTTCTCAGCTCTCAGAGCCTCCGTGATGAGCCGCAGAGGAATGTTTATGTAAAGGGAGGGCTACTCATCAGACTTACACTAGCTTCCTTCGAATGTGGAGGGAGGAGGCTTGCAGCTCACTCTTTCAGAAACTTAGCAGACGCTTGACTCTTTCAATGAGCTCAGCGTTGGCAGCGACCCAATTTTAGAGAAGTAGAGACGAGTGAGAGGCTTGTCTCCTCTTAGTGATGTTTGACACTGAGCCAGCTCCTGGCTCTGAGGGGAGGGGTAGGTTATCAAGGAGTGAGTTCGTAGCGAAGTTACCTCCCCAGCCCCTCTGACTTGTGTACAAATAGTTGCTCTTCCTTACAGATAAGTCACGCTTGCAAATGTATAGTTTAAAATAGTGTAAACAGAATAATTGGCAAGAGTCTTGCTCTTGCAATGGGTTCAGCATCTGGCAGTCATTCAATTTTAGATCACAGTGTAGCCCGGCTTGGAGTTGATCCAAAACTCAGAGCGCGGACATCTTTCTAAAGGGAGGGGCTGTTTCTCACAGAGGCTCTAGGCCTTCTGTCTATGACAAGAATACTTTGGTTTTATTCAAATACATTTAGAGAGCATATTGTAGGTAGTATGGTCATACTATTCCCAAGATTTAGAGTAGGATTTTAGTATAAACTGCAGAGCTTTTGGAACGAGGCTCCACTTAACTTAGAGGTTAACAGAGGTTTGTGGGCGTTTGTTTGAGGTTCCCCCAAAATAAAAATTGTGGTTTTGGATTGGAAATTCATTTTCATTTATTTCTTTATTATTATGTAATTCATTTTTGCTGGATGATGACATAGGGTCCTAGCATTTGCAGTCAAGCATTAAAGCGACAGCTAGTCAGTGTTTACATGCCTACCAACACAGCACTGATACAGTACATAAACGACATTCTAATTACAGCAAGATCAGAACCAGACTGTGACATTGCATCTCTGACAGTCTTACACTTTCTGTGAAAAGCAAGTGGTGTACAACACTTGCTTTCCAAGGAGGGTACACCAGGTATACAGCTAACATAACCATTTATTGGCCTTACTCCTTACTGTAGGCAATGGATTCCCCAGTATGCATATCTAGCCAAACCACTCATACAGTTAACTACACAGGAGGCAGCCATTTTGACTGTACTCCCTAGGACACAAGAACACACCTTGGCATTTGAGGAATTAAAAAGAGCATTATGTCAAGCGCCAGTTTTAAGCGACTCCATGTTACAGTAAACATTTTATGCTTTTTTATGTTTTTTTATTTTTATTTATTTTTACATTTGACTGTAGCGAGACTGACAGGATATGGACTGACATTATTTCAACCACACATAGAGATCAGACGTTGTAATATTCTGAATCCTGCAACACTTTTGCCCTCAAGTACAGTAAATGCACCACCACATGACTGTGTGGAAGTTATGAATATAGTGACAAGACCAAGACAAGACCTGACAGATATTGTACTCCCAGACCCTGACCTGACACTCTATGTGGATGGTTCATGCATGAGAACAAGTGCAGGAGAATCAGTAGCAGCCTATGCTGTGACCACAGGAAATAGACACAAAGTCTGCACAAGCAGCAGAGCTCATTGCTCTGACACAAGCCTGCATAAGAGCTAAGCACTTGAAAGTAAACATTTATACTGACTCACAATACGCTTTTGACGTTGTTCATGATTTCGGGGTTCTGAGGAGAAAGAGAGAGGTTTCTTGAGACCTCCCATGGGACCAAGATTCAGCACAGCCAGCTTATTCAGGCCCTGTTAGAAGCCATACATTTACCTACAGCCATTTCTATCCTGAAATGCAAAGCTCATACCAAAGTTACAGACACCAACAGACACGACAAGGACAGAGGTACCATTACTGACATAAAGTATGACAGTCAGGGACCCTACACAAGATGTACTCGACATAGAGACATATGCCACCACAGATGAGATAAAGAAATGGACTTTGCAAGGAGGGGTCCAGACTAACCAAGGTTAGATGACTAGGGGAAAAGGTACATTGTTTTCTTCTCAGCACATAGTCCAACACACTTGGGAGAGAAGGCAATGCTAGACAGCTTACAGAACATTTGGTTTAACAAGCAGCGAACATGTATGATCTATTACCAGTTCAATCCAGGTAAAGGCATTCCGGTGGAACAAGGCGGATTTCATCCTCCTGACCACCCTTTTGAAGTTCTCCATATGGATTATATCCAAATGGACAGATGTAGAGGTTTAACAAGTATGTCCTAGTAGTTGTGTGTGCACTGTCTAGATGGACAGAAGCATATCCAGTTCCAGATTATACTGCTGTTACAACAGCCAGACAATTAGTGCGCAGTACTTCCCCAGCTATGAATCACCTCATGTGATCTACCTCATGTGATCTATTCAGATAACGATCAGCCATTCTCCTCTGAATTACTGAAACAAGTGTCCCTTCTGTTAGGTTATACATGGAAATTCCATTGTGTCAGACACCCAGAAGCCGCAGGCCTTGTAGAAAGACAAAATCAGACAATTAAGACAAAGTTGCTGAGATCTGTACAGACAAAGGCGTGGATTGGATGGTGGCCTTGCCGGTTGCCCTCTTTTACATGCGTATGGTAGCTCATTCCAGAACAGGCCTATCTCCTTATGAAGTGGTTTTCAGTAGACCGCCAAATATGTGGGGTACGCCTATGCCAAAGAAAATAACTGATGTTGACAGTAACATGCTGACAGATTACCTGGCTTCCTTGATTTCTGCACTACTCTCTTGTTGTTCACAGGTTGCTGCTGCCTTCCCTGACAACACCCAGGTCAAGGAACATGCCATAGCACCAGAGGATTCTATACTTGTGTCCGGAATTTTTGATCGTTCAAGTCCCCTTGAGCCACGTTGGAAGACGCCGAAGTTGGTGGAAGGACGTAAAGGCCGAACTCACCTTCATCACTATTTGGAACTTTGGAACTTTGGAACTTTGGAACTTTTATAAAGAACACTGACCTTTGCTAGAAAATACCCCTCAGCAAGAGTATAGGTCTAGAGTAAGATCTAGCAAGTCAGACGTAGTTTAATTGTTTAAGCCCACCCGGTGGTGAATCGGTTAGACTCGATTCTGACATGTATAAGATCACATATGAGAATAGCAAGAAGAGAGATAAGAAGGAAAAGTACTGCAAGGTATTACGCAGTAGATGTATAGTTACTTTGATCATCCTTTTTATTCTGTGCATTGTTATAATTGGTGTTAGTTTATTGCTACATGTTTTCTTTCCCATTTCCTCACATATACATTCTTCCAGTAACAGTACCATAGAGCATACATTTAGTGAACTGCCGCCTCATGAATTGTCATATCGACTTGCACTGCGTAACAATACTTTTATTCGAATGTTACACCATTCTCATCAGACCAGCAATGCGACCGATTGCTGGGTATGTGGCCAAATGCCACCTTATCAAGAGACGAAGGGAGTCTTGCCCTTCTACCCTTTACCGTTCTCACACAATGGTTCGTGTGGAGCATGGTTTGCTCTAATGACATCAATAGATAGAAGGTACATAGCTTATCCAGGTGGCTGGATATATGGAAACCTGAATAAAGTAATGAATGAAGCATGCTTTCCAGACAAAGACGGATTCCCCCAAAGAAAGGGAACCGATTTAGAGAATGAAGAGTACGAACAGGGAAATGCATCTGTTAATTTTAAAATGTTAAACGTTCAGCCCAAGCAAAACACAGGTCCACCGTTTATATCAGTCCTGCCAGCAAAAGGTGATTTATGTGTTAGTAAGAAAGGCTCAGTACATATGGGACACAGCAAGTGTAACACTGTAGTAGAGTTTGATGATAACGGACTATCTTCTTTCAAAACATCACGCCATACCTATTTCATTTGTGGTCAGACAGCCTATGTACATCTGCCCTTAGACTGGGGTGGGACTTGTTATATAGCATTCTTATTGCCACCCGTTTTTCTAGCCCCATCAAATTATCATAGAGATTCACGACTAGAACATGTTAGACAAAAGAGAGAGACAGATTCTGCAGGGATCGATCAGACTGAAACAGCTTGGGAGCAATATACAGATTTCAACAGAGGATTCTTTTTCTTCATAGGTCCCGTCCAAAACAGTAAACTGATACGCAGGTTAACAAGGACTCTTGAAACAGTTGTAAATGTAACTGCATCTGCCCTGGCGAACTTGACCCAGGAACAGTCTGCTATTAGACTTGTCGTTCTTCAAAACCGCCTCGTTCTAGACGTCATCTTGGCGGATAGGGGCGGAGCTTGTAGAGTGATCCGAACTAGTTGTTGCATTTTCATCCCAGATAATGCACCATCTGTGTACGAAGCAATAACAAGGCTCCACAAGATTGCTCATGCCATACATCAAGATCCAGGCACATGGACTTGGTCCAGTTGGTTCTGGGGTGTAATATCTGCTTGGGGATGGAAAGTTATGTCCTTCCTAGGAATGGCCCTACTTATGGTATTTGGTTGCTGTCTCTGTCTGCAGTGTGGTCCGGCGATTTGCGGCCTGTGAGCCACTGCCTGTGTTCCCCATCCACGTAAACAAAGAGTTAAAGATGAACAAATGATTCTGTATGATGAACTATACGGTCTCATGAATATAGATGTATCCTAAAGGGTTATGTAGGGGACAAGGAGGGAATGAGGAAAATGATATTTTGCCTGACCAAATATGTCCACTACATATACCCTATGTTACATGTCATGTGCATGTCACCCATGCATATTTCCCGTAGTGGCCTGAATCACTAGGCCTCTGCAAACATGTCCTGCAATTCAAGTCATCAAGTCTCCCAAACGTTAAGCTAAAATGAAGGCCCATGTATTTGCATTTTGCATTGTGCTCTTTTAAATAAATATCGTACTGGTTGAGCCTGAAACCACTTTCTGAATTAATGTTTTCATGACTCTTGGCATACTGAGCTGCAGTCACGTCAGCAAGAAGTCTGCCAAGACAGTATTATGAATAACAGTTATCTGTCTGCTGTACAGAGTGGCATCCCTGCCCGGTGAGGAAAAGTAAACAGAACCCGTCCGATAGCCATTCTGTCTCCATTTAAGTGAAATACAGTGCTTGCACCCATAGAAAGCTCATGCAATGAACGAATAAATATGCCCTCTCTGTCTTTTAGTGACGAACAACCTTTTCTTCAGATAATACATCCCCTGACTCTAGATATCAGTTGTACTAGATGTGCTGGTCGCCTTGACACAAGAGATCTCTCTACTAGGTTGAAAGTCAGCTTCCTCCCAGTTACACGTCAATTGCACGTCATGCTCAAAGTTGCACAAGTAGGGCAGAGTTCCAGCTGGTCATGCAAACTCCTCCTAAGTACCCACCCACCTATGACACCTACCTATCACCTACCTATGACTCATCAAAGTACACACCCTCATGTACACCCACATGTTCTTATCTCATTTTCTTTCTTGCTCTGCTTAGCCTATGTACAAGAAATGTATATATACTATGTTCAGTAAATAATTGTTAGAAGACTCTTCCTGAACCTCAGAGGTGATGGAACATATTCTCCCTTTGACTCGAGTTATTGGAATAAAGCCCATTTTAACTCAGATACCACGGACTCTGCTTCTCACTTGATGCATGATACTTTGTTAATGCCTAGAAATTCTGCCAGGGTAATTATTTATTTACCACACCGCTCCACACACATAAATAGATAAAAAGCGGGTACAAAAAACAAAGCACTGTAGAGTTCTTCCAGGTGCGCGGATAGGATAATGCCTCCATAAATTCAGGAAAACGGGAACGCCCTCCTGGTACTTCTCTCATGGGACATAATCTTTCTGTCTTTTTAGCTTCTCTCAATAAATATTCAGATGCAGTTTTGTTTTCCTGAGCATCCTCCTTTTTCTTAGTCCACCTTGCTTTCCACCTGTCTAATTCTCCCCACTTTTGTAAAATTGTCATTAGTTCTTTAATCTGTAATTTCCTTCCAGACACGTTCATATTTTCTAAATCTTTGTAAGTAAATTCTGCTCTGTAAGGTTTCTGCAGTACTTTGGATCTCCCTATTTCAATTCCCATTACTGAAGCAAGCTCTGTTAATTTTTCATGAAATATTTTTACATTTCTAGTTATGCTTCTACATATGAATATTAATTCTTCTTTGCGGTACGTATTTAATCTGTCTATTCCCACATTTCCAGCTATCATTTCTTCCAATTCTACCTTTAATTTATAAATGTCCCAAATGTTTGGTTGTGTAACTGTTTTGTCCATTTCCTGTGCCCATTTTTCCAATCCTTCTGGTGACACAATGGTAGCACTTTTAGTTCCTGTGGAGGTTCCCATTCGTATTCCTTTTGACCAACTAGGTGTAACTCTTCTTGGGGTCTCATTTATCTATTCTCTTATTTGTAAATCCATTAGCGATATTACTGATTCACATTCGCTAACCTGATCCTCAATTATTATGTTCTTCTCACGCTGTTTGATTTCAGGAGTGACCATAAATGGTGGGTTTGAACAGCTTCTTTTATCCCCATATAATGGGACAACAGGACCTATAGTCACTGGTATGGTTAATGCTTCAGGATGTACACTCAATTGGGTAATTTTCTGTATTAATTCATCTTTATTTGTATTGATTGCTTCTCTTGATTTTTCCTGTCAAATTCTTTCATTTAATGAATCATGCAAAATTTGAGGAACTAATGGGGTCTCTAAGGCAGGAGTGCTCAGTATATTGCTATTGGGTCCTTCCTGATATGGTGGAGAATTTCTATCATAAACACATCTTCTGAATCTCCACAGCCTGTCATATTTTTAGTCTTCCTAGTACACTTGCCTCCGGACTGCTCATCCAAGGTTAACATAGGATACAGTCCTTCTGAAACTATTGCCTGTCTCCATTGTTTCATCTGATCTTAACGTTTTATATGCAAAGTTTTAGGATACAATCCTCTATGACCCCTGGTGCTTCTAGACATGTCTCGATCAAAGGCCTCCATTTCCTATTCTTCCAAAGCTTCATACTGTGTCAACCTAGGTCGGGTTCTAATCAATTCATTCTAATCCTTAAATTCTAAAGAATTCTACCTTTGAATGTACCATTTTCTGGAAAAGCCAATATTCCATCATCTTTTGTATACTCAATCCAATTTTCTAACCATACCCATTTATGATATCCCTTTTCCATCATCATAAATGAAGCAAGAGTTTTAGGCTGTGGTATAAGAATTCCTTCTCTTCTCTTAATGGGTTTATATTTCTTGAAATAATTTTTAATTCTCTGTATAAATGATTTTTTTCTTTTTTCTCTGTACATTTTATGAATTGGTCTACTTATGTATTCTTGTCTAGCAAAACCTAAATATCTTCTATCAGGGCGATTCCCTATTACAGTTGGATTGTGTTTCCACATACAAATTTCACTGTCTATTATTATTATAATTTCTAGTTTATTAACCAATTAATATTTCTGTTTAGACCCAGGGTTCCCCAATCCTATTGCAGCTTTTATTCTTTTATCCAATCAAGCTCTAGTTTGTAAAATTTGCTTAGCCAATACTAGCGTGGTTCTAATGTGATGTCAGTATTCACTCCTCACTTCTGACCCCTCCTTTACAATCCTCCGTAAATCACATGCCTGCTGTTTTGACCTAACCCAGCGCGGCCCCTGATGAGGTCAGTGCAACGAGTGACCCCTCCTTTACAATTCCCTGTCTTGTCACCCACACCCGCTGACTCAACAAATCCCAGGGCGGCACTTTGTGATGTCAGTACAACTCTGGCAGCTTACCCTTCTTACAGTTGGATTGTGTTTCCACATACAAATTTCACTGTCTATTATTATTATAATTTCTAGTTTATTAACCAATTAATATTTCTGTTTAGACCCAGGGTTCCCCAATCCTATTGCAGCTTTTATTCTTTTATCCAATCAAGCTCTAGTTTGTAAAATTTGCTTAGCCAATACTAGCGTGGTTCTAATGTGATGTCAGTATTCACTCCTCACTTCTGACCCCTCCTTTACAATCCTCCGTAAATCACAAGGTAATACAAAAACGTATTTTCACTAAACTTTGTGTTAATAACAACATAAAAACATTCGCTACTCTGTCAGTTTCACAAAGCCAATGGTTGAATTCTTTTTCTACTAGTAAAAACTTCTGCTTGCTATTCATGCGCTGTGAGTAAAACCTTTCCTTTTCACTCTTCACTGAAGCTCAGAAGAACCTGGTACTCTTCCAGTGTTACCCTTTCTAGGTGATATAACACCAACATTTCATCAGCAAACTCTCTGCTAACAATCACTCTCACTTTTTCACAACTTAATTACTAAAAACCGACGAGTAACCTCACTGTAGTATGATTTCCATTTATCACCCGCTATACTTTTCCCGGAAATTTCCAAATAACATAAAACAATATACAAACAGGTTTATTATTACATAACTCTATAACCAATAATCACCAAACTAATCAATAAAAACCATACCTCTGCTACCACGCACTGATTCAGCGGGACACAAACCTGTGGAAAATTATCACTAAGTACTCATTCGGGCCCATGTAAATGTAAAATGTAAATGTAAATGTTTTTGTGCTTGTATAGTGCTCAGCTGCCTAGACTGGGTCTCCCAGGGCTTGTACTCATACCGCTAAGGAACCCTTCCTGGCTTTCCTTGTGAAGTGTCCACTCCTGGCCACCCCCATGGTGAAACCAGGCATCCTAGCGCTGTTGGGGCCGTTGTGGAGATTAAGCAAACTATTGCCCGGGGGTTGCAGCGTGGGACCCAAGATTAGAATAGGCAAAGAGGCGAGATTATGAGGTCAGAGAAATTTTGAGCCCGAGACCCGCCGAGGCGGGAATCGAACCCTGGTCCCGGGCCAGAGCTCTGCAGCTCTAACCATTGAGCCACACTCACACATGATCTGGTTGATGAACCCCGCTGGGGATCGATTTTTTGGCTAATTCTATATATCTGTTGACTCTCAGTCTTGAGCCTACTTAATACTAAGCCTTTCTTTACAAATGGATTGATTTTAGTTGATTACATTTGGTCATTTTGACAATGAAGCGTTTACCTGTTCTGCTCATTAAATAACCACAGACTCGGATATGATTTAAAGGTTTATCTGAACTATACCATGCAAATAAAAGACAAATTACAGTGTTAACTCCATCATTCTGAAGAGGTGAGATTCGATTTATCTAAATTAAACTATATTTTTCAATGACCAGTACCTCAGGAAGAGAGGATAGAGAGAAAAGGCACATGGATACAATACACAGATTTATATTTACCTAGGATGGTGCAAGATCAGACCCCCTGGCCCAGAGTTGTGGGCTCCTTAGAAAAATTCAGGTGACAGGTTCAGGATTCGACGCCTGTGTCTCACCCTTCTCTGATTCGAATTTCCATCTCAATTCTTCCGTGCTCTTCTTTCAAATTCCTTTACCTCCTGGTTTCTTCTGCGATCTTCTTTCTAATTGTATTTGCTTGAAATTCTAAGTCTGCTTCTTTAGGTATTTCGATCAGCAATCGGACAGCATCTCTATCTCTCAGCGTTCTGGCAGCAACTGCTCAAACTAATCTAACTAACTACCCCAATTAAACCTTCTTCATGGCATGTACCACCCCTAAATGTTTCAACCTTATGAAACTCCTATTTCTGATTGGACCAGCCGAGGGGATGATCATTTCACCATGCTAAGCTTTAATACTTTTTTTAAGAGCATTGTCTCATGTTCACATCCATTAATTTGTTTCTCCCAAGCTTTATTTCCGACCCATGTTCATAATGCGTTAACAACAATGGATATAATTTGTACAGTTGTCCATTGAGTGTTCACGATGTTCAGCTGGTTCCCAGGACATGCAGAAAGGATGTCCTTGATCTGGTTCCAAGACTTAAGATCATGACTCTGGAGTTGTCTCTACCGCGCAAGTATGGTCTCACGTGGGTGTCAGCCCTTAGCTCTCTATAAGGCCCAAATACGTACTACCAGAGAGGTCAAAAGACAAGATGTTAGATTCAAATGAAATGATTTCACTATATACCACTTATCTCTACTCTAATCCCAATTATTAAAAAAACTATTTATGCATTAGCTTTTAGTATATAACACAGTTTAGTTTCAGCAGAGTGGATGCTTAGCATGTGAGTTTTTAAGCGGCCATTGTTGCTGTTATTGCACAGAGGCAAAGCTTTTCCACCAAGCGATAAGACGTCATGCAGTTGACGCATGCGCAGTTCATTTTCCTGTGTTAGCAGCCATCTTTAGTTGCACTCGGGTTATTAGTTAGTAAAACACATAGGCAAGCTTCGTTCTTTTTCTATTAAATGTAAAATTTCGTGTAAAGTTAGTATTACAAACGTTATTAATAATTTATTACGAGGTTATATGAGAGGATAATTTATATCCGAGCCAGTTGCTTATTTGCGAATCTTTGCTCCATCAGCAAGGAAAAAATAATTGATCCAATGGAACACCTCTCTTTGGCCTTTAGAATTAGGCCCTACCCCCATGCCTATGACAGTGATGAAAAGCCTTGGGATTCTTATTGATGAAGACTTATCTCTCAAACAACAGATTGGAGCTGTGTCATCCTCTTGCCATTTCCAACTCTGAAGAATAAGGAAAATCCGCAGATATTTTACAGGGAAAGCAGCCATCCAAATCATCATAGCTCTTGTAATATTGCGGATTGACTACACAAATGCCCTTTATTTGGGACTCCCCACTGGATCAAATCACAGGCTGCAATTAGTGCAAAATCAGGTGGCCCGGCTGGTCTTCTGTCAGCCACTGTTACACTAAGATTCTGATGGAAAAGCTTCACTGGTTCCCTGTGGCCCAGAGGTCCGTCTCTAAAATGCCCTGCACTACTTTTAAGGCACGCCATAGTAAAAAGCCCTGTTTTTATATCTACCAGAATTCAGTACCATATGCCAACTCACTGTCTTAGATCTGGCACATCTCAATTTACTTTCAGTGCCAAGAAGCATAAGGAAAAGGCTAGGAGGGATCCGTTTTTCTGTGCTGGGTCCCCTTACAAGGAACACCCTCTCCCTGGACATTAGATCAGCATTTAACTAAGGGAAATTCAGGATTTTTTTTAACATGGTTGTTTTGACAATCCTATGCCTAAACCATACGATTGATGCGTCCCTCTGCTACCAGTGCCAAAAGACCTCATGGTGAACGTGCGCTCTACAAGTACAAGTGTCCTATAATATAACATAATAAGGTATTACTCCCTGCTGGAGGGAAATTGTTTCTAAAGTGATGCCACCAGAAACTCTGGTGGGACCCTGTGCATCTTATGGGCCACCTCAGAGGCAGAAAACCACTCGTCCATGTCATCCCCAACCACATTGGTGGACACCATGTCTTTGGGTATGTGAATCTTTTTGTACCCTTTGGACACTAGGGGTAAGCTGCCACCATCATGCTAGACTCTGCTTGTCTACCTTAAAGTTACAGATATTTGAGGTCGTAGCCAATATGGAGACTCGATGAGACATACTTTCTTGGGGAACTCCCTGAATTGATAATTGGGAGCGAGGCCGGTTCCGCCGCTGCCCCCTCCCCCCATTTTCCACCCTATGGTCTTCCGCTCTACAGTGACCGCGGGTGCCGGTAGTGGAGAACAGCGCTGACTGGCCGGGCTAGGTAGCTCCAGCGGGGCCAGGGGTCCCCACTTGCCTGATAGGACTGGGGGCAACATTGGGGCAACTTTGGAGCTTTGGAGGCTGGCCTGGAGGAGCCATCGGACTTCCACATCAAACTGGATCGCATACATAGAGTGGGGTCATGGCGGGTCACCCCGCCCGCCAGCTGATATATTAACATGCGTGCATGATTTCCATCTCCAAGAGCGCATATTCTGTGTTTCCAGAGACAACCCCGCATTCCAGTTCAAGAGCCAAAAACCCACACAGCATCAAGATTTAGCAGCATCTATGTTACAGAGATGCAAAGCTTTTTGGCCTATTACCATGCACTTATGGGCAGCTGGCATCTCACATTCATGGGGTCACCCATTGTGATTGATTTTCTCCTTAAATGGAGAGCTCCGACAACTGCCCTCAGTGACTGAGGCCTGCAAGCTGTTAGGTATTTAGGTCACCCCGCCAGAGAAGACACAACAAGGCAAGACAAGCAGGAACTGTCAGAGTGTCCACAGGTGGACAACAATCAAGTCTCCAACTCATCAACTGTGCCCTGAACCGGACACCATGGGCAAAGAAAGGCAAGCAGTCCGGGCAACTCTGGCCGGGGACCCCCTTGGAACATTGACACCATGATATGTAGGGGAAGATTGCAGACAGTCTGATGGTCCCTCTTCTTGATTCTCTTTGATGAATGCATGGAGCTGGGCCTGGGTGGGAGCAGGAAGATGCTGGCCACTGGTATCCCTCTACTAATTCTCTAGGAGCACGTAGCTCCAGACTTCAGTCAACGGTACAATGATGGTTTATTGGTTAATAGTATTACTTGTTTTCTTTTCATTTTTACTTACCCCCCTCGGCTCCCCTTCTGTTTGGCTCCATGCTCAGGTATGTGCTTGCCGCCGGGCACACACACTCAGCACGACAGGGGCATCTGAGGTTGGGGGTCTTCTAATATGAAATGACTCATTGCTTCAGAATTCTTACCTTAAATGTGAAGTGACTAAATAATCTGACTAAAATTAGGGCTATTTTATCCTACTTAGAGCGGGCAGGGGCTCACATTTCCCTGCTACAGGAAACCCACCTCTTTGCAAGGGTCATACACAGACTTCACTCAACCGCTTTCCTCCACCAATACTTTTCCTCACACACAACCAAAACAGCTGGAGCTGCAATCCTTATCTGTCACACCTTTGGAGGGAAGGTTGGCACAAAACTAGCTGAAATTAAAGGGAGCTTTTAGCTATCTCAGTAACTATTAACGTTCAAACTGTTACTATTGGTTCTATATACACACCCAAAGAGGAGCAGGAGGCATACCTCCAATGAGCAGTGATGTAAATAACAAACTCTCGGAATAGGCAAATTCTGCTGGGGAGACATAAACATGACCGTTCGGCCCAAAGGCAGAGACTGTCATGGGTTCTCTCACGGAGTGGGCGTGAGTGGCTACACGACCTGGGACTGATGGACATCTGGCGTTCCTTGCACCCCAACACTACAGATTACACATTCTATTCTCATGCACACAAAACGTACTTGACTTGAATATTTCATTGGGTCAGATCCGTGCTTCCTTTAGCGAATGCATCGGATATTGAACCCCTCTCGCTCTCAGATCATGCAGCACTGACGCTTACATTAGCAACCCCCCCTCAGACACTGCACCATATTCTTGGTGGCTATGTGTCACACTCTTATATTGCCTGGCTCTGGTACAGCGCCTAACTAATACACTAGATGAGTTCCTGGCCTTTAATGACAGCCCTACAACACGTCAATTGCCACCCAATGAGAAATACTCAAGCTAGTCGCGAGAGGGGTACTTATCACCACTTTTTGCACCATCCTGGCTCTCATCCTAACTAGACTTTTCAAGGCGATAGGTGACACCTCTGAAATTCCTCCCAGGATGCTCCTGGCCTCTTTTGTCGTACTCCCAAAGCCTGGCAAACGTAGCTGGCACGGCGCTTCCTACCGACCAATTTCCCTCCTAAATATTGACTTACAGCTTTTTAAAGGGATTTTAGTGGCCAGATTTGAGCCTATGATGCCAGGACTGGTGGACCCAGACCAGTCTGTATTTGTGGCCACTAGGCAATGCAGTGACAAAACGCAGAGACTACTCCATCAGGGAGCGGAGCGAGTGGTGTTGTCGGTCGATGCGGATAAAGCATTCAACGGGGAACATATCTGGAAGCCACACTTGTGCAGTTCAGATTAGGGACCGCTTTCATAAATGGGTATTTAGCAGCTACAGTCACCCCACTGCTACAGTAGGGGTAAATGGTCCCTCTTCTGACCCCTTCCCGATCGTCCGCAGCATGAGTAAGGGGTGCCCGCACTCACTGCAGCTATTCACTCTCTATATGGAGCCTGTGCCCCAGAGTATGTGGGAGAACCCACTGATCTCAGGGGTTCGGTTTGGGGGGGAGAGCCATACCATAAGCCTCTATGCAGATGATGTTGTCGCAGCACTGGAGGACCCGAGGACCGCCACCCCAGCATTTTTTGCCGAGCTCAAGAGCTTTGAGAAGCTTCAGGATTTCAGGCCAATGTCTCTATACAGTGGCTGACGGAATCGATCCCATACCTTAGCATTAGATTGGCAACATCAACTCAGGCCACTGTCGCCCTGAATTACAATCACCTCCTCTCCCAAATCCGACAAACTTTATGCCACTGGAGGCCATTTGGAATCTCTTGGCTAGTTGGCGTGGCACCGCTTAAAATGAACATGCTACCCAAAATATTGTACCTCTTTCAGACACTCCCCTTGGAGCCTCCCCTTTGTATCCCTAAGTCACTCCAACAGGAATACCTCTTGTTTTTCTGAACCCCCTGGAGAAGGTGGACTTGAAATTCTCAATATAGACCGTTGCTATCAGGCTGCCCAGTTTCGAGTTCTACTGGAATGGTCCCGTAGTGAATCGGAAAAGCATTGACTTTTTATGGAAAGAGCCATTGACAGCTAGTCTCTGTGGAAGATCCCTTTTCTCCATAGAACCCAACATCCTGCAGAGCTATACAGATCACTGGTCACCAACACAACATTAAAATCCTTGGAATCAACTCCTGTAATGTGCGGTCTCACCTCCTTTCAATCACCCATTACACCTACAGTTAACATTCCAGATTTCACACCAGGCCTCGACCCGGGGTACAGATCAATAGGACATCTCTTTGACATGGAGGAACCAGTGACCTTTGAGGACATTCACTCAGACCTTGCGCTGCCAGAGACTGAACGCTACCACTTTCACCAAGTGCAGCACTGGGTCATGCACCCCTCGACATGCCTGGGGGAACAGAGACCCATTACCCCATACAAAAAATGTCTGCACACCAAATCAACTTGCACACGCCTCATCACTGAGTCCTCAGGGCAGAGGCGCTTAGAGACAGAACTGGGACGTACGCTCTCTCAGAAGGAATGGGGTGAAATATTCTATTGGGTATGCCATACTGCTCGTAACGTTTCTAGCACAGAAAGAGCAACCAAGTTTGCCACATATTGGTACCTCACACCCCCCAGGGTGCACAGAAGCAACCTAACCCGCAAACCAGACTACTGATGAAACTGTGGGTCCGAAGGCACGCTATCACACTTACTATGGGACTGCCCCACCCTGCCTTCATACTGGGAACAGATCCTATGCAATATAGACAAACTCGTTGACACACAGATATCAAGCTTTTTGGTGTGGGCCATTTTAGGCCTGCCCAATGTGCTCACATTCCCTCTCAAATCACACAAAGGCAGGCAAATGGGTATAGCTTTGGGCGTGGCCTTGCAAAAAACACTACCTATCATGGGTGGTTACACAGACTGTGGCATGCACTGGATATGGAGCGTATATCCCTTTCACTTCAGGGAGACTGTTCCTCCTTCACAGATCTTTGGCGCTCATTCCTCTCCCCCCAACTTAGCACAGAAATGCAGGCACTTACCTGTCCCAAATACTTGCGCCTTTTACTTCTCAAGGCGCCCTCACATGATACTGCGTAACCTGCATCACCAGGCAGAAGATTTGGGGAATCTCGACTCTGCTTTATTGGCTCCACACCAAGTAGGCCCAGGGGGGATTGAGACGAGGACTGGGTTTGGGTGGGATCCAGGGGGGAACTCGGGAGAGAGGGTGGGAGGGAGTTGTGTTGGGTTTTGTTCTACTATGTGCCCTGCTGTACATGTATCATCTATTTGGCTAATTACTAGTGGCTTTGTTTGATGCAATAACCACAGTTATCTATAAAAAGATATAAATTCAAGGTTCAGATCTTTGAGGCTCCTTTCATAAGCCAATCTCTCCATGGCTAGTCTCTCCTCCATCTCGAGTTTGGCCATTTGCAACTGAAACTCCCCCTCTTTCTTCCTGTCCACCAGCTCCTCTAGTGACAGGCCATCATGTGAAGATGCACTGCATCCCGCTCTGTCAGGGAGTTCCAACTCAAGAGATGAGTTATCCCCCTCAACGGAGTGCTGCATCTCAGAGCTGGTATCCAGGCCCTGCTCTTGATCATCCATAGCATCCTCCTCATTGCCATCCTTTGATGCTGTCAGCAACTGATGGACCTCCATCCAGGCCGTTAGAGCTTTCTGAAGCTCCAACTTCTCAGTGCCCTTTATCTTTAGCAGTCTCCTTTCCTTAGAGAAGTGTTTGAGCTCAACCACAATGTAACTTTTCTGGTTGGCCAGCTCAAATTCCTTTACTGCAGGTATGCTCAAAGGTAGTCAGGTAGCAATGAGAGTAGGTTTGGAAAAACAAAAGAGCCAAGGAAGGTGAATTAAAAAGCTATTTGATTTGGAATCTAACTATTTACCTAGGATTTTAGTGTAATGCAAAACCACTGTATGGCACTGCACAGACACAAGTCCAAATTTCACCAGTGGAGATTGAGCCACTGGCAGGGGCGGCTGCTCCGCAATGATGGAGGAGCGTCGCCCCACTGTCTCAGAGCCAGCCGCAATAAAATAAAACAATATTTCTTTATTGTTTTATTTTTAAGCTGCTGGCTCTGCCAGCATGTGCAGGGATGTATTTAAGTAGCAAGGCAACTGGCAGGCGAGCATCAAAGCAGCAGGGCAGCATAGTGGCAGCCCTGGCAGCAAAGCAGGACAGCAGTCCATCTTGTGTAGTATCCACAAGTCCAATATGTATACCCGGTGCCCTCTTTAAAGTAAGTGAAGCTTCTGGAGGTTTTCACCCACTAAGGTGTTTGGAACTTCCTGTGTCCCTGCCTCCCCTGCCCTGGCCACAGATTGTCTGGGGTCACAATAGACTAGTGTCATACCCTTTGTGAGTGTGCTCAGGTAGAGCCTTTGTGATGTGGATATGTGGTAGGTGACAGCTCCTCCCCCTCATCAAGTCAGTGATGTCCCATCCTGCCAACACTTATGGTTCTTTGTTTCACTGTCTGGGAGCAATACACAAAGATCCAACTGCCAGCTACACCTGGTAGTGTGACCCAAGAAAAAGGCTGACGACTCCAAACGGTTGGCACCAGAAAACTGAGATTTTCAGAATTGTGACTTAAAACCCAACATAACCATTGAAGAGGGCTAGAAACTTACGAATTGTTAGGCACAAAACTCAATAATCCAACCTGTTACCATTTGAAGGCATCATTTATTAAATGTAGTAAATTCACCCAATGTTATCCTATGGGAGAGTTTTTCACTACCAGGTCATGTAAAAGCTAAAAGTACATGTCCAACGGGGTGAATACACTGCACTCTGCCCTCTGGGCTATTTAGGGCTTACCCTAGGGGTGACTTATAAATATTAAAAGAAAGGTTTGCGCTTAAAAAAGGTCCATTTTGCCAGGTTGGCTTTGCTGATTAAACTGCATGCAACAACTGCAATGGCAGGACTGAGTCATGTTTAAAAAGCTACTTAAGTGGGTGGCACATTCAGTGCTGCAGGCCGACTAGTAGCATTTAATTTACGGGTCCGGGGTACATGTAGTACCACTTTACAAGGGATTTACAAGTTAATTAAATGTGCCAACTGGGGGTATGTCAATTATACCATGTTTAAAGGAGAGAGTATAAGACGGCTGACATGCCAGAAACCGGTCCTCGGAAGCTTGTTTCCGGTCCAGGGAAGGCATGGCTTGGCAGTTCGGGCTGGACTGTTCCCATGAGGCACAGGGTCAGACTGATTTGCATATGGCCATGTCTGAACTGGGGTGGCAGAGTGGGCTAAAAAACGGTGATGGATTAAACCCAGCTCTGTTGACTGGGTGTGCGTGTTTGATTGGTTCAGATGCCCTGTCCCTCACCACCCCCTTTTGTACCACTTTGTTCTCCATAAGTTGGCAGGGTATGCTCAGACGTGAGTCCCTTGCTCACTTTGTCACTGGATTCAAGCAAGCTGGGCTGAAGACGGCTGAAATGCCAGAAACCGGTCCTCGGAAGCTTGTTTCCGGTCCAGGGAAGGCATGGCTTGGCAGTTCGGGCTGGACTGTTCCAATGAGGCACAGGGTCAGACTGATTTGCATATGGCCATGTCTGAACTGGGGTGCCAGAGTGGGCTAAAGAACAGTGATGGATTAAACCCAGATCTGTTGACTGGGTGTGAGTGTTTGATTGGTTCAGATGCTCCGTCCATCACCACCCCCTTTTGTACCACTTTGTTCGCCATAAGTTGGCAGGGTATGCTCAGACGTGAGTCCCTTGCTCACTTTGCCACTGGATTAAAGCAAGCCGGGCTGAAGACGGCTGAAATGCCAGAAACCGGTCCTCGGAAGCTTGTTTCCGGTCCAGGGAAGGCATGGCTTGGCAGTTCGGGCTGGACTGTCCCCATGAGGCACAGGGTGAGACTGTTTTGCATATGGCCATGTCTGAACTGGGGTGGCAGGGTGGGCTAAAGAACGGTGATGGATTAAACCTAGATCTGTTGACTGGGTTTGAGTGTTTGATTGGTTCAGATGCTCCGTCCATCACCACCCCCTTTTGTACCACGCAGGCCGACTAGTAGCATTTAATTTACGGGTCCGGGGTACATGTAGTACCACTTTACAAGGGATTTACAAGTTAATTAAATGTGCCAACTGGGGGTATGTCAATTATACCATGTTTAAAGGAGAGAGTATAAGAACTTTAGCTCTCGTTAGTAATGGTAAAGTGCACAGAGTCCTAAGGCTGACATATATGAGATCAGCAAAGAATGGAGGAGGAAGGCAAATGCAGCCTTTGTTTGTACAGTGGCAGGTAAATGGTAAACACCCAGAAGGGTGATGACTGTAGTCTTAGCTCTATAGTTAACAGCGTCATCTAATCAGCAACGGAATGGAAAGTAAATCAGCCAGACGTGACTCAGACATTGATAACATAACATGACGTAACAACATAACATGACGTAACATGACACAGCACGAAATGACATAAGATAACATAGCATACATAGAATGGATAGGTGTTCATGGAAATGTGAACGATGACAGAGGCTTCAATGAAAGAAAAACAACTCAAAAGAGATGTTTTTATGAAATTTGACCAAATGGTAGTTAGTTTGCTTGGTTGTGGTAAAAGACCCAAGTTGAGTATCTGGATCAGGTATCTGAAAGATTTGAACAAAAAGACATCTGTATGATAATGATGTCATTTAATACTAGTATAGTATAATGAATTTAAATCTTGATTAAAAAACAATGGAGAGTGGATTTAATTTGTGAGAGAGGACAAGCATCGCAACTATGAAACGACATTAGGAGTTTGAGTGCTACCGTGGCAGATCAAGGGTAAAATTGTTTGAATTAGCCAGGCACCAATTGTGTTGTGGTCACCCCGGATAGTCCTTTAAATAACTTAGCGAACGGAATAGAAATCATTTTTTGAAAAGTTTTGTGTTATTGAGGGTGATAAGGTAGGACTTTAAGTGTATTGTTTATTATTGAAAAAGGAAAATGCTGCCCACATTAAGCACATTTCATTTTGTCTGTTCTGTTTTTTTTCCTAGAAACAAGCTTTGTGGTATAGGCAACAAAATGGAAACAGGAGGCATCCCGAAGATGTAGAGTGGAAAATGTCAAAAGGCTCTGTGGAATATGTGTTTAAGGAACTCAGTGTTATAATCATCATATAGTTTCTTTTCCATATATATCCCTTATTGCGTTATATATGTTGTATATGTAGGCATAGGTTTCAAATAGAAATGCACATTTACTCATGTCATTTTTCATTGCACAGTCCTTATTCAGTCTGCTGCAATATATTCATGTATTCTGTATGCATTTAATTTATTTTTGAGTGATTATTTTAGAATAATGAGCAAGGTTTCGTGGAAGTTGAACATTTCATTTTTTGTTTATAGTTATTAAACAATAGACATGGTTTCACGGAATATAAGTAAGTGGAAGTCTGCAATGGCCTTGCTACTAATTCATTCTAAATAAGTTCAACAATATTCACATAATATATAAACTAAAAAGAAAGAGAAAGAGAAAAACTTGGTACCAGTAGCTCAAGAATGAGGATCACACAAAGATGTAAATACATTTTGAGGTAGATCGGACTTCACCACAAGTAATAAAGACTTTGGGCCCGATGTAGGTACATTATTTTTACCGCTTCTTAAATACCGAATCATACCGAATCGGTATTTAAGAATCGGAAAACCATATGTAGCAAAAAAAAATCGGTAAAAAATACCGATTCGGTAACATTCGGAAACCACACTCGGTAAATACCGATTCGGTAAATACTGATTCAGTAATCTCCGAATTGGTATCACCCGTTCAACCCTATGGGCCTCCAGTCCCATAGGAATGAATGGGAGACACCGATTCGGAGAATACCGAATCGGAATTTACCGAATCGGTATTTACCGAATCGATAAAATCCGATCTCGAAAATTCGAATAGATGACATGTGAGCCAGTGAACCAATCAGGGACAACCACCACACCCCACAACAAAGCAACTGAGAAATCAACCAATCAGATGCAAGTACCACACCCCAGTACCTGGAGGTGGCCACACCCATGCAGGTGCAGAGCATCAGAACTGTAGAGAGAGCTGGAGGGGAGACAGAGGAACAGGCTGCACTGAGCCCAGCAGAGCATCACCATGGAGTCCCAGGAAGGCCAGAAGGATGGAGGTGACAGAAAGAGGAAGCTGAAATTCAGCACAACTGAGCTCCAGGTGCTGGTGGAGGAGATAGTGCAGCATTACAGCCAGCTTTTTGGGAGACAGTCCCTGCAAGTAGCAGAGTCTGTCAAGAGAAACACCTGGCTGGTGATCCAGAGCAAAGTAAATGCCTTATGGGTCACACATCGTCAAATTGAAGACATCAAGAAAAGGTGGTATGATCTGAGGATCATCACCAAAAAGAAGATTGCTGCGCAGAGGAAAGAATCCTCAGTCACAGGTGGAGGGAAGAACCGTGCACCAAGCCTCACAGAACTTGAGCAGCTGGTGGAATCCACCATGGAGCCGAAATGTGTACACGGGATTGGGGATACTGACAGCACAGCCAGAGCTGCAATCCCCACCCATTCCCTGGCCCCTTCCCCAATGTGGGTGACTGAATCATGGTAGCCGTAGTCATAGGAACTTACATCAAAGCAGCCAACACAGAATCCTGCATGCCATGTCACACTCCCCATACACAAGCATTTGAGGCATAGCAAATAGTGTGATAGGAATGATAGTAATGAAGACACACAGGTGACCATTGTCCATGTCTGCCCACAGGAGAGTCATCGCGCAGTGCAGTGCAGGGAGGGGAGGCGAGTGCACCAGCAACGGCTGCGAGGGAGAAGCCTACTGACACGTCAGGACCCAGCAATGTCCCTGAGGACACTTCCACAGCGCAGGTACCCACAGCATTGGAGGAAGACACCACAGCACAGCCAATGTCACCCCTGCTGTTTGGGACACAGCCTCCGGACACACCAACCTCTGAGTCCCCTGTGCATGCAAGGCCAAGGAGGCAGGACGTTCCACCACTCAGAATCCTTGCAAGCTCTGATGAAGAAGAGGTGGAGGTAGACACACCTAGCACTCCACCACTGGCTGGCAACGCAGGGCAACAGGGGTCATCAGGATCTGTGCGTGCCAGTGTCCGTGGTCGTAGGGCACGTGAGCGCGACGAGGGGCAGAACATGCAGGGGGTCTTTGCCGGTTTAGAATCCACCATGGTGAAGATTCAGCGCATGCAGGCCAAAGGGATCATGGCTGTGCACAGACAGGTGCGCATCCTGAACAGCAGGATGTCAAACATTGATCGGGGATATGCTCCATGTCCCTTGGAATGAAGTCCATGGGAAAGGGGATGGAGCCCATGGCAGAGGGAGTGAGGCAAATGGGTGTGCGCATGGGTTCCCTATGTGACATGCTGGAGCGTGACCAGGCCGAAAGGCGCAGGAATAGGCATGAACTCAAGCAGCTGAATAAGTCCATCAATCGTCTGGCAACTGCTACCACCCTGCTATGCCGCAGGTCAGTGAACATGCAAACTGAAATTGTGCACTGCTGCAGTGACTTGTCCAGGGGCATGGGGAGAGTGACCTCTGCTATGGAGGTACTGCTGACACAGCAGACAGCCACTGCTGGTAAAACGTGTGCCGGGGACACAGAGGAGTCCACAAGCAGGAGTGGATCCAGCACGCCTGTACAGGACGTTCGTCGGAGCACCAGGCTCCATGCAGATGACCCTGGCACCACTGCGCAAGTTGACTCCCTGCCCCGCAGCTCCCAAAACATTATATGTAAGCGCAAACATTAACTAAGATTCCTGATCACAGGATAGGTCACAGTGATGTCAACTCTGGCCACCCAATGTGATAAGTGGATTTTATTTAGTTAATGTGTACTGGTTTATATGAAGTCCATTAGTGCAAATTAAACTGAGTGCTTTAAGTACAAAGATGCCTGTGTCTCCTCTCTATTAGAAATATCTGGTGGTGATTTCTGTGCGTCTCAGTCTCCCATCTGTTGCTGGTGCGGCACCTGCTGCATTGAGATTGGCTTGTTCTGTGCCATCATCTTTGTCCTCAAGATATGTAATTTCTACCTCTGTTCCCTGCTTGGTGGCAAGATTGTGCAGTATGGCGCAGGTCGCTATTATCTTGCAACATGTAAATGGCGTGTACTGCCGTGCACCTCCACTCTTATGGAGGCACCTAAATCTGCTTTTCAGCAGTCCAAAAGTGCGTTCAACCACGCAACGTGTCCTTCTGTGTGCCACGTTGAAACGCCTTTCACTCCTGGTGGATGGATTCAGGTAGGGGGTGAGTACAAATTAACGCAGGGCATATGCACTGTCACCTGGGTGGAAAATGAAATGATGATTAGTCACATACTCATGATTGCTCCTTCTGCATTGACTATCAGGGTGTCTCATGATTATTTACCTAGCAGGTATCCATCCCCGAAATCACCAGCAACAAGGCGTCTGTATATCCCACTATTCTGGAAGATGTAGGAGTCATGGACGCTCCCTGGAAATTTGGCAACAATGTCCGTAATGATGTTGGCAGCATTGCAGATCACCTGCACATTGATTGAATGCGTAGACTTCCGGTTTCTATATATGTGTTCTGTTGCTGCAGGTGGGCATAGTGGGATGTGCGTACCATCGATACAAACTATGATGTGCAGGAAGTGTGCGAGTTGGTAGAACTCGGTTTTGGTCTTAGCTGGTTCTGCAGGTGTGTCGGGGAACTCAATGTAGTGTCCCATCCTCTGCATCATGACGTCCAGGAATTTTTGCAAAAAACGTGAAAGGCAGCTCTGGGACACCCCACCTACCACAGCTATCACATTCTGGTAGCTCCCAGAAGCAAGAAGGTGTAGGCAGCACAGCACCTGCACGTGGGGGATGGCGTGTGCTCTTGGGGTTGGGTGTTCCAGATATGGGTGGAGGTCCCTGATCAAGTCCAGGATGGTTCTGGGGTGTAGTCTGTATCTTTGCAGGATCTCAGCTTCAGCCATTTGGAAGAGGGTGATCCTCTGCCTGTACACCTGCTCCTCCCTTTGCCAGACCCTCTCTCCTGCTGCCTGTATCCGTAGCCGCCTTGTCATTACGTAGAAAGCAGCAATTGTGGTTACACTGTTGCATTTTGGGGCCTTCTTTTATATCCTGCATCTGGTTTCTACCTGCTTTCAATCCATGGTAAATACCGACTCTTAAATACCGATTTTCATGGAATTCGGTATTTTTTGTGTTTTCTACATCTCAATATGCCATTTTTACCATTTCTTATTTACCTAATCGGTAAATAAGAAATCGGTATTTTCCGATTCGGTAAATAGCCATTTCTTATTTTCCGACTCTGTAGATTAGAATTCGGTATATTCCGATTCGGTAAATACCGATTCGGTATTGTACCAACAGGTTTTTACCGATTCGGAAAATTATTTGACACATACATCTCGAAACTCAGATTCCGATCGGTAAGGGCCAAAAATACCGATTTTCGGCCGTTACCGACCGGTAATTGGCGACCTACATCGGGCCCTCGGTCTTGCTAGGCCCACTCAAATGTTTCAGTTATTTAAACCTAAGTTCCATTCTTGGTAGCAATGGCAAAGAGCATACAGGCTTACCTTTATAAAAATGTATAAATGATTTAGAAGTACCACAATTGGTAAATAGCCAAAAACATAACACAATAAAAATCCCACTCCGATTCAAAAAAATCTAATAAACAAAATGATACCATAATGACAAAAATCCAATCAGGGTAACTGGCAGTTGTCAATTGTTAAAATTCAAGTGAAAATAGAGCTGAAAAGAACAAGCTCCTGAGTAGTTAATGGTCATGGTAGACCGGGACCTAGGTGGAAGTACTTAATTTGTAAAATAATAAGTTGTAGGGCTCTGACTGGCGGCCACTGCAGCTTGCACCACCCATTGCCCCAGTCATCACTGCCAAAACAACTACTAACCATCTCTCTCACCTGCAAGTGCGACAGTTAGGATTATTCCAGGTCCTAAAGCTTAAAGGATGGGTGGGGAGGCAGGTATTGTGTTATGTTATGCTATTTCAATTTATATAGCGCACTTATTTCTTTGGGTATCTTGGCGCTTACCGGTTCAACATACTATGCCAGGATGCTAGTTTCTGAAACGCGACATCTTGAGTTGTTTTCTAAAGTCGAGAAGGGTGGGAGACATCCTAAGATGTGATGAATGGGAGTTCCACTGCATGATGGTGTTGTAGCTGAAACTCCTGCCACCCTAGTTTGTCTTTTTAATTCCAGTGGTGGTATCAGGCTGCTGTTAGCTGATCGCAGAGGTCTATTCGGAGAATACCAGCTAAAAAAGTTTTAGAGACATTTTGGACCTTCTCTATGCAGTGCTGTGTATGCAATGCAGAGTGCTTTAAATTTAACACGTTGGCAGACAGGAAGCCAATGCCGGTCCTGGATACCTGTCCTGATTGACTGATGTTTAGGAATATCCATGATTAATCTAGTGGCGGCATTTTGTATCGCCTGCAGCCTCCTGAGTAGGCAGGCTTGAAGGTTGATGTATAGACCATTGCAGTAGTCTAATTTAGATAACCAATTATGACGTCACAAGCGTCTTACTGGTATTTTTAGGAATAAATAGAAGGATTTTTCTTAAAGATTTAATGGTGAAATATGAAGAAGACACAACCTTAGAAACCTGGGACTTAAAGTTAAGTTTTTCCTCTATTAAAACACCAAGAATCTAGGAGACCAGGGTGGAAAAAGGTTACCAAACAAAACCACTTCAGTTTTGCACGAGTTTAACTTCAAGCAGTGCCTACTCATCCAGTTGCTCAGTGTGATCATACAATCATGTAGTTTAAGGGAATGACTAACATCATTTGTCTACTGTTGAAATTACCAACTGGGTATCATCGGCGTAGGAAGTGGGAATCAAATTAAAGCTTCTCATCAGTGGGGCAAGTTCGGAGACATATATTGTAAAGAGCCTAGGGCTTAACATGGAGCACTGAGGAACCCCACAGGGCAGAACAAAGGGTTCTGATTTAAATTTGCATAGGTGTTCCTTTTGAGTTCTGCCTGATGAAAATTATGTTAGAAGGGACAGGGCCTTTCCCTCTATCCCTATGGTTTGTAGACGTTGGACCAAAAGAACATGGTCCACCGTATCAAACGCTGTGGATAGGTCAAGCAGAATGAGAGCTGACGACCCTCCGCCATCCAGTGTAGTGCTAATTTCTTCAGTAGTTTTGATCAGGGCAGTCTCAGTGCTATGATTTGCTCTAAAGCTGAACTGATTATGGTATAAGAGTTGATTATCTGAGATAAAAGTGGAAAGTTCAACATTTATTATTTTCTCTATAATTTTTGCTGGAAGTGGGAGTCTCGTGATGGGAGGATAATTGGCTGGGTCATTTGTGTTCAGGGTAGGTTTTATAAGAAGTGGCAGGATACAGGCCTATTTCCAGTTAGTAGGGATTTGTCCTTGTGAAAGCATCTGATTTAAGATTCTGGACAGATGAGGACTGATGTGTTGGCTTATGTTTTGTAGGATCCTAGGGGACAGGGGTCCTCTGGGGATTCTGACTTCGCAGCTGAGAGAAGCGTGGCTATTTGAGTTGGTGATGTTGGAGTAAGTTCTAAAAATTATGAGTTAGTTGTAGATTCATGCTCTTTAGGAGTGGTGTTAACCTTAAAGGTGTCAAACAGGTCATAGATCCGATCAACCTTGCTTTTGAATGTTTGAGCGAGAGTTTTGCAGACATCTTGGTAGTGATTAACGGAGTCATCTTTTGTGCCCCTAGTCAAATTCTTTATGGTCTGAAACAATTCTTTGCTAGAATTGGCTGCATTCTCCATTTGGAATATATAATATTGACTCTTCTGAGCAATAAGCTTTTTCTTATAGTCAGCAAGCATGGATTTATACTAATATTTTTCGGGTGCTTCGGAATTCTTTCACCAGTTCCTTTCTTCTCTCCTACAGGCTTGTATTTCCAGTCTCAAGGCCTCAGAAAAACAAGGAGCAGATGTTGTCTTTCTATTTTTATTGACCAAAGTGATGGGTGCCAGTTTTGCAAAGTTTGGCTCAAGCCATGTGGTGTACTTTATAGTTGAGGAATCTACTTCTAATCAAATCCAAGGTCTGGTTGGCTTTGAACTAGCTGATTTGTCAATAATATTGGATCGATTTTATACTAGGGTCTGCTAGTAATCTTGATGTTCGATGTATTTCCAGTGTTAGATCGAGGCAACTTATATCTAAATATAATTGCATATTGATCAGGCCAGGTTAAAGGAAGAGTAGTGGGTTTGAGATAGCGGGGTTGTTGGTGAAAAGACCATCTAAAGTGTGCCCAGCTAAATGTGTGGGATCTTGTAAATGCAGCCCAAGTCCTAGTTCTGCTGTCATTCCAAGGAGCTCCAGTGTATCTTTATCTGCTGAAAATTCATATCACCTAAAATGGTGAAGTAATTAATGTGTATTCTATTCATAAAAATCTGTGGTTTTGCTGCTCATCTCTAAATTAGATGAGCAGCGCCACCATGTGGCAGACTGTGATAAGTGCAGTGTTGCCAAATAAGTGCTGGTGCGGAGTACAGGAAACTAATTTTTGTGTAGAGCAAAGGAAATCACCGGCACAAATTAAGCATTGCTAGGTGCAATTAGAGGCTGACTGAAATAGATTGAGGGTTGAATACACCAAGTAGATTGGCAATGCTGGGGATAGCATTTAGGGAAGTTCTGAAACCTTTCTAAGTCCCAACCTGAAAAAGGACTTTCCCATTTTTGAGGAAAAACTCCTCTCTGCATGGGACAAACATGTAGCTCTTGTGTAAATGTTTCAAAAAATTTCCCAAATTACTTTTGTTCACAGACAACCACAGAAGAACACTTCAGAGGATCCAGGACTTCCAAGAGAGCACTTAGTGACTCTCAGGGTGCCAGGCATGGGGCAACAGCAAAGTCCAGTCCAGGTCCAGTTACCACTGGTCCTCTGGGATACTTCACAGAGAGATCCTCTTCAGCTTTTTTATGTTCCTGGAGCCAATAAGGAGATCAACCTTATTATCTATGGAGATCTTCCTGTCCAAGTAGTAGGTGGTCCAACCTTCTCAAGGCCATCTCAAAGGGCACAGATACCAAGAGTAGCAGTCTGAATGGTTTCCTTCACAAGTCCCATCAGTGTTCTGAGAAATTTGGGTGAGGGGTGAGCTTTGTGGCCTGTGGAGGAGGGCACTTTCACATTTTTGATGCGTCGGACGACACGGTGGGCATGTGTGTTGGACGGCTGGGGGCCATCTGATATCTGCATGCGTCGGTTTCAGCCGCACCCCGGCAGAATGTCCGCCGCGGCAAAGAGGCTGAGATGCCTTCACGCTCCACCTAGATCCCATGCATGACCGAGAGCATTGTTGAACCCGTAGCAGATTTTTGGTGCTGCTTGCCTGAATGTGTCTCTTTAAAGAACCCTAAATGCTAATTTTACATTTAGATAAGTAGAACATTTGGTCGCACACAGACAGGGAATGTTTAAGCCATAATACTCTATTTTCAGATTATAAATTGTACAGAAATTATTTAATATAAACAAAGTCAAATAATCAATACATCTGAGTGCAAAGTTCAGTTAAGGTACAGCATCATTCATAGAACTCAGAAAACCTTAGGTCATCAAAATATAGAGTACAGAATGAAAGAGCAAACCACCATGGATTTACCTCTCTGGTCAGTGAGGTAAGGCTCATAACACATCTAAAATTAGCACACTTTTATATAATTCTGATCAATGGATTTAATACACACAATACATTGTTCCCACAAAATTGACCAATTAGAATATAGCAATGTGAAATAGTTGCAATCAAATACATTTTAAAAGTCTCTCATAATTCTACAACGTAGAGCTCTAACGGACGCCATCTGCACTAGAACTGATGTGGCCACATTCTATGGGATTCTCCCAAGTCAGCTAGGTGTAACCTTGGACATGTAGAATTCTACTGAAACAACATTTTTAAATGTTTGTGAAGGTTGTTATCTTTCCTGTGAGAACACATTTAAACATTATTCTACTCAGACATTAAAATATGGGTTGCCCACATGGTAGAAAACATTGGCACCAAATATCACAAAATGGAGTGTGAGGCCTAAAATGTATACAGTAGTTAGTGTTCGACCTTCATTGGTGCGGTATGTTTATTTTCAAAAAAGTCAAATCTAGCAATGACACTCCTAGTTCCTTTCTGCCTAAAGGAGTAAAAGTTCCCAGATCCTGACCTACTTACCTTTGTAGTAACTCCTGCTTGCTTTATTACAAACATGCCCAAAATTCAATGTGAGAGGGCATTTTCAAGATGGCAATAGTCTTCGGACACACTAAACCTGAGCTCTGTTCTTTCAATCCTAACACTGAAATCTAGTTTGAAGCAAGAACTGTACCCACAACAAACCCATATACAGAAGTATGATAGGACAAAAGCAGGGTCTTTCAGTAACCCGATATGTTATACACAAGTATTGTCGTAGCATCCTGTTGACTCCCTTTGAAGGGCTCAAAAGATTTACATGTAGTTCAGCTAGACTTGTCATACAGAATCTGATACTGGGGTGTCAAAGGAGGGGCACAGTCCCACCCTGTATATTCTTTTGAGCTCAGGGAAGTCATCTCTGCAAGTTCAGGTGCAAGATCTTGTATGCCCCTGGGAAGAATTGCACACATTATTGACACTTCATTCAAGGCTCAATACTGGCTGGGAGTAGCTGAAGAGTTAATGTAAATTTGCCTCCTGAAAGCTCAGGCATGTAAATGGTAACATTTGAAAAGTTATTTTTCTTTAATATTGAAGAACAATTTGACTTCATCATTGAATTGGATTTTAATAACTATTGAAAATAGTGGTTTCAATATTTTTCTAGCTGGCCCCTTTCCTGAGTTAGCAATATTAGTAGTTTATCTGCACTCTGGCTTTCTACATAAGACATTTAGGCCTTCCACAATTAAAATAACTTTTTCTGCCTTTTGACCGTAGGAACATGTTAACAATAATTTTCTGCATGTCCCACTTAGAAATACTATGCACCCTACCTTGCTGACTACAAGGCCTACATAAGGGTGACATATTAATATTTAAAAGGGAGGGGTTTACTTGTCAAAAAGGGGTATTCAACGGGTCACCGCAGGTTCAAATTGCAGCGGTCCGTTTGCCAGGGTAGTACTGAAGCCATGTTTTCATTGTCACCCTACAAAATGCCACAATAAATGCTGCAGTCCACATGGAACATTTAAATATCAACATTTTGACACTGAATTTTCCTTTGTTCATTTGTTGTAAAATACAGCTAAAGGGCATATGCCCAATTTAAACTTCGGATACAAAGATTTAGCAAATCGTAGCTCTATTTGCCTCACTCTACCACTTCCCTTGTGAATATGCCCCAAAGAACATTATTTCAAAGATACACAATAGTGGGGCCTATTCACAAGGGAAGTGGCGCAGTGAGTCGTTAGCCTTCCTGGCTTAGTGCCTCACTCTGCCACTTCAGAAACGCAGTGCTCCACCATATGTACAAGAACATGGTGCAGCCTTGCGTCTTCCCCTGTACTGGCGCTACACTTAGCAGTCTCGCAACAACACAGGCACTCTTGCACAATAGTGCAAGGGTGTCTACATGCAGGGGAAGATTGTTTATGTACAGGAAGGTCCTCTACCTGCGCATAAACAGACTTGAAATGTTGCTTTGTAACTTCTATGTGTGTTGCTTAACGCAGCACACATTAAAGTTGCAAAACAGTATTTTAAAAATATCATTGTTTAAGGGCAGAAAGCGGGGCCTTCCCGTCCATAAACAGCTATTGGCCTTTTCCTGTGTTCATAGGTGCTGCACAAAGCAGCACACATGAAAACAGCAAAAGCGAGGAGAAATGAAATATTTCTCCTCGTTGTGCCAGAGTAAGATAAGGTTTTCCTTCTTCTTAATTCTGGTGCTGCCGCCTATTTACGTCTGCGCCCGTCCACGCCACGACCATGCCAGGGATGCTGCCTTGCTTAATACCATCCCACAGGCCATGATCCTTCACACGAGAGAGGCCCTTCTGGACCTCCGACCAGCACTCAGGACCTACCATCACACCTGGGAGCCTGATGTTCTTTCAAGCAGGTCACCCCTAGGGTGCATGAGCTGCGATTTGAATGGAAGGCTGAGACATAAGAACAGGATAGATTCTATTGTCCTTAGGCCCCTCCCTATTCAGAGGGTTGCACAGGGTTTTATTATAAACAACAGATCGATGGTAAAAAATAAGATTGCATTTAGGGACTTTGTCTCAGCTAGAAAGCCTACATAGGTTTTTGTCACCAAACCCTGGGCTACGGACTCATCAGGCCCGGATCTGGTGGCCACAATCCCCACTGGCTATTCGATAACCAGACTGGACAGAGTAGGACGGCGAGCGGGAGGGTTGGGAATTCTGTATAAGGACCCCCTCATCTGTCGCACTCAGACCTTTACCTTTCCGTCTGACCCATATCAGGCCTACTATTTCTCAATCAACCTCCACCCCTCAGAAAGCTTTTCTGGCGTCCTTTGTTACAGGCAACCAGGGCCTAGGTCTTCTTTCAGTCAGGACCTCAGTAAAGTGATAGAACCTTTCCTTGCGAGAGCCAATATTACCCTTCTGGGGGACTTTCATTTCCATCTGGAGAATATTTCATGTAGAGATACTCAAGCTCTGTTAGAAACATTGGGCTGTTGTGGTCTGGCACAGCTGGTGGAAGGTCCCACCCACTCAGCAGGGCATACCCTTGATGGGGTATTTTCCAATGATCAGAGGCTGAAGGTGGGGCAGCCTATCCAGCTAGCCTGGTCTGATCACTTTGCTGTTCCATTTGATCTGTATTATCAGGCTGCAGCACTTCCTATTCCCGGTGGTAGTAAGCATAAGGAAAGAAGGAACTTCAACCTTATAAACAATGACACTCTTTTGCCTTTCCTGAATAAGTTGGAGTTTTCTAACCAGCCCAATGTAAATTCAGCGGCCTTGGAGCTTTCTCGTACTCTCACACTAGCGACGGATGTCCTTGCCCCTGTTAAGAGGCATTACTCAGCTAGGAAAAGTCCGTCCGCTCCCTGGTTTTCAGATAGACTCAGAACGCTGAGACAAGCGTGTCGAAAACAGGAGAGGCAGTGGCGTGCCCATTTAGAGCCCCTGGAGAAAGAGCGTCACAAGCACTGTCTGAAAGTATATAAATCTGCTATCCTGGAAGAAAAAAGATCTTACTTTTCTGGGGTTACAGCTTCATTAAATTCCGCTAGGGATATTTTTACGGTCATTGACTCGTTAACCTTCCCACAGGTAGCAGACCCCATAGATGGATCTCAAGAACTCTGTGATGAAATCTCCGACTTTTTCCATACTAAAATCTCGGAGATTTATGTCTCACTCGAAACAGCAAACTCCTTTATCAGTCCGGGCTTTCCAATTCCCTCCCCTCCAGGAGAGAATCTGTCCAGGGGGCCGACCACGACACTGTTCAACTTTCCCCGGCTGTCACCTGATTTGGTGGACAGCCTTCTTGATAGGGTTAGCTCAGGCTCTCCCCTGGACCCCTGTCCTCTTAAGGTGATCAAAGCCTGCTGGGAAGCTGTCATGCCCCATCTTATGGAGGTCATAAACTGGGCCATCTCTGAGGGAGTCTTTCCCTCTGCGTGGAAGTCTGCGATCGTTAAGCCTCTTTTAAAGAAACCCTCCCTGGATCCGGGAGTCTTGAATTTTTTTTGGCCCATTTCCTTACTGCCTGCCCCTGCTAAGATGCTAGAGGCTCATCTTCTGGACAGATCCTAACACAGCTTCAGGAGACATCATAGCACGGAGACCTCCCTTATGGCAGTCCTTAATAACATCCGCACCCAGGTTGACTCTGGTCATACCACTCTTTTGATCCTGCTGGATCTCACCGCAGCCTTCGACACCTTGTCTCCCCATACCCTGGTTTCCAGACTGGGAGAGATAGGAGTCGAGGGCCCGGCTCTGAGCTTCCTCGCCGCCTTTCTCTGCCAAAGAGAACAGAGGGTGAAGATGGGCCAGTTCGTAAGGCCTTAAAAACCTGGCTTTTTCCCTGATACTTCTACTTAGTGCTATTTCCCTGTGTCCGGTTGCCTCGTACCAGTGCCTTGATGCCCTTGGGCTAAGTCTGCACGTTACAAGACTACTTTCATTCATTCATTATGTTTTTCAGTCATAAAATAGCTCCGTCTAATGTATTTCCATTTGGCGTTTTATGGTGTTTCCAGTGCAAAGAGAACATTTACAGTACTTTATATCTTCCTTTATTTCACTGCCCTTTAGATAATTAGTAAAATGAAGAACGTAAAAACTTTTTTCCTTAAGCAAAGTTTTGAAGCTCAAGAAATGCATACAGATGCGTGATCCCATAGTTCATACTGCATACGTCTAGTAACATTAACCCTCGCCAGAATAATTTGTAATTGCCTTAATAGTCTAATAACTGGTCAGATAACGCAGATGAGTTAAGCTCCCTCTGCTGAAATCTGCTTACACCCGGAATCTCTCAGGGCACTACTTTTCGTTAAGAACCAAAAGGAACAATTATATCAACAGCAAGAAGCTAAATAGATTCAAACCCCAACATTCATATATTGACAAGTCACTACAATACACCCTGTGTAACAGTCAAACTCACGCTTGGAAAACATGTTCTCTCTAACCCTGGGCAAAGCATTACGCTATGTTCGCGTAGTTTGCTAATTTTTTTCTACTTCGCACTATGGAAACTGCACATAGCACAGTGCAAACACGTGTAGCGTTCAATTTTTGCTTGCTTGCGGTCCTCAATGTCAAGTTGGCGACCGCGAGCAAGCAAAATGACATCCCGTCGAGACTTTTTCCTCGCTCGTAATCAGCAATATCAAGTTGCCGATCGCGAGCATGGAAAATAAAACTCCTGGTGAGATTTTCAATGCGGGGAGGTCAGGTTTGTCATTGTGAGTGGTCACGTATACTCGCGACCGCTCGAGATGAGAAACTACCAGTCCGTGTTTAGAAAGCTGCAGCTCGAGTAAAAATCTACTCGAGCGGCAGAAAACTACAGCTCGCACTGTGCAAGATGCCATTTTTAATGATTGGTCAGTGTGCATGAAAAAACGTACATATAATGCCAAAATACTCAATCACGTTTGCTCAAAAGTGGATAACCATCAAAATTAACTTAATGATCAGTCCTATCATCCGGTTCTCCAGTATCACGTGGTTGGTCCCTTGATCATCGAGACCATTTAACCATGGATTTGATAATGGAGCAAGATCGAGTCCATAGGCACTTATGGACGACCATGCAACAGCCGATCATTGATGGTTATAATAAATAGTGAAAGTGCAGTGCAAAAACAAATTTATGGTGATGGTAAAATAGAGTGGAATGTCCTAAAAGAACTTTATTTGGCAAAGGACATGCCCCCTAATTAAGAACAGAACAGTGCAGGCGACAGTGGAAACAAATATCTGTCGTAAAACAAGGCCAACATGTTTCTGCCTAATGGGGCATAAAGTCCCCCGGCTTTCATCAGGGCCTCTGCTCTTAATGTGTTGCTACTGCTAAAACGTGATATAAATCATGAATGTAACACAAGTCTTAAAGGTTGGAACAAATACAACCTGTAGAAAGCTAATCCTCCATGCCAGTGGATGCTTACGCACATCTAAAAAGAGATGCAGAACAACAATAAAAATGTATGTAATGTATCTACTATATGTAAATGCAATCATACACCATTCCCAATTAGTAAAAAGTAAATTATTTTCCTCACCCAGCTTAACCGGGGACTGGACCTCACCTCACCTGGTCCGTTCTCAGGTTTCTCAAGGCCCCGCTCTAAAGGTCAACAGACAGCAACCAGAGAGAAACAGTGATGTTCATGCTCCTGAATTCATCAAAGCCCCTCGTGGTTACAAACATTGGTCCCTTGGCCACATTAGAGACCGTCCAGATGGCATCTCTCTCAACTCCAAACCAACCCCCCTAAACATAAACAATGTAAACCACACACACATAGCATTAAAGCATATGGGCAGGCAGCAGACCCTGTGTGCCAAACCCATTCATGTATATTTACAAGAGAATGGTCATATTTGGAACATGCCAATAAGCTTGATAATTGCGCTAACAACCAGGCATGGATGAATCTGGCAAACCCTATTTCGCTCCTGGGCTGCTAGCAAAAATATGTTTAAAAGTTCACCAATCATATATAACAGACTATCAATGTCATTGTGATTATATATCCCTAGAATACATCTATCTCTTTGCCAAAAGATGTGGGATATCCTGATAGACTCTCTTGCTGCCCAAAAACAAACCCTGTCTTACCTACCGTCGGTGCCTCAAAGCTCAAGCCTGAGTCTTTGGGGGAGGCACCTACGTTAAGGGACAGGCATATTTAAGGATAGAAGCATGAGGCACTACTTTGTTTCCTGACGCGTAACTCACGCTTGAGGTATCTTATTTCACTTGTAAACATGAATGGCTTATCCCAAATCCATGTCAGTAGGGTCAAATAATGGGTGGATGTACATGTAACCTGATAGATATGAGCATATAGAGTCTGTTCTAAACGTGTTCATTTAGAATAACAGGCATTCGATGCATGGACTCTATACTTGTTTTCAATGCGGGACGTTGACAGTATATAGCTCACTGCCATTAGCTAAACCATAGGAATCCCACTGTACTATATGGGTGTATTAAGACATAGATGGGCAAAGTAGACACTTATTACCCAAGTATAATAGTGATTGATAGACCGGAATAAGCATGTCAATGACATAATAGCAATCACGATCTGATTCTTGTATGATCAGACGGAGATTTTCTGCAAACGAGGTCATTGAACCATAGAACCCCATTTGAACTACTTAAAGTGACGCTGTGATGTCACTTTGTAGTTCCAAGAGTGAGTCGATCCCAGTAACGATCAGTTTAGCCGGTGAAACCCGCTGGAACTACTCGAAATGACGCTGTGACGTCATTCTGTAGTTCTACTCGCGAGTTGATTCCAGGAAGTGTATCGCCAAACCGGTACTTGTGGAATACTTGCAGAATATTGAGGCACGTGCCAAAAGGTATATTCTATGAGTTATTTGACCCTACTGACATGGATTTGGGATAAGTCAGTCATGTTTACAAGTGAAACAAGATAACTCGAGCGTGAGTTACGCGTCAGGAAACAAAGTAGTGCCTCATGCTTCTATACTTAAATATGCCTGTCCCTTAACGTCGGTGCCTCCCCCAAAGACTCAGGCTTGAGCTTTGAGGCACCGACGGACAGGTAAGACAGGGTTTGTTTTTGGGTAGCAAGAGAGTCTATAAGGATAACCCACATCTATTGGCAGAGAGATAGAAGTATTCTAGGGATATATAATCACAATGACATTGATAGTCTGTTATATATGATTGGTGAACTTTTAAACATATTTTTGCTAGCAGCCCAGGAGCGAAATAGGGTTTGCCAGATTCATCCATGCCTGGTTGTTAGCAAAATTATCAAGCTTGCTGGCATGTTCCAAATATGACCATTCTCTTGTAAATATACACAAATGGGTTTGGCACACAGGGTCTGCTGCCTGCCCATATGTTTTAATGCTATGTGTGTGTGGTTTACATTGTTTATGTTTAGGGGGGTTGGTTTGGAGTTGAGAGAGAGATGCCATCTGGACGGTCTCTAATGTGGCCAAGGGACCAATGTTTGTAACCACGAGGGGCTTGGATGAATTCAGGAGCGTGAACATCACTGTTTCTCTCTGGTTGCTGTCTGTTGACCTTTAGAGCGGGGCCTTGAGAAACCTGAGCACGGACCAGGTGAGGTGAGATCCAGTCCCCGGTCAACCTGGGTGAGGAAAATAATTTACTTTTTACTAATTGGGAATGGTGTATGATTGCATTCACATATAGTAGATTCATTACATAAATGTTTATTGTTGTTCTGCATCTCTTTTTAGATGTGCGTAAGCATCCACTGGCATGGAGATTTAGCTTTCTACAGGTTGTATTTGTTCCAACCTTTAAGACTTGTGTTACATTCATGATTTATATCACGTTTTAGCAATAGCAACACATTAAGAGCAGAGGCCCTGATGAAAGCCGGGGGACTTTATGCCCCATTAGGCAGAAACATGTTGGCCTTGTTTTACGACAGATATTTGTTTCCACTGTCGCCTGCACTGTTCTGTTGTTAATTAGGGAGCGTGTCTTTTGCCAAATAAAGTTCTTTTAGGACATTCCACTCTATTTTACCATCACCACGAATTTGTTTTTGCACTGCACTTTCACTATTTCTTATAACCATCAAGGATCGGCTGTTGCATGGTCGTCCATAAGTGCCTATGGACTCGATCTTGCTCCATTATCAAATCCATCGTTAAATGGTCTCGATGATCAAGGGACCAACCACATGATACTGGAGAACCAGATGATAGGACTGATCATTAAGTTTATTTTGATGGTTATCCACTTCTGAGCAACCGTGATTGAGTATTTTGGCACTATATGTAAGTTTTTTCATGCACACTGACCCATTGTAACTTTGTATCTTTATAAGCTATCCAGTGTAACTAGGGTACCAACTCACAAGTTAGATTTGAGTGTAGGATAGCGAGCCACACGTTGTGTTGCTGTAGACCCTTGTGTTCCTTTTGTGTATTGTATATTGAGTTGGGGAATTGAACTAGGAGTGGTCTTTAAATATTGTTATGTCCCTGTGACCCTTTCCCACCTGTTTGTTATGAGATTTTTTATGATTGCACAGTGCCAGGTGCTTGTCCGCACTGTGCAATCATTGAAAACGGCATCTTTCACAGTGCGAACAGGGTACTACGTAGTATGCGTAGTGCTAAGTGTAGCTCGCGTAGTGCGAAGTGCACTTCGCATAGCTTCGCGTAGCGCTACTTCACAAACGATACCCCGCCCTAGTTCTCTCCTTTCTCTCCTGAAGACAGGAAAATCATTACTATCAGGAAACAACTTCAGAACTGTTGTCCTAGCTCTCATATTCCTCCATCTGGATGGTGACAATATTCTGCTACTTGCAGAACACGAAAAACACTTGCAACAACGGCACATTAAGCTTAACTTTCAAAGACACATGGGTACATGGACCATGGGGTCATCATTTAATAAATGCTAGACCGGTCTTCTGCCACTCGCCTGTGCCTGCCAGTGCCACCTAAGCTGCAGGCCTCAGCCCTCAGGTGAGTCAGAGTCTCATATGGAGACGGATTGACTGGTCCAGGTCAGGGTAGCAAGGGGGCATGCAAGCGGTATCAGGTGCTACCCTAAAATATTCTAATGTTGTTCGCATACCCTGGCTTGAACATATGAAGCTGCAGAAGGCTTCCATATGACATATCTTGGAGAAGAGTGGTCCTGTAGCCCTGTTCAATATTGGGAGGCCAGCCAGCACGTCATCACTGTAATGATGTGTAATGAGCAGACTGGGAGAGTGCCTTCGGGCCGAGCCCAGGAGCATCTGAAGGTTTCAGGAGAAGAGTAGGACACATGGACACGGGCATCCATGCTTCCAGCTCAATGCTGGAGGGTCGGGGTGCACAGCTAGCCACAAATTATAGAGTAAGAGAGACAATAATCGTGGTCCCAACACATTGCCACTACAGGAAGTTAAGGGGAGGTGCTGTGGACCCTCAGAGACGACAAGACGAATAGTATTAGTCCCATGCCCTCACTGAATATTTTGTGTAGTTTTGACTTGAGTACTATTTGGAATGTTTTCTACTTCGCTGCAGTGGGGGGTGCTTTTATTTAGGGCCCCCGGCCTGCTTGCGTTGCAAGACTTGGGCCACTCAGCAACAGCCATATTTATAAAAACTTGTCCCTACCACACATTATTGGATATACATTTTGCGAGCTTGCCTTCTTGCAGCCCTGTGAGTGAGGGCATTGGATTGATTGATTACTTCTTAAATGGAGAGTCCGGTGACTTTGGTCACTGCAAGGGAGAGAGAGGGGTTGGGGCGGATTTCCCATCGGCGTTGTGATGGCAGTGCTTGGTTTTTTGGGGTTACTGGCTGCTTGCCTCATCGGAGGACCCCCTGTCTCAGTCTATGTCTTTTGTGCATTTGTATGTGTGTGGGAGGAGGGGGGTGGAGTGGTGCTTGGTCGCACAGGCCTGTTATATGGCAATGGAGTGTATTGGGGAAAAAAACATGTTTGCACATATTTTAAAAGCAATCTTACAGCTATCTACTATTTGTTAGAAATATTTTGCAGCTGGAACAGTTATGAATGCTTCCTACTGAAATGTACATGCCTTTGGTTTTTTATTTTAAAAGCAATCTTACAGCTATCTACTATTTGTTAGAAATATTTTGCAGCTGGAACAGTTATGAATGCTTCCTACTGAAATGTACATGCCTTTGGTTTTCCAAGTACGAATCAATGCGAGGGGCTGCAAGACATCTTTTTTAATTATTTTTGTGCGTGTGTTTTGGTGCCCCTTTGCCTGCAGCACTGTCTCTTGCACCCCTGTGACTTGCATTTACATGCACACCATTTTTTGATGGGCTGCTATCTTCGTTCACACTTCCTTTCAGGAGCAGTAAATTCTCAGCTCCTGTTCCATGCCAGGGCCCAGGTCTGATTCTAAGTGCTCTGCCATGAATCATGTTTATCGGACCAAATCTTTGGGCTCGCCTCTTGCCAGAACCTCCCTTACTTTCCCCAGGTCACAATGGCTGCCTCTTAAGCTGCCATTACTGGATGGGAGTTTGGTGCATTCATTAAAGTCCGATGCCATCCAGAGATGTTTTAAGGCATGGGCAAAGTGGGCTCTAGCTCAGGGCCCCAGACTTTCAAAGGCCCCCCTGATAAAACCAGTGATGGACCGGGCCGTCAGGGGGGCCCCCTCCATGTGCTTTGCAGGGGGGGCCCCTCATGTATTGTTATGCCACTGCATGAAAGGGGGCCTTCTTTACAAGGCAGGGTTAAGCCAAGTTAAGTGGCTTAACGGTGCCTTGTAAATAAAGCAAAGTCCCTATCACCACAGGAATGTCGTAAAAAGTGACGTTCCTGTGGCGATAGGAGCTTGTAAA
Source organism: Lissotriton helveticus (assembly GCF_964261635.1). NCBI lineage: Eukaryota > Metazoa > Chordata > Amphibia > Caudata > Salamandridae > Lissotriton > Lissotriton helveticus. The sequence continues at coordinate 1,370,467,159 of NC_136069.1, read as the reverse complement.
TATGCCCCAGTGTGTATGTGAGGTATTTTGTATATCGGTTTTTGCACACAGTTACATCACTTGCACAAACTGAAACTTTTCCAGTGCTAGTTGCATAACATGATTTTAACTCAACACTACAACATTCATAAATAGACATCAATTTTAGGACACTGTAAAATTAATGTAATGAGTTTTTTATATTTTTTATTGTCAATCCACATATTACCCCTCTAATTTCAGTGACATGCTATCTTGATGGCCTAATTGTCTATTTGGCGCACAAAGACATAGATAAGAATACCTTTGACGCAATGGGGCACTATTGCACTGCAGTGTCTCCAAAAGGAAAATATGTCTTCTCGCTGTATATTACATTTTGTCTTCAACATGAAATATTTACCATATATAATGCTGTCCATCCTACACCCCCTGCTCCTTAAAAAATAACTTCCAGGCAAGTTGCTACCTGCCATCCTGTCACCCCCCACGTCAATTTCGTATTCCCTCCATGCACCCTTTCACCCCAACTCAAGGAATTATTGCTACCTCTCAGCATGCTAACATCTCACCATCTGCCTATTCTCTCCCATTCCCACGTCAAAGCTGCACTCACAGCTTTCTCAATGAGAATGAAAGCAGAGCACTGCCTGTCAGCACTCTTTACATTTCTTTGTTAGGGCAGGTCTCCTGGGGGAGGGTTAGACATTGGTTAATAACGCAGGGATCCAACAATCATCCCCGCAACGCTGGCACCCTTGCACCATTGCGCAAGGGTGTCAGCTTTGGTAATCTGTTCACGTTTGCTGTTTGTGTGCAGGGGAGAAGGACAGGAATGCGCTGTATCTTGTAGACATGGTGCATTCCTGCCCTTTTATTTTGACGCACGGCAGGGCAGCAGAAAGGCTTGCTGTGCTGCCATGCGTCAAAATATTGTAAATGAGCCCCCCTGTGTTTTCAACAAAGGTTTCCTGCAGTAGGCAGAGATAACACTTATTTTTCTACAGCAGGTCGTCCCAGAGAACCTGAACCAAAGAGGATTATTTGAAATAGTATGAGTCCCGAAGATCTGGACTATCTTATTTTAGTAGTTCTGCCAATAATCTTGCAATATTAGCACACCTTTTACTTACTATGAGCAGCATCATGTTAACCTTAATGCATCTCTTTAAAAGGTGTTCACTGTGAGCTCCTAGAAACAGGAAGATGATGCTGAAGCTTCTGTATTGCATAGAAACTGTCTTCATTGCCCACTAGGACTGGCTGAGCTCCAGAAAATGAAAAGTAAAAAAGAAATTAGAAGACAGTCAGAGTAGCTTGCTTGGCCAAGATAAACACCATCTCATAGCTGGAGCTTTTACCTTTAGGTTTTTCTACTCAGCTGACGTCTACAGCTGAGTTTGTCTGGCCTACAGGAAGACTTGTTTGAAAAAGCATTCAGTTTTATCATGCTTTGCAAATTATTCCTCCTAATTGCTCTCTGATGCAATACCTTAGACTGGCCTGGGTCCTAAATGTCCGATTGATTCCAATGGTAAATTATATTTTTCTTTAATACATTTGCAGCTGTTTAATCATTTTTCTTCCTCTGTGTTGCATTTAATTAATGATGTTATCACAATTTAGGGCCTGATTATGAGTTTGGTGGTCCGATGGACTGCCAAGCCTATGGTGGCGGAGCAGTGGTCTGACCTCCGTATTATGACTTTGAAAGTGGGACCGCCATAGGACCCTGCTGCCGCCAGGGATCTGCGATCCCTGCTTGTCTTGCAGTGGTTCTGAGGCAATAATTTGCTGGCAGTGCAGCTGCTACACCACCAAACACTGCCCTCCTTTTCATGGTGGTGAGTCCGCCACGAAAAACGTTTGCAGTGAGGAAACGAAGGCCGCACCTCGGTGAGTGGGGAAGAATGCAGGAGGGCACACGATGTGCCCCCTTTCTTTCTGTACTCCGGGTTCCTGCATGGCATGCACTTTACTGTCCATGCCATGATGGATTGTGCTATGGTGGTCCCACACCGTTGCCTTTCTAAGGCTCTGTTAGGTGGGCCAGCCACCACAGGACTGCCCAACCGATTACAACTTGTAATCCGGTGGGCGGTGGTGGAGTTTGGTGGTGTGGGAGTGGGCCGGGGGCAAGCCGCCCCGCTCCCACACCACCAAACTCATTTTCAGTCCCTTAGTCTGTACATTCAAGCTCTTCATTTCGATAACTGTATTGTTGTATTCATTGTGCTCAGCCTAGCTAGAATAGGTGAGTTTTAGTGTTTATTGATCCCTGTAGAGTCCCTATGATCAAGAAGATGAATTTTCGAGATGAGTCAAGGCTGGTATTAAGACAACTGCTTTTCTCTTTCATATTTCTTTACGTGTGCCATATAGGCAAACAAGTATTAACTTATTTTATAGATCCTCATTTTCACAGATATAAGGTTCTTTAAAATCCATTGCTTCCTTCAAATATGTGACAATTATTCTCACCGCTAGTCAGTGCTTACTAAGCCTTTCTTGTTTTATCTGCTTTATATCAGTGTATGATTTAGAAGGGAGTTACTTCTTTATAATGTTTAGACAATGGCTTTAAATCATGTTACCATGGTCCAAATCACCCATTGTTGATCGCAGTCGGGCAAACATCCACCTTGATTATGGCTTGTTTAAATTAATGGGAATGTTTGCCTACATTTCGTTTTATAGGTGATGTAATATTCCACGTCATGTTCCATTTGCAGAAACATAGCCTGTCAAATAGCTGCACCCTTTGTGATGTTACATTTGAATGAATATTTGGTCGAACTCCTTATGAACTCTTATTAACAAAGCTTATTGCAATGCCCATACATAAAACAAGGGTTTTAGGAGGAGATTCTTGTTTTGTGGGCTTGTTTTAAGTTGAAAAAAAAAAAGAGTTTTGCTATTCACATGTGTCATTTCCTTTCAGGTAACACTTTCTATTACTAATGGGATGCTATGGCGAAGTACCAAAAATAAAAATTTGTGATTCACTTCAACGAGCAATGACTGCAGCTGCGCAATTAAGTACTAAAGCAATATTTTCTGTCTACAAAGGTGCACAAAATGCAACAAATAAATCAGTCTTGGGACACCGAGGTACTAATAAACCTTTACACAGTCTTGCAAGCAAGAACTGAAAATGGCATCATGTACCCAAAATACCACGGAAAAAATATACTTGAAAAATTTGCATTAAAATGCAAACTTAAAATGCCTAATTTAAAAACTAATGTTCAAACTAGCAACAAAATTCCCATTATGCATAATTTTTACCATGCAAATGACTCCCCGAGGGACATAAATCAATATAGTACAAAAATATTCCTGTTTTCTTAATTAGTGGGAATTCGAAATGAGGCAACATTTTGCCTGGTGTGACATTGTTAGGTTTCTGATGTTATGCGCGAGAAAAAAGGCTCCAGGCTTCTCATGTTCAACACCATTTGCAAGATTTGCACATAATAAACAGTGAGAAAAGGGCTTAAAATTTACCCTACAGGGAGAGCACATTCACTGTAAAGGCATTTCTGTTTTAGGGATAACATACATATAAATTATACAGTATAAAGCGTTCAATCCATTCTGCATGATACCAATGGCATTCTGTTTGACAGTGACGTAAATATTGACAATCATGCCAGTGTATTTGAGAATAAAATCATGAATACAATTATTACTCTAGAGTCATAGTCATCAAATTACATTACTGTTAAACTTGAGAGCCTTAGGGTGGTCTTCCCCACAACGTTATGCTTACCTCCTCCACTTTGCTGACCTCATTTTTGCTGGGTTTTGGACTCTGTGCACGTTACCACTGCTAACCAGGGCTTGTACTCTCTCACCTGAAAATGGTAACATTGGTTCACCCCAAATTGGCATATTTAATTTACTTAGAAGTCTTTAGTAAACTGGTACTCCCTGTGTCTAGTGCCTCTCTTAATTAAATGTTACTAGTGGGCTTGCAGCACTGATTCTGCCTCCCACGGAAGTATTCCTTCATCCATGTCTTAGTCCCGCCACTGCAAAGTCACTGCATAGCTTTACACTGCCATGTCGGCCTGGCAAATTAAACCTTTTTCCAGGCCCAAGCCTTCTAATTTTATACATTTAAGTCACCCCTAAGGAAGGCCATGAACAACCCAGAGGGTATAGTGCAATGTATGTAAAAGGCAGAACATGTGCATTTAAGGTTTACATGTCCTGGCAATTACAAACTCCCAAACTTGTTTTTCACATCTGCAAGGCCTATCTCTCCGGTAGGATAACATTGGGATTGCCCTATTACATTTTATAAAAGTAATTTCCAATTAAAAGAGCTAGGACCCCCCAAGTCTGCTGTCTCTTGGATCCTAATTTAAAATCCTAACATAGTGAATCACATTTTAATGATAAAATGGCAATATTTGAAAACTAGGTATGCCTAAGTTAAAGATTGGGGGCCCGATGTAGGTCGGTCGGTAACGGCCGAAAATCGGTATTTTCGGCCGTTTCCGACCGGTATTCAGTAATCGGTATGTAGGGACACATTATTTTACAGATTCGGTAAATTTACCGATCGATAAATTTACCGAATCTGTAAAATACCGATTCGGTATTTATACCTATTCGGTATTATTGATATGTAGGTGGGACTCTTCTGAGTCCCACAAGCCTTACAGAATAGGTATTTTACCATGAAATCCAACTTCATGGTAAAAAACCGATTCCGGTGTGCATGCACATGTGTGCATGCACACCTGTGCCATATGACAGGCAGACCTGCCCTTAGGGCAGGTATGCCTGCCACATGGCCCCCGAATCTTTTTTGGGGGTGCTAGAGGGTGTCAAAGTGACACCCCCTGCACCCTTGTGTCAATCGGTATTTACCGATTCGGTAAATACCGACCGGTAATGGCCCATTCATTCCTATGGGCTTCAAAGCCCATAGGAATGAATGGGCCATTACCGGTCGGTATTTACCGAATCGGTAAATACCGATTTTTACCGATTCGGTAGCAGGAACATCTGGATGTTCCTACATCTCAACCCCTTAGATTTACCGATTTTTAATTACCGAATCGGTATGATTCGGTAATTTAAAATCGGTAAATCTATTTTACCTACATCTGGGCCTGGATCTCTTAATATATGAGGATTAAATGATGGGAAAAAGAGGGGGAAGTTTGAACAATATTTAAATATGATGAATTTAGACATAATATGTTTACAAGAGACTCACTTACCCTGGATGAAAAAACATATGTTAAACTTTAAAGGCTACGAACTGTTGTCATGCACATCCCAGACCTCCATGATAAGAGGGGTGGCTATAATCGGCAAAGTTGGGCTAGGGGGGGCCAAAAGGTGTAAGGCAGATTCACTAGGCAGATGGGTCATATGTGAAATGAATTTAGGAATCACTATCTGCTCGGTATATGGGTCTAATACAGATGAGTCTGAGGTCTTTAGCCGCATCGAAAATGAACTAACCGATTGGCATACCCCCATAGTATTATGTGGAGATTTTAACATCTCAGCTAATTTCTCTGATGGTAGCCCATACAAAGGTAGGAAGCCGATGGTGTTTAGGGCGATAACATCAATGATGCATTCACACGGCTTAGTGGATGTTTGGGGAAATCTAGTGATGGGCGACCCAGGGTTTACTTACTTTTCACATCCTTTTAATAAATACTCGAAACTGGATTCTTTCATGATCTCGACCACTCAGTTGAAGGATGTCCAAATAAACAAGCTTCCTAAAATTTTGTCAGATCACAATCCCCTGGTTTTGATTATGGACATTAACAAACCATATAAGGTTCCTAGGCCTTGGACATTTGATGAAAAATAACTATCAGATATAGATTATATTAAACATATGAAAATATGGTCCCAGGCCTTTTTTGATGCTAATAGGTACAGTGCATCAAGGGGAGTGGTTTGGGACAGCTTCAAGGCAGGACTAAGAGGAGAGACCATAAGCTATAATACTCGGGTCTGGAAAAAGATTAATAGGGAAAGGGAAATATTGATGGGAAAGCTGAGTGAGGCAGAGACACAACACAGAAAGGATATAATTTTAGGGGCCCAATCTGTCGAGAGTCTACATAGAGTAAACTCCCTAAAAGCAGAGATCCAGAAACAATTAGCTATAAAGGCGGCAGCCAATTATCAGTCACATAGATTACGCCTCTACGAAACTGGGGAGCAAGCAGGCAAAGCACTCGCTCTTCGAATAAGGCAGGTGGCCACTAAGAACATAGTGACACAAATTGAATATCAGGGCCAAACATATGACAAATCAGGCGAAATTTTGGAGGCTTTTAGAAAAAAAAAATTCAAGAATTATATCAGGAGGAGGCGGGTGAAGAGATTCCTAATATAAGTTGGCTAGACATGGGCAGCAAGCTAAAACAGGCCCACATCGAATTTTTGGAACAAGATATAACTATGTCAGAGTTATTGGAAGCCCTGCAGGATCTGTCAAATAGAAAGGCTGCGGGCCCGGATGCTATACCGCTAGAGTTGTACAAGAGTTTAAGGGAGGTAACAACACCGCTGCTTTTAGATTTATTCAAAGGCGTTATGAATACCGGTATAATACCCGAGTCCTGGCAAGAAACCAATATAGCGATCTTTCACAAAAAAGGCAAATCAAAGATCAACCCTGGTTCTTACAGACCAATATCTTTGATTAACAGCGATAACAAGCTATATGCAAACATTATGGCCGTACGCATGGGGAGGATCATTGCGGACTTGGTTTCCCCTTGGCAGCATGGGTTCATTCCAGGAAGGGGTACTACCGACCACATTAGGAGAGCTATCACCCTATTTGACATCGGCGCTGCTAGGGAGGAGGAGGTCGCAATGATCCTCCTCGATGCGGAGAAGGCATTCGATCGCGTCAGATGGGGCTTTCTCTGGAAGGTCCTGGAGGCAAGGGGGTTTGGTCCAAGATTCTGTCAAGCCATTCAGGCTATGTATTCATCACCTATGGCAAGAATCCAACTAATGGGCGAAAGATCGGGTAAGATTAACATAACAAGGGGTACGAGACAGGGTTGTCCATGTTCACCAATCCTTTTTGCGCTCTATATAGACCCCTTAATTACACAAATAATGAACAATGTGGCCATTAAACCAGTACTCAATAATGGGTATCAGATTAAAATTCTCGCATATGCGGATGATTTAGCAGTAACCACAAAAGACCCAGAGTCAGCTATGAAGGAAGTAGTTAATATAACCGATCGGTTTGGAGATGTGTCGGGTTACCGATTAAATGTAGACAAAACACAAGTACTATGCTCTAAAAAAATAGTTAAGTTGGATGCTAGATATATGGATTCAGTGGTTTACCTGGGTATAATAATAAATGCAGAACCGGGTAAAATAATTAATGATAATTACACACCGCTCTTGCATTCAATGGAAACAAATTTAAAAAGAATGGATTCACTACAGCTGTCGTTAATTGGGAGGGCTAATGTTATAAAAATGACAATGTTTCCTAAGGTTCTATATAAATTAAGGTCAATCCCATTTATATTGGAAGAGAAGATTATTAAGAAGATCGAGGCTATATTCATGAAATTCCTGTGGCAATATGGCAAAATAAGGCGATCAAATAGATATATGTCATTACCACAAGAAAGAGGAGGGCTAGGATTGCCAAATATAAGGAGCTATCATTTTGCTTGTCTCCTCACAGATATGGCAATCCTATTTCATCCAGGGGGCCCAACCCTTAGGCAGGCAGTGATACCATCAATCTTTCAGTTACTATTGGGAAGTGAAGCAGCAGGGGCTTTATTGCGGAGAACCCAGAGGAGCTATTACAAGAAATTTGGGTATAGGTCGATTGAAGATGTATGGTATATGTGGAAAATTGTTAAAAAACCCTTGATATACCTACTTTTCATCAAGGCACACCACTTTGGAATTCAACACTTTTCCCAAACCTTAGCAGAGATGGATTGTGGCGTCATTGGGAGAGTCAGGGTATTGTGGAGCTGGGACAAATAATGATTGGAGATCAATGTAGAACACTTGAAGAACTTATGCAACAGTACTCATTTCAAGGTTATCAAGAGTTTAAATATTTGCAACTTCTCAATACAATTAAATCAATAAGGCCACGTATTAAGTTGATAAGGAAATATGAATTATTAGAGTATCTGAAGTCTGGGGGTCACAGAATTAGGGATATATATAAAATATTTGGTGAAGCATCAATTGATGATATGGGCAAAATGGAAGCTGCATGGTCCAAAAAATTGGGGGATCCGGAAGTAGATCTTGATAAAGCTCTAGCCATGGATAAAAGATTTCTGCGCTCCTCAAATCTCAGGGCCCAACACTATAAAACCCTGTTCAATTTATACTATACACCAGATAAATTATTCTCTTGGGGGAAAGCGGCAGATAGCAATTGCCCTAGATGTGGAAATGGCTCAGCTGATATCATTCACATGTTCTATGGCTGCGAAAAACTAAAAAACATTAAAACTGAAATAGAGCAGTTTTTAGAGGGGCTGCTTGATGTCAAAATTAATCTATCCCCAATCCTGATAATAACAGGATGCGATGTGAAATTAAATATGAGCACTGAGGCCGAAGCATTAGTTTTTATCGCTGTAGCAATCCTTAGGATTTTAATTAGTGCAGCATGAAAGGATATAGAAGCACCTACGTTTCAAATGTGGATATGTAGAATGTTGGGAATCCACAATATTGAGGAAGCATTATATGAATTAAAGGGAGCAAAGATAAGGGAAATAGGTGTGCGACTATGGGCCCCAGTAGCTGCCTGGAGGGCAGCAAGAGTGTAAAATGAATGACTCATTGATATTGGAGCTGTTTAATTTGTCTATTATTCCTTTTTATTGATGGTATATTTCTATGTATGTATGTATTTTTGAATTTGTAATTTCCTGGTATGAACTCTCAATAAAAAAAAAAGTGAATCACATTTTAAATTACGGTTCAGGAAATGCCACTATTAGAAAGTAAAAAAACCAATTGATAGACAGAATGCTGAACAATGCCAAACATACACCCCCAGTACAGAGATCTGGCCTAAATCCATCCTTATTTTGCTCACCATGTCATTCTAGTTTGTACCCAGTCATATGCAAATCAGGCTTGACCATGCCCTCCATTGGAACAGTTCAAACCGAACTGCCAGGCCAGGACATGCATAGACCGGAAACAAGCAGCCTGGGAATGGTTTTGGGGTATCACCTCATATCAGCCAGGCTAGCTTGACTCCAGTGGCATGCTGAGCACAGTACCCACGTCTGGGCATATCCATCCCACATGGTATGACAAATGAAAAAGAACAATTTATGGATGGTATGCTGAGCAATGTCAAACATTCACTCCTCATACAGAGATCTGGGCCTAAAACTATTGCTGTATATTGGTCACCATGCCATTCCTGTTTGGCCATATGCAAATCAGTCTTGACCCTGCTCCCCATGAGAACAGTCCAGCCCCAATTGCCGGGCCATTCCCTCCCTGGTCCGGAAACAAGCATGCTTGGACTTTTTTTGTGTTGCTTTTAGAAAGTTGGTATTTTCTTACTTTTGCCATTCAGAGCCTGCTTTCTGTCTCTGATCAGTCTGAGGTGGGAGACTGCTGAACTTTGTGTATTCCCCCTAGACAGCAACACAAAATGGGAGCTTAGGTGTAACTTGATGGTCCTTCCTGGGAGGATGGAGGGGGAGCTGGACCCCGCCTCACTTGCGCCTGAATAGGCTGTGTCCTGTCCCCACAAAAAGGGTCGCATAAACCCCGGTAGTCAGTGTGGAGCAAGGACAGGGATGGAAAACGTATGTGCACTATAAGACCTGCCTTTGAAGTCTCCTCCACTTCAAAGGCCTAACTGCGTATAAGTACTGGACCTTTGACACCATGACTTCAGTACACTTCTGGACCTGTAAAGACTCTGCCAGGATGAAAGACTGCTGTGCTGCTGAAGGACTGCCATTCTGCTGTACTGCTGCCTCGCTGAACTCCTGCCTTGTTGTGCTGCTCTTCTGTCTGCTGTTTCCCTGCCTGGTTGAGAAGAGCTGGTCCTACATCACTTGAACCCAGAGTGAGTCCAAGGGCTAGCTGGCTAGCCTTATCTTCTAAAGTCTCAGAGACATAAAAAACTGCCAACCTGCCTACTTCTGCACCTGGACTGTGCCATCTGTGAGCCTGCCCTGCCAAGTGGTGCCAGCCCAGTCCTGGACCCTTGGAAGTGGGCCTAAGGTGCTTGCTGCAGCAAAATCCAAGAATTCTCTGTCGAACGAGCGCTTTGCCACCATTGCATACACCTGAACTGGTGCATTCATGCTGCTGCGTAGATCAAAGCCGGTGCATTGCTCCTGCTGCGTGGATCAGAACCAGTGCATCGCTTCTGTTGTGTGGGCCAGAACCGGCACATCGCCTCTGCTACTTGTATCGACCCCAACGCATCACCTCCGAACCACCCCTGCACAGCACTCTTCCTGGCATGAGGTACACGTCGATGACATCCTCGATGACTATGTAGAAACTCTGAATCGCAGCTCCACTCTCATCGGAGCCGACACATCAACACTGCTGCGTGAATCAACACCAACACATCGCCTCTGCTGAACTCTGCATTTTCGACATGGACACAGCCAGGATTAAGGTGCTTTTGTTAGGCAGGCCTGATTGGCTCCCTGTATCCGGCCTGCCCTTCATTACGTTTGATTCATCACCACCCCCTTTTCTGAATCATTTTGTCCACCATAAGCGTGGAAGGGTATACTCAGATGTGAGTCCCTTGCTCATTGCACCATCAGGATTCAAGCAAGCCGGGCCGACGACGCCTGAAATGGCAGAAACCGGTCCCCGGAAGCTTGTTTCCTTCCAAGTACAAGAATTGGCTTGGTAGTTTGGTTTGCCCTGTTCCCATCATGCACTGGGACAGGAACAGACTAATTTGCATATAGCCAAGTTCTGAGCTGGGATGGTGCAGTGAGCTAAAAAACGGTGATGGATCAAGCCCTGATCTTTGGACTGGGTAAGAGTGGTCTGCTTAATTCAGGCACTCTGTTCATCACCACCCCCTTTTCTGAATCATTTTGTCCACCATAAGCGTGGAAGGGTATACTCAGATGTGAGTCCCTTGCTCATTGCACCATCAGGATTCAAGCAAGCCGGGCCGACGACGCCTGAAATGGCAGAAACTGGTCCCCGGAAGCTTGTTTCCTTTCCAGTACAAGAATTGGCTTGGTAGTTTGGTTTGCCCTGTTCCCATCATGCACTGGGACAGGAACAGACTAATTTGCATATAGCCAAGTTCTGAGCTGGGATGGTGCAGTGAGCTAAAAAACGGTGATGGATCAAGCCCTGATCTTTGGACTGGGTAAGAGTGGTCTGCTTAATTCAGGCACTCTGTTCATCACCACCCCCTTTTCTGAATCATCTTCATTACGTTTGGCCTGAACTTTTGACTTTGTTCCAGTTTGGCGCAACCAGATGTCCCAAGTAAGAGCTTATTGCTTCTCAGTGTAATTTTACAGTTTATTCTTTAAATTGAGTTACGAAATTAGGAGCTATTTTTCTAATCTGGTGTGCAATCTTTTTGTGTGGTGTTTTCACAGTTTTACTGTTTGAAGTGTTGCACAAATACTTTACACTTTGCCTCTAAGTTAAGCCTCAGTGCTCAGTGCCAAGTTACCAGCGGGAGAGCATGGGTTAGCTTCGGGATTGTCTGTTTCTTACTCTGACTAGGTTTGGGACTGTTGCTTGACTAGGACTCATACACCAGTTAACCTACAACTCAAATTCTAACAATTATGTTGTAATTCCTTTACAATTATCTTTATTGCATGAGCCATAAAGTTACATCGTGAACAGCTGCATTGCTTAAGTGCCTCTTTTCTGAGTTTTCACAAACTAAAGTGAATACGTTTATCTCGAAATTTCTCTGAAGTCGTGCATGAACTACAGACATTAAAAGTCATAAACTGAGAGGTGTGAACCCTGCTCACTGTTTCCGGCTTGTGCTACCTATAGTTCTTCCATTAACAACAGCAAAATATTGAGTTACATGTATGTTTTTTAAATAATGCAAATACACAAAAAAAAGGCCATGAGCTTTTGCTGAACCAACGAGGTTGTCCATGATAGGGCCACTGGCGGTAACGAGTATTGCCTTGTGAAGTCAATGCCAAAAACACACATCTATCATTCTATAATTGTAATGATTGAATGAAAAACTGTTGTTTTTTTTAGAAAAATGCACTGTATAAGAGCACACAATTGAAGGATTCATTAAATGATTCAGTGAGGGAAACTTTTAATATATTTTTAGCCTATTTGCACAACAAGTCTCTATATAAATCACGTAGCAATCTACTCCATTATAGGAACCAATGTGTGAAATAAATGGCAATATAAGCATGCAGCAGAAGTTAGCAGTGATGAGTAATAACGGTTCAGTGAAATTTAAGTAACTTTTGCCATGAATAAAATTACACCCACTTATATGGTTAATGCGTGTATTTCTGGTAATATAGGTATAATTTCCTTGAGGCGCGCATCAATTACTCATGGTGCAAGTGGCAGATGCATGTTTTTCATAGAATCAAAGAACATTCTGCTTACACTTCTTACACTAAGTACCAAGAAGTATACATTTACGAAAAAGCTTTCCAATTTATGTAAATATTGATTAACATACAAACATTTCTCCTTACATACACCCATGGTAATGTCTGAAACACCAGGCTAAAGAAGCGTATTCTTTTCTATCGGGGAGAATTAGTGGACATTTTTTGCCTCTTCATTAAATCGAGGGTGTAGTTGTCATTAGAGCAGCAGGTCAGTGTCAGTGGGGCCGAGGAGTGTGAAGGACACATCACACCCCAAATATGGCTTTATGCTACAAGCCTGCAGTCATTACAGTAACCCTGTGCTGTACATGATCATGTGTAACAAGTCCGGAGTCTATTACCACAACTGTGCAGAAGTGGTCCTTGTTTTAAAGATCAGGCACTTGCTTTCAGCATTCCAGTTCAGTCACCAGCAGTTTCAGTGAGGGAGACTTTCAAAGGCTATTTTACAGCACTGATTTTAAACCGAGTGATCCATTATCAGACAAAATATGGGGCTAAATAGAGTCATAACCCTGCTATCACACCTATAAATGAATGAATTTAATCTCAGCAGGGCTTTGGCAAGGTGAAAATGGCGAGTTGTACTTGATAATGAAAGACAGGGGTCAAGATATTGAAGGGGACAATATTACTGTTTTATGTTGAATTTATTAAATTACTTTCACAAAATGTGTGCGAGAACAAAACATTGTAACAATTCAGTATTTATTTTTTACGTTTAAAAAGCTTTATTTGAAAGTTAACAAAATATACAAAAAAACAGCAATACAGAATTAAATATAACAAATAGGAGTATAACGGAAGAGTTGGCTTGTACTATTAAGAAAAATCAAAGCTATTTAAAATTTTATAGGGAATGAGGAGGAAAAAAGGGTGGGAAGGAGAGCAGGGGAGATGAGAGGAAAATGTTTTACATATTGGTATATTAGGGTAGTGTATATTACAAAGGAGTGTGAGTGAATTTATTCATTAATTAATTACATACAATAAGCCAACTAGGGTTAAAAAGTGAAGAACAGAGAAAACAAGTATTCAAGGAGGTTTAAAATTTTCAGAATTTAAACAAGATTTATCTGTTAAGACTAGCTGATCTAAATAATTAGTAAGTGGGTAGTCAAAAAAGATCTCTTTTAACCATTGGCTTACAGGAGGAGGTGAAAGCACTGTCAAGTCGATGAAATTGGCAAAGACTATTCCGCCAATTTGTATAGATAGTTTTGTGAGAGTTTTCCAGTTGTGAGAGATTTGTTGGAAAGCTAAAGCAAGCATAAGATCAAAGAGGCAATGTCTATGGGGGGTAGATCTAAGGACTCATAGAGACTTCCAGAGAAAAGAAGAGGAATAGAGTAAGGGATGAAAATATTAAACAGGTGCGAAATATAGGACCAGACTTTCCCCCAAACGTTAGAAACCGATGGGCAAAGGAAGAGAAGGTGTATAAGATTGGTGTTAGAAAAACCACAGGTCCAACAATTAGAATCAGAAGAATGTGAAAAGCGGGTAATAGAAACAGGTGTGAGATAAAGTCTAGGGTAAAGGAAAAACAGAGATTGAGTAAGAGAGGCAGAGCGAGAAATTTTTAGGGAGCGGGACCGAAGTTTATCCCAGAAGATGATAGTCCATTTACATCTCAGGTCAGATTCCCAAGAGTGTTCCAAAATGTATTTGGCACATTCTAATTAGGTGCTGAGAAGTATTTGTAGATGAGATAAGCTCTGGGTAGAGAGAAGAGTATCTGTAGAAGTGAGTTTTGGACAACAGGAAGGGACGAAGGAGGAAGAGAGTAATAAATATCAAGAAAAACTGCCATGAGAGTAGTGAATTTCTGTAAAAAGGATAGGAGTAATGGAATAAAAATTGAAATTGAGGAAATGAACATGGAGATAATCCATTAAAAAGATTTGTGACCCAAATTATGCCCTTTGACCCTTCAAGTTTTCCAAAAGATGGGCCTATTGGTAATGAGAATAAGGGAATTGTGCCAAATTGGAGAGTCTAAAAAAGATTCTCTAGAGATGGGATTAGGTTGTACCAAATGTTTCAAAAGGGAACACATGTGTTTGAATAAAGGACGAGAGATATTAGGGGTTTTACCAGAAAAAGCCATAATTTCCTTTATAGAGAAGGTTTTTTCAATGGATAGCCAAAGGGGAGTGTAGGGGGAAGGTTCAGGAAGGAGCCATTTCGAGGCCTGACGAAGGGAAAATGATTTATGGTAGAGACGAATGTCAGTAGAGTTCACACCTCCATTAGACTTTGACTTACGAAGAGAAGATAAGGAGGTCCTGGCATTCTTATCCTTCCAAAGAAATTTAGAGAGACATGAGTCAATACGCTTAAAATAAAGGGCAGGAATATGACTGGGGAGCATGGAGAATGTATCAATCAAAATAGGGGAAATCATCTTTTTGAATGAGTCTAGCTGACCCCACCAAGGAAGGAAAAGGGAGTTCCAAGAAGAAAATAATTGATCAATTTAAGATAGGACTGCAGACATTTAATTTAATAGAGAAAGCGATGGAATTGGAAAACCACATACCTAAATATTTAATTTTTGAATTATTCCAGGCAAAACCAGTGGAAGAAAAGGCGTGGGAGAGACAAAATTTTGTAAGGGGGAGGATTTCTGTTTTGTCTGAATTGATTTTATAACCAGAAACAAGGGAAAAGGAAGCAAATTCATGTAATATAGGGGGAATAAAAGTTTTGGGCGCAGAAATAAAGAGTAGGATATCATCCGCATAAGCGGAAAGTTTTAATTGATGGTCGCCATAAGAAAACCCAGAAATTGAATCGCTATTACAATTGGAGGATAGGAAGGCTTCAAGAGCTAAAAAAAAGAGGAGAGGGGAAAGAGGGCAAGCTTGGCGGACACCACGCTGAAGAGAATAATAAGATGAAACGCAGCCATTAACTAATACTGAGGCTCTGGGGGCAGAATACAATAAAGAAATAAGAGAAGTCAATGTGGGACCAAAACCATGCTACTTTAATGAAACAAATAAGAACGACCAATCAACTCTGTCAAAAGCTTTTTCTGCATCAACAGAAATGGCTGCTAAAAATGTGGAACGGGAAGGGACAGGAATACACGAATTATCAGAAGTGAGCCTACCCTTGACAAAACTGCATTGCTCCTTACAAATCAAGTGGGGCATAAAAGGGTCTAGGCGTAAAGCTTGTGATTTAGCAAATAGTTTATAATCAACATTGACCAGGGAGATCGGGTAATAATTCTTACAATACATGGGGTCACAATCTTCTTTATGCATGAGGCAAATTGTAGCTTCCTGAAAGGTACCTTCTGTCTTATCGGCTAGAAAAAATTACTGGAACAGATTTAAGAGTTTAGGGACTGGTGGATTAGAAAAGTGTAGATAAAATTCAACAGGAAAGCCATCTGGGCCAGGAGTCTTCCCTTTAGTCAAGGTATTTAAGAGAGTAGACAACTCAGTAGGCGAAAAATCTGTTTCGAGATCAGAAAGATTAAGGTGAGAATTGGAAGGAGTTGGAAGTTTATTTGGATAATCTTGGATAAGAGAAGAGGAAGGAGGAGATTCAGGGGCATAAAGATCCTTATAAAAGAGTTTAAATTCATTGAAGATGTCTTGATGTTTATGCAAAAGAGAGCCATTTAGAGAGTAAATAGAATCAATTAGAGTACGGTCTTTACGTGTTTTTAGATAATTCGCCAAGAGCTTACCCGCTTTATTAAGACCATCGTAGTAGCTAGCGCTACTATGTAGGAGTATTGAGGACACATTATCAGTAGTAGTTTTGGTAAAGGCTAGTTTAGCACGTATCAACTCTGGCAAGACGAATCCATCGAAGTAGTATAGAATTTGTGTTTAATCGCTTAATATGTGCCAAAGCAGTCTTCCGTTGTTGAAGGAAGCGCTTCTTTTTTTTTTAAACAAATCTATAACAAAGCCTCTTGCAGTAGCTTTAAAAGAATCCCATATGATATGGGGGGCGGAATTGGGGTCACTGTTAAGATAAAAAAAAATTATTTGCAAAGGTGCAAAAAGAAGAAGAGAGGCTATTAAAATGCCAGCAGGAGGACCTGGGAAGTGGAGGGAGCAAATCAAGATATGTTACAATTGAGGCATGGTCAGAGATGACTATAGGTTCAATAGAGGAAATAATGGGTTTTGAGATAAAGATTGAGAAAGAAAGATATAATCTAGGCGGGAAAGGGAGGCGTGAGGAGGAGACAAGAAAGAAAAGTCAAGAGTATCTGGGTGGGAAAGTCTCCAAGAGTCTACAAGGTGTGCTTGAGAGCTAGTGTTAAGAAAATGTTTGTGAGTCTTGTGAGGAACAAAGCAAACTTGAGATTGGTGGTCGAGAAATGGGTCTACAACTTGATTGAAATCACCTCCTAAAATGAAGAGATCATCTGTGGAGAAGTGTGGCTCACTGGTTAGAGGAGGCAGACCTGGAAGCAGAGGTCAGCCCGGGACCAGGGTTCAATTCCCGGCTCGGCGGTGTCTTGAGTCTTAAAATGTCCATGGACTTGACAATTCTCGCTCCGGTGCCTACTCGATTCACGGGTTCACACTCTGCGACTCTGGGCAATAGCTTGCTTAGTCTCCACAACGGCCCCTCGCGGTGGGATGCCTGGCTTTCACCTTGCGGATTCCCTGCTGGGGTTATCTCACAGGGGAATACCAGGATGGGTTCCCTAAGCAAGCGCTTAGAAACCGCTCGGTGATTTGCGCTATATAAATTCCTGTACATTTACATTTACATTTACATTTACATCTCTAAATTGAATACATTTCTGCGTAATCAGTGGCCAAAAGGAACAATCAGGATGTGTAGGTCCGTAAATATTAAAAACAGTTAAGGAAACATTATTAATTAACAACTTCGCTAACAACCATCTACCTTCTGTGTCAAATTTTTTGAGATATAACTTTACAATTCAATTTTTTGTGGCACAAAATATAACACCATTTTCTTATAGGTAGAGGGATAGAATAAAACTGAGCCCACCCAACCTCTTTTTAATTTTAACCCCTCAATTTCTGAGAGGTGGGTCTGTTGTAAGAGAACCAAATCAGGGTTATAAGAGGCAAGATGGGAAATAATTCTCTGTCTTTTAATTGGGTTAATAAAACCTTTCAAATTCCAGGAGATAATTCTGAATGTAAAACTATTAAAGATATTTACAGAACAAAATATGCAATAGTGAAAAAATGAGATAAGAAACAAATAGGAAGGAAGGAAAGAAAGAAAACAAGGGAAGGAGAAAGGGAGATCAAATAGGAGCAAGAAAGGATAAGAAGAGATAGTACATATCCAAGGAACCTAGGAAAGAGTGAGGAAGGAAAGGAGGATGAAAAAAAGAACAAAAAGAGAAGACAGTACATGCCAATAAGTGGTATCAATTGAAATAGTGAACAACAATAGAAAAAAGAGAAAGATTGACTACTGTTATATGTACCTTTTGAGGGGGAACAAGAGGAAGCGGTGGGAGGTGGTGACACTTAGGAGAAGACGGCACAACCAACCAGGGATAGAGTACCACAATGGGGAACCAGATAGGAAACAGAGTGAGGGACATATCAAGAGAAAACATCAGCAAACGAGTGAGAAAAATTTATGAAGAGTTAAAGGAACATATTATTAAATAACAACGATCAGCAACCTGTGGAAGAAAAAAATTGCATTAGACCAAGCAGGATGAAACAAAACCTGTCATCAATAAATGAAAAAATCACAGAATGGAGGATGGTGAGGAAGAGAGAGGATCGGAAGTTTCCATAGAAGAAGTGGAATGTAGAAGGATACATTTCTTCAGGTCAGCTGGATCTTCAAAAGAGGAAGTGTTATTTTGGTGGGTGACTTTGAACAGACATGGATGGAACAGTTCGTAACGTGCTCCAAGTGTACGTAAGGCAGGATGAAGATCAAGGGATTCTTTCAGATGTTTAACTGTTGCCTGAGACACATCTTGCGAGATGAAAAATTTAGAGCCTAACCAAACAAGCTGCTTCTTGTGTTTGGCTGCGTTTAATACTTGTTGTAAGTCTGTAAATTTTAAAAATAAAAAGATCACACCCCTCGGTTTCGAAGGACCAGCCAATGAGGATAGGCAGGGGCCTAACCTCTGAGCATGTTGAATGTTTAATGTTGTAGAAGCAGGAAGGTCCAGAAGGTTTATGAGAAAAGTACTGAAAAATTGGATGGGGTCATTACCCTCCAAGCCTTCAGAAAGGCCATACAGGTGTAGATTATTGGATCTGTTTCTGTTTACAAGATCCTCCACTGTTTTCTTTAGCAAAGAGACCTCACTCTCTAAAGTAGATAGTTTAGTGGAGAGATTCTGTAAGTCATCGATTTGATTTTCCACAGAAGTAATACAAGATTCCATAGACGCCCTTTTAGTGTCCAACAACTGGAGACATGAATTAGTCTCTTCAATGAATGGTCGCAAGGTGCAAATATCTTCAAAGACCATGTCTAAGGAAACTGGAGAAGCATATTTCGGTGGAGAGGGAGGGTCTTGTTTGAGGCGCTTATTGGCAGAAGTAGGGGTCTGCAATTTAGTTGAAGACGTAGATGACATAGATGGGGTGGAACACTTTAAAGACACAGATTGTGCCATTGCAACAGTACTGTTAAGCGAAGTGTCAGTATGACAGGCTTCCACGACAGGGGCATGGGCTGGGTATCTCCTGCTGGTAAAAAAGTAACTTCTTACCCCTATGAATATAGTGGAGGAGTAATAGTCTTCAGTGAAGCAAGGGAGAAACCACCAGCGCAGAACCACAGTGATTTAGAGAAACTGCGCAACACAGTGTAATCAAATAATTACAGCGCTACTGAGATAGAGAAAGCTTAGTTTCACCTAAGAAGACAGGTACTTCTTGTTTTGAACCAAAGTCAACACAAAGAGATGAGTTTGAGGAAAATGAAGAAGTACATCATGAATGAGATAAAATCAAAAAATTGCTGAGAAACTCAGCATAAGTGAAATGCCAAGGTCACTAAAACAAAATAAATGCCGTAACAGAGTTGCAGAGAAATTATCGATTTCCAGAAGAAAAAGGTGCAGAAAATGCAAAAAAAAGGAAGAGAACCAATCAGGGGCTCTTCCGATTCATGAGGCTCTCCATTTCATTTGGTGAAAGTTGGTAAAACCACGGAAATCAGCGCAGCATTTCCCGCCGTGATACAGCGCTCCCGATTCAGGCGGCCATCTTGCTCAGCGCCGCTTGCGCCCCCCCCTCAGTATTTAATTTACATTTATTAAAAGTGGTGATGTATGATTCCTGATATACTTAGTTTAAAAATAAAAAACAATGACTATAAGTGTGCCATCTGATGTTCTTCTTTTAATTTGTAAAATGCACTATCATCTTCAAGGGTATCCTGGAGGTGAACAGGTGTGCGTTTCTAGCCCTGCCTATGGTAGGTTGTTTAAATGAAAAGCCAGCCCTTCCGCTTCTTGTTGAATTAAAGAAAAGAGGAGGAGGCTTTGATGTGGAGTGGGAGGTTATTCCATGCTGTAGGAGCGATGTAAGAGAATGCTTGTTCTCCTGATCAGGTTCTGTGCATGCATGGAATGTGTGTTATGAGGAGTCCTGCAGGGGGGTGATTCTAAGTAGTTGGTGGAAGGTTAGTGTTCTAAGGCTAGTGTGCTAACGGACAAGTACAAAGCAATGTCCTGATTCTTTAAAACATGACTTTTGTGTGTTTATTCTCTGGTTAGTAACTTACAGGCTTATTACACTTCGGCGGTCCAGCCAGGCCACCAATGCCGGATATGCAGTAACACTGCAATGCTGGAGGTCTTAGACCACTGCATTATGAGTGGACTACCGGGTTGCGGGTATAAGGTCCGCAGCCCCACTGCAGATGCATGGCTCGGCCATTAAGTGAGGCCGCAGCAGATGCCGCTGAGGTGCAGTGCCATCTGCACGGCCTTGCAATATGTGTCATGCACCATGTTGAGCATGGCAGACATTGCACGAAATAAAGTTCAATTGCAAGAAGGGCACTACAAGTGCCTCCATGCACAACCCCCAAGCTAAAACGGCCAGGAGGCCTGGTTGGGGTCCACTCCTTGCCTTTCCACCAGCTTTTTCATGGCAGTTTCACCTCCATGAAAAGACTTCCCGAAGGGCAAGTCGTAATCCAACACCCACTCTGCACACTGCCAGCACAGCGGAATCCAGGATTCTGGAGGTGTTGGGGGTTTTGTCATCGGGCTGGTGGCTGTCTGACAACCAGACTCGTAATCAAGCAGTTGGAACTCCCAGGTTATGATGGTCGATCGCCACCAGGAGTTTGACGGTATTGAGATCACGGAAGTCATAATAAGCCCCTTAGCCTGTCCACAACATTTATCTGCTGGCTTCACAACCTCCTCTTGTATTACATGGGCCTCAGAATAACTTTATTACTATATTATTTAGGATATCATACCTTCAGGTTTCTGAAATAGGAGTATTTTAACTACTAAACTGTGAGGGAATCAAAGAAAGTGCACAATATTTTACGTTAGAAAATTTAAGTACACCTGCCCTATTTATTAGCTACACCCTTTGTGTTTTTTTGTTTTGATGAAGGCATCTACATTTTGGATAATACTAGGATATATTTATGATTCCTGGGTCACAGCACACCAAATTCTCCTTCTGTGCCTTTGGACTGAGTTAATTAATAGGTGTTGGGTAAATTGGATTGCAATGTATAGACATTCTGGAAGGTAAAAAAAGTAAGACTGAGTCCCTCAGAATGTCAGAGAACTTCTCTCAGCTTCCCCATTATAAAGGATTATTGTGACATCAAATGTGCTTTTTCAAGGATTTTGCCATGAATTTCTTTTGGTCTCCATATTTTAGAACGAGTGATGCAACAAGTGTTATTCTTTAGCTCCCTCTTATATTCCCATCCTCCCTTTTCTTTAGATTCTGTGCCTCTTTAAAGAATGAATGGTATTTCAGATTTTTGTCACAGTTAGCATCCTCTTTTTTTTCAAAATTATTTTTTTGAGCATCGAAAGCCAAAGTGACAGCATGAATAGAGTAGGGTCGCAAAACATTCAGCTAATTGGAACTCAGTTTGATACATCCCCAAGTCCCTACAACTCCCCATAGATAGAGTAGAAAATGCCAGATTTGAAACAACAAATCTTGAGGAAGGCCCTCAGGCAGGAACATAAACTCCAAAAAAGTCCTCCCGATCCCTGTTGGTGGTAACGGTGCATAATGAAATAATGTTAAGCAGAAGCACCGCTGTAGGATAGAGTAACAGAAGTGAGACCCCATCTAATAAAGAGGCAGAAATTATCCTGACTACAGGCCAAATCTGGGTAGGTTAGATTTGGAAGAGGTGCATAGCCCTCACGGAGGGCAGCCAAACTGCAGAGGGCAAGCCTCAGGATAAATAGATGACTAGTGGACCCCATTTATGTTCAAAAGCCTTGTAGTCATCCCTAAAGAAGTCTGCCAGGCGCTCCATGGAGAGGATTCTCCACTTGTGGGCATGCCACATCGATGTTGCCGGTGTGTCCATCTTTTTCCATGCAGCTGCTATTTTGAGTTTCGCCACCCCTAAACATGTCCACATGATCGCCTTGCCGACTTTCGTTTGGTGTTCCAATGCCTAGTCTCTGATGCCCTGTAGAGCCGCCTCTATGGTGGTTAGAATTGGGTAACCCAGCATATATTTGAGGTGTGAGAGGATTTCTTCCCAAAAAATGCAAATTCCAGGGCAGTCCCACCAGATGTGGCAAAAGTCCCCCTGAAGACCACATCCCCACCAGCAGAGATCGGAGGTGTCAGGGAAGATCCATCTAAGTTTATTAGGATAGAGATACCAATCCAGCAGCATCTTGTAATGAGCTTCCCTTAAGGCCACAGATTTATTGTGTCTGGTGATATCGCCCCAAACGTATTTCCATTCCTCCTCGGTAATGTCCCGCCTTAGAACCCATTCCCAGAAAGACATGTAACATGCCCGGGGTGCGTGCAGAGTAGTCAGTAGCATAACGTAGAGTGAGGAAATGGCACCTCTCATGGTACCTGCCTTATGAACCGCTAGCCTCTCCATGGCCGTTCGCTCTCTGGTGGAAGCCTCTCTTACGTGAGGGAGTGTGACCCAGTGTTTAAGCTGGAGATAATGGTAGTGTTCGCTGTGGGGGATCATAAATTCTCTTTTACAGCTGTCAAATGTTAGGAGATCGTAGTTATGGAATAGATCAGAAAGCTTTAAGCATCCCCCTCTCTCCAGCAGTCAAAGGGTCCCTCATGTAGGGCTAGTGGAAAAGCTGGGTTAAAGTGAATAGGAGTGAATAGGGAAGGAAATGAGGTCCATTCCTCCCTCCCAGTGACCTGATCCCAGATTGTCAGAGTGATGCAGGTGGGGGTGCCGATGTAGGCGTTTGCGGGTCGATCCCTTTTTGGCATCGATAGGACATCCCAGACAGATTGTCCCACAATCGACCGGTCCATGTGGAGCCAATGCTTGTCAGACTGCGGCGTGGACCATGCCGTCACCACTCTTTGCTGTGCTGTCTGATAGTACAGTGTGAAGTCTGGTAGGGCCAACCCCCACTGTTCCTTTTTCGTCTCATTACATGAAAAGGAAGATGAGCCCTCCCCCCTTGCCAGATTAATTTGGTGGCTAGTGAGTGCAGGCGCGGCAACAGTTCCCAATCAAGTTCAATGGGCAGGGCTTGAAAAAGATATAAGAATTTTGGTAGGACCAACATTTTAACAGCATTGATCTGCCCTAGCCAAGAGATGTAGAAGGGCTTCCATCTGTTGAAGTCTTGTTGCAGCTGTGTTACCAGAGAGGGGAAGTTAGCCTTGTGGAGATCTCCTATATTGGGCGTAAGATGGACCCCCAAATAAAGCAGAGAATATTTGGCCCATTGTAGGGACGTCTGACCTTTCAATCTAGTCACCTCAGCGGTAGGGAGCGTGAGATTAAGTATAGATGATTTGGACAAATTTACCTTAAATCCTGCCGCCTGTTCAAAGTGTCTCATTTCCTCCTGTACGGCCGGATTGAGGCAGTCGGTTCCATAAGCGTGAGCAGGATGTTATCGGCAAAGAGAGATGCCTTGTGATCTATACCGCTGAAGCGAATTCCTCAAATTTCTTCATTGGACCGGAATTTTGCTGCAAGAGGTTCGACACTGAGGGCAAATAAGAGGGGGAGAAGAAGACAGCCCTGCCGAGTGCCCCTGCTAAGAACAAAGGGGAGTAATGGACACCCGTTGACTATAACCCAGGAGCTTAGGAGGTGATAGTTAGCCTTTTCTGCATGGCAAGGAAGAGGATCGACCAGTCCACCCTGTAGAAGGCCTTTCTGCATCAAGACCCACCAAGATTGCTGGAAGCTTACATTTAGACATTTTCTCAATCAGGTGTGTGGTGCGTCGGATATCATCATGCGCTTGCCTTCCTTTTATAAAACCGGATTGGTCAGGGTGGACTAGATTGGGCATCAAATCCTCCAGTCTAGCGAGAAGGATCCCAGAATAGAGCTTCGTGTCGAGATTGAGAAGTGCCAGATGTTTATACGAGGCACAAAGCAGAGGGTCCTTCCTGGGTTTGGGAATTACAGATATCGCCGCCTCAGCCATGGAAGCAGATACCCGGGCGTCTTCCGCTATTGCCTTAAATAACGCAGTGAAGTGGGGGATGAGCTTGGATGCATAGCATTTGTAAAATTGTGCTGTAAGACCATCAGGTCTGGGGGCTTTATGCAACTTGAGTCTTGAGATGGCCTGTCTCACTACTCCTGAAGTGATAGGAGCATCTAGGGAGTCCGTGGTCACGGGGGAAACATGGGGGAGCATCACGGAATCAATGTATTGTTGTAAGCACACATCGGGGATGGTACCTTGGTAAAGCTTCCCATAGAAGTAGCCAAATATGTTAGCTT
The DNA here is from genome assembly GCF_964261635.1 of Lissotriton helveticus. NCBI lineage: Eukaryota > Metazoa > Chordata > Amphibia > Caudata > Salamandridae > Lissotriton > Lissotriton helveticus. Next base: position 1,370,442,638 of record NC_136069.1, on the reverse strand, counting down.
TAGTGGGCTCAGTGTGAACGAGTTGGCCTCCCTGATCTGGGATGCACCCAATTAATTCACATTTTCTTTTCACTCTAATCTTTCGAACTTACTTGTCGCCTTGGGCAAAGGATATTTGGTGCAGCTTCAGAGGTGTGTACTCTGCTCGATTAGTGTAGATGGAGTAAAGTTTTCCCTGGATCACAGTGAGTTGCCGCAGCAGCGTTCGACTGGGTGTGGCTTTGTGTGCCTGTTCAGCTACCTCTAACTCCCTTTCAAGGGCCACGCGTTCCTTCGCCCTTTGTTTATTTAGGGTTACGTTGAGTTGGATGCATTTACCCGCAGCAACACATTGAAGGCGTCCCAATTATTCTGCAGGGAAGTATCCTGCGGATTGTTGAGTGTAAAGTATTCGGTAATGGAAGCCCTCAGTTCTTCACGTGATTGCCGTCGGGAAGTACCACATCGACGTCCCAGACTTAGGCCCACTTCAGGTCAAACTGATGGTAACCAGGCTGTGATCCGAAATTGAAATCGCCATTATCTGCACTGCTTGCAGCGGCCCTACCAAGGCCTGCCTGATAAAGATATAATCAATCATGGAATACATCTGGTTAGCGTGAGAATAGTATGTGTAGTCTTTGGTAGTAGGGTAGAATGATCGCCAAGCATCACATAGGCCTAGTGTAAGTATTTTCTGTTTGACCCCTTTTGAGAAAGTGCCTCTTGACCAAGATGTCCCGCGGCCGTTTGTGCTCCCCAGCCTGCCGGTTCCCCACACGGTGGGCTTGGTCCAGTTTAAGCTTCAGTTGCTGAGGGGCTTGGAACTCCGCAAATAGGCCTGTCACGAACGCTTCCAAGTCAGGGCCCACCGCGCCCTCCTCTAAATCCCGGATCCGTATGTCTCCCATCGGGTTCTGTTTTCAATATCTTCCGCTTTCAATAAGGCTTGCTGTAGCTGGGCCTATAGGGTTTGCTGGGTGTCCTGCAGTTTGGCAGTGCGGGCCATTAGGTCTTGAGTCTGTTCCTCCATCGCCGACACTCTGACGCCCAGAGCGTCCTCATCTTGATGTAGGGTCACTAATATTTTGGTGAGATCAGCTTTGAGTTGGTTCATGGAGGACCGCACGTCTTGTTTAATTTCTAGGCATAATTCGGCTTTGAAGTCTTGTAAGGTGACTACCAGATCTTACCATATAAGTGTCATGTTTTGCAGGCGGTGAGTCTCAGATGGAGAGGTGTCTTTTTCCGATGCTGAATAGTAGTGGGAGACTTTATTTGGCGCCTTCTTGGGAGGCATAAAAGCAGTGCCCAGCACGGCGTAGGATCAGATGCCTCGAGGCCCCACTGGTATGTGAGCGTAGGGGACCGGGTACTGCTCGCATGATTGTACCACGTGTTTATGTCATGCCTCTGCTGGGTGGTGGAATCCGGCAGCCATATTAAAGTCAGGTAGGTAGAAGTGTGGTCTAGCAGGAAGGTAATAACCCCCAGGCCCCAAAGAATCCAAGTTATTGCATGTGGAGCTGCTTCCCTGAGTACTGTTTATTCCCTGGCCATTGCGTGAGACAGGGGGCGATTTCTGGTGCTTCAAGCTATTCTGCTGCCATCTTAGAGTTAGGTAGATCACTGGTAGGCCAATTCCCCCAGCCCCTCCACATGCAGTAACCGGTAACTGGGAAGAGACTGCCCCGCACAAGGTGTCAGCAGCAAAATGCCAGAAAATTGTCTGCCGCTACCGCGCTCAGCTCACTGTGTGCTCTACAGATCCCCCGGTCCGTTGAAGCTCTACTGCTGGCATTCTGGATCCCCGGGACATTTCCCGTGATTTCGCCAAAGTCGTGGAACGAGGTAGGTGGTATCAGCACCCCCCCACAGCTCCACAAGATCGGGGGGGTCTTAGCGCCATCCGCTGTATATAGCGCTACCACCGACAGTCTTCTTTCCAGTTGGATGAGCCTGCAAGGTGCCCAGTTCACGTCCCTACACCATTTCTGATGTGGCCTTGGTGCTACGGCGTGGCAGTGCTGCTCACTAAATGCTGTAGAAATGCTATGTGTCAATCTTTTAGGTCCGGAGCTGAATTGGCTCACGTCTCCTCAGCCATCTTACTTGACCACGCCCCCCCTTGCATCTTCTTAAGTCTTATACTTCGATTTTTTACATATTCTGGGCTTAGCAAACATGCATGCAGGAGTGTTTCTTCACATGCCAGTGAAGTCTGCAGTAATCCTGGCAAAGCAAAACCCATCTTTTCATTCCTATCCTTTCTGGCCAGCCGCGGCCCGTGAAGGGAGTTGCGGTGGGGCAGGCAGGTGGGGCGGGGGAGGGGCAGGATGGGGGTGATAAACACCGGAATATGGATGATTACAGGTAAGTAAACAATTAAATTAATAAAACAAATTTTGTTCAGTGTCCTGCTTTGCAAAATTCAATGCAGGACGCGCTACGAAATTAGTTTTATTAATTTTATTATTTACTTACCTGTAATTATCCATATTCCGGTGTTTATTACCCCCCACCCTGCCCCTCCCCTGCCCCGCCTGCCTGCCCCACCGCAACTCCCTCCACGCGCTGCGGCTGTTTCTGGCCAAGTGCTATTCTTCTCTAAGATGAACATTTGTCATCATTTTTATGAGATTACAGTTTCAGGGTAATTTATTTGCAGCTGTGTGAATAAATCTCATTTCAGGGTGTCTATTATAAACCATACAAGTTTCTCTTGTCTCTGACAGTGGTTCTTGCATCATCCTTCTTGTTAGAAACAGTATCTCTGGCTTCCCAAGGCTTGCGCCAGAGTCAGTCAGAGACCACCACTTCCAAGTCAGGGCAAGGGAGTCACACACCAAGATAACCCCTGCTCACCCTCTAGGTAACGTGATGCGAGCAGCCAGGCTAAACTTGGAGGCTATGTAGGTTAAGTGTTTGCGGGCGCACCCAGCAACGACACCCAAGGCCCACCACAAAGCAAACTCCACCCAAGGTTATATGAAAATAGCCTTTGTATTATACCAAAACACATTTGATAAGAACACACATTTTACAATGTGCCAACAGGCATGGGCAGAATTTACAGGGGATATGTACAAGACAGGGCCACATGGACCACTGTCAGGAATCATCACTTTTTAGGAATAGTAATTAGTACATAGAACACTTTTAGAACAAGTTAGCACACAACCAGTAATTACTGGTAAAGGGTAAGTACCTCCTACGCAACCCTAACCACCTTAGGAAAATATTGCGCAGGGAACCAAGACCTCACTAGCAACACCTGTACTAGGAGAAAAACAACCACCTAAGTATCACCAACATTTAGGGGTATAAGCATAGGAACATTACACATGATGCATCAAAACACATTCAGAGGTGTAAGCAAGGAAAAACACATGATGCATCAAAACACATTCAGAGGTGTAAGGAAGGAAACACATGATGCATCAAAACACATTCAGAGGTGCAAGCACAAGCAATTGCGCAAAACTCACATGAGCCACAACCTGTGGCAGTCCCTAGGCCCTCTGGCCTTGTTGGGGCTAGGACGCCCTGTGTCCCAGTGTCAGGGGCCTAAACGTGACAGCTGTCCACTAAGTGCTGGACAGCTGAAAGCAAGGATGGGCCAACGTTGGAGCCTCGAGGGCACAAGAGCAATGGTGGGGCGAAACCCAGCGTGGGAGCCTCGGGGCTCTGACCAACTAACTGCCCCGCAGGAGCCTCGCTGGGCTCTAAACAAACAATGGAGCCTCGAGCCTGTCTGGACTCGCAAAACAAATATGGGCACTCAAGAGCCTCTCTCAGGGCTCTGCAACAATAAGGTGGTGCCTGGAGCCTCTCGGGGCTCGAAAGCAAATGGGGGCTGTGAGCCTCACTGGGTTCAAGAATAAAGAACTGGCCCCCGAGCCTCTCGGGGCTCTGAATACACCAGATGCGGGCGGAGAGCCTTGTGGCTCTAAACCCTGAAGCCCTCTTCGGCTCTCACACGAAGGAATGCCCGGAGCCTCTCTCTCGGTAACTTGGGAGTCCCCTGCCTGGGGACTCAAAGGAACAAATGCGCCCGAGCCTCACAGGCTCTCCTGACTTGCCTGGAGCTCTCCCTCGCCCGTTCCCACTTACCGGGCTCTCCTGCGGTCGGGACTCCAACGCGGGTCACCACGGCTCTCTGTCTTTCTCTGGAGCCTCGGCTGCTCCTTCTCTGCTGTGGCCGGTCCCTCTTCTGGTGCGGGGCTCTCCTCTCCTCACGGGAGCCCCGCGAGCACCGGCAGCCTTTCTCCTCTCCTCGCGCTGCGGTGCCGAGGGCGGGACTTCCGGTCCTTCTCCCGGGGGCCGCGTAGGGATTGGCCAGCTGGCCCAACACTTCCAGGTCGCCACGGGCAGCATGGTGGCCCGTTTCAGGCAGGCAGGCGAGGTATGAATTAACCGAGGGGTGGGCTCCCTCGAGTTAAAATATAAAAATAGCGTCCAGGTCCCTGGCAGGGTGGGCACCTGCCAGGGGACAAAATAATGTCAAATAAGCTAGGTGGCCACTCGCTAGGGCAGCCATAAGCAGGGTGGACACCTGCAAAGCAAATAAAGCGCTCCAAGCGCTAATGGCAAGATAAAGCGCTCCCAAGCACTAGAGCAAAGAAAAAGCGTTTCCAGGGCCCCCAGGCGCTAGAGAAGCCATCGGTCCAGCAAAGTCCTTCAGGAGTCAAGGGGCTGGGCAGGACCCAGGGGGGGCCAGCCTTCCCCCGGGCCCAAGCTGCAGCATGCCCCTGGCAGGATTCAAGTTGGCAAAGAAGAACATTTTGGAAGGGAACACAGCCCCTTTTTATATAGCAAATCCCTTTGTCTAAAGGTGCAGGGTGGGGGGAAAACCAGGCGCAGCTGGTTTGGGAGCACCCTTGATGTGCTCAGCCACCCCTCCCATTCACTAGGCAGGACAGGGTCATCAGTTGCACCACAGGGGGCGGAGCCAGCATTGTGTGGGGAAAACCCAGCCCCATTCAGGACCCAGGTGCACTCCTCCCCTCACATCAGCATGCTAATCTCAACACTCACCACTGGGCAGACCCATCCAGACATCCTGGAGCCAGGCTCCAGCCAATCACGTGTTAGCACACTCACTACACACGCACACCCATGTCTAGAAGTGGCACTTCCACACTAGACACATTCATGCCGCATACATCATTACGCAGCATTCAATCTCACGAGTTCGCACATACCAAACTCGACCCTGCACTCCCCACACATCAGGAACTACCATGGTCACACAGATTCCCCATGCATCCCTATGGGAGGGCAGGTCACTCACCACACACACACAGAGAGCTCACGCACTTTACACTGTACCACAGTGAAAAAGTGAGCAGAGGCCTAAAATCACCAACACCAGGTTACAGAAATAGGCTAGGCAAAAGCAAAAAGTTGCGGGGTGAACCTGCCAAAAGGGCCAGGTCCAACAGTTCTATATATATATTCTTTTTTATTCTATCGATACGCACTATTATGGATTCGTTTTACATTGCGTTTCTAATGTAGGAGTAGGACTCTCGAATGTGTTGCAAGTAAGCCACTGTGTTGAAGCTGTCTGCTGATGTATGTCTTTACTGCTCTTGGGCCATTCCATTTTTATCAGCTGCTGGTACGTTGTTATGCCTAGTTATTATTATAGCGTTTTATATAGCACAAACTTGACCCGAATCGGGTATCAGCGCGCTTTACATAGCACCAGTTGTGTTACAAGAGGACACATTCATTTATTTATTTATTTTTTTGGCACAGGGAAATTAAGTGATTTGCCCAGAATAACTTTATCCGATTTGAATAAGCAGATCATAAAAGTACAGTTTATAATAAAAATCATTTCACCTTATCCCTAGGTACAGGTATGAATCTACCACCTCCAGTTTTTCGGGACCAATTTGCCACTCAAACTTACTTGATTTACTACTTCTGTTGCATTTCATGATTAAAATTTTGCATTTTGATACATTTATCTTCAAGAAATGAGCCATCATATAATTCTGTAATGAAATCAGCTTTCTATTCAGCTCAATAGCGGTTAGGTCCATCACTATTATATATTTCACCTTATCACTTTAAGATTCCTAAATTAGTCTAATACACACCAGCTAAAAAAACGTGTCACATATTAACACTTTGAAATGCTCTAAAAACCAGAAATAAATAAAGCTGGCTTCACTTTTTTTTAATTCTGAGCTAAAAGAATGGGGAGAATAAACGTATGTCATAAGCTTGCCCACCTAAAAACATATAAGGATAATATGTAGTGTCTGGTACATCACCCATATCACATGAACAATTGGGGAATCAGGGGATGGCTGGGTATTACCATGGACTAGTGTTGTCAGTGGTAGTATCTGCTACCCCTGGCTTGCTCTTTATATGCGTGGTACTGCCCTTGCTACCTCTCCTCTCAGAGATCATGACGAAGAAAGCAAAGCTTGGAGTGGTGCGTTTACTGTGAACTTTACCCTTGCTTAATTTGCACTAAACCCATAATTGTGTTGTAATTTTTTGGGAATTCTAGAAAAAGTAAGGAAAACGTAAATTTTAGAATTTGGAAGATTTCTATGTGTTGTTCATTCTCAATTGAGGTACTACACTCATACGACAGATGTGACTGTGCACAGCTTACAAGAAGGCATTGTAAAGAAGATTTTGGACAGTACACATAAGAGCTAGAACACAAAGAGCTTGGGATTTCAGTTCAACATTTCGGGTGATTTCAGACAGTCGGTATGAAAATGCCAATGAAAATGTTCGTATGTTTGTAATGTAATGACACTACTTATAGGAAGATTTGAATGGAGCTAGGTTAGGCCAAACTCAACTTATCCTATGAAATTGTGACTATTCAGTGAGAATGCGCGATACTTTTTTCAATATGTACGAGAATGTAATGTTTTGAATTTGCTTATTTCTTTGTACTGCTTAAGAAAAGATTATGTTCTTTTATCAAAATATTATTACATTTTCTAATAGATTAGGAGTAGTCAGATTCAGTTGAACTGAGATATGCATCCATAATGTTTTCAAATTCCCAGCTGTAGTTGGGCCACGCAAGTCACACCCCGCCAAACATTATTATATTAGCCGAACATATCTAAAAGCAGGATGCGATATTTACATAGCTGAAGATTTTATTTTCTGGAGTTAGTGCATCTCCCTCTGTCCTTAATTTATCAAGGTCGTATATGTAGATGAGCACTCAAACCCAACTCATTTATAGACTTATCTTGTTAAAATGTCTTGTTTGTCCTTAATGGGAAAATGTTGCAACTGTGGACAGTTTCTGCTGTTAGAATGTAATCTGTATTTAGACTTGGCCTAAATATATTCACGATGAGTATATGTGGCTTTGAGAGATATGAATATGTACATATAATATACAACAAAGACATAGCTCTGTTGAAAAATTAAATTTAATTGTATCTATGACCAATTTTTTAATTTCTTTCTCAGGTAATCTGTGGCTACTCCTGAAGAAGGCGTTTAGCACGCCGAAACGCACGTTGAGATTATTACGTTGCCACTAGTTTTGACACCTTATCTGTACTTATGTTTTTATTGTTTTAATATATTATTATGAAATGTCACTAACTTTCTTGTTTAAAACATAATATTCACTGTGGTTCCACACAGTTTTTAATTGTATTTGTATCTCTATATGAAATATTAAAATTAATGTGATGAGATGCTTTTGCTGACTGTATTTTCCTTGGTTTGTTAATTTTCCCATTTACCATTGTGTGGACAACTATATGTAATTGCCTAGGTGTTGCCTTTCTTCGTTGATTTTATTCTAATGAACATTGATTCATGAACATTGATTGGTTCAACACAAACAGCAGTTTGAAATGGCATACTGTAATACGAAGGAATGCATGGTTGATTTTTCCACCAGCATTTCAGTATGGCCAATAAATAATATGTTAGGCCTTGGAAAGCGAGTACCTTTGTACTTTGTGAATATGTATTCAACAAAACCTTTTCCTTTGCAGTAAAACGATTATTTACGATTTTTTTTATGCTCACAACACTTTGATTTCGAATATTATAAGTATCTTCTTTCTAATAGAGGTGCAAGCCTAGCTACAAGTGAACCTGCCGTGAATAAGCATATGGAGTGTGAGCCCCTAAACCTATCAGACCCAGTTACCACCACCATGAAGTATATCCAGTTTTGCTGATGTTTCTAGTGGAGGTGCAAGAATGGGTGAGTGCAATATGTCTTGGATAAAGAGTTTACCAAAGTCAAAAGGTTTGCATTTATAAATGCTTGTTTATTTGAGCATCACTTCCTGTGTTCCACTCTGCATCAGGATTATCACAAACGGGGAACAGCCGAGGCAATTTGCCCAAGTCCGTAATGCAGAAAAGGCCCACACTTCGTATGACAACATATTATATTATCTTCATGGTAAAATTAAGATAACGTTGTATAATCGTGAAGGGGGTGTGGCTACGATAACTAAGGTGGCGGACGTGTTTAGGTAGAGCTCCCTAAGCGGGCTGATTTCTCCGCACTGAGTCGCTCATGGGGACACCAGCCGGGCGGAACACATGTGGGACATTGCCCTAGTGCAGCGACATCGCCTGGAGATCGGCTGGGTCCCGGAGTGGCACCTCCGGCAGGCAGCGTTGCCTGCTGCATTGACCCGATGGAGCCAGCTGCGGCTACTAGTGCTCGGGGTCTGGCTTGGCCTGCAGGGCCTTAAGGAGTGACGCAGTTGCCCTGGAGTGCGGATGGATGGTTGGCCCCGCAGCTTCAGCCCTGCCGCCTGCCATTCGGCGATGTGCTGTAAATGAGGCCCCCACTGTCTAGCCCCCCACCCCTGCCTCGGCGTACCTGGAGCATTTGCTGTTGCCGTGGATGTGAAGCTACAAGGGCGTCTTCATGGACTCCCGCCTCCCTATTTGGTGGCTTGCCCTCCCTCTGTGCTGGCGGCGGCCAGGGCATGCTTGTAGCCCCTGCGGCGCTGCCCGTGATGCCCCGGGCTCGACTTGCGCCCAACGAGACAGCCTGCAGGGGAGGTGGCTGGTGAGACGCGACGCAGAGACTCCCTGCCTGATCCTGCTGCACTGCCGCTGACAGTGCAGCGCGAATGTGAGGAGCGACCCCCCTTGTTTTCCGGCGGGCGGGCAGGGGGTGGATGCTGCAGATGCTGTTTTTTTTGCCATTACTGCTGTCACATGAAGAATAAGGCTACACTCCCTGCTGATGAACTGAGAGCTATGTTGTGATGCTCCTAGCTACCCCTGCATGATCCGGTCAATTGGCAGCATGCTGCAGCAGGGGCTCCTACTATATGATAAATGAACTTCTGAACCCCACCACGCCAGCAGTTGCCTGGCGCCGGTTGTATTGAGGGGACGTGGCGCCTTGGCCATCTATATATATTTCTGGCATAGCCCGGCGGCGGGGGGGCCACTCCTGCGGCGCCACCTGCCACGCGCCACTGCCGCGCACCCGCGCTGGTGGGCATTACCTTATTGAGTGTGTGGGTGGTACGGACGGAGGTGTCGGCACACTGGTCTTCGGCTGCTGTCGCTACGGGAGACATGCCCGGCTTGTGCCCCCCACGGTGCCGGATAGAAGGCACACCTTGCTGCCCTAGCAGCCGCTGGACTACTGACGCAGGAATTCCTGCGCACAGCCGAGCCACACCCACATGTTCCCGCACGACGACCCCGGATGGTGGAGACGAGGAGAACCTAGCTGGCAATAGCAAAGAATCACGCCTTGGCCACACACCATCAACCTCTCCTTGGGACATACACCGACGCCTCCGCTGGGGGCGGGACAAGGGGCTGAGACCTGCAATTGGCGACTGGGCTGCGGCATGGGAGTTTGGGAGAGGCAGTGGTACCCAGCCGCTGCGGTCCCGGTCTGCGAGACAGTTGCTGCTAACACTTGCAACCTCCTATCAGTGGAGTGGGCCCTGCCGTGAGGCACACGCTCAGGGGACATCGCTTTCTAATCCTGCGACATACTGAACAGCACAGGAGTGCGACACAGTTGACCCATGTCGGGTGGCACCCAGGCGCGGACTGGAACAGGAGGAACCCAGACCCCACTGCCACCACCTAAGATCAAAACGGACCAGATGGCGCAGCACGGAAACGCAGATCAAACGGTGAGTAAGCTGGACGCTGGGCTTGCAGCGATGGAGCGGCTAGAAGAGAATATAAATCATACCCGCACCTCTTTGGAATCTAAGATCGACAAGGTGGCAATCGACCTCACTCTTCTACATGCGGATCACCGGAAATTAGCAGACCACACTACCGTTCTGGAAACCGCGCTTACTGATATCAAGCCACAAATGGTCCAGACAGATAAGCAAGTACAGGACCTGCTCAACCGTGTGGAGTTCCTGGAGGACAGGGCTGAAGACACCGAAGGACGGGCGCGAAGAAACAATGTACCCATAGTGGGAGTGACGGGGCGTTGGGAGGGGAGGGAGCCTACGCTACACATGGAGAACTGGCTCAAAGACCTCTTACCAGAGGGAACCCTCTCGCCTCACTTCTTCATCGAGCGCGCGCACAGAGTTCTTGCAAGACCCTCCCGCTTGGTCAAACCAACGGCCCATGCTCCTCCGACTTCTCAACTACCGAGATCATGACTCCATCCTTCAGGAAACAAGGAAACTGCAAGATGTCCAGATAGACAACCAGAAAATAATGTTCTTTCCGGACTATACCATCCAGGTGCAGAGGCAAAGGCACTCCTTTATGGCAGTAAAGAAGCGTCTTCGACAACATAGCCTGAAATATTCATTACTCTTCCCGGCGGGCTTGCGGGTAGTGGCAAGCGACAAAACGCACTTCTTCGCCACACCAGAGAAGGCAGCGAACTGTCTGGACACCTTCACTGCTGTGGGACCACGAGACGCCCCTGGGTCGGCCTCCCTGCTGGGATTGAAGGGCCCCTTCCACCACCATTGGAGAAGGAGAAAAGCGACTGGGACCCGAACGCCACCCTCGCCGCCAATGGGACCAGATACGGAATTAATACTCAGTGGCCAACGAGATGCCTTGTAGGCGGTGACAGAGATCAGTGGCTCTTTGGGGGCTGAGGACGCATCATCCGCGAGCCAATGTGACTGTCCAGTGATGATGAGCAAGCGTATGGACTTCAAAACTTGCAGGACTTGACTGAGCAACTGGACGTTACTCCGCACACAGCTGATGGCATCATATGAACGTTACAAAACTGTATCCTTGATTGGACTATTGGCTGGGGTGTTGAGATGTATATGTAAATGTGTCCAGTCGTTAAATTGGTGTTCATACATGACGGCCGCACTCCGGCCATCGAGTAGCATACGAAGAGGTGAGTGCTGTCATGTTGTTGGGGGGAGGGAGGGGTTGGATCTTCCGCTCTGTCATGGCTGTGTCGACGCCAGTATGTACTGTTGGCCTGGAAAGGGTCCACGAGCTGGGGGTAAAGTCTGCTTATGTTATATTGTATTATGCCTGTAGATGGGGAGCCTCCTGTACATGGGACTCATATATTGTTGATTATCAGTACGCCATGCGTAGCGAACCCCCCCAGGTCGTATTGACTGTTGCCTCTTCTGAGGGTTTGGACGATTGCTTATTGCACCAGCACCCTTTTGGTATTTGTTTAATGTTTACATCATTGTATTGGTTTGTTGTGAGATATCTTTTATGGTACACCTGTTTAGCTTGTCTAAAAATTCCACCAGTTATCATGTGGGGGAGGTTGTGTGCTGAACAGTCATTTATACTGGGTGAGAATGGTGGGTTGCTGGGGACATGTGGTGGGTTCGTGCACCTTAGCAAATATGTCTGCAGTTAAAATTGGTACTTGGAATGTGCGAGGCATGCACACACCGTCGCGTAGATATCAGATATACTCAAACCTCAAAAGACATCGCATAGAAATAGCTCTCTTGCAAGAGACGCATTTGAACAAGGCAGAGGTCGAACGCTAACACCGCCGCTGGCGCTGTCATTTATATGCTACAGGATATTCCGCATATGCACAAGGTGCGTTAATCTGGGTGCAGCCTGCGGACCCTCTTAAAATTACACAGTCATTGATAGATACGGAAGGCAGATATGTGGTGGTGAGGGGCACGCTAGATGGCAGACAGGTCGTGATTGCATCACTGTATGCTCCCAACACTGACCAGGCAGCCTTTTTTGATGATATGTTGCATGTTCTAGCACCGTGGCATGATGCTCCCATGCTTCTGGGGGAAGACTATAACAGCGTCCTTGACGGCTCACTGGACCGTTCCTTTCCATCCTTTCCACCCCTTTCGGGCACAGCCACACATGTTGCTATGAAGGCGCTGACTAACTGGGCAAGGCAGTGGCGACTCAGGGATATCTGGAGGCACCGTAACCCCAATGACAGGGTGTATTCTTATTATTCTGGTGCACACGGTTTACACATATGATTAGACCGATACATGGTTTCGGAAGATATACTTTCACATGTGTCCACGGTCTATTATTTAGGAAGGACACATTCAGATCCTAACCCGCACATATTAGAGGTCTTGTGGGAGCGCCCCCGACCGCCGATCCCAACCTGGCGGATGCAACCAGATATATTGCTAGATGCCCCCTTCCGGAGCCTGCTGGCAACACATATACTACATTACTTTGAGGAGAATACTGGCACGGCCACGACACCCCAAGTAGAATGGGATGCGTTTAAAGTGGTGGTCAGAGGCGAATGCCTTGGTATGCAGGCAGGTATGCCTAGAAAATTAGAGACTGAGCTCACGCAGCTTGAAAATTACCTGCTCCGGGGAGAGGGGGCGGCTGTGGAAAATTATGATGGGTCACTGGCACGAATCAGGGAGGATCATTCCAGACTGCTTGACCGAATTGAATTATGCAGCACACTCGGCACGCACCCATACTATGGGGGATAAACCTGGCAGGTTACTGTCGTGGTTAATACGACATGACGCAGTCACCACACCTGTGACGTCGATACAAAACACACAGGGTGACAAGGTTTATGCCCAGAGAGAAATACATGACACCTTTGTGGAGCACTACACCACGATGTATCGGTCCTGCCTGCAAGTAACAGACATGGACATACAGGAGTTTCTCTCTACTCTGACGCTACCACAGCTGACAGAGCATCAGTAGGACAAACTGGGTGTTCCTCTGCTACCGGACGAGCTGCGTGATAGTATATTCTCCCAATCGAACAGCAAATCCCCAGGTCTAGATGGGCTACCGGCTGAATTTTTTTAAGGCCTACCCCGATATATTAATATTCGAATTGTTGCGGGTGTATACAGCGGCCCTGGACGACTCGGCCCTTACGCTTATGCAGTTTGAGGCGACGCTGATCTCCCTCCTGAAACCAGGTAGAGATCCTGTAAATCTTGGTTCCTACCACCCACTAGCTTTACTAAACACTGATTATAAAATCATTGCCTCCACCCTTGCTAGGCGGATATCCCCGTTTATACCAGCCCTCGTCCACAGCGATCAAAATGGATTTGTCCCAAAAAGGAGTACTTCTCTTAACATCCGTAGGTTATTCAGAGTTCAGAAGTATGCGACGAAGAACTGGCCACGATCTGGATGCTTAGTATTGGACTTGGAGAAGGCCTTTGATTCGGTGAAGTGGCCCTATCTTGCAGCGGGGCTGCGTAAATACGAGCTAGGGGATGGGTACTTGCAAATGGTGCAGTTATTGTACAAGCGCCCCATGGTATGGGCCCGCACGGGCAAGCTCATGTCTGATACAATGAGGGTCAGACGTGGGACTAGACAAGGATGCCCTTTGTCCCCATTGCTCTTCTCCCTTGCCATGGAACCTCTGGCTGCTCTACTGCGGGAAAGTGGAGCAGACTGGGGTATACCCCTGGAAGATGGTCTCCACACGGTGTCTCTATATGCTGACGACCTGTTGCTGTACATGAGAGACTTATATGATATACTGCCAGCTATATCTAACATATTTTGTAGATTTGAGGAAGTCTCAGGCCTTAAAGTAAATTGGGCGAAGTCGGGCGCGTATTCTTTAAGCGAGAGTGTGGACGCAACTGATATAACTATCAACGGCACAACGCTTGCCTGGTACCCAATAATGTTTATATATCTGGGCATATACATCTACAGATCCCCTGCGAACATGCTGGAGGGAAACCTGGTGCGTACCGTCTCCTCAATACGAGCGCAGATACAATTTTGGAAGACATTGCCACTTAATGTGATGAGTTGCATCACCCTGGCTGAGATGATAGTGTTACCTAGGCTACTGTATTATTTTGCAAATCTGCCAGTATATGTCCCGGTGGGGCTGTTTCTGGAGCTGGAGGGGGTAATAAGAGGTCTAATATGGAATACAGGGAGGCCCTGGATAGCGCTGCAGAAATAATATGCACCACCGTAATGTGGGGGCTTGGCGGTTCCTCATCTAGAATTGCATTACTTAGCGGCACAACTGCAGTGGGTTGCAAAGTGGCTAAGCGGCAAGAACCTGGCAGATACCGCCACTGAGTCATGTTCGTGGACACAGCCACAAATCTATAGCTTCTTCCACCCGCTGGCGAAATCTCCCCGCCCGACACAATTGTATATTGAGCTGGCCCACAGATGCTACAGAAGGAGCCTACAACTTACGAAAGACGCTGTTCCCTATGCCCCAATACTACCACTGGTCCGGACGCCCCGAGGCAGAGACTTTGTAACGGACGTTGCGCTGACACCCTGGACTGAGGCAGGAGTGGAGACGCTAGGAGATCTATACGCGGACGGTTCCTTGTTGACCTTTGCAGACATGTCAGCGAACACTGGCCTGCCGGTGGGTCAGTTCCTCCTACACACAGTCATCATATGGACACTGACACTGACAAGGGGAGATTTGACAATTGAGCCACGAACACATCAGTTGCTGCAGTATCTGCATGTGATGGGGAGGGGACGCATGTGATACACTGGCTATTGCAGGCCTTACTCACTCACGTGCTACAGCCGCCACTGAGTCTCCGGGCACGATGGGCTGAAGATAGAGGTCAGTCCTGGACAGATAAAGACTGAGAATGTGTTTTGGCAGGTGCCACACGTATACTGCGTAATTCCCGTTTCAAACTCATACAAACGTGAGTAATCCACAGAGCGTATCTTTCGCCAGACCAGATTAATAAATATTTTAACATCGCCTCCACTGCTTGCCCTAGATGCAAACTATTAGATGCTGACTTACTACACATGCTGTGATCCTGCCTCCTACTTCACTCCTATTGGCGTACTATAAAGGCAAAAAAAACTCACCAGCAGCATTAACACCGAAGTATCACCCACCTGGGAGCTTTGCATCCTGGGGTTTTACAAATGCACGAAAGCCAACAAAGTAAGCTCTAGATTCTGTGATCTAGGTTTAATCACTGCAAAGCGATTGATAACCAAGAGACGGAAACATAAAGACCCTCCGGAGGCACCCCATTGGTTAAAATCTCTAGAAAATTGGGCACAGGCAGAGAGCACCGTTCTTCATAGAGAAGAAACGGCTGCGCTGCGTAAGTTTCCCATCGCACAGGCCTGGGACGACATCCTGAAATCTTTTATAAGAACTAGCACAGCATTTCGCGCTACCCCCACATAGTGATTGGAAGATGAAGCCTGAAGTGAGGCCTAGGTTGAGTTGATGGGGCGTGTACACGGGGCATCCTTGGGCATGGCCGTTGGGTTGCGCATTGACCCCACATTCTGTTATGTAATTACATGTGTGCGGTCTGAGATTCATGATGCCTTGGCACCCGCACAATTATGTATGGACTAGAAACAGCGACCCAAATCAGCTACACTGCGCGCGACTCTCCACATAACCTCACCCGAAAGGCATATACCGCACCAGATACGTGTTTCTTTATGTACCAGATATCTTCTTTTTTTGTACTTCTTTTAAGTTTCCTAGTTATGGTTCAAGAGTTGAAAGATGAAGATATCTTGCAATCAGTGGAACTGTTCACTTCCTAACTCCTGTGACTTATTGCCTGTTGTTATCCAACGGTTGTACTGCACACCAGATGTACGAAATTGGGCTGCTAGGTATGTTCACATCTGACCGATCATGTTAAGAAGAACGCCCATATGATAGACATGTCCTGCCCCTCGATTAGAGGTGACGGTATACGTAGGTGTCGTATACTTATATCAAACTGTCAATTCACGTCATTTTTGCGAGCTAGAGGTAAATTACGCTGTGCTCACCTAGTGATAATGCTTGGAATTGTATATGTAATGTCACAGTGATATTGATTTTGTATATGAGTGCAATACATACCTATGTTTGATTTGTTTGTATCGACGAACTGGACAACAAATTTTTATAAAGATATTTTTTTTAAAAACAACGCTGTATAATCGTGAATTTAATCATGTTTTTAACATTTTCACATATTGCCTTTTGGATGTTGATGAAAAAAACAAGATTTTTTTAAAGACAGGGAGGCATATAATACATGGTAAATGTGTCTTTATTTTTCTTTTCCAGCATTAAACTTCATCATTAAGAATCAGAGAAGTCAGTAACTAGAAGGCTAGCCATGCAGACTAAGGGCCTGATTTAGACCTTGGAGGATGGGAGATCTGTCACCTTCTGCATGCATTAATGGCGAGAAAAAAAAGGGAAGTCACTATTAGAGGAGAAGAGAAGTCAGTCAACAAGCCCAATCAACAACTGACAGGCAACATGGATGCAGAGAAGATAGCAGGAGGGAGGAGCAGCAGGAAGACTTTTTGAAGAAAGCAGACCAAAGGCAGATGAAAGCAAGTGCATGAGGTCAAGGCAACACTCCAGGTCCAGGGAACTGAAGGCAACGAGTATAAGTTGCTACTGCCGAAAAGAAATAGTTGTAAGTCCAGTACCACACATTGGCAACCACCGGTACTTTAACACCCTGCAATAGATAATAATGGATCAAATAAAATCCCATATTAAAATACATTATTTAAAATAAATAAAAATAAAAACAAACTATGTATTATTCAATTAGAAAGTATTTTAACAACCTTTTTTAACTTATATGTTAATGTAACATTATTTTTCACCAGTGGTTGGCCATGTGTTGTGATGTATTTACTTCAGCTCTGAGCTGGAGCGGTGTAGTAAAGTTGTGTGTCCCTTTTTGGTTATAATAACTTTAGAAGTACTTTCTATTAATAGAAACAGGCTTACTCTTTTGGGAGTGAGTGCATGTCCCTCTCACGCCCCTCCTTAAGCCTTCTTACTCCTCCCAAAACCCCTCCAACTTAGTAATAAGTATAATTTTTTCAGCCACTCCCCTTTGTCTCTTCCATGTTTAGTACTAAGGGCCAAATATGGGTCGGTAGGAGTTGCCTCCAACTGACATCATTGTGGATTTGGGACCGACAGACCTCCGGCCAGCGGTCTCAACCATAGAATTACGATGCGACCGCAAATGGTGCTGTCGCATACTCACATTTCCCTATGGGAGCTTGTGCTATGACCATAAACCGACCATAGCGCAAGCTCCCATAGGGAAATGGGAAGTTGTGTTCATTCCTGTATCGCATGACAGGCCCCTCAGGGGGCCAGCCACACAGTGCAGGGATCAACATTTGGCCCCCAACCGGAGGCAGCAAGGAGAAAGGGGACCTGCTAGTGGTCCCCAAACTTGCTTTCTGAAAGTTTGTCCATGTTGGAAAGCCCAGCATGGAAAGCCTGTCAGGAACTGAGAATCGTAACCCCAACAGCAGAATGACCATCTGGTTTCAATTCTGAACGCCTAGATTGGAATTAGGTGGTGAGAATTGAAACTGACGATCTCAGTCGGAAAGCCTCTGAATTAAGGATGAAGGCGTTCCAACCGAGATTGTAATAGGCACCAAAGTAGTAAACTTACATGTGTAAGGTTCTCCCCATCAACAAAATAGGAGAGGTAGAGATGGAGAGTTACATTCATTGCTTTGTAAATGGCATTTT
Organism: Lissotriton helveticus; assembly: GCF_964261635.1. NCBI lineage: Eukaryota > Metazoa > Chordata > Amphibia > Caudata > Salamandridae > Lissotriton > Lissotriton helveticus. The sequence continues at coordinate 1,370,424,697 of NC_136069.1, read as the reverse complement.
GTGATAATTAATAGCACTACAGTAGTGCTACTATGCATACCATACTACAAAATGCAGTTTGTGAATAGGCCCATTGGTGTTTTCAGAGATGTAAATAACCACACTCTTGGTGGAGAGTTATCTGTCCCTAATGGAAAGGAATTAGACATATGAAATAGGAAAGGGAAGAGTGGCTAGTATATTAAATGCTCCTTTAGCAGGAGGCTAGGTTCAGCAGCGAAAAGAGCAGATGGGAAAGAACTTAGGACCTGATTTACATTCTGGCAGACAGCCAATCATTCCATCATTTAAAGAATATTATTCCCTTCCAATGGTGAAAGGTCCGCCTGCCAAATTTATAAATGATAGTCAAGCAGGCTCGGAATACATAGGGAGCCAGTATCCAATGCAGACATGCTTCAAATCCTTCAATGTTCAAGGCGTGACAGGGTTATAGAATGAGGCATCTCATCAGGCAGAAAAAACTAGATTGTTAGCCAGAGACAATGGTTTCCTGGTTCCTTCCAGTGTGCTCTTATAATGGGCAGGCTGAGTTTTTATCCTTCCAGAGAAGACGAATACAAGCAGAGCATTCCTTAACTAAGACATTAATGGGAGATGCCCAGTGTAGAATCCCCAGATGGTTGATATGAGGGTACACTTCTCGGAAGATCAGAGAATTGGCATACCAGACAAACCTTCTGGTGTATGGTTATGAAATCAAATATAAACAATTTTAACAGAAACTATCCTGATTTAGATTGAGCCTGGTTAGATGTATGCTTAGTTTTCCACTGAAATGATCAAGTATCCTGGTTAAATTAACATACAATATATGTGTTTCACAGTGTATGACCGTCAATTGCAAAATAATTACATCTTTATTACCCTTTTGGGAGTTAGACTTTGCAGGCAGGCGTTGCTGCAACTAATATGAATAATACTCTGGTGATACATTAAGGATGATAAACGTTTTTGAAAGAAGCATTTAGATTAAGATCAGCGTGAGAGATTAAGGGCTGTAATTAATGTATGCTATATTTTAGAATACATATGTATTCAGTTGCATGTATATGTATTTGAGGCATTAGCAATTTAAATAGACACATTTTTATTTTGTAATTAAAAACAACGCTCCTCCTCAGAGTTAACAGTCCTATGACTTGTATTGCACAGTGTAACTACTGACAATATCTTTATTGTGAGATTTATATTAGAAAATTATCATAAAGGGAAAGTATAATCTTATGATAGGGAAAGATATTAATCAACGTCCAAAAACAGAACATGTATTGGCAAAGTCAATAGGTCTTGTCTATTGGACCTATTGGTTTTGCCAACGCAGTTCATTGGTGTTGAACACAACCGTTGTTGCCAGTGGCATCATTCATTAGGAGCCAATGTTTGACCCTACAGAAGACATGTGTACCAATTTCCTGATTCTCCTAGCCGATCAGTGATGGAGGACACCACTTGACTAGGTAAATGAAAAACATGTTTTTAATGTAGCATTGCAAAGTAAGAATAAAAAAGGATGGCAAGATGGAAAGTAAATGGAGGAGTGTGTAAGGAAGCTGGCAAATGGACAAGGGAGAGATTAACATGGAGGCAGGAAACAACATGAATGGTATGGAACTTTGATAGTGAAGACACACATAAGAGAGTAAGTGAGCATCAAATGAGAGAGTGAGAGCAACATGGAGCTTGGAAGGTATTTGGTAGGAAGAGAAACACAGGAGTGGACCAGCTGTGAAATACATGCACTTCCATGGAGTTCGTAACCAATAGGAAAAATTAGTCCCTTAAATGTGAACAGATGATGGGTACGAGTCAGTCAATCGAAAGGATGATAAAAATGTATACTTCAGGGGAGAGAGAAACTGAAGTTGAGAAAGGGAATCCTTCAAATAGGAGGTAAGCAAAGGAAAGAGTCAATACATCAATCCAATTGTAAGCAATGGGTGGCCAGGAAGCCCACTGTAAGTTCTCAATAGGTATTTTTCAACCAGACAGCTTGCTAGTATGTGAAACCTAAAATGGTGTGAAACTATATTTATATAAAAAAGGAATGTTTCATCAGAGTAATTATAGTAATTAAGCGCTAACAGTGGAGGACAACTCATACTTTATTTGGAAAGACTTTGTACAAACTCAATATATATTCAAAGGTACTTATTTAGTATCTCAAAAGTATATCGAAATAATTATGCATAAATATCCATTTTCTTTTAAGTCTAATAACAATAAGCTCTTAGTAATTTAGAGCCAGTCTTTTAGTGTATTTTGTTTCATCAAGGCATCCTCCTCAGGGCAAATATTTTTCTGTTAATGTAAATCATTGTACACCTTAGTACATAGAACACAAGTGGTCTACTTGTGAAGATCGAGTGCTTTGGCAAGAAAGAATTACCAATTCGAACAAAGAAATTCATGGCCCAGTGGACAATGCAATGCCTGTAGAATAAACATTGTAAAAAGGATATGAAATGGGTCAATATTGGAAAAATATGGCCAAAAAGACAGGTAGAGGCATAGACCATCAATGCTTGCGAAACATATTTGTACTGTCCATACCTTTAGGGAATGTGTCAATTATCCTGGGAAGTAGCTTTACATCTTTATATTATTTTTCCCAATCATGAACAGCTCATCTTTATCTTAATTAATCTCAGTTTTAAAGAGGAATCACATTGTTTTGATATCTATATACCTTTAAAAAGGTTGAATATGGATTATAAATGCCTCTGTTGGGAAGAAAGACGTAAAAAGATTTGTTGCATGCATTTTTTTGGAGCAATATAAAAATGCAATGGGTCAAGGAGGCAGCCAAAGAGCAAGGGTCATTATGAGACCTAATGTCAAAGGTGAGCAACTATAGGTTAAACAATGTCATGGGCTAACGATCATAGGAATCATATCAATGTTTTACTGATTTGTGCAGATTCTCCATTCATGTCTTTTCAGATCAAAATCCTTTTGAAAACCTGTTTCAATATTGTTAACTTCAAGACCACATGGACTGCACAAGAACTTCACCAACACCATAACAGGTTGTGTCGCATCCTTCGCCCTCAACACTAGGAATTACATCCTACTTGGAGACCTGAACTTCCACCTGGAAGACCACGCTAACCACCAACCCAAAAGCACTGGAGCCTGGGGTGTACCCAATTAATAAAGGGACTATCTAAGTCACCAGCCAGGCACATTCTGGACCCTAATTTCACCACCATTTAAAATATCCAAGTTGAAGAGTCTCCTGGACAGACTGCTCCCTCATCAAATTCAGCATCTCTATCCCAGTAAAACACACATGCACCACCGCCAGATCAGCCCATCCAAACTTGAGGAGCAGCACTGACAACACTGGAACACTTCTCTCAACACCATCTGACCTAAACACAGAAACAGCCTCCACAAAGCCTTCAGAAATTTCAACAATTGAACCTTCTTCTGTGATGACCCCTTTTTTAAAATGTATTTTTTATTGAAGTTTTGTGTAGCGCTAGCTGGACCCGAGGGTATCAGAGCGCTTCACAGCATGTACAGTTATGGACAAGAACATTTTGGGCGGCCAACAAGAACACGAAAACAATAAGAGAAATAAAAGTCTTCAGATCATCGACTGGAGAACAACGAGGAACAGAGTTTGAGAGCGGCACTTCCAGCTGGGGGGTTTCGGGAGGGGGATATAGCTGTCCTACCCCCAGACAGAAGCAGGATTTTCGTTACGGCAGAGAGCGTTCTAGGAAGAGGGCTTTGAGTAATGTCTTGAATTTCAGGAAGGAGGTGGTCAATCTGATATGGGGGGCTGGAGTTCCAGATCTTAGGAGCATTACCCGCAAAGGATTTGTTTGTGGTTTTGTGTTTCCGTGATTTGAGTGGGATGAGAAGAAGCCTGTTGGAGCTTCTGAGGTTCCTGGCCTGACCATCCCTTTTGAGTTTGGCGGCCAGGTATTCTGGTTTGCCAGTGTGCAAGGCTTTGTGCGTGAGGCAAGCTGTACGGAAGCTGGCTCGCTGGTCAACAGGGAGCCATTTCAGTTCTTTGAGTGCCGGAGAGATGTGCTCGTATTTCTTCGTTCCTGTGACCATTCTTGCTGCTGTGTTGAGGGTAGTGGAGAGAGGACCTAGGTGCAATTTTGCTGACCCAGTCAGTGCTGCGATGCCATAGTCAATTCTGGAGAGCACCAGTGCCTGAGTGACCTGTTTAAGATCTTTCGGGGGAAGGAAGGGTTTTATTTTGCAGAATAGTTTCAGATTTAGCAATGCACTTTTGGCGGTCTTTGAAATGTGTTTTTCCAAGTCCAGTTTGGGATCAAGGGTAATCCCTAAGGATTTCACAGAGTCAGTTGTCATAATGGCACAGTTGGGGGCGTCTAAGGCTTTGAGCCATTCGACGATTAGGGGGTTTTCGTCCCTATTAGAAATGAGGAGCACTTCGGTTTTCTCTTGGTTAAGTTTGAGGTGATTGGTTGAGAGCCACTGTTGGACCTCAATCAGCATTACATTAAGTCTTTGAATGTCTGCGATCGAGGAGGTTTCCAGATAGAGTTGTGTGTCATCCGCATAGAGGTGGAAGGGGATGTTGGAGTTTCTTAGCAGTGTGGTGAGGGGTTCCATGTAAATGTTGAAAAGTTGTGGGGAGAGAATTGACCCTTGTGGAACTCCTCGGCTAACTGGAAGGGGGTCCGATTCAAAGTTGTTGATTTTTATTCTTTGTGTACGGTTATGGAAAAAGGAGGAGAACCATTTTAGGACCGTCTTTCAATGCCTGCTCTCTCCTGGAGGACTTTGAGGAGCAGGGTGTAGTCAACCGTGTCAAACGCGGCCGACAGATCTAGGAGGATGAGAAGGCTTCATTGGTCAGAGTTGAGTGACATGTGAAGATCGACTAAGACATTTAAGATTGCGGTTTCGGTGCTGCAGCACTATCTGAATCCTGATTGGTGTGGGTCTAGTAGTTTCATGTTCTCCAGGTGTTGGGTTAACTGTGGAAGAACACATCTTTCTAGAATTTTGGAAAGGAGAGGAAGATTTGATACTGGTCTAAAGTTGTTCATGTCCTTAGAGTCGAGGCCTGTTTTTTTTAATAGCGGCGTGACTTGTCCAATTTTGAGGCAGTCTGGAATGCATCCCTCGCTCAGTGAGCTGTTGATGATCTTGCACCAAATTGGGGCTAGTGTAAGCTTCAAGTCTTTAGTCAGTCTCAAGGGAAGCTGATCGAGGGGGTGGGAAGAGGGTTTAGTGGTGGCAATCAGATTGCTTACCACTTCTTCCTGGATGGGACGGAAGGAAGACCAGCAAGTAGGCGTGATCATTGGGGTATTGCTATTGGTTGCTAGTGTCGGGATTTCCATGGGGGTGGCAGGCTTAATGCTGAGCGATAGATTAATTTTGGCGATTTTTTCGTTGAAAAAGCTGGCAAAGTTGTCGCAGTGGATTTTGGATGCCTCCATGTTGGCTGTCACTGGTTTAGATGTTTGGCTCTTGATGATGTTAAAGAGTTCTTTGGGGCGGTTTTTAGCATTGTCTAAGGCGGATCAGAAGAATGTTGTCTTTTTGCTCTTGATGAGATCATTGTACTTTCTGCGTGCTGCCTTGAGTTGATCCCGATGGGGGGAGGAGGGGTTGTTCCTCCAGGTTCTTTGTAGGGTTCTGAGGTGCCTTCTTTCCTCATTGATGTCTGTGGTGAACCAGGACCTGGAGGGGGTGCTTCTGAGTTTTTTTAGTTTCAAGGGGGCCTGCCGGTTCAAGGTGAGCGCCAAAGTTGGAATGGTAGAGCGAAGTGAGTTCAGTGGTTGGGAGGTGATCCGCCGTGTTTGGGAGGAGCGTGCTTAGACCTTCCAGTTTTTCTTGCGGGACTCGGGAAGTGTTTCTGACCCACAAAGGAGCGGCCTGAGTGGGAGGTTGAGATAGGGCCGGTTTGTTGATATGAAAGAGTATGATGTGGTTGTCGGACCAGTCCACGGGTATGATGAAGTCAAAAGTGATTGCATTTTTTTCCGTGATGATTGCATCCAGGATGACTTCTCTGTGGTGTGTTTCCTCTGAACAGTGTTGGATCAAGTCGTTGTCTAGCAGGAGGGTGTTGAGAGATTGGATGAGCGGGTTTTTTGTTTCATTCCATCTTAGGTTGAGGTCACCCAGAATTATGTTGTAATCGTTGGTGAGTGCGGATTGGGCGATCAGGTCCGATAGCTGCGCACCGAATTCAGTGGAGTTGCCTGGAGGGTGGTATAGGAGCGGGCATTGAAGTGAACTGTTTGTGGGCGATTTGACGCTTACCGAAAGGCATTCAAACGAGTTGTAGTGGCAGGCGGGACCTTCTAGGATGGAGAAGTTACTTTTGTGAATAATGGCAATGCTGCCCCCTTTGTGCTCGGGTCTATCTTTGTGGATAATTGCGAAACCGGGAGGTACCAATAGGTCTATGTTGGGGTAAGACAGGGAGTTCAGCCAGGTTTCCGTGACAAAAGCTACATCCAGGTCATGGGAGAGGATGGCTTCTGCTATTTCCATTGCATGTTTGACCGCAGACCTGCTATTGATAAGCATATAGTTGATGGAAGGTTCATCATTTGTTTTTGGAATGCCCGACTTGGCTGTGGGGATAGAGGAAAGGTACGGTGGGGAGGGTCCCTACCCAGTCCCCTAATGACTTGGATCAGGGAGGTGGGAGTTGAGTTTAACGGCGAAGCCGGTGCTAACTGGATATTGGGGTGATTGTAAGATGCGGAGAGTGCAGTCGCTTCCTGGGGGGAGAGGATGGGCCTGGTTATACTGGGTCTGTCTGCTCGTGACTCATTCCAGGGTTTGGAGAGAGATGGCCGAGAACCTGGAGGAGTCGGGGACTGGTTGAGGGGAGGTGAGTCATTCCTACTGGGAAGTGGTGGGATGGGGGGGTGATGCGGAGTGCGGGGTTGGCAGATGGATTTTCCCTAGGTAGGATAAGGTTTCCTTCAGGCCATGAATCAGGGTTCCGAGCTGCACTTACAGAAGATTGAGGCGTTGCTTCAGCTTGTCTGAGGGGGTGAGGAGGGGAGGATGGGCGGAGGTGAGTCTTCTGGGTGAGGGGCCGCAAGTCAAATCAGATCTGGTGGAGCTGGGAGGAGAAGGGGTGCTGATTCTGGCTCAGAGTTCGACTGTGAAAAGGCATAAGGGGGAGTGGGATGTGGCCTAGTTGGGGATGGGAGTAGAGTTTCTCCCTTGGGGGGTGGCAGAGTTCTTGAAGGGAAGGGGTTAGCGGGGGGCTGTGCGTTGGATTTCCTTGGGAGTCGGGATTCTCCTTGGACAGGTGACTGAGGACTGGGAGTCTTGCGGATGATGGGGGTGGGGGGGCTGAGGCTCGGTTGGGGTTGGGAGGGGGGCTGCGTTCTGGGAGGCTGGGTGAGATGGGAGGTGGAGGGGGGTCGGGTGGTAGGCACGCTATGGATGTGGGAGGCGCAGGGCTAGTGGATTGACGAAACGTGGGGGGATGGGACCTCTGTGTTGGCGAAATCAGGAACAGATGGCTAGAAGGTTGTAAGGTGCTGCTAGGGGGAGCTAGAAAGAACTCGAGGTTCTCGTCTTTGGCCTGAATTAGGATGGTACCGTTATCAAAGATGGTAATGGAGATGTCTCCGGTCAGGACTGTGTTTCTAGGGGGAGATGGTACGGTTGTGGTCTGTGATGGTGGTTTTGGAGACGGGCAGGTGAGAGTTGAAGATAATGACCCAGAGGTCAGGTCTGTTGGTTTGGAAAATGAAGTCCATTTTCCTATGCCCTCTAGAAGAGCAGTGGTAAGTGTGAACAACTAGTGTTTCGAGGTGCTGCCTGATTAATTTTTGTTTAAAGCGTTTTTTCGCTTTGAAGGAGAGACTATGAGGGCAGGTTATAGCGAAGGTGTTCTGTCCGTGAGGTGTCAGGAAGTTAAGAGACGGGCATGAGAAAGTGTCCAATTGCACGGCCGGGGGTATCTTCGGTGGGTAGGGGGAGGCGAGGGTCCTTGGGTGTAGGGGCGGGGGGTGTTATGTCGGGTGGGGGCTGGGCTGTTCGATAAGGGGGGATGAGGGCTATAGCGCACTGAGGTCACTCTTTAGGGGAGGACTGTTGGCAGTAGGGGGGAAGGAAGCTGATTGCCGAATAGTAGGGAGGGGGAGTAGTAGGAGCGGTCTTGGGGCGGGGCGGAGGTGGACTGGGAATGCAGAGGCCCTCCGCTCTCCTAGTTAAGGGAGTGGGTAGGATCAGGGGCCTCACTAACCTGGAGATGCTGAGGCATCGAGGGACTGTTCTGCATGAGCTGCCCCGGATCTTAGCAGAGTGATCCTCTTGAGGGCTGAGCTGGGTATTACCTTCCCAATGTTCACTTGGGCATTTCATCCAGGGGGGTCCTCTAGTTCGGCTGCTATTGGTCACTCCGGCCACCTGGACGATGCAGGGGGTCGCCGTTGCTCCTGGGACCAAAATGAATTGCAGTGAGGAAAGGAGACTTTACTCATGCCTTATAGGATTCGGTGGCCCCCTAGAGTTTTTTGTTTTTTTTTAAACAAATTTTTATTGAGTTTTGGTCAAACATCTTACATCCATGCATCATAACCGGGCCTTCAACACCACAGTCCTCTAAGCCTCAACATTTCTGACCCACCCCCCTCCCCCTCCACCCCACCCCCCCTTGTCAGTGTGCTCCCTACCGCTTCCCCCATAAAGTAGCATAAACCTTTGTGCGGTGGTGCCCAACTCCTTCCAAGACATTCACAGTTGCAGCCGTCATCCAGTCGGTGATCCAGAAAAAGTGCAAAATATGACATGGCGCCTCAGCAGGCATTCGCTCCCTGTCAGCAAGAATATGTAAACCCTCCCATGCACCCGGGTGCGCGGACCTAGCCGTCCGCAGACCCCGTGTGTACCCCCGCAGTCCCCGCCCCAGTCTCCAATACCTGGCTCGCCCGCGCATCCATCTCATCACCCCCACCAGCTTCCACCATTGACTGAAGGTCCGCCACCAGCGCGCCCCATGCCCTGGCCGCATCTAGCACTTTGTCGTTAGAAGTGCATCTGGCTAATTGTAATCTAAGAGTCCCTTCACTATTCGCCCATTGCTGGATACTCCCCCGCCACCTCATGAAGTTGGGGGCCCCCTTGGACTTCCAGTGCATTGTGAGCTCTCTTTTGGCCATAATCAACCCCAAATCAAAGAATTTACTTGTAATTTTTGTGGCTGGCGTGTGTGGGAACCAGAGTAAAAGGCAAGCCCCCATATCCATGTCAACTTGACGCCCCGTGATCTCATTCAAGCAGGCCATGACGTCAGTCCAATATGTACCGAGCCCAGCGCAGGACCAAAACATATGGCCACAGTCAGCTCCCTCCGCGTTACAACGAGGGCACACTGAGTGTGCTCCCCCGAAGATCCGTTGAATTCTAACCGGCGTCAAATAAGCGCTGTGTAGCGTGAAATACTGGACCAGCTGAAACCGGACATTGCGCGTGCCTTTCCAGGCCCGGCGCATGAGCTGAGACCAGGTCGCCTCCGGAAATCTGCCGGCCGAGGTCTCCCTCCCAGCGCTCCCGCAACCTATCTAGAGGCGGCGGTCCAGCCAACGCCATTCTCCTGTACAGGCAGGTGATAGCCTTGAAAGTGCCAGCGGCCATCGTAATGTATTGGCAGCACAGTGTCGTGGGGGGTTCCGCGAGGCCCAGCTTCCAATGCCTCTGGATTCCGGACACCAAAGCTGAATGCAGTAAAAAGTCACCCCTCGGCAAATCAAAGGTGTCCTGTAATTCATGGAACGGCAACAGAGTACCATCCCTATACAAGTCCCCTATCATGTGGACCCCACGTTCCTCCCAGGTGGCCAACGCTGACCAATCTCCGCCATGAGGGAGGGCAGTACACATGCACAGAGGGATCTCCGGGGTATACGGGGTGGAAAATCCCGCTCGTTTCTGGCTACGCAGCCAGCATTGGCGAAGGGTACGCTCCTCAAGAGTGAGCCGGTCCAGCTGAAGCCTCTGTTGGAGCACTATGAAGGACAAAACATGGCGCTGTATAATTCTGCCCTGTGGGCCATCCGGGCCCCTAAACTCCTGCGCCACCGCCTGCGTGAGCCATTGCACCTGTGCCGCCAGATAGTACCATTCAAAATCCGGTACTGGAGTTCTGGACTTTTTGGTTCCGTCCAGAGGTGTCAGGGATAACACCCGAAGACCCCGGAGTTCCACCTGTCTCGGTGCACAAACAAACAGAAACACGGGCTTCTCGCTGGTGGCGTCAAAGACCAAAGGTTTATTACTGCAGGGACACAGAAGTCACAGAAACTACACATGGGCAGTGTCTAGGAGCCTGTTCGAATTGTACAAAGAGGGTTGCTCCTTATATACTAAATATTGGGCTTCAGGCAAATTCTTTACATGTTACCACAGTTCTAAACATTCGTGTCTTAAACAATAAATATTTGGCGTTGCACAGGGATCGTCAACAGTATCTGATGTCAAAACATTACAAATGAGGGGTTCCCACTAGTCCATCATAATCCCATGTCAATTCTTCATTCAAGACCCGGACCGCCTCATCGTAAATTTCGTTACCTCCCCCCAATAAAGGCCCAGAAGGAAAGGAGCAGAGCCAGGTGCAGAAGATAGAAAGACAGGATAAGAAATGTTTGTGGGTCGTAAATGGGCACGGTTACCAGCTTCGGCCGCCTAATCATGATCAGGCCAACGAACACAAGAACCAGTATAGCAGGACTGGCCTCAGGCTGGGGAGGCAGTTCTTGCCGAGTCATGCTGTTACAGCGTTGCTGGCCTAAGGTGCACGTGTCACTAGCAAAGTGAATCGCCGGTTAAAGCCTACGTGTCCTTTAATAAAAAGGAGAGGTCATTGCGTGTCCATTGACTATGTGAGGGCAAGGAATACAAAATGGCTTCCGTGTTCTAAGATGGATGCCACGGGTAGAACAGAAATGTGTTTGTAACTGGAGTGCTCTTGCTCGTAGCATAGCGAAAACACCAGGATATACTAAATGGATCATTTGCGGTTCACTGATACCAAAATTATGTATTTACGACAATGTTACAAACACGAGTAAAATCGTCACGGAACCTCAGACCCTCCTTTTGCCCTTACATAGGCAATTACTCAGTCTATATCAGAGTCAGAGTCTAATTCTATGCTCATTAGGTTAGTGACATGTTGTTGTATCATCATCCTGTCTCGTGCCTTTTCTCCTAATGCAGGTGGTTTTCTGAAACAGGTTGCAGCACAGAGGCTACACAGAGCGGGACCACATTGGATAATAAGACAGCACGAGAACAGAAATACTAGGATGACACCAATGACCATCAGAACCTTCCATCCCCACGCTGATACCAGAGTCCAAAACCACTCCATGAAGGACCAGTTTCCCTTATCTACGTGTATAGAGTCGGAAATCTTATGTAGCTTAGAGATTGCTTCATAGACTGTTGGAGCATTATTTGGAATAAAGACACAGCAGCTCGATTGGATCATTCTGCATACCCCACCTCGATCTGCAAGTATTACGTCTAGAACCATACGGTTCTGCAACGTCATGAGACGATCCGCCTGAAGCTCAGCTGTTAAGTTACTCAGGGCACCAGCAGTTTCTGTAATAGTAGATTCAACTACCCGTGTTAGTTGACGAAGATTTCTACTATTGGCCATAGGCCCCCAAAACGGAAGAAAACCCTTGAAGAAGTCTCCAGCTTCTTGACCAGCGGTATCTTCCTTGCTGAAGACACCTCTTGCTACTCTGGTTTTGTGATAATCTGAAGAAGCAGTGTATGTCGGGGGTAACAATCGAGCAATATAACATGAACCTGAAAAGTCAGCAGGCAGCCATGTATATGCTCTGTCCTGACAAATGAAGTAGGTACCCCTAGCAGTCAGAAAGGCAGGGGAGGAGTTAGACGGAAATACGTAAGTCTCAACGCACTCACTCCTCCCTAGCTGAGCTCTCGGATTTCTCCCATTTCCTTGCAAACAGACCTGACCTCGGTGAGGCACGACCCAAACTGAAGTGGAGCTTTTACGCTTGCTTTCTCCCAAACTAAGGCGATACTCTGTAGAGTTCCAACTCAAATACACCAGTAATTCATCTCTAGGATAAGATGGAGTATTATTGACGTCTTTAATCATATCAATAATTCCCTGGACTAAAGCTTTGTTGGCTGAGTTGTATTTAGTGGACCGTGGTGGACGCGAAGGATAGGTCTCAAGGGCATATGAGAAAATGGTCTGAAAGGCCTGAAATGATCCATTATAGCTGAAAGGCAAGACTAGATAGGGAATGCCTTTATCCATAGTGTGAGGTATCAAGCCACACACCCAGCAGTCTGTAGTATTAACTATCAGTTGGTGTTGATGCAAGAGCTGTACAAATGTATTGTTAATAAATTCTGAGCGTCGAGCTTGTTCGTGTTCAGGAAATGAGTGAAAAGAATGTATAGAAGAAACCGTAGAAGTAGTAGGATCAAGGGAAGGTACTGTAGTTACTGGCATAAAAATCAAATGTACACCAAAGACGATTCCACCCACCAACGTTATCAAAACAATTAAAAATGTAACTGCACATTGCATTAGAAAGCATTTCCTGTGTAGTATTCTGTTCAGTCTATTTCTGCGAACATAAATTACATTTTCTCGTTGTAGCTCAGGAAGCTCCATCTTCTACGACCGTTCGCGACCACTGATGATGTGTACGTAGATGAAAATGCCTCTATCAGCCCTGGGAGTTCCCAGAACTAACAGAAAGATCGACCTTGTGTCGGACCCCCGCAGATTCAACTAGGCACACAGCCACGACCCTACGGCTACCCAGACGGCAAGGCAATTTTAAAACAAAAAGAAACAATACAAAGTATTAGCAAACTTCCTGGCTGGAGGCAATGTATAGCAAATTCAAATCTGAAAATAGGCAGTTTCCTGCTTTATTTGTCCATATTGCGAGAACGTAAGTTGTATCTCAGTTTTGCAGGAGCTGTCTGATCTGGAAACAATGTATTTTCAGCTGACGTTGCAATGTTCACGTTCGCAGATGGCAAATGTTCTTTTGGTGCAGATGGCAAATGTTCATTGGGTGTGGATGACAAATGTTCAGGGTTCAAAAGAGCAGTTTCAGGAGGAGAGTTAGAATTTGGTGAATCCTTGATCAGTTCTGCATCGCTGAAAGGTATGAACCTGGGGACTTGTTCCGTTTCAGAGGCACCGATTCCTTTCTTTACCCAGTTGTCGTAAGGAAGTGGCAGAGGCACACGTTTAGCATGTGTCGTATGGATCCAATTTTTCCTTCCGGCCACACGAATAGCAGTTCTCGTTGCTAGCAGGACTTGGAATGGGCCAATGAATCTGGGCTGAAGATTTTTTGTTCTTGCAAAATTTCTGATGACCACCTGATCACCCGGTTTCAGCTGATGGCCTGGACTCTCCGGTGGCTTTGGCAATGCATCGAAAACCTGTTGGTGAATAAGACTCAATTTAGCAGTCAAGTCGAAAAGGTAATCAATTAACATTGGGTATTCCAGCTGCTTAAATTCTTTCGGTCTAGGTACCCCCCAAACATTTGCAGGACGGCCAAAAACTATTTCGTAAGGACTAAGCCCTACTCTAGAATGTACAGTTGCTCTTGTTGATAGCAAAGCCAGAGGCAATGCGTCTGGCCAGGACAAACCCGTGGATGCTTGTATCTTAGCGAGTTTCAGTTTAAGGGTGCCATTGTAACCCTCGACTAAACCCGCGGACTGGGGATGATTCGCACTATGAAATTTCTGTCTAATCCCTAGGCCGGCACACCCACTCTGCATAACTTTCCCTACGAACTCACTTCCGTTGTCTGACCATACAATCCGTGGCATTCCGTATCTGGGGAAGTATTCTTTAAGAAGAATTTTGGCAGTGGATAAGGCAGTATTGTCCTTCAGTGGGTATGCTTCGATCCATCTGGAGAAAGCACAAACTACCACTAGGACGTATTTCAGATTATTGCAACGATCCATGTGAATGAAGTCTAGCTGGATCACCTCAAAGGGGCAGGAAGGAGGAGCGAAGTGACCTGCAGGTGTGGGGATTCCCTTGCCAGGATTATGCATCAAGCATACCATACAATTTCTCACCACTCTCTCTGCATACTTACTAATCCCGTCATTCTTCCAGACCGGGGCCAACATCTTACAAATCCCTTTTGAACTGATGTGCGCTGTTCCATGTGCCATCGTTACTACTGCAAGCACATACGCATCAGGCAACATCCAACGCTGTTGTTCCGACAAGTCAATCCAACACCCACTCGAGTCCAATTTACCCGTGCTCTCTCTCCATGCAAGTTTTTCCTCCTCAGTCGCCTCTTTCTGAATTTCCTTCACGCTTTCCACTGTGTTCTCACACATTCCAGACTCAGAAATCCATCTTGCAGACGTTGCAACATACATTCTACTCATCATATTTCTAGCTGTCTGTTTTGCGATCTTATCAGCAAAAGCATTTCCACGACCAACATCATCCGTGATTGCTTTATGAGCACTGCATTTCACAATCGCAACTTCAGTCGGCAAGGTTAGAGATTCCAACAAGTCATTAACTAGCTGACCATGTTGAATCTTAGTCCCATGGGACGTAATGAAACCTCTTTCTTTCCACAAACGGCCAAAACTATGGGCCACGCCGAACGCGTACTGACTATCTGTGAACACATTCACTCTCTTTCCCTTAGCTAAAACGCACGCTCTTGTTAGCGCGATCAATTCTGCAGCCTGGGCAGAATTCTGACTCACTCTTGCAGTCTCCACAATCGTACTCAAAGTTGTTACTGCATAAGCAGCAGTCACATCACCATTCTCCAATTTGAAGCAAGACCCGTCAACATACAACGTGCCATCTGGTTCTGACAACGGAGTGTCTTTTAGATCGATTCGTCCTTTTGTTTCTTCCTCAGTTCTGAAACAACAGTCGTGTGGTTCGGAATCACTCGACTCTTCGCTAGTCGGCAACAATGTTGCTGGATTCAATACATTGCATCTTTTGATCTGAATATGACTAGCTAACAGTGTCAGTTCATAACCTGATAATCTAGCACTGGTAAGGTGTTGCGTCTTGGTTCGGTTCATGAGTGTATCCACAGCATGAGGAACCATGACTACTAGCATGTTGTTCATTACTAAACCAGCAGATTGTCGAATGGAAGCTGCAGCTGCGGCTGTAGCTCTCAAGCAACTAGGCAATGCTCTAGCTACTGGATCTAATGTTGATGAAAAATACGCACAAGGGCGTTGTTTATCACCAAATTTCTGCGTCAAAACACTCAATGCACAACCTTCTCTCTCGTGAACGTAGAGCGTGAATGGCTTACTGTAGTCGGGTGTACCCAATACAGGTGCTGAACACAGTGCATTTCGTAACTCAGAAAAACTCCGCTGACATTCAGCAGACCATGGTACCGGACTCGGAACACCTTTCCCAGTCAAGGCTACCAATGGTTGTGCTAGAAGAGAAAAATTTGGGATCCATTGCCTACAATATGAGGTAATACCCAAAAAGGCACGTACTTCTCTCTGCGTGCTAGGAACGTTCATCTGTGTAATTGCTTTTATTCTCTCTGGGGTCAACTTCCTTCCCTCCTTTGACAAGAGATGACCTAGGTAGGTCACTTCTTGGCAGCAGTATTGCATTTTTGAAGGTGACACCTTGTGATTCAAATCTGACAAGTGATGCAATAAAGAAATCGTAGCTGTTTTGCAAGTTTCCTTGTCATCGGCAGCCACTAGAAGATCATCGACATACTGTACTAAAGCAGAACCACTAGGAAGTACGAAGGAATCTAACTGGCTTTTTAATGCTTGACTGTAAATGGATGGACTTTCACAATAACCTTGTGGAGCGCGTTTAAATCTAAAACTTCGTCCTCCTAGAGAGAAACCGAAGATATCTCTGCTTTCCTCGGCTATCGGAATGCTGAAAAAGGCATTTTTCAAGTCGACAACCGAAAACCATGCTGCTGTAGCAGGAATCAACGTTAACAATGCAGTAATGTCTGGAACCACAGGAAACTGTGGGATCACAATTTTATTAACCTCTCTGAGATCAATTACGAACCTATATACTGGAGGCTTTGTAGGGTCAGTTCGTTTCAAAATAGGCAGTACAGGACTATTACAGACATTACCTCTAGTCTCTTCTATAACGTCTTTCTTGATCAGGTCTTGTACTATCAGTAGGAGTGCACGCTCACCTTCACTAGAGATTCTGTATTGTGGAATTCGTGGAAGCTTAACATTTGCTTTCAAAGTTACTACATAGGGTGGAATTTCCAATAGACCTACATCATTAGGACCAGTCGCCCAAAGAGTATCAGGGAGTGAACGCAGCTCTGGTGGGAGCGCATCCATCGACAAGTACATCGGAGAGATTATTCTTTTACCCAACGTAAGCTGTACTCCTGCTGGAGAACAGTACAATGTCGCGTACAGGCGTTTTAACAAGTCTAAACCAAGCAGATTTTCGTTACAACCTGTCGTCAAAATCAGGGGTGCTTTCAATTGACGGGGTCCAACAGAAATCAACAAAGGACCAGAAACAGGGTTATGAACAGGGGCGCCCGAAAAACCTACTGAAACGTTTGTTGAGCCAGACAAAGGTGCGCCAGGGAGTTTCGCATGAATGATAGAACTTTTTGCTGCACCAGTATCCAACAGAAACGGTTCGACTATACCTGATGTTGCTACTGCGACATAAGGCCCACTCTGATCTACTGGAACTGATACTACTCCCTCTCTTTGTCCATGGCTGTCCTAGTATTCACCTTGCTGAACTTCCTCACTAGCTTCATAATAGTCTTCGACATGATACTGTGGAGACCTATTCTGTTGGGCAGATTGTCCATTTCGCTGATCGAAATAATTAGAGGGGCGATCACTCGTCTGCGGAGGCATAGCACCTCGTCCTCGACCTCTAGAGTTTTGCATAGAACTACCACGACCTCTCTGAGCTGCCGCAGCATTATTTTGCGTTCGAACTGGACACTCACTTTTGTAATGACCTTCCTTTTTGCAATAAGCACATTGATTCCATTGGTATTGTGGCCTTTGAAAATTATAATCCGTTCTTTGATATGACCCTTGCTGCATATTCGTCTGATTCATGCGAGGCGGATAAGCTTGCTGTAAAAGTACTTTAGTTTTTAAATCTTTCGTCTTTTTATCTGATTTTTCCTTCTCTTCTTTATCCCTATTTTCATAGTACTGAGCAGTCGCAAGTATTTGCGCAGTCGTAGAGACAGCCCACGCACTTTCAGAATTCTTTAATTTACCACTAAGTTCTGGCAACAGATTGTGCACAAATTTATCAACAAATAATCTCTGGCCTCCTTCTGTGCTCATATCCTGACCACTATGATCCACGAAAGTCTCCTCGAATCTTGTGAAAAAGTCGGAGACGCTTTCGTCTTTCTTTTGTTTGCATGCGGACAATTTGTCCCAGTTAACGCGTAATGCTGGCATCAAGGTTTTCATTAAATCGATTATTCTACCAGGCAAATTAGCAATTAAAGGTTGAGGTTTGGAACCACCTATTTGTTGACCATCCGCTGCAATTATAGCTGCCCAGTCACCACCTAGGGCAACTGGATGATTCTCTTTACGAATTTTAGCCCAAATTGGTTGCGGTACTACATTACCAAATAGCAGATCTATGTCAGCAAGATTCAATACACAAGCGTCAACTGTTTGAGCCAACTCTTTGTAGTACCCTGCAGGATTTTTACGCGGATCTGGCAAGGCCTGTTTCACTGCTAATACTTCAGCTCGCTTCCATGGAATATGTATCCAGACTCTCTGGAATTGGGCCGGAGCGGCTGCAATACCAAGGTTTGCATTAGCTTGCACAGCTTCACGCCAAATTGGTGGAACCTCTCTCATTGGATATTGACGATTTCGTTTCGTACTACGTTTCTCTAATTCTCTCGGTGAACGAAGGGATGAGTAATTCCTATAACTTAGAATCAGTTCCATCGCTTCTTTTATATTTTGTCCAACTATCATACCTGCAGCAAACTCTTTCTGAACATTAATTAATTCTCCTAGATTTGATTCAGGGTCATCCTCTTCCAATTCCTCACGTAGAAGGAAACACATTTCATCGAACACATATCGTTGTGTCGGTTCGTTCCATTGCATAAATGTATCTAATACATTTTGTACATTATATCTTCCAACTTTCGAAACCCATCTAAGAGCAGTGGAATCTAATATTCCTTTTTCTTCAGTACTGGGAAGCTGACTACGTCTCTGCACAGAGTCAGAGGTAGGAGTCTTAATCAGAGTTTTATAGAAGGGAGATAGAATATTGGAGACAGAATCAGTGATTCTTCGGCGAACAGAAAGCGGAGTCATAATATTAACAGAGGCAGTGAATAGAGTAGCAGTTGGAACAGATAGATCAGGAACAGTAGGAGTAGCAGGAAAAATAGCTTGTGAAGTAGCAGGGGTGAGCGACACAGGCATAGGTAAAGAAGCCGGCAACCCTAGAAGAGGGGTTGTCGAAGGAACATTAATATTGACCACAGGAGGTACAGGAACTTGATTCAGGGGAGCGGGAACAGGGACACCAGGTTGTCCAGCAACCGGTAATTGAACATTCGGTATAGGTGGAGCGGTAGCACCCTGTGCATACGGTGGGGGTGATCGTAACAAGTAAGACAACAGGGGATCCTTTTCAGGGTCCTCTACTATCTTAGCCGTACTCGATGGCAAAGCAGGATAGCACTTGTCTATCGCTAAATTACGCTCTCTATCGGCCACCTCCATCGCTTTCTCAGACTCGTTGAGTTGCAGCTGTCTAGCAGACTGTTCTAAAGTCAACTCTTGCTCTTTCTGTTCTTTCTTCAACTTTTTAATTTCTCTCTGTTTAGATTCTTTTCGCCAATAACGGAAAGAATCAAACATTGCCGGCCGGGCTTTCTTCTTAAACAATCTTCTTTCTAGATTATCGAGAACTTCAGGTTCAAAACTACCATGTAGTGGCCAACTAAGGACACCATCTTTCTCTGTGTAGCGGAGCCATACCTCGTTATAAGAGATAGGGCCCACACCAAATTTGCAATATAGATCATAAAGGGGAGTTCCAATCGGAGGAACCAAACACGAGTCCTCCAACTGGGAATCACTGTTGCAACTAAAACAAGACAATATACGATTTTTCCGACTTACCATTTTATAATCCGGAACACAAAACAAACAAGACACAAACAGAAAAGATGCGCACTCGAACCAAGAACTTAGGCCTACCAGAACTGACAAATGTATCGATACCTGAACTGAACAGAATGATTATCGTAACCAGAATAACCAGTGATAACCTTACAGAACTGAACTGAACTGAGAACTAAAAGGATTATCCTAATAGGAGCAACCCTTACAAAATAACCAACTAGCAACCACTAAATACTTAACTGAGGCACTGAAGACGTCACCAAGGAGAAACCCGTCACGTTTCGCCGTACTGAGGACTGCACCTCGGGTCCAAGACAGGGCGACGGTCAAGGCAACGGACCACTGCAGCCGTCTGAACGGGAACCCTCGTGGAAGAGAACGTCGGGGCCACTTTTGCGATATGCCGGGATCGATGAAGTGGGGCGCCTCCCTCTGAAATCTTCACACGAAGCTCCTCGAACTCTTCAGGCTTTTGGACCGGTACCGAATGACGTCGCCCCACGTTGGGCGCCAATTGGAGTTCTGGACTTTTTGGTTCCGTCCAGAGGTGTCAGGGATAACACCCGAAGACCCCGGAGTTCCACCTGTCTCGGTGCACAAACAAACAGAAACACGGGCTTCTCGCTGGTGGCGTCAAAGACCAAAGGTTTATTACTGCAGGGACACAGAAGTCACAGAAACTACACATGGGCAGTGTCTAGGAGCCTGTTCGATTTGTACAAAGAGGGTTGCTCCTTATATACTAAATATTGGGCTTCAGGCAAATTCTTTACATGTTACCACAGTTCTAAACATTCGTGTCTTAAACAATAAATATTTGGCGTTGCACAGGGATCGTCAACAGTATCTGATGTCAAAACATTACAAATGAGGGGTTCCCACTAGTCCATCATAATCCCATGTCAATTCTTCATTCAAGACCCGGACCGCCTCATCGTAAATTTCGTTACCTCCCCCCAATAAAGGCCCAGAAGGAAAGGAGCAGAGCCAGGTGCAGAAGATAGAAAGACAGGATAAGAAATGTTTGTGGGTCGTAAATGGGCACGGTTACCAGCTTCGGCCGCCTAATCATGATCAGGCCAACGAACACAAGAACCAGTATAGCAGGACTGGCCTCAGGCTGGGGAGGCAGTTCTTGCCGAGTCATGCTGTTACAGCGTTGCTGGCCTAAGGTGCACGTGTCACTAGCAAAGTGAATCGCCGGTTAAAGCCTACGTGTCCTTTAATAAAAAGGAGAGGTCATTGCGTGTCCATTGACTATGTGAGGGCAAGGAATACAAAATGGCTTCCGTGTTCTAAGATGGATGCCACGGGTAGAACAGAAATGTGTTTGTAACTGGAGTGCTCTTGCTCGTAGCATAGCGAAAACACCAGGATATACTAAATGGATCATTTGCGGTTCACTGATACCAAAATTATGTATTTACGACAATGTTACAAACACGAGTAAAATCGTCACGGAACCTCAGAACTGCTAGACCTCCTTCCTCCCGTGATCTGAGTAGGGTGTTCAAAGCCACACGCCTCCTACCAGAGCCCCAGATGAACCCTATCAACATCGAACGCAGGGTCCTGAAGAAGGAAGTCGGAATCCACACCGGTAGTGTGCGAAAGAAGTATAGCAGTCGCGGGAGGGCCACCATCTTCAACAGCGCTATTCGTCCACCCACCGACAGGGGAAGGGTACGCCAAAACCCCACACTGCCTCTAGTGCCCCTCAGCGCTCTGCCCACATTACCCTCATATAGGAGTGAGTGGGTGTGGTAAATATAGACACCAAGGTACGGCAGGCACTCCGGTTCCCAGCGCAGTCCCTCCAGCTCCGCGGGCTGGGCGCCACGCCGTGTCAATGGGAATAAACACGTCTTGGACCAGATAACACGCAGCCCGGACAGTTCACCAAACTCCCGAAGTCTCCGTATCGGCCAAGTATAGTAGTAGGTCGTCGGCATACAGGGAGATATAATGCGGGGTGCCGCGCAGCAGCACCCCCCCAAAATATTGCCCCTGCCGGGCTCGTGCAGCCAGAGGCTCGATCGCCAGTGCGAAGAGAAGTGGGGACAGGGAGCAACCCTGTCGGGTACCTCTTTCCACCGAGCATGCCGCAGATATTGAGTGGCCCGTACGGACCCTGGCAGTAGCAGAGTCATACAGCAGCCGCGTCTAGCGGACGAAATCGTCCCCCAACCCGAACCGATGAAGCACGCAAAACAGATACGACCATTCCACGCTATCGAATGCTTTTTCGATATCCACCGACAGCACGGCCGCGCCCGTGGGACCCTCCCCCTCAACATCCATGACCCGTATCAGTCGCCTTATGCATGTCGAGGTGTTCCGCGTGGGAATGAATCCCGACTGGTCTGGGTGCACCAAAGTACACATATACACGGACAGCCGCGTGGCCAAGATCCTACTCAGCACCTTATAGTCCACAGTGAGCATCGAGAGCGGACGGTAAGCTGTTCGTGCGGTAGGCAGTCCGCCCTTCTTCAGTAACGGCACTATAATCGCCTCCCTAGCCGACGGCGGCAGCCTGCCCAGCTCCCAGGCCTCGCCGTATACCTGATGTAATTGAGGCGCTAGGAGGTCAATATATGAGGCGTAGAACTCCACCGGCAGACCGTCGCCCCCCGGCGTCTTCTTCCTGGCCATGTGCTGAACCGCTGCTCTAATCTCCCCCAAGGATATAGCAGCGCCCAATGCGTCCCCCTGTTCTGAGTTCAACTGCGGTAACTGCGCCTCATCCAAGAAGGCATCTAGCTCAGCCGGAGGTACTGCCAGCCTGCTCCGGTAGAGCTCCTCGTAATAAGCCAGAAACTGACCGTTAATTTCTGTCTGCGAGTGAACCAGGTCCCCCGTGGGTGTAGCCAGTGATAATATCGGCGTACCCCTGGTTTGTGGGTTGGCCAGCCATGCTAACAACGTACCCACCCGGTCTCTCTCAGCGTGTGCCCGGACCATGTACTCTCTATAATCAAGGCAGCGAAGCCTCTCAACCTGAGTGGCTACCCGCTCCTGGGCCGCTAGCACTTCCTCCCTACTGCCCCCTTCGATATGGCTAGCCTTCTCCGCCTGCCGTAGTGAGGCCTCCTCCCGCTCTATATCACCTAACAACGTCCGACGCGCCCCCGCCGTGGCCGAGAGGCACACACCACGTAACACCACTTTGAAGGCATCCCACTCATGCGCCCTAGTCGTCGCGGACCCCGCGTTCTCCTGAAAGTAACGCTCTATACCCTCCCGCACCTCCGCGTTAAACACCGGGTCCTCCAGCGCCAGCGGGTTCAGTCTCCATGTGGGAACCAACTGCCGCTGCCTCGACCAGAGGACCGTGAGCAAGCAAGGGTTATGGTCCGAGATAGTCCTTGCAAGGTATTCGCTGGTACGTGTGAGTTCCTGGGCCCCAGGTGTACAAAGCACAGTGTCAAGGCGCACGTGAAGGTCATGGGGTGCAGAGTAAAACGAATAATCCCTGTCAGCGGGGTGATGAGTCGGCCAGGCATCTAAGAGATCCCATTGTTCCTGCCAAGTCTTCCGGGCCCTGGCCATTCTGCGCACCATCGATTGTGCCAGTGGGGGATGGGAATGATCCAGCTCTACGTCTAGCACCGAGTTAAAGTCCCCCCCTATAAATACTGTGCCCACCAACAGAGACGCCAGCCTCCCCGACAACGCCGAGAAGAACGCAGCCTGGTCAGAGTTTGGGAAATAAACACTGCAAAGCATTACATCCCGGCCATCGAGACGCCCCAGCACAGCCACAAACCTTCCGTCTGGGTCCACCATCGTCATCATGGTTTGAAAGGGGACACCTGCGCGCACCCAGATCAGCGCCCCCCTAGCATAAGCAGAGTAGGTGGTGTAGAAGAGTTGCCCCCTCCATCGCCGCTGCAGCGCCTGCCCTTCCGCCTGAGTTAATTGTGTTTCCTGTAAAAAGGCCACCTGGACCCCACTACGGACCAAATATGCATGCACCTTATAACGCTTCCTCATGGAGTTGAGTCCCCGCACATTCCAGGTAATACATTTCAGTTCGAGTCTAGCCGCCATCAGCAGGCCTATACCAAAATCCGACCCCACACGATCCTATCGGCACACTGACAACCCCTTTTAACTTATAACACCCCCAACCAACTCCCAACCCGCCCTCCCCCAGAACAGGCTCCAAACAGTTGTTACCCATCCAAACCCAGCCCCCGTAAACGAGGGAAACTCTGGCAACTACCAGAGACTCACAAGCTTTGTGAGATAGAGGAGGTGACCCCACACCAGCCCGCCCGGACAGCAAGAAACCCACCACTCCGTGATAGGCCGATCCCCCCCATTATAGCCTCCCTCCCCCAGCAGCGACTCAACCCATTTGAGTCCTCAATCCGACAGGGCCCACTCACTCCTCAGCAATACCCCTTCAATACAGTAGAAAGCGTTCCACCCAGCGACCCAGGAGGGGGTCCCCCAATGTCCCCCCAGTGTCAACACCACAGGTCGAGCATGCCCCCTTACTGTACTTCGCCCGGCAACCTGGATATCATTCGTCCATCAGTCCATCAGCCGTCTGGGGGGTAACCTGAGGCAGCTCCCCAGGATCCTTCTCCGAACCCCCATCAGATCCACCAAGGTCCGCCTCGTCCAAGCCCAGCCGGGAGCCCGAATCCACCAGTGGGGCCTCCGTCGCCACTCCAGAGATAGCCGACACCGCTTGCAGGGCAGCCTGCCTCTCCAGCTCCGTCTGCGATGCCGATGGGGACCTCCTGTTCTGCACCCGTTTCCGGTGGCGCATACTCCTGCGTGGCTTCGACCGCTCCTCCGTCGTCTCTGCCCAATTGCCAGCGCCGTCTTTGCCCGCTCTGTACCGTTCCAGCCATTGCCAAGTGTCATCCGGTGTGTCACAAAACGTCGCCACTCCATCCACCAGCACTTTCAGGCGCGCCGGAAACAGTAAGGAGTACTGTATTCCTTCATCGCGAAGGGCCCTCTTGACTGCCAGAAAGGAGAAGCGGCTACGTTGAACCTCCTGGGAGTAATCAGGGAAGAGAGACACAGATGCGTTGTCCACCCTATACGGGCCATCAGACCTGGCTTGTCGCAGGATGATGTCCCGGTCCCTAAAATGTAGCAGACGTGCAACCACCGGCCGAGGGGGGCGGCCCGGAGCTGGGGGCCGGGCCGGGACCTTATGAGCCCTCTCCAGCGTGTAGAAGTGTGTCAGGCCCTCAGGGGCCACCACATCCCGCAGCCATTCTTCCAGATAGGAGACCATGTCGCTCCCCTCAATATTTTCCGGCAAACCCACCACTCGAATGTTATTGCGCCTATTGCGCCCTTCTGCATCTTCCGCTCTCCTTTCCAGGTGTTGCACTCTGCGCAGTAAGTCCTCCATCGTGGCATCCGCTGCTTACCGGCTCCAGCGTCTCCAGCACCAGTTCCGCAGACTTGACCCGATCAGCGAGCTTGTCGTGGTCCGCCGTCAGGAGGCCAAGGCCGGTTGACACCTGCGCAATGTCCTGCCGCAGCACTTCTCTAGTGTCCCCTATGGCCTTAAGGATCTGGTCCATTTGCTGCTGTTGGAGCCCCGCATTCTGGCCGTCCATCGAGCTCTGTCCCTGCGCCTCTGGTAAATCCTCCGCCTGGTCAGCCTGCGCCGCTCCTGCTCCCTTTCACGGTTTCCCCATTGCGGAGACCCGGGTCTCGCAGTCGTGCCGTGCGCCAGAAGCCAACCACGCGGCGTGCTCCGGACTACAGTGCTCTCTGCAATCCCATCCAGTCAGTTCACCAGGACCTCGGTCTGGGGGGGCCGCCCGCGGATGAGGGTCTGGGCACCAGCCCACGGTCAGAGTGATGTTGCGGCTTATCGGCACCTGCCGCTCCCAGCGAGGGCACCACTCGCCAGCCCCAGCGCCCTCCGACAAGGGGCGTGCAGCAGCCGCAGCTCCACGCCGAGTACGGGGAAATCCGGATCTGGGGGGGCGCAGTGCGATCCCAGGCCTCTTACTCCAGGGTGTAGCCAGCCGCGGGAGCAACTTCGTGCCTGCGGGCCAGCCCCGCTATCATGGGATATCCATATCCTGTCCCAAGTCCAGAACCCCGCGGTGCAGGGATCAAGGCTCCACCGCCCGCACCAGCACCGGGCAAGAAATGGCGCACCCCGGTCAAGACCCGCTCAACACTCGGGCGCACCAGCTGCTAGTCCTGTGGCCCGCCGGCGGTGAACCCGGCAGGTCGAGCCCCACACACCGCACCTGGCTCCTTTGCGGCTGCCCCCGAACCGGGGTCCATGTCACAGCATCGGGCCACACCGCGCCTCCACGTGCCACTCCCCGGTGTCAGTTGCGCCTACCGGATCCACCCCAGGTGTAGTTCCCCTCCGGCACCACCGGGCTGCCCCAGTGCTACGCGGGCATCAGTGCAGGGCGCTTGAGTCCACATCCGCCAGAGGACTGTTCGCGGGTCGGCACCAGTTCTCGCTTGTCCGCGGCAGGCAGGTCTCCAGGCGGACCCCCGCAAATCGAGGCCTGCGGCCCCCTAGAGTTAATGCGCAAAAATTGCCAAGTCCTCGGGGGAGTCTTCAAATTAAATTAAATTAGAAGTTAAAGGTGGACAATGGTGAGCTTTCCGCTCCAGGCTTGAGCATTTGGTGTATGAAACATGGCGTCCATTTTAAGGTCAGGCAGCCTCTTTACCTAGAGGCGAGCTGGATGATGATGCCGTGCAATTGGTGTCCCTTTGGATCTAAGCGTGGGTCCGCTTTCCTCAATCCGGCGCAGGCGTCAAAAAGGTCTGATCCGGTCAGGGTGTCCTCATTTTTGGCTGTTTAAGGCAAGCGGGCAGCCATTTTGAGGGCAGGCAACCCCAGAGGGGAGTGGCCCCACTTTAGACCGATGATGAGGCCGGCGTTTACTTGTAGAGGGGACTCAGCAGCTGGGACAAAAGTTTATTGGGGTCAGTCTTCTGCTTACGACCTCCGCTGGGCCATCGCTGGGTGGTTAGAGTCCATGCCATTTGCTCTTATCTTGAGCAGTCGATGTCTGGAGTTGGCGGCCATTTTACAGTCAGGCGGCCTTAGATGGGAATCCAGTTGGGGCTCAAGGTTCTTCTGCGGAGCCATGAGTTTGGCACCCCTTAGGGACTGCGCGGGGTCCTCTCGCCGCGCTCCAGGGCTGGCGGCTAAATGGGGCCGTTACCGATTCTATGGCTTCGCTTTTTTCCCCGGATGGTCAGGGGGCAGGCAACCCCGGCGGTGAAAACGAACTCAGGGCCACCGGTGATGCCCGCGCCCTCCCGCCGAGGGTAACCTACACTGTTCCGCTACACTTGGAGGACAGCGCTTAGCCGGAGCCTCCGCTGCGCCCTCGGATTCCGTTGGGCGAAAGGGTCCTGAATCACCGCTGCTCGTGGCCTCAGGGCACTGCAAGCTTCGGAGCGAATGCCATGGGTCAATTCTCAGTCTCTCCACGCTCCGGTGAGTGCTAGAATAGGCTTCTACTTTTGGTTGGGTGTTCCTTTGGGGCAAGGAGGCACTCCGGTGACCGAGCCAGGTAGGGGGGGCTCCTGTGGGTTTGGTTGGGCGCCTCGATCCCTCTGCTGACTCCCCCGTGTACTCTGGAAGTCCATGGTCGAGGGTACCAGTTCTTTTGCGGGGCCCGTTGCTGGACGAGGGTGCTGGACGTGCCAACGGTAGGGGGGGACCCTAGGTCAGTTGGAACATGAAGGAATTCAGATGGATGAAATACCACTGCAAAGGACTGGAGCACAAATGGAGAATGAGCAAGGTAAAATTCAAATCATCTCTGAGCTCCAGGCAAATGATCTGGACCACTAAATGCACCACTCTGGCAGACCATAATAATGCCAGCACCAACAGCAGCAAATAACTCTTTGCCATTGTTAAGGATTTCACCTCACCAGTGGCCACCTCCAACTTGATTACCCCATTGGAGGCCCTCTGCAACAATCTCTCTCAATTCTTCAGCTGCAAAATCACCACCATTCACTGCATGTTCCCCCACAACCCGGCCCAATACACCATGCCAAACCCTTCCATTCTTATGCAAAGAGCCAATGCTAACCACATGGCCTATAACCATCCCGTAAGAACCACCGCTACCATGAACTTCATTCACTCAGGGTCACATCAAACCCCTGCCCCCATCATGCCTACTCCAAATTACTGCAACCCATATAAGAACCATGCTCATACCCATTCTAAATACCTCCATCACTTCTTTGAGATTTTCATATGGTTGAAAATACACAATTGTCCTCAAATTGCTGAAAAAACCTCTGCGACCCTTCAGTGCTTGCCAAATACAGACTGATCTCCTGACTACCATTGACAGCCAATGTCTTAGACAAATTAATCAACAGACTGAATATCTCAATGACAAACAACTCCAGAACTTCACTCTGTCTGGCTTCAGACCCAACCACAGCATAGAAACTGTCCTCATTGCTGCCATGGATGACATCAACATGAGTCTGGATAGAGAAGGCGTGGGAGCCCTCATCCTCATAGAAATTTAATCAGCATTTGACATGGTCACCAACCCCATCCTCATCCAAAGGATACATGTCATTGAAATCCGAGACATTCACTCTGGTGGGTCTGTTTCTTCCTGACTTTTAGGACCTAGAGACTTAGCCTTGTATTCCTCAGATGTCTGTTAACTTATCTTCAAAGTTAGTCAACGATCCTCCCTGAGCCAAACCCTCTCTAATGCATACATGATCCCTCTAGCTAACATCATGCGCTCTTACATCACAGTCTTCTCCTGTGCTGAAGACACATTGCTCATTCTCTTCCACACAGATAAGATGCCCACTGCCCAGATCAAGTTCAATATCTGCAAGACTGAAATTACAAACTGAATGAAGACCAACTATCTAAAGCTTAACATCACCAAGACCGAAATTTTGATCCTCAGGAAGAGCACTTCACCATGGGACTTCACTTGCTGGCAAACAGAACTCGGACTGACTTCTACCACCACCACCTTCGCCAAGAACCTCAGGATTGTCATCAACAGCAAACTTGACATGACTGCTCAAGTCAATGTTGTCACTGCCTCCTTCTATCATACCCTGAAGCTGCTGAGGAAGATATTCAAATAACCCCCAATCAGCACCCCGATAAATGTTGCACACACCCTTGCCACAGCCATTCTAAGGGAATACCCTCTGTGCTGGTATCAACAATAAACTCACCCGAAAGCAGAAGACTATGCAGTACACTGCAGCCAGAAGAACTCTCAACCTCCCATGCCACACTCACACCAGACCACACTTGTAGGATCTCCACTGGCTCCCCACAAGAAAACAAGCACAATCTAAACTCCGCACCCACACTTTCAAGGTGCTACATACCATTAGCCCATCATACCTCAGCAATGGGATCTGCTTTCACAAACCTTACAGACGCCTCATCTTGTCTGGACTCCTACTTGCACACATCCATGCGTATGGAAATCCAAATTGGGCGGTCTGAAAACGTCTAAAAAACTAGTTAGCAATTTTAGATGAGTTGAACTCAAACATGAGGGAAAAATAAATATAGCGGGCAGTGGACAAGGCAATGGGAGTAAAAGTATTTTAACGAGTTAATATGGATTTTCTGGTAAAACTGTAATCATCATATGTAGCTTTCCATCATTATGGAGAAAAAAATGCAGCCCTGAGTTGTAAGAAATTATGGTGTTGATTGACTGAGTAGCGAGCCTCGATCAAGCAGCAACCACAGCCCTTGTCAGGGTGAGGCACAAGCCAACCCTACAATTCATATTTCATCCCTATGGGCCAAAAGGCCCATAGGAATCGATTGGAAATACCGATTCGGTAAATACAGATTCGGTAAATACCGAATCGGTAAATTCCGAATCGGGAAGCAAGCAAAAGTGAAACTAATGAAAACAGCCAATCAGGTGCAACCAACCTCCCCCTCCCTACCAGGAAGTGGCTACCCAGGCAGCTGCAACTCATTAGAAGGTTCTGGAGAGGCAGTCAGAGCTGAGCAGAGACACAGAGCAGCAGGGAGTGATTTTTGGGAGTTTACCACAGTGAAAATGGCTAGCAGCAGTGAGAGTCAGAAGGAAGAGAGGAAAAGGAAAGTTAAGTTCAGCAGCATGGAGCTGCAGGTACTTGTGGAGGAGGTGGTGAGAGTCCACAAGCAACTGTTTGGCAGGCACTCCCTCACTGTAGCTGAGTCAGCAAAACACAAGCTGTGGCTTGCTATTGGAGAAAGGGTCAATGCAGTGGGAGTTACAAGCAGGAGCATTGATGACCAACCCCTTCCATGCTAATGACAAGGTCAGCTCGTCATGCAGTGCACTGGCGCTGTGCTCAAGACAAGGTGAACTCGTCATGTATAATGGGATTCAATAAATGTCAGCACAGGAGGGGAAAAGCCTTAGCAGCCAAGTGGTTAAGAAACGCTTCTATGACATCAGGAGCCTCACAAAAAAAAGATGTCTGAGCTTCATAAGCAGGCTGGTGTCACCGGTGGAGGCAGGAACCCAGCGCCCCCCCTGACTGACCTGGAGGAGTTGGTGGCCTCAACGATCGAGCCAGACAGTGTTGTGGGACTAGGAGATGTGGCCAGCTCAGCCAGAGCCAAAGGAAAAGGTAAGACGCATGCGCAGCATGACACCCCATTCCAACCTGCTACCCTTAACCCTTTGTGCACAGGGCAACCCCAGTCCAGTACTGCTAGCACTATACAGGAGCAATGCATTATGGGAAATGTAGTCAGCTAATGTAATACCATGTGTAACTGCACAGACATCAGCAAGGCAGTGAAAGTAATGCTGAATAATGACAGTAAAATGTGTAAAGCATTTATTTTAGTGACTGTGACACAGTAGCACTCAGTTGACATATGCTTATTTATTAATCAACAACAAACTTAGGGGTCTAGTTAGAAATCCAATAGTGATCCTATGCTTTTGTAACCATGTCAGTAGTACAAGGGAACAATAACAGTGAAACTAACAAACCAAATCACAAGATGTGAAGCACCAGTAAACGTAAGTCACCCCTGGTTGAGGATTCCCATCAAAGGTCTTGTATGAATCAATATTATCATTTGCTAATCCTTATCGGGTATTGTGTCTCTTGATCATTGAGACCAGCATACCCAGATAGCAAAAAAGATAAGTGGTGATTAAAAAAGGATAGGGAGCTTTTTTAATCACCACTTATCTTTTTTGCACTGCACTTCCCATCATATCAACATCATGTGGTAGTACCGAGTGATTGTGGGTCGCTACCCCGAACTGGCTATCTGGGTATGCTGGTCTCAATGATCAAGAGACACAATACCCGATAAGGATTACCAAATGATAATATTGATTCATACAAGACCTTTGATGGGAATCCTCAACCAGGGGTGACTTACGTTTACTGGTGCTTCACATCTTGTGATTTGGTTTGTTAGTTTCACTGTTATTGTTCCCTTGTACTACTGACATGGTTACAAAAGCATAGGATCACTATTGGATTTCTAACTAGACCCCTAAGTTTGTTGTTGATTAGTTGTTTCCAGTGGGGGATAATACTTAGGCTTGGTCTTTAAACATCCCTCTAGCCCTGCAATAGAGTGTGTTTTTTCATACGCTTATTTATACCTAGGGACAACATCAGCCAGTTGAGCCACAGCAACAGCAGGGACTACACCAGCCAGCCAGGAGAGTGACGAGGCAGGGCCAAGCCATGTCCATTCCTCGCAGGAGGAAGAACACACAACTGCCATCTCCCAGGAAGAGAAGACAGTCCAGACCCCTGAGTTTCCCCACTCCCCACACCTCTCACAATCCCCTCCATTGCTTTTCTCTCCTGAGACCTCCCCATCACTGTTATTGCCTGCACCTGCAACCTCACCAGCCAGGAGGCGAGTCGTGGCCCCACTGCCAGTGATGGAGGCAGCAGAGGGTGAGGCTCAAGCCACTGCACCTGAGAGTCCTGCTGCACTGCAGCCCACCACAGAGACTTTCACCTCGCGCAGACGGCAACGCAGGCCCAGCAGTGCAGGTGGACCTGGAGATGGCACTGTGTTCCGTGGGCTGGAGGGGAGCATGGTGCGCATCCAACGCATGCAGGGGAAATCCATACAGGCCTGCCACCGCCAATTTCGTGTCCTAAACGGACAAATTGGAGATTTGGGGAAGGGCATCAGAGACATGGTAGAAAGCAACATGGAGATATCAAAAACCAATGCTGACCTAGCTGCAGGAATGCAGCAAATGAGCACTTCAATCACCCAGCACCAGCTGTGCTCAAAACTGGACAGCCTGGAGCACACAAGGCGCAGGGACGCCCGTGTCAAGAATAGGGCCATGAATCGTCTGGCCACTGCCACATCACAGCTATGCCGTAGAGGCATTAACATGCAGGAAAGCCTCACTCAGAACACGGCCGAGGTCACCAGGGGCATGGCCAGGATCACCAGTGCCCTCGAGGCAACGATAATATCACACACTGCACTGAATCCTGCCCTGGATGTGGCTGAGGGAGACGACAGCAGTAGCCGCAGCAGCTTGGCAAGCACTGTAGTTCAGCCACGTAGGAGCAGCAGGCGCCCAGCTGAGGCTGCAGGCCATGAGGAAAGCAGTGACCAACATCCCAGTGGCTCTGGGAAGCGCGGGCGCAAAGGACTTTGCCGGTGTGGGTGATGTAACCCAGGACATGTAGTCCCCACCTTTCTTTTGTTTAATTTGTTGCACTTCAGTGCATGAACGTTGTGGCAACATTAAATGACATTCTTCTCATTCACAACCTGTCTGTGTCTCATTACTTACTCAGAAATAGTTGCGTGTAATCTCCTCACGTCTGTATCTGTCATCACTTGGTGTTGTCACTCCAGCAGGTTGTGTTTCAGACACAGCAATGTCGTCGTCATGATCCTCGTAGTCAGACAACTCCACCTCCGTACCCTTCTTAACAGCAAGGTTGTGCAACATGGCACAGGCAGCAATTATCTTACAGCAGGTGATGGGGGTATACTGCCTTGCACCTCCACTCTTGTGCAAGCATCTGAATCTGCTTTTCCAGATACCAAAGGTCCTTTCAACAACATTCCGTGTGCTTTTGTGGGCCTGGTTATATCTCCTTTGGCTCGGTGTTGAGGGGTTGAGGTAGGGGGTGAGTATAAAAGAGCGGAGGGCATATGCACTGTCTCCTAAAAGGAAAAGGTAATACATTACTCACATGCATACATTTACTTCTTACTGCAATAGGTATTATGGGGATCAGACACTGTGTCTTACCTAGGAGGTATCCGTCACCAAATTCCCCTGCAGTCAGCCGTGCATAGATGCCGCTGTTTTGAAAAATATAGGAGTCGTGGGTACTCCCAGGGAATTTTGCCACAATGTCAGTGATGGTGCACTTTGCATTGCAAATCACCTGCACATTGATGGTGTGGGTTGACTTCCTATTCCTGTAGATAGATTCTGTGTCAGCAGGGGGACAAATGGGAATGTGTGTGCCATCTATGCAGCCAATAATATTTGGAAATCGAGCCATCTGGTAAAAGTCAGATTTTGTTTGCACCAGTTAAGCATGGGTAGCAGGAAAAGAAATGTAATGCTCCATCCTGTGTAACATGGCGTCAAGGAATTTGTGGAAAAACCTTGACAGGCTGCTCTGTGCCACCCCACCTACCGCAGCAACCACGCTCTGGTAGCTCCCAGACGCAAGCAGGTGGAGGCTGCACAGCACCTGCACATGGGGTGGAATTGCATGTGCCCTTGGGGTAGTGTGCTGCAACAGTGGTTGGAGGTTCCTGATGAGCTCCAAGATGGTGTCTGGGGCCAACCTGTACCTCTGCAGTATCTCTGCCTCTGTGAGCATGAACAAGGTGACCCTCTGCCTGTAGACCTGCTCCTCTCTCTGCCATTTCCTCTCTCCTTCCTCCTGTAGCCGTAGCCGTCTTGCAATGACATAAAATGCCGCCATTGTGCAAACAGAATTGCATTTCGGGTCCTTTTTTATAGGTTGCACCTGGTTACCACCTGATTCCAATCCATGGTAAATACCGACTCTTAAATACCGAATTTGAAGCAAATTCGGTATTTAAGAGCTTCCCTACATCTCAATATCCATTTTTACCACTTCTTATTTACAGATTAGTTTTTTTACCGATTCTTAAAAGTTACAGATTCAGTAAATTTACAGATTCGGTAAATTTACCGAATCGCAAACCGTTGCGATTCGGTAAAATTACCGATTCTGTCACATTTCCGATTCGGTATTTTACCGATTCGGTAACTTTTCCGAATCGGTAAATTTAACGATTCGGGCTATTTTCGGTCTCCTACATCCCGAAAGCTCAATACCGGTCGGTAACGGCCAAAAATACTGATTTTCGGCCGTTACCGACCGGTAAAGGGCTTCCTACATCTGGCCCTTAGTGCTTTATTAGAAGCTTGGGGGTGTGGGAGTGGGACCACCCAACATGTCAAACCTTTGTTTGAACCACCCTCCAGATTCAGAGTTTTCTCCTACCTGACGGGTGGTTCTTTGGCATTTCCATAGCGGTGCCTATGAAATAGGCACTGCAATGAGAACACCAAAATCAGTACCTGCACGGCATGAACTGCTGTAGTCCAGACCGTGCAGGTACTGGGGTGCATGTACATGGGGGCACAACATGTGCCCCCTCTGCATGCACCGCATGGCGCAGAGGCACAGTGGGGTGGCAAAGGTGTGGCAGTGAGGAAACTCATATTATGCTTTGTGGGTCGCAGCGGCCCTGCCAAGCATCTTGCAGCCTCAAAACTGCTGATCCACCACCAGAGATCTCTGGCGGTTATGGGGGTCCCAGAGAGGCCCTGTTTTCAATAGCACAGTAATAAGACTGTCACCCGGGCGCCACCATAAGTCTGGTGGTCTGTGGATTGCCAGACTCATAATAATCCCGTTAATGTCTGAATGTAAAGTTACCACTAGCAACTTTTCGTATATAGGTAGATATCTCCAATACCATGTTGGAGACCCCTTTCCTATTGGAAAGCATAGGTAAAATTATTAAATAATATTTTAAATAATTTTTATTTATTTTACAATATTTCTTATTCAGAGTTATTTTAGGTTCCTGCATCCATTATGTTCTATGGGAGTGTGTTGCAGCATCTGTGTGTGGCAATGAGTGGTACTTGACTTTCTCCAAGGCTGGGCTGTGGTACATATGTTACTGGTTTGTCACCTTCAGGTCTCTAGTAACTATAGATGTGTAGTTTGTGAAAATAATGTGCTCATGCATTTGTGGGTGATTGTACTAGCCTGTCCCCCCGTAAAACCCTCTTGACTTTTCACTAAACTCCTTCCATTTTTAGTAAATATTGTCCATTTTTCCATCACTTCCCCTGATCCCATCCACATTTACTACTAAGGGCCCGATTACAATGCCGTAGGAAAAGGCTCTGACCCTCTGTTGGACCAGTTCCTATGGCACTGTAATTGGCTATTCGGATTCCTTTCCGACCTACCAATTTTGATGGGGTCGGAAAGGAATCCGAACCAGATTTCTGAAGGGCCTCCGACGGGCTCGGAGATCCTGTCTGCCATCCGGAAAGCTTCCAGTAATCCCTCGAGCGGCTCTTTCCACCTGAGGGATTACGATGGCAGAATTCCACAGCCTTTCTGTGCCGGATTTCCGACATAGAAAGGCTGTGAGAATCCAACTTTGGGGGGCCCCAGCAGGGCCCCCATCGGTTCAAGGCCTCCAGGTAGCAGCGTTGATTCAGTCCCCCTTGTGGCAGGCACCTTTAGGTGCCCGCCATAGGGGGCATGGATGAACTACACCTCAGCTCTTTACAATGAGAGCATGCATTTCGCTCTGAATGCATGCTCCTATTGTAAAGAATACGAATGGGATCGATCAGTGTTCGGTCGCATCCTAATTGCTGGGTTGGGACCGATGACAGGAGGTCGTTCGGTCCCAGTTTCGAAACGATGTCGGACGAACTCAGGTCCGTACGAAATCGTAATCGGGGCCTTACTAGTAAACTTAAATGTGTGGAGATCTTGCTGTAGAAAAAACAGGTGAGATGGAGGTAGAGATCTCCACCCTTAGGTTTGTAAAGTAAATTTTGTACAATGAAAATCATAATACTGTATTACTATTTTATGTACTACAAAATACAGTTTGTGAATCAGTCTCCTTGTGGCTCCATGGGATCAAAGAACTAAGATAGATTTAGAGATGGATATTTTAGACCAATATCTCCTTCTCTAAATGTATCATGGTTAATTTCTCGTAACCAAGATATAAACTGGATAGATATTAGCGATTAGGCAGGATTAAAAATAGTATGGCTTAGATAGGGGTGGGTCACCAATAGTGGCGCTGATAGAGATACAAAGGTCAAGTGAAGGGTAAAAGGACTTGGGTACAGATAATGAAATGTAAACTAAGGTATAGTTAGTAGAAGTAGTACTAGGGTATAAGAATAACAACAAGAAATGTTTATAGGTAGGGTAAGGTTGCAAGATTATAAAGGAAGTAGACAATCTAGGTTATATGCATTTAGAAAGAGACTAGGATCGGAGTAAAAGTACAAAATAATAGTAATAAATAGATGGATTAGAATCACAAAAACATTGATGCAGTACAGCACCACCATACTAAGCCAAACAATATGGGGACAGACTTGGAATAGGAAGAAGAGGGATACAAGTGATCCCTGTTTTTAAAGGAGCAGGGAATCTTTCAACTTGAAGGGCATTTACCAGGGCGAACTTAACATTCCCTGTATGCCATTTTTGAAAAAATAAGAGGAGTTTGTGGAGAATATATCTTCCGGACAGGATTCTTGAAGTCACTTGCAATAATAGAAACACCACTGGAAGAGACAGGAATAAGCAAATGTGTAGATTCTGTGGATCACTCCCACCTCCTTAAGGGAATCATTTGTAAGGTAAGGCTACATACATATGCCTCAAATTAAACAGATTTAAGAGGATGAAGAAACTCAAGAAGCCTTTTCTATGCGATGACCTAACTCAGCCCTTTGAACAAAAGCATGAACATTCTCCAAAATATAGACTTCTAAGATTACATTTAGGCATCTTACAGGGTCTGCTTCACAGACGTAAATTTTCCATATCTGCCAACTTTCTCCTGGAAATTCTCAAGCAAGTCTCATCTACGCCAAAAAGGACCCACAGAAAAAGATTTCTGAAACGTGGCACAGGCGTAACAAAGGGCCCCACACTCCAGGGGCCCCCTTACTCAGCAGAGCCAGCAAGCAAGCCTTGCCCTCTTCATGTCAGTCTTCATCAATATGTTGTGCATTGCCTCCCTCACCACAAATTAAATGGTCCGCCGTGCATGCACGCCAAGAATCTGTTGCACCGCAGATACCTCCGCCCCTGAAAATGGTCGTTCACAAACAGTATATTAAAGCAAATGTGCGCGAAGTATGCAGCGCTGCTACAAAACTCTGGCCCTCACAGTGCATCACTGGATCCTTACCTGCAGGAGCAGCCACAGAATTTCCCAGACAACAAGCTATTTATTCAAAGTTTTTGAGTTTGTATAAAAAAAAATCCTCCAGGACTTTCCACGTCCATTAGTTACTGTGCGCTGAGTGAGTCACCTGTTCATTAGAGGGAAAATACTTTTTAGAGTGCAGAGGGAAAGCAGTCCCGTTAAGAAGTTGCAAAACAGCCACTTTCCAGGAAGCCAGCTGCTTTGGGCAGTGATCTTAAAAGTTAAGCAGTAAGAGCCACCGGAGCCCGCCGAATGCGCCATTCGGCGGGCGAGAAGATAACCCGTAGGAAGGGAGCCTGGCTGCAGAACTCAGTGTGCTGGAAACAAGTGAGTAGATGATGGCGCGAGGGGTTTATGATCCTGTGTTTAACTTGTCACCCAGAGAACAAGAAGTAAAAATAAAAAATCATATTTTAAAAACTTTTTGGGGGGAGGACCGACATCATCTGTACTGATGTCCCAGTCCCATCAAATCGCCTTCTCTTTAAAGATATGGACTACTTTTTCCCTTCCTCGTTGCCACATTCACCTCATAAGACAGCTATGTAAGCATCATCAAGGAGAAACCTGCAGTGTCAGTGATTGCTCTCGATAATTGTGTCAATTTGGACATGTGCAACATCAAGGCTGGGAATGCATTGTGCACGTGCATTAACACCTTTACAAATAGGTTGGCAAGTTTGTGCCTCACACAAAGTCTCAATAGTTTCTAAATGGCCAATGTTGCTTATAAACTAATATCTACTGTTAATAGTTAAGTCATCGCTGCATTGAATAAAGCGTGCAGACCTCCACAGGATTTGCTCCACTGACATAATCAGCAATGCCTCTAGGTTATTTTTGCTTAATTTTAAAGCACATATTTGTTTTCAGCAGTTATTGCCCTGTTGATAAGCAGAACAAGAAACCCAGTCGGCTGTGTGTCAGTGTGAGTGATAGAGAGAGAAAGCAAAAGTGAATGTGAGAAAGATCGTCATAAAAGGAAGAAACTGAGGTTAAGGCTTCTGAGAGAAGAGGGAGAATGAGTGTATATATAGAGGGCTTACAAGGAAGATGTGAATTTGGGAAAGGGTTAAGTGTGAGCAGGTGTAAGGGGGAGAGGGGAAAACTCAGTCTTGAGAAAGGTATAAGGTGTATGGTATGAGTGAGGAAGCAAGTGGGAGGTGTGCGTGAAGTGAGCTGGAGGAAAGTGTGACGGAGAGCTAGAGTAGGGTTCCAAATGATGATGGGCAGAGATGGGGGCCTGTGGAAAAAAAGTGTTCAGAGTTAGGTGAGAGAGAGTATGTGAACTAGAGAAAGAGGACTGGGCGCGAAGGACAAGGATAAGGGGAGACTGCACGTAAGAAGGGAAAAATGATGAGTAAGGATGAGTTTAAGAGAAAAGAGGTATGTGAAAGGGAGGATACTATGAGAGAGAGGCAGAGGAGAAGGAAGGCAGCATTAATGGGGAAGGGAATCGCACAGGAATGCCAAGGTGTCATCTAGGCAGTGCTTAATTTGTAAAACAATAAGTGACAAGGTCCTTCTTGGAAGGCTGCTGGAGCTAGCATCCCCCATTGCCCCTTCCAACACTGCTAATGACAGTACAAACATAACCCCTAACTATCACACTCCTACAAGTGTGAGAATTCAGGCTATTTCAGGTCACACAAAGCTCTAATAATGGTGTGAGGTGGTGCTATAATTCATTTTTGGTCCAAATTGACTTAATAAACACAATCATTGTGATTCTTTCAACTTAAACAGACAACACCACCATGTGTTGGACTGCCATTAGTGCTGGTGCCAAACCCCGGAAACCACCAGCTCAAATTAAAGACTACATCAATGGAGGGATGTTATATCACCAACAAAAGCAGCTAATATTGTGCCATTATTAAAGTGGGGTACACAAAAATGCACCTTAACTAGGGTGGTTAAAATGTTTGCACTTTTGTTATTTCTGATACACACTACATCTATTAATACAGATCTTGGTATTATGTGAGGAGGCATCAGTCCTCAGGGTTAAGTGGAGGAAGTTGGCATTCTTCCAGATTCAGGGCCCAAGCATTGCGGAATCTCTGACCCTCCCAATAACACTAACACAGAGTTTTAAGTACCTGGTAATTACGTAACCCTAGTCTCTGCATAATATTGGGAGCTCAATTTGACCCTTTGCTTACCAAGCAGGGATAAGACCTTTGAACATTAGGTACTTTTAACTATAAACACCCTAAGCAGGGCAGCATTTTTTTAATTGATTTCCCTGAAAAGACTTTATACATGATGCAGAAGCACCCATATTTCACCCCATCCTGAATCATCTCAAAGATTAAATGCTTATCCAGACCTTTGTATGCGATAGTAATAAACCCCATATACCATTAGTCAACTGCAAACAGATCATTCATGATGTCGATTTGGGTATAGCTGATGGCTGCTTATATTACTCAGCCTCTCAACTATTGAACAATAATGATTCTCTTATCGCCAGTAAGGATGTCTCTTCGATTAGTATTGAAGTAGAGCTACTCCATAACTCAACATTGGCTCATTGCCTATATGGTGCTGCCCCTCTACCACCCCTATCCAGGCCCCCACCTTGGTGCTTGCAGATGGTGCTGAAGTGGATAGGATGGAAAGACAAGGTAGAGCACAAGACATTGCTATGTGTCCTTATGATGTTGACTCAAGTGTCACAGATACAGGGTCTGTGCCAATGAGACTTAATAAGCATCTCTAATTTCAGAAATGTTTGGAGACCTGGACATGTAAAGTCACTGGAGATCCTAACAGAAGAATAGTTTTGTTACAATTAGCCTTGTTGGTACGACCTGTCCACCCCTATCCCCATGCCCCTGTTGGACTCTACCATCCTGAAGCTCCCTGTGGAATGTTGGTGTGCTCTCCAGTGAGGAGAGTGGATGGTCATTAAACAAGTATCTTCCTATCTTCTGAGTCCTGTCATTCTTCAGGATTTCCAACACTGGCGACGGAACTGCGCAGGGGGCAGTGGAGGCCATTTCCCCTTTGTGCACTCTCTCCACACGCAAAGAAGGAACAGTTTATAAAGAATTTTATCACCGCTGCTGGACATCCATCGTCTTGCCAGGAGGTGCAAGAGGAGTCAAGGTCGTTGTAAGGCCATCTGAGCTGGTGCCATTGTACTGGGTAAGGCTTGGAGTGCGGGCTTTGAATAAAAAGGACTAATTAAAAGAAGAAAATGTATGGAATGTTATGCTGCCGCATGTCTGCAGGAGGACAATTTTGTGTGTAGCGGAGGAAGCTGACCCCTGTTGGTGTGTACGAAGTGTGGATTGTGCTCAGAGAAAGACTTAATTTTACCGGAGCACCCTCCAATTCCACACGTACCTGTAGTTGTTGCTGGAGATTTCGTTGCTGTGTAAAGTATCGGAAGGAGTGGTGAGTGATGTCCGTCGACATTGGGATCTGCAGCAGGGTTGACGGTGAACGATCTCCCGGCGCTGCATCAGGATTTCCTGTCAGGTTCTAACGGACTAGTGTCTCGGTTTGGCACTGCGTTATCCTCTAGTCAGCTGGTCGGAAGCTGACTGCCTTTGTGACGAGTTGTTTCCTGACCCCGGGGAATTTTCTCTGCGCATCAGGAGCTAAGGGCCGCCTATTCTCGTCACAATCCTCGGAGAATCAGCTGTATCCGGCGTCATGCGGTCTGGCTGGCGCACCAGGAGCTAAGGAGCGGCATTTTTTCAGTCAGAAACTGTGTTTTTGTATGCGAATATTTTAAAAAGGACTTATAGGGCGGAGTTCGAGGAGAAGAAGTACAAGTAAGAAGTTTATGGAACAGCAAGCCATTGTGACAGTCTGTTGGCCCATGCCCCATGGGTTGTGGTGAAAGTCTCATTCACATCCATTTTTACCTTGACTTTGCAGCGTTCCCTACTGTTTACATTGAATTGTCAGTTGGGGGTACTACTGGAAATTTTCTTACAAGAAAAGCTATCATCAATATAAAAATGCATGGTATTGTGACTTGTAGGTATTATTCAAACCCTCCTGTTTTAACTAGTTTCTGGGTCATCCCCTCCCTCTTCATAATGGCAGCAGCAAGTATGAATCAACCCCCGCCTTTCCTGAATGACATAGGAGAACCCGAGATTAGCTGGAAGGAATGGGTGAAGCATTTTGAGTCGTACCTCATAGCCATAGGAGGTCAGAGGTTTAATTCAGTAAGAAAACAACATATTTTACTCCATAATCTGGGTGTACAAGGGCGTAAAGTATATGAATCACTACCTGTGCCAGAGCAGGAAGGTAATGCTGTTGGAGAGGTTGATGTGTATGTGCAGACATGGAGAAATTAGAAAAACATTTTGGGGATAGAATCAATGTGGTTCTAGAGCGCCACAAATTTTTTAAAAGGTGTCAAGGCAAACAGGAGTCAGTACAGAATTATATCGCAGTTTTGTGGGGACTTACACAGTTATGTGAGTTTGGGGATCTCACAGATTATTTAATAAGAGGCCAACCTGTGAGGTGCACTAATAACCCACGCATCCAGGAGAAACTATTGGCAAAGAATCCAGCGCTAAGAGAAGCTATTGAAATAGCCAAGTCAGTGGAACACACAGCAAAGTGCGTAAAAGAAATGAAACCAGAAGGGGGGATAGTGGCAACCATTAATGATGCAGAAGACAGGAATGATGTGTATAAGATGAGGTTTAAGGAGAATGCCAACACCAGGATAGGTTACAGAGGGAAGGGTCCCAAGTGTTACCGGTGTGGCAGCAACAACCATTTTGCCACTTACTTTCAATGCCCAGCCAGGTATGTCACTTGTAAGAAATGTAATAGGAGGGGGCATTTTGCCAGGGTGTGTCAGGATGGAGAGTTACACACAAGAGATCAGGATAGTAATACAGAAAAGGCCGCAAGTAAGGAAGTGAAATGTATCCGTTTATCTTACAAGTAAAAGATGTCAGCAACACTGTGAATTCTATTTATCCTAAATGTGATGTATTAATTAATGATGAACGTGTTGAAATGTTTGCAGATTTCTGTTCTCCGTTCACGTTACTAAATAAGGATGATTATGTTTCCATGGGAAAAAATAAGATTAGTGAGATATTTCTCCCACAGGATACAATAAGGGAAATATTCCCCTTTTGGGCATGAAGGATGTACAGCTACAATTCAAGGATAGGAAAACCTATGGGACAGTATATGTTGTAAAGTCGGGTTCTAATCTTTTAGGATGGGTACATCAAAAGGAGTTGGGAATCATACTGGACCCCAATAGTGCTGAACAAGTTTTGCTCACAGAGAAGTTTCTGGTGGGTGAGAAGATTTGTGAAGAATTCAAACAGCTTTTCAATGAGGAACTAGGATGTCTGCACAATTTTCAACATAGGATTAAATTAAAGCACAATGCAAAACCTGTGGTGCACAGCTTACGCACAGTGCCTCTTAAAATGAAAGAGCCTCTAGAAAATGAGCTGCGCAAGTTATGTGACTTGGATATAATTCAACCTATAGACTGTTCTGAGTGGTTGGCTCCGATAGTCATCGCGGCCAAATCCAATGGTGAGGGTATCCGCCTCTGTGTGGACTTGCGCAGTCTAAATGACTGTATCTGGGTAGAAAGACATCCTTTGCCAGTAATAAATGAAATAATAAATGAAATGCTAAGCACCATGGGCCCCGCAAGGTATTTCAGTGTGATAGATTTATCCATGGCGTACCACCAGATCGAACTACATCCAGATTCAAGGCCACTCACGGCGTTCATTACGCCTTTCGGAGCATTCATGTTCAAAAGGATGCCTTTTGGCCTTGCGTCAGCTGCGGCTATTTTCCAAAGAGCTATGCAGAAGATCCTTGAAGGCGTAGAACGCACAATGTGTTTCCAAGATGATATCTTGGTCTATGGAAAAAATTCAGAAGAACACGATGGTGTGTTGAGGCAAGTTTTTAAAAGACTCATGGATGCCGGCCTGACAGTGAAGAAGGAAAAGTGCAGAATAAAAGTACAACAGGTTGAATACCTGGGTCATTCGATCTCGGAAGAAGGATGTAGACCAAAGAGCAGTTTGATCCGAGCAGTAAAGGAAGCTCCCAATCCAAGAAACAAAGAAGAGCTCAAGTCCTTTTTGTGGCTTATAGAATATATGTCAAAGTATGTGGACAACTTTGCTGCTAAGTGCGAACCCATGAGAGAGATTTTGAAGAAAAACAAGGAGTTCGTGTGGAATGAGGAGCAGGAGGCCGTTGCGAATGCCTTAAAGGAAGATTTAATCAACTCCCCAGCTCTTGGAACATTTGACTCGTCAAAGAAAACTATTCTTGCAACTGATGCCTCAAACTATGGGTTGGGTGCCACTCTAGTCCAAAAGAAAATGGGAATGAGGAGAAAATCATTGCCTACGCGTCCAGGAGCCTCTCTCCGCCCGAAAAGAACTATTCTGTAATCGAACGAGAAGCCTTGGCGTGTTTTTGGGCGGTCAGGCATTTTAAGTTTTTCCTATGGGGATTGAGGTTCACGATACGGACGGATCACAAGCCACTCACGTTTATATTCTCTGTGAAAGGCCTGGAGAATTGCACCCCGCGCATCAGCAGATGGATTCTAGGACTCGAACATTTCAATTTCAAGATTGAACATGTACCGGGCAAGGAAAATACCATTGCAGATTTTCTCTCAAGATTACCCCTACCAGAGGAAGGAGTACCTGAAGAAGCTCTGGACAGTCCAATAATGATGATGGATTTTCCTGCCATCACGGAAAAAGAGTGGGAAGAGGGTATGAAGGAGGACAAAGAGCTTAGGGCCAGATGTAGGAGCCCAAATACCGGTCGGTAACGGCCGAATTCGGCCGTTACCGACTGGTATTTGGTGATTGAGATGTAGGGGCATCATTTTACAGATTCGGTAAATTTACCGAATCTGTAAATTTACCGAATCTGTAAAATACCGAATCGGTATTTTTACCGATTCGGTAACTTCCAGACGTAGGTGGGACTCTTCTGAGTCCCAAAGGCCTTTCAGATTCGGTATGTTACCACCCAATCCAATTGGGTGGTAAAATACCGAATCCAGGTGTGCATGCACATGTGTGCATGCACACCTATGCCATGTGACAGACAGACATGCCCTTAGGGCATGTCTGTGTGCCACATGGCACACATGCCTGTATTTGGGGTGCTAGAGGGTGTCAAAGTGACACCCCCTGCACCCTTGCTGAAATCGGTATTTACCGATTCTGTAAATACCGAATCGGTAATGCCCATTGATTCCTATGAGCTTCAATGCCCATAGGAATCAATGGGCATTACCGAATCGGTATTTACAGAATCGGTAAATACCAAATCTTAACGATTCGGTATTTACCGAGTCTGTATTACCTACATCCCCCCCCTTCTATTTTACCACTTCTTAAATACCGAATCGGTATGATTCGGTATTTAAGAAGTGGTAAAATAGAATTACCTACATCTGGCCCTTAGTGTCTTAAAAGAGCATGTCATGAAGGGATGGCCAAACAGGAAGAAAGATGTTGAAGCGGAAGTGGAAGAATTTTGGGAAATCAGAAATGAATTAAGTGTCATTGGAGGTAAAGTTTATCGCAACAATAGAGTGATACCTCCTAGGAAACTACGGAAGAGAGTCATTGACTTGGCACATGAAGGCCACCTTGGGCGTAG
Organism: Lissotriton helveticus; assembly: GCF_964261635.1. Lineage (NCBI taxonomy): Eukaryota > Metazoa > Chordata > Amphibia > Caudata > Salamandridae > Lissotriton > Lissotriton helveticus. The sequence continues at coordinate 1,370,380,374 of NC_136069.1, read as the reverse complement.
TGCCACCAAGGCAAGAGTAAGAACTAATTTCTGGTTCCCAAAAATGGATGCCATGACTGAAGAAGTTGTGAAGGAGTGTGGTGCTTGTGCAAAAAGCGATAAGTCTAAAGTTATACACAAATCTCCGTTGTCTCCAGTAAGTGTCCCGAACAAGCCCTGGAACAAGTTGGCAATGGACATCATTGGACCTATGCAGAATTTGGGTGTGCAAAAGAGATTTATGTTGGTTCTGATCGATTATACTTCTGGATCAAGCAAAAGTTTGTGCATAACATCACTACCAAATCGGTGATTCAATTCCTAAAAGAGGTGTTCTATGAGGAAGGTATACCTTCTACATTAATCACTGACAATGGTGTTCAATTCACCTCTGAGGAAATGCAGGAATATCTGAAAAAATCAGGCATTAAGCATGAAACCACAGCCCTGTATTGCCCGAAAGCCAATGGTCTGGTGGAGAGAGCAAACAGGGTCATTAAAGAAAATATCCAGCTAGCTGCCATAAATGGACATGACGTAGAAAACTCCTTGAGGGAATGTCTGTGGGCATATCACACATCACCCAATAGGGTAACGGGGGTCTCTCCTTTCGTGTCCTTACGTGGGAGGGAACCGTGTACTAAGTTTAATCCAAGTTGGTTAAATGGTGTTGATGTCAGGGAAGTAGATTGGGAGGAGGCAGGAGAGAAGGTCAGACAACATCAAACCAAATACAAACAGTGGTATGATCAAAAACATGGAGTGAAGGTCCAAAAGTAGGAGGTGGGAGACATGGCGCAAGCTAGAAGAAATACCAAGTTGGGGACCACTCTCAGCAAGTTTCACTCACCTAGTAAGATTGTTATTATTATTATTATTATAATTGCATTTATTAAGCGCGCAGCTACCCGGAGGTTTCCCGGCGCTAAAGCAAACAAAAGGGTAAGCAAGAAGTGAGGACCAAGAAACAGCAAATTAAATGTTAAAAAGCCAGGTTTTAATTCCTTTGCGGAATGTCAGGTAACACATTTCGGAACGCAAGATTTGAGGTAACGAATTCCATAAAGAAGGTGCTAACAAGGAGAACGAACGTCCACCCATTTTAGCTCTGTTCACACGAGGTATCCAAAACTTGTTTTGAGTAGAGGACCTTAGCGTGCGGGGGGGAACATATTGCTGCACCAGAGAGGATAGGTATTTCGGGGCTTTGCAGGTCTTAATATGATGCATTAAACAGAGTGCTTTGAATTTCACTCGGCTTTCAATTCGTAACCAGTGCAGTTTGCGCAGGTGAATCGTGGCCGAGGAGCTGGCAGGCAAGTTACATATAAGACGAATTGCCATGTTCTGTACCACCTGATACTTCATTATTACCTCCTTACAAGCACCCAGGAGTAGAATGTTCGCATAGTCCATGCGTGAGATGACGAGAGCTTGGACTACAGTCCTCAGGGTGTCAGCTGGTAGCATCCACGTGATTTTCCTCAGCCACCTGATGATGGTAGTACAGGTGGCGGAGACTTTTACAACGTGTTGCTTAAAAGATAGCTGGTTGTCAAGGAGGACCCCAAGGTTGCGGGCTGTCACAGATGGAATAGGAATAGGGCCCATCTCCGGAGGCCAATGTTGCGGGCCCCAGAGTGAAGTATCTGGACCAAACAGGAGCAGTTCGGTTTTGTCCCCGTTTAATTTTAATTTATGTTTGTACATCCAATCAGATATATGTTTCAGTCCGGACTGAAGAGAGGACGTAGGAGAATGTTTATTGGTGGAGAGTGAGTAGACGATTTGTGTGTCGTCAGCATAAGAATAAATTGTGAGACCAGCTTGTTCTGCCAAAAATGCAAGGGGTCTCACATACAGATTAAAGAAAAGAGGGCTGAGAATAGACCCTTGGGGAACACCGTGAGGGGAAGGGAGTATTGAAGAAACAGAAGTAGAGGAAAAGACTTGAAAAGTGCGATCAGAAAGAAAATTAGCAATCCAGGCCAGGGCGGAACCATCGACACCCACAGATTTCAAGGTGGACAATAAGATGGTGTGGGAGACAGTATCGAATGCGGCACTCAAATCAAGTAAGATGAGTGCCACTGTCTCCCCATTGTCCACCTGTCTTCTGATGGTCTCCGACACACCGAGAAGAGTGGTCCCAGTGGAAAAGCCAGCCCTGAACTCGGACTGCGAGCAGTGAAGAAAATTAGAAGCTTCAACATAAGAACTAAGCAAAAAGTTGACATGCTTCTCAAGGATTTCAGAGAAACATGAAAGCAAAGAAATAGGCCGAAAATTGGAAGGGTTGTTTGGATCAGCGTTGGCCTTTTTTAACAATAGGACCACCATCGCGTGTTTCCATTCGCTAGGAACAATAGCTTCAGTCAATGATGCATTCAAAACATCCAGGATAATCTGGAGTATGGCTGGATCCAGGGTGCTCAAAATTTGAGGAGGCAACGGGTCGAGGGGAGAGCCAGATTTTATATCTTGAAGGTATTTTTTTAGAAGCAAAGGGGAGATTGGTTCCCAGAAATGGAGTGAGGGGGCAGTGGACGTTGAACTAGTGATATCATCAGGAAGGGAAGTGAGAGGAGCATAATCAGGGTAAGTGGGTACAGCAGGAGTAGCATTAAAAATATCATAGATCCTGTCAATTTTCTCGAGAAAGAAATTTGCCAGGGCATTACACTGTGCAGTGTCCAAACAAGGATGCTTAGGTGAAGAAGACGCACCAGAGAGATCTTTGATTATTTTAAACAGGGCCTTCGGCCTGTTTTGAGCAGTGAGTATGGTGCTATTAGCATAATTAGCCCTAGCGATATCACAGGCAGAGTGGTAAGCTTTAAGGGCAGCCTTGTATTTTAATTTAAGATCTGTGCAATAACTTGAACGCCAAATGCGTTCCAGTTTTTTGCAATAGGATTTTTCTTGACGCAACAAGTCATTAAACCAGGGTGCCGGAGGATGATGAATCTGTGATTTATTTCTTTGGGTTGGAAGGCAAGAATCTAAGGCTGTTGTCAGCCATGATCTGACAGCAGGCACCTCTTTAGTAGTTACACTGGAAAACGTAGGTTTCGAATTAACAAGAAGAGTGTTTAATTTATCTTTGTCTAAACGTTTCCAGTTCCTACTAGCTTCATGAGGATGTACGGTCGTGGAGGAATTAAAGACAGATATCTTAACTGAAAAATTAATAATAAAATGATCAGACCAAGTAACCGGAGAGGAGGAATGGTAGGAGATGCAGGTAAGGTTGGAAATAATGGGGTCTAGTAAATTGCCGGCCTTATGCGTAGGGCCGGAGTTATGGAGATGAAGGTCTAAAGCTGCAAGATCCTGTAATAGGCGAGTGGTAATAGAACACAATGCAGAATTAAAGTGAATATTTAGGTCACCTACAACAAGAAAATTGGTAGATTGTGCTATTAGAGGGGCAATAAGTTCAGGAAAAGAGGAGGCCCATGCACCAGCCGAGCCCGGAGGACGATAAATCAGCGTTCCAGTTAAGGTAAAATGAGGAGAGAGGAGAAGTTTAAAAAGACCAGCTTCACAATTAGGAAATTCAAGATCTTCCCACTTGCAAGAAAATTCTCTCCTGAAAATTATGGCAATACCTCCTCCCTCTTTGAGAACCCGGTTACGCCCCACATAGGTGTAATCATTGGGGAGAGCCATGGCGATGTCAGGGCCAGAGTTCTCATTTAGTCACGTTTCTGTTACAAACATGGCTGCTGGGCTAGCTGTCTGTAGGAGGTCAAATATATCTCTCTTATGTTTCGAGAGAGATCGACAGTTAATGCTAATAAAATTCAAGGAGGAGCCGGTTTTATGCAAAGTGGAAGAGGTATGGTTCGTAGGAAGAGGAGTAGTCCAGAAAGTAGAAGACATACAATCTGTGACCGAGGTGAAAGAGTCTAATGCAAGGGTGCAAGTCAAGCAATTAGTGGGTACGTCCTGACAGTTAAAAATAGTGGGGGAGGTGCAAGTAGGTCGACGTAACCTCAATAAGGCTGTGCGGGAGTATGTAATACGGCCGTGCACAGGGGAAGTGGTCCCTGGTCCCGTCCTGGCGCGGACGGGCGCAGACGGGCAGGACTTTGGCACGACTTCGGCGCGAAGTCGGCGCTCCCGCTGCGCTCGTCCGCTGCGCTTCCGCCATTGTGTCATTTAATACTCAAGGGAAGAAACTCACTAGTCCGCTAACCTGCCAATTGGCCAGCAGGGCGGAAGTGAGGATGTGGGGGCGGAAATGAAGTTGCGCTCGTGTGGCCACCGCCGCTACAAACGGCACAAGCCGTGGCGGATCGGTGCCAGGAGCCGATTAGAATGTTTGTTGTGCAAAATGCAATAATTGTACAGCTGAAGAAACGTTGCGCCGAAGAGCGGCGATCAAACAGAGGTAAATTAGGTTTTTAAGATCAACACTAACACCAGGGTTACATAGCGCTGAGAAGCGGCACATTGAATGTAAGTATTGAAAAATGTGGTACAGTTTGAAAATGGTCAATGGTGGAGTTTTGACAACATTGTAAATGTACAACCATAAACTGTTTGCTAGGTACTCCTGCTGTTCCCCCGCTGGCCTCGTCCAGCCTACCAGTAGCCACCTTTTCATCCTGTTCTAAAGAGTTATTTGGTCCGCATTATAAGGAAGGGAGAAGTGTTACAATTAGCCTTGTTGGTACAACCTGTCCACCCCTATCCCCATCCCCTGTTGGACTGTCCCATCCTGAAGCTCCCTGTGGAATGTTGGTGTGCTCTCCAGTTTGGAGAGTGGATGGTCATTAAACAAGTATCTTCCTATCTTCTGAGTCCTGTCATTCTTCAGGATTTCCAACAAGTTTCTACAATCAATCAAATAAATCAGGGTTTTGTAGAGTGCACTACTCACCCGTGAGGGTATCAAGACGCTACACAAATCCCATTAGTAAAACATTTACGATAGCGGCGGACACTGGAGCAACTTTGCAACAAACTGTTTTCCTTAGCTGACCTCACACGCTTGGAAGCAAACATGACTCTACAGCATTTAGACAGAAACACAATTTTCCATTTATTTCAGTAAACGCCAGTGATTGCCTCACAGCATTTAAAGCCCAATATGATTGGGATGTGGGTCATCTGGAGGATGAGGGGTAGGTGGAGGCCAGAAAAGAACCACAAGAAGTTGCGATAGTGGTTCACCTGAGGCTCATCCAGATCACATATCTGCATAAGCTTTATTATTTGTCCAAAATATTATGGAGCAGTGGCACACCAACCACCTCAACTCGCTAAAGACCCAACCACATATCTGCAGATTGGTTCCATGGTGTGAGAAAATGCATAGGTACTCAGAAATATTGGAGGTATATCACCCAAGGTCTATCTATGTGTAGGGGCATAACACAGGCCCCCGCAGCCCTCGCGGTGCGGGGGGAGGACCCCGCACTCCAGGGGCCCCCTGACTCAGTGTAGCCAGCAAGTAAGCCTCGCCCTCTTCAAGGCAGTCTTCATGAATATGGTGTGCACGGCCTCCCTCCCCATAAATTAAATGGTGCGCCGTGCACGCACGCCTCGGCCTAGGCTTTGCTCTTCCTTAATTAAATGATGCCATCCGTGCGCACGCCCTCCCTGCCGGCCTCTTATTAATTATTTAAATGGTTGGTGCGCATGCGCCTCTGAGGCTCTTCATAATTAAATGGTGCACGGTAGCACGCAGGTGCAGTTGTCTCCTCGTCTGAGCGGTCTTTAGGCTGGGGTTGGTGGTGACCAATGCCATTGTCATGCGCAGAGCAATTAAAAGTGTTAGTGCGCGTGATTTCATCCAGACAGACTACTGTACTGAGAAGGAAGGACCGTCACTGTGCGGCCGCCGGGCAGAATTTAATTATTACTACTAGTACTAGCCACTGCTTGGCTAGCCTTGCCCTGTCTTCTGCTGCCCGCTTGCGCCTGCCTCTGAAGCTGCCAGCCAGGCCTCAGGTGAGTGAGTCTGTCCAAGGAGTGGTCCGAGGCGAGCCGAGGTCTGATTGGAGTCTCGGAGAGGTGGGTGGTGGGATGAGATCTTTGGAATCCAGGCATCATAGGGCCCTGCCGGCCGATAGTAAAAGTAAAAATTTAGGCCTGGTTCCGCAGGACACGATTGCTCCTGCTCCAGTTTGTGAGATTGAGAGGATAGATGGTTGTGCACCGTCGTCGCATGGCTGCAATGTGCAATCAAAAAATGTTAATCATGAAAAGTCTGAGAGCGCAAGAAAGTGCTTGCAGTGATGGCCTGCTTGATGAGTGGGAAAACTGATGCTGATCCCCCAGCTTAAAGTTACAATTAGCCTTGTTGGTACAACCTGTCCACCCCTATCCCCATGCCCCTGTTGGACTCTCCCATCCTGAAGCTCCCTGTGGAATGTTGGTGTGCTCTCCAGTGAGGAGAGTGGATGGTCATTAAACAAGTATCTTCCTATCTTCTGAGTCCTGTCATTCTTCAGGATTTCCAACACTGGCGACAGAACTGCGCAGGGGGCAGTGGAGGCCATTTCCCCTTTGTGCACTCTCTCCACACGCAAAGAAGGAACAGTTTATAAAGAATTTTATCACCGCTGCTGGACATCCATCGTCTTGCCAGGAGGTGCAAGAGGAGTCAAGGTCGTTGTAAGGCCATCTGAGCTGGTGCCATTGTACTGGGTAAGGCTTGGAGTGCGGGCTTTGAATAAAAAGGACTAATTAAAAGAAGAAAATGTATGGAATGTTATGCTGCCGCATGTCTGCAGGAGGACAATTTTGTGTGTAGCGGAGGAAGCTGACCCCCGTTGGTGTGTACGAAGTGTGGATTGTGCTCAGAGAAAGACTTAATTTTACCGGAGCACCCTCCAATTCCACACGCACCTGTAGTTGTTGCTGGAGATTTCGTTGCTGTGTAAAGTATCGGAAGGAGTGGTGAGTGATGTCCGTCGACATTGGGATCTGCAGCAGGGTTGACGGTGAACGATCTCCCGGCGCTGCGTCAGGATTTCCTGTCAGGTTCTAACGGACTAGTGTCTCGGTTTGGCACTGCGTTATCCTCTAGTCAGCTGGTCGGAAGCTGACTGCCTTTGTGACGAGTTGTTTCCTGACCCCGAGGAATTTTCTCTGCGCATCAGGAGCTAAGGGCCGCCTATTCTCGTCACAATCCTCGGAGAATCAGCTGTATCCGGCGTCATGCGGTCTGGCCGGCGCACCAGGAGCTAAGGAGCGGCATTTTTTCAGTCAGAAACTGTGTTTTTGTATGCGAATATTTTAAAAAGGACTTATAGGGCGGAGTTCGAGGAGAAGAAGTACAAGTAAGAAGTTTATGGAACAGCAAGCCATTGTGACAGTCTGTTGGCCCATGCCCCATGGGTTATGGTGAAAGTCTCATTCACATCCATTTTTACCTTGACTTTGCAGCGTTCCCTACTGTTTACATTGAATTGTCAGTTGGGGGTACTACTGGAAATTTTCTTACAAGAAAAGCTATCATCAATATAAAACTGCATGGTATTGTGACTTGTAGGTAATATTCAAACCCTCCTGTTTTAAATAGTTTCTGGGACATCCCCTCCCTCTTCATAATGGCAGCAGCAAGTATGAATCAACCCCCGCCTTTCCTGAATGACATAGGAGAACCCGAGATTAGCTGGAAGGAATGGGTGAAGCATTTTGAGTCGTACCTCATAGCCATAGGAGGTCAGAGGTTTAATTCAGTAAGAAAACAACATATTTTACTCCATAATCTGGGTGTACAAGGGCGTAAAGTATATGAATCACTACCTGTGCCAGAGCAGGAAGGTAATGCTGTTGGAGAGGTTGATGTGTATGTGCAGACATGGAGAAATTAGAAAAACATTTTGGGGATAGAATCAATGTGGTTCTAGAGCGCCACAAATTTTTTAAAAGGTGTCAAGGCAAACAGGAGTCAGTACAGAATTATATCGCAGTTTTGTGGGGACTTACACAGTTATGTGAGTTTGGGGATCTCACAGATTCTTTAATAAGAGGCCAACCTGTGAGGTGCACTAATAACCCACGCATCCAGGAGAAACTATTGGCAAAGAATCCAGCGCTAAGAGAAGCTATTGAAATAGCCAAGTCAGTGGAACACACAGCAAAGTGCGTAAAAGAAATGAAACCAGAAGGGGAGATAGTGGCAACCATTAATGATGCAGAAGACAGGAATGATGTGTATAAGATGAGGTTTAAGGAGAATGCCAACACCAGGATAGGTTACAGAGAGAAGGGTCCCAAGTGTTACCGGTGTGGCAGCAACAACCATTTTGCCACTTACTTTCAATGCCCAGCCAGGTATGTCACTTGTAAGAAATGTAATAGGAGGGGGCATTTTGCCAGGGTGTGTCGGGATGGAGAGTTACACACAAGAGATCAGGATAGTAATACAGAAAAGGCCGCAAGTAAGGAAGTGAAATGTATCGAACAAAAAATTGATAAGTTTATCTTACAAGTAAAAGATGTCAGCAACACTGTGAATTCTATTTATCCTAAATGTGATGTATTAATTAATGATGAACGTGTTGAAATGTTTGAAGATTCCTGTTCTCCGTTCACTTTACTAAATAAGGATGATTATGTTTCCATGGTAAAAAATAAGATTAGTGAGATATTTCTCCCACAGGATACAATAAGGGAAATATTCCCCTTTTGGGCATGAAGGATGTACAGCTACAATTCAAGGATAGGAAAACCTATGGGACAGTATATGTTGTAAAGTCGGGTTCTAATCTTTTAGGATGGGTACATCAAAAGGAGTTGGGAATCATACTGGACCCCAATAGTGCTGAACAAGTTTTGCTCACAGAGAAGTTTCTGGTGGGTGAGAAGATTTGTGAAGAATTTGAACAGCTTTTCAATGAGGAACTAGGATGTCTGCACAATTTTCAACATAGGATTAAATTAAAGCAAAATGCAAAACCTGTGGTGCACAGCTTACGCACAGTGCCTCTTAAAATGAAAGAGCCTCTAGAAAATGAGCTGCGCAATTTATGTGACTTGGATATAATTCAACCTATAGACTGTTCTGAGTGGTTGGCTCCGATAGTCATCGCGGCCAAATCCAATGGTGAGGGTATCCGCCTCTGTGTGGACCTGCGCAGTCTAAATGACTGTATCTGGGTAGAAAGACATCCTTTGCCAGTAATAAATGAAATAATAAATGAAATGCTAAGCACCATGGGCCCCGCAAGGTATTTCAGTGTGATAGATTTATCCATGGCGTACCACCAGATCGAACTACATCCAGATTCAAGGCCACTCACGGCGTTCATTACGCCTTTCGGAGCATTCATGCTCAAAAGGATGCCTTTTGGCCTTGCGTCAGCTGCGGCTATTTTCCAAAGATCTATGCAGAAGATCCTTGAAGGCGTAGAACGCACAATGTGTTTCCAAGATGATATCTTGGTCTATGGAAAAAATTCAGAAGAACACGATGGTGTGTTGAGGCAAGTTTTTAAAAGACTCATGGATGCCGGCCTGACAGTGAAGAAGGAAAAGTGCAGAATAAAAGTACAACAGGTTGAATACCTGGGTCATTCGATCTCGGAAGAAGGATTTAGACCAAAGAGCAGTTTGATCCGAGCAGTAAAGGAAGCTCCCAATCCAAGAAACAAAGAAGAGCTCAAGTCCTTTTTGGGGCTTATAGAATATATGTCAAAGTATGTGGACAACTTTGCTGCTAAGTGCGAACCCATGAGAGAGATTTTGAAGAAAAACAAGGAGTTCGTGTGGAATGAGGAGCAGGAGGCCGTTGCGAATGCCTTAAAGGAAGATTTAATCAACTCCGCAGCTCTTGGAACATTTGACTCGTCAAAGAAAACTATTCTTGCAACTGATGCCTCAAACTATGGGTTGGGTGCCACTCTAGTCCAAAAGAAAATGGGAATGAGGAGAAAATCATTGCCTACACGTCCAGGAGCCTCTCTCCGCCCGAAAATAACTATTCTGTAATCGAACGAGAAGCCTTGGCGTGTTTTTGGGCGGTCAGGCATTTTAAGTTTTTCCTATGGGGATTGACGTTCACGATACGGACGGATCACAAGCCACTCACGTTTATATTCTCTGTGAAAGGCCTGGAGAATTGCACCCCGCGCATCAGCAGATGGATTCTAGGACTCGAACATTTCAATTTCAAGATTGAACATGTACCGGGCAAGGAAAATTCCATTGCAGATTTTCTCTCAAGATTACCCCTACCAGAGGAAGGAGTACCTGAAGAAGCTCTGGACAGGCCAATAATGATGATGGATTTTCCTGCCATCACGGAAAAAGAGTGGGAAGAGGGTATGAAGGAGGACAAAGAGCTTAGGGCCAGATGTAGGAGCCCAAATACCGGTCGGTAACGGCCGAATTCGGCCGTTACCGACCGGTATTTGGTGATTGAGATGTAGGGGCATCATTTTACAGATTCGGTAAATTTACCGAATCTGTAAATTTACCGAATCTGTAAAATACCGAATCGGTATTTTTGCCGATTCGGTAACTTCCAGATGTAGGTGGGACTCTTCTGAGTCCCAAAGGCCTTTCAGATTCGGTATGTTACCACCCAATCCAATTGGGTGGTAAAATACCGAATCCAGGTGTGCATGCACATGTGTGCATGCACACCTATGCCATGTGACAGACAGACATGCCCTTAGGGCATGTCTGTGTGCCACATGGCACACATGCCTGTATTTGGGGTGCTAGAGGGTGTCAAAGTGACACCCCCTGCACCCTTGCTGAAATCGGTATTTACCGATTCTGTAAATACCGAATCGGTAATGCCCATTGATTCCTATGGGCTTCAATGCCCATAGGAATCAATGGGCATTACCGAATCGGTATTTACAGAATCGGTAAATACCGAATCTTAACGATTCGGTATTTACCGAGTCTGTATTACCTACATCCCCCCCTTCTATTTTACCACTTCTTAAATACCGAATCGGTATGATTCGGTATTTAAGAAGTGGTAAAATAGAATTACCTACATCTGGCCCTTAGTGTCTTAAAAGAGCATGTCATGAAGGGATGGCCAAACAGGAAGAAAGATGTTGAAGCGGAAGTGGAAGAATTTTGGGAAATCAGAAATGAATTAAGTGTCATTGGAGGTAAAGTTTATCGCAACAATAGAGTGATACCCCCTAGGAAACTACGGAAGAGAGTCATTGACTTGGCACATGAAGGCCACCTTGGGCGTAGTGCCACCAAGGCAAGAGTAAGAACTAATTTCTGGCTCCCAAAAATGGATGCCATGACTGAAGAAGTTGTGGAGGAGTCTGGTGCTTGTGCAAAAAGCGATAAGTCTAAAGTTATACACAAATCTCCGTTGTCTCCAGTAAGTGTCCCGAACAAGCCCTGGAACAAGTTGGCAATGGACATCATTGGACCTATGCAGAATTTGGGTGTGCAAAAGAGATTTATGTTGGTCTGATCGATTATACTTCTGGATCAAGCAAAATTTTGTGCATAACATCACTACCAAATCGGTGATTCAATTCCTAAAAGAGGTGTTCTATGAGGAAGGTATACCTTCTACATTATTCACTGACAATGGTGTTCAATTCACCTCTGAGGAAATGCAGGAATATCTGAAAAAATCAGGCATAAAGCATGAAACCACAGCCCTGTATTGCCCGAAAGCCAATGGTCTGGTGGAGAGAGCAAACAGGGTCATTAAAGAAAATATCCAGCTAGCTGCCATAAATGGACATGACGTAGAAAACTCCTTGAGGGAATGTCTGTGGGCATATCACACATCACCCAATAGGGTAACGGGGGTCTCTCCTTTCGTGTCCTTACGTGGGAGGGAACCGTGTACTAAGTTTAATCCAAGTTGGTTAAATGGTGTTGATGTCAGGGAAGTAGATTGGGAGGAGGCAGGAGAGAAGGTCAGACAACATCAAACCAAATACAAACAGTGGTATGATCAAAAACATGGAGTGAAGGTCCAAAAGTGGGAGGTGGGAGACATGGCGCAAGCTAGAAGAAACACCAAGTTGGGGACCACTCTCAGCAAGTTTCACTCACCTAGTAAGATTGTTAAAGTATTGAAAAATGTGGTACAGTTTGAAAATGGTCAATGGTGGAGTTTTGACAACATTGTAAATGTACAACCATAAACTGTTTGCTAGGTACTCCTGCTGTTCCCCCGCTGGCCTCGTCCAGCCTACCAGTAGCCACCTTTTCATCCTGTTCTAAAGAGTTATTTGGTCCGCATTATAAGGAAGGGAGAAGTGTTACAATTAGCCTTGTTGGTACAACCTGTCCACCCCTATCCCCATCCCCTGTTGGACTGTCCCATCCTGAAGCTCCCTGTGGAATGTTGGTGTGCTCTCCAGTGAGGAGAGTGGATGGTCATTAAACAAGTATCTTCCTATCTTCTGAGTCCTGTCATTCTTCAGGATTTCCAACAAGTTTCTACAATCAATCAAATAAATCAGGGTTTTGTAGAGTGCACTACTCACCCGTGAGGGTATCAAGACGCTACACAAATCCCATTAGTAAAACATTTACGATAGCGGCGGACACTGGAGCAACTTTGCAACAAACTGTTTTCCTTAGCTGAGCTCACACGCTTGGAAGCAAACATGACTCTACAGCCTTTAGACAGAAACACAATTTTCCATTTATTTCAGTAAACGCCATTGATTGCCTCACAGCATTTAAAGCCCAATATGATTGGGATGTGGGTCATCTGGAGGATGAGGGGTAGGTGGAGGCCAGAAAAGAACCACAAGAAGTTGCGATAGTGGTTCACCTGAGGCTCATCCAGATCACATATCTGCATAAGCTTTATTATTTGTCCAAAATATTATGGAGCAGTGGCACACCAACCACCTCAACTCGCTAAAGACCCAACCACATATCTGCAGATTGGTTCCATGGTGTGAGAAAATGCATAGGTACTCAGAAATATTGGAGGTATATCACCAAAGGTCTATCTATGTGTAGGGGCATAACACAGGCCCCCGCAGCCCTCGCGGTGCGGGGGGAGGACCCCGCACTCCAGGGGCCCCTTGACTCAGTGTAGCCAGCAAGTAAGCCTCGCCCTCTTCAAGGCAGTCTTCATGAATATGGTGTGCACGGCCTCCCTCCCCATAAATTAAATGGTGCGCCGTGCACGCACGCCTCGGCCTAGGCTTTGCTCTTCCTTAATTAAATGATGCCATCCGTGCGCACGCCCTCCCTGCCGGCCTCTTATTAATTATTTAAATGGTTGGTGCGCATGCGCCTCTGAGGCTCTTCATAATTAAATGGTGCACGGTAGCACGCATGCGCAGTTGTCTCCTCGTCTGAGCAGTCTTTAGGCTGGGGTTGGTGGTGACCAATGCCATTGTCATGCGCAGAGCAATTAAAAGTGTTAGTGCACGTGATTTCATCCAGACAGACTACTGTACTGAGAAGGAAGGACCGTCACTGTGCGGCCGCCGGGCAGAATTTAATTATTACTACTAGTACTAGCCACTGCTTGGCTAGCCTTGCCCTGTCTTCTGCTGCCCGCTTGCGCCTGCCTCTGAAGCTGCCAGCCAGGCCTCAGGTGAGTGAGTCTGTCCAAGGAGTGGTCCGAGGCGAGCCGAGGTCTGATTGGAGTCTCGGAGAGGTGGGTGGTGGGATGAGATCTTTGGAATCCAGGCATCATAGGGCCCTGCCGGCCGATAGTAAAAGTAAAAATATAGGCCTGGTTCCGCAGGACACGATTGCTCCTGCTCCAGTTTGTGAGATTGAGAGGATAGATGGTTGTGCACCGTCGTCGCATGGCTGCAATGTGCAATCAAAAAATGTTAATCATGAAAAGTCTGAGAGCGCAAGAAAGTGCTTGCAGTGACGGCCTGCTTGATGAGCGGGAAAACTGATGCTGATCCCCCAGCTTAAAGTTAGTCAACCTCTCCTGTTTTCTGTCTCTGTCTAGCTCCTCACTTGCTGAAAACCATGATTTCAAGAACTGCCTCTTACCCTCGCTTTCCTCTCCTTTGCTTCATTCGTTCCCCTGTGAAATCGATCTAAAAAGTAAGTAATACTTTTGCTGAAAATTTCTTTTTCTGACATTGTCTATTCCAAAGTGCAGCGTCGGAATGGAGAATTTATTTTTTCAAAATACGAGAAAATAAACAACTAAATAAAGCAAGACATAATGGTTACAAAGTGGCCTGATTGGTTTTATTCACACACATTAGCACCACTTTACAGACTTTGCCAGTGAAGTGAAGCACTACTTTCAATTTTTCTCGTCTTTGAATAGCATTGTTTTCCTCAGGTGAGGAAGTTCACCATTCCTGGAGGTACTGTGATATCTGGGTGATGTGTGGGGTAGAAAATGTTATATGTGATCCTTATCAGCTGTTTTCCTTTTGTTAGTTTATGAAATGTGTACTGCAGCTTTATGTTCATGAATGTGGTATTTTAAAACCATAAATATATAAAGTTCAAGAGCATCTGGGTGTAAGACATTTTATGAAGATTGCTTTACTTTTCTATGTTCTTGGTACACAACTAGTTTTGTATATGTATTTTAACCTTCTATTTCATGGTTTTGAAGCAGTTTAAATATATTTTAGGGCGTTTCATTGGTCAAAGGGGTATAATTTCTAATATTTATTTATTTCCTTACACTTCATTGCTTGGTTTTGCTCACAGGAAATGCACACTAAGGGGGTCATTAGGATGACGGGCGGGCTTAGTCTGTCCGCCATCCAATCGGAATTTGGGACCGTCCGCCAAAAGGGTGGGGGTCCCGTGGGGGGCATTAGGATGCGCCCGCCACTGTGGTCGGTGCATCCTGCATTTATAACATTGTGGCGGACGGTGCTCTCTGCACCGCCCGCCACAATGCTATAAATGCATGTATGCAAATGCAGAGGGGTACCACAGCCCTCCTTCACTTTGGGGGCCCGCAGGGGGCCCCCAAAGTGAAGACCGCACAATGCCGCCACGGAAAGGCATCTGTCCAGGCCCATGGTAATATGGCTGGCGGTGTCTAATAGACACCGCCACCATATTAAACCTTTTCCGCCCCGGCCGCAAGGCGACCGGGCGGAAAACCGGCGGACGGTCATTCCGTCCGCCGCGGTCCCCCCGCATACTAATATGGTGGGGGGGAATCAGGAGAGGATGGCGGGCGGATTGCCTCCGCCAGGCTGGCGGTGGCTACCGGCAGTCTGGCGGGGGCAATCCGCCCACCATCCTAATGGGCCCCTAAGTGTCACACATTTGGCAGTTGAGGGTCATTCATAAGTGCACTGAAATCATGGTCACACAATCTGAAAACTTGGGAGCTATGTGTATGTAGCCTTCTCACACGTCTCTACTTCCTTCAAAACGCCAGAATCTGGGGCCTGGCTGCAATATCTCACTTAAACCAAGCCCATCACTAAACATGCATTCTTTCATCCCACTCTGCACTTACATCCACACCCAAATGTATATGGTCACCTCACTCCCCCTGCAGTCACTCCTCTTACCCTACTCTCACACTGTTGCCGCATCACTCTCCGTGTACTCACATGGGCACTCCTACCACCCATAATGCACAGTTTGTTAATATGCCTGCTACAAAGAACATGTACCATGCAGATCACAGAACTGAGTGTGAGTAAACTATGAGTAGAGCTATAAAAAAAATTACATGTTTGTCAGAAGGTTGCTATAGAGAGATGAGGTGCATTGTTGGTGAATGGTAATGAGGGAATTCATGGAAAAGGAGGAGGGTGGGCGTGCCTAAAAAGACTGTCAGATTCCACCCAGAGACTTATTTTTTTAATAAATTCTCTTTTTATTGAAAAAATGTGATGATACAATAACGAACCACGGGTCCACACCCATCCAGAGACTTTTTGTGGCATGGGCAAAGTGGGCTCTGGCCCAGGACCCCAGACTTTCGGAGGGGCCCCTGATAAAAACAGCTCTGTTCTGTACAGTCTAGCCCTGATGGCATTAAATGATTCTTGAACAGATTGTTTGCTTTTTTTCAATATTGATGATGTGTGGTTCGAGCAGGTCGGCAAGGTGTCGTTGGCTCAACATCCTGTGAAATGGAGGATGGGGAAAAATCATTAATCTCTCCGTGTCTAACAAAAAAGTATGTTGTTCTTTCCAGTGAGTTCCTGTGTAGTTTGTTCCATTGTTGACTTTGGAAACTCACTATTAACACTGTTAGTGAGTTCGCAAAGTCCATAATAAAAAGAACTACATACTTTTTTGTTGTCACACTCTTTGAAGTGCTTCAAAAAGTGTTAATGCTCATATAGCAGGAACGCGACCCGAAAGTATTAGCGCGGCTGGCTTTACATGAGCGCGCCAGTCAGTGCCTGACTTTGTGTGTACGAGGACTGGAGGGAGGACACTGACTGATACCGATTGTGTCCTCCGTGTGTCCTGACTGCCGCGCTCATGTAAAGCCAGCCACGCTAATACTTTCGGGTCGTGTTCCCGCTATATAAACATTAACACTTTGTGAAGTGCACAGTGACTACTTCTCTAGATTATGTCTACAGAAAGTGAACAATATGTTAATCATAACATTTCTCCTTGAATGCTAGTTTGTGACCTGTTTAGTTGTTTGCAGTTTAAATAAAAAAAAATCTGTGAGGTTCTCAGAATTGTATTTTGAAGTCTGGTATGAAGCTCTGTGGCTATACTGAATAAGCAGCTACCATGTTGTCGGTATATGACATCTCTTTATTAATGTAATAACTGCACTTTCACAATTGCTTTATTAACCAAAGTTTCATGTTATTGTCCATTAATGTAAATTCTAATTCAGACCCTTCATAGTTATTCTTCAGCCATAGGCAGTTTCTGCGACAATAGGACAACTCTTTGGCATTGTTCTAATTGCTGCCATTCCTGAGACAATAGGATCGCTCCCTGGCATTGTTCCGATTGCTGCCTCAATAAAATAATCCACTTTTGACATTATTGTAACAAATGGCATAGCTTTTATGTTATGAGGGTTTCAGACTTTCTCATTAGAACTCTGAGAAAGACAATATAGAGGCATTGCATTTAAATGTTGGAGGTTTCAAATCAAAATATGCCAAATTGTTAAGCGGTGGGGCAAAGTGGTAGGTGGTGGGCCGGGCCACCGGGGGAGGGGCTCCATGTGTTTTGCAGGGGGGCCCCTCAAGTTTCGTTATGCCACTGAAACATAGGCTTAGTCATGTGTTCGTACAATTAGTTTGCAGCAATACAATCCATTAATAATGTCTTTAGAAAAGGTTTATTCCAATGAATACATTCTTTAATCGCAGAAAGTATTGTCACAATGGTAAAACAATGAACTGCAATGCATGGACAAAAACGATGTATCTAAGAAAGAAACAGCAATGGTCCAAAGAGAAACTAGAAAACAATTAATGGACCTGGTCCTCATTGTTTCTAGGTTGGAATTTTTTTGTTACCGGAATGAGACAAGTCACCTAGAAGGGCCTGTAATCAATAACTAATTAGATTACATGAAAAGGGAAATAAAACAACAATTATTGGGTTGCCAACTGATTCATGAAACGTTAAAGAAGACATTTCTAGCAGAATGAAAACATGGGGGTTTTAAAAGAAAAAAAGAAAAGCTAAATAAAAAAAAACTCTGTTGTCAAGGTAATAGTTGCCAGATATAAATAGCTAAGATTACTGACCACTCTTGAACACATTTCATTTATTACATCAGAACTTTGGCGGACTATTTTAGAATTCTACCATCTTATCATCGTAACTTTAATTTGTATTTCATGATTGATTTCCAGCTTTGGAGGATACTAATTGTGCTGAGGTTAGGCAAACCGTAGGCTGCCACTTAAATGTATTGTCTCAAGCAAGTGAATATATCAATGCCAAAGTGCACTTATTGTGACATGTGATATGTAAAACATTTTCAATGGAAACATGCATGGTTTTTCATATGAACGCATTTATATATTGTCATTGAAGCGAAGTTCTATATCATTAAAGAGGATAAATTGTCGTTCTAACACCAAACACTGGAGCCCAACAGCTACTGAATCCACGGTATAAATTGCCATGAACTGAAATGAAAATGATTTTTCTACTTTGGATATCGTACAAATGCCACATCATACAGTGTATGCACACCACAATACTTTTAGGAAACTCCACAGCGATTGACTGTGCTTTCCAGTTTTCACCGGTTCATCTCTGAGCATTACGAAAAATCTAATTACGCTTTTTTCGTATAATTTCATACAGAGAACCCAGTGACGTATCATAGGCACAATGGGCCCCATTGGAAGCAAGGAAATGAATACAAGCCCCTTGACTAGATAGAAGAAAGTGATCCACCTACAAATCAGCTGAAAAATATCGTGTGATGGGAATATCAGGGAAAAATATCATGACTTTCAAAATATTGTGGACAAAAATATCGAAAGTGAGTATATACTTTTTGACTTTTTTATTAAAAAAAATGTTCCTTTGCTGTTTAGTTGTATTGTATTACGTTTTTATTTCTGCATTCATGGTAGTATGATTTTTTCTTTAATTGTTTTATATTAATGTATATTTAATGTGTTGCTGAGCTTACTGGAGATTTGTTTGAGCAGACGTTTGTGTTATTTTTTTGTTATTTCTTTACATTTTTCATAAATATATACCTTGTATACTAACTTTTATTGTCAGACCGCGATGCTTATCAGTGGATTGGGTGGGTAGAGTTTAAATAAAACATACACATTGATTTTAATTGATGATTGCATTGATTATCATTTTGTTTATTTGAAAGTTACTTTCTATCTGTTAATTTATTTTGAATTTAGAAAATATTTGTTTATATGTGGTTTTAAACTGTAATTTCATTTTTTATGGTTTGTACTGTGAAATGGGGTTTGGATGAGGATTTGTAAAGTGTGTATTAGCTATTGTTACCTGCTTATTACCTTATATTTTGAATGTTTCCTTTTTATATGTTTTTTATGTGGGTTATTTCAGGGAGATGTGTGCATAGCATTATAAAAAACAATAAATTAGATTTAAATAAAAATTAAACTCGTTTTTATCATAACAGACTGCATTTGTTTTATTTTATCTTTATGTGTTGTGTTGCATAGCATTGAGGGGTTGTGTTAGAAAAATAAATCTGACCCACTATGTGAATGAATGAATTATACTTATATAGCACACTGTTTCTCCACAAAGACGTTTTCTGTAACTTAAATTCTAACCATCTTTAGTGGAGAAATTAAAGTTGACGGAACATTCAAGTTTTCATGGTCTTTCAGAAAGAGTAGTAATCCTGGGCATATCTTAGAGTGTCTACCATGCATTGCTGGCTGACTCTAACTGTCACACAGCGGACACCCAGCAAACATTTTTTGTCTTTTTTTGGTCCCACAGTAATCTTGTGTGCATGATAATTTTGCTGTAATGTTGTGGTACTGCCACACATATTTGTAGGGGGCACTCAGTATAGCGACCACACCCAAAGTCATGGCAACTTGTAAACATATTCTTTTGCACTTTGAACCCACAAGGATCATGGGGTCAGATCAGGACACCCCTGCCCTATCACCTTCTATGTTGTTTTAATTTAATATTAACGACATGGGGACCAAATCCTCAAGTCCTAGGATGGCAGACTCAACATTTCCTTCATGTTCCAGTCAGCCAACGACAATGTTTGGTCTCGCTGGACTGGTCCCAAACCCTCGGGCCAACAAATCAGAATGCTTCATTTGTAGTTGTTCCCCTTTATAGTACCTCAGTACTCTCTTGGTACTCCCTCTGTAGTACTGCTTCTCTAGAAATCTATACATTTTAAACCTTAATTTTGCAAAAACAACTGAACAGATTTGCACCAAATTACAAAAAAGCTAATTTTCCATTTAATCAGCCCCTGCTTGACGGATCACCACCAAAACTTTCTCTGCACAAATTAGGCAAAAATAGGCCAATTGTTGGTAACTTTCATGAAAATTTGTCAAACACTGCCAATATTATTAGTAAAACATAAAGGCATTTCTTCTGAAAATGCTGATCTTATCTTATCTTATTGTTTTGGTAAAGCGCTACAGCTGCCCCGGCAATGAGGCGTCCCGGCGCTGGAACCCGGATCAGATCCTAAGCGTGGAGAGTCCATGGATATAGCTATAGCTACCCACCCACTGCATCAAAATCGGATGGGCGGACCTTTGTCTTCGCTGTATTTATACTCCATCTCCATTGCAATGGTGTATACATACAGCCAAGATATAAATCATCCCTTCAGCCATTAGTCTATTTAGGACAGCAAACAAATCAACGTTGCTCTGAATCTGGACATATATTGAAACCAAGGTCTGATCTGCTGATCTGCTGATTTAATCTTGATTAAAATGTATCACTTTCTCTGTCAGTCTAGGTTTTGAGTAGTGTATGTGCAATGTCTTAGGTATCGAGATGACAATCCCATGGGACGCGCTCACCAGCACCAGCCTCACCTCCTGCTCTCGGTGTTGCCGTGAGGGGAACGGCTCCAGGGGACCATCTGGCTGCTTTACTGCCCTGTTCTTTCTCCTTGCCCCGGATTGTGAACTCCCGCGCCTGCGCCCGCAGCCCCCATGACTACATCTCCCAGGGGGCTGCGCGAGGCGCGTGCTGCTAACACCATTAGGAGGGCGCCAGTGGTATTTAAATCCGGCCGGCCCTCCTGCAGCGCGGGACCCGCTCACCAGCACCAGCCTCACCTCCTGCTCTCGGTGTTGCCGTGAGGGGAACGGCTCCAGGGGACCATCCGGTTGCTTTACTGCCCTGTTCTTGCTCCTTACCCCGGATTGTAAACTCCCGCGCCTGCGCCCGCAGCCCCCGTGACTACATCTCCCAGGGGGCTGCGCGAGGCGCGCGCTGCTGACACCATCTGGAGGGCGCCAGTGGTATTTAAATCCGGCCGGCCCTCCCGCAGCACGGGACGCGCGCAGGCGTGCCCGGGCGAAGCCCGGGCCAAGAGCAGGCCCAACCCGCGCCCGTCAGCGACCGGAAGGGGCAGGGCAGGGCTACCCCCTTAACATCTGGACCTTCGAGGATTCCATTTTAAGGACAAAAAGGTACTGTGGGGCAAAAGAGGGGGCTATCATTAGTTAACAAAAAGCTGTGATTGTGTTCTCCTGTTTTGTAGAGACTTTCCCATCGCAAATCATTGATTGAGAGTACTTATCACAACCTGACTGATTAAGCAATTGGCAAGAGAAAGACTATGGAAGGGGGAGCACAGCTGTCACAACCAAAAAAGGGGAAAAAGGCAAAAAAGGTTATGCATCCTGATTCCAATTGCACCCTGACAAGAATTGAAACTATTGTCAGAGAATTTGAGGAGATTCTGGCAGGAAATTCTAGTACTCACCAGGAGGAAAATTCTGAACCTCTTTTAGAAGTGTTAAATCAGCAACGAGGGAAAGTGATCCCTGCTATTTTTAATAAAAAATCCCCATGTATTCTTCCAATCTGTGAAGTCCATAATTCTTTAGAAGGGCCTGCCAGGCTAGACCCAACAGAGGCATCTAAGGGGGTTAATTTACCTAGTGTTATTTCGGAAACTACTGCTCATGGGAAGACTCAGGTGAATACAGGGGAGATAGCTATTAATTGCTCTAATAGATTTGCGGTCCTAGAAGGGGAATCAGGGGATGCTTTGGATGTGATTGCTCAAGTCACCAAGAGGGGTGCTAGGGCTATGGGGATAAGCGCAGAAGCACACGGGGATTGCCTAAATTGCTCATTCTCTAATAGAGTACTTCTTTAAGAAATTAGAGAATCTAGAGAGGGATATGCTCTCCATAAAAAAATGTTGAAGGCACTATCTGAGGGAAAAAAAACCAATAAGGCAAAAACTCCGCAAATCTATCCATCTGCATCAGCATCCACATCACCCAACCCAATAGAACCTCTAACTTCTAGTTTACTGACAGAAGGTGGGCTATTAAAGAAAGGGCCCCTGGACCAAAGGCCGCGCGATAGGGACCTCCCCGTTAGACAGCATAGTTTTAGTTCCAGGTCATATGCTGAAATTATGAGAACACGGGGTACAGTATCTGGAAACAAGTTTGCCCATCCGAGTATACCATCTTTTAATGATCCCAGGCCGGATAATACCGGAAAGCCTAAGATTGATCTAAATATTTCTCCAATAGATAATGCCACAAGAAATCAGAGTGCAATAGTTTATATGACCGGGGTCCCAAAACCAAATATGTACTCCGGGCATGAAACTAGAGAATCCATCCACAATAAAGCAATTCACTGGCTTCGACATGTGAGGGGATGCAGATCCATCATTAGGGAGGATATGACTAGTGTCAATAGATTGTCCCTACATAGCTCCCACACAGACTGCATTGAAATCCAACTATGCAACTAAGCATTGGCAGAGAATTTAGTGGCTCTAGAGTTTTAGACCTGTCCCCTAAACACTCTAATATTCAGATTAGATCCCTGCCCTCCTGGTCCGTAGTAGGGGTCAGGGACGACTCTGACCTAAATAGAATAGATTGACTATCCGCAGGTAATTGTAGCATCTATCCGGAAGTCAGCTCTAAAATGGGTGTTATGGGAAACACGTATGGTGCTATGAATGCATCCCCTAGCCCCTCTGGTAGGGATATATTGAACCAGGAAGAAGGGAGCCCTACATGGATGGGGAAGGAAATTTAGGGGAATCCGGATTCTCTCCTGGATCATTGCAGGCCTCAAAAAGAAACTGGTCATTCCAGAATGGAATGAATTCATTGAAAATTATGAGGTGTGCATGTTCCAGGAGACCTGGAACACGACCCCCCTGTATAAGATAGGGTATTCCACCTTTTTTATCCCTGTGGTAAGCCAAGGAAAGGGCCGCCCTTCGGGGGGACTCCAAATATGGGTCAAGGTAACACTGAACTGGGATATCACTGTTCATAATACACATTCTGAAAATATTATACATCTATCCTTTAAAGGACCCCTGAACGGTAATAGAGTAGAGCTGTTCAATGTATATGCCAAAGGAACTCCGGGGGGCAAAAATGTGGTTACAATATCATTATTAGAATTGGCCCTATCAGGCATTCCCCCACGATCCAACATAATTGTGGGAGGAGACCTGAATTGCACGTACGAATCTCTAATTGAGGAAGACCTATTGGGGCTCAATGAAGAAGACATGAAATAGTCTATCCCCGCATTGAGTTTGAGACCAATTAAGAGGTGGTCGGCTAGGGCATTACAGATCAATGCCTTAACATTGGAATATAATCTTCGTGCACTAAACGGTAGAACGACCTCAGGGCCATGACCTTCAATAGACTTAATGGCCCCTCGCGTATTGATTATATTCTCCTGGACACAAGACTATGGGGGAATGTAGTCGATATGGAGGTCAAGCAGATGCCGGATAGTGACCACAGTCCCCATTGTATGGAAATCAGATGGGATCACAAGAGGAAGACAACAAGTGGCCCACTATTCCATCAAATTCCAACCGTAGATTAAAATGGTACAAGGTGGCATGCCAAGAGAACATCTTGACTAGCATAGGCGCCCTGGTTGCATCAAAGAGCGTGGAATTTTCCATGCTTAGTGCTGTGCAGGATGAAGGGAACGGACTAGATCTTAGTGAAATCTATGGGGATTTTATAGCAAACCTAGGCTCATTTTTTATGGTCAAGGTTGCTAGAGGGCACAAAAATAAACTAACTAAAAGTGGCAATGTATGGTTTACAGCTGAATGTAAGAAAAAGAGAAAGGCTATCTCATTAGCTCTTCGTAAAAAGGACCCTATAGCCGCAAGGTTGGACAGAAAGGAATATAACAGCACCATAGAATTGGCAAAACGGGTATGGGAGGAAGACCACTCACAGTAACTCAAAAGGGCGGCAATTTTAAAAGATTCAACCTTATTTTGGGACTTAATAAATGAACTCACCAGAAGGGGAGCAGAGCCCGCACAAAATCACAGAACTGACCAACAATGGCACTCCCATTTTTTGAACCTTTATTGCTGTGAGGTTGATTCTGAACAACTGTTAGGTGCCCAATTAGAACCAGAAACAGATTATATGAGTGTTGAACCAGTAGACCCTTTTACATTTCTTGAGGTCCAATCGGCCATTAAAAACATAGCGCCCGGAAAAGCTGCTGGCCCAGATGGCCTGCAAGGTGATTTATTCCTACACGATCCTACCCTTTGGGCCTATTTTATCCTTCTTTTGATGAACCTTCTGGCCCAGGGCCATCCAGTCCCTGAATCGTGGAAAGGAGCAGAAGTGGTCACAATATATAAGAAAGGGGCCAGAGAGGACCCGGACAACTATAGACCTATAAGTCTAATTGATGTAATACAGAAGGTGGTTGGCAGGGTTCTCATCTCTAGAATGGTGTCCTGGCTAGAAGAAGGAAACATCCTGACGCACTTAAAAGCGGGGTTCAGGCAGAAGGTGGGTACGATGGACCAGGTTTTCAGATTTCTGCGACATACTAGAAAACTGTGTCCATCGGGAAAGGCTCCTTATATCTAGCCCTTCATAGATTTGAAAACCGCCTTCGACCTTGTGCCCCAAGCCAAACTTTGGCAGGTGCTACAGGACATGGGTTTCCCACGATACCTCCTCGAGCTGATAAAAAGATTACATGAAGGCACCTATGCAAGAATTAGATGGGGGAGTCAGAGCCAACTGACTAAGAGGATACCAGTGAATAGGGGGTCCGTCAGGGCTGTGTGATGGCCCCGACTTTGTTCTCTCTCTTTAGAAATGGGGTGGCAAACCATTTGAGAGAGGATTCAGCCGATGCCCCCGCCCTGGCAGGCGAAAAGATACCCACCCTCCTCTTCGCGGACAATACCCTCCTGATGTCTAAAACTCCCTCTGGTCTCCAGAAACTCCTAGACAGGTTTAGCCTGTTTTGTGAAGAACGTGGCTTAATTATCAACACCACTAAAACAAAACTGATGGTATTGTCCCAGACCAAAAAAATCTATGAAAATCAATGTTGCCCTCAATGGATCAATGCTAGAGGAAGTGGATGCTTTTGACTACCTGAGAATAAGGGTAAATAATAGAATGAAATGGGACACCCATGTGGCAAAAATGCTTTTAAATCTTAAAAGAGTGTCGGGAGCCATTTCAAGAGATCATCGAGCCTCTTTTAGTAGAACCATCGCCCCCGCTCTAGTCGTTTATGATGGGAAGGCATTAGCTGCTGCAGTTTATGGGTCAGAATTATGGGGTTTTGACAATACTGCAGAGCTAGTTAAAGCTGAGAACAAGTTTTTTAGAGATCTAGTCGATCTCCCGCTCTCTACCCCTTTAGAACCACTTCTTCATGATATGGGACGACGATCAATCAAAGACATAGTTTGCCTTCGTCCATTATTATATTGGGTGCGCCTGCGAAGGACACCGCAGCTGGCAAACTATACAGCAGTTTTTGACGAACTTATCACTTTGACCAGCTCACAGAAGATCGTATGGCTGAACAAATTGAGACAGTTGGTCAATAATCTGGGGTTGAGCGAAGCGTGGTTATCCCAGCCCCCCCCCCCCAAAACAAATGGTTAAGAAAATGTATTGGGAATGAGTGCAGGCTAAGGAACTAAAAGATACTAGGTGGGGTGTTTTAACTGATCAGTTTAGAGCACAAACCGGTAAGGA
The DNA here is from genome assembly GCF_964261635.1 of Lissotriton helveticus. Taxonomy (NCBI): domain Eukaryota; kingdom Metazoa; phylum Chordata; class Amphibia; order Caudata; family Salamandridae; genus Lissotriton; species Lissotriton helveticus. The sequence goes on along the minus strand of NC_136069.1, from coordinate 1,370,354,806 downwards.
AGCTGGAACCCTTTTTAGATTTTATTACAATACCCAGAGATAGAACCCTCTTCTTAAAATTGAGGTATGGGACACTTCCTTTGCATGAATTTACTAAGCGCTGGAAACCCTCCCTGTCCACCAAGCTACCTGCCCGGGATGTGCAAACCCCACCGAGTCCCTAGCACACTTCCTGTTTGCTTGTAGTGCCTATAGGGGGGTTAGGAAAAGACGGTTAAAACCAGTATGTAGGGAAATGGGAGTGAGGCACTACACGATGGCCCTTCGCATTCTGACAACGGACACAACATCCATGATGGTCGTTTGCGGAGTTGCAAAGTATCTAGGAAAAGCCTGGCAGATACGCTCAAAGCTTATGCAATTGAGAATGGGGTAGGAAACTAAGACTAAATATTTTGGCTGATCGAGAAATGAATGCCACTGCACTTTATGACCTCTGGCCTTTTAACTGTATATATTGATTCTGCATTGTATGGTTGTAACAGGATATGACCCGGTAGGGCATCATAGTGGGGGGATGCACTAAAGTCGTCTCCTGCCTAGGACGTATCACTATATGTTAGCCACCCGGAGAGATCCATACCCGCGCTCTTGGATAAATTGTCCTCCTTTGGGATAGTATTGTGTCTGCGCATCAACTGCCAGAAATCGGTGCTATTCTTATGCTGGAAGGACTGGTTGGGGTTGACACCGCCACTTTCCCTGCGATGGAACTCTGTTAGGTGTGTGACCACATTCGATATCTGGGTGTAGAGGTTGCCCATACCGCTGAAGCTAAATCTACATTAAACATGGGATCAGTGATTATGGGTCTAGATGCATCCATTCGATCTGGAACTGCCTTCCACTCTCCATTATGAGAAGGTTGTCCCTGAGCAAGACAGTCATGCATCCACATTACCTCTATGTCCTGCAAAATTCCTTTTGCTGTATTCTGCACACCACTTTTACAACCTTGAACAGTCATCTGATCTCCTTGGTGTGGGCCGGTGAGCGAAGTAGGGTGAAGCTAGAAGTATTAAACCTAGACATGGAGTCTGGAGCCCTGGATCTTCTGGATTTTACCCTCTATTATTTTGCAGGACTACTGCAGTTTGTGGCACAGTGGTGTGCTGAGGGTCTGAATACAGAAAAGGTCATGCTAGCGGAGTGGGGTGAGGGCGCTGACCTGCCAGGGTGTCTAATGATGGGCTCGTAGGTATATTCTGACTTCTCGTTCATAGTCCGTCAGGTCGCAGGAGTTTGGGAGCAGGCGCTCACTTTGGCGCTCCACAGAGCCCCATATGTGCAGCTGCTCCCCCTTCGATGGCTGCACAGTTTCCATCAGATACAGAACGTGATAGACCTTGTGCAGTGGTATGCTGGGGGTGCTCTACAGCTAAAGACCTGTATTTTATTAGTACCTTCCTCTCACTTGAAGATGCGAGGTAGTATTATCAATTACCTTCTGGTCAAATTTTGCAATATGCAAAAATCTCACACACGACCTGCAAGTTATGGGTGCATTTTCCGGATGAGCCGGTAGAATCGCAGACATTGCTAATACTGCTTGACCCGGGATACACTAGGGGGCTGATTTCATGTATATATAAACCTTGAAAGCGAACCGTAGGGCTGACGTGACAGATCCAGGACAGATGGTTGGCTGACCTGCCACTGACCCTCACAGATGGAGAATGTTGGTGAGAGTATGTGCAGGGCCGCGAGGTTGCCAGCAATGCCCGCTTTAAGCTTATACATTTCCATTATTTGCCTCACACCTATCTGACCCCTCAACAAACATATCGTTTCAATATAGCACCTCGGTGAGGTCTGGAGCCGATGACACTCTTCCATATGACTTGGGATTGTGCAAGGTAGCACGTTTACTGGGCAGAGTTGTTACAAGTGGGGATCCAGATTGAGGACTTGGTAAAGCATTGCCTATTGGGTGTTCTTCGGACCCCAAAGACGGGGACACGATTGCAGCATAGGTTTGCACTTTTGGGACTTGTGTTGGCCAAGCGCTGCATTGCAATAGATTAGACACCGTACCCCCAGACTGGACAGATGGAGGGCTGATTTGAGAGAATGTGGAGTAGCTGAGGAACAGAGACTAAAATTGGTCTCTATTGATGAGAACATGGAATGAGACCTAGCGATCTGGGGGGGACATGTTGGTAAGGCTGATGACTTTTGATGAGCCGGGGGCCATGGCAGCTGGACTTTTCCAGGCTGCCGGATGCGCTGCACCCCTGAAGACACTGGGAATTAACTCCTCAAATTCCTGAATAAAATACAGCAGTCTGCAAGAGTCAATGTATATGGGGAGGCGGGTTAAACCGCGGGATGTTGCAGGTGGAGATGACTGCACTCCCTATATGTTGCTAGGTGAGACCCTCCTGGGATGGGTTTTACCCCTGTGGCTGCTGTGACTACTGGATTCTCAATGAATTGCGGCCACCAAGTGCCTGGTTGGGCTCTACTGACCCTCTGTTTCTCTCTTCCCCCATTGCCTCCTTATGAGGGAGGCAACTACTCCCACTTGCACACTTGGAACCCCAGATATTGTTCTCCTCTTTACTCTTGCCTGGCTGCCATGGGCCTACACACTCTTATCAATGTGCTGCTGCCACTGTTGTTCATTACTGTGGTTCATTCTTGGCTGTAATGCAGTCTACCTATTATGTTGTTATGGAACTGTGTATTTCTCTGTGGTGCTGAACTGGGGTGGCAAAGTGAGCTAAAGAATGAAGATGGATTCAACCCAGATTTGTGACTGAGGGTGAGTGTCTGAAAAGTTTCTGTGCTCTATCCATCATCTCCTTGTGTTTGCTTTATTCGCCCTAAATTGGCAGGGTATGCCCGGACGTGGGTCCCTTGCTCACTTTGCTACTGTATTCAAGCCAGCCTGTCTGATGAGGCGTGTTACCACGAAACCGGTGCGAGGATGTTTGTTTCTGTTCCAGGGAATACCTGGCTTGGCAATTCAGGATGGACTGTTCACATGAGACACAGGGTCAAGACAGATTTGCATAGAGCTGGGTCTGAACTGGGGTGTCGAAGTGAGCTAAAGAACAATGATGGATTCAACCCTGATCTTGACTGGGAGTGAGTGCCTGAATAAGTTCTGTGCTCCGTCCATCATCTCCTTGTCTTTGCCTTGAGCTAGGACCACCAGCGCATATGCAGGTTCAACATAACGTCTATCTGTGATGTACTGCTGGCTGCATTACTCTACCTGCTCCTTATTGTTGCATTGTTCCTATATGTGCCATCATGTAATGTACCCTGCAGTCCAAGTTCTAAATAAAAACACGTTTTAAAAAAAATTGTTTGGATTTGATGCTAATGTAGAAAATTGCAATATGCCTCTGTGGTATGAAGCTCAGCAATAAACGTATAAGTGGAGGTGATCTTTTTATGAATTGTAAATTTTTTATAATTTGTAGATATTAAAGAGCGTATTATATTGTAAAAATAAATTTTTTTTTGTTTTTTTACTAAAAGTTTGAATAGCATGAAAGGATATTAAACTTTTAACAAATATGTACGAAGTTACCGAAATGAATTGCAATTTATATTGGATCTGTGAGTGCAATTATGAGCATGCTGGTTGTAATGAATTCTATCAATACTACATACAATGTTAGTTTTCCTTGGTATTGTGTTATTATCTCTATAACAGCTTAAAACAGACCCTAAGAGCTCTAAGTATGCATGGAATATCATATGCTGTGTTTCCATTCCCCTCTACAAGCAAAAATGGTACCTCTTTTGCCTGCTAAAATCAGATTTGCGGGAAAGCACAACTATATTTTCGACATTGAATGAAATTCATACTACTTGCTTTTTACTTCATAATCAGCAAAAGGACAACAAACCCACTGTTTGCACCACAAATTGAAGAGCTTTCTATACAAATGACATTGCTAAAGAGAATAATGGTATTGGCCTCATTCTAGAAACTTCAGTATTTTTGGTTTGTAATACCACGCCCACTAAATAATGGTAATGGAGAATGCAGTAGTGCCCGAGAGTTGTATTACCGCCCCTTTTCCCGGGCATAGAGAACAACATGAAACTCATTAATATATCTCACCAAATGAAGTTCAGCAATTGGAGTCTTGGGGGCTCATTAGTATGGCGGACGAAAAGTCCACCATACTGATGAGCCCCGGGAACTGGGACCACTCGCAATGCATGCGGCCGTCCCACACAATCCATTAGGATGCGCCACACATGCGGGCGCATCCCGCATTTTTAACATTGCGGCTGGTTGTGCTGTAAACACAGCCCGCCGCAATGCCAAAAATGCAAGTTGTGCATGCACATGCTGGGGAGTACCATAGGTACCCTCCATGTGCCACCCCCACCCCCAACATCCCGGGGGCCCGCAACAGGCCCACAACCTCAAAGACAGCATACATTTCCGTACAGAAAGGCTGCTCCCGCCTGCATCCTCATATGGATGGTGATGTCTTCCAGACACCGCAAAAATAAACAAATGTCCCCTAAGGAATTATTTCTCAATTACTTACAATTTATAAATAGTCACAACAAGTGAACAAATATCAAATACTGCATGGAATTGTCATTATGTATCGTACTTCATTTTATTCAAAATTCACATGGCATAATATGGCAACCAACATACTACTAACATTCTAGATCTTGTTATAAGTAGTATAAAACATCTTTTGCCTAATTGTATGAATAAACCAAATATCATACAATACAAATTATTCAAAGTATGATGTGAAACTTTCAAATCAACAAAAAGGTTCCTTTTTAAGCAAATCAATGTTACACGTCGACGTTTCGGTCCCCTATTGGTTTAAACATTCCCCAGGACCATCTTCAGGACAAAAAACGTTGCACATGTGTATTTCACAACATCTGGAAACAATGTAAAAATACTAAATAACCATGCATCTCAGGTATCATCTTCTCACCATAAAAGACAGAAATCACCAAAATTCAGAATAGGTCGTCTGAATCCACATCAACTCATTATCCCAATAAAAGCCCAGAGTGTTTTACCAAGGGGCCCACACCCAGAGAAAACATAAAAAAGGTTGAAGGTCTTACCTAATACTTCCAGCCGGAAGTATAGTATGCTATTAGCCAAGTGGACCAATATGTCCCACAATCTAGAAAAATTAAAACACCTAATATATACATCTAATATTTACAAAGTAATTCTCCACATCAACAACAATATCCCTATCATACTCACAAATATATAAAGCAGGTATCTTCAACATTCAGCCATATATAACAAAACAAACAATGAAAGCCTGTTTGTACCTAGTACCTTTCATAGTACGCTATGGGAAACTCCCAATGAGTAACACTTACATGTTCCATCAGTTCTTTCAATCTGTAAACAAAGATTAACACAATGTAAATATATCAAGCTTTCTTACTAGGAACCTGTCACCATAAAAACACCCAAGAGTGGACACGTAACAAAAAAGTACTCACAGCCCGAAATAGTCTTTGACGTGCTGTACTCCTAAAGATATTAAACCACAATTAGTTCTCAAAAAATCGTGCTAGTGGGGCCAGCAACGAATGATAAATACATGTAACTCGACTTACTTAGAATTAGTAGCAACACTCGTCAAAATACGTCAAGTAATAGGTTGAGAATTAATTGTGTCTGTATTAAGCGCATCCTTTTTAACCAGGAGGGCACCCCGGTCATAGTACCAGGCCCGTTTCATAGCCTGTTTGACTAGTCTGTAGGAGTATGATCTCATCATGAGTTTAGATTTCAAGATCTTGGCCTCACGAAAATAATCCTCCCTTTCGGTACAGTTACGTCGATTGTGTAAAAACTGTCCAAAAGGGAGGTTATCTCGGAGATTACGAGGATGGTGACTGTTATATTTGAGTAACGTATTTCTTGCAGTAGGTTTTGTATATAAGCTCATGGTCAAGGTATTATTGTCATTTGAAATTGTCAAATCCAGAAAGTCAATGGTTTTGTTATTGCTCACCAAAGCAAATTGCAAATTCGTGTTTTGTTGTTTGAGCCAAACATGGAAATTATTCAACATTTCTTGTGTGCCATCCCAGACTATCCAGACACCGCCACCATATTAAACCCTTTTCCGCCGGGTGAATTTGTCGACCGGGCAGAAAAGCGGCGGACCGTCTTCCCGTCTGCCGCGGTACCCCCGTCATACTAATATGGTGGGGGAAATGGGTGGCGGGTGGGCTAGGATGTAGGATGGATCGCCACCGCCATGCGGGCGGTGGCAATCCGCCCTACATCCAAATGGGCCCCTTTATTTTTTTCTGCACAAAGTCAGCTGGGTTTTACCTTGTGTGGGAGATAATTGTTGCAGAACAGCTCCAGGACTATTTTAATTCAAGGATGAATTACTATGTGCTCCTATATATGGGTTACTGGTCCTGACTATTCTCAAGAACCATTAAACAAAGACATTTGCAAAATAAACTGATGTCAGGTGAAACACTTTGCAAAGTTTTCCTTAACAGTCACAAAGGTTTCAACAGATTCTCTGCCACTTCACACTTTCCTATAAAAAATGACCCAGAACAGGGAGAAGGGTGAAACCTCCCTTGTGGCATTAGGTTGTCTTAAGGGCTAATATTTGCAAATTTTTGGATGCTGGAAGCCTAGAGTTATAACAGCATTTTTTCACTTTCCTTGCATCTTTTTGTGAATTTTGTACAAATTAGTTATTCATTTTACTGTGTTATTGTTTTTAAGTGTGAGGCCTATTCTGCACTGCTGTAGGCCATGGGTGCATTTTAAATGCATTCTTTTCATAGTTGCTATCTGTTAGATATGTGATTTTGTGTTGGCTAAGGTACACACCTAAGTCAGGCCGAACCCACCCCTCTAGTTAAGGAAAATCACTTGCACACTCAAGATAACATGTGCTCACCCTCTGATAGCTTGGAGCAGAGCAGGCAGACTTATCCTCAGAGCTTATGAGTAAAGCGTTTGCACAGCACACTCCCCTATAAAAACAATGAATGTACCACAAAAGAGAGTCCACACAATATTATATAAAAATATAGGGCCCTATTCAGAAAGGTAAAGTTAGATGAAAGTCTAACTTTACGACTTTTAATCTTCACAAAGGGCATTTACAACTCATTAATGCCCTTGGTGAATTCTGAAAGTCGTACTTTGCGACTTTCGATATTCCCAAAGAGCATTTACGAGTGAAATTCTTTAAGTCACTTTACCTTTGTAAATCGGGACCACTGTTTACTGTACATAACATAGAGCAAAATGACATGAATCATAAGTACTGTGTGTGCATACTGAGCAAATCCTGAGATCGTAAAAAGTTATCCTGTCAATGCAAGACTCAAAACAACATACAGTACAACATCAGGGCATGAAATGCAGCAGTTTGGTTAGACGAAAAATACATAACAGTAAAAATAAGCCCACTAGGCACTGGGACCTTTGCACCTCTATTAGCAGTTTACGATAAGAGCCTGGTTGAAATGAGTGTATTAGGAACCAAAGTAGGGCAAAGGAACACCTGCATGCCTATTACATGTAATATGTAAATATCTGTGAATGTTTAAGTGACTGCGATCCCCATTGTGGGTCATCCACTGGACACATGGTTCACGGTGCTGGGTAGAGTTGGACGCCAAATGTATCCTGGTGAGAGGCCTAGATGCTTAACTTGAGGAAATGCCTAGTGTAAGCCCTGGAAAGTCCGATGCTTGTTCTAGCCGCTTAAACTTGCAATCCTTATGTGTCAAGAAGAACCAGAACCAAGGGCCACCAACAGGGAGTGTGGGTGCTTTCCTTTGTCCATGGACAAAAATAAAAGGGGGGGCACACAAGGTAGATTTAAGCTGGGTGACCTTGCTTGGTCCTCTGTTTGCGGAGGAGCCTAGTGCAGCTGCCTTCGTGCATGCGGTGCAGCTGCAGGTGATATAGGGCTACTCAAGAGGTGCCTGCTGTAATTAGAATAGTACACATGTCTCCAAGGATCGCTTTCTTCTGATCCAAGGTGCCTGCTGCAGAGGGCAGTTCCCTGTAGGAATGCCATTGGGCCACTAGGACGGGTCCTGCCTCCTCCGGTCACAGCCTGACCTGTCTACTCCCACATGCCGGCTTCAGGCGGCAAGACTGGCTTATTATAGTTCAAGCCGCACTGGGTAATACTGATCTAGGCTTGAGCACTCGGCCTCTCTTCTCAGTTTTAGCAGATCGTGGCCATCACACAGTGCTGGTGTACAAAGGCAGCACCAAACGTGCTGGTTCAGGAATGTGATGGTATGCAACACATGTGCTCGAAAAATCCACAAGGAGCAGAAAACAGTGCTCCTCACACTCTGAGATGAGAGAAGACAGGAGCAATGCATAGCACTTCCCATGCGCACCTGGCTCCTGTGAGCACTGTGGGGGGCACGAATATGTGAGCAGGCAGCAGGTCTGCACATAATGCAAGGTCAAAGTGGCAGTCCCTCCTGCAGCCCAGCAGTTAGCACACAGCAGGCCAATACAACAAAGCAGATAGCCCAAACGGCGGTTCCTCCTGCCAGCACAACAGTTCTCTTGGCATTGGGGGATTTGTACAGCCAATAGCATCTGGTTTCAAGTTCGCACCGTATCTGGCTGGACCGTAATCAGGGGGCAGCAGGGTAACAAGCAGAAAAGAAGATCAGTTTAGGCCTTTAAGTAGTACAGCAATTGATAGTCAGCAGGGCAACAAACAGAAAAGAAGTTCAGATTAGTCTTTTAAGCAGCACATTCCTCGTTCTGACAGAGGTTCAGTTCCAGTTCAAGAAGTGTTTTTTAACGTGCAGTCAGAGCCCCTGTTCTTATACTCAGAAATGTCATTGTTCAAGGGGTGACTTCATAGGAAATCTTTTGAGTGCACAATAACCCCTTTCAGCCCAGCTCTGGCTCCAAACTACTAGTAGTGGGTAAATCACCCCTTTGGGTAAGGGCAGGACACAACCTCTACAAATGGAAAGTATGAATGACCTCTCCCTCTCCCAGCCCAAGAAGACCTTCCGTATGCAGATGCAGCCCTGTCACACACAGCCCTTCATGTGTTGTGGCTATCTGTAATGTATGCACCAAGTGTAGCTGTCACCCAGCCCTAGACTTGTATTGAAGTCAGGCTGCAAAGCACCAAGTGTCATAAGCACTGAAAAATGGCACTTTCTAAAAGTGGCATTTCTAAACGAGTAATGTAAAATCAAACTTCACCAGTAAGTAGGATCTTTCACTACCATTTTAAACATACCAAACATGGCAACACCACTCTTTCATATCAAGAATTACCACTTAAAAGTATATATGGGAAATTCCAAGGCTAGCCTATGAGAGGAGTAGGCCTCATGGCAGTGAGAAACAAATGAGCCTGTTTGTCAATCAATCAATCAATCAATCAGACATTTGTAGAGTGTGCTACTCACCCGTGAGGGTCTCAACGCGCTAAGGGGTGGGGGAGGCAGCTACTGGTCGAACAACCAGATCTTGAGGTGTCTCTTGAAGGTCAGCAGGTCATGGGTCCGACGCAGGTGGGCAGGTAGGGTATTCCATGTCTTTGCAGCGAGGTGGGAGAAAGATCTGCCGTCGGTGGTCGTTCAGCAGATGCGTGGGACGCTGGCGAGAGCCAGGTCAGCGGAGCGAAGCTGGTGGCGAGGGGTGTAGAAGGACAGTCGTTCATTGAGGTATGCTGGTCCAGTGTTGTGGAGTGCTTTGTGAGCATGGGTGAGGAGTTTGAAAGTGATTCTCTTGTAAACCGATAGCCAATGCAGGTCTCTTAGGTGGATGGTGATGTGGCTGTAGTCCAAAGATGAGGCATGTGGAGGCGTTCAGTATGCGCTGGAATCTCTTCTGGAGTGTGGTCGTGGTTCCTGCGTAGAGAGCGTTGCCGTAGTCCATTCTGCTATTGACTAGTGCTTAGGTGACTGTTCTTCTGGTTTCAGTGGGGATCCATCTGTAGATCTTGTGGAGCATTCGAGGGTGTTAAAGCAGGAGGAGGAAACAGCGTTGACCTGCTGGGTCATTACGAGCATTGAGTCTAGGATGAACCCCAGATTGCGTGCGTGGTTCATGGGATGAAAGAGGTGGCCGAATGGATGAAGAACAGCCGCCTGAAACTGAACTCGGACAAGACGGAAGTCCTCATCCTGGGATCCTCACCCTCCGCCTGGGACGACTCCTGGTGGCCCCATGCCCTGGGCAGTGCACCCCAACCAACAGACCTCGCACGCAACCTGAGCTTCATCCTGGACTCCTCCCTCTCCATGACCAGACAAGTCAACGCCGTCTCCTCGTCGTGTTTCAACATCCTGCGCATGCTACGCAAGATCTTCCGGTGGATCCCCACCGAGACCAGAAAGACGGTCACCCAGGCCCTCGTCACCAGCCGTCTGGACTACGGCAACTCCCTCTACGCCGGAACCACCGCCAAGCTCCAGAAGAGACTTCAGCGGATCCAGAACGCCTCAGCACGTCTCATCCTGGACATCCCCCGTCGCAGCCACATCTCCGGACACCTGAGAGACCTGCACTGGCTCCCGGTCAACAAAAGAATCACCTTCCGACTCCTCACCCACGCACACAAAGCCCTACACAACCAAGGCCCGGGATACCTCAACAGCCGCCTCAACTTCTACGCTCCCAAACGCCAGCTTCGATCAAATGGCCACGCCCTCGCCGCCGTCCCCCGCATCCGAAGAGCCACCACAGGAGGACGGTCCTTCTCCTACCTCGCCGCCAAGACATGGAACTCCCTCCCGACCCACCTCCGCCTGACCCAGGACCACCTCCCCTTCAGGAAGCAACTCAAGACCTGGCTGTTCGAGCAGTAGCGGACCCCCCCTCCCTAGCGCCTTGAGACCCTTTGGGTGAGTAGTGCGCTATATAAATGCTGTGATTGATTGATTGATTGATGGGTGTCGGGCCAGCTCCCAGTGTGGTTGACCGCCAGGAGTTGTCCCATGCGTAGGGAGTGGTGCCGAGGATGAGGACCTCCATTTTGTCTGAGTTCATTTTCAAGCCACTGGTCTTCATCCACTCTGCGACGGCCTTCATTCCCTCGTGGAGGTTGGATTTGGTGATGGCTGGGTCTTTGGTGAGGTAGAGGATCAGCTGTGTGTCATCGGCGTACGAGACGATGTTGAGGTGGTGTGCTCGGACGATGTTGGCGAGCGGTGCCAATTAGATGTTAAACAGGGTCGGGCTGAGGGATGATCCTTGGGGTACGCCGCAGGTAATAGTGGTGGCTTCGGATCGGAACAGGGAGGCGGACTATCTCGGTTCTGCCGGTGAGGAAGGAGGTGATCCAGTCCAGGGTTTTGCCTCGGATCTTTGTGTCGCGGAGGCGTGTGCGCAGAGTGTGGTGGCAGACAGTGTCGAAGGTGGCCGAGAGGTCCAGGAGGATGAGGGCCACGGTTTCACCCTTTTCCAGTATGATCCTGATGTTGTCTGTGGCAACAATGAGGGCAGTCTCGGTGCTGTGGTTGCTGCAGAAGCAGGATTTCTGTCCTCCTGTCACTATCAGGACATGCCACACAATGACTTACCTTTCACTTACACAGCACCCTGCCCATAGGTCTACCTAGGGACAACCTTAGGAGTAACCTATGTGTAATAAAAGGGGAGTTTAGGGCTTGGCCAGCCGTTTTAATAGCAAGTCAAAGTTGCAGTAAACTGAGCATCCAGGTCCTGCAGTCACTGACCTGAAAGAGGTTTGAAAGGCTACTTCAGTGGGTGGCACACACAGTGATGCAGGACCACTAGGAGCATGTATTCAATTCACTAGCCCAGGGTATATAGGATACCACTTTACAAGGTCTTACAAGACAATCAAATATGCCAAACAGATGTAAGCCAATCAGACCATATTTAGAGGAGAAAGCACATGCACTTCAGCAGTGGTACCATGCCCAGAGTCATAAAGTCAGTAAAAAAGGTCAGAAAAATAGGTGGGGAAAGGCAAAATGTTTCGGGAGATCTCTGCAAAAAAGGGCAAGGTCCAACACTATTCTAATGGGGGTTGGTGGATGGCTTTGTTTTACATGCAAAATGTAGGTTATTTTTAATCCGCATCACCTGTTGGCAGCTATGGTCGGGGGTGGCTCCTAGAGTTCAGGACCAAGTAGCGAGACATTTTAGTATGTTCTTAGCTAACGTCTTCCTCACTTCATTGCCCACCATGTTTTGAGACTTTGTGTAAGTGCAGCATGGTTGATATTGTGTTTTACTTTGTTTCTGCAACTTTAAAAAGTATTTCTGACACTGCTGATTTACTGATGGTGGGTAAAGAACTGTCACATGTTGTAGGCCTAAAACCTTTTTGGTAAATATTATAAATCTTCTCAATCTTTTTCCTGCTGCAAGATTTTTATAGGGAGGAGAGGTGATCCAGGTAGGATAAACCAACCATGTTTTTGTTCTCCATGTCTCCTTTGCTGACCATGCAACAGTGGCTATTTTGTATAGCCTATGTGTGTGTTTGTCATTGGCCAACATCTTTTCTTTTTTCTCCCTGTCTCCTTCTTTGCTGGCCATGTGGTTGGGACCATTTTATATGGCCAGTGTCTGTGAATGTGTGGTGGTCTTTTGTTTTCTTTGTTCTCAATGCCCCCTTAGTGCTAGCCATTTAGCTTTTTGTGTAGCCATTGAGTTGCCATGCCTTCTTTTTCACTGGCCATGTGCTGTATGAGCTAGCTACCACTATTATCTGCAGCCAGTGTGTGTTTCAATCATTATATTCCTGTTTAATAAAAGCCATTTTTGAGAAACATTAGCAAAGGAAGCACATGACATATGTTGAATTTTCTTTCCTGTACATATTTATTTGTACATGTAATTTTGATACACAGTTGTTATTTTTAATAAATGTATTCAATATATGCCTGCCCCTCACCACACATAGGGTCCTCATGGACCCTGCAGAAAAATTAGAAATTATTTAACACGTTGATGTTATGCTTTATTGCTCCTGCCACTTGTAGGAACCCCATGGGACATGAAAGGGACTCCAACAGTTACATAATAATATATTTGATTCTTGCTTGCCCTCCCCACCTCCCATACTATCCCTCTGTACCCAGGAAGGGCACACGTTAGCTTTTCCAGTATAATGTCTAACATAACAATAGTTGGTTTCTGCATGTTCAGCACATGTAATAATAATGATGACTTGTATTACATTGGCTAGATTGCCCAAGTCTCACTAACTTTATTTGTATTGCTTGCAGATGGCCAAGACATCATGTCACAGACAATACTGAGATAGAGAGAAATCTGCTGACAGCAACACAAGGCTACTCTGCTAGGTGCTTCTCCTTTTGCCAAGTGTTAACCCACATTAAAAAAGATGGCCACAATGAAGGCAATTCCTGACAAGTAAATAGCCAGCGAGGAGAGGCAGAAATATGTTACCAGTACCTTCACTGGCATCAAGCCTTCCTCATTTTTCCGGATAAACTAAATACCTGCTACACACTACAAGGGGCTGGAAGAGCATCAAACTGGATCAATGGCACCACACCAAAACCAGAGCCCATGCCTCTCCCTAGTGCAGTGAATGCATTCATGGAAAACAGTGAGTCTGAATTAGAATTGCCCCAGCAGTAAGCCACATTTTCACAGGAAAGTCAACAACAGCAACCACAGTATCCAGCACCTGATGATTCAGAAGTAGCAGCTGAGCAGGAAGTTGAGCTTGCTGTGTGGAGAACTTTGTTGTGACTGTTCCTCCACTGAACACATTGGCTTCGCAAGCTCCAGCAAGGAAAAGAAAGACCTCTGTCCCATGTTCGTCAAGCACACTTTCAATATTTGGATATGGATTGGACCCCAACTGAGACTCACCATGAGAAATGATGAATAAGGACGGTTCCCAAAAGCCTTGAAAGTGAGGAAGGTGATGATGAGCCAATAATTATTGTAAATAATGGCACAGAGGAAGTTCAGCTCACATGTATTCAACCTGCTCTTAGTCATGTAGTTCCACCAACACTGCTTGCTTCCTTCTACCAAATACCCCCAAAACATGGAGAAACCACCAGTCCATCCACAGTCACAGCATGCACTAAAGAAAGGCCAACACAACCACTTACTTCCACCTCAACAAGTTCTTCGACCTTTGGCACCATAAGTACCTTTGTGAATAATGCCCAGAGAGTGGAAATCTCCCTATGGTAAAGTAGAAGAAAAATTCCGAAGTGTATTAAACTTTATAAAACATTAGTAAACATATGTTTGTGTTATATAATATTGTAAAATCAATTAATTAATAATACATTAATTTGAAATTTAGAAGAATAGATACAATGCTACAGCTCTATTACATTTATTTCCAAGGGGAAATGTGATTAATTGAAATATATTAAAATATCAATTTAAATACATTTTCAGAAGTTTACATTACAAAATAAATTCACACACACAGTAAATAAGGTGATGCATTAATAACAGGTAAACCGGATGATATATAGAATTAGCAATATATATACTTTAATGAAAAATAATGTTACACTAATTCATACATTTAAAAAGTTGTTAAAATACTTCATAATTACATAATAAATATGTTTCTATTTATATATAGTTTCTATTTATATATTTTACAGTTGCATTATATTTATTTATATTTCAAATCATTGTGTTTAATTTGAGATTATCTCCATTTGGGTTTCATTTCAAATCCCTTTGTCTATTATTTTCTATAGGAGGGTGTTGCAGTATAAGTGGTTTGCCATGCGTGGTGCTGGATTTACTACTCTTACTTTTTGGTATGAGTGATATATACCTGTAAATATGTCTTCACCGATTTTTTGGGGGGAGGGCACCTAAATCTAACCTTCTGAGTAACTTTACACTCAGATTTTGTGAATAGCAAATAGTAGTTAAGTTACTCAAAAGTGTGAGAGTAAATTACATGTGTGAACTACTCACAAGTGTACAGTACCTTTGTGAATAGCCCCTTGAATTAAAATAAATACTCCAGCAGACCTTGTGTAACACTGGTTACCCAAACACCTTGACAAAGTGGTGAGAGATAGTACCAACATGTAACTAATTATGTGCAAATGCTCAAAGGCAGAGGAGGAGAGAAGAAGCTGGAGTTCTGATGCCCTCGGGTTCTGTCCTAATATAGTAAACCTGGAAGGGCCACAGTCTCCAAGAGAAACATTTCAATATGTTAGGCATAACAACCCAAGCATTAAAGGATGAAATGAGTTCTGAGAATGGACAACTGCAATAATTTGTGGTATTATATTGTTAGCACCCACAAGTGGGCAAAGACATTAAACAGCAGTTAACCATGAGTCTTTATTATCCGAAGGATTGTACCAGAGATTAAAATGGATAAGAAGGCCCCTTGGAAAGGCCTGGAAATGGAAACAAGATTAATGAACTAAGGGCCATATTTATGGCAAGCTCAGGCAGAGCAGCAAGTCACATTGCTGCACTGCGTGACATAGAAATGCTCTATATTTAAAGGAATATGGCACAATCCTGCCTTTGCCCCTGCACAGGCACCATTTTGGCTGCCTAGCACTAATACAGGCACCCTTGCAACATGGTGCAAGGGTGCCTGCCTGTAAAGAGAATTGTTTTTGTGCAGGAAAGAGCACCTTCCTGCACAAAAAAAACACCCTGAGGCATTTTCTATTTCTATGTGTGCTGCAAAATGTAGCAAGGAGAAATAAAGATATTTCTCCTCGCAACGGCTCACCAGGGAAGGTGTAGCATTTTGGTGCATTCCCAGGTCTATCATTTTTGGTAAATCTGGGAAGGCGTCAAAATCCATGGATGTAGTTTGGGAACACCCATGAAACACCTCCCTGGTGCATAGTACCATAATGTAGTAATTCACGCTGCATTGATTTACTCCAGAATCATCAAGCTATTCAGGGCCACGCAAGGAGGCCTTGCGTTGCTTGATAACTTTCATTTTGAACTTGGGTTGCACCTGTACCACGTTCCTTGGTGCAAGTGCAACACATCTCTATTCATAAATAAGACCCTCAGTGTTACGTTCGAGAAAAAAAAGTCTAATCTTGCTGACCATGAACAATAGTTCAAAATGAAGAATCTCATCTTAGAGGCAATGGTTAGGATGTCTCCTTGCACAATGTAGCGGCAAAGGGAATATGCATGGAGAAGTGTAAGAATGTCATCGATCATAAAAGTGAGAAAAAGGACTTCCTCGCGTAGAACAACCTTAATAGATGACCAACGTGTAATAGATCAATATAAGCTCAAAACAAAACTAAAGAAAGAATGTAAACATTCATAGGAAAAATCAAAGTGGATGTTTTCATGTTTCATTCTTACCTATAAAAGCGTCTAGTGGAAATGAGTCGCAGGGTAATTTTGATGAAGAGCATCAACCAACAAGATATCATCGATATCTACATCAAGACCAAAACAAGATCAAGGAGGAAAACTATAGGTAAACAGGCGATGCTCTGTTAGGATGGCAGAAGATATATACACATAACTGTTGATTAACTGGTTCATTATAAAAGAAGAATGTATGCAGCTGGTGAGAAAACATTGTGAGGTTGTGCTTGCAGGCTATCATTTACAGGTGGATCAAGATCTATAAAAGACAACACTGCAAGCGAGGAACGATCTGAACGCTGTTCGCTGATATTTTAAAGTGCAGTATAGATGTGTCAATCCATTTCATATACTACGCAAATGGGATGATGATTTTCAGGCAACATGTTGATGCATGCAGCAAGAGCACTCATTTTCTTTTACAAGGAGCCATTCATTACAGCGACCCAGAGGACAAATGTCAAGGCACCATCATGGGATAAAGGACTGTAAGGCTGTGGATAAGGTAGGGTAAGGGGAGCATCACTTTGCTGTAGATTTCCCTCTTCACTGTCTGGGATGCTACAGGGCAGCACTAAAGCAGCAGAAATGTCGAGGACACATTACTAAACCTGAGAAAAGAAGGCTCACAAAAAACATCTTTAATGGCAGCTTAAAAATATTTTACAATATGTTTTTGGGCTCAAATTCTGCGCCACAATTAGCATATTTAACACCTTCGCTGCAGCGGCTATTCTGCCGCAGCGCTAAGGGGGAGGCGGGGCCGCGCGGCGCTCCCGTACTGGTGACGGAACCGCACCGTCACGGCCCTCGGGTGAGCTGTGCTTGTGACGGAACGGTTCCGTCACGGCCCCGCCCACTCTTTAGAACATCAGCGCAGGTGCGGAATTCACAGCGCGCAGGCGCGGTGAGCGGGCCGTGACGGAACCATTCCGTCACTAGCACAGCCCACCCGAGGCTCATGACGGAATGGTTCCGTCACGAGCGTGGGAGGGGTTAAGCAAAATGTCCTAAGCTAGGGGCCGAGGCTAGAAAGTTTTTTGTGATAGGTTCAATGGTGCTTGTTGTGACAAGAATCTCTTATAATTTAGATATTTTTTGAATTGGCCTGTTTATTATTTGATTGTATTCAGTAGCAGCCCGGGGAGGGAGTGCCGTGGGGCGGCGGGGCGGGGCAGGGGAGGGGCAGGGTGGGGGGTTGTAAACTCCGGCTCATGGCCGGCTGGAGTAATGTAAAAAAATAAAGAAATAAAACAAATTTCATTGCACACCCTGAAACGCATTTGGCATTTCAATGGAGTTGACAATGCCATTAGCCTATTCAGTTGAAAGTTGAGCTCTGCCCAGCTCTGTCCCCCCATCCTGCCAAGAAGGGTTCATCCAGGCACACCTAATCTCTCTATTGTTTGGCTGTAGGGAGCAATAAACAATCTCCAACTGCCAACTACACCCAGGCATGTGACCCAGGAATAGGCTGCAGGCACCAAATAGGGCAGGAAAATGCCAACATAAAATCATATTTCACCATTCAAGAGGGTTTGAAATGACTATTTCATAGACACATTACATAAAATGTTCACCTGTTCCCAATAAAATGTTAGTTTTTCTTACATCTAATAAACAGACCAATGCTATCCTAAGGGAGAGGTACGCCTCACAGTAGTGAAAAACAAAGTAAGGACTTTTTCACTAGCGGGGTATGTACAATTCAATAATACATGTCTAAACTTTTATTACAATGCACCTTTCTCTATGGACTACATTGAGTCTCCTTTAGGCGTGACATATACACAATAAAAGGGGAGGTTGAGGCTTGGCAAGGCATTTCACAGTAGTGAAAAACACATTTAGATCTTTTTTACTATAAGGGTATATACAACTTATTAGAACATTGGGATGTCGGGAGCTCCATTGAAGACAATGAAGTGCTCCCTGCTTCTACGGGCTGGTAAAGGCCCGCAGAGCAACCTTCCAATGTTTTACAAAGGCCTCTGGGAGCTCGAGGGGATTTAAATCCCCTCGAGCTTTGAGAAGCCTTTGTTTTATTTATTAGAACATTCAGCCCTCCAATAGCAGAATGTTCTAATAGCCTTATAGCCCTTTGTAGCAAGGCTATACCGGCTATTACAGTCCTGTCCCTTGTGGGCCTTTGATAGCCAGTATAGCCCACCACGGCGGGCTATGAGGCAATATTAATACATGTCCAACTTTTACTGCAATGCACCTTGCCCATTGGGCTACACAGAGCCTACCTTAGGCGTGGCATATATGCAATAAAAGGGGAGGTGAGGCTTGGCAAGGGATTTATATATAAAACTGCATTCAGGATGCAATGTCTGCCCTGGGACATGTTTTAAGAGGCTACATAAGGTGGTGAGACAATACATGCTGCAGGCCCACTAGTAGCATTTCATGTACAGGACCTTGGTATATGGTATACCACTTTACTGTGGACTTAAAAGTAAATTATGTATGCCAATCAGGAGTACGCCTATTATACAATGTTTTAGGGGGAGAGCACAAGCACTTTAGGACTGGTAAGCAATGCTAAAGTGCACAAAGTTCTAAAGCCAACAAAAACAAACTGAACAACATAGGAGAATGAAGTGAAAATGCTTGGGGAAAGACCACCCTGAGGCTAACAGGTCTAACACCAGTCCTGGTCTAGTTGTCACTAGTCAACTGAGATATTTCACAGAAATGTTCCCTTTAGCCTATTATGTTTCTTGAGCCGCTCATGGATCAGCCTATGATCCTTGGAGATCTTGATATCCATGAATTTCAAGTGAAAGCGGGTCCAAGCTCCTCACAGGTCACAGGTTCCAAGTGAGCAGCGTCAGTACACCTGGTATCCTTTCGGAAGTCCAGCGGTGTTTTAAGGAAGGCTGGGTGAGAGTCAAGCTTTGTAGGTTCACCAGTCTATGTTCTAGTTCATATTTGACTAATGGAGTAAAGGTTCCTAGGCCCTGAGCAGCTACTTTTGCAGTAGTAACTGTTTGCTGCTCTTCTAATAGGCCCAAAATTCCATTTGTCAGAGCATTTATGTGATGGTGAACATCTTTTGCCACACCCTGTATATTATTTGCAGCTCAGAGGAGTCACCTCTGCCCACTTAGGAGAGTCTATTGTGTACTCCCTAAGAGAAACTTCACCTCTCATACACACCTCATTCAAGGCTAAGCACTGACTGTGAATTTATTTTATTATTTATTTTAAAGTTTTATAGAGCGCGAACATGACCCGTGAGGGTATCAGAGCGCTTTACAGATACAATAGGGTAATACATAGGAGAGCTTACTCAGCAGGATAAATATAGTACAATGAACAAGAAAGGTGATGTACAAGGACGCAGGATAGACCCACAGTCTCTCAGGTCGCTAAGGGAACGAGATTATCCAAGGAATTTAATCATGAGAAAGGCCTTGGCCTCTTTTTTGAAGCGAGCAAAGGAAGGGATTTTTCTAATGTCGGGGGGGAGGGAGTTCCATATTCTTGGTGCAGCTCCAGTGAAAGCCCGATTGTAGGTTGTTCTTTTCCTGAAGCGTGCAGGCCGGAGTAGGAGGGCCTTGGTTGATCTGGTGTTTCTGTTTCCTCCAGATAACACAAGCTTCTGAGCAAGATAGGCAAGGGAGTTGGAGTGAAGGGCCTTGTGCGTGATGCATGACAGCTTGAAGTGAATCCTCGCCTCGAGGGGGAGCCAGTTTAACGCTTTCAAGTGAGGAGTGATGTGATCTAATTTTTTTGAGCCTGTAAGTAGTCTGGCGGCTGCGTTGAGGCAGGCTTTTAAGGGTGCCAGCGAGAGCTAAGGGAAGCTGGAGAGGGTGGAGCAGCCGTATTCCAGTCGAGAGATGACTAATGATTGGACAGCGAGTTTGAGGTCCGAAGCGTCTAGAAAGGGTTTCAGTTTCCATAGGTAGCTCAGGTGGAATCTGGCCGCTTTCGCCATTGTGTTAATGTGGTCTCGCATATTTAGGTTATAATCCAAGGTGATTCCCAGAGATTTGGCTGAGTTCACAACGGTCGGGGAACAGTTTAAGGCTGTGATGGCTTTAATCCATATCTGGATGTCGGGGTTGTTCTTGGGTGGGGAGATTAGAACGAACTCAGTTTTCTTGGCATTAAGTTTTAGTTGATTGGCGGAGAGCCATTTGGCGGTCATCTTCAGGGCTTCATTCAGGGTGAGGATCTCTGCCAGAGATGAGATTTTTATGTAGATCTGAGGATCATCAGCGTACATATGAAAGGAGATATTTGCATTACGCAGGACTTCGGCAAGGGATTCCAGATAGAGATTGAAGAGGGTAGGGGACAGTGTTGATCCCTGGGGGACTCCCACAGTTACCGCGGATGGAGCGGACAGTTCGCCATTGACTAGAAATCTCTGAGATCGGTTCTGGAGGTAGGATCTGAACCAGTCGAGGACTGTGCCTTCTAATCCCATCCTGAGTTTAAGGCGTTCAAGTAGCATCGCATGGTTGACCGTGTCGAAGGCCCATGATAGATCAAGGAGGGTGAGGAGACAGGTTTTGTCTTGGTCGAGGGCTTGAAGAGCGTCATCAACAATATGGAGCATGGTGGTTTCGGTGCTGTGCCCGGGTCGGAAACCAGATTGACAGTCGTCGAGTAGATGGTAGGTGTTGATGTGGTGACTTAACTGTAATTGTACACACTTTTCCAGTACTTTCGCCAGGAGCGGAATGTTGGAAATTGGTCTGAAGTTGTCTGGGGAGGCTGGGTCCAGTGACGTTTTTTTCAGAATGGGTAGGACTTGGCCTGTTTTCAGCGAGATCGGTATTGATCCCTGTCGTAGGGATGCATTAATGATTGTAGTCCAGCTAGGAATGATGGATTTGGTAATGGTCGCAAGACAGTTTGAGGGGAGTGGGTCATTGAAGTGGTTGTTGGGGTTCAGGGAGGCCAGGATTTTCGCGACAGTGACTTCATCATAGGATGCAAATTCAGACCAGTGGGCTAGATTCTTTGGTAAGGATCGTGGCGGCGAGGAAGGAGGAGGTAGAGGGTCAAAGTTCGGAGGGGGGAAGGATGCGGCCTTGAGTTCAGTATCCAAGGTTTTGATTTTGTTTGTGAAAAATGAGGAGAAAGCCTCAGAGGAGATGAGAGACTTGGGGTTTTCTTTCACAGTTTTGGACAGTTTGTTCGATTGTAGTTTAACCATCTCAAAGAGTTTGCGAGGTCTGTTTTGGGAGTTTCCTAGCTCCGCTCTGAAGAATTCTTTTTTTGAGTTGACGATGTTCTTGTTGTAGATATTTCTGGCCTGGCGAAGGAGGTTTAGGTGGTCTGTTGAGGGGTGCTGTCTCCAGGTTCTTTCATGCTGTCGGAGGGATCTTCTCTCATCGTTGAGGGAACCAGTGAACCATGGGTTTTTATCTCTGACTTGAGTTCTTTTTAGTTTAAGAGGGGCTAGGTCATCCAAGATGCTTGACATAGTAGCCGAGTAATGATCATTAAGGTCACTGACCGAGGTGATGTGGGGGGGGGGGGTGGTAGGTCTGTTTTGCAGCGGATTTCAAGCTTGTTAATGTTTAGGTTTTTGGTGTCTCTGACCCAGCGCTTTGGGAGTACCTGTTGTGGTGTCTTTGTCTTGCGTGTGCTAGGTAACAAAAAGGCGATGGTATGGTGGTCAGACCAGTCGCAGGGCTCTATCGAGGTGAGCTTGACGGTAGTTTCCTTGGAGATGATCCAGTCAAGAGTGGCTCCTTTCAGGTGGGTTGGGAGAGGGCAAGCTTGGGTCAAGGCTAGATCGATCAGGAGGTCTTTAATGGCGATGACATGGGGATCCTTAAGATCATTCCAGTGCAGGTTGAAGTCACCGAGGAAAATGTCCTTGGAATTAGGGGAGTTCTTAGCCGTAATAACTTCCATGAGGTAGTCAGTGAAAAGCTCGTTTGTGCCTGGGGGTGATGAAAGATGTGTAGGTTACATATGTGGATGGTGTTGCTGAAGACTGAGAGGGCTAGATATTCGCAGGAGTCAGTAGTATTCCTTGTAAGCTCAGTGACATGGAGGTTGGCGCGATGGATGTAGGCAATACCGCCTCCTTTTTTGTTGTGTGGTCTGTCGAGCCTGACAATGTTGAAGTTAGGGGGGATTAAGAGGTCGAGGCATGGGGATGAGGATTCATTAAGCCATGATTCTGTAAGGATGGCTATGTCGGTGTTGTTATTCAGAATGAGTGCGGCGACATCAGCCGCATGCTTCACTGCCGATCGACAGTTGATTAAGAGACCAGTCAGGGCAGGGAGAGGAGTGGTGGCGAGGGTGGGGCGGACAAGGGCACTAACGTGAGGTTGCTTCTGAACATTCTTCTATTTCTGGGGGGGCTGATCTGTGTGGGTCGATGGCTACCGTGTGGATGGGGTGTGTGGCACTCACGTCACTCACAACAGGTGGACAGGGAGAGATAGGGGCAGTGTTGAGGTCCAGAAGGAGGTCCTGGATTTCCTTTTCGGTGGGATCGGGTGGGTTAGTAGAGGTGAGGGAGTGGTTGTAGGAGAGTGCGAGGTGGAGGGCATCCTCCTCGGATAGGTAGCTATTGTGCTTGTGAGGGCGCAGATGTCTTGAGGTTGTCGGAAGTGGTCGTTTGAGGAGCTCTGGAATAGGAAGGGAGGCAGTCTGGGGTCTGAGCTCTGCGAAGGAGAGTTCGGCGAGGTGGAGGAGTTTTGTTAGTTCGAGGAAGGAGGAATGGAGGTTCTGAATTATTGTGGAAGCTCTGGAGTGTAAGGAGATGATGTCTGCGGAGTGGGGTGTAGGAGGGCCCGGGTGGACCGAACTTGGAGTCGTAGGAGAGCTGACTTGAGTGTTAGAAGTGTTGGCCTAAACTAGTACTGTAGGAGTCGTTGAGAGGTGTGGGGCTTGGTGGCTAGGATGGAATGTGTGTGGGGTCATAGAGGGAGTGGTTTGAGTGTTAGCGCAGCGGGTATGACCTGCTGTAGCCCAGGCCACTGGTGACATAGAGGTAGTGGTCCTGGAGATCGAGGAGGGAGCATGGAGGGAGGGGGTCATAGGTTCAGTGTTAGGTTCGCTCGGGGCGGTTGAGGGCGGCCTGATGGGGTTAGGGCGCAGTGTGATGGTAGCTGTGGATTCCGAGTGGGAAGCGTGGGGGGGTGGACTCATGAGGAGGGGTGGTCTCAGGTCCATGGCGTTAGGAGAAAAAGTAGGCGTAATGATGGGGTTTGGGTGTTCTGTATTGGGGAAGGGGGTAGGTGAACGGTTTGGCCGGGTGTTGGTCGGCGACCCTGTGTCTTGCACATAGTTTCAGAGAGTAATGAAAAGCTCTGAGAATTTGTCAAGGTTTTTAGGTGAAGCTTGGATCAGTACAATGCCGCTTTTGTAGAGGGTGATGGTGAGGTCAGCTCGAAAAGTTGTTGATGGCGCTATTGTGAGCTTAGTGCCATAGGGAATGATCCTAGATGAGTAGACATTGAGGAATAGTGGGGAAGTGTTACGCCAAGCAGGGATTCTTCTGGAGTAAAAAACCAGGTCATCGGTAACATTGCCTAGGTCCGCACAGCGAAAAGAGAGAACAAGGGAGACCCTACTCACAACGGAACCAGGGTAATGCGTTTATCCAGAAAACAATGGTTCCTGCGGCATATCACTTTATCAATTACTTAATAAATAAGGCTTGATAACAATCCAAATATTGAAGAGAGGGTGGCAAAAAGAAGAGCGAGACACAATCATACCAGTTTCAAAAACTTTTTGTATTTCAAATGACAATTGAATAAAAATATGATTTAACTGCGACATACAATAAAATCTACAAAGTGCAATGTGTCCCAAGTGATTTGTGAGCTAACCAAAAAAACGTGTATACAGTTAAGTGAACTATACAGGTTTCAGTTACAGCTATTTACAAAAAGAGGAAATTTGACTCAAGGCAATTATTTAAATCAATTGTAAACCAGCAACTATACAATCATAGGCACTGTGTGAGTCTTGCTCATTTCCTAGTGCGTCGACGGCGTTTCGACCCTTAGAATGAGAAGGAACTCTTAGGTGGTGACGGGGTGGTGGAAGCCAAGACACTTCTTGACAAACTTAATAAAACCATAGAAGATTTCAACACGTTTGAATTTAAAAAGAAAGCAGATAAGGTCACAAAGGACATTAAAAACTATAGCAAAGAGAGAGCCTTCCCTTATTTAAAAGAAGACTATTTTACTACCTTTCCAAATCAAAATAGACAAAACACCTGGGGTCGATTCAGGAGGAACCAACCAGTCACATTCTCCGAATCATCGGGTGGGTCCAGTGACTCAGACGGCCAACCAGGCCCGAGTAACTTTAACCACCAGGGCCAACCTTTTTTAGACAAAGAAGGGAAAACCAAGAAAAGAGTCTGGCACCAATACTCAGGGGAACGACAAACGAGGAACAAGCACTATCAATGGGGGCCCCAACCGTACTAGATCCAACAGACAATATGGAAACGATACCCATTTTTAATTTGTCTAAACATGTGTTATCATCTTCTGAAATCTCCCTATTAAGTAGAGGTTTATCCTTTGTGATCACTGAGAGACCAAACTATTTCAATCTAAAATCTGAGCTCTTTCAGTTTTTCAGGAAGATTCGCCTGAAACTTTTTTTCAAAAATTGTGAATTTAATACACAGGAATCGGTAACAGGGTTAAAATTACCATCCACCTTTTACCCAACAAACAGCATGATGCCCCCTGAATTACTCACGTTTGAAAAACTGATTCTAGAAGAAGTTGACAATTTAAAAAAGAGTAAACATTTCATACCATACAATATAACACTTCTAGAAAGACAGGCCCTCAATAATTTGAAAAAAGATACCTCTATAATACTTAAACCCGCAGATAAGGGTGGGGGAATTGTGATCCAAGCAAGGACGGATTATGATATTGAGATTAAAAAACACGAAAGAGAAACATTATAAAAAGCTCAACCGTAACCCCCTTTCTGAGATCAAAGAGAAGATGATATTCATCACCAATGAAGGTTTAGATGAAGGATTCATTACAAAAAAAGAATTAGATTTTTTGAACTCATCTAATCCGAGGACGCCTGTTCTGTATACCCTCCCCAAGGTCCACAAAAGTATAACACACCCACCAGGCAGACCCATTTTGTCTGGATGTGGTTCAATCTTAGAACCGATTGGTAAATACATTGATTTTTTCATTAGAGACTTTGTTCCTCTACAGCAGAGCTATGTGCGTGATACTATGCATATGATCAATTTAGTTGAGGAAATACCCTATAACAAAGATACTGATTGGCTTGCCACCCTCGACATATCGGCCTTATACACTAACATCCCCCAAAAAGAAAGTATCAGCTGTATAAAAGAACTTCTTGACACAAGACCAAGACCATTCAATGTGCCAACTTCATTTATAATCTCATTGTTAGAAATAGCACTCCAGAGAAACTATTTTGTTTCCAATGGGCAATTCTACGAACAATGCTGTGGAACCAGATCTGGCGAACATTTATATGAATCATGTTGAAGGACTTTATGTCTTGAATGATCAAAATCCATACTATGCCAGCATTAAGTGCTGGTATAGATATATAGACGATATCTTCCTTACTTGGAAAGGTAGCGAAGAAGACTTTACCAAATGTATTCTGTATTTAAATACTGTTCAAACCCATCTGACTTTCACATCTACCTTACAGAAAGAGACGATTCCGTTCTTGGACCTAAACATCCTGAACGTAGACAATAAACTGATTACATCTCTCCACAGAAAATCTACGGAAAAAAACACATTGTTGTCATATAAAAGTCAACATCCAAGAGCATTGAGGGATGGCTTGGGCAATTTTTGAGAATTTGCCGCAATTGTGCACGACGAGAAGACTATATGAGAGAATCAGAAGTCTTGAAAAATAAACTACTAATGAGAGGATATCCCAACAGATTGGTGCGAAGATCACTTAAGCGTGCCTGGTATTGCCCACGAGAGGAACTATTGGTCACCAGACCAAAGAAAGAAATGAATAAAATTGTATGTGTCACGACTTTTGGTGTCAATACTAACAAGATTCGAAAAACGATCATAAAAAATTGGAATATCATTCAAAGTATTGACTCTGAAATTGATGCACCTTTATTTGCATACAAAAGGGCAAAAAATTTAAAAGATCATTTGGTTAGGTCATCTACTGAAAAAACATCTCAGAGAAGTGGTACGCTTGAAACATCTTGGAATCTTCCCCCCATTCTTGGTCACCACCCATGTGGCAATTGTGTGATCTGCCCATTAACTTGTAAAACCACCAATTTCAAACATGGAAATTGTGATCACAAACTTGATTTCTTTTCTAATTGCAATACACGAAATGTCGTGTACTGCATATGGTGTCCGTGCGGCCTACCCTACATTGGGCAAACTCAACAATTGATAAAAGCCAGAATAGGGCAACATCGTAGCCGCATAAGAAAATCTGTTCTGACAGCTCCTCTCGTTGCCCACTTTAAAGAATTCAATCATTCTGCAGATGAGATGAGGTGGCAAGTTGTTGATATTGCAACGCTACCTGAGAGAGGTGGTGACATTGCTCAGATATTACAATGCCGTGAATGTCATTGGATTGACAAAATCAATTCAATAAATGAAGGGTTGAACTCTGCTGATGAATGGAGGTGCTTTGTCTCTACATTACCTTAACTAATATTTGTCAATATCATTCATCTTGTGTCTGTGGTTCTGGAATAATATACGTTGTACATGACACTGTTAAAACTGTTGAGACCTTTTATGTATACATTAGGTGTCTTCTTTGCATATTTGATGATGTGTAGATTATCAAACATGTTTACCATTGATATCAAATGTAAAGCTTCCTTTAACAGGTATATATCGGTTCAACAACATTGTTTCAATAAGTGGATATCTGTATTACATCAATATGAGAAGACCACTTGTGCATCTATACACGAACATCTAAATGGGGGGAGAAATTGTATGTACATGTATTAGTTACATGACCCTTTATTATAATATATGATTCTGATTGATATCACATGTAAGGAAAACCATTACCATCAAATATACTTATGCCGAATATGAATACTGCACGTATATTCCCCGACTTTGGTACACCACCGGAGCTCTTTCTGAGTTAAACTCGCACTTGTAAACAACACAAGTTGATCTTTTTATTATAATATGTGATTCTGATTAATATCACATATATTGTGAAATACCACTACCACCATATGTACTTATGCCAAATATGAAGAATGCACGCATATTCCCCGAATGTAGCTCTTTTGTAGTTAAACTCGCACTTGTAAACAACACAAGTTAGTCCTTCCCCTATTGCAATTATGCCGTCACGCCGCACGTAATAACCGTGATGACGTCAGCTTGCCACACACCAAACAAACCTTTGGAGGTAGCGATCGAGCTGGACTAAACGCGCAC
This sequence comes from Lissotriton helveticus, assembly GCF_964261635.1. NCBI lineage: Eukaryota > Metazoa > Chordata > Amphibia > Caudata > Salamandridae > Lissotriton > Lissotriton helveticus. Next base: position 1,370,327,068 of record NC_136069.1, on the reverse strand, counting down.
AGGTATGGAAAAGTTTGCCATCGTTGCTTGGCTCATTTTAGAACGCTGAAATACTGGATGTAACTTACAATTACTGAAACCGCGTTTCCCATTATAGGCATTTCCTGTATATCCTGCGCATTGACGGTACTGACCACTAAAATAGAACATGTTACCAAGTTGTGCAAGACAGTGGTAAGTTGTGTCATTGGTTCAGTCCTAATGTGCCCTGTAGAGATTATATCTTCTTGTATGTGGCTAATCCTCTGCCCCTTTTTTGTTTACTCCTCGACAGTGCCCGGCTGGGTTCACTGTAAGTTAATGTAATTTACTTTCACACGCATGGGTTAAACTCAGGATTACCCCGTTATAAGGTAAACATTTCACCTTCCCCGTGAATATGTAATATATTCATGGCGACTACATATAGAATTATAATATTTCACATTATTTTTTTGTAGACGTCCCTCACTCCCAGTCCTGACGAGACCCTCATTCTAAGGGTCGAAACGCCGTCGACGCACTAGGAAATGAACAAGACTCACACAGTGCCTATGATTGTATAGTTGCTGGTTTACAATTGAGTAAAATAATTGCCTTGAGTCAAATGTCCTCTTTTTGTAAATAGCTGTAACTGAAAGATGTATAGTTCACTTGCCTGTATACACGTTTTTTTGGTTAGCTCACAATTCACTAGGGACACATTGCACTTTGTATATTTTATTGTATGTCGCAGTTAAATCATATTTTTATTCAATTGTCATTTGAAATACAAAAAATGTTTTGAAACTGGTATGATTGTGTCTCTCTCTTCTTTTTGACACCCTCTCTTCAATATTTGGATTGTTATCAAGCCTTATTTATTAAGTAATTGATAAAGTGATATGCCGCAGGAACCATTGTTTTCTAGGTCCGCACAGCAACATAGGTCCGCAATCAGGGTCTCGAGATGGTTTTTCAGGGTGAGGTGTTTTAAGGCTTTTGAGGCATTTTTAGGGAGGTTTGGAGGGTAGACCAGTGTGAAGGCGTTTGAGCTGTAGGCGGTTAAAGCAGGGCCAACCATGGTGGCCAGGGATGGGTATGCCCAAGCGAGCTGGATCAGTGAGCATCCGTCATTTGAAGCTGTAGGTTGTTTGGGTTAGTGCCACTGCAAGATGGCCACCACAGAGATAGAAGAAAGGGTAGTCCTCTTTCAGTTGCAATGAGAGGTGAATAAGTGGTCTTCTTTCTGTTTCTATTGCTGCAGTTAGGGTTTGAGCAGGTTTCTTTCTGTGGAGGGGGTTTGCCATAAGTGGCGCAGTCCACTTTCTATGGGCACTGATTTAGGGCAGCCATTTTGACTCAGGTTTACAGGCTTATAAACAGCAACAACATGGTGAATTTGAGCGGAAAGATGAACATCCCCAAATACACTTGGCTAAGAGTTAGAGTCAAAGCCAGCCACCTTTTTATTTGACATCTTTGTTTCCTTTAAGCCATAGACACAAGAGAGTCAGGTTTGCAAAAACGCACTCGAAAGTGACAGAGTTTGTGATTGCGCCACGCACCGAAAACAGCTTGTCGTCTTTCCCAGAAAGTGAAACGAAAAGGCGGAGATGCCAACTGAGGCCAGGTGGCGGTGCAATGAGGGAGAGAGAGTGTTGCACCTCAATCCCTTTTCCACAGGAGCGCTGGGAGAGGTGGGAGGGTCATGCGGGCCGCCGCAGGCAGACAGTAGGCAACACTCTTTCGGGAGCGTGAGGGGGGGCGGGGGCCACCCATACCTTGATCCTGTGCCGAGACGTCCGACGGGACTCCTCTGGACTTCGGCAGGGAGGGCGGCTGGAGGTTAAGCTGATTTGCGCTGGCGGAATGGTCGGGCAGAAGACAGCGCTGGCGGACGCTCCGTTAAAGTAGTTGCCAAGAACGTCCACGGGAACCTCGGGGACTTCAGCCAGGAGGGCGGACGGAGGCCGGTTGTGGCCTCCGCAGGTGAGACTCGTCGGTCGAGCAAGGAGGCGCTGGCGGTGGCGGACGCACAGTTACAAAGTCGGCATCAGGTTCCAGGCGGTGAAGACGAGACGAGGCAGCAGCGGAGCCCTCGGCAGGCAGCAGGCGATCCCCGCGGCTCAAGAGGTCGAGAGGGGGCAAGACTCGTCACAGAAAGTCCATGGGTTCCAGTAGTCCGGTAAGGTAATCCCACAAAAATAGCCAGATTACCCGGATTACCCTGATGGATTTTTGTGCTCGATGGGGGAGGTTTGCAGGGATTTACGCGGATTGCGATCCCTTACCCCTGGAGCAACTCTGGAGGAGCTCCTTCTCCTTTGGCCATCTTGCCAACTAGCCAATAGCTGGAGAGCCAACGCAAATCAGTCTCCGAAAAGCACAGGCAGATAAAGGCAAACTTTCTAAAAGTTACTTTTTCGTAATATTTATTAAACATCTGACTTTGCTATTGAATTTTATTTTTTAGAACTCTTAAGAATAGTGCTTTATTTTTATTTTTTTAGCTGGTCTCTTTCAAGAGTTAACAGCATTGCTCTTTTAACCTGCACTCTTGTTTTCTACATAGGACAGCTATACTTGCAACAATGAAAATAGAGTTTTGAGCCTTCTCATGTAAGAACAAGATAACATTAATTTTCTAGATGGCCCACTTTAAAATATCATGCACCCTACCTTGTTGGCTATAAGGCCTATATAAGGGTGATTTACCAATATTTCAAAGGAATGTTTTTACCTGTCAAAAGGGGGTACCTTAATAAATGTCACTGCATGTTTAAACTACAGTAGTCCAAATGCAATGGTAGGCCTAAATCTATGTTGGTGTAGTACCTAGTTAATGTGGGTGCAGTTTGTACATCATATAATGTGACCTTATCGAAGAGTTAAGTATGCCAATGTATAGTCAATTTCTGCGTTTTTTTAGGTGTCATACACTAGGCACTGGACCACAGTATGCAAAGTTTATACCCCGGAAATAAAATTAAGCAACAACATTGAGGGGACCATGCAAAAAGGGGCATGTTCTCGCAGGGACTACAACACAATATCTTAGTAAATGGCTTTGTTGGGACCCATGTTTACACATGATGCCTCCTGCCGATACAAGAACTTAGAGACTATCAATTTGGGTGGTTAGTAGCACTTAACAAAAACCCTAAAATAAAATGAATGTGTCCCATTACTCTTCTCCCTGTCACGGCAGGAGTTCCGGGCCTGATTTTAGGCCCTTGCTTAATATCAATATCTATCACTAAGGTGGTAAATCCTGTAGAGACTCCCTGAGAGATACATATTGTCACTCTGTCTTCACCCACTGTCACACTAGCCTACACAAATAAAGAGAGGCAGGTATGCGGGAATTCCTCTTGGCACTACATGCAGGAGATGCATCAATGTAGTCCAGAGACTAAATAAACACTGGTATACAATTTCAAAATGATCTAACAATATTACGTACCCTTCATCGCAGGGATATTGGGGAAAAAAGAGGTCAAACTTGCGTGAAAGATGAAACCTATCTTCTGTATAAAAGAAAAATATATTATACCAATGGCTTAAACATGTACACAAACACTCAATAAAAACTGTCATTACATTTGCCATGAACTGACAGCTTGAGCCCCTATATGCTGCCCAAAACAGAGAATTCTTTTACCAAATAGGGATACTTCTTTCATGGTATGAACTTGTTCCTAGAAATAAAGAGGTGCAGGCAGACATTGCATGCATACAGCGAGGCCTTCCTGGATTCTGGTTGTCAATTATCCTTCTTTTCCTTGCAGACTTGCAAAGGTATTTCTTTCATAGTCTCCTAAGCGTGACACAGTTAGTACCAGGTCGCTTTTGAGCATTTGAGACCTCTTGTATATAATTATATACTTTAGTATATACTTATATGTGTATGTACTTTGTGGGCTCTGGAGATCAGTCCTAGGACTTGTCTGCTTCCGCGTAGGGACTTTTTTTCTATTCACCTTCCTCTTTTTATCTGCCTTGATAGAAAACAACCAGCAGAGGTCAGTAAAAAAACAGAATTGCTTTCTGCCGGGGGACTTTCTTTTTTAAATTTTTCTGGCAACTGCCTCCATTGAACCCTTTGGGCGCACCCAAAATTCCCCCATGGTGCGGGCGAGTTCCACATGTGCGCGGTTCGGACGGCCGTCCAACATACACGCCCACCGTGACGTCAGACGACCACGGGCAGTCCGACACATGCAAGGGGTTAACTTTCTTGATAGAAAAAGACCAGCAGAGGTAAGTAAAATACCAGAATCACTTTAACATTCTCTAGATTCCAGTCCATAGAAATTGTCTTCCACAAGCACCCGTAGACAATAATATTTTTCAAATCTTGTATTTTCAGTGATATGACCACCAAAGGCCCTGATTTTATATTAAAAACAGAGCTTTGGACTATACCATTTCGCTCTGAAAGGCAGTATTTCTCTCCAAGTGTTCCCATGCCTGGTGTGTCACGCAGTTTGGTGCTTACTTTCCCTCCATGTTAAAGAACAGTTGATGTTTCAGCACCCAGGGTAATGTGCTGCATAGCTAAAAACATATACTGTCCCAAAGGCGAGACCGATTGCATTGCAAATGCTTGTGTTTTAATGATTTTGAAGGGATGAGCTGAGGTAACTAGATTTCCCTTCAGAAAACTGATGATAGTGTTAAGGATCCTCTCAATGATTTGTGTCTAATACTGGCAACTGTTGTTTGCAGGCTCTTTGGACAAATCAACAAAAGTTTGACTATGTAGGGAACATATTGTTTTCATGTACTTATACTTATGCTTCGCTCCTTTTTCAGAAATCCACATATTGTACTCTTTCGTAGTCTGTTTTCCTCTGTTATCTTGTGTACAGCAGTTATCATGATCTAGTTATTTTTATATTATTAAAACTTTAAGATACTGTCTTCATCCTCTTCACCCGTCTTCTTCCTTCGATATACTATGACGAAGCCAAAGCCCATGACCACTTTCTGTTTCAAGTACCTCCTCTTCCAATTAAACTGCAAATGAGTTTCTCTTTTTCAGCCGTGCATTACAGATGCTTTTCAATGAACACTTCTATCCACTATGACACTGTCACTCTACTGTTTATGGTTCAAACCAACCATGGAAGAGAATAATCTCCCCATTATCCAGCACACATAACACACTCTGGTATCCCTTCTATTTCATTTCCCCTGATATAATTAATAGTGAATAGTGACTAAACTTTTTTTCAACAACATGGTCATAGGCTCTTACCAGAAACTACTCATTTCCCACAGTAACAATCATCTCCACTAGGCCTGGGCTGTAAATGTTGTTCCGCTCGTGGAATTTGTGGAATTTGGGTAATTTTGCATTCTGCGGACTTGCTAAAAATTCCACAATCCGTGCCTTTGCAAAGTTTTTTGCTTGTTTGCTCTTTCAAAATGCATGTTCACGAGATATTTTTCCCCAAGCACGCAAACAGGGTTCATGAACAGGAAAAAAGCATTACGAACGGGCGGAACAAGCAATCCCACGTGTTCACAGGACTTTTGCGTGCTCGCAGAGATTTTTTACAATTTCATGGAGTTTTGCATAGCGCAACTACGCAAATTCTGCCCCCTCCTAATCTCCACACAGGAGACCATGTAACAGAGAACCAAACAGTAGTAATAGCGTGACTATACTACTGCAACACTCAAATTCTATACAACCGTTGTTCTTACCTACTCTTCATCCCAATCCCAAAGCAAATTCCTCAAATTAGCTGACACTCCATCCAGCCTCTCATGATCTACTGCAAGATTTCTCCTCAGGAACGGCTACCACAGTACACCTGATTCAAATAATAATTCCTCAAACATGGTATCCAAGGCCTTGAAATCAAAGTTCTAGATACAGTTCAGCTTACATTTGTAATGTTAGTTGCACCCTGTGTACATTGGTCTGCCATAAGCTGCATATGTAGCCCTCCTGATTTATAACAAAATGTGAAAGGTGCCACTAGATATAATTGGGCAGACTGGGTTTGTGGACTGCATTTGTGGTTTTCCAATTAGTCAATGGTTTTCCTGCCTTATAATTACCTTCATGGCTGGTAAACATTGCTATTATGAGACCAAACAGTGAGCCTTTATATTTTAGAAAACATGCACCAATTTGGTATTTCAATTAGAGGCTTTTTGTTAGAAATATTATAAGCACGAGCATGCATTTATAAACATGTAGGGCCTCATTTACTATAGTTTGATGCACAGCTGCACAACAAGCCTTTCTGTTGTGCGTCAAAATAAAAGGGCAAAATAAAATCTACAAGATACCATGCATTTCTGTCCTTCTCCCCTGCGCCGGCACACAAACGGCAGCCATGCGTCAATGTGGACACCCTTGCGCCATGTTACAAGGGTGCCAGCATTGCAGGGATGATTGTTGTGCGAGAAGGGACACCTTCCTGCACAAAAACAATCATTAATGACGTTTTGCTCCATATGTGTGTGATGTAGAATTAAGCACACTTAGACAGAGCAAAAAAGGAGGAGAAATAAAATAATTTCTCCTCATTGTTCATCCCTTATGCCTCCCCTGGGGAGGCTTATGATTCTGACGCATTCCCAGGTTTACAACACTTTCTAAACCTGGGAATGTGTCAGGTTATGTGGATGTTGCTTGGGAACACCATCAGCAACACCCATGGAATTCCCCTTTCACGCAGAGTAATGCATGAAAGGTGCCCACATTTACAAGGCCATGAAAAATCATGCAGGGTGGCTTTACGTGGCATTGTAAATATGAGCAGGCACACTGCGCCTCTGGTGCATCTAAATAAGTGATGCCCCAGTGGCACCATGGGCTTGTAAATTAGACCTAGTTCTTTTGAAGGACAACTAGTTAATGAGTGGTCACATATCTTGGATTTTCCTACCAATCACTGGACCTTACAGTTGAAATATCAGATGGGCTGTCAGGTACGGGCTTTCAAAGAGTTTCCAATGGCAGAGCTACAATTGACGCAGCTATTGGCAACCCAGCGGTGTCCTAGAATGCACATTATTCTCTCTAAGTCAATAGATTGATGAAGCATAAGAATCAAATATTTAAAAAAGTGTACAGATTGCCTTGGCAAAGGCAATGTATTTGGGAGCAGCTAATCTTGTGATTTCTGGGGCTTATCTCATGACATCCAATACCATTCAAGACAAGTCAACATTTGAATGTTTTGAGCGAGAGGTTAATAGATTTGAAGCTCTTCTGTAGTTAAGAAGGAGAATAACGATGGTTGGTGGAAAGTTATCACAGTACAATAAACTGAGTTAGAAAATCAAGCAAGTCAGAGGAAGATAACTGAAAAGAAGACATGTTCGATCTTGGCACAATGGAACTAAGTAGATTTGGAGTGTGAGGTGAAACCTGGCGTGGGAATGAAATGCCATCTCAATTCACTGAACATTTGACAACTGCGGCAGTATGTATTGGGAAACATCCTTTACAACGCAACTTTTACCACGCAGTGCCTTTACGACGCAACCTTTACAACGCAAACCAGTACAACGCATTGCGCTGGGGAGCGCTCTAGGATAGGGAATAGGTTTAATTTACTGTCCAACACCTTCCTTAGTGTCCACGGGGACTGGAGTTGGAATAGTAAATTAAACTATTCACTATCCAGCGCCCCAAAGCACTAATGGTTGTAAAGGTATTCGTTGTAAATACCGCGTTGTAAAGGCATGCGATGTAAAGGTATGCGTTGTAACGTCATACATCCGTATGTATTACGAGGGAAGTCTGGAGCATCTCTAGACATGGAGGGAGAGGGAGAGGTAGAGTATAAGTGAAATAGAGATGAGGGGTAAAGAGTGAGTTTGAGAATATGTTGTGTTTTAGGGCCATTCACAAGGAGGAAACCAAGATGTAAAAAATATGTTGTCACAACTTGAATGGTTGCTTAAGACTTGACATGTATTGTCTACATTGTTAGTGTTATAGTTTTTGTATAATTTACGATTGTTATTTTCCACGGTTCAACATCATGTAGCTCATTTTGCCTTATTGCTGTTTTGTTCTGTGTCCATCTTTTCAGTCATGAGAGTCATTTGATACTGTTATGGGTTGGAGGAATGTGCTATGGCCTCACCTTCAGTTGTGCCAACATCTACATCATGGCTGGAACTTTCCGGTAGGAAGTTGGCTCTCTATATAGTGTACTAAATCGAAATAGACTGCAGAGAGTTCAATGGGTCACCAATTGGTTTACAGAGGCAAAAGTACATAATGGTAACTCTCTCTTTTTGTGGTAGTGTGGGCAAGAAGTTAGGCTTATCAGAGGGTAGTGCTAGCATTTCTTGTACTCACGGAGGAACAAAATGAGACAAAACACTCAAAGAATAAATCAGAGATCAAGTTTGAAAAATAACACTTCTTTCTAGATTTATATTTTCTAACCAAGAACTTCGTTCAAAGGTAGGTATTGTTGTTGATATCAACAATCACAGGTAAGTAAACTGTTCAAACCTGTGCCATTTCATGCACATTGCAATCTTATAGGAGGAAATGTCAATAGATGCATAAAGGTAGGTACAGTCGGTTTCAGGGGTTCGACTTCAGGGTTCGGAGTTGTAGTGGGCCAAGGCCCAAAGTACTACCGGCAGTTCTTCTGGAACCTCCCGGGCTGCATCCGGAGCAGGGTGCTGGTGAGGATGGTAGATGGGGCTACAGTGAAGGAGGGGGCAACCAAAAACAGGCTGCACAAGAGGACTTGCGGACATGTCAGAGGCCTCCTGAATGGAACATTAGGTCACAAGGGGTCTTGGAGCAAGGGGGCACAGCCGACTCTACTGGACCCAGGCAGAGCAGCTTGATGCAGAGTGGTTTGGTCAGTTTGGCTGGTGCGAAAAGATGCACCTCATGGTCAGGGACAAACAGCGGGCAGAGGAGAAATCAAAGCAGCTGGTCCACTCTCAAAGTGGGTCTCAGTGATGCTGATAAACCTCGATGGGTGCTTGGTCCTGGTGCAGTGAGCATCTGCACTGAACCCTCAGTTCTGGTGTTTTGTGTAGGGCATCTGGTACACCAGGGGTTGATGCTGCATGGCTCTGTTTGGTACTAGTGTCTTAACACTCGATGGGGAGAAAGATTGGACCTCCCGGAGCACGAGTATCTTCTCCTGGTCATCCGCGGTGTTGGTTGGACCGGGAAGTAGCAAGGCGGTTGACCGGACTCCGCTTTGTCAGTGCCTGTGGACCGCAGAGGAGTAGGTCCTCTACTTCAAGGGAGATTGTCTGTGGTTTTCAAAGTGCTGGCATTCTACCCAAGATGTTAGTGGTTCTTTAGCTAGCAGGGTGAGCCACTATGTCGTGATTGTTGTGAGAGGGCTGAGGATGGCAGGGTTTCACGCCAAAGTCGAAAGTTCTGCTGCAGTTCTCGCCAGGAAGTGACTCTTCTTATTCCTTCTTCTGTTGATCTGTTGAATCTGTGTACTTGTGTTCAGGAGTGCCACCTAAATACTCAATGTAGGCGTTATAGGGAGTGACAGGTAGTAGCTAATGGGCATCCTACCTTTTGACTACTTCCTGTGGAAAGTGGCCATAACCCTGATCCTAGAAGGGTAGTTCCATCCAAACAACACAGATAAATCAGAAAAGGGGCTCTGCATCAGCTAGCTCACCCTCGGGGTGGTGCTGGCTGAGTGTGGGCACACCTCCTAATTTTAATAATTTTTCCACCTGTCATGCTGCCAAAAAGTGGGGTCAGGATGGGGGATGGGCACCTCCACTGTCTGGGGAGGCCCAGGGTTGCATATCCAAGGTGACAAGGCCTTTGAATATTTCCGCTATGGAATGCCCATCCTGCTTGGATGAGGGGTGATTTTTTTCTGGCTTCCACTTACAAAGGCTCTCATCTCAGATAGTCAGACACCTGTCTATGGCGGCTGGCTGGTCAAGACCGGTCAGACAACACACTAGTAGTTAGTAAGTTTTCACGCGGCACTTCTAAGGTGCTCTCTGGGTTCATCTATTAATAGATCTAGCACTGGCATCAGTGTGTGTTTAATAATACGCGGTGTTTAGTTCCAAACACCTTGGGGGTACAGTCAAGCCATCATGTAGCTGAGGAAGTTGTAATCACGAGAGTCCAGCCCATGTGCTCATCGTGGCTTTTCTGTGCACTCGTAATATCCAAGGATACATTTGAATATCAAGGGGATACATCCACTCAGGCAGATATGCCCACACAAGGGTACAGTGCACCCTACCTTTGGGCTGTAAGGCCTACCAAAGGGTTGAATTACCTATACCGCATGCAGTGTTTTTTTGGCATGGCACACAGTGGTGTGTACGTAAACGTGATGGAATCTACTTTAGGTTCAAATGCACACTGCACAGTCACGTCAGTACCTAAATGAATCAAATCAATTAAATCTCTCAGTTTAATCTTCTTATTAACCATCAATTATCCGTTTTCCTTTTTCCTTTCTATCTCTTTATACGTTTTTTTCAAATTATTTTATCCATTCCAATGCCATACTCAGATGTTCACGAAAGCGAAGAGGACATCAAAGATTCCACCTATCACTCCTTTCTTTTAAAATAACCCAACGCATTTTGGGGGAAAAACTTCCCTTCGTCAGGGGTGTCTGCAATAAAAAAGATTTAAAAATTAATGTACAATACCATCAGCATGTTTATATACCTTAATAACTAGATAGTATACCTTAATTGATTAACTTCACTCCAAATACGATCGACTTGCAAGTACAACCAAAACAACTTATCTTCATACTAAAATCATTTATATTGAAGAAACCGTTCATGAGCCAGAGCTCTTGTGTTACACCCCAAATGCTTAACGGATCAATGCGTACCTTCCGTTCAAACCTACTATATCGCAATGGCATCCTTCCCACTTCTACCCTTAACACTACATCCCTGACTTTTGTACATGTTCTTAAAAGCAAAGAGCTTACAGTGACATGTGTTTTCTCTCCCTTGTTAAAGACCCTAATTTACCCGGAGTCTAACTGATTCCCACAGTTGTAATAAGACAGAGGTGTGTGCCATGTTGTCTCTTCGGTTTTCTTTGCACCAAGACATGCAGCTTCAATGGCAGTGTGCATGAGCTTGGTGAGGGGTCCCTTAGGGTGGCACAATTCATGCTGCATTAGGGACCCTCTTTGTTCCAAAGCCTTAGGTACCAAGGATAGCACTTACTAGGGACTTACAAGGATCCTAAAGGGTTGCCAATTGTGGAACAATAATACAGTTTAGGGAAAGAACACTGGTTCTGGGGACCTGGTTAACAGGAACCCAGCAGACGTTTGGTCAAATTTGCATCAGATACAAGGCAAACAGTGGGGGGTAACCATGTCAAAAGGATACTTTCCTACATTACCTATGTCAGTAATGGGCTCAGTTAGAGTACAGTGAACAGTAACATCACCATAAATTGAGACTACTTCAATCAAATCAAGAATGTTCTACTCTGCCTCATTGAGAGGTAGGGCAACAACAGGGATTTTGGAGGTGAAACCTCATCTAGCTCTTTAGTCAGAAAACTTTAATGTGACAGCCCATCCACTACTCGGCTATCAAGTCACAGTTACAGCTACCCACCCTATTTAGGGCAGCTTGACCATAATTCCTTTTTACTTTTTTCTTTATTCATCCCCAGTAAATATGAGTAGCTGAGAATAATTCAAGCATTTCACCACTCACTTTTTAGTATTCCTCAGACGTTGGTCCTGTGCACACATTCCTACTGGAACCAAGCAGAACATATCTGATGAGGTCCAGACAGGTCAAAACCGGTCTGGGGTTGCTTGTGTTTCTGTTCAGAGGAGACCTGACCTGGCAGTTTGGGTTGCACTGTTCCTATTGGAGAAGGACCAAAAGTAATATGCCTAAGTCATGTTCCTGTATGAGATTGCAGGGGAGGGCAAAAATAACATGGACTGGTATTCAGCCCCAAGTAATTGCAAGTGCCTGAGAATAATTCAAGCATTCTGCACAGTACTTTATTGCATTCCTCAGTATTACACTGTAAGTCCAATGGGTGTGTTCAGATGTGGTCCTGTAATTATTGAACCACTGGAACCAAGTGACACCCTCCTGAAAAGGGCAGAATAGTAATAACCCCTTCTGAGGCTGCGTGTGTTCTTTTTCAGATTGGACCTGACCTGGCATTTTGGTCTGGACCATTCCAACTGCATCAGGTCCAAGGCTCATATGCATATGGCTGGGTCCTACCTGAGGTGGCGCAGTGGTCAGAAAATAATGGACTGGGTTGTATTAGTAGGAGTGGGTGGAATTGGCAGAGTTTCATTCAGCGTACTTCCACCGAATTACATTAAAATCCTTTGAGCTTCCACAAAATTCCTAAAGGTAAGGGGCAGAGTAAGCACCACAATTCAAACTCAGCCCTCTATATTTTCTGGGTGAGGAAATTGGTTAGTAATGTTATCGGCAACCTTCCTGCTCCTAGCTGGTGAGAGACTCAGGGTTGCTTCAGTGGACCGTGCGTAGGAGTTCAATAGGCACCAGCTCCATTCTCTGTCACCTCAAATCCCGCAGGCCCTGCAACAGCTGCACCATAGCAGTATTCTTGTAGCTCACGCAGATCAAGTGCAGACACCTCTGTGATTAGCCCTGATCGACTCTTTTAAAGAGAGAATAATCACAGTGGAAAGTGGAAGCAGCAACAGGGCCTGGGTGGGGCCTGGCCTCAGTATGGCAGAATTATGCAGTTATGCGACCCAGCATGCGCCACCTCACCACCCCTTTTCTCCCCTTCGCCTGCTGTGGGTATTAGCTTTGGGTGGTTCACTACACTTTGTGTAGATGTGTAGGGTTGGAGAAGTCATTGAGACCTCTCCTTTAAACTCAGATGGACCTTGTGAGTGCTGATTAATTCCACCGGCGGAGAGGAGGATTTTATTCAGAATTCCGTGGTACATGTGTAACACGGAATTACCAAATTCCTCCAATTCTGCTGGTGGAATTAAATGTTCTGCCTACCTTGTGATACTTAACAGTAAAACTTATGGATGTACTACCCATTTAGAGGAATATTTTAATAGAAAGTCTTAAACCAGTTCTGAATTTCTGGGCCCGATGGACTTTGATGCCAACACCTGGACTGGACGATACAAAAGGGGATGATGGACGGAGTGTTTGAGCAAATCAAACACTCACCCCCAGTCAACTGATCTGGGTTTAATCCATCATCATTGTTTAGCTCACTCCACCACCCCAGTGCAGACATTGCCATATGCTAATCAGTCTGACTCTGTGCCTAAAGGGAACAGTCCATCCCGAACTGCCAAGCCATGTCTTCCCTGGACCGGAAACAAGCATCCTGGGACTGGTTTCGGGTTCATAACCCTCATCAGTAAGGCTATCTTGAATCCAGTGGCAGAGTGAGCAAGGGACCCACGTCTGGGCATACCCTGCCAATTTAGGGCGAACAAAGCGATAGCAAAGGGGATGATGGACGGAGTTTTTGAGCAAATCAAACACTCACCCCCAGTCAACTGATCTGGGTTTAATCCATCATCAGTCTTTAGCTCACTCCACCACCCCAGTTCAGACATGGCTATATGCAAATCAGTCTGACCGTGTGCCTCATGGGAGAAGTCCAGCCCTAACTGCCAAGCCATGTCTTCCCTGGACCGGAAACAAGCATCCTGGGACCGGTTTCTGGTTCATAACCCTCATCAGCCAGGCTATCTTGAATCAAGTGGCAGAGTGAACGCATTGCAACAGAATTTAGGGGCCCAATTGTGCTTGGGAGTTCAACAAAATACAGGTAAATAAGCTTGCTTTCTGACAAGGATGAATCTTTACCTTGCTTTAATACATCTGTGGTAGGCTGTGTATTCACTTGACCAATTTCATACTCTTTTTTCTAAGCCCTTTAACTTCACTTGTTTTAATAATCCACTTGCGTCATTCAAGCAGGGGACTGGGAGTTCCAGCCCCCGCCGTGACAATAGAAACTGGTACAGCCTGCCGGTCATGTGACCTAGGTTTAATAAATCATCCCTGGCCGTGGGCAGGCCAGAGAGACAACAAGGCTGGAGACATTACCACATAATACATATCCGTGTTTCAAATATCCGAGCCCCATGGTTCCCCGTGTGGAAAAGTGCCTCGATTGTTGCAGCCACCATTTTCCACAAAATAACATTGGAGACGAGGATGTGTTTTGTGTCCTGGTGACCCCAGTGCTGTGTTGCGGCAACGTCCTGATCCTGCAGAGGGTGCGGTGCTAGTGCTGTGCATTCGGGCAGCACCTGTAAAACCATGCGTGCCTAGAGCTCCTGTTGGAGGCCACCCGGTCCAGAGTGCTGTGGAGGCGGGGGCCTTGCCACAATTGCATGAGTAAAGTGGAGTCAGGCCAGGTCCCTGAAAGCTGACTGGATGCTGATGAACTCACCCAGAGCCAACAATAATATCTATTGCTACCATCAAAGAAATGGTAAAATGCTTTGGGTGAACTCCCTTGATACATTCCCATTTTGGCTGTGAGTACAACTAAACACAAAAAGCTGTGGCCTGTGGGAGGGGACTGTGTCAGACGGCTGGTGTAGATGATAGAAAGGGGTGAACTAGTGGTGTGGTGCTTGTGGCTTGACTAGGTCAGTGGAAAGCATTGGAACAAGAAACATTGCAGCACTATGGCTAACATACCAGCAGTGGAGCGGTTCACAGTTGAAGATCTCCCGTCAGCACAGGCTTCCAAATGGAAGGAATGGTTGGAGAATGTTGCTTTTCTTTGAAGCAATGAAAGTTGACAACACTCAGAAACGAGTACTACTACTACTCCTGGGGGGAAGAGACATTTAAAAAATATCCAAATCCATCAAAGAGGCAGCCCCCAAAACACACCCCACCCTCATAGCAGCTTTCACAGCACATTTTGAACCAATGGCGAACCAGGACTATGAGCGGTTTGTATTTCGCCAAGCGAGGCCGCATATGGATGAGTCAATAGATGTCTTTTATGCCCGCCTAAAAGAGGTAGCTAGCACTTGTGGATTCACCAATGAAAATAAAGAAATCCGAGGGCAGATCATTCAGGCTTCTGCTTCAGCAAAACTCAGAGAGTGCATATTAGTGGAGTCAAGAAAATCCCTAACAGACATGCTAACTCAGGGTAGAATCAAAGAACTATCCAGGGTCTGTGCTGCTCACATGGAAGATACCCTAAAAACCCAGGTGAAGAAGGAGCCTGTCAATAAGGTATCCGCGAATGCCAGTAGCAAACAAAGCCGGAGGGAGGGTGACAAACAACGCACCTCTGGATATTGAAGCCGGAGCAATCATCGTCCATCGGCATGCCCTGCAAGAGGAAAGAAATGTGCATTTCGTGGCTAACTTAACCATTTCATGAGGGTATGCCACTCAGGGAAGGAGAGAGGATAGAGCACCGCCATCAATGCCATTCCGGAGGCAGTGAGATGGATGATGACAAGGCCACGGAGCACACCATTCACTCAGTTTTACCTTTGGCACTGCTGCATCCACTGCCAGTCGACTCCTGAAATACCTAATCCAAGTCAAAGCTCATGCCACCATGGTAGTGGTGGAGACGGGACGACCATAAATATCATGTCCGTAGTCATTTTTTACGCCCTGAGGCCTGTCCTAAAGCTAAGCCCTGCTGCGATCAAGGTCTACCCCTATTGCCAAGACAAGCCTCTGGTATTGAGAGGCAAATTGAAGACCACCATAGCCTATGGATCAAACAGTGTAAAATCCTATATATAGGTAGCAAACAAAGGTCATGGAATGCATCTGGGCTGATAAGCTGAGCAGCAGATGATCTGGGAATCGTGACATTTGCATTTGGCATGCATGAAGAGGCTATTGCGAATGAATTACCAACAGTTTTTGAAGGTATTGGGTGCCTAAAAGGAAGAGAGATTCACCAGCACATTGATTCCTCTGTGAAGTTCATTACCCTTCAGCCATCAGCAAATTGCCTTTCACCTAAGACCACTTGTTGAGAAGGAGACAGACAAACTTAAGGCAGCAGGAATCATTGAGAAGTTGACCGGCCCAGCGCCGTCGGTGCTCCCATTGTAGCTACCCAAAAACCAAAGTAACCTGGAGAAGGTAGGATCAGCAAGGACATGCACATGCCCAATGTTGCAATCAAGAGAGAGAGGGAGACACCTGACACCTATGATTGATGACCTGATTTGTGAACTCAGTGAAGCCAGCTGGTTCTCAAAATTGGATTTACGGTCAGGTAACCATCAGCTAGTACTGGATGAGGTATCCTGATAAATCATGACATTTTCAATGCATGTGGGTTTGCAGCAATACAAGTGTCTGAGCTTTGGCAGTGCCGTCAAAGTATTTTAGAATGCCATTCAGGAGATGTCGGCTGATCTCCCGGGTTTCATAAATGCCAGTGATGAAATATTGATCTATGCCCCAATGGTGCTCGAACACAACAATCAATTGAGAACAGTACTATGAAGAATTCAGGAACCAAGTCTAACATTTCATCCCAACAAGTGTGAGTTGTTGCAGCAGAAGCTCCATTTGTTTGGTTTCTTCCTCGGAGGGAGTTACTCTGGACCCTGACAAGGTTTGTGACATCAAGAAATCACTGGCCCAATGCAAGAAGCTTCTTGGGGATGGTTAACTACTGTAGTTGGTTAATCGAAGACCTCACAACGTTGACGTAGCCTCTTAGAGAACTGACCAAGGCCTCGGTCCCGTGGTCCTGGGCCATGAACAAGAAGCTGCTTTTAGAATATCAAGGACGCCCTGTCTTCCAACACTACATTGGTTTATTTTGACCCCCACAAAGACACAACAATTGCAGTTGGTCCAAAAGGTCTGGGGGCGGTTTTGATGTAACGATCCATTGAAGAAAATGAATGGGTCCCAGTAGCAATTGAAAGCCAGTCATTAACAGGTACAAAACATAGATACTCTCAGATTGAAAAGGAATAGATTGTCATCCATTGGGGCTGGGTCACTTTCACCTGTACGTGTATGACAACTCATTCACTGTGACGAATGACCACAAACCTCTTTTCCCTCTTTTCAAAGGTACTGCTGCCAAGCTCCCTCCAAGAAATGAGAAGTGGATGTTACAACTCTAGGAATACCATGGTCAGGTGGAGTATCGGCCTGGATCCCTCAATCCGGCAGACTATCTGTTGGTCCATCCCTGCGCTGTCACGTGAAAGGAAGAAGCTGATGCAGGAGAGACTGAGGAGTACCTATGATACATGTCAAAACAGTCCCAACCCATACCTTTGTCCCTGGATGATCTCTGCCAGGCAACTTGCCTAGATGAGTGTCTCAGAAGGCATTGGAAGCAGTGAAGAGAAACCATGGTACCAGCTCAAAAGCACTTAGTCTTCTCTCACCCGAAAGCCCACAGGGCCATGGAGAGCCTGTTTCATGTCCGTCAAGAGTTGAGCGCGGACATAAATGGGTGCCTCCTATGAAGACATCATCTTGTTATGCCTGCCAGCATCGCTGAAAGAGTCATACATCTCGCTCATGCCGGACATCAGGGTATGGTCAAGACCAAGAGTTGACTGAGGACCAAGGTACGGTTCCCCTAATGGATGAGCAGGTTTAATTTGGTTGTGCTCGTGGTGTCAACGACGGGGGGTGCCAATCCTCCTCCACCAGTTGTAACGGAGAAAAGACCTCAACAGCCAAGGGTCTGTGCTAGTCTGGATTTTGGAAGTCTCCCGGACGGACGCCAAACTATGGGGATGATTGACGATTACTCCAAATATCCAGGGGTGGAAATCTTATCTTCTTTAACTGCTAGAGCGATAGTACCTAAATTAGAGAAGTTCATGTCCACTCATGGTTTGATAAAGGAATTGCAGACTGACAGTGGCATGCCATTTCAGGGACTCACTTCCTACTTGACTTTGCTGTGGATTACCCACAAAAGGATAACCTCAGGTGGCGTCAGGCTAATTGTGAGGCAGAAAGATTCATGCACAGTCTAAATAAGGTGATCAGTCAGCATCCCTTGGAGCTGGCAATATATTTGTTCTTGAGAGACTATGATCAAACGCCACATTCCACCATTGAGAGGGCTCCCATACATCTTTCAATGGGCAAGGTCATTGAGAATACGATCCTGTACCATCCCACATGGAGGCCTGAGACAATCAATGTTTCCGCTGTGGAGACTCAGTGCTTATTCAAGACTGCTGACAGGCAGTAAATTCCGGTTGCCTTTTTAGAGAAATCCTTGGACTAATGTTGCTATTCACGACACCCAGATCACAGTAAAGTGAGGTCATGGGGTTGTAACTCGAAATGTCTCTGCATTCAAGAGATTTCATCAGCCCAACAATGATCTGCCAGGAGGTGTTGAGGTGACTTCTGTTCCTGACGACTATGAAGAAGGTAGTGAAGGAGACTACCCTTTGTGGGAGTCACATTATTGGGACACTTCTGGCCATGAGGCCTCTGGAGGGGCTGATACGTCGCCGGTGAAGTGTCCGGCCACTGCTCCGGAGTCTTCGTGCAGCCGAGCCAGCTATACCCGGTATGGCCTCCGAAGCAACCCCAGGCCTTCTACCCAGCTACGTGAAAATCTATTGTAAGTTTACTTGTTGGTGTCTGGGGTACGAGAATATGGCAGCCCTCACAGGTATGTCAGCCCATGTGGCTATGAGTGGGTTGCCCCTGGACTAATTGTAAGACTCGGTTGTTGTGATATCTACGATACATTTAGCCTGTCATATGGTTGGTTATGTCAGACTGTTTTTCTTTCTGTTTTGGTGAGGAAAGTTGTGTCTTTCCAGTGATGTAACTGGAGCAACTTGTTGTAATGATTCACTTGCTGTATTAGATCAGGGGTCTGGGAGTTCCTGACTCTGCTGTGACAATAGGAAGCAATACATTCGTACGACCCAGGTATAATAAATCATCACTAGCCGAGGGCGGGTCAGAGAGACGATGAGGCTGGGGACATTACCACATCATACCGTCTCTGTGTTTCATCTAACCAGGCCAGATGGTCCTCTGTATGGAAACATGCCTTGATCGTTGCAGCAACCATTTGCCACAATTTAACAGCCTTCTCATATTGACTTATTTTTAGCATCACACTCTCTAGCCAAAGGCAATGTGGATATTTTAGCTAGTGCTTTTTCCAACCACTCTATTCATACTATCGATCTGAAAATAGAAGATTCTAGTATAATTGACTCTGGAGGGTGTTTTGACAAATCCTTATAAACCAAAGCGATATGGGTTGCTATATGGGTTGCGGACATGCTTAACACATTAGGCAAATTTCCAGACATTGGTACTGTTTCTTAATTTTCTGTGTGGGCCACTTTGAAAGCTTTCAATCACAGTAAAGTCATCTCTTTCAAAGCACAGAACAAAAGCTACCCAATTACAATCTGCATTAGATTCTGCAACTTTAGCCTTTACAACATAAAAAATTCAAGCATACAGAGTAAAGTTAAGCCTAGCTTGGCAAAAATTCAAACATCACTTCACAGCCCTGAAAATAATGAATCAAAATACCTGCTTCCCAAAAACCTATGAGGAAAACAAATATGTTGGTAGCTACCTAGCCTGGTCAATGAGGAAAAAAACAATGATAGAATTATCAAATCAATTTGTGATGATAACACAAATAAATCTGTTGCCCGGCCCAGCCAGATCTAATTGAAGTCTTTCTAAAACACTTTTCAAGGCTTTATTTCTATAACTGAAGAATTTTCTCCAGAAAGTATTAATAACTTTTGGAAAACTATACAGATGCCTGTGTTATATATCAATAGATCAACAAAAAGCAGCCACTCGACTTATTACATTAGCCAAAGTGGAAAACATGTTTAAATCATCCCTGAATGTGAAAATGTGCAGGAGTGACGGCCTACCTGCAAAAGTGTATTAATTCTTTATGCATCAAATAAGCAAACTTTTGGATATCCTTTTTATTGACCTCTATATGAAAATAATGACAAATAGATTGGCCTCACCAGCACAAACTCACATCCATCAAGAGCAGACTGCCTTTCTGTCAACAAGATTGATGTCACCTAATCCCAATTACTTAGTACAAGCCATTGACTACTATTCAGTCTATATATGACCAAGGAAGCTGTTATAATGTTTGATACAGAAAAAGCATTTGATGTAATGCAATGGGAGGTGCTACTCAAAATTTTGTTAAAGTTTGAGTTTCCATTAGGATTTGCAGAATTTTTGCATAATCTACATAAAGAAAAGTCAAAACTAAAGTTATAATCATTTTTAAAGTGGTGAGACACATCACTACTAGGCGTGGGACAAGTCACGGTTGTCCGATGTCCCCTATTCTCTTTTATCATTAAGCCTTTGGCTTGTGCTCTTAGGCAAGATTCTAGGGTTCTACCCCTAACTGATGGTGTGGCAAAAGTGAAACTATTCACAGATGACATGATACTATATCTGGCTGCAGATGAAAAATAATATCCAAACTGTGTTTGCAGGATTGAGGAAGTTACACGCAATGGAGATTACAAAGTTAATCGGAAGCCATATTACTCAATAGCCATCATCTATTTTGCCAATCGAAATGTGGGTGCACTTCTCTTCAGGTTATCTTATTAGGTATTTGGGGGACTATGTCACAACTACCCCTATTGACCTATTTCAATTAAAATATACCTGAATTTTAACCAAAGTGCAGGGGCTATCAAACCAGTGGCAGCCACCAGCCCTTACTAACATTCGTCAAGTTGCCTTAATTAAAATGGTTGTTCTTCCTTTGTTCATATTTATTTTCTCCAATGTTTTGATTAAAGTCCTGCAGTCTCTTTTTAAATAATTTGATCAAAAAAGAAGTGGGCAGTCTCCATCCCACATAACATCCCAATTTCTTACAGCCAGTGATTGGTCTTGTTCCCGGCTGTACATTTAGTGACTGCACTAAAATAATGCAATTGCAGAGACTTAGGAAAGCATTTGTACATCTGGACCCAAAGCCAGAATTCATACCCCCTAGATTATTGGTGGTTGTTGGTAGTAATGCGCTACAACATACATAGACGGACTGCGCCTCTAGGTTCCCGAGGTTTCTTCCGGAGAAGAGAAATACTTGAGTTGCACTTGGTGTCTTTCTCCATTTATCCTCTTATTATTTCTGATGTTGATGTGAGGTATTTTAACATGTAGTTGTTGTCTATCTACGTTTGCTAATGTTACTTGCATATCCATTTAACGGAAAATGGGAAGTACTTATGGTGCGTTGTCTTGAGTAGTGCCCTCATTCCTAAATGTGTTGTTCTGATTGGTAGGAGGTTTTTACAAATGTGCACAGTTTTCTCTGTAGGTCCAGTGCCCACTACCCACCACATCTGTGTTATTCATTGATGTAATACATTGTATTTACCTTGTGCATATTATATGCAGCATGTTAATAGGCCTTTCTGAGTTATGACTTTTTTGTTTTAATTATTGTTGCACTTGTGCCCATGTTTTTGTTGATGATGAGGAGCTTGTTGTTTCAGTACTCTCTGATCCTTTAATGTCTTGTGAAATATATTGAAAAATGCTAATTGAAGTTAGAAGTAGATTGTTATCTTTGAGCCTTAACTTAGCTGAGTGTTTTGATCTATCTGTTTTCGAGATGTTTATAGAAATCATCTAGTGTAAAACAATTTCTTCGGAGACTAAGAAACTGCCCAAAATGATACGTTGTCTCTCTATGATTTAAGGTGGAAGCTCGATTATTGAAGGAGGGTATTTTTGTCAGTATGCTTTGTGCATAATTTAATCTCTAAAATGCCGTCCCTATTTATAAGTGTAATGTCTAGGAAATAAACTCTGGTATTACTCCACTGTGCTGTAAACTTGAGGTTTGGACCGCCCAGATTCAACCATTCCAGAAATTCCACAACATTTCATTTGGACCATCCCAGTTGAAAAAAATATAATCTATACAGCGATACCATCTATCAATGTTTTCAAAGAAGGGTGCCATCTCATTGAACACATTTCTTGCACCAAACTCTCTAACATAAAGAATTGTAAATTTTAGTTTTTGGTTTTAGATTGAGATATTATTCCAATATGTGCAACATCTCTTTTTAATAAATACAAATTATTTTCACAAAATTGAATGTTTATGGCACTACAAGTGATGGAGGAGGTTGAGATATACACATGAAGTATGATTGAAATTTGAGAGTGACCCGTTATTATCATTGAGTATGTTTGTAGACCAAAGGGAATTTCAGTTATTACGTTAATGACATGACAGCTCCTTTTATGATTTATGAATTACTTTCTATGCTGACCTTATTTGTGTTAGGCATCTTCGTACTTATTGTGGCATGTATATTGCATATTAGAGCACGAAATTTGAAATAAATATTTAAAACATTTCTTGTGTCTCTGTCAGATCTTATTGTGGACAAGTACAAGTGTGAGAGCGAAAAGGTGTGTCCTGTCACCGCAATTCCTGAGAGGGTCGGAAGTGTTGTGTTCTCTAGTATCTAATCACTTGTTTCTCTGTGAATGAGTAGGAGGACAAGTGAGACACTATAGCTAGTCCAATTCCAATTCAAATAGCTTTATTCGAGAAAACTCATAAAAGCATGACAAAACATACATAATGCACACAGAGTTCCAGAATTACATAGGACTAAATTAAAAACAACATGATCAGCATAATTTGATTCAAATGTACATAGTTCAAGCAAATGGAAGAGTTTAAAATTTCATTAAAATTGATTACAATAAATACAATCATATATTCTGAGGTTAAAACTATTAAAATCACATTACAATCAATCAATAAAAGGCCAATATTTGACGATACACCAATACTGCGCAAAAACAAGCAATCATCTATCCCCGTTTTGAGTTCTGTCTTAAGACCCACACCCATCCTAGATATTTAGCTACCGCTATTGAAATAAATGGCTATAGGTAGTCAGTCCTGGGCTCATAAGTATTAAGGTGGTAGGATGACTCATTTCCTGCCTACTAAGGTTCTATGGTCCCAAGCATAGTTTGGTGATTTCATAGAATTCCTGCAACATGGCGCCACCAATGATTGGTCTGGTACTTCCCCTGAGTACCGCTTGTGCCTGTCCACAATACCCTTGCACCGTTACCCGGCGGTTCCATGGTGTGGGGGCATTGCCTACTCAGTTTGTAGGGATTTCCTATTGCTGTAGATTTTTCAAGCTTGAATTTTAAAAGGTTTATACCCACCTTTGTGCTACCATTTGAATCAGTTTATTTTCTGTATGGCTCAACCCTTTGCGATTCCAGCTCATTGACTAACAGGGGTTACTCAACACTTGTTAAGACATCAAGACTGCAAAGCAGGGTCGACTATTATTTTTGTGGTCGAAGCAGAAGTTTTGAAGTTTTTTTACTCCTGGGTTATGTTTCCAGCTGTTGATCCAAATGATAACACTTTTCATTCTTATTCCGTGGCCAATGTTTCATGTGGCTTATTGCCTTTATGTTATGTTATTTATTTTGTAGAGGTTCCTATTACAGTCTGGGAGCACCAAATTTGGTTTCATGTCACCCTTCCTCATCCTCTTGCTTCTGTTCAACTGTGCCCCTTAAGTATTGACGGGACACATGGCCCGTGTTGGCCGGTTTTACTTCATATCCACATTATGCCACTGCTACTGTGGCGGATGTACATTTGGAATATGCTCAAGTAGATGCTTGATTCAGTTTGTTGCCTGTGCCTTTCTGGCAGCTCCGCCTGGGATTGCCCCCCCCCACCCCTCCCCACGGTGCAGGCTCCACAAGGTGGAGGGCTTATTATTAGCCCTTTTATTATGAACTCCTTCTGAGGCAAACATACCCTCAAAAGATTGATCATCTTGATGCTGTTTTCCCCCCTATCAGTCCAATGCAAAATAATTGGAACCTTACCATTTGTTTGCCTAATCTGGTCCCCTTTTTGGCCAACTGCAACACCTGGGGACAGTGTTCACTACAGTGTATACACTTTGTTGTGATATCCCCTTGATGAGGGTACTTCTGAACTTTCTCAAACATGTACAGAACGAAGATGGGGCAGGTCCTGCTCTAGATTTGGCGATGAAGCTAGTAGGTAATTTTCTGGTAGTCTTCAAAATTACTGTTTCTAATGTTAAAGGTGAGTCAGCATCCTTGATTACACTCCAATGACTTTCCAAAGTGGCCGCTGTCAATTGCATTTATGACTTGCCTGTTATCATCTCTGATGTGTATAAATCTTTGGGTCATAATAGTTTGGGGTCCAGACCATTTGTGCAATTCTTGGGCAAACCTCTCCCTGAAAAGGAAGGTTGTCCGGTTTTACCAAAGTAGTCTTGGGTTAAATTTAGGCAAAAACGACAGAAGTCTATGTCTCGTAGCAGTTCACAGCCGCCAGATGCTACTGTATCACAATATGATTTGTGTGATCTCAATAAAATGAAGACTCCAGAGCAATTTCAGGTTCCTGATCCTTGTTCTCCTCATTCCTTTCAGGAATCGTCTTAACATGAGTACGACAGGGGTGACAACAAGATCGCAGACAAGGTGAGTTTGTGCAGCCCAAGAGGGACGAATAATGCTCTTTTGACACAACAGTCAAGAGGGATGAACTGCCTCCGTATAGAGCACCCTTCCAAAATAAGAAGGTTGCTGCTTTAACAGCGAAATATGTCCCAGATGGGGAGAACCCTTTTCCTGGACAGGATTTGGGTGAGTGACTATCCTTGACAGCATGGCGTAAGTCAGAGTAGTGCACCAGACACTCCGCCAGTTTCTGGTTGTGAGATCAACTGACACCTTTGGTACAGTTGAGACCGCGGACTCCCGCGTAGCTCCTCCTGATCAACTCTATCATTTAGACATTCAGATTGAAGGTGATATTAAACGTGCCATTAATGATATTTTTGGGGATTAATTGACCTTGTCTAATGACATTTTACTGGCAGTGGTCTGGCCTCCTGCCTTTGTCCTCGCTTGTTCTCAAGGCTAGGATGTGATTCTCCCTTCTTTTTTCACATCTCGCCCCTGATGAGAGGAAGCATGCTTATGCTTCTAAGTGGGCCCTATCTTTGGTCCCCGCCTTATACGGCAACCAGGCTGGTTGGAATAAGGATTCTTTGCTACATGTTATTCCATTTCCTTCCACCACTTAGCCTCAGCCTCAATATCCAATTAAATGTGGCGCTAGAGTATCCGTTAAAAATATCCTTACTCAGCGTATCAAGGAGTAACTGAGCCCTGTGTTTCTCCTATGAATAATCTTCTTTTTCCGGTTTTGATATCTGATAGCTCTTATCACATTCTCTTAGATTACAGACATTTGCATAGTCATACTAGCAATTTTGCAGTGCAGATCACACACAGTACGGCCCTGATTAATAGTATAGTCCATAAAAAATGTAGACTACACTTGAAATTTTAAACAGTTTTTTCAGTCACAACCTGGTTCTGGAGAGCTGTGTTTGGTCTGAGTTTACAGCCCTCGGTTCCCAAAGGAGATACGCATGTTTGCCCATGGGTATAACAATAGCCCCAGTGTCTTTGTGGCACGTATTTTACATGACATTTATCCTGAAGCTTTGTCCAATGTTAATGGCATTTACGTTACTGATGATGAATTAAATCCTCGTTTGGAGAGAGTGTATCTCAATACGACGTGATTCATTGAACTTGGTTACATGTTCAATTTTGCAAAGTCGCACATTGCTTTTTCTTGGTGATGAGTTAACCAATGAGGGTAGGGGTTTGGCTCTGCATTTTTGGGAGAAATGTGCACAGTTACAACTGCCTTCTACCCTGAAGAAATTGCAGTCTCTGCTTGGTTTTAAATATTTTTGACAGAACTTACATTCCTGATTACACTCAGCGAATAAAACCTCTTTACGCTTTGATACACCCAAGGTTTTCTACTACCTCCTTGATTCCGGAGCATACTGCTGTCTTATGCGATGTGCAGTCTGCTCTACTTGCTACGCAGTTCTTACAGACCAGGCGTAACACAACGAATTTGGTCATCCAGATTTTGCCGGGTATGATTGGGTTTACTTATATCACGTTTAATGAGGGTGACACTGTTCCCATTGCTTATAAATCACATCTGTACACTTCTCCTGAAATGCGTTTTTCTTCAAGGTAAACACATTTTGTCATTTCACCTGTGCCTGCCTTAGAGACAGTCACAAAGGCTAGCGTTCCTAATTCTAAGGCCCTTCACCTATGTCTCTAACATCTGTTGATGTTTTCTTTGTTTGTGACCCTTCATTACAAGAGTTTCTGCATTATGAACATGTTTATCCTCTGCCTTCTTCCCTTCTTCCTCTTGATCAATATAAATGTATCATTTACACTGATGGCAAAACCGGCCATTGGCTCTAAGCAGACTTATTCTGCAGCTTACACTATGATCAATTGAATTTTCCACTCCACTTTGATTCATACTCAGTCCCTTGTTGACTATACTGGATAATTAGCCAAGTTGAGAGCTTTGCTTTTGACTCTCGAGCATTCTTGATCCAGAGTCGCTCATCTTTATGGTGTGTGATTCTTTTTATTGTGTACAAACCTTTAATGACAATTTGCATTTTTGGACACAAAATGGCTTTCGGGATTTTAAACATAGTACAATAGAGCTTAAAACGCTTTGGGTTAAGGTGGCCAGTCTTAAAGATTACCTACCACTTACACATGTTGTATATACATTAGGCCATCAATGTGCAGGATCGCACTGTTGAGAATTTAATATCTGATGAAGTAGCCAAATCTGCAGTAGCCACAACTAAAGTAGGCGCGATAATGCATTTTATGACTAAAAGTGAGGAAGACATTCCAACTGCTATCGCTGCATCTCGGGATGGTGCATCGTTTTCTCAAGGATTTCCCTTTAAATAATAATGAGCAAATTACTGCTAATAAAGTTCCCTTTGTAATCATTCCAAGAGTGGGTGATCATCCGATACCCAACCTTGACTACAGATGTTCTTTATTAATTATTAATAGCTGTTCATAAAGGTATAGCTTCTGCGCATGCAGGAGTCTCTGCCACTGTTCCACACTTACATCAACATTATTGATGGCAAGGCTTTTACCAGCAAGCTCGCTATTATGTCCAAGGTGTGACATATGTCGACAAATTAAGTGTTCTACTGTGTCCAGTCCTCCTGGGACACACCTATACATTTCTAATCAGAGGTTCAGCTGTGTTTATCTTGATCATTGCGGTCCCCTTGTTTCTGGCAATGCATTCAAATATATTTTGGTTGGAGTAGATTCTTGCTCTAGGTTCCTCTAGGTTCGGCCAAAGTGCTTGGATGACGCTCAAACTGTTATTAAGGATTTGCAGGTCTTTGCCAGACTTTATGCCTGTTCTGCTTTCCATTCAGACTATGGTCCGGTTTTTGCCTCATAGGCGTACCATGATTCAATGCCATCCATGGGAGTGGAGGTGCATTTCTCATCTCCATATAGGCCCGAGGGCAGTTCTGTTGTGGAGCGGTTGAACCGTGGCTTAAAGCAGTCTTTCACAGCGAGGGTATTAGGTAAACGACGTTGCTGGTTAACTTATCTTTATGGGGTTCAACAAGCGCTTAATAATCTCCCCAAAAGATCTCTGTGTGGGTGGACCCTGTGTGAAAGGCTCTTTGGCATCAAGATGTATGTTGAAGACCTTGATGATCTAGACATTGAAGTGGCAACAACAACCTGTGATGTAGAGAACCACTGTGCTGTCTCACAGGATCTACATAAATGTTGTGATGCTCTGGCTAATGCCTATTTGCCCTCGACTCTTCCATTGAATGTAGTTGTTCAGATTCCTGTTACTGGATGGCTTCCTAAAGTCAGTGATCTGGTTCATGAAAATGTGGTAATCAAGAAAGAATTTGGTCCCTCCTACCGTGCTCCTGTTCCAGTGCTTTGTCTTCAGGGTACCCAAACTGTGATTTTACTTCCACTTCCTGGATACAAAGACAATCGCTTTGTTTCCTTTGAACATAAAAAGTTACATCATATGACCTGTTGGACTTGGCTCCTTTTCCTGAAATTTTTCGCTTCCCCCACCTATTTCAGGATGTCTCCCCCATGGTGAAAAAATGTGTAGGCCATGTGTGGAGTGAGATGTCAAGTGTAATGTAATGCAATGGTGTGTGCACTTATTAACCCCCATAGTAGAAATGTACCCTGGTAGCATGCTGCATTTAAAATGGATGTCATGGCTGTGTGTTGTTTCACCTGACTGCTGTGGGTTAGCGGTCTAGTTGTTTGGTACCTAGCCATCCCAGCATTTGGAGGGAAAGCTTGGCACCCAGGGTGCTCTACTCCTCCCCCTGAGCCAGTTTTAACCGGTTACCCAAAGGATTCTAGAAGCTTCTGGCACTGACTGGTAGGTGGGGTGAAGGGCATATAAATAAGGGGGCTGTGCCACCATGTGCTCAGGCAGAGCAGGGACATGAACATGAGGGGACCTGCTGCCAGGGGGTACCGCCACTTGGGCCTGTGTGCTGGACCCTGCCTGCACCCAACTAAAACCCCTCTGCTGTCCACACGGCTAGTGGAAGCCTCACTGCAGGAGTACAGGCTGCAGTACAGGAGGAGTGCCACGCTACAGTGGAGGATGATGACAGCCTACTGCCCTGTCCTGATGAATACCCACTGACTGCTGACCTTGCCCAGTCATGCCTGCATCTCTGCTACCTGGCCCCTGAGGAAGGAGCCCCATCCTAGGTCCCTGAGGCTGGTGTGATCTTGTGCCAACCAAGCGCTACCCCTATAAGCACCTGGAGGAGAGAGCGCTATATTGGGGCTGGACTGGACCCCCCAGGAGGTGAGGAGCGTTACCCTGGGGCCCCTGAGGCTGGCTGTTAGGACTGTCTGCGCCCCTAAGTGCGATAATCCCAAAGCGCTGTGTGTGGCTAAAAGCGCTATCATTCTCGAGTGCTCTGCAGCTACCAGAGCCTGCCTAGTTACTTCTGCCCCGTGGGACTGTGAGGAGCGCTGTTGCCCTTCCTAGCGCTGTGTCGCAGTGAACGTTGTGCCCTCTAAGCGCTACTGACTCTGAGAGCGCTGCTGGAAATCACCGCTGTGGCCCGAGTATAAGCGCGTGTGAAGCACTGCTGCAGAATTCACTGCCGCGGCCCCCTGCTCTGGCCACGAAGAAGCGCCATGTCTGGTATCACCGCCGCGACCTTGGGGTCGCCGACGAAGCCAGTGCGGTATCGCCTGCCCTGCTGTGTGCCCCTAGGTTGGCCCCTTCAGAGACTATGCTGGCTGCCCTGTACCACTGCGGCCCCCGAAGTCTGGTGAGGGCCTCTGCGGGGATTGCCTGGAGTCGCGCTAGGCCGGTGAGGCCAAGAAGGGTGGCATCATGTGGCTGGGGTGCTGGCCACATCACCGGCCGCGCCCCGCCTGCCGCGCACGGATTGGGCCTTGCGGTCGCGCCCCCTGGGGGGCGCGCCCTGATTGGCGGCTGATGCCGCGTCTGCCTGGAACTGCGACCCCATTGGTTCCTGGGCCGTTGAAGGTCTCAGAAAGCCCGGAGCCGTCTCGATCGAGGAGGACGGGAGCCTACCCCGCCTCCGCTTGCAGAGCAGCACCGCGAGGGATCTGTGGGGTTCCCGGTGAAAGGGAGAGCCCCGCGTGAAGGGTGCGAAGTCCCGGGTGAAGAGGAGTACCCCTAGCGCCTGCCAGGAGGACACGAAGGCAACCGGAAGAGCCCCGGGAGTGAGCCTGTGTGTGGGACTGTCAGGGGCCGGCTGAGGCAGATTGTCGATGCTTGAGGCCCCCGACGTACTGGTAGGGCCCGCGCTGCTCCCGGGGTAAAGCCGATTTGTAGCGTTTGAGGGCATTTTTGATGTTATAGGCCTGTGAGTGGCTCCAACGGGGGCCAGGCTCCCAGGCATGCTTTCTGAACATAGATGCCCCGCAGGACAGTGGGCAGGGGCCACCTGTTGAGGGCATTCAGGAGTCTGGAGACCCTTTGCGTCTGTGCAGTGGCGCCGAGAGAATAACCCACATGCTGGCGTTACTGCTAACTTGGGCAGTTCTTCCTTGATGTCCTCACGCCTAGTAATGTTTCTGCCCAGACTGTTGGACTGCCCATAGGGTATTGTCCCCCTGGCTCGGGGTTAGGTCTAAGGGTTTATGCCTACTCTAATGCGTACAATGGTGGTTCTGTACAGGATGTGCTTTTATGCCTAATGTCCTACAGCGATGTTTTCATCCCAGGCCTGCGCCACTGCGTTCATGCTCATGCAGGTCCCGGGCCTAGTGTCTTCATGTTACCTTTTAGGCCTAATGTGCTAGGTTCATGGTTACCGCCTTATACCCCGATACGTTATATGCCTGGGGTAGTCCCATGGGGATGTTGCTCTTATGCCAACTTGCCTTTTTGCCCAGATGCTATGCTTAAGCTAATGCTATACCAACGGTTAAGGGGGTTTGTGACTAATGTTTTATTTTATGCTGAATGCCTGCTGTTATTTGCCTACTGCCAAAGTTAGGCCTCTATGTTCTCAGGCTTGTGCTGATGAGGTATAGTGGGATTATATGTCTACGGGATTGCTCATCCTTGGATTGGTGCTGTTGATATACGTACCTGCATCAGGTTATGCCAAAGGTTAATGCTGACGTTTTAATTGCACTATTGACCATAATGACTTATCTTTTTCTTCTTTTTCATTTACCGTGTACCTAATTCCTGTGTATATAATGCCCTGGCGCCAGTTGGCGCAGCATTGTGAATACTGTGATTTCTGTTGCAGATTTGAGACAATACAAAAGTTCTTCTTTTTCACCAAAACTGGTGTTGTGTCTCTTTTTGTGGTGTGCCTTGTGTGTCGCCTGTGTGTACTGCGTGGATGCTTCCACATGTCCTCAGGAGTTTCGCCGGCCCGCTCTGCACCATGCTACACCCTGTAGAATTGGCTACCCCATTTCTAACATGGCCAATCCTAAATAGTATGCCTAGAGGTGTTTCAATGCTGAATATAGCTTTACAGTCAGCTAGCATAATCCTGGCTTATTCTCCCAGCTGCAGGAGGTGGATATCGAGTCTTCAGTTGTTCTTGTACCTGTTGCACCTTCTTCACACTCTATAATGGAAATTGTTTATTCTGATCCTCTAGTTGAGGCCGCTACTGCAGTAAAGAACCAAGTATCCTTCCGGACTAACAGTCTCCTTTATTCCAGCTGAGTTCTTCTGGTTACTATATCGATCAAGATAACTTTTCTTCTGACAGCTTTTAATTGTCTTCTGTTTTTCCCCCACCACCAGCGCAGATTGTATTTCCATCTCTTGGATAAAACACACTTATCTAGTTCCACCATGGATATACATCTGGATCGTGTTTTCAATGGTTGTTTTGTTCATGTGGATTGGATTTGTGACAGTTTTTTTTTCCCGTTGATCAAGGCCATTACCTCCCAGGACATTCTGCTGCAGAGCTGGTTGATGGTGTGTTGGCCCCACATTCTTCCTCACATAAAATGAAAAGCAACCAGTCCCTTGTTAACATTTCAGCGGACCTAGTCAATGATGGAATTATATGGGATAAAGTACCATTCGATGTATTTGGTTCTACAGAGAGCCTGCAGATACCATATGTGTTCAGAGTTTCAATGGGCGACGTAATAGTGCACAAGTTTTCTAAAAATGTTGGTACTCTGTTTTAATTTATATGTACAATCCTGAATTAGAATGGATTTTTATTTTTTGCTTTCTTTTTACAGCCCTGATGATGTCCCATGGGGGATGAAACGCGTAGCCTGGCTGTATTGAAATATTGATTGATCTGTGTTTTGAAGAGTTTGGAACAAGTGTCAATAAAGACAAGTGGACAAGGAAGATTGCATTGGAATTTTGATTATTTATGGACTTCCATGAGTAATTTTGGATGAATTCATAATAACTGTACGCTCCTACTGTGTGGATTAGGGGCCAGATGTAGGTAGGAATCATTTACCGATTTTTAATTACCGAATTTTACCGATTCGGTAATTAAGAATCGGTAAATAAGAAGGGGGGGGTATGTAGGAACATCCAGATGTTCCATTTACCGATTCGGTAAATATCTGTATTTACCGATTCGGTAAATACCGACCGGTAATGCTCCATTCATTCCTATGGGCTTTGAAGCCCATAGGAATGAATGGGGCATTACGATTTTGACAAGGGTGCAGGGGGTGTCACTTTGACACCCTCTAGCACCCCCAAAAAAGGTTCGGGGGCCATGTGGCAGGCATACCTGCCCTAAGGGCAGGTCTGCCTGTCATATGGCACAGGTGTGCATGCACACATGTGCATGCACACCGGAATCGGTATTTTACCATCAAATATATTTGATGGTAAAATACAGATTCGGTAAGGGTTGTGGGACTCAGAAGAGTCCCACCTACATATCAAATTTAACGAATAGGTAATAATACCGAATCGGTATTTTACAGATTCGGTAAATTTACCGATCGGTAAATTTACCGAATCTGTAAAATAAGTGGCCCTACATATCAAAGCTCAAATACCGGTCGGTAACGGCCGAAAATACCGATTTTCGGCCGTTACCGACCGACCTACATCGGGCCCTAGATCTTTTGTTAGATGACCTCCGGGCGGTGGATCATCAGAAGTGAGCGGTTTCTTTGAATATTTAGCCAATAAGTGATACACCTAGAATACTCACCTGTGCACACGAGTTCTGTGACCCTCACCGCTCTTTAATGTTGGCTTGATTAATTAAGGGGGAGTGTAGCACAGGAGTGGTGGTTACAATTGAGAGTATATCAAAATCTGAAGAATAAATAGTTATCAAGTATGGAGGATGATAGAGAAAAATTGGCAGTTGAATTATTTCAGCAGACCAAAGTACCAAATGTTGAGGGAAGAAAGGAAACATCTAAAACAGTCTGAGACGTTCTTTTTTAAAACTAGAGAAATTAAAAAAGGTAGAACTGTCCAAGGGGTGGGATTTAGTGACTTAAAAAAATTATGTTGATCAGAAGAGGGTGCCCAGGGGATTGAGAATTTAATTTTTTTTCACTTTCGATGATCTGGATGACGATATTTTAAAAGAGTGGGAAGAACATATATATTCTTCATCATTTACCATGATGCATATTTTGATTAGGAAGTCAGAAAGCAAAGAGGACAAATAAAAAAACTGATTGCAGACCTAGAAAAAAGAAATCAAAGAGATGAACTTGACTGACTTAACAGAAAAAAGACTATGCATATTGGAGGAGGTAATTAATAGACATAAGTTAAAAATTAAGGACAACAAATTAAGAACGATTAGAAGATACGAAAGGGATTATAATCAAGACGGGGTGAATCACTTTTGCCAAGGGCTTCAATGAAGTCCCAAAGCCAAAACAAGGGATGGGCGCATAAGTACAGGGTGTACTGAGTTCAGTGAACTACAGTAACTCGAGCATATCATCAACTGAGGATTTAGGATCATTGGGAGCAGTGGGGCCAACACCAGCCAAAAGTTCTTATTTTCCGAAGAAATTTTGAGGATAAAAAGGGGCAAGACAAAGGCCACAGGAGAACAAGAAAGGGGAACAGGAAACACAAGAAATATCAGGATTGGAACCCGGAGTCAGGACAAGGTCAGAAAATATTAAGAAACATCTGGGATGAAGATTTGGTGGAGGAGAGACAAATACAGGAATTAGAAGTGATTAACCTTTCAGATAGGGCATTAAGTGACAATGAATTGTCTGTTTTGAAAAAAGGATTGTCTTTTTGCCCAAAAAATGCCTGTAATTTTACAGATTTGGAAATTGACTTGTAAAGATTTGCCAGAAAAATGAAATTAAAAAGTTTTTTTTCTCTATGATGGACAAAACCGTTACTGTACCAACCAACATTAAAAGCTCAACAATGACTATAGCTCAACTACGTGAAGTGCAATTATTAATGTCCTTAACATAGGGTGAAAGGTTTGGTGTGGAGCATATTGCCACGATGCTTGATATTCCAAGTGATTATAGTTGCACAAGTGGGCTAAGATTGAAGTCAAAATTCACACCACAAGTAGGACAATATGCAGCAATTGATTTGTATGTGCAGAAGACAATGGAGGAATTCCACAACGTAGAAAATCTGGGCATACGGGGCAGAGGTGGTTCTAAGGATAAGGATAATTTATTGCAGGAAGAACGTACAGCTTTGAACTATTTGAGATTGGACAAGAAAATAGTTATTTGTATAGCTGACAAAGGGGGTATCCTAGTCGTTTTGAATAGAACTGATTACTGTGAAGAGATCAGGAGGCAATTATATAATGCGGAGTGTTACACCATGATAAGGAGGAATCCTATGCAACAAGTAGGAAGACTAATGACGGAAAGACTCTTTTCTTGGAAAGAATTAGGATTACTAGATGAAGCTGAATTTAAATATCTGAATGTGACTAATCCCTCCTACCCATGTATCTATACTTTGCCCAAGGTACTTAAATCAAGAGCAAACCCACAAGGGGGATCCATAGTTTCCATCATTGGAAGCATAACAGAACACTTATCTGAATTTGTGGATCTGTTCTTAAAACCATTAGTTGTTAATTTACCATCATATATTAGGGATTTGATGGACGTTCTAAATAAGTTACACAACGTCAAGCGGGAAGCAGGAATGAGTCTGGTTACATTGGATGTGGTTGGGTTGTACACCTGCATAAATAATGACAAAGGAGAACAGGCATTGAATCCTTTTTGGGCAGTCGTAGAGCCAGTTTACATGATCATTCTAAAATGATTCCAGAAATGAGTGTGATAATATTGAATAACAATTACTTTTTATTTCAAGATGAATGGTACCACCAGATCAGGGGAACAGCACTGGGTTCCAGATTTGCTCCCTCTTATGCCAACCTTTTCATGGGTTGGTATGAGAGGGAGCATGTCTATGTGCTTTTACTAACAGTAACTTGAATGACTTAAAATGGCTGCCGAAAACGGGTGAAACTTACTGCGCATGCGTCTGCCACACTCACTTGGTGTGATGTATCTTTGCTTGGGGGGAATTTCTTGCAGCTGTGCTCTAAAATTGAGATGGCCCTTCATGTTTTACATATTGAAGCACCTGCTGCTGCTGTAATTAAACTGTGTTCGTTCTGCTTAACTATTAATACTGTAGCTAAAATAAAGTAATGGGAATAGAGTAGAGATAAGTGGTATACAGTGCATTCATTTATTTCCTTGTTCTAAATTGTTTCTCTTTGACTTTGCTACTAGCTTGTATTTGGGACTGACGGGTACTTCTGAATTCCATCTTGAAAGAGCTACGTCTGCGCAGAGGAACTCTAAATCTCTGAAGCATTGGCATTGAAACTCAGCCAAGTCCTGACTTACTTAAGAGGAAGAAAATATGAACAGATCAAATACATTGTATACAATATTGAAACATTTATAGCTGTATGGAATAAAATCCATGGGAAAGTAAATTATGGGCGGGAACATTGATCATTATTTGAATGAAGATGATCTCACAACTGGTATGGTGTGATGACCTCTCCTCGTCATTCTGACCAATCAAATCAAGGGAATACACACATTTGCTACACTGGGGGGTGGTACATTGCCCTGAAAAATGGTATAACTAAGGTAGGCTTAGCTAGTTAGATTGTCCGACTTGTCAGAGTAGCTGACCAGTCACTGACCCAACGCATGCTGTAGGAGATCGAGAGCAGAGGTGTAGGCGGAGCACTCTGTCTGAAGAATCGGGAATTGCTGAGGGAGAAAAATCGATAACCCAATCGAGGTCGTCAGTTAGCCGCAGAGAGGGATGTGACGCTGGTGTTGCACTTAGCTGAGGGTACCTGTCCTGACCTGCACCTGCCCTGTCTTGATCCGCATTGTTCTTGTCCTGATCTCCACCAGTCCTGTCCTGTTGACACCTGAATTGTCGGAAGTCCTGTTTTTCCTTTGCCCAGCCCATGGCCAGGGTTGGTCTTCGGACCATTGTAGGTAAATATAATCTGTGGGTATGTCATTGTACTGTTTCCCTCTCTCACCCTTCCCAGGTATCAATGTCCAATAGAAATCTTGCAATATTTCTACAGATCCTCACTTTGATTATTGGTTTCTTGCTCGAAAAGTCTTTAACTGAACGTTTATGGACTCTTGCAAATAAGAATTTACATAGTTAAAGTGTTTAAAACTTTCCTGAATCTGTGGTTATTTATAAAGGTAAATGTTATTATCTACTTAATATGCTAACTCCTTTTTCGATCCCTTAGGACTTAAATACAGGTGGCAAGGATTGGTAAGTCAAGGGCCTGATGGGTACTTCTGATTCTAATCAAAAGCAGAGCTACCCACCATGCTTGCAGGCCAGTGTAACCAGAGGGCACCTTTCGTTTAGTAAGATACGCATGCATGTTTAATTTGTAGTTGCAAGTATGTTTTGTGAGAGAAAATGTCAAGGTATATGACGTCTGAAGTCAAATTGAGTCCTAAAGTGAATAAAATCCTGATTGGCAAAAGGTAAAGGAAGGATTACCTGTTCAAGGTGTGTATGTTTATGGGCCCAGGTGAGTATGGTAATTGAGCAGGTAACTCTGCGCGCCATCAGTATTTCCTTGGTAGCAGAGCAGTGGTTAGGGTTTAGTTAAAATAGTTAGTTAGTTGTGCATTGATTATTGGTTTTGTATTGATTTATGTATTAACCAAAACCCGTTCGTATTGTTAAGTTTTGTCTGGAAGCCCCGGGGATATGGAATAGCGGGTGTTAAATGGAAGCCACACTGCGGTGAGGTCACTTATTTGATGAATAAGTGCATAAAGTTAGGTAAAACTTGAAGCACTAATTAGGGATTTCTGTATAAATGTATGAATAAGTGAAAACAAAGGAGTTCGCTGGTGAAACTTTGTCCTTATATCACCTAGAAAGGGTAAGCCTGAAGGAGTAACAGGTTCTTTATTGCTTGTGTGAAGAGTAAATGGAAGAGATTTTCTCATAGTGAGTGAAGGGTAAATGGAAGGGATTTACTCGCAGTAAAAAGAAAATTGTCTTTTCTTTGAATTTAGTCAATCAAGCACAGTGGCAAATGTTTCCATGTTGGTAATTACTGAAATTTGCATTAAAAAATGAAAAGAAGTAAAGTTTCGTATTACCTTGCAAAGGAGGGAGTCAGTCGCTGACGTCACAGAGAGCCGCGCTGGTATTGGTTGAGACAGCGGGTGTGTAGCTGAGGGAAAATTGTAAAGAATGGGTGAATGCAGGAGCATGAGAACTCTTCTTACGGGAAAAGCTGCGCAACCATTGGCTGAATCTAATTGAATTCTCATTGTCGATTGGTTATTGAAAATAAGAAACGCACTGGTATTGGAAAAGCATTTAACCACTTGGATGCTAAGGCATGTTCATGGGGTCAATGTAATTTCCATTGAAATCAATGGAAACTCCATGACGAGCTGGGCTCGTCATGAGCGTCCAAGGGGTTAAGTAAACAATTGAGTATAACTGCAAATACAAATTTTCAGTTCAATTTATATGTAGCATTTAGACCCAGCAGTTATAAGGAATCGTCCTGATAGAAAATATTTAGGATTTGCTAAAGAACAACAGATTAGAGGAAGTCATTATATCATGTACGGAGAAAATATAAAAATGTAGTTTTTCAAGAAAATAAAGAATTATTTTAAAAAGGACAAAGTCATTAAAACCAGAGAAGGGATTATCATTCCACCACCAAATACGCCGGCATCACACATGATGATATAAAGGGGCTACCACACCTGTGTGTGGTTAGAAAACTGGATAGAGTACACCAAGGAAGACGGTATTTTAGCTTTTCCAGAAAATGGTCCCTTTAATGGTAGATTTTTGTACAATTTGAGAACACGCATGAATGAGTTAGATCCCAGACCTAGATTAACGCAGTATGAAGCATTAGAAGAATGGGATACAGAGGCTTTTGAGCGAGATAGGCCCAGGAGTGACAGAAATTGGAGTAAATTGTATCCCAGATTTCCTAAGGAGACAAGAGACAAGAGATAAGCAAATGAAAAGATGGAGACAGTCCATGATAGTGGAAGGCCCTATCCTTAACTTTAGAAGAACCATCAGGAAGCAAAGATACAGAGAAACGAGAAATGTAAAGACTAGTGGTGATTAAGAAGATGATAACCTAGAGGATTTGTTAATGAAAAATCTGCCACCTTATCATGAAGTGACTAGGGTCAACCCTAGTGCGTCGTCCTTGATACCACCTTTGATTCAGCAGGTTATACATGAAACCACACTAGAAAAGGTATTACAAGAAAAAGAAAGAGAAGCGATAAATAAATAGAGAAGTGAGTTAATTCAGAAAATTACCCAATTGAATACGAGTCCTGAAGCCCTAACGATACCGGTAACCTTAGGTCCTGTTGTTCCCCTGTATGGAAATAAATAGCCTTGTCCTAAAACTCCCGTATTGACTACGCCTGTAGTGCAACCTAGAAAGGAAACCTTAATAGTTGATAACCAGGCAAGTGAGTGCGAGTCCGTAATTTCCCTAATTATTTGCATATAAGGGAACCTGTGGGTGGTACGATCAGGAGAAATACTTCTGGAGGCTCCAGAGAGGTGCAGATGAAAACTTCCACAGGAACGAGAAGTACCACTGTAGTGGCCCCAGGAGAAATAGAGAGGTCGTCCGGAGAAGTAGAAAAGCCGAAATCACAGCCAAAAGTGTTTGACATTTTTAAATTAATAGTCGAATTGGAAGAAATGATTGCTGGGGATGTGGTATTGGAAAGGTTAAATGCATTCAATGAAGAAGAGTTGCTATTTATATGCAGAAGCATCACTCGAAATACAACACGTTTCATGAGAAGTTAATGAATTTGGCCTCTGACATGGGAATTGATGTAGGTAAATCTAAAGTGTTACAGAAACCTTACCAAGCTGAATTTTCTGACAAAGATTTAGAAAACATGAATGTGTCAGGACCTAAATTGCAAATAAAAGAATTGTTGTTGTTACAAAAATGGGGAGACCTAGACAGGTGGAAAGCTAGATGGACAACGAAAAAGGAGGAAGCTCAGTCAAATCGCACAACAGCTGAATATTTATTAAAAGAACCAGAGAAAGTGAGAAGGTTATGCCCAATGAGAGAAGTGCCAGGAGGAGGTTATGTACATGTCACATGGTCCCGACAGGATATTTTGTCATTCACAAATGATTTCCCAAAACTTAGAAAGAAACCTGTAGAATGGTACAAGCAAGTGGAAAGGTTTGTAAAAGTCTCAAAAATATTGTTAAAGGATTTAGATGGTTTATTCAACATTGTTGTTCCTGCAGATTTGTGGACAGGAGGTAAAATTACAGGAGATTGGCCCAATGATGAATACCCTAGAGAACTAACGTGTAAAACATGAAAAGGGTGTTCCCTAAATACTAAGAAACCAAGATTCTATTTTCACTTTCAACCAACCCACACAATCACAACACACACAAAGAAGCGCCTTTGTGTGTGGTGATATGTATGGGAATGTTTGTGCATGTATCTGATGGTACAATTGGTTGCTTGAGTGGATGAGTGAATGTACTTTGTGCCTTCTTTAATTATTACTGTGTGTCCTAGTTTTTATACTGTTATTTTGTATATGATTATGAAATGTTTTGCAGATGTTATCACACTGTATAAAATGAAATTATTTTTCTATGAAAATGACTTATAGATATGTATATATAAAAAATAAAAACAAAAAATCTTTTGAATAAAATTTACTTCTGTTGTGATTGTGTGGGTTGGTTGAAAGTGAAAATAGAATCTTGGTTTCTTAGTATTTAGGGAACACCCTTTTCATGTTTTACACGTTAGTATTCTCGCCCTGGCGGGTTGTTCCTCTCCTAGATATTTAACGTTAGATTCAGGCCCCTCTTCTGTTTTTCGATTTTGAATACCCTAGAGACCCAAAAACAGGATCCCCATCAGATGACGTACCATCAAGTAATAACTTTTTTGAAAGGAAAAGTACCCCTAAAAGAGACAGATTGGACACGAATAGACAGAACTACCCAAAACAGAGATGAATCAGTACATGCATATTATTAGCGCCTTTTACAGGTATTCAAGTAGTACAGTGGGTTAGAGAATATTGATACCAAAAACATGACGCATTTTATTTATCGTTTTGTGTCAGGGGTAAAGCCAGAAATTTCACAAATGATTAAAGACCATAAAATATGCTGGCAGGCAAAGTCTGTTGATGAAATTCTCAAATATGCAAAATATTGTGGGGATGAAATTGATAACAGACGAAAGAATTTGGAAGGGAAGGTAATGTAGGCACAGGTAAAATTAGCAGAGCAACAGGAACTCCAGCTGAATCAGTTGAAAAAATATTTAGGAAAAGAAGAAGGACAAGGGGAAGGAAATGGGGCAGACCCAGGGGAAGAATTAACAGAGAAGAGGCAAAGAAAATGTTTCCCTGTCACAGGTGTGGAAAATTGGGGCATTGGAAGAATGAGTGTAATGTCCAAAATGAAAAGAAGAAGGACAAGGGGAAGGAAATGGGGCAGACCCAGGGGAAGAATTAACAGAGAAGAGGCAAAGAAAATGTTTCCCTGTCACGGGTGTGGAAAATTGGGGCATTGGAAGAATGAGTGTAATGTCCAAAATGAAAATTTAAATCCACAGACGCAGAACGGGGTGTCAAGGAACCAACAACAGGTAATACAAACCAGTTACCACTTGCCCCAATGCCAGATTCTTGGAGTCAAGCAAAATACAGTGTGGATACTACAAAATGTGAGGGAAGTAGCTAGAAAAATGTAGTGAGACCACAATTTCTTTTGCATGACACGTTTTCCTAGGAAGATAGTTTCTGACGGTGCCTGAGAGGAGAGGAAGAGGAATGCGTACTTGGCGCATCCTTGCCTGTAGATCAGTCAGGTCCATACATTGAGGGAAATATTGAGGGAAATGATGATACCTTTTTGAGTGGACACTGGTGCTACCCGTTCTACTGTAAGAACAGCAGACGTTCCAAACCTACCCCTCTCTGGAGAAGTGATCCAAGTAGTGGGCGTTTCTAATAAACAAATTAGGACCCCTGTCACAGAACCTATGGAAGTAAGAATCGGAAACTTTTAAGAAATGCATACATTTGTTTTTTGTCACTCTAGTCCAGTAAACCTGTTAGGTAGGGACTTGCTGTGCAAAATGAATTGCACAATCTTTTGCACCCCAAGTGGTGTTGAAATTCAGACCCCAGACGAGGATAGAACCTATAAAATACTGTTAGGTAAACAGGAAGCTGAAATTAAAAAGATTACCATAAAAGATTTACCAGAAGAGCTGCAGAGTACCGTAAATCTTGATGTGTGGGATTTTACCAGAAAAGAAGTAGGATTAATGGCGAATGTAGACCCGATAAAAGTGACAGTGAAAGAAGGTGCAGTCTAACCAAATACTCGACAGTTCAAAATGAGCCCAGAAATAAGAGCAGGTGTTGCAGCAGAAATAATGTCTGGTCGAGCAAGGCATTTTAAAAAAAAGTAATGAGCAGTCCATGTAATTCACCTATA
Organism: Lissotriton helveticus; assembly: GCF_964261635.1. NCBI lineage: Eukaryota > Metazoa > Chordata > Amphibia > Caudata > Salamandridae > Lissotriton > Lissotriton helveticus. Next base: position 1,370,285,628 of record NC_136069.1, on the reverse strand, counting down.
ATTGGCATAAAGAAATCGAGCGAAAAGTATAGGGTTGTGCATGACCTACGCAAAATTAATAAAATTGTTGTCCCATGTTGTCCAGTTGTGCCAAATCCTGCAGTGATTCTGTTTCAGATACAGTGGGGAGCCGGATGGTTCACCGTAATTGATTTAGGCCATGCCTTTTTCTCCATTTCACTGCACCCAGACAGTACATTTTTATTCTCATTTAAGTTTGACGAGCAGGTCTATGTCTGGAATCGTGTTCCTCAAGGTTACACTGAAAGTCCATCGATTTTTAATAAGATTTTGAAAAACTGTCATGAATCTCTGGTGCTTCCCGGACAGTCTGCTCTGGTGCAGTACATAGACAACCTATTGGTCGCGTCTAAAACTCGAGATGACTGCGTTGTTGATACCATTGCATTACTGAATCATTTGGCCAAAGGTGGACATAAAGTGTCACCTGAGAAGCTACAATATTGCACCACATCAGTGAAACATCTGGGGCACCAGATAGAAAGAGGGATAAGAAGAGTAACTTCAGAAAGAATCAAGATGATTCGAAACATGAATCTGCCTCAAACAGAAAAAGAGATCAGAATGTTTCTCGGAGTGGTAGGTTACTGCAGGCAGTGGATTGTGAGATTTGCAGTCCTAGCTAAACCATTGATACAGATGACAAAGAAACGAGCAAAGGACCCAGTAGAATTGGATGAAGAGAGTATGATCGCTTTCCTAAAATTAAACTGTCTGTGTTCAGCTCCAGCATTAGGAATGCCGGATTATTCAAACAAATTTGCACTGTTCTGTGATGCATAAGACATTTGTGTACGTTCAGTTCTGACCCAAACTCATGGTCTAATGTGACGTCCTGTGGCATATTTTTCTGCTACACTGGATTCAGTGGCATCTGTGTTGACGGGATATCTGAAAGCGTTAGCTGCAACCTTCATGCCTTTAGAACAAAGTCAGTCCATCATAATGGGACATTCTGTAACCGTATATGTTCTACATGCAATTGTGATTTTATTGACAAGAACGCGCACTCAGTACCGGACTCCTTGTCGGCTGACTAAGTACGAACGAGTCCTTTTAAGTGCTGAAAATGTGACAATTGCCAGATGTACTGTCCTGAACCCAGCAACACTGTTACCTAATTCACATATTGAAGAAGTAAGGGAAGAAGTCAAACAAGATTGTGTCGACCTCACAGAATACAGTACTAAGTCATGCCCAGACATACAGCAAGAGCCACTAAAAGATTCAGAGTATGAGCTATTTGTGGATGGCTCATGCATGCGACATGAGGAAGGAGAATTGAGTACAGCTTATGCTATGTGCACATTCGGTGGTATAGTCAAAGCATCCTATTTACCCAGAGTCAAGTCTGCACAAGTAGCTGAATTGATTGCTTTAATAAAAGCTTGCAAAATTGGGAAGAACTGGAAAGTAACCATATACACTGATAGCCAGTATGGTTATGTGGTTGTGCATGACTTTGGTCAACTCTGGATGCAAAGGGAGTTCATGACTTGTTCAGGTACTCCTATTAAAAATGGACATTATGTGAAAGAATTGCTTGAAGTGATTCAATTGCCAAAAACAGTGTTTGTGGTCAAGTGTGCTGCTCACCAATCTGGAAACGACAGAGTGACAGCAGGTAAACGTTATGCTGATCAGGTAGCCCCACATTGTGCCAAATACCGAATGGCTGTAAACAATAAAATAGAAACATGTGGAAACAGCTGCCAACTTATGTTTCTTGAAGGTGTGAGAACGTGGGAAGAAGTGAGGGATTTACAAAATGAAGGAGAGCGAAAAGGATGAGTGGGAAAGAATAGGCTGTCAGAGAAAGGCTGAGGATGGCGTTACTATGTACTTGGATGAGAGACCTGTGTTACAAGACTGTATGCTTTCTTCTATGGCTAGGATGTACCATGGGGACACCCACATAGGTAGAGACGTGATGATAAGACTGTTCAGGCAATCTTTGTTTAATGTGAAGTTCAGGAATATAGCAGAGAGTCTTTGCCAGAGTTGCTTAATTTGCCAACAAATGAATCCTGGTAGGAAAAGCGTAGTTTGCCCCGGGAAGATTGGAAAGGCAGAAGGACCGTTTATAAGACTGCAAATTGATCAACTACCCCCTTGTCGAGGATTGAAATATGTCCTTGTCATTGTCTGCCTATTTTCCAAATGGGTGGAAGCCTACCCTACCCAGAGGAATGATAGCTTAACTGTAGCCAAGCTCCTATTAAGAGAGCTCATTCATTGTTTCGGTTTTCCTGAAACGATTGAATCAGACCAAGGGTCTCACTTTAATAATGAAATAATTCTTCTAATCTGTGAAACATTTCAAATTGAGCAAACGCTGCACTGTGCATACATCCCAGAGGCTTCTGGAGTGGTAGAACAACTGATTGGCACAATCAAGTCAAGATTGGGAAAGATGCATGAATCTACCTGACTGGAGTGGCCTGATGCTTTACCTCTTGTTCTGATGGGACTCAGAAGCATTCCAGATAAAAATACAGGCCTGAGTCCCCATGGGATACTCATGGGAAGATCAATGAGGCAAGCATGGGTACCAGGACACAAGCTGATAAATATAACTGATGATTTAGTGCTAGAGTACGGCAAAGAACTGGCTGATCAAGTGTGTTTCATCTCTCACCAGGTTGGGGAAGACGCTGTGGCCAGACAAGCAACTCCAGCACATGACCTGAATCCAGGTGACTGGGTAGTGATAAAGGAGCACACCCGAGAATCTTGCCTAGCACCAGGGTGGGGAGAACCACACCAAGTAATATTGGTTACCACCACAGCTGTAAAGTGCAAGGGAACACCAAATTGGATCCATGCCAGTCACACTAAAAGAGTGACCGAACGTGATGAAGCTGAAGGTTGTGCAGCTGAAGGGTCCCAAGAAATCGATCCTGAAGTAGCTGATGAGGAACAACCGAGCATCAGTCAAGATGAATGGCTTCCAGTAGTCGATATACCTGAAGAAATCATAAGAACCAGAAGTCAAACCTATCTAGATAGACAGAGTGATAGTGAGGATGAGTGAGGAATAGAAGAACGCACGCAGATTACAGAAATCAAAGCCAATAGTAATTCTGAGGAGGATCAGATAAGGAAAGATCAATACACTCAGACATCTGAAACACCAACTAGAACTCTTGAGTCTGAGGAGGGACAGGTATTAAAGCAAGGGTTCAGGCGGAAGAGAATCAAGAGTTCGGAAGAACTGAAAAGGACTACATAGGTGTGTAAAAAAGTGTTCAAGAAGAAGAAGGCGAACAAAGTCAAAGTCAAAGTCAAATTCAGCAAATTCCTGAACAAGTTCAGATTAGTCTACAAAAACACATCCAGGCAGAACTGTCCACTCTTGGTTTTAACCAAATGAATCAGGTACCCACACACATAGCGGGCCATACATTGGATCTTGTGCTTCACACTTCTACAATGATTAAATGTCTTCCTCCTATTCAAATGGACTGGACTGACCACTTTATCATAGAATTCCACACTCGTTCCATTCAGAGGGTAAAGGGCATACAGAGGACTATGGCGGATGTCAGAAGACCCTGGAACAGGCTAACATCAGAGAATTTTAGGGGTAAATACACAGAACCCAATTGGGCTGAATGCGGCGATAATGTCACCACTGCATTAGCCAGGTTTAATGAAGCTATAACTACAACTATAAATCATGTTGTCCCCCTGAGGATATATAAACCACGGCCTGCCCCTAAACAAGAGGTCTGGTTTACGGACGATCTCAGACAATTAAAGCTAACTACAAGGAAGCTAGAAAAACGTTGGAGAGTCACACGCAGGGCTGAGGATAGAGAAAATCACAGGTTTTCCCTAAAAAGCTACCATAAAGCTATTCGGTCTGCTCGGAAACACCATATAGCGGCCCAACTAACAGCAGCTGGGAAAAATGCTAAAATTCTCTACCAAATTCTACAAACATTTACTAAGCCCACTGCATGTGAAACTGAGGGGATCGAGTCCCAGGAACTCTGTAATAACACCTCACAGTTCTTTGTTAGGAAAATTGATGGTATTTATACTAAGATCTTGACCTCAAATACCACCTCTCATAACACTGAAACTGGTGAGAGTCTGCCACACCTTAGTACAGCAGGGAATAGGGATAACAGTCTCACTGAATTCCCACCAATATCTTTGAAGGAGATAACCACTCTAACCACTCAAATAAAAAGTGGGTGCTCTTCAGATGTTATTCCAGCACGGGTCATGTCGCTTTTAAGCGACGATCTGGGTGTGGGAATTCAACAGGTTGTTAACTTATCCTTGAGTACGGGGGAAGTTCCCCCTGACTGGAAGCATGCCCTGGTGTGGCCTTTACGGAAAAACAACTCTATTCCGTGGACCGACCTGACTAACCTAAGACCTGACTCTCTCCTCCCTTTTTTGGGGAAGCTCACTGAGAAGTTTGTAAATCAACATCTATCTAAATATACTGAAAGTACGGGGGGACTAGATCCTTCTCAATCAGGCTTTAGGCCAAGGCACAGCACTGAGACCGCCTTGCTGTCCGTCGCTGATGATCTTCATATGCTACAGGATAAGGGTTACTCCGTTATCCTGGTGCTTTTAGATCTGTCAGCGGCGTTTGACACTGTGTCACACGAGATCATGACCTCCAGACTAGTTGACATCGGTCTGGGAGGCAAGGCGCTGGCCTGGTTAAGGAGTTTTTTCATAGAACGTACCCAAAGAGTCATACTGGGTACTTACCAGTCTGAGGAGGTGGAGATCTCCAAAGGGGTGCCACAGGGCTCCTGCTTGAGCCCAACGTTATTTAACATCTACGTGTGGCACCCCTAGCGAACATCATGAGATCCCATGGGTTTATCCCTGTATCGTATGCAGACGATACCCAACTCCTCTTCCCGTTTAAAACTATGACTCCGCAAGTACGTAGCTCCTTTTCCCAAGGGATGAAAGAGGTGGCATACAGGATGGCAGCAAACTTCCTCCAGTGCAACGTCTCCAAGACAGAGGTGATGCTCTTTGGGGAAGCCAAACGTCTGTGGACCCCTGACTGGTGGCCTCAAGATCTAAGCCCAGTCCCCGAACCCAAGGCGGTTGTGAAAAATCTGGGAGTTAAACTGGATCAGGAACTCAATCTTAAACATCATGCCAATCAAGTGGTGAGTTCCTGTTTCCATGTAATTGGGCTTCTCCGACGGGTATTTCCATTGCTTCCAGATACCACCAGGAAAACTCTAGTTCAGTCGCTCGTTTTGAGCAGACTGGACTATTGTAATGGTTTGCTGCTAGCCGCAAATGAGGGGATTATTGCCAGACTGCAAGTGGTGCAGAACACGGCTGCTCGCCTTGTTCTTAATGCCTTAGCCCGCACACCCTCTAAACCACTGTTAAACAAACTCCACTGGCTTACAGTGAAACAGAGAGTGTTGTTTAAAACCGGGTGCCTTATTCACAAGTGTATCTCGGGTAATGGTCCCAATTACCTGTCTCAAAAATTTCACCCCTACATTCCCTCAAGATCTTTGAGATCTGGAGATCGTGAACTGTTGGTTGTCCCCAGGTTCTGGAAGACAAGACAAGGGGGAAGGGCGCTATCAGTAGCAGGCCCGAAGTTCTGGAATGATCTTCCTTATGAACTTAGATCATGTAAAGAACTTTTCCCCTTTAGGAAAAAACTAAAAACTTTTCTGTTTAACTATTAGTTCCTGTTGGACTTTTTTATAAATAAATGATAGGATAGTGTTCTAAGATGTTGCCTAGGGCGCGGAGATACTCCTTAGGGAGTCGATTCCCAGCGCGGTACAAGTGTGCAAATAAAATAAATAAATAAAATAAATAAACTAACAAAAATAAGCCCTGAACAAAGTCAGATAGAGAGGAATTCAGAAGACAATAAAGAACAGAGTGTGCCACAACTGAATGAAAGTAAACAAGCATCTGAATAAAGTCCAATCACAGTGCCAGCTAAAAGACTCAGAAAAGAAGACAAGTGGCCTGGGTTTATCAAAAGACTGACATTTTGCCTTAAAACAATAGATGAAGAGCCAGAGCAAGTAAATGAAATAACTAGCAAAGCTGGACCATCCACAGAGATCACAAGAAGGAGGAGTCCGCGATTGAAAAGACTGAATAATACATTCAAAGGCCCTGAATGGACCTATGTCATCCTTGAAAACTTCGGAAACTTAGAATTAAGTGATGAAAGTGATGACAAATTAAAAAAAAAAATGTTTTAATTTTTTTATTGCAGATACACAAGGAGCCGATATACAATCTGTCGGAGAGTACAAGAATGCATCACAGATGGTGCTACTCACTGCCGGAAAGGACACACAGCCAGTTAGCCCACACCCCGGAGGTCGGGCGGCGAGCATGATTAATGTAGCATGTTTACCTAGAATTACCCAGCTGCAAACTTTCATTGGCGTTCCAAGTTTCTGCATTTTTGATTTTAAGACGCAAACAACCCTCCCCCCACCCCCCTTGGTGAACGGTAGAAAACCCAAGTGCAAATCCTTCAAAGAATACATACACGAAAATGCATCAGTTACGCTTCCTTGGTCCTCCCCCTCCTCCCCAGTATCAGCCAAGGACACTCATTTGTTCAAGGCCCGCATTAACGGACGGCTCACTGCTTCCTATGACAAATTAATTGTTGATCAGATTGACGAAGAAGTGAGACCAACCTGAAAAAAAATTCACAGGTTACAGTCTGTGTAAAAGTTACAAAGAGGGGTTAAGTCTCCTTAATCAGAAATGGCTGAATATAATGTTGTGGGAAACACAAACAGAAATTGTATAAAAACATGCTGTAGAATATGCATATGTAATCTAGTAATAGTACTCATCGCATGGTGAGGGCTGACAGTAGCGATACCTTATATAATGAGTGAACATATACAAAATGACACTAGTACACATGAAAAGATAGATACACATGAACACATACATACAAATGAAAAGGTAGCTAGTTTTAAACAAAATGGAGTAGATCTAGAAGCATCAGAAGAGGTAGAACTACACTATAGTAGAGCTAAAAACAGAATAGATTTAAATGTGTATGCTAACTTGTTAGTACATTATTTAGAAGCTATGGAAGTCAATGATTGCTATGTGTGCATGAAATTACCCACATCAGTAGCAGAAGGGGTTACCTATTATCATTTACCCCTAACATATGGTATCTCATGCAGTATTTTAGCTAGTCTCTTTTACAGAAATGGAAAGTTACAGTATTACAATTCTAATTTTGATGTTTTTTCTGAAGTACCTATACGTAGAAATATGAGCCCTGTCCTTAGTACTAGAGACTCAACACATTTTATGGGAGAGTATTTTCTAACAATGAAAGCAATAGATATAGCTGAAGCGCACAAAAACAACCTAACATGTAAGTTACACGGAAAGGAGAAGGTTTTTTTGAATTTAGTAGAAACAAGGAGACAGGATTCCGACAGAAAAGCTGCTGGATCAAAATGTAAAATTCCTAAGAAGGCTGTAAGTAATAAATTCACCGCAAATGGCAAGACTCACCTGCTATGTTACTGGATTTTGAAAACAAAGGGAAACTCTGTCTCCGTAGAGAGAAAACTGACTATTAAGATAATATATTCATTGGTTCCAGTGAATGTGAACACAATTTTAAGGTGATTGGAGGTTGGGGTTTCAAAGATGGAACTGAATCAGTATTTCCTTGAATTTATTATATTTGTGGGAACAAGGCATATTTCAAACTGCGGGATCATTGGTACGGGAGTTGCTATTTTGGAATAGTATTCCCAAAGGTATATCATGTGAAAAGAATCACTGGAAGCAATGAAGAAAATATTGGACTAACACGAAATAAAAGAGCTAGTTTGCTGAAATTGTAGGTGATATATTTAGTGCATGGATACCTTCAGTAGGAGTGGTTCTGAATACTCAAAGAATTTGCAAATTGTCAACAGTGGTGGATCGCTTATCGACTGACACTGCTGGAGGGTTTCTAATGATCAATACTGAGTTAGTTGCAGTAAGATCAATGGTTTTACAAAATCGACTTGCTCATAATATATTATTGACAAAAGAGGTCTGTAAAATGCTAAAAATGCAACATTGTTGCATGTACATTCCTGATGAAGAATTTGAAGTCGGGAAGTATGCGAGAAACATTACACATTTGAAAGAAGAATTGAAACCACTGGAGGTTGATTGTGCATGGAAGAGGCAAACTAATGGTCTCTCCTCTGTAGGTAGTTGGTTTTCTAACTTAGGAAAAAATATATTAGGCAGAATACTGATGCCAATAATGGGAGTAGCCCTACTGATTTTGGGAATAATGATTTGGCGTAACTGCTGCAGAAACAAAAAGACATATATAATAAACAAGAAAGGAAAGAAGAGGAAGTTTGAAGAAATTGAGCTTGAGGAGTTGAATGGGAATCTATATAAGAAAATAAAAAACTTCCAAATGAATAATGAAAAGGGATCTAATAGAATGTTTGAAGAAATAGAATTGAGAAATTGTTAAAGGTTGGCATCTGGTTCTGTAATTGATGATGGTATAGAACACCATCAAAGACGGGATTGATGAAACAAGGTTTCATACGTAAAGAGACTTGCTCGGATTCAATCCTCTCGAAATAACAAGTAATCTATTATTCAATATGTTTTGTTTTACTAATAATTGCACCACACAACATTTTAGTATCAAGGGGAAGCTTGTCTATGTGCTTTTACTAACAGTATCTCAAATTACTTAAAATGGCCGCTGAAAACACGGGAAACTCACTGCGCCGGCGTCTGCCACACTCAAGTGGTGTGACGTATCTTTGTTGGGGGGAATTTTTTGCAGCTGCATACTAGAATTAAGATGGCCGCTTCATGTTTTACATACTAAAGCACCTGCTGCTGCTCTAATTAAACTGTGTTCATTCTGCTTAACTATTAATGGTGTAGTTAAAATAAAGTAATGGGAATAGAGTAGAGATAAGTGGTATGCAGTGCATTCATCTATTTCCTTGTTCTAATTTGTTTCTCTTTGACTTTGCTGCAAGCTCGTATTTGGGCCTGACGAGTGCTTCTGAATTCCATCTTGAAAGAGCGGCGTCTGCGCAGAGGACCTCCAAATCTCTGAAGCATTAGCATTGAAACGCAGCCAAGTCCTGACTTACTTGTAATATTCCTGGGAAGATGACCGCCTGACCCCTCAAGAGGAATAAAATATGAACTGATCAAATACATTGTGTAACATATTGAAACATTTATTGCTGGGTGGAATAAAATCCATGGGAAAGTAAATTATGGGCGGGAACAGTGATCATTATTTGAATGAAGATGATCTCGCAACTGGTATGGTGTGATGACCTCTTCTCGTCATTCTGACCAATCGAATCAAGGGAATACACAAATTTGCAACACTGGGGGGTGGTACATTGCCCTGGAAAATTGTATAACTAAGGTAGGCTTAGCTAGTTAGATTGTACGACTTGTCCGAGTAGCTGACCTGTCACTGACCCAACGCATATCATAGGAGATCGAGAGCAGAGGTGCTGGCGGAGCACTCTGTCTGAAGAATCAGGAATGGCTGAGGGAGAAAAATCGATAACCCAATCGGGGTCCGTCAGTTAGCCGCAGAGAGGGGTGTGACGCTGGCGTTGCACTTAGCTGAGGGTACCTGTCCTGACCTGCATCTGTCCTGTCTTGATCCACATTGGTCTTGTCCTGATCTGTACCTGTCCTGTCCTGTTGACACCTGAATTGTCAGGAGTCCTGTTTTTCTTTTGCGCAGCCCGTTACCAGGGTTGGTCTTCGCACCATTGTAGGTAAATATAATCTGTGGGTATGTCATTGTATTGTTTCCCACTCTCACCCTTCCCAGGTATCAATGTCCAGTAGAAATCTCGCAATATTTTTACAGATCCTCTGTTTGATTATTGGTTTCTTGCTTGGCTTGAAATGTCTTTAACTGAATGTTTAAGGACTCTTGCAAATAAGAATTTACATAGATAAAGTGTTTACAAATTTCCAGAGTCTGTGGTTATTTATAAAGGTAAATGTTATTATCTACCTATTATGCTAACTCCTTTTTCGATCCCTTAGGACTTCAAATACAGGTGACAAGGATTGGTAAGTCAAGGTGTATAAGTATAAGTCCTAAAGTGGATACAATTCTGATTGGCAAAAGGTAAAGGCAGGATTACCTGTTCAAGGTGTGTATGTTTATGGGCCCAGGTGATTATGGTAATTGAGCAGGAAACTCTGCGTGCAATCAGAGTATATTGCACATTAGAGCACGATAGTTACAATAAATATTATAAACATTTCTCGTGTTTCTGTTAAATCTTATTGTGGACAAGTACGATTGTGAGAGCAAAAAGGTTTGCTCTATCTCCGTGATTCATTAGAGGGTTGGGAGTGTTGTATCCTGGGGTGTCTAATCACTTGTTCCACTGTGAGTGAGTAGGAGGGAATATGAGACACTATAGCTAGTCGGTCCTGGGTTACTAGGTACTAGGGTGGTAGGATGACTCAGTCGCTGCCTACTAAGATTCCATGGTCCCAAGCATAGTTCTATGATTTTGCAGAATCCCTGCAACAGGTTAATCCAACTGCTACACAAATATGTGTATTTGTGTGCACATTTCTCTCTCTTCTCAAGGTCAATATTATTTGATATTATCCATTTCAAATGAAATATTTCTAAAGAGCACCAAAGCATGCCCCAGAGAGCATTTTTATGTTAGCAGGCATATCTCAAATTTGGGCTGAGGTACTATTGAAATCTATACACAAAACACAGTCGGTAAGGAGGCAGTGAGAAAAAACAGGATGGTACTGCAACATTACTAAAAAACACAAAGATCAGTTGGTTTTTACATTGCACATTGTTTATTCAGAAGAGCGCTGATCATCAAACCCTTGATATTTCACCCTCCACGACACCTTTCTCATCTCCTGAAGTATATGTGACCACTGTGGCACCTGTCCACAAAGAGCGCAATAAATCTTCTTCCGTAAAGGTAATCCTACTTAATCAGATAAATGCCATAAGTATGCTGTGAAAGCTGCACCAGGTGAAGGGTTCCATGCATACTACTGGGAATGTAATGTGAAATCTCCCCTAAGCTCTGGTTCCCCGTGTATAGAATTCTAAATACCATAGAATTATTCACGTGGGAAATGGAGCTCGATGTGCAAATGCACAGTTTGAAAAAAACATATTTTCCCAATGAGAAAGATTTTCCCTTACTCCCCACTAAATCTTGAGATAATATGTTCCCATTTCCATCATGGAATAAGAATCACTCCAATCTCTGAGTGAATTAAATGTTGGACCATTTACAGGGTGGGAAATGGTCAGATAAGACTGTGGGAATGACCACAAACTTAAAAGTTTCTAGGCAGTCCCAAAATTACACGGCTAAGCACGGCCCCAACATCCACTTCCCGTCCTTTGTGTGGAATTTACTACAATGGATTTCTCCACACTTGTGCTGGAGATGTCAAAAGTAGTAAAATTAATTACACATAGTGCATTCCTGACATGTGTAAATGAAGGTGTTTTGTGCCGCAAACATAAGCCAGACAATGCATTTATGAACAAGGCTCTTAGGGCCTGTTTGAGCCAATTTGCTGAGCAAAAACTAAACAAGTGAAAATAATTTCGATTGGTGAATTTTAAATACATAGTTTTAAATGCAAAAGATGTCTTGATATTGGCTGGGTTACAGATCTATCAGGCATCAGTGGCTGATGATGACACCATTTCCCCCCCCCCTACAGAATTGTTTGTTAGTTGGTTGGGAGATTTTAAAAAGGAACCTGTCGGTTGTCCAGAGGACAGGCATCTTTGCAGTGAGCACTGCAATTTCAGTGAAAGCCTACAAGGGCACTGCTCAACCCGACTTGGAGACTACAGATAAGAGAATGCATTTATTTGATGGGTGTGACATTCCCTGTTCTTAATTTGTAAATTAATGAGTGCTGGTGCCAACAGCATTGCTCAGAAGCCCGACTTGTGCTAGTACATGTCAAGGCGCCAAATACCAAGACTTTGTGGTCCTGAATCCACCTCAGGCATCTTTAATCCACTGCCAGACACTCCCCGTCCCTTTATTTCATGTTTGCAGTTTCCTGCGTTCTCCATCCTTAACATTTCTTCCATCTTTCACAAAGGTAAACTTACACAAACAAATAATGTAGTAGTAACTTTAAAACTGTGGAGACTCCGCTGTATGGCAGAAAACCCCACACATCATGTGATAAGCCAGTCCAGAGTATTGTGGGCACGGTTACTTAGTCATGACAGAGTAAGTACCTTGTCCACCAAACTCTAAATCTGACACATAGTTTAAACATACAAGAAAAACTAAATAAAAATAAAAAAGGTTAAAGAATGACCCACCAGCCCTGACACGAATGTGCACATGTTTGTAGGTGTTTGTACATTTGTGCAAGTTATGAAACAAAATGTTACCACCCATGGTGCAGGAACGCCAATGGATGATTGGGCTGACCTGTTGCCCCATGATGTATGCTTTGGTGGGGGAAGCAAGATGCGAATGACCGTAGAACAGACGCCTCTCTAACTATGTATGCATTATGAAGTAATGTATGTTACTATATGAGGATTGCAAGACAACTAAAACAGTGTCTAGGCCAGATCTAAAAAGAGTATTCAAGGTTTTATTTTTTTAAGACAGTCCCCCGGGAATGCGACTCTTCATGTCAGGAAACCGTTTTGACGAGGACACAGAAAAGTCAGCAGGCGACACTGTAATTGGATAACGACTTGTCTAGTCTGATTTTAAAATGGCAACCTACGGAGAAAGTGATTATTACACTTTTGTAAACAAATAGCCATAAATCAGCAACAGTAACAAATGTCGCACTGATAATATGCATATATTATGCCATACAAAATCACCGATGGTCTAAGGGGGCTTTTTCTAATACTTGAAGCCCTGCATTGCACATGGCAAGGTTTACATGGGGCAGAGGGGCATATTACCAACAAGTAGCGATATTTATCGCTAAATAGGCTTAGTGATGATTTTTTTATCGCTGAGCATCGCCGGAATTTATCGCTGAGATAACGTGCTATTAGCAACGTTTATCTCCAAAGCGATACATTTTCCGGCGATAGCGGTGAAATGCATGAATATCGCTGAGAATACAGCGATATTCACGCATTAGCGACGAAATGCTCTTAGCCATGTTACCCACCTGCCATTCAATAACATGGCTAAGAACTGGTCTGGGCAGGTGTTAGTATTTGGAGATATTCGCGCTTAGCGCAAATATTTCCATCGCTACGCCTGCCTTGCTAATAGGCGATAGCAATGTTAGCAACTGTTTTCAGTCGCTAACAGTTTGGGTATGCCCACTTTGCATGCCATTAGCAATAAATATCGCTAACATGCAAGGCGGGCCCCAAACCGCTCGCTATCACCTAAAAACTGTCGCTAACTACAGTTAGCGACAGCTTGCTAATAGGGCGATAGAATTATCGCCGTTTAGCGGGCGAAAACGGCCGCTAAAGCAGCGAAAATTCCCTATCGTCACCCTTGATAATATGCCCTAGAGTTTGTAAAGTGCTTTGTGATGTTTCACTGTGTAGTTTCTCCGTGTCATTTTACTTTTGTTTCTAAAGTACTCTTCAGTTTTCTTCCTCTTTCCTCAATAATGCGCAAACATCATCTCCTCGAATTTGCTGCACAACATACGTTGTTACAAGAAGTAATTGGCTTATATCACTGAAGTACTTTGATCGCCCTGGTAGCTAACATTACTTTGCTAGCAATCATGCAGCTCTCCAGCGGTTAGATGGTGCAGGTGCCTCTGAGAAAAAGTTCTATCAATAAGAGCGCTTGGGCATTTGACCCAAATACCTTGCAGTCAATGATTGCTGTTTTAAAACTTTGGAGACGCAGGGGGGAAATTGTGGGCATAGTGTGAAGAGAATTAAGCACTCTATGCGGCTCCGAAATTTATTAATAGGAATTTCATGCCCCATTCACTGCTCACTGTGCTGCAAATAGACTTCCCATTGGCCCCCAAATAGACTCTGAGCGAAAAGATGTGCAATAGTGGAAGAAAGGTGCACTTGAAGCAGAAAGCAATAGGTTTCAGTTCCATTACATAGTTAAGGAAATTGAGCAATAAAACGTTAACTTCCTATCGAGTCTCATTTTTAAGTTTACTGTAAGAGGCTGCATCGGCGTGCAGATTCATACTTCGAACAACTTCGCCTCAATCGTTTTCAGTTGTTTTGGTGTATAAAATGTTCATACATGTCTACTAATCGCCATTGAAGGTGCATACTGTGTGATATTATTAGAGGAAAGAAAAACAACTGTCCATCTTTCCTTGCAAAACTAGGGGCCCAGACCTTCTTTTATAAGGCACAGCAGAGCAAGACAACTTGCAGTAGTGGGCTGTGCTTCGTCAAATGAAGAGAGCAGGAATGCGCCATATTTACTAATATATTGTGCATTCCTGCTCTCTCTCTATGCTTGCACACACAGTGCACCCTAGCTTTAACATAGGCAGTCTTGCAGCATGGTGTAAAGGTGGCAGTGTTATAGGCCGCATTGATTTTGTGTAGAAAGGGACACCTTCCCACACAAAATCAATCCTCAGAGGCATTTTCTTCTTCTGCAGAATGCAGCACACATAAACAGAGGAAATAAAAAGAAGTAATACACATATTTCTCCTTGTTAGGCCTCTGTTGGTTAGACATAGCATTTTTACGCATTCCTATGTTTCTTAATCGTAGTATATCACGAAAATCCATGGTTGGTCGAGTGCAAACACCCATACGCCACCGATGGAAAGCCTTCTCAACGATTTGTGCTGCCTTGCATTACTACTCTCGATTTACTGAGGCACATATGGCCATGTCTGTTGGCTTTGTGTCTCTTAGTAAATCTCACTAAGTCCCTAAGAATGATGCAACGACAATGCAATTGCTTGTAAATCAGGGCCTGAGTTTGCAGAAGATTATCAGAAGGGAAAATACCTGCTACCTTTCCAAGCACTTGTTTAAATAGTAAAGGGGGTGGCGGGTCCAAGATGGCGCCTGTGTAGGAACAAATCTCCAGAGGTATGCCGAGCTGCACCATGAGATAGCGGATCCCAGGGACAACAATCAGATCCGAGCCCGGGTGCAGTGTCATAAGAATCGGGGTGCCTGCTGGCCCCTCCGGTCGAGTGCAGAAGATGCGAGAGCTGAGCCCCAAGGGCGAGGAGCCGATGAGATAAGATGGTGGCCGGAGGACACTGGGGCGGCTCCTGAACATTTTAGCCAATGCGGAGTGCAGCATCCGCCCTCAAGGCCCGCAGTCTAGTGCAGGAACTGAGGCATCGAGAGCAGCGCCCTAGCCAGTAGGTGCACTAGAAGAGTTGGGGCGGAAAGCAGGAGGGTGCCCCCTTCCCCCACGATTATACCAATCTGCAGCCTGGGGGCAACTGCAGCATGCTGTGCAATCAGCTTGGGGCCAGTGACGCAAAATGTGACGGTGCCAGAATGGCTTTGAGCCACAGCACTGTAGGAGCCAAAACACACCTACAACAGGGGGTGGCTCGGACAGGGCACCCAACACCTAGGAGGCTCATCCCTGGACCTGCTCCGAGAAGGACCTGCGGCATTTGTGAGCCATAATAAAAGAACTGAATAGCTAAGCCGGCCCCAAGTTGAGGGCTTTCATTTTGCTTGGCCCCACAACCCCATAGTGGCATAGGAGCAGTGCCTCGAGAGTGAGCAGTGCAGAGTTAGTGAGGACTATTGACTAGGGCAGAAGTGGCCCATACTGTGTAGTAGGACCTGGGCCTGCCGGTATAGGCTGGCGGATTTGGAGAAAGAAGCAACCTCACCATGGGTAAAGGAGAAACCATCTAGTGTCAGGCCTGCTCCAGAGGGTCACATTAAGGCTGCATCAACCGCCGTGCAGATGTCCCGCATATATAAACAGCGGCTGGAGGGACAGCCCGAGCAGTTGCAGAGACGGGAGGAGACGGTTGCTGTGGACAAATAGACTGAACAATGAGGGTCCTATCATAGTGCCCTAGCTACTTGAATGACTATTGGCAAAGCCACTAAGAATCTTTGCTGCTAACATAAACACATACATACGATCCTCCATGAGGATAGGTCGTCTGAAATAATCTGCGAGAACAGAATTCGAAGTGAAGTCGACATTTTCACGACAGCACTTGAAATGCTGACCCAGGAGGATCTCTTCGACCATGCCCGCTGAGCCGTCCACATTCCTGGCAAATACTTTGACAACATTGGAGCCTCGAGAAAGTCACGGTGGTGACGAAACACACGTTGGCTGTTTGCGGTGTTCTTCACAACAAGGACTGGACCACTATTCACATTGAGAAAAAAAGCTTTAAGAATGTATTAACAAATTATCATGTGCCAGTCCTTGCAACCGTGTTTTATTACTAAATAAATCATTTAATGAATGATCAATTGACCATATCCTCATTGTTTCCTGTAATAGGAGGAATATCTCTTCATCTTTGTGTTTTTCATTCGATGGACAACCTATTATGTTTAGTTCAATGTGAAATATTGTGTGTGCCAGGGTCTTTTTGCATACACTTTACAAGTCACTTGTGTTTCTTGTGTTCTTGATACCTTAGGTAGTGGGGTATCTTACCCTGAGTGGCACCAACTGTACTTGCCTGTGTATAGATTATTTTGTAACATTTATCTTGCTAGCCCATTTATTGAGCTGTGTTGAGGTGCGACCTTGTATCCACCACTATCTCGCCTGTGTTTTTCAACCTCACCATGTGTTAAGGAGAAACCATCTAGTGTCCTGCCTGCCACAGAGGGTCGCAGTAAGGCTGCATCAACCACTGTGCAGACGTCCCGCACATATAAACAGCGGCTGGAGTGACAGCCCGAGCACAGAGTAACATAGTCCATCGGAACAAGAGCGAACACACTCAGCAAAACTGGGCGCCAGAAAAATGGTGAACACCATCACCAAAAAAGACCCCTTCATTAAGGACCTCTTCACTAAAACCTTTTCTAAGTGTGCAGGACAGGCTCCAGCGGCAACCTCCCCACTGCACTAATCAATAGGGTCAACGGCGGCACAGGAAGAAGACGAGGAGGACCCAGTCACGTGTGGATTCATGTAGTCCCTCTTCAGCATGCAGAGGTACGACATCGCAACACTAAAGACGGAGATAGCCAACAAGATGAAGGAACTGCGCCTTGAAGTAGGTGAACCAGAACAACAGGTGGACACCGTGGAGATGTTGGGCGATGCCGGAGGAAAAGGAGTTGAAAGTGTGCTGCTGCGAAATATTGGAACTTAAAGATCGCAACGCAACTACTACCTGGAAGACTTGGAAAACAGGGCCCGGTAATCCAATATCAGAATCAAAGGGGTTCTGCTGTAGACAGATGGAGGTCGCCTAGAGGACTTCGTCACACGGCTCTTGCACCAGATTGTCAAAGAACTGAAGGACAATCAGATCCCCATGGATTGCACGCAGAGAGCGGGTCATACATCTCAATCTCCAGGAACTCCTCAGGACATCCTTACATGTCTATACAATTACCGCAAGAAAGACCGTATCATGGATGTGGTATACGACCAAATGCATGTCATGTTTGCAGGGATCAAGGTGTGCCTGTTCCAAGACCTCTCTCCCATCACTCTACAATTGCACCACAATATGAAACCAATCACAGATTTCTTGAGGGACATAGGAGTGCACTACAAATAGGGGAACCCTTTTCATCTTGTGTTCATATGGAACGGAGAAACACGCTCGACCCGCACACCCCCGGAAGCAGCAGTGCATCTGGGAATAGATTTGGAGCAGGGTGACCGAACTGACAACCGGTGCTCCCTGTCATCTTCTCTAGGAACTGGCTGACAAAGGCGTCCCAGAAATCGAGCCACAAAAATCAGGAGCAAATCAACCTCAATGGAAAGCATCAGGGAAAAAAAGGCTTTGCTTTAACACCTCACTAAGCAAGATCTCACATAAGAGCAAGAAGATGACTAACTGCCTTAGAGACAGGAGCTAAATTATGAACCTCACCACCATTGCATAGACTGACTTTGGCTGGATGGCATGGGCCTCAGTCGGGCACAGACAAGTAGAAGCTGCAAGCTCAGCACCAGGATCTCCCCCAGATCTGGGTTTTAACATTAGTGAACGCTGATGGAGGACTCCATTAACCGCCACCTCTCCAGATGACCCGCAGGGCAGCCAACAACATGGACCTCTACTATGTAATTACTGGTTTGTCACCACTTGGTGACTTTGTTATTTATGTTTTATTGCATTTTTTTTAACACAAGCCCATTTCCCGCTCACACCCACATATGCCCCGATCCACCATACAGAAAGGGAGCACAGTGTTACATTCCGGAGCCATCCCTATGCTTCACAATGAAACTTTGTCATGGTACGGGTAGTTAGTCTTAATGTGAGGGGCTTAAACTCTCCCGCAATGACAATAGCACTCTTGTCCCAACTGAAGGCAACACAATGGGACATGTAACTCCTGCAGGATACCTACCTTGTTAGAAAGGACTGGAGTCGTATGTGAGCAAAGTGGTTTAACTGCCAATCCCGGTTGAAAGGGCCGAGCAAGAGAGAGGGGTTAGCTATACTACTTGCCACTCCTTTTCAAGGCCAGATCATTCAAACACACTCAGTGAACAAGGGTCACACAATAGCTTTGCGGATCACCTTCCACCAATGCACAATTACGCTTGCATGCCTCTATGCACTTAATGACCATCAAGAATATTTTATCCGCTAAGGCAATTGGGTCAATCCTCACTACACCAGACACACATTTTCTAGTTGGGGGACTTCAATATTGTGCGAGATGCTTCAGTGGACTGGACTCCTCAGAGAATGGGCCCAGCTGGAGTGTTCACCCCACAGGTACTCCAATGGCTCTCAGACGCAGGGTTGGTCAAAGTTTAGAGGGCTCAACACCCCACTACAAAATCATATACACTTTCCTCAGCTGCACATCAGTCATACACCATAAATGAGTAGTTTCTGGTCTCCACCTCCCTGTTACGGTCAGTGATGAAACTTGACTTTGAAGTTGCCTCACTTTCAGATCACTCCCCCATATCACTTGTGCTGCGCCTGCCAAATATTAGTCAGGATTCCAAAACGTGAGGCCTAAATCCTAAATTGCTCTCCTATGACTCAAAAGTGAAGGAGGTCTGGGAGGTAGAACTGGATTATCTCGACACCAATGATGCACCACACCTACCGATCTCCACATTGTGGGATACACTTAAAGCGGTAGTGTGGGGAACCCACATATCTATAGTGGCAAGGCACAAAAGGGAGCGCTGGGTCAAGTGTGCTGAGCTAGAGAGGAGGGTGCAGGAATAGGAGGAGGCACATAGACAAAGGGGGTCTCACAAGATACAGCGATAACTAACCATCACCAGAAAACAAATAAAGGCCCTAGATATGAACACAACAGAGCACGCTTTGCCCCGCACAAGGCAGAGATACTGTGGGGGTAACAAAGCAGGCAGGTGGCTGGCACATAAACTACAATCCCAGCCACTGCCTCGTCACGTACGAGTCTTAACAAACCAATACCAACGCTCCCTAATGAGGGACAATGAAATTGCAGCGGAATTTGGTCAGTTCTATGCCCAACTTTATAAAAAGGAGAGCCAGAAGCCCACACACCACACCTCTTACATTGAGCAGGCCCCCCTGACAAAGCTGATGGAACCAGTAGCCGCACACTTAGAATCAAATATAGCCACACAGGAGGTTCTTGAGGCGATAGGGAGACTCCAAGTAGATAAAGCCCAAGGACAAGACGGCTTCATAGCTGCCTTCTATAAAATATTTGCGTAACAATTATCCCCCACATTTGACCAATTGTACAACTCCTTTAGCTCCACGGGCGCACTCACAAAGAACATGAGAGCTACCATGATAACAGTATTATCCAAGCCCAGAAAATATCCACAGTAATGCACCTCCTTTCACCCCATATCCCTCCTAAAAGTAGATGCTAAATTATTCATGGGGATCCTAGCCAACATACTGGGAAGGTATATGCCAGGCTTGGTTGATCCAGATCAATCAGGCTTCATCCATTGGTGCAAATGGGGGGACAATACTAAGCGGATATTCCATCTTATTGATAAAACCAATCGCTCACAGACACCTTCCCTACTTTTATCAATAGACGCTGTAAAAACATTTGACTGGGTGCATTGGCACTTCTTGCAAGAAGTGTTGGAAGCCATAGGCCTGGGCCCTCAATTTCACCAGTTGATATGGGCTAAATATACAGACACAAAGGCCATGGTGCGTGTCAACAACACTCTATCTCGGGTATTGCCAATATCGAGGGGAACGCAACAGGGGTGCCCCATTTCCCCCTCCTGTTCACGCTCTATAAGGAGCCTCTGGCAGAGCGGATTCAGGGACATCCAATAATTGAGGGGGTGCAGATGGGTGGACTGGCATACAACATAGCATTATACGCTGATGACGTGCTGCTCACCGTAACCTAACCACGTCAGACATTGCCCCCACTACTTGAGGAACTGGCAGCATTTGGAGAAGCATCCAGGTTTAAGATGAATGCCTCCAAATCTCAAGCGCTTAACATCACCATCCCATCGAGACAAACAGACGTACTTAGTCAACACATTCCCCTTCTCATGGGCCGCACAGGCTATCTCATACTTAGGTATGCAGCTATTCCCCACCATCGACAAGTCTTTATCGCACAACTAGGCACTCTATTGGCCACTGTGCGCTCATTCATCCAGTCCTAACACGGAGGCCCTGTCTCCTGGTTGGGATGAATAGCTGCCATAAAAATGACACTTTTCCACAGGATTTTGAATATAGTACAGGCGTTGCTATTACAGCCATCTCCCAGCATGATAAAGAAACTGCAACTATCACTGGAGTCCTTTATCTGGGGCGGTAGGAAAGCTAGGATAGTTAGAGAGTGTGCATATCTTCCAGTGGGTAAGGGAGGCCTTGGGAAACCTCACCTGATGCGCTAACAACAGGCGGCACAATTGAGGTTCCCAGTGGAGTGGCAACGCCCATTTATGGAAACGCATTGGTGTTTTTTGGATCAGGCAGTTGCTGGTATCCACATCTGGAAGATACCCTGGCTTTTGCGTAAGAACAGCCCACATGTAGTTCATATCTCCCTAGTAGTCAGGGCCATAATGGCTGCTTGGGACAAACTGTGCGCTTCTAAAGGCCTTTCTACCCTGATCCCTCCCCTCACCCGATCAAAGGGAATGTGGACTTCCCCCAGCTATACATGTCACAACATACTCTCTGTGGCAAGAGGCTAACTATAAGCGCATTTGGGACCTCTGATGAGCGGGGACTGCAGGACTACTGAGGTATCCAACAGGATTTTGGTCTCCCAGACTCGGAACAATGGCAATATGCAGCAGTCCGCCACTGGGTGACTCAATCAATTATGTGACCCCATGCTAGCAGGCCTCTCATGCAATTTGAGCACTGGCTCTTAACACGGAGCGATGATCTGAGTTTGTTGTCCGACATTTACACTTTCTTGAACACCTCTACTATCCCCCTACTGTCGCCAGCTAGGCAAGATGGGAAACGGAGTGTGAACACAAGTTCACGGTCAAGGAGTGGACAGTTATTTTGCATTGCGCCATACATCAGCCTGCGGTGCAGCCGGGAGGGAGACAATCCTCAAGCTGGTGCACTATTGGTACTACCCGCTTGCCAGCTTGTCCAAGTGAAAACAAGGATGCAATGACAAATGCTGCTGCCACTGTGGCCACTCTCGTACACTAACTCACCTGTTGTGGGACTGTCCCAAACTACATCCTTATTGGGCAAAGATACTAGCCATTATAGAGCAAATGTTTGGGACCTTATTTACCTCACTTTCCTAGCTACTTCCCAACGCCTTGATGTACCCACTTCGATCCCCAAGGGGGAGGCCATTACTTTGGCGTTGTGCACAGCAAAATAAGTCTTGCTATCAAGATGGGGATCTGACTCTATACCCACACACTCAGAATGGTTACACAAACTTTGAGACATATTAAACATGGAAGAGCTGTAGTAGATCAAATTCTCCCTAGGATTCAGAAGACGTAGGGTCGGTCCTTGCTTAAAATACTTTTCCAGCACTTTCTGGGCACTCACCTGCCCAATATATTTACAAATCCTATGCCTCACGGCCAGCATACAACCTGATACTCGCTACATTGGGGTGGAGGTGGGACAACACGGATAACAACATGAAACACACGAGCATGGCCTGTATCGTTAATTGTTTTTATTGATCTATAGGTTTGAATTGCTTGTTATCCCCCTCTTTTCCCTCCCTTTCTACACAAGCCACTGGATGTAGTCAAAAGATCTGTATACTTTTCAAAATAATAAAAATTGATACAACCCTAAATGGTAAAGGGGGATATTTCCTAATACTCCATGCAACACAGGGCAGCAAGCAAAGCTACTGCACCGAGCAGGCCCGGACTGGCCGTTGCGGGCACCGTGCAATCCCCTGGTGCGCTGCAAGGGTGGGGGACGGTTTTGGGTCCAGGGGGCCGTTTTTGTTACAGGGCCATTTTTGCCGCATAGCTGCAAAAGCCGCCCTGTAACAAAATTGGCCAAAATCCGGCCCGAAAAAGAGCTCGGTCACAACTCCAGGGGGCCGGCCGAGCACTTTGCTGTCCGGCCCTGGCACCGAGTTGCATGAAACAGAGAGAAGAAATGAGCTGTATCTACTAAGACACTGCACACTTCTGCACCCTCCCACTGTTGGTGCCATGTTGCAAGGGTGCATGTGATTCATATAGGATTGTTTTTGTCCTATCTCAACATGAACAACCCATAGAGATGTTTTCCTTTCTATTAATGCTGCAAAATGCATCACACATAAGGGCCGATTATGATCCCATTAGGAAACTCCTCCGACCGGATCGGTTATGGAATCGTTTCCGAACCAATTGGGTTCTGCGAGTCCGACCGACCGATTATGGTCCTGTAGTGTGTTTTATCTAGGTACCTGAATCAATATCCTATTCATTGCCCTTGTCCGGTTATAAATCAATAATATCCCTGCAACGGCACAGAAACCCTTTTCATAATTCGGTCATAGCGCATGCTGTCACATTAAGCAAGCCTATTCCTCCAGCCCCCTAGAAAGCACACCGAGTTCTTAAACAAATCCAAGCCTCCAGCAACCTGGGAAATCCCCGCTGCTATTGTTTTGATTTCGTCCGAGAACTCCTGTAAAGCACTGTAAGAATGACCAGTCCTTAGTGACATCTTTATTGACGTCTTATGTCCATCCTTACGTCAACCCCGGCACCTTTCAGGTATAAATATACCGACGCTGCCTTAAGCAAACACACGGTGGTAATCCTGGAGCAGAGCAGCTACTACTTCCGAAGAGCCCAGCTGATGCGAGAGCCCACGGACGCTGCCCCTCCCTTTTGACGCGCTGAGAAAGACGCTGTCTTTTCTCTTGCGAGAAATCCAGCCTCCGGCGTTTCCAGCTTACCCTTGCGGGTGACTGGGATACCGAGTCCTGAGAGAGAGATACCAGCCCTCCTGCCTTCTAATACCCAGGTACTGAACTGACTAAACCCTTACAGAGAATTCTTGAGCCAGATTCTTGGCAAACCAAACTTAACTTAAACTGCTACTTACTTACTCCCTCCCAAGTATTAGGCTTAGGTCAGGTACACCGGGGTAGGCATAGTTAGAAGCACCAGTTGAGTACGATTAGTCAATGTATATATGTATGTATCTATTTTATCCAATTTAAAGTATCATATGGCTAAGAAACCATATCAATGTTTTTACAGTATTATTTCATAATCCTGCTTTTACTGTATGCACTGTACTTAACTATAAGTATTGCAATTGTAGCAATTCATTTCTCTTGTATGAGGAAAGAGACTGCTCAATAAATAACACCTTTTATTGAAAACGCCCGTCTCTCTTTTTCTCTGCAATCTGGTGAAACTAAGTACACACTTATTGACTGAGTGAAATAGCTGTCTTTTGTTTTCACACGACTCTAGAGATATACTCTTATTCAGGGAGAGCAAAGTTGTCATGTTTTATGGTTGGCAGAAACTAAATCCCTTCTTGTCTATCCAGGGAGGTTAAACTCCTCCTCGCCTATTCGAGAAAGTTTCTAGTGAACTCTGAGCTAGCTGGCAAAAAACTTAAGTCTAATATAGTCAGTAAAGACCTAGATAACCTCAGTCCTACGTCTACACTACTGAATATATTATTCCAATGCGCAGAGCCTATTGGGACTATAGGAACTACACTACATGGCGCCCAACGTTTGGTAAGGCGATAAATCTAATGCAAGACGTTAGAGTAAATCAGTCGTGCTTTTTCACACAGACCCTTTCTCCCGTAAATACTCCAAAGACGTCTGGAGTGGGTCAAAGGTTAAAATCCGCCGGAACTTAGTAGAAAGAGATTTCTATGTATAGTTTTAGGTTTATTCAACGTTGAAGGATACAGTGTTCCAAAATATTGTGCACCTAATCTTTGTTTCCTTGAAAACTTGATCTGCAACAAAAAAAACCTTCCGGTCAGTAAAATGTCAGACGGTAAAGGAGATAGGGAGACAGCTAGAATAGCAGCTCAACTCCTAGCGGAAGACACAAGTCTCCTACAGCAAGACCCGGATGCAATACTCATCCCGGTCAGCATAAGAAAAACTATAACTATTAAACTAATAGAAAATGGACTGACATCAAGAGGTGGTACAGTCATATTCGTAAGAGAGGCACATGAATATCGGCAGACAGAGGTATTCTATTCATGGATAAACTTTCCAGCAGCAAACGCTGTCACACATGAATTCCACTATTACAAAATAGAGGAACCACCGGATGAGTACACCCCTTTCGAGGAGGTGGAAATCCCATTAAAATACCAAGAGCACCTGCTCTGGTTTAAAGGCGCCCTAACACATAATAATCACATCACCAGGCTCGGTCCACTAGGTAGACCAGGAGCAACGTGGCCGGTTCTAGCCAGCTACACACCACATCCAGACATTGAAAAAATGTCAATACAAGAACTTTTGGTACAGTTAAAACAACTGATTAAAATACATAGACAATTAGTCCAATATGTAATACGGACTTCAACAGTCCAACCAGCTATTAACATTCCACAGCTGACCCCTCATCAGGGGAATACAAATAAAATAACACCACAGAACATACAGTCATGTCTGGGTAAAGTATCCGCAAAACGGGAACACATTCCATTCTGGTTAGCACAAAAAATCACTCAAATAGAGGCAGTATTTCCGGATACTACCCCTACTGAGAAACACAGAATTCTGACTATCTGTCTTCCAATGGGGATCGCACCACATGTGGAGGACTGTGACACTTGGGGCACAGTCTTTGCTTCCATTTACACAAAACACATGGTGTTCCGTCCATGGCGGTAATACCAGATGTGCTAAGACAAATTCAAAACGAATACGGTTCAGAACCTGCTTTAACTCTGGGTATGAAATTACTGAAAGACTTCAAGCAGGTCTCAGCTTTATTATTATCTAACATAAAGGGAGAAGCAGCATCTGTGGCGATCCGCAAGAAGTTGAAAGAAACAGATATAGCAGAACAGCCATTTGAAATTGCCAGAATCGTAGAAAAATCCTAAGAAGAGCTAGGAAGAGATAGTTTGGGTGGGAAACCAGTAAAACCCCAACTAACTGAAAATCCTGAAAAAATATTTATTAAAAATAATTTAAACACTCCAAAAAAGAGCTGGGATGGAAATAAACAATCCACTCCCAAAGAAAAAGATTCCAGTCCAGAGGAAAGTCTCCTGGGCGGAGAGAAAGATCTCCGGACCAAGGACACAGGTCTCCCCAGAGGGAGCCCTCTGAGAAAAGATACAACCTTAGAAATAGGGATAATTTGAAAAAACCTGATAGATATCAAGATATTGATACACGTCCCTCTCGATCTTTTCAGACTTCCTCGCAGAAATCGGAAAGAAGAGGACGGTCAGAACACAGGGAAGAGCACGTCAAGTCCAAAGACAAAGAACCTGCTCATCAAAGTAAAAAACTACAATTTCCAAAAAAGAAGGTAGCCAGCATTAAAATAGTCAAACATGCCGAGGATCTTGAGGACACAGCTGAAAAATGGATAGTGGGCTCAGACAATGCTAGACAGCGCAGCAGAAGTGAGCATAGCTCGCAAGATCCTGATGAATCATCTGGAGACAGTGGACACGAATGAATACATTCAGGTGGAAACTGCAGACACCAGAGTTAGCAAACCTCATAAAATATACGAAATAACATTACGTATAGAGGGAGATAAGTCTAGGAAAATAAGGGGTCTATTTTGGGATAACCTCTCCAAAGGCTATGACATCCTTTTAGCTGAAAAAGACTGGCCACCGGAGTTTGTCAGGGAGTGCCCCCGTGGCGAAGAAATGATTATGCCTGCCTTCTCAAATCACACTCCAATTCATAAAAAATATACACTTGCAAGAAAGTGGGCAGTAGCCCAAGCTCCTGCATTATATAAAAACCATGTTGGATGGGATGAGGACTCTCCTCCTCACAAAATCAAGTTAAAAAATCAACCAACTGCACAAAGGCAGTACCCAATTAAGCAAGAAGCTAAAAAACAGGTCAGGGAGATCTTAGATCAACTTGAATACCAGGGGGTGATTGAAACATGCACCTCTCAAATGAATAACCCTTTGTTTCCTGTCTCCAAGCCTGACAATTCATATCGTCTAGTTTTGGACTACAGACACCTTAACTCATGTTGCAAAACCTTTGCAGTACAAAACTCACATAGTGCAGCACTAATGAATAACATTGTGCGCAAAAAGTACAAAACAACATTAGACTTCTCTAATGGATTCTTTTGTCAAAATATAGCACCTGAAAGCAGGTATTTGACCGCTTTCTCAATAATGGGCTCGCAGAAAATTCTGTCGACTCCCCCAGGGGTTCAAGAACAGCCCAGGACTATTCTCAGCGAGGGTAACAGAGTTACTACAAATGTATGATGATGAGGCATTATCTTATGTCGATGACATCTATCTAACAGATGATGACTTGGATACTCACTTGAAAAGAGTGAACACCATAATACTTGGGATCGCAGCAGAGGGTTACAAATTCAACTTTAAAAAGTCACGAATTGCCCATCTAACTGTCCTGTTTTTAGGATATGAATTATCAAGTGAAGGCAAAAGCCTGGCAGACAATTTCTTGGAGAAATGTGCTGTAATCCAAGCACCGAGAACGCTGAAAAACTTACAATCAATTCTAGGTTTCCTGAATTTCGGAAGAACTTACATTCTAAATTATGCAGAGAGGGTTAAACCTCTCTATGAACTAATAAAACCAGATTTTACAACACTCAATTGGACTCAAAAACACACAGAAATTTTTAGATCATTGCAAACAGACATGTTAGCTAAAACAAAACTGCAAACACGCGATAACACTCGCAACCGTGTAATCCGGGTCATTCCAGGAAGATGCGGATTCACATACCTAACCTCAAATGAGGGAGTAACGGTACCAATAGCATACAAATCACATTTGTACACAGAAGCTGAAAAAACATTCAGCATTAAGGAAAACATTGTTCATGCGGTTCAAACAGCTGTAGCGAAAGAAAGAGACCAAGCTGACGGCAGACGGATTACTGTCAGAACAGCAGAATCAGCCTTTGAGGCATTAACAAGCCCATGTAATTTACCTACTGTGGCATTAAATTCAAAATGGATACAATGGGAAAATTCTCTTGCTACAGACAAAGTGAAGTACTATTTTGACCCGGAAATAAAAAAATTAAAAAATATAGAATATGGAAGAGAATATCCTCTGTCAATCGACATTCTGCCCATACGACAGTACGCCTGTGTAATATACACAGACGGACATGCACAACCTTCGGTTTGGGGAAAACAAGCCTATACCGCCACATCCGAGATTGTAAAATATGTGTGGCGCGGAGGTAAATTGAGACCTCTGGTAACAAAATCACACTCTGTAGAAAATAATTCAGATAAGCAAACTGAAATAATAGTGTTAAAAATGGCGCTAGATAATGCGGATCGCGAATTCCCGACACTAATAGTGTGCGATTCATATTACTGCGTCAAATCGTATAATAACGATTTGCAGAAATGGGTTCAAAACGGTTACAAAGATGACACAGGTGCCACAATAAAGCAAAAATCGCTTTGGGAACAAGTAGTTATTTTACAAAAGGAACTACAAAAGACTCACGTGATACATACACTGAGTCATCAACGTGATGGCGTTCACGTTGCAGGGAATTCATTGGCTGATGAGGCCGCGAAGGCAGCTGTGCAAACGGCTTCCGTAGCTGCCATCACCCGGTCAAACACAAAAATAGACAGCGACATATTACAAGCTGTCAGTGCTACAGTAAATAATGCGATAAAAACACTCCCGAAAGGCTTTCCAGTAAAGTACTCATACATAACTGATGGGAATAACGTTCCATTTGCTCGAATCCCTGGAGTGGGGGATAGGGCAATTCCAAACATGGAACATAGGTTAGGACTAATTATATTATGGTGTCTCGGCCACAGTATCATTTTTAACACAGAGATACTGGTGGCCACAAATGAGAAGACAAACTAGGAACTATGTTCTAGATTGTGAAATATGCCAAAAAATGAAATTTTCAACGGTAAAAAGACCAGCACAGACGCCCCTTCTGATCTCAGAAAATGAAAGTTTCAACGGTAAAAAGACCAGCACAGACGCCCCTTCTGATTTCAGATAAACCATTAGTGTGTGTTTACCTGGACCACTGTGGTCCCTTACAAAGGGATGGCAACTATAAATACATCATGGTCGCAGTGGACTCCTGCACGAGATTCATTTGGATGTGGCCCCAGCGCTCGGCTGACGCCAGAACGGTTATAAAAGATTTGCGAGTCTTTATCGGCACATACGCAATTGGCATGCTACACTCTGATCAGGGTCCTGCTTTTAGCTCTCGAGCTTATAAGGAGGCCATGACCAGCATGGGCATTGCATTGCGGTATTCTTGTCCCTTCCATCCTGAGGGAAACGGGCTTGTGGAAAGAAAAAACCGAGACATAAAGCAATCTATAACGGCAAAGGTATTAGGTTCGGGTGTTGGGTGGGTCAAACATTTAATAAGTGTCCAACGTAGTCTTAACAATCTGCCAAGAAATTCTCTAAAAGGTTTCAGTCCGTACGAACTGTTGTTTGGGACTAGAATGCATATCCAGGACCTCGATAGTCAAACTTCCGTGGTAGAAAGAAAATGCTTTGATATCAAAGATCGTTTGGCTATTTTACAGGACTTAAATTAAACAAGAAAATACCTGAGCAACATAAAGTTGAAACAACAGCCAACAGCCACTGAAGAGAAACCACCTGTCCCAGCAAGGCCTGTCTGGATTCCAAAGATTGGGGATCTGGTCAGAGAGAAAATCGCGGTGAAGAAGGAATTTGGGCCTTCTTACAGAAAAGCAGTACCTGTCTTAGCTGTCAACGGAACAAGATCAGTTGTACTACCGCCCCTTGCTGGTAAAAAGGAGAACCGAGTTGTATCCATCGACCTGGTTAAACCACAATCATGTGGCCAATAATAAGTAGTAGGCCAAGTGGACTCCCAAGAAGTAGCAGAACACCAAAGTTTGCTACAAATCAAGAGGCTCAAACTGAGAGACTAATCACATTTGATAAACCTACAGTGTATCAACAAGGACTATGCAACAAAGCCATGGAACTTATGCCTCTTGGAACCCAAATTACAACAATTCGTCAAGAAACACCTGTCTACAACGATGTAGCCACAGACTATGCTAATAAAATAAGGAAAAATCCAGAAGCAATTCCAATAATTGACAGAACTGCGTCAGGCTACTTCATCAACTTCTATGACTTTTCTGAGGATCCGAGCGAACCTGAGGAACAGCCAACATCAACAACAACTTTTAAAGACAAGGCTAAAAAACTCTTTCATCAACTAAAGGAGACCTATCTGATTTCCACATGGATTGAATTTTGGGTGGTGCTAGGTGTACTTTTCCTCCTGCTTTGGCTCATCATGGTGCTATGCTTGGGGCACTTCATTGAGGGAAAATATGTTACAATGGATACAGCAAGCCAGAACATCAACCTGGTCCTAAAGCCACACAAGTCTTCAAACATCGAGAAAAGAGAACTTTCTTCAGTGAACTTCACAGCCAATCCATTACCCGATGGGGTAGCATGGGACAAAACAGATTACGATATATATATGGCCCGGTCGAACTCTTGAAGTATCCTCATCAATTTAAGGTTTCATTAAGTGACTTTGTAAAACCGAGTACATTCTCTGATGATTGGGACTTTGAAAGTATTAATGATATGATGTCAGACTTAGTTATGTCAGCAAAATTTACAGAACATGATTATTTACAAGGTTCATCGAATTATGATCAGATGTACTGCTACAACCACTATGGTAACTATTATTTGCATAAATCTGCTCAGCCTAAAAATGTTTTAAATTATAATCAATGGGAACATTGTGCAACTCCACCAAAAGGTAGTTCAAAAACATTTTATGAGAAATTCCCATATTTCTCAGGGTTTAACACAAGTGAAGCAGAAACATTTTATTTCAAACTGTTAAATAAGACAGGAATGAAAACCATGCTAACAAATACAAAATTAATCTATTCAGAATCATTTTATGAAAAAATGAGTACATTTGATTTTGATTTCTGGAATAATAACATTGAAACAAAAACAATCTGGGGTACTAAAGACTGGCAAGTCCGAGGTATAGAATCATTATTCAGAGCCTGCATGATCCCAGAACAAATTATATTTTTGAATGACACAATTCAACAAACAACCTGTCTTGGCGTAGCCAAAATTAAAGACTTAAACAAGCCGTCTATTCCAAAGCCATCACCTGATAGTAATAGCACTACAGATGTTGAGATAGACGTAGCCCATATTTTTAACCAAAACAGAACACATCCTGATTGGAAGAAATGGTTGATCTGGCCCACAGACACAAATAACTGTCAAGATAGATTCCTGAACAAAATACAGGGGTTCAAATTGTCAAGGCCAGACCCTAGATACTCCCAGCGACAACATCCAGGGATTGTAACAACATACAGTGTGGGTAAACTATGCCTCGAATGGCTACATACATCCACACTGGCAGAAATTAAGCAACACTTAACTTTACTTAAAGAAGGTGCCGATTTGCGTGATTTCATTATGGGACCACGCAAACAGCGTCAAAAACGTTTCATAGCGGCCTCTATATATGCAGCTTATAATGAAGCTTGGAAAGTAACTCAAATTAAAACAGCCGAGAAAATACGGGAAATTGACCGTATTAATTTGGAAAAATCACTTTCTGTTGTGGATAATGGATTAATGACTCTGTCTTCCAGAATATATTCACTGGACAGTATTGTATCATCTGCAATCGATATAATAGAACAGGACATGCTAATGTTACAACATGAACTAATCAGAGAGGAGAATGATCACTTGTCCTGCATAACCAGGGTATGCAGTTTGCGTTCTTGCCAGTCCCAATTTAACCCTCATGCACGTGTGTTTGATGGTCGTTCGAGCGGTTTATCTTGATTCTCCGCTGTCCCTCACACGTGTGTGCATAATCATTGGGTCTTTTTTGTTTTATGCACCCTCCACCAGGAGGTTGTACCCTTGGTTAGAATCAGTAGTGATCAGTGAAAGGTAAGTGGAAAAGTGAAGTGAATGAGTCAAAATTAAAAATCTCTCTTTCCCAGAATAACGTATTTATTGGTTCTGGTTCTGGTTTGGAGATGATACAATTATTTACGGGTGATAGAGAGTGATTATGACTCTCTCACACTAACAATAGTGGGGTAGGTCGACATGTTTCAGCCCTTTGTTGCCTGATGGTCAGTGGGCTTTCTTCAGGACCGGTGTGAAAAAAGGTGAAGAGACCATGGGCGTCTCTCTGTATGTGAAGCAATGCTGGAGTATCCTAGTTTGCTATTGTCTGGTTACGAAATATTATTCATAATGACTTCATGAAGGTCTTTATGTACCTGTAATTCAAAAAAACACATAGAGACTAGACAAGGGTAAGGGGTATGGGTATACATATGACTGGTAACACTGGTTCAGTAACCAGGAATGGTCAATGCCAAATGGCGTAACAACTAAAAAATAGCAATACTTTATCCGACTGTTGCCAGCTCAAGGACAGGGTCAACTCTCGCATTCCCAGTAATGTTTATCATGGCGGGCTACAGACTGCCTGTGTAGATTTAATGTGCCATTTAGTGTAAAAGTAGGGCATTGGCGTAAACTGCGTGAAACTACTAAGTACATTGTATCCAAGCATGTAGGTCAATAGTTATGGTACCAGTTCAAAAGTGTCTAACGAGTAGGCGTTTGTGTCATACATTTACACAAGTGTCCACTCGACCAGTCTGCACACTGTGATTTTGTCATCTCAAGTCCAAGCGCCAGGATACCCGTTGGGTGACAGCCATTGCGCTATATAAGAGCACCAATACATACATACTTACATACATACCAGCTTGGCACACCTACAACTCGAATAGAGCCATTCTTTAGACGGCTTTCTAACGGGAGCTACGTTCTAATTGTGGACCACAGATGTTGTGGCCTGGTGCCAGGAAAAGCTTATCTCGTAAGCGTAACGTCCAGCGTCACTTGCTGTGAGCAAGTATTGTATCCCAACGACACTCCAGACAGGGAGGGAAAAATTTGGCCCAGCCTGAAAATCTCTTCTAATCGAATTGATACTTTAAGCAGAATGAAGTCTGTTCTTCTACAGACGCCAGTGCACTTGACGTCATCAAAAGAAACGTATGATCTCCAAGTTGCAAGGACAACGGCAGAGATTGCCCCCTACACTTCGCAGAAATGCTAACTGAAATCTTAAACATTTCTAATACGAATGGTATCGCGAGTGTATTTAAGACAATTTTTTCGGGACTGTTGACACCTTTCAAAGCAGTCCTGGGCATTTTTCCTAATTTTGTCCATTCACTCTTTGGCGGCCTTCCACTCCTGTTGGGACTCGTAGCAGGCATTTTATTTTTGACTCTCCTGCTTCCTTATGGCAAGCCATGTCACAGACAAGACTCCAGCAACAATGGAAGAAACGATCCTAGCTATACGCTATCGGGACCGCATAACTAAAGTCCTTGGATTAGCCCGGCTAAGGGATCTGAATATGACCTGGTTTCTTTCATTCAGACCCATCTGGCAAAACTGTATCTTACCTGTGTTAAGATGTATGCTGTGCAGAGAAGAATGCGTGTTAGACGTCTGTCTTACACTACAATCAGAAGTACCATTGGATACAGATACTTTGCTGAACCCAGAAAAGGCTCATGCATCGTGATGTCCCCAGCAGTTACCCATCCTGATGACGGCATTCGTTGAGACTTCACCACTGCGATTGAAGGGTAGTGAAGTGCAAGATGAGAACAGCATCAACCAGGTACGACCCTCTGTGAGCACTGCTGATCCTGTCATCGATGATAGCAATCATGCTCACGATTGCACAGTTGCGGCATTTTCCAACTTGGTCGAACTTTCACCTGAAGCGGTAAACTGTTTTTTTGAAAGTCTGTCTGAAATGATGTTCTCGCCTGAACAGAAAGAATAAACTTTTAGGCAAATGAGCACTCAGCGTTCCCTGAACTCTGAATTTGGCCTTCAGCTTTGAAAAACAAAAGCTTCTGAAAATATTTGGAACTGTTTTGACTTCTTCCCTTGAAAAAAGAAACTAATTTTTTCCCGATTCCAAAATATTTACTTTTTCTTGGCACTCATCTTCTGCTTAAAGTAGAACTATTCTTAGAGAACAGAGCTTCTATTTTTAGGAACTCTAGAGACAATATATTAACTCAGCCTCTAGCATATTTACAAAAAAGTGTATTTATATGTGATGGAATGGTCTCGCACTTTTCTTTTCTGTATTAAGAGCCATTTCATGTGTAATTTTCGCAAATCATTCATGCTGATATATATGTGCATCCTTGTTATTGAATGATTACATTGCTTGAAAGCATACAGTACCTATACTCATTTTCGTGTATTTCGCATATACCATTTCAGATGCAAAATAATAAATTTTGGGGTGGATCGGTATACACATGCTCCGTTAGATATGTTTACTATTGCTTAGTTTTAGTAATTATGGACATGAATTCGTGGAGTGGGTGTAGTGTGTTTTATCTAGGTACCTGAATTAATATCCTATTCTTTGCCCTTGTCTGGTTATAAATCAATAATATCCCTGCAACGGCACAGAAACCCTTTTCATAATTTGGTCATAGCACATGCTGTCACATTAAGCAAGCCTATTCCTCCAGCCCCCTAGAAAGCACACAGAGTTCTTAAACAAATCCAAGCCTCCAGCAACCTGGGAAATCCCCGCTGCTATTGTTTTGATTTCGTCCGAGAACTCCTATAAAGCACTGTAAGAACGACCAGTCCTTAGTGACATCTTTATTGACGTCTTATGTCCATCCTTTCGTCAACCCCGGCACCTTTCAGGTATAAATATACCGACGCTGCCTTAAGCAAACACACGGTGGTAATCCTGGAGCAAAGCAGCTACTACTTCCGAAGAGCCCAGCTGATGCGAGAGCCCGCGGACGCTGCCCCTCCCTTTTGACGCGCTGAGAAAGACGCTGTCTTTTCTCTTGCCGAGAAATCCAGCCTCTGGCGTTTCCAGCTTACCCTTGCGGGTGACTGGGATACCGAGTCCTGAGAGAGAGATACCAGCCCTCCTGCCTTCTAATACCCAGGTACTGAACTGACTAAACCCTTACAGAGAATTCTTGAGTCAGATTCGTGGCAAACCAAACTTAACTTAAACTGCTACTTACTTACTCCCTCCCAAGTATTAGGCTTAGGTCAGGTACACCGGGGTAGGCGTAGTTAGAAGCACCAGTTGAGTACGATTAGTCAATGTATATATGTATGTATCTATTTTATCCATTTTAAAGTATCATATGGCTAAGAAACCATATCAATGCTTTTACAGTATTATTTCATAATCCTGCTTTTACTGTATGCACTGTACTTAACTATAAGTATTGCAATTGTAGCAATTAATTTCTCTTGTATGAGGAAAGAGACTGCTCAATAAATAACACCTTTTATTGAAAACGCCTGTCTCTCTTTTTCTCTGCAATCTGGTGAAACTAAGTACGCACTTATTGACTGAGTGAAATAGCTGTCTTTTGTTTTCACACGACTCTAGAGATATACTCTTATTCAGGGAGAGCAACGTTGTCATGTTTTATGGTTGTCAGAAACTAAATCCCTTCTTGTCTATCCAGGGAGGTTAAACTCCTCCTCGCCTATTCGAGAAAGTTTCTAGTGAACTCTGAGCTAGCTGGCAAAAAACTTAAGTCTAATATAGTCAGTAAAGACCTAGATAACCTCAGTCCTACGTCTACACTACTGAATATATTATTCCAATGCGCAGAGCCTATTGGGACTATAGGAACTACACTACAGACCGACCGATTACGATGTATCCAGATGCTTCGAGATACGACTCGATTGGACTCCCATTGACTTCAATAGGAGCTTGTGTTCCAGCTAGGAACACATGCTCCCATTGAAAAAAGAGGTTGTTGGGAATAACCATGCACCCTGGGACGGGCGGCCCATGGTGCCTGCCACACTGTGAATGGTTGGAACAGGGGGGGTCCCATGAGTACCCAAATGGGCCCCAACCGGAGACCTCAGGATGAAGGAGGGTCTTGAAGGCAGATTCCCACAGTTGTTTCGAGTCAGGCAAACCGAATCAGAGCGGCTGTCTGAATCAGTTAGCGTAATCGCTTGTTCAGAAACCGTGTCCATAGAGCTGCACGATCAGCTCCGAACGACTCGGTTTGCCCGAATGCCATTCTGAACCGATTTAGACAACCCAAACCATTTCCTCGCATCGTAATAGGTTATCCAGAAAGGTGTTCAATTTGGTCAGAAACAAAGGTTCTTTATTGGATTTGCTGACTCCGAATCCCATTCGGAACCTTTCGGACGGCATCATAATCGACCCAATAGAAGCAATGAGGAGAAATAAAGTTATATCTCCTTATTATGCCCCTATGTTGTAGACAAACCATTTTGGCGCAGTCCCAGTTATAGTACCTTTAGTAAATCTGGGACGGCATCAAATTCCATGAGTAAATGTACAGGGATATCCATGCTCCCCCCATGGAATGCCTGCTACTAGGAAATGTAACCCAAAGTAGTGCAAGCAGCTGTGTTGTGATATTTTTTTTAAATAAAGTTACTCCTAGTGGAGAAATTGCCCCTTGTGTGGCTTTGTAAATCTTACTGAAGCTTTTGCTTTGTCTTGTGTTTCATTGCACGATGCAAAGACAATACCATGGTTTAGTAAAACTGGGCCTAACACTTTAGGACAAAGGCATGCAATTAGAAAATTCTTTTTCTTATTTTTTTATTAACGTTGAGGTCTCTCCAAATACAAGTAATCTTTCGGTGTCATTTTTTATCCAAAACACAATCCAGAATAAATTGATTTTGGACCATCACTTAATTATTTTAAGAGTATATACTCATATTAAAAAAAACATAATTGGTCCCACCATTGCTGATTACTAATTTTCCCTAAATAAAGAATATATTTTGGAGATACCTGTGTAACTTTCTGGCCAAAGGCATGTTTAATGACAAGTTTGTTCCGGCACTCATAAATTTTGAGCTCCCAAAAGTTACAACTATTCAGGTGGATGTTACTGCGTCCGTCTATTGATAGCACAATATTATAGATGTTTGTTTATTGATTTCGATGCTATTATGACCTTGACCCATCCTGCTCCTGTTATGTTCATTAATATTCACTCTCTAGGAACCTTACATGTGTTTTTCAAATTCCAGTGTGTGCTCCTTGGCATCTATGCTTTATGCTATGTCTACTCCCTCATTCTTATGGCTTCTAAACTCTGGAATTCTCCCTCACCCCACTCGAACAGACTATCTCTTTATTCATTATTGCCTGGAGGAGTATTTGCTTTATTCTGCATTGTGAGTCTGTAATATGCTACTATTGCCTTAATATTGTTATCAGTCCCTGAGTGGGTCGCTCCATAACAAATGTGCAGTGCACTAAGATTTTATCAAAATTGATGCCACGTGAAGTGTATAGTTAGTAGACTTCATTTCAATCCACCCTAGATTGTGTAAAGTAATTCATAATTTCATTCATAGCCCTAATCCTACCAGACCCAATTATATGAAAAAAGAAGGAGAAGTGAGTCAATGCCAGTGTGTTCATTTATGGGCTGGCTAAAGTTGACACACACAAGCAGTATCACGGGTTCTTGGCCAATGTGTGAGCATTGACATGCATGACCGTGTGTACTGAGCTGTACTTATATTGAATGTTAAACAACATGTCAAATGATATATGAAAATTTTTTGCATTTCAGTGATTGGAAGATCTGACTTTAGATTTATGAGCAAAAGACAGCAGTATTGATTCTGACCTGTCAGCATCTGCTTTCCAAAGATTATTATTTTCACACGTTTCACAGTTTTTTTCAAAGTCATCACAGTTCAGTAAAAGGAAAGGTTAGCACTTATATTTGGCTGCAATTTTTCTCAGCAAATAAATTGCTAATGTCAAGAATAACATGATTTTCCAAGTAGAAATCAAATCGATGACACAGTAAGACAAATGTTTTGAGCTAAGCACTGCATTAAAAACAAGGGTGTATTTCAGTAAAGCCATATTCACTTCGTTAGAAAATAAACTCTATTGGGGAACTTTACTCAAATGTGACGCAACGCAGTATATATACTCAGATATGGTGCAGTTTTTCTCGTCCCCAGCACTGGTGAATTTTAGGCTGCCATGCGCCAAAGCAAGGGTGTGTGCGTTGTAGCTTTTGTACTGGTAGGTTACCTTTTCAGTACACAACTATATTTCTATATTGTTCATACTATGAAAGTGTGCTGTATAATGTATCACATGCAAAGTTTGAAAATGATGGCTAAATGAAAACATTTATCCTCTATTATGCTTACCTCGAGGAGACCTGTCGTTGTGGCATAAATCCATTCTACAATTGTTACTAGATAGGGATTTGTGTCCACGGGAATGCTCATGTAACACCCATAAAGCGGCCTTGACACAAAGTGGCACATTGTAGAGCAGAGTGCTAATATGCCTTATATTGGCTAACTTTCCAAAGCAAATCCTGAATGATTTGAAATAAATACCACTACAACACCTCACGCAGGGCTTGCGTTACAAAAGGGTCGAAGAAGGCACAACGTGTTAGTAAATCTATCCCAACATTTCCTGAAATGTCTGTGCTCACCCAAATTTGCACCTTAGAAAGGGAATTTACTATACTGATCAATTACCTCGTAGAACAGCACAACGTCTCTTCCAACATCTCACTTACTATCTCAAAGACAAACCAGTTAGGCATATTCTCGCTCAGTCCTCGTTCTCAATATTCACAATGCCAAGTGTGCTGCAAACATTTGGCAACAATGCAGATTAATTAGAAACCACAAAACAATGAATTCCGTATGCAGAACTGCAAAGAAAGTAATGATAATTGTAAATTGTATTTCACAAATCATGTGCAAAAAATTGCAAATCTGGCTATTTTTGTATTGCAAAAAAACAGGGCACGGCAGACTGTTGACTAATTGTAATCAGATGCAAAAAGAACATCTAACAATGGATCAGTGGATCTAGAATGACTGTCCTACCTGCTAGTAAATGTATGTTAATATAGGCTGCTGAGCAATATATAAAAAGGAGGGCAAAGTTGTACCAATAGGTTAAGGCCCTATATCAACAGAGTGAGGAAGCACAGATAGTATATAGAGCAGTACTGTGTGACATCATATATCAATGCAGCATTACGAACAGATAAGTAAGGTACTACCTACATACGTACATGCACTAGAGTCTGTAGGTAGTACTTCTCCTAGCCTCTGGCACTTATAATCCGACATTTGCGGTGGCTTGTCCTATATTAGAGCTGGCAGTGCAATGTGCACCACACTCAATAATTCATTGCTTCAAATCTGATAAAGATCAAAACATGAATATATCACCAAGTATTTGCCTAGTTGGGAAATGTGATCATAGGCTTCTATAGTTCTGCATATTATCGCACTATTGTTGGTACAAACATTGTAACCACTGTCTTCCAAAAAACGCACAATGAAGACTAGGAAGGGATAAAGTCAGCCATGGTTTAGGGGCTGATTCCCAAAGGGACTTAGGGCCAGATGTACGACGGATTTTTGCATGCGCAAATGGGTTTTAGACCCCTTTGTGCATGCAAAAAACCTGTGGCCCATGTACTAACCCTATTTTGCGAGTCGCTAATTAAATAGCAACTCGCAAAATAGAGCTAGCGACTCGCTATTAGGAAGGGGCATTCCGAGGGTGACCCTTCCTAATAGCCAGTCTGAACCCTATGTAAGAATGTTTTGCCACCGCAATTGCGGTCGCAAAACACTCGCAGTTTACCACCCTCTTCAAGAAGGCGGTAAACCATTCGCAAAAGGGAATGGGTCCTCAGGGGACCCGTTCCCCTTTGTGAATGAGTGAGCAAACATTTTATCAGAGCTGGTAGTGGTCCCAGGGACCACTACCTGCCCTTAAAAAATGAAACAAAAATGTTTCATTTTCTTTTTTTTAATGCATCCCGTTTTCCTTCAAGGAAAACGGGCTGCATTTCAGTTGTGGAAATTAAAATACTGCATGCATGTGATTCACAAGTCAGTAGTTATACATGTTCACACCTACCGTTTGCTGAGGCATAATACTGTTTTTTCCTTTTGACATGCCCTTCTAGCCCTTGTGCATCAGCAGTTGGTGGGGGAATGCTGCTGACACTTGAGACCTCATTGACAGAAGCTATAGGTTTTGTTTCCTATATGCAATCAACCAATATATTCACTGTTCATCTCACCATTTCCTCTAGCAATTATATAGAGCATCTGCTGAAGATGGCTGCTGCATTTGCCCACCAGAGTAGGGTCTTTTTGTGGGACCTAAGGCAACGCAAGACAATGCAAGCCCTCAAGTCAGACTTACTGAGTCATGCACCGCCACCTTGCATGGTTCTGCGTGGCTTAATAAATCTAAACTAATGGAAGGCAGTGCAAGTCACTGCCTTGCGTTACTCTGGTTGGGTAGCCGTTCTATGGATGGAGTATGAACATTCCCACGCATCCACCCATGGACTTTAGTAGAGTCACTAAGAATAGTAAACCTGGGAATGAATCAAAGTGCTATGCCATAACAACAGTTGCATAACAAGGAGAAATATGTTTAATTCTTCTTGTTATTTCCTCTTTTTACATGTGCTGGATTCTGCAGCACACATAGAAAGAGGAAAATGAATTTGAGGATTGTTTTTCTGCAGGAAGGTGTCCCTTTCAGCACTAAAACAATCCTTCCTGTATCGCAAGCACCCTTGCACAATAGCGCAAGGGTGTCTGTCTTGGTGCTAACATCACTCACTGTGCCAATGCTGAAAGAAAGCAAGAATGCACCATATCTTAGTAAATATTGAGCAATTCTGCTCTCTCCACCACTTGAGATGGCACGGTGTGCTAAGTTGTCTGGCTGAGTCGCATTGCTCCAAATGTTAGTAAACCTCGCCCCAAATGTGGTTGCTCTCTCAGACTATAACTGATTCCTAAATTGTTTATAAAGTGCTGGTGGTTATTCCTCCCCTTTATCGTGAAGAGTGGAAGCAGGACTGTGATGTGGGAACAGCAGGAGAGGAGAGGTGGCAGGCAGAGGCACTTTATCTGGCATTGGTTGTATTGGTTGAGCTCCTAAAGTTGTAGACTTTTTTTCTGAAAGGCTACACGTCCTCTCATCTTCCTTCATCTACTCCATCTCCCCATGTCCTTAGATGTTGGCATGTACATTTGTGTGTGAGTGAATGACACTATGTTTTTAAATGTATGTTTACATGCAATAATCCTCTGTGTCAAAATTCTACTGTACGAGTACAGATGTTATTTCTTGAAATGTGTTTTATGCCCCATATATATTTTTTGGTTAGTTTCATACTTTGTAGTGCCCTGGCTAGAATTTCCAACATACTTTGTTTTTCACAGTTATCTGCCTGTATTCCGATATATTCTCGTTAATTTATACATATGTCTGACTCATGGAGCAACAGAGTGGACCTGCCATTCCCTTTAATAGATACAGAGGGAGGTAGAAACAACGCAGTCCTAAATTTGAGGAAGACAGGTAGAAAAGCAGAACTAGAAAAGGAGAAAGCCTGGAGCCATCTTGGCATTCGGTACAGCGACCAGGCTCGTCTATCAGATGGGAGGCAGGACAGAAGCGATACCCAATGGAAGATGCTGTATAATAGTTGCAGAAGATAATGACAGTGCAATATTTCAGCAGTCTCCAGTTCATGGTATGCTTTAATGAGCACACAAACCAAGCAGCATACCAGCATAGACCTACAGAGACCCTGAGGCTGCAGTACCTATAATGCAGGAGGCAAAGAGAGGACACAAGCCAAGGCAGAAAAGCACAGACCCAGTGATTGAATGGGGATGTAGAACCAATCGAACTAAGAGGGAGGAAACCAGTAGAGCTGATGGAATGCAGAGCCAGGTGACAAACTATGTAGGAGCGAAATGCCAAGTACAACTCAGGAAGCGTTGTTATGCAAAGTTGTGTTGAGTGAACTACCCTTTGTGCTGACTCTAACTACTTTGCCAAAGAAGCGAAGCACACTGAAGTCAAAACCACGTCCTAACCTTAAATCTCCGAAATGCCAACCACCACAGCAGGCCAGTTCTCCACACTCTCCCCAATCTCCACGCCTCTTAACTGTTGCTCCTAGGGGCAATGCAGGTATAATGTGATGTTGTGCGAATAAATCCCCATCTGAGTCTTACCCTTAGCCTGAGACTCACAACTTCCATGCATAACATTAAAGATTACAGTAACCTTTACCACAGCCCCAAGGCTGCCGAACGAACCTGTTGTGATGGTCCAATACATGTGGCATTTTTGTCAACTTCTTCCTGGGCTAAATGTGCCGTTAACGTCCACCTCAGGCTATGGAAGCGCTTCTACCGATGTTGAATCTCGCAGTGTACTTATTTTGGTTTCTTCATACTCTCAGGACATTGTGTGCTTACTAACCACGGCTGCTGTTTTGGTTTACCCTCTACCTCAGAATGTTGTCCTCTGACGTAATTCATTCACTTTCTGAAATTGACAGGGTCACACCGGTGCAAACTGCTGTGCCCATTCTCAGCAGGGATGCATGTACACTCCTGTTCTTCGAACACCTCAGTATACTAATAAGCTGTGGGATGGTCATTTGTCAAAGGACAGCGGTAGCTGTATTGTATTGACCATCAGACTTTTAGCATATCACAAATTTGTGAACCTTTCTTTGTGAATTGTAAAATGTAGAAACATTGTGAAATGCAGCTTTATGCATGCCCCACAATGGCATTGTATTTACAATATGCTAAGACGTACAAACATTGACAAGTTTCATTTTCAAATTATGAACTTGTCCTAATATGTTATGATTTATGATATTTTGAACAGATTTTTGGGTGACAACTTGTGGGTCACACACATTTTCTCTAACTGTTACCTCACGATTATGGATAAATAATTGTACATTTAAAAGCAAGTACTACAAACTTGTCTAATGTAGTATATAGTAATTTTTTTTGCCTGTCTTGTCTAAAATGTCACTACTTTTCAACATCTGCATGCATCCATATATGAAACTGATCTGACAAAATGGTCTCATGTTATAATGTTATGCAACTGGTACACAGATCCACACTCGTACCCAAACTGGAGAGCAAAATGTTTAGACTACATCATCTATTAGATACAATATTGCTTCCTGTGTTTTAAAAGTAAAGAGAAGGTGGATAATTATAAAACTT
Source organism: Lissotriton helveticus (assembly GCF_964261635.1). NCBI lineage: Eukaryota > Metazoa > Chordata > Amphibia > Caudata > Salamandridae > Lissotriton > Lissotriton helveticus. The sequence goes on along the minus strand of NC_136069.1, from coordinate 1,370,242,591 downwards.
GACTCTTTAAACATGATTCTGGCTTCTTCCCTTGCCCATTCTTGAGGTTTTAGAAACATAAGCATATTTGAACACATTAAAACACCAAATGTTATTTATTTTCATATGCGATGAATTTTTGTCGAGCAAACCTGCAAGGGGATTCCGATTCATTAAAAGCCAGCGTTCACTACATGACAGGGCATATCAGGCTCAATCCTTTACTATACTTTTGTGACAATTTCTTTCTTTTCAGTCTTTACGAAATCAATGCCTTTTCTTTTCTCATCTTGAGAATGATCACAGTACCCCTACTGTATCTAAAAGGACATTTTGCTATTGTAATGTAAACTGTGGTAGCTGTAGCTGGAGTTGCAAATGCAAGAGGAAACATTTTAAAATGTGAATGTAGAATATGAGCCTGTTAATATTGATAGGATAGAGTCGGGAGAACTGGTCCTGATGGTTACATATAATTAAATAGCCTGTATAACTTTCCAGTTAGTTCCAATTGCCCATCACAACAATTAATCTAATTCAGGGAGGTTGCTATTTATCGGTCTAAATAGGGCATAATCTCTGCTAATTACCCAATACCAGACAAAACAGTACATAATCTATGCTCTTTATCCAGCGGGTGGCTACATATCTGAAACTTCACTGTTTATCTAACCACCAGCGTAATGGTAGATATGATGTATTATTTGACTTCAACCTGGCATAAAGAAAAAAGAGATTCCAGGTAATGGCATCCTATAATGGGGATGCCACATGTGTGAAGCATTTGAAAATAAATGCATACACATACGTACAAAAGTATGTATGAAGGTAAGTGCATGAATTAAGCTAAATTGTTCACAGATGAAAAACACTACAATCAATTTGCAGTACAAGATATGCTATTTTGTATACTAAATTGAGGAATTTAGAAATCAGATTTCTGTGTCTGATGATGATTTGAGAGCTCTGCACATTTTGGGCTTCTTTTGGAAGGCTGTGTGCTATTTTTGGACTTCTTTTTATAGAGGATTGTGCCTGCTTAGTATTTCAGACCTGTAACACAGCAGCAGTCAATAAGCAGCAGCAAACAGGGAATGCAAAGAGATATGTTTTATCTGAGCATAGAGGGTCAGACACTTACAGTAGGCAAATTGGTGTTTGAGGGCACAGTGCTTTGGGATACTTGCAGGAGGTGAATTGAATGGGACATAGGGCTTAGGGAAGGAAACGAGTTAGTTAAGCTCACTGTGAGAAGGTTTGTTACATTGATTCTGAGCCTACAGGTACAGCCATACTTGATTTTTGTCACTAAGGCATACCATCACTTTGGCTTTGTGCTACCAGAGTTCAATTGAATCTGGTACCCTGGCAATTAGCTGTCCCTAAAGGCTATTTAAAACATGGAGCATTCAAGCCCTGCCTGTGTGACAACTGTTCTAAGCAGCATACCCTACACTTTATCCTTTTCTGTGATTTTTATGACCTTCAACAAAAAAAGTTTATCCTTACGCTGCTCAGAAATTGCCATTTTGCCCAAGTAAGGCCTGATTTACTATATCTTCAAATGCTTTCCTCTCCCATGGTTGGTTCCGGGGTTTCAAGCTTTCTAATAGGGGCCATAAGACACAGGAAGGGGCTGTCTTTGCAGTAACCAGGCTGTATTTGTTATCCGTGTTCTGTAAATTTTACATGCCACCTCGGGTATGTCATGTCATGTCAACTCCCTAATCCATGAGCCAATGAGTCCTTGAGCCAACGCTTCGTTACTCGTACATTTTATCCGCTGTATTTATGTCTATTACAATCCTTAGTAACAACTTTTAAAAATATGTTTTTAATTCCACTTGTTTGCATAGTTGGTCTTAGCCTATTGACCTGCATGTTTTGGAATTTTAATTGTATATGTGGGATCTTTTAAATACTGTTTTGTTATCAAATGTCTGCTTTTATGGCTTTTTTGGGCAACAAAAGTATCTTTTGACTTGACTTGCTTGAATGGGACACAGTAAGGTTAGGTAAAAGAGACAGGGAAGAAATGCACCTGGGTTATTCATGAGAGTGTGAAAAAGCAACGACTTCTCTTAAGTCTATCAATGCTGCTCGCCGGAAACACCTCTGATTCATTTTCTTTTATCTACCAAAATAACGAGGCAGGCGCTGGACTCTGGAAGGCAAGAAACAGGTTTATTTCTCCAGAGAAGAACACATCAACTCGGACACCGGAATGTCATTGGGAGGTGCTCTAACTGCATCTCCGTGGCTCAGTCTTTTATACACATTCACATCAGTTTATTGGTAGGTTAAACATCCTCGGAATTCCCGCCCCAAGCAGGTTCCCACTGAGACCCGGCAGCAGTCGTCCCCCACCCAGGTCTAACAGGTGATCGCTATCTCGCAGCTGGATATTTAGGCAGGATCAAAAGGCATTTGGGATCTGTCAGGTCTAAGGGTTCATGCCATCGATTAATTCAAGCCTCTCTGTCAGTGCAACAAGTCCTGCTGTGTGTGGGCAATAAACTTATGTCCGCAAGGGTCGGTTAGCGACTGGGACCGAATTGAGCAGCCAGGTGTGGTGAGGGAGGTTATCAGAAGGGCTTACCTGTGTACGGAGGATGAAAGGAAGAGCGGGTGTAGGGCGGAAAGTGACTCCGGGGCTTTTTCATGAAGATGTTTTATAACCCCCGTACATTTGTCCGTGCTTAGTCAGGGCGCTGGGGATGACAGCTGGGTCAGGGTGAAACATAGGTGACCACAGAGTATGAAATGGCCGCGATGTCTAAGATGGTTGCTGCATACGCACACGCAGAGGCTCTCGCTAAGCAAGATGGCACCGGTAATGTTCATGTATGTCGCTTTACATTTTTACAGTCGCCCCTTTGAACATATCCTAGCCAGCTTGTCAGTCCACTTCAATGTCCATAATGACCAACAAATAGCACCCACAGCTGACTACAAGTTGAGCACCTCAATCTTAGAGTCCCTCAAATATCCTAAGTTCTGTGCAGAAGACCTCCAGGACCTGCTGTGCTTTAATCCCACTGGATTTCCAGATAAAGACTTCGAATAATGTGGAGGCAGCACCAGATAGATAGTCACAAATTGAAATGTGAGAGTGTTTTGAAGTTTCTTTTATTTTTCTTCTTTATATGTAATCCAGAACAAACAGGCAACGCGTTTCGTTCCTACTTGAGGAACTTCATCAGGGCATAGGAGTGTAAGAATGCCAGCCTGTGAAGATGTTCAATTGCCTTGTAAACGGAAGGTGAGTTATCAGGAATAAATGTGCAGCAACTGGCACCGATGATGCGGCATGCTCCTCCACGGTCAGCTAGTACCACGTCCAGAACAAGGCGGTTCTGTAAAGCCACCAGGCGGACTGCCTGAAGCTCAGCAGTGTTGTTGGTGAGGATGCCAGCTGTGACATTCAGGGATGTCTCTACTGCTTGGGACAGATGTCGGATGGCACAGCTGTTTGCCATCGTACCCCAGAACGGGACAAGTCCTTTTGCTGCATCGAGGAACTGGGATGCGGCAGAGTCTGCCTGGTCGATGTCTTTGGACCGCCTTTCCCGATGGTGTCCTGCAGGTGCTGTTTAGGTTGGAGGCAGAACAAAGGCGATGTAGCATGTGCCCCCCAGCCTTTTGGAAGCCAGGTGTAGGCTTTGGTACCACAGACAAAGAACATGTTGGGTGATGCAACAAATGAAGGGGGGTCGGCAGTGTTCAGAGTCCTCGTTATTTGACAAGTGCTGCGACCCGCAATCTTAGTCCCGTGGCCTTCGATGCAGACAAGGCCTGAGACGTTCACCACAGATAGGGCCACTGTCATGGTTGCGGCCGTTCTTTTCTTTAGATAGGAAAAGGTAGATCTGGCTGGGTTGTTGAATAGTTGCATTTCTACTCACTCTGTGGCGGGGATGTTAATTGGGATGGTTGCATTAAGTGAGAGGGCAAAATGGAGCGGTTGTTCTTCTTGTTTTGTTCAGCCAAAACTCGTTGTAGAATTGCTTGATTGTCCCATTGGACGTGGCATTGTCTTTGTAGCTCTCTTGCAGGAGCATTAGCCAGGTGAGGCAGGACCCATGAACGGAAAAGGAATGGAATGTTCGGTGGCATGTGGTAACAGTCCACAGACCCAACAATTAGTAGTGTTTGCGGCAAAATTGTGCTGGTGCAAGACTTGCACGAAAGAATTATTCCAGAATTCTTTGCGTCGTTCTCAGAGGCATGGTGACAGTGATAACAGGTAGTTTCTTTCTTAGTGGTGGGTTGCATGGTAGGTGACATTGTTCTGTATGCAGGGTGCGCTCTGTTCAATGATCCAGACTGTGATCATTAGCAAGAGAGAGATGAGAGATGCTGCTACAAGTGCGATTGTCTTTGTGCTGTGTAATTCGGCAGTTTTGGAGTCCTTGCGGTGCTTCTTCAGTTGTCCGGGTTCTTCCATCATCTTCAAGGGGCTTGATGACTGGCAGGACCACATACTTTTGTCTAGCGATTTTCCTGGTAGCATTTGTGGATTTAGCTACCGATCTGATACTTTTTGACTCAGTTAGTGGCCTGCTTGTCGAGGCACCCTCCTTTCATTGATCTCAAGTTGTACCCTTTCTTGGATGGTATTGTGGGGTCGGTAAACTCTGCCAGTTCAAGTGTCTCTGTTTGTGGGTAGCAACTCCGGGATGGTCGATCTTTCGTCAGGATCTCTTCTTGGACATCCACTTCCTCGCGAGTTGTCAGTGTCGGGGAGATCTTTTTACCCTGATGTGCATGAAGCCAGTTTCACTTTCCTTCCACTCGAAGAGCAGTTCGGGTGGTGCTCAAGACTTGCCAGGGGCCCATCCACCCGGGTTCCAGACTCTTCGTCCTCTGGAAATCCTTCAGGAAGACCACCTCTCCTTCAGGAAGAAGCTGAAAACCTGGCTGTTCGAGCAGTAGCGGCACCCCCCCCAGCGCCTTGAGACCCTACGGGTATGTAGCGCGCTTTATAAGTGTCACTGATTGATTGATTGATTGATCAGTACGAAATCTCCAGGCCTGATATCATGTCCCGGGCCCCTGGATACGTCTGGTATGGCTTGCTGCACCTGTTGGTGGATAAGTGTTAGTTTGTTCGTCAATTTATACAAATAGTCTGACATTAATATGTCCAGGACATCATTAATGGAGGTTGGCTTTGGTGCCGCCCAGATGTTCATGGGCCTGTCGAAGACTACTTCATATGGGGTCAATCGGTGTTTGGTTGGGGTGGAGCGCATTGATAGCAATGCCAATGGGAGGGCATCATGCCATTTCAACCCAGTCGTTGCTACTATCTTTGCCAGTTTCAATTTTAGCGTGGCATTGTGTCTTTCTACCAGGCCCGCTGACTGGGGGTGGAAGACGGCATGGAACTTTTGTTTCACCCCCAACCCCCTCAGTATATTCTGTATTACTTCTGCTATGAAGTGGGGGCCATTGTCGCTCCATAAAATTCTACGAAGGCCGTATCGGGGGAAGAACTCCTTCAGTAATACCTTTGCAGTAGCTAAGGCGGTATTGTCGCGGGTGGGGTATGCCTCAACCCATTTGCTAAAGGTGCACACAAAGGTGCACACGATCACTAGAACATACTTTAGACCATGGCAACTTTCTAGTTGGATGTAATCCATTTGGAGGATTTCGAAGGGGTGGTCGGGGACTCCAAACCCTCCCCGTGGTACTACTGTCCCTTTCCCTGGGTTGTGTTGTAGACATACTATGCATTTCTGCACTAGGCGTTTCGCTGATTCTGCTATCCTATCATTATGCCATACCCTGGTGATTAGTTCGGTCATGGGGGCAGATCCTATGTGTGCAGGTAAATGTACCATGGTCAATATGGGGATCAGATAAGCATTGGGCAACAGCCATTTGTTCCCATCTTTAGTCCTCCAGCAGCCTTCCTTGTCTTTTAGCCCCACCCGTGTCCACTCAGTTAATTCATCTTGTGTGCCTGTCATTTGTATTTCTCTTACAGTGGTTCTAGCGTCAGTCCATTGTTCTGCTTGAGACCTGGTCACTTACATTCGCGTCGTGGTTCTGTCCTCGGCTGTGGCTCGGGCAGTAACATCGGCTAGTGCATTTCCCTGACCAATGAGATCTGTCACTTTCTTATGTGCTTGGCATTTAACCACCGCTAATTGCTTGGGGAGGAGGACTGCTTCCGTCAAGGCGGAGACTAGATCTCCATGCAGGATGGGTGTACCGTGTGAAGTCAAGAACCCTCTCTCTCTCCACAGGAGCCCAAAATGGTGAACCACCCCGAAGGCGTATTGGCTGTCGGTGTATATGTTTACTGTCATTCCAGCGGCTAAAATACATGCTTGTGTGAGGGCAATGAGCTCTGCTGCTTGGGCAGATCATTGGGCAATGCGGGCTGTCTCTAGAATGGTGCGGGCTGTGGTGACAGCGTATGCAGCGGAGGTGGTGCCGTTGGGCAGTTTGATGCACGAGCCACCTACCCATAGTTCTTCCTCTGGTTCTGAAAAGGCGGTGTCTCAGAGATCTACCCTACTCTTTGTTTGTTCGTCAGTCAGTGTCACTCAGTTGTGCAATGGGGATACTCCAGGGTCGTTCTCCAGTAGGGGTAGCAATGTGGCTGGATTAAGGGTGGTGCATCGTTTCCGAGTGATATGTGGTGCTAGCAGGGTCAACTCGTATCCTGTCAGTCGGGCGCTAGACAAATGTTGTATTTTGGTCTGGTTCAGTAGTGTGTGGACTGCATGAGGTAATAACACGGTGATTGGGTTGGAGAGCACTATTCCTTCGCTCTGACGTATCGACACTGCTGCAGCTGCTACAGCATGCAAGCACGCCGGCAGCGCTCTTGCTACAGGGTCGAGGGTGGCAGAGTAATATGCACAGGGGCGTTGCTTGTGGCCAATTGACTGTGTTAAGACGGACAATGCACATCCCTCCCTTTCGTATGTGTAGAGGGAGAATGGTTTGGAGTAGTCTGGGGTTCCCAGAATGGGTGCTGAACAAAGGGCCTCTCGTAATTCTTTGAACGGCGTCTGGCATCCGGGAGTCCATGGGAGTTGCAATGGGATGTCTTTGGCTAGGAGGGAGAGAAGGGGTTTGACAATGAGGCTAAAGTTTGTCAACCATTCTCGACAGAATGAGGTGAGGCTTATCAAACAGAGGACTTGTTTCTGATTCTTGGGAACGGGAGTGTCTAGAATTGTCTGGATCCTATCGGGCGTGAGTGCCTCCCTTCCTTTGATAAAAGGTGACCTAAATATGTTACTTGTGGTTTGCAGAACTGCAATTTCTTTCGGGAAACTTTGTGACCCTTCTCGGCAAGGAAATGTAGTAGTTGGATGGTGGCTGCGACAGCTATTGGAGTGATGTCTGCTGCTAGCAGGATATCGTCTACATATTGTATCAATGCTACCCCGTCTGGTAATTGCACGGCATCCAACTGTCTTTTGAGCGCCTGGCTATAGATGCTCGGGCTTTCTGTGTACCCCTGGGGCGCACTACAAAATCTATATGAGAGTGATCTTAGGGTAAATCCGAAAAGATAGCGGCTGCCCTTCTGAATAGGTATGGAAAATAATGCGTTTTTTAGGTCGATGACGGTGAAAGTGGTAGCAGTGGACGGAATAAGGGTCAGAATGGTGGTGATGATGGAAACAACTGGATACTGAGGCACTACAATCGTGTTTATCTCCCACAGGTCGATGATAAAGCAGTAGGCTTTCCCATCTCCTTCCCCCTGTCTCTTTATGATCGGCAAAATAGGACTGTTACACACATTGCTCATTACCTCTTCTACCACCCCTCGAGTGAGTGTATGATTTCTGTCAGCGATTTCTCACCCTCTGGTGATATCTTGTACTGCGGCACTTTCGGTAGTGTTGCGTCTTGTCGTATTGTCACGTGTACTGGGTCAATCATCATTCGTCCCACGTCTGAATAAGCCCTAGCCCACAAGTGCGATGGCAACGTGTCTATGTAGGGATGTGTCTGTCTCAGAAATTAGATACATATGCTGGGAAGGATTATCTCTTTGGTGTTGGGGGTTGTCATATAAGATGACTCGTACCCCGTCCGGCGAGCATCTGATAGTCGCATAGAAATGTTTCAACAAACCGAGACCCATAATGGCGTCTGGGGTGTTGGAGGAGAGAAGAAATGTTGTGTCGATAACATTATTTTCAAGATTAAAAGAAATCGGTTTGGACAAATGGTTGGTGGAGGGCGTACCATCAAATCCTAATGATGTCACATGTGAGCCAGACAAGGGTGCTGAAGAACCGGGCCTAGAAGGGCCTGGCGGCGCAGGGCACGCCTGAAATCTCTGAGTTCACCTGCCTTGTTGTATAGAGACACGGAATACTCTGTTAGCGTAGGAAACCAAATTTATTAGCTGCAGCTATGCACAGTTGTCCCAGAAGTACACCAATAGTAGGTTCGAAGTAGACTGCCCCTTCACTCCGTGGCTCACAGTCTTTTATAGCCATATACACCCACAGAAAAATACTCCCCATGCACCAAATATTAGCCAATGGGAAAACATTCAAAACAAGACACCATGTGACCAGAACGTCCCCCTTGAGTCGTGTTCTTGCCCAACCCCATAAGTCAATCAATGACAGCACCTATAGGAAATGCAAGTAAACTTGGGGGTACTTGATTTGGAGGAACATGGCGGCGGCAGGCTAGCGGCTGCTGCGAGGCTCTGCTCCAACATGCCCTAAAAACGAGTCTAAAGTCGGTCTATCGGATCATGGCAGCAAACTGAACGGTGAGATGGAAGGTATTACCTGTTAAAAATGTTTATTTTCGTCTTTTGAGTATTCTTCTCTCCGCTTTTATCCCGCTCTTCACCCCGAGTTCTGCAGCAACACGGACGTGGACGCGGATCAAACACAGAGGCACTAGGACCCCCGCGTTGCACAGGGCGGGACCCGGAGATGCGAGAGTGCGAGCGGAGGTACACGGAGGAGCGGCTCACTAGGCAGCTGCATCGGATCCCGAGTGAGGAAACCGGCCGGTTTGCGAGGCCGGGTGAGAGAGGCTTCGTTGCAGACTCCCATCAAGCGGTAGAGCTAACAGAAGCCTCCTGGTTGCGGGTAAGCTGCCATAGTATATGGCTTCGTTCAAGGGCTGCTTTCTGGTACCGAGCGGGTGTTCTTTCGAGGCAGGCTCACCCTGGGCTAAACTCTATTAACCAGGACCTTGTAGGTTGTATGGAGCCAGAAAAAGCTGTTTCTTTGGTGCAAAAGACTACCCTATTATTAGGCAGCACGCCCAGCACAGGGGGATTAGATAGGAGTCCTGAACTAGGCGGTGTTTTGACTTCAGAGGGGGTTACTGTTGACTTTACTGACTCTAAGAAAGGAGGTCTAGCAAAGAACCGCTATCAGCTACGTTCCAGGCAAGAACTTAAGAAGAAAGGGGTTCTTAACCCTTTGGATTTAGTGGAAGGTGCAAGGAGCGGGCCAATCCCCATTTCACCACTAAAGTTAAACAAGAGGGGGGGTACAAAAAGGGGGAGACCCAAGCAACCATTGATGCCTAGAGGGACTCGAGGGACTCCATCTTTAACAAGCTATTTTAAGATCATGGAACAAGCAGTAGCCCCTAAAACAGTCAATATCAGTGATGATATAAACAACGGGGAAGCGGATAAAGGGCTACATGGAGCGGGGAAGCCCACAAGAGAAACAGTCAACAAGTTAAACGTTATAGTTGACTCCCCCCTTCTTGCTACTTTCCCCCTGAGTAATAAGTATGCAATTTTGGGGGCAGCTAACCCACAGGATACTGTAGGAGAGGCAGTAAGGCATCTTCCTGATCAAATCCTTGAACAAAGTGGGATAATTTCATCGGACGGCATGCAGGATAATCAGACTGCCGTATCCGCATCCAAGAATTTCCCAGTATCCCCACAATGTGGTCTGGAAAGCGACACCTTTTCCACACAATTGAGTGGGGCAGCGGGAGACACTGGCGAGAATGGTTTAACAGATGATAGACTGGGCTCCTTGCTGCATTCGCTCAGGACTGACTTACTAGCTGGATTTGATATCTCCGAAAAAAATCAGAGGGGTCTGCACGACAGATTCGACCTGTTGGAGGCTAAAATTGAAGGTATCAGCGCTAGGACTAGTAATTTGGAAGTGAAAGTAACATCTCTCACAGAGTCTTCAAAAGAGAATTCTAAAGGCATAGATGCCCTGAAAGCCCAGAATCGAACTCTAGCCATGGACTTAGAAAGGTTGGAAACTCAGTGTCGACGCAACAACTTGAGGATCCTTAAAATTCCGGAAGGCGCAGAAGTAGAAGATATAAAAGGCTTTGTCTGCAGACTCCTCCGAGAGGATATCCTGAAGGATCGCCCAGACATCAATTTGGAAGCGGAGATTCAGCGGGTCCATAGGGACCTGTTCAGGCTGCACCCAGAACGGAAGGCACCTAGGAAAATCCTTGTCTATTTTCAAACTTACAGTGTTAAGGAGCTTATTCTCACTAGATGTCTCTCGCGTACTTCTCTGCATTTTCAAGCCAATCCCTATCAAGTCAGATCAGATATAGGTGGTAAAACAGCCCAAAGACAGTGGGAGCTTGGCTCCAGAATGCCAGAATTGCGTTCAATGGGGGCACAAGTACAAATGAAATTTCCAGCCATCCTCAAAATAATGTGGAACAATAAAATGTTCACTTGTCATTTCCCGGAGGAAGCGGATGCGGTGTTAACTAAGATGAAGGAGAGGAAGGAGTAGATAATGCAACTGAACTGAGATCGAACTGTCATCCTAGTTCAATTTAGTATAGAATAGCATAGGATACTATGGGGGTGGTGTTGGTAAAGGGGGAGTGTGTTTGTGTTTATTCTAGGGAGGTAAAGGGGAAAAAAAAAAAAAAACAAAAAAAAAAAAAAATAATAATAACAAATAAATAAATAAGGATGGATCAAAAAAAAAATTTGGTTTGGTTCGGGAAAAAAAAAAAAAGAGGGAGAAAAAAAAAAAAAAAAAAAAAAAAGAGTGGGGAAAAAAAAAAAAAAAAAAATAAATAAAAAAAAATATATATATATACATTTATATGTATACACATAGCTTATAAGGGAAACTTGAGACTGACTTTTTGTATATGTTTCACATATAGAGGTAGGGCAGAGGAGGTCCAGGGCCTTATAGGGCGTAATCTCGCCAATCAGTAGGGAGGGGTTCCTCAGAGGGAGGGGGGTAAGGGTTCAGAGGGATGGGGGAGAAAATCAGAAAAAAAAGTCCTCATTTGTCACAAATCTTTATTTATTTCGAAAATTAAACGTTATAGCAGGCTACTATTTTTTTTTTAGTTAACAATAGAAGGACAGTAAGATTATATGATGGCCCAACCAAGATCTACTAAAATTCTTTCATGGAACCTGAACGGGCTAGGGAGTCGTAAGAAACAATTAAACATTTCTCATTATTTAAAAAATATTGGAGCTTCCATTATCCTATTACAAGAAACACATTTGGAAGCGGATGAATGTAGGAAGATATTCATTAAACTTAACTGGGTACAGGAGATTCTCTGTTCAAAACAGACGGGTACAACGAGAGGGGTTGCAATAATACTTTGTGTCAATAAGGGTATTATACTGCATGATTGGGCCACGGACCAGTCAGGGAGGTGGTTGGTTGCGGTGATCTCAATAAGTTCAGTTAAATTCTTATGCGGGGTTTATTATGGTCCGAATGAGGATAATCCTGTTTTTCTTCAGAGATTAGAAAAATATATGATCCAGTATACAATCCCAAATGTGCTAGGGGGGGATTTTAATTTGCTATTAGACCCAACATTAGATCGTACCTCTAAATCTAGATACAATTGTCCAAAAAAATCTTTTTTGATCCTGAAGAACATTATGAAAGACTATACATTGTCAGATGTCTGGAGAGTTAAATATGGCACAAAAAAACAATATTCTTTTTATAGCAAAAAATACCACCAGTTCTCCAGAATAGATTTTTTTCTATTAGATCAATCGCTCTTAGCAACCACGGATTCTATCTTTTATACTCCGATTGGCCTGTCTGACCATTCAGTGGTTGAATTAAATATTAATATTCAGAAAAACTTTCCCGAATATAGGTGGACACTGGATAGGACTATCCTTTTAAATGAAGTATTTAATATCAAAGTCAAAGAAAAGTCCACAGAGTTCTTTGAATTTAATGATGAAACCGCTCCTGAGAATATTGTTTGGGATGCATTCAAATCTTATCTAAGAGGAATATACAGCTCCCAGATGATCATAAATAGGAAGCTTAATAAGGAAATGGATATTAAAGAGCTAAGGTTAATTAAAATAAAAGAAGAACAGCTTCTCTCCGCTACTCTGGGCGACAGAACTAATGTACCAAAATTGGAAAAAGAATTAGTAGACTTACAATTGAATTTTAGATTGAGAACTGAAAAATTACTCAAGGATAAATGGGAAGTCAGTAAATTACGTAATTTTGAATATGGAGAGAAGTGCGGGTCCCTGCTTGCGTGGAAAGCTAGGTCGGACAGAACTAGAAACAACATCAAAACTCTGATACAACGTGGGACTGGAGTTGTTTTGTCTGAAGATGACGAAATCAGGCAAGAAGCTAGAACATTCTACCAAGAGCTATATACGGAAAAAATTAACTGCTCAATGGACGAGCTGGATACTCTGCCACTCTGGGATGATTTACCACAATTAAAAGATTCAGACATAGCTCTTTTGGCAAAAGACATATCAGAAGGGGAAATTAGACTCCAACTAAAGAAGATGGCAAGGAATAAAGCTGCAGGTCCCGATGGCCTCCCAATAGAGACTTATAAAGCAAATATTGAAGAAATTCTAGTTCCAATTCAGAAACTATTCAATAGAATTTTCATTCAGGGAGACCAAATACCATCTTCGTGGTTGGACGCTACAATTTCATTAATAGCTAAACCGAATAAAGATCCGGAAAAGATAGAATCTTATCGCCCCATCTCACTCTTGAACTCCGATCTAAAAATTTATTCTGGAATTTTAGCGACCAGACTGGCCAATGTCATAAAATCTATTATCCATCCTGACCAGAGGGGATTCATTCCTGGCCGTCAATTAAACAAGCTCACATTCCAAGTAATTGCTGCCATAGACTACGCCACAGAGAAAAAGAAGCCTCTTGCTATCGTCGCAATAGACGCTGCTAAAGCATTTGACCAGGTGAATTGGCTCTTTCTTTGGAAAGCGATGAGGAAGTTTGGTTTTCCAGAAGTCTTCATCAATGGAATTAGAACTTTATATGGGGGCCCGAGAGCCAGGATCCTGGTGAATGGTGGACTGTCAGACTGGTTAAATATTCATAGAGGGACGAGGCAAGGATGTCCTTTATCTCCATTATTATTTGATGTATATATTGAGCCCTTTGTATGTCTTTTAAGACAGGATCCTATAATTCACCCTTTTAAAATTGGAGATTTAACAATTAAGACAGCTCTATACGCAGATGATCTCCTTTTGTACACTTCGAATCCATTAGATGCAATTCCAAGGTTATTCCAACTTGCTGAGGAGTTTGGTATCGCTTCTGGGTATGGCATTAATAAGGAAAAGACCGATATTATGTGTTGGAATATCGCAGTACCTATCCCAGAAGCTAAAACCAAGATGAGATATCTGGGCATACAGCTCAATCACAAACTGGTAGAAACTCCTAAAACTAGTTGGGATGTGGTGATAAAAGAGGTTAGGAAACTTTTGACCAGATGGAACTCTCTGCCTTTAAATATCTACGGTAGAGTAAATTTGGTGAAAATGATCATCTTGCCAAAGGTGACCTTCCTTTTTAATTCCATTCCTTTAACATTCAATAAGAAAGACATTCTTAACTTACAGGGTAGGATAGGTTCCTTTATTTGGGCGACAAAATCTCCCAGGATAGCCTGGAGGAAGTTGAGGAGAGGACTAAAAATAGGCGGCCTTGCTCTCCCGTATTTACTTCTATACTGTTACGCTTTTCAATTTAAAAATTTTAGAATTCTAGCGAACAAATTAGATTCCACCTCTAATGGTATACTCTTCCGAGCCATGTTGTCTGATCTTCCATACGGGGTTGACTTCTTTACGTTTAAATTTGGAGACCAAAAATTCTTTAAAAAAGTACGACTGAAGCTCTTGAAGGCTGTTTTACATAACTGGCTACAAATAAGAGGGATGTTAGGCATACATTATTATCATACATATGCCCCGATATGGGATTCCCCTGGTACTCCGGAATGCTTGACAGATCAGTTAGCACTTCCGTTAAAGAGGGCGGGTCTCTTCAAATGGGGTGACCTTCTTGATACATCAAGAGCACTAAAATGGGAAACGCTGGTAGGTTTAACCGGGGGAACCCTCACGAGATTTAAGTTCTATCAATTATCGGCCTGGTGGGGAAGTCAAGCTTGGGATTCTGGTGATGAGAGCCTCCTTCTAGACCTAATTAGTAATAACACGATAAGAAAGGGGGAGACTGCCCAATGGTACAAAATCTTCATAAGCAATAAGGACAATCAAGAGGCGGAGATTACTAAGTTATGGGACCCCGCTATCTTTCAGGTTTCGGATAACCCTGTTAAATTATGGGCAGATTCTTTCTCTTTGTCCCAAAAAATAATTAAACCTTCTAACTTGAGAAGAAATCATCTATATACATTGTACAGGGTTTATTGGTCTCCTGCGAAACTTTCTAAAATCTCCGCAGTCCAATATCCTTGTCCCAGATGTAAGTCACAAGAGGCAGATGATATACATATGTTTTTTGAATGTCCAAGTATTAACAACTTTTGGGGACAAGTCTGCGGGTTTTTGGAGGAGGTACTTTCATTTTCACCTATATACACTTTAAGTTTGGTTTTTTTTGGTCTCCAACCCGATTATGATATTAATAGCAACATATCACAGTTTATTTTTTATGTAATAGTGATCGCCCGAAGAGAGATCTGTAAAGAGTGGAAGTCTGCGCTTCCCCCGACATTCGCAGATTTCCTTAAAAACATCATGGCGGTGAGTAAATTGGATATTTTATGTGGTGGAGAGGAGTCTGCTAAATTATGGTCAGCCTTGAATGCCTGGTGTGAGAAATAGTCCAATGATTATGCCAGAGGTTTAGTGGACTTGTCCTTTCTCTGTAGCAAGTATCAACACGAGAGGAAGTTGGACGAGTAATAACCTTACCTCTGGGCAATCTTCATCGGCTATCCACAAACAAGAGGGCTGGTAACGTGAGTTTGTGTCAGTGGCCTGAAGAGCGCCTATTTAGAGCAATTATCTACTGGTGGCATATATGAGGACAAAAAAAAAAAAAAATGACAGCACCTATAGGTCAATCAGTAATGGCAGAATGTGTTTGTGTGCTTCAAAGGACAACTTGAGAAATAGGA
This sequence comes from Lissotriton helveticus, assembly GCF_964261635.1. NCBI lineage: Eukaryota > Metazoa > Chordata > Amphibia > Caudata > Salamandridae > Lissotriton > Lissotriton helveticus. Next base: position 1,370,227,207 of record NC_136069.1, on the reverse strand, counting down.
TAATGCAGGGAAAGAATACCGAAGGCCAACAGATAAGATAGGGCAGGGAAAGAATACTGAAGGCCAACAGATAGTTGGGACAAGGAGTAGTCAGTCTAGACAAGGATTAGTTAGTTTGGCTAGTTCCTGGAATTGGCTTCACAACAAGGAGGGGGGGGGTTATTTGACACGTAGCAGTACAAAGGGCAAAACACTTGGTTTGCCAAGCTGCCTGAGTGAGGGCACCACAAAATGGCGACGGAATACAAAATGGAGTCGAAACTGAATTACCTCAGTCCCTCCTTTTGCCATTACGCAGGCAAAACACAGACTCACGTTAATCTGAGTCAATGTTAATAGCCATGAGGTTGTCAAGCTGTTGCTGCAACATCATTTTCATATTTTCTGCTTTCTGTGAGACAGATCTTGGGACACACAGGGTGGCAGAAAGGCCGCAGATAGCGGGACCACATTGTAGACAGAGGCAACATGAAAAGATAATAGCCAAAGTCACTCCAATGAAAGTCAGTACCTTCCATCCCCATGTGGACAATAATCCCCAGAACCATCCTGTCAAAGACTAGTTTCCTTTGTCCTGGTGAATGGACTCAGCGATCAGGTGCAATTTAGAGATGGCCTGGTATACTGTAGGGGCATTGTCAGGTATGTAAATGCAACAGCTGGATCCAATCAATTTACATACCCCACCTTGGTCCGCAAGAATGATATCTAAAACCATTCTGTCTGTAATGTCATAAGGCCGTCCGCCTGAAGCTCGGCTGTGAGGTTACTCAATGCCCCCACAGCTTCATCTATCGTTGCCTCAACAACTCGAACAAGATGCCTTATGTTTCTGCTATTGGCCATAGGGCCCCAGAATGGGAGGAACCTTTTGAAAAAGTCACCTCCCTCTTGTCCTGCTGTATCTTCTGGATCAATGACGTCTCTCCTGTACCTATTTCTGTGATGTCCTGAAGGGGCGGTATATGTCGGAGGGAGGAGAAAAGCCACGTAACATGACCCTGAGAAATTAGTTGGTAATCATGTATAGGCCCTGTCATGGCAAACGAAATATGTTCCCTGAGATGCCATTAACGGTGAAGAAGTCTGGGATGCATAGGTATATGTATGTGCACAAGAGCTCTTTCCCAATTGGTCCTTAGCATTCTGACCATTTCCTTGGAGACACAGGTGACCTCGGTGAGGTACAGTCCATATAGGCGGGGATCTTTTTCGCCTGGCCCTATCTTATCTGTAAGGCTAGTAACGTAACGGGTCACGTTCCAGCCAATGTATGCCCGTCGTTCGTCGGCGGGGAACTCAGATGTATAAGCCCAAGCGGACCCCTTCAGGGAAAAAGGGAAAACTAAATATGGCATCCCTTTATCCGTAGTATGGGGCAAGAGTCCACAAACGCAACAATCGGTAGTGTTGACTACCAATTGATGTTGGTGCAACAATTGAATGAATGAATTATTAAAATGTTCCATTCTCCTACTTTGCTCATGTTCTGGTAATGTATGTAACTGGTGCGGGGAGGCATTGGTGCGAAAAGGCACGGAATGGGAGGTAGGTGTAGGTGTCTGCTGCATAGTATAAGTAACCCAACCCACAGAAGCTAATATAATACATAAAAAGATTAAAATACACAATGTTATACCACATCTATTATATAATAATTTGCAATATTTCTTCTTCATTTTATCCTTCTTATCATTTTCCTTTAGTATAGCAGAATCCATCCTCTAAATGTTGCTCGTGGCAGTCTTCCTTCTTCACTCAGCTGTGATTATCAGCCGTCCTATGACACTGCAAGTCCCACAGGCCTATTGCCACTACTCGGGTCACAAACTAGGACCCTTACCACAACCCTGCAAACTAATTGGATGGTCAGTGTCACTGAAAAGTGCAATCAAAAGAAAAAAATTCTCAATTGTCTCTAGCCACTCTAGGCCTCAAATTGTATCTCGTCTTATTTGGCACAGTCTGGTCCTGAAAAAGTGTCTCTGGATTAGATGTGTTCAACCTGAGATGTGGTGGTACAGCTTCCTGTAAAACGTCATCATCATCTTTCTCAGATTGAGTCCATTCTAGGCGTGCATTGCTAAAAGGTACGAATCGGGGGACCCTTTCACCTTCAAAATCGCCAATACCTTCACGGACCCACTGGTCATAAGGCAAAGGCAAGGGTACCTTCTTACAATGCACATCGTGGATCCAATTTTTCTTTCCGACCACCTTCACAGCTGTGCGTGTTGGCAACAATACTTGACGGGGCGCTCTCCAGCGAGGTTACAAATTCTTTGATCTCTGGAAGTTCTTCACGCACACCCAATCGCCGGGTTGTATGGTATGGCCAGGATCAGTGCAAGCCTGAGGCAAGACGTCTTGTACCTGCTGGTGAAGGACACGCAATTTAGTGGTGAGGTGAGGTGACCGCTCAGCCCTTCACAGGGCTTGGTCGCCCCACTCACTGCTGCCGCTCCTGCCTGCCTTTGCCGCCTCCTGCCTGCAGATTCCTTCGCTCGCTGCCCGCTGCTCCTGGGAATTTCCCGCTGCTCCTGGGAATTTCCCGCTGCCCGCTGCTTCTTGGAATTTCCCGCCACTGCCTCCCTGCGGCCCCGCCCCCCTGTGATTCCATTCGCCGCCCCGCTCCCGCCACCCAGCTGCTCCTCCCTCCCGGCTCCTTACTTAAGGGGACCACAGAGTGTGACCGCTCAGCCCTCCACAGGGCTTGGTCGCCCCACTCACTGCTGCCGCTCCTGCCTGCCTTTGCCGCCTCCTGCCTGCAGATTCCTTCGCTCGCTGCCCGCTACTCCTGGGAATTTCCCGCTGCTCCTGGGAATTTCCCGCTGCCCGCTGCTTCTTGGAATTTCCCGCCGCTGCCTCCCTGCGGCACCGCCCCCCTGTGATTCCATTCGCCGCCCCGCTCCCGCCACCCAGCTGCTCCTCCCTCCCGGCTCCTTACTTAAGGGGACCGTAGGGGACCACAGAGTGTGACCGCTCAGCCCTCCACAGGGCTTGGTCGCCCCACTCACTGCTGCCGCTCCTGCCTGCCTTTGCCGCCTCCTGCCTGCAGATTCCTTCGCTCGCTGCCCCCTGCTCCTGGGAATTTCCCGCTGCTCCTGGGAATTTCCCGCTGCCCGCTGCTTCTTGGAATTTCCCGCCGCTGCCTCCCTGCGGCCCCGCCCCCCTGTGATTCCATTCGCCGCCCCGCTCCCACCACCCAGCTGCTCCTCCCTCCCGGCTCCTTACTTATGACGCCCCCAGAGCGACCGCGCAGCGGACGCGCGCAGCGGGAGCGCCGATTGAGCGCTAAAGGTGCACCAAAGGTAAGCCCGTCTGCGCCCGTCCGCGCCTGGCCCGCACCCAGCGCCAGGACCCCTGGCCCTCCCCACCGAGGCAAGACGACCCGACTGACCTACGACGCCGCCACTCTCAACGCACTCAATGCCGGCCGGACCCACGCCTGCTGCCGAGCCACCCCGAAACGCACCCACGGACCCTTCACCTGCTGCACCTGCAAGTTCACCTGCCTCCGAACCTGCCCCGCACCCGCCAAGACAAACACCAGCAGCAACCACCTCAAGTGCATCCTGATCAACACCCGCTCCGTCCACAGACACGCCGTGGAACTCTGGAACCTCCTCGACGCTACATCACCGGACGTCACCTTCCTCACGGAAACCTGGATGAACGCCTCCTCTGCACCCGACATCGCCATCGCCATCCCAGACGGGTACAAGATCATCAGGAGGGACCGCATCAACCACACGGGAGGTGGTATCGCCATCTTCCACAGGAACACCATCCGCATCACGACCGACGCCAACTACTCCTTCGCCGCAGCCGAACATCTCCACTTCCAGATTCACACCGACACTAAGACGACCCTCAGAGGCACCCTCGTCTACAGACCCCCGGGACCACGCACACAATTCAGCGAAGACATCACAGACTTCATCAGCCCCACTGACTACATCCTCCTCGGGGACCTCAACTTCCACCTGGAGAACAACAAGGATCGCAACACCACCGCCCTGCTGGAAAACCTCGCCAACCTCGGACTCAAGCAACTGGTCAACACCCCCACCCACTACGCCGGCCACACGCTTGATCCCGTCTTCTCTTCCAGCAAGTACATCACCTTCAGCCACGCCACCGGACTCCACTGGACCGACCACAGCTGCGTCCACTTCAGCTTCAAAAGATCCACGACCCACCAACACCCGCAACAGGTACCTCACAGGAATTGGAGCAAGATCACTGCAGACCAGCTCACCACCTCCCTCAGCCAGAGCCCACCCGCCAACACAACGGACCCCAACGAAGCAGCCCGCAACTTCACACAGTGGCTGACCGCCTGCGCCGACGACCTCGCGCCACTAAAGAACCCTCCCAGCAGACCCAGAAGCAAGAAGGCATCCTGGTTCACCGACGACCTCAAGGACTCCAAGAAGACCTGCCGCACCCTCGAGAAAGCCTGGCTCCTCGACCGGACCACCGATAACATGACCGCCCTCAAACATGCTACTCGCAAGCACCACCAGCTCATCCGCACCACCAAGAAGAAATCCCTGAAGGAACGACTGGACAACAACGCCCACGACAGCAAAGAGCTCTTCACTATCGTCAAGGAGTTCTCCAACCCCAGCACCGGCACCAACGACATCACTCGTCACAAGACCTCTGCGACTCCCTCGCCTCGTTCTTCCACCGCAAGGTTGACGACATCCACAACAGCTTCGGCGCCCCACCCACGCACCCAACCGTCGAACCAATGCCCCCCACCGCCACCCTTCGCACCTGGACCACGGTGACCACCGAAGACACAGCCCACACGATGAACACCATCCACTCCGGATCACCGACCGACCCCTGCCCACACCACGTCTTCAACAAGGCCGACTCCACCATCGCACCCCAACTCCGGAACATCACCAACGCCTCCTTCAACACCGCCACCTTCCCGGAGAGCTGGAAGCACCGGGGATCACCGCCCTCCTGAAGAAACCTACAGCGGACCCCACCGATCTCAAAAACTTCCACCCCATCTCGCTCCTCCCTTTTCCTGCTAAAGTCATCGAGAAGATTGTCAACAGACAGCTGACCGCCTTCCTCGAGACGAACAGATCCCTCGACCCCTCGCAGTCCGGCTTCAGAGCCAACCACAGCCACCGAGACCGCCCTCATCGCAGCCACCCACGACATCCGGACCCTGCTCAACAAGGGGGAAACAGTGGCCCTCATCCTCCTGTACCTCTCCGCTGCGTTCGACACGGTCTGCCACGGCACCCTAGTCCAGCGCCTCAGCAACATCGGTTTTCAAGAGAAGGCACTGGAGTGGATCATCTCGTTCCTCGCCGAAAGAACACAAAGAGTCCGCCTCCCCCCGTTTCGCTCCGAGGCCACCGAAGTCATCTGCGGCGTCCCGCAAGGATCTTCACTCAGCCCCACCCTCTTCAACATCTACATGAAACCTCTCGCAGCCATCGCACGCCAGCACAACCTCAACATCATCTCTTACGCCGACGACACCCAGCTGATCCTCTCCCTCACCAGAGACCCCGACACCGCCAGAACCTGCCTACACGAAGGGATGAAAGACGTCGCCGAGTGGATGAAGGACAGCCGCCTGAAACTGAACTCGGACAAGACGGAAGTCCTCATCCTGGGATCTTCGCCCTCCGCCTGGGACGACTCCTGGTGGCCCCCAGCCCTGGGCACCGCACCCAAGCCAACCGACCACGTACGCAACCTGGGGTTCATCCTGGACCCCTCCCTCTCGATGACCAGACAAGTCAACGCCGTCTCCTCATCGTGCTTCAACACCCTGCGTATGCTTCGCAAGATCTTCCGCTGGATCCCGACCGAGACCAGGAAGACTGTCACCCAGGCACTCGTCACCAGCCGACTGGACTACGGAAACGCCCTCTACGCCGGAACCACAGCCAAGCTACAGAAAAGACTCCAGCGCATCCAGAACGCCTCCGCCCGACTCATCCTGGATGTCCCCCGACGCAGCCACATCTCCAGCCACCTGAGGAACCTGCACTGGCTCCCCGTCGACAAGAGGATCACGTTCCGGCTCCTCACCCACGCACACAAGTCTCACCACGACCTGGGCCCCAAGAACCTCAACGACTGCCTGACCTTCTACACGCCCACCCGCCAGCTACGGTCCACCAGCCTCGCCCTCGCAGCCGTACCACGCATCCGAAGAGCCACCGCCGGAGGAAGATCCTTCTCTTACCTGGCTGCCAAGACTTGGAACTCCCTCCCCATCCACCTTCGGCTGACCCAGGACCATCTCGCCTTCAGGAAACAACTCAAGACCTGGCTGTTCGAGCAGTAGCATACCCCTCCCCCCAAGCGCCTTGAGACCCTCCCGGGTGAGTAGTGCGCTATACAAATGGCATGATTGATTGATTGATTGAGTGAGGTCATGTAAATAATCAATCAACAAGGGATGCTCTATCTCGGAATACTTCTTTGGCCTTGGGACTTCCCAGACATATGCTGGACATCCAAACACAACCTCGTAGGGACTGAGTCCCATACGGGAATGGACAGTTGTTCGAGTAGACAAAAAGCCAAGGGTAAAGCATCGGGCCAGGCAAGACCCGTGCTGGCCTGTATCTTCGCGAGCTTGAGCTTAAGAGTACCATTATAGCATTCCACCAAACCTGCTGACTGAGGGTGGTTTGCCGCATAAAATTTCTGTCTGACACCGAGACCTGCACACACTTTGTGCATTATCTGGCCCACGAATTCGCTTCCGTTGTCACTCCAAACAATTCGAGGTAATTCAAACCTCGGGAAAAACTCCTTCAAAAGGACTTTAGCCGTAGACAGAGCAGTATTATACTTTATGGGGTAGGCCTCTATCCATCTAGAAAAGGCACACACCACCACAAGGACATACTTCAGATTGTTACATCGCTCCTTGTAAATGTAATCTATTTGCAACACCTCAAAAGGGTATGTTGGAGGAGCAAAATGGCCTGCTGGGGTTGGTGTTCCCTTCCCTGGATTGTATATCAAGCAAACAATACAGTGCTTAACCAGATTATCTGCGCATTTAGGGATTCCCGCATTCTGCCATACAGGGGCCAAAAGTTTACATATCCCTTTAGCACTAATGTGGGCTGGACCATTTGCCATGGTAACTACTGGAAGCACATAGGCGTCTGGTAACAGCCAGCGCTGATGTTCCGACAATTCTGTCCAACACCCTGTCACGTCCAACATTCCTGTACCCTCTCTCCACTTACTCAGTTCTTTCTATGTAGCCTATCCCTGGATCATTTTTACACTTTCTATCGTGTCCTCACACATCCCTCCTTGTCTGACCCATCTAGCAGGGCCCGCAACATACATGCGGCTTGTAACATCTCTGGCTGTCTCTTTCGCTATCTGATCCGCAAAAGCATTTCCTCGACCCACATCATCAGTAATCCTTTTATGCGCACTACATTTAACAATTGCTATCTGAGTGGGCAGGGTAAATAATTCGAGAAGGTCATTTACCAACTGGTCGTGCTGTATCTTAGTGCCGTGGGAGGTGAAAAACCCTCTTTCCTTCCACAGACAGCCAAAACTGTGGGCCACTCCAAATGCATACTGGCTATCAGTGTACACATTCACTCTTTTTCCTTCAGCCAATACACAAGCTCTAGTCAGAGCTATCAATTCAGCTGCCTGGGCTGAATTGTGCCTAATGCGTGCTGTTTCCACAATTGTGTACAAAGTAGTGACTGCATAGGCCGAAGTCGTCTCACCATTTGGGAGCTTGAAACAGGAACCACCCTCCCACAGGGTCCCATCCGGGTCCAGGAGTGAAGTGTCCTTTAGATCGACTCTACCTTTTGTCTCCTCCTCTGTACGGAGGAAACAATCATGCTGTTCCTGAGTTCCTGTTTCTACTGGGATCGGTAACAGCGTGGCTGGGTTTAGGGTATTGCATCGTTTGATATGTACGTGGCTGGCCAAGAGCGTCATCTCGTACCCTGACAAGCGGGCACTCGTAAGGTGCTGAGTCTTTGTTCTATTTAAGAGGGAATCTACTGCATGTGGTACCATGACAATAAGAGTATTATCCAATACCAATCCAGCAGACTGGCAAATGGAAACTGCTGCTGCTGCTGTGGCTTTCAGACAACTATGTAACCCCTTGGCCACTGGGTCTAATGTGGCTGAAAAATAGGCACATGGGTGCTGCTTGTCTCCAAATTGTTGCGTTAAAACTGACAATGCGCAACCTTCTCTCTCGTGAACGTAGAGTGTGAAAGGCTTACTGTAATCAGGAGTACCTAACACAGGAGCAGAGCATAAGGAAGTACGTAAGTCAGTGAAACTTTTCTGACATTCCGCAGTCCAAGGGAGAGGTTGGGGTGTATCTTTGAGAGTGAGTGCCAACAGAGGTTTGGATAGCAAAGACAAATTTGGAATCCACTGCCTACAATAAGAGGTAATGCCCAAAAAGGCATGCACCTCCCTTTGTGTACATGGTACAGACATTTGAGCAATTGCTTGGATACGTTCTGGGGTCAATCGCCGTCCCTCCTTCGACAAGAGATTACGTAAGTAGGTAACCTCTTGGCGACAATATTGCAATTTAGAGGGTGATACCTTGTGATGAAGGTCAGACAAGTGACTTAACAGTGAAATAGTAACCTGTTTACAAATGTCCTCACAATCAGCAGCAACCAACAGATCATCTACGTATTGAATAAGGGTGGCACCTGGGGGTAAAGTGAAAGCATCGAGCTGAGTTTTCAAAGCTTGACTATAAATGGAGGGACTCTCACAATAGCCTTGAGGAGCACGCTTGAACCGGAAGCTTCAGCCTCCTAAAGAGAAGCTGAAAATATCCCTACTTTCCTCAGCAATGGGAATGCTGAAGAAAGCATTCTTGAGGTCAATAACAGAAAACCAAGCAGCCGAAGCAGGTGTCATTGACAATAGGGCAGTGATATCTGGGACGACAGGGAATTGGGGTACAACAATCTTGTTGATCTCCCAGAGGTCAATCACAAAACGATAAACGGGTGGCTGAGAAGAGTCAGTACGTTTAAGAACAGGTAAAACAGGACTTTTGCATACATTTCCCCTTGTCTCCTCAACCACGTCTTTCTGAACCAAATCATAAATAATAGCCAAGAGAGCTCTTTCACCATCACTGGAAATCTTATACTGGGGAATGCGAGGTAACTTAACATTGGATTTGAGAGTGACGATGTAGGGCGGAATCTGCAGGAGACCTACATCATTGGGGCCTGTAGCCCAGAGGGTGGCAGGAAGAGAGCGCAATTCAGGGGGGAGTTGGTCTTTAGACAAATATGCCGGGGAAATCAGTTTCTTAGATAAAGTGAGGTGTACACCAGAAGGGGAACAATGCAATGTTGCGTACAGTCCAAACCTAACACATTTTCACCACAACCAGTTGTTAAAATAAGCGGAGCCTCCAAATCATAAGGACCTATTGAGATGGGCAGAGGACAAGAAACTGGGTTATGAACTGGGACACCAGAAAATCCTACAGAAACATTCGATAAGCCAGACAAAGGTGCCCCAGGGAGTTTAGAGTGGATAATAGAACTCTTCGTTGCACCAGTGTCCAATAGAAACGGTTCTGAAACACCTAGTGCAATAAATTCAATATAAGGCCCATTTTGGTCCACTGGAACTGATATGACTCCCTCACTTTGTCTATGGCTGTCCTAGCTAGTATGAAAACCTTGACTCTCATCCTCGGTATAATAATCATCTTTGTAATAATGGGCAGACTGAGCATTCTGCTGATCAAAATAATTCATGGAGTTTTGAAGGGGAAAGGAACGCTGGTCTTAAGATGATATACCTCGCCCCCTACCCCTGGGTGTTGACTGGTAGCCACCTCGGCCTCGCGGCCCAGGCATACCACCAGAACGCTGCAACAAAACCGGGCAACTATTCTTGAAGTGACCTTCCTCCTTACAATAAGCGCATTGATTTGGACCCAGTGGGGGCCGGGGAACAAAGGGCTCAGGTTTTTGTAACAGCTTCTGGAATTAGTGAAGCGGCTGGAACTGACGCTGAGCAGGACGAGGGGGATAAGCCTGTTGCAAAAGAACTTTCGTTTTTAATTCCTTAGTTTTTTTATCAAGGTTGTCCTTTTCCTCTTTATCCCTATTTTCATAATTCTGAGCAGTAGCCAATATCTGAGCAGAAGAAGAAACGGCCCATGAACTTTCGGAATCCTTCAGTTTATTAGAAAGTTCGGGAGCAAATTAAACACAAATTTATCTACAAGCAATCGTTAGCCACCTTCGGTGCTAATATCCTGACCACTGTGATCAAGAAACGTCTCCTCAAATCGAGTAAAGAAGTCAGAAACGCTTTCATCTTTCTTTTGCTTACAGGCAGCTAACTTATCCCACTAAACTCGCAGAGGGGGCATCATAGTCTTCATCAAAGCAATGATCCTAGCGGGAAGGTCTGCAATTAAAGCATCAGGTTTAGCACTACCCACTTGGAGTCCATCTGCGGCAAGGATAGCAGCCCAATCACCCCCCAATTCTTGAGCATGGTCTTCTTTCCGAATCCTAGCCCATAATGGTTGTGGGACCACATTTCCCATCAACGTGTCTATATTGGCTAAATTCATAATGCATGTATCAACAGTCTGGGACAGCTTTTTGTAATAACCAGCAGGATTTTGACGGGGGTCTGGTAAGGATTGTTTGAGGGCCAGAACCTCAGATCTTTTCCAAGGGACATGTACCCATACATGTTGAAAGTGAGCGGGTATACCAAGATTATTGCCCTGGGGTGCAACCGCTTCTCTTCACACCGGGGGAACCTCTCTCATAGGATAGTGTTTCAGTTTCCTTTTAACAGAAAGATCGGGTTCAGGCAGAGACCGGTAGGTAAACATTGTTCTAAAGGTGACAAGTGTCCTTACAGCATCCTCAACCTCAGCACCCACAATTATCCCTTTCTTAAAGTCAGCCTGAACATCTAGCAGACCCTGGGGAGCTAATCCTAATCCCTTGTCCTCCCACTCTTGTCCAAGAATGACACACATAATATCAAAAACATGTCTTTGCGTTGGCGCATCCCACTGCTGGAAAGTGTCCGTGATATCTTGTATACCATACTGGGGACCATTCATGATCCACTTGCGGGCAAGGAAATCTAACGCATCTCGCTCTTCGGGACCTGGGAGCTGAATACGGGTCTGCCTACGAGGAAGAACAGGAGTCATGTTGAACGACCCAAAGAAAGGGGACAAAAAGCCAGAAACGGTGTCAACCATCCGCTTACGAACTGAGGGGTAATTCAACAGCAGGACAGGGGACAAGGTATTAGGCGCAGCAGAAGAGGAGGTAGAAGAGGGGGTGACAGTAATAAAGGGAGTCTGAGGCAAAGGAGTCTGAGGCAAAGGAGGTGGCGGGATGGGCATTATCGGAGGGGGCAGTGGCAGAGGTGCAGGGACCGGCTGGGGAACAACAAGTGGCTGAGCGGGTGACAATAGTAGGGGTTCATTAGCACCCGATGCAAAGGGCAGGGATAATCTCAAAAGGTAAGAAATTAAAGGTTTCTTTTCGGGGTCAACATCTTTGTCTGCAGGGGAAGTTGGCAACACCGGATAACACTTATCTATTGCCATACAATGTTGTCTATCTGAGACCTCAATCGCATAATCAGTCTCATTGTCTTTGGACTGCTGGGCAGCCTGTATAACAGTCATGCCCTTTTCCTTCCTATCTTTTATCATTTGTTTAATTTCTTTCTGTTTGGCTTCATTGTGCCAAAGGCGAACGGAGTCAAACATAGCCGGCCCGGCTTTTCTCTTAAACAATGTAGCTTCCAAATTATCTAATATATCAGGCTCAAAACTACCATTCTATGGCCACTGCAAAATACAATTTTTTCTCGTATAACGGACCCACACTTCATTAAAGGTGATGGCGCCTACACCATGTTTAGAATAAAGCTCATAGGTGGGAGTTCCAGCCGGAGGAAATGGACAAGAGTCCTTCAGTCGGGAATTCCTATCACAACAACAACAACACCATTTTCTAAACTTACTGAAACCAGGCATTGTAATTTCACTGGCTCCTTTACAAACATGAAGGGGTTAATCAATCAACACAGCACAAATGTACTCACCCCTCGGCATCGGCTTTTGCAAGAGCCGAATCAAAAATCAAAAACAAAGAAGTGGGAGCTACCCACAATTACTTAACCAAATGTTCTCTTACGCCAACAGAGGTCCGTCTAACGTCTCGCATTACCAGTCATCACCAAAGGGACCAATGCAGGGCGGCAGTCAGGGCAGCAGTCACCAGCAGCCGTTGGAAAGGAGAAGCCGTGCTGCAAAACCTTCGGTCCACTTTCGACATGAAGGGGTCAGTCATGTTGTGCGCTTCCTCCTGAATTTCCTTGCGGGGCTCCTCATGACCCTGGGGCTCGACCGCTACCTCTGAATCCGCCCCACGTTGGGCTGCCAGTTTAAGAACCTGGCCTAGAAGGGCCTGGTGGCGCAGGGCACGCCTGAAATCTCCGAGTTCACCTGCCTTGTTGTACAGAGACACGGAATACTCTGTTAGCATAGAAAACCAAATTTATTAGCTGCAGCTATGCACAGTTGTCCCAGAAGTACACCAATAGTAGGTTCTCAGGAGACTGCCCCTTCACTCCGTGGCTCACAGTCTTTTATAACCATATACACCCACAGAAAAATACTCCCCATGCACCAAATATTAGCCAATAGGAAAACATTCAAAACAAAACACCATGTGACCAGAACGTCCCGCTTGAGTCGTGTTCTTGCCCAACCCCATAAGTCAATCAATGACAGCACCTATAGGTCAATCAGTAATGGCAGAACGTGTTTGTGTGCTTCAAAGGACAACTTGAGAAATAGGATAATGCAGGGAAAGAATACCGAAGGCCAACAGATAAGATAGGAGAGGGAAAGAATACTGAAGGCCAACAGAGAGCTGGGACAAGGATTAGTCAATCTAGACAAGGATTAGTTAGTTTGGCTAGTTCCTGGAATTGGCTTCAGAACAAGGAAGGCGGGGGGGGGGTTATTTGACACGCAGCAGTACAAAGGGCAAAAACACTTGGTTTGCCAAGCTGCCTGAGTTAGGGCAACACAAAATGGCTACGGAATACAAAATGGAGTTGAAACTGAATTACCTCAGTACCCTTGGAATCAGTCGTTTGGATAGTGCACTACGAGTTGCTCCTGTGTCTACCAGAAACGGCGACTTTGTGCGCAGGACCTTTGCGATAACATAAGGGCCTTGCTGATCAACATAGAGCTCGAATGGGTCCCTCCCTTGCCCTTGGCTGTCCTATGCAAAGTCGTACATGTGGTCGTAATCTGACTGTTGGTACTGATTCTGTCTGTGGTGATCAAATGCATTCGCTCTTCCTAGCCTTTCATCGCTAGCGTCATTCATGTACCCTCTCCCGCGTCCTCTTCCCCTCTGTCCATTTATTATTTGCCTCGCCCCTCCGCCCCTACCAGTTCCCAACAGAACCGGGCATTGGGACTTCCAGTGTCCATACTCTTTACAAAACGCACATTGATCCTGTCCTAAGTCCCGACGTCCTGTGTATGGCGTTGATTAATCATTTCTGCATGGCTGCGCTCTAGGGGCATTCTGCTGATATCCTCCCTTGTATTGCTCCCTTCCTGTATTCACCCCTTGAAGCTGTACTATCATAACTCTTTCCTTCAAGTCCTTCTTTTTCTTTTCTGTAACCCTATCATTTTCATTTTTCTGGTGTTCGTAATACTGGGCCATCTGGAGGATGGTCGCTGGTTTAGAGGCTGCCCAACTGCTTTTGTTGGTCTGTAGCTTCTGCGATACTTCCGGCAGCAGCCCTTTAACATAGTTCTGCACGAACAAGTGGTGTCCGGTTGTGATGGACATGTCTTGTCCACTGTAATCGGAGAACACCATTTCGAATCGGGAGAAATACTCCGAAACATCTTCTTGTGGTTTCTGGCGACACGCGGTTACTATGGACCAGTCTATCTTTTTCTCCGGGATCATAGTTTTTACTTTCTGTACTATCTTGTCGGGGAGGTCTAATACAGCTTTTACCGGTTTCTAACCAGGATTTCGTTGTTTGTCTAGTACACCGAGTTGTTCCCAGGTGTGACCGAGCAGCTCCATGTAGTCTATCCTCCTAATTTGTTTCCACACATCCGCTGGCAGACATAGCCCAAAGAATAAGTCGATGTCAGCAAGCGTCATGATGGTTCATTCCAGGGTGGTGCCTAACTCCGTATAAAATGCGGTGGGATTCTTTCGTAAGTCCGGTAAAGATTTACGGAACGTCAGAATGTTCTGCTGTCCCAGGGTTGATATAGCCAATTGTAGACCACCCTTCCTATAGCGTCCTGGTGGTTTATATCGTCGTTATTCCCTTGCCCTCTAGGGGGGACCAAATAAGGGGCAGCTTCCTTTATCGTCATCATGTTATCTGGTTTTTCTGTCGGGGCCCTGCTATTACAGATGTCTTATCCTTAACTACCTGTTCTTGTTCCATGAGGTGGCGGAATACCTCTAGTGTGTATGAGAAGATATCCGCCACATCACAGTCATTTCCATCTCCCGTATCTATTTTCCTATAAAAAGCCATGAGTCGTTCTGGCCCTACATCTTTGTACTTTTCTTCGTAAGCAGTGAGAGTGTGGTAACAGAGACGTACAACAAAGTGTCGCTTGTGATTCTCGATGTAGGAGTTGCATATGTCGGTTATGTACTCTTCTGTCTCCTTTCTATCTACGAGGGATTTAACTATTTTCTCAATGCCTGGTCGTTCGTCCTTACTCAATAGCGGACCCTCGGCAACCCTTTCTTTTTCAATTCGACTCCTACTGACGTGTCTTTTGATGAGGCATTAGGCACAAGAGGCTTGGTCGGCGAAGAGGCCGTGGAGACCGAGGCAATGGTGCTACCTTCGGTTATGCTTTGGGATTCCTGGCGTTGTGTTACAGGATGAGTAGGGGCATAAGGAGGTGGCATGTAAATGATCGGTAAGCCTAATAACAAATCATCATCTACTCTTTGCTTCGCTGGAAACTAAAAAGTTGCGGGTGTTCTAACAGGGTATTGACCTGAAATCTTTGACTCTTGTTCTTTTCTAGCGGTTTCTTTTTCTTTTATGTCTTCTTCTAACTTTTTGCAAGCTGGGTGAGCTGATTTTTGCATTTCCTTATCTAATTTAGCTTCGTCCCTTTTCTTTCGTTGGGCTGCTTCTCTTTGCCACAAACCGAAGCTATCAAGCATAGTTGGTGTAGTTTTCTTTTTGTGAAGGGCTATATCTAGCGCTTTTATTTTAGCGGGGTAGAAAGATCCCGTCAGTGCCCACTGATTCTCTCGGTCCTCCCTAGTGTGTTTATGCCACAGTTTGCTATAAGCTACAGTGGTTAATCCATATTTCACATACATGTCCTTATTAGGGGTGCCTTCCGGTTGGACCGGATGACTGACCTCTAATAAACGGTCCGGGCCGAACCAATTAACAAATAATCCAGAGAAGATAGGCATGACATATTTAGAGGTCAAAATAAATATCTCCCACTCAAGTAGACAAAAAGTCTGCACTACCTATCTTTCGCTGTCTGCAAAGAGAGGGAATATTCCTATTCTTCGTTGTTTGCATGCAGGGAATGTCTCAAATAACTCAAAATGGAATACTAGTATGGAATCAAAACAATTCCAAGACAATCAATCAAACAATCAAATAGCAGTCGTTTTCTTTTACGACCGTACCCGGACCGTATGGACAGTTCTTTGTCTTCCCCTTCCTGTGCCCCATCATCCTCTTACTCCGATTTTTCCCGGCACTCCTGTGGGGTCCCAGTCAGGACCATAGGTCACTCGAGAGAGGTCCGTTCGGAACCGGTGAAGTTCAGTTGATCGGCAGCCAGACAAGGGTCTTTCCCGGGCAAGTGCACTTCAATCGTTTAGATGTTCACTCCGTCGTTAGGACCTCGCTACCGGACCCACGTGTCGCTGATGGGCCTCACGTTGGGACGCCAATCGTGAAAAAGCAACGGCTTCTCTTAAGTCTATCAATGCTGCTTGGCGGAAACACCTCTGATTCACTTTCTTTTATCTACCAAAATAACGAGACAGGCGGTGGGAACTGAAAGGCAAGAAACAGGTTTATTTCTCCAGAGGAGAACACATCAACTCGGACACTGGAATGTCTTTGGGAGGTGCTCTAACTGCATCTCCGTGGCTCAGTCTTTTATACACATTCGCATCAGTTTATTGGTATGTTAAACATCCTCAGAATTCCAGCCCCAATCAGGTTTCCACTCAGACCCGGCAGCAGTCTTCCCCCACCCAGATGTAACAGGTGATCGCTATCTCGCAGCTGGATATTTCGGCAGGATCAAAAGGCATATGGGATCAGTCAGGACTAAGGGTTCACACCATCAATTAAATCAGGCCTCTCTGTCAGTGCAACAAGTCCTGCTGTGTGTGTGGGCAATAAACTTATGTCCGCAAGGGTCGGTAAGCAACTGGGACCGGGTTGAGAAGCCAGGTGCGGCGAGGGAGGTTATCAGAAGGGCTTGCCTGTGTACGGAGGATGAAAGGACAAGTGGGTGTAGGGCGGAAAGTGACTCAGGGGCTTTGTCATGATGACAAGGTTTTATAACCCCAGTACATTTGTCCGTGCTTAGTCAGGGCGCTGGGGATGACAACGGGGTCAGGATGAAACATAGGTGTCCAGCAGAGTATGAAATGGTCGTGATGTCTAAGATGGTTACCGCTTACGCGCACGCAGAGGCTCTCGCTAAGCAAGATAGTGCCGGTAATGTTCATGTATGCCGCTTTAAATTTTTACAAGAGGAGTGTCTATTCTCTCAGCTGCCAGCTAATTAAACACACTTTTTCATACTATTCACCCAACAGAGTGGGTTTCAGGCATAGACGATTAATGGTCTTTTGTCATGATAACCCTTTCACCACCAGTGACATTTCAGTCACCCTTCCAAAGTATCTTGGGAATGGTAGCTTCATTTTTACCATGATAAGCAGTGTTTTAAGTGGGCAAGCCGTGTCTTTCTAAGAACCCATTTCTGTCCTTAACAGTGCCATTTCAGCTAAATAAATCTGCCCCCCTCCCCGAAATAATTGACAGGTTTTGCGGCTGTACCAAAGTCATCAAGGAGGCTGCCTGGGAAAGGAAGTAGTAAGACCAGTAAGAGGAGGATGATGAATAGTAGGAGGATAAAGACAAAGAGGTAGACACCCTGGAGGACTAGGAAGACAAGAGCCACAAGGAACAGTAGAAGAATAACCAGGTCCAGGGAGACTTAATTCATGAGGGCCAAGTTTATTAATGCCAGAGGGAGGGGAACATAAACAAATAGTGTTCAGGATCCAGTTGTAGAGGACCTGAATTAACATAAGAATAGTGGTAGAAGGAACACAAGGCCCTGTACCATAATGAAGAGAAGGACTAGGAAGGCCTGAGTGCACAGACTGAAACTAGGGGGATACGGACTACCAGGGGCAGGACTTGCAGACCCACATGAACAGACCAAAGAGGACCAGTACCAGGAGACCAATGGAGAGAAGGACCAGAGATAGCAGGACCCAACCAAGAACAAGATGGAACAGGCAAAGCAGGATACCAGCGGGAGTAGTGTTACTCGCATGGGACAAGGAGGGCTATTGAAACCATGGCCAGTGGGACCAGCACCAAAGACCCGATACAAGAGGACCAGACAAGGGAGTGTCAGAACTAAGACTAGGACTATATTGACTAGGATGACCAAGGAAGGAGTAGGAACAGGCAAACCAGGGAAGTTGGACCAAGCGGACTGATGGATGAGAATTAGGGTGAGGAGGATGGTTAGGTCCACAACTGGAAGATGTGAAACAGGAAATCCAGGAGCAATAGAACTAGCCGCAGGAGTACATGTCAATAATGACCAGCCAGACTAGGACCGATCACTGCAGGAGTAGGACATTCTAAGGCTAGCATGAACCAGAGGAGAAGTAACATCTGAACTATGGAAGGCTAGGATGACCAGCAGATGGCCAGCAGAAGTTACTGCAGAAGCATGTGGACAATGAACAAGAGGACTAGGGACAGGAGGTTCATAACCAGATTGAAGAGGAATATGAAGATCGCGACCTGTTGGACAATTGCCAATAGGACCTGGATACCTGGATAAGCAGGACAGGAACTGGGGAGACCAGATGCACCAGTCACACATTCAAAAGGGCATCCAGAGGACTACGTGAATTGAAGGGTCATGACCAGGAGAACCAGAAACAGGGCTAAGAGGGCCATGAAGATCAGGACATAGTGGACCAGGGGTTGGACTATGAAGTGGGGCAAAGCAATCATCTTGTATAGCAGGAGCAGGGTGAGTAAGACTTCATAAGATTAGGGAACTGGACAATAAAGGCCTGAGTCAAGAAGGCCAGGACCAGTGGACGCAGTACCAGTAGGACTAAAAGGATGATGAACAGATCTAGGAGGACCAGGACCACCCAAACCAAGTAGACAAAGACTAAGAGAGACAGATATCGAGAGGCTAGATTGATCAAGGGGGCCAGCAGGACCAGCACCTGCAGTACCGGGCTAAGACGGTCTGGGTGAAAATGACCAGGACAAGGTAGCCAAGGTCTATAAAGTAAGAAAGGAAAAAGACTAGGGGGAGCCAATACTGGGGTAACCAAACATAGCCAAACCACAAGGTTTGTGATGACCAGCAAAACTAAACAAGAAGGACTAAGATCACCACGACCAAGGAGACTAAGGCGCAGATGACTTGTGTAACAGATACAGGAGAATGAGAATCAGTTAAAAGAGATACTAAACTAAAATAACAGGACAAAGAGGACCATGGTTAAATGGTTTAGAATCACAAGGAGAGGAGGACCAAGGCCAGGAGGCTCAGGACCAGATTCAGGAAGATTGGGAACATAAGTAGTATGTCCTGTAGACCCCTAGTGTCCCTAGAAACCCACATCATTTTTCAGCCCGCTCTTGGAGCTAGTATTTGCTAAAAAGTCTGAATATACAAAGTCATTAAAAAGTCAGCGGGGTTACACTTGACCTCTGAGTGATAGCATAAACTATCTGATGCTGGAACCATATTCTGAGGAGTCTTATGGTGGATAGGTGATAGGGAGTGTGGTCTGTGAAGGACGACAGAAAGATTTTGAGAAACTCAGAGAGCTGAAGTCAGGAAAAACTGTAATGGCTTCCACAGGGGGTCAAAGTGCTATGGTAATCAGCAAAGGAGCTTTCACAATCATAAGAAGTTTCTGATGAGCGGAAAGGAGGTGAGTGAGGCTCTAGATAGTTTGCCTTGTGATGACCTGCAAAGTGAGTCTGATTAACAAATGACTCTGATTGCCAGATAGCACTGGGAAGCAAGACCAGTAGGGATAGCTTTAGCACCAACCAAGTGATCTGCAAATCTTTGAGGGCTGGTTGAAGGGCACATTGTGTGCCAGTGCAAGGAAAAGACAGGAATGTGACATATAATGTTAAATATAGTGCATTCCTACCCTCTCCCTTTCATGCAGCACAGCGCAGCAAGGTGTCTTGCTGCATTGCGTTGTGGGAAAGATTGATTAATCTTGCCCCATGTCTCTGGAACAGAAGTCAAAAATCCTCAGCAGGCAATAGTTAAAGAGCGATCAATGCCATTTGACAGCTGGTGGACGAGGTCGCAGTGAAGCCATTTACTTTTGTCAGAAAAGCTCCAGGAGGGAGAACGTTTTGTTTTCCGCCCAGAGAAGGTCCCCTGCTGGTCAGATACTTTTCAAGACTGCGTATGGTGAAAAATTCTACCTTTGGACTAGTCACTATTTTTTAGCTTGGATTCTTCTAGGAGGCTGTAGTCGAAGAGGGTTATGCAAGGCCCGCCACTTTCTATGTGAAGTTTCGCTGGTTCAGATTTGCTGCTGCGGAGAAGAAAGAAATAGGAGAAACCTGGATCTTTAACCAAGTGATGAGCTCATCAGATGAGCTTCGTGGTTGGTTCTGGTCTACCGTCAGCTCTCAGAACAAAGATTTGTCAAAAAGTTTCTAAGTACCAGGTTTCAGGAAATTTCAGGAGGAGTACACTTTGACACTAGCCAACTGTCCAGGACCTTTAGGGGTTGCTCTTGTGTGGTCAAGACTCACTCCTGCAGAGGCCAGCAGTAGGGTTTTGATGAGGTCCATTTGAAACTGGTAAGATGGGCATGTAAGGAAAGGCATCTTGTTGCTTATTGTGTTCCTGTAGTACAGACAGGAGCTTGGTGTTATGACCCTTGGAATCCACGTCTTAGTCCTGGGTGCAAGATGGAGAGTTCTTCCAGTCATCTAGACTCTTCTCAAGTCACAAACAGCAGGTTTAGTCCTCTTTTGGTACTCCAAAGGTCCATAAGTGATCAGAGGAGGGTACAGGGATGTCACATTTATGCTCAGTGCCAGGCTATGGGTAGGGAAACTCCTGGCTACTCGTTTTGTTTTATAAACAAAATCTTATTGGTTCTACAGTACATGAAATAAGCAATACAGAGTACAAAATATGGTATATCCACAACAAAGGTTGCAAGCAATAAGAGGAAAAAAAATAGTGGGCCATGATATGTCTTACATCACGGAGTTTGTAATAAGCCCACCACCTACCCCAAATCTTTCGGTGATTGTTAGGACAGCCACAGGCTGCTCCACTTTCACACACCAATTCATCACCAAGTTCTACTCCACAATAGATGGTTGGGAGGAGGACTACCAATGGAGAGCTATGTCACACTTGGCCACCACAGAGCCAAAGGATGCATTCTCAGCAGGGTCTGAATAAAAATATATTCTACATCCAGGATTTGTAAAGCACAAACTACTCACTCCTAAATGTCTCAAGGCGCTAGGGGCCATCGGAAAAATTAAGTGAGCTATTGCCCAGAGTTACATGGTGCTAAGCTGCCGACCAGGATTAAACCGTGAGCCCTGGACTTCTGAGTCAGCTACCCTGGCTGCTGTGCCACACCTCTCCTCCAACATCATCCAAGATGCCCAACAGGGCTACAGGGGGAGTGCAATCAATGTGCCTTTCCAGAACAGTGGTTAATTATGAAAAACTAGCGGGCCAATATCTTGCTATAAACAGACAGGACCACACTATATCAAAGAAATCTCTATTGATACTCATACAACTATGGCAATTAGGGTTTGGGAGGGTGTCAATTCTCCTGCGGGGCAAAGTGTGAAACATGTCAATATTTCAGTTGTATAAGGCGAAGATGAGAGGGAATGACTAGCTCTTCTGGAGCCATCTTGGCATCTCTTCAATCACTGTCATCCAGGTCACCCACCCAACCTTCCCACCAAGCATGAAGGGTGCCAGAGGACACGAAGAGTTAAGGACTAAGGATCAGTATATCTGTGAGATGCCTCCTTGGCCCAATGATGCCAATAGGAAGTGGCCCTCAAGAGGACTGTATTCTGAGAGGTTCTTCAGTTGAGTCCAATAGACAGCCAATGCATGACAGAATTGAAGATATTAATAGAATTGGATTTTGCGGAGATGAAATTCATCTCGGAGAATCCAGATGGTCTTCAGCTGCAAGCCCTCCTAGATATCTCCAAGCTGGGAAATGCCTATAAGTTCCCATTTGTTCATCCCATCGAAATTGGACACCTGTGGCGTCCAGCTACCCGGCCAAAAAGGGGTCATCTGCGCACGCCGGTGGTCCCAGCCAACCTTTCCAGGGAGGCCAGTCGCCAGCAAAGGAGATTAGGCCTAGCCAACTGCGGCAGAGAATGGGGGATTGAAATGCTATATAATAAATGCAGGATATGCTGTCACCCCATAAGTGAAATCTCAAGACAGAAGATGGGTTCATTGGAGTCGCCAAATATCTAGTCATGAATTGTTTGAAGCTGTGAGGCCCAGTAATACAGGTGACCATCCAACAGCCCCAACCCACCATCATAGGATGATTTAACGCAGTTATGGAAAGCAATTCATGGGGTATTATTGTCCAAAGGAAGGCGTGTACAGCACCATGTAAGCCTGCAAACCAAGAGTTCAGTGCAGGCGCACATTTTAATCATGAAAGGCCAATCATTTTAAAAAGTGCAACCCTACTCAAGACATTGAGCGGGATAGTGGACCATCAGTTCAAGTTGACGTGTTGGGGTTAATTTGGGCTCTAGAGCAGTTGCCACCCCTTGGTAAGGAAAACTCAAACTGCATATTGTATTTGAGTTTTTCTAGGCAATAAAAACTCAAACTACATACTAGGAGGTAGCCTTGCCAATCAGTAACTTCGCATCCACGCTGCACAGGGACAATAAGGAACTTGTTCCAGTTGACCACCATCCCTGATGTGTTTCCAAACAGCTGAAGCATTTGTAGGATTTACTTATTGGTTATATGAGGTTAGCAGAGGAAAATCAATGTGATTCGGTCCTACAGGGTAGTTTAGCCACTAGAAACCCCAGAGTTTGGCATCACAACAAAGCCAGATCACCAACAGCTCAATCGCTAGGGCGAACGTCAGGGGAGAAAGAGGGCATCCCTGCCTGGTGCCCCTGTATATTGAAAAGGAAGGAGACACAATGCCAGTGACTCCCACCTGCACCTGGGGCAAGCATGGAGCACTTTGAGAAAATACAGTAACCAGGACTTAAATCCCATGTGTTAGAGCACTTGAAAAAAAAATCCCCAATCCGGGACATCAAAAGTCCTTTCAAAGTCTAAAAACATAAGTGGAGCCCGGTACTAAAAGTGCTGTGGTGTTTCAAGGCAATGTGCACTCGACGAGTTGAATGGTGGGTGTTGCGGTAAGGCATAAAAACACATTGATCCAGGTGGACAAGAGCGGGTAGCAGCAGCAGGAGGTGGTTTGCCAGGACATTTGCAAAGACTTTTATTTCAGCATGGATAAGTGAAATCTGCCCCTGGGCTGAACCCGCCTCCTGGGCTGACCCGGTTTATGGAGAACTATGATGGCACGGTCTAACTCGGAAGGGAAATGACCCCTATCCACAGCCTAAATGTAAACATTGAGGAGCTGGGGGAGAGTAAAGACAAGAACTTTCTATAATATTCAATAGGGAAGCAATCCGTCCCGAATGTTTTACCCGGTTGTAGCTTTCCAACAGCATCAGCCAACTCCTCCACCCTCAGGGCCTGATCCAGGGCCTGCCAGTCTCCCACCGCCAAGGTTTCCAAACAGAGGTTGGCAATTATAGGACATGTGCCTTCCCATTTGGATCAGTGGTGACAACTATAGAAGGAACTATAATAAGAGGCAAATTTAGCCACAATGTCTGAGAGGCAGTGAGGCATTGTCCCGTTGAGGTCTGAATCAAGGGAACTAGCTGAGAGGCTGTGTCACGTTTTGCCAACCAGTATAAGAGTTTTCCCAATCCGTCTCTCCACTTATAGAATTACCTAGTGGAGGCCATTCAACATTGCTTGGCCTCCTCCAGGCACAGCTGACAGAGAAAGGCCCTGCAAGCTTCAAGTTGCTGCAAGGAGTGGGCGTCCTGAAGCTGCCGATAACAGCACTCAAGACACAAATGCTCTACTTCCATATTGACAATGCACTGAATGCGGGCACAGGTATGCCCGCGACGGTACGCCTGCGCCCTACACCAAGTGCAGGAGTCGTCAGGCTGTTGAAGTCACACACGTTGCAGGTCGAACCTCATGCAGTTGAAGTCGGAAGCGCCGGGGTCGGCAGGAGGCAAGGCTGCGGAATCATTCCAAGCAGTAGCTGTGATTACAGGATGCAGGAAAATGGAGACTCAGGTCCCCACACGATAAAAGTTTTTTTTTAAAAAGGTCAGTATAAGAGGACAGAAATAGCATACCATGAGCACCAGGCTCTGGTGAGGATTCCTGTACACACATTTAAAACACGCAGATTTATTTGTGGGGTTAATGGACCCTTAGTGACACCCCCATGTACTGCTGAACCACATATTTTTTCTGCAGTTCCTCTGACTGCTTCTGCAGCAGCCTGTGGTTCAACCCTGATGTGCACGACTGGAGGCCATACATAGGGGGGTCAGATGCTCATCCAGCAAGGCCTTAAAACCGACCGCTGCTGTGCATGGTCAAATGCTGTGTGCAGTGGGTATAGGACACCCAGAGATGATCTGGTGCAGCACACAGCCAAAGGTGAACCCTGCACCCCACCACTGCAAAACACAGCCAGTAGCTGTGAATGGCAGGTGGTGGACACCACTGTGCTCCATCCTCTATTGGCATCGGATGGCTGTATGCAACAAGTGGTACACCCACAGAGGATCAGTGAAGGCCATGGCTAGGGGCCAGGCACTGCACACCATCACTAAACTGCATTGCAAAACGCTGTTTGCAGCAAGGATCAGTTACATATGGAGAGTGGGGTGCAGCCCTGGATTCAGAACAGGACCTATGGCTAGGTCTTTGTACTATCAAATGAGTGGCATATTACTTTCTTATTAACATTTTTTGGATCTGCGGAACCACCAGGAAACTATGGGGAAAATATGTGGCAAAATGGAACATATGCATAGGAACAGCAGGCCCCAAAACCTTTTAAAAAAAAATTATTATCAAGGCATATTATCAAGGGTGGCAATAGGGAATTTTCGCCGTTTAGCGGCCATTTTCGGCCGCTAAGCGGCGATTATTCTATCGCCCTATTAGCAAGCTGTCGCTAACAGCAGTTAGCGACAGCTTTTAGGTGATAGCGAGCGGTTTGGGTCCCTCTTTGCATGTTAGCGATATTTATCGCTAATGACATGCAAAGTGGGCGTACCCAAACTGTTGGAGACTGAAAACAGTCGCTAACATCGCTATCGCCTATTAGCAAGGCAGGCGTAGCGATGGAAATATCCGCGCTAAGCGCGAATATCTCCAAATACTAACACCTGCCCAGACCAGTTCTTAGCCATTTTATCCAATGGGAGGTGGATAACATGGCTAAGAGCATTTTGTCGCTAATGCGTGAATATCGCTGTATTCTCAGCGATATTCACGCATTTCGCTGCTATCGCCGGAAAATGTATCGCTTTGGAGATAAACGTTGCTAATAGCACGTTATCTAAGCGATTAATTCCGGCGATGCTCAGCGATAAAAAATCGTCGCTAAGCCTATTTAGCAATAAATATCGCTACTTGTTGGTAATATGCCCCCATGTTAATAAAAATATTCAGGTCTAAGATGAACTTTTGATTTTATGATGATGTTTTGCCCACAACTAGACACAGTTAGACACAGGATGAATAGGATACGTTTCTTCAGGTTGCTAAGGAAGATCCTAATCCGTTAGGCGCTTAAATACACTCCATATCTTCAGAAAATGCCAGGCATTTCAGTCCAAGTGCTATTGTGGTAGATGGATCCCATGCCACGGAGATGGATGTCTGTATGCGGAAATCACTTTGTTAACATGTTTCAGAGATTTGGCTATTTGTGGACAAAATAGATTGTACCGTTTCCATGACAGATGCTGGAAAATAAGGCGGTTTATGGGAAGACATCTATCAACATTCTGAAGCTCTTTTTTAATTTTAAATGATAGAGTATCAAAGTACCTCTGCCTAAATCCTTGCCCCCTCAATGCACGATCATTGGATGTTGTTGCTCACATATTCACATGCTTTCAACCAACTATAGAAGGTGATTCCATTTCATTCCACTGATCCCAATGTGTGTAATATCTACATTAAGCAACCCTAAATCCTTGTAAACACTGAGGGGCAGATTTACAAGCCCCTTGCGCCTCTTTTACGCTGCCGTTGCGTCACTTTTGTGATGCAGCGGCGGCGCAAAAGAGGCTCCATGGTGCGGGGGATTTACAACGTGACACATCTGGGAGATGCGTCACGTTGTAAAGCCCTGCGCCAGAAGTAGACGTTCCCGCGTAGGAACGCCTCCTAAAAGTGGCTGAGTGAAATCTACAAGATTTCACTAAGTCACTTTTAAGCCCATGCTGCGTCAAAACCCTGCGCCTGCTTGAAGCAGGCTTAAGGATTGACGCAGCATTGTACAGATAGGGCACCCCAGAGCCTTGCTGGAGCTGCGTCACGCTTGTGACGCAGCTCCAGCAATGCGCGACTTTAACGCACAGATGCGTCACGCATCTGTCCGTTTGCCCCATGGTGCACCGCATTGTAAATGCGGCGCATCCATGGTGGCGGAGCCCTGACGCACAATAACTGGCTCATCCATGCTGATATGCAGGGATGCGCCAGTTATTGTAAATCTGCCCCTGCAAGATCTTGCATTCTCGCAAGCTTAGTGGACAAGGGAGTGATGAACAGTCCGCACCAAACTTGTAGCTGAAATATTTGTGCACCTCTCGGGAGCTGCTGCAAAATGCAAACCCTTCCCCAAGAAGGGATGATTTGAAAAGAAAAAAAAGACTGCTTAGTGTGACTGCACTGTAGTTTGCTGGTGGTGTCTGTGAAGTAGAACATAAAAGTAGTGAGAGGTAATTAATGCATTGTGGCTGTGCAGAAAAACTGATTCTCCTCAGCTTTTTAAGTGGACACCATCACTAGGATACACGGCTTTTGCAGTAATTGGTCTTTCCAGTAATTGGTTTAAACTGATGAGGTGATACCAAGAACTACCAATGATTTCAAAGATGCAGTGTCCCGAAAAACAGGCTATGCATGGTGAACATGTGACCTATCTAGAAACTGGGAACATGGGGTGATCTGTTAACCTTGAAAACGTGTGCAATGTGAAAGGGAAGTTTTAATATTGGTTAGAAACAGCAAGGTTATGCCAAGTTCAACTAATGTCTTTGTTTAAATGACATATTTGAAAAGAACCTTACCTATAATTAGATGTCTCAAGCTTATCCTTGAGATGAATATCTCGTCATCATTTTACAAGAAAGATGAGATCGGTTCTCACACTGGAAGAAGAAGTATGTGTATTTGAATTAACTTAGAAGGTTTTCAAGGGAATAATTGCAAGACTTTCTTAAAAACATGAGAGAATCTGTAGTGTGAGAACCACTTATGTTTTTTGACAGTTATTAATTTTCTTATATTGCTGTCTGGGAAATATAAGATGACAATTCTTTGAGCAAAAAGCCGATGAGATAATAAATGTGGAAAAATAACTGAAGAGAAACTGTGTTAGTAAAAATGTGGGGGCTGATTTACCGAGTTCTGGCGCATCTCTGCAAATCAGCAGGGATGCGCCAGAAAAGATGCAAAACACAAATCCCTCCCTGTGCCACCATGAATGTGTCGCATTTGCAATGCGGCGCACCGTGGCGTAAGGATAGGGCGATGCGTGTCGCATGCTGTGGTGTAAGGGCAGCGCATTGCAAGTGCGACATGGCTCCAGCAATGCTCAGGGGTGCCCTATGCCTAACATGCTGAGTCACTCCTTACACCTGCTTCAAGCAGGCGCAGGGTTTTGAAGTAGCATGGAATTAAAAGGACTCTGTGAAATCTTGTAGATTTCACTGTGTCACTTTTATGAGGCTTTCCTGCAACAGAACCCCCACCCTGCGCCGGAACGCCCACATGAAACTTAACCCAGGTTTCAGCTGGTGAAGGGGTTTAGAACGTGACGCATCTCCCTAGATACATCACATTGTAAATAAAGCGCAACATGGCGTTTGGTTTACGCCGCCGCTGCGTCACAGAAGTGACGCAATGACTACGTAAATGTGGCGCATGGGGCTTGTAAATCTGCCCCGTAGTGTTTACTATTTCGAAACTGTAATGAGAAATACAGCTGTCGGTGCATTATCCAAGCAACTATATATTTTTGAAGCATAGCGTGAAATATTCAGCATATGCAAGTTTCCGGGGAATTGAAAGCATTATGATGAAGTCAGTGTTACACTCAGATACATGTTTCACCACACCACCACACACCCAGATAGTGAGGGGCACACTTCCATTACCTGAACAAGCACACCACACTGTCTCAGTGAAGGTGCAATGGAGATAAATGAACTATTATGAAGTCAGAGTCACATCCAGGGCCATGTACCATCACGCAGCCATCAGGGAAACAGGGCCCACATACCAAAGGTCCAGGGTCACACCCTATGTTACTCAACGACTCTTGCGGTCTTCCCCGAAAAACCTTTTATCATCTCCTCCCTTTCATCTGATATGCAGTGGCTGTCCTGGGAACTAAAGCCTGGAATAGCCTGCCCACTCAGTTGAGACTGGTGCAGTCTGAACAAATGTTTAAAAAATTTCTAAATACCTGGATTTGTGCTGCCCCAGAGCACACTGTGCTATCTGTCATCTGATCCCGTTTTCCGATGTGCTGGTTAAGTTTTTCCACCTCAGAGTTCCAAGTCTTTCCGCTAGCGCCAAGATGCTCCTTGGAGTGAATGTACCGCTTTACAAATGCACTCATTCAAGACACTCAGTGGCACGCTTACGTCCTGACCAAACACACTCCCACTGACTGCGTTTCAATCTGATGTAGTTAAATGCACTATGCTATACTTAAAGTCATTTTGATGGGCATCTATCAGCACACAGCCACTCGCCCTGTCTCAGGAGCACCCTCATAGACTTGAAGAAGCAGGCCATTCTCAGTGACATTCTCAGATTTCTGAACAAGCAGCACGCTGTCACAGGCTCCATGATAGTCCAATGGACACAAATGTTTTACAGTGTAGATACAGTCCCATCCAGGGACTTGTGCCACCACACTGCCACTCACCCAGACATTCTGGGGACATTTGGGGACCTGCACAAACACTCCATCTCTTACTCTGTTATAGTGCAATGGAGGCAAATACAGTATGATATACTTAGAGGCAGAATTACTAACATGTGGTGCAGAGAAGCAACCACAGTTGGTGCATTGCAATACCTCAAAGGAGAGAGCAAAACAGCACAATATGGTGCTGTTTCTTCCTCCCTCTATGCCTTGTTCAAAAAGGTGGAATTTGTTTTTGGCAAAGCACTGTCTATGATTTTAGTAGATAGAACTTTGCATCAAAAACACTCAGTGATGTCATGTAATGCCCTTGTACATCTCTGATAGGCCATGTTAACGCTAAGTAGAGAAAAGTGGCAGATAGTGCAGTACATTAGGGGCCCAATTTGCACTGGAAAGTAAATCCCATTTCAAACTTTGCGCTGGTTTGTATCACTTCTGTGATGCAAACTCCATGCAAAGTATTAGTAAAGCTGCCCCTTTAAGTCACATAGGACATGAATTTGCACACTTCCACTCACCAAGACTATCAGTGGCACGCTCAGAGTCCTAAACAAGCACTGACTCTATGATAGTCCAAAGAAGGAAAAGGCTTTATGACGTAGTTAGAGTCAAACCCAGGAACATGTCACCACACCGCCATTCATGCAGACAGTCAGGTGCACACATTCAGACCTGAACAAGCTTTCCATCACTGATTAAGTGACAAACAAATAGAGGCAAATGCACTATGATACATTTAGAGTCACACCCAGTAGCATGTGTCACCATACCACAGCTCACCCAGACACTAGTGTGCTGTTACTAACTCCTTTGACCCCAACCACATTATGCATGGCCCCAAGCCTTGTTTAGTAAAGGTTCGTTGCTTGCAATGGGTTGGTTACTTGTCCTTGTCAGAGTACAGGCTCTGCACCACCACTGCATGTGGCTGACGAACATCATGGGGGTCAGTTGACCACAGATATGCACTGCAAACCCTACCATTCACTCCTTCTGAACATGGTCGAAGGATGCAGAGCAAGAATTGTTGCCTGTGGTGTGTTAGATCGAGAGTATGGATGTAAAGCAAGCCTTGTTGGCAACGCTTGCAGTACCATCACTTTCACTCACTTCTTTAGATTCATGCAATCTGTCACTGACTCACAGAGGCACAATTTCACTCCTCTCTCCTCATGGATATTGCTTGTGCTTACTATGTCTGGCTGACTAACATACAAAACAAACAACATAAAATTTGATTTATTTTTTAACATAAAAGTTGCTTTTCAATTTTTTTATTATTTTTCTTTTTTAGGATTAAAAATACAGTTGAAAAAGTGGAACATGAACTTGGATTATACAGATAAAGACTTTTTGCATGTCTGTTCATATGCAGGAGCTTGATTTTTGAGTGATTGTCCAGTTTGTTCTCCTAAGGTGATCACTGTTCCACAAACAAGAAAGTGCAATCCAAGTTTTGAAGAAGCATTGCCCACTCGCATCTTTCTCCTGCTGCAGGATGCTCTAATGCAAACGTATTGTCAAGAGCAATGGCGTCATGTATTGCAGCGTCAAATGGTAAAGCTAGCACTTCAAAATGCCTTCTTAATTTGTCAGCATTAAATTGCGTCTGAATATAAGCGCTTGGATGCTTATGTTATGTTAACAATCATTTATAGAGCGTGCATTCACCAATTGGTTTCTTGGCGCCTGGTCTAGGATAGGCTGAAGCTGTACAGCGGCGTCACTAGGGGGGTACCGAGGGTGAGGGTGCGAGGGTGCGGACCGCACCAGGTGACACCATCACTTGGGGTGACACTAATCTGGTTACGCTGTGTAACACAGCTCTGCAGCCTCGCCTCTGCTCTGCTGTGCAACCGACCGGCCCTGGTGCGCGGCGTGCCTTTGTCATTGGCCCTGAGCTGTCTGCAGGGTTGCCTGGGGGAGTGAGCACTTGGTTAGAGGAGAGAGCTGGGAGAAAGAGGTATGTCCACATCTGGGAAGGGTGTTGGAGGGAGCACAGTTACGGAGCGTAGCTGGGAAGGTGCTTGTCTTGTCTCTACTAAAGAATATCGATAATCACGAACGCAAATTGTTTATGTAATTAATTATGAGGAGTAAAGAAGCATCGTTCATTTCAGGAGAGTTGGTATGTCCGAGATGCTTGGTTGCCTCTCACAGGGAGAGTTTTACTAGCAGGTATCACTTTGCAGTAGGTGCATTAACCGACGGCGCTATCCCACAGCGGTGGAATGTTCTCGCATTGGGCACATCCGGGAGCCCAGCCTCCAAGCCAGACAGTTAGCAGCATTCTCAAAGAGGTTCTTTAACCCACTGAACTATCCTACTGCAGTATAGTTTACTCACCTTTCCTGCCCCAGGATCTCTAGAGAACTCTGCAGCCGGTGCACTAACCCCTGAGCTATCATTCATCATTGGAATGTCTTAGTCATTGGGTAACCTTGGGTGCGGAACTTCCATGTCCCCAGAAAAACGGCAGTCTACTTGCACTCGGCAGCAGCTGCCTTTACCAACTGAACTGTGCTCGTCAGTGGCCAGTATACAGACCCGGTACCCCAGGCATCAATGCATTTCACAGGCATTTGCTGTATGTACATTAACCCACTAATCTATCAACGCAAGGATAGCTCCTAGACCTAGATTTCACACCAAGTTTCGCAAGCGCCCGTGTTGTTCAGTAGCTCTCTGAGCATCATGCCCATGCCATACTGCAGTTCTGTGCAGCATGTGCTCGAACCCCATGAGCTGCCATGTTCCCTGGCCATGAGTTACCCGCACCGGGTGACACCAACGCTAGTGACGCCACTGAAGCTGTGTTAATCTGTCATGCACTTGAATTAATTGTAGGCTTGGGAAAATAGCCAGTTCTTAAAAAGCTTCCTGAATTTCATGAGTTCTTTGCATGTTTTGATGTTTGATGGAAGAGAATTCCAAAAGCCAGGCGCCAACACTGCAAATCTACAGCCTCTTTGTTGCTTCAGTTTATAAGCGGTGTGGTTAGCAGATTCATATGAGATGAGCGCAGGTTGCGCGTGGGTATGTGCCTTTGAATGAGGTTGGAGATGAATTTGGGCTTGGGCCATGTAGGGACTTAAAAATCAAGCAGCCCACTTTGAAAGCAGAGCATGGTAAAATGGGTAGCCAATGCAACTTCCTCATAAGCGGGGAGACGTGTTCCCACCGGGTTGCTGAAAGATCAGCTAGCTGCCTCATTTTTAACCAACTGCAGTCTCTTAGTAAGATACAGTGGTATGCCGAAGTACAGCAAATTGGCATAGTCTAAGTGGGAGATCACCATGGCTAGAACAGCCTGTATTAGTGCTTCTCTCGTGAGCAGTCTGCTGATTTTCCTAATTTTCCTTAGTTGGGGATGGCAGGTCGAAGTTACCAATGTGATTTGGGTTTTCATTGATAAGTCATTGTTTATTATCACCCCAAGACTTTTTGCTGAGGAAGATGGAATGGGGGAGTGCCCAACTCGTTTGGCTAGAACCCAGGACTCCAAGGGTTCTTGGTGCCTCCTAACAGGATCAGTTCTGTTTTATCCGTGTTGAGTTTCAGCTGATTGCTATTAATCGAATCCCGGATATGCAGGATGGTGGCTTGAAATTCTGATGGCAGTCAAGGTATTATTGATAGTAAATATAAGCTGGAAGTTGTCTGCATAGTTAAAATTGCACACCTTCCTGTTTTTTTAAGGACTGAATCAATGGAAGGAGGTAAAGATTAAAGAGGTGGGGGTATAGTGAAGAACCCTGGGGTACTCCAGCAAGTTACACTCCTTTTTGGCGCAGTGAAGTCAAATAGGTGTACTGACAGGGAGCGGCCCTCCAAAAAAGACCGCATCCATCTAAGGGCTGATTCCTGAAAACCAACGGCACGGATACGGTCAATTAGAACATTGTGACCGACCATGTCAAATGCAGTAGACAGGTCCAATAGTACCAGAGCCTGAGGGGATCCGTTGTCGATTTCGTTCCGGAGAATGTCTAGGGCGGTCAGTATGACTGTCTCGGTGGAGTGGGCGGGTCGAAAACCTGCTTGGCGGAGATTCAGATATTCTGACTGTTCACTGAAGGTGCATAGACATCTAGCTATATGAGATTCAAGTACCTAGGCCAGATACGGAAGCAGCTATATTGGACGGTAATTAGTCCGAATCTCAGGGTCAGCCCCTGGATTCTTCACGAGAGGAACAATAATAGCCTCTTTAAAGGCACTCAGGACGATACCCTGAGTTAATGACTTATTTAAGAGAGAGAGTGCAGGCTTGGGAAGTAGAGAGAAAACCTCCTTTAGAACATAGGGTGGTTAGCTGTCCATTAGGGATACTCATTTTACTCTGGACAGGAGGTCTGGGAAGTCCAGACTGTCGATTACTAGAAACTGTTTCAGAGTGGGGGGTTTCCAATTTAGTTGAAGGTGCCCTAGGAGTAGTGTCCTTTAAAATACTGTCCTTGATTGCAACAATTTTTTCTAAAAAAAAAGTGTTGAGAGAGTTATACTGTGCTTCAGATGGTGTAAGTTTCACTGTGACTTGATCGGGGTTCGAAAGTTCGTTAATGATGGAAAAAAAATATTTTGACTTGTTAGAAAAGTACATGATGTTGGTGGAAAAGTATGTGGTCTTAGATGTAGATATAGCTTTTTTATAAAGTTTAAGTTTAACTAGAAAGATCTCTCCCTTAGCTGGGGAGTAGCTACTTCTTCAATTCCTTTCCGCTTGGTGGAGGGCTAATTTTTGAATTTTTAAGTCTGCTGAGAACCATTTCTGGGGTGCATGGACTGAATTCACCCTCCTATGGGGGCGTGATCGTTACAGGCCACTGTAAGCCAAGCAGTGAGATTATCTGCACTGACTGTGACAGAGGACTGAGTAGCGGGAGCTGTATTGGTCAGTGTGGCCAGTAAGGAAGTTTTATCCAGACTCTTCCATTTCCTGGCGATAGACCCTCTGGTTACTGATGGAGTGATCTTCGTTATATTGTTGATAGTGAACTGCAATAAGTGGTGATCAGACCATGCGCAAAGGGGAGACTGTCAAGGCAGACACTGTGGTGTTAACCGACCAGACATGGTCTAAAATATGTCCCTTATTGTGCATAGCCAGAGTTACCCACTGAGTAAAATTCAGCCCACTGAGTAGATCATTCAGCTATTCCGCGTGAGGCTCGCCCAGAGCATCATTGGCCCAATAGTTAAAATCGCTGAACAGCAATATATTCGCATGGTTCATTGTAAGGTGAGCCATCTGTTCGCCCAGAGAGTGGGGGAACAAGGGCATCCTCTGGGGAGGTCTATGGAATAAGACGCAAATCAGAGGAGCCGAGGCAGACTCTAGTTTGATAAGTAGGTTATCCATCTATTTTAAGGCTAATGGTGTTAATGAGGTAAATTTTAACTCCTGACGTATAATGGCCGCTACTCCCCCTCCCGCCTTTCCTAGGGTGGCCGTTCGCCTGCAGGATATAGCAGTTATTTGGGAGTGCCGCCAAAATGTCAGGGGCAGACTCTAGGGATAACAATGTTTCTGTTAATAGAAGAATATCTGGGTGTGACGATTCCAGTAAATGAAAGATGTCCAATTTGTGTTTAGGCAAGGAACGAGTATTTAGGTAGATGATGCTTAGCTCAGACAATTTTGCATGGTCTAAGTACCTATGGGGTCTATTCTGATTAAGTTCTGTCTTCTGCTGAGTATATATGATTTCTGGGAAGACTGACCTAACCGCCATGATTCCCAGCTCAGTCAGTCCACAACTGACAGAGGGCTCAAGTGGCTGATCTCCTGTTCATAGGGATTTTTGGCTGGACTGTGAATAGGTCGGAAAACTGGCAGAGTGACTAGCCCTTAGCCCCGTGCTGGCACAGATGAGCACAGATGGGCTTGCCTTTGGTGCGACTCCTGCGTGTCCGCTGCGCTCCCGCGCTTCGGCAACCATTAAATGATAGGTGCCGATTGACTCCTCCCCCCGCCTCCCGTGGGACCGCCCCTAATGGGAGTGTCACCAGGAAGTCAGCTCAGCCCTGCAGCAGCAGGGAGCCGGGCCAGTGCCAGGTAAGGTGAGTGAGACGATTTAAAAGGATTTTAAAAGCACAAAATATTATTTACACTTTGGCAATGTTAAAATAAGTTAAAACAAGCTAACATGGGGCAGAGCAGCAGCGCTATCCATAAAACGCCCACTCCCGTGCTACAGCAACCATTAAATGGTAGGTGCTAATTGACTCATCCTCCTCACCTCCCGTGGGACCGCCCCTAATGGGAGTGTCACCAGGAAGTCAGCTCAGCCCTGCGGCAGCAAGGAGCCGGGCCGTTGCCGGTTAAGGTGAGTGAGACGATGTGAAGGATTTTAAAAGCACATCATATTCTTTACACTTTGGCAAAGTTAAAACAAGTTAAAACAAGGTAACATCCGGCAGAGCAGCAGCATTATACAATTCATTTCATTGCAGGGCCTGAACCCCTGTCACTTTTACTACAGACATTAAAGATAATGGGCGAACCCTGTGTCCCTCAGAACCTGGGTAAGTATGCACAATAAGGAAGGTTGGTTCTGTTGGGTACGACAAATGATTTGTACATGGTATTCAATACACAAAGGTTATTTAGGAAAAAGAAAAAAATGTGTTTCTTTTACTTTTACTTGAGAAGCCACACTGAGACTCTGCTACTCTAGGAATAAACTTATAGCCATCAATAAAACAGGTAAGGACTCAGGATGTGATGGAGCGGGAATCCTGTTTCATTTGTAGGCGTGCATCATAATCTTGTGTAGAGTGCACTCACATACAACTTTGAAACAATAATAACGGGAAGTGTTAGAATTGTGAAATGTATTATTGGAACTGCATGACATATTTTAGGCTATTGACAAGCATTATGGAGAATTAATGTAGAAAAGGATTGTAATTAGCAGAAGATTTTAACATGAAGAGATCTAGCTGTGAAACTAACAAATATTCATTTACTAAGTGTGCTCATTAACTGTGACATTTCATACGAAGGTTAACCGCATCTATTGAAAATGTATTAATGTTTACGTGAATTTGCAGTAGCTTATATGATGCATTCGTGTGTTAGCAGAAATTGTAGGCCTGAAATGCAAGTCCCTGAAAACTCTCACTTTAGAATGAACAGTTTGAATTTCATGTGTGCTGTGGAATCTGTTCTTTCTCAGGTTTTGTATTGCAGGTGAGGAAGTGCTCTTTTAGGCAGAATAATGTCTTTGTTTTACTAGCTAGGCAAGAAGAGAAGAAGTTACACTTGCATGAATTGGGTTGATAAAGGAAGGATGTTATGATTCACACAGGAGAAAGCCTGGGAACCAAGGCCAAATAGTTGCAAGAAAGGTACATGGACGACACCGTGGAAAAGTCCATGCAGGACTACATCCAGAGTAGATGCCATGAGCACGGTGCATGATGGGATTTCTACCTGTTAATAACTGATGGCGAACCTGAGGAAAGAGCCCCACAGAGAAAGAGAGATAGTCCCATAACAAGCTCTTTCTTTGCTATGGTGACTTTATGCTACTTGACAAATGGATTGGGGAGAGGCTTCATTGGAACACTTCATGCACTGACACCCTTTATCCTTCTTTTTGAAAATGCATAAGTAGGGATGTCACCTTCGTGTTAGAGATGGGATAGATTTAATGCTTTTCACTCATCAGCCCTTGATGCTGGGAAATTTGGACTCGTGCTTCTTGATTTTCTTTATCTTATTTCTTGAATTAATAGTTTTATTTATGCTGCACTTTTTAAATTGGATGCGTAGATTTGGCTTAATGCTAATTCCTTTGTATTTCTGTACTCTCATGTTGAGGTGTCCTTATGTCCAGTTATTTTTGGCTTTCTAATAAACTAACTGACCTTATGTAGTTGTCTGTGGGTTATCATGTATCAAAGAGAATGATTGGCTAATTCACTACCTGCTAACAGCTTTTCTCCCTCTATGCTTTCATGCTGTGAAAAAGAACGATTGTAGTGTGACTCTGGAACAACTCTTGATCTAATGGGGCCCTTCAGGTGCATAACTTTAGATTTAAACTCCTAGTTTGCCTTCTCTACTTTCAGTTGTAAGGACTGTCATTTTTCAATGGATAAGGGAGCCTGTGTGAGGTTGGATAATTTACAGGAACATTACCCACATTGTACTACTCAGACCACTTCAGTTAACAAGCAGTGCTATGTTTTAGACAATGATATATCCCTTGTCAAACATAAACTTGAAATTGCTAACCTCATTGAGTCTCAGGCTCTGGATATTTTGTGCATTACTTAAACTTGGGCCAATCAGTCTTCTGGCCTGGATTTGGTTGCTGCAACACTGCCAGGAAACATGATGTATAGGGTGGTTTGACCTGTCAGAACATGAAGAGGTCTAGCAATTATCTAACACTCCCACATCAAAGCTGTTTTCCAACTGGTCCAGCTTGCGCATTGTGAAGCACTCTCTTTCTGCATTGAGCTTTCCAAAGCTAGCTCTTTAATAGCTTACTTCTGCATCATCCTCCAGTACCCAGACTTTTTCCTTGATCTGAGCACCATCTTGGAATCTACCCCAAGTACTACAGACTCTACTTTTTTGGGAGACTTTAATTTTTTTTTTGATAGACCCCACTGATAAAGATATAAAGATTCTGTGCGACATGACAGCCAATCTTGTTCTCTCCTAGGTTGTAGTAGGTTCTACCTCCTTTTCTGGTCACTGTCTTGATGGTATTTTCACCACTAACTCTTCCTTAATAGATATCAGTACACAAACATTAAAATGGTCCAATCACTTAACAGCAGGGTTCAATGTCTTCGTAGCTCAAGCCCCTCAATAGGGCAGGACATCTTCTAATAAACTTTGTACTCATCCATGACATAAGATATAGCTGGACCAACTTATTCAAGCACTACTAGAATCTTCACCCTTGCTAACAGAGGAGATTGGTGCAGTGGTAGACAATTACGCTTTTTGGTTAACTTCAAGCTGTCAATTGATTTGCTCCAACAAATTGCTCACTTAGCAAGAGACATTAGCCTTTGACTCCCTGGTTTACTGAGACCCTTAGATCCCAAAAACAAAAATGCAAAGAAGGCAAGTGTGCATCTGGAGGAAGGATTATATTGAGTCAGAGAAGAACAAATATAAACAAGAGCTTGCCATTTACAAAGCATTGATATTGAGTGAAAGGTCCCTATAAGTACACAAAAAAAAACTGAAGCCATTATGAAATGGTTAAGGGAACTCTTTCAAATGGTAAAGAAACTGACATCAATAGAATGAGCGACAGCCGGCTAAAGTAGTCAAGAATTCTGCAATAACCAGGCAGGTTTCTTTCAGAAAAAGGTTAAAGACGTTTATGATAGGACTTCTTCCATTAAGCCCACTTTGCGGGTGGATTCAACCTCTCCTTTCCTACATGCCAACACTAAGAGTTTTTACAAATTCACAGATCTTACTACAGAGCACTTCAGTTCTCTTATAAAGTCTATAAAATCCAGCTCGCACCTTAATCCCTGTCCCCCTTTGGTAGCCATAGACGAATCTGAAATATTCCCATCAAATCTCAGTGGTATCTTCCAGGAAATGTTTGCCATTGGTTTCTTTCCCACCCATTGGAAGGTAGCATAAATATTCCCCCTTTTGAAGAAACCCTCTCTCAGTCCTACAGACACCAACAGTTATTGGCCCATTTCTAGACGGCATCTACTGGCTAAGAGTTTGGAAAAAATAATGAATCTAGTCCTGGGCATAAAACTCCACTCCACTCGCCGAGTTTTTGGAATTCAGCAACTTTGCAATCCACGGAGAACTCTGAGTTAATGATATATTCTACACTCTGCAACTGAGCTGAGTTTTTTTTATTTCGCATGCCCGAAATGTCATTTTGCACAGGAGTGACTTGCCGGAGGCTCTCAAGTGTCCACAAGATTTTGTAGCCATTCGCAAGCGCCACAAGATTTGCAAGCCACCTACGAGCTCCTGTAAAATTTGGGGGCTTCTAACATGGCTTTATGCCACGCCACCAAGTTATGATGCTTTGTTTTGTGCGATAGAAAGTGAGCACAATCAATCGCGGCTGTAACCTGGGCAACATACTCTCCTTGAGAAACATATAAATCTTCTCCAAATGACAATCTGGAGTAAAAACCTTCTCAAATGGACCGCTCGCATTTTTGTTTGTGCGAGGAGTCCTTTTTTGTAAAAACAAATTCTAACAGGAAGGAAGTGCTCCATAGTCTCCAGCTTCCTGTTCCTGTCCAGCAAGCTCCTCCCAATACCGTGCCCATCTCCTGGTCACTTTTCATTAGAATTTAGACCTGGAAGGATCACTCTCTGTGCTTGCTGCATATATGCACATATATGCACACACAATAGAAGCTACCCTGAAATAATGCTCACTTACATACTGTAACCGTATCCCTACAAAGCACTAAATAGGTTGAATGCTGTGACTACAGGGGTCCCTTTACCCTCCTCCCAAGGGGCAATTAGGACCCTACATTGGGGTATATCAGAGCACCATTTTTAGTTGGAGGATGACACAGGTCACCCTAACATGGTGGCAAAATCTGGAACCAAATCACATCCTGATGAATGCCACAGACTCACATGAGCCAACAGCAGAAACATGTTGATGACAAATGTGGTGATGGGGCTATAGTTCCCCTAATCCCCACATTCTAGTTTTTAACACCAAGTAATACCCTACAATTAAATGTAATTTGGGGTAATACATTGATTTTTAAATCACTTTTGCACAGGCTCCCACTTATACAATTAGAAGTGCCTCCCTGTCTCCAGGTGTAGGCCTGATCTCTATCAAACCCAGTTTTTAGAGAGCAAGGACTGCCTATGATGAAGCATGACACCTGGTGGTGTGTGAGGACAGTCAATAACATTTTTTGAGATGGCTAGCACTCAATCTATTTAGTGCTTTGTAGGGATAGGGTTACAATATGTAAGTGACCATTATATGGTAGCTTCAATCGTGTGTTCATTTAATAGGTTTGGAGGACAGTTCATCCTGAAAACCCTGTAGCCTTTAGTTCCTTCCATCTGATAATTCCAAAGGTTTTGTATTTAGGTCCTGCTGGATATATACCATTGGTTTCTGTGGTGTCTGTTGAATTGAAACATCATTTAGGCCATGGATGGTATTGTATTAAAACACAAATTGTTTTTTATGTGGTATTTCACATTTTCCTTCTTGCAATGAGTGGATAGATGGGGTAAAGCCTTTAGAGGATGAGTTTTGTAAAAAATGTTAGCCCTGTTAATTTCCTTTTGGAATTGCTGAATTAATGCTGTGTTCTTTGTGTTACTATGTCTCCTTTGTCTGACCAGTGCGTGAGTGCGTTTGCCGTCGGCCACCATTTTTCTTTGTTCTCCATGCCATGTTGCATGGGGCCATTTTGCATAGTCAATGTCAATAGCCCTGCATGTGTTCTTTGTTTTTCAGGCATTCTGCTTAATGGGGTGACCAAGTGTCTGGCAGCCGTTTTGTGTAGCCAGCCAGTGTGCTATTGCCATAGGCATGCATGTGTTCTTTGTGTGGCCTTGTATTTTTGCTGTTTGTTGTTGTGACCATGTGGTTAGCAGACATTTTGTGCAGCTAGCCAGTGTGTTTTTGCCATAGTCCTGCATGTGTTCCTTGTTTCCCAGACCTCCTGCTTGTTGTTGTGACTACGAGGCTGGTGGCCATTTTGCGTAGGCAGCCAGTGTGCTTTTGCCATAGGCCTACATGTGTTCTTTGTATGTGGCCATGTCGCCTTGCTTGCTGTTTGAACATTTTGTGTGTTATGCTTGAGGTCTAGTAGCCCAATGCTCATACTAATGTACTGTATGAACAGTGTTTTATATATATCATTACATACTTTTTGTATTTTTTATCTGCGTCACTGCTTTCTTTCCAAATCTCAGTGGGTTCCTAATTCAACTGTCACAGTAGTAAGTAGAGGTCCCCTTTCCCTAGTACATCATTAATTGAATTACATTTTTCACATTGTTATTTTGTATAATTTATTTCACTTTTTGAATTTAATTTTAATTTGTTTTAATTTCTACTTTATCATTTTTGCAAATGTATTTTCAATTATTTTTAATTTTTTTCTTTTTTGTCACTCTTTCAGAAGACCTGTCATATTCCAGATCTCCAGGAAGAAAAATGCTTATTACTCCACCATCATCTTCTCCGAGTCCCACTTTTAATGATCAAGACTCCACTTGGATCCCATCTTAGTCTGAGACATGCCAGGAGAGGCTAGAGAAAATAAAGATTCCTGAAGCCCTTAGAGTTATTGATTCAGAAGTGGAGGATGACAAATAAACAGTCATCATGGATGTATGCCCAGCCCTAGTGGAGACCGATGCAACCCCATCTCAACCTGCTCTGAGTTATGTGGCACAGATACTACCACTGCCAGCTGCCATATTTTCAAGGCCTCAGCAGCGAACTATATCCACAACCACCTCAGTAGAAGTAGGCACTGCAGAGAGGCAAATGTCAAAATGCCCACCTCTCGCCAGTTCATCCGACATTGGCAGTTGTACCAGCATCAGAAAGTGGACCTCTCGAGTTTGAGACTTCTTTACAGTTAGCAAAAAGGAGCCGAACATTGCCATATGCTCCATTTGCAGGGCAAGTGTTAGTTGAAGTAAGCTTGGTACAAAGTATAGTACTGGAGGCACATTAAAGAAAACACAGCAAAATCCAGTGGGAGGAGCACCTTAGCAGCCATAAAACTGCAAGTGGTGTTGGTGAAGGAGATGAAAGGCTAAGCAGAGAATCCTATCTGAGCCCAATGGAAGGCGAAGAAGAAGAAGACATTTTTGTTCTGCAAATAGGCCCTGTACCCAGCAGTGCAGTAGTATTACCCACATCAGCAACATCACAATGGCACAAGACTAAGGTTGGAACACTAAGGTAAAAGCATACAGTGACTGCCCCACTGAGATGCACATTAAGCCTACTACCGAAAGCTCTCAAAAAGTCAACTGCATCAGAAGCACCAGTAAAGATCAAAATCCAGGCTACAATTCCTGGCATATTTAGGCAGGAGGGTAAGTATGAACACAACCACTCAACAGCACATTTGAACAATGCAAAGCTGGCTAAAATGTTAGCACTGGCCCGCCTCCCTTTTTCTTTTGTGGAGGGGTGAGTTTTGTATAATTTGTGGCAGCCATCTCCCCGAAATGGAAGGTTACTAGCCGGTTCTATTTTGCTGGGGTTGATGGTCCAATGCTACATCATGATGTGCAGGAATTGGTTGGACAAGCTTTGCAGCAGAATGCTGTTCAGACTATCCACCTGATGACTGACATGTGGACCAGTTGCAAAGCCACTGATTACATGTGCATCACTGCACATTGGATCTCTTATGTGGGGGTTAGAGAAATGATATCTGTGGATGTTGAGAGTGCTGAGATATTTAATGGCACTAGGAAGCATGCAACTGTAGCCATGTTTGCCATGGAAAAATTCCATACTACTGCAAACAGCTTGGAAGACTTTACCAACAAGGTCTTTGAGTGCTGCGACCAAGAGGGCATAACATTGGATTTGTTGACATGGACAATGGCAGTAATATAGGTAAGGCCATGGCAGATGGTGGCTATTTCAGGGTCCTGTGTTTTGCGCACAGCATCTATAGCTTTGTAAAGGACTTTCTTAAAAAGAAGACTGAATCAGCAACTTACTGTCCACCTGCAGAATAATCTACCCTCATTTGCCATTTTTATAAAGCCCGGAAGCAGCTGAGGGTCATGCAGTATGATAATAGAATGCCAGTTAAAGCCCTCATACTGGAGGTGTCAACATGTTGGAACTCGACTTATTACATGTTGCAACATCAGTTTGAGCAATACAGACCGATCAATGGATATGTCATGCAAACAGGGGATGCTACTGTGAAAGGCATGACCATTGAGAAGGACCAATGTGACCTATTCAAACGCCTGGTAGAGATGCTGCTTCCATTTGAGCAACTGTGAACGATAGCTGGGTGGGGCAGGGCAAGTGTGCAGAGCTGGGAGGCACCGCCCAGTAGGGAGAAGGAGACAGGTTAGCTCTCTAGCAGCTAAAAAAATCTACTTATGGCGCCCGCAGCGCGAATGCGTGCAGTGGATGCGCGCATCGGGCGCGCCAAAGGCGCGCTTAAGGCAAGCCCGTCTACAGCCAATTGCGTTCGGACACAGCCAAGGGCCAGGAACCATGCCGGACCTGTCCGAGGAACTGATAATCTCATCACATATAACAGAGATACGTTACTCTCATTGAGATTCTCTGGTAATATCCATTGTGAGATAACTATAGCACCTACAAGCTTGATAGGGAAGGAGATGTCTTGCCGGAACTGCCGGACTAAGCTCTATTCTGATAAAAATGAAGGAACAGTACAATCAGACAGGCCAACAAACAAAAATTGAGCATTTGAAAATGGGACTTATTAAAAGCAGGTTACTGCCTGCACACACCGCAGAAATCAGAATGTTATTAGAGAATGAAGAACTCCACATTCTCTTCATTACTGAAACGTGGCTGAAAGACTGATCCTCCCCGGATATAATCCAAGTACTACCCACAGATTTCCTTATCCAAAGACAAGACAGGAAGGAAAAGATAGGAGGTGGGGTAGCAATCATTTACAGAAATACATATGATTGCATGACATTGCCGGTCACCACCACTAACAGCAAAATTATACAATTCAGCCTCAGACTGTCGGCCAATAACTGATTTTCAGGCACACTGCTCTATCGACCCCCAGGACCTCCCACACCATTCCTAGAGGAATTTCCCGGCCTAATAGCAGATATGATGGCCAGTAAGAGCTCCACTACACTATTAGGGGACTTAAACTTGCATCTGGATGAACAAGATGATACCACAGCCATTAGACTACTTCATGACATGGAGGCCATGCAATTGAAACAACGGATAAACACAAGCACACATGTAAAAAGACACACTGGATGCCATCTTTTCAAATGACCCCAAGTTAAAAGTAGGGATCCCAATACCAATGGCGTGGTCAGATCACAATTTTATCCCATTTACACTTGAACACCCACAGGCCCGACACACAGGTCACAAAGTAACTAGGATCAAGAGTAAATGGCCAAAATCACTACCTGAAAATATAAGGCTTGAACTAGAGAACCAAGTACCAAGCTGGACAGAGGACATAGAAGAGGCCAATCCTTTGCAGTATGACGGTATGCAGTATGCCAATCCTTTGGTATGACTGGCTCAATAAAGTTGCAGGCCAACACCCACAAAAAACAAACAAAGTAAACTGGAGGTTAGGATTAAAGCCCCATGGTTCAATAGGCAACTAAAACTTACAAAAAAGTAATGTAAAAGATTAGAAAGGTTGTGGAGAAAAAGCTAGGATCCCGCCATTAAA
The DNA here is from genome assembly GCF_964261635.1 of Lissotriton helveticus. Lineage (NCBI taxonomy): Eukaryota > Metazoa > Chordata > Amphibia > Caudata > Salamandridae > Lissotriton > Lissotriton helveticus. The sequence goes on along the minus strand of NC_136069.1, from coordinate 1,370,183,123 downwards.
AGTCAATATAAGGCAGCCATTAGACAATATCATAGGGTGATGATTCAAGCCCAGAACAAAGTTTATGAAGAAAATCTTAACTCAGCACACAACTGTTCAAAAGAACTATTCAAAGTAGTACGCTCCTTAACATCTATCCAAGAAATGAATCACCAACCCTCTTCTATAGAAAGATGTAACCAGATGGCGAATTTTTTTAAAAACAAAGTGGAACTACTATATGAGAACTTACAACAAAACAGTAATGTCATAATAGCCAACACCTCCCTCCCTATGTGCGAAGAACCAAATAATAAAACAGGAAAGGGACTAGATCATTTCCCAGAAATGCAAGTAGAGGATCTGACCCCCACCTTGCAAAGGATTAAATCTGACTCGCCCCAAGATCCAATTACACCACAGATCCTGCTAAAAATAGGCATAAGAGCAAAATCAATCACGGCGGCCCTAGCATCACTCCCCTCATCCCAAGGTATAGTCCCAAAAACTTGGAAACACGTGATCATAAGGCCACTACTGAAGAAGCCCCAGCTGGATCCGGCTGAATCGCGTAATTACTGACCCATTTTGCTCCTTCCTTTATTAGGAAAAATTGCTGAAAAAACGGTAAACCACACCATATCCCTATATATCTAGAAGAAAATCAAAGGTTACATGACACACAAATTGGATTCCGGCCACAACATAGCCCAGAGTCAGCTCTGTTGGTCGTAACGGAGGAACTAAAAAGAGTGCTAGATCAAGGATGCAAAGCGGCCATCCTACTCTTGGATCTGAGTGCCGCATTCGATACGGTGGATCACTACACATTAATCAATAGACTAAAAGAAGAAGGTATCACAGGCACAGCGATGAAGTGGCTGACTGCATTTCTGAAAGACAGATCATTTCAACTTCAGGAAGGGAACCATGTTTCAGATAATTTACAACTTCCGTGCGGAGTACCTCAGGGTTCGACACTGAGCCCCACACTTTTCAATGTGTACATGCAACCTCTAGCAGGGATAGTACACACATTTGGTTTATCCATAGTGTCCTACTCAGATGATACACAACTTGTATTATGAGTAACAAACGACTCCCAGTCACTACACAACAACTTAGGACCTTGCATGACTCAAATAGTTGAATGGATGCGTAAATGTTCCCTCAAACTGAACGGGGACAAAACAGAACTCATGTTCCTGGGAAGCAAAACTGTCCCAAGGAATCTTATAAGCTGCCATCAAAAACCTAGGTATCTGGCTAGACGAAAATCTTAACATGGAGACCCAAGCAAAGAACCTCTACGGCAAATGCTTTGGCATACTCCATATGCTCCATACTCCATATGCTTTAAAAAATCCATCCTATTTTACCTGAACGATCCCGTAGAATTGTGGTCCAGGCACTAGTCTTGTCACAGCTGGACTACAGGAACTCTCTGTACCTGGGCGCCCCAAAATATGTCATCAACCTGCTGCAGGTAGTGCCGCCGCAAGGACCCTGCTACAAATCCCAAAACAGAAGTCAGCCAGAACACCCCTGAGTCAACTTCATTGGCTTCCAGTCCAGTTGAGGATTAAGTTAAAAGCCCTGTGTATCACCCACAGAGCCATGAAAAATAGAGGCCCTGCAATAATCAAAAAATTGGTCAAACACTACGCACCAAGCAGGAACCTAAGGTCCTCACATGACCTCCTCATGCAACAGGGCAGAATAAAAAGAGTAAGATGGGGAGAAAGGCCCTTTAAGCACCTGGTCCCAAAAATGTGGAACACACTACTTAGGGACATGCGCATCATAACTAACGAACTAACATTTAGAAAAAAACTCAAAACACTGCTATTTCCTTAAACTCTCGATCTCAGACATTCTGGCTTATACCACCGCTGATATGTTTCTCCTAGCACTGGGAAGCCTAAGGGCAGCTATGCACTTTATAAATCCATAAACATAAACATAAACATTTCACACGGGAAGTCAGCAAGGAGGGAAAGTACCATTGTCCAAGCTATTCCGTTGTTGCATAAGCTACAGAAAACAGGTAAATGAGGTGTCTGAAATGTACACCAGTATGAACGAAACAGCCATGTGCATGAGTTGGTGGAGAGCCTAATCCTTTGCTTATCTTTTAATACAAGGACGCGAACAGACATTGTGTCATCCAAACTTACATGTGTACCACAGTTCTTGATCCACGGTGCAAACAGTTACTGGCCAGTTTCATTCTTTTTTTCAGACAGGGATGCTTCAAACTACAAGATGTAGATTCCTGAGCAAGCAAGTGACCTAGAAAAAGAATGGCTGTGAATTAGAGATCCACTCCTCCAGGGGACAAGGTCTGCGATGCAATCTTCAACCTTAAAGCCTGAGGGCAGTGTTGTTGGCTCCCAGCAGTCAAAACCAACAACAAGAACACCAGCAACAACAGGTACAGGAGCATTGCCCCAAAATCTGCATTTGAGTCGCAGTCAAGGCTCAAATTTCGGGTATAAATGGAAACAAAAGAGGTCGAGCAAGATGGAACACCAGTTACTATTTTGGGGATGGTTGAGGCCTATCTGGATGACCCAACAGAGGTATATCTTGATCAAAACCCATTGGTATATTGGTATAGAAAGAGGCGCGAATGGCTAGCCCTCAGCATGCTGGCAGTAAATTATCTGGCTTGCCCAGTAGCCAGTGTGTCTGGTGAGTGTGTGTTGCGTGATGCTCATGCAGTTGTCACAATGAGAAGGACCAGTATCTTGCCCCAAAACGTGGAGAGATTTTTACAATGATGAAAATGAATCAGCACTTTATACCACTAAATTACACCATACCTACAGTATGACAAGAAGAGGATGAGGGTGATTGGTCAGACTCAGGTCATAGTAGTAGTGTGTTAGCTGACCAACTTATAGGCGAACCACTTGAGCTTGCGGATGATCTCCACTTCCCGGACTACAAGGCCTGGGCCATGAACCATAGAACTTTCAACTTCTATTGCCAAAATGCGTTGGTGACAAAAATAAGTAAATTAAAAAAAAGATATAGCTTGGGGAACATTATATTATTTTGTTGGTTTGTGTCTGACTGACTAAGAGAGCAACCACCTTTTAGACACATTGTAATGCTGGATTGGAGTTGGACCACTGTGCAGTGTAGAAGCCTCCCCCATTACCCTCAAGGACATCAGAGAGACCCATTTTTGCCTGCCTCCATCCCATGTCTATCTATCCTTTCTTTACTCCTCTAGCCTGACTGTCCTACATTATTTGATTTACAAGAATGGCAAAAGAGGATCGCCAATGTACCACCGCCGCCAAGCTTGAATCAGAACAGGTAAATGGAATGCATGCACCACATGCTGATATATATAATTTATGATTGTTATTTGGGAGTGTGCTGCAATGATTCATGTGGTGGCAGGCAATGAGCTTGGGTGTGTAACTATAACGATTAGGCTTGATTGTATTTGTGATGATTAACAATATTGGTGTCCTAACAAAGGGTAATAATTTTTTTCCTGAAGGTGATTTTCTTCCCCTTTGACACTTAGTGAGATTTGTTTGCTGGCTCCAAACTGCTTTGCTTTCTTCTTCACACTGCTCAAAGACCCGACCAGTCCCTTTAGCTAATAAAGGCAAATCTAGTCTACATAAAAAAACGGCTGAATTTTTCTTTTGATGTTCATCAACAGCATTGTACTACAGGTAGATATATTGCATTTGAGTAGGGACTCAATCGGTATGGACTTAGACATGTTACTCGGAGTCAGGAGGATGATGAAATGTAATGTTTCTGAGTGTGCTTGCTGGCTGACTCAAATTAGAATCAATGTGGTGGTTAGGTGGGGGGCTATTGTTGTAGATAACTGGAGACAACATATGCTAATTATCACATTAGGTTACATATTATTATTATGATGATGATCATGATAGTTGCAAGTTTGATTAGCCAGATACATGTCGGCAATTGTCTGTGATTTTTGATTGTTGTAATTGCTCTCACCTAATAGATCACACATCCGTCATAAAATGAATGATTGCAAAAAGGACTATTCTTCTCTCTTGTGCACTCTTTATGAGGTTTACCTTCTGTCTTTCTCCTTGATTCTACAATATCGTTTTTGTTTTACAATCCACAGGCGTCCTCTTTTCCTGCACAAAAAGTAAAAAGCACCATAATACTCACCCTTACCTTACCTTACCATACTGGACTGCAATAGCCAGGCACCCAAGATTGACAGACAATCCAAGAAGAATGCAGATACACCTGTCAATTTGGCAATGCAGTTACATTTTTCTTTTAATAATCATTTTATTAGAACTGTGTATGCTGTTCGCTTAACTCCTACATAATTTGTATTTACTATTTTTCAAATCTAGGTGAAGGAACCATTTAGATATATAATAATATAACTTGGGCTGATGGACTGTTTAGTTTGCATTGCATTTACGTTAACTGTGTCATAGTCATTGCTTTGTTTCCTTTTCCTCCCACAACAGACTGATGATGGTTGATTGCTCCTTTCCCAGATGACATTTGTCTTTGTGTAGTGTTTGAATCCGTCACACCTTTCTCCAAATCCCCTTTCCCATTTATTGATCAAACCCCTAACCCTCTTCCTCTGGGCTCTGTGATTTATTGAGGTGTGATTTTATAATTTATACCATTAATTGATCACACACTTGGTGGGACGGATGTGGTGAAAGCAACACCAACTCAGAGCAGGATGTTCAGTTCTATTTCTAGTGCAGAAAGAATAACCCACACTTACTCCATCTATCCACCCACACATCAAAAGGGATCGATATTTTAGATAAGAAGGACATAATTCGCCGGCATCATCATTCAGGCATTTTGTTGCATAAATGCTTAGCTGTATCCTTTTCATGATTTGAGTATTTACTTTTTTAGTTTTAATTAAAATCCTATCTCACCATTGCTCTGAATAATTTAGTACTGCATGACATATTGTCACTACCGGGTATTCTTTGTTGTATAGTAGTCTGATTTCAATTGTTTATAAAGCTATGATATAATAATTTATATAATCCACTCAGTTTATTTTTAAATTTAGTTGCCTGCTATGAATAATCCTTCAGATTAAACCTGAAGGTGGAGTTTCATTCATTCATTCATTGGAGTCTTTATTCGACATTAGAAAACACCATAAAAGTACAATTTAAAATAACAATAATATATATGCATTGACTATTTCAGTTATAGTTCATTGAACCCAAATCCCACCCCACATTTTACTCTTGTTTTTGGGGGCACTACTTTCAGCAGATCCCTCTTGTCTTTCTTAGTTTGACTGCTAATCTTAAAAAGCTCGTGATGGAGAGTATGGTCAATGGGTCTTGGGCCATTTGTAAATATAGAAGAGCCACCTTAGCATGTTTGAATTTGTTTTTCTTAAGCAGACTAACTAAAAAACGGCGCCTGGGCAATGAATAAAAAGGGAATGAGTATACAAAATGAAGGGTATCCTGCGGAGATCATTGATCGCAGCCGCAGGGACACTTTGGCTCAGCTACTCTGCTAAAACCTGCCGGATCGGCTAATAAATAATGTAAAAGATTGAGCCTAAAATGTGTGATTAAAAATCTATCCAGGGCATTGTATATGAGGGCAAGGTACGGTTCCATTCCATCGCTGGTCCTCACTAAGCTGTAGTCTGTGATCGACTGTTTGCCCCATTCCCTCTCTTCTCTAATGAGGACTTTGTGCCTGAGAAACTTCCTCTTCACACTGCCCTTATCCCGACCTGTGATTCCGGTCAGGTTTGAGAAGAGATCTTTACAGCCAATCTTTTCAAAAGCAGCCTTTAGATACTTCAGCCATGGGATGTTCATTACCTGTCCCTCACAAGACAATCCATAATTATGTGTCTGGTCCATATTGCCTTTGGATTGTCCCAGATCTTTCATGCTATCAGGGGTCTGACCTGGTCCCTGTCCTGTATAGACAGAACTTCACCCAGTTCTCCGTGGGCAATATAAGAGGGGACACACTGTGGGACTTTGAGGAGCCTTCTCATAAACTAATTCTCCTCTACCTGCAGTTTGTTGGAATCGGCAAACCCCCAGAGTTCCACCCCATACACCGCTTTGGAGTAACAGATTGAATTATATAGTTTCATCATTTCTGCCGGAGACCAGCGTCTAAGTCTGCGTCCAAAATTCATAATTGCCCCTGTGCTGGACACTAGCTTGTTGCAACGCGCCTCAATTAGTAATTTAAAATTTAAATGCCCATCAAATAAAATGCCCAGATACGAGAAGGACTGCACCTTATTTTAGTCCCTGTTTCCATTACGTATGACTTGGTCAAATTGGCAGACAACTCTAAATTTTTCATAAATTCCACGAAACCATCTATCAGCCGCTGTAGTCGCACGCCACTAGTGCAAGTAAAGGACTCCGTGCATCCGCCCTCTAAATTGTATCTAACATTGGCCGAGGTATTCCAATTTAAGGCTTTCATAATCTTAATAAGTTTTTGATCTGCCCCCAGATTGGTCATTAGAACCCACAGCTTCTCCCTATTGACACAGTCAAAGGCTGCAGTGTGATCCGTAAAGGCTAAATAGACTGCTTCATTGCTGGCAATGGCGTATTTTGCCACCAATAAATATACATTTAGGCATTGGTCTGTTATGAATCTTTTAGCCCTGAATCCATACTGGGCTTCAGTAATATTATGTTTTTCCTCCGCCCAATTCGTCAGGCGATTTAGAACAATTTGTCCCAGGACTTTAGCAGTGACATCTATAAGTAAGATTGGGCAATAGCACTGGGGGTTATCTCTATTTCCCTTTTTAAAAATGGGCACTATTATGGTCGATGACCACGAACGAGGGAGCCCCGTAGCTATAGCAGCATTTATTGGTGTTGTTAAAATTGGTGCCCATAGCTCCACCTGACATAGAAATAGGTCCGGGGGGATCCTGTCCGGTACCAGTGCTTAAGTTCTAGTGAGAGCCAGGATACCAGCGGTAATCTCTTCCAGAGTAAATTCAATTGTTACATTCCTCTCCCCCGTCCCCTCCCCATTAGGTGGTGGCTCACTGTTCTCCCGATTGTAGAGCCCTCTAAAATGCTCCACCCACTGTTCCGGAAGAATATTACATCCTATCTGCGGGCTATTCCCATCTTGGAAGCAGGGATTATTAATTATCTTCCAGAAGGTGGTCATGTCTTTCCTTTCGGCCGCTCCTCTCAGATCCTCCCAAGTTTGTGTCTGGAGAGTACACTTCCTGCGCTTTACTGCCTTCTTATACCCTACATTGCATGACCCTATGTTTATCCCTTGGATTGAGTCTTAGGGCGGCTCTTAGATTTCTCTGTGCAAGGGAACATGTGTTGTCAAACCATCTAGGATAATTTTTAAGCTTACCTTGCCCTGTCGTCTTTAGAAGGCCCAAATCCTCAAATGACTCCACTATAAGCGGCCCTTCCACTGATGAGTCTAGGCAATCCTCAAAAAGCTGTTTCCCTTCTGTTATTAGTGACCAATAAAAATGTTCACCATTAATACGTGCCCATTTCAAGTGCCTGCCCTGATTAGTGACTTTTTCTAAATTTGATCCAGTCCCCTTTTTTATGACCATCCTTGTGACTGGGTCTACTATAGACAGTACTATGGGGTTATGGTCACTAAACCCACTCAATTCTATAGAAAATCCCAGTAACCACATCTTAAGCAGTTGGGACACTAAAATGAAATCAATGAAGGAGCTACAGCCCCTTCCTTTAAAAGTGGGGATGATCAATTTAATAGGTTCCACCACCAATAAGTCCATTGTGTGTTCGAGCATATGATTTTTCATCACCCTAGTCAACTCCTTTCCCTCCATTGTATGCTCAAAGTGTGGTCTCTCCTCAGTGCTACATGAGGCCCAAACTTCTTTAATTGGTAACAGTTTGGGGCACAGATGACAATTAAAATCCCCCACTATTAGAAGCATAGGTGACATTTGCCCCTGCTTCTGCTCCCTCAGGCGGTTTAATTTTTCATCACGCTCTCTCACTCTGTTGCCTCCCGAATTATAAAAATTTGCCAGGGTTATATTAAGGCCCCTACTTTTAAAAACCAAGGCCTAACATATTTTCTGAGTTCCATTTTAAATCAGTCCAACCCCCTTCCAAGCACAAATCTACGAATGATAGGAGGCCTCCCCTCGCTCTTCCGGCCGTTGACTTGCTTGCGGGAATCCCAAACAATTTGTACCCGGCTAGGTGAAACTTAGAGTAGTCTACCTCCCAGGTTTCCTGGAGACATAATATTTTAAATTTGTTAATGTATTCCAGCCATTCCTGGTTCCGAAACTTAGCTGATAGTCCTGCTACCTTCCAGGTTACTAATTCAATTATGCTTGCTGGTGTATTTGCATGATAGTAAATACCTGTAATGGGCCTGTCAGTCCCTTGGAATACCTCAGTTCTAAGGGTCTTTATTTTTCCGGGAGCAGACTGATATATATTAGATAAAACTCCCCTTACTTGCTCCTCAACCTGTGATCCTGAATTTGGGGGAGCCGCAGCCAAGATATTTTCTTGATCTAACCTCTCGACCTGTAGTCAATCAACTTCACTAAGGTGTCTTCCCCAGTGGAGTGGCCCATATCTGTGATACAATGGGAGTTCCGGACTTCCCCTCTCCCTCATTGAAGCTGTCTGCTGGCCATATATGCTTCCTCCCCCTGACACAACAGACGGAGGCTCACTTCTCGCCCCAACCGCCCCTAGTCTTGCCCTTCCTAGCTGACTGGTCCTGTCCTTATAGCCATCAGAATGCTCAGAATTGGATATATAGTCTGATGGCATATAAAAGTAGCTTAGATTCTGGACCTGAATAGAAGATCGTGAGTAAGTCCGGGCTTCCCAACTGACATGGTCCACCACCTTAGGGTCATTAACGTTGATGACAACACAATCTCCTACTAACTCTTTTGGCCTGCCTCCTACCCAGCTCCCTCTCCTAACAAAGAGAATCTTACACTTTACGTCTAGGGGCAGAAGTTTATTATTGTTTAGCCAATGTATTGCCTTATTTTTTAATTGATCGTACAGTTCAACTTTGCCCTCTTCCAGTTCAGGGACACCTGTCAGAACAGCCACATAAGGTGTGCAATCCGGGGGTAGGTCTAGGTGGGAGCACAGGTTCCTTGCTACATTCTTATCCCTGTCCCTGTCATTCCTACAGCTTGCCCCATGTGTCTCTATGGGAACTACGTTACCACCACTCATTATCCCACCCCTTGCATTATCTGGGCCGTTGGGTGCACAACCGGGCCCACAGTCGAGAGTGCTGCAAGAGTAGGGCATGCATCAGAGTCCCATCCTCCCTCCCTCGTCGGTTCCTTTGAATGGCCTGCTACTTTGTTTTTAATGCCTCCCAAAGTTGACATTATCAGTTCTTCCGTTTTATCAAGTCTATTTTCAATTATTGCAAGTCTTTTCAATAGTGCAAATGGGGGTGGGGTCGCACACTACTCACACACCAGCGGGATCGCCCCTAAGGACTGTGGTAAGTGTAGTATTTGTTCCGCGATGCATCTTCTTTCGATTCTCTGCTATCTTCGCTATCTTCGCCATCCATGGACACGTGTTTCGGGGTATTTACCCCTCATCAGCAGGGATTAGGCCGTGTTCTGGGGTTGCCGGTGGCTGCAAAATATTGCCAGGTTTAGTACCACTCAGGCGCGCAGGTGTGGGGTCCCAGGCTCGCCAGCCAACTGCTCGAGGGAGCTTTACCATTACAAATGGGGGTGGGGTCGCACACTACTCACACACCAGTGGGATCGCCCCTAAGGACTGTGGTAAGTGTAGTTCGTGTTCCGCGATGCATCTTCTTTCGATTCTCTGCTATCTTCGCTATCTTCGCCATCCCTGAACACATGTTTCGGAGTATTTACCCCTCATCAGCAGGGATTAGACGGTGTTCTGGGGTTGCCGGTGGCTGCCAAATATTGGCAGGTTTAGTACTACTCAGGCGCGCAGGTGAGGGGTCCCAGGCTCGTCAGCCAACTGCTCGAGGGAGCTTTAACATTACAAATGGGGGTGGAGTCGCACACTACTCACACACCAGCGGGATCGCCCCTAAGCACTGTGGTAAGTGTAGTTCGTGTTCCGCGATGCATCTTCTTTCGATTCTCTGCTATCTTCGCTATCTTTGCCATCCCTGGACACGTGTTTCGGGGTATTTACCCCTCATCAGCAGGGATTGGGCCGTGTACTGGGGTTGCCGGTGGCTGCCAAATATTGCTAGGTTTAGTACCACTCAGGCGCACAGGTGCGGGGTCCCAGGCTCGTCAGCCAACTGCTCGAGGGAGCTTTAACATTACAAATGGGGGTGGGGTCGCACACTACTCACACACCAGCGGGATCGCCCCTAAGGACTGTGGTAAGTGTAGTTCGTGTTCCGCGATGCATCTTCTTTCGATTCTCTGCTATATTCGCTATCTTCGGCATCCCTGGACACGTGTTTCGGGGTATTTACTCCTCATCAGCAGGGATTAGGCCGTGTTCTGGGGTTGCCGGTTGCTGCCAAATATTGCCAGGTTTAGTACCACTCAGGTGCGCAGGTGCGGGGTCCCAGGCTCGTCAGCCAACTGCTCGAGGGAGCTTTAACATTACAAAAGGGGGTGGGGTCGCACACTACTCACACAGCAGTGGGATCACCCCTAAGGACTGTGGTAAGTGTAGTTCGTGTTCCTCGATGCATCTTCTTTCGATTCTCTGCTATCTTCGCTATCTTCGCCATCCCTGAACACGTGTTTCTGAGTATTTACCCCTCATCAGCAGGGATTAGACGGTGTTCTGGGGTTGCCGGTGGCTGCCAAATATTGGCAGGTTTAGTACTACTCAGGCGCGCAGGTGAGGGGTCCCAGGCTCGTCAGCCAACTGCTCGAGGGAGCTTTAACATTACAAATGGGGGTGGAGTCGCACACTACTCACACACCAGCGGGATCGCCCCTAAGCACTGTGGTAAGTGTAGTTCGTGTTCCGTGATGCATCTTCTTTCGATTCTCTGCTATCTTCGCTATCTTCGCCATCCCTGGACACGTGTTTCGGGGTATTTACCCCTCATCAGCAGGGATTGGGCCGTGTTCTGGGGTTGCCGGTGGCTGCCAAATATTGCCAGGTTTAGTACCACTCAGGCGCGCAGGTGCGGTGTCCCAGGCTCGTCAGCCAACTGCTCGAGGGAGCTTTAACATTACAAATGGGGGTGGGGTCGCACACTACTCACACACCAGCGGGATCGCCCCTAAGGACTGTGGTAAGTGTAGTTCGTGTTCCGCGATGCATCTTCTTTCGATTCTCTGCTATCTTCGCCATCCCTGGACACGTGTTTTGGGGTATTTACCCGTCATCAGCAGGGATTAGGCCGTGTTCTGTGGTTGTCGGTTGCTGCCAAATATTGCCAGGTTTAGTACCACTCAGGCGCGCAGGTGCGGGGTCCCAGGCTCGTTAGCCAACTGCTCGAGGGAGCTTTAACATTACAAATGGGGGTGGGGTCGCACACTACTCACACACCAGCGGGATCACCCCTAGGGACTGTGGTAAGTGTAGTTCCTGTTCCGCGATGCATCTTCTTTCGATTCTCTGCTATATTCGCTATCTTCGGCATCCCTGGACACGTGTTTCGGGGTATTTACTCCTCATGAGCAGGGATTAGGCCGTGTTCTGGGGTTGCCGGTGGCTGCCAAATATTGCCAGGTTTAGTACCACTCAGACGCGCAGGTGCGGGGTCCCAGGCTCGTCAGCCAACTGCTCGAGGGAGCTTTAACATTACATATGGGGGTGGGGTCGCACACTACTCACACACCAGTGGGATCGCCCCTAAGCACTGTGGTAAGTGTAGTTCGTGTTCCGCAATGCATCTTCTTTCGATTCTCTGCTATCTTCGCTATCTTTGCCATCCCTGGACACGTGTTTCGGGGTATTTACCCCTCATCAGCAGGGATTGGGCCGTGTACTGGGGTTGCCGGTGGCTGCCAAATATTGCCAGGTTTAGTACCACTCAGGCGCGCAGGTGCGGGGTCCCAGGCTCGTCAGCCAACTGCTCGAGGGAGCTTTAACATTACAAATGGGAGTGGGGTCGCACACTAGTCACACACCAGCAGGATCGCCCCTAAGGACTGTGGTAAGTGTAGTTCGTGTTCCGCGATGCATCTTCTTTCGATTCTCTGCTATATTCGCTATCTTCGGCATCCCTGGACACGTGTTTCGGGGTATTTACTCCTCATCAGCAGGGATTAGGCCGTGTTCTGGGGTTGCCGGCTGCTGCCAAATATTGCCAGGTTTAGTACCACTCAGGCGCGCAGGTGCGGGGTCCCAGGCTCGTCAGCCAACTGCTCGAGGGAGCTTTAAAATTACAAATGGGGGTGGGGTCGCACACTACTCACACAGCAGTGGGATCGCCCCTAAGGACTGTGGTAAGTGTAGTTCGTGTTCCGCGATGCATCTTCTTTTGATTCTCTGCTATCTTCGCTATCTTCGCCATCCCTGAACACGTGTTTCTGAGTATTTACCCCTATCAGCAGGGATTAGACGGTGTTCTGGGGTTGCCGGTGGCTGCCAAATATTGGCAGGTTTAGTACTACTCAGGCGCGCAGGTGAGGGGTCCCAGGCTCGTCAGCCAACTGCTCGAGGGAGCTTTAACATTACAAATGGGGGTGGAGTCGCACACTACTCACACTCCAGCGGGATCGCCCCTAAGCACTGTGGTAAGTGTAGTTCGTGTTCCGCGATGCATCTTCTTTCGATTCTCTGCTATCTTCGCTATCTTCGCCATCCCTGGACACGTGTTTCGGGGTATTTACCCCTCATCAGCAGGGATTGGGCCGTGTTCTGGGGTTGCCGGTGGCTGCCAAATATTGCCAGGTTTAGTACCACTCAGGCACGCAGGTGCGGCGTCCCAGGCTCGTCAGCCAACTGCTCGAGGGACCTTTAACATTACAAATGGGGGTGGGGTCGCACACAACTCACACACCAGCGGGATCGCCCCTAAGGACTGTGGTAAGTGTAGTTCGTGTTCCGCGATGCATCTTCTTTCGATTCTCTGCTATCTTCGCTATCTTCGCCATCCCTGGACACATGTTTCGGGGTATTTACCAGTCATCAGCAGGGATTAGGCCGTGTTCTGGGGTTGTCGGTTGCTGCCAAATATTGCCAGGTTTAGTACCACTCAGGCGCGCAGGTGCGGGGTCCCAGGCTCGTCAGCCAACTGCTCGAGGGAGCTTTAACATTACAAATGGGGGTGGGGTCCCACACTACTCACACACCAGTGGGATCACCCCTAGGGACTGTGGTAAGTGTAGTTCCTGTTCCGCGATGCATCTTCTTTCGATTCTCTGCTATATTCGCTATCTTCGGCATCCCTGGAAACGTGTTTCGGGGTATTTACTCCTCATGAGCAGGGATTAGGCCGTGTTCTGGGGTTGCCGGTGGCTGCCAAATATTGCCAGGTTTAGGACCACTCAGGTGCACAGGTGCGGGGTCCCAGGCTCGTCAGCCAACTGCTCGAGGGAGCTTTAACATTACCAATGGGGGTGGGGTCGCACACTACTCACACACCAGCGGAATCACCCCTAAGGACTGTGGTAAGTGTAGTTTGTGTTCCGCGATGCATCTTCTTTCGATTCTCTGCTATCTTCGCTATCTTCGCCATCGCTGGACACGTGTTTCGGGGTATTTACCCCTCATCAGCAGGGATTAGGCCGTGTTCTGGGGTTGCCGGTGGCTGCCAAATATTGCTAGGTTTAGTACCACTCAGGCGCGCAGGCGCGGGGTCCCAGGCTCGTCAGCCAACTGCTCGAGGGAGCTTTAACATTACAAATGGGGGTGGGGTCGCACACTACTCACACACCAGCGGGATCGCCCCTAAGGACTGTGGTAAGTGTAGTTCGTGTTCCGCGATGCATCTTCTTTCGATTCTCTGCTATATTCGCTATCTTCGGCATCCCTGGACACGTGTTTCGGGGTATTTACTCCTCATCAGCAGGGATTAGGCCGTGTTCTGGGGTTGCCGGTTGCTGCCAAATATTGCCAGGTTTAGTACCACTCAGGTGCGCAGGTGCGGGGTCCCAGGCTCGTCAGCCAACTGCTCGAGGGAGCTTTAACATTACAAAAGGGGGTGGGGTCGCACACTACTCACACAGCAGTGGGATCACCCCTAAGGACTGTGGTAAGTGTAGTTCGTGTTCCTCGATGCATCTTCTTTCGATTCTCTGCTATCTTCGCTATCTTCGCCATCCCTGAACACGTGTTTCTGAGTATTTAACCCTCATCAGCAGGGATTAGACGGTGTTCTGGGGTTGCCGGTGGCTGCCAAATATTGGCAGGTTTAGTACTACTCAGGCGCGCAGGTGAGGGGTCCCAGGCTCGTCAGCCAACTGCTCGAGGGAGCTTTAACATTACAAATGGGGGTGGAGTCGCACACTACTCACACACCAGCGGGATCGCCCCTAAGCACTGTGGTAAGTGTAGTTCGTGTTCCGCGATGCATCTTCTTTCGATTCTCTGCTATCTTCGCTATCTTCGCCATCCCTGGACACGTGTTTCGGGGTATTTACCCCTCATCAGCAGGGATTGGGCCGTGTTCTGGGGTTGCCGCTGGCTGCCAAATATTGCCAGGTTTAGTACCACTCAGGCGCGCAGGTGCGGTGTCCCAGGCTCGTCAGCCAACTGCTCGAGGGAGCTTTAACATTACAAATGGGGGTGGGGTCGCACACTACTCACACACCAGCGGGATCGCCCCTAAGGACTGTGGTAAGTGTAGTTCGTGTTCCGCGATGCATCTTCTTTCGATTCTCTGCTATCTTCGCCATCCCTGGACACGTGTTTCGGGGTATTTACCCGTCATCAGCAGGGATTAGGCCGTGTTCTGTGGTTGTCGGTTGCTGCCAAATATTGCCAGGTTTAGTACCACTCAGGCGCGCAGGTGCGGTGTCCCAGGCTCGTCAGCCATCTGCTCGAGGGAGCTTTAACATTACAAATGGGGGTGGGGTCGCACACTACTCACACACCAGCGGGATCGCCCCTAAGGACTGTGGTAAGTGTAGTTCGTGTTCCGCGATGCATCTTCTTTCGATTCTCTGCTATCTTCGCCATCCCTGGACACGTGTTTCGGGGTATTTACCCGTCATCAGCAGGGATTAGGCCGTGTTCTGTGGTTGTCGGTTGCTGCCAAATATTGCCAGGTTTAGTACCACTCAGGCGCGCAGGTGCGGGGTCCCAGGCTCGTCAGCCAACTGCTCGAGGGAGCTTTAACATTACAAATGGGGGTGGGGTCGCACACTACTCACACACCAGCGGGATCACCCCTAGGGACTGTGGTAAGTGTAGTTCCTGTTCCGCGATGCATCTTCTTTCGATTCTCTGCTATATTCGCTCTCTTCGGCATCCCTGGACACGTGTTTCGGGGTATTTATTCCTCATGAGCAGGGATTAGGCCGTGTTCTGGGGTTGCAGGTGGCTGCCAAATATTGCCAGGTTTAGTACCACTCAGACGCGCAGGTGCGGGGTCCCAGGCTCGTCAGCCAACTGCTTGAGGGAGCTTTAACATTACATATGGGGGTGGGGTCGCACACTACTCACACACCAGTGGGATCGCCCCTAAGCACTGTGGTAAGTGTAGTTCGTGTTCCGCAATGCATCTTCTTTCGATTCTCTGCTATCTTCGCTATCTTTGCCATCCCTGGACACGTGTTTCGGGGTATTTACCCCTTATCAGCAGGGATTGGGCCGTGTACTGGGGTTGCCGGTGGCTGCCAAATATTGCCAGGTTTAGTACCACTCAGGCGCGCAGGTGCGGGGTCCCAGGCTCGTCAGCCAACTGCTCGAGGGAGCTTTAACATTACAAATGGGAGTGGGGTTGCACACTAGTCACACACCAGCGGGATCGCCCCTAAGGACTGTGGTAAGTGTAGTTCGTGTTCCGCGATGCATCTTCTTTCAATTCTCTGCTATATTCGCTATCTTCGGCATCCCTGGACACGTGTTTTGGGGTATTTACTCCTCATCAGCAGGGATTAGGCCGTGTTCTGGGGTTGCCGGTTGCTGCTAAATATTGCCAGGTTTAGTACCACTCAGGCGCGCAGGTGCGGGGTCCCAGGCTCGTCAGCCAACTGCTCGAGGGAGCTTTAACATTACAAATGGGGGTGGGGCCGCACACTACTCACACAGCAGTGGGATCGCCCCTAAGGACTGTGGTAAGTGTAGTTCGTGTTCCGCGATGCATCTTCTTTCGATTATCTGCTATCTTCGCTATCTTCGCCATCCCTGAACACGTGTTTCTGAGTATTAACCCCTCATCAGCAGGGATTAGACGGTGTTCTGGGGTTGCCGGTGGCTGCCAAATATTGGCAGGTTTAGTACTACTCAGGCGCGCAGGTGAGGGGTCCCAGGCTCGTCAGCCAACTGCTCGAGGGAGCTTTAACATTACAAATGGGGGTGGAGTTGCACACTACTCACACTCCAGCGGGATCGCCCCTAAGCACTGTGGTAAGTGTAGTTTGTGTTCCGCGATGCATCTTCTTTCGATTCTCTGCTATCTTCGCTATCTTCGCCATCGCTGGACACGTGTTTCGGGGTATTTACCCCTCATCAGCAGGGATTAGGCCGTGTTCTGGGGTTGCCGGTGGCTGCCAAATATTGCTAGGTTTAGTACCACTCAGGCGCGCAGGTGCGGGGTCCCAGGCTCGTCAGCCAACTGCTCGAGGGAGCTTTAACATTACAAATGGGGGTGGGGTCGCACACTACTCACACACCAGCGGGATCGCCCCTAAGGACTGTGGTAAGTGTAGTTCGTGTTCCGCGATGCATCTTCTTTCGATTCTCTGCTATATTCGCTATCTTCGGCATCCCTGGACACGTGTTTCGGGGTATTTACTCCTCATCAGCAGGGATTAGGCCGTGTTCTGGGGTTGCCGGTTGCTGCCAAATATTGCCAGGTTTAGTACCACTCAGGTGCGCAGGTGCGGGGTCCCAGGCTCGTCAGCCAACTGCTCGAGGGAGCTTTAACATTACAAAAGGGGGTGGGGTCGCACACTACTCACACAGCAGTGGGATCACCCCTAAGGACTGTGGTAAGTGTAGTTCGTGTTCCTCGATGCATCTTCTTTCGATTCTCTGCTATCTTCGCTATCTTCGCCATCCCTGAACACGTGTTTCTGAGTATTTAACCCTCATCAGCAGGGATTAGACGGTGTTCTGGGGTTGCCGGTGGCTGCCAAATATTGGCAGGTTTAGTACTACTCAGGCGCGCAGGTGAGGGGTCCCAGGCTCGTCAGCCAACTGCTCGAGGGAGCTTTAACATTACAAATGGGGGTGGAGTCGCACACTACTCACACACCAGCGGGATCGCCCCTAAGTACTGTGGTAAGTGTAGTTCGTGTTCCGCGATGCATCTTCTTTCGATTCTCTGCTATCTTCGCTATCTTCGCCATCCCTGGACACGTGTTTCGGGGTATTTACCCCTCATCAGCAGGGATTGGGCCGTGTTCTGGGGTTGCCGCTGGCTGCCAAATATTGCCAGGTTTAGTACCACTCAGGCGCGCAGGTGCGGTGTCCCAGGCTCGTCAGCCAACTGCTCGAGGGAGCTTTAACATTACAAATGGGGGTGGGGTCGCACACTACTCACACACCAGCGGGATCGCCCCTAAGGACTGTGGTAAGTGTAGTTCGTGTTCCGCGATGCATCTTCTTTCGATTCTCTGCTATCTTCGCCATCCCTGGATACGTGTTTCGGGGTATTTACCCGTCATCAGCAGGGATTAGGCCGTGTTCTGTGGTTGTCGGTTGCTGCCAAATATTGCCAGGTTTAGTACCACTCAGGCGCGCAGGTGCGGTGTCCCAGGCTCGTCAGCCATCTGCTCGAGGGAGCTTTAACATTACAAATGGGGGTGGGGTCGCACACTACTCACACACCAGCGGGATCGCCCCTAAGGACTGTGGTAAGTGTAGTTCGTGTTCCGCGATGCATCTTCTTTCGATTCTCTGCTATCTTCGCCATCCCTGGACACGTGTTTCGGGGTATTTACCCGTCATCAGCAGGGATTAGGCCGTGTTCTGTGGTTGTCGGTTGCTGCCAAATATTGCCAGGTTTAGTACCACTCAGGCGCGCAGGTGCGGGGTCCCAGGCTCGTCAGCCAACTGCTCGAGGGAGCTTTAACATTACAAATGGGGGTGGGGTCGCACACTACTCACACACCAGCGGGATCACCCCTAGGGACTGTGGTAAGTGTAGTTCCTGTTCCGCGATGCATCTTCTTTCGATTCTCTGCTATATTCGCTCTCTTCGGCATCCCTGGACACGTGTTTCGGGGTATTTATTCCTCATGAGCAGGGATTAGGCCGTGTTCTGGGGTTGCAGGTGGCTGCCAAATATTGCCAGGTTTAGTACCACTCAGACGCGCAGGTGCGGGGTCCCAGGCTCGTCAGCCAACTGCTTGAGGGAGCTTTAACATTACATATGGTGGTGGGGTCGCACACTACTCACACACCAGTGGGATCGCCCCTAAGCACTGTGGTAAGTGTAGTTCGTGTTCCGCAATGCATCTTCTTTCGATTCTCTGCTATCTTCGCTATCTTTGCCATCCCTGGACACGTGTTTCGGGGTATTTACCCCTCATCAGCAGGGATTGGGCCGTGTACTGGGGTTGCCGGTGGCTGCCAAATATTGCCAGGTTTAGTACCACTCAGGCGCGCAGGTGCGGGGTCCCAGGCTCGTCAGCCAACTGCTCGAGGGAGCTTTAACATTACAAATGGGAGTGGGGTTGCACACTAGTCACACACCAGCGGGATCGCCCCTAAGGACTGTGGTAAGTGTAGTTCGTGTTCCGCGATGCATCTTCTTTCGATTCTCTGCTATATTCGCTATCTTCGGCATCCCTGGACACGTGTTTTGGGGTATTTACTCCTCATCAGCAGGGATTAGGCCGTGTTCTGGGGTTGCCGGTTGCTGCCAAATATTGCCAGGTTTAGTACCACTCAGGCGCGCAGGTGCGGGGTCCCAGGCTCGTCAGCCAACTGCTCGAGGGAGCTTTAACATTACAAATGGGGGTGGGGTCGCACACTACTCACACAGCAGTGGGATCGCCCCTAAGGACTGTGGTAAGTGTAGTTCGTGTTCCGCGATGCATCTTCTTTCGATTATCTGCTATCTTCGCTATCTTCGCCATCCCTGAACACGTGTTTCTGAGTATTTACCCCTCATCAGCAGGGATTAGACGGTGTTCTGGGGTTGCCGGTGGCTGCCAAATATTGGCAGGTTTAGTACTACTCAGGCGCGCAGGTGAGGGGTCCCAGGCTCGTCAGCCAACTGCTCGAGGGAGCTTTAACATTACAAATGGGGGTGGAGTTGCACACTACTCACACTCCAGCGGGATCGCCCCTAAGCACTGTGGTAAGTGTAGTTCGTGTTCCGCGATGCATCTTCTTTCGATTCTCTGCTATCTTCGCTATCTTCGCCATCCCTGGACACGTGTTTCGGGGTATTTACCCCTCATCAGCAGGGATTGGGCCGTGTTCTGGGGTTGCCGGTGGCTGCCAAATATTGCCAGGTTTAGTACCACTCAGGCGCGCAGGTGCGGCGTCCCAGGCTCGTCAGCCAACTGCTCGAGGGAGCTTTAACATTACAAATGGGGGTGGGGTCGCACACTACTCACACACCAGCGGGATCGCCCCTAAGGACTGTGGTAAGTGTAGTTCGTGTTCCGCGATGCATCTTCTTTCGATTCTCTGCTATCTTCGCTATCTTCGCCATCCCTGGACACATGTTTTGGGGTATTTACCCGTCATCAGCAGGGATTAGGCCGTGTTCTGGGGTTGTCGGTTGCTGCCAAATATTGCCAGGTTTAGTACCACTCAGGCGCGCAGGTGCGGGGTCCCAGGCTCGTCAGCCAACTGCTCGAGGGAGCTTTAACATTACAAATGGGGGTGGGGTCGCACACTACTCACACACCAGTGGGATCACCCCTAGGGACTGTGGTAAGTGTAGTTCCTGTTCCGCGATGCATCTTCTTTCGATTCTCTGCTATATTCGCTATCTTCGGCATCCCTGGACACGTGTTTCGGGGTATTTACTCCTCATGAGCAGGGATTAGGCCGTGTTCTGGGGTTGCCGGTGGCTGCCAAATATTGCCAGGTTTAGGACCACTCAGGTGCGCAGGTGCGGGGTCCCAGGCTCGTCAGCCAACTGCTCGAGGGAGCTTTAACATTACAAATGGGGGTGGGGTCGCACACTACTCACACACCAGCGGAATCACCCCTAAGGACTGTGGTAAGTGTAGTTTGTGTTCCGCGATGCATCTTCTTTCGATTCTCTGCTATCTTCGCTATCTTCGCCATCGCTGGACACGTGTTTCGGGGTATTTACCCCTCATCAGCAGAGATTAGGCCGTGTTCTGGGGTTGCCGGTGGCTGCCAAATATTGCCAGGTTTAGTACCACTCAGGCGCGCAGGTTGCGGGGACCCAGGCTCGTCAGCCAACTGCTCGAGGGAGCTTTAACATTACAAATGGGGGTGGGGTCGCACACTACTCACACACCAGCGGGATCGCCCCTAAGGACTGTGGTAAGTGTAGTTCGTGTTCCGTGATGCATCTTCTTTCGATTTTCTGCTATCTTCGCTATCTTCGCCATCCCTGGACACGTGTTTCGGGGTGATACCGCTGGTGTGTGAGTAGTGTGCGACCCCACCCCCAATTGTAATGTTAAAGCTCTCTCGAGCAGTTGGCTGACGAGCCTGGGACCCCGCACCTACATGCCAGAGTGGTACTAAACCTGGCAGATATTTGTCAGCCACCGGCAACCCCAGAACACGGCCTATCCCTGCTGACGAGGGGTGATACCCCGAAACACATGTCCAGGGATGGCGAAGACAGCGAAGATAGCAGAGAATCGAAAGAAGATGCATCGCGGAACACGTAACTACATTTACCATAGTCCTTAGGGGCGATACCGCTGGTGTGTGAGTAGTGTGCGACCCCACCCCCAATTATAATGTTAAAGCTCCCTCGAGCAGTTGGCTGACGAGCCTGGGACCCTGCACTTACGTGCCTGAGTGGTACTAAACCTGGCAGATATTTGGCTACCACCGGCAACCCCAGAACACCGCCTATCCCTGCTGACGAGGGGATGACACCCCGAAACACGTGTCATGGGATGGTGAAGACAGCGAAGATAGCAGAGAATCGAAAGAAGATGCATCGCGGAACAGGAACTACACTTACCACAGTCCCTAGGGGTGATCCCGCTGGTGTGTGAGTAGTGTGCGACCCCACCCCCAATTGTAATGTTAATGCTCCCTCGAGCAGTTGGCTGACGAGCCTGGGACCCCGCACCTAAGTGCCTGAGTGGTACTAAACCTGGCAGATATTTGGCAGCCACCGGCAACCCCAGAACACGGTCTATCCCTGCTGACGAGGGGTGATACCCCGAAACACGTGTCCAGGGATGGCGAAGACAGCGAAGATAGCAGAGAATCGAATGAAGATGCATCGCGGAACACATAACTACATTTACCTTAGTCCTTAGGGGCGATACCGCTGGTGTGTGAGTAGTGTGTGACCCCACCCCCAATTGTAATGTTAAAGCTCCCTCGAGCAGTTGGCTGACGAGCCTGGGACCCCGCACCTACGTGCCTGAGTGGTACTAAACCTGGCAGATATTTGGTAGCCACCGGCAGCCCAGAACACCGCCTATCCCTGCTGACGAGGGGTGATACCCTGAAACACGTGTCCAGGGATGGCGAAGACAGCGAAGATAGCAGAGAATCGAAAGAAGATGCATCGCAGAACACGTAACTACATTTACCATAGTCCTTAGGGGCAATACCGCTAGTGTGTGAGTAGTGTGCGACCCCACCACCAATTGTAATGTCAAAGCTTCCTCGAGCAGTTGGCTGAGGAGCCTGGGACCCCGCACCTACGTGCCTGAGTGGTACTAAACTTGGCAGATATTTGGCAGCCACCGGCAACCCCAGAACACGGCCTATCCCTGCTGACGAGGGGTGATACCCCGAAACACGTGTCCAGGGATTGCGAAGACAGCAAAGATAGCAGAGAATCAAAAGAAGATGCATCGCGGAACACGTAACTACATTTACCATAGTCCTTAGGGGCGATACTGCTGGTGTGTGAGTAGTGTGCGACCCCACCCCCAATTGTAATGTTAAAGTTCCCTCGAGCAGTTGGCTGATGAGCCTGGGACCCGGCACCTACGTGCCTGAGTGGTACTAAACCTGGCAGATATTTGGCAGCCACCGGCAACCCCAGAACACGGCCTATCCCTGCTGACGAGGGGTGATACCCCTAAACACGTGTCCAGTGATGGCAAAGACAGCGAAGATAGCAGAGAATCGAAATAAGATGCATCGCGAAACACGTAACTACATTTATCATAGTCCTTAGGGGCGATACAGCTGGTGTGTGAGTAGTGTGCGACCCCACCCCCAATTGTAATGGTAAAGCTCCCTCGAGCAGTTGGCTGATGAGCCTGGGACCACGCACCTACGTGCCTGAGTGGTACTAAACCTGGCAGATATTTGGCAGCCACCCGCAACCCCAGAACACGGCCTATCCCTGCTGATGAGTGGTGATACTCCGAAACACGTGTCCAGGGATGGCGAAGACAGCGAAGATAGCAGAGAATCGAAAGAAGATGCATCGCGGAACACGTAACTACATTTACCATAGTCCTTAGGGGCGATACCACTGGTGTGTGAGTAGTGTGCGACCCCACCCCCAATTGTCTATTCAATAGTGGCTCCAGGGAAGATGAGATAAGGGCCCCTATTTCTGCCAAAATGTTTCCTCCGGAAGTGGTAAACCAGTAGCAGTTTCGACCATGCTTATTGGGTTTGCTATGGCTCTCTCTGTGGTTTGGAGATCTTGGGCGTTTTCCCTTTTTGCTGTGCACCTCCTCGGGTGCCTCCTCTATTTCTCTTGGAGGCCACCCCCTTCATTTGGTCCATAGATTGAGAGGGCTCTTTGTGAATTTCTGCCCCGCACGTATTCTTGCTCCTTGATGGGCCAGGCAGTATACTGCATGACAATGGGGAAGAATTCAAGGTGTCTCCAGCCTCCTTGGGAGATATTGGGGTTTGCTGTAATTTTGCATTTCCAGACTTAGAGCCTATTGCAGATACGCGCTGACATTGTCTTTACGGCGAGCACACATTCATGATGCCCCCAAGTATGAGCGTTTTGAGAACGCAAGCTCAAGAGACAGACGTCGCTCCATAATAGGGATCTCATGTGCGAGCACAGATGTGGCCCTGGTTATAAACTGGTCCAGGGTTCCAGCAACATACCCAACTCCCGCTCCTTTCCTCCCTCTGCCCTCGCGTGCTGCCTTATTAAATATATTCAGTTACAACGTGTGAAAATAAGAATAACTTACATTTAGTCATGTGCTGGTCTTTAGGTTCACTTACTGATGGACAGCTCAAGCGTTGCTATTCCAGGCCTTAGAGGGAGGGCCCAGCCAGCCTCTCCCAGTCTCGAATGGGCTCAAACGGGCCCGCCCTTGGCCTGGGCTTCGCACGGCGCACGGCGCACGCTGACACGCGTTCCGCAAAGCGGGGGCTGCAAGCCGTGAAGTAGCGCTGTGGGCGGGTTCCAGCATAGGTGGGGAAAGTTACAGGGCTCCTGGTAGTTGTGGTTCCCGGGTTTGCAGAGAGACAACAGGCACAAAGTCCAGCTGCGAGCGGACCCCGCAAAGCGGGGCCGCGAGCCATGAAGTAGCACTGTGGGCGGGTCCAGGACAGGTGGGGAAAGTTACAGGGCTCCTGGTAGTTGTGGTTCCCGGGCTTGCAGAGAGACAACAGGTACAAAGTCCGGCTGTGAGCGGCTCCCGCGAAGCAGGGGCCGCGAGCCATGAAGTAGCACTGTGGGTGAGTTCCAGAACAGGTGGGGAAAGATACAGAGCTCCTGGTAGTTGTGGTCCCCGGGATTGCAGAGAGACAACAGGCATGAAGTCCGGCTGCGAGCGGCACCCGGGTGGAGTTCATCGAGGTGGGAGTGCCATCTTGCTTCTCCTTCACTACCCATTACCACCACCATGGCACCTTGGGAAACCATGCAGTCCTTGCTTCATCTATTCAGGTAAAAAAACTATGGAGTATTGTTGTTCTAGGCAATATTGGCAATGGAATGTTGGAAACACCCCACCTCCCCTTAGTGGTCAATATGGTTGCAGATTGCAGATACTAGGAGAGACGTAGTAGGGCAAGGGTACCACATAATTAATTGTTATAAGCTATCAGAAGATTTTTTTAAAAGGACTACTGCTAAGCTAAATGGCGGCAGTACAAAGTAAAACACCACCAAAAATCTATTTGATGGATAAGTACAACAACAATATTATGTAAACTCACCCTTTCAACCCCTAAACTGTCCCATCCCTCTCTCCTAATAACTCTCCGTGTCCCCAACCAATGTTCAAAATGTCCAAAAAAAGTCAAACTAAAGTCAGCACTGTCTTGGTCCCAACTCCCATCCCATCCACAACAAATCCGACCCACCAAAACAAAGGTTAAAAAAGGGCCAGAAGAGGGCACTAATGGTGGGCCATTAGCTTTTTAGAGTGCCCCTCCATCTTGTTTTGCCTCCCATCTAAGTGGACGAGCCTCAGCATATTTCGGCAGAATTTGCGGTCAGAAATCTAGGGGCGGCAGTAGTGATGGAACACCAGCTGCCAGCGGACTGCTTTGCCAGTGTGGAGAGGCTGGATGAGCTGGGGGCTGACAGGGACCCTGGGCAGAGGCCTCTCCTTCTGGGCCACCAACCGTTGATATGCATCATATATAGCCTCCAGCTGCTGCTGCTATAGTCAGGCTGCTATATCCAGCTGATTTGGAAGAGCACTGTCAGCAGGAGTAGCTAGAAAGAAAAATGAGAAATTATAAACAAGGCTCTGTGCACCTCACTTGTTTAAAATTATGTAGTGGGTGTCACAGTAGCAGTACATTGCTGGTCCCCTGGGGCCATTTGATTTGATGTGATTAGAGTCACAGCCATTACCTATATATGCCTGACATAAAACTAAAGGCAAATGGCAAATGCACTAACTGTCTGAAAGGAATTAAGGCAGAATACAAGCACAGCACATAAGTTTAAAAAACTTTTTTTTCAAGGATTTCCTAGTAAAAAAAAAATGAAACAGACACTTTGGCCCCCATTAGGATGGTAGCCACCGCCGGCCTGGCGGGGGCGATCCGCCCGCCATCCGTGCCGGAATGACCCCCCGCCATATTAGTATGGCTGCTGGGTCCGCGGCGGACGGAATGACCTCTATGGTGCCATACGGTGGCGGTGTCTATCAGACACCCCCAGCCATATTACAATAGGCATTTTCCAATGGCTTTCTGTGGCGGCATTGCTGCAATGGAAAGGCATGCGGAGTCTGCTTTGGGGCCCCGTTGCCGGCCGTCAGGGACTCAGGGGAGGTGGGGGATGCACATGGGGGTTACCTATGGTACCCCCCAGCATTTCAAAGAACAACGTGGCAGGCACCGCGCGGTGCCTGTCATGTTGTACTTTGAAATGCACAACAGGTATTTTTACCATTGCGGCAGGCGGTACTTTCAGCACCGGCTGCCACAATGTTAAAAATACAGGATGCGCCCGCTACTGTGGCGGGCGCATCCTAATTTCCACGTTGGGACTTTGCCCGCCCGCCATCCTCATTGGGGGCCTTTGTGTGGAAAAATAATAACCAATTACCCCTCATTAAAGTGTAAGGCATTATGCACTATGGAGTACAAGTATTCTCTTCTTGTTGTGCTAAATTAATGGAGGCATGCCTGCTCAACTGGCTCCCAAATCGTACTTGTTACTAGTCTGCAGCTGGGGCAGCAATAATAGGAAATTATCTTATTCCAATAGCCCTGCTCCTCTCCAAAAGGCCTTTCAATCTTATTTTTACTACTAGGCAGATGAATATTGATACATGTCTCGTATCAATCATACGGGCATCCTGTCTTCCCTGAGTAGATGGTGAGGAAAGCGATGCACTACAGTGCAGGGAAAGGAAGAAGGAAAGGGAAATAGATTGTATTAGACACGTTCCTCAAAGACTATCCCTTCCATAAAGTCAAAGAAATTACTTAGTCCCACTTTACTCCCTGGCCTCACACCCTACCACACTTTATAATTTATTTTTCCAACAAATACTTTTGCTTGGCAGGAAGGAAAGGAAATGTAAATGACTCTACTGTAGGGTAAGTTAGAGGGATTAGGCCGGGTAAGGAGATATTTTATTGATCATCATCAGGTGCCTAAGATTTGGCTACTGAGTCACTTTGGTTGACAATGTTGAAAGGGGATAATTCGAACAGGAGTAAATCC
Source organism: Lissotriton helveticus (assembly GCF_964261635.1). Classification (NCBI taxonomy): domain Eukaryota; kingdom Metazoa; phylum Chordata; class Amphibia; order Caudata; family Salamandridae; genus Lissotriton; species Lissotriton helveticus. The sequence goes on along the minus strand of NC_136069.1, from coordinate 1,370,156,795 downwards.
ATTATGGAAGCCATGATGAAATATATCACTTGGCTAAAATATTGTTGTGCAAATGTTTGGGGAGGCCGGGGGGGACAAAACTTATGAAAGAATAAAGGAGTGAAGTACTGGTAGGAAGTAACCGAGTGGGCACTGAGAAGGAAGGAAAACACACCTTTACGCAAATCCATGCTTTGAAAACTTTGTAAATGTGTCATTAACTAAAGCAGATGCATATTGCACAGCCAACACTGCAGTGACAAATTGAACCTTGTAGCGGTTATGTCATCATTGGTGGCACTGGCAACATGCCATGGTTAAGGTGGAAGATGATGCTTGATGATGGATGGGATACAATAATCTGCCTCTCTTAATAAAATACTGTGGGTCAATAGAGTAGACATCAATAACACCCCAACCCTTTGAATCTAAGCTTTGATAAAAACCATTCCAAGCAAGTGAAGTAGGTGAGCACACTCCTATCCAGAATCGCTCCCTTGTTTCTTCATTCAAGCAATTATACATTCATTATTTCATTATTCTAGTATTTCTCCTTTCACCCATTCGCCCATCCTGCTTTAACCCACACAAGCATTCCTTTGACCCACTCAGGCTGGCATCCTTGCACCCATACTCTTTCCCCCACTCAGGCAGTCAAAATTTCACAGCATAGATCCTTTTAGCCATTCTTCACCCACCCATGCATCGTATCACCCACCTATATGCATCCTTTCACCCATGTATTCACTGACATTACCTTACAGTCATATTACATTTCACCCATTATTTCTCCTTCCATCCTTCTTTCCCTTTTCTATCAACCCATTGTTGTTAAATTTCAATATCAGCCTGTGTTTGCTGAGTTCGAGATAGAAGAGTTGGGCATTTTGTCGGTTGGCAATGTTTCAAAAGCCAGGTAGTCAAGCCAACAAAAATGATTTTTAATGGAGGGGCAGAACTATGATGATTCTGAGTCACTGAAGCACAAAGAAGGGGTTGAATATTTGATCAACGAAGGACATATGGCCTTCATTGGGAAATACAATGGGGCCATCCTCATACTTCCAGCCATGCTGCACTGTCATCTTCTGCTTGTATACGATGATAATAATACATAAAACATTGGGGTGTCCACCATGATCATGTCCACTCTCTCGTTTTATTGTTTGAGCAGGAGCAAGAAAAAAAAGCCTTACCAGCAAACATGCACTCAATACTTTGCAGGCAATCTTCACAATAGAGTAGTAGGACCTGACCTATAATAGGTTACCTGAATCTTACAGTACCGCCAGTCCACACGTTATGTAAGGCGAGAGGGAAAGTTTACTGACAATGCAGAATAAAGGAAGCTACTGAACAGACAGATTAGTATACAGACAGTTTGCTGTCAAGTACAGTAACTTGAAATATAGAAAATAAGTAAATAGGATAATGTAGGGATAGGAAGAATTTAAGAAATAAAGAAATAGAACAAAGAGAAGTTGGAATAAATGAGGCACAGCAAAAAGGAAAAATAATTCTAAATGTGCAGCAGTAAAAGTTAGAGAAAAAATAGAAATAACAGCAGGGGGTCTTACTGGGGCCAGCAGAGCCATCTGCTGAGGCACTTGTAGAGGCAGTGGCACCTCCAGCTCCTTTGCCCACTTCGCTGGATCCTCCTACTAGTCTCTTGTTGTCTCTGAATGCTAATATAAGAAATAAATAAACTAAGATTAGTGGTACAGTTAACAATATTCTCCACAAAAATATTTTGAAAAGAAAAAGCAAATACAGTAACACCGACATTTTCTAAATCAGATACATTATTCTTGACCACTGTGTCGTCCCTGGCCAGATATCTCAGCCAACACTGTAGCAGAAGTCAGCGTGTGTCTTTGATTCTGGGAGGACCTCATTGTACCTACAATGATAAGTGTGTTTGCAACTTTACATTTCTGCTTCCACACGTGATGCACTCATTTTCAGGCCCAAAGAATGAGCACAGGCAGTTGTGGGCACCACCGTTGCAGAAGTGTGCAGCACTTAATATCATGAGTGATCCCACATATAACTTATTATGGGCCTACTACCTAGAAGCGACGTATATCTAAATGACATGACTATGAATCCTTAAGTAAGGTCCACTATCGTGTTTTGTTGATGGACAACAAATAAGCCATCCAATGTAAGAAGTACATGACCTGCTGGGTGGACTGGGCGATTTCATGTATAGTGAAAACATTCTAAGTTGGACAGTGGCTGCATTGTCAATACTACTGACAATGGTATCTCACTTCTTGTTCATCATTGTCATATTTGTTAACATTGGATTTCTTGATTAGGTCTACAGAAACAATTACAATATAGTGGGGACACCCTTTTGACTTGTTGTGGCACTCAATTCCAGGATTGAGTTCCAAGATCTGGGACTGTTGGTGGAATACATGTTTTTTCCCCCAATTACAAAGGTATCATGAGCCAAGACATATTATATTTTGACTTTCGCTATATTTACTAAAGGTAAATGTCCATTGATAACTGCAATAATTATTAACCTAGTTTTTCATCTCTGGTTACCTTTCATATTCGGGTGCTATATGTCCCTCTGTTGTCTCCTGACAATGTATGCATTTTGACCATTTCCTGACCAGTTTGACTTACCAGTTTGTGAGGGTGGTATGCCTTGCCCTGGATGATGATGTTTCCTCCCAGAATATGCAGGGACCTCTGCTACTGCTGTTGTCTGTGCTCTGGCTGAATGTGTCAATAGGTGAGAAGAGAGAAAAGTAACAAAATGGGAAATGTACATTTGGAACTTGTCAGGCATTTCCCCATATCTTCTGCATGCTAACAGTGTTGTGAAGTACTGCTGCAGACAGGGCAGGTAGGAGCAGTGGGGTGTTGCGGATGTAATGCCATGGCAGGGTGGGAAATAAACAACGGAATATGTCAATGACATATTTTAATCTGAGGATTCTCTCACCTTCTGCTTTGTGATTTTGGCTGGTACAGGGTGAGTTACTTCTTGGTTAATTTGTGGCTGATTTACAGGCCCCTTGCAAAACCCTTTGCGCCGCCATAGTGTCACTTCTGTGACCCAGCGGCGGCGTAAACCATGCACCACGTTGTGACTTATTTACAACGTGACGCATCTAGGGAGATGCGTCAAGTTGTAAAGCCCTGCGCAACATTAAACCTGCATCAGGTTAAATGTAAGCAGGGTGGGCGTTCCTGTGGGAAATGCCTCATAAAAGTGACCCAGTGAAAACTACAAGATTTCATTGAGTCTTTTTTCAGAGACCGCTGCAACGAAAACGTATGCCTACTTGAAGCAAAGGTAAGGAGTGGTGCAGCACGTTAGGTATGAGCGGTCCATGAACATTGTTACAGTTGCATCGCAACACAACTCCAGCAAAGCGCCGCCCTTTACGACATCAGATGTGACACACATCTGTCTATCCCTGCACCACGGTGTCCCGCATTGTAAATGCGATGCATCTGTGGTGGCGCAAGGGTAGAATTGTGTGTTGCATCGGTACTGGAGCATCCCTGCTAAGATGCAGGGATGTGCCAGTCCATGTAAATCTGCCCCCTTATTTGTCAGTTGATTTTCATATGCTCCACAACCCTTTACATCTTTGACTGACTCAGCCGCATCTGGATGATTGGAAAGGAGACTTTGTCAATTGCTACTTAGCAGGGTTAGGTATATACAGCAGCAGTACTGTGCCCGTGTTTTTAATAGTGGGAGAGGGATTTGCCATTTTTAATACAAAGGATTCTGGGACTTGTGGTACAACATACAAAGGGTAACACATGAGTCTCCGACTGACTATATTTTTTTATACATTTTGGACAACTTCCTTACTCACAATGGCAGTGCAACACAGACAATCTTTTCATACACTTTTTCTTGTCATCCCATTTACCTGGTACCATGTTGCGGACATCACTCACAGGCAGCCCATGGACCATGTGGGGTCAGACTGTGGTGAGGATGTCCTCTTCTAGTGGGATGAAACGGAGGCGGGGTCCAGAGTGATGGGCATGGAGGATTCTGTTCACTTTGATCCTGGAGCACTTCTCCTTCACCCTCTTATTTTCATCCTGCCACTTCTTCTTGATGTTCTGGACTGTGCGCCTCTCCTCCCCCAATGCTGTGACAGCAGTGGCTAATTGCTGCCATAGAGCTGCCTTCTGTGTGCCACTGTTGCAGTAAGGTGGAAGACCATATAGGCGTTTCTGGTGCCTCACTATGTACTCCACAAGCATGGTGGTCTCCACAGTAGTAAAGTTCTCCTTCCTCCCGATTTATTCCATTTACCTCTGGCGATGTACAGCGATTGTCAACACAAACTCTCTGTGGCCAAACCTGTTCCTTCAATGTGTGCTGCTTTTATATGTTTTGTGGTGCTGGTCTTGCAGTTAGTGTTATTTGACTTCAGCTGGAGCGTGGTGGGGGATGATAGGCACTTGAAATGTTCACCAGGCCAAAATGGAGGTAATCCAGCACAAAATCAGGAGTTCTGGCCCAGAAACAGAGATTCCGGCTCAAAAGCAGAGATTCCGGCTCAGGAGCGGAATTCCCACTCAAGGTGCAAGAATTCCGGCCTGAGTGCGAACGTAAAGGTAGTAGTCGTATATCCATTCTGTGAATACCAGAAGTTGTAAGTGCACTCTGTGAATACCAAAAGTAGTAAATGCATTCTGTGAATAGCAAAAGTAGTAAGTGCCTTCTGTGAATACCAAAAGTAGTAAGTACGTTCTCTGAATACGAAAATGGTAGTAAGTTTAGGATTTTGACTTAAGTTAGTTCTGTGAATCAGGCCCTAAATTGGTAAATGGAATAGTCATCTTTTTAAAATGGAGGTTAGAGTGTGCCTATGGCAGGCACTGTGGTCCAGGGAGAAATAGAATACAATAATCATCATTACATAAATGAATGATGCTAGAGTCTAAAGTGCACCGTAGCCACAGTGTCCACCAGGAGAAAATTGAATTATATAACTATAAAACTGAATGCTCTTGCATGGCTGTGCGCCTATGGTGGATGGAGGATGAATTGACTGAAATAATTTTCAATTAGAAAAAATTATTATTAAAAAAATACAAAAAATGTAAATTTAAAAAGTAAAATTCCAACAAAAAAACTTTGAAATTAGAAAAAATACACAAAATAAACACAATTACAAAAGCAAAATAAACAATAAGAGAAATTATCCTCAAGCTTATTATTAAACTGATATTTCATCCTTCTGTGCAGGCCCATGGCAAAGGCACAACATCTGGAGGCACAACATTTCTGCCAACTAATGCCACATGTTAAACAACAACACTGAACAAGTAGGCATGGGGAACAAAAGAAATCAAGCAGTCCTATGGCAAAAGAACACTGGCTGCCTATACAAAATGGCCACCAGCCACATGGTCATAACAACAAGCAGAAGGCCTGGAAAACAAAGAACACAATTAGGCCTATGGCAAAAGCACACTGGATGGCTACAAAAAGTTCCCACCAGCCATATGGTCACAACAACTAGTGAGGAGTTATGACCACAGCAAAGAACACTTGAGGGCCTGTGGCAAAACCACACTAGCTGACTATACAAAATGGCAACAAGGTAACAACAACAAAAATAGCAAGGAGGCATGACTACAACAAATAACACATGCAGGCCTATGGCAAAAGCACACTGGCTGAGTACACAAAATGATGACCTGCCACCTGGTTACATAAACAACAACCAGGAAGGAGGCCTCACCACAACAATGAACACCTGCAGGCCAATGGCAAAAGAACACTGGCTGGCTACATAAAATGGCTGTCACCCACAGGGTCAAAACAACCAGAAAGGATGAGTGGCAACACCAAAGAACACATACAGGCCTATCGCAAAATTACACTGCCTGGCTACACAAAATGTCCACCAGCCACATGGTCACACAACAACAACCAGCAAGGAGGCATAGCCACAACAAACAACCCATGCAGGGCTATGGCAAAATCACACTGGCTGGCAACACAAAACGGCTGCCAGCCACTTGCTCAGTCACACAACAACACCCAGCAAGGATGCATGGCCACAACATTGAACAGAAGCAGGCCTATGACAAAAGCACATTGGCTACCTAGACAAAATGCCACCAGCCACATGTTCAACCAACAATAAGCAGGAGGCATGGAAAACAGAGATTACATACAGTCTTATGGCTACAAAAAATAGACCAATTTGAACAAAGAAAGGAGAGAGAGAATATTACCTAGAAATGGATTCGTTCTCCCTGAGTTACATTTACAAACAAGAGGAATCCATTAAGTAATGGGTCAACGATGTCCCTACTATGGTCGGGAACACGTGAGGGTTTTTTGGGTACCCCTCACACACCAACAGGCCCCTTGGTGTCATGCTTCATCATCGGGGTCATCGTATCCCTCTACGGGATATGGCGTGCTGCGACCAACGGTTACGTGGGAGCGCTTCTTGACTATGTGTGGTGTATGTGAGGGATTTTTATGTGAGTGCTGTGGTGGGGATTAAAGAATAGTGAGTGGAGTTTAAAAAGCACCTGACTCGTAGGGTAGCAAAAAAACTTTAATTGGCCCCCGGGTTGGTACTAGAAAAAGAGTACGTGAGGAGGTAATGGCGTAGTTTATGTGCGCCACCTCCTATGTGTGTGTCGTCAACATGTTTCGATGTAAAAACATCTTCTTCAGGACTGGGGTGCACAAATCCCCACCTTACTCACGTTTTTCTAATCACGTTTTTTGAATATTTCTAAAAAGTGATATTTACAAGTGAAGGTATATCAATGTACCTACTGAGCAACCGGTATTTAGCAGACCTGCGGAGGAAAAGGACAAAAAAAAAATTCAGGTGATCCCTTCCTTCAAAAGACCATGGGTTGGTTCACCTGTGGATCAGGTCATGCAAAAAATGTGCGGTTTCAAAATTATCAGGACACGTCAGTGCCATTCTACACAGGATAAACGTGCCTATGGTGAAAAAAATTTTATTCAGAAAATCAAAAATCAGAAAGGACACATACAAGACAGACACATATGTAACAAAAAACACACGCTCTAATGTCAGGTTTGTGGATAAAAACCTCTGGTATTTACTATGTTTGTGATTAGTAGGGAGATTTCTGTGAAGCTCACAGTGGGCAAAACCTCCTGTTTAGTTAGGAGTTTGTTACTCCATGAGACCGTTTCTGGCGTAGGGGTTACCCGGGCTTCCTTGCTGCCTGTGAGAAAAATACACAGATACCGCTATTTGTTTTCTGGTACTTACATATTGCTTAGGGGTGGTTAGACCTTCCGATTTTTGGTGGTATTACTCACGGGTCTATGAGGAGAATCCCTCTTCGCTGCCCCTTATGCCGGCTCCGCTGATTGTGGAAGTGCGTCTACAAGGGGCCTTTATATACTCTCGCCGCTGCGCGCTATACAGCAGGACCGTTCAGCGTAACGCGCATGCGCGAACGAACGCAACTAACTACAAACGCATGCGCTTTCAAAAATGAAACGCTGCGAATGAACCCAATTACCGGCGAATCAAATATAGGCCGCCCCGGTCACCAGCCTTACCAATAATCTAATTAAGGGCGCAGCGGAAGACAAAGAACACATACAGGACTATGGCAAAAACACACAGGCTGCTACAAAAAACAGATGCCAGCCACATGGCCACAAAAACAACTACAACCAGCAAGGATGTATGGCCTCAACAGAGAACATATACAGGCCCATGGCAAAAGCACACTAGCTGCCTACACAAAATGGCTGCCAGCCACATGGTCACAACCAAAACAAAACAGCAAGGAGACATGACCACAACAAAGAACACATGCAGACATATGGCAAAAATAAACTGGCTAGCTACATAAAATTGTGGCCAGCCACATGGTCATAAAAACAACAACCAGCAAGAAGGCATGTGCACAACAATGAACACTTGCAGGCCTATGGCAAAAGCACACTTGCGGGCTACACAAAATGGCTGCCACCCGCATGGTCAAATTAACAACAACCAGCAAAGATGCCTGACCACAACAAAGAACACATGCAGGCCTATGGCAACAGTACACTGCCTGGCTGCACAAAAAGGCCACCTGCCACATGGTTTCACAACAACAACCGGCAAGGAGGTATGGCCACAACATAGAGCACATACGGCCTATGGCAAAAAGCACACTGGCTGGCTACACAAAATGGATGACAGTCACATGGTCACAACAACCAATAAGGATGCCTCACCTCAAAAAAAGAACACATGAAGGCCTATGGCAAAAGTACACTGCCTGACTCCACAAAATGGCCACCAGCCACATGGTCACACAGCAACAACTGGCAAGGAGACATGACCACAACAAGGAGCACATTCAGGCCTATGGCAAAAGCAAATTGGCTGGCTACACAAAATGGCTGCCAGTCACATGGACACAGCAACAGCCACAACCAGAAAGGAGATATGGCCACAAAAAAGAACACATGCAGGCCTATTGCAAAGCACACTTGCTGCTTACACAAAATGGCCCCCAGCCACATGGTCAACCAACAATGAGTAGGAGGCATGGAAAGCAAAGAACACATACTGCCCTATGGACACTGCATTAATTCAACAATTCCCAAAACGAAAATTGACTGGACAAAGAAATGTTACATCAACACACATCCTCCAAAGGCATCAAAAATAATCACCCCACCTATACACTGTTTGCAGAAAAAAATGAAAAACCTCTCAAAAACACATTGCATTGGTTGATATTTCATATGGTAAGTATTTGAGCTTGGCTCGGCCAATGTCAACAACATTTAGCTTGCACTCCTCCATATGTTGTAGATTGGACATGTGTTTGATATGTGCAAGTTAGTTATTTGTCCATCCACACATGGTGGTGTTAAATTGTCATACCTTATTAGAATTTTAGTTGACATCTGTCCATTTCTGTGTTTTTTTACCTTACACCTACTTTATGTTAATTTGAGACAAATGCTGTTACTGCTGTGTTTGCTTTTATGACTTGCACTTACACATTATCCGCATATGCATAACACATGGTTATGCTATCGGTTTACCTAATACAATTCAAGCCACAGGTCCTAGGCACATAGAGGTATTATGGCGTGTGCAAATCGGACTGTGACCCAGGGCCCCAGCCTTTCAAGTATCCCTCTGGTAAAGGCAAACCTAATCTGCAGAGTCTTCATATTATGACCTTTGAATGGTTCTCACACTGATTATTTTGAATACCATTTACCTAATATTACATTTAAAAGTGGGTGATGTGTGATTCCTAAAAGAAAACATTACAGAGATTTAGCAAAGAAGGTGTGTTTCAGTTCCACATCCATACAGATGTAAATTTGATATCACAACATGACCTAGCATGTGAGCAATGTGAGGATGTCACAGAGAATAATAGCTGTGCTATTGATGAGGAGGTCTTGTTGTGTTACACAATTTAATGCACGCATTACTATCATTGATTATTATATGTAAACACATGTCGACTTTGGTAGAGTGTACCTGTGCATTGTCAGTGACTTGGCCAAAGAGGGCATTATAGAGCTGTAATTGGATAATAAATTCAATCATTTTACAACAGGGGCCAAAAAATATGTTTGGCCCAGGAACCACAAACCACCTGACATATCCATGGCGGGCATCTATTTGCTGAGGAGTCAATGGAAACGGGTAATATTGTGGCTTACCATCTGTTGCATCTACGGTGGTGCCGCTTTTGGACATCATCAAGCATGAGAAACAGTGGCAGGATGTGTAGCATCAGCACCATGGTGGCACAGAATGTGTGAAGTTGAGTACAGGTGACGTGGAGCCTTATATAGGTCCTTTTCCGACAACTCAGCTGTGGAGGTCTGACCGCCACAGTCATGTCAGCTGGAAGGCACATTGTGATTGGGCTGGAAGGAGCCCTGGAGGTTTGTCCTCCAACAGATTATCTGGCCTATCCTACCACAGTCAGGATTTCCTGGCGGTGGAACCATGGTGGTCTTTCATTTGTGAAAGTAATTTCTTTTCATTTCATTGTGGGGAGAGGGGTTGGCCTAACGGCTAAGGCGCTCGACCTCGGACCTGGGGATCTGGGTTCGAGTCTCGGTAACGACGCCAAAAACCCCCTGTGATTCTGGGCAAATCACTTAATCTCCCCGTGCCTAAAATGAAAGTGTGTCCTCATGTAACGTAACTGGTGCTATGTAAAGCGCTCTGATAACTGATTCGGTTCGGTTCTAGTTTGCGCTATATAAAACTCTGCAAAAAACAAAAACAAATGCATCTTAATAAGGCGGGTGGACCGCCAGCTGGGAGGCAATGAATCCGATGCAGTTTCAGCAGCGGTACCATAACCACCAAATTCGTAATCAGGCCATAAGTAATTGCTTTCCTTTCTGGGATGTTATATATTTGGCTTGCTTTGTCATTGCATCTGAAAGTAGTATGACAGTATGAATAAATACACATTTTAACATTTATACGTTTGTTATTTACATACAAAATTATGCAGCTATTTTTTATACTTATACTTATATGTATGTCCAATGTTTCAAATTTGGTTGCAGCTTTTCCATCTAGGGTGTTGTAATGTGGTGAAGGTCCTTCTTTTTATATTGGGAGAAAAATTATAGATAATATAGTTATTATTTATTTAAACATGTGTATAAAATGATGTATATGTATTTTAAATAATCTCTGTACATAAAAAACTTTGTTTTACATATTCATACATGATATTAGTGATATTACTGTAGTTGATATTGTGTGAAATCAATATGTTTGACATATTATATGTTTATTTAAAGGTGACATTATTTTTGTTTCCGGTATGTGAGCTTTCGATATGAGTAAAAATCGATATTTTTAACAACAATATTTGTACTCTACATATTTGTGGTTTTATTAATTAAGAATAGGTATTTTTGTTAACAATATTTATTTTTGTATTTCCATAATGAAAGTATCAATATTATGTCAGTGATCCGTTAGCAAATATAATTTTGTTGATGCTGACTTTGGAAGGGATGTCTCACCTTCCCATTCTTGTTAGACTACTGTGACACCCTACCATTGCTAATATGGGACCTGTTGAGGGTCTGCTAATCCTTTCAGGACCTTTGTGTTTCAGAGGGAAAGACTTAAATTATGTTTTCAGTGCCATCATTTAATCTCAAAATACCGGAGTAAGCCAAAAAGCATTAAGTGCTTACGCAGGACTGTTGGGAATTCGGTTACTGGTTGAGAGGGGTGAACCCTACACAAGCAACAATCGCAATGCCTCTTAGAGTGGAATCACAAGCAAACCACAAACTAACTTGTGCTTAACACTCCGGTAGCTTGGCACAAATCAGTCAGGCCTAAATTAGAGTCAATGTGTAAGGTATTTATGCAGCACTTGGAGTACCTATCAATAAAATATTACAGTAAAAAATGAAAATAAATCCAATCACTAAAACCAGAGATATGCAATTTAAAGGTTTCAAGTAAATGTGGTGCCTAGAAGCACAAAGCACCAACTATGGGTATCTGGTCGTGCCGGACTGGTACAAAGTCATACATTCAGGCCAACCTTGATGGAGCATGAACTATATACAAGCACTAAGTTAGGCCTGCTGAACAAAGTATCCCAAATCCTAGTTACGGAGCTTTGCGAAATCCTCAGTTGAGGATGCATCATGCAGCAGCGGTTTCGAGGAGCTGCAAGTCTACGATGCCAAGTCCTGAGTCATCATGAAGAAGGCCCTCAACAAGGAGCTTGTGATGCAAAGCCCTGCATCAAAGATGCGTAGTGCGCCGGCGGTTCTGAAGAAGCTCCGGAGCTACAATGAGGAGTCCTGCATTATCACTGACGATGCTGTTAACAGGGGTCTCAATATGTGAAGCCAATTGTGGAGGATGCAATATGCAGCAGTTTTTCCAAGGAGAATGCGAGGGCTCGCTATGGGAATGTATCGGGGATGCGTAGCTTATCTGCTGAGATTCCGAAGGGGAGCTGTGTTGTGTTGTGGTGGTTCCAAAGCAGAGCTGTGGTTGTGACCACAAGGACACAGCTGGTGTGGCACGGCACCTTCAGGCCCACTTATAAGGGTCCAGGACTGGGGTAGCACCACGTGGGGCCAAGACTCACAGCTGACTGAGTCCCGGTATTGGGGTCGAGGTGGTTGGAGCATGTTTGGCCCCTGGGTCTCAGGAGGTCAGCTAACTAGCTCTGAGAGTCACTGTGGTGGTCCTGTGGTCAAGCTACAGGTTCATTCTTTTCACTCTACAACATTTATACCCAATGAAGAAACAAATAAAAAGTTATGCAAACAATTTGAAAAATGTTTAACAAAAACACGCAACAAATGCAACAGCTAAAGACTCAAAAAAAGTTTTAAAATGAGGAACCTAAAACCTCACAGAAAAAAGAAAAATATTGGCTCCCTATACTGGGTTCTGTGCAAGTCCTAACTTCAAACTGCATGTGTGAACCAACACTACAATTCAATCCCAACACTACAATTCACTCCCTCTACTTATGGCCATAGTCTGTGAGCTGTTGTTGTCAGCAGCCTGTGAAAGGCAGAGGACAGGGCCTGACCAGAGGCTAAGCACTGCAGTGCACTTTCACTCTGCACAGCCACAGAATGTGCACAGTGGGGATGAGAAACACACTATAGGTAGGTACAGGGTCTGGCTGCAGGCTGCACAATGCACCACTTTCATACATATTAGAAGTCTGTGCACAGTATATTTTGTCACTTGGTATTGTTTGGGAACAGAGTCTTCTTTCACTACCCCTTATAAAGGTGTGATGCAGGGGCTTATCATAGGTTATGATTTAGAATAAATTCTCTGGTACAGCTGAGTACTAATGGTTGTATACAGTCCTGGTAGCCATTTTGTACTATGCACAGCCAAACACTCCGAGAAGTGAATATTTGCTTTAACAGATGTTGAGATCCAATAAAACAGACCAATGTAGAATATGATCAAAACATCACTGACAAAACAAAGATTAAAGTCAAGTTATTGTTAGGTTTAGTTATAAGACACTATTGTGTGTTTATAAAATCTTACGAAATTCAATGAAAATAACACAACAAAAGTGCAATGATTATTATAAAACCAAACCTAACACCTCTGAAATCCACCAGCTATGGTTCAGCAAATCAACTATAACTTTCTCTACGAAGTGCACTGATTGTGATCTCATATATTGCATCACTCATGACTTGTTAAATGTCATTGTTGATTACATCTCAGATTACATCATTGATGACCTCATTAGTGACATCATCCAAGATGCCCCTGGTCACATTACTTCAGGAATCCTACTAATGTGTAAAACTGAAATAAAAGTTAAAACGTGTACTTTAGATATATACAGCATAGCGTTACTACCTGCAGAAGGGCAGGTATAGAGATTTTCCATAGAACATAGGCCAAAGGTTACAGTGGGCTTTTTTATGGTGCCTGGCACAACTCAAGGTAGCTTAATACTTTTTGTGGTGCTCATTCCCTTTCTGAAGTGCAACCAACAGAAATAGGCACCTTTTCTCAACACTTGTAGAAGATTTTAGGGTGCTCCGTCTCACCGTGACAAGGCCTTTCCGTTTGGCAGCAGATTGACACTTTTGACTTTTATTTGATCGTTTGTAAAAATGTTTTGCAGCTTTTCTTTCAAGTGGGTTCCTTATGCTCGTCCTGAGCCTGTGGGTGCATTTTTATCAGGACCAAAAGGGCCATGGACCCTCTACCACCCATCCCGCTGCACCACACATGTTTAAGTGCCTGTTCTCTCCACTCTACTGCTCCAATGCACTTCTCTATTCAATGTGCACAGTGCTGCACCAAGAAAATACTAACCAAGATTAAAGTTTAATGTGATCATCATGGGAATACTTGATCTTTAGGATCCCCCCACCAAAGAGACATTGAGTGTTGATGTGATAGGGCAGGGGCTGAGCCAGTAGAATCTCAACAATTGTGGTCCAGAAGAGCTTACATGTATGTGACCTCAGGAAAGTAAGGGACACCATGCATGAACAAGATAAATATGCTAGAAGGTGCTTCTAAGGGTTTGCAGAGAATGAACATTTAAAAGGATACGACCCATGGCTACAACAAATGGTCTTCTTTGAGGCAAAAAAAGATCAGCCATAAGTTTCTGCATGGGTGAACTTTGCATATTTGTACTAGCAGAGCCCCAGGAGGACAGGGATTTAAGGTGTCTTCTGGGGTCTTGGTGCTGTGCCAGGTTCAACAGAGGAACCCCCACTAGATGGATGTCTAGGTTCTTGGCTCAGACTATTAGTGAGCGATACAAAAGGGGATGATGGACGGAGCGTTTGAGCAAATCAAACACTCACCCCCAGTCAACTGATCTGGGTTTAATCCATCACCATTCTTTAGCTAGCTCGGCCACCCCAGTTCAGACATGGCCATATGCAAATCAGTCCGACCCTGTGCCTCATGGGAACAGTCCAGCCCGAACTGCCAAGCCATGTCTTCCCTGGACCGGAAACAAGCATCCTGGGACCGGTTTCGGATTCATAATCCTCATCAGCCAGGCTATCTTGAATCCAGTGGCCAAGTGAGCAAGGGACTCACATCTGAGCATACCCTGCCACACTTAGGGCGAACAAAGCGATACAAAAGGGGATGATGGACGGAGCGTTTGAGCAAATCAAACACTCACCCCAGTCAACTGATCTGGGTTTAATCCATCACCATTCTTTAGCTCACTCGGCCACCCTAGTTCGGATGTATGACATTACAACGCATACCTTTGCAACGCCTACCTTTACATCGCAAGTTTTACAACGCATACCATTACAACGCATAGTGCTTTGGGGCGCTGGATAGTGAATAGTTTAATTTACTATTCCAACTCCAGTCCCCGTGGATAGTAGGGAAGGTGTTGGATAGTACATTAAACCTATTCCCTATCCTAGAGCGCCCCCCAGCGCAATGCGTTGTAATGGTTTGTGTTGTAAAAGGTGCGTCGTAAAGGCACTGCGTGGTAAAAGTTGCGTTGTAAAGGATGTTTACCCCCCAGTTCATACATGGCCATATGCAAATCAGTCTGACCCTCTGCCTCATGGGAACAGTCCAGCCCTTGCTCACTTTGCCACTGGATTCAAGCAAGCTGGGCTGAAGAAGGCTGAAATGCCAGAAACCGGTCCTCCATAGCTTGTTTCCGGTCCAGGGAAGGCATGGCTTGGCAGTTCGGGCTGGACTGTTCCCTTGAGGCACAGGGTCAGACTGATTTGCATATGGCCATGTCTGAACTGGGGTGGCAGAGTGGGCTAAAGAACGGTGATGGATTAAACCCAGACCAGTTGACTGGGGGGTGAGTGCTTGCATTGTCAACGCTCCGTCCATCATTTCCTTTGGTTTTTCTTTGTTCGCCATAAGTTGGCAGGGTTTGCTCAGACGTGAGTCCCTTGCTCACTTTGCCACTGGATTCAAGCAAGCCGGGCTGAAGAAGGCTGAAATGCCAGAAACCGGTCCTCGGTAGCTTGTTTCCGGTCCAGGGAAGGCATGGCTTGGCAGTTGGGCTGGACTGTTCCCATGAGGCACAGGGTCAGACTGATTTGCATATGGCCATGTCTGAACTGGGGTGGCAGAGTGGGCTAAAGAACGGTGATGGATTAAAGCCAGATCAGTTGACTGGGGGGTGAGTGCTTGCATTGTCAACGCTCGTCCATCATTTACTTTGGTTTTTCAGACTATTAGTGACCCTTGGTGCGGTTTAGGCTAGATTTAACCACTCTTTGTGCTGAGTTTTGGTGTTTATTAAAGAACATGGAACCTGAAATGTTTTTGAGTTCTGACAGATTGCTAGACAGTCTTGTTCAACATTAAATATAGAGGTCATTATTTACTTGAATTATCCATGGGTGCTTGCAGAGAGCAAATCATTGTATCCACGTACTTTTCATGAGGTGTCCATGGTTGCAGACCAAAATTGAGCAGAAGCACACACGCGACAGTGCACCCCTTAATATATTTACACCATAGCATTTCAGAGAATTTAGATTGATTTGCAAATAATAATAATATCCTTTTTGAAATATGTCCGAGCCAATAGGCATGTTTATAATTTGGTCATGT
Organism: Lissotriton helveticus; assembly: GCF_964261635.1. Taxonomy (NCBI): domain Eukaryota; kingdom Metazoa; phylum Chordata; class Amphibia; order Caudata; family Salamandridae; genus Lissotriton; species Lissotriton helveticus. The sequence goes on along the minus strand of NC_136069.1, from coordinate 1,370,140,722 downwards.
TGGTGAAAGATTTGAAAAATCTTTATGCTCAGTCAAAAGTCTACTTTCTTTTTGTTGAATATGGTGAATACATTGTGAAAACTGTCGTTGGCCGCTTGTACTATAACTATGTAAACAAGGACTTGTTGGAAGTGTAACAGAATTTGGTGAAACCTCTAAATTAAACAACAAAACATAGCAAGTGACATAATATGAAGCAAAATACCAACTCATCAAAAAATAACAGGGCAAACACAACAATACAGGATGCAAAACTACTACAATGTAACGCAACAACTCAGTGCCACAAAATAACAAAACAAAATAATAATGCAGCTCATAACCATAATGGCACAAAAAAGCACATCACCACCACAACATGAACCATCACAGCATATATGCACAATCACAAAACACTGGATTTCTTACCCTCATGGACATTTGGCAGACAAAAATGTTGTCTTCTCTCCGGCCTTATGTTTCCCAGCTGCGCTGTCTCAGTGCCAACACTACGTCAGAGAATAGTATGTGCTTAAGAAAGGGTGGTCACATAGAAACAGACCAGCAGCTGTGCCTGGGTGAAGGTACGACTTAGTAGAATGTAACTTGGTCTTATTTTGTGATCAATGCCATTTTTTAAAATGCCTGTTAATATGACTGCCAGAAAGTCATCCTTTTTGGCTTCATCATCCCCTTTTCTTGAATAACATCTCTGCTAACCAGGGCCAGCGCTTAGGCCTCTAAAAGTATATGGCAACTGGTATAATTCTAATTGGCAAGGACAACTTACCGGTAAGCCCCTAGTATTTGGCAGGCAATGTAGCTTTAGAGGCCCAAGTGGACTGCTGTGGAGGCTGGTGTGATTGATTTTAAAGCCAGGCCTGATTTTAAAATAAAACTGTCAAAATTCGACTTTGGAATAATAATGACTTCTAAAGTCCAAAACGATAAAATAATGACTTATAATTCACCCAGTAAGTCTTCCCTAGGGGCCACAAGAATAGGATGCAGTGTTATAAAACGATGGTACAATATAAAAGATGGTTCTATATGCCCTGGTAAGCAAAAAACACCCTACGTTGTTTTTCCCTATGGTTGTGCTGCTAGCCCCATCGTTTAACATGGAGAAGGCTTTATTACGCTTAGGCAGTGGATCTAGTTAGCAATACAATTCAAAGTATGGTAATGGTCACATTAAATCCAACAACTTGCCAAAGTTCGATTTAATGTAACTATTACAGGAAAGTAGTTTTAGAATGTACAATCCTAAAGTTACATAAAACAGCCCTGTATATGCCTATTCTGACTGGTTATCCTTTGATAGCCTGAGCCAAGCAGCTCCCTGAGTAGGTGTGAAGAGGCCTGGGGATGAAAAACAATACAGCCATTTGGTGAGATTTGCTTCCTGGAGAACAGATGTGACATGACCCAGGCTAGCCCCTACTTTGCTGAACCCTAGCCAGGTGGGACACCCCTATTCAGATTAGGACAGGTCGGGAAGCATAATTTGGTCATTTCTAAGCCACACCTTTGGGTTGGGTTATACAGAAACACACACACACGATGAAGAGAGTTTCTCTATTTTGATTTTTGTGAAAGCAGTGCATTCTGGGCCAAACAATTACACACTTTGCAGGAAGTGGACGTAGCAGAGGAGTTGGGATGTTTCCGCTCTTGTCAGCCCATTATGGATGATAAACGTGGGGGAGGTGCTGGAGCTTCTCAAAATACTCTCTGGAACATAAGATTAAGAAGTATTTCCCTGCTAGACCCTTGGACAGCACCCCAGAAGGCTTTTACTCAGCAAAACTGCACCTGCTGCACTCACAAGTCTCCACAAAGAAATGACTGTGTCTGACTTAAAGGCAAAGGAGTGGACTCCCTGATCAGCAACAAGTACAAAAGAGCTGGAAGAATTAATCCTGCAAAGCCAAAGAGGGGATCAACCTAGCTGACCAGTTGCAACAGGATTTTTCCTGGACTGTGCAGGTGCATTGTGGGAAAATGAGTCCTAGCCAACAAGAGGCATTCCAGAGTCTCCAAACCCTTGGCTGGAGCTACGGACCGTTGTCTTTGCCTTAAAAACAAAGGCACTGCAAGATTTAAAGGTTTGAAAACTTTCTGTAAACATTTGTAGAAAAGCTCCAGGAGGCCACTGGCTCAACATCTAGAGTCAAGCTGCAGACATTGACTCACCAATCGGATCAGCCATTCTGGTTTGTCCCTCTGAGAAGCTCAGGGCATAGCCCTACTCGGCGTTGAGAGGGAAGCCGCTGAGAATCGCTTGAGACCATCTACTCCATCAATGAGGAGGATTCAGCACACGCCTTTTCACTAAGCCACCGCAATGACTCAAACATCAGATCTGAGAAACCCGAGGACCCAAGCTCATCAACGAGAGGAAAGTTCCAAGAAAAGAGTAAGGGCCACTGCCATACCAACAGAGCGGCGGTCCCGAGTACATCACTGAGTTGACGGTCTCCCTTCCACCGTATTATGATACGTCTGACAGGCTGGCAGTCTCTTGGCGACAGACTGATGTTTCACTGCTGGAAAGACAGATAAGTACAACCTGTGTATATCTGAAATACACATGAATGATATGTATGTGTTGTAATGTATATATAGGTCATGTGTACTGTATGTTTTGTTGCATGTTAAACATAACAATCTATTACCATGCACTACATAGGAGAAGTGACGGGGTGAATCCTACCCTCAAATCTGGCAACAATGAGGTTGTAGATCACCGTGATCTGGTGGCAGAAGCACAGGAGGGATCTTGACAATGGCATCTGACACAGATTCTGAAATGGGATCCTAAACAAAAGTGTGTTTTCACCTCTTTATGTGCCTTTCTGATGACTTGTGAAGCTGGTTTCCCCCCTAGGAAAAGATTGATGGAAAGGCAGATTGTTATTTGGATGGCAGAAAATTGGCAGGACTGTCTCCAGGACCCACCTCTGACTTTTTGGCCATCGCCATGGTAGCAGTGTCTTAGCAGTAGCAGAGGTCCAGCGCTGGTCTTAGTAAAAGTAAGTAAAAATAAGATTATATAGTGCACAATTACCCAAGGGTGCCTTGTAGCTAGCATTCCAAATATAACCATCAAGCTTATACAAGGCTGGCAGAATCATAAAACAGAATAAGAGAAGAGTCAAGTTTTTAGCATTTTCCTGAATCGCTGCAGGTTTGGTTGGGATCTTAAGTTTAACTACAGGGAATTCTAAGGATTGTTAGCACAAAAGGAGAACCTCCTGCCGCCCAATCTTGCCTTTTTTATTCTGGAACTGTCCATAACCAAGCAGAGCTTGATCTGAGCAAGCGACTAGGAGAATGCCACTAAAAGAATTTTTGAAAGAATTCTGGCCCTGTCCGGGGAAGGCCTTCATTCACAAGACACAGTGCTCTAAAGTCAATCCTATACATTACTGGTAACCAATGAAGGCCCTGTAAGGAATTAGATATGGAATCAAATTCTTGACTTTTCAAAAGTAGCCGGGTGGCTGCATTCTCAAGAGATTGAAGTTTTTTCATGAGACGCTTCTGAGCGCCCTGGTACAAAGCATTACAATAATCAATCCTAGTGATGAAAATTGCTACAATGATTGTCCTTCGTAACTCAAAAGGTATAAATTGAAGAATCTTCTTCAGAAGCAAAAAAAAGCAGGCGAAGGTGGCCTGATTAATTGGATTTGAAAAGCAAATAAAAAATGACTCCCAAGTTTTAAGACTTTTGGACTGGGTCTTGTGGTTGAATTCCCATCATGATTGTAATCGGGCAGTCAGACCACCAGGTCACTGAGTGCGAAGACTGCTAAAACAGCGACAGCAGTGCCTTTCTCCCATACTCACAATCAGGCCCTAAGTCAGAAGGTAAACTTTTGAGTGGAACCTACACTTCTGCTTATCTGACTTGCGCTCCATTGTGGTCGGGCTAAAACTTTGACTTTGTCCCGGTCCAGTGCAACCAAATAGCCGCGAGTGGCGCTTTAAGATTTTTGATGCTAGAATGCACACTTTTTTTTTAATCTTTAAAAATGTATATCTCTTATTCCCTACATTGAATGTTTGTCATTTCAATATTGCTTTGAAGGTAAAAGCATTCTCTATTTTTATAAATATGTGTGGGATTTTTATTGTGCTGTCTCTATTGCTTTTTATGGGCCTTATTTAAGGGCTTTTGCTATAGGCCAGCACTGCAGGCCTCACTTCTGAGCTGCGCTATGGCAAAGGAAAGGGTAGAAATGCACTGTATCTATATGATACAGCGCATTCCTATCCTTTTTCCCTGCGCCAGTGCACAATGGGCTGCTGTGCACCAATGTAGGCACCTTTGCACCATGCTGCAAAGGTGTCTGCGTTGCAGGGATGATTGACTTTGTGCAGGAAGGGACCCTTCCTGCACAAAATAAATACATTCAAGTGCTTTTCCTTTTTCTATGTGTGCTGCAAAATGCAGCAAACATGGAAAAATGAAAGCACGAGGAGAAATGTTTTATTTCTCTTCATTGCACCTCACTAATGCCACCCCTGGGGTGGTGTTAGGTTCTGACGCATTCCCAGGTTTACAATGCCTCGTAAATCTGGGAATGTGTCCGTCCATCATACCCTTTTGTATCGCGTTGCTTGGGAACACCCACAGCAGCACCCATGGAATGCCCCTTTCAAACAGTTTTCTGCGTGAAAGGGGCACATATTTATAAGAAGGCCATGAAAAGCTACGAAAAGCTATGTAAAGTGGCTTTACGTGACCTTATAAATAGGCAATGGCACAATGGCAATGACACATTCCTCCACCGGAATGTAAAAAAAGTGACAGTCCAGGTGCCAAAAGTACCGATAGGGCCTCATAAATGAGGACCTTACTGTTTTGGTGGTATTACATTCTTTACACAAACATGTCTCCTAAGGTAAGCCTGACTGCCCATTTGATAAGCTACCAAGGGTTGAGCTAGGATTAATTTTCTTTTGACCTATTAGTGATTGTTTTATTATTACTGGTTGAGGGTGAATACCCCCATCTATTATTAACCCACATTCCTACAGTGGCATTGTTAATAGGCCTACATTATGCACTGACTAATTTTCTCTCCTTCAGATATTACCTGCCATATATTATGTTAAAACACTTCAGTTTATCAGTCGCTAAATATTTCTTAGTATCAAGGAGTTTACTGTAAAGGGTCAAATTATGACTCATTCACCCTCGCTCTAAATGAATGCCAGCACAGGCCCTAGCAACAGCTGAAGGGTGTCATAGCTGCATGACGGTGTGTCCCTTCTCCTCCCGAGCATCGAATCAATTAATGTAAACTAATTAAATCTACATTACTAATGCACAAGGAGCTTAATGGCAGTTTTCAGAAAACCAAATCCAATATGTCATTGTTGCACATTATTAACTGTTATTCAGTGGCAATATATTTACCCTACACAGCAAAGGGCAGCAGACTGGAAATGCAGTATCCTTCATATTAAGTCACAGATTGTAATTGGGAACAAAGGCAAGGGACTGCTTTGTAACTTTAAACTTTCGCTTTAATGAATGTACAGTGCATAAACACTGTCCATGCAGACTAGCTGATGTTTGCGCTCGCTCTCATATACGCTTTTAGGAAAATAGAAGTATAAATAATGGTACGCTGCTTTGTTGACAGGTGACCTGCCATGATACATTATTGTCAGAATAAGACTAAGGCAAGATGACTACATTTCCACCTGATAACACTTGTCTTCTGTCATGTTCTGTTAAAATTCTGTTGCCTGTACTTAGCCTTTCATCGCATGCTCAATTAAAACACGGTTTTCTTGTTTGGTCTCTTCCACTGGTCGATCCTCTGTTTTCATATGATAATTTTTCTTTTACATTTTTTTCCTGACTAAATCAAAGGGTTCAGAAGAGAAACCTAGATCACATCCTCTGTTTCCTAAAGGAACTCTTAGGAGTAAATGCTTATGCGATAGTGTCCAGTTTCAGTTTAATGATGCAACAATTTCAACATAGGTAGTGCTAGAGCCCAAGGACTCACCAAGATGTTTTTGATCTTTCTGTATAGACCTACTTACAAATGTCACCAGGGAGAATCTTAGGTGCTCTGGGGAGGAAATGGACATTTTCCTCCATAGGCGATTTAGAGCTGTTAAGAGAAAATCAGTAAAACATCATTGACATTTAGAATTTGCAATGAGTCAATAATGAGAGGTTGGGGAAAGTTTTAATACCTTTATTTTATCAAAAGGTCAGAATGTCTCATTATCTTTATTCAGTTTAGTAAGTTACAGAAATAAAGAAATGGGTTAAAAGTTAGCATTTAATAGACACAGTGTTCCATAAAGAATCAATCAATCATGGCATTTGTATAGCGCGCTACTCACCCGGAAGGGTCTCAAGGTGCTGGAGGGGGGGAGAGGGGTACGTTACTGCTCGAACAGCCAGGTCTTGAGCTGCTTCCTGAAGGAGAGATGGTCTTGGGTCAGCCGAAGGTGGATGGGGAGGGAGTTCCAAGTCTTGGCTGCCAGGTAGGAGAAGGATCTTCCTGCGGCGGTGGCTCTGCGGATGCGTGGTACGGGGGCGAGGGCGTGGCTGGTCGATCGTAGCTGGCGAGTCGGCGTGTAGAAGGTCAGGCGGTCGTTGAGGTACTTGGGGCCCAGGTCGTGGAGAGCCTTGTGTGCGTGGGTGAGGAGTCTGAACATGATTCTCTTGCTGACGGGGAGCCAGTGCAGGTCTCTCAGGTGTCTGGTGATGTGGCTGTGTCGGGGGATGTCCAGGATGAATCGTGCGGAGGCGTTCTGGATGCGTTGGCGTCTTTTTTGTAGTTTGGCTGTGGTTCCGGCGTAGAGGCTGTTCCCGTAGTCCAGTCGGCTGGTGACGAGTGCCTGGGTCATGGTCTTTCTGGTTTCGGTGGAGATCCATCTGAAGATCTTGCGGAGCATGCGCAGGGTGTTGAAGCATGATGAGGAGACGGCGTTGACTTGTCTGATCATTGAGAGGGAGGAGTCCAGGATGAAGCCCAGGTTGCGTGCGTGGTCCGTTGGTTTGGGAGTGGTGCCCAGGGCAGGGGCCACCAGGAATCATCCTAGGTGGAGGGGGATGATCCCAGGATGAGGACTTCCGTCTTGTCTGAGTTCAGTTTCAGGCGGCTGTTCTTCATCCACTCGGCGACGTCTTTCATCCCTTCGTGTAGGCTGGCTCTGGCGGTGGCGGGGTTGTTGGTGAGGGAGAGGATCAGTTGGGTGTCGTCGGTGTACGAGATGATGTTGAGGTTGTGTTGGCATGCGATGGCTGCGAGGGGGCTCATGTAGACGTTGAAGAGGGTTGGGCTGAGTGATGATCCTGTAGTGTAGTTCCTATCTTCCCAATAGGCTCTGCGCATTGGAATAATACCTACAGCAGTAAAGGCCTAGGCCAGACGTTAACTAGGTCTACTACTGTCGATACTAGACTTAAGTTTTTGGGTTTGCCAGCGTAGCTCAGAGTTCGCTAGAAACTTTCTCGAATGTTCAGGAAAGAATTAACTCCCCTGATTAGACAAGAAGGGATTTAGTTTCTGACAACCATAGAACATGACAACTTTGCTCTCCCCTAATCAAGAGTGTATCTCCAGAGTCGTGTGAGCACAAGGCAATTATTTTACTCAGTCAGTACGTGCATTCTTAGTCTCATCAGATTGTAGAGAAAAGGAAGAGACGGGCGTGTTCAATAAAAAGGTGTTATTTATTGATCAGTCTCTTTTCTCGTACAAGAGAAATGGATCGATATTATTGCAATACTTATAGTTAAGTAAAGTGCATACATTAAAAGCAATAGTATAAAATAATACGGTAAAAACATTGATATGGTTTCTGAGCCATATGATGTTTAAAATGATTAAAATATATTTACATACACATATACATTTGACTAAACGTACTCAACTGGTGTTTCTAAATACGCCTACCCCGTGTACCTGACCTAAGCCTAATACGTGGGCGGGAATAGAAAGTTACAGTTTAAGTTAAGTTTGTTTTTGCCAAGTGAATAACTAAAGAATTCTCTGTGAGGGGTTATTCAGTTCTGTACCTGGAAGTTAGGATGAATGAGGAATGGTATCTCTTTCTCTGCTCTCGATATTCCAGGCTGCCTGCGAGGGCTGCCCGAAAGCGCCGGTGCTGGGTCTCTCGGTAGGAGATAGCAGCGCGTCTCTCAGCGCGTCAGGAAGGCGGGGCTGCTGCCAGCGGGGTCTGCTCTGCTTCTGGGCTTCGGCAAGTATGGCTGCTCCGTCTCGTCACCACGCGTGTGTTTGCATAGGGCAAGATCGGCAATATTTATACCTTAAAGGTGCCGAGATTGACGTAAGGATGGACATAGATACGTCAATAAAGATGTCATACGACTTGCTCGTTAGCACATTCTTTTACTGAAGTTCTCTGTGAAATCAAAACAATGGCCGCACGGATTTTCCAGGTTGTCATAGGTTTGATTTGTTATGAGAACGTCGTATGCCTTATCAGGGGCTGGAGGAATGTCGCTTGTCTAATTAGATCTCAAGCGTTATGACCTAATCAGATAACACGTTCCTGTGCCGTAGTGTGACTGCGTCAGATAACGGTATCTGCATCATGGGGGCTTTTCTTGCCTCATGGGCTGACTGTTAGTTAACTTGATAGTTAGTTTAATCAGAATAGGGTCAGGAATAGGGGGATCGATTCAGAACCTATAGGAATACATGACACCCACTCCACGCTAACTATGGTCATATTTACTAATCTATGCATAGTATAACATAGTACAACATACTATAGAGTATAGTGTATACCTCACCACCCCAAAATACATAAATGCATTTTGAAATTTTCAAATATACTGAAAAATTGCAGTCATATATATTGTATGCACTTAAGCTATGAATTAAACGCTAAAGTAAACACGCATTTGTAGACATTATTGCTTATTTGGTATATGAGAAATACACATGAAATGGCTCTTAATATGGCTATACAGAAAGAAAGTTCGAGACCATTTCATCACATAATAAAATATTTGTGAACATACCAGCAGGCAACTAAAGTTTATAAAGTATCTAAAAATAGAAATCTTAGTTCTCTAGGAATAGTTTCTTACTTTAAGCAGAAGATAAGTGTCCCGAAAATTTTGTAAAAAATAATTTGGGGCTGCTAAAAAATTGCTGTCCGTGAACTGGTGGGAAAAATTGTTCATGTGACTTTATTTTTAAAGTTGAAGGCCGAATTCAGGGAACGCCGTGTGCGAGCTTGCTCAAAAGTCTCTATTTCTGTTCTGGAGAGAACATCATATCATTAAGGCTTTCGAAAAAACTGTCAACAGCTTCATGGGAAAGTTCCACTAAGTCGGAAATAGGTGTAACCATGCATTCGTGCGCATGATTGTCTCCATTGACATTCTGATTCGCATTGCTGACAGAAGGTCGTACCTGATCGATGCTGCTTTCATCTTGAACTTCACTACTCTTCAATCTTAGTGGTGAAGATTCCACGAATGCCGTCATCAGGATTGGCAGCCTTTGAGGGCAGCACAAAGCGTGAACCTTGGTAGGAACCAACAATGTATCTGCATCCACTGGCGCATCCGATTGCAGCGTCAGACAGGTGTCTAACACGCATTCTTCTCCGCATAGCAGACACCTCAATACAGGTAAAACACATCTTTGCCACATTGGTCGAAATGATAGAAACCAAGTCATGTTCAGGTCTCTAAGCCGGGAGAGTCCCAGGATTTTTGATATCCGGTCCCGGTATCCAATGTCTAGGATTGTATCTTCCATTGTCGCGAGAGTTTGATCTGTGACATGGGTTGCCATAACGAAAAATAAGGACTAAGAATAGGATTCCTGCAATTAGTCCCAGGATCAGGGGAAGTCCGCCAAAAATCGAATGGACGAAATCTGGAAAAATACCCAGTATGGCTTTGAATGGTGTTAATGCCATCGAAAATACTGTCTTAAATACCTTTGAGACCCCAGTGGTATCAGAAATATTTAAGATTTCTCTCAGGATTTCCGCGAAATGTACGGGGGAATTAGTCGATAATAATGTATGTATCTCTGCAGTCGTCCTTGCGACTTGTAGATCATACGTTTCTTTTGATGACGTGAGCCTTGTAGGCGTCTGAAGAAGCACTGTTTTCATTCTGCTTAAAGTATCTATTCGAATAGAAGTAATTTTCAAACTGGGCCATGCCCTTGCCTCCCTGTCTGGAAAGGAGCTGGGGAACAAAGAACGTCCACAGCACTTGACCTTCGCAGTCGTAGTGACTAGATAAGGAGTCCCGGGCATAAGACTACAACATTTGCGGTCTACAATAAGAATGTAACTCCCATTATAGAGTCTTTGAAAGAATGGTTCTATTTCAGTTGCAGGTGCGCCTTGCTGGTGACATGAAAGGTTGTATGAATTCCCTTCACAGGCTCCATGCAAACTAATTCCGTTACACAGAAGCGTGCCGCTTAGTGACATGGCACAATTGTTGCCACTAAGAAACACTTTCTGTCCTTTATTACTGACACATGCATGTGAGTAGGGCAGGTTCCAAGTTGTTTTAAGGTACCCCTTCCCCAATTTCTCGTACATGCCAGCCTGTATATATTTTTGGCAGTATTGAAACCTGAAGGTTGAGATTGGAATATTTATGATTCCGTGGATTATCCATTCACTGACAGGTCGTTCTGACATTGTCATTGGTAATCTTTCTAGTTTTTCAATGCTCAAGATTGTATAATCAGCACCCTTTTGCGCCATACCGATTTGTCTATCAGTAAGGTTAAAGATTTGGAATAGTGACGTTGTGTTGATTAAACGCCAAGGCACATAGCCTGAACGCAGATTTTGTAACGTCCAGCCAAGCTGTACAATAGAACGCAATTGTGACTGACCATGTTGTAATAACAGTAAGTCTTGCGATAATATATCGATTGCTGAAGACACAATGCTGTCCAATGAAAAAATTCTGGAGGACAGAGTCATTAACCCATTGTCCACTACAGAAAGTGATTTTTCCAAATTAATACGGTCAATTTCCCGTATTCTCTCTGCTGTTTCAATTTGATTAACCTTCCAGGCCTCATTGTATGCTGCATATACAGAGGCTGCTATGAAACGCTTTTGACGCTGTTTGCGTGGTCCCATCATGAAACCACGCAAGTCAGCACCATCAGTAAGTAAAGTTAGGTGTTGCTTAATTTCAGGCAGTGTGGAAGTTTGTAGCCACTGAAGGCATAATTTGCCCACACTGTAGGTTGTTATTATCCCTGGGTGATGTCTTTGGGGATATCTAGGGTCTGGCCTGGTCATTTTGAACCCCTGTGTTTTATTCAGGAATCTGTCTTGACAGTTATTTGTATCTGTGGGCCAGATTAACCATTGTTTCCAATCAGGATGTGTTCTTTTTTGGTTTAATATATGGTTTACGTCTATCTCTTCATCCGTATCAGAGCTATTGCTAAACATTGTTGGCTTTGGAATAGACGGTTTATTTAAATCTTTGATTTTGGCTAGGCCAAGACAGGTGGTTTGTTGAACAGTGTCATTTAAAAATATCATTTGTTCTGGGATCATGCAAGCTCTAAACAAAGCTTCTAAACCCTGTACTTGCCATTCTTTTGTACCCCAAACACTTTTCAAATCAACATTTTTGTCCCAATAATCAAATCCAAAAGTATTCATTTCTTCGAAGAATGAATCTGAATATATCAACTTTGTGTTGGTTATCATGGTTTTCATCCCTGTCTTGTTTGACAATTTAAAATAAAATGTTTCAGCATTACTTGTGTTAAAACCTGAAAAATATGAATATTTGTCGTAAACGGTTCTTGAGCTCCCTTTTGGAGGTGTTGCACAATGTTCCCATTGATTATAATTTAAAACATTTCTAGGTTGTGCAGATTTATGTAAAAAGTGATTACCATAGTGGTTATAGCAATACATACTGTCATAATTTGTAGAACCTTGCAAATAATCATGTTTTGTAAATTTAGCAGACATTACTAAATCAGACATCATGTTATTAATGCTTTCGAAGTCCCAATCATCAGCAAATGAGTTTGGTTTTGCAAAGTCACTCAAGGAGATCTTGATTTGGTGTGGATATTTCAGGATCTCGACCGGACCATAAATTTCATAGTCAGTGTTGTCCCAGGCTACCCCACCAGGTATAGGATTGGCTGTGAAGTTGGCTGAAGAAAGTTCTCTTTTCTCGACGTGTGAAGATGTGTGTGGTTTGAGGACCAAGTTGATGTTCTGACTTGCTGTGTCCATTTTAGCATATTTTCCCTCAATGAAGCGTCCCAAAGTTAATACCATGATGAGCCAAAGTATGAGGATAAATGCACCAAAACCCACCCAAAATTCAATCCATGGAGAAATCAGATATGTTTCTTTCAGTTGGTTCAAAAGCTCCTTAGCTTTGTCTTTAAAGGATTTTGATGATGGCTGTGTCTTTGATTCACTGAGGCTTTCAGAGGAATCATCGAAGTTGATGAAGTAGCCGGATGCAGTTCTGTCAATTGTTCCAATTGCTTCAGGATTTTTGTTGCTTGCATTTTCACTTGGTACTTCATTATAGATTGGTGTGTCTCTGCTAAATCTTTTTATTTGGGTTTTCAGAGGTCTGAGTTCTATTGCATTGTTGCATAGTCCTTGTTGTTCTTCTGTAGGCGTTTCGAATGTGATGAGCCTCTTTGTTAGGACCTCTGTACTGGTAGCAAACCTTGGTGTTCTGCTACTTATTGGGAGTCCACTTGGCCTACTGTTTGTTATCGGCCACATGTTGTGGTTTTACCAGGTCGATGGATACAACTCGGTTCTCCTTTGTACCAGCAAGTGGCGGTAGTACAACTGATCTTGTCCCGTTGACAGACAAGACAGGAACTGCTTTTCTGTAAGAAGGCCCAAATTCCTTCTTTACCGCGATCTTCTCCCTGACTAGATCCCCGACTTTTGGAATCCAGACAGGTCTTGCTGGGACAGGTGGTGATTCTTCAGTGGTTGTTGGCTGTTGTTTCAACTGTATGTTGCTCAGGTCTTTTCTTGTTTTGTTTAAGTCCTGCAAAATAGCCAAACGGTCTTTGACATCAAAGCTTTTTTCTTTAACCACTGAAGTCTGACTGTCGAGGTCAGAGATAATCATTCTAGTTCCAAATAATAATTCGTACGGACTGAATCCCTTCAGAGAATTTCTTGGCAAGTTATTTAGACTACGTTGGACACTTATTAGATGTTTGACCCACCCAGCTCCCGAACCTAATACCTTTGCCGTTATAGATTGCTTTATGTCACGGTTTTTTCTTTCAACAATTCCGTTCCCCTCAGGGTGAAATGGACAAGAGTACCGCAATTGCACGCCCATACTGACCATGGCCTCCTTATAAGCCCGAGAGCTAAAAGCAGGACCATTGTCCGAATGTAGCATGCCAATTGCGTATGTGCCGATAAAGACTCGCAAATCTCTTATAACAGTTCTGGCGTCAGCCGTTAGCTGGGGCCACATCCATATAAACCTCGTGCATGAGTCCACTGCAACCAAGATATATTTATAGTTACCATCCCTTTGTAAGGGACCGCAGTGGTCTAGATAAACACAGGCTAATGGTTTATCCGAGATTAGAAGGGGCGTCTGTACTGGACGTCTCACCGTTGATACTTTCATTTTTTGACATATTTCACATGCTAGAACATAGTTCCTCGTTTGTCTTCTCATTTGTGGCCACCAGTATCTCTGTTTTAATAATGATACTGTGGCTGAGACGCCAGCATGGATAGAAGCAAGCCCTTTGTGTGCCGCTATTATTAGTCCTAACCTATGTTCCATGTTTGGAATTGCCCTATCCCCCACTCCAGGGATTCGAGCAAAAGGAACATTGTTTGCATCAGTTATGTATGAGTATTTTACTGGAAAGCCTTTAGGGAGTGGTTCTATCGAATCCTTTTCTGAAGCGCTGACAGCTTGTAATATTTCGCTGTCTATTTTTGTTTTTGACCGGGTGACGGCAGCTACGGAAGCCGTTTGCACAGCTGCCTTCGCGGCCTCATCAGCCAATGAATTCCCTGCAACGTGAACGCCATCACGTTGATGACTCAGTGTATGTATCACGTGAGTCTTTGGTAGTTCTTTTTGTAAAAGAGCTACTTGTTCCCAGAGCATTTTATGCTTAATTGTGCCACCTTTCGCATCCTTGAAACCATTCTGAAGCCAGATCTGCAAATATTCATTATAAGACTGAACGCAATAATACGAATCGCACACTATGAGTGTGGGGAATTCTCGATCGGTATTTTCAAGCGCCATCTTGAATGCTAGTAGTTCAGCTCGCTGAGCTGTACAATCTCCTAGGGATTGTGTTTTAGTGAGGGTTGGTTTAAATTTCCCTTCGTGCCAGCGACCTTTAACAATCGCGCACGCAGCACTGTAAGCTTGTTTACCCCCTACTGCGGGTTGTGCTGATCCGTCTGTATATAATATACAGCCGTAATGATCTAGAGGCAGAATTTCGGTTGGCGGAGGACATTCAAATTCATATTGGAGAAATTCTTGTGTTTTTAAGTAAGGATCAAATTCGTACACCACGTCTGTTGCAGCAAGAGAGTTAGCCCATTGTATCCATCTTGGATGGCGTGCTTTAGCATTTGGAATGCTTGCCTTTGTTACCGCCTCTAAGGCTGGTATTGGTGTCACGATTACTATTCGTTTACCTTGTGCCAGGGCTCGTTCTTTTCCTATAGCTGTCTGTGTTGCTGTAAGAATTTTTTCCGTTGGGCTAAATTTCATTTCAGCCTTAGTGTACAAGTGTGATTTGAATGCAATTGGTACCTTTTCTCCCTCATTAGAGGTTAGGTATGTGAATCCGCATCTCCCTGGGATGACTCGAATCACAAGATTGCGTGTGTTATCACGTGTTTCTAATTTTGTTTTAATTAGCATGTCTGTTTGTAAGGATCTCAAAATCTCTGTGTGTGTTTGAGTCCAATTGGATTTTTTAAAGTCTGGTTTAATTAGATCATAAAGGGGTTTGACCCTTTCTGCGTAATTTGCAATGTATGTTCTTCCGAAATTTAGGAAGCCTAGAATTGACTGTAGGTTTTTTAGTGTTTTAGGAGCTTGGATTACGGCACATTTCTCTAGGAAATTGTCTGCCAGGCTTTTACCTTCACTTGATAACTCATATCCTAAGAACAGGACTGTCAGATGGGCAATTCTGGACTTTTTAAAGTTGAATTTGTAACCCTCTGCTGCGAACCCAAGTATTATGGTGTTCACTCTTTTCAAGTGAGTATCTAAGTCATCATCTGTTAAGTAAATGTCATCGACATAAGATAATGCTTCATCATCATATAGTTGTAGTAATTCTGTTACTCTCGCTGAGAATACCCCCGGGCTGTTCTTGTACCCCTGGGCTAACCGACAGAATTGCTTCTGAGTGCCATTTACTGAGAATGCAGTTAAATATCTGCTCTCTGGTGCTATGTTTTGACAAAAGAATCCATTGGAGATGTCCAAGGTTGTTTTGTATTTTTTGCGCACTATGTTATTCATTAGTGCAGCACTGTGTGAGTTTTGCACTGCAAAGGTTTTGCAACATGTGTTAAGGTGTCGGTAATCCAAAACTAGACGATATGAATTGTCTGGTTTGGAGACCGGAAACAAAGGATTGTTCATTTGTGAGGTGCAAGTTTCAATCACCCCCTGGTATTCTAGCTGATCTAGTATTTCATTTACCTGTTTTTTAGCTTCTTGCTTAATTGGGTACTGCCTTTGTGCAGTAGGTTGTGATTTTAACTGGATTTTGTGAGGAGGAGAATCCTCATCCCATCCTACATGATTTTTATATAAAGCAGGTGCTAAGGCCACTGCCCACTTTCTAGCAAGTGTGTATTTTTTATGAATCGGGATTTGATTCGAGAAGGCAGGCATAATTACTTCTTCGCCATGAGGGCACTCCCTGACAAACTCTGTGGCCAGTCTTTTTCAGCTAGAAGGATGTCATAACCCTTGGAGAGGTTATCCCAAAATAGTCCCCTTATTTTCCTAGTCTTATCTCCCTCTATACGTAATGTTATCTCGTATATCTTGTGGGGTTTGCTAACTCTGGTGTCTGCAGTTTCCACTTGAAGATATTCATTTGTGTCCACTGTCTCCAGATGATTCATAAGGACTTTGCGAGCTATGCTCACTTCTGCTGCGCTGTCTAGCATTGTCTGAGCCCACTCTCCGTTTTTCAGTTGTGTCCTCAGTATTCTCGGCATTGTTAACTACCTTGATACTGGCTACCTTCTTTTTTGGAAATTGTAATTTCTTTTTTTGTTGAGCAGGTTCCTTGTCTTTGGACTTGGCGTGCTCTTCTCTTTGTTCTGATCGTCCTCTTCTTTTCGATTTCTGCGAGGAAGTCTGAAAAGATTGAGAGGGACGTGTATCAATGTCTTGATATCTATCAGGTTTTTTAATATTATCCCTATTTCTAAGGTTATATCTTTTCCCAGAGGGGTCACTCTGGGGTGACCTGTGTCTCTGGTTCGGAGATTTCTCCCTTCGCCTAGGAGACCTTCCTCGGGACTGGAATTTCTTTTCTTTTGGATTGGATTGTTTGTTTCCATCCCAGTTCTTTTTTGGTGAATTATTATTAAAAAATATTTTTTCTGGACTTTCAGTCAGTTGCGGTTTTACTGGTATTCCACCTAAACTATCTCTACCTAGTTCCTCATAGGATTTTTCTATGATTCTGGCAATTTCAGCTGGTTGGTCTGCTATATCTGTCTCTTTTAACCTCTGGCGGATCGCCACGTTTGCTGCTTCACCTTTTATATTGGCTAATAATATAGCCGAGACCTGCTTGAAGTCTTTCAGTAATTTCATACCAAGAGTTAAAGCTGGTTCTGGACCGTATTCATCTTGAATTTGTTTTAGCACATCTGGTATTACCGAAATGGATGGAACACCGTGCGTTTTTGTGTAGATTGAAGCAAAGACTGTACCCCAAGTATCACAGTCCTCTATGTGTGGTGCGATTCCCATTGGGAGACATATAGTCAGAATCCTGTGTTTTTCTAGCGGGGTGGTGTCAGGAAACACCGCCTCTATTTGGGTGATTTTCTGTGCCAACCAGAATGGTATTTGTTCTCGTTTAGCCGGAACTTTACCTAGGCAGGATTGGATGTTCTGTGGTGTGATTTTATTTGTGTTCCCCTGGTGAGGGGTCAGCTGTGGAAGTTTAATCGCTGGCTGAATTGTTGAAGTCCGCATTACATACTGGACTAATTGTCTATGAATTTTTAGTAATTGTTTTAGCTGTATTAACAGCTCTCCAGTAGACATTCCTTCGATGTCTGGGTATGGTGTGTATCCGGCTAAGACCGGCCACGTTGCTCCTGGTCTACCTAAAGGACCGAGCCTTGTAATGTGATTGTTATGTATTAGGGCGCCATCAAAAAAGAGCAAATGCTCTTGGAATTTGAGTGGTACTTCCACCTCCTCGAAAGGAGTGTAAATGTCGGGTGGAACCTCTATTTTGTAATAGTGGAAGTACTTTGTTACAGCATTTGCTGCTGGAAAATGTATCCATGTATAGTATACCTCTGTCTGCCGATATTCGTGTGCCTCAATTACGAATATGACTGTGCCACCTCTAGGTGTCAGTCCATTTTCTATAAGTTTTAAGGTTATAGATTTCCTTTTGGCGACCGGGATGAGTATTATATCCCCGTCCGCATCTAGTGCTGCAGTATCAGCTGCTACTATTTCAGCTGCTAATCTAACTGCCTCTCTTTCTTCATCACTGTCTCCCATTTTACCGACAGAATGGTATTATGTTTGTTTGCAGATCAGGTTTCTTATGGAACAAAGATTAGATGCACAATATTTTGGAACAGTGTATCCTTCAACGTTGACTTATACCAAGAACCTTACATAGGAGTTCCCTCCTGCGAGGTTTTGGAGGATATTACCTTTCACCCACTCCAGACGTCTTTGGAGTATTTGGGAAAAGGGGTCTGAGTGAGAAAGCACGACTGAGTTACTCTAATTGTCTTACGTTAGTTTTATCGCCCTTTCCAAACGCGTTGGGCGCCATGTAGTGTAGTTCCTATCTTCCCAATAGGCTCTGCGCATTGGAATAATACCTGCAGCAGTAAAGGCCTAGGCCAGACGTTAACTAGGTCTACTACTGTCGATACTAGACTTAAGTTTTTGGGTTTGCCAGCGTAGCTCAGAGTTCGCTAGAAACTTTCTCAAATGTTCAGGAAAGAATTAACTCCCCTGATTAGACAAGAAGGGATTTAGTTTCTGACAACCATAGAACATAACAACTTTGCTCTCCCCTAATCAAGAGTGTATCTCCAGAGTCGTGTGAGCACAAGGCAATTATTTTACTCAGTCAGTACGTGCATTCTTAGTCTCATCAGATTGTAGAGAAAAGGAAGAGACGGGCGTGTTCAATAAAAAGGTGTTATTTATTGATCAGTCTCTTTTCTCGTACAAGAGAAATGGATCGATATTATTGCAATACTTATAGTTAAGTAAAGTGCATACATTAAAAGCAATAGTATAAAATAATACGGTAAAAACATTGATATGGTTTCTGAGCCATATGATGTTTAAAATGATTAAAATATATTTACATACACATATACATTTGACTAAACGTACTCAACTGGTGTTTCTAAATACGCCTACCCCGTGTACCTGACCTAAGCCTAATACGTGGGCGGGAATAGAAAGTTACAGTTTAAGTTAAGTTTGTTTTTGCCAAGTGAATAACTAAAGAATTCTCTGTGAGGGGTTATTCAGTTCTGTACCTGGAAGTTAGGATGAATGAGGAATGGTATCTCTTTCTCTGCTCTCGATATTCCAGGCTGCCTGCGAGGGCTGCCCGAAAGCGCCGGTGCTGGGTCTCTCGGTAGGAGATAGCAGCGCGTCTCTCAGCGCGTCAGGAAGGCGGGGCTGCTGCCAGCGGGGTCTGCTCTGCTTCTGGGCTTCGGCAAGTATGGCTGCTCCGTCTCGTCACCACACGTGTGTTTGCATAGGGCAAGATCGGCAATATTTATACCTTAAAGGTGCCGAGATTGACGTAAGGATGGACATAGATACGTCAATAAAGATGTCATACGACTTGCTCGTTAGCACATTCTTTTACTGAAGTTCTCTGTGAAATCAAAACAATGGCCGCACGGATTTTCCAGGTTGTCATAGGTTTGATTTGTTATGAGAACGTCGTATGCCTTATCAGGGGCTGGAGGAATGTCGCTTGTCTAATTAGATCTCAAGCGTTATGACCTAATCAGATAACACGTTCCTGTGCCGTAGTGTGACTGCGTCAGATAACGGTATCTGCATCATGGGGGCTTTTCTTGCCTCATGGGCTGACTGTTAGTTAACTTGATAGTTAGTTTAACCAGAATAGGGTCAGGAATAGGGGGATCGATTCAGAACCTATAGGAATACATGACAATCCTTGTGGTACGCCGCAGATGACTTTGGTGGCCTCGGATCTGAACGGGGGGAGGCGGACTCTCTGGGTTCTTCCGGCAAGGAACGAGATGATCCACTCCAGTGCCTTCTCTTGGATTCCGATGTTGCTGAGGCGCTGCACTAGGGTGCGGTGGCAGACAGTGTCGAATGCAGCAGAGAGGTCCAGGAGGATGAGGGCCGCTGTTTCCCTGTTGTTGATCAAGGATCTGATGTCGTCGGTGGCTGTGATCAGGGTGGTCTCGGTGCTGTGGTTGGCCCGAAACCCGGACTGCGAGGGGTCGAGGGATCCGTTCGTCTCGAGGAAGGCGGCGAGCTGTCTGTTGACGGTCTTCTCGATGACTTTGGCAGGAAAAGGGAGGAGCGAGATGGGGCAGAAGTTCCTGAGGTCGGTGGGGTCCGCTGTTGGTTTCTTCAGGAGGGCGCTGAGCTCGGCGTGCTTCCAGCCCTCCAAGAAGGTGGCGGTGTGGAAGGAGGTGTTGATGATGTCCCGGAGATGGGGTGCGATGATGGCGTCGACTTTGTTGAAGACGTGGTGGGGGCAGGGGTCGGTGGGGGATCCGGAGTGGATGGTGTTCATCATGCGGGTGGTGTCTTCTGTGCTGATCGGGGTCCAGTTGCAGAGGGTGGTGGTGGTGGGCGTTGGTTCGGCGGTAGGTTGCGTGGTCTGTGCGTCGAAGCTGTTGTGTATGTCGGCCATCTTGCGGTGGAAGAACGAGGCAAATGAGTTACAGAGGTCTTGCGAGGGAGTGATGTTGTTGTTCCCAGCGCTGGGGTTGGAGAACTCTTTGATGATGCTGAAGAGTTCCTTGCTGTCGTGGGTGTTGTTGTCCAGTTGTTCTTTGAGTGCTGTCTTCTTAGTGGCGCAGATCAGCTGGTGGTGTTTGCGGGTGGCGTGCTTGAGGGCGGTCCTGTTGTCTGTGGTCTGGTCGTGCTGCCAGGCTTTCTCGAGAGTGCAGCAGTTCTTCTCGGAGTCCTTGAGTTCGTTGGTGAACCAGGGGGTTTTCTTGCTGCCGGGTCTGCTGGGAGGGTTCTTTAGTAGTGCGAGGTCATCGGCGCAGGTGGTCAGCCACTGTGTGAGGTTGCTGGCTGCTTCGTTGGGGTCCGATGTGCTGGTGGGAGGGTTCTGGCTGAGGGAGGCGGTGAGCTGCTCGGCGGTAATCTTGCTCCAGCTCCGGCGAGGGACTTGTTGCGGGTGGTGGTGGGTCGTGGTTCTTCTGAAGCTGAAGTGGGCGCAGCTGTGGTCGGTCCAGTGGAGTCCGGTGGAGTGGCTGAAGGAGATGTGCTTGCTGGAGGAGAAGACGGGGTCAAGCGTGTGGCCGGCGTAGTGGGTGGGGGTGTTCACCAGTTGCTTGAGTCCGAGGTTGGCGAGGTTGTCCAGCAGGGTGGTGGTGTTGCTCTCATTGTTTTTCTCCAGGTGGAAGTTGAGGTCCCCTAGGAGAATGTAGTCAGCGGAGGGGAGGGCGTGCGGGCTGATGAAGTCTGCGATGTCTTCGCTGAATTGTGTGCATGGTCCCGGGGATCTGTAGATGAGGGTGCCTCTGAGGGTGGTCTTGGGGTCGGTGTGTATCTGGAAGTAGAGGTGTTCGGCGGCGGTGAAGGTTTCGTCGGAGTTGGTCGAGATGCGGATGGTGTTCTTGTGTACGATGGTGATGCCTCCTCCCGTCTGGTTGACGCGGTCCCTCCGTGTGATTTTGTATCCGTCCGGGATGGCTATGGCGATGTCGGGCGCTGAGGAGGCGTTCATCCAGGTTTCTGTGAGGAAGGCGACGTCTGGTGCTGTTGTGTCGAGCAGGTTCCAGAGTTCGACGGCGTGCCTGTGGACGTTGCGGGTGTTGAGCAGGATGCACTTGAGGTGGTTGTTGCTGGGGCTTGGCTTGGCGGGAGTGGTGCAGGTCCGGAGGCAGGTGAATTTGCAGTCTTGGCAGGTGAAGGGTCCGTGGGTGCGTCTCGGGGTGGCTCGGTAGCAGGTGGGGTTCCGGCCGGCGTTGAGTGCGTTGAGGGTGGCGTCGTCGTAAGTCCGTCGTGTTGGCTGGCATCGTTGGGTGCCAGGGGTCCTGGCGCTGGGCGTGGTCCAGGCGTGACGGGCGCAGACGGCTTGCCTTTGGCGCGCCTTCGGTACGCCAGCGGCGTGCCCGCTGCGCGTGGCCGCTGCACGGCCTCCATATGAGTGGAAGAGGGAGGGAGGAGCAGCTGGGAGGTGGGAGCGGGGCGGCCAATGGGGTGTGAGGGGGCAGAGCTACCGGGACGCGGCGGCGGGAAACGGGTGGCGAGGGGGTGACGCGGCGATCACGGGAGTCAGAAGAAAAAAAGGGAACAATAAAAATGGCGGACACAGGCACTCACTCGGGGTACAGAAGAGAAGGTGGACACAGGCACTCGGTTGCAGGCAGTCAGGTCACAGCAGCGGAAAGAGGTCACACAGGGGGCTGCATGGCTGTGAGGGGAGCGACCTGCCTGGTAGCCAGGGTCAGAGGTCGCTCTCTCTACCGCTGCGCGGCCTCCATATGAGTGGAAGAGGGAGGGAGGAGCAGCTGGGAGGTGGGGGCGGGGTGGCTAATGGGGTGTGAGGGGCGGAGCTACCAGGACGCGGCGGTGGGAAACGGGTGGCGAGGGGGTGACACGGCGATCACGGGAGTCAGAAGAAAAAAGGGAACACAGTCAGGGCAAAGGTGAAGGGAGCAAAAATCCGGGCAACAGAATGGCACAGTTACAATAAAAACGGCGGACACAGGCACTCACTCGGGGTACAGAAGAGAAGGTGGACACAGTCACTCGGTCGCAGGCAGTCAGGTCACAGCAGCGGGAAGCGGTCACACAGGGGGCTGCGTGGCGGTGAGGGGAGCGACCTGCCTGGTAGCCAGGGTCAGAGGTCGCTCCAAGAGACCTGTTCTAGAATAGAACTCATGAAGATTTCCAGAGATGAACTTCTCATAAAGAGTAGTTCTGGAAACTCAGCGGAGTTTCCCAGAGGTGCAATACCAACTGTATTTTAGAACGGATATCTGTGCAGTAGCATTGATTACAAAATAAATAAGGTAAATCACCTCAAGAATCTCAGAAAATAATCAACTCTCCATAAAAAAGGGTCTAAGGACAAGAGGAAAATCCAGCAGCAGGACCACCAGATAGGGTATAGGATACTAAGGGGTGTGCGTGTCTGAGACAATACTAACTTGCTAGGAACACTCACTAATATAGTTTTTTCACACAAGTAACAACTTTTGAAGGCATCTTTTCTTGATATCCAATGAGAACAGTTCATGAAGTGGTATTGGCAGTCATGTGAATCATCTTCTTCTGATTCCCACAGTCTGCACTCTCGTCATCAGGCTTGATACAGTTTCTAGCACATATGTTACTTGAAGGAAGATTCCCAGGAGAACCCTCTTACCTAAGCAAATATGCACTGTAAGCTCATTACATAGATAAAAACAAGTCAGTATGGTGAAAGCAAATATAAATGTTATTCCGAAACAACATTTATAAAAGTCTATATCACCATATATTCCATACAGTTTTAATAAGTTCATTGTATTCTAGTGAGATGATCTAACATGGGGTGAGAAACTAAAATAACATGATATTATAATCAACACTTTTCTAAAGATGACATCAATGCTAGGTAATCAGTCACAGCATAAGTTGAATTATAGTTGCCTGTTGTAAACATTTAAAAAACATAGGGGGTCATTAGGATGGTGGGCGGACCTAGTCCGCCCGCCATCCTATTGGGTATTGGGACCGCCTGCCATAAGGGGGATATTAGGATGCGCCCGCCACTGTGGTGAAAATATGGTACAGGACATTGTGCCACCGGAACATCATATAAAGTGACGTTCCGGTAGTGCAGTCCCCTTGTATATATTACCCCAGGTTAGGAAACATATTTCAGTGTGGAGCACATGCTTTTAAGTGATTGAAGCTAGTTCTGTGCCTTTGCAGACCAACGTGAAGTACACCAAATATAGCAACCGCATTGTAAAATTATTCCCACATGCATTTTCAGCAATTTAGTATTTTAATGTGCTTATTTTTGGAATGGGGAGAAGCTTTACTTCTTGCTCATATGAGTCTGCCATGTTTTAGTAACAACAATGGCCCTGATTTACGAAGGTATTTGCACTCATAAATTAGGTATAAGAATTCAAATGGCAGGAATAACGGCTGCAAATCATTCAGAAAAGGTAACTTACCATCCCTAAATCAACCTACTCCTGCATAATTGGACCACACACATGCAT
Organism: Lissotriton helveticus; assembly: GCF_964261635.1. Taxonomy (NCBI): domain Eukaryota; kingdom Metazoa; phylum Chordata; class Amphibia; order Caudata; family Salamandridae; genus Lissotriton; species Lissotriton helveticus. Next base: position 1,370,117,031 of record NC_136069.1, on the reverse strand, counting down.
ACAATTATGCAGGACTATGTCCCATGCAAGTTGTGAAAACTGGGAGGATTAGGTCATGGTTTGCTTTGTGAGATTGTAAACACCTACATACTTGGGAATTTATTGACATTAACAAATTGATCACTGACCTTTTCCTACCCTGGAAATAGTTGGAGATTTGCTTCTGCGAAGAACTTGAGTAAATCCCTACATTTTGTCTTTAATATGTATCAATATTTTCTAGAATTGGTTCAATGTAGGTATTAGACCCTGTACAAATGCATATACTTCGTATTATGTAGGTGGAGTCGTGGTCTGTTTGTATTGATTGATTATTCGTTTTTTTAATGTATGAAAATGTTGTAGAAGATTATGGTTGTAAATATGCATGTATATGTATGTGTATATATATATATATTCACTGAAAAAACCATAGGTTATAGACCATATACAGCTGTATGGGCGGTTGACTGTGTGCATGAGTGTATTGGTGAGTGAATGGATATCTCAGTGCTACATGTCAAAGTAAGAACATATGTAAAACACAGTATATGTGAGAGTTGACATATATAAATAACTGTGCATGTGTGAGTGGCTGTATGGATCATTCTGAAATTGTATCAGGAATTGTATAAGAGAGTAAATATGTGTTAGTATCTGTTTGAATAAGTAAGGTGTGTATAACTGTATAGTTGAGGAGATGGAGGTGTGATTGATTCTTTGCATGACTGACTAGGTGTGTGAGTAACTCCATGGATGAGTGACACTCTGTGAGTGTCTGTTTACACTGAGTGTATATAAGGTTATATTAGAGTCTGAAGAAGTTCATCGTATTATCACATGAATGATGTCATCAGTGATGTGATCAGTCATATCAAATGAGATGTCATCAGTGATGTCATCAGTGATGTCATTTGAGATGTCATCAGTGATGTCACTGACCATGTCACTGACCATGTCATGAATGATGTAATATGTGACATCATCAGCAGTGGATTGCGAGTGCGCGAAATATATAGTTAGTGCAACTAACTATATATGCGAATTTCAATGGTTTTGTGTCAGTAAAATAAGGTTTTATAAATGCTAATTCTTAACTATATATAGTCTATAACCTATGGTTTTTTCAGTGAATTTTCAAGGTTTTGTAAATGCTAATTCCTAACTATATACGGTCTATAACCTATGGTTTTTTCAGTGAATTTCAATGGTTTTTTAATAGCAAATATTACAAGCTGTTAAATGTATTCTTTAAAATATATTTTATATGTATTTAATATAATTTTTTTATGTATATATATTATTATTATTTTTTTTTGTTTCGCTACCGTTCCGCGCACCGGGTAGCTTCCCGTTAGCTCAATTTGGTGCCGCGACCCGGTCCGCGAACTGGTAAACGTTCCGTTAGCGCAACTGCCGCGTTAGAAAACAACATCGTGACGCGTCGCGTAAGCGCGACGTATCGCGTTGCCGCGTCGCGTAAGTGCGACGTATCGCGTTGCCGCGTAATGCGTCTTATGACGCGCCGCGTTAGTGCACCCGGAAGTGCCCTGGAGCGCGAACCGAGGCGCGAAGCGCAGCTCCCCGGAAGCGATCCGGGGCGCGTCGCGTAAGCGCGACGTATCGCGTTGCCGCGTAATGCGTCTTATGGCGCGCCGCGTTAGCGCACCCGGAAGTGCTCCGGAGCGCGAACCGAGGCGCGAAGCGCAGCTCCCCGGAAGCGATCCGGGGCGCGGCGCGGAGCGCGTAACGTAAGCGTAACAGGTCATGTGACTTGTTAATAAAACTTTCTATTGGTTCATTTCACTTTTGGTTTCCTAATGATGTAAAGCTAGGTCATGTGACCTAAAAATAACACTTTTCATTGGTTTAGAACATCTTTTTTTCCCAAATGATGAAAGCCCCCACCTTCTTTCCTCACTCTGACTTTCATCTTTGTGAGAGGAAGACCTGTTTTTGCTTATTAAAATAATGGCATCTGTAGTAGCTGCAGCTGGTGGACCCCCACCACCACCACAACCACCTAGGAAGGAAGGACCACCTCCACAGTTCCTTCCCAACCCAGAGGAGGAAGAGGAAGAAGAAGAGGAAGAGGAAGTAGAGCGGAGGCAGTTCTTACGTGAAGAGCCCCGGAAATCTCACCACAAAGACAGTTTTATTTGGCAGTTTTATTCTTTTCCTCGAGGCCAAAAAAAAGTGAATGCCCGACATGTGACATGCCTCATTTGTAAAGATGTTTTATCTAGAGGTACAGACAAAAAGTATAGTTATGGTAACTATACTATGCACCGTCATATGCAGAGGTGGCATCCACTGAATTACAGAGTTGCAGAGATGCGTCACCTCCAAGACAACCCACCAACTCCTGTGGCCAGTACATCGGCACAGGTAACTCTGTCGGGACCAGAGGCGAGGGAAACGGTCCCAAACATCCATCATAATTTTGTGCACATGAAGATAGTGTGCCTTTATTGTGGTGACCTACTCTCATGTGCAAATATGAGTATCAATTTGATAAACAGAGCATTTGAAAACCACAAGTGCTCAAAACGCCCCAATTTTTTTTTTTTTTTTTGCTCCTGTTGAGCCCTTTCTAATGCCTGTTTTTCGTTGTTCCCCCCAAAAAAAACAAAAAAAAACCATAAAATTGTTCAAAAAATACAAAAAAAATAAAAAAATCAGAAAAATAAAAAAATATATAAAACAACAGAACTACCTCCCATTTTTAAAAAATTACTAAAATTTTTAGCACTCTTCACTTCATTTTTCTCATGGGTGCGCTTCCCGGTACGCGCACCGGTGAGCGCCCCGTTAGCGCAACACAAAAAAAACAAAAGAAGGAGAGCATAGGAGAAAGAGAAAGAGAGAGTAATGTTAAGAGACAGACAGCAAGAGAGAGCAACACAGATGTACTGTGTAATACATAGTAAAACAGTGTAAAAGATATAACAAAGTGTAAGAGAGAAAATGTAAAAAATATAAGGCTGTGAAACAAAGAAAGAGAGAAGAAGAATACTAAAGCAGAGGCACATGAAGAATGTGAGTGTCTGTAAAGACTAAAAGGAAAGAGAAAAAATGATGTACAAATAAAAGGTAATAACGGAACCAGATTTAAATAACACTGGTAAAGGAGAGAGAGAAAAAAGTAGTGTGCATAAATAAAGAGGGATGAAATAAGATGGATAACATCGAATAAAGTTAAAACATGTGGATTGACAGAGAAATGCGCTACCCATAGTATAAGTAAAGAGGGGTGAAAGAGGGAGAAATATTGAATTAGGATAACACATGGTGAGTGACATAGAGAGTGGACATAGAGAGTAAAGGAAACAGTACCTGAATGGGCTTGAGTAAAACAGCAAAAAAAGTTAAGTAATGCAATGTGTGTGACTTACAGTGAGTCAGTGGGTGTAAGTAGGAGTTTGGGTGTGTAAGGTGTGTCTGTGGTTGTGTGGACTGTTTTGGTGTGGGTAGAAATGAGGGTGTGTGAAATATGTATGAAAAGTGTATGAGTGTGGGGTGTATATGTGTTCGATGTATGTGTGTGTATGGAATGTGTGTGTGTTTTTGAAGAGTGTGTGTGGGAGGTTTTTTTGTGTGTATGAGGTGTGTGTGTGGTGTGTGTGGGTGTATGTTACAGGTGTGTGCATGTGTTGGGAGGGGGATGAGCTATATGTGTAGGAGTAAGGTAAATAATTAAAAAAACAGAGAATGAGTGAAGAAGCAAAGGAAGGGAACAGAGGGTAAGTGAAGTAAAGAATAGGGATCAAAAGAAGTTGAATATGAGAGGGTAAATAGGGAAAGGGGAGTAAACATGGAGAATACGAATAAGTGAAAGAAGCAGAGTTAAAACACAGGAGTGAGGTAGATTGAGAAAATGTTAGTGACCTTAAATCAAAGGGTGATAACAAACTACATTTTTTTAGTCATACTTACCATATAATAAATGTAACTTTAATTTTTTTTACTACAGTTGGTATCTGTGAAAGAGAGAAGAAACAATAAGTTATAATTAGTAAAATATGTATTTTAAATTAAAAGATACAAATGAAGAGCTAAAAACATCATAACACTCTATTTAGAAATAAAGTGAGAGTGAAGAACACAGAAAGGGAAATAAACTAAGGTAGAAGGACAAAAGGAGGGAAAAATAAATAGAAGGAGAGCAAATTAAAAAGAGTAAGGCATATAGATTCACTAAGAAAAAAAGAGAGAAGTACAGAGAAATGAACTGAAGGTAAGAAAGATACTAAAACAATGTGAGTTAGCAAAACTAAATCAGGAAACAGAAGTAAGTAAAAAGATAATGACTGAGACAGAAAACAGTCTAATTAAGGATGCATTTAGAAGAATGAGGAATAGAAGATAACTGAGAGTAAGAGAAGAACAGTCATAGAGTGAAAGGATGAAGGGAGACAGAATAATATACAACAATTGAAGGAAATGCACTGAGGAAGTTATAACGTAGACACACTAAGAGAAAAACTGAGTGGGGTGGAGTACAATGAGTGAGAAAAGAAAAAAAGTAAGTCTGCAAAAAAAAGGCAAGAGAGGAGAAGACGACTAAAACAGTGGTAATGAGAGAAAATAATTTGGTGATGAAAGTAAAGAGAAGGACATTGAAAGAAAGGAAATGATGGATAGTAACGGAACCAGAGTAACAGAAATCGGATGAGGAACGATGAGAGAGGAGCAGTGAAGTTGTTGTAAAAGAAATGATAGAAGGTAGATAAACACAAGTGAAAATAACACAAGTAGAGAAGGTTGTAGCACGCACGCGCGCTATGCTGCTGATTTGTAATCCTCAGCGCTGCTGTCATTTTAAAAATACCGCTTTTGTATTTTTGTTGTTCTAATTTGCATTTCCCCCGTTTTTAAAAGCAATCTTTGTGTGCCCTCTTACTTGCACCTTAAAATTGGGCCCCCCACCGCGCTTTTCGCGGATCTGTCACATTTTTCATTCTGCCTTCGTGTTTTGCGCTGGGCGCCATCTTGGGGGTGTTGTGCAGCGAGTGTGCCACTTGTTTGAGCACTCTAGCGCTCACTTGGAACACAGGTGAGCCCTACTTAAGGCGAGCTAGGCAGTAGCTCGGCCTTGGAGAAGGTTGTAGCACGCACGCGCGCTATGCTGCTGATTTGTAATCCTCAGCGCTGCTGTCATTTTAAAAATACCGCTTTTGTATTTTTGTTGTTCTAATTTGCATTTCCCCCGTTTTTAAAAGCAATCTTTGTGTGCCCTCTTACTTGCACCTTAAAATTGGGCCCCCCACCGCGCTTTTCGCGGATCTGTCACATTTTTCATTCTGCCTTCGTGTTTGGCGCTGGGCGCCATCTTGGGGGTGTTGTGCAGCGAGTGTGCCACTTGTTTGAGCGCTCTAGCGCTCACTTGGAACACAGGTGAGCCCTACTTAAGGCGAGCTAGGCAGTAGCTCGGCCTTGGAGAAGGTTGTAGCACGCACGCGCGCTATGCTGCTGATTTGTAATCCTCAGCGCTGCTGTCATTTTAAAAATACCGCTTTTGTATTTTTGTTGTTCTAATTTGCATTTCCCCCGTTTTTAAAAGCAATCTTTGTGTGCCCTCTTACTTGCACCTTAAAATTGGGCCCCCCACCGCGCTTTTCGCGGATCTGTCACATTTTTCATTCTGCCTTCGTGTTTGGCGCTGGGCGCCATCTTGGGGGTGTTGTGCAGCGAGTGTGCCACTTGTTTGAGCGCTCTAGCGCTCACTTGGAACACAGGTGAGCCCTACTTAATGCTCGCCTCCTGCGCGCAGCGGTGACGCGCTGCGGTAGCGCCGGACTCTCGCCGGAGTCAAGCCAGAGTCCTGCCCGTCTGCGCCCGTCAGCGTCCCGGAGGCGGTCGGAGTGGCGGATGGGACTCTAACACCAGGGATGTGTCCTCCTGGGACCCCTGTTCTGCATTATTCCCCTCTTGAACTTCGTTCTTTCATCCCTCGGGGCTCAGGCTGTCGCTCTGTCTTTCCCGGACGTTATCACGGGAAATCCTGTTGCCCGGGCTGTGGCTGGCGCCCGACCCGCTCGCTCTTTTCACGGCCGATCAATAATACCCTTAGTGTGGGCTTTGGTTGCATGCTATTAAACACCAGGTCAGCATGTAAACATGCGCAAGACATCTTTGAGCTCCTAGATATAGAGAAGCCACTATGTCTCATGCTCACGGAGACGTGGTGGGGTGATTCCTCTAACCCTGATGTCGCCATGGCAGTCCCGCCTGACTATAACATCTTCAGGAAGGATAGGGCCAAGGGAAGGGGTGGCGGAGTGGCATTGCTGGTTAGGAAAGGCACCCCGTGTGCGATTCTGCCAGTAATGGACATCCGAGGCTCGGAGACCCTAGCCTTTTCTATTACTCTATCGCCACATCAATCCTTCAAGGGACTGCTCTTGTATAGGCCACCTGGTGCACCCGGCACTTTCTTTGAAGATCTGGATTCGGTGCTGGTGGGGCTGGCCCTGAAAGCTGAACATTGTATCGTGGCAGGGGACTTCAACTTCCGGATTGATGATCCGTCCAACCCTGCTGCCATCAGACTTTCTGAGGCGCTGACCCCCCTGGGCCTGATCCCTTATGTACAGGAGCCTACGCACGAGAAGGGGCACACTCTTGACCAGATATTCTCGTCTTCCCCTCTTGAGGACATAGCAATTACTCCCGTCTTATGGTCAGACCATTTTCTCGCCAAATTTGTGATCAAGGGCATAGTCAAACCATTGCCTATTCTGGCACATCAACAGGGTCGTGTCCATAGGGCATATCAGCGAGTAACCCCAGAGATGCTGGCTCAGGCAGCAGTGGTCCACCCTTGCCCCCTCTCCGGCGATCTGGACAGGGATCTGCAGACCCTGCAGGACTGGCTTTTTGACAGGCTAAATGATCTCGCCCCGGAACTGACATCTCGCCCGACACCGAAACGGGTCTCTGCGCCTTGGTTCACCGCTGCACTGTCGGCTATGCGGCAGCAGTGCAAGGTAGCGGAAAGAGCCTGGCGGGCACAATATGATACGGGTGCCAAGCAGACCTACAAAACGGTGGTTAAGGCTTATCACCGAGACATTCGCCTGGAAAAAAAAGCATACCTAGCCAGGAGAATAGAAGCTGCTTCCAACTCCTGCAAGGAGATTTTCTCCATTGTGAGAGAATTCACTTCTCCATGGTCTAACACCTCGGACGCGAAGCCATTAGGTACCTGGGCTACTGACCTTGCTGATTTCTTTACGAGCAAGATCCAACGCATTCAGGAGGCATTCCTGACACCAGTGTCCACAGTCCAGATTGAATCTGACATCACCATATCGTCACAGGCTGGGCCAGGTGTGATGCTGAGTGTGTTCCCACCGATCTCTGCTACTGACTCTTTAGCTCTAATGGGCAATTTAAAATCGGGCTCACCTCTTGACCCATGCCCTGCTAAATTTTTAGCGAAAGTTGCGGAGGTGATTAACCCACTGGCCAACCCGCTGTTAAATCTTTCGCTGAGGCATGGAGTGGTCCCACAAGCTTGGAAACAGGCGATGGTGATTCCCTTGCTTAAAAAGCCAGGCCTAGACCCGAAGGCCCCAGTCAATTATAGGCCCATCTCTCTGTTGCCGGCTCTCACGAAGATTTTGGAAAAACACGTTCAAGGTGTGCTTTCCAATTTTCTTGAAACCAACGAGATCCTGCATGCCACCCAATCGGGCTTTCGTCCCCATCTTAGCACAGAGACTGCGCTCCTTGAGGTCTCAGAAACCATTAAAGGGGTTCTGAACTCGGGGGCAAAGTCATGCTGGTGATGTTAGATTTGTCGGCGGCGTTCGACACCGTTCCCCATGATGGTCTTCTCGCCAGACTTTCTGAGATAGGCCTACGGGGGACGGTGTTCGACTGGTTTTCTTCCTTTCTAGCCGGTCGCCGGCAAACGATCTGGGCTCCGCCGGATTCCGCCGTGATGCCGCCTCTGGGAGTCGGGGTCCCACAGGGCTCTATCTTGAGCCCGACCCTCTTTAATATCATTATGACCCCGTTGGCGGCGTTGGTGGAGTCGCTGGGTGCCCAGATCGTATCCTACGCAGATGACACCCAGCTCCTCTTCTCTTGTAAGAGAGGAGGTGACTTTGATGGGGAGAGTATTCGGGATTGCCTTGGGGCTGTTTTCCAATGGTTCCATCTGAACAGCCTCAAGTGCAATTCCGATAAGTCCGAGGTACTTTTCTTTGGGTGTGACACAGAGCCAGACTGGCAGGCCTGGTGGCCAATGAATATGTTCCCTCCGTCGTGTTCCTCCCAGGTTGCCAAGAATCTGGGGGTCAAGATAGATAATAGGCTAACCTTGAAATCCCAGATCTTGGGGGTGTCGGGCACTTGCTTCGGCATCCTTAGGATGCTGCGGAGGTTTCTTCCCCTGCTTTCCGAGGAACACAGGAGATTGACAGTCCAGGCTCTGATTGGGTCCAGGTTGGATTATTCCAACATTCTTTACCTGGGCCTCCCAGAGTACTTGCTGCAGCGGCTTCAAGTGGTGCAGAATGCCGCTGCAAGGGCAATTTATGGTCTGAACAGGCGTTTCAGTGCCTCGGGCCTGTTGAAAACTCTGCACTGGCTTCCCATCCGCAAGCGGATCGCCTTTAAGGCTTTGACTCTGGCCTATAAGGCTCTGCACAAGGGGGGAGCTAAGTACCTCCAAAAGAGACTGGTCTTTTATCAACCGACCAGGTCTCTGAGGTCGGAATCCCTGTACTTGGCAGTTGTTCCACGTGTAAAGAAAGCGCGCCTCGGAGGCCGCTCTTTTGGACTGCTGGCGCCACAGCTGTGGAAATCTCTGCCGCTTGCTCTGCGGGGAGCCACTAGCCTGCTGGCTTTTAGGAAAGGCCTTAAAACTTGGCTGTTTACTCAGTAGTCTGTTTATTGTGAGTTTTTGTCTGGTACTCTGGTTTTTCTTTTATTCGGTGTTATGTTATTCTGTCGCAGTTTTTCCTTTCTCCAATAAAGCGCCGGGACACTCTTTTTGAGTAGCCGAGCGCTATATAAATAAATAAATAACATAACATAACATAACATAGAGTGAGGCACTGAGCACAGAGAAGTAGTGAACGAAAAATAGAGAGAAGAGGTCAAAAGTAAGAAGCAAACAAAATAAGCGAGGGAGAGTGGATGTCAGAGAATGGGAATACAATTTAATTTACACAATCCAAAGTATAGAATAATTTCTACAACATGTTACATAGTTTATTTTTGCTGTTCTCAGAATATATTGAATTTCACTTAAAGCAGTGAGTTCAAATTACTCATCATATGACAGCGGGAAAAAAAAACACAATCTAAAAGATTGTGTTTTAAAAAAAACCTTACATACTGACAAACGACAAATGTACGCTAATCTTTGATTGACTTACTTTTCCTTGAGGCCAAATGGTATATCATGGAGGTCCTTTTCTCGTTACATAGTATTTTGCTGTTCACTTAGAAATCCATTTCATCGACTTTCTACAAGAAAAGCTCCAAGAACATCTGAAATATTTTCAAAATTTTAATATACTCCTTTTTTTCAGTCATGACTCTTTACTCATTCTCGCACCTTTCCATTTGGCCAAATAGTGTCACATGTATGAGTATATATGAGTACTCCTCCCGTCTTCATAGGCCAATTACCTTTACCTACATTTTGGCTGTAAAAACACTAGGTATGAATTTATAAAGCCAAAAGGCAAACGTTGTTTGAAAGTCAAATTATTGTCGTTACATTGAGTCCAACCTTTAGAAGTTTTTAAATAGCATGTGTAATGCCCTGATGTTGTAGAAGGACCGTCATGAAAAATATTAGCTACAGTTGCAAAGGTTCTTCCTGATATCGATAACTGAGAAGCCACTAAATTTTTAATAGAAGTTGTCAATTTAGTTCCATCAGGTCTACATCGTTGGAACATTAAAATAACATAGTGACCATAATTTTGTAGAAATAATGTGGAAAGCATTGCAGACTTACATTGGGTACACACCATATTGTGATCCGCTGCTTTAACTAGATTATTGAAAGACACTGATTTGCAGTCTGGTAAAGTTAAATATATAAATCTTTCAGAGTCTATTCTAGTAGTACTTGATGAAGCACAGTTATCAAAGTCATGTTGCCATTGATAAGAAAGGCCAAATTCATTTTTTATATCTACTCCTTCATCTTGTAAAACATCAAACATATACATTAAAAATTCCTGACAATCCTGCTGAATATTCTGTGAAAATTGATTTTGACCTGAACATATATCTAGAAGATTTCTAATTTCTGAAACACTTTCTATTTTAGTTCTATCACTACTACATTTCTCTAACACAGAATTCAATAAACAGCACAATGTTTGTTCCCGATTTTCAACAATCTGTCTTTGTAAATTTTGAAGAAAAAAAACAACATTAACTACTACATTAGCATAGCAGTTGACACCCGAACTGTTTTCAAACTGAAATCCAACAACATCTTCAACAGAATCCTTTTTGTTTCTCTTTACAATTACACTTTTATCTACTTTATGCCTTTTTGCTGATACCTCACTGCAATTACTCTCATTTCTTCTTTTTCGGCCTACCACACGTTTTTCAATCAGAGGATATTGAGGCAAATGTGGAGCATACTCTCTTCTTAACCTATTGTATTCTTTTACACAATCTAAATCTGCACAAATCTTTGTTTCATCACACTCAATCAAGTACAATCCTGCTAAAGTTCTGACTCGTGATAATGCCACATATGCCATACCCTCTTTAAACACAGAACTTCCAATGTTCACCAAAGCGCTATCTACACTTAAACCTTGAGACTTATGAATTGTCACCGCATATGCCAAGCAAATAGGAAACTGTTTTCGGCGAACATATAAGTCTTTCACGAGCAAAAATCTAGCTGAACAACGACAAATTTGTTCTATTTCATCAATGTCATCAAATTTAATTTTTAAAATTTCAATTCCATCTCTATTTTTGTAATTCAGAAAACCAACAACATAACCCATTGCTCCATTTACTAGACCTCTTTCAACATTTAAATTCCTTCTTAAAATGACACGACAATTCAAACACACATTCAGAGTCTTTTCAAAACCAGCAGTTTTAGATATAGTCTTCTCTAATTAATCCAATTTTGATTTCAAATTTTCAGACAAAATGATTGTTGCTCCCATATGCACTATTTTATCAATAGCTTCCAGTTTCACTATCTCTTCATTTTCTAACTGTAACATTTTGTTGTTGAACATGGAACATTCTTTCAGAGTTGGCATCAAACATATGCCAGATTTCTTCTCGTTAATTTTTTTAAATATGTTCTCTGGAAGAATGTTTTCATTTGGGTACAAATTTGAAATTAATCGTGCATGTAAAGCTTCTTTCCCTTGCTGACTTACTTTTCCGATCCTTACATCTTGTTGAATATTTTTATAATCTTCATCATTTGCCTGCCGCATATTTTGAAGCAGTTCTGCATATTTAAAGTTTAACCATATATTAACGTTTCCGATGCTCCCTAAGCACTTCCTGGTATCTTCATGTGTGAGCATTTTGAACACAGGTTGTCCTTTCACTGGAGTCAACTGCAGAAGATCTCCAAAAACAATAATATGTTTTCCACCAAATAAGACATCATAGTCTGTTCTAAGAATTTCTTGCATTCTCAAATGCACAAAAGCAAGCATGATATTTGACACCATGCTTACTTCATCAATGATAAGAAGTTTCATTTTCTTCAGGACTCTCGAAACTTCGGAACACGCATCTCCTGATAGCTTGTGATACTCCAATTTGTTATCATGCTCCACTGGCAGCATCAGTAAACGATGTAAAGTAATCCATTTAATGTTATGTCCTGCCAGCCCAGTTGGAGCAGTAACAACACAAGACAGCGGTGATTCAGTCCTTTTCTGCAGATAAGTTGCAATGGCTTTAATCAGAAAACTTTTTCCAGTTCCCGCTTCTCCACAAACGTACAGTTGGACAGGCTTAAATGATGTACATGAGCATTCTTTTTTCTCATGACTGAATCCATGTTCAATCTGTTCTGTGACTTCGTCATATATCTGTTTCTGCTCAAGGTTTAGTTGTTTCACCAAATCTTCTAAGTTAACTTCATCATCTTGACCTTGTTCCATAACTCTTTCCACCTCATCCATGGCAGTAGCAGCTTCATTTTGGATAATTGGTCCTCCTAGTGGATCCTGACTCAATGAAGCAGAACTCTGACTGCCTTGAGAACTGTCTCTCGCAATCTCTGCAGCAATTGTGGCTTCTTGCTCTATTTCTTCATTCAACATTTGCAGATAATTTGGAAAAACAGGACATTCTATGGTATCCTTCGTTGCATTAAATGAGCCTTCATAACAGAGAAAATCTCCAAGAAGTTCCTCTTTTTCACGCCATGGTTTAAACAGTTGCAAAAGAGCCAAATAATAAAATTCTCTTTTATCTGGATTATCACAACTCAATTTGCGATGATTAATCAAATGACCTTTTTTCTGTTTCACTAGACATCCTTCACATCCAATGACTCCATATATTCCATTATTGATATCTTCTCTGATGTTCCTCTTATAAATATATCTCTGCAGAACTTCATAGAGACAAGCGTTCTCAAGGTGATGACTTCTATTTGGATAGTATGTATCCAACATATTTGTCTTCAAAATATCTGTACTTTCTGGTTCTTTCTCCGCCAAATACTCTATCTCTTGTACAGATTTCAAAACTCGATTTCGTGTTGCAGCAAGACCTAGACTCACCCAAATGATGGTTCTAGATTTGGCATAGAGACTTGCTGACGACAATCGATCAGAACATTCATACGCTCCAATTTCTCGATGCGACAACATCTTCAGACTGTAACTGTAAATTTCTTGCTTAGACTCTTTTCATGTGAAATGTCCTCCCACATTTCCTTTAGTTCTGTCTTTTCTTTTTTTGTGATGTAAGACATCACATATCGAGCCACAGCAATAGAGTTGTCAGCAACGAATTGAATATCCATGTTAGCATTCCACATGGACAAAATCACTGGGTTGTAGTCGTTGATGTACTTAGACTCTTCGTCTCTTTTTAAATTGTATGTATTTTTTGGTGATTTCCTCGTCACAGTATGTTGCAGAGAAGACATCAAATTATTTACTCTTCCTTTAGAAATCACTGGTCGTGGAAAGCTGAAACGACATTTTGTGTAGAACTTGTCCTTGTTTCTGAATTTTCTACGACAGTACTTTCCACAACGATGGGATTGAAAGCGTAAAACTTGTTGCCTTAAACTGTTTTTTTCTGTAGTTTTCGGAACAGCACATGTTGAATACTCTTCAATGAAACTCATCACCGTGTCATCCGAATCTGTTCCAAATTTGGGTGCATCTTTAATCCACAACAACATATGTATGCGAGGAGCACCTCTCGCTTGATACTCCTTTCTCCAAAAGAAATCCAAAACCTCTCCAAGGGGAGGATTTTTTTTGTTGGTAATAAAAGACATCATAGCTTCAAATCTATGATTAAAATATCTGCATACATTCACTGGATCCAAAGAGCACAGTTCTCCAGGTGTTTTGAATTCTATATTTTGTATATTAGCATTGGCCTCTCGTAGAAATTGAAGTAAGTCCTCCCATGCATACTCGGCACAGCTAAGAGTGAGGAACCATGTAGGAGTTCCTAAGTTTCTTAGCATACATTTCAATTCCCCATGGTGACGGTACCAATACTCATTTGTACCACGCTGACATGCCATGAGATTGATTAGATGAGATTCTAAAATATTATCTTGAAGATTCACTTTCTGCATAAAGTCCCTCGCCGGAACATTTTGTAGATGTGCTCCACTTTTCAGAATATGGTTTACTGCATAAGAAAGCCCAGACAAGTCACTTTCATACAGTAGATGAAACAAATAGGGAATGCATTGACGAAACCTTGCATCTTCAGCATATAATCTTACAGTTCGATATTCAGATGCAGGAATTTGAAGTGGTCGATCGTCATATCGTCCACCTCGACCTGTTGGAAATAGCTGTGGAAAACAACGAGCTTCCAAACTTTCTTCCCATACACTAATGGGACTTCCTTTTGCTGTTTTCATTTGAAACAAGTCAATTGCATTCCCCATTACTTCTTTGGAATGTAAAGGATGAACAGTATAATGTTCATATATTTCTTCACTTCTAGACACATCAACTTTTTCAATTTGGCCAGCTGAACAATCACTGTCTTCATCTGCAGCTGTTTCCTCTGCTGCAACACATACATCTTTGTAGTACTCATTGTTTTTGACTAAATACAACGTTGCATTTTTTACTTTTCTAACATCCACTAAATCTTGCCAGATTTTTTTACTCTTTTTTGGAACCCCATTAACTAGAATAACTAAAGGTTCCTCTTCTACTTTTTCTATACAAATTGTATCAATATTTTTTTTCAAATCTAGGGGCAAATAAACAACTCTTCCCTTTAATCCTCTCTGCAAATCTGTAGGAGGCAATTTCCCTATCTTAGGCTCCATGTGAACAATTGCCTGAAAAGGATGGAGACATTGAATCAAAATAGACTCATATGTATTTAAATCTATCAATTCCCGGGGAATGTCTATCAACTCCAGATTATTATGAACAGCTCTAGCAGGCATTCTATTTTGATTTAATTTGTCATAACAATATTTACAAATACGCTGATCAGAACTCAAATCAAAAGAATTCTCCACCCACAAATAAGTTGCTAAATCTTTCCACTCATAATTATCCATCTTTTCACTTTTTGCCTATAAATCAACTAACCTAGTCTGAATCTTATAATGAGTCCGTCGACAACACACACAAGTAAAATTCGGCCTTTCACTTGATTTCACCATAAACCTGGTAATTTCCTTCTCAAACGTTTCTGTATTTAAAATCTGTACATTGTCTTCCACATTACCTTGAATTGCTGTCTCAATTTCTACACTGTCCTCTTGCTCACGAAAATAACAAATCTCAATTTCTTCACAAATCTTCTTCACATCTAATTCTGTTCCATGCAAAAGAGCACTGTTTAATTGTTTAAGCTTAAGTGCTGGACTTTTTGCATAATACAACATTCTCACTAATTTCCTCATTTTGGTATGATGCACTGCTAACATCCTAAAATGATGAAAAACACTCTGACAGACTTTTCTAGAAAGACAAGTGTCGTGTCTGGCATCTCTTCTATGCCTGTCTAGTTATCCTGTAGAATGTTATCATTCATATGATGTCATGGAATGCTAAGTACTGGACTCTAGGAGTCAGTTGATAACTGGGCTGAGCAAGTAACATACTGCTCCTGGTGGGGTTCCTTCCTCCTTAATTTATACTTGTAACCCAAACTTGGAATAAATACTTTAACCTTCCACTTCGTCTGATTCCTACTTCCTACACCAACACTACAATTTTGGCGACGTTTTTGGTGAACTTCTACTTACTACTCCAAGGACTTCTAAGATTAAAGAAACTTCAAGGTATTGAACTTCCTTTTCTTCAAGCTACTATTTCATAAGCAAATTGGCACCCTGCGAGCCCCACCAGTGACCACTCTAACTGTCGCCCACATGCTTTAAGTGCCAGTCTCTGCTGTTAATTGCCTATATACTTCTCCTAAATTCCTTGAAGAATTCTTCTCCCTGCTATAACCTGCTACCTGCCTGTTTTGAGGAATACTTCTCCTGCTGCATGTCTGAATTACTGTCCTGAAGCTCTGTTTTACTGCCAATCGAGTATTCTAACTCTTGGAGTGCATCTTCTTTCTTGAGCAATTTGAAATTAAAAATGAGACATTGTGCAGTCACTGTTGCTGTCTACGTTTTTGGTTCAACGCTATGATTTCTGCAGCTTCAAATTATTTTTTTTTAAAAAGAATTCATAAAAAGAAGTCAGCTAATTTTATAACTGAGTCTATCTCTGTACTTTCCGTTTTTTGTGAAAACAATTACAATGCTCGTTAATTCGAGTGATGGACCATGATCTCTGTCAGCCTGAACACGTTGTCATTGCCAGCTGTGTGTGTTTACAGAGAGTCAGTTTACAACTGTCAATTTCAAAACTCTACTGTTCCTGAGGATTAATTCTTTTTGCCTTTTTCCTTCGATCTCAAGCTTCAGTTAAGCATTTAATTTAATGTCGATCTTGCACACGTATGAGTTTTCACTTTCAAAATGTCAGTATACAAAATTCATTGGTGCAAAATAACAAGGACCCCCTGATTTGGAAATGGAATTCCAGACGACAGGGATAAACACTTTGTAAAAACAAATAGCTAACAACAAGACAGCTGGTTAGGAAAATATTTTACCTAATATATAGATTCATCAACATTCTATGTAATCACAAATGGATTCAAAGCATTTCAAATCAGTGTACTAAATTTTAATTACTTGTACAGAAATCAAACAATCAAAAGTTACAAAGCACAGTAAAAGAGGGAGTTAATACACATGTATACAACACAAAAGGAATTTATTATATCACAATAATTAAAAAAGTGAACAAGAAACCACAAATCATGAAAACTTCTTGTATCAATTTCTATTTAAAATATAAAGATAGAACAGACTTTCAACTGGGAACAACTAAAGTTCCTTCTAAATCCTAAAATTTAAAAAAACACATATTCACAAGGGTATAAAACGTGGCAAAAACTAATTCTGTTCGACGCGCGTTTCGGCGTTTCCACAAACGCCTTCTTCAGGAGCCACAGGTTTATAATGTAATAATCTTTAAGAAAAAAAGAAGAAAGAAAGAAATATTTTACATTTGCTTTCTATCCATTCTTTAACATTTTATTATTTTTTTTTTGAAAATCTGTTTATTAGCATAGTAATTGGAGCAGTTACATACACATTCAGGCATATCAATAATCAGAATTGTGCAGTCATATGTCTGCTCAGTATTTACAGGTGCATAGTACCATTGATTTTCAATTTTGTGTAGAACCATAGCGACTGAACATTTCCCTAACCTACCCACCCCCCCCCCACCCGCATTGAACCCTCCCGGCACTCCACAAACATGCGTATAATTGCGATATTTACATCCTGGTCACTAGATGCCCCGCATATTACAGTTCCTTGGTGTTCGCTTTTTCCCACACACTTGGGCAGGCTGGGATAGAATCGTCAATGGTACGGGGTCCGCCGTACCTCAACACAGTGCACCTTATATCATGAATGACCTGAGGGGTTGGGCCCAATCAGCCCGTGTGTATTGAGTTATCCGTATCTCCTCCGCCCTCCTCCTCCTCCCCAGCCTCAAAGGTCCCCAGCACAGTGAACCAGTCTAGGGAGATCAGTGTTTTTCTGAGACCTCTACGTTCCTCTCGCTGCAGCGCCTCGCCTTCCGCCTTGCCCCACCTTATTACCTCTGCTTTCCATAAGTCCGGGTCAGGGGGTCTGGGGGATTTCCACCTCATGGTGATTGCTAGCTTCGCTAGTAATAGGGCTAAGTCTGTGAAACGTGTCGCCACGGTCCTAGTGCGTGTCGACGGTCCCAGGCCTAATAGTGTATGTTCTATGGTGAGTGGTTGGGACCGGGCGCCAGCACCCTCAAGCGTGTCAGCGATGGTGGCCCAGTAATGGCCCAACTTGGGGCATTGCCATAGCATATGTAGTAGTGATGCGTCGTCAGCGTCGCATCGGGGGCAGTTACTACTCGCGTCGGGGAACATCACGTGCAGGCGATGCGGAGTCAGGTAGGCCCTATGTAGTACCATCAGCTGGATAAACTTGTACTTGGGGTTTCTGGCTACCCTCTTGGGAAACTGGAGGATGCGTTCCCATTCTGTGTCTCGCAGTGGCCTACCAATGTCACCTTCCCATGCTGCCCTGAGTGGTTCTAGCGAGACCGCCCTTCCGGTTTTTATGCTAGCTGTGAGCCATTTGGTTAAATGGCCGCCCGTGCCCATAAGGTAGTGCATCGTTACCAGGGGGTTAGTAGTTGGCTCCTGTCCTTCAGGCGCCCAGGTGTGTGTTATATAGTGACTAAGGCCTGCGTGCAGAAGGAATGAGCCTCTGGGAACGCTGTGCATAGTCCTGAAATCCGTAAAGGACAGTAGGTGCCCTTCCGCGAACAGGTCTCCCACATGCGTCACACCTGCGTCCAGCCACGGCGTTAGCCTGGTTGTCGTGAGCGTGCCCGAGCCCAGCGGGATGCCCAGAAGTGGGATCGTGGGAGCATACGAAGTCACGGGGGAAGTGTACCTCACTGCCTTCCGCCAATATGTCACCGCCAGCCGGAGGAGTGGCGGGGCATCTCTCGGTATGTCCGAACGGGGTAGGAGCAACTTGTGCACGTCCCCTCTTTCGTGTTCCCTCTCTGTCATATCGATCTCGTGAAGGTTACGGCCCGCCACCCAGTAGGCTAGCCATTGCAGCTGGCACGCATAGTTGTATGCTCTAAAGTCCGGAAGGCCCATACCACCGGAGCTCGAGGGGAGCTGCAGTTTAGCTAGGCCAATACGTCTGCGCCCGTGACCCCATACAAGTTCCGTAAGTAGTGAGTCGAGGTGTTTAAATGTCGCGGCTGGGATCAGGAACGGCAGGTTGGTGAAGTGGTAAACAAGGCGAGGGAGCATTACCATTTTGGAAACGGACACTCTGCCAGCAACTGAGAGGGGCAGTGTCAGCCAGAATTGGATCTGTGACTTCAATGCTCTCAGGGTCCTGCCAAGGTTGCCGTCAATCATCATGCCAGCCTCTCTGTATATGTGCATCCCTAGATACCGGAAGGTGGTTCCCGCTATCTGAAACTCGTGCGGGGTGAAGGGTAGGGGAGCGGAAGAGTCTGTAGTCCCGAAGGCGAAACCATAAGACTTGGGCTCGCTTATGGTAAGGCCTGAGATCTCCCGGAAGTCCTCAAATATTTGGGGTATGGGGCCCATGGCGCCCCGCAGGTCCCGAAGGTACAATATGATGTCGTCGGCATAGGCGGACACAATATGTGCCGTCCCATGTCTCAGGATACCATAACGGGGGGCCAGTGCCCTGAGTCTGCAAAGCAGCGGTTCGAGGGCGAGGATAAACAGAAGAGGGGAGAGCGGGCAACCCTGCCGGGTGCCCCTGGCTATAGCTATAGGTCCCGAAATGTGCCTGGAAGTGCGCACTCTCGCTGTAGGGAGAGTGTACAAAAGCCTGACCCAGGCAACGAATTCGGGCGGTATCCCAAATTTTAAGAGCGTGGCAAACATGTAGTCCCATCTAAGGGAGTCAAATGCCTGCCTCAAATCCAGTGATATGCAGCCCTCCGGATCCGTATCCGCCCTGCTTCCCAGCATCAGCTGGGCCAAGCGTCTGAGATTCATGGCCGTGCTCCGGCCTGGCACAAAACCACATTGGTCGGGATGGATCAACTGCGGCACATATTGTATTAGACGCGTCGCCAGTACTTTGCTCAGGATCTTCGAATCAGTATTCAGAAGGGACAGGGGTCTGTAGTCGGCCAGCTGTATCCCGCTTTTGCCTGGTTTTAAGAGGGATGTGATCAACGCTTGCATAGACGATTGTGGCAGGGAGGCCGACCGCAAGGCTTCCAAATAGAGAGCATGCAAACGCGGGGCAAGGAGATCTATGAATGTTGTGTAGAATTCGGCCGGTAGGCCATCTGTGCCAGGGACCTTATTTCTAGGGAGTGCCCGTATCGCCTGTCTAATTTCCGCTAGAGAGATGTTGCGCTGTAGATCTTTACTTTGCATGTTGGTGAGTCGGGGCAGGACCAGTTCCCCCATGAAGGTCTCATAGGTGAACTCTGACTGTGGCGGTGGGGGGCTATACAGCGTGGTATAATAGTCTTTGAAAGCCGTATTAATCCCAAATTGGGAGGTGGCCAGCTTACCAGTTTGGTCCAGTATTTCTAAGATTGGGTGGCAAGGTGGGGAGTCTTGTAGGAGTCGGGCCAGGAGGGTGCCAGCTCGGTCCGCCTGTGTATGCTGCCTATTCGTGTGTTCTCTGTAGTCTATGAGCCTCAGGTCTTCTAGTAGCTCTGCGTGTCGTATGTGAGCCTCCTGTAACGGTGTGAAGTGTGCATTGGTGCCCGCCGCCTCACTCTCCAGGGATGCTAGGGAACCCTCCACTTCGCTTAGTTGACTGATGACCTCTCTCTTTCTACCCACTCGGGCTGCCATCGCCTCCCCCCTTAGGCAAACTTTAAATGCGTCCCATTCGATCTGCCGGGTGCTGGCTGTGTTCGCATTCGTGGTAAAGTAGGTGTGTATAGTGTCGGATAGGGATGAACGGAAGACTGTGTCTTCAAGCAAGTCGGGGGGTAGTCTCCAAGCCGGGATAGGAGGCAGCAGCTTGCCCCACTGCCAGGTGAGCTCAACGGGGTTGTGATCGGACAGGGTTTTCCCCATGTGTTGGGTTTGGACAATGGAGGTCGCCAGGGAGCGGGAACAGAAGATATGGTCAATTCTGGTGTGGAGCTGGTGGGGCGGGGAGAAAAAGGTATATTCCCTCTCCTGCGGGTGTGTGCTGCGCCATGCGTCCGCCAAATCCCAGCCCTCAGCCCAGCGTGTCAGGGCGCCCGCCTGTTTCCTGCTCTCAGTGGCCAATAGGGGGGGTGGGACCTATCTAATGTAATATCGAGTACAGCATTGAAATCCCCGCCAATGATCCACCGATGGTCAGCCCAAGCAGCAAGTATCCCATTTAAAGTGAGCAGAAATTCCGACTGGCCTGCGTTCGGTGAGTACACACAACCTAGTACAATGGCATCCCCATCTAGTAAACCCCTCACAAATACATAACGCCCCTCTTTATCAATCATTTGTTCTATCGCCTTGAAGGGGACAGAATTGCGAAGCCAGATCGCCGCCCCCCTGGAGAACGCAGAATAGGAGGTGGCAAAGAGCTGTCCGCGCCACTTTTTGCGCATTTTTACGTTTTCAGCATTGTTCAAATGTGTCTCTTGCAAACAAGCTATCTGCATCCCTCTACGGTTAAGTTGTGCTAAAATCCTGTGGCGTTTGTGTACCGAGCCCAGTCCCCTTACATTCCAGGTGCACAAATTATAGGCATTAAGCGGTCCCATAACCTTTTGTGTGTGGTGGTAGAGCGGAGCTCATGAGTGACCATGGCAGGTTCGTCGTGGTATTATGTGAGAGTGCCCCGTGAACGTATATCCCCTTAACTAAAGGGTCCCCAGGCCAACGGGCTCGGGAGCCAAACAAGGGTGCCCAACGTGGGCACAAGTCAATGTGTTCCATATTCAGAACGGGGGGAGTAGGCCTCCGTTGACTGTCACTTTATAGCCCGCTCTGGCTTGGTAGCCCTTGATAGAGTGTGCCCTTCTGCAACCCACCAGTCATGAGAAAGGGGGGGGGTCGGTCATACGTTACCACCCGGAGAGGACCAATCGTGTCGCCAATCAAAACTCCGCTGCCATCTGGGCTGTGATCTTTGGGAGCAGTTGCAGACTGTCCACCGACCCGGAAACTTCAGTGTGGGTGTCGGTGGTGACGGTGACCCCATCCTCGGCTGCCACCGCGTCGTGCGCGGCAAGGGCCTCCTCCGTCAGCTGCATCCCTGAGGAATGAGCCGTTGTCCGGTCCCTTGTGGTCTGCGCCGTCGCCGGCGACCTCCCGGAGGGGGGGGTTCGGCTGGCGTTGGAGGTAGTGCCCCTCTGGTCTGGCGGGTTCCTCTGTCTGTCGCTTCCAGCGTCGGCAAATGGGTCCCGCGAAGCCGGTGGTGCAAGCGAGACCTCCATCCATTCCTCTGCCTCCTCTGGCGAGTCGAAGAAGTGGGATTTGTTGCCATGTAGGATCTTGAGTCGTGCGGGGAACAGGAGCGCATACTTCATGTCTCTCTCCCGCAGTTTGCGCTTCACACCCATGAAGGTGGATCTGGCTCGCTGGACCGTGGGCGTGAAATCGGGATATATAGAGACGGTCTTGTCGTCATAGCGTATTGGCGCCTTCTCTCGAGCCACCCTCAGCACAGTGTCACGATCTTTGTAGTGGAGAAGGCGCGCAATCAGAGGACGGGGGGGTGCTCCCGGTTGCGGGGGTCTCGACGGCATCCTGTGCGCCCGTTCCACACTGTACAGGGCTGTAAGATCCTCCGGGCCCACCATTTTCCGTAGCCAATCTTCCACGAATTGGGTGGGGTTCCTCTCCTCGCTCCGTTCCGGAATGCCCAGGATGCGGACGTTGTTGCGGCGGGCACGTCCTTCCGCATCGTCCACCCTGTCCCATAGCTGTTTGAGTTGTTTCTCCACGCCCTCCAGCTTTGCAGAGTGTTCCGTCTGTTGGGGGATGAGGTCGTTCAGTGCAATTTTTTGTTCTGAGACTCGCTCCGCCAATTTGTTATGATCCGCTCGGAGCAGGGAGAGTCCCGTCGCCATGTTGTCTATACGTGTTTCCAGCGCTTCACGCGTGGCGCGTATTTCGTTGAGGATAAGGTCCAGCTTGGCGTCTTGTGATCCCATCCCTGTCGGTGGGATAATGTCCACATTAGAGGAGGCCAGTGGGTCCTCTGAGCCCGTGGACTGCATGTCCGTCGGAGCACCCCGGTCCTGGGTCTTGCCCCTATTTCTGCCCATCGATCTGGTTTGCAGGGTGGCGCTATAGAAGGCGCACTCACCGGTCCGGAGGGTGGTCTCGCCGCTCCCCAAACTAGCGGGAGGGAAGCAAGAGTTAGCAGGGTCCCAGCGCAAGGAGGGTCAACGGCGCCGCGGCAATGATAGCGCCCCTGGCGGGTGTGTCGTCGCCCCGCGGAGGGCCCCGCGCCCTGCCACAGTCCTGGCTCCAGCAAAGTGCCGGGGGGGGGTCACAGTCTGCAGGTAGGGGGGTCACAGCAGAGGCCGGGAGGACGGAAGGCACCCCTTGCCCGGTCTAGCAGCAGGGATCACGTGGACTGTGGTCCGCACGCAGGTCGCCGTGTGGTTGAACCCTGTGGAGGTGCCTGGGGGCCCCCACCTTGGCGACGAGTGCAGGGGCCGTGTGCGGGTGTCTCAAAGTGTCTTCGGTGCCTCTGCCCTCAGGTTAACGCAGCGCACGCCAGACAGTGCGGGGCGCCGTGTCAGTCGCTCAGGGCATCCGGGGCCCAAAGGGAAGAAGGCAGGTGTGTGGCTCAGGCAGCCGTCCCGGTCTCCTGATGCCAGTGGTTGTCCCCGTGCACCCCCGGCCCCACTTGCCTCGCCAATGCTCGTGTCCGTGCGAGTGCCTCCTCACAGTGCAGGCGGGCGTCGGGACGGTCCAGGTGTCTCCCGCGGTCGCGGGCGGCCGCCCGGCAGAGCAGGTCCGTCAGGGGATCTCAGCGCCAGTGGGGAGGTATCAGGGTAGTAAATGGGGGCGGATGCCCGCCGACGTCCACGGGCCAGCCAGCTGATTCCGAGGCTCGCTCCGGCGCGGGTCCCTCACACAGGGCGCCGGCAGCAGTGCGGTCTGTCGGCCAATCGAGGCCGTGGCTCGCCACGTTGCAGCAGGCCCCAGCAGGCTCTCCAGTTCCCCAGTGTCTCCGGCAATGTTCGAGGGGGGCGGCTGTCCGTTGCCGCACGCCGCTCACCTCCTGAGGCTCCGGGCGCAATCTCTAGGTGGGTCGCACTTCGGGTAGGCAGGATATTATGCTGGTATCGAGGGCTTAGGACGGAGCTCCGCAACTACACGTCCGCCATGTTCGGCTCTTGGCCACGCCCCCCTTTAACATTTTATTATAATTATTAAAAGAGACATATGTACACATTCCCTCCTACATCAAGTATTATTGCATAAATTGCTGCTTACATCATATGCATGTATTTAAAGCCAAAAAACACAGATCTCATTTATTCAACATATTCCTATATTCTACCACCTGTCTTCCTCATAAAACATGGACTAATTACTTACAAGAGAAGGAATTCTCAGTTCATAATGGACTTCTATAGCAGTTGATTCACACAATTAGAATTTTACAATAAAGGGGAAAACCAATTGGTATTTTAAAATGCAGCCTACTTGAGGGCCAAAATTATTTTAATTTTTAAACAAAGCACTCCCTTACTGGTATGTAGTTTATTTTACATTACGGATAGTAGGTCATCCTTTAGGTTTTACTTACTTCGAAAGAAGGAGAAATACGACTTCCCATAGTCAGAATACTTCGTATTCAGATAAAAGCACTCCACTTATGATCAGACAAGAGGTGTCAATATATGTCTGTAATTGTCAAAAGAGACATGTTATAACCTATGTTCAATTCCCATGGTTTCATGCACATGCTCACCATTACTATATCTAACGGTGAAAGGCTTCTAAAACGAGCCTTAGGGAGTTTCTTCGCAAATAAACGCCTTTTATACTTAGACTTAAGATGGACCTTCCAACCCTCCAAAGGAGCCAGAACCCCCAGATAACAATGTATTGCATTTAGTCTATTATTTGGCTTATTTTTAAAGATCAAAAAGGTTGTCTGCATCTTCCGTCATGTACGATATGTTGCCCATAAATTAGAAATCATGAGTAAACTATGGGCTCACCAATAGATATATATTTTTTCCCCGATCTTTTTTCTAATATTACTTCTCCACTCGGTCAGCTGTTTAAATTCCTTCCTATGATATGCAGTTCGAAAGCTGTCAATGAAAAAACCGAGATAACTACATACATTTCATCTAATATATTTGATGGTTACTGCATTAAAGATAGTTATTAAAGTGTCCTTTTCACTTACTTTGATTAAGTCTAAATAGCGTATATCATAGCAAAAGAGTCGTTGTCTCAATGTTTTTATGTTTCCAAGTGCGGATTGAAAATATTTCCCACTCTTGAGGCCCGGTGTGTCCAGCGTATTCTGGAAGCCGGTATTTCCTAAGGGAGACGTTATATTTTATTTTAGAATTAATTCTATCATTTACTAGACGAGTGCTCAGTTATATCTAACTTGACGCTTTCAGCAAGAGGACGGCGGTCTAAGGGCGCACGTCTTACCTTTCATCGAGCTCCGGCGGGGTAGGTCGAGATTGGGTCGCGGACAGGCTGGATGTAGCCGCTGGCGTCTCCCGACCGTTAGGATTCGTATCAACCGTGTATGACCACGGAATCCTTCTTTTAAGCTGTTTGCAGCTCAGTAGGGCAAATACCTTACACCTGTGACCCAGTGAGGTCATAGCGTTACGTGAGTGTACGCTAGGACCATGATCATTTAAAGGCGTATACACAACATAGCGCATCTATAGCGCGTCCGTTGTGGTTCCAAAGACAGATTTCACATAGCTATGGGGCGATCATAAGGCATGCGTGTTACAACCATACGCACATTCCTACAAATACATCTTATTTTGTGTGTCCTTGGAATTTGGACAAGAATTGGTGCGGTGTTTCAAAGGGCAATGCGAACAGTACTTCAGAACGCATTACAACATTTTTTTGCGCTTGTGAATACATGCAATCCAAGTCCCAAGGGACTTATGCATGTATACATCGTCCAATCATAACTTAAATGTACATGCTTCTAGTCTATTATAGACTTAACAATAGCTTTTATTCTCTGCATGGAAGTATGTACAACTAGTTGACATTAATGGTAATGAGAGGGGACATATATAGTGCCAAATGGCTCATATGGATCTCTGTTTATCCATATATTTTTTGTTTGGAGCTGATGTCATCATATAATTGCGTTTTCCCATGGGATATCGCAATTTAACCCAATTCTATATGTGTTCAAAACAAAAATCCAGAAGACTTCTCTTTTCTTCCTAATGGCGCATCCCCCTTTGCTGTCAGGCGTTCGTATTTTTTCGAGGATGCGCCATTGGAAATCCTCAGGTTTATGATTTTTCTCGATGAAGTGTTTAACTAGTGGTGCTACCACTTTTTGGGTCCTAATAGCGGACCTGTGTTCTGTTATGCGCACCTGAATGGATCTGCAGGTTTCACCAACATAACCAAGTCCGCATTTACATTTTATAAAATAGATTACATTTGCAGTCTTGCAATTCCAGAGATCATTTGCCTTCGTTGTGTATCCGTTGTGAGTGAATTCTTCACCCCCAATGATATTACTGCATGATTTGCACGAGGAGCATTTTACTGTTCCACGAACGGGTAAATTATTCAGCAGTGATCTTTGTATAGGGCCATTATTGCATGTATTAGTGTTGAATCTGGAATGGACTATCTTATCTTTAAGATTTTTGTTTCTTTTAAATGCGAACAATGGTTTTGGTAATTTTTTATTTGACGTTGGATTGCAATTCAACAAGTGCCAACTCGCATTAATTATTTGACGGACACGTTCATTCAAGGTGGAATGAGTAGTGACACATACCAATTGGTCTTTAGCCGTGTTTTCTTTAGGTGTTAGCAATGCATCACGGTCAAAGAACCGAGCTCTCTTATAAGAAGATCTTATAAGTCTATGTGGGTATCCTCGTTCGAGGAATTTCTTACGCATAATTTGGGCCTGCTTGTCGTAGTCTGCGAGATTAGTGCAGTTCCTGCGTACTCGCAGAAACTGCGAGAAAGGGATACTTTCCCGCTGGTTCTTGGGATGAAAACTAGTGAAATGTAACAGCGTGTTACGAGCTGTACCTTTCACAAATAGATCCACCTCTAATTTGTTGTTATTTTCGCGTATTAACAGGTCTAGAAATTCCACCTGACTCGTACTGTACTGGGCTGTAAAATGTAAATTCTCATCTGTCAAAAATAATCCATTCTAAGAACTCTAGAAGAGAGTCTTTCCCATTGGTCCAGATAAAACCCAATCTCGATCTACCCCGCCGGAGCTCGATGAAAGGTAAGACGTGCGCCCTTAGACCGCCGTCCTCTTGCTGAAAGCGTCAAGTTAGATATAACTGAGCACTCGTATAGTAAATGATAGAATTAATTCTAAAATAAAATATAACGTCTCCCTTAGGAAATACCGGCTTCCAGAATACGCTGGACACACCGGGCCTCAAGAGTGGGAAATATTTTCAATCCGCACTTGGAAACATAAAAACATTGAGACAACGACTCTTTTGCTATGATATACGCTATTTAGACTTAATCAAAGTAAGTGAAAAGGACACTTTAATAACTATCTTTAATGCAGTAACCATCAAATATATTAGATGAAATGTATGTAGTTATCTCGGTTTTTTCATTGACAGCTTTCGAACTGCATATCATAGGAAGGAATTTAAACAGCTGACCGAGTGGAGAAGTAATATTAGAAAAAAGATCGGGGAAAAAATATATATCTATTGGTGAGCCCATAGTTTACTCATGATTTCTAATTTATGGGCAACATATCGTACATGACGGAAGATGCAGACAACCTTTTTGATCTTTAAAAATAAGCCAAATAATAGACTAAATGCAATACATTGTTATCTGGGGGTTCTGGCTCCTTTGGAGGGTTGGAAGGTCCATCTTAAGTCTAAGTATAAAAGGCGTTTATTTGCGAAGAAACTCCCTAAGGCTCGTTTTAGAAGCCTTTCACCGTTAGATATAGTAATGGTGAGCATGTGCATGAAACCATGGGAATTGAACATAGGTTATAACATGTCTCTTTTGACAATTACAGACATATATTGACACCTCTTGTCTGATCATAAGTGGAGTGCTTTTATCTGAATAAGAAGTATTCTGACTATGGGAAGTCGTATTTCTCCTTCTTTCGAAGTAAGTAAAACCTAAAGGATGACCTACTATCCGTAATGTAAAATAAACTACATACCAGTAAGGGAGTGCTTTGTTATTAAAATTAAAATAATTTTGGCCCTCAAGTAGGCTGCATTTTAAAATACCAATTGGTTTTCCCCTTTATTGTAAAATTCTAATTGTGTGAATCAACTGCTCTAGAAGTCCATTATGAACTGAGAATTCCTTCTCTTGTAAGTAATTAGTCCATGTTTTATGAGGAAGACAGCTGGTAGAATATAGGAATATGTTGAATAAATGAGATCTGTGTTTTTTGGCTTTAAATACATGCATATGATGTAAGCAGCAATTTATGCAACAATAGTTGATGTAGGAGGGAATGTGTACATATGTCTCTTTTAATAATTATAATAAAATGTTAAAGAATGGATAGAAAGCAAATGTAAAATATTTCTTTCTTTCTTCTTTTTTTCTTAAAGATTATTACATTATAAACCTGTGGCTCCTGAAGAAGGCGTTTGTGGAAACGCCGAAACGCGCGTCGAACAGAATTAGTTTTTGCCACGTTTTATACCCTTGTGAATATGTGTTTTTTTAAATTTTAGGATTTAGAAGGAACTTTAGTTGTTCCCAGTTGAAAGTCTGTTCTATCTTTATATTTTAAATAGAAATTGATACAAGAAGTTTTCATGATTTGTGGTTTCTTGTTCACTTTTTTAATTATTGTGATATAATAAATTCCTTTTGTGTTGTATACATGTGTATTAACTCCCTCTTTTACTGTGCTTTGTAACTTTTGATTGTTTGATTACTGTACAAGTAATTAAAATTTAGTACACTGATTTGAAATGCTTTGAATCCATTTGTGATTACATAGAATGTTGATGAATCTATATATTAGGTAAAATATTTTCCTAACCAGCTGTCTTGTTGTTAGCTATTTGTTTTTACAAAGAGTATACAAAATTCAAACAGCACGAGTCCATACCTATTCTCGAGCCTAGTAACGTACTTTTGGATCCTTGTTGATGTCACGGCTTTCTTTAAACAGCCGATACACGTTCTACTTAATTGACGTGTTGTGAGCCACCCGGCTTTGCGTCAGGGGACGTGCCGCCATCTTAGGATGTGTCATAGGATCATAGGATGTGTTTGAGTACCGTCGGAGATGCCGTCGGAAAATTATTATTCACGTCCAGTGAACCAACGTGCAGACTTAGGAGCTATAAAATTAAATCTGATATTATTCACTACCAGTGAACCTATGTGCAGACTTTGGGAGTTATAAAGTTAAACCTGAGTAAGGAAACTCGTTGATGGCTAAACAGAAGAATTCACTGTTTTGGACTTCGTTTGACGATCCCGTGGACATTGTGTCTACACTTCCTCATTCATCTATGGCTGACATTTACTTTTGGATGTTCTTGGTGTCATCATTTGAGAACTATCTTTCTTAACGATCTTCATGAGGAAAGTACTGTTTGCTTACTACACATATTTCCATGGAGATGTTTACAGAGCTGCTGTCCTATTCCATGACTACGGTGACCACTTTATTTATTTTAATTTATTGTTTTCATGAGACTTGATTATAGCTCTGCTTGTCATTCCTTGCTCAAGTTCTATTATTTTTAACTTAATTAATTATACGCTATTTACCTTTCACAGTGCCATTTATCGGCTGAAAAATTTCTGTGTGTTTTTTTAAGTTATTTATACTATTAATAACTCTTAACCAAAACACAAGGTAGGCAGGGGTTATTTCCTAATGGTATTTTACTTGTTTTCGTTGGCAGGTTAAACTGTTCAAATACTTGATGTAATTTCAATTTCTCTTCTCTTTTATATGAGTGGATGTTCATGAGTATCATCTGCAGGTTAGGTACTGCTTAAAGGTACTGCTTTAACTTTGTGATGTAATTCCATATCTCTTTTATGTGAGTGGATGTTCTTAAATAACTTTTGCAGTTTAGGTAATGTTTAAAATATACTGCTTAAACTTCATGATGTGAATTCCATATCTCTTTTAGGTGAGTGGATGTTCTTGAGTAACTTTTGCAGTTTAGGTAATGTTTAAAATATACTGCTTAAACTTCATGATGTGAATTCCATATCTCTTTTAGGTGAGTGGATGTTCTTGAGTAACTTTTGCAGTTTAAGTAATGTTTAAAAAAAATATATATATTACTGCTTATTCTTCATGATGTAATTTCCAATTCTCTTCTGCATGAATGGATGTTCATGAGTAACAGTTGGAAGTTGAGTGCTACTTATACTATGTGATGTAATTTCCATTTCTCTTTTATATGAGTGGATGTTCATGAGTAACACTCTTCGTGTTTCATACCTTGTTACTGACATCAGTATGAACACGGAGTTTCTTCCTATAATTCTTTTTCAAAAGTTCAGTAGCACTTTTCATGTTTCATACTTTATGTTACTGACATCAGTATGTGCATGGAACTTCTCCTTGTTATTCTTTCCTAAAGTCCTGTATGAATTTTCTTCAACAGTTCTGAATAATTTTTTTAAAATGTTCTGCCAGTTTCTATTTTACCTTGCGCAAGGGTTTCCTTCTAGAAATGTCTGTCTAGAATTGTACTGGCAATTGTTTTTTTTTCTCTCTTTCTAATTGTTCGTACTCCTATTCTGTGTAATTTTTCACCTTTCTTTATGTTTTCTTTCCGGGAGATTCTTGTGTTTTCTCCTGTTTGAGGTACTTTTCTTATAATCCTTTTTGTATTTTTCTCCATTATCTTCCGTTCGCTGGTTCATGTCTTCATACCAGTCTGGCCAATTGGTGTGTTTTACTGTAACCTTGAACGTTTTGAGTACTTATCTTTTTTCCTTGAAAGAGAAGATGTGTCTCTTTTTGCTTCTTTTACCTTTTCTATTCTTTCCATTATATTCTACATACTTTTAATTGTCTTCTCATCTTATTCTTGATGTTCCTTCTATATAGTTTTCACCATATACTTTTTCTAGTCTATGTTTATGTTATTGTGATTATTCTTTACATTTTCTATTCCATTATAAAGAGGAAGATGTGTAGTGTCTTCTTCCATTTATACCCTTCCTTTTAGTTTCTTACCACATTCTTTCTTCATCGTCCAATCTATGTTTATTTTGTTGTGGTTATGCTTTGCATTTTCGATTCCATTATAAAAGGGAAGATGTGTCGTGTCTGGCATCTCTTCTATGCCTGTCTAGTTATCCTGTAGAATGTTATCATTCATATGATGTCATGGAATGCTAAGTACTGGACTCTAGGAGTCAGTTGATAACTGGGCTGAGCAAGTAACATACTGCTCCTGGTGGGGTTCCTTCCTCCTTAATTTATACTTGTAACACAAACTTGGAATAAATACTTTAACCTTCCACTTCGTCTGATTCCTACTTTCCTACACCAACACTACAACAAGCCAGTGAATGGCCTTGCAAACCTGTGATTCCTCTCACTCTGCAAGGATCTAAGTCTTGCAACAACTTCATTTTCTGCTTTAGACTTTTCTTACTATATGTACGTAAGAAATTACAAAACAAATCAATTGATTCCTGTCGCACACTACAAATACTACTACACTTCCAAGTGTACACTGGACCCTTAGTACGTCTCCCTAAAACTCCATCAGATAACACCTCTTCTGGTTCTCTAGGCACAAGTTTCTCTTTTTCAATCGGACAACCGTCTTTCACTTCATACGCTCGACCACTGGTGTCAACTGCATGCACTAAATCATTCTCCTGGAAGTAACTCTCCTCATTAAAAAATGGCTCACAACTTGAACTGTGCATCCATTCTCCAGAAAAAACTTTACAAAAATTAGTCAGATTAATTACTCTTTTCCATCTACTGTTTGATTTGAAAACATATATTGTCTTGTAAAGTGTCCTAATTCTATTGATTATTAATATAAATAATTTTTTCTTAACTTCAAAAGCATGATCAACAATCTTCTCTACACTTTTCTTTTTCTTATAAAAAGCAGCTCTCTGTTTACCTTTCCTAATGTTTTTTAACAAATTTAAAACCACCCTATTGCGAAACATTCGTCTACGAATGTCTCTAAACTGATTCTGCCTTCTATTCCTATACATATTATTCTCTCCTGCTCCAGTTTTAGGATTCTTTGAATTTCTCTCCTTCCTTTTCAATTTTACTCTCTCATTTTCTTTTTGTACATAGTGTCCATTATTTTTTCTGGATGTACATATGTTGCGTAAAAAAAGACTTAGTTGTCTTACCAGGAGCTTTGTTCCTGTTTTTTCAGTGGATTAGGCTTTATGAAGCCTATCTCTGCTGCATTCTTAGACACAGGTGTTTTGAGGCAAAATCTTGCACTTGTCTCACAACAGGAATAAGAGTGAGGCAAACGCTTTCTCATGGAGCTTCACAATTTTACAAAATACAATTCCTCTATGTAAACAAACTCAATATGCTTCCTACACTGATTTAAAACACAGGTAACCTCATTGTAAAGAGTCAAATTGACACCTGTCTCTAAGAATGCAGACAGGGATATGCTTCATGAAGCCTAGTCCACTGCACACTTAGATACAATCCTCACCACCTAGGCTCACCAGGAAAACCCAAACATGTACCCTTTTTCCCCATATTTAAAAAGTGACGCATGTATGTGTCATTTTTTAAACCTTTGTGCCACATTATACTCAAAAATGTAAAATACATTTATTTTCCCCAAAATCGTTTTTGATATCAAATTTAGGAAACCCAGCACAGATCATATTTACAATCATCTGCCTCACAACAGGGATAAGACTGAGGCAAAATCTTGCACCTGCCTCACAACAGGAATAAGACTGAGGCAAACGCTTTCACATGGAGCTTCACAATTTTACAAAATACAATTCCTCTATGCAAACAAACTCAATATGATTCCTACACTGATTTAAAACACAGCTAACATCACTGTAAAGAGTCAAATTGACACCTGCGTCTAAGAATGCAGACAGGTATATGCTTCATGAAGCCTAGTCCACTGCACTCTTAGACACAAGCTTCACCAACTACGCTCCCCAGGAAAACCCAAACAAGTACCTTTTTGCTGCATATTTAAAAATTGATGCATGTAGGTAGATGCGTCACTTTTTAAACCTCTGCGCCACATTATAATCAAAAATGTAAAAACCAATCATTTTCTCCAAAATCGTTTTTGACATCACATTTAGGAAACACAGCACAGATCCTATTTACAATCATCTGCCTCACAGCAGGGATAAGACTGAGGCAAAATCTTGCACCTGCCTCACAACAGGAATGAGACTGAGGCAAACGCTTTCTCATGGAGCTTCACAATTTTATAAAATACAATTTTATATAACTATATAACTCAATATTTTCTTGGGAAGCATAGGTGGTGAAGCCTGTGTATAAGAGTGCAGTGGATTAGGCTTTATGAAGCCTATCTCTGCTGCATTCTTAGACACAGGTGTTTTGAGGCAAAATCTTGCACTTGTCTCACAACAGGAATAAGAGTGAGGCAAACGCTTTCTCATGGAGCTTCACAATTTTACAAAATACAATTCCTCTATGTAAACAAACTCAATATGCTTCCTACACTGATTTAAAACACAGGTAACATCATTGTAAAGCATCAAATTGACACCTGTCTCTAAGAATGCAGACAGGGATATGCTTCATGAAGCCTAGTCCACTGGACACTTAGATACAATCCTCACCACCTAGGCTCAGCAGGAAAACCCAAACATGTACCTTTTTTCCCCATATTTAAAAAGTGACGCATGTATGCGTCATTTTTTAAACCTTTGAGCCACATTATACTCAAAAATGTAAAATACATTTATTTTCCCCAAAATCGTTTTTGATATCAAATTTAGGAAACACAGCACAGATCATATTTACAATCATCTGCCTCACAACAGGGATAAGACTGAGGCAAAATCTTGCACCTGCCTCACAACAGGAATAAGACTGAGGCAAACGCTTTCACATGGAGCTTCACAATTTT
Source organism: Lissotriton helveticus (assembly GCF_964261635.1). Lineage (NCBI taxonomy): Eukaryota > Metazoa > Chordata > Amphibia > Caudata > Salamandridae > Lissotriton > Lissotriton helveticus. The sequence continues at coordinate 1,370,083,483 of NC_136069.1, read as the reverse complement.
ACAAAATACAATTCCTATATGCAAACAAACTCAATATGATTCCTACACTGATTTAAAACACAGCTAACATCACTGTAAAGAGTCAAATTGACACCTGCGTCTAAGAATGCAGACAGGTATATGCTTCATGAAGCCTTGTCCACTGCACTCTTAGACACAAGCTTCACCAACTATGCTCCCCAGGAAAACCCAAACAAGTACCTTTTTGCTGCATATTTAAAAATTGATGCATGTAGGTAGATGCGTCACTTTTTAAACTTCTGCGCCACATTATAATCAAAAATGTAAAAACCAATCATTTTCTCCAAAACCGTTTTTGACATCACATTTAGGAAACACAGCACAGATCCTATTTACAATCATCTGCCTCACAGCAGGGATAAGACTGAGGCAAAATCTTGCACCTGCCTCACAACAGTAATAAGACTGAGGCAAACGCTTTCTCATGGAGCTTCACAATTTTATAAAATACAATTTTATATAACTATATAACTCAATATTTTCTTGGGAAGCATAGGTGGTGAAGCCTGTTTATAAGAGTGCAGTGGAGTTAGACATAGGTCTGATCTTCTTTGTAGTTGTGGACAGAGCTGTCTTCCACTATATTTTTCAATACACTCCTCACCTTTTGTGCACCACTGGAGAATCCTCACCTGATCTGAAACCCTGTATTGATCGTTTGCTTTTTGTCATTGCTTTGTTGTTTGGTAATAGTGGTCTATAATGTGGTACTGTTTTTCTTTAACACAGATGGAAATCGTTATTTGAAGAAAAAGCTAAGATGCCCACAAAAGAAAGGACAAAGAAAGAACGCAACCGGGAAAAATCAAAAATAGCAACTGAATTACAGCATTCTTCCACAACAGATACTTCAAAAAACAGGAACAAAGCTCCTGGTAAGACAACTAAGTCTTTTTTACGCAACATATGTACATCCAGAACAAATAATGGACACCATGTACAAAAAGAAAATGAGAGAGTAAAATTGAAAAGGAAGGAGAGAAATTCAAAGAATCCTAAAACTGGAGAAGGAGAGAATAATATGTATAGGAATAGAAGGCAGAATCAGTTTAGAGACATTCGTAGACGAATGTTTCGCAATAGGGTGGTTTTAAATTTGTTAAAAAACATTAGGAAAGGTAAACAGAGAGCTGCTTTTTATAAGAAAAAGAAAAGTGTAGAGAAGATTGTTGATCATGCTTTTGAAGTTAAGAAAAAATTATTTATTTTAATAATCAATAGAATTAGGACACTTAACAAGACAATTGATGTTTTCAAATCAAACAGTAGATGGAAAGGAGTAATTAATCTGACTAATTTTTGTAAAGTTTTTTCTGGAGAATGGATGCACAGTTCAAGTTGTGAGCCATTTTTTTAATGAGGAGAGTTACTTCCAGGAGAATGATTTAGTGCATGCAGTTGACACCAGTGGTCGAGCGTATGAAGTGAAAGACGGTTGTCCGATTGAAAAAGAGAAACTTGTGCCTAGAGAACCAGAAGAGGTGTTATCTGATGGAGTTTTAGGGAGACGTACTAAGGGTCCAGTGTACACTTGGAAGTGTAGTAGTATTTGTAGTGTGCGACAGGAATCAATTGATTTGTTTTGTAATTTCTTACGTACATATAGTAAGAAAAGTCTAAAGCAGAAAATGAAGTTGTTGCAAGACTTGGATCCTTGCAGAGTGAGAGGAATCACAGGTTTGCAAGGCCATTCACTGGCTTGTCTTTCTAGAAAAGTCTGTCAGAGTGTTTTTCATCATTTTAGGATGTTAGCAGTGCATCATACCAAAATGAGGAAATTAGTGAGAATGTTGTATTATGCAAAAAGTCCAGCACTTAAGCTTAAACAAGTAAACAGTGCTCTTTTGCATGGAACAGAATTAGATGTGAAGAAGATTTGTGAAGAAATTGAGATTTGTTATTTTCGTGAGCAAGAGGACAGTGTAGAAATTGAGACAGCAATTCAAGGTAATGTGGAAGACAATGTACAGATTTCAAATACAGAAAAGTTTGAGAAGGAAATTACCAGGTTTAAGGTAAAATCAAGTGAAAGGCCGAATTTTACTTGTGTGTGTTGTCGACGGACTCATTATAAGATTCAGACTAGGTTAGTTGATTTATATGCAAAAAGTGAAAAGATGGATAATTATGAGTGGAAAGATTTAGCAACTTATTTGTGGGTGGAGAATTCTTTTGATTTGAGTTCTGATCAGCGTATTTGTAAATATTGTTATGACAAATTAAATCAAAATAGAATGCCTGCTAGAGCTGTTCATAATAATCTGGAGTTGATAGACATTCACCAGTGAATTGATAGATTTAAATACATATGAGTCTATTTTGATTCAATGTGTCCATCCTTTTCAGGCAATTGTTCGCATGGAGCCTAAGATAGGGAAATTGCCTCCTACAGATTTGCAGAGAGGATTAAAGGGAAGAGTTGTTTATTTGCCCCTAGATTTGAAAAAAAATATTGATACAATTGGTATAGAAAAAGTAGAAGAGGAACCTTTAGTTATTCTAGTTTATGGGGTTCCAACAAAGAGTAAAAAAATCTGGCAAGATTTAGTGGATGTTAGGAAAGTCAAAAAGGCAACGTTGTATTTAGTCAAAAACAATGAGTACTACCAAGATGTATGTGTGGCAGCAGAGGAAACAGCTGCAGATGAAGACAGTGATTGTTCAGCTGGCCAAATTGAAAAAGTTGATGTGTCTAGAAGTGAAGAAATATATGAACATTATACTGTTCATCCTTTACATTCCAAAGAAGTAATGGGGAATGCAATTGACTTGTTTCAAATGAAGACATCAAAAGGAAGTCCCATTAGTGTATGGGAAGAAAGTTTGGAAGCTCGTTGTTTTCCACAGCTATTTCCAACAGGTCGAGGTGGACGATATGATGATCGACCACTTCAAATTCCTGCATCTGAATATCGAACTGTAAGATTATATGCTGAAGATGCAAGGTTTTGTCAATGCATTCCCTATTTGTTTCATCTACTGTATGAAAGTGACTTGTCTGGGCTTTCTTATGCAGTAAACCATATTCTGAAAAGTGGAGCACATCTACAAAATGTTTCGGCGAGGGACTTTATGCAGAAAGTGAATATAATATTTTAGAATCTCATCTAATCAATCTCATGGCATGTCAGCGTGGTACAAATGAGTATTGGTACCGTCGCCATGGGGAATTGATATGTATGCTAAGAAACTTAGGAACTCCTACATGGTTCCTCACTCTTAGTTGTGCCGAGTATGCATGGGAGGACTTACTTCAATTTCTACGAGAGGCCAATGCTAATATACAAAATATAGAATTCAAAACACCTGGAGAACTGTGCTCTTTGGATCCAGTAAATGTATGCAGATATTTTAATCATAGATTTGAAGCTATGATGTCTTTTATTACCAACAAAAAAAATCCTCCCCTTGGAGAGGTTTTGGATTTATTTTGGAGAAAGGAGAATCAAGCGAGAGGTGCTCCTCACATACATATGTTGTTGTGGATTAAAGATGCACCCAAATTTGGAACAGATTCGGATGACACAGTGATGAGTTTCATTGAAGAGTATTCAACATGTGCTGTTCCGAAAACTACAGAAGAAAACAGTTTAAGGCAACAAGTTTTACGCTTTCAATCCCATCGTTGTGGAAAGTACTGTCGTCGAAAATTCAGAAACAAGGACAAGTTCTACACAAAATGTCGTTTCAGCTTTCCACGACCAGTGATTTCTAAAGGAAGAGTAAATAATTTGATGTCTTCTCTGCGACATACTGTGACAAGGAAATCACGAAAAAATACATACAATTTAAAAAGAGACGAAGAGTCTAAGTACATCAACGACTACAACCCAGTGATTTTGTCCATGTGGAATGCTAACATGGATATTCAATTCGTTGCTGACAACTCTATTGCTGTGGCTCGATACGTGACGTCTTACATCACAAAAAAAGAAAAGACAGAACTAAAGGAAATGTGGGTGGACATTTCACATGAAAAGAGTCTAAGCAAGAAATTATACAGTTACAGTCTGAAGATGTTGTCGCATCGAGAAATTGGAGCGTATGAATGTTCTGATCGATTGTCGTCAGCAAGTCTCTATGCCAAATCTAGAACCATCATTTGGGTGAGTCTAGGTCTTGCTGCAACACGAAATCGAGTTTTGAAATCTGTACAAGAGATAGAGTATTTGGCGGAGAAAGAACTAGAAAGTACAGATATTTTGAAGACAAACATGTTGGATACATACTATCCAAATAGAAGTCATCACCTTGAGAACGCTTGTCTCTATGAAGTTCTGCAGAGATATATTTATAAGAGGAACATCAGAGAAGATATCAATAATGGAATATATGGAGTCATTGGATGTGAAGGATGTCTAGTGAAACAGAAAAAAGGTCATTTGATTAATCATCGCAAATTGATTTGTGATAATCCAGATAAAAGAGAATTTTATTATTTGGCTCTTTTGCAACTGTTTAAACCATGGCGTGAAGAAGAGGAACTTCTTGGAGATTTACTCTGTTATGAAGACTCCTTTAATGCAACGAAGGATACCATAGAATGTCCTGTTTTTCCAAATTATCTTCAAATGTTGAATGAAGAAATAGAGCAAGAAGCCACAATTGCTGCAGAGATTGCGAGAGACAGTTCTCAAGGCAGTCAGAGTTCTGCTTCATTGAGTCAGGATCCACTAGGAGGACCAATTATCCAAAATGAAGCTGCTACTGCCATGGATGAGGTGGAAAGAGTTATGGAACAAGGTCAAGATGATGAAGTTAACTTAGAAGATTTGGTGAAACAACTAAACCTTGAGCAGAAACAGATATATGACGAAGTCACAGAACAGATTGAACATGGATTCAGTCATGAGAAAAAAGAATGCTCATGTACATCATTTAAGCCTGTACAACTGTACGTGAGTGGAGAAGCGGGAACTGGAAAAAGTTTTCTGATTAAAGCCATTGCAACTTATCTGCAGAAAAGGACTGAATCACCGCTGTCTTGTGTTGTTACTGCTCCAACTGGGCTGGCAGCACATAACATTAAAGGGATTACTTTACATCGTTTACTGATGCTGCCAGTGGAGCATGATAACAAATTGGAGTATCACAAGCTAACAGGAGATGCGTGTTCCGAAGTTTCGAGAGTCCTGAAGAAAATGAAACTTCTTATCATTGATGAAGTAAGCATGGTGTCAAATATCATGCTTGCTTTTGTGCATTTGAGAATGCAAGAAATTCTTAGAACAGACTATGATGTCTTATTTGGTGGAAAACATATTATTGTTTTTGGAGATCTTCTGCAGTTGACTCCAGTGAAAGGACAACCTGTGTTCAAAATGCTCACACATGAAGATACCAGGAAGTGCTTAGGGAGCATCGGAAACGTTAATATATGGTTAAACTTTAAATATGCAAAACTGCTTCAAAATATGCGGCAGGCAAATGATGAAGATTATTAAAATATTCTACAAGATGTAAGGATTGGAAAAGTAAGTCAGCAAGGGAAAGAAGCTTTACATGCACGATTAATTTCAAATTTGTACCCAAATGAAAACATTCTTCCAGAGAACATATTTAAGAAAATTAACGAGAAGAAATCTGGCATATGTTTGTTGCCAACTCTGAAAGAATGTTCCATGTTCAACAACAAAATGTTACAGTTAGAAAATGAAGAGATAGTGAAACTGGAATCTATTGATAAAATAGAGCATATGGGAGCAACAATTATTTTGTCTGAAAATTTGAAATCAAAATTGGATTCATTAGAGAAGACAATATCTAAAACTGCTGGTTTTGAAAAGACTCTGAATGTGTGTTTGAATTGTCGTGGCATTTTAAAAAGGAAGTTAAATGTTGAAAGAGATCTAGTAAATGGAGCAATGGGTTTTGTTGTTGGTTTTCTGAATTACAAAAATAGAGATGGAATTGAAATTTTAAAAATTAAATTTGATGACATTGATGAAATAGAACAAATTTGTCGTTGTTCAGCTAGATTTTTGCTCGTGAAAGACTTATATGTTCGCCGAAAACAGTTTCCTATTTGTTTGGCATATGCGGTGACAATTCATAAGTCTCAAGGTTTAAGTGTAGATAGCGCTTTGGTGAACATTGGAAGTTCTGTGTTTAAAGAGGGTATGGCATATGCGGCATTATCACGAGTCAGAACTTTAGCAGGATTGTACTTGATTGAGTGTGATGAAACAAAGATTTGTGCAGATTTAGATTGTGTAAAAGAATACAATAGGTTACGAAAAGAGTATGCTCCACATTTGCCTCAATATCCTCTGATTGAAAAACGTGTGGTAGGCCGAAAAAGAAGAAATGAGAGTAATTGCAGTGAGGTATCAGCAAAAAGACATAAAGTAGATAAAAGTGTAATTGTAAAGAGAAACAAAAAGGATTATGTTGAAGATGTTGTTGGATTTCAGTTTGAAAACAGTTCTGGTGTCAACTGCTATGCTAATGTAGTAGTTAATGTTGTTTTTTTTCTTCAAAATTTTCAAAGACAGATTGTTGAAAATCGGGAACAAACATTGTGCTGTTTATTGAATTCTGTGTTAGAGAAATGTAGTAGTGATAGAGCTAAAATAGAAAGTGTTTCAGAAATTAGAAATCTTCTAGATATATGTTCAGGTCAAAACCAATTTTCACAGAATATTCAGCAGGATTGTCAGGAATTTTTAATGTACATGTTTGATGTATTACAAGATGAAGGAGTAGATATAAAAAATTAATTTGGCCTTTCTTATCAATGGCAACATGACTTTGATAACTGTGCTTCATCAAGTACTACTAGAATAGACTCTGAAAGATTTATATATTTAACTTTACCAGACTGTAAATCAGTGTCTTTCAATAATCTAGTTAAAGCAGAGGATCACAATATGGTGTGTACTAAATGTAAGTCTGCAATGCTGTCCACATTATTTCTACAAAATTATGGTCACTATGTTATTTTAATGTTCCAACGATGTAGACCTGATGGAACTAAATTGACAACTTCTATTAAAAATTTCGTGGCTTCTCAGTTATCGATATCAGGAAGACCCTTTGCAACTGTAGCTATTATTTTTCATGACGGTCCTTCTACAACATCAGGGCATTACACATGCTATTTAAAAACTTCTAAAGGTTGGACCCAATGTAACGACAATAATTTGACTTTCAAACAACGTTTGCCTTTTGGCTTTATAAATTCATACCTAGTGTTTTTACAGCCAAAATTTAGGTAAAGGTAATTGGCCTATGAAGACGGGAGGAGTACTCATATATACTCATACATGTGACACTATTTGGCCAAATGGAAAGGTGCAAGAATGAGTAAAGAGTCATGACTGAAAAAAAGGAGTATATTAAAATTTTGAAAATATTTCAGATAATCTTGGAGCTTTTCTTGTAGAAAGTCGATGAAATGGATTTCTAAGTGAACAGCAAAATACTATGTAACGAGAAAAGGACCTCCATGATATACTATTTGGCCTCAAGGAAAAGTAAGTCAATCAAAGATTAGCGTACATTTGTCGTTTGTCAGTATGTAAGTTTTTTTTTAAAACACAATCTTTTAGATTGTGGTTTTTTTTTTCCGCTGTCATATGATGAGTAATTTGAACTCACTGCTTTAAGTGAAATTCAATATATTCTGAGAACAGCAGAAATGTACTATGTAACATGTTGTAGAAATTATTCTATACTTTGGATTGTGTAAATTAAATTGTATTCCCATTCTCTGACATCCACTCTCCCTCGCTTATCTTTGTTTGCTTCTTACTTTTGACCGCTTCTCTCTATTTTTCGTTCACTACTTCTCTGTGCTCAGTGCCTCACTCTACTTGTGTTATTTTCACTTGTGTTTATCTACCTTCTATCATTTCTTTGACAACAACTTCACTGCGGCTCTCTCATCGTTCTTCATCCGATTTCTTTTACTCTGGTTCCGTTACTATCCATCATTTCCTTTCTTTCAATGTCCTTCTCTTTACTTTCATCACCAAATTATTTTCTCTCAGTACCACTGTTTTAGTCATCTTCTCCTCTCTTTCCTTTTTTTTGCAGACTTACTTTTTTTCTTTTCTTACTCATTGTACTCCACCTCACTCAGTTTTTCTCTTAGTGTGTCTACGTTATAACTTCCTCAGTCCATTTCCTTCAATTGTTGTATATTATTCTGTCTCCCTTCATCCTTTCACTCTATGACTGTTCTTCTCTTACTCTCAGTTATCTTCTATTCCTCATTCTTTTAAATGCATCCTTAATTGGACTGTTTTCTGTCTCAGTCATTATCTTTTTACTTACTTCTGTTTCCTGATTTAGTTTTGCTAACTCACATTGTTTTAGTATCTTTCTTACCTTCAGTTCATTTCTCTGTACTTCTCTCTCTTTTTCTTAGTGAATCTATATGCCTTACTCTTTGTAATTTGCTCTCCTTCTATTTCTTTTTCCCTCTTTTTGTCCTTCTACCTTAGTTTATTTCCCTTTCTGTGTTCTTCACTCTCACTTTATTTCTAAATAGAGTGCTATGATGTTTTTAGCTCTTCATTTGTATCTTTTAATTTAAAAAACATATTTTACTAATTATAACTTATTTTTTCTTCTCTCTTTCACAGATACCAACTGTAGTAAAAAAAAAATAAAGTTACATTTATTATATGGTAAGTATGACTAAAAAAATGTAGTTTGTTATCACCCTTTGCTTTAAGGTCACTAACATTTTCTCAATCTACCTCACTCCTGTGTTTTTACTCTGCTTCTGTCACTTATTCTTATTCTCCATGTTTACTCCCCTTTCCCTATTTACCCTCTCATATTCAACTTCTTTTGATCCCTATTCTTTACTTCACTTACCCTCTGTTCCCTTCCTTTGCTTCTTCACTCATTCTCTGTTTTTTTAATTATTTACCTTACTCCTACACATATAGCTCATCCCCCTCCCAACACATGCACACACCTGTAACATACACCCACACACACACCACACACACACCTCATACACACAAAAAAACCTCCCACACACACTCTTCAAAAACACACACACATTCCATACACACACATACATCGAACACATATACACCCCACACTCATACACTTTTCATACATATTTCACACACCCTCATTTCTACCCACACCAAAACAGTCCACACAACCACACCCACAGACACACCTTACACACCCAAACTCCTACCTACACCCACTGACTCCCTGTAAGTCACACACATTGCATACCTTATCTTTTTTTGCTGTTTTACTCAAGCCCATTCAGGTACTGTTTCCTTTACTCTCTATGTCCACTCTCTATGTCACTCACTATGTGTTATCCTAATTCAATATTTCTCCCTCTTTCACCCCTCTTTACTTATACTATGGGTAGCACATTTCTCTGTCAATCCACATGTTTTAACTTTATTCGATGTTATCCATCTTATTTCATCCCTCTTTATTTATGCACACTACTTTTTTCTCTCTCTCCTTTACCAGTGTTATTTAAATCTGGTACCGTTATTACCTTTTATTTGTACATAATTTTTTCTCTTTCCTTTTAGTCTTTACAGACACTCACATTCTTCATGTGCCTCTGCTTTAGTATTCTTCTTCTCTCTTTCTTTGTTTCACAGCCTTATATTTTTTAAATTTTCTCTCTTACACTTTGTTATATCTTTTACACTGTTTTACTATGTATTACACAGTACATCTGTGTTGCTCTCTCTTGCTGTCTGTCTCTTAACATTACTCTCTCTTTCTCTTTCTCTTATGCTCTCCTTCTCTTGTTTTTTTTAAAAAAATTTTGTGTTGCGCTAACGGGGCGCTCACCGGTGCGCGTACCGGGAAGCGCACCAATGAGAAAAATGAAGTGAAGAGTGCTAAAAATTCTAGTCATTTTTTTAAAAATGGGAGGTAGTTCTGAAAAGAACTTTTTTTTAATGTTTGTGTTGTTTTATATATATATTTTTTCTGAACATTTTTTTTTGTACTTTTTGAACAATTTTATGTTTTTTTGTTTTTTTTGGGGGGGGAACAACGGAAAACAGGCATTAGAAAGGGCTCAACAGGAGCAAAAAAAAAATCACTTTTTGGGGCGTTTTGAGCACTTGTGATTTTCAAATGCTCTGTTCATTAGAATCACACTCATCTCCCCGTGGCAAATTAGTCCCCCACAATAAATACACACTAGCTTGATGTGTTGAAAATTGCTCTGGATATTGGGGACCGTCTCCCTCGCCTCTGGTCCCGAAAAACTTTCCTGTGTTGAGGTGGTGGCCACAGGAGTTCGTGGGTTTTCACGGAGGTCACGCACCTCAGCCACGCTGTAATTTATTGGATGCCACCTTTGCATGTGGCGATGCATAGTATAGTTCTCGTAGCTATATTTTTTATCTGTGCCTCGGGACAGAACTTCTTTGCAGATCAGGCATGTGACATAGCGGGCATTGACTTTTTTTTGGCTTTCTGGGAATGTATAAAATTGCCAAATGAAACTGTCCTTGTGGTGGGATTTCCGGGGCTGTTCAGGCAAGAATACTCTCTCATGTACCTCCTCTTCCTCTTCTTCCTCCTCTTCCTCACGGTTGGGAAGGAACTGGGTAGGTGGTCCTTCCTTCCTAGGAGGTGGTGGTGGTGGTGGGGGTGCACCAGCTGCAGCTACTATTGAAGCCATCTCTTAATAATGAAAATAGGTCTTCCTCTCACAAAGTTGAAAGTCAGAGTGAGAAAAAAGGTGGGGGCTTTCATCATTTGGGAATAATTTTGTTTTCTAAACCAATGAAAAGTGTTATTTTTAGGTCACATGACCTAGCCTTACATCATTAGGAAACCAAAAGTGAAATGAACCAATAGAAAGTTTTATTAACAAGTCACATGACCTGTTACACTTACGTTACGCGCTCCGCGCCGTGCCCCGGATCGCTTCCGGGGAGCTGCGCTTCGCGCCTCGGTTCGCGCTCCGGAGCACTTCCGGGTGCGCTAACGCGGCGCGTCATAAGATGCATTACGCGGCAACGCGATACATTGCGCTTACGCGACGTGCCCCGGATCGCTTCCGGGGAGCTGCGCTTCGCGCCTCGGTTCGCGCTCCGGAGCACTTCTGGGTGCGCTAACGCGGCGCGTCATAAGACGCATCACGCGGCAACGCGATACATCGCGCTTACGCGACGCATCATGATGTTGTTTTCTAACGCGGCAGTTGCGCTAACGGAACGTTTACCGGTTCGCGGACCGGGTCGCGGCACCAAATTGAGCTAACGGGAAGCTACCCGGTGCGCGGACCGGTAGCGAAACAAAAAATAAATAAAAAAATATATATATATATACATAAAAAAAAAAAAATAAATAAAAAAAATATATATATACATAAAAAAATTATATTAAATACATATAAAATATATTTTTCCTTTAAAAAAAGAATACATTTAACAGCTTTTATCATTTGCTATTAAAAACCATTGAAATTTACTGAAAAAACCATAGGTTATAGACCATATATAGTTAGGAATTAGCATTTACAAAACCTTGAAAATTCACTGAAAAAACCATAGGTTATAGACCATATATAGTTAGGAATTAGCATTTATAAAACCTTATTTTACTGACAGAAAACCATTGAAATTCGCATATATAGTTAGTTGCACTAACTATATATTTCGCGCACCCGCAATCCCCTGCTGATGATGTCACATATTACATCATTCATGACATGGTCAGTGACATCACTGATGACATCACTGATGACATCTCAAATGACAGTGAATATATGTCAGTGAATATATATAATATATATATATATATATATATATATATATATATATATTACCTACTGGCGGTCGCCAGTAGGTATATATAGTTAGGATTTTTTCCCTATGGGATTTTTGAAAATTCTATGTCTAATAACTTTGGCGTTTGTGGACGGAATTGGCTGAAATTTTCTGGAAAATGGAACATTTTGTTTCTGAGCAGCCACTGGAAATTTGGGGGGAGTTGGTCCAGGGGGGGCCGAGAAAAAAGGGGGGTCCCAAAACGTGTTTTTAACATTGAGTTTTCCATAGGGCGGTTAGCCTCACTTTTAGCCCGAACGGCTGAATGGATTTGCACGAAACTTGGCAAAATTGTAGGGACTGGTAGCCCGATGTGCCTTTTGTAGGTCTCAATATATGTGCTGCAGTGGATTTTGAGAAAATAACGTTCAAAAAAAGATATATATCTGTAAGCGCGGACCAGGCAGCGCCCCGGTACGCGTACTTGACGCGTAACGGAACTTCGCGTAGCGAAGTTGATTGGCTCTCCGGTGTCTGTCAACATTCTAAACAGTCCGGAGCGGCCGCCATCTTGTCTCTCGGTAGGATCGAGAGACAAGAGGAGGTCAAAAGCGAAGGGGCAAATGACCTTAAGGGGGCATAGTAGATACTCCCTGACCCCCTAGGTTTGATGTGGAGGCTTTAAAGGGGCCCCGCTAAGCAAAAAAAAAAAAAATTCTTTTTTGTTTTTTTTCGTGGTTAGCGCCCGGTACGCGAACCGGGAAGCGTACTGGGGAGCGTATCACAATAAAAAATGAATGATAGACTTTTCAAATGCTGTATGTTAATTGATTGTTGGTTTTGTTGATTATTTTTTTTTTTTTTTTAACTTTTTTTATTGTGTTTCATAATTTATTAAACTTTCTAACATTTCATTGTCAGAAATTTCATAATCATGGAATATAGATTGTAGTCTCTGAGGTTGTAAAATGTCCTCATTTGCAAGGAGGTTATCTACTGCTTGCACACATTGCAGTAGTTCTTGGTCCCATGTTTCATCCATAAATTCAATCTCATTTGGATCAATGATTTCTGTGTTGGACTCTGGAAGGACAATTTCAAATGAAATGTTTTGTTCACTTTCCATTTTTCCTGAAATTTGCATAAAAAAAATATATATTAGTAGAGGTAGGGCACTGTTGGGATTAATTTTAGATAGGCAGTTTTTATCAGAGAATTTATCTTTGGGCAGTGTATAGTATCAGAGTGGAAGTAGGAATATAAAAAAGTGTATCTAAATTTATAAGTACTACAGAGGGATAGTATATAACTAACAGAAAAAGTTTGCCATATTAACTTAAAGTGCACAATATACTTCAGTTTTAAAAATAACAACTTACCTTTAAAAAGAAGTTGAAGTTATTAATGAAAATCCAAATGAAATGTACACCAGGAAGTAGTAGTCAAAATGGCTGTGTTTCCTTCTCTTCCTTTATATATATTCGGGTACATAACCAATCAAATGTCAGGTAAAAAAAGTAGAAAATGAAAGTAACATTTTAATTGGTTGTCAATTCCAACACTTCAGATGTGTTTTGTGAAGTAATTTACCTCACGGTATTTAGAGAGGTCTACAGGCTAAATGGCTAAATGGAATTCCAATCAAATTTGTGAAAATGGTAGGGATTGGTATGTAGTATGAGCTAATCTATATTTGGTGAAATTGTCTCAAGTGGCTTTTGTGTGAACTACTTTCCCACCTTTTTTGATGGTGCGCTCCCCAGGAAGCGACCCGGTACGCGAACCGGTGAGCGCCCTGGTACGTGAACCTTAAGCGTAACGGGAGTCCACCATTTTGTGTTTCGGTCGAATTATGATACAAGATGGAGGGCAAATAATGTTCAGAATAGGTAGAAGGGGGCACGGTAGACTTATCTTGACCCCCTAGGTTTTGTGAGGGTGGCTGATGAGGCCCATATGTGCGAAAAAATAACATTTTTTTTTTAAATTTCGCGAGGTTAGCTCCCGGTACGCGTACCGGGTAGCGCCCCAGGGAGTGTACTTTGTTGAAAATTAGTGAAAAAAGTTAGAGTAAAATAATAATTGTGAGTGATTAGATGTAGGGTAGCTCTGAGAAGAGCTTTTGGGTTTATGGTACATTTAGGTACTTATAAGTAGGTACCAATGCACATTTTTAAATTCAGAGTGAAAACTCTGTTGCCCTCATCTGAGAAGTGAACTCCATCTCCTCTGTAGATATCTTGCATGTAGTAACGCAAGTTATTGTTGTACAGGGAGCCCATTCCATGGTCTCTCATGTAAGCTGAAACAGATTTGTTTACATGCTTCCTCGACTTCTCAATTTGTGGACAAAATTGGTTTGACCACCTCCATTTCTGTCTTTGGCATATATTTGAATATACCAAGGCAGTCTGAGGAAAAAGTGCCATTAATTGCTCAAAGGTGTCCTTTAAAAGCATTTCCAGACCTACACCAGTCAAAGTGCCCAAGTCATTACCTCCACAGTGCACAATTAACAGGTCAGGTTTTGGCAAATGCATAAAGGTTTTCACCAATGGTATCAATTGGTGACATTTTAATCCTCTCTGGCCAAACCACTTAATTTCCACATCTTGTAAATTGAGGTTAGGTAAATTCCTGCTTTCAACGTACCTTTGAGCCCAGTGAATATAACTATGACCAACAATCCAGACAGAAAACATGGTGAGAGAAGGTTCTCCTGCAGTCAGATGAAGTGTGGCAATGAAATGGCAGTTGAAAAAATGTGAGTTTGAAATGAAAAAAACTGTGGAGTTTCTGTGTTCATGAAGTAGTAACAGTGATTGGTGGATTTTGATTGATGAAAACAGAAAGTTAGGGTGTAGAGATGTGTTCTTTGAAAGATGTATTTTGAGTGGTCAATAAAAAATCATTAAATGAAAGAAAGCACTGGATATGCAGGTGCACTGAGAGTTCAGAGTTCAATTGCAACATTGTTGTGTGAATTTGCAAACACCAGAGTTTCTCCAAGAGGTGGTTGCTATGGAAAATAGGCAGAAAGGGCAGAGGGGGAAGGGTTTTCATTTGAAAAAAAGTGAGGGAAGAGTTTTGATTGGGTGACATGAGAAATATGTGTGAAGAATTACACCATTTCTGTGCTTTTGATAGCTGCAGACTCTGGAGTGCATACCTTTTGCTCTGCTGAAGACAAATTGGTGTGTTTCTTAGACTGTTTTCAAACTCAAAGTATTTGCTAAGGTGAGAAAATATTTCTTTACTTTAGATAGAGAATAGTGTGCTTTAAGGAGAAAATTATGATTTATGTGGCGCAATTTGCTAGTAAATATGCTCTCACATGTGCATGGAAATTTTTGATTTTGAATGTTTTTGTTATATAGCCATGTTAAAAGTGACGCAACCATGCTGGAAAGCCAATCAAAAAATGCTTTCATGTGTTTTAATGACATTTTAAGTCATTTTCTGATGTGCAGTGTTTAGAAATTATGATTTGAAAATCGTTTTTGTGGAAAAGGAATTGTTTTTAAATTCATGACAAGGATATAATGGTGTATGGTTATTTATAAGGCAATTGACTGTCCTTGATGTTATTTTTCTCATTTTAGTGTAAGACCTTTCTCTGTGGCGCAAATTGCTTGTAAATATGCTCTTACATGTGCATGAAAATTTTAATTATCAATGTTTGTGTTACATAGCCATGATAAAAGTGAACCAACCATGCAGGAAAGCCAATAAAAAAACGCTTTCATGTGTTTCAATGACATTTTAAGTCATTTTCTCATGTGCAGTTTTTTGAAATTATGATCTGAAAATCGTTTTTGGGAAAAAGGAATTGTTTTTAAATTCATGAGAAGGACATAATGGTGTATGGTTCTTTATAAGGCAATTGTCTGTCCCTGATGTTATTTTTCCCATTTTAATGTCAGACCTTTCTTTGTGGCGCAAATTGCTTGTAAATATGCTCCCACCTGTACATTGAAAATTTTGATTTTGAATGTTTATGTTACATAGCCATGTTAAAAGTGACCCTACCATGCAGGAAAGCCAATCAAAATACGCTTTTATGTGTCTTAAGGACAATTTAAGTAATTTTCCCATGTGTAGTGTTTTGAAGTTATGATTTGAAAATCGTTTTTGAGGTAAAGGAATGTTGTTAAAATTTATGTTCGCCATATGCCCCCAAATTTCTTTCTCAGGGTTGCAGCAGGGTGTTCTTGAGACACCCCTGCACTTTTGGAATAAATTCCTAATTTGTGATGAGCAAATTGTTAATCGCAAATTGCACCTTCATTTATATGAGCCTCCTAGCCCATGGAAATGAATGGGTAATTTGCAATTAGCAATTTTCTCATCGCAAATTTGGAATGGTAAAGAATCGCTATTTATTCCTTAAAATTCGCTTTTTTGGAAATGCAAAATAGTTATATGATACATATGGCGGTTGATGTCTAACAAGATAAGAAGCTTATGGATACATTTATGATGACTGGTGCAATGAAGTAGAAATCACTTACTTCATTGGTAGGCCTTTACAATAAATTATCTCCTCTGTATTCTTCATCAAGCATAACTTTAATCTGCAATCCTGAGTAGGCCTCACCTTAAACAAACCTCTGGATAGGCCACATCTTATTGTCATCCTGATTTAATCATTTATAATTCTAGGGACAGATTTATGATAGGTGTATACCTCTTTTGTGCCACTTAGAAAACATTGTCCATGGGGAAATGACTTAAAATGTCATTAAGACACATGAATGTTTTTTTTTAAAACGTTTGCAATTTTTTTGGGTCACTTTCAACATGGCTATGTGTCTGAAACAGTCAAAATCTAAATTTGCAATGCACTGGTGGGAGCATATTTACAAGGAATGTGCTTCATGGGGAAAGGTCTTATAATGTAATATGGGAAAAATGACATTAGAGATACTGAAATGCCTTATAGAGAAGCATACACCATTATGTCCTTGTCATAAATTTGCAAACCATTACTTTTCCCCAAAAACGATTTTCAAATTATATTTAGAAAACAGTGCACATGTGGAAATTACTTAAAATGTCAATAATTCAAAATTTGTGATTCCTTAAATGCAATGTATAAAAAAAAAATATGTAAAAAATGATATTAAGGATTTGGAAACTACCACCAACTTGTAGTTTGTGGTAATTTGCGAATTCTTTTCAAAAAGCATTTTAAAAAAAAAAAAAAAAAGGTCCCATATGACGCCCATACATGCCATTAGGGCATGTAGGTGTGCCATGTGCTCCCAAATTTCTTTTTCAGGGGTGCAGCAGGGTGTTCTTGAGATACCCCTGCACGCTTGAAAAAAATCCTATTTTGTGATGAGCTAATTGCTAATCACAACTTGCAACATTAATTCCTATGAGCCTCCTAGCCTATGGAAATGAATGGGTAATTTGCAATTAGCAATTTGCTCATTGCAAATTAGGAATAGTAAAGAATCGCTATTTATTCCTTAAAATTTGCTATTTATAATATGTAAAATATTTTGATGATACATATGGCAGTTCATCTGTAACAAGATAAGAAGCTTAGGGATAGATTTATGATGAGTGGCGCATCCCCAGGGATGTGACAGTCATCCTGCGCCACTGTTCCGCCACCCATGGTGTGCTGCATTTACAATGCGGCGCAGCATGGGGCAAAAAAGGCACAGATGCGTGACGCATCTGTGCTGTAAAGGTGGCGCATTGCTGGAGTTGTATCGTAAGTGCGATGCAGCTCCAGCAAGGATCAGGGGTGCCCCATCTATACAATGCTGCGTCAAGACCTATGCCAGCTTCAAGCAGGCGCAGGGTTTTGAAGCAGCTTTCTCCTATCTGATTGTAAATGCGGCACACCATGGGTGGTAAAGCAGTGGTGCACATTAACTGGTGCATGCCTGGGGATGTGCCATTTAATATAAATCTGCACTTTAACATTTGAGTATGTGCAGGGGACACAGAGTCGTTGAGGCTTATCCAAGGTTAAGAACAGATGAGTCCTGTTCAGTGAAAAATTAGACATAGGCTTCACCTGCTCAGCATCGCTGGACATGGCTAAATAATAGCTGCAAAATGTTACTCTTGTTAAATAATTTTACTATTATAATCTGTGAGATTTGTCTCTTACTCTGCAACATCTCATTGTTGTTGTCTTTCTTTAAAGATAAAGACAACCTCAACATGAGCGACAATCTGCAATCAGTTGATTTTGACCTCATCATTGAACTTGTAATTGAAACATCAGTGGATGTTGATCCATTGGATGATTTAAATCCTGAGGATGAAGAAGAGCGTGATGAGGATGCAGATTTGTCCGAATTATATGATATAGGATGGGAAGCTGACCTGCTTGAGCCTTTGGAATTATAAACATTTATTTTTAAAATTTATAATCAATAAAAAGTAAAAAGGTAAACCGTTTAATTTAAAAATAAAGACACCTTCAAAAACAGGTTATGTGTAGTGTCTTCAATAAAATATTAAAATATGCTCATAAAATTAGATCAGATTCACATATAAAATAGCATAGGTAACATAAATATAAATCTCATTTCTTTTCTGCTATTTCTGTATTGTAAATTTGCAAGGACTAAAAAATCTTCTATTTAAAATGTCAAGTAGTGTGTTATGTTTTTGATCACTATTACTGATTTACTGTTTGATAATAATGTTTAATAACATTTTTATTATATTTTTCCTCAGATTCAACTATGCCTACAAAAATAAGAGAGATGAAGGCTGCAAAACGTCAAAGACAGCAGGAGAAAAAAAAAATGCAGCAGTCCTCTAACAAAAAGATTTCTCAAGCGATGAAGAAAGCACCGGGTAAGAGCTCTAAATATTTCATAAAAAATATTTCTAATAAAAAAAATATTAGTACAGAAAATGTTTCAATCCATAACAACACAAGTAAATCAAATGGAAAGAAAAGGACAAATGAAAATGTTACTGCTAGAGCAAGAGATAAATCTGTGCATGATAGTAGAAGGAAACAACAGTTTACGGAGATTCGTAAACGAATGTTCCGTAACAGGATAATTGGCAATTTGTTAAAAAATATTAAGAAAGGTCAACAGAAATTAGTTTTTTATAGGAGAAAAAAAAAAGTTGAGAAAGTTATTGATCAGGCTTTTGAAATTAAACGTAAGTTATTTATTTTGATAATCAATAGAATTAGGAAGCTAAACAAGGCAATTTTTGATTTCAAAAGAAATAGTAGATGGAAGAGAATAGTTAATCGTAGTAATTTTTGTGAAGTTTTTTCTGGAGAATGGATACATAGTTCAAGCTGTGAGGCATTTTTTAATGAAGAGAGTTATTTCCAGGATAATGATTTGGTGCATGCAGTTGACATCAGTGGTCGTGCTTATGAAGTGAAAGATGGTTGTCCAGTTGAAAAAGAAAAACTTGTGACAACAGAGGCAGAAGAGTTGTTAGGTAATGAGGTTTTAGGAAGACGTGCTAAGGGTCCTGTGTACACCTGGAAGTGTAGTAGTATTTGCAGTGTGCGACAGGATTCCATCAATTTGCTTTGTGATTTTGTACGGTCATTTAACAAGAAAAGTTTGAAGCAGAAAATGAGGTTGTTGCAAGAATTAGATCCTTGCAGAGTGAGAGAAGTGACAGGTTTGCATGGTCATTCACTGGCTTGTCTTTCCAGGAGAGTATGCCAGAGTGTTTTTCATCATTTCAGGATGCTAGCAGTGCATCATAACAAAGTGAGGAAGTTAGTTAGACTGTTGTATTATGCTAAGAGTCCAGCAATTATGCTGAAACAATTATGCGCTGCTCTTTTGCATGGTTCTGAAATAGATGTGAGGAATATATGTGAAGAAATTGAGTTTTGTTACTTTGGAAGTAAAGAGGAGAATGTTGAAATTGAGCAAGAAATAGAGGGTCATTTGGAAGATACTGTACATGTTTCCAGTACAGATAATTTCCAGAGGGAAATTGCGACGTTTGACATGAAATCAAGTGAGAGGCCTAATTTCACTTGTGTGTGTTGTCGACGCACTTATTATAAGAATCAGACTAAGTTAGTGGATTTATATGCAAAAAGTGAAAGGGAAAATAATAGTGAATGGAAGGATTTTGCAACATACTTGATGGTAGAAAATTGTTTTGATTTGGGATTGGATCAACGTGTGTGTACTTATTGTTGTAACAAATTAAAACAAAACCAGATGCCTGCTAGAGCAGTTCATAATAATCTGGAATTGGTTGAGATTCCTTCTGAATTGAAGGATTTAAATACTTATGAATCTATTTTGATTCAAAGTATCCATCCCTTTCAGGCTATTGTAAGAATGGAGCCAAAGACAGGGAAATTGCCTCCATCAGATTTACAGAGAGGATTAAAGGGAAGAGTTGTTTATTTGCCTCTAGATTTGAAGAAAAACATTAACACAATTGGAGTAGAAAAAGTGGAAGAGGAACCTCTGGTTATCTTAGTTAATGGGGTTCCGACAAAGAATAAGAAAATATGGCAAGATTTAGTAGATGTTAGGAAAGTTAAAAAGGCAACATTGTATTTGAAAAAAAATAATAAATACTATAAGAATGTATATGTTGCAGAAGAGGAAGTAAGTGAGGAAGAGGATAGCGATTTGTGTGCTGGTCAAATTGAGAAAGTAGAACCCTCTACTAGTGAGGAAATATATGAACATTATAGTGTTCATCCTTTGCATTCAAAGGAAGTCATGGGGAATGCTATTGAGTTGTTTCAAATGAAACAAGCCAAAGGGAGTCCCATTAGTGTTTGGGAGGAAAGTTTGGAAGCTCGGTGTTTCCCACAGCTTTTTCCAACAGGTCAGGGAGGAAGATATGATGAGCGACCTCATCAAATTCCTGCTTCTGAATACCGGACTTTGCGATTGTATGCAGGAGATGCTAGGTTTCGACAATGCATTCCTTATTTGTTTCATCTCCTGTTTGAAAGCGATCTGTCTGGACTGTCATATGCAGTGAACCACATCTTGAAAAGTGGTATACACATGCAAAACATCTCGGCAAGTGATTTTATGGATAAAGTGAATGTCCAAGATAGTATTTTGGATTCTCACCTTATTAATCTCATGGCGTGTCAGCGTGGTACTAATGAGTACTGGTACCGTCGTCATGGTGATTTAAAATGTATGCTGAGGAACTTAGGTACTCCCACATGGTTCCTCACTCTGAGCTGTGCCGAGTATGGCTGGGAAGACTTACTTGAATTTCTACGAGAGGCAAATGCTAACGTAGAAAACATCGAATTCAAGACACCCGGAGAACTGTGCTCTTTGGATCCAGTCAATGTATGTAGGTACTTCAATCATAGATTTGAAGCTATGATGTCTTTCATCATGAATAAGAAGAATCCACCTCTTGGAGAGGTGTTGGATTTCTTCTGGAGAAAGGAGTACCAAGCAAGAGGTGCTCCTCATATACATATGTTGCTGTGGATCAAGGATGCACCTAAATTTGGAACGGATCCAGATGACTCAGTGATGAGTTTCATCCAACAGTATTCTACGTGTGCTGTTCCAAACGCAAAGGAGAAGAAAAACCTAAGAGAAAAAGTTCTGCGTTTCCAAAGCCATCGATGTGGAAAGTACTGCCGTCGTAAATTCCGAAACAAGGACAAGTTCTACACTAAATGTCGTTTCGGCTTTCCACGACCGGTGATTTCTAAAGGAAGAGTAAACAGTTTGATGTCTTCGCTGCGACACAATGTCATGAAGAAATCACCTAAAAACACTTACAATTTGAAGAGGAACGAAGAGTCCAAGTACATCAACGACTACAACCCGGTGATTTTGTCCATGTGGAATGCTAACATGGATATACAGTTTGTGGCTGATAACTGTATGGCTGTGGCTCGGTATGTGACGTCTTACATCACCAAAAAAGAGAAGACAGAATTGAAGGATATGTGGGAGGACATTTCCCATGAAAAGAGCCTCAGCAAGAAGTTGTACAGTTTCAGTCTGAAGATGTTGTCGCATCGAGAAATCGGAGCGTACGAATGTTCTGACCGGTTGTCTTCAGCAAGTCTCTATGCCAAGTCCAGGAGTATCGTTTGGGCGAGTCTTGGTCTTGCTGCAACGCGTAATCGAGTTCTCAAACCTGTGCGGGAAATTGAGTATTTGGCGGAAAAGGAGCCAAACAGTACCGACATTTTGAAGACAAACATGTTGGATACATATTATCCAAATCGAAGCAGTCACCTAGAGAATGTTTGTCTGTATGAGGTTCTGCAAAATTACATGTTCAAGAGGAACATCAAAGAAGATACTGAGAAAGGAGTGTATGCTGTAATAGGAAGTGAGGGATGTCTGGTGAAGCAAAGAAAATGCCACTTGATAAACCATCGAAAATTGAGTGGCGAATCTCATGAAAAAAAGGAGTTTTTCTATTTAGCACTTTTGCAACTTTTCAAGCCTTGGCGTGCAGAAGAGGAACTGCTTGGAGATTTCCTCTGTTATGAAGACTCTTTCAATGCCGCCAAGGAGACCATAGAATGTCCTGCTTTTCCCAAATATGTAGAAATGTTGAATGCGGAAATTGAGCAGGAAGCAACGATTGCAGCCGAGATTGCCAGAGACAGTTCTCAGGACAGTCAGAGTTCTGCTTCATTGAGTCAGGATCCACTAGGAGGACCTCTTATTGAAAATGAAGCTGCCACTGCTATGAATGAGGTGGAAAGAGCCATGGCACATGCTCAAGAGGATGCGGTTAACTTAGAAGAGTTGGAAAGGCAACTCAACGTTGAGCAGAGGAAAATATATGACGAAGTTACCATGCAAATTGATCATGGATTAAGTCATGATAAGAAAGAGTGCTCATGTACGTCGTTGAAGCCTGTCCGACTGTACGTGAGTGGAGAAGCGGGAACTGGAAAAAGTTTCCTCATTAAAGCAATTTCATGCTATTTGCAGGAAAGGACAGAGTCATCGCTGTCTTGTGTTGTCACTGCTCCAACTGGACTGGCAGCACATAATATTAAAGGGATTACTTTACATCGTTTACTGATGCTGCCAGTGGAGCATGACAACAAATTAGAATATCACAAGCTATCTGGAGATGCTTGTTTTGAAGTTTCAAGAATCTTGAGGAAAATGAAACTTCTTATCATTGACGAAGTAAGCATGGTTTCCAATGTCATGCTTGCCTTTGTGCATTTGAGGATGCAAGAAGTTCTCAAAACAGAGTATGATGTGTTATTTGGTGGCAAACACATCATTGTTTTCGGAGATCTTCTGCAGCTGACACCAGTGAAAGGGCAACCTGTGTTCAAAATGCTCACGCATGAAGATACCAGGAAGTGCCTAGGCAGCATTGGCAACGTCAATATATGGTTAAACTTCAATTATGCTGAACTGCATGAAAATATGCGTCAGGCAAAGGATGAAGTTTACAAGACTATTCTACAAGATGTTAGAATTGGAAAAGTGACCGAGCATGGGAAAGAAGCTTTACATGCACGATTACTGTCAAATTTATATCCAGAACAAGATGTTGTGCCTGAGAATATTTTTCAGAAAATTACTGATAAGAAATCTGGAATATGTTTGATGCCAACTCTTGCAGAATGTGCCAAATTTAACAACAAAATGTTGCATTTAGAAAAGCAAGAGATTGTGAAAGTGGAAGCTATTGATAGAGTAGAGCATATGGGATCAACAATTATTTTGTCTGAGAATCTGAAATCAAAATTGGATTCATTAGAGAAGACTATATCTAAAACTGCAGGTTTTGAAAAGACTCTGAATGTGTGCTTGAACTGCCGTATAATTTTAAGAAGGAATTTACATGTTGAAAGAGGTCTGGTAAATGGATCAATGGGTAATGTTGTTGATTTTGTGAAATACAGAAATAGAGATGGAATTGAATTTTTAAAAATTAAATTTGATGGCATTGAGGAAGTACAGCTAATTGCTCGTTGTTCTGCTAGATTTTTGCTTGTAAAAGACTTATATGTTCGCCGTAAGCAGTTCCCTGTTTGCTTGGCATATGCGGTGACAATTCATAAATCGCAAGGTTTAAGTGTAGACACTGCATTGGTGAATATTGGCAGTTCTGTGTTCAAGGAGGGTATGGCATATGTGGCATTGTCACGAGTTAGAACTTTATCGGGATTGTACTTGATTGAGTGTGATGTCAGAAACATTTGTGCAGATCTAGATTGTGTTAAGGAATACAATAGGTTAAGAAGAGAGTATGCGCCACATTTGCCTCAGTTTCCTTTGTTTGAGAAACGTCTGGTAGGCCGGAAACGAAGAAATGAGAACAATACTGGGGAGGTTGTAGCAAAAAGACAAAAAGTGAATGAACCTAAAATTACAAGCAGAAACAAAGAGGATTCTGTTGAAGATGTTGTTGGTTTTCAGTTTGAAAACAGTTCTGGTGTCAACTGCTATGCTAATGTAGTAATTAATGTTTTGTTTTCTCTAAAAAATGTAAAAGAAGAGATTGTGGTCAATTCTGATCAAAGATTTTGCAGTTTGTTGAATTCTGTGTTAGAGAAATGTAGCACAGATAGAACAAAAATAGAAAGTGTGTCTGAAATTCGAAACCTGTTAGACAGATGTTCAGGGCAAACACAATTCTCTCAAAATATTCAGCAAGATTGTCAGGAGTTTTTAATGTATATGCTTGATGTATTACATGCTGAAGGTGTAGATGTAGATCAGCTGTTTGGGCTTTCTTATCAATGGCAGCATGACTGCGAGAACTGTATGGTATCAAGTACTACTAGTGTAGACTCAGAAAGATTTATATATTTAACTTTGCCAGACAGTAAATCAGTCTCCTTTAATAAGCTAGTAAAAGCTGCTAATCACAGCATGGAGTGTAGCCAATGTAAATCTGAAATGATGTCCACATTATTTATACGAACATATGGCCAGTACGTCATTTTAATGTTCCAACGATGTAGGCCTGATGGAACAAAATTGACAACTTTAATAAAAAATTTTGTAGCTTCGCAGTTGTCAATATCAGGAAGGACTTTTGTAACTACAGCAATTATATATCATGACGGCCCTTCAATATCATCAGGACATTACACAGCTTATTTAAAGTCTAGAAATGGCTGGTCATTCTGCAATGATTCTGTTTTAATTTTCAAAAAAAAATTGCCGTATGACCTTAAAAACTCTTACCTGGTGTTTTTAAAACCAAAATTTTAGGAAAATAATCTCGGGATATGATCTGTGGAATTTCAAGAAGTTCTAATGGCTCCTACACAATTTGGCCTTGAGGATAAGTGTAGTTCAGAGACATAACTTCTAATCAAAGGATTGGACATCATGGAGATGTATGTGCACTTTAAATGAGTTCAGAAAAACTGTTTCTTTTCATAAGCTAATTGAAGCAGCCAATCAAAACATGGAGTAGAGGGAATGTAAGTCTGCAATGCTGTCTACTGTTTTACATTGCTTTGTGATTAAAAGTGATGTAGAGAATTAAATAATTGTAGTACTCATAGAGGTAGTGTAAGTCTGCTTCATATTAAGCAGTATCAGTGTCATAGGAAATGTAGAACATGACTGACCAAGAAGGGGAAGATATTACTATTCCAGGATTGTGAAAATGATCTTCAACATTTTAATTCTGAAAGTTGCGGAAATGCCAAATGATGGGATTGGCTTACAAGAAATCCAAGAGTTATAAATATCTCTGACTAGATTTGGCCTTGTGGAAAATAGTGGTAGAGAGCAAGAAGTCATTTATTGCATGTAACGTGTTTTTAAAAACGATGGAGGTTTTCTTTCAGAAAGTGGCGGGCTGAAAGTAATAACAGCACAAAAGAGTGTAAGCTGTTCATAGGACATCCTTGGACGTCATGGAAAGTAAGTTAACTTTAAGGAGTTCTGAATTTTATTTTCTGATGTTGTATGGGTTTTTTAAACACAATCATTTTGATTGTGTTTTTTTTTCCCCGCTGTTACATGATGAATACCTTCAAGTCACTGTTTTTAGTGAATTTTGATACATTCTGAGAACAGCAAAAATAAACCATTTAACATGTATAATTAATTCTGTACTGTTTGCATTTATGATGTATATGTAGAACTGTGTAGGAGGCATGGAGAAGGTGAGTTTTCTGTAAGTGTTAAATTTATTGTATGCAGTGCTGCACTTCTACGTATTCTTTCATATGCTGGACTACATCTGCACAATGAGATACCTAAGCAAAGGAAACACAAGTGATGTGATTGTGAAATGAGCAAAATAAATTGCACATATTTCAATTACATCACCTGAGTTTCCTATCATTACGAATCACATTGTGCAGATCAAGTTTAGGTCTGTCCAGGGAAACATAGGAGGTTTCTACTTTGTTGAAGAGTGCAGTGGACATGACTCACTTCATTAGTAGACTTTCACAGATATTATCTCCTCTGTACACTTCAACAAGTGTAAATCTCATCTTGAACTCTGAGTTGGCATACTGAAGCGACACTTTTCTGAAACAAGAGCAATGCAAAAGATGCACCATGTTTTAAGATAGACCTCACTTCATCTGCATCAAGATACTGTTAGTTTAAAATGTATATCTTTAGCATTGTGTAGAGGACCTGGAGAAGCAGAAGCTTCTGTCAGTGTCAAAGTTGTTGAAAAACTATTTGTCCTTCAATATTTTCCCTTGTCGTTTGTAATTTTTAAATACATATTTTAATTTTTTTCAAATGTTGGTTCTCTCTTTCACAGATTGAAAGTATAGAAATAAAATGTGATTAATTTAACGGCAATTACAAGGTAAATAGTTGTACTCTTTTCGTTACATTTCTATCACATTCACCTACTATTAGATCCACTGCTTCACTTCTTTAATCCTCAGTTTCCTGCCTTTGCTACTTTCCTCATTCCTTTCTCTATTACCTATTTACTCAACTCCTTCCACTCTTTTTCTCAGTCCCTCTGTTCTCATAGTTCCTCAGTCTTGTTCACTCACTCCATCTCTATTACTCTTAGTGTCTGTGAATTACTTTCCCAACTTTTTTTTTTTGGGGACCGCTTCCTGGGAAGTTGCCCGGTTCGCAAACCAGCAGCGTTATGGCAGTCCACCATTTTGTGTTTCGTTCGAATCAAGATACAAGATGGAGGGCAAATAATGTTCAGAATAGGTAGAAGGGGGCACGGTAGATGTATCTTGACCCCCTTGGTTTTCTGAGGGTGGCTGAGGAGGACCATAGTTCTTCACTCTTGTTCACTCTCTCTGTTTCTATTAATGTCACTGTTTATGACTGATCAAAAAAATGTTTTTTAAAAAAGAACAGTAACTATAAGGGAAGGAAATAGACAGTTATGTTAAAAGAAAGACAGCTATAGGGAGTAAACTAACGATACTGTTACCTACAATCCACTGCTGTTGATGTTACTGACCATGTCATGAATGATGTAATATGTGACATCATCAACAGTGGATTGTAGGTAACAGTATCCTTAGTTTACTCCCTAGAGCTGTCTTTCTTTTAACATAACTGTGTATTTCCTTCCCTTATAGTTACTGTTCTTTTTTAAAAAATATTTTTTTGGTTAGCTTCCGGTACGCGTACCGGGTAGCGCTCCGGGAGCGAACTAAGAGAAATACAGGTTGGCAGAGTTCCAAATATTCTACCAATTTTTTTATAATGGGGAGTTAGTTCTGAAAAGAACTTTTTTTTTAATGTTTTTGTTGTTTTATATTTTTTTTAGTATTTTTTGAACATTTTTTAACTTTTTTTGTATTTTCTGAACGTTTTTAAAAATTTTTTGGTTTTTTTGGGGGGGGGGGAAACAAAAACGATCCATTATAAAGGGCTCAACAGGAGCAAAAAAAAAAAAGAATTTATTTTTTGGTGCGTCTTGTGCAAACATTAATATGATTTTGAATTGCTCGCAAAATCAAAGTGATGCTACTTTCTCTGTAGCAGATGAAAGCGCCACATTCCACGCACTCTTGTTTTACGTGCCCAAACAACATTTGGATGTTTGCAATCACCTCCCTCGCCTCTGGTCCCGACACCTCTGGAACCACCGATCTTCTTGCCATTTGGAGGGGATTTTGTTGTTGGTCACGTAGCTGGGCAGCACTATAATTATTTGGGTGCCACCTACTCATATGCCGATGCATAGTATGATTGCCATAACTATATTTTTTATCGGTGCCCCTTGACAATCTGTCACCGCATATGCGGCAAAACACGTAACGAGCATTCACTTTCTTTTGCCCCTCAGGAATTCTGTAGAATTGCCAGATATAATTCTCCTGTCGATTGTACCTCCTGGGCTCCTCTGGCAAAAACTCATGCTCTTCCTCCTCTTCCTCCTCTTCCTGTTCTTCCTCTTCTTGCAGAATTACTTCTGCAGGTGGTCCTCTCTTTCTTGGATTTGGTGGAGGTGGTGGGCTAGCACCAGCTGAAGCTACTAATGAAGCCATCACAAAGTCTCAATAAAGGGTCTTTCTCTCACCAAGATGAAAGTCAGAGTGATGAAAGAAGGAGGGGTTTTCATCATTTGGGAAAAACAAAAGTTCTAAACCAATGAAAAGTGTCCATTTTAGATCACATGACCTTGTATTACATCATTAGGAAACCAAAAGTGAAATGAACCAATGAAAAGTGTTATTATCGAGTCACATGACCTGCTATGTTTACATTACGCGGTCGGCGCCGCGCCGCGGATCGCTTCCGGTTCGCGTACCGCTGCGCTTCCGGGTACGCGAACGTAGCACGTAATATGACGTATTACGCGAGAACGCGAAACGTCATGCTGACGCGAAGCGTCGCGATGTTGTTTTGTAACGCGAGAGGTGCGCTAAAGGAACGTTTACCAGTTCGCGTACCGGGTCGCGCCTCCGGATTGAGCTAACGGGAAACTAACCGGTACGCGTACTGGGAGCGAAACAAAAAAAATGGTATAAAAAACATGTAAAAAATATTTTTCTTTTTAAAGAATAATACATTGTAAAGGTTTTGATATTAGCTATTAAAAAACCAATGAAATTCACTGAAAAAACCATAGGTTATAGACCATATATAGTTAGGAATTAGCATTTACAAAACCTTAAAAATTCACTGAAAAAACCATAGGTTATAGACCATATATAGTTAGGGATTAGCATTTAAAAAACCTTATTTTACTCACACAAAACCATTGAAATTCCATATATAGTTAGTTGTACTAACTATATATCACGCACCCGCAATCCACTGCTGATGATGTCACATATTACATCATTCATGACATGGTCAGTGACATCACTGATGACATCACTGATGACATCTCAAATGACATCACTGATGACATCACTGATGACATCTCAAATGACATCACTGATGACATCACTGATGACATCTCAAATGACATTACTGATGACATCACTGTTGTGATAATACGATGAACCTCTTCAGACTCTAATATAACCTTAGATACACTCAGTGTAAACACAGACTCACAGATTGTCACTCATCCATGAAGTTACACACACACCTAGACAGTCATGCAAACAATCAATCACACCTCCATTTCCTTAACTATACAGTTAAACACACCTTACTTACTTATTCAAACAAATACTAAAACATATTTACTCACTTATACAATCCTGGATACAAGTTCACAATGATCCATACAGCCACTCACACATTCACTGGCTCTTATGCACAGTTATTTATATATGTCAACTCTCACATGTACTGTATTTTACATATGTACTTAATTTGACATGTAGCACTGAGATATCTATTCACTCACCAATACAGTCATGCACACAGTCAACCGCCCATACAGCTGTTTCCAACATGCACTTTTGAACCCATACATCTATGCACAGAGTCATACACTTCCCAGCCACTCACACACACACTCAGTCTCCCATACAAATGCTTGGGCAACCAATCAATAACCTATATAGTTACTCATATAGCTACTGATCAACACATGCAGCAGTTTACAGAACAACAGACATAATGATGCACAAATTAAGACAGTTTAGTCACTAACCCATGCACTCAGTGAGACACATTTAATCACTCACTCATACAGTCAGTCACGCACCTACTAAATCCTTCATCCAGACACTTCTACATCTACTCATTCTTCAATATGTAAAACATATTTAAACTTTACAGAAACACACAGTCACTGGATGATGTCATCAGTGATGTCATCAGTGATGTCATTTGAGATGTCATCAGTGATGTCATCAGTGATGTCACTGACCATGTCATGAATGATGTAATATGTGACATCATCAGCAGTGGATTGCGGGTGCGTGATATATAGTTAGTACAACTAACTATATATGGAATTTCAATGGTTTTGTGTGAGTAAAATAAGGTTTTTTAAATGCTAATCCCTAACTATATATGGTCTATAACCTATGGTTTTTTCAGTGAATATATATATATATATATATATATATATATATATATTTATATATAAATATATACATATATAGTTTCCAATCCTGGATCCAAGCATACAAATTCAGGCGCTGACACCGTGGGACCAGGTTATCAAAGAAAAGTGTTCTTTATTCCATCAGGATGGTTTGACGCGTTTCGGCGGCAGAACCGCCTTGATCACAACAGTTAAACATTAAATAAAAGTGCTATATATACAAACAGTGGTGATTGGCTTGGTGGTGAGAGTGTGTGTTGCCATGGAAACTTCCCAAGATCAATTGTCATGGAAGAGTTATGTCTTGCTAAATGCGATGAGTCATGTACATTCGTGAAGTCTTTCTTCTGAGATTTACATTTTCCGACATACTGTTTGTATTTCTATACATAATATTTAAAACAGTTTCTGTATTTTGCGCAAGACTTAAATTGCGATATTGTTATACATGTTATTTGACACATTGTAAAACAACTCTATTGTAATTCCATGAAAGTGAAACACAGTTTCCTGCTTAATTTGAAATGAAAAGTGCTTTAACAAAACCATTTGTGTACGGTGTGTACGATGTCCTAGTTGGTATTTGCCCATTTGCCCGTGAGTGAGTGCGGATGCTCCATGTCGTTGAAGTTAATTTAGGTTGTTTTTTCGACATGTTACTGATGTGTGGGTAATGTTCCCTTGTTACCGCGAACATAATTGAGGGATAAATACCCTTTGATTCTTGCCTGTAGCCCACATGATGTATGGTTTGGATGTTGAGTGTTTCGTGCCATTAGGCTGTCCCGTTTTTAGCTACGAAACTACATCCATGCGAGTGTGCTGCTGATATTATTTCTCGAGTGCATACGGAATGCCTACGCACTGGAGGACACGCATGTGCGTATGGTGTCGCCCAAGTGGGCCTGTCAGTTGCACACTATTCATCTAGTACGGGATTGTGTTTGTGATGTTGATGAATCTATATATTAGGTAAAATATTTTCCTAACCAGCTGTCTTGTTGTTAGCTATTTGTTTTTACAAAGAGTATACAAAATTCAAACAGCACGAGTCCATACCTATTCTCGAGCCTAGTAACGTACTTTTGGATCCTTGTTGATGTCACGGCTTTCTTTAAACAGCCGATACACGTTCTACTTAATTGACGTGTTGTGAGCCACCCGGCTTTGCGTCAGGGGACGTGCCGCCATCTTAGGATGTGTCATAGGATCATAGGATGTGTTTGAGTACCGTCGGAGATGCCGTCGGAAAATTATTATTCACGTCCAGTGAACCAACGTGCAGACTTAGGAGCTATAAAATTAAATCTGATATTATTCACTACCAGTGAACCTATGTGCAGACTTTGGGAGTTATAAAGTTAAACCTGAGTAAGGAAACTCGTTGATGGCTAAACAGAAGAATTCACTGTTTTGGACTTCGTTTGACGATCCCGTGGACATTGTGTCTACACTTCCTCATTCATCTATGGCTGACATTTACTTTTGGATGTTCTTGGTGTCATCATTTGAGAACTATCTTTCTTAACGATCTTCATGAGGAAAGTACTGTTTGCTTACTACACATATTTCCATGGAGATGTTTACAGAGCTGCTGTCCTATTCCATGACTACGGTGACCACTTTATTTATTTTAATTTATTGTTTTCATGAGACTTGATTATAGCTCTGCTTGTCATTCCTTGCTCAAGTTCTATTATTTTTAACTTAATTAATTATACGCTATTTACCTTTCACAGTGCCATTTATCGGCTGAAAAATTTCTGTGTGTTTTTTTAAGTTATTTATACTATTAATAACTCTTAACCAAAACACAAGGTAGGCAGGGGTTATTTCCTAATGGTATTTTACTTGTTTTCGTTGGCAGGTTAAACTGTTCAAATACTTGATGTAATTTCCATTTCTCTTCTCTTTTATATGAGTGGATGTTCATGAGTATCATCTGCAGGTTAGGTACTGCTTAAAGGTACTGCTTTAACTTTGTGATGTAATTCCATATCTCTTTTATGTGAGTGGATGTTCTTAAATAACTTTTGCAGTTTAGGTAATGTTTAAAATATACTGCTTAAACTTCATGATGTGAATTCCATATCTCTTTTAGGTGAGTGGATGTTCTTGAGTAACTTTTGCAGTTTAGGTAATGTTTAAAATATACTGCTTAAACTTCATGATGTGAATTCCATATCTCTTTTAGGTGAGTGGATGTTCTTGAGTAACTTTTGCAGTTTAAGTAATGTTTAAAAAAAATATATATATTACTGCTTATTCTTCATGATGTAATTTCCAATTCTCTTCTGCATGAATGGATGTTCATGAGTAACAGTTGGAAGTTGAGTGCTACTTATACTATGTGATGTAATTTCCATTTCTCTTTTATATGAGTGGATGTTCATGAGTAACACTCTTCGTGTTTCATACCTTGTTACTGACATCAGTATGAACACGGAGTTTCTTCCTATAATTCTTTTTCAAAAGTTCAGTAGCACTTTTCATGTTTCATACTTTATGTTACTGACATCAGTATGTGCATGGAACTTCTCCTTGTTATTCTTTCCTAAAGTCCTGTATGAATTTTCTTCAACAGTTCTGAATAATTTTTTTAAAATGTTCTGCCAGTTTCTATTTTACCTTGCGCAAGGGTTTCCTTCTAGAAATGTCTGTCTAGAATTGTACTGGCAATTGTTTTTTTTTCTCTCTTTCTAATTGTTCGTACTCCTATTCTGTGTAATTTTTCACCTTTCTTTATGTTTTCTTTCCGGGAGATTCTTGTGTTTTCTCCTGTTTGAGGTACTTTTCTTATAATCCTTTTTGTATTTTTCTCCATTATCTTCCGTTCGCTGGTTCATGTCTTCATACCAGTCTGGCCAATTGGTGTGTTTTACTGTAACCTTGAACGTTTTGAGTACTTATCTTTTTTCCTTGAAAGAGAAGATGTGTCTCTTTTTGCTTCTTTTACCTTTTCTATTCTTTCCATTATATTCTACATACTTTTAATTGTCTTCTCATCTTATTCTTGATGTTCCTTCTATATAGTTTTCACCATATACTTTTTCTAGTCTATGTTTATGTTATTGTGATTATTCTTTACATTTTCTATTCCATTATAAAGAGGAAGATGTGTAGTGTCTTCTTCCATTTATACACTTCCTTTTAGTTTCTTACCACATTCTTTCTTCATCGTCCAATCTATGTTTATTTTGTTGTGGTTATGCTTTGCATTTTCGATTCCATTATAAAAGGGAAGATGTGTCGTGTCTGGCATCTCTTCTATGCCTGTCTAGTTATCCTGTAGAATGTTATCATTCATATGATGTCATGGAATGCTAAGTACTGGACTCTAGGAGTCAGTTGATAACTGGGCTGAGCAAGTAACATACTGCTCCTGGTGGGGTTCCTTCCTCCTTAATTTATACTTGTAACACAAACTTGGAATAAATACTTTAACCTTCCACTTCGTCTGATTCCTACTTTCCTACACCAACACTACAACAAGCCAGTGAATGGCCTTGCAAACCTGTGATTCCTCTCACTCTGCAAGGATCTAAGTCTTGCAACAACTTCATTTTCTGCTTTAGACTTTTCTTACTATATGTACGTAAGAAATTACAAAACAAATCAATTGATTCCTGTCGCACACTACAAATACTACTACACTTCCAAGTGTACACTGGACCCTTAGTACGTCTCCCTAAAACTCCATCAGATAACACCTCTTCTGGTTCTCTAGGCACAAGTTTCTCTTTTTCAATCGGACAACCGTCTTTCACTTCATACGCTCGACCACTGGTGTCAACTGCATGCACTAAATCATTCTCCTGGAAGTAACTCTCCTCATTAAAAAATGGCTCACAACTTGAACTGTGCATCCATTCTCCAGAAAAAACTTTACAAAAATTAGTCAGATTAATTACTCTTTTCCATCTACTGTTTGATTTGAAAACATATATTGTCTTGTAAAGTGTCCTAATTCTATTGATTATTAATATAAATAATTTTTTCTTAACTTCAAAAGCATGATCAACAATCTTCTCTACACTTTTCTTTTTCTTATAAAAAGCAGCTCTCTGTTTACCTTTCCTAATGTTTTTTAACAAATTTAAAACCACCCTATTGCGAAACATTCGTCTACGAATGTCTCTAAACTGATTCTGCCTTCTATTCCTATACATATTATTCTCTCCTGCTCCAGTTTTAGGATTCTTTGAATTTCTCTCCTTCCTTTTCAATTTTACTCTCTCATTTTCTTTTTGTACATAGTGTCCATTATTTTTTCTGGATGTACATATGTTGCGTAAAAAAAGACTTAGTTGTCTTACCAGGAGCTTTGTTCCTGTTTTTTCAGTGGATTAGGCTTTATGAAGCCTATCTCTGCTGCATTCTTAGACACAGGTGTTTTGAGGCAAAATCTTGCACTTGTCTCACAACAGGAATAAGAGTGAGGCAAACGCTTTCTCATGGAGCTTCACAATTTTACAAAATACAATTCCTCTATGTAAACAAACTCAATATGCTTCCTACACTGATTTAAAACACAGGTAACCTCATTGTAAAGAGTCAAATTGACACCTGTCTCTAAGAATGCAGACAGGGATATGCTTCATGAAGCCTAGTCCACTGCACACTTAGATACAATCCTCACCACCTAGGCTCACCAGGAAAACCCAAACATGTACCCTTTTTCCCCATATTTAAAAAGTGACGCATGTATGTGTCATTTTTTAAACCTTTGTGCCACATTATACTCAAAAATGTAAAATACATTTATTTTCCCCAAAATCGTTTTTGATATCAAATTTAGGAAACCCAGCACAGATCATATTTACAATCATCTGCCTCACAACAGGGATAAGACTGAGGCAAAATCTTGCACCTGCCTCACAACAGGAATAAGACTGAGGCAAACGCTTTCACATGGAGCTTCACAATTTTACAAAATACAATTCCTCTATGCAAACAAACTCAATATGATTCCTACACTGATTTAAAACACAGCTAACATCACTGTAAAGAGTCAAATTGACACCTGCGTCTAAGAATGCAGACAGGTATATGCTTCATGAAGCCTAGTCCACTGCACTCTTAGACACAAGCTTCACCAACTACGCTCCCCAGGAAAACCCAAACAA
This sequence comes from Lissotriton helveticus, assembly GCF_964261635.1. NCBI lineage: Eukaryota > Metazoa > Chordata > Amphibia > Caudata > Salamandridae > Lissotriton > Lissotriton helveticus. The sequence continues at coordinate 1,370,048,238 of NC_136069.1, read as the reverse complement.
GTACCTTTTTGCTGCATATTTAAAAATTGATGCATGTAGGTAGATGCGTCACTTTTTAAACCTCTGCGCCACATTATAATCAAAAATGTAAAAACCAATCATTTTCTCCAAAATCGTTTTTGACATCACATTTAGGAAACACAGCACAGATCCTATTTACAATCATCTGCCTCACAGCAGGGATAAGACTGAGGCAAAATCTTGCACCTGCCTCACAACAGGAATGAGACTGAGGCAAACGCTTTCTCATGGAGCTTCACAATTTTATAAAATACAATTTTATATAACTATATAACTCAATATTTTCTTGGGAAGCATAGGTGGTGAAGCCTGTGTATAAGAGTGCAGTGGATTAGGCTTTATGAAGCCTATCTCTGCTGCATTCTTAGACACAGGTGTTTTGAGGCAAAATCTTGCACTTGTCTCACAACAGGAATAAGAGTGAGGCAAACGCTTTCTCATGGAGCTTCACAATTTTACAAAATACAATTCCTCTATGTAAACAAACTCAATATGCTTCCTACACTGATTTAAAACACAGGTAACATCATTGTAAAGCATCAAATTGACACCTGTCTCTAAGAATGCAGACAGGGATATGCTTCATGAAGCCTAGTCCACTGGACACTTAGATACAATCCTCACCACCTAGGCTCAGCAGGAAAACCCAAACATGTACCTTTTTTCCCCATATTTAAAAAGTGACGCATGTATGCGTCATTTTTTAAACCTTTGAGCCACATTATACTCAAAAATGTAAAATACATTTATTTTCCCCAAAATCGTTTTTGATATCAAATTTAGGAAACACAGCACAGATCATATTTACAATCATCTGCCTCACAACAGGGATAAGACTGAGGCAAAATCTTGCACCTGCCTCACAACAGGAATAAGACTGAGGCAAACGCTTTCACATGGAGCTTCACAATTTTACAAAATACAATTCCTATATGCAAACAAACTCAATATGATTCCTACACTGATTTAAAACACAGCTAACATCACTGTAAAGAGTCAAATTGACACCTGCGTCTAAGAATGCAGACAGGTATATGCTTCATGAAGCCTTGTCCACTGCACTCTTAGACACAAGCTTCACCAACTATGCTCCCCAGGAAAACCCAAACAAGTACCTTTTTGCTGCATATTTAAAAATTGATGCATGTAGGTAGATGCGTCACTTTTTAAACTTCTGCGCCACATTATAATCAAAAATGTAAAAACCAATCATTTTCTCCAAAACCGTTTTTGACATCACATTTAGGAAACACAGCACAGATCCTATTTACAATCATCTGCCTCACAGCAGGGATAAGACTGAGGCAAAATCTTGCACCTGCCTCACAACAGTAATAAGACTGAGGCAAACGCTTTCTCATGGAGCTTCACAATTTTATAAAATACAATTTTATATAACTATATAACTCAATATTTTCTTGGGAAGCATAGGTGGTGAAGCCTGTTTATAAGAGTGCAGTGGAGTTAGACATAGGTCTGATCTTCTTTGTAGTTGTGGACAGAGCTGTCTTCCACTATATTTTTCAATACACTCCTCACCTTTTGTGCACCACTGGAGAATCCTCACCTGATCTGAAACCCTGTATTGATCGTTTGCTTTTTGTCATTGCTTTGTTGTTTGGTAATAGTGGTCTATAATGTGGTACTGTTTTTCTTTAACACAGATGGAAATCGTTATTTGAAGAAAAAGCTAAGATGCCCACAAAAGAAAGGACAAAGAAAGAACGCAACCGGGAAAAATCAAAAATAGCAACTGAATTACAGCATTCTTCCACAACAGATACTTCAAAAAACAGGAACAAAGCTCCTGGTAAGACAACTAAGTCTTTTTTACGCAACATATGTACATCCAGAACAAATAATGGACACCATGTACAAAAAGAAAATGAGAGAGTAAAATTGAAAAGGAAGGAGAGAAATTCAAAGAATCCTAAAACTGGAGAAGGAGAGAATAATATGTATAGGAATAGAAGGCAGAATCAGTTTAGAGACATTCGTAGACGAATGTTTCGCAATAGGGTGGTTTTAAATTTGTTAAAAAACATTAGGAAAGGTAAACAGAGAGCTGCTTTTTATAAGAAAAAGAAAAGTGTAGAGAAGATTGTTGATCATGCTTTTGAAGTTAAGAAAAAATTATTTATTTTAATAATCAATAGAATTAGGACACTTAACAAGACAATTGATGTTTTCAAATCAAACAGTAGATGGAAAGGAGTAATTAATCTGACTAATTTTTGTAAAGTTTTTTCTGGAGAATGGATGCACAGTTCAAGTTGTGAGCCATTTTTTAATGAGGAGAGTTACTTCCAGGAGAATGATTTAGTGCATGCAGTTGACACCAGTGGTCGAGCGTATGAAGTGAAAGACGGTTGTCCGATTGAAAAAGAGAAACTTGTGCCTAGAGAACCAGAAGAGGTGTTATCTGATGGAGTTTTAGGGAGACGTACTAAGGGTCCAGTGTACACTTGGAAGTGTAGTAGTATTTGTAGTGTGCGACAGGAATCAATTGATTTGTTTTGTAATTTCTTACGTACATATAGTAAGAAAAGTCTAAAGCAGAAAATGAAGTTGTTGCAAGACTTGGATCCTTGCAGAGTGAGAGGAATCACAGGTTTGCAAGGCCATTCACTGGCTTGTCTTTCTAGAAAAGTCTGTCAGAGTGTTTTTCATCATTTTAGGATGTTAGCAGTGCATCATACCAAAATGAGGAAATTAGTGAGAATGTTGTATTATGCAAAAAGTCCAGCACTTAAGCTTAAACAAGTAAACAGTGCTCTTTTGCATGGAACAGAATTAGATGTGAAGAAGATTTGTGAAGAAATTGAGATTTGTTATTTTCGTGAGCAAGAGGACAGTGTAGAAATTGAGACAGCAATTCAAGGTAATGTGGAAGACAATGTACAGATTTCAAATACAGAAAAGTTTGAGAAGGAAATTACCAGGTTTAAGGTAAAATCAAGTGAAAGGCCGAATTTTACTTGTGTGTGTTGTCGACGGACTCATTATAAGATTCAGACTAGGTTAGTTGATTTATATGCAAAAAGTGAAAAGATGGATAATTATGAGTGGAAAGATTTAGCAACTTATTTGTGGGTGGAGAATTCTTTTGATTTGAGTTCTGATCAGCGTATTTGTAAATATTGTTATGACAAATTAAATCAAAATAGAATGCCTGCTAGAGCTGTTCATAATAATCTGGAGTTGATAGACATTCACCAGTGAATTGATAGATTTAAATACATATGAGTCTATTTTGATTCAATGTGTCCATCCTTTTCAGGCAATTGTTCGCATGGAGCCTAAGATAGGGAAATTGCCTCCTACAGATTTGCAGAGAGGATTAAAGGGAAGAGTTGTTTATTTGCCCCTAGATTTGAAAAAAAATATTGATACAATTGGTATAGAAAAAGTAGAAGAGGAACCTTTAGTTATTCTAGTTTATGGGGTTCCAACAAAGAGTAAAAAAATCTGGCAAGATTTAGTGGATGTTAGGAAAGTCAAAAAGGCAACGTTGTATTTAGTCAAAAACAATGAGTACTACCAAGATGTATGTGTGGCAGCAGAGGAAACAGCTGCAGATGAAGACAGTGATTGTTCAGCTGGCCAAATTGAAAAAGTTGATGTGTCTAGAAGTGAAGAAATATATGAACATTATACTGTTCATCCTTTACATTCCAAAGAAGTAATGGGGAATGCAATTGACTTGTTTCAAATGAAGACATCAAAAGGAAGTCCCATTAGTGTATGGGAAGAAAGTTTGGAAGCTCGTTGTTTTCCACAGCTATTTCCAACAGGTCGAGGTGGACGATATGATGATCGACCACTTCAAATTCCTGCATCTGAATATCGAACTGTAAGATTATATGCTGAAGATGCAAGGTTTTGTCAATGCATTCCCTATTTGTTTCATCTACTGTATGAAAGTGACTTGTCTGGGCTTTCTTATGCAGTAAACCATATTCTGAAAAGTGGAGCACATCTACAAAATGTTTCGGCGAGGGACTTTATGCAGAAAGTGAATATAATATTTTAGAATCTCATCTAATCAATCTCATGGCATGTCAGCGTGGTACAAATGAGTATTGGTACCGTCGCCATGGGGAATTGATATGTATGCTAAGAAACTTAGGAACTCCTACATGGTTCCTCACTCTTAGTTGTGCCGAGTATGCATGGGAGGACTTACTTCAATTTCTACGAGAGGCCAATGCTAATATACAAAATATAGAATTCAAAACACCTGGAGAACTGTGCTCTTTGGATCCAGTAAATGTATGCAGATATTTTAATCATAGATTTGAAGCTATGATGTCTTTTATTACCAACAAAAAAATCCTCCCCTTGGAGAGGTTTTGGATTTATTTTGGAGAAAGGAGAATCAAGCGAGAGGTGCTCCTCACATACATATGTTGTTGTGGATTAAAGATGCACCCAAATTTGGAACAGATTCGGATGACACAGTGATGAGTTTCATTGAAGAGTATTCAACATGTGCTGTTCCGAAAACTACAGAAGAAAACAGTTTAAGGCAACAAGTTTTACGCTTTCAATCCCATCGTTGTGGAAAGTACTGTCGTCGAAAATTCAGAAACAAGGACAAGTTCTACACAAAATGTCGTTTCAGCTTTCCACGACCAGTGATTTCTAAAGGAAGAGTAAATAATTTGATGTCTTCTCTGCGACATACTGTGACAAGGAAATCACGAAAAAATACATACAATTTAAAAAGAGACGAAGAGTCTAAGTACATCAACGACTACAACCCAGTGATTTTGTCCATGTGGAATGCTAACATGGATATTCAATTCGTTGCTGACAACTCTATTGCTGTGGCTCGATACGTGACGTCTTACATCACAAAAAAAGAAAAGACAGAACTAAAGGAAATGTGGGTGGACATTTCACATGAAAAGAGTCTAAGCAAGAAATTATACAGTTACAGTCTGAAGATGTTGTCGCATCGAGAAATTGGAGCGTATGAATGTTCTGATCGATTGTCGTCAGCAAGTCTCTATGCCAAATCTAGAACCATCATTTGGGTGAGTCTAGGTCTTGCTGCAACACGAAATCGAGTTTTGAAATCTGTACAAGAGATAGAGTATTTGGCGGAGAAAGAACTAGAAAGTACAGATATTTTTAAGACAAACATGTTGGATACATACTATCCAAATAGAAGTCATCACCTTGAGAACGCTTGTCTCTATGAAGTTCTGCAGAGATATATTTATAAGAGGAACATCAGAGAAGATATCAATAATGGAATATATGGAGTCATTGGATGTGAAGGATGTCTAGTGAAACAGAAAAAAGGTCATTTGATTAATCATCGCAAATTGATTTGTGATAATCCAGATAAAAGAGAATTTTATTATTTGGCTCTTTTGCAACTGTTTAAACCATGGCGTGAAGAAGAGGAACTTCTTGGAGATTTACTCTGTTATGAAGACTCCTTTAATGCAACGAAGGATACCATAGAATGTCCTGTTTTTCCAAATTATCTTCAAATGTTGAATGAAGAAATAGAGCAAGAAGCCACAATTGCTGCAGAGATTGCGAGAGACAGTTCTCAAGGCAGTCAGAGTTCTGCTTCATTGAGTCAGGATCCACTAGGAGGACCAATTATCCAAAATGAAGCTGCTACTGCCATGGATGAGGTGGAAAGAGTTATGGAACAAGGTCAAGATGATGAAGTTAACTTAGAAGATTTGGTGAAACAACTAAACCTTGAGCAGAAACAGATATATGACGAAGTCACAGAACAGATTGAACATGGATTCAGTCATGAGAAAAAAGAATGCTCATGTACATCATTTAAGCCTGTACAACTGTACGTGAGTGGAGAAGCGGGAACTGGAAAAAGTTTTCTGATTAAAGCCATTGCAACTTATCTGCAGAAAAGGACTGAATCACCGCTGTCTTGTGTTGTTACTGCTCCAACTGGGCTGGCAGCACATAACATTAAAGGGATTACTTTACATCGTTTACTGATGCTGCCAGTGGAGCATGATAACAAATTGGAGTATCACAAGCTAACAGGAGATGCGTGTTCCGAAGTTTCGAGAGTCCTGAAGAAAATGAAACTTCTTATCATTGATGAAGTAAGCATGGTGTCAAATATCATGCTTGCTTTTGTGCATTTGAGAATGCAAGAAATTCTTAGAACAGACTATGATGTCTTATTTGGTGGAAAACATATTATTGTTTTTGGAGATCTTCTGCAGTTGACTCCAGTGAAAGGACAACCTGTGTTCAAAATGCTCACACATGAAGATACCAGGAAGTGCTTAGGGAGCATCGGAAACGTTAATATATGGTTAAACTTTAAATATGCAAAACTGCTTCAAAATATGCGGCAGGCAAATGATGAAGATTATTAAAATATTCTACAAGATGTAAGGATTGGAAAAGTAAGTCAGCAAGGGAAAGAAGCTTTACATGCACGATTAATTTCAAATTTGTACCCAAATGAAAACATTCTTCCAGAGAACATATTTAAGAAAATTAACGAGAAGAAATCTGGCATATGTTTGTTGCCAACTCTGAAAGAATGTTCCATGTTCAACAACAAAATGTTACAGTTAGAAAATGAAGAGATAGTGAAACTGGAATCTATTGATAAAATAGAGCATATGGGAGCAACAATTATTTTGTCTGAAAATTTGAAATCAAAATTGGATTCATTAGAGAAGACAATATCTAAAACTGCTGGTTTTGAAAAGACTCTGAATGTGTGTTTGAATTGTCGTGGCATTTTAAAAAGGAAGTTAAATGTTGAAAGAGATCTAGTAAATGGAGCAATGGGTTTTGTTGTTGGTTTTCTGAATTACAAAAATAGAGATGGAATTGAAATTTTAAAAATTAAATTTGATGACATTGATGAAATAGAACAAATTTGTCGTTGTTCAGCTAGATTTTTGCTCGTGAAAGACTTATATGTTCGCCGAAAACAGTTTCCTATTTGTTTGGCATATGCGGTGACAATGCATAAGTCTCAAGGTTTAAGTGTAGATAGCGCTTTGGTGAACATTGGAAGTTCTGTGTTTAAAGAGGGTATGGCATATGCGGCATTATCACGAGTCAGAACTTTAGCAGGATTGTACTTGATTGAGTGTGATGAAACAAAGATTTGTGCAGATTTAGATTGTGTAAAAGAATACAATAGGTTACGAAAAGAGTATGCTCCACATTTGCCTCAATATCCTCTGATTGAAAAACGTGTGGTAGGCCGAAAAAGAAGAAATGAGAGTAATTGCAGTGAGGTATCAGCAAAAAGACATAAAGTAGATAAAAGTGTAATTGTAAAGAGAAACAAAAAGGATTATGTTGAAGATGTTGTTGGATTTCAGTTTGAAAACAGTTCTGGTGTCAACTGCTATGCTAATGTAGTAGTTAATGTTGTTTTTTTTCTTCAAAATTTTCAAAGACAGATTGTTGAAAATCGGGAACAAACATTGTGCTGTTTATTGAATTCTGTGTTAGAGAAATGTAGTAGTGATAGAGCTAAAATAGAAAGTGTTTCAGAAATTAGAAATCTTCTAGATATATGTTCAGGTCAAAACCAATTTTCACAGAATATTCAGCAGGATTGTCAGGAATTTTTAATGTACATGTTTGATGTATTACAAGATGAAGGAGTAGATATAAAAAATTAATTTGGCCTTTCTTATCAATGGCAACATGACTTTGATAACTGTGCTTCATCAAGTACTACTAGAATAGACTCTGAAAGATTTATATATTTAACTTTACCAGACTGTAAATCAGTGTCTTTCAATAATCTAGTTAAAGCAGAGGATCACAATATGGTGTGTACTAAATGTAAGTCTGCAATGCTGTCCACATTATTTCTACAAAATTATGGTCACTATGTTATTTTAATGTTCCAACGATGTAGACCTGATGGAACTAAATTGACAACTTCCATTAAAAATTTCGTGGCTTCTCAGTTATCGATATCAGGAAGACCCTTTGCAACTGTAGCTATTATTTTTCATGACGGTCCTTCTACAACATCAGGGCATTACACATGCTATTTAAAAACTTCTAAAGGTTGGACCCAATGTAACGACAATAATTTGACTTTCAAACAACGTTTGCCTTTTGGCTTTATAAATTCATACCTAGTGTTTTTACAGCCAAAATTTAGGTAAAGGTAATTGGCCTATGAAGACGGGAGGAGTACTCATATATACTCATACATGTGACACTATTTGGCCAAATGGAAAGGTGCAAGAATGAGTAAAGAGTCATGACTGAAAAAAAGGAGTATATTAAAATTTTGAAAATATTTCAGATAATCTTGGAGCTTTTCTTGTAGAAAGTCGATGAAATGGATTTCTAAGTGAACAGCAAAATACTATGTAACGAGAAAAGGACCTCCATGATATACTATTTGGCCTCAAGGAAAAGTAAGTCAATCAAAGATTAGCGTACATTTGTCGTTTGTCAGTATGTAAGTTTTTTTTTAAAACACAATCTTTTAGATTGTGGTTTTTTTTTTCCGCTGTCATATGATGAGTAATTTGAACTCACTGCTTTAAGTGAAATTCAATATATTCTGAGAACAGCAGAAATGTACTATGTAACATGTTGTAGAAATTATTCTATACTTTGGATTGTGTAAATTAAATTGTATTCCCATTCTCTGACATCCACTCTCCCTCGCTTATCTTTGTTTGCTTCTTACTTTTGACCGCTTCTCTCTATTTTTCGTTCACTACTTCTCTGTGCTCAGTGCCTCACTCTACTTGTGTTATTTTCACTTGTGTTTATCTACCTTCTATCATTTCTTTGACAACAACTTCACTGCGGCTCTCTCATCGTTCTTCATCCAATTTCTTTTACTCTGGTTCCGTTACTATCCATCATTTCCTTTCTTTCAATGTCCTTCTCTTTACTTTCATCACCAAATTATTTTCTCTCAGTACCACTGTTTTAGTCATCTTCTCCTCTCTTTCCTTTTTTTTGCAGACTTACTTTTTTTCTTTTCTTACTCATTGTACTCCACCTCACTCAGTTTTTCTCTTAGTGTGTCTACGTTATAACTTCCTCAGTCCATTTCCTTCAATTGTTGTATATTATTCTGTCTCCCTTCATCCTTTCACTCTATGACTGTTCTTCTCTTACTCTCAGTTATCTTCTATTCCTCATTCTTTTAAATGCATCCTTAATTGGACTGTTTTCTGTCTCAGTCATTATCTTTTTACTTACTTCTGTTTCCTGATTTAGTTTTGCTAACTCACATTGTTTTAGTATCTTTCTTACCTTCAGTTCATTTCTCTGTACTTCTCTCTCTTTTTCTTAGTGAATCTATATGCCTTACTCTTTGTAATTTGCTCTCCTTCTATTTCTTTTTCCCTCTTTTTGTCCTTCTACCTTAGTTTATTTCCCTTTCTGTGTTCTTCACTCTCACTTTATTTCTAAATAGAGTGCTATGATGTTTTTAGCTCTTCATTTGTATCTTTTAATTTAAAAAACATATTTTACTAATTATAACTTATTTTTTCTTCTCTCTTTCACAGATACCAACTGTAGTAAAAAAAAAATAAAGTTACATTTATTATATGGTAAGTATGACTAAAAAAATGTAGTTTGTTATCACCCTTTGCTTTAAGGTCACTAACATTTTCTCAATCTACCTCACTCCTGTGTTTTTACTCTGCTTCTGTCACTTATTCTTATTCTCCATGTTTACTCCCCTTTCCCTATTTACCCTCTCATATTCAACTTCTTTTGATCCCTATTCTTTACTTCACTTACCCTCTGTTCCCTTCCTTTGCTTCTTCACTCATTCTCTGTTTTTTTAATTATTTACCTTACTCCTACACATATAGCTCATCCCCCTCCCAACACATGCACACACCTGTAACATACACCCACACACACACCACACACACACCTCATACACACAAAAAAACCTCCCACACACACTCTTCAAAAACACACACACATTCCATACACACACATACATCGAACACATATACACCCCACACTCATACACTTTTCATACATATTTCACACACCCTCATTTCTACCCACACCAAAACAGTCCACACAACCACACCCACAGACACACCTTACACACCCAAACTCCTACCTACACCCACTGACTCCCTGTAAGTCACACACATTGCATACCTTATCTTTTTTTGCTGTTTTACTCAAGCCCATTCAGGTACTGTTTCCTTTACTCTCTATGTCCACTCTCTATGTCACTCACTATGTGTTATCCTAATTCAATATTTCTCCCTCTTTCACCCCTCTTTACTTATACTATGGGTAGCACATTTCTCTGTCAATCCACATGTTTTAACTTTATTCGATGTTATCCATCTTATTTCATCCCTCTTTATTTATGCACACTACTTTTTTCTCTCTCTCCTTTACCAGTGTTATTTAAATCTGGTACCGTTATTACCTTTTATTTGTACATAATTTTTTCTCTTTCCTTTTAGTCTTTACAGACACTCACATTCTTCATGTGCCTCTGCTTTAGTATTCTTCTTCTCTCTTTCTTTGTTTCACAGCCTTATATTTTTTAAATTTTCTCTCTTACACTTTGTTATATCTTTTACACTGTTTTACTATGTATTACACAGTACATCTGTGTTGCTCTCTCTTGCTGTCTGTCTCTTAACATTACTCTCTCTTTCTCTTTCTCTTATGCTCTCCTTCTCTTGTTTTTTTTAAAAAAATTTTGTGTTGCGCTAACGGGGCGCTCACCGGTGCGCGTACCGGGAAGCGCACCAATGAGAAAAATGAAGTGAAGAGTGCTAAAAATTCTAGTCATTTTTTTAAAAATGGGAGGTAGTTCTGAAAAGAACTTTTTTTTAATGTTTGTGTTGTTTTATATATATATTTTTTCTGAACATTTTTTTTTTGTACTTTTTGAACAATTTTATGTTTTTTTGTTTTTTTGGGGGGGGGAACAACGGAAAACAGGCATTAGAAAGGGCTCAACAGGAGCAAAAAAAAAATCACTTTTTGGGGCGTTTTGAGCACTTGTGATTTTCAAATGCTCTGTTCATTAGAATCACACTCATCTCCCCGTGGCAAATTAGTCCCCCACAATAAATACACACTAGCTTGATGTGTTGAAAATTGCTCTGGATATTGGGGACCGTCTCCCTCGCCTCTGGTCCCGAAAAACTTTCCTGTGTTGAGGTGGTGGCCACAGGAGTTCGTGGGTTTTCACGGAGGTCACGCACCTCAGCCACGCTGTAATTTATTGGATGCCACCTTTGCATGTGGCGATGCATAGTATAGTTCTCGTAGCTATATTTTTTATCTGTGCCTCGGGACAGAACTTCTTTGCAGATCAGGCATGTGACATAGCGGGCATTGACTTTTTTTTGGCTTTCTGGGAATGTATAAAATTGCCAAATGAAACTGTCCTTGTGGTGGGATTTCCGGGGCTGTTCAGGCAAGAATACTCTCTCATGTACCTCCTCTTCCTCTTCTTCCTCCTCTTCCTCACGGTTGGGAAGGAACTGGGTAGGTGGTCCTTCCTTCCTAGGAGGTGGTGGTGGTGGTGGGGGTGCACCAGCTGCAGCTACTATTGAAGCCATCTCTTAATAATGAAAATAGGTCTTCCTCTCACAAAGTTGAAAGTCAGAGTGAGAAAAAAGGTGGGGGCTTTCATCATTTGGGAATAATTTTGTTTTCTAAACCAATGAAAAGTGTTATTTTTAGGTCACATGACCTAGCCTTACATCATTAGGAAACCAAAAGTGAAATGAACCAATAGAAAGTTTTATTAACAAGTCACATGACCTGTTACACTTACGTTACGCGCTCCGCGCCGTGCCCCGGATCGCTTCCGGGGAGCTGCGCTTCGCGCCTCGGTTCGCGCTCCGGAGCACTTCCGGGTGCGCTAACGCGGCGCGTCATAAGATGCATTACGCGGCAACGCGATACATTGCGCTTACGCGACGTGCCCCGGATCGCTTCCGGGGAGCTGCGCTTCGCGCCTCGGTTCGCGCTCCGGAGCACTTCTGGGTGCGCTAACGCGGCGCGTCATAAGACGCATCACGCGGCAACGCGATACATCGCGCTTACGCGACGCATCATGATGTTGTTTTCTAACGCGGCAGTTGCGCTAACGGAACGTTTACCGGTTCGCGGACCGGGTCGCGGCACCAAATTGAGCTAACGGGAAGCTACCCGGTGCGCGGACCGGTAGCGAAACAAAAAATAAATAAAAAAATATATATATATATACATAAAAAAACAAAAAAAAAATAAAAAAAAATATATATATACATAAAAAAATTATATTAAATACATATAAAATATATTTTTCCTTTAAAAAAAGAATACATTTAACAGCTTTTAATATTTGCTATTAAAAACCATTGAAATTTACTGAAAAAACCATAGGTTATAGACCATATATAGTTAGGAATTAGCATTTACAAAACCTTGAAAATTCACTGAAAAAACCATAGGTTATAGACCATATATAGTTAGGAATTAGCATTTATAAAACCTTATTTTACTGACAGAAAACCATTGAAATTCGCATATATAGTTAGTTGCACTAACTATATATTTCGCGCACCCGCAATCCCCTGCTGATGATGTCACATATTACATCATTCATGACATGGTCAGTGACATCACTGATGACATCACTGATGACATCTCAAATGACAGTGAATATATGTCAGTGAATATATATAATATATATATATATATATATATATTCACTGAAAAAACCATAGGTTATAGACCATATATAGTTAGGGATTAGCATTTAAAAAACCTTATTTTACTCACACAAAACCATTGAAATTCCATATATAGTTAGTTGTACTAACTATATATCACGCACCCGCAATCCACTGCTGATGATGTCACATATTACATCATTCATGACATGGTCAGTGACATCACTGATGACATCACTGATGACATCTCAAATGACATCACTGATGACATCACTGATGACATCATCCAGTGACTGTGTGTTTCTGTAAAGTTTAAATATGTTTTACATATTGAAGAATGAGTAGATGTAGAAGTGTCTGGATGAAGGATTTAGTAGGTGCGTGACTGACTGTATGAGTGAGTGATTAAATGTGTCTCACTGAGTGCATGGGTTAGTGACTAAACTGTCTTAATTTGTGCATCATTATGTCTGTTGTTCTGTAAACTGCTGCATGTGTTGATCAGTAGCTATATGAGTAACTATATAGGTTATTGATTGGTTGCCCAAGCATTTGTATGGGAGACTGAGTGTGTGTGTGAGTGGCTGGGAAGTGTATGACTCTGTGCATAGATGTATGGGTTCAAAAGTGCATGTTGGAAACAGCTGTATGGGCGGTTGACTGTGTGCATGACTGTATTGGTGAGTGAATAGATATCTCAGTGCTACATGTCAAATTAAGTACATATGTAAAATACAGTACATGTGAGAGTTGACATATATAAATAACTGTGCATAAGAGCCAGTGAATGTGTGAGTGGCTGTATGGATCATTGTGAACTTGTATCCAGGATTGTATAAGTGAGTAAATATGTTTTAGTATTTGTTTGAATAAGTAAGTAAGGTGTGTTTAACTGTATAGTTAAGGAAATGGAGGTGTGATTGATTGTTTGCATGACTGTCTAGGTGTGTGTGTAACTTCATGGATGAGTGACAATCTGTGAGTCTGTGTTTACACTGAGTGTATCTAAGGTTATATTAGAGTCTGAAGAGGTTCATCGTATTATCACAACAGTGATGTCATCAGTAATGTCATTTGAGATGTCATCAGTGATGTCATCAGTGATGTCATTTGAGATGTCATCAGTGATGTCATCAGTGATGTCATTTGAGATGCCATCAGTGATGTCATCAGTGATGTCACTGACCATGTCATGAATGATGTAATATGTGACATCATCAGCAGTGGATTGCGGGTGCGTGATATATAGTTAGTACAACTAACTATATATGGAATTTCAATGGTTTTGTGTGAGTAAAATAAGGTTTTTTAAATGCTAATCCCTAACTATATATGGTCTATAACCTATGGTTTTTTCAGTGAATTTTTAAGGTTTTGTAAATGCTAATTCCTAACTATATATGGTCTATAACCTATGGTTTTTTCAGTGAATTTCATTGGTTTTTTAATAGCTAATATCAAAACCTTTACAATGTATTATTCTTTAAAAAGAAAAATATTTTTTACATGTTTTTTATACAATTTTTTTTGTATTTTTTTTGTTTCGCTCCCAGTACGCGTACCGGTTAGTTTCCCGTTAGCTCAATCCGGAGGCGCGACCCGGTACGCGAACTGGTAAACGTTCCTTTAGCGCACCTCTCGCGTTACAAAACAACATCGCGACGCTTCGCGTCAGCATGACGTTTCGCGTTCTCGCGTAATACGTCATATTACGTGCTACGTTCGCGTACCCGGAAGCGCAGCGGTACGCGAACCGGAAGCGATCCGCGGCGCGGCGCCGACCGCGTAATGTAAACATAGCAGGTCATGTGACTCGATAATAACACTTTTCATTGGTTCATTTCACTTTTGGTTTCCTAATGATGTAATACAAGGTCATGTGATCTAAAATGGACACTTTTCATTGGTTTAGAACTTTTGTTTTTCCCAAATGATGAAAACCCCTCCTTCTTTCATCACTCTGACTTTCATCTTGGTGAGAGAAAGACCCTTTATTGAGACTTTGTGATGGCTTCATTAGTAGCTTCAGCTGGTGCTAGCCCACCACCTCCACCAAATCCAAGAAAGAGAGGACCACCTGCAGAAGTAATTCTGCAAGAAGAGGAAGAACAGGAAGAGGAGGAAGAGGAGGAAGAGCATGAGTTTTTGCCAGAGGAGCCCAGGAGGTACAATCGACAGGAGAATTATATCTGGCAATTCTACAGAATTCCTGAGGGGCAAAAGAAAGTGAATGCTCGTTACGTGTTTTGCCGCATATGCGGTGACAGATTGTCAAGGGGCACCGATAAAAAATATAGTTATGGCAATCATACTATGCATCGGCATATGAGTAGGTGGCACCCAAATAATTATAGTGCTGCCCAGCTACGTGACCAACAACAAAATCCCCTCCAAATGGCAAGAAGATCGGTGGTTCCAGAGGTGTCGGGACCAGAGGCGAGGGAGGTGATTGCAAACATCCAAATGTTGTTTGGGCACGTAAAACAAGTGTGCGTGGAATGTGGCGCTTTCATCTGCTACAGAGAAAGTAGCATCACTTTGATTTTGCGAGCAATTCAAAATCATATTAATGTTTGCACGAGACGCACCAAAAAATAAATTCTTTATTTTTTTTGCTCCTGTTGAGCCCTTTATAATGGATCGTTTTTGTTTCCCCCCCCCCCAAAAAAACCAAATTTTTTTTAAAAACGTTCAGAAAATACAAAAAAAGTAAAAAAATGTTCAAAAAATACTAAAAAAAATATAAAACAACAAAAACATTAAAAAAAAAGTTCTTTTCAGAACTAACTCCCCATTATAAAAAAATTGGTAGAATATTTGGAACTCTGCCAACCTGTATTTCTCTTAGTTCGCTCCCGGAGCGCTACCCGGTACGCGTACCGGAAGCTAACCAAAAAAATATTTTTTAAAAAAGAACAGTAACTATAAGGGAAGGAAATACACAGTTATGTTAAAAGAAAGACAGCTCTAGGGAGTAAACTAAGGATACTGTTACCTACAATCCACTGTTGATGATGTCACATATTACATCATTCATGACATGGTCAGTAACATCAACAGCAGTGGATTGTAGGTAACAGTATCGTTAGTTTACTCCCTATAGCTGTCTTTCTTTTAACATAACTGTCTATTTCCTTCCCTTATAGTTACTGTTCTTTTTTAAAAAACATTTTTTTGATCAGTCATAAACAGTGACATTAATAGAAACAGAGAGAGTGAACAAGAGTGAAGAACTATGGTCCTCCTCAGCCACCCTCAGAAAACCAAGGGGGTCAAGATACATCTACCGTGCCCCCTTCTACCTATTCTGAACATTATTTGCCCTCCATCTTGTATCTTGATTCGAACGAAACACAAAATGGTGGACTGCCATAACGCTGCTGGTTTGCGAACCGGGCAACTTCCCAGGAAGCGGTCCCCCAAAAAAAAAAGTTGGGAAAGTAATTCACAGACACTAAGAGTAATAGAGATGGAGTGAGTGAACAAGACTGAGGAACTATGAGAACAGAGGGACTGAGAAAAAGAGTGGAAGGAGTTGAGTAAATAGGTAATAGAGAAAGGAATGAGGAAAGTAGCAAAGGCAGGAAACTGAGGATTAAAGAAGTGAAGCAGTGGATCTAATAGTAGGTGAATGTGATAGAAATGTAACGAAAAGAGTACAACTATTTACCTTGTAATTGCCGTTAAATTAATCACATTTTATTTCTATACTTTCAATCTGTGAAAGAGAGAACCAACATTTGAAAAAAATTAAAATATGTATTTAAAAATTACAAACGACAAGGGAAAATATTGAAGGACAAATAGTTTTTCAACAACTTTGACACTGACAGAAGCTTCTGCTTCTCCAGGTCCTCTACACAATGCTAAAGATATACATTTTAAACTAACAGTATCTTGATGCAGATGAAGTGAGGCCTATCTTAAAACATGGTGCATCTTTTGCATTGCTCTTGTTTCAGAAAAGTGTCGCTTCAGTATGCCAATAACATGTCTCCTATCCAGAGATTTGTTTGAGGTGAGGCCTACTCAGAGTTCAAGATGAGATTTACACTTGTTGAAGTGTACAGAGGAGATAATATCTGTGAAAGTCTACTAATGAAGTGAGTCATGTCCACTGCACTCTTCAACAAAGTAGAAACCTCCTATGTTTCCCTGGACAGACCTAAACTTGATCTGCACAATGTGATTCGTAATGATAGGAAACTCAGGTGATGTAATTGAAATATGTGCAATTTATTTTGCTCATTTCACAATCACATCACTTGTGTTTCCTTTGCTTAGGTATCTCATTGTGCAGATGTAGTCCAGCATATGAAAGAATACGTAGAAGTGCAGCACTGCATACAATAAATTTAACACTTACAGAAAACTCACCTTCTCCATGCCTCCTACACAGTTCTACATATACATCATAAATGCAAACAGTACAGAATTAATTATACATGTTAAATGGTTTATTTTTGCTGTTCTCAGAATGTATCAAAATTCACTAAAAACAGTGACTTGAAGGTATTCATCATGTAACAGCGGGGAAAAAAAAACACAATCAAAATGATTGTGTTTAAAAAACCCATACAACATCAGAAAATAAAATTCAGAACTCCTTAAAGTTAACTTACTTTCCATGACGTCCAAGGATGTCCTATGAACAGCTTACACTCTTTTGTGCTGTTATTACTTTCAGCCCGCCACTTTCTGAAAGAAAACCTCCATCGTTTTTAAAAACACGTTACATGCAATAAATGACTTCTTGCTCTCTACCACTATTTTCCACAAGGCCAAATCTAGTCAGAGATATTTATAACTCTTGGATTTCTTGTAAGCCAATCCCATCATTTGGCATTTCCGCAACTTTCAGAATTAAAATGTTGAAGATCATTTTCACAATCCTGGAATAGTAATATCTTCCCCTTCTTGGTCAGTCATGTTCTACATTTCCTATGACACTGATACTGCTTAATATGAAGCAGACTTACACTACCTCTATGAGTACTACAATTATTTAATTCTCTACATCACTTTTAATCACAAAGCAATGTAAAACAGTAGACAGCATTGCAGACTTACATTCCCTCTACTCCATGTTTTGATTGGCTGCTTCAATTAGCTTATGAAAAGAAACAGTTTTTCTGAACTCATTTAAAGTGCACATACATCTCCATGATGTCCAATCCTTTGATTAGAAGTTATGTCTCTGAACTACACTTATCCTCAAGGCCAAATTGTGTAGGAGCCATTAGAACTTCTTGAAATTCCACAGATCATATCCCGAGATTATTTTCCTAAAATTTTGGTTTTAAAAACACCAGGTAAGAGTTTTTAAGGTCATACGGCAATTTTTTTTTGAAAATTAAAACAGAATCATTGCAGAATGACCAGCCATTTCTAGACTTTAAATAAGCTGTGTAATGTCCTGATGATATTGAAGGGCCGTCATGATATATAATTGCTGTAGTTACAAAAGTCCTTCCTGATATTGACAACTGCGAAGCTACAAAATTTTTTATTAAAGTTGTCAATTTTGTTCCATCAGGCCTACATCGTTGGAACATTAAAATGACGTACTGGCCATATGTTCGTATAAATAATGTGGACATCATTTCAGATTTACATTGGCTACACTCCATGCTGTGATTAGCAGCTTTTACTAGCTTATTAAAGGAGACTGATTTACTGTCTGGCAAAGTTAAATATATAAATCTTTCTGAGTCTACACTAGTAGTACTTGATACCATACAGTTCTCGCAGTCATGCTGCCATTGATAAGAAAGCCCAAACAGCTGATCTACATCTACACCTTCAGCATGTAATACATCAAGCATATACATTAAAAACTCCTGACAATCTTGCTGAATATTTTGAGAGAATTGTGTTTGCCCTGAACATCTGTCTAACAGGTTTCGAATTTCAGACACACTTTCTATTTTTGTTCTATCTGTGCTACATTTCTCTAACACAGAATTCAACAAACTGCAAAATCTTTGATCAGAATTGACCACAATCTCTTCTTTTACATTTTTTAGAGAAAACAAAACATTAATTACTACATTAGCATAGCAGTTGACACCAGAACTGTTTTCAAACTGAAAACCAACAACATCTTCAACAGAATCCTCTTTGTTTCTGCTTGTAATTTTAGGTTCATTCACTTTTTGTCTTTTTGCTACAACCTCCCCAGTATTGTTCTCATTTCTTCGTTTCCGGCCTACCAGACGTTTCTCAAACAAAGGAAACTGAGGCAAATGTGGCGCATACTCTCTTCTTAACCTATTGTATTCCTTAACACAATCTAGATCTGCACAAATGTTTCTGACATCACACTCAATCAAGTACAATCCCGATAAAGTTCTAACTCGTGACAATGCCACATATGCCATACCCTCCTTGAACACAGAACTGCCAATATTCACCAATGCAGTGTCTACACTTAAACCTTGCGATTTATGAATTGTCACCGCATATGCCAAGCAAACAGGGAACTGCTTACGGCGAACATATAAGTCTTTTACAAGCAAAAATCTAGCAGAACAACGAGCAATTAGCTGTACTTCCTCAATGCCATCAAATTTAATTTTTAAAAATTCAATTCCATCTCTATTTCTGTATTTCACAAAATCAACAACATTACCCATTGATCCATTTACCAGACCTCTTTCAACATGTAAATTCCTTCTTAAAATTATACGGCAGTTCAAGCACACATTCAGAGTCTTTTCAAAACCTGCAGTTTTAGATATAGTCTTCTCTAATGAATCCAATTTTGATTTCAGATTCTCAGACAAAATAATTGTTGATCCCATATGCTCTACTCTATCAATAGCTTCCACTTTCACAATCTCTTGCTTTTCTAAATGCAACATTTTGTTGTTAAATTTGGCACATTCTGCAAGAGTTGGCATCAAACATATTCCAGATTTCTTATCAGTAATTTTCTGAAAAATATTCTCAGGCACAACATCTTGTTCTGGATATAAATTTGACAGTAATCGTGCATGTAAAGCTTCTTTCCCATGCTCGGTCACTTTTCCAATTCTAACATCTTGTAGAATAGTCTTGTAAACTTCATCCTTTGCCTGACGCATATTTTCATGCAGTTCAGCATAATTGAAGTTTAACCATATATTGACGTTGCCAATGCTGCCTAGGCACTTCCTGGTATCTTCATGCGTGAGCATTTTGAACACAGGTTGCCCTTTCACTGGTGTCAGCTGCAGAAGATCTCCGAAAACAATGATGTGTTTGCCACCAAATAACACATCATACTCTGTTTTGAGAACTTCTTGCATCCTCAAATGCACAAAGGCAAGCATGACATTGGAAACCATGCTTACTTCGTCAATGATAAGAAGTTTCATTTTCCTCAAGATTCTTGAAACTTCAAAACAAGCATCTCCAGATAGCTTGTGATATTCTAATTTGTTGTCATGCTCCACTGGCAGCATCAGTAAACGATGTAAAGTAATCCCTTTAATATTATGTGCTGCCAGTCCAGTTGGAGCAGTGACAACACAAGACAGCGATGACTCTGTCCTTTCCTGCAAATAGCATGAAATTGCTTTAATGAGGAAACTTTTTCCAGTTCCCGCTTCTCCACTCACGTACAGTCGGACAGGCTTCAACGACGTACATGAGCACTCTTTCTTATCATGACTTAATCCATGATCAATTTGCATGGTAACTTCGTCATATATTTTCCTCTGCTCAACGTTGAGTTGCCTTTCCAACTCTTCTAAGTTAACCGCATCCTCTTGAGCATGTGCCATGGCTCTTTCCACCTCATTCATAGCAGTGGCAGCTTCATTTTCAATAAGAGGTCCTCCTAGTGGATCCTGACTCAATGAAGCAGAACTCTGACTGTCCTGAGAACTGTCTCTGGCAATCTCGGCTGCAATCGTTGCTTCCTGCTCAATTTCCGCATTCAACATTTCTACATATTTGGGAAAAGCAGGACATTCTATGGTCTCCTTGGCGGCATTGAAAGAGTCTTCATAACAGAGGAAATCTCCAAGCAGTTCCTCTTCTGCACGCCAAGGCTTGAAAAGTTGCAAAAGTGCTAAATAGAAAAACTCCTTTTTTTCAGGAGATTCGCCACTCAATTTTCGATGGTTTATCAAGTGGCATTTTCTTTGCTTCACCAGACATCCCTCACTTCCTATTACAGCATACACTCCTTTCTCAGTATCTTCTTTGATGTTCCTCTTGAACATGTAATTTTGCAGAACCTCATACAGACAAACATTCTCTAGGTGACTGCTTCGATTTGGATAATATGTATCCAACATGTTTGTCTTCAAAATGTCGGTACTGTTTGGCTCCTTTTCCGCCAAATACTCAATTTCCCGCACAGGTTTGAGAACTCGATTACGCGTTGCAGCAAGACCAAGACTCGCCCAAACGATACTCCTGGACTTGGCATAGAGACTTGCTGAAGACAACCGGTCAGAACATTCGTACGCTCCGATTTCTCGATGCGACAACATCTTCAGACTGAAACTGTACAACTTCTTGCTGAGGCTCTTTTCATGGGAAATGTCCTCCCACATATCCTTCAATTCTGTCTTCTCTTTTTTGGTGATGTAAGACGTCACATACCGAGCCACAGCCATACAGTTATCAGCCACAAACTGTATATCCATGTTAGCATTCCACATGGACAAAATCACCGGGTTGTAGTCGTTGATGTACTTGGACTCTTCGTTCCTCTTCAAATTGTAAGTGTTTTTAGGTGATTTCTTCATGACATTGTGTCGCAGCGAAGACATCAAACTGTTTACTCTTCCTTTAGAAATCACCGGTCGTGGAAAGCCGAAACGACATTTAGTGTAGAACTTGTCCTTGTTTCGGAATTTACGACGGCAGTACTTTCCACATCGATGGCTTTGGAAACGCAGAACTTTTTCTCTTAGGTTTTTCTTCTCCTTTGCGTTTGGAACAGCACACGTAGAATACTGTTGGATGAAACTCATCACTGAGTCATCTGGATCCGTTCCAAATTTAGGTGCATCCTTGATCCACAGCAACATATGTATATGAGGAGCACCTCTTGCTTGGTACTCCTTTCTCCAGAAGAAATCCAACACCTCTCCAAGAGGTGGATTCTTCTTATTCATGATGAAAGACATCATAGCTTCAAATCTATGATTGAAGTACCTACATACATTGACTGGATCCAAAGAGCACAGTTCTCCGGGTGTCTTGAATTCGATGTTTTCTACGTTAGCATTTGCCTCTCGTAGAGATTCAAGTAAGTCTTCCCAGCCATACTCGGCACAGCTCAGAGTGAGGAACCATGTGGGAGTACCTAAGTTCCTCAGCATACATTTTAAATCACCATGACGACGGTACCAGTACTCATTAGTACCACGCTGACACGCCATGAGATTAATCAGGTGAGAATCCAAAATACTATCTTGGACATTCACTTTATCCATAAAATCACTTGCCGAGATGTTTTGCATGTGTATACCACTTTTCAAGATGTGGTTCACTGCATATGACAGTCCAGACAGATCGCTTTCAAACAGGAGATGAAACAAATAAGGAATGCATTGTCGAAACCTAGCATCTCCTGCATACAATCGCAAAGTCCGGTATTCAGAAGCAGGAATTTGATGAGGTCGCTCATCATATCTTCCTCCCTGACCTGTTGGAAAAAGCTGTGGGAAACACCGAGCTTCCAAACTTTCCTCCCAAACACTAATGGGACTCCCTTTGGCTTGTTTCATTTGAAACAACTCAATAGCATTCCCCATGACTTCCTTTGAATGCAAAGGATGAACACTATAATGTTCATATATTTCCTCACTAGTAGAGGGTTCTACTTTCTCAATTTGACCAGCACACAAATCGCTATCCTCTTCCTCACTTACTTCCTCTTCTGCAACATATACATTCTTATAGTATTTATTATTTTTTTTCAAATACAATGTTGCCTTTTTAACTTTCCTAACATCTACTAAATCTTGCCATATTTTCTTATTCTTTGTCGGAACCCCATTAACTAAGATAACCAGAGGTTCCTCTTCCACTTTTTCTACTCCAATTGTGTTAATGTTTTTCTTCAAATCTAGAGGCAAATAAACAACTCTTCCCTTTAATCCTCTCTGTAAATCTGATGGAGGCAATTTCCCTGTCTTTGGCTCCATTCTTACAATAGCCTGAAAGGGATGGATACTTTGAATCAAAATAGATTCATAAGTATTTAAATCCTTCAATTCAGAAGGAATCTCAACCAATTCCAGATTATTATGAACTGCTCTAGCAGGCATCTGGTTTTGTTTTAATTTGTTACAACAATAAGTACACACACGTTGATCCAATCCCAAATCAAAACAATTTTCTACCATCAAGTATGTTGCAAAATCCTTCCATTCACTATTATTTTCCCTTTCACTTTTTGCATATAAATCCACTAACTTAGTCTGATTCTTATAATAAGTGCGTCGACAACACACACAAGTGAAATTAGGCCTCTCACTTGATTTCATGTCAAACGTCGCAATTTCCCTCTGGAAATTATCTGTACTGGAAACATGTACAGTATCTTCCAAATGACCCTCTATTTCTTGCTCAATTTCAACATTCTCCTCTTTACTTCCAAAGTAACAAAACTCAATTTCTTCACATATATTCCTCACATCTATTTCAGAACCATGCAAAAGAGCAGCGCATAATTGTTTCAGCATAATTGCTGGACTCTTAGCATAATACAACAGTCTAACTAACTTCCTCACTTTGTTATGATGCACTGCTAGCATCCTGAAATGATGAAAAACACTCTGGCATACTCTCCTGGAAAGACAAGCCAGTGAATGACCATGCAAACCTGTCACTTCTCTCACTCTGCAAGGATCTAATTCTTGCAACAACCTCATTTTCTGCTTCAAACTTTTCTTGTTAAATGACCGTACAAAATCACAAAGCAAATTGATGGAATCCTGTCGCACACTGCAAATACTACTACACTTCCAGGTGTACACAGGACCCTTAGCACGTCTTCCTAAAACCTCATTACCTAACAACTCTTCTGCCTCTGTTGTCACAAGTTTTTCTTTTTCAACTGGACAACCATCTTTCACTTCATAAGCACGACCACTGATGTCAACTGCATGCACCAAATCATTATCCTGGAAATAACTCTCTTCATTAAAAAATGCCTCACAGCTTGAACTATGTATCCATTCTCCAGAAAAAACTTCACAAAAATTACTACGATTAACTATTCTCTTCCATCTACTATTTCTTTTGAAATCAAAAATTGCCTTGTTTAGCTTCCTAATTCTATTGATTATCAAAATAAATAACTTACGTTTAATTTCAAAAGCCTGATCAATAACTTTCTCAACTTTTTTTTTTCTCCTATAAAAAACTAATTTCTGTTGACCTTTCTTAATATTTTTTAACAAATTGCCAATTATCCTGTTACGGAACATTCGTTTACGAATCTCCGTAAACTGTTGTTTCCTTCTACTATCATGCACAGATTTATCTCTTGCTCTAGCAGTAACATTTT
Source organism: Lissotriton helveticus (assembly GCF_964261635.1). Classification (NCBI taxonomy): domain Eukaryota; kingdom Metazoa; phylum Chordata; class Amphibia; order Caudata; family Salamandridae; genus Lissotriton; species Lissotriton helveticus. Next base: position 1,370,024,034 of record NC_136069.1, on the reverse strand, counting down.
CATTTGTCCTTTTCTTTCCATTTGATTTACTTGTGTTGTTATGGATTGAAACATTTTCTGTACTAATATTTTTTTTATTAGAAATATTTTTTATGAAATATTTAGAGCTCTTACCCGGTGCTTTCTTCATCGCTTGAGAAATCTTTTTGTTAGAGGACTGCTGCATTTTTTTTTTCTCCTGCTGTCTTTGACGTTTTGCAGCCTTCATCTCTCTTATTTTTGTAGGCATAGTTGAATCTGAGGAAAAATATAATAAAAATGTTATTAAACATTATTATCAAACAGTAAATCAGTAATAGTGATCAAAAACATAACACACTACTTGACATTTTAAATAGAAGATTTTTTAGTCCTTGCAAATTTACAATACAGAAATAGCAGAAAAGAAATGAGATTTATATTTATGTTACCTATGCTATTTTATATGTGAATCTGATCTAATTTTATGAGCATATTTTAATATTTTATTGAAGACACTACACATAACCTGTTTTTGAAGGTGTCTTTATTTTTAAATTAAACGGTTTACCTTTTTACTTTTTATTGATTATAAATTTTAAAAATAAATGTTTATAATTCCAAAGGCTCAAGCAGGTCAGCTTCCCATCCTATATCATATAATTCGGACAAATCTGCATCCTCATCACGCTCTTCTTCATCCTCAGGATTTAAATCATCCAATGGATCAACATCCACTGATGTTTCAATTACAAGTTCAATGATGAGGTCAAAATCAACTGATTGCAGATTGTCGCTCATGTTGAGGTTGTCTTTATCTTTAAAGAAAGACAACAACAATGAGATGTTGCAGAGTAAGAGACAAATCTCACAGATTATAATAGTAAAATTATTTAACAAGAGTAACATTTTGCAGCTATTATTTAGCCATGTCCAGCGATGCTGAGCAGGTGAAGCCTATGTCTAATTTTTCACTGAACAGGACTCATCTGTTCTTAACCTTGGATAAGCCTCAACGACTCTGTGTCCCCTGCACATACTCAAATGTTAAAGTGCAGATTTATATTAAATGGCACATCCCCAGGCATGCACCAGTTAATGTGCACCACTGCTTTACCACCCATGGTGTGCCGCATTTACAATCAGATAGGAGAAAGCTGCTTCAAAACCCTGCGCCTGCTTGAAGCTGGCATAGGTCTTGACGCAGCATTGTATAGATGGGGCACCCCTGATCCTTGCTGGAGCTGCATCGCACTTACGATACAACTCCAGCAATGCGCCACCTTTACAGCACAGATGCGTCACGCATCTGTGCCTTTTTTGCCCCATGCTGCGCCGCATTGTAAATGCAGCACACCATGGGTGGCGGAACAGTGGCGCAGGATGACTGTCACATCCCTGGGGATGCGCCACTCATCATAAATCTATCCCTAAGCTTCTTATCTTGTTACAGATGAACTGCCATATGTATCATCAAAATATTTTACATATTATAAATAGCAAATTTTAAGGAATAAATAGCGATTCTTTACTATTCCTAATTTGCAATGAGCAAATTGCTAATTGCAAATTACCCATTCATTTCCATAGGCTAGGAGGCTCATAGGAATTAATGTTGCAAGTTGTGATTAGCAATTAGCTCATCACAAAATAGGATTTTTTTCAAGCGTGCAGGGGTATCTCAAGAACACCCTGCTGCACCCCTGAAAAAGAAATTTGGGAGCACATGGCACACCTACATGCCCTAATGGCATGTATGGGCGTCATATGGGACCTTTTTTTTTTTTAAAAAAAAAATGCTTTTTGAAAAGAATTCGCAAATTACCACAAACTACAAGTTGGTGGTAGTTTCCAAATCCTTAATATCATTTTTTACATATTTTTTTTTTATACATTGCATTTAAGGAATCACAAATTTTGAATTATTGACATTTTAAGTAATTTCCACATGTGCACTGTTTTCTAAATATAATTTGAAAATCGTTTTTGGGGAAAAGTAATGGTTTGCAAATTTATGACAAGGACATAATGGTGTATGCTTCTCTATAAGGCATTTCAGTATCTCTAATGTCATTTTTCCCATATTACATTATAAGACCTTTCCCCATGAAGCACATTCCTTGTAAATATGCTCCCACCAGTGCATTGCAAATTTAGATTTTGACTGTTTCAGACACATAGCCATGTTGAAAGTGACCCAAAAAAATTGCAAACGTTTTAAAAAAAAACATTCATGTGTCTTAATGACATTTTAAGTCATTTCCCCATGGACAATGTTTTCTAAGTGGCACAAAAGAGGTATACACCTATCATAAATCTGTCCCTAGAATTATAAATGATTAAATCAGGATGACAATAAGATGTGGCCTATCCAGAGGTTTGTTTAAGGTGAGGCCTACTCAGGATTGCAGATTAAAGTTATGCTTGATGAAGAATACAGAGGAGATAATTTATTGTAAAGGCCTACCAATGAAGTAAGTGATTTCTACTTCATTGCACCAGTCATCATAAATGTATCCATAAGCTTCTTATCTTGTTAGACATCAACCGCCATATGTATCATATAACTATTTTGCATTTCCAAAAAAGCGAATTTTAAGGAATAAATAGCGATTCTTTACCATTCCAAATTTGCGATGAGAAAATTGCTAATTGCAAATTACCCATTCATTTCCATGGGCTAGGAGGCTCATATAAATGAAGGTGCAATTTGCGATTAACAATTTGCTCATCACAAATTAGGAATTTATTCCAAAAGTGCAGGGGTGTCTCAAGAACACCCTGCTGCAACCCTGAGAAAGAAATTTGGGGGCATATGGCGAACATAAATTTTAACAACATTCCTTTACCTCAATAACGATTTTCAAATCATAACTTCAAAACACTACACATGGGAAAATTACTTAAATTGTCCTTAAGACACATAAAAGCGTATTTTGATTGGCTTTCCTGCATGGTAGGGTCACTTTTAACATGGCTATGTAACATAAACATTCAAAATCAAAATTTTCAATGTACAGGTGGGAGCATATTTACAAGCAATTTGCGCCACAAAGAAAGGTCTGACATTAAAATGGGAAAAATAACATCAGGGACAGACAATTGCCTTATAAAGAACCATACACCATTATGTCCTTCTCATGAATTTAAAAACAATTCCTTTTTCCCCAAAACGATTTTCAGATCATAATTTCAAAAAACTGCACATGAGAAAATGACTTAAAATGTCATTGAAACACATGAAAGCGTTTTTTTATTGGCTTTCCTGCATGGTTGGTTCACTTTTATCATGGCTATGTAACACAAACATTGATAATTAAAATTTTCATGCACATGTAAGAGCATATTTACAAGCAATTTGCGCCACAGAGAAAGGTCTTACACTAAAATGAGAAAAATAACATCAAGGACAGTCAATTGCCTTATAAATAACCATACACCATTATATCCTTGTCATGAATTTAAAAACAATTCCTTTTCCACAAAAACGATTTTCAAATCATAATTTCTAAACACTGCACATCAGAAAATGACTTAAAATGTCATTAAAACACATGAAAGCATTTTTTGATTGGCTTTCCAGCATGGTTGCGTCACTTTTAACATGGCTATATAACAAAAACATTCAAAATCAAAAATTTCCATGCACACGTGAGAGCATATTTACTAGCAAATTGCGCCACATAAATCATAATTTTCTCCTTAAAGCACACTATTCTCTATCTAAAGTAAAGAAATATTTTCTCACCTTAGCAAATACTTTGAGTTTGAAAACAGTCTAAGAAACACACCAATTTGTCTTCAGCAGAGCAAAAGGTATGCACTCCAGAGTCTGCAGCTATCAAAAGCACAGAAATGGTGTAATTCTTCACACATATTTCTCATGTCACCCAATCAAAACTCTTCCCTCACTTTTTTTCAAATGAAAACCCTTCCCCCTCTGCCCTTTCTGCCTATTTTCCATAGCAACCACCTCTTGGAGAAACTCTGGTGTTTGCAAATTCACACAACAATGTTGCAATTGAACTCTGAACTCTCAGTGCACCTGCATATCCAGTGCTTTCTTTCATTTAATGATTTTTTATTAACCACTCAAAATACATCTTTCAAAGAACACATCTCTACACCCTAACTTTCTGTTTTCATCAATCAAAATCCACCAATCACTGTTACTACTTCATGAACACAGAAACTCCACAGTTTTTTTCATTTCAAACTCACATTTTTTCAACTGCCATTTCATTGCCACACTTCATCTGACTGCAGGAGAACCTTCTCTCACCATGTTTTCTGTCTGGATTGTTGGTCATAGTTATATTCACTGGGCTCAAAGGTACGTTGAAAGCAGGAATTTACCTAACCTCAATTTACAAGATGTGGAAATTAAGTGGTTTGGCCAGAGAGGATTAAAATGTCACCAATTGATACCATTGGTGAAAACCTTTATGCATTTGCCAAAACCTGACCTGTTAATTGTGCACTGTGGAGGTAATGACTTGGGCACTTTGACTGGTGTAGGTCTGGAAATGCTTTTAAAGGACACCTTTGAGCAATTAATGGCACTTTTTCCTCAGACTGCCTTGGTATATTCAAATATATGCCAAAGACAGAAATGGAGGTGGTCAAACCAATTTTGTCCACAAATTGAGAAGTCGAGGAAGCATGTAAACAAATCTGTTTCAGCTTACATGAGAGACCATGGAATGGGCTCCCTGTACAACAATAACTTGCGTTACTACATGCAAGATATCTACAGAGGAGATGGAGTTCACTTCTCAGATGAGGGCAACAGAGTTTTCACTCTGAATTTAAAAATGTGCATTGGTACCTACTTATAAGTACCTAAATGTACCATAAACCCAAAAGCTCTTCTCAGAGCTACCCTACATCTAATCACTCACAATTATTATTTTACTCTAACTTTTTTCACTAATTTTCAACAAAGTACACTCCCTGGGGCGCTACCCGGTACGCGTACCGGGAGCTAACCTCGCGAAATTTTTAAAAAAAATGTTATTTTTTCGCACATATGGGCCTCATCAGCCACCCTCACAAAACCTAGGGGGTCAAGATAAGTCTACCGTGCCCCCTTCTACCTATTCTGAACATTATTTGCCCTCCATCTTGTATCATAATTCGACCGAAACACAAAATGGTGGACTCCCGTTACGCTTAAGGTTCGCGTACCAGGGCGCTCACCGGTTCGCGTACCGGGTCGCTTCCTGGGGAGCGCACCATCAAAAAAGGTGGGAAAGTAGTTCACACAAAAGCCACTTGAGACAATTTCACCAAATATAGATTAGCTCATACTACATACCAATCCCTACCATTTTCACAAATTTGATTGGAATTCCATTTAGCCATTTAGCCTGTAGACCTCTCTAAATACCGTGAGGTAAATTACTTCACAAAACACATCTGAAGTGTTGGAATTGACAACCAATTAAAATGTTACTTTCATTTTCTACTTTTTTTACCTGACATTTGATTGGTTATGTACCCGAATATATATAAAGGAAGAGAAGGAAACACAGCCATTTTGACTACTACTTCCTGGTGTACATTTCATTTGGATTTTCATTAATAACTTCAACTTCTTTTTAAAGGTAAGTTGTTATTTTTAAAACTGAAGTATATTGTGCACTTTAAGTTAATATGGCAAACTTTTTCTGTTAGTTATATACTATCCCTCTGTAGTACTTATAAATTTAGATACACTTTTTTATATTCCTACTTCCACTCTGATACTATACACTGCCCAAAGATAAATTCTCTGATAAAAACTGCCTATCTAAAATTAATCCCAACAGTGCCCTACCTCTACTAATATATATTTTTTTTATGCAAATTTCAGGAAAAATGGAAAGTGAACAAAACATTTAATTTGAAATTGTCCTTCCAGAGTCCAACACAGAAATCATTGATCCAAATGAGATTGAATTTATGGATGAAACATGGGACCAAGAACTACTGCAATGTGTGCAAGCAGTAGATAACCTCCTTGCAAATGAGGACATTTTACAACCTCAGAGACTACAATCTATATTCCATGATTATGAAATTTCTGACAATGAAATGTTAGAAAGTTTAATAAATTATGAAACACAATAAAAAAAGTAAAAAAAAAAAAAAATAATCAACAAAACCAACAATCAATTAACATACAGCATTTGAAAAGTCTATCATTCATTTTTTATTGTGATACGCTCCCCAGTACGCTTCCCGGTTCGCGTACCGGGCGCTAACCACGAAAAAAAACAAAAAATTTTTTTTTTTTTTCGCTTAGCGGGGCCCCATTAAAGCCTCCACATCAAACCTAGGGGGTCAGGGAGTATCTACTATGCCCCCTTAAGGTCATTTGCCCCTTCGCTTTTGACCTCCTCTTGTCTCTCGATCCTACCGAGAGACAAGATGGCGGCCGCTCCGGACTGTTTAGAATGTTGACAGACACCGGAGAGCCAATCAACTTCGCTACGCGAAGTTCCGTTACGCGTCAAGTACGCGTACCGGGGCGCTGCCTGGTCCGCGCTTACAGATATATATCTTTTTTTTAACGTTATTTTCTCAAAATCCACTGCAGCACATATATTGAGACCTACAAAAGGCACATCGGGCTACCAGTCCCTACAATTTTGCCAAGTTTCGTGCAAATCCATTCAGCCGTTCGGGCTAAAAGTGAGGCTAACCGCCCTATGGAAAACTCAATGTTAAAAACACGTTTTGGGACCCCCCTTTTTTCTCGGCCCCCCCTGGACCAACTCCCCCCAAATTTCCAGTGGCTGCTCAGAAACAAAATGTTCCATTTTCCAGAAAATTTCAGCCAATTCCGTCCACAAACGCCAAAGTTATTAGACATAGAATTTTCAAAAATCCCATAGGGAAAAAATCCTAACTATATATACCTACTGGCGACCGCCAGTAGGTAATATATATATATATATATATATATATATATATATATATATATATATATATTTATATATAAATATATACATATATAGTTTCCAATTCTGGATCCAAGCATACAAATTCAGGCGCTGACACCGTGGGACCAGGTTATCAAAGAAAAGTGTTCTTTATTCCATCAGGATGGTTTGACGCGTTTCGGCGGCAGAACCGCCTTGATCACAACAGTTAAACATTAAATAAAAGTGCTATATATACAAACAGTGGTGATTGGCTTGGTGGTGAGAGTGTGTGTTGCCATGGAAACTTCCCAAGATCAATTGTCATGGAAGAGTTATGTCTTGCTAAATGCGATGAGTCATGTACATTCGTGAAGTCTTTCTTCTGAGATTTACATTTTCCGACATACTGTTTGTATTTCTATACATAATATTTAAAACAGTTTCTGTATTTTGCGCAAGACTTAAATTGCGATATTGTTATACATGTTATTTGACACATTGTAAAACAACTCTATTGTAATTCCATGAAAGTGAAACACAGTTTCCTGCTTAATTTGAAATGAAAAGTGCTTTAACAAAACCATTTGTGTACGGTGTGTACGATGTCCTAGTTGGTATTTGCCCATTTGCCCGTGAGTGAGTGCGGATGCTCCATGTCGTTGAAGTTAATTTAGGTTGTTTTTTCGACATGTTACTGATGTGTGGGTAATGTTCCCTTGTTACCGCGAACATAATTGAGGGATAAATACCCTTTGATTCTTGCCTGTAGCCCACATGATGTATGGTTTGGATGTTGAGTGTTTCGTGCCATTAGGCTGTCCCGTTTTTAGCTACGAAACTACATCCATGCGAGTGTGCTGCTGATATTATTTCTCGAGTGCATACGGAATGCCTACGCACTGGAGGACACGCATGTGCGTATGGTGTCGCCCAAGTGGGCCTGTCAGTTGCACACTATTCATCTAGTACGGGATTGTGTTTGTGATGTTGTCTCAGCTACACGTGAGACATGTGTATCAGCACTACATTTTTGGAGCAAGGTGTGAGGGCAAAAGTGAGATCTTTGTAACAGGGAGTGCATAAAAGTTACAAATTATTTTAGCTAATACCACCTAGCTGTAAGGTGTCTAAAAGAAAAGGGGGGGGGATTTTACTGCTAGTGATGTTTATATTTCTCTATCACTTGTGTTAGAACTGTCTTGGAGGAGTGGGTCTGCTCGGGGGGCTGCATTAAGTCTAAGTATAAGATGTTAAAGGAGCACACTCAATGCTTTGTCTGCGTTCAGGCCATTAGGGGTCTTGGAGTCAAGTAAGAGGATATATCTTGACTCTAGTCTCCTGAGTGCTAGTTGTCTATTTCCGACTCTGATGTTTTTTTTAACACTATCAATCACAAAGTATTGGATGTTTTCTGCTCTACCTCCGTGATGTGTGTTAATGTGTCGCGCAACTGGGTAGGCAGGGTCATCATTACTGATTGCTTGTAGATGTTGAAGTATCCTTAAATGGACAGGATGTATGGTACTGCCTACATATTGCTTGTTGCATGTGCACTGTAAGACATAGATTGCAAAATCTGTTTTGCATGTAAAATCTTCTCGTATGTCTAGTGGTGTTTTCCTGAGGGGAAGCTGGACTTTGTTTGTGTTTTTGCCATATCTGCAGGCTTTGCACTTTGTGCATTTGTGGAAGCCTTTTGCACTTTTCAGACAATGAGTGTTCTTTTCTTTGCGTGGTATATTGGACACTATTTCTTCCTTCATTGATTTCGCCCTTCTGAAAGCTAACTGAGGCAGTCTGGCACAGGATGTTCCTATGGTGGGGTCATTGCGTACTAATGGCCAGTGTCTGTAAAGAATTTTGCGCAACTATGTGTGATAAGCACTGTAACCTGTGATCATGCGTGGTGCACCTGTTGGTTTAGATGGTGAGGGGTCTGTTGGTGGTTTGAAAATGAGGCTTTCCCTACTTTTGGTGTTGCATTTCTGTTCTGCTTTCATGAGGGTGTGCTTTGGATATCCTCTGGTGCGTAGTCTGTTAAATAACCCCTGTTTGGATTCCAAGTAGCTGTCTTGTGTGCTGCAGTTGCGTCTCATCCTGAGACATTCCGCATAGGTGATGCTATTAATGAGACTGGTGGGGTGGAAAATGGTGGAGTGCAGAATGGTATTGCCTGTGGTGGGTTTCCGATTGTATCTGGTTATTAGAGACAAATAACTCCAGATCTAGAAACGTATTTTTGCTAGTTGTGCAGGTGAATTTTAAGTTAAGTGTGTTTTGATTGAACTCTTCTGCAAATTCTGCTGCACTTTCCTCGCTTCCCTTCCACACCAGAAAGATGTCATCGATGTAGTGACTATAATGTGCCACATTTTCTGAGTAGTGAGTGCCATGTGTTCTCACGAGTACTTGCTCCTCCCACCAGCCCATATGCAAATTAGCATAGCCAGTAGGTACTTATAGTTAGGACATATTCTCCATGGTGGATCCGCGGACTATGAGCGCACACTGAGAGTATCATAAGCGCACCCTTCCGATCACACGCTGAATGCTAATTGGCTGTCAAGTGGTTGTCAACATTCGAAACCAGGAACTGTTGGCAGCCATTTTGTGCCTCGGTAGAAGCGAGGCTGAAGAAGTCAGTGGAAGAAGTGTGGCTCACTGGTTAGAGGAGGCAGACCCGGACGCTGAGATCAGGCCTGGGACCAGGGTTCAATTCCCGACGCGGCAGGGTCTTGAGCCCAAAATGTCCACGGACTCGGTAATTCTCGCTTCGGTGCCTACTCAAATCACAGGTTCACACTCTGCAACTCTGGGCAATAGCTTGCTTAATCTCCACTACGGCCCCCCGCGGCGGGATGCCTGGCTTTCACCTTGGGGATACCCAGTAGGGGCTATCTCACAGGGAAAAACCAGGACGCAAAGCGCTTTGAGACCTGACGGTGATATTGCGCTATATAAAAACCTATCCATCTATCCAACAAGTGTGCAAAATGTAGAAAGGGGGCAGGGTAGAAATACTTTGACCATCTAGACCTTCTTAGGGGGTCCCACAAAATTTTTTTGTTGTTGAAAAAACAGAAAGTGGCGTAGGGTGCGCGGACTTTGCCATAAATAGAAGAAAGAAAATTGATTTTTTTTCATAATAAGCCCGTGGGGGGGCAAATCCCAGGGGCAAAATTATTAAATTTTATGGGGGAGCCCCCGGGGATCTTCACCCCCCGGGCAATAGCTTGCTTAATCTCCACTACGGCCCCCCGCGGAGGGATGCCTGGCTTTCACCTTGGGGATACCCAGTAGGGGCTATCTCACAGGGAAAAACCAGGACGGCTTCCCAATGCAAAGCGCTTTGAGACCTGGCGGTGATATTGCGCTATATAAAAACCTATCCATCTATCCATCTATCCAACAAGTGTGCAAAATGTAGAAAGGGGGCAGGGTAGAAATACTTTGACCATCTAGACCTGCTTAGGGGGTCCCAGAAGAACCCCCGGGGCCCACAACATTTTTTTGTTGTTGAAAAAACAGCAAGTGGCGTAGGGTGCGCGGACTCTGCTGTAAAATAAAGAAAGAAAATTGATTTTTTTTCATAATTATCCCCTGGGGGGGCAAATCCCAGGGGCAAAATTATAAAATTTTATGGGGGAGCCCCCGGGGATCTTCACCCCCCGGGCTACAAAAAAAATGGGGGGGGGCTCCAAGGTCCACAAAGCCCGGGGTACCACCACTCCGCGGGGCTTAACGTATTGTCGGAGGGCTGGCTCCTGCAGTGTCCCGGGGTGCCCATCCCGACTTCCCATAGCAAGGAAATTTGTTCTCTCTTTCAAAATCTAAACCAGATTGCTTGTCCACATTGGGAGTTGCTTGTTAGTAGCTCCCCATGTAGAAAAGCAATGCTGGCTCCCAAACGCGTAGAAGTTGTGCATGAAAGGCGCTGGAGTTGTGCACCCTACAGATTATGAGTCGTGCATCCAGCGCGTGCACACTAGGGAGCCGCACTGAGGGCCGCGCTGGGTGCGCGACTTCGAATTTTACAGTAAAAAAATAGCCCCTATCAGTAGTTTCTAATAACCCCAGGGAGCCCATCCCTTGGGTGTTATAAAAAATGTTGGGGACCAAAAATGCCCCCAAGGTCCCGCCGGCTCCACGCATCCTTCGGGAGCCGGCATTGCTTTTACACTTGAGGAGATGCTAACATGCATGTGGAAAAGCAATCTAGTTAGAATTTTGAAAGAGAGAACAGATTTCCCTGCACTCTCTTTCAAAATCCAAACCAAGTTTGCTATGGGAGGGCGGGAAGCACGAGACTCCCGCCCTCTCATAGCAAACAGCAGTGTCCCGGGGGTAGGCACCAATTATTTTATAACCCCGGGGGGTGGCTCTCACTTTTGCATAGCAAACAGCAATGTTGACAAAATCTTCCGGTAAGATAACAAAGGATTTTGAAGTCCATTTTTGCCGTTTTTGTTGTAGTTTGCTGCCGTTAAAGCGATGACAATTTTAACGCTGTGTTTGTAAATATGCCCCTAAGTTTTGTAATGTTGACAATCCTGTCTCCCATTTAAATAGGCACTAAGTATTTATTGAAGCGCATTGTGAACCGTGAAGCAACACTGTCTAATTGTGATCGATAAAGAATTGAAAGAGTTGTGTACTTCTTTTGCTCGTAATGTACATAGGGGCATATTTACAAGTTCATTGCTTTACTGTTGCATCATTTTTAAGATGGGAAAAGTGATGCGAATGTGGCGCAAGGGGCTTGTAAATCTGCTACACAGTGTTCTGTCATACTTTGCTTTTCTTTCTGTTATGTAAAGGATTCTGGGTAAATATAACCGTTTCTGTACAGCCAGTACTTTTCAACCCAACCCCCAAACTGCTTACTGCCTGTTACCATAGTAACAATTCACGGAAAAGTTAAGTGAGCACAGAGGTTAGAAGTTCACCACACAATGTTGGTAATCAAAACAGTTACTGTGTTGGAGTTTTAAAAAATTTCCATGGGAACCGTTAGTCGTAGAAGAAGTCAGTGGAAAACATAATAAAAATAATAGCGGGGTTCGCTGGGGCCCCCACAGTCCCGAGGCTTCACTTATGTTGGGAGTGGAGGTGCAGTAGGCTGTGGAAATTATTTTGGGAAAACAACAATGCGGCGTATTGCGGCTTTTCTTTAATATAATGTGGAATAATGTTTATTTATTAGGCAGTGTTCACTTTTGTTACTGATAGAGTCACTTTGTTACAGGAAATGTATTAATATGTAGGGGGGCGTGTTCTGTATGTGTGCATGGAACAAATGTAACTTTTAATTGGCTAAGGTGTTTCAAAAACAAGATTAATGTTCATTGGGTGCGAACTATTGAAAGTAGAAGTGTTTTTTGCAATTCACTTCTCCTCCGAAGAGTAGCAAGGACATCTAATTGGCTTACATGTGGTAAGGAGGACTTTCCTGAGCTTTATGTTGGTTGGTAGCGAACTATTGAAAGTAGAAGTGTTGCCAGCCATTCACTTCCGCTCTGCGGAGTAGAAGGGACATCTGATTTGCTGGCGTGCTCCAAGGAGGGTCTTCCCAAGCTTAATGTTGATTGGCTGTAAACTGTTGAAAGTAGAAGTGTTGTCAGCGATTCCTTCCCTCTTCGCGGAGTATTAGGGACATTTCATTGGGTAACGTGTCCCTAGCGGGACCTTACGTAGCTTAATGTTCATTGGCTGTGAAGCATTAAAAGTAGAAGTTTTGAAAGTCATTCCTTCCTCCTCTGTTAAACAACATGGACATTTTATTGGCTAAAGTGTTTCAAGCACAAGTTTGCTCCTTATTGGTTAAGAACGGTTCACTGACAATTTTTTGACACACTTCCAAAGGAGTATGGGAAAAGAAAGTAGTAGAGGGGAGGTTAGGAACACTATTAACTCTGTACAGTGGTCACAAGGTGGAGGAAAAGGATAATGAAGGTAAAAATTGTTTTTATATGCTTTAAGTGCCATTCATATAATTGCCGTGTGGTGTACAAATCGCGGCGGAAAAATGACAGTGTCATGCTGTGTTTTTTTTTATCAGGTTTGCTGGTGGGATACTTCCCAGGAGCACTATTTACTTATAATGTGGTGTCTACTTTTCTGATGGGGAGGAGTGGTTGTGCAGCAAAAATTTCAGTCTAGGTTTGAAACAGTTTTTATTTAGCAAATACAAATAAACTTTCTGGTGCTATATATTCTTATGGGAGAAGGTGAACAGGAACCGCAAATGAGAAGAATAGAAATTAGAGAATAACATTCAGAAATGTAGGGTTTATCAAATATTCAAAGTATGTATGAAAGCTATATATTTTATTCAGTAATTTCGTAAAATATGCTCCCAGAAAAAAATATCTAATCAGGTACGTTCTAATGTTTCGTAAGCTGTATTACAGAAGGCACCGAAAAATCTCCTATTCCTCTTCTGTAACAATAGGACAATCTATTACAATATAACGATTGATACCATTGTTACAGTAAAAAGAAAAGGAAATAAAAGTCATCTATTGAACAGAAGATCCATAACGAAATACTTTCGAGCTGTAATTATTTTCCAAGCTTCTTTTCTCCGGTAGGTTGAAAAGTTTGATCTTCGTGGCGAAGGGTCATAAACTACTCTGAGATCATTATGACTGTGAAAAATATGATATATATATTCACAGTATATGATAAAAAGGAGGGAACAAACTAAAAACCAGAAGCTGGTGACGTGGCTTATATATCTTTACTCTTTGTGCCGACGGGTCATGAACTCCACTGAGATCAGCCTAACTGTTAATATTATAATATACATATTAACAGTATCTGTTCCCTAGGGGAAAACACACTAACAACTGGTAGGTGGTGACATTTATTGTAAATGTTTAGGGTTTGCGCCGACGGGTCACCAACACCTCTGAAGCGAAGTACAGTGTCAATATTATAATATAGAAAGACACAATATATAAGCTGAAAGGAGCCAGAAAAGGAGCAATGTTTGTTTTAATCTATCTGTTTCTGAAAACAAGCTGCTGACGTTACAGAGATAAAGGGAAAACTTATGCAATAACACTCTTTTTTACATATAATGTTTAAATATTGACAAATAGCCACAAATTATAACTATCTACTATGCCATAATCAAACAACGGACAACTCCGGAATATGTTTGTTTAAGCAAAACAAGAATCCAATACTAGAAAAAGGAACCTGCATTACAGATTGGCGACGCAGAAATAACTCGCGAAAATGAAACTAATAGCACAATAGGTGTGGTTTATATAGTTTTGGGTTGTTTAGTAGTCTATGGAAGTAAAATTCAGCTCCGCCTATGTAGTTTACACATGCTCACGTTTCAACTGTTTTCATTTGTGCACATGTTGGGAAAAGTTACAAACTGTGAATCTGTAAAGGTTTCATTTCCATAGTAACAGGTATAAGGTCCTTATTATCTACATACGCTGGAGAGTTTAAAAAGTGTTACCCGGTAAACTGTGTCCTTTGCATTCTCATGATTAAAAACATCTAAATAGAAGACATAAAAGAAAATATTGTTTACAATAGAAGAAAAAAGTAAAAGTATTAATATTTGTTATCACTATGCTTTTTAATTAAAAAAATGCCAGCATTTGTAAAGCGTAAAGCTACCCCCAGAAAGGTGTGCCGGCGCTTGGGGCATTTAGAAGATTAAGCAAGGTGTTACCTACAGTGAGATAGTGGTGGGCTAAGATGCTGACGGACTTTGGAATCGAACTGTGAACGCCGTTCTTCAAAATCAGGTATTATAGGTGCTGCGTCATACTTTTACCACACTTATATGTTAATTACTGCTAATTAAATTGAAATCATTCTTAAATTATAAGTAGGGCTCCTTGATTTATATTTTTACTGATTTTTACAGATAAATACAGACAGCAAAGTATTTATTTTCCTCTCTGTATTTATTTCAAAGTGTGGATAAATACGGAAATTGGGTTATTTTTTGAGCGATTGTAAATGCTGTCAATGATGAGTAGTAGGCCAATAGGTCTGTCGTTCTAAAAGTAAAAGGGTAAAAACAGTAAAAGACTTTTAGTAAAGCGCCTTAAAGAGCAATATATATTCTTGTATAAGAAAACTTGCACATTTTAATATGAAGTTTATGTATAGTTTATCATCTAAGAGTGCTGACATGAGAGAAAACGGTCAGTGTTTCAGCCATGAGTGCATATTTATCAGTAAAATAAATGTTGAAATATACTAATTTCAGATTCATTTTTTTACAAAACCTGAAATATATATGGGTAAATACGCATACAATTATTAAAAAAAAATATGGATAAATACAGATGGAAATGTCCCAAAAATAAATACCATAAAACCAGGAGGTATAATTATAAGTTATAAAACACTACTGTTAAGTTTGTTTTTACTATAAAAAGTATACACGTGGTTTTACTTAACAAACACTATAGGTTATAGGGATATTGTAGGTAGATATTGACATTAAAAAAAACTTTGAAATTCATTGAAAAAACCATAGGTTTCAGGCAGGTTATAGTTAGGAATTATCATTTAAAAAATCTTAGAAATTCCCTGAAAAAACCATAGGTTTCAGGGTTGTTATAGTAAGCTGGACATTTCACTCATACAAAATCATTGAAATTCTTCCGTTATAGTTATTTGTCCTAACTGTAACTCTCGCGCCCGCAATCTACTGGTGATGATGTCACATATTACATCATTCATGACATGGTCATTGACATCACTGATGACATCACTGATGACATCTTAAATGATATTACTGATGACATCATCCACGTGACAATCAGATACACCTCATCATACACTAGTATAACCTTTCATCACTCTGGAAAGCAGCTTCTGTATAGAGCACTCTCAACGCCAGCGACACTCTAGATCTGCTCACCTCAAATGTCTGCTCTTCTATCAAAATTTTTAAGCATAGGATTAGCACAGTGCTATCCCTGCCGAGACAGAAAGGGACAAAGTCTTTTGCCATTTCTACAGCAAAGTCTTTCAGCATAGGACTAGCACAGTGCTGTCCTTGCCGAGCTGTAAAAAAACAAAAAAACAAAAAACAAAAGCCATTTACCACTGCAGGCCATTTTTTTTTAGCTCAATCAAAATAGGGGCTATTTTTCATGCGAGGAGTATGGATTCTTTTGCTGAGCTACAAGAGATATATGGTATTGAGACAGTCCTATTTTAATTATATCCAAATTAAAGAAAGTATCAGACAGCTTAAGCCCAAGGTGTTTTTTATACATGAGATCCCTCTTTTAGAAGCTATCCTTTATAGAGACTGTGGCATAAAGCACATATATACATTTTCATTGAAGCTGCCCCAGATGGGCCAGGAAAGTAGGGAAAATGATACAGACTTATGTATGTCAATAGCTCTTGCTAAAAAGATCTTTCTTTCAGCCAATCTTAAGGCCCAACACTATAAAACAATTTCTAACATATATTACTCTGGCCAAACTATTTGGGTGGGGGCAGATAGAAAATGACCACTGTCCTTGGCGTGGGCAAGGTCCTGCAGATCTTGTCCATATGTTTTATGTCTCTGGTAAATTGAACCTTTTAAAAAGGGGAGTTGAACATTTCCTGCAACAAGTATTGGGGCAGAGAGTGAGTATCTTGACAGCTATGATGCTCCGAGGCTATGATGAGAAAGCCCATTTTGACCAGACTTATATATATATTTTATTTTCATCTCAGTGGCAGTAGCCCGCTTGTTGACAGCTACGAATTCGAAAGATCCGGACCCCTCTTCCTTCTCTGCCTGGCTTGCCCATTTGCTCCATGTTTCCAATCAGGAAAGAGATTTACAATACTGTAAGAGGAAGCAGGCTAAGGAATAAATGAGAAGGATCTGGGGACTCATGCAAGCAGGGCGTTCCGGCGCCAGTGTCTCTCTGCAATTCGTTTTGGTAAAAAAGTCAAGATCTTTAGGCCCTCGGTTTTGACCACGATTGCAACATCGGTGTAATATGTACTACAGATGCCTGCTTTAGGTGTTTTTTGTGAACTAATTTCTTATTCGATCTTATACTTGATTTGACATACCTTTAAGAGTTATGGCTTAAAGAATTGTGGCCGCACTATGAAATATATATTACAGGTGCCTTTTAATCTTCCCCGAGGATATTTTGTGCTATTATCCTATTGGATCACCACATTTCACTACTACTATTTAAATGTTTTCTACTGTGTTATTACCGTTGTTATGATCTTAGCTACACTCTGATGAATTGGTATGTTTATTGCTGTATTATTTGGGATAAATAATAAACATATTAAAAAAAAGCAAATCTCCTAATGAAAATACCTTTATTTCAAATTATGATTTGAATAATGTAATATATTTAAGTATTTTTTGATAGATTACATTAAATAAAATAACAATTTAAATTGCCCCCCCTCCCCACTTAGAGTATCAGTTGTACTGTAAGTATTTCACCTTTGGTGGCATCCTGTATTTAATGTTAATATTATTTCAAATTACTTCCTATTTAATGTACAGAATAAATACAATTTTAAATGAAATATAACTACTATATTCTAGTGTTCAAAATATTTTTAAAATGATTGTCATTTAAATGATTTATTTTTAATATTTTTACCTTTAGCGTTATTCCTGTCACCATTATTTTCAACAGGAGCATGGTTGAAGTACCATTGGTTGTCCAGATGTGGTACTTGACTTTGCCCAGGGTTGGATAGAGTGCATTGTTAGACCTATCTGCCTTAAGGTGTTCTTTCCCTAATGCTTTGCCTGCTTGACTCTAATTTTGCTGGATTATTTTTCTTAGGACTCTGAGCACTTTACCATTGACAATCAGTGTTAAAGGGCATGTGGTCCCTCCCCAGATTATGGTTTGATTGACTTATCCACCATTGGCATAAGTAATTTACCTATAAGTATTAGTAGATTGCACTCTATGTGCCCAGGGCCTGTAATTTAAACATTACTATGGGGCCTGCACAAAAAGAACAATTGATGGACAGAATGCAGTACAATGTCAAACATTCATCCCCATTACAGAGATTATGTAGGAATAAAGTGCTTCTACAACCAGAATCCATGCATCGACGCTGGTGCACTGCCGAGAACTTGTGCATCTCCATCAAAGTCGATGCATTGCTGCAGACGCGAGGATTGAGTACCTCGCTTCGGCAACTGCTCAATGCATCTCCGACTTTGCGTAGCTCGTACCAGGGCATCCCCATTGACAACAATGCATCGCTGTGGCTGCAAGGATCCAGTAGATCGCTTTATCAGCTGCTCACCACATCGTCTCTGTTACCGACACATCCTCTACTTTGAGTAGCTTGGAACCGACATATCGCCTCCATTTTAAGGATCGACAATGACACATTGCCCCCACCACTCCATTCATTATCCTCACTGTCAATGCATTTAAGGTACTTTTTTCCAGTGGGCAAAGGCTGGCCCTGTATCCGACCCAATACTCATTGCAGTAGGCCTGAATGTTTGGATTTGACCCAGCTTAGCGCGACCAGATAACCTGGTTGCCACTTTATGGTTATAAGCACTACAATTCAAGTTATTATTGAAAAATTCATAACTCTGGTTATACATATTGTGTTTTTGTTGTTTTGGTGTTTTATTCTTAAAAATATCATCTATTATTTTAATCTGTTGTGGATTTTTTATGGTGTTTTCACTATGTTACTGTTTGAAGTGTTGCACAAATACTTTACACATTTCCTCTTAAGTTAAGCCTGACTGCTCCCTGCCAATCTACCTGAGGGTGAGCACAGTTTAGAATATGGTGTGTATCTGACTTACCCTGCTAGTATTGTGGTTTCTGCTTGGACAGAGTGCATGCCTGTGCAACCAGAAACACAATTTCTGAAATACATTTAAACATTTGTCATCAGCAGGTAGTCAGAAGTAGATGTAGGTGTGAAGTTTGTGAATACGCATTTTCTTATTCCTTTGTGGGTTTATTTTTGTAATTTTATGTCACTCCTTTAATCCCTCCTTTACATTTCCTAAATCCCAACCATTTTATGATAATGTTTCACTTTTCCCCACCACTCTGCGTGTCCATCCCACATTTACCACTGAAACTATATCAATCTATTCAGAGATCTCTGCCACAGGCACAGAGATTTTTGTACCGAGGACAGAAGTGGAGATCTCTAGATGGAGGTTTGTGAAATGAATTCGGGAGATGGCCCAAAGTGGTTTCGAGAACTGTTTACACATGCTCACATGAAGTTGCATATTTGAAATCCCCTTGATGCATCTTAAGTCCTTTGGAAGACATCTTAGCCCTTGTTAAATAGGCTCTCCCAGAGATCCAGCTCCCCCTCACTTTCTGAACCAAGCCCCTGGAACAATTCTCCCAGTGATACTGAAACTGATCAACTCTTCCATCTCTACAGAATTAGTCCCTCCACCATGGAAATGTGACATGGTGACAGCACTGCTCAAAAAGCCCAATCTTGACCTTGACCTCCTGGGGAACTTTGGACCCATCTCCCTCCTCCTGGTGATTAGCAAGATCCTTGTAAAGCATGATAACTCTGTCCTGTCTGGGTTTTCAGAGTCCCACAGTCATCTGCACTCCTCCTAGACTGGTTTCCCTCCCCAACAGGGGACAGAGACTGCTCTCTTAGTGGTGGTTGAAGAGTCCAGGAAAAGGATGGACCAAGAAGGCGCAGCGGCCATCAGCATCCTAGACCTCAGCCCTGCTTTTGACACTGTCAACTACTACATCCTGATCCTCAGACTCAGGAGTCTTGAAGTGTCTGGAGGTGTCATCACCTTGTTCCAATCCTTCATAGAAGACAGCTCTTTTCAGGACTTCAAAGGTGATAACATCTCCAAGCTTATGTCTCTCAGCTGCAGTGTTCCTCAGGGGTCATACCTTAGTCCTACATTGTTTAATGTATATATGAGCCCGCTGGCAGAGATAGTACCTCCATTTGGTATTAAGGTAGTCACATGCGCTGATGACACGCCACACGTTGTGGCCTTACACCAGCCGGAGAATTCATTTTCCGGCCTGTGAACCTGTCTGGAGAAGGTGGCGAAGTGAATGGAGCTCTCCTGCCTTAAACTGGACAGAGAAAAGACAGCGTTAATGCTCCTAGGCATCTCTCCTATGTTCAATTCAGGGTTGTTGTGGTCAAATTGTCTTACCCCCTATCCTGCCCCAAAAAATTAGATCAAAAGTTTGGGCTTGAGGCTGGATCACTCCCTGAATTTTGAGTATCAGGTGGCGTAACTAGCGGCCACCTGTTACGGTATGCTCAAGATGTCCTGTACAGTCCTTCCTCTTCTTCACTTTTTGGCTAGAAGATTAATGGTTCAGGCCTGGATTCTTTCCTGCCTGGACTATGCGAATGTCCTTTATCTAGGAACTCCCCTAGCAACCACCTCCAAGTTGCAGATTTGCCAAAATTGTGCAGCTCCTTTGCTCTTCCAGATACCCTACCATCAATCCACTAAACTGGTGCAGAAGGCTCATCATTGGCTACCTGTATCGGAGAGAGTAAAATGTAAGTCTCTATGTATCGCCCATAAGTCCTTCTGGGGGAAAGGACCACCAATTATCCAATCCTTTCTCTCCCCCTATCGGCCAACAGATGTCTTCGTTTGACCAACCTCCTTCTTGCTTCAGTCCCAAAAAGTAAAAAAGCAAGAAGCGGCAGGCGTTTATTTTCTTATAACGTCGCCAAGATTTGGAATGCCCTCACTTATATCTTGAGCCCAATCTTTTGGCGTTCCGGAAACTTCCCAAAACATGGCTTTTCCAAAATCCCACCTAGTAAGCCGTCTTCTCTGTTTGCTGCTGCTATTTTAGCTGGGATGCCTTAGGGTAGCTATGCGGTCTATAAATATCTTTTCATTAATTTATTCATAACTATATATATATATTTTAATTTCACACGCTTAAGTCACAATGAGACAATGTTTCCCATAACTAATTTGTTAAACCCATTTTTTGTAAATAAAAGAATATATGAAACACTTTGAAAAGATCTAAACTTGTTTTGTTTTGGGTAAGAATGGACAAGGTGTAAGATATATTATTACGCTAGGATAGGACCCATTAAATGTGTAGATAATTTTTTATTGAAAGGATTTTCTGTAGCTGTTATATTTCTTTTTAAGTAAGTAGTAGAAGTAAAAATACTTTATTGCATTAATAATTCGATTACCATAAATAGAGAGAATAAGTAAGCATAAAAATAGAATAAAACATTCACATAGTTCACATTCATGATATCCTGTAAAAGAAAATATACATAGATTGTGATACCTGTTTTTGCATCTAAATACATATCCAATAAAAATAGCCATCTAGTCGTTTAATATTTTATAGGCATGTTCTAAAAACTGAACCATCCTTCTAATTGCACTTTCCCCTGTGAGCCTAAAACAATAACGTATGGCCTCCTCAGTTGCTCTTATTTTACCATTATTAAACATGGGGCCTAAATATGTCCTCCGTATAGGCAAGAGCATCGGGCAAATGCATATTAAATGTTCCAGAGTTTCCTTGCCGAGTCCACAAAGCTGACATACCTATATATCTTTGGGAGCCTGATTCCAAATCCCTGCGAACTCCCCTATCGGAATGTAGAGTTGACTGAACCTTAGGTACTTCCATTTAACCCCTTGACCGCGGCGAAAATTCCGCCGCGGTACGGGTGATTTATGGCGTGGGCGTTGTTCGGACGGCCCCCGGCCGTCCTCCGCACACGCCCACCGTGGCCCGACGCATGGAAGGGGTTAATATAACTGGTAAGATTCCATCCCAAGTATTCTTGAGCCTGCAAGGTATATGTGTCAAGTATTAAGCTTGTATGTTTATATTTCCCAGCTTGTATAAGATCTAAATTCCACTGTGCAAACTTGAATGTTTTGCGTATCAAATTTTTCCGCACACCCCTGGTCACTCGCCCAATCTCCTGTATATCAGGCAGATTATTAGAGTCTATTTCATCATTATGCTAGATAGTTGCAGATCTCTTACTTTTCAACTCCGAAGTTCCACCATTATTAGATGTTTCAATGTGCCTGGATCGGCCTTAGCACAGTCAATGATATAGTTACCACAGCTGTTCTTATGCAGTATTTCCAGGGATTTTAGGCCAAATTCCAGCTGTATCATACAATGTGGAGTAGCCTATCATAGATGGAGTATGGTGCGTACACATTTCATAAAAAATTTTTCAAGATCAAGGATGACTTTCTTTTTCATGGCAGGAGAAGCATGCAATAAAAACGGACTCATGCTCATTTGTAAAGCTTTAAGTGATGGAATAATTGCATTCCCTCCGCACATTTTCATAAATCTCGTGATTCATTTTGTAATAGTTGTAGATTTTACACTTTTACCTAACTTATGGTTTAACCATGATAACATTTTGTTGAATGTTACGTCGAGGTACTTATATTGATCCACAACCTCGATTGGATTTTCTCCTACAGTCCTCGTTTTTGATTGTGTGAACTGTCCAAACCTAACAATTTTTGTTTTAGACAAATAAGCTATCAAAACATTCACTTTGTTATATGTATCAAGTTGGTTGTGTTGGTGTTGTAATCCATTAGGAGTTAAGGATAAAATTACCAAATCATCGGCATATTATAGGTATGGTATTTTTTTGTCACCTAATTTTGGTGCCACACCCATATCTGAACATAACACTGAATCGATATCTGCAATGTACAAAGAGAATAGCAGTGGAGCGAGAACACAGCCTTACTTAAGACTGTTTATGGTATCCATTTTTGGCGATAGTGTGTTATCATGAGCCAACCTCACCCTGACCCATGTATCTGAGTGCAGACCGATAATAAAAGTTAGAAGGTTCGGATCAACCTCCCATGCTGTTAATTTACTCCACAGACTTTGGCAGTTGACCTTGTTAAATGCTGTGGAATAATCCACAAAGCAGGTGTATTGGACCGCCTCGGTCCTGTTTCCCCTACGGTGTTGGTCGGACACTCTTTTGACCGACATTGTGATTAGGCCCAATGTTTCTTTCTCTATCTTAAATATAGTTTTCATTTTTTTTATTGTTTTGTTTATCTGGTTTAGAAAACCACATAAAACAATGTAATTTATCTTCCGCAAGCTTGCCTTTTTTCCTATTAGGGCTAATGAAACAATATTATCAAGGGTCGAACATCCTAAGCGAAATCCAGTTTGAGTTATTGGCATTAGTGATTTTTCCTCCGCCCATGCCCTTAATTTATTTTTGAGGTACTTCGCAAACAATTTACCTTCAAAATCCAGCAATGCTATTAATCTATAGCCGGATGGATCAACTTTTGGGCCTTGCTTGAAAATCGTATAAACAATTGCTCCTTTCCAGGAAAATGGTATCACTCCACATTTGTAAATGTAAATGTAAATGTGTGTATACTTGTAAAGCGCACTGCCGCCCCATCTCGGGGCATCCTGGTGCTGTATACCGCTGTGGAACCCATCCTGGCTTTTCCTGTGAGATGCCCCCTCCAGGGCACCCCCAAGGTGAAGCCAGGCAATCCAGCGCTGTTGGGGCCGTTGTGGAGATTAAGCAAGCTATTGCCCAGAGTTGCAGAGTGGGACCCATGATTAGAGTAGGCACCGAGGCGAGAATTATCGAGTCCGCAGATGAAGGCGGTCGCATCATAATGATGGCAGCGGGACCTCCGCCTCCTTGTCCGGCGGTCCTGTTTCCCCTACGGTGTTGGTCGGCACTCTTTTGACCGACATTGTGATTAGGCCCAATGTTTCTTTCTTTATCTTAAATATAGTTTTCATTTTTTTTATTGTTTTGTTTATCTGGTTTAGAAAACCACATAAAACAATGTAATTTAGATTCAAATACCAAAAGTAAAGGATCACAATAATTGCATATTCAAGAAGCAACTCTGGATTTCAAAAGATGCATAACATTTATTTCCTCAGATACATTTTCCTCACAGTTATTTACAAAAGAAATAAGTCTTTAATTTGAATTCATCTAACAATTAGCATTTTTTGATGAATGATCAAGAGATTACTGTCTTCCAGGTACTACTATCATCTCAAAGCATGACAGATCAATGCATTTAATCCATAATAGTTCACGAAATATATGGAACACTTACAGATTTTAAAATGAGTATTGTTAGGATTGTCCATGTAAATCACAATACTAGTGGATTGTTTTTGGTTATCAACTGGTCAAAGCTCTTACATTAAAAAATATTCTCTGATTGCAGTACTTCTTTTACATTTGCACTTAAGTTAAGTAATATATATCATTAAGAAAAAAAATTGTTGGTATGAGTGGGTCTGCAGTCATAATGTTTTATCCTTTGTTATTTTTACACCTGAAAGTCTACTGATCAAAATTGCCACATAATGATTAGGGTTATAGGGGTACCTGCCCAACCAGATCTAATTTCAAATTCTAATAATTAAATCTCAATTGGTGTAAGGCTTCATAAACCTATAGTATGTCTTAGTGTAGGACAGTCTTATTAACCTATGGATTATTTAATAGACAGGAGACACATCTGGGCTGCATAAGACACAAATGAGGTTATTTTGGAATGATATACAATAACTACCTTCATAATTTACAATTAATAGGGTGGATATTAGTGCCTGTTTTTTATTTATGATAAGCCCACACCAATCCGCAAAGAGAATGCACTTTTCTGTAATTTGTATTTGTTGAATGTCATACCTATCAGTCCCCAAATGCCCCCCATAATGGGATGTTTCCAATGTGTATGACCTGACGTTTCTTGTTATTAATTCTTAAGGATTTGTTTTTCTCCTATGTAGGCAGTTCATCGAATATTTGCTGTAACTATATGGCAGTATGAATTTAATTGAATTGAATTTGGATTTGTATCGCGCAAGGCTACCCTAAAGCCTCCCAGCGCTGCGGACTAAAGCATAAGGAAATGAGACTGAAAGCTTAGAAAGAGTCCTTAAAGAGATCGGTTTTTAAGAACGCCAATAGATTTGGCTCTTTCTGGAGGTCGAAACGGAGTGTGTTCCAAAGAGTGGAGGCATTGAAAGAAAAGGGGCATCCGCCCTATCTTGATCTTCGCATTTTGGTAGAGATGACAAGGAAAGAGGAACTGGAGCGGAGGTTCCGGGAATGATGGTAGGGGGTAATGAGGGGGTGGATAATGTCCGGGCCCTTCCTCCAAAATGCCTTGTGGGCCAAACACCTGGATTTAAATTGTATTCTTCCCCTAACAGGGAGCAAATGAAGGCTCCTTAAAGCAGTTTTGGCAGATTGTCTGCAGGGAGTCAGTGAGAGCAAGCAGGCTGCCCAGTTCTGGATCACCTGAAGCTTATGTATAGTAGAATGAGGAGACCCTAGATTTAAGGCATTCCCATAATCCAGGTGAGACAGAATAAGAGCTTGAACCATAATACTTCTCGCCTGTGGGGGGGAAGAAGGGGAAGGATCTTACACAGCAACCTCATTAAGCCGTAACAAGTGGCTGAGAGCTTGGCAGCCTGGAAGTTGAAATTGAGAGAGCTATCAAGCCACATCCTAAGGCTCTTGATCTGGGCTTTTGGGTCTGGGGCAGGCCGAGGCAGTCCGGCCAGAGGAGAACAGGGTTGAAGGAGGGAGAGTTACCGAAGAGCATCAGCTCAGTCTTATCCCCATTGAGCTTGAGGCATGAGAGTTCCATCAATTCAGCTACTGCCGTTAGGCAGGGATCCAAGGAGCTAGATGATCTCTCAGGATGGTTTAATGCTACCACGAGCTGAGTGTCATATGCGTAGGTAACAATCTTTATGCGAATGGAAGGACAATCTCAGCCAAGGGGCTCATATAGATGTTAAATACCTGGGGCTCAGGGACGAGCCCCACAAGTATGATCAAGCAGTTTCCTCTATAATTTAATGCATTAATTCTAAACTCTCAAAGGACAGGTAGAGAGAAAGCAGGCCAGAAACAGAAACACTGTCAATATATGAATACAATATTTGCAAGCACATTTACATTGATTTAAAGTACAACACTTGAATATTTAAACTTATGTATGCATTTACAATCTATATGCAAAATACAGCCAGAAAGGGTACTTCATTACGGGTATGGTCAGACAGTAAAACATTTGTCTGTGTAACGTAATGCATTTATGCTAAGATTTTCAAGGATAGCTGGAAAAAAGTAAGGTACAAGATCACTTAGGTAAATGTTAAATACGGTCAGCTCAAGGACACAGCTCTGTGTCATGCCTGCAAGTCAGCCATTTCCCAAAGATGTGCTCAATGGGTCTGCTTTTGTTCCAAATACCCAGGTATTAAGTGCAACTTTTACAGAATGCATATAAATTTCAAAGAGGAACCCTGGCAAAGCCAACATTTCCATTGAAGGTTTCAATTAGGAAGGTCAAAAGATATTGTAAAATTAATGACAGCAAAATCTGTGTTAGAGTTTCTATATAGTGCTCAACTTTAGTAAAAGATGTAGCCTTGCATAAAACAAATTTGTGTGAAAGGATAAATATAACTTAGACAAATCCATTCTTGCAGTTAACTAAAATAATTGTACTTTACTGCTTAACTGTGGGGCTCCTCATTGATAATATATAGTGGTCACATTGATTGAAGACATCTCATTTATTCTAAATTGCAACAGAAACTGCACAATGCCTGTGCTCGGTAACTGAATATTCACTCATAATTGTAGTAAATAACAGAGTGGAGAATTAATGTTCTTCAATATTTTTTTTAAGTAATATTAATAGACGACCTCTCTAGGTCCTTATAATTTGATGGCTTACCTTTTTTATTTAAATTCATTTCCAGGGATAGCGTGAATAATTTGTTTAATTTTCATAATTGCAAGGCACAATTGATGCCTTTTTTTTATTATTGTTTAGTAACTGTAAATAAGTGTATGTTTCAATCGTGATTTTAAAAGTCTACATACTTATCAGACAGATCAACATATGCCGTCTACCAAAAAGCTTCCACTTCATGGATTTCTTGCATTCACACAACTTTTTACATTAGCTCCGAGAATATCCTACGATTTTTTTTATGTTGTCCAAATTTAAGTGTTTATTTTGCTTTTAATTAGAGTTAAATAATCATACTTTACAATTGGTGTATCTGCAGGTATTCAACAGCCTTCGTCCAAATCTATGAGTGATTCTATCCCCTTCTCATCCTCACAGGGCAGTGACTCCAAATACATTTTTTATTTCCAATCTCTCATCAGTACAGGAAGTGGCATCGCTGGATCTCCCATCATCCATCTGCATAGGAAGTGACATCACTGGATCTTTCCTTGTCCATCTGCTTAGGAAGTGACATCATTGGTCTCTTGCCAAAACTGTCTTTAACAGTAGAAGCCATGTCTTATCCTAGAGGGAGAATATGAGTTGTATGTTGTCGATGTAGGAGAGGGTGTTGTTGTCATGTGCATGGATAATGTTGCTAGTAGGACCATGTATGCATTGAAGAGGGTGGGGTTGAGCGATGAATCTTGAGGCACTCCACTGATAAGTTTGTGGGCTACTGGTGAGCTGGGTGCTAGACCGACAGCTTGTTTTCTATCCTTTAAGAAGGAGCTCCACTGGAGAGAGGGTCTTTGGTTGCTAATCTCATGCATGACCTTATGAGAATGGGGTGTGAGACAGTGTCAAATACTGCAGAGAGGTCCAGGCGAATGAGGCTCCAGGAGAATGAGGGCTATGTGTCTCCTCTCTCAAGGACCATGCAGACATGGTCTGTGTCAGTTTTGAGTGCTTTTCTTTACTGTTGTTTGTCCTGAATCCAGACTGCATGGTTTTGATCTCCTGGTGGTTTCTGAGTTAGTCAAATATCAGAGACTGATCTGGTCTTTTGTTTCTTTATTTTTAGACCCCTGAGGAATGGTCTTGTTTATGACCCGAAATGCATGGGTGTTGCGAAATAGCTCTTTAATGCAATATAATTTCAAAGAAATTGAAAATGAATTTCGCCATGAATTAATGGATTAATCATGAACAAAATAAATAATTGAAATCTCAAAGACGTTGGGAACTTTTTCAGTTAACTAAATGAATACATCGAGAAGAAACATTTTTGTTTCAAATTAAATTGTGTGCACACCCAAGGGACTGGGTGCACCAGTCCCACACAGCCTGGATATAAACAGGGCACTGACAGACACAGTGCAACGGATGTTGCAGCACACCCAGAACTGTAAATACTACTCAGTCTAAATTCAATTTAACATACACTATCATCAGAGTGCACGGGTACATCAAACTGCTAACATTGCAATTACGCCATATGAATTTAGTGACCATCACACCATAACTGCTAATTGGAATGGGTAGGTACTCCACTGGGCCTGATAAGACATATTAATCCTGTGATAACAAGGAAATTGGGATAATTTTGAAATGGGAAATGTTAGATAAAGTGACATTTATAACAGGTGTGGTTGGCAATAGTCTTGATGATAATATGACCTGAAAACAGCTAACCCCAATACAATACTGACATTAAGAGCCTTTGAAAGGATATTGCCCTAGGCAAAAAAGTTAATAACTAGGGAAAGAGGAACTTCCAACAACCCAGGTCCTGAATGGTTTGACCAGTCCTGCATAAAGGCCCTTTCTTACTTGCATCTAGCACTTATACCTACCCCAAGGGAGGCATCACTGATTAAGACTCTACGGCTTCATACTCAGAGGCCAGGAAGCAAAGAACCAACACTCTCAAGGAAGACTCTTGGGAGCAGCTTCATCAAGCAGCTCTCTCAAAAAACTCACAGGATTTTTGGAGAGTCATTAATTCCCCATTCCTGAAACATGTGGAAAATCCTCTATTTTTAACTCCCGTATGGAGGAGGTGGTCAGCCAGTTGTTACCAAATAGCCCTCCCCAAACCTGCCCTTGTGTTTCAACTTACAGGAAATCAGACTATCCCTCTCACAGTCGTCTACTAATAGAGCTCCTGGGCCAGATGGCACTCCAGTAGACCTCTTTATGGAACATCCTGACCGGAGGGGGCGGTGCTCACCAACGTTTTTAATGTAATAGCCGCAGTTGGTCCAACTGATTCATGGAAGAGGTCTATCATAATCCCAATCCAGTACAAAAGGAGACAAAGCCCAGCCTAAGAACTATCGTCCTATATCCTTACTAGATAGCACAGCCAAATTAATGGGTCGTGTCTTATTAATAGATTAGAGGAATGGGCCACTGACAATAACATCTTGATCCCGGTACAATAAGGGTTCAAAAAGGGGAGTGGCACCCAGGATGAAAGCCTCAACCTGACCCTACTATTGGCCAAGTGCACTAAAGCAAAGCAGGGGAAATTATTATATTTGACATTTATGGACCTTTCAGCAGCATTCGACTGCGTAACCCATCACCGTCTTTGGGCAATAGTGGCAGAAATGGGTATTGACGATGCAATAAACGCCTGTATTAGACATCTATATTCTTCGGCATCGTCAATTATGTGCTATGGAAATCAGGGTAAGTGCTCCAGGTTGTTATCAATCTTGAGGGGTGTCGGCCAGGGGTGTGTTCTTGACCCATTCCTTTTTTCTATCTACACAAATGGGGTCGAAGCACCCCTGCTGGACTCTGACCCGGACGTCCCATTGATTAAGAAAGTACGCACCCAAATTCTGCTATATGCAGATGATGCCGCATTAATTGCTCATACTGCCGAGCCCTACAACAATTATTAGGGATTTATATAAACTACCTGAGTAGCCTAGGTCTAAAAACAAATGAGGCAACATTTCTGGTTCTAATACCTGGATGTAGGGAGAAGAGGCCTCCACATTTTTATATAGAAGGACGTGAACTGGCCCATACTGACACCTTTTCGTACCTCGGAATCACCTTTGAGAGACAACTATCCTGGTCCAATATGATCATAACAAGAGGCCTAGCACTGGCAAAAAGTATTATAGCACTTAATTCCTTAAAAAGAAATTGGGTGCAAAGCCCCTTGAGAAGATCAAAAAGGTTTATTCTGCTAAAGCAGTATCAGTGGTAACTTATGTGGCGGGAATTTGGGGTTACACCAATGCCCATTCTCTCCAGACCAATGACAATTCATTTTGGGAAAGACTCATTAGCCTCCCTGCGAGTTGTTCTAACTTTTTATGCCACACTGAGCTGGATGTCCCTTATATCGATGACATAATTAGGCTGCCAGACATATTGCAGTGGCATTCCATCTGGGGAAGAACAACAGTAAACCTTACCTAGAGACTATCTCACTTTGGAACATGTGCTAAAGATTCTATGGTTACTATATATCAAAAACAGCCTCACCTCTCTCGTTCTAGGCCGATTATTTACATCTCTATCAACCTGTATCTCAGTATCAAAAAAAGAAATTAAAAGATCATGTTTTAATCAAAGGACACTGGAGCAATCTAAATTAAATTGTTCAAAAGTGCTCGTAAAATTATATTTAGAGAGCCCATTTGAACAGGAAGGCGCCCCGGGATACTTATCTTTTGTGACTAACTTATGCCATTGATTTATCCTAGTAAGGCTTCGTTTGAACCTCATTCTTTGTATGATTTCTTTTCCAGCTAGTATTTACTCTATAACGGACCTCTACCCTGTCGGTGCAATGGCTCCTCCCCTCAATCAAAGTTACACTTTGTCTTTTTCTGTGAATTTTATTAGATGTACCCCAAAAGATTTATATGGCCGCTCATTGCAAAAACCATTTTACTCAGTGATGCCCGGCCCTGCACTTTTTACAATTATTATCTAATGAATTAGTATGTTTTACTGTGGCCTCATATCTTCTCCTCTCATGGAGGACTAGGCAGCTGGACCACTCAGTCCTTTGAATTACGAACTTAACCTTGTTTTTAAACCTACTGTTTTAAACAAATCACTGTTACCGTTTGAATCATGAAATTTGTATTGTTTGGAATGTCTATTTTATATTGTGCTTTTTTTACTTTTATGATCTTTAATAATATAAGTATCGAATAAAGTGATTTGACTGACAGACTTACTGCCCAAGTCAATGCTATCTCTGCATTCTGCTTCTGCACCCTAAAGCTGCTGAGGAAGATCTTCAAATGGCTCCCACGCAGCACTAGAAAACCTGTCACTCAAGCCCCAGTCACCAGCAAGTTGTACTATGGGAACAACCTCTATGTCGGGGTCACCAAGCATCTTACTAGAAGATTATACACCATTCAGAACTCAGCAGCGAGACTCATACTCAACCTCCCACACAGATCTCACATCACAACATAGCTCATGGAGCTCCACTGGCTCCCAGTACACAAACATGCTCAATTTCAAACTCCTCACACACACATTTAAGGCACTACACAACATAGGCCCCACATAGCTGAATTGTTGTATCTCATTCCACAACGACTCACACACCTCTGGCCTGCAGGACTCCTGCTCAGACACATCCCAGGCATTCACAAAACAAGATCATTGGGCATTCTCTTAAATCACTCTTAAACCATGAAATGGCCCCTCTCCACATCAGAACCTCCTCCTCTCTTCTTGAGCTCTGCCAGAAGCTAAATACCTGCCCTTTCATTAAGCAACCTATCATGGGCAAGGTTAAGCACAAATACCTGCTCAGGATATACTTGCAAGCAATATTAGAACGTTGGAATCTCCATTCAAAACAATGGAATAGCTTCGGGCTTATAATGGCTGGTATAAGCCTGGGGCTCCAACATTCCAATGCTTCTTTGTGGCTGTGAACAAAGGCTTCAGGGAGCCTGAGGGATTTCAATCCCCTCGCGCTCCCAGAAACCTTTGTTTAATTTGATAGAACATTCTGCCCTCTAGTGGCAGAATGTTCTAATAGCCTTATAGCCCTTCGTAGCAGGGCTATACAGGCTATTAAAGTCACCTTTACTTGTTAAAGTCCCTCGCCTTCGGCTCGGGCTTTTAACGCTGCAGCAGGCTTTTAATGGAAGGTATAGCCCGCTACGGCGGGCTATAAGGCTATGGCATACTTTACAAATACACACAACATGCATTCAACATGAACTTCTTTGTCTAACCACATGATATTTATGTCACAATATTGAGTTTATGAAGCAAACCACATAACGATTACTGATGGGCTCCTAACTTCTCTAGTGAAATTGTTATCATTCAAATGTTCCTCGAATTAAATGTTTCCATTGTTATCTGCTTTTGTAAAATTTGTAATATGACTATTCATCAATGTAATCTTGAAAAACTAATCACTTTCAGCAGAGATTTCACCAAAAAGAAAAGCAGTGATGAAAATGTTCTAACTCAAATTAAGTGCTATCTAATACATTTCTAGAATTAACACATCTAGTTATAGCTCCTGGAATGTCAATTTTAAGTCACTTAAATGGCACAGATTATTATCTCATACACATTTGATAATTAAATTAAATTGCCTTTCATCAATTGGATTTCAATTAGTAATTGGTTCAGGAATAGACTAGACATTCTTCAAAAATCTAACCTATTCAGAAGACACACTATCAATTTGGATTATGCCATAATATGGCCATGAACTCATTTTTAAAGCATGACATCAGTATTTTAGTATACAACTAATTATGTTTTCTGTTCATAAACAGCTGGCCCACAGGTTTGGAGTGGAAATAATGATTAATTATTAACATTTTTGGAAGGTCAAGGTCTGCTACACTCATATTTACCTAATTGATCAAATGATGCAAAGTAAATACTTTCTTCTCAATTTAAGCTTCTTACAAAAAAATCTGAAGTATTTCAGAATGTTTAAAAAATATACATATATTTTGATTATTTTTTACACAGGTACAGAATATACTTTCAAACAATTGATTAAAATTCACCATAACGTAATCCACAAGAAATCTGGTCACACGCAACACTGATACATAACCTTGGGATACACACATCTCATATACTCAGAGTCTCAGTCCCATCCCCCTTCTGCATTACTTTGCAGTTCAAGTTGGATGACATCCTGTGATCCCTCGCCCAGGAGTCCATAGTATTGTATCCATGGGTTCCAAATTTTCTTGAACGTATGTGCCAGATCTCGCTTGGTGACCACCTGGCCTAGGTTGGCTAATTTTAGCTTTCTCCTGGGGAGATCCACATCTGTGGATATACTTAATAGCACAAATTTGAGGTCC
This sequence comes from Lissotriton helveticus, assembly GCF_964261635.1. Classification (NCBI taxonomy): domain Eukaryota; kingdom Metazoa; phylum Chordata; class Amphibia; order Caudata; family Salamandridae; genus Lissotriton; species Lissotriton helveticus. Next base: position 1,369,991,050 of record NC_136069.1, on the reverse strand, counting down.
ATAGGTATCTTTTCTTCTAGTATTTTCTCCAGTTCTGCCGTTATAGTTTTCCAGTACCCCTGTATCTCCTGGCATTCCCAAATTGTGTGTATGTATGTGCCTGTTTTCTGGGTACATCTGAGGCATTCAAGAGTATAGGCCCTTCCAATTTTGTATACACGGGATCTGTTGTAGTAGATCCTATGTAGAACCTTGTATTTCAGAATGTTTAACCTATTGATATCAACTTTTAAATATCCTAATATTCTATTTAAACTCATCCTAATTTTTAGAACAACCTGTCCAGAAATGTTAACATGTTGCCAATGTGTATAGCATTACAACAAATGTTAACAACTAGATTACCTGAATCACATTTTTGGCAGAAAAAACGGAAGGACTTGAAAAATTGCTTAAGCAACAGTTCTAGAAAAGACCTTAATAATATACATAAAAAATTAAGAATTTGGAAATCCTGAAACTTAAATGTTTTATCTCACAGCTCCAGCCGATTCTAAACCATAATTCACTGTTTTCCAGTAATGCATAGGCAAAATATGTTGTTCAGGCAGGAGGCTGTGGTTACGCTGGCTGTGAAATAGGAAATATTTCTAATTAGCTCATCTCTTGTGGGCCCAAAGGACAACTATCCTGAACTCCTGTGCTAACCCCCAAAATCTGCACCACACCCAGCATACCTGGATGGGCCATGGAAGCAGGAAAACACTTGAGCAGGGGCCTAGCTACATCAGTAAACCTCCTTAACCGCAGCGCAAATTCTGCAGCTCTGCAGGTGTTCGAGGTAGTGCTTGCGATGGCTGTTGGCTGACGCATGCACGCAATGGGTTAAGATTGAGGGTGGGTGAGCTTCCAATTTCTCAACAATCATGCTGGTATATCAAGGTAAAATGCATTATTTGACAAGCAGAGCATGAGGGGGCTTAAGGGGCAGTGGTAAAGCATAGCACTACAGATTGCTAGGGATATTTAAAAGGTAATATGTTGCAAAATAACCGACACTTTTTACAACTTCAAAACTGAGAGAAGAGAGAGAGAGTGTCTATGTATGTTTTTGTCTGGGTGTGCATGTACAAATCCTAGATCAAATCGGACAGGCACCTCACCATATCTGACTGAAAGAACTGGTAACTAACTATTTACTAAAGAATACATTTATTAGGGGTGTATAATACCTCCCCTAAAGCTACACCGCTGCCCACAAAAACCAGATTTAGCAGCATTCTGGACCCTTTTGTGAGCTCTTTGCTAAATCAAAATGGCTGCCCAGTGCAATTGCCAGAGGATTGCTTGGGGCTGTGAATGGGTGAGCAGCGTGGTTGGTGCCTGAATGGGGGTTCTGCAATGAGCGATAGGACACCTGCCTCACCCATTGGATTGATGGAGTGGCGTTGCAGGTAACAGAGACTACCTGCATATCAAGATTTTGGAGGTACACACCAAGTCAGTTTATCTCTGCATGCTCCCCCTTTTTTGGTTATTCTTGTCTCCCCCTTTATCATGGGATGGTGTTGACAAGTGTACCAACTTGGACTTCTGTCACAATGTAAACTGCGCAATAGGACATGTTCAGGTAGCTGAAAGAAGGTTTATACGCAGCCGCGGGCCGTGCAGGTAACATCGGTGGGGCGGTGAGGCAGGAGGATTTCGAGGGACGTGGCCGAGGGAAAATTAAATATTTATTTAATTTTCCCTCGGCATCGTCCCTCAAAATTCCCCATTACCCAGCCACACCGCTGTTACCTGCACGAACTGCAGCTGTTTATACGCTGGAGTGTTGCTGCTCCTAATAAAGTGAATGTCTTTGGGGATAAAAAATTTATCCAACACATTGGGAATGTGTGTGCTTCAGTGATGCCAGATTGTAGTACAATGCTTGGTACAATTAAGAGACATAATCCTCCCTGGCGTTCATTGCATGGTAGGTGGTCTCACCATTGTTTGCTTAACTATTCTAATTCTGTTTGCTGTGGAAACACCTATTTTAAAAGGGCAGTGATCATTGACACAGAAAATGTAATATGTGTGCTGTGTTCATGTTGGAAGGCTGGGTGTTGCAGCTGTTACATGCAGGAATTGTGTGCACAATAGAGGAGGAGAGAGAGGTTGGGGATTGTATGAATCGGACTGTCATCTAAAAGGTGTCCCGTTACAAGATGAGCAAACCAAAAGCTGCCTGATGTAAGGCACCAACGGGGGTTGATATCGACCCCACCAATACACAATCAGTGGGAGTCCCCCTGAAGGAAGTAGAGTCTGCACTGGATGAACATATGAGCAAATTTCACCAGATCCTATGGCCATTTTGGATGCATAATTACTCTGTAATCAAGGATAGATGCAGTAATAATTGAGTTGTCTCTTTTGAGATCCGATCACAAGAAACGTCTGCTAAGAGTAAAGGAAAATCAATTGGTGCTGCCATCTGTGAGGCCAATCACGCTGGAGCTACAGGTGCAGGAGAAAGAATTGAGAACTAACATGTGACATCTACAAGACCGGGCTGAAGGGGCAAAGGATGCTCACTGTGCAGTAACATCCTCATAATAGGGGTACCAGAAATGTCAGAAGGCCCATTTGCAGACTTTTTCCTTGAGAAATTAGTTACTAAATAAAGCCTCACAATTACTCAGATTTTGCATTAGGGTTGGGTCACTTTTGTGACACAGACCCAATCAGGGTCAGACTGGCCGTAGCGGGCACCAGGCGTATCCTCGGTGAGCCGCTATGGTTGGGGCCAGTTTTGGGTCCCTGGGATGCTGTTTTTGGAACCGGGCCAGCAATATCGGCCCACTGTAACAAAATCGGCTGAAACCAGCACACTGTTCGGCTGCACCCCTGTCCCCCCTGGGGGGCAGCTGAGCAGTTTGCTAGGAACCGTTTTGGTTCCCAGTCCAGCCCTGGCCCCGATCTTTTTGGGCATTTACTTAGACATGCAAAGGCAACTTGTGTGGTTTAGTAAATATTAAGTAATGCAATGCAGCACATAACGCTGCTTTACATTTCTGTGTGTCAGGGAGGCATCACATGGGTGGAGTATGAACCTTCCCATGCATACACCTATGTAGTTCTATGTAAAACCAAATTCACAAAGACTTGTAAACCTGGGTTTGCACCAACATGGTGCCCCTATCCAACTAAGGCATAACAAGGAGAAACATCTTTATTTCTCCTCATTACTTCCTCTTTCCATGCATGCTGCCTTTTTCAGCAGACATAGAAAGAGCAATATGCTTCTAAGATTGTTTGTGTGCAAGAAGATATCCCTTACTAATCAAAAACAATCCTGCCCACAAATCAAGCACCCTGGTACTATGATGCAAAGGTGCCTGCATTGGTGCTTGTCAGGACGCAGTGCACAAGTGCTGATAGAGAGCAGGAGTGAGCCATATCTTAGAGGATAAGGCACATTTCTGTTCTCTCCCTTCCAGGCAACGAAGTGCAGCAAGTTCCCTTGCTGTGTTGTGTTGCATGATAAGTAAATCTGGTCCAAAATGTAGTAAATATCTGCTTAAATTGCAATAGAAAGAAAAATTATCTCCCTGATTGAATTAAAAAATAGCGTTTTTACTGCCAAGAAAAAACATATGTTCACGGAATGCAAGACATCAATAACGCACAATGATCTTTAGGGATTCCGTAATTATTTATAATTATACTGAAACTCCCTTGATATCCATTGAGAACCTACATTCCACAATGCACCTTGCATCCGCAGATTCCTTACCTTTGAACTGCATCTAGATAGAATCTCTACCAGAAAGGAGTTACCTAAGTAAGTAATTCAAGTAAGTCACAAAAGATCATTCTGTCCAATGTTAGGGAAGTTCCATGTATTTTCGAATACAAATTCCAATCCTGGGACTAAATTTCCAAATAAGCTTACAGTCTCTGCATTCAGAAGTTTCCCCAAGTTTTCCTACATGTGCTTCGCCATCACAAATCAGAAGTGAGGTAAGCATTCAAAACTTTTGAAGAGTCCTACATTATTTGACTTACTTGGGCAATATTTACGCCGAGATGTTGACTCGTGCCATTTCTGCCTTTGAAAGAAAACTTAATCTTTAACATAGATATGACTGTTCCATTCAGCTTCGTATATGGCAAACCCTCAATGTGTATTTGTTCAATTATCATGTAAAACACTTCTTGAATAAATGATATGATCTAATATAGATGTTGTGGTTACTGTAAGATTCCTATAAAATGAGAAGATAACATAATGATTGAGGCTTTCTTCCTTTTATGCTATAGGATAGTTTTGATGCCCATATTCTGTGAGTGCTTTAGCTAATATTTATATCATCTGGGAGACGGGGAAGTGAAGTAGAAAGTAGATAAAGAATAAAGCTCTTCTGTGCATAGTTTTCAAGGTTATTTGTAAGGCTGATAACAAAGGAGTGTAATTATTGTTTTTGCTTTGTTTGCAGCACACTAATTATTTCAGGATTATATTCATGCCATTTACCGCTTGGTACTGTTTGAACATTGCAAGATTACTCAGTTAAGCAGCAAGCACATGACCTTGGGAAACTTGTGTTTAACTTACATTTAAAGAAGCATACAGATTATTGCAAAAAGATGATAAATAAGAGGGTAGGCGTTGCATTCTTTCAGCATTGGCAGCAAGTGAGAGTGTGTTCCATGGGCACATTCTCCAGGAGCTCAGTGTTTGGGCTATTTAAATTGTGCTTCAATGCATTATTTTTCAAAAAGCAACTAGTTTGCATAGAGCATGTATGGCCACCTTATGACTTACAACTGAAACAGTAGGATAATGAAGGATTTATTCTCCCCTTCTTAAATATGGGCAATTAACAATTTTTCAAGTTGAACACCAGCAGATTTCTAGATGAGTTTTATAAATGAGGTCAGTAGCTCAGGAACTCTTATTAAGAAACAGTCAAAGGTAACTGTTACTGATGGCAGCATTATTGTGACGTTCCTGGAGTGTTGGCTTTTATTCAGCAACCAGCAGGTTCTAAGCTACATAAACAGCTGATGTCATGCGTGGGCCTACTTGACAATGTCGAAGCTTTTTAATGGATGTGTTAGTTAAATTAAATCCAACTGAGCCGCTGCTGTTTGCAGAGGTGGGATAGTGACGTGGTCTTCCGTAACAAGTGGCCGGATAATACCGATGAGCAAGGTAATTGGATTTACCAGGCCCATCAGAACTGTTTCTTGAGGTGTTTCACAAAGGAAGGGAAAGTAGCCCAAATCCGTGCATGAAAAGCAGGGAACAACATGCAAGAAAGAATCGGCAAATAAACACCAATCTCTGTAGGTTAGTTCCCCAAATCGTGTGATCTCTGTTATTTCCCTGGCACTGGAATAAATGGGACCACCAGTAATGGGAATCGTGGGATAAAGAAATAACAGGGATAATACTGGAGCACTATCAAGTCGAGGCCATAGTCCTCTTGACAACCAACTTACGTCCGCATTGCAAGTCGACTGGATTGTTATGACAAGAGTGATACTGCTCCTGGTGATTCTGATTGGGCCAGTGTTTCTGCTCCAAAAATGACTGGGCCCAAGAGTACCGCGGTATAAATTTACTAGGTGCCCTTCTGCACACAGTAAAACCATCTGTGCAACAGCGGGCATTTACCACCTGTTCAAAGTGGGTGGAATTCCGTCAAAGTCCCTAAAATTGTGAATGTGCATGCAGTAAAGGAACTGTGGGGCATATTTATAGGAAGTGGCGTAGCGCAGTGATAGCCACCTTGGCTTACAGCCACGCTACGCCACTTGCAAAACCCAAAGCTGCACCGTATTTACAAGGATACGGAGCCCTGTGTTTCCCCCTGTGCTGGTGCAAATTTTAGCTGCCTAGCCCCAACGCAGACACCCTTGCACCATACTGCAAGGGTGCCTGCGTTGTAGGGGAAGATTGTTTATGTGCAGGAAGGTTTCCCTTCCTGCACATAAACAATCTGAAATGGCATTTTGAAACTTCTATATGGGCTGCTTAACGCAGCCCACACAGTAGTTGCAAAACTTCGGGGCAGATTTATTATAACTGGCGCATCCCCAGGGATGCGCCAGTTATTTTGCGCTGCTGCTCCGCCACCCATGGTGCGCCGCATTTACAATGCGGCGCACCATGGGGCAAAAACGGCACAGATGCGTGACGCATCTGTGCCGTAAAGGTGGCGCATTGCTTGAGTTGCGTCGCAAGCGCGACGCAGCTCCAGCAAGGCTCGGGGGTGCCCCATCTTTACAATGCTGCGTCAAGACCTACGCCTGCTTCAAGCAGGCGCAGGGTTTTGACGCAGCATTGGCCTGAAAGTGACTGAGTGAAATCTTATAGATTTCACTCAGCCACTTTTGCGAGGCACACCTGCCCCGGAACGCCCACCCTGCGCCGGAACGCCCACAAGTGGCGCAGGGCTTTACAACGTGATGCATCTGCCTAGATGCGTCACGTTGTAAATGGGTCGTAGGGATGCGCCACGTTTACGCCGCAGTTGCGTGACGTAAACATGGCGCATTCCCAACATAAATCTGCCCCAAAGTGTTTACTTGAAAGCAGCATATTCATTCTTTCCAGTAACCTGAACGATAAAAAAAATAATGAAAAATATGCATTTCGATATGAAATATGATATTTAAATTGAACGAAAAGAATAATTAGAGCTTTGTTCTGTGGCTGATTTCTGCTGGTGAGTTCGAGCAAGGTATCTGTTGCTTAAACATCTGACTGCCTTCTGAAGTGCATATATAAATCTTATTACATTTGTAAATAATATGCTAGTACGATGTATTTACTCTTTTAACGCATTTTTGTGGACAAAGGAGAGCAAAGTTATATGCAAAGGAGAGCACTTACAGTAGTGGAGCACATTGATCCCTTAATTAGGTTCTCAAGGCGAGTATCCAGTAGTCCGCTGGCCCAAGCGTGCTGGTCATCATGCTCCCAATATAGACATTGGGTTACTGCAATAATATGTAGGCCCTCCTTTCTATACCCTGCAGACTGGTGATGCAAGAGGGAAAGAATTTATTGGACTGATATTTGGTCACATAATATGTTTGGCCATATCAAGTAGCACCTTCCCCTTAATATGTAACAATGCACTCTGCTGCCCATGACAGTGCAGAATGCTAACACTGGCTTGTGTAAACGATTACAAAAGCACCATGAGCAAAGTTTATATACTTGACCATATATTGACTAATAACCCGTAGCAGGCCAAGGCAAGGTAGTCACTGAGGAGTGAGCAATGATCAGTGGGGGAGCAACATATTCTTAGGGAGACATTTAACTGCAGTCAGAAATATCAGGATATAGAATGAAATTATGCTTTTCAGCAGTGCATTTGGACTATGAGTCCAGTGCTTGTTCACATCAGTTGTTTGAAAATCATGTTTTAGGGAGCTGACAGCAAAGGCTACATTCCATGTTGGCCAATACACTGTGGAAATGACCTTGCATGGGAAATTGAATCACATGTATACCATTAAGCCCTTATTGTAGTGAAAAGTAGAATGGAGTGGCAAAGTGGAGTACAGTCTAATTGTTCATGAGCGCATGAACCATCTTGACTGTGAACTGGGTCACTATCATCTTAATTGCCAGGTAATGGGACAGTAATCCAGTGTTTCGAAGGAAAGACCCACTTGTATGCTGAATTATGAGTGAAAGTTGTGGTAGCAGAAACAAATTGGTTGTCAGTGATCTAGTGGAATATGGTCTGTGGCAGTGTGCCGTGGTGCAAATGCGACTGCACTAAGGCCAGGAAACCTATTGCATGTCAATTGCTTTACATATGGTCAAATGTTTATCAGTTTGCCATCTCTGTAACACAAGGCCTGGCCAGATTTTAGTTCAATGTATATGGTAAAACGACTGTGCAAGTATTGCATGCCCCACAAAATGCTGCACAAACAGCTAATAACAGCTTAAAGATCGGAATTCCACCACACTTACGCAGAACCACCTTCATGAGGAATGGGGTGTTGTATGAAATATGATCGACCTTTACAGCTCATAATGAAAGGGTTATTCTTCTGCCTTGAGCCTTGCCGCCTTTTTAGAAGCACATCAACTGTGTACGCCATCATGCTGCAACATATATGACGTACCTCAGTGGCTATCCACTCTGCTAGCTAGATAGAAGCTGTCAAGAGTAGAAGTAGAATTATAATACCCATTGATAGCTAATCATAGCACAATTGGTCAGACACATGTTGTTAACAGAGTTAAATAAGTGTGAGGACTCACACATAGAAGGTCTGAATAAAAGAAGAAACGTCTTCTGTATATTTCCTTGACCCCTTCTCCAGATTGAAGGTAGGCACCCTTCAAATTGTGGGTAGTGAGGAAACTTCGGAAGACACAGTCCTATGTATAAAGTATACGTTTGGCGGAAAGAGGAGATTTTTTTTAGAGGCAGGAAGAGGTACAAAAGACAGGCATGTTATTTGTTATCTCCCAATTCAATCTTCTCCACTCCAACGGTTTCATGTTCAATACAATCCCAGCTGCCACATGTAGGTACTAGACAGTCTTGTGTGACCTGCTAGTCGGGTCTGGCTCTAGGGAGCTCAATGCATCCGGGCCTCAGATTTTAGCAGTTATTGAGTCAACTGATACATAAATGATAGCGATATATTTAAAAAAAATACCTGCTAAAAGTGATTGTCATTGTTGCATGAGTGGTTTTAACATTCCTTTGGTTGCCTTTATCATTGGCAGGTGAGGCCATAGACTGTGTACACTGTCCCCTAATAGTGTTCTTTCAAAAATACTGTTCTCTGTTCCATTTGTACAGCTGTAAAATAATGCAAAATAAAAATGAATGTGTACCACATGAAAACAGACTAAGAAAATACATCAACGATGAACCATTGAGAGTAGCAGAACCTCGGAATGAGGAAATCTCCAACTCGGAATGTGTCTAATTCCCCATTGCATGGCAGGGAAATATAACCAGTGGAATAGAGGCGTTGGGCAATATTTTTGTGACATATATCACTAGCACAGAAGCATAATGATGCTGGCCGTGATGAGCCATGTCTATTTTATGCTGTGTTAAATTTGAACAGCCGGTGGAGATCTGCATCCTTTGTAGTTTGTCTGCATTTATAGATTCGGGAGTTAGGGTCAGAAAAGCAAGAATCGCAGGAATGTTGGCAACGGCTGTGCAAAGTGTTTGGTGCACACACAAAGGGGATCTTTATAGATATATGCAAACATTAGCAAGCCTATCTTTATCTGAGAAACTCCCATTTCAAAGGTAGCAGTAAGCATGAGTCTAACATGGTACCCATAGGGGACACACCATTTTAAATGTGTTGCAGAGAGAACTGTTGATTTGGCACTGAAAATGAATCACCACCTGCAGAATAGGCAAATAATCGGTAAATACCTTCATGCACATTACCTTCTCACTTATGCTTGCAGTCTTTCTGCCCTGGACAATCTTTCCGAGGTACCCAGTGAAACAAACTGGAGTATCTAATCCAGAAGTGGGGAAGTAAAGCTCTTCAACTAGGACTCCTATACAAAAAGGGGGGAAACCCAGTCCAAAGACTATATTCGGACGACCTACAGTTCACATTCACACTCTTGATAGCGTTTGTGAAACATCTTAAAGCTGGGAATATATTCCAATCAAATGAAAAAACTTATGAAGTGTAAGTAAATTACAATTATTGAGCTGATTACAATTTTGACTAAGCAGTTTGCCTGGCGGGAAGCTAATTTGCCCATTTAAAACTGTCCCAGTTTCCCACAGCGGCATTTACCAAGTGAAGGATCACATGACCAGATTTACCAGTCAGTAAAACTGCATTAGGTTTGAGCTGCAACAGCGGCAGGGCATCAGCCCCTACCCAACCCTAGTCTATGGCAAGGGAGGAGCAAGCAGTGGACAAACCTGCATAAGCCATACTGATAATTGGGGACTGTAATATGTTTGGCACTTCCAACATAGGCGATGAAGAAGACCAAGGAAACTATGGGGGCAGATTTACAAGCCCCTTGTATCACTTTTGCGCCGTTGTTGCGTCACTTTTGAGACGATGCGGCGGCGTAAAAGTTGTGGGCCATTTACAACGTGACGCATCTAGAGAACTTGAAGCAGGCATAAGGAGTGACGCAGTGTAGTAGGAATAGGCCAAAAAATGCATTGTTGCAGTTGCGTCGTGCTTGCGACACGACTCCAGCAATGCGTGACTTTTGCCCCCACAGATGTGTCAGAATTTCTGTCCATCCTTATGCCATGGTGTGCCGTATTGTAAATACGGCGCATCCAGGGTGGCGCAGGGAAAATGACGCATCTCTATAGATGAGTCATTTTCTTGTAAATCTGCCCCTATATGCCAAGCACTCCAGACGTCCAGACGTCCCCATTGATGACATCAGAGAGAGGGGGGAAAAGGACGCTGGAAGGATGGAGGTCAGTGTGCAGGAAGGGGAGGCGAGTACCGGAATGAGAGCTGCACCAGGGGACAGTGGGACGACTACTACCTGCAGTGCAGGCGAAGGCAGAGAGACAGAAACCCAGCGAGTCTGCACCAGTATTCAAGGCGAGCACCACCAGGATGCCACAGCTTCGACTTCGAGCTGTGGCCAAAGGCAAGTACCACATTGGGGATGTTGGGGTCGCTGGGGGCATGGTTCATCTGAAGGGATACCCTCAAGGAAAGAGAAAGAAAGGGTGTTAAGAACCTAAGCACTCCTTCACACTTCCATTTTGATTTCTTTGGCACAAAACACAGGTTTTGGTGGCGGTTCCTTGGCCTTAATAAAGCTCAGAGCCTCAAGGAGTTTTTTTGTATTTGTTTGTGTGTTTCTTTCCGAAGTACCGGGTGAAACAAACCGGAGATCTAATCCAGAAGGGGGAAGTAAAGCTCTTCTATGAGGACTCCTATACAAAAGAGGGGAACATCCAGTCCAAAGACATTTAACCTGATTCATCAAGCGAAATTGCACTTGCAAAGGGCAAGATTCTCAGAATCTTGCCTTTTGCGAGTGCAATTTTTGCATTTGGGATTCATCATCCCAAATGCAAAATTCACTATTAAAGAATTCGCACATTTGCGAAGAATTGCATTTAAGGAATCTCTATTTGAGATTTCTTAAATGCAATTCATGAATCATTTTAAAATTGCGAAATTGCAATTTTGTACCGCTATTTACCGAGAGGTCAGACCTCGTGGTAAATAGCAAAAACTTAGAAAAATGCATTTAAATGCATTTTTCTAAGTTGCATGTTACACACACACATGTCCTTTGGACATGTGTGTGCGCAACACCAATGTAGATTACATTTCAGGGGTGCTACAGAGTGTCCTTTGGACACCACTGCACACTTGAAATCGCATCCTTATTTGCGATTAGCTAATTGCTAATCGCAAATAAGGAATAACTCCCCATTCATTCCTATGGGCCTGTAGGCCCATAGGAATGCATGTGGAGTTATTCCTTATTTGCGATTAGCAATTTGCTAATCGCAAATAAGGAACATGTAGGAATCGCAATATTTTTTGCAATTCCTACATGAATCCCGTTTTGCCAGTCCTTAATAGCGATTCCTTATGAATCGCTATTAGGGGCTCGCAAAATGGGACAATAATGAATCTGGCTGATTATTCTGAAGACCATGGGGCAGATTTATGATGCCCTTGCGCCTCCTTGCGCCGCAATTGCGTCACTGAATTCGACGCAACGGCGGCGCAAACAATGCGCCCTATTTACAACGTGACGCATCTAGGAGATGCGTCACGTTGGAAAGCCCTGCGCCTTAAGGAGGCGTTCCTGTGCAGGGGGGGGGGGCGTTCCTGCGCAGGAACGCCTCCTGAAAGTGGCTGAGTGAAATCTATGAGATTTCACTCAGTCACTTTCTACGTCAATTCCTTACGCCTGCTTGAAGCAGGCGTAAGGGTGACGCACCATGCATTGCAGGGGTGGCCCCTGTGCATTGCAGGAGTCATGTCGCACTTGCGACATGACTCCTGCAATGCGCCGCCCGTACGCCGAAAGATGCGTCACGCATCTTCCCTGCCTTGCACCATGGTGCACCGCATTGTAAATGCGGCGCACCATGGGTGGCGGAGCAGTGCCGCACTGTGGCGCACATTAACTGGCGCATCCCTGGGGATGCGCCAGTTAACATAAATCTGCCCCCTACAGTATAACCCAGTGGCTAAGAATTGTTGACGTTTGACTTTTCAGTTTGTCATTTTCACAATAAATATACTATCAATACATACACAGGCCTTTGGCATCCTTACTCTCTTAAGAGGGACTTTATCCATAAGGTACAAGATTTTGATACTCCAACATGATTTCCGATACATGTCATGGGAAACAATTTCTTATTTCATGTTCACAGGTTAGTCGACAAAAGAAAGGATACATCGTTGCAGACCATGAGGTCTGTATAAAAAGCAGGTTCTCACCAATGCACTATTCAGTGAACAACGGAAGAAAGTCTTTAGATTTCCTAAATGTTGCATATGTAGAACAGATAAAGCAACATTCGAGGACACAGGAAAAGGATGTCCATTGTATTAGGCTGTGAAATAATGCAGCTCAGCAAGAAACATGGAAAAGGGCATTTAAACTAACATTTCATTTGCAGTCAAATAAAATCTTAATTAGAATCAAACATTATGAAATATATCAAGAATTCATGTAAAGAAATAATAATAACATTGTCAGTTTATTATCAAACGAAAATAACTAAGGTTAACTATAGCCTATTACCATAAAATATCAACATTCAAGTATGTAAATTATTCTCAAAATTCATTTTACTGATTTTCTTTTAGCTTTTATTTACTCTTTATGGTGTCAATAATAACTACTGAAAATGTCAACTATGCATCTAGTTCTACTAGCTTTTTGCACCACATTATTTTTTATTATGCATTACAATGAAATGCAATAGAAATTCTAAGTCAAATCATTAGAACTGCATTATTTTGTCAGTAAAGGCATTATAAATCATTTCTTTTATGAGTAATCTGTTATTACACCTTATTAGTAAACACTAAACTCATTGTAGTAGTCGTTCATCTTTTTCTATATTTTTCAAGCATGCATTTATGATGCTGTTTCTCTTTTCTGTGTAGTTTATCTCGACGTGTGCAAAGTGCATATTTAGGTTTCTGTGTCTAAATCGGTAAAAACGCCATGCTCACATTTAACTGATTTTGAGCTTCATCAGTTGCATACAGCAAATACTTCCACAAGTAGCATGCAAAGGCCACACACTTTTTAAGTCTTTTTTTTGGTAAATGGTATTCAAAAGTGGTATAAACTATGTCTCAGGCTGCTTCAGTCTAACAATTGATTTCCCTCTCTCAGGTAAAATGGGACACATTCTATAATACGAATACCAATTTGTTCCACGCTATGTATTTTGGGACTATTAGTGATGTGTAATCATCTTTCTTATTTGCATGAAGTGCTTGTTTCACCCAGCCATGTTCTTTGATTGGCACAAAACAGTTCTCAACAAGGCTCCCTTCATAAAGTTGAACTATGCATTGCAAAATTTTCTTTCACTAGATACAAATGATATTAACTTAATTTGATCATAATGTTACAATTATTGTACTTTAAACATGGGCTTCCAATCTTTTTGGGGTTTAGGAAAAGGCCTGGGTCACTGCTGCAAAGTTCAGTCAAAGAAGAGACACAAGTGGTAAGGGCCTTACAGAACTTTATTAGAAAATCCTCCACCAACTGAGAGATAGCAGCAACCATCCTTCAGCCCACAGCTCCCACGGTGATCTTGGAATCTTCCTGACACATCATTCCAGAATGACAGGTTCCCACATAGAACAGTAGGCATTTACATTCCAAGCTCAACACAATATATACCCCTTCCCTTAATAGTATAAGAAACTGTTGCCGCAAAAAAATATAAAATGTTAAATGATGCAATCAGAGATGCAAAAGAGTATACAAAATAATATCACAAGTGCTATAAAAATAACAAAAGTACTACCGTTCAGAATCACATAATGACAAAGGGAAGAAATATACATAAAACAAAAAGAACAATGTATCATGAAACTAAAACAACAATGTATCATGTAAATACAACTTTGTTGCGACAAGTATACTATTACTACTACCCCATTGTAGCATAACTACGATACCACATAATCTTTCCATCATTTAGGTCTGGTAAAATATTGTGGGTATGTCTGGGAAATGATTTAAAAGCCTAACAACCTGAGTGATCATCTTGCGGAACACTGCACTTCCAAGTACCAGGCCTACAACTTGCCTCCAAACTAGAACTGGCATTGGTGCCATCAGGATTAATTTCAGTATATTTAACCAGTCTAAATATACTCCACACATCCCAAATCTCCACTCTAACCACATTATTCATGTTTCTCTTAATCCTGAGAGGACCACATTATTCATGTTTCTCTTAATCCTGAGAGGACCATGTGACTTGACTCCTTGCTCACAAATACTGGTTTCTTCACTAGTACCCTTTTACCCACCAACAACAGTAAAGAGTTTGTGCAGTTTTTCTAATCGTATTTTTTGTTGTAATTTGATGCACACCTCTCAGCAACTTACCCTCTCATTTAAACTCGCTCATATCTACCTCTCATTCCAACCACTTCAACCCTTGAACTCCTCCACTCATCCATGCTAGATTCAATTTTATGGTTCCAACTCTACCCCTCATAAAGAAAAAAGGTGGCTTGAACTTTACTAGACTGTGAGTGTTGCTAGGAGCCCACCACACTTCTTTCAACACATCTGACAAAGGCCGTCTTATTTCTACTGCTTTTTACATACCTGATTTCACCACTCGGTTCAGCGTTGGGCAAGACCTTTCGCTTGTGGTGAGTACAACGCTGTCTTGGGATGAACTGTAGACAGATCTTCTAAAAAACTCCTGCATATCTTAAGATGTTAGCTGGACACCATTGTCTGTAACAATTTTATGAGGCACACCTTCACAAACAAACTCTTCTTACAAGAAGTCACAACCCTGGTGCCAACTGAGCTCACACACTTCGCCTGAGAAACCGCCAAACCTGTGGTTGGGCCGCCCGCCAGATTATGAGTGATTCCAGTGTTTTTATGCCGTTTACATGGCGGTGCCATAAAAATGGACACCTCCATGAGAACACCCAAAACAGTTGCTGTTCGACTGAAAAGTCCATGCCCTGCAGGAACTGGGGTGCATAAACACAGGGGAGCACATGTTGTGCCCCCCAGCATGCATCCCATGGTGCAGAGGCAAAAAGTGGCCCTGTAGGGCCCACTTTGTTTTCTCTCCTCCAGCTTTTTCATGGAGGATAAAGCACCATTAAAACAGTGGCGGATAGGAAACTCTTAATATGCTTGGCGGGATGACAGTGGTTTTGCTATGCATAATGCGCCCCCTGACTACCCCAACACCACCAGGGAGCAGCAGTTCCCTTGTGACGCGGTGATGGCAGTCCGACCGCCCTAATTGATGTAGCGCTGTCTGAAGACCGCCATCGCCTCGCTCCCACGAGTCTGGTAGGATTCATAATTAGGTCCTTAGTCACTACGCAGTTGGATGTGTACTCTACCAATAATATCACATATATTTCATTTGGAGGTAGAAGATGGAAAGGACCAGCAAAATCCAGTCTCAATTTCTTCTCTGGTTCTTCTGGAATTCACACAGGTGACAGTGGGGTTTTAGCTACTGCTTTACTCTTGTAACTCTGGCACATGAAGTGCAGTCCTTAACTCTGGCTACCAGTACAATTCTCTCACACTAGCTTTAGTGAGGTTACTCCCCAAGTGGCCCTCATCTGCCAAATTCACAATTTTCTCTCTTATGCCCATGGTTGGAATTAACCATGTACCCCTGAACAGTTGACCGCCATTAAAACTCAACTGTTCCTTCACAAGGCAAAACCCCTTCATCTCCTCTGGGTGCATTCTAAACACTGGCCAACCCTTAACTATGAACTCTTTGAGTTCCTTGGTTTCCTCCTCTTTCTCTCTTGCCAATTGCCACTCATCTTTATGTATTGCACTCTTATTGACCCAGTTGATGTGGTCAATGTCCGTTGATGTCACTTCCCTGTCTAACGGCAATCAGGACAAACAATCCGACACAATGTTCTTGGACCTGGTAAAATACTTAACCTGGAAATTGAAATCACTCTATCCCTCTATCTGTCTCTTAATTCTGGGCGTAAATCCATCATCTTTCCTGGTAGAAAATACATGGAGCAATGATCTATCATCAGACATGCCGAGAAACAGCCTCTCCCACTGATAGATTTTAAAATGTCTGCTCGCCCATGCATACGCCAAAGCTTACCTTTCGATAACGGAATGCGGCTCTTCTGCATCTTTGAGTGAACTGGATGCAAGTGCTACCACCCTTTCTTCACCCCCATTAATCTGTGAGAGCACTGCTCCTAGGCATTTAAGGCTGGACTCAGTGATCAAGATAGTTTTTTAGAAAGATCAAAGTGTCCCAAAGTGGGCATCCCGCTTATACAGTTTTTAATAACATCAAAAGCCTCCATACACTCAACAGGCCATTCAAATCTCAGGCATTTCTTCAACAAATGTCGAATAGGTTGGGCTAACCTGGAAAAATTAGGACTAAACTTGGAGTAAAACTCTGCCAGTCCAAGAAAATACCTCACTTGATCTTTGTCTCATGGTGCTGATGCTTCAAGAATCAACTCAACTAACAGCAACTTGGGTTTATTTCCTTTAGAAGAGATAGTATGGGCCAAATGGGCAACAGCACCAACAGGAAATTTACATTTTTTTTCTTAAGTGTTAAATCTCCTTCTGCCAATCTCTACAGCATTTGCCCAAGCTGGTTGTCATGTTCTTCAAGATCTTTCCCATAAATCAGGATGTCATCCTGAAAGAAAAGTATGACCGGTATACCATACAATACCTTTTTCATAATTCTTTAGAAGAATGCCGCTGCGTATGCCAACCCAAAGGGCATCCCAGAAGTGTGACGAAAAATGTCAAAAGCCTGGACTCATTATGTAATTCAACTTGATGATACACAGATGAGAGATCCACGACCCTGAAAAGTTTGGCATCCATGGTTAAAACCTCAGAGATGTTAGAAAGAGATTGACAATGAACCAGGATGTGCTTATCTCTGAGGTCAATACACATCCTAATTTGTTTGCCTCCATCTTTTGGTGCCAATACAATTGGAGCAAGCCCTTCAGAGGATTCAATGTCATCAACCCCACCATCTCTAATCAGCCGGTCAATCTCACCCTTCAACGGTTCTAACATGAGAGTGGGAACTTGTCTGACTTTGTAAATACAGGGAACAGCATTTTTCTTCAAAATAATCTTGGGTTAGAAAGTTTTAAGAGTTCCCAATTTACCACTGAACACCCTAAGAAATTGCAACAATGGGCCAGATGCATCAATATTGAATTTTACGATTCCATAAAAGTTAATTTTACTGGTTTGCTATTATGGAATCGCAAAATGTAATGCATGTAGCTTTCACAATAATAATTAATACTTCTACATACTCTTAAATTGCGAATCACAAATTGCAATTCGCTATTAAGGAATACCTTCCCATTCATTCGTATGGGCTTGGAGGCCCATAGGAAGGAATGGGTAGACATTTGCAATTTGCAAGTACCAAATAGGTACTCGCAAATTGCAAATGCAATTTCAAGGGTGATAGCGGGGCCAAAAGGCCACCCTGTTGCACTCCCTAAAAGGTGAGCATGCACATGTGGCTCACATACATGCCCTAAGGGCATGTATGTACGCCACATGGCACATTGAAAAATGCAAAAAGGGAATTTTCCATGGAATTCGCATATTACCACCAACTTGAATTTGGTGTTAATTTGCGATTCCTTACAGGCAGGTCGCTATTTTTTTGGGCTTCCTGCATTTCATTTAAGGAAAAGCAAATTGCAATTCCTTAAATGCATTTGCAAAATTGGGAATCACAATTTTGGCGTTTCCCTATTATGCAAATGCCTTTTGGGATGATACATCCTAAAAGGCTTCTTCCTGTTAGCAAATGGGCCGATTTATTTGTGAACAGGAAAAACACTTGATACATCTGGCCCAATATGTCTTTATGTTCTTGTTCGGCTGACACAGACATACCTGGTTTTACAGCATTTTGATTTAACAGAATTCCAATATCACATTGGTGATGCCAACCCAACAAATTATCCCCTCGCTTTGCTGCACACACTTTCCCTACAGTTACCTTGTCCATGAATGTAATCATCATGACGGCATACCCCAAGACATACATTTTTTAACCTCCATACCTCATGGCATTTATATCAGGGGGAAGAAAAGAAACATGCTAATCACCAAACTCTTTCTCCCAATTTCTATCACCCACCATTGAGTAAAGTGAACCTGAGTAAGCTAAGACAACAATATCCTTATTATCAAGTTTAATGCTGCACTCAGGCATTGGTAAGGGACCTAAATTCCCTTCACTTGGATTAGACGTAACAGTTAAAACCATACTAATCAGATTTACACATACTGCATTGACAGCTTTATCACCTTTACAAACTCTGACTTAGTGATCCCTCTTTCCACATTTACTACAAACAGAATTCCTGGCATAACAGAGACTATTATTTGACAATGGCCAGGATTACCAAAAAATGCATTTCATTTTACTAGTCTTGTTTTACTGACTGGTGTTACTTTGTTTCCCCTCCTGTTTGTTCTAATCCGTGACATCTCCCTAAATTGCATTTACTGAGGCATTATTGGAGGCACTCTGCAAAGAAGAAGTTACAACTTGCATTTCCCAAATCCATTTGCTTGTACTTTTTATGCTTTCAACAATGCTAATAGCCTCTCTGAGATCGGGGCTCTTTGCCTGTAATTTCTCCTGAACCCTGACATTAATGGTGCACTGCACGCACCAACTGATCCCTAAAATGTGAATTGGTTAACAGATCACATTCACAAGAGTTGAACCAGTGTTCACAAACAAATTATGGAACTCCCCACACTCTCACTTTTCCCATGCGTTCTTGAGAAGAATTTAGAAGGCTCCAATACCACATTGATCCTAGCTTCAAAATGTTTTTCCAACATTAATACGGACGTCTGATAAGCATCTTTTGCTTCTCCCTCTGCATTCCCTACTGGGATGATTTCAAGACTGATATATATTGTGATCTCCCACACCTCAATTGTCCAGTACTACTCTTGTTTCCTGGCAGCTGATAATGTTTCACCTCCAATGGCTACACTCTCCATCTTTTCCATGGTATAAGTGGTTCACCTTTGTCAGATAAAAATACAGGAGAAGGAGGCATATTAGTCAGATGTGACTAATGGCACTCATTAAACTTGCAAGAATAATAATGAGAGAAAAACACAATATAGTCAGAGGAAATGCCTTAAAGGAACATGGTGAATGATACTACTCTTATAAAGGTTACCATTCTGTTCCTCAATGTGACCAGTTAAATCTTCACTCTTTCAAGAAAAACGCTGGGAAACATACAAATATGATAACCCAGTAAAGACTGTAATAGCTACAGGCATGTAGCAATGTATGCTCCTAGTCTATGTTTGCGATGTTGCCATACTTCTTCGTTGGTCCTCCTGATTGCACAACGTACTACTGCTGTGTCGCGTTGCTGTGATACACTACTGAATGACACAACAACGTTGCTGACAATGCTGCTGAGAAGCACGCTGATCTGCAAATACTGCAATGGGATAATCTTAAATCCCGAATAAGTTGGCTGCTCTGTTGCACATCCTCGACCTGGTGAAGCTGCTGCTTAACTGTGCACGTAATTTTGGGAGGCCCAATTATAATTGTGAAGAGGCGCCTCCTCTGCTATGGCAGAGAAGCATTGCCCCACTACTTTCTCGCATTGCAAGAAGCCAAAATATGAAATGGTAATAACTTTTCGTTATTACTATTGTATGTTTGCTTTCATGCGGGCAGGCGGGTGGGCGGGGCTGCTCAGCTCTCCCAGCAGGGCAGGGAGGAGTGGTTTGCCCACTCCTGAGTGCGCATAGACTGTTTGGTCGGCCCTCTCGGGCCACCCCAACCAGCCATGCGCACTTTGCCGTTCTCAATGCAGGCTGCATGAAGTCAGTAATAGGACAGTAATAGAGCTCCTCTCATATATTTACAACATATCAGGGTATCTACACAATCTATACAACCCCTTGCTTTTTCATACATCCAGTTTTAGAGGGTTGACAGTGGTTAAATTAAAAAAACAATAATTTACAAATACCCTGTCACATGTTCTCAGTGGGGATCAGTTTCGCAGCTGAGAAGAAATGTTGGTCAAACCCTATGTTGCCTTTTAAATGGCATCCATATTGTATGTGTCCTGTGGCAATACAGAACGTGATATGCATTTAATTTCCTCCAGAGCTTCAAACCCCAGACCCAGTGTCCCTTTCCCCACTATTTTCAAATGAAGCCATCTAATATCCAGTGACCCCAATATGCTTCATAGTTTTTTCACTTGTAAATACTCTTCATAAAGCTTTATCGCTTGTAAATACTCTCTTTGGAAAAGGGAAAATGGACACCGAACACTCCTCAAGTGCAGTTATTTGTGTTTCATGAGTGTGCAAACTAATGATCTGATCGTTGATACGTCCAGACCATTCTTCCCCAAACGTACCTCAGTAACTTTAACTTTCAAGGCTTCTTGTGTCTCTTTTTCCTTAATCAAATTTATACAGCTCTATGAAGTAACCCTGTTTTGAAAGCCCTATTTTTGATGATGCTTGCCATAAAAAAGCGAATGTAGTCTATGGACTCTACCTGTAAAAGTAATATCAGGAAATGATTGGTGGTAATTTACCGATTATTTAGACTTCAATAGTTCTGTTAGTTAATTTTTATTTTTATGCAACAAGGGCGCTACATGTAATACATTTAGATGCCAATGCCTATTTAAAGATATGCTTGTATTTTCTTTATTTGTAATCGATTTTAGATTTTTTACCAATGATGCGTGAACACTACATTCATTTCACGGTAGGTGCAGCAGTCGGAATACCATCTGAATCTCTTTGCATAGTATTGAACAAAATGCTTTTACAGCAGCACAAGTCATACCAACAACAGTCCTAGTGTTTCTTTAAAACATTAACCAGGATGGAAGCATGCTAGG
The DNA here is from genome assembly GCF_964261635.1 of Lissotriton helveticus. Taxonomy (NCBI): domain Eukaryota; kingdom Metazoa; phylum Chordata; class Amphibia; order Caudata; family Salamandridae; genus Lissotriton; species Lissotriton helveticus. The sequence continues at coordinate 1,369,969,930 of NC_136069.1, read as the reverse complement.
AAGAAAATTTAGTTTTCCACAGATGGTGGAAGGTACAAACTGAAAGTTAAATTTTTCCTGAATTGGTGGCAACTTGATTGAGCATCATCAATGTTTGTTAAAGCTATTGATTGTAAAAGGTATTAATGAAGCTCTAATTTATCCAATTCAAGGCTTACATTTTAAAGCTAAAGATGAGTTGATGGAGAAAAAGGAGAGGCAGTTTGATGCCAGAAAGGTGGAAGTTGTACATAAGCCCCAAGGCCATGGCACCATCACTGTCTGAAGAGACTAGAGCAAAACCTGATCCCCACATACAAATTCCCATCATGGCAATTTCCTTTAGAGAAATAGTAAACATTGAGTTATCTAATCTTTGAAAATCCAAACGAAGACCATTCGTGGTTGTTTGGTGATCCTCTGATGTACAGTTAAAACAGATGCCTTATATTCAACAGTATAATTTGCACATAGTTCTTTAACCCTGATCAGTAGCAATTTTGCTTTAGGAGAGTTGTGGTCTGTGGAGGTAACTTGATTTCTTCATTGTAAAAAAAGAAGTCCCAAAGGTGATGCAATTGAAACCAGGTGGGCAGCAAGTGGATGAACATTGTGGCCAGTCCCTGGCTATCCACCCTTATGACCAGGCATCCTAATGGCTCAACATTAACACACTATGTGCTGTGCTGTTGTCACACCACTACTGTGTCAACCCTGTGTTAACCTCCTTCTTATAGCTTTCTGCTCAATAGGAGCCCTAGCTTCCTTGCCTGCTCCTCTTGCCCTCCCCTTTGTCTTCACTGCCCTGTGCTTCACCAGGGGAAGTCAGATATGCTTGGAAAATTATATGTGACTTTAGTCAATTGAAGTACACTTGTGTGAAAATAAATAGCGTACCTGGTCAAAAGACAATATGTTTGGCTGGGAAAGCCAACAACCTAAGGACATCTACCTGCTTTGGCCATCTTTTAAGGAGCATGCCTTTGCAGAATTCCCTTTCTCATGAACAGTGCTCTGGCTTGTTTGTTTGGATTACTATGCTGTGCATATTAAACGTGTGCTCCCTGGTTAAACATGCAGTGAATATTGTGATTTGATAACTGACTCTGGAATAGATTTGCTTTTAGTTACAGAAATTTAGTTACCGGAATGTTCCGCTTGCTACTTAGCATAAGTCACTCCCCCAGGTTATTCTAACAAGCATATTAATGGACCAGATCGGTTGGGGCTTCATGCATTTTTACATTTCATTCTAAAGTTTCCCTCTACACTACTGGCATCATTAAGGAAGTTAAATCCATAGCGCAAATTTATGAAGGTTTTGCATTGCCCTTGCACTACACAAGAGGGTGCAAGTGAGTGTTGGAATGTGGTTTATTAGTAGGAGAACGTAGGTACCATTCTCTAGTAAAAAGACCACCATCAAAATATAAGGTCCAGTCAATTATTCCATTGCCCAACCCTTGCTAGCTGGATGCGAGCAGGCAGGCTTAACTTAGAAGACAAGTGGGTAAGGCCTTTAAAAATACCATTACATTAAATAAGTAAGACACAAGACATAATAAAAAATCCAACACCAAATTCAAAATTTAGGAAATATTGTTAATAATAAAAGGACACCAAAACGATAAAAACCCAATGTTGGAAACTGGAGATATGAATGTTTAAAGAATAAACACTTTCTACTGCCTAAAGTTAAAACACCAAATTGGAACATCTGTTTGTGCTTGACCCGGACAAAGCCAAAGGTTGAGGTCAACTTCGATGGAGTACAGGTAGGATACAGTTAGGATACAGTTAGTGGTAGGGCCTAGTCAAATTTTTATCTTCTGACTTAGTCCCTTTTTTGGAGCTTCTTCTCTCGACATCAGTGAGGATCCTCATCAGACCAGCTTTGGGTTTGAGGATGGCTGCTTGGGTCGGCGTGATGCCCCGGTCCACTCCTGGAAATCTTGTCAACTCCAGAAAGGTCTGGAGCTTCAGCGGGGCCAACCTGAATGTCAGGCATCTCCAGCTTGACACTCATCGACAGATCGCTTACTTTATGGAGGTTTTTGAGAAAAATTCTCCAAACTTCTGGATCTTCTTTCACAAGGTTATTTTGGGCTTCCACAGTGTCCACAGTGTCCACAACACCAATGCAAGTGTCCAGAAGTTCTGAGTGACTCCTTGAGAAGTTGGGACTACATGTCCCACAATGGACATGGGCAAATCCTTTCAACTCCAGCTGAAGCTGATTAGCTGGTTTCGTCCTGCCGGAGATGATTTAGGTGCGGCTCTTTTGACCTGTTGTTTTAAGGGAGTCTACTCCCTCACTTTGCAAAGCAAGGCACAGTCCTTTGGGCTGTAGCTCCCAAACTGTGCAGCAGGTGCAGTCATTCAGATTACTATCCTCTTGGTGCAGGGCAGTCCTTCTTCTTGTAGTTTCAAGCAGGGATCTGAGTTACTGGGCCATTCTCCCTTATTTATCCAGTGTTCTTGGATGACAAGCATGTGACACCACTGAGCAATGGGTTGAAGGGTGCCACGCTCAGCTATGACCACTTCCTCCAAAGTGTTGCATATTCTTGTCCCACAAAGTACAGTTCCTTTAAAATCGAAAATAGAGAAACTTTCTTCTGGAGGTTAAGATATGGCTAAGCCAACTCAATGCCATGACTAAGGGGCACATTATGATGGAGGATTTTCCGCATCCTCCGGTCCGGCGGATGCGGAAAATCCTCTGCGGACCCACCAAAGACCCACCGCCAAATTAGGATGGGTGGTGCGTCCTGGTTTCAGTCCGCCACTTTTCCACCGCGGTTGGCTTACAACCACGGCGGAAAAGCTCTAATATGGTGGCGGTGTCTCTCGGACACCACCAGACATATTAGGATGGCGTAGAAGAGATGCTTTTCCACGGCGGGTTCACCACCGTGGAAAAGCATACGGATCTTCACTCTGGGGGCCCGTTGCGGGCCCCCTGGGTGAAGGGAGGTGGGGGGTGCACATGGGGGGTACCTATGGTACCCCCCTGCATTTACATGCAGAAAGCGGCAGGCACCGCGCGATGCCTGCCGCTTTGTGCATGTAAATGCACTGCATGTGTTTTTAACATTGCGGCGGGTGCAGCTTGAAGCCGCACCCGCCGCAATGTTAAATATAGAGAATGTGACCGCGAGGGTGGCGGTCACATCCTAATTGCACAGGAGGGAACGCCGCAGCACATGCAGACGTTCCCTCCTACACAGGGATCGCGGACGGACGCAAGTCCGTCCGCGATCGTAATGGGCCCCAAAGTTTCCATAACACTCCCATTTCAGCCACTCTGCTAATTCAATCACTGAGTTTTATGTCTGGCAGGGGGTACAAGAAGTACCCTGTCCTAAGTGTCATTCACTCTTTGAAGATCAGTTTGTCTACTCCAACCCATCCAACCTTCTGCTCTGCAGCTGGAGATCTCTGCCCACCAGATGTTCTTAATCTCTATGCAGGACACTTCACACCTAATCAGAGTAGTTTGGTACAGCCTGTTAAAGGCTGGCCAATCAGGAGAGCCTGTTGGAAGGCTGCATTTTAGTTCATCAGAAAAGAAAGTTCTATAACGTATTTTCTGGGATAGTTATAATAATTCTAACCTTAACAGGTTGTTGGATGTATTCTAGCTACCATTGTAATACTTTGAAGTATATGTTGATCTCACTCCTATCAATATTGATATTTTATCAAAGTATTCCCATGATAATATATGGAGCCAATGTGCTACAATGGGGACAAATGCAATTCCCACCAGGGCATAAAAAACATCTTTTAAAATGTTCCTGTTTATAATTACAAAGCACCCTGACCCTTAGTGGAGACCCTAGGGGTGACTTCTATTTAAAAACAAGGTAGTTTAAGACTTTGGAAGTACCTTTAATTCCAAAGTCGAATTTGCATATATTTGAATTTTAAAAGCAGCCTGCCAAGCCATTGCATTGCAACTAGGCAGTGAAAAGGGTACCAGCAAAAGAAAGGACAGACATGCATCATATTATGTAAAAAATGTGGCATTCCTTTCCTTTCCCTTTAACACAGCGCAGTAAGGAGGCTTGATGCGTTGCACTTCTTGACAGCTACATTAATATGCACCCTATGCTTTTCGTATGTAACATCAATGCCTCTACCTTGGTTAAATGTATTCCTATTTATTGGCCCAGTGAAGATTTTACTACCTTTCTATCCGATATAGCTTCAGCTTGCCTATTGGATATAGACAGCCTGGTCATACTGGGAGACTCTACCTTACAAATCAATGACTCCTCGGACGCAGAAGCTCAAAATCTATTATATTTGAGCCAAACATTAATTATCAATTTTGTAAATATTGGGCCCATCCAGTCAGTTGGTCACATAAAGAGAAATTGTTCTTCACACTTCTATGTTGGCTCAGGTCTGGCTATGAGGAAGCTGATTTGGACTAACCATAGATCTATTTTCCTAATTATTCTAATCAATTCAGGAAGCATTTTGTCTGTAAGGCATGCAAATATTGTACACATTTGCTCTAAGTTGGTCCCTTATCACTTGGTGTCCATCTCTGTTTGACAACACCCAAGCTTCAACCTGATGATCCTGTTTCTACTTCTAAATTTCTTATCAATTGCCTTACTATTTCTTTAGATTTATGAAAATAAGTACTTCTTAATGTATGTATTTAGCTCACTGATTCACGTCTGATCTAGCTAGAGCCAGATTGGAGTGTAAATCTTTTCAGGGATTGTGGCATTGCAATTTTGATGACAAGATTTCTTAGAAAGAGGAACAAAGGAAAACTAAAAATATTAGTCTAACAGTTGACCACAAGTTATTTGCATAATCCTATTTTTTCAATCAACAACTTAGTGTCGCCCACAGCGATACCATTCAGTGTTTTACCTACTCAGTCTTATTGTTCCCAAGTATCCAAGTATGTTCATGAAAAGTTAAGAAGCTAATGATTCCTTGGACCACATGTATAAACCATATTTGCATTTGCATGCGGGCCGATTCTCAGAATCGGTCCGTTTGCAAACAAAAAAAAGGGTTTTCACATGTATCAAACACAAATTGCGATTCAGTAACATGTTACCAAATTGCAATTTGGGTTTGCGATTAAGTATTAGGAAGGGGCATGTTTAGGGCATCCCTTTCTAATACCAATTCGCATCGGTGATGGAGCAAGGTTTCACATATACCGAAACTTGCTTGTGCTCAACCCTCTCTAAATAACCTGTAATGAATCAACCAACATGTTTTGTTTACTAATATTTATATTTCACGACATTTTTAGTATCCAGGGGAAGCTTATCAATGTGCTTTTACTAACAGTAACTCAAATCCATTAAAATGGCCGCCGCAACGCGGGAATTTCACTGCGCATGCGTCTGCTACACTCACGTGGTGTGACGTCTTCTCTGCTTGGTGGGAAATCTTTGCTCCTGCACACTAGTGCCAGAAATGGCTGCTTCAAATCTCACATGCTAATGCTAATGCTGCTGTTTGTACTAAGCTTGTTCGTCTTGCTTAACTATTAATGCAAAAGTTAAAATAAAGTAATGGTGTTAGAGTAGAGATAGGTGGTATACAGTGTATCATTTAGTTTTGTATTCTAATATCTTTCTCTTTGATTTTGTTACTAGCTCGTATTTGGGCTTAAGAATGCATACTGCGGGGAACATCCATGACAACGCGGTCAAAACACCGCGCTGCCATTACCACGTGTCTTTTACAACGCAAGTCGTTACCACGACTTGCGCTGGAGGGCGCTCTAGACTAAGGAATAGTAGACTTACTATGCCAACACCTTTCCTAATGTACGTAGGCTGGAGTTGGAAGAGTAAATCTTACTATTCCTAAGTCCAGCACCCTACAGCGCAAGTCGTGGTAACGACTTGCGTTGTAAAAGATGCGTTGTGATGTACCGCGATCTAAAAGATCGCGTTGTAACATCATACAACCGTGATGCGCCTGAGAACCTCACCCCATGACCTGGGAAAAGGAAGAAGACTGACAAAATGTTTCAAAATTGTATGTTAAAATGAAAGAATATTGGTGGGTGAATAAAACCATGAGAAAATGAATTATGTGTGGGGATTCAATCAATATGAATCGAATTGAAATTACATCATCTTAGTATGGTGTGATGACCACTCCTCATCTCTCCAACCGATCACTGAAGGGGAACACATAGATTTGCAACATTTAGGGGTCGTACATTGCCCTCGAAATGGTATATCCAAGGAAGGTTTAGATAGAGAAATTGTGCGACTTGTCCGAATAGCCGACCTGTCACCGACCCAACGCACTCAATAGGTGATCGAGAGCAGAGGTGCTGGCGGAGCACTTTGTCAGAAGAATCGATTATCCCGTTGGGGTACCAAATTTGCTAGAGAGGGGTGTGATGCTGGTGTTGGACTTAGCTGAGGTCCCCTGTCCTGATCTGCACCTGTCTTGTCCCGTGGGCACCTTATTAGTTGGGAGCCTGGTCCGGGTCTTTTTACCCCAGCCTGTGACCAGGATTGGTCATTGCACCATTCTAGGCAAATATAATGTATGTGGTATGTCCATGTGCTATTACCCTTTCTTACCCTTCCCAGGTACCAATGTCTAAAGGTGTTACTGTGATTTATGTCCTATTGGTTATATTCTTGCTAGTAAAATGTATGATCACGAGATTGTGGCCCTTTTCAATTTGACTCAGAAAATCTCTCATAGATAAAGAGTCTGTGGTTATTATGAGAAAAGTAAATGTGTTTAAATAGTACCTGTTTATTCTAACTCTCTGATTCACATGACTTATAAAAAGGTGACAGTGTTTGGTAAGTCATGGTTTACAGGTATGAGTCCTAAATTGGACCCCAGGGCAACTGATAGGGTGACTAAATTTGTAATTGGTTAGGCAGGACTACTAGTTCAAAGTGTGAATGTTATATGGGCCCAAGGTGAGTATGGTAAAACTGAGCTAGTCGCTCCCTGCGTGCTCTTTCATCTGTATGTATGAATGTTTTGCGACCAAAATGCTGTCACAAAACATTCACATTTTACCACCTACTTTAGGTAGGTGATAACCCATTCACAAACGGGTAGGGGTCCCCAAGGGACCCCTTTCACTTTGTGAATGTTTGTTAAAGTATTTTTTAAGAGCAATCAGTGCTGGGCCTCCAGAACATTATTCAACACAAAAAAAGTTCTCAATTCTTCCTCGGGCTTTTATGTTCATATTCGTATTGCTAGTCAGCTCTTTATTAAATGAAAATAAGTATGCCAGTTCAAATTAACACAAATCTCTTTGTACATTGCAAAAGACGAACACGCTCATTGTTCTGAAATTTGTAATGAATATACAATGGAATATATTCTGTAAATGATCAAATAAAAGCGCGCTTCTGTTGGGTTTTCATTTTAACATGTTTTTAAAGCAAGCTGCCAGGTAGATCAAAATAATGTGGCTCGTTGACACCGCATAATTTCTCTACAAAGTGTAAATGTGTAGTATCCAACCGCTTCTATTTCTATTTCTACTGCTATTCAGAACAGAGAACTGAAGTTTATTTCAGAGTACTGCTTAACATGAAAAGAAGGTAGAGGGAGGGAGACGTGCCTTAGATGCCAATACAACTCTGCCAAAAGCTTCACATTGCAGAGGCGAGAGCTTGTTTAGGTCAAATTTAAAGGAGCACGATATTGTTGCTTTAATGCCCAAGAGGGTGTATGTAAAAATCACAAGAACACTACGCACACTGTTGCAATTCACGCATTTGTCTTTCTGTTCTCGAGAAATGGCAGAATCCCTGCAGTTCCCCCCGCTGAGAAAACAAGTATTCCTCTCAGAAAGAGCTTGGCACTGCGGCCTTATTTTTCAGAATATTGCTAATTCCGGATAGAGTGGTTGTTATCTTCTTGCGTTTTGGAAAGTGTGATATTTATGCGTTTCTGAATACCGTGCCGCAGGTGAAAAACGAATATCAGCACATCTCGAGTCTTTCAATTCCTTAGGAATAGAGATGAGATTAAACTCAACTTCATGCTGAGAGATTGAGGACTGGTGAATGTGCAGCAAATTACATGATACCAGCACACAGATCACTTTCTAGTACCTCAAATTGCAGTATAAAGAATGAATACAATTTGATGAAGGGATTCATGAACACGATTCTTGACATATTTGTAAAAAACGTAAATAATGACGCATTACAAAATAATTAAATCCAAGCTCCTCAGTGCAGTCTAAAATGAGTCTCTCGTTCAGTCACATTTGGAAAAGTGCATGTTGTTTTATTTGGGCCTACACTCTAATTAACAAATTCCAATTTCAAGCTTGCTGTCAAGAACATTAAGCATATGGTTCATCACTTAGTACTGCTAGTTACTAAGCTATAAATTGCGCGGAGAACCAACAAAACAATCGTTCTTTTCTTTGATTTTTCCTTTCTCCAAAATGTCACGAGGATTAAACGAGCCATTTACGTTTTTTAGTAATGACATTTTATTTCGAATATGGATTTCCTAGCTACTTTCCGAGTTCTTGGTTTGTAGTTATTTTTCTGAATTATCTGTATGTGGGAAGCTTGCCATATGGAACATTTTTCAACAGAAGGAATCATGGATTAAGTGAGGCAGGTGGGTGCTAAGAAGTTTTTAATGTCTTGAATAACATGAGTTTACCAGTATACGATTTTTTTAGGAATCACTATGACCGCTTTTAGATTGCACGACTGTTCTTCCCCATATTCTTTCTTCCATTTTGAATTAATCAATTTGACAGTGTCTAGGGTCCTCTTCATAGAGAAGAGTATAGAAATGCTGTAGTGCATGATTTTCAGTTTTTACTTCATGTACATTTCCAGAAATAAAGTATTTTAGAATTAGTTCTGTGTTATTGATGAATGCATGAAAGAAAGAAAGAAAGCAAGCAAGCACGAAAGAAAGATAGAAAGAAAGAAAGAAAGAAAATACATTTATAAAAAGAAAGAAAATACATTTATAAAACACACAATTACCCCAAAAAGGGGCATTGCGGTACTGAGTGGAACTGATTGATCCAACCAAACCAGCTGGATGGAAGAATTGAACAGGTACGTTTTTGACAATTTACTACATTTAGTTAAACAGCATTCTACAGGTATCATAAGAGGAAGGGAGTACCATATCTTGCCTGTTAGTTACCACTGCAAAAGAGAGACCACCCAGTCTGGTTCTCAGTAACCTATTCTTAGAAATTGGGTTATGTGACTGTGTTATTAGCCTTGGTCAAGCAGCAACCACAATCCCTGTCAGGATAAGGGGCAGGCAAACCCGAAATTAACCTGTGTTCACCCTCTGGTAGCTTAGAACTGAGAAGTCAGGCTTAACGTAAGAGACAATGTGTAAAGTATTTGTGCAACACATCAAACAGTAAAAAGGTGACAACACCACTCAAAAAGATTCCACACCAAGTTAGACAAAATAGCTCTTAATTTAATAAATAAAACAAGGTAAAAACTACAGAAATCCAATGAGTAAAAGTCGAGATGTGAATTTGTAAAGAATGAATTAAAAAATAGTGCTTAGAAGAAATAAGCACCTATGTGAGATATCTGGTTTTGCCGGACTGGGACAAAGTAAAAAATTCAGGCTGACTACGATGGAGCGCAGGCCAGATACAGAGACCTTAAAAGGCCCACTGAACAAAAGTACCCTGATCCTTGTCGGTGTCGATCTTGCAATTGAGGTTATGCCTTATTTTTCTCCATGCAACACTGGTGATGTTCTGGTTCCAAAGGCAAAGCACGGTTCCGAGATGCCATGGTTCTAAAAATGATGCGCCAGGTTTCTCCACCCATTGAGGTGATGCCTCGATTGTCTCTCTGCAGTGGTGGCGATGCAGTGGTTCTGATGCGGCTGTTCTGATGGTGATGTGCTGGTTTGGAGTGCAATATGCTGGTTCTGTTCCTGCAACAGCAGTGGTGTGTCAATTCTGCATTGCAGAAGAGGATATGTCAGTTCCACTGGAGCAGGTACCTGGGTCTATTTCCTGTGGGCCAAGCACAGGAGTGGGATGGAAGGCTTTGATGTCCCTGAGTCTTAGAACAGGTGACTAGCTAGCTATCACTCTGATGGAGGTCCAGTCTTTACTCAGAGAGAACAGCAGGCAGCAGGGCAACACAGCACAGGAGAAGTCTTCCCAGCAGCAGTCCAGCAGAGTGGCAGTCCATTGGGAATTGCAGCGCCGGCCCAACGAGGAGCACAGCCCGATGATGAAGCATGACACCCCCTGGGGTTTGTGAGGGCAACAAGAGGCAAGACTAGTCCTTCCCTTGTTTGTTGGGTCCGCCCTACTTAGGACTCCCTTTCTCTCCACCTTTTCCTATCACAAGGCCTTTGGATCATTTGACCCAGCCTTTTGGAACAGTGTCCTGTTTTTTATGTAAGTCCTTAAGCACAGACATTCTTCTTCCTGGCAGCGTAGGTTCAGCTCCAGAAGTTCACTGAGTTGGTAGGGGCAGAGGCCCAGTACATTTATGCAATTGTGCATTTGAGTGGGAGTGACTTAAAAAAAGGGTCTTTGAAGTGCACAGACGTCATTTCTTACTGTCCTGGATCCATACTCTCTGCAGGGGGGTATGCAGATCTTTGTGTGTTGACAGGACACAACCTTTTCAGGTGTAAGTGGGAGGCTATGCCCAGCTCCTCCCTCCTCCCTCCCATCCTTCCAGGAATCTGCATGACGTCGCATCCAGGTTCCCTTTGAATGTGACTGTCCAGAGAGAATACACAAAGTCCAGCTGTCAGCCAACCCAGCCAATGATCAGAGAAAGGCAGCTGACACCAAATAGGTAAGAGTAGGAAAATGCCTAATTTCTAAAAGTGGCATTTTCGGAGTAGTAATAACAAATACAACTTTATCATTAACAAGTATTTCTCACTACCATTCCAAAGGTACTTAACATGACATATCTAACTGCGCTCAATTCTGGATTAACAGTTTAGTATATGTAATAAGGAATCATCAATGTTAACCTATGAGAGGGGTATGCCTCTTGGTAGTGAAAAATGTATTTGGGAGTTTTTCACTACCAGGACATGTAAAATTTAAAAGCATATGTCCTACCTTTTAGCTACATGGCAACCTGCCCTATGGAGAGCCTATTGCCTACCTAAGAGGTTACTTAATGTATTAAAAGGAGAGGGAGTTAAGGCTTAGCTAGGGTGTTTAAATGCCATGTTGATATTGAAGTATACACTGCACTCACAGGCACTGTAATGGCAGGAGTGAGACATGTTTAGTCCCACTAGTAGCATTTAATGTTCAAGCCCTGGGCACATGGAGTGCACTTTACTAGGGTCTTAAAGGTAAATTAAATGTGCCAATTCTTGGATGCATCAATCAAACTATGAAGCAATATACACGATTTAGCAATGGTTAGCAGGGGTAAAGTACCCAGAGTCCTAAGGCCAACAAAACGGAACCAGCAGAAATATGGGCAAGACCACCTTAAGGCTGTGTCAGGCCTAACACAATGTTATATATAAACAGGCCTACTGGCTTTAACAGGATGCCACCATATTAATAAAAAAAGCCACATGTTATACGTCAGTAATATGCCACAGTGATGTCACCATCTCCTTGATACCACTCAATCTGGTTTTAGACCTGACCACAGCATGGAAACAGGCATCATCGCCCCAACAGACAACATCCATATTATCATGGACATTAGAGAGACCAGAGCCTTCATCCTCCTCAATCTCTCTGCGGCCTTCAACAGAGTACACCCAACATCAGCACAAAAACAGAATCCAAGGACCAGAACTCTGCCAGATATGCTCCTTCCTCACTAGTTGAATCCAGTCAGTCAGGCAGTCCGCTACTGCTCAGATGCCTGTAACCTCATCAGTAGAGTATCACAAGGCTCCTCAGTCAGCCTGACCTTCTTCAACACCCATGTGAGTCCCGTAACCAGAATCCTCTGTACCTATGGAATAGACATCGTATCCTACTCTGATGACACACACCTGATACTCTTACCCTCAGACAAAAATACAAGTTTGCAGCCTGCATTACCCAAGTCTCCGACTGGAATGAAAACAACTGTATAAACCTGAACATTGACAAGACAAAAGTTGTGATTTTTATCAGAAACTCCTCGCAGGTGGACTCCACCTGTTGACCGGCAGAACTCAGTTCAACACCCACACCCACCACAACACTCACTCCAAGATCCCCACCTTTATCATTGGCAATCAAGTCACTATGATAGCCCAAGTCAACTTTGTCACATATTCCTGCTTCCACAGCCTGCAATGGTTGAAGAAAATATTCAAATGACTCTCTACCAGCACCCATAGATCCATCACATAAGCCCTCTTCACAAGTAACTGGACTCTATGCCAGAATCGTCAAGCAAGTGACAAGGCACTCCAAACCATGGAGGGCTCTGGAGCCAGGTTCATACTCAACTTGCTACCATGACATGCACACATCACCCCAGACCTTCGGGATGGCCAGTGGCTTCCTCTACACAAATTAGCTCTGTTCAAACTCCTCACTCACACCTTAAAGCCCTAGACACCAGGGGACATAGGAGGGCCAGTGCCACACCACTGGGCTTGGTGAGGGCCATCCTATATGTAGGGGTCAGATGGAGTCGAAGTCTGAGTCCATATTGGTAGGGCATCAGGTGGCATGTCTTTGTAGCTGGTCATCCTTGCTGCTGTGGTAGTCTCCAAGGTCTACTTCACTATCTCTCCCTTCTTCAGGGGTTTATAAAAGGGGGAAGAAGGTTTTAGATGCCAGGAACCCCTGGGTATCATAGGCCACCACATAATTCTTCCACCCCTGTCCCAAGTCTAGGCTTGGGCGTATTTCGCAGAGTTTTGCTAAGCGAAGTTCGGCAAAGTTACAAAAAACTCCCTAAAGTTCCGTGAATGGCGGAGTGCAGTGCAAACTGCAGTTTGTGCTGGTATTCCTGCTGCTCAGGTAGAAATTCTATGTGAGGGGTAGCTCTCGCTCCCAAACTTACTGTTCGCAAACTTACCGTTCAAAATCGCGAGCTGGGAAAAACTCTGCTGCACATCGCAAAGAGGACTTTTCTGCTCTCCGCAAGCTCCGCAGAGCGCAAGAAACTGCACAAACTCCGCAAATGGAGTGAAGTTCACCATTCAGGCCTAGTCCCAACCCTCCTGCACAGCATTTTGGGACAATCTAACATGGCACCACTATGTTTTCTTTGGAAAGAGCTCCACTGTGGGCCTGAGCTTCGTCCTTAGTTGACATCACTGCTAGAAACCCTCTCATCACAACTTTAAGACCTGGGCCCCATGTGTGTTGTCTCAGTGGTCTGGGCTTCCTCCTTTATTCAGGGGCTGACTCAGTCAGGTGCAATGTAAGAAGCTAATTAACAGATGCAGATTTCCCTCCAAACCCATTATTTTCCCAGAAGTCAATGACTGATAACTGCTCATGTTGAGGGGGAAGGACTTTGTTCCTTCTGCTGGGCAGCAGAGTAATGAACTTTGCCCAATAGTGGGATAAAGCCCTTGAATCTGATTATGACCTCAGCCAGAGAAACATGACAATTCCAGAAGTTATAGAAGAAGAGGATTTACTGTGTTTGTAGATGCAAAATCAAACTCAGCATGCACATTTTGCTCTAGTTGGGCATCTTTCTGGGCTGCATAAGCCTCAGTGGAGCAAAACAGCACTTTATGGCCGATTTCATCTCTATATTTAATACAGTAAAAGCACTATAGATTTTTCAGTAAACTCTACTAAGGCCTACGAGCTAATGAGACTGCAATGGCTTCCTAATTGTGCCATCATATCAAATAACTTTTGCAACTAGGTTGACAGAACTAAATGAACAACAAATGTAAACTGGAGAATAACACAAGGATGCATCCTTATCAAATGTGTTTTTGCAATTTGAGCCATGTGGAGGTGTCAAAGTGAACTGTTAATCAGACAGAGATAGGGAAGGTGGATGTTTAAAAGTCTAAATGTCGCCCATTGACAAGGTGAATGCTCGTGAAAGAAAGTGTGTTCTGCATTTAAAAGGCACCCGATTTGAGTAAACTGATAGAAAACAACCACTGAATTATTTGAGCAATAAAGACTGGATTATTTTTCGAGAGGAGAATCATATATTTGCTAGATTGATGCACAAGAATAATCACAAAAGCAACAAGATATGATAACTTTAATATGTGTTTTTGTTAACCTTCATGTCCACAGGTATTGGTCTCTTGAGAAAGAATCATGTCTTCAAAGAAAACACGGAGTTAACAATGTTATAACAAGGCTTTACGCCGATGAATTCCACATGACAGTTATCAAAGGAATGTTAGTTATGGTTTATATAAGGAAAACATCATTGTTTCTAAGCACCTTAAACTAAATTCCTTAATAATGACTTGCAATATTCATAGCATTGTTGCCCAGCTCATTGGCACTAGGACCAGAAGTGCATAGTGGGTAACATATACCACCTGGATTATTTATTGGCCAGCAAATACAACCGTATTACAAGACGGGAATGATTAATATCATTAGGGAGTTGATCTATGAAAAGGTGTGTCTTTACATATTTTGTGACCTCAAGGGTGTGAGGAGTATTAAAGTATGATTGTAGAAGAATACAGATGGCAACGTTGGTAAACTTTGTCCCTAAATCAGGATAAGAGTCAGTGACATATAGATCAGCAAGATTTTGATAGAAAGCTTTGGGGACATAGAGTGGTTTTACAGTCTTTTTTAAAAAAAATATTTTACTTATTTTCATAAACCAACATAACTCAAACCAGTGGTGTCTCAGTGATATGTCCATACCCTGGAGAACTACACAGTATTAAGCCCTACTATCCATACTATCATTGTATTTGTGGATTATTACAACTCATGGTGCTCTCTGCTTGGGCATTTCCCACCCCCAACTCAGCAGGCATCCCTCATATTCCATCCACCAAGGTTACCTTATATGTTACTCACCTGGTTTCCCCATCTTGGTCGCATCTTTTATTCATTTGGTAATTATCACACCATCATATTTCTGACCATCTCCCTAATATACCTCGGTTTCACTCTATATTAAGCAAATGACACCATTTTAGATATCTTGTAGCAGCATCTCCTCCTCTATACCTTTTGTTTAGCCATCATACACCAGTCCATATTTTGCTTCATCAGTACAGAAACTTGGATTGATGTTGGCCGTCTTGCAATGTCACATCATTCCATGCCAATCTAGCGTCACAGAATGATGTTTTATGTATAGGGAGTGAATGTTTCCCCAGACATCCCTCAACATAATCTTGGAATACAATTCGACTTGTAATTCTGCAATATCCATGCTCACACATCCTGCACTAGCTTTGGGCATTCCCATTATATATTTGAAGGTTACCATGTCTCCGCATATTCTCAGGCAGAGGTCATCTCCATGAGGCCAGGTTTCATAAGTTATGTCCTGGTGTAATATTTGCGAGGCAATAGTTTGAGCTGTATGGGACATAACCTGTCATCATGGCTACCTCCCTCTGGCTCCATCTCTCGTCCCAGCTCTGTGTCAAGCATCTTACCCAAGTCCCCATCCCACTTATACGTCATCACCATCCTTTAATCTAGGTAATTTTTCAATAGCATCCTATATACTATGAATTTGGCGTCCACCTAAGAGGCTCTCACAGTAGCCTATTCCCCATGGGGAGGAAACGAGTGTAGGTTCATTTCCAGGGGATGTCCAGCAAAGCTTCCTCTTAAAGAGCAGAGGTGTTCATTGGGGAGATTTCCAATTCTGGAGTTGTGAGATAGATGAGGCTACCTCATCAATAATAAACAACTTAAACTCACTGCTGAGAAAACGGAGGTACTATTCTTCGGCAAGATCCTACCACCTATAGCGGTATATCTGTGGTCGCCAATGGAAATAGGTACCCCACCCATTCCAGCAGGCATAGTAAAAAAAAAATGTGGGTGTAAAATGGAAGGCTGATCTCTACTTCTCAGTGCAGGTACAGCAAGTAACAGCTGCCTGTTTCAGCAAACTGAGACACCTGCGAAAATTTCTACATTTGTTGTCAGAAGACTCCCGCCGGGTTAGACTTTATGCCATGGTGGCATCTAGGCTGGACTATGCCAATGGCTTATACCTGGGTTTGCCAGCGTATCTAATAAAAAACTACAGATAATACAGAACGCGGCTGCAAAATTGATTAGACGCTTTCCATTTCGTCACCATATCTCTCCGCACATCAAAGACCTGCACTGGCTTCCGGTGACAAAAAATATCAAATTGAAAGCCCTAACGTTAGCTTTTCGGTCAGTTCAAAGGAGGTATCTCAGCTATCTGAGACAACGTTTATGTATCTACAGAGAGAATGGCAGCTTGAGGTCCAATTCCCATAATTTGCTTTGTATTCCGCAAGGTAAGAAAGCACGACTCGGCGGCTAGATCATTTACAGTAGGGGCATCCAAGCTTTGGAATTCTTTGCCCAACTGCATACTGCTGATTAAGTCTGAATCATTAATTAGGAAAGCTGTAAAAACATGGCTTTTCAGCGCAGTTTAAATTTCTCTCTGGACCTGACATGATATTGCCTGGTCACTCACTGCTGATTGCTTCTATAGCGCTGGGACACCTCTGCTGGAGGTAGCTGTTCACGCTCAACAAATGGCTTTATTATTATTATTATTATTATCAACATCCTATTTGTGATCTTGATTGACCTGCTGCTCTGCTCTCAATGCTTGAAGGGTGAGATCCACCACAAGGTCCACCACGTCTTCTGGTTCACAGAGAAGACAAGGACCATAGAGGTCTTTGAGATAATCATTAAAGCCATCCTGCACTGTCCCATTCCTTTTGTTTGGCATCCTTTTGCAGTTTTTATTGTATGAATCCATTATGGCCAAGACAGCAATTTCCCCACCTTGTTGGCGACCTCATATAGGCAGCATTATTTAGCATTCCCAAAGAATATTTTCCTTGCATAATTTTCCTCCAGTGCCCTCTATTTACTCTGTTTAACCAGTAAGCTTCTAAGTGTCTCACCGGCAAATTGATGAAGATAGTCACCCCCTAGGCAAAGGATTTCAGATTCTATTTCTCCACTTGAATTAGTCTAGCCACATATATGCCTCTTATTTTTTAAAATAGCCTAGCTGTTTGTAAATAATTGGGTTATTGGTTGAGAGGGTGGGCGGAAGCCCCATTCAAGCAACAACCACAATCCTTGTCAGGTTGAAACACACATTTCACTAAATAACTAATATTTAATCCTTTGGTAGCTGTACACAAAGAAGCAATGCTTGTCTTTGTGGCACTGTGTAAAGTATTTATACAGCACACCAACAGCAAAATGAAAACACACCTAAAAAAACACCAACCGATTTAAAAAGATAGAGCAGATTTTAATAAATAAAATAACACTAGAATGACAAAAATCAATCAAAATTGGAGATATTCAATTGTAGAGTTTTAGATTGATGTAGCACCTAAAAGCACAAAGTGCCACTGGTGGTCATATAGTTGTGCTAGTCTGGGGAACAATCATAAGTTCAGGCCAATGGCGATTGAGTGCAGGCCAGATACAGGGGCCAGATTAGTACAGTTGAAAAAGTTACCTTCTCAAAGTCTGTTGCAAAGGGGTTCCGTTCTCAGTTGGGGAGGCCGTGAGGAGCAAGTAGAGTATCATGGATGGTCATCACTGTAGCACAAAGATCCATTCAGGTATTGAAGATGTTCGTTGCCGGAGATTTGCTTTGGTGGTCAACACGGGCTATTGTTGCTATAGTGGGAAGTGCAGACCTCTCGATGCCAGTCATCATTGTCAATTTTTGCTGTGAAGAGTCAGGTTAGTGGTCATCACAACATAAAGATCTCAAAACCTCAGCATTTTACCTTTTGCACTTTGAGCTAGCCAAGGGACCAGTGCCTGGAGAAGCACCTATTTGGGATCAGGGACTCAATCTAGCAGACAAGCAGGACTCATGCAGGTACAGTTGCAGGTCCAGGCAGATCTAGTGCAGCAGTTCACATGGGTAATTGCAGGGACACCTCTGGAGCTTGTTGTGTACTTGTATTTTAGGACAGGAGGCAAGTCAATGGATCATTGGAGTCACCCAGGCAGTCAGGGTTGAAGGGAACAGGTGAAGTTTCCTTCTCAGAGATCCTGGCAGGCCTCAAGCAGTAGGACATTCATCTGGGAGACACCCCAGGCCCTAAGCAGCAGGGTAGTCCTCTTAGGAACAAATCCTTTATCTTGTAATTTCTGCAGGGCCCGCATTGTATTGATGAGTGATTCAGGACAACAACATAGTCTCATGAACAGCCACCTGTCCTTTCAATGAGGGAGATAAATCTAATAAACTATTAAGTAGGTTTTGTCCCAAGACTCTGGAGGAATGCTGGATCTTCCTTAGGGCTTAACAATTGGTTGGTCAATGTGATATTGCTTGAATCTCTCTTTTGGCTCATCCTATAATTTTGTTTTTCAAGGATAGATCGCACAATCAGTTTATCACTATAACAATATCTGTGCATTATGTAACACAAAGTAAGAACATTTGGTCAAAAATTATTCAATGTAGAAAACATGGACCTATTATTAGAGAATGTGTAACCTATACACTAACTGTAAGTTACACCTTCACACAATATATGTTTGAGTTGTACAGGAAGCATCCAATCATATGTGGCTGTAATTTGTTATTCATATAGGTAGACACAGACCTAAGTGTGTATTCCCAACTGAGACATAACTTATGCCTGATTCCCTTACCATAAATAGGCATGCTTAGACATTATGTAAAATACTCATATTTAGGGTAAGTAAAAGTAAATATTCTTATTTCAGCATTTCTCAACCAAGATGGCCGCCTGAGGAGGAGCAGCTTTGCAGAGCTCCAGGTCTAGGGATCACCTTTTGTCGAAATCCCCAGATAGACTGCCTCACCGTCCCTCCCTTGCCACCCCCCGGGACTGGATGTCACCATCCATCTGAACTTCCCAAATAGTTTGGATTCACGGGGTAAACTCACCGTGTTTTTCCTCCACCAAACACCTGGGACGATCTGCGTGTGGGGTCCGATCCCTGAAGACGACGATCTGCGTGGTGCCTGAGGACCCCTGCTGCCGTCGCTGCCACCGGGAGCGATATCGTAAATGATGCCGCAGAGCTGGCTCCTCTCACCAAACTGCTGCTCCCATTGCTCGATGCCGGGGGAGCCCACAGTCCAGTCCTGATCGGCTCCAGGGCTGCTTCTCGCTGCGATTCTCGTCCATGACGCTGCGGGGCTGACCCCCCACTCCGGACTGCTGCTCTCATTTCCTGAGGCTGGAGGATCCTGCGGTCCTGTCCTGATCGTTTCTGCCTCGGGCTCCCTTTCGCTCTGCACAAGTTGCACGGAGCCTGAGATGGTCTCTAGCGGTGCCTCCCGGACATCGGAGCTCCCTGCATTTCCCACTCGGGAGTTACTAGCTCTCTGCTCCCGTGTCGAGGAGCTTGGATCTTTGGAGCTTTGATCCTGATTCGAACATAATCCTTTGGCTCCTTCGATGACGCCCGGAACTTGCTTTGGTCTGCCTCTGCCGATTTGGGGAGATTACACACGGCGGCTAGGGAGGATGAGATAATCCTTGAAGAGGTGACTGTTAGTCACTGAGCGCCGTACCCTGCTGATGCGCTTCCGTCCCAATCGAGCCTGTGCGCCTGTTGTTTTTTTTTTTCCAAAACGCTGTTTTGAAGCTCTGCACTTCGTGCCGCCTGCACCGTGCACCGCGTACTCCTCTCTCCAACCCCGTACCGCGAGATGAGTAAGCATCGGTAAGTCTGCGGGATTTCGCACGGCTAAAAGCGAACAGGAGCACCAGGATACTTACAGTTCGCTCCCATCTTTACCATTGAAACTGAATCCCCGAACTAGATGCATATGAATGGGAAGCTTATGATCTCACATCCTATTTCCCAGAAATCTTTGGACATGATTTGATTTTGCACTATTTTTACTTTTACTTTTACTTTTTTCCCTCGTGACAATCTAATCTAATTGCAACTCATTTTGTCTTTGTTTACTCTCGGTCAATCAACATTTTTTAACTAAGACTCCATTTTGTTGCTCCCCCCTGCCCATCTGCGTTATAGACACTGTGAAAGGACTAACATCACCTACACTAATTCAGCAGCCATCTTGAAAGTAGCCCTGACATCACTTTTTTATCACTTAACCCTCCGTCCCACAACCCTGCACATCTTTGAATGCATCCCCTCTCCCCATACCCATTTTTTTTCCCTACCGTTACCACTCCTCACCCCATCGCTCATTTTACTATACCCCCTCGCCACTAGTTGTTTACACTATATGTTACACCTTTTTAACTGTGATTTTATCTCCACCCGCTACTACACTGCCCTATGATATGCACAACATTCCCTACCTTATTACTTTGTGCACTTTACAAATTTATGTTTAGATTGTTATTGCACTGCTGTTCACTTTGGGTACTTTATTAATTTATATTTGATGTTACTATGTTTAAATCTATTATTTTCACTGTTGTTCCTTCTCAAGTCTACACTGCATATCTCTCTTCGCCTTTAATTCTATAATTTTTATTTCTGCTTATTATCATTAGTCCTTACTCCATTTAAATATTGTATTTTGATCATGTTCTCTTAATTTATATGTCATTCCTTTCAATCTAAATTCTCTATATTTAAGCGACTGTATCTTGATGATATGTCCCTCTCTCCCACATACTCTATTTTATCATGCATTACCCCCTGCTATCTATAATTATAACTCCCTCTTTCCACTTACTTCCCTTTCTCTTCTTTCCTTCTTTTATTCCGCCTTTTAACTATTCTTTTTCCCACTCAATTACACTACGTATTTTCATTACTCTACCTTTACCACCTCCCTCTATTTTTATCACCCATCCCACTGACTCTCCTTTTTGAACTACCCTACTACCTATACCCCTTCTATAATATTTATCTTCATTATTTTCTATTTCCTTCTATTCTCCAGCCCCCTCCGGGCTAACAGCTTTTCGTTCTCACTCAGTTTACAATGTTTTATATTTGCACTTCTTTTATATCGTTATGATTATGCTTTTTACTGTGACGCCTTCTATCTTATTTCATTTTAATCAGGAATGTTCGTTATGCTATATCCTCTTTTTGTTATACACTCTGTTATATTGTATTTTATTCTCCTCTGCTTAGTCCACCCCCACTGCCGATCATTGTAATATGTCTCACGATACTCTACTGAATGCTCTCAATGTTTAATCCTTAATCCTTTTTATCACTTTAACTTCTTTTCTCTACGTTGTTTACTTAAATTACTAGGGTTAGATCACACTTATACCCTAACTGTTTATTTGATTCAGGATACTGTCCAACTCCTCCTCCCTCTATACAACCATATATACTAATTTCTCTGGGCTGCCCCTCCTTCACCTTTAAAGTATTATTTATTTACTCACGTCAATACCTCACGCACTGACCTTATTCTTACATCCTCACTTGCTGAAATGTTATCTTCTACGACTACATTACTCCCTCACCTTTTGTGATTAGTCAAACTCCACACACTCAACTCTCTTGATGAACCAGCTTTGATCTCACTTATTCTACCCCCCTCTTCCCCTTGCACCATCCCCCACTCCCCCTTAGTAGACCAGTTGTACTTACTCTAGTGTCCTTTCTCTTCCCCCCCTTTTTCTTTCTTATCTCTAAACCATGCCTCCACTCACTCCTACACATTCATTCTCAACACCTCACATCTCCAAATTTGGCCCTAACTCTTGGTCTATTATCTACCCACCCCATCTCTCTAAACATGGTAAAAAAAAACTCAAACACAAACTTATCTGTCTCCACCCCGAAACCTTATTCGCTGATCACCATAACAGCCTTAACTCTTCACTTGTCACCAACTTCATCTTTTTCACTAAACGCCCTTCTAAATGGAAAAGCATATTCCTAGGTCACTTCTTGATCTCTAATTCACGCAACATCCCCTATGATTTTAAACTCTCATCCACACCATCCTCCTCCTTTCCTGGCAAAATAGACATCTCCATCTTCAAATCGGGTACCATCCTTATCCAAGCATCTGAAAAACACCTCGATATCTTTGAACAACACTTTAACACCTTATCACAAACCCTCAGGGTACCCCCTAATCCGGCCCACTATAACCCTTCTCCCCTTGACGCACCTCTCCCCCTCTCTTTCCCATCACCAATATCTTGTCTCTCCGACCAATCTCAACTTCTAATGCCTGTTTCTCCCCTCAATCCCCTCTCCCCCCTCTCATCTCATTCTGATTCCCCCCTTCCTCTCCCACTTCCAATGTTCTACATATTAGCACCTCATCCCTTGCCACCATTCAATCCCCTAACACTACCCCTTCACCCCAGCTAACCCTTGATTCACCACCCCCCATTTCATCCTCTTCCAATTTACCTCACCTATCGGACCCACCCCAACCAACGCCCTCGTCTGCCTTCATTCCTCTCTCCCCCCATCCCTCCCTCACAATTCTACCCCCTCCTACTCCCAATGAAAATCACCTTGACACTACACCCCAAACCCCCATTCCATCCCCCTACCTCTTACCCTGTTCCTCTGACCGTCCCCAACTTCTATTGCATTCATCCCCCTCGTTTCTCCCCCCACCCTATCGCTCCCTCCTGACTTACCACTTCCTTCTCCGGTACCCAATAAACAACAAATTAGCAGTCCTCTACCCCTAGTTACATCACCCCCATCACATCCCCGTCCCAATCCCAACTTCTAATGCCTGCTTCCCCCCTCATTCCTCTCTCCCCCTCCCGTCTCATTCTGATTCCTCCCCTTCCTCTCCCACTTCCAATCACTTCCACATCCTAACAACAATACCTCCTACATTCCCCTCTAACCCCCTGATCTCCCCCATTTCCAAAAACACTCAAAACTTGCTCCAACCCCCTCCTGGCTTTCCACCTCTTCCTCCACTCTTTATTCCCCCACCACTTAACCCTAATTTGACGAACTTTCCAATAAACACAGACCCATCTACTCTTTCCCTGGCTTCCCCTACCACTGAACTTATCCTTCTGTCCCTCATCTTAGAGCTCTCCTCTCTTAGAAATGATATCTCACTCCTTTTAAAAACTATCTCCTCACACACGGACACCCTCCTCAGCACATCCACAGACTCCCACCATAACCCCATCACCTACAAAATGACTCCTCCTTCAAACAACCACACAAATGACACATTACCCAATCAACCCTCACAAGCCATGACCCCATACAATACCAACATGTCCAATGAACCACAACGTGGCACTCATCCAACACCCTCTGAAGTTAACAGCTCCTCTAACATAACTATCTCTCCATCTCTACCCTCCAAAGCGAACAACTCCTCTAACTTAACTATCTCTCCACCTACACCGTTACCCAATTTACCCCCTAGTCATAAACATTCCATCCCAGTTATCTTAGGAACCAGAAGACTCCCCCTTCCGCCCTCCTCACCTAGACCTCCACAACTTCTTAGATCTATCCCCCCTTGTCCCCCAGCCCAATCGCCCGACCCCACTCCCTTTTTTTGCACGTTGACTAACTGCCGATCCACCTCATGCCCCACGCACCTGTCTACTATTCCAGTTCTTTTAGGAACAAGCAAACTCTCCCTTTCTCCTTCTTCCCCCAGACCACCCCAACTACTCACACCTATCCCTACTTGTCCCCCCTCCCTTAGACCAGTCCCCACCTCCCTTTGCTTTTTTTTTTTTTTTAATTGTTCTTACTTTGCACAGTTAACACATTACAGCGCACTTCATCAAATATATTCAATTCCATACATTTAACAGTACTTTTCTTTACAACTCTTAATCAACACGTATGCTAAATTCATAGTAATATTGCTTCGTAACCTGAATTTCGTCCATTCAGCCAATACAATACATTTCATTTCAACTCATATATAGGCTTTGTCGAAGCATACTTCCCCCTAATCATGATAACCCCAGGCCCTCTCTCCATCTTCTGACCGGGTCCCAAATTCTTAAACCTAGCCGCTTTCCTTTCCTACCTTTTCGCGCATATATATTCTTTTCCAAGTTATACGTTGTCAGAAGGTTGGCCAACCAGACGTGCATTGCTGGTGGATACTTATCTAACCAAGCTCTGGCGATACAAAGTCTATAAACTGCCATGGCTACAAAAATAAATTCTCTATGAATGATGCTACTATCTATGACTAACCCTAATAATATTTGGGGAGGGTTTAAGGTGATTTGAATGCCTAAAGAGGAATCTAAAAAGTTCTCAATATCTTTCAATAAGGTATGCAACTGTGGACACACAGCAAATATGTGTATCAAATCAGCGTCAGGCGAGCTGCACCTTGGGCATGTATTACCTGTGCTGCCCCCCCCACTTTGCAATCTTTGCAGGTGTAAAATACAATGAGTACAAGGTTTTATATTGTTGAGACTGCAGTGGTGCTGAGCATAATAAGGTGCGTCCTAGATCCAATGACTCTTGAAACCAGCTAGCTTCCCCGCTAAATTTCTCTGCCCACTTAGCACTATGTTTGTCCAAATCATCTGGTTTTGCTGCTGTAAGGCTTGCATAGAAGCTTCGAATAGAACAGTCTCCGCCCAATCTTATTTTCTCCATAATTTCTACCTTACTGAAACCCACTGACCCTCCCTGCTTACCCCCGAGAAAACTTCTTATTCGCAAAAATTTTAAAAAGTCTCTTCTATCCAAACCATATTTATACATTAAATCTGAAAATTGTATCACACCCTCCATATTCCTTACATCCCCAATTTGAATTATCCCCTTATCTGCCCACCCGCGCCATTGTCGTATCCCCAAAAATCTGTGATGGGAACGAAACATTTTTATACATCCTAGTATAATAATTATATCGGCCAATTCCGACCTTCTTCATAACAGCATTCCAGATCTTAACTGCAGCTTGGACTGTTTTGAACCTTGTCCTTTTATAATATCCAAAGTCAGTACAATTCAGGAAGTAATTATCCACGTCTGACCCCAACACCGCCGAGTATATCCTAGCTGAATCATTGGTGGTTCTCTGATCTAATCCGCCCGCTCCGATTAAACCCCTCATGTACTGCATTGCGGCTGCCCAGTAGTATAGCCTAAAATCAGGCGCTCCCCACCCACCTCTTTCTCTCGGTGGTGACATGAATCTGTAGGCCCGACGTGTCTTGCCATGAGCCCAGATGAACCTATTCAGCATATTCTCCAAATCTCTAAACCATTTTGCCTCGAAGAACAGAGGTATTGCCCTGAAAAAGTATAAAAATTTGGGCAAAACCAGCATCTTTATGACATTAGTACATCCAACTAGTGAAAGATGTAGGTTATTCATTCGCTCTAAATCAGTTTTTACCCTAGTCATCAGGGGCGCAAGATTAATCTGAACCACTGAATCTAGATCAGCTGTAATTGCCACCCCTAGATATATTGCTGAATCCACCACCCTTTGATCATTACAAATAACATGTTGATTACAGACAATTTGTGTTTTAGAACTATTTAGACTATATCCTGCCACTTGCCCAAATGTATGTGTCTCGGTTTCGATTTCCCTTATTGCCTCGGTGGGGTTGGATGTCAAAATGGCCACATCGTCTGCATAGGCTAGCGTCTTTGCCTCATAGCCGTTCAGCCTGATAGATGGGATCCTGTAGTTACTCTCCAGCTTGCGTATCAGTGGGTCTAAATAAAGTGCAAACAGGAGTGGAGATGATGGGCATCCCTGTCTAGTCCCACTTCTAATACTGACTGATGTTGAATATCCCCTATTCACTCTAATCCTTCCTGACGGGTTTTTATAGAGAGTCTGCATTGCTATTATAAAGCCTTTCCCGATTCCACTCCACTTTAACGTGTGCCGGAGATATTCCCAGGAGACCCTATTGAACGCCTTCTCGGCATCCAAGAAAAGCGCCGCCATAGGGTCTCCCAGGATTCCTGCTGCATCGAACATTGTAACTACCTGTCTAATATGTTGTGTGGTACTTTTACCTGGGATAAACCCATGCTGGGTGTGACTTACTAACCCCTCTATTACATCCGCTAATCTTCTCGCGAGTATCTTGGAATACAGTTTCGTATCTGCGTTCATTAACGTAATGGGTCTATATGATCCAGGTAACAATGGTAATTTCCCCTTTTTTAGAATAACAGTGATGTCCGCCTCCCCCCCAGGATTCGGGAATAAGTTCCCCCCTCTGTGCTCTGAGCATGACATTGAACATATCTTGGCCTATTACTTGATGAAACACTTTGTAGAACTCAATTGGGAGTTGATCAGGTCCCGCTACCTTGCCTGAGGGTAATAACTTCAGCGCCGTGAGGAATTCCTCTAGACTAAAGGGCGAGTCCAGCATCTCCCTTTCCTCCATAGTTGTTCCTGAAGGGGTAATATCTCTGAGATAACGTTCTACCTCTCTTAGAGTCCCTGTTCTGCCCCCTGCATACAGCTCTTCGTAAAATTGTCTGAAAACCTCCCTAATTTTAGCTGTTTCTGAAACTAAGTTCCCGCTCCCATCCCTAATCTCCAGGATATCTGACGCTGCTAATCTTTCCCTAGTGCGGACCGCTAGTAAGTGTCCCACCTTTTCGCTTAGTTCGTACGCAGTTTCCCTCTTGGTCAAATAATTCTCTGCTGCTTTTTTTGAGATATTTTCTGCAGCTTCTGCTTTAAGAGCAATGCTTCTAAGGATGTGCTCTTCAATTGGTATATTCAATCGTAAATTCTTCGCCAATTCTTCCTCTTCGTACTCCAAATTATGATAAATTTCCCTGATTTTATCTCTTATCTTTTTCTGCTTATATAGTACATAGCTCATTGTCTCTCCCCTCACCCCGGCCTTAAAAGCATCCCAGACTACTCCCGAGGGGGCCGTACCTCTGTTGTTATCCCAATACATCCTAATCCAATCTGTCATGTGAACCCGGTATGCTTCATCTTCCAACAGAGCTCTATCGAAGGACCATTGTATATCCTTCCGCTGTATCTGACCTATTTAAATGGTTAATACCAGTGGGCTATGGTCCGATACAATTCTAGGCTGTTTTTCGATTTGTGCCCCTACCATCAGAGGGGTGGATATCAGAAAATAATCCAGCTTAACCAACACTTTATGGGGCGCTGAGTAAAATGTGCTACCATCCATACCGGGTCTCAGCTTAACCCATGGGTCCGCTAAAGAGTTGTGTATGACCATATCTGACAGTGCCCTATATACTCTCCTCTTCCTACCTAGGTATTGCCCTCCTCTCTGTGTGAACGAACTGCTGCGGTCATGAATATTAAGATCCCCACAGCAAATAATTGGTTCGGCCCATAGTGCCAGTTCTGTATCTAAATATTGAAATATCTCTGGATCATCCTCTGTGGAGCCATATATGGACACTACTGTACATTTCTCTCCTTTAAATTTTATTTCCAAAATTACCCACCTACCCCATTGATCCTCCTTTTTTTAGCACCTCTATCTCCCTCAGTCTCCCTAATACAGCCACCCCCCGTGTTTAGTTGCTTGCTTGGTTCTTGCCAGAACTTCAAATCCTAGTTGGTCAAGAAGGTACCCCTTGGAATCTTCTACATGTGTTTCCTGGAGGCAGACCAGATCTAACCGTAGTGTTCTAAGTATAGCCGCTACTTTCAACCTCTTTCCAGCACCGTTAAGGCCACATACATTAATAGTAGCTATCCTACAACTCATTAAAATACCTGGAAGGGTTTGCCCATACTATTGTACTGGTTATATATCTGGGGAAGATCAACACCCCCCCCCCACGTATCTCTGCATTCAGTGATGATTATGCTGATTGTATTGTCTGTATCCCTTGTGCTCTATCATGAGTCGCTCTGTGCTTCCTCGAGTTTCCTGTCCCTTTTTTTTGTCTTTTTGCCCCCCTTTTATCCCCTAATACCCCCTGTCCCACCCATCCCACCCGTCCTGACTCCGTCTGCGCCCCCTCCTTTCCCCCCACTTACTGGCAAATAGGTCATGGAGACCTATGTGTAGCCACTCTGGTTCGTGGTGATCGCTCCCCTCTCTGCCTCCACCCAGGCTTAACCTATACCTCGTGTACCCCCGTTGTCCCCACCATCAAATTTCATACCATGGCTTTCTTAACTTAGTGAGCTGGCTGTTCAACAAAAAAAAAGTCAAAAGAAAAAAAAAAAAAATATACAGCCTTCTCATTATCGTGCCTCACGTTTACAGCGTCTTGCATTATTTCACATAGTACATAGGGTATTCTAAGGTGCCTCAGCCCCCTTTCTGACTCTTAACCTCCTCCAAGAATTGCTGGGCCTTGATTTCTGATAAAAAAATTCTTGTTCTCCCCCTTATAACTATCTTCAGCCTAGCTGGGAACATCAGAAATGCCTCTGCACCTAAAGACTGGAAGGGCTTAATAAGTTGCCTGAGCCGCCATCTTCGCTCGACGGTAAAATGGCAAAAGGTGGTTCCCTCAAAATGTTCTTTTTTTGTCCGGTTTGGCCTTGTCTATTAATTCCTCTCTCAGTAGGTAATTTCCTACGTATATCAAGATAGCCCTGGGTAGCGCCGGTTGGCCTAACTGTCCTAACTGTCCTGTCTGGCCCTCCCTGCTGCGATCTTTCCTGACAGTAAAAGGGAATCTGTGTGCCCGTTGAATTTCCTTTTCCTTTTCCCACTCCCACTCAGACTCCGGGAAGGCTCCTTTTAACAGATTAGTCACAAATCGCATAATATCCTCCCCTTCGGCCCCTTCTGCCACCCCCAAAATGCGAATATTATTCCTCCTCTGTCGATTTTCGAAATCTTCCATCTTCCACTGTAGGTCGGTTGCCAACTTCTCTTGCTCCCCCTTGAAGTCTTGCCATGCCCCCACCTCATCTTCTAGTCTCCCAGTTCTCTCCTCCACCTCAGTGACTCTTTCTGTTAACCCGTCATATAGTTTGTTAATTTTCCTGAGAGAGTTCTGGATTTTTTTGAGGTTTGCCTTGCCCTACGGCTTTCTGTTCTAGCTTCCCCTTGCATTTGTTTGAGAGTGTTAAAGATCATTTCAAAGGGGGCGTGACTCTGCTGGGGGGTAGGAGTATTTGCATCATCAGGGGATTTGTTATCCTCCGGGTAAGTCTGTGAGGTTGCAGAATAATCCCATGTTAATTTCTCTCCCCCTATTGTGGGCTATCCTATATCCGTACCGCGCCTTCTCCCCTTAAAGTGCTTCTTTTTCTGCGTGCTCTCTTTCCTAAAAGTACTTGATCCGGAATCCGAATCCTCATCATCATCCTCCTCCTCCCGCCCTTCCGAGTCCACTTCACTTGTCTGGGTAGTGTCAGTGTCCTCATCCACTGAGTAAAAAAGATCGCCTTCCAATGACCCACCTTCCTTCCTCTCCGGCCCCACAGATCGAGTGCTACCATTCGGGGGCTCTCTTCTAGCTGCCAAACTAGTATTACTCCCCCAACTGCTGCCAACCTTTTGCGTTTTCCCCATCTCAGCCTCTACCTGCATTAGTGCCTCCAGCATATCCGCACTTCCTGCAGTCCCGCTGATTATGGGTGTAGGCATCTCGTGACTCTGAGGGGCTTTTTCGGGGTCTCCAAGATTTTTCCCTGCAGGATCAAGCAGCAGGACTCCCTCGGCCGATCTACCAGCTCCGTTACCTCCGCTGTTCTCTGCCTCGGCTGAATCCGGTGGTTGCCTAGCGACCGCTCTCTCTGCACTGAGAGCGTCTACCGCTGCGTCCTCAGGGACGTTCCTGTATCTTGCTTCACTCGGCTGGATGTTTCCCCTGGGGCTGAAGGACTCCAGCAAGGTAGGCTGCCTCAGTGCTGAATCTTTCCCTCCGCTCTGACCGCTCTGCCCGCTTCTCTGCTTCACCGAAGAGCCCGCTGAATTGAGACCTGCCGTATCCCTCTCGAGCGGCTCAGCCCTTGCTTGGTTTACAGGATTCGCGGTGGTAGATTGCTTCGAGCGGCTTTCTGTTTTCTTTGCTTTTTGGGCCGGGGCCGGGGCGACAGTTTTTCTGACAGCGCCGGGTCCTCGCTGAATGCCAGGAGTCTCCGTCCTAGTCCCAGAATCATTATTCTTTTTCTCGACTTGCTGCCTCGTGGCACACGCTGCCTTCTCCTTTTCTTTGTCTTTGTCTTTATCCATTCTTGGCTGACGTGCCGGCATTATCTTAATCAGTACCCGGACCTCTGCTGTGAGACTGTGTATTTTTAACCAGAGCCAGCTAGCTCTAGCTTTCGTTGTTGGGTGTGCCTTCCAGATGCTGCCCCAATTTGTACGCACCCAAGCAGCCAACTCCATAGGTGGGGATCGATCAAGGGGTAGTGGTGCCTCTTACTCCATAGAACTGGGTGGCGTGAGGAGAGAGGCCAGGAGCGACTTCTCACCACAACCTCCCGGCGGCCATCTTGCCCCTCTTACTCCATAGAACTGGGTGGCGTGAGGAGAGAGGCCAGGAGCGACTTCTCACCACAACCTCCCGGCGGCCATCTTGCCCACCTCCCTTTGCTGCATGTTGATTAACTGCAGATCTGCCTCCTGTCATGCCACTGAAATCGCTGAAACCATTCTTAGCGAAAACATTGACATTGCCTTCCTAACCGAAACATGGCTCACCCCCCACTCCACTCCTATCCTCGACTTGCTTTTCCCCCCTGGTTATTCTATCATTAGAAAAGACAGAATTGACCAAACAGGCGGTGGTCTCGCCATAATTTTTAAAGCTGAACTTAACATCTCTCTAGTCAATCTACAAGTCCCTTTATCCTTTGAATACCTTTGCGCCGATCTCATCACATCAGACTCCACCACTACCCGGTTACACAATATCTACCACCCCCCTGGAAACAACATCCCCTTTACGGAAGAATTGACTGATCTTATCATGCAATCGTCACTCTCACATTCTAAAAATCTCTTCCTCGGTTATTACAACATCCATTGGAACAACAGTCTTGATCCCTCTGTCATCCTACTTAACGATACCATTGACATCACCAATATGTCCCAACTCTGCCATACTCCGACACATAACAAAGTTGCCACTCTTGATGCTATTATAAAGAACAAAGATCTAGCCTCCCTCTCCAATATTCATCCCGTTGATTGGTCTGACCACTACCTTATCCTCTTCACCATGACTAAATCCATTACTCTCCCCACCCTCAGCAGCACACTATCCAAGAAATCCACCCGCAACCTTCACCTTATTCCTCCGGACAAATTGGAAACCGCAATTAAGGCTCACCTAGCTCTCCCCCCTCTCTCTGACAGCACCAATGACCTTACCAACCACTATAACAATTCTATTCTTGAAACCCTCGACCAAATTGCCCCAATCAAACTTAAACTACAAAAAAAAATCCTCCTAAGTCTTGGTTCAATTCCGAACTTAACAATGAAAGACGGTCCCTTAGACATTCTGAATGGACTTGGAGAGCTCATCCAAGTGTAGACAATCTTGCCATCCTTAGAACCACAAGATCCCAGTACAAAAAACATATTTTTAACGTAAAAGCCTCCTTCCTACGTTCCCAACTAGAGCAGGCCAGAAATCGCCCTCGAGAACGTTTTAAAATTGTAAAAAAACAAACCTCTACTGGCCCTCCTAAAATTCTAGCCTCCATTGACAAATGCAAAGAAATTGCCAGCTTCTTTACTAACAAAATCAACATGATCGAACTTTTGTTCTCTTCCCTCCCTCCCACCCTCACCTCAACCTTCCACCATCCTAAACACCATCCCAAACTCTGATAACTCTCCTTTGACCACCTCCTCTGCACCGCTCGATACCTCCGTTCCCCTCCCTGCTATACCCCAACAGGATATCCCTCCAAAAACAAACGCCACTGCTAAAAACAATGCCTCCTGGAGTGATTTCAGTCCAGTAACAGAATCTGTGATCACTAATATCATTGCCAAACTAAAACCTTCTGCCCACTCCAAAGATCCTCTCCCCCCCACTCTGGTCCAAGAACTCAAATCCATCATTGCCCCCATATGGACCGAAATCATCAAATCCTCTCTTTCCACTGGATATGTCCCCGCCTCCCTTCAACTCGGCCAAATCTCGCCTATTCCCAAAAACTCCGCAATTGACCCAAATGACCCTAACAACCTTCGTCCAATCTCTAACCTTCCGTTCCTATCCAAAGCCCTTGAAAAATGTGTCCTATTACAACTTGAGAATCATATCGCCTCCTTCAACCTCCTTGATGTCTTCCAGTCTGGCTTTAGAAAGGGATGCAGTACAGAAACTGCTATGCTTAATATCATTGATGACATTCATCTTTCCTTGACAACGGAGAATCCTCGGTACTAATCCTTCTAGACCTCTCAGCTGCATTCGATACCGTCCACCACCCCACCCTTCTCAGCACTCTCAAAGACCGGTTCGGTTTAGAAGGCACCGTTTACAAATGGTTCTCCTCATTCCTACAAAATAGATCTCAACAAATTAAGCTTAGCCATTTCCTCTCTAAACCTAAACCTGTCTCACTTGGCGTCCCTCAAGGATCCATCCTCTCCCCAACCCTATTTAATTTTTTCATAGAACCACTCACCCTCATCCTCAAACACTCCAATATCAACTACCACCTCTATGCTGATGACACCCAATTATACTACAAGATAAAATCTCACAAAGACATCCTTCACCTCAATGAGACCCTGAGAAAAATTCAAACCTGGTTCCATCTGAACCATCTCAAACTGAACCCCAAAAAAACGGAAATCATAATTTTCTCCCCCCAAAAAAGCTCTCTTCCCATTCAACTTTGGTTAAATGACATCAAAGCTCTAAACTGCCCTCTCTCCACCTCCAATTCGGTCAAATCCCTAGGCATCAGTATTGACCAGAATCTGAATCTCATCCCCCACATTAAAAATGCTTCTAAAAGCGCTCTTTTCACCCTTCTCCATCTTAAGAAACTTAAACCTTTTATTCCTGCAGAAGATTTCAAACTTGTTGTCCAATCACTGGTCCTCTCCAGGATTGACTATGGCAACGGCACTTTGACGGGCACCCCTAAAATCCATCTTGCTCCAATTAAATCTGTCCTCAACCTTGCTGCTAGACTCATCTCTGATTGTAGAAAATTTGATCACATCTCCCCCGTCCTCAAAAATCTCAAGTGGCTCCCAATAGAAGGTAGATCAACCTACAAGATCGCCTGCATCACTCACAAAACTGTCCACCAAAACACCCCTTCTTACCTTGCAACAAAACTACACAAAGCAGGCTGCTCTAGATCCCTGAGGAGCACAAACTCCCTTGTCCTCATCCCTCCTAGACTAAAATGTAAAAAAACACAATCCCGTGCATTCTCCGGCAACGCTCCCACTATCTGGAACTCTATCCCAAAAGAACTCCGTTGCAACCCCTCCTACCCTCTCTTCAAGAAAGAACTAAAAATACTTCTTCTTCACAAGTATTGGGGTATCTAATGTTTCTGACACTTTACATGAACCAAGTATTAGGATATCTTATGTAAATTGACTCCCTACCTGCTCACTCCCCTCTCCTCTCTATGCACCCCTCCTAACTCCCCCTCTCTTTACCCTCGTACTCTTACTCCCCCTCTCCTCTCTCCTCTCTCCCCTCTCCCTACTAACTTCCATTTTCCATTCCCATCCCAACCTCTATCTCTATTCTCCCTGCCCCTTTTAGACATGCCGGCAATCAGTAACATTTTGTAACTCGTTCTCGCTTAAATCTCTTTAATCGACTTAATTGTTTTTGTGTTCTCATGCCCTGTAAAGCGCTCTGATACTCTCGGGTCCAGTAGCGCTATATAAAACCTTTGAAATAAATAAATAAAAAATATTTTTTTTTAAGTAAAGTGCTTCTCAATTGCTTCTCTATTTGATATAGTTTCAACATAACTTAAGCATTGAACTTTTCGTTGAAACCTATATGCTCTCAAAATAGAAAGAAAACATATAGGCAATGATAGAAAATGCCTGGATCAGAAGGATGACCAATGATTACATTGGGTTAATTGCATTGTTTTGTACCTTATATGTGCCATTACAGGTGAAGAATACCAAAAACAAACATCAATCTTCAGGAGGTATATCACAGCGTAAACTTCCAGTTCATGTCACCACTAACTAGAAAAACAATCAGCTCCAAATAGTCTGTCATTTTGGACCTCATTGGGGAGGTGCGGCAGCTTCAGTCTCTGTGGCACTGGAAACTCATAGGGATTTACTTGTATAGCACAAACATGAGGTATGGAAATGCCCAAATAAATATGAACTGTTAGCATATTATATTCAAGTTTGTTGACCTTGCGGGCAATGCATTTGCCTGCAAATACCTGCAAAATTACACAAACAAGTGCCAAACACCCTCATTTTGCTACAGTCGAAATAGGGCTAGCACCTCACCAGGGTCCATTTGCACCTTAAACTGAATTAGAATTTAGATGCAAACTGCATTCAACACAGGTGTGTGGGCTTCCAATTTCACTTGGTTAAACCTAGTCAAAATCTAGAGGTCTTATAATACAAACTGCCAGTTGGCACGTCTTTAACCCATGCTGAGATACACTCATTATCAGGTGCAAATAGCACACTCATTATACTATTGGTATTTAGCAGGTGTGCAAATTGCGCTAACAATTGCACCCTCTGTAAAACGTAGCTCACCTGTGTAAGCATGCAAAATAAAGTCACAGATTTGTGAATCAGGTTCAAGCACTTTAGTGTCACTTATTCTTGTAGTTCTCTTAAATTTTAGGAGTAATCAACGATGAAGAAAACTGTATTCTTGGCACCTTAAATTCATGTGTGCAGGGAATCCACATTTTCTCTTTCTGAACCCCCATTTTGCTGGTTTTAGAACATTGTGTACTTTACACCTTCTATCCAGGAGTATAATGCCTGTACTTTAATCATGGGTAAAGTGGCTTATTTGAAATTGATACATTTTTCTTGTCAATAGGCTCCTAATATGTTGTGTTCAAAATGCACCCAGGCTTCGGAAGTTAAATGCATTCTATTTGAAAGGCACAGGCCTCCACTTAAATACGTATAAGTCACCCCTGTCTTGGCATTGTAGCCCACAGGGTAGGGTGCATGGTATTTAAAAGTGGTACATGAAGAAAATGTATGTCATCATGTCCCTACAATGAAAAGGTCCCAAACGTTATTTTCACTGTACCAGGCCTCACTGTCCTATATAGAAAACCATAGTACAGCTGAACATATTAATATTGCTATCTCAGGTTTGGGACCAGCTACAAATATAATTAAACTACTATCTTTAATAATGTTAAAAATCCAATTCAATTGTGAATTTGGATTTGGAACTCTTAGTAAGTACCATGCCTGAAGCTCCTGAAGGCTAATTGCATTAGCTCTGTAGCAGTTGCCCAGCCTCTACTTAGCCTTTAATGAGGTATGAAATTCCTTCCTGGAGCCACACAACAGACCACTATGATTGACAGATTGACCTCACTGTGCATGTATGACTTCTATGAGCTCAGCTGGACATTCAGTAAGGGAAATACTGTCCTTCCTATTGCCACAACAGTGTCAAATCCTGCCTGTACAGAGACACAACAAGCTGCAAGACACCCAATCTGACCAGTTTTTCTCCAGAGCATCAAAGCTTTATCTGGAACTGCTGGAAAAGTATGTGACCAGCTGTTTCACAGCATCAGATTGGATTTCAACTCCAGCCCATGGGCAGACGCTTGCAGCTGTGAGCAAGTAATAAAGTCCCAATCTGCTTCAAGACTTAGGGGCCAATTATGAAGTCATCGGGAAACTAATCGGTTCCAAAATAGTTTCCAAATGAATCGGGTCCTGTGAGTCCGGACGACAGATTATGATGCTTCCCAACATTGTTCGGTCAGACTTGCATTGACTTCAATGAGAGCATGTGCTCCTAATGAAAACACAGACTCCCATTGAAAAAAAGGTTGGTTGGAGAAAACCTTGCACCCTGTGGCAGGCACCATATAGTGCCTTCCACACTGTGTATGGATGGGAAGAGGGGTCCCTTGGGTACCCCCATGGGTACATTCATAAGTCTTCAGTATGAAGGGGGGCCCACAACGGGCCCCCAAATACAGATTCCAGCAGCTGTTTCATCTCGGGCAAACCGAATCGGAACAAATCGGTCATCTTTATCGCTCATCTGGAAACTGTGTCCATAGAGCTGTACGAATCAGCTCTGAAAGACTCAGGCTGTCCATATGCCTTTCAGAATCCATTTGGTCTGCTCAAATGGTTTCCAGGCATCGTAAATTGGTCATTGAGAAGTCTGTATTATTCGATGGGAAACAAGGGTGCAGAATCGGATTGTGCAATGCCGAATCCCAGCCTTTCCTAACGACACTGTAGTTGGCCCTTTATACAGAAATGTCAATGTTTTGCATCAAGAAATTGACAAAGTCCCTTCCTAAAGTCAGACTTTGAATCTTTATCAACCTTTTTGACTTACAGACTTTCTCATGGACAAGTCCACTTGTGTATCTGATCTCGGCTCCAATGCGGTCAGCCTTAAACTTCACCTTGGTCGCGATCTACCATTTCCTTTTCCTATTACTGGTGTTTGGTACCATTTTTACTTATCCATGATAAAATAGTATCTCCAGTATCCCTGGTTGTATTTTTGTTGATTTGGTGTAATTTAGCTAAATAGATTTTACTCTATTCTTCTAATTCACTATTAGATTTGTATTGCTTGGAGGTTTGACATTTTTACTGATTTGGCCCTGCATAAATACTTCACATATTGCTGTAAGTGAAGACTACCTGCTTTGTGCCATAGCTAGCAGGGGGATGAGCTCAGGTTAATTTAGTATAATTTATGGTATTCCTTGATAAAAAGTGTTACTGTTACTTGAGGTGGGAAGTCACCCACCCCAAATAAAAATCCAATTTATTGCAATGAGAAAGCTGGAGTATTACAAGAGTAAGCCACACTGAGTCATGTGCCAATGTTTGTGAATCAGGGCCATTGTGAAAGGTATACCTACATATAAGAACAAAGTTCACATGTTTGGGCATTCACATATGTTTCCCACAAATATAGCCATCTCTTGTGACCGCTGGGATGAAAAGGCATGCATGCTTCCCAGTTCTGAAACAAGACAATACTTTACATACACTTGTCTATGATTAGGAAATGATCTTAACACTTGTGAGAAAATGGACTAATTAAGTGCTCTTGCTGACCCTTTATTCAGTACTGAAACCTGAACCTTTGACTAATTACATGAATATTCTGGAAATAGTGTCTACAAATTGTTTTGAAACCCCATTAAGTTCAACAAAGGGTTGGTTCCTCCCATTTCCATGCAATTTCCCTGATCATTTCTTTTTTTAAGACATATTCTATTGCGCATTTATAGAATATCAGCACATTTTAATATTGCAGGTTCGATCTGGTAACGTAAACTCCACAAGATTATATGCTGTAAATATCACCCATACTATTCATTTAGTCTACAAGCTATAACAATCTAACCCCCAACATCCCTCCCCTCCCACCCG
The DNA here is from genome assembly GCF_964261635.1 of Lissotriton helveticus. NCBI lineage: Eukaryota > Metazoa > Chordata > Amphibia > Caudata > Salamandridae > Lissotriton > Lissotriton helveticus. The sequence goes on along the minus strand of NC_136069.1, from coordinate 1,369,932,406 downwards.
TGAGGTCTCCGCAGCAACATTAATGGGTGTACATAGAACTTATGGACCTGCACATATCTCTCAGCTAATATGTGATGTCAAGTGTTATGCAGTAGTGGGTCAGCATCTGCGTCTATGTGATTTAGATCTAGTAATAGCTCTAACGGCAATCTCTGCCTTATCATCGTGTTCATGGAATGAGATTGTGCTGTCTTCGTCCTCCACTTCCTGATTCTCCCGATCCATTAGTATTAGGTCATGTATAAGAGTCTCCCAGGCTCTGGCTATGTCAATATACCTTCGTCCCCTCTTTGCTTCCCTCATCAGGATTCTCCCCTCACATTCTGCCCATTACAGGAGCTCCACCCTCCAAGCAGTCACTTTCGGGCAAATCGCTGATTTCCAGTTCCTGGTTATTTCACGTTTCGCTAGTATCAAAGCCAAGCCCCGGAATTTACTAGTAACTTTGTTTTTGGCTGAGTTGGGGAACCATCCTAGGAGACAATGAGCTGGGGAGCAAGGTATCCCCTTGTCAATGACCCTTCCCATTATGCGTGTTACCCCTTCCCAGTATTCCAGTAGATGCGAGCATGCTCATAGCATGTGTAGGACATGTGCCTGTTCTTCTCTGCAGCGGGGACAAGCTGTACATGCACTACCACATGAGGGTAGCTGGAAGGCCCTGGGAACCTGCATGGAAGCTGGGGTGACAAAGGTGGGCGACTTCTACTGAGATCAAAAGCTTCTACCATTCGATGAGTCCCACACCTAGTTTTGATTACCACAAGGTAATTTCCTACTGCACAGAGCGCTTACAACAGCAATACGAAACACTGGAAAGTGGGCAACACAGAACCACATCTCAACATACCTTTTACCCCATAGCCTTATCAGCGGGCACCATTAAAGTGGTTTTCTGTCTCTATAGAGCATTTGACGCACACCCAGGTTGTTCACAAGCAAAAGCTATAAGTGAATACACTGTAGATATTTGTCAAAATTCTACCTTTTCTACACAATCACCCCAGATTTTCAACCTTTTCTGGATTCTCGTTTTACTTGACTTAGAACTTTGTGCACTGTTACCCCTACTAAACACAAGTTAAGTGAAAGTGCTCCCTCTTTAAATGTAGTTAAACTGACGTATCCTTGATTGACATGTTTAACTTGCCTAAAGTCCCTCCTATATGGTGTAAAAAGTATATCCAGTGCCTGGAAGTTAAATGACACCTGTGGACAGTAGCATCTATTGTTCTATTCACTGAAGAAGCCAGAAAAACATGGATTCAGAACTACTATGTGTCGTCTTACTGTAGCAGCCTAAAAACCTGCTGTCAAGCATGCCAAAATAACCTTTTTTGACAGTAGGGAATCACTGCTTTTAAATACTAATCTCCATTAGGTACACCTTGTTGCCAACAAGGTGGAAAACCTGGCATTCAAATGTGTAATGTATGCAAAATAAAAACTGGCATGTTATCCAGTGACTAGGCCTCAAAAGCTATTTGAATTGGCACGGTTGTAGCTGAAGCCTAGAAAATATCAAAATACACTTTATAAAGGTTAATCTGTAATGTTTGGTCTGAAATGGATAAAATATTAGTTCAAAGACTATTGTAAGAAGTAGAAGTTCAGTTCAGCCGGGAAGTTAAATTGCTAGAAAGTATTCAGGAAAAGTAACTTTTAGAAAGTTGCATTTTTTCTGCTTAAAGTTCATTGGGCCAGATGTATGACTTAAAGTTGCATGCACAAACTGGTTTGCGACCTGTTTGCGCATGCAATTTTTGTCTGGGCCATGTACTTACACTTTGCTAGTTGCAAATAATTTGCGACTCGCAAAATAGTTTATTGCGACTCACTATTAGGAAGGGTCATTCCCTTCCTAATAGCGACTAACAAGCTATGTATGAATGTTTTGCGACTGCAATTGCGGTCACAAAACACTCCCAAATGACCACCCTCTTCAAGAGGGTGGTAATGCAGTTGCATATTGGAAGGGGTCCCCAGCGGCGCACTTCATTTTTGTGACTAGCTCTAAAAATATTTTTTTAAGGGCAGGCAGTGGTCCCAGGGACCACTATCTGCCCTTAAAAAATGCAACAAAAACATTTCATTCTTTTTTTTTGCATCCCGTTTTCCTTTACGGATAACAGGATGCATTTAAGAAAAAAAACATGCTTAATTGAAAAGAAATCCCACACATGGTGGTCTGCTGAGCCCAGCAGGCCACCATCCCTGGGAGGGCCAGCCATTCCCATTCATATTCATGAGCCTCGCAATTTGCGACCCCATTGGGAATTGCAGACAGTGTCTTAGACACTGTTGTACATAGGATTTAGCTCCACGCAATTTGTCAGAAATTGCGAGGCGCTAAATTCTATGGTCGTACATCTGGCCCCTTGCGGCTTATTTGCATTAGTTGTCCATCAGCTGCCCTGCCAGTGCTGGGTCTTAATGAAGTGTGAAAGCTGCTCCCGGAGCAGTTTGTATGTGCCACAAACACTAAACTCTTGAGGTAAAAACTGGAAGTTCTGACTTAAAGTTACATTGTATAGGCATAACTTGCTGTACTGAGCTTGGGCACCTACAGGCGTGTAAGCTTATGTTGTGAGAAAAAAAATCAAAAGTTGTTAAAACACATTTCCTACTAATTACACTTTGAGTGATACTTAGGGTAAATCTGTTGTTTGCAGTGTGAATTTAAGGTAAACTGTCAAGCATTGCAGGCTTGTAAACTGAATCATGAATGCTAGTTATAGAAAGGTCAAACGATTATTACTTTATATGAACTGTCTGGATCCAAGCAACAGGGATTTCACTTCTGGTATCACAAGCGTTTGTTGTGGAAAAAAGTTATGAATGATCATGAAATACTGATGACACTGAGACCCCCATTAGGATGGCGGGTGGACTTCAGTCCGCCAGCCTCTCTAGCGGTGCTGGGACCGGCTGCCAGTGCTGAGGCAGTCCCACACTGTCAATTAGGATGCGACCACCACCCTGCCTGTCGCATCCCGCATATTCAACATTGTGGCTGGCGGTGCTGTAAGCAGCACCCGCCACAATGTTGAAAATGCATGTTGTGCATTGGCATGCACAACGTGACAGGCACCGCACAGTGCCTGCCACATTGTGAATGGCAATGTAGGGGGTACCATGGGTACCCCCCAAGTTCAGACCCCCACCCCCCCGGGGACCCACTACGGGCCCCCAAAGTTAACTCTGCATGCCTTTCCATGGCGGAGTCTCCACCATGGAAAGGCATTCCACCACCATCATCATAATATGGATGGCGGTGCCTGCAAGGCACAGCCGCCATATTATGGGCCTTTTGCACCCGGCAGGCAGTTCTCACGATTGCCTACTGGCTGAAAAGCAGCGGACGGTCTTTTCGTCCGCTGCGGTACCCCCTGCCATGTTAATGTGGTGGGGGTAAATGGCCGTCCGGCGGGGTGTTTTGGCGAGCGGATCACCATTGCCGGTAGGACGGTGGCGATCCGCCCTCCATGCTAATAGGCCCCTTAATATTTAGATGTTCCAGTGGGCCACATCCTTGATTACAGTTTGAATTTATGACTATCTCAGACTAAATTCAACTGTTGCTTTATTCTACCCAAAAAGTGGAAGTCCGGGAGGTGAATGGCACTTCCCACCTCATTATGTCAGACATATGCTTGTAAACATCTTGCTCTGGGAACACAAGCTCAGTAAATTACAGAAAAGGATACATTTGATTAGATAACATATTCATATTCCTCCTCTATAAGAAATCATTCCTGTTGTAAAATGCCCTGCCTTTGTGTATTGATGATATTCTGCTATTTAAAGATGCTCTAATGTATCTAGAAACTAGGTTACCAATATAGATTTCAGTGGTACGGAAGAGGTGACTTCAGAACAAGAGCTAACTAAAGGGACATTCCAGACCTGTGTTAGCACGAGCAAAATCGCCAAAGCTATTTATGGGAAAGACTCTAATGAAGAAACGGTAAACAGGAACAAGAGGTCCTGGGTCTGGTAGCATTTCTCTCATCCTCCCAAGAACAAACAAATTAAAGAAAATTAGGAGGAATGAGGTATTTGTTTTGAACAAAAATCCCTCTGCTCGACATTGAGGCACCACATTTTCTAATCTTGATTTCTCCTTTAAATCTGACCATCTGAACATTTCTGATACAAACCTAATGTCGTTGTTTACCACGTATGTTGTCGGCAATTCAACTATTTTGTATAATGAAGCTCTTTCTCCTGTGGTACAATGTGGGTTCAAGTTCCCTGATTCAGGACTACAGACCAGAATGTTCAGCTTGGCTAGCTGTGACAGGAACATTTTTTTGCAGCTGTTATGGTTCCCACACTGTGAAACAAAAGTGGTAAAAAGGGTCAGGAAGACTGTACACTGACTACCAGGCGTTCTCTCGATGACTAAAAGATGCCCTCCATCGAATCGAAATTTAAAAAAAGCAAATCTTGCACCTGCATACCTTTTCAAATTGCACACACACAAAACATGGAATTACAACGGACAAGTCACATACCTACATAGTGTGTTAGCTTCAGGGATTAGCCTTAAACTTTGCAAAAGCTGACTCTCATTGTTCATGGGTAAGTCAGGAATCAGTCAAACCCTTCAGGCTGATTTCAGAGCCTCGCCAAATGCTAGACCTTGTATCCAACCAAGTTGCGTGATCAACTCCTGTGAGTTGGTTGAAGGCATAGATTGGAAGCTGCTACAGTTATGTATAAGCCAGGGTAAAACAAGTAATATATTTAGCACAATCAATGATATGATATTTAACGAAAAGGTCAGTGGGTGATTCTAAAAGAAAACATTCGTGTTTTGTGTTTTTTCTGTTTTTTTCTGCCTATTTTATAACATTAGTTGGGCATTTTATGCAGAAATTAACCACCACCAACAAAACTAGCAGAAGAAAATAAAATTGAAGTTGAAACTCAATATTTTCGTCGCAAACCAACTTCTGCCTAATCTAGTGGTTGTTTATTAACACCAGACATGTTTAGTATTTCTTGCAATTCTTCCAATTCAAGGGTTATTTTTATGTTACTATTTTTGCAGTATTGGTCAGGGTATAAGTGCTGCACCTCTGTTCGTCTTTTTCTCTCTCTTGCCTGGTTTATTGCAGTAGCCAGCTTTATATCTGGCATTTGGTACATTTTGCAATAGTTATCATACCAAAGGAACAGAGTCTAAAATGTTGTCTTCTGAGTGCCTCGTTACATTGTTTACATGTAACTGTGCAAGTATTTTCCTTCTTTTCATCAGGACGATGATTTAAAAATTGTTAATTATAAGATCCTTTGGGGCCTATTCACAAAGGGAAATCGACATGTAGACTTCTTTACACACGGAGATTTTCAACTATGCCAACATGGAGATGTCCCCTGGGATTTTACTCACCAACTCCTGTCTGAAATTTTTGCCTTTTAATTGAATATATGAGTTTTCACCTCCTCAGATGAGGGGTGGAGCTTCCTAGGGCAGGAATTAAGACTTTAAATGCACTATCAGTAACCTTACAGTTTGAATTCTTCCATACATCAGTTGAGGAAGCTTCTGCCACAGCGAGGAGATCTCTACAGATGGAGTGGAGAACTCTACAACCAGGGCAAGGAACTCCTGAATGGAAGGGGATCTGTAACCAACATACATATGATCAAAATCTCACAGCTGACACACATCACCCATGGAAATACATAAATACATCCCAAACAGTAAGCTTTGTGACTATCTAAAGATGAAGCCAGCTCCACTCAAAAGGAAGTGGAACGTCATTGAGGGGGAGATAGACTTTGTAATCTCCTTTGTACAGGCTCATTGCATGGAACTACATTGTGCCACTTTACACTGCCTCAGTGGTGCAGAGCATTTGGCCATCTGAAAGGAGTTGGCAAATTATAATAATGCATTGGTGGTGGAGGCATACACAATGGCAGAATACACAAATGTGACAGGGTGAGAAGAGGTGGGTGAAGGAGGACATTCTCTTGGATGAAAGTAACAACTATTCTTCATGGAAGGAGATCTTTATCTTGTCTTATCCCCCTCAAGGAGGATGTCTTCACCACCACCACTCTTACCGCCTGTGTGGCTTTCTGGTCCAGAGGAATACCAAAGTAAAATCCAGATAGGAACTTAACACACCCTCTTGCAATTAGTTCCTGTATCGCCACTCATATGACTTTGCCCTTTTCCACACTTCACAGAAAAGCTGACACCACACACATGTCACTAATATAACTCTCTTTACTGTTTTCAATGTACTTTTTGACATGTAGTCTTCATATCTAGCGCTTTCTTAGTAACAACTGCAGATGGAGTACACACTCTCATTATTTAGACTTTGAGATATCTACAAAGTCTACATTGACAATCTATAAAAAATACAAGGGCCAGGTAGTAGACTGTAAGCATTATTTTGAAATGTAAGGTTATTATTTAGGAGTGGATCGTAGATAAAGTGAACTTCTGCTTTCAGTCAGTAACCATTTTAAGGGGCTTATCTCATTAATAAAACAAATGTTTTAACTCTTGATGAGTGTGGCAGAGCCATGACTGTTTATTCCCCCCTTTTTTTGATAGCAGGCATGTTGCATTTGTTTGGAACCATGTTGAAATATGTGTATTAAATAACTTGAAGCTACAATTAATCTTCCTTTTATTATTTACATCGTATTTAACAAATGAAAATAGGTGGTGTTAGTTTTATTCCTTGCCTCCATCGACTTCCGGGAGAGTGTGCTGGAGCACTAATTACTGGCAAAGTGTGGTCCCTAACTAAGGCTGAATAGATTGAGCCTATTTTGCAAATAGTACCACTGGAGTAGATGTAGGCATAATGGCTGTGAATAGTAATTGTCTCAATCTTTTTTGGGTGTTTTTTACTGTTAGAACTTTAGTTTCTGGGTGGCAGAGGTATGCACTCTTTCCAAGAAGGAACCACAGTTCTAGTAAAGGTAAGAGTAGTGGACACTACAAGTTTACCTGCACTCACCCTCCGGTATCTTTGCAAAACAAACAGGCTAAACTAAAGAGGCAATGTGTAAAGTATTTACACACACACACGCACACATGCACACAGTAACACAGTGAAAACACCACAAAAGTCCCCCACACCAGTTTAGAAAGATAGCCAATATGTATCTGTGTAAAACAAGACCAAAACAATAAAAATCCAACATACACAAGGCAAGATTAAATCACATTGCAGTGCATAGGAATCAATAGCTCCACCTAGGGCTGTCTGGTTTCTCTTGACTGGGATAGTCCAAAGTTTAGCACAACTGTGATGAAACGCGGATCGGATACATGAGTCAACTAGACCTACTGACAGCACCTTGGGTGTGTTGGAGATCACAGAGAATGCATTGTGCAAAGGAGGGGAGGCATCGCTGTAGAAGATGATGCATCATTTCTGATGCTGGAGCAATGTCATACATGTGTTGATGTCAAAAAGTGAGGTGCATTGGGCCAATGCATTGATGTCGACCATTGGGTGAAGGAAGTGGCCATTAGGGACCATCCAGGTTACTTACTATGCCTTCCCAAGAATGAAGAGTCGGTCAGACACTAGAGAATACAAGCATACATTTTATTAGCGATACTCTGCAGTGAAGTACATCCTGACCTGCACCCTAAAATGTCTGCTGTGGGACTGGCCACCCAACAGTCCACAGTGAGTAATCATTCTTCCCGAGAAGCCACCGACTAAGCCCACAATGGAAAAATATCGGCCTGGGCTGAACATGAACAAAGAGGGTACAGAGGGATGAGCTACCACCTGCCAGATGGGTACACATTATCGACAATTCAAGGTTACTGTGCCGAGCCTCAGCGTCTTCTAACATGGGAGCAGAAACTACACACTCGGATAGGTATGCGAGGGTGGACTGGCCTATTCATTAGTAAGTCGAGAAACAGCCTTGAACAGAAGAGAAAATAATAACAAAATACAGTGTCTGCTGAGGCAAGCAATACCAGTAATAGGGCCTAGTTCAGGCACAGTCTAAGCAGCCTATTAGGGATTACGAAATAAAAAATGGAGTCACACTTGCTAACTGAAGCCTACACATTACGGGGATAACTCAGTGGGTTGCATAACATGAATACAAATGACATCTATTTAGCCGCACACTGATAACCTAATATAGGATGAAACAAGTGCCCTGCTGGGATGGGAATTTCAAACCTAACACACCCTCCTTTTAGCATGGGTGGCTAAATGCTTTATTGAGCTATCTGGTAGGGTCTTTACAATTCTAAGGGGGGGCAAATGCATAGGTACTCATGTGACATTCATGTAACAATGGAAAAGAAAGCAACACACTTAGGGGCCGATTAGGATGGAGGATTTTCCACCTCCTCCGGGCCGGCGGAAGCCACCGCCGGCCCGGAGGAGGCGGAAAATCCTCTGCGGAGTCACCAAAGACCCACCGCCGCATTACGATGGCTGGTGGGTCTTGGTTTCTGTCCGCTGCTTTTCCGCTGCGGTCGGATTACAACCGCGGCGGAAAAGCTCTCATTTGGCTGGCAATGTCTATCAGACACCGCCAGCCAAATTTGGATGCATTAGTAAACATGCTTTTCCGCGGCGGTTTTTCCGCCGTGGAAAAGCATGTGTACTTTTGATTTGGGGGGCCCGTTGCGGGCCCCCAGGGTGTAGGCGGGTGGGGGGTGTACATGGGGGGTACCTATGGTACCCCCCAGTATTTACATGCACAAAGCGGCAGGCACCGCGCGGTGCCTGCCGCTTTGTGCATGTAAATGTAAAAAATGCACTTTTAACATTGCGGCGGGTGCTGCTTGAAGCAGCACCCGCCGCAATGTTAAATATCCAGGATGTGACCGCCAGGGTGGCGGTCACATCCTAATTTGCACGGAGGGACCGCCGCAGCCCATGCGGACGGTCCCTCCACCTCTGGGATGGCGGACGGACGCAAGTCCGTCCGCCATCCTAATCGGCCCCTACGTATGAAAATCCAACTAATACTCGAAAATGCCCTTGTCTATGAGCACCATATCCTGGATAGCCTGCATCATCATGTTAGAGACCTTGTTATCACATCCTGAGAACTTAGGAATAGGGGTGAGCTTGCTAACACAATAGGTGCAACATGCTGGAAGGCAATTAATACATAAGCAATATGTGAAGATGACACCAGTGATATCTATCAGGAAAAGGAGTATCTTCCAACCCCATGATGTCAGCAGACCCCAGAGCCACCCTGTGAGGGACAATGTACCATTATCCTGGTGGATGTCCGAAGCAAGTCTATATAATTTTGTAATGCAAAGTATATAGTAGGGACGCTATCTGGAATGAACACGCAGCAGCTGCTGCCAATGGCGCAACATCTAGTCAATATACCTGCAGTAGTATTAATGATTTCCTCAGCTACTCTGGACAGGCAACGAATATTACGGCTATTGAACATGAGACCCCAGAACGGCAGAATGCCCTTCATTATGTCAGTAAATTACTGCAGGGAAGTATCTGTGTGATCAATATTGTCTGCATTGACTACTCTCCTAATTCAATGGAAATGGAGCTCCCTAAGCTGTAGCCTATGATCCTTGTGATAATTATACGATGCAATGTAAACGGGGGTAAGAGGAAAGAGACAGAACATCAACCAGACCATCCCCTGGGAAGCCATGTATAAGCCTGTTCTCCACAGATGGATTATGCATTCGGGGGTGTGAGCGAAGGTGGGCTACTAGTAGTGTTCAATCGATATGTGTAGGTACAACTGCTCTGTCCTACAGGAACGTTCCCTAAGCCTTTGACAAAGAAGCTAGATGTGGCAATGATAACAGGGATGGGCATGGCTTTGTCTTCAGTGATATTTCATTCCAGAAACATTTGAAAGTTTCGATAACATTAAATCCTTGGAAAGCTAGCATTTCATTTTGTAACCAAGTGACATTTTCATTAGCCTCAAAGATGTTCATGCAAGCTTCTGGATGTAAGGTACCCACCTTTCCATCTATCCCAGGTGTATATCCCTGGTGTGCCACTATATACTTCTACACTGCTTCCTAATCAGACATACCGTATTTATAGCATCAGCAGGATAGTGCATGTATACCATTGAAAGTAATTGAAACCATGCTACGCAGCTACCGAGATATGATAGGAGCAATGCACCAGCAAATCGTTTTTGTGCATAACGGAGGTGAGTAACCCACGCACCCAACAATTCGTGGTATTAGTGGTGCTGTGTACCTGATGAAGCATCTGAAGAAATTAATTTTCGGTGTAGGTTTGTCTCTGTCTCTCTTAATGCTGGGCCAATGTAACAAATAGGTGCTCAGGGGGAATCGGGGTAGTCCCTACCAGAGTGTGCACAGGATGTTGTTCCTCCAAATACCACACCACCCCAAATAGTGTTAGCGTGATTATGAGGATGAGTACTACCACTACTACCCTGCTTCCAGTAGATCAACTAGACCACATAGGAACATTCTGCTGCAATGAAGGGGTCACTAGGGGCTGTTCCTCCTTCATGACTGCACGGCAAAATGGGTATATGGAAAGAAACCCTAGGAATTGGAGCCACAAAAATACAACCAACCGGAGGGGTACAAATCACCCAGCGTCCGTTTAGAGCTTTGCTGGCAGGCTCCTATTGTTCATCAACGATGGTGCTATGAAGCAATCCCACGGGGGAGCTGCACGATCGCAGCCCTTGCTGAAAAACAAATCCTCTTCTTTCAGGATAGGGCACCCTCCCTCCTGGGCAAGTACCCTCAACTATCCTGTCCAGTGTCCAGGGCAGTGCACCAGTGTAGCTCACTCTTGTCTAATACAAGCACCTTAGGCACAGCACCTGCGCCCTAAGCTCAAGTCCTTCCCTAACTTCTGGACTGTTCAGCTGGTGCACCATCCCACTTTCGGGGCCGCAAATTATATATTTTTATTCCAGGCACTGTTTCATCAACAAAAAGGGACAGAAACTCAGGGTCAGGTGGGCATCGAGATTCAGATTCTGGCGTATTAGAAACTGTGTTATCCGTGGCGGCCCTTATCTCTGGTAGGATCACCTTGAATAGGGCTGCTTCATTTTCTTTGTCCGTCTGCGCCCACTTCAATTGGGCGTCAGAGAAGGGAACGAAGCGTGGCACCCACTCTCCATCCTGATCAGTGATGCGTACTGCAGCGGTAGAGGTATCTGTTTAACATGAGAACCATGGACCCAGTGTTTACTGTTGTCGAACATTCACTGCTGTGCGGGTGGCAAGAAGGACGAGGAGAGGCCCTTTCCACCTCAGTTCCAAACAGCTTTTCCGTTGAAAATGTTTGATAAGCACAAAGTCTCTGGGCTGTATTTGATGCCCGGGCCCCTCTGGTACTTGTTGCTGCGTGGCGTGTATCTGTTGGTGAATAGAACGGAGATCTTTAGACATCTCATACAGATAGTCTACAAGCAGGGCGTACTCTATCTCTGAAAAGCACTTAGATCTTGGGACGCCCCAGACATTAGCAGGGCATCTGAAGACCACCTCATAGGGGGACAACCCTGTGCTAGAATGCGCTGTCTCTCTGGTAGAAAGTAAAGCCAAGGGTAACGCATCTGGCCTTTGCAGCCCTGTGATTTCTTAAATCTTCGCTAACTTCAATTTGAGAGTACCATTGTACTTCTCAACCAGGCCTGCTGATTGGGGTTGATTCACTGCATGATACTTCTGCCTAATATTCAAGTCGCTGCACACCAATTCAATGACTTTTGTATTGAAGTGACTTCCATTGTCACTCCGAATCACATGTGGCCATAGCGCAGGAAAAACTCTTTTAAGAGTGCCTTTACTGTCGCCATGGCTGTATTCTCTTAAGTGTGGTAAGCCTCAATCCATTTACTGACTGTGCAAATCACTACTAGCACATACTTCAAATTGTTAACTCGTTCCACTTCGATTAAGTTCATCTGGAGAACCTCGAAAGGGAAGGAAGGCGGTGCAAAGTTATCAGCGGGTGTAGGAGTACCTTACCCAGTGTTATACTTCAAACAAATTGTTAGACCCGGGATCCCTGGTTGGCTGAGGTAGATACCTTAAGCCAAGTTCCAATGTCAGGGAAAGGAAGGTCACCTTTTTAGATAGCCCCGCTCACCCGCTCGGTAGCTTGGAACAAGCAGCAAGGTTTATCTTCAAGGTAAATGTGTAAAGTATTTGCAACCACGCTCACAATAATTCACCACAAATAGACTACACATGAGTTTTATAAAATGAGTATAAACTTGATGTAAAATTATATACAAGAAGACCACACAATATAAAACCATCATATGAGGTTGTGTAAAATTTCTCCTGGTCGGTTGCTAGGGCAGCCAGCCCTTGTATGTTCTGTCGATGTCAATGATCACTTCTAAACATTCTCCTGTACTCCCCATCCCATGTCATACAGTTCATAATGCTAGAATCAGGTACTTTGGCAATGGAAAATTTCTGTAATGCGTAACGTAGCAAACACTCTGCAATGAAACGAATGCAAGGCGGAACGCAACAATCAGGCACTTTAAATTTAAAGCAATGCATAACCCAACCGCCAGATATGCGTATACACGAATCAGGTAATTCGTTATGCAGGATCAACGCAATGCGCAATACGCTAATCAGGTAGTTCGTTATACAGAAATGTTGCAATGTGTTATATGTCAGTGAGGTACTCCACTCTCGGAAACGGAATACCCTTCACCACCTCTTCTAACCTTCAGTCAGCCTCTCACAGTTGCCCCAACACAGTACAATGTAATTCCAAAGTGCAGCTTTGCACTCCAGCCCCGGTATCACCACTCCCTTTGGCAATGCAGGCCGCAATATGAGTTGAAGCAGAGGCTCGTGCTGCCAACAGGAGAGAGAGGCCGAGAATGCCTCCCTCCGAGCCTGCGCCCCACCCCAGGAGTCGACACGCAAACCCACTCTCTTCTCCTCATCCAGCGACTGGGCCTCCAAGCATCTTCGTGGAATGGCAACGGCGGCTCGGGCCGACAACTCAGCTTCTCCGGGACTGCCAGTCCGGGCTGCTTCACTTATGAAGATTTCAGGCTGCCACAAAGCACACACACACAGCATCACTGAATCTTCCTTCACTCCAAGTGCACGATCACTGGGCACTCCTCACACGAGTCTCTGGCTGCACGAAGATCACACCCATAGCGTCGCTGAGACTCACGTTACTCCGGTGCACACAATAACACAGCAAATTCTCATGAAAGTCTCCCGGTGCACAACGCACCCGCAACGAATGGCATTGAGACTTACTTGGTTTCTGGTGCACACAATGACAAGGTCAATCCTCACGAAAGTATTATGGTGCACAACACACCGCACACAATGGCGTTGAGACTCACTTGGATTCTGGTGCACCCGATAACAAGGCGAATCCTTCGAGGGTCTCAGGATAGACAGAGCACAGTTACACAGAGTCTCTGAGACACACTAGGATTCCAGGTGCCACGATCACAGAGCACACCTTACAAAGATCTCAGGCTGGACAGAGCACATGCACACAGTGTCTCTGAGAGTCTTCTTTGGAAACTTTTGTATTCCTGTGTTTCTGAACAGGGAGCCAGATCACCTCAGGCACTTGGGGATAGTTCCTTCGAGACACAGCACACCACAAAGTCCTTCAAGCAAGGGGACACAGCACACAGAAAAATCCCTTTAGCCTTTCCTTGGTTGAAACAGCAAACTGCAGGCCATCCGCATATTACACAGCAAGAGCAGTCCTATCCATCAGTCTCTTCAGCTGTTTCCTTCTCGGCAAATGTCCTCTTGACCACGAAGTAGCCTGTTCACACTTTATCAAGCCATTCTCCAAAGTTCAGGGGCTTCAGCTCTCTTAGTTATACCCCTCAATGGCTTTAAAGTCTTTGTGCTTCAGGGGACACTAATCCCTGCTCAAATCAGTTATGGTTGCCTCCCTGTCAGTGACACCTCGCTTCCTTTGATTAGTGGGGCCTGGATTCTCAATCACTCAGCAGGAGATGGGACGATTTTTTATAGCAGCAGCCTAGGCCTCTTCACCTCTAGGGGCTTCTCCTCCCCCTACACTCCAGATGCAGGTCAGTCTGTTGCTGTCTCACCCCCTCCCCTGGGTCAATACATTCCCCAGATCCTATAGCTTCCAAACCCGACAGGCAATCCACAGCCAGGCAGAGACACACATAAATATCAGAGCGCAAAAACAAAGCCACTTTCAAAAAAGTGGCTTCTGAACACACAATGCACAAACCACCTTCTTAAGCCCTTGGGAAGATAGGCTGTAAAACATATTACACAGCCTTCCCATTCTGTCCTATGGGCAAGATGGCCTTTCAACAGTGAAAAACTAAATGGAGATTATTTCACTGTCAGGACATGACACACACCTTAGTACATGTCCTACCTTTCACGTGCACTACACCCTGTCCAGGGGGGACCCTAGACCTACCATTGGGGTGTCTTAGGTGCACAGGAAGGGAGGGGTAAGGTCTAGCTAGTGAGTGCACTTGACAGAACAACATGGCAGTTTCACAAACCACGCGCAGGCCCTGAAATGGCAGGCTTGAGCTCCCTTTTTAAGGCTACTTGTGTGGGTGGCACAAATAGTGCTGCAGGCCCACTAGTTGCATTTGCATTACCAGCCCTGGCACACATAGTGCACTTTACTAGGGACTTCGCTTAGTAAGGAAAACATACCAATCATGGACAACCAATTACCATTATTGTATACACTTTGACACTGGTTAGCACTGGCAAAGTGTCCAAAGCATCTAAGGCAGCCAAAAAAATAGCGGAGGTAGAGGCAAAAAGTCAGGGGTAGTCACGCCAAGAAGTTCCAGGTCTAACACAAATGATACTTTGTGTAGCTACCTTAGCGATATTATCATTATGCCATACTGGGTCCAGTAGCTTGCACATTCCTTTGGCATAAATATGCGCTAGGCCATGGGCCATGGTGAGAACAGTGAGCACATATGAAGTGGGCAGCAACCATCGCTGTTTCCCAGACAAGTCAGTCCAACACCAATCCTCCCACATTGCCAATTCATCTAGAGTCGCCTCACCCTGAATTTCCCTGACACTTTCCAATGTGTCCTCGAACATTCCATTGTCTGGAACCCACCTAGCGGGACCTGCCACAAACATCTTTTTCATATTTGATCGAGCAGTCTCCTTAGCTGCATGGTCTGCGGATGCATTTCCCCTCCCAACATCATCTGTGATGGCTTTAGGAGCGCTAAATTTGACTATTTCTAGCTTATCTGGAAGTGTCAATGCAGACAGCAATCTATGTTTCAATGGCCGTTCTGTATTTGCAGTCTGTGCGAAGTCAAGAACCCTCTCTGCGCCCAGAGGCTCCCAAAATGATGGGCCACCCCAAAGGCGTACAGGCTGTCAGTGCAGACATTAACAGCCAGTCCCTCACTCAACTCACAAGCCCTGAGGAGGGCAACCAACTCTGCAGCTTGGGCCGATTGGTGTGGGATAAGGAATGTCTCAACTACAGTGTGTAACGTTGTGATTGCATAGGCTGCAGTGGTAGTGCCATCTGGTAGTTTGAATCAAGAGCCATCAACATATAGTTCCTCTTGGGGGTCAGATAAGGGAACATCAGTCAAGTCTACCTGTCCATTAATTTCATCCTCAGTCCGTAATAAACAATCATGGACATCATTGCCCTTTTTTTCCGAAGGGAGGGGTAGTAATGTGCCTGGGTTCAGAGTGGCACATCTTTTGATGGCAATGTGCGGAGCAAACAATGTTAGTTCACATCCAGTCAGAGGCCCACTACTAAGGTGATGCATATTTGTCTTATTCAATAGCGTATCCACAGCTTGAGGTACCGTTATTGTAAGATCAGTATCAAGGACGAGCCCTGCCAATTGTCTGATAGAAACTGCCACTGCCACAGTAGCTCTCAGACAGCTCTGCGAGCTCTGGTGACGTTATCAAGCATGGTATAGAAATAGGTGCAGGGTCTCTGCTTACCACCAAAACTGTCTATTAGAAGAGAAAGCACGTAAACGTCCGCCTCATGCATGTAGAGCACAAAAGGTTTCTGGTAATCAGGAGTAAAAATCACAGGGGCAGCGCAAATTGCAACATTTAATTGCTCAAAAGCTTGTTGGCATGCAGGTGTCCAAGGCAGGGGTTCATGCATATCTTTGGTGGTCAGGTAAAGAAGGGGGTTCGTTGGTAGGGAATAGTTAGGGATCCAGTCAACAATACGATGTTAGCCCAATGAACGCGCATACCTTTCGTTGGGTCTTAAAAACAGACATATTAGTAGAACCTCCTTTGACAGTAGGTGACCTAAATAGGTGACCTCTTGTCAACAATATTGGAATTTCGAAAGTGACATCTTGTGTCCATGGTGTGCCAAATGCAACAATAATTTAACTGTTGCTTCTTTGCAACCATCCTCAGTGTCCGAAGCCACAAGGAGGTTGTCAATGTACTGCAACAGCACATTACCAGGGGCAATCTCCAAGAAATCCAACTGAGCTTTCAAAGCTTGGCTGTAAATACTAGGACTTTCTGTATAGCCATGTGGAGCACGGCAGAATCTAAAGCTCCGACCAGCTATTGCAAATCCAAATAGATATCTGCTATCTGTATGGATTGGTGTGCTGAAGAAAGCAATCTTTAAGTCAATTACTGAAAAATATTTTGCTAATGGGGGAATCTTTGTCAGGATTGTGGTAATATCTGGGAACCACAGGGTACTGTGGAAAAAGATTTTATTTTCCTCTCTAAGATCTATCACAAAACGGTAAACATCAGGGTTGGCATCAGAAGAATCCAAGGGTTTCTTTTTAAGAATAGGAAGAATAGGGCTATCACACACATTCACCACTGTCTCTTCAACAACAACAGACTTAATCAAATCCTGAATTATTTGTACTAAGACATAAAAGATGGCGGAACCTTCCTAGAAATGCACCTGATCCAAATAACCTCTATAGTAATTTTTTCAATATTTGAACTAGAGTTATGTGCACACCGAAAAAACACCCGCCATCACTATGACAGTCCTAAACAGAACTTTTACATGTAATGAAAAAAAGCACAGGTGCACCATACATTTACACGTGTGCAAGAACAATAATATTAATGTCCAGGCACAAACAGTGATGTCCAGAGGTCTTGTTTGTTTGAATCTTTTATTTTTCAACAGTAGAAAACAAACAGCCGACGGGTTTCGTCCCTGGTGGGACTTCTTCAGGGCCGTGTTTACAAAAGACACATAAGACAAACAATTAAAATCATGAACTATTGTATAACTCAAGCGAGCAACAATAGTGACAAGTTTGTAAAACAAGTAACTTTACCAAATCATTCATATTGAAAGTTACAAAACGAGCGAACCTGTTTGCTACATTTCCCAAAACTAAATCAAACATGAGTGGAGCCTAGTAAACTATTATTTAGACTATTTCAGAAAATGTACACACCTTGAGTTCATTTAGAAACAGTATGAACTTATAAATGAGGTTAAAGAACAAATCCTGGGACAATAATGATCGATAAGCATGACATGTGAAATATAAATTGAGGTTGCCAACAGGAAATTGAAAACATTTAGTTCAGATTTTTTACGTGCATACCTACCAAGATTAGGTGGCCAAAGTCGGTCGAGGAAGTCTGTTTTGCAGTGAAAAATTAAGAACTAGATGCAAAAGTAAGTGGAGAAGGATTATATAAGACAACCGAAATGATAAATGTAAACAGTTTCAAAAGAAGATAGAGGGAGAGCAGATCTAATAGTTGGTCATCTGCATATTCCAGTTATACGGTTCGTAATTCAAAAGGGAAAAGTACATTGAAAATGAAAAAAATCCCTCGGGGACTAAGAATCCTTATATTCCCAACGTTTGAAGATCTAGATCCTGAACAACTAGCAGATTGGGAAGGCAAGCTCAAAAATGCTTCTTACAACATGATAAAGATTTTAATCAGTAATGCAGAGAAGATGGGGGAAAAACTCAGAAAAGAAATTGAGGAACTAGAGAAGGAAATAGAGGACTCACCACTCAAGGAAGTGGTTAAGAAAAACGATGTGGTCCTAGACAAAATTTAAGAAAGTCACCAACTTTATCTAAGGGACAAAAAAATCAAGAAAATTAAACGAGACGATAGGGACTAGAAGGAAGGAAGAATCTACACCTTTGCCCACAAATACGACAATGTCAAGGTGGTTGGGGAGGGCAAAAGGCGTAGAGAGGAAATTTCCGAACTAACTTCCTCTAGCAGCATAACTTCCTTATCATCAGTTGCCAGTACAATCTCCACAGATGTGACACCTGATACTACAGAAGGAGAAGTGAGACCTACTACCAATAATTTTTTATTGGAAATGGAAAGATTAAGACTGGGAGCCAGACCAAAAGAACAAAAACCAGAAGGGGGGGCAGGAGGTGGCAGGAACGACAACAGAGGAAGAGGTCAAGGTGTAGAGGTAGTGGCGGGGCGGACGAGGTCGAACAGAACAAAGAAGTAATGAAATTACCTGAAGGTACCATTGTGGGAAATTGTGGGAAATGAAAAAAGTATTGTTGTCAACCTTTCGGATAGGGCTCTATCCAATGTAGATATGTCTGTTCTGAACAAAGGTTTGGGTTTCTGTCCAAATAATGGGGGTGGGGACACCGACATTTTTGTTGACCTGTTTAAATTTACTCGTGCCTTAAAACTAAAAGATCACTTTGTAAGAAATCCATCAATTGTGTCCACTGAATGCAATATTGGTACTGTTTCTGTTTACACAGCTACTGAAATAAAAGTCATTCAATCAATGATGTCAGTGGAACTTGAAACATCTATTGATAGTGATATGGTTTGTGCGGAATTGGGAATAGTTGAAGATGCTATGACCAATAGTGGTTTAAAACCCAGGTCCAAGTTCATTCCTGCCGGAACCCAGCCCAACATTGACATTTTTAAACAAAGAGTTACACAAGGTTTACATCAACTTTTAGATCACCCCATCCGCCCTAATGTACACCGTCACAATCTTACTAGTGAAGAACGTTTAGCTTTAAAAAACCTCAAAACAGACAACTCCATAGTCATTTGTGAAGCAGACAAGGGGGGCAATGTGGTTCTGATGAGGAAGGCGGATTACCTATCGGAAATTGAACGTCAACTTTCCGATACTTCCTGCTGTATCAAAATCTCCCAGAACCCCATGGCCGCCTTAGGTGCTCATATCAATATGAGGCTCACAGATTGGCGTGAAGAAGGATTGATCAATGAGGACGAATGGAGATACCTCATGGTGTCAGAGCCTACCTTCCCTTGTATATATATATGCTACCAAAAATCCACAAGGGCGGCCCTTTTCCACCTGGCCGCCCTATCATTTCAGGGGTAAATTCACCCACTGAACGTTTATCAGAATATGTGGATGTATATATACAACCATTTGTACAAAATCTTCCGTCCTATATAAAGGACACCAAGGACATACTGGCTAAGTTTGAAGAATTCACATGGTCAGAAAAATTGATCTTTGTAACACTTGATGTCACGAGCCTATATACGTGCATTAAGAAGGAATTTGGCATACAAGCTCTTGAATTCTATCTGGGTCAGAGAGCAGCAGGATACTTGGGACATAATGAAGTTCTTATTGAGATGACCAATATTATTCTATCTAGGAACTATTTCCTGTATGATTCCATGTGGTATCAACAGACCCAGGGTACGGCTGTGGGTTCCAGGTTTGCTCCCACTTACGCCGGGCTCTTTATGGGCTGGTTCGAGCGGGAGCATGCCTGGGGACATCGGGCATCAGAGTGGTCAGATTATGTGATCTTCTGGGGCAGGTACATTGATGACGTGATTATGTTATGGAATGGACCTGTCCCGGATCTCTTGGCCTACTATCATTTTTTGAACAATAACCCTTACAATGTCCACTTCACAATGGAATATAACACCAAAGAAATCAATTTTCTTGATGTGACCTTTTTTGTGGTAAACAACAGAGTAAATAGCAAAACCCATAGAAAGGCTACCAGCTGCAACAGTACGTTGCATTTCACTAGTGCATATCCTCGTCACGTCATTAACAACATTTCCTACGGGGAGATGATCAGGATGCGACGTAATTGCAGCACCCCGGAAACATTCTCCCAAAACATCGTGGAGACTACAAGTCGTTTCCAACATAGGGGTTATCCTCCACAGATTCTGAATAAAGCACTCACAAGAATTGAGAATGTACCTAGAGAATCCACCCTAATCCCGTCAGGAAATAAGAAAAACAAGCCTCCTAGCATTGCGTTCGTTACACCCTATACAGATGAGAGTGCGAGAATATACAATACCCTTCGTAAACATTGGCACTTACTTACATCGATACCAAGTTTACAAGGGATTGTACCAGCTAAACCTAGGGTGACATACTTTACTTTACGTACAGACGTGGCCCCAACTTGAAAAACATTCTTTGTCCCAGCTACATTACTAAAGAGAAAGGTACTGATTGGCTTAGCATTCAAACAATTAGTGCCTCACCTATATGTAACTACATCCATATAAAAGACCAGCAAGGTAGGAATACTGGTTATCAGTAGTACCTGGAATATGTCCAATAACATGAATCCAAGGGTCTGGATGTGTTCTTCACCAATATAAAATCACACAGGACCACAACAATTCACCCGAAAAAATTGTGGAGAATAGAGAGAGTACCTCACGGTAGAACAACCCGTCATCATTTTTTGACCTGAAATTGACCGATGAATGTCTAAATGTCTGCTTGCATGTTCCCAGTATATGATGATTATTTCTTATTCACATACATACCTGGAGCACACCATACACTTTGTTTGGTTCTGCTACCTTGCCTGAGCACAACATATGCATGCCCCTAATTACGATTGTATGTTTACAACTTTGTCCCCCTCATTTTTCTCTGTTCGCCCCCCTGTTAAGTATGACATGTGAAATTTTCTGAAACATGGCTGGTCAGGAGGATCCTTCTTGTCTGTAAGCTTTCTTATTTCTTTTCACTTTTTTGCTTTCTTATTGGACCACCTGTGTCCGTTACGTATATCTTGTGATGCCTTTGCCTATATGGACGTATTTGCCCATATTGTTCTACCAATATAGATAAAAACATCAGACCATGAGGTTTAATATATTTATATACACTCATGTCTTTCATAGGAGTTATATACGCACACTACTCTTGTTAAGACTTCTGACCCCCAAGTATTTATCATCTCACATTCGAATTTGAATATTTTAAGATACCTACCAATTGGTTAGATTTTCATCATGAGCAGTCACCTCAATAATTATTCATATATGATAAATATGGACTCATAGATTTTTTATCACATTTTTATTTCTAGTTTGTTCACATATCACCTTTTATGTCCGTCATTTATATTTAACATTTCAAGCAGACCTGATATTTACAAATGTCTAAGTGCTATTACTTCGTTGGCATTTATGGTTTCATTATTGATTTACTATATTGGTATCTAGGCCCGTACTCACCATCTCAATATGGCTGCTGTTCACGTCATTGTTTATTGTGTTCTTGCATATTGACGTTTAGATTCACATGTGCCACTCCAATATGGCCGCGATTGAGATTTGGTTCTTCTTTTTCATGTATTCGTTTTTAACAACGATGCACGCTTTTAAAAAGTTACTATCATAGGGATCATTATTGATTTATTATATTGGTATTTAGGCCGTATTCACCATTTCAATATGGCCGCTAATCACGTCTTTGCTTATTGTGTTCTTGCATATTGACGTTTAGGTTCGCATATGCCACTCCAATATGGCCGCGATCGAGATTTGGTTCTTCTTTTTCATGAATTCGTTTTTAACAACGATGCACGCTTTTAAAAAGTTACTATCATAGGGATCATTATTGATTTATTATATTGGTATTTAGGCCCGTATTCACCATCTCAATATGGCCCCTAATCAGGTCTTTGCTTATTGTGTTCTTGCATATTGACGTTTAGGTTCGCATATGCCACTCCAATATGGCCGCGATCGAGATTTGGCTCTTCTTTTTCATGTATTTGTTTTTAACAACGATGCATGCTTTTAAAAGTTACCATCATAGGGATCCCTACCGCCTGTCAGTAGGGACTCTAAACAAATAACACAGATGTCTGCTTGTATGTTTACTCCATCCTTTCACGTCTATTTTCCGAATTCCCGAGAATTTGTACACCTTTCTAAAATGGCCGCCACTGTATACCTATACTTCATGATCATGCTCGGTGCTAATACTCCTCAGGTGCATTGCTTTAAACAATTATTCGGGTTCTAAATACGGGCAAGATCATGTATGGTTACCATCAGGTGCTATACGTACTGAGGGTGCACGGCGTCTGGGCTCCGCATGACGATATTAATTCCCTTCGCGGTAAGTCAATTTACAAACACTTTTGTTTTTTCTCCTGTCTCTTTTATAGTCGGTACCATTTCCGAACTAGCTCTCTCAAAGTACCCATAGGGACATTTCCTTATGGATTATTCTAAAGTACGAGCGTAGTTTACTTAGATGTGACCTTTTGCTTTTCCAGATCTCTGCAGAGTTAGGACACCGTATATTTGGAGAGTTCTATAAATTGACCCTATGTTCCCTTATGCTTATTTTGGTTTCTTTTCTTTTAAATAGTTAGTTTTACAAGGATGTATATATATGGGAGACTATATATAAAGGTTCTCCTTTGCCTAATGATATCTCTTGACGATAGATGATATAACTCCTTAGGAGTATTCTCCCTACAGATTTTAAATTACTATGTATACAGTACATCATCAGAGAGGTATTATGTAGGGGGAGACTTGGGTAGCTTTACCTGATTGTTCATCTCCACTCCACGTTGACATACTATCGTGTTCATTATTGTTGAGGAGGGGGGTACACTGCGTTTCCAACACGAGTCCCATTGATGAAGCAAAGCTTCGCATATTTTGCGACTTGCCGAAGTCAAGAACCTCGTTTATGTGTAACAAGGTAATCACATGTACGTTTTACTAACGTTATTTTATATTCGAACAAGGTTTCTTGATGCTTGCATATGTGTTTTACTAAAATAATTTACTCGAGTCGTTTAACATGGCCGCCGCTTGTATTTAGTTACTGCGCATGCGTCAGCCACACTCACGTGTCCTGACGCGTCTGCAGAGTTGGAGGGAAAATTATGCGCATGGGTAATATATAGCTTGGCCCAATGTGGTACTGCTCGTGCCACTGCTTCTGTCACCGTTTCTATGTAGCTAACATTTAGACTGCATAAGTATATTTTTATGATGATAAGTTGAAAGTACAACCCTGTGATGTGATTTCATAATGTTATTTCTATGTATTAATTTGTTCTCGCTTACTTTTCATGTACCGCGGGGAATGGGGGTCCGAACTGATTGGGAGCCATATTGACGGTCTCTTCTGCGCATGCCCATGGAGCATTGAAAGGTGGCCACTTTGGACAGTGGAACTCAGCCAGCTGGCAGCCACAGTCAAGATGCGCCTGGGAAAGCCACCTCTGCGCTACGAGAACGGCGAATGTTGCTCCTCATATGATACATTGTAAAATTGCCATTGTATTTCTGCACAGTTTCTCATGGGAACCCCAATCTTGCTAGGCGGTACCCAAATATGTAAAGTAGGCATACAAATCTTGTATTCTGATTGGTGTGTTACCCAAAGCCTACCTTAGGACCAATCGAAATTGGGGATTCTGACACTTTGCAACATTTGGGGGGTGGTACCCTGTCCCAAAACAGTATATCTACCCTGGGGGCACCTAGGGATTTGTCCGACTTGTCTGGTTTAGCTGACCTGTCACTGACCCATCATACTCAATAGGTGACTGAAGATACAGAGAGCTGCGGAGCACTCTGTCCGAAATTGACCATAGACTAAGGTTTTACTGAACCTTAAAGTGCTGGCGAAGCACTTTGCTGGGAGTTCGCTGACCCAATCGGGGTCTTGATCGATAGCTGCAGAGAGGGTGGAGCGCAGGCGTTGCTTCCAAACTGCGGGTGCGGTCCTGTCCTGAGCGGTCCTGTCCTGAGGGTTTGCTGTCCTGTCCTGAGGGTCCTGTCCTGATTCCTAATCTGAGGGTATCCTGTCCTGTCCGGGGTGTCCATTCTGCACCTGCTGTCCTTTGAGGGGTATCCTTCCTTGAGGGTTTCCTGTCCTTAACTGACCCGTGGCCAGGGTTTGGTTTCCACACCAGTCTAGGTAAATACTGCTCCAAGTTCTTTAAACTTGCACCTTTCTATATTTCTACCTTTTGCTTCAATAAAGTGATATCTTGGCACATGTTGATTTTTCCATGCTTTTTGCCGCAAACTACTGAAACGTAAAGTCATTTGCATATTTTCATGATATGTTCCCATGTTACCCTACCTTTTAGAAATCATATTTTGCATTGCATTTTGCCATTTTCTAATATGGTCTAGAACCGCCTTACTTAAATACACTAAAGATTTCCTGCCTTGAATGCATAACATATTTTTCGATTGTCTCCATATTGCATTTGAATGATTACCCTGTCATTATTTCTCTATAGCTATATAATTTACATTATCTTGGTTATTGATTGCCTCATTCTTGTGTACCTGATGTTAGAAGATAACGAACTTTAGATAAACATTTTAAAACTTCCAGTTGTCCGTGGTCATTTAAACAATATTGAATGTCATTTGAAATTGCATTTGCTGCCTTTCCTTTTACAGCTAGGCCCCTGATCCATTGAAGTCATAGGTACCCGTGTCGGTGGATGGTAAGTCGGGTACACTGAGTGAGAACAGTAGGGAACACACACAATTGGTAGCAGCCCGTGAAGTCGCCTGGTCAATGAATAGTGTGAATTGAAAGTATATGGGCCCTGAAGCCGGAAACGGCGTAATCATTGGCTGGGTGACCTCGCGCGCTCTATCAGTTTTCTGGTAAGCAGAGGATGGTTAGGGACTAGCTAAAGGTTAGGCAGGATTAGTTAGACTAGTTAAGTCGGAAGCTGCTAGTACATTGATGCTGCTATAAGAGCGGCCATTCCAGGGGATCTGATCAGTCTCTTGAAGTGGGTTGCCTTTGAATTCATGAACTGTTTTTTCATGATTATTCTTGTTCTTATATTGTTATATGTATTAATCCATGCGTTTGTCAACCGTTTAGTTTCGTGTTGTCCGAGCTCCCCGGGGAATTGAAAGGGCAAGTGGTGAATAGAATCCATTGTCCTGAGGTCACAGGCTTAAAGGAAAGTTAGGTGCAGGTTAGGATAACCGGGAAGCACTAACTAGGGTTTTCTGAATACATGTGTGAATAAATGTCAGTAACGAGGTTCATTGGCAAAATTCCCATAGTGGCGTAACCTAGTAAGGGTCACATCGGAAAAGTAGCAGGTTCCTCGGAGCTTGGGTGAAAGCAAAGGGGTCTGCTGAGAAACCTTAGACTCGGAACATATCCCGGAAAGAAGTGGATGAGTTTAGGGGAATAACAGGTTCACCGATGCTAGAGTGAAGGGTAGGCGGAAGAGATCTACCCGCAGCGCGTGAAAAGTAAATGGAAGTAGTTTACTTGCAGTAAAACAAAGCTATCCTGTCTAGACACTTGAGCACTGTGGCGAATGTGTATTTGTTGTAAAATAACCAAGCACTGAGCACTTTAGAAAGAAAGAAAGAAAGTTTCCGTTACCTTGTGAAGGGAGGGAGTCAGCCGCGAAGCGCCTCTGACGTCACTCCGTGCCGCGCTGGGATTGGTAGAAGCAGCGGGCGGGTAGCGGGGCTGGAATTGTAAAGGAGGGGTGAAGCACCGAGGAGTGAGAACTGTCTCACGAAGGGGCCGCGCACCCATTGGCCGAAATTATTTGAACGCGCGCACCTCATTGGTTGCACGCAAGTGCAAGGCGCGTTCTGATTGGAGGTGATTTTGTAAACAGAATTTAGCGTAGAAATCGTATGTGGCACTCGTATTGTCCAGAGACTAGACCCGATCCAAGAAACCAAGGGTTCGAGAGGGATCAGTGGAAAGCTAATAGATACGATATCATGTACGGAGCTAAGAGAAAGATGTCCCTTGTAAGTAGGGTAAAGAATTTTTTCAAAACGGACAAACCGATTAAGTCTAGAGAGGGCGTTACTATCCCGCCACCGAATACTCCTGCCTCATTCATGATGTTTGACCGAGGGTACAACACCTGTGTGTGGTTGGAGAATTGGGTGAAGTACACAAAAGATGACGGAGTATTGGCTTTTCCGTTAGACGGTACTTTTAATGGTAGAATTTTATTCAATTTGAGAACCCGCATGAATGAATTACATCCCAGACCGAGACTAACGCAGTATGAGGCATTAGAAGAATGGGAGATTGAGGCTTTTGAAAGAGAGAAACCCCGAATGGACAAAGGTCTGACCAAGTGGTACCCCAGGCTGAAACAAGAGACAAGGGATAAGAGGATGAAACAGTGGAGGCAGAGCATGATTGTTGAGGGTCTGTTTCCCATGATGCCAGCAGGTAACCCTTCTGGGGGAGAGAAAAGGACAGAAAAGAGTAAGCATTGGGGAGCACCTGGGGAGTCAGACGATGAATTTTTAGATGACATTTTTACGAGAAGTCCGCCACCTTATAATGAGGGAGCCCGACCTTCCAATGCAGGAGAAATTGCCCAACGTCCATCTATTAAGGAGGAGGACAGATCCCTATGTAGGGGGGGAGGGGGCCAGGTATTGCCCTATTTTGAGAAACCCGAGCCCCCGGAGGTACGCAATATATATCCTAGAATGCCCGAGAGCTCAGAGGAAGAATATTCCCGTGAAAGAACATTTTTCCCCAGACCTCTGTATGAAAACGAAGAAAAGCCAGTAGGTTCAGGGGTACCCTTTTTGCAGCCTCCATATGGGGAAGAGCGTAGGTCATTTGGCACAGGAACTTTGTTCCCGAAACCAAATTATGGTGGGGGACCAAGTGAGACGCATCCTACTGCCCCGAGTTTTACGCCTCAACTGACCCCACAGATGATACCTGACCGAACCTTAGGAAGAATATTAGATGAAAGGGAGCAAGAGGCCATAGCTAAACAGAGGTCAGAAATAATTCAGAAAATTTCCCAGTTAAATACCAGTCCTGAAGCTTTGACTATTCCGGTAACAATCTGACCCATGGTTCCGTTGTACGGGAATAATCAAGGAGGTCTGAACCCTCCAGTTATGAACCCGATAATGGCCCCACCGAGGCAAGAGCCCCTATTGATAGACGATCAGTCCAGTGAGTGCGAGTCTGAAGTTGTGTTCTTGGATCTACCAAACAAACAGACCGGAAAGGGAGTGGAGAAGAGGCATAATCCTTTTGATACGAAAGAAATTAAATTAGAGTCAGCAACGGGTACCAGGAGTGTCTCTTTGGTAACGCCGGAAGAAATTGAAAATTGGAGTCGTGAATTAGAAAAACAGGCTCCGCAAACGAAACCTTTAGACCTCTACAAACTGAGAGTAGAAATAGAGGAATTAATGGCAGGAAATGTGGGGTTAGACAGATTGAATACCTATTCTGAAGAAGAGTTGCTGTTTATGTGTAAAAGTCTTACCAGGAGTACTAGGGTGCTCCACGAAAAACTGACAGACACCGCAGCTAGTATGGGGATAGATATATCCAGATCGAAGCCCTTGCAGAAACCATACCGAGCTGAGTTCTCAGATAAGGATTTAGAGAACTTGAATGTGTCAAGGAGGAAGTTGCAGATCAAAGAGTTGCTTGCAGTTTTGCAAAAATGGGGAGACGTGGAAAAATGGAAAACGAGGTGGGCACATAAGAAAGAGGAGGCCCGCTCCAGACAAGCTACCCCTGAGTTCCCTCTGAGAGAAGTAGACAAGCCCGAAACTTTATGCCCCATGCGCGAGGTACCCGGTGGGAGGTATGTGCACGTTCCGTGGTCCAGACAGGATATTGTGTCCTTTACTAACGATTTCCCGAAACTGCGGGAGAAGCCAGTTGAATGGTACCGGCAAGTGGAAAGGTTTGTAAAGGTGCAGAAATGCCTGTGGAAAGACCTGGATGGGTTTTTCGACATTGTGGTCCCGGTCGATCTATGGACCGAATGTAAAATAGCCATAGCCTGGCCTAGTGAGGAATACCCGAGAGATGAGAAAACAGGGGAACCATCGAAAGAAGTAATGAGAAAGTATGAACAAGTAATTCAGCACTTGAAACTAAAGGTGCCAGCTAAAGAAACTGATTGGACCAGGATAGATAGAACAACGCAGGAAAGAGAGGAGACAGTGCACTCCTATTATGAAAGGCTGTTACAGGTGTTTAAAACATACAGTGGTATAGATAACATCGAGATGAAGGACATGACGCACTTCATTTACAGGTTTGTAAACGGTTTAAGACCTGAAATTTGTCAATGGATAAAGGATAACAAAATCTGTTGGCACTCCAAAAAGGTAGATGAGGTCCTGCGGTACGCAAAGTACTGCGAGGACGAGATGTCAGAAAAGAAAAAGGCTCTCAAGGAAAAAGTGATGTGGGCTCAGGTGAAGCTCGCAGAACAGCAGGAAAAGCAGTTGAGTAACATGGTCAAAAATGCAAAGAACGAAGGCCCTGGGGGAGGGGGAGGAGGCAAGCCCCGGCCCAAAATGAGCAGGGAGGAGGCTATGAAGAAATTTCCCTGCCATCAGTGCGGCGAAATTGGACACTGGCGCAACGAGTGTCCTTACTTGCCCGAAGATAACCCTAAAACTCCTGATTTAACTCCACAGACGCAGAAAGAGAGACCGAGAAAGACTCAACCACAGGTAAAAACAGTTCAGGTGCCCCGAGCACCAAAGCAAGTGTACAGGGGAAAACAGGCAGAGGGAGATGAGATAGAAGTATGGGAAAGCAATGAGAACAGAAATGCAGCAACTTCGCAGTATCTTCTAAATGATACCTTCCTTTGTGATGACCAGTACTGACGGGGCCTGAGAGGGGAGGACGAGGAGTGCGTACTTGGCGCCTCCTTGCCGGTAGACCAGTCCGGACCATACATTGAAGGAAAGGTTGACGGAAATGATGTCACCTTTCTGTTGGACACTGGCGCTACCCGTTCTACTGTGAGAACAGTGGACGTTCCAAACCTACCCCTCTCGGGAGAAGCCATCCAAGTAGTGGGTGTATCTAATCAATTGATTAGTACTCCTGTTACCAAGCCCATGGAGATCTCAATTGGAAACTTTAAGGAAATGCATAGATTTGTCGTTTGCGACACCAGTCCAGTAAACTTACTGGGACGTGACTTGCTGTGCAAAATGAACTGTACCATCTTTTGCACACCAAAGGGTGTCGAAATTCAGACCCCAGATGAAGACGGCATTTATAAATTAATGTTAGTCCGCCCTGACTCGGAAATTAAACAAATGACCATGCAGGATTTACCCCAAGAACTCCAAGAAGCAGTGAAGCCAGAGGTGTGGGACTTTACTGGGAAAGATGTAGGGTTAATGAAAAATGTGGACCCCATACAGATAGCAATAAAGGACAATGCAGTATACCCCAATACTAAACCCTACAGAATGAATGCAGAAGTGAAAGCTGGTGTTGCTGTGGAAATACAGAAATTGCTAGAAGGAAACATCATACAGGAGGTAATGAGTAGCCCATGTAACTCTCCGATTATGGGCATTAAAAAGCCTAGTGGCAAATACAGAGTAGTACAGGATTTACGAAAAGTTAACAAGGTAGTAGTTCCCTGTTGCCCTATTGTCCCGAACCCAGCAGTGATTCTGTATCAGATTCCCTGGGATGCTGAGTGGTTCACTGTGATAGACTTGTGTCATGCATTCTTTTCCATTCCTTTGCATCCAGATAGCAAATTTCTTTTCTCATTTGCCTTCGAAGGTCACGTGTATTGCTGGAACCGGGTCCCTCAAGGGTATACAGAGAGCCCCTCTATCTTTAATCAGATCTTGAAAAAATGTTTGGAAACTTTGGTCTTACCTGGGAACTCTGTCTTAGTGCAATACATAGACGACCTCTTGGTGGCGTCTAAAAGTCATAAGGATTGTGTGATTGACACCATTGCCCTGCTGAATCACCTGTGTGAAAAGGGACATAAAGTGTCCCCTGACAAGTTACAGTTTTGTGCAAAATCGGTGAAATATCTGGGGCACCAGATAGAAAAAGGTGTCAGAAAAGTGACATCGGAAAGAGTGAGGATAATTCAAAAGATGCAGTTACCCCGTACTCAGAAAGAGATCAGAATGTTCCTGTGCGTGATAGGATACTGCAGGCAGTGGATTCTGGGATTTGCAGTCCTAGCCAGGCCCTTGATAAAAATGACCAAGAGAGGAACACCCGAAATTGTAGAATGGGATGATGAAAGCTTAACAGCCTTCACCAAACTGCGAAATTGTCTGTGCACAGCCCCTGCACTGGGAATGCCAGACTACTCCAAAGAGTTTGCCCTGTTCTGTGACACTCGCGATAATTGCGCATTGTCAGTCCTAACTCAAGAACATGGCACCACGAGAAGGCCTGTGGCTTACTTCTCTGCCACCTTAGATCCAGTGGCTGCTGGATTACCAGGTTGTCTGAAAGCAGTAGCTGCTACCTGTGCCAGTTTAGAACAGAGTGAGTCAATTGTCATGGGACATCCGGTAACTGTGTATGTTCCACATGGAGTGGTAATTTTGTTGACCAGAACCAAAACTCAGTATCTCACCCCTAGTCGGCTGACTAAATATGAGAGGATTCTTGTGGGTGCTGCAAATGTAAACATTGTTAGGTGCAGTATTCTGAACCCAGCCACCTTACTTCCCGACCCAAAGGATATGGAAGGGGGGGTGGATGATGAACACGATTGCATAGACTTAACAGAATTCAACACCAAGCCACGCCCAGACATAAAAGAAACGCCCTTGCCTGAGCATGACAAAGAATTATTTGTAGATGGTTCATGTCTAAGGCATGAACAAGGAGGCCTGAGTGCTGCCTATGCAGTAGTGTCCCTAGAGAAAATTGAGGAAGCAGGTTATCTATATCACATCAAGTCTGCACAAGTAGCCGAATTGATTGCTATGATAAAAGCTTGCCAAATTGGGAAGAACATACGCATAACAGTGTATACTGACAGTCAGTACTGTTATGGGGTCGTGCATGACTTTGGCCAGTTGTGGCTACAGAGGGAGTTCCTGACTTCATCAGGTACCCCTATTCGAAATGGAAAAGTTATTCAAGACCTTTTAGAGGCGATCCAGTTACCAAAGGAACTGGCAGTGGTAAAATGTGCTGCTCATAAGAAGAGCCTGGACAAAGTATCACTGGGAAACGATTATGCTGATCGAGTGGCCCAATGGTGCGCAAGAGATCGGTACATCGTAAATCCAAAACGAGGGGGGCCAGGAACCAGCTGCCAACTTCAGGTGTTTGAAGAAGTGCCTACATGGGATGAGGTGAAAGAGTGGCAGCAGGCGGCACCTTGGCAAGAAAGAGAGAAGTGGAAGGATGATGGGTGTCAACCAAGGCGTGTGGATGGTGTCATTATAGGTCCAACTGGTATGCCTGTGTTACCTAGACACCTACTTAGCACAATGGCAAGGTTGATACATGAAGGATCACACATTGGTAGGGACGCCATGATTCTAGTGTTCCAACAGACTTGGTACAGTAAAAAGTTCAGGAAAGTAGCGGAGTCCCTCTGCCAGAGGTGCCTGACATGTCAAAAGATGAACCCAGGGAAAAAGACTGTAGTGGAACTGGGAAAAATTGGGAGGTCCGGGGGTCCCTTTGTAAGGATACAGGTTGATTTCATCACCATGCCCCATTGTGAAGGGAAACGATATGTCCTTGTCATGGTCTGTTTATTTTCAAAATGGGTGGAAGCTTTCCCTACTCCCAAAAATGATGCAAAAACAGTAGCCAAGTGTTTATTGAAAGAACTGATACCTAGATTCGGGGTGCCAGTCACTATTGAATCAGATCAAGGCTCACATTTTCATAATGACGTCATCGATGAACTCTGTAAGGCCTTTGGAATTGCACAAAAGCTACACTGTGCCTACCGTCCAGAGGCTTCTGGAGTGGTGGAACAAATAAATGGAACTATCAAAAACAGACTAGCAAAACTGTGTGATGCAACTAAACTGAACTGGGTGAAGGCCCTGCCCTTGGTCCTGATGGGACTCAGAAGTATTCCTGATCGCAAAACAGGCCTAAGTCCCCATGAAATCATTATGGGAAGAGTGATGAGACAAGCATGGGTGCCAGGAAGCAAACTGTTGAGTATTACTGATGATTTGGTGCTTGAATACTGCAAGAGATTGGGTGACCAAGTGCGTTCTATCTCTCGCCAGATCGGAGAAGACGCCATCCTCAATCCAACGACTCCTCTCCACAAACTGGTCCCGGGGGACTGGGTGAAGATAAAGAAGCACACTCGGAAGACCTGCCTGGAGCCAAGGTGGGGAGAAAAACGTCAGGTGATTCTGGTTACTACCACAGCAGTCAAGTGTGCCGGGGTTCCGCGTTGGATACACGCCAGCCACACCCAGAAGGTACCACCAGACGAAGTGCCTGAAGCAGAAGGACGTCCAGCAGAGGACTCTGCAGGAGCCAGACCAGAAGTAGCTGACAGCGTACAGCCCAGTACCAGTCAAGCTGCAGAATCAGCAGATGTTGGCCCAAGAATAGTTGACAACGAACTACCAGGAGCACAGCCTGCTGAAGGAGTCCAAGGAGCTGAGCCAGAAGTAGCTGAAGACGAGCTGCCAAGCATATGGCCAGAAGAGTGGATTCCATTGATTGACCTCACTGAAGACCCTATTCGAACAAATGAAAGACTTTGGGAAGGTAGAGAGTGGACTAGTCAGGAAAAGCAAGGCATAGGCGAAGAGCCTCAGAATCTTGAGATTCACATCAAAACTGAGGAAGGAGAAGGTCAGACAGGGACAGAGCACGTGATTGGTACAGAACCAGTGAATAAGACTGAACAAGGGCCCGATACTGAACAAGTGAAGGATCTTGAACAAGAGAGGAATACAGAACAAGTGATTGATACTCCTCCACTGACACCTGATATCGGGAAGGGACAGACTAGACATAGTGTAATAGTTCGAGCAGAAGAAAGTCCAGAGATCGAAGTGCTTGAACAGGATCAGATAGAATTAGAAGAACGTGTTCAGGAAACAGAATCAGAGACACTTGAAGAACAAACACCTAATTTACCTGAACAAGGCCAGATTAGTAACCAGGCAGAAGAAATAGATGCGAGCCCTGGTATTAGTCAGATAGAGGAAGAAGAAACTGAAACAGAATTACCAACAGTAAATGAAAACAAGAGAGCAAGAGAAGAAAACGAAGTCCAAGTACCAACTAAAAGACTTAAGAAAAGAAAGCATCTTGAACCAAGATTCGTAAAGAAGCTAAGACTAAGGATAAAGACGGTAGAAGAAAAACGTGCAGAAGAAAGGAGAAGTGCACGCATAGCTAAACAACAAGAGGATACTTCCAACAGAAGGAGTGATCGAATAAAAAGACAAAACAAAAAGTACAAGTCACCTGAATGGAAACTTGTGTTGGAAGAACTTGAAGATCTCGATATCACTGACGTAAGCGACGGAGAGCCCGTCCCTGAGTACTCTGACGAAGAGGAAGAAGAGCCACCGTGAATTTGCACAAAGTAAGATACTCGTGTAAAGTCACAAAGAGGGGTCGAGAAACTTCTTCTGAGCCAAAATGTCTGATTCAAACGTGAGTGGTAGACCTAGTCGCAGCTGTTGCAAAACTTGCTGCAAGGTATGTGTCTGTAGTGTAGTTGTCCTGATATTACTCTGGATAGGACTAACAATTTTCATTCCCTTTGCTGTGAGTAAAGATACTAACGTTGTCCCTACTGAAATTGTAAATACTGACAGTGAAGAGCTGACAACACAGAGTGTAGCTAGACATGAGAGAGCACTGAGACAAACAAAACAAGACTTAGAAGCATCAGATGAGGAACTACATTATCATAGAATCAAAAACAAGACACGCTTAAATGTTTTCGCAAACTTGTTAATACACTATGTAGAGACTATGGAAATTGAAGATTGCTATGTCTGCATGAAGCTACCTACTTCTGTAGCTGAAGGCGTGACATACCATCACTTGCCACTGACATACGGAATTTCCTGTAGCATTTTAGCTAGTTTATTTTACAAAAGAGGACCGTTACAGTACTATTACTCTAACAATGACGTGATCTTTTCTGAACTTCCTATACGTGGGAACTTGAATCCTGTACATACCAAAAGTGACACAATACGATATATGGGAGACTACTTTCTGACTATAGGTAACATTGACATAGCTGATGCACACAGAGATAACTTGACTTGTTCTTTGCATGAGCAGGAAAAGATGTTCCTAAACATGGCAGAGAAAAGGAGAATTAAAATACAAAAGAAGGCTAATGACGAAAGTCAGAAAAAGCCAAAGTGGGCAGAGAACATGGAAGGCACCTCAACTGGTGGGGCGGGTCCTGCTCTGTTGCTGGATTTTGAAAAGAAAGGCAAGCTATGTCTTCACCGCGAGAAGACTAGCTATTATAATAACATTTTCATTGGTTCCAGTGAATGCGAACATAATTACAAGGTAATTGGAGGTTGGGGTTTCAAAAATGGGTCAGAGCCTGTGTTTCCTGGAATCTATTATATTTGTGGGGACAAGGCTTATTTCAAATTGCCGGATCACTGGTATGGAAGCTGCTATTTTGGCATTGTCTTCCCGAAAATATACCATGTGAATGGAGTTGCTGGAAGCAATGAAAATACTAATGGCTTAGTGCGTAGTAAAAGAGAAAGTATAAGTGAAATTATGGGTAGTATTTTCAGTGCACTGATACCTGGAGTGGGAGTAGTTCTGAACACTCACAGAATTTGCAAATTGTCTACTATAGTGGATGTATTGTCTACTGAGACAGCTCATGGATTTCTGCTGGTCAATACCGAAATGGTTGCGATCAGATCAATGGTTTTGCAGAATCGACTTGCTCTTGACACCTTATTAGCGAAAGAGGGCGGAGTCTGCCGGATGTTGAAGGCGCAACATTGTTGCACTTATATTCCGGATAAAAGTGTACAGATCAAAAGATATGTGAAAAATATTACTAATTTGGCAAAGGAACTCAAACCACTCGAGGTTGATAGTGCCTGGAAGAGACTGGTAGATGGTCTCTCAAATGTAGGTCATTGGCTTGCTAGCGTAGGTAAAGGCTTATTGCTCAAAGTACTGATGCCAATTGGAATTATAGGTCTCATTCTATTTTTCATATTTGTTTGTTGTAAATGCCGCAAGCGCACCAAAAAGCACGAGGTAAATGCAGGAGGGTTGAAACGGAGTGTGGATGAGATCGAATTGGAAGAAGTGAATGATCAGATATACAAAAAGGTGAAGACTTCTCACCCTACCAAAACTGAAAGAGAAAAGTTGGAGCGATTGCTGGAAGAGATAGAGCTGTATAAAGTGTGAAAGAAAGTTGGCATCTGGTTCCATTATATTTTGTGATGATAGTAAATATCATCAAAGAGGGGATTGATGAAGCAAAGCTTCGCATATTTTGCGACTTGCCGAAGTCAAGAACCTCGTTTATGTGTAACAAGGTAATCACATGTACGTTTTATTAACGTTATTTTATATTCGAACAAGGTTTCTTGATGCTTGCATATGTGTTTTACTAAAATAATTTACTCGAGTCGTTTAACATGGCCGCCGCTTGTATTTAGTTACTGCGCATGCGTCAGCCACACTCACGTGTCCTGACGCGTCTGCAGAGTTGGAGGGAAAATTATGCGCATGCGTAATACATAGCTTGGCCCAATGTGGTACTGCTCGTGCCACTGCTTCTGTCACCGTTTCTATGTAGCTAACATTTAGACTGCATAAGTATATTTTTATGATGATAAGTTGAAAGTACAACCCTGTGATGTGATTTCATAATGTTATTTCTATGTATTAATTTGTTCTCGCTTACTTTTCATGTACCGCGGGGAATGGGGGTCCGAACTGATTGGGAGCCATATTGACGGTCTCTTCTGCGCATGCCCATGGAGCATTGAAAGGTGGCCACTTTGGACAGTGGAACTCAGCCAGCTGGCAGCCACAGTCAAGATGCGCCTGGGAAAGCCACCTCTGCGCTACGAGAACGGCGAATGTTGCTCCTCATATGATACATTGTAAAATTGCCATTGTATTTCTGCACAGTTTCTCATGGGAACCCCAATCTTGCTAGGCGGTACCCAAATATGTAAAGTAGGCATACAAATCTTGTATTCTGATTGGTGTGTTACCCAAAGCCTACCTTAGGACCAATCGAAATTGGGGATTCTGACACTTTGCAACATTTGGGGGGTGGTACCCTGTCCCAAAACAGTATATCTACCCTGGGGGCACCTAGGGATTTGTCCGACTTGTCTGGTTTAGCTGACCTGTCACTGACCCATCATACTCAATAGGTGACTGAAGATACAGAGAGCTGCGGAGCACTCTGTCCGAAATTGACCATAGACTAAGGTTTTACTGAACCTTAAAGTGCTGGCGAAGCACTTTGCTGGGAGTTCGCTGACCCAATCGGGGTCTTGATCGATAGCTGCAGAGATGGTGGAGCGCAGGCGTTGCTTCCAAACTGCGGGTGCGGTCCTGTCCTGAGCGGTCCTGTCCTGAGGGTTTGCTGTCCTGTCCTGAGGGTCCTGTCCTGATTCCTAATCTGAGGGTATCCTGTCCTGTCCGGGGTGTCCATTCTGCACCTGCTGTCCTTTGAGGGGTATCCTTCCTTGAGGGTTTCCTGTCCTTAACTGACCCGTGGCCAGGGTTTGGTTTCCACACCAGTCTAGGTAAATACTGCTCTAAGTTCTTTAAACTTGCACCTTTCTATATTTCTACCTTTTGCTTCAATAAAGTGATATCTTGGCACATGTTGATTTTTCCATGCTTTTTGCCGCAAACTACTGAAACGTAAAGTCATTTGCATATTTTCATGATATGTTCCCATGTTACCCTACCTTTTAGAAATCATATTTTGCATTGCATTTTGCCATTTTCTAATATGGTCTAGAACCGCCTTACTTAAATACACTAAAGATTTCCTGCCTTGAATGCATAACATATTTTTCGATTGTCTCCATATTGCATTTGAATGATTACCCTGTCATTATTTCTCTATAGCTATATAATTTACATTATCTTGGTTATTGATTGCCTCATTCTTGTGTACCTGATGTTAGAAGATAACGAACTTTAGATAAACATTTTAAAACTTCCAGTTGTCCGTGGTCATTTAAACAATATTGAATGTCATTTGAAATTGCATTTGCTGCCTTTCCTTTTACAGCTAGGCCCCTGATCCATTGAAGTCATAGGTACCCGTGTCGGTGGATGGTAAGTCGGGTACACTGAGTGAGAACAGTAGGGAACACACACAATTGGTAGCAGCCCGTGAAGTCGCCTGGTCAATGAATAGTGTGAATTGAAAGTATATGGGCCCTGAAGCCGGAAACGGCGTAATCATTGGCTGGGTGACCTCGCGCGCTCTATCACCATGGATGTTTTGCAGTCCTTTTTCCATAGAGATAATTCCGTTTTTCCTTGTCATGACTCGAACCTTGTACCATATTATTTATCTTTTTCGTGTTTAGAATTCTATTCAAGGAGAAAGGGGACTCATTGATTTTGCAAGCCATCTTCCCTTTTGAGGTCCTCTCTACATAAAAAATTTAGGTAAATATTCCTGTTGTTTTTTATTCAAATTACTATTGTTCTCATCAATTAATATATTTTATTTTGATGATTGTTTTTTTCTCTCCCCTGACTTAGATCAAGGTGCACAACCCATGGATGGTGCACCTATGCAATTCTATTTCAAGTACATAATTGAATCTATTTTTTTATTGACAAATAACTATGGGTAAGCCTTATTTATGGGGCAATTCATATAGTTCAGTTCAAATAGGCACGCTGCTGTAAATTAGAAATATGTTTACAACCATAGAGCAGGGACTACGCATAGAGTTTCAATCTTATGTAGCCAAATATTGATTAGAGAATGGAACATATCAGATACGAAGTTCTTAGACAGGTTTTTCTTCTTTTCCCTATAGTAAAACCCTAAGCCCAGTTGCATTTTTCCTCTGGAGGATACAGATAATATTTAGACCTCCAATTGCTGTTGCACTTTAAACGTGAGTCTTTCCCTTTTGAATTACGAACCGTATAACTGGGATATGCAGATGACCAACTATTAGATCTGCTCTCCCTCTATCTTCTTTTGAAACTGTTTACATTTATCATTTTGGTTATATAATCCTTCTCCACTTACTTTTGCATCTAGTTCTTAATTTTTCACAGCGAAACAGACTTCCTCGTCCGGAACCATACTGCACGTTCACATCGCCCAACTTTGGCCACCTAATCTTGGTAGGTATGCACGTAAAAAATCTGAACTACATGTTTTCAATTTCCTGTTGGCAACCTCAATTTATATTTCACATGTCATGCTTATCGATCATTATTGTCCCAGGATTTGTTCTTCAACCTCATTTATAAGTTCATACTGTTTCTAAATGAACTCAAGGTGTGAAAATTTTCTGAAATAGTCTAAATAATAGTTTACTAGGCTCCACTCATGTTTGATTTAGTTTTGGGAAATGTAGCAACCAGGTTAGCTCGTTTTGTAACTTTCAATATGAATGATTTGGTAATGTTACTTGTTTTACAAACTTGTCACTATTGTTGCTCGCTTGAGTTATACAATAGTTCATGATTTTAATTGTTTGTCTTATGTGTCTTTTGTAAACACAGTCCTGAAGAAGTCCCACCAGGGACGAAACGCATCAGCTGTTTGTTTTCTACTGTTGAAAAATAAAAGATTCAAACAAACAAGACCTCTGGACATCACTGTTTGTGCCTGGACATTAATATTATTGTTCTTGCACACGTGTAAATGTATGGTGCACCTGTGCTTTTTTTCATTACCTGAATTATTTGTAATAAAGCCTTTTCTCTTGCCTGCGATATCTTGTACTGGAGAATGTGTGGGAATTTGGCATTGTCCTTTATGTGAATAGAGACCGGTGGGATTTGGATCAACCCAACATCCATGTCCCCTGTAGCCCATAATGTATGTGGCATGTTCTTGAACTCTGCGGGGAGGGGAGCATCTTTTGTGAAGCATTGCTTTGTATGGGCCACCTGTGGTCCAATAGACATGTATACACCATCAGGAGAACAAAATATTGTCGCATGTAACCTTTTAAACAAATCCAATTCCAACAATTCTCCCCACAATTGGACGTCAATAAAAATGGTGAATCAACCGTGAAGTGGCCAATAGTCAAAGCAAGAGGTTTTCAAATGGGGCTAACAACCAGCATGCCTGAAAAGCCTAATTATTTTGGCCAGACAGAGTGGCCTCTGGACCAATGAATGGGAAACAGAGCTATTCATAGCTCCCCTATAAATTAGAAATTTCTTAGTTGCACCCTGTAAAACCACCATAACATAGGGTCTGAGCTGATCTACAGGCACTGCAACTGGTCCCTCACACTGACCCTGGATGTCCTAGCAATGGGACAATCCTGTCACCTCATCCATGTCATAGTCATCGTGATAGTACTGTCGGCCACGAGGGTCGTCAAAATAGTTCCCGCTCTGTCTATTGTGTCATGTGATATATTCTCTGACTGCATCTCCCCTTGGCCTCCTCCTCATCCACGTCCTCTAAACCCTCGACCTCTTGGGGTCTCTCCTTCCGCCAGTGTCCCTCCTGCTTACAATACGCACATTGGTTAAGCCCAAGGCGAGCACTTGAACCACCACCCCTATTAGATCTGGGTAACTGCTGAAGGGAACTCAAAGCTCTGCCTCTCCCCCTTGCAACCTTCTGCTTCAACACCCTCGTCTTCAGATCCTTTGACTTTTTCTCCACCTTCTCTTTGTCCTCATTCTCTCTATGCTTATAGTATCCTCAAAATCACGGATGGGTATGAGGTCATCTAAGTACTTTCTGAAGCCTGCAACCTAGTTGCAATCTCGAGAAGTAAATTAGTGACAAATCCGTTAACAAACAAAAAAACACCACCCTCCTGTGACAGGTCCTGACCGCTAAAATCTAAAAACACCCCTTCAAATCTAGTAAAGAAATCAGACACACTTTCATCCTTCCTCTGACGAAACACAGTCAACTTATCCCAATCCACCCTCGTTGGTGGGATAAGGGAGTGCATGTGAATGATAATACCCCCTGGCAAAGCTAGGAGCTCCGCTTTAGGCTTGTCACCGGGCTTACGCTCCTTCTCCCATGCCTTGATCTCATGTGCAACCCAACTCCAGAGCATGGTCCTGCATACGTACCTGCCTTCATATGTCTACCGGTACCAGCAGACCAAAGAACAGTTCAATATCAGCTAACATCATCATTGTGAAGGAGGCCGCCTCCATCAATTCTGTGTAATACGCAGTGGGGGTTTTCTGAGAGTCCGGAAGCCGGCTCTTTAGGGATAGGACCTCACTCCTCTTTCAAGGAGTATAGACCCAATGTTCCTGGCACCAAGCATCAACCTGTGGTCTAATTACGTTGTCCATGGAGTCACGCAGTTCTGGTATTTCAGGATGGTAAATGGGATGGACCTCCCTCATGGGGTGCTGTGTCCCTATCTTCGGAACCTTTTGGAGCAACCTCCTACAGTAACCCACCAGTGTAGTGACAGTGATAAAAACCTCATTGAGAGCCATAACTGTAGCATATACCTTGTCTCGTATGTCATAGATGATCTGCGGTACAACACCCTGAAAGCACTGTTCCCACAGTCCTATAAGCGTGGCCAACATGTGCTTAAGAGCATGCTGCGGTAAGAAGGGCTCATAATCTTTCATCACACTCCACATATCCTCCACACTATTTATCACATCCTGGGCCCACTGAACAGCGTGATTCACCACCATTTGCTTTTCCTCATCACCTGCAGCAGAACGCACCAACACTCTCTCCATGCAGTCTTGCGCTGCTGCCCAATTTGCTCCATGCATCCCACGCACAGGCGTTTCAACATTTGACAGCGCTTGAGGTGTCACATCTAAGGGGAAAGAGCAGATGCAGAGACAGGTACCATCATCATGTAGGGAGACAGGATGGCAGGGGTGAAAGGGAGCGTAGCAGTCGTAACTGAACCAATAGACAGGACAGGAAAGCTAACGGCTCCTGCCCCTGTGACTGGCATGGGTAGAGGAGAAGCAAGCTGGCTGGGGCTGAGGCAGTAGTGCTAGAAACAGAAAAATAGAGAGAGAGGCACTAGGGGACGTCGCACCTGTCAGATATATCCATTTAGTGGCATAAGGAGGGGGGTGAGAAACCAATTCCTCTTCAACAAAATCATTACCTTTCTCTCTAGTAACATACCATTTATCAGTCTTTAGTCGGAACTTTCTATCTGCACATTCTATGCTTTCTCTACCTTTTCCCTTTGCTAGGCCACTGCTTTCTGTGTTATAGCTTGCGTCTGTCTCTTCCGGGCCTCTTTCTCTGCTCTCACACGGCACTGCTTTGCTTATTTCTGCCACACTCCTAGAGTATCAAACATCGACTGCCTGCTCTTTTTAGCGAACAATTTGTCCTGCAAGAAATTCAATTTCAGTTCATCAAACAAACCAGTGAGTGGCCATTGTAACTTAGCATTGTCCCTTGTATATTTTAGGCAGAGCGGGTAGGCTACACTCAGGACGCAATGTGTGAAATATTTCTGTAACACATATTCACACCAACACAGTGAACTTGCACCAAAAAGGGACACCACAACTGTTTTTATAAAAATAAAAACATCTTTATCTAAATTTTAGGAAACACACACACAAGGTTCACATATGCCAAGAGCTTTCTATTGTAATACTTTCTGAGTGTTCTTGGTAAAAGAAATAGGAAATGAACTTGCAGGTTCTGGAAGTCTTTTAGGCCAGTGTTCATGAAATCACCAATTCAGTGTCAGATATGAGTGAGGATGATCCCCGCCCCAGGCGTGGGGAAGGTCACGAGAAAAACAATTACAGGATCAAAATAATGTGGCCCTTTAGTGCCGGGGCTTGTCATTAGTACGCAGGACCCTTCTCACTGTATAATCAGGTTAAGACCAAGTAAGGCGGTTTTACCAGTCGAAAATACTGCCACAAAGGTTTGGCTTCCAATGTTAATAAGCCCCCGCTGTACTTGCAGACAAATGCTGTCCCCAGTATGCGCTCGGATCAGGCCGGGAGGCCGAGACATGCCTCGCTACCGCCCCCCCAACCTCATTACTTCGGGCCGCAACCCGGGCCAAACTTAAAAAGGAAACAATACAGCTTGCAGCCTGAGACGGCTAATGCAAGCCTTACCTGCAGTGGGGGGTTCTTAGTTCCTGCTGGCACCTGGGCTTGGGCAGACAAGCTCCCTCTTAGTCACCGCTGCATTGGGGAGGTTGGGGTGATCTTCGTCCAACAGTGGGCATGGCTCACCTCGTGACGCCGCGGTGACGTCTTGCTGGGCAACTTCCTCTCCCCTTTTTGGTGCGTTGCTGGGAAGGCCGTGGTTTCTAGGCAACGCCTCGCGGCTGGGGATCACAGTATGGCTCACCTCTTCTCGCACAGTGGCTTTGCATTTAATTCCGACGCCACACTATGGGGGTTCCACGGTCAGCCCTACACGAAGGTCGCGGTTCTGCCGGGCGATGGCCAGAAACAGGTACATGGTGTTGTGGCGCACCGGCCCCATGGATCACATTAATGCAGGCAGGGCGTTCTTGACGACCCTAGGCCCGCGGTGGTGTCAGCAGGCACTGCGCTTCCTATAACACATGTGGAGTGCAGACCACGTGCACTCAGTGATAAGCAGCTGATCCTTTGGGGTGACTTTTTATATCCACACAGCGAGGGCGGGAGTGAATTCGAGCACAGCTTTGAGCGCACAGCGTGCCGGCACAGTCCTTGCAGTTTGTAGTGTTCTGGGGATCCCAGTGACCAGGGGATCAGTACATTTTTTATGGAGGCACTCTGGAGGTGTTATTACAGTTCCCTCTGGCAGGGCAAGATCAGCAGGCAGTAGGGCAGCTCAGCAAGTTGGGGCAGCAGTTCCTGGGAGCAGTCATCCTCAGCAGTGTGGCAATTTTCCTGGCGCAGCAGTCTTCACTCCAGCAGTGTTTCTTCTTGTTCCAGTAGTGTAACCTGGATGTGTGACCAGGACCCTCCCTTTTATTCCCTGGTGTCCAGTCACTAGATGAGGGAAGAAGCTTCTGGAAGTGTCTAGGGTATTCAGGGGTGTTCCCTGCCATCCTTGACCTGGTTCCTGGCTGTCTACAGAGACAAAGGCAGGATCGTTATGCCTATTGTGGGGCAACTGGGCCCAGTCTATTCATGTGTAAAGGTGTGAATCACCACTTCCTCCCCACAGCCCAGGAAGGATATCCACATGCAGATGGGAGGGGGGAGTCTGCAGTGCACAAACTAAGTGCAGGCAGAAAAATGTCCACTTTCTAAAAGTGGGATTCCTAAAGCAGTAGTGCCCAAACCCCATTTACCACTAGAGAGGGTTCCCCGCTATGATTCCAGTAGTGAAGCGGCAAGGGGTTGACCCTGTGGGGAGAAATGTGTGGCCACTGGGGGTTAGGAGACCTGTAGGGAAGAAAGAGCGCTTACCCATAGTATCTGTCCAGGTCACAGACGTTCTGGTCAAAGCCTGCTGTGTACCTGTGGCGCCGTCTTCACACTCCGGTAATCTGGGCCTTGGCTGCCTAGCTGTTTATATTGGTGCGTTAATTGTTGTCGCCTGGATTGGGGAGCAATAGTTAGACCATTGGGGTGTGGTTGTGACTGAGGAAGTCATTAGTCAGTTTGCTAAGGTTCTTTTTACACCTGATGGTGCTTCTGTGTTCCGCTATCCTTGTGCGTATTTTGCGCGTGGTCATGCCTATGTAGCGCAGACCACAGGTGCATGTGAGGAGGTATACCACATTACGTGTATTGCAATGTTATGTTATGTTATAGGGGGTGCTTCTATAGTGCACGGCTACTCCGAGGAGTGTCCCGGCGCTGTCGGAGCCTCACAGGTCCAGAGATGGGAAAAAAAGGGCAAAATGAAAGGGGCATAGTTCGGAGGGTGGTAATTATTGCAGAAAAAGCAGGGTCTTTAGATCTTTCCTGAAAGCCAGAAGATTGGAACTAGATCTGAGAGAGAGAGGAAGGTCGTTCCACAGCCGGGGGGAGAGATGTTTGAACGAGCGCCCCCCACAGCGGGCACGACGTATCCTTGGAGTAACTGCCTTGGCCTGAGTGGAAGAGCGCAGGGATCTAGATGGCAAGTAGAAACTGATCCATTTCTGAAGATAGCGGGCCCCTGTGCCATGAAGGGCTTTAAAAGCGATGGTCAGGGTCTTGAAAGTAATTGGCTTCTTCATGGGCAGCCAGTGAAGAGTTCTTAGGAGTTCACTGGCCCTGGCTCTCCTAGTGAGGCCAAAGATGGCACGAGCCGCCGAGTTCTGCACAACCTGGAGACGTGAGAGAAGGTATTCTGGCAGTCCTAGGTAGAGGACGTTGGAGTAGTCCAACCGCGATCCAATCAAAGCCTGGACGGTGGTCTTTCTGTGCTCCAGGGATAGGAGCGGTAGGAACTTTCTTAACATCTTCAGGATGGCAAAACATTTGCCGGCTAGGCCCGACACCT
Organism: Lissotriton helveticus; assembly: GCF_964261635.1. Lineage (NCBI taxonomy): Eukaryota > Metazoa > Chordata > Amphibia > Caudata > Salamandridae > Lissotriton > Lissotriton helveticus. The sequence continues at coordinate 1,369,887,748 of NC_136069.1, read as the reverse complement.
GAGCCCTGAAAGAGAGGCAATTATCGACCTGAATACCCAGGTTTTTAGCAGCCCCTGAGTCGCTGACAGGAGGAAACATGGCTGACGGCCACCACTCCTTCCATTTGGGGTCAGCGGTGCATCCGAGGAAGAGCACCTCGGATTTATCGGAGTTGCACTTGAGGCTGTGGCGACAAAACCAGTCGAACACAGCTCCAAGGCAGCCCCGAATGGATGCCCCATCAAAGTTGTGACCCCTGTCGCATGTGAACAGGAGTTGAGTGTCGTCAGCGTATGACACGATCTGGGCTCCAAAATCCTCCGCAAGTGCCGCCAAAGGGGTCATATAAATGTTGAAGAGCGACGGGCTCAGAATCGAGCCCTGCGGAACTCCGACCTCCAAAGCTGGCATCGCAGCAGAAAAAGGTGGGGCCCAGATTGTTTGCTGGCGGTTGGAGAGGAACGACCTAAACCATCAATTAGTGTGAATGTGTTGGGTCCATACATTGTTAGGTTCAAGGTCGAGGGTTTTGGTGTGTCTGGTGAGGTGACATCCACTGCAGTCATTGCAAGGGTAATGGCCGGTGACTTTCGGCAGGCCCCAGGAGTTGAGGATTGTGTTGGGTTCTGGTCTGATATGTGTTCTGAGGTGAGTGGACACCAGTTTGTCTTTTATGTTGTTGGACCTTTTGTAGGCAAACCTAGGGATGTCCCACTGGCTTTGGCCTGAGTTGATAATCTTCCAGTTTTTGCGGATCAGCTTAGCCACCTCATTTGAGGCTGTGTTGTACGTTGTCACGCAGGTTATTGGCTGTTCTTCTCAGAAGACAAAACCCACAACGCAGAAACTGCAGTTTTGTAGCAGATTACAAGAAACAAGCTTCCAGTCTAGCCCAAAAACTTCAGGAACGTGGCTACCCCCAAGCCATCATTTCCAAAACCAATAAAAGAGCCTGCAACCAGAATAGAGATGTCCTCCTTGCGACCACGGACAAGGAACACCAAGAACTGTCAATAGCCTGTGTCAACCCCTTGCCGCTTCACTCCAGGAAGTATCGGCTGCTAATCCCCAGCGTAAGAACAGATCTCTTACGCCAATCATATCACACCGTATGTGCGTGATGCCCGTGTTCCAGCCTCACCACGCCTAAGCTAGATGACGATAATCACCCTAACGGTACCACCAGCACCGTTACACTTTGGCCGACTTTAGTCTACCCACCATGCGCTTTAGTATCGGCCACATTCATGTGTTTATGACTTTAAGCAACTTGCAAAGTGACTCTCTTTACCTATATGTTTTGTCCATGTCCTATATGTTGTATGTACAGGTATGCATGAGAAGGGAATCCCCCTCTCACACCTAGAAAAACACCTTAGCGAGTGTAACACATAGTCTGTATAACACTCCCCCTTTTTTAATTCACACCAGCATGTTTTTATAAAGGTCCTGAGGAAAGACAGATTAATTCTAAGGCACTGGCTGAAACATGTCGACCCACAATGGATGTAGGAGGTCGTAACTGACCTCCAAACATCCTTCTGCCTTATTTTAACCGCTGACGGTGGCCCAGTCATTAAAATTGTATTTGCCCTCGGGTACTGGGACCCCCGCCAAGCCGTTTTAAACTTTCACTTCACTAAATCCCAACACTGCACTCTTAGAAAAATACCAGCTCCGCTGTAATCATGCGTCGTAGCACACCCGGGACACATTAGGTGTCACTGGGTGGGCCCGATGATGAAGCATGCCACCAACCAGGTTGGTGGGTGAGGGCTTCATGATCACACCAACAAGGTGCCAACTGACAAAACAGGTCAGAGTCTAACCCATAAAGTCATATGTAGCTAGTCTTCTTTGATGATACATATAATCCCACGTGGACTCGGACTAGCTAACTAGTCCTCTCTCTCTCTCTCTTGATACGCCTACATTTGTTTTCATGCCATTATTTTAGGTTAATGCTGTACATGTTGTTTGTTATTCAGTGGTTCCTCTTAGGAGTGAGTCTGCACATTTTGTACATGGTTGCTTGGAATACATAACAACATGGTGTACTGTTTTTACTACTCTGGTCAGCAACCGCTCCTAAAGCTTTGGACATAACCCAGTAGCACAACTGCAAATTTCCGATATAGTAGTTTTATCATATAAACTGTGTCTCATTCCCTTGGGGACAGAGTGGAGTTTTCCGGCAGAAAAACCTGTCCTGGAATGAACGCACAAAGAGTTTGACATGCAGCCTTGTGTAAACTAAGTTTGCACACATGACACAGACCACCTAACTATAAACATCAGGTTTTGTTGTGTAGGTCCTATAAACCCATATAGGATCTGCACGTTTACACAACATAGACTGTGGGAGTGGTATCCAGACTGATTCCAGACACCCCCATTGGGTATGTTCACCTGTACACCTGCTAGCTCACAGTGCCACTGTAAACTCCTCTTACCAAGGAGAGAATAGTTCTTGGCAACTATCGAACATGACACCCCTGATCCCTCAGGACCGTGTGAAAAGTACAGTACTTTTTACTCAGTCACTCGTGCTCACTTTGTCTCAGAGAGATGCACAGAATAAACGGTGGGGACTTTTTCAATAAGCATTTATGGAACCAGTGTTATTCTAGTGTAAAATAGATGTGCTGAAACAGCCATAAGACAGGAACAGATATAAATGATTATAAGCACCAACATAGAAAAAGGATGGTAGATGCCTACCATCATGCAAAAACAATGAATACAGGTATGTGTATAAAATACATGACAGTAATAATGTGTACTCCTATGATGTGACCCTATCTAGATGTAACTAAGTGTACCTAGCATGTATGTAGGTGTAGAGCCACGAATCCCCCTAGGATAGATTTAACCCCACTACCTGAAGTGAGAGACTGTGGGACCCAGACTTGGTCTTAAGATGGACAGCATGCGAGGGATGTCAGACCTCTGCAAGCAAGAGTGTCCGCATGCAGGAACCTCAGCATCTTGTGTCAGTGTATCAGCATGGAAGTCCTTTTGCTCTTCTGCTGTTCAGCAAAGATATGGTGTTTATATACCCAAAGTGGTACCCTCAGTGGACCTACCTTGCTGTGTTATGTCGGACTAGGATGATGGATGGAATGACCCTTATACATAGTTATTATGCAGGAGATTGTAATCCTGCTGAGATTCCAAGAACTCTCATGCATAATGAATGAGGCTAGTTTTCGGAGAAAACCCTATATCACTTAAGCAGTACCGTAACTAGATAGAACGTCAGTACCAAGAACCATTATGGAGTGTAATGTCACAGGAAATATAGGTGAAAAGTCTGCTTAATACCTGAGACTACATCGGGCACCTGTATGAAACATAACAGTTTGGGGATCGTTGCTAATGCCAGACATCACTTATATATCCCTGTATTCTTACTGTAAGGGTTGGAATAGGCAGATAGATAATTTTCCATGGTGGGAATGTTTACTTTATAGAGTCTGGTAGTAATGCTAAGTACTTTGTTAAGCTTAATTTTTCTAGTGATTGCAGCACATTTGCTTCATATTAGACTATGATAGTTTCAAAAAACTATATTGTGAACTTTCTTCATGTCTTTCTTATGTTTACTACTGGCTTTCATAAGCGAGTGATGATAGGTGACGACCTATTTCTGCTGTTCCATTAGGGACTAGAGTGCCATAATGACTTACTACACTGGGAAGGTTTGGAGTTCCGGTTAGGCACTGTGAGCTAGCCAGGATTTGGGATGATAGATACTGACACTGTAGAGAGGCTCTGGGCCTCAGTTATAGGTTTTTTGCCATAGGGCAGTGCAGCAGACATTGCTCCTGTGCTGCCCTAAGGCAAAAGAGAAGGGCAGGAAAGCGCTGTTTCTATTAGATACTGGGCATTTCCTTCCTTTTCCCCTGTGCAAGTGCACATTAGGATGCTGTGCGCCAACGCAGGCAACTTGCACCATGGTGCAAGGGTGCCTGTGTTGCGGGTATGAATGATTTTGTGCAGGAAGGGAGACCTACTTGCACAAAAACAATCACAAGAGGCAGAATGCATCACATTTAGAAAGAGGAAAAACAAGGAGACATAAAGACACTTCTCCTAATTTTGCCTCCCTTATGCTTCTCCTGGGGAGGTATACGTTTTTGGCACTACCTCAGACTTACAATTTCTTGTAAATCTGGGGCAGGGTCAAAAAGCCATGGACGTTGCTAGGAAAACCCCCAGCAACACCCATGGAACTCCCCTTTCACATAGTTTCTGCATGAAAGGGGCACATGGTTAAAAGGCCATGAACAGCCATTTAACATGGCTTCAAGTGGTCCTATAAATATATCAGTCGCACAGTGTGCCACCAGAACATCAAAAAAGTTACGTTTCAGGGGTGCAAAAGTGCCAGTTGGGCCTCATAAATAAGGCCCTTACTGCCTACATTTTGACATCATATCATTCCGAGGCACAATTCTGCTTTACCTGAAGAATATTACAACCTTGCATTGAAGGGCACATTGCGGTACTTTACTAATGTTGGTGCTGTAGCCGAGTTCCATATTGACAATATGTTGCATTTTGATGTGACAGTTACAGATTGTTTCAGAACAGTTGCAAAACACCTGAAAATAAAAGTATCTACTGTGGAACATCAAACAAGCGATGTCCAATTATTTATATCTTGTAGATTCAGATATGACTTACCTTGAGAAATAATGTGTGGAAATGTTGTCTTTCTCCTTCTCCCCTCCACTGGAGGTGGCCCCAGATCATCATCCTCTGAATCAGATTCTGAAACAGCCATGTGTAGGCCTCTCCTGCTTGCAATATTATGTAGGGTGGCACATGTTGCTGTTATCTTATATGCAATTTCAGGTACATAATGTAAGGCCCCCCTATGCTTATGTAGGCAATACGCTTTCAGTATGCCAAATGTCTGCTCAACCACAGTCCTGGTGCAACTTTCTGCACATAATCAATCATTTAATAATAGCCATTTGCTACTTCTATGTGTGGTGCAGAATGCAGCACACTTAAAAGTAACAAATCACCATTATTGATGATGTATGTGCAGGAAGGCACACCTTCCTTCACATAAACAATCCTTCAGTGCAACACAGGCCCCCCTGCAGTATGGCACAAGGGTGTCTGTGTCAGCACTAGGAAGCTATGTTTAGCGCCAGAGGAAGGGAAAACATAGGGTGCACTGTATTGTTGTAAATATGGTGCATCCCTGAGTTTTGGAAATGGCGGAGTGTGGCGCTGCAAAAATGCTGCAGCTTTGTGCTCCGTTATTTCCTTGCAAATATGCCCCTAGGCGTTTTAGAAATTTACTCATGGTTGAGGCTGAACTGAGCAAATTCATATGCTGTTGCTTTGGTTCCTGTTTGTAGTGCAAAAGCGATAATTGCATAAATTATTAATTTACATACTGAGACTGTTCATTATTTGAGACCCACTCCTCTTACTCAAGATCCTTGCATTATTTCTATTTGTTTGCTATGCTGTAACATTCTCCTTCTTTAACAACTCTCCTGTGGTAGCCAACACAAGAGGATTGATGTGTATGGGAGTCCAATTTATTTATTGAACAGTCTGCAGGGGCTTGGCAGGCAAGTTGCTTATCTTAAGAATGCAGACCCACCTTGTAATTCAAGGACTGTATTCAGGAATATACGAAGGTAGAGTAAAATAGATTTTGAGTAAGTAATCAAGACACTCTTAAGTATGATCACATTAGGAGCCTTAGTGTTGGATATATCCTGTATCCATTAAACATACGTTCATGAGTTTTTCCAGAATTTATTTTTTTAACCATGTGGGTATGAGAAATATTATAAAACACATCTATGCTGGGATTAAATAATATTTTCCTAATGCTCAAATTGTTTTATCTTCAGTTGATTAGACATCAACCTCTTTATGGGATTCTCTTTTGTACTTTGATGCATATGCCGATTATTACTGTATTTCTAAAATGAAGAATCTGTGAAAGATTGATTCTTACAATCTTTGCTGATAGTAAGTAAGAAGCTTCTGCAGAGGAGAACAAAATTTGCATCTGTTTTGTAAAGGAATACGGAAATAAATAACACTTGATATTTGTGTGATATATGTATTGACCTCCTCAAATTCATCTGACAACATCTATAATCATTTTGGGACACAATTCAGCTGAGTCTAATCTTTGTAGGGATTCACAAAGAATGTACTCAAAGTAAAAATAACACTTTGTACAGCTGTGCAATACTAGACATAGTTTGTGGATATCTACCTAGTACATTTATATCAAGTTCTTGAGACAAGCTTCATTATAGTATTCACTGACATAACGCTACAGATTATTAACATACCCGCTTCCAGCAAAGATCACAGATTTCTAATAAAGAACTTGGATAGACAACTACCTAAAGAAAGATGGCTCCACTAAGGGGTCGATTCCGATTCGGGAAAAAAACCGTCCGTACGATTTGTATCCGGAGCCCTCGCCATATAAATCGTACCCGTTCGTCCGAGTCGCGTAGTACGATTCGTATTCCGTGAATCCGTCTGAATCGTTGCGATCCGTACGTATTGCAAGGCTGAAACCGTGAACCGTATGACTCGTACACATGCTGTACGACTCATACACATGCCGTACGACCCAACGAGTACGATCCAGACCGGGGTATAAGGACACGATTCGTACGGTCCATGTCAGGTAAGGGCGAGTCGTACGGAAAAGCACACAAACACATACACACCGTACGGTCTGTACCCCCCATGATCGCAGGGGTACGGTGCGTACCCCTGCGATCATGGGGTGTATGCACCGTACCCCATGTACGATGGGTGTACGCATCGCACATGGGGTACGGTGCGTACACCCATCGTACATGGGGTACGGTGCGTACACCCATCGCACATGGGGTATGGTGCGTACACCCCATGATTGCAGGGGTACACACTGTACCCCTGCGATCATGGGGGGTATGCACCGTACCCGGGGGGGGGGGGGGCGTTCCGTACCTGTTTTGGCACGAAATCTGCCTTTATGGCTGTTTTCAGCTCCCGTAGAAAAAGGGTCGTACGGTGCATCCCCGACACGTATCGTACTTGCTGGGTCGTAAAAACCAGCCACGAACCGTACAGATGTCGCGTACAGCGGGTTCCGAGGGAGAATCGTACGGAGATTAGAGTCGTACGGTCACTGTACGACTCGTACGGAGTACGGCTCCTGGTACGAATCATACTTCGTCGTACGTACGGGGGACGTTGCAGGGTACGATTCGTACAGGAAATCGCTCCGAACGGCTATTCGGAGCTGTTTTTCCTGAATCTAAATCGGCCCACAAGTCTTATGCTGCTTGAGATAACGCTTTAAGATCCATTTATTTGCTCATGCAGAAAGCAAAATATGTACATGAATTTTTTTTTACTAGTGCTTTGAGTGTCTCAAATAAAAGAGCTCCAGAAAACATTGCTTTTCATGTGTTTGTAGCAGATAATTAAATTGCTCTGAGTTTAAAAGTGGTATAGCCCATGACAACTTTCATTTCTTATAGTTTGTTTAAATAATCAACTTTGGAAGCAGTCATTTAAAATGTATGTTGAGCAAGATTTTTCTAGACCATGAATAAATATTATTTCCTTATATTTACCTCATTATTAATATTATTTTGGAGTCTGTGCACAGTTGTGGTGGCAGATGTAACTACTCACAAGATGAATTGGGTTAAAGATAAATGTTCAAACAGCAGCTACTTCAAAGTTTCTCTTTACGTATTGGAATTGCAGCACGAAGGTACTAATTTTGAATATGAGATCTGTTGATAAATTAGATCCTGCAACTTTAAAAAAAAGCTACTCACAAATATTTAAGTTGCAGCGACTGAAAATATGAGTATTCTGAGTAAATATATGTAGAAACAAGGTTCTGGACTTTAGTAGAGATCCATCTTTTTAGTTATTTTAGCCCATTAAAAAATATATTAGTCTTCAAATAGCTAAATACTCAAATGCTCCCCTTGCATTCATTTTAACAGCTGATTTCATCTCTACAGTATTGCCTCAATGCTCCTTTGGAAAGGTTTTAAATTCAACAAAATATTTTCAGAAATGCCTGAATTTTGTATTGAATACAGAATGTTAGCAATACAGTTATTTATTTATTATAACTTTTGGTGAAGCCACAGTCAAACATTGGGGTGTCAACTGATACACTAATGCTGTTGCCGGAATTAGATATTTCAATCACCATGCAAGACTTTTTTTCTGACTTAGATGAGTAACAAATGCGAGAGATCAAATGAAAATGTGTCCTCCTTTTGGCTTTCTAGAGCACTAACCAAAATGTCTATGACAATATGAAATCCCACATTTTCTTCATTCACAGTAGTCACCTCCACAGGAAATGCTTTGAGTTCTACAGCTCTTACTAAAGCAACATGGCAATCAGGTTTGGACCACATTTGCCATGAATAATAATAATTATAATTAGAACTATGTGGTGAATCTACAACGGAACACAGGGAAATCAACGAATCGGCTGCTGTTGCTGTTAGAAGTACATGTTTTACTCAGCATGTCAAACATTCTTCTCAGATCAATGAGGTAGTTATGTGTGAATTCATAGAAAGTGTGTCCTCATTTTAGCTTTTAGAACACCTCCTGTAAAGGCTATAATAGAATCATGGCAGAAAGCCATTTTCTCTGAAATATGGTTCATCAAATTTCAACACAAAATCAGCTATTTTTCCTGGAGGAAGTCATCTTAGAACTCACCACAATTCCTAAAACTAGCATGACGCTATTCAACAAATGATTTATAGCAAGCTAGTCTGTTATCACCTTTGTATTTGTTCCTTTTTCACTACAATGCCTTTTAATAGGACCACATTTAAGATGCCTTATCACCAAAACAAATCCAACAGGGATTCTTCTACAACCTTCCATCTAAATGATCTCATGGAATAGCCACAATCTAACAAATATTTTTTTGTGAATTTCACACTAAATTGTAAGAATATGATTTTCAGTTGCAACGTTATCCAAGAGAGAGGGCACTTGCATGTAGTCATCAGCTCACACTCACTGTCTCCATCCGGGTCAGTAACTACCTGGGTTTGCTCCCTCTTGGCTTAATATTGCTTATGTAGTATTATTCAAAAGCATAAAATGTACACATGAAAAATTCCTTCATTTGCTAATTTCTGCTTTTGTCAATAATGGGCAAAGGCACATCAGCCAATTTGACTTTATGTTTCCCCATATTAAACATGGAAGTGTTTTCCGCCTTCCCCTTTCAAACATGCATTTCTACATTTAAAAGCCCAAATTATCATGCATTTTAGGACTAGCAAGGTAACTGCAAGGACTATATGAACACCCACAGATATGCAATTTTATGAGTGTTACTTTAGCTGCTCAACAATATTTTTCACCCAAAAAATGTGCGAATTCCGACCGCTTCGGGCGACCCAGCCGCCGCTGAGCCGCCTACCCGCACCCGACTTTCCCGCTGCTGCCTCCCTGCGGCCCCAACCCCTGCCAGCCCATTGGCCGCCCCGCTCCCGCCACCCAGCTGACCCTCCCTCCCGGCTACCTTCTTAAGGGGACCACGTCCTCAACCTCGGGAGCGACCACTGAGCCTTGCCTTGCCTTGCCCAGGCCTGGTCGCCCCCACGCTCCTCCTGCTACCTGCTCCTGTGCCTTGCTCCTGAGCTTCGCTTCGGGCGACTCAGCTGCCGCTGAGCCGCCCGCCCGCACCCGACTTTCCCGCCGCTGCCTCCCTGCGGCCCCGCCCCCGCCAGCCCATTGGCCGCCCCGCTCCCGCCACCCAGCTGACCCTCCCTCCTGGCTACCTTCTTAAGGGGACCACGTCCTCAACCTCGGGAGCGACCGCTGAGCCTTGCCTTGCCTTGCCCAGGCCTGGTCGCCCCCACGCTCCTCCTGCTACCTGCTCCTGTTCCCTGCTCCTGAGCTTCGCTTCAGGCGACCCAGCCGCCGCTGAGCCGCCCGCCCGCACCCGACTTTCCAGCCGCTGCCTCCCTGCCCCCCACCAGCCCATTGGCCGCCCCTCTCCCGCCACCCAGCTGACCCTCCCTCCCGGCTACCTTCTTATGACGCCCCCACGCACGCGCAGCGTTGACGCGCAGCGGGCGCACCGATTGTGCGCCGAAGGCGCGCCAAAGGCAAGCCCATCTGCGCCCATCCGCGCCTGGACCGCGCCCAGTGCCAGAATCCCTGGCCCCTGCAGAGCCTACCCCACCCGCCGGACCTACGACGCCGCCACACTCAACGCACTCAACACCGGCCGGATCCCCGGATGCTACCGAGCCACCCCGCGACGCACCCACGGACCCTTCTGCTGCCAATCCTGCAACTTCTCCTGCCTCTGGACCTGCACCACACCCGCCAAGCCGAGCACCAGCATCAACCACCTGAAGTGCATCCTGCTCAACACCCCCTCCGTCCACAGACACGCCGTGGAACTCTGGAACCTGCTCGACACCATATCTCCAGACGTCGCCTTCCTCACGGAAACATGGATGAACGCCTCCTCGGCGTCCGACATCGCCATCGCCATCCCCGACGGATACAAGATCACCCGGAGAGACCGCGTCAACCAGACAGGAGGAGGCATCGCCATCGTTCACAAGAACACCATCCGCATCACGACCAACTCCGACGACACCCTCACAGCCGCCGAACATCTTCACTTCCAGATACACACCGACCACAAGACCACACTCAGAGACACCCTCATCTACAGACCCCCAGGACCTCGCACACAATTCAGCAAAGACATCGCAGACTTCATCAGCCCGCACACCCTCTCCTCCGCTGACTACATCCTCCTAGGGGACCTCAACTTCCACCTGGAGAACAATAAGGACAGCAACACCACCACCCTGCTGGACAACCTCGCCAACCTCGGACTCAAGCAACTGGTGAATACCCCCACCCACTACGCCGGACACACGCTTGACCCAGTCTTCTCCTCCAGCAAGTACATCTCCTTCAGCCACTCCACCGGACTCCATTGGACAGACCACAGCTGCGTCCACTTCAGCGTCAGAAAGGCCACGACACACCACCACCCGTGACAGGCTCCCCGCAGGAGCTGGAACAAGATCACCACCGACCAGCTGACCACATCACTGAGCCAGAACACTCCCGCCAGCACAACGGACCCCAACCAAGCCGCCAACAACCTCACACAGTGGATCACCAACTGCGCTGACGACCTCGCACCCCTGATGAACCATCCCAACAGGCCCGGCAGCAAGAAGGCTTCCTGGTTCAACGACAATCTCAAGAACTCCAATGACCAGACAAGTCAACGCCGTCTCATCTTCATGCTTCAACATCCTACGCATGCTCCATAAGATCTTCTGATGAATCCCCACCGAAACCAGGAAGACGGTCACCCAGGCACTCGTCACCAGCCGACTGGACTACGGAAAAACCCTCTACACCGGAACCACAGCCAAACTTCAGAAGAGACTCCAACGCATCCAGAACGCCTCCGCATGACTCGTCCTGGACATCCCCCGTCACAGCCACATCTCCGGACACCTGAGAGACCTGCACTGGCTCCCCGTCAACAAGAGAATCACGTTCCGACTCCTCACCCTCGCACACAAGGCTCTCCACGACCTGGACCCCAGGTACCTCAACAACCGCCTGACCTTCTACACTCCCACCCGCCAGCTTCGATCCACCAGCCACGCCCTCGCCGCCATTCCACGCATCCGAAGAGCCACCATGGGAGGAAGATCCTTCTCCTACCTGGCAGCCAAGACATGGAACTCCCTCCCCATCCTCCTCCGTCAGACCCAAGACCACCTCTCCTTCAGGAAGCAACTCAAAACCTGGCTGTTCGAGCAGAAGCAAACCCCCCTCCCCAAGCGCCTTGAGACCCCCCGGGTGAGTAGCGCGATATATAAAATTCCTGATTTATCGATCGATTGATTGATTTAACCCAAATTATTTTCTTGTACACCAATGTTCAATTGAGATGAAAAAAAGTATGTGAATCTGGCCCTTAAAATAACTTCTCACAAACCAAATTAAATCAAAAGAGTCTTTATTTGTCTGTCAGAGACACACAAAAGAATACAAAAAATTAAACATACTTGTAAAATTTATAATAAAATGCTGACAGTTCATAAGCAATTACCAGTGCATAGATTGTCTTGAGTAAACAGGTCATTTTCAAAATGAACCCACCCTGAAACATGCCTCCTCATCACTTACCAGTTGCAAGAAATTACGCTCTACTCTACAATGCATACATTGATGCTTTTTTTAACAACAGATTTGATTGATTTTCTGCAGTACTAAGTAGGCAGAGCCCGACAAGCATCATACATGTACATGGCAGATTGTAAAAACTGTAGGTACTGAAAAGTTTCCCCTCAGGAGGTCTGCTAAACAGCAGACCAACCCCCCCATCCCTCTTCCCCACCACGCACCATACATCCCATGAAAAGCAAGATATAGATACAGCAAATGAGTTTCCATCCACATCTGTAATGAGCTATCGCATTAAACTAGTGAGTGATTTACTACCAGCCATTCAATAGGGTCCTGGTTTGCTGGCTGCATAAGGAGAGATAAGTCAATACCTTGATATTTAGCCCATCTGGCCCAGATCTTTTGCATGCTTCTGTGGACAGACCCTCGCCTGAAACACCGCTATTTCAGGCAATATACATTTATCTAAATCCATTTTCCATGTCGCAATACCGGGGGAGGGTTAGCCTTCCAGTGTTGTGCAATGTACCGCTTGGCTAGTGTGAGACCCAGGAATAGGAGGTGTCTCTTGTATCTATTTCCCCCCGATGTCCTCTGTGCTGTGCAGAAGTGTCATTCTAGGGTGTGCTGCGATATCCCATGCCAGTACCCACCCCATGCAAGACAGTACGCCCGACCAGAAGTGTTGCAGTGCCCCACTCCAAACCTTGTGGAAGAATGACCCTTTGTCCGAGTTACAGCGGAGGCATATGGGATACTGAAAGGCCCCCATCTTCCAGAGGCGAATCGAGTGTAATATATTCTGTGGAGGTACTTAAATTGGATCAGCCAGTATATAGTGGAGACAGCGGAGTACCTGGGGCTAGCCAGCTCCTCGGCCCAATCATCGTCTGGCAGGGTCAGTAAGGCCACCTATCACGCAACCCATGTCTAATGTATGTTAGTTTTGGAGTGTGTAGTGAGGGTTTGATAAATTTGACACATTTTGTGGGCCCCCCAGATCTCCCATTAACAATATACCTTCCAGTGGGTGAAATTTGGGTAAAGACTTGAGATGTCGTATCAGGGAGACAAAGTATGACGGAGCTGTAGATACCTATGGAACTGGGATTTGTGTAAGTCAAAATCCTCTTGCAACCTCTGGAAGGACTTAAGCAAGGGGCCCTGCATTTGATTTCCAAGTGTAGATATCCCGTTATCGTCCAATCTGCGGAACCCAGCCAGGGTCGAAATAGGCTGAAGGTGTGATCCCTGCCAGAGGGGGGTTGCGCTAGTCAACATGCCCCACCATCCCATAGACCTGGTCACTCGCCTCCATATCTGGATCACTGTCCGGCAAACTGGGGGAGCGCCTCCAAGGACGCACTACTGTATAGAAGGTGAAGCAGCGGGATATCTGCCCTAAAGAGCCTGTCCACAGCATAGGCTGGGTTTGCCAGAGAGCTATACCACCAGTCATTGATCACCGAGAGTTGCGAAACCCAGTAATATGCCCGAACATCGACTGTCGTAATCCCGCCGCAATATGTGGAATGAATACACATCACAAGAGCCACCTGAAGCACACCCCCCCATAGGAACCTTTTCAGGAGAGCATTTATTTGGAGAAACCACGACGGGGAAATAGGATATGATAGTTCTGCAGCCTATAGAGCAAGCATGGCAGGAACACCATTTTAAAAATGGCGGACTGGCCGTATAGCGAAAGACGGAGGTGGGACCACACCATTGTTTCGTTTCGCACCACAGGGAGCAATGGAGCTATGATGTGCGACTAAGCTTCATTGAAACATCTTGTGATATACACTCCAAGGTACTTGAAACCCTTATCCGCGATGATCAGCTGCGAGGCCCAAGCCTGACTCCGCTGCTCGCCGCATATGGGGAACAAGAAGGATTTGGATGGACTGGCGCATAGTCCAGATGTCTCCCCAAATATCCGAATTATCTGGAGCACCCACGGCCCAGTGGCCCAAGGATCCACTATGAAGAATAAAGCGTCATCAGCATATAGCGCGATCCTATCCAAGCACTCCGGCAACCATTCCAAACCTCTGAAGACTGCATCTAGGTGCACCCACGCTGCCAAAGTCTCAATAGTTAAGGTGAATAAGAGGGGGGAAAAGGTGCACCCCTGTCTCCTGCCCACGCGGACCTTTGCGGTAAGGTTTGTATATAACAGCTTCAAATAGGCTTGAAAACGAGGCCTCAAGTTAACAGCCTCTAAGAGTTTAAAAAGGTAGGTCCAGCTCAACGAGTCAAATGCTTTATCAATGTCTGCCAGCAGGACAGCTGTGGGGCATCCCAGACAGTGGGCCTCCGCTACAGCGTTATGGGCGTGTCTAATGTTTTTCCTGGTGGTGCGCTGTGGCATAAAACCAGATTGATCTGGATGCCCCAGGTCCTGGATACCAGGTGAAGGCGGTCGGCCAGGACCTTCCCTAACAATTTAGGCTCAAAATTCAGCAGGGATATTTGGCGATATGAACCCGGATCTTCTGGAGGGTGGCCCGGCTTTAGGAATACGATTATCTAAACGTGATGCCAATCTGTTGGCAGAATGCCCCGCTCTGAGGCCACCTGTAGGTCCTTAGGTAAATGAGGGCCGAGTTTCCCCATATGCGAGCGCATGAAATCGCACGGGAACCAATTTGGGCCAGGCACACATCCTGGGTGCATATTGGATAGAGCTGCGTGCAGCTCGTCCAGGGAGATGGGCTTATCTAGGGTATCGCGCTGTTCATCCGAGAGGCGTCAAGGGGGGATATCTGAGAAAAAGTGATCTATGAGAGGTTCGGCTATTACCTGGCATTTGTCGTACAATGCCACATAGAAAATGGCAAAGGCCTGAACCACTGCCTCAGGTGAAGCACATTTGTCGCCATCTGGGGACCTCAATAGAGGAACCTGCGTCGGGGATGCTCTGGCCTGGCACAGCCTATGGAGCATCTGACTGGACTTGTCGTTCCGTTAATAAATCCTAAATTGGGTCACCAGCCAGTCCTCCTTAGCGCTGTCAGTGAGCAACTGGTGCAACTGCTGCTGAACATGTACTAGATTGTGTCGGGCTCCAGTGTGGGAGCCTTCCACCATTAGGGATTTTAAAGTAACCCGTCTGTCTTCCAGTTCCTGTATCTGTGCCAGATGGCGCTGTTTTTCCCCGGTACGATGTGTATACAGCTGTGAGGGAGGAAAAAATAGTTCAGGCGTGAAGGGTGGGTTGAACGGATGATGCATACGTGAACCCGGCTTCCGACGGGGGGAAAGGCCCACCAAGTGTCTGCCCAGCCCAATGTATGTGTCAATATGTTCAGTTTGGACCTCAGGGGGGGCATCCAGTGGTCTAATTGGTCACCTGTCTGAGGGACCCATTATGTCATTCCAATCTCCACCCCGAATCGTCAGGCCGCCCGGGTGATCTCCCCAGAGCTGTTTTATTTTGTTAATGAAGGTCTGGCCTAGCGGTGGAGGGGTGTAGACGCTCCCTATTGTGATCTGTTCTCCGGCTATAATACTAGAGATGACCGTAAATTGGCCACCTGGGTCCAACCAATGTTGTGTAATCTGGTGTGGAACTCTACGGTGGATAAGTACTGTTGTACCACACGCCCACCTTGTGAAGCCTGAGTGGTACACCGTGGCAAACCCATAGCGGGAGAGGCATGGGGCTTTATTGCCAAAAAGATGCATCTCCTGTAACCACAAAATGACGGCTGAATATCGCTTTGCCAAATGAAGCACAGCCCCCTTTAACCTTGTTCAATAAACCCCGCACATTCCAGGCAAAAATGTTGAGTTCCCCAAACGGAGGATTACCGGCCGTGTGGGTCATGTCTGGTCCTCAAAGTGTAGTGCGAAAGACGATGTGGAGATGATGGGACAGAGTGGTACGTGTATGGTGCGTGAACTGTCAAACAAACAACTAACAACCCCCAACCCCCTCCCTCCCCCCCATACTTCCCGAAACATGTAGTATCTGTTGCGGTAAAATCTTGTCTCAGGCCCCAAACATGATGACCCAAGCGGTGCCACCAATGGATCCCCCTCCCAACATAACTCAAAACGTTGAGGGCGTGTTAAGTTCAATACTGTCCAGGACAAATAATAGAGACCACAGCCCCCAGGATCTAAGACATCCCAACATGTGGTTTTCACTAGGCTAGTGACTTGCCCAGCTAATGGAAAGAACAGGACAAAATAAGTCTGAGACCCCCAGGTGTACCTCAGTCCTCGGTGCCCTTCTGACTCTGAGCATGCCAATTGGAGCGGGATCTGTTTTGCCGATTAGTTGTTTCTCTGCTCTGTCGGCTGCACCTGTGTGAACCCTGGGAAGAGTCTGAGTCTATATGGGGTTGTGAGTGCGGCTTCATCCGTCCACACAAATACCTCCTCTGGGGTATTGAAAAATAATCTTTTGGCATTGTAGATCACCTTCAAGCGGCCCGGGAATAGTAGTGCATAGGATAAATTCAGCTCATGTAGCCGTCGCTTGGCCGCCACAAAGGGCTGACGCTGCTGCTGGAGTAGTCCAGGAAGACCATGATCGGATGGAACTCAAACGTCATCTTCTCTTTATGTAGCCGGGTAAAGCAGAGGATGGCATCTCACTCGGCATAATTGAGTAACAGAACAATCACGGGCCTCGGACGCTCCCCAGGTGGCTGGCTGCTTCCTGGTCAGAGCGCGGTGCACCCTCTCAATTCACGAAGCTGGAAGACATGTCCACGGGGGTAGCAATGCCTTGAGCCAAACCGAAAGGAAGGCATCCATTGAGGACCCCTCTCAACCCTCTGGGAAGCTCACCAGGCGAATGTTGTTGCAATGGGCTGCCTGTCTGCGTCTTCGACCTGCACCGCAAGCACTTGAGAGACCATGGCCAGTTTGTCCACCTTCTTCTGGAGAGTGGAAACAGTGTCCTCCACAGTGGAGACCCTTGTCTCCGCTTCAGTGATTTGGCTGACCGCCTTCCGAAGATCCTGGCGGAGGAACAACACCCTTGAGCCACAGCCCCGATCTGGGCGTCAAGGGCAGCTCGTGACTGATTAATGGCCTCCAGCAGTTTCGCCGTGACCGAGGATAGGCCCTCTGAAGCCTCCTTTCCAGACGGGGTGGATGTGGTGTATTGGACCATGGTGTGCTGCTTGAGGGCCAACGCACTGTATCTATCCTTGCCCATATCGGCTTGAAGGTCTAACCCAGAGGGTCCACACCATATCAGCCCCCACAGCAGTTGGGGATGGGAAGGAAATCCGTGGGAGAAAGGCATGCAGCAATTCAAGGTGCACATCACCAACCCCGAAATTGGACAGGGAGCACTGAGTCAGGGTCTCCAATGGTCGCAAACACCTGGGCCCTGGTGGCTGCACTTGTCGTAACCCCTGATGTCCCCGGTACGACAGGAGGGCCTAGCCAAGCTTCGCACACCAGCCTCCACTCTGGAAGAAGGCTGACTACAGACGGCATGGCCTGGCTGCCCAACCACGCCACCAGCTTGGAAGGCCTTAGCTTCCCTGCCACATCTCTCTCCACAGGGAAGCTGGCCCGGGAGGCAGCAGCAAAACAACCTACAGTCGACACTGATGATGGGTCAGGCTACCAGCCGGCAAGACCAAGGGTCTCCAGGCGGCGCCAATCCTCTGCAACAGGGCAATCCTCACAAATAACTGCACCGTGGCCGGTCAAGAAGGCTGCTGTCCCAAGGCTGGGTCCACCGGCGCTCACTCACCAGAGCTCACCGCTACAGTGGACTTCTCAGCTCCAGGTAGGTGGGTAGGCACTGCCCTACGACATCCAGGCCGGCCAGGCTCATGGAATGTCCAGTGTGTTCCAGGCTTCGAGTGTGCCCTGCCAGGCCCCGTACTCCGATCTATTAGGACCCTTGTGTGAGGAGTGGGGAGGAGCAGCACTATGGCATCGCAACAGCAGTGCGGTCCGTTCGTCCGATCTCAATCTCAGCAGCCCCCAGGGCCTCTCTGGATGGGATCACAGCCGCCGCAGCCGTCTCCTCGAAATTAGCGGCGATCGACAGCGGCAGCTCAACTTCTGTCACTCTCCGGCTCGTGCATGGCCACCATCAGTCGAAAATGGGGAAAGGCTATCGGGCCCTCCATCGCCGCCAGATCGCTCCAAGAGCGTCGCTATATGCCCCGCAGGAAGTGATCCACTGGAGCAGCTGCTGGGGTCTAGGATTGTGCAAGATTCTGGGCCTGGTAGGGAGCGAACTGTGGAGCTCTACAGAGACGCGTCCGCCAAGTTCAGCTCCTAAGCCACGACCAAAAAGTGATACTTTTTAAAAACAGAATAAAAAACTTATTAGTAAAAACAGCATAACATGTACAAAAAAATGGGAAGTAAAGTAGTGATTGCTCAGAAACCCGATCTCATGGGCACAACACATGAGTGAACGAGTTGGTCCAATGAAAAACAAAACAAGTATCTACCCTGAAGCGAAAAAGCAAGCACCATTCCTAATTGTGCCGATGATAAATGCAATTATATGCCGATACACATTTTCAAGTTGGTATAGGCCTTCACCATAGATTTATGAAGCTCCACATTACTCCTCGTACGTCTTTTCTACCACAATCCTGCATACTAATAGAGTTTGGATTAACATAGAAGGATGCCCCAACTCAGATGGAGTTCCAGGAACATATGTAACCCAAGGAATGTCAAGCCCTTTATCGCAAAGAAAACAATCTTTAATGACAGATTGATTCCAACTAGATTCTCTATTGAGACAAACAGATAACCACAAAACCAGGGGACCCAGTTTTATTCTGTCTTCTAGATAGGAGAGAGCAAGCTCCATGTGACATATAAATGTGAAGCTGAGGGGGGGTAAGAAGAGGAGTTGTCTACAAAAATTATTCTCCTCAACCTGAATTACAGAACATTTAGCTTATCCCAAAACCATAGCTCTGTTTACAGCAGCAGGAACATAATGAGCCTTTTGAACCTCAAGAAGAAGTGTAATTGCCTTCCAGCCTAATAGCCGAGGAAATTAAAAAAGGCCAACCACAGATTTGCACAACTTCATGCAGCAATTTGAGCTATTTATAACCCAAGAACCAGAGGAGTCAAAAGAAACCCCAAGGAAAGGAAAATGATTAACACTTTCTCAATGATGATTATCAAATGCCATAGTAGATATACTCAGCCAATTAGGACCACAGGACATTATATGAGATTTGGTCGAGTTACTTAAAACAAGGCCTGCCATAAACGGTAAAAAGAAGCTGACTAACTTGATTAATAAACGTGTGCATGACATCAGAACTGCATCATTGACGTATGGAAGGAGTAGGGACCTTATTTACAGCTTGGAAAAATTCCAACAGCGTATACATTATCATGTAAACATGAAGGCAGTTGACTGTGCCTTGTCCAGTTGCAACTCAAAAGGGTTATGCAAAGCTTATTGAGATTTACACAATCAAACACTATTGACAGGCACATTAACGCTAGGTGCAGTGGGCAGCAGTTGGCAATGGTACAGCTTATTTCATAATATCTCTTTCACCATACATTCCAATTTTCCCTTTATAGTCATGTATATTTATAGTCCAATCAGTATAAAGCAAATCCATTCAGAAATCAAGAATAATTTACAATACTACAATGCTAATATATGGTCTCTTTTTAGTTATGTTATAAAGATGAACAGGAAATAATAGTACATAAAGAACATTAGCAGTGACATAGCTTTATTGAAATGTGCATGGTTATTGTTCACCTATCCGGCAAAATCTGATCAGGGTATAAAAGCATTGCATACTGCTTGCACAGCATAGTCAACCAAAGATTCATGCACTGTTCCTTTTGTAGTAAATCTAGATAAGTGGTTTACTCTTAACTCCAGGATTACACAAATCTACTTGGTCTTCAGCTTTGTCCATTGGCTCAGGAATATATTTTACTATGAGTCTCTTTAATTACCCAACACAGTATTCTGGAGACAAGACTACAGCTTCCTCATTCACTTGATCCACTTTCAAAATACTTCTTTTTATGTTTTTTTATTAGAAAAGTACTTCTACATATCAAAAATTGATAAAAATGAATACATAATGAGGTATGTCAACTTGAGATGTGTTCTCAATTCATCAGTTATATCTAAAGAACAATCACATCTCCAATGTGGTTGTGCATATTCATACATACCTGTACTCTTGACACATTTGCCACCTTAAGCTAATAACAAAGGACAAAGCTTATCCAAGGCATAGTAAACAATTTGGGTATATCTAACTCCTCGATGTTTTAGAATTTGCCGATAAAGTATTCTTCGTAGTATGGTGCCAGATTTCTTGCTGACTAACTCTACACATTTTAATTTCCCAATCATCATAACTAGGATTAACATAGGATTTATAATACGTTGTTATCAAAGAATGGGCTCACAGCATAGCTATAGAAATACCATGTTTTACATTGTGATCCACTAAAATCATTGGATCTAGCAAGCAGCCAAAAAGTTGTTTTCAGGTATAGTGGACTAGCCTTTTGAATAGTGATACTAAACACATTAAGGGCCTGGTTTAGATGTCGGTGGACTGGTTCCTCACAACGTTGATGGCTATCCTGTCAGCTGAAATATAAATCCTACAAGTGATGATGGGATTTATATTTTGGCAGATGAGATATCCACCACCATTGTGATGGAGTAATGTAATGAAGAATAATGCAGTAGTAGTAGATAAGTATTCTTTAATAACACGAAGAGCTCAATCATATGTCATCCAGTAAGTTCAGCAACCAAGGAACAACTCTCCTTTACAAATGATGCACAGCATGATGACACATACATTCTACATTCTAACAATGACCTAAGCTGGCGCATGCACAAAGGAATGAACACTATTACATTTAAGAAATGCAAACACAACACATCCACCTTTTCCTAAACAACAGAAACAAAATAAAACAAAAAGAACAATAAAAAAAACAATAGATCACAGAACTATATAAAGAACATTGTAATAATACTTTTACTTGTTTTCACAATACTTTATAATGAACCTATAAAGGATAGCTTTTACCTATTACCAATAATGTAATCTTTCAGCCAAGAAGGCACCACTCTCTTCCTTGAAGAATAACGACACAAAATAGGGTCTTCTTCCTCAGATACAGATACCTCATCTTGTGGAACCATAATTGATCCCTCAGAACCACTACCAGATGGAACCACATTACCACTTAGATAAGTATTCTTTAATAACACGAAGAGCTCAATCATATGTCATCCAGTAAGTTCAGCATCCAAGGAACAACTCTCCTTTACAAATGATGCACAGCATGATGATACATACATTCTACATTCTAACAATGACCTAAGCTGGCGCATGCACAAAGGAATGAACACTATTACATTTAAGAAATGCAAACACAACAAGTAACCCGTCTGCCGAGATCTAAATCAGGTCCTAAATATTTATTGCAAACTTTTGTCAGAAAGCTGCAAGACCAAAACATATGTACCCAATATCCTTCTAAACAGCATTTTGGACATTCCTTGGCTACAGAAGGGAACCTCTTATGTATAATTTGAGGCATATAATATATATCCATTAATTAAAAAAGCTCTAAGATGGAAATGGTCCACCCCCAAACTAGAGTAACAGAGTCAAGAATAGTGTTCCCACATGTTCAATACTGTATTGTTTATCCCACTGTAGGTGCCTGAATGCACCATAGAGATTGCTGAATGTTCCTAGTACGCCCAAAGATCTCGAACTAAGCCGTGGGTCCAACAGCTGACGAGTTTCTGTTCCGATAAATACCTCACTATGCCACTGTTGATTAAAATTCGTAATGTACGGTGTATTCATGCTTTGTTTTCTGTTTGGTATTATGATCAAAATGAAATAAAAATACATTTTAAAAAAACCAAATAGTTTTCCCAGTCCAAATTGTCCAACTGAACCCCAGTGTTTCCATATCATTTTGGAATCACTTGAAGAATATCGACGTCGAAAATAGCGACGTCCAAAATCTCGGAGGTGGAGGAATATCGTCGTCAAAAATATCGAAGTCCTATCTACATTAAGGTAAGTGCAAAAATATCGTTGTAAAAAATATTGTTTTGTTTTTAATGATTAAAAATAATATAAAATAAGTAATACTTATAATTAAAATAAACATAGTTAAAAATATATTTAAAATTTTAAGTAAAACTTATAATATAAAAAATAAATACACATATATATATTTAATATAATACATATATACGTAACATTATTTACAATTAATTACTCTAATAACTTATCAATTGTAAAAAAAATTATAAATTATAAATACATACATACACATTCAGCAATAATAAAAATATAAATATCAAAACTATATATAACAAAGTTTAGAAAATAATTTGAAATAAATTAGACACTACATTAACTAAAAAAATACATATTTGATAGCGTAGGGGTTAAAATTACTATTCCAACTCCAGAGGGTGCAACAGTTGGGAAAGTGTTGGATAGCGTAGGGTTTAAAATTACTATTCCAAATCCAAAGGGTGCAACTGTAGGGAAAGTGTTGAATAGCGTAGGGGGTAAACATTACTATTCCAACTCCAGAGGGTGCAACAGTAGGGAAAGAGTTGGAAAGTGTAGGGGTTAAAATTACTATTCCAACTCCAGAGGGTGCAACAGTAGGGAAAGTGTTGGATAGCGTAAGGGTTAAAATTACTATTCCAATCCAGAGGGTGCAACAGTAGAGAAAGTGTTGGATAGCGTAGGGGTTAAAATTACTATTCTAACTCCGGAGGGTGCAACAGTAGGGAAAGTGTTGGATAGCGTAGGGGTTAAAATTACTATTCCAACTCCAAAGGGTGCAACAGTAGGGAAAGTGTTCGATAGCATAGGGGCCAAAACAACTTACTAATAATTAAAATATTTTATTTTTATTAAAAAAATAACAATTTAATTAATAATTTGCAACAAATTAATCAACAATACCAAGAAATAATAAAACAAAATAATAATTAACAATTAATAATTAATTAACAATAAAAAATACATACAATTAAATAATATTTATTACAGATTTCTTAACAAATAATAATAAAATAAAGAAATTAAAACAATCAATACCAATAAATATTAAAATACATTTAGCTAATATTAATTAATTAACAATAATTTATTGATTAACACAAATACATTTAAAAACATCTAATTTAATTGCCAATAATGAATTAATAAACAATTCATTAAAAAATAAAATACAATATTAAACATTTATTACCAATTAAAACTTGATTAACAATAATTTAATTATCAATACTCAACACAAAAAAATATGTAATTAATTACCCTATAACCTCACAACATACTTCAATAATAAATTAATACACTTAATATAATTACCAATTAATCAATGAATAAAAGCAATTACCAATTATTAAAAATTTATTAAAATGTATAACCAATTAATAAAAAATAATTACCAATTTATAATTAATTATCATACAAATATGTATCAATACCAATACATAAAAATTACATATTTACCTAATTACAATTAAATTACTTCCCACCCGATTCCCCTATAAAACCACAACCCGCTACATAACTAAAACGCAAAATGTAATTACAAATATTTAATAATTCTTAAAAAATATTTAATTAATTTACATATTTAAATTACTTCCCACCCTATTTCCCTATAAACCCACAACCCGCTACAGTAGTAAAACACATTATTTACTTAAATAAACTATTACTACTAAAAATGTAATGCATATATTTTAAAAGTAGTACAGTAATTAAATAGAAGAACAAACAGTTTCCTTTGAAAAGTCATGGAATATAGGGTTTGTTTGGACAGATTAACAGTAATGATAATGTATGTTGACAAGATTCACAGGAATGA
Source organism: Lissotriton helveticus (assembly GCF_964261635.1). Lineage (NCBI taxonomy): Eukaryota > Metazoa > Chordata > Amphibia > Caudata > Salamandridae > Lissotriton > Lissotriton helveticus. Next base: position 1,369,863,666 of record NC_136069.1, on the reverse strand, counting down.
GGTTTTGAAGGTTCTTTAATCTAGTGCCATCAAAGAAATCTCCTATTTCAGTTATTGTCAGCTCTGACTGTGAGAAATTGGGTTGTTTTTGACTGGGGATGAGCCCTAATCAAGCAACAGCCACACTCCTTTGGAGGGTGAACCATAGTCAGTAACTAAATTAACCTGTGCTTCATCCTGAGTAGCTTGGCCCACACAAACCGTCAGGCTTAATTTAGAGGCATCTGTAAAGTATTTATGCAGCACACAAACAGTAACAAAGTAAAAACACCACACAAGAAAAATCTCAAACCAATTTAGAAAAAATTGAGTAAATTTTAATAATATTATTTGACACCTACATGAAAAAATTCCAATCAGTAGAACTAGAGTTATTCCTTTTTAAAGTTTCAAGTGAAAGCTAGTGCCTAAAAGATCAACAGTCCAACCTCAGGCATCAAGTCGCATGAGACTAGGTGTAAGTCAAAAGTTAATGCCGACCACAATGGAACGTGGTTTGGATACAAGAAGTGGATTGGAGCCACTCAAGACTTACTTTCAGACTTGAAAAAATTCTTGGAAAAAAATGTCTGAGAAGCAAAATAAACAGTGCAAAGCTGCAGGAGGTGCCCGAGGAGGGAGCGTCATCATCACATGGCCTTGGGTAGAAATCCAGGTGACGATTCCTACGTTCAAACTTAGGGGGCCAAGTCCGCCCGCCATCCTATCGGTTATTGGGACCACCTGCCATAAGGGCGGGGGTCCAGTGGGGGGTATTAGGATGCGCCCGCCACTGTGGCGGGCGCATCCTGCATTTTTAGCATTGTGGCGGGCGGTGCTCTCAGCAGCGCCCGCCACAATGCTAAAAGTGCACATATGCATTTGCATAAACAAAGTGGCAGGCACCGCGCGGTGCCTGTCGCTTTGTTTATGCAAATGCAGGGGGGTACCATATGTACCCCCTGTGTGCAAATCCCAATCCTCTCCTTCACTCTGGGGGCCCGCGGGGGTCCCCCAAAGTGAAGACCGCATGCATTTCCAAGCCCATGCTAATATGGCTGTCGGTGTCTATTAGACACCGCCACCATATTAGACCTTTTCCGCCCCGGTCGCAATGGCGGGGGGTCATTTAGGTGAGGATGGCGGGCGGATTGCCCCCACCAGGCCAGCGGTGGCTACCGCCAGCCTGGCTGGGGCAATCCGCCCGCCATCCTAATGGGCCCCTTAGTCATCAGAATGGAAGTCAAAAGACAAAATCAGGGCTGTAGGTGAAAACACTTCTACTACTTTGGACACCCCTTTGTTGGAGGACCACTGAAACGGATTTGGTTCTAGGGAGAAGAATGTAGTGGGAGAAGCAACAAAGTCAAATGGGCTGGCTATGCACCTTAGGTGGCTAGGCGAGCCAGTTGGCCCCAGTTTTTTCCTGATTCTTAGAAAAATTTTGGCCAAATTTTGTCTTCATCCTCAGTCTTGGAAATGTAATATCTGGGCAGCTTTACCACAGCAACCACTGGTCCAGAACTGGTGGAAAACCTCTTGGCGGTTCAAGACTCACTTAAACTAGTCATTGTGTGGGTTCAAGACAGTGGGAGCCTTTTATGTCCCTGTGGCACTGAACAGGAGGCCAGAAAAATATCCCTTGGAGTCACTTCTGGTAGTCCTGGGTGCAGGTGACGATGTGGGTCTCAAAGGCAGGGCTGGCCTCTGCGGGTTCAAGGCAAACCCCAGGCATAAAAGCAGTCCTTCCACGCACAACTTCAGTCTGACAGAGTGCAGAGCAGGTCACAGCAGAAGGTTGTCCATTGATAGTCCTTCCCTAAATCCAGTAGAGCACTGAAGAGTGGGTCTGAAGGTCTGTGGCGATCTATCAGTGATAGAAGACAGTGGTGGAAGACTTCATGGTCTGTGTTCCATGTTCTGTATATAGAATGTTGTTCGCAGGGTGGCAGTTGGTTCCCGGTGTTATTTGAGGAGAGATGTAATAAATTCCTCCATGTTATACTCTCTATGGTGTGTGAGTATATTACTACAGTTTGGTGATGGTTGGACTAGAGGCCCACTGGGAATTGCCTGTATGTCTCCAAGCATATTTCTGTCATGACAAAGGTTCATGGAGCAGTGCAGTTTGAGGTGAGAGTGATGTGGGTCAAGCTATCAACTGGGTGACTAATGGGGCAGCTTATTCATGAGTAATGCACCAGACTAATCCACATAGACTTACATTTTTGCGTTGAGCTGAGAGTTTTCCTTGTTGCAGGTTAGTTGGGAGACATGAGCAGCATCAGAGGGTTTGAGCCAGTGCATACTTTCAGAGCATCTCGAGCCAGCACACACGGCGTGGGAGTGTCTCGCGCCAGTGCGCTGCCCTGGAGTGCATGCACACACCTCTTCTAGAACAACACATGGAAGAATGGAGTACTCGTCTCCTTGACAAACGTTTATTAGCCCAATCTCAGATTTTACCCATTTTTGTGGTGACGTCAAGCTGTCAGAATCGTTTTTCATTGCCTGAGGAATCTTTCCGGTGTGTCAGCAGTAGTGATAGACTCTCTCATCTTGTGCGAAATTTTCTCAGCATGTTAGCTGCAGTGATACGCTGAGTTGTTTTTTTGGAGGAACCTTACCAACGTGTCTCTGTTTGTCTTCAGTCTGCAGTGATATGCTCACTTCACTTTGTATGGACTGTGTTGTCGGAGGAAGTTACTTTAAATTGGCATTGCTCTTCACCAGGGCTGTGGGAGGAAATCATTAATGTCCAGAAAGGAAAAGGTTTCTCCTGGTGCACAATTAAAGTTTTGAGGGTCAAGCTATTTTTGAACACCTACTCCAATTCAACAAGCTTTTGATGATGATGAAGATTTGGATGAATTTCAAGAGGTTGTTTGATGTGATACCTAGTGTAATTGTTAATAGAAATAGGTTTTTCACATGAGAACAACACCAGGAGTAGTGAATAGATTTGTATGTGGCAGCCTTACACGTTTTAGCAGCAGATTGTGAGTTTGAAGGGTGTATGGATCAATTGATCAAGGACCAAATTTTGGTCAAGTGCCGTAACAAAAAAGTGCAAGAGAAACTCCTTACGTGTAAAAATCCATTGTTGAACGGACAATAGACATTTTCAAAAGTATTGAAATATCTCAAAAGGGTTTGTGTGTATTGGTAAACAAAGAGAGTATGGGGCACGTTTTAACAGGGGTCAACCAAGGGTGAGAGCAGCAAGCCTTACACTCAGAAGAAATTTGACTCTAAGAGTAGTGATAAAAAGTAATTTTTTTGGCAAAATAATATTTGTTTCAGATGTGGGTATTCCGAACATTTTCCAAATGGATATCCTTGTCCTGTTAAAAATGCAACCTTAAAAACTGCTGAAGTCTGGGTCATTTTGCATAGGTGTGCAAAGCAACAAAAAAAAGTGAATGTAGTACTTCATAAGAGTTCAGGTAAAGAAATGGTGGGGCTGATGTTTGGAATGAGGGACATGGTGTTGGTTATACATAAGGAGAGTGAATAGGAGTGTAGGGATCCATATTTTTCTTTTTGTGTGGATGGAAAAAAATCTGAGGCTATTAATAGACTCTGGGGCTAAAATGACCATAATAACTGAATAATTGTTTAGGAGCACATGGAACAACAACGTTTTACGGCCTTCTGACAGGTGTCCAGTCACATATGATGGTGAAAGAATTGACTTGGTTGGATACTTTGAAGCTACGCTCCAATTTAAAGAGAAAATCATTTTTGGTAAAGTCTATGTTACAAAAAAGTTTGTTTGGTTTGACTTTGAAACCGGGTAGGGAAGCGCAGGAGATGTTGGTCAAAGACGGCTGTATGGACATTAGTAATGAGTGGATGGTGAAGCTTCCAAAGGTTTCTGATGAAAGGTTAGGTAAAATCTGTGGATTCAGGCATAAGAGTGAAAGTCTAGAAGGATTCTATTCCTGTCAAACATAAAATTAGGATGGTGCTGTTTAGCATCAGGTAGGTGTTAGCCAACATTATGGAAAGAAATGCGTATCCAAGGAGTTATTGAACCAATTATGTCTTTCCCCTTTGGTATTGCAAGCAAGAAAACTGGGGATCTGAGGGTTTGCATTGACCTGCTTAGTTTGAACAAGTTGATTTGGGTTGACTCGCATCCCTTACCTTGCATTCATGACATTGTGCCAAGTTTTGCAGGAGCTTTTGTGTTCATCAAGACTGATTTTGCGTCCGCTTATCATCAGGTGTGACTGAATCAAAAAAGGAGGTATCTCACTGCTTTTATCCCACCAATGAATACTTTTCAATTTAAAAGGATGACTTTCGGGTTGGCATTTCCTGCTTCCATTTTTCAATGGAGTATGGAGTCCATAGTGAAGGGCATCAATGGTCTAGTTTTCTGTCAGCATGACATTTTCGTTGCAGCTATTAATATCCAGAAACATGACTAAATTATGCACAGTGTTTTGGAAAGACTTGAACGAGTAGGTGTGGTAGTGAATGTCAAGAAATGCGAGTTTGAGATGCCACAGATAGAATATTTAGGTCATGTGTTTTTTCTTCCAAGTGGATGGAACAATGTCCTGGCTTAATGGAGGCTATTGTAGGAGCTCCAGCACTCAGCAGTAAGGAACAAGTATCATTATGTATTGGTGTTTATGAGTTTTATACGAATTTCATTAAAATTTGCAAGCAAGACAGAGAATTTGCAGAATCTGCTTAAAAACAAAACATATTCAAGTGCGACAAAAGGTGTCAGAAACAATTTAAAAAAATTGAAGGCAGAGATTGCATCTGAGAGAACTTTGGCACCTTATGATCTGAGAAACATTTGCATTCTGAAAGTGGATGCAAGCAATAGTGGTCTGATAGCTACTCTTACACAAATTGTGGATTCAGGTGAGTGTACAATTGGGTTTGGTCACATGGCTCTGCATGAAAATGAGAAAAAGGATTCTGTCATAAATAAAGAATTACTTGCTTGTTTTTGGGCAGTAGAGCATTTCAAGTGTTTTGTTTGGGGAAGAAAGTTTAACATTTTAACGGTTCACAAACCTCTTCTTGGGATTCTGATTAGCGATGTCATTAGAGATTTGACTACAAGGATTGTGAGATTAGGTGCCAAACTTATTCAATATAATTTTGAGGTAGAACACATACCTGGTGGGAGATATATTAGGGTGAAGTATTTATAAAGGTCTCCCCTAATTTTGTCTGAGTTAGAATCTGAAGAGTACCAAGGATGCCTTTTAGCAGCAGTGAATGTATGTTTAGAGAATTATTTTTGTATAGAGGAATGGATTGAGGGTATGGACAAAGCTGAAGTTTTGAGAATGGTAAGGGAGTATGTGGTGTGTTGATGAAGAAATCTACTCTTCAACCCAGTGCCCAACCATATGTTAAGATTTCGGAGGAATTAATGTTAGACGACGATGATCATGTTATGAGGGGTGATAAGTTTATTCTCCTGGTTTCTCTTATGAGGTGTATAATTCAAGCGGGTCATGAGGACTATTTGGCACAAACAGTCACCAACAGAAGATTTGTGTTGTGTACTGGTGGCCCAGTATAGACATAGGGATTGTGGAAATGGTCAGAGATTGTGTAATTTGTGCTACTAGTGATAAGATACTTAAACCTGTAACTCCACCTTTACATCCTGTGGACCTACCAGAAAGACCTTGGTCCAAACTTGCTGTGGATTTGATTGGACCCTTTGGTGTTCTTCCAACTAAGGGGCTGATTATGACGTCAGGTGGAAAGCCTGACAGTCGGAAACTTCTATATTGTGTCGGAACCCTACGTTTACAATCCGACCGGCCGATTATGATGTTTGAGGTCCGATTGTAAACTGCATGGTCTTTCTGAATTGGTTCCGTACGGCTCCCGGACAATTAGTGTCAGTCGGACCTGCATCGTTCAGCTGTACGGAATGTGTTTTCAACCAAGCAATTACAATGTTGGTTTCCAACAGTTTTTCTGAGTCGGCCTGTCCGCCACGAAAAGGCTGTCGGAAAGTGACTTTTGGGCCTCCAGTTGGTGGGTGAGGGGTTACCTAAGGGACTGCCCCCTGTAAAACCCTACACTGTGTGGCAGGCACCATGGGGTACCTGTGACAGGGTGCAGAGTTTTCCGCAAACCTATCATTTCCGCATAGGAGCTTGTGTTGTCAGGCAGAACAGGGGCTCCCATAGGAGTCACTGGGAATCTGACAAAGAGTGTTTCAGCCGCATGGTAATCAGTCAGGAGGAACCGGCAACCGCGAGTCAGTTGGTCCTGATTCTGAGTCAGTGTCGGGAGGCGGAAACTGTGACTGACATTGTAATGAGGCCTTAAATGCAAATATGTTATAGTTCTGGTGTACTACTATATTAAGTGGTGGGAGGTAAAATTTGTACAAGAACCGAACAGTAATGTTGTTATTTATTTCTTCAACAAAATGTTTCAGAGGGAAAGCTTACCAAAAAAACTGGTCTCTCATAATGGTGTTCAATTTGTGTCCAGAGAAGAGGGAGTTTCTATAGAAAGTGGGTTTCATGCAGCAAAGGGTGGCGTTGTATCATCCACAGGCAAACGGTTTGGTAAAGAAAAATAATTAGAACTTTTGTAGAGTGCACTCAGTGTGTTGTTCATAATTAAGTTGATGTGTGTACTGCAGTGGGGAAAATGTTTTTTGCTCATCGCACCAGTCCCAATGCTGTTTCAAACATGGCACCATTTGAGATTATGAGAAGTCCGGTCCCTGCCAGTGTTTTTTTTTCCTGCATTGTTGAAAGACAACAGATTTGGTTCTTCTCATGAGTGTAATGTATATAAGTGTATTTGTCCTTTAGGGGAAATGGCATAAAGTAAGGTAAAACAGAATGTTGATGATAAACATGTTGGGATGAAGCAAGGGAATGCCATAATGAAGGGAGATTGGGTTTGCATAAAGGAACCTTCTCATGTGCCCAAAGGACAGTCTAAATTCAGGCATCCGGAACAAGTTGAGCCTGTGAGTGGTCATTCAATCAAAGTGAAGGAAAATCAGTGGTGGAATAGTTCAAGGGTTGTGAATGTTTGACACAGAGATGTGGTTGAGGCATGTGAAAGAGAGTGTTGGTTTGGATTGATAGGGTGCCTGCTGGAAATGGTACAATAAAAAAGTGAGTCTCCAGAAAACCATTAAGGTATCGATAAGGTTCCAGTCTTTCTTAAAGTTTGTTTCTTCAAGTATAGGTTGCAGAAAATTGCATGGTGTATTTCTTCTCAAGACAATTATTTATATCCAAGTTCATAGGCTGTCTCTTTTGAGATGTTACTTTTAATGTTTATTATTATTCTTGGTTCTTTATTTGGTTTTGAAAAAGGGAGATGTTGCGGTTATCTAATAAGAGGTGGAAGATAGTGGTGGAACACTGCATGTTCCATGTTTTGCATGTGGAAGGTTGTTTGCCAGGTTGGCAGTTGGTTCCTGGTGCTGCTTGAGGAGAGACCTAATAAAAACCTCCACATTAGACTCTCTATGGTGAGTTTATTACATCAAAGTTCTTTTTGTATACCCTTGTGCCCTTCATCTTGAAGGTGGGAGAAGCTTCTTGAAAAATTCTTTGAAATACATGGAATTTCATGATTCCCCTGCCATGGCTCCTAACCGGCTGCAGTGGACGCAGATTATTCTCTGTAAAAAGAATAATCAAATATGTTCCAGTGTCTTTGCTAGCAGGCAAACCCGTCAAGTGAATATTTTTATTTATCTCTATTGCTACCTCTCTATGTGTAGCATGGGTTGAGGAGAAATTCAGAATACTGATGAATGTCTCTCACTATCTGGTGAAAATTCACCAACACCACATGCATCATTATGATGAATGCTGAGACAAAGACCCTGTGAGCAACCCTGCCCAAGGTCTGTTAGCAATGATCGGCACCAAGGCCTTCCCTCACCCTGTAGGGGCCAAATGATAAAATAAATGCCATATAAACTGTGTGTGACAATCTAACTAGAAGCTATGATGAGAAGAATATATATATCACCTACTGGCGGTCGCTAGTAGGTAGTGATAGTTAGGACCTCGTTTCTATTCCAAACACGTTTTTTCTTTTGCCAATATCTTTGGCGCAGTTTGACGAATCTTTGGGAAATTTTCAAAACTAATGGGGCGCTCTGGGCAGTTCCTGTCTTGAAAGTTTCGGGGTTAGCGTGGGCCAAGAAAAAGGAGGTCCTAAAACACGTTTATTCCATGTTAATTTACATAGGAAATTTTGGAACAGCCTATAGTCCGAACTGCTGATCGTAATTACACCAAATCTGGCAAAAAGGTAGCTCTTGGTTCAGTAAGCGACCTTTTTTTTTAAATGGTGTAAATCCATTCAGTAGTTGCTGCGAAATTCCAAAAATAAAAATGTATATATCTGAGCACCGAGGAGGAGTCGCAACTCCTCCTGAGCATGAGCTGACTTCTGATTGGCTGACAACACTCCAAACCAGGAAGTGTTGGCAACCATTACCAAGTCACAAGAAAAAGGTTTTTAAAAAAAGGAGGAAAATTAAGAAAAGGGGGCAGAGTAGAAACACCCTGACTCCCTAGGCCTGCTCAGGGGGTCCCACAAGGACCCCCAGGCCAAATAAAAGCTTTTTTTGAAACTTATTTTGGCCGAACTCACGCTTGGTGCGCGAATCTGGCTGAAAATATTTTAAAAAAATGGAGCATGATCTCCCGTGCCTCGTTTGTTAAAAAGTCCCTGGAGGGGCCAAGTACCGGGGGCAATTCTAAATTAAGGTGTGGCCACCACCCCGGGGCTTCATACTTTATGAGCGGGGGTGCGTAGCCTCCCACAGCCCTAGGGGCCGCCACCTCCCCAGGGCTTTATTCAAATAAGGGCGGGGCCTCATGGGCCTCCCCAAGCCCCGGGGACCGCCACCTCACTGTGGCTTTGTTAAAATTGGGTGGGGGCCTTTTGGGCCCCCCAAGCCGTGGGGACTGCCACCTCCCCAGGGCTATAAGCCCCCCACACTGCCCCATGGACCAACATCTCCCACGGCACTAATTCCCTGAGGCTTTCTATATGATGGGAGGGGGGCAGGCGCCCCCCTCCAGGAGCCTTTGATGGCCTTGGGGACTGACACTCCCCAGGGACGGCTCCTGCAATGTCCCAGGGTGCCCAGGCCAGAAGAGGCCCGGGAGAGGGGCCACTCTTTCTGCACCGCATTTGCTTCTTTCTGTACCCCTCTTGCCTCTTTCTGCACCCTTTTTTCCTCTTTCTGCACCTCTCATGCCTTTTTCTGTATCCTCCTATGTTTTCTGTACCCTTTTTGCCTCTTTCTTCACTTCTGTTACTTCTTTCTGTACTTTTTTCCTTCTTTCTACACCTGTCTTGCCTCTTTCTGTACCTCACGTTCCTCTTTCAGCACCTCTGTTTGTTATTCTGCACTACTTTTGCTTCTTGCTGCACCTCACTTGCCTCTTTTTGTACTTCTCTTGCTTCTTTCTACACATCTGTTGCTTCTTTCAGAAATTCTCTTACCTCTTTCTGCACTTTTCTCCCTTCTTTCTGCACCCCTCCTGCCTCTTTCTGTACCTCTCTTGCCTGATTCTGCACCCCTTCTACCTTTTCTGCACCCCTCTTGCCTCTTTTGTTACCTCAGTTGGGTTTTTCTGCACTGCTCTTACTTCTTTCTGCACCTCACTTGCATCTTTCTGTACCCCTGTTCCCTGTTTCTGTACTTTTCCTGCCTGTTTATGCACCTCTCTTGCCTCTTTCTGTACATCTGAGTTAGAGGTACTTTTACCCCCCTGCCCTATTATGTACTAGGGCCTTACAGGGGAGGTCATGCCAATCACAGGGATACCCCAACCCATAGTGTACCCTAGTGTATGTAGGTGTTTTCACTATATTCTAAGTGTCCTTCAGCATAGCACTGGCTCCAGGCCTTGTTACCATTCAATCAATGGGGTTCACCCACAAAATCAAAGGACCTGGGTATGGATAATATAAAGAATAATGGTCCTTGACTAAGATTTAAGTAAACACTTAAATGAAGTTAATTTGTTATTCGGTTATGCAATTAAATTCGCATGCATTGATTCAATCAAAACAGTGGGAGAGATGTATTCAATAGTAGTCAATAACCAAAAAGTTTGACACAATTGACTTAGAAAAGCCAGGAAATTAAAGCAGCAATCAAAGTATAACCACACTATGTATTTTTGTTATATCAAAAATTCACTTATTTATTTACAATTAGATAAAACAGTTGTCTAAACGGCGCAATAGACTATCAAGTGTATAGTCAGTGAGGAAGAAAAGGGGTGCTCAAGTGATAAGGAAGGTGAAGAAAAAGACAATGGTGATAAACAGTTATATTATTTACACAATACAAAGCGGGATAGCCTCCGCTATCATATGGGCCTGTCCCCTATGAATGTCAATTGGGGGGGGGGAGAAAACCTCAAAACTAGGAGGGATACAGGCAAATCAATTGGTAAGCGTCGACGTTTCGACCCTGGTGCTCTTGGGATATTGAGGACCTTGGCTCGGGGTCTTCTTCAGGACTGTGAGGAGGGGGGAAAAGGGGGGGCGGCGGTGTGGCTGGGCCGTTGTCCAACAGATCGTCTGGATTTTACACCAGTGAAGTTGTTCGAGTATGGACCTCCGTCCACGCTTCTAATGGATAGGTCACCTAGTGTCTTGTGGTGGTCAGATGATATATTGACTCTCTATCAGGCTGATATTCTTCAGAGACTCTGTCCTTCACCACCCCTTGTTGTAAATTATTTTGTCCACCCTAAGCGTGGAAGGGTATACTCAGATGTGAGTCCCTTGCTCATTGCACCATCAGGATTCAAGCAAGCCGGGCCGAAGACGCCTGAAATGGCAGAAACCGGTCCCCGGAAGCTTGTTTCCTTCCCAGTGTAAGAATTGGCTTTTGTAGTCTGGTCTGCCCTGTTCCCATGATGCACTGGGCCAGGGACAGACTAATTTGCATACAGCCAGGTTCTGAAACTGGGATGGTGCAATGAGCTAAAAAACGGTGTTGGATCTAGCCCTGATCTCTTGACTGGGTGAGAGTACTCTGCTTAATTCAGAGACTCTGTCCTTCACCACCCCTTGTTGTAAATTATTTTGTCCACCCTAAGCGTGGAAGGGTATACTCAGATGTGAGTCCCTTGCTCATTGCACCATCAGGATTCAAGCAAGCCGGGCCGAAGACGCCTGAAATGGCAGAAACCGGTCCCCGGAAGCTTGTTTCCTTCCCAGTGTAAGAATTGGCTTTTGTAGTCTGGTCTGCCCTGTTCCCATGATGCACTGGGCCAGGGACAGACTAATTTGCATACAGCCAGGTTCTGAAACTGGGATGGTGCAATGAGCTAAAAAACGGTGTTGGATCTAGCCCTGATCTCTTGACTGGGTGAGAGTACTCTGCTTAATTCAGAGACTCTGTCCTTCACCACCCCTTGTTGTAAATTATTTTGTCCACCCTAAGCGTGGAAGGGTATACTCAGATGTGAGTCCCTTGCTCATTGCACCATCAGGATTCAAGCAAGCCGGGCCGAAGACGCCTGAAAAGGCAGAAACCGGTCCCCGGAAGCTTGTTTCCTTCCCAGTGTAAGAATTGGCTTTTGTAGTCTGGTCTGCCCTGTTCCCATGATGCACTGGGCCAGGGACAGACTAATTTGCATACAGCCAGGTTCTGAAACTGGGATGGTGCAATGAGCTAAAAAACGGTGTTGGATCTAGCCCTGATCTCTTGACTGGGTGAGAGTACTCTGCTTAATTCAGAGACTCTGTCCTTCACCACCCCTTGTTGTAAATTATTTTGTCCACCCTAAGCGTGGAAGGGTATACTCAGATGTGAGTCCCTTGCTCATTGCACCATCAGGATTCAAGCAAGCCGGGCCGAAGACGCCTGAAATGGCAGAAACCGGTCCCCGGAAGCTTGTTTCCTTCCCAGTGTAAGAATTGGCTTTTGTAGTCTGGTCTGCCCTGTTCCCATGATGCACTGGGCCAGGGACAGACTAATTTGCATACAGCCAGGTTCTGAAACTGGGATGGTGCAATGAGCTAAAAAACGGTGTTGGATCTAGCCCTGATCTCTTGACTGGGTGAGAGTACTCTGCTTAATTCAGAGACTCTGTCCTTCACCACCCCTTGTTGTAAATTATTTTGTCCACCCTAAGCGTGGAAGGGTATACTCAGATGTGAGTCCCTTGCTCATTGCACCATCAGGATTCAAGCAAGCCGGGCCGAAGACGCCTGAAATGGCAGAAACCGGTCCCCGGAAGCTTGTTTCCTTCCCAGTGTAAGAATTGGCTTTTGTAGTCTGGTCTGCCCTGTTCCCATGATGCACTGGGCCAGGGACAGACTAATTTGCATACAGCCAGGTTCTGAAACTGGGATGGTGCAATGAGCTAAAAAACGGTGTTGGATCTAGCCCTGATCTCTTGACTGGGTGAGAGTACTCTGCTTAATTCAGAGACTCTGTCCTTCACCACCCCTTGTTGTAAGATATTCTCAGTGAGGCCTTGTGGTGGTCAGATGATATATTGACTCTCTATCAGGCTGGTATTCTCAATGGGGCCGCTAAAAGGAATTCTGGTGCGGTCCTACCGGTGCCCCCTCGGGCGTTCCGGTGTTCTGGTATCTGGGTATATCAGGGACGTTAATGTTCGCCCTTATTCCGTTGTGTAATATCTCTGGCAGGTACTCACGTCACCTCGGGAAATCGTTTTAATTGGGCCGGGTATCGCAGGAGTGCTTTTACCACAGGACAGCTTCAGTCGGCGTTTGTCCGACAAAGGCCTTGTTAGTCAGAGTGAGTTACCACCAGTACCAGTCAGTAAAAGTTGGGGGAACAGGATGTCTTTGAAACAAGGCCTCTTTCTGCACATCTGCTGGTTCTTGCATATCTCCTACTTCATTCTGCACTTTTCTTTGTCTTTCTGGACTTCTGTTGTCCCTTCTGCATTTCTCTTACTTCTTTCTGCACCTTTTTTCCTCTTTCTTCACATGTCCTTCCTCTGTAGGCATAGTTAGAAATTAGCATTGGAAAACCTTAGAAATTCACTGAAAAAACTATAGGTTTCAGGGATGTTATAGTTAAAAATTATCATTTAAAAAACCTTTGAAATTCATTGAAAAAAACATAGGTTTCAGGGACGTTATAGATAGAAATGATCATTTAAAAAACATTTGAAATTCTATGAAAAAACCATCGGTTTCAGGGGCGCCATAGTTAGAAATTAGCCTTTAAAAACCATCGAAGTACACTGAAAAAAACATAGCTTTCAGGGACGTTATGCATACAAAACCAGAGAAATTGGGCCATTGTAGTTAGTTGAGCTATCTATCTACCCACTCTAAAATGCAGACTACCATTTGCGAAACCATAGACACACCAATACCAGTTACTACATACCCACTCACAGATTCCTAGGTCTACACACATGTCCACTTATTCACCCATGCAATTACTCATACATGCAGCACTCATCAATACAGCACTCTGATATGCACTCATACACCTATACAGACACTCACACACCACCACTCACCCATAGAGTTACTCACACACCTAGTCAGTCATGCAAAGAATCAATCACACTCCCAATTACTCACCTATACGGTTATACACACATCAATTCACGTATTCATTCAGATACTAACACATACATACACAATCACTGATACAAGCACACACTCCTCCATACAGCCACTCTTACAATCACTCACTCTCACTTATAGTCCTTTATATACTCCAACACTCATACTTACTTTCATATATGTAGTTACTCACACATGTACCACTGAGACATCCATTCACTCACCAACATAGCCATACACACACTCACCCACCCATACAGCCCTTCACAGATGCACTCTTGAACCCATTCAGCCAGTGAATCACCCACTCATACATCCATGCAGTGAGTCAAAAACACCCCACGCACACACACAGACACTCAGGTACCCATACAGATACTCAGACAAGCAATCAGTAACCCATATAGACACTCATGTAGCTACTCACCAACCCATGCAACCGCTCAAACACCAACAGACAGACTGATACGGACATTCACACAGTTTAGTCACTAACCCATGCATTCTGTAAGACATGTTTAATCCCTCACTTATACAGTCAGTCACACACATACTAAATCATTGATTCAAACAGTCATACACACCCACTCATTCTTCGATACACCTGGCATATATATATAAAACATATTTAAACTTTACAGAAACACACAGTCACTAGATTATGTCATCAGGGATGTCATCAGTGATGTCATTTGAGATGTCATCAGTGATATCATCAGTGATGTCACTGACCATATTATTAATGATGTAATATGTAATGTCATCAGCTGTGCATTGCGAGGTGCGAGTTATAGTTAGCTCAGCTAACTATAACGGTTGAATTTCTCTGGTTTTGCACGAGTCAAATGTCCAACTAACTATAACGTTCCTGAAACCTCCAGTTATTTCAGTGATCAAGCCTGCTGGTCAGGCGAAACGCGTCCGGTTCAACTGACACAATAAACTATTTGTGGCCAGAACGTGGTGTCGTCTATCCTTGGTCTTGACGAGGGAACGGAGAAATTTTGGAAGGACCCTGCTCCGTTGGTCCTACTTTGATGACACACCCGCTGTTCAGGTAGGCGGCGGCTTTACCGAGGCATCAAGGAGTATATATATATGTATATATTGTTTAAATGCAGCAGACATATCAATCAATCAATCATGGTCTTATAAAGCATTGCAAATCTCGGCAAGGTTCTCTAGGCGCTTGAGAATCTAGGTGATGGCATGATGATCTGTTCCTTTGAACAACCAGGCCTTGAGTCCTTTCCTGAATTGCCAAGTGATAAGAAGGTCCTGATGGACAGTGGAGGTCATTCTAGGCTTTGGTCACCAGGTGTGAGAAAGTGCATCCTCTACTGTTGCTTTGGCGGATCCTGCTGGTGTCTTGTCAGTTGGTGAAAGGTCATGCACTTGTTGATGTGTGCCAGTCCTTCTTTGTGCAGGGCTTTGTATTCATAATTTAACATCTTGAACTGGCATCTGTTCTGGATCGGGAGCCAGTTTAGTTTCTTGAGCTGGGGTGTGATGTGGATCCATTTGGGGAAGTCGAGGATGAATCTTGCCACTAAGTTTTGTGTTGTCTGTAGTCTCTTCAGGAGGTTTAAGGTGAATCTTACTTTCAGTGTGTTCTCTGTAGTCCAGCCTGTTAGTGATGAGGGCTGGCATGACAGTCCTTATGGTGTGGACTGGGAGCCACCAGTAGATCTTGCATCTAATGCGTAGTGTGTGGAAGCAGGAGGATGAGACTGTGTTTACCTCTGTATTCATGGATAGCTTGCTGCCCAAGATGATGCCAAGGTTGCATGCTTGGTCTGGCGGAGCAGAAGATGGGCTAAGTGCTGCAGACCACCATGCTGCAATTAGATCCACAAAGTGTTTCTTCCCCCCACAGGGTGCAAATATATCCCAAAAACTAATGAGTACAATGAAACAGGGACACCTACTAATGTCCTGAGGCACTGCCCCCTTTGTGGTATCTCTATTCAAACTATCTTATAACTACTTTTTGTACCCTAAATGGTGCAGAACATATGGCCAAAGAGCTCCCAAGTAAGGTGTGCAAAATGTGCATAGTTATGTGAAATTTTGACAACATTATGCAAAATTTCGAGTAATTCTGCAAAATCAAAATCCATTAATTCACAGTATATTTTGGAGCAAAATGCATCCTTGCGGGTATTCTTGAAGCGAGAATAAATTTTTGCTAAACAATTGTGTGAAAAAGCATCACAAACAACAGTTGCTTGCATTCTGTTGTTCCTATATGTTTGCTGTAAATGTTATTACAAATTGTAAGTTTACTGTCATTTTTTACAGTGAACGGCACATTATAAATAGAGTAGGTATGTGGCTAGAGGAGGGGAATATACAGTCCCATTTCCAGGCGGGTTTCCTCCAGAATGTGGGTACTATGGACCAGGTTTTCAGGTTTTGGGCAATATACTGAAATCAGTAACCATTATGAAGGGGAATTTATACCTGGCCTTCATAGACCTCAAAAGGGCCTTTGACTTGGTGCCTCGTGATAAACTCTGGAGGGTGCTGCTGGAAATGGGGTTCCCGCATTACCTCCTGGAGTTTATAGTTAAAGTTCACAAAGATAATTATGCTAGAATAAGATGGGGGAATCAGGGACAGCTAACAGGGAGGGTGCCTGTGAATAGGGGGGTACGCCAGGGCTGTGTGATGGCCCCGACATTGTTCTCCCTCTTTATCAATGGGGTGGTGGACCATTTGAGGGAGGACAATGCCGATGCCCCGGTCCTGACGGAGGAGAAAACACCAACCCTCCTCTTCGCAGATGACACCCTCCTGTTGTCCAAAATCCCCTCGGGGCTGCAGAAACTATTGAACAGATTCAGTCTATCTTGCGATGAACGTGGGCTGACCATTAATACATCTAAAACCAAGCTAATGGTGCTGCCCCCTTCAAAAAAAGCAAAGAAAATGAATATCACCCTTAATGGGTCGCCTCTTGAGGTGGTGGAGGATTTTGACTACCTGGGAATCAGAATTAACAATAGAATGAAATGGGACTCCCATGTTGCCAAGATGCTGCTAAATCTCAAGAGAGCGTATGTCAGTCAGCAAGCCTATAGCCCCGGCTCTAGCTGTATATGAAGGGAAGGCGTTGTCCTCCGCAGTGTATGGGTCGGAACTGTGGGGCTGCGAAAATTTAACCGATCTGGTCAGAGCCGAGAATAATTACACAAAATTTCATCATTTTGGACATTGTTTATAAGGTCTACTCCAAAGCCGTTGGCTCATTAAACACATGATTCTGATAATCGGTGAAATCTCCGAGGCACTGTCTACAAAACATGACACCTTACAATGGGAACACACAACAATAACACACCAAAAGTAAAAGAAAGGGGGTTGGGAGCACACTGCCTCACATCCCAGCACAGTTCGCCCCTTTGCATCCTGGTAAATGCAGTGCAAGGTTAGTGCTTACTCGTAATTTAGCTGTAGTTTTTCACAAAAGTTGGTGCAGACCGTGAAGTATATTTCTAGACATGTGTTTCTGGGTTCAGCCCTTCCTCATTTGAAAGCAGCAGTAGTAGGAAGTAAAAGAGAAGTCATCTGGGGTTGCAGGAACTGCTACCAAATTCCTCTCAGGTCACAGTACCACTCACAGGCTCACAGGTGCATCTCCAAAGCTCATCAGCTTGCTGGATCAAGGGAGCCTTTTGACCAGAAATGGGGTTGGGAGCCCACAGCCTCACATCCCAGCACAGTTTGCCCCTTTGCATCCTGGTAAATGCAGTACAATAATATTGCTTACTTGAAATGTAGCTGTAGTTTTTCACCAACGTTGATGCAGACATTGCTTCTTATCTCTAGACACATGTTTTTGGGTTCAGCCCTACTTCAGTAGAGAGCAGCAGTAATAGAAAGAAAAATAAAAGTAATCAGGGGTTGCTGGAAATGCTGCCAAATTCCTCTGAGGTCACAATCCCTCTCACAGGCACACAGGTGCATTTCCAAAGCTTGTCAGCTTTCTGGCTCAAGGGAGCCTTTTGAACAGCAAGGGGGTTGGGAGCACACTGCCTCACATCCCAGCACAGTTTGCTTCTTTATATCCTGGTATATGCAGTACAAGATTAGTGCTTACTTGAAATTTAGCTGTAGTTTGTTGGGGGGAGTTTTTTGGGGCACCTTAATTTGAACCGGGGTGCTCAGTCTAAAATGAGGGCATACACGTGTGTGAGGCAGGAACTGAATCACGAGTTTAAACAATTTATTTGAAGTTAAAACCTAAGAAAATAATGATTAGATATACCTGTTTAAAGGACAAGATACAATAGTCTTAGCATAGACCAAATATCAAAGGTACATTTTGAATTAGAGAGCAAAAATATGCAATGCAAATAGGCCTAAAATCAACAAGGAAAAGAGAAAAATGCTTTTCAAAAATGCAAGAAAGAATATGCAATCTTGAAACAATGTCATACAATCTTAAACAAGAATCTCTAAGGCAATAGTTAACCGGGGAATACTCTGCCCGTGACTCACATACACAGTGGAAGAGTGGTCCATTGGGTGGACTGTGGGAACGTCTTTTATATTGTTTAATAAGGAAATGCTTGACCACAGATCCATCTCATGTCAGGTGTCTAACGTCAATGATAACAACAATTTGTACATTTTCAAGAATAATGTGCGTCACTTTGCAAAATCTTTATAGAAAAGCAGAAGACTAGAAAGATTACAGGTCATCTTTTCACGCCATGTGCTTGACTTAAGTTGCTCGAAGGTAGCGGGAAAAAACAACAATATAAAGAAATCAAGATATCGCAACTGACCATCACCACACCGCCCCAACGTTTTCCTCTTAGCTACAGATGTTCCCTGTTCTTGTGCTTGATACATTCTG
Organism: Lissotriton helveticus; assembly: GCF_964261635.1. Lineage (NCBI taxonomy): Eukaryota > Metazoa > Chordata > Amphibia > Caudata > Salamandridae > Lissotriton > Lissotriton helveticus. The sequence goes on along the minus strand of NC_136069.1, from coordinate 1,369,845,254 downwards.
GGTTCTTGTGGTTTCATATATTACAATAGATGAGAGAACAGAAGTGCACAGTGGCTGCAACAAGAAAGTAGGGTCTTGGGGGACCTGGGGCTTCGCTGAGGAGATTTTATGATTTTAGTCAGAGAGGCGCAGGGCCTGCTATACAGGGCCTACTGTGTTCAAAAAAAGGGATTCAATACTTTGGTCAATTTAACAAATCCATTCATGCTGGCTGGTAGGGTCATATGGGGTGTCATGTTTCCGGTGTGGGCAGGTGTGGGTAGGAACAGGCTATGGCATGTATATGGTAAAACTGGACCCTGCGTCAAGTTTTTCACCAAAGTTGGTGCAGACATTGCTGTATATCTCTAGAATCGTGTTTCTGGGTTCAGCCCTTCTTCAGTAGAGAGCAGCAGTAGTAGAAAGCACAAGAAAAGTCATCTGGGGTTGTTGGAAATGATGCTAAATTCCTCTCAGGTCACAGTACCACTCACAGGCGCACAGGTGCATCTCTAAAGCTCGTCAGCTTGCTGGCTCAAGGGAGCCTTTTGAACAGGGCCGGACTGGCCATAGCGGGCACCGGGCAATCCCCCGGTGCGCCGCACGGGTGGGGGGCCGGTTTTGGGCCCCTGGGGGCCGTTTTTGTTACAGGGCCGTTTTTGCAGCATAGCTGCAAAATCGGCCCTGTACCAAAATCGGCAGAAAACCGGCCCCAGCAAAGAGCTCGGCGGCACCTCCAACACCCCTGAGTGGGGAGCGGGGGCCGGCCGAGCACTTTGCCAGGGCCGGTTGTGATTCCCAGTCCGGCCCTGCTTTTGAACAGAAAGGGGGATGGGAGCACACTGCCTCACATCCCAGCACCAAAACTAAAAGGCAACCTAAAAACAAAATGATAGTGACACAGAACAATACACAAAAACTAAAAAACATAAATTCGAATCGAGCACACACCAAAACCTAACGCAAAAAGTAATTGTTATTTGGTCTTGTGATTTTGCATTATAGTATGTTGCTATTTTCATTTAAAGCTAATTTGTGTTGTGCTGTTGTATTTTGTTTGTTTTTCTCTATTGAATTGTATGTATTGCTTTCCTTGTTTGTCAACTAGGTGTATTGAGCTGTCATAGTTTGTTCATGTTTTAGCTGTTTATGTTGATGTGTTGTCATTGCGTTGTGCTGCCGCGTTGCTGCAAATGTTGGTGAGTTGTAATGGTTTAGACTACTTTGTATGTGTTGGGCTTTATTTTGCCGATGAGGACGGTATTATTGTAAAATTGTGTGGAGTTTTAATATTTGTTTAGGGGTATTTAAGTTCGGCTGCGCCTTCACAAATCTGCTTGCATGATGAATTGGTTAAGTGTTGGCATCAGCCTCACCAAGAACATGTAGTAAGGCCAAACTCTAACGCCAGAGAAAAATGATTTGTTATCCGTCCATAATACTGCCAGGTGGTACAAGAAGAGTTTTCTTCTATTATTCCCTCATCAAAGAGTTTTAATATTTTTCCAAACCAAAGTGCTCTGGAATATTTTTTTTAAATACACTTTACTAAAAGAAAACAAGTTTATGTATATTGTTGGCATGAAAACATACACTAAAGAGCGACATGTTACATTTTTCTTTTGAAAGACATGTTCCTCTAGACGATTGTATTTGACTGCCTCCCAAAATGTCGCCTGGTTTCAATGTGCTGACTGATTACCATGTTTTTAATTTTTTGAACAATGCACAACTTTTGAACAATTCACATGTTGCCTTCACCTCAATAAAAGCATGTCTCGTATTTTTAAAATCTGGAATATAATAAATATAATTCTAAAATACGTATGCAAAACACTTGTTTGGCTGTCGTGTCTTGGGATTGAATGTTTGCTTTGTTTCTATAGAAACCAGGTTTGATATTTGGAAATAAGGCAAAAGAAAAATGTGAAAGAGGGGAATTGATTAAAACCAGAGAGACAAACATAAAGCACTTAAATGAAGAACCAATGTAAATAGTAGCTAATGCCAGTGGACAGTAAAAGATATCCAGTTTTCGTAAATAGGTCGCTGTTTAAATGCCAGCAAAAAGAATGTCATCGTAGCGCATATGAATTGAAGAAATGTATAGATTTTCACAACACGAAGCGCACGTTTGTATGGAACCTGTATATCATGGTCAGAATATCGTCTGGCATATATATCTTGTTCCCTAAATACAGTTTACAAAAATATCACCCGCTGTAGTTAAATGTAGATATTTAGGACAAAATGTGCACGTCATATTCTGAACTATAACCCACATGAAGCACTGGAGTGAATCATTACTTTCCATGCGAATGTTAACAATTGATGGAGCTCTAGAATAGGCATTCTATCATTAAGTAAAACAATATTACATAAGATAAAAGGGTTGTGTGACAAGGCATGAATTCAGAAATCATTTGAACACAATCCAACATATCATCTTCTAAAATCAGATTTGTCTGCTTGTGTCCAGCACAACACACAGAGATATAAAGTCAGAATATTGGTATCATAAACTTCCTGCCCTTTGTCTACCTCTTTCATAAGAATTTAACTTAGTCAAGGAATTGGTGACTACATCTGTCCACGAAGAACTGTCAATCTGATTTCAGGTGTATATACATTATCTGAATTTAAAGACGCCACAAAACAATTTATAAAGTGGCCTTTTTTCCAAATCTAAGCAATCGGAAAGAAAATATAAATTCTGGTCGGATTAGACCAAGATTAAAAAACAGGTGAAACAGGATCTGAAAGTGAGGACTGCCTCCATTGCAAACAATTTCCACACTGATTACAGTTTATATGTAACTTTCATAAGGTAATACGTCTCCTGAGAAATAAGTGTGGAAAATCCATCAACATCATCCAATACAAATTATTTCTGGAACCTCTCAAATATGTCTTGAATGATGTGACCTGTTGTTAAAACAGTTATTTGAGCTGCAATGTCTTATGTCAGTATTAGTCACAACTTTATTAAAAGTATGAAGGATGTATGCAATACCCCTTAGACATCAGCAAGTGTTTGTAGGGGGCAAATAATCATACTTCTTTTTTCAATAAACACATTTCTGTATTTTATTTAGATTAAAACATTATATGAACAATTAGAACTCATAACTGTCAGTATTGTTTTAGGATTACTGTCTTGTATGCCAGTATCAACTCATTTTTCCACAGTATTTCCGATATACATCCAAGGCTGAAATGAATTTTACATCAGTTCACCCCATGAACAGTTAATCCACAGCCAACACGTGTTTCGCAGTGATCTAACTGCTTCTTCAGTGGTCACATCTGATGATGTTCTTTATAAATTGGGCAAAAGATAGTACCTGTACAACATCGACAGGTAAAAAGACCAAATCATTGAGACTTAAAACACAAAAATTAATACTTGCTAGCCAACTTCCTGTTAATGGCAAAACTGGCACGTAATGCAGAGATTATAAATCGCTAGGATGAGATTTTTAATGGAGAATGTGAATGTAGGAGATTGTGATCATGACTAAATGTGATGCATTCCTGGCTCCTCGAGAGAGAGAGAGAGTGCTGCGGGGCGGTGGGGCGGGGGAGGGTAGGGTAGGAGGGTAGTAAACTCTGGCCTACAGCCGAACGGAGTTAAGTGAATACATAAATAAATAAAACTTGTAATGCAGCACGTGCACTGTGATTCGTTTTATTTATTTATTACTTTACTTAACTCAGTTCGGCTGTAAGCCGAAGTTTACTACCTCCCAACCTGCCCCTCCCCCACCCTGCCCCACAGGACTACCTCGAGGAATTTGCGACTGATGTGCTCTCAGATTTATCAACCTGATTTATGATTGAAAAATGTGCTGATACTGGCATACATCATGTTAATCCTAAAACCATACTGACTGTCATGAATTAGAATTGTAATGTATATGTTAATCTGATTAAAAACACAAAATGTTGTTATTTAAGAAATACGTATGATCATTTGGCCCCCTTTAAATGTTTGTTGATGTATTTTTTTAATTATCTGTCAATAGGGTTATTGACAGCAGTGGGTAGAAGCCAGCATAGGGCATTATGCATCTTTAGCCCAGTACAATAATACCCCATAAACATCAATGACATTGAAGATTAAACTTATGTAAATCTTCAATGCAGCATGAAACCAAAGATATCTGGTCCTCTTCAAACACTCTTTATGCAGATAAGTAAAGCATTATTTTTTATTTTCTCTTACATCCAAATCCCACCAATTGTCTGTAATAATACTTGTGAGAAAATGCTCCTTTTTTGTGGTCCCCCCACTTTTTTCGCGGAACTTTGCTGCACTATTCAGTGCCTAGTGTATTTGATCTGAGCCCTACAACATGTAGACATTGGCTAATCCCTGATTGGTGTATTTAACTATCCTATAAGGTCATATAATGTAGTGTAGAGCTTGAACCCGTGGCATGGAAAGGGCAATGTCCCCTAAGAACTACAGCACTTATGGTGCCATCCATTAGTGTGACAAGGAAAACTTAGCTTCAGGCCTATCATTGTAGCCTTACTGTTGCGGTTTAAACCGGCAGTGCTCCCTTTTAAAATAAACTTTTTTGACAGATAAAAGCATCCCATTTATATATTAATAAGTCAACTATATGTAGGTCTTGTAATCCACAATTAGGGCTCATGGTACTTAAGAGTGGAACTTGTAGAAACATGTAGAAAATTAATGTTAACATGTCCCTCTAGTGACAAGGCTCAAAAGCTATTTCCACTGTGGCAGGCTTAGGAACCCCATGTAGAATGGAGTGCATATTAAAATACTAAGATTGGCAATGTAGGAAAGGGGCCAGTGTTTAATAAATATTTAGTAAAAGTAACTTTTAGAAAGCTACCCTTATCTCCTAGCGATCTGAGGAAGCTAACTTGCTTTAAGTCTCCTGCTTAAAAGAGGTGTGAATGAGGAAGGAACTTCCTCTCAGGAGCGCAGAGTCAGCTAACCAGTCTAGGCAGATGTAACTCCTGTCTCACCTGTCTGGGTGCTGAGTGACCCGGCTTTTGTCCTACCAGATTTCTGTCTCTTTAATTTTTTTGAGTACAGTACTTCCAACTGAATTTTAGTGGTAGAGGTAAGGCAACACTAGATTTACCATGGTATACCTCCCACTTGTACCCGCAGCCTCAGAGCCCAGGATTAGTGTGGCCAAAGGCCTTTGCCATCTTGCATTTGCCCTGACACATTGCATTTGGGACCTTTTTGCAAACAGAAACTGCTGAGAAAATATGGCCAAGGGCCTGAGAAGAACTATTCTATTCATTAGAGAGGGAATAGGAGTGTATTAGGGTGTCTTCCACCCACAGACTTTTGAACCCTACAAAGTTGGACCCTCACGCAACTTTACCAAGAGTACTGCTGGAATTTCAAAAGGATACCAGGAAGGGTGGACTGAACTTGGTACCTGTAAACAGTGGGAAGATCCTGAAGAGATTGTGCCCCCTTCCATTTGAAATCCAAGAACAAAAAGATCCCCAAGGATCATAAGGTTGAACTCCTGGGAGGTTCCATTTGCGCAATGTTTCAGACATTGGAAAGGAGGCATTAGGGGTGAAGTTATTACATCTCTCCGATGAACAATAGATATCTTCAGTGATTGTTTACACAGGTTTTACATTGTTTGATCTGATTGGATTAAATCTTAATCACAGCAGTGGGGAGATGGTGTGATATGGATAATGCTAGAGAGGTCATAGATGGTAATGTGTCACTGAAGAGATGGGGTACATTTCTCTTGCACTGTATGGCAGGAAGTGCCAGAAAATTGGGTTTCCCACCAGGAAAGGTATAGATGCTTGGTAAGAATTATATTGTTTCATGTCAAGGGACTTTATTCCCCAGTGAAGGGAGTTACTGTTTGGAGAGTCCAACTGGTGACAAAACCTGGAACTGGTCACAAGCTTAGAGGGGACTAGGGATAAATGAGACATAGTGCATACTCAGAGGAATAATATTCCTCAACCTCCTCCAAGCAAAATGAAGCACATTTTCTAAGGAGAAGCCTTCCATTTTTAATCACCAGTCATAAATCATGTAGGAAAGGCAGATTCCTGATTGTGATGTGTTCTATAGATGACATTTGCGATGGTTTGCTCGCTGAACTCAGGATACCTTTTTCAGGATTTGGTATTGACACTAGCTGAATTTGTGATAGGTGATGTCACATTCATTAGGGACTTTAGGTTGGTTTGGGATAGTTGTCGATATAAACCCAGCATGAGGGCAGAACCCCTTTGGCACATTCTCTAAGACACTTTGAAGCGTTTTACAGGAGATGGCCATGAAAGGTATATGACAACTCCCCATTAATGGCATTCATATTTATTCCTCCCGAGTCTATACATCACATTCTTCTGTAGATTTATATATTGTTTGGTAATTCCTTGGTCCCATTTGTTGATTCAACTGAGCTAGGTGAAATGGAGGCTTAGACCAGGCTCCACATCAATAGTTTATATATGGATGTGAGTAAGCCTAGATCTGTAGAATGAAGTCATTGCTATGTTGAGGGATACGGTTTTAAGGGATGAGATGAGGAAACAAATATTGAGAATTTCTTCCTGAATGAGGTCCAGCCAGGGGAGATCTGGGATGACAAGAAGGCAGGGGGAAGTGCATTGTTCTTATGTGACATCTCCAGAGTTTGAGAATGTTAGAGGTCCAGTAGTTGAAAGCTGGGCTGAGCGGACTGAAGGACTAGTATAGAGAGAAACCACTGATAGTACGTCTATGTAAATTGAAAAATACTAAAGAACAACTAATTGATTACCTGTAATAATAGAGCTGAAATTGTACTGCACCTGACACCACCACCCTTACAGGGTGTTGAATGAGGTGGGCACATATCTTGCCAACCAACTGTGAAACAAGAAGGAAAAATAGTGCGTAAAAGAAATGAAGAATATGCAGGCTGCAATTTTTGGATATGCAGAAAATAAATGTGAAAGATTTTAAGACTCATGCACCACATATAAGGTAAGTGACTTTATCATCCAAGCAAATAATACAAATAAGATCTGCCTTGGTACCCCAGCAGTATGAAGTATTAGACTAACACATTGCAGAAGATGAGGTTTGCAGGGCAATTCGAGTCCTGTAAAGTAACTAAGCACTGAGGTCCAATGGATTTATCGGTAACTTTGACAAGCTCCCGGGTGGCCTCAGGCTAAATGACCATTTTAACTGCTTGTATTGGTAACGCCCCCATAATTGAGGCCACCGTTTTAGTCATTCTAAAGCCATTGCCCCAGTCACCTCCATGCTTCCTATAAACCTCTGTCACTGCTTAATATAGCTACTGATCTGCAAAGTCCTGGCCTCCAACCTTGAAAATGTTTTGCCCGACTTGATCCATGCTGATGAATCTGTCTTTATTAACAAAAGGCAATCACATGAGAACATTAAGGGCACACTTCGCTTAGTAGAGAAGATACAAATGACACAGACTCTGGCCTGTCTCCTGTCTGTAGATGCAAAGAGCAGTTTCCCGATTTTGTAGGCGAAGTCTCACATCAGATATTTGGAAATCTACATCACACACCTGGTGCAGGGTTGTATCGGACTAATTTATCTCCTTTGGTATAAGTTATTAGGAAGCTCATGAGTAGATGGTCGCTGTTGTTTATTTCATGGATTGGGAGAATCAATCCGCCGACATTGGATATGCTATAGATCATTCTTTATTTGTATTCACTAAACGAGTAAGTTCGATAAATAATGAATACTAAATATATGTCTTAGAATATATGCCTGGATTTTATGGACATTTGATACACAGGCTTTTAAATTACTGCACGGTGGCTGTCCGTATAATAATCTTTAGGAAAGGCTATATTTTGCTGCTTTGATGAAAATTAAGATATTATATAAAAGCATTGCTTCTAATAGTTATTTATGAGAAAGAAATGGCAATTAAAATAATACTCTGATAACAGATGCACAAGAAATTGTTATGGTACTTCGGCTTAATTAATAATCTGTGTACAAGCAAGTGTCCGACCGCGCACATAGGTAGACAGTTGTAAAAAGGTGAAAAGTATAACTTTAAAATCAGCATTTTGTCGGAATAGGCAGACGATATTATGTGTCTCTCTCCTTTTTATAGCTTTGCTTCCATGCGTTTTGTGTTTTTTTAGTTAGGAGTGGAAATTAAGCATTGTTTTCTTAACGACTCCAATTTAGTTTAATTTGCATGGCTGAATATGGAAGATTTACTTGTAACACTATGCCAGTACAAGATGCTGAAGGCGTTAATGATGTTTCTTAGCAATACATCTATTTTTTGCAATCATTAATGGTGTTTTTCAGTCAAAGAGCAATTTATGCAATGATTTTGATTGAAGGTCTTGTACTTTGTTTTAAATCGATGATTTTGGATTCTCCTGATAATTGGTTATTAGACTATTACTAGAACTTTTAGGGAGAGTCTAAGATCCGGATTGTCAAAGTTATTTGCTCTCCCACTGTTCATACAATAGTGAAAATGGCAGCATTTTCTAGGACAAAAGCCCCTTTTTGATTCGCAAAATCAGTAAAAGTGTGAGTTTCAGTGGCGGTTCCTCGAGGGAGTGCTGCGGGTGGTGGGGCGGGCGTGGGAAGGGCAGGGTGGGGGGGGTCGTAAACTATGGCATACAGCGAAACCGAGTTAAGTACATTAATAAATAAACTAAACAAATTACATTGCGTGCGCTACACCTCCGATTGGGTTGCAGCGCGCGCAATATAATTTGTTTTATTTATTTATCATGAACTTAACACAGTTTGGCCGTATGTCAGAGTTTACTACCCCCCACCATGCCCCTACTCCGCCATGCCCCACTGTCCCGCAGCACTCCCTCGAGGAGCTGCCACAGGTGAGTTTGCTCCATAACGTGATATCTGTTGCACCTAGAGCAGCAGAAGTTTACGACTGAGCAAATTAGCTCAATCAGTGGTTAACAACCATAAACTCACAAGTTGATAGGTATTCACATATCGTTTTTTACCCACTTTCACACTCTCGAAGGGCCTCATTCACGAGAAGTGTTGCATTGCTACGTGAAAGCAGCAATGCAACACTTCTCAGTGCGCCCTCCTTGCGACACGAATGATGCATCATATTTACTGTATGACGCGTCCTATCGCAAGGAATGACAGATACATCAGTATTACTGGCGTATCTGTCGGCGCAGGTATAAGGTTTTGATACATTGGCGTCCTAGGAGTGGCGCAGCAAAATCTCATAGATTTCACTGCGCCACTCCTGCGACCCTTTCTTGTGGGGGAACGCCCACCCTGCATACATTCTACCTGCCGCAGGTGGTTTACGAAGTGACACATTTGCCTGGATGCGTCACTTCGCAAATATGGCGCAACATAGCACATTATTTACGCCACCGCTGCGTCACTAAAGGTGACGTAACGGTGTTACAAAAGTGACACAGTCCTTCATAAATAAGGCCCAAAGATATCATAGACTTACTCCTGTCAATGAAAGGAGTAAATTATTTTCCAGTGGGCAAGGAGAGATAAAACTCTTAAAATAGGCAAAAGATAGCGGAGGGAATTTTATCATGGGTTAAAATATTTCCCTCACACAATTAATTAGCACAATGGTGTTTGAGAATTTAAAAAAATCAGTACAAATGTAACTGTGCATGTCATTGTTTCTTGCCAAAATATGGACTTACCACAGTTACAAAATGTGAAAATGGTGAAAGATGCCCGTGCTCATAGAACGTTGTGACTATAGTCAATTACTCCTGGAATTCCAAGAAGATTAGAAACTTGCTCAAACCTGTAAAAATGATATTAAGTAAATAAATCCATATTTCTGGGAAACCTCTGTAAATTGGACCCTCAATGAATTTGAAGCTCAGAGCTATCCTGTTACTGAGCCTTGATGGCCTAAACAAGGAGAGTTAATAAAGGAACCCACATTGGAAGAAGCTATGGTTGCTATAAAATATCCTAAATAACATTTATAGTAATTTATTTTCTACTTAACTACAGTGGGTCAGATTTTCAAAGGGACTGCTGAGATCGTCACAAATGCCATTATCATGAGTAGTGCAAAAAGAACAATTGATGGACAGAATGCAGAAGAATGTCATACATTCACCCTAGTACAGATATCTAGGCCCAAATCCATCGTTTTTTGCTCCTCATGCCAATCCAGTTTGAACTCAGCCATATGCAAATCAGTCTTGACCCTGCGCCCAATCAAGAGTAGTGGCATTCATTTGTTTTTCGCCACACGGAAAATACAATTTATTGTCAAAAACCCATTTCTTTTCCATCATTTGCATGTGTGCCAACCCTGGAATGTCCACAATCTACCCATGTGAGCAGATTAACTGACATTTCAAAATCCACTATAGCAGCAGTAAAGAAGAACGAGTAGATCCATTTGCAGAGTTACATCCTACTCTTTGTGATCTAATCTTGCAAAATAGAAAAATCAAAAGAGATGCAGGTTAATAACTAGAAATCTCAGTTAAAGGAGTAGAATACATGATGTTTCTGAACTCATCAAATTTAAGAGCTTTTTTTATAATCAAGCCGTCTCTCAGTCTTCCTGACCTCAAACAGCTTGCAGCTCCCCAGCTCATATGCTTCAAGTTGTTGCAGAAAGAGTCACTCAACTCTGAATGGCACACTTGAAGAGCTTTTCCCAGGCAGGCTTTGAGCTGCCCCTTCTTGATCTGGTTCTTCTTTTTCTTCCTTATCGTCCATTGGGGAGATCAGAGCTTGATGTACGTCCTTCAGTGGACTTCTTTCTCAAAATCCATCTTTTACATTGGGCTGATTTTCGGCCACGTTTTTTCACACAGAGCCTTCACATTCACAATGATATTGCAAGCAAAGTTAGACAGATCTTCTTGTTCTAAAAAATCAAGGTACAACAATGTGATTAAAATCACAGAACAACAACCACAAAAGATTGAATCAAAAATGTATAAAAACAACTGTGAAATAGAAATAAAGAAGAATACATGTTTTCCCTAAATCTGATGAGGGAATAATAATTCTTCACAAAAATACTGCATGGTACCTGTTGGACACAATTGTAACTCTGTTCTGAACACCAATAGGAAAAAGTAAGGGGTATATTAACAAGGCCAGGCAATAATTATCGCTAAGCGCACTTAGCGCTAGGATAATTATAGCCGGCCGACTCTGAATTTTATCGCGGAGATAGCTTGCTATCAGCAACGCTTATCTCCAAAACGATAAAATTAAGTGCGCAAGCTGCCAATTGTGAGATTATCTCTGGAAACACAGCGATAATCCCCCAAGGTTTGGCGATAGCTTGCTGATAGGGATAGACATACTTAGCCATGATATCCACCTTACATAGAATATCATGGCTAAGTCAGAAAAATACCAGACGTAAAAAAGCAGCGTTAAACGTGGTTAGTGCTGCTTTTTTTTTATCGCTAACAGGGTTAGCGATATCCTTGATAATAGGAGAAATGTCGCTTAGCAACATTTCTCATATTATTTTACTCTGGAATGCCCCCTTTGCATCTCATTAGAGATGCAAGGGGATGCGTAGAGTAAAAGGGTGCTAACATGCAAATTTGCGTGTTAGCACCCTGTTGCTGATAGGGCGCTAGTTTTATCTCTGCTTTTTTGGCTTTAAAGCCAAAAAAGCATAGATAACGCCATTGTTAATATGCCCCCAAATGCTTAATATTGAAGGATGTGACTCACAAACTTAATGAGGCACTATCTTGCTAAATTGTGCAACAGTTCACTGAGAAAAGTCTGCTGAACCGACTGTTAGTAAATATGCAAACATTGGGCGTTTTTAAGCAATGAAATGCTTGACAGAAGTACTGCTCATTGGCAAAAACACCTCACCATGGCACCTCATATCTGGCTGAGCTCCAATGCACATCTACACTCAGCACTCATGCCAAGAACCTCAGAATAATTATCAACCGCAAACTGGAAATGACTGCACAAGTCAACACCATCACTGCATCTTGCTTACACATAAAACAAATGATGAGGAAGATCTTGAAATGGCTCCCAAGCAACTATAGGAAAGCTGTCACTTTGGCCCTGGCCTTATGGGAACTCCTCTTATGCTGAGATTATCAAGCAACTCACTAGAAAACTACAAACGATCCAGAACTCAGCATCAAGACTCACTCTCAATGTCCTGCATAGAACTCACATCACATCAAAACTCATAGAGCTCCTCTGACTACACGCTAATTTCAAACTCACATTCAAGGCACTACACAACTTAAACCCCTCCCTCCTGAACAGTCGCATCTCCCACCGCAATTCACCCAGACACCTCCACAGGACTCCTACTAGCATAAATATTTGTTAGGTAAAATTGCACAACAATGGCTGAACTATAATTAAGTTAAACAAAAAAGTGCAAAATTGCAATTAGTGACAATATTCATGGTAGAGTGGAGATAGGTAAACCTTGCAGGTCATGTTGGTCATACCTTTCACCTTCGGACTGGAAGTCAAACTTCTAGAACAGGGAAAGCAGTTTGTGCTGTTCGTATGCTCTTATCTGAAGTTCTGCGGTTGTCCCACTCACCCTGTTTAGAGTGTACTATTCTAAATAAAAACAACGTCTTTTTTAGGTTCTCCGATTTTTCACACAAGGCAGGAGGCTGTAGTTGATCATGGCTTCATGAGATCAGACAGTTGATTTTGGTCATCCATTGGAAAACTCAAACTTTACTGAAAGAATCTGAGTGGGCCAGACAGAAACCTTTAGCTAGTGAGGTTGCACCTCTCTTGGGGAACTTTGTTGTCTATCATTCTTTTTCCCAGATCTTCAGAGGCCAATACAATTACAAGATGTGCGGATGCCTGAAAAATAAAGGCTTTCAGGTTCTCTGTTAAAGAAGGCTTCCAAAGGAGGGTTCAGTGGTCCAGGTCTCTCTCTAGCATGAGCTCCTAGTGAGTTCAATGAAGTCCATTTCCCCCGGGGGAGCTGGAATTCCCATATGGGATAGAGACCTTCACCAGCCATTCGATTACCTAAAGTAGTAGAGGGAACCAGCCCATAAAATGAATATTTGAGAGTACTTCAAGCCCTTAGATTCAAGTCAATAATGTGAGAAACTGCAGGTGTATCACATACAGGTCAGACAGGATTATTCCTTGTGATATTACATCAAGGCCAAGGAGTGCTTGATGAATTTGTGTTGATGTGCCTTTTGTATTGGGTTCATTAGTCAATAATTGGTGATTTTCCTAAGCCTAATACAAACGGTTTTCTCACTACTAGCCATCCCTCTTTTGCAGTGCTTCCTGTCTTGCAACTCAGCAAAAGTGCCCTGAAAACTTTGGTGCCAAATGGCAGAGGTCAAGCTCGTCTCTTTAAAACTTCAAGTCCCCTTCCACAGCCAGCCTATGGAAATGAGTAGCCACCTCCTCTTCATGATCAAATAACGTCTTTGTCTCCCTCTGGAACAGAGATGAATACCTGGGAGTACTTCATTGATGAAAGGCATCTTGAACACCTGGAGCTGACTCTCATCTTCCCGTGAAAATCCATGCCCCAACTCAAGTGACTTTTCATTACATTTGGTCCAGTCCACTACTAAATGGCATATAGAATCAGAATTGATCAGCAAGATGTATCAAATCAAATCAAGCTTTAATCTGTATATAGTGTATAACCATAAAAGCATTCTACACAAAAATGTATTCTCCCTGATAACATAACTTAAAAAATGATTTACATAATAACATTTCAAGACGTTTCCCATACACAAAGCTTCACCCTACACAATTTCTAAAAATCATTATAACAGATCCTCACAAGAAGCAATAAGGAATAAAATACATACAGCAATTCATAAAAGATTGAATTACTAGTTACCGCTTATTATAGTTCTATCTCCTTCAATCAACAAGTATATTGGAATAATAATAAAATGCAGTAGGCCAATCATCAACATAAGAGACCTATTCAATTTCATATGTCAATATTTCCAAATGTGAAAGGTCCTTTCTTCTTTTGATTGCCATTTGGGTAAAAAGAATAACTGCATTACATGTTGTTACATTTTCGAAGTTACAAATATGATAAAAAGCGGATTAGTAGGTATACAATCTATTATCAATAAATAAAGATCGTAAAATGGATTTTCTGATATCCCGATAAAAATTATAAAAAGTATCAAATGCAATGTGGTCTGGTGGTATATTCCATCTCATGGGCAGTTAGGTAGATTAAAACTCCACTTACCCAATCTAGGGAATGCAATCTGAAAGTGCAGGGTGCCCATCCTTACCCTTGTTAAGTAAAATCTATGTTGCATATTTCTAGTAAAGGCTAGGTACGGCTGGACACCCAAAGTGAGTGGACCTTCGCAAAAAGATCTAACACTTGATTTTGTACTCATTTCGGTGTCTCTTATAGATTCCCTAGAGTTTAGTAATCTGGAAGACTTAGCATTATTAAAATCAATTATTACATTGCACTCAGTTAAAAGGTTGTAAATATACTGTAGCCACAGTATTGTCCTACAATGATCAAGTGTAAGGCAATCCAAAATTATATTTTTGGTAAATTATGTCTCATCTTTACTCCAGATTCTATGCCAGAGTGTAATGGCAGCCACGCTAATGGAATCACTAATGTACGGTACACCTATATCCTTATGTGCAGTATTTGAAGCAATTGTATTGGGGACTGATAGCAACCTTCTTAAAAATGTATTGTCAAGGGTTTGTAGTAATGAAATATTTGCCTTTCCACATCGCGCTCCTCCAAAGCACGCCCCTGTAATACACTTACTCCCATATAACTTAAAGATTTCTCGTACTGGCTTGTTACCTACTCTATTAGAGAATTTAAAGATGGCCTCACTTTATCTTATAAATTTTAATTTGCATAGGAACCTTCCCCATTAAAAAGTAGCCCAAAATATGAGAATGAAGTTGTCGTTTCAATATATACCCCTTCTACATGATGATTTCTACTCTTGACTTTACTTTTCCCACAAGTCATGACCAATGATGAAATTTGTGAAACTGTCTATCAAACATTGAAGGCCATTAGCAGGCCTAGATATTAGGACTGCATCATCTGCATATAAGAGTACTGGAGTTACAAGTTTACTAACAATCGAGGCATCAGCTTTTAAATCTTGCAATAAAAGATCGATACCATTGATATATAATGAAAATAAAAGTGGCACAAGAACACAGCCTTGTCTAATCCCACGGGTGACTCTAAAATGTGCGATAAATAGATAATTATATCATGTGGGGCGCCCATCTCTTCCAGTGTTTGCCATAACTTGGCGTGATTGACTAAATCGAACATGCTGGTAAGGTCAACATTACAAAGGTGGAGTTGACCTTCTTTGGCGATGGTATATGTCCCTATTAGCAGCTCGAGGTTAACGCACTGCTCAACCATTCCAATACCCCTTCTAAATTCTTACTGGGCTTCGGTCAAGATGTTTTTTTCATTTGCCCAACATTCCATTCTGTCTAGCATAATTCTGCCCATTAATTTAGATGTAGAGTCAAGAAGGGATATTGGATGGTAGCATTTTGCATTTCCTCTGACGCCTTTTTAAAAATAGGGGCAATTGTACTTTCCACCCAGGTTGCAGGTAGCACCCCTCCAATAATTGCATTAAAAAAGTTAACTAGAATAGGGGACCAAAAGTCAGTACTAGACTTAAAGATATCAATGGGAACCCGGTCTGGTCCTGTGGTCTTACCACTTGCACTTTTCTTTAGGGTAACTATATCTCCTCTGTAGTGATAGGTTCTATCTTAACAATATTCATTAAGATAAAATTGCTGTGATCATCCGCCTCAGTGATTTCTTTTGTAGGGTTAACCACTGTTCGGGAGTCACTAATGTTTCTACCTTGGCAGATGAATTGTCTTTAAATAGTGGTTGACCTATTGTTTTCCAAAATAAGATAGAATCCTTGGTCTCGGCTGCTTGGATAAGCCTGTCCCATGCAGTCTCCCAGATTTTTATTTTTCTCGAACTTAAGGCTTGTTTATAACATTTCCGAAGGGTACCGATTCTCGCTCTGTTCCTATGTTTTCCTTTTGATGCTTCCTCTAAATCCATATTTAATCCAGAGCACTGATGATTAAACCATCTAGGGCAATGGTCCCTATTTTTCTTATTTCTAATTTTCAAATCTTTGCTGATTTCAGCAGCAATATTATGAAATGCACTTACAGTGTCGATGTTAGTAGAGGATTTATCCAAACACGTATTTATATGGTGGTGAGTTTTTTGGACTACATTTTCCATGAAAACTGTTGGATTGACGCCTGACCACTTAATGGCAATCCCATTCTCGCCTTGTGTTTTGATATCTACTGCAGAGACACACGCCTTTTCTTGATGATAAATGCTGCAATTCAATGGTAAAACAGTGGATGGTGGTCGCTAAGCAAGCCAGCCTGTATATATCATTTTCCAACAAGAGTCCTACAGTTCCTTGATATGAGGACATGGTCACGGCAGTAAAGAAGTCTAAAGGTAATCGATTAGTAGGTTCCAATGATGTAATTTTTTATATCCAGTTCCAAGTAGATAGAGAGAATGTAGATAGTAAGTAAGATGGTAATCAGTAATAACCCCGCCAGGATTAGCCTCCCTGCTGCTCAGCCTCCAATCTTCAACTGACACTTTAGCCAAGACCAAGCACTCCAACATTCTGTGACATCATCCTACAATCTACAGTCATTCAGGCTGAGCAGAATGGCAATGCAAAGAAAGAAGAGAAGAAATTGCGCTATAACAGCCCCTTCATATGTTTGGGTAACATTTTCTCCCTCATGTTCGCCGGGCTCCATAATTCCTAAATTATATTTGTGCATAACATGATTAATTCCTTCACCATAAGAATTATGTGAAAGATGAGAGAAACAGTTGCCATAGTCATCTCTTTAGCCACATTGTTCCCCTAATGGGATTTTACATTGTTCACAATAAAAATCACCAGCCCAAATTAGTATATACTCACCCCCAACCCTTTTAGGAAAACATCCAACTCCTCTTCCATTGGTGCAATTACCCCTTGTCTTGTATTATCCAAGATATTGTTGTAAAAATGTATCACTACAATATATTGCTTCCCTTTGACACATAGGAGTAAAAACTGAAAAAACTGTGATTTTGTATACGTTTTCTTCAGTGTCAATGGTGAAGACACTGATGATAAATGCTGCTAAGCCTCCTCTTGCTCTCCTAGCCTTTAACAGGATTGCTTCAATAGAAATCGTTTTAAAACCATTAATAAAAAAAGTTTTTGTGAGCCAAGTTTCTTGTATTGGAATTAATGTGCAATTCTGTATACTTTTGAGCCATGCCTTTTCATGTAGCTTGTTTTTAACCCCTGCAACATTCCATGACATTATTATTAGAGATCCGGGTAATGGGCAACTAATTGATTAAATGCCAACCGGGCTAGTTAGGGGGGAAGTATAATTACAATCCTTCAGTTGTGCTACATCCTTACCCAGTCAATCAATCTCACTGCAAGTTCTTAAAGGGGCAAACCTAATCGGCATGGTTGGTATCATATGTGTGACCATACTATGGTAGTCTCTATCAGTTGTATAAAGGCGCTAATTTTTTGGTCTATAGAAATAGCCAAGTGGAACAGCAGGGATAATACCGTCAGGGCGATTAAATTGGCAAGTATATTTTGCTGATATTTCTCTTAACAGAGAACCCACCACTTCCGGACTACGGAAGTTCACAACAACCCAATCCCCTTCGCATGATTTTTCCGTTCTACCCACCCAGCTCACTCGTCATAGCAAAATTATTTCTTGGGAGAGAGTACTTGTACTACAACAAGAATTTGAGGTGAACCAATATACAACCCGATTTTTTTGTGATTTTGGAAAAATTTTGAAGACAACAAAATATGGGGTAGCCTGCAGGGGTAGATTGAGAGAAACCTTGCCATGCCTTGTTAGTCACTGAAGTCCTTCTGTTTCTGGATAATGTTTATTTTGTAAGTTATTGTCCCTTGGTTTTGCAACAGGGTGTGCTCTGGGTGCTTCCTCTGTCTGGCTCACCAGTGTTGGGTGAGTTTTTTCCATTTCTGTTTCAATTATGGGAATATGTCCAACTTGTATTCTCTTGTCCGAACTACTACTAGGCATTGCCTTATGACACGTTTTTAATGGCAACTCAGTTAGATGAGTAATGTCTTTTTGCACTAGTTTGATTTCTGCCATAACTCATCTTTCAATATAGTACATTTTTCCATGTAGTTGTTTAAACAAAGTTTCAATGCCTTGCATGTAATTTGTTTATTCTCCGGGCCCGTACCTTTTACATCCGGTTTAGCCTTTTTCCCTTTTTTGTTTAGTTTTCTGATTTGAATTTTGGTAGCTTATTTTCATATTTACTGTATGCTGTTTGCTCTTTTTTGCTGGTGGAGAAATCAATTCAGAGATATCCGATAGGGCGGATATGTCAAGCGGAAATATTGATACGCAGGGGCCTAATATTGTGGGGCAGTATAAAAATTGATAATATTAGGGCTATTTACCTCCTTACTTTTACTTTTACTTTTACTTATGTCCTGATCTCCGGATTCAGGGGCATAAGCTTCCGAAACTGGCTTTGCCTCCTTTTGGGCCTCATTTGGCGCCATCTTTGTAGCCGTCAACTGCTCTTTCACTTGCATTATTTCATTATTATTAAGGCCCATAGCCCTTTTTAGATAATTCGTGATTGGCACATTTTTGCCTACAGAGTTCCCTTTGCTTGATATCAATTTTTTCTTGCCCATTCTTTCACATATGCTCCAATGATTATTCTTATAATAGAATAACAGGTCCCTTACTGGTTATCAGGTTTCCAAATCACAGGACCAAGGGGTATGACCCAGCCCGACCTCCTCCAGTCTCGGACGGGTGCAGACGGGCGCACACTGACCTGCCCTTTGCCCAGGCATGCCCACACACGTCCCGCACTGTGGGAGCCCACTGGCAGTTATAAAGCGCCTTAGGCCACGGGGATGCTGTGTGTGGCATTGTGAGTGTCAGCGGGGCTCAGGAAACTTGGGACTAGTAGTCCTAAGTCCCCCAACAACTCTAGCAAATGGCTAAAAAACAGGTACAGGCTTCCCACAAGATGTATCACTCTCCTGTACCTAGATGTAGTTGTTACTTGGGAAGATTTACAAGCCTCATCATGCCCTAATGATTGTCAGGAGGTTGGCCCAGCACAACTGGATTAATTACTGATGGAGTTTTTAGGCAAAGTGTAGAACGTTTTTTAAAATGTACTTCTCTAATGCAATTACAGCCATGTATCTTATCCACATTCTACCAATAACGTACTTGGACTCTGTGCCCCAAGACAGTATTACGGCCCCCGATGTGGTGGAGACTTACTGTGAGCCTTTGGAGGCAGCTGCGGCAGGTCCGTTTGGAGAGGTTGCAGACCAGAGCTTGCTGCTTTGCTCCCTGCTGGCTAAGTTCCACTTCTGTGATGGCCCCTTCACGTACAAATGCCCTTCGCGGAGGGTAAGGGGTGGCACTGTTGCCATTGCAGCGGCTGCTAGTAGCAGCGGTGAGGGCGCTGCTGCGGCAGTATCACTGTTTTCGTTTCTGCATCGTGAGATGCTGACACTCATCCACAGCCATCAGAGAAAGAGATGGGCTTCGGCTCCTGAGTGGGTCATCCCATTCTATGGCTGCTTCAGTAAAGCGTTGCAGCCGGCATCCTGCAGGCTTGCAATATTGATCATGCTACTCCAGCTCCACCAGCCTCAATTGTAGACTGGCTGATCAACACCATGCAGGTCCTGGATGGAGCAGCTGGTTTCAAACTGCCTTCTCAGCAGATACAAGACTCTCAGGTGATCTGGCCTCGGTGGCTACAGACGTATGTAACAAAGCATCAGAGTCCCCAGCAGTCGACCTGACAGTTGAAGTACAACAAGGTAATTCTTCCAACTTTCCTTGTGAGCATGTTTCGGATGGAGGTTACGATAATGTAACTATACTTCCAATGGCACAGCGAGCTTTCGCTGCTCATGCAGTGCAAAACTTGAATATGGAATCAGGGGGGTCTGCCTCTGACACTAGATTTGCTGCTGCCTGTTTAGAGAGAGTGTCTGGAGGGGGGCTCCGCTGTATAATGTTACTCCAGGAGGGACATTTACCTCATTGGGCATCCATCCCAGTGACACCAAATCATCCTAATTCAGGCATCAGGGAAGTTAGTGGGGTTTTTAATAAACTCCCTAATTCCAAGGACAACCTAGATGATTACTCCATTAAGGATACTGAATCTACAGTGAAGAAGCATGGTAAACTAAAAGTTCCATGGTAAACTAAAAGCATGGAGGTCTCAAGAAAGCTCTGGACCATCACGAAAATGACCTATCCTTTAAAACAGCTTCTACACCATACTCAACAGGGGCCCTAAGGATGGCCCACTGTTCAAATGGGTTGCTACAAAAAAGGGGGGCCCAGACTTTGATTTCACAGCTATCCAATGTCTGTCCTACTGGACGGCCCTGATTGCCTATTGTAGGGGAAGACCACAATTCAACTTCAGTTTGCAGCATTAACCCTGATCCTAATCCACCTTGAAGATCCTGGGAGGGCTTCAATGTCTCCAGGTATTATATCCTTGGGGTCCTCCACACCCACATTCTCAGATTCCAACCTCTCTACGCAAACAGATATGGTAGGCCTAAAAGAGGCATCCTTGTCCACCATTCTACAGTTCTTGCATGTGCAAAGGAAGGAGGAACAGGAACACTAGGCACAAGTTAGAATAGACAGTCTTGTGCTACAGCAATCACTGTCAGTAGTACTAGCAAGGTGGCGGTGGCACTTCGGAAATGGCCAAGCTTCAGCAGCGAGTGGACAGAGTTGAGGAAGTTGGATCAGCAGCAGGACACATGAGAGTTAACTGATGCTGGTTCAAAGTAAGTTAGAAGATTTGGAAAATCTGCAATACTGAAACCTCAGGGTTTTTGGAATACAAGAGGGAAAAGAAGGCAGGGATCCCATGGATTTCAACATCAAGTTTTTACAACATGGGTTTCCATACTTGGTTGATTGGGATATGGAGTCACATATTCAGCAGGCTCACCGGTTCCTTTCCTGAGGCAGCTACCCTAATCAAATTCTATCCATCATCGTCAAATGTTTATCTTTGTTGGCAGTTTTCATTTCAGGCAGGCAATCTTTCTTAAAACTCATCCAGCAATGCCTATAGCAGTGTATTCCATGTCTATATTTGATTGATCTGACCTATAAATGGCCACAACCGATAGGCATTGGAAGTTGCGTCGAAGAATAAATCCCCTATAGGCAGTTGGGGCAAAGGTTTTCCTGCAGGAACCAGCCCGCCTCAAGGTTATCAAGAACAGATGTTTCCAGTTTTTTCATTCCGAACTTGAGGTATCGCCAGCACTTAGGCAATGGCAAGGATCATCTCTGCATTCCTAAGTCAGCGTAACGCAGATGGCTAATTTAATTTGCCCTACAGCTGAATGATTACTGCAAGCAATATCTCACCTCTGCCCTGTTTTTTGTTTCTCTATTTTTTTCACAGCCACTAATACTCATGGGAAAGGGAACAGAAGGGGGGAACACTTCGTGTCTGGACTGGCCGGTTGGTGCTGGGCGGGAGTGGGTGCCTGGGTGGTGTGGTCACTCCAGCAACAGCAAAGGGGGGATGATTCCTTTTCCCAGAGACAGGTTGGGAAAGGTTGGTGTCTGGGGGTCTACGGTGGTTGTTGAGGGTAGTTACTTCAACAATTTAGTTTTTTTTCTCTAATGGTGTGGTTACGGGAATCACCGGAGTCAGAATGTTGTTTGTTTTTGCTTATGAATACATGAATACAATTCACATAGAGAGGAAGGGTGGAGCTAAAATAAAGGTGAGACTCGCAAAATTAAGACTATTGCAATGTCTAAGCTGAAATTTATGTGCTGGAATGCAGCTGGAAAAACTCGACCCAGAAAGCGGCAATTCATTTGGGAAGAGCTTATAAACCACACATAGTAGAAGTAACTGAAACACATCTTCCTTATAAAGATTGGCACCGGCTTAGGCAGCTTGGGTATGACACCCTTACTTGCACATTCCAGGCAGTCTCAATAAGGGGTGTAGCCATAAAATCTAGGAATTTGGTGGACTCAAGGGGGAGATGGGCCATCATTGAATTAGCATTTTAAGGGCAGAAGTATACTATTTGTGTAGTCTATGGGCCGAACTCCAATGAGCCAGATATGTTTGACTTGGAGCTGTTGGACTGGTCAGGCAATTTAATTGTAAAGGATGATTTCGGTTGTACTACGGTATAGACTCCAATAATTGTACAGCACATACACTGATGTCTAAGGGCCGTGCCTCCATTCTGGAATTAATAAGGTTGCATGGGTTAGTCCATGGGTGGAGAACACTTTTTCCTTTACTACCTGGCTACACTTATTACTCTTCTCCGCATAAGCAGTATTCACGTATCAACATGATCTTTACTACAGAGCAGATACTTGATGGTGCATGCATCGAGGTATGTCCTAAGGTTACATCTGACCACAACTCGGTAATGCTTACAATACAGTCCTTACAGGCATACAGGCTAAGATGGTGCACATTCACTTTTTCTCGCCATCTTCTTACTAATTTAGAATAGCGAGTATACCTTGGAGGCCTATTTGGATAATTTTTTCTGATCAACAAAGGCTCCGCCTCAATAGCAGTAGTTAGGGACAGTATGAAAACTTACATTAGGAGAATTATGCTTCAGTTTCTTCTGAAGAAAAATAGACTTATGCACAAGATACTAGCCGCTATCGGCAGGAGTATCTGATGCTAGAATTACAACATACGCAAGCACTACTTGCTAAACATCCAAGGAAGCAGCTCATTATGCTAACGTTGATTGAGAAGTGGCTCATGCTCGATCATGGGCTAAGGGAAAAGTTGGCTGTAAAGTATCAAAGACACTTTAATATGAATATAGTAAGAAAGTTGCCCATATTCTTGCACATCAAATCACTGATGGAAGGTCTAGAGGTGCTATTAGTCACATTAAAGATGATGATGGGGTGCTACATACTTAACCTCAAATTATAGCAGAGAACTTTACATCTTTTTGATCAAGGAAAAGACCCAACCACACTAATATCTTAGATTACCTACAGAACCTACATTGGGACATTGATGTAGAGGAAAATCAAACAGGCTATCAAGGCTGTCCTGTCTGGGAAAGCTGCAGGGGAGGATGCAATCCCGCTCAAATTTTACAAAGTCTTCATCAACATTTTACTCCCTAAATTCCTCGATTTGTTTGGCTATATAGACAATGGAGGTGATGCTCCTACCTCTTGGGGATTAACACATTTTGTTATTTTTCTTAAATAAGGTAAGGCACCCAAGGAAAGGGGGCTCTTACAGGCCAATCACACTGATACATTCAAATGCCAATGTTTTCTCAAAATGTCTGGCTATGTGTTTGGCTCCCTTTCATAATATCCTGGTTTCTGACCAACAACATGGATTTGTCCCATGCAGAGATACAACTATTAATACGAACACCGCAATAGCAGCATTTGACGGAGCTGGAAAACAAAAGACCGGATCGGCATGATCATGTTAGGTGCCGAGAAGGCCTTTGATCGTGTTGTTTGTGATTCACTATGGACCAAGGTTTTATTGGGGAGAAATTCCTCCCCTCCTTTTGAAATACATAGAGGTACACATCAGGGGTACCCACTTTCTCCCCCGCTCTTTGCTTTTTACATAGAACCTTATTTAAACCTTATTTAAAACATTTAGGGGCACATTAATATGGCGGGCGGCAGTGTGATATGGGATCGCCCACTAAGGGTGCAGCGGTCCCGCACATCCCATTAGGATGTGCCCGCCACACTGGCGGGCGCATCTTGCATTTTTAACCCCTTCCATGCTGATGACGGCCGGGAGCCGTCATGGCACACAGTGCTCGTGTGCTGATGACGGTTCCCGGCCGTCATGACCTCACTCGCGATCGGAATGTGCCGCACAGGTGCAGAATCGCGGCATCGCACAAGGGGTTAACATTGTGGCGGGCGGTGCTGAAAGCACCGTCCGCCGCAATGCCAAAAATGCATGTTGTGCTTTTCAATGCACAACGTGCGGTGCCTGCCTGCCACGTTGTACATTGAAATGCAGGGGGGCACCATAGGTACCCCCCATGTGCACCCCCCACTCCCCAGAGTACCCGGGGGCCCACAACGGGTCACCACAAGAAATCCCTGCATGCCTTTCCATGGCGGCAATGCCGCCACAGAAAGGCATGTTTTCGCCCACATCTTAATATGGCTGGCGGTGTCTAACAGACACCGCCACCAGTCCGCCGGGCGGAAAAGCGGCAGACGGTCTTTCCATCCACCGCAGACCCCCCAGCCATGGTAATATGGCGTTGGGTCTTTGCAGCAAGGGAGGGCGGGCGGATCACCCTCGCCAGGCCGGCGGGGGGGATCCGCCTGCCATCCTAATGGGGCCCTTATTGTGGAATAAAGCTATTGTGCCACTGAGATTAAATGGAACAAAGCTAAACGTTACTGCTTATGCTGACAACATTGTAGTCTAATGTATCAATGCTTCTGTTACTCTCGCTGTCATATCAAAAGATGCGGACCAATTTGGAGCCTTTTCTGGGTATAAATTAAATCTATCCAAAACTAAGATAATCCTTAATTTTCAGTCAGATATTTCAAAAGCCGGATTAAGTCCTTCAGCCACCTATTTAGGAATCAGGCCCCTCAATCGAGTAGAGGATATCATTGAAATCAACTATAAGCCTCTTCTACAGGCAGTAACCTCAAAACTTCGACAATGGACCAGCTCCCTCTTAGTATTATGAGGCATTGTATTATTGTCAAGATGAATATATTGCCTACATTTCTTTATTTATTCTGTTCTATGTCACTCTAAATCCCAGAATATTTTTTTAAGCGGTTAGAGGGTCTCATAAGTAGTTTCATATGGGGTTACAGCAAGGCTGATGTGCAACCCGTTTTTTTAAACTGTCATATAAACAAGGTGGGTTTAACCATCCAGATTTTAAATTATATTACTGGGCAGCATTTGCGTGTCACATTCAGAACTTACTGACTGGGCAACTAGGAGGGTGGTCCTTACTGGCATACCAGCATGCTCTGGTTCTGATATTAGCTATTCACCTCATATTTTGAAAGACGCTACTTACTTTAAGAGAGTTAGATTTAAGATAATCAGGGATCTAGAGCAGATTTGGCAGGATAAATGTACTAAATATTCCTTACCCTCATTGCACAGTTATTCTCTGCTCTAGGGCTACCCTGCTCTCCCTGATATATTTCATGATCACATTGGGTGAGACTGGGAAAGGTTAGGGCAAGTCGGTTGTTCGATCATCACACTTTCAGGACTTTTGCTTCATTACGGGAAGCTTCTGGGCTCCCACTACATTTATTTTTCAAATATTTGCAGGTTAGAGACTATTTCCTACATGGCTGTAAGGTTAATATCAACCTAGAAACACCAGAATTCTCATATGTTTATAAAAGGTCAAATCTCTATAAGCGTAATGTATCAGAAACTTATGTCGCATACTAAAGATGACAATGTGCAACTGGCCTCAATTGGAGTCAGCTTCATGCCATGGAAACGTAGGCCATTGAGCTTCAGGAAGTGTTTTAAGGACTAGATTGTTCAGTAATCTCTGTCAGCTTTACGTTGCAGCAAATCAGAACAATCTCCATGCTTTAGTATATGCCTTATCAAATTTCCAAATGGTCACTATTCCGGGCCTCCAACAGGGTATACTGTCCAAAATACAGCTATTATATGGCTAATACAGTACATATGTTTATAGACTGTCCAATGCTTCAGGATTTCTGGGGTAGCTTACTTTAACACATAACAACACATTTGTGGTCCAGTTTCACTCAACCAATAAGGAAATCATTTTGGGGTACAAAGCAGGTCTTGATTCCGGCCCTGGGCCACTGGTTTCCATCGTAATTGTTACTGTCCAATTATGTATTGCTAGGGTCTGTATAAGCCCCTCCCCACCGCCAGTTACTGATTAGTGGGCTCTGCTACGTCAAACGTATGAATGTGAACTTTCAGTAGCCTAGACAAGATGTCTGTGGGCTATCAAAAAAGTCAAAAGAATATGATCACATTTTCAAAGGGAGTAGCTAACGAAACTGCTGGTCCAGCCCCTGGTTTAATTTGAGTTTAGATTTTTTCTTACTTTATTTCCCATTCTATGTTCACTTTTGTTCCCTGCCACTGTCTTACTTACACGTAGATGTATTACTCAAACTATGGCCGAATATCTCTAAAAACAGAGTCTGTTATTCAGAAATGCATAATCATGTTATGTATGTTTTGTGTTAACTATTTCTGACTCCTTGGGGGTGCTAGGTGGCACACGAGCAAGATGGCCGCACTGCTGTGAGGCTCTCAGCTCCTGCCGCATACCCGCTTATGTATCCTACCCAGGAGGTCATATGAAGAGCTTCTGTGATAGTGAAGGCACGGATATGTGCCTAAAGACTGCAATGAAGGACACTGTATGCCGCCAGAGACTTGATAGGGATTACAGAACCCAACTCGACTGCTACACTGTTGAACCCAATGCGGCTATGAATGCTACGAAACCACCGTGGTGTTCACGTGGTATTAGGGCTGCACTTAAGTTTCCGGCAGGCCTGCGGCACATATTGTGGTGCACCAACAGGGGCTGACTGGGTGCACCCCTTTGGATCTGGCTGCCTCTCATGGCATCTGCAGGTAGGCTGTAGCTGGACGCAGCCTGGACCTCTTGCTGGTTCCTCCCCTTGCTGCTGTGAATAACTGCATTGTGGCCGGCTGGAGAGCACGTAGGGGCGACTCCTGAGTAGGACCTACTGCCCCGCCAAAACCAGCATAGGAGCGTCTGAGGAGGAGAGCACGGTGGATACTCCCTTTTGTGAACACCTGTGCATGACATTAGAAGGGCCAGAGCAGCGCTTCCCGCACCGAGGGGCACTTACAGATTATTCCAGACAAGATAGGTGAGGAGAGCCCTGGGCCACACAGCAGCGCACTCGCAAATGCAAGGACAGTAGCTTTTAATGCACCACAAGTTAGGCTGAATATTCCCCTTTGATTTGAATGGCATTCAGTAACTAAGCAAGCCCCTGCATTGAGAATACTGCAGATGATGGGCATATAATTGTGCGCTATTGGAGGAGGCCATTTCCCCAACAAAGAGCGACAGGATGGAGGCATATTGACGACCACAAATACACAGGAGATACTAGCACTTCGCACTGTGGGCTTGGTGTGTACCCTTTGTGACCATATAGACCACGTATGGTGAAACATCCCGGGTTCTACTACGGAAAGTGGGGAGCGCTTAATCAGCAAATAATTTTGTGATGACGAAGGCGTAGATAGCCACTATCTCCAACGTGCGGAAGACCGATGTGAAGGAAACAAAACTGCCATTGGAGCTGCACCTCTATTGAGAATAGAATGGACTCTATGATTCCCTGAAAAGATGCCATAGTACATAAATTGGATAAACATACCGAGCATATAAAAGAGGCTGAGCGCAGAATCTCTGACACTGAAGGTAATACGTAAAAAATGCAGAACCAAATGGCGCAGATGGAGAAACTGCTTAAGGTCATCGTCGCAAAAAATTAAGACTTGGAAGTGCACACTAGGTGCAATAATACACGCCTTATTGGCAAACCGGAGAGCACCAATACAGGCTGAATGGAGGAGTTTATTAAACGCCTGCTGCGTGCAATGATCGGAGCTGATTCCTTCTCCTCCCAACTGATAGTGGAGAGGGCACATCGATCCCTGGGTCCCAGACCACCTCCGGGGAGTCCACCACGCCCGATGATCGCGAGGCTGCTTGATTATCACGACTGAGATGTGGCCATGAAAGTGGCTTGAGAGAAGGGATACCTCACGTTTG
This sequence comes from Lissotriton helveticus, assembly GCF_964261635.1. NCBI lineage: Eukaryota > Metazoa > Chordata > Amphibia > Caudata > Salamandridae > Lissotriton > Lissotriton helveticus. Next base: position 1,369,817,303 of record NC_136069.1, on the reverse strand, counting down.
AAGGAAATTATTTCACAATTTATCCTGACTTCACGGCCGCCGTCCAGGAAGCCTTTGCCAAGTGCAAATAGACTATTTGTTAATGTATCCTGCACGCCTACGTGTCACACATCAAGGTAAACAGCATTTCTTTACCCATACACAAGTGGATGAATTCTTGAAGCGTGTAAAACGTCGAAGTGCATTTCGCGCAGCACAGGAACATTTGCAGAGACCATCGTCCCCAGCATTGAAGTAGCTAAGTAAACTGGCTGGACAGACATGAGCCCCTGCTGAGCAGCCCCTCCCCCCAACTATGTTTCTGAGGTCTCTTCCTTTGGAATTGATCTACGGTGGCATGGGGCTGGAGACAATGTGCTATGAGGGAACTTCGCTGAGGCGCTACACACAGATAAATGTACAACTGATGCTAGTTAACAAATTGTACCAAGCACTCCTTCCTCCCAGTTCTCTTTACATACTCCATAACCTGGAGGGGGCGGGAGGAATTGTGTGAGACCCTAGTGCATCGCCCAAGGGCATTCCCCCTTCTTGTTAGTACCATGAAGTGTAATTCTGTTGTTTAAGGCAATATGGGAGGTGGTGGGAATGACTATTCCGTTATGTTTGGGATGCTGCAGTGGGAGGGGGTGGGTGGGAACTGACTGTTACAAAGGAATGAGATGGGATGTGCTAGGGCTTTTATGGACTCTTTATTGTATGCACTGTACAAGATCAGTGGATGTCGATCTTGGAAACTCTTTGACAATTGGTTACAACTGCTTTAATGGCTCACATTCATGGTGAACAGAAATTACACATACTAATATGGAACGTCACAGGGTTAGGAGACCCACGCAAATGGAGACAGGTTTTGGCATACGTGGGTCTTCATCAGGTCCAAATTGCAATGCTTCAGGAAACTCATTCAGACCCTTGCCGTACTCCCTCATTTGCTTATAAATGGGCAGAGCATAGAGTATTCTCCTCATACTCCTTGTATTCCAGAGGGACAGTGATACTGATAAAGAGGCGGACTCCATATACCCCATGTGGTATGACACAATACCAATTAGGGTGATATTATCATTTGTGGTAGGTTGGGCTCTGCCTCTACCACGTTGGTGTGCTGGTACGGACCCAATGTAGATGACCCCACATTTTTTGCAACGCTTTTTGGGGGGAAATCCTGGAGATATGGTCCACTCACATAATATGGGGAGGAGACTTTAATAACACCTTGAACCCCGTAAATGATAGGTCTAACCCTCTCCCGCACCATTACACCAGAACACATAATCTACTGCCGGCATAGTGTCGGACAGTGGACTATTAGACATGTGGTGGTACTTATATCCAGGAAAGAAGGAAGGCACGCACCACACAGCATTGCATGCAACATGGGCTAGATGTATTATTGCTTGGTATCTAGAGGTATGGGCCAATGGATACATACAGTGGAACACCTAATGAGAACATATTCAGATTACCCGCTGGTCCGATAGACATTCGCTTCCCCAGCGCTCAGCGTCTCCCATAGTAGCTGGAAATTGATGCCTCTTACATGCTGGATACAGTCTATCGTGATGAGTTGGAGCAGGGGATCACAGATTTCTTCCAATGAAATTTGGGATCAGTGGTTTGCATTGTGGCTGTTTGGGAGACCTTCAAGGTCACGATTCGCGGTTTCTGCATTGCCAAGAGTTATGGGGTCCTTCGTGACATTCGCCATACCCTGCAGAAATTGGAAGGGAAAGTAAAGAGATTAGAAGGAGAGATGGGTGGTGTCATAAATGGAACATTTCACAAATATTTTAGGGAGAAACTCTCAGCATATAAGGAAACTGCAGAAAGGGAGGTCCGCTTCAGAGGTAAATATTATGCTGTATGTAGATACAGTGAAGGGGATCAGTCTGGTAGAGCTCTCTTGGAAGAAATTTGTAAACCTTTCTTCTCCAATTATGTGCTAGAAATATCATACAGAGAAGGCAATAGGCACATGGATAACACAGATATACTTAAAGCATTGACTACGCACTGTGCCTCACTATACGCCATTAGCCTAAAGTGTCCACTTGATTTGGCTAGCTACCTGGATGATGTGGCCTTGGGCTGGTTGGGGAACTCACAGAGAGAATTTTTTGCGGCCCCTTTGAGGGGAAAGAAATTTGGGCCATACTAATGCAAATGAAATCTGAAAGGCACCAGTCCTAAATGGGCTCCCAATATGTTTCTACAAGGCATATGTCGAACAACTTATTCACATTTTGAAAACAGTTTATGAAGAAGACAAAGAAACTGGTGTACTTCCTCCCTCGATGAGAGAGGTGCTTATTACGTCCCTCCTAAAACCAGGGAAACCTGCGAGCCAATGAGGTTCCTAAAGGCAACTGTCCCTCATTAACAACAATGCAAACATTCTTGCTAAGATTCTGTCCAACAGGCTGAACTTGCTGATTGAAAAATTGGTACTGCCTGACCAGGCAGGACTCATCCCAAGAAGGGCATCACACAACCTCCGAACTGTCTTTTCCATGTTACAAAATGTAGACCCCGATTTGGCACTCGTGGCGGTCTTTTTAGAGGCTATGAAAGCTTTTGATTCGGTAGAGTGGGATTATCTGCTGGAAATTCTGCAATGTATGGGAATACCAAACGAGTTTTTTATCATGGATTAATCTTCTGAATAGTTTCCCGACAGATAAAGTCTTGATTATTGGCAGATATTGTCAGCTTTTCCAATTACAAGAGTCTCAAGGCAAGGCTGTCCGCTTTCCGTTTGCTTTCTACGCTAGCTGTTGAACCCCTTGCGGCCAAATTGCGGCAACACCATCAGGAAAAAGCATTGCGATGTCCCAAGCATCAGATACTCATCTCTCTATATGCGGATCATATTACCCTGTACATCAGAGATGCACAGCAGAACTTAAATCCCATTTTACGTGAATTTATCATCTTCGGGCATCTCTCAGAGATTCCCATTAACTGGGGGAAATTGCAAATATTTCCACTCACATCCGGCGCAATGCAGTTTCCACTTGACTTCCTAATAGTATGGTGTGATTCAGAAGTGAAATACTTAGGGATACATATTACAGGGGAGCTAATGCGCCTTAATCGTGGTAGAGCTTTGGACAATATCTCAAGTCATGTTACAAGTTGGATTTCATTGCCCCTTTCTCTGGTGGGTAGAACTTCTCTTATTAAAATGGTGATTCTTCCCCAGCTATTATATTTATTCATGAATATATCATATCACCCTGTCCAGCACTTCTTCACAACACCATTACTAGACCATACTGTCAAGGGGGCTTCGATGTTCCTAATTTTAAACTATACTTATATCTGCACGCAGGCTCATTACGCGCAATATTGGTTTCACCCGCCCAGGTATATGCCACAAATAGCAGTGGAGCAATGGTTTGCAGACTCAATTCCTCTGACAGAAATAATATGCTGCACTCCCAAATCTTGCAAGAGAGACACCACAATGATCACTTGTACTGTGATTGCTTGGCGTCGCATAGCTGAGCTGCTACATGCTTTAATGGTATACTCCCCACTACTCCCGCTGGCATACCACCCTGGCATACAAGTGATCCAAGAAGCTGGTTTTAGGAAAGTCATGGTGAGGGCAGATATAGCGCACTGGGGTGATCTATATCAAGATGGGCAGTTCCGTACACTGGAACAGATATTCAATAATGTCACACCCACACCACTTGACATCTTTTTGTATGTGAGATTGAGACAAGGCATCAAAGATGCCACTCCATCATATGCAACAGAACCCCCAACTCTGTTTTCACTTCATACAATTTTATAATCCAAGACACCTGATCCCATTGTCTCTGCCTTATACCACACAATACGTAGTCAGCAGGCTATGGGTCCATGTACCGCAAGAACACAGTGGAGCAGGGAACTAGGGTTTGAAATAACAGATGATCAATGGGCATATTGCTGCTCACAAATGGAACATGTATCGGCTTGCAGTCAACTATGTATTATCCATTTCAAGTTTTTACATCATATCTATTACACGCCTGTTAAGTTGCATAAATATAAGCTGAGAGATAACGATCGATGTGACAGGTGTGGGGTAGACGGTGCAGACGTCTTCCACTTAGCTTGAATTAATGAATAGTGGCAATAAGTCTTTAGCGCACTGAAGCTGATGACATCACGGACACTAGCGGCATCTCCGTTATTGCCCTTGTTGGGGTACACTGGACGAATCAATAAAAGCTATCACAGGTATGTCTCACTTGGCCTCCTGATGGCTAAGAGCAGAATTGTGTGCAGGTGGGGATGAGGTAGAGCCCCTAAGTTTAAGGAATGGATCAGAGACTTGATATTTTGCCAGGAACAAATGCTTGCAAACTCTGAGTTGCTCCCACTGTCGTCACGTGCTAAAGACATATGGGAGCCTCTCAAAACATATCTAATATCTCACCCTGTGGAAATAGTTGCTGATAATACAATGTGCTAATTAGCAAATACTGGATGGAGCCTCATGCTTGGTTGTGTGAATATATATAATATGTAATAATATGGGAACCTCATACAATAGATGGATGTGTTGGTTAGGTGTGGGGCTGTACCTGCAGTACAAGGGGATGTTGATTGTTCAATGTATATGAGAGCCAACAATGATTGATGTATGTCCATAGTACCATTAGAGAGCAAATTGTAAGCCATGGAAAATCTCTAGTACAATGCTATTGTATACTATGTGAGTGAATGGGAGGATCTACACAATATTGTACACTGTTTATATGAGATGCATGCATGCAATTGTTGTTTCTATGTATATGCCTTTGCGACAACTGTCTCTAGTATGTTTATTGTTCACTGAAAATCAATAAAATAAAAAAATAGAAAATAAAAACTGTTTCTGACTCCTTATAAAATAAAACATATTTAAGAAAATAATAACTTTCTTGTCACAAATTGTAAAAGTAGACTTTTATTCACCATCATGCCTCTGCAGAAAAACACCATGGTGCCTACAAAGTGAAATACAGTACCTTGTACCCATCTTTAAACTATGTTTAAAAAAAGCTCCATGGAAATACGCTACGCTGTGCTTCCTGCACCCTCCGCGAGGAGTAGGACAGAGAGCGGCCAGGCAGAGGAGGCAGCAGACAATAGGTAAGTGGCTTCTTTGAAATGTTTAGAGATTTTGGGAGGCAGGAAGGAGTGGCTATCTCTGCTCCACCATGGAGGCGGGGTTTTTAGCTACTCTGTGTTCACCACGGAGCGCGAAGTAGGCAAATCTCTGCAAACTCCGCTGGCGGAGCGGAGCTACCCACCCAGGGTTAGCAGAAAGAAGCAGGAGCAGTGCAGAAAGAACCAACAGAGGTGCAGAAAGAGGCAAGAGTGGTAGAGAAAGCGGCAAGAAAAGTGCAGAAAGAAACACCAGAGGTACAGAAAGTGGCAAGAGAGGTGTAGAAACAGGCAGGAAAGGTGCAGAAAACAGGAACAGGGGTGCAGAAAGAAACAAGTGAGGTGCAGAAAGAAGCAACAGAGGGGCAGAAATATGCAAGAGAGGTGCAGAAACAAGCAAGAGAAGTGCAGAAAGAGGCAAGAGAATTGCTAAGAGAAGCGAAAGAGGTGTAGAAAGAAACAAGTACAGAAAGAGTCAAGTGAGATGCCGAAAGAGGCAAGAGAGGTGCAGAAAATGGCAAGAAAATGCAGAAAGTGGCAAGATGGATGCAAAAAAGGGAAGAAGGGTACAGAAAGAAGCAAGAGAGGTGTAGAAAAAGCAAGAGAAGTGCAGAAAGAATCAAGGTAGGTGCAGAAAGAGGGAAAAAGGGTGCAGAAAGAGGCAAGAGGGGTACAGAAAGAAGCAAGAGAGGTGCAGAAATAAGCAAGAGATGTGCATGAAGTGGAAGAGATGTGCAGAATGAGGCAAAAAAAGTATAGAAAAAGAAAGAAAGGTGCAGAAAGAAGCAACAGAAATATAGAAAGAGGCAAGAAAGGCGCAGGAAGAAGCAAGAGAGGTTTGCACACCATTAGTATCAATTTAATACCTACATTTATCAATAAGTAACAGGTGACCATTCTAGATTTGCAACGGACCTTCCACCACGCTGTAACACTTGTTGCTGCATTTTTGTAATGTTTGAGCCGTTTGAGCTAGAAACAAGGTTTCTTTTTCAAATCTGCAGATTATGCAGCAGAAGATGGATTTTGTGGAAATGCGGAAAAAGTATAATTGTGCAAAAGTCGGTGAAGCCAAGCAGTTGCATAATTCCAGTGGTCCTGCTCATACTTCTGACTAGGTCCGAAAGTGCTCCTCCATGGTTCCTTCTTTTTTTGTCTCATTGAGTTAATAGTTTAGATTCTAAGGAAATGAGGAAGACTAAACCTGAGGTTACCACTCCTCAACACAGACTATCATACCACACAATTACTCTCCATAACACATAATCTCACTCTACATAATTCCCATACACTAAATACCACATAATTTCTATCCACATAAATTCACTGCAAAATATACCACATAATCGCACAACACACAACCTACATCCACTCCACTCCAAAAAACATTAATAAAACACTTAAAAAAAAATATGTTTATTTAATGTTTTCCAGGATAAAGCGAAAACAAAAAGCATGACAATTACAATCCATAGATAGATATATGTGTAGCATCAACACTGGTTCGACAAGAGTCCAGCATAATAAAGTATGACAAGAGACATCACCTAGCAGAGGCATTATGCAGAATAGCAACTTCTTACACACCATGTACAATGTAGACTAAAATGGGAATAAGAACAAATCTATGCTCTCAAGTATAATTGTATTACAAGCTAACAACCAGCAATCAAGTTGTGAGACGCGATGTGCAAGGGGAACATGAGTTCTGGGCTGACTCGATCGGGTGTTCCAGGAGATACATCTTAAGTGAATCCCAAATATTCCTGGGGCGGGAGATGAGGGGTAGAAGTTCAGAATATACGTACATTTGGTCTTGCCAGAGTATCATGTCACCAATCCACTCCTTAAATTTAGGTGCTCTGCCTCGACCCCATCGACATGCCACTTGCCTCCTGGCCAGCAGAAGGCTAAAGGAGACAAATTTGCAATGCGCTACAGCTAAGTTCTCAGTGTAGCCCAGAAGAGAAAGAAAGGGAGTGAACGAAATTGTTAAGGATCTCTTTAGTTCTATCGCAGTGATCCCTTGCTGCCAGTACTTCAGTACAGGCCTACACTCCCAGGTGAGATGTAGAAAATCGGCATTGTCCACCCGCACCTGTCAAATTTATTAGTGTTGCGTAGCTGGTATTTGTGTAGCTTAACCGGGGTATAATACAAACGGTGTAGTAACTTATAATGGGTGATGCGTAGCCAACTACTAGTGGAAAAGTGTTCAGTCGTCTTACAGCAATACACCCACTGTTAATCAGTGATTTCTTGCCCCAGCTACGCGGACTACTTATCTCGGGCAGAGCAGGGGTGTATGTGATGGTAGTATTGAGGCTATGATATAGGATGGATACTAAATGTGAGACGCTATCAGTGCGCAGTACGTGATGTAGAGGAGTGACGTCGGGGGCTCTGGGGGGTAGGAGGGGGTGTATTCTTTAAGGCCCTGTCGTTGACACACATATAGGAAGATATCCATAGGGGAGGGCTGGAACTTGCAAAAAAGTTGTATTGAAATTTGCCATTAAGGTAGAGGTCTCCCCAGCAAGTAATGTTATGCTAAGCTTTGGTCTTTTTAAAAGCGTCCTCTTGCATAACTGACATCCTCGGATAGTATGAGAGAAAGTAATGGTAAATATAGCATTGGCATCTGTAAGCAAGTTGAAATGCATTGCCAGGATTTCACCGTGCATTCCACAGATGTCGGGCTGCTTGCACGAGGCACTGGTGTAGTCAGTATAACCCCATTGAGTGGTACGGGGTCTGCTAGCCAATGTTTAGTTGCTACGTGAGGGGTGTATATGGAAGGTTGGAATCAGTAATGGGTGTAATGCACTTGAGCACATAAATATTATGGTTCAAAATTGGGGACGTCGAATCCCCCCCGAGTGTATGGCCGAGTAAGTGTATCCCATTGTATTTGTGGATGTTTACCGCCCCATATTGAACAGATTAACTCCGATCGCAGTGAGGAAAAGAAATGACGTCCCGGGTCATAAGGAACATTTAACAACAGATTTAAGAACTTGGGGAGGATACCATTTTAATAAGGGAGAGGCGACCCACCACAGTGAGAGGGAGAGCGTTCCATCTCGTTATGCCCCTTGTTACATGCTCCAACGCACGCCCATATATGAACGCCAACAACTCCTCGCGATTGATGGTGACATGTATTCCCAAGTACTTTAAGTCAGTGCTGCACCATTCTGTGGTAAAGTTAGTGGCAAAGGGTAATGCAGAAGCAGTGAGTGGGAAAAGCTGTGATTTGGCCCAGTTTATATTGATGCCCGAGAGGCCGCCAAATCTGACAAACTCTCGAAGTAGCGGGTGAAGTTTCTGCATCGGCTCTCTGACATCAAGGGTAACATCGTCAGCATGTAGTAAGATGAGGATTGGGCAGAGGAAGCAGCGAAATGCCTTGTTCTGATGGTGCTGCCTGATCTTGGCCACCAGGGGCTCCATGGCAAGGGCTAAAAGAAGAGGAGAGAGTGGGCAACCTTGCCGGGTGCCCCGGGTGATAGGGAAGGGGGAAGAGGCATGTTCATTGATTAGGACTCTTGCTTCTAGATAGGTATATAAGAGAAGTGCCCAAGCTAAAAAATCTTTGGGGAGTACCATGCATTGGAGAATGGTGAACAAGTAGCCCCACTCAACAGAATTAAAGGCCTTTGTGGCATCTAAAAAGACTGTCACTAACAGCAATTGGAGATCAACAGTATGGAATACAGAGTGCGAATATTATGAGAGGTCGCCCTAGATAAAACCAGCTTGATCAGGCAATACTAATTTGTCCATCAAAAGACTAATGTGGTTCGCCAACAATTTGGCCAAGATCTTCGTGTCCGTATTAATCCGAGAGAGGGGCCGATAAGAGTCGCTAAAGTCTGGAGGTTTGCCAGGTTTCAGAAGAGAGGTGATGAGAGCCTCTCTCATCGAGCCTGGAAGGATTTGTGCCTCTTGGGTCTCCAGGTAGACCTCCTTCAACGCAGGAATTAATTGATCGAGGTAGGTTTTGTAAAAATCAATGGGAGTCCATCAGAGCCCTGGGGCTTTCCTGATTTCATCTGCATGACCGCGGCTCGCAGCTAGTCGTCTTCGAATGGAGCTGCTAAGAACTCCATTTGATTGTCTCCCAGCCAACCCAATGTGACATCTTCTAGGTAAGGAGTGAAATTGGGGGGTTCAGTCCTGCGAGTGTTGTAGAGGTCAGAGTAAAATTCGATGAAAGTATGTAGGATATCTCGGCTATCTCTATGTCGCACTCCAGTATTGTCCACTATGTCTAGGATATAGTTAGAGAAATGGGCAGGCGAATTTCCATCGCAAGCGCCCTGCCAGGCCACACTCCCTCCCCATACCTGTGGGCGAGGAAATATTTACCTTGAAAGCAGGCTTCACACTCTGCCGTGGCCTTATACTTAGTAAGTTTATCCCTTAGTGTGACTCTCTGAGCTCCCGATGTGTCATTGCTTGTGGTGTGTTCCAAATGTTTTGAAATGCATAGGCCGTGCATGGTTACTTTAACAGCCTCCCAAATTGTGCTCATATGTGTTGCCGAGCTCTTGTTTCTCCTAATAAAACCTTTATTTCTGCTCCTAGTTCCGCTTTGAATGCGGAGTCCAGCAGCACCTTGGGCGTGAGTCGCCAACACCGTGGAGTGGCAATAGAATTTGGGGGGGAGATCGTCAGTCGCACTGGGGCATGGTCTGAGTAAGTCCGGTCCAAATGCTCCGCAGAGAGTATCCAAGGAGCAACCCCTCGGGAGAAAATACAATAATCTAGTCGGGACCAGGATGAGTGTGCTGTGGTGTAATAGGTGCCTATCTCCCATCTGAGTGCACATGACGACATGCTTCAATAAGTCCATGGTCTGGAAGCAGACTATCAAGTGTGTCCTCAGTCTTGTTGTAATGATGGGGAAGGGGGTTAGATTGGTCAGACATAGGACATAGGGTAGTGTTGAAGTCTGCCCCCCAAATGACTTGTGTAGTCCTCACTTTGAGTATTTGTCCCCAGAGAGTAGTGAAGTAGTCAGGCTTGTCAGTGTTTGGCCCGTAGCAGCAGGCGAATGTAACCAACTGTGTGTTCAGAGTACCCCAGAGCATACAGCTCTTGCCAGAGGGATCACTATAAGTACCGCCTAGCCGGAAGGTCGAGTTTTTTACAAGAATCAGTGTCCCCTGTGAGTATGTAGAGCAGGAGGAGAACACTTAATCGGAGGTCCACTTGCTGCCAAAGTGCACGGGACAGCGGGGATCCATGTGAGTCTCCTGAAACATGGAGATATGTATTTGGTGTTGGTCAAAATACGTGAGAATTTGCCTGCACGTGGGTAGCCAAGGTCTCTAACATTCCATGTGAGCATAAAAGTGCGTAATGCCTCAGTCTGCAGGAGCATTGCTAGGAAGAGGACTATCTACATGATGTGACATGTGTAAAGGATTATACGTGGTTATCTCAAGGTGTGCCCGCATGTCTATCAGCTGATTAATCACATTGGTTACAAGAACAAACAGCAAAAAACCACTACCCACCCACAACCACAACAGCACCCCAATTGTCCTGGCAGCACATAGCCCACCCAACATCCCAAAAAGAATCTTTGACATTACAGTCCTGCGAGAAGGCGAGGGTGCTCAGCATAGTTTAATAAGAAAACTGTAGCTTACAGTAAGCCCAATGCTCTGCCATGTACTGCACCCAGGACAACAAGAACACTTATCTGTCATTGATGAGCAGCATTCAGTACCAGCCATCAAGAGAGTGTGTAGTGGTCGTCATGGTAGAAGCAGAGAGGATTTTCCTGTCACTGTGAAGAGCATGGATCTGTAAACAGTTTCAGAGCTTAGGGTAGACAGAGCTTTGACTATATGGCATCCTTCCCTGCAGTGTAGGTCAGTCTGCGGCAGGAGACGGAGATCTGGACGCGCGGTCATTGGAGTCTCGTCGTGGTGAACGTCGCTTGACATTCTTGAGGAAGTCTTCAACCTGCTGCAAACTCATGAAGATATTGTGTTTGTCCTGGTATATAAACCGCAGACGTGATGGGTACATGAGAGCATACTCAATTTGTGCCTTTCTGAGCTTCTGTTTTACAGCTAGGAACTTGATTCGTGCCTACTGAACAGCCATGGTGAAGTTGGGGTAAATGGTGAATTCAGTGTCCTCAAAGAGTAGCAATTTGTTTCTCGCGGGCCATCTTGAGTGCAGCGTTGCGGTCGTGATAATTATGAAGACGAGCCACAATAGGGTGTGGAGCACTGCTCGGAGGAGGCCTGGGACTCAAGGTGCGGTGTGCTCGTTCCACTATGAGCTGCGAAGAGATGACATCTTCACCAAATGTAGTTCTCAACTGGCGTTCGATTAAGTCTTCCATGCGGCCCATATTGGTGCAACCTGGAATGCCTATGACACGGATATTTTTATATTTCACTTCAAATTGGGGGAGAGCTTCCTTGGAGAGCTTCCGTGTAGACCATAAGCCAGAAGTAGTAATAGTAGAGCTAGGCTGCACTTGCTTTTTCTTAAGGTAGGCAGCGACTGTGGTAGGGGTTTTTGGTGTTGGCTTTTGAGTATTACAAATTATAGAAGCAGGTAGCATTTATACATGAGCAGGGTAAATTGATTTAATTTGTGCTCCCTCAAGCCCACTTACGAATGAGCAATCACTGGTTCATCTTTGTCACTATCACCAAGGCTCTCTGAAAACGTTGTTTTCCCTTGTCTGATGTGGCAACTTAGTTGTCAAATTCATGGCACCTTCTGTTGAAGGGGGTTTGAAGTACACGGGGAGTGATCTTTCTTTTCTTTGAAGGAGATGGTGGAGATGATGTGTCAGATGCAGGAGAAGACAAATTATCCTGCTGTGCATGTAGTTCAACTTCCCTTTCTGCTCCTATCCCAGGAAGATCAGGTTAGCAAACTTGTGTTGATGTTCTGTTTCCTGGGAAGTTTTGATTTGCTGAAAACAATTCTATTTTGCACCCAATGATCTCACCCACAATATTGTGTCTGAGCATAAGGATTTTAGGAATTCCATATTGACTAATAGTAAATGAACAGACTCACACACTGGTATCACAAAATGGTGGACAAACATGTAGCGTGGCAAGGCAAAAGGCAAGATGGTTACCTAAGAGATACTAGTTTAACAAAATGGTGGATCTGTACATGGCAAGGAAAGAGGAGGGTTGGAGAACAAAGAAAACATTTCTACCTACCCTATGACCTGATGCTCCCCCCTTAAACAATTAACAAATACAGCATGGCAGGGAACATATTGTAATAATGTAACTCAAAATGTGCCTAGGCCTGTCTTTTGTCCTGTACCCCACTGTCAGCTTTGAGCATAAAAAAATTGGAAATTGACAACATCAATTAAATAAACTTGTTGCCCTAAACACAAGCTACCTGAGGGCAATATTTATCCTAGCCAAACCCACAGGTGAAGCTAAAGACCTGTACATTTCTGAAAATTGCCCACAATTCTGAATTCAGAAAATGGTCATTTGTGTACCTCACTCATTGTTTTCTCTCTAACTGTTGAAATCAATTTTATAATTTACATTTTTAGCGTAAGATTATTATTGATTTGTAGATGTAATATTCTTAAATAATAAAAACGGCCCTTAAAAGGTAATGAAAGTAAGTAGATAAAAATAAAAATAAGTGACAATGTTTCACCTGTAATTTCTGATCTGATTGCTGATCTACTAAGGTAACATACATTTACATCTGGCAAACTCTTTCCATTGGAGAGACATATAGAGTTTTAGCAATTGCCTGCTGCTGTTGCTGCCTGCTGTCTGCCTGCCCTTAGGGGTACCACAACGACCAGCCTGCCCTGCAACCTTGCGGCGCCCGGCCGCACTTATCATCAAGTAGCGCCAGGAGGCACTACAAAACCGGCTGCGAGCTCCCGCAGCGCAAGACCCACTATTGCCTGCTGCTGTTGCTGCCTGCATGCCTGCCTGCCCTTAGGGGGACCACAACGACCAGCCTGCCCTGCACCCTTGTGGCGCCTGGCCGCACTTGTCATTAAGTAGTGCCAGGAGGCACTACAAAACCGTCCGCGGGCTCCCACAGCACAGGACCAGCTATTGCCTGCTGCTGTTGCTGCCTGCTTTCTGCCTGCCCTTAGGGGGACCACAACGAACAGCTTGCCCTGCACCCTTGCGGCGCCCGGCTGCACTTATCATCAAATAGCGTCAGGAGGCTCTACAAAATCGGCAGCGGGCTCCCTCAGCGCAGGACGCGTGCAGGCGAAGCCGGTGCCAAGGGCAGGCCCGTCCACGCCCATCATAGCCCGGAGGAGACTGGGCTGCCCCCCCCCTAAAAAGTGAGGCACGGATTCTTCCATCTTGGTCCGAAAAACCCCCAGGTGCTGAGTCTGAACCCCCTGTTTTGTGTACCTTATTTACATTAATTGTGTTAGTGACTTTTTTTTTTACTCAATATGAGCAAACGCTGAGGAGTGGCGTGTACTCTGGATGCTTTCATTGTCAGAGCCAAATCCTGCTTAGTCATGAGATCGAGCTGGCCGAGAGGTGACTTTCCTTAGGGCCCTCAGGAACTTTATCCCTACATAGGCGTTCATTATTGGGCCCTAGTATATCGGGCGAAGCCCTTCAAATTTGTTCCCTCCCACAATACGGGGCAGGGACAGGGGCAGATTTATTCTGTACCAGACTTGGACGCATTCATACTGGAAACAGAAGTTGTACCAACTACAGCCATAAGTTTAAGGACAAGGGCACCGTCCACTAAGACCCAAAACAAGGTTAAGCCCAAAGAACTACCTGTGAACTGAAGAAGGGGCGTGGGTGCGACCCCTCAAAAATCTAAATTACAGAAACAGACTCAGCACCCTTGCCCTGAGGCGACCAACACCTGTACCATCAACACACAGACTGATGTTGTCTCTCTTGCACAAAAATGTTGATCCGGGTACTGTTCGGGAGCCCTAGATTTAGCTTTTGCACGGATTAATGAACGCTTAGATAAACTAAAAAATGTCGGGACGGCCCCTTTAGAGCCTGTAATTTTGTTTACTGATAACTTCAGTCATAAGGTGGCCCATGAACAACAGTGTTCTATGTTAGATGTAATTCAAAAGGCTGTTGCTGAGTCCGTAGAGAAACTACTGGCTAAGGTTATAGCCAATGAGGAGGTAGTCAGAAACAACCTTGAAGTCAGCCATATTGCCCGCCCCAGCAAATCCTCAATTGCAGTAGTTTACTCAGGCACGGTAGATGCACCCACACAGGCAGACCACATTTCAGTAAATGTTCCTTCAGATAAAAATAATAGTGCAGTAAGCAATAGGGTTGCCCAAGCAGGTCCTAGAGTAAATCACGTGTCCCCTCCATGTACTACATCTATGGACATGGAGGATGTGATTCGGAATTTACAGCCCGAGGTCACTCCCTGTATAATAATACCGTCAAATGTATGCATCTTTCCCATCAAGCTAACATGGCTTTAAGAAATACATCTCTTCGCTGGATTGGTTCTAAAACTGGCATAACTGAAACACTGTTCTGTGAGTTTAAGCTGGTAAGAAGAGTAGACTGGGTTGGGATAAGGGAAAAACTGCACCCTGGTGACTGCATAGTCCTCACTTTCAAAATGCAGAGACTTGTAGGCGAAGTCTTGCGCAGACTCAGGAGTGACTGTGTGTCCAATCAAAGAATAAATATACTGCCACTTGGATATTTTTATCCCCCCCAAACCCAGATGTTTATACCGCACAGCCGAGACTCACTAATTCTAACCTTCAGAAACGATTCACCGTACCCACTTATAACAGATTTGAAACATTGAAAGGCTTAGAAGATATAGATTGACTTACCTTCACACACAGTCACAGTTATGTGGTACATAGACGGGTCATCATTAATCACCCAACTGGCCTGGTACCGACAACTAGCGATTCAAATGTTTTAAAATACTTTGCTGCAAGAGCTAGTGATGATTCACTTGTTGATCTTTGTAATGATCCTTGTAATGGTAGCACCATGGCCCAGCTTGATGTTATGTCACATGGTGTAGTAGTAGCTGTGCAACATTATCATGAGCCGGGAGCTATTTTGATTATTCTATATATTTCCCATTTCACTCCTCCTAAAAATCCTGCGATCACCTTATCGTTAATAATAGTGAACCTGCTCATAATATTAGTCCCATACAGGCTGAAAATAGGTCTGGTACAATTCTATTTCTATCCTGGAATGTGGCTGGTTTAACCACCAAACTTTCCAATCCTGCCTGGCTTGATTTTATAGCTGGCTTTGATATTCTATGTATCCAATAATCCTGTGTCGACAGCCCTCTGCATATCAATGGCTTTAAAACTTTTTTTACCCCGGCTGTACCGTCCAGAGATGGGAGAAAAAAGGCCGGCTTGTGTATTTTCACCTCATATCGGCTCAATGTAAAAAAGTTAGATCTTTTGGGTTTTAATACTTCTTACCAGGTCATAAAAATGATTATTGATGCCTCACACAGTACCATCTTAGTAAACTTTTATAATATTATTCCTGTGTCGCATATCAAGGCAGTTTTGATGAAATTACAGAAGTATCTGGAAAAAATACAAGAGTTAACTAACATAGACTTGTGTTTAATATGGGTTGGTGACTTTAACATCAGCCCTTGTATCCATGCTGGATGTGGTAACTGTGGCTTAAGATCCGATGATGAAGTAGATATCTCTCACTTCCTGCACTCCCCCCTTGGGTATCCGTTAAATGCAATAAAATATACTATGGACTTGGACTTCGTGAACAATTGATGCTCACCACCCCTCCCATTTAACAGCACCTTTATTGGTCGTGGGCTGTCTTCTATTAAAGATCACATTTTAATTTCTAAAAGTTAGGCAGACAGAATACAGAACCTTTATATCCACTCTGTTGTTTTTAGTGATCACTACCCCATTAGTGTTACCATGGACCTACCGGCTAATGTGCTATAAGGGGGACTTTCGGCCATGCCCATACATGATATAGCCATAAATAGAACTAATGGCTACACCATTAAATGGGGATCGACTCTCTGAAGTTAACTAAGTCAATCTTAAGCGGCTGTAAAAATGATTTCGCTATTTGCCTTGATAAGTCTGTTGCAGACTCTGATATTCCTAATTCCTTTCTTATTATTACACAGGCCATTCCAACTAACTCATCATCAGAATTAAAAAAAGTCATGTTCCCAAGACAGGCTGGTTTCACTCCAAATGCTGTAAAGCTCAGGTTGTTTTGAAAGCCGCCCTACCTAAGTCCCCAAGGGACAAGGCAATGATAAGAAGTGCGAGAACAGCATATAAAAAGTCACTTAAAGAGCGTAAAGAAAAGATAAGAACGGAACCGTGGCTGTCACTTAAGAAAGCCTCAGAACTAAAAGATACCAAAAGCTTCTGGCAGGCCGTAAACGTCCCGTTCTTGGCCCCTAAGCATTGGGGAGGATCAATGGGTAATTCATTTCTCTAGGATATATTGTGACAAAGCAGAAATAATTTACCGCGAGGATTCTGACACTGGATATACGAGTAATCTACCTATTGAACTTGATTTTAATGTAGATGAGGTGTCTCTGGCCATAAATGAGTGTGCCCCTGGACCTGATAGCATTTCAGTGGACTTATATAAATCCTGTCCTCAATTATGGGTCCATTAATTACTATTGTTTTAAAAGCATGTTGTACTCAGGGCTTCAGCCCAACCTGGACAGAGTCAACACTAGTCCCTATTTTCAAATAAGGGGATCGCAACGACCAAGCCTGTTACAGACCCATTTCACTTTTGAATTTCTTTTTTAAAGTGGCCAGACGTGTTGTCCTGAACAGACTACAAACATGGGTGGAGGACAAGGGCGTTCTCTCAAAGCTACAGTATGGCTTCTGTCAAGGGCTTGGTACCATAGAACAGGGCCTAAACGTAAGCCTTCTATGGGGTAAACAGGGCAGCCTTTTTTTGTGCTTTGTTGACTTAAGTTCCGCCTTTGACTGTGATAACCAATTGAAACTCTGGGGTACCTTAGAGTCCATGGGGGTGGAAGAGTCGCTGATCAACTTTAAAAAAAATCCTATTTGGACACCCAGGCAAGTGTCCGTTATGGGTTAGCAGGTGAGCGTAGCCGTAAGTTCCCTGTTAGGAGGGGGTAAGGCAGGGCTGTGTCCTGCCCCCCTCCTTTTCACCTTATATAAAAACAGTTTTGGTGCTACTTTGTTGAGGGAAGGTCAGGAATTACCCAGTATTGGTAGGCGTCAAATTGGAGCTTTGTTATATGCCGACGATGCTGTTCTGCTGTCGCGAACCCCATTGGATTTGCAGAAAAGTGTCTCGAATTTCATGTCTTTCATGTCTAGCCTCGACCTAAAGGTAAATATCACCAAAACCTTTGTTATGAAATGTGGTAAATTGAATGTCAAGTGTCGAGACATTTTCATAGATGACAGAAAACTCAAATTTGTTAATCATTTCTCCTACCTGGGTATTGTGTTTGAAAAACGAGGCTCATGGAGTATAGCAATGAACACCAGAAAAGTATTGTTTGCTAAAGCCATAGGAGCTCTAATAAATTTCTCCAGGAAACTAGGCAAGTGCCCCATCGAAGATCTGCTGACCATTTACAATTTTAAATGTATTCCCATAGCAATGTATGGAGCAGGCATCTGGGGCTTTGGAAATACAGCGTCCCTGCAGATGGTTGAGAATAGGTTTTTCAAATACCTTTTAGCAGTTCCGACCAGCACAGCTACGTATATTTGCCATGCTGAGCTGGGCTTACCACACTTATCCGACCAAATTAAAATCCATGCAGGCTTACTTTGGCATAAGGTTTGGACCGGTACTGCGACTAAGCTTAATCAGGATGTGATTTATGATTGCCAGCATTTACAACGGGCACTCTGCATCCCATGGCTTGTGTATGTTAAAAACGTTATGATCGACAATAAGACCAGATCACCTGGACACAATTAGATTGTCTGCCAATGTCATGAAAGCGTCTATCAGAGAACATCAACATCTCTTGACACAACCAGGGTTACAACCTTATCTATCCATAACATCATGGAATTACGACATGATTTTTCTTTTTTTTTATAAATTATTTTTATTGACAACACAAGTCAGCAGAACATGAGGAGAATCCTTTTTCACATATATAGTACAAGAAAGAGAGAGAATAAAAAAAAAATTTAAACAAAGAAATTAATCCAGATATAATTAATACCATTTCTTCAAATCTTACTCCAAACTTTGGGGCCGATTAAGATTGCGTTTTTTCTAGGGAAACATCCTTTACCACGCAACTTTTACCATGCAGTGCTTTTACAACGCAGGTTTTACAACGAAAACCATTACAACGCATTGCACTCTAGGATAGGGAATAGTTTTAATTTACTATCCATCACCTTCCCTACTATCCACGGGGACTGGAGTAGGAATAGTAAATTAAACTATTCACTATCCAGCACCCCCCAAAGCAATGTGTTGTAAAGGCTTGCGTTGTAAAACTTGCGTTGTAACAGCATGCGTGGTAAAAGCATGCGTTGTAACAACGTACATCCGTTTTTCCGCATCCTCCGGGCCGGCGGAAGTGTCCGCTGGCCCGGAGGATGCGGAAAAATCGCTGCAGAGCCTTCAAAGACCCCTGCCAGATTAGGATGGCTGGGGGGCAGGAAGACCGTCCGCCGCTTTTCCGCCGCGGTCGCCTTCCGACCGCGGCTGAAAAGCTCTAACATGTCTGGCGGTGTCTATCAGACACCACCAGGCATATTAGGATGTCTGCAGTGCTATGCCTTTCCACGACGGCAGGTCCTTCCGCCATCCTAAAAGGGCCATAAGTCACAAATAAGCATCAAAACATGGTACAACATGATCTATCAATATAGCAGAGTACATTTTTAGTCATAACTATTTTTTTATCTAAGAAGAGTAATATTGAGTTTAGTTTCAAAAGAAAGTTTCCCAAATGTTATCTAATTTCATCATTGATCGAATACCTCTTATTCTGGCTAGCGAGGACTCCATAGCATATATTTCGTTTACCAGTGACCACCATTCCATTATATGAGGTGGCGTTAAGGATATCCATGCCCTAGCTATAACCAATCTTGAGCATGAGACTAAAATAATTACTAAATCTTTGTATAAGCAATTAAATGATTGCATACCCAATAATACCAACATTGCTGAAATTGAAGTGAAAATCACTTGTTTCTGATTTAAAATATTTTCTATTCCAGTCCAAAACTCAGATAATGATGGGCATGAATAAAACATATGTTCAAGGTCTGCTGCCACCAAACTATGTTTAGGGCATTTAGTACGATCGCTTGTTATATTATTTTGAGACCAATTTGAGATTTGTTGCGGGGTATAACATAGGTGGCATGTTGTTTTATATGATTGAAGCCTTAGGAATTACGACATGATGCGGATGACGTGCTTGCGCTTAGGCAACTTCCATACTAGGGTTGCCTTTCCCAAGATAAATGATTGGTCGCGTACCCTACCCCCTTGTCCATGCAATGACACCTCAACTCAGTCCACAATCCACATTATCTTTTTTTGTACATTTTACACACTCATTAGGAAAAGATGGATCTTGCCCATCCTAAAATGTCAAGACCTGAGACAATGTCGACCTGCTGTTGTCAAGTTACAATTCCTTCATGAAATGATGTTTATTGATCACATTGCCAAATTCTTGAAAGTGGTGGTTAGATTCAGACTGAATATGCAGGGTAATGCCTTATTGTAGCTGTTCATGAATTTATTGTACCATCGGATTGCCATTGTATTTTGCTATATTTTTATTTATTGCATAATAACATGTTTTATTGGATTGTTGATTTTAACATTTATGCATTGCTGCAATTGTAACTTCTTTTAATGTATTGTCATTTTATGATTTGATAATCTTAATTCAAATAAAGCGTGTTAGAAATGGGATTTCTGGTTGGCTAAGGCTTGCGCTAAAGCCAGGCAGAAACCACCACTCTAGTCAGGGCTTGGAGTTACACACCAAGTGGGCGGACATTTCCGTTCCGCCCACGGAATGTGCAGAAATTTGCACCTTCCGCAAAGAAGGCGGACAAACGGGGCAAATTTCCGCACATTCACAGGCGGAACAAAAGTTCCACCCGCCTCCCGCTTCCCACAAGCCCACCTCCCGCCCTCCTTATTAAATTATATTTAAAGGCTAAAATACAACTCAAATAAAACTTACCTTATTGCGCCACAAACTTCCCCATCGCGGCTATATCTTGGAAACTGCGCATGCGCGGGAGCCTGCGCATGTGCAGTCCTGGCGAGGAATGCGCATGCGCAGGCTCCCGCACAGAAATGCCAACTTCTAAAAGTGGCACTTCTCCACTAGCCGCAATCAATCAAACACCATTTTGCAGGATTTATTCTCACAAGTTCGCACATACCAAACTCGCCCCTGCACTCCTCTCTCAGGAACTATCAGGGACACACATATCCCCCATGCATTCCTATGGGAGGGCAGGCCAGTCTCACCGCACATACACAAAGAGCGCACTCACTTTACCCTGGACCACAGTGAAAAAGTGCGCAGAGGCCTAAAATCACCAACACCAGGTTACAGAAATAGGCTAGGAGAACGCAAAAAGTTTCAGGGTGAACCTGCCAAAGGGCCAAGACCAACAAAGCGTAATTTGAATTTGAATTTGAATAATTGTCCAAAAACATGGGAAACCCAGAGACATCAATCGAGTGTCAATTTGTGATTATTTTTTATTGCATTTTGATTATGCATCAAATCAAATATAATTAATAAGAATGGGCACACAATAAAAAAGCAATGCAAGTTAAAAGTGTGCCGAATAATCTCACAGTAAGAATAACGATTATTTTTATAACCCTGACTTTGGAGTTACTCTTAATATCTTGTAATTGGATGGACTTTTAAAAAACATGCTCTCTCTCGCACAACGACTTACATTTGGAAGCTAAAAATGGAGAGTAGTTCAATAGATAATGACAGATGTTGTACAATGCTGAATTATAACACTTATCCTGATCAAAACGGTAACACGCATGCAAATTGCACAGGAAAGGCACAAACATACCACAACAATGTGAAGATTTGTTTTTAGAGTTACTTTGATTCGTGGGATAGGGGTATTTGAGACTGGAATTGGCAGGCATCCAAGGTGATCTACCAAATCCATACATTTTTAAAAGAGCTGGATCCCAGGGGGAGTCCAGTGGATTGTGGCATTAATCCATATATCTGTTCTTACTTAGAATGCCTTGCAAATGTCAAGATTTGGGAAAGGTCACAGATTGTTTTCACATTTCTGTAAGGGGAAGTTCTGGAATCTGTATAGATTGACAAAAGTCACACCACCTAGCGTTTCTACATTTCCCTGCATAAAGGTACCCACTTGGGTGGACAGATTTTTGCACAGGAAAGACCCAAAATGTGAAAACATCAAGATTATTACTATGAATATGAATCATTCACAGCATGTGGGTGTGGCATTTGGGTGCACAGGCTGCTGTCACCCAGGAAATTTTACTAGTCTTAAACATCTTTTTAAATGAGACAGTGTGGAAAGTCCAGGGTAGTCTGGCTTGTGCAGATCCTCCCACTTTTTCTAAACCAAAATACCCAGCAAATGTCATAACTATGCCAAAAATCACCCATGTTACTTTAAATGTCTGTAGAGGACAGCTTAATTATTTGACCTGACAAAGGCCACTGACGAGGTTAGGAAAGTATGAAACCAGTTTGGAGTTTCTTGTGGTTCCTTCTGGAGGCAGCCTTGCCTGGCAATTCGGGGTCACCATTCTAATATGGAGCAAGGTCACCACTGAGTTGCATTAAGGAGGCAAAAGTGAAGTGGTCCATTGAGTGAAAAACAATTAGTTGGAATGCTACCCATAGAAACTTCCAGTGGCTATACTATTTACAAGCATTCCTCCTATCACCTTTTACGTGTTTGAACATTTCAGGCTGACCATGAGGGCTGTGAACCAAAAGTCTCACATTTTCTTGTAGGTGCTTGAAAACCTGCTCCTGGATTCTTCAACAGCTGCCACACATCCAATTGAAGTTCCTAGGGTCAATTTAATATTGATTTTCTTAAAAAAAAATAGGCAGTTACATTAGGCCAAGTTTACATCATGTTTACTGTTGGAGACTAAATAGCAGTATATAGTATTCAGAGTCAAAATGCCAAAGGCATAATTTTGAAGAACTTCTCAAAATGAGGGTTTCTAAGACTAGGGGCCAGATGTACGGCCCTATTTTGCATGCGAAAAAGGGTTTGCAACTCGTTTGCACATACAAAATCCAATAGGGCCATGTACAGGGCCGTTTCTAGGCGTTTTGCTGACCTAGGCGAGAATTAAAAAATGCCGCCCCCCTCCCTTTTACTACAATCACCCTCTCCCCCTGTCATCACGGTTGAACTTCACTTTTGCTTTTCAGCTTTCCGGCTCATCCGAGCAGGATATCCAGTCGATCCAGTGAGCACATACTCAGGAGCGCAGGAGACACAAACATGACCTAATAACTAATATTGGGAGTGGATGTGACCTAAGGGGCTACGGCGGTCGATCTCAAATCTAGGGAGCTCGGTTCCAGTCTCGGCAATGACGCTCAATGTCCTGTGGTCCTGGGCAAATCACTTAATATCCCCTTGCCCACTGCCTAGGGAAAAATGCGAGTGTCCTTGTATAACATAACTGGTGCTCATGTAAAACGCTCTGATATCGCGCTATATAAATCTCCGGGGGAAAAAACCTTACTATATAATAATACCAAACACGAAATAACACACCACTCACATGAAAATGAAATATCAGTACAACACAAAACACAGCAGGTATAGAACATTCAACCATCTATTCCTCTATATGATGCACCTCAATAATTCATTCCAGCAACACTTTTGCTCGCTGTAAGTCAGGTGCGCTTGCTCGCGCTAGATCAGGTGCATTTGATTAGCGTGACCTCTGTCTCGTAAACTGCAGGCTAGCTAAGAGCTTCAGTAAACGGTAGGGGGGTCTTGTTGCAATTTTAGGCCTCACTGTTGCCAACACTGCTCAGAGAACAACATGACGGATAACAAAACCCACGTAACTCCCGCTTTCCTAGCAAGCAAATAAAGCAAACACGTGTATCGCTGCAATACCTTCGTCTCCACCAGTTCCAGCACCAGGCAGCTCACCGTTCCAAAGTTGGCTTTGTTGCGATGCAGCGTGAAGGATTCCCGCGTGGGGTGGGGCAGTCCTCTCTGTTGTGCAAACCGCACTGGCCAAGCGCCCCCGCCGACCACCTCTGCACTTATGGGAACGGGAGAAACCGTGGCACTAGCCTGGTCACCAGGGTCGGATTGGGATCACAATTCGGCCCGGGCACTGACGAAAAAAGTGGCCCACATTCAAGAGGCGTGGCCCATATTTAAGGGGCGTGGCCCACATTCAAGGGGCGTGCCCTTTCATGAAACACCATTTGCACAGACAAGGAATGAAAGTGGGAGGATACTGTACTTGCACAGGACACACGGCCAAGGTGACAATGGCCTACATGCTGAGCAACTAAAAAAAATAGCAAGGCCCCATTCTGTCACAAAATTATTCCAGCCCTCCAGCACAGGAGCACCTGAAAAGCAGCAAAGCCCCTCTATTACTAACCTACTTAGCCCTCCCCAGACCTTCAGCTCAGGAGCACATGAACAGAGGTAAGGCCCCTGCAATTAGTAAATTAATCAGCCCTCCAGGCCTCGGGAAAATGTCCTGGCAGGGGAGCACAAAACACAGCTTTCTGGGTCATCCAAGGTAGCCAGGTAGCCAGGGGGGAGGATGAGGTGAAGCTGGTGTGTTCTGGCAGTTTGAGTGTTTACCATTTACTGTAGTATTACCCTTGTACCTGTGTATGGTACCCTTTTGTAACTTGCACACGTCACTTTTCTCTGGTATCACACTGTATGCTACCTCTCACTTTTGTTTGCTTTAGATACTTGCACAAGTGCCACCATTGCCTACGTAACGTTTGTTCTTGTGCTGGAGTGTCTGCCATTTATTGCAGTATTATACCTCTACTTGTACTTTGTACGCTTTTGTAACCTGCACACATATCACTTTTTCCTCCTGAAATGTACCGATTGCTACCTCATGTATTTTGGTTGCTCACTATTGACACTTTTGATTCATGTAACTTAACGTTTGCTTTTGTAATTTGTCCACTTGTAATTTTTCTCCTCATGTATTATTGCTGTTCCTAGTGTGAAGCGCTCTGACACCTGCGGGTAAAGTCCGCGCTATAAAAAAATCGCATAAATAAATAAATAAAATAAAAAAATTCCAAACATCACCTGGCCCCCACAGCAAGACCCATTCTTCCTCGCCCACTATGCCCTGAATGTGAAGGGCTGTGGGCAAGGTGTTAAGACTAACACCGTTTCTGGGCTGCATGGGCCCCAGGGGGGCCGAGGTGAAAATGGCTCAAAGGCCTGAGAAACACCTGGCCCCCAGGGAGGCCGATTCTTGCAAACAATCACCCCTCCCCAGCCCAGCCTCAGCTTGATTGCTTGGCAGGGCAGGGGTGAAGGAGAGGCCACAGCTGACAATCGCTGTCCGGCCGCACAGCGAGGCTGCTTTCATTTTCTCTGTCTGTCTCCTTGCACTCTGTGGGCCGTTTTTTTTTCTCCCCTTTCCTAGTCCACTCTCTGTGGACTGGAACAGGGGAGAAAAAAACGGCCCACAGAGGGCACTGAGGCACCAGCCCTTCGGCCCATGCCCGAATGCCCGCCTTGCCAATCCGCCCTTGCTGGTCACCCACTGCACAACTGCTCACTTGCCTCGTTTGGTCACCTTATTCTCCGCACACGCAGCCTCCACTCGTTGATGCGGGGCCCAGCGACTCCGACTCCAGGCCTCTGGGTCTCCAGGTCTCTGTGGCTTCCGCTGTGGCTCGTCAATTCCGCACTTCTGAAAACTGCCTAGACTCAGAGAGAGACCTGACGGAGTGCACATTAAGCTCCTTCAGTTGTTCCCATTTGCAGGGCCCAATGTGATGTAGGTAATGGACGCAGCACCCAGAAAAGGAAATCCCATATACCAGGTTCCAAATCATTATTTTGACCAACATTTAAATGTGTTTTTTTCTCTCTTCGAATGCAGAAGAGATGCTACCAGTCTCTGCTGGCTACATCCGGCATTATTTTTTATTTAGTCGCTAGAATTTGCCTTGTTTGTTCCGCTGTCCATAGGTAATCTATGTCTGAAACAGCCACGCTCCACCTCTGGATCCGTTAGTAGCCGTTTAAAACTGGTCACCTGCGATTTCTGACAGAGAACACACAGACAAACAATTCTGACAATAATGAATGTGCCTAAAACTAAACTTAATAATTAATGTGCTCAAAAACGAAACTTCCTCAGTGAAAGCGTAACACAAAACGAAGATATATTTTGGATCAAAATGAAAAAAACTGCCATTAAGGGAAATGTGACAAATGTAGAACTTTCAAAAGGCAACATTAATGAGCCTGTAAAATCGTAGCTGCTACTCCAGTGTTATTTCAGACAACTGGAGCCAAGGGGATTCCCAAACTCGTGTTTTTTGCCGCCCTCCTGCTTTTGCCGCCCTAGGCAGCCGCCTAGTCTTGCCTAATGGTAGAAACGGCCCTGGCCATGTAAAATCCCTATTTAGCAAGTCGCAATATTTTTGCGACTCACTACATAGGAATTGCGAGTTGCTATTAGGAAGGGCTGTTCCAAGGGCATCCCTTCTTAATAGTGAGTCAGAGGCCTGTGTAAGAATCTTTTGCCACCGCAATTGCGGTCGGAAAACACTTGCAATTTACCGCCCTCTTCAAAAGGGGAGTAAAGCACTCGTAAATGGGAAGGGGTCCCCTGGGGACCCTTTCCCATTTGCGAATGCAGGGGAAAATATTTGTTTGTGGCAGGCAGTGATCCCAGGGACCACTACATGCCCTTAAAAAATGAAACAACAACGTTTCATTTTTTTTTTTTTTTAAATGCAACCCCTTTTCCTTTAAGGAAAACAGGCTACATTAAAAAAAAAACGACCTTATTTAAAAGCAGTCCCAGACATTGGCGGTCTGCTGAGCCCAGCAGGCCACTATACCTGAGAGGGCCAGCCATTCCAAATGAGGTCGCAAATTGTGAGTGCCTCATTAATATGTATGAGGCATGCAATTTGCAACTCCATTAGGAATCGCTAGCAGCGTCTCAGACACTGTTGTACATGGCATTTAGCAACTCGCAGTTGAGTGCAATTTGTGAGTCGCTAAATGACATGGTCGTACATCTGGCCCCAAGAGCAGATCACAATAACTAATGACATGATTCGGCACATGAGCACCTTACAAGCCTTCATCCGGATAAAGCAAATCTAAAATTGTAAATTACAACCTGATATACTCAAACTAAGATCCTTGTGCCCGCTCTCCCACAGTCTCCCCAGGTCTCCTCTGGCGCCTGCAGAGTCAGTAAGCCCCACCCCTTTTTTACTGATACCACTGCCTGCCACCACTGCTGTCATGGTTGTTCCCTGGTATGCCTGCCTGAGTTATCCCATTTATGTGTTACACCAACCCTACACAGTCTGCCTTTCTCACTATTAAAACCATTATAGAGTCTCCAAGAATAACCTTTCTGCATCTCGAACTTTAATTCAGTTGCCAGCATGGGGATGTCAAACCCATCATTTCCATCACGGTCGCCGTTTATTATATATCCTCGCAGTGTCAAATTTGATTATTCTGGTAAAATATCTTTCTGAATTTGTGGAAGGCTTGACACCAGTCATTAGAGAGAACGCACGATGCCTAAACTAAGTAAATAAATGAATAAAATGCTATTTGAAAGTCCGGCAGCTTCCTTTTTAAGTGAATATCTAAACATGGGTTCAATGGACCGTGAATTTTATGTTACTGTTAGACCGAGGTGTTGAAGCAAGATACACAAATATCATCTTGTTTGCCATCTCAGGAGCTTTCCCTCTATTTATGTGAGCGGGGTTGAGTGCAAGGTTGTGTCTGACACAGGGAGACGATACATTACAGTGAGGAGAGTCTTTGGATTACCTTTCATTGATCGATCATTTTTTTTTACTACTGCAGTAATAAGCTGCTGAAAAACCCATGAGATGTACGGGATGAGCCACGCATTTTACTACTTCCTCTAGGATTGATTTTATATTCAGGATTTTGAAAAGCGCGTAAATTGAGATAAGAAATGTGAGGAAACCCTTGTACAAAATTACAGGGTCCTTTCATATCGTAGTGAGTGCCTATAAAATACGAGTTTCTTCTTCATGAAAGAACACTTTAAACGCAGGCTGTTTGTGGGAATTAGATCAAAAGCCTCGATCCCACATTGCAATCATCTTGTAATGGCGGCGTATCATTAACTTTATCGTTGGTGAACACAGGGAGATGTGTTTACAAATTTAGATGGCATTTCTTTTTTTAATGTTTGCATCGATCTGAGTCTGTTCGGGAAGATGGCAGCGCTGCTTGCCAGGTAGCCACTTACACCTAACTATTCATAGTTTATTTTAAAACCAACTCCATTTCCGAAATTGTTTTGAATATGTTTTAATGTCTGAATGCTTTGTGTATTTTTTTTCAGATTACTGCTATGCATTTGTTGGGGCAACAAGATCAGTAATGAGTTCAACAAGAGAAATTGATGTTTTAATATTTTCTCACATAGCAGTACTCACAGCTTCTCATAAACACCTACAGAATTTAATACAGTTTTGTGGCACTCCCAGTAGGGCTAGCAGACCACCTAATACTTTCATAACTTGGAAATTAAAAAAGGTAACTCAATTAAACGTTAAACTTGATATTTTCCCATATGATCTCACACTGGTGCATAGCGTGATTACAGGAAACGAGGGCTCATAGAAGGTGCCAGGACACCTAAATCTGCTAACCCAGTTTTAACGGTCGACGTGTGACTAATTTTCTAGAATGTCAATACATTATTGTTCACCAATATTAATGTAGAATATACAACGATGGTAAGATGCTTCTTGATTACCATAAAGAAACTCTTCTGCTATATAAGTTCTAAGAAAGCCAATATTTTCACCAGATCTTTTGGTTGAAACCTTGTGTTGAGAACAATTAATTTCACAATCTACTCGAGTGGCAGAAAAGATGCAGAGCCCGCTTGCGCTTTGCATGGTGCCGTTCGCAATGATTGCACAGTGCGGACAAGCACTTGGCACTGAAAATCACCACAAACTGCATATGTCCAACACACTATGCTGCTCACCGAGCTCCTCGTAGCGCAGCAGAGTTTGTTTTGCACTTGGCGGAGTTCCATGCAGTGGAACTCCACAAACTCCACCCAGGCTCAAACTTATTTGTAAAATTGAAGGGGTTTCCTTTGGAATTGGTACCCACTGGCAGCTCTCAATGAAATGTTCAAAAGTTTTAAAGAAGTCCTGTTTCCTTTAAGGAGATTGGGCTCCTTTACTAAAAAAGCAAATACAAGGAGATGATGGTTTGAGCACTGAAACTTTTCAGACACTCACCACCAGTCACAGATCTGAATTGAATCCATCATCGTTCCTTAGCTCACTTTGCCACCCTGGTTCAGACCCAGCCATATGCATATCAGCCTTTACCTCGTTCCTCATGGGAAGAGTTCAGCCTGAACTGCCAAGCCAGGTCTTCCCTAGACCAGGAAACAAGCATCTTGGGACCAGTTTCGGGGTAACATCCCTCATCAGCCAGGCTAGCTTGAATCGAGTGGCAAAGTGAGCAAGGGACCCACATCTGGGCATACCCTGCCAACAAAGGGGCCTATTAGGATGGCAGACGGACGCCACCCCAGAGGAGGAGAGACCATCCGCAGGGCCAGCGGCGGTCCCTCTGTGCTAATTAGGATGTGACCGCCACCCTGGCGGTCACATCCTGCATATTTAACATTGCGGCGGGTGCTGCTTGAAGCAGCACACACCGCAATGTTAAAAGACGCATATTTACCTTTGCATACACAAAGCTGCAGGCACCGCGTGGTGCCTGCCACTTTGTGCACGCAAAGGCAGGGGGTGCATCCCCCACCCCCCCTTCACCCCTGGGGGCCCGCAATGAGCCCCCAAAGTAAACACCGTATGCCTTTCCACGACAGAAATGCCGCCGTGGAAAGGCATAGGAGCACAGCCATTCTAATATGGCTGGTGGTGTCTGATAGACACCGCCAGCCATAGTAGAGCTTTTCCGCCGCGGTCAGAAGGCGACCGCGGCAGAAAAGCGGCGGACTGAAAAAAGATGCCCCAGCCATCCTAATCTGGCGGGGGGTATTTTCTCAGTCCGCAGCGGATAATCCGCATCCTCCGGGCCGGCGGTGGCTTCATCCGACCAGGAGGATGCGGATTATCCGCTATCATAATGGGCCCCTTACTGTGAACAAAGCAAACAAAAGGAGATGATGGACAGAGCACTGAAACTTTTCAGACACTCAACCCCAGTCACAGATCTGGGGTGAATCTATCATCATTCTTTAGCTCACTTCACCACCCCAGTTCACCCAGCCATTTGCAAATCAGTCTTGAGCCTGATCCTCATGAAAACAGTCCAGCCCGAACTGCCAAGCCAGGTCTTCCCTGAACAGGAAACAGGCATACTGGGATCAGTTTCGTGGTAAATCCCCTCATCAGCCAGACTAGCTCCAATTCAGCGGCAAAGTGAGCAAGGGAACACATCTGGGCATACCCTGCCAACTTAGGGGGAACAAGCCAAATGCAAGGAGATGATGGACGAAGCGCTGAAACTTTTGAATGCAAATCAGTCTTGACCCAGTGCCTCATGGGAACAGTCCAGACCAAACTGCCAAGCCAGGCCCTCCCTGGACCGGAAACAAGCATCTTGGGACCGGTTTTAGAGTAACACCCCTCATCAGTCTGGCTAGCTTGATTCCAGTGGCAAATTGAGCAAGGAGCCCACGTCTAGGCATACCCTGCCAACTTAGGGTGAACAAGGCAAACACAAGGCGATGATAGACGGAGAGTGTGAAAAGTTTCAGTGCTCTGTCCATCATCTCCTTGTGTTTGGTTTGCTTTACAAAAGAAACATTTTTCAAAAGCCTTCAAGGGAATTGTGGTCAGCTGGCCCTTGGGCCAATAGAAGTGAGTACAAATTTTGATTGAGAGCAAGTAATTATTAATTGGGGTGGATGGCAGTCCACCATAAGTAAT
The DNA here is from genome assembly GCF_964261635.1 of Lissotriton helveticus. Taxonomy (NCBI): domain Eukaryota; kingdom Metazoa; phylum Chordata; class Amphibia; order Caudata; family Salamandridae; genus Lissotriton; species Lissotriton helveticus. The sequence continues at coordinate 1,369,786,940 of NC_136069.1, read as the reverse complement.
AACCTGTTAGGTCCAGTCAAAGATTTCAGTAATTTAGTTATAGTAATTCGGTATTTAAACCTCGCATGGCAGCTATGGAACAGATCAGACATGCTAACGTGAAAGAAAATGTGTAAAAAATTTAGAAGTACTTAAAGAGTTAAAAGGTCAAAAATGTAACACACTCCAATTTATAGAAATAGAGAACAATGTAATAACAAAAGGACCCCAAAATTATAAAAATCCAATAAGGGAAACTGAATCTATGAATTTTTAAAGGTTTAAGCAAAAAAAAGCACTAATAAAAATAAACCTTCTATTATAAGTCAATCGTTACAGTAGACCAGGACGGAAGTGCCATTGCAAACTGACTGCAATGGATACACCAAGTTGAATGGCCCCAGTCAATGTTTGGAAGTCAAACAGTTCAAAACTGTTTGGAAGTCTCACTTCTGAAATGGAATATTTTACTTTCCTACAGAAAAGCTTTGCTTGGAAACTTCTTCTAAATCCCAACTCAGAATGGGACTTTGTCTCTTTTTAAAAAGAAAAGCCTTTCCACACACTGGAACTTTTAAGATTTCTCACTGAAACTGTTTCAAGTCCCAACACAGAAAGGGGCTTAGCTGTTTACTAACAGGTGCAGGGCTAACTGAGGGGTCAAATCTGAAATCCAATCTAAAGCAGTGGAACTGCTGACTAAGTCCTTTTGCCAGCAGGTCCCTGAGAAGGTCTTGAGGTTTGGAGGAAAGTTTCCAAACTTTCTTCTGGTGCCTAACCAACCACAGACATATACTTCCAAAGCTCCCAGGCCCACGGGAGAAGCCACGTGAAGACTTGGAGCAAGGCAGAGGACAACAGCTGAGTCAGTCCAGATCCAGTTGCTACTGGTCAGATGGGCACTTTGGGAAAAGGGTCTCTTGCAGGTTGTTTTCTCCCGGTAGCCACACAAGACGGTACCGGACTGACCATTTGGGTCCACTTCTTTGTCCTGGGTAAATGTTCAGGCCTTCTCACAGATCTCAAACAGTTGGTGCAGTCCTTCTTATTTTCTTCCACAGGTAAAGATAGTGTTCTAGGAATTGTGCCACAGAGATATTTGGCCCCAGCTAATCAGTGGGGTGACATCTGACTTCTCCCTGACCAAGAAGGTAAAAGTTCCCAGGGGCAACCCACCTCAATTTTGCAGCTGTTCCTATTTTCCATACTTCAAACAATCCCATGGTGCACCCCAATCCCAAAATCCAAGATTTGGAAATCCTTCTCCCCTGTGCAAATCCTGTGTTCCCAACCAGTAGGGGGTCAGGGTAATGAACAGTCCCAAACCCCTATTGCCACCCAAATAGGTTCTGTGGATAGCTCTTTTCCCATTGAGTTTGATTCCAGCTTGACTAGAAGGATGTAGGCCGGTACTTTGCAGGTGTCTCCTGACATTTACTTGCGAAAGGGCAGGCCCCTTTGACATTAGTTGAGTTCCTGGGCCTACCCCAATTCGTCTTCCTGCTAGGTGAAGAAAAACACCCCCTAACTTCGATGCCATTGTCCATGCTCTGGGAATTGTTTTCACGCCATATTTAGCACACACACTTGGTTGACAGCTGCTAGAGAGCTAATGCAAAATACCCTACAAACCCTTCAGGCAGGGAAAAGGTAACTTTCTGAAAAGTTTTAATTTTCTCAAATATGCAAAAGTCCAATTTCACCATTGGATAGGGCTTTCAATAAATGCTACAACAAAAACTGATCATTTGTTTTTCTAGCTGGTCCCAAGCTCATGATACAAAATTAATAGTTTTCTAATAGACCAGCCAGGACTTTCAAAGTGAAAATACCTTTTGGGGGCTTGTCACTGAAGGAACGTAGTAAAGTTAGTCTTCTACTTGCCCCATATTTAAATATTATGAACCCTACCTTGTGGGCCACAAGGACTATGTAGGTGTGACATCTTATCATTTAAAAGGAACATTTTATTCCTGTCAAAAGAGGTATTTTGACATTTCGGACTGCAGGTATACAGCCTGAAGCCATGTTTCCTTTTCACACTAGTGGATGGCACAATAAGGTAGCATTTACCTTTCTATGTCATCAATGTATTTTCTGCATTATATACTAAGACCTTATAAGAAAGTTAAATGTGCCAATTAGTAGATAGTCAACTTAACCTTGCTTTTGGTGTCGGAGCACATGCACTGGGACCTGGACAACAGTATCCAGGTGCACACAATTAGAGCAGCATCAGTCCAAAAAATGTGAGTGACCATGTAGAAATGGGCTCTTCTTCACAGTGACCTGACCAATGAATATTCATTATGTAGGTCAGACTGAGAACCATTCTTAAACAGAATTGTGGGAATCAATTTGTTAGTTCATAGGTCAAGGCACACAATTAGATACTGCCACATAATGACTAGGAGATAATGTTGACTTCTTTTTGCGTCCAGTATTTTGATGGGCTTCAGTTCTTTGAGCATACTGTGATATATTGTTTTTAGAAGTCTATATCTTTTTGCCTCATTTTCAGGCTTAAATCCAGGTAATATTAGAAGGTATGAGACACAATATACCACCAATCATTTAATCCAGGTGTTGCCAAACTTGTATCCAATACGTGTCACAATTGTAGCGAATCATTCATGTGTCATTTGCCCCAGAGTGTCACAATTGAATGCTTCTTTAACACAATGCTATAAAAACGATCTTATTTTAAACATTTTTTAAAAGTTATAACACTTGTAATTCTTTTAGTACGAGTAGTCTAATTGCATTATTAACAGTCGCTATTGTGTAGTGAAGATTCAGATGCACTTTCCATTAAAAAATCATTGGTTCATGTATAGCTGTTGCATGCTCCCTATCTAATTGTAATAATTCACATTGATGTACTCACAATCTTGCATTTGTGCCTTAATCTACTGAAAGATTAACTGTATGGTTGTACCCCGCATGATGGTTTAAGAGCCTCCTGCACTATAATTGGTGCTGCAGAGCCAACATTAAAGGCGGAAAATGCTTCCAAAAACGTGGCCATCCGGTCTTTGTGCAGAATTCAACAGTAACGAATATGGGACTGACAATCTTGTCTCCTGATTGTTATCTCCCAGTGATTGAATGCTAATAGCTATTGGGTTATGGTCTAATATTATTTTGGTGAACAAGTTTGTATCAGCCCCACTAATTGCACTTTGTATGGCTAAATTCATATATATCCTAGATTAATGCTTATGAGGTAATTAGTAATGTGTAAGCTCCAGTTATTCCCCCTTCCGAGTTCTCCATGTGTTTACTAACCAATGTGTTTGCATTAAACCTTTTATAGACTTTCTTATTTAATTCATTCTGGAAGTAATTGTAATTGTATTTATATAGCACTTACGACCTATGACACACTACCCCGGAACCTAAAGGATTATTATTGGATTAGTATGGGGAAATATAAGTCGTTAATTCGAGCAGTGGACATGCAAGTCTGTTAATTTGAACAGTCTAGATAGTATTATTCGGAAGTTCATATGAATTAGATGAGGTTTGTGATGAGGCAAAGGAGGGAAAAGACTAGAAAGGGTTATTATAGAGATCATAGTAGTACAATGAGGTTTGAAATGAGTCTAAAGGAGAGATACAAGAGGGAAGAGTCTAGGAAGTGTTCATTTGGAGATCAAAGTAGTAGAATGAGGTTTGGGGTGAGTCAAGGAAGAATAGAGGAGAGAAGAGTCAAGAAATGATTGATCTTAGGAAGATCATAGTAGTAGCATGAAGCTTGGGATGAGTCAAAGAGAAGAGGTAGAGGATATATTAAAAGAGGTATAGGATGAGACATAGAGTGGAGTATTGTAGGGAGTGGAAGGCTTTTGTTTTCTTTTTTCTACAGTAGGAGGAAGCAATCAATATATAGACACATAACTACATAAAAAGAGTATGCATTTATAAGGAAAACTAATAAAGAGATATAAAATTGTATTGCATAAAATTCCATATGTGCAAGTATGGATAGAAAGTAATTTAGACTTTCAGGTGTTGCTGTATGTAAAGGTTGATTTATTTGTGCATTTTTATAATTTTATAATTTTTTTAATCCATTATATTTATTTTATTTTTTATGTTTTCCTCAATACTTCTATAGTGGAGCACTTATAGAATAAGAGTGGGCAGAGTGTTCCACCATAATAAAAAACAAACAATGGGAAATAATAAATCACTTACCTTCTCTGTTGTCCCCTTACTTCCCTCCTCCTTTCCATGGTCTCCTCCTCGCCATCCTTGCGTCCTTGCCGGTCGCAAACCCCTACGTTGCACTTCTTTTGCGAGAACTGCCTAAACAGAGAAAGATGTTCCACACATTTTTCTTTCTTGTATGCTAGGTTTTGAGGTGAGATGCAAACCTTGAACAGAGGATCAGTTGTTGTATGTATTGGGTGATTTTATTCCTGATGAAAAATGGTCCTGTTCCATGTATTGCTTTGTGGTTGAACAAAGTAGGTTGAAGGTGGATTTTCTGGCAACCAGTTACTAATGTAGGGCCCTCATGGCCGGGTGAGATGAGGGCATGTGGCTTTACATGAAAGAATAGTCTGGCAGCAATGTTCTGAATTCATTGTAGTCTTTTCATAGTTGATATAGATTATCTGATGTAGAGGCCAGTTGCGTAATCAAGTTTAGACAGTACAATAGAGATAGTAGCTTGGACGTTGAGTGAAAATCCTAGTTGGAGGAAAATGCATCGCAGAGTTTTCATAGTAATGAATCTTGATCTTGCTAACTTGCCCACTTGGGCATTTATTGATAATTTTCAGTCCATGGTGATTATAAACTTTCTTACTTCCTTAGATACTTTAGGAGGTGGTCCCAGATCTTCAGGCCAGGTGCAGAGAGGGTAATAATTTTTCCAATTGTTACATGTGAGTATTTCAATCTTGGATGAATGTAATTTGAGATGCCTTCATATCATCCACTGATCAATGGCTCTGAGGCAACTGAAGATTTTTGAGTTTCAAATGTCTTTGGGGCTTTCCAGTTTAACCCCTTGAGTGCTCATGACAAGCTGAGCTTGTCATAGCACACAGTCCCTGTGTGCTCATGACTTGCTCAGCTCGTCATGAGACCCACCCACGGGGAAAGTGCTGGTGCTCCCCCCGTGGGCGGCCGATCTTTAAATTTGTTACGGGGAAGGCAGAGGAAGACCTTCCCCTGCCTCCCCCTGACCCCCTCCTCCTCATCAATGACGTCAGCACGCGAGGCACGCTGACGTCTTTGGAGGTTCCCTTTGTTTACCAACGCCATTTTCTTCCTGTGCGTCGGTGAAGAAAGAGGTAAGTTTTGGGGCTGAGGAGGGGGGGATTTAAACGAAAGAGGCATCGGGGGAAAGTAAAGAGTTTTCCTTTTCCTCAATGCCTCTTTTTTGCATTCCTGCTGCACGATCGTGCAGCAGGAATGCCCACTAGCGCCAGGGATTTGGCCAGTGTTTGTTGGTTGGGGGAGCGGCCCCTTGGGCAAGGGTCACTCCCCTTTTGGGGGCCATATCATAGGCTTTGTCATTTTATTGGCTCTGTCCCCCTAGGGGGGGCAGAGTTTATTTTTTTAATTAATATCCGTCCCACTGGGCCAATGTGCTGGGGAGTGGCCCCTTGGGCAAGGGTCACTCCCCTTGGGGGCCATTTTAGGCAGCCCTCGATGTTTTTGTTTTTGTTTAGGGGAGCGACCCCTTAGGCAAGGGTTGCTCCCCTTTTGGAGCCACTTTGAAAGGCTTTGCCTGCCCCCAGAGGGGCAGAATTTGAATTTGTATAAAAAAATCGGCCCACTGGGCCAATGTGCTGGGCAGTGGCCCCTTGGGCAAGGGTCACTCCCTTTGGGGGCCATTTTAGGAAGCCCACAATGTTTTTTTGTTTGTTTTGGGGAGTGACCCCTTAGGTAAGGGTCGCTCCCCTTTTGGGGGTCATCATTTCTGCTTTGTTGGCTCCCTGGGAGGGGGGCAGATTTAACTTAAAAAAATGTATTCGGCCCACTGGGGCAAGGGTCACTCCCCTTTTTGGGGCATATATTTTTCCTTTGTCTGCCCACGGGGGTGGTTTTAATTTAATTTTAAAAAATCGGCCTATTGGGCTGATGTAATAAATGTACTGGGGAGTTGCCCCTTGGGCAAGGGTCACTCCCCTTTGGGGGGCATTTTAGTATGCCCATGATGTTAGGTTTTGGTTGCTTTAATCCATCATCATGTTGTAGCTCACTACACCACCCCAGTTCAGACATGGTCATATGCAAATTAGTCTGACCCTGTGCCTCATGGGAACAGTCCAGCCCAAAATGCCAAGCCATATCTTCCCTGGCCCAGAAACAAACATCCTGGGACCGGTTTCTGACTAATCAGCCATCATCAGCCAGGCTAGCTTGAGTCCAGTGGCAAAGTGAGCAAGAGACCCACGTCTGGGCATACCCTGCCAACTTAGGGCTATCAAAGCGCACGGGGACCGGATGATTTGCATATGGCCATGTCTGAATTGGGGTGGTGGAGTGAGCTAAACAATAATGGTGGAATAAACCAAGATCAGTTGACGGGAGGTGAGTGTTAGATTTGCTCAAGCGCTTCGTCCATCATCCCCTTTGGTATCAGCTTATGGGGCAATGCGACTCTTTTATTTTTGTAGGGCTACTAAAGCACCAGGGTTTATGTTGGGGAGCTGCCCCTTGGACATGGGTCACTCCCCATTATGGGAGGATGATTGTGACCATTTCTGCCCTCTTTGGGTGGCAGAGTAGCAGTATGTGTTTAGGCTCGGGCAATAAGCCACTAGACACCAGAGTTTTTTTAAGTTTTTGTTTTGGAGGGTGGCCTCAAGGGCAAGGGTTGCTCCCCTTTTACGGGGGTGAATATTGAATTTACACTGTTAGGCCCACCTACCCCTTAGCTTGGCAGGTGGACTGGTGCATTATTTGCATATGTGATTGTAATGTTTTTCTCCTTTTAAATCTAGTGTTAAGCTTTTGATTCATGTTTGCGGTTTCAACAGTGGTTGTTCTGCAGTTTGGTGTAGTTGCATTTTTTTTAATAAGAAAAACATTTTTGTTGTATGTACTCCAAATGAGTAATATTGTAATGTATGAATTAATTTATTTGTAAGTGGTGTCAGAGTGGCAGCATATTTAGTTAGTGTTTTGAGCATGAAAATCTTTGTGATGTGTTTTGCATTGTCTTATGTGTAATTTTCTTAACTCTTTCTTTTTAGTGGGATATTGTTGATCCATACTGTGACTGTGCAGAGTATGTGGTGGTGAGTTTGCTGCTTCTGGCAAGTGAGTGGTATAGTTTTGGAGTGTATAGTTATTTTTGATAAAGGTGCATTTTGTTTATTACTTATTTTACAAAGTGTTTGTTGTTGTTGACTTGTTTGACAAGTTACCTTTATTAGTAATCATTATGGCTAGCCATAGAATGACTGCTCAGCAGGTGGTTGGTATTCTACTTGAATCTTCCTCTGAGCCGGATTATGACACTGACAGTGCATCTGAGGGAGAGTAGGGAGGGGAAGATTCTGGCATTGAGTTTTCTCTCCACATGGAATCATCGGAGGATGAAGGTTCTCTCAGTGCAGATGAAGTGCCTGTTTTAGAGGAGGATACTGCTGTGCCGATGGTGTAAGAGGCATCTGGATTGCAGCCTGAGGCTGCTAGGCTTCCTACTGGAAGTGCTGGACTCTGGGTTCATCCAAACATGGTGCAGCCGTTGTTGCCTGCCTTTAGCGGTGATGCAGGGTGTAGAGTGGATTGTGAAAATGTTTTGCCTATACAGTTTTTTCAGTTATTTATGAATGATGTATTTTTGGGTGAGATTGTTGAGCAGACTAATTTGTAAGCTGAACAGTTTTTGAGGGACAACAGTGACAAACTTAGGCCCCACTCTGGAGCTACCTGGTGGACTCCCACAAATCTAGAAGAGATTAAGAAGTTTTTGGGTTTGACTTTATTGATGGGTTTGCTAAGGAAGCCGAACCTGGCTTCATATTGGTCTTCCAGCCCCTTGATGGGAACAGCCAAATTTTCCTGCAGTTATGACTCGTCATCGGTATTTACTTTTGCTACGCATGCTGCATTTTGTTGATAATTCTTTGGCGCTGCCACATATTCACCCTGACTGTGACCGTCTTTTTAAGATTCGGCCTGTCCTTGATCACTTTGTAGATCGATTTTCAGAGAACTATACTCCAGGAAAATAAATATTTATTGATGAGTCTGTGGTTTTGTTCAAGGGTCATTTGTTTTTTAGGCAGTACATCCCTAGCAAGAGGGCACGCTATGGAATTAAGCTGTATATGTTGTCTGAGAGTAGGACAAGTTATGTTTTTTATTTTCGTGTGTATATCCATAGAGATTCCACTATTGACCCCCCCAGCTTGTCCGTCCACTTTTGTAGTTTCTGAGAAAATTGTGTGGGATCTTGCTAGAAGACTGTTTAACAGAGGCCACCATTTATACCCTGGTAACTTTTACACTGATGTGCAATTATTTAAAGAATTGTTTAAAGTGGATACTTTTGCATGTGGCACAATCTGCTCTAACCGGAAAGGTTTTCCGAAAGATCTTGTTTGCAAAAAACTTCAGAGAGGGTCAGTGCAGTTCCTTACGTAGTGATGAACTACAAGCTGTGAAATTTGTGAACAGGAGGGATGTGTACATGCTGACTACCATCAATGATGAGAGTACTTTACCTATGCCTGTTTGGGGTCAGGTTGATGAAGTGAGCCAACCTGTGTGCATTGTGTACTACAATAAGCACATGGGTTGTGTTGACAGAGTAGATCAGAGGTTGGAACCTTACACTGCTATTCAGAAGGCTTATGTTTGGTATAAGAAGTTTGCCATCAATTTCTTCAACTTAGCAACTTTCAATGCTTTTATTGTGTTCAAAGAGTGTTCTCCTACGTCAAAGTTGACATTTCTTCAGTTTCAGCACTCTGTGATAGTTAGCCATGTTGTTGAGGAACAGGTAAGTGTTCCAAGATTTGGAGTGGTGGAGGATGTGGCTCAATTGAAAGATCGCCATTTTCCTTATTACATTCCTCCCACATCTTCAAAACACTTTCCCACTAGGAGATGTGGAGTCTGTTGGTGAAGAAGTTTGAGGAGGACTCGTCTTTTCTGCCCCGAGTGTCCTTCTAACCCTGGGCAGTGTGTGCCTGCTTGTTTAAGAGCGTACCACACACAAAATAATTTTTGCGAGCATCCAGGAGTGGTAAAGTGAACTGCCTGGTCTGTATTGTTTAAAAATGTGTATTCTGTTTCAAGGTTGGCATTATATTTAGTTTCAGATTTTGTGTTGGTATATTTGTAGCTCTTTGCACTTTGTTTGTATAACAAATCCTAAATTGGATGGTGGTGTGTGTAGGCTGGCGCTTGACTGGTGGTGTGCGTGGACTGGCGCTTGGCTGGCGGTGTGTGTGGACTGGTGCTTGGCTGGCGGTGTGCGTGGACTGGCGCTAGGCTGGCAGTGTGCGGGGACTGGTGCTTGGCTGGCGGTGTGCGTGGACTGGCGCTTGGCTGGCGGTGTGCGTGGGCTGGCGCTTGGCTGGCGGTGTGCGTGGACTGGTGCTTGGCTGGCGGTGTGCGTGGACTGGCGCTCGACTGGTGGTGTGTGAGTAGTGACTTTCTGCTGGTCACTACACACCCTGCTAGCTGAGCGCCACTCCACGCAATACATCAGTTTGTGTAGTTGCTGTGTCAGGAATGTGGGCGTGTGAAAGTGATGGGCCCTTGAATGGCGCTGTCTGCTGCTGTGAGTGTTGTAATGTGATTTGCCTGCGGCTGGCGGCATGAATGTTTTGTATGTGTCACACGTATGAAAGGTGTATGAATGAACTGTAAAGAGGTTGGTGCCTTGTCGCGGCTTTACAGCTCACGAGCTGGGAGTCAATGGTTCAGTTTCTCGTCCTTTCAATTATTAACAGTGCATTTCATTTTTGTGAAATCACTTGTTAATAAAATTGTATATACTGAACCATCACTCACCCTCGTGCCAAATCCAACCAGTATGTGTGTGTGCTTGAGTATTAAATGGCTGTGCAGTAATATTTGTCTTTTTTGTCTTTCTGAAGCAGGGTGTACCTTTTCCCTTTTTGTGAATGTTGTAATGTGTTGGTTTTGTGCCTGGTAGTGTGAATGGTCTTGTGTGTATCATGTATGAAAGGTGTGTGAATGGCCTGTAAAATGGTTGGTGCCTTGTAGTGGCTTTACAGCTCACGAGCTTTGAGTCACTGGTTCAGTTTTTGGTGCATTTAATTAGTGAAAGTGTATTTCATTTTTGTGAAATCTCTTGTTAATAATGTACTGAACCATCACTCGCCCTCGTGCCAAATCCAACCAGTATGTGTGTGTGTTTGAAGAATAGATGACTGTGCTGGAATCTTTGTCTTTTGAGTCTCTCTGCCAAGGTGTACATTCCATCTAAGAATAACCTACCAACTGTAGATATTATCATTAACCCATGGGAGTACATGGTGATGTCTCTCTTGTGGATTCCAACAAGTTATTTTATCCACAATTTCCAGCAAACTTAAAAATATCTGTGCCTTTTTTCTTGCAATATTGTGCCAAAAATCTTACGCTGCAAAAATAAACACATAATTATGTCAAAACTATTTGGTTTTGCAAGGGAGGTCACCTGGGTTTTTGGTCCCGTGCTCGGCGGCCATCTAGGGAAACATACCAAACCCACACACTTCTGAAAACTAGACACCCGGGGGCTTCCAGGGAGGTATTCCTTGCATGGATCCTCCAAAGTTTCCTTTCCCAGAATCCCTTGCAAACCTCAATTTTAGCTAAAGAAATTCAGTTTTTTCACACATTTTTGTGTGGGAAACTGTGACATCACGGGCTCACACAAATTTCCTACCACCCAGCTTTCCCCCAGGTCTCCCAATAAAAATGGTGCCTCACTTGTGTAGGAGGCCCAAGTACCCACAACAGGCAAGGGCCCAAAACATAGTGAGGCAATATCAAAATTGCCTGTCTCAAAAGCACCTGCTTTTGCAAGGGGGTCACCTGGGTTTTGGCCCCGTACTCGGCAGCCATCTAGGGAAACCTACCAAACCCACACATTTCTGAAAACTAGACACCCGGCAACTTCAAGGGAGGAATAGCTTGCGTTGATCCCCCAAAGTTTCCTTACCCAGTATCCTTTGCAAACCTCAATTTTAGCCGAAAAAAATCAGTTTTTTCACACATTTTTGTGTGGGAAGTGTGGCATCACCTGGCTCACACACATTTCCTACCCCCCAGCATTCCCCCAGGTCTCTGATAAAAATGGCGCCTCACTTATGTGGGAGGCCCAAGTACCCGCGACAGGCAAGGGCCAAAAACGTAGTGAGGCAACATCAAAATTGCCTATCTCAAAACCACCTGCTTTTGCAAGTTAGAACTGGCTATTTCTGGTAGGCTAGGGCTGAAGCCAAAGCCAGGCAGAAACCACCATTCTAGTCAGGGCAAGGGAATCACACGCCAAGATAACCCCTGCTCACCCCCTTGGTAGCTTGGCACGAGCAGTAAGAATAAACTCGGAGGCAATGTGTAAAGCATTTGCGCCAGCGCACAACAGCAACAACATCCTAGGCACACCACAAAAGGAACTCCACACAAGGTTATGTAAAAATAACTTTTGTATTGTCAAAACACATCAGAGAGAAATCACACATGTACATTGTGCCAACTGGCACGGGCAATATTCACAAGGGATTATGTACAGGACAGGGCCACATGGGCCACTGTCAGAATCAAAACTTTTAGAAATAGAAATACTGTCAGAAATTAGAATAAGTATAGCACAAAATAACAATTATAGATCACATCCAGTAACTACTGGGAACAGGTAAGTACCACCTACGCAACCCTAAACACCTTAGGAGAATGTCACGCAGGGGACCAGGACCTCACTAGGACCACCTGTACTGGAAAGAACAACCACCTAAGAATAAAATACATTTAGGGGTATCAGCAAGAACACATTACACATGATGCCTAAAACATTCAGAGGTGTAGGGAAAAAAGGTAAACACATGATGTATAAAAACACATTCAGCGGTGTAAGGAAAGAAAACACATGATGCCTAAAACATTCAGAGGTGCAGGGAAGGAAGAACACATGATGCATAAACCAACACATTCAGAGGTGTAAAATCCAGGAACACACATGATGCTTAAAAACATTCAGAGGTGCCAGAACATAACTCAATAGCGCAAAAACACATGATGCATAAAAACATTCAGAGGTGCCAGAACATAACTCAATAGCGCAAAAACACATGATGCATAAAAACATTCATAGGTGTAAGATCAAGGTGCGTAATCATATTAAATGCATTACATTTCCTAGCACCACATCACATTGCGCAAAACTCACATTAGGCAAATACCATCACATAGATAATCACATTGTGCCTAAATAAAATCACATACCAGCCCCCATCTAATAAAAGGGACTAAAAGAACCCTGTGTCCAGAATGTCAGGGCGCACTGCAAATGCAGCGCCAGTCAGGGGTGCGCCACCGGCGCAAAACCTAAACGGTGCAGGTGCCCACTACTTGCTGGGCACCTGGGAACAATCACAAGGGCCTAAATGTTGCAGCTGGCACTAAGTGCTGCGCAGCTGTAGCAGGCCGGGCACCACTGTGCCCCCTCTGTCCCTCTCAGGGACTCACTCTCCATCTTGCGCCTAAACGGTGCAGCTGCCAACTAATTTCTGGGCAGCTGGAGACAAAACTGCAACAGGGCTTTCACTAGCCCTCAGGGACCCAAAACTGCGCCAGACTGAGCCATCTGGCTCTGTAAATACCTGTAGTGCACAGGGGAGCCTTCTAGGCTCTCAAAACACAAGGACTGCGCAAAACTGAGCCCTCTGGCTCTAGAAACACAAGGCAAAACATGGGGACAAGAACCTGGGCCCTTCAGAGAAATATAGCCCGCGTTGGAGCCATGTGGCTCAAACAGATGTGCCCCCGGAGCCATCTAGGCTCTCTAAACGAACATGCCCCCAGACGCTGTACCTTCACAGGCACCGACCTGCGCCCCCACAGAGCCTCTCGGGGCTCTAAAACAGTTATGCCCCTCGTTGGAGCGGCCCACTGCTGGACGGGGCCGCTCAGCACCTTCACTGTGCCTGGGGCAGGCACCAACACATCGGAGCCCCAGCAGCACTCACCGGCTATTCGTAGGCTGCGGTCTGCCTCCTTCCCGCTTAGGCTGCAGGCTCCTTTACACTTCTCCCGGGCCTCCACTCCGGGACTCGGCTCTTCCTCCGCGCTGGCGGCCCCGGGGCTCTACCTAGCTCACGGGAGCCCGGGCCCGCGGGAGAGCTTCACTTTCTCTTTTCCTGGCGCCACCGTGGGGTTCTCACTCCCACATGGGAGCCCCGTTATCCGCCCGCGCCGGTCTTTACCTGGTCCCCCATCTCCGGACTGGGACTTCCTCAGCTGGCGCCGGCGAGGTTCCAGCAATTCCTTTTCGGCCGCATCATTTCCTCTTCCGTCCGCGGCCCTGACCACAACCAGGCAGGCCGCGGACGCGGCGGCCATTAATTAAAACAGCTCGGGCCACGGCGGTGACTCCACTGGTGCCAAACGAGGGGTGGGCACCCTCGATTCTCAAAATAAAGTCAGCATGCAGGTTGGACACCCGCCAAGGGCGCCATAAGCGGGGGGTGGCACCCGTAATTAAAAAATAATTAAAATACGGGCCCTATGCAGCAACAGCGCCCAGCGCTGTAAGAGTTAAACAGCGCTCCCCAATAAGAAAGATAAAGCGCTCTCAAGCGCTTGAGGGCAAATGCAGCGCTCCCAAGCGCTAGGAACAACAAGTCCAGCAAAGTCCTTCAGGGGATGCAGCAAAGTCCTGGGGGTATAGGAAGAAGGTCCAAAGGATCCCAGGGCAAAGCAAAGTCCCCCAATCAGCCCAGGCAAGGCAGAGGGGTCCCCCAGAAGTCTTCCAGGCATCCATCAGGTATCCAGGGGCTGGGCAGGGCCCAGGGATTCCCCAGGGCCCAAGCAGCAGCACGCCCCTGGCAGATTCAAGTCAGAAAACAAGAACATTTTGGAAGGGGACACAGCCCCTTTTTATACAGAAAAAAGTCTTTGAAGTCTAAAGGGTGCAGGCAGTGTGAGAACCAGCTAGAACTGGTTATATGGGATTCCTTTCAGTATCAGGGACAGAGGTGACAGTCGCCCAGCGGGGAGGTGGAGCCAGCATTGTGTCAGGCAGGCACAACCTCATTTACTCCCAGGTGCTATCTCCTCCCACTTCCCTGGCAGCAGATGCAGCCTTTCATCCACGGGCTGACTCAGACAACCTCCTGGGGGCTCTGCAGCCCCTGTCATCCTCAAACCAGACAGTCAACCCACAAGCAAGCCCAGACACTCCTGGGCCAGGCTCACCAGCCAATCACACGCCAGCCATAAACTACACAAATATGCCAACTTCTAAAAGTGGCACTTCTAGACTAGACACAATCATACCGCATATACCATTGCGCAGCATTCAATCTCACGAGTTCGCACATATCAAACTCGACCTTGCACTCCCCACACATCAGGAAATACCATGGGCATACATATTCCCCATTCATTCCTATGGGAGGGCAGGTCACTCACCACACATACACAGAGAGCTCACGCACTTTACACTGTACCACAGTGAAAAAGTGCGTCAAGGCCTAAAATCATCAACACTAGGTTCCAGAAACAGACTAGGAAAAAGCAAAAAGTTTCGGGGTGAACCTGCCAAAAGGGCCAGGTCCAACAGGGGGTCACCTGGGGTTTTGGCCCCGTGGCCATCTAGGGAAACCTACCAAGCCGACACATTTCTGAAAACTAGACACCCGGGGGATTCTAGGGAGGTATGGCTTGTATGGATCCCCTCCACATTTCCTTACCCAGAATCCCTTGCAAACCTCAATTTTAGCTGAAAAAATCTATTTTTTCACACATTTTTATGTGGGAAAGTGTGGCATCACCGGGCTCACACAAATTTCCTACCACCCAGCGTTCCCCCAGGGTGTGTGGAAATGTCTGGATCCACGCAGATTCCAGAACATTACACCACAGGAATGTGTGGAATTTGTTTTTTTTTGCAATTTGTTACGTTTGCAAGGGAATCTGGGTAACAGAACCTGGTGGGAGGCAGTGAAGTCACCCCATCCTGGATTTCCCTGGGTGTCTAGTTTTTAAAAATGTATAGGCTTGCTAGGTTTCTCTAGGTGTCAGAAGAGCTAGGGTTTAAAAACTACAGCTAGACACTTTGCCAAAAAGGGGTACATTTTCACTGCCAAATTGCGGTGTGGCCCTGTTGCGTTTTGCTATGTTTGCTGTAACTGGCACTAGGTCGACCCACACAATTGAGGTACCATTTTTCTCAAAAGACTTTGAGGAACGCGGGGTGGGTGGACATTTCTGGATCCACGCAGATTCCAGAACTTTCCACCACAGAAATGTGGGGAAAATGTATCTTATTTTACAATTTTTTAGGTTTGCAAGGGATTCTGGGTAACAGAACCTGCTGGGAAGCAGTAAAGTCACTCCATCCTGGATTCCCCTGGGTGTCTAGTTTTGAAAGATGTATAGGTTTTCTAGGTTTCCCTAGGTGCCAACAGAGCTAGGGTTCAGAAACTAAAGCTATGCACTTTGCAAAAAAAGGGTCATTTTTCACTGCGAAATTGATGTGTGACCACGTTGCATTTTGCGCCGTTCCCTGTTGCAGGCACTAGGCCGACCCACACAAGTGAGGTACCATTTTTCTCATAAGACATTGGGGAACTAGGGATGGGTGGAAAGTTGTGGATCCACGCAGATTCCAGAACTTTCCACCGCAGAAATGTGGGGAAAATGTGTTTTTTTGGACAATTATTTAGGTTTGCAAGGAATTCTGGGTAACAGAACCTGGTGGGAGGCAGCGAAATCACCCGATCCTAGATTCCCCTGGGTGTCTTGTTTTAAAAAATGTATAGGTTTGCTAGGTTTACCTAGGTGTCGGCAGAGCTAGAGTTAAAAAACGACAGCTAGACACTTTGCAAAAAAAGGGTCAATTTTCACTGCAAAATTGAGGTGTGACCACGTTGTGTTTTGCGCCGTTTCCTGTCTCAGGCACTAGGCTGACCCACACATGTGAGGTACAGTTTTTCTCATAAGACTTTGGGGAACGCAGGGTGGGTAGACATTTGTGGATCCACGCAGATTCCTTAACTTTCCACCACAGAAATGTGGGGTTAATGTGGCTTTTTAGACAATGTTTTAGGTTTTGACCAGGTTACTTTCTGGACAGTGATTAGTTTCCAACTGTGCTAGGTTTTCACGTTGCTCACACTGTTTTTACTGGGACAACTGCGAGAACTAGTAAGAATTAGAGGTGTTTTTCAATAATTAACACACTACCTTAGCAGTTTATCCCTTTTAACTCACATCATTACTATTTTTTCACTATTTACATGCACTGCAAATTATCAGAACAACTTGAGTTTGTCTGGTTTTTTCCTTTACACAGTCTATAGTTTGTTTTTATTTTCCTTCAGGAATAATCATTAGAAGGATACAGTCCCTTTCTCAGTGTCCTCTCTGATTGATAAGAGGGACTGAGTGGGCACTGTTTGGTTCCTAGATGATGACAGTGTAATGATGGGATACCAACTATCCTAACACGAATGGTACTGTATATGTTGTAGCCTTCTCTACTTTGCACATTCTTGTTAGCCATAGGGGACTATTTTTCTCTTTATTGATATACATCAGTTCATGAGTATATCATTTATATTAGTCATCTAGTTTGTTTTGAAAATGTTTTAGGTTTGCAAGGGATTCTGGGTAACAGAACCTGGTGCAAGGCAGTCAAGTCACCACATCCTGGATTCCCCTGAGTGTCTACTTTTCAAAAAAAGTATAGTTTTGCCAGGTTTTTCTCGGTTCTGGCAGAGCTAGGGTTCAAAAACAACAGCTACACAAAATTTTCATTGTGAAAATGTGGTGTGTTCACGTTGGGTTTTGTGCCCTTTCCGGTCGTGGACACTATGCCTACCCACACAAGTGAGGTACCATTTTGATCGGGAGACTTAGGGTAATACAGATTTGTAAAGCAACTGTTATTACCTATTGATTTTTGATGCATTTCAGTCTTCCAAACAAAAGACATTGTGTAAAAAAGAAGTCATTGTGAAAAAGGACCAATAATTCTCATGCTAGTATGAGTATTCCCAATTTTGAAAATGTGCAAATATGTACTGTTTCTAAACTCTATAATTTGTTTCCATTTCAGAAATACATAAGTGTCTTTCATACCGATTTTTCCATGTATACATTTTCACACAATAGTTACTATATACCCAGTACATAATAAAAAGCCATTGCAAATTGCTACTCAGTTTTTGACTCTGGGTTCGTCTGGTTCTTGGTGAACCTACAAGTCCTATATATCCCCACAATTAGGAAGGTACAGTGGATGTAACGGTATATTGATTTCAAAGAGCTGTCATAATTACAAGAAGTTACATGTGAAAATGTTGACACAAAAGGCTGTTTTTTTTAACTAATTTTCAATTTTTCCAATATTTAACTATTAGTTTCTATAAAGAAACCTTGATGGACCTACACAAATGACCCCTTGCTGAAATCAGAATGTTGCCTACTTTTCTAAAATGTATAGCTTTCCAGGATCCAGTATTGCTTTCATACTCATTGTTAACATTAACTAGAAGAAGGTTGAAACCGCAAAAAATAGCAAAAATAGGCTATGTCCCCGAAAAATGCCAAAACTGTGTAAAAAATGTTGGTTTTCTGACAAAAGTCTGTCATTCCCTTAAAGCTGGGAAAATTGTGATTTCAGCCCCACAAACCCTTTTTTGATAACATTTGCAGGCGCTTTCATTTGTAGCCCAGTTCTCACATTTTTCCGAAAAAAACAAATGTGCTGTATTTTGGCTAATTTCTGGGACCCCTCCAGGGAATCTACAAACCCTGGGTACCATTAGAATTCCCATGATGTTGGAAGAAAAGGACGCAAAATTGGTGTGGATACCTTATGTTGTCAAAACATTACAGGGCCTAAGCACGCATTTCCCCAAATAGCCAAAAAAGGCTTAGCACAGGGAGGGGGAAAGGCCTAGCAGCGAAGGGGTTAAGAAGTATTTGTGTGTGCATAGTTATAGCATGTGAGCTGAAATTAATTGAGCATTGCTGGTAAATACTTCACATACATGCTGAAATCATGGGTGAGATGATAGACCCTTGTGAGATGCCTGCTTTTGTGAAGTACAGTATGGATGAAAATAGGGGAGTATTGACATTTGTTCTGTTTTGAGGGTAGGATGTGATCCAGTTGAGAGCAGTCCCCTCTATGCCGGCTTCATAGAGTCTTTGGATTAGAGTGACATAGCTAACTGTGTTGAAAACTGCTATAAGGGTCCAAGAGAAGAGGTACAGCGACCGTGTTCTGGCCTGCTGTGTTTTTATGCTCATCTCAGATGGTGATGGTGGCATATTCTGTGCCTCTTCCTGGGTGGAAAAGTTTTTAAAAGTCAGAAAGTATGGAATTATCTTCAATGAATTGTGGCAACTGGACAAATGCTGCTCTTTCTATCAGTTTGCCCAGGAAAGTTTAATTTGTAATAGGCCTCAGCTGAGCTTGTGAAGTTTTACTCTGTGGAAAACTCTGCCAAATTCTGTGAGTGGGCAAATTTCCTCCACAAATTCCGTTGGCAGAGCAGAATTTACTGCCTGCCCCTAATTTGGACTCAGATTGTTTGGATCATGCAGATCCAGGTTTGCTTTCTTTAAAAATGGTAGTATGTATGCCTTTGTTATGTCTTCTGGAAAGATTCCTGTAGCTGGAGAATTATTGATGATTTTTCTTACTGGTGTAGCAGCAGAGGTAGCCTGTTGATTTGCTATATCTAACGTACAGTTCATAGTTCTGTTCAAATTCACCAATATAATGACTTCTCCAGACTTGGTAGCGAGCTCAAGGTTAAGTGTGTCAAAAACGCCAGGGTCATCTCTATTTGGATCATATAATGTACACACAGTGTATATAATACTGTCAACCTTGATGTGGGCAATAGCCCAAATGCCCTGATGATCTTATTCACCTTGATGTCTATGTATCTAGAGCTTAAATTGCCATCTTTCATATCGATATACACTGTGTGGTACATGCTAATAAGTTATACCCCAAATGACACAGTACAGCCGCTATACATGAAGAGAACCCAGGGTAGAAAGAGAAACATTTTGGATAAATCGTAGAGCGAAGGTATAAAACTAATATGTGTATGCAATATAACTATGGAGAAGCAAATAGGAAAATATTGGCATGTAAGATTAGGGAGAAACAGCATATGCAAATGTTTGAATGCATGAAAGACAATGAGGGCAAACGGCAATATGAACCTTAGAAATTTTTAGGACATGCCATCAGGGGATACCTGGCCAGGATGCTACTATCTTGTTAACCAATGTCAATCTCCCACCAAGAAACAGCTACGCTGTCACATCTAACTCACTGGAGGAGGATTTATCACTAGCAGAAATCCATGCAGCTATTTCATCTCTCCGCTCTAAAGAAGCTGCAGAGGAAGATAATATACCACCTACATTTTATAATCCCTGCTTCACAACCTTGCTGCTAGAGACCTGCTTTCCTGCTTGAACCCAGGACATATAGAGTACCTCCAAGGCTAGTTGGCTGGCCTCCTGATATGTTGATTCCACACAATAATAGGATTGAAGTGTATTTATTAGCAGAAAGCACAGAAGCAAGGTAGGACACAATCTAAACAGGACTTCTTCCCCAGCAACTGTCTCCACAGAAGCTAGGAAAGGAATCCTGCAGACAAACAGAACTTTAGATAAAAACAATTCTAAAGGAATACTCAAAGACATCTTCTTCCTTATAAAACAATAGAAACAAAAACAAAATAATTAACAAACAAAATCTTGTAACCACTTAGGTTTGGAGCAAACATGTTTCTTACACATATCAGTATCACTGTTACAATTAGAATCTTCAACAGATGTAAAGTTGGGATTAAGATTCTGTGGAATAACTTCTTGTGAAGTGCCCTCACTAGACATGTTGGTAGAAGAATTGATATCAACAACGCTAGCATTCTCTGGAGACTTGTTACATTCATCAGAGATGGAAATATTGACACTTCCAGGAATAGAAATAGTTTCTGATACAACCAAACCACTATGATCCTTAATTTCAATGAATTGAGATTCAGACACATTGTTTGAGAAATGGGAAGAATCATTAGAAACATTCCTCACATTTTTTTCCCTTTGTAAATAGCGATTCTCTTTAGATTCCACACCCTTCCATCACTTAGAAGAACAGCATTCCGTAAAACTTTCTTAATCATAAATGGTTCTGAAAATTGAGACTCACCCTTACGGACTTTCCAAGGTTTTTTTACCTTAACCCACATACCAGCTTCTACATCAACAGTGCTAGTACCAAATTTACTGTCAAAATGTCTTTTATATTCAAGATGTTTTTCAATAACATTAGTTCTAACTTTATTCATGCATATATCCAAGCAAGATTTCTTATGTAACCAATTTGGATTACACTTGGTTCTGGCAACACGACCTCTCATAATTTCAAAAGGTGACATTTTCAAAGCATCATGAATGTTGGTTCTATAGGACCAAACTGCTTTATAAATTGAAGTTTCCCAATCTTCTTTTTTTAGATTAGCAATTTGAATTGCATTCTTTAGAACTCTGTTAAATCTTTCACATAATCCATTGCCACTTGGATTATGGATTATATAAAGAAGTGGTTTTATGAACAATGCC
Organism: Lissotriton helveticus; assembly: GCF_964261635.1. Classification (NCBI taxonomy): domain Eukaryota; kingdom Metazoa; phylum Chordata; class Amphibia; order Caudata; family Salamandridae; genus Lissotriton; species Lissotriton helveticus. The sequence continues at coordinate 1,369,766,147 of NC_136069.1, read as the reverse complement.
AGGTCTGTCAAAATAAGATTTAGTCAATTTTGACATGAATTGAACACATGTTATCACTAATGACTTGATTGGGAAGACCTTCTTCAATAAAAACCTTGTCAATAAAATTCAAAACAGAAGCAGAATCAGCTTTGTCTACAATAGTAATGCAAGGCCACCTTGAAAAAATATCAATTATTGAAATCACAAATTTATGATCAGCTCCAATAGGCCCCAGAATGTCCATTGCAACTGTGTGCCAAGGACCTTCAGGAATTATGGGTTCACACATGTCAGGTCTAAGAGTGTTAAGCACTTTATCTGAATTAGAACACGTAACACATTCACGTAAATTCTTTCAGCAAGGACATCAATACCTGGCCACCAATACCATTGTTTGACGTTTTGTTTAGTCTTGACAATGCCACAATGATCTTTGTGACACAAACCAATAATATTATTCCTTAAGGATGAAGGAGGAACAGCTTTATCACCCCGAAAAATAGTATCATCACACACAGTTAATTCATTCCTGACTTCCCAAAATGGTTTGAGATCCGACATCAATCTTTTCTTCTCAGTCCAACCCTCACGAATAAATGAAATAACTGAGGATAAGATCTTGTCTTTCAAATACTCTTCACTCCATACTTTTTTTTATGCAGAAAGGATTCCCATCATAAATAAGAGCAATGTGAAAAGAATCCCACTCATTCACTTCACACTCTTGTAAATCAGAAGGCATGCGAGAAAGAAAATCGGCAATGACGTTACTTTTGCCAGGAAAATATTCAATCTTAATACCAAAATCTTGTAGACGCATACACATCCTAGCTATTCTAGCGGTAGCATTGTAAAGACCTTCAGTGGAAAGAAGTTTGGTGAGAGGTTTGTGATCAGACCTAACTACACATTTCTTTCCCCACACAAAACTTCGAAAGTGTTCCAGAGCCCAGACTACAGCTAGTGTTTCCTTCTCTATAACAGAAAACTTGCTCTCAGGAACAGAAAGTGCCCTTGAAGCAAACACAACAATACGTTCTTTTCCTAATCCATCGATTTGTGAGAGAACACTGCCTAATCCCTTGTTACTTGCATCAACAGTGATCACAGAATCAAGGTCTAAATCAAAAGGAGATAATATTGGAGCATTAATGATATCCATTTTAATACCATTGAATTCATTCTCGCACAAGGCTGACCATTCAAATCTGACCTTACTCTTCAAAAGCTGCCTAATATTGAAAACTTTACTAGAAAAATTCCTAACAAATTTTGAATAAAATTCTACCATTCCTAAGAATGATCGAACATCATCCTTATTAGCAGGAGGAGGAGCTTCCTTTATGGCATCCACCAATTTGGGTTTGGTAGAAACTCCATCACAACATAATACATGTCCAAGATAGGTCACGGATTTTACTCCAAAATTACATTTAGAAAACTAAATAGTTAACCCATTTTCCTCAAGAATGCCCAACACTTCTTCAAGAATAGAATTATGTTCATTTTTATCCTCCCCGTAAACAAGAATGTCATCCTGAAAAAATTTAACTTTGGGATGTTTTCCAAAAAGTTGATGCATGATACGTTGGAAAAAGGCAGCTGCGGATGCCAACCCAAATGGCATCCTCTTATATTGGAAACACCCCATGGGAGTAATGAAGGCTGTAAAGTGCTTACTATCATCATCAAGGGAAATCTGATGGTACGCAGCAGAAAGATCTATAGTGGAAAACATTTTGGCACCATTGACTGAGGATAGCATTTCAGAAATTTTAGGTAATGGGAATTTATCTATTACTATATTCTCATTCAAATGACGAAGATCAACACATAGGCGGATCTTGCCATTGGCACGTCTAGCGATAACAACAGGTGAAATCCAATTGGAGTACTCAATAGGTTCGATGAAGTCCTCTTTAATTAACTTTTCTAATTCTTTTTCCACATCACTTCGTACCAAAAGTGGAATATTCCTGGCTTTAAAAGTGTTAGGAATGGCATCATCTTTTAGAACAATGTGATGAGAAAACCCTTGAAAGTTACCAATTTTACCACTAAAGACTTTTGGAAATTTTTTAAGCATAGAGTTACCAATCTCCACACCATCATTGACAACTAAAACAGGATCTGGGCTGTTAGGATTCAAAATAATATCTAAATCTCTTTGATCTCTCCATCCAAGAACAGAAGGTCCGTGTTTTGCTACGTATAATTTCCCAAAGGATTCCCTACCCTTGAACCCGAACTTCAAAGGTTTGAAGCCGATCATGTCTATCTTTCCCCCTGAATAACCCTCTGGGGAAATATCTGGGCTGTAAAGATTATCACCAAGGTAACATGCAAAATCTGAATTCCAGACTTTTTCATTGATAATAGTATATGGAGAACCTGAATCTCCGTAAATATTAATAGGAATCCCACCAATTAGCATATTGCAAATAGGTTTTTTGAGAATATTTCTTTGAAAAGAATCATTAATATTAAATATATAAACCTTCTCAAGAGGTCTTTGGATGCAATCATATTCTACTGAACAATGCATAACCTTCTTAACACATTAATCCTCAACTGAACAGTGCATGACTTTTTTAATCATATCCTCTTCATCACTTGAAGATGAATCGTAAATGACTTTCACTTTTTTACTCTTAACTCTATAACACCCTCTAGAATAATGCCCAATTAATCCACAATTCGAGCATTTCTCCTTAATAGCTGGACATAAATTATAATTAGCCAAATGTGAATTGCTACCACACCGGAAATTATTTAAATTATCTTTCTTTTTAACATCACTAGGTTTACTTTTCGTTAGGTATTTTTGTTTATAGTTAGACTTGCTTTGAACTTTGGAGACAATTTGTTCAGTGGTAGATTTTTGCTCAAGAATGTTTTTTTCCTCATTTTTAATTGCTTATGCGCTACGACCAGAAAGTTCAGCCTTTCTGACAATGGCTAAAACATCTTTATGCTCTGAGTCTCCATTGATCCAAAGTCTGTCTTGAATAGATGGATCCAAAGCATGCATTACAACTTGGTCTCTTATGAACTGTTCTTGAAGATGGTCAAACTTACAATCCTCTGCAATTTTTTTGAGTTCAGCAACATATACGTCAATAGTTTCTCCAGGCTGTTGTTTCCTGCGAAAAATAACGTGTAATACCTATACACACTTTAGGAGAAAAGTGATTATCAAAGTCCTTCAAAATATAAAGAAATACATTGGAATCACCACTACCACTACATTTTGACATTTCTTCATAAATTTTAAGTCCACCAGCACCTAAAAAATGTAAGAATAGTTTCTTCTTCCTTTCTGGTTTCATTTTACCATCTTCATCGATGGTGTCAATAAAGTTTAGAAAATAGGCTTTCCATTGAAGCCACTGATACATGGTTCAATACCAGATGGCCAAAAAGCTTGTGGTGACTGTATAGTAAAGTTCTGTGAAGCCATTTTAATTTATAAATTCAAAAATTAAAATATCAAATGAACAGATCCTCAGATACTGTAATACGGTTTCTGGATAATGAGGAAATGAAGCTTACTTGAAGACTATCATCCAAAACGCTGTAAAGTTGATTTGTAAAACAATTTTAGAACATACAAGGCGTTTTCAGTAAATAAGTAAACAACTTTCCTTACGCAATCGAAATCAGAGATAACGATAACGATGAATCTGTTTCCTCGGTTTGTTCACGCTCATGTAAACGTTGCTATGGTGATTTTAAAATGGCCGCCGTGCGTCATTCGTCATAACACTGGCGCAGACACGCTGCGTGCATTGCGTATATGACACATCTAACTTAGAATCCACAGCAGAGAAGATCGGAGAGGAGCGCGTGGAGAAAAAAGCAGGAGAAGCGCATGTGAAACAGAGTTCGCGCTAAAGGTAACGCCTTCAACAATTATTTTAAAAGATGCACGTACAGTTATTTGGTATCAAACAGATACAATATCCAAAAATACTTGCGCAAAATTATAAAAAGAAGGAGTCAAAGAGTCACTCTTAAATCAATGCGCATTAAGAAATAAAGGAGTCAACAGCGTCAAGCAGAAGAACCGCTGTAGCAACTGGAGCCGTCCAAAAAACACAGCCCAAGAAAGGAGAGAAGACGGAAAAACACGCCAAGGAAAAGGAAAAGGAAAAGACTGAACCTAAGGGTGCGCTCCAGGCGGGAGCCGCAGTGTCAAAGGAACAACAGCAGCAGAAGCGCCGTCAATCGGACAGCGGGGTCACGAAGCAAGCAAACAGTGTACCTGGCAAAGATCTTCGGCAGCCCACAGTCACAGAGGCTTTTGCAGCCAGGATGCAGCCGACGATTCTCATCACGGAAGTCACACCGGCCCCGGGAGGTGAGCTGAACACGGAAGCCGAACGCTGTAACCGCGAGGACGCAAGCACGGTGGTTGCCGAGCAACCGGAGTCTCAGGCGTCTCAGGCGTGCGCGCAGGAAAGAGGCGCATTCAGCGAGAAGCCTTCCGTGTCAGCTCCAGGGGATTCAGACGCCGTAACAGACGCTGTAACAGACACCGCGACAGACGCTGCTGCAGACGCTGATACACCAGAGCCGGAGGAGGTAGGAGAACTGATAAATAATAATAACAGCAATGAGCAAATGCTGGAAGCTCTGCTAGAAATTGATATCGCACCTACGCCTGGGGACAGCAATACCCTAGTGCAATCCACCTGGGGAAGTATGAGAAGCGTAGAAAGTCGGGCTGTTAAAGGTGGTAAAGGAGGTAAAGGTAAAGGTGGTAAAGGAAGGAGAATACACACCCCAGAGGCAGAAAAATTCTATACTGGGACTGAAGGCTCAGATTCCTCGCGGCGCTCAGAGGAGGAGGATAGCATTACTGACTTCTCATTAGGTTCTGAGTCTGATTCTGAAGGGTCCAATATTAGCGGTCAGAAAAATAAAGATACACAGCGGAAAAAAAGGCGCACTATGATAAGAAGAGAAAGAGACATTGATAGAGCCGCATCTAGTACAAACAGGAAATTGCTATGGGACTATGGCAGTGCCTCCAAAAGGTACCAGGACCAAGAGCTAGGCGACACCCTCGATAATCACTCTATAAATATCTCTCAAGATGCAGCTGGAGCACCAGATACTGCAAGCGCCTTTCAAGAAACCCCAATAGGGGGAGGTGGGGCAGCAGGAGGAGGGGTCCCGGAGTTCTCACAAAATGTCACGATGGACACGTTGTTTGACACTCTTAAACAAATGCAGGCTGAGGCAAGGGCAGAGAGCAGAAGAGCCAGGCATGACACTAAGAAAATTCAAACCTCAATCAGGAAAATGAACAAAAAATACCAGGAAGTGGAAGAAAGAGTGGGGCTTGTTGAGGAACGGACTAGCAGAGTCGAGGACGAGATTACTGACTGGCAAGCATTTAAAATGGAACAGACTAAAATGGCAGAGGACCTGCAATGGAAAATCGAAGATTTCGAGAATCGGCAAAGACGGAGTAATGTGAGACTTCTTGGACTGGAGGAAGGGGTGGAGGGACAGGATCCCAGGGGTTTCGTCATTAAATTGTTGAAAGAGGTCTTCCCTGAAGTACCATGGCAATGGGAACTAGAAGTACAACGAGCGCACAGGTTCCCACTGGTTAACAAAAAGAGGAAAGATGAGAGGCAGGATAACAAGCCTAGGGCCATGCTGGTCTTCTGCGGCAATTATTTGGCAAGGCAAGAGATAATAGAAAAAGCTAGACCAGATGCCAAGAAAACAGCTCAGGGAGTAACTTTCTTTGCTCGCCCCGATTTCTGCCACGTAACGGTAGAGAGACGGTGGCGACTTAGGCAGATGATAACACCTTTCCAACAGCAAGGAGCGGAGGCTTACTTAATGTTTCCTGCAAAATTGAAGACCATCGTGGGGGGTTATGTGAGAATGTTTTTCTCGGAGGTAAAGGCCGGGGAATACTTAACAGAGCTTACAGAGAAAAATAAGGGAAGAGGGGGAAACAGATAAAGGTCTAAATGGTAGTGTTAAGACAGGGTGGCAACACAGGGTGTGGGGCGAGGAAGATAAGATATGTAATTTGGGAGGGAGAGGGAAGCGACTCTACAGTACTTAGCAGCCACATATAGGTCATGTGTGACCTATCTGCCTGTGGAAGGGGTGACGGGGGGGAGGGTGGGAGTCCTGAGGGTGGGAGTCCTGAGGGCGGGGGGCTGGGAGGGTGGGCGCTTAAAAGGGAGGTTGTAAGTTGTAGGATAAGAGCACAAATAGCGAGAAAAGGGAGAAAAGAATATACTGGAGAGGAAAAAACACCAGTAAATATTTGGTTGGCAAGCATTAAAAGAGTATGTCACTGTAGAAGAGTTTGTCATTGTAGTAGGGACATTTTTGTGATTTATAAATGGCGTTAAGGGTGATTTCCATGAACGTATGCGGGTTGAACAATGCGGATAAAAGACAAAAAGTCGCTGCTTTGCTGAGATCACTTAGACCAGAGATAATATGTTTGCAGGAAACACATATTGCAGGTAAAGAAATTTTCTTGTTGGGACAAATGGGGTTTGACATTCTTGCCTATTCAAAGCAAGAGACAAAGACAAGAGGAGTGGTAATATTAGCTAAAAAAGGGGTCGCAAAACTTAAAAAGAAAAAAGAAGATCAGGAGGGAAGATGGGTAATTGTGGAGGTGGATGTACAGGGGAGTTGTTACACAATAGTGTCAGTTTATGCCTCAAATGATGATGAACCAGATATTTTTGAAATGTTGGATGGAGAACTGGCCTTGTGGGTGGAACCAATAATATGTTGTGGGGATTTTAACATTGATGGATTAAATGGGATGAGTTTGCTGAACAGGGGAGGGTATAATGGTAGAAAGAAAAAAACGTGTAAGGCCATACATTATATGGCGAGGCATAATGCATTAGTTGACGTCTGGGCGGAAAACAACCCAATTGGGACGGGGAGCACATTTTACTCAGCCCCGCATAAGATGGTGGCCAGACTAGATTTCTTTTTTATTTCTAGATCGATTATAAAAGATGCTAAATTAATAAAACTCCCCAGAGTGGTCTCGGACCACAATCCACTAGTGCTGAGTATTCCAATGACCATTAGGAGCGTGAGCAAAAATAGCACTTGGACATTTGAGAGAGGATTATTAAGCGACCCAGGCTATATAAGACATATGCAGGAATGGATACCCCAATATTGGGCGGAGAATAGGAACACAGCTACTACTAATATGATTTGGGACGCATTCAAAGCTGGAATCAGGGGAGAAACATTAAGCTATACATTGCAAAGAACTAAGAAAGAGAGGATCAAGACAGAGGAAAGGATGAGGGAACTGGAGGCCCTAGAAGAAAGATTAATTACAGCAATCCACAAGCGAGACCCACTGGAGGAAATACTTCTAGAAATAGAAATAAATAAAGCAGAAGCAGGGATAAATCTGGCTCAGAAGGCGGCAGGGAACTATTTAGCAAAGAGGGAAAAATGCTACGAGTTCAATGAAAGGGTGGGACACTTATTAGCAATACGCACTCGACAAAATTTGTCAGCAGGGGATATAAAAGAAATTAAAGATAGGCTAGGCAACGTGGTTAACACTCCAGAGGAGATACAGGAGGTTTTTAGAAGCTACTACGGTAACCTATACGATTCAAGTATAGGAAACGTGGATGGAGAAATCACAGACTATCTGGCGGGAATTCAGCATGATATATTAGACACTGCAGCCAAGGAAGAATTAGATCTACCACTAACACTACAGGAGATCAGGGAGGCCGTAAGTCATCTACCGGGGGGGAAAGCCACAGGACCAGATCAGATCCCGGCAGAATTTTATAAAATCTTGTGGGAGCAACTGCGAGGGGATATGCTAGAAACCTTTAGACAGGCACAAGACGGGAGCTCGATACCACGGTCATGGGCAGGCGCAGACATAATAGTGATTCTCAAAAAAGACAAGCCTCCGATGGAGCCAGGGTCTTACAGACCAATTACACTCCTAAATGCAGACACAAAAATCTTCTCAAAATCATTAGCTCAAAGACTTAGTAAAATCATAGAAGGGTTAGTTAGTACTGCACAGCATGGATTCATTCCTGGAAAAGGCACGACCCATCACACTAGGCAGATGATAACCATTCTGGATGCAGCTGAGGTATTGCGAGATCCTGTCGCAGCCATATTTCTCGATTCTGAGAAGGCCTTCGACAGGGTCTCGTGGGACTATTTATGGAGGGTTATGAAATGGTTCGGGATAGGAGAGGGATTCATTAAGGCAATTCAGGCTCTCTATGAAAACCCAAGAGCCAGGATAAGAATAAATAGAAACTATACGAAGGAAGTTCAGATCAAACGAGGGACCAGGCAGGGCTGCCCAGCGTCGCCGCTGCTGTTTGCTTTATATTTAGATCCCCTGCTTAGAAAACTTGAGGCTAATAGGAGTATCCACCCAGTGATTCTGCACGGGAGGGAGTATAAACTATTCGCCTATGCAGACGATGTGGCCATTATAACACCAAAACCAGGGAGGGCGCTAGTTGAAATAGAGCAGGAGGCCTGGAAATTTGGCATGATTGCAGGATATTCAATTAATAAAGGCAAAACCCAGATCGTTCAAAATAAATATACAATACACCAAGACAATAGAATTGTTCCCGTAGCTACATATCTAGGGATAAAGGTGACTACTGACCTAGATAAATTAGTAGAAATTAATATGACTCCATTAATAGATAAAGTTAAAAGGAACACCGAAAGGATTCACAACCTACACCTGACGCTCATGGGGAGAATAAATGTTATTAAGATGATCACCTTCCCAAAATTCTTATACATTTTTAGAGCGATCCCATTATTTTTTGAACAATCATGGTTTCGGAAACTGGAAGCAATACTTAATAGGCTAATCTGGGCCCAAGGGAAGACGAGAAGAGCGTATCGGTACATGGTTCTCCCAAGGGAGAAGGGAGGGTGGGGAGCTCCGGACTTTAGACTTTACTATTGGGCAGCAACATTGCAATACGCACAAGGGATGTTAGGCGGTGGGAGTATTGAGGAGCAGGACACAAATGTATATAGAGCACTTATTGGGGATGAAGCCAAGAATGGCCTGCTGAAAACAGTGGATTATAACTATTTTAAACACACTAAGTTTAAGACTTTACAAGCGGTTTATAAAATCTGGCGAGGGGTGGCAAAGAAGCTGGGGCTCGGCAGATATAACCATTACACACGACTATATAATAATCATTCATTACCAGGGGAAATATTCAGCGATTCAATTATGAAGGAATGGGATAACAAGGGGATTAGAAAGATAGGAGATCTTATGGATATTGAGGGGACAATTAGACAATTTCAGGACTTACGGGGGAAATATGACATAAGAGGGAATAATTTTTTTAAATATTTACAGCTAAGAAGTTATCTAGCAGATAAAAGAGGTGGAACAATAGGGTTCGAATCTAATAGGATCATGGAGTACATAGAGAAGGCGGATAGATGCACAATCAGACAGCTTTATGCAGAATTGTATACATTAAAAACCGACGATATAGATAAATTTGCCACTAAATGGGTGGAAAAGGTGGGTGCCTCCATGGAGGACTTACAAACATCTTTGAAGTTAGGCCACACAGTTTTATCTTCTGCAACATTACAATCGCAGCATTATAAAACTATATACTCTTTATACCACACGCCAGCAAGAATTGCACAATGGGGGGGGGGTCAATGGAATCACATGCCCACGTTGCAACTCATCAGAGGCGGATATTGTCCACATGTTTGCTCAATGCCCACAACTTCACACAGTAAAAGGGGCAATTGAGAACTTCTTGGAAAACTCGTTGGGAATCACACGAAAGCTGACAGATGGTATTATAATCTTAGGAATCGCGGGCGAAACAGAGGAGCACCATATAGAATTTATGTTTATGGTAACAGCGGTGTATCGAATTGGAATCGCGAGAGCATGGCTTGACAAGGTTCCCCCCACTTTTGAACTCTGGATAGCAAGGTTGATTTCCACTTACAATCTGGAAAAAGCTATTTATGAAAGAAAGGGTAGGAGGGCGAGAGTGTTGGGGGAAAGAATTTGGCAACCACTAACTCGCTGGAAGCAGAGTAAGGCTCAAGGCGGGAGTGAGTAGAAATGGATTAAAAGTCAGAAAATAACGCTTAGGATAGGGTTGCACCAGGTTGTACTATGGTATGCAGATAATATCAAAACACATAAGAATATGAGTATTTGTATTACATTGGGTTCTTTTGTCGCTTAATATTTTATGAGATTGATTTGCATGATTTGCTCTTCTCTTTTTGGTTTTTATTACTCTTCTTTTCTCTCCGTATATTGATTGTCTTATGTGCTATTTTGGTGTACATTGTAAAAATGGGTTAAAAAATCTTTTAAAAATAAAAAAAAAAAAAAAAAAAAGAAATAAAGGAGAATTGTTAATAAAGTCAGAAAATAGCATCTACTCACGACGAGGAGAAAAATCTCACAAGTTCCAAAGTGAATCCAACAAAGGTTTCTTTTAAATACTTCTTATATCTGATGAGATGAAAATCTTCTATTTTTTAAGCCAGTAGAAATACTGAATTCTCCTTTTAAAAAAAAAAAAAAAATCACGAAAAACGATTAGTTCTTCATCCTTTTCAATCAGGGTTCTTGGGTTTTCTGGTGCTCTCTGAAGATCGTCGCCAAGATTGATATGTTGACTCCACACAATAATAGGATTAAAGTGTATTTATTAGCAGAAAGCACAGGAGCAAGGTAGGAAGCAACCTACACAGGACTTCTTCCCCAGCAACTGTCTCCACAGAAGCTAGGAAAGGAATCCTGCAGACAAACAGAACTTTAGATAAAATCAATTCTAAAGGAATACTTAAAGGAACAACACAACACCTCCTGATCAGAACCTCGGGGACAGAAAACGCTCTATCCATCTTGAAGCCAAGCTTGGATCCAGCCTGTCCTGACCCTCCAAGTGGTGCCCCTTTGAGTCCCCGTCCCTTGGAAATGGCGTTAAAGGAATCCACATAACCCAAATCCAAAACCTACGACTTAGACAAGTTTCAGCCAAAAATTGCCTGGAGAACAAAGAGGAGACCGGGACCTACATACTCACAGACCCAACCAAGATACATTATGGTTAGCCTGACTACTTGGCAGCTCCCGCTACATTCTTCTCCAAAGCAGCAAATTCTGTTCAGCACCTCCACACAGAAGAGGTGTTGGGGCTCACATGACCTTTCATTGGATACATCTTCAGCTGCCTCTCGCTGGAGATTTTCCATTTCCATAAAGGAGACTAAGGACCTGATTTAGATTTCGGCAGACAGGTTACTTTGTTACAACAGTTATGGATATTGCGTCTGCAAATATATAAATCATATGATTTCCTATGGGATCTGTATTTCGGCGGATGGGATCTCTGTCACCGTTATGACCCACCAAAATCTAAATCGGGGCCTAAGTCAGAACATAGAAATCTTCATCACAACTTCATCCAGCAGCTCCCGACAATGAGACCTACTGTTCTGACACCGCCGGCTGCCTTGCCTCACTAAATCTTACCTTCTCAGACATTTTTTTTAATAAAAAATTCTTCTAAGTCTAAACTTAACCATTAACCTGGCCCAATACTTTCGGCTTTGCTCTGGTCTCGACTCGACATCCACGATTGGCGCTTTGATCTTTTAGGTGTTATTCTTCACTTAAAATTTAAAAATGCATAACACCAGTTCTACTGATTGTATTTTTGTGACTTTGGTGTCGAATAATTTATTAAAATGTACCCTATTTGTTTCTTAATTGCTGTGGTTTTTCTTTTGTTGTGTGTTTGCTTTGTTTAACTGCTTCAGAAATACTTTACATATTGTCTCCAAGTTAGCCTGATTGGTTTTGTGCCAAGCTACCAGATGATTAAGCTGTTGCTTGAGTAGGGTTTCAACCCCTCTACCAACAACCACATTTCTCACTACATCATACAGCGTAACTATTTACCATGCTCAAACAATGCATAGGCAAAATGTGACAGTGGAACCCATTGCCTGTAAGTATTATAGGCTGTTGTAATGTCTTCAAATTGAATATACTGCCAACATTTCTATACCTACTTAAAGCTATTACCTTCCATGCACCAAACTGTTTCTTAAAATGCTTAGACGCTACTTTAGGAAGCTTTGTTTGGGGCTATAAGAGGCCACTTTGGATGATTCGACATAGGAAACTACACCCGCACAAAGGGGCACGGCTGCTGCCGGATTTTAAGATCTACTTAGGGGCTGTATTTTGGTCAACATATCCACTTCCGTCTGACTGACAGTAATGAAAATAAGAATCAATTAATGGATCAAATAGCTATATATAGGGAAGGATTGAAGGTACCCTTTGTTCAGACTCATCAATCCTAATTACTCTAATTGGATTTGTTTTAGGGTTAATAGGTTTGCTCTGAAGAACTGGTCAGATTGGTGCAAAGCGTATTAGCGTATCAGATCTCCAGGATTAGCAGGTTTACATCTTTCAATCATAACCCCTCATTCCCAGCCAATTTTCACAACTTGGTTTAAAAAACGTGGTGCCAACAGGGAATCAAGTATATAGGCCAGTTTTACCATGGGCTGAGTATTCGTATTTTTTTTATGTTTTACAAAGTTAGTTTGAATTACCACAAAGCAGTTCTTTTTTAAATATCTGCTGATCCAGGATTATGCAAGTAGAATCTGGAACCAAGAAATCCATAAAGGGCATGACCTGGTAGCACTCATTTACACTCTTAGAGAGACGTTCTCAGTCAAGGAATATCCCCCCCCAAAAATGGGTGCAAATGAGGCAAATGATATGGCAGAGCTAGCTCAGAAATGGAGTGGTAAAGGTGGACAGATAATCTTCCCCAACAATATCGAAGAGGCTCTCAATCTAACTAGTTCTTTGGTTATCTCTATCAGTTTAAAGCTCTATTATTCAGAAAATGGCGTATGCTGTATCACACTTCAGAGAAAATTGTGAAATAGGGCATCACCAACAATCTAATTATTTATTTGGATGGCAGAAAATGGTGTCCAAGGTGCGGGCTACATGCTGCTGATATTGTGCACATGTTCACAACTTGCTCACTTCTTTCTAGAGACAGGTTGGCATTTACTGAGTTTTTGTCACATCATTTTCACAGTGATCAAGCGTTTACAGCAACATATATGACCTTGGGACTGCAAGCAGGCACAGACATCAATAGGTCAACAATAATATCCATCGCTATACTAGAGGCCCGCCTATCTATCACATAAGAATGGATAAAGAGGGTACCTCCAACACTACAGGATTAGTGGATAATAATGTGTCAGACTCATGAAATAGAAGCAGTAACGTTCAAACATAAGGAGCACAGGTGGTGCAGGGCTCTTTAAACCAGATATAGTCGCTGCTCGTTTGATACTGAACAGTTTCAAATATGCTGTAATATGGACATTCCTTTTTGTCTTTTTTTTAACTTGCTTTATGAGAAGGCATGTGGTTTTGTATAAAAATCAAATGGACAATTAGCTGCATGAATGTAACGAAAAAGGTATGAGCATTTTCCCAGAAAAGTATTTAAAACATAAAAAGAAGTAATTTGTTGATTTGGCAATAACCTTTGTTCTCTCAAAAGGATTTGCACGAACCTTGGCAAATACCTAGCCCAGTGCTTATTCTGCCATGTTAATATTTTTGCAGATCAGTGCAGGTGAAAAAATGAAGGGACTGTTAAAATAAGAAGTCTCGTTTTAGTTCCTATAGAAAAATTTCGTCAAACTTAGCATGAAGGTAGAGCTTTACTCAGAAATTGTGCTTTCATTGGGTCTGGTATGAATCCATTACGTTGTTTTTGACATACTAGCATTTAATTAAGTTGCTGAGCTCTGGAATAAAAAAAAAATGTGATTGGGTGTGTGAGTCTTTTCTCCATTTTTGCTTTTTGAAATGTGGTACTTGTAGATGTGATTGGCTGCCATAAATGAAAAATATATATAGCCTCAGCGTTTTACAGAGTGACAGGCACAGTCCCTGTGTACTGAGCTTTAATGACAAAATGTTCTCTAATGGTGCATGGTAGGCCTTCCCTGACCTTCAGGCCCCAGTCGGGGACCCTAAAACAGCACTCTCTTTGTGGAAATGTAAAAAACAAAAAGCCAAATAGTAGTGGGATCCTCGAGTCTGATTTCAGACTTGCGAGTACCCAATCCCTAAAACGTCAGCAAGGGGAGCAGAACACCTGTCTCGGTGCAGTACCCAGCTTTCATTTTGTTGAGGATCAGAAATCAGCTTTTGCGATTGTGTGACAAGCTTCAGGGTTTGATAGTGGTGTTGGATTCATGAATTCTGTCTAGGATATGTGTGATCAGAAAGAAAAGATGCAGAAGAGGTAAATGACAGCCCTGGCCAAAATCCACGACCGATTGGCCAGAACAGGCCCTGTGCACAACCCTCTTGTGGATTGCCAAAGGCCTTATACAGGATGTTGGTTGCCCAAGGCAAGTTGGGGACAAAAGAAAAATAGCCAGATGCCAGGCACTGAAGTTAACTCGCACTGCACACAGTGTGGAGTATGGGAAATACATTTTTCATTCAGAAAGCAGTGAAGCACAGACCAAACAATACTGTAACTGTTATAAACTGCGTTATGGCTCTAGCTCAAATCTGTAAAACGACTTAAATTCACCTGCGGTGGTTTCCAAAGCACACAACCTAACTCCTAACTGGTGCAGCATCCCATGCTCAGGACATCTATTTACAAAAAAATAGGCATCGCAAATGCAACATGAAGGGCGTCGCAAAGGCAAAATGAAGGGCGTTGCAAAGGCAAAATGAAGGGCGACGCTAGTTGTGGAGGTGTTTCCAGGTCCATTACAAACGACTGCTTTCGGTGACATGCTTAACAACAAACCAAAATAGTGCAAAAAACTGCACAACTTAATCCTTCTGAATGAATTTTCATTGTCATTAGGACGAACTAATAGAAAGGAGCATCTGCGTCATTTTATCGAATATGCTTTGCATATGCCAGTCAGTTAGAAATCCAAGATGGCCATTGTAATGGCCTGCCCTCAATTATATTTGTGCTTTTGCAGAGTGATGACTCAAAATCGATTACATCGTCACATCCGAGGAAAAGGCTTCATCTCCAACACTTTGTCAATTGATTTTTTCACTGATCTGACGTTATGCTTCTGGTCCACTAAATACAGCGTCGTTGTTTGGAGACTTTTTTTCGTGCTTACTCACTCAAATGGATGAATTAAAAACAGTGCGCAGAAAAATATGCTGTCAATTTAAGGAAGATAGATCACACACCCATCCCACTGGGCCTTTTCTTTCGAAAGGTTACATTTTACTTTTGGTTTTTTTCTGGATCTCCATCTGAAGTCTGCAAAACCTTTGTAAGCAGCAACTATAATTGTCTTTCTTACTTTATAGTGTATAGTCATGAAACTATATAAAAATTAAGTGGGACGCAAATTATATGTTACCATCACCTCACTAAAATTAATACCAGCCAATTTACTAACCTCTCTGTATTTCTTTATTCGGTTCGGTTCGGAATAACAGTAGTTGGTTGATAGTGCAACCATAAAAGCAGAAGAAAACATAAACCATATACAAACGTACATATAAAATACATCCATGTTTGATAAATATTAAAATAGTGCCTAGCACAAATCCAAATATTAAAACTCTTTACGCTTATGGTGGGTGAAGTGCATATTTCTTTTCACAATAGCAGCGCATAAAGTAACTATCAGCGTCACATATCTTAAGTAAAGTGCATCGTTCTACATGTTCATACAACAGCACAAAGAAAGCGATTTACAACAATGCAGATTTCCTCATCTAGAAGGCATTGAAGAAATAGGTAAGCTCTGGCACAATGTCTCAAATTTCTACATCTCAAAAATGGAGCCATGGAACTTTTAGTATATAATACATAAAATTTACAAAAGAAAATAAAAATAAGCCATGAACTGAGTGGCCTCGTTATTGCACGGATATACAATGACGTCTAAGTAGGACTAAGTAGGTCTGATACCCGAGGGTAAAACAAAGTATACATTTTACATTTTACTGTGTTCCCTCCGTACCTAAATAACAAAGATCTCTCCCAGCTCCTTCTAGCTTTCCGTATATAACTATCTGATATAGCCCCCACGTTCAGGGACACATACGTTCCTATAGATGTTTTCTGTGATTCCTCCTCAACCCAGCCAGTGCTTTCCTGCAAAAGTCATTTTCCTCCCATTTAATGCTGTGTAATCATCAAAACTCCATACAACTGCCCCATAGGAGGCTAATGGAGAACATTGTGCAGTGTAAATGTGTAACACCGGGTCCAAAGGCCAACCATTAGAAGGACGTGGCAGGAAGAGGAGTAAACCCAACGACCTAGCCAATTTTGCTCTATTCTGCAAAATATGTGGTGCCCAAGATCCTGTTGTGCTAAAAGTTACATCCAAACACGGAAAATATTTTTAGTGCTCTCTAAAACATTTGGATCAATAATACAACAATCCAAAGATGTTTTGTGCCTGCATGTCATGACATGAGATTTTGCTAAATTAGTTAAAACATCAAACTTTGCCATAAAAGCCACAAAAGTATGGACTAACATTCTTAGAGCTTTTTGTGTGCTGTCCATAATAACCGCGTTATCTGCTTACAGAAGTGCGGGAAGCAAAGTGTCATTGATTCATGGGACATCTAAAGTGCTAGCTGCAAGTTGAGTGCTCAAGTTGTTAATAAAAAGTATAAATAGCAAAGTACGCATCCTTGCCGCACTCCACAATGGAATAAGACACGTTAAAACGCGTACTAATACCATGTTTGTCACTACAATGCGGGTATTACTACGCAGTCATTTACCATGACCTGCTATTACATTGCATACATTTACCATGAATATGCCTTCACCATGCATGCCATTACAACGCAAAGGCATGCGTGGTAAAGGTATACTCTTGGTAAAAGTATCAATGGTAAGTTACACTACCCTGCCCTACCCAAACCCTAATTTAGTATCCCTGCATGACCCTTCCCCTGATCCCCTGTCCTCTCCCTACTCTAAAACACTACCCTGCACGACCCCAACTGACCCTACACCAGACCCTCCAACACGACCCCAGCCAGACCCTCCCTCGAACCCTAGTCCTCTCCTTACACTAACACACTACCCTGCACAGCCCCGACCCTACCCATAACGCTAAAAGACTACCCCCTGCATGACCCTCCCTGACCCCCAGTGCTCTCTCTACACTAAATCACTACCCTGCACGACCCCCCAACACTACGATAAACCCTAAAACACTTCCCCCTGCATGACCCTCCCCCGACCCCCAGTCCTCACCCTAGACTAAACCACTACCCTGCACGACCCCAACACCAACCTAAATCCTAACACACTACCCCCTGCTTTTACCGCACATGCCTTTACAACGAAAGTCATTGTAAAGGCAAGCATGGTAAAAGCACATGGGATGTAAAAAAATGCCTAGTAATGCCCCGAAACCGGTCCCAGGATGCTTGTTTCAAGTCCAGGGATGTCCTGACCTGGCAGTTTTGGCTGGACTGTTCCCATGGAGAACAGGGTTAAGACTGATTTGCATATGACTGGGTCTGAACTGGAAAGGCATGTAGAGTTAAAAAAACGATGGATTTAGGCCCATACCTCTGTACTGGGGTGAATGATTGACATTGTGCAGCATTCAATCTATCAATTGTTCTTTTTGCCTTTATCATCTAAAACCTTCCACTGCTGAGCATGACCTAATTTCTTCTATGAGAAACCACAGTTTTATATTCTTTCCTCATAGAGACCACCTCAGCATGATCACTGGGATTCTTACACAGGGGTATGCGTAATGATCCATTAGCAAGTGAGCATGCATGGTCAAACCCCCATGGACGTTGTAACATGGGTCTATGAGGCTTGCTAAGAGTTGTTTTGATCTTCTCATTGTAGCCTCCAAAGGTACTAACTACTTTCCCATGTTCCCCATGCTTTACAAAATTACCAAAAAACAATGGTTCTGTTGGGCTCTACAAAGCAGCTCAGATATTAATCTCAGCAATGACCTTTTACAAAAGTTGCAATGGATCTGACGGTTTCCAAAATAATTTCAAATTATCAGTGGATGAGACCAGCTTCATGTTTGGGAGTCTTTCTAACTGAAAATTCAAATGCTGCTACAATAGGATTATGATCACCGAATTGGGTGGATATACAGGTACTATGCATTAAACAATATGTCAAGATATGGAAACCAATAAATAATCTATATTCGCGGAGCAATTTCTTCCTCTAAACGTTGATTTCCCTACATTGTCCATACCCCCTACCTCTAAAGCATTGTGCATATCGGCTAAGTTAAGTAATGCCTCTTATTCTTTGCCCCATTCATCTCCTCCCACATCACCCATATGATTTTACCATTACTTTTTAATTGGGAGTTTTGCATTGAAGTGCCTCACCAAGCAAACATATCATTTTTGACCCACATTTTCCCATTTTTCAAATGAGGTGGGAATAAAATCAAATACAACCAGAACGTTTAGCTGGTAATGTTGTCGAAATCAATGTTGTAGAAACTCACAGGGTATAGCTTCAAGGCCCCCTATATACTACTACTTGGATTTTTCCCCCTTAACTTCTATAGCCTCTGCTCGACCTACACACAGCAAATGTATCCAGAACGAAAACTCCCTGGATGGTTGTCCAGACGTAGAGGGTAATGCGGGGTGAGAAAAACATACAGAACCTTAAAAAACAGTAGGGCCAATGCCCCACATTTCTCGGAATAACAAAATATTGTAGGTTTTAATAAACAATTGCCACTTTGGAAGCAAGATCTTGGAACCTATACCAGCAATATTCCAACTTAAAAAAGATAGTGGACACGATTTAGTAGAAATAAACATGGTGTTAGCCTCCTCAAAACGGGGTCAATTAGGGGGCAAGGTCAAAACCTCGTTAGGCAACTCTGCCTTACTATCAAGATATCTGACTTGGCTGACCTGGTCGCACACTATCAGTCAACCTTGTTGCAGTCAGCTAATGGAGAATATCTATTGCTGCTTGCTAAGCCCCACGGAGGGTCAGGACGATAATCACGGGGCAGCGTGTGATAGAACATTTGAGGGGGTGTGCAGAAGTGTAACAATGGCTGATTTCACAAATTTGTGGCACACCATGTTCTCCACTGTACTGGGCAGACAAAAGTTGATTACAATACAGTCACCAGGTATGTTTTTGGGACAGTCTCAATCCAACTGTTGTGTCAGACCATTAAGATATTGTTTCCCTCCAGCGACATATAATTACCTTTAACCTCGAGCCAGTGTATCACCATATTTTGTGCTTGTTCCCATGCCTCTGTTTGGCCATTCTTCAACAAAAGGCACCCAACCCATAACCAGAACATGAGTAGAGGACTCTGGTGGGAGGTGCAAAGTGCCAGCAGTGGATTTTCCTTACTGCATTTTAAAATTATTTGAAAATCCACTGGTTTGCTGGTGCACTTCCATACCACAATTACTTCCAATGAGGCCATGCCCTTCCACACCGTATCACCCATGCCAACCTTGGTTCCCCTTACGCCACCACATGTCTGTTGTATCTTTTGTGTCTGTTGTGTTGAGTCCAGGCTGCTGTTAAATCAATGGGGTTGCCATTTGCCTTACCTTTGTCTGGTATACAGGCCCGGCTCCAGGAATTTTTATTTGGGTGGGCCACTGGGACTCAATTTGTTGCATATATTTCTGGGCAGGCCTGCGTCAGGGCCCTCCTTTATCTCTTCTTAGTCTTACAAGGCCCAGTAAAACGCACTCTTTTCCAAATCTCTTTCTAAATGTTATTACTCTCAGAAAGTCCTTTTTAGGTTTCGCCTATTATCATTCGCTTGCGAATGTAATAGGCGAAAATTCAAGGGCTCAATCGACTAGTGAAACCACTGCGGTTTCTTCACAGTGCATGTCCACAAAAGCGGGTCACGTGACCACACAAGCACGCGCATCTCCCTAATCCGCCTGCCTCCCCTCGCTCGCATTCACGCCCCCCCACCAGGCTCTCCCGCCCCTATCCGGCTTCCCTCCGGCCATTTGCCACACTCGCGTTTTCGACTCCCAGACTTTTCTTCAACGTAGCCTCATATTCGCCTCTGTGACTAGTCTGTCACTCCCGCCTGTTTGTCTCTCGCGCTCAGTTTCTCCATGTCATTCTTTTTTCCTTAATTTCCACGCACTTCTCTCGTCATGTTTCTGCTGCACACCTTTCCGTATCCTATCCTTATCGTAAACACAGAAACCCCCGCCCCCATCCGGCTTCCCTCTTATCTTTGTTTCCTTCCTCTTCCTCTCAAAATACTTTTTTTCTAATGTAAAACTCGTTTGGTTCTTTCCATACTTCTCGCACCCCGTCTTTATTTCTCATCTTTAACCCCTCGCGTTTTCGACTCCCAGACTTTTCTTCAACGTAGCCTCATATTCGCCTCTGTGACTAGTCTGTCACTCCCGCCTGTTTGTCTCTCGCGCTCAGTTTCTCCATGTCATTCTTTTTTTCCTTAATTTCCACGCACTTCTCTCGTCATGTTTCTGCTGCACACCTTTCCTTATCCTATCCTTATCGTAAGCTTATGTTTCTACTCCTCTCCATATTTTTATCATATTTCTCTCTCGGCATCCTTCTTTTTACTCCTTTTCTCCACACATTTTTTCTCTTTGTTTCGGTCTATAGCTTTCCTTCTCCTTCGCCATACTCTTCTTTCTTCCCATCTTTCTACGCCCGTCCCTTTCTCGCTCAGATATACCATCCAGATTCTCTATCAACCGGGTAATTTTTTTGTTTCGATAACTGTCTCTCCCCGCCCCACCTCTTTTCTGACACATATATCGTTTTCTCCCCACCACTGGCCCTTCCTTTTCTTCTCCCCCTTTCAGGCCTCTCCTCTGTTGCAGGTGGCTCTGCATTTCACCACAGAAGGCTGTGACACTTGCAGTCTGACTGCAGTGCAGACGTTGAAACATAATTATTTCATTTAAAACAAAAAACGATTCCCTTTTCGCTATGTTTTGATCATGCCCACGAGACGGCCATTGTCACCAACAGAAGCAGCCCCTTGCTGGTCCACACCTCGTTTTCATTAATATTCACGAACGTGGAGAACCCATCAGAGGCGTCATGACGCACAATAACACTGCGCTGCGCAAATGGCTGCATTGTGTGCAAAACAGACGTGATAAGGTTCCTGCCTCGAAAGATTTGTTGCACGCTCATCTCTTCATTGTCCAGACTGTCAAGGCACCAAAAGCGAGAGCAGGGCAATATACACACTTCTCCTCCCCTCGCTCGCATTCCTGCACCCCCAACAGGCTCTCCCGCCCCCATCCGGCTTCCCTTGTACCCGTGTAGTGAACATGGTCAGCGACTAGCTGCCGCCTCCCCCCCAAACCGGCACCCAACACCCAGGAACGTGGACACGAGACGTCTTTACTTTTTGGAAGGCGGGCGCTAGTCGCCCGGCTGTATTTATTAAAGTATGAAATTAAAAAAGGTTTTTTAATTGCATGATCAACAGTTTATACAAAAATCAGCAGGACATTATATACAAAATTATTATCAACAAGTTTGAGAGCCTGACCTTAACAAAACTCTAATACATGTTGTTTCCTAACCGAGTCTAAACATCCTCATCTTGATTTTTGTACATTTCTGGCCATATGGCAGGGTCACTACCGGTGTCAGGTCCTACAAGCTGCGCCTCCCCATGAGACGTGCGCATGCGCAGTGTTACCCCGGGAATTGCCCGGTCTACGCCCTGAACTCCATTTACCCACTGAAGGAGGGCCCTTACTCTGCGCCAGCCGGTGACGTCATGAGTCTACGCGCGCGGGGTGGCTACCAGCCTAAGGAAAGCGTGAACTACTCCTACCCGCGCTCCTTTGCAGCATGAATTACCTTGCCCCTGGAGTTCTAGGAGTGGCCCGCAGGCCCCTCCCCCTGGGCGGGAACCTCCATAGGATGATGCCCGCCCCCTCAGACCTCAAATATGTGCTCACCGATAATGACCTTACCGCATGCCCCATACCTAATAAATACGACGACCTATGGGAAAAACTCTAAAGGACAGCTACACTGGCTAATAAATAACAGTATCAACGTACAGCTACAAAGGGAAAAAAGGTCTAAAGACAGTTGGCATCAAAGAAAATTCACTTCACACACAGTTTGCTAAAAAGGGGAAAAAATTCCTAAACACAAGCATCAACCAAATATACCAACAGTTCCATTTCTACTACCATGTGAGACATGTGGACAGTACCTTCAAAACTTACCATTAAACCAGACATAATGAATGCCACAAGACTTTTGTTCCAAGGGATGGTGGGTGGGGAAACAAAGAAGCCCCGAGCGCGGGGCACACCGTTCAGTGAGGGAGCGTCCAGGGACAAGGGGGTCTCCTGGGCGCTCCCCACCTCTTTATTCCCGAGGGGCAGGCGGGGGGGGGCACGCCCCCCTCCCCGGCCCGCCCCTCCTGTAGCCCGCCCCCCCTGACCCGGACCTGCTACCTTGTATCCGGGTCAGGGAGGTCGCCGGCCAATCGGCGGTGGGTCGCGCCCCCCAGGGCCCGCCCCCACCGCCGAGAGACAACAATGGGGAAAGGGGGGGGGACGGTCGCCGCGCCGCCATGCGTGCGGGGGGGCCGAGGGCCCCCCCTTTTCACATGGTCAGCGACTAGCTGCCGCCTCCCCCCCAAACCGGCACCCAACACCCAGGAACGTGGACACGAGACGTCTTTACTTTTTGGAAGGCGGGCGCTAGTCGCCCGGCCGTATTTATTAAAGTATGAAATTAAAAAAGGTTTTTTAATTGCATGATCAACAGTTTATACAAAAATCAGCAGGACATTATATACAAAATTATTATCAACAAGTTTGAGAGCCTGACCTTAACAAAACTCTAATACATGTTGTTTCCTAACCGAGTCTAAACATCCTCATCTTGATTTTTGTACATTTCTGGCCATATGGCAAGGTCACTACCGGTGTCAGGTCCTACAAGCTGCGCCTTCCCATGAGACGTGCGCATGCGCAGTGTTACCCCGGGAATTGCCCGGTCTACGCCCTGAACTCCATTTACCCACTGAAGGAGGGCCCTTACTCTGCGCCAGCCGGTGACGTCATGAGTCTACGCGCGCGGGGTGGCTACCAGCCTAAGGAAAGCATGAACTACTCCTACCCGCGCTCCTTTGCAGCATGAATTACCTTGCCCCTGGAGTTCTAGGAGTGGCCCGCAGGCCCCTCCCCCTGGGCGGGAACCTCCATAGGATGATGCCCGCCCCCTCAGACCTCAAATATGTGCTCACCGATAATGACCTTACCGCCACAGGCCAGCATTGTTAACCGACGATCTGGCCTCCCCCCTCTACTCTTTGCCTAAGAAACCCTCCTACTCGCAAATCCCTCTAGCCAGGCCCAGATATTGTCAGACCACAGGACATTCCCTTCCTCATTTAAGTGAACCCCGTCCCTCAAGTAATACCTGTCGCCCCAAATACACCCATGAGGTATTGACTGTAACAGGGGGGCTCGAAACAACCTATCCAACCGTGTGTTAATCCTCTTTACCGAGTGATTCAACGCCCTGACCGAGTCCCCCCCCGCCACTGTAATCGGGGTATGAGATGCGACCATACTAGTGTGCAACCCGGGCAGGTCCTGGCCATCCACCCCGCCGTTGAGATAATCTCCTCGATCAGAATGCGCCTTCCCAGTGTGGCCAAATCATTCTCCCCAAGGTGAAGTATCACCACTGACGGGGGAGATTGCCGGTGCACTAAAAGCCCCTGGAAGAAGCCCCTAAACTGGTTGAGACACAGCCCCCCTCTCCCGAAGAACGTGATGTCCAACCCCAGTTGCGCCACCCTTTTCCCCCTGTCACCTGACATAAATACGCATTCTGCTCGTCTTACATAAGAGTGACCCACAATCCAAACACTTTTCTTCATTGTTTCCTGGCTGCAGCTCCGTGCTGATGTATGTTGTCGGTGCCCGACGACAAATTCCTCCCCTGCGTAACAGGTCTGAGAAACTGTAAGAGAGCGGAAACAAACCAAGCGTGAGTGCCCTGTAATCACAGCATGTCAATTCGTACATAACGTTTGTAACATTCAGAAGACCATCTCCCAATTGTCTTCACTCTCTCCACTGGGAAGCCCCCAGCCACTGCCTCAGTTGCTGCCCCAATCCTGAAGGAATGAGAGCCAAACTCTTTAGGGTCAAGACCTGCTTTCCTGACCACCATCTCCAATACCCTCCTGAATTGGTACCTGGTCAAGGGGTTACCGTCAGCATGACAGAGCAGTGCCCTGCCCGCTGTGCCCACCAGCTGCCCGTGCAATAATTCTACGTGCCTCACTGGGCAGCAAGGGTTGGCGGGGCCCGTTGGAGGACTATGGTGTGGCCCCTAGACTCCTGGTCGGTCATTGACTTCTGAATCGTCACCCACATGGTGTCCTCCCTTATCGTCACACTAGCCCTTTGCAAGCCGCCCAATAGGTCTGACTTGGAACCTGCCACAAGTTCGCTAATTCTCAGTGCCCCATAGAATGCCAAGGAGAATGCTGCCTTAAAAAGAAGTACCTCCCACTCCGAGCTACAAACAGTGTCCAGCGCGCCCAGTAACGCTGTCAGCCGCGCTAATCCTATGGGCTTTCTCTTATCTTTATGGTGGCCCTGAATACGGCGCCAACCCCTCAAAGCCTTACGCACCATAAAGGTATTAGTGGGATCGCGCAAGCCCCTAGCTTGAGCGTAGAATGACACCGCTGCCCTATGTCTGTTTGCCGCTGCCACCGAGCGCCCCTCCTTATGCATCCATTCTAGATAGGCCGCAAAGCCATCCTCCTGCGCCCATAGCACCTCCCATTGTTGACCCAAAAAGGAACAGTAAGACAAAAACGCCCCTTCGTAAGCCGTCTTGGTCCTGGGGGCTAGGCTAGCGACCACGAGGTCCTGTAATCTGGGGCACCAATCTGCCAAAGTACTGCTGGGAAGTGCGCTGGCGAGGGGTCTGCTGTAGGAAGATGCTCCCTGAAAACCTGCATTTTGAAGCGAGAGAGGGAGTCAGCTGCATTGTTCAGAACACCAGGGACATGTTTGGCCTTAAAAACGACATTCAATTTAAGGCACTGCAAGACAATTTCTTTGATCAGACGGAGTATGAAAGGACACCGTGCTCCCTGCTGGTTGATACATTCCACAACCGTCATGTTGTCTGACCAAAACACCACTGATTGATTACATAGGTGTTCGGGCCAGACCATCAATGCCACCCATATTGGGAAGAGTTCCAGGAAGCCAATATTGGTGGTCAGACCCCATGTTCTCCATACCTCAGGCCACTGTTGAGCGACCCACCTGTTCCCTAGGATGGCGCCAAAGCCCACACTACCGGCAGCATCAGTCCACAGGCCCAACTCTGCTGATGTTGTGAGCGGGCCGGGCCAGACCACCCTGCCGTTAAAATCCTCCAGGAATGCCATCCATATAAGCATATCCTGGCGAATTTCAGACGATAGCCGAGTGCGGTGGTGCTTCTCCCTCAGCCCCTTCATTGCTTGAGCAATGGAGCGAGAGAAAGGGCGAGCCATGGGGATGATCCTTAGTGCGAAATCAATTGCCCTACCACCTCCTGTAGTTGCTGCAGGGTGACCTTATCCTTCCGTAGGCATAAATGTAGCGCTGTTTTGAATTTGTCCACCTTGTCCCTAGGTAATCTAAAACATCCCTCCATTCAATCAATCTCAATGCCGAGGAATTCTAAGCAGGTGGTCGGGCCAACAGTCTTCCCGGGCGCAAGCGGGACTCCAAAAGCCCGTATGAGCATGCAAAATTCCTGCAATGCCAGTGCACACTCCTGAGATCCCGCTGTACCCAGGAAGAGGAAATCATCCAAATAATGCATGACCTGCTGATGGCCCGTCACTTGTCTCATGGCCCATTCAAGAAAAGAGCTAAACATCTCGAAGTAAGCGCAAGATATAGAACAACCCATGGGCATGCATTTGTCCATGTAGAACATATCCCCAAAGGTGAAGCCTAAGAGATGCTGATCCGCTGGGTGTACCGGGAGGAGGCGAAAGGCTGATTCTATGTCCGATTTCGCCATCAGCGCCCCGGGTCCCGTGGCCTGTAATAAGTTAACAGCCTGATCAAAAGAGGCGTATTTAACACTACAGATACCCTCGTCAATGGCATCATTCAGTGACGTCCCCCTAGGTGCTGACAGGTTGTGGATCAATCTGAATTGCCCTTTCTCTTTTTTGGGGACAACTCCTAATGGGGAACACACAAAATTGGGTACCGGCACTTCAGTAAAAGGGCCAGCTATCCTGCCTAAAGATAGCTCCTTGTCAATTTTGGCGGCCACCACAGCCGGATTGTGCTTTACTGACAATTGGTTTCTACAGTGCGCGCTGCCTGTGTATCCCGCTGCCGGGATTCTAAAGCCTTTAGAAAAACCTTCTTGGAGGAGGGTGGCCGATGTGTGGTCCGGGTATCTGTTCAACCATGGAATCATTGCCACCACATCCACTGGAGTGGGGGGGCCTAACCTGTTTGTCTTATAGTGGCTGTCCCCTACCCCTCTGACCTGTGTTTCCCTGCTTGGACCTACAGGCAGTTTCTGGATGAGAGGGGTGACCACAGGAGGAGCATGCATGTCTAAACTTACACGCGGCCCTTGTGCAGGTGCGCCTATTAAAATCCCAGCACACCCCTTTTTTGTCTGGCCCACTGGCCCTAAACTTCCCGGGCACCTCACTCGTTTGGGGGGGCCGAAAGGGCTGTTGAGGTCTAGCAGAGAACACCTTGACTGAACCGGAGAACTGAGGGGGGGTGCGTTATCCGAGAACTGTTTATGCCAAGACATGGAGTCCACCGTGTCCCATGCCAATGTTCTATTAAATTCCAATGCCTTCCTGAAATTGACATCATACCCTTTCCATGCCTCCCCAGAATACTGTTCGCTCCACCCCACAATCCTGCTCGAGTAGCATGCCAATGGTGCCTGTAAATCTGGAGGTCGCTCAGCTTTAATAGCCGTTAATACAGCCCAAGCTTTCATCCAGTTGTTCAGAGTTTCCTCAACCCTAAATCTAGCACACTGCACCCTCCATTCGCTTGGGAGCATCCACTCTTTCAGTGTTTTAGCATGCTCCATTTCCCTATTATCTATCAACAAAGAATAAATATAAACATATTTGTCTGCCCAAATCATCTCCTTCACAGCTAACGACACATGCTGAGCCAAATTCTCACTCCTGGAAGGTAGAACACCGTCCCCCAAGAGTGTCAATGCCACTTCCTTACCAAGTGCGGGCACCGGGGGCGGCTGCCCATTAGCTCCGTCCAGCTGGGGAAGACTTGGACCTGCAGGGGGAGAAGATACTGGCAATGCAACACTGTCGGCGACCGCTGCCGATTTGATTTTTTCTACAAACCTCGCCGCCTCTGCTGCATGATCAGCAGAATTTGGGAAAGCTCCCCCTTTTTGGAGCCATGGCATCAAGGCCGTTATCTGGGACAACAATTCAGGGGGCATCGAATCTAAATTCCCACCCGGGACAACAGGTACCACCGGGGTTATGCCCAGTGATACCGGCGCAGCAGGCAAGGCGGGTGCCGGGTGTGGCAAGCCTGTACCCGGGATTGTGGGCACCGGTGGGGGAGCAGACGCTGCGTCTACTGGTTGACCCACCGGCACCGGCACCACGGGGGCCGGGGGCGTAGGCATAGGTATATGCAGGGGTGGGACGACCGCCGGCGGTACGGCAGGTACCGGCTCTACTGGCCCTGGGGCGGGTGCAGCATACCTGGGTCTCTTGGACTTAGACTTCCTAGGTGGGGTAACAAAATCCCCCCTTGGCAATGGTGCCACCCTCTGGCGGATAGGCCTACCCGAGGGGCCAGGGGCATCATCATGCCTTGCATTAAAACGTGCTTCCAGCTCATCTACCTTCCCTAGCTGCTGTTTAATTTCACCCATCTCACGCATCATGGCCCTCATCATCGCCTCCATGCTGGACCCACCTTTACCACCCCGCGGACCTGGCATGATAAAACCTAAACAACCAGCTGCCTACTCTCCTAATATCACGACAGGCCCACTTTGTGTACCTTTTAGATGGAGGGTCACCAGGGGGCTTTCAGCACCATGCAACGGCGACCGCAACACCAGCGGCTTGTCCGCTTATGTAAGGGGTGAGTAAACCTAATGTAGACCCACCCGGCGGCCACCAGGAGCGATGAATGCTAGCCCCCCGTACCCCTCTTACCGACTAGTCCTGCGATCTGCAATCACGAACCACACCAGGCCGCGCGTTTACCGTCCTTACGTCCTTATCTGTGAGTGAATTGCACCAGTAGTGTCGTTTAAATGTCTGAAATAGAGATATGTATTACCACCATGTAATAACAAAGGAGGGCAGATTTTAGGGAAAAACCTGGTTTAAAACAATGGAGGCTTGCACCCCCCCCCTACCACCCTGTTGGGATGTGCACTACTAAATCCGTTTAAATCAGAAACAGACAATTAAAATTCCTTCCGGGACAGAATATTTATAAGACAACAGTGAATTCCCTACTTACTCGCAACTACGCATTCACTAGCAGTCTCCAATAGTAAAAGTCAATGCAGCATTCATAGATCTATAAACATCAATTCACTTTTCTCTTACAATTGTAAAACAATTCTGCAGCCCGATTTATAAAAAATTAATTCACTTTTTTATCACACTTGAAAAACAGTTCCAAAGTCACAATCCCTCTTTTAATGATTGCACACTTTAAATGGGGTCTCCCATCCAGGTGCTGCCCTGGTCGACCCTGCTTCGCTTCCTAACGAAAGAAAACACACCTAAATGCCCTACGAGCACTCGCGTGAGCAAATAACACAGGCGCGCAGCGGGTATTCAAACAGGACGGATGCAGCCTTTCCGGCCCCGCTCACCTCCCCCCGATGGACGGTAAACTGGGAACTGCTTCTCCCGCCCAAACCCCGTACTAATAATACCGCCGGTGCGGCCACACTTTCCCGAGTGTAAACACTCAATCCCCGTCCTACCTTGCACGATCGGGCCGCCCCAGATCCCGCCCAAAAATACCTCGTCGCCTGCCGGCCCCTCCACGCAGAAATACCGACTTGTTCTCCAGGTCCCTGATGCGGCGCCGCTCTCTAGCCGCTCCTGTTACCGAAGCGGTGTGGGTTTTGGAAGAACTCCGCCCGAGCTGGCCTCTTCAGCCGGTGGCCTCCGCTCGCTGCGTCGACGCTCTCTAGCCGCTCACAAAGGGATTCACAACCAAAAACGCCTCCAGGAACCTGAAAAAGAAAGCGGACAAAAATTACAGAAACAAAGAAGCCCCGAGCGCGGGGCACACCGTTCAGTGAGGGAGCGTCCAGGGAAAAGGGGGTCTCCTGGGCGCTCCCCACCTCTTTATTCCCGAGGGGCCAGGCGGGGTGGGGCACGCCCCCCCCCCCGGCCCGCCCCTCCTGTAGCCCGCCCCCCCTGACCCGGACCTGCTACCTTGTATCCGGGTCAGGGAGGCCGCCGGC
Source organism: Lissotriton helveticus (assembly GCF_964261635.1). Lineage (NCBI taxonomy): Eukaryota > Metazoa > Chordata > Amphibia > Caudata > Salamandridae > Lissotriton > Lissotriton helveticus. The sequence continues at coordinate 1,369,736,532 of NC_136069.1, read as the reverse complement.
CAATCGGCGGTGAGTCGCGCCCCCCAGGGCCCGCCCCCACCGCCGAGAGACAACAATGGGGAAAGGGGGGGCGACGGTCGCCACGCCGCCATGCGTGCGGGGGGGCCGAGGGCCCCCCCTTTTCAAATGAGTGGTAATCGGTTCCGTTCACTTAAGATAAAATAACGTTTTCAAGTTTTATTTTCCACGAAAAGTTCTCTAGTCAGACAGCCCCAAAACAAGTTTTTCACCACTGGACACAACCTTGAATGCCGCACGGAGATTTATCTCGACTACCCCGAGTTGTGCTACAGACTGTAAACACACATGCTGTCCTGACGTTGCAAGCGGCACAGAGAAATGTAAAACGCTAAAAGGAAATTCAAACAGGAAAATCAGCTGGCCGTTTGTTACCCTTTAGCTTTAAAACATAACTTGCTTTTTGGCCCTCTGTGCCAGCTCATAACTTGCTAATGCATTCATTCTCTAATTGCTATCGCTGAGTTACATCTATCCCAGACAACACTCTGCGCCTCTTGGAACAAAAAAATATTGCTTTTGTTCGTGTTCGCGGCTGGATTGCATAACAGCGCTTGGACGCCGGGCCAACCCCTCCGAACGGATCCATACTGCTCTGCAACAGGAAAAACAACAACGTGTTCGTAGCTATGGCTGCTCAATCAGGGACACGAGTGCGCTGGAACAGAATTTGTTTATCCTGTTTCCTTTTCACACAGAATTTGTTATGGAACCCATCACAAAAAGGCTACCCCGAGTTGTGCTGAGGAAGTGTTCTTCACTCGGATTTCCATGGTTTGTCATGTTCATGAGCAGGGGGAGCCAAGAATGAGTGCAACGAGAAGTCACAGTCACACACCGGAAACTCCCAGACCTGGCTGGATCCAAACCAGGATTAGGATCCACTAGTGTCCGGGCACCGATGCAGGCGGCACCTGTGCATGTTGGGAAGCGGATCGGTCACTGTAGAACGCTGTGCCCGAGTTTCCTGCCGAATCCCATGCTCATTAGGCATTACTAGGAAAGGGCGAGGGCACGTTCTTTGCGGGCGCGCGCGAAGCACCAGGCCCGGTCATTAGCACAGGAGTGTCAGAAGCATTGGCGGGAAGAGGAGCCTGGTGGCAGCGCGAGCAGATGCCGTGCCCCGAGGCGGCTCATTCCAGACAACTAGACTGTGACAAGGGGAAACAACCTTTACAACGCAACTTTTACAACGCATTACCATTACAACGAAACTTTTACAACGCAAAAACTATTACAACGCATGTATTTACAACGCATGTTTTTACAACGCAAGTACCTTTACAACGCATACCATTACAACGTAAGTATTGGTAAGTATATAATTATATTTAAAATGTTATATGTTTGGGTTTTTTTAAGGGGTATTTTTAGGGTTCAGGGTCAGTTTTCAGTTTTTGGGTAAAGGGGTATTTATAGGGTTCAGGGTCAGTTTTCAGTTTTTGGGTAAAGGGGTATTTTTAGGGTTCAGGGTCAGTTTTCAGTTTTTGGGTAAAGGGGTATTTTTAGGGTTCAGGGTCAGTTTTCAGTTTTTGGGTAAAGGGGTCTTTTTAGGGTTCAGGGTCAGTTTTCAGTTTTTGGGTAAAAGGGTATTTTTAGGGTTCAGGGTCAGTTTTCAGTTTTTGGGTAAAGGGGTATTTTTAGGGTTCAGGGTCAGTTTTCAGTTTTTAGGTAAAGGGGTATTTTTAGGTTTAGGGTAAGTTTTCAGTTTTTGGGTAAAGGGGTATTTTTAGGGTTTAGGGTCAGTTTTGGGTTTTTGGGTAAAGGGGTATTTTTAGGGTTTAGGGTCAGTTTTGGGTTTTTGGGTAAAAGGGTATTTTTAGGGTTCAGGGTCAGTTTTGGGTTTTTGGGTAAAGGGGTATTTTTAGGGTTCAGGGTCAGTTTTGAGTTTTTGGGGTACAGGGGTATTTTTGGGGTTCAGGGTCAGTTTTGGTTTTTTGGGGTACAGGGGTACAGGGTAAAAATAAAATTAAATTAAATTTAAATTAAATTATTTAAATTAAATGTATTTAAATGGGTTTTTGGGGTACAGGGGTATTTTTAGGGTTAAGGGTCAGTTTTGGGTTTTTGGGGTACAGGGTAAAAATAAAATTAAATTAAATTTAAATTAAATTATTTAAATTACATTTAAATTAAATTAATTAAATTAAATTAAATTAAATTAAATTAACTTAAATTAAATTAAATTAAATTAAATTATATTAATTTCAAATAATTTAAAATAAAAAAATTAATATATACTTACCAATACTTACGTTGTAATGGTATGCGTTGTAAAGGTACCTGCGTTGTAAAAACATGCGTTGTAAATACATGCGTTGTAATAGTTTTTGCGTTGTAAACAATTTGTTGTAATGGTATGCGTTGTAAAAGTATGCGTTGTAACGTCATACATCCGTGACAAGTTATACTAAACATGGTGCGTGCCTGCCTGCGAGAAACAAGCACTGGCGTTGCCAATAGGTTTCGCATTTGGAAAGTTGGAGCTATTGGTTTTGTAAATGACATTTTATATTTAGATATTGTTATTGACAATGCCAATAACGATATATAAATATAAAATGTCATTTACAAAACCAATAGCTCCAACTTTCCAAATGCGAAACCTATTGGCAACGCCAGTGCTTGTTCCTTGTTATGTTCCTTTGATGGGAAGAGGAGGTTTCTGAGGTGGGGGTATCAGGCAAATGACACTTCTTGGGCTCCCTCTGTGCGAGCTTTCAGGGAGAATCCCTCTTCATTACTACCTCCACCTAACCCCGGACTCTGCAACGCACTCCCTTACAGGCTTGATTATCCACTACTCCTCTCCAGTGCGCCTTATCGCACAGCTGACCTTGGGCCCCAGCCCCATGTAAGGCACCATCGGGCTCCACTTTCATTTTGCCCGGTAAAAACATTAGAAAAATCACCTTCAAACTTAAAACATTGAATATAGCAGTAAATGTAATTAGCACACACTTTAAAGTATGTTCCACAGTAGCCCTTATGACCCGACTGCTAATTAAATAAAAAAAACAGAAAGGCCATGACAGGGCCGGCATTATCGCTGATGCAACAGTCTTTTTGGTGCAACACCAATAACCTCTTTCTCCGTAAATACCTTTACTACCACCTTCCAACAGTGCCCCTCATCCCTCCATGACCCCCCCTATTGACCTCCTCCTGAGATTTCCTCACTGCCCTATGCCACAAGTGCCCCTCATATCCCCGTAGCCCCTCCCCCTCATGACCTCCTCCTTGGAGACCAGTACCCCTTATCTCTTTGTAGCCCCTCCCACTCAAGACCTCCTCGTCTAACTCCCTCACTACCACCCTACACCAGTGCCCCTCATCTCTCCCTAGCTCCCCCTCCACCCCATGACCTCTTCCACGGATTCTCTCACTGTCATCCTCCACCAGTGCCCCTCATCGCTCCTTAGCCCCTCACACTACCTCCTCTTTACGTATCCCCTCTCTCATACGCATTTCATTTGTTGTATAGCGCTACTCATATCAGTGTAGTGTGTATCAGTACTTTACATCACACACACATTATACAGAGACAATGAATTATACAAGTATGTAAATCAGTCTATAGGGAATGTCACATAAGCCAATGAGGATTACAAGGTGTATGAATCACATGTCATTCATACTGGTGGGCAGTATATTTTAAAAGGGTTTGGTATGGGGAAACACAACCTTAGGATTTAAAGACTATTTCATGGGGGTCAGCTTTACTGATAAAAATGTATATCTGTCCAAACATACTCATTTTAGCAACATTAGAATAATGAAAGACTGGGGAAGTTCTAACTATATCACAAAACAAAAAAAGCGAAGTTCTAACTATACCATCCATGTTTGTAGACAGCTCTTAGGTGACAGTTCATAGGTCACTGTCCTATGATACGATTGTAACTTCTGAACTCCAAGTAACACAAGGATCTCTGCGACAAAGACAGTAACCCACTGAGCTATCCAGATACAATACAGTTCATCCGCATTTAAAACTACTAACAAACAAATGATTGCTCTCCAGAAGGATCATTAATCACCAGAGTTATGTGTGCATTTTGTATTGTCTTATTGCTGTCCTGCATCGGCCATGCTAAAGATAAAAACTGTTCGAGCAGTAGCATACCCCTCCCCCCAAGCGCCTTGAGACCCTCCCGGGTGAGTAGTGCGCTATAAAAATGGCATGATTGATTGATTGATTGATTGATTTAAATGAAGCTCACACGAAGTATGTGTCCTGCTGGGCCTGTGCAGATTTTAAAAAGAAAAAAAAATGTAGTAACATATTCTCTTACCTGCTCCATTAGTCAAACTTTGTGTCACAGTCTGATGTGATAAGCCACTGCAGGGGTTAGGAAAGGTGACTAAGAATAAACAAACTTCTTTTGGCCTGAGCTGCCTAGAAAAAGAAATATCAACGCAGCAGGACAATAGGCAAAGGTTACCAAAGGTTACCAGTGTCAAAGAAAGGATTTCTCACCTTTCGCAGTGCCGAGATGAAGGGGTGAAAAAAGTAAACAAAGCTTTGTTAACATGTTAATAGGCTTGAAAGACATGTGAAGTACTCGGGTTTGGGGCTGCGATAATCTCTAAATCTGTCTGTGTGTGCGCGCCCGGGAAAACTGTCTCGGCCGGGCTGACACACACGACCTGTGCGTTGCGCGCCTGCCTTCAAGCCCTCACTGCGAGGGCCAAGCATCCTGTTTGGGTGGGCCAGGCTCATGTTTGGGTGAGCCTGGCCCACCCGGCCCGCCCGCTAGAACCGGACCAGCTGGTATATTACCCACAGCAGTCACAGGCGGGTGGGGGGTTAGGTGCCGAACAAACTAAAGGGTGCGGTATGGCAGGGGTCTTCATCAATAATGCAAAGCACTTCTCTATGCTTGATGAATGCTCTTTTATAGGGGTTCAATGTTTTTCCATTGTTTCAACAATTAGGCGTTACAGTGCATCTGTCAGCTACGACTCCATCCCCTTTCCATTTGTACTCTCAATAGTTTACATTTGAGTGAGTCTTAAATTAGGCACTCTCTTTCTCTTTACTACTGGTTCTGGGGTTACAATTGGGCTACTAATGATCTCAGCAATAATACTTGCGATTTAGAGGGTGGGGGATTGTGAGAGTCTCAGTTGTACAGACAGAATTCTCTCTTGGGCTCCCCTGGGGATCAGCCTAAGTTTGGTTTCAGCGTTGTAGACGGTGTGTGTTGATTCACATAGACTGCTTCCTTGACCAAGAGAGAGCCTGCACTCAGTAAGGGCAATTTCAGTGCTCAAACCCCCTGTTGCTCTCTGAAGCATAGTGTCCATGCTTGTGGATTTTTACGGCACCACTGTCATATATGTGCCTTTACTCTTCCCAATTCTGCTGACTAATAACAGGATAAAAGGTTGTGAGAGTGTGCATTTAAGTTGATCAAAATATCCCAATAATGTCCCAACACTATCTTAAAGTACTCAAATCCGAGGGATGGCTCATCCCAGCATTAGTCGGCTGCGGATGGGCACAGATGGGCCTGCTCTTGGCCCGGTCTTCGCCTGGGCGCGACCCACTGCAGGAGCCCTGCCGGTAATTTATGCGCCTCCGGGTGCAGAAGTGACACGGTAAAGATTAGGGAAGTCTGGGTGTTGTAGTCCTTACCCCTTGCTCTAGTAGTCTGCGCCTCCAGACAGCGCATGTTGGTCTTAAATGCTTGTTTATTCTTAAGTGCCTTATAGGTTTGTGAGCACACTTCGAATCACAGGCCACATTGATTGACACTCAAGCCCCCCTTCAAAGCTTTACTATCAAAGAGGTACAGAGTGCTATTGAGGGCATGTCATCCCAAAAGGCCCCCGGGCCAGATGGCGTACCCGCTGATATGTACAAAATAAACTCAGCTATGTGGTCAGTTGTTCTTACGAATGTCTTCAATGTAGTTGGTATAGATAAAAGAAGACCTCCAACTACCTGGTCACAGGCTGTCATCATCCCCATATTCAAGAAGGGTCAAAGGGGGGACCCTAGATGCTACAGACCTATATCCTTGCTAGATTCCTCATTTAAAATCCTGGGTAAAATAATACTAGAGAGAATCTCAGCTTGGACTACTGATAAAAACATCTTGTGTGATGCACAGTATGGGTTTAGATCTGCCAGAGGCACAGAAGATCAATGCCTCAATTTGCACCTTATACTGAGCAAATACACCGTAGCCTCAAGGGGAATGATGTACCTGGCCTTTATGGACTTGTCCACAGCTTTTGATCTAGTTAATAGATCAAAGCTGTGGACAATTCTCCTAGAAATGGGACTGGATCGGGCACTTGTGGATTTTCTAGCGCGACTCCACAGTGACTTAAAGGCAACCATCCGTATGACCCAAGAAGGGAACTGCACCTCTTTTTTTAAATCGGGAAGGGGAGTGCGCCAAGGGTGCATCTTGGCGCCTAAGCTTTTCTCTCTGTATATTAACTCCCTGGGTGAGTCGCTAAAAACTGCCTCTGCAGATGTGCCCTGCATGGGTGGAGCCGTGACGCCGGTACTTCTATATGCCGACGACACGGTGCTGATGTCAAGGACCCCGAGGGGTCTTCAGCATCTACTTAACACCTTTGGGGCATTTATGCAAGACCTGGACCTGGTGATTAATGCAGGAAAGTCGCATGTCATGGCTGTGGGCAACTCTAAACGTAATATCAGAACCCTGACCTGTAATGGTGCCGCACTTAGTAAAGTTAAAACCTTTACATATCTAGGTGTGGTGTTCGATGCTAAAGGGACATGGGCACCACAAATCCAGAACAAGACCGCAGCAGTAAAAAGATCATCTGCAGCTATATTGGGGTTCGCCAAACGTCTTGGCGGCAAACCACCAGAGGCTATATTATCCATATACAAAGCTAAAACCATAGCAATAGCAAGATATGGAGCCTCTATTTGGGGATATAAGAACACAACCCAAATCCAAAGGGCAGAGAACATATTTCTGCGAACTGTTCTGGGTTTATCAAAATCCACACCTGCTCATTCAGTCCATTTGGAACTAGGGATGGGTTACATTGAAGATATGTTGTCCCTTGCACCTCTAGGGGCATGGATTAAAACTTGGCTTAACCCTAATTTAATATTGAACCACACGATCATTAAAGACTGTATGAGGCGGGATCGTGTGGCTGAAATTGAGTGGCTTTCACATATTAAGAAAATAGCACAATATCTGGGCCGCCCTGATTTATATACCAACCCTGAAGGCCTACAAAAAGAAGACATTAGTTGGGTAAAACTGGAATATATAAAGAAAAGAGAAGCTGATAGAGAAACTCGCGAGATTATGAAGCCAACCGTGAGGTCACATTTTTTGACAATAACATCTTTAGCTATCGAACCATATCTGGCGGTAGTAAATAAACCCTTCCATCGGTGGCTTCTCACTAAATTCCGCTTTGATCAGTCTCACTTCCTGTTGGGTGAATACAATAAATGGTGTAAACCGCATGAGAACGCCCCCTGTAAGTGTGACGACTTTTCAGACCAGGACTCTCTTCATTTCCTTTTTTTTTGTCCTTTTTATAGTATTGCAAGAGACAAATATATTAAGCCCATATTGAATGATCATAAGTTTACCCAAGTGAAACCTGCCTTTCTGTTTTTACAATTAATGGAAACACCCCTAATCATGTTTGGGGTAGCAAATTTTCTCACTATGTCCATCAGGTCTCGTCAAAATAGAGCGAAGCTACTGGTAAATTGTCCTAGCCTTTGTTAAAAACTGTACGCCCTGTTGGGGCAGCACTGTAAATGATTGTATTATAGGTTTGTAAATATCATTGTAAATAGATCATCGAATATACTCCTATTACAAACCGTATAAGTGTAATGAAATTCTGTAGTAAACCACAGACAGTGCAATAGGAGGACAAATATTTTAACATTTTAATTATTTAATTCTTGTAAATATGAAATTTGTAAATATGAAACTTGGTTTTGTATATAATGTGTTTTGTTTTTAAGTTATATACACAAAAAATTTTTTATACTCCAATAATCAACTATGAATGTATAGCATACTTGTGTGATTTTACTTTAATCGAATAAAGTGATTTTGACTCTGACTCACAGGCCCATAGTATGATTTTGTGATGGGGATATGGACTGCTGAAAACTTCACTTCAATTGATGTTAGATTTAAAGGACAAAGGTAATATAAATATTATCCTAACAGCATCTGTCCCGTTTATGTGGCACTGTAGTCCATTCATGATTGTTAGTAGAGAGTTGTTTACAGTTTAGTTTAATAATAGTTTATACTGGGTAGAGTGAAAGTAAAATGAGTTTGTTGTTCGTAGTGTGTGTATGTATGGATGGGAGTATGACCTAAAAAAATTGTTATTTTTTAATGAGCTGGGCTGTCAGTTTTCCAACAACAGAATTATGTGGTTTTGAGAGAATTGCTAAACAGGTATATATATATAGCTATGATGAAATGGTGAGTTCTTGGTGGGGTTGTGTGGTTAAGCTCACTTTAGATACATGTTTGAAAGAGGTTGATTGCTGAAATGCAAAGGGCCACTCAGGACTTCTGTGGAAGCGAAGATCCTCTGCCACTTCCCCTGAGGGCAATCCGTATCAGAAGAGATGGCTAATACCTAAGACTAACTCAGGGGGAAGGGATGGGTTAGAAAGAAAGAGAGCAGGAGAGTGAGAGTGAGCGATGGATCTGGTATACCTTGGAGTTCCCATAAAAAGGATGGCGTGTGCGTTCAACCTTCTGAGCAGGACCCCTCAAAAGTTATAGTGGCAAGGTGCACTCCTTCAGTCAGGATAGGTACTCTGCAACAAGAACACAATCATTTGAGATAATCATATATGAATGCTCTACAAGTAGCCTGAGGTGTGAGTCCTTAATGAAACATACCAGAAAGGAATTACGTTAAAGAATTTGAGTCTATACGAATGGCCCTTGAGCACAGACTGCTGTGCTGAATCCTGAGCTGGTATCCTTCAGCCTCTGCTCAGATGATTCAGAAATCCCAATCTGTCCTTAATGGTTTGTTAATTCACACAACTACTCCCTTTCCTTTGCCAATGTTTTTTTATTCTAATCTTGAACTGCCCTTTCGGAACAAGCATTTGCTATGCAACAGGTCTCGCATTTACACGAGTTGGAGCTATTGGCATTATTAATGACAATGCCTTTTATTTATGTTTTGGTTTTTAAAACAAAAATAAAACACATTGTCATTTACAATGCCAATAACCTAATGTTGTGTCTTAGGAGAAAAGACACCAGGAGCCATGATGTATATTCAAGACTTGTTTATTCAGTCTTCAGATCAAGTTACATCAGTGATGAATCCAGCCAGCCTAGTGTGGGACCAGCCCCACCAGGAACAGCCTCCCTAGCTGCTCAGCCCATCTCCAACTGCCACATTCACCCCACTCAGTCACCCAGGCATTCCACGCATCACAGGCACACCAACATTCTAATACCAAGACACACTTTGGCTGAGCAGCTAGAGGCAGCAGGGCTAGAGTACATATTAAACTAATATGTAGAATACAACATTATCCCTTTTTCCTTAAACAAAACAAAAGGAAAGTAGAGGACAATGTCCAATTAGATAAACATTACAAATCAAAAAGAAACAGTGAATGAACAAAGCATCAAAGAAGATGGAATCATTAATGCAGGAGAAAATCGATAATAGTATCAATCTCAAATCTCTTGGATGCAGCGGTGACAATAAAACATCACAAGAGGAAAACATTCTGAAAAGGAAGGACGGTTAAGATAAATGCAATTAAATGCAAAAAAAAAATCCCCCTTAAAAAGAGAATTTTTAATATAAATAAATACACAGCATTATATTCCATATACACTGTAATGTAAAGCACTATGACCCAAAAGCAAAACAAAGAATAGTGCTAAAAGAAGAAAAACCTATGACTCAATCCCATGAGTAGGGAAAACAAAAACACCCATATGACCAATCAAAAAGGTACGTACAAAAGTACTGTGCACAACTGTAACTGGGAGTAAATCCCACAACCAACCCCATGTAGGAGTTCACCTAGTTACAAACTTATGGGAATTAACCCATGTCCCAACCCTCGCCTGGAAGTTACATACTCCAGAGTAGGAGTAACACACAGTCCCATTGAAAAGCATAAACATGGATCCAATATGGGAACTCACCATGTACCAAGCGCATGACGAGATTACATACCCCCAGGTAGGAGTAACAAACATTCTAAATGATAGGAGCAATTAAGCCCACAACAATCCCCGAGTAAAGGACCTAAGTGATAACCACCTATAAACCATCCAAGAAAAGCGTAGACCTGTGGCATCACAACATTTATACGAGAGCATTTAAACACCATACAAAAAGCACACTGGAACACACCGGTGAGCAACCTCTCACCCGAGTAGCCTGAAATAAATGCATAACCCAAAACTTGAGAAAATAACGAAAACTGCAATGAGAAATCACTTCCGATATTCAAGAAACCGAGGGTTCCCCTCAGGCAATGCCCAGACGACGGTGTACTGACACGATAAAAGGAACAGCAATGAGAGAACAGAACACCTTGCATAAAGCGGAGGCCAGTAACTTCCTGAAAAGCTGACAGTATAACGCTACATAAATAGCCAAACCCCAAAGTCAGTAAAAGACAGCAGTTACAGAACAAACGAAAGTGTAAGTGTCAAATCGAAATTCACAAATGAAGACACCGATGTATGCAGATACGAGTCTTTTGTGCAGACGAAAGTTACCAGAAACACCACCCAACTGCCGCATTGAAGTGATCACACGGAGAACTGCACAACAGAACCTGTCGGTCCCGGAAACAAAAGTTCACACAGAGCAGAGACAGCTGCCTGAGTGCGGTCAGTTTCCTTGAGTACCTGCGTTAGCTGACGGCTGAGGTGCTGGATCATAAGCACAACCAGAGGTGACTTGCAAACAGTGTGAGCCAAAGGGAAACAGAAATCTAAAACGGCACACTGCGGAGACACGCTGCCGTGCTGACGTTTCACAAGCTTTCTCTGCAGCAGGTAGTGACGGGTATTGTGACGTGTGCCTTCGCCGTAACCCCCTGCAGGATTCGACTGCGTCATCACACCAGGCAGGGAGAAGAGAAGAAAGGAGCTCTTCACCAACTAACTTACTGGCCACGACTCTCCCGCTTATCCACACACTACGCAATAAGGAAAGGATCCAGCTCAGCCGCAGGAGAAGTCGACCGACTTCCCGTTGGAGAAACGACAGCCGCTGGAGGAGGTAAGCAAGAAATGTTCCTATTTACTTGTACGCACTAGCAAACTCTCAAAGCAGCACGAATTCAAGATAAATTGTTGTCATGCTTTCATATTGTCTGATCCTCCCTGTGCTAGGGGAACACTTGCGATTGACTTAGCGCTTTCTCTTGAGCACCCAGATCTCTGCGCTGTAAGAACCAAATGGTGCCAAAGACTTTGAGGGGGTACTTCACCACTAAAATAGCCAAGCAGTGGTAGATAATTAAGGGCAGATACTCCGTAACATTAAACCTTCTGCTGCAATCTTGTTCTGTGCAGCGAACACAAATTGTACAGGAACAGTGCGCTATTCGTGCTGACCTCTTTTGACGAGAAATCCCAAATTGTGCCATTAACTCAACAGACACTGTAGACAGTAGACAAAGAAGCATAAAGTGGATGGAACACCAACAACTGGACCTTTTTGACCACACATCCCAAAATTGTGCCTTGACTCTTATTCTGTTTTCCTTTAAAGGCACTCTTCACACATTGCGTGTTGTGGCTGGTACACCAACACCTGGTTGTAGAGAGGCTACACATCCAACTCACAGTCATTTTTGTACATTACCAAGTGGCTGGAACTCCAGATGAGGTTGTAGTTGAACTACTCCACCAACTCACTGTTGACCTCTGTGGCTGGAACACCCAAAATCGGTTGTAGTTGTACAACTCCTCCAACTCACAGTTGCTGTTGTATACCCAGGCTGTAGTGTCAGTTGGTGGTGACACTGCTCATTGGGGCTGTCCATAGGAAGGACACTGGAGGGGCTGGCGCTGGCTTGCCTGGTAATACCTTCTTTTTTTCCTTGAAATTGCTTGAAGGATCTCTTGGTTACTCTCTTAGATCTTTAGTTTCTTCGTTACATAGTTGGTTAGCTGTGCCAAGAGTCACTGGGGTTCAAGACTGTCCTCGTCGCCAAAATTATGTTATGTCTTAGGGGAAAAGAAACCAGGAGCCATGATGTATATTCAAGACTTGTTTATTCAGTCTTCAGATCAAGTTACATCAGTGATGACTCCAGCCAGCCTAGTGTGGTACCAGCCCCACCAGGAGCAGCCTCCCTAGCTGCTCAGCCCATTTCCAACTGCCACATTCACCCCACTCAGTCACCGAGGCATTCCATGCATCACAGGCACACCAACATTCTAATACCAAGACACACTCTGGCTGAGCAGCTAGAGGCAGCAGGGCTAGAGTACATATTAAACTAATATGTAGAATACAACACTAAACTTGCGTAAATGCGAGACCTATTGCATTGCAAATGCTTGTTTCCTCTTTCAATGCATGCTGCATTCTACAGCACGCATTGGAAGAGGAAATCACCTCAATTGATTGTTTTTGTGCAGGAAAGAGCCCCTTGCTTCACAAAAGCAATTTCCCGAAGACACAAGCATCCTTGCACCCATGCTGAAAGGGTGCCTGTGCCGGCACATGCCAGCAGTGTGTGCGCCAGCGCAGGGGAAAGCACATCGATGTGACATATTGTTGTAAATATGTCACATCCTTATGCGTCAAAACTAAGGGAGTGCAGGGCAGCAACATCACTTGCGGCACCACTCTGCGTTAGTTACTTGGGAATCTGCCTCTATATGTTCTTGGTAGTAGTTTGAAATATAGAACGTGACGACAGTAAGATGTGCCCGGTCTGCCACACAGTCGGTTGCTGTTTGACTGTGCTGCCGCCGGTGCAATTGATGAATATTTCATACAAATTTTTACTACACAGACCTCCTGTTTATTAATAAATCCTATTTACTGAACCTACCAATTTTGTTGGTTCTAGCGGCTCTCTTTTCAAATGTAGCAAATTGTTTATTTTGAATATCTCAATGACAAATGAGTCTAGAAAATGTTGCACGGCAGCAATTTTCAAATCACATTTTTTATTAACAACAAGCTAATTACACCTCAGTCTCAAATCGTAAATGCGCGCGAGTGGAGAACAATCGCACAGGTCTGTACTTCGCACCAAAAGCCACCGCACTGATAAGGTTACTGAGTCACTACTGCTTATGTGTCAGACCCAGCTGTGGCCTTGGTACAGGAGAAGCTCCTTCACTGCAAGTGTCGGCGGTAATGGTCGAGTTTTTGAAGTAACAGCGACCAGTTGGAAGCCCTGGTGACAGATAAGGGGATTCAATGATGCTGGAAGTCTTAATGCCCAACCAACCCTAAACCCTTTCCGTGTAGCTTAAATATTATCCTGACAAGAAAAATGGGTGCATACATTTGAACTATGTGCAGAGCTTTCACTCAGACTCCTAAGCAAATAAAACATAACTAAATAAAACAACAATTTAAAAACACAAATATTGATGATGCATGAGCACAAGCAAACTTCGAGAGGTCATAATCATGAGTGCATAGTTTATGTGTGTACGCAATGTTTAAATGCCGAATAAGCATAGGCAGGCACTGGGGAAAAGTTGCACTTTGCTCTCGGGATACAGAAGGACACATACCTCTTCTGGTCTGAACCTGTCAGCTGATTCACGGCAGCTCTTTCGGCAGGCTCAATACAACCTGGCACAGTTAGGTTCTTTGCGTTCCTTCTTTAGGCGCTGGCAGGAAATGTGCAGCGCCCCCAGCTTGCCCTGTGACGGAGATTTTACAAACACAGAATATACGCCCTTAGAAGATAGCACTCAACACACACATCTGCGACACGCATTCAGCACCCAGTGTTAAAACTTTAGAATTACAGAGACTCACATAATCGTGTCCAAATTTAAAAATATTTGAAATGCTATAGGTCTGGCATTTAAATGCAAGACCTATGACATTGCAAACAAACAAAGGGAGCCATTGTCCCAGCTTCAAAAGTGAAAGCAGGCATGGCGTTCTTAATGTAAGCGAAGCACGTCGTCATGCCTAATATAGGAGAAGTTCAATAAAGTAAAAATGTACATGTAACTACCAAGTAAAGGGGCCAGTAGCCATAGGAGAATACAAATGATGACATGGCCATATTAAGGAGGAAATAACAAGCCTATTAAGGAATCAAACACCAGTATTTACGAAGGATAAAGACACAAGCCAATGAAAAATATGGGTGGGTCTTTTCCTCTGTACTCTACCTACAACAGATCGCCAGAGCAGTGCTTGCACGCTGGCTCAGGCTCGACTTAAAAAGGGAATACCAAAACTAGAAGCACCCGGTTAATACACTTACCTGATGTCCTAGTAAAGAGCTGGAATAGCTGTAGAGTTAAATGGTGAGAAGATGGTCATAGTCATGGCAATGTGGGTTCACGTTGTTCAAGTTGTTGAAGGGACAGAGATTCAATAGGGATTGCAAGGTTCCAGTTTTCAGGGTTGTCAAAAGCTGTCTCAAAGGGGCAACATTTCAAGAGGGATTGTTGGCTCCCAGTATCCAGTTGAAGATGTCCAGGTTATTTGTGCTGCAGCCAGCGGGGCTCAGAACCCAAGGACTGTTGTCCCTCAATACGGATTGATAAAGGCACGCAAGGGACTATACAGCTGTATGTATAGTCTGTCATGCAAGTGTTTATCTGATGCCTTCTAGAAAATCACTGAGTGTTTCTTGCTAATTAGAATGTTGTTTCCAGTGGGAGACTTGGGCAGGAAATTGAAGGTTGAGTAGACAAGCATATTAAGCACTGAAGACTTCCTGAAGATATTTGAGTGTTTCTTATAAATTAGAAAGGTGTCTCTGGCAGGAAACTGAGGCTGGAAGTGAAGGCTTTAAGTATATCATGGGTCAGCTGAACAAATAAAAACAGCAAGCATTCCAGATGACCTTGAGTTTAGCAGGAAGCTATTAACTAAATAACACTACTAGTTAGGGCAGTTGAATAAATAAACAACAAACAAGCATTAGGTGGCCCTGAGGTCAGCAGGAATCAGAAGCTTTTAATTTATTCAGTGCCACCTGTCAGTAGACTCGAACAAATAAACAACATACAAGCACTAGGTGACCCTGCAGTCAGCAAAAAATTTCGGCTTTTAACTAATCAACACCAACTGGTTGCATTAGCACTTAAGTAAACCGATCTTGAAACAGTGTACTCAAGCTAAAGTACATGGCAAGGTTAAATAAAGTGCGCAGAGCACATGGCAACTGCCTAGCTTATAAATAGTGGAAAGTGCATAACAGAATACACAGCATCTGCCCAACTAGAATATAGTGAAAAGTGTATTGTGGAGTGTTAGAAAATGAGTTTCTGATTGGCAGAGGTATGCATCTTGTCCAAGCAGGACCCCCAAATCTTGTCACAACACACCCTAAATTATCCAGTGCGCACCGTCAGGTAACTTGACACAGAGCAGTCAGGTTTAACTTAAGAAGTAATGTGTAAAGCATTTGTTCAACCCTTCAAACACTAACACAGTGAAAACACCACAAAAAGATTCCAATTGGGGAGGAGCTTGGCGGGCATCCGTGATGGCCGCGTGAGCACAGCGCTCTCCGGACCCCCGCCACTCCCGGCCTAATATCCTGAACATATCCTGATTTCTTACAAGGGCTAATGAAGAGGAACCTGTGCTGATCTTAATATTGTTTTTGGATTTCGAATTGGACCAGGGGCACCGAAGCTACGTCGACTCAAACTTTCGGGGCCCGCCTTGGTGGCGCGCCCGGGTCTTGGTGAGGCTCTGTTGCCGTGTCTGAGTTGAACAACAGCGGCAGACGGACTCTACTTATGGGTCCCCCTCTTAACTTTCGGTTTCGATTCTGACTCAGACTACGTCTTCCAACGGAGGTGTCTGGCCGGTGCTGAGTCCAGCGGCGCGAGGTCGCAGTTGCACCTTTTGCCTGTTTCGTATCCTTCCGGGCCGGTTCACACCTCGACTTGCCCTTGCTGCTGACTTTTGGCTCCGGCGCCCTGTCTTCCTGCGGCCATTTTCACCAGGTCGCGTGGGTCCCTCGGGGACGTGGTCTACACTATGACTGGCAGAGGAGACCAAGAGAGGCGAAAGACCAAGACGCCCCTTCGCGGGGGCCCGGTCCAGTCTAATGTCATGGACCGGTACACACAGTCGAAGGTGTCCCCCGGTGCCGCCTTGCCTGGCCCGAGTGCAGTGGGGCACCCTTTGGAGGCTTCGGCGGAGCCGTCCCTGCAGGACATCATGGGCGCCATCTCTGGCATGAGAGAAACCATCGGCCAACAGTATGAAGCTCTGGCCCACAAAATTGATACTGTGGCTATTGATGTGAACCTGATTCGGGCCGACTTATCTAAAACCAATGAGAAGGTGAAGTCATTGGACCTCAAGTCATCTAGCCTCACGGCCGACGTCTCGGAGATACAGACGGAGATCGGCAACCACAGAAAGGTGAACGATTTCATGACTCAGCGCTTGGAGGATTTTGAAAACAGGGCACGGCGTTGTAACGTGCGTGTGATTGGTGTTCCGGAAAATCCTGATCCACATTCTGTTGATCTCCTGGTTGAGGACTTGATACAAAACTACCTTTCTCCGTCTGGATTGAGCAAATTCTTTGCGGTGGAACGTGCCCATCGTGTTCCGGGTGGCCAGGGCAAGCCGGGCGCCCCGCCGAGGCCCATTGTCGCAAAACTTTTTCATTATAGGGACCGAGACGCTATCCTGCAGGCCTCGAGAGTTAAGGGCCCGGTGGCCTTCGAAAATGCCACGGTGAACTTTTACCCGGACTTCTCACAGCTTGTGCAGGGACAGCGAATGGGCTTCCGTGGAGTCAAGAAGCGTCTTCGGGACTTGGGTCTGAGATACGCCATGCTTTTTCCTACCAGGCTACGAGTTGAGTACAATGAACGGACCCTTTTCTTTGATCGGCCTGATTCGGTAAATGACTGGCTGGACTCTCTGCCGGACCGGCCTAATTTGACTGAGCCCACCGAGCACCCGGGTGGTGCCGAGGGTGGCGTGGAGAGCTGAATTTGTTATCTGGGCCCCTGTCTCCGTATCATGTAATTTCTTCCTGGGTTCTGTACTTGAGCGCTTCTGTTTTCTGTGTATTCTCTTCTCCCTTTATCTCTGTCGGGGTTGCGGGTGGGACAGGGCCTTTTCCTCCTCCGGGGTCTTTTTGTAGAACGGGGGTTTTCGGGCGAAAGGCACACTGCATGTTGGGGTGGCTTCTTTGTCTACTGCAGGGGTGCAGGGTGGGGGGTGTTTTCTTGGGTGTTGGGGGGTGGGTTGGTGGGGCGTTTGTGGTTTGTGTTTTGTTTTTTCAAGGCGACTCTATCTTGATGATTGTACTTTCAGTGTCATGCTCATTGGGGGATGGTTCCTGCATTACTTTGTGGGATGGGGGGTAGCGGGTTGAGGTTTATTTCATGGAATGTCAATGGTCTAGGGGATCGTATAAAGCGGGGGTGGTGTTGCGATGCCTGCGGCGTTTGTCTCCCGATATTGTCTTTCTGCAGGAGACACACCTAGTGGGCAATACTTGTCGCGCGATGAATAGGTGGGGCTATCGTCTTGTTGCGCACTCAGGGTTTACAACGGGTTCCAGGGGGGTGGGCATCCTTGTCCGGGCTTCCCTTCCCCTTGCGATAGATGATGTAATCCTCGATGATCGGGGACGCTATGCCGTCCTCGTGGGACGATATGAGGGCAGGATCCTTTCCCTGTTCACCGTCTATGTGCCTCCCGGCCTGCAGACCTCTACCTTCTCTGATTTGGGCCGAGTTCTGTTGGGACTCCCTGATGGTGCTCTTTTCATGGCTGGTGACTTTAATTCTGTTCTCTCTGGTCTGAGTGATCGTTACCCGCCTAGGGATACTCCTTCGGCCCAATTATGGCTGGGTGGCTTTTTGGATACTTTTGGTTTGGTGGACTGCTGGAGACTTATGCACCCCACTCAGCTTCAGTATACTTTCCACTCTGGGGCCCATGGGAGTTTGTCTAGACTAGATTACTTCCTCCTGCCAGCTGAACAGTCATCGGCTGTCCGGGAGATTAGACACCTCCCCTGGGGCATCTCGGACCATTCTCCGCTCTGGCTCTGTTTTGATGTGGGGGTGGAGGCAGCGGGCCGGGTGGCTCCTATCAACCCTTGGTACCTGACCTCCCCTGAGACCCGTGGTCAATTGATTAAGTCCCTGGACAACTACTTTCTGGAAAACGAGGGGTCTGTCTCTTCTGCGGTGTCCCTATGGGAGGCTTTTAAGACAGTAATTCGTGGGCAGGCCCTGTCTCTTATTGCTGAAACCAAAAAGACGAGGAATCGGGAGGTGGTGGATCTTGAGATGGAAATCCTTGAGTTGGAGGCTGACCTGGAGTCGAGTGTCACTCGTGACAAACTCCATGCCCTGGGTCTGAAGCAATTTGCCTATAAGTCTCTGGTCACAGATGCGGCCAAAATGATGTTTATAGAGCAACAGGGTCGTCTGTATGATGTTGGGGACAAAGCGGGTAAATTGCTTGCCTGGTTGGACAAGAAGGAGAGGGCGAATCGAGTAGTGCCTGTGATTCAGACTTTGAATGGTGTGAGAGTGACGGACCCGGTTGAAATAGTGGAATGTTTTGCGGACTATTTTCGTGCGGTTTACTCCCCAGTGTCGGAAAGGGATGAAGACGACTCTCGCCTCTTGCTGCGCGACATAGCTTTGCCCTGCCTCTCTGATTTGGAGCGGGTCTCTATGGAGGCCCCGTTCTCTACGGACGAAATAGCGACTGCAATTCGCTCTCTCCGTTCGGGCAAGGCTTTGGGCCCGAACGGTTTGCCAATCGAGTTATACAAACTGCGTCCTGATAAGATTGCGCCCTATCTTCGGACAATGTTTTCGGAGTCCCGTGAGCGGGGTGCTCTCCCTTATGACCAGCGCCTGGCTACGATTGTGGTAATTCCTAAAGATGGTAAGCCCCGGGATCTTTGTTCGTCATATAGGCCCATCTCCCTGTTAAATGTTGAGCCTAAGGTTCTTGCCAAGATCTTGGCTACTCGCCTCCTAACGGTCATTAGTGACTTGATTCATCCGGACCAATCCGGATTTATCCCGCACCGTAACACAGCTCTTAATCTGCGTCGCCTTCATGGAGCCATCGCGAGGGCGGGGCTTCTGACGGAGCCGGCCATTTTGGCTTCGTTGGACGCCTCGATGGCCTTCGACACGATAGAGTGGCCCTACCTTTGGGCGGCTCTTGAGAAGTTTGGTTTTGGCCCGGGGTTTATCGGATGGGTGAAGCCGCTGTATACCGACCCCCTGGCACAGGTCGTGGTCAACAGTCGAGTTTCGGTTCCCTTTTCCCTTGGTAGGGGGACCAGACAGGGGTGCCCCTTGTCTCCACTGCTTTTTGCCCTCGCATTAGAGCTGCTTGCTGCGTGGCTTCGCTGGGAGCCTTCTCTCAAGGGTATACGCTGGTCCCCAGATTTTGAGGACCGTGTTTCGCTTTACGCGGACAACATTCTTGTTTACCTTACGTCCCCGCGTAAATCTTTAAACGTCTTATTTGACGTTCTCACCTCGTTTGGCAAGAATTCTGGTTTGATTATAAACTGGGCTAAATCCTGGGTCTATGTTATTTCGGGTGATCTGCCCCCGTTGCCGAATAGATTTCCCATCCAGGTTGTTCAGTCCGGTTTCAAATATCTGGGGTTTTTTATAACACTGGATTCGTTGCTCCGGTTTGAACATAATCTCCTTCCCCCGCTTCATAGACTGAGGCTGGACGTGGCTCGCTGGCGTAAATTACCCTTTTCAAGATGATGTCCTTACCGCGATTCCTTTACGCACTCCAGAATTCCTTTGATGATATCCCCGCTACTTATTTCCGAGAGGTCGAGAGTCTACAAAGGCAACTGATTTGGGACGGGCGTCCACGTATTGCCCTTGCAAAGCTCACCATCCCTTGGTATGACGGGGGCATAGCACTTCCTGATATTAGGAGATATTATTGGGCTACCCAACTGTCTGCCATTAACCACTCGATGTATTCCCCGGGTCCGGATCCGGCCTTTGAAATGGACAGATTCCAACTGCCGGGTGGTGACTTTAATAGAGCGCTTTACTCTAAGTCGGCTGGACGCCACCTTACGGGACCGACTAGGATTGCGGTTAGTGTGTGGCGCGCTGCGAATGTGAGCTTGGGGTGGGATGAGCGGGTGACGCTGGCGACTCCGCTTTATGCATCTGAGCGTCTGGGATGTCTTTGGACAACGAAGGGGTTTGACCGCTGGGACATGATTGGAATCTGTAGAGTGGGTGACGTGTGTGTGAATGGTGCGGTGAAGTCCTTCGAGGCCCTTCGGATCGATTATGACCTGAGTGATAGGGAATTTTTTAGGTATTTACAGGTCCGTCATGCCCTCACTTCTGTTCTGGCTTCCGGTACCGCCATCCCCGAGTCCTCCCCCCTCGAAGATCGTATCCTGGATTGGCATCTCCCTGATAGCACTATCTCCTTGATTTATAAGAAGCTGATTCACAATCGCGCTGACTTGCTCGTTCGACTTAGAGAGGCATGGGTCGGCGACGGGCTGGAATTAGATGACGAGGATTGGCAGTCGGTGCTATCTTCTCCGAAAGAGGTCGCCATTCCTGCCCGTCTCCGTCTGGTTCAGCTCAAGATCCTCCACCGGGTGTATGTTACTGGTCCTCGTTTGGTTGCGATGGGTTTTTCCCCGGATGGCCTGTGCAAGCGTGGGTGTGGGATGAGTGTTACGTTTCTTCACATTATTTGGGAGTGTCCGAGGGTGGCTGCCTATTGGACTGAGGTGCTTGCGGTGATGGCTGATGTGACTGGAATTGCCCTGGTGCCGGAGGCTCGGAGATGCTTGTTGAACGTGTGGGAACCTACCGACTATTCGGTGCCCCAAACCAGATGGGCGACCCTGGGGTATATGGTTGCGAAGCGGGACATAGCGCAACTTTGGGGCTCGCACAGGCCCCCCACTCTCTCTGTATGGGAAGAAAACATGGACTGGTCTATGTTCCGCGAAAAGACTGTCTACGCAGCCAGGGGCAGACCTAGGGCATGGACGAAGATCTGGTGTCAGTGGAACGCCTATCGCGGAGATATTTGTGCTCCTCCCCCGGTGGAGGCCCCTGATGTTCCCTTATCTCCCTAAGCTGGCATTCCTAAAATTTCGTATACTGTCCTTTGGCTTGATTGACCTCCCCGCTGTCCCCCCGCCTTGTCTTATCCTACTGATTGTGACTTCGTATTCCTGATTAGTGGGTTTCCCCCCCTCCAGGGCTGACTCTGTGTATTACTCCTTCGCCTTGTTTTTGATGTTTGTTGCTTTTGGTGTGATTTAAAATAAGAAAATTGCCTTATCTTGTTCCATACTGTGGGCGACATTTTGTATCCGGTTTGTGCCTGACCGCCGGAGTGGCGACCATTGTTTTCTATCACATTATGCTCCGATCTTAGCGGCCAGCCCGTGCGGTTGTAGGCCCATTTCTGTAAACATGATTTTGTTGCTCAATAAAAGTTTTTAACCAAAAAAAACAACAAAAAAAAAGATTCCAATTAGGTTAGAAAAACAGAGAATAATTGAATAAATAAAATGACCAAACTGGCGAAAAGCCAATAAGAAGAAGTTGAGATATGTTTTTACAAAGAATAAACTGTGAAACACCATTTGTAATCAATTACCACTTAAATGGAATAGCTGGTAACACCAGGATTCCCTCAGCAGAGGATGTGTCAATTCTGAAGGCGATGTTCTAGTTCCTAGTGTGATACACCACTCCATTCCACATTTTGACAAGGATGCGCAGGTTCCAACCCACGCAAAGGTGATGATGCAAGAGTTCTGATGAGGTTTTGTGGGCTGGGTGGGAAAGCACCTTTGAACTTACGTCCAGGGGTCCAGGACCAGGGTGCACCACTTGGAATGACAGCCACACAGATTGCAGAGTCCAGATGCAGATGTAGGTAGTTGGAAGCCTTTTGTATTCCTAAGTCTACAATCAGGAGGGAAGTCAGCAAGCCCTTGGAGCTAATCTGGCTTCAAGTGAAGCAGGTCCAGTCAGTCACACCCAAGCAAGAAAACAGCAGGCAGCAGGGCAGCTCAGCAAAGCAAGAGCACAGCAAGGCAAGAGTTCAGCAAAGCAGCAGTCCGTCAGAGTGGCAGCGCTTCTACCAGCATAGCAGTTCTTCTTCCTTGCAGAGTGCTCCAGAAGCGTACTAACATCATGGTGTCAGAGGTCCAGTACTTATACCCAATTGGGCGTTTGAAGTGGGGGAGACTTCAAAGAAAGCTTTGAAGTGCACACAGGTTTTCCTTTCAGGCCTGACTAAAGACTCACTACAGGGTGGTATGCAGACCTACGTGTGTTGACAGGACACATCCTATTCAGGTGTAAGTGTGAGGCTGTGCCCAGGTCCTACCTCACATCTCCCAGGATGGCCCATCAAGACACACCTACGTTCTCGTTGTGTGTGGCGGTTTGGAGGGAATACACAAAGCCCAGCTGTCACCCAGCCGAGGATGTATGACATTACAACGCATGCTTTTACATCGCATGCTTTTACAACGCGGTTTTTACAACGCATACCATTACAACGCATAGTGCTTTTAGGCGCTGGATAGTGAATTGTTTAATTTACTATTCCAACTCCAGTCCCCGTGGATAGTAGGGAAGGTGTTGGATAGTACATTAAACACATTCCCTATCCTAGACCGCCCCCCAGCGCAATGCGTTGTAATAGTTTGCGTTGTAAAAGTTGCATCGTAAAGGCCCTGCGTGGTAAAAGTTGCGTTGTAAAGGATGTTTCCCCCCAACCGAGCCTGAACAGAGATGGGCAACAGGGACTAAATTGCTAAATGACAACTTTCTAAAAGTGGCATTTTCCAAACTGCAATTTGAAATCCAACTTCATCATAATTTCTGATGTTGAATTGTGATTCAAGAGACACCAATCTTTAAAAGTGTATATCTTCACAATTGGAAATCACACTTAAAAGATATAATAAGGTAATCCCAATGTCATCCTATTAGCGAGGTATGCCTTGCAGTAGTGAAAAATGAATTTGAGAGTTTTTTTTACTACCAAGAAATGTAAAACTTAAATGTACATATTCTGCCTTTAAAATTACATGGCACCTTGTCATGTGTGTTAGACAGGGCCTATTGTAGGGGTGACTTATATGTATAAAAAGGGAATGTTTAGGTCTGGCAAGCAGTTTATCTTGCTAGGTTGAAGTGGCAGTGTAAAACTTCTCATCCAGGCTCTGCAATGGCAGGCCTGAGCCATGGTTACAGGGCTACTTAAGTGGGAGGCACAATGAGTGCTGCAGGGCCACTAGTAGCATTTCATCTACAGTCTCTAGGCACATGTGATGCACTTTACTAGTGGTTTACAAGTACATTTAATATGGCAATTGTGGCTAAGCCAATATTACAATATTTAAAGGAGAAAGCAGAAGTACTTTAGCAGTGGTCTGAAATGGTAAAGTGCACAGAGGCCTAAAACCATCAAAATCAAGGTCAGAAAATGGAATGAGGCAGGCAAAAATGTTGGGGAAGAGAATTATAAGGCTGTCAAGTCTAACACGTGTCCCCCAGCTGAAATTGGGGCGAGCTACCCAACCCCTTGGGAGTACTCTTCCCTAAGGTGCAAAAATCTGGAGAGACCATTAGCATTAGCGTTGTCTGTCATCAGCCGATAATCCACGCAAAATCCATTCCCCGTAAGGAGATGAACCACCTCAACAGTCTGGGATTTTCACCCCTCATCTGCATGAATTATCTGAGGAGCCTGTGGTCTGAATGAACCAGAAAGTGAGTCCCAAACAGATTTGGTCTCAGCTTCTTCAGTGCCCACACCACAGTAAAAGCTTCTCTTTCAATGGCACTCCATCTCTGTTCCAGTAGAAGTAACCTCCTGCTAATGAAGGATACCATTTGATCTAGGACCTCCTCATTCAGCTGTGCCAAGACTGCCCCTATGCCATGCTCTCAAGTGGTCATTCCCATGATGAATTCATTGGATAAATCAGGAGCCCTGAGCACAGTTGCTGTGTACATGGCTTACTTGAGAGAGTCAAAGGCTTTCTGACAAGCCTCTGTCCAGATCATCGATCTGGGCTATTTCTTAGAAGTTATAGCCCTTAACAAATCTTCTGTAATTGGTTCTGAGACCTAAAAAGCTTTCTTTTCTGGTTTGGTTTTAAGTGGTTGCCAGGACATGATGGTTTCAATCGTGGTCTGGAGGCGCTGCACCTTGACACACTTGCCAGGTGTCCCATATACCCTGCCCAATCAGTCACTTACTGGTCTTGAAGGTCAAGCCTGCCGCTTGCAGGGCATGTAGCACTATGTGGAGGTAATGCATGTGCTCCTCCCAGCTGGAACTGTAGACAGCGATGTCATCTAAGTAGGCTGCACAGAAAGCATCCTAACCAGCCAGGATCGTGTTAACCAACCGTTGGCAGGTAGCAGGGGTATTTTTCAAGCTAAAGGGCATCACAGTGACACCAATGGTTATTACTGGTACTTTTATTCTGAGAGTGGAGGAGGATTGTCATATTTCTGGATTGAGGTTTGCAGTGGAAAATAGATATTAACAGATATTAAAATGAAAGTTGGACAACACCAAAGATATTTTGCAGGTATGTTAATTAGGACGCACTATAAAAAAGAATATTAAGCAAAAAATACTATGAGAGTATGTAAGCTGAAGGAAAATGTGTAGCTTCTAGAAACTACAGTAAAAGGCAAAACAGAAGGGAGTTATATAGAGCATTAATTAAACATATAGTGAGCAGCAAAGGATGTAGATGAATTGCTATATTGAAAATGTAGTTATTTTATTAAGCCATTATGAATGAATGTGTTTGAAAATATATATGGGTGGATGCTTATAGTATGTACACAGTCACACATCCATAAAAACATTAGCACACTCATTAACTCACCTATAAATCCACTTACATAGTCATTAATACACCCATACAGGCATTGTCACACCCATTGACATACCCAGCACTGAGACAGTCATCATCAAGCTTACTTTATTTCAGAATTAAGCAACCTTAAAAGTACAATACAAACATAATAAAATCAAAAACATCTTAAAAGCATTAGTTTAAAAAAGTCTTTAAAATAAACGTCACCACATTAGGGGAATATGCTTATCAAAACACATACCTACATTGACAAGCGTCATTAGTGTGCAAGGAAAAGACGGCATAGATAAAAGTTGCACAAATGCCAAATGCAACTTTTGCAAGTTAGTCCCAGATCAAAAGGACAATCAGCTTACAGCAGCAAGTCCATATATCAGGGATACAAATCAAGCAAATCAGGAAAACAGCAATCATTAACATGTAACCTGTCGAGATTTAGTTTCATCTGCAGACTTGCCCAATTAGAAAATCATATGACTAAAAAGTGACTAGTGCAACAAAGCAGTAGAAACGTCAATTAAATAAAAATCTCAAGACATAATTTAATGGCCAACTTATATATACAAGTAGTCACAGCATTGTAGAGCCACCTATGGCATAAAGAACAGGTATGTGATCTGGCATGACTGTTTAAAAACCAGCCCCACCACAAGAATTTCATAGATTGGATAGGAATGACAGTCTTAGCCCCATGCTTACATTTAGCCTCATCTTATCGCCATGCCTACACGAGGAATCTTGAAAGTGCAAATGCAGTTGGTTCTGATGTATTATATTTTAGTATGAGCAATGCCACCATATACCAGTTTACGGCTAAATTGCAACATAGTAGGAGGATCCGTCTTGATGTCGGGATTTTACTCTCATGGCAAAAAATAGAAAGTATGCCTCGTTTTCCAAGATGTTACAACAGAAGGGACACTTCCAAGCTATTTCCCATCTGGCTGTAAAAACCTTAAGTGGGAGTATTCCTAATCTGAAACAAAGAAGCAAATTCTTTGACTCGCAGGGGGTAATTCTATCAAGGAATAATTCAAATAGTGGGCTACATTTATGGCTTAGGAACATGTCAGTCAAGCTGTCAGTGTTCAAGTTGGTGCGAAATTGCACACCAAATCCAGGGGCACAGTGGAATGTCACATATTCAGTAACTTTTTACATTTGTTTACCATACTAATTAATCCAAATTCAATCCATTTACTCCAAATCTTTTAATTTCATTCCATTTTATTTTGATCTTTCCACACGTGATTTGCGTTACATTTTTAAATAGCTTCTCATGCCTTGGATATGCAAATCCATGCCTTTTTCCAGGCACGCAAAGACGTAAACTATCCTCGACTGTTAGTGATAATGTTACCCAATGCATTTCGGGCTTAAAAATAGCCCTTCCTCAGGGGTTCACAAAAAAAATAAAACAACGTGGCTGTTAAGATTTAGTTGCAAATTACTGTGCTTCACATGCCAAACACTATACCATATCTCAAAACGACCCATGTATAGCGCTCTCCCTCTAAACCCCGTGCTACTACGCTACCATTATTCAACATGAAGAATCCTTGAACCACCATCTTTGTTCCTTATTTGAACCTTCCTTCATCTTTCAAAACATCCCCCCTGCTTAACCCTATTTCCATCCCTTCCCATTCCCACTACTCTCATCACAAAACAACTCTTTGTAGGCTCTTACCTTTACAGCTTCATTTAGCGCTCGAATCTTTCCCCTTCATTTCCTCTGAAATGGCCGCGTTTTGGTGCACGCCATCATTTCCAACTTACTTCACTGCTCTGGAGTTGCCCCGCCTCTTAAACTTCACCTGCCGCTCAATTAACACTGATATCATCACTCCTACCTACAACCCCCATAATGCATCTCTTCATGTTATCAAACCTAGTGTTGATGTTCGATCCCTTTCTAATTAATCCAATCCATTTTCTCCCAATTCTATTTGTGGTCCTTTGGATAATTCAAAACTATACCCCGCCCACCCTATTGATGTTATCGTATGCGCTATAACACTGAACCCTAAATTATATGTTTTACAGATTACTTTGCAACATATACAGCATTAAAAACATGATGACAATAATAGTGTCCAAAAGTTCAATGCAACCAAACAATACATGCAAAACGTTCTTCTATGTCTTGGATGTGCTTCTCACGTGCGTTCACATATTCTTTAAGGACAATTGTTCATGATATTCCTTGGGTGCTACTGGCGTAGGGCAGTCTTTATGAAACACTCGAAGAGTGCCGTGCACACCACTTTTATACTTTTTTGCCTTGTAACTACATCTTTCAATTTTAAGTCTGTATGCGTGCTCACTGGATGAGGTGATCTGCCCTTTTGTCACGTGAAAATAAACTATGTTCGAGTTGGTGCAAAATTGCACACCAAATCCAGGGGCACAGCGGAATGTCACATATTCAGTAACTTTTTCCATTTGTTTACCATACTAATTAATCCAAATTCAATCCATGTACTCCAAAACTTTTAATTTAATTGCATTTTATTTTGATCTTTCCACACGTGATTTGCGTTACGTTTTTAAATAGCTTCTCATGCCTTGGATATGCAAATCCATGCCTTTTTCCAGGCACGCAAAGACGTAAACCATCCTAGACTGTTAGTGATAATGTTACCCAATGCATTTCGGGCTTAAAAATAGCCCTTCCTCAGGGGTTCACTAAAAAAATAAAACATGGTGGCTGTTAAAATTTAGTTGCAAATTACTGTGCTTCACATGCCAAACACTATACCATATCTCAAAACGACCCATGTATAGCGCTCCCCCTCTAAACCCGGTGCTACTACGCTACCATTATTCAACATGAAGAATCCTTGAACCACCATCCTTGTTCCTTATTTGAACCTTCCTTCATCTTTCAAAACATCCCCACTGCTTAACCCTATTTCCATCCCTTCCCATTCCCACTACTCTCATCACAAAACAACTCTTTGTAGGCTCCTACCTTTACAGCTTCATTCAGCGGTCAAATCTTTCCCCTTCATTTCCTCTGAAATATTCGCGTTTTGGTGCACGCCATCATTTCCAAATTATTTCTCTGCTCTGGAGTTGCCCCGCCTCTTAAACTTCACCTGACGCTCAATTAACACTGATATCATCACTCCTACCTACAACCCCCATAATGCATCTCTTCATGTTATCAAACCTAGTGTTGATGTTCGATCCCTTTCTAATTAATCCAATCCATTTTCTCCCACTTCTATTTGTGGTCCCTTGGATAATTCAAAACTATACCCTATCCATCCTATTGATGTTATTGTATGCGCTATAACACTGAACCCTTAATTATATGTTTTACAGATTACTTTGCAACATATACAGCATTAAAAACATGATGACAATAATAGTGTCCAATAGTTCAATGCAACCAAACAATACATGCAAAACGTTCTTCTATGTCTTGGATGTGCTTCTCACGTGCGTTCACATATTATTTAAGGACAATTGTTCATGATATTCCTTGGGTGCTACTGGCGTAGGGCAGTCTTTATGAAACACTCGAAGAGTGCCGTGCACACCACTTTTAAACTTTTTTGCCTTGTAACTACATCTTTCAATTTTAAGTCTGTATGCGTGCTCACTGGATGACGTGATCTGCCCTTTTGTCACGTGAAAATAAACAATGTTCGAGTTGGTGCGAAATTGCACACCAAATACAGGGGCACAGCAGAATATCACATATTCAGTAACTTTTTTCATTTGTTTACCATACTAATAAATCCAAATTCAATCCATGTACTCGAAAACTTTTAATTTCATTCCATTTTATTTTGATCTTTCCACGCGTGATTTGCGTTACGTTTTTAAATAGCTTCTCATGCCTTGGATATGCAAATCCATGCCTTTTTCCAGGCACGCAAAGACGTAAACCATCCTAGACTGTTAGTGATAATGTTACCCAATGCATTTCGGGCTTAAAAATAGCCCTTCCTCAGGGGTTCACTAAAAAAATAAAACATGGTGGCTGTTAAAATTTAGTTGCAAATTACTGTGCTTCACATGCCAAACACTATACCATATCTCAAAACGACCCATGTATAGCGCTCCCCCTCTAAACCCGGTGCTACTACGCTACCATTATTCAACATGAAGAATCCTTGAACCACCATCCTTGTTCCTTATTTGAACCTTCCTTCATCTTTCAAAACATCCCCACTGCTTAACCCTATTTCCATCCCTTCCCATTCCCACTACTCTCATCACAAAACAACTCTTTGTAGGCTCCTACCTTTACAGCTTCATTCAGCGGTCAAATCTTTCCCCTTCATTTCCTCTGAAATATTCGCGTTTTGGTGCACGCCATCATTTCCAAATTATTTCACTGCTCTGGAGTTGCCCCGCCTCTTAAACTTCACCTGACGCTCAATTAACACTGATATCATCACTCCTACCTACAACCCCCATAATGCATCTCTTCATGTTATCAAACCTAGTGTTGATGTTCGATCCCTTTCTAATTAATCCAATCCATTTTCTCCCACTTCTATTTGTGGTCCCTTGGATAATTCAAAACTATACCCTATCCATCCTATTGATGTTATTGTATGCGCTATAACACTGAACCCTTAATTATATGTTTTACAGATTACTTTGCAACATATACAGCATTAAAAACATGATGACAATAATAGTGTCCAAAAGTTCAATGCAACCAAACAATACATGCAAAACGTTCTTCTATGTCTTGGATGTGCTTCTCACGTGCGTTCACATATTATTTAAGGACAATTGTTCATGATATTCCTTGGGTGCTACTGGCGTAGGGCAGTCTTTATGAAACACTCGAAGAGTGCCGTGCACACCACTTTTAAACTTTTTTGCCTTGTAACTACATCTTTCAATTTTAAGTCTGTATGCGTGCTCACTGGATGACGTGATCTGCCCTTTTGTCACGTGAAAATAAACAATGTTCGAGTTGGTGCGAAATTGCACACCAAATACAGGGGCACAGCGGAATATCACATATTCAGTAACTTTTTTCATTTGTTTACCATACTAATAAATCCAAATTCAATCCATGTACTCGAAAACTTTTAATTTCATTCCATTTTATTTTGATCTTTCCACACGTGATTTGCGTTACGTTTTTAAATAGCTTCTCATGCCTTGGATATGCAAATCCATGCCTTTTTCCAGGCACGCAAAGACGTAAACCATCCTAGACTGTTAGTGATAATGTTACCCAATGCATTTCGGGCTTAAAAATAGCCCTTCCTCAGGGGTTCACTAAAAAAATAAAACATGGTGGCTGTTAAAATTTAGTTGCAAATTACTGTGCTTCACATGCCAAACACTATACCATATCTCAAAATGACCCATGTATAGCGCTCTCCCTCTAAACCCGGTGCTACTACGCTACCATTATTCAACATGAAGAATCCTTGAACCACCCTCCTTGTTCCTTATTTGAACCTTCCTTCATCTTTCAAAACATCCCCACTGCTTAACCCTATTTCCATCCCTTCCCATTCCCACTACTCTCATCACAAAACAACTCTTTGTAGGCTCCTATCTTTACAGCTTCATTCAGCGCTCAAATCTTTCCCCTTCATTTCCTCTGAAATGGCCGCATTTTGGTGCCGTCATGTCCCCAAAATAAATGCAAAGTTTTACCCCAGTGGGTTTGGTGAAAACTGCACATCACGCCAAGCTGCATATAGTACATCATTAAAACTGGCCCATCTGTTTCACGGTGTTGGAAACTTCACAACACCCGATCCATAGCGCTCGCTTTGTTTGCCGGCATATTGCCCGTGACCAAGAGCACAGGAGTGCTCGAAACGTGTTGGGCTCGGAATTATTGAAGGTGCAACTGTTGCTTTGCCGAACTGTGGTTCTTCCAATTGAAGGCGTGAACCTGCTGTTGTGGGGTGTCTCCTCAATAGGCCAATTCTGTTGGTGGATGTTTAAGCGGCCTGGCCTAGGTCGCGGAGATGCCCTGCCGCGAGCGCTGCAGATCGGGTGTTGTGAAGTTTCCAACACAGTGAAAAAGATGGGCCAGTTTGAAAGAAGTACTATACGCAGCTTGGCAAGATGTGCAGTTTTCACCAAACCCACTGGGGTAACACTTTGCATTTATTTTGGGGACAAGACGGCAACCACTTGGTTTCAATTGTTTATTAAGGGAACATCAAGTACCAGCATGCCTGATGGCATACACCCATCAGGCCTGGACTTGGACTACTTATCAAAGGCTCCCTTTGACTGCCGTTTTGTTTGCCTGCATATTGCCTGTGACCAAGAGCACAGGAGTGCTCGAAATGTGTTGTGCTCTGAATTATTGAAGGTGTTCTCAGCGGGCTCTTTCCCAAATTGGGACTGCAAATGTTGGATGTTAAACGGCCTACCCGGGTCGTGGGAGAGAGCCGACTGCTGCTTGTGAGCGGGTCCGCGGCGGCGTCATTAGATGTGGCCAAATAGCGGATGAGAATGAGCACGCACCGAGGCAGTAAGATGCGTGCTTACACCAGGAACCACAGCAATAAAGCGGGATAAGGTACTGGAGAAGGGGCACCAGAAATGTCAGGACAATTGGTACAAGGGGATAACGTACCTACTGAGGTTTGAATGTGGTGTGGACTACGTCTCCCAAGAGGCTTTGCGGCCATGCCCAACCGGGCGGGAGGCGTTTAAGAGTAGAAGCACCTGTGAAACGCTTTTCCCCTGCACTTCCTTTAAGCCACTGAAGAAGAGAGCAACTCGAAACGCGTTTGGCTTGGATTTGGTTTATAATTTGCCCATCAAAAGATCCTTTGTTGGCATGCTGTTCTTCAAATAAAAGATCTGATGCACGAATTGTGTTCTCAGCGGGCTCTTTCCCAAATTGGGACTGCAAATGTTGGATGTTAAACGGCCTACCCGGGTCGTGGGAGAGAGCCGACTGCTGCTTGTGAGCGGGTCCGCGGCGGCGTCATTAGATGTGGCCAAATAGCGGATGAGAATGAGCACGCACCGAGGCAGTAAGATGCGTGCTTACACCAGGAACCACAGCAATAAAGCGGGACAAGGTACTGGAGAAGGGGCACCAGAAATGTCAGGACAATTGGTACAAGGGGATAACGTACCTACTGAGGTTTGAATGTGGTGTGGACTACGTCTCCCAAGAGGCTTTGCGGCCATGCCCAACCGGGCGGGAGGCGTTTAAGAGTAGAAGCACCTGTGAAACGCTTTTCCCCTGCACTTCCTTTAAGCCACTGAAGAAGAGAGCAACTCCAAACGCACTTGGCTTGGATTTGGTTTATAATTTGCCCATCAAAAGATCCTTTGTTGGCATGCTGTTCTTCAAATAAAAGATCTGATGCACGAATTGTGTTCTCAGCGGGCTCTTTCCCAAATTGGGACTGCAAATGTTGGATGTTAAACGGCCTACCCGGGTCGTGGGAGAGAGCCGACTGCTGCTTGTGAGCGGGTCCGCGGCGGCGTCATTAGATGTGGCCAAATAGCGGATGAGAATGAGCACGCACCGAGGCAGTAAGATGCGTGCTTACACCAGGAACCAGAGCAATAAAGCGGGACAAGGTACTGGAGAAGGGGCACCAGAAATGTCAGGACAATTGGTACAAGGGGATAACGTACCTACTGAGGTTTGAATGTGATGTGGACTACGTCTCCCAAGAGGCTTTGCGGCCATGCCCAACCGGGCGGGAGGCGTTTAAGAGTAGAAGCACCTGTGAAACGCTTTTCCCCTGCACTTCCTTTAAGCCACTGAAGAAGAGAGCAACTCGAAACGCGTTTGGCTTGGATTTGGTTTATAATTTGCCCATCAAAAGATCCTTTGTTGGCATGCTGTTCTTCAAATAAAAGATCTGATGCACGAATTGTGTTCTCAGCGGGCTCTTTCCCAAATTGGGACTGCAAATGTTGGATGTTAAACGGCCTACCCGGGTCGTGGGAGAGAGCCGACTGCTGCTTGTGAGCGGGTCCGCGGCGGCGTCATTAGATGTGGCCAAATAGCGGATGAGAATGAGCACGCACCGAGGCAGTAAGATGCGTGCTTACACCAGGAACCACAGCAATAAAGCGGGACAAGGTACTGGAGAAGGGGCACCAGAAATGTCAGGACAATTGGTACAAGGGGATAACGTACCTACTGAGGTTTGAATGTGGTGTGGACTACGTCTCCCAAGAGGCTTTGCGGCCATGCCCAACCGGGCGGGAGGCGTTTAAGAGTAGAAGCACCTGTGAAACGCTTTTCCCCTGCACTTCCTCTAAGCCACTGAAGAAGAGAGCAACTCGAAACGCGTTTGGCTTGGATTTGGTTTATAATTTGCCCATCAAAAGATCCTTTGTTGGCATGCTGTTCTTCAAATAAAAGATCTGATGCACGAATTGTGTTCTCAGCGGGCTCTTTCCCAAATTGGGACTGCAAATGTTGGATGTTAAACGGCCTACCCGGGTCGTGGGAGAGAGCCGACTGCTGCTTGTGAGCGGGTCCGCGGCGGCGTCATTAGATGTGGCCAAATAGCGGATGAGAATGAGCACGCACCGAGGCAGTAAGATGCGTGCTTACACCAGGAACCACAGCAATAAAGCGGGACAAGGTACTGGAGAAGGGGCACCAGAAATGTCAGGACAATTGGTACAAGGGGATAACGTACCTACTGAGGTTTGAATGTGGTGTGGACTACGTCTCCCAAGAGGCTTTGCGGCCATGCCCAACCGGGCGGGAGGCGTTTAAGAGTAGAAGCACCTGTGAAACGCTTTTCCCCTGCACTTCCTTTAAGCCACTGAAGAAGAGAGCAACTCGAAACGCGTTTGGCTTGGATTTGGTTTATAATTTGCCCATCAAAAGATCCTTTGTTGGCATGCTGTTCTTCAAATAAAAGATCTGATGCACGAATTGTGTTCTCAGCGGGCTCTTTCCCAAATTGGGACTGCAAATGTTGGATGTTAAACGGCCTACCCGGGTCGTGGGAGAGAGCCGACTGCTGCTTGTGAGCGGGTCCGCGGCGGCGTCATTAGATGTGGCCAAATAGCGGATGAGAATGAGCACGCACCGAGGCAGTAAGATGCGTGCTTACACCAGGAACCACAGCAATAAAGCGGGACAAGGTACTGGAGAAGGGGCACCAGAAATGTCAGGACAATTGGTACAAGGGGATAACGTACCTACTGAGGTTTGAATGTGGTGTGGACTATGTCTCCCAAGAGGCTTTGCGGCCATGCCCAACCGGGCGGGAGGCGTTTAAGAGTAGAAGCACCTGTGAAACGCTTTTCCCCTGCACTTCCTTTAAGCCACTGAAGAAGAGAGCAACTCGAAACGCGTTTGGCTTGGATTTGGTTTATAATTTGCCCATCAAAAGATCCTTTGTTGGCATGCTGTTCTTCAAATAAAAGACCTGATGCACGAATTGTGTTCTCAGCGGGCTCTTTCCCAAATTGGGACTGCAAATGTTGGATGTTAAACGGCCTACCCGGGTCGTGGGAGAGAGCCGACTGCTGCTTGTGAGCGGGTCCGTGGCGGCGTCATTAGATGTGGCCAAATAGCGGATGAGAATGAGCACGCACCGAGGCAGTAAGATGCGTGCTTACACCAGGAACCACAGCAATAAAGCGGGACAAGGTACTGGAGAAGGGGCACCAGAAATGTCAGGACAATTGGTACAAGGGGATAACGTACCTACTGAGGTTTGAATGTGGTGTGGACTACGTCTCCCAAGAGGCGGTTGGGCATGGCCGCAAAGCCTCTTGGGAGACGTAGTCCACACCACATTCAAACCTCAGTAGGTACGTTATCCCCTTGTACCAATTGTCCTGACATTTCTGCTGCCCCTTCTCCAGTACCTTGTCCCGCTTTATTGCTGTGGTTCCTGGTGTAAGCACGCATCTTACTGCCTCGGTGCGTGCTCATTCTCATCCGCTATTTGGCCACATCTAATGACGCCGCCGCGGACCCGCTCACAAGCAGCAGTCGGCTCTCTCCCACGACCCGGGTAGGCCGTTTAACATCCAACATTTGCAGTCCCAATTTGGGAAAGAGCCCGCTGAGAACACAATTCGTGCATCAGATCTTTTATTTGAAGAACAGCATGCCAACAAAGGATCTTTTGATGGGCAAATTATAAACCAAATCCAAGCCAAACGCGTTTCGAGTTGCTCTCTTCTTCAGTGGCTTAAAGGAAGTGCAGGGGAAAAGCGTTTCACAGGTGCTTCTACTCTTAAACGCCTCCCGCCCGGTTGGGCATGGCCGCAAAGCCTCTTGGGAGACGTAGTCCACACCACATTCAAACCTCAGTAGGTACGTTATCCCCTTGTACCAATTGTCCTGACATTTCTGGTGCCCCTTCTCCAGTACCTTGTCCCGCTTTATTGCTGTGGTTCCTGGTGTAAGCACGCATCTTACTGCCTCGGTGCGTGCTCATTCTCATCCGCTATTTGGCCACATCTAATGACGCCGCCGCGGACCCGCTCACAAGCAGCAGTCGGCTCTCTCCCACGACCCGGGTAGGCCGTTTAACATCCAACATTTGCAGTCCCAATTTGGGAAAGAGCCCGCTGAGAACACAATTCGTGCATCAGATCTTTTATTTGAAGAACAGCATGCCAACAAAGGTGCATGATGGACTTTATAGTCCTGTAGTTGTGAGTTCAGCGTCTAGAAGAAAGTTTTTAGCAAAATGTTAATTCCTTATAGTAAGGTTCAAGGCTTTTCAGCAGGCCAATTATCGCTCCTTGAGCAGTGCACTTGAGTATTCACGAACAGTTCGCAAAACAAGCTTTTCCCCTGCAGGACCTCATTTCATTACCTGCAAGGGACGGTGCTCCTCTCCATCATGCACCTGAAACGGAACTTGTAAGCAAACGCACACCTATGCGAGCATGTCAATAAAAAGGAAAATTCTACAGGTGTGCGTTCAGCGTTTTGATGTTGCAAGCCCAGGAAGAAGCGGCGTGTAGCCGTGAAACGCGTTGGCACATAAAGTAAAACAAAAGCTGGAAGGCAGGCTGCTTTGAATAGCCGGATGGTGGAGCAGAGCGTGTGACCTCTCAAAGCTGGGGCATTTGTGAGAAAATATATATATATATATATATATATATATGTATAAATATATATATATATATATATATATATATATATATATATATATATATATATATATATATCAAAACAATACCCTTCCAGGGGTAGAGTGACGCATAAATTATGCAAAAAAGAAGGAGAGAACTAGCCCACCAGGTACCTCCAGTATGCGCCAGGGAGCTGCGTTGCAGAGAGGTGTTCAGAGGCCACACCCCTTTTTACATCTCTCTGCAACGCAGCTCTGTGGCGCTTACTGGAGGTACCTAGAGGGCTA
The DNA here is from genome assembly GCF_964261635.1 of Lissotriton helveticus. Classification (NCBI taxonomy): domain Eukaryota; kingdom Metazoa; phylum Chordata; class Amphibia; order Caudata; family Salamandridae; genus Lissotriton; species Lissotriton helveticus. Next base: position 1,369,700,094 of record NC_136069.1, on the reverse strand, counting down.
GTTGGACCCTAGGGACCCTCAGGATTCAAGGGGAGTTAATCTCCCACCTTAAAACGGCCACAGGGCTGTGTTTACAAGGTGGTGAAGGGAGGAGATGGGCCTGAGGTGACGTGTGCAAACACGTCCTGTGGCGTGTTTTAAGTTGGGGAATAATTCCCCTTCAATCCTGAGGGTCCCTGGGGGCCAACTAGCCCACCAGGTGCTTCCAATAAGCACCACTGCGCGGCGTTGCAGAGAGGTGGTCCAGGCCATGCCCCTTTTAACACCTCTCTGCAACGCAGCTCTGGTGCGCTAGTTGGACCCAAGGGACACTCAGGATTCAAGGGGACTTTATCCCCCAAATTAAAATGGCCACAGGGCGTGTTTGCACACATGTCACCTCAGGCACCGCCCTCCCTTCACAAGTGTGCAAACGTTCCCTGTGGCACGTTTTAAGAGGTAGTTTTAATCCCCCTGCCAATTATGTACTAGGGTCTTACAGAGGAGGTCATGGTAATCACAGGGGTACCCCAACGCATAGTGTTCCACAGTGTATGTAGGTGTTTTCACTGTATTATAAGTGCCTTTTAGCATAGCACTGGCTCTAGGCCTGGTTAGTCAGATTCAGTTACCATCAGTACCCATCAGAAAAAGTTGTGGTTACAGGAGGACTTTCTGCTCCTCTGTTAGTTCTTTCTGTATATCTCATCTTCTTCCTGCACTTTTCTTCATCTTTGTGGACTTCTGTTGCTTCTTTCTGCATTTCTTTTTTATCATTATGTGCGTTTTTTCTTCTTTCTTCACATGTCCTACCTCTGTAGGCAGAGTTAGTAACTAGCATTTAAAAAACCTTTGAAATTCCCTGAAAAAACATAGGTTTCAGGCACGTTATAGTTAGAAATGAGCATATAAAAAAACCTTAGAAATTCACTGAAAAAACCATAAGTTTCAGGGGCGTTATAGTTAGTTGAAGATTTCACTTGTACACAACTAGTAAAAGTCCACTGCTACAGGTAGTTCAGCTAACTATAACTTGCGCGCCCGCAATGCACTGCTGATGACGTCACATATTACATCACGTATGACATGGTCAGTGACATCACTCATGACATCACTCATGAATTCTCAAATGACATCACTGATGAAATCATCCTTGTGAGAGAGTGGCAGACCTCCTCTGACCCTAATATAACCTTTGATACACACACTCAAAAATAGAAACTAACATTTTCAAAACAATGGACATACCAATACCACTTATAACACACCTATTCAGTAATTACAAGATCTACACATACATCCACTCATTCACCAACAGTCCTAGACAGTCAATCATACATGTACTCACTAATCATATGTACTCATACACCTATATATCCTGTTACACACCAGCACTCATCAATAGAGTTACTCACACACATAGCCACACATGCAAACAAGGTATCAAACATACATTTACTTGCATATATAGTTATACACACACCACCACACTTACTTCTACAGAAACGTACACATACTTACTCTCTTAAGCAATCACTTATAGAAACACATACTAATTTATACAGGAACTCTTCCAATCTCTCACTCTCACATATACTCACTTATATACACCAATACCCACATATACTAGTTTAAAACATATGTAGTTACTCATTAAGACACTATTGAGATAGTCATTCACTCACTAACACACCCATACACACACTCATCCATCCATACAGTCCTGCACACATGTTGTCTTCAACACATACAAACAGCGAGTCACTCATTCATGCATCTATGCACTACGTAATACCCCCATCGAACCATACAGACACTCAGACACTCATAATGATACTAAAAAAACAACTAATAACCTATATAGACACTCATGTAGCTACTCACCAACCCATGCAGCCACTTATACACAAAGTGAGAGACTGATACAGATATTTACATATTTAAACATTACTCACTAAACCATGTATTCACTAAGATACACTTAATCAGTCAGTTATACAATCAATTTTACAAAACAAAAATCATCCATTTAGACACTTACATACCCATTTTTTCTTCCGACCTTGAGATATACATATATAAAACATATTTAATTTTCAGAAAAACACACATTTGCTGGATGATGTCATAAGTGATGTCATTTGAGATGTCATGAGTGATGTCACTGACCATGTCATCAGTGATGTAATATGTGACGTCATCAGCAGTGCATTACGGGCACGCGAGTTAGAGTTAGCTGAACTAATTATAACGGTGGCATTTCACTGGTTTTGTACGAGTGAAATGTCTAACGAACTATAACGCCCCAGAAACCTATGGTTTTTTCAGTGAATACATATATATATATCAATAGGATCTGTATGTGTTCGATTTCATCCTGGATCCTATTTTTGTTACCCTAGATTCATATTGTGTATATATATATATATACATTTATATTTATAGGTATCATGTTAAAAATGCGTTCTTTGTTGTTTTTTGCTCCTTGTTCTTAGCTATAACTAAAGTATTAAGTTTAGGCTCTTTTTGATCAATTTTATCTTCTGTGTAAGACTTGATTTATGTTTGCATCCGCTTACGCATTTCATTTTAAAAAACATTTTTTTCATGTATGTATGGCTGTCTTAGCCACATTGCACATTTTGCACTTTGGGATTTTTTACTATGACCAATTTTGTGTTGTCATATTGTAAAATACAGTGGTCCTTTTCTATGAACTAAGATTAGGATTTGGGCACTTGCCCCGGATTTTTTTAAGAATCGATCTATTGCATCAGCAAAATTCATTTTTTGTGTAATAATATTTTAACCATGTTCAATAATGTTTGATATTAATTGTTGAATTATTGGTTAATTTTGACCGATTTATAGGATCTGTTTTTGCACTACTGCATTATGCACTTTAATAATGACTATTAGTCTTTTTTCCCTCTCTATGAGAAAAGTGGGAGGGTTCTAAATTGTGTCATAGTATTTATAGGTGATTTTTTCCTGACACGTCATGTGATCAAGGCCGCTGCGACCCGGCTGAAACGCGTCATGTTGTGTGAAGGCTAAAATAAACTGCACTAATTTCTAAATACCTTTTATGGTGGTCCGTTCCTGTGGAAGTGAAGGAGTTTGCTTTTCTGTTCAGGATTTGGTTCTCATATATATATATATATATATATATATATATATATATACATATTACCTACTGGCGGTCGCCAGTAGGTAGTTATAGTTGGGATTGTTTTCCATAGGAAATACGCAACATTCTATTGGGAATAACTTTGGCGCAAATTGAGGGATCTGCCTGTAATTTTCCTCAAATTTGCCTCCCTGCGCTCCGCTCCTTTCCTGAAAGTTTGGGGGGGATTCATCAAGCGGGGGCTGAGATAAAAGGGGGGTCCCAAAACGTGTTTTCCCCATGTTAATTTCCATAGAGCGGTTGGACTCACTTTTAGCTCGAACGGCTGAATGGATTTTCACCAAACTTGGCAAAATTGTAGGGACTGGTAGCCCGATGTGCCTTTGCTATGTCTCAAGATATGTGCTCCAGAGGATTTTGAGTAATTTAGGTTAAAAAAAATATATATCTATAAGCGCGCCCCGGTACGTGCACCGGGGAGCGCACCAGGCGCGTGACGCGAGTTCGCGCGCGGAAAGCTGATTGGTTCTCTGGTGTCTGTCAATATTCCAGACAGTCCGGAGCGGCCGCCTTCTTGTGTCTCGGTAGGATCGAGACACAAGAGGTGGCAAAAACAAAGGGGGAAATGACCAGAAGGGGGCAGGGTAGACCCCTCCTGACCCCCTAGGTTTGATGTGGGGGCCATAAAAGGTTGTTGCCGGGGAGCGTACTTTGGTGAAAAATAGTGAAAAAAGTTAGTGTAAAATAATCATTTTGAGTGATCAGAGGTAGGGTAGCTGAGAAAAGAGCTTTTGGGTTCTGTGGCTGATTTAGGTACCTAAAGTACATCCCACACACATCCACACGCACACACCCCAAACACACACCCACACACACCTCACACACCCACACCTCCACCCACACCCAAACACCCCACACACCCACACACACACCTTACACATCCACACCCCCACCCATACCCACACACCCCACACACACCCACACCCACACACACACCTCACCCCCCCACACACACACACCTCACAGACACACCCCACACATCCCACAAACACATCTCACACCCCCCACACACACACACACCTCTGACACACACCTCACACACACACACACCACACACACACCTCTGTCACACACACACACACACCCACACACACACCCCACACCCCCACACACAACCCCACACACACACCAACACACACACACCCCATACACACACACCCACACACCCCTCTCACAGCCACACATCACACCCACACCCACACACCCCACATACACACCATACACACATACCCACACTGCCAGTCACACTCCCACACACACCCCACACACCCCATACACACAGCCCACACACACCCACATATCCTACACACACACACAAACACACCTCACAAACACCCCCCCACACACACACACCACACGTCCCACACACCCACACACACCCACACACACACATCTCACACACATACCCCACACACCCACACAGCCCCCACACACACACCTCACAAACCCACACCTCCACCCACACCCAAACACCCCACATACCCACACACACACCTTACACACCCACACCCCCACCCACACCCACACACCCCACACACCCACACCCACACACCTCACCCCCCCACACACACACACACACCTCACAGACACACCCCACACATACCCCACACACACCTCAACCCCCCGCCCCCACACATGGGGAAAACCCAGTGAAACAGTAAAATAATAATTTAAAGTGCTTAGAGGTAGGGTAGCTCTGAATAGAGTTGTTGTGTTGTTTTGGTGTTTTAAGTACCAACATGTAGGTGCCAATGCAGAGTCTTAAATTTAATGTACACCGTTTTCTCTGTAGATATCTGGCATGTTGTTACAGAAGTTATAGTGGTATATGGAATCCATATCATAGTCTGTCAGGAAAGCAGAAATAGATAATTTAAGCACTCCCTGAGAAGGCCTAGGGGATCATGTGTAGTCTATCCTGCTCCCTTATGATGATGAAAATGAGTAAACTTACTATGTAAGACAAAAACGTTGTACAGAATACTATAAGTCTCACTTTATATTATAATCATTTTGGTAGTACTTCATGAATTACATATAAAAATGAATAATGTCTCAAACAATTTTTGATTAATAAATATAAATTTATTCTTCTGATTCTTTTTCAAAATTTGATAAAACTTCTAACATTATATTGTCTGGAATTTCTTCATAATTATCATTGTATGATTCAATTTGTTCCAAACAGTCAATTAATTGTTGGTCTATAGAGTCATCCATGAAATCTAAGACATCTTTTTTTTCATCTGGATTGTTTTCAATCTTTACTTCGAAAGAAATAACATTGGATTGTTGTTTTTCTTCCATTTTCTTTCTGTAAATTGCATTAAAAAATAACTTTATCAGTTGAGTTAGGGTACTTTTGGGTTTAAGTTCAGACAGGTATTTCTGAGTTTTTAACAGAAATTAATGAATTATTTATTATTACAGAGGGATAGTATATAACTATCAGAAAATGTTTTCCCAAATTAACTTAAAGTGCACAACATACTTCCCTTTCCAAATTAACAACTTACCTTTGTGAAATCAGTTGAAGTTTTCAGTGAAAATCCTTTTCAAATGTACTTCAGGAAGTACTAGTCAAAATGGTTGTGTTTCTCTCTCTTTTTTATATATATTCATGTACATAACCAATCAAATGTCAGCACATAAAAGTACAAAATGTAAGTAACATTGTAATTGGTTGTAATTTCTAACACTTTCATATTTGTTTTTGTCATGTAATTTACCTCAGGATATTTAGACAGGGCTATAGCCTAAATGGCTGAATGGAATATCACCAAATTTGGGAAAATGGTAGGGACTGGTATGTAGTTTGGCCTATTCTATATTTGGTGAACATCTCTACAGAGGTTTTTAAAGTAAATTAACTTTTAAAAAATGTTGGGTACGCTTACCGGTGCGCGCCCCGGTACGCGTACCGGCAGCGCTACGGGAGTCCTCCATCTTGTGTTTCGGTAGATTTGAGATACAAGATGGAAGACAAACAACGTTGGGAATGGGTAAAAGGGGGCACGGTAGACACTCCCTGACACCCTAGATTTTCTGAGGGGGGCTTAGGAGGCCCATATAGGCCCAAAAAAACCTTTTTTTTTTAATTTTCGCGGGGGAAGCGCCCGGTACGCGTACCGGGGAGCGTACCGGGGAGCGTACTTTAGTGAAAAACAGTGAAAAAAGTTAGAGAAAAATAATCATTTTGAGTGATCAGAGGTAGGGTAGCCCTGAAAAGAGCTTTTGGGTTCTGTGGCTGATTTAGGTACCTACAAGTAGGTTCCAATGCACAGTCTTATATTCAGGAGGAATATTCTATTCCCCTCATCTGAGAAGTGCACACCATCTCCTCTGTAGATATCTTGCATGTTGTAACGCAAGTTATTGTTGTATATTGAACCCATTCCATAGTCTCTCATGTAAGCAGAAACAGATTTATTCACATGGTTCCGTTCTTTCTCAAATTGTGGACAAAATTGGTTGGACCACTTCCATTTCTGTCTTTGGCATATATTGGAAAATACCAAGGCAGTTTGAGGAAGAAGTGCCATCAATTGTTCAAAGGTGTCCTTTAAAAGCATTTCCAGACCTACCCCAGTCAAAGTGCCTAAGTCATTTCCACCACAGTGCAGAATTATGAGGTGAGGGTGGGGCAGATGCAAAAAGGTTTTCACCAATGGTATCAATTGATGACATCTCAATCCTCTCTGGCCAATCCATTTGATGTTCACATTTGGTAAATCAAGGTTGTGAAAATTTCTGGTAGCTGCATACCTTTGAGCCCAGTGGATGTAGCTATGTCCAATAATCCAGACAGAATACATGGGGTAAGAGGAGGTTCTGGTGCAGTCAGATGAAGTGTGGGAATGAAATGGCAGTTGGAACAGTAGGAGCTTGCAAAAAAAATATCTGTGGACTTTCAGTGCTCTTGAATCACAAGCAATGATTGGTGGATTCATATTGAAAACTGAAAGTTAGGGTGCATGGTTCTGTTTTGTGAAAAAAGCTATTTGAATGGTTAAGAAAAAGTCATTTAAAGAAACATTGCACTGGATAAGCTGGGGTATTAAGAGGTCAAACATCCTTGCTAAGTTCAATTGCAACATTGTAGAATAAACTTTTAAACCTGAGAGCTCAGTGAGGAGGGAGTTGCTATGGTAACAGGTAGAAAGGGCTGAGGGGGGAAGGGTGTTGATTTGAAAATAGAGAGGGAAGAGTTTTGATTGGTGTTAGAACTGGCTATTTCTGGTAGGCTAAGGCTGACGCCCAAGCCAAGCAGAAACCACCATTCTAGTCAGGGCAAGGAAGTCACACGCCAAGATAACCCCTGCTCACCCCCTTGGTAGCTTGGCACGAGCAGTAAGGTTAAACTCGGAGGCAATGTGTAAAGCATTTGCGCCCAGCACACAACAGCAACAACATCCTAGGCACACCACAAAAGGAACTCCACACAAGGTTATGTAAAAATAACTTCTGCATTGTCAAAACCAAATCAGGTAGAAATCACACATGTACATTGTGCCAACTGGCACGGGCAATATTAATAAGGGATTATTTACAAGACAGGGCCACATGGGCCACTGTCAGAATCAACACATTTAGAAATAGTACTTTGTAGATCATAGAAAATAAGATATAAAACAAAATAACAGTTATAAATCACATCCAGTAACTACTGGGAACAGGTAAGTACCACCTACGCAACCCTAACCACCTTAGGAGACTGTCACGCAGGGGATCAGGACCTCACTAGGACCACCTGTACTAAAAGGAACAACCACCTAAGTATCACACAGCATTAAGGGGTCTAGGAAAGAACACATTACCCATGATGCATAAATGTACATTCAGAGGAGTAGTAAAGGGAAACACATGATGCATAAACCTACACATTCAGCGGTGTTCAGAACAAAGCACATGATGCAATAAAAATACATTCAGAGGTACCAGAACAATGCAATAGCGCAAAAGTCACATGATGTCTAAAAACATTCAGAGGTGCAGGAATAACACATGATGCAAGAAATCACATTCAGAGGTGCAAATAACCATACAATTGCGCAAACCTTACATAAGCCACCACCTGTGGCAGTCCCTAGGCCAACTGGCCTTGTTGGGGCTAGGACGCCCTGAGTCTCAATGTCAGGGGCCTAAATGGTGCAGGTGCCCACTACTTGCTATGCACCTGTGGACAATCCCCAAGCGCCTAAACGGTGCAGCTGCCCACTAATTGCTGGGCAGCGGGGAATCAGAACTGCGCCAGGGCCCTCACTGGCCCTAGAACCAAAGCTGCGCCATCTGGGAGCCACACAGGCTCTGGACACCACACATGCGCAGAACGTTGGAGCCACACAGGCTCTGACACTAACTTTGCCCCCTAAGAGCCCTCTTCTGGGCTCACAAAACAACAAGGGGGGCAGGGAGCCTCTCGGGGCTCTACAACAAGGAGTGCCCACAGAGCCTCTCGTGGCACGAAACCAAGGAATGCCCCCTCGAGCCTCTTTGGAGAGCCTTGTGGGCTCTAAACATTGTGGGGCCATGGAGCTGCTCAGGGCTCGAACTGAAAATGCCCCTTGAGCCCCGCAGGCTCTGAACAACTATCTCGCTGGCCGGAGGGGGCGGGCACCGGCAATGTGCCCCGACGCCCCCTCTAACCACAAATGGCCCCAGGATCCTTCTCATGGCTCTAGTCAACGTTGGGGCGGCCCACTGCCATCTGGGGCCGCCCTACCTCCACTCTCGCTATGGTGCCGTCTCCCGGCACCAGCAGCAGTCCCTCTCGAGCCCCCAGCCCTCCCGCACTCACCAGCTGCTCCTCGGCTCCTCCGGTGGCGGTCCTGGGCGGCGGCTCCCCTTCGCCGGCGCTTCCTTCTCTCCCTGGGGCTCCCTCAGCACACGGGAGCCCCAGCAGCAGGCCACGCTTCTTCTCTTCTTCCCGGGGCATCAGCAGGGCTCTCCCTAGAACGCGGGAGCCCTCCTCGCATCGGCGCCACCATGCTCCTTCCCTCAGCCGGCCGGACTGGCCAATCAGAGCGCGGCAGCAGGCGGGACTTCCTCCGGGAACCGGAAGTCCCGCCCCACATCAGGCACTACAGTGCCTGACTTCCTGGTCGGCGCGAGGGCCGCGGCGGTGATTTAAAAGTGGCAAAACGAGGGGTGGGCACCCTCGAAATCCAAAATAAAAGTAGAAACGGGGTGAGCACCCGTTAGGCAATGAAATGAATGGGGTGGCACCCATCTATAAAAATAATTAAATAAAGGTGCCGGGTGGGCACCGGCACTCGCCCATAAAGCGCTCCCAAGCGCTAAAGGACCATCCACAGCGCTCCTAGCGCTAGATCAGCAAACAAAGCGCTTCCAGGCGCTTTAGGCTATAATAAGCCTGGCAAAAGCAATGAAAAGTTCTCTGAAGGGAAATGCAGCTTCTCCATGCTGCCAAGGTCCCAGAGATTCCCAGGGGGGCAAAGCAAAGTCCCCCCCATCAGCCCAAGCAAGGCAGAGGGGTCCCCCAAGAGTCCAGGAAAGTCCATCAGGTGTCCAGGGGCTGGGCAGGGCCCAGGGATTCCCCTGAGCCCAAGCAGCAGCACGCCCCTGGCAGATTCAAGTCCAAAAACAAGAACATTTTGGAAGGGGACACAGCCCCTTCTTATACAGTGAAAAGTCTTTGAAGTCTTTGTGTAGGCAGTGTGAGAACCAGCTAGGACTGGTTATAGGGAAGTCCCTTCAGTATCAGGGACAGAGGTGACAGTCGCCCAGCGGGGAGGTGCAGCCAGCATTGTGGTCAGGCAGGCACAGCCCTTCACTATCAGGTGCTATCTCCTCCCACTTCCCTGGCAGCAGATGCTGCCTTTCATCCACAGGCTGACTCAGACAACCTCCTGGGGCTCTGCAGCCCCTGTCACACTCAAACCAGACAGTCAATCCACAAGCAGGCCCAGGCACTCCTGGGCCAGGCTCACCAGCCAATCTTGTGCCAGCAGATTCACTACACAAATATGCCAACTTCTAAAAGTGGCACTTCTAGACTACACACCACCATGCCGCATACACCATTACGCTGCATTCAATCTCACGAGTTCACACATATCAAACTCGACCCTGCACTCCCCACACATCAGGAACTACCATGGGCATACATATTCCCCATTCATTCCTATGGGAGGGCAGGTCACTCACCACACATACACAGAGAGCACACGCACTTTACACTGTACCACAGTGAAAAAGTGCGCAGAGGCCTAAAATCACCAACCCAGGTTCCAGAAACAGGCTAGGAAAAAGCAAAAGGTTTTGGGGTGAACCTGCCAAAAAGGGCCAGGTCCAACAATTGGTTACCTTGAGGAATATGTGTGTAGAATTAGAGGTTCTCTGTGCCATTCATGGTTGCAGTGGCAGGAGTACATACCTTTTGCTCTGCTAAAGAAATATTGGTGTGTGTGTCTGACACTGTTCTCAATCTCCTAAAGCATTTGTAAATGTGAGTAATGATTCATTTAATATAGATAGAGAGTTGTATACTCTATGGAGAAGATTTGGAAGCAAATTGTGGTTTTTTAATGTTGCTTTGTGTCATGCTTTTTGATAATGCTTGGTAAAAAGTTTTTACTGCATAGAGGAATTGTATTTTGTAAAATTGTGAAGTTTCAGTAGTGACATGGAATGCTTGTACATAAGACCTGTGCTGTGTTTCTTAAATGTGATGGCTTTTACATTTTTGAGAATGAATAAATAGTGTCTGCATGCTTAAATACACTGTTATGATTTTTAACCTCTTCATTTGTATCTTTTATTTTAAAATACATATTTTACTAATTATAACTTATTTTTTCTTCTCTCTTTCACAGATACTAAGTGTAGTAAAAAAATGTAATTAAAGTTACATTAATTATATGGTAAGTATGACTAAACAAATGTAGTTTGTCATCACCCTTTCCTTTAGCCTCACTATTATTCTCTCACCTTACCTCACTCCTGTTTCCTTACTCTGCTTCCTTCACTTATTCTTATCCTCCATGTTTACTCCCCTTTCCCTAACTCCTCTCGCACATTCAACTTCTTTCAGTCCCCCTGCTTTACTTCCCTTACCCTCTGTTCCCTTCCTTTGCTCCCTCACTCATTCCCTTTCCCTTAATCATTTACTTTACTCCTGTCACTCCTTCTCTCAGTCCGTCTGTCCTCACAGTTCCTCACTTCCGTTCCCTCACTTTGTCTCTCTTATCGTCGCTGCCTCTCTCCCCTCAATCTGTCAATACTCTTTTGTCATGCTCACTCCCTACAACTCACCCACACTCCCTCACTTACCTTTGTTTGCTGCTTCACTCACTCCATTTCAGTCACTCCTTTCTTTACTGTCTCTCTCCTTTCTGTCTGTCACTCCCCATGTCTTACCCTTATTCACTTTTATCCACCCTCTTTACCGCTCTTTACTCAGAGTCACTTCTCTTTTCTAATCCTCCCTCACTGTTTTACTATCTAATACACAGTCCCTTTGTGTTGTTCCCTCTAGCTCTCTTTCTCTTAACATAACTCTCTCTGTCCCTTTCCCTCATGCTCACTCCTTCATTCTTTTTTTTTTTGGTGCGCGCCCCAGTACGCGTACCCGGGATCGTACCGTTACGCGTACCGTTGAGAAAAAAGAATGAAAGAGTTTTTTGAAAATGTTTTTTTTTTTATAAATTAGAGGTAGTTCTAAAAAGAACTGTTTTTTGTATTCTTTTTGTTGTTTTATATTTTTTTTATTGTTTTTTTCAACATGTTTTACTTTTTTATGGCTTTTCTGAAGTTTTATATTTTTTTTGTATTTTCTTTGGGGAGAAACAAAAAACAGGGAATTGAAAATGGCTCAACTGGAGCACAAAAAAAATCAGGAAAAATTATGGTTTCCTCGGTCATTTGTGGTTATCCATAGCAACATTAATTAGTGTGATGCTTTGCTGACCATTATTAATTGTTTTGTTGCAATATATACAAACCATTTTGTAATCCCCAAACTTTGTTTGTATATTTGGGACCGTCTCCCTTGCCTCTGGATCCGATGGAGTGGGTTCTTCGGATGTTCAGGGTCTGGCTGTTGATTGGGGTAGCTTACTGCAGATGTCCCTTACCTCTGCTGCAGAATAGTTGTTAGAGTGCAAATGCATCATGTGCCGAATCATTGTATGATTCCCAAAGGAATATTTTTTGTTAGGGTTCCCCCTGGACAGCTCAGCACCACAGATCAGACAAGTCACCTTCGCAGCGTTTACTTTTTTGAAACACCTTGGGATTTTGTAAAACTCCCATATGAAGTGCTCTTTGGGTTTGTATGGGGGATTATCTTCAGGCAGGAACTGCCTTGTCTGTTCCTCCTCTTCATCATCCTCCTGCTCTTCTTCTTGACCACCAATGTGATCTTCTGGTGGTCTTTTTGATGGTGGTGGTGGTGGTGGTGGGGCAAATGCTCCAACTGCTGATATGACTGTAGCCATCTCTGTAAGGAAAAAGCAGGTCTTCCTCACTCAAATAACAAAGTGAGAATGAGGAAAAAAGGTGGGGGCTTTGATCATTTGGAAAACAAAACTGTTCTGAACCAATGAAAAGTGTTATTTTCAAGTCACATGATCCTGGCTTTCATCATTTGGAAACCAAAACTGATCTGAACCAATGAAAAGTGTTATTTTCAGATCACATGACCCGACGCGCTTACGCTACGCGCCCCGGGGCGCGCCCGTAGTCGCGCTCCGGGGCGCGCCCGTAGTCACGCCCTGGGGCGCGCCCGGCGGCGCTTACATTGCGCGATCGTATGCGCTGAGGAAAATTGAATTTTGCCTTGTCATGTGTCCCTACGTGTTCCCCATTATATGTTATATGTGCATGATCGATATGCATATGTTCCTCCTTGACTGAATAAAGACGCAATTATAGTTGTGTCCAACGTTAGTATGCCAGTTATCCAGTCCTCTTGAAAGCAACGAGTATAAGGCCTATGTTGCCAACGTTTTACATTGTGCACGTTAATTCATCGAGTTGTCCCCGTCTCTAGGCCTCATAAGGGCCCGGACACCAGATTCGAGCTCCAGTCTCCTGAACCTGCTCCGAGCGATGCAGCCCCTCCCGCATCCCTGACCCTTCACTTACTTTCTGCCAGGCAGCGCGGTGCCCGGCCTGGCCTGCCTGCCTGTCTGCCAAGAATATGTTATGCCTCTAGTTATCAGTTCAGCTCCCCGGCTTCACATTCCTAAGCTAACGAACCGCATAAACATCTTCAGCTATAGTCTAGTCTTCCTGTCTCCATGCAAGAGAATTACTGAATTAGTATTCATAGAAAATTCATAGCACACGCAATACATGTAGAATATATGCATGCACCAGCCTTAGTGTCAAGTAGCCTTTGCCCTGATAACTTTTAGATTCTATCAACATGTTCTCCAAACACAAGATACCAGATATGCTATAGGTACATGTCGTCCTGACATCCCAGACTTTAGTCTCCTCTTCTAGTGCCAGAAGTCAGAGCCCCCAGCTCTCCCTAGTTACACGTCATGGCCCGTTTGCGCGCACCAGTAGGTTAAAGGTTCCAGCTGCCCAGGTAGCCCCCTCCATGTATCCACCCATTTATGACACTTCTGTGACGTTTACATCACATGTCTACGTGCACGCCCTGTGCACGCCTTCTTTGTACGCCCATATGTTCTTATCTTTTGTTTGTCACTTGTTACGCCTACTGTATGCAATGCAATTATACTGTTTTACTATATATACTATGAAATGTTAATGAGACGTAGCAGCTGCCATTCCATTCCATTGCATGCCATACCATGGTCTTTAGGCTCGAGCCATCCGATTAAAGTCCATTCTGACTCAGATATCACGGATCCTGCCTCTTATTTATTGAGCTATCTGTTTTAGTTAATGTATAGAAAAATAGTACCGGTAATTAATTATTTATTTACCACATAAATGGCGCCCGAACAGGGACGAGCCCCTTCCCCACGCGCCGGCGATGTAACACAGGCCCCCTGACCCTTCTACAGCCGTGACGGACCTCTACTGCGCACCTGCAGATATTTCTGCTCAAGTCTCCCTCAGGCCCACGGAGGAGACGGAGACTGCGGTCCGGCATCCAGACGAGGCGGTGAGGAAGGCGGGTCGTTCCGACCAGAGCCCAAGTCGAGAGAGAGCAAGGTCCGAGGTATCCGGAGGCCCACCTGTAACCGAAGCCCGAAGCCCGAGGCGCATGCGCAGTGCGTAGCAGTAACCAGACGTCGTAGCAGTCCAGTCCGAGGCCTTCAGTTTTGCTTCCCGGTGAGTACCGTTGCTGGGGGTATCTAGACGGGTGTCCGGTCCGACGGGTTTGGGTACACAGATCCGGTCCGACGTGTTCACCTAGGTGGATACGGTATGACGTGTCTCTTTAGGAGACCGGTATGTTCTGTACTGTTTTAGCAGTGCATCCAGTAATTCTAGTAAGTCCGTTCTCGAGAAATTCAAGTATTGTGTTTTCAATGTATCAGGTAGTATTCTGTTCGAACTGTTATTAATGTGTTCTTGATGTCGTGGTATGAATGATTGTTTTTGCTAAGTCACTACTGTGTTCATTGTGTATTGTGTTCAAGTTCAGGTAAGGTTTAAATATGCCTCTGTTTTCGAAGTTACGTCAGATAAAAACCAGAAACGGGTTACTCGAAGAATCAGTTCCTGTCCCTCCCAGGGACAGTCCTGGACATTTCATGTATCATAAGCATGGCTTAGATGCCATACTGTATCTAGATTTATGGGTGGACTACACCAAACATCTTGAAGAGAAATATAGATGGCCTGTTTCAGGAACATGGGATGCCGAGTGCATCATGAGAGTAGAAGAAGCATTATGGAAAAAGAAAGCCAGACAATCCCAGAAAGATGCCATAGAATTATGGCGTAAAGAATCGCATAAAAGAACCGAGAAAGAATTCAGAAAAGCAGAATTAAGTAGAGAATCCTCAGAAAAAGCCCAAGAAAGGGAATTACTCGAAGAAGGTGAACGAATTAGAACAGAACAGTCAGCCAGAAAAAGAAATGCTCTTATTAAAGGTATGTATCCTCTTCTCGCCGAGGGTTTGCCTGAAGCCCGGAAGCACTCTGTAATTTACCGCCACCATTGGTCCCGACTAAGCTGCGTCATAAACCGACTGCAGCCGAAATTTTTCTTTCTTCCTATTTAGACAACACTGTTCCCGAATATGCTAATACAGATCCTACCCCGCCATTCCAAGTTCAAGTCCAGCACCCTGTTAATGTAATTACTGTGCCTCCAGTCGTCGGTCCTGTCCATGTGCCAGTTCCCCAGGATAAACCCACATCACGTACTCCCACTGTACCAGTCACGTTACCAGCACCCACACATTCAGTATTAACAGACGATTCCAGTTCAGGAGGAGCGGGAGGAGGTGCTCCTATCACCCCGCCTCAAACAAAGCGCCTGACGCTGAGAGATGCAGCTTTACAGCGTACGCCAAAAGTGGCTACGTGCGAAGCCCTCAAAAAGTGCCTTACTGATTGTAGATATGACCCAGTGCCAGGCAAAGATCACATGATATTATACTCAGTACGTTTACGACGAGTTGCAAACTTCTTGATTACCATATCAGATATGAAAGAACATTTGGACAGAATATATCATTTTATCCGAACAGGGGAGAATCCAGAAAGTATTCACAAAGCTATGGCACACAGGAAAGTCGAGATTCAAAGCATGATTTTACAGTTCTTGATAAATTGTTTAATAAGAGAGCAAGATCATCCTGATAAAGAAAAAGACGAGATGAAAGTCCTGACAAGATGGAGCGACAATATAGCCGAAGGAAAACACAAGACACAAAATAGTATAGAAACCATGTACAGAAAGATCCGTAAAGAAATTATAGGCATACACGAGAGGGAGAAGGCAAGAATAGTAGCCGAGAAAGAGAATGACTCTTCAAACGAAGAGGTAGACAGCGAGATTCCCACTAGAATAGCGTATGTAGGTAGAACGAGACTTTCGGATAGACATACACGCCTAGATCACAAGAAAGCTTTTCCTCCTCCTGTACCAGAACAGTGTTCTCTTGAACAAGTATTCCAGGCTACAGATAAAGTTCTGAAACTACGAATAGGTTACAGTGAACTTAGTACCATGCATGAACAAGAACTAGCCCGATCAGCAGTCCGATGGGTTCGTGACTCTGCCACGTTTCCAGACGAAGTAGTGGCCCAAATGTTTCTGAAACTGCCCCCAGGCGAGCAGCGACTGGTGGGTATGTACATGATCCAACACCTCATTACACTGTATGAGAGTCAGCATTCTGATCCAGGTCCTTTATATAATGTACTGAACGAGTTACTCCTAAACAGATGGAAAGGTCTAGGTACCGATTTAATTAGTGTCATTTTAGAACAGCGCCACAAATACAGAACGTTCCTGACTCCGCATTTTGTTCCTGTTTCACCCCCATTCTACATAGATAGACAGAATCCGTTGAGAGAAGTGCATCCTGTTAAGGGAACGGGGGGTGAGCTCGAACGAGTATTTGTTTACACCCCTATAACGAAAATAGAACTACTAGAAATGAAAAAGTTAGTGCCCTGTCACGATAAAGATCCAGCAGGGTTCCACCGTGAATTAAAAGACATGCTCCGTATGGGAGAATACACGTATCCTGATATCATCAAAATGTTAAAGGTCCTGTTGCCTGCGGGCATATATGAAAAACTTAAAGAAAAAGAATGGGAGGTGGGAGAGAAAAAGATTGATTGGACCGCGTTAGAGAACGAAGATAATACACGAGTCCCAGGTACTGGTCTTGGGGAAAAAGCTAAAGCGTTGCCCGAACTGTTAATACAAGTCTTGCCAAGATTACTAGCCACGAAAAAGGAAGATTGGGATGCCATCTCAGCCTGTAAACAGAAACAAGACGAAGACACTAGTGATTTTTATTCCAGATTTGAGAAATGTTTCATTATTAATAGCGGTCTGAAAACGAGTAGTGAGTCGTATCCACATCTTTTTGTTACTAAACTAGTTGAGAATTCGTTACCACAAGTTAAAAATCGAGTATTGAAAGTCGAGAGTACTTGGCAAGCTAATACCCCGTCACAGATGCTCCAGATGCTACAGTATCACCAGAACAGAATCAGGGAAGAGCAGGAACACGAAAGGAGACAAAGACACGAAAATGAAAGTTCTAGTTGCACAGTCTGTTCCAGCAGATGGTCAGAAGAGGGGTACGAATCAAACTAGTCACACTGCAGCTCCCGTTAAAGGGACGTGCAATTACTGTAAACAGCCCGGTCATTATATAAATGAATGTACAGTTCTGAAACACAACATAGCTACTGGTAAGACGAAAGAGAGACCGCGTCCTCCTAGACAAGAACATGTTCCGCCGAATACGCAATCACCGCAGAACGCACAACAGACAGTTACAGTACCGCAGCCTATAGCTGCCACACAACACGTTACACAACAGATGTACCAGTACGCACAGTCAGATTACCCAGAATATCAGCAGTACTCATGAAACAGCCTAGAGAGGGAGGTTGGCCTGCCTCTCATCGAGGTTCCTGTAGATCAAGAGGGTCCCTATGTACACAGTCAAGTATTAGGGAAAGACAGAAAGTTTCTGATTGATACAGGGGCAAGTAGGACTACCATCAGTCATGACGAGGTTCCAGGGGCTCCGCTCTCAGGCACAAGAAATGTATCCCTGGGATTTTCAGGAAAGCCTATTGTTAATGAAATATCGAAACCAGTTTCCCTAGAAGTTGGTCCATTGTCCCGAACGACAGACTTGTTACTTACGAAATCATGTCCTGAAAATTTACTTGGTATTAAAACATTGAAAGAATTAGGAGCGGTAATATGTTGTTCCCCAGAAGGAGTGAGATTGTTTTTACGTGATTTTAAAGGTCAATATGTGTTACGAGATTTTGATCCAAGATTACTGAATGTACCACAGCATTTATGGGCGCAAGGTCCAACTGATGTAGGTTGTATGCACATTACACCCTATCGTGTCACTCTGAAACAAAGTGTTGTATTACCACGAATCAGACAGTACAAATTGCCACCCGAGGCTGTAGTAGCCTTATCCAAAATTATTGACGAACTCATTGCTCAGGGAGTGGTTGTAGAAACTGACTCCAATGTATGTAATTCTCCTATCATTCTGATTCTTAAACGTACTGACCCAAATGCACCTCCAGTTTATCGATTAGTGATTGACCTTCGAGAACTTAATAAATGTATCATACCCCAGTACCCAGTGGTCCCAGATATCTCTTCCCTATTGACTGCCATTGATTCCGAAGCCGCGTTCTTTACAGTTATTGATCTCAAGAACGCCTTCTTTAGTGTTCCCATTCACCCAGACAGCCAGTTTCTTTTCAGTTTCGGTTTAAATGGAAGAAGCTATAAATTTACACGAGCTCCTCAAGGTTTCACAGAGAGTCCTAGTATTTACAGTCAAGCACTTAAAAGACAACTAGACAGTATTCACATGCCAACTGACACTGCCCTGCTCCAGTATGTCGATGATTTATTGATCACAGCCCGTACAGAGCGTGACTGAGAACGTGCGTCACTTACAGTCTTGTATTTTCTGGCAGAGATGGGGCACAAGGTGTCCCCTTCGAAACTGCAATTCTGTGTCCAGCAAGTGGTATACCTTGGACACTTACTGTCCAAGAGGGGTAGACAGTTGACACCTGACCGTATCCAGTTAATAGCACGTCTTCCACAGCCCAAGACACAGAAGGAGGTACGAGCTTTCATCGGCCTCACTTCTTACTGCAGACAATGGATTCCTCAGTACGCATACCTAGCCAAGCCACTGATACAGTTAACGACACAGGAGGCAGCGACATCGACTGTCCTCCCTTGGACCCAGGAACATACACTTGTTTTTAATGAATTAAAGAAAGCTTTATGTAATGCACCTGTGTTAGCGACACCGAACTACAGTAAGCCTTTTACACTTTTTTGTTACTGAACGTGATGGTACAGCATTATCTGTCCTCACGCAAGATCAAGCAGGACAACACAAGCCTTGTGCTTATTTTTCTAGCACATTAGATCCAGTAGCCCAGGCTCTGCCTGCATGCCTCAAGTCAGTTGCAGCCACAGCTCTAGCTATCAGACAAAGTGATTCCATAGTGTTAGGACACTCCCTGACAGTACAAGTTCCACACTCCGTGGAAGTTCTTTTAAACCGAACACAGACTCAGCATTTGACAATTGCACGATTAACAGGTTATGAACTGACCCTGTTTCAGCCACATATAGAAATCAGACGCTGCAATATTTTAAATCCTGCTACACTGTTACCCTCGATTACATCGAATCCTGCCACACATGACTGTGTGGAAGTTATTAACATCATGACGAAGCCAAGACAAGACTTGACTGACATTGCATTACCTGATCCCGACCTGACACTTTATGTGGATGGTTCATGTATGAGAACAAGTACAGGAGAACTAGTAGCCGCGTATGCAGTGACTACTGAAACTGAAGTTATAGAAACACATCGTATCGACATCCTGTCTGCTCAAGCAGCAGAGCTCATCGCTCTGACCCAAGCCTGCATAGAGGCTAAGAACCTGAAAGTAAACATATATACAGATTCACGTTATGCATTCGGAGTCGTACACGACTTTGGAGTACTCTGGCAAGAAAGAGGTTTCATGACCTCTCATGGAGCCAAGATTCAGCATGGCCCCCTCATTCAAGCTCTGTTAGAAGCCATACATTCACCGAAAGCCATTGCCATTATGAAGTGCAAAGCACATACGAAAGCCACTGACACCATTTCCCAAGGTAACGATCTAGCAGATCGAACAGCCAAGCTTACAGCTCAGACTCCAGACATTCCAGTTAACACGACAAAGACAGATATTCCAGATCAGACTACTTGTATGTCAGTTAAGGACCCTACAAGAGATGTACTAGACATACAGTCACATGCTATTCCCGACGAAATCAAGAAATGGCCTGAACAAGGAGGGGTCCAGACAGATCAGGGATGGTTGACGAAGGGAAAAGCCACATGGTTTCTCCCCGACTCTATGGTTCAAGTCATTATTAATACAGCACATAGTCCAGCACATTTAGGAGAGAAAGCCATGTTAGACAGCATCCAGAATATTTGGTTTAACAAGCATTTACGAGCAGCAGCCAAACAGAAAGTACGTACCTGCATGATATGTTGTCAGTTCAATCCAGGTAAAGGTATTCCGGTGGAACAAGGTGGATTCCATCCTCCTGACCACCCTTTTGAAGTCCTCCAGATGGATTATATCCAGATGGATCGATGTCGAGGTTTCAAGTATGTCCTCGTAGTTGTATGCGCTTTGTCCAGATGGACAGAAGCATATCCAGTCCCAGATTACACTGCCGCGACCACTGCCAGGCAGTTGGTTCGTGAGTTTTTCCCCCGCTATGGTTTACCTAGAGTCGTGTATTCAGACAACGGCCAGCCATTCTCATCTGAACTCATGAAACAAGTATCTCTTCTGTTAGGGTACCAGTGGAAGTTGCACTGTGTACGACACCCCGAGGCAGCTGGCCTCGTCGAGAGACATAATCAAACTCTGAAAATCCGCATTGCCAAAGTTTGTGCCGAGAAAGGCGTAGATTGGATGGTAGCACTGCCAGTCGCCCTTTTTTATATGAGAATGGTCGCTCACTCCCGTTCAGGTCTCTCACCCTTCGAGGTTGTTTTCGGTCGTCCCCCGAACATGTGGGGTACACCAATGCCACGTAAAATAACTGATGTTCACAGTAATATGCTGACAGATTACCTAGCTTCCTTGATGTCTGCACTACTCTCTTGTCGTTCACAGGTCGCGGCTGCCTTTCCAGACAACACCCAAGTGAAACCGCACGAGGTCGTTCCAGGGGATCTTGTTTTGATTCGCAATTTTGATCGTTCAAGCCCGCTGGAGCCCCGCTGGAAGGAACCGAAGCTTGTTCTGATGACCACAAGGACCGCCGTCAAAGTGGAGGGCCGCAAAGGATGGCTCCACTCCAGTCACGTTAAACGTTTTCATGGACTCCGTCCAAAGACTTTTTTCAAGGACTGTCCAGATACTGACTCTAAACTCCCCCTGTTAGAGAAAACTCCACAGCAGGAGTATAAACTTAAGCTAAGGTCTAGCAAGTCAGACAGTTTAATTGTTTAAGTCCCTCTCGGGTGAAGCGGTTAGACAGGTTCCTGACATGTATGAGATAGACCCCCATAGTGAGAGAGTTAGTCGAAACTCCAAGAAAATACGTTATTGTAAAAATTTGGCAGCCGATGCGTAATCACGTTATTGTTTATATTATTTCTGAGTCTTATGATTACATGCATAAGTTATGTTTTACATGTATATTTTCCTCCTATTGATTCACATGTACATCTTTCCTCTAATGATACAGTAGAGCATACTTTTAGTGAACTACCCCCTCACGAGTTGTCCTATCGACTTGCCATGCGCAACAATACTTTTATTCGAATGTTACATTATTCACACCAGACTAGCAATGCCACTAATTGTTGGGTGTGTGGTCGACTCCCCCCTTTCCAGACACCGAAGGGAGTTCTGCCACTCTTTCCCTATCCGTTTTCACACAATGGTTCGTGTGGAGCATGGTTTACGTTAACATCATCCTCAGACGATAAGTCCCTTTTGAATAGAACATGTTTCCCAGACAAGAAAGGTCTTTCCCACAGAATAGGGTTAGATCTAGAAAATGAAGTATATGATCTAGGTAATTATTCCTCGAATTTCATGGTTTTGAATGTTCAGTCCGAGACTACTCCAGACTTGCCTGCTATTACAGTCCTACCAGTGAAAGGCGAATTATGTGTCAGAAAGAATGGTTCAGTACATCTAGGACACAGTGATTGTACTACTGTGGTCGAGTATAGTGACAGTGGGAAATCTAATTCCAAAGCCTCACGTCATTCGTATTTTGTATGTGGTCAGACCGCATATGTACGTCTGCCCCTCGATTGGGATGGAACATGTTACATTGCCTTCCTACTGCCACCAGTTTTCCTAGCCCCATCCGATTATCACAGAAATACACATCTAGTACACGTCAGACATAGAAGGGAGATCGAGTCCCCAATTGTCGATCAAACTGAAACTGCTTTAGAACAATATACAGACTTCAATAAAGGTTTCTTTTTCTTCATAGGTCCTGTCCAGAATAGTAAGCTAATACGTAGGCTAACCAGAACCCTTGAAGCAGTAGTAAATGAGACTACTTCCGCTCTAGGTAACTTAACCGAAGAACAATCTGCTATGAGATTTGTTGTCCTTCAAAACCGCCTTGTTCTTGACGTCATACTGGCCGATAGGGGCGGAGCTTGTAGAGTCATCGGATCTAGTTGTTGCATTTTCATTCCTAATAACGCACCGTCTATGTATTCAGCTATAACCAGACTTCATAAGATAGCCCATCAGTTACACTAGAATCCAGGCACCTGGACATGGTCCGGTTGGCTCTGGAGTATAATATCTGCCTGGGGATGGAAAGTATTGTCATTCCTAGGAATAGTAGTAATGGTCATATTCAGTTGTTGCCTATGTTTACAATGTGGCCCTGCGATTTGCGGCTTGTGCGCTACCTCTTGTATTCCAAGTCCTAAGTCCCATTCCAGGAAGATAAGAGACGAGCAAATGATGCTCTATGAACAGATAGATGGTATCATGAATATTGATGTTTCCTGAAGGAAACGTAGGGCACAAGGAGGGAATGAGGAAAATTTAATTTTGCCTTGTCATGTGTCCCTACGTGTTCCCCATTATATGTTATATGTGCATGATCGATATGCATATGTTCCTCCTTGACTGAATAAAGACGCAATTATAGTTGTGTCCAACGTTAGTATGCCAGTTATCCAGTCCTCTTGAAAGCAACGAGTATAAGGCCTATGTTGCCAACGTTTTACATTGTGCACGTTAATTCATCGAGTTGTCCCCGTCTCTAGGCCTCATAAGGGCCCGGACACCAGATTCGAGCTCCAGTCTCCTGAACCTGCTCCGAGCGATGCAGCCCCTCCCGCATCCCTGACCCTTCACTTACTTTCTGCCAAGCAGCGCGGTGCCCAGCCTGGCCTGCCTGCCTGTCTGCCAAGAATATGTTATGCCTCTAGTTATCAGTTCAGCTCCCCGGCTTCACATTCCTAAGCTAACGAACCGCATAAACATCTTCAGCTATAGTCTAGTCTTCCTGTCTCCACGCAAGAGAATTACTGAATTAGTATTCATAGAAAATTCATAGCACACGCAATACATGTAGAATATATGCATGCACCAGCCTTAGTGTCAAGTAGCCTTTGCCCTGATAACTTTTAGATTCTATCAACATGTTCTCCAAACACAAGATACCAGATATGCTATAGGTACATGTCGTCCTGACATCCCAGACTTTAGTCTCCTCTTCTAGTGCCAGAAGTCAGAGCCCCCAGCTCTCCCTAGTTACACGTCATGGCCCGTTTGCGCGCACCAGTAGGTTAAAGGTTCCAGCTTCCCAGGTAGCCCCCTCCATGTATCCACCCATTTATGACACTTCTGTGACGTTTACATCACATGTCTACGTGCACGCCCTGTGCACGCCTTCTTTGTACGCCCATATGTTCTTATCTTTCGTTTGTCACTTGTTACGCCTACTGTATGCAATGCAATTATACTGTTTTACTATATATACTATGAAATGTTAATGAGACGTAGCAGCTGCCATTGCATTCCATTGCATGCCATACCATGGTCTTTAGGCTCGAGCCATCCGATTAAAGTCCATTCTGACTCAGATATCAAGGATCCTGCCTCTTATTTATTGAGCTATCTGTTTTAGTTAATGTATAGAAAAATAGTACCGGTAATTAATTATTTATTTACCACAGCGCTCGGGTGCTTCCGGATGCGGTTACGCTGTGCGTCATATGACGCATCACGCGGCTACGCGATACGTCACGATGTTGTTTTCGTTCGCGGCAATAGCGCTAACGGGACGCTCACCGGTACGCGCCCTGGGGCGCGCCGTAACACTGCGCTCACCGGTGAGCGCATCGGTACGCGCTCCGGGGCACAAAAAAATAAAAAATCAAATATTACATAATTATAAAATATAAAATTAATTATAAAAAATATTACATTTCATACCTATGGAGATTTGCTATTAAAAAACCTATGAAATTCACTGAAAAAACCATAGGTTTCACACCAGTTATAGTTAGGAATTAGCATTTAAAAAACCTATTAAATTCACTGCAAAAACCATAGGTTTGACACCAGTTATAGTTAGCTGGAAATTTTTCTCGCATAAAACCAATGAAATTCCCTTGTATAGTTAGTTGGACTGACTATAACTTGCGCGTGCAATGCACTGCTGATGACGTCACATATTACATCACTCATGACATGGTCAGTGACATCACTCATGACATCACTGATGACACCATCCTTGTGACAGAGTGACAGACCTCTTTTCACTGTAATGTAACCCTTGAAACACATATTCAAAAATAGAAACTTAAATTTTCAAAAAAATGGAGATACCCATACCAGTTACAACAACAATTCAATAATTCCACCATCTATATACACATCCACTCATTGACCAACAGTTCTATATAGTCACTCATACATATACTCACTCATCATATGTAGTGATACACCTATACATCCTGTTACACACCGACAGTCATCCAAAAGATACTCTCACACATACTCACACATGCAAATAAACGATTGAACATCCATTTATTTGCATATACAGCTATACACACACAACCACCTTACTTCTAAGGAAACTTACACATACTCTCTTAAACAATCACTTATAGAAACACATACTTATTTAAACAGGAACTCTTACAATTTCTTACTCTCACAAACACTCACTTATATACATCAATACTCACATATATTAGATTAAAATATATGTAGTTACTGATAAAGACACTAGTGAGACAGCCATTCACTCACTAACACACACATATATACACTCATCCACCCATACAGTCCTGCACATATGCTGTCTTCAAAACACATACAAACAGACAGTCAGTCACTCATGCATCTATGTGCTAAGTAATACCCCCACCAAACCATACAAACACTCATACTGATACTAAGAAAAACATCTAATAACCCATATACGTACACATGTAGCTACTCACCAACCCATGCAGCCACTTCTACACAAAGTGAAACACTAATCCATATATTTAAATACTTAAACATTACTCACTAATATATGTATTCACTAAGATACACTTAATAAGCGAGTTAACCAATCAATTTTTTTAAACACTTATTTAAACATTTATTCTTCCATCAACTTTTACATATACATATATAACACATAATTATTTTTCAAAAATACACACATTCACTGGATGGTGTCATGAGTGATGTCATGAGTGATGTCACTGACCATGTCATGAGTGATGTAATATGTGACGTCATCAGCAGTGCATTGCACGCGCAAGTTATAGTGAGTCCAACTAACTATAACGTGGGAATTTCATTAGTTTTATGCGAGTAAAATTCCAGCTAACTATAACTGGTGTCAAACCTATGTTTTTTTCAGTGAATATACATATATATATATATATATATATATATATATTCACTGAAAAAACCATAGGTTATAGACCATATATAGTTAGGAATTAGCATTTATAAAACCTTATTTTACTCACACAAAAACCATTGAAATTCGCATATATAGTTAGTTGCACTAACTATATATTTCGCGCACCCGCAATCCACTGCTGATGACGTCACATATTACATCATTCATGACATGGTCAGTGACATCACTGATGACATCACTGATGACATCTCAAATGACATCACTGATGACATCACTGATGACATCTCATTTGACATGACTGATCACATCACTGATGACATCATTCATGTGATAATACGATGAACTTCTTCGGACTCTAATATAACCTTATATACACTCAGTGTAAACAGACACTCACAGACTGTCATTCATCCATGGAGTTACTCACACACCTAGTCAGTCATGCAAAGAATCAATCACACCTCCATTTCCTCAACTATACAGTTATACACACCTTACTTATTCAAACAGATACTAACACATATTTACTCTCTTATACAATCCCTGATACAATTTCAGAATGATCCATACAGCCACTCACACATTCACTGGCTCTTATGCACAGTTATTTATATATGTCAACTCTCACATATACTGTGTTTTACATATGTTCTTACTTTGACATGTAGCACTGAGATATCCATTTACTCACCAATACACTCATGCACACAGTCAACTGCCCATACAGCTGTTTCCACATGCACTTTTGAACCCATACATCTAGTGAATCAACTGCTCACACATCTATGCACAGAGTCATACACCTCTCAACCACCCACACACACACTCAGTCTCCCATACAAATACTTGGGCAACCAATCAATAACCCATATAGTTACTCATATAGCTAATGATCAACACATGCAGCAGTTTACAGAACAACAGACATAATGATGCACAAATTAAGACAGTTTAGTCACTAACCCATGCACTCAGTGAGACACATTTAATCACTCACTCATACAGTCAGTCATGCACCTACTAAATCCTTCATCCAGACACTTATACATCCCCTCATTCTTCAATATGTAAGACATATTTAAACTTTACAGAAACATACAGTCACTGGATGTTGTTATCAGTGATATCATCAGTGATGTAATTTGAGATGTCATCAGTGATGTCATCAGTGATGTCACTGACCATGTCATGAATGATGTAATATGTGACGTCATCAGCAGTGGATTGCGGGAGCGCAAAATATATAGTTAGTGCAACTAACTATATATGCGAATTTCAATGGTTTTGTGTGAGTAAAATAAGGTTTTATAAATGCTAATTCCTAACTATATATTGTCTATAACCTATGGTTTTTTCAGTGATTTTTCAAGGTTTTGTAAATGCTAATTCCTAACTATATATGGTCTATAACCTATGGTTTTTTCAGTGAATTTCAATGGTTTTTTAATAGCAAATATTAAAAGCTGTTAAATGTATTCTTCTTTTGAAGGAAAAATATATTTTATATGTATTTAATATACTTTTTTTATGTATATACATTATTTTTTTTTTTTTAGTTTCGCTACCGGTCCGTGCACCGGGTAGCTTCCCGTTAGCTCAATTTGGTGCCGCGACCCGATCCGCGCACTGGGAAACGTTCCGTTTGCACAACTGCCGCGTTCGAGAACAACATCGTGACGCGTCGCGTAAGCGCGACGTATCGCGTTGCCACGTAATGCGTCTTATGACGCGCCGCGTTAGCGCACTCGGAAGTGCTCCGGAGCGCGAACGAGGCGCGAAGCGCAGCACCCCAGAAGCGGTCCGGGCGCGGAGCGGGACGCGTAACGTAAGCGTGACAGGTCATGTGACCTGTAAATAACACTTTTCATTGGTTTAGAACTATTTTTTTTCCCAAATGATGAAAACCCCTCCTTTTTTCCTCACTCTGACTTTCATCTTTGTGAGAGGAAGACCTGTTTCTGCTTGTTCAGTCATGGCATCTGTAGTAGCTGCAGCTGGTGGACCCCCACCACCACCACAACCACCTAGGAAGGAAGGACCACCTGCACAGTTCCTTCCAAACCCAGAGGAAGAGGAAGAAGAAGAGGAAGAGGACGTAGAGCCGAGGCAGTTCTTGCATGAAGAGCCCCGGAAATCCCACCACATAGACCATTTTATATGGCAATTTTTTTCTTACCCTCGAGACCAAAAAAAGGTCAATGCCCGATACGTGACATGCCTCATTTGCAAAGATGTTTTGTCTAGAGGTACAGACAAAAAGTATAGTTTTGGAAACTATACTATGCACCGCCACATGCAGAGGTGGCATCCAATCAATTATAGCGTTGCTGAGCTGCGTCACCTCCAGGATAACCCACCAACTCCTGTGGCCAGTATATCGTCACAGGAAACTCTATCGGGACCAGAGGCGAGGGAGACGGTCCCAAGTATTCAAAAGAATTTTGTGCACATCAAGCTAGTGTGCATTTATTGTGGTGAACTAATTTCCTATGGGAATATGAGTATCATTTTAATTAATAGAGCATTTGAAAACCACAAGTGCTCAAAACGCCCCAAGAAGTAAAAAAATGTTTTCTCCTGTTGAGCCCTTTCTAATGCCTGTTTTTCGTTGTTCCCCCCCCAAAAAACAAAAAAAATATAAAATTGTTCAAAAAATACAAAAAAAAATAAAATGTTCAGAAAAATAAAAAAAATATAAAACAACAAAAACATAAAAAAAGTTCTTTTCAGAACTACCTCCCATTTTTAAAAAATTACTAAAATTTTTAGCACTCTTGACTTCATTTTTCTCATGGGTGCGCTTCCCGGTGCGCGCACCGGCGAGCGCCCCGTTAGCGCAATAAAAAAAAAAGAATAAAAAACAAGAGAAGGAGAGCATAAGAGAAAGAGAAAGAGAGAGTAATGTTAAGAGACAGACAGCAAGAGGGAGCGACACAGAGGTACTGTGTAATACATAGTAAAACAGTGTAAAAGATATAAGAAAGTGTAAGAGAGAAAATGAAAGAAATATAAGGCTGTGAAACAAAGAAGGAGAGAAGAAGAATACTAAAGCAGAGGCACATGAAGAATGTGAGTGGCTGTAAAGAGTAAAAGGAAAGAGAAAAAATTATGTACAAATAAAAGGTAATAGCGGAACCAGATTTAAATAACACTGGTGAGGGAGAGAGAGAAAAAAGTAGTGTGCATAACTAAAGAGGGATGAAATAAGATTGATAAAATCGACTAAAGTTAAAACATGTGGATTGACAGAGAGAAAAAACTGAAAGAAGAAGAGAAGAAGTAACAGAAAGGGAATAATTAAAGCAGCAAAGAAATATAAATAACGTAGTGTGCTTGAACTTCAGGGAGAAAGCATAATGAATAAGTAGTGAAGAAGTGAAGAGACAGAGACAATTACAGAAATAGAGACGGACTGAGTGAACGGGAGTGAGGAACTGTGAGAACAGAGGGACTGAGAAAAGGAGTGGAAGGAGTGCAAAAAGTAAATCACCCACACAACACAACAGCTACCCTACCTCAAAGCACTCTAAAATATTATTCTACTGTTTCTCTTGGTTTTCCCCTTGTTACGCTCCCCGGTGCGCTACCCATAGTATAAGTAAAGACGGATGAAAGAGGGAGAAAAATTGAATTAGGATAACACATGGAGAGTGACAAAGAGAGAGGACATAGAGAGTAAAGGAAACAGTACCTGAATGGGCTTGAGTAAAACAGCAAAAAAAGTAGTGCAGTGTGTGTGACTTACAGGGAGTCAGTGGGTGTAGTTCGGAGTGTGGGTGTGTAAGATGTGTCTGTGGGTGTGGTTGTGTGGAGTGTTTTGGTGTAGGTAGAGGTGAGGGTTTGTGAAATATGTGTGAGAAGTGTATGAGTGTGGGGTGTATATGTGTTCGATGTATGTGTGTGTATGGAAAATGTTCTCAATTTATCTTCATCACCTTTTAATAAGGTAAGTTGTTAATTTGTAAGGGGCACTTTAAGTTATTTTTTAAAAACATTTTCTGATAGTTATTTACTGTCCCTCTGCTATAGTTATAGATAGAGATAGGCTCCTCTGTTATATTTATAGATTGACTTAGGCTTCTCTGCTATAATTATGAATTTACTTACGCTTCTTCACAGGCACTTTTTTAATATTTCTACTTCCTGCCTGTTACCATACATTGCCCAAAGTTACCTTCACTATTAAAAAATCAAAACTACCTGTCTGAACTTAAAACCAACAGTGCCATATTTCTACTGATTTTTTTTAATGCAAATTTCAGCACAAAAATGGAAGGAGAACAGAACGTTTCCTTTGAAATTGTCCTAGAGATGAACAATGAGGAAATCATTGAACCCATTGACTTGAAATTCATGGATGAATCACGGGACCATGAACTTCTACAATGTGTAGAATCTGTGGATTTGTTAATTCAATATGAGGACGTTTCTGACAGTCAAATGTTGGAAGTTATGTTCACTCAACAAGAGAACATTTCGGACAGTCAAATGTTAGACGTTCTATTAAATTTTGAAAAAGAATCAGAAAAATAAATTTATATTTAATAATCAAAAATTGTTCGAGACATTATTCATTATTATATGTAATTCATAAACTAGTACCAAATTGATTATAATATAAAGTCAGACTTATAGTATACTGTGCAACGTATTTGTGTTACATAGTAATTTTGCTCATAGTTACTTCCTTTCTCCCACTATATTATCTCCAATGTGTATTTGACATCTCTTTTTCATCTCCTGCCTCCATGTTATTTCTGCTTCCCTGACAGACTATGGTATAGATTCCATATACCACAATAACTTCTGTAACAACATGCAAATTATCTACAGAGGAGACGGTGTACATTGACTTTAAGACTCAGCATTGGTACCTACATGTTGGTACTTAAAACACCCAAACAACACAACAACTCTATTCAGAGATACCTTACCTCTAAGCACTTTAAATTATTATTTTAGTGTTTCACTGAGTTTTTCCCCATGTGTAGGCGTGGGGGAGGTGTGTGTGGGGGATGTGCGGGGGGTGTCTGTGAGGTGTGTTTGTGTGTGTGTGTGTGTCTGGGGGGGATGAGGTGTATAGGTGTGTGGGGTATGTGGATGTGGGTGGGGATATGGGTATGTAAGGTGTGTGTGTGGGTGTGAGTGTGTGGGGTGTTTGGGTGTAGGTGGGAGTGTGGGTGTGTGAGGTGTGTGTGGTGTGTGTGTGGGTGTGGGAGGTGTGTGTGTAGGATGTGTATGTATGTGTGGGATGTGTGGATGTGTCTGTGAGCTGTCTGTGTGTGTGTGGGGGGGAGATGTGTGTGTGGGATGTGTGGGGTGTGTAGGTGAGATATCTGTCTGTGTGTGCATGTGTGTGTGTGTGTGGTGGAAGGGGGGTGAGGTGTGTGTTTGAGTGTGGGTGTGTGGGATTTGGGTGTGGGTGTGGATGTGTAAGGTGTCGATGTGGGGGTGTGGGGTGTTTGAGTGTGGGTGGAGGTGTGCGTGTGTAAAGTGTGTGTGGGGAGTGTGTGGGTGTGTGGGTATGGGGTTGTGTGCATGTGGGTGTGTGTGGGACACACTTGTAGGTACCTAAAACAGCCACAGAACCCAAAAGCTCTTTTCAGAGCTACCCTACCTGTAATCACTCAAAATGATTATTTTACACTATTATTTTCACTATTTTTCACCTAAGTACGCTCCCTGGTACACTCCCCGGTGCGCGTACAGGGAGCTCCCCCCGCGAAAATCGAAAAAAAAAATAATACATTTTTTGTCCCACGGGACCCTTTATGGCCCCCACATCAAACCTAGGGGGTCAGGGGGGGTGTACCCTGCCCCCTTTTGCTCATTTCCCCCTTTGATTTTTGCCACCTCTTGTATCTCAATCCTACCGAGACACAAGATGGCGGCCGCTGCTGACTGTTTCGAATGTTTACAGACACCCGAGAACCAATCAGCTTGCCGTGCGCAAGTCGCGTGGCGCGCCCGGAGCGCTCCCCGGTACGCGTTCCGGGGCGCGCTTACAGATATATAAATTTTTTTAACCCTAAATTACTCAAAATCCTCTGGAGCACATATCTTGAGACATAGCAGAGGCACATCGGACTACCACTCCCTACAATTTTGCCAAGTTTGGTGAAAATCCATTCAGCCGTTCGAGCTAAAAGTGCGACAGACCGCCCTATGGAAATTAACATGGGGAAAACACGTTTTGGGACCCCCCTTTTATCTCAGCCCCCGCTAGACGAATCCCCCCCAAACTTTCAGGGAAGGAGCGGAGCGCCGCAAGGCAAAGTTGCTGAAAAATTCTGCCTGATTGCTCAACCGGCGCCAAAGTTATTCCAAATAGAATGTTGCGATTTCCCTATGGAAATCAATCCTAACTATATATACCTACTGGCGACCGCCAGTAGGTAATGTATATATATCTATATATATATATATATATATATATATATATATATATATATATATATATATATATATATATATATATATATATTGCAAATCCAGTTCCTCTTACAAGGATGACGACGCCATGTGTGATTGCCAATATTTTTATTGTCAAACGCCCATCGAACATGTTTCGGCTGATCCCAGCCTTGATCACCAATGCTGGTGTGGTAGGGTCCTCTATATAGGAGCTGCGCTCTACCTTAACCTGGGAACTACACAGAGTTCTCTGCTTTTTTTGCATGATTAATGCAACTCTATGTCTGAAAAAGTATTGTTTAGACTTATACTGGGTGCTCCATTGTACCTGGACAAAGCTAAACCTCTCAGAAGAGACACGTTGATAGCAAAACACATCAGGAGTTGCTTTTATTCATTCCAGGCTGGCTTCGATGGCATTTTACCAATAAAGAGCTGTAACACTGTGCCTAGAGTGGTAAACCGCTTTTGCCATTTCACAGCTCAGCATGGCTAGCACTTTGCTAATCATAAGTTTGAAGAATTTGTTGTAGAAATAGCAAAATACTTTATCCCTTTCTATCTCAGCTTGGATGGCACTGTGCTAATCTGTCACAAAGCCACTCACCTGTAATCCAAGTTGTTTCTCTTGGGAGATGATTGGACCTAAAACCTTCTAGGACCTCGCCTGTCAGCAATGAATATGGGCCTCATTATGATGGCAGTCGGACTAGCATTCTACTGCTATCTCTGTGGGATGGAGACCACCCGACATGTAGTCGGCAGTTTCACCCGATATATTATGGTATGAAGCGTATTGTAGGTGGTTGGAAACATGCAGTTTACTATTGAGGCTTGTCCTATGGCCCAGAAAAGGGCTGCAGCATAAGCAGCAGAAGTAAAAGGCATGTGTGTAAACATCCATGCACTGTGTGCCAGGTACCCTGTGGTGGCAGGTACACGGTGCATAGATGTTTGGGGGGTACCACATGTGCCCCCCTTGCCAGCGGAGGCCCACGGGGGATGGGGGCCTTGCTGGTGGCCCCCAAAGTCCATTTCTGACAGCCTTTACATTGCAGTGGTACTGCCATGAAAAGGCTGAGGGAAATGGACATCATCATTCCTATTGTGGTGCCTGCACAGGCACTGCCTTCATAGCAGGGATTACGGTCTAACCGCTGCACTAACAGGCTTCTTAAACCTGTTGGCCTGTCCCTCCAACTGAAAATGTGCCTTTAGGGTTGTCACCTTAGTACTGGAGTAGGGACAGATTCAATGCTTTTCACTCCCCAACCCCTCAATGCAGGGGAATTTGGACTCAATGCTTCCTGATTTTTGTTATTCTACTTCTAGATATATTTGCATTGTTTATGCTGGACCCCCTAAACTGGATGCACAGATTTGACTTCATGCTAATTCCTTTGCATTTCTACACTCTCGTATTGAGGTGTCTTTATGTTCAGTTAATTTTGGCCTTGTAATAAACCTAAATAACATTAGGTAGTTGTTAGTGGGGTATTATGTATCCAAAGAAATTATATGTTCATAGATTGTGTCCTAACGACTTTTCTCCCCTTTGCACTTTCATGCTGCGAATAAGAACCCTCGAATTGTGACTCTAGAATTGATCTAGAACTTATGGGCCGGGCACTTTCACTATAAAAAGCATGATTCCAAAATCAGCAAAGGAGCATTGAAAAGAATACTAATCAGTTAGTTGCAAAACTTCATGAATTTGGTGGTGAACTACGCAAAAAATGTAGTATTATTTTCGCCACAATACTGGCGCTCCTGTTGTTTTCATACCTTAAATCATTCTTGATGCAGTTCTTGATAATAATTAAAACTGTTAGTCCATAAAAAACATGAATATTTGCATTCAAAATAGTTGTGTTCATATAATAGTGGAAGAGTGAAACATGATAACTTGATTATGCATTCGTATGGTATGATCAGGCAGCCGGCTTCACAAAAGGGGGTGGTGATGGACGGAGCACTTTGTAAAGCAGGTGCAGTGGTAGGTTCATATGTCCTACTGAAGTTCACGGTTTTCAAGAGCAGCTCTTAAATCCCACAACACACCTAATGTCTGAAGCCGGCTGCCTGTACAAAAGGGGGGTAGTGATGGACGGAGCATCTGAACCAATCAAACACTCACACCCAGTCAAAAGATCTGGGTTTAATCCATCACCGTTCTTTAGCCCACTCTGCCACCCCAGTTCTGACATGGCTATATGCAAATCAGTCTGACCCTGTGCCTCATGGGAACAGTCACCACCCCCTCTTGTACCGCTTTTGGACACCATAAGTGTGGCAGGGTATGCTCAGACGTGAGTCCCTTGCTCACTTTGCCACTGGATTCAAGCAAGCCGGGCTGAAGACGGCTGAAATGCCAGAAACCGGTCCTCGGAAGCTTGCTTCCGGTCCAGGGAAGACATGGCTTGGCAGTTCGGGCTGGACTGTTCCCATGAGGAACTACCCCCCTTTTGTACAGGAAGCCGGCTTCAGACATTAGGTGCGTTGTGGGATTTAAGAGCTGCTCTTGAAAACCGTGAACTTCAGTAGGACATATGAACCTACCACTGCACCTGCTTTACAAAGTGAGCCGTACATTGCAAACATTAAACATTCCTCGTCGGATGGAGTATTCGGCATCAAGTCTTTTTTGGGATAAATCCTCTCTATTATGCCATGTCACTTTCAGTAAATCAGAATGCAGTCCTTAGGGAAGCCCAATCACTGTTAGAGCTCTGAATGGCGGTGCAAAGGTGAAATAAGAGATAAGTACTGTACAGTGCCCAGCTGTCACCTACTCTTTCAGTAATAATTACTGCTAGATGCTGCTACATCAAATGCCCCAGGTTGCATGTGTTCTTCCATGTTAGCATCCGGTTGCACCCCCAAGGGCTTATGCGTGCACAGAGTCTCGAATGACTTCATCTGGCAGGGGTCATGGCCACCTGTCACCAATTCATTCTTGCACACTCTTGCTACCTAGTTATTTTTGCTGAGCTCGTTTCTCTCTATTCAGCAGTGGTAGTGATATTTTGCCACTGCAATCGCCACCGAGAACAATCAAGCATTTTTTTCAGAAGCACAAGATCCTGTCATCTCATCGGTTTATCTGCTATGGAAAAAACTCAACACTGCGAACCCCTGGAGTTTAAATTGTTTGAGAGCATGAAGTGTAATGCATTTTGAATCTTTATTTTTCCATGCTTATTCGTTCGATGTGTTAGAACAAGTTATGGCGAGTTAAATGCCAAAATTAGAATACAAATCGTGAAAGACCTGGCAGAAGCAAACGTGTTCAATCATTCATAAATTATTCCTAAGTATTGCATGATCACAATTTCAATAAGGTGCTGGTGGACGGTGGCAGTGATACACTAAATCTCCCGCTACCAGTGCATATACATCCTATATTACGAGAGATCATTAACCACAGCACGTGATTTTATTTTATTTATTTATTTATTTATTTTATTAATGCATTTTTATAAAGCGCGGACTTTAGCAGAAGGTGTCAGAGCACTGTGCAATAGAGCCAGTTACGTTACATGAGAAGAACTGTTGCAGGAATAGAACAAACAAAAATAGCAGGCCATAGAGTCGAAGCAACGCAGGCAAAAGGCACACAATCTCAAGCAAAGCATGAACAGACTGTACAAGCAAAAGTAATAAAACATATGACAAAATTTACAATGACTAAATAACTTCCTGGCGAACAATAGCAGGCCATAGAAGCAAAACAACGCAGGCAAAAGGAACACAATTTCAAACGCAGCAAGCACAGGATGTACAAGCAAAAATATAAATATATGTGACAGATTTACAATGACTAAAGAACTTCCTGGCGGGGTCTGAGAATTAGTTCTGAAAGTGTCTTTGGAATAAAAGAGATCTGAGGTCCGCTTTGAAGATTAAGAAACGGGCAGTGCTGTACTTGGAAGATGGTAGGGATACAATATGGGAGACTGTAGTCTCTCTGAAACATAGTTTTGGCCAAACCCACATTTGGCCACATGGAGATTCCACCTAAGCTACAAATCTCAATGTATATAATATAATCATGAGTAGGAAAGCAGGTAATTAATCTGTGCTTCCTGTATGTACAGTAGTAGCAAAAACAATACTGTGGGCCTTATTACATGGAGTACTCTGGGACAGTGTCCGTTTGTGTCCATTTTCTGCACCCCCAGGGCACTGTACTTCCCACATTTGCATAGGGATTTGGCACTGACTGAGGGGGGTGTTCCCTCATTTGTATGGTGTGGGGCATTTATTAAAACATCCAACTTCACCAGTGAGTTGGCATTTTAATAAATATTTTAGAAAGTCCAAAAGGAAATTTAGAGTTGTCCCCTTGCTGGCGTAAACATTATTACATTTACTATTGTATCCCAATGCATTCCAATAGAACAGCCAGCCTTCTCCATTGAAAATAGCATTTAGGGGTTTTCTATAAGAACATGTGTAACAATAATCATGTACGTGTCATATTTCTAAATACCATGCATCTTCCCTTATGGGCAATGAGGCCTACTTAGTGGTTGTTGGACCTAGCCCTTTTTGCATGCTCACCCCCAAACTGTTTGCCATTTAACCTCCACGTTTTGCTGAATTCACCTTTGTAGGCATTACGACTCTGTGCACCTTACTACTGCTAAGCAGTGCTAAAGTGCTTGTGCTCCCTCCTTTAAATATGATAAGAGTGGCTTACACCTGTTTGGCCTATTTTATTTACTCAGAAGTCCCTTGTAGAGTGCTATACCATATTGCAGGAGCCTGTAAATTAAAAGCTACTAGTGGGCCTGCATCACTTATGTACCACCTGCATAAGTAGCCCTTTAAAACATGACCCATGTCTGCCATTACAGCCTGAATGTAGTTTTAAACTGTCAATTCGACTTGGTAGTATAACCGCCTTTCTGAGCCTTAAACTCCCCTTTTATTGCATATATGTCACCCCTAAGGTAGGCCCTAGGTAGCCCTTTGGGCAGGGAATATTGTAACTAAAAGTTTGGACCTGTACTCTTGTTAGTGAAATTATATTTTTACTACTGTGAGGCCTACATCTCCCATATGATAACATTGGATCACCTTATTACTATTAATAGGTACTCATTTTTGCTTGGCAACAGGAAAACAGATTGTGTTCTGTATCTGAGAAATAGTAGTTACAAATCCTCTTTAATTGTAATATTGGATTTTAAGTAAGAATTTGAAAATACCACTTTTGGAAAGTTCTAAGGTCTGCCCCCTAACTATTTGTTACCTTCAGCCTGATTGGGATCATGTGACTGGATGCAGTTGGCAGTTAGACTTTGTTTATTCCTTCCAGACAGACACACCATAGAAGGATTAAGTGATTCAAGATGGGCCATTAACTAGGAAGATGGGGGGTGAAGCTAGGCACAGACCTACTTGCACCTGAAAGGCTATGCTTTGCCTTCCCATAAAGATCTTGTCACGCATGCATTTTTCATGCACCCATCTTGGAGACATGGAAGCGGAAGCATAAAACTTCTGGCACTTCAAAGGGAGTTTTCAAAAAATGTCTCCTACTTCAAAGGAGGTGCTAGGTATAAACAAATATGACCTTCAGACCCACTGTACTCTGGACCTGTAGAAGGGCTCTCAGAGAAATGCCTACTGCTGTGGCCTACTGTATAATCCGGAAGACTGCATTGATACACCTGGGAAGACTGATTTGCTACCTGAAGTCTGCCTTTAACCCTCAGAGACCTGCCATGCTGTTGAAGCCCACTTCTACTGTTGAACCCAGGGCTACCAGATTGACTCCAAGGGCTAGTTGGCTGGCTTCGTGATTAGTGTCTCAGTGACAGGAAAGGCTCCAAATATCTTAAACCGGCACCTGGACCCAGCCTGAGTGAGTCCAACTCCAACCCCACCCCCCCTCCTCTAAGTGGTGCCTCTCTAGTCCTAGCTCCATGCTGGTGGTGGTGCTAAAGGTTCCCAGATAATCAAAATTCAAAACCTGGGACTTAGAACATTTTTGCCTAAAAACTGTTCTCAGCTCCTAGATGAGACCGTGATCAATCTGCACGTATATCTGCTCAAGGAGCATCAC
Organism: Lissotriton helveticus; assembly: GCF_964261635.1. Lineage (NCBI taxonomy): Eukaryota > Metazoa > Chordata > Amphibia > Caudata > Salamandridae > Lissotriton > Lissotriton helveticus. The sequence continues at coordinate 1,369,661,856 of NC_136069.1, read as the reverse complement.
TGGTTGACTGACTTCACAGCAGAAAATCCTGTTAAGCAGTCCTTCATTAAAGGGCTATTTGGCATCATGGAATGCTCGTCGACTACAGCCTGCAGCCTCATCCTGCTGCAGATTTCAACATCTAAAAAAAGTGACTACGTCCGAATGAAGAAATCTTCAAAATAAGATAGTCCAGTCAGTCCCCAAGAAGAACGTTTCCTCCTTGTAAAAGACTTTCAGCCTTGCCCTGCTGAACTTCACCTTCTCATATTGCTTCTAAGTCTGAGGTTACGCCCAACTAGGTCCAATTCACTTTTTGTATCTGGCTTTTGCACCAATAATATTTTTTTTTGGTCCCGTCTCATGCGACTAGATGTCTGCAGTTGGCACTTTGATCTTGTGGCACTAGATTTTCCTTAAACTTTAAAAATTAAGAACTTCAGCTTACCTAAATGGGTGTTTGTGATTTTGGTATCAAATAATTTAATAAAATATTTCTAGGTTGGGGTCGGATTTTTGTTGTGTTGCGGTTTCACTTTATTGCTGTTTATTGGTGTTTGTCTACTGTATAATTACGTTACACATTGCCTCCAGAGGGAAGCAAAGGCTACTTTGTTGACTTATGTGATTCACCCTGACAGGGATCGAGGCTGTTGCTTGATAAGGGCTACCACCACCCTCAACCAACAACCCAATTTCTCACCACAGATATATAGAGGAAAGATCAAGAAGGCTCAAAGAAAGCAGTAACCTCAAGATCATAGCAATGTGTGAAAATATGTTGATAAATAATTCAAGCAGGCAAAGAGAATTTCAAATAATAGAGCCAATGTCTTCTGATGTTTATCCTCAAGCTAAGTTCACAGTGTTAATTACAAAGCAAAGTGGTATTCATTTTGGATGCCTTCGGTTTGACATTGCACAGAAAGGGGGGTAGGGAGAGATTACATTCCTGTGGCTGGAAGGTGTGTATACAGACATTTGGGTTATTGAGATGGTCATAGGGTTCCCTTTAGTAAATCTATGGAGGCTATGAGCCTGATTATGAGCTTGACACTGCACCACCAAACCCTTGTTCAGGCAGCCCCCCAGATTAAGAGTGTTTCTTGTGTCTGGCGGGCTTTATTGGCAGTCCCACAATAGTGCCACCATCGCTCCCCCACAAGTCTGGTAGTCCTCGGACCGCCAGACACATAATTAGGCCCTATGTTAGCAAGAGGCTGCTGATTACACTTCCCGAAGCACTGCTCCATTGTGGATGGTGGGGTTGAGGGGAGAAACAGCAGATTTTGTTGTGCAAAGTAAAGGGCTCCCTTTAGGTGAGGCCCAACTTTATGTCTTCCATTCAGTTAGGTTGATGACAGAAACATCACATCTATTTGTTCCTTCATTGTGGTACTCCAGGCCGAGGCTGCCCTTCCGTGATGGCATCACTATACAATGGCTGTGTTAGCAGAGAAGCCTGGTAGGATATTAGAAAGGAGAACCACCCGAACCAGTTCTGCAGCACGAGTCATAAAGATAAAGGTTGTTTGTTTATCATTTTTATTACTCTCAGTATGCACAGGGTACAAGTAGACCTTACTCAGTAGACCTTATCTTGTGCACTCTTTCCAAAATGAACTTCCAAATCTGATCCATGCCTCTTTTCCTGGGCCTAGCTGTATTTCATACATTTTGCAAACCTCTTTATTTCTTCTGAATTTTAGTTAAAAGTATGATGTGGCTATTTACTTGTCTTTTGTCACACAGAAGACCAACATTGATATTAGCTCCTCGTGATTCATGTCCGTCACTGCAAAGTGCTGTCCTTAAGCTGATAGGAGACACAGTGATAAAAACTGATATCAAATGAAGACTGGTCATTACTGCAAAGCTCTACCATGACAAAAAGTAATTGCAATTCAACAGTGACCATCACTACAAAGTGCTGTTCTTCAACTAACATAAGTGATGAGACACCCTTATAAAGATTGATAGCGCATGAAGACCAGCAGATTTCAAGGTGGCTTTGGGATCAAAGTCGGTTTTCATGTAGGAGGCGCTAGGGGTAGTAGGAGCTGCCAGAAAAGAAAGGAGAAGGAGAGGCCTTGTATGTTTGTGGGAAAGAGTCAGTGGTTGTTATGTAGGGAGGTGCAAGAGACACAGACCATAAATAATACACCTTTGGACTAACCAACTGCTTGAAATAGAAACTTACACTTGGTTGTTCCCTTGTACCAGCTTGGGCATCTGCTTCTCTAAAGAACTCCATCTTAAGGAAATCAGAATAGTTTCTGCACACATGCAAATTATACAAGGTATAGCAGTACTTTCAACTGAATTATATAGTGCAAGCAGTGGCGTAGCAAAAGGGGGTCCAACCCCGGCAGCTCATGTTTTTGGGGACAGCCTCTCCCCACCTTTACGTGCCACCAGCACACAACTGCTCTCCGATGCAGCCGTCGCAGGGCTGCAGGGGAGCAAACAAAGTGACCGCCAAGGGCGCCCAAAGATATAGCTACAGCACAGAATACAAATGAGGTGTTTGAAGCTATTTTCCGCAGACAAAGAGAAAGGAGTGGAAATGTTGCCTCCTCTCAGTTTTTGTTCTTTTTCAATTTATGTGATGTAAAGAATAGTTGCTTACCAGTTTTCTTCATTACCTGGAACCTTGGTCCTCCTCAATACAGCCCATTTTGTAAAAGGAGGTCCATTTCTCTCCAGAATCACATTTTCATTGAAGTCGTTATGCTGGAAGTACCTTCCCTCCCCTCCCCATAGGTCACTCCTCCATCAAAAGCTTGCGATTATCTCCAAGCTTCAGTGAGGAATCTCCTAATGAATCTAGTCCTTGAGCCTGTTATTTGTTTTATGGTGATTGTTTTAAATAAAATTTCTATCTACTGACAAGTACTGTAAATGTTTTTATTTGGTGTGCTGTGAACTTAGTGAGGGAATAAATACAATTTGGTGGGCATTTTGATCAGCCACTGTCTTATTGAAGTTAGCAATCTAGGATGCTGCACTCTGTTTTGTTGCACCTCCCCAGCGTCTTTAAACGAGAACGTGATGCTGACATTCAGCGGGTGTGCCACTGGGGCACTGAACGCACAACTAAGGCGAACCCATCTGCACCCGTCCTTGCCCGAATGGGACTAGTGGCCAGGAAATGCTGCCTCTTTCATCACAGGTAAGCTCTCCTACTCTGCAACACAACTATATGCTCTGAGACTCCTCTCTACTGTAGCATGTCCCCGCTTTTCTGAATTAGATCAAGCGGTAACTAATGGAAAGTGCCCTCATTGTAGTGTTATGCCCTTCTCCCACACTGTGAAGCAGCTTCTATTCCTGTAGCCCAATGTGTTGCATCAAAGGTCAATTCTACCTGGGGGGCGTGGCTAGCCGCCTAAGATGGCGGTCATAACTCGGTACAGCTCCGGACCCTTGGGGGGGATTAACTCCTCCTGTACCGTCACCCCCGGCCACTGCCTGACCAGGGACATTGGAATCGAGGCGCCGGAATCCCCTGCATTGAGGAGTGCCTCAGATGATCAGTCAGACCACGAGAAGCCGGAGGTCTGGACCAGGGCCTACTCGCCGCTGAACTTGGGCGAATTGACTACGCTTTGATTAGTTACAGTCTAAAAGATCGAGTTAAGGAGATTGAATACCTTCTGTCGCATCTCTCTGATCATTCAGCAATTCTTTTAAGTATATATTGTATACAGCAACAGCATATTAGAACTTGGTCATTTGACCGAACTATATTGCTTGAGGAGGAGGCGACTACCTTCATTCTCACTGAAACCAAATACTTTCTTGAGAATAAATTAGATACAGCCAATATTACTGTAGTTTGGGAAACCCTGACAGCTTTCTGGAGAGGCTGTATCACTAATTGAGCAAGTTATAGAAAAAGGAAATATAGGGGAAGTTACCTCGGGTTGAAATGGGGGGAATTTAGAACAAATTGAACAATTAATCTGGCATCGGCCTGAAAGAGGGTCTGGATAAGCAAGATCAGCTAAAAAACAGTTGGAGGGTATTCTCCAAGAGAGACTTATGCGCAGATGGGAAGCAAGCAAAACCTCCCATTTTGAATATGGGGAAGGGGCAGGGAAATTACTCGCCTGGAAAGTTAAAACAGACAAGATGCGAAATCACATAAAAGAGATAAAATTAGACGATGAGCAATTAAGTCGCTACTCAGATAAAGATATTTTCCCAAGATATATACAAAGAGACCATTATTGAAGACAACACTAAAGTAAAGCTTTGGCTAGGGGGGGTTACCCTACCATCTATCACGTCTAACCAAAAAATAGACTTAGAACGGGAAATCACAGAAGAGGAAGTGAGGAAGGTCATAGTAGAGGTAAAAAGATGTAAAGCGGCTGGGCCTGATGGGCTCCCAGGAGAATTATATTGATCCTTACAAGAGATTATAATCCCAGTATTGACCCAACTATATAATAAGATATTATTGGAGGGAGTAAATTCCCCCTGTTCGTGGAATGAGGTGACAGTGGTATTGATCCTGAAACCCGGTAAAAATCCAACTAGTCGTGGGTCGTATCGACCAATATCACTGTTAAACATAGATTATAAACTCTTCTCCTACATTTTGGCAAATATGCTGGGGGCTGTGGCCAATAGTATTCTCCACCCGGACCGAAAAGGCTTTGTTAAAGGATGTTAATTAGCGGACCTCACATACGACCTGGTCGGTGCAATTGATCTCGCCTCCACTTTTTCTCTTCCTCTGGCTGTCCTAACCTTAGATGCAACTAAGGCTTTTGGCAGGGTAAATTGGGGCTACCAGTCAGAAGTCATGGCAAAATTCAATTTGGGGGGCAAATGTTGTCGCACCATCAAGCTTCTATACCAGGCCCTGAAAGCTAGATTACTGGTTAATGGAATCCTGACTGATGCCTTTAAGATTACTAGGGGTACGCAACAGGGTTGCCCTCTCTCCCTGTTGCTCTTCAATATGTATATAGAACCATATGCACAGTTACTTAGGGAAGATTCTAACATCACTTCTTTTAAATATGGAGAGTGGGAGAGGAGGGTGGCTCTGTATGCGGATGACATCTTGATACTGACAGCAGATCTGGACACTGCTTTCCTGATAGTTATCAAATGGGCGGAAGAATTCGCACAAGTTTTGGCATATGAAGTCAATGCCAGTAAAACCGAAATAATGGCATGGTACATAAGATAAACACAACTCCAAGTCGGTTCCACCATGCGGTATTTGGGGGTCAGAATCGTACAGGATGTAGGGAAAATTGCAGAACTTAATTTAGATCAAGTTTTCAAAGAGTGTCAGAAACAGATGAAATTGTGGGCTTACCCACCATTATCCATCTTGGGGAAGGTCAATTTGGTTAAAATGTCAATCCTGCCTAAGCTCACATTTCTTTTCAATACAATGCCGCTGTTTTTTGACAAATATCTGATAGAAAAGTTCCAACAATAGGTAAACTCCTTTATTTGGAAGTACAGATCGATTAGGTAAGAATGGAAGAAGCTTAGATGCAAGAGAGAGAGAAGGGGGACTGGCGCTGCACGATCTGCAATATTATGCCTGGGCTTTCCAGCTCTCACACTAACAAATGCTGCTGAAAATGCCTACCGGTATAGGGGAGGAGACATGTTTCGGCCATGTTAAGGGGTGCTGGTTTACCAGAAGAAGGATTTATGTTTAAGTTTGGGGATCAAAAATTCTTCAAAAACGTCAAACTTAAGGTTCTTCAGTCGATAGCAAAACATTGGGCTATAATAAGAAAAAAAGTGGGGCTTAACTATTTTTCAAATTTAGCGCCACTTTGGGACTCCCCAGGCGCACCTGAGTGCCTCCAGGATAGTCTGATAAAACCATTGAGAGACGCTGGGATTACAGTGTGGGGAGATCTGTTGAATGAAGATATTTTTGTCTCCTGGGAAGATCTAAGAGAGAGTGTAGGGACAGGTCTCTCTAGATTTAAGTATACTCAGCTAAAAAGCTGGGTACAAGCCCAGCTCAGTCGTAATACATAATTTGGTATGGGTAGCAACCTGAGAAGAAACTGAGAAAAATCCTAACTTTAAGACTTTCTGTATTCACAGCAGGCCTTTAGGAGTCCTAAAGTTAGGACTCCTAACTTCTGTGAATACCGAAATGAGTAAGCTCCTTCTGTGAATACCAAAATAAGTAAGTGCCTTCTGTGAACGCCAAAATGGTAGTAAGTTTAGGATTTTGTCTTAAGTTAGTTCTGTGCATCAGGCCCTCTGTGCTTAGTTCACAACTTGAAGCTCGACATTCTTTATTGACCCACACAGTGGAAGTTGACTCTTGCAGTGTTGACAAGTGGATCAGATCCTCATTGGATGTTTGTCCCCTACTTTATGAAGGAAACATCATAAAATCCTCCTCCTGGCCCCATGTTACAATGATGCATTGCATTAATTGGAAAAACTGTGTAAAGGCCTGGAAATAACATGGCATAAAACATACAATAATGAGAATAAACACAATTATAGGATGGCCTTAAAGAAACTATAAAAAAAGTTGTTATGGAAAATATTTGCCCCAAAACCTTTCTTAGGGTAGTAAGGAATCTGACCGACCAGAATGCCATGGCCCCCACTATCTCACTCTCACAACTCAAATTCAATTACATTTCTGATATCTTATTTAACAAAATAGAAGATATACAGACGACTTTCTATGATACGTCCACAGCTTCTTCTGATTGAATCTTTCCATGCTTGTCAGACAACTTGAAAACTTTTACCCCATTAGAGGTGACTAGATGTATCTCCTATGCTCACTGCGACTAGGTATGACTCTCCACTTGTTGGAAAAAAATGTCAGTCAGCAACTTACATCTTATGCTGAGCTAAATGTGATACAGCATCCATCGCTTCTGGGCTGGCAACAGCACTGAATCTGCCCTCGTTGAAGTCATGGAATATCTCCGGGCCAATTAGACTCAGACAGTTCTTCTGGACCGAATGCTGCATTCGACACAGTGAATCATTCCACTCTGCTTTGTAGACTAGAAGTAATGGGTGTGCAGGGTATAGACTTGACATAGCTCATATCTTTCCTGCATAACTGTACCATTCAGGTACATTCACATCTTTACCTGTCCAAATCTCATCTTCTGGCCTCAGGGTGCCTCAGGGCTCCACCCTTAGCACACTCTTGTTCAATCTATATGTAAGGCCTCTGGCTGATAATATTGAGTCCCAGGGGCTTACACTTTTCTCAATTGCTGGTGAAATGCAAATTGTGGTTTCCTTATCTACCAAGGAAAACCAAAATTCAGAAGCCCTTAATACCTGCCTTGCCCACATTTTAGCCTGGATGAGCATCAATTCGCTCAAACTTGATGGGGCCTAGACAGAGGTTTTATTTGTAGGAAACCACCCTCATCTTTAGGTTCCTCATCTTTGGCCATCTACCATGGGCATGACCTCTTCCCAAGTTCAGGTAATAAAAAGTTTGGGAGTATGGTTAGATGTCAAGCTGTCTATGAGTCACCAGATGAGGGAAGTAGCTGCTACATGCTTCGGTATTCTTAAGTGGCTGAAGAAAATCTTGGCATGTCTACCGGTCCCGGCCCAACGAACAGTAGTCCATGCTCTGGTGATTTCCAGTCTGGACTATGACAATGCTTTATATATGAGTGTTGCACAATCCTTGCTCAAGCTTCTTCAAATTGTTCAAAATGTGTTGACCCGTTTGCTTTTTCATCTACCTAGGTTCACCTCTACAGCCAGTTTGATTCACATTCTGCATTGGTTGCCTATTGAGCCGCGTGTTCAATTCAAGACCTTATGTTACATGCGCAAGTGCCTGATCAATACGGGGCCACTGTATCTGAGACCTTTGTTGTCTGAATACTTCCCAAACTGTTCTCTTTGTTCAAGCTATCAGGACCTCGCATGGATTCCTAGGATTCGGAAGTCCCATCAGGGTGACCTGTCAGTTGAGTATCTTGGCCAAAAATGTGAACTGATTTGCCACATTTGCTGGGAGCCTGCAAATCACTCACATTATTTCAGAAACAGCTTAAGACATGACTGGTTCCATTTGTATAATGCAATGCAACAGTCTGATTTCACTTTTTAGTGAGGAGGCTAGTGCTGGGAAAACTTGTCTAGGTAGCCATGCACTTTACAAGTCACTCTGACATAACAGAAATTAGGTATCTTTGGAAGGGAGGAAACACATTAGGACTTTGATTGGGAGGACTAAGGTTTTGGGTAATAAAGATCACTGGTAAGTATTATATTCATTACCCCAGCACCTGCCCTCCCTGCCACATTTCATCACTCTATGAGGACATTCAACATATATCACTATAATTCCTCAATTAGCAGGTCACAAACTGTATTAAATTGGCCAAATGGAATGGTATTTCTGAGATATCAGGGACTGGTGGGCTAGCTTGTGGTGAATTACGTTTTTAGGTGGATATTAGCCCATGGAACTACTGCTATTTTTGCCACCACTAACCCTTGAAACATCATGAAAAGAGAGTTGATCCAAAAATATTTAGGAAACAAAACCATCTTCTGATGCTTGTGTTGAAGTTTCAAATTCCAAAACACTTCTTATATGCTTTTTCGTATCAGGCTTATGTAATACAATATGCACAGCCTCCGGAAATAAATATTACAAGTCAGATCTTGACAGGGGAACAATATCGTCCTCCTCCTCTTTTGTATAGTGCCTCTTTTGCTAGCTGCTAAAGTGTTCCATAGCCTCTATTTCAGCCCCTACTAGCTATGTACTTCCAAAACCACTCTCCCAGCAGCGGCTTCCTGTTAAGAGGGGTTTCTATAGTGACAAGTTCTCATCTAGGGAGATTTTACTTTGCCTCTACAGAATCCACTCAGCCTTACTGTCTGTCTTGCACATCCAAGGGAGGCTGACAGGCAATGACCAAACTCCCCCATTACCTTCGTCCTAGTCAAGCATATGGACACAGGCATTAGAATGATCCTACACACCATATGGCGCTCGTTGATGCAACATTCAAAGAAATGATCATGACACAACTCTTTCTCTTCATAAGAAGTAAGTCTTACTGGTGCCTTCAATAATGTGATCCTATCAAATATAAAGCAAGCTTGTGAGGTAGGAGTGGCTTTATGTGGAGAGCATGAATTGTTCGTTTTGCATAAAGAATGTGGAAAGACTACAGCAATATTGTAGTTGTATGGAGAAGGCAGAATTCCTTATAGAGTAATGACTGTGAATGGGAGGATGGGTATATAGTCTGATTGGCAGTAGATCCTGTGATAAGTCTCGGAGTGAGCAGCACTGTTAGGGCCTGTTGTAAAAAGAAAGTTTACAGCTATGAGTGAAAATTATACCTCGTACATATACAGTATACAAGCATGTGTTAAACCATGGTATGCTGCATATGCTGTATATGTTGTATTGTATTACATTTATATACCTATGCTTAAACAGCTCGAGAACTGCTTTGTTTTCAATTGAACTCACATAGCATACACTGAGACCAAGATGGCTGTGTGGTCGTAATCCACAACGGCTCTGTCGTCGAGGCCACACTAAGATCACATATTGCAGACAAACAGGCAAAATTATTGATGCTTCTTATCGCCTTACCCAGTGTGAATGAGGTGCTGCAACTGGACTGGCAGAAAGGCGAACATTGAGGGCGATTGCCACTGAACTCCATGAAGGCCGTGAGGAACCGGGGCTGAGCTGCGTAGGTACCCGAGATTGAGACACGGAAAAGCGAACACCGCAGATGTGCCTGTAACGTGTATGGAGCCGCTCGCGCACTTAGCAACAGTGCCGCGGCGATAATGACACTCGGGACACCTTTCTGTGTTCTCCTCCTGGCTCTGAATAATCTTTCGGGCCACGCCTCCTTTATTATATAGCTGGCGCGTGATGACACGCGCCAGCGCTAACGTGACCTCTCCGGCGTGGGTAGACTGCACCGCTACCCTGCGCCGGAGGACATTACATTCCTTCTAACCTTTATTAAACAAACAAACAAATAAACACAATAAGTATTATACAGATCTGTTACCAGTCACTAGAATTCCAGTCCCTGGATGATCACACCATGAAGTCAGCTAGCCGGGAGGATGGTGCCGGGTTCCTCCGCAGCCCATACCTGGATTGTTCTCCGCTTGACAGAGGCACTGATGGGGTTATTCCTTGCAGAACTCCTCTTTCTTGGGATCTTATGGGAGAGCTCGGCAAACCCTCCCCAGTCTGGGGCTGGAGCATCTCCACCAACAAAGTTTCAGAGGCGGCCAGGAGTGATTGAAGCTGGGCCCCTGACTTTTAAATAGTGCCTGGCGGAAAAGCTCCATAACTAAGCAGGCAGTGGACACATTAAGCACCAGTATAGGCCACGAGGCAGGGACTTAACAGAAATAATGAACACCTCCGATCTCTAACAACATCATCCTGGGTCCCTGATCACAATATGGCGGATCCCAGTGGTCAGGCAACCCAGCTGCAATGCCCTCTGCACCGGCGGAATATAACTGAAAGAACTCATGCCTCCAATTCTAACAAAAACATTCAGGTTGCCAGGCTTCATCCACGCAATACACCTTTATACCACGTAATACATCATTATCCCTAAAATGACCACCATGTATGTGTCCTTTGCCTAAGCACTCCTTATTCCCTTGTTGGGGAGGGATCCAGCATTTATGCCCTGGAGTTTTAGAGACACCTTTCAGAGAGTCCACAGCGTCAAGGGAGCCTCACACAACGGAGGTGTGGGAATGGTGCCCGTTGCCAAAGCACTCCTCTCGCCTTGTTGAGGAGGGATCCAGTATTTATGCCATAAAGTTTCAGAGACCCATCTGAGAGAGTCCACAGCGTCAAGGCAACCACACACAGCGGAGGTGTGGAAATGATACAATCACCACTGGGAGCACAGCACTGTTCACTGTGACCGGCGCTCTCAATCGATTCTTTTTTGACGATGCCTTCCTAGGTGGAAACTAGAACCTTCTGTATGTACTGCGGTGCCTGAGCAACCTTTGGCCGATGACCGGTGGAGTTGTCCTACACAGCTATAGAGGAGTTTGGCCCTGGTTCACCCCTCGGCAGTCACCTACCCAGCCAAATGTCGGACACTGTTTCTCCTCATTTCCCGGTTGTGTCTCCTTCCCCCTCCCTCACATCTTCCCTCTTTTATTCTTTATCTTCCTCCTCTGCTCCTATCCTCTCTCCCCTGAATCTCTCTCCCCTTGAACCCTTGTTTCTTATGTCTATGTTATGGTTTTTTTTTTTGCAACTCTTGTAACGCATGTAATTACGCTCCAGCAACTCATGTAACTTGTAACTATACTCTGAAACAATGTTCGTCCTCATGTAAAGCACTCTGATACCACCGGGTCTAGCCAGTGCTACATAAAACTTTTCAAATAAATAAATAATAGTATGAAATGAGTCTAAATGAAATGGTATATGGCTGAGTTGTCGATCCACTTTTGTGTAGACATAGGTATCAATTTACTTTACAATTCTGGCCATACCCAAGGGTAAGTAATAGTAGTGAACAGTGGAAATCTGCGCAAACTGCCACCATGTTTGAAATAATGTGGAGATTCATAAACAATTGTCAAAGTACTTTGAGAAATCAGTTTTAAAATCAAATTTTAACGTGCATAACGTTTTAGAGAATCCCAATTTGGCACCAATAAATAACACATAGGGCAAATGTGCTTGCTTTAAACGTGTAAGAATCACTTTACAATGCATTTAAAATGCTGCTGAAGACGTTCATGAGTAAATTACATGTAGGAAAAACCTGCTTGCTTAAACATGTAGGACTAATAACATGAAGAAAACATTGTAGTAAGCTATCATTTTCAATCTGTTTCTGTACGTAGGCCCAAACCAATTTTCTTTCAACTCTTGCTCACAGCAAAATAGGTGATTATTTAGAATATTTTGCCTAGCACCAGCATCCATTAAAGAATGTGCTGCCTTCGAGATTATCTTCTTTTTACTTCATCACACCATATTAGCTCATCCTGTTTTAAAAATGAACTTTGTTGTGGATTCATAATGAATAGACTGTTAGAAGAAATATTAATTTGATATTTTATATGTATGCTTAACCAGCACATTGTCAATAGAATGGTTTCAGTGCTTTTGACTAGGCCTTTGAGTTCAGTACTGGACAATGAAAGCAGCTAATAGCATGGGCAAGAAGGTTCATATGAGAGTTTTCCTACATGTAACAAAAGGTGATACATCAGATTAACTATTTACCGGCGTGAATGTTTACCATGGAAATCAGGAAAATAAGCAAAGGATGTTGACGACACCAGTGGTTTCCATTGGCTGAGAGTGATGAACACCTACTAATTTTCGTTACATTATTGTGCATTTTATATTATAATTGACTGTTCCTAGTTAGAGAGTAGGCTCTCTCCTACCCAAGAGGGGGATTGAAAGCTGTATAGGACAGTAGAGACTACTTGAGAGTATCTTCTACTTGCGTCTCGATGCTTACAAATACTGCTGAGGGTGACTTTAACCACCTTTACTCCACATATCAATGCTATTACAGGGATCGTTCCTCTATAACTGATTTATTTTTCACAGTTTCTACTGCAGCTGTGGGAACTTGGCTGAGTTTCCAAAATGGCGCTTTATGGCTAGTTCAAGACGTTATCTAAGCTCTGGAATTTTGCTCTTGTTTTTTGACAAAATTCCTTTATAGAGCACTGTCTGATTTATGCTGTCACTAACCAACCTTTTATCACATATTTCTGTAAATCTAGATTAACTTGAATAAAGAATGCCAAAGCCGTACTAAGGGGCTTATTAGGATAGCGGATTTTCCGCATCCTCTGGGCCGGCGGAAGCCACCGCCTGCCCGGAGGATGCGGAAAATCCGCTGCGGACCCACCAAAGACCCACCGCCACATTAGGGGGACGATTATGATCGCGGACGGACTTGCGTCCGTCCGCGAACACTGAGGAGGAGGGAACGTCCGCATGGGCTGCGGCGTTCCCTCCTGTGCGATTAGGATGTGACCGCCACCCTGGCGGTCACATCCTCTATTTCTAACATTGCGGCGAGTGCGGCTTCAAGCTGCACCCGCAGCAATGTCAAAAATGCAGGTGTTGCATTTGTATGCAGAAAGAGGCAGGCACCGCGCGGTGCCTGCCGCTTTCCGCATACAAATGCAGGGGGGTACCATAGGTCCCCCCCATGTGCACCCCCCACACTCCCTTCACCTAGGGGGCCCGCAACGGGCCCCCGCAGTGAAGTTACACATGCTTTTCCACGGCGGAAAAGCCGCCGCGGAAAAGCATGCTTCACATCCCATCCTAATCTGGCTGACGGTGTCTGAGAGACACCGTCACAATATTAGAGCTTTTCCGCCGCGGTTGCAAGCCAACCGCGGCGGAAAAGCAGCGGACTGAAACCAGGACCCACCAGCCATCCTAATGTGGTGGTGGGTCTTTGGTGGGTCCACAGTGGATTTTCCGCATCCTCCGGGCCGGCGGTGGCTTCCGCCGGCCCAGAGGATGCGGAAAATCCGCTATCCTAATAAGCCCCTTAGATGGCTGGTGGGTCCTGGTTTCAGTCCGCTGCTTTTCCGCCGCGGTTGGCTTGCAACCGCGGCGGAAAAGCTCTAATATGGTGACGGTGTCTCTCAGACAGCGTCAGCCAGATTAGGATGGGATGTGAAGCATGCCTTTCCGCGGCGGCTTTTCCGCCGTGGAAAAGCATGTGTAACTTCACTGCGGGGGCCCGTTGCGGGCCCCCTAGGTGAAGGGGGGGTGGGGGGTGCACATGGGGGGTACCTATGGTACCCCCCTGCATTTGTATGTGGAAAGCGGCAGGCACCGCACGGTGCCTGCCTCTTTCTGCATACAAATGCAACACCTGCATTTTTGACATTACTGCGGGTGCAGCTTGAAGCCGCACCCGCCGCAATGTTAGAAATAGAGGATGTGACCGTCAGGGTGGCGGTCACATCCTAATCGCACAGGAGGGAACGCCGCAGCCCATGCGGACGTTCCCTCCTCCTCAGTGATCGCGGATGGACGCAAGTCCGTCCGCGATCATAATCGGCCCCTAAGTCTTTAAAGATAAATAAAGTTTTTGGAAACGTTTTCAACTTCTCATCTTTGACTGAGCGTTAAGAACCTGAGAGTTGAGCATATACAAGACCTGAATTATGTTTAGCTCCATTTGAAATCTGGTAGCAAATGTCTATCTGACCTGTAAAGCTCGAAAGAATGTCGAGAGGGCAAGCTGTAAGTTTGGGGTAATTGACTTAAGAGCCAATTTTTCCAGGTTTTGGGCACTAACAATACTCCCGACTCTTTTTGGCTCATCTGAGTTACACTACCATGATCCAAATGCACTAATGGTGGGAAAGTGCACCAACTTATGTGTCAATCACAGGGTGAATAATGCAAGAGAAACTTTCAAGGGTAAAATATTATTTGAAAAGAACAGAGAGTCAAATTTCTTTTTTTAAAGTGAAATTTCTCATTTCCTATCCTTACTGCAGCAGACTTTATGGAGTACGCACAGTACACACACATATTGGGTGCATAATGACTTTCAATTATGATCTCACTCTATTCTGACAATATTTGAAATTGACTGCATAAGGCGGGCAATGATCGTGATTGTGACTTTTTCTATGTGCCACCTACCTTTTGCTACGATCCTAGTTCTTACGTTGAAGCTTTGTTGCGTTTAGCACCCAATTCCTGATCCATGCCATGAACTAGAGCATCTAAGCCTACCAGCTGTTAGTTGCTTACAACTTTGTGGATTGTGTTTCTTTTACTGTCATGATTCTCTGTATACCTCTGTTTATCTTTGCAACTGCAGTGGGTATGGTTGATGGACAAAGGAATACATTAGGTATTGGTGGATTTAATTTACTAATGCCAGAATGAGTGAGAAAAACATACATAATCAGATAAAATGACTCATTCATCCCTCCCGTGATCTACAAACCACAAATGTCCAGCAGGACCAAGTCTTCCTTTTATCCGGCTGAGGTCAGTAAACTGAAGACAGCTGAATTGTGTAATAGAAACCGTTATTTTCTGTTCTTGGATGATGCAGAAGTGCTATATAAAAGACATCTTAATATAGAATAAATTAGAGGTGTTTTGTAATTACTTTATTGAGTTTTGTCACTGTGCAAGTACAAACACAACTGCTCCCCAAAATTATCTTAAAGAGCAGTACATATTTTTCAACTATGCTAAGTCTATTCACACAGTCATCAGTGTCTGGCTCGGTTATCAATTTTTTAATAGTAGGCCTATGCAAATAATCATGTGTCTCCTTTTCTGTTAAGCTGTCTCCCTTTTGTATCACTTCCATGTCCAGTCCTGTCTATTATGGTAGTTTGTGTCCATCAACTCCTGGCTGTTTACATGCCCCATTGTCAGGTAGAGGTGATCCAGCGGAAAGCCCCAGGGAAGAACAATTCACAAAACAGATATCTCAATAGGGCCCATGCACATTTTACTCGAATGTTCATACATAATCCCTGCGCAATTCGGGGGGGAGTCAAGTTTTATAATTCACCTAATTTCTGATTAGTTAGTTTCTGTAAACATAAAATAGTTTGTAAATAAATGCAATAACCAAAGACTCTGGGAGAAATTCATACATTTTATCTATGATTTCAATCATAAATCGAACACTCATTTAATTGCATTCACAGTGCAAACTCCAGCATTCTTAATCATGGGAGAGAAATTCTCATTTAGCAAATACATTCATTTACACAGACGTAATTCAACAATTCAAATGCAAAGAGTGGGTAGATGAAGAAACAAAATGCACAAAATACGATACATTTGCAAAGAAATATGCAAATTTAAGACAAAATGAAATTTACCTAATGAAATACTGAAAACCTCCCCTCTGGCCAAAGGACTGGTGGGGGTCACATGAATTAGGATGAGGAGAAAAAGAACTATAGGACAGGATTAGGACAAGGCAGATACTTACTAGACTTCGCTATAAAGCCGATGCACCAGGGCACATCCCTCTCTTATTCTCTCTCCCTCCTCGATGTTGTTCTGGAATCTTTGAATCTAATCAGGCTGTCTTTGGATCTGAATCCTCCCAGTCTGCTCTCTCTTCTCTTCTTCTAGCCGCTCTCTCCTCGCTCCCAGCATCAATGTCTTTATTTTCTCTCTGTATTCTAACTTTAAGTCACTCTAGTTATAGTCTTTATTTCTACATGTCCAACCCTCAAAGTTGCAAATATTGAAGAAATATGGAATATGATTGGACAGGGCCAGGGGAGTTTTCATCACACCATGCTGACATATTCATCTTTATTAAGGTTCTTATTGTTCTGCAAACCCTTCCCCTTAGCTCATTCATTACTTTTAATTCTCATAAATGTATTGTTGCAATATTTGTAACATTTTATACAAGCTCCATTGATGAGGGATTCTTATCTCCATGTTCTCACATCTTCTGTCCCTGCTCTTTGGCAGTCATTCAGCTCTTGCAGTCAATTGGTCACATCATGAATTCACTGATTATGCGTAACTTCTAGTTTTCCATTGCCATTTTCTTTCTGTCATGTGCAACGGCTGGCCCAAATGCACGCTATTAATAAAGAGAACATAACAGATGTTAATTTCTCAAATATATAATTCTCACTGTTCACCACCCACTTCAACTCTAGCCCATGTTATTATTATTCTCTTGAGCAAAAGCATTAGCAATATCAGCTTTCTTTTAACTTCAAGCAAGGATATGCCGGGCATGTGGCTCCTCAAGACCACATATTAGTTATTCCTGCGCATGCGTAAGAGTTTTCCCTCTCAAGCGGGTTAGTCACATAATTTTCTATGTAATTCTTATTTGCACATGCGCAAAGCGTTTTTCCATTTTAAAGCGAGTTTTAGTTGCGTTGCATTCTATTCCATATTAATTAAGCATGCTTAAATCTTTTCTCCCGGGTGACTATGTCTGGTGCATATTAGTCTTGTCTTATCTAAAGTTTAAATTGTTAGTGAAGTTAATGAATGATTGCCCTGAGCAAGCTTCGTTTTCTTAAATCCTTGCTCCATCAATCCCCCCTCTGATGGCATTTGTGAACCTTCATAAAATACCCATCATTACCAACTGACAACTTTAACTTATTCTATTTTTTAGTGTCTTCCTTTCTTTCTACAAATTCTCCACTTTTCGCTTTCATGTCTAATTCTTTCATTTTATCACATAGACTTCGTTTTATTTACTCTAATTCTATCTCTTCCCTTTTTCTCTTTCTTCCCATTCTTTTATTCTGTATTTCAGTCATCATTCTGGTTCTGGTTTTACGCCTGCAACACTTATATGTCATCACTATAATGAGGATTATTATCACTACTGAGATTATAGGGATTAGTATTTTCCCTAATAGACTACTCCCAAAAGTAGTAAACCAACTACCTATAGCAGAAATACTTTTACTTAGTTTCTCCCATACACCATTAACTTCCAGTTGCATCAAATCTTCATGAATGTTTGTAATATTCTTAATATATCCCTCAATACCTTTACTTTTGTCTGGGATATATGTACAGCAGTGTTGAATTTTTTAACATGCCACAGACTCCACCCTCTTTTGCTAATAATATATCAAGGGCAAGTCAATTTTGCAAAACCATAGACCTAATTGCAAACATTTCGGTATTTATCATCAAGAATCGTCCAGCAGTATCTGTTGATAGATGATCAACTACTGTTGACAATTTGCGTATTTTATGTGAATTCAGTATGACCCCAACTGATGGTATCAGTGCACCAAATACATCACCTACTATTTCTGAAAAATTTGCTCTCTTACTTCATTTTAGTCCTTGACTTACTACTTCCATTTCATTGTTCTTAGTTATATGGTATACATTCGGAAATACTACTCCAAAATATCAACTACCATACCATTGTGTGGTCAACCTATAATAGGCATTTTTTCCCCACACGTAATAAATCCCCGGAAAGACAGGATCAGTTCCACCTTTTAGTCCAAATCCCGCCATGATTAAGAAGGTATGCTCACATTCACTAGAACCAATGAAAATGTTGTTATAATCTGTTTGTAATCTATGCAGACAGAATTTCCCCAATTTTGACAAGTCTAGGGACAGCATGAGTCTCGCCTTTCTTATAGTCCCCTTCCCTATTAGCCCATGGTGGTACATGTGACTTCTGTTCAACAGCCTTCTTTTGAAATCCTGCCTTCCCTCCTCTACTAAATTTAGAAAATATTTATCTTCATTGCGCAAAATACAGGTTAGATTATTCTTATCAGCATACGTTATGTCTATTGGGTTTGCTGTTAAGAAAAACTCGCCCATGAATTCTGCATCTTTACCACTAAGAACTGGTTCAGGTTTCTTCGAATAGAGATTTCTGAAAATACTAAATCTATATTTGAATTATAATACTGCAACTTGCATGTTACATAGAACAAACTGGCCACAACACTACATGACACGCCATATGTTAAAGGAAGATGGTGATATGTCACCCCCTCCGAGACTGATGAAAGTCATTTCATGCAAACATAACAATCACTCACATCCGTATTATGTACGTGTTCATAAAGGAGTTTAGTAAATACATTTAATGACAAATCACTCTTTGTCCTGATGATACATGCTCTCATCCATTTGCTCTAAATTAGTGGTAGTTGTTCTTTTACTAACTGTATTTACTCGATCACTTGTATTAGTGTTATCTCTATTATTTGTTACCATTAGAACATGTATCACAGCAGTTAGTAATAACCACATGAACATTAGTATTAAGATACAGCACAAACAATGTTTAATACATCTTTGTTTTAGACTAGGTTTTGGACGTTCAGTCACTTCTGTTTCTGCCATTTTAGTCTTAAATGAAAAATAACTTCAGGATTTAAAAAAAATATATATAAATTCTTTGTGTGATCCCAAACTTCATACGCTTTTCGTCTTTGCCCCCTTTTTCTATATTCTCTTTTCCTCTTTGGTTTCTTTTATTCTCTCCTTTTTTGTTCATCAATTCTCCACCCTTGGTGTCAAACTCTTCCTTTTAAAGTGGTCTCAATTTGCTTTCATCAGTTCTTTCATTAGATATACCTTCTTGTTCTTTGTTCAGATCCAGATTTTCAAATTCCTTGAGGATTTCATATGTCCATTCAGGTGCCTTATATTTTCTGCTCAGTACTCTCACTCTTCTTGATTTCTGTAAAGACGATCTTCTTGATTGTTCTTGCTCCACTTGACCTGACACCTCATTTACTTGTTTGAGTTCTTTCCCTGTTTTTCTTCTTAGAAAGTATGCCAATCTTTTCATACCCCTCGGCCAGTAATCACCTTTTCTGATCCTCGTTGTTTGTACTGCCTTTTCACCTTCCTCACCTATTTCAAATGTTCTTTGATTTTCTCTTTTTTCAACTGAGCTTGTTCTGGACTTTCTGATCTCTTTCTTTCTGTTAATTGGATTTGTTCTGGATCTTTCAGTCCTTCTCTTCCTAACTGGGTTCCTTAACAAGATTTCCTTGTGTGGTTCTTTACCACAACCGAGTCTCCTGGACACAAATCATGAGCTTGATTCAGCTGTGCTGTGGTTGCATCTTCTCCAACCTGGTGAGACACAGAACCTACCAGATCAGCTAGTCCTTTACAATAATCCAACACTAGCTCATCAGTTATATTCATCAGTTTGTTTTCAGACACAAAAGCTTGTTGCATTGCTCTTCCCATGAGAATTTCTGAAGGACTCAACCCTGTCCTTCTGTCAGGAATGCTTCTAAGACTCATCAATACAAGGGGCAAAGCATCAGGCCATTTCAGTGAAGTGGATGCACACACTTTCTCTAACCTGGATTTTATTGTGCCATAGAGCTGCTCCACTACTCCAAAGGATTCTGGTTAATAGGCACAATCTAATTTTTGCTCAATTTTGAAAGCTGCACAAATTAATTTAATTATCTCATTATTAAAATGAGGTCCTCTATCTCATCCTATGGAGACTGGAAATCCGAATCTGGGAATGAGCTCTCTCAACAGTAGCTTGGCAACTGTGAGACTGTCATTCCTTCTCGTGGGATAGGCTTCCACCCAACCAGAAAACAGACATACGATGACAGGGCCATACTTCAGACTGTTGCACGGTGGCAACTCTGTAAAATCAAGTTGCAGTCTTATAAATGGTCCCTCTGCCTTTCCAGTTTTTCCCCAGCTCACAACTGTTTTTCTACCTGGGTTTGCTGTTGACATGTCAAACATCGCTGGCAGAGACTCTCTATAATTTGCCTAAATTTAGGATTGTACCATGTCTGTCTGAAATGCCTAATCATAGCATCTCTCCCAATATGTGTAGCTCCATGATATTCTCTTGCTGTTTGTGACAACAAGCTCTCTGACATTATGGGTCTACCGTCTGGACATACCCATATTTCATCACCTGCTCATCTGGTACAACCTGATGTCATCCAGAGTTCCTTTTCTCTGGTATCTGCCTCATCCTGCAACTGCCTAACTTCATCCCACATTTCCAAAGCAGAGAAAAACAGTAGTTGGAAATTGGTAACTTCTTTTTCCAACCCTCTGTTCAAAGACATTGTATTTCGAGCACAAAATTGTGCAACTTGGTCAGCATATCTGTTGCCTTGTGTCACATAATCATTTTCTGAATTATGTGCGGCACATTTGACCACTGCAATTTCTTTCGGTAATTGTAGGCCTTCCAATAGTTCTTGGACATTTTTACTTTTTCTGATAGGAGAACCTGAAGAAATCTGAAATCCCCTTTGCATCCATAGTTGGCAAAAGTCATGCACAACCCCAAAACCATATTGACTATCCGTAAATATGGTTACTCTCAATTTTTTCCCAATTTTGCATGCTTTTATTTAAAGCTATCAAATCGGCTATTTATGCAGACTTGACTCCTCTTAGACAGGATGCCTCCAAAATAGCAGACACAGTAAATACAGCACAGGCAGAACTCAATTATCCATCTTGTTTGCACAAACTTGACCCATCAACAAACAATACAAAGTCTGATTCTTCCAGTGGGACATCCAGATTTCATGTCCGTTCTTTGTACACATTTCTGTTACATCCAAACAACCACGATTAACCTCCTCCTGTCGAGGGCTGAGCACCTGAACCTTGCTTCCACGGGGTCAGAAGATCTTTTCCTAGCTCCTCTACTCCACTGTAGTCGAAATAAA
The DNA here is from genome assembly GCF_964261635.1 of Lissotriton helveticus. Lineage (NCBI taxonomy): Eukaryota > Metazoa > Chordata > Amphibia > Caudata > Salamandridae > Lissotriton > Lissotriton helveticus. Next base: position 1,369,640,667 of record NC_136069.1, on the reverse strand, counting down.
TTCAACTAGCAATAAAGAGGGGGAAAGGGGAATGGGAGATAAGAGAGACTGCCATTGCAATGTCTTGTCCAACTGGAATTCCTTAGAGGGCTCTTCCAACACCTGTAACAACAAACACAAGGTTACAAGTTCTCACTAATTACTTCAAGCCTCCAAACTGATTTTTTACAGACCCACCCTCTCAATAGCTCTCCCTGAACCTATTACCTGTGATTACAGTGGTCTTAGCTTCGCTCTGTGTAAGTTCTCTGAATATACTGTTGTGGTATATAATCAATAAATGTTCTTAAACTGTCTTATCTTCTTTTTTTGGTGCTGCGCTTGTGCGAGAGGAGAACTTAGCTGTTTTAATGGTAAGTACATATATATATATATATATATATATATATATATATATATATATATATATATATATATATATATCTTACCTACTGGCGGTCGCCAGTAGGTATATATAGTTAGGATTTTTTTCCTATAGGATTTTTGAAAATTCTATGTCGAATAACTTTGGCGTTTGAGGACAGAATTGGCTGAAATTTTCAGGCAAATGAGACATTTTGTTTCTGAGCAGCCCCTGCAAATTTGGGGGGGTTTCGTCAAGGGGGGGCCGAGAAAAAAGGGGGTCCCAAAACGCGTTTTTCCTATGCAATTTTCCATAGGGCGGTTGGACTCACTTTTAGCTCGAACGGCTGAATGGATTTCCACGACACTTGGCAAAATTGTAGGGACTGGTAGCCCGATGTGCCTTTGCTAGGTCTCAATATATGCGGTCCAGTGGATTTTGAGAAATTAAGGTTCAAAAAAATATATATATCTGTAACAGCGCTCCGGGCAGCGCCCCGGTTCGCGTACCTGACGCGTAACGGAACTTCGCGAAGCGAAGCTGATTGGCTCTCCGGTGTCTGTCAACATTCTAAACAGTCCGGAGCGGCCGCCATCTTGTCTCTCGGTAGGATCGAGAGACAAGAGGAGGCCAAAACAAAGGGGTAAATGACCATAAGGGGGCATAGCAGATCCTCCCTGACCCCCTAGGTTTGATGTGGAGGCTTTAAAAGGGCCCCGCGGGGGAAAAAAAAAATTCGTTTTTTTTGCGTGGGGAGCGCCCGGTACGCGCTCCGGGAAGCGGTATGGGGAGCGTACTATAAGGAAAAAAGAATGATAGACTTTTCAAATATTGTATGTTTATTGATTGTTATTTATTTATAAAATTTCTAGAGCGCACAAATACCTTACGCTGTCTCGGCGCTGGAGTTCACTAAGATTGCAAAAGGTTCCTACTAAATCTACTGGTTAAAAAGCCAAGTTTTAAGGTGTTTCCGAAATATTAGTAAGGTTGGGCTCGATTTAATATAAATTGGAAGCTTGTTCCACAGTTTCGAAGCAGCCACTACAAAGCGTTTATCTCCCCATGTTGCTTTCGTAGTGCGTGGGATGTTTAGCAGTTGGGATGCCGAAGAACGTAGGGATCGATTGGGTGTATCGACACTGATAGATTTTTTTTAAAAATCTGGTCCAGTGTTGTTCAGTGTTTTGTAAATAATGCACAAGGCCTTGAACTTTGTGCGACATCTAATCGGCAGCCAGTGTAATTGGCGAATGATGGGAAATTGTTCATTTTGTTGGGGTTTTTTTTGTTTTTTTTTATTAAATATAAATTTATTTTTGTGATTCTTTTTCCAAATTTAACAGAACATTTAACAACACATTGTCGGAAATGTCCTCATTTTCAATCAGCGAATCTACTGCATCTACACATTGAACTAACTCATGGTCCCGTGATTCATCCATGAAATCTGAGTCATCATTGTCCTCAATAACTTTTTCTGTGTTGTTCTCCAGAACAATTTTGAAGGAAATAATCTGCTCTCCTTCCATTTTCTTGCTGTAATTTGCATAAAAAATAAATATATCAGTAGAGATAGGGCACTGTTGGGTTTAAGTTCAGACAGGTACTTGTGAGTTTATAACAGAGAAGTAATCTATGGGTACTGTATGGTTTCAGGCGTGAAGTAGTACTATTAAAAAGTGCCTGTGAAGAAGCCTAAGTAAATTCATAATTATACCACAGAAACCTAAATCAATCCATAATTATAATAAACAAGCCTTTCTCAATCTCTAACTCTTACAGAGGGACAGTATATAACTATCTGAAAATGTTTTCCCAAATTAATTTAAAGTGCATGACATAGTTCTCCTTTCAAATTTACAAAATAACATCTTACCTTTTAAAAACAAGTTTAAGTTGTCAGTGAAAATGCTCTTGCAATGTACGTCAGGAAGTAGTAGTCAAAATGGCTGTGTTTCTCTCTCTTTCTTTATATATATTCAGGTACATAACCAATCAAATGTCAGGTAAAAAAAGTAGAAAATGAAAGTAACATTTTAATTGGTTGTAAATTCCAACATTTCAGATGTGTTTTGTGAAGTAATTTACCTCAGGGTATTTAGAGAGGTCTACAGGCTAAATGGCTAAATGGAATTCCAACCAAATTTGTGAAAATGGTAGGGATTGGTATGTAGTATGAGCTAATCTATATTTGGTGAAAGTGTCTCCAGTAGTTTTTCTGTAAATTACTTTCCCACCTTTTTTAAGCCAGCGCTTCCCAGTGCGCGCCCCGGTACGCGAACCGGCAGCGTTACGGGAGTCCTCCATTTTGTGCTTCGGTAGAATTGAGATACAAGATGGAGGGCAAATAATGTTCAGAATGGGTAAAAGGGGGCAAGGTAGACGTATCCTGACCCCCTAGGTTTTCTGAGGGTGGCTGAGGAGGCCCATATGTGCGAAAAAAATCTCATTTTTAAAAAAAAAATTCGCGCGGTTAGCGTCCGGTACGCGTACCGGGTAGCGCTCCGGAAAGCGTAAATTGTGAAAATTAGTAAAAAAAAAGTTACATTTAAAATTTGTTTATAGTGATCATAGTTAGGGTAGCTCTGAGAAGAGCTTTTGGGTCTGTGGTAGATTTAGGTACTTATAAGTAGGTACCAATACATAGTCTTAAATTCAGGATGAAAACTCTGTTCCCCTCATCTGAGAAGTGAACTCCATCTTCTCTGTAGAAATCTTGCATGTAGTAACGCAAGTTATTGTTGTAGATGGAGCCCATTCCATGGTCTCTCATGTAAGCTGAAACAGACTTATTTACATGCTTCCTCGATTTCTCAATTTGTGGAGAAAATTGCTTGGACCACCTCCATTTCTGTCTTTGGCATATATTTGAATATACCAAGGCAGTTTGAGGAAAAAATGCCATCAATTGTTCAAAGGTGTCCTTTAAAAGCATTTCCAGACCTACCCCAGTCAAAGTGCCCAAATCATTTCCTCCACAGTGCACAATTAACAGGTCAGGTTTTGGCAAATTCAAAAAGGTTTTCACCAATGGTATCAATTGGTGACATCTTAATCCTCTGTGGCCAATCCAGTTGATTTCCACATTTTGTAAATTGAGGTTGTGTAAATTTCTGTTGTCAGCTTACCTTTGAGCCCAATGGATGTAACTATGTCCAACAATCCAGACAGAAAACATAGTGAGAGGAGGTTCTGCTGCAGTCAGATGAAGTGTGGTAATGAAATGGCAGTTGAAACAGTAGGAGTATGTAATGAAAAAAACTGTGGAGTTTCTGTGCTAATGAATCAGTAGCAGTGATTGGTGGATTTTGATTGCTGGAAACAGAAAGTTAGGGTGCATGGATGAGTTCTTTGAAAGATGTAATTTGAATGGTCAAGAAAAAATCATTTTATGAAAGATTGCACTGGATACGCAGGTGTACTGAGAGTTCAGAGTTCAATTGAAACATTGTTGTGTGAAGTTGCAAACATGAGAGGTCTTTCAGGAGGTGGTTGCTATGGAAAAAAGGCAGAAAGGGCAGAGGGGGGAAGGGTGTTGATTTGAAAAAAGTGAGGGAAGAGTTTTGATTGGGTGACATGAGAGATATGTGTGATGAATTACAGCATTTCTGTGCCATTGTTGGTTGCAGCCTCTGGAGTGCATACCCTTTGTTCTGCTGAAGACAATTTGGTGTGTGTCTGAGACTGTTTTGAAACTCAAAAAGTATTTGCTAAGGTGAGAAAAGATTCATTTAATTTAAATAGAGAATAGTATGCTTTAAGGAGAAAATTATGAAGAAAGTTGTGTATTTAAAATGTTGCTTTGTGTCAAGTGTTTTACAAATAGATTGTGTTTCTTTGAGTTACATAGCCATGTTACATAGCCATGTTAAAAGTGACGCAAAAATGGTGCTAGGGCCTTAAAAATACGTTTTCATGTGTGTTAGGGCATTTTAAGTCACTTCCCCATGAATGTGGGTAAATAATTGCTTTACTTGATGTTTTTTAAAACGTTTTTTGAAATCAATTAGGTTCCTTGATATGTACTGCTAGAGTTTCATAGGTTGCTTGGGGCATATTTACAAGGCCTTTGAGTCACTTTGATGTTATTTTCCCCATTTTAATTTAGGTCATTTCCCCGTGGTGCAAGGTCCTTGTAAATACGCCCCCATGTGTGCATGGCAAATTTAGATTTTGTTTCTTTGAGTTACATAGCCATGTTAAAAGTGACGCAAAAATGGTGCAAGGGCCTTACAAATACGCTTTCATGTGTGTTAGGGCATTTTAAGTCACTTCCCTATGAATGTGGGTAAATAATTGCTTTACTTCATGTGTTTAAAAACGTTTTTTGAAATCAATTAGGTTTCTTGATATGTACTGCTAGAGTTTCATAGGTTGCTTGGGGCATATTTACAAGGCCTTTGAGTCACTTTGATGTTATTTTCCCCATTTCAATTTAGGTCATTTCCCCGTAGTGCAAGGTCCTTGTAAATACGCCCCCATGTGTGTTTGGCAAATTTAGATTTTGTTTCTTTGAGTTACATAGCCATGTTAAAAGTGACACAAAAATGGTGCAAGGGCCTTACAAATACGCTTTCATGTGTGTTAGGGCATTTTAAGTGACTTCCCCATGAATGTGGTTGAATAATTGTTTTACTTGATGTGTTTAAAAACGTTTTTTGAAGTCAATTAGGTTTCTTGATATGTACTGCTAGAGTTTCATAGGCTGATTGGGGCATATTTAGAAGGACTTTGAGTTACTTTGATGTTATTTTTCCCATTTTAATTTAAGACATTTCCCTGTGGTGCAAGGTCCTTGTAAATACGCCCCAATGTGTGCTTGGCAAATTTAGATTTTGTTTCTTTGAGTTACATAGCCATGTTAAAAGTGATGCAAAAATGGTGCAAGGGCCTTAAAAATACGCTTTCATGTGTGTTAGGGCATTTTAAGCCACTTCCCCAAGAATGTGGTTGAATAATTGTTTTACTTCATGTGTTTAAAAACGTTTCTTAAAATCATTTAGGTTTCTTGATATGTACTGCTAGAGTTTCATAGGCTGCTTGGGGCATATTTAGAAGGCCTTTGAGTCACTTTGACGTTATTTTCCCCATTTTAATTTAAGTCATTTCCCCGTGGTGCAAGGTCCTTGTAAATACGACCCCATGTGTGCTTGGTAAATTTAAGTACTGACAGGGTGTGCTTCTACATAGGACCTGTGTTGTGTTTTCAAATTATGACCAGAAAATCGTTTTTTTTTTTTTAAAAAACCCTTTTCACATTTATGAGAAGGTCATAACGTTTTTTGAAGTCAATTAGGTTTCACAATATGTACTGCTAGAGTTTCATAGTCACTATGATGATAATGATATACATTTAGAACTGTGTAGGAGGCATGGAGAAACTGAGGCTTCTGTAAGTGTCAAGGGAGGTGAGTAATGTACATTGGTCTGTTGCATAAAGTCCTCATCTTCAGCGTACTCTTGGATATGCTAGACTACATCTGCACAATGAGATAACTAAGCTGAGGAAACACAGGTGATGTGATTGTGAATTGAGCAAAAATATTTGCACGTTTTTCAATTACATCACCTGTGTTTCCTAACATTACGAATCACATTGTGCAGATGAGGTTTAGGCCTGTCTAGGGAGATAGAGGAGGTCTGGCCTTTGTTCAAGAGTGCAGTGGACATGACTCACTTCATTGGTAGGCCTGCACATGTATTATCTCCTCTGTACTCTTCAATAAGCCTAAATTTCATCTGCAACCCCGAGTAGGCCTCCCCTCAAACAAACCTCTGGATAGGCCACGCCTTATCGTCATCTGGAATCAATCATTTAAAATGTTAGGGGCAGATTTATGATGGCCGTGCGCCTCTTTTGTGCCGCTGTTGCGTCACTTTTGTGACGCAGCAGTGATGCAAAAGATGCACCATGTTGCAAGATTGGCCTCACTTCATCTGCAACAAGATACCGTCAGTTTAAACTGTAAACATTTAGGTCTGTGTAGGGGGCATGGAGAAGCTGAATCTTCTGTAAGTGTCAAAATTGTTGCATACAGTGCTCACCTTCTGCGTACTATTTGATATGCTTGACTACATCTGCACAATGAGATACCTAAGCAAAGTAAACACAAGTGATGTGATTGTGAAATGAGCAAAAGAAATTGCACATTTTTCAATTACATCACTTGTGTTTCCTAACATTACGAATCAGATTGTGCAGATGAGGTTTAGGCCTGTCCAGGGACACAGAGGAGGTGTGGCCTTTGTTCAAGAGTGCAGTGGACATGACTCACTTCATTGGTAGGATTGCACATGTATTATCTCCTCTGTACTCTTCAATAAGCCTAAATTTCATCTGCAACCCTGAGTAGGCCTCACTTCAAACAAACCTCTGGATACGCCACACCTTATCGTCATCTTGAATCAATCATTTAAAATGTTAGGGGCAGATTTATGATGGCTGTGCGCCTCTTTTGTGCCGCCATTGCGTCACTTTTGTGACGCAGCAGCAGTGCAAAAGATGCACCATGTTGCAAGATAGGCCTCACTTCATCTGCAACAAGATACCGTCAGTTTAAACTGTATACATTTAGGACTGTGTAGGGGGCATGGAGAAGATGAGCAAAAGATGCGCTATGTTGCGACATATTTACAAATTGATGCATCTAGGCTGATGTGTCATGCTGTAAAGTCCTGTGCCACATGAAACCTGCGTCTGGTTTCATGTGGGCGTTTTGTTGCAGGGTGGGTATTCACTTGCATGAAAGCCCTGTAAAACTAACACAGTGAAATTTACAAGATTTCACTGAGTCAGCTTTATTGCATTGGTGAATCAAAACCTTACGTCTGTTTGAAACAGGCATAAGGAGTGACGCACCATGCAATGTGTGGCTTGCCCCTGTGCATTGCAGGAGTCATGTCGCGCTTGCGACGTGATTCCTGCAATGTGCCGCTTTTGCGGCACAGATGCGTGACGCATCTGTGCTGTTTTTGCCCCAATGGTGATCTGCATTGTGAATGCGGCATACCATGGGTGGCAGAGCAGCGGCGCACGTTAACTGGTGCATCCCTGGGGATGCGCCAGTTAACATAAATCTGCACCTTTACATTTAAGTATGAGCAGGGGATACAGAGTTGGTGAGGCTTATCCAAGGTTAAGAAAAGATGAGTCCTGTTCACTGAAAACTTGGACATAGGCCTCACCTCCTCAGCATCGCTGGACATGGTTAAATAATATCTGCAAAATGGTATTCTTGTTAAACAATTTTACTATTATAGTCTCTCAGATTTGTCTCTTACTCTGCAACATCTCATTGTTGTTCTCTTTTTTTAAAGATAACGACAACATCAAGCATGAGTGATAATGAGCAATCTGTTGATCTCGATCTTATCATTGAACTTGTCATTGAAACGTCAGTGGAAGTAGATCCCTTGGATGATTTATATCCTGTGGATGATGAAGAACATGATGAGGATGCTGATTTGTCAGAATTGTATGACATAGGGTGGGCAGCTGACCTGCTTGAGCCTATTAACCTATAAAGACTTTTAAAAATAAATTTAAGTTACTCGAAATGAAAAGTAACCATGTAAACCGTTTCATTTAAAATTAAATACAACTTCAAAAACAGCTTGTGTGAAGTGTCTTTAATAAAATAATGAAATATGCTAATAAAATTAGTTCAGATTCACATATAAAAGAGCACAGGTCAAATGTAGAAGCATTCCATTTCTTTGCTACTATTTGTGACTTTTAAATTTGCCAATGCACTACAAATTATTGTATGTAGAATTGACAACTAGTGTGTTAATTTTTTGACGACTGTTATTGATTTACTGTTTGGTAATAGTGGTTAATAACATTTTTTATTATATTTTACCACAGATTCAAGTGCAAATCATTTCAAAAATACAGTATGCCATCGAAGGAAAGAATCCGAAAGGCTACAAAACGTCAAAGACAGCAGATTACTAAATGCTTGCAGCAGTCCTCTACAATAAAAACTCGTCAAGTCACCAAGAAAGCTCCGGGTAAGACAACGAAATCATTCATAAGAAATATTTACAGGAAAAAAAGTATCACTACAGAACATGTTTTAGTCCATAAAAAGAGAGCCAATTTAAACGGAAAGGAAAGGCCAATCAAAAATGTTACTGCTAGAGCAGGAGATAACTCTGTGCATGGTAGTAGAAGGAAAAGTCAGTTTAGGGACATTCGTAGACGAATGTTCCGCAACAGGATAATTGGCAATTTGTTAAAAAATATTAAGAAAGGTCAACAGAAAGTGTTTTTTTATAAAAGAAAAAAAAATATTGAGAAAATTATTGATCAGGCATTCGAAATTAAGCGAAAGTTATTTATTTTGATAATCAATAGAATTAGGAAACTAAACAAGGTAATTTATGATTTCAAATCAAATAGTAGATGGAAGAGAACAGTTAATCGTAGTAATTTTTGTGAAGTTTTTTCAGGAGAATGGATGCAGAGTTCAAGTTGTGAGGCATTTTTTAATGAGGAGAGTTATTTCCAGGATAATGATTTGGTGCATGCAGTTGACACCAGTGGTCGAGCATATGAGGTGAAAGATGGATGTGTGGTTGAAAAAGAAAAACTTGTGACAACAGAGGCAGAAGAGGTGTTAGGTGATGAAGTTTTAGGGAGACGTCCTAAGGGTCCAGTGTACACCTGGAATTGTAGTAGTATTTGCAGTGTGCGACAAGAATCAATTGATTTGTTTTGTCATTTCTTACGTACATATAGTAAGAAAAGTCTGAAACAAAAAAATAAGTTGTTGCAAGACTTAGATCCTTGCAGATTGAGAGAACTGACAGGTTTGCATGGTCATTCATTGGCTTGTCTTTCCAGGAGAGTATGCCAGAGTATTTTTCATCATTTCCATCATTTCAGGATGCTAGCAGTGCATCATAATAAAGTGAGGAAATTAGTTAGAATGTTGTATTATGCTAAGAGTCCAGCAATTATGCTTAAACAATTATGCACTGCTCTTTTGCATGGTTCAGAAGTAGATGTGAAGAATATTTGTGCAGAAATTGAGTTTTGTTACTTTGCAAGTAAAGAGGAGAATGTTGAAATTGACCCAGAAGAAGAAGGTAATGTGGAAGAGAGTGTACAGATTTCCAGTACAGATAATTTTCAGAAGGAAATTGCCACGTTTCAGGTGAAATCAAGTGAGAGGCCTAATTTCACTTGTGTGTGTTGTCGACGCACTTATTATAAGAATCAGACTAAGTTAGTGGATTTATATGCAAAAAGTGAAAGAGAAAATAATAGTGAATGGAAGGATTTCGCAACATACTTGATGGTAGAAAATTGTTTTGATTTGGGATTGGATCAACGTGTGTGTACTTATTGTTGTAACAAATTAAATCAAAACCGGATGCCTGCTAGAGCGGTTCATTATAATCTGGAATTGGTTGAGATTCCTTCTGAATTGAAGGATTTAAATACTTATGAATCTATTTTGATTGAAAGTGTCCATCCCTTTCAGGCTATTGTACGAATGGAGCCAAAGACAGGGAAATTGCCTCCATCAGATTTACAGAGAGGATTAAAGGGAAGAGTTGTTTATTTGCCTCTAGATTTGAAGAAAAACATTAATACAATTGGAGTAGAGAAAGTGGAAGAGGAACCTCTGGTTATCTTTTAGTTAATGGGGTTCCGACAAAGAGTAAGAAAATATGGCAAGATTTAGTGGATGTTAGGAAAGTCAAAAAGGCAACATTGTATTTGAAGAAAAAAAATAAGTACTATAAGAATGTATATGTTGCAGAAGAGGAAGTAAGTGAAGAAGAGGATAGCGATTTGTGTGCTGGTCAAATTGAGAAAGTAGAAGCCTCTAAAAATAAAGGAATATATGAACATTATAGTGTTCATCCTTTGCATTCCAAGGAAGTCATGGGGAATGCTATTGAGTTGTTTCAAATGAAACAAGCCAAAGTTAGTGTTTGGGAGTAAAGTTTGGAAGCTCGGTGTTTCCCACAGCTATTTCCAACAGGTGAAGGAGGAAGATATGATGAGCGACCTGATCAAATTCCTGCTTCTGAATACCGTACTTTATGATGTATGCAGAAGATCCTAGGTTTCGTCAATGCATTCCCTATTTGTTTCATCTCCTGTTTGAAAGCGATCTGTCTGGACTGTCATATGCAGTGAACCACATCTTGAAAAGTGGTGTACAGATGCAAAATATCTCGGCAAGGGACTTTATGGATAAAGTCAATGTGCAAGACAGTATTTTGGATTCTCACCTGATTAATCTCATGGCGTGTCAGCGTGGTACTAATGAGTACTGGTACCGTCGTCATGGTGATTTAAAATGTATGCTGAGGAACTTAGGAACTCCCACATGGTTCCTCACTCTCAGCTGTGCCGAGTATGGCTGGGAAGACTTACTTGAATTTCTACGAGAGGCAAATGGAAACATTGAAAATATCGAATTCAAGACACCCGGAGAACTGTGCTCTTTGGATCCAGTGAATGTATGCAGGTACTTCAATCATAGATTTGAAGCTATGATGTCTTTTATCATGAACAAGAAAAATCCACCTCTTGGAGAGGTGTTGGATTTCTTCTGGAGAAAGGAGTACCAAGCAAGAGGTGCTCCTCATATACATATGCTGCTATGGATCAAAGATGCACCCAAATTTGGAACAGATCCGGATGACTTAGTGATGAGTTTCATAGAACAGTATTCTACATGTGCTGTTCCAAACACAAAGGAAGACAAAAGCCTAAGATAACAAGTTTTACGCTTCCAAAGCCATCGTTGTGGAAAGTACTCTCGTCGTAAATTCAGAAACAAGGACAAATTCTACACAAAATGTCGTTTCGCCTTTCCACGACCGGTGATTTCTAAAGGAAGAGTGAACAGTTTGATGTCTTCGCTGCGACATAATGTGACGAGGAAATCACCCAAAAATACATACAATTTGAAAAGGAACGAAGAGTCCAAGTACATCAACGACTACAACCCCGTGATTTTGTACATGTGGAATGCTAACATGGATATACAGTTTGTGGCTGATAACTGTATGGCTGTGGCTCGGCATGTGACATCTTACATCACCAAAAAAGGAAAAGACAGAATTGAAGGATATGTGGGAGGACATTTCCCATGAAAAGACCCTCAGTAAGAAGTTGTACAGTTTCAGTCTGAAGATGTTGTCGCATCGAGAAATCGGAGCTTACGAATGTTCTGACCGGTTATCTTCAGCAAGTCTCTATGCCAAATCTAGGAGTATCATTTGGGCGAGTCTTGGTCTTGCTGCAACGCGTACTCGAGTTCTGAAACCTGTGCGGGAAATTGAGTATTTGGCGGAAAAGGAGCCAAACAGTACCGATATTTTGAAGACCAACATGTTGGATACATATTATCCAAATAGAAGCAGTCACCTCGAGAATGTTTGTCTGTATGAGGTTCTACAAAATTACATATTCAAGAGGAACATCAAAGAAGATATTGATAAAGGAGTGTATGCTGTAATTGGAAGTGAGGGATGTCTGGTCAAGCAAAGAAAATGCCAATTGGTAAACCATCGAAAATTGAGTGGCGAATCTCCTGAAAGAAAAGAGTTTTTCTATTTAGCTCTTTTGCAAGTTTTCAAGCCTTGGCGTGCAGAAGAGGAACTGCTTGGAGATTTCCTCTGTTACGAAGACCCTTTCAATGCTGCCAAGGAGACCATAGAATGTCCTGTTTTTCCCAAATATCTAAAAATGTTGAATGCGGAAATCGAGCAGGAAGCAATGATTGCAGCCGAGATTGCTAGAGACAGTTCTCAGGACAGTCAGAGTTCTGTTTCATTGAGTCAGGATCCACTAGGAGGACCAGTTATCGAAAATGAAGCTGCCACTGCCATGATTGAAGTGAAAAGAGCCATGGCACATGCTCAGGAGGATGCGGTTAACTTAGAAGACTTGGAAAGACAACTCAACGTTGAGCAGAGGAAAATATATGATGAAGTTACCAACCAAATTGATCATGGATTAAGTCATGAGAAGAAAGAGTGCTCATGTACGTCGTTGAAGCCTGTCCGACTGTACGTGAGTGGAGAAGCGGGAACTGGAAAAAGTTTCCTCATTAAAGCAATTTCATGTTATTTGCAGAAAAGGACTGAGTCATCGCTGTCTTGTGTTGTCACCGCTCCAACTGGACTGGCAGCACATAACATTAAAGGTATTACTTTGCATCGTCTACTGATGCTGCCAGTGGAGCATGATAACAAATTACAATACCACAAGTTATCTGGAGATGCTTGTTGTGAAGTTTCAAGAGTCTTGAGGAAAATGAAACTTCTTATCATTGACGAAGTAAGCATGGTTTCCAATGTCATGCTTGCCTTTGTGCATTTGAGAATGCAAGAAGTTCTCAAAACAGATTATGATGTGTTATTTGGTGGCAAACACATCATTGTTTTCTGTGATCTTCTGCAGCTGACACCAGTGAAAGGACAACCTGTGTTCAAAATGCTCACGCATGAAGATACCAGGAAGTGCCTAGGGAGCATTGGCAACGTCAATATATGGTTAAACTTCAATTATGCTGAACTGCGTGAAAATATGCGTCAAGCGAAGGATGAAGATTATAAGAATATTCTACAAGATGTTAGAATCGGAAAAGTGACCGAGCATGGGAAAGAAGCTTTACATGCACGATTACTGTCAAATTTGTATCCAGAAGAAGACGTTGAGTCAGAGAATATTTTTCGGAAAATTACTGAAAAGAAATCTGGAATATGTTTGATGCCAACTCTTGCAGAATGTGCCATCTTCAACGACAAAATGTTGAATTTAGAAAACCAAGAGATTGTGAAACTGGAAGCTATTGACAGAATAGAGCATATGGGAGCAACAATTATTTTGTCTGAGAATTTGAAATCTAAATTGGATTCATTAGAGAAGACTATATCTAAAACTGCTGGTTTTGAAAAAACTCTGAATGTGTGCTAAAATTGCCGTATAATTTTAAGAAGGAATATACATGTTGAAAGAGGTCTGGTAAATGGATCAATGGGTAATGTTGTTGATTTTGAAAAACTACAGAAATAGAGATGGAATTGAATTTTTAAAAATTAAATTTGATGGCATTGAGGAAGTACAGCTAATTGGTCGTTGCTCTGCTAGGTTTTTGCTTGTAAAAGACTTATATGTTCGCCGTAAGCAGTTTCCTGTTTGCTTGGCATATGCGGTGACAATCCATAAATCGCAAGGTTTAAGTGTAGACAGTGCATTGGTGAATAGTGGCAGTTCTGTGTTCAAGGAGGGTATGGCATATGTGTGGCATTGTCACGAGTCAGAAGTTTATCGGGATTGTACTTGATTGAGTGTGATGTCACAAACATTTGTGCGGATCTAGATTGTGTTAAGGAATACAATAGGTTAAGAAGAGAGTATGCGCCACATTTGCCTCAATATCCTTTGTTTGAGAAACGTGTGGTAGGCCGGAAACGAAGAAATGTGACCAATAGTAGGGAGGTTGTAGCAAAAAGACGAAAAGTCGATGAACCTGAAATTATAAGCAGAAAAAAAATGGATTCTGTTGAAGATGTTGTTGGTTTTCAATTTGAAAATAGTTCTGGTGTCAACTGCTATGCTAATGTAGTGGTTAATGTTGTCTTTTCTCTAGAAACTTTAAAAGAAGAGATTGTGGTCAATTCGGATCAAAGATTTTGCAGTTTGTTGAATTCTGTGTTAGAGAAATGTAGCACTGATAGAACAAAAATAGAAAGTGTGTCTGAAATTCGAAATCTGTTAGACAAATGTTCAGGTCAAATGCAATTCTCTCAAAATATTCAGCAAGATTGTCAGGAGTTTTTAATGTATATGCTTGATGTATTGCAAGATGAAGGTGTAGATGTAGATCATCTGTTTGACCTTTCTTATCAATGGCAGCATGACTGCGAGAACTGTAGGGTATCAAGTACTACTAGTGTAGAGTCTGAAAGATTTATATATTTAACTTTGCCAGACAGTAAATCAGTGTCCTTTAGTAAGCTAGTAAAAGCAGCTGATCACAACATGGAGTGTAGCCAACGTAAGTCTGCAATGTTCTCCACATTATTTATACGAACATATGGCCAGTATGTCATTTTAATGTTCCAACGATGTAGGCCTGATGGAACAAAATTGACAACTTTAATGAAAAATTTTGTGGCTTCGCAGTTGTCAATATCAGGAAGGACTTTTGTAACTGCAGCAATTATATATCATGACGGTCCTTCAACAACATCAGGACATTACACAGCTTATTTGAAGTCTAGACACGGCTGGTCATTCTGCAATGATTCTGTTTTAACTTTCAAAAAGAAATTGCCTTTTGACCTTAAAAATTCTTACCTGGTGTTTTTACAACCAAAATTTTAGGGAAAGAATCTCGGGATTTGCTCTGAGGAATTTCAAGAGGTTCTAATGGCTCCTACACTATTTGGCCTTGAGGATAAGTGTAGTACAGAGTAAAAAGTTATTTTTGAGTTTTAAGTAGTTCCTGAAAAAAAATAAGGGTTTCTTACAGAAAGTGGTGGGCACGGATTAGTTAAAGGACAACAGAGTATTTCCCAAAGCAAACGGTATTCTTACCATAACACTTGACGTCATGGAAAAATAACTGCACTTTGAATGAGTTCAGAAAAACTGTTTCTTTTAATAAGCTAATTCAAGCAGGCAATCAAAACATGGAGTAGAGGTAATGTAAGTCTGCAACGCTGTCTACATTTTTTGAACAAACTTTTGGTTATAATGTCATTTGAAAATTCCAACTATATAAACCTGATGAAAGTAAGTTTTCAACTTTAATTACAAATGTTGTGGCTTTGTGGGATTTGCTTAGAAGAATTCCAAGAGTTATAAATGGCTCTTACACGATTTGGCCTTGAGGAGAAGTGCGGTAGAGAGCGAGAAGTCATTTATTGTATGTAACATATTTGTCAAAACGATGGAGCTTTTCTTTCAGAAAGTGGCGGGCTGAAAATAATAACAGCACAACAGAGTATAAGCTGTTCATAGGACATCCTTCGATGTCATGGAAAGTAAGTTACTTTTAAGGAGTTCTGATTTCTGATTAGTTATGTTATATGGTTTTTTTTTCCCCCGCTGTTATATGATGAATACCTTCAAGTCACTGTTTTAAGTGAAATTTGATATATTCTGAGAACAGCAAAAATAAACCATTTAATATGTATAATTAATTCTGTACTTTTTGAATTTATGATATACATTTAGAACTGTGTAGGAGACATGGAGAAACTGAGGCTTCTGTAAGTGTCAAGGGAGGTGAGTAATGTACATTGCTCTGTTGCATACAGTCCTCACCTTCTGCGTACTCTTGGATATGCTAGACTACATCTGTACAGTGAGATACCTAAACTGAGGAAATACAGGTGATGTGATTGTTAAATGAGCAAAAATATTTGCATGTTTTTCAATTATATCACCTGTGTTTCCTAACATTACGAATCACATTGTGCAGATGAGGTTTAGGTCTGTCCAGGGAGACAGAGGAGGTCTGGCCTTTGTTCAAGAGTGCAGTGGACATGACTCACTTCGTTGGTAGGCCTGCACATGTATTATCTCCTCTGTACTCTTCAACAAGCCTAAATTTAATCTGTAACTCTGAGTAGGCCTCACCTGAAACAAACCTCTGGATAGGCCAGACCTTATCGGCATCCTGAAACAATCATTTAAAATGTTAGGTGCAGATTTATGATGGCCGTGCGCCTCTTTTGCGCGCAAGTTGCGTCACTTTTGTGACGCAGCAGCAGTGCAAAAGATGCACCATGTTGCAAGATACGCCTCACTTCATCTGCAACAAGATACCGTCAGTTTAAACTGTATATATTTAGGACTGTGTAGGGGGCATGGAGAAGCTGAGGCTTCTGTAAGTGTCAAAGTTGTTGCATACAGTGCTCACCTTCTGCGTACTCTTTCATATGCTAGACTACTTCTGCACAATGAGATACCTAAGCAAAGGAAACACAAGTGATGTGATTGTGGAATGAGCAAAAAAAATTGCACGTTTTTCAATTACATTACCTGTGTTTCCTAACATTACGAATCACATTGTGTAGATGCCTCACTCAGTCTGTATCTGACACTCTTTCCTTCACTTCCTCTGTCTCCTCTCTCCCTCACTCTGTTTTCCTTATTCACCCTTTCCTTATATAGTTTACCTTACTCACTTTCTTTTACTAGCTTACACAACTTCAATTTAGTTTTCTCTTCTATCCTTCTTTTCTGTCACTGAAAGTATCTTCCTTTTTTTTCTCTTAGTAATTTACTCTATTTCATTTTCTTTTTGTCTCTGACTGTCGATCACCGTTTCTTTCTCTTTTTTTACTGCATGTTTATCTCTAACTTTATTTCTTTGTAAAATTGGATGATTGTCAATCTTTTCCCTTGTCTTTTCTAATTTTTAAATACATGTTTTAATATTTTTCAAATTTTTGTTGTTTCTTTCACAGATTGAAAGTATAAAAATAACAAGTGACTAAGTTAACGACAATTATAAGGTAAGTGTTTTGTACTCTTTTCGTTACATTTCTATCACATTTAACTTCTATTAGTTCCACTGCTTCATTTCTTTAACCGTCAGTTTCCTGCCTTTGCTACTTCCCTCATTCCTTTTTCTATTACTTACTTACTCTACTCCTTCCACTCCTTTTCTCAGTCCCTCTGTTCTCATAGTTCCTCACTCCTGTTCACTCACTCCGTCTCTATTACTCTCACTATCTCTGACTCATCACTCTTTCACTACTTGTTCATTATGCTTTCTCCCTGTAGTTCAAACACACTAAGGGGCATATTATCAACACAGGCAATAAAATTATCACTGCTTTTATCGGCAGAAAACTGCGGCAAAAGCGGCTTTAGCGGCCGTTTTCTTTCGCAAAAGCGGCTTTAGCGGCAGTTTTCTGCCGATAAAGGCAGCGATAATTGTATCGCCTGTGTTGATAATATGCCCCTATGTTATTTACATTTTTTTGCTGTTTTAATCATTCCTTTTATGTCACTTCTTCTTTTCTGCTTTCTGTTTTTTCTTTCTGTTATTCCACATGTTTTGACCTTAGTCACTGTCATACATCTTGTTTTATTCCTATTTACTTTTGCTCACTGTTTTCTTAACACTTTCCCTCAGGGTTGTTCTTTTAGTCCGGTTCTATGCCTACCTCTCATTCCACATCCTTTACTGTTTTTCTTCTTAATTTAAACATTCACTCACATTCTCTAAGAAACTCTTGTTTATTATTCTTCTACTCTCCTTTTTTTCTTTCACTTCCTTATCTATTTTGTTTTTCACAATTATACCCTCTTACATCTTTTCTTCAGTAAATAGATCTATTAAACAATATCTCTGTGTTACTCCCTCTAGCTGTCTTTCTTTAATATTACTCTCTGTTTCCTTCCCTTATACTTTCTTTTCTTTTTAAAAAAAAAAAAAAAATTCTGGTTCGCTACCGGTTCGCGTACCGGCGCGCGAACCGGGAAGCGAATCAAATGAAATAGAGGTTGCCAAACTGCTAAACATTCTAGCAATTTTTTATAAAGGGGAGGTAGTTCCGAAAAGAACTTTTTTTTAATTATTTTTGTTGTTTTATTTCTTTTTTATTATTTTTCTGAACATTTTTTTACTTTTTTTGTATTTTTTGAACGGTTTTATATTTTTTTGGGGTTTTTTTGGGGGGGGAGAAACGAAAATGATTCATTATAAAGGGCTCAACAGGAGCAACAAAAAAAAAAGATAATTTATTGTATGGGGCGTTTTGGACAATTATGATTGTCAATAGCAACATTGATTAAATTTATGCTACTCTCCCTGTAGCAAATCAATTGTCCGCAATAAATGCATACATGGTTCACTTCCCCAAACTTCAGTTGAATATTTGGGACCGTCTCCCTCGCCTCTGGTCCCGTCAGTGCCTCTTGATGTGATGTACTGGCCACAGGACGGGGGTTATCCTGCAGGCCACGTACCTGTGCAGCACTATAATTGATAGGGTGCCACCTGTCCATATGGCGATGCATTGTATAATTGCCATAACTATATTTTTTATCTGTCCCTCTGGACAGATCTTTTTTGCAAATAAGGCAAGTTACATACCGGGCATTCACTTTTTTTTGGCCCGGGTATATTTGAAAAATTGCCAAATGAAACTGTCTTTGACACGGGACCTCCTAGGCTCTTCAGGCAAAAACTCTCTCTCCTCCTCTTCCTCTTCTTCCTCTTCTTTCTCCTCTTGCTGAATGATAACCTGAGGAAGTGGTCCTCTCTTCCTATGAGGTGGTGGTGGTGGTGGGGGTGCACCTGCTGCAGCTACAACACTTGCCATTGCTAAGTAATGAAAAAAGGTCTTCCTCTCACAAAGGTGAAAGTCAGAGTGAGGAAACAAGGAGAGGTTTTCATCATTTGGGAAAAAAAATAGTTCTAAACCAATGAAAAGTGTTATTTTTAGGTCACATGACTTAGCCTTACATCATTACGAAACCAAAAGTGAAATGAACCAATGAAAAGTGTTATTAACAAGTCACATGACCTGTTATGCTTACGTTACGCACTCCGCGCCGCGCCCCGGATCGCTTCCGGGAAGCTGAGCTTCGCGCCTCGCTTCGCGTACCGGAGCACTTCCGGGTGCGCTAACGCGGTGCGTCACATGACGCATTACGCGACAACGCGATACATCGCGCTTACGCGACGCGTCACAATGTTGTTTTCTAACGCGGCAGTTGCGCAAACGGAACGTTTACCGGTTCGCGGACCGAGTCGCGGCAACAAATTGAGCTAACAGGAAGCTACCCGGTTCGCGGACCGGGAGCGAAACAAAAAAAATAATAAAAAAAAAATACATAAAAAAATTGTATTAAAAACATATTAAATATATTTTTCGATGTAATGAAGAATATTTTTTGTTAATCTTTTGATATTTGCTATTAAAAAACCATTGAAATTCACTGAAAAAACCATAGGTTATAGACCATATATAGTTAGGAATTAGCATTTACAAAAGCTTGAAAATTCACTGAAAAAACCATAGGTTATAGACCATATATAGTTAGGAATTAGCATTTACAAAACCTTATTTTACTCACACAAAACCATTGAAATTCGCATATATAGTAAGCCGCACTAACTATATATCGCGCACCCGCAATCCACTGCTGATCATGTCACATATTACATCATTCATGACATGGTCAGTGACATCACTGATGACATCACTGATGACATCTCAAATGACATCACTGATGACATCACTGATGACTACATCCAGTGACTGTATTTTTCTGTAAAATTAAAATATGTCTTACATATTGAAGAATGAGTGGATGTATAAGTGTCTGGATGAAGGATTTAGTAGGTGCATGACTGACTGTATGAGTGAGTTATTAAATGTGTCTCACTGAGTGCATGGGTTAGTGACTAAACTGTCTTAATTTGTGCATCATTATGTCTATTGTTTTGAAAACTGCTGCATGTGTTGTTCAGTAGCTATATGAGTAACTATATGGGTTATTGATTGGTTGCCCAAGTATTTGTATGGGAGACTGAGTGTGTGTGTGGGTGGCTGGGAGGTGTATGACTCTGTGCATAGATGTGTGAGCAGTTGATTGACTAGATGCATGGGTTCAAAAGTGCATGTGGAAACAGCTGTATGGGCGGTTGACTGTGTGCATCAGTGCATTGGTGAGTGAATGGATATCTCAGTGCTACATGTCAAAGTAAGTACATATGTAAAACACAGTACATGTGAGACTTGACATATATAAATAACTGTGCATAAGAGCCAGTGAATGTGTGAGTGGCTGTATGGATCATTGTGAACTTGTATCCAGGATTGTATAAGAGAGTAAATATGTTTTAGTATATGTTTGAATAAGTAAGGTGTGTATAACTGTATAGTTGAGAAAATGGAGGTGTGATTGATTGTTTGCATGACTGACTAGGTGTGTGTGTAACTTCATAGATGAGTGACAATCTGTGAGTCTGTGTTTACACTGAGTATATCTAAGGTTATATTAGAGTCTGAAGAGGTTCATCATATTATCACATGAATGATGTCATCAGTGATGTGATCAGTAATGTCAAATGAGATGTCATCAGTGATGTCATCAGTGATGTCATTTGAGATGTCATCAGTGATGTCATCAGTGATGTCATTTGAGATGTCATCAGTGATGTCATCAGTGATGTCACTGACCATGTCATGAATGATGTAATATGTGACATGATCAGCTGTGGATTGTGGGTGCGCGATATATAGTTAGTGCAGCTAACTATATATGCGAATTTCAATGGTTTTGTGTGAGTAAAATAAGGTTTTGTAAATGCTAATTCCTAACTATATATGGTCTATAACCTATGGTTTTTTCAGTGAATATATATATATATATATTTCCACCTACTTGCAGGTACAAAGTTATGATGAGCTTGAACTTGGTGTTGTAGTAATGACAAGAAAGAATTAAGTCTCTATATCTTTCTGAGAAAAAAGGCTAGTGAAGGCTTTCTTTGAACTACTGTCACTGCAGTTCATGAAGTGCTGTTTAGTAACCAGGAGGAAACAGCAGTGCTGGTCAAAAGAAAGAAAAAAATACAAAGAGCGTTCTTAAAGCTGAGGAAATTCTCTTGTGAAAATATACTGTGCAGTATTGATACTATTGAGTCTCAAAATATTGTCCTGACTCCACAATAGTGCACTCTCAAAATAAAAACTGAAGTAACATGAGGACGGACTTCAGAGAGAGACACAGACGGGCCCCTCTCTAGTCCACCGCTAAATACCTGAAGTCCCACAACGGCTGAATGAAGCAGAGAACTGACTTCAGGGCTTCGGGGATTAAGGCTGATAACTGGAAGGCGAGCAGAAAAATCCCTCGCAACAAATTTCTGACCAAAAACACTGTGCACAAGGAACATGCAGCTTCTCTCGGTGAAATGACAGGCGAAGTGCGCTGAGCTTCAAACGCTTGTGCACAAAGAAAGGAACAGCTTGATTGCTCTAAAACATTAGAGCGCTTACCAGTGAAAATCGTGACGACCGCCATGTTGGAAAACCGCGAAAGGGGCGTCAGCGGTCTAAATGCTTTTACCTGGATAGCTGAGCCACCAGTTGCCTCTAAGACAACTGCAGCACCTTCCGGCCAATCCTGACACCTCCTTCACTTCTTCACAGTAGGGATCTGGCAGCACGGTTGTTGAATTTACAGTAGTGCATCTTATCACATTTACATTTTCTGCACCTAGAATCACTCTTTCATACTTAGTTAGTCTTTCAATCCTTGTCTTTGGGGTAGCACTGAAAGTGCACATCCTTCTCTTTCGCACCCGAATAAAGCAAATTCCTTTGTATAGTATGGCATTTCTAATGCTAGTGCTTGCCACAAACAATCTCTCAGTTTTATGAAGACCAAAATACCTGGCATTACCAATGTTTCCAAACACTTTTTCAGGATCTGATTGAAAATCAAGGGGCTCTCTGTGTACCCTTGAGGAACTTGGCACCATGCCAAAACACAATCTCCGAGTCGTAATGCAAAAAGATATTGGCTATCTGGGTGTAAAGGAATCGAAAAGGATGCTTGGCACAAATCAATTACTGTGCACCAATGTGCACCTCATGGTATCTGGTAAAGGATCACTGCAGGATTTGGTACTACTGGGCGACAGGGTACTACTATCCTATTATTTTCCTCAATCTTTGCACTATCCTATACTTGCCACTAGGCTTCTTAAGCTCCATGATTGGCGAGTTACAACAACTGCCCATTATCTCTTTCAAAATACCTTGCTCAATCTTTTGATCAAATACTGGAGCAACTCCGGCTTTGACTTCGGGATTCATTCTGTACTGGGGTGTGTTCGGGTAAATAGCACCTTCTTTTGCCATGATTTTAATTGGGTCAACATTTGCCATCAGACCAATTTCTTTTTCTGACAAATCCCACATATCTGATCTCATTGTTGTTTTCAGCTCATCAGGTAAACTATTTTCAGTAAGAAGTGAAAACATCTCATCCACTTCTGTTCCTTGTTTCGCTAGCATCCTTTCAAAATAACATCTTCATCAGGTGTTTGGAAAGCAATACAATCAAGTGCACAATAGATAGTGCAGTTCATCTTGTACAATAAATCCCTCCCTAACAGATTTACTGAACTTAAATCACATACCACAAACCGATGCATGTCTCTGAAATTTCCAATATTCACTTCTATTTGCTTAGTGAATGGGTTCTTTATCTGCTTATTTGAGACTCCTACAACTTGGATAGTTTCTCATGAGAGGGGTAGGTTTGGAATTTCTGCTGCTCTCATAGTAGAATGGATAGCACCAGTACCCACTAGGAAAGTGATATCATTACCTTCCACTTTTCCGTCTACAAATGGACCAGACTGATCTACCGCCAAGGATGCGCTAAGCATTATTCCTTCCCCTTCAGGTACCAGCATAGGATGTGTCTTATTCACTCACATTAATTTGCATCCAAGATTGTTGAACTGTTTGTGTATTCTTACCACTCTAGCCACAAAATCCGGTGTTCGCACTGTATTTCTGCACTTGAGCACTTGCATAATTTGGCATCGGAGCTTGTGGCACCTGTTATTGAAGAGAAACTATCTGTTGCTGTTGCTGCTGGTTCACAACCACCTCATTCTGCATCTGTGGATTTAAATTTTGATTTACCCCATTACTCTGTTGAACAGTTCTTCCAATGTCCATGCTTTCCGCACGTTTGACAAGGATATTTCTTTCTATCTTCCTCTTTACTCATTCGTCCTTTTCCCTTATTTCCGTTTGATACTTGACTATTTTGATTCTGATCATTCAACTGGTTATCATTTTGAGAACCAGAATTTGACTCTTGATGTTCTGCCAACTTCACTTGTGCCCACATCATCTTCTCTTTCAGCTTCTTGTGCTTTGCATCAATATCATCGCTACAATCCGTATGCATAAGATATTGTCTATGGGCTTGCTCTGCCAGCAAAGCATATGTTGCTGAATCATCTGACTAGTTTCTGATCTTAATCCATACACAAACCTATACACAAAATGTCCCATGTCTATATCACCAATATTCTCAAATCCACTATAATGCTGGAACACCTGCATTAACCTACCATAATACTCATGCAATGACTCTTTTGGCTCTTGGGTTGTTCTATGTATCTTAACCCAATCTGTTTTCTTTGGAGGAAATGTACCTGTTGAGAAAGTAATCACCTGATGATACTTTTTCATCACTTCCTCTGAGTGTGCACCTGTCCTTGCATCTCTGGGATACTCTTCAGATGGCCAATCAACAGTAATCTTACATTCTGTCAACAAATCAGTTGGCACCACTATGTGAAACAGGCCATAGACAAACGAACATGAACATATACATCACCAGGAACTTCTTTAATTGAACACATTCTTTCGACCTCATCTGTTTCTTTTAATGGAAATGCATATTTTTCCTTCGTAGCTGCGTCATCCCTCTTTTTTGTCGATCTACCTCTCCATTTGCATGCATCTCCCCATTTCTTTAAAATATACATCAATTCTTTTATCTGTAATCTCCTTTCTGACGCATTCAAACTCTCCAAATCCTGTTCAGTAAATTCTGACCTATATGTTTTCCGTAATATTTTTGAAATTTCTATGTCTATTCCAAATTCTGAATCCACTTGTACTATCTTCTCATGAAGATTCTTTGCTCTCCAAGTTATACTTTTAAACAAAAATAACAATTCCTCATCTCCTTACGAACCTAATCTATCTGAACTTAAGGTACCAATAATCACTTCTTCTAAATCAACTCTTAACTTGCTTACATCTATGCTTACATCTATGTTTTGTTTTTGGGGCTTTTTCTTTTCTAATACTTTTGCCCACTCCTCTGGGTCTTCTGGTGAAAACCCTTTGTAATTCCCTGCTACTGCAGTGACAATCAGTTATTTCACTGGTGAAATTTTCTTCAGGGTTTCATTCGCTGTCTCGAGATTAGGGAGATCTAGCAAAGAGATATTTGAGTCACTCTCACTAATTTGATCTTCTAACATCACTACCTCTTTTGTAGCACTATTCTGTGAGACTGTCACTGTTTGTAATTTCAGTGTATCGTGCTTATCACCATACAATGGAGTAACAGGACCAATTGTTACTGGTACTGTCAATGCTTCAGCATTCAAACCTAACTGATATATTTTCTGAGTTATTTCTTCTTTCGTCTTATTCAATGCATCCCTTTCTTTTTCCTGTAATACTCAGGTAACTTTTAGATCATATAGAACCTGTGGAACTAATGGAGTTCCAATCATTGGCGCACTTAGGGTTGCATCTCTAGCACTTTCTTGATAAGGTGGAGGTCTATTAACTTAAATGTCTTGTAATAACTCATCATCCGATGCATCACTTCCTGTTCATGTCATACCTATGTGTTTCGTTTTTTCTTTACACTAATTCCATACTTGATCCTCAGCTATCAACACTGAACACAAACACCCTGTCACTACAGCTCTCCTCCATCTTTTCATATGATCCCCTTGAGTGTCTAATGGGTATCCAGGTAAGAATCCTCTATTAATTCTTCTACCCCCCTCTGTATTTTTCGCGCTCAAATGCCTCAACTTCCCATTCCTCCAAACCCTCATACTGTGTCAACCTAGGGTTTGGTTCTAAATTATTCATTTGATTTCTCAATCAATCAATCAATCATGCCATTTGTATAGCGCACTACTCACCCGGGAGGGTCTCAAGGCGCTTGGGGGGAGGGGTATGCTACTGCTCGAACAGCCAGGTCTTGAGTTGTTTCCTGAAGGCGAGATGGTCCTGGGTCAGCCGAAGGTGGATGGGGAGGGAGTTCCAAGTCTTGGCAGCCAGGTAAGAGAAGGATCTTCCTCCGGCGGTGGCTCTTCGGATGCGTGGTACGGCTGCGAGGGCGAGGCTGGTGGACCGTAGCTGGCTGGTGGGCATGTAGAAGGTCAGGCGGTCGTTGAGGTACTTGGGGCCCAGGTCGTGGAGAGACTTGTGTGCGTGGGTGAGGAGCCGGAACGTGATCCTCTTGTCGACGGGGAGCCAGTGCAGGTTCCTCAGGTGGCTGGAGATGTGGCTGCGTCGGGGGACCTCCAGGATGAGTCGGGCGGAGGCATTCTGGATGCGCTGGAGTCTTTTCTGTAGCTTGGCTGTGGTTCCGGCGTAGAGGGCGTTTCCGTAGTCCAGTCGGCTGGTGACGAGTGCCTGGGTGACAATCTTCCTGGTCTCGGTCGGGATCCAGCGGAAGATCTTGCGAAGCATACGCAGGGTGTTGAAGCACGATGAGGAGACGGCGTTGACTTGTCTGGTCATCGAGAGGGAGGGGTCCAGGATGAAGCCCAGGTTGCATGCGTGGTCGGTTGGCTTGGGTGCGGTGCCCAGGGCTGGGGGCCACCAGGAGTCGTCCCAGGCGGAGGGCGAAGATCCCAGGATGAGGACTTCCGTCTTGTCCGATTTCAGTTTCAGGCGGCTGTCCTTCATCCACTCGGCGACGTCTTTCATCCCTTCCTGTAGGCAGGTTCTGGCGGTGTCGGGGTCTCTGGTGAGGGAGAGGATCAGCTGGGTGTCGTCGGCGTAAGAGATGATGTTGAGGTTGTGCTGGCGTGCGATGGCTGTGAGAGGTTTCATGTAGATGTTGAAGAGGGTGGGGCTGAGTGAAGATCCTTGCGGGACGCCGCAGATGACTTCGGTGGCCTCGGAGCGAAACGGGGGGAGGCGGACTCTTTGTGTTCTTCCGGCGAGGAACGAGATGATCCACTCCAGTGCCTTCTCTTGGATACCGATGTTGCTGAGGCGCTGGACTAGGGTGCGGTGGCAGACCGTGTCGAACGCAGCGGAGAGGTCCAGGAGGATGAGGGCCACTGTTTCCCCCTTGTCGAGCAGGGTCCGGATGTCGTCGGTGGTGTAAAATAATTACATTAAATGTACTATGTTCTGGAAAATCTAGGCCACCATCTCCTTTCGTGTATTCCACCCAATTTTGCAACCAAGCACACGTATGATATCCTCGTTCCATCACCATAAAGGTATCATGCGTGTTAGGAGGCAGCATTAGAAATCTCTCCCTAGTTAATACATGCTTGTCCTTCTTCAGAAATACTTGATTATAATAATCAACTTCATTTTCCAACATCTGTGATTAACTAATTCAATAAACAAAATCCAGGAAACTCTTTGGTATTCTCAAGTATCCTATATGCTAACACTTGTCCTATACCAGCGCGATTCACACCAACTGTCCAAACAGGGGTCACTACATAGTCCCTTCCGCAACCAATGGCAGTGCATCTCTTTGTGACCTCAGCACGACTCCTGCTACTGACCCTCACTTCACAAGATAATACGATAATGCATTTTCCAACTTTCCTCTGAAAAAATGTCTGTTACTAACAACCTAAAAAGAGCGCTACTCTGTCTGCTCCTCTAAATCAAAGATAGGTTTCGTCACCTGCTTCAAAGAGAAATATCTTCCTTTCACTATGAGTGAAAAACACTGTTTACCCTTCACTTAAGCTTGGTAAAAACCTATTACTCCTCTAGAGATACTCCTACTTTGGGTAAGGTCAAAGTTTCACAGGTAGACCCTTCACTATCACTCACACTCTACTCTTATACGATATTGGGCCATATATATGAAGCTGTTTTGCAATCGCAAACACTGTGAATCGCAAAAGAACAGAGTTCACGACCGCAAAACAGAGTGTTCCTATGTAGGAAAGCGTTCCGATGCGCAAAAATGGTAATCGCAAATTTAGCGATTAGCAATTTTGCGATACATGGAATCTGCGAATCAGCGACACGTCATTTGCAATATTCACTAATAACGAGCGTGCACATTGCAAATTCGCAAAATGAGATGCAAGAAAAAATTGCAAATTGCGATTTTGCAAAATTCGCAAATAGGCGATTTTGCAAAATTTGCAATTTTGCCCATTGCAATTACCACCAACTCTGAGCAGGTGGTAACCAGGTGCAAACTATTTAAACAGGCCCAATTCCCCAGCACACAACTAGATCAGACCAAACAGGAGTTCTACCAGATATCCCAATATACATTTTTCACCACAGTGGAATTAACCGAAGGCTCACAGATGGGGAGTTTGAAGAGGGCTACCTGCGAGGAAAATGCATGGCTGTCAAACACACAATCAGTAAAGGTCAGAAGTGACAGGACAGTGTTTAACCTGATTCTTATTACCCTGCAGGTGACAGTGCGAATGCTGTACGTAACTACATCCTAACTTCGTTCCTGAATCTAGCCACTGCTGCGGAGCAGAGGTATACCAGTGCCCACAGAGCCACCCACTGTACAATAGAGAGAACATTTGGAATGCTTAAGAGCTGGGTTCCGCTGCCTACATAAGAGTGGAGGAGTGCTACAGTACAGTCCCAAGACATACTGCAAAATCGAGGTCGCATGTGCCATGCTCCACAACATCGCCAACAAGAAAGGCACCCCAGTGGATCTCACAGATTCCATCTCATCAGATGAGGAGGAGCTAGCTCCACGATGCAGACCAGCTGGTGGTGTTGGTGGTGCTGCCGTCCGCCAGAGATGAGATGATATCACACAGAACTATTTCTAGGTGAGTGAATGATGACACAATGCTACAGATTGGTGCAATACTGTGTTTTTTATTTCCTTGGGTGCAGGAATATATCAGTCACATAGCCTGATGTGCCCGTAATGTGAGTTCCAATTGCTTGCACATGTTAAACACACAGTGCAAGTATGTCACTCAGACATGAGTCAAGATGCAATGTGTTGCCTCACCCATTGCTATGTGCCACTCATGACACCTCATCTCCTGCAGGCACAGCCTGTTGTCCCTCGCTCAGGGTGCCCACTGTCCTCCCCTGCATCCTCGGCTGTTCTTCCCTGCCGCGCACTCCGCCGTCTGTCCTGGGGAATACGTGGAGTGATACTGCTCCTGCTTGTCTGGTCTCACTATCCAGTGAGCTCAGGGGTCCTGTGCCAACTTTGGCTGCTGCCCGCAGCTGGTTCACGGCATGTGTGACCTGCACCAGGCCCTTGCCCACAAACTAGCAGCAGTGTGCCATCTCATGCTGTATGCTAATACAGCGATGTGCCAGCAGTGATGTGGCAGCGGGCAGGCGGTTCACAGCTTTGGTGTATATGTCCAGCTGGCTGTGGAGACATTGTCTCTCCCTGCACCTGGCTGCCCGATCTCCCCTTATCTCTGTGCACAGTCCCTCTAGTGCACCTGTCATGCCCATGAAACCATCCCTCATCTGAGTCATGTTGTTATTATGTCTGGCAAACTGGCGCTGAATTGACTTCAATGTCTTTGCTTGCAAGGGCTAGATTTTTAACATGTTGCCTTCAAGCCCTGCAAACACTGTGTCTTTGCCTACGGCAGCTGTGCTGGTAGACGACTGTGCCCTGCTCCTGAATGAAATTCCTGAACTAGGACAGACAGGATTCTGTGCAGTGTGCTTTCCTGCACGCTGGCCCTGGACTTTCTGATCTTCTCCACTTGTGTCCTGTGGGCCTGCCTCCAGCAGCGAGAGTGGTGGCACTATGAGGCTCAGTGGAAATGTCACAGGGATTGCTGGTTTGCCTTCCTCCTGCTCCTCTTTCCCTGACTGGTCTTCAGTGTTGGATGTATCCTCCCCTTCTGCAAGTGATTCCTGTGTTTCAGGTGGTGCTGTGAATGTAAATGCATACATTAATTTGGTGTTCTGCCTCGCTTTGGTTATGTAATACAGTTTTCTGATTTTGAGTTACAGGAGTACTATCTGTCTGTTTTATGCCTTTCCGGAATTATTCATTCTGATTCTACCTTGCTGGGTCTCACTGCTCCACTGTTTGGTGCATGTGACTACATCTCCCATAATGCATTGCTGAATGTGCTTGTTAACATGTAATGGAGTTGCTTTCATGTTTAGTGCCTGGGTTTTCCCTGAGTGTGTAAGTGATGTTGTGATGTATCAGGGGAGTAATAGCATGCTTCTTACCTTGTCTGGTGTTTGGGGGTTCGGAGCTGCAAACTTATTTACATCGGGTTTTGCGATTCTCAAAATGCATTTTGCTAAAAAACGCAATTTGAAAATCGCAAAATCCTATTTTGATACATATGGCCCATAGTACCTATTATATAACACCTACAGCCCTCCATAGCTTTTAGATATTATGACAACAGACGAGTAACCTTCCGCAGTGTGATTTCCTTACCACACTTTTCTAAATTCTATTCCCGGGATTCCCAGGTATCTCTGTACCTGTACTTCCAGACAACATAGATCGCGACACTAACTCTTGGTGTGAAATATATAGATGATAATCAATAGTCAAAAACTAAACTAACAAATAATAACCATACCTCTGCTACCAGAAAATCTGATCCAGCGGAAAGCCCCAGGGATGAACAATTCACAAAACAGATATCTCAATAGGGCTCTTGCACATTTTACTCAAATATTCATACAGAATCCCTGGGCAATCCGTGGGGGAGTCAAGTTTGATAATTTGCCTAAGTTCTGATTAGTTCATTTCTGTAAACATAAAATAGTATGTAAATAAAATCATTACCCAACTAATCTTCACAAATCAACACTCTTTCCTCTGGTCGATGGGCATTTAGTTGAGTTAGTTGATGGTAATATTAACAACTATCTATCCCATCCACAGATCCTGGTGAAATATAACCACAGACTCTGAGTGAAATTCATACGTTTGATCCAAGATTTCTCCCCCCTAGCATTAGAAGAATTCCATCCATCGCAGCATTCAAAAAAGAAGCGTAATTGTTCTATATGGAAAAATTTCTACAATGAGTCCTAATCTCTCCATGTTTGCTTCCAGTCATACGCCAGCATCTCACTTCACACACATGAGAGGGTATATCTGTAACACATATGGTGGTGTGATTTAATGCGCTTCTGATATATTTGTTATACGCTTCCCTGAAGTGTACTGTTGTAAAGAGTTTGTATTCTGCAACTTATGATTCTAAATGGTTCTAATGTTGAAACACCTCTGTAAAGACATTGTTTCCGATCCAGGGAAGGCATGGCTTGGCAGTTTGGGCTGGACTGTTCCCATGAGGCACAGGGTCAGACTGATTTGCATATAGCCATGTCTGAACTGGGGTGGTAGAGTGGGCTAAAGAACGGTGATGGATTAAACCCAGATCTTTTGACTGGGTGTGAGTGTTTGATTGATTCAGATGCTCCGTCTATCACCACCCCCTTTTGTACCGCTTGTAGGCAAGCCAGCACTTGACATGCTTTTGGTGGGATATTCAGTTCTTGTATATTCCAAGTTACAAGCTTAATTAGGCGCATTGTATTTCAAGGTTTGTTATGTTGATTAGTGAAAGTGGTGTCTGAGGCTTGTTGTGAAAGTAGTGTGCACAATTGGGCTATAGATGCATAAGTATGTACCAAAATTCAACATGTTTGCTGATGACCAATGATCTAGTCTGCCCTTCCGAGTATCTCCCCCACTCTGACACCCCCAACTTGCCAGAAAAGTTATCACTATCCACATTCTTCTCCACATTCTTCGCACTCAAACATGAGTACGATTTGCATTTCAAATTTAAATTTAAACCAATAACATTTTGGCGGCATCACTTACTGACTAAAACCCTCCTATCCTCGTACCAAAAACAATGAGATGCAAGATTTACTGGCCTTTGCGGTGAGGACCTCTGCATGGGGGAGCAAAGAGCCAGGCAATCACTCAACCCAGAAAGGGAGTTGGCGGCCAAGAGTTCATTAACTTAGATTGCCCACTTTTGTGTCACATGTAAATTATCCATATGGTTTTCCCCCCCGAGGGGGCAAGACCCTTCTTTAGAACCTCAGGGAGATGGGAGTTGCCCAGGTCATTAAATCTTTATGAGTTGTGTGCATATGTAGGAAGACCAGCAGGGAGGGAACAATTCTCCTTTGTCCTCTGGCCAAGACCCCCCCAAATAATGTGGGTATACCAACCCAGGAATATCATTTTTGACAGGTCAGGGTGTACATACATTCCCTCCAGTTATCCAGCATTTATATTGTCATAAACGCAGATAGTGTTGCACTCCTCTATGGACCTATTTTTCAACTTTGTGTGCAGTGCCTAAAATACAGATGCTGTACTTTAAGTAAATTGGGGTTTGATATGTGATTTTGCATTGAACCAATCATGCTGCTAATCCCAAGGAATATGAAACAACTCACTGGAAAAGTTTATATATATAGCTCTTTGTCTGCCACAAACTTTAGTCATTGTCCTTTGAGGGTCTTCATCGAACGTCAAACTGCGGCCATCTGGAGCCAGAGAGAGATTAAGATTTTGTTTTAGGAATTTGTTGGCTTGCTGGGGGTTGACAAAGATGTGTTGCTTACCATTCATCACTTTACAAAGAGGGGTTCCCTGCATTCTGCTTAAAACACAACTTTATAAACAGGGTAATAGAGATGGTGTTGTCACTAATGCTGAGGTCGCTATGCTATCTGTTGAGACACAGTATTGTGTCTCTGTTTTGAAATTGAAAAGGAGTGCAGTGATTAGACGGGCGGGGCACCTGGAGGCAGGCGAGGTCCCCATGACCTACGTCTGTCTTAATGGAAAAGATAGGAGTAAAGGCAGCTTTTGCTAAAATGCCTTCTGGCATTGTTTCTATGTATTTCTCAAGTTTGTCCATGTTCATTGATTCTGGAATGCCCAGGATTTGCAGATTATTGAGACTCAACCTTGACTCAAGGTCTTTGTTTTTGGCTTTCATTATTTTCAGTGCTTGCTCCATCTGTAACAATTTCTCATTGTGTACTTTTGAGGTGGCCTTTGTATAAAATGTATTTTGTGTTAGGTGCCCAATGTGGTCATTGTGGTTATCCATTCTTTCCTTCTTAAGTCAAGGCAGTCTGGCGGGGTGTCAATTTTCCCCATTGTGTGCCTAATTTCAAGCAGGATTAAGTGACTGTCTGGATCACTATCCACCATGGGCTGGAATTTGATCCTTGTCCCCTCAGTATGCACTTCTGAGATGGCCGGTCCACCTGTATGTCTTGCCTGTAACATTATTTTTCTTGCTTCCATTGTGTTTGCCCATATTGCTACCTTTGTCTAGATATCCTCTTTACATGCAGTGTATTCCTGAGGTCTCTTACCCTTCTCTTATGTCCCTGTGTCTCCTGCTAATTAAGTAGGTCTCCCTGGGATTGCCAGTGTCCATTCCTTTTGCTTCAAATTCTGCCATGGAACACTGCCGTTTCCCTTCTTTCGTTCCCTGTTGCATTAAAGTGTCTTGTAGACTACGCACTCCCATAGGGATCTTCCTAGCATTTCACCTGTCTCTTCTGGTCTCACCACAGCCCACTATTATGCGAGCTGATTACCCATTTTCTGATGTTGCTGCACTATTGTCATGTCTGACCATCTTGCCCATCCTACCATTCAGCCATCCATCATCTCTGGAAGCCAACAGATATCCCCACACTAGGTTACTTTGGCATGAGTCATTTTTGTCCGTTTCATTTGGGACACTTTCCTTGCAAGGACCTTCTTCTTTTAGTGCCCTGAGATAGTGTATATGTTTGAAGCCTTAAATGGGTCTTGGAACCATCTTTCAAGAGTTTGTACTACAACACCCTTTCCTTTAGCAGCAGCCATCTTAGACACGTCCCCTATAAAGGAGGGCTTTGACTTGACATGCGAGCTTCACATTTAAGTTTTCCCTGTAAGAGAAAGGGTTCTTATGGTTCCCTGAACATCGTGGATACTTCCTTATTTGACTCAGCTGTCGGCCACACCATGCAGTAGTGGCTCCTGGTGGGAGTGCTGCCGGGCGGTGATGTGGGGTAGAGACGGGCAGGGCGGGTTTAGTAAACACCAGAATACGGATGAATGCGGATACATAGACAATTAAATCGACAAAACAAATTTTGTTGCGTGCGCTGCATTGCCAAATGCGATGCAGCGGGTGCAAAGAAATTTGTTTTGTTGATTTAATTGTCTACTTACCTGCATTCATCCCTATTCTGGTGTTTACTACCCCCCACCCTGCCCCTCACCCACCCCACGTCACCGCCCGGCAGCAATCCCACTAGGAGCCGCTACTGACACCATGAAGTGGTCCTTGGCACTTCTGCAAACGCACATCTTCCAGAATAAAGCATCAGGTGTTCTCTAGAAAGGACGAGCTGGTAAGCTTGTTAAAGTATATCTCTTGACATCCCTTTGGAAACCTCAGATAGGATCACATCAACATTATAATCTGAGTT
Organism: Lissotriton helveticus; assembly: GCF_964261635.1. Taxonomy (NCBI): domain Eukaryota; kingdom Metazoa; phylum Chordata; class Amphibia; order Caudata; family Salamandridae; genus Lissotriton; species Lissotriton helveticus. Next base: position 1,369,607,078 of record NC_136069.1, on the reverse strand, counting down.
GTATAATAACTTCAAAAACTGAACAATTGAAAAAAGGGTGATTCCTAAAGGTAATTTTGGACATTGAAAAATCATGTTCTATTAAAGCTTAGCGAACCTGGTAATATAAGGAACCTTTCTCTTGAGTCTTAACTGAACAGGAAAGTTAAGCAAATCCAACCTTAAAAATTAATTACATTTTGAACATTTGAATTAAGTACTAACAGAAATTGCACAAATGGAAGCAAACCCTAAGCGCTTAATAAAGTTTTAACAGTAATAGCTCATCCAATATATATTTGCTGTATTTTTCATTTGCATATGAAGCTAAGCTGTTAAACTGAACTCCCTGTTGCCTAACGGTCTGTAGTGAAACTATTAAAGGCATTCTAGAATGTAGGTAATTTAACATGTTGATTCCTTTAAGAAGCTGATATGTAAAATCAAATGTTACATGTGGGTTGAATCTCTTTATTGTGCCACAAACTTTGTGACCCAGAAAATATAATGCAAGCCTCCAGTGAGGCCTGACCCCTGCAGCATGCAAACTCTCATGTTTGCGCACAGACCTATAAACATATCAAAATAAACTCTTTCACAAGCATAAATATCCAATTTATAATTCACTTATTGTCCCCCAGGTAGGGTGCATAGTGCGAAAAATACCAAATGCTCCAGAACACCAGCAGGACCAACTTGCATCATGGTTCAGGCATTCATTTCCACTGAAGTGGCTACAGTTTCAACAGCAGATAGATTTTTTCTTCTCAAAAAGTAGCATACTCCCATTCTGCTTTGAGGCTAAGGGCCTGATTATGAATTTAGTGGTGTGTTGGTAGGGAACTCCACCGCCGACCGTCCACCAGATTACAAGGTGTAATGCGGGTGGGCAGTCCTGTGGTGCTGCGGCACTGTCCTACAAAGGCTCATAGGAGAGACTTAGAAAGACAGCGCTGTAGGATAACCACAGCGCATTCCAGCATGGCATGGACTGTACCATCCGTGCCATGCCAGAACAGGGAGTGAACGCAGGCAGGGGGCACATCATGTGCCCCTCTGCATGCATTCCAAAGGCCCTGAAGCAACAGGGGGGTCTATAGGACATTCATTGGTGACTCTCCGCCACCCTTTTAGTGATAGTATCACCACCATGAAAATGGTGGCTGACAGCCAACCCGTACTAAGCTTGGCGGTGCCGCAGAGTACTCCTCCTGCATGCCTCCCCAGGCCACACACGCTGGCAGCTCCCGACCAGAGTGCAAGCCTTACCTTGGGGGTGCGCTGTCTCGCTCTCTCTCTCACTCCCCGCTCCTGCTGGGCGGTCCTGATGACGTTGCTGCTCCGTTGATAGGAGACGCTGTAGTGGGTTAGGTAGCTGCCTTCTCTTACGTTGACTATCTTGGGCAGATTCCTCTTGGTGAACAATGATCATGATCCCTTTAACCTTTCAGCTTCCTTAGCGTCAAGAAATCCTTTAGCATGTTGCGGCTGGGGCTGGCGGCACCGACCCTTACTCACAGCCTCTGTTAAGATGACAGCTCGGGCCACAAACAGCAATGCAGCAGTGTGGACAATGTTTTCAATGCAGCTGTGGGGTCAATGCTTTCGTGGGGCACCTTGTAAACAGCACCACAGACCACACAGCCACAGCAGTCTCAGGCACGCAAATGCACACGCATCAAGCGTCGCTGAGACACAGTTGGAAACTTTGATGTTCCTGAGTTTCCACAACAGGGGACCAGCTCTCCTCGGTCCCTTGGAGGCATGTTTCTTCCGGACACAGCACACAGCAAAGTCCTTTCAAGCAGGGGGACACAGCACAGCAAAGTCCCTCATCCTCTCCTTAGATAATTCAGCAAACTGCAGGCCAGCCCCAGAACACACAGCAAGGGCAGTCCTTCTCCTCAGTATCTTCAGCTGTTCTTCCTTTGGCAGAGCTTCTTCTTTATCACAAAGTAGTTTCAATCCTTTTTCAGTCTTGAGTTCAATCGTGAGTTCAGGGGTTTCAGCTCTCACATTTATACCCCTAAATGCCTATGAAGTCTTTGTGTTCAGGGGGCTCTGAGCCCAGTTCAAACCAGACCTGGGTGTCTTCCTGCCAGTGCACAACTTCTTTCTTTGATAGTGAGGGTCTGGGCCCCAGACGCTCTGCAGGAGGTGGAGCCATTATTTTGTGGCAGCAGCACAGCCCTCTTTGCATCAAATGGCAACTCCTCCCACCACACCAAATGCAGGCCAGCCTGTTGCGGTCTCCCCTACTCCTCCCCAGTATCAGGACACTTCCCAGAACATGTCACATCCAAACGCAAACAGTCAATACACAACCAGGCAGAGACACGCAGGATGGTGAAGACAAGAAACCAGACACTTCTAAAAGTGTGGTTTCTAAACACACAATTTAAAAACTATCTTCACAAAAAATAGATTTATTAAATTCTGAGTTCAGGCAAACTAAACTCCATCTTTCCATCTTATGTCTATGGGAAGATATGCTGGAAACATGTGACACAGCATTCCCCATTCTGTCCTTTGGGAAAGATGGCCTTGCAATAGTGAAAAACAAATTTGGTAGTATTTCACTGTCAGGACATGGTACACACATCAGTACATGTCCTACCTTTCACATACACTGCACCCTCCCCAGGGGGGTACCTTGGGACTACTATAGGGGTGTCTGATGTACATAAAAAGGGAAGGGTAAGGCCTGGCAAGTGGGTGCACTTGTCAGGACAACAAGGTAGTTAACAAACTGCGCGCATGCACTGCAGTGGCAGACCTGAGATCTCTTTTCAGGGCTACTTGTATGGGTGGCACAATTAGTGCTGCAGGCCCACTAGTAGCATTTGCATTACCAGCCCTGGCACACATAGTGCACTTTGCTAGGGACTTTACTAGTAAGACAAACATACCATTTGTGGACAACCAATTACCATAACACTTTATACAGGGAGCATATGCACTTTAGCACTGATCAGCAGTAGTAAAGTGCCCAGAGTCCTAAAACCAACAAAAACAGGTCAGAAACAATACAGGAGGAAGGCAAAAAGTTCAGGGATGAGCCTGCAAAAAGGGCCAAGTCTAACACCACTCATTCCTATACACATCCAGTTCATGATTTTAGAAACCAATTTGGGTGCATCGTGCCAATGCTGTAAAGGGTAGCAGGAGGGGGAATGTAAACAGTAAGAGGGAGTTGTATTTCGAGGTCCAAAATGTTGGAGTCACTTTAAGTTGCATTTTGTACATGGCGCTCAGCCGGGGGCTGGAGGGTGGGCATGTTCTCCATGCAGGCTGTAATGCAGCCTGTATGGAGAACGGGAAAAGTGTGCATGAGTGGGGTGGACGGCACAAGACCAAACAGTCATTGTGCACTTAGGATTGGGCAAACCACTCCTCCACTGCTCTGCTCCAAGAGCAGAGCACCCCCGCCGCAAAGCAGTACGAACATAAAATGATAGTAACTCGAAGGTATTATCATTTTATGTTTTTGCTTCTCGCACTGCTTGAAAGCAGTGGGGCAATGCTCCTCCACCATAGCCATGTCATATTATTGGTCCATGTGCTTGCCAATTTGCTTTCCTTAGTTTCTATTGGTTGAGGCCTGTTTTCCCTTATGTGTCTCTCATTTTCCGGCGACCTAACTACTCAATCCCCTCTGGGTTAGTGGTTTGAACTTGTTCTTATGGTTAGGGCTCCATACTATTTACTTTCCCTGGTTGCATGCATTTAGAGCTTGCTTTTTGTTTTGTTGCTTATCTCATCCTGACATTTTTCCCCAGCTTTCTCCAATGTCTTTTATTTAAACTTTTTTTAGCAGGCATTTAAACCACCGTCAACACTGGAACCAGGCTCCCCAGTCGGCAATTCTGGACATTAGGCCACATCCTCTGTCATGCCCCTTCTCTCTATTGTTTTTTTTTCATTTAATCTGGAGCACTTCAAACAAGAACATGTTTTTGCAGACTGTTCTCCCCTCATCCCCCAACGTTGTTGGCATCCGCCTTCAGTCCCGTTTTGATTGTTTAGGATTGGAGTGTTTGGTCTGGGACAGAGAAATGCTCTTGACAGTACAATATGCTTTGAGACAAACAGTGTAAGTGGTAGGTTTACTCCAGAAAGTCGACCACTTTCTGAAAATTACAGAGTAGGCCCATTTGATTCAGTCCCAGCTGTCATCTGGATAAGGCGAGCATGAATATGAACTATAAGCTCCTATTAGGGAAAACTAATACTCTTGTATTTTCATTTCATTTTAAACTGTTCATTAGTAAAATCTTAGCATCAGACTTAATAAAGCAAACAGTAATGACAAAGTCTCATTAAACGTCGCTAAAAAAGTGATGTTAGTAACTGATGTGTTCACGAAATGTATGTAATGAGTTCTCATTCTCATTCACCTTTAGTATGAACATAACTGCTTTCTATCAATTTACGCTATTTATTCACTGCATTCATTGGTGCAGAAGAAAGGGTGTTGGCGGCCTTTATACAAGCAGATCACAACATTTGTCTTACCGGCAACAATAATATTATAGTACAAGCATGGATTATGACATACATTGGTATCTTTATTGTTGAAGGCGGCGATGCTGTGCAGGGTCACAAGTTACAGCATACATTGACATTTCATTGACAGGCATTGTCGAGGTTATGTGAGCACAGGCTGTGGCATATATTCACATTGCATTTACTGATATTGCCGCTGTGGGGCCTGTACATATTATGATATGCATTGATATAGTATTCACCGATACCAACATTCCCCCATCTAGCTGAGTCATCAACTACTTTATCCTCCTTGTATGTCATGACAGTTATATTATTTGAAAGTGTGTATGTGCGTATAGGGTTAGTTGCCTTTTCTCTAAGTGCATACTACCCAACTGGAGGACTGCTTTTTTACAGCAAGAACACCCACTTGTAGGAAACCACATAACAGAAGTATTGCAAAAAGAATAGGCATCATATATGTCATTAGCTTTGAAACCTATAAGGGGATCCATAAAAAGATACAATACAACCAACACTGCTCTGGTGCACCTCCCTCCATCTTCATATTGGCTTGTAGATAATGCAGATCTTGTTGGCCTGGGCTGATGTCCCATTGTTCATATCATTTCAGGGGATAAAAGTAAAATAGAAAGCAACAATATTGACACACACCCCACCCTCAGGTCTTCAAGTCCAACACCTAGTGATGTTTCAGTTTTCTTCTGTAACAAATGTTGAGAAGACTCAGACAGATCTTCTCCAGGGATCTTCTTCAAAGAGGCACCAGGGTGGTGGTGGAGGCTGAACCAGGTAGTTTGGAGCAAGCCTTCTCCAAGCCTATAAGTGTGTGATGATCATGTGTCTGTAGTGATTTGGGATCCCCCGTTCTGTGTGTTCCCTACATGCTACTGCTTTGGCTCTTTGTACTAAGCAACAATGGTGTGTGTGGCCAGTCCACTCTCATGCTAGGTCGTACACGTTGAGGAGGTCTCCCATATTAACCCTGGACTAATCCCTCACGGAGGACTCGACAGTCTGGGATTGTCCTGACTAATATTCTTGAGGTGTGGGCAGATGATATTGTTCTGTGCTACAGGGGGGGAATTCAGGGAAGGAGCAGGATATCTCCCATCCTCAGTGAACTAGATGGACATCCTCAGTTTGGACAATAAGTCCCATTCTAGTATATTGGTCAGGGAGGATGGATAGAACAATAACTGTTCTCTGATTTTATCTCCTTCTATTTCCAGTTCGAGTGGTTCCATGAGAAGGACCTTAGTCACGAATCCTGAGATCCCCTCTATCTTAGTGGTGGCCTTCTGCATAGGGACTGCTCCTTCCCGAAAGGCATGACCTAGTCTCCCAGTATCCACCAGGAAGTGGTACCGTGTTTTGCTTATGAGGATTGTGACCATGGGCACTCCTCAAGGCTATCCAGGGCTTCCAGGAGGTTGAGAATGTTCTTACACAACTGGGTGGGTGGATGGGTTTGGTGAGCTCTTCCTGTCTACTCCTGGGTTGGCAGGCCCCATTCTAGGCTTTCGCTGTCGGACTCAGAGGAGCTGGAACCTTCCTCTTTGCTGCTGCTAGTTTTGTGGTCCTGTATGGTGCTTGTTGCATCCCACATTCTTAATAGGGACATTTGCATGTCTCCCTCTTGACCCTTATGTCTGGTTTGAATGAAAGCTTAGGTGTGTTCTATGATGTTGGTATCAAATTATGCCACATCAGGCCAGGGGAATGCATGTTTCCTGGTATGGACATGGCACTTAAAGCAGTGTCTTTCTATCAAAGACGGTTTAACGGAGTCTCCATGGTGAAGTGAGAAGCTTGTTCATTTTAAGGGTTTGCAAAATTTTGGTTATTTTGAGATTTCATTACAATTTATTACTAATTCTACTCCCCTTTTGGGGAACTGTATACACGGGCTGGTATCAAAACTCAATTTACTGGTTATGAGCTTAAAAATAATGATGCATGAACAAAAAACTGGTTAAGATTAAAATAGAGAATATAAAGCAATGAAGCAATAACAACCTGTAACAAAAGTGCACTTGTTAGTTCAGGACAGTGTGGATTGTTTTGCAGCAAAAAACTAGCAATTATGAACTAATGATTTGGATTTTTTGTATATCATCATCTAACAGCATTGACTTATTAATCTGACATAAAGGTGGTATTATTTTGCCAAATTCAACAGCACCACAACATTAATAAATGTAAATAATGGAAAAGATGTAAATGAGACAAAAATAGTTGACAGAAACATTATTTTATCCAAAAACCTGAGCCCTTTCCTAGTGCCTGTAGCCTTTGGAGAGAGGATGCTCTGCGCAGTACGCAGAGCCAGGTGAACCTGATAATCTGTCACTATCAGCAATAATTTGATGAGAGAAAAAGGATTAACCTCACACTATAGACCCTTTGTAGCCAGACGCAAGCGATACCTGATTCACCCAGGTCCGAAATGTTTTCCCTAACTTCTGAATTACACCCTATATTACACCCAGGGGATGTGTGTAACACTGCCTAAAGCCCAGTGATCCAGGCGGAGAGAAAAAACTGAAAACCTCCCACTTCTTTCAGGTGATATCAGTGTTGGAATCAAAGAACTTTGGGCCAGATGTAGGAAGCCTCTGTCCGGTCGGTAACAGCCGAAATTAACGAATTTCGTCCGTTACCAACTGGTAATAGGCTTTTCTGATGTAGGGGCCTAAATTAAGGATTCGGTATTTTACGGAATCGGTAATTTAAGGAAAAGGTAAATTACCGAATTCTTAAATACCGATTCGGTAAATTACCAAATTCCTAATGTAGGGAGCACTTAAATGAGTGCTTATCCCATGTTAGGATTCGATATTTGCGCGTATCAAGAGAGCGAGAGAGGACTAGAAAGCTAGTCCGAGTCCCCGTAGTTTATATGTGTTATCAAAAGAGACTAGCTTAAATATGACCAATATTGTTAGGACTCTGATTAGATATGTCATGGGTCTGCCATCTTTGACTGTTATATTTAGGTCCAGGAAAGCAAGTTGGTTTGCACTGATAGTGCTGGTGAACTTCAAGTATGGTGCAGATAGTTAATCCAATTAGCAAGCATGTAAAAACGAACAAGAAATTCCAGCTCTTTCTACCGAAGTACGAGGACGGTGCAACAGGTACAAGGCAGGCTCTGACCAGAACAGCTGTGAGTATGGTAACCTCCAAGCAACAATCTCTGGGTAAGCGCTTTTCCCTCCTTACAGGTCTCTAACTCCCAGTGGCCAACATTATTTCCCTACAGGGTCAACCCCTTACCGCTTCACTCCTGGAAGCATTGGCTGCAAAATCTAAGCGTAAGAGTGTTTACTTATGCCCCATCACACTTTGTATCTTATGCATATGTGTGATACCCGTGTTTTAGCGACACCACCCCCAATTATTTGCGATAATCACAATAATGGTACCACCAGTGCCATTACACTTTTGTCGACTGTAGTCTACCCACTGAGCACTGTAGATTCGGCATTCTATGTATATGACTATGTGGCGAAGACGCCTATTTGACTCTCCTCTTCTTACATGTTTTGTCTATGTCTTCAATGTTGTCGGTACAGGCATATATGAGAAGGGACCCCCCCTCACACTTAGAGAAACACCTTAGTGAGTGTAACACATAGCCTGGATTACACTCCTTTTTAACCTGCACTACACTCTCTTTTAAAAAGGTCCTGAGGAAAGCCAGATTTAGTTTAAGGCACTGGCTGAAACATGTCGACCAACTGATGGATGTAGGAGGTAGTAACTCGCCTCCCTTAAACATCCCCAAGCCTTATTTTACCGCTGACGGGAGCCCAGTTATTAAAATTTAATTTACCCTCCGGTACTGGGACCCTCGCCAAGGCGTTTTAACTCACACTTCATTTTACACCTCACACTGCACTCTCAGTAAAATACCAGCTCCGCTGTAATCAGGCGTCGCAGCACACCCGGGACACATTAGGTGTCACTGGGTTGGCCCGATGATGAAGCATGCCACCAACCAGGTTGGTGGGTGAGGGCTTCATGAACTCACCAATGAGGTGCCCTTGACAAATCTAATCAGAGTCCTAACAATATTGGTCATATTTAAGCTAGTCTCTTTTGATAACAAAAAGCAATGAGTATGGCTCATTGCTTTACATCTGGACATTTTACCAGTGGAGAAATTGCAGCCTAAGCATTTAAAATTATGAATCGGTAAAGTGCAAAGAGTGCAGTCCGCATATATAGGAGTGCGTAAAAATTTTAAAACCTCACCGGTATAAGAATAGGTCCTGGGAGATACGCGGCAAACTGCTGGACTTGATACAGGGGTCATAGCCCCTGGGCCCGGTCTGGCGCGGACGGGCGCAGACGGGCTGAACTCAGGCGTAACTCCGGGGGAAATCTGGCAAGCCCGAGGTAGACGGAGGGACGCTAAAACTCCTCTAAGCTGCCCTCCACTCCAGTTTTGGAGTATTAATTGCAGGTCCCTTCCGAAGCATAACCAAAACATTTATGACTTCATCATTGATGAGCAGCCTGACGCCATATTTCTTACTGAAACCTGGCTACATGAAAGCTCAGGTCCCGAACCTTGCTATTGCATTTCCGGATAACTACGTTATAGTGAGGCAGGATAGAGACTCCGGAAAAGGGGGGGGGCATTGCTAAAAATGTTAAATCCACTTACAGTTGTAAGTTTGAAGCCTTTCCCTTATCCGGATGTGAAGCTGCTTTGTTTAAACTAGCAATTAAACCTCAACTGACTTTGTCGGGCCTCTTCGTTTATCGCCCTTCAGGCAATGCTAACACCTGGACGTCTTCTTTTGCCGATACCATAGCCCCTTTACTTCTCAGGGCGGCAAATTTCACCATCTTAGGTGATCTTAACTTACACCTTGAAGATCCTTTATGCACTACCTGCAAGCACTTCTTATCTGATCTTGAAGTTCTGAATCTTTTGCTGTGTAACTCTGGATCTACTCACTCTGCTGGACATCAATTAGATCTTATTCTTTCCAACCTTCATTTTGATTGTTCACAGAGTGCCCGCCCGCTGGAGTGGTCTGACCATTTTGCAGTCCACTTTTCCTTACCTCATGCTAATAGCCTGGTAAAGGGAGACTGTGGTAAGGGCGAATTAATCTGTCGGTGGGATAAACTTGATATTACAAAGTTAAACCAGCACCTCTTAAATACTCGCCCTGACACTGATGTTCCTGTTTTGGAACTGAACACCGCAGTATCACATTGGCTCACTAATGCTGTAACTACTCTTCTCTCTTTAACACCGAAGCATTCTAGGTCTCACCATCCTCCTGCACCTTGGTTCTCTGATGATCTGAAGATCTTACGAGCCAACTGCAAGGCCCTCGAAAGGAAATGGAGGCACTCCTATTCTGTTTCTCGGAAAGCTGTTTATAAAGAAGCTTTGAAGGGGTATCACTCACAATGCAAAATTGTGAGAGCTGTGTATACTGTGAGCACAGTGACGGAAGCACAGAACTGTTCGCGCACTCTTTTCTCTGTTGTTAAGAAATTAACAGGTGCGAATACTGTCCCGATTCCACCAGCGTTGGAGGAAGCTCAATGCAACTCTATTGCTGAGTTCTTTATTGCCAAGGTTGAGCGCATATATGACTCTATGAGTACTCCCTTGACAGAAATCGAACCCCGACCAGGACAGACTGTGGTGATTGAACGACCCCTTCCAATGGCGACAGTTACAAACTGGCAACTGTTTGATGATACCTTGTTCCTTTCCTGCTTGAACAGTGTTAGATCTGGATCACCCCGTGATCCAATACCTGCGAAAGTCTTAAAGTTATTGGATCTTGAACCCCAACGGGTTCTCATGAGATTGCTCAATGCATCTCTAACCGAGTCTCATGTGTTACAGGAATGGAAGCATGCGATGGTTGTCCCCCTTTTAAAAAAGGCAGGAGCAGACATGTCCAATCTCAATAATTTTAGCTGCCTGTTTTTTCAAAAGTGTTGGAAAGGCATGTTAACAATCAGTTAAACCATCTTGTGGAAAGCTCGGAATTCTTACATCCCTCCCAGTCCGGCTTTCGTGCGCACCATTCCACCGAGACCACGCTCCTTGGGGTGACGAAGAGGTTACGGCACGGTATTGACCGCGGGGAGACATCTGCACTCATCCTTTTGGATGTGAGTGCGGCGTTCGATACCGTGTCCCACTCCATCCTCTTGAACTCTCTCCGGTCCCTGGGAGTAGATGGTCCTGCGTTAGCCTGGATTGCCTCCTTTTTAAATGAGCGCACTTTCCAGGTTTTTTCAACGAAAGCTGCATCTGGTATTTGCTCATTGGCGTATGGCGTTCCCCAGGGGTCTATACTCAGCCCCCTATTATTTAACATCTATATTAGACCCCTGGCTACCATCGTGGAGGATGCTGGGCTGACTATATTTTCATACGCCGATGTCACTCAGATTGTTTTCTCCCTTTCCAGCAGTGAGTGTAGCAACATATCGGTCTTAAAGGTTGGACTGTCGCGTGTCGCTTAGTGGATGCAGAAGCATCTCCTCAAGTTAAACGGTGACAAGACCGAGATTGTTATCTTGGGGAAGAACAAAGATCTTTGGGCCCTCAACATTGGCCTAGTGATATGGGACCCCTTCCCCAGCCGGTCTCCGTGGTTCGTAACCTCGGATTTCTTATAGACGACAAGCTCTCTATGAGGCAGCAGGCCACCAAGGTGGCTTCCGTGTGTTTTGCCACCTTGCGATGGCTCCAGAAAATCCTATGGATGCTGCCCCATGCCACGCAGAGAACCGTTGTCCAGGCGTTAGTGATCTCCCGCCTGGACTACGGAAATGTTTTATATCTCGGGGCCGACACTTTAACCATCAATAAAGTTCAGGTGGTGCAAAATACGTCTGCCCGACTTCTCTGTAATGTTCAGAGGAGATCTTCGGCCTCACAGGCTCTTCGCGACTTACATTGGCTTAGGGTCCCGAGCCGTATTAAATTTAAAGCCCTGTGTCATCTTTTTAAAATGAAGCAGGGCTTGGCCCCAAAATATCTACAGAGCCTTGTCCAAACATATAAACCCAGTCGCACTCTGAGATCTTCTGCAAATGGTGACTTTTTTGTTCAAAGATTTAAACTTGTAAAGATGGGGGGCCGGTCCTTCTCTCATCTAGGCCCCAAATCTTGGAACGCACTACCCCTTGCCTTGAAAATAGAAACCGATTTATTTTGCTTCCGGAAAAAAATGAAGACCTTGCTTTTCCAGTAAATTTGTCCTTTTGCTTTAGCTGGCTCGTTGCATTGTGCTGTGTCTTCTTTTCTTCTTGTGTCTATTCCTGGCGCCGGGAAACCCACTGCGGGTAGCTCTTGCGCAATATAAGTTCAAATAAATAAATACATAAATACATAAATAAATAAGCCTAAATGGTTTGATAGAGGGTGTTCCCTAGCCCAAAAGAATTTAAGAGCAGCCCTCAAACATAAGCTTAGAGACGTTTTAAGGGTCATACACTGTAGACTACTCTATACACAGGCAGTAAGGCGCCGGAAGAACACGCTCCAAACTCAAACGTGGGAAGACTTAAGAGGGGCAGCAAAAAGAAGAGATCTTTCCACCTTTTGGTCGATAATCAATAGACCTTGATTTCAAGATGGAAATAGTCCTCAGATAGCATCCAACGTGCTCCCTGAACGGTGGGTGGAACACTTTAGTGGTCTATATAATAGAGGGACCCTGGTGACTGGGGAGTACGAGGAAATCAGGGAGAGTGGGTCAGAGGTGCCAGTATTCACATTAAAAGAGATTGTGGGGGGCATTAAGGGCCTCACTCGAAATAAAGCCCCAGGCCCGGACGGGATTCCACCGGACATCTTTCTAAGCAATGTGGAATTGTGGGGACCAGTGTTAACTAGAGTGATAAACGCGGCCACGGCTTCTGGCCTACCCCGCTCATGGTCAACGGCCACAATAGTGCCTATTTTTAAAAAGGGCAGTAGGAACAGCCCCTGTGTTATAGGCCTATTTCTTTGATAGATATAACAGCTAAAGTAAAGGACAGCGTTATTATGAATCGTCTTATGAGCTGGGAAGAAGAACACCATATCCTCACTGACATCCAGTACGGTTTCCGGGCCGGCTGATCCACGACTGACCAATGTTTAAATTTATACCTATTGGTCACGAAATACACAGTAGCTAACAAGGAAAAGGTATACTTAGCTTTTAGGGATCTGGCAGGAGCCTTTGATTGCGTGAATAGGGAAAAGCTGTAGGCCATAATGTCCAATCTAAGGGTTGATGCTGGTCTCACTAATAACTTGAGAGCCCTTCATCAGAACACAACTGCAAAAGTGAGGTACAATTTGGAGGGAGGGCACACAGAGCCTTTTAAGTGTACCAGTGGGGTCAGGCAAGGATGCATTTTGGCACCCTTCCTGTGCTCCATTTACATTACCGGCCTAGAAAACGTTTTAATTAATTTAAAAGTGGACTCACCAAGAATAGGAAGCAGATCAGTCCCTGTCTTACTCTACGTAGACAATGCGGTCCTGCTGGTACGCACCCCATTGGGACTGCAACGTCTGATAGATGGGTTTGTAGAGTTTATGAACAGTTTAGATTTATCTGCTAACCTGACTAAATCATATGTCATGGAGGTGGGCCCTAAACATTTTGGGAAAAATTTTAATTACAAAATAGGGTCAACAAGCCTGGCAAAGGTACAGACCTTTTTATATTTGGGCATTTTATTCGATAGGGATTTAAGTTTTAAACCATTGATCGAGGAGCGCTGTAACAAGCTAGTATCAAGCTCAGGGGCTATAATGAATTTTGGCCGTAGACTGGGACAATGGTCCCCGGAGCAGATGCTGACTTTGTACAACTCGATCACCTGCGCTAAATTAGCATATGGGGCAGAACTATGGGGGATGGCGGAGATATCTAAACTACATATAAATAAATAAATAAAAAAATTAAATAAATACCTGAGAAGGCTCCTTAAAGTCCCCCAATGTGTACAATCCCATATTGTACATAAGGAATTGGGCTGTGAGCACCTAGAGGACAGGGTGAGTAGTAGGCCCTGGCCGCTTGGTTAAAGATCTGGGTCAACCAAGAAGCCAGTCTGACTCAACAGATAATCATAGATTGCATGGGGAGGGAGAAAGGAATGTCTATCCCCTGGCTCAAATATGTGAAGGATGGCCTAGAGAGCATTGGGTGTGTAGATCTTTTTTTAACACCATTATGTATTACCACACGAGACCAAGCTAGAGTAAAGGAGATGCTCTCTAAATATAAAGCCACAGCACGTGACGTGGAAGTGAGAAACACACAGTCAGTTCAGGCACATGCTGTGGTGAGGTCCTGCAGTGGTTTGGAGTCCTGCCTCTCCCTTGTACATAATCCTCAGGACAGATTTTTATTAACACGTTTTAGGCTCAACATTTTTCATCATTTAGTAGCTGAGCCTGCAGGTTTCACTAAGTCAGTTGAGTCAAAGGGTCCCTGCGGCTGCGATCATCGATCTCTGCAGGATACCCTTCATTTTGTATTATTATGCCCATTTTATCAAATGCCTAGGCGTCACTTTTTAATAGATTTGTTCAAAAAGGCCAACCTTAGACTTGTGAAAGAAGCTCTCATATTTTTACAAATGGCACGAGATCCCCTGACTATACTTTGTGTGATAAACTTTTTAAGAACCTCAGTTAAATTAAGGGCTACCATAGGAATTTGTGGCGCGACACCATAATTATCCAGATTGTAGAGTGGAGAGGAAAATACTGCTTTTATATATGACTTGACAAATTGGTGGCATTGTATTATAGTGGATGCTTCTTTTCAAAATGTTTGTATTCTTTTTTATACTGTACTTTTATGGTGTTATTGAAATGCTGAATAAAGAATATGAATTGAATTGAATGTTATGGATTAATTACTATTTGAAAGTATATAATATGATTGAGAATACAATTGTATGTATAAAAGAATAGAGTCATTCATTTTGATTATTAGCAAACAGGTGATTCACAGCAGGTGAACAGTGCACGATTTAATCAAGCCACGCAGCTTGAGACTAATGGACATTTTAGATTAACAAGGGGTGACAGCCCTTGTCAGTCGCAGCACCCTATGATTATTTTGATGTATAGTGATTGAAATAGACGAGTCTTAGGAGTGCTTCCCTTACTCAAACAGATCTTTTCATAAAATCTCTCCTATCTGGCTCGCCAAAATGTTGCTAGGAGTTGAATTTACCTTAAATAAAAGACAAGAAAATAGGCGTTTGGCAAACAGGAACAAGTTGGTTTAATTAAATGCTGGGACCTGGAGAGCCTGGACAGAATGTGTCTGCTCAAAATCTCTTGATGTACAAAGTTTTGGCCGTTAATTTAGACAGTTCATGAGGGACAGTAAAATGTTCTCTACATCCCAAAATATCATTTTAGTGATAAAACAATTACATGTGTGCATCTGATAAGGTCACATACGGATCTTGACCTCAAGGAGAGCTAATGTGGGCCAGTTTGTATGTGTCCAGATGTCTGGTGTGAGGGGCATGTGATAGCTGCATGTGGTGTGCATGTTGCGTCCTGCTTGGTTGCGTGTACCTATCTACATGTGGTATGCAACTTTGTTGTCTTTCTGGGGAATGCAAGCCTTTGCAAACACAAGGGGGTGATAGATGAAGCGTGGACATTTTTCAGACACTCATACCAAGTCACAGATGTGGGTTGAATCCATCATTGTTCTTTAGCTCACTTCACCACCCAGTTCAGATCGAGCTATATATCCAAATCAGTCTTGGCCATTTTCCTGATATGAACCGTACAGCCCAAACTACCAAGCCAGGTCCTCCCTGGACCAGAAACAAGCCTCCTCGGAACGGTTTGGCCAACCAGCTTTCATTGGGGCAAACTACCTCTGTCTTGTTTGTGGTGCAACTATCTGTGTGTGGAATGGATCAGGGCCTTTCCTGCCTGCGTGTTTTCCTTGAATTATGGGGGACCTCATCTGTAACTTGTTACTCAAGAAGCTTGGGCATGGGTCAGAGGACCTGCCTGACCACGTATCTCTGGCTCGAGGTTGATGGGGAGTTCACCTTGGGTGAATCCAACAGCAATGGTATGGGGTCATTGGAACTCCTATGAATAATATGGCAGCCACTGGTATCATTTTTTGCGACATTAGCAGCATTGTGCAAACAGCTTTTATCTTGCACATTGACATTGTCCTCACTAGTGTTGTGATAGCGTTCAATGACATTGTCCTTATTGGCAACAATTGTATTATTGTACATGCATGGATTATGACATACATTGATATCATTATTGCTGATGTCGGCACGGCTGTGAGGGCACAAGTTATGGTATACATTGGCATTACATTGACGAGCTTTGTCGAGGTTATGTGGACGAGCACTGTCGAGGTTATGTGAGCTCAGGCGGTGATATACGTTCACATTGCATTTACTGATATTGCCATTGTCTGGCCTTCACATATCAGGATATTCATTGACATCATATTCACCCATCCCAACATTGCCTTTCTCAAAAAACAAGTCATAACACTTTTACGGAGTTTCTTTAACTTCTGTTCACCAACTTGAAACTTAACAAAAAATATATAATTAATCACATAGGTGAAACCTAAAGCATTTACCAATGTTTGTCACATTCTGATGTAGATTGATGGAGCTATTGAACTGGGCATGCAGCACGTCAAACAGTTACACATGGTGAGCCCAAAGGGTTCATTCAGGGTCCTCAAATATTGTTCTTCCAAACGCCAAATAATAATTTTTGGGTGAAAGTGAAATGTAATGTTAATATAGTAAAATCTTGAAGACTCCTAGAAACAACACGGGCAAAGTAACTACAGAAAATATTTATTAGGGACACATTCAGTAAAAATATGCATTTTTATGTCATTATGAGTTCTGATCATTAGTACATTATCTCAAAATTACACAGTCAATAAAACGTGGTCATTGAGAGCCAAATGCGCATTGTTGCATGGGATTTGACGTTCACCTAGTTGCTTAATAATCTCAAGAGTCAAGGGGGCTTTTCAATTGCGGCAACTATTCGGAGAATTCGATCAGACCCTTTTTCATAAAAGAAAATTACATTTTCGAGACACTTACCTTAATAGGATAACCTTAGCACTGACAATATTCGGCCTCTTTGATTTAAATTAATGTTAATGTGGCTGTTTTCATAGGTATTTCCTTTTAAACTCCAGGAACCTAATTACTAATACATTTAAAATAAAAGTTTGCATATTAGAGAAAAACAGCCTACCGCTCTTGGCTTTTTAGGGCATTTATTCCGAGGGGTCTGTCCTTTCTGATGCCTAATTGGGTCCTCCGGGCTCAAATAACAAAAAGTGACCCATCACTTGGCATGCACCACTGCGCAAACACATGTTTTCATAACATAAAATTTTAGCTGTACTGCTAAAAATTCGAATCCTTCCGAACTTAAATGAACTTAATGCATAGGGGATGGAATTTATGTTCTGAACAAGCCTTTCGTTTTTAACATCGTCCCCTAGAGCAAACCCTTCCTTTTGAGTACATTTCTATGTACAGAGCACCGTGAAAATAAAATGTCAAGTCCATTCCTTACATTTTTAAGTGACACGTAAACAGATTTATTATTTATGAATTTCTTAACTTGTGGATGCTAATTTATCCATTAGAGATGGTTTGTATCCGTGCTGTTAGCTTTCATGTTCAGTTAAAAATACAGAAGTTCATGTTTGACCATTTTGAACATGGAGTTTGCAGCCATTTAACCATGTTTCTTTAAAATATTGAACACATTTTCTAGTGCAATATGCAACATAAAGTTTTTCCGTGCAATTATGTGATGGTGCGTGTAAATCAAGCATGGAAGTGGTACTGATACACAGCGTGATGGTTTTGGTTAGTCGGCAGTATGTTATTCATAAATTATATTGTGAAAGTACATGATGAGCTACGACTGGGTCATCTCTTTTTGGCTGATTTTTCAATAGAACCCGCAGTTACATGGTGTTGCGGTTTCTCATGGAAAATATGTGCATTTTACTATTTGCTGCTCTGAATAGAGTATCATACATTTAATTTAAAACATTTCGCCATATCTGCCTAAAAGTCTCCTCATTTCTAACAAACGCATAGGAGTAACTAGCGCCTTAGAAAATCGTATAAAATGCCATAACATACATAATATACTCCACCATACCATAAAACAAATCACTGGATAACTATTTACATGATAAATAGCTATAGGAAGAGGCCGTCAATTTCACATCAAATTGAAATATGGGTAGCAATTTTCCTTTGGCAAATCAATTTTTCATATTCTCAAATGTTCTTGTAGAGATAATACCTAAACAAATATTCCAATGACTGAGAAATATAGTAAACTCTTGTACTGCAAAAAAATCCCATTAACTATGGAGTCCCTTCATCAGTTGTCACTGTATTGATTGAATTGCTTATTTCAAAATATTTTGCTTGAGTGCAACGTCAACACTGAAAGAGTTCAATTGCTCTGAGGAAACGCAAGTGGTTGTGAACAAATTAAAGACACATTCAAGTCTAATGCTTCCAATAAAGAAATCCCACCATTCGCTCTAAAGATTTTTTTGATTTGCTATCCAGTAACTTTTTTCATTTAATATTTACTAACATTGGAATTCAGAAGATTATAAAGAACGTAGGGCCAATGCACTTAAAACATATTTTGGATCTTATTGTAATAAGTTTTAAGATTAACTGTTGTTGGACGTCTGATAGACACTGTCTGGCACTAGATTTAAATCGTAGCAAAACCAAAGGGGATGATGGGCGGAGTGGTGAACATTGCAAGCACTCACCCCCAGTCAACTGATCATGTGCAAATCAGTCTGACCCTGTGCCTCATGGGAACAGTCCAGCCCGAATTGCCAAGCCATGCCCGTCCATCATCCCCTTTGGTTTTCTTTTGTTCGCCCTAAGTTGGCAGGGTATGCCCAGACGTGGGTCCCTTGCTCACTTTGCCAGGGGATTCAAGCTAGCCTGGCTGATGACGGCTGATTTAGCCAGGAACCGGTCCCAGGATGCTTGTTTCCGGTCCAGAGAAGACATGGCTTGGCAGTTCGGGCTGGACTGTTCTCATTAGGCACAGGGTCAGACTGATTTGAATTTGGCCATGTCTGAACTGGGACGGCGGAGTGAGCTAAAGAATGATGATGGATTTATCCCAGACCAGTTGACTGTGTGTGAGTGATTGCAATGTTCAACACTCCGTCCATCATCCCCTTTGGTTTTGTTTTGTTCGCCCTAAGTTGGCAGGGTATGCCCAGACGTGGGTCCCTTGCTCACTTTGCCAGGGGATTCAAGCTAGCCTGGCTGATGACGGCTGATTAGCCAGGAACCGGTCCCAGGATGCTTATTTCCGGTCCAGAGAAGACATGGCTTGGCAGTTCGGGCTGGACTGTTCTCATGAGGCACAGGGTCAGACTGATTTGAATTTGGCCATGTCTGAACTGGGGCGGCGGAGTGAGCTAAAGAATGATGATGGATTTATCCCAGACCAGTTGACTGTGTGTGAGTGATTGCAATGTTCAACACTCCGTCCATCATCCCCTTTGGTTTTGTTTTATTCGCCCTAAGTTGGCAGGGTATGCACAGACGTGGGTCCCTTGCTCACTTTGCCACTGGATTCAAGCTAGCCTGGCTGATGATGGCTGTTTAGCCAGAAACCGGTCCTAGGATGCTTGTTTCCGGTCCAGGGAAGACATGGCTTGGCAGTTTGGGCTGGACTGTTCCCATGACCACACGGTCAGACTGATTTGCATATGGCCATGTCTGAACTGGGGTGGTGGAGTGAGCTAAAGAATGATTATGGATTAAACCCAGATCAGTTGACTGAGGGTGAGTGCTTGTAAAATTCAGCACTCTTTCCTTCATCCCCTTTGGTTTTGTTTGTACTAGATTTCAACTACAGAAAATACAGATTTTATTGGTAGTTTTGGAGGCATCCCTTTATTTACTGTCAGAGTATGTTGTGACAAAGTGTGTCTGATTTTCTCTTACATTCTTGGTCAAACGTCTGGTATATTTTTTAGACTATCACATCTGTGGGTTGTACCTGCTTCATGATGCCTGCCATTCCCTTGACAGTGGGTACTGCAACTTCTGCTTTCTGCTGAGTCTCCATTTTTTTTTTACTGATAATCTGACTAATGAGATGATATGATGTGTTCAAGGCCTGACACTCATGTTCCCTCTACCCCACCTCTGGATATCCTTTGGGCTTCATAATTTTCTCTGTTTAAGCAACCAGTTTTTCACCTGTGTCTCTTTCTGCTATCGCAATTCCAATTTGTTTCCAGTCAAAACACTCCTACTCATGACTGCTCAGACTTCCCCCATATATTTCACTCCTGGAGAATTCGGTCCCGCCTTTATATTGACCTCATATTGGCCAACACAGTGAAGATTGCTCTTGTGTCTTCATGCTTGTGACTTAAAGAGTGCTGTTAAGATCTTTGGGTCCTATATTCCCGCTCTGTGGTCAACTCCTGGGCTCCTGACATTTGCCTCCCAAATCCAATTGAATGATCCCCAGGGTAGGTGCAGTCTCTTGAATACACCTGTTAGACGCAGAGGCATCAGCCAACTATCTGGTGGCCTTGGTTATCTTCTCAATGATAGCATTTTACTGCGCTCTGATCTTCACTCCGATCTTCCTCAAAGGTTTATCCACTTAAACATATCTCCGCTGTGTAGTTCTGCATTTGCTGATTCATTACTGAATAATCATCCTTGTGCCTGTCAACAAGAACAATCGGTTCCACTATCATGTTTTTGTAATTACCAATGTCAATCTTTTTACATGCTATGTTTGACCTAGTTGGTTGGGCATCCTTTCATTCGAATACGTATGTGTATCATAACGTTACCAGAACTCTAATCATAATCATGTTTCATTCAAAGACTTCCCATCCTTCTCTTTTTTATTTTGGTTTCATGGTGGAACTAGTGTTATTCCTCAATTCAATATCATCAAATCATTCTCATTTGCTTTACTGCCTACCTCTCTCTGTTGATCTCTTTATGCCTCTCATTCCGTCCTACCATGTGATATCCATTATTCATCTAGCCCTCTCTATACTGTTCCCCTCACTGAATCTGGTCTCATGATACCTCTAGCAATGTATCTAAGAAATATAAATAGCAATTGCTCAGAAATAACCATAAAACCTCATTACAGACAAATGCTACTGTTTCCATAAGTGTCATTAAAAGACCGATTTCTTCTGCTTGCTGGTGAATGACATCTGTCTCACTCTCTAGTTAGAGGTTTTCATGAGCTCCTTCCTCCTTGATTCTAAAATTCCATATGAGTGCAATCTAATTATCTTTTGTTGCTTACCTTTCACTTCTGAATATCAATTTATTTTGCCACAAATAGTAGAATTGTGATCCAGGCTTCCAATAAACACCTTAGTCTTTTAAGTCACACTTTCTATCTATTCTTTACATTTGGAAATATTGTGCTAACAATAATTTCTCCTCATGATACACATAATTCTGTCAGCTTCACCCACTTTCTGACCGCCAGTCCTCCCCACTGCTCTCTCTGCTCCTCCCTACTTCCAGCTTTCACTCTTAAACTCAACTTTAGATCCCTGAATCAGGGACTACTTTTCTCGTTGCCTGTTTTCATGATAACTTCAATATGGGTCCAAGGTATTTCCAGCACGCTTTACTACTTAAAGCTACCATGGTTTTCAACACTCCTGTCTTCCTTCAATGATCAAAATCCCTTTACATACATTTTGGCCACTTATCCCTTTTCACCTAAAGACTCTAGCGATTGCATGTCATTGGTCTTATCACACCAGTATTCTGTCACTCCTCCTCCTCTTTATTATACCACCTCCTATTGATCCTCAGTCTAATAAGTGCCCCCACGCAATAACCTAGCCCATATCTAATATAAAATCATTTCACACTGCCTGCTTCTCCTCTCCATTTATACCCTCAGATGAACTGATATTATCACAATACCTAATAAGTCAAATGTTCTTCTATTCAAAATAAAGTTGGCCTTTACTCTTCTTGTACGCACCAAACATGCCCTAGTTTCACATACAATTTTAGTATACTCCACAAGAAAAAAAACAGCAATTTTTATTCTTCTATCGCAATCGCTTCACAAACAATACCCCAGACATATCCCCCCCAGAAAGACTTGTAGAAAACTCCAACTCCACTAAGCCCAGTATCCACTAACTAGGTTTTTCTATATTCCTGCATCCTTACCCTGGTATTGTGTGGAGGTACGATACTTTGCACTACCATAATATAGCTCTCCTCCAGAAGCAGGAGGGCTGTAGGCACATGTGGAGTGTAGGTACTGCCTAGAAAAAGGCTTAGAATCTCTGATGAATGCACTATGTGATATATATGAATAAAGCCAAATAGGGCTATTTGATCCAGGTAACAACAGCCATCCTATAGTACTTTGGCTGCTTCTCAAACTTCACTTTGTATTATGTGTCATAGTACTACAAAACATACTACAGAATGTAACTGTTTTCCAAAAGGATTTGTACAGATTTCTGCACCCGACTGTAGAATCTCCACACATGTAAGTATAGATTTTAGTAGTAAATGTGAGAGGGACACAAAGAGTGGGTGGGGAAAGGAATGGGGAAAGGGGCTGTCTTACTACTAAAGGGATATGATTAGAGAGGAGTAAGTGGGATTTAGTGAGTGGAAGAGAGGGGTTTAGGGAGAATGTCACCCACTCACACAAAGGTAAGCAAATTGTATTCCTCTAGGGGTCGAGACATGTAAGTTATACTTTTGTAGTAAGTTTACACTCGAAGTTAGTAAACTTAGTGAAAAGTGTAACCTACATTTGTGCATTGGGTCCTTATAATATAAGTTGTTCATGAAATAGTGAATCTTTGCTAGGCAAAAGATATACATTGTTATATGGCCGGGATGCCCGCCACCCCCTCCCAACACACATCCCCAAGGATGGGAAGTCGGACAATCGTTGAACTTTTGGAAGACGGGAGGGAGTCACCCTCCCGGCCGTATTTATTAAAATATGAAACAAAATTTAAAACATTAAATTAAAAGTTTCATCATTATGCATTATGTACGATTTGACATTTATTACATTTCGATGCAGTCATGTACTTTTGGCTAACATCCTGAAAATGCATACACTCTAATTCAAATTGTACATCCTAGCATTAAGGGCCAACGGCAAGGTCTTAACCGGTGTCAGATCCCTACTACAAACTCCCGCCCTCACCGTG
The DNA here is from genome assembly GCF_964261635.1 of Lissotriton helveticus. Classification (NCBI taxonomy): domain Eukaryota; kingdom Metazoa; phylum Chordata; class Amphibia; order Caudata; family Salamandridae; genus Lissotriton; species Lissotriton helveticus. Next base: position 1,369,584,294 of record NC_136069.1, on the reverse strand, counting down.
TGAGCGGCGCATGCGCAGAGGGCTCTACCCTCATTGCCAACTGTAACTTCCCTTGTCGTGGTGGGGGCCCCCTTTCTACTCGACGCCATCTTAAGGGTCGTCCGAGTTCCCGTATGGGGTCTCTGTAGGAAGGACAGCGTGGACTCTCCCCCCCACCCCATACTCTCTATCCGCCGTCGCGGATATCCGGCCCCCGGGAAATTAGTCAGGAGGGGCATTTAACCGCCTCCCCCCCTGGGAGGGGCCCATGGCCATCTCCCCCTAGGCGCCCCATCCTTAGTGGGTGCCGCCTCCCCGTGGAAGGGGCCAATGGCCGTCTTCCCCCGGGCGCTCCCATCCATTGTGGGTGGCGCCCCACTCTAGGGACCTTTAAATTCCTGTTCACCGATCATGACCTTACCGCCACAGACCGGATAGTTGACCGACTATCCGGTCCCCCCAACTCCTCCTATAGGTCATACTTCCTCAAACCTCTCAGCCATGCAACCAAATCTCCTATTAGTAAATCATTCCCCTCCCTGGACAGGTGAACCCCATCGTACAGATACATATGGTCACCCCGGATACACCCATGAGGAATGACATGCAACTGTGCAGAATGGAACAGTCTATTAATCTTATTATTGACCCGTTTAACTGAATGGTTCAGAGCTGACACCGAAAGGCCCCCTTGCCACCTCCTTCTAGGAATCATGTGGGAACAGGCAATCGTGCACCCCGGGACTCTTTTAGCCAACCAGCTAACAGCCGACAAGATTCGTTCAAGTAACACTCGTCTACCCAGTGTCACCAAATCGTTGCCACCCAGGTGTACTATGACTATAGATGGCGGTGACCTATGCCGCCCTAAAAGTCCCTCGAAAAATGACTCAAATTTGTCAAAAAAGAGCCCACCTTTCCCATGGAAAGCCACTCTGAACCCGTATTCCCCAGGTGCGTGACTCGCGTCACCTTCCTTGAATACGTCACCGCCGCGCCTCACGTATGAGTGGCCCACGACCCATACCATCCTCTCCCCAGTCGGTGATCTCTGACCGCTGGTCTCTTGATGTAGGGTCGACCTCCAATTCCGCCCTGCATGGCAGGCCCGCGAAACTGCAAAGTAAACAAAAGACAGAAAACGTGAGTGCATGTCAATTGATCACTTACAACATGTGCAATCGCACATACCTCTTAAAGCAATTCGAGGACCAACGGCCCAATTGTTTCACTTCCTCGGCACTCTGACCCCTGGCTGTAGCCTCCGTAGCAGCCCCTATCCTAAAGGAGTGGGTCCCAAAATCGCACGGGTCCATGCCCGCGTCAGCGATTACCAGTGCCAGCACCCTCTGAAACTGAAATCTCCTCAGTGGGGTGCCATCCTTGTGTCGGAGCAAGCTCAGCCCCCAAGCGGCCGCTCTCAGCGCCAAATAGTCTTGCACACACTTCAACGGGCAGACGGGGGACCCTCGCTTGCGCTGTACGACCACACTATCTCCCATAGCCCCCTGGTCGGTCTTGGACCTGGCTATCATGATTACCATCGAATCACCCCTTATCTGGATGTAATCCCTGCACAAACCTCCCTCCATATCTCTCTTGTTCCTTGCGACAAGCTCCCTCACCCTCATGGCCCCATGGAATGCCAATGTGAACGCTGCCCGGAACAGAACTGCTTCGTAATGGGAGGAACACGTCTCGTCCAGCTTTGCTAAAAGCAGAGACAGTCTGTCTAAGCCAATCGGGTGCCTTGTATCTCTCTTGCAACCCTCAAGGCGCTGCCAGCCGCGAAGGGCTTTCCTCACCAAAAAAGAACCTGTAGGGTCTTTTATGCCGTGTACCTGGGCCATGAATGAAATGGCCGCCCTATGCCTACCGGCCGTTGCCACTGATCGGCCCTCCCTGTGTAGTGCAACCAGGTACCCCAGGAAGGATTCCTCCTGCCCCCAATGCAGACTCCCCACAGGACCCAAATATGTGCAATAAGAACGAAACGCTCCTTCGTATGCTTTCCTTCTCCTGGGGGCTAGACTCGCTGCCACGAGGTCTTGTAAGCGGAGGGACCGATTAGCCACATTGCTTCTGGTAATGGTGCTGCCTCTAAGTCTGCTGTGGGCAGATAACCCCTGAATGCCTGCATACGTGAACGAGAGAGTGCATCAGCCGCATGATTCAGTACACCTGGCACATGTTTCGCCCTGAACAGTACATTCAATCTCATGCACAGCAGCACAATCTCTTTCAACAATCTCAACATCATTTTGCAGCGTGCTGCCTGTCGGTTAATGCAATCTACGACAGTCATATTGTCGGACCAAAACACCACTGAGCGGCCCCTGAAGTCATCGGCCCATGTCATCAGAGCAACCCAGATGGGGAATAACTCCAAGAACCCAATGTTACCTGTGAGGCCGTCGGAGTGCCACCATGTTGGCCATGTTTGTGCCGACCATCGATCACCCAAGATGGCGCCAAAACCCATGCTCCCTGCCGAGTCGGTCCATAGACCCAATTCCTCCGAAGACTCTGGCGGGGAGCTCCAGACGACTCGACCGTTGAAGTCCGCCAGAAATGCCAACCAAATACGCATATCCTGGCGAACCTCTCCAGACAGTCTCGTACGGTGGTGAGCCTCTTTGAGACCACCCATAGCCTGCGCGATAGAACGCGAAAACGGGCGGGCCATAGGAATCACCCTTAAGGCAAAATTAAGCTGACCCACTGTTCGTTGTAACTGGTGCAGGGTCACTTTCTCCCCACCCAGGCATTGCCTCAAGGAAGCCCGGAACTTGGTCACTTTGTCTACTGGTAGTCGGAAACACCCCTCCACAGAATCGAGCTCAATACCCAGAAACTCCAGTGAAGTAGATGGTCCAACCGTCTTACCTGGTGCCAATGGGACACCGAATTCATTCATGAGGATGCAGAAATCATACAGCGCCTGTGCGCAATTCATATCATCGGCTGCCCCCAAAAACAGAAAATCATCCAGATAATGCATAACATGTCTATGCCCTGTGGCCTCTGTAAATGCCCATTCCAAAAAACAGCTAAACATCTCAAAATATGCACATGAAATGGAACAACCAATGGGCATGCATTTGTCCATGTAATAATTTCCCTGAAATGCAAAACCTAGCAGGCGCTGATCCTGCGGGTGCACCGGAAGCAACCGGAATGCTGATTCGATATCACACTTCGCCATCAGCGCCCCAGGGCCTAGGTGGTTCAACATGGCCACGGCATCGTCAAACGATGCGTATCGTACCGAACAAACTTCTGGGTCTATGGCATCATTTACCGAGGATCCCCTGGGAGCAGAAAGGTTATGTATGAGTCTAAACTCCCCCGGATCTTTCTTCGGGACAACCCCTAACGGGGAACATATGAAATCGGCCAACGGCGGGCAGGAAAAGGGGCCAGCCACTCATCCGAAACTGACTTCTTTTGCTATTTTCTTTTCTGCCACGCTTGGGTTGTGCTGTACCGATAACTGGTTTCTACAAAAGGAATTCCCCCGAACTTCCCCCACCGGGATGTGGAAGCCATGTGAGAATCCCTTCCTCAACACCCCAGCGGACACATGATCAGGGTATTTGTTTAACCACGGAATCATAACCATTAGATCAACTGGTGTAGGCAAAAGGTCCACCTCACTCCTGCTTAGGTCCTCCTTTTCCACCCGTCCCGCCATTCTTTGATCTACATGCACTTTCCGGGTGTGAGGAATTCCCACAGCCGGCACACACATGCTTAAACTTGCATGTCCCCTGTGGTCTGTTACAATTGCCTCGATTGAAGCCCCAACAGACCCCTCCTTGTCCGCCCTTCCCGCCAACTCTAGGCTGATAGCCCCCACCTGTGCCTGCTCGAAAGGGCACCCCGGGCTTTTGGCGGACAACTCCGGACCCGCTTCCGCCTGGCGAGGACGTACCTGTCGCCCCTGGCAGGAGTTGCTTGTGCCATGACACCGAGTCCAAACAATCCCAAGACAGAGAAGCATCATATTCCTTTGCTTTACGGAACTTCATGTCATAGCCTTTCCATTCTTCCCCCTCATACATTGAATAAAAATCCATAATGCGATTCTGATAGCAAACCAACTCAGTCATAACACCAGGTTTACGTTCCCCCATAACTGCGGTAAATATAGAGAAGGCCTTAACCCAGCTCGTCACTGTCTCTTCCACCCTGAACTCGGCCATCTTGGCGCGCCATACACTAGGGTGCCACAAATCTTTCTGCGTTTTAGCATACTCCATCTCACGATGGTCTGTTAACAATGAAAACATGTTGACATACTTGTCTCCCCATATTAACTCTTTCGTGGCCAAGGGAACGTGCTGTGCAACCTTTTCCCGCCTAGAGGGTATCGAGCCCTCCCCCGCCATTGGCAATGCGAGCTTACCCGGATCGGCTATCGTTGCCGCCACCTTCTCTTGACCAGCTGCTGGTACTCCTGGCGCCACCTGTGGGGGGACAAGAGGAACACTCGCTTTCGCGACATCTCTCGATTGCCGCAACTGCTTCATTAACACTCTGGCCTCTTCGGCCGGATCTCCCGGGGTCGCTGTGCCCCCCACCTTTGTTTTAAGCCATGCGGTCAACTGAGCGGCCAATTCTGGGGGCATTTCATCATCCTCGGTCGAGGTGATCACCACTGGGATAGGGTGGCCTAAAACTGGTTCCTGAACCGGGTTACCAGCCGGTACTAGGGGAGCGATGGGCGGCACCACTGGTGCCGGGACCCCCCCCCGAGACTGCCCTTTCTTTGACCCGCTTCCCTCTTAACCCGGGAACCACTCCCGGCAAGGCCGGGCCTATTACCTTTTTCGGCTGACCTGGGTCGTTCATTGTAGCCAATTGCTTCTTTACCTCCGCCAAACCTCTACCGAGCGATTGGACTTGACCGAGCTTTCGGTCCATACACGCCATCCGGTTCGACAACAGGCGTAACATCTTCTCCATCTCGGAACCCTTTCCTGCTTGCTTGCTAGGCATGGTTGCGAGTCCTCCGCCTTTGGTCGATCCACGAGGTCCTGAAATCCGTGTCGAAACTGAAAGATAAAAACAGGATTACCACGTTCAAAATTGCTGCTTGTTCCGTCGAGGGCTCACGAGCAACGAGTGGGTGCAGCCTTCCGATCCGAGGAACAAGAGGATGATCTTCTGGGTTCCCGCTCCTTTATCCTTCTGCGGGAGGGCGTGTACCCGTCCCTGATATGCCTACTGGGCGTGGTCTTCCTTCGAGGTGTCTAGGACAACCCCTCTCGGGTGGGGGAAGGCGCGCTCCGGCTACGCTGCTTTGGGCATACCAGCCGGGCCACGCCCATCCCGCCCAAAATGGCTTCCCGGGAGGTTCGGGCCCCCATCCATACGTTCGGGGGGACCGAGCGGTCGCCCCTTTCCATTGTAGCTGGGACCCTGTAGTCAGGTTTTAAAATTTTACATTCTGTTATTATCTCTGGAAGTCTACAGAAGACGGAAATGTATACATAGAATTATTCAATGACAATTCTTGCGCTTATGGTTTTGGAATTTGTGATTGAACATTATTTTCAGGACTCATAGCTTGAGGAATGTGAACACTTGCATTGGTAACCTTTCTTTCGACACCTATATGGTAATAATGTATTGAGTAAGGGGGTGCGAAATTTGCATAATTTGCTTTGTGTAATTCCTCTAAATTATGGAAAAATGATGTGACATTGCACATAATTATGTGAAACGCCAATCTGTCACTTTGTATTATATTTTAGTGTAAAATGCATCTGTATGTCTATTTGTTTAAGCATTTCACATTAAATATTAGTGCAAAATCCACAATTGCCACAAACAATGTCCTGATTGTTCATGTTGTTACTGCACTATAATCTTTAGTGTGAATGGCAGTGTAATTACATGACCTGGCATAATGGTATAATTTCTGAAATTTCATGTCACAAGCTAATGTGAATTTTCTGAAATTATGCAAATGACACTTTCATTATTTAAATTTCAGCCAGGCCTGGTATCGACCTACTTGAAAAAGTAATTGCTTATTGTCAGGTGAACTCTTCAACACTGGTGTACATTTGTTATGTTGCAGTTTATGATCCTGTCACATTAGAACACATTGACACCATAGTGGGTATCATATACTAGAAAGGTAGGTGTCTATCGCAAAAGCACACAATAGCCCAGAATAATTGTCTATATAATTATCTAACACTATATCAAGAAAAACAATGGGGCATATTACCAACAAATAGCGATATTTATCGCTAAGTAGGGTTAGCGGCAATATTTTTATCGCCGCGCATCACCGGTTTTTATCGCTGAGATAACTTGCTATTAGCAAGGTTTCTCTCAAAAGCAACAAAAATCAGGCGAAATGCGTGAATATCGTTGAGAATTCAGTGATATTCACGCATTAGCGCCGAAATGCTCTTAGCCATGTTATCCACCTCCCATTGGATAACATGGCTAAGAACTGGTCTGAGCAGGCGTTGGTTTTTGGCGATAGCGGGAATATTTCCATCGCTACGCCTGCCTTGCTAATAGGCGATAGCGACATTAGCGACTGCTTTAAGTCGCTAACAGGTTGGGTACGCCCACTTTGCATGTCATTAGCGATAAATATCGCTGACATGCAAAGCGGGCCCCAAACCACTCGCTATCGCCTAAAAGCTGTCGCTAACATCAGTTAGAGACAGTTTGCTAATAGAGCGATAGAATTATCGCCGCTTAGCAGCCGAAAACGGCCGCTAAACCGGCGATAATTGCCTATCGCCACCCTTGGTAATATGCCCCAAAATTTATTTACACAAATATCACCAAACTCCCTTATCACAACCATATACTTGATAGGAAACACACAAATATCGATGGCAAACATATAAATATCACCCACATTATAAAATTAAGGAAAAATAACAACATTCTTGACAATCAAAATATCAAACTATTGAAAGTAAACATATTTTGAAATAAAACAAACAATATTAATTACATAAAAAATAAAAATAAATAAGTTGGGCTACAACTGAAAGTGAAATAGCTGAAAGTGTTAGGGAAAGTTTTAGGGAACATAAGCATTGTTAGAATTGGGGGTCTCTAGTTGGCTTAGGCCAAATAGGGACCCTTGCTTCTACGTCAGAGTAAGAAAAATACATGTTTGTCAATAACCTCCGCGCACTCCCTTTGTAGCTTGGCTCGAGCAGGCAGGCTTATCTTCAAAGGCAATGCGTAAAGTATTTGTACTAACACTCACAGTAATATAATGATGACATCACAAACAGACTCCACACCGGTTTTGGAAAATAAAGTATCTTTATTAAACTTTAACAAGACCAAAAACGGTAAAGAGGTTTCACATAAATAAGGTTTCTTGGATGAAAAGGTTCTTCTTTGAAAGTTCGTTACAAATCAAGATTACGTAGTAGCCACCGGTAGCTCCACTGGGGCTACTCCAGCATCAACATCACACATGGGTCCAAAGTTCAACACAGCCTGCGGGACTCTCAGCGGCTGGGGCAGAGTCACATAGACCATCGGCAACAGAACGTTGGACAAAGTTGGTGATGACGATGCACGGCGTCAGAGGAGAGCGATGTCGTCTCCGGCCACTGTTGACGTCGGCAGTTCTCTTGAGAACAGAAAGCGGAATCTGCTCCTCTCATGCTTGCATGGCTCCTCCATGACACGATGGCCTTACTCTCAGCTTCAGGACCTCCTCACGACTGGAACTCTCAGAAAGTAAGTTCGGGTGTGCTGGCGGTGAAGTCCTTTTGGGCCTGGGACTACTTAAAGGGAGGCCAGCTCTACTCTGGTCCTTGGAGACACTTCTCCCTTCAGCCGGACACTGCACTTCATTCCATCTTCAGGTAGGGGAACACAACTCACAGCCCCTTTGTCCACTCCTCATTGGCAACAACAAACTGCAATTCAACCCCAGACACACAGCAAGGGCAGTCTTCTCCTGAGTCTCTTCAGCTGTTCCTCTTTGGTAGGGATTTCTCTCAATCACGCAGATAGTCAATTTAGACTTGTCTGTTTCTCTGGGGATTCGGTTGTGTACTTATACCCCATAAAGACTTTGATCTCTTTGTGTGAGAGGTCTAGAACCCAGTTCCAACCAGTTCAGGGTGCCCATGGCCAGGGTCCATTGTCGTCACTTTGTGCAGGTGTGCCAGAGTCCTCAGACGCACCGCAGGAGGTGGAGCCAGCTCATGGGGAGGCAGGCACATCCCTATTCAGGTCCGGGCACAGTGTCAAAAAGTCTGGGGTAACAACCCCAACAGATGCCAAGTCTAACAAGCATCATCCTAATATTACTCAAATAGAAGTCAGGAGCATTGCACAGGATCTAAAAGAGACCAGTATAAGCTCACACGTGTAAACAATAAAAATACTGAAAAATATTACACTAAATATACCTGAACAAGATACAGGCCAACTCCCTGACATATCGACCCTAAGAATTGTGAGAACACATAGAACAGACAGGAAAACACCACTAGCATTTAGATAATATGAATATATACTCACAATGGAAGATATATGTTTACTTTATGAGAGCCTCAATAATGCTAACAGGATTATCATTTCGGTTATCACTAATAATATTTTTGTAACATCTTTTATTAATCCCAAAAACAGAGTCAAATGAACAAAAAAGGGTGAAATAGTCACTATTTAATGGTTTAGTCCATTTCTAGTGCCAAATGCTGCATTACAATATATGTCACTTCACTGAGCAGTATGCCATATCACGCTGCTGTAAAGGAGGGAGAAATTGTATAACCCCTAGCAATCTCAACCAAAAACGAGAATGACAAAATTATTAGCTGTACACTTCTTAAAGCACACAACATATATTAACCCAAAAATAATAATTTTCAGATTTCTGTAGTTTTTATTCATTATATAAAATAATCCCTCTGTCGAGTTTGGAGTAGTGGAAAGCTCTACTGTAAATTGGTGGAGACCCCACAGTGGAAAATGCAATTTAAATACCATAGGACAAAAGCTTCTCTAGAAAATGTGTTGGCCTGTTGATTAAAAAGGACATATTGAAAGAGTCTATCCCTGTCATTTGACTGCAATCTGAGACAAAAATGATTAAACAAATATTTTACAGGATGTTCAAGTAAGATGCCTACTCATTTTTTTGTGTTGCAGCAACAAATGATGGCTGGAATGCTGAATGAATCAAATATTCACTCCCATTCAGGAGATATGGGTTAAATCCATTGTTCTTTTGCACACTATGCCACCCAAATTTGGACTCTGCCATATGCAGATCAGTCTTGACCCTGCACCTCATTTGGAACAGTCCAGCCCGAACTGTCAAGCCGGATCCTCCTTGGACTGGAAACAAGCATACTGGGACCGGTTTCCTAGCAACACACATGGGCACAGTGAGCAAGGGACCCACGTCTGGGCATACCTATCCCACTTAGCGCAAAAAGCGATGCGGCAAGAAATGATGGATGGAATGATGAATGAACCAAACATTCACCCGAATCAAGAAACCTGAGTTAAATCATCATTCTTTTGTCAAGCCAGGCAATTCCTGGTCCGGAAACAAGTATGAAGAGGGGTGAAATCCCCAAACTGGTCCCAGATGCTAGCTTCTGGTCCTGGGAGGATCTGGCCTAGTAGTCAGGCTGAACTGTTCGCATGGGGAGCAGGGTCAAGACTGATTTGCATATGGCTAGGTTTACACTGGAATGGCATGGTGAGCAAAAAAGTAATGGATTTAGGCCCAGTTCTCTGTACTGTGGTGAATGTTTGACATTGTTCAACATTATGTACATCAGTTCTTCTTTGTGCATTACTCATTTTTTAGTTCATGTGATAGTTATTCGTAATTGTTATAAGAAAATTCTCACAGGCCAAATTTACAGTGACTTCATCCCTATGGAAGTTTAATTTTCCATATGCCTCCAGAGTGTGGGAGATCAAAATCTTCTTACCCTGCACTAGTAGTCCATGCTCAGATGTTCACCTTTCAAATGTATGTTTGCTGCTGGAAATGTTTCCCAAGGTACATGCTGCTAGTGTATGCTGTCAGAATGTATTACTTCGAAATGCTGAGTCTGGGACCATTAATTTGGCAATAACTGTGTTAGAAAATGCTGTCCAATTGTGATAATTACAAGGTTTTACACATTTTTTGAAAATGTACTTGCCAGTAAAGCACATAAAAACAGATCACAAGACCATATCATGTGTTCAATCGTTACACAAGATACCAGCAACAAACTGGTTCAAAGAGAAAATGTCTCTCAGATAGTTTTACAGTTCTTATATAACATTTACAGCTCACAACAGTTTTCCACAGGTCAAAATCATTTTTGTAAATCTTGCACCAAGGAAATCATGCAAATTTGGCAAAATGTATGTTATGCAAAAGTCAAACAATTTCACTGGATTTCACCTGCATAAAAAATCACCCTAGTCTACCTTAACTCCAACTGACCAGTCTGTATGAATACGGAAAAGTAAAATTGTGTGATTTAGAAACATTTATTACCCATGTAGTTCATGAGGCAATGGCACCAAATAATTACAATTATACCTGGGTGAAGTTTCTATTGCAAAGAGGTAATTTAACTTAATTTAAATCATTTTTGTTATTTTGTGTTGCGCTTGTTACAAGAAATTCCAGAAATTATGCAATTATGTAATTTCGTGCATGTTTTTAGATATTTCACATAATTAGGCAAAAGCGAATTATGGGAATTGTGCACATCCCAAATTACAATATCAAATGAAACATAAGTTAATGGGAAACGGAAAAAGCTACTAAACCATGTCACCTTTACTACGAGTGTAAGAAATTGTGTTTACTAGTTGTGAAGAATATGAGCCCTTCGGAAATAATAAGTATGCAACTATCCCATTACTCTGATAATTACCATTCTAGCACTTGAGGTTTGTTAAGCAGAGCATATGAGGGTACTGGTACCATCTTACAAGGACATTTAATAAGGCTTGTCATGACTCACTGTTAACCTTATGTTTGTCAAAAAAGCAATTCAAATTCTGTTGATGAGCATAATTAAAACATGTAGTTAATTAACTGCTTGCCAATTAAAAACATTCATAAAGTTGATATTGGACTCGGCAATGTCTGCAGGTTACCCCCAATCATTTGCCTTTTTCCCTCCACGTTTTGCTGATATTGTTTTTGTTGGCTCGAGGAATCTGTGTACTTTACCACTGCTAATCAGTGCTAAAGGGCCTATGCTCTCTCCTCTAAACATGGTTGTATTGGCTTATACCCAATTTACTCATAAGTCCCTCGTAGAATGGTAAATCATGTACCCAGGATCTGTAAATTAAATGCTACCATTAAGATTGTAGCACTTATGGTGCCACCCACTAAAGTATCACCTTAGAACATGTCCCAGGCCTGCCACTGTGGACTGAATGCAGTTTTGAACTGCCATGTCAACTTGCATTAAAACACCCTTTGCCAAGCCTTTTATTACACATAAGTCACCTTAAGCTAGGACCTAGATAGCCCAAAGGGCATGGTGCTGTGTGTGCTGTGTAATTGAAAGTTTGAACATGTAATTTTAAGTTTTGTATGACTGGTAATTAATTCTCCTAAATATGTGTTTTGCTACTGTGAGGTCTAGCCTTCTCATAGGATAACATTGGAGATTCCATTTTATATTTAATAAGCTGTAATTTACAAATAGGAGCTGGTACCTATGTCATGTTTGGTGTCTTTGCGATTCCTATGATAAACCCTATTTAATGGTAAAGTCTGATTTTTCATTTCAATTTTGAACATTCCACTTTTAGAAATGTTGGTCCTTAATCAGTAAGACTGAGCCAAATATTAATAAGCAACAACAAACATGCAAATACTGATATTCCTTTACAACAGGTCCTATGCAAACGCATACATGTTGAGTACAGTACAACATATTTCTGTTGATCAAAGATGAAGAGAATTGGTGTCCTTTTGAAGTGTTCGCCTGTAATAGTGTTTTTCAAAACCGACCAGCCAACACGTGTTTCATCAATAGGGTGTTAGACCCTGGACTTCTTCAGGGCTGTAACGCGGCAAATGTTTCATAGATCTCAAAACCGGTGATAATTCCAACCCGGTGGGTAATGAATAGTCCAAATACCCGTAATCTCAAATTAGTTCTGTGTCATTCTGTGGTGTGAGTCTTCACTCGGCGTCATAGGAATGACCGGTGAACCATTTTTGGGGATGGTCCTTCAAAGATTAAGAGGCCAGCCAAGTACAGGGAGAGCAAAGTCAATCCTGTATCCAAAATATATCAGGCAAGATTCAAAGTGGCTGATAAGAGCCGCAAATAAGTATTGTTTATCAGAGTATCTCAACAACAAATATAATTAAGGGGGACCCAAGGGCAATTTATTGACCAGCTCTTAATACACGCCCCAATTACATGTATCACAAAAGTATTAGAGGGTCAGAATCTCAAAGGTGATTACCAAGAACAGAGGTGGTTACCAAAAAGCCAAACAAAGAGAACTATAACAACCAAGTAAGGTTTGTGTCCGGTCTCTGGCACCCATCAGTCACCACTCGGAACCGCCCTTCATCATTTGGGGCTCCGAGGACAAACACCAAACCTGTTGTTTGCTCCGACAGAGAAGGACTAGCCCTCCTGTGGGATAAGGATGGTTGATGTGAGTTAGATATATACTCACAACATGACTGTGGGGTAAAAAAGAGTGCAGTGCTAGGGATAAGTAATACCAAGAGTGATAAGAAAAGTGGGTAAAATTGGTTTGAAGAGCAAAAAATATATTTTATTAAAGTACAGCTCCTGACACCAAGGTTAAAAAATAGCCAAGACAGGGGAATAAATAAACTGTCTAGCCGTGGAACGTGGTCGACATGTTTCAGCAATTATTGGCCATGTGGCCTTGCTTTCTTCAGGACCTAAATTTAAACGCTACTGCAAACAAAAAAAAACCCAAATGTGAGATAATGTGTTCTATACATAAAAAATACTAGAAAAATACTGGAACGATTTCATTATTAATTTTGTATGTCACCTGAACCTTCTAGGTGTACTCGTTCCGTTACTCCTTACCAATTCAGTAAATCACTGATTAGTAAGAAGTAAATACCTCACCCCACCTGGCTGCGGCTCAGGACAAAGGCGAAGCACCGCTCTAACCGTCAGTACTCCAACGCGGCATCCCCAGACGGCGACCTCCCCAGACGGCACAGATGCCGCGTTGGAGTACCGACGGTTAGAGCGGTGCTTCGCCTTTGTCCTGAGCCGCAGCCAGGTGGGGTGAGGTATTTACTTCTTACTAATCAGTGATTTACTGAATTGGTAAGGAGTAACGGAACGAGTACACCTAGAAGGTTCAGGTGACATACAAAATTAATAATGAAATCGTTCCAGTATTTTTCTAGTATTTTTTATGTATAGAACACATTATCTCACATTTGGGTTTTTTTTTGTTTGCAGTAGCGTTTAAATTTAGGTCCTGAAGAAAGCAAGGCCACATGGCCAATAATTGCTGAAACATGTCGACCACGTTCCACGGCTAGACAGTTTATTTATTCCCCTGTCTTGGCTATTTTTTAACCTTGGTGTCAGGAGCTGTACTTTAATAAAATATATTTTTTGCTCTTCAAACCAATTTTACCCACTTTTCTTATCACTCTTGGTATTACTTATCCCTAGCACTGCACTCTTTTTTACCCCACAGTCACGTTGTGAGTATATATCTAACTCACATCAACCATCCTTATCCCACAGGAGGGCTAGTCCTTCTCTGTCGGAGCAAACAACAGGTTTGGTGTTTGTCCTCGGAGCCCCAAATGATGAAGGGCGGTTCCGAGTGGTGACTGATGGGTGCCAGAGACCGGACACAAACCTTACTTGGTTGTTATAGTTCTCTTTGTTTGGCTTTTTGGTAACCACCTCTGTTCTTGGTAATCACCTTTGAGATTGTTTATCAGAGTGCCTGGTATGATCCCCAGAATATGGAGTGCAAGCTTAGTGCGGCAGAGCAGAGTAAACTCCTTTTTTGAATCCCAAAGTATGCCAGGCAAAACTCCCAGATGCCGATGTGAGCCATAATGGTTTCTCGTTGCGAGTACGCATTATCCTCGTAGCGCTTTCGGGACCGTGTTCAGAACCAGAGGCATCTTAGGGTTCTCTACAGGACCAAGAGATGAAAGAAGATAAATTAAACGCTTATTACCATATTCGTCACATAATTACTAAAAACAACACAACTACACCTTCCATAAAAAATGGTTTCAAAAAGATTACTTATTTTTTAGATCAGCCGATCTCATCTGTTCAAAGCGAATCAGATAACATCCTTAATGTTTCGATCAAATCACTGTAAAAGGAACAGGAAAGATAAAGAGAGAAATTTTAAGAAACGTTCAGTCATATGTCTTATCTTTTGTCGGTTGCTTCCTTTGCTTACAGCAGTTAAACAGTAGTAAAGCAACTTAATGAGATCCAATGCGATGGACTAAACTAACTATCTGAAATATATAATTTACAGTAATAGGTAGATAGGTAATCTTTTTGAAACCGTTTTTTTATGGAAGACTGGAACACACCTGGTCATCTGGACTAGGGTACTCCAGCTCTGCATTCCAGCCCACCAAAGCCTTTGGCTGTGTAACAGGGAATGTACGTTGCATGGAGTTGTAAAGCATAGTAATACGTTTATTAGGTGATGGTTGGTAAGCTTTGATTCTAGGGCCAGGAGAGGGACTGGGGGGGATGAAAATGTGTCATGTAGTTGGCGACATGTACCTCTGATACTGTAATATAACAATAAATCAGAGAATCTGGAACTCCTACCTGGCTCCACTGTAGGAGTGTTCATAAATGTATCATTCGGGTATAGGTCGGTGACTGTGTCCAAGTTCAAGTTGTGCGTGCTTGTAAAGTTTCCCGTGTCGCGTAGTATTGGCAGTTGTGGATTTTGGGCAAGTGTAATAGACGGTGCATATAGTAATGTTTGTCCCACTCGGTTGCGGAGCCTGTCGAAAGCCCAGGGCAGTGTTTCCACTGTGTTTAAGGTAGTGTGTTGTCGTCTATAGCAGTGGTTCCCAAACTTTTCTGACCCGTGGCTCCCTTGACTTAATTGGCAGTTGGCCGTGGCTCCCCATCATTTTTTTACCTGCGCACCGAGTGCCGTGGCGCACCCTTTGGGAACCACTGGTCTACATGAAGAATCAAGCCTGCACGTGTTGAAGGATTCAGAGAGTAGCCATCACTATAATAAAACTTTATTTGCAATCACAAAGATCTTATAAAGTACATCTCAATGCATACAACACCATCATAGAGTAGTATAAAGCACTCCCACTAAAAGTAACCAGGCTAGAGAAAGGCTCAAGGAGCTCTGTGAGGTTACAAGAAGTTTACCTGAGGTGGGCTCTGATCATGGGCGTCCGCAGAAATGTTTTCGTGGGGGGGCACATTTTTTACTACATCACCATCCCCCTTGCACTGTTTTCCCCTCTGCCTTACACCCTTCTCCCCCTCCCTCTTCTCCCCTCCCCCTTGGACCCTACTCCACCTCTGCCTTGCACCCTTTTCTAATTGCACCATTCTCCCCTCTGCCTTGCACCCTTCTCCACTCTACCTTGCACCCTTCTCCCCTCCACCTTGCACCCTTCTCTACCTTGCTCCCTTCTCCACCTTGCACCCTCCTACTCTCTGCCTTGCACCCTTCTCCCCTCCGCTTTGCACCCTACTCCTCTCTGCCTTGCACCCTTCTCCTCTCTGCCTTGCACCCTTCTCCCCTCTACCTTGCATCCTTCTCCCCTCTGCTTTGCACCCTTCTCCGCTCTGCCTTGTACTCTTCTCCCCTCTGCCTTGCACCCATCTCCCCTCTGCCTTGCACCCTTCTCCCCTCTGCTTTGCACCTTCCTCCCCTCCGCCTTGCACCCTTCCCTACCTTGCACCCTTCTCCTCTCTGCCTTGCACCCTTCTCCCCTCTACCTTGCACCCTTCTCCCCTTTGCCTTGCACCCTTCTCCCCTCTGCCTTGCACCCTTCTCCCCTCCGCCTTGGACCCTTCTCCCCTCCGCCTTGCACCCTTCTCCCCTCCGCCTTGCACCCTTCTCCCCTCTGCCTTGCACCCTTCTCCACTCTACCTTGCACCCTTCTCCCCTCTGCCTTGCACCCTTCTCCCCTCTGCCTTGCCCCATTCTCCCCACTACCATGCACCCTTCTCCTCTCTGCCTTGCACCCTTCTCCCCTCTGCCTTGCACCCTTCTCGGCCACCCCCTTGCCCCCTTCCCACCCAATGGAGGGGGCTGCCACCTGGAGCAATGGCACCATTTCAAAAGCATGATGGCCTCCCCGTGCCTAAAAATAATTGTTTCTGTCTGTAACACAACTGGTGCTAATGTAAAGCGCTCTGATGCCTTCGGGTGGAGTTCGCGCTATATAAAACTGCAAAAAAATACTTGGTAGAGGGCCTTGTGCTGCTTTTGGGGAGCATTGAATCAGATGACGTAGTAAAATTACAAAGAGCACGGCGCAAGAGGCTTTTCACATCACCATAAATTCATAAACAGCCTCTGAAGACGTATAACCAGTAGGCGCTTTATACAGCGCTATATATGAAGCTGTGTGTGGTCTGCGGTGCGCAGTGTGCCTACATAAAACAGTGGAGACTGGGAGGGATTTATGAGGCCAGGATTGAGGCCCTCGCCCAGGACCATATATGTTGGGCGACGAGGCCGCACAAGTGCTTCACAGGAGGATGTCCTCGAGGGAGCAGAGCAGGAACACAAAACTGAAAGACAACACACCACACTCTCCAACATGCAGCAGTCAGGAGTGACGACCCCTCAACGAGGAGTGAGGCAAAGACAGAAGCTGGCAGAGTGCGGCTGCATCAGGGCATAAGGTGCCCACCCAACGCTCTCCACCAGGACCCTGACCCTGCACCCACCCACCCAACGCTCTCCACCAGGCCCCTGATCCTGCACCCACCCAACGCTCTCCACCAGACCCTTGACCCTGCACCCACTCAACACTCTCCACCAGGCCCCTCACCCTGCACCCACCCACCCAACGCTCTCCAACAGGCCCCTGACCCCGCACCCACCCACCCAATGCTCTCCACCAGACCACTGACCCTGCACCCACCCTACGCTCTCCATCAGGCCCCTAACCCTGCACCCACCCACCCAACGCTCTCCACCAGGACCCTGACCCTGCACCCACCCACCCAGCACTCTCCTCCAGGCCTCTCACCTTGCACCCACCCACCCAACGCTCTCCACCACGCCCTTGACCCTGCACCCACACACCTAATGCTCTCCACCAGAACCTGACCCTGCACCCCCCCACCCAACGCTCTCCACCAGGCCCCTGACCATGCACCCACCCAACGCTCTCCACCAGGCCCCTGAACCTGCCCCCTCCCACCCAACGGTCTCCCCCAGGCCCCTGACCCCGCACCCACCCACCCAATGCTCTCCGCCAGGCCTCTGACCCTGAACCCACCCAACACACTCCACCAGGCCTCTGACCCCGCACCCACCCACCCCACGCTCTCCCCTAGGCCCCTGACCCCGCACCCACCGACCCAACGCTCTCCACCAGGCCCCTGACCCCGCACCCACCCAACGCACTCCACCAGGCCTCTGATCCCGCACCCACCCACCCCACGCTCTCCCCCAGGCCCCTGACCCTGTACCCACCCATCACACTCCACCAGGCCTCTGACCCTGCACACACCCAACCAACGCTCTCCCCCAGGCCCCTGACCCCCACCCATCCACCCAACGCTCTCCACCAGGCCTCTGACCCTGTACCCACCCAACGCTCTCCACCAGGCCTCTGACCCTGCCTGCTTCTGCGGGGAAAAAGGCGATCCTATGGACTCCCCAGACATCCCCTCGCAGGTGGGTGCCGTCACTGACTGTACCCGCTTGCAAGAGAATCAAGTGCACCCCTGTGAATGCTGAAATGTAGTAAAGCTACACAGAAGTGCAAGTTCACCTTCGTGAATCGGGCCTCCAGTGTGTCCACGCGTAGAGTGTGTCCACTGCACCACACTCTTCCTGGCTGGACTGTAGACACTGCACTCAAGAGCCATGACGCACTCTCTCCCTCCTCCCAGCAGCGCACTCCTTGAGTGTGTGCTCTTGGCGCCCTTTCAGTGCACTCTCTACCTTCTCCCAGCAGTGCACTCCTCGAGTGTGTGATCTTGGCGTTCTTTCAGCGCATAGATGAGTGAGGACGGAGGCTCCGAGGCCTCTCTGTGGCTTGGCCGCCGCCCCCCTCACCGGATCCCGAGGGCTGGCCTCTCATTCATCAGTGCTTGTCCTCCAAACCAGGAGCCACATCTTTGGGTCTGTGATTATCCCCCAGGTGTCCCGGTCGCTTCTGTGTAATTTAAGATTTCCTTCGGGAAGACCCGGGCACACAGCTCTGTAATTTACCCTGAATATAATGCAGCTCCAGAGTTGTGATTCCACCAGCCAGCTATCGGCCTCCGAGGTGGGTGGCTGGGTGGAAGAAAGGGCTCTGTCTTCATGCAGCACTGACCACCCTCACTAAACCCTGGTGCTTCCCAGGGCTGTCCAGCCACAGCCCCACTCACATACCTCTCCGCCCTCCCAAGACTGCAGGGCAATGTCAGGCTATCTCCATCAATCACTCATTGAGATGCAGAGTGACCTAGCAGTACAATTTCCACAATCCACATCCTGTGCCGCGGCGCCCCTGGCATCTAATCACGGCGCACCGGGGTGCCTCGGCGCACACTTTGGGAACCACTGGTCTATAGGGTTGATATAGAGCCACTGTTAGTGGTATCAGGGCTTTGCTGTCAGCTTCTGCTGCCATGTGAGGTTGAAAGGAGGTGGGAAAGATCCAATTGTGTAGGAATTGCGCTTATGCACAGAAAGCACTCAACCCACCTTGAGCCAACGGGAGCGTTAACAACTCCCATGAAAAACATGGCTTTTTCCCCGTCCAAACCAGTGATATAATTATTGATCTAAGTGTTTTCAAGAAAGATTGGGTTCGTTGTAACAGCAATTTGATGTATTAAAATTGCCACACCTCTTGCATAGTTTGCGTATGTAGAGGAGTAGCATTCGCCCCAACATTTGTGTTTCAATTTACTCGAATGAGCGGAGCTTAAGTGTGTTTCCTGTAGGAAACACACGTCTACCGATTGTCTGGTGAGGTAAGCATGGACGAGTCTTGCCTTTCAGTAATTGTTTAAACCCCGAACATTCCAGGTTAGGAAATTGTAGTCTGATATCTTAGTTAATTAGTAGTCAAGTATATAACTTCCACGAGTGTCCCTATATTGTACTGAGGAATACGTCTGACTCTTCATTATGACTGAGTCTCTGCTTAAGCACCTCATTTAGTAAGAAGTGCGCCTAGTGTCTATGTTGTAGTGTGAGCTAGTCAAATTCACCATGTTTTGCTGCCTGCTTGCTTCCAAGTTAACCAGCGGTAACCCCTTAATACCCCCTCCACCCACCACTGACACCAACCCCCCGATTAGGTTGAGCAATTGAACCTGCCCACCTCCCCACACAACGACTAAAACAATGAACATTTGGACAGTCCCGAGGTAGATCTCGCGGGGGGCCATGGGGTCCCCAGCAAACAACCCAACCCTGAGGAAGGGTAGCCAAACCATACGTTAGTAGCTAAAGGGAACGTCTCCCTCAGTTTTCTTAGGCTGTAGCCAGCCAACAGTTCTGTGAGGTCAAGTCCAGTACTACCCCACCCATCCTGTTACCTTGTTGTAAATTGCTTATTTGTTATCAGCGACAGCAGCAGTGCAGCTGATGCAATCAAAGGTGTCAGTCATTGACAATCAGAGTTGCATCCAATTTAATATGACTGGTTGAAGCAAGAGTACTTTGTTTTGGCTTGTCAATGTGTCTAGCAAATGTAAGGGCCGATTTTGCATCATTTAAGAAATTTGGCATTCCATCATGTTTTTGCATTTGTCACCCCCGAGTGGGATGGGTATGCTCAGACGTGAGTCCCATGCTCTTCACACCACTGGAGTCAAGCTATCCTGGCTGAAGATGGCTGATAGCCAGAAACCGGTCCTAGGATGCTTTATTCCGGTCCAGGAAAGACATGGCTTGGCAGTTCGGGCTGGACTGTTCCCATGAGGCACAGGGTCAAGGCTGATTTGCATATGGCCATGTCTGAACTGGGGGGGTGTGGAGTGCAAAAAAACAATGGATTTAGGCCCAGATCTCTGTACTGGGGTGAATGTATGACATTGTTCTGCATTCTGTCCATCATCTGTTGTTTTTGCATTCCATCATGTGTGACCTTCAGTTTTGCTGGATAGAAGAGTGCATAGGCAGTGCCGGATTTCTGAAGAAGGCATTTAGCTGGCCCAAATTCACGCCTGGCTGCCTGCACCATGGGTGTGAAGTTCAGAAAGAATGATAGGTTGTTACCTTGATGGGTTATAGTCCCTTTATCCCTGGCCCTCCGTAGAACAACATCCCTGTCCCTATAATTTAGCAAGCAAGCAATGATGGGTTAGGGAGTAGCACCCACTGCAGGCCTGGGGGCCGGAGTCCAATTTGCTCTTTCCACTATAAACATAGTGGATAGGTCTTGACCAAACAGTTGTTGTAGGAGGTTCTCAACAGAATTTTCCGTTTTTGAGATAGCAGCAGTCTCTGTAAGGCCAGTAATACAGATGTTATTTCTCCTGGAGCGGGCCTCGAGATCTATATTTTTTATCTTTTATGATGTTCAATACTTTCTCCAGTGCAACAGGTGCTCTTTAGATTCCACCTGATAGTCATGCACATCAGACATTCTGTTCTCAAATTAGTCTAGACGGGTTTAGTGGGTGTCCACGTGCATTCATACTTGGTCTAGTTGAGCAGAAAGCTTGTTTAGTTTGCTGTCAATTGCTTTGAGACTAGTCTTGACCTCAGTAGAATGCTCCATAGGTCATCTTCTTGCCTGTATGGGGGGTCATTTGTAGCTGTCTCTACGTCGTGTTCTGTTCTACTTTCAGCATTTTGGGTTAGTATCCCGTTTCCGAAAAAGTTTTGATTGCTTTGCGTTGTTTTCCCCCCAATCTCTCTCCTTAGATTAGGTGAGTAGGAGCATCTGTGTACGCGTGATGTACCAGGTTTGGATGCTGGCAGCTTAGGATTGAGACACGGGTCAGAGTCTGAGTGGCTGCAACACTTTTTTGAGAGTCCCAATTTGGTTGCTGGCAGGGTATCTAAAGTGCTTCTCATGCAGATACTATCAATTGTGCTGCATCAGACACAGCTCGCCCAGCAAGCCCAGCTCCCCTCGACGATATGCGCCACCCTGTGTCGAAGTGCAGAATCTTAGCATTGTATTGGAGGGCACGTAGTGAGCACCACTGTGTTCTGCAGATTAAAATGACTAGCCTCAGAGTGCTAAGACTAACCCACAACAGTCAGGGCCCAAGGCTCCGCAGCACCGCAGCCGCAATAATATGCATGCTGCTATCGATGAAGGATTTGTCCCTAAGGCTTTGTAGCTGTGCTGTGCACCGGCACTAGTAGTTCACACATGGTTCCGGCCAACCACATCACCTAGTTAGCGCCTGAGATGCATCAGGGGTCTCCGGCACTCGCAGAACACCCTGCTTCACAGCAGCTCCTCCCAGACTGGGGCCCACTCAGCAAGGTCTGATGTCCTCCACCACCTGCAGCCCCCATATCTGTTGCCACAACCTGAATCTGTGCAGCCGTCAGTGTATTCCGCTGATGTCGTGCTTCACATTGACAAGTACGCCGCCGCTACAAACCCAATTAGGCCTGTATTGTCCGGTTGTCGTGCTGCGGCTTTACAGCTTTGGTCGCTTCCGTTTTTTCCGTGGGCATCCTGGGCACGCACCTCTAGCAATGTCGTTCTATTGAGCGGGACATCGCCCCTTAGCACCAGCATATTTGCCAGATTACCAGTTTGGCTGGCAAAGCACACTTAGCAACTGGCCATCTTGCTTCTCAGCTAAGCCACGCCCCACTTCTTCCTTTTCAGTAACTAATTCAACCACTGATAATTGGTCCTTTTGTATTGGAAGGCTTTGTTCCCTCTACTGGAGAACAGAGTCATTAACTTGGCCCAACAGGGGAACAAAAGGTCGGGTATCTGATTATGAGCTGAGCCAGAGAAATATGACTGGTCTTAGCAAGCAGTAAGGTTTACACGTATTTTATTTGAGCATCCATATTCAAACTCGGTGCAGGTTTCACCCCAGTTTGACACCCGCTGGACTGTGTAGGGATAAGAGGAGTGCAACTGTGCCTTAAGGCATATTTCACCTATGTGTATAATACAGAGAAGCACAACAGATATTCTTGTGAACCCTACTGACCAATCTATTAATGCCTACTAATATCGTAACACCTAACCCAGGTCAGCATCTATCCTAGAAGAATCATTACTGTGCCAGGCTGTCTGTAAGTAATAGCCTGGCTTTGCACAGTGGTAGTCTTACATGTGCAGCGTGCACACGTGCACACGTGTCTACACACATTGTCATGTGTAACCTGTCTTGTGCTGCTGCATACCTTTGCTGCGATGCAGAGACCTTATCCTAAAACACCAACAGTGATGCTAAACATACTCAGTCCAATTACAGGGAAATTAATGTGGGTGAGAATCAAGTAGTGATCCTTACCCCAAATGAACGTACAAAAACTGGGTGGTCAAAGGCCAAAAATCTCAGAGGGTTATTTACAAGCGCCTTGCACCACGTTTGCGGCATTTCTAACATGGGAAAAGTGATGTCCGGTTGGCGCATGGGGCTTGTAAATAAACCCCTCAGTGTCCTAGAATAGGCAGAACGTAGTTTTCTTCTGATTTTGATTGCTGTGTTTTGCAGCTGAACCAATCAGAGGATTTAGGTAATAATAGTTTGCTAAAGTATACATTTGGAAAACGTTGCTGAGAACAATCAAAAGACGTATTAGCTGACAGGTAGAATAAGACCAGCAGTTGATCCAGTTAAAAAATGTTTCCGAAAATGGTGACCAACCAGAGCTTTTTTTTCCGTGTTTGCGTATTACTTTTGCATACCATAGTTTCAAGCAGTTTTATACTACGTACGTTGCTCATATGTGGACAGATCTCCTTTTCTATTCTTCTGCTATAAGGAGAGTTTAGTGTGTAAGTAGTTTCTGGTGGGCATGCATGATGATTTAGCAATTAATGCGATATCTACCGTGCAATTATACTTACATCAGTCTCTGGCTCACTTTAACATATCTTTTCCCCAAAACACAGCATCAGAATACGGACATTTGAGCAGGCAAAATAAATCGTTCCAGGTCACCAATTGTGTTTCATTTGGAAATGTTTCCAAACTCACGAAAAACTTTTAAATGTATTTATGTTTCGCACACCGGCTTGGTCTGGGACTACCGACAACCCCCTCCCTATCATGCAAACCCCACATACAATCCCCGTAGTAATTTAGCCAGGCGAGGGATTTCTTTGGAAGGCAGTATTTATTAAAATAAGAAAACAAATAAAAATTGGTAAAATAAAACATTATTTACATACTTATTAAATGCAAAATTCTGACATTAGATTTACAGCAAGGTAGACAGGTATGAAGGGCTAACCTTATCAAATGTCTAATACAGCGTGTTCCTAACCAAATCTAACATCCTAGTTATCAATTTTGCATTCAAAAATTCTGAGGCCTACGGCAAGGTCGCTAACAGGTGTCAGATCCTTTTTCCAGCTGCGCACTCACATACGAGTGCGCATGCGCAACAAGGGCCCGGTTACCGGGAGAGTACGTACCTCTCCTGGTTACCCTCGTACGCACCGCGAACTCCATTTAACCATAACAGGAGGGCCCTTACACTCGTGCCATTTGATGACATCATAGTGTATGTGCGGGGTGGCTACCAGCCTGAGGAAAGCGTGACTCCCTCCCCCGCACCCTTTCAAGCAAGCGGATATCCTGCCCCTGAAGTTCTGGGAGAGACCAATGGCCCCTCCCCCTGGGCGACCCCATTCAATGAATGGTGCCGCCCCCTAAGGACTTAAATTGCTGCTCACCGATTATGACCTTACCGCCTGACCAGTATAATAAATATACGACAATTAAGAGACCTGTGAAGGTAAAAAAGGCCTAAGGAGAAAAACAAGTAATTACACATCCACATAACCAATTGAGCACATTCCACTAATATTGCCTGTAAAAGGAAAAATGCCTAAGGAAGAAAATTACACATATATCAACAGCAGGGGCGAGGAGCGAGCCTGGGGAGTGCGGGTACAAGAGGCCGCTTCCCGCTCCCCCCAGGCCTTTTCTACCCTCCTGGTCCCTCCCCTTGACCCGGAAGCACTCACCCACTTCCGGGTCAACGGTGGGACCCATAATCAATCAGGAGTGGAACGGGGGCCAGGCCCAGCCATGCGTGCGTGGGGGCCAAGTGGCCCCCCTTTCCTTTTGAGTTGCTTCGGTCTATCACTTTCCGTAGAGTAATAATGTTGTGTTACGTTTAATTGTCCAGTCCCTGGCTCTTTGGACACAGGCTTCTCTGGTTGTGGTATGTTAATTTCTCTTTAGCCAATTGTCCATTTGTATAGCAATTGGTAAATGTCTTCTCCCTCCTTTTGTCCCTCTCTGTCCTCCACCCCACCAAATGCCTTTTTCCATGACAATAAAGCAAGATCATTCTTCCCACATTGAGTGATGCCTTCGAGACAGATAACAACAACCTTAATGCTTCGAGGACTGTCATTAAAAAGTATTTACACCTTTACACTTTTAGGGTCAAACACTTTTGATAGTTTCATCTCTCCATTGTTAAGCCATAGTTAATTAAGTTCAAAGAAACATAAACTCTGTATGGTATGTTCAAAAGCTCAGTAAATGCTTGATGACTATCATTTGATACACTCTGGGTCTCTGCAACTGCAGGAATCATGATCTCACGTCCCATCCTGCCTGCCACCTGAGAGAACATGATTGCATGGCTGCCACTCTCAAGCACCTCTCCCTCAGAATTTCCTACTTTGCCTGGCACCTCATTACTATTCTATAATATTCATCCAGCCACTCACTTTCAAGTTAATAACACAATTCTATTATGTGAATTGGATTCTCAGCCAAAAGCAGTGCCTTATCTGATTGGAGCCCAAGGAAAGCACATTGCTTTAGGGAAACTGCTGGACATAGGCAGTAGGCAGTAGTGCATTGTCAGCCGGCGCCATATCACATCTTGTGCGGATATTTTTAAAACACTGTGTGTGTATTTGTGCATTTTGTGCATCTTGTGCTGATATTTTTAAAACACTGTGTGTGTATTTGTGCATTTCTTTTAACCTGCTCACCTCTTATCTTGGTGTGCTGCTCCCTGCACCAATTTCGCCAGTCCCCGGTCCACTGCAGCGTGTGCTGTTTGTGTGGAGGTATGTGGCTCCGCCCTCCTCTATTCATTTTCGCTACCGGGGGATATTTAACCAGGGTGTTTATCCGACCACACAGCTGTAGGCAGCAGCGCATTGTCAGCCAACACCATATCGCATCTTGTGCTGATATTTTTAAAACACTGTGCGTGTATTTTTGCATCTTGTGCTGATATTTTTGAAAACAGTGTACGTGTATTTGTGCATTTCTCTTAACTTGCTCACCTCTTATCTTGGCGTGCTGCTCTCCGCACCAATTTCGCCAGTCCCAGGTCCACCGCAGCGTGTGCTGTTTGTGTGGAGGGACGTGACTCCGCCCCCTCTATTCATTTCCGCTACTGGGGCATATTTAAACAGCATGCTTGTCCAGCCGCGCAGCGGATGCACGCAGCCACCGGCGCGTCAAAGGCAAGCCCGTCTGTGCCTCTCCACGCCCATCCGCGCCAGCCGAAGCCGCCAGTCATGCTGCCAATTTTGGGAAATCTCATCTTACCTATACCCAGAAGGAGCTGTTAGCAGCTAGAACATTGTCCAGGAAGTGTCTAGTCCATGGGCTAGAGGAATTAGAGGGTCCCTTCAGCAGCAAACAGTGTGGGTTTACATCTTTTACCTCAGCAGGCATGCAGGACTGCCCTCCTCCCCAGGCAAAAGTCTGATAATCTTTCACCTGAACTCCCGTTCATTGGTCAAACATTGCGCTGATGTTTATGACCTTCTGGAAACCGGAGCGCCGGATACCCTGTTCTTAACTGAGACCTGGCTCTCGGAAGACTCGGTAGTGATCCGAGGGCTGGCACTTCCGGAGGGTTATAATATTTACACCCTTAATAGAGACACAAGAGGCGGAGGTATTGCAGCTATTGTGAAAATCGGCTACTCCTGCTCCTTCATTAAACAGCCCATTTTAGGCTGTGAATATTCCTGTTTTAAAATCACCTTTAATCCCAACTACATGATGACTGGGCTACTGATATATTGCCCACCGGGCCAATCTAAAACCTTTAGGGAAGCATTCATTGATACTGTCTGCACCTTGGCGGCCAATTCTTCAAATTTTACGATCCTGAGAGATTTTAATCTTTGTTTTGATAGCCACTTAGATGTGGATGTGGCGAACTTGATGGCGCACTTAGCGGCCTGTCAGTTAGACCAGCAGGTTCCTGGTCCTACTCATTCAGCTGGTCACCTGCTACATCTGGTTTTTACCAACATTCCGACCCTTGCGGCTCAACGGCTGGTACCTATGGCCTGGTCGGACCATTTTTTAGTCCCTCTGTTTATTCAGGGCATAGCTCCTAAAGGTAAATTAGACAACTCCCACTCTCTGAAACGCCCTTGGCAAAAGCTAAATTGGGATCAATTTAAAGTTCTTCTCTCGAGCTCCGTTCCGGTGTTGCCGAAGGATTCTGACAAGGCTTATTTAGCCATTTCAGAATGGATCAATCAGCCGCTGGATAAGCTGATTCCAGCTAAGTGGTCCCCCAATCGTATGTCCAAATCAACTCCATGGTACAACGAAAAGTTAGCGTTGTTGTGAAAAATTTGCAACAAATGTGAAAGATCCTGAAGGATCCTGACCCTCTATATAGAGCGCACTATCGGTATGCAGTAAAGATCTATCACAAAGCAATCCATACTGAACACGCTGCTTTTCATGCCATAGAAATTACTAATAGTACTAATCGTGCAAAGAGTATTTTCTCCATGATGTCAGATCTAAAAAATCAGAAGGGGACAGCAGGGCCCACTGATCTCCTCGAGTCAGCAAAGTGAGGAACTTGCCTTATTCTTCTCAAAAAAGATAGAAGACATCTATAAAGGCTTTCCCATGACCGTTCTGGACTGCCCTGAAGCACCTAGCAATGGTACGTTGAACACTTTAGAGGTTTTCCCTCAGATTGAACAGGACCGGTTACTCGCTCTCTGTGCAAAAATTAGATCAGGATCACCGGCTGATCCTTTGAAACCTGACCAATTTAGAAAAATGTTACCTACCATCTCTCCCCTTCTTGGTCAAGTGATTAACAAATCGCTCAGTTCGGCAGTTGTTCCTACAGCATGGAAACAAGCTAGAGTATTGCCACTGCTTAAAAAACCTTCTCTGGATGCCAAAAAAACAGAGAATTTCAGGCCAATCTCACTGCTCACTTGGACTGCAACAATCGTGGAAGCTTATATTAATTACATTCTTTCAGAGCACTTGACCAGCAATAATACACTTGACGGTTTTTGTCCGGCCATGGCACAGAGTCAGCGCATCTGGTGGTAGAAGAACATCTCTGGGCAGCGTTGGACGCAGGACAGACATCGGCACTGATCCTTTTGGATATCAGTGCCGCCTTTGATACTGTGCCCCATGCCATCCTGTTGTGCCGGTTGAAAGAGGCTGGCATCGGTGGCCTTGCTTTGAAGTAGCTAGCGTCATTTCTCTCTGACAGGACCTATCAGGTGATTGCCCCCCGTTTTCTTCTTCTTCCTTTCCCATCAAGCATGGAGTACCACAGAGTTCCTCTCTGAGCCCTTTAATTTGTATGTATAACCTTTGGCTGTCTTTGCCAAAAGCAGAGGACTGACGGTGGTTTCCTACGCCGATGTCACGCAGCTGGTGGTAGCACTATCGAGCAACTCCAAGGACGACGTCGCTAAGTTTCATGGTGATCTTGCAGCAGTTGCCGGTTGGATGACAGCTAACTGCCTCCAGCTGAATGCTAGTAAGTCGGAGGTGCTGCAGGTGGGAAGGGACCACGGGTTGTGGAATGAGCATTGGTGACAGCTCATTATTCAAGCATTAATTATATCTAGGCGTGATTATGTGTACTTCCTGTACTTAGGGGTGAACAAGGCAGAAATACAAAGGTTACAGAGAGTACAGAATGCCGCAGTTAGAGCTCTTTTGGGCTTGCGTAGAGTCTGTTCGGTGTCCAGCACTATTCGCCGTCTTCATTGGTTGCCCGTGTCTCAACGGATTGAGTTTAAGGCCCTCTGAATAGCCTTTTAAAATTCTTAAGCTCAGATCCCTCAGCGCTTTGACAGATCTGCTTTCTTTTTATGTTCCTTCCTGTCAGCTTCGCTCCATGGGCCAACATTTGTTGTTGGTCCCTCGAGTTAGGAAAACTTGGGCTAGAGGTCGTTCCTTCTAATACAGAGCGGCGATTCTTTGGAACTCTCTGCCCCCCCCCCCTATTCGTGGCCTCAACAATCTCACTGATTTTAGGAAAGCTATTAAAACTTTTCTTTTTCCTTCTGTTTAGGCTGCCGACCGTGGTAATGCTGCAGTTTCTGCTGATAGCGCCGGGACGCCCCTTGGCTGGGGCAGCTGTTGCGCTCTATAAATGTTTTAAATAGAAATAGAAATGTGAAGCAGAAATGTGTCCACATCAACCCGCAAGTGGCATGACCCTATACAATGTTCCCTAGGGTATGCTCCCTGCTGTGTCGCAAACTTTCAATTTGTAGTGTCCTAAAACCACAGATGATAGCTAAAGTAGTTTTGCTATGCAGCCTAGCGGATGAAAGTGAATACTAAAATGAGAGAGGTGACTGGTAAAAAAGGGCTTTCATACAGAAAAAGGGCACTAGGGCATGAAGTTGATGTTCAGATGAACTGAGTAAAAGATTGGTATTTATCTTGTTATTTAAACAAAGGTAGTCCTCTTTTCTTCAAAGTGTAAATTGAACATTTTTCCAGAGGAGGAGCCCTGGTTGATGATGCCTTGAACTCAAATATTCATATTTTTATTACCTTAGAATGAGACTGCTTTGTCATTGGTGGGTCTTTAATAAATAGACTGGTGTGTACATTATTGAAAGATTCTTGAAATATTTCATCTTCTCTCACAAAGTCCTATGTGCACCACTCTGAGAGTCATTGCATGGGCTAGCAGCCTCTGCCATCTCATTTGCAAAGATTTCTCTGATCTTGAGGTTTGACATTAAAAGTTAGCATAGATGTTGTTTTGAACTCTACCCCTTTCTTTCCGTGAATGATTTTAAAACAAACTATGGAATCCATTCTGAAGAATATGTTTGATAGACAAATGCCCCTAGCAGGGGCCGCCTACTGTCTTGTGGGCAAAAAAGATTAATAGCAGTGTCCAGTATTGATTGCATTTGTGATACTTTTGTTGAAGGTACATTTTGTTTTTAAGTATGTATGTATCTATTTGTGTAGAACAAACCTAGCCAGAAAGGTAGAGAAGCACTGTAGAGGGTCAAAGGCACGCATATAGTCATCAAGTGATGTGAGAGGTAGCTGTTTATTGGATTGTCACATAATTGTTATTAAGTGTTCTTTAAAGAGGTGTATCTTCAGTTCTTCATAAATTTAAGCAGAGTTGGGGTAGTCCTTGCGGAAGTGGAGAGGCTGTCCCACATTTTGGGTGTGTAGATGGGAAAGGCCTCCTGTCTTCTTTTTGTTCTTTTTTACCTTTCTTACAGCCAGATTCATCAACTCAAAATGCGATCGCAATAGCTGCGAAATAGCTATTGCGATCGCAATTCCAAGAATTGCAATTCATGAAACAAAACCTGACCCAAATGCGAAATTGCAAAACATTAATTGCGAATTCGCAAAGATAATCGCAGAATCAAGGTGGAACCCCCTAAGCGAATCGGAAATAGCGAGTTCCCAATGATTCTGTGAATCAAATTGCGAATTCGCAAAATATTCGCAAACCAAATGCATGAAATATTGCAAAAAGCAAAAAACCTCAAAATCGCTATTTGCGAGGCGCAAATTATGGAGAACCCAAACCAGGTGGTAACCATGAAGTAAAACAAAAAATCTAAAAAATTTCCAAATGAGCCACAGGTGCGGGGCTGACGAAACACACTTAAGGAGACACAGTAGGAGCATAAGGACAATCACAATGTCAGGACTCTACATGGTGGTTAGGCGGCGAAGGCTCCAGCCTGCAGCAAGGAACAGATGCAGGATCCAGGAGCGAATTTTCTGCCAGCGGGTCACACTACTGGGCCAAACTGATGAGGAAATCTACTCAAAGTACCGGCTGAATGGGGCAATGATTACAAAGCTCATCCGGGACCTTGACCCCCTGATGCAGCACCCAACGAGGAGGACCAATGCAGTGCTCACCCATATCCAGGTCCTTTGCAGCCTGCACATCCTGGCTTCCGGAAGCTTCCAGGGGATAGTTTCTGTTGCAGGGGGATCTCCCAGAGCACCATGTCCCGCTGCCTGAGGAGTTTCCTGGATGCCATGTTGAGCCGCCTACACCATTACATTAAATTCCCAACCACCCAACAGGACTTGAATCAAACCAAGCTAGAATTTTACAACTTAGCACAATTCCCCCATGTAATTGGATGCATAGACTGTACCCACATCCACATCTGCCCACCCGCAGAGACAGAATACATGTACCGGAATCGTAAGTCCTACCACTCACTGAACATCCAGATGGTGTGCAACGCCAAGACAATCATCACTGACATAGTGGCACAATACCCGGGGAGCACGCATGACTCCTTCATATTCCGGCCCAGCGGCATGCACACACGACTGGCCAGGGGAGACTCTGGCGAAGGACACCTTCTAGGTAAGTACACGTGCCAACAAACAGTACATCGAGACCATGTAGCTGCGCATGACAGGCACTCACACTCTGCTCCTTTCATTCAGGTGACAGTGCCTATGGCCTCCGTGAGTACCACCTCACCCCATACCTCAACCCTGCCACACCACAGCAACGGCGTTACAATGCTGCTCACATTCACACTCGGAATTGCATTGAGCGGACATTTGGACTTTTAAAGAGCAGATTCCGCAACTGGTGGGGCCCTCAAATACCAGCCTGAGGTCTGCTGCCGCATCGTGGCCCTGTGTGCAATACTCCACAACATTGCTACCAAGCGGAGGATACCTGTGGATATCTCTGGTAGTGAGTCGGGAGAGGACAACCGCCAACCTGCAAACGTGCATCATGCACGCGGGGAGAATCCTTCTGAAGGACACAGGCGCCGCAACCAAATCACAATGAACTGTTTCTAGTGCACCCATTCCCCCCACACAACACTGCACTCATGCATGACAAATGTAATAATGACATGAGTCGGATTTACGTGAGACCATAAATTCGTATTGTTTATTCACAATAATGTGGCCTTTGTTGTCCATGATATCACATGCGAACTGTATTGCGTCATACGGCCCCATGAAGGGGTGGAGGGCTTGCTTGTTGAATCAGCATGGCCTTGCAGGCAGAGTTTAATGTGTCACTGGCGCCTCTGTCCGGACGCACCCAGTCGCCTCTCCGTGTCCTCCACAACACTGTTGGCCCATGATGCTGCAGTGGGCCTGCTGCTGCGGCGGCATTCAGTTACCAGCACCAAGGACATGCTGCTGTGGCTTGAAGTGCCCTCGCTGGCATCATCCCCCCCACCTGCTTCACCATGGCTAGTCGGCTGCAGACTCTGCACTGCTGCTGTCACCTGTTCAAGTGCCCTGGCGACGTCCTGGCAATATTGGACCATCTGCACCTGCATTGCAAGGGAGCAGCGGGAAAGTTGTGAGGTGGCTTTCAATGGCCAGGCCAGGATCCTGTACATGGACACCACTGCCCGCGCGTGTTGAGGCATCACGCTGATGGCGCGTCAGTCCGCTGGACTGTGATCTTACTGCGACTGTGCGCCTTGTCTGCCTCCTGGCTGCAGGCGGTGTGGCCTGTACCACTGCCGTGGGTGTCAGTTGGGGTGGTTGCTGGACAACTGTGGCTGCAGGGGTGGCCCTGTCCACATGGGGAGGTGGTGGTACTGCTGCTGGTGGCTGAGATGGTCCTGGTCGTGGTGCAGGCTGCCCTCACCCTCGGTGTCCTCCGGGTTCTCCTCTATATGTAGGGCCTCACTGTTGGTGCTGGGTTGTTCAGACGCACCTGTGATGTAAATGGGTGCATGATTAATGATATGTATCTTGCACATGAGATGTTGCTACATGCATGCAGGCTTGCTTTCCCTGACTGGCTTTTGGAATTACTTTGAATTGACAGGTCTGGCTGTGTTGGGCTATCTGGGAATTTTGGTTACACTACAACTCCCACAATGCAATAGGGCATTTCAGGTGTGCATGGCCTGCATTACTGGGGTTGTCAAATAGCTAGCTCATGAGTCATGGGCATTGTTAGGGGACGGAGTCGCAGTCGCATGGCACTTACCTTGGGATTGTTGGGTGGGTCGGGACGAGTCCAGCTGGGTAACCCCCACGCAGGCTTCAGGATTCAGGGTGTCCTCCACAAGGTCTTCCAGTGGAGTGTTGGGTGTGACAGTGGGCTCTCCTCCACCGGTGGCAAGTCGCTCCCCCAGCCTCTCAGCGATTCGCTCTTTGGCATGCCCTCTGAGGTCGTACCACCTCTTTTTTAATTTGTCTATAGAGCGCTGGGTCACCCCGACTGAAATGACCTTTGCGCGGATGCGCAGCCAGATGCGGCGCTTGTCAGCCTCAGGCACCCTCCGGGATTCCTTATCAAGAAGGCGAGCATGGTCCTTACAGACTCCCTCAATGAGGAACTCAAGTTCCTGCTCAGAAAATGTAATCTTTCTTCCTTCCTGGGGCACTGCTCCCTGCTGCTTCCTGGGACATTTTGAAGGTTGTTGGTGTCCTGGTGTGGTGCTTCAAGTTGTCTGTAGTGGAGCTCTGGCCAGTACTGCTTCCACTTTCAGGCTCAGTGATCAGAATGAGGGAGGGAACAGCCTACTTCCTGTTTGTGATGTCATCAATGGGCTCGAAATGTGACTATCCGTTTTTGTGATCTCGCAGTTAGCGAGAACGCAAATTGCAATTTCGGTAATTGCGAGTTCGCAATTTCAACATGGTCAACAGGCGAATCTGCACTTTTTCAGTGATTTTGCGGTAATTGCTATCGGCAATTGCGGCCGATTGCGATTCGCTTTTTCAATTCGCTTTTGTTGATGCATCCCATTCTGCGAATTCTAAATTGCGATTCAGTATTTTTCGCAATTTGCATCTGGGTGAAAGTCTTCAGTATAACAATGAACTAATTGTGGCTGAGCCAAGGTCCACTGGTGATGGTGATCATATCCGGAAGATAGGCAGAGGTGCTGATCATGATTGCTTAGTAAATGAGGCAGCTGACTTTGAAAATGTTTCTAGCTATCAAGGGGATACAATGCAGTTCCAACAGGATGGGGGTGATGTGATCACATTTCTTCTGACCCTGGATGAAATGCGTTGAACAGTGTAGGGTGCACATAAGGGTTGGAAGAAATCCTGAGAAACCATGGAGCAGAGTGTTACCACCACCAAGTATAACTCCCAGTCATAGCATAGTCAGTTATGCACACATAATTATACGACCAAAGTCAAAAAATTGTGAACCATAAAAGCAGGACGGACCTGAAATATCTAATGCGAAAGCACACCGCAATGGTGTCTGAATTCAAATTAGATGCACTATTAGTGTTTCACAATACTTGTCCAGGTGTACTACCAGCTAGGTAGTGCATCCCTATTTCCTGCAGATTCATTTTGTTTTTTCTTACGGAGTTTTATATAGCGAGAACTTGACCCGGTATCGGGTATCAGACCGTTTTACATAGCACCAGGGGAAGTTCTGTTTGCTGCTTAATTTTGGAGAAACTCTCGCCTTGCCTTGCCATCAGGACATAGTGCAGCTTCGCCCTTTAAACCATCTGTGAGACACCGGAGCTGCCCGCCTGCCTCCCGCCGCCTCTCTAGTGCTTGTCATCTGCCTAGTGTGGCCGCCGAGCGGTGTGCGGGCTGGGACCACATTTCCCATCACCCCATGCACTCCGCGCTTCAACAAACCGCGCCAGGAGGCGCATAAAAAGAGCGTAAGCCCCTGGCGAGTGGGAAACTTCTGTTTGCTGCTTAATTTTGGAGAAACTTTTGCCTTGCCTTGCCATCAGGACATAGTGCAGCTTCGCCCTTTAAACCATCTGTGAGACACCGGAGCTGCCTGCCTGCCTCCCGCCGCATCTCTAGTGCTTGTCATCTGCCTAGTGTGGCCGCCGAGCGGAGTGCGGGCTGGGACCACATTTCCCATCACCCCATGCGCTCCGCGCTTCAACAAACCGCGCCAGGAGACGCATAAAAAGAGCGTAAGCCCCGCCTCGCGGGACGCCGGGCCAAGCCCAGGCCATACATAGCACCAGGGGAAGTTCTGTTTGCTGCTTAATTTTGGAGAAACTCTCGCCTTGCCTTGCCATCAGGACATAGTGCAGCTTCGCCCTTTAAACCATCTGTGAGACACCGGAGCTGCCCGCCTGCCTCCCGCCGCCTCTCTAGTGCTTGTCATCTGCCTAGTGTGGCCGCCGAGCGGTGTGCGGGCTGGGACCACATTTCCCATCACCCCATGCACTCCGCGCTTCAACAAACCGCGCCAGGAGGCGCATAAAAAGAGCGTAAGCCCCTGGCGAGTGGGAAACTTCTGTTTGCTGCTTAATTTTGGAGAAACTTTTGCCTTGCCTTGCCATCAGGACATAGTGCAGCTTCGCCCTTTAAACCATCTGTGAGACACCGGAGCTGCCTGCCTGCCTCCCGCCGCATCTCTAGTGCTTGTCATCTGCCTAGTGTGGCCGCCGAGCGGAGTGCGGGCTGGGACCACATTTCCCATCACCCCATGCGCTCCGCGCTTCAACAAACCGCGCCAGGAGACGCATAAAAAGAGCGTAAGCCCCGCCTCGCGGGACGCCGGGCCAAGCCCAGGCCAAGGGCGGGCCCGTCCAAGCCCATCAAAGACCGGGTAAGACTGGACTGGGCCACCTTTCTAACGTTTCAACTTCTATCTATTGACTGCGACTTCATTTTTGCTTGTTTGCACTACAGCATTGCTTTCTGGAGCAAAAATTGTTTGTTCGCTCTTTTAGTAACCGGTCTACTGTGCATTGTGAAATATGTCAACTAGAGGTAGCAGGAGCAAAACGACACAAAGTTTGGCTCAGATTACTGGCCCGATCGACCAATTCATTATCAGGGCTAATGAAGCAATAGACCAGGGTATAATACTCCTGGACCGACGAGTATCGCAAGACATAGCTCAAGCAAAACGGTCCTCGTTAGGTCCCTTGGCGCTAGCGCAAACTCCTATTCATCAGCGGGAGAAGGTTGCTGTACTGGAAACACGCGTAGACATCCATGGTATATCCAACTTGGTGGATTTGTCGGCGTCCATATCGCTGCTGGACTCGCAATTGAGTCGGGCTCTGGAAACAATGCCCGACATCTTTGCTTGCCCAGTTTGGGTGGATCCTATATAGGTTCAACCAAGGGAGATAAGGGGAGGTGCTATCCCAAAGCGGACGAGACCAAGTAAAAAAACAAGTAAAAAAACGCATAAAAATGCAGCTAAGACACTGTCCCACACTCAGGGGGTGGGAAGAAGTTCATCAGATTTAAGGGAGCAGAGTAACCCTCCGAATGAACGGAACATTGAAAATGATACAACTAATCCCCTCCCAAGTATTGTGGACCCCAATGCTACTGATAACAACACCGAGGCTGATAACACGGGTGGTGACACGGGTGGCGGATGCAAAGTATGTGAGGTCAACAATCAATTATTGGCCAGGATAGAAGAAATAATTAAGATCCAATTACAGCCAATCCAATTGAGCCTCACCACTATTGAGAAACAACTAGCAGCAATGACCCTTACAGTGAAGAACCCGAACAACCAGAAGGGTTTAGGGATGGCTATTTCAGGGGGTACAAAAAATAAGACTGCCAATACCACGTGAGGGCAATGCACCAAAAGTAATCCTGTCGGACTTACACCTTCAAAAGTAAAGCCTCCTCAAGACTCGACTAAAAAGGTTCCTGAATTACAAAAAAATCAAGCCCTAATAAACAAGCCTACTAAAGATCTTCCCAAAAATGCTGTTTTAAGTAACCATCCTTCGAGACATAACCACATGGGAGAACGGGCTAAGGGAGGGGGGAGCCAGCCCACAAACCCTCCAATAAATCTTCCGCCCGAAGCGAGTCCATTCGTAGTTATTATGACGGGGGTTCCTGAGCTAAGTTATAACACCGAGGAACCCAGTTGGTCCCTAAAAAATAAGGTTCAGCATTGGCTGAATATCAATAGACCACTGCCACAAAATTGTGTCAGCAGGATTATCACGGTCCGTAGGGTTGCCTGGATTGGCCACGAACTGAAAAGAACTTCGGGTAACTGCATTATAGTAAATTTCGAGGATCCCCGTGTGGTGGATCATATCTGCTCATGGGGCTCCTTGGAAAAAAAGGATGGAATAAGTACCAAACGCCTATCTTTCTTCTACCCACCAGTAGCCCGCTACATCGAAGGACCAGATTGGTCCTGGAATCAAGCGGGTAACTGGGATAGGGGTTGGAACCAAGTAGGCAATAGGTATGGGAGAAGTGAACGGGCAGACTGGTCAGGCAATGACAGGAGAGATTTAGTGTTTAGGGAAGGGTGGGGTGGTATACCAACTTCTAATAGATACAACTGTTTAGAGATGGTTGATTGACCATCATTATGTTCTGAGCAGGTTTGTGTAGGTCCAAGGAATCATGATGACAAACCTGCTCAAACATCTGAAAGCTCTATAAACGACCGATCTCCTGAGACAACTTCTATACCAATTGACACACCAATTCTATCCAATAAGTCATTTAGTAAACCAAACACATTAGCTGCACAAGAAGAAGAGCTAGTAGCATTAGAGAATACTTACAGAATTTTTAGTATTGAAAAAGATAGCCTATACAGATTGGGATCCCCTCCAAAGCTGTAAATAAAGCAATAACAAGAGACCCCACCAAAAGAGTGACACAAGATAACTTGCAGACTCAACACATGCCTTCTTTTTCCAAAACACCTGACTTACAATTAAGGATAATGTTTTGGAATATAGCGAGTCTAGCCCCAAAACACACTGATAATAGTTTTTTGAATCTGGTAAATTTGAGCAATATAATATGCTTTCAAGAAACGTGCTTAATGATCCGATCCACCTATTGGGCTATAAGACATATTTTTCTGCAGCAAAAAGATCGACCGCTGGCAGAAGTAAGGGTGGTCTAATCACATATGTCTCAAATAGCCTGACCTGCGAGGAAATTACCCCTCTAAAGCTAGAGCAAAACTATCAACTAATAATTCTACGAAGAAATAGACAAGCTGTTTATATTCTCGTAAACTTTTATAATAACTTGAACTCAGGCGAAGTAATATTGTTGATAAATGAGATTTCTCTCTTGCTGCAGGATCTACGAATAGGGATATATATAAGATTCCCCTACACTAGTTTGGGGTGGTGATTTTAACTTACATCTATGCAAAAAGAGTAACACCCTTAATTGTGGGATCTTTGACGATGAGGAAAATGGTTTAACACATTTTACACATACAGTAGAGGGCAATAAAATGAACGAAATAATGGTTGAAACAGATATGGGGTTTGCTAATGAGCTAAAGACCCCCCCAGTTATATTTTTTCCAACATTTATTGGAAGGGGTCTGAAAAGCCTAATAGACTATGTTTTAGTTTCGTCTAGTAATGCTTTATACATCGATAACTTTGAAACTGTCAACAATGTGCTCAGTGATCATTTCCCCATAAGTGTTGTCTTACAGGAAGTCCAAAGTAGAGAAGACATTTCTCAGTTAAACCTGTTAGATCAGCAGGAGCTAACATTAGATCGGTTAAATGGATTTACGTTAAAATGGGGGAAACTTGACCAGGAATCTGTAACTACTAAAATAGTTAGACAAAGCAAGCAAGCCATAGAAAAGTGCCTCGACCCTTTGGCCACCCCGAAACAAGTTTTGGCTAGCTACAGTGGGATTGTCGAAAATATAAAGAATGAACTAACCCGAAACTGTATACA
Source organism: Lissotriton helveticus (assembly GCF_964261635.1). Taxonomy (NCBI): domain Eukaryota; kingdom Metazoa; phylum Chordata; class Amphibia; order Caudata; family Salamandridae; genus Lissotriton; species Lissotriton helveticus. The sequence goes on along the minus strand of NC_136069.1, from coordinate 1,369,546,063 downwards.
AAATAAGAAAGTTAAAAAGGGTTGGTTTAGTTTAACATGTACAAACGTGTACACGAAGCTAAAAAAAGGCCCTAGCCAGAGAAAAGAGAGATAGGGAGGAGGTCAAAAGATTAAGAAAGACTTATGCATTAGCATTAAAAATTTGAAAAAAGGAGGTACAAGCTGATCAATGGAGTCAACTCCTGAAAAGTAGTACACTAAAGGATAGTGCAGCCTTCTGGCAAATAGTGAGGTTCCCTTTTTTACATGAGAAAGTAGACTCACCATCTTTAGATGTTGCAATTGATACTAAAGAATGGGTGAAGTATTTTGCCCAAGTATTTAGCCAGGAGAAAGGGCATGGAATAGACCCCTCAGAACCTTTGATCCAAGTCCAATACCCACTAGGCCTGCAGGGATGTATGACGTTAAAACGCATACTTTTACAACGCATACCGTTACAACGGGACTTTTACAACGCAAATACTATTACAACGCATGTATTTACAACGCATTTTTTTACAACGCAGGTACCTTTACAACGCATACCATTACAACGTAAGTATTGGTAAGTATATATAATTTTTTTAATTGTATATTATTTAAAATTAATATAATTTAATGTAATTGTATTTAATTTAATTTAATTTCATTTCATTTCATTTAATTAATTTAATTTAAATTTAAATTTTTTTTTTTTTACCCTGTACCCCTTTACCCAAAAACCCAAAACTGACCCTGAACCCTAAAAATACCCCTTTACCCAAAAACCCAAAACTGACCCTGAACCCTAAAAATACCCTTTTACTCAAAAACCCAAAACTGACCCTGAACCCAAAAAATACCCCTTTACCCAAAAACTGAAAACTGACCCTAAACCCTAAAAATACCCCTTTACCCAAAAACCCAAAACTGACCCTGAACCCAAAAAATACCCCTTTACCCAAAAACGGAAAACTGACCCTAAACCCTAAAAGTACCCCTTTACCCAAAAACTGAAAACTGACCCTGATCCCTAAAAATACCCCTTTACCCAAAAACTGAAAACTGACCCTGAACCCTAAAAATACCCCTTTACCCAAAAACTGAAAACTGACCCTAAACCCTAAAAATACCCCTTTACCCAAAAACTGAAAACTGACCCTGAACCCTAAAAATACCCCTTTACCCAAAAACTGAAAACTGACCCTAAACCCTAAAAATACCCCTTTACCCAAAAACTGAAAACTGACCCTGAACCCTAAAAATACCCCTTTACCCAAAAACCCAAAACTGACCCTGAACCCTAAAAATACCCCTTTACCCAAAAACCCAAAACTGACCCTGAACCCTAAAAATACCCTTTTACCCAAAAACCCAAAACTGACCCTGAACCCTAAAAATACCCCTTTACCCAAAAAACCAAAACTGACCCTGAACCCTAAAAATACCCCTTTACCCAAAAACCCAAAACTGACCCTGAACCCTAAAAATACCCCTTTAAAAAAACCTAACATATAACATTTTAAATATAATTATATACTTACCAATACTTACGTTGTAATGGTATGCGTTGTAAAAGTACCTGCGTTGTAAAAACATGCGTTGTAAATAAATGCGTTGTAATAGTATTTGCGTTGTAAAAGTTCCGTTGTAATGGTAGTGCGTTGTAAAAAATGCGTTGTAATGGGTGTATACCGGCCTGCAGTTTTCGCATAAAGAAGTAGTAAACGCAATAAAAACCTCTAAATCCGGAAAGGCTCCTGGACCGTACGGGGTCCCAGTGGACCTCTTCAAATATAATTCAGACTTATGGTCCCCAATACTTACCAATGTGTTAAATGCTGCTAAAGAGATTGGCTTAATCGAATCTTGGTCAACCTCAACACTGTTTCCTATTTTTAAAAAAGGAGATAGAAATAGTCCATCTTGTTACCGACCCATTTCACTCCTGGATTCACTCGGGAAGATGGCTGGACGCATTCTTCTCGACCGTCTCCAGGAGTGGACTAACAATCAGAACGTAATCTCAAACTTACAATATGGGTTTAGGGAAGGATTAAGCACGGTGGACCAGGCCTTGAACCTGACTTAGTTGGCAGGAAAGTACGTCCAGGCCAAGGGAAGCTCCCTACACATGGTATATGTTGATTTGTCCGCAGCATTTGACTGTGTTATACATTCAAGGCTGTGGACAATCATCTTAACAATGGGAATAGACCCTTCAGTTGTCAACTTCCTGCGAGAATTATATACAGGAGCTACAGGAAGAGTAAGATTTGGGACCAAAGGCCAACTAACGGATAGTTTTGTGGTGGAGAAGGGGGTCAGACAAGGGTGTGTGCTGGCCCCCTTCCTATTTACCATGTATACCAACGGACTTGAGGTTGCCATGCTTGAGGGCAGTGAATATCTTCCCGCAATTGGTCATCGGCAGATACCAGCTTTATTATACGCCGACGACGCGGTCATTCTTGCCAGAACCCCAGTCCAGCTCCAACGGGTCCTGGATAAGTATTGTTTGTTTATGGCAAGTCTGAATCTTAAAGTAAATATAAGAAAAACCTATGTTATGCATGCTGGCCTAAAACGTAGAAAAGTTAATATTTATGTGAATAATGTTGCCCTTGATCGAACAACAACATACTCCTATTTAGGGATCTTAATTGACGACGCATTTAAGTGGAGGGAAGCTATTAATTCAAGAAAACTAGTATTCCTAAGGGCCACAACTGCATTAAAAGGATTTGCGCAGAAACTGGGAAAGAGACCACCAGCAGAAATGCTCAAGATATATAGCGCAAAATGTGTCAGTGCTGCAACCTACGGAGCAGGGGTTTGGGGCTGTGTAAACGCTGACCAGCTCCAGAAAATTGAAAACTCATTCCTAAGATACTTGCTGGCAGTGCCGAACAGTACCACAACATACGGGTGTCATCTTGAATTGGGGATGGATTACATATCAGACACTATAATAATCCAACCAGTTATGCTGTGGCGCCGTATTTGGGTTACGGAACAATGTCATTTGACAAGATCGATTGTGCAGGACTGTATGAAGCTTGAAAATCTGGGGAAGATTAAATGGTTGGCATATGTTAAGGCATTTCTAAAAGATATAGGTCTTACAAGATTATTTACCGACCCAACAACAATATTGGACCTTTCAAGGAAAGAATTAAAGACAGCCTGTTTGACACATCTGGGACAACTGCGTTTATTAAACGAGATAGGGAAACCCTCTGTCCAACACATCTTGTTAGCGCAAACAGTTTTTACTATCCAGCCATACTTACAGTATAATATAAATCAGTATGGAAAATTTTTGTTGACCCGTTTTAGGTTTAATTTGTTCCATCGCATGATTTCTTTTCCCTCCAAAAATGATTGGTCCTCAAATTTGTCGTCTTGTCCCTGTGATTTTATTTCCCCACAATCTACTATACATGTACTCTTTTTTTGCAAGTTTTATATAACACCACGCAGGAATGGATAGTTGCGCTTCTGAAAGAACTGGGGATGCGTCAGTGTCGCCCAGCCTTTTTGGCTCTCCAGTACTCAGAAAATGAACTTATAGCGAAATCTATAGTCCACTTTCTCAAATTCTGTATTAGACATCGTACCAATCTTTGACAAATGTACAGCTTTTATAAACTGTGATGACTCTGATCAGGTTGGAGTAGTTGTAGTACAACTAACAAGCGTAAGCGTAATTGACACTGTACTTCATACGATGTTTTATAACCTACCCATGAAACTGTAAATATATGTACAACTAGAGTTTAACAGACAATAATGTCAAATTGGTTTTATCTGTTTTTAAACAAATTATGTAAATAACGTATTTTATGAACTTTTATGGTATTTCGATAACTATGAAAAACCGAATAAAGATAATTTGATTTGATTACATAGCACCAGTTGCGTTACATGAGGAAACACATTCACTTTTGTTAGGCATGGGGAGATTTAGTGATTTGCCCAGAATCACAGGATGTTCAACGTCATTGCCGAGACTCGAACCCGGTTCCCGAGATTCGAGGTCCACCGCCAAAGCCATTAGGCCAACTCAATTTCCCAGTTATATACCCCATTGGTCAGATTTATACCATAAATAAAGGCAATTCTAGGACCAAACAGTGAGCACCCTTTAGCTTTATGATTCAAACCAGACATTTACTGAATTTGCATGGTTGACTTGAAGGGAAACTCTGAAATCTAATCTTTCCTTGAGGATCTGTAGGCAACTTCTCTGGCTAAATCCTTATACCCACATGTATCCATGGAGGGACATGCGTATGGTCAGGCTCCGGAGTTGGCATTTAGGGAGGAGATAGAGGAGCAGTGTCCTACTCAGGCTTACATTAGCAGAGCTGACTTGAAGATTTCAGGTACATGAGATCCATTTACATACACAACATGAATGATCCTCCCATCATTTTCCTTTGACTCATGTTACAAGTTTTATGATTCACTGCATAAGGTACGTCAATTTGATGTTGGTATCACCATAATCACAGGTTTTTAATAAACAGAGGCATATTTGTGTGTTTACACATTATGTCCATTGTTACCCACCATCGCCCATGGCTGAAGGCACCAATCATTTACAAGGATAATCATGGCCTTAGCTGAATTAAGATAATAGCAGTATAACAAAATAATGTGTATGCTTTATATACTATTATAATGTGATTTTAGCTCATATATTCGAATGATGTGTAGTGATCCATCTTAGGTCTAGTGGTTTCCTGTATGCACATTCAAATGTGGGACTGTACGAGTTCCCATGAGGTTCTTTCACACACTTCATTTGATTAATCATGACACCAACTTCTCCACTTTCTAATGAAAGTCATATGACATAGTATAAATACAGAGCCTTCAACTATTGTAGTCAGAGAGATGCATCTTGGAATCCAGGAAGTGTGTTCCTCCACCATCAAGAACACTGGTAAGAAGCCGGGCCCTCACAGACGAAGGCTGGCCTTGTGGCCATTGAGCTGCCTGCCCATATTAAACAGGTGCGTGATACTGTACTCCACCTTCCTTAATGTAAGACTTTTAGCTGCTACTTCTAATTACCAAAAACGTAGTAGCAAGGGAAATTATTGAACATTACACGTCACCTCTTTCCTTATTGCTTACAGTGTGCTTATTCCTTACTGCAACAGTAATATTCGCTATCATAATTTTAAATATGTTATTCAGAAGTTAGGATTCTAGTAAAAGCCTCAAACAAAAGTTAAGATGTCTCGTGGGAGTGCTCCGTTTGGGGAAAGGGTGAGGGGGACCCCAGAAAATACTGGCAGGTGATTTTTGTTCCTAAAGTGGATCCCTTCAAAGTTAGTTTGAAAGATGTTCATGCGACACTTTTCCATTTCATTCTCTGGAAATTACGTCAGTACGACGGACTCTGCCTGGTTCCTATAAGAAAAATAGCAGATGTGAACCTAAATGGTATGAAATTGAACAACAGTGATGAGTGATATAGATAGAACATGGTGTTAGTTCCCTATCACGGGGTCCAGCCGCTGCCGATCAAAGGTTTATCAGAAAGTCGAGGAAAGACAACTTTGAGGGAGAGCCTGGTTTGGAATATATGCATGAATCATTCAGAGAATGTTGCAGATCTAATGATGAGGGAGAATGTAAACGTTTTCGTGCCACCGTTTCTTGGATGTTTCAGATCAGATTTTATCTGTATCTCTGTTCACCAGCATTGAAATTGAGTAATGCAAAATTTGTAAATCATTTAAAAGATAATGAGCTGCGTTTTGTCAAAGATTCATTGTAAGGAAGCTACATTAAATAGAAATGTGAGCAAATCTAATAATTATATTACCAGTGTGGTGGCTGTTATGAACAACAGTGCATTCTTATGTACAACTACTTTAACAAATAGTCCCCTACTGTATAAAGCTCGTTTCGTTAAAGAGCTGTAATTCTGTGAAAACGTGCTGTGTGCTTATCTGACAATACAGTATGTTTGTGGAGGAGTGCATTCATGTAAATTCGTACATTCGGTGGAGACTTCGTAGTCACCTGCAGCTTGAAGAAACAAAGAACTAATCCTTTTTTAAGGCCTATGTAAAGGACGCAGCTTGAGATCTATTGACTGTTGCATTTTGGATTAATGGAGCTCTGTGTAAACCAACTTATGTTTCACCACATAATGAGATTGTCATTTCATGAATGTGCATTTCATTATGGATTTTGCTGCGACCTTTACAGTTCTAGCCCCATGTTGACTCCTTCTTTCGGGTGAAGTGAACACATATTAGAAGTAGGTAAGAATTAAAAACTTAGACGAAATATAGAAATGAGGTACTTTGGATTGGCCTAATACTACTGACGCAGCTCACACAGAACTCAGTTGTTGAAATGCCATATTTAGAGAATATGATTGATTATACATGGACGATTTTCTGTTTCTATTTCATAGCTTCCAGCTTTGTCAAAAATATAAACTGCATTTTCTCAATAAGTATATTTTTGAAAAAATGAAAGTACAAACGTCCCTTATTGTTTATTTTGTTGACAATTAAATACTTACAATAGTTCCTTTTGGCCAATGTTACCTACATTGCCTATTTTTTTGCCGTGGCGCTGGGCAGATTTGAACGATTCTTTTAAAAAGATTTGCACCAGAAGAATGGTTCAAAATGCACTTTTTGCAGTGTTTAGGTGGTTACAATTTCGTTTTTGCTCTCATCTTAAGTGTACATGTCACTACAAAACTGCCTGGCACAGACTCCTTACCAATGTAATGTGCATGTTTTATATTGAGGTTTCTTTGCTGTATCTAAACAGTGTTTGACTCCATTGAATGGCAGGTTATGGGCCCTCAGTTCCCAGCAAGGGACATGCCAACCGCACCAGAAACAGTGATTATTTGCTCAGATTCCTCCTCAATCCAGGCATATATTTGAACATTTCTAACACCTTCAACCAGGGATCCGCTGCTGCCCTTGGTTTTATCATGTAAATTAGCATGCTGTTCATACATAATGAGACTGCTTCTTTTTTAGGTCTCGCATAAGCAACGCATGCGCTGCTCTCCGAGGCATTAAGTAATCTATATGTTGGCTGAAACTCCGCCTATTGGCGGCTAATATGTCCTGCTGCTCGCCATTAGTTAAACGTTGCATTGCTCTTTTTATCTTACTTATGGGTGGCTGATGATGCGAAACGTCACTTCCGTTTTGCAGAAAGCAGCACTGACAAACTACTGTTTAGTTACGCTGCTGGACTGTTATCATTCCCTTTAGGGACTACTTTTATTGCAGCTTTGTACCCGCATGTGCTTTTCCGCCTGTTGCTGCTTGAGCCATGCGCCCGCTTTTGTATTTATACACGTCATACTTATTTACAGTACTGTGCCCTCTTTTTTATGTATACGCACAGTGTATCTAAAGCAGCCTGGAAGGCATTAGTCCCGTCACTGAGCCCGTTTCTCTTTGCTGCATCCCATCTCATGGTGACGACTGCTCCCCCGAACTCAGTCGCCTGGGACCTTACCGCCCCTCAAGGGTGTGCCGGGGCGGCAGGCTGCACAAGGTGCATGGGCACCTGCACGATTAGAAGAGAAGTCTGCATTCCCAGACTGCGACCCCTTGAAAAGAATGGCGAAGCTCTTGGCGTTGTTATAATCCCTGCAGCGTATTCAAAACGCTGCTGTCCAGGAAATAGTGCTGTCTGAGGAGCGTGTACCAGACTGTGCGAGCTCTACACAAGGACTCTTGCAAAACACGAGCAGACCACATTTACATGATTAGACCTGAAAGAGCTTCTTGGGGCCCACCAGTAGGGGTGGGGTGGGGGGAAGCACTGACCACAGACACAAAATTGATGTGACAAAGGCCGCTTTATTGGAAGCAGGTGCACCCTAACATTTTACCTCAACCTTGGCCTGTGCCGAACAAAACTAAACCTCACTGAATATTTGAATGCCTAACAGCCCCCACCCCACCCCTAAAAATGTTCCCCAAAATTGCAACATAAACACAACATCCGAAATTGTAACAGGCCCCATACCTAATTACTTATAACTTGACCTCAGTGTCCCCCCATCACCTGCCAAACAGCCCAGGCCTCCTGCAGTACCCTCCCCTTTCAACTAGGAAAACAACGCCACCACTAGCGCAGCACACCAGCACCTGTTCCAGCGACCCGAAAAATAGCCCCTCCACAAACAGCAATCCCCCGATGCACCAGCTCCCAAGAAGACCCCTCTGAAGAACAAAATTCCCCTCACACCATGGGACCCCCAAACAAAAAGAGGGCTGGAGGGCGGGAACATTTTTTAACAACCCCAACCGTCCCTAGCCCGGCTGCTGTGTCACTGACACCGAAATGGTGGACAGTGACACAAAATGGCCACTCTTAACCCCCCCCCAGCCTAACAAGCCCAAAAGGAGCCCAAGGTGCCACCCCCAGCCCAACCAGCCCAACAGCCTCTAAGCTGTTATCCTATGCCCCCCTTCCCCCTACTGGCCCCAAACTTCCCCGGTGGGGGCAGGCCTCAGTGTCCCCCCATCACCTGCCAAACAGCCCAGGCCTCCTGCAGTACCCTCCCCTTTCAACTAGGAAAATAACGCCACTTGAAAGACTCTAGCGACTTTCGACCCCCCCATAGGACTCCAACCTCCTAGGATATCTGCGCACCCCCAAAGCCACATCCAGAGCCTCCTTCCACTGCACCACATACAGCTCCATCCCGTACCGTGACAGGTGGACCCCGTCTTCCCTAAAAAAGTACACCACCCCGTACCTAAGCTCAGGATGCTCCATCCGACCTATACCTTCCCTGGCACAAAAGTCCTTCATCTCCCTATTGATTTTCCTCCTCGTCCTATCTAAGCATGGGCGGATTTTGCGGATTCGCAATCCGCGAATTTGCGTATTTGCGTATTGCGAAAATCCGCAAAATCCGCGAATTCTCGCGGATTTGCGTATTTTTTTGGGGGGTGTGTGTTCGCACGGGTTTCTGCAAGTTCGCGAGGGTTTTGTACAATTTCGCAAATTGCGAACTTACTTGTCGGGTCGCCAGTTTTGCGAACTTGTTGTTTCTACGTGCCCAGCCTGTTTGCAAGGCTTTCTTCATCACTGCCACCCTCTGTCACCACTGGCACTCTCTTTGGTCACTCGCGCGCACATGCCACTACCAATGCTAACCTAGTCCTGGTACCATGGCGCATGCGCGAATGGATAGCGCTCGCACACACCTCTACCACGCATGCGCTGGAAACCTCACATCGCGCATGCGCAACGCGCAGACCGCTAGCTCCCAGCGCCCGCGCTCTAAAAAGGAAACGCGACCGCGCCCTCTCCCCTCTCCAGGTGATAACAATCAAACCGGCTATTTAAGCCCATACCTGACTCTGGCAAAGCTCATTCGGGACACTGGAGCAGGACGATAGGTCGCAGGAACCGCTGATCGGAAATACCGTGAGTAAGCTTGATCTCTGCACAACGCTCTGGGTAAGCAACAATTTCTCTCCACAGGTACTATCCTAACTGTAATCCTCTACAAACATTTAGGATCTTCTTTCCCTCCCTGCCAAGTGACCCATGAGGCTTTAACAGCAAGTAGCAAGTGTGAGGAATTATGTACCATACTTACCTGTACCTCACGCTATGCCTGTTTCGCTGTGTAGCCCACCACTGCCACTGCGTTTAATATTTAACCGCCATAGTTCACCTTAGCCATGGCACACTCATGGCATTGTTACTTGCCGCTCTAGGTCGCTCACGCACACCAGAAGCCGGCTATTTGTTGTGTTTTGGTTAATACCATTCTCAATGACTCTTTTTGTATGTCTGTACTGTCTTTGTGTTTTATGTACAGTAAAGCAGAGGGAATCCCCCTCTTACACGTACGGCACCTTAGCGAGTGCAACACTTTTTTACCACACACTTTCACTTAATATAGTTTATTTTCACCCACACATACTCATTTGGTCCTGAGGAAAGCCAGTTTTAATCAAAAGGCCTGGCTGAAACATGTAGACCACAAGGACGTAGGAGCCCCTAATATACTCCACATCGTCCACAGCCTTTTTATCTTGCTAACAGGGGCCCAGGTATTAAATTTACCTCTTACCCTCGGGAACTGGGACCACCTGTATAGCTTTTAAAACCTTTCATCTTCATTCTCACCAACACTGCACACTCAGTAAGAATACCAGCTCCTCAGTAATCTGGAGTCGCAGCACACCCGGGACACATTCGGTGTCACTGTGGTGGGCCCGATGATGAAGCATGACACCAACTAGGTTGGTGTGTGAGGGCTTCATGACCAAACCTAAGGGTTTGCCTACAGATATACCTTCTGAGTTTCCTCTAACACAACATAGCTAGTCCTATATTGATATCTCTACATATAACCAGGGGACCCGGACTGGCTTACCTAGTCCTCTCTCTCCCTTTTGATTTGCTGACTCTCTTTGGTCACCCATGCCACCCTCTGGCTCACCCATGTCACCCTCGGTGTCATCACAGCACCCTCTGGTTCACCAGTGTACATTATTGGGGCAAAGCAAAGCACTGCCATCCTCTGTCAACACTGGCACTCTGGTTCACCCATGCCACCCTCTGGCTGGCACACCCATGCCACCCTCGGTGTCATCACAGCACCCTCTGATTGACTAGTGAGTGTACATTATTGTGGCAAAGCCAAGCACACCTGCACTAAGTTTTGCAAACAACAACACCTGCCCTGCCCCAACTGACATTAATGAAGGCTGGCACCTGCTTGTCTGCTCCCTTTCCTTTTTGTTGGAATAACAGGATGTAATGGCATACTTGTAACTATTCTGTGACTGTCAGAGCAGGGTCACACAATAGTTGCAAGTAGGCAACCGGATTCTGGAGGGCCCCTTCAGGAAGCACTACAGGTAAATGGTTACAAATGATGAGCTCGAACTTTTGCACCTGCTCGTTGGTTTTGCTTTTGCAAAACTCGTTTTTCGGTAATTTCGCCCTATTCGCGAGGCGCGGCGTCATGCGAACTCGACCGTGGAAGCCGCGAACTCGTGCGAGCCATTTTGTTTGCGTGACGTATTTCCGTTTCCGCCCGCTATGTGTAATCTCGCGCAATGAGCGCATTGCGAATGCAAGTTCGCACGAGTTCGCGAGAGAAATCGCGTGCGAACTTACTTACGCGCACGTGATCGGGCCGCCATCTTGTTTTTCATTCATTCCTATGTGTCTGGGTATGGTGTTTCTATCCTCTGTATATCTCTGCCATCCTTTGCTTGTTTTAATATTTTTTTGATCTATTTAACTTATTTTCTATCCCTCTATTTTTCTAGGTCTATATTTTTATGTTTTAGGCTACTTTTGTTTACTTTTCAACTACTTTTTAAAACTTTTATTTCCTTCTTCCCTACTCTTATTCTTTTTCATTTTGTCTCCTTACTACTAACACCTGCCCAGAACATGGTGAAGACATCTGTCAAGCTGCCCAAGACGGGCACCGCAGCCCGTGTCCGGCTCCCGTGTGGCCGCTTGAGGGCGGAAATGGTGGTGCCCCGGGAGATCTTCAGCCCTGAGGAGGTGGGCTCACTTGTTTTTTATGTGCAGCGCCGTCTCCCCAGGACCATCGCGGCAGGCGGCAGGATCGCTGCTGGTTATACCAACAGCCAGGAGCGACGGAAGCGGTGGGGGCAGGTGTGCCGGGCCCTTTTTAAGATCACGGGGGTCCAGCGCACCTACAATCAAGTGACCCACAGCTGGACCGATATCCTGGACCGAGAGCGTGACCTGCTAGACGTGCTGGGAGTGGAGGTCCCCGGGCTTGGTGAGTAGTAGTAGCAATTTTTTCATCACTCACTACTCTGTTTTTTCTCCTGCTCTGTGTGACTGTGTTATATTGCAAATGTTTGCTTTAATTTTTTTACAAAGAGCAATAATGCTGCTGATTACATTGATAAGAGAGGTAAATTAATATTTCAAAATCTTCTGTGCATTTCAGGTGCACTGTTCTCCTTCTCTGTGGCGGTGCCACTGCTTATTTGTTTTCTATTTTGTGTTCATTTAATTGGGCTGAGTAATGTATGAGTGTATTTTACAGAACTGCGTAATGCTAGACACAAAGGGGCAGCTTTACAAGCCCCTTGTGCCACGTTTACGCTGCCTTTCCTGACGCACAGCGACGTAAACGTGGCGCATCCCTGCGAGTCATGTACAACGTGATGCATCTAAGGAGATGCGCCACGTTAAGGCCTGGGCCTGCGCCACAATGGGGGGGGGGGGTGGGTGGCGGTCAGGCAGCTGTGCGCCTCGCAAAAGTGCCTGCGTGAAATCTACAAGATTTAACGCAGGCACTTCCGCGATGCTGCTATGTCAATTCTTTATGCCTGCTTGCTTGAAGCAGGCGTAAGGACTGATGCGGTATGTTGAGTATTGGGCAGCCCTGAGCATTGCTATAGTTGCATCGCGCCCGCGACGCGACTCTAGAGATGCTCCCCTCTTTCGTCACGAGATGCGTCACGCATCTGCCTACCCTTGCGCCAGGGTTTGCCGCATTGTAATAGCGGCGCATCTGCCGTGACGCAAGGTTAGTTTTGCGTTACGCATTTGTTCTGGTGCACATCTGGGGGTGTCCAGCTCAGAACTCGTAAGTATGCCCCTAAGTGTCAGATTAGCAATTACCTGTGCATCCCTGCAAAGTGTGCGGCACGCCAGCACCACCCATGGTGCGCCGTATTTACAATGCGGCACACCATGGTCCCAAAACGTCACCGAAGCGTTACGCATCGGTGCCGTAAAGGCGGCTCATTGATGGAGTTGCGTTGCAACGATGGCGCAGCTCCAGCAATGCTGCGTCAAGCCGTAAGTCTGCTTCATGCAGGCGCAGGGTTTCAGTGACGCATCATTGTCCTAAATGACTGATTTAAATTTTATATATTCCCCATAGCCACTTTTAGCATGCGTTCCTGCGCAGGAACGCCCTCCCTTGCGCTGGAACGCTCCCTAATGGCGTAGGGCTTTAGAATGGGATGCATCTCCCATATGCGTCACGTTGTTAATATACGCCACACCATGGCGCCTCTCTTGTTGTGGCGCTGCGTCACAAAATTGACGCAAGAACAGAGGAAAAGAGCTGCAAGGGGCTTGTAAATCTGCCCCTAGAGTAGAGGCTCAGGTGCAGTCCTTTCTTTGTAGCCCTCATTTTGGATGAAATAGTTGGTTCTTGTTCTTTCTAAATGTTTGATTTGGTTGACAAGGACATCGGCAAGCAGCAATCATCAATGTTTTCTGTTCATTCTTTCATGTTGTACGTCAGGTCCGCCCAGGGGCAAGCGGACAGAAAAATCGGATGCTGTGGCTCCAAAGGAGGAGGATGCAGGCCAGGGCGGCGAGTGCTCCTTTGCTGGCCCCAGTAAGTTTTCATTTAAATATAGAGGACCTATTGTTGTCCAAGCGTTCCTAATTTAATTTTTTCGAAATAGTGTTTAGATAGGAGCAAAATCAATAATCCTACTGTTGCAGGGACAATTATCCACAAACCGAACTATGGACACCAAAGACCAGAGTAATAATATTTCAGAGTGGCGTGTTTGGCACACTGTATAAACCTGGTAGTGTCAGCGGCACGGACTCCTCCTTGCAAAAACTGCAAAACCTTTCGCTCAGTCACTCTAGTCTGGAGGACCAAAAACCACAGAGTCTATTCAAGTTTAAAAGCTTTATTAAAAGTTTAAGTAAACACATATATTAAAATAAAGTTAGTTGGAAATGGAAAAGTGCTTGGTGCTGAGTTGATGAGTAATGGAACACATTTCTTGTGGTCGAGCCGAGCTTTCACCTGGTTTGAAGTTGATGTTGCTCTTGTCCTTAGAAGTCCAGTTTCTGTCTGTTCAGAGAAAAATGGTGTGTGTTAAAATTAAGCAAGCATTCAACAATTGTGACAAAAAAGTGAAGCAAGACAACAGCCTTCCCTGGAAGGAGGGACATTTTTACTTTAGACTAGAGTAGACAGTCAATTAATTTTTCTGTTGTTTTCACATTTTTTCATTCATAGACCAAATACTAGTGAGTGGTGTAATCTAACATTCCTAAATCTACTTTGTAGGTGGAACATCTGGTGGCGGGGCCAGCTCAGATGTGGTGGTGATCATTGACTCTGAGTCCGAGGATCACTCTGGGGAGGAGGCGGCGCTAGAGGAGTCGGACCAAGAAGTACAGACTGTGAGGAAGGAGACAGTGGCGGTGGCGAGTACAGGTAAGCTAGATCATGGTACTATCTGACTCTTAGATAGGATATGATGTGTATCCAGTGGTGGCCCAGTGACAAATTACAATATGGTAATTACAGCAGGCTGGGACCGACAGACAGATAGAGGCAGAGACAGAGAGAGAGGAAGACAGAAGAAGAGAGAGAGAGGGAGGGAGCCAGAGGGAGGGTGAGGGAGGGAGACAGAGAGAGAGAGAGAGAGACAGCGAGGTAGAGGGAGACACAGGGAGACATAGAGAGGGAGACAGAGAGAGAGAGAGAGGGAAACAGACATATCGCCTGGGCTTCTGCCAGATCTCTTTCATCTGAAAGAGCATCAAACCAAGGATACAAGTGAGTTGTGGGAAGGGAAATGGTGATTCAAGCGCCCCCCCTTACCCCTCCCTGCGGACGCCCATGATACTGGCCTGAATAGTTTTGTACTGCGCTGGCTAGTTGCTAGTTGTACTGTGACACAACTTCCTGCTGAATTATTTTGTGTTAATCATATTCTTAAAGAGCATTGGTTACATATTATGTATTTCTTTCTTCATATAGTTGGCAATACTAAAACCTCAAAACCGACGAGGAGTATGCTGGCTGTACTGGCCGGGCAACGGAGGCTGGAAGCAACTGTTGCCCAATATCGGCGGCTGGTGGAACTGGAGGGGGACGACACGCACTCCAGTGCATCAAATCTAACATCTGCATCCTCCTCCGTGACCCCACGTTCTGCCGGTAAGCGCAGTGCTCCAGCGAACCGGAGCCGTGCTGGAAGACGCCACCGCCGAGCAGCAAAGGCTGCACCTCACAGTACTGTTAAGGCTCGCTTGCGCCGTGCACTCCGCAGAGTGTCCGACCTAGAGGCGGAGGTCCAGAAATGGAACGAGTATCAGAATGTGGTGGAGGGCCTCCGCTTAGATCACGCCACCCTCCAGGAGAAGTATGATGCCCTGGCCCTAAGGCATGATGCCCTGGAGGCCAAACTCAACACCTTGCATCCCTAGAGTGTCCCTTGCCCCTTTTTTAGAGACTTTTGGGGGGTGGGAATTGGGAGGTGGGTTTTTTGGGGACTTTTGAAGGACTATTTATTTGTTGGGGTTAGGGAGGGTCTTGCGGGAGATTATTTTGTTAGGGATATAAATATACTTTTTCAAACTTTATCTGACCATACCTGTTTTTTTACTACTTTTGAGCTTGGTGGGTGGTGGTTTTGCAGTAAGTTCATTTAACTGAACACTGTCATCGTGTTGGTTCACGTGCAATAGGCCAAATGTTTTCCAAAGTAAATGCCTGTCACAGAGTTTGTTAATTCAAGAGCCCTAGGACTTTACTACTAGTACCACTGTCACTCTCTCGCCTCTCCGAACACTCCATTATACTACCTCCCATCCAAACGCTTATCTTACCTGTAATTTGTGTTTGAGGGCTGGCTCCACCTGGAATTCACAGAGTCCTAAAGCGTTCTGCAGCAGGGCCACAACTGGAGTTTCCCGGCGTGGATTTTCTGCAAAACAAAAGCAATCAACATTAGAAATGTGGCAGCGGTGCTCACACACCACAAAAACCTAGAAGCCCCACAGACAGCACCCCTAAGACAGGCAAGCGAGCAATAATAACGCCTAAACGTTCACGTGCAATAGGCCAAATGTTTTCCAAAGTAAATGCCTGTCACAGAGTTTGTTAATTCAAGAGCCCTAGGACTTTACTACTAGTACCACTGTCACTCTCTCGCCTCTCCGAACACTCCATTATACTACCTCCCATCCAAACGCTTATCTTACCTGTAATTTGTGTTTGAGGGCTGGCTCCACCTGGAATTCACAGAGTCCTAAAGCGTTCTGCAGCAGGGCCACAACTGGCCAATTTCATCCCTTAATAGACCTTGCCAGCAATGGCCCAGCCAAGACCCGTAAACCCAAGCGCAAACAAGTTTGACACCCCCAAACAGCCAAAAATGCAAATCGGGGGAAAAAAGTCACACTTAGCAAAATGTATTTAAATGAGGACTCACTACTTCCAGTCCCTCTTTAGGGGACTCAACGTAAGTTTCTTCATTGTGCAGAATCCAGGCATCAGCATTACGGGAAATGAATAGGATGAGTGGAGGAGGAGGATAGACGACCAGGACTAAGTTCTTGTCAACTAACTGTTGTGAACATGAGGAATGCTACGGCATCAAAATCAAGACAGTTCTGCTGATGGGCTTGTTGTTGCTTGTGATGGGGTGATTACAGTTTTGTTGTGAATGTGATGAAGCACTTGCTAAACAAAGAAAGACAGACACACAGGAAAAAAAGTGAATAAGGAGGACTAAATTTACAGTTAATGAGTCATTGACTCATTTTCAGAACTCGCTGTCAGGGAAGCAGAACTCGTCCTCATACTCTGCTAATTCATCAGTCGATTGTACTTCTGGTAACTGAGGAGAACTTTCCTCAGGTAGGTCGGTGTCCTCTTCTTCCTGCGTGCATTCTCGTACTTTGTAATCTGGTGGTATGAAGTGCTGGTTCATCTTTATCACGGTGAGCCGCTCCACATTTGCGGGCAAGAGGCGGGACCTTTTGCAAGTCACAATGCCACCAGCAGAACTAAAAATACGTTCTGAAGACACGCTTGCGAGTGGGCAAGACAAGTAATTGATAGCCAGGTTGGTGAGCTCTCGCCATATTTTTCTTTTCCCATGCCAATACGCCAATGGGTCCTCAGTAATATTGACCGCTGTTGAGTCATCCAGATAGGCCTGCACCATTGAAAGAATGTCCTCCCGCATTCCTGTACTTTGCACTTCTGTGTCCTTTCTGGGACAAGGAAACCCTAGCTCACTTAGCCAATCCGCTTCAGACATATCGCCTGGGCCTGGTGCAGATGATACGGTTGCTGGTGTGGTTAACGGCTTAGTGGAAAAGTCACTCACTTCTGCCAGAGGCACAGATGCAGAAGTGCTTTTTTGGGACGCCTGATGGCCTGCTGATTCACTAGTAGTACTGTCTTCTCGTACAGTTTCCTTCCGCTCTCTTTCAAAACGAATGGCTGACTGAGCTAGCCAACCTTTGTACTCTGTAACATCTGATATTTCAAAAGGAATTATTACTTTGCCAAACAATGGCTTTTTGTAACGTGGATCCAGAATAGTAGCACAAATGTAGTGCTGTTGTTTCTTGATATTTACAAGCCGTTTATTGCTAACTAGGCGTTGTAATAATCTCTGCGCCAACTCATATGCTTCATTCTTTCCAGCATCTTTTAATTGTGAAGACACAACCTTGACTTGGTGCTCGAGTTTCAGCAACAATGGGATAGCTTTGCTCAAAGAACAGTCCTCCCTGCTGACGTCACGCGTGAAGACCTCAAAAGGACGAAGCATGTCTGTCAGGCTTTTAACTAGCTGCCATTGCTCCACCGCTAGCATCATTGCTGTCGTATCACCACCCAGGTTGTAGAAATACTCATTGAGTACTGGAAACAGCTCATGCAGACGCTCAAGCATGTAGAAGGTTGAGTTCCAACGTGTTGCCACCTCCTGGATAAGTGCTTTCACTGGCATACTACGTTCATTTTGCTTGCGCCTCAGCTCCTTCCGGGCCTTAAATGAATGGTTAAAATGTGTGCATATTCTTCTGCAGATGGTCAGTATTTTGTCGACTGCAAGTTCTTTTTTCAAGAACTTTTGCACGACAAGGTTCATACAGTGCGCCAAACACGGCACTCTGAAATAGAAACCGTCCTCCATGGCCCTAACTACATTGCTGCCATTATCAGTAGAAACATAACCAACCTTGCATTTTCTTGGGGGCAGCCATTGCGAGACCTTTTTGTTAAAGTCATCCAAAATGTTGGCTGCAGTATGACTTTTCTCCATGCCAAACATGGCTAATGTTGCATGTTTACGAGCACCCTTAAAAATCGCGACCAAGTCACCACCTGCATTTATCTGTTTTGTAACCCCTGAAAAAGAGACCCAGTGTGCAGTGATGCACATGTAATCAAGGGCTTGGCAACTGGTCCACATGTCTGTTGTCAGGTGTATAGTGTGAACAGCACTCTTCTGCAAAGCAGCCCCAACCAACTCAAGCACCTCTTTATATAGTGCTGGAACAGCAACCCTGGCAAAATAGAACCGGCTAGGAACCTTCCATTTAGGGGCCAGTGTTGCCACGAGTTCAAGGAAACCCACACCTTCGACAAACGAAAAAGGGAGAAGGTCCACCGCTAGCATTTTAGCCAGCTTAGTGTTATACAGGCGTACAATTGGGTGGTTGCGTTGAAATTGCACATCTGAGGAGAACATGGCTGAAATGGTGTACTGGACAAATTTACGGGATGATGCTGATGCCTTCTTCGACCCACTTCTGATCAGTGTTGACATTTTCCGCATTGGTGTGTCTCCCAGTCTCGCAGTGTGCCTCCTATGTGTTCCGGAGGGTGTGGTGCTGCCAGGGGTACTGGGTGCAACCGGACACATGTCTGACGCTTCTTCTACCTCCTCGTCATCTTCAGATGAAACACCTAGTATGGGTATATTTTGGCCACTTGCCCTTTGGGATTGCTTTCCCTTGATGTTTGCTAGGTGCGCAAACCATTCGACAGCGTGCCTTCTTTCAAGATGACCTATATGGCCTCCGGTTCCATAGTTGGTACCAGTCTTACCACGGCTAACGCTAGTCTTACAAATGCAACAAACGGCTATGTTATCATACTTTGCATGGACACTAAAAAAGTTCCAAACTGGGGACTTGAAACCTCTGGTTTTGGCGCACGAGATGATACTACCAATGCCAGATGAAGCAGTGGTGGATGAGCCTTGCAGACATCTACTGGGCTGTGCAATTATTTCAATCAACCCTACTTGAGGGAGTCGAGCTGGATGGAGTCCCCCTCTGGGGAGAAAATATGGGAGCTGTAGGGTTTGTTGAACTTGTTGTGCTACTTGACTGCATTGGTGGTGCTACCAGTGGCACGTCGCCAGGGTCACGCTCAGCCTGACGTCGGGATAGGGTATAAATGTCTGTCTGCTGCATGGCCGGTGTGGCTGGAATGACGTGTGTGATGACTAGGTCCTTGCTGTCATCCTGTTCATCAACATCAGAATGAACCACTTCATCAAGTCCGACGTTCGGATCCATAAGTATGAGCTTTCCGGGGCCCTTCCTTTTAACATTTGATACCTTTCGCAGCTCATGGTGTGCCTCCCTCTCAGACGTCGGAGATGGGTGCCAATCTAGATCCAGATCATCATCTGATGGAGCGGGGCTTGAAGAGGAACTTCTACCTACACTCCTTGATCTTTTCTTTGGTGGGGAGCTGGGAGAAAATGAATCATCAGGAGGAGTGCCTTCGTCTTCCTGACATGATACCCCGGTTCCAAAGTCAATTTCCTCCTGTGCCCCTACTTCTGGAAGAACAACCATTGTGGGCACTTGCACCGCGCCATGCGACGCTACATGGGCCTCTTCACTGATCGCTACTTGCAACTCTCCATGGACCTCTCCTTCTCGGCCTTCTCCTTTTCGGCCTCCTCCTTCTCGGCCTTCTCCTTCTCGGCCAGCTCCTTCTCGGACAGCTCCTTCTCGGACAGCTCCTTCTCGGACAGCTCCTTCTCGGACAGCTCCTTGCGCATGTACTTGTGCTTGTACTAGTAGCCCATACAGTTGTTGTTGCGGCTTTGGTTGTTGAATAGTACTTGTGAGATGAGTTACAACCTGCGTTGATGGTGTGCTGCTACTTACTTGCGATGAGCCAACATCACTGGTCGTTGGTGATTGAACCACTAAACAGGCTACCTGTGCAGCACTCATGGTGGGCCTTTGTTTTCCCCACAAAAATTTAGTGGTGGTGCCACCAGTCTCCTTGGTAAGTGGTGCCAATGGCTTCTTCTTCTCCTTAGTAGAGACATCTTTCTTGCTAGAGGACCTACGGGCACCTCTTTTTGGAGCCATCTTCTTCAGATGTCGGAACAACAGGCCGCCGTAGGACTTCTTCCTGGCACTGATGCTCAACGATGATGCGGATTTATTGACTTTATGCACCTACAAGCAAACGAAGACAGAGGAACATCAGTAAATATATGTTGCATATGTAGCACTTCAATAAATAGTTTGCAAGTAGGCATTTATGAATACACTCGTGCACACCACACAATATGGAAATTTCAAAATTAAGAATTGCTAAATTTTTGGGAAACAGGAATTTAACATTGATCCAAGAGAGCACACACAGAGAGGGTTATAGTTTCATGTACCACTGACTGCCCCTGGGCACAATGGGTGAAAGCAAGGCAAAATGGGTGCAGGCCTATGGCACAAAGCTCACTGCCTGCCTTCAAAATGGCCGCTTGACCCCCATCCACATGGCCAGGACCATGCCTCAAAATGGCCACCACCAACATAGCCAGCCCCCAACCCCTACTCCAAAAAGTCAAAAAACACAACACAAATCAAATCACCACAATCCAATGCCATCCATCAAGTTTCAGAAGGCTTATGCTGCCTGCTGGTGGTTTTCTGGTGCAAAATTGCAATTTTTACAATTTCGCGAGTGCGAGATTGTTGCTTCACGGCGCAAACGTGCCGAAAAACCAGCAAAATCCGCGAACAGACCGATTCTGGGCCCCCTGGCCATAATGGATGAAATCAGAGCACACTGGGTGCAGGCCTATGGCACAAAGCACACAAACTGGCTTAAAAATGGCCCATAGACCCCCACCCACACGGGACCAGGCAATAAAATGGCTCCCACCCACATAACAAGCCCCCAACACCACCCCAAAAAGTCGTAAAACACACAAAAATCACCACAATCCAATGCCATCCATGCCCTGGCCAGAATCATGTTAAAAATAAATTTCAACAAAACAGTTGTATCATGCATGCACCCATAACTAAGCCTGGTGGTTTTCAATTCATGTGCAGAATTGTAATTTTTACAATTTCGCGAGTGCAAGATTGTTGCTGCGCGGGACGCAAGCAGTGCGAACACAAGCAAAAAAATCCTCAGCTCGCGAACTTGCAGATTTTCCCCCCCAAAAAGTCGAAA
Organism: Lissotriton helveticus; assembly: GCF_964261635.1. Lineage (NCBI taxonomy): Eukaryota > Metazoa > Chordata > Amphibia > Caudata > Salamandridae > Lissotriton > Lissotriton helveticus. The sequence continues at coordinate 1,369,524,849 of NC_136069.1, read as the reverse complement.
AACAGGAAGTTGGAGACTGGGGCACTTCCTTCACCCCACCCCTATGGGAGGAGCTTGCTGGACAGGAACAGGAAGTTGGAGACTGGGCCACTTCCTTCACCCCTCCTCAATTCTAATTTTTGGACTTTCGCGAGTGCGAGATTGTTGCTGCCCGCGTCGCGGACCGCGAGCAGTGCGAACACAAGCAAAAAATCCGCTTCGCACGGATTTGCGTATTTTTGCCACATCCGCGAGAGTTCGCGGATTGCGGATTTGCCGAAAATCCGAAAAATCCGCGAGCGGAACGGATTTTGCGCCCATGCCTAGTCCTATCTATGGCCCCTGGGTGCTCCGCTCCTCTCCAAACCCTCCTGGGAATAAAATCTGACCAAATCACATAGCAACCTGACCATTGCCTCCGTATCTCCAACAAGTCCCTCTTCATTTGCTTAACCAGCGCCAAGCCCTTACACTGCACCAAGTCATTCAATCCCAGGTGAATAACCACCACATTCGGGCATACACTCCCCTGCACCACATTATTTAACAAGGGCATCAACTCATGCCAACGCATTCCCCCCTTTCCCCGCCAATGACATCGAAACAATCGCTCATCCAGCTCCAAGTTAAGTTTCCGGTGCCTGTACCACTCAGCCCTTTCTGCCCTCTTGACAAATGAGTGTCCCACAATGTAAATTTCCACCACTGCCGCATCCGGCCCCGCCATAGCACCTGCAAAGACACACATGCAAGAGGGCATAAACAAACAGGTCAATGCACCCCCTCTATCCTCGCAACCTGATATACGTCCGGTAGCAATCCGACTTCCACCGCCCCAGCCGCTTGATCTCATCCTTCCCTCAAACCCTCTGAGCCGCTTCTGTGGCCACCCCAATTCGAAAGGAATGCATCCCAATAGCCTTCGGGTCCTTACCCATCCACCGCAGGGCGTGCCGCAGAACCCACAGAGCCTGAGCCGCCGTCACCCAACCTCCTTCCCGCCGACCAAAAAAGCGACCAAAAACTTCCTCCCCCAACACACTCCGGCCCTCTGCCAACCGCTGCCCCACGCCGTGGGGCACACCCCCTCCCATCCCCCCGGGCCCATCACCACCCAAGTCCCCACCCCCGCTGATCCGTTTTGGAGCGTCGCAAGCGCACCGCCACCTCCCGGGCCCGTATGTCCACGTCCTCCCACAGAACTCCCGACCCCCCTGTCGGGCCCACCAACTCCGACACCCAGAACGCTCCAAAGAAAAGCCATGACATAAGTGTAGAAAACAAGACCGTCTCCACCCTGTCCCAACACACCGCCGGCAATGCGCCAAGCAGACCTTCGAGTAAGACCACAGTGATCAGCCGACGCTGGCTCACCCCCGCTCCCCTCTCCCTCGCGCACCCCTCTAGCAATCGTGCCCCCAAATCCCCCGCCGACAGCGGACAACCCCACCACAACTTCCCCATGAACGCCACCGCCGAGAGCTTGCCCGCAATCGTCACCCGCGACAAACCCCTGTCCATCAAGGCCAACATGAACCTGACCACCTGCTCCTCCCTCAGCCACCGATCCCCGCACCTTACGGCACCAGACCGACGAAACTCCTCCCAAGCCTGAACATACGCCTTCCACGTGGACGCAGCCACCAACGCCCTTACCAGCTGAATGACCCGGCGTCTCCCACTGACCAAAGCTCCCTCGGAAAAGGCGTCTTGTCCATCTCCGCCTCCATGGCTAGCCCATGGAACCTCTGCCACTGTGAACGAGACAAAGCATCCGCAATGTCATTGTCCACCCCAGGGACGTGGCGAGCCTGAAAGAGAATGTCGTTCTCCAAGCAGCGCAACACAAACACTCTCATCAGTTTCAAAACCTGCGGGTCCCTGGCCGACTGCCGATTCACCACCGGCACCACTGACATATTGTCCACCCTGAACAAGACCCGTTTGTGTGCCAACTCCGGCGCCCACACCGTGACCGACATAACCAACGGGAACAACTCCAAGAACGCGATACTGCGGCCCCCCGCCTGCCAATGCGGTGGCCATTGCTCCGCGCACCAGCGCCCTGCCCAGTACAAACCGAAGCCTCCAACTCCCGCCGCATCCGAATACAACGTGACGTCCCATTCCCAGTCCCCCGGCGGCACCATAGGTATACCGTTGAACCGCCCCAGAAACGCCAACCACATCCACAAGTCCTCCTTCGTCCCCGCCGACAACTGCAGATGGTGGTGCGGCATGGTCAAACCTTACAACGTCAACCCCAGCCGCCTGCAGAAAGTCCGGCCCGCCCGCACCACGCAACACGCATAGTTCAGATGCCCCAACAGGACTTGCACTTCTCGCACCGTCACCTTCCGCTTGTCGAGCATACGGCCTACCAAATCCAACATCGCGGACCTCTTGTCCTCCGGTAGGCGTGCTTCCATGGCTGCTGAGTCCAGCTCTATACCAAGAAGGAACAACACCGTACTGGGACCGTGCGTCTTCTCCGGCGCCAGGGGAACCCCAAAGTCCCCCATGAGGTCCGTAAAACTGTCCAGCAGCCGCTGGCAGTCCGTCGAACCGGGCCGCCCCACCAGGAAGAAGTCATCCAGGTAGTGCGTCACCATCTCAGAGCCTGCGCGCCTGGAAAAAGCCCACTGCAGAAAGGAACTGAACCGCTCAAACAAGGCACAAGAGATCGAGCAGCCTATCGGCAGCGCCTTATCGACAAAAATGCCCCCGTCAAACTGATTCCCAGCAACTGGTGATCCTGCGGGTGCACTGGGAGCAGACGGAAGGCTGATTTAATGTCATACTTTGCCATCATCGCGCCCAAGCCCACAGCCGCCACAAGCTTCCGCGCCACATCCATTGACGAGTACGACACGGATGCGAGTTCAGCCGTGATGAAATCGTTCACCGACTCCCCCTCCGGCCACGACAGGTGCTGAATGAGCCTGAACTGCCCCTGCTCCTTTTTGGGCACCACCCCAATCGGGAGATGATCAAACCTGGCAAAGGAGACTCAGGGAAGGGGCCCACCATCCGGCCCTCCTTCACCTCCTTGAGCAACTTCTCCTGCACAACTCCCTTGTGCGCATTCACCGAGTTCAGATTTTCCGCCCAGCGCGCAATCCGTGGGAACTCATAGCCCAACCTGAACCCCTCCCGGAAACCCCAGCGCAACACGGCCGCATCATCCGCCCGCGGATACGCCGCCAGCCAATGTTCCATCCTCTCCAGCTTAACCAGGTGTACGAGCCTTTTCCTAAGGCCCCGCCCCCCCCTCACCCCCCCCTCGCTCCCCACCCTGGGGCCCCCCACTTTGAGGTCCCCCCGCCACGGGCTGCTGCCCATGTGGACCCCCGACACCCCAGCAGCGTACCACTGGGTGTATCCACCCGCATTTTGAGCACTTGTGCCGAAAACGGCACACCTGCCGGCCACTCACCCCCTTGTTAAAGTCCCAGCATGCGCCGACTGTAGTCTGCCCGGCGGATTCCCACTGCCCCACCCCCTCACGGGTGGGGTGGTTCGAAAAGGGGGTCGGCATGAGCGGCAAACCGCTGGCCATGTAGACGGTGCAACCAAACTTCGCCCCGCCCATCGTCTGCTGGTACAAGTCAGAATACCGCTCACTTCACTTTGCCTCCGGATCGGCTGCCATTCTCGCCCAGAACTCTTCATCATAGTGGGACCTGGCGTACCCCCCATACGTCACCTGTGCCCTCCGCACCACGTCCATGTACTTGAACAACGCTATGGAACGATCCGGATACTTTTCACGATATAGGCCGCTGACCAATTATCGATCGTCAGGGGCACCATGGGGCGCCTCTCCAATTCCTGTTCCTCCTCCTTGGACCCCTCCTTGGACGTCAATTCCCTGTGCAACAGCTTCAACATGTCAATGTACTCCCCCTTCCATATTTTCTCTAGCGGCTTCGTCACCCCCATGTATGGGAGTTTGCTCACCGGCACAAGACAACTCTCCTTCCCCCCGGCCGTGGGCTCCCCTGCCTTCGTGCCACCCGTCGCCGCCCCCCCCACTCGCCCCCAACCCAGCTCCGGACCCACCAGCCACCGCCGCGCCCCCCATCCGTGCATACCCCTGAGTCCTTGATGTAGCGACCTTTCACCAGCTGTCCCCAATCCTCTCCACCAGCATCCGTCCCCACTGACACCTGCGCGCAGCGCCGCTTGCCTGCACCGCTCCCCGCTCCGTCCCCAACCTTACCTGGCGTCAAGGTCGGCGTCCGCGCTAGGTCCCGCCGCCTAACCAGTGGAGCTGAGGGGGCTGTCACTCTGGGCGCGTCCTGCCGTGTGCGGACCTGCAACACACTGTCAACAATGTTACTTGTCCCCCCCTGCCCCTCCCTAATCTCCCCCTCCTCCTCTGACTCCCCCACACCAACATCCATTGCCTCCGGCCGCCCACTAGGGGCTTCAGCCGGCTCAATCCCGCCTTCTCTCTACACACCCCCATCAAATCAGCCAAATCCACACTCTCCCCCGCAATGCAGCTGAGAAAGAAAGTAGAACTCACTTCCGCTGTGCCAAAGCGCACCCCCCCTACCCCCGGCGGCCGTCGCGACCCTTCGGGGGGGGCTGGCGGGGACTCATCCCTCCGCCGTCCAATGTGCTCCCCTGCCAGGTCCCTCGTTGGAGCGCGACCGCCCGTATAAGGCTGAGCCGGCCCATTCCCTCGGTGGACTGGAGACACATGCTGATCACCCGAGCGCCGTGCCATCAGCTCCTGCCAAGGAAAACAAGTGGAGGCCAGCATGCCGGGGAAAAAATGCGCTCCATCCGCCCACCAAACGCTACCCCCCAACCCCGCTGGGCACCCCTCCCCCACCCCGCGGAGTGTCCCCCCCACCTTGCCGGGCACCCCTGCCCCCCATCAGTGACCCCTGCCCCCATCCGCACCCTCACCCTCACCCCTAGCCCAACCACTGCATCCCTGCAATCCCCCCACCCCCTTCCCCCCAGCCTGCCCCCAAACCCCGCCCACCCCCTCCCCCCATCGCACTACGCCCACCCAGTGCTGCGCTGCTCGGACCGGTGCCACCTGCTCCCCACCGCCCCCAGCCTGCTCCCCCCGCACCCCCTCCCCGCTCCCCCCGCTTTCTCTGCAGCGAGGACGACCCCAAGTCCAGCTCGCTTCCCCCCACCTTCCTGGTCCCCCAACCCCACCCCGTCCCCCCACCTCCAGTTCAGAATCCTCCACAAGTAACGGGGACCCCGCCCCCTCCTCTCCCCACCCCTCCCCTCCCCCCGCCCCCCCCACACCCTGCACCCGTGTTCCCTCCCCCCCGGTCCTCGCTCGCATTCCCCGCAACCACGCTAGCACCCCGGGGTTCTCCCTCCCCACCCCCTCCCGCCCCCCGGCCCCGCCAACAAACTCGAGAACCGGACGTCCTTTGGCCCCCTTCCCCCCCCGCTTCTTCCCGCTTTGCCACTTCGTTGAGCGGCCCCGGCGCTCGCCTCCACCCGCCCCCCCGCCCTGAGTCTTCCGAACCCGCGACGGCACACAGGCCAACACAGCCGCCGCAGCGCCGCTCGCAGCGCGCCGCGGTGGCCTCACCTTTATGTCGGGCCGCACCAGGTCTTTGCGGCAATGCCTCCTGCACACGGGGATGTCGCCAGCCCCGACATGATCATGCCGCTCTGTCTCCGCCGCACCTCGCCAGCAATCTGCGACACCAGAACACCGCCGCCTTCCACCAGGTCCCGCAACCTGCCGATGCTATCACCACCGCTCCCTCGCTCAAAATTGCACCCACAACTCGCACCACAGAGCGACGTCCAAACCAAGCTCCAAGGCCCAAAAAATGTTAACAGCCCCAACCGTCCATAGCCCGGCTGCTGTCACTGCCACCAAAATGGTGGACAGTGACACAAAATAGCCGCTCTTTACCCCCCCAGCCCAACAAGCCCAAAAGGAGCCCAAGGTGCCACCCCCAGCCCAACCAGCCCAACAGCCTCTAAGCTGTTATCCTATGCACCCCCTTTCCCTACTGGCCCCAAACTTCCCCGGTGGGGGCAGGCCACCCGCTGGTCGGCCACTCCCTCAAATCCCCATTTTAAACGTGTTTTTTATTCTTGTGTGAACCTCGCATGGCCGTACTCAGTAATGGTAAGTCTTGTGGTAAAGAGTCCAACATTTATAGCTCATAGGTATGAGTGATGTGCTTAAATATGCATGGTAAAAGAACTGTGCCTTCGAGAGTGAGGCTATGCTTCTAAGACCGCCCTATATCGTCCAGCTCTTCATTCGCATTAAGAACGCTGAGAATCCTACATTCATAATCCTTGACGGCCAGATTACAATTAATTAGAACATGGCATTTTATTTTAATTGCTATCCTATTCAAAGCATTTGTTGAATGAGAACGCATGCTTAAGTAAGAAAAACTAAAGGGCCTGTGGAAAATTAACTTAACTTCAAATTGTATCTAGTACTTCATACTGCACATTTCATTGTCTAAGCGCTGTAAATTGCAGGAGTTATTATTGTTCTGTTAAATGACACTCATTTCATGTACTTTGGGAAAGTGATAGGCTGCGTTGACCTTGACAAAATTCTAAAACGTAACCTATAGCTAAAAGCATATTTATTTCAGCAGTGAACGCTGAGCCATTGTGCCGGCTTCCAAACACACATCAGTTTCAGAGCAAACTAACAAAATATAACTGACTTCCCTTTCTAAGAAGGTCATTGCTTCCCAAAATCGTTTAAAACTAACATTTTGGTACGTTTGCTCAAAAACGGGAACAGCCCAATTAGTAACAGCTAAAGCAGCTAAAACGATCAACATTTTCAAAATGGTTGGCAGTTATTAAAATGGATGACATATTGGGTGCCCTGGCAAACCGGCAAATATTTCTTATCTTTTTCCTCGATGTTTGTGTCTGACTCAATTGTCATTTGATACATGCTATGCTCACATTATTATCCTGATATTCTTATACATATTGCGGCCCCCGGGGAAAGCAGGTCGGCAGACCAGTCTTTTCCCCGGGGTGTTCGCGCGAGATTAGGACAGGCAGGAAGTTAGGTAGGGGGTTAGGTCAGGAGTGGGAGGGGTTAGGAGGCTATTTAGGGGGACAGGAGGGGAAGGACTTCCTTTTCCTGTCCCCGGTGCCTCAGGGAAGAAGTTAGTTTTGAGTGCAGGCGGAGTATCATTTAGGTAGGCGGAGTGTGAATTAGTTGTGCGTACAACGCGACTGGTGCCCCAGTGCGACGATTAGCTTAGTTGGCTTGTTTATTTGATAGGCGGGGTGCTATTTAGGCGGAAGAGCAGCGTGTCGCCACTGGTGCCCCGGTGCGGCGCGCGAAGGTACCATACCTCACGCATCTCGCGGACGGAGCGAGCTTGCCATACCTCATACATCTCACGGACGGAACGAGCGCTCGGGAATAATAATGTCAACGCCCGATGCGGAGGCGGTGCGGGTGGCGCTCCTAGTGCTTGGCAGGGCTGGGAGGACTGATCTCCTCCAGCCCGGGGTCCTGGACCAGGCGTGGGTCGGGATGACCCGCACTCCAGGTCAGCGTCGGCGGGGGTTGCTGCTGTTGTCGCAGCATGCATGGATGAGCCCTCTGGGGCTCGTGAAGGTGTGCCCAAGAGGGGGAGTGGTAAGAAACAAGAGGAGGCGCCCAAGAAGGGGGGAGGCGGCTGAGCCTCCCTGCCAGGATTGAGGTCGGGGACGTGGTGCCGGGAGAGGAGGGAGGGGCCGAGGGGGTAGGGCACAAGGGCCCCCAGCGGGCTGTTGTGGAGCCCGGGCAGAGTCAGGCTTCGCTGGCGTTACAGGCCGGGGGGTCGGGGAGCAAGGGCCAGTTGGTAGGGTATGACGAGAGCAGTGAGAGCAGTGGGGGGGAGGACCTGGGTGAGTGGGAGGTGGCGGCTGGAGAGGATTCTGCTCTCACGCTGTTTGGGGGGAGTCTGGGGGGGAGGAGGGGTTCACCATCCTTGAGCAGCCGGTTGACCTTTCGGGGGGCTGGAAGGGAGTTGTCAGGCCGCAGGGTTCCAAGGGCAAGGGCCCTCTGAAGGCGCAGCAGCAGGTTGGGGCGGGGCAGGCGGCGGGGAGTGCTGCGGCACCCGTGACCGGGCGGGGAGGCCCGGGGGAGTCCGGGCAGTCTTCCATGTACAACAGGTGGGAGCACATGACCGAGGAGGAGAGGGCCCGCGACCAGCGTCGCGTCATTGCTGAATATGAGAGGGAGTGGCAGCGCTTATGTGAGGCCAGGGAGGCGAAGGCGGGTGGGGTGTCCAGGGGTGATGGGGCCCAGGCACCTGCGCGTGGCAGGGGGTCATCTGGGGGTCACGGCAGGGGGGTCCCAGGGGCCAAAGGGCAGTGGGTCTGGGTGGAAGGTTCAGGGACTGCCTTGACGGATCAGAGACCTGTTGGCACCGGGGCCTCCCCGAGCGCATATGGCTCGGGGGGGTGGGAGCAAGCCAGCAGGGACAGCTGGCAGGGGCGGGGGTGGGCCGGCGGGGCGCAAAACGGCCTCCAAACGCCGGGACGAAGAAGCAGGGGGGTCCGCGGCGGCCTGTCCTCCATCGAGGGAGCGGGCACCGGCGATGTTGGAGTGCGAGTTTATGCCTGGAGTGAAAGGGAAGGATGTTCAGGATGAGTGGTTGGACTATGAGGATGATGAGGATGAATTGGAAGAGGGTGAGTTGCGTGAGACTGGGAGTGTGGGCAAGGCTAGGGTGGCAACTGCCAAGGCTGGTGTTTTTCACAAGGCACGGGACGGCGCCAGTCGGGCCAACAAAGGGAGCACGAAGCCGGCGGACGCACGGCGACAGGAGAGGGAGAGGGACCCTCCTGCAACCTTGTCAGGTGAGGGTGCTCGGTGGGACGCCTGGACGGAGGGGGTGAAAGTGGGAAGGAAGAAGCCCTGCCGGTCGGTGGGGGTGGGGGATGGGTCTGTGCGGACGGGGTCCCCAGTTGGGGTGGAGGCGGTGGCGGCTGATGGGGGGAAGCAGGTCACGACGGCCAGCGCGCAGACTGACAAGGCGGAGGACCTGGGGGGTAAGGAGGAAGGAGTTGAGAAGCTCCGGAAGAAATTGCCGTACATGGGGTTGGCGATGCCTCTAGGATCTCATTTGTCGGAGAAAACGAGGGGGAAGATTTGGAGGCATGAATATGTGGATGTGTTTAAGCTGCTGCATAGGAAGATTCAGGCGAAGGAGGGGTCTAAGGAGGAGGAGTGGGAGTTGACCAGGCGGCCGAGGGTACCGGTGACGATGGAGAATTGGACGTCGGCCTTTTTGATTTACGCGAGTATCTATTGCGAGAAGCACGGGGATCGGGCTATTGCTCTGTTCAAGTATATGGATGTGATCGGGAAGGCGCAGCTACATTTTGGGGGTTTTGCTTGGTTGAGCTACGACGAGAAGTTCAGGGCCAGGGTCAGCGTTAATCCGGACAAGCCGTGGGGGGAGGTGGACCAGGAACTCTGGATTCAATGGACGTCTTCGACGCAGGCGGCGGCTTCCACGCATACGGCTAGCGGTCTTCCGGTCACTTATCGGTCTTTTCAGTCGCGCCCGCCGAGTCTGGGGCGGGTAGTCAAGGAAGTTCAGGTGGACTGGGGAACCAGGCTGTGTGGTCAGGGGTAGCGGGGCAGCAGTACAAACCAGTGTCTTCTGGGGCCTGTTGGGGGTTCAATAAAGGTTTCTGCAACCGCCCCGTTTGTAAGTTCAAGCATGAGTGTTCAAAGTGCGGGGGCGGCACGCAGTCACACAGTGCCTCACGCTGGCTACGCCGTCAGAGCAGTGGAAACTTGCCAAGGGTAGGGGGCAGCCTGGGCCAAGTGGCCCATACTCCGGTTAAGGTGGAGGCCATAGGTCCATGGCTCTCCCGGTACCCTGATAAGGAAGCGGCGTTGCGTTTGTATTGGGGGTTCATGGAAGGTTTTCGAATTGGATATCAGGGACCGAGGGAGAGACGTTGGGCTGAGAACTTGCTGTCCGCCAAGGAGCTGCCGGAGGTTGTGGCGCGTAAATTGGAGAAGGAGGTTTCGGAGGGCAGGATTGCGGGTCCTTTTTCAGATTGCCCGATGTCGGATCTCATTGTTTCGCCTCTGGGGGTGGTGCCCAAGAAAGAACCTGGGGAGTTCAGATTGATTCATCACTTGTCCTGGCCGGAAGGAGGGTCTGTTAATGATTTTATTGCAGAGGAGGACTCCAGAGTGCTGTATGCATCGGTGGATGATACCATTGGTTTGGTGAGGTCCTGTGGGAGGGGGGCTGAGTTGGCCAAGTGTGACATCAAGTCGGCCTTTCGCCTTATCCCCATTCATCCGGCGGATTTCCCCCTGTTGGGCATGCAGTTTGACGGGGCCATCTTTGTGGACATGGTTTTGCCGATGGGTTGTGCGATCTCCTGCGTGCTCTTTGAGATTTTCAGCTCCTTTCTGCAGTGGGCCTTTGTGGACTGCAGTGGGCACCGGCTGGTGTCCCACTATTTGGATGACTTTCTGTTTCTGGGTGCGGGTCGCTCTGGCGCATGTGGAGAGGCGTTGCAGCAGTTCCAGTTGTTGGCACAGGATTTTGGGGTGCCATTGGCGCCGGAGAAGACGGAGGGGCCTAGTTGTTGCCTGACATTCCTTGGGATTGAGTTGGATTTGGTGGCTTGGCAGGCGCATTTACCGGTACGAAAGGTGGTGGAGATGCAGGAAGCTTTGAGAGGCGCGATCGAGGTCCGGAAGCTTGAGTTGAGGTATGTGCAGCGTTTGTTGGGATTGTTGAACTTTGCTTGAAGAGTTGTGAGGGCTGGGAGGATGTTTTGTAGACGGCTCGGCATGGCCATGTTGGGAGCAGCCCTCCCGCACCACAGGATTAGGGTCACGCTGGGGGTCCGGTCGGACTTGCGAGTGTGGCTGGTGTTCCTGGAGGATTTCAATGGTGTGTCCTTGGAGTTTGCGCAGGACAGGATGGTGTGGCAGGTTCAACTCTTCTCGAATGCGGCAGGAGCGGCAGGTTTCGGGATCTTCTGGGACGGCCGCTGGTGTGCCGAACAGTGACCAGCTCATTGGCTGCGCCAGGGCAGGAGCATTGTGTTTCTGGAGTTTTTCCCCTTGTTGGTTGCATTGTTGGTGTGGGGCCCAGAGTTCAGGAACAGGTTGGTGTTGTTTTATGTGGACAATATGACAGTGGTGGACTTGGTGAACAACCAAAAGGCGAGGGACCTGCGAGTGCTGCGCTTGCTGCGAAGTTTCATGCTGCTGTGTCTGCGGTTCAATGTGCTGTTTCACGCGCAAGTAACGAAATTGCGGATGCGTTATCTCGTTCGCAGTGGCAGCGCTTCAGGAAGCTAGCGCCGGGAGCGGAAGCTTGCAAGACCAAGGTGCCGGAGGCTATCTGGTTCTGGGGGGAGTGAGAGTGGTTGGGTTGGTTGAGAGGTCGATAGCGGAGTCTACTAGGCGGGCGTACAGGTTGGCGTGGGCTGAGTTTGGGTCCTTTGTTGGGGGGGAGACAGGAGTGTGGAGGTTGCCCAGAGATGTGTGTGAGCGAGGGGTGGTGCAATTTGTGTTGGACTGCATGGATAAGGGGCTGTCGCAGACGACGATTGCTGGCAAATTGGCGGGAGTTTCTTTCTACAGCATGGTGTATTTGGGTTTTGATCCGGCTAGGACGGATCTGCTGAGTCGAATGTTGAAGGGTTGGGGGTGGGTGAGGGCGGAAATGGGTGGGGGGGTTGCCCCGTGAGGCGGTCACGTTTGACCTGTTGGAGAAGGTTTTGAGGGAGTTGCATTTCTGTTGTTATGATGGAGAAGAGGTGGCGTTGTTTCGCCTGTGCATGATCTGGATGTTTTTTGGTGCATTTCGGGTGTCTGAGTTGCTGGGGACCCGAGGGGCGCCGGGTCGGATGTTTACGGATGTGCGTGTGGATGGGGTTCGGTTGGGCATATGGTTGGGGCGTTCTAAGACGGACCAGATGGGTCGGGGCAAATGGGTATGGCTGTCGGAGAGTGGGTGTGCGGGTGTGTGCCCGGTGCGAGAGTGGCAAGGGTTTTGTGGTCAAGTGCGGAGGTTGGAAGGGGAGATTTTTGTGCACGCGTCTCGAAAGCGATTGACGTCATTTCAGTTGCTGGCGGTTCTGCGGTTGGCTTTGCGGAGGTTGGGCAGGGATCCGGCTCGGTTTGGCACACACTCGTTTCGGATTGGGGCAGCCACTGCGGCGGCGAGTTTGGGTTGGTCTTGGGAGGAGATCCGGAGGATTGGTCGATGGCGGTCGCGGTGCTGTGAGCGTTACGTGCGCAAATGATTGGAAGGGGCGTGCTGCTTGGCCGGCTGCACAGATTGCTGTTGTTTTTCTTGTTATGCTGGGGTACTAATCTTTTTTCTCTTCGTAGGTTGTGTTCGTGGACCGGGGGCCAAGACGGTCACCTGGGTCGTTGGGCACTCTTTCGTGCACTGGGGTGCAAAATACGCTGCCAGGCAGGTGTACGGCCGTAACCTGGGCCTGAGGAGCAGCCATCACGAAGTACAATGGTGGGGTAAGAGCGGAATGCGCTGGGGAGAACTGCTACCATGGCTAACAAGGAAAGTGTTGCAGCTGGGCTTCCCGGACATGCTTATCATCCACTTGGGAGAGAATGACTTGGTGAAGCAATCGGGGGTGTCACTGTTGCATTTGATGCCGAGGGATTTGGAGGCGATGAAACGCAATCTGGCTGGCGCCTGTATTGTGTGAACTGAGTTTATTCCACGAAGGATTTGGAGGGGTGCACTCAAGCCGGCGGCTGTGGAAAGGGCCCGCAGAAAATTGAACAGGGCAATGAGACTCTTTTGTGCGGATCAGGGTATCAAAGTGCTGGCTCATGTCGGGCTTCAGCTGGAGCAGCCACTTCTTTTCCGAGATGACGGCGTGCACCTTTCTCACATGGGAAATGCATTTTACCTGATGGAGTTGCGGGATCTGGTTAGTTGCCTGTGGAACGAATCGATCTGGTGTAAGAGAGACTGAGCTCGAAAGGTGCACGCTTGGTGGGGCAGGTAACCGCCCTCCGGGGGTTCCCTGGGTGGCGGGAACTGGGAGGGGTGGGGAGTCCATGACGGGCAGAATCACCCTTACAGGGAGGGGGTTACAGGTGCAGGATGGGGGGAGTGGTACACGGGAGTGCGATGGATGGAGATGACGGAGGAGTTGGAAAGTGAAAGGGGGAAGTGAATGAGATGCAAAGAGGTCGTGGTGTGAATTGGGAGTGGCTGGTGGAGCACGTGAGTGGATGATGGGTGAAAGGCAGGATGTTGGGGGGATTGTTTAAGTTAATGATGTTATGTTTATTTGTGAATGTCATGCCTGTCCTAATAAATGGCCTTTTATGCTAACTGATGCGTGGAGTGGTTATTGCGCGATGCGGCCCCCGGGGAAAGCAGGTCGGCAGACCAGTCTTTTCCCCGGTGTGTTCGCGCGAGATTAGGACAGGCAGGAAGTTAGGTAGGGGGTTAGGTCAGGGGTGGGAGGGGTTAGGAGGCTATTTAGGGGGACAGGAGGGGAAGGACTTCCTTTTCCTGTCCCCGGTGCCTCAGGGAAGAAGTTAGTTTTGCCGCCCACCCACCCTTCACAGCTGAAAGGGGGGACGATGGGGCGTTTTGTTGAGTTGCCAAGTTGGGCAACATGCCTGTTTAGGACAGGATGGCACAATAGGGGTGTTTACGGGAACTGGGAGGGGTGGGGAGTCCATGACGGGCAGAATCACCCTTCCAGGGAGGGGGTTACAGGTGCAGGATGGGGGGAGTGGTAGACGGGAGTGCGATGGATGGAGATGACGGAGGAGTTGGAAAGTGAAAGGGGGAAGTGAATGAGATGCAAAGAGGTCGTGGTGTGAAATGGGAGTGGCTGGTGGAGCACGTGAGTGGATGATGGGTGAAAAGCAGGATGTTGGGTGGATTGTTTAAGTTAATGATGTTATGTTTATTTGTGAATGTCATGCCTGTCCTAATAAGTGGCCTTTTACGCTAACTGATGCGTGGAGTGGTTATTGCGCGATTGTTGCTTTGAGCCTTTTCTTACAGTGACTGGGTGAAAGGCAGACACCATGCAAGCTTGTGATGGACTCATTCCTTAGGAGTTTTCTACAGCGCCCATGAATGCAATACTAAATGTGCCCTCGGGTGTGGGGGGGGGCATCTGCGAGGCCTGTCGATCTCACCCAGCCCCTCCCGCCCCACACGCCACTTACTGACACCAGCCAGGAGCGCCTACCCAGCCTCGGAAACTGGGGGCGTAGTGTGCCTTTGAGAGCACCTTGCCGTGGTCCCATTTAATTAAAATCAATCACTTTTGCATCCCTCTGCCTGGCGCCTGGGACAGTGTCACACTCTCCATAAAAATTCAACTGCATTGGGATCACAGGCAGATGTCTTCTTTTCATGTGCAGGGTCTGCCAAGGGGGCTGTGCGCAAAGCCGGGCCCATTATTGAGCGCTAAAACGGAGCGGGGCTAGAAAACGCCAACTCTGAGGCGGATGTGCTCATTTATAGAGGACCTTTCTTGCATGTATGTCAGTAATGCTTTGAAGTGTGCTGCCTATTTAAGAGGTGCTGCTTTAAACCAAGCCTTTATTAGGCGTGGCGGTAGCGCACAGTTTCAAACCGAGCCCCTCGGATACCTATGGCGGTAACAGGTGACTTGGCACGGTATTTAAGACGCGTTAGTTTACACCGAGCCTTTGGCGCAGGTATTGTTACCTGGTTGTTGCACGCCTCATATTTAAGACACACTGGGGCTTATTTACACGCCTCTTGGGATGCTGGTACGTCACTTTTCCCATATTAAAAGTGACGCACCGGCCGCGCAAGGGGCTTGTAAATAACCTCCACTGTTTTAAACTGAGCCTTTCGTCCGAATTGTGTTACTCACTGATGTGGACACTTTATTTAAAGCGTGCTGTTATACACTCCCTCTGTGACATGTATGGTGGGTAAAACAGTGTTTTTTTCACTATTTAAGAAGCTTTCCTCTAATCCTTGCCTCAATGGTTCTTAAGTTACCATTATGGGGGAGAGGCACTGCGTCGGGTCAAGTGTGTGCCATGTCTGCAGAGGGCACACACCTGGAGGGCACACACCAAGCGTTGCATGAGCACAATTTCAACTTATAGTCCTTGCTTATGCGAAGCAAAGTTGGCAGTAAAACAGGCACAGTTACTGCTAGGCTTGCTTCTCCTAAGCAACGACTATAAGTACAAAGTGTCTATTTGCCCACCACTTGTCGGTTTTCTAAACACATAAAATAAAGGCATTTTCATTTACGATGCCAATATCTCAAACTCTCGCAAATGCAAGACCTATTGCATTGCAAATGCTTGTTCCTACCTGCCGCGATGCATGTCTTGGCTAATAACATCTTGACCAAGGAAGCCAAATGTCCGATGGCTGTGCATAAAGCAGCAGTGACAGAGGCAGCCCTGCGCATGGGGCCTTTCTAGCTGTGGCTGCTTCAAAATTGTTGCATTAGCTATAACTTCAAGTTGAAGCATTCCAAAACACTGAGGCCCTTATTTATTAAGGGCTTGCACCCCAGTTGCGCCACTTTGTTGTGAGGCTGCAGTGGTGTAATCAATGCGCCACACTGCACCCTATTTACAAAATGATGCATCTAGGCAGATGCTTCACTTTGTAAAGGCCTTTGCGCTACATTATACCTGCATCAGATATAACATATGCAGTGTGGGTGTTCCCCCGTAAAAAAGCCTTGTAGAAGTGGCACAGTGAAATGTATGAGATTTCACTGCACCACTTCTACGACTTGATTGCATCAAAATCCTTATGCCTGCTTCACGCAGGCGTGAGGATTGACACAGGTTTTTTCACATGGCACTCGCCCATGGGTTATGACACATTGCCGGAATTGCGTCAGTTTTCCAACAAACTCCAGTAAGATGTCATTTTTGCACCCCCAGATACATTAGAATTCCGCACTTATCTGTAAATTCTTGCACCATGGAGTACCGTGTTGTAAATATGGTGCATCCATGGTGTCGTAAGGATGGCACTACGAAAAGTCATGCATCGCTGTTTTTGCCCAACAATGCGTCAATAATTGATGCCCTGCGGGGCTTATTCACTAGAGGCCTGCGCCACCAAAGTGTTACTTTTTTTAATGCTTCAGTGGTGCTGGCCTCGAAATCACATCTATAAGGTGATGAAAAGCCACCCTGCTTGGTTTTGCATGACCTCATAGACATGGAGTAAGGCAATGCAGAGCAAAATTATGCGTTGCCTTATTCTGCGTCAATGAGGTGTTTAATGGGCATTGCAGTGGGGGTTCCCACGCAACACCCATGAATTTTCACGCTGGCCCAGCTTTTCAAAAGCACACAAACCTGGGGCAGCACCAAAACCTTATGCCTATCCAGAGCAGGCGTAACGAAGAGAAATGCTTGTATTTCTTTTTTTCCACCTTCCATGTGTGCTGCATTCTGCAACACACATGAAACAAGGAAAATCCCTCCATGGATTTCTTTTGGGAAGGAAGGTTGGCCTTCCAGTACAAAAACAATCCTGGCAAAAACAGAGACACCCATTCACATACACCCTTGCACCGTGGTGCATGGGTGTCTATGCTAAGCCAAAATTGTATGCTGGCTGGAAGGACAGGAATGTGCTGTATATCGTAAATATGATGCATTCCTACCCTTTGCATTTGATGCAGGGCAGCTCCGAGAAAGTGACTTGCTGCTCTACGCCAAATACTCATAAACGAGGCCCTAAATTAATTAAAATATTGACAGCAGAGGTCTTCAAACTTTTGTAGGTTGAGCCCCCCAGATGAATTATTTCAGATGTTCGGCCCACCCACCACCTGACAGAAATTCTTGTAATCTGGTACACTACACAAGCGACCGCCACACGCTTATCATGAGCCATACCTGGCAAATAATGTTCAACACAATAAGAGTGTTTAGTGAACTGCAGGTTTGTGAGTGGGTGTGGTGAAATGACAGAGGCTTATTACAAAGCTCAAAACACAATTTTCCAAGTTAAAATGTGCGCAGATTTTTCGAGCATTCCCTAGCTCAGAGCTGGTACACGAGAAACAATTCTTCTCTAGAAATCATTAACAAAAGTTTTAGGCAGCATTATAATGGGATAATTGCCCACCCACCAGTTATGGATCCGAAGACAGAGGTGAAAGTCCACAGAGAGGGAGCTGAACGAACCCCTAATTGAGAATTCCTTAGTGGAACGATAAGTTGCTTCCCTGAAGCGTGTGGCTTTAGGACACGTCGGGCTTATGTTTGTAAAAATAGAACTTATAATTAAATTATTATGTGGCCTATTTTTCTTCAGAGCAATGTTGTCTGAAAATACTTTGTGGTGGCAGGGACATGTTACAAATTTTGGGTGCCCTGGGCCAAAACTATTTTGGGGGCACCTGTTCAGAGCAGCTTTGAGATTAAATGATTCACTTTCAGCTCTGCCATACCCTCTTTGCCAGGCTTCCAACAGTGCACAGGCGCTATGGTCAAAATTCTAAAAGTGTTTACATCTAATATTCAGAGATAGTAGCAGCCACTACTTTTACAGCGAATAATATCTGTGATATCCTACAATTTCTCATATGTGAGGACCAGTTTTGATCTAAAAAAACTTTTTTATGGTTGTTGGATGAAACAAACAGTTTTCTCTGCAAATAGTGATAGACTCTTTCACATCAATCACATTAAAAAGAAATGAAACAAAACAGTATTTACAAGAATCTTTTTAGGAATTATTCCAGGCCATCAGGGCAAAAACAGATGTGCTTCTATCAAGAGGCCCCTTGAAAAGCTGGATTGCATTGCATCTATATGTGTCCTTTTGTAATTTAGGATGAAAACCTTGATGGGGGACGACATTCCCATACTTGCTTCCAGGGGCTCAATTAGACCCAAACTTTGGATGGGGGCTAACACTCCCAGCCAGGGCTGGCCCTAGCACTGGTCGCACACAGTGCAACTGTCTATTTTGGCAACACCTCCCCAATTTCCTCCTTCTCCATGAATTTCCTCACTACCACTCACCCACAATGCACCTCATCTCTCTATAGCACCTTTCCAGCAAACATTACTTTTTTTATAGCATTATTAATTGTTTACTCACACTCAGTTCTTTGATCTGCATGGTACTCGTTCTTTGTAGCAGGCACATTAAACCTCTGTGCTGTGTGGGTGGGATGAGTACCCATGTGAGTGCACAGTGAGCCATGCGACAGTGTGAGAGTAGGTTAAGAGGAGTGACTGCAGGGTGGGTGAAGTGACCATATGAATTTGGGATCTGATGTACGTGCAGAGTGGGAAGAATGAATGTATGGTTAGTGATGGGCTTATTTGAGTGAGATTGTGAATTTAGCAGTGAGGGGGAGAGGTGAGTGAAGTGTCACATGAGCTCAGGTTGAATAGTGTGCTCATGTGACTGCAGGGTGAAGTACAGGGCAAGTGCATTGTGAGTGCAGAGTGATCACTGTGAGTGCAGGGTAAATGGGTGATAAGTGTGAGGACATTGTGATGGCTGTGTGTGCAGGGTGAGCGTGAAAGTGAAGGGCGAGAATGAGGAGTGAGCTGTTTGAATTCAGGGTGCATTCCCAGGCACTTGAAGTAACTCAGCAGGTTATTGACGACAGCGTTAGGTTTCAGATATGTTAAACTATTGCTGTTATGGCATTAACCAGGGATCAGGGAGGAGGACATAAATGTGCTGATCTTGCAACAAACTTCCACTTTTATGATTTAGGTTGCTAGCTCATTATTTTGATGTCCCATGTGGTACAAAAATAAGCAGTCACCTAAATCTGTATTGTCAGCACTTGTATGTGCATACTTCGAACAGCACATATAAATAGAAAGCACTTTTAATTGTGCTCTAGGGCTGCCTGAATGATCCATTACTGATACTAAAAGGGAACGAAGACAGGAAAGTTACATTACAAATAAATACATACTAATATTTAGGGTCCGATTCCGATGTCGGATGAACCCGAGTCCATCCGACATCGGTCAGGAACTGTGACCGACCGACCTACTGAAGTCGATTATGGCCCTGCAAGTACGATGCGACCGAACCCTGTTCGGTTGCAATCGTATGTCACACAATAGGAACCTGTATTCCGGGCAGGATGCATGCCCGCATTGTGAAATGGAGGGCTGCAGTTCATCCCCGCACCCTGTGGCCTGCACCCCAATGTGCCTGCCACCGGGTGCAGGGATCAACAGAGGGGCACCATAGGTGCCCCCAGGCCCGGCAGCCTTGCACCCAGGGTGGCCCTATTGGGGGCCCCCAAAGACAGTTTCTGACTGCCTTTTCGTGCCGGAAACACAGACACGAAAAGACAGTGAAAAACTGCCGTTGTACTCCCTCTGTCGTAAAGAGGCGCCCGGGGGAGGACTGAAGGATTTCCGGATGGCGGACGGGGTTTCCGAGCCTTTCGTTAGTCATGCAGAAATCCGAGTTGGATTCCTTTCCGACTGAGCCCATCGGAATGGCTTGGTCAGAAAGGAATACGGACGGCTCATTCTGATGCGGGCGAAAGTGCTCCGAACGTTGTTCTGAGCCCTTCCGTCTGAAATCGGAATCGGCTCCTAGGTGTCAAGACAAGCAATGTGTAAACTATTTAAACAACACATGGCTGGCTGGCATTTTTCTTTTGGCAACTTGAAGCCCTTTTTGCCCTGTGGGGTGTTGTTCGCCTGCCTGTGTAATTTTAAAAGAAACTTTATCTACTTTCTGCTTACCGCTAACCCTCCAAGGATGGGGTTAAGTTCGTAGAGCTGAAATGCTTCAACTGCAGTGGGAGGCAGGACAGTTAAAAATAACTGTTAGCTCTTAACATAACAAAGCATGGGCACGTCGTGCCCCATCTATTTCCCCTACCTCCCCCTCCATCCCTCTGTTACCAGAGTTCTCCAATAAAAAATTCCCATTTGAAATGGGTGAAGACTTGCGACGCGGGACAGGAAAAGACCAACAAAGGTAAGATTTTAGACTGGAGTGCGCACCCCCCCGAGATGGTTTTGCAAGAATCATTATTTCCTTTTCACTTCCAAATTTCTCACACATCAATGAGCCAAAAACATAACATTTGATCCTGTTCTTCGATTGGGTATACGGCCATGCTGATCTTCATCTATAAACCTAGTAATTAGCTACATCAAAATGTTTGATAGAGTTTTCTCTAGTATCTTGGTGCTTGTGTGTATCACAGATAATGGGGTGGTAGTCTTTGTAATTGAATGGGTCTTTATTTAGTCTGTGTATCATTACAAAAATAACCTATATCATCCTGGCAGATAATGTTGCTTTCAGCCGTGGTTCTGTCAATATTTCCAGAAAATGTATCAGCTCATATGACCCTCTACAACTAATAAAACTCTGTTGGAAATATGTTGCCACTGTGAATCCCCAGAGTTTAGCCAGTCATGAATATCAGGACAACAGATACTATATTGACAACAAAGCTACATAATCTACAAATTGTTTAGAAGTTGGACTATCATGGCAACATGGATGAGTAACTGCCAGCGTCCATACATCTGAATACAATGATAAATGCATACTTTTTGTCACTGTCAGCTTCCTTGTCCTTGCCACATTCCTGCCAGTTTTACTCACAGCACTATTTTGGGGCTTATTCTTTTGGCATTCACAATGACCCCATCAATCCTATCTTTCCCCATGCAACATTCCCACAATATGGCACACTGCATGCCTTCATGGTGCTCTGTTGCCTAGAAATTCCCATTGCTTGGTGTCTCGTGTTTTACTGGTCCTATTTATGTGCCAATTATTGGTCTGCATGCAATGAGTATTGGTAACACTATGAGATTATTAAGCTCTTCTGTGATGACAAGATACTTTCGGGATAGTTTGAAGATCTTTATTCCAATTACAGACATCAACCATGAAAAGCAGCTTCACCCTTCAGCTTACCCATTCCAAATCTCACGCTTGCAATCCATACAATGTTATCTTTCCAAGAAGACATATGATGGTCAAAATGGAGAATCTCTCAGTATTCCAAGTCCACCACAACACATATCCCTCCCCAGAATAACATGGTGAAAATAGACAACATTTAACATAAAAGTGAACAAAGTTTGAATCTAAAACAAAATGAAATTATAAAGGAACAATGTTCATATATTAAGAGGTAGAATTAGAAAATTATGTTACGAAACTTCTCCATAAGGATACTGAGAGGTAATTCAACCATGTATATAGGAATACTCAACCTATACAATAACCTAAGACTATTAATAATACATTTACTACATGAATACTTTAATACATCCCTATACGGTATAAGGCAAATACAGTGCATGCAGTGTAAAAGTGACCTGTGTTTGCTATGGTATCACATAATTACTCTACCAATCGGGTTTTACATGACATCTCTCAGTGCGTCGGAGTACTGAACCAGGAATCTTATCATCGGAATGACCACTTGTGCCATACTGCATCCAGAGATGCTCACATTAGTTTTAACTCTTCCAACGACTCAAGAACCTGAGACTTCACCAAACAAGATGTACTTTACCATCACCATTGTTAAGTTTAACCACATGTTTACTAACCGTCTCAATTATGAAAGAAGCCATGCAGCTTGATTCACCCGTTCTCACAAATTTTAACTAGAACCTCCTTCCCAACTTTTCACCGTTCAGTGTCTGATCATATAGACACTTGTAGTTTTCTTTGTTTTACATTCTAAGCCACCTTCCCTCTCTTTTGAGCTCACTCATCTCTTCTTCTTGCAAATGCTCCATCATTTGCTCCTTTCCACACGGTCATGCCAGGTTCAACTTTGTTTTGCGAACTCTACCCCTAACCCAAAAGAAAAGTGACTTGAATGTCACAGAACTAGGTGCATTATGATGAGGCCACCACACTTCATTCAAAACTTCAGGCAAACGTCTTCCTGACTCATCTGCTCTCTGCACACATGGTTTCTCCACCCTATTCATGCGCTCCACAAAACCATTGCCCTGACGAAAATACAGAGCAGATTTAAGGTGTACAATGGACAGTTCTCCCAAAATTCCTGCGTCTCATGTGAGGTTAACTGAACACCATTATCTGGCATAATCTGCTGAGGAACTCCTTCATGGGAAATTGTGTCTTTCCAAACGTTGATCACAACTTTCGTATCAATTGAGCTTACTCATTTCATCACCACTCATTTAGACATGTAATGTACCAAAAGAGTCACATATTGTTCATTATGGGGTAGAAGATGAAGTGGACCTGCAAAGTCTAAACCTAATTTTTTCCACGGTTTATCTGGAATCTCAACAGGGGATAATGGAGCTATAGATGTAACTTTGCTCTTATCACTCCTGGCACACAAATCACAATCCTTGACAACACCTTCCACTCAACAATCCAATCCATTCCACCAGTACCATTCCCACATTCTAAACTTCCTGAGGTTTCTCCCCAAATGGCCTTCATGTGCTAAATTAACCATTTTTTATTTTACTGTCTAGGGTGGAATTATTATGGTGTCCCTGTTCAATTCACCCACAGCACAAATAAACTCATGTCTCACATTCCAAAATCCTTTCATTCCTTCATAGAGTGTTTTATAGTCTGGCCAACCCTTAACAATGAGATCCTTAAGTTATCTTGTCTCTCCGTCTGCCTCTCTAACAGATTTCCACTCATCCTCCTGCCAAGCACTCTCCCATATTGAATTGATCAAGTCAGTTTGATCAACATCTGCTTCCATTAAGTCCCTACCTATATCCCTAGCCACTGAAAGACGGGCCAAACAATCTGCTACTACATTCTTTGAACCAGTGATGCACTTCACTTGAAAACTGATATTGCTCAATCCTTATCTCTACCTCTGGATTTGAGGAGTATGCTCATCATCCCTTCGGCTAGAAAATACATGGACCAAGGGTCTGCCAGCAAACCAAATCCCAAACGGCATTTCCCACAGATAAAATTTAAAATGCTTCATTGCCCATGCCAAGCCTGTCTCCATTAGTAACAGGTTGAGGGCCAAAACTATTCCCTCCTTAACATATAGCCCTCAAATAATGTTAGGAAAAGATAACAACCTGTTAAACAAACTCTTTGCTAAGGTTTTCAAGCAAGTGTTCCGACTGCCGCAGCATTCACCTCCTGCTCAGGTCAGACTTGAATTTGGCCTTTTAGATGAACAGGGGGCAGGGGCTGGTGCCTACCTTAACCAGTTCAATAAGCAAGGAAGGTTTAGGGCGGGCAGTCTGGAGTCTCTGCTATGGTCTGAAATTAGTTGCAGCCAACTAGGTCAAGTGCATCATGGGTACCTAGAAGACTGCCTGCAGCTACTGCAAGTAAAAGATCTCTGGGACAGTAATCCTACCCAACTCGTGTTCAAAATGAGTATGAAAAAAGTGCCCTCGTCTTTGGTCATTTCACTCAGACAGGCCACAACTCGCCAAACATTGACATGCCTGTTTAGTCATTGCCGGTTACAAACCAGCCACCACAGTGCTCCTGTGAATATCTTTATCTACAGCAATAATAAGCCAATATGTTCACTACACTCTTTCTACCATCCTCCCGGTAACAACCTTTCCTTCATCGAACACATGATGGATATCCTAGCCACAAACGCAGGACAACAGAATACGCAGATCTTCGTGGGGGATTTCAACCTCCACTGGAACGACCCTGACGACCCAGAGGTCAATAGCCTCAAAATATTCCTGTCCGACCTTAACCTATCCCAATTCTGTAACATCTCCACACACGAAAAAGGCTCAATCCTTGATCTAGTAATTTCTAAAGCAGACTCAATCCAGCGGGAATTTATTCTCCCTTGCGATTGGTCTGACCATTACATAATCACTTTCCATATCAGGGAAGTAGTTAAACTACTCTCTGTTCAACCATCGAGGACAAAAATCTGGAAGAGGAACCTAGAAAACATCAATCCTGCCGATCTCGCTTCTGCCAGTCACATCCTCACACCCCAACCCGATGGTTCCAAGGATGTACAGTACATAACAACTTACTACTTTAACTCTATGAACAGTGTACTTGACACCTTAGCTCCCATGCAGCTAAAAAGAGTCACCACCAAAATCTCAAATCCCTGGTATGATGGTAAACTAAATGATGACAGAAGATCTCTGAGAGCTATTGAAAGGCAATGGAGAGCCGCCCCATCCGCTACCAACCTTAAAATACTAAGAAGCACCAGAAATGCCTACTACAGAAGGATTAGACGGGCAAAAGCTGATTTTATATGCAAACAATTAGACCAAGCAAAAAAAAAAAACCTATTTGAAATAATCAAAGCACAATCTTAGGATGTCTCACACTCCCCCCAAACCAATCCCGATACTCTCCCCAACTGCGAAGATCTTGCCTCCTTTTTTACAACAAAAACTGAAAACTTAAAGACTGACCTCATGAACAACCTATTATCCATGACTGACCCACACTCAATCTCCTTGCTGTCCACACCTGGGACACCGCTGAACTGCTCTACAAGGCTCGACCTCAAGAACAACGCCTCCTGGACCACCTTCAACTACTATAGCAAAGAAACTGTCCTAAACATGCTCACTACTTTGAATCCCTCCAATCATTTTACTGACCCTTTCCCAGCATCTCACTTAAGGACCTTCATTCCATTGATAGTGCCCCTATGGACTAAGATTATAAATACCTCTCTTCTTCAAGGAACCTTCCCAGACATCCTCAAAGCCGGTCAGGTTTCCCCCTTCCTAAAGAAAGTAACAGCAGACCCTTCAGACTTGAACAACTATCGCCCAATATCGAACATCTCAACCCTGGCCAAACTGCTCGAAAAATGTGTGTACATGCAGCTTAGCAACCACATAGACCATTTCAACCTTCTTGATCAATTCCAATCAGGCTTTCGCGCCGGGCACAGTACAGAATCAGCCATGACCCACATAATAGATGACGCATTACAAATACTGGATCAAAACAAAGACTGTTTGCTTATCTTACTGGACTTATCCTCAACCTTCGATACAGTCAAACTCGACATCCTACTGGATCTCTTGAAGCAAAGGATGGGACTATCTGGTCCGGTGTTAAACTGGTTCACCTCCTTCCTCCAAAATAGAACACAAAGATTCAAGATTAACCAATCCTTATCGAACCCCACCCCAGTCACCTTGGGAGTACCCCAGGGATCTTCCCTCTCCCCAACACTCTTCAATTTATTCATGGAACCACTCACTGAGCTTCTCAACTCCGCAAATATCAATTACCACATGTACGCCGACGACACACAGCTCTACATTAAGGTCCACTCTCTCGAAGACATCAATGGCCAGATGTAGGAAGGCTATTACCGGTCGGTAATGGTCGAAATCGGCCGTTACCAACCGGTAATAGCCGTTTCAGATGTAGGTGGTATATTTACCGATTCGGTAAATAACGAATCGGTATTTACCGATTCGAATCATTATTTACCGATTCGGTATTTACCGAATCGGTAAATGAGATGTAGGAAGCACTTTAAACAGTGCTCATGTACTTTAAGGATTCGTTATTTACCACTAACTGTTAGTTGGTGGTAAATAAGGAATACCCTAGAAAATGCAAATCAATGCATTTTCAACTGTGCCATGTGGCAGACATACATGCCCTTAGGGCATTTATGTGTGCCACATGTGCACACAAGCACTAATCAGGGGTGCAACAGGGTGTCAAAGTGACACCCTGCCAACCTTGACTCTTTGCCTATTTTAACGAATTGTTATTTACCGATTCGGTAATTGACATTCATTCCTATGGGCCTTCAGATTCGGTAATTATCGAATCTTAACGATTCAGGAATCTTTACCGATTTTTTATCTACATAGCAATTGCCGATTCAAAAATACCGAATCAGTAAAATTCGGTATTTTCAAATCGGTAATTTACAATTACCTACATCTAGCCGGTAGTCCCTTAACTCTACGCTCCAAAAGACACACACCTGGCTAGCTAGGAATCACTTAAAACTAAACGCTATAAAGACAGAATTCCTCTTAATCGCTCCCCCCAACTAAAAAACCACCATCGGCGATTGGATGAAACACCTAACTGCACTTGATGGTCAACCTCTCATCATCGAATCCGCCAAATCCGTAGGGATAACACTTGACAATAATCTAAATATGCAGAAGCATATCAGCGCTGCAACCAAAGGAGAACATTTTCAGATGAATACCCTGAGAAAACTGAAACCCTTCATACTCGCAAATGACTTTACACAAGCAGTCCAAACTCTAGTAATTCCCAGAATTGATTATGGAAGTGTCACTCTCTGCGGCCTTCCTAAATCAACGACCGCTCCGCTAAGTGCTGCAGTCAATACAGCTGCTAGACTAGTCACCGGCAAAAAAAGAAACTGCCACATTTCACCTGACCTGAAGGCCCTCAATTGGCTTCCTTATGAGGCCAGAATTCACCTAAAAATCGCCTGTATGACTCATAAGGCATTGCATCAAAAAACCCCGAGGTACTTATCAGAGAAACTAGTACTATCGGGTGGTAACAGATCTACCAGGAGTTTGGATAATCTTCTACTTAAACCACAACGTTTTTCCAAGAAGAAAACATATAATCGTACCTACTCGGAATGGCTCCCAGGATCTGGAACACTTTACCCCCAGAAACTAGACTAATTCCGTCCGCAGCCTTTTTAAAAAAAGAAGTGAAATCGATACTCATGTCTAAATTCACTTGAGCTGTTACTTGTACATTTCTATAGATATATGCTAATTTTTAATAATTATCAGTACTGTACTCGCATAATTCTATACTTTATATGTATTTGTCATCCTATATTTGCCCTGTAAAGCGCTCTGATACCCGCACGGGTCTTGTTCGCGCTATACAAAACCGTCAAAATAAATAAATATATAAAAAACAGTATCTTCCTTCCCCTGCACATACGCGGTTTACTGGAAAATAAGATGTAGGCTCGAAGAGTGGCATTTTCTCAAACACCTAGCCAGCTGGCATCTTCAAAGCAAGAATACAACCTTCAGAGGCTGTGGTACCAGCGAGGAATCATTCGAACATGTAGTATGCCCTTGCCCGGTCCTGCTGAACAAATGCTGGGCTAGTCTACAAATTGAATAGAACAACCTGGGTGGTCATACCTGCCGGTAGGCCATCATTGCTTTTCTAAATCCCCACAACAGAGTTTTGAATATCTTGTTGACCACGGTTGTGACCACAACTGTCAAACGTTTTACTCAACAGGCAGATTAAAATGTAGCTAGTAGCAACAATCTCCCAGGGCATTCACAGCTTGTTATTTTTATAGCTGATTATTAGTTCAAATTAATTTATTTTGTATTTTCACTTTATCAAACCCTAAACTACTTTAATCTAGGACAACCTACTGATTGCAAATCCAGTCTTTTTTAGCACTAGAAATGTTATTATGCTATTACTTAAGACAAACTTGTTGCTTTCACTCATAAATTGTTGCACCAGCATTTTAAGTACTCTCTGTACTCTGAAGGGCAATTTTAGCTAATACCTAAAAAATAAGTTGTTTACTATATGTGCATTTAAATTTGTGCCATTGCAGGTAAGGACAAATCGGTAATCCATCCAACAATGAACTAAAGCAGCAACAACGCTGATCAAGTGCAATCATAACTCGTCTTTGTTATAACAGACTTTCGTAAAATTGTTGTTTTGAAGAATCAGCTCTATATTCAAAGATTGTGCCCCAGTTTTATTTAATTGAATGATAGCCTAACCAAGACTTACTGAATTACTGTATTCCAAAACGCTAATGTTTTAAGATGTTTAATTCTACTCGATACCACCATTAAGAACTCCACCAAGTCTACCTATGTCTGTGATTTTACACAATGTAAAGGTTTTAAATAACTACAAACAATAAAGAATATTATTAGGTTTACCATGCACAAGCCAGAGCTTCCCTTCAATGACTGAGTATCTTTCTTCTGCACCCTTAAGAGCATGTGACGTGAATGCCCCATCCCTCACTTCACCACCCTTTCTCAGTGAAAGTACTGCTCCCAATCCCTTAAGGTTAGCATCATTGGTTAATATGGTTTTCTTACATTCATTAAAGTGTACAGATGTTGGCAACATACCAATGTATTTTTTGGCTGTCTCAAAAACCCTTCCACATTCATATGAGCAGTCAAACCTTCCATTTTTCTTCAACAATACTCTTATAGGCTATGGCAATCCAGAGAAATTAGGCATGAATTTAGAACAAAACTCAGCTAGCCCATAGAAATATCTCACTTAATCCTTATCTGAAGGTTCTCATGTTTTTGTGATCAAATCAACCAACTCTATCTTAAGTTTAATTTCCTCCACAGATATTGTGCGACGCAAATTGGAAACTGCAATAACTCTGAATTTGCCCTTCTCTTTCTTAAGTCTGAATCTAGCGTCAGCCAATCTTCCCAACACTTTCATCAATATTTCTTTATGCTCTTCCAAACTTTGCTCATATAGCAGGATATCATCTTGAAACAAAAGTCTATTTGTGAACCTTTCAAGCACTTTTTGATAATTCTCTGGTAACATGCAATGGCAGATGCCAGACCAAAAGGCATCCTCACAAACCCATAAGCTCCTAGAGGTGTTCCACATGATGTCAGATGCCTGGACTCATTGTGCAGTTTCACCTGATGATAAACAGATGAAAGATCCATCACACTGAAAATCTTTGCATCACCTAGCATGGTCAGGGCTTCTGATATGTTAGGAAGAGACAATCAACCCAAATGTGCTTGTTAAGGACACAGAGGTCAACACACATTTAGATTTGTTTACCCCATCCTTGAATGCCAACATAATAGGGGCAAGCCACTCGGAAGATTCAATTTCCTCAATTATGTCTTCCTTAATTAGCCTGTTAATTTCAGATATCAATGGTTCTAACATAAGAATACAGATGCTTTTCACCTTATGAACACAAAGAACCAGGTTCTTCTTCAGAATGATCCTGTGTTCAAAGTTCTTGATTAGGCTCACTCTGTCATTAAACACATCAGGAAACTTCAACACAATGTCTTCATGTCCTTGTTCCAATGACACAGACATAACTGATGGTACTGCATTGGGATTCAGCGTAATCTCCACATAACGCTGATGCTGCCAACCCAACAAATTATCTCCACATTTTGCAATATGACAGGATATCCAAGCACATCTATTTTGAATCCATCATAACAAACCAGAGTTATGTCAGGAGAATCTATTCTCCACCAAATTATTTCTCCCAATTCTTGTCTCCTACCATTGTATATGGTGAACCGAAGTCTGCCAAGACAATTACATCTTTATCGTCTAGTTTAATATGACACTCTTTAAAGGTCCCACATCCACTTCACTTGGATCAGGTTTTATGGTTAACACCACTTTTCACACATCTTCGAAAACTGAGTCGGTAGTTTAGATTGGCTCACATCCCCTTTGCACACTTGGACATAATGGCCCTTTTTACCACAATTCCTACATACCTGGCATAACATTGAGTACTTTTCGTTGAATGACCAGAGTTTCCTCAACGATAACACTTCATTTTAATAAGATTGTTGTCTTTGTTGCCATTACCTTGTTTTCCCTCATGTTTACTTTTCTTTCCTTCATGTTTGGGTTTTCCTTTAATGTTTCCTACAATCTCACTCACTCCAGGACTTTTTGAGCCACTGTGTGGTGTGGATGGTACAGCCAGCATCTCATATACCCATGTGTTAGTACTCTCCACCCCTTCCGGAACAGCAATTGCTTCCAGAAGATTCAGCTTATTGTCTGACAACATCTCCTGGACTCTCATAATATTTCTACATCTTACCAATTGATCTCTAATGAGAGAGTTAGTCAAGGGATCAAACTCAGATGTACATGTTAGTGTTGGTAAAAAAGCTATATAATTCCCTACACTTTCTCCTTTCCTTCTAATACCACATTGATTCTCACTTCAGAGTGCTTTCAAACATCAGGACTGACATGCCAAACACATGTCTTGTGTCACCTTCAGTATTGCCTATAGGGATGTTTTCAAGACTATTGTTATTATTGCGGCCTTCCACACCTAAATTATGGAGTAAAACATTTTTTTTCCGGCTGTTGAGAACTTACCCCCATGGCAACAAGGTATGAATCAAATAAGTTCTTCCACCTTTTCCAAGGTATGGCCGGTTCTCCATTATTTGACAGGGAAATAGGAGAATAAGGCATATTTGCTGTAGCCATAGTGATAAAATCATTAACTAACCAATCAATATAATCCACTATTCAGGGTAAATGGTTTTGTAACGAGAATATTTATTGTTATAATGTAATTATTTACTGCTATACTATATTCAATTGTATTGCAAGCTAAAATAATGTGACACAAGTAGTTGAAAATGCCCAAAGTGTTCAAGTCATCATGAATTTTACATGCAACTCAAATGTAGGTGTGCATGTCTCCAATAATTACTGTAATGAGGGTTATGAATCACATCGTACAGTTAATTGCCTCAACAGGTTTGCGTATCACCATATAAGAAGAATACACTGTACTGTTGAGAAAATGATGAAGATTAAACTGTGAAGGTGTGTGTATCACCTTAGGAAGTGACAATACTTTTGGAGATATTAGGGTGGTGTGTGTACCACCATTGGTACTACTAATGTGCAAGTGTTAAAATTAAACAGGTCAAACAGGAGAGGTGTATGTATCACCACAACACATGATAATACCTTTGTGGGGTATGCTTGGTGTGTGTATCACCATTAACACTTCATTGAGTTCAAACTTGTCTTATTGGAGACCTTAATGTCGATTATTGACTAATATTGAGTCTCACGTTGCACTCTGCCTTCTCATCACAGCATTGCATACTGCTCTGACTGGTACCTAGGAAAAATTATTCTGATGCAGTTACATTGCTGATACTTCACTGTGCAGTCTAACATTTGTTTGCCTTGTGGAATGAGGCAATCCCTCATAATATTAATGTGACACCAAAGCGTGTTTTCTGGCAACATTGAATGCATAACAGTGGGCACACACAGGATTCCATCCCTATTCTCTCCATTATCAAGTCCATTTGACTGCAGTTTAAGATCAATGACACTCCTGTCTCGGTACAGAAACAGATGATGAATGACATAATGGGACCTTGTGTGCTCTTTCTATTGAAAAGAAATGCTTGCAAGACCTTTGGGGTCAGCCTTCGTGTTAAGTCAATCCTCAAGATACCTTCCTTTATTTTGAACTTTATCTTTCACGTACATAATAACTTGACTTGGAGCTTGAGGTTCACAGCCTATGGCACTAGTACTCATATCACACACTATCAGAACCCCTTTAAGAGGGCCACAAAGTACACGGAGCATACTGAGCCTAGCTGTGGTGGTTTGACCTACTATGGATTCTGTGCAACTGGGCCAAGTACTCCTTCTGCACTTGACTCACAGTGGTAGCTGTAGACAAGCAGTCAAAGCCTCCCTTGGGGAGGGGAGATGTGGATAGAGATAAGTGAACACAAAATGAGCAAGTAGCAACACCAATACATCAATGTCCAGTCAAATACTTGTTTTTATATTGATAAGAAATATTTTATCCATAACTGTATGCATTCAAACTGTACTACGACATTCATAAGCTATGATACAATCCCCTTGAGTTCGGCCCTCTAGTGTTTCTTTGGCCCTGGCTTAATCCAGCCCTGTGCTCTAACACAAAGTCTAACCCTTGCAAAGAAATAGAGCATCTCAACAACTTGGGATTCTCTCCCTTCATAGCCATGAACGATTCCAGTGGCTTATGATCTACTTGCACCACAAACTTACTGTCAAACAAATTTGGGCAAAACTTATGCTAGACAAAATCTATTGCAAAACACTCCTTCTCAGTAGCCGGCCAGTTCTGCTCTCCAGGTAGTAACTCCTAATATTAAAGGCTACTGGATGCTCCCTACCCTGGCCATCCAGATGAGCTAATACAGCTCCAGCCCCTTTGTCAAAGGCATCTGTCTGTATAATGAAAGGATGATTGTAGTCTGGTGCTTTCAGTACAGGTGCACTGCAGAGTGTCTTTTTCAGTTCCTCAATTTTTTTTTGACACTCTGCAGTCCATATTACTTTCCTGGCCTGCTGATAGAGATCAAAGCAGTCAATGGTGCAACAATACAATAGTTAGTCCCAGAGTTACTTTAGTACCAGGTGAGTCCTAAAAAGCCCCTCATTTCTTACTGGTAGTAGGCACTTCCCACTCCATCACAGACTGAATTTTGTCATTCAACTTGCATATCTTCTCGTTCCCCACCTCATGTCCAAGGTAGACTAGAATGGACTGCCCCACCTGACACTTAGTTGCCTTCATAGCCAGTTTCACCTATGGTATCCTAGCCAACTCCTGTATAAGGTGCCTCAGGTGGACCTTCCATGAATTGCTGAATACTGCAATAGCATCCAAGTAGGCCACACAGAACTCTTCCGACCCTGGAAGAACATGGTTCACTAGATGCTGAAAAGTGACAGGAGCATTCAGCAACCCAAAAGGCATTCTCATAAATTGATACACACCTCTGGTGTAGAAAATGTCATCTTCTCCTTAGCATTTGGTGCCATAGCAAACTGCCAACATTCACTAGTGAGATCTAAGGTGCTCAAATACTTTGCAGCACCTAATCAATCCACAAGCTCATCTGCTCTTGGAATTGGATGGGCATCAGTTTTAGTAACCGCGCTGAAGGCTCAGTCTTCTACACAGATCTCAAATTAGCAGACATCTGCTTAGGTACTAGAACCACTGGATGAAATCAAGGGCAACAAGATCTCTCAATGACCCCCAGATCCAACATTTAGGCAATGTCAGACTGTTTGCGTCCCTGAACCCGGTCAAACATTCTGTACATCCTGCTCTTTATTGGCAGAGTGTCAGCCGTGTCTATGTCATATGCAAAGACAAGTGTCACATCTGGCCACAGTGAGAAAAGGTTAGCAAACCATCCCAACACTTTTCCAAACTCTCAAGCTTTAACTCTGGGGGCTAACTGAGCCTCGTTCACAGTTCCATCCTTCATGTCACTATGCAGCAAGTCAGGAAGAGGTATACTTTTTCCCCAACTTCCTCTGCCACATCCATTACATTAATTGTGTGGTTTCTCCTGAGGTAAGGATTCAGCCTGTTCATATAGGATAACCTCTTGCATTCCCTTGTGGTACCTGTGTCCACCAAGCACTTTACTTCAGACACTTGCGGAACTACTTTGTAATGCCCACACCATTTTCCCTTCCCAGCCATTGGACAAATAGGCTTTGGCACCAACACTTTCTGACCTTCCTGATACTCAGTCAGCATAGCATTCTGGTTGCACAATTCCTTTATCAGCGCTTGGCTATCGTGAAAGTTGTCCTTTGCCTGACTCATGCATTGCGCCATAGTTCTCAACATCCTTCCGTGGAGACTTTCCTTACCATACTTTTCTTCTTATGGCGGTCCGACTCTGCCCTGGGTGTCCATAAAGAAGTTCAAAGGGACTGAACTCTACTCCCTTCTGCAGAATCTCTCAGTAAGCAAATAAGAGAAATGACAGAAGAGCCCACTTCTTCCAGATGTTCTCTGGCAAATTTCCCAACTTTCTCTTAAGTGTTTGGTTTGACCGAATCACCAAACCACTGGTTTGTGGGATGTATAGCGTGGAGAAGTGATTTGTCACACCAGCCTGCTCCCACATTTCTCTCATGTAAAAAGAGATAAAGTTGGGTGCTCCGTCAGAAATCACTATCATTGGATCCAATCCTAGAAAAGATCCTCAGTAGAGCTATAAGATTTGCCGTCGTGCTCCTCAGAGGTACTGCTTCAGGGAACCTTGTGGCGTGATCCCTCACATCCAATATGTAGTTGTTTGCTGACGGCGAGGGAGGGTTGAATGGACCAACTTAGTCTATTCGCACCTGATCAAATGGAACATCTGCAACTGGTAGAGCCACTAACTGTGTCTTAGTCCTCCACTCTGTCTTACCATGCATATGGCAAGCTGGACAGCTTCTACAGAACCTCTCTGTGTCTGTGTGCATCCATGACCAGTGGAACAGAGGGTCTGATGTATCTTTAAACTCCAAGTGTCTTGCTAATGGCACTTCATTGGCCTGTGGCAACAGGAAGTTCTTGCGCACTAATGGAACCACTAGTCTCTTGCTAGTGCCTGTTTCAGGATTTACCGGTTCACTATAAAATAGACCATCCTCTCAGCCAACATAGTGTTTCTCGACCACTCATTTGCTGACCTGTTCCTGAGCTTCCTTCCGAAGACCCTAAAGTGTAGGGCACTGCTCTTGTGCCTTGCAGAAATCTTCTGGGTAGGTTCTGCAGGGGCTGACAAACCCTGGAACTCTGGCAATGGCCCAGAATTCAGCAAATGTTCCACTTCAGTAGCCTCACGCTCTCCCTCCTCTGGAATAGAAGCAATGACCAAACTCCACAGACATTGCCTTTCCGGAGTCTGCCCTTTCCTGCAAACTCCATTGTCCTGGTTCCTGCAAATCAGGGATGACCGTCTCACTCTGAAGATGAATGTGCAGCTTGTGCTTTGGTAAAACAGCTGACATTGTCCAAGCCATAAAGGCTTCAGGTCTTGTCACTAAGCCAAGGGCAATGTGGATTTTCCAAAGCTTGATGAGCAGAAAATCTGGATTTTATTAAGGACATGGAGGCTAAGATTATGCAATCTCCTTCTGCCAGCTCACAAAGCAGCAATAATTACATGAATTTAGAACTTTGAAAACATTCTAAACATCTGTATAGTCCAGCAACAGGCAGCCATCTTTCTTCTTTTCTTATGCTGCAAACAAGATAGCCTTTAAGTCCAAAGAAATTCTTGAAGAATGTATCCAAGAGAACCAACATTCCACATCCAAACCTTGTTACTCTGAAAGGAAGTATAAAATAGGTTACTCTACCCGGGCGGGCATCAGTGGTGAGATAATCTTAGCCTCTGTGTCCCTAATAAAATCCAGATTTTCTGCCCATCAGGCTTTGGAAAATCTACATTTTATGGCATGAAACAGAGGCCAATATTATGCAAGTTCAAGTATCATTCAACACATTATCAATCACATTAGGCATTGGTTTAAAGTAACAACTTTTGAACATGCTCTCCTATGACCAATCGGCCGCTCTTAAAATGTCCTGTAAACCTACTCCCAAGATGAAAGCTCTGGAGGGTGAGACACCACTAAGTGAATGTGCTCCGAAAATAGAAGTGTCCACACCCCCTTTAATCATAACCTCTTTCACCCACCTAGCTAAAGTAGGGGGCGAAACAGCTTTGTACGACACCATTTCTCAGATTAAGGGTTCTCCTTTCATATTCTTTCATGCATAGCACCACACATAGTCTTGGGTTTCCTAAGAAGTAAGGGTAGAAAATAGTTGATGAAAGAGTCCTAGGGGCCCATTATGATTGCAGGCGGATCGCCACTGCTGCGCTGGCTACCGCCGGCCCGGCGGTGGCGATCTGCCCGCCAAATGTCCCTTGGTGTCCCTCTCCATATTAGTAAGGCGGGGGCACTGCGGTGGACGGAAAGACCGTTCGCTGGTTTTCCGCCAGTCCACTTGTCGACAAGGCGGAAAAGGCCCTCAATATGGTGGCTATGCCTTGTAGGCACCGCTATCCGTATTAGGATGTGGCATTTGCAAAGCCTTTCCATGGCAGAGACTCCGCCATGGAAAGGCATGCGGTGTTCACATTGGAGGACCCCAGGGGGCTTGGGGGGCTGCACGGGGGGTACCTATGCTACCCCCCAACATTGGCATGAACAAGGTGGCAGGCACCGCGTGGTGCCTGTCACGTTGTGCATGCCAATGCACAACATGCATTTTGGACATTGTGGCGTGTGCAGCTTGCAGCATGGCCGGCCACAATGTTTAATATGCGGGATACGACCGCCGGGGTGGTGGTTGCATCCTAATTGGCACAGCAGGACTGCCGCACCTCTGGCGGTCGGTCCCGTTGCCGTTACGGTGGTGGGCGTACTCTGTCTGCCCGCCATCGTAATGATGAACTTAGTTCTTCTTTTAATATAGAAACATTCTCCCTCAGTTTGGTATGCTCTCCTGGTGACATCTAAATCTCTAATATCAGATGTGTGTCTAAAAGAAACCAGACATAGGAGGGTTGTGAGTTTTTAAGTGAGTTTTTTTAGCGATAAATATTGGTTATCACCCCAGTTCTCTAATACTTGCAGGTTCAGTTTAATATCCTAAAGAGAGGTATATTTAGGTATGGGTGGTTTGAGGACCCTAATGCTTCTCATAATCTTCCACGTTAAAGTGTTCTGGCCAACAGGTAATCCCTCTATCAAGCAATGACCGGCAGAAATTGCTGATCTATAGACATTTACTGTCCTATAAGACAATCCTGACTCAAATAGTTCTGTTAGATAATTTATTACATAGACTACATCAATTGAAATGGGATGGATACAGCATTCAACACACCAGCAAATCCAGGTATTCCTTGCCAGTCTACATGCCTTTATTGTCCCAGGTGCCCATGAATAAGATATGAGTCTGAAAGCATCTGGCAAAAGGCCAGGGATTTCCCATTGTCTCCTGAAATCATCCATGCCATCAGTGTGCGGGACCCTTCTTCTATCAGAGTATGGATTTCCACTCGAGGGCCTAGAACTAGGGTCTCAAAATGTGGAAAAAGTAAGGGGAAGTCGACTGACATTTCCAGAATCACTGGTAAGCAGGCTTGGGATCTCCAAAGAGGAGTTTCCACTACTACTGTTTCCCTGAATCTGCATGTTTGTAGGAGGAAGCTGGGTAGCATAAAAAATGGCGGGAAGGCATATGATCTTAGACCTATCCAGTCCTGTAGGAAGGAGTTTACCCCAGCATCTTAAGTGTCTGGTTTCCAGCTGAAAAACGGTGTCAGTTGAGTATTCAATCTGTCTGAAAAGAGATCTATGTTGAAAGGACCCCATATGTGTTGGATATATAGGAATATCTCCCTGTTCAATCTCCAGTTGCTAGAGTTGCTGAAGTTCCTGGAGAACCAGTCTGTTACTCTTTTGCTCAAATCAGGAATGTGTTGTGCTACAACTGAAATTCCTGTGCTCAAAAAGTAACCCCAAAATTACTTCGCTAGGTCTGCTAGGTCTTTGGAATGTGGTCCTCCCATCTTGCTCACATATTGGACTGCTGTAATGTTGTCCATGCTATGCATTATACAACATTTCATCCTTTCTTGAGTAAAACTGCGGACTGCAAAGGAGCCCGCTAGGAGTTCCAAGTAGTTGATGTGTAAGTTACTCTCTTGGTCTGACCAACGCCCCCCTGTGGAAGAACTTAAACATTTCGCTCCCCAACCCTCTAGACTTGCATCGGAATCTATTACCATTTCGGGTTCCTCTCCGAAGATTGCTCTCCCGTTCCAGGCTGGTGCGTTCTTGAGCCATCATTCTAGGTCCTCCCTTGAGTCCTGATCTAGGGAACAAAGTTTGAGAGCATGAGTGATTTATGCGAAGGCATCTCTTTTTTAGTCATTGAAGGGCTCAATAGTAGAGTGGGCCTGGGAATATGGCTTGGATGGTTGAGGATAGGAGAGCCAGGGTTCTCGCTAAAGTCTTTAGTGTAATAATCTTTTCTGATAAGATCTTTTTTTTTTCCTTGCGCAACTTTTTTAGTTTGTCTTTGGGTAAGCGTAGTTCTGTGTGAAGGGTATCTACGATGAACCCCAGGAATTGAGTGTCTTGTGCTAGAGTTAGGCATGACTTTTTAAAGTTTATTACAAATCCTAGTTTCTCTAAATTTCTGTTGCTCACTGAGTATGGAGGGATACGACAATGTCCTTGGATTGACCCATTATTAGGATGTTGTCTAGGTATATTATTAACCTTACACCTTTTGCCCTGAGCCAGGCTGCTACCGGTCAGAGTACCTTTGTAAAGCACCAAGGTGCTGAGGACATGCCAGATGGGAGACTGGAGAACTCACAGATTTTGTTTAGCCATGTGAAGCGAAGGTATTTTTGGTGTGGAGGCCAGATAGGAATAGCAGGGTAAGCGTCCTTGAGATCTGATCTTGTTAACCAGTCTCCTTTCCTTAGGATTTCTCTTAACAAATATATACCCTCCATTGTGAATTGTCAGTAGACCACCCATTCTTTTAAATCTTTGAGGTTTATAACTGGCCTCATCTCTTTGTTCTTTTTCTCCACCAAAAAGATGTTGCTGATAAAGCCATCCCCTGGATCCGTCTCTTTGATGGCACCTTTGGCCACTAGGTCTTGTACCTCCTTTGTAACCAATTTTGAGTGTTCTTGCGAAAAGCTGATTTCCCTTGGGATCTTGTCTTGAAAGGGTGTGTCTGTGAATTTTATTTGGTATCCCCTGACCGTTTGTAGGACCCAAGGGTCTTGTGTCACTAAGTTCCAGTTTCCACAGAACTGGGCTAGTCTCCCTCCCACCTTTATAGGGGACTCTGAAAAGTCATTCATATGAAGTACCTGATGAGAAGTTTTTTCTGTCTTCTGTCACTTCTGGTGTTTCGGAAATGGCCTTTCTGTGTTTGGGGGTAGAAGTAAGAATAGGAGTCAAAGCCTTGTTGGAAGGACCTATTGCCTCGTGCCATGTAGGGTCTTGAGGAAGGTGTATCGCGGCAAGGAATCAACCCCTTGTTCACCCGGCCCTTCCAAAAACTCTATCATGAAGCACCTTTCTAATCTCCTTTTGAGACTTCTGTATGGAGCTGGAGATCCCAACGTATTTCGCCATCTCTTTTATGAAGTCACCGCCAAATAGTTGGCCTTGGGAAGAAAGTCCCCCTTCTTTATTGTCAAGCTCTATAAGTTTGGGGTTGAGCTTCAGAGGATGCTTTTCCTTCTTTTGTTAGAAAGAGCCGCGTTTTTGTTCCCACGATGCAAACAGGTCTCTGCACCCACGCTCGCAGCTCTTTTGGGTCGTTCTGAGTTTCGCTCAGGTAAGCTGTCTCGGCCATCTCAAACATTTTGGCAAGGAGGCCTGTAATGTCTA
This sequence comes from Lissotriton helveticus, assembly GCF_964261635.1. Classification (NCBI taxonomy): domain Eukaryota; kingdom Metazoa; phylum Chordata; class Amphibia; order Caudata; family Salamandridae; genus Lissotriton; species Lissotriton helveticus. The sequence goes on along the minus strand of NC_136069.1, from coordinate 1,369,485,886 downwards.
GGAGTCTGACCTGGCAAGACTTTAAGCCTCTATCTAGGCCTCTTCTAGGGTCTTCCCCCCCTTGTTGATAAATCTGGCCCTTAGTCTAATCAAAGCATTATACATGGTACACAAAGTTTTCCTACAATGGCCACTAAAAGCTGACTGAAATATGACATGGAAAGATGCCCATCACAATTAAAAATCATGGTAGATTTATAAGTGGGTACGTATATGAATCGGCTGTTATCAGTGTACATACGAAAGCCTTAGCATTAAAAGTGGAAGTTGCAGGCAGTTGATTACAAACATACTATTTTGGGAAAGACACTGTGACATGGCCTAAAGCTTTACTGGAAATACTTTACATGGGAGTACAGCCTCCCTATATCATGGTCTCACTTCTGACCTTTGTGCTAGTGAAGCACTATATTTCACTTAAAGTGATTGCACCTAAAACTCCAAACTAACAGCATGGATCCTGTATTCTCCAATGTTTTTTAGGAATCCTCCAATGCATTTATGCTGCTGGATGGAGCTCATCTCCTGTCACGGCCAGTATGACTCGCGGGTGGGTGGGCAGATGGGGGTCCCGTAGAGGGTCACGTGGGTTTGCGGGGAAGCAGGCGGGCATTAATTAATTGTTTTCTTTTTACTTACCTTACCAGATCCCATGCCGACTCAGCTCTCCTGGACGGACCCACGTTTTCCCAATAGGAAGAAGCCACAGGCAGTCTCCCTCCCCTAAGCCAATCACAGCGTTGCAATGGTAGCATTGTGATTGGTAGTGACAGCGCCCAGCCGGGCGCCTATGAGAAAACCATTTTCTTTATGTAGGCTGCATACAGCCTACATATAGAAAATGGAGAGTGCGTATGACTGGTTTGGTCGGCCCCAGAGGGCTGACCAAACAGTCCGGTCCCACAGCATTGAGCAAGCCACTCCGTCTCCAACCAGGCATACCCTTCTGCTTACTCCTCAACCTGCCCGCCCCAACCAGGCATACCCTTTTGCTTTCTCGCAGTGCAAGAAGCAGAAACATAAAATGGTATTTAAAATGTTATGTTTCTGCTTATCGCACTGCAAGAAAGCAGTGGGGCGATGCTCCTCTGCCCTAATGGAGGAGCCGCCCATTTCTACACACGGAATCCAGGGAGGTATTCGTTGCTGAATGAAGTTATACCCCTCCCGGTGCTTAATGTTTGGGGCAATGGCATGACTAGCATATTATTCCAACAATGGTGACTTTGTAGCTGTCATGTCATGTATTGTGCATGTTGGATCATGCTGCTGTGGGCATGTGTGATACTTACTTGATATTGATTTAAGACATTCTGCTCTTTCTTTCCTGTTTTAAATGTAGTTAAATATACCGCCATAATTAGCAAGGCATGGCATTTTAATTGCCAGAAATTGGTTCTAATCTAAAGTGTGCTAATATTTGGACCTCACAACTTAGGGAAGTATATTTAATGAATTATATCAACAGGAACCTTAAAGTACAGAATCAGATTTAAACCCAACACATATATAAATAAATAAAAACACATGCAGGTAAACTGTATCGTTAATAGTTTCTTTCCAAGGAGGCTGCTTCAATATCCAGTGAAGGGTAGAATTTAGAAACCAAGTGTACATCAACAACCTATTCCTGGGATTGAGCCTGCCGTGATGCCTGAAGGCAATTAATTCCAGTTCACCTATTTTATTGTAAGGTAAAATCAAGTAAATGGATGTGTAGGGGTTGAAAGATGCATTAATGTGTTTACAACTCCATCTGCCTCTCCACATGAGCTCCCCAAAGACTGAGTGAAAACCTGCTTCTGCGGACCAGGTGTCCTTTGCCTGATTTCACAAGCAGCGCACAGAAAAGACATTTTAAAAAGTTTCTCACTGCTAAAGTGCCCTGAAATATTAAATGGTGTTCCTAAATAAAATTTTAGATATGTAAGAGTTGAGGTACTTTACATTCCTTTGCGTGTTATGATTCATCTCTTTAATGCTTGAGTGTAATATTCGAAGATCAAGCAAGTTAAGAATATGAAAAATAAAATGCCAAGTTTACAAGAGAAAACCACAACAGACTGCAAAGTGGAAGAACATTTTAACTACGCGTCATTGAGCTACAACAGTGATATTACGGTGGGACATGCAGAAAGTCCTTTCTGGCAGTAATCCTCTGCTCTGATTGCTGAACAGGCCATTACTCCATGATACCAGCTGCATCTTCGTAGTGTCCAGGTGCTGTGTGCTTTAGAGCAACAGGAAACCACGCAGGCAGTCACTATAATAGGGAGCTAGGGAAAACAGAGACGGGCAGCTCAGTCTGCAAAGTGATGAGCATTTTTTGTAGCAGTACCTCATCTGCCAGTCTGCAAGCGACTGTGTTCAATGCACATACCAACACAGGTGGTCATTCTAGAAAGAATACCATAGTTTGCATAGTAAATCCCTGAATACAAAAAAAATGTGGACCTCAGCATCCATGGTTAAAACAGGCTACATCTATGAACAGCATCCAACATGGCCACTTGCAAAAGACAGGGTACACAATCACACTCAGTAGTCTATCTCTGTCGGTAATTCTGTGTTTAATCTCTGGAGAATACAGCTGGGAGATGTGAATCTCCTTTCTGTTTGTTTTAGACTCCTACATGTATATTAATTACACAAAACCATTTGTTTAGACCACTGTCACAATTTTATAACGCCCTATCTAAAAATTTGATCATACCATAAACATGTGTGTATCTTAATAGTTATTTATTTCACATTAAAAACAACCTTCAAAATAAATGTATATTCATTCATACAAACAGTAAAGAAATGGTTACATTCAACATTTATATTAACATTGTATACAAGTACATAGTTCACAATATACAACAATTTAAAAACTTGTTTCACTCTATTCTTATACATAAAAATAGTCCATGTGTTGACGCGTTTCGGTGCTTCATTTATTGAGATACACCTTCCTCAGGACTGAATCATTTAAAAACATAGAGTCTTCATTCTAAAAGAGATACATACAATTAATAACACAAAATTAACTCATTTTTATCAATCTAGCGGGCTATACAAGTGAATGGTCTTAAACAGATCTTACTTTTGTTAAATTCAATTTATGGGTACCAGATGAGTATCCCTGGGGTCACTTTTGTCGAAGAACACAGTTTTAATTGCTTATTTCATCCAAAAATCTTTTTAAAGATATTATTCAATTTTAGTATTATTATTGATCATATTATTAAATAATAATCTTCAATAATGGATCAATATATCCAGATATACACTTACTGGATGCATGGATTGTCGTGCTTTACTCTAGTTTGCACAAGTGCTGGGACATTCAGGTTTACTCGATTTTCACCCGTGTGGACAGGGGGATATTGTACCTCCTCAGTCGTGTCCGAATCGGATCTCGTTTAGTTGCCTTGGTGAGATCCTGTGTGTCTAAATCAAAAAGATAGATATTCTCATTTCGGCTATATCTACTCATTACGGTGCAGGTATAAATTACCATTCCGTGTATTTATACAGTGTTAAATCCTGTCAGCACCGACATAGATATATGTCATACTTCTATCTATTTCTATCTATTTATACTAATCCTGCATTTGTGTCAATGTCATGGAATGACTTAATCCGTTATATATATTTTTTTTAAGGATCAACCAACATGACCCTGTTTAGATAAGCCAATTCCGCTGCATACAACCAATACCGGCGGGTACATGTTATTGTTATTCAAAGTTTTGTAAGATCTCAAATACACTAGTTGTTAACATTTTTTCTACAAACCCCCATATACAGTGAACACCAGACCAAAGTGTCCCCGTATCTAGAAGTGCACGCCGGAAAATATTTACCCCTATTTACGGCACGCGTTAGTCTATCATGCTTGCCTCACCTTAATAAAATGCAACAGCGGTTCCCCGTCCCGGTCTCGCTGGTTCCCGGAGTACGATAAACCGCTTTCGGGACTACCGCATTTATATAACCCATGCTCCTCTCACTAATGATATCGATGGGACACAGGTGTTTGTTCAGTGGCGTCCTTTTTTTTAAAGAATTAAGAAATTCTTTGAAAATAAGGAAAATAGGCCCTCTAACAATAAATCCGGCCTTAAGCCCCCATCCACCTGGAATCCTAATATTTCAATGGTTGGTCAAGAAGTTGAAACTTTTGAGAAGGTAGTATCCATAGGTTTAGAGAAATTATTTGAAGAAAAGCAGTGGACCCAAAATAATTTAACAAGAGGAGAAAGGGATGCTTTAAATAACCTCTCCAACTGTGAGGAAATAATAATAAAACCTGGAGATAAGGGAGGAAGCGTAGTAATCCTTAACACCAAAGACTACAATACTAAGATGCAGTCCTTACTTGGCCATAGATTACATTACCGAAGTTCCAGTCTGGAAGAATGGAACAGACTCAAAAAGAAAGTGAAGGATGTGGTAACCTTAGCGAAGGAGGGTTTAATCATCTGTGAGGATGAATTTAGGTTTTTGGTAAATGATCATCCCAAAATACCTGCTTTGTATGGATTACCTAAAGTCCACAAAGACATGATTGACCCACCCATGCGGCCTATTGTCTCAGGAATTGACTCTATTACAGAGCCGCTAAGTAAATATGCTGATCACTTCATCCGTCCGTTGGTAGAAATATTACCATCTTACATAAAAGACACCACGGACATGATCTCCAAAGTGGAAGACATTGATTTTAACAAGGAAACCCAATGGTTAGTGTGCTTGGACATTGAGTCCTTGTACACAAACATACCGCAAAAGGACACGATTACCATGATGAATGACATTTTGAGCAATGAGGAGGGTGACCTCTCAGCTCATAATGCTTTTATCTTGGAATGCATTGAAATTGTCCTGATGAACAACATCTTCTTATTTAATAAAGACTTGTTTTGTCAAATCAAAGGCACGAGCATGGGAGCCACATGTGCTCCAAGCTTAGCATGCTTGTATGTAGGAAACTTTGAAAAACATCACATTTACAATGAAGTCAGTCCCTTCTTTGAGAACATCAAACACTGGTCTAGGTTTATAGACTGTGTTTTTTATTTGGGAAGGATGTGAAAACGATCTAAATGAGTTCCTAGAATGGTTAAATTGTGGGTACCTGAACCTAAAGTTTACAGCCAACAAGAGTCAAGTGGCAGTTGACTTCTTGGACATTAAGATCAAGGCAATGGAAGGGAAACTGTGTGTTGAATTATTTGTAAAACCATCTGACAGAAATACGTTGCTCCACCACACCAGTTATCACCCAAAAGGTCAGAAGGACGGGATTCCATACAGTCAATTTATTAGGATTCGACGTAACTGCACAGACAAAAAAACCTTTGAAAAACACGCCCAAAATTTAAAAGAAAAGTTACTGCAGCGAGGCTATCCAAAAAGGCTAATTAGGGAAAGCTATAAAAGAGCTAAATACCAGAATAGAGACATTTTGTTTGAACCAAAACCAAAGGGACAGCCACAAGATTTAGGAATTGTAATGGTATCAGACTATAATGGCATGAGTTTTAAACTTAAAAATCTTATCAATAAAAACTGGTCTCTCCTCAACAAAACAGGGGATAACCCATTGCCAAAACCTATTTTTTCATATAGGCAAAACAAAACAATTCGTAATTGTTTGGTTCAAACATATAGAGAACCCAAAATTAGGCCCCAGTTGAGTATAGACCATGGTAGACCAATCCGTGGTAATTTTCCATGTGGTTCATGTACCCATTGTAACACAAGAATTAAGACAGACAGAATTGACCTGGGAGGCATTTCTCATTGGATGAACGAACATGTAAACTGCAGAACATCAAATGTCGTTTATCTGATAATATGCCCGTGCCAAAAGGGCTATATAGGTGAAACAGGCCGGGAAATGCGTTTGCGCTTAACTGAGCACAGATCTTCCCTAAAGAATCATAAAAAGAACGCGCCATATGTGGAACATTGGATGTCCGCAAATCATAAAGTGGAAGAACTCAGGTGGTTTATTCTAAAAAAAATTAAGACATCACAGAGAGGGGGTGATCCTGCAAAAAGACGTAAACAGAGAGAACAATTCTTTATGTCTAAATTCAGGACTTATACCCATGGATTAAACAGCAGAGAGGAGTGGGAAAGGATCATTAAATAAATTATTGTGCTATACTCTCCCTGCAGTGGGCCACCGTAAGGAATGAATCTTAGTAAAATTGTGCCCACAATAATGAGACTAAAACTGTACATAGAATATGCCCATGGTGTAATATCAGATTCTAATAAATATATATATAAATGTGATATATAGCACAGGTCATATTGTTTAGAACTTGATTTAGACAGAAACTATTTGTTTGCTAAACTTAATGTCTTTCTAAATACTTATTGTTTGTAATACATTCTGTGCACAGACTTAGAACTTTATGTAGACAGGATCTGTCTGTTTGCTAACTAAATGTTTAATATTTACTGTATGTATGCTCTTTGTGACACATACTAAATGTCGTGCCAAACAAATGTTGTTGTAGAAAATGTTATGTATTTCCATATGTTGAAGACATAATACGAGGAAATAACCTTTATATCAGAGGTCACCATGTGATTTGAACTGAACACATGTAGAGAATAATATTTGCTCATCAAAAAAATAGCCTAGTTTTGGTGAGATACTCGGATCATTCTCGAGAGGAATATGGCAGAGGATCATTAAATAACAAATTGACCTCACCCTTGCATATAACTAATATCATTTTTCCCTATTGAATGGTTTGATTAATTGACCTTCTGCAAAAATAAATAGAAGAACGTTTATCTACAACATAACAAGTTTACGATTGTGTGGCTTCAATGAATATGTGTTTATAATGAAACCATACAATAGGGGACTGTCGCCTGAATGAAAACTACAAAAATGGCGGCGGTTCGATATAAAAACACTCGATAAAGCATATACTCACAGTAATATATCCTGTGAGAGGAGGACGCTATGGTCTAATTGAATTGGTTTCAGGGTGGATTATTCATATTATACATAAATAATGTGATTTAATAGCTTAGAGAATCTGCACTGAGTTTTTCAACCCGACGCCTTAGTCCGTCTTCGATGTTAAATACGAAGTAACAACAACCCGACGCCTGAGTCCGTCCTTGATTCTAAATACGAAGTAAAAATTACCATCTTAAACTACAAAGATGGTGCCCAATTTTAAAAAAAAGGACGCCACTGAACAAACACCTGTGTCCCATCGATATCATTAGTGAGAGGAGCATGGGTTATATAAATGCGGTAGTCCCGAAAGCGGTTTATCGTACTCCGGGAACCAGCGAGACCGGGACGGGGAACCGCTGTTGCATTTTATTAAGGTGAGGCAAGCATGATAGACTAACGCGTGCTGTAAATAGGGGTAAATATTTTCCGGCGTGCATTTCTAGATACGGGGACACTTTGGTCTGGTGTTCACTGTATATGGGGGTTTGTAGAAAAAATGTTAACTGTAGATATATACTATTCCCCCGTTTACAAAATACTCACTTGGACAGGTGCCATTAGCATCAACTAGTGTATTTGAGATCTTACAAAACTTTGAAAAACAATAACATGTACCCGCCGGTATTGGTTGTATGCAGCGGAATTGGCTTATCTAAACAGGGTCATGTTGGTTGATCCTTAAAAAAAATATATATAACGGATTAAGTCATTCCATGACATTGACACAAATGCAGGATTAGTAGAAATAGATAGAAATAGATAGAAGTATGACATATATCTATGTCAGTGCTGACAGGATTTAACACTGTATAAATACACGGAATGGTAATTTATACCTGCACCGTAATGAGTAGATATAGCTGAAATGAGAATATCTATCTTTTTGATTTAGACACACAGGATCTCACCAAGGCAACTAAACGAGATCCGATTCGGACACGACTGAGGAGGTACAATATCCCCCTGTCCACATGGGTGAAAATCGAGTAAACCTGAATGTCCCAGCACTTGTGCAAACTAGAGTAAAGCACGACAATCCATGCATCCAGTAAGCGTATATCTGGATATATTGATCCATTATTGAAGATTATTATTTAATAATATGATCAATAATAATACTAAAATTGAATAATATCTTTACACAGATTTTTGGATGAAATAAGCAATTAAAACTGTGTTCCTCGACAAAAGTGACCCCAGGGATACTCATCTGGTACCCATAAATTGAATTTAACAAAAGTTAGATCTGTTTAAGACCATTCACTTGTATAGCCCGCTAGATTGATAAAAATGAGTTAATTTTGTGTTATTAATTGTATGTATCTCTTTTAGAATGAAGACTCTATGTTTTTAAATGATTCAGTCCTGAGGAAGGTGTATCTCAATAAATGAAGCACCGAAACACGTCGACACATGGACTATTTTTATGTATAAGAATAGAGTGAAACAAGTTTTTAAATTGTTGTATATTGTGAACTAAGTACTTGTATACAATGTTAATATAAATGTTGAATGTAACCATTTCTTTACTGTTTGTATGAATGAATATACATTTATTTTGAAGGTTGTTTTTAATGTGAAATAAATAACTATTAAGATACACACATGTTTATGGTATGATCAAATTTTTAGATAGGGCGTTATAAAATTGTGACAGTGGTCTAAACAAATGGTTTTGTGTAATTAATATACATGTAGGAGTCTAAAACTCTTTCTGGACAAACAGCGTGGTGAGCCTCGCACGCTGCAACATTCTGCTGAATAGCGCTTTGCGCTTTTTAAATTACCGTTTTTGTGATTTTGTTAAATTTGATTTTTTCTTCTGTTCCCTGATCTTAATAGGGACCCCCTGGCCCTCACTTGCATTTTAAATTGTTCCCCACACCGCTACTTTGCGGGTCAGGGTTCTGTGGGCTCCCAGCTCGCCGGTAGGACTATCCGCGCCATCTTGTGTGAGGACGCGCCGTCTAGAAGCGCCGGACCGAGCGCTCTAGCTTTGCGGCCCTCCTCCGCCCGCCCTACTTAAACCTTTCTTTAGCGCGCAGCGGTGACGCGCAGCGGGACGCGCCTTTACAGCGCCTGAGTCGCGCCCGTCTGCGCCCGTCAGCGCTAAGGAAGCGCTAGGGCTGGGCTCTGTTTCTTGGTCGGTACGTCTAGTTTTATTTTCCCTGCTGTCTCCAGCCATGTACTCCAAAACCGACCTTCTTTGTCTTCGTTCTACCCCTGCTCCTTGCTCGGGGAACTCTTTCCATCCTTTGTGTGGGCCTTTTATTTGCCCTGATTGTGCTTTTATACTTCCTATACCTACCCCGATCTCCATTCACTGTCCTGCTCCTCGTCTGCCATCAGAGCCTACTACATTCAAGATCTACCATCTCAACGTTCGTTCTTTAGTCAAACACCATCTGGACGTTTATGATTTGCTCGCTGAGGCTCCTGACATACTTTTTATGTCTGAAACTTGGCTTCATAATGACGCTTCTGTTACTATTAATTTAGCACTCCCCCCAGAGTATACCATTTATACCCTCAATCGTGACTCTAGAGGGGGTGGCATCGCTGCCGCTGTCAAAACCAGGTATGCCTGTACCTGGAAGGCTATGGATATTGTTGGGTGTGAAAGCGCTTATTTTTCAGTTTCAGTTAATCCGCATTTTTCTTTTTCTGGTTTACTTATTTATCGACCCCCGGGCCCTGATGCTGCCTTCAGGGCCGCCCTCCCTGATGTAGTTAGCTCTTTGGCTTTGAAAACTGCCAATTTTAATATAATCGGAGATCTGAATCTGCATTTTGATTCTCCTTGTCCTTCGGCAGCCAGTAGCACCTGTGCTGATCTGGAGGCTCTCCAACTTTTTCAATTAGTTCACTATGACACACATATTGGTGGTCACATCCTAGATCCTTTTTTCACTTCTCTTACATCAGCCAAAGTCCTGCCTCCTAGACCTATGGCCTGGACTGACCACCACCTAATTGAATGTCATCTTTTACTCGAAGATCCTCCTGCTGCCGCCTCTACTCCTGCCACTCTCAGGCGGCCGTGGAAAAAACTAAAACTCAATGATTTTTATCAGCTTTTAGGCGAGGTTCCTTTGGCCCCTTTCACAGATGCGGAGTCTGGTTACAATCTTTACTGCAGCTGGCTCACCAATGCCTTGGACAAGCTTATTCCTTTTACCCTGACTAAACAACAGCGCAGCCATTCCAGTCCCTGGTATGACGATGCTCTTCGGCTATTAAAAAGATCTTGTAAACAAGCCGAAAGAGCCTGGCGCAAGGCATATGACCCGATCAGGAAAGCTTCGTACCTTGCTACCATCAAGGTATACCACAGAGCCATCTGCAGGGCCCGGGCCTCTTATTTTTCCCGTGAGTTCAGGGCTAGTACCAACCCTAGTAAACTTATCTTTAAAGCACTGAAAGATCTTTCTGCTTGTAGAACTTCTCCCGCTGAGATCTGCTCGGCCTCTCACTGTGAGGACCTGGCCGCCTTCTTTGTTAATAAGGTGGAAAGTATTTATCTAGCCTTTCCTAGTCCCACAGGCTCCCGGCAGTGTAACACTGTTATTCCTAAAATCACCATCTCATTATCCCATCTTCCGGAGCTTTCAATGGAGGAATTTGACAAACTTGTGATTAGGGTGAAATCAGGTTCCCCGAAAGATCCTTTGCGGCCCTCACAATTTAGGGAATCTCCTTCCATTTGCCTTCCCCCGCTTTATGAGCTCATCAATCTGTCCTTGTCCTCGGGCTCTGTACCCTGTCCCTGGAAACAGGCGCAGGTAATTCCGGTCCTGAAAAAACCTGCTCTAGACCCCAAAAAAGCAGAAAACTATCGCCCCATTTCTCTCCTCCCGTGGGCCGCCAAACTGACTGAGGCTCATGTTAATAACATTCTAGCAAAACATCTCCATTCTGCGAATATATTAGACCCTTCGCAGAATGGCTTCAGGCCCGGTCACAGCACTGAGACTGCGCTCCTGTATATGGCGGAACATCTTCGCATGTTGGTAGATTCAGGTCACACGGCGGCTCTTGTGCTCCTTGACCTAAGTGCCGCTTTCGACACTGTCTCCCATGACATTTTACTACAACGTCTGGTTGAGGCTGGGGTGGATAAGCTGGCTCTTACATGGTTCAGATCTTTTCTATCTGATCGCTCCTTTAGGGTCATTATTCCCCCCTTTGAATCCAAACCACATGCGATTGCCCAGGGAGTTCCACAGGGTTCGGCTTTGAGCCCCACCCTATTTAATCTTTATGTTCAGCCTCTAGCCTCTGTCGCCAGGCGTGGGAACCTTTCCATCGTGTCCTATGCAGACGACACGCAGCTGGCGGTTGCGATTAGTGGAGCTTCCGATCTCGAGGCAGCTAAGTTCCGTGAGGGACTTATAGCTGTGGCCCACTGGATGAATGACAATTTCCTGCAACTGAACGCTAAGAAAACCGAGGTGCTCATTGTGGGGAAACAAATTCATCTGTGGGGCGATAGCTGGTGGCCACCTGAGCTCGGTCCTACCCCTACCCCCGTTACTGAAGTGAAAAACCTTGGGGTTTGGTTTGACTCCCAACTGAGTTTTTGTACTCATACTAAAAAGACTGCTGCATCCTGCTTTGGGATTTTGCGTCAGCTTCGGTCCAGCTTTAAATATTTTGACGCTCCCACCCGACAACTGATCGTGCAAGCCATGATCTTGTCTAAATTAGACTACGCTAGCTCTCTTTTTCTTGGAGCCAATCAGGCTGAGCTCTCCCGTCTCCAACGCGTCCAAAACGCTGCCGCCAGGGCTCTGGTTGGTTTGCCCAGATTCTGCTCAGCGCGAAAAACCATCTCGAATCTTCATTGGCTTCCGGTGGCACAGAGAATAAAGTTTAAATCTTTGATTTTGACTTTTAAAATTCTAAAGCTTTCTTCCCCTCTGATTTTGCAGCAACTTATCTCCCCTTATGTTCCTGCTCGTTCTCTGAGGTCCTCTGCTCTCCACCTTGCCATAGTTCCTCGCTTCAAGAGATCCAGGACTGGCGGTCGATCTTTTCGTGTCCTTGCCGCCAAGCTATGAAATTCCTTGCCTGTCCACATTCGTGCTATTGATGAGCTTCTTGCTTTCAGGAAGGCTGTTAAAACCTTTCTCTTCCCCTTAGATCTTTAGTTTTGTTGTTGTGTTGTGTCTTCCACCTCTTGTCCAGTCTTTTTGTTCTGTACTAGCGCCAGGACGCCCCTTTGCTGGGGCATCTGTGCGCTCTATAAATCCGGATAACATAACATAACATAAAACAAACAGAAAGGAGCTTCTTTTTATTGTGCTATTTTCCCGGTCCTTTCTGGGTTCAGTTGGGAAAACTCTCTCTTTTTTAGAGATGTGAATCTCCAACACAGTCTGCTGGCAGTGAAAGTGAGAGGCAGCGCTGACTTCTTAGAAGAGTTGCCACAGGTCCGGATAGGCCACAGGTCTATCCATGTTGACTTCCAATAAGCGTTTAGCTCTAAAACAGATTGCAATTAGGGAGAGAAAAAAACCATGTCCCACGACCAACGCTGTTTTAAGAAGCAATTGATTATGCCTTTGCCAAGGAATGTGCCCTTGAGTGCGTATCAGAAATGCACAGTCACAATTTTCCTCGATCCATAACACTCCATATGGGGATTTAAAAAACATTGCTCACAAATTGAAAAGAGAAAAGCGAATATCATCATCATATTTACTTTATATTCGGTTCCTTGGAACTATAAAAGGTACAGAAATAACATTCAGTTAAGAATACAATATGAATATACAGATTCATTTTAATGAGTAACACATGTCCTAAAAAGTACGAATTCATTAAAAGAATTGCAGTCTAGTAGTGTAAACATTTTCGTATTTCCAATTCCAAAAGAGAGATAGAAACTTTGTTAAAAGAGGAGCATACTATACCTAAAAAAAGACTTTCAAAGCATTCAAACTAAAAACCTTAAGCTACGCAAAGTGACAAATATGCACAAAAATAATCTTTGCTGTAATGACATTCAATTTGATATACCAAATTGCCGACAGGTAATTCGCACTTGAGTACACAACGCAGTCTCTAGTATTGGTTTTGCTTACCCAAAGATCTGTGTGACGATCCCTAAAACCAAGAAGTCTGCAATGCTCTGTGCTCATCAGGTTTAATGTATCTCCTTTTTTAATCCAGGAGCAAGTAAAAGAAGCCAACGGTGTGGTCAGACTATGATGATAGCAAAACAATTTAAAAAATCCATCACCAATAATCTGCTTAGATAGGAATATGAAAGACTTTGGCATGGTTTACAAATTCCAAAGCATCCATGTGGTGATTTCAAATTCTTATATGGTTGTTGCTTGCTTAACCCAACGGGCAGAAAAGTTAAGCAAATCTATGGTATGCCTAAATCCTAGGTAGACTGTGATGGTGTTTAAGTGACAGGCTAGATTCTTCCAGGTGGTTCGATAGGCCAAATATGTTTTGAAAGGGAAAATCGTGGAAACAATTCAGACATTTTGTCACTGTGGGTGGACATAATCGAGTCCTACTGGTGGTTCTGTCCGAGGGGCGCAGGTAGAATCATTTTAGAAAGTTGTATGGCTCTTACGGGGGTGTTGCCAGATGTCAAATTATATCAACTGATGTTGATAATATCATTCATATTTATCTCTGAGAAGTTGTCAAATAGATCGAAGAATGTCCTTCAAATAAAAGTCCTGGTTCTGATGTGGTCACTCTAGATTTGTACAAAGACATTTTGAATCTATGGTCCTCCTTTTTAACTAAGAAGCAATTTGAACAACTAGTGAATTGTCTCGGTCATAGGGACATGGGTTGTCTTTGATTATCTCAATTTTCAAAAAGAAAGAATAATACCTCCATGAAAACCTTGGGGAGCATTCTCTTGGAGAGGGTGCAGAAATCGACTTGCGAGGAGAGAGTACTCAAAAAAATCCAGTTGGGTTGTTAGGATGGACTGTGGATAAAAATTAAATACCTCAATTTGTACTTTTTCATAGTAAAATGTGTTAAAATCAAAAGATGAGTAGTCCATTTAGCATTTGTGGACCAGTCACTTATATTTAGTCTTCTTGACAGGTCCAGCTTGTTACATGTCTTGTTAGATATATGGGTTGAGGTAGGTTAGTTGCTTTTTCTGGAGATGATGCATTTCTCAATGCACGCAACACTCAAGATTGGATTATACAGCCTCATTTAGCCTGAAAAATTGTGTTCTGCCTGAAATATTTTCAAGCATCTTTTCTAAGTGCTTTGTATATAAAGTACCCTGAGCTGGTGTTGTTAAACCAGATACCGAAGCAAAACCAAAGGAGATGATGGACGGGTGTTGAACATTGCAGTCACTCACCCCCAGTAGGCAGGCTATGCCCAGACGTGGGTCCCTTGCTCACTTTGCCAGTGGATTCAAGCTAGCCTGGCTGATGACGGCTGATTAGCCAGACACCAGTGCCAGAATGCTTGTTTCTGGTCCAGGGAAGACATGGCTTGGCAGTTCGGGCTGGACTGTTCCCATGAGGCACAGGGTCAGACTGATTTGCATATTGCCATGTCTGAACTGGGGTGGAGGAGTGAGCTAAAGAATGATGATGGATTAAACCCAGATCAGTTGACTTGGGGTGAGCGATTGCAATGTTCAACACTCCGTCCATTATCCCCTTTGGTTTTGCTTTGTTCACCCTAAGTTGGCAGGGTATGCCCAGACGTGGGCCCCTTGCTCACTTTGCCATTGGATTCAAGCTAGCCTGGCTAATGCCGGATGATTAGCCAGAAACCAGTCCCAGGGTGGTTGTTTCCGTTCCAGGGAAGACATGGCTTGGCAATTCGGGCTGGACTGTTCCCATGAGGCATAGGGTCAGACTGATTTGCATATGGCCATGTCTGACCTGGGGTGGCGGAGTGAGCTAAAGAATGATGATAGATTAAACCCAGATCAGTTGACTGAGGGTGAGTGCTTGCAATGTTCAACACTCCGTCCATCATCTGCTTTGGTTTTGCTTCGTTAAACCAGATACACCCAAAATTGATGCTGGAAGTATTAATATATTTGAGGACACATCCTACTTTCCAGAACAATGATAGGGTTTGATTTTCTGGTGGCTTAGTATGTTTGCTTTATGGACAATCTTTGACTAAAAAACAAACATGCAAAGTGTGAGACCCTGACCCCAATAACTATTTTCCTAAGGCCATTAAAAGATTGCTGGTTTCCCGCTGAAGAAGTTTAGCACTTTCCTCTACTTAACCGTTACCTTTTGATGCTAATGTGAATTTGTGGATAGAGTATCAAATCTACAAATTCTGTGAGAATTAATGGGGGATTTCTTAAATTTTTACATCAAAATATAGGCTTGGATTTTTTTGATCATAAAATAAGTTGCCCTGGTTTGATTATATAGGTCTCTGGATGCTCTTGTTCACATGCAGAACGTAGTAGAATGGTCCCAGGTGACATTCTTAACCTTTACATCCTCTGACAATCTCATGAATACTATTTTTTAAATAGAAATGTGCGATATTAGCATAGGCTTTTCAGTAATATACATGAAATAATTTGATACACTATTTCTTTTTAGAGCTAACAAGGGTTTGAGGAGAAATGAAACATGTTGCTAAGGTCTCAAAGTGTCAATAAAACCTATGCTATTTTGGAGTGTGGATTTGGAGTGTGGATGTGTTTATAGTTTATCAGAGCATAACTTCCCTCAAATTTGGTTAGATCTCAGGGCTTTTGAATTTCCAAAAAGCTAATGGCTTGATTTAGATTTTGGAGGATCGGGTCCTGCCCTTACTTTTTCAGAGGTATTCCCAATTGATGACCTGGCGGTCTGCCCGTCCTATTTAAATTGTGGCTATTGCATAGACAAAGACCTCCACAGTCCCGCTGTCACCACCAGGAAATCTCAACCACGTTGATCACGGGATAGGCAAATGTGGCTGTCAGAGGGAGGACTGCCAGTTTCTCCACATGGCCAATCACAATGTGCCTTCCTGCCTATGCAACTGTTGCGAGGAAACCTCCACACCTGAGTTGGCAGAATGGAATGCATAAAAGGCTCATATTCACTGTTTCTCACCTTCCCACTTGAACAGCCATGCACCTGATCCTACATGTCCTGCCACTGTTGCTGCTGGCTGATCACAATGCAAATCAACACCGTGTTCGCTGCCGTTTCACTTGGCTATTCACATATGCTGAGGACTCATGCATTACTGAAATACTCACACAAGGAATAGCATACCAATGTGCAATGCATCTGCCTCTAAGGTTGACGTTTAAGAAATTTAAAGTGACACATCTCTATAACACATTGTGTTCATTAATTATGTGACAGCTGCCTTGCAAAGAAAGGAAACTTGCACAAAAACTGATATCAAATTAAGAATCAGAAGCTCACCATATAGGTGTGTGGAAATAAAGTAAATTGTCGCAATAAAAACATACGCATCACACATCATTGGATAAATGCAATGTAACCTCATGTAGAAATTGCACTAGGCAAGCTGAAACCCTCAACTCACAGATTATCTGGAAAGGTAATGGCAGTCCCAAATTTGAAGCACTCCACATATTCGCCCATGTAGGAGTCCCCCTTGTCTAGTGCAAGTCCTGCATTGTATACAAATTCAATTTGTACACAATATTATAAGTTGAAATGTATATGTGTACACACTTATCAGTAATCAAGTTGAAACAACCACACCTGTAGTAAAATATCCTTAAATAAAGTCTCAATATCTATTTGTTGGTGCAAGTGTCCACTACTATGTTGAAGGGCTGCACCTACTTTCAAATCACCATCTCATACCATGTGAACCAGTGTATGCACTTAATATAGTAGACATTTTAGTACCAGTGGTGCTGGAAACATGTTCCTGAGAACTGAGGGGGCTTTGAGAGAACTCCTCCTTAGTTTTCTCTCCCATCTCCTTATTGTGCTGGGAACTCGACCACCCTTTTGGGAGTGTCCCCTCAGATTCATTCTTGGACACATTGGTACTGACCTAGAGGTCTACCTCCTTAGCAAGCTCCCTATGGTCAGGGAGGTTACTATCCTCTAGGTGTTGTCACAGCTCTGTAAAAGAGGTATTGAACATGTGCTCCCTCAAATTAAAGTTGCATAGCCCACCATAAGTGCCAGCTTTGCTGCCCCTCTCACACACCGATTCTGCACCTTGATGGAATAGTCCAATAAATCCACCCAAGACTGGTTGAGGGGTTTGTGGCTATCCCTGAGCCTCTGATTGTACTTCGTAGGGGTCAACCGAAATTTAGAGACAAGTATGGCTTTCATGGGGATGCACTTTGTCTGGTCAACGACCTCAATTGCAAGAACTGTGTCCCTCCCAACTGTAAACATGGTGTTCTATAAGCTAGGCCACCATTACTTCTCTGGGGCCCTGTGTATTCACAGGGCTACCTCATAGGTAGACAACTAGGGGCCATATTCATGACCCCAGTTGAGTTGCTCTTGCACCATGCAACATGGTGCATGAGTGATCCAACTTAATTATATTTATGAAGCCATAAAAGGCCACCTTGCATGTCCCCGAGTGGCTTCATAAATCTTGAGTAATGCAACACAGGGCAAATCATTGCATTGCATTACTCTGTGCCAGGGAGGCATTATCATGGGTGTTGCGTGGGTGTTCCCAGGCAACTCCCATGGATTTTAAAACAGTCCCACGTTTACCAAAAGTGGTAAACCTGGAAATGCACCAAAAACCTTCTCCTCCCCCGGTGAGGTGTACCAGAGAGAAATATCTTTATTTCTTCTCATTTCTTCCTCTTTCTATGTGTGCTGCATTCGGCAGCACACTTAGAAAGAGGGAAGAGCCTCAGGGGATTGTTTTTGAGCAAGAACGTACCCCTTCTTGCACAGAAACAATCCTCCTTACAACGCAGGCACCCTTGCACCATGGTGCAAGGGTGCCTGCACTGCCACTAGGATGCCAAAAGGGTGCCTGCACAGGGAAAAAGTCAGAAATGCACCATTTTGACTTAAATACTACACATTCCTGCTCTTTGCCTATCACACAGTGTAGCGCAGCAAGGTGACTTGTTGAGCGGCACTGTCTGACTTGGCCATAAATATGGCCCTATTTGTCTAAGTGATCTCCTACTACATAACTGAGCAACAGGTTTTGTGGTTTGTCGACTCTCTCAAACTGACCCACATGACAAAAATAGCCCTCAGCACTGCAATGGATCCTATCTGTATGATCACAGACAGAGAAGACACAGAAGCTCTCTTTCTCTTGGACCTCTCTGCAGCCTTCAACACTGTCTCCCACTCCATCTACATTCGCAGAGTGCACAAAGTTGCAATCCAAGAACCCGCACTCCATCCTAATTGGCTACAGTTAGTCAGCCTGGCCCTTTATTGTGCAGATGCCTGCAACCTCATCTGTGGAGTACGGCAACGCTCCTTTCTCAGCCTAATCCTCTTCAACACCTACATGATACCAGTCGCCAGCATCATTTGTGATCATAGAATCAATGTCCTATATTACACTGAAGACAAACAGCTAATAATTTACCTCTCTGTCACCTGCATGACTGAAGCTGACTATATAAAATCCTACTGTCTCAAAATGAACGTCGACATGATGGCATTTGTTATCTTTGGCAGACACTCCACACCATGTACCTCCACCTGGTGGCTAGCAGAACTTGGACTCACAGCCATCCCCATGCCAAGAACCTTATTAAAGGCACTGACAATCAGCTTACCATGACTGCCCGAATAAATGCTGTTTTTTGTCTTACTTCTACACCCTGAAGATGCTGAAGTAGATTTTCAAATAGCTCCTCACCAACCCCTGTAGAACTGTCTCCCAAGCCCTCATCACCAGCACACTGGACTATAGAAACACTCTCTGTGCTAGAATCAACTCACAACTGACTAGTCAACTCCAAACCATACAGACCTCAGCAGCCAGGATCTCACCTAACCTAACACACCACTCACACATCACCCCATACCTCAGGGAACTCGACTGGCATCAAATTCACAAACAATCTTGGTTAAAACTCTTCATGGAAACCTTCAAAGTCCTTCACAACACATGATTAGCTCACCTCAATGCCCTATCAGATTCCCCAAAGCTACCTGGCATCTTCGCTCAGGCAGACTCCTTCTTGCACACATCACACACATTTGCAGAACTAAAGAGACCTGTTGCACCTTTGCCTACATCACACCTAAAGCTGGAGGGACCCACCCTTGCACATCAGAGCTCACTCTTCAATATATGAATTCTATAAGAATCTGAAGACTTCGAACTAGGCTAGAGCTGGCAAAGCATCGCTACTCATATTTCAGCACCAGGAAAATGTCCCAGGTGAGAGTGCTCTTTACAAATAAACATGACATAACGAAACGTAACATAGCATAACATCATAACACAACAGATCATAACACAGCATAACATTGTAAAATGTGAGATAATGTAGCATAACATAATGTGATGAATTGTCAACAAATTGGGATCTCTTTTTTAATCTGCAGCCTGGAAAAAGTTAATATTCCCTTATGTTGAGAGCGAAACAAGTGTTAACTGAATACATTAGGCCTATTATGAATGAAAACTTGCTAGCCTTCAATAAACAATATTGCATCTGAAAAATAATCGGCCTTTTTGAATCATTGAATAGATGAGTGCTCAAACAGGTCTTCAATCTACTAATTTAACATTTCTGAGCTTCGCTATAAAACTCAAAGGAGTCGAGAACCCAATAAAAGTAGTTCCTCATTTATGAGTATTGGGGTAGGCTAACGCAGTTAGCTGTGCTGCCCTACACAAGAGTGAAAGGGTAGTGTTGCATAGTATTTACGTAATATGGTGCATTCCTGTCCTCCCCCCTGCACTGACACCGTTTCAACAGCCTACCGCTGATGCAGGCACCATTGCACCATATGCCTTTGTTGTCCGCAGGATTGTTTTATGTAGGAAGGGGCATCTCTTCCTATGTGTGCTATAAATGCAGACTATAAAGAAAGAGGAAAAAATGAAGAGAACTGGAGGCATAGGGATTTGGCGCTTCCCCAGGTTTACATGGTCTTGTAAATCTTGGGAAACATTAACCCCTTGGGCGCGACAGCGATTCTGCGCCTGTGCGGCGTTTTTTGAAGTGGGCGGGTTTATGACGGCCCCCAGCCGTCATCAGCACACGAGTCCCGTGATGCATGACGGCTGGGGGCCGTCACCAGCATCGAAGGGGTTAAAGTTCAAGGGTGATGAGTGGGAACACCCACCGCGAAGCCCATGGTATGCCTCCCGAGTGCAGAGTAAGGCAACACAACGTTTTGAGCTGCCTTGCCTTACTCCATATCTATAACGCCCTTCAAAGCCATTGTAGCTTTGTGTGGCTTCATAGATATGATTTTGTAATCTGTGCCGCAGGAACCTCACAAAAAGTGATGCCCAGGTGGTGCAAGTGGCTCACAAATATGCCCCCTAGAGTTTATGCAACACTCAAACCCGACTCAAAGCATTAGTGAAACTGGGCTTTAAACATGACATTGCACAGTAAACATTGTCCCACGAGACCTGCCACTTCCAAACACTATAACAGCCTGTTTCAGGCCTGTCACATCACTGCAATATGTGCTAGAAGATGTTCCATGAGAACCACCACAGCTGTCATCAGAAAATCTAACTTTGTCACCACCACAGCCACTCTAACACCATCTCAGATGCATTGCTCAAAACAACTGTATATTTTATCACATTCACAGCTGCCTCCACCACTACCACAGACGCCTCTGTCACCATCACAGTTCCTACAACCAGCCTTGTACTCACTATCAATTTAAGTAAGGAGGTGATGAAACACCTTCAACTAGTGGAATTCATCACCATTAGTCAGGATAATAGTGAGAGGATGACTGGCCTGAAATGATCCATTTATGAAAGGCTTAATAAGCGCTCACCACCAGTTGTCCATAGCAACGTGACCTACCAGGGTAAAGAGAGGATGACGATGATGAAGCACGACACTATTGTGTGTGTGAGGATTCCTCTTCCATAATGGATGACTTTCCTCAGACACATGGCAGAGGTCCTGTGACATCCAAACTCTGGATTCCTGAACTGTTCCGAGAATATTAGGGACAGTACATTTTCTTTCTTTTTTACATGTCATTAATTGTACCATACCCATTTCTGTGATTGACTTAAAGGGAAAAACCAACATCAAAGTTGGTGCGAGTCTGGCATGGAGGTGGTGAGATAGAGACCGAAGTGGAGGTGGTGCCAATTGGGAAATAAGCACGTAAGTCTCTTTTTTATGAAGGCCATGCAAGCTTGATAGTTTTACAGTACTACCTTTGTTTTTTACTAGCCCTCAAATACCAGAAGAGGTCAGAGTGCATTCTCTATGCCTTCACAGAGTGTTACAAAATTATTTGCATAGATCATCTGAAGTTAGAACTTGTAATGTGTGCATCTAAAAAAATGATGAATCCGTGCTATGGCTTCTGAGAGAAAAGTGGTGCATTTGCCGCCAAAGTGAAGCTAGGCTGATTTGCGGCAGGTAAAGCAACGCAAATCACCTAAGCGCACCTTGGAGTGCGCCATGTGTCAAAAAACCCTCAAAAAGTGACGCAGTTGGAAAGAAAACATGACTTCTTCCTCAAGAGGAAGAGATGAAACAGACAGCAGTGTTCTGGGCAACAACTGCAACAACCCCAACACCAGCCAGGATGTCCAGACAGAACCGCAGGGGAAGATGAAGAGTGAGATTAATTTTAGTGAGGAGGAGAATGACATTTTATTAATAGAGGTGCCGAAGCATGAACAGCAACTCTTTTTCACCTGAAAATTGCCATTAGGGAAGAAAGAGGCAATTTGGCAGTCCATAGTGGACAATAATAACTGTGTAGGGCAAGACAAAAGGACAGTGCAAGAGTGTAAGAAGCTCTGGCATGGTTATAAGCGTCTGACAAAGGTGAAACTGGCCAACAACCTGAGGACAGCCATGCGGATAAGACTAAGAGGGCGGCCTTGGAGGAGCAGGTGGCGTCAGTCATCCCAGCAGAGTTGGTGACAGGAGTGTCTGGATAGTGCTGGCTGTGCGGATCAACAAGATCTACAGGGTAAGTGGTAAGAATGCCCAAAAATGTCATGCTGTGCAGCGCAGCACAGCCACCTATGTTGCTGCGCTGAACTGTGCTGAGTGCAAGGGAAAGGGTTGGAATTTCTCACATGTCCAGTCAATTATCATATAAATGTAAGTCATACTGCCCAGTTACATTTTGCACAGCCCAGTCTAGCTCTATCAAGTCTGTCCAGTCCATGTGTGACCACCCTACCTCCAGCCATCACAAATGTATTCTGGGTGTGGGGTTAAATGCAAGTGATACACACCAGAGGACCATGAGTGTATGTTGTAAGAATATATGGTGTGTGAGCATGGTGAGCTCCTGGTAGGGTAATGCAATGTAGGTGTGGCTGAGCACATTGACCTGGCACTGTGTCTGAATGGGGAGACACTGCATAGCATGAATGTGAGAAGTGACGTGTGTACTGCAAGGTAGCTTGAGTGAAACCCATGCACTGCTGTGTCTGAAGTGTCACACTTGTGCTTCAGCTGGGAAGGGATGCCTTGGAACAGGGAATTGGTGTACTTCATCCTAAATGTGATGTGGACCTTGGTGAAGATGTAGCACATGTCAGGAGGAATTTCAAAACAGAAATGTCTGACTATGCCACATATTTCAAAGCAGGAGTACGTCAAACAGGGAATCGTGAAGTGACTGGATGAGATAGGTTTCCACGACGATGGCCAGGTCTTAGAGATGTTTAGCTGGTGAAGTGTATGGGCCTAGTTCTGTGGCTAACCTGGGCAGGTAAATGTCACAGAATATCATTACTTCTAGCATGTGGGCCACAGCTTGAGCTATAGCCCACAGATACAGGCAACCATGTTGGTCAATTGCAAATGGTACCTCACGTTGGGGGTGTTGGTGTCACAAGAGAGTTAAAGTATGATCTGTGTGCCATCAGTGAGTGACAGAAAGTTGAGTCCCTTAGGCCGCTAGAGGATTGACAGAAGAGTCATGTACAGGTACGATTGAGCGGGCTGAGTTTAGCGATTTGTGATACGCTGCAGACACCCAAAACCTTGAATGAAAAAATGGATGAATGTCAGTGATAGCAACCTTAATCGTTTGACTAAGCCTAACCCCTCAAAGTTGGTACCCAGTGCCTATGGTTCTGAACTATGGAGACAAGTGTGTGTGTACTGAAATTACATGAGTATACACAAATAAGAATACCATAGTAAGTACATGCCCTTACACATTCCTGCAGTGCAACACGGTTGCTAGCTGTGGAGAGATGTGTAGATTTGTATCTAATATGATCCCTTGGCCACATGAATGCACAATGTGCATGCAAGACAGCATAAAAAGGCAGACTGGCAGATCAAAAATAATAAATGACCAAAGCCACATCACTTTCCCAACTGTGGGCTGAGTAGTGACCAGAGGATATGCATGAAATCTGGTGACTTGGTTCAATGTGTACAGTAGTGGTGACAAAAAGAAAAGTGATAATTTAGGAAAGTATAGCCACCTTGACAAAGAAAGGCAATCACCAAGTCAGTTGTGGAGCTTACCTCAACCTGCCCTCTCTGGCAGCGCAGGCCAGCAAGCTGTCTAATTGTGTTGCAATGTGTTGTATGTCACAACAATTCACCCTTGTCACACATTGATCCTGTGAACAATGTAGAGATAATGCCTTCTGAAAGGCAACTACAGTGAATCATGGCCATAATTCCTACGAGTAACAAAATTCCTACTCATCGAAGTTGAACTGAAAGTGAATGAGAATAACATCTGTATGTCAGCTAAATATACTCCTGTCAGCATCTAGCAGAAATCACCATTAACAAATTCCAAGTTCATCACAGAGGGATTAACAATACATCCTGACCTGAACCCTGTCCTGGACAACCAATCTGTTGCTGATGACATCCTGCCCTTGTGGATGGTGACACCATACAGCAACTCCTGAACTCCATTGGAACACTGTCTCCTGTCATTGCAAGGAGTAACCGCTTTGTTGGGCATCCAGGGGAACTTTCTACCACATAACATGCCCGATCTGCCAGCCAAAGCCCAAGCCTGGACTCCGAAGACCCCGTAGCTGTCTTCCAATGGCGAGCGGTAGGAGTCCAGAAACAGCTGGTAGATGAGGTGTGGACAGGGATGGAGACTATTGGGGGCACCCTGGAGGAAACCTTAAAAGCTCATTTCCAATAAGTATACCTCTGAGGAAGCCAAAGATACCTATCCTTCACTTCATAATATGGAACAGTCCCTGGCTGACATTGCTGGTGTCATGAGGCAGAGGCAACAACAACAGCCCTACCAATGTGATGCCAGTGAAGTTGCCACCCAACTGGGGGCTATTGGCACCATCCTCCAATCGATGGAGTAGAAGCAGGAATCCTATTTTGAGACTATGGTTGCCTTCCACCACAACGTTGTTGCCTTACTGACAAGGCATCAGGCCCTTGTCAGTGTTGTGCTGCCCTCCTTCCTGGCACAGACACATGCTGCTGTAGAGGGGGGACCTAGATATTTACTCCTGATGTGTGTGTGCCTCAGATGCCTCCTGCAGAACCACCACCACTCTCAGGGGAGGCACAGCACACTACAGAGGATAAAGATGTGGACTTCACCACTTTCCGGTGCCGATCTACCCAGTAACATTTGTCTGTGACTCTTGGCCTGTTTCCCAATGACCTGTGTCAAATATCAAGCCAACAGCCTTGTCACCTGGTACTGTCCCTCTTTGTATGCCCACCTGTTAATCTGATTCCTTTGTGGACTGTTGACGAGGCCTACCTTCCCTAATGGCAATTTGAACCTCCTCCTTACTGGAATACTCCTCTCCTCAACATGTCACAAGACATGTATCCCCATGGACTCTATCTGGACATCCTTTGGCTCTCAAACAATGGTGATGTTGTTGCTGCTAGAACTGCTACTTTGAAATAGCCTATGTACTTACTTGTAAATAAATGCACTGCGATGAACCAGCGTGCTGTATGTCTGTTGCAGATAGGACTAACTAGACCCTGGTGGATGTGTATTTGCAAAGGTCACTTCCTAGCATCTCAAGAACGTTATGCTACAGTCCCTAGCACATGCTCTGGTTCGGACATGACCAAACACCATGTACAGTCACTGTCATGGCACTATGAGGAAAATCCCATGTACCTATTGAACGTCATGGTAAGACAATAACCATTAGTAACTTTACTGACACATATTGAAAATGCCAAGCTAATCACAGCAATGCCTACCTGCACAAAAAGGGTCATGTGAGGCATGTGAGCCAATAACACAGTTTCACAAAACCACAGATATCATGCTCAGTGATCCCATCAACATGATCAACCACATATGTCAGTTTTAATCTTTACATTGAAGATATCCCATAAGTACTATATTAATGCATGCTCTGACAACATGCAGAAAATATTGGGCAGACTCCTTCAGATTTTGCAATATACCTATGCCATTTAAGGATGTAGAAGCTCAGTGCTACACCTTGGATGTCAATATGCATGAACTTCAGCAACTAAGTATTTGGGGTCCTGTATCACCTGATAAATGGTGTTGTAAGGCACAATGGGATACCTAGGGTCAATGTGTTCCTCTGCCCCTGAGAGCACTCACATGCATTCAGGTTGAGTGTAATCACACAAGAAATAAATTGTGCAGTATAGACACGCAATACACATTAGGAGCCAGATCACAAACCCAGGAATCCAGCTACACATTGCTAGGGTAAGAGAAAATAGGAAACTCATGGTTTACCAACTTAGCAAACAGTTGCACATGGTCACATGCAGGAAGTCCCCCACTTAGAAATTACTCAATGCCAAGGATGCTTGACGTTTCTGGGCAGGTGTGGGCCACATTTGTGGCACCTAACCAGCTACCAACAATGACCTACTATTACAATGGTGCAAGGGTGAGTGCTGTTATGTTTCATATAGGTACCATATATAGGCCCGGTTAACATCATACCCTTTCACCTACATCACCTCCCCTTCACTACACAGCAACAAGCCTTTTAGGATTGAACCTTTACCTAGTTCTAGTCCTGGGCGCAAAAGGAGGGTTTTTCTGAACAATGGTGTTTAATGACTCCATCTTTAGACTGACACAATATGAATGAATAATTATAAGGGTTCTTGGAAACCAGGTTGGGGTTACACCACCTTCCTCCCCATATCTACGTACACGGTTCATCCCATACGTCATCCTCAAATCCATCAATGGCTGATACAAGTAACAAGGGACAAACGAACATTAGATACTTTCTGTAGAAATATAGCACCTCTTGTTAGTGTTAGCTAGAGGGAATTGAGACTTCCAGGCCGACACAGTGACCAGAAACGCTGAGGCTCCTGCATTCAGATGCTCCAGCTGACAGTGGTCTAAACATCCCTTGCGGGTGTCCAACTCAAGACCAGGATGAGGTCCAACACTCTCTTGTTTAGGTAATGGGGTTAGACTAAACCTAGAGGGATTCTTGGCTTCACACTTACTCACATGCTCGGTACACTTAGGTACATCTAAATTGGCATCGTTTGAGTTCGCACGCTTTCTTTTATTATGCATTTTGTATCCATGTATGTGTTCATGACTATTGCAAAATGGTAGACCTGTACTATCCTTTTATATTCACTGTACTGCTGATCACATCTCTCTGCTACTGTCTAACGGTTGTTGCAGCACATATATTTTACACTAGAAGAACAACTGTGCAATAAATACTTATTGTACCACGCTCAACTGTTTTCTTCTGTGTAGCTTGAGGAAAATGATATTTTGCCTGACCAAATATGACCAAATATGTCCTCTACATATACCCTATGTTACATGTGTGTGCATGTCACCCATGCATATTTCCCGTAGTGGCCTGAATCACTAGGCCCCTGCAATCATGTCCTGCATTAGAAATGCCAGTCATCAAAGTCTCCCAAACATTAAGTTAGCATAAGGCCCATGTATTTGCATTGCATTGTGCACTGTTAAATAAATATTCTAATGAACCCATTTTGTGGCGCAGCCCGAGCCACTTTTCTGAAATAAGGGTGTTACATGACTCCTGACACACTGAAGCTGCAGTTACGTCCCTCTGACCTCGCATACTTCTAGCTCAGCCGCAAGAAGCCCAGTAAGGGTTGCCAAGACAGTATATTTTGCTTAACAGTTATCTGCCTGCCCGGTGAGGAAAAGTAAACAGAACCCGTCCGAGGGAGATAGGCCTAGCCATTCTGTCTCCATTAAAGTAAATCACAGTGCTTGCACCCATAGAAAGCTCATGCAATGAACGAATAAATATGCCCTCTCTGTCTCTTAGTGACGAACAACCTTTGCTTCTTTTGCTTGCTGACTCTAGATATCAGTTGTACTAGATGCGCTGGTCGCCTTGACATAAGAGATCTCTCTGCTAGGTTGAAAGTCAGCCTCTTCCCAGTTACACGTCAATTGCACGTCATGTTCAAAGTTGCACAATTAGGGCACAGTTCGAGCTGGTCATGCAAACTCCTCCTCTGTGTACCACCCACCTATGACACCTACCTATCACACACCTATGACTCATCAAGTGTACACCCACATGTTCTTATCTCATTTCTGTCTTGCGCCTGCTCCTATGTACAAGGAGTGAAAAGTATATATATAATAATGTTTTGTTATTAAATGTTAGAAGACTCTTCCTGAACCTCTGTGGTGATGGAACATATTCTCCCTTTGACTCGAGTTATTGGAATAAAGCCCATTTTAACTCAGATACCACGGACTCTGCCTCTCACTTGATGCATGATACTTTGTTAATGCCTAGAAATTCTGCCAGGGTAATATTTTATTTACCACAAGCTCTTGGAGAAAAACGAAGTGAGCACAAGTGACTGAGTGAAAGGTAGTACATTGCTTTTGCGATCCTGGGGGATCAGGGTTGTCATGTTCTAAGGTTGCCAGAAACTATTCTCTTCATGAAAAGAGGAGATTCTAGTGGCACTGTGAGCTAGCTAATGCAAACAGGCTAACTCCCTGGAGTAGCCGTGCGCTTTCTAAATTCCCCATAACATTAACATTAACATACTCTGTGGGGGTGCTCAGAGTTAGTACACCACTAATCCTACAGTTTATGTTGTCCAAATGTGCAGGCCCTGTGTAGGTAACATAGGGACTACACTACAGTGCTTAAGTGGCAGGCACCAGTGTGTGTCCCTGCACAACCAATAATGAGGACTCTGGATTCACATAACCATCACTATTATATATGTAGCATATCTTACACACAAAATGCTACAGCAGATGGCTATCTATGTTGGTCTGTGCATCATGTCACATTGCCTAGAGAATGGTGAAGTGTCCTTAAGTGACTCAATTGTGAGATAGACTGACAGTTGTCCATAGGCCTCTCACTAAGAAACACATCTAAGAAATACTGCACACAATTGCTTCCTCATATACACAACTCAACTTAAACCATGCCAACAAATCATTAGCACAAAATGATGATGAAGCTGTGAAAGTAGGAACTTATTTATAGAAATGCATAATTTTGCCTAACTACACCTATCTCGCCTATACTTACCAACATATGTTACTACTCTAACTAATTTAAAACTACCTACATCATACCTATCCTATCCTAACTAATCATACTTCTAACCTACACAATCATGACTTATCCCAAACTATGTTAACTATTAAACACAGATGACAAGTTAAACATCTGCCCCCACCCACTTAATACACATACATCAGCACATCAGCACAACAGAGAAGGTAACAACATGCTAAACATACTCTAACTATACATTTAAATACAAACAACTATATTTATAATTTTTTTATATATATATATATTTTTTTTTTCCTTAAATGCACACTTAACACTCGCTAAAGAAAATACCCATCTATAACCACAAATAAATATTTCGAACTAGAAAAGTATTTCACTAACTTACACTAATCTGCACTGTTGTACATTCTACCTATCCTAAAACTTATTCTAGATCATGCAAAAATGAATATCCCAAATAAACAACTTGTAAAAAACTGGGGAAAGGGAAAAGCCACAGGGAGATTCATATCCGGACACTGATCAGCTCCATTGCCTCCAGCAACATGAGCATATTGGCCCACAGGCTTGAGAGCTCACCCTCAATGGCTGCCATCCCCAGTTTCAACTTCTCCAAGTCCTTTAGCACATGTGCCTCAAAAAGAGAGCTGACTGCAGGGATAGTGACCATGGCATGTATTGATTTCTCTTGCTGGGCAGAGAATGGTCTTGAAATGGCCTGTGGGATTCTGATCTATGCACCCTCCTGATGTGCCTTTGCCTTTGATGGTCCCGTTTGATCTTTCCTACCTGTCGTCCAGGTACTAGCCTTCTTCGTACAGTTTACCCATCTTCATATACGTCTTTGTCACGTGCTGGATGTGGCGGTGGTGCTCCAGTCTAATGTTGTTTTGCTTTTCCTCTTCTGGGGCCATATGTAGGTAAATGGCATTTACCGAACCGTAAATACCGAATTTTACCGATTCGGTATTTACAAATCGGTAAATGCCATGT
This sequence comes from Lissotriton helveticus, assembly GCF_964261635.1. Lineage (NCBI taxonomy): Eukaryota > Metazoa > Chordata > Amphibia > Caudata > Salamandridae > Lissotriton > Lissotriton helveticus. Next base: position 1,369,456,284 of record NC_136069.1, on the reverse strand, counting down.
AGGTAATTATTCTTTAACAATTACCGAATCGGTAAGAATCGGTAATTACCGATTCTGTAATTACCGAATCGGTATTTGCCATTGATTCCTATGGGCCTTGAAGCCCATAGGATTCAATAGCAAATACCGATTCGGTAATTACCGAATCAGTAAAATTACCGATTTTACAAGGGGGACAGGGTGTCACTTTGACACCCTGTTGCACCCCTGTTACTGGCTTGTGTGCCATGGGACACACATACATGCCCTTAGGGCATGTCTGTGTGCCACATGGCATAGGTGTACATGCACAGATGTGCATGTACACAGGAATTCGTTATTTACCATGCAATAATATTTCATGGTAAATAACGAATTCCTAAGGGCCTGTGGCACTGTTTCCAGTGCCACCTACATCCCATATTACCGATTCTGTAAATTTACCAATTCGGTAATTTACAGATTCGGTAAATTTACCGATTCGGTAAATATACAGAATCAGTAATATTTTGGCCACCTACATCTGAAACCTACACCTACATCTGAAACCTTAGTGTCATGTGGTCTGGGGAGGTAAAGGAAATATGTATCAGCTAAAGGTAAAATTGTACATGTTGCCTACAAAAATAGGATCATATATTCTGAACATGACATGTGGCATCTCAGTCTAAAACCACATATTAGAAAGGAGATATGAACAATATTCCTTCTAAACATATACTTTTTATAATGAAACAAGGCAAACATACTCAAGTGATGGCAGTGTAGGTATGTGATATGGCATTGTCAACACAAATACACTTATAACCATATCAATTAATCAAACAGGGATTTGTTAAGTGCACTACTCACACGTGAGGGTCTCACAGCTCTGGGGGCAGGAATCCTGCAGCTACGTCTTACCCAAAGAGCCAAGTCTTGAGGCTCTTCGTGATGGCATGCAGAGTGGGTAAACATTTGCTGCTGGGCTGGAGTTCATTGAATCTGGGTAATCATTCCTTTGCCACTGTGCTCAGGTCCAGCTGAGACAGGATTACAACTGCTATACCTCAGGTTATTTGTGGGCGTTAGTGGTGAAACAAAGTAAATGATTCCTACTGACAATGCACTTACACCCTTAAAGCAACACACATTAATATACTACATGCCCGCCGTGATGATTCTAATCAATGTTTAGGAATAACTTTGCCCTCTCACAACAACATATGCAGCATCTACTGTAGGAAGGATTGTTGGTTTGTGATAGGTAGCCTGTTAGCACTGTCAGAAAGGATTGTGTGAATGTGAAATTTTACTTCAGACATAGCTACTGATAAATGTATGGATCACAAACATTTTAGTTGTTGATCATCATGAATGTCTGATCATGCCTATAGTCTTTCACACTGAGCTCATTTTGGCAGCAAGGTTAAATGTATATTGCACTCACACCAAGTACAGAGATCTGGGCTTAATTCCACAGTTTATTTGTGTGTGTGTCCCCGGACACCCCCCGCGTCTCCGCCCAGCGCCACAGGTTCGTCCCTGACCTCGGTGCCCCCACTGCTGCTTGTTTTCTTTCTGCCCCGCTGTTGCCCTCATTGTGTGCATTTACCATTTGTACTTCATGATTCTGTAATTGTCTTTTTTGTGCCTTTTTGATTCTGTAATTCTCTTTTTTTGCCTCGTGAATACCGTTACCCCTGGTGTGCCCCCTCCCTGCTCCCCACTTCCCGCCGCTGCTCCCTCGCGGCCCCACCCCCTTTTTCTTCTGTTACCCCATTGGCCGCCCCGCTCCCGCCTCCCAGCTGCTCCTCCCTCCCACTTGGCCTCATACGGAGCCCACGCAGCACAGGTGAGTGTGACCTGTACCAGGACACCCCCCACGCCGCACGGCTCGCCAGCTGTAGCGCGTCTCCACCCAGCACCACAGGTTCGTCACTGGCCTCGGTGCCCCCGCTGCTGCTCATTTTCTTTCTGCCCCGCTGTTGCCCTCATTGTGTGCATTTACCATTTGTACTTCGTGATTCTGTAATTGTCTTTTTTGTGCCTTCTTGGTTCTGTAATTCTCTTTTTTTGCCTCGTGAATACCGTTACCCCTGGTGTGCCCCCTCCCCGCTCCCCACTTCCCGCCGCTGCTCCCTCATGGCCCCGCCCCCTTTTTCTTCTGTTACCCCATTGGCCGCCCGCTCCCACCTCCCAGCTGGTTCTCCCTCCCACTTGGCCCCATATGGAGCCCGCGCGGCGCAGGTGAGTGTGACCTGTCCCAGGACACCCCCCATGCTGCGCGGCTCGCCAGCTGTAGCACGTCTCCGCCCAGCGCCACAGGTTCGTCCCTGGCCTCGGTGCCCCCGCTGCTGCTCATTTTCTTTCTCCCCCGCTGTTGCCCTCATTGTGTGCATTTACCATTTGTACTTCGTGATTCTGTAATTGTCTTTTTTGTGCCTTCTTGATTCGGTAATTCTCTGTTTTTTGCCTCGTGAATACCGTTACCCCTGTTGTGCCCCCTCCCCGCTCTCCACTTCCCGCCGCTGCTCCCTCGCGGCCCCGCCCCCTTTTTCTTCTGTTACCCCATTGGCCGCCCCGCTCCCGCCTCCCAGCTGCTCCTCCCTCCCACTTCGCCTCATATGGAGCACGCGCGTATGCGCCGATTGTGCGCCAAAAGGCGCGCCAAAGGCGCGCCAAAGGCAAGCCCGTCTGCGCCCGTCCGTGCCTGGACCGCGCCCACCGCCAGGACCCCTGGCCCCCGACGATGCCAGCCCACACGACGGACCTACGCCGCCGCCACCCTCAACGCACTCAAACCCGACCGGAATCCCGCCTGCTACTGAGCCACCCCAAAACACACCCACGGACCCTTCACCTGCCAAGCCTGCAAGTTTACCTGCCTCCGGACCGGCACCGCACCCGCAAGGCCAGGCACCAGCAACAACCGCCTCAAGTGCATCCTGCTCAACACCCGCTCCGTCCACAGACATGCCGTCGAACTCTGGAACCTCCTCAACACAACATCACCAGACGTCGCCTTCCTCATGGAAACCTGGATGAACGCCTCTTCAGGCCCCGACATCGCCATAGCCATCCCGGACGGATACAAGATCACCCGGAGGGACCGCGTCAACCAGACTGGAGGAGGCATCGCCATCGTCCACAGAAGCACCATCCGCATCATGACCAACTCCGACGACACCTTCACCGCCGCTGAGCACCTCCACTTCCAGATACACATCGACCCCAAGACCACCCTCAGAGGCACCCTCATCTACAGACCCCCGGGACCACGCACACAATTCAGCGAAGCCATCGCAGACTTCATCAGCCAACTCGACTACATCCTCCTAGGAGACCTCAACTTCCACCTGGAGAACGACAAGGACAGCAACACCACCTCCCTACTAGACAACCTTGCCAACCTCGGACTCAAGCAACTGGTGAACACCCCCACCCACTACGCCGGCCACACGCTCGTCCCCATCTTCTCCTCCAGCAAGCACATCTTCTTCAGCCACTCCACCGGACTTCATTGGACTGATCACAGTTGCGTACAATTCAGCTTCAGGAGAACCACGACCCATCACCACCCGCAACTAGCTCCCCGCAGGAGCTGGAGCAAGATCACCGCCGACCAGCTCACCACCTCCCTCAGCCAGAACCCTCCTGCCAGCACAACGGACCCCAACGAAGCAGCCCGCATCTTCACTCAGTGGCTCACCAACTGCACCAACGACCTTGCACCACTAAAGAACCCTCCCAGCAGACCCGGCAGCAAGAAATCCTCGTGGTTCACCGACGAACTCAAAACATCCAAGAAAAACTGCCGCATCCTTGAAAAAGCCTGGCGCCACGACCAGACCACAGAAAACATGACTGCCCTCAAGAACGCCACCCGCGCACACCACCAGCTGATCCGCACCACCAAAAGGACAACATTCAAAGAACGACTGGACAACAACAGCCACAACAGCAAGGAACTCTTCAGCATTGTCAAAGAGCTCTCCAACCCCAGCGCCAGAAACAACAACATCACTCCCTCGCAAGACCTCTGCGACTCACTCGCCTCCTTCTTCCACCGCAAGATCGCCGACATACACAACAGCTTCGGCGCACCAACCACGCACCCCACCACCGAACCAATGCCCCCCACCACCACCCTCTGCGCCTGGACCCCGGTCAGCACCGAAGACACCACCCACACGATGAACACCATCCACTCCGGATCCCCAACCGACCCCTGCCCCCACCACGTCTTCAATAAGGCCGACTCCATCATCGCACCCCAACTCCGGGACATCATCAACATCTCCTTCAACACCGCCACCTTTCCGGAGAGCTGGAAGCATGCCGAGCTCAGCACCCTCCTAAAGAAACCAACAGCGGACCCCACCGACCTCTAGAACTTCCGCCCCATCTTGCTCCTCCCTTCTCTGCCAAAGTCATCGAGAAGACCATCAACAAACAGCTCGCCGCATTCCTCGAGACGAACGGATCCCTCGACCCCTCACAGTCTGGTTTCCGAGCCAACCACAGCACTGAGACCGCCCTCATCGCAGCGACCGACGACATCAGATCCCTGATCGACAATGGGGAAACAGCTGCCCTCATCCTCCTGGACCTCTCTGCCACGTTCGACACCCTAATACAGCGCCTCAGCAACATCGGAATCCAAGAGAAGGCACTGGAGTGGATCATCTCATTCCTCGCCGGAAGAACCCAGAGAGTCTGCCTCCCCCGTTCAGATCCAAGGCCACCAAAGTCATCTGCGGCGTACCACAAGGATCCTCACTCTGCCCCACCCTCTTCAACGTCTACATGAGCCCCCTCGCATCCATCGCACGCCAACACAACCTTAACATCATCTCCTACGCCGACGACACCCAGCTGATCCTCTCCCTCACCAACGACCCCGCCACCGCCAGAGCCAGCCTACACAAAGGAATGAAAGACATCGCCGAGTGGATGAAGAACAGCCGCCTGAAACTGAACTCAGACAAGACGGAAGTCCTCATCCTGGTATCATCCCCCTCCTCCTGGGACGACTCCTGGTGGCCCCCTGCCCTGGGCACCACCCCCAAACCAACGGACCACGCATGAAACCTGGGCTTCATCCTGGACTCCTCCCTCACGATGACCAGACAAGTCAACGCCGTCTCGTCATCCTGCTTCAACACCTTGCGCATGCTCAGTAAGATCTTCCAATGGATCCCCACCGAAACCAGGAAGACGGTCACCCAGGCACTGGTCACCAGTCGACTGGATTACGGGAACACCCTCTACGCGGGAACCACTTCCAAACTACAGAAAAGACTCCAGCGCATACAGAACGCCTCTGCATGACTCATCCTGGACATCCCCCGCCGCAACCACATCTCCATCCACCTGAGAGACCTGCATTGGCTCCCCGTCAGCAAGAGGATCACGTTCAGACTCCTCACCCACGCACACAAGGCTCTCCACGACCTGGGCCCCAAGTACCTCAACAACCGCCTCACTTTCTACATTCCCACCCGCCAGCTGCGATCGACCAGCCTTGCCCTCGGCACAGTACCACGCATTCGCAGAGCCACCGCCGGAGGAAGATCCTTCTCCTACCTGGCCGCCAATACATGGAACTCCCTGCCCATCCACCTACGGCTGACCCACGACCATCTCTCCTTCAGGAAGCAACTCAAGACCTGGCTTTCTGAGCAGTAACAGACCCCTCCCTCCCAGCGCCTTGAGACCCTTCCGGGTGAGAAGCCCGCTATATAAATTGTTTGATTGATTGATTGATTGATATTTGTTCACGATGCCACCCCAGTTTTGACCCAGCCAAATGCAAATCAGTCTTGCCCCTGCTTTCCATGGGAACAGTCCAGCCTGACCTGCCAGGCCAGGTTCTCCTTGTACTGAACACAGGCAACCTAGAACCGGTTTTGGGGTATCACCACTCATCAGTCAAAATAGCTTGACTCCAGTGGCATGGTGAGGACAGGATCCACATATGGCCATACCAATCCCACTTAGGACGACAAATGCTAAAAGAACAAATGATAGATGGAATGCTAAACAATGTCAAACACTCATCCCCAGTACAGAGATCTGGGCCTAAATCCATTGTTTTTGTGCTCACCACGCATTTCCAGTTTGGACCCAGCCATATGCAAATCAGTCTTGACCCTGCTCCACATGGTAACAGTGCATCACAGACCTGACCCAGATCTGTGACTGTGGGTTAATGTTTGACAATTTTCAGCATTTCTTCCATCATCTTTTGGAGTTGATATAGTCGTCTCAAGTGGGAAGGGTATGCCTAAATGTAAGCCCCATGCTTGCTATGCCACTGGATTCAAGCAAGTCTGACTGATGAGGGTTAATACTCTAAAACTGGTCCCAAGATGCTTGTTTTCTCAGTCAAGGGAGTTCCTGGCCTGGCATTTCCGGCTGGGTAGTGTTCATGGGGAGCAGAGTCAAGACTAATTTGCATATGACTGGGCCCAAATTGGGGTGGCATGGTGAGCAAAAAAGCCATATATTTAACACAGATCTGTGACTGGCAGGGGGACAAAGGTTTGACATTGTTCAGCATAAAGTTCATAATTTTTTGAGTTGGTATAGTCACTCTAAGTGGGAAGGGTATGTCGAGACATGGGTCCCATGCTCACTAGGCCACTGGATTCAAGTTAGCCTGGCTGTTGAGAGGTGATACCCCGGAACTGGTCCCAGGATGCTTCTTTTCTGATCCATGGATGACCTGGCCTGGCAGATTGGGCTTGACTGTTCCCATGGGGGACTAAACTGTTCCCATGGGGAGCAGGGTCAAGACTGATTTTCACATGGCTAGGTCTAAACAAGGGTGGCATGGTGAGCGAAAATCAATGGATTTAACACAGATCTGTAACTGGGAGTGAATGTTTGACAATGTATAGGAGAATAGAGAGGCAACAAATAAGGAAGGAAAATGTGTACAGATTTTTCATAAGACAAGTTATAGTCCTTCAATGATAAGCACAGATCATTGTATTGATTCCTTGAAAATTTTCTTGATAAAAGATGATCAAACAAAACAGCCAAACAGCCAATGCGTTTCGCCCAGGTTGGGCTTCCTCAGGGCTGTAAATATAACAATAATATGATCAGGAAGTGCATTTCCATGACTTAAACAGGACATAACAATCTAATTTACAGAGTAATTAACATCACTAACTTTTCATCTAATACAATACAAGAAATATTCATTTTGAAGGACAATTACAACAGTCACATAGGACCTTAAGTGTAAAAAAGAAACAAGCCAGATGGGAGAGAAAAAACACAAAAACACCCAATGTAACGTGCGCGGTATATTAAAATTACCGACACATACTAGTCAAGATAAATACAACACAGAAAAATAGTGGAGAGAAAAGAAAGAACGAAAAAAACAATAAATGAAATAAGGGGAGAGAGAAAAAAAACACAAAACTAAATGCGATTTAAATGTAATCTGATGTCACTAGCGTTATGCAAGTGAGAACCTCCTTGCAAGAACACAACTGGTAATCTTGAATAAACCACAAGAGCAAAAAAGAGACACCAACTAGTATGCACACGAAAAAAGGAAAGGAGAAAGAAGGGGAGAACACGGGACGTATATCGCACACTACTCCACACAATACACCAAGCCCAACATACCATAGTTATGATAACAAAAGAAAAGAAAACAATCCTCACCAAATGCTCAGAATTCGCTAGTCTAGTAGTGTTGAGTCCGTAAATTGATAGCAATTTTATGAACTGAAACAACAAGAAAAACATATAATTACCGAATTCTGATATCCCAGCAGATCCCGTGCTTGGCAAACACCGAGCGCGACGGAGCGAGGAGGTCTGTGTGGTGTGACATGAAAATGGACAGCTTCGGCAGGGTCATTACCCCTTTCAGCCCACGGGGGCAAGATGATGTTTCATTATTTCGAAATGCACAGCAGCACTCACTCGAGTAAAATGTTAGGGAACCACGAGTATCAGCATGCTTCTGCACACGCCCACTGGGACGGGACTTTAGGATATACATCAGAAGTTCCCCAGGATGTTGCTGGTTGCACTTCTCCATGCCCGTGAACAAGGACATATCGGTGTCTGAAACGCGTAGGGCGGCTTGATTTCTTGGAGGGAGACGGTGTGCTACCTTGCTAAAAGTCCTCCAATAAAGGGTGCAAACTTCCCCACGAATTGGCGTCTTCATTTGGGTCAACATTGTCTTGGAATTTTGGCTGCTTGCTCGGCCGTGAAGACGCCATTCTGCTATCCCAGCAGATCCAGTGCTTGGCAAACACCGAGCGTGACGGAGCGAGGAGGTCCGTGTGGTGTGACATGAAAATGGACAACTTCGGCGGGGTCATTACCCCTTTCAGCCCACCGGGGCAAGATGATGGATCATTATTTCGAAATGCACAGCAGCACCCACTCGAGTAAAATGTTAGGGAACCACAAGTACCAGCATGATTCTGCACACGCCCACTGGGGGGGGACTTAAGATATATATCAGAAGTTCCCCAGGCAGTTGCTGGTTGCACTTCTCCATGCCCGTGAACAAGGACACATCGGTGTCTCAAATGCGTAGTGCAGCTTGATTAATTGGAGGGGGACGATGTGCTGCCTTGCTAAATGTCCTCTATGAAAGGGTGCAAACTTCACCATGAATTGGCGTCTTCATTTGGGTCAACTTTGTCTTGGAATTTTGGCTGTTTGCTCGCCCGTGAAGACGCCATTCTGCTATCCCAGCCGATCCCGTGCTTGGCAAACACCGAGCGCGACGGAGCGAGGTGGTCCCCGTGGCGTGACATGACATGAAAATGGACAGCTTCGGCAGGGTCATTACCCCTTTCAGCCCACTAGGGCAAGATGATGGATCATTATTTAGAAATGCACAGCAGCAATCACTCGAGTAACAATATATATCAGAAGTTCCCCAGGCTGTCGCTGGTTGCACTTCTCCATGCCCGTGAACAAGGACACATCGGTGTCTGAAATGCGTAGTGCAGCTTGATTAATTGGAGGGGGACGATGTGCTGCCTTGCTAAAAGTCCTCCATTAAAGGGTGCAAACTTCCCAGTGAGTTGGCGTCTTCGTTTGGGGCAACTTTGTGTTGGAATTATGGCGGCATGATCGGCCGCGAAGACCCCCCTCGGCTATCCCAGCAGATCCCGTGCTTGGCAAACATCAAGCGCGTTGGAGCTAGGAGGTCCGTGTGGTGTGGCACGAAAATGGACAGCTTTGGCAGGGTCAATACCCCTTTCAGCCCACTGGGGCAAGATGATGGATCATCATTTCGAAATGCACAGCAGCACTCACTCGAGTAAAATGTTAGGGAACTTCGAGTACCAGCATGCTTCTGCACATGCCCACTGAGGCGGGACTTGGGATATATATCAGAAGTTCCCCAGGTTGTTGCTGGTTGCACTTCTACATACCCGTGAAAAGGACACATCGGTGTCTGAAACACGTAGGGCGGCTTGATTAATTTGAGGGGGAGGGTGTGCTGCCTTGCTAAAGGTCCTCCCTTAAAGGGTGCAAACTTTTCCGTGAGTTGGTGTCTTCATTTGAGGCAACTTTGTGTTGGAATATATCTATATATACCATAACAAATACACTGGAATTTTTTTTTTAAATATACCAATTCAATTGCACCTAAAAAATAAATAAATACAAAGGAATCCATTTTACAAAAAAAACATATTACCAACATTCCTAATTTAAACAATATCATTTTAAATACACAGACAATTAATACTATATTTTTAAACAATATAAAAAAACTATAAAAATCTAGGAACAATACATATACTATTCCCACACCAGTCTATGCAACAGTAGGGAAAGCTTTGGACTCAGGAGGGGTAAAATGGTCTATTCCCACTACAGTCTGTTCAACAGTAGGGAAAGCGTTGGACTCAGGAGGAGCAAAATGTACTATACCCATTCCAGTTGATGCAACAGTAGGGAAAGGGTTTGACTCGGAAGAGGTCAAATTTACTATTCCCATCCCAATCTGTGGAACAGTAGGTAAAGTGTAGGACTCAAGAGGGGTTAAGTTTAATATTTCCACTCCAGTCCGTGCAACAGTAGGGAAAGTGTTAAACTCAGAAGGGGTCAAATATTCGATTTCATCTCCAGTCTGTGCAACAGTAGGAAAAGTGTTGGAATCAGGAGGGGTAAAATGTACTATTACCACAGTTGGTTCAACAGTAAGGAAAGCATTAAACTCTGGAGGGGTAAAATTTAATATTGCGACTACAGTCAGTACAACAGTAGGGAAAGGGTTAGACTCAGGAGGGGAACAATGTACTATTATTACAGTAAGGGAAGTACTTCACTTTAAACACATACCTTATTTTAATACAAGTATCAATTTCATAAAATTACAAAACTATTAACTTCAAATTAAATATATACATTAAAAAAGACGAAAATAATGATACGTTGTTAAAAGAATTATCATTAAAAAAGTTATTTTATAAATATTTCAATAAATTCCCACATACCTAGCAATGCACAGCTACCATATATCAAAATTAAAGTATTATAATAATTACACAATTTAAATAATTTATTAACAATTAATCAACCAATAATAAATACCTAATTTATAATAAATTTATTATTATTTTATCAACTTTGTACCCTATACCCCTAACAAACCCAAAAACCTGCACCTAAAATGTAAAATAAAAAATTATAGTAATTACATAATTTACATAATTAATAAACAGTTAATTAATAATTTAGCAATGATTAGTCAATTATTATGTAATGAACTTCCAACCATATATCCCTACCAAATCAACAACCCACATGTAAAGTTTAACTTAAAGACATATTATTTGCACACTTTACATACTAAATAATCAAATAAATATTTAATATTATTTTTTTTAAATTATAAATTAATTATACTTAATTAACTTTCCACCTTGTACCTCTACAAACCTCACAACTTGCTACGGCACTATAAATGACTATTTTACAATTAAATTTAAAACAAAATAAACTAAAAAATACATACTACGCTTAAAAGTATTAACAACAATTACACATAAATAAACAAAAAACATTTTTGTCAAATATATTTTTGCACACAATATTTCAGTGTCATGATATTAAAAAAATTGATATTTCAGCAACTTGTTATTTTTTACTTTATATTTTGTCAGAATATAAGGAGCTTCAGAAGGAAGTGGAGTTTAGCCCTTTGAAATCCTCTATGGCCACCCTGTTAGGTGACCTATGAACCTTGTAGGAGTGGTGTGGGATTAAGCTTCTGGGAAGCCCTTCAGGAAGTGGTCAGCTACATGCTGGCCCTCTGCAACCAGATACACCGCTTCTAGGTGAAATGTACAATTTCAACCTATGCAGAAGATGTGGGGTATGGAGCCTGTGAAGCACAGTGCTCTCCAGTATCGCTAGACAGGCCCATTTAAAGTGAAAGAGCGGATGGAGAGTCAGCTTACTTGGTGGACCGCCAGACCCTAGAAGTCCCTTAAGGATGCTCCATGTGATCCGCCACACTTTGAGTGGTCTGAAATGAGCATGCTCATGGTAACATATGAGGGGGTGGAAGCATTTTTAAAACTCACTTACTTGCTCCTGGCACCAGACACTCTTGGGCAGGGCTCCTAGTTCACAGCGGATTAAGCGCTGGAAAGGGAAACCTCAAGCCGCCATTCTCCTCGCTAAGGCACGGGACACGCCCACTTACGAGGCCACGCCCCCCGCAACAGGTATAAAGCGCGCTGAACACTAGCGACGCCTGATTAATTTGTGGAACCTCCTGAGGCTCAGCCGGGAGTAGAATTGCTCGCACTCTGATTTTAAAGCACAAAAAATTGCATTTTTAAAACTCACTTACTTGCTCCTGGCACCAGACACTCTTGGGCAGGGCTCCTAGTTCACAGCGGATTAAGCGCTGGAAAGGGAAACCTCAAGCCGCCATTCTCCTCGCTAAGGCACGGGACACGCCCACTTACGAGGCCACGCCCTCCGCAACAGGTATAAAGCGCGCTGAACACTAGCGACGCCTGATTAATTTGTGGAACCTCCTGAGGCTCAGCCGGGAGTAGAATTGCTCGCACTCTGATTTTAAAGCACAAAAAATTGCATTTTTAAAACTCACTTACTTGCTCCTGGCACCAGACACTCTTGGGCAGGGCTCCTAGTTCACAGCGGATTAAGCGCTGGAAAGGGAAACCTCAAGCCGCCATTCTCCTCGCTAAGGCACGGGACACGCCCACTTACGAGGCCACGCCCCCCGCAACAGGTATAAAGCGCGCTGAACACTAGCGACGCCTGATTAATTTGTGGAACCTCCTGAGGCTCAGCCGGGAGTAGAATTGCTCGCACTCTGATTTTAAAGCACAAAAAATTGCATTTTTAAAACTCACTTACTTGCTCCTGGCACCAGACACTCTTGGGCAGGGCTCCTAGTTCACAGCGGATTAAGCGCTGGAAAGGGAAACCTCAAGCCGCCATTCTCCTCGCTAAGGCACGGGACACGCCCACTTACGAGGCCACACCCCCCCTCCGCCTCCCCACCTCCAATTCCCCCTCCATAAGAATGTGTAACTACCGGAAGCGCAGCGGACGAGCGCAGCGGGCGCGACGATTGCGCGCCGAAGGCGCGCATAAGGCAAGCTCGTCTGCGCTCGTCCGCGCCGAGACCGGGCTAAGGGCCACCCCCCCTGATCCTTCATCCCCGTACCCCGCAACCAACTCTGTGCCAATAACTTACACTTCGGATCAACTCCTTAGCATCAAACAAACCACCAGGTATTCTCACTCACTACCAAACTTCAACTATAATGATCCTAGGTTCGGCCCACTCAAGTGTCCCACTTGCACTGAGATATCACCTATCCTTTCCCCTACACCCCCCCCTTTAGTAACAGCAGCCCTGATCAATGCAAGATCTTTACCAAAACATAAATTTGAAATCGCCGAGTTCATAGACTCACAACAGATAGATATTCTGTTCATCACCGAGACTTGGGGAGATGAGGCCTCTGGCCCCGACTTTAGAGACGCAACACCAAATAACTACTGCGTATGTAAAATAGACAGACCTATAAGGAAGGGTGGGGGAGTCGCAATCATTTATAAAAATCACTTCAAAATATCCATTACAGATACTACCTATCCTGAATGCGAGGCTCTCCTCTTCTCAATAGGCCTATCCAGCAAAACATCATTTAAAGGGATGTTGATCTACCGTCCTCCAGGATCCAGAGCTAAATTCCTAGCACGTCTGGATCACATAATCGAGACTTCCATTGGATCACCACAGTTTACCATCCTAGGTGATTTTAATTTTCACCTCGAAGTCTCAGAAGACCCTGACACCAAAATGTTACTCGGAGACTTAGAGACTGTCGGTCTCATACAAATTGTAACAAAACCCACGCACAAAGCAGGCCATACGTTGGATGGATTATTCACCAACAATCCTAAAATCTCCATCACAGAGGTCATTCCTCTAATCTGGACTGATCACTCTGCTATATGCTTCTCTATCCCTACTGAACCCACGCCCCCTCGTTTGTCTCTTCCCTACACTAATACTTTTAGAGACTGGAAGAACCTAAATCTTGAACGTCTCACTCAGCTGATTCAGGACAGCCCATCACTTAATGAGCACGACCCCATAGCAGCGTCAGACACTTATACGGAGACTTTAATCAAAGCCTGCAACATATTAGCACCTCCCAAAACTTCTCACCGGACCAGAAAACACCCATCGGCCCCCTGGTTCTCTGAGTCGCTCAGACTCCAGCGCCAGTACTGCAGAAATCTTGAACGGCAATGGCGCCGTAACTTCAACATAGCTGACAAGATTAGCTACAAAAGCGCTCTCACCAACTACAAACAACTCATAAAAAAAGAAAAAACCACTTACTACACCAGCCAAATTAATGAGGCGAAAAACTCCTCAGGGAAACTATTTCAAGTAGTAACCTACCTGTCCAATCCATCTGCCCCTCAGTCAGAAGGCTCTCAAGCCCTTTCTGATGCATTAGCCAAATTTTTTGAGGACAAGGTTAGAGCTATTTTCAATACTTTTACACCCGAGGTAGCGACCATTCCCTTTCACTCCCCAGCTCACACCGATCCCTCATTTACAGGCTTTGAACCTACCTCCCGTGAGCTTATTCAACCATTGATCGCTCGAACCAAATCTGGCTCACCTTTGGATCCTTGCCCTCCAAACATCCTCAACCTCATCTCGGAGGTCATTGCTCCTCCCCTAACCACCATCTGCAATGCAATGTTTGAATCCGGTGTATACCCCCCGCAATGGAAAAAAGCTATAATCAAACCACTGCTGAAAAAACCCAGTTTAGACCCTCTCCTTCCTGCTAGCTATAGGCCCATTGCCTGTCTCCCATTCCCTGCAAAAATCTTTGAAAAGATCATGAACATCCAGTTGTCAAATTACATCCATCACAATAATTTACTGGACGACACCCAATTTGGGTTTCGACAGGGCCACGGAACAGAGACGGCACTGCTGAAAGCAGCAGATGAGATTAGGTCTACAATGGATAATGGAGGAGCCGCAGTTCTAGTACTCCTGGACCTATCTGCGGCTTTCGACACGGTCGACCACGCCACCTTGATCGACCGTGTCGAAGCCATAGGAATCACAGGCAAAGCAAAAAACCTCCTGGCCTCATTCCTGTCAAACCGTCCACAAACTGTGAAACTAGGAAACTTCACATCCCAGACCTTCTCCTTGCCATGTGGAGTACCACAGGGATCCTCGCTAAGTCCGACACTGTTTAATATCTACGTGTCGGACCTGGCGAGGGTCATAAAATCCTGCGGAATCTCCCTCACTACCTACGCGGACGACACCCAATTGGTGCTGTCGATCTACAATGACGGAATCTCAGTAGCAGCCAATTTCCAAAGGGGAATGAAGGCAATAAGCTCCTGGATGTCATCCAACTGTCTTAAACTCAACTCGGATAAGACAGAAGTGATGACATTCGGGAGGCTTCAACCCACCTGGTCCCCTCAATGGTGGCCTCACCAAATGGGACAACCACCAGAACCGGTGACGAAGGTACGCAACTTGGGCGTTATCTTTGATAACAAATTGACATTCCAACAACATGTCAATGCTGTGGTTTCCTCTTCTTTCCACGTACTAAAAAAGATAAAAAAACTAATCCCATACCTTCCGTCACATGCAGGTAAAACCTTGGTCAGTACATTAGTATTCTCTAAAACTGATTACTGTAATGCACTGCTACTTAACACTCAACAAAAGGTACTTAATAAACTGCAAACTGTCCAGAACGCTGCCGCCAGAACACTTCTATCCATCCCTAGATTTGCATCGGTCTCCCCCTACATTCGACAATTGCATTGGTTACCGGTGAGGAGCCGCATCAAGTTTAAGGCTTTATGCATTGCATATAAGGCCATTCACGGACTAGGACCCCTATTCTTAAGAAGAGCCTTCCGTCCGCTGGAGCACACCAGAACTCTGCGGTCATCCTCAGCGCACCTACTCATGGTCCCCCGGACAAGAAGGGCCAACTGGGGTGACAAACGCTTTGCTGTGGCCACGGCCATACTGTGGAATGCACTTCCCCTAAACATCAAGTGCGCTCCGACCCTTCTGAACTTTAGAAAACAACTAAAGACATGGTTGTTCCCTGCTTAATTCCACCCCCCTTCTGGAGAGTTCTGCAACTATAGCGCCGAGACACCCCAGGGTATTTGCGCGCTCTAAAAATCGCCAGAAATAAATAAATAAATAAATAAGAGGAGAGTGAGCCTCTCCCTGACCTCCTGTCTGCCCAGGAGCACAATGGGGCAGTGGAATGTGTTAACCTTTCCCCTAATCTGACCTCAGAACAGCAGAGAGATTGTCAACAGTTACTGGGGCAGATCACCTCTTTGTTCTCTGTCAGCCATGCAGTCACACACCTGTGTGAACATAACATAGATACTGGAGACAGTCCACTTGTTAAAAGTTGTCAAACAAGGTGAGTGCCAGCATCAAGGAGGAGGTCTCTAGTCCCTGGTCAAGCCCTGTAGTGCTGGTAACAAAGGCTTCCCCACAAGGCGTCACCCCAGAACTTAAGTTCTGTGTGGACTATAAGGGTCTCAGTTCCATGATGAAGGCTGACACACAGCCCATCCCCGAGCTGATGAGCTCATAGACAGGCTGGGCACTGCCAAATTCCTCAGAGCGTTTGATTTGTCATTGGGATTTGGGATTGAGATCTAGATCATTCTGAGAGAGGTCTGCATTTTCACACCGAGATGGCCACATCCAGTATAGAGTGATGACTTTTAGCTCAAAGAATGCCCCTGCAATCTTTCAGAGGTGGGTCAACAGAATCCTACTTGGAAAGGAGGCATTCTGTACTGCCTATCTGGAAGACATAGCTGTCTGCAGATCCAGCTGGAAAGAACACCTGTACCACCTCCAGGAGGTTCTTCATGTCCTGCATTTGATGGACCTGATTAGCATGGAATGTAAGCGACAGAAAGGGCAGGGTGTTGTGGCTTTTCTGTGCCACATGATGAGCAGTGGGCAGGAGAGATGCAGAATCACTTCCACAAAAGCCCCCACCCTCCCCACTTCCATATGTGATGTCTGGTGTCTAGTGTCACATATTCCCCTGTGGAGCAGTATGGAAGACCAGGCATGCACTCTGTCCCACTCCAGTGGGGACAAATCTCCTAAAAAGTCCTCACTGTGTTTCAGGGAGGCCTCAGTGGAAATGGGAAATGTTCCTCTTTCCAATTAGGCCTCCCTGAAACTATCTCCTGGCTTTAGATGGTGATCACACCCCATCCACAGGCAGGAAACCCCACTAGGCTACCAGGGACCAAATGTTTAGAGGGGCGACCTTCATGGTGAATTGACTGACCCCCCCACCCCCCGCCGGGGGGAACCTAGTATAATTTTTCTAATGTGTTTCTCCCCAAGGGGACACTATTGTCCCCTAAGGGGAAGTTTATACATGTAATAAAAAAAAGAAGTGAAATTATCAGATAGTTGGACCTCCTGACATACAGGCCGAACCCCTGATGGGCCCTCATGTTTTTGAAATATGTGTTTTACCTTGGGGAAGCATCATCACGCCCCACATGGAAAAATACACATTCCCCAAAAAATAGGAGAAATGTAGGTGGGGGTTGGCCCTGAATTCACAGGTCGACCTCTTGAAGGATGGATTATTTGTTTTTTTTTTAAATGTGTTTCCTCTGGTGCGGTTATTGCACCTCTTCTCGTGGAAAGAACACATATAAAAAAAAGCAACACCACATGTGTCAATATTAGAGAGATAAAGATCTGACAACATTTTTGCATGTAGTGGAAGACCCTGCACAAAGGTTGACTGGTCATCTTTCAGTTGCTTAGTTCTGTATTTAATTGATATACTGATTATGATGAGTTCAAATATTTGCCCAGGCAGTCTTATTATGTTCTCAATTCATAAAATAATTATGTAATACTATCAAAAATTGTGCAGCATAATGCAGCATAATTTGCCTTATCTTGCCGCATAATTTAGTCAACCCTGTCCTATAACTGGGTGTTGTCCAGTGGTATGATTCCAGTGACCCTGGTTATAGCACTGTGTAATTCACAAGGAGCACGTCTGCCCACAAAGTTGCAGGGCCACTATGTGCTTCCTCAGCTCAAAGGTTAATTTCAGTGACTTCTGGAAATCAGTTTATACTGGCAAATCCCCAGCAGCTACCCAACAACAAAGTTTTGCATAAGCCAAGACAAAAGCATGCTGTGATATTGGGTATTTTGCAAGGTAAAGTGATACTGTGTCTTTTTGTTTTTGTGTCTTAGGAGAATCTACAGATTCAGGAAAAAAGAAGAAAGGTAACTTGGTGTTTATTTACTGTTGTACACATCTTATACTGAGACAGCGTCTGATAGAGAGAAAAATACAGCCTAAATTGGTAGGGATTTTTCAATCGGCGTAGTTCCATTCATTGCAGTCCAACAAGTATGTTGTTTACTGTCAGATCATCACAGCAGGACTCATGTTTTTCCTTGACTTTCAGTTGGCTGTCATTGAAAGTTTTACTGCTACAGAAGCAGTTGCCTCCATTTCATATGCTTTGGAGGAAGTGGCCAGACTGCATGATTGACACTATGCTGATCGTATTTGTGAAACAGCTAAAAAGGTTCAACCATGTTGCATTGTAGATTCTGCTCGGAGAAAGGAAGTTTACTGTCCACAGTGTCCAGCTCAGCCAGACCTGTGGTTTCTTACTTGCTTTATGGTGTACCATGCAAAAGTGAAGTATTGGGAAATTGACTGAGGTGGAGCTGCCGTAAAGTAAACCTTTCAAAGACTGATCATTGATACCTACCTTTCATGGCCATTACTTCACTAGGGAAGCAGTCGTAGAATTTGTGTTCCTCTACTTGAAATCATTGACTTTCTTATGGCCTGCTCAACACATTTATCTGCCCTCAGAGCTTGGTAGGTGTTCTGTTTGCTGATTGACAAGTGCATTATAATCTCCACACTGAACATAATGGTGGATGGAACATAAGCCATGTTATCACAGAGTACCATGTGTGGCATAACTTGAAAGTCTTGACTACATTGCTAAGTGAATTTTATGCTGAGAATACTCCACACGCCTAATTTTGAAATGACCAACAAGCTGACAGTGTATTAAAAATCATTGACAAGACCCACAAAAATAGTGTTTCGTGTCAATGTCTTTTTACGTTTGACGCACTACTCCATCAATATGACTGAGCCGTCCATCAAATTTCTTTTTTTTTTCAAAAACAAAATCCCAAAGCTGGATTGGGCTTTATTTTTGGAAAAAAACAATGCCCCGCTCACCCTGGGAATAATGTCCCATGGCAAGGGGGGCATTAAACAGTTATCACTTCCCTATTATCACCAATGTTTCCCAGGTGGTAATGGGTGGTTAAGACTGACCTGTGTGTGAGGTGTGATCTGGCCAAGAATAAAGATGGCCGCCTGAACTGAAAGCTCTGCTCTGAGATGGGCTTCATTCAGAGGCAGTGGCCTTTATGAAGTGGCTGGGGCAGTTCATGCATCGGTTCAGTGTTGGTGTGACCCCTGGGAGATGCACGGTCGGAGCCTATGCAAACAGGCAACACAGCGGAGCAAACCCACACCGTCGATCGGGAGAAAGTGCTGGGCCTAGAGGTGTGATTGCAGCCTCAGTTTTTGCGTAGGGTTACGGCCCGCCCCCTGCTGACCATTGCTCCACTTGTTCGGGGCCTGGCTCTCGCATCACATCAGGTGTGCATTGGAAACTTGCGGCTGAATTGGGGGTACATTGGAGTGATACTCTCCACAACTCCCCCGCGGGAGACTATGTGCTTCTCTCAGACCTACACCTGCCCCCATGTGTGGCCGCGAGACCGCTATCTCACAGCTCCCATACCTGGGCAAGTAGGCCCCAAGTTAACTTGCTTAGACCTTCGCTGCAGCCACTGGAGAAGCGAGACACAATAATGTTGGGGTGATGCTCCTTGACCAACGGAACGCTTCCACCACCACCTCCTGGAGGAGGAACACGGCCCTGATGTTTTCTCGCGCTGTACTTCTGGCAGCCATAGGCACTCAGGCAAGCCGGTAAGGCCCCGGGGACCACAGGCCAGTTCTGCTCTCCACCGGGAGACCGTGAATGCAGTGAGAGGTGAGGAGGGGAGAGAGGGGTGGCGCAGCACACATCGAGCATTCCCTCCTTTTCCCCATTTGGCACTTAAGCACAAGGGAGTGAGACTGAATAATGGTTCTCAGTGTGGCCAGAAAACACACGGGGGATCATCCCCACACCACCATCCCTTTTCCTGTGCCATGCCCTGGCAGACACCAATGACCTGGCCAACTCCCACTGGCGCATTTCCACACAAGAGGTAGCCGCTCAGGACACAGTGGACCCCCACATAAATCCTGCTCAGCGCTGCTGCTCTATCCTTGGAAAATACAAGACCGGCTGACCCAGACAAGCAGCCAGCCTACAGAGGGAAATACGGAGACTTGTGCTTCCCTCTCCTTACCCTTAGCCTGCTCTCCATGCTGGAGACAGTGAAGAAAACACAGCGCGCTGGTAAACACAATCAGGAGGCCCCCACACCCGTCATCTTCAGAGGCCTTTGAGAATAAATGGACCCCCCTCTCACTAACAGCCCAGGCAACAAACTGGAACTGATGAACATTCTTGGGTCCCTCCTGCGGTGACCTGGGGACTCCCCACAACAAACCAGCAGCAGGTAGTGCACTCTTCCACATATTCGAGCTACAACGCTACAACCACCCCAGGCCCTGCACTCATTTGTATGCCACTGGGGCACCGTAATGTTATATAATTTGTAGAGCGCATGGCTGCCCCAGCAAAGGTGCATCCCAGTGCTAATCAAAGACAGCAAACATAAGACCGGCGAAGCCGACGCCCCAATTCATTAGTTAGAGAACAGATAGGTTTTTATAGCCTTATGGAAAGCTATGTGATCATGAATGAATCTAATGTTCCCCAGGACGGAGTTCCAAAGTTTCGAAGCTAGAGCTCGAAACAAACGTCCTCCGGCTCTGGCTTTCTTGACCCGTGGTATAACTGCCAGGTGTTGATTACAGGATGCAAGAGATGGGATGGCGTGTATGGAGTAAGAATATCTTCCAGAATTTCTGGGGATTGGAAGTTAAACATCCGGTGAGTAATACACAGAGTTTTAAAAAGAACACGCTTTTCCACATGGAGCCAGGGGAGTCTGTTAAGGAATTCTGAAATATGGCAGGTCCTGGGAAGCCCAAACAACAGTCGGGCAGCCGCATTCTGTATTCTCTGCTCTATTTACTCCCAGATATAGAGCTCTGGAATAGTCCAGCCTAGAAAGTATGGTAGCCTGGACGATGACCTGCCGGATTTTGGGCTCAAAAAAGCCCAACAGAGGTTTAAGACCTCGGAGGAGTCCAAAAGAACTCCGGCCACAGTCTTCATTTGTGGCTGGAAGGAAAGAGCCGAATCGAACCAGACGCCAACATTTTTTACTGTCTGCTTAGGTGAGGATGGAGGACCAAGAACTGAGAGCCAACATTGCTCACTCTAAAAATGTATGTTTTTACTCACAACAAGATTTCTGATTTGGTGGCGATGAGTTGAAGGCAATTTGATGTCATCCTGTTCGCAACCTCTGTTAAATCCTCCGTAAACTTAGCAGCATCTAGATTAGGGTTATTAGACATAGCGATCACTAACTGTGTGTCGTCTGCATAAGATGAAGAAAGTCGAGAGGTACCCCTTGAGGAACCAAGGGAAATGGGGTTATACAACCAAAAGAAGAGAAGTTTCCCTTGAGACAATGCTAAGTGAAGGTTACGATACCAATCCTCACAATTTCATAAGTACATACAATAGAAACATATAGGTAGTTAAAAATTCATTTATTTTGAATAACTTAAAAACACAGGAGTAAATTTCACTAATCTAGATCCCTAGTTTTAAAACACGGTTAAAACAATACACACAATTGTGTCCTGCACAATTGAGAAGAAAAGACAGAACAGGTACAACATGCAATTGTTGAATACAGTTTGTATATTCTGGCTCCGTTGTGATAACACCAATATTGTATTGCTATGACATCAGCATATCAACTCTGGTGTTGGAGACTTGAATTATACCACTCTGTGCATCGACGCGTTTCGGTGGGTTCTCCTTATAGTTACCACCTTTATCAAGACTAATGGTAAGCTGTCACAATCAGGGGGTATATGTAATTGCCCCTGGATTCTTGATGAGGATCACTTCTTATAGTGAGTACTCTGTTTGTGATCCGAACGATGGTTTCTAGTCGAGATATGGGTAGTATGTTGCTGCCAGTTGTCTAGCCTGTTTAAACGTATACGACTTATTATATTATCCCACTTTAGATGCGTGATCCACTTCAATTTGGAAAAAACTCTTATTATTGATCTGTTTCTAGGCCACACATGTCTTGAGTGATTGCCTTGCGGTCCCTGTTTCTTACGATAGTCTAGGACGTATATATGTTGGTTTAAAAACAGTGCCTCTTCTTCAACCCTTTCTTTGTAAAATCAGGAGGAAGGATATCCTGAAGGGTAGTACGTAGTTCCACTGTCAACAGTACTTCTTTAATGGCCTGTTGCGTAGACTGATGAAAGTTGCATCGATCCGCTGTCTCTGGAGTTCTGCGTCGCATGTCCGCATAAGAGACAACAGTCAGGCCTCTATCTTTTGCCAATGCTGCCAAGGGCCGGACATGAATGTTAAAGAGGGTCGGAATCAGGGCAGAGCCTTGTGGAACACCCTGGCAGACACTGTGCATCTGAGAACACTGTGCGTCTGGCATAATCTTACAACTACCAAACACATCGGCACCCTGCGAGCAGAGGGGAATGTCCCACAACAAGCATGGGAGTAAGCCCTCTAGACAACTTCCAATCACAGAAGCACTCAAACAACCACGCAAAATGGCCATGAAGGGTGCTGTCCCGTCAACAAGCGGCACTTCCTCACCTCCACCAGCCCCTACACAGGGTGAGACCATGGACCGTATCTTACAGGAAATCTCTGCTGCCAGCTGGTGGCTGGAAGGAATGGACACTACTATATCAATGCTGGTGGATGAGACCAAATCGGTAAGAGCGGTCATTGCAGGGTTCCACACAACTATGGAGGGACTGGACCAAAGGTTGACTGTGGTGGAGGGATGCCGAGATGCTATTCAGGACAAGGACCAAGAACTCTGTTTTCTCCGCAGCAAACTGATTGACTTAGAGGACCACAGCAGGAAAGACAATGTCTGTTTTTTTGGCTTTCCAGAAACAATTGAGGGTTCAAACGTCAGGGCATTCCTGAGAAACACCCTTCCAAAACTCCTCGGCACTACCTTTGACCCCCCTACTGGAGATGTAACCCCCAATCGCCTTGGCCCTCCACACAAGGACTCAGCTACATGTCCCTGACCTATCATTGCATATTTCCTCCACCAAGAACAAGCAACGCAGATGCTGGCCGCAGCACGTACCCAAGAACTGTTCACATATGAAGGGCACAACATCCGCAAGGCTGCAGATTTATCCAGAGAGACTAACGACTGCTCTAATGCATGTATCTCTCTCAGGCCTCGACTACACCAAATGAACATCATGTATGGTCTTTTTTAACCTGTCATCTTCTACATCACCAGGGATGATAGCTCAAAGGATTTCTTTAACCCAGAGGACCTTAACCTGTCCCTGGACAGCTTGGGCTAGCAGGAAATGAATATCCAACACAACACTCCTGAACAGACACATAGCATCTCTTCCACCCAAACATTGGACAGCAGACAACAGATTACCAGTGACTCCCGGAACAGTCGAAGAGACCATGAGAGACTGGCCCATACCCATGAGGATAAGGCCTCAGCTCACTAAACTGTTGCCAAACTGTTGCCACCTTCATACACGAGCAGCAATGGAACCCATCCTGCTCCCCTTTAAAGCCTGCCTCAGACACTGACTGAGGGGGGTGGGTCCTAGGAGAGGCCCCCATGCCAGAGACAAAATAATGAGCGAATACTTCCCTGGGAAGAGAGACTATTTTCTTATCTCCCATGGGGTGGTGCAACTAACCAAGACTCCCACATGCTGGAGGTGATACTCTCCAATCACCCCCCAGTTTTTCTATCACTGGAAGTAGGGCTGGTCAGTCCGGGCTGCAAGCCCTGGCGAATGAGTACCCAGCGCCATCGGACCCCTAAAGATGAAGCCCAACTACAGACACACCTCAAATAATATCTCTCTGACAATCACAGGTCCGTAGATTTTGGCAGGACTCTCTGGACCATAGCAAAAGCCACAATAAGGGGTAAAGTTCTGAGGGACGCAGCACAGGCCAACAGACAAACTGCTACCTGAGAGAAGGAGCTAGAAAAGGACATTAGGTCCTATACCCACCTCTACTCTGCACAACGCAGCCTAAGTACCCGTAAATCTTTGGTACAGGACCGGATGGCCCTAAATTGCCTCTACACCTCCAAAGCAGAATATGCTCGACAAAGGATGAAAGGAGGGAATTTTGAACAGGGGGGGAAGCAGGGAGATTATTGGCAGTGCTGTTCCACCAGCGAGAGGCTGCAATGGCCATACCAGCCAAAAGGTCAGTGTGGGGAAAAACCCTTACCCGCCCCAGGATATTGTGAATGTATTTGCTTCATTCTATGAATCTCTCTATACTCCGGGGGAATCAGCTGAAGGGGTTAAGCAGGCTAACTTTCTTAAGGAGGCAAAACTCCCTTGCCTCTCTGACAAGGGCAGAGAACTATTAGACGGGGAGTTGCGCATGGATGAGGTTGCTTTAGCGAGAGCCATATTACCCTACCATAAGGCCCCTAGAGAAGATGGTTTTCCAGCAGAGTTTTAACATTGGGCAGGAGAGGAGGTAGTCGGCACACTTCAGGCTGCATTCCATGAGGCAGAGCAGGCGTCCCTTCTGCGTTCCCTCTCCTGTTGTAATTCTATCTAGGACCCTAATTCGATATTCCTGATTTATGCCCTTATGTGTTTATAATAAATAATATCCTTATAAAGGCATAAGAATCATATCCATATTTAGTCGTAGCCCATGCGGTCCACATTAAGCAAAGGCTACTTCCCTAGACTCCTAGAAAGTACAACGAGTTCTCTAAACAAAACAAACCTCCAGCAACCTGGGAAATCCCAATGGCTTTTGTTTTGATTTGTCCTAGAACTCCTGTGAGCACTGTAAGAACGGCCAGTTCTTAGTGACATCTTTATTGGCGTCTTATGTCCATCCTTACGTCAAACCCGGCACCTTTCAGGTATAAATATACCAACGTTGCCTTAAGCAAACACGCAGTGGTTTTGGAGCAGAGCGGCTATCTACTTGCCCGAGAGCCCAGCTGATGCGAGAGCCCAAGGACGCCGCCCCTCCCTTTTGACGCACTGAGAGAGATGCTGTCT
The DNA here is from genome assembly GCF_964261635.1 of Lissotriton helveticus. Taxonomy (NCBI): domain Eukaryota; kingdom Metazoa; phylum Chordata; class Amphibia; order Caudata; family Salamandridae; genus Lissotriton; species Lissotriton helveticus. The sequence goes on along the minus strand of NC_136069.1, from coordinate 1,369,431,349 downwards.
TTTCTCCTGCCGAGAAATCCAGCTCCTGTGTTTCCAGATACCCTTGCGGGTTACTGGGATATCGAGTCCTGAGAGAGAGATAGCAGACCTCCTGCTTTCTATTACCCAGGTACGGAGCTGACTAAACCCTTAAAGAGAATTCTTGACTCAGATTCTTGGCAAAACCAACTTAACTTAAACTGCTACTTACTTACTCCTTCCCACGTATTAGGCTTAGGTCAGGTACACCGGGGTAGGCGTATTTAGAAGCACCAGTTGAGTACGTTAGTCAATATATATATGTATGTATATATATTATCCATTTTAAAGTATCATATGGCTAAGAAACCATATCCATGCTTTTACAGTATTATTTCATAATACTCCTTTTACTGTACGCACTTTACTTTATACTAAATATTGCAATTGTGGCACTTCATTTCTCTTACATGAGAAAGAAGACTGCTCAATAAATCACACCTTTTATTGAAAACGCCCGTCTCTCTTTTCTCTGCACTCTGGTGAAACTAAGTATGCACGATTGACTGAGTAAAATAGCTGTCTATTGTTTTCACACGACTCTAGAGATATACTCTTATTCTGAGAGAGCAAAGTTGTCATGTTTTATGGTTATCAGAAACTAATCCCTTCTTGTCTAATCAGGAAAGTTAACTCCTTCTTGAACATTCGAGAAAGTTTCTAGTGACCTCTGAGCTAGCAGGCAAAACAAATTAAGTCTAATATAGTCAGTAGAGACCTAGACGACCTCAGTCCTACGTCTACACTGCTGTTTATATTATTTCAATGCGCAGAGCCTATTGGGAATATAGGAACTACACTACACTCCCACAGGTCAGTGATTGCTGTCTTTCCCAAACCTGGGAAGGACGCTTTGTTATGTGGTAGCTACCAACCAATCTCCTTGATGAATTGTGATATTAAAAAATTAGCCAGCATCTTGGCCTCCCGCCTCCGAAAAGTTCTACTATCACTGGTACACCATAAACAAGTCAGATTGTTCCCAGACCTCTCCTCTAAAAGTCACTTATGCACCTTAACCCATACATTATGGTTGGGCAAGGACCTCTGGACAGACATGCTAGCACTTTCGCTTGATGCGGAAAAAGCGTATGATCGCATCGAATGGGATTATTTTTTTAAAGTAAGGGAACATTTTGGCTTAGGAGATCCATTCATTGACAAGGTGCGACTGTTATACGACAATCCTCCTGCGCAGGTAAGCTTCGGGGGCTTCATATTGGCTCCATTTCCAATATGAAGAGGGACACGCCAGAGATGCCCCTTCTCCCTGCCTCTCTTCCTCCTGGCCATCCAACCCCTGGCAGCCACCATACATAACTCAGCTTGTGTCACCGCCATACGCCTCCCGATTGGGGAATACACATTTTACCTTTATTCAGATGACATCCTGCTCACCCGATCCGACCTGCATCGATCTTTACCATCTTTGATCCAAATCGTTAGCAATTTCTCTTCCTTTGCTGGTTATAAAAGAAATTGGGATAAGAGTAAAGCACTCCCCATCTCTGACGGTACCACAAAGCGCCCATACATGGGTACCCCTTCCACTGGCAACCCTTACGTCTTAAATACCTGGTGAACAAAGGTATGGCAGGAATGGCCTCATATAACTTAAGCCCATGGCTCACCTAGATGCAACGGAGCTTCAAGTATTTGGAAAGTGTTAGGGCTTCCCATGTGGGGCAGAGTGCAAGCTGTGTTCAGGGTCACACTCCCACGCTTTATCTATACCTTCAGGATGCTTTCCATACAGATGCCTCTCATCACGCTGTGCCTAATAGATTCCAAGATCAAATCTTTTGTGTGTGGCTCTTCAAAGCCCCATCAAGCCACCCCAAAACTGAAAGCCTGTTGCTCCAGTGGGGGACTGGGCCTCCCTTCAGTGGAACACTCTGCTCTTGCCCTCCAACTTTATCAACTGGCGTATATGCTGCTGGGGACCCCAAACACACCACACTGGGTATACATCTAACAACACATATTACCTGCTGAGGTACGTCTCTGTGCTTTATATGGGATGGGGACATGCCAAACAGACCACGCCCATCCAGTATTATCTGCCATGCACAGGGCCTGGCAATGTGCACACCTCCTGATGGGCTTGAACCAACAACGCCATGAAAAAGCACCCCTATGGGGAAATGCTGGCATATGCATCACTGGACAGAGGCAGTCCTGGCCCCTGTGGAAGGCGGCGGGCATTCACAGTGTAGACCAGCTCCTCCTTGATGGTGACATTAAAACGTTTCCACAGTTAGGGGAAGAGTTTGGCCTCCCTGCATCACGATCCTGGAGATACATCTAACTGCAGCACTGCATGAGGAAAAGCCTAGGTCCACATCCTAGGTCCCTGTGGTCCTGGTCTGTGGTATCATACCTCCATACATTGGGGAAACACAAAGGGCCTATAGGGAGTTCTATCCTCCCATCTCTTCTCGCAACCTCTGTCGCAAGCTCTTTACTCCAGATGGCAAGCACAGCTATCAGTCTCCTATGAAAAATATGAATGGGCAGATACCCTAGAAGCCCTCGACAAGGGCACCAGGGAGGCACGATTGAAATTCTGTTTTTTTAAGACCCTACATGACTGGCACTGAACACCAATGAAACTGCATATACCTGGCTTACTCCTGTATGCAAATTGCTGGAGATGCCTGATTACACACCATGACACAACACATATTATATGTGAATGTCCATTGGTAAAACCCTTCTGGTCCTATGTGGACCAGGTTCTGAGCGCCTCTATGCCTCTACACCTGCAACTCACCACCACCTCCTCCACATGGCGGTTGCCCCATCTAAAATATGTATCTTACGACAATGAAAGTCGCCAATACCGCCACCACAGGAGGCTTTGCTAGTGGACATGATCAACACTGCATCACATTAATGCGTCCTTTACAACCTACAGAGCCAATCTGACCTGTTTTTACAGATATAGGCACCCTTCCTGCGTGCAGAGGAGAGCGCTGAGGACAACAATATAGCAGGGTTTTCGGATCCCATCCCTCCCACCCCTGACCCGTGAACCACAGCATTTAATGTTCCTCAAAGTTTTGAGGTTGCATCCCTCCCACCCCCCTCTCTACAGTGCTCTCATTGAGCTGCAAGCTTCCACCTCTCCCCTTTTCCCTTGCTACGCTCCCCACCATCACCCTATGCGGTCTGTACAGCTAAACCCTACCTGTACACATTTGCCTCCCACCTACTTTTTCATCTCGGCTGTTCTGTCATCTCCTCTCTTCTCTTCTCTTCTCTCACATCTCAAAGTGTGCTCACAACCATTCTATGGCCCAACTCCATATGAATCATTACCCCTTCCACACTCCTTTGTCTGTCTACCAGACCTTCCCTTCCCACACCCCCTCTTTTTTCCCACCCCCTTCCCCCACCCCCTGGCACTGCTACGCAGCACCACGCAGCACCGCAAGGGGATTGACCTGCCGATCTCTTGTCAGTAGTCCCCTGTCCCCACCCAGGAATTTGTAAGGGACACAGTGACACTATCAAACAGAATCACATTCCTGTTAGACTAGAAATATTCATGTTCGTGTATTGCTTTATATAAGTTTGGCATTCGCGGCACCATTTTCTATTTTTCTATTGAGACTCCATCTTGAACCACGATCGATACTAAGTCCTTGCTATTTCTGAGAAAAGGCCTTAGTTATGTTTTGTTTATGCAATGTTAGGTTTTTCTACACTAATGAATAGACTCTTATTATTATTAGTCCTGGGCGGTAAATTCCGTTCTACTTGCGGAATTTGGGTAATTTTATGTTCTGCAGAGAACGCAGAATTGCCAAAAATTCCACGATCCATGACTTTGAGGAATTTTTTGCATGTTCGCGCTTCCAAAATGCGTGCTCGTGAGATATTTCCCCCCGAGCACACAAACAGCGTTCTCAAACAGGAAAAAAGCACAGCGAACCGGCTGAACAAGCAATTCCGCATGTTCACTGAGATTTTTTACTGTTTTGCGGGGCTTTGCGGAGCGCCTCTACGCAAATTCCGTCCACCCCTACTTCTTAGTGCATACCTTCTTTTTGGATAGAGGCCCTCTCCCACTTGTCGGGTGGTGGAGGCAGGGTGAAACAACCTTGGGCAGTAATAGGGAGATATGAGATATGAGAAGCAAAAACTTTATTTTTGTATTTCACTGTCCAGCTGCATCTGCTTCGAAAATTCCACTATGGGTGACCTCTAGCCCAAGTTACGAAGTGTACATATTGTGCATGTATGCTTATTGATTTCAGTCCCTCTGCAGCACTCCTAGAAACTGGGCAGATCACTCTCCATTCTGAGTAAATGTAAATGTTTGTATTTTATATAGCGCACTTCTACCCGGAGGCCTCGTAGCGCTGTATTCATACCGCTGCGGAACCCATCCTGGCTTTCCTGTGAAATGTCCACTCCTGGGCACCCCCAAGGTGAAGCCAGGCATCCACAGCGCTGCTGGGGCCGTTGTGGAGATTAAGCAAGCTATTGCCCAGAGTCACAGAGTGGGACCCATGATTAGACTAGGCACCGAGGCGAGAATTATCAGGTCCGGGGAAATTGAGCCCAAGACCCGCCGAGGCGGGAATCGAACCCTGGTCCCGGGCCAGACCTCTGCATCAGGGTCTGCCGCTCTAACCATTGAGCCACACTTCTCCTGTGAGTGCATCTAATAAACAGTTATTGGTTTGTATTCTCTACTTTCTGACCGACTCTTATACTCCATGGAAAATAAGTGAGGTTTTTGCCCTTGAGGCTTATTTGCCTGGCAATAGGAAGATTCCTACAGCTTATTATAAACCATTGACTGAGGCTGCCTCTTCGCTGTAATGACTCTTGCTGATATTGAAATGTTCTTTGGTCTTCTTGTTCCGGTTGACGTTTGGAGACAGGCGCATACATAAGATCAATCATGTTGCGGAGTTGGGTGGTACATGGGATGTGATTAAAGGATGGGTTCAGGAGAGGAAGCTAGGTGATAAGCCGGAGCCGAGATATTAGCTCTGCCAGGTCGTATTATTACATATATGCATTCTCCTATTCTGCCTAACAAGGTCAGCTGGGATAAATTGACGGCTTGTCGACAGAAGAAGGATGAAAGTGTGTCTGATTTCTTCACCCGGTTTGAAGATACGTTCTTGGAATTTAGGGGGCAGATTAAGTCTATTGAGGGGGCAATTGGGTTGTTTGTCAACAGATTTCTTCCTGAAATTGTGACTTCCGAGAGCACTTGGTCCACCTCTTCCCCCTCTGTTATTTTAAATATGACTCAGTACTATGAACATCTAGGTCAGGAGGAAAAGGATAGACTGTGTAAGAAACATAAGGACTTGAAGACAAAGGTGTTCTTACAGCAGGCATTTAGGGGATATAGTAGGGGACGGGTGGAACTTCTAGACAGCTTCCATGTACCAGTAGGCAGCCTTCCACAACACCTTTGGGGTCAAATCAGTGAGTGTGCCTATTGTAAGGAGGAGTTTGAAGAAACAAGGTCAACCCTGTAGTAGGACCCGGGTTAAAGTATGATACTTTTAGAAAACAGTGGTCAAAGAAGAGACCTATGGGTTCCTCTAGCAGCCTGAGCTGAGTAATTTTAAGGAGAGGAAGGAATCAGTTTAAACACTTTCATGAGGGGTCCTAGGAGGACTGAATTACTTCAATTGCAACGGACACAGAATTTAGGGTGGTTCTGACAACAAGATTATTATCTCCATAAATCGGCTTATCATATACTTTCTTCATTGTATTTGGTGCTCATGAAGGCATTAAAAGTGTGTGAAGTGAAGGTGTGCGGGTGACATATTAAAAGTACCCTTCCGGTTGAGTTTTCTGATGTCCCACCCACTCTATGGGCCACAGGTGATACGGATGTAATACTGTTGCATATACCACCAGTTGCTATCCAAGCTAAAGAAAATGTTGTTTCGCCTCGTATTCCCCAGTATAAGATACCACAGGAAGGATAACGGGCTCTTCTTCAGATTATTCATGATTTGATACAAAAGGAAGTAGTTGAGGAGACATCTGGCAATATTTGTAATAGTCCTATTCTTCCGATTCTTAAAAGGGCACCCTCTAGCTCCTCTAAGGACACTGATGATGTTTATCGCTTTTTGATTGATCTGCGCAAGGTTAATAAAATAGTGGTTCCGCAGTTTCTCGTGGTTTCTGATATTAATGCACTTTTGACAACGAATCCTTCCACAGCTAAATTCTTCTCTGTTATTGATTTGAAAAATGCTTTCTTTTGCATTCCTATCCATCCAGACAGTAGATGCTTTTGCGTTCACACTGGCTGGTAGATGCTTTAGATTCTGTCACGCTCCTCAGGGCTGTACGGAAAGACATAGTATTTATAGCCAAGCATTAAAAGGTCAGTTGGATTCCTTGTCACTTCCCTCAGGTAATGTATTGGTGCAGTATGTAAGATGATCTACTCATAGCTTCTAATATAGAACAGGGTTGCAGAGATAGTACAGTTAAGCTGATGTTGCATTTAGCCCATCATTGACGTAAGGTTTCCCTTTCTAAATTTCAATATTATTGACAGGAGGTTACCTACTTAGATCGCCTACTGTGGAAGGAGGGTAGGAGGTTGACTCCTGAGCGCATCAGTACTATTGTTAACATGTCCCTTCCACAAACTCAAAAAGTTGTATGCACCTTTATAGGTATCACTTCCTATTGTTATCAATGGATACCTAACTGCTTCCTATTAAATAAACCTTTGCTTGCTTTAACAGCAGAGGAAGTGCATGAGCCTTTGCCTTGGTCGCCTGACTGTCAGCAGACTTTCGAGCAATTGAAAACTGCATTTTGCTCAGCTACAGTGCTTGGTACACCTATTTAGGTGTAGCCGTTTATGCTCTATGTGCATGAGACGGCTGGTTGTGCTCTCTCTGTCCTAACACAGAAAATAAGGGATAAGCAAGGGCCGTGTTCCTATTTTTCTGCTGTGCTTGGTCCTGTCATTAGAGCCCTCACAAGCTTTCTAAGAGAAGTTGTGGCTGTGGCCGTTTCAATTAAAAAATCAGCTGGAATCCTGCTCGATACTGACCTCACAGGTATGGTACCCCATGCTGTGGATACACTTTGGAATAATACGAAGACACAGCACCACAGCAGTGCACGTCTTACTGGTTATGAATTGACATTGTTTGCTAAACACATTACAATTAAAAGATGTGCTACTCTAAATCCAGCCATGTTACTACCCTTCCCTTCTGGGAGCGATGCAGTCGATAAGCATAATTGTATCTATTGGACGGAAGAAGAGACAAAAGGACGGGTCAGCCCTGACAGATGCCCCCTTATCTGACCACCAAGCAGAACCATTCGTTGATTGCTCCTGTTTTAAGTTACCAGATGGCACCACGACGGCAGCCTATGCTGTCATTATGTTACACACAGTGGTAGAGACATCAAGGGTCCCCTATCAGTCAGCTCAAGCTGCTGAACTTGTTGCTCTCATTCGAGCTCATGAATTGAGTGAGGGACTAGTTGTCAACATCTATATTAACAGCCAGTATGCCATCAGGGTCGTGCATAACTCTGGGCAACTCTGGGCAGAGAGGGGGTTCCTTATTTCTCATGGTACCAATATTCAACATGGGCACCTCATATTGAGGCTCTTGTCTGCTTTACCGCTTCCTAAGAAATTGGCTATAATCAAGTGTAGTGCCCACAGGAAGTTTACTGATCACGTGGGTATAGGAACTGCTATTGCAGATCAGACAGCTAAGGAAACAGCCTGAACAGAGATGAAAAGTATAATGGGGGTTGGGAGCACACTGCCACACAGTCCCAGCACAGTTGGCCCCTTTGCATCCTGGTAAATGCAGTACACAGTTCAAACTTACTTCAAAATTAGCTGGAGTTTTTCACCAAAGTTGGTGCATACATTGTGGTATATCTCTAGACACGTGTTTCTGGGTTGAGCCCTACATTAGTAGAGAGCAGCAGTTTTAGAGAGGGGCGAATTGTGCTGGGACTGTGAGGCAGTGTGCTCCCAACCCCTATTCAGAGATGAAAAGCATGTCTGTAGCAGGCCCAGCCAGGTGGGTCCCTGAAGTTGTCATGTTTGAAGATACTCTTGAAAGTGTAAATGAGATACAAAGTGAAGCCACAATAGAAGAATTAGCGGTGTTGCAGGAAAGTACAGCACAGCTGAATGAGGAAGGATGTTGGATTGATAAATCAGGGAAACAGAGATGGTTGTTACTAGATGCATATGTTATTCCCGTGGTTACTATGGCACATGGTCAAGCTCATGTCTGCGCCAAAGCCATTTGTAAACTGTTGGACAATATTTCTAAGACAGCAGCGCATTTGGTGAAATATTGCATTGTCTACATGATGCATAATCCAGGAAAGGGTACCCCGACACCAACTGGTAATTTTGCACCCCCCACTTTTCCTTTTGAAGTCCTTCAAATGGACTAAATAGAGTTGGAGAGATGCAATCATTTGAAATATGTTTTGGTGGTTGTATGTGCATTCAGTAAATGGGTTGAAGCTTATCTCAGTAAAAATAATACAGCTATTACGACTGCAAAAGTACTCCTGTAGGAGTTCTTTCCTTGTTTTGGCTTACCCGGATTTATCTGGAGTGACAACAAAAGTAATTTTAATGCAAACATGATTCAATTAATTTGTAAGGGACTCCATGTGAAGCAGAAATTTCATGCTGCTAATCATCCACAGTCAGCGGGTTTGGGTGAGAAGTACAATGGTACACCCAAACTGAAACTGTCAAAGATACAGGAGACTCCAGGGTTAAAGTGGCCAGATACTTTACTGTTAGCTCTTTTGTCAACAAGAACAACAGCTCATTCCAGGACAGGATTGTCTCCCTACAAGGTCGTGTTTCGGCACCCAGCAAATGTCTGGTGCGTCCTGCGTCCTATGAGATTTTCTGACATTGAGTACCCTATGTTGCTTGATTATCTTGGCCACCTAACATAGAATTTACGTTCTATTCACCAAGTGCAGGAGTCCCTGCCTTCTACACCAGAGGGACTGGCCATGACAATCAGCCTGTTGATTTTGTGCTCCTCCTGCAGTGAAAGAAAAGTTTGGAGCCACGCTGGAAGGGGCCAGAACAAGTCCTATGGGCGACACATACTGCTGTGAAGGTTGCTGGCTGTAAGAGCTGGATGCATGCCACCCATTGTTTGAGGGTTCCTTTACCCCTACCCTATGATCAGTGGGTCAAGGACGGCATTGGGGACTCCGAGTGCAAGCAGGTGCCCCGGTTTGTACCCCTCAGTGATGCCCAAATAAAGTGGACGCAGACTGATAAGGAAAATGATGAAGTGTTGAATGTGGCTGTTCCTCCGGAAATACGAGCTAGTCAAGAGCCTCTGTTCATCGATCATACAGTGCCTGGGGCTACCAGGTACAATTTGTGCCCTCCGCTGAGGGAAAGTGCATCCAAGAAGAAAAGAGATTAGGAATGGACTGAGTCAGATATTTTGTACTGAGTTGTAGTACCAACTGAACTAGCTGATACTAGTGTTGAACGTTTGCTCACTTTAACTTAGTTGTTTGAACATTAGATAGGGAAGACTGAAGTATACCCGGAAGGGATACCATCTTGATCGACTTGGGATACAAGCTTAGGACAGAGCAAGCTCCACCACGGGTGCTCAAGAGCACCAATGTATTTGATGAAGAATGAGAGCCTGTACCAGTGAGGCTCTGACAAACACCGGGAACTTATATATTTCAGAGAAAACCTCAGTTATGTTTCATTTATGCAATGTTAGGTTTCGCTACACTAATGGATAGACTGTTCATATTAGTGTAAACCTTTCTCTCTAGATAGAGGCCCTCTCCCACTTGTCTGGTGGCGGGAGCAGGGTGAAATAACCTTGGGCAGTAATAGGGAGGTGTGATATATGAAAAGCACAACTTATTTTTTGTATTTTACTGTCCAGCTGCATCTGCTTGGAAAATTCCATTATGGGGGTGTTCTAACCCAAGTTACGTACATAATGTGCCTTTATGCTTATCGAGTTTAGACCGTGTGCAGCACTCCTAGAGACTGGGCAGACCAGGCTCCACTCTGAGTGTATCTAATAAACAGTTATTGGCTTGTATTCTCTACTGTCTGACCGACTCTTCATTTAGTATGGAAGGCTGAGAGGTGGTCATTAGTGACCCGGGTGAACCTAATCGGGCCATTTCCTTCATTCCATGCCACCCTTCTCCATATCCCCGTTCCCCCCCTTTTGCAGACCACCCCTACTTTGGCAAATGAGTGCCCTCACACCAAGAATAGTGGACAAGGAGGAGTAGCATACCCTCCATCATCTTTCATCACAGACCGCTCCCTCCATGCATGCATATCATCCTCTTCCTTATGCGATTGTCCTTTTGTTGTTTAGCTTCCTGTGTTTTTAGTGTTTTTTGCTGCTGTCCTGTAGATTCGTCGGCGCTCCTTGTGCGCCCCTGCCCCCAGGGCCCCCCCTGCTCCCCGCTTCCCGCCGCTGGTCCCCCGCGGCCCGCCCCCTTTTTCCTTTCTGTTTCCCCTGCCCGCCTATTGGCCGCCCCGCTCCCGCCTTCCAGCTGCCCCTTCCTCCCACTTGGCCTCTTATGGAGGCCGCGTGGCGCAGGTGAGCGTGACCTGGCCCCAGGTCACTCCCCACGCCGCTCGACTCCTCCAAGACCCGAGCGCTGACAAGGGTTCACCGCTGGTGTCCCCCAGGTTCTGCATTCCTTTGCATCTCTGCTATTTAATTGTTGTTTAGCTTCCTGTGTTTTTAGTGATTTTTGCTGCTGTCCTGTAGAATCGTCGGCGCTCCTTGTGCGCCCAAGCCCCCAGTGCCCCCCTGCTCCCCGCTTCCCGCCGCTGGTCCCCCGCAGCCCTGCCCCCTTTTTCCTTTCTGTTTTCCCTGCCCGCATTGGCCGCCCCACTCCCCACGCCGCTCGAGACCCGAGTGCTGACGAGGGTTCGCCACTGGTGTCCCCCAGGTTCTGCATTCCTTTGCATCTCTGCTATTTTGTTGTTTAGCTTCCTGTGTTTTTAGTGTTTTTTGCTGCTGTCCTGTAGAATCTTAGGCCCTCACACCAAGAATAGTGGACAAGGAGGAGTAGCATACCCTCCATCATCTTTCATCACAGACCGCTCCCTCCATGCATGCATATCATCCTCTTCCTTATGCGATTGTCCTTTTGTTGTTTAGCTTCCTGTGTTTTTAGCTGCTGTCCTGTAGATTCGTCGGCGCTCCTTGTGCGCCCCTGCCCCCGGTGCCCCCCTGCTCCCCGTTTCCCGCAGCCCGCCCCCTTTTTCCTTTCTGTTTTCCCTGCCCACCCATCGGCCGCCCCGCTCCCGCCTCCCAGCTGCCCCTCCCTCCCACTTGGCCTCTTATGGAGGACCCGCGGCGCAGGTGAGCATGACCTGGCCCCAGGTCACTCCCCACGCCGCTCGACTCCTCCAAGACTCGAGTGCTGCCGAGGGTTCGCCGCTGGTGTCCCCCAGGTTCTGCATTCCTTTGCATCTCTGCTATTTTGTTGTTTAGCTTCCTGTGTTTTTAGTGTTTTTTGCTGCTGTCCTGTAGATTCGTCGGCGCTCCTTGTGCGCCCCTGCCCCCAGGGCCCCCCCTGCTCCCCGCTTCCCGCCGCTGGTCCCCCGCGGCCCGCCCCCTTTTTCCTTTCTGTTTCCCCTGCCCACCCATTGGCCGCCCCGCTCCCGCCTCCCAGCTGCCCCTCTCTCCCACTTGGCCTCTTATGGAGGCCGCGCGGCGCAGGTGAGCGTGACCTGGCCCCAGATCACTCCCCACGCCGCTCGACTCCTCCAAGACCCGAGTGCTGATGAGGGTTCGACGCTGGTGTCCCACAGGTTCTGCATTCCTTTGCATCTCTGCTATTTTGTTGTTTAGCTTCCTATGTTTTTAGTGTTCTTTGCTGATGTCCTGTAGAATCTTAGGCGCTCCTTGTGCGCCCCTGCCCCCGGTGCCCCCCCGCTCCCTGCTACCCGCCGCTGGTCCCCCGCGGCCCGCCCCGTTTTTCCTTTCTATTTCCCCTGCCCGCCCATTGGCTGCTCCGCTCCCGCCTCCCACCTGCCCCTCCCTCCCACTTCACCTCTTATGGAGGCCGCGCAGCGGGCGTGCCGCAGGCGCGCCAAGGGCAAGCCCGTCTGCCCCGTCGGCGCCTGGACCGTGCCTAGCGCCAGAACCCCTGGCCCCAGCCGATGCAAGGGCACCCGACTGAGATACAACACCGCCACCCTCATCGCACTCAAAACCGGACAACCTGCCACCTGCCATCAAGCCACCCGAAGCGGACCCACGGACCCTTCACCTGCCAAGCCTGCAAATTCACCTGCCTCCGAACCTACACCCCACCCACCGAACACAGCAACGATAACAACAACCACCTCAAGTGCATCCTCCTCAACACCCGCTCCATCCACAAACACGCCATCAAACTCTGGGAACTCCTTGATACAACAGCACCAGATGTCGCCTTCCTCACCGAAACCTGGATGAACGCCACCTCGGCCCCTGACATCGCCATAGCCATCCCGTACGGCTACAAAATCACCCGGAAGGACCGCATCAACAAAACTGGAGGAGTAATCGCTATCATCTACAGGAACACCATCAGCGTCATGACCAACGCTGAAGACACACTCACCGCCGCCGAACACCTACAATTCCAGAACCACACCGACCCCCAGACCACCCTCAGAGGAACGCTCATCTACAGACCCCCGGGCCCACGGACACAATTCAGCGAAACCATCCCCAACTTCATCAGCCCGCACGCCCTAGCCTCACCAGAGTACATCCTCCTAGGGGACCTGAACTTCCACCTGGAGAAAAACAATGACAACAACACCACCACCCTGCTCGCCAACCTCGCCAACCTCGGACTCAAACAACTGGTGGACACGCCCACCCACCTCGCTTGCCACACGCTCGACCCCATCTTCTCTGCCAGCAACCACGTCTCCTTCAGCCACTCCACCGGACTACACTGGAGCGACCACAGCTGCATCCACTTCACCTTCAAGAAGACCATATCCCACCACCACATGCTACAGATCCCCCGCAGATGCTGGAGCAAAGTCACCACAGACCAGCTAACCATATCACTGAGCCAGAACCCACCTGTCGACACCCCTGACACCAACGACGCAGCACACAATTTGGCACAGTGGATAAACCAACTGCGCCAACGACATCGCTCCACTAAAGAAACACCCAGGCAAGACTGGCAACAGAAAAACCTCATGGTTCACAGACGCCCTCAAAATAGCAAACAAATCATGCCGAACCCTCAAAAAAGCGTGTCGCCACAAACAGACATCAGAAAACATGACAGCCCTCAAGAGCGCCACCCGTGAATACCACCAAGTGATCCGCACCACCAAAAGGACATCGTTTAAAGAGCGGCTGGACAACAACACCCACAACAGCAAGGAACTCTTCAGCATCGTCAAAGATCTCTCGAACCCCAGAGCCAGCAACAACGACATCACATCGCCGCAAAACCTCTGCAACTCCCTCGCCACATTCTTCCACCGCAAGATCGCAGATATACACGACAGTTTCGGACCCCAGGCGCCACTTCAAGCCACCAAACCAATGACCCCCACCACCACCCTCAGCGCATGGACCCCCATCAGCACTGAAGACACCACCCATGTCATGAACACCATCCACTCTGGCTCCCCCTCCGACCCATGCCCTCATCATATCTTCAACAAAGCCAACACCATCATAGCGCCCCACCTCCGGAACGTCATAAACAGCTCCTTCACGTCAGCCACTTTCCCTGAAAGCTGGAAACATGCAGAAATCAACACCCTTCTGAAGAAACCCACAGCGGACCCCAAAGACCTCAAGAACTTCCGCCCCATCTCCCTTCTCCCCTTCCCGGCTAAAGTCATCGAGAAGACCGTCAATAAACAGCTGACGGCATTCCTCGAAGCAAACAATTCGCTCGACCCCTCCCAGTCCGGATTTCGAGCCAACCACAGCACCGAGACCGCCCTCATCGCAGCCACCGATGATATCAGGACCCTGATGGACAACGGAGAGACAGCCTCTCTCATCCTCCTGGACCTCTCTGCAGCCTTTGATACTGTCTGCCACCGCACCCTAATAACCCGCCTCTACAACACTGGGATACAGGAAAAGGCCCTGGACTGGGTCACATCGTTCCTCTCTGACAGAACCCAGAGAGTCCGCCTCCCTCCCTTCCGCTCCGCGGCCACCAAGATCATCTGCGGCGTACCCCAGGGATCCTCACTCAGCCCAACCCTCTTCAATATCTACATGAGCCCCCTCGCCACCATCGCACGCAAACACAACATCAACATCATCTCCTACGCCGACGACACCAAACTGATACTCTCCCTCACCAAAGACCCACTCACCGCCAAAACCAACCTCCAGGACGGAATGAAAGATGTCTCAGAATGGATGAAGCACAGCCGTCTGAAGCTCAACTCGGACAAGACGGAGGTCTTCATCCTCGGACAATCCCCATCCGCCTGGGACGACTCCTGGTGGCCCTCGATGCTGGGCACCGCACCGACACCCACAGACTATGCACGCAACCTGGGATTCATCCTGGACTCCTCCCTCACGATGACCAAGCAAGTCAACGCAGTCTCGTCCATGTTTCAACACCCTGCGCTTGCTCAGAAAGATCTTCCGGTGGATCCCCCACCGAAACCAGAAAGACGGTCACCCAGGCCCTCGTCACCAGCCGACTGGACTATGGGAGCGCCCTATACGCAGGAACCACAGCCAAAGTTCAGAAACGTCTCCAGCGCATACAGAATGCCTCTGCACGACGCATCCTCGACATCCCTCGCCAAAGCCACATATCCGCCCACCTGAGAAACCTGCACTGGCTCCCCGTCAATAAGAGGATCACGTTCAGGCTGCTCACGCACACACACAAAGCGCTCCACAACACTGGGCCCGAATACCTCAACAACTGCCTCTCGTTCTACACCCCCACCCGCCAGCTCTGCTCCACCAGCCTCGCCCTCGCCACCATCCCGTGGATTCGCAGAACCACCACCGGAGGAAGAGTGTTCTCCTACCTGGCAGCCAAGACATGGAACTCCCTCCCCGCACACCTGCAACTGACCCAGGACCATCTCACCTTTAGGAAACACCTCAAGACCTGCTTATTTGAGCAATAGCGGCACCCTCCCTCCCTCCAGCGCCTTGAGACCCTCACGGGTGAGTAGCGCGCTCTACAAATGTATTGATTGATTGATTGATTACACTTATAGACAAATACAGATACACACATACAAGCATCATCACTGCTCCTGTGGCACACTACACGCATGTTCACCCCCCCCCCCAAGGGATAGACAACCCTGACCTCTGGACAAGGGCCAGTTGCTACGGGGATACTCCCGAAGTTGCATATGGACGTGCGGTCTTGCCCCGGGGGGATTCTGGCCAGATCCTCTGCAACACTCCACCAACGGGAGATGCTGAACTGTTGGATCATCTGGGTTTGATACTCTTCTACTTATGGACATCAGTACGATAAAAAAAAGGGGGCTGATACCCTAACAACTTGGAAACAGGAAATCACTCAGCCCACCAGCATCACGCTTGTGATACTAAGATGGAAATGCCATTCATGTTTTCATATTATCACTGTTACCGGCTATTGCATTTAGTCGGCCGATGTTGGCTCTTCACAATGTATATTTTTATGACTCTTTATTGCAATTTTAAAAAATTGCAATACAAAAAAAAGACTGACCTGTGTGTCTTCATATCTAAATTGGGTGGTGGACATAGAGGTCAGCCTCAGATCGCCCTTACTCAGTCAGGACATGGGAGGGGTGAAACCATGCCAGAGATGGAGTAGTCTTCACCACAGTTACACCAATGGTCCATCCAGATATGTATTGGGTGGAGGTAAGGATACTCTGTTGCCATTGTGCCGGAGTATCCTTACCACTACAGATAGAAATCTTGTATTGACTTTTTTACGTAAATCCACCACTTACACTGTTTGGTTTTAGCACCTATAGGAATGCTAGCTTTAAAGCACAAATACTATTAAAGTATCTAAATATTGAAACCAAAACTGCTGAGGCGAGACATAAAGCCATGTCATGTCACCAACCACATTATGGTCCATTCTCATGGCACACATGCACGACTACATGAAAGAATTTCATACCACTGGATACTCACATCAACATACCACTGCCATCCAATGGTCATCACAATAATACTCCACAGGATTGAATCCCCATTGAAGATAATGTCTCAACCAGTCATCATCCAAATTGCACACAAACAAACCACAAACAAATCTCTATAAAAACATGTGTCCAGACACGTTGACAGTTGGTGCATCCACAAACTTCACAAATGAAAAATGTTTGACTACATTTTTACCACCTGTCAGGTAACCGCTTCAATTCTGAACATTACCAAACACACAAACTGCTAACCCCTGGGTGCATGGTTTTCAAAAATGTATAGGTTTGCTAGGTTTCCCTAGGTGTCAGCTGAGCTATGGCACAAAATCCACAGCTAGGTTTTCACTGAAAAAATATTATGTGTCCATGTTGCGTTTTGGTATGTTTCTTGTTGCGGGCACTAAGCCTACCCAAACAAGTGAGGTACCATTTTTATTGGCAGACTTCGGGGAATGCTGGGTGGGTGGAAGGGTGCCCCGCAGATTCCAGAACTACCATCACATAAATATGAGGAAAATATGTTTTGCTTTTTTTTTTTTTTTACAAAGTTTGACCTTTGCTAGGGATTATGTGTAACAGACCCTGGTAAGATCCACACAAGTCACCCCATTCTGGAACCTCCTGGGTGTCTATTTTTAAAAAATGTACTGGGTGAATCAGTTTCCCTAGGTGCTGGCTGAGCTAATGTTTAAAATGTACAACTATCCACATTGGAAAAAAGGGTCAGTTTTGAGTCGATAACAGTGATGTCGCATTTTGGACTGTTTACTATTATGGTCACTAGGCCTACCCCCACAAGTGAGGTCTCATTTTTATTGGCAGACTTGGAGGAATGCCAGGTGGAAGAAGTTTGTTGGTTCTCACAGATTCCAGAAATTTCCTTTAACGATATGTGGGGAAAATGTGGTTTTTTTGGTCAAAGTTTGAGGTTTAAAAGGGATTCTGTGTAAAAAAAACTGATGTAAGTCATGCAAGTTATCCCACCCTGGTTACCCCTAGGTATGTAGTTTTTAAAAATGTACATTGTTACTAGTTTTCCCTAGGTGTCAGCTGAGCTAGCTTCCACAATCTACAGCTACCCACATTGGAAAAAAGTGTCAGTTTTAAGTGGATCAATGCGATGCATCCATACTTTTGTTTGGGCTGTTTCCTGTTGCGGGCTCCAGGTCTACCCACACAAGTGAGGTAACATTTTTATTGGGCGACTTCAGGGAATGCCAGGTAGAAGGGAAGTCTGTGGCTCCCCACAGATTCTAGAACTTTCCATCTCTGAAATTTAATAAATTGTGTTTTTAGTCGAATTTTGAGATTTGCAAAGATTTCTGAGTAAAGTAATCTTGTGGTAAACACCCAAGTCACCCACACTGGATACCCCTCTATGTCTAGTTTTAAAATATCTTCTGGTTTGATAGCTTTTCCTAGGTGCCAGCTGAGCTAGGGTCCAAAATCCACAGTTACCCACTTTTGAAATAAGGGTAAGTTTTTAGTGGAAAAATGTGATGCATTCATGTTGTGTATTTGGCTATTTCCTGTTGTGAGCACCAGGCCTTTATGCACAAGTGATGTACTATTTTTACCAGTACACTTTTGGGAATGCTGGGTGGAAAGAAGTTTGTGGCTTTCTTTGAGAAACTGGGTGTCTCTTGCAGTACCCCAAACTTTTTGCCTGGTTTTTGATGCAACTTTGGCTGAGATGTACTGGGTCCCTGCCAACCAGACTTAATGTACTAGTATTCTTTCCCTAAATATTTACCTCAATTGGTACCACTTCAACTACCCCTATGAGTCCCAAGTAAATGGTACCCCTGGTACCCAGGGCATTGAGATTGAAGAGGGCCCTTTGGGGCTTCAGCACCACAGAAACCTATGCAAATTACAATTGCAGGCTGTGTGTCTTAATGCAGAGAAAACCAAAGAGTTGACATGGCACACAGCCCTGCGTGCCATGCCCCCATACACTGCATGAGGTATAGGTAAGTCTCCCCTACTGCAGGCATTACAACCCTAAGGCTGGGTGCACAATATTGTGTGTGTGGACATATCTGCATGAGCAGATATTACCCTACAATATCTCAGCCATTCTTGGATATTCTAAGTGCACAGGGAAGCCATAAGGAGTACTTTGGCTGGATACTTGGCATACAAGTTTCCTAGCTCGTGGTGGCTTCAGTGCCTCAAGATTTTGTTCTTAATAAATCCTCACAGATGCCAGTGTTGGATGTATTATTAAATCGACACAGGAGACCCTTTAGAGCTCCCCTGAAAACCTACATAACACTGGAGTGGTCTCTGACTAGTCATGGCCAGTCTGCCACCACCAGACATGCTTCTGACCTTCTGGGGTGAGAGCATATGCTCCAAAAGGCCTGAAACAAACCTTGCTCTTCACAGAGGTGCTCCACACCTCCTCAGGGCTGGAATGGGCTTCCAGAGTGGGAAGCTTAAAAGGAGATGCTCCTTTGAAGTGCATATCAGGCTTTCCCAGATAATGGGGGATGCCAACCCCCCTGTCCTGCTCCACATTTGGTGGGAGGACAGGAGAGAAAATAAGATAGAAGAGGTGGAGGATCCACATTCAGCCAGCACCACCCCTAAGGTGTGGCATGGGCTGTAGAAACCAAACAACCTATCAGGCCTAGGATAGTGCTCTTTCTCACAGGAAATGGTCACTAAGATGGTATAGACACCCTCAAGGTAAGTAAACAATTGGCTGTACCTGTCCCCCCTTTAACAACCCTAAATTTAATATTTAGGGAGCTTTGCTGGACCATGAACCTTAAATTCATTGGACACAAAGAAGAAATGGACCAAGGAGAGCTGCTGCCCAAGAACTGAAGCGCTGCTGCAGAGAAATAGGTGCTAACACCTGCCTGCTGCCTGAAGGAGTCCACAATTCCAATGTGTTACATCACCTTGCCACTGTGAGGACTGCAAGAACCCTGGAGCACCTCCAGTCTTTGACAAATGGCCAAAGATCCTCCCTTGGAGCAGAGGATCTGTTCCCCTTGGACTGCAGGCAGCAAATCGTAGACTTATCTTGCTGCTCCCAGGTGACTCCAACTCAGCACCCAGACCAAACATGGTACACCAGCTCTGAAGGTTTAGATTTGTCCCCCACCAAGTTTGGGGACACCGCAACCTAGCAGAGCCGTGCTGCACCAATACCTGAGGTACCGGACTTCCTGCAACGCCGAGATGAAGAGTACCTTCTGGACTCAAACTGCCCAGGAAGCCAGAACCAATTGAGGGACAACAAGAGCCGCAGCATGAGTAGCCCAGTTGTCCCAAAATCACCTCTTCAAGTTGGCTGCGTCTAATGTCGCAGACATCTTGACACATGCTGTGCTCTCACTGTCCTGAGGCCCTTGCAACCTTCTCTCTTCAGTGGGCCTCCTCGGATTTACTTGTAAGTCCCCTTGAGCAGTGTGTTTTCAAGTGGCCACCTCTCCTGTGGTGTACCAGCTACCAATGACCTCAGCACCCTGCTCCCAGCCGAATTGAGGATGCTCCAGAGAATCGGCTGGTAAAGCATTGGACCTGGCCTTGCTAATCACTGAAATCCAAGAGGTGAACTTTGAAAGTTGACTGTACGATTTTACATGCATTTTTATCTTTTGCCAATGACTACAAATGTGCACAAATGTGACTGATTTTGTGAAATTTAAAAATGCATAACTTTAAAAGTACTTACTGTAGAATAAAGCTCTTAAAAATTATATAAAAATTGAAGGTAGTTTTGCAAATTGGTCTCGGATTTATTCTTGAGTGTGTGTCTCATTTATTGCCTCTGTGAGCACAACAAATGCTTAGCACTAACTTCTGAAAAGCCTAACTACTCGCCCACATTATCACAAAAAGGCCCATAGTATTATCTACTTTTGACTCCAATTAGTGACTCACTGGACTCTCTGCACAGTGTACTTTGTTTGTACACTATATAGAGAGCCAGCTTCCTACACTTCTCACAGATTCCAGAACTTTCCATCACAGAAAAATCAGGAAACTGTGGTTTTAGTCAAAAATTGAGTTTTGCAATGGATTCTGGATAAAAACAGCTGGTGAGTGCCACTCACGTCACCCCTCCCTGGATACCTCTAGATTAAATGTACAGGGTTTCTAGTAATCCCCAGGTGCCCTCTGAGCTAGTGTCCAAACACATACAGCTACCCACATTGGAGAAAAGGGTCAGTTTTGAGTGGAAAAATGTGATGTGTCCATGTTGCATATTGGGCTGTTTCCTATTGCCGGCACTAGGCCTCCCACAAAAGTGATGTATTATATTTATTGGGAGAGTTGGACAAATGCCGGGTGGTCCATAGTTAGTAGCTACCCACGGATTCCAGAATTTTCTATTCCAAAAATGTGTGGAAAATGTGCTTGTTTACTCAAACTGTGAGGCTTGAACGGGATTCTGGGTAAAATAATCTGGTGAGAAGTACTGAAATCACCCCATCCTAGACACATTTATGTTGTATCTCACTAGTTATGTCTCTGGGTAGACATGGTAACTGTTGTGCTTTCGGTTGTTCCCTTAAGGACACCATACCACCTGTACCGGCTCTGAAGTGTCAACTGCCATCTGACAGTTGACAGCTGATGACTGACAGGTGTAGACGTACTGCGCTCCGTCTTGCCATAGCTTTGTGTTGGTGATATTAATAAAGGAACTTCTTTCAATTCGTATGCATGAAGAGTCTTTACAACGTGGCGACGAGCACCAACACAAGGACCCATCGCTAAAGGAATACAAGGAAATGAACAAAAAACGACACCAGAAATAAAAAAAATACAAAAGTAAGAAAGAATACAGTAAGGACCACAAACCTTCATGAATTACTAACAACAACTGAAGAAAAGAAAAAGTTAGTCAACTATAGAATTTATTTTTTAAATGCTGTGCGTGCTGTAACCACTACTGGGAATCAAATTATAGACTGTATCGAGAAAAAAAAAGAAAATTCAAAAGACAGAAAATACTGTAAATGAGGCAACATAAAGAGTGACTGTGCACGACTGTAAAGAGCAGAGTGGCAAGCTACCATGAGCAAATGTGTGATCCACGATGTTTAAGAAAAACTGTATGCTCTATAAAATTACAAGGGTCCTGATCACGAAAAAGTTTACATCAAACAATAAAACCTATTGAAGACTCAACAGAACTGGTCTTTGACATTTAAACAAACTTTTACTCACAAAGGAGTCTAACACAGCACGCAAAGGGTAACAGACGCAAACAATCGAAAGAAAGAAACAGTCAGCGGTCTAGCATATTCATGACGTCACGCGCACGCTTGTGCGGTGCCATCTTGGATCTATAAAAAAAAATAAGAGCTGAGAATGAGGGTGATATCTTTGTAAATGCAATAGATGATCTCAACACATATTACAAGACAACAGAAGGTGTAGGTGTCGATAGATATACATTTTTCCATAGAAAACAGGGAAAAGAAGAATCTATAGGCGACAACGTCTCAGCACTAAAAAATCTAGGGATCAACTGTCGTTTTAGGGGACTACATGATGAGTTTATTAGGGACCAGATAGTCAAGGGTTCAAACTCAAATATACAGGACAATTTGTGTGCCAAGGGCGAATATCCCATACAAAAACATCAAAGATATTGCAAGGAAAGCAGAGCTCACCGGACGCTGCGCAAAGGCAGTACTATTGGAAAACAAAGATAAGTAAGAAAGACAAATGTTTGGCAATTTGATGGAGCACAAACACAACACAAAACAAACCTGAAATAGGAAAGAAACCAAACCAATGTACAACAAATTCCATACCAGCAACAAGGGGCGTTGTTACAGATGTGGGAGCACATTGCACATGGCTGAATGACTTGAAGTGTCCAGCATGTGGAGTGAGGTGTTCTTATTGCGTTTTTTCGGAGATTTCCTCAAGGCATGTCGCAAAAGAAACACTCTCAGTCAAAATCGTGGACGAAAAAGAAGCAAACGCCCAAGACACATATGATGAAGATGATATCAACATGTTTGTGCTAAATATTGATGATGATCAGGTGGATGAAGTCAATGAAACCAACATCACTAAGTCCAAGAAACCTGTATGCAACATGAACATTGGTGGAGTAGATATCAGTATTGTTGCTGATTCAGGATCTCCATATACAATAGTCAATAGAAGAGTCTGGGAAGAAAAATGTAAACCCAGCACAGGTGAGCACCTAGATGAAACTGATATCACCATAAAGTAATTCACCGGTGATCCTATAGACGTATGTGGATCCAGGAAACTAGACTTCACGTTCAAGGGAAGAGCGTCCAGTGGTAAGCTTTATGTATCTAAAGTGGGTCCTTCTGTACTTGGATGGATGGACCAAGGAAATCTGGGATTAATTCTAGACCCAAATAAAGCAGACCCAGTGTTAGTGGTTTTGAAGGTTGTTGACTATACCAAAGACATATTAGGAAAATACCCAAGTGTATTTAGTGGGAAAGTGGGTGCTCTTAAAGGTTACCAACAAAAAATCAGAGTCAAGCCGCATGCAAATCCGGTTGCACATAAACCCAGGAGCCTTCCATTTTCAATTAGGGATGAGGTTAAAGCGCAACTTGACAAGCTTCTTGAGGACAGAATCATCGAAAGAGTGGGAGCTTCAGAATGGGTGAACGGAAAACTGAGGTTGTGCGTGGATCTGAGAGACCGCAATGAAAACATAGTTGTTGAACAGTTTCCACTCCCTAGAATAGCTGAAATGTTATCTACAACAAAGGGGGCTAAGTGATTCTCAACAACTGATTTGAAGTCAGCTTACCACCAAGTGCCCTTACATCGTGAAAGCAAAAGGCTGACCATCTGGGTGTTTCCAGTTCACCAGGGTACCCTTGGGGCTGGCCTCGGCCACAGCAATGTTTCAGAGACTAATGAACAACATCTTTGAGGGATTACCTGGGCTACTTTTGTTTCAGGACGACATCCTGGTGATGGGAAAAACCATAGAAGATCACAACATTGGAGTCAACAAAGTCTTAGAAATCCTGGAGAAAAAAGGTTTGACCGCCGAGCATGGAAAGTGCCAATTCACGTGCAAATCTGTGACGTATCTTGGTCACAAAGTAATGGGTGATGGTATCAGTCCTAAAAAAGAACTTATACAGGCTATCAAAAGCGCCCCAGAACCCAAAAACAAGGATGAACTACGATCCTTCCTAGGACTAGTGGAATTTTACTCAAAGTTCATCAAAAACTTTTCACATACAACGTATACTTTACATCAGTTACTCAAACTTGAAAGCAAATTTGAGTGGACAGAGCAATGCAATCTTGTCTTCAAAACCCTCAAAGAAGAAATGTGTACCACCTTACCACAACAGGGCTTCGACCCTAAACTGGAGAACTATGTAACTACAGACGCCAGTTCAAGTGGTCTAGGTGCAGTACTAACCCAGAGGGATGCTAAAGGTGTGGAGTACACCATAGCTTTTGCTTCACGCGCAATGACCCCTGCCAAGGAGAAATTTTCTGTCATAGATCGTGAAGCACTAGCGTGTGTATGGGCCTTAGAACACTTTAGGCAATTTGTTTGGGGCTTCAAGGTGATATTATGCACGGACCACAAGCCTCTAACAAAAGTTTTCGCAACCAAAAGCTTGTACACAGCTTCACCCAGGCTAGCTAGGTTGTCTTTACGTCTCTTTGATTACATGTATAACATCAAATACGTACCAGGAGTGAAGAATGTCACAGCAGACTTTTTAAGCAGGATGCCGGTAGGTCCAGCAGACAGTGACCCCATAACCGAACAAGAGGAGCAGTGCATAGCCAGTGTACCTGAAAAATTTACCAGGAATTCTAAAACTGAGTAGCTCAAGGAGCAGTGCGAGGATTCTGTCTTGTGCCAGGTCATAGAAATGGTAACTGAAGGGTGGCCATCCAAGAACAGATTAACGTAACCATTGCGTCAATTTTGGGAGGTGAAAAACAAATTGTCTCACGAACAAGGTTTGCTGTTAAGGGGAGGAAGAGTGGTATCCTCCAAAAGCCTATGGTCAAGAATTCTTACTTTGTGCCATGAGGGTAACTTAGGAATTGAAAAAACTAAAAACAGGCTAAAAAAACAACTACTGGTGGCCCGGTATCAGCTTAGCTGTAGAGAGGGTGGTCAGGAATTTGTCCACTATGCCAAGATTCGGCTAAAACTCAGGTCACTTTCAGACCTCCACTGCATCCTATTTCCAGCCCATCCATGCCATGGGAGAGGGTTGGGATAGACATCATGGGGCCCATACCAGAAAACAACGAGCAGTGTTATGTAATAGTTATCATTGACCATTTTAACAAATGACCGGAACTCAAATTTGTCAATAAACATGACGCAGTGAGCTTTGTCAAATGCCTCACAGGTGAGGGACTACCTAAACAGATAGTTAGTGACAACGGGCCACAATCATTGTCAGACACATTCAAAACCTACGTACAGAGAAACCAAATTGAGCATAAAACTACCTATGTTTACCACTCTGCAGGTAATGGGGCTGTTGAGCGCTGTAACAGAGTCATCAAGGGAATTGTTCAGTTAGTCAGCAGCAATAATCTTGTTTTGAAACAGGAGAAACTCAAGACTCTTTGTGCTTACTGCATATCACCAAGCAACACCACCGAACATAGCCCTTTTGAACTCATGTGGGGCAGAAAACCATTGAGCAAGGATAATGTGGGGTGGACCAAAGTGGCTAAAAGAGTACACTGGTCATCTGACAGAGTCAAAGAAAGATTGGAGCTAGCTCAGTCCAACATCAAGGCAAGATACGACCTCAAGCATGGTGTAAGCCCGTAGAACCCAAAGTAGGAGACATGGTCAAGGTCAAAAAGAGCGGGCATAATAGGAAGGGACTGGACAGATACACCCTGCCCCAATCAGTGCGCAAAGTACACTGCAATTCTGCACTGTTGAGTGATGGAAAGGTATGGCATTTCTCCACACTTTCATCCTTTAAGCAGACCACTGAGAACAATGGCAACAGCTCACCCACGTTATACTCCAGTGAGTGCACCACAGACAACAAACAAAGAAGAAACCCATCGCATTATCTGAAGATGAGTCTGACTACCAATTTCCTGGCAAAGAGACTACTGCAAACAGTACCCTCACACTGCCCGTTCCTACTTCCGTTGATGTGTCGCTTCATCACAAAACCATGGAGAGTGTCAGAAGGCAGTTGCCGGCCATGCTTTCACAGGACTCGCCGCCTACAGTCAGCACGAGCAGGGCGGGTAGAAAGTTAGTGCCACCTGTTAAGCTGTCAAATTATATTTGTGAGTAACCCTCCCGGTTTTTTCTCTCTCCCTCCTTTCTCTCCCTCTCTCCTTCTTCCCTATGCTTTCACGTTCTAAGGCGGAGGATGTGTTGTATCTTACTAGTTATGTCCCTGCGTGGATATGGTAACTGTAGTGCTTTCGGTTGTCCCCTTAAGGAGACTGTACCACCTGTACCGGCTCTGTGTTGGTGACATTAATAAAGGAACTTTTTTCAACTACGTCTGCGTGAAGAGTCTTTACAACCTAGCTGGTTAGTTTTCAAAAATATACAGGTTGGTTAGGTTTCTCTAGGTGCCGGCTGAGATATCGTCCAAAATCTATAACTGTCCACATTGGAAAAAAAGTGTCAGTTTTGGGTGGGGAAAAGTGATGCATCCATGTAGCATTTTGGGTCTTTCATATCATGGTTACTAGGCCTATCCACACAAGTGAGGTCCCATTTTTTATCAGGAGACTTGGAGGAATGCAAGGTGGAAGGAGATTTGTGGCACCCCCCAGATTTCAGAACTTTCCATCTTAGAAATGTGAGGAAAATGTGTTTTTTGGGCAAAGGTTTAGGTTTAAAATGGATTCTGGGTGAAAAAACCCGGTGAGAGCCAAACACGTCACACCACCCTTGATACCCCAAGGTGTCGAGTTTTAAAAATGCACAGTCTTCCAAGGTTTCACTAAATGCCATCTGATCTAGTGTCAAAAATCTACTGCTATCAGCATTTGAAAAAAAGTGTCAGTTTTGAGTAATAAAATGTGATAGGTCCATGTTGCGAATTGGGCCATTCCCTGCTACTGACATTCGGCCTACCCACACAAGTGAGGTACCATTTTTTATCGGAAGAACTTGGAGAATGCCTGGTGGATAAACATTTGTGGTTTGCCACAGATTTCATAACTTTCCATTACAGTAATATGAGGAAAATGTACTTTGTTAGTTAAAGTTTGAAGTTTGCAAGGGATTGTGGGTAAAAATATATGGTGAGAGCCATGAAAGTCACCTAACCACGGATACCTTTTAGTGTCTAGTCTTTTAAAATTTACAGGTTTCTCTTGGTGCCAGCTGAGCTAGGGTCTGAAATGTACTGCTACCTATGTTGAAAAAAAGAGTCAGTTTCGGTTGAAAAATTTGATAGGTCTATGTTGTGTTTTGGGCCATGCCCATTTCCTATCATGACCACTAACCCACACAAGTGAGGACCATTTTCATCTGAAGACTTAGGAAATGGTGGGTGAATGGAAGTTTGTTGCTACCCGCATATTTCAAAACTTTCCAACATAGAAATGTGAGGAAAATGTGTTTTTAAGTCAAAATGTAAGCTTTGCAAGGGATTTTGGGAAAAATAAAACTAGTCAGAGCCATGCAAGTCACCTCACCCTGGATACCCCTACAGTATAATTGTTCAAAAATGTACATGTTTGCTAGTTTTTGAGCTAGATCCAACATCTACAACTACCCACATTGGAAAAAAGGGTCATTTATGAGTAGAAAAATGTGATGTGTCCATGTTGCATTTTGGGAACGGTCCTCCTGCAGGCACTAAGTCTACCCACACAAGTGAGGTACAATTTTCAACAAGAGTCTTGGAGGAATGCAGGGTTAAAGGAAGTTTGTGGTGCCCCGCAGATTCCAAATCTTTCCATCACAGAAATGTGAGTAAAAAAATGTTTTCAGTCAAACTCTGAGCTTTGCAAGGGGTGTTTGGGTAAAACAAAAACGTGCTTAGAGTTGTGCAAATAACACACCCTAGACACCCCTAGGTGACTAGTTTTCAAAAATGTGCAAGTTTGCTAGTTTACCTTAGGTGGCGGATGAACTAGGGTCCAAAATCCACAGCTTCCCACTTAGGTAAAACAGGTTGAGCGTTGAGTGGAAAAATGTGATGCGTCAATTTTGTGTTTTTGGTTGTTTCCTGTAGCAGACATTAGGCCTACCCTCACAACTGAAGTAACATTTTTATGGTGAGAATTGCGAGAATGCTGGAAATGCTGGAACATGCAATAAATGTGTTGCCCCCTTTAGATTCTAGAATTTTACATCACAAAAATGTGAGGAAAATTTGTTTTTTTTGTCAAAGTAAAAGGGTTGCAATGTGTACTAGTCATAAAAAACTGATGCAGGACACAAAACTGACCACACCCTGAATGCCCTTAGGTGTCTTATTTATAAATGCACAGGTTTGTTAGGTTTTCCTTGGTGCCAGCTGAGATAGGATCCAAAATCTACACTACCCACACTGGAAAAAAATGGTCAGTTTTCAGTGGAAAAATTGTGATGTGTCCATGTTTCTTTGGCCCGTTTCCAGTTACACAAAATTGAGTTAACAATTTTATCACAAGACCTGGGGGAATGCTCAGTGGATGGAAGTTTGTGAGTCCGCCCATACTCCAGACTTTTCTATGACAGAAACGTGAGGAAAATGTTTGTTTTTAGTCAAAGTTGGAGATTTGCAAGGGATTATGAGTAAAAAATATGTGAGAGAGACACAGATCGGCCCACACTGTATACCCCTTGGTGTCTAGTTTTGAAAAATGTATAATTTTGTTAGATATCCGTTGATGCCAGCTGATCTAGGGTTACAAATCTACAGCTACACACATTGGGAAAAAAAGTCAATTTTGAGTGGAAAAATGTGATACGTCCATGAAGTGTTTTGAGCCATTTCCATTTGTGGGCACTAGGCCTGCACACGTAAGTGAGATATCATTTTTATCGGGAGACTTGTGGGCATGCATGGCAGAAGGAAATTTGTGACTACGCCCATACTCCATAATTTTCCATCACAGAAATATGATGAAAATGTTTTTATCTAGTCAAAGTTTGAGGTTTGCAATGGATTCTGGGCAAACACCTGGTGAGACCGACGGAAGCAATACCACCCTGTATACTGAGTGTTAGGACTTGGATTTCTGGTTGGCTAAGGCTTGCGCCAAAGCCAGGCAGAAACCACCATTCTAGTCAGGGCAAGGGGGACAACATGCCAAGATAACCCCTGCTCACCCCATTGGTAGCTTGGCACGAGCAGACAGGCTTATCCCAGAGGCAATGTGTAAAGCATTTGCGCACACACACAACAGCAACAACATCATAGGCACACCACAAAAGGAACTCCACACAAGGTTATATAAAAATAACTTTTGTATTGTCAAAACACATCAGATAGTAATCACACAATATACATTGTGCCAACTGGCACGGGCAATATTCACAAGGGATTATTTACACCAGGACAGGGCCACGTGGCCCACTGTCAGAATCAGCACTTAGAATAACTGTAATACCAAATAACAATTATAGATCACAACCAGTAACCACTGGTAACAGGTAGGTACACACTACGCAATACTAATAACCATAGGCATAGATCACGCATGGACACATAACCTCTCTAGTATAACATACTAGGCAAAGCAAACTTCTAAGCATGAGCACCTTTAGAAGTATAACACAAGCATAAAAGGCAAATCACATTATGCAGCAATCACATTTAGGCCTAAATAGTATAACTACAGTAGGCAATCTCTCACTAGTCACATTTAGGGGCGTAACTCACAGAGTGCAATTATCATCACAAACATAGTAAGTAAAATCACATTGCACAAAAATCACATTAGGCAATTACAATCATAAACATAGTAAAATCACATTGCGCAAAAATCACCTTAGGGCCTTGCACCCTACCCACATACCAGCCCCCTGGCCAACTGGCAATCTCAAGAAGGGGCTCAAATGCCCTGTGTCCAGAATGTCATGGCGCGCTGCCAATGCAGCGCCAGTCAGGGGTGCGCCACCGGCGCAAACCTAAACGTTGCAGCTGCCCACTAATTGCTGGGCAGCTGGGAACAGTAACAGGGGCCTAAACGCGAACTAATTCTTTTACTGTTATGAATTGTTAATGTTGGTTGTATACACTTGAACCTTTGTTTGCAGAAATCAATATAGCCCCTGGTTCAGGTGGTTAGGGCTGCCCCTGTGGTGGTAAATATTTCAAGCACAGTTGCTTAACTGTGAGGGCTCTTTAGTCTTGAACTTGTGGCTTGCCAATAAATTTTATATGGCTAACCCCGAGGCTCCCCTGTATACAGAGGAGTATATTGCTAGGATAAAAAATGGTCCTTCCTTATTGGGACCTTCAACGGCCCAGCCTGTTGTTAATGAAGCACAGGCCTTACCTGACGAATTAGAACAATGCCGTAAGAAACATGTACGGACCAACTTACATGCTCTTATGATGACCGAATATTTAATAAAGGATGTCATACCAGTGGGCTTACAAGTACGGAATGTCCCTGTGATTTTTACCAATGACCCTAAATTCAGAAAAGGTTTTAGCCATATTGGAGTGACTTGTTCACGCCACTGGCTTGTCCACGGTATCGACACTGCCCTGGAACATAGTAAAAAAGAACTTGAGATCATTGCTGATTTGGAAAGACGGATCAATGAGGGTGACGTACTTAATGATGCCAAAACTGCACTAGAAAAAGTTAACAAAACCATCACTGAATTTGAAAAATTTGAGACAAATAAAAAGACTAACAAAATTCAAAAAGATATTGCGAATTTTAACCAACTTAAAGCTCACCCTTATTTACAAGATGAGTTCTATACCCATCCCCAGGCCCACCAAAATGACAATTACTCCACCTGGGGCCGTTTCAAAAATAATAATGCTATAACCTTCTCTGAATCTTCTGCAAGTTCTGCTGATGAATCTGACTCCAATACGAATCCCCGCCCTGGAACTTCGACCGCTGGCTATAATCCGTCTTTTTTAGAACAGCGAGGGAGAGGCGGAAGGGGTCGCACGAGATCCAGACCACCCCAATACCAACAACGAGGGAATTTCCAGTCGGGAGAGAGACAGACCCGCCGGAAATTCTACCAGTGGGGCCCCCCGCAATGACTAATTTTTCATCTTTTGTGATTACTAATGATATTTCTTCTAATGAATTGAATACTTCGAATGATGAAGTAATTCCCATTTTTAATTTATCAAATCATCTGTTGTCACATGATGAAATCTCCCTTCTCAGTAAAGGGTTGAGTTTTGTACCCACTGTAAAGTCTTCTCTCTTTGAAATTCAATTGGAATTATTACAATTCTTTAGAAAACTACGTCTTAAGGCTTTTTTCCTAGGTAATACTAATACGGATTCGTATAATCCGTCTGGACTGCGACCCCCCTCGACTTTTAACCCACCGTCTAGCAAAATGCCCGTGGAGTTGCTTGCATTTGAATCCATGGTTCTTAAGGAAGTGGTTGAGTTGAATAAAGACTTTGAATATATACCGTATAACATTTCTTTAACTGAACGAAAGGCATTAAATACTTTAAAACAAAACCAAGATCTGATTATCAAAAGTGCGGACAAAGGCGGGGGTATTGTGGTTCAATCCATTGATAAATATAAACTTGAGATTAAGCGACAGCTAAACAACGCTGATCACTATCAGATTTTGCGCTCTAATCCATTAAGTGAGATTCAAATGACCATACATTCTGTTACTACTGCGGCTAAACAGGCCGGGTTTCTAAGTAACAAAGAATTTTCTTTTCTGAATTCCAAGAGTCCTAGGGTACCTGTTTTGTACACTCTCCCTAAGGTGCACAAGGATTCTTTGAATCCTCCAGGCCGGCCCATAGTTTCTGGCTGTGGGTCGGTCTTAGAACCCTTGTGCAAATACATTGATTTGTTTATCAAGGAATTCGCAGTTACAACCAGGAGCTATGTCCGAGATAGTGGTGACATCATCGGGCAATTGGAACAGATGACCTTTTGTCCTGACTCTGAATTGTTGGTGTGTTTGGATTTAGAATCTTTATACACGAACATCCCTCAACAACAGGGGATTGCAGTCATAAGAAAGATTTTAGATACCCGTCCAGCTCCCACAGCGGTTCCCACTGACTTTATTGTTGATTTATTGACTATTTCTTTGACAAAGAATTATTTTGAATTTGGCGGACAGTTTTATTTACAGATTAAAGGTACATCTATGGGGGCTTCTTATGCCCCGAATTTTGCTATTTTATTTGTTGATGATTTTGAACAAAACTTTATTTTTGACTCCACAAAAAATCCTTTCTTTTCCAGTGTTCGCCATTGGCGACGATATATTGATGACATTTTCTTTATTTGGACTGGGACTGCTTTGACTCTTACTGAGTTCTTAATTTGGTTGAACTCTTGTTCACCTGATTTGAAATGTACTTCTCAATCAAGTAACAGCGATATTGCTTTCTTGGATTTGACAATTTTTCCTTATGCGGGTGGGCTGGTAACCAAATTATTCACCAAACCAACTGCTCGTAATACATTACTTCAGTACTCTAGTAACCATCCGAGGAGCCTTAGAGATGGTTTGCCCTTTGGGCAATTTTTGCGTATACGCAGAAATTGTTACTTCAGGGATGATTATTTCATAGAAGCTGGTAAATTGGCAGAGAAACTGAGTCAACGTAGCTATCCACGAAAATTAATAAAGCGTTCCATGAAGAGGGCATGGTATAACCATCGTGAGCATTTCCTGTGTCCTAAAAATAAGAAACCTATGACCCGAATCCCTTGTGTCACGACATTTGGGACCCAAAGCAATCAGATTTCGGCCATCATAAGAAAACATTGGCCTCTTGATGTCGCAACTGGCATTACAAATGATCAACCTTTATTTTCCTTTAAAAGGGGTAAGAACTTAAAGGATCATTTGGTAAGAGCAGCCTTACCACGAATTGAAGCACCAACTTTGACCTCAATGTGGGGGCTTGAGAAGATTGTGGGTCACTATCAGTGTGGCGGCTGCCTCATGTGTGACTCTTGTCTCAATACAAAACAATTCATTCATGCCAACATTTGTTATGACCTAAGAGAGTACTCCAATTGTAATACACAAAATGTCATATATGCAATTTGGTGTCCCTGCGGTCTGATTTATATTGGACAGACTACGCAAAAAATTAAGATCCGTCTGGGCCAACATAAAAGCCGTATAAGATGTAAAACAGAGAATGCTCCCCTTGTTTCCCATTTCTTAGAAATGAATCATGCACCATCTGATTTAAAATGGCAAGTGATTGAGGTGATACGCACACCCCCTCGAGGTGGGAGTATTACTCATATCTTGAATAAAACTGAATGTCGCTGGATTCTTCGCTGTAACAGCATTAACCAGGGACTCAATACGATGGAGGAATGCCACTCTTTAACATTTGGTTAAAAACATGGTTTATATTGTCAATAATAATGCATTGTTTGTTCTAATGTCTTTCCAAAAAATATGCGTTATATGTTAACTTGTATTATCCAACATGCGTTAATATTGCTGTCTATATTTGAATCTTGGGAATGCAATGCATTTGAATCGACATATGATCTGTATGTCCGATGGCGTTTATGCTCCTGGTTTAATATGCATACATGAGAATGGAGTATTTTCTTTTAATGGGTAAAAGCCACCCTTGTATGCTTTGACTAACTGTAATAATCTGACATGGCGCTTCATTTTTGTGATTGCACTATTCAAGACTTCAAGCATATGCCTGGATGACTTTGCTAACAGTAATTTATTTTGTGACTGCACTGTTGTTATCTAAAGCTTAATTTTGGCATTGTATATATAACACTGTGTTTCAGGTGACCTTTATTAATCTGGTCTCGTAATGTTATTTCGTGATTTGCCTTTTTTAGGCCAATTATTGTAAATAAGGAATTTAATTTATTTAATTCATATATTGTTTATCAAATAACATGTTTTTTCTCACTTTTCGGGTGTTTTCTACAGTTTTACCGCAGCCATTATAGCGTACTTGAGGTATTCCAAGATGGCGCCGCGTTAGCGAGGGTTTTAATGCAGTTCCCTTCTCGCTTTGAAGTTCTACATGCGCATGCGCTCTAGCATATAATTAATGCTTTGCGCTTTGCTCGTGAGTCGGACACTGTTGATTTTGCTGGACGAGCCTGAACGCTAACTCTAACCGGTAAGCCTTGCTAAATCCTTGCCGGTCTATGCCATGTCGGTTTAAATTCTTTGACACGGTTGCTGTGACCTTGAACCAAGCGCGATTATATTTTTCATTTTCTTTCGTCTTAGTTCGGGTACCACTACATTGATTGAATTGTGGCCACCATTTTTCAGACCGAGTGAGGATTAGTTCCTGAGATTTATTCGGCCAAACGACTGAATTTTGGAATATTGATTATAGCTCTTGGCTATTTTTGTAAGTAGCTTCAGCAGTATTCATTTCTCGTGATGCGGAGACATTAATTTTGGGATAGTAATTTGAGCCTGGGCTTACCTTTCAGAAACTGTATGCTGCCTGCACTTTGTGACTCAGACTCACAGCAAATTTACAAACGCTGCAGTGAGTAGTTCTCTCGTTCTTTTGGTGGCGTAGTTTCTTTTACTCTTCTTTTCTCTGGGTGACACTAATTTCGGATTCTCTGGATAAATGTCACTTTTGTAAAGGGTTAGTCTAATTACTTGTTGGCTATCCTTTTGAACACGATTAAGTCTTCTTTTAAGTGAGTTTGTTAGTTTTTATATTTGGCCCATGTGTAAATAAAGTGTTTTGTGTATTATAGATTGGATTTTCTAAAAGCTCAGTTAACATTTTGTCCTGAGGATGACCATGTATTCATACAACGGCCGAAACACCGTCGACGCTACTGTGGCCACTAATTAAGGAGGACACATTGTTCTGTGTACAGGAGTTCTTATATGGTTTTTTAGAACTCTTTTGTTTATGTAACCTCTGTGTGTTTGCCACTTGTCTGGTTTCTTATATGTTTTCTTAATGTTTTTGCTGCACCGACAACAAATCTGAGCTTTATATTTTTAAATTTCAATAAATTTTGTATTTTTCTATAGTCACATGTACATTCTTTCACTCTTTGTTCATGGGCCGAACTAATTCTTTTACTGTTATGAATTGTTAATGTTGGTTGTATACACTTGAACCTTTGTTTGCAGAAATCAATAAAAGCTGCAGCTGGCACTAAGTGCTGCACAGCTGTGAAAGGCCTGGCACCTCTGTGCCATCTCCGTCCCTCAGAGGGACTCTCTCTCCCTTGGCGCCTAAATGGTACAGCTGCCCACTAATTGCTGGGCAGCTGGAAATCAGCAAAGCTGCGACAGGGCCCTCACTGGCCCTCTGAGAAACTGTGCCACAGGGTTTGGAGCCACACAGGCTCTAAAACAGCTCAGGGGTGGTGGAGCCATCTGGGATCTGGAAATAAACAGGTCCCCTCAAACACTGGGGACAGGACACAGGCCCTCAACATCACACCTGCGCCAGAACGTGGGAGCGGCCCGTTACCATCTGGGGCCGCTCAGGACAAAGCGCGGTGCCCTCTCTGGCACCTCTCAGGGAAACAATGGGGCCCCAGGAGCACACTGGCTCCTTACAAAATAATGGGGGTGGGGGAGCCAATTCAGCTCCTTAAACAAACATGCCCCCCATCGTTGGAGTCCCCTCTCTGGAGACTCAGAATCTTCAAAATGCCCCCGGAGCCCCTCGGGCTCGTAAAACAACTTGCCCCTTTGTTGGACCCTCGACATGCTCGAAGCAAAAAGGTCCTCATGCTTGAGGAGAGGGGCGGGCACCGCAATGTGTCCTGACGCTCTCCTCCCTACTAACTAGCACCGGGCCCCACTTACCGGCTTCTTCAGAGGCGGGACTCCACTCTTCTCTCCGTCTCCGGGCGGGCTGCACCACTCACAGCAGCGCAGCCTCTGTTGGCCCCGGTCCTTCACTTGCGGCGGGGAGGGCACCGGCAATGTGCCCCGCGCCCCCTTCGCCTTCCGCTACTACTGGCTGGTGCCTGCGGGGCTCTCCCTCAGCAATAGGAGCCCCGCACCGGCAGGCACCAGCAGCCATCTCTCTCTGGTGCCTTCCTTGTCCGCCTCACCTCTTCCTGCCGCACTTCCTCTTCCGTTCGCGGCCCCTCCCACAACCAGGCGTGCCGCGGACGCGGCGGCCATTTCTTAAATGGTTCGGGCCGCGGCAGTGATTCTCCTGGTGCTCAATGAGGGGTGGGCACCCTCGATTTTAAAAATAGACTCAGCACGCGGGGTGGGCACTGCTAAGGGGGCTATGCCCGGGCTAGCACCCGTAAGGAATTTTGAGACACGCAAAAGACGCAGGGTGGGCACCTGCGCACCCTGGGGCTTAAGAAGGGCAGGAGCACTTTCCACAGAGGGAAGACGACAGCACTCTGCCCAGGAAGGTAAAATAAAGCGCTCTCAATGCGCTAGGGGCATAGGCAAGCCCACAGGCCCCAGGAACGATCCCTATCACCAGAAGGGCCCCAGAAACACAGGATTCAAAGACAAAGGTCCTTGGGGCAAAGTGAAGCAAAGAGGACCCCATGAAAGAAAATATCCTCCAGGCATCCAGGTCCATCAGGTATCCAGGGGCTGGGCAGGGCCCAGGGAGGCAAGCCTTTCCCTGGGCCCAAGCAGCAGCACCCCCCTGGCAGGATTCAAGTAGCAAGACAAGAATATATTCAGGGTGTCACAGCACCCTTTTTATACAGCACAATCCTTTGTCTAAAGGTGCAGGGTGGTGGCAAAACCAGGCGCAGCTGGTTTGGGAGCACTCTTGATGTGCTCAGCCACCCCTCCCATTCACTAGTCAGGCATGGGTCATCAGTCGCACCACAGGGGGCGGAGCCAGCATTGTGTAAGGAAATCCCTGCCCTATTCAGGTCCCAGGTGCACCCCTCCCTCACATCAGCATGCTAATCTCTCCACTCACCACCGGGGCAGACCCATCCAGACTCTTGGAGCCAGGCTCACCAACCAGCTCCAGCCAATCACGTGCCAGCACACTCACTACACACGCACACCCATGTCTAGAAGTGGCACTTCCACACTAGGCACATTCACGCCGCACACATCATTGCACAGCATTCAATCTCACGAGTTCGCACATACCAAACTCGACCCTGCACTCCCCACACATCAGGAACTACCATGGTCACACATATTCCCCATGCATTCCTATGGGAGGGCAGGTCACTCACCACACACACAGAGAGCGCACGCACTTTACACTGGACCACAGTGAAAAAGTGCGCAGAGACCTAAAATCACCAACACCAGGCTACAGAAACAGGCTAGGCAAAAGCAAAAAGTTTCGGGGTGAACTTGCCAAAAAGGGCCGGGTCCAACACTGAGCTAGTGTCCAAAATCTACAGCTATCCACATTGGAAAAAAGAGGCAGTTTTGAGCAGAAAATTGCTATGAGTCATGTGTTGTTCTGAGCCCTTTCCTGTTGCAGGCACTAGACGTAACCATACAAGTGTGGTACCATTTTTGTCATGAAACTTGGAGGAATACAGGGTAGAAACACGTTTTTGACTAACAGCAGATTCCACAACTTTCCATCATAGAAATGTGAGGAAAATTTGTTTTTTCGTCAAAGGTTGAGATTTGCAAAGGATTCTGAGTAAAAAGAAACTTTTACAGCCCTGCAAGTCACTTGACCCTGAATACCCCTGGAGCGTCTAGTTTTAAAAAATGTACAGGTTTACTAGGTTTCCCTAGGTGCCGCCTGACGTAGGGCCCAAAATCAATAGCTACCCACATTAAAAAACGTTCCATTTTGTGTGAAAAAATGTGAAGGATCCATGTTGCTTTATGGGCCGTTCCCTGTTGCAGACACCAGGCCTACCCACACAAGTGAGGTATCATTTTTATAGGGAGCCTTACAGGATTGGCAGAAGATAGGGAGATTGAGGCTTGCCACATATTCCAGAACTTTCCATCACAGATTTATGAGGAAAATGTTTTTCTTAGTCAAAAATCTTGGTTTACAAGTAACTCTGGGAAAGAGCCACGCAAGTCACAAAAACCTGGCTACCCCTACTTGTCTAGGTTTGAAAAATGTATGCTTGCTATGTTTTCCCCGGTGCCGGCTGAGCCAGGGTCCAAACTTTATAGCCACCCACCTTGGAAAAAAGGGCCTGTTTTCAGTACCAAAACACGATGTATCTTTGTTGCTTACAGGGCCAATTCTTGTTGCAGGCATTAGGTCAACCCACACAAGTTATGTATTGTTTTTATCAGCAGACTTGAGGCATTGCCTGTTGGAAGGAAGTTTGTGACTCCCCCACAGAACTTTCCATCACAGAAACAAACCTGTATAATTTATTTTATTTTAAATTTGGTGAAAGTTGCTTTCATGAAAATGCACACTTACACAAAAATGGACATTGATCAAAAAATCCAAACCTGAGCATAAAGGTATGTTAACTTAATGTTCCTAAACTATAAAATCATAAACATATGCTTTACACATTATTGAGATAATATATAAGTGTAATATAAAATAGAAATTGCACTTGAGAAGGCTAAACATTTTTCCAAAAACTAACTGTAAAATCAATATTGGTTAACACTTCCCCTTTTTTTAGTGCATTTCCTGTATTTTATTTAATTATATTTGTGTCATTATTATTTTTAGGTGTAATGCATATGTGTTTATTTTAATCGATTATTAATTACAAATTCACACATCTGTATTAAAACTTTTTTTAAATATGACAAATACATTTGTTGGTGCAAGTGTCTATTATCATGATGAATGCTTGCACCAAATTTTAAATGTCCATCACATACTTTTATTACTAGTGTATGGACTTTTCAGATTCAACTATATAAAAAAGGTTGCAATTTCTGCCATAATTTTAAATATGTAAATCACATTTTAAACATTAACATTTCTAGTAATAAAAGAATAGTAAATGAAAAATAATGTCAGGGCAAACTTGTTGAAATAAAAGTATTTTTTATTAAGAAATTAGATATTTCATAAATATAAATATTTTATTTCAAAACATAAAATATTAAAACATTTAAGTGTCACAAACACATGATGTTGGACCCAGCTTGCCTCCTAGACAGACTGCTCAAGGGAAAAATCCTCAGGAAAAGGCATCTAGTGGCCACAGAGAATGCACCTCAAGGATCATTCTTGGGAGGGGTGGGTTTGACCAGGGTTATGACCAGGTAAGACATTAATTCTGGAGAAGAAGTATGGGTGGGAGAGGATTGGGTAGGTAGAGGGAACTACAGTGTGTGTTGTGCATA
This sequence comes from Lissotriton helveticus, assembly GCF_964261635.1. Classification (NCBI taxonomy): domain Eukaryota; kingdom Metazoa; phylum Chordata; class Amphibia; order Caudata; family Salamandridae; genus Lissotriton; species Lissotriton helveticus. The sequence goes on along the minus strand of NC_136069.1, from coordinate 1,369,392,764 downwards.
TGTCTGTTCATTTTGCAGTTGCATGTGGGTCTGGTGTATGCTGATGTGTTTGTTTCCTGACAGGTGTATGTTGTTCAGGTGATTGTGTGCGATTGTGTTTGGTGAGTGTTGGTTTGTGTGTGGGTGTGCTTGTGTTTGAGGGTGTTGGTTTAGATAAGTGTGCTGTTGAGGTGATTGGTGTGGGTGTGGTGTCTGTGTGGGTCTGATTTGCAGGTGCATGTAGGCCCAGACTTTTTTGGGATGTGTGTGGTTTCTCATGTGGATTGTATTCAGGTAAGCATGTATGTTTGTGTTTGGTGGGTGTTGGTTAACATGTAGGTGTGTGTTTGGGGGGTCTGCTGTTGAGGTGGTTGGTGTGGTTGTGATGCCTGTGTGTTTGTATTTTACAGTTGCATGCAGTTCTATTGTATTTTTGGATGTGTGGGGTTTCTCAGGTATTTTGTATTCGGATGAGGGTGTATGTTTGTGTTTTGTGGGTGTTGGTTTGCGTATAGGCATGTATTTGGATGAGTCTGCTGTTGAGGTGGTTGGTGTGGTTGTGGCAGTTGTGGGTGTGCTGCTGGATGTGGGAGTGCTGGTGATTGCGGTGTTTGTGGGTATGCTGGTAGTTGTAGTTGTCCTGGTAATTGTGGGTTTACTGGTAGGTGTGGTGCTTGTGTGTATGGTGGTGGTAGTGGTACTTGTGGATGTGGTAGTGGATGTGGTGCTTGTTGGTGTGCTGATAGTTGTCAGTGCGGTGATGTTTGTGTTGCCTGTTAGTGTAGTGTAAATAGTATCTGTATTTTGTTTGGGTGTTTGTGTTTATGTGTGTATGTGAGTGAGCTGCATGTTTGCGTTTGATTGGGTGCCTGCAAAAAAGTGTGTGTGCTTGGGTTAGGGGTGGTACTTTGGAATTAGGATGAAGAAGGGACCTGAGTTTGGAAACAAGTCTGGGCTGGTTGGAAGGCTGCAGTCATTGAGGAGGCTAGTCCCGCAAATGATCTCTGCAGGTGATACATAGCCTTGTGAATGGCTTCCAGGTATGCTACCATTGTTGAATTTGGCAACTAAGCCCTGGATGACATTCAGGAGTGCAGTCTGGCCTACAGAGATGCTGCGTAAGAGGTCCATAGCCTCCTCACTCAGCCCAGCCGGAGTGACAGGGGAAGGGCAGTGAGGTGCCTGTGGCGAAGGAGACCGAGCCTTTTTAGGTGGCAGATTTGGCCAACTGGGGGTGAGCAAGAGGGAAGATGGATATGAGTCTGTGGGTAGCACACAAGGATGCAGGTGGTACAGTTCCTGTATTGACCGCTTGTGGGGGCCTCAGAAGATGTTGGTGAACTGGTGGCCTCTGTTCCAGTCCACACACGATCCATGGTTGCCACTGTGTAGATAGATGTCCATGGTCTCAGCATCCAAAACACAGTGGCCAGCTGCTGCCCTGCCTTCGTGGCCGCTGTCCCCTTCGCCTGCTCCTGAAGATCAGAGCTACACACATATATGACCCAGTAGAAGGCATTTTGCCTAAACACATCGGTTTCCTGGGATCCAACAGTCAGAAATCCTTGATCCAGAGATTAACAACCTGGGAGGGTATTCACTGAATGAGAATGCAGTATACCACGATGAGCATTCCATGCTCCTGGACTCAGTTTTCCAGGCAACCATGCAGTATTCCCGCTAGCCAGTGGCCCAGATTTTAGTGAGTGGGAACCCAGGGTACTAGAGCAAAGGCTGTGGGGATCCCGTAGCAAAGAAGGCGGGTGCCTCAGGAACCGGCGTGGTGCCTACTCACGCTCCGTGCGTAGCGTCGGCTCTCCCGAGGGTTGGTTTGCAATCCTGACACTCCCCCGGGGTTGCCACTGGTTGGCAGCCAATTAGAGCCAAGCTTGTGCTCGGGGGTTAGGCTCCACCAACATATGTACTTATCCAATCACTCCGCCAATCCCCAAGCACTTATAAATTCACCATACACTCTCCTTGCAGTACTCTAATCATCCAGTCTCTACCCATGTACTCATAGAATGACCCAGACAAAGTTACATAACCAAGGTCTTCCCCACTGCCACAGGTAACCTGGTTGCATGCGCAGTCAACAGCACAATGTAATGTGGTAGGACCCAGGGCCATCATGCATACATAATGAACACACGGACACAGTTAGATAGATAGTGGAACTGGCTGAGGGCACATGTGCCAGCCCCTTTATATTACCAGGGTCACATGTCTAGTGATGCCTGTGCTGGATGCGTGTGAGATGAGTGTAAGCCAGCCCTCAGGGAGTGGATGGTGCTGGCAACAAATACAACAGTGATCATCGCATTACACACAGAGATTTAATCATAAAGGGTCCATGACTTGTGGTGCACTAAGGTAGGCGCACCAGATCCTAAATCACACACAAAAGATTGTATCGTAAAGGGTCCATGACTTGTGGTGAACTGAGGTAAGGGCACCAGAGATGAGCATGCTCATGTGAAGAAATTGTTAATTTCCCTTTGGGATATTCCTGTTGCCTGAGGTGACATTATTGCGTCCGGTGTCTTCAGCACGAAAGTCAATCATAAAGGGTCCATAAGTTGTGATGCACAGAGTTAGTGGCACCTGGAGAGCTCAGTGTGCACAGCCAGAGAAGATGGCGTGTCCTTGCAGGACAGGATTGGATTGGATATGTGTGAGACCTGCTGACCGCAGTGTAGGCCAGAGCAGCGGTCAGCAAGGGCCCACAACTACGTGGTGTTGACTTGTGGTGCACTGAGTTAGTGGCAATAGTGGTGCTCAGCATGTGCGCAGCCAACGATGATGCATGGTCCGGGTGGGCCGCACTGGCAGCAATGTCTTTTGCCTAATGAATTCTGCCTCAATAAGGCCACGTGGTGGGGACTTGTGGTGCACTGAGTTAGTGACATCAGTAGCATTCAGGGTGTGCACAGCAAGCAATGATGCGTGTTCCTGGAGGGCCCACAGCCACCTGATGTTGAGTTGAGCTGCACAGTTAGTGGCACCAGAAGCATTCAGCATGTGCCCAACCTGCGATGATGCGTGCTCCAGGTAGGTCGCACTGGTAGTAATGACTCTTGCCTACTGGACTGCGTCATCTGCAATCGTGACTCGATCTGATTTATGAACCCTGCTGTCCGCAGTGTACATCGAAGGCAGTAGTCTGTACATCCTGCGCATCCTGCTGCATAGCGCCGAGGAGTCATGTCTATACATACAGCTGCCTTAGCGTACATGCGGTCCAGCCGAGCTCACAATTCAAATCGGTTCTTGATTTCCAGGATGGTGTATTGAAGCATATGCATCATCACAGGCTGCACACCCGCTCAGCTCTGGTGGCACTAACTCAGTGCAGCTCAAGTCATCGCCAGATGGCGGGAGGCGAATGTATGACGTTACAACGCATGCTTTTACCACGCATGCTGTTACAACGCAGGTTTTACTACGCATACCATTACAACGCATTACACTTGGGGGTGCTGGATAGTGAATAGTTTTATTTACTAATCCAACTCCAGTCCCCGTGGACAGTAGGGAAGGTGTTGGATAGTAAATTAAACTTATTCCCTATCCTAGAGCGCCCCCCAGTGTAATGCGTTGTAGTGGTATGCAAATGTCAATTAAGACTATTTTTTATCCCAGAATACATTTGGTAACTCAATGAAAACCAAGGGCTAGAACCCACCTCCACGCTTTGATTCCTTACAGTAGTAAAGCGTTAAAAATGCATGTTAGTGATGAAAAAACAAGAGTAATATGGCTCTGTATTGCAGCGATTTAAAGAAAGGTATTCATAACCAAAAATCACAGTTAGCCTAAAAAGGGTTATCACTCGTTTTGGCTGAAACTTGAGACAGAAGTGTAGTTATTTTCATTATGGCTTTCAGGGAATAGTTAAATCATTTTTTTTGTAGTAATACTGTAAGCTGCCATAAAGTCTAGTGTGTTGCTCAGAATGCTCTTAATTGCATTTCTTTTCTTTTCTGACATATCCTCCTGCTAAGCAAATAACTGCTAAGCCGCACATGGTATGTTAATGTCACTTGATGTTGAACCTCTACTCTGTAGTGGTTTCCTACTGATCCCCTGCCAGCTGGTAAGAGCCAGGCTAGCAGTGTCTTGAAAACATACTCGCCCTTTATCAGTAGGGATCTAAATCAACGCCACTTGAAGCGAGAAAGGAACCTTCAAGAGTGCTTATGAGAAGCCAGTCATCCTCTCATTACAGCTGCACAGGAACTGTGCAGACTCCACCAGATGCTCCATCTTCTAATTTAAAATGTGCATTGCAGAACAAAGCACACAACGCATTTTCAGACATGCACAATAACAAGTGGCTTGGAGTGTGAGGCTAAATTCATTTCAATCACGTCTTTTTCAATGTTTCCTTCTTTTTCATAGGCATTTACAGAAAAGTTTTTTTCTTTTTTTTACATATGTATGTAAATCCACACTCTCTTCGAATGAACTGCAGAAGAAAGACAGATTTTGTGTTAGGATATGTTTGCCGTATAATTCGCCATGTTTTTAGCAAATCACATCAAAAGGGCATTTTAATCTACAAACCATACAAAACGCAATACATACAAGCACAGAGCACAGTTGGAGGCCAGTCCAGGGGGTGTTCACAGCAGCTGGAGATTGTGAACATTGGAAAGTTATCCAGATTGCTGACGGAGCGTTAGATTTTTTAATGTGTTCTCTTCTATGGCATGAATATTGAGTGTTTTGCTATATTAAATGGTTTCTCTACTGTGAGACATTTGTCCCGAAATACTGATTGCAGGACCACATCCAATGACATTTAAAAATTCTTGTTGTCAATTAAATTTCAGACACTCTTTATTCACAAAGATTTTGCTTTGACTTAATCTGGTAGCACTCTAGACTTACTCCTGGGTTACCAGGGAGGCTTACTATCTCATTCTAGGTCATTGTGGACAGTGCCTTCCATCTTGACCTATCCACCTATTGTTGCACCTGGCCCATTCTGTAGGGTCATCTCCAAACTTTTTTGCCTTCCTTCTATTTTTTTTGCTGTTTTAGTTTTTGTCGCCCTCAGGACTCTTTGCCTTTTGCCACTACTAACTAGTACTAAAGTGCTCCTTTAAACATGGTGCATTGGCTTATCCTCAGTTGACATATTTTAATGTACTTATAAGTCCTTAGTAAATTGGCACTACACGTGCCCAGGGTCAGTAAATTAGATTCTACTAGTGGGGCGGGTGCACTGATTGTGCCATCCAGTTGACTTTCCCTTTAAACAATGCTCATGCCTGCCTTTACAGAGCCTGTGTGGGCAGATTAAACTGCCATTTCGACATGGCAAAATAAACCTTTTTCTCAGATTCCAACTTTCTTTTTAATACATATGTCACCCCTAGGGTAGACCCTGGACAGCCCACAAGGCAGGGTGCCATATATTTAAATAATTGGACATGCACTTTTAAGTTTTACAAGTCCTGATGGTGAAAATCTCTTAAATCCATTTTTCACTACTGCAAGGCCTATCTTTCCCGTAGGATAACATTGGAGTTGCCTTATTATATTTCGTAAGTATAATTTCCAAATGGGAAGTGAAAACCAGTTCATATTTAGTGTCTCTGGAATCGTAACTTCCCTCCACCTCTAGCGTGTCCATCTCACTCCTGTCCTCCCCCAACCTCTAGTTCATGGCGGCTGCTGTGTGGCAAGGAGAGCTACACCACTAGCCTGGTCAGCTCTCTCCCCATGCAGCTCCATCAGTAAGAGCTGCCCAGTGAGCCCTTGGCTCTGCATTTGGCCGTAGGTTTGAGGCTCTCCTCCACTTGCAGGCTCCTGATTGCCGCCTCGTCCCTGGTTGTGCAGTGGAAGAGCACTCCGCTATTCTGCTGTTCCATCTCTCTTTACTTTTTTCTCTGCCCTCTTTTTTCTCTCATTGCTCTCTTTTTCTCCGTTTGCTCTCTCTCGTTTCGTTTGGCTCTCTTTTTCACTTTTTGCTTTCTCTTGTCTCTTTTTGCATTTTTTGCACTTCCCGCCGCTCCTACCCCCATGGCCCCTACCCCTCCAGCGTATTCTTTGACCCCCCTCCCCTGACCTCTACTTCATGGTAGCCGCTGGAGTGGCAAGGAGAGCTAATCCACTGTCCTGGTCAGCTCTCCCCCACGCAGCTCCACCAGTAAGTTCTGCCCTGTGAGCCCTGGGCTCTGCGTTTGGCCTTAGGTTTGAGACCCTCCTCCCCCCCCGCAGGCTCCTGCCCCTGCCTCATTCCTGGTGGTCCAGTAGGAGAGCACTCTGCTCTTCTGCTGCTCCACATCTCTTCGATTTTTCTCTGCCAGTTTGTTTCTCTTTTTGCTCTCTTTTTCTCCGTTTGCTCTCTCACTTCTCTTTTGTCTCTCTTTTTCTCTGTTTGCTCTCTCTTGTCTCCTCTTGCATTTTTCATGCTCCCTTCTGCTGGTGCCCCTGCAGCCCCTCCTTCCTGCATCATGTGCTTCTCGTTCCCGCCCTCCCCCGACCCCTACTTAATGGCGGTCACGCGCAGAGGGCATGCCAAAGGCAAGCCCATCTGAGCCTGTCCGTGACCCGACAGTGACCAGTGCCAGGGACTCTGGTCCCCTGCCTGGCCTCCGTTATGACTCTAGCACCCTTTACACTCTCACCCCTGGATGCAGCAACAACTGCCAGCTTTCAAAGGCGAACAACATCCAAGGCCCGATCTCCCGCCGACACTGCCACTGCACCTTCACCCACCTCCGGACCCCAGCACCCAACGTCCCGGAAGTCACCGCACACAAACCCCTGAACTGCATCCTCCTCAACATGCGCTCCCTACACAGGCACGCCAAAGAAATCTGGAACCTCCTCAACACCCAAACGCCCGATGTCTCCTTCCCCACAGAATACTTGCCCAAGGGCAACTCCTCGTCTGACATCACAATCGCCATTCCAGATGGGTACAAGATCCTGAGAAAAGACCACCTCACCAGCCCAGGATGAGGCATCACCACTGTCCACAACATCTCCCTCCACATGACAATCACTGACCCGGATGAAGCTACAACCCCCATGGAACATCTCTACTTCCAGATCCAGACCAATCCCAAAACAACTCTCTGCAGAACGCTCATCTACAGGCCACCTGGCCCCACACTCCCTTCACCGACAGCATCACTGACCTCATTGCACCTCACACCCTCACCTTCTGATCTTTTGACTTTGACTCTGTCTCACACAAACAGATAGTCCCGGTTGGTGCTTTATGCTTCTAGGCGTTCTTTTGCAGTTTATTCTTTACAAATACACAGCTCTGCTTCTACTGATTGGATTTCTGTAGTTGTTGTCCTGTTTTATTTATTAAAACATATTGAATTTTTCTAAATCTTTGTGCTACTTTTGTGTAGTGTTGTCACTGTTTTACTACTTGAAGTGTTGCTCAAATACTTTACACATTGTCTGTAAGTTACGCCTGACTGCTTTGATCCAAGCTACCAGGGTTTTGAGCACAGGTTAATTTGGGGTCTGAATTTGTGCCTTACCATAACTAGGATCATGGTTGCTTACAGCGGTGAGGATTGGACTTGTGTTTGTGCATATCTAAGACCAATTCAAGTTTTTATTTGCCCTAGATTGGCCTTTTCTGTTTTAAATTCATTGTTACTAACTGATTGAGTCTGTTACCTCACCTTAAAAGGTGGAGTATGAGTTTGTCAACCCGGAGAGCTACACTGTGACTGAGCTCAAGGAGTTTTGCAGGGAGAGGGGACTGTTTGTTAAAACAATCATCAAGAAGGAGGAGCTCCAAATGGTCTTGAGGGCATTGGTAGAGGCCTACCAATTGCCAGTCACAATAGATGACCAGGATGAAGAGGAGGATGAGGAAGGATCAGACTAGGGCCGGCAGGGAGCAGAGAGCGTTCTCTTGCAACCTGTCCCCAGATGGCTGGTGGAAAGCAAGGCAGAGAGGGAATACAGGCTGGAGATAGCTAAGCTCAAGATGGAGGAAAAGAAACTGGCCATGGAATCAGAACAAAATAAACTGGCCATGGAAGAAAATAACTGCTCCTGGAAGCAGAACAACACAAATTGGCCTTGGAGGCAGAACAGAGGGAACTGGCCATGCAGGAGAGAATTACCTTGGAGCGTTTGGTTCATGAAAGGAGCCTTAAAGAGTTGGTCATCAAGGCCAGACAGGCAAAATCCAGCAGTGATAGTGGCAGCATCTCTCCAGTGCCCTCTGGAGACAAAGGGTCCATAACTCTAAAGAACTGGTGCCTGACTTTGTTGTTGGAGACGATATTGACAAGTGGTTTGAGGCTTATGAGAATGCCTTACAGATGGACAAGATCCCTGAGGAGGATTGGGGGCCAGTCTGTGGAGGCATATTGCTAGTGAAGGGAGGGACACCCTACTGGCCCTAGAGATGGTAGACACGATGAGGTATCGACTCATGAAGAAAGCTTTTGCCAGGAAGTATTGTCTGACCTCAGAGAAGTACAGGTTGAAGTTCAAGGACAGCTGGAAGCTGCCCCAGAGGTATCAGGTGGATTTTCTGGATACCTCCTGCAAGGCACTAGATGGTTGGGTGAAAGGCAGTGAGGTGAATAGTTGCAAAGGTCTGTATAATCTGTTCACAAGGGAGCACATGTTCAGTGATAATTTTCTAGATTTGCGTCAACACCCTAATGTTAGTAAGCTCACTGGTCCCATGGAGCTTTGCACCAGTGTCCAAAAGAAGGTTCCTGGGAGTGACCCCAAAAGGGTGTTTCACGTTCCCCCCAGCAGATTGAAGGGGAGGTCCAAAGAGGGAGAAAATGGCTCTCATTCCGCTTCTGAGAAAAAGGGAGGAGGTTCTGATGGACTGTGGCCCAGAGAGCACCATTTACAACCCCTCTGCTTTAATTGTGCTCAGCTACGACACAAGTAGGGGGACTCTGTCTGTCCTATGAAGCCATCCATTGCTGTGTCCTCAACAGGGGTGGTCAATGTAGCCTTAGGGGCAAGTAGTCCCCTGGGACAAGTCATAGACCGTGCCATTATCTCCCTTAGCTGGGAGATAGACACTACCAGGTGAAAGTGAAAGGGGTCGTAGTCACTGCTCTGAGGGGCACCAGGGCTAGCCAGACCATAGTAGTGAAAAGGCTAGTTTCCCAAGAGCAACTCACCAGCCAGGTAGTCAGGGTGTCCCACGACAATAGGCAGGACATGTTTTGCCTTATGGTCCTGTTATCGCTGAAGTAGGGTGGGGCAGTAACCCAGAGAAGGATCATAGTTAGTTCCCAGATTCTAATATACTGCATTCTGGATAATGAGTTGCCCCCGGTGTTAGGGAAACTGAGAGGGAGTGCTACCCATGGCAGCCTGACACTTCAGTTTGCTGAGGGCACCACTATCAAGCAGAGGGTTGATGACAGATATGTGATCCAAGTGGTAGAATGGGACACATTACTTCGTTGGCCATGGTGGTACTGTCTGTCAACTGGAATGCATCTGTGAGCAAGTTAAGGTTAGGAGCTGCACAGGTGGGGTCCGCAGATGGGAAGAAGGGTTCCCCAGGGGTCAGTTCAGTGGCTCAGGAGAGTATAGACAGAGGGACCCAACTGAGTTCAGAGAGGCTAAGAACTGGCTAATGCTCCTGCAGTAGAGGGGCAGTGTTTATGTTCTATCTTCTAAGCAGGGAAGTCAATCAAGGTATTGGTTAGTCTCCCCTGGCTTTAGGCTGAAGGGGGTTGTGTTGGAACTGGCTATTTCTGCTGGACCCTCACCAAACATTGTGCCTTCCTCTACTTATTTTATTACAGGTTTTATTTTGTTGACCATAGGAATCTGTGCACTTTACTACTGCTAACCAGTGCTGTTCGACCTGACAGGCTTAGGCTGGTCTTCCTCAAACTTATTGCTTGCTTACCATATGCTTTATTGATTCTTTTTTGTTCACCTTAAGACTCTGAGTTCTTTGCTACAGTTAACCCATGCTGCAGTGCATGTGCTCCTTCCTCTAAAACATGGTTTAATAAATATTCACAATTGGCACATTTAATTTACTTATTAGTCCCTAGTACAGTGCACTACATATGCCCAGGGCCTGTAAATTAAATGCTTGACCATTGTCGCAAGGAAAATATGTGTGAATCACCTAAAGAGGTGCTTTGGCTCTACTCACGTGTTGGGAGCTAGGAATTCATATTTTGTTTGGGCACATGTTATGTACTTCCACAAAAAAATGCTTGCCCTCCATGCTGTTAGATAATTTTGACTATTTAGCCAGCTGCCCGAGCCAGCAGAGGTATAATTTTCTGAGCTTGAACTCTCAGTGCCACACAGATGATATGGTAATGCTAATAAAGTGCCTTGGATCACTAGATAATTTATTATGTTAATTTTTCTTCTGACAGCAACACAGATGGGAGGAGGGCAGTCATCAACTGAGATTTAAAAGTGGACATTTGTGATCAAGAGACCAGGGTTATACTAATCTACATAGATTTTTAGATATGGCTTGACAGTACAGCTGTCAACTGAGTGTATGTGATCAACAAAAAAATTACTTTTGGAGTCCTACTGAGAGAGGGGCTTAGACTCCACCCACATGTTGGTCCTCGCCCCTAGTACAGGATTTGATTTTGCAGAATTTTTGGGCTTCTACTAAAATGAATGCTCGTATTCCACTTTTTAGCTTAAGCAAAGTTTGTACTGTATACAGCAGGTCTGAGTTGGCTATGTTTGGAAGTCAATGATCATGGCTATACGCCTCATAAGTTTAACATTCTATGATCAAGGTAATAGGCCTGTCACAATTATTGTGTAAATCATGTATTAAAGTCAATAGGCATTTATGAGTGGATTGTTATTACTCTGTAACTAAATTCTACCGATAGGTATTTTTTACATGGAATCTCACAGATTACCACAGTAGGCAATGTTTGTGGTGTAGGTCACCCAGTGTGACAAACCATGCCATAGATGATTTGTTTAGTGATAATTCTTTTTAGAACATTTTAGGTCATATAATATTTTACTTAGCCAACTGTAGTTTTTAATATCTTTCTAATTTTATGACTGTCTGTCTGATGGTTGCCTTGTGGGACTGCGTAGTCTCAGAATAGTAGACATGAGTTGGTTATGGTGACGATCTATGCATGTTTGATGCACTGGAAAGGGTATGTCCAATATCATAGCTCTGGCCTGCTTAATATGAAACTTTATGACAAAGGCAATTAGTCAATCTTATTATTTGTGAAAGTATATGTTAAAGCCAGTAAGCTTTAACAGTTAGCTGCAATCACATTGTGTTACAGACTATTGACAGGTATTACATGTAATCTCATTGGTTACTACATTAGGCAAAGGGCTTGGCAATTGCTACCTATTCCGACACACCATGGGGTTTTTCGCTGTGATTGTATTGTGATGTATTGTAATTGCAGTTGTATAGAGCTTACTACCCCTGATGAGGCGTCAAAGCAGTTTTTTGGCAAGTAGCATGCTACTCCAGAACCCATAAAGGATTAGTGGTGAATTAGTATAGTGAAATATCAGAGTAATTTGAATGGTGGCTATGTTAGTCAGTTATTTGGACTGAGAATGATAGTGGTGGGATAGAAGAGGGAAAAAGGTTTGCATTTATACATTGCTTTCTACCCTTGATGGGCTGTTGACATGCTTTTTCAGCGAGTAGCACACTGCTCAGGAACCCGTAAAGTATTAGTGGTGAATTAGTATAGTGAAGTATGGAAGTAACTTGATTGGTGGATATGTTAGTCAGTAATTTGGATTGAGAAGGATAGTGAAGGGATAGAAGAGGGAAAAAAGGTTTGCATTTATATAGCGCATGCTACCCCGGATGAGGTGGTGAAGTGCTTTTTTGGTGAGTAGAAAGCTAATCCGGAACCCATAAAGGATTAGTGGTGAATTAGTATAATGAAAATTGAGATTAATTTGAGTGATGGACATGTTAGTCTGTTATTTGGATTGAAAAGGATAGTGGAGTGATAGAAGAGGGATTGTGTTTTTTTGGGACGTATAGTAGTGGTATGGGGTTTAATGGCATATTCCTGTTAGGCCCTCTTGAGAGCTGTTGTATATTGGCGTGCAAGCTGTATCTGTCTACATATTTGTGATTTTTAACTGTAGATATGTTGGTTGCCAGTTTATGTGCACTTAAATAGGCTAGTTCTGCATAAAGTGAAAAGCTTATGTTAAAGGCTAGAGACTTGATCAATTCCTTGGGAAAAGTCAAGCCAGATTTCATAGATTTTATCAGTTTCTTACAAAAATGGTGTGACAAAGCAGTAGGCCTGACCTATTTAGTGTGATAATGATGTGTAAAATACAAAAGGCTGTAAAGGTTGGATTGTTATACACCTTAGTTGTTGGCGATTAACCCGAACAAACTGTGGGGATAGAAGATATTCACTGCAATAATCCTTCTTAGGCTATCTTAGAAGTGATAAGACCTAATTACAACTTTGTGTGGGGACAAGGTATTATCTAATCTGAGTTTTTGGGGAATAGCAGATTACCCCTGTTTTATTTCAGCAGCCGTGACCTGCCAAAATCAGAGGAAGTTTGAGCTATTAAACACATCCAATAATTATGAGATGAATAAATAAGTAATTCTGACAAACAGAGGTTTACACACAGGTAACAATAAACAGACTCATTTGTAATTAGGTCCGTGGTATTTTGCTTTGGTGATTGTAATTTTGTATACATTTATAATTTTATGACTCTATGTCAAAAAGTTGCCTTGTGGAAAGTTTACCATCAGTAGAGAGGTATTGAGTTGGTTGTGGTGATAATAGTTATAGTTATAGTTATTGATTTATATAGCGCTGAATCACCCATGAGGGTATCTCGGCGTTTAGGCTGTGGAACCCTTCCTGGCTCTCCCTGTTAGGGGCGGAGCCAGGCATCCCAGCGCTGGTGGGGTCGTTGTGGAGATTAAGCAAGCTACTGCCCAGAGGTGCAGCGTGGGGCCCATGATTAGAGAAGACGCCGAAGCGAGAATTATCGAGTCCGCGGACATTGATCCTAGACCCTGCCGCGTCGGGAATTGAACCCTGGTCCTGATCTCTGCTTCAGGATCTGCCGCCTCTAACCAGTGAGCCACACTTCTCCACAATACAATTATAAAGGCTATATGCTGATTGTTTATTATGAAAAGTTACAATAAAGGCAGTAGGCCTTACATACTGATTGTGAACAGCATCTGTTAAAGTAAATAGGCATATAAGGGTGGGTTGTTATAACTCTGAATTAAAGGCAAGAAATAGTGTTTTTTTTTATTAAATGGAATGTCATTGATTACCTTAGTAGGCAAGGATTTTGTTTTTAGTTAAACTCTCTAACCATTAGTATAGAAGATCTGCACAGAGAGAATCCATTTTAAGCACTGTTAGGAAAATCATGTATCTAAAGTATCCCTTAGTCGCATACAGTATATAAAATTCAAAACCCAAATAGTTTAGTTTCAACATATCGATATGGTGTCCTGATATTGTAATGTATCATATTTTTCTATTTTGCAGGCTCTTGTGATCATACCATTTCTGACCATATAGCCCCAGATTTGTAACTGTCACCAGACAACCTCATAACAACAGGGACTACCTCCCCCAAAGCACCGCAGACAGGCATAAGCACAAGGCAGAAGTGTGTTGGATGATCTGTAATCTTCCTATATAGTCTGATACTTTGTAAATGTAAATGTCAAGGTATTTGTAGAGCGCACTGTCACCAAGCGGTTTCCTGGCGCTATTACTCATACCGCTGAGGAACCCATCCTGGCTTTCCCTGTGAAGTGTCCACTCCTGGGCACCCCCAGGGTGAAGCCAGGCATCCTAGCGCTGTTGGGGCCGGTGTGGAGGTTAAGCAAGCTATTGCCCAGAGTTGCAGCGTGGGGCCCATGATTAGAATAGGCACAGAGGCGAGAATTGTCAGGTCCGAGGAAATTGAGCCCAAGACCCGCCGAGGCGGGAATTGAACCCTGGTCCCGGGCCAGAGCTCTGCATCAGGGTCTGCCGCTCTGACCATTGAGCCACACTCCTCCACTTTGGCTAAAACAAGACCATTTTGCCATGAGAAAGCTCAGTCTTGCGTGTTGGCTGGTTGCAGCTCATTTTCTCTTGCACTGTGTTAATGATATATGAAAAACACCAAGAGCTTTCAAAATAATAAATACAATTTTTTACAACATCAAAAGATCGTATCCATGTTCTGTGAATAACCCATTTGAGTTTCTCATTCTACATACTGTATTTGACTAACCAATATCGTGGCTAAATTAACTTTGCTGTATTGTGGGCTTTTAGGGGTACAACATACATATAGGTTAGTCATTTAAAACAATCTTCCCTGTCTGGGTGATGAAGATCCCCTAGATCATTACAACTTCCTTGGAAAGAAACTGTTTAGAGGAGGAAATGATTTTACATTGACAACTGTAATTTTGAAAACATTTGCAATTTTGTTACTGAATGTAAGATAATTGCCTTGTGGGAAGTTTATGCTCAGTACAGTATGCATGTCTTGGTTATACTGACATGAAAACTATGGGATTGATTGGTGTGCAGGTACATTTTTATGCTTGATGCCATAGGTCTGGCTATTTTACTATGAAAACGTATTCCAAAGGCAGTAGGCAGACTGAGACAGGAGAGTGTTATTACAAGATGTTTCAGGCTGTAGAAAGGTAGTTGGTTAGATGTGACTTTTTAGATTTCCATGGTAGGCAAAGTTTTTGCTGTTGGTCACCCACTCTGACAAACCAGGGGGTAGAATATGACTGTGTTTTTTCTTGTTAGGCCCCATTGAGAGGATTTTTATTTTGCTTTGCCAACTGCAACTCTTTACATATTTGAAATTTTATAAATGTAAGCCAGATGGTTGCCAGTTTATCTGCATTTAGTTGGTTTGCATTGTGCATAGTGAAATACCTTATCTGTTCACTGTGAAACGTTATGCTAGATTCTTTAGGTGTGATCTATTTATAATGAACACTTATGACAAAGAAAGTAGACCTTACTCACTTATTGTGAAAGCATGTGTTAAAGTCAAAAGGCTT
Source organism: Lissotriton helveticus (assembly GCF_964261635.1). Lineage (NCBI taxonomy): Eukaryota > Metazoa > Chordata > Amphibia > Caudata > Salamandridae > Lissotriton > Lissotriton helveticus. The sequence goes on along the minus strand of NC_136069.1, from coordinate 1,369,377,745 downwards.
TTAAGGGTAGATTGAGGTTACATTGTGCTAAAGCCTTTAGGCAGGTATTTTGTTACATGTAATCTTGCAGAATACTGTAGTAACCAAGGGTTTTGCTGCTGGTGACTAACCTGAGTAAACTATGTATATAGACAATTTGCGCTATGGTAATCTTTATTAGCCTCTATTAGTAGTTGTTATTGCTCTACATTAAAGCCTACGGATAGGTATTTTATTACAAGGAGTCTCACAGATTAACATAGTAGGCAGGGATTGTTTGCTGATGCCCCCTCTAGCAAGTTGTGGGCATCAAAGATGTGTACTCTCAGAAACCTTGTTAGGCCCTCTAAGGAGAGTATTTCGATGTGCGAACAATACTTTTGTATGCTATGTACCTCAGTTGGTGATGGTGGTATTTTTTCAATTTGTGTACATTTTCAGTATCTTACTGCATCCGACAAACCATAGGGAGAGAAGATTTGCTATGTAATAATTCTTGCTAGATTCTCTTCTTAGCTGTCTCTCAGGATTCATTAGTAAAAAATGTTTCAATCATACACAATCCATATATAAGAATATATATCCATATAGATACCAAGAGGCCCTCTGGGTCAGCTCTGTTCCACCATTGGTCTGCCTGAGTGTCATTTACATTCTGCTTCCATCCATGACAGAGAACTGCATTGAGTAAATGATTCAGTCCACATCATTCATTGGCTCTCCTGCCCTGTGAATGACTGCATTCCACCTGAAAATGAGGGTGCTTGAGTGTTAGAGCTAGTTGGAAGCCCTTTTGTTCTGAATGTTCTTCTTTTATCGCTCCCATTTCCTTAGTGTGCCTTTTTATTTTAATGTTTCGTAAGAGGACACTACAGCTTTACAAGTAGTGCTAACAGGTTGCTGGCTTGCCATTCATTCCATCTGCGCTGTGCGTCATCCGACACAGCCACTTCCTCTAAACCAGAAGATCATTATGGATTACTGTTGTCCACAGTGTATCAATGTTTTACCTTTCTAAGATGGTCAACTAATTGGTTTTGAATGCGGCTGCCAAGTACATCAAGTTTAAAGTAAAAATGAACTATTTACAATACCTTTGCAAGAGAGACCTCTGCAGCTATGTTACGTTTTGTTGTCACAAGCATATACCTATCGTGTTTAGAAGATAGCATATTTTTTTCTTCTACTTATATTTTTTGATTTATCTTGCATACATTGTTGAGTATGTGTGTGTTTTATTGCAGTTGTGTCAGAGGATGCATGCAAGAATGAGTCAGTGGATGGATGAATAAATGTATGATTGCAAAGATGAATGAGTGCATGTATGAGGACTTTATTGAGTGCCCATATCACTTAATGACACAAAATGTATATTGACATTGACCATGTTTATTTTAAATGATTTATGGTCATATTTATATTGCTTCTGATGGTTTATACCACGCACTGTTTCTGAATTAGCACTTTATATTTGTGTGCATTACTTCATTCAGTTGCAGGGTCTGGGTGATAAGGAGGCTATCAGGCTACAAAAAGTGCCTGCGAGTTTCACAGTATGGATGTTGCAGAGCGATTTCTCTTCCCGCTTTCATGTTGTCTGTGGTTCAGTCAGGGTTAGGACTACATCCCCATATTATTGTCGTTGAAAGGCAGGCCCCAGGGCAAAAAAGTAGGCTTTTGCACTACAAATAAAACTAAGCCTCACCTCGTGGGTGTTGCAGAGCTGTTTCCCTGTCCTCTTTCCTGTTGGCTGTGGTGCAGTCTGGGGTTGGACTATGTCCCCCAGACCCATGTGGCTAAAAGGCAGGGCCCAGGGTGAGAAAGAGGCTATTGCGCTACAAAAATAACAACACGTGACCGGGCAAAGACCAGGCCTAGACGAGCCGATCTTAGCCTGTCATAGCCCGACAGAGGCCAGGCCGCTCTCTTCTTCTTGATTTTTGGCCCTTGCCTCCAGGTACTTCTTATCCCAGCTAAAAGACTATGGCACTGTGTCAAAAAAAATTATTTACTTGAGAGATTCTGCGTAGCTGGAATGGGGAAAACAATAAAGTCGCCTCTGCATTTGCCACAGATTACCCTACAAACACTCATACTCAACCACGCACAGCTATTGATAACTTTCTGTTGAGGACTGTGGATGTAATTTCAAATGACATAAAATTGGCAGAACAAAGGCTTTCTCTAACAGATGAGTATTTTGCTTTGTCAATGCTTTCCTCACCACCCAGGCCCATCTCTAAGTAAAATTCACATACCACTGTTCCTCCTGTTTTCCCCCATCATGCAATCTCCATCTGTAGGGCCACCAAGGTTTTTTTTTAAACAAATTTTATTTGTCAAGCTGCACATATATTGCAGGGCTCTGCACTCCAGAGACAACTGCACTATCAAACCATAAAAGAATCATGGTTTTGCCATTTTTCCACTTGGATATAATAAAGCATGGACAACAATATAAAGATTGCCCCTACTCCTTCCCACCCCTGTCCCTCCCCCGATCATACTCCTGACAAAAGCTTGTGAATATAGCAGGGGAATCTACTCCCCCAGCGCCCCCCAGAGAGCACTCCTGCACTCCAAACATGTGCATATGAGGTATCCCAACGGGTGAGCCTCAGTTGCTAATGTTGGTTCCAACAGCAGGTCCCTATAATCGGCCCATCATTTAGAAATCTTGTAGTGTTTGTGCGAGCATCCCCTACCAACAAAAATGGGTTGTTCCATACCCATGCTAAAGTCAAGGCCATTCTTCCATAGCACCGTGGAGGAGGTCCTCAGCGCCTTCCATACCTTGGCTATGTCCCTTTTCGCTACAGTAAAGCCCAATTGCATTAGGTGCCGCTTGTAAATATTGCCTCCTATTCCATAAAATGGAGCAGGGCCAGTTGCGGTGTGCGGGGGAGTTCCCACCCCAGGAACTCAGAAAGGCAGGTAAATACCCCCAAAATGGTATAGACCAATGGTGGAAAATCACTCAGCGTCCTAGCATCCAAGGCTTGGAACGCCCTCCCCAAAGCACTTCGACTTCAATCCTCAGAAATCCATTTCAGAAAATCACTGAAAACATGGATTTTTAATGCAACAGATGCATCAGTCTTAGCAGCAATCTAATACGTCATCTTTTCTTCTGCTCCCTCTCCCTAGCGCCAGGATGCTCCTTCCGGAGCGACAGTTCGCGCTTTACAAATAAATAAACTATAAACTATAAGTGCCTTCTGCGAATACCAAAATGGTAGTAAGTTTAGGATTTTGTCTTAAGTTAGTTCCGTGAATTGGGCCCAGAGTGTATGTCAGATTTCTTATCATTAGAAAATGTGAATAGAATACCCTGACTGAGACATTTTAAATCATCCTTTCAAAAGCTGGGTTTAAACTAAATGTTCGCAAATTTAGGTGCGTCCGCCAAGAAGATTGTGAAGCGTCGATTTATAGAGACGGCCTGTTCAAACATACAGAGTGCATTGAAAATGAAGACTGTAGAGTTTTATGTACAAACATCAACGTCCATATATGTTGACTCGTATTTCCTGTGGATAGAGACCACCACTTACCGTTCTTTTTTAACGTATTTTAGAATGAACCTTATTCACTTCAAAGTCGCCTTCCCATTTCAATGAGCGTAGCACCATGAATTTCACAACACTGCAATAATATCGCAAAATAGAGCACTTGTCATTTTACCTTATTGTATCCTTTATATAATTGTCAAATAATCTCTTTCCAGGCTCTGTTACTTCCCCTGGCAGGGCTTTGGCAACCCTTGACTGCAATGATATTTTTTACAAAAACTATCCTCAATAGAGATTTGTCATGCATTTATACATTTTATTAGAAGTGTGCTACAAATTAGAAAGGCTTTGAGCTGTTAACCCTTTAATAGATCATTTATAAAACAGTAAGCTATAACTGCATGTTGGGAAAAAACGTTTTCATTATGTCCAAAAAATCTTGTAGAACGATTCCAACGACATTGTTTATGGTTGAGGCTAAATTGAACGATGATTTTAAACTATTTTTTCATGTTTTTTAGAAGGCATATGTTTTAGTAGAGAAACAATTTGCATTCTTATGTAAGATTTATATCCTTTTATGGCAAACCGACAAATTAAGATGAATTGACTCACTAACTGATGTTCGTGGTTCGTAAGTCCATCATGACTTTTAATAAATGTTGTATGCGACAATTGACATTCTTCATCTATCCTGATCTGCTTCTCTTGATATGGTTGTGTGCGCCTAGCCTCCTCTTTCAATCCATGTTCTTCTCATCCGCCATATTGCAAGCGATTTTCTGAAACCTTCTATTCTAATCGTGTACCTCATACTTTCATTTTCTTTTTTATCTATTCATTTCTGTGGCTCTGAAAACATCAATATTTTCTCATTCATCATGGATTGCATTACAGTAACACTGAACATTTTCACTTTCATATCATTCCTCAGCGGAAATGCTTCCCAATGAATTCATGTATTCTGTGTATTAGTATGGAATTTTAATCTCCACCTCTTGTCACATTGTCAACATGGTCTATGGTTTCAAGTCGGTGTCAGAGAGTGAACCTTTTTCTTAAAATGTTTTACCAGAGATGACCATTCATTTTCAACCATATATGTGACTTGTGTTCCATCTAATCTTTGCCTTGGAAGCTATTTCTCCATCTCATTGTAATTAGCAAGCTACATTAGAATAGGTTGAGCAATTTTATAAAAACTTAAACATTATTGGTGAAAGAATTCAACTCAGTATAACAGTGGGTGGGTAAATCAACGATATACTTTCTTGATTTGTAAGTATTATTGGTCACGAGTATATTTGTAACAAGAACCTTTACAAAAGCAACTTATATGAATTCATCACTATATGCGCTACGTTTTCTTCCATTTAATTTAATGCAAGGGTTTTCTTACAGTGAACTGTTATGTTAAAATGTAATAACGTTTTATCATCAAGAATATAAGGAGGCAGAGGAGGGCTTAGTGAACCAATTCAGAGAATGTAGCTTAAAGGAGGAATGGCTTTCATAAAATAAGTTGTAAATTGGCTAATATAGAAAGAGAGGATTTCGGAAAATGAAAAAAGAGAAAATAGTCACAATTAAATGCTGACAACCACAGGTGAAGCATATCAATAGAAACATACAACATATAGTAAAAATCATGGTGGCCCAAGTAAGTGAGAAAACACCGGGGATCGTATTACTGGAGTTCTATTGGGGCGAAAGTGGGTGTGCGCATGCTTTGCGCACCGCGGGGCACTTTGGTTTTATAGAAGGGGCCACAGATGCCTGTTCGTCCCCTTAAACATCAGGGCTATACTCAAAGGGCGTTCCCTCATTTACATGGCAATGTGGCTCCATGCAAATGAGGGAATCCCTTTGCCACTGATCCCACGCCGTATTACAGATGCGGGCGCAGAGGCAAAGAAGCTGTTAGGTGTCAGTGTGTCACCTAAAAGGTGACACACTCTCAGTGCACCCCCTGATGGCAGCCCTCTGGAGGGGGTATAGGTGTCCCATGGAACCCTCAGACATCCCCTTGTCACTCACTGCACCTGCCTCAAAGAGGATCTCCAATCCCCCTTCACAGTGCAGGTAGGTTGCCGCCTGCACTGTGAAACATAGAGCAACTTCAAAGCAGCTGCTCAATTTTTTTTCACATGAATGCACTGCTGTCAAGGCAGCGTGAACTCGAGCCTGCCCTGGGGGCAGCCTATTCACTAAAATGAGGCACATTTTTCTGTCTAGTGCTGGGCGCACCGTTAGAAATGTGTGCCCGGTAATAACCAGGAAAATGCGACCATATAGTAATATGGCCCCAGGCGCATTTGCACCCGCTTGACACACCCCTGGGGCCCTTTTTGTTATTACAGAAGGTGCCGCAGATGCTTGTGCATCCCTTTCTGTAAATCCGATAACACTGGTGCACATAAAGCAACAGCGCTATCATCAGAGGGTGTTCACTCATTTGCATGGGAGTGTGGGGCCAGGCAAATGAGGGAATAACTTTACCTCTGCGCTATATTACGAAGGCGGGTGCAGAGGATACAAAGCTTTCAGGAGGTGCACTGTCAGTATGCCCCCTGTTGGCAGAATTACTGGTTCTCCTCAAACCATCTCTGGAGATTCTACAAATTGAGGTAACAAGTGGTGAATTGTTTGTATTTATGAAACATCTGAGGGGATTTTTAAGTCTGTTTCCTTAAGAAAATATTGCTATTTTATTATAGGTGACGTCATGTAAACAATACAATACACCTTGATGAAGGAGTTCTGTTCGGAATCACATTGATTGCAATGAAGGAATGCAATGAAGAATATAGAATATCTGTATACACACTAATTAAAGAGAAAGAGAGACAGATTTGATAACAATTGTGAACCCAATTATATTTAAAATTAATCACCCTTCAAAAGGAGCAAAAATACTACTGATCAACACCTTGAAAATGCAAGAGTGCTGGGACTGTGTCAATTTTCATATTTATGTCAAAGTGTCTATAGAGCTGATAGGACACCACACAGCTATTACATAACACATGCTTGCATAATTTTGTCTGATATATTTTTTAGAACTCAAAGAAATGTCCTTTATTTTACTTAACACTGTAAATACGCGTAGCGATAATACAAATGGTAGGATTGCCCTTTTCTAATACATCTTTCAAGGGATCAAGCAACAAGATGAAATCTCACACATTTGACCATTCTGTTAATTTCTTTGAACTGGGTGGAGGTGCTAATTCCTGGGTCTTTGGATGCAACATTGAAGATACTGGCTTGGTGATGACCCTAAACAGCAGAAGTCACTGTTGCTGGGGAGTCATGGGCATGTACACCTTATGTATCTGTTCATGTCTGTGCATACAATGAGACCCAACATTTCCTGTTTTATATCACTTTTGTCACACATTTGCAATGGGTAATTGCTTTAAACATACACACCCTAGAATGTGATGTCACACTGATTGTATGATGAAATCAGTGAGGTTAGCAAGGATGTAATTTGAAATTTCATCAATGATGTAATTTAACTTGAAAAACTACATCATATATGAGCTCTTAAACAGTTAATGGAATGGGGCACACGTTATAGTATGCTCTGTAAACTATAACTGGTGAATGTCAGTGTTTTTCATTTTTCAACCATTAGTTTTAACTTATTTCAACAACTAACTATGCTGTCACTTCAATCTTTGTTTTTTCATGGACTATTTAGAGCTGAAATCTGAATACCATGCCAAACTATAATTCTGCTTTAAACTATTCACCAAATTCTTCCAGGACTTACAGACTTCGACTATGGCAGTAAAGGGTTGACTGAAGGGCTTTGCTTTCAACCAGGTTCTACACCCAATCCCCACAGTGAGTAGGATGTGCACAGCTGGGGGTCGGCTTCAGCGTCAGGCCTCCTATCAGGCTGTTGTCTAACCCCTGCCGTGGGTGGACAACCCCAACAGCACATGGTCTTCTGCCATGCACAGTCGGGGATTAGACAAATTGCCTGGCCTCCAGACCAGGCCCTATGCCCAACCACCCCAATGAGTAGCCACCCCCTGTTGCACACAGTTTCAGCTGTGTGCATTGAGGGGTTGACCACAGAGCCTGGTACTGGCCAGACCCATACGCTCCACAGATTCTGAATACCCTAACGGTTATCCAAGCCCATTTCTTTTTTTTTTTACATTTTATAAATGCTTCACAGTAGCTCTGTATTAGCGCCCACCTCTTCTGGTCAATGCCTGAAGCCTACCTGCCTCAGGCGCCAGCCTGCCTCCATCCAATGCAAAGTGAGGGATTGTCTAGCTAACCACTCTATGGGTAACCACCATCCAGCTGTGTATGGCCTTTGGTTGTGCACAGCTGGGTGGTTCCCTGAAAGGGCAGGTCCGAGGCTAGGCCCTGCAGCCAGCCCCACTGTGTACAGCCAAGCTTCGCTGCTAATGGCTGAAGTCCTGTGCAGAGGGGGTTTGGTTGCAGGACCTCGCCTCTTGCCAGTTCCTGCTGCAACCTTTCACTCTACATCGCCTTAAACTTTGCACAACTAGGGGTTTGGCTGCTGGGCCAGGTCCTGCACCCAAATCCTCTCTTGCGGCGGATCCTCTGCTTTGCTCAGCCTTTGGCTCTGTGTTGCATGGGTTTGACCAAGGGGTCAGGTCTCCCCCCAGGCGCTGCACCCAAATCCTCCACAAATGCTGATCCACCTGCAGACACCAAACCTGCATTTGGTTTTGTTTTTCTATAAACTCTTCAATGTACTGCAGTATTTACACTCCAGTCACTGGCAAGGCCCTGCAGAAAAACCCCCATGGATAGCCAACCTCCAGTTGTGCAAGACTTTTGGCTGTGGGCAGATAATGGATTGTCAGCAGGGCTAGGCCTGGGGCAGGACCATGTGGCCAGCCCCAACATAGGCAGTGAACCTTCAATACTCATGGTCAAAGTCCTCTGCAGCAGGGTTCGATCGAAGGGCCTGCAGTCAACCCTGATCCACACAACCTTAATCTGTGCACATCTAGGAGGGCTGACTGCAAGGCCTGGCTTCTGACCAGGTCCTGCACTGCACAGTTTGGCCACCCTCTGCTGTTCACAACCTTCGGGCATGTGCTGCGGGAAATTGGCATCCCCATGCCCAATACCCTATGTGTCGTCAACCCACATATATATATATTTATTTTCACCAGAAAATATCTGGCAGTCCTGAGCAGAAACAAATATATATAACCTCCAAGCCCTTGTAGAAAACATGAGGGTGTCAGTGTCATTAGTTTGTTTTTCAAATACAAACGTATGTTTTTGGAGCATCATACATTTTGCCACCCTTCCTTGGTATTATGTATCTGTGCTTCCTTGCTTAGAGTGCCTTTGTATACATTCCACAATTTAACGTGGAATCTGGCTTTGTGCTTGTGTTCAGATTGGGGCTGAGGTCCAACCCCTCTATGCATAAAGCAGTCTAGCAAAAGAGTAAGGATTTATTGATTTTTAGGGATCAGTGTGTCAATTAATGAGTCATAATGCCTAGTGACTTCAAGGCTGAGTACAAAGACTAGGATAAACAGTTGTTTTATTGGCAAATGGAATTATCTTTTTATAAAAAAGTATTTCTTAGTGTCATTTTTTGTAAAGGGTGCCAGGCAGCACAATTATATGGAAAATAATAGCCTTGAATGTATATATTATGAAAAAAAACATGTAAAATAATAGTCTTGAAAGTATATGTTAAGAAAAACATTGGCTGTAGCATATATGGTAGCATTCTCAAAGTCAATAACAATTTTTTGGGTAATTATTAATTTATTGTTGCATTGCAGTTTGTGATAATTACTCCCTTCTTTGTTGGGCAGTGATAGTGCAAATATTTGGGGGATATTATCATTCTAATATTGTCCGTTCATAGAGAAGATTTGGTAGCTTGGACATGTTTTGAAGGTGTCATCTGTGAAACAGGCTGGTTAGTATTTAGGGTTACGAGATTTTGGCCTGTAGCAAAAATAATGATTCTTTCTATTTTAAGATATTTTACAGGCAGCATTTGAACGTTTGAAAATCTCTTATAAGTCTTGGCTAATGTTGTGGACCCTAGTCCCTGAATATTTGGGGGGTGATGTGGTTCTGTTACATTTTCCTCTTAATTATTCCAAGTTGTGGCCTACCACAACATCCATTAGAAAAGTACTTTGGTGACTGATGTGCTCTTTGCTGTAGATGTGTTCGAATTCCAAGTAAATTTAAAGGGGGCTTTCTTTCTGTGGGGGCCTACCGTGGCTTTACTCGACATGTTGAGCTCTATATGTGATGTAATAATAATAATGTTATATAATATTTCGGTTTTCTTATGTTTTTTTACTATTACATACCATATATAGGTGTGGTAGCATTTTTGTAGACTTACTTTTCCACTTTCAGGTTAGTGGTGTGATATAGCTGAAATTATCGTGTGTTTTCTTGGTTGCTTTTAAGGTGAAATTTGTTGTTTCCATTTTTTGTGGAAATAAAAGATAAGAAACAAAACATACTTTAGGTTAATAACTGAAAGTGTACTATTTTAATAGCTATTGTTAAATGAAATTATTCTTTTTTCTTTTAATATTATTGTATTTACTGTGTGGATGCTAGACTGCATTTCTCTCTGGCAAAATAGCAGGCTGGCGTCTTCTTTAGTCAGAGGGTATGCATAACGTGTACTTGCTGTGTCTTCTGTTGATAATGTGTCCTGATTTTTAAACTGTTCTACCTTTGAATCTGGTTTATTTTGCTGTTCTGAATTTGAAGTATTTAACGTTTTTTTTTTAAATTAGGTAATCACCAATTATTTTTGATGTTAGTGAAATGGTTTATGCCTATCTACACACATTTATAATTAAAGGGTGTTTTGTGCATTTTTTGATACAGTTTCCATTATTTATTTTATGTTTTTTTTACTTGATGATATTTATATTTTTGATGGCTATGTATGTTCTAATTGTATTGGTCAAAATGGTGTGGTGCCTATTTTGACTAACAATATTTTAGTTATCAATATTTAAATATTTTAAACAGAAACCTCAAAAAATCTATATTGCGATACTCGATTGTTGGAGTTTGATATTTATAATTAACACAATTTTCATTTTCGATATTCTAAAATGCAACCGACTAGACCCAGCTGACTTAACAAATTAAAGAATAATGTCAAATAGACCATTTCTGGGTTAGCTGATTTTTTCAAGCGTTCTGAAGAAATTTTGAAAAACAAACTCTTTTCTGCCCAAGAAGACAGAATTTAGACCTGGCAAGAAAGCATCTCCCTTTATGTCTTAGATGATCTAAAAACACAGTACATTGCAGCTGAACTGCTGTCCTGATTCTTCTGGGCCTCTCAGCTTCTGCGGTAGTATGAAAAACCAATACACAATATAATCGCTTTCGACCTGGCACCATTGACATGGGTCTCCCTTCCATTTTTGCTGTTGCCTCATGTATTTGTGCTGGTGTTAGATGCTTTGGGCACTGTGTCACTCCTATTCAGTGCCACAGTGCAAGTGCTCCCTATTGTAAATTGATGTATTAATCAGTGGTTCCATGTTTGTCTATTTGGTTCACTTGTCAGACCCTAGTCTAGTGCACTGAGTGTGCCCAGGGCGTGTAAATCCAAATGCTGCTGGTGGGCTTGCAACACTGGTTGTGCCACCCACAAAAGCAGCCTTGTAAAATGTGTCTAAGGTCTGCCATTGCAGAGCCTGCATGCAGTCTGGTACTGTCATGCTGACTGGGCAAGTGCACCCACTTGCCAGTCTCTAAACCTTCCCTTTTCCTCATATCAGTCACCCCTATGGTAGGCCCAAGGGCAGGGTGCATTGTAAGTATAAGGTAGGACACACCCGATGTGTGTGGCATGTCCAAATAGTGAATTACAGCCATTTTTGATTTTCACTCTTGCAAGGTTACCTGTTCGCCATAGGCCAGAATGGGCTGTTAGAATTATTACATTTGATAATCCTAACTGACTCAGAGAACATGTTAGAAATTCGAGTTTAGTATGCCTGAACTCAGAATGATAAAATACATCTTTTAGTGAAGTTGGTTTTAACATTCTGTGTTTGCAAATACTACTTTTAGAAAGTAGGTATTTGCTTGCCTAACCTGTCAAGCCTACCTCTGCTAGGTTGTGTATTCGTTTGTCATGTTTTGTGAGTGGCAGGGCTGCGGGATTCAAAGAGACAGGATGAGTCAGCCCAGTGGTGAATAGAGAGATCTGCATCTAGATGGGAGGAAGGAGTTGCACCTGAACCTTGAATAGGGCTGTGCCTGCTTTCCACAATGCTGGCTCCACCTCCTGGGGAGTGGCTGATGTCTCTGCCCTGCACACTGAAAGAAGAGAAGGAGTCCTGTAAACAAAGTGCTCCAGGACTGTACTTGCCTTCCACAATGCTGGCTCCACCTCCTGTGGGGCGTCTGATGTTTCTGCCCTGCACTGTGAAAGGAAAGAAGAAGTCTAGTAAACAGAGTGTTCCAGAACTGGTTAGGACTGGGCAAAGGACCCTCTCCCCTCAGAGAACAAAGGATTTTGGAGTATAAATAATGGGACCCTGATCCCATGAAATTAGATCACTTTGGACTACATGAAGAAACATTTACCGAAGAGAGGAACCTGGAGAAACTGAGGAGAGACTATTCCCAAGCTGAAGTGCTGCTTGGGGGATTGGCCTGAAGTGATTGCCTTACTGCCAAAGGAAGGAGAAAGGAACTTTGTATACTTTGCTTTCAAATTGTGGAGGATCTCCAAGGGCTTGGCAAAGAGCTTGCCTCCTGCTAAAGTCTCAGGGACAACATACTTCACCCCCAGCTCCCCAGAGTTCTTTGGAAGTGCCTGTTGCTGTTTTGGGCCTTCTGTGGATCCTTGAGGTTGAACCATGCAATAACAGCCTGTCTCCGGGTGCAAATCCCTCAGAGATTGAATTGTGATTTGAGTAGGCATGCCCTCTCCTACTGTAGGTTGGTGAATGAGCAGATTAAATTTGCCATGTCCTCGATACAATTGCCGCACAAGCGTTGAGTGTTCACAGATTGCCCACTCAACCATCGTGGGCGGTGCAGGATTGCTGGGAGTATTTCTAACTGGAACATTAATAATTTTCCATTTGTCTTCCTTGAGTATCACAGGCTAAAGTATGTCTGTTCTTCGGGCAAAGACAGCTTTATCTTCCACTAGGGAGAGTTTCCTTATTGCCTTTTTCACTGTTTGCTTGAAGACTACGTGGGAGGTTTGAGTTTCCAAGAACTCAGAGAGACCAGTGGTAACCAGAGAGTCCTTTAGGAATTGTCTGGATGGAGAGGTTGCCCTAGACTGGAGCTCTTTCCAAAGCTGGTTATTCAGAGTACTCAGGGTGCATTCCTGATTTTTTTTGCCTGCAGGTTATGTAAACCCTTGTCTTGCCAGAAGTTGTTTGGTTATACCAAACTCTAACGGAATCTGCACTGGAGAGTCCTAGGTTGGAATATTAAACAAGACTCTGTAGTCCCTGGCTACAGTGCTACCCAGGATTTTTGAGTTACTTCCTCTCAGGGCTTCACTTCCATTGGTGATGGTAGATAAGATTTGGGATTTTGGTACCCGGAGGAAAGGGTAGAAAATGGGGCCCGTTAGTTTTTAGCTGCCTCAGTATTGTTGCTATGGCCATCCCTTTTCTTCCAATTGTCTCCAGCTGACTGGCAAATTGGCCTCCTTGATCTATGATTACTCCCAGGTATTTGTGGATGGGGGTGTTTGTAAGTACCAGGAATAATTGCGTTGTTTGCCACTTTTTATTGTCAAGGTTTTTGTTTTCTCATGATTCACTTTAAGAGAGGTTTCCACTGCGTACTCTTGAATTTTAATGAGGTGACTTTGCATCCCCTCCCGAGTGTGGCTTGCCAAGACCACATCGTCTGCATATAAAATGCTGGAAATGGCCTTGCCACCGTGTCGAGGATCGAGCACATTGTATGAGTTTTGGGTTTGTGTACTATCCACCATACAGAGGTTGAACAAGGTTGGGACATGTACGCATCCTTGTTTGTGCCCCTTGGTGGTTGGGATGTGCTTTGAAAGATGTGTGCTGTTGCCTATTTTGACCTGCACCCATGTGTCAGCCTGGAGATGCATTAGCAGGTTCAAAAATGCTGACGGGATTCCCCATTGTGCCAATTTCTTCCACAGTCTTGGACGATCAACATTGTGAAATGCTGCCTTGAAGTCGATAAAACAAAAATAGAGCACCTGTTTTGTTGTCATTGTCATGTGTATAAGTAGTGACATGGTTAGTAAATTGGTTGATATACCTGTGTCTTTGCAAAATCCAGTTTGGTGTGAGAGAATTATTTCATTCTCCGTTGCCCAGTCCTGGAGATCTATCAGTAAGGTAACAGCGAAATGATTGGCCTCAATATCCAGCAGTGAAATCAGGTGATAACTTTTCAGGGAGGATGTTTCTCGGACTTATGAATCAGAGAGATATTAGAACCGCTCTATGAGACTGGTATATGTCCGAGCAGTCTGATTCTCAGGAAGAGAGAGTCCAGGGTACCTACCCAAAAGTACATGTCTTGTTTGAACAGGGCTGGTGGGATCCCATTTGGCCCCAGTGCTCCTTTTCTCCTTGTTGTCTGCTGGCTAAAATGCGATACCCAATAATATATCCAGGAGTTTTCTGTGGTGTGATGATGTCCCTTCCTGTACAAAGCGCAGTACTTTGTTTATGGTGGCAAAAAGGTGTGTGCTGTTATTGTCTTTAGAGTCGCAGAACGTTTTGTCCAGAACGCTCTTTCTTTGGACCTCTTAATTTCCCACTTGAGTTTTTTGATCTTACTTCTTTGATGGCGTAAAGAGTTTCTGATTCCCGGGATGGTGCATCAGTGATCTGAGCAGTTTATTTATCGATATTTTTGATGTTTTCAATTCGATCCACTGTTGCGTCGGAGGCCCAGCCCTCATCTCTTGTGAGGGGTCTTGGATCTGGCTATGGATGCAAATGAGCTTGAAAATTTTGTGGTGAAAGTTTACCATTTGCTGACTAGATTGTTTGTAAGGTCGTTTTCATCCTGTAGCAAGGCCTTTGTAGCTTGAAGGACCTCCCCTGTGTTTACCAGTGAAGATTTGATTCTTTTTATATTTGTTGTGTGGAATGCGTGCGTACCCCATTGGTTGAGCCTTGGTTTAGGTATGATTGTTTGGAATAATACTTTCGGTGGGTGATGGTCGCTGTCCCCCTTATCCCCTAAGCAGAACCCAGCTACAAAATGGAAGAATAAGAGGGAGACCAAGGTGTAATCTAGAGTTGAATACGCTGTTTATAATTAGAATGAAGCAGCTGGTGGGGAATCTTCATGAAATCTTCAATTCAGTGCCCTTAGATTGATATGCTCCTAGATTTCCAGTAGTCGCCTAGCCGTCTTGGTTGATCGGCGAAGCAAGCTTCTTTTTTGGGCTGGTATTTTCCAGTGGAGTGACTGGGCTAACACTTCCTCATTTTCTGATAAATCTAGGATTTGTAAATTTAGGTCACCTGAGAGAATAAGGTTGGCGGCATTCTGCAACCATACAATTGACAGCAGGTGGTCCATAAGATGCCTATTTCTATACTAAACCTATTTGAAGTAAGAACCACACCACGGACTGTGTTCTGTTAATGCTCAGGATTCCTTTTTAAACTCACATTCTAGGTTGATGGGAAGATCGAGAGGATCCCTTTCTATCGTAGCTAAGCCAAAATGCTTTTTCATCAAAAATTCAAAACTTTTCTCAGAACTGGACTACTTACGTCAGACAGCTACAACACAACAATGGATTCCACTCAAGCGCCACTTGGGAAGTCTAATATGAAACGACTGAAAAAGAACCCCCTGTCGCCACCCAAACCAGTCTCACATGTTTCAATGGAATTGTTATTATATGAATTAAGACCCATTGTTGAGGAAACCAATACCAAACTACAGGTCCTTTCCGATAGTTGGTCCCAACTTGATACAAGACTTAAAGTAGTAGAGCAAAATATTTCATCAATTAAGGATACCACTAAAAGTGTTACCCTCATTCAATCTCAAGTGTCAGGACTTCAAAAGCAAGTTGAAGTTCTTGAAAATCATAATAGAAGGAACAACATACATATGTATGGTTTGGTGGAAGGGGCCGAAGGTAAGGACTCTCTCACTTTCTTTAAATCTTTCCTCCCCAAAATCTTCATATGCCAGAGGACACCGTGCTTAACATACAACGCGCACACAGGTTGGGTCGCCTTCCCTCAAATGCTTCATCTTCGCAACGACCAAGAGGAGTCATCCTTTACTTTCTTGAATGTACGGATCTGCTAAAAGTGTTGGCAGCAGTTAAGGCTATTCAATGGATTTCCTGGTCTGGCTCGACACTATTCTTTGCACATGATTATGCCAAAGCTACTGCAGCTCGACGTAAAACCTTCCTCAGTATGAGACAAGATCTTCGCTCAATGGGAGCCAGATATGGTCTCTTCCACCCTTGTCTCTTTTAAGTTATGTACAACAACAGAACAACAACATATGAAGATCCCACACATCTACAAAGCTTCATAAACTCCCACAAGACGGATCATATGGAATCTTCAGGTCTTCATCTTCGCAAGTTACTTGCCTCTTATAGACATTACATATGGGTTTCTGTTTCTTTCTTTATTGCAGGTTATATGATGTTCTTATTTATATCAGGATCTTTGGGCTTTGATAGTTCACAGCCTATTGCTGTTTTTATATACTCTTGTTTGTTCTATTATACGTCATTGCTCTATTGCTTATTATGTACTTCATAATTTAATGTTAAATATTTTATTCTTTGCCTCCACAGTTATTTCCACATTGTGACGTGAAAGGTCCCCGGTTTTCGGCTAGTCAATCCTGGATGTGTTGTCTCTTCCATGTGGTTCCACCCCTCCCTACATCTATGTTCCCTTTTTGTAGGTATGTTATTTGTTTTATTTATTTCATTTATTTGTTTATTTTGAAAGATTTATAGAGTGCGAACAAGACCCAGGGGGGTATCAGAGCGCTGTACAGCGTTGTGGTAAGCAATTATACAGAAGATAAGGAAGGTATTACATTAGTATCGTTGGTGCAATTTAGCGCTACGAGGAGAAAAAAAACATCTCACGATCAACAGCTGATGCAGGTAAAGGGGCTGTCTAAGATTAGAACCAAAAGAAGGGAAAAATATGTCATAGAACATCAGTGAGAAATCTTTCAAGATTTTGGTTATTAACAGAACACACTAACATGATCAGCTCGCTAACGTTCATTAACTAGTAGCCTTTTAACCAGTTTTTTAAAGGAAGTAGTGTAAGGATCTGATCTGATCTCTGTTGGCAAGGAGTTCCAAATTCTTGGAGCAAGACCGGAGAATGCACAGTTGTGAGATCTGTTCTTTTTGAATCTTGGAGGTTTCAGGAGAAGGGTGGACATACTTCTGAGGTTCCTGTTAGAGCCCGATAGTTCAAGTGTATTAGCTAGATAGTATGGGGTATTGGAGTTTATGTTTTTATGAGTCAGACAGGCTATCTTGAGTCATACTCTTGCTTCAATGGATAGCCAGTTTAGCTGCAAAAGGTGAGGTGAAATGTGATCAAATTTCCTAGAACCCGTTAAAAGCCTGGCCGATGCATTTAATGTGGCTCGGAGAGGAGCCAAGCTAGTTTTGGGAAGTCCTGCGAGGGTCAGCAGCCCGTATTCCAATCTTGGGATAATCAGGGGTTGAACCGCCGGGGGGAGGAATGGTTTCATTTTCTTCAGTGTGTTGAGTTGGAAATTGGCTCCCCTAATAGTCGCACTGATGTGGGCCTGCATGTTTAGGTGTTTATCCAAGGTGATGCCTAAATGTTTGGCAGAGTCTACAACGTGAGGAGTGCAGTTCAGAGCAATTAGGTGTTTAATCCAGTCTAGGGTGGGAGCTGAGTGATTAGGTGGGTTTATAAACAGAAATTCCGTTTTGAGAGTATTTAGTAGGAGATGGTTCTGAGCTAGCCAATGTGGAGTTTGAGCAAGTGCAGTGTTTAACATTTTTATGTCCTCTTGCGAGGAGATCTTCAGGTATAATTGTGTGTCATCAGCATACATTTGGTATTGGATGTTGGCTCTGTTCAAAATGACCGCAAGAGGTTCCATAAATAGATTGAAAAGAGTGGGCGAGAGCGTAGAACCTTGAGGGACTCCAATAAGGACAGGGGTACTGGAAGCGAGGGCATGAATAACTTTGATCCTTTGCGTGCGGTTGTGAGGGAAGGAGGAAAACCAGTTTAGGACCGGGCCTGACCATCCCATCGTATGTTGTAGAAGATCAATCAAGTTTTTGTGTTTGATGGTATCTTTATCGAAGGGTGACGACAGGTCTAGAAGGATCAAGAGACAAGGGACATTTTGGTTGAGGGCTCTCACAGCGTCATCAACAATGTGAGTTAGTGCCATTTCGGTGCTGTGCCCAGCTCTGAGTCCTGACTGATGGGAATCCAGGAGTTGATATTTCTCAATATGTTTGCATAGCTGAGAGTGAACGCATTTTTCAAACAATTTTGTTAGAGCCATGCTGCTGGTGATAGGTCAGAAGTTGTTTGGATCTGAAAAGTTCACATTGGGCTTCTTGGGGATGGGAGTAACTTGCCCAGCTGTTAGGCAGTCTGTAATCTTTCCCAGTAAGAGAGATTCATGAATGATCCTGGACCAAAGAGGGAGAACGGCAGAGATTAAATTTGTATAGAGCTTGGCGGGGAGAGGATCACCAAAATGGTTTGAGGGTTTGATGGATGCCATGTTGCAAAGTAACTCAGTGTCGTCTGGTAGGAGACTACTGCTCCAAGAGGCACTGCTCTTGAGGTCCAAAGGCGAGTGTATTGTTGTGGGTTCTGCCACCTCTCCTGCTCCTGTCGGCAGTATCTTGGATAGCAAAGTTGGGGTAGTGTGTAATTTTCATGGCTTTTTCAGCGAAGTGAGCTGTAAAATCATCACCACTAGGGAGCAGGGATAATGGAGTCGAGCTCTGGTTGGAGGAATTGTTAGATTGTTCCTTAATGATTTCGAAGAGTTTTTTTGGTCTGTTTTTGGCTCCATCCAGTTGAAGTCTGAAATGATCGATTTTCGCCAAGCGTATGTGTTTGTTGTAAACGCTTCTCATTTTCCTGAGTTGACAGAGATTTGAGGTGGAAGGTGAGTTTCTCCAGAGTCGCTCTGAGAGTCTTAGATTGCGCCGTTCATCATTTAGTGCACCATTAAACCATGGTTTAGAGAGTTTGACTGGGACCCTTTTGAGCTGTTTCAGAGCAACAGAGTCAAGAATGTTAGAAAAAGTGTTAATGTAATGCTCCGAAATATCATCAAGGTTGGTTAAATTAGGGGGGGTGTAGACTATTTTTAGTGATTGAGGTTATCAAACTAATGTTGAGGTCCCTCATTTTGTGAGTCATTTGCTTCGCTTTAAGGGGTTTTCCTTTTCTACCCAGTCCCTTGTCTAGGATGAGGAAGGGAATTTGAAAATGGTCAGAACAGTCAAAGGGTAAGATTTCTCCTATTTGTATGAAGTTGTCTTTGGCAATAATGAGGTCTAGAGCGGCGCCTTTATTGTGAGCAGGGCCTTTACAGAGCTGTGAGAAATTGAGGCCAGAGAGAAAAGTCTTAAAGGAATAAACAACTGGATTGTTTGAGTCATTCCAAGGAAGGTTGAAGTCTCAGAGGAATATATGACAGGGTTGATCCGAGCTCGAGCTAATGATCTCCATGATTTGCTCTGTGAAGATTAGATTGTCACCAGGAAGGTGATAGATAGAGTGTAGCACACAAACCTTCTTGTCTTTGCTCCATATTTCAGAGACTAGCTGTTCACAGGAGGATAAGACCGTGCTGGATGATTGTTTTACTCTGAGGTTAGAGCGATGAATGCAGGCAATGCTTCCTCCTGTTTTATCTAGTCTGTCACTTCTGAATATAGAGAAGTCGAGAGGTATTAAGATGTCAAGAATTGATGAGGAAGTATCATTGAGCCATGTTTCAGTGATGATCAGGATGTCCAAGTTACGTGCAATGATTAGATCAGAAATATCAGCTGCATGTTTCACAGCTGATCTACAATTGAGAAGCATCGAGTTGATGTGCAGGTTAGATGTGACCACTTCTTGAGTCGACGTGTGTATATGACGTAGGTTCTCTATGTTCAATTTCCTGAGATTAAGGCTTGGTTCCCTGTCAGGGTCAGCAACGATTGAGGGTATGTTGAGAGTAGATTTGGGTTGGGAGACCGTTTTAGAGTCAGAGTAAGACCTAAGCAGGGTGAGAATGTCTTCATCTGACACCTGAGGTGGAGGTCTGTGGGGCCGAAAGTGGTGGTTGGGTAGAGGCCTCGAGCTCTAGCTGGAGCTAAGATAGGAGCATTATTAGGTAATGCCTTTGGTAGAATAAATCTTCTGTGGGTTGTGGATATCATTCCTCATCGTGGGAGGTGAAACCCAATGCTTCCCTGTCTTCAAGGAGAGCTGCAGAATGCTTTGCACTAACTCTTTGACGACCGAGATATCATGCTTGAGGTCATCAATCTTCTTCTCAAAGCCATGATTGTTATTCGCCTGAGTAGCCCACCCTGTAGGGGTAAGATCTACTTTTGTAGGGTTACTAGAGGTTTGGGTGGAACGATTGGAACAGTTACATAGAAAGATAGGGTCAGACTCGAGATGGGGATCAGAGCTAGGAGTGGGAATAGGGAGAGACAGAGTAGAATTAGGAGTAGAGGGTGGTGAGGCGTGTTGTGATAATGTGGGTAATTGTCTGTCATTGGTCAATGTACCGGCTGCACCAACAAGGTTCCTTGCCCTGAGATTGGAGGATACAGGGCCTAAGGGGTGAGTATCAAACCCAACCTGACTATTAGGGTGGGTAGGGTGGTCATCACTCCCGTTATTGAAACGAATAATGTGTGATATAGGGGATTGAGGATAGGAGGTGAGGCCATGTAGAGGAGGGGAATTGGAGTGGATAGTATCCATAAGGTGGGAAGTACTCAGGTCAGTTACATCTTCCTCTGTACGATACAGACGTGTGTTTTCCAGGTTTGTAGTGAGGGGGTTTGGGATGGTATCCGTTAGGTTGGGTCATGTTGTGGGGAGCGTGTTGACAGACAGGAGTGTGGGCAGTAGGGAGGAGGGACCTTCCATCACCTCAGGATCTGAGCCAGTGAGTGGAACATTTTGATTGTCGGTGGAGGTGTTGGAGTTAGTTAGAGTGTTCTTGAACTTCAAAAAGGCATAATTGAATAGCTTGAGTTTCAGGTAGGAAGCTTGAATAAGGACATTACCATTATGGTAAAGGGAGATAGCTCTGCCATAAGGGCTGGGGATGGAAGCGGGGTTAAACGAAAACCATGTGGAGTTTTGGTCAGTTTGGAACGCAGCATAGAGGTGAGGGTCTTTCTCCACTGCGCTCTTCTGTTGGTGTAGAAGATGAGATCCGTCACTATAGTGCCTTTATTTGGGATATATGTGTCTGATATCAGTGTTTCGAGCCATCTCTTGATGATATTGTGCTTAAAGGTCTTCTTAGCCTTTAATGATAGGTTGGGGGGTAGATAATCTTAACTGAGTTTACGCCAGATTGGACAAAGGGGTTGAAGGCAACATAGGTATGGTGTGCCATAATAACAGAGGAGCGTCGTAGGTAGTTTCTTTTTGTTTTATATTGCATTCCCTTGATTTCTTCTCTTATGGTGTCTCTACTATTTCCTTCTTTTTTTCCTCTTTATTCTTCTTCATGAATACCCTTGTCATTAACTATTTGGTCTTTCCTAATCTTCTCTTTCGCATTTTCTCTAAAAAGTCAATTTTTATAAATATATATCCGTCTCATGTATATTGTTGGCTTTGATTTTTCGCTTCGTTACCTTTTCTTTATCCCATGGTGGAATTAATCACGTATTTGGTAATCTTGTCTCTTCATATTCTCTACCGTTTTTTTTAATAAATTGGATTTTTGTTTAATATTTTTACTCTCTCCTTTCTTTTGATATTTTATGCCATTAAAACTTGTCTCCTGGAACGTTCGGGGATTAAACTCACCTATCAAAAGACAGAGAGTTTTAACTAACCTAGCTAAATTAAATGCTGATATAGTATTTCTTCAAGAAACGCACCTCACATATGTTGAATCACTAAAATTAAAAAAATTCTGGGTGGGGGAAGTATTCTATTCTCAAGGTGATGGTAAACATAATGGAGTTGTGATACTTTGCCGTAAATCGCTACCAGTTAAATTTATTTCACAAGATTCTGATACGAATGGTAGATGGCTTAATGTTAAATTATTACTGAAGGATGCTCCAGTCTCTTTACTTAATGTTTATGCTCCTACTGTTGGAGATTCTTCTTTCAGGCCCTCATTTGCTAGGCAAATTGCTCATTGTATTGAAGATAATTTTATACGAGAAGGTGACCGTAATCAAGTTTTTGACCTGTTCATTGATCGGAATTCTAAAATTTCCTTTGTCCCTAACAAGCCCCACAAATCTTTTGTGCACACTATCACCCAACATAAACTCCTTGATGCATGCAGATTATGTAACCCTACTACCACGGAATATACTTTTTATTCCCCAGTTCATCAACTCAATCTCGAATAGATTACATTTTTGTATCTCACAAGCCTTCACAAAAGCTGAAATAGGCCCTATTCTTCTATCGGATCATGCTCCTGTTTCTATTAGCCTTGATATAATACCCAGGGTGAATGCTACTAGAAGATGGCGTTTTAACCATGCTCTTCTTTTAGATCCATTATTTACCTCCTCCTTCACCACCTTTTTCAACGATTATTTTCTTTTAAACCAAACTGAATCCCTGTCATTTTCAACTATCTGGTATGCCTTCAATGCCTCAGCAAGAGACTTTATCATTGGCTTTGTTGCCAAGAAGCGTAAAATTGCGCGTAAACACATCAATAATCTTTTTCAAGATATAAAGCGACTGGAGCACTCATATTATACTTCTAATTCTAACAGCTCTCATGAATGCTAAACTTCAATTTAACAAGAAATCAACAGATAATGCCTCATTATATTTATTAAAATCTATTGCAAAGTTCTTCGGAGGGAGAAATAAAGCAGGGTAGATTTGAGCTAACTATTTGAAAATTTGACACAACAAACTAAACACCGAATCTATATATGATGAACACTCTGTTTTAAAATTTAAAGATGTTGAAATATTAAATGAATTCTCTCTATTTTACAAGTCATTATATGCTTCCGAAACACAGCCCACAGATCAATTGTTGTCACAATTGTTTTCCAACATCCAAATACCTCAACAAACCCCTCCTGACTTGTCCTCCTTAGAATCGGATGTAACACAGCAAGAACTCCTAGATGCTCTCCAACACCTCAAAAAGGACAAAGCACCAGGTTCTGATGGTTTTACTGGTGAATCTTTCTCCATTTCTCCAAAATTCTAGTGCCCAAATTACTTTCCCTGCTAAATTCCTTCCACTTCATAAATAGCTCAGTTGGCTCTTTTTCAGAAGCACACATTTGCCTCATTCCTAAGGAGGGTAAGGATTCAAAGTATTGTAAAAATGATAGACCAATCTCTTTCTTCAACATTGATTACAAAGTTTTCTACAAAGCATTGGCCCTCCATTTGGACTCCTATGCACCCAATTCATTCGGTAAAGAGCAATCTGGCTTTGTTAAGGGTCGGCTTCTAACAGACAACACACAACTTTCTTTTAATGTTTTATCTAAATCTTCACATCTTAAACAATCTATTGCAGCAATAGCATTGGTTGCGAAAACAGTGTTTCATAGAGTTGAATGGCCTTACCTATTTTATAACCTCAGATAGTTCGGTTTTGGCCCTAAGTGTAGCTCCCTAATCTCACTTCTTTATTCCAATCCCCGCGCTGCTGTCTGTGCTAATTGCTTAATTTACCCTTTCTTTGATTTAGGTAAAGGAGTACGTCAAGGCTGCCCTTTATCCCCTTTCCTTTTCAATTTGGCTCTAGAACCATTTCTTTCTAAAATACATCAAAATCCAAACATAGATGGCTTCGAACACCGATGTCCCATATTAAACTTGCAGTTTATGCTGATGATATTTTGCTCTTTATGTCACAACCAAATGTTTCGATTCCAGCTTTTTTAGAGGAAGTACAGTCATTTTCCCTCATCTCTGGCTATAAATTAAATAATGATAAATGTGAGTTTTACCCCTGACCAAATACACCTTTAAATTGGACTTTGCCCCATCTAAATTCACATGGAGCCCTAATCATATTAAGTACTTAGGATTACACTTTACTCCTTCAATCTTGGACACAGTAACATTATGTATGAATAAATGCATTCAAAAGATTTCAGAATTAACCATTAAATGGCATCCTCTTTACTTATCTTGGAGGGGCGAATAGATACAATAAAAATGATGCTTTCCCGAATAGTATTATTTACCATCTCCAATATCCAGTCCCTATTTCTGCTAAATAAAAAAAAAAAAAAGTATTCCTTTCTTCCTTTTTGTGGAGTAACGAAAGGTCCCGAATTTCAATATCAAAATTATCCTGTCCTAAAACAGAAGGAGGAGTCATCTTTCCAAATTTTTTGGCATTTCAAAAAGCATTCCTTCTACGTCAAGCTTCTTTTTGGCTGCTCAACTCCATAGATGATTACCCTTTGTGGACTTCAATTGAGTGCCTATTTTTTTCTCCCTTTTCCTTTCAAGAATATCTCTCCTTCACACGAAAACCATAATCTCTATCTACCCCCATAATCAAACTTACAGCCAAACTCCTAGAGTCGACCTCTCCTTCAGCACAAAGTACTATGGACCACTTCCTCAACTCAACAATTTGGCATGACAAAAACTTACTCATTAATAATAAACCTTTCTATTGGAAGACCTGGAGACAAAAAGGATTAATTTGGGTTCACCAATTATTTTCACAATTGGAATTTTAACCCTTTTCTACACTTAGTCAGTAGTTTGGTTTGCCTGCCTCCTTTAATTATATGTATAATCTCCTTAAAAAAGCTGTGTTAGATTCACACATTCAAATCACGACTACACCTGTTAGTGTTACCATTCCTGACCCAACTGAACGCTTCAACACTTTACTATGTACTATGCCTAAAGCATCTACTATTTACAGCTATGTACAAGATACACTTACTATTAGGCAGAAATCTAAGATAGAGGAGGCATTGGAACATGATTTTAATGACATCTTGGCCGCTGTCACTCTGGAGTAGCATTTGGACTAAGATACAAAAATCTTCTCGAGCAGCAAATACAAAGCAAAAAAACTATTTTTTGCATGTAATAGACTCTTACTAACTCCGAATACTTTAAGCAAAAGATTTTTTGCTGTATCGGAGAGCTGCTGGACCTGTTCGTCCTTAAACGCTGATTTGTTTCATATGCTTTTTTCTTACTCACATGTGCACAATTTCTGTAAACAAGTATGGTCTCAAATTATTTTAATTTTTGGTACTAAATTTTCTTTCTCATTCATTCATGTATTTTTAGGAAGTCTTTCATCTATCTGGAACAATGTTGCACTCAATGTCAAAATTGTTGATCTATTGTTAGCGGTTGCCTTCCTGCAAATCACCATTAATTGGAAGGATTTCACAAAAAATTCCTATAGGGCATGGTGGTACCCTGGATGTCACAATCATAGGTTAGATACATCCTTTGTTTATCCTATACATATGGCAATGAAACTTTTAGAATTATGGTCACCTGTTACAATGTACATTGATGCAAGCGCCCAAAAATTTTCTGTGTTACAACCATTTCAAAAAGAAGTTCTCAAACCCCCATAAATTCCTCAAATGTTTCTATGGTTTAATAATTTAACGATCATTATACTTCTCTTTGATTTCTTTGCTCTCTTTTCTCTTAATAATTAATCCAATTTATGTAACTCTAACGTAGAATGTATATATTGTATTGACATAAGTGTAACACTATACATTGTATACTGACACCTATATTCTTCTCAATAAATTTTTTTATTTGAACTGAAAAAAAGATGTATGAGGGATACCTTGCTTTTCAGACCATTTATGTTCCAAGAGCAGAAGCGCAGGGTTGATTTGTTCTGTTGTGGTGGCCTTTTATGTTGGGTGATTGTTATCGGCCTCCATATTTGTATTGATGGTTCTGGAGATCTGCTGGGTTCCCAGATGCATAAGTGGATACTGTGTTCGGCTAAATTGTTTGCTGTGTGCTCGTTCTCTTTCAGGTGACAGGCCTAATGCCCCCCACCGAGGAGGTACTTTCTCTGCTGCTGTTGATTTTAATTTGCTTAGTAGTAAGTAGTGGGAAAGGGTATACAGTACTATGGTAGGGTGAAATACTTTTTCACCATGAATTGAAAGTTTCATATTGTTTGAGCACTTTGTTGGGGAGTTAAGTTGATCTCCAGAAGGCATTGGTGGTTTCTCTTCCCGGAAGTGTTTCTACCCTAATAGATTCTATTGAAAGAAGGTCAGTTGTATTGATATCTATCTTGGAATAGTTGCCAGCAAATGAAGAATATTTCCTCTATCTAAAGTGTCACAGTTTCCTTTCGATTTGAACTCCAGTAAAAAGAGCAGAATGCTGGACTCTGTTGACTGCCGGGCAGGGCTTCCTCTGGAGGGAATCTCCCCCTGTGCGACCAGCCTGATGATTGCAGGTGCAGCAATCTGTCCTCGTTATTGTGTGGGGGCCCTGTGCATGCTAACCGGCATTGGCTTTTGGAGCCTTCTGCGCCAGTCTCTATTGTCATTAATTCTTTTGGATTTAGTGAAATGATGGAACTTGGATCCAAGGTTATTATAATAGTTATGCCAGGAGGATTTTCCTGTACCAGCCTTGGGGCCATATTGGCTTTGGCATTTTCTTTTGTTGCTTCCTTGGGGTTAGATGAGTTAGTGAGGTCAGGATCCTAGATCGCTGCTGTTGTTATAGCTGTGTTTGCCTCTGCCAGTGTAGGGACTGAGTTAGCCCTTGTTTTTTCTCTTGTGGCTTCCTTGCAGCTCCCTCCAGGGGGTGTGCCTGTGTTGATAATAGCTCAATTATTGCTGATGTCAGTGAACCAGGAGCGTAGTCCCAAAACCTTTGGGGCTGCTTGGAGTGAGCACTTGTAGTGACTGGTGTGGGGTTGTGCCCTCCCTGCGCCGCAATAGCAGGCTTGCTAGATGCTATTTCGGGTTGGTCATCCTCCCGGCTTGAAGCACCTGGAGAATCTGTTGGTTGGTGAATTATTTCTGGTTGTATTGAAACCTGGGTCTGCTGTTTAGAGCAGAAGGGGGGATATGTTACTGCATGATTTGAGTTGGCCATCTTTGTTTGGCGTTTTGGACTGAGGCTGTTTTTTATTGTGATGATGCTGGCACAGTATCGAGACTGCCCCTGAAGGACACCCGGTTGTTAAAGGAATTAGACTTTTGGCGTTGTAACGTCATACATCCCAACCAGGTTGGCCCACTCCTGAGAGCCAAGGTATGAGAGTGCTTCCTGATCACTCCCCAGGCATCTGGGTCTTCAACTTCCCTCTCGATTAGGGCTTTGGAGTTCTCCTGTTTGGCCGAGTATGGCAAATGTTGTAAGGGCCGATTGAGGATGTGCCTTTGGGGAGGGTTGACAGTAACGGAGTTGTGTTTTGTTCAACAGGAGCGCCATGTTTTTTTTCCTTCTCCTTTCAGGGAGCTTTATGATGGGTAAGGTGGGCTTCAGGATGTGCACCAGGGCTATGTGCATTTATCCAAAATGGTGAAATGTAGGGACTTGAGATGTTTCATAGTCATGGTTGGTTCCTGCTTGTAGATGACTGTGCAGATGAGCCTGGGATGTTGCCTAGTTGCCTAGAGGGAGGATGAGAGGCAACTTGGATGGATGAACTGTCATTTTCTCTTGTTTCCCTCCATGATTGTCCGGCATTGGAAATGTTGGCTGGGTCAACTTGCTCTTCTATTTGTTTGTGGGGGTACATAGGTTGACCAGGAGGTGCTAACTGATGAGGTAGTTGTGCAGCTTGCTGGATGGTTAATTGAGTGGGAGATGGGGGTCCTGAAGGCCTTGAATTCAGCCACTTGAGGAGAATATGGAGGAGCCTGGGTCCTTGAGAAAGAAGAATTTTGAATACATTTGTAGCTAGAAGAGGTGGTTAGTGGGCTTCCTCCCTTGGATGTTCTTACTTTCAGCACTCCCTAATGGGGAACCCTGTGTCGCTGGACCTGGAGAGACTATGTCCACTAAGTTCACCGGAGGGACCGTCTGATCAGTTTCAGTTGACCTAGTCTTCTTCCTGCATTTGGGCCCCCCGGTTTGAGGAGGGAGTAACTACCTATTCCTCCTGACCTCATAGTGTTGTTTCACTGTGTCCTCCTATAACCTCCTGTGCCCTTGTGCCTCATGCCTCTTCATTATGGGCGCCTCAAGGGACGTCCGGTTAGATCTACGGCCTAGGTTGCTACTGGGTTGTGCGATACATACTGGGGGATCCTTGTAGATGGGAGCACCGTTATTGGCTTTTGTCTGCCAGAATTGGTGGTTGTAAACTGGCCAGCAGGTTAAGGGATGAGTCATGGGACTGAGAGATGGGTGAATGGTGCTGAGAGGAAGCAGGTGAGTTGTCTCCCTGAAATGGCAATATTGGCAGGGTTGTGGGGCATGGGTGGGGAGATTGGGGTGGCTGACTCTTCAGGAAGCTGCCCGACCCTCAACTTCCTACCCCACTCACGCCCACTCACTGGACCTTACTGGCTCTCCAGTGCCATCGACTGGTTGCCAATCTCTGCTGCCTTCTCTTTTTCAGCCACAGGTCCGCTGTACCTCACGCTGCACTGCCTCACTGTGTCTGCACTGTGTTGCTGCTGGTGGCCCCACCCACCTGTCTTTGGGACAGGGGTGAGATGCGTAACTAGAAAAGAAGCCAAAGGGGTGAGTGCCTGGGTGAAGAGAGGGGGAAGTTGGAGGAGTGGGTCTGGCCTACGTGCAAGCGGGGCTCACTACAGGATGCCATAAGAAGCACCCAGCGCTAGCCGGGCCACCTCTGTGGGTCTCATTGGGCTCACACTTAGCAGCAGATGAATACAGCTTCCGCACTCTCACTCTGACCTCCCCTCTGCCCCTCCCTATCTCCCCGGCTTGGTGACCGATAACACTGACAGAGAGTGTGTAGCAAGAACAGCAGCCGCAGCATAGAAAGGGGCAGGAGCGCGGCGTCCCTCGAGCCCCAGGTCACCACCGGGGCCGGTGATAATTTCTGATGGCTTCCTCCCTCCGCCCTTGGCCAGGTTATGGTCAGGTCCTGTTCCTCAATAGCCCGCACCCCTGCTGCTATGGCCACTACGAGTGTTCCACGGGCCTTGATAGCTGGCTACCCTGTACTACACCTTCTCCTTTGCTCCACTGTGTGTGACGTGCTGCGTGTTGCATGTACCGTCCTCTGCTGCAAGTCACTGGATCAGACTAAAAGATATAGGAATATAGGGCATCACACTAAATGGATACATTCAATCCACATTAAAGAACACAAGTCATACACTTCCTCCAGTCTTACCATTTTCACAAGATGTAAGGGTGCCCAAAGCCTATGGTTAAAATTAAAGGTATGATAGTAGTTTTCAGATGCAGGGGCTAGATTTACAAATATTTTGTGTCAGGGTTGAGGTCACTTTTTAATGCAGCCCTGATGCAAAATCCTATTTGGTATTTGCAAAGCCACATGAATGTTGATTTGTATGGCTTTGTAAGAACAAATAACACTACATAGCAAGTTGTGCTTCCTTGCATTACATTGCATCATGTAGGAATTCCATTGGTAGTCCATGGTCGTTCACATACATCCACCTATGGATTTTGAAACAAACCCATATTTGCAAAGAACTGTAGACATTGGTTTGTGCTAAAATAGTATGTCTTTCTGAAACTGTCGTAACAAGGAGAAATAACTTAATTTCTCCTCACAATTTCCTCTTTGCATGTATTATCATCAAGCAGCGCACATGCAAAGAGGAAAAAGCCTTCAAGGATAGTTTTCGTGCAGACAGTACCCCTTCCTGTAGCTGTCTCTATTGTGCAGTCTGTAAATGTCCTGAATGTTTTATTTGGTTTCTTAGATCTGGTTACCCTGTCTCAAAGTGCCAGTTCAAAAGGTGATCTTCTCTTTCTTTAAATAATTTAGCCAGATTTAAAAAGTATTTCTTGGACCATAAATTGAAACACTCTTACTCAATGACAAATGAGGACAGACACCACTGACTGCACCGGAGCTTGAGCCTGAGACGCTGCGTACGCCACGTCTGTATTGCATTACGGGGCTTATCGCGACCCGCTGACCGCTGTCTTGCAGTGCCCGTTGACGGCAACCTTCAACAGAGGATCTTCGGTGAGCTGGGAGAGCGTGTGGCGGGGTAGAGGCGGGAGAGAACAGTTGCCTGCGTTCTTGCTCCCGGCTCCCGGCTCCTGAGCCTGCGTTCCCACGCCCCACGCCTGGTGCTTGGCGCTCGGAGAATCATCTTGCGGCTCCCAGGTCCGTGGCCCCCTGCTGTTGCCCTGCTCTTGCCCTGCTCCTGCCCCTGCCTGGTCTTCGGGGGAGGAGAGGGCGCGACACAGGCATTGAGTCGGCCCCGGAGCGGCGAAGTGGCAGAGCAGGAGAGAAGGAGAGAAGTGGTGGTGGCGAAGTCACGCCTGAGCTACACCTGACGCCAGACGGCAGCGGCAGTGGTGAATTTCTGTGCCCAAGCTGAGGAATGCACCGGGGTCAAGCCCACGACCTCGGCTGACAACCTCGGCGCCCTGGTGACACTTGGACCCATCGCGCACCACCACTCCCGGTGCACCCAGAGCGTCCAGAGGTGTCTGGGGCTCACAGAAGAAGCGGCAGCAGCGGCGGGGGAGTAGTACAAGCCAGGGGGGACAGAGGGGGAGTTTGTGACCAGCAGCTGGCGGTCAAATACCTCAGTGGACCCACCTACATCCACTCTCCCCTCCCTCTTCTCACTTCCGGGACGGTGCTGAGATGAGCCAGGCAGCAAGAGGTGAGCGCCCCCAACTTCACAGTCCCCTTGCGGTCAGGCATTGACATTGACACTGCGAGTACAAAAGGCGGCAAAGGCAAGGCAAGGGTAATAAAGGGCAAAGGAAACCCAACCTGAAAACCTGCCCACCTTGAGTTCCCATCTCAAGCTTCCACCTAATTTCAAGCCCCTCAACCTATATAACCTTTCCCTTACCCTTACCCCTACACCTCAGCACCGGAAAAATAGAGCCAGAGCCAGAGGACCAGAGATGCAAGAGGCAAAGAGCTTGAGCCGGCCGGAACTTTGCAGAAGAGGCAGCCTGCAAAGAGCCAGAGCCAGCAACCCGCAAAGAGGCATAAGAAGATACAAGGAGGCACAAGGAGACCCCAGGACAGGAAAGGGCAGAAGGATCTGACAAGGGATAAAGGGAAACACCTGAAATACTTGTAATGAGGTCCGGGAAGCAAAGGGACAACACTGCATCTACAAACCCGCTGAAAGGGTTAAGAAAGACAAAGAAGAAGCTCAAAACGGACTTAATTGACGTGAGCGATGAAGGCGATGGAAATGGAAGGGACCGGGGAAAGAACGAAGTAGCGGAAGCAGAGGAAGGATCCCCTTTGGTTTCCCCTTTGCTTACCAGCCCTGGAGATTCTAAAGCTCATGAACACCCATGCAGTTCCATCAGCAACAAATATTGTTTTCAACCTAAAATCTACACAACATTCGCATTCATCAAAGACCCTAGCACAGTCCTCTACCTAAATAATGCCAATACAACTGACCTACCATCACCACTTAATCCAATCAAAGTACACGGACTAATCCAAGCGGAGCCAGACCGAGCGGGGATGGAGGAAAGGAACCAAGCTAATTCCCAAAAGAAGGACCTCATCTCTGAGTACAAGGCCCAAACTGCAACCAGCAACGAAGCGAGCATAGGACCCCCGGGGAAGCAATCTGCACAGGCTAACGGACAAAGACAAGAGGTGGTCGACCCAAACGCAGGAACAAAGGTGAAGTGCATCGTGCAAGATCCTTCAAATGAAACAAAAACGGCGGACCTAAGGGCGAACCCAACCGCAAACTACGTATCAAAAGCAACAACGGGGAGGCATCAAACAACCCCCACAAGCCGAACAAGACAAAACGAAATATACAATGGCAACGAAGAGGACAGCCACAAATATCGAGCTCTCCAGAAGAGAACCCAAGGTCCACCAGGAACCCCTGAGGGCCACGGTGGACCAGATATGGTAACAAAATGGGGGCTCCAGGACCTGCCCCCCCAGGTCGACTCCAGTATACTTTTTACAAACACACATCAAACAACACAAAAGGAAACAACACCGTGCAAACACATAAGGAAAAGGACAGTGTATAGACAAGTAAAGCCTGCCTCCAGGGACTCGAATGAACCTTCCCCTTGGGCGGATCATGATGAGGCTGGGCAATCAACCAACACAACAAAACAGGATAGAAGGAAACACTGCCAGCGCACACCTCACACCAACGACCAAGCACACGAGAAACACGATAAAACTGACTCACAAAAGGAAGGAGCCGACCGAAATCTCGCCCCAAAACTACCCGGTATAAACGTCCAGAACCAATCAGCTGCCTATAATATACCTGAAACCTCGTATCCCACTCCGGAAGATTGGGAAGAACTGGTTGCATCCTACCCAGTAGAATCGGAGCGAGATCTGCCAGGAGAGGGCATCTGCGAAAACCCAGGAAAAGAAAGAACGAAACCCAAGGTAGACATTTGGGCGACCCTCCTGCAGACAATGCAATCATCAGTAAATGCCAATCAATACCAATCTGACAAGATGGACTTGCAGCTCTCTGTCCTCAACTCCCTGGCAATATTTGTTTCCAACATTGACGCCAAATTAGCCGAGCGGAACGGCATGATAAAAAGAGCGCAAGCTAAGACTCAATTAGTAGCATCAAACTGCTCTTGCATTACCATAGTGGACAAACTGGTAACGCTACCAACAGCACTGGACAATCTCCTTTATGACATAAGGACGGCAGTCAAAAACAACCATCCATGCAATCACTCAGAGGGAAGCCAAGAAATTACACCATCCGCGCAAGAAGAAACACACACCATGAAGCAGGAAAGCCCAAAGATACCCATGGACCCATTATGTGCGAAGTTCTCTGTCCAACTGCTGAGTCTCTCCATATGTAAACTTAATATTAAAATGCAGTTTTGTGAATAATGAAGAAGTTTAAACGTACACACACGTGTAAGTTTACCAGTGTGAATTTAATCCCATGAGGTTTTATCATCTGACCATACAGAAACTGCACTAAGTCTGGCAATACAGCCATGGAGCTAAAAAGTGAAGGGAACAAACGTCTCACCCTTGCATAGAATAATGCAATATTGAAAGATTCTTTATTATCAAGAGACATTCTAGAAATAAAGTACAATCAAAATGTCAAAGTAAAAGGACAGATGACAATTTTAGTTTGAGGCTTTTACATCTTGCATTTGTGTCAGATAGGATCAGCTCTTACCTGGAGCAGGTCTATACTTTTGAAAACCCATCAGTGAGAGATTCCACTGAGTTGATATGACACTTTGGGACCTTTGTTTTAAGTAATCTATTAACCTAGACCTCATCTCAACATGATCTAGTGCTAAGCTCCTACGCTGAAACCCAGCTTCAGACATCGCCCTTAACCAAGTTTTGCTTGAAAAGGTTTGAGTTACAATCCTTCTTTGAAGTAGCAAGATAACATTTTCACTGGTCCGTATCCTTTGGCCCATTTTTAGATTGACCCGTGTAACTTACAGACATGTTTTTATTGACCATTGCACTTAAAAATACTGGTAATGATATTTATCAAATTTTAGTAGTCAGAGTATCACTATTAATATTATTCGTACTGTTATTTTTAATATTATTACTACACATTTAAGGTGCTTACGACATCAAGTTTTTTTTCATCTGCTACGTGTCAGCAGGGTATAAAAAGGTATGTAAAGAAATTACCATTTTATTGTGTTATGTACAGGTAGATTTTTTTCACTATTTACTTTAGGCTCTGTGCACTTTACCTCTGCTAAGTAGTAGTAAAGTGTCTGTACTCCCCTTTTGTGCAAAAGAGACAATTGATGAACGGAATGCTGGACAATGCAAACATTTACCACCAGTCACAACGATCTGGGTTTAATCCATCATTCTTTTGCTCACCACACCACCCTAGTTTGGACCCAGCCATATGCAAGTCAGTCTTGATCCTGTTCCTTGTGGGAACAGTCTAGCCCAAACTGTCAAGCCAGGTCCTCCCTGGACTGGAAACAAGCATCCTGGACAGGTTTCAGGGCATCACCCTTCATCAGCCAGGCTAGCTTGAATCCAGAGGTGTAGTAAGCACAGGACCCACGTCTGGGCATACCCTTTCCACTAAGGGCGGCATATGCAAAAGAAACAATTGATGGACGGAATGCTGGACAATGCAAACATTCACCCCCAGTCACAATGATCTGGGTTTAATCCATCATTCTTTTGCTCACCACAACACCCCAGTTTGGACCCAGCCATATGCAAATCAGTCTTGACCCTGTTCCTTGTGTGAACAGTCCAACCCGAACTGCCAAGCCAGGTCCTCCCTGTACTGGAAACAAGCATCCTGGGACTTGTTTCAGGGCATCACCCTTCATCAGTCAGGCTAGCTTGAATCCAGTGGTGCAGTAAGCACGGGACCAATGTAGTGCATACCCTGCCCACTTAGGAAGACATATGCAAAAGAAACAATTAATGGATGGAATGCTAGCCAATGCCAACATTCACCCCAGTCACAAAGATCTGGGATTAATCCATCATTCTTTTGCTCACCACACCACCCCAGTTTGGACCCAGCCATATGCAAATCAGTCTTGACCCTGTTCCTTCTGTGAACAGTCCAACCCGAACTTCCAAGCCAGTTCCTCCTTGGCCTGGAAACAAGCATCCTGGGACCGGTTTCAGGACATCACCTTCCATCAGCCAGGTTAGCTTATATCCAGTGGTGTAGTGAACACAGGACCCACTTCTGGGCATACCCTTCCCACTTAGGGTAGCATATGCAAAGGAAAGAATTGATGGATGGAATGCTTGACAATGCAAACATTCACCCCCAGTCACATGGATCTGGGTTTAATCCATCATTCTTTTGCTCACCACACCACCCCAGTTTGGACTGAGCCATATGCAAATCAGTCTTGACCCTATTCCTTTTGGGAACGGTCAAGCCTGAACTGCTGTGCCAGGTCCTCCCTGGACCAGAAACAAGAATCCTGGGACCGGTTTCAGGACATCACCCTTCATCAGCCAGGCTAGCTTAAATCCAGTGGTGAAGTGAGCAAGGAACCCACTTCTGGGCATACCCTTCCCACTTAGGGCAACATATGCAAAAGAATCAATGGATGGACGTAATGCTGGACAATGCAGACATTCACACCCCCCCCAGTCACAAGGATCTGGGTTTAATCCATCATTGTTTTGCTCACCACACCACCCCAGTTCGGACTCATCCATATGCAAATCAGTCTTGACCCTGTTCCTTGTGGGAACAGTCCATCCCAAACTCTTCTTTTTACATTCATTTGTCCCCCAAGTGGGACTGGTATGCCCAGACGAGGGTCCTGTGCGCTCCATGCCACTGGAGTCAAGCTATCCTGGCTGGTAAGGGCTGAAAGCCTGAAACCGGTCCTAGAACACTTTTATGCCCAGACGTGTGTCCCGTTCTCTCCATGCCACTGAAGTCAAGCTATCCTGGCTGATGAGGGCAGAAAGCCCAAAACTGGTCCTAGTATGCATGTTTCCAGTCCAGGGAGGACCTGGCCTGGCAGTTCGACCTGGAATGCTCCCATTGATCGCAGGGTCAAGACTGATTTGCATATGGCTGGGTCCAAACTGGAATTGCATTGCATAGTGAGCAAAAAAACTATGGATTTAGGCCCAGATCTCTGTACTGACATTGTTCTACATTCAGTATACTCCTAATTGGCAAATGTATCTTACCTGTAAGTCCCTAGTATATATAATACAAGGTATACCAAGAGTTTGTAAGTAAAATGTTGGTTGAGGACTGCAGCATCTATTCTGCCACCCACTACATGGGCAGAGTACACATGGCTTGAGGCATACCATTCTAACCTGGCTGGGGCAGTGTAAATAATGCAATTTGACCTAGTGAAATGAACCCTTTTAACAGCTCTAAAGTCTAAACTGTCCTTTTTAAGATTAATGAGTCACCCCTAAGTAGACCTTATATTCCTCAAGGTACAGAGCCTAGCACTTAAAAGTAAGACATGTACACATTTACTGTTAAACATGTCCTTCCAGTGACTAGTACCCAAAATGTATTTTCACTGTAGCAAGGCAGGTGGTTCCAAAGAGAAACACTGGGGTGCACTTTTAAAGGTAATGATAATATCTTTGTCTAGGAGATACCTACGAACATTATGCTTGGATTTGATGTAATATTGATTAAAAGCCCCATTCAGTAGAGATGTCAGATTTTAGTAAGTATTACGGCAAAGGTAGTTTCAGAAAATTCCCTACCGAAAGCCTCTGGAGGCTACTTTGCATATAGCCTACAAATATCAGCTAGTCCATGGCTCTGATGATTTGTTGAAATAGTTCCCAGACTAGGGACAAAACCCTTGGTTTAGTGAAGTGTTTTGTTACTCTGGCAGAAACACCAGCTGGGCCATGGCTGGGGATTTAATTACCTTCAAAGAGGCTTTCCATGTAACAAGGAGATGTCAGATGACACTTGAACAGGCCCATTCTTTTGCCCTTACTATGAGGCAGACACCTATCCCGTTGGGGGAAAGCTGCTCTCAGACCTGATTTGGAGTGACCACAGGAGAGGGCAACTCCCTGCCCTGGGCAGGGGCACAGGCTCTGCACAAGGAAAGAAGAGTTTCACCATTTTAAATGTAGTGATTTGGTTTGCAGTACGGCTCACTAAACCACTAACAATATGGGTTGTGTTACTCCTAAGAACCATTAGCTTATTGTTTAGCAACATGCCATGAGTCCCACCATCCCATCCACAAGCTACTTTCAGGCATACAATGATACGGCACCCCTAGAGCTAGTGGACCAGTGGAAGGACAGAATAAGGACTGCATGTGCTGTTTAATACCTTTGACGAGATTTGGAGGGCTGGACCTGCTTGTACCCAGGACAAGGAAGGGGACTCCAAGGGTCAGTTGTCTGATCTCCTGTATGTGCAAAGGGACCAAGCAAACTCCAAGAGGCATTTTTCCTGAAGTGTCATGCTGACCAGTGCCAACTACACCTAACCTGGACCACGCTGGTAGCCTCTGCTGGGGTGCGTCTTGATCCGCAAGTGCTTTTGCGGAAGTCCTGGAACTATTAGCTGTGTCTAACTGGACTTCTTTAATCAAATATAAAAACCTAGGACTTTGAAAAGTTTTGGATTTTATGGCCTTTGAACAACCAGGACAACTCTGCCAAGCCAATCTGCCCAAGTGGTGACCTGGCGGGCTGAAGAAGCAGGTTTCCCTTGCAAGCAGCTTCACCATAGCAGCAGCAAATTCAGTTAATTTCAGTTGAACCTTAGCCTGAAGCATTGCCACACCTGATGATTTCAAGCTCTGAAAAAAGACTAGGGGGCATAATTCCAAGAAAATGTTGGAGCGTGGGGCTGTATCAAATTTTGCAGCATCACGCTCCAACAATTTTAAAATGCAGGGATGCACCATTTACAGAAGAATACAGTGAACCCCTGTGTTTTCCCTAGCGCTCATGCTAAATTTAGCTGGCTAGTGCCAATACAGGCAACCTTGCACAATAGTCCAAGGGTGCTTACATTACAGGGAATGATAGTTTAAGGTGTCCCTTCCTGCACATAAACTATCACTAATGGTTATTTGTTGATTCTGTGTGTGCTGAAGAATGCAACACAAATGGAACTAGCAAATTATTATTATTTAATTATTGTTTATTTGCAGTGACACCCTCCTGCACATAAATAATCATTATGTGTGCTCTTTCTGCAGCACACGTAGAAAAAGCTAAATCGAGGTAAAACAAAAGTGTAACTCCTCTTTTCTGAATTCTACTGCCTGCTCTTGCATGGCATTATGTTTTGGTGTTGCCTTAGATTTACACCTCCGTGTAAATCTCAGGCTGTCTCAAAAGCAATGGGTGTTGCGGTGGAACACCCATTGCATGTCCCTTTCATGCTAAGTTATGTGTGTAAATGGGCCTTATTTGCAAGGTGGCCTTAAGCAACAAAAAGTGGCTAAATGGCGCTTTGGAAATATGGAGACGGGCATATCACCACCAGCACGTCTCTAAAAGCGACACTCTAGTGGCAATATCCTCTTATAAATATGCCCCCGAGTCTGAAGGTACATATCATGACTAAGTGAAGATGACAAAAGTACCCACCAGTGACAGGACTTCTCTGGACACACAATTCAAATGTTCCTGCTAGGAGATATCCACCAAAACCAACAGCTTTACCCAGACCTTGTCCAATACCTGTCTGATGTGATAGAACTCTCCTCAGATACAATTGGCTATCTTACCCCACTTAAGGATTTTGCCTTCCAGTAAAAAGGCTAATGGCCTGATTACAACTTTAGCAATCTTCCCACTGGACCACTGCCATGGCGGTCTGAGGAAGACTGCAGAGTCATTGGCATAGCCGATTACAATAGTAATCCAGGGCTGGAATTGTGGCGGTGGTGGTGATACTGCAGCTGCCTGCTGCGGCCCATAGACAGAGACTGCAAGACATGCCACGGCAGTACCGCACCTTGTGCGCGTCAGGTGAAATGTGTGGCATGCACCATGTTGTGCATGCCACACAGTGCACCAACAACAGTGGTGGAATTGGGGGGCACAAATTTTGAAATGGGCTACTATGCCCGGGGGCCCTGTTTGAGCCCCCTTCCTTGCTGTCCCGCCTACCTTTTCATGGCAACATCCCCATAATGAAAAGGTCAGCGGAAAAGCAAATTGTAATTTGGACGGTAGTGCTGGCATTGGCACTGCCATCATAGGCCACAGCTTTGGCCTCTGCCTATACGGCAGGATCAGACATCTGGTCTGAGTTGGCGGTTGTCTCACCACCCTCACTGCACGGCAGTCTTGCGGCCGCCAGTATCACAATCATTGCTGTCCCAAGGTGAAACCTCTGACTGGCCAAACCTATTTGGTATGTGCAAAATCCAACCCCTGCTCCATTGCAGTCAATCTGAAATCGCAACAATGAACCTTGACTATTATTGGTGCTTTTGAAGATATTTTTCCTTAAATCTAAATAAAATTCCGATCTCTAATTCCCCTTATTGAATTTTTCTCTTTTTGCTGTAATTTTGCTCATTAGATTAAACTTTATTTTTATGAATTGGAATGAGGGTATTATTGTGTTGTTGACTTTTAAACTGTTTTGAAACTGCTTAACCACATCGATGCTGATGACGGAACCTCTCCGTCATCAGCCGCGGTGGCGCTGTGCTGATGACGGAGCGGTTCCGTCATGGCCCGCCCGGTGCGCCTGCGCAGTGCTGATTTCGCGCCTGCGCTGCGCGTTCTATTGAGCGGGCGGGGCCATGATGGAACCGCTCCGTCATCAGTACAGCTCACCCGAGGCTGGTGACGGAGGGGTTCCGTCACCAGCGTGTGAGCGCCACGCGCCCCCCCCCCGCCCCCTTAGCGCTGCGGCGGAATAGCCGCCGCAGCGAAGGTGTTAAAGATTTGCATATTTTGTCTTAGTTAAGCTTATGTGCTTTGTGCCATAGCTACCAAAAGTTGAATTCAGGTTTAAATGACTGAAGTCTTTTACTATGCATAATAAGATAGCACCTTTATTACTTTCGATGGACCTCAATCCACCACAATAAAAAAAAAAACACTTTCTCAAAATGTGAGTAATAGGATGGGCTTGGGCAGCGGATAGAGAACTGGTGCCGGAACCCCAAAAATGGTGATGACAGAAGGTTACCACCAGCCTAGAAATAGCAGATCAACTGCCAACCACCACTTTGTGCGTCAGGTACACTGACATGTTTAAATCAGACGTTGCAACTATTCTTGGAAGGAGCGGCAGTCATTTTTCATAGGTAAGCTGGCATTTTAAATTGATAGTTTTTTGTAAATGTGCAAAATGCCATGAAACAATCATTAGACTGTGTCCAAATGTTTGTAACTACTTAGGAAAAATGAAATTTTGCTAGAGCAAGTTGCCTGATGTTCTGCAGTGACAAAAATTATATGTGAAGTGGCACTGTGCAAATGTTTTTGGAGGTCTGTAGGTTTGATCCCATTGCATATGTTTGTTGTAGTGTGTATGCATGATATGCAGCAAAGTGTGTGTGTGATGTGCCAAGTTTATATAAAGGTTTGCAAATGTCACAAATATGGGATGATGCTGTTTTTGGTGCAACAGAGAGAATTGTCGTTTGTTTTCAAGGTAGTTAGATGTTTAATGGTATGAGATAGTGTTCTGAATATTATATATTTTTTCTCTTCTAGGTTTTCCCCTTGTAGTCCCCATATAGTCATTTAAAAGTGAAAACGTGATTAACATGAAATGTAAATTTGTTTTAGGTCACTTTTCTTTGCGACGTGATAATCAATTATGCACTAATATTTTCAAAGTATTTAATTTGAGGTGGCTAATTTGTAATAAATAATTGTTAAGTTGAGGCCTGGGTGACATTTTGACTATGCCAGAATAAGTATTTTTAGTAAGTTTCTGTTACTTTTTTGCATTATGTTACCAAAAATGATGCTATTATGACTGTTTGTGCACTTAGGAGTAATTTAGCACAACAGTTCAACCGCAGGAGTACAGGAACAATGGACATAGTAAGCATGTGAGGATGCTGGCTGTTGTTATTCGTGCTCTATTGCATTTAACAATATTTTCTTAGCGCAAAATGCATCCTCCAGTCAATTTTGGGTGCAAGGGTGCATTTTGCACTAAGAAAATGGTGCTAAATGCTAATCTACATTCCTTGCGTGATCTTACATAATTGTGCTGCCATTTTGCAGAATTCCACTACAGCAAATTACAAAAATCAGGTTGCCCACTCCCAATTAGGTAGTGAACAAAGATTAATAAGAAGCTGATTACCATGTTCCTCTTTTATTATTATTGTTCAACAGAAAATAGTAATGATGTAAATTGTTAAAAGAACATCAGGTCACATTCGGCTAATTAATTATCCTGGAAGTTTTAATAACAACTAAATACAGTTATATAAACATAAGCACAATGTGCAAAGGTTCAGAAAGGAACTTTGTGCTAGGCTGCTAAATGAGACAGAATGAGCAGAATCACATCACCCACTTTGGCTGAAAACCAACAGGAAGACATTCAGTCGCAAGACTCAAGAGCCCAACTGGATGCACAAGAGGACTGGACTGGCCATAGCGGGCACCGGGCAATCCCCCGGTGCGCCGCATGGGTGGGGGCCGGTTTTGGGTCCCTGGGGGCCGTTTTTGCTACAGGGACGTTGCTGCAAGATCAGTCCTGTACCAAAATCGACCGAAAACAGTCCCCGGCAAAGAGCTCGGCGGCACCTCTACCCCAACCCCCCCCCCCCCCCCCCCAGTGGAGGATGGGGGGTGGCCGAGCACTTTGCCAGGGCCGGTTGTGGTTCCCAGTCCGGCCCTGTACAAGAAAAGAATAGCTGACTCTGCTGTTATTTTAAACCTATTGGCTTATTTTCAACATGGAAGTGGGCAAAACATCTCTGACACTAGAATTAGGCTTTTATTTTTAGAATGAAGATTAGTTTAGTGAACATAAGAATGAGGGTGGGATTGCTATAAAGTGATACAGCAAATATGAAGGGGGCACAGCCTCCGTTATATACGGTAAGGAAGGGGAATGTGCAAAACCTTTTGCTATAGAGTGAGGAATGAGGCATGGTTGTTTTCTTGCCCCATTCCTGTTCTCCCTCTATACCAATAAGGTGGAAGAGACTCTAAAGCAGTGCAAAAGAGATGTCCCATATATTGATGCATCCCTGTTCCGATTCTCCTCTATGAGGACAATGCAGTGCCCTTGGTGAGAACTCCAAGACCGCTGTTCTCGAGGAGTATACTAGTTTCATGGCCTCGTTGGGTCTAGATGTTAACAAAGCCAAATGAAATATTGTGATTGCTGGTCCATCGCTTAAGAAACGATTGGGTTTTTATTCTTCTCAGCGGAGGGTTGAGTTGATGGATTCGTTTTTATATCTGGTAATTTTATTTGATGGCAATAACTCTGAAAAGATATGGTCTCAAATAGAGCACTTCATACGGAAAGAAGTACTGCAGCCTTATTTATTTTTCCAGGAAGGTAGGGAATAAATCCATACCAGAAATTTACTTATTTATAAGGCACAGGCAAAAGCCATAGCCACATAAGGGGCCGCAATATCTAGCATGGCAGATGTAGAGCCATTGCAACGTATAGAGGACGCATAGCTTAAGAGACTGCTTTTGCTTCCTAAAAGGTGTTGTGATTTTATATGTCAGACTGAAACAAGACTTCCATATAATGGCGACGTATTATGGTTGGCGCCACTGTTATTGTGGCATTCCGTATGGATAAGGCAGTCGGTGCCATTGAATCAAGCTGCCTTAAATTGGATTGAGCCAGGGAGATATCATGGATACAATATGTGGGATATATGCTGTCTAAACTGGGTTTAAGTTTTTTATTTGAGGCTCCAGAAAACAACACAACTTTTTCCTAAGCAAAGCTAAAATTGTCCTTTAAGGAAAATGCTGCTAATGAAAGATGGGTTAAAAACAAAGAGAAAATAAGAGTTGTTTTATATTACTCTATCCCTCCAGTGGTACAAGGCATACAACCTTACCTTACCCATAAGATACAGCATTTTTTGAGATCCACCCAGCAAAAACCACTGCCCGCATATAAATTCCCCCTGCCACATTACCATGGCGGGGGGGGACCCTGGTGGACGGAAAGACCGTACGCCGGTTTTCCTCCCAGTCGAAGAGTCGACTGGGCGGAAAAGCTGTTAACATGGTGGCGGTGTCTGGGAGACACCGCCATCCATATTAGCATATATGCGGGGACATGCCACGGAAAGGCATGTAGTTCCCAGTATTGGGGGCCCGTAGCGGGTCCCAGGTTTTCTGGAGGGTAGGGGTTGCACATGGGGGTACCTATGGTACCCCCTGCATTTGAAAGTGCAACGTGGCAGGCACCATACGGTGCCTGTCACGTTGTACTGTCAAATGCACAACTTGCATTTCTGGCATTGTGGCAGGTGATCCATTCAGCACCGCCTGCCGCAATGTCAGAAATGCGGGACATACTGGCAGGCCCATCCTAATAAGATGTGCGGGACCGCCACAAGCATTGCGGGCGCTCTCATTTCCCGCAGGTATGTCGGGCGGACAAAGTCCCCCACCATACTAATGGACAAAAAATGTTGGCTCCTTATTTGCGCAGTGTGAAGTAATGGATCGAAATCTTCAAAGCGTTGAAAAGCCCCTCGTATGTTTTGTTAGGACAATTTTTTTATGGGATGTATGGAAACGATGGAAAGAACTTAATTATACGAAAGGGAATAGAGCTTAGCAACATGACGCTCTTTTTATATATTTTTCCTTAGTTCATCAGATAGACAAATTGTTTCAAACAACATAAAACATTATTATCCATTGCCCTCTCTGCATCCTGAGTGTTTTAAAGAGCTGTGATACTTTAATGGATTTTACATCAATTTTGAATGGAATGTAAAGGGGAATTTGTGGCTATTTTAATTTTCTAGAATGTTTTTATGTGTTTCTTTTTAAAATGTTTTAAAAATGTGGCAATCATTGTATCTCTTTACACTATGATGTTATAAACGTTTCTTAAATTATGATGATATATGTACATTTATGTGATGGATATGTTGCAAATAAAGATTAAATTGACGCGCTAATAATTGTGCCTTGACCCTACCGGTTTTCTGACTGCTGCCCTGTTGGTGCCCGCTGCTAGAGGTGTGGGTCCGTTGCTGTTTTCGCGGCCGTTGCCGCTATTCGCCCGCACTGCCACTGCTGCGCCGAGGAAGAAGGGGAATACATATCCCACAGGCCTCCAGTGGGGCAGGAAGAACGCATCACTGTTTATCGCCAGGAAGCACTTAAATCTGCGGGAGGACCAGCGCAGCGTGGGACGCACTGAAAATTGTGCCTTGACCCTACCAGTTTGCTGACTGCTGCCCTGTTGGTGCCCACTGCAATAGGTGGGGGTCCATTGCTGCTTTCGCGGTCATTGCCGCTATTTGCCTGCACTGCCACTGCTGCGCCGAGGAAGAAGGGGACTACATATCCCACAGGCCTCCAGTGGCACAGGAAGAACGCGTCACTGTTTAGAGCCAGGAGGCGCTTAAATCTATGGGAGGACCAAAGCAGCGCGGGGAGGCGCGTAGGCCCTGCCCGGGCAAAGCCTGGGCCAAGGGCGGACCCGTCTGCGCCTGTCAGCGGCAGGCAGAGGCTGGGCTGGGCTACCCCCCCAACATCTTATCTGGACTTGAAGTAAGCTTATGACTTTGGATTTAAGAGGATATTACCAATATTATATTTCATAATTTGAGCAGGAGGGAAACTGCTCTAACCTAAGCTCTATCCTTTGTGGTTTACTCTTGGCAAAATACTACATTAACACTATGAGTAAGAACCTTCGTAAGGGGGTGAACAGGGTAGGAGTAGTAGGGACACTAGATGTCTTTCTAGCCAGGGCTGAGTCTGTGTTACTACACAAGATTCAGCTCACCGAGCAGAGGCTCTCTCTAGAACGATTAAATCCACCTGTATTACAAGTTTCTAACCTAGAGCCCAACGCTATTGCACCTAACCCACAGCAGGCCATCTCCGAAGTTTCACAATTGGCTAACTCTCCTTCCTCTTCTCCGCTTCCCTCTCCGCCACATACACGGTATAGGCAACTTAGGCCCACTCAATTACCTAAAGGTAAAGAGCAGTCTGTTGCTCACGAACGGGGTGGGCCTATGGAGACGTCCAAGGGTTTAGATAGTTCTATGGTGGGTGAGAATAGTAGTAACCCATCCACCACAGAACCTGGCTGTAGTTCTTTCCAGGTTCCACTGGACTTTCTAAAACAGCTTGAAGAAAGATTACTAGCATTGATTAATCCTGTCATCGTAAAACTAGATGTAATCAAACAAAGGCACATATTTAAATATTTACCTA
The DNA here is from genome assembly GCF_964261635.1 of Lissotriton helveticus. Taxonomy (NCBI): domain Eukaryota; kingdom Metazoa; phylum Chordata; class Amphibia; order Caudata; family Salamandridae; genus Lissotriton; species Lissotriton helveticus. Next base: position 1,369,333,031 of record NC_136069.1, on the reverse strand, counting down.
CTGCTACGGGTAATAGACCTGACATAGGACAAACCAATAGAGAGTCAAGATCTCCTTATAGTTCCCCGCACAATGGGTCGGTCGGCCCCTCACTAATCCCTGAGGTTATATCCCCGAATCATCATACATTACTTGGACACAAGGGTAGAGCCGGGCCACAGGGTCCTTCAGGGGGATAACAGGGTCGGAGTAATGCCCTGCCAGTGGGAGATGTATTACATATACCACCTGAGGCAACCCCGTATACCATCATCTTATCTAATGTACCAAAACCCTCACACTATGAAGAGGAGCAATGGACCTCTCCGAAGAATAAGGCGCTCCATTTTCTGAATATCAAAACAGGGTTAGGAAACCACCTCTTCAGGGAATTCAAGATGGTGAAAAGGGTAGCTTGGGTTGGTCGTTCACAAAAAAGTATGGAGGGCGATTGTGATGTGCTCAGCTTTAGGTCACCAATTTTTGTCCGGTATATTTTAGATCAGGCAGTTTATTCCAGGACGAGTAACGAGGGTATCAACGTCCTCCCATTGGGTTTTTTCTATCGACCTGACTTACATCAATGGCCAATTAGTAACAGGTTAACACGTAACCTGCCAAGAACCGCTGACAGTGCAATCATAGAGGTGCTTAGCTCATTGGACGCCAACGACTGACTGTCCCTATTGACAGACCCCAAAACCTCTGGGGTAGGCTTGTCACAAGGGTATGGTAATGTTGAACATATATGTCATGATCAGAGATGTGAAGTCATTGCTCTACCACCTATTGGCTCAACAGAGCATAACATTATTATTACCATTATCGACAACAATAGGGTAGATCTCCTAGGAACAAATAGTCCTAACCTAATTTCAAGGCCATTCGTTGGACCAGTATTAGGTCCAATGACCTCTAACACTATCCCTGGCCTTAGTCGGTGTTGGCAACAAGATAAACCTAGCCCTGACTCTACTGAACAAGCCCTGGTATCATGGAACATCGCAGGGCTGAAGAGTAAGTAAACATCCTATGACTGGTTAATATTCATAGACAAACATGATGTCATCTTGCTCTAGGAAACCTGGCAAGTGGAGCCAATGTATAGACCAGGCTACTTAAATTTTTATAATCCAGCCATTCCGAGCGCAAGGGGTAGACCGATGGGGGGCTTGACCACTTGGGTCAGACAGGATGATAGATATCACCTCAGCCAGCTGGACTCTAAGAGCAGCGATATCTTAATAATTAAAATTCAATGCCCTAAATCTAGGGATCTCTATATCTTCAAAATCTATGCCAGGGGCAAGCCTGGGGGCAAAGCCTCAGAGACTATCACCCTCCTAGATTCGTATCTTGACCTTTACATTAGTAGCAGGTGATTTCAATTGCTGTTTCGAACCACTAGAATTTAATGATATAGATCTCACATTGGAGGAAGATCTTTCCTGGGACATTCTGTAATTGTCCATACCTCCAATCAAGAAGTGGTCACAGGCAGCATTACAGCTCAAACCTGGATCAAATGCCTGGAACAGGGGTTAAGGGGGGTAAATGGAAGAACAGAGTCAGATAAGCAGGGAGTTCCCACCTTTAATAATGGGATACGAAGTAGTCGTATAGACTACATCCTATTTAATAAAGAGAATTGGTCCTCTATTAGAGATATGGTGGTTTTAGAACAGGTGGAAAGTGACCATAATCCGCTTATACTAATTGCAGAGTTGTTTTGAAGAAACCGGTCAGAACCTAGCCCAGATGCAATTGGCATTTTTCTTACTAATGATACCAGGAGGGTAAAATGGTCAGAGTGTCTCCTTAAAGAGGATCATTTGGTGGCTATGAGCGAGATGGCTGTGAAGGCCACTATCGAGCTCCAGAAATGTGTCACTATGCAGGATATGATGTCCAAAGTTATTCCAATCCATAATAATCTTTTTAATAAGCTTAGGTCTTTTTTTTATTACTGAGGTACAAAAATCGAAACACAGGCCTAAAACTAGGGTGGAAACATGGAATGGTAAATCGTGCAGGCAAGCCTCCAAAATTTTGGCTATGGCAAAAAGATCCAAAGTCAGGGACCGGATAAAAAATGCTAGGAAAGCATACAAGAAAGCTCAACATGAAGCAAAACATGCTTGGGATGAACAGTATTGGTTGGAGCTGTACCATGCGAGTAGAGATAGGAACATGGGCGGATTTTGGGATTTGGTGAAATGGGGTAAAGGGCGCCCCAGAGAACAACCGCAAAATTATGCTACCTCAGATCTGTGGGTTTCGCATTTCACAACCCAGTTTGCCAGCCCAACTCATGATATGGTGCTGTGCTCTTACATCCCGAACTCTCCCCTAGACAATATACCATTACATTTTAGTTTAAAGGAGGTTGAAATAATCCTTAATTCTGTCCCAAAGGGTAGAGTGCCCGGGTTGGACAGTGTTCCAGCCGAAAGTGTATTTGCACGATAGGGGAGTGTTGGCGCCCTATATTCAGTCCCTTGCCAATGCTATTGCAAAAGGTTCTCCCATACCATACTCGAGGAAGGGTGCAGAGGTTATCCCAATTTACAAGAAGGGCGATCGCTCGGACCCAGCCAATTATAGGCCTATAAGTCTGATCGATTGCATCCGGAAGGTGATAGCTAGGCTTGTGTTGTTAAGGATCTAAACCTGGAGGATATTTTGTCTCCCCTCCAGGCTGGGTTCCGATCACACATGAGCACTATAGATCAGGTTTTTATATTTGTTTTAATTTACTGGTGTGTGGTAATCCTTAGAGGTGGCACTCTTTTTGCGGCTTTTGTCGACCTTAAGTCGGCATTTGACTTAGTACCGCGTTCCAAGATGTGGAGCGGTTTTGCTGAACAAGGTATTCCACGGAATGTATTGGCTTTCCTAATCAAACTCCATGAAGAAAATTTTGCCCAAGTCCGATGGTAACAGCAAGGCAAAGTCACGGATAGGTTTCCAATCTGCAGAGGGGTGCGGCAAGGGTGTGTCTTGGTACCAACACTGTTTTCGCTGTACATCAACAAGGTGATCGTGTATTTCAAGATCCACCCTACTGATGCTCCCAAACTAGATGGTAAACATATCCCTCTGCTTATGTTTGCAGATGACACTCTGCTAATATCCAAAACACATCAAGGCCTGCAGAAGGCTATTGTGCGTTTTGAAGTGTTCAGTAAGGAGTACGGCCTTATCATCAATGTGACCAAGACAAAGTTCATGGTCATGCACAAGCAAAAGACAGTGAGCGGGAGGCTCACTATGAATGGCGAAATGTTGGAACAGACCCAACTTTTTTCCTACCTTGGTATAACTTTGTGTTCTAAGTTGGAATGGAAACCCCATATTATTCAGCTGGCCACCAAACATGCGCAATTAGCAGGAGCGCTAATAAAGGAACACCACTCGTCGGCCACAAAACCTATCGCCCCAGCGCTAAAAATTTACAGTACTAAAATAAGCGGATCTATCCTTTACAGGGCAGAATTATGGGGGTTTAGTAATCTAGCGCAACTTACGAGCTCACAAAACAAGTTCCTGAGGGGGTTAGTTGGCCTTCCACCATCTATATCACTTTTGCTCCTCCTCTATGATCTGGGCTGTCAGCGACTAGAGGATGTGGCACGCTTTAGACCGGCGGCCTACTGGAGGAGACTCTGGGTTACTCCTGAATTCTCCCAGTATGCCTAGGCACTCCTCGAAGTCCGAGGTGCAGATACTGCCAACAGAATTTTATGGTTAAGAGAGGTAAAGGCTGTCTATAATGCTATGGGTCTGAGCTCACACTGGGAGGATCTAATTGCTAATCCTTTTCCGCCTAAAAAGGCTTTCAGGGAGCTATATTGGTCAATGGTTACAATGCGAAACTTTAGTAGTTGCATTGACCCATCACTAATAAGAAACTTCCTGGAGCTTAAACAAGGCCCTGCCTACGATCGCTATTGTAATTTTATTACACTTCCCGGAGACAGGAAACGGTACCATCAATGTAGGGTGGGTTCCCTTCCTGTCAATTTCTTTACCGGCAAATGGCAAGCCAATAACAACATATGCAGTCCATTTTGTCCTCTTCAGCCTGAAAGCTTAGCCCATATTTTGTTTATTTGCCCTGAGTATAAACATCCCAGGCATACGTGGCTGAAGCCTATTTGTCTGTAGAAGGGTATTACTGCTGGAGTTGAGGCACTAAGGAGCCTGCTAACTGACTGTTCAGAACCCATTGCAATTGCTGTCGCCAAATTTTTACACTGGATGTGGGCTATGCGAATGAAAAAGCTTTGCCAGATATAAAAATGTCTTTATTAACTGAAACGCTAATTATGTTTAATCCTTTCCGTGATGCTTATTGATCTTTGACCTTGGACTCTTATATTTTGCAAACTTATTGTATAGTGTGATAAATTATGTTTTTAGCTAATTTATTTCATATTATATGGATTAATTAGACAAATTAATTTTCTGGTAGTGCTGTTTTGTGATCTTAATGTATTGTATATGTTTGCTTTTTCTTGGATTTCAATACACAGTCTTTTATGATATGTATATCGAAATAAAGACTTCTTTGATTTGAATTGAATTTAATTAATTAAATTGATTGACACATCAAATATGCTGGGCTTTTACTTGTTGTTAATGCTTTTAGTAAACGTTTTATAAATGGTGCAGCTACCGTTCTGTTTATCTTTATTGCACTAACTGTTACAAATGGGGTCTCTAGTTGACAGAGGTATGCACACTGTCCAAGTAGAGACAACCACTCTAGTCAAGGTAAGTTAAATACAAACCCTAAAATAACCTATGCTCACCCTCTGGTAGCTGGGCACAGAGCAGTCAAATGTAATTTAAGTCTAGGAAAATAGGGAACATTTGTCTGAACGAAACAAGACCAAAACAACAAATATTCAATAAGTAGAACTCGAGATATGATTTTTCAAAGATTAAATGTGGAACCAGTGCTTGGAACTCACTATCTGTCAAAAGATTACTTAAGGTCGCCAGGGACTGGTACATATCCAATATTCATGCCGACCGCCTGGAGGGCTAACCAGCTACAGTAGCAATGCGCGGTCCACTGCAGAAGTACCTTGTATGGAACAAAGGGTCAACATTGAGAGCAAGATGCATCAGTTCCGATCCCCACACTTGGGCCACTGCGTCGTCGTCAAGCCTCGCAGATTGTGTAAAAAAAATGGGTACTGCATTATCGTCAAGTCACGCAGTCGGGACCTGTGTCATCGTCAATTCGTCAGTATAATGGGGTCAAAGAGTCATGAGTCGAATGTTCTCTTACAGTTGAGTTAATGCGTTTTGTTTTGCCCAAAAGCAGCTGCAGAACCCCCTTCTGAGAGAATGGTTTGGAAGGGCAATCTCAGGCAAGTGTAGGACTCACAGATAGCAGAGTCCAGCAACACCAGCAGGGTTGCAAGAAGTCCTTTGTGTCCCTGAGACTTTAGAAAGCAGGAGGAAAGCCAGCAAACCCTTGGAGAATCTTGGGTTTGAGGATGTAGAGAGCAGGCACAGTCCATCTCACTTCCAGGCAAGAAGAAGCAGGCAGCAGGCCAGCACAGCAGAGTAAGTTGCAAAGTGGCAGTTCTTCCTGTAGCACTGCTATCAACAAGCTGCAGACCAACACAGCAGAGCAAGTAGAAAAGTAGCTGTCCCTCCTACAGCACAGCAGCTCTTCTTCCTGGCAGAATATACTTGGCCCGGGTAGAGTTCTGATTTTGTGGTGTCAGGGGCCCAGTATGTATAACCAAATGGGCCTCTGAAGTTGGTGGAGACATCAAAGAGGCCATTCAAGATCACAAGGTCTCTGCCTTTCCTGCCTTGGCTCCAGACTCACTACACAGGGGCATGCACTCCTTGTGTGGGGACAGGCACAGCCCTATTGAAGTGCAAGTGTCAGCTCCTCCCTCCCAATCTATCTCACAAAGGCCCATCAGACTTGTGATGGGCCATCAGGATGCAAATGTTACACCCCAGCTCTCTTTGCGTGACTGTCTAGAGGTAATCCACATATCTTCAACATCTATGTCAGGGGCAAGCATGGGGGCAAAGCCTCAGAGACTATCACCCTCCTAGATTCGTATCTTGACGTTTACAATGGTAAGGGGATTACATTAGTAGCAGGTGATTTTAATTGCTGTTTCGAACCACTAGACATTAATGATATAGATCTCACGTTGGAGGAAGATCTTTCCTGGGACATTCTGCAATTGTCCATACCTCCAATCAAGAAGTGGTCAGAGGCAGCATTACAGCTCAAACCTGGATCAAATGCCTGGAACAGGGGTTAAGAGGGGTAAACGGAAGAACAGAGTCGGATAAGCAGGGAGTTCCCACCTTTAATAATGGGATACGAAGTAGTCGTATAGACTACATCCTATTTAATAAAGAGAATTGGTCCTCTATTAGGGATATGGTGGTTTTAGAACGGGTGGAAAGTGACCATAATCCGCTTATACTAATTGCTGAGTTGCTTGGAAGAAACCGGTCAGAACCTAGCCCAGATGCAATTGACATTTTTCTTACTAATGATACCAGGAGGGTAAAATGGTCAGAGTGTCTCCTTAAAGAGGATCATTTGGCGGCTATGAGCGAGATGGCTGTGAAGGCCACTATCGAGCTCCAGAAATGTGTCACTATGCAGGATATGATGTCCAAAGTTATTCCAATCCATAATAATCTTTTTAATAAGCTTAGGTCTTTTTTTTATAACTGAGGTACAAAAATCGAAACACAGGCCTAAAACTAGGGTGGAAACATGGTATGGTAAATCGTGCAGGCAAGCCTCCAACATTTTGGCTATGGCAATAAGATCCAAAGTCAGGGACCGGATTAAAAATGCTAGGAAAGCATACAAGAAAGCGCAACATGAAGCAAAACATGCTTGGGATGAACAGTATTGGTTGGAGATGTACCATGCGAGTAGAGATAGGAACATGGGCGGATTTTGGGATTTGGTGAAATGGGGGAAAGGGCGCCCCAGAGAACAACCGCAAAATTATGTTGCCTCAGATCTGTGGGTTTCGCATTTTACAACCCAGTTTGCCAGCCCGACTCCAGATATGGTGCTGTGCTCTTACATCCCGAACTCTCCCCTAGACAATATACCATTACATTTTAGTTTAAAGGAGGTTGAAATAATCCTTAATTCGGTCCCAAAGGGTAGAACGCCCGGGTTGGACAGTGTTCCAGCCGAAAGTGTATTTGCACGATAGGGGAGTGTGGGCGCCCTATATTCAGTCCCTTGCCAATGCTATTGCAAAAGGTTCTCCCATACATACCATACTCGTGGAAGGGTGCCGAGGTTATCCCAATTTACAAGAAGGGCGATCGCTCGGACCCAGCCAATTATAGGCCTATAAGTCTGATCGATTGCATCCAGAAGGTGATAGCTAGGCTTGTGTTGTTAAGGATCCAAACCTGGAGGATATTTTGTCTCCCCTCCAGGCTGGGTTACGATCACACACGAGCACTATAGATCAGGTTTTTAGATTTGTTTTAATTTACTGGTGTGTGGTAATCCTTAGAGGTGGCACTCTTTTTGCGGCTTTTGTCATCCTTAAGTCAGCATTTGAGTTAGTACCGCGTTCCAAGATGTGGAGCGTTTTTGCTGAACAAGGTATGCCACGGAATGTATTGGCTTTCCTAATTAAACTCCATGAAGAAAATGTTGCCCAAGTCCGATGGTAACAGCAAGGCAAAGTCACGGATAGGTTTCCAATCTGCAGAGGGGTGCGGCAAGGGTGTGTCTTGGTCCCAACACTGTTTTCGCTGTACATCAACAAGGTGATCGTGTATTTCAAGAACCACCCTACTGATGCTCCCAAACTAGATGGTAAACATATCCCTCCTCTTATGTTTGCAGATGACACTCTGCTAATATCCAAAACACAGCAAGGCCTGCAGAAGGCTATTGTGCGTTTTGAAGTGTTCAGTAAGGAGTACGGCCTTACCATCAATGTGACCAAGACAAAGTTCATGGTCATGCACAAGCAAAAGACAGTGAGCGGGAGGGTCACTATGAATGGCGAAATGTTGGAACAGACCCAACTTTTTTCCTACCTTGGTATAACTTTGGGTTCTAAGTTGGAATGGAAACCCCATATTATTTAGCTGGCCACCTAACATGCGCAATTAGTAGGACACTAATAAAGGAACACCACTCGTCGGCCACAAAACCTATCGCCCCAGCGCTAAAAATGTACAGTACTAAAATAAGCGGATCTATCCTTTACAGGGCAGAATTATGGGGGTTTAGTAATCTAGCGCAACTTACGAGCTCACAAAACAAGTTCCTGAGGGGGTTAGTTGGCCTTCCACCATCTATGCCACTTTTGCCCCTCCTTGTGTGGAGAAGTGTGGCTCAATGGTTAGAGCAGGCAGACCTTGATGCAGAGCTCTGGCCAGGGACCAGGGTTCGATTCCCGCCTCGGCGGGTCTCTGGCTCATTAATTCCCCTGACTGGATATTCTCGCCTCAGTGCCTGTTCTGATCATGGGTCCCACGCTGCAACTCTGGGCAATAGCTTGCTTAGTCTCCATAACGGCCCCAAAAGCGCTGGGATGCCTGGCTGCACCTGGGGGTGCCCAGGAGTGGACATTTCCCAGGAAAGCCAGGAAGGGTTCCTAAGCGGTATACGGACAGCGCCGGGACACCTCCGGTGGAGGTAGCTGTGCGCTTTACAAATTCCGACATTTTACATTTATTTTTTATTTTTTATTTATTTACATTTATTTATTTTTTTATTATTTTTTTATTTATTTACATTTATTTTTATTTTTATTTACATTTTCTCTATGATCTGGGCTGTCAGCGACTAGAGCATGTGGCACGCTTTAGACCGGCGGCATACTGGAGGAGACTCTGGGTTACACCTGAACTCTCCCAGTATGCCCAGGCACTCCTCGAAGTCCGAGGTGCAGATACTGCCAACAGAATTTTATGGTTAAGAGAGGTAAAGGCTGTCTATACTGCTATGGGTCTGAGCTCACAGTGGGAGGATCCAATTGCTAATCCTTTTCCGCCTAAAAAGGCTTTCAGGGAGCTATATTGGTCAATGGTTACAATGCGAAACTTTAGTAGTTGCATTGACCCATCACTAACAAAAAACTTCCTGAAACTTAAACAAGGCCCCGCCTACGAGGGCTATTGTAATTTTATTACACTTCCCGGAGACAGAAAACGGTACCATCAATGTAGGGTGGGTACCCTTCCTGTCAATTTCTTTACCGGCAAATGGCAAGCCAATAACAACATATGCAGTCCATTTTGTCCACTTCAGCCTGAAAGCATAGCCCATATTTTGTTTATTTGCCCTGAGTATAAACATCCGAGGCATACGTGGCTGAAGCCTATTTGTCTGCAGAAGGGTATTACTGCTGGAGTTGAGGCACTAAGGATCCTGCTAACTGACTGTTCAGAACCCATTGCAGTTGCTGTCGCCAAATTTTTACACTGGATGTGGGCTATGCGAATGAAAAAGCTTTGCCAGATATAAAAATGTCTTTATTAACTGAAACGCTAATTATGTTTAATCCTTTCCGTTATGCTTATTGATCTTTGACCTTGGACTCTTATATTTTGCAAACTTATTGTATAGTGTGATAAATTATGTTTTTAGCTAATTTATTTCATATTATATGGATTAATTAGACAAATTAATTTTCTGGTAGTGCTGTTTTGTGATCTTAATGTATTGTATATGTTTGCTTTTTCTTGGATTTCAATACACAGTCTTTTATGATATGTATATCGAAATAAAGACTTCTTTGATTTGAATTGAATTTAATTAATTAAATTGATTGACACATCAAATATGCTGGGTTTTTACTTGTTGTTAATGCTTTTAGTAAACGTTGTATAAATGGTGCAGCTACCGTTCTGTTTATCTTTATTGCACTAACTGTTAGAAATGGGGTCTCTAGTTGACAGAGGTATGCACACTGTCCAAGTAAAGACAACCACTCTAGTCAAGGTAATTTAAATACAAACCCTAAAATAACCTATGCTCACCATCTGGTAGCTGGGCACAGAGCACTCAGATGTAATTTAAGTCTAGGAAAATAGGGAACATTTGTCTGAATGAAACAAGACCAAAACAACAAATATCCAATAAGTAGAACTCAAGATATGATTTTTCAAAGATTAAATGTGGATCAGTGCTTAGAACTCACTATCTGTCAAAAGATTACTTAAGGTCGCTAGGGACTGGTACATATCCAATATTCATGCCGACCGCCTGGAGGGCTGGCCAGCTACAGAAGCAATGCACGGTCCACTGCAGAAGTACCTTGTATGGAACAAAGGGTCAACATTGAGAGCAAGATGCATCAGTTCCGATCCCCACACTTGGGCCACTGCGTCGTCATCAAGCCTCGCAGATTGTGTAAAAAAAATTGGTACTGCATTATCGTCAAGTCACGCAGTCGGGACCTGTGTCATCGTCAATTCATCAGTATAATGGTGTCAAAGAGTGATGAGTCGAATGTTCTCTTACAGTTGAGGCGATGCGTTTTTTTTTGCCGAAAAGCAGCTGCAGAACCCCCTTCTGAGAGAATGGTTTGGAAGGGCAATCTCAGGCAAGTGTAGGACTCACAGATAGCAGAGTCCAGCAACACCAGCAGGGTTGCAAGTAGTCCTTTGTGTCCCTGAGACTTTAGAAAGCAGGAGGAAAGCCAGCAAACCCTTGGAGAATCTTGGGTTTGAGGATGTAGAGAGCAGGCACAGTCCATCTCACTTCCAGGCAAGAAGAAGCAGGCAGCAGGCCAGCACAGCAGAGTAAGTTGCAAAGTGGCAGTCCTTCCTGTAGCACTGCTATCAACAAGCTGCAGACCAACACAGCAGAGCAAGTAGAAAAGTAGCTGTCCCTCCTACAGCACAGCAGCTCTTCTTCCTGGCAGAATATACTTGGCCCAGGTAGAGTTCTGATTTTGTGGTGTCAGGGGCCCAGTATGTATAACCAAATGGGCCTCTGAAGTTGGTGGAGACATCAAAGAGGCCTTTCAAGATCACAAGGTCTCTGCCTTTCCTGCCTTGGCTCCAGACTCACTACACAGGGGCATGCAGCTCTTTGTGTGGGGACAGGCACAGCCCTATTCAAGTGCAAGTGTCAGCGCCTCCTTCCCAATCTATCTCACAAAGGCCCATCAGACTTGTGATGGGCCATCAGGATGCAAATGTTACACCCCAGCTCTCTTTGCGTGACTGTCTAGAGGTAATCCACAAAACCCAACTGTCTCCCAAACCAGACATGCATTCAGAGACAGGCAGAGGACTAGATTGGTTAAAGCAAGAGAATGCCAACTTTCTAAAAGTGGCAGTTTCAGGCTTACAATTTAAAATCTGACCATAAGTTGCGATTTTAAATTGTGAGTCCTGGATGCCAAACTCCAAATTTCTATCGGCTCCCAATTGGAAACTAGACTTAAAAGGTCTTGATGGCAATCCCAATGTTAACCTATAGGATGGATAGACCTTGAAGTGGTGAAAACCAATTTAAGAGCATTTCACTACCAGGACTTGTAAAACGTAAAGGTACATACCCTACTTTCTAAATGCACTGCACCATGTCCATGGGAGCTCTTCCTTGATGAAAGTAGGTCTAGTGTTATACTAAATATATCTGAGATTTTGCAAATGATTGATTGTTACCTGAACACACATCTTACTCAAATATTGCAAAGTGGGATGGGGGTGTCAGGTCAAATGTGTTTTTTGTCTCGAGACAGATCATTGGCTAAGTCCTTAGTGACAGGGCTTTAGGAAATAGAATTTGGGCTGTGTTGAGGAGAATGATGTAGAGAAACAATTTCTAGTTTGCTAGCACTTGTCAGTGTGAACAAGGTTGTCTGATTGCATGCACACGTGTGTACATTTAGGAAATTGGGCTTCATGTGATCAATGGTGTCTGATGATGTGGGATTGCTTCCACATGTGTATTTATGCATTATATTGCCCATATGTATTTGATTGTGTGAAGGTGTATGTAATATGGAAAACATGTGTCTTATGGTGTGCCGTGGCCCACATCCTTTTACATTTTCATATGTCTACACATCTCAAAACAATCTGCCTATCATGGTTTGTAAATATGCCTTTATATTTTTCATTAGAAGCACTATGTATAAGTCAGTGATGCATAATAGTGTTTTAATACATGGGATTCTGTAATCCCTGCATATTCGCCTGTCTCTAATTTCTCTATAATTGGGGACATGTGATGCACCCAGTCGCCGATTATAAAAGAGAAGACATCAGAACTCGGCTATTATAAGTTATTAAAGTCCAGTTCTGATGTCACAAAACCTGCTGCCGGAGCAGCAGCTGGGGTGAAAGGAAGGCCAGGTCATGGAACATAATTGAAGTAGCCGATTCAACGAACATTTAACAGTGCTTTTCTTTCTTCAGCTCTATTTTAGCTTACAATGACAAGCAGATAGAACAGTTTTATTTTTGCCATTCCTCAGATATTTAGAGAAAAGCTAGTCTTTATTCCTGCCTCTACTCATTCTGAGCTACTGAAGCTTTTTTTTTTTTAAACTGACTTGTATTGAACCGTTTCAAATATCTGTTTGTAACAAATGTCTAAAAGGCTTTTGGTGTATTTAATTTTGCACTAGAGTTTTTATCTTTATTCTTCATGTTTGCAAACATGCTCACTCTTTCTTATGAAAGAGGTACGCACCAAGGTTTTAAGTTGTTTGTGTTAAAGGTGATGGTATGACCATATATTATGAGGGATAACATACCCCCTGGCATATATGATGAGGATATTGCAAGTCACCTTAAAGTTACATATCCTTATAATGGAACTCGGCCTTCAGTCTCGTTCTTCTCTATGCTTATCCTCAGTTACTTACAATATCTGTCAGGGTGTACTTTATCCCTTATATTGTTTGCACCATGAGTGATGGCTTGATCAATGTTTTAGACTATGTGATTTGTTAAACATATTCATTATAGCTGAATGTCCTACGTATGTCCTACTTGCTAAACATGAGCAATCCCTCGTCCATCCTTAGACCCTGTGTGACTCTAAGGAGGGATGCCATTATTTATTATTTGATATCAAGGAGCAGCTTCCAATAAAAATGACGAACCTTACAGCTCACATTTGAGGAAAGATCCCTGCACAATGTGCTCGGGTATGCAAAACTGTCATGTCCCTGCTGCAGGCATAGATACATTATAAAGTCATCTGGTAGAAACGAATTAACATTAATGCCCTGGAAGCCAACCTAATGAATCCACAATTTAGAGATTTTAGAAAGTAAATATTGCAATTATACGTCTGTCATATGCTTCCAAATGTTTATGTTAATTGGAAAGTGCTGTTGTCACTTTCCTGATTTAAACAGTTCTTCCTTCCAGTGTATTTGGGCCTCACTGTCACTTATAGTAGAAATGTGCTTAGATATGTCATAAAATACAGTGAATGAATGAGGCTGATTATGCATAACTGGATACATTATACACACAATGAATGCCGTAACGTATAAGCCTAGTTGTTGCTCTTTTTTTAAAGAGAACTCTATAATATTCATGCATTCATCAAAATGAAAGTGTACATTTTATCTATTAGTTTCCGATACACTACCACTAAATGATTTCACTTGACTGTACCTAAAAAAGAAAGATAGTGGACATTATTATTAAGAGCAGATGCATTTCTCATAATCGCACTACACAATCAAAAGAAATATATGCTTGTACTACAATTAATATGCACTGTGTGACGTTCCGATGAAAATGGATTCTCATTTTATAGCCGATTTATCTGCCCTTTCATAGATTGTCAGAAATACTGCATAAAATGTGCCATGCCATTGAAACATTAATATGACCTTAATTCGAATTCATGTCCTCCTAAAATAGATAACGAAATGCATCACATAGATTTAATAACCCTGTCTGGTATCATGTCCAGACAAGATGACAGATAAGCGGGAGAAAGTCATACTAAGAATCTGCATAATCTAATACGGATTTCTTTCTTTTTTTGCAAACTCTTTTTAATCTATTGTGTGGATATGTGTCAATATTGTTTTTTTAAAAAAATGATTTTTTTATGGCTTAACATCAGTTTATGCAATAAGATATATACATTGAGTGGAGTAACAAGACAGCTACAGGCTCCCTCGCGTTCTCCTGTTATTATTATGCGCTCATCACAAACACAATCTCTGCTTCGGAATACAGCATCAGGGCCAACTTGCAACTGCTGTTTTTGTTACACTCAGGCACAGTTCAAGTGAAATGAAATGTGCATTAAGGCCAGGAGAGACTGCACGAGGCTTTAACACCACGCGTGTGACATAGAAAGTTACTTGTAATGTTCATTTCAGCTCTTTTCTTTCTTAGTTGAATCGGCAAGTGAGAATCAGTTCAATGTTGAAAGTAATAAATTATGTTTGTCTTTCTGGAGGTTCACATGTATAGTTGTTAACTCTAGTACTGTTAAATCGGACAATACTAACACCTGCTAATTACATCTCAGAGAGTTTCAGAAATGAAAGTCCTTGATAAAAATGTGTTTAATATAAGAGCGAAGTACCGACCAGTAGAGTGCCCATTTCGAACTAAAATCAAGAAGTCCAAGAGTTAACGTGGTGACGAGATGACAATAGATTCATAAAATATAATTATATGATATTTCTAAGCTATTATGCACACCTGTAACTGACCTTATTAAAACCAGATCGTTTATTGTGATGGTGTTATGGATCTGCAAAGCCGCCATCTTTTGATTTTATAGACTAACATGTTGCCTGCCTTTGGCAGAGGTCATTTCAACAAGTTAAACATTTCCGTATTAAGGGATCGAGTTGTTATTTTCCAGCTAGTTTTACGTATATGGCCTCATGAAGCTGAGCCAGTGCAAGGCTAATACCTGATCAGGGATCAATACTCAATAATATCACAGAACAATGGCCCATACACATTCACCCAAATCCCTGATGCACTGGGGTCAATTTATATACATTCAATTATTTTACTTCTAGATTCCATGTGTGATGTTGTAAAATAGTTATCTAACTTATACATTAACTTTCCTTGCACTTGGTCGATGAAACATTGAGTTGAATAGTTGATGGTAATGACAATACTCTAATTAACTATTCAGTCAGCTAAATAATCAGAGACTCGGTAAAGTTAATAAAGCTTTATCTCAATATTATTGCAAATGGTCAATGCATACAGTCACAAAATGCAAATAATGAAACTAACAAAGGGGAGAAAACAACAGCAAATATAAATGATACTAACGCATCATACACGCAATGACATTATGCATGAAGGAGTGGATAGATTAAGAGACAAAAGTTCAGCAACATCAAATGCGGAACAAAATACACTCAACGGAGGGGATAGATTAAGAGACAATGGTTTAATCTAAAACAATACGTATCAACGTACGTATTACAGAATGGATAAGTGAAGATACAAAAGTTTCAGGGACAAAATACATTTGCAAGTCATTTTGCAGGAATGAGTCAGAATAATACAAACCCAACGGTCTGTTGAAAACCACCCCCTTAGCCTAAGTGATGGTGAGGGTTCCCCGAAATAGATTCAGGGAACAACGATTTCAGAACACAGGAGCAGGACATGGACAGGAACAGCTAGGCCTCTCTGCAAACCGACAATCAGAGACACATCCACCAGTCTTCTCTTCCTCCTTTCAAGCCTAAACCACACCCCTAGGACACCCCTGGTATAGTCACATTTATTTAAACATTTTATGAAACTGGACAGGGGATTGGTGGGTTTGGGAGGTGGTGTTGTCACACCACTGTGACCTCGCCTACAATGTTGTCATTTTATTGTTCTACATCCTTTCCCATAGCTTGGTTCTTGACTTGTTCTCACAGTTTCTACACAAGATACATGTTAACATAATATTTCATAAATGTTAGTATCGTTGGTGGAAGGAGTCTCCGGTCCCACGGTTGGTCACATCATTGGCAGACAATCATCACATTGGCCTTCAACCGTCCGTCTCTTCTGCTGGGCTCAGCATGTCTGTCTTGCCTTTGACAGATTAGATTCACTCCTTTGTTCACCCCTCCTTTATTCAGCTAACTTAAGGAAAATGGTGTTTCATCCAGCTCACTATAGCAAATGGAATATGAGCACTCCTTAATCATATGATAATGCATTTTTCACTGTTTACCACCCACCTTTACACTATTCCTTGTTAATATTACCTAGCATAAGCTTTAAGCAAAAGTGGCATTATTTATTATGCCAAAGCAAGATTCAACATGCAAACTACAAAATGCACATGTGGCCTAGTCATATATTACTGTTTATTTCCTTCAAAGCATACTGCAAATATGCTTTAGTTCTTTCATATATTATTTCACATTAATGCATATATGTGCAAAGCTATTTCCCTCATGTCTGTGTAAGGTGCATGTTAGTTTTCTATTGCTACTTACTGTAAGTACGTATTATTGGGGTGTCAATTCAATCAGGTTTCTTTTTGCGAACCCCTGCTCCATCAAAGCCATTTTGTTTTCCTAGGTTGATAATATCTTCTTATAGTAGGGCAGCTTTGTACTTATTTGCCACCTTGAAATTTAATTTATTGCAGTGGTACCTATTGGGGTGAAATAATGGGGACAGAATAGGCGGATAGCTAGAGGCCAGATTTGGACTTCCTCTTATTCTCAACAATGGGATGGTTATACCTTTATTACTTGCCCTCTTCCCCCAGGGGTCAATTGGCAGCCTTCTCGGATCAGTAGGAGGACATGCAGGTTGAGTTGTTGGTATCAGGCAGGTGCCTGTTTCTTAATGTGGCACTTAGACACACATCTGGAGTGATCTGTAGGTGGGCTTCAATGCTCTGAGCTGAACAGGCATAGCAGCTCTGTCACCATCTGAGATCTTCTTCATCTTGGCCTGGGAAGTATGGGATCGACAAAGCAAGGATCCATAGGTTTGTCCATAGGTGACATGCTCCATTTCATTCCAGGTTTAGGAGGAAAGGGTGCAGAACGAGAGATCAGATGAGATGGAGACAAAGAAGCAGCTATTGGTCTAAGCATTCAAATGGCCAGCATTAACGGATAACACTGGGTCTCCCAATAGCAAAGAGAAGATCAGATGTTTGATTATTCCAGAGGTAATCAGGACTGGACTGGCAGGTATGGTGCAGCATCTGTTCAAGGAGCGGTCTTGGAAGACGGTCCGTAATGGACCAAGCATGCAGGGTGAATAAAACACAGCTCTAGTGGCTCTCCTTAGTCTAAACCATAATTAATTTCAGAAATTTCCAAAATCCCCCAGGTAAAGGAGAGATAAACTGAAAGAGGTAAACCTGCTCCTACATCGTCATCACTGTAGGCAAGCACAATTCCACTACACAAGATCCTTTATGGTTTAAAATTAAAAACAATACAGATGCCCTCGGAATTTATACTTGACAGAGGGAGGAAGCCACATTTATGACCCTATGATGCACATCTGCCTTCTTCAATCCACTGGTCATGGAAGTAGGAGCAACAGCTCTTTCCAGATATGTGTAGTGATTGTATCTTTTTGAGGCTGTCTGTTGCTCTCCAGGATCCAGTAGAATTTTGAGGAGTTAATACACCTTGTGGATGGGAGTGGAGGAACAATTGCTAATGTCAGGTTGTCAGCAACTTTTTCACATATAAATGTGGCAGTTCAGAAGATGGTGGCCCTAATATTTGTATCTGTTTATATCAATACCTATGCACCTTCCCAAAGCATTTTTAGAAAGTCAAGGCCATTTGGTAAAAATTGTATCTAGCAGTATAAGAAACCTTGATGTGCCATTAATTGCTTACAATTTCAGCTTAATTGTGGTGGCATGTCAATACTGATAAGACTGAGATTCTCAGATTTGGACATAATTTCATTTTTCACCTAGAAGCCCACTGGCCAGGTAAGGGTTCTCCTAAGGCCAGAGCAGAAGTAGTAAAAAGCCCGGATGTGAAGATTGACAAACAGCTGATGCTACAAACTCAAATTAACAGGGTGGTTGGCACATACTTTTTTTGATCTGTTATGCACTGCCCAATAAATCCTGCTAATCCTCTTCTTACCTGCATGGATTACTGTTCTTCTGGCCCTAGTGGTGTCCAGATTGGACTATGCCAATCTCCTTCTTACAGGACTTACACAATATCGGATGCAGAAATGATAATGTCCAGAAAACAGTGGCCTGTCTGACTCTTCAATTTCCCAGGTGAGCCTTGATCTTATCTAATCTGAAGAACCTAAACTGGCTTACTGTTAAAAAAAGGAACCAGTTTTAGACATTGACACCTGCATAGGGCTTTGCACCAGTCTGGACCTGAAAATCTGTCTTCCAGGATTCAAATCTACTCCCCTCTGAGAACTCTGCACTCATCCATTGGCCATTTCTACCAAAGTTCCCAAGGTAAAATTAGCAAAAACCTGAGGCAAATCCTTCTCCCTCTCGGGCCCACAAGCTTGGAACAGCATGCTTGGGTTACGTCAAATGGACAAGGAAAAGTCTTTCAGAAAGCAACTTAAAACCTGGCTTTTCATTCTTTATTGTGTACCCTTGCACTCTCTTGTTTTCTAAGCTAGTGCTGGGACTCTCCCTGGAGTAGCCATGCATTTTGGAATTTCCAAAAATCACTCTTTCATATTCATTCATTCATGTCTCTTCTAAATATTGGTTATATTTCATCACCTCTTTCATTTACCACTTATCGGCAGTTATGTGTCACTCCAAACTACCCTTGCTCGATCTATTTCCCAATAATAACATTTATAAGTAAGGTATCCCACTGTTGAAAGGTTTGGTTGAATGAGCCAATTTTAAATATACTATGTTTAAGACATTCGGGTATATCATAAGTTATGGTAGGCTGTGAAGTCGATCTGCAATAGTTCTAGTTTTAACCATCAAACTTCTCTTGGCTATAATCCCCTCATTTGTAGATGAGAGTTATTTAAGGGGCTGGCAAGATTAAGACCTACCCTTGCTAGGACAACTAGCCAAAGCGAATAATTTACTATTGATCTGGAATCTGTAAAGTGCATTTGCAATCCCATGACAAGGTTTTTTTTTTTAAATATTTGCAGATGCTCAATTTTTTCAGCTACATTCATAGAATATGATTAAATTTACACATAAAGAAGTTTTGGACTTTTTCTTATCATGGCACCTCAGTGGAAGATTATTGCCATGTTCTATCAGCTTTTTTATCAATTACAAAGAACCCAATTTTGAGCATTTGGTTGCTGCGTTAACTAGAATGATGGGTGTAACTAGCTCGCAGAATGCCATTTGGTATAGCTTTCAACTTATACAATTCAATCTCAATGCTTCTTGACTTCAAGTGCATCATTTATGAAAACTTAATAGTCTTAATTTGACTCCTTAAATATTGTTTAGGTGGGATCTTCTTTCACTTCAAGATCAAGACGTTCCAAGACAATTTTGACGACCAAGACCACAACACAGCCTCAAAACCCACCCCCAATAAAGCCATCCATCAGGCCCTTCTCACCTGGAGACCTCTCACCACAGACACCTTAAAAACAATGAAGAGTATTCACTCCAGACCCCTGCTCACCGCACATTTTCCACAGTGCCACCACTGCCAATGCACCTGAGCTACATCAGACTATCAACTGCTCCCTCGAGACCGCCACATTCCCCGATGACTGGAAACACGCTGAAGTCTACTCCCTCCTAAAGAAGCCCTCGGCAAAGTCATCGAAAAGGCTGTCAACTCCCAGCTAGCACACTTCATAGAATCCAACAGCATCCTAGACACCTCTCAATCCGGATTCTGCAGCAACCACATCACCGAGACAGTCCACCTTGCCACCACTGAGGACATTGGCGCCCTCCTTGGCCAAGGCCACAAAGCAGCCCTCATCCTCCTGGACCTATTAGCAGCATTCAACCCTGCCTCCCTCCACACACTAGACACCGGCATCTGAGGAATAGCCTCTAAACATGGGCGAAATTTGCCGATTTGCAGTCCGCAAATTAGTGCGAAATCGCAAAATAATCCGCGAACTCGCGGATTTGCATCATGACCACGTGTGTCTGTAACTTTGCCACCGCGCCGAAATGCGCCGAGGTCTCTCGAGTGAGCTGTCAATCATAGTGAGGAAAGGGCGGGAAGACGTTGCATACCCTAGTGTGTGTGGGGCAGGGCCAAATGGGTGGGGCTTCCATGCGAGTTCACATGCCTCTTGTAAGGGTCAGAGACCGATCAGAGCAGCAGATGAGAAGGAAGCAGCCTACTGGTCACAGGAAGTACACAGGGATTGCACTCAAGAAACTCGTGGATGCAAAGACCTCCATCAAAGATTACATCTAATTGCAGGTGGTAAATATGGGGAGGAAGCACACCTGCCTAGCCTCGAACGTGCTCACTAGTTGTTTGTGCTGATTATAATGCGTTACTGAATTTGAGCTTCAACTCGGGCACCTGCTTTATTTATATCTGTAAGTGCTTCCTGTTGAGGGTTAATTTTTGTGACAGGAGCATCGTGCCAGAATGAATCCTGCCTGCATATTTATCCACAAAGAGGCCACCGTGTTGTGCCATACCTCTACTCAACTAAAGTAGTTTCTGCAGGCTAATCAGTAAGTGCTACCTCGTTGGGTAAATGTATAGTGCTTTTGCTACACTACAGCTGCGTAAAGGCCCAGAAGAGTTGTCTCCAGTGACCACGTGTGTCTTTAACTTTGCCACCGCGCCGACAGGCACCGAGGTCCTTCGATTGAGCTGTCCATGATAGTGAGGAAAGGGCAGGAAGAAGTTGCATACCCTAGTGTGTGTGGGGCAGGGCCAAACGGGCGGGGCTTTTATGCGAGTTCACATGCCTCTTGTTTATAAATGGTCAGAGACCGATCAGAGCACCAGATGAGGAGAAAGCAGCCTCCTGTTCTATATATAGAATTAATCACTGGCATACCCACCTACATATATCATGCTTCGCACCTCACAGGATATGAACCAAATATTCGGGACTCATGATCCCTGTTACAAGACATAATTACACACAATGAATATGAATTGTATCTTTACCAAGCACAACCAAGAGAAAATACCTTTCCCTGTTTACTCCAGTCGTTGCTGAAAGGCTATTACATCATAGACTCTTTTAATCTTCCTTGACTCAAGATAAGTTCCAATGTAACCTTAGTATGTGTCCAATTAAACCAAATGATTAATCCAACTAATTTGCAGGTTTTTTCAAATGTCTCATACTTATGGAAATCTTTAAACAAATAGGTGAATTCCTGATATTCTCTACAACTACAGAACAGCAAGCTGAGATGTGAGCACTGCAGCTAAATGTTGTATACAAAATAGAACCATGGACTGACACAGAACAATTCCTAGCAAAACTATGCACAAAAATCATCCAGAAATCCAAGCGGACGGCCGCAACAAACAGCAGAGCTCTTTAAAGAAAACAAACTACTTAGATCGGTGTGACAGCACCCTTACCAGATACTAGTTCGGAACCTTCCTCCGACGTACAAACAGATGACTGCTACAAATGGGACGAGTATTCTGCCACCATTACTGAATGTTTAATACCTTTTCCACTTCCTCTGCTGCACGTAATAGTGACAATGCAAGGCTCACTGGAATTGTAGTTCCCCTGTCTACCGCTGCTTCCAACAACTGTGCAAGGCTTTGAACACTAACTCATTCTGGTCAACCACAGGTAATGTACCGGGTACCCGTGGCGTCTTCTGCATTTCCTTAGAGCACAGCTTTCAAAACTGTGTGTCCCGACACAGTACTGTGTTGCCTGCAAGTGGTGGGTGTGTCGCAGGGGAATGAACGAGTTTTCAAGAGGAGAATTTGGAGTCGAAGTAGTCTATGATATAGATATGTGCCCTGTAAGCTGGGGTGAGGTGACAGAGGGAGTAAGACAGAGAGAGAGGGAGCTAGAGGGAGCAAGACAGAGAGAGAGGGAGCTAGAGGGAGTAAGACAAAGAGAGAGGGAGCTAGAGAGAGTAAGACAGAGTGAGAGGGAGATAGAGGGAGCAAGACAGAGCGAGAGGGAGCTAGAGGGAGGAAGACCTCGCCAGGAAGAGATGCTCAGTGAGATAGGTAGGGCTGGCTGGGCTGTAGTTTTCTGGGCTGGGGTATTTTTCCGGTCTGGGTAGTTTTCTGGGTTGGGAGGGAGGGTTGTGGATGGTTTTCTGGGCTGTGGGTGGGGTAGTGTCCTGGCCTGGGGGTTGGGGTAGTTTACTGGACTGGGGTATTGGGGTAGTTTTCTGGGAAGGGGTGAGGGGTGGTTTCCTGGGCTGGAGGGTCAATGCTAGTTTTCTGGGCTTTGGGGTCAGGGGTAGTTTTCAGAGCTGGGGGCGTTGGAGGTAGTTTTATGGGCTCTGGGTTTGGGGCTTCAATTTCAGGGTTAGGGGTGTTGAAGGAAGTTTTCAGGGCTGGGGGTTTGGGGCTAGTTTTCAGGGCTGGGGTCAGTGGCAGGTTTAAGGGTGGAGAGTGTGGGCTAGTTTGCAAGGCTGGGGGTCGTAGTGGTTTTCAGGGCTTGGGGGTAGGGGTTAGTTTTCAGGGCCGGGGGAGGGTCAGAGTAGTTTTCACGGCTAGGGGGGGTAGTTTTTTTTTTTTTAATTAGGGGTTAGGGTATTAGGCCTAAGGACAGTTGAGCGGGTTGGGATAGTGAATGTTAAGGGACAGGGCTTTAGGACTCAGGGCAGGGAGAGGGAAATGGATAGTCTGGATACTTTTTAGGGCTTAGGGGAGGGCAGGTAGTGTTTAGCGCCCAGGGGGTCCGGTCGTTTTTCAAAATAGCGGTTTGGGGTTTAGTCCTAAGGGCAGTGGAAGTGATTGGGTAGTTGTAGGAACAACACAAGGGGTGGGGTGTTGCAAGCTTAGCCACACATACTTCTTCACCAATCTTGCCTTTACCATGAGTAAAGACAGATGGGCTCATCATAAATAAAGTTAAGTAGGCTGTCTTCAAAACATTGTTTCTCGATTGGTTTTTCTATTAGCCTGACTGTTCCATACATATGCAAAAGAACAGTCACAAAATGACAGTTTCTTTCACAGTCAGTCTTAACCTGTAGCACAATGACACATTGTAAGTGAGCCAGTCCTATTTGTATACCTATGGCCCGAATCTTGGGGGCAGATTTTCCAATTTCTCATGCTTCAGTATGAAGCAGCCCGAAATGTTGCGCTACTTGAGAAGGAGAAAGCAGGAGAACGCCATATTTACAGAAATATGGCATTCTCCTCTCCTCTCCCCAGCACAGGGGAAAACATATGCACTGTGCACAATGGACACACCTTTTCATCATAGTGCAAGGGTGTCTCTGTGAGTCCAGCATAGGTTTTGTACTGGAAGGGAACCCGTCCAGTACAAAATACTAGGCATAGACCGACTTTAACCCGTTCCCCTCCAGGTATGTGTGCTGTAAACATACAAAGACAGAAAAAGAAGGAGAAATCAAAGCATTTCTCCTTCCTTGTGCCTACTTCAAAAGAGCACAGTTATCTGACACTAAACCCTGTCTACTTTAGTAAATAGGGTTTAGCATCATAAACCTTGGATGGTTGCATGCAAATGCCCAAGTTCCGCCCATGGTACTCCCCCTTGGCGCTACCTGCTTTCATGTTATTTCCCTTTCACATTATTTCCAGCTCTAAACAAGTTTAGTGCTGGAAAGACTTTTGTGACGCAAACACAGAATAAAATCTTAGAAAATCTGCCCCTTGGTGTTTACTATTTCCACATATGTTCTGCCCTTGTCTGATATCTACAGGCAGCCCTGCTCGTTGTAACAGAGGAATCACAAAGTAGTAGAATTCCTTCCTCTTCCTATTTTGAGTCACCTAGTGAGTGTACATGGATTGAATGTTCTCAATTTCATTGAATAATTCTGTTTTTATTCTGCAGAATAAAAAATTTATTATTGATCAGCAGCGACATATCTCTTCCTTAGTCCTCATCAGCTTTTTAGTGTATCCAGATGCAGCTTTGCCTCTGCTATTCTTGTTTGCACTGAATGTGAATATCTCCAGTATTTGAGGCAAGAGAAACAGCATTCATTAGGCAGATTTATAAACCAGAATTCTCCAACTTGAAGTAATTTGGAACCTCGAAAACGGTCTCGAATTAGTGATGTGGGTGAAAGGGCTTTGCCTCAGCAATCGAATGAGTCACTACATTGGAAGGAATGCAATCCATGCTGTACATCAGATTTCTCCAACTGGTAGCTCCTGAGGTACCGGTAGCTCTCCAGCTACCTGTCAGTAGCTCTCCTGTGTGCAGCCCAGCCTTCTAAATTGAAACCTTTTGCTTGCTTACTTTGATATAAGAATGCCAGAATTATGTATTCCAATCAAAATGTGTGTATTCTAACAACTCACTCGTGCACATTTTTGGAGAAGAAAAGGCTGAATTTGCAAATAAGATTTAAAGGTGACTTTGAAGATATAAATCATATGTGGAGACTTATTTCTAACATAATTACTTTATTGCCAGGGGGCACTGCAGCTGTAGCTGACCTGTCTTATCTACGTGTAGGCATTCACAATTTACATTGCCTTGTTTACATTACTGCTCGCAACCCTCCTGATGCACTGAAGTGATCACTGCTCCTAATCTTGGACAGGGTGGTCACTAATGCAATCTTGGATGACGTGGTCATAAATAGAATCCTAATAATATTAGTAGCTCTTATTACAAAAAGGGGTGAAGATGTACTACTATATGTCTACTGTAGATGAATATGTAACATCCCTGCATGATGCCAGCAGAATGATTATTTTTTACTACATACACACTGCATTACTTTTTCAGAATAGCAAAAGTATATATAATCCAAACAAAAGTCTACACCTAATTATCCTCCGTTACCCATATTGGTCTTCTGAAATCATGCAAGGCAGTTTCTATAACAGTTTGCCTCAGATAACATTACATGAGACCAACGCTTGAGCAACACCGAGCATTGAATTGTGGGAATACTTGAACAAATTCAGACCCAGAGAAAACACTCAATAATATGTTCTCAAGTGTCTTCATCCTCTAGACATAGTGTTAAAAAAACTCTTCTAGTTTCCTGTTTCTCAACTTTCTGGCAGTGTGGTTCTCACAAGTCCCCTAGATAAAATAAAGGTGCAGTGGGAACTGCAATCATCCTTAAATACGCAACATCTCTGACCCTGGATCTGGATAGTTGCCATGCCTGACCGACATTTGAAGTATAACCCTTGCCATCACTGCGGGAGGTGAGATACTTGTGGTAACGAAGTGTGACCATGCAGGTGTGGCCCACAGTAGCATAGGGTAGTGGGCTTCTTGATCTCAGCTGCTGGCCCACTTGCACTGTGAGCAATGGTATTTTGCCTGGTAATATATGCATATCCGTATAAAAGTGCACTTTAGTACCAGAGGTGTTAGGCCAATACTTTCCTTTGTCAGTGTCCTTTTTTTTCCATTCATTACACTGCTGTTAACATTTGCAGTCATTCCTATGTGCTTAAAATATGCCTTAATTTTACAATTTTTTTGCACAACTAAGAATTATTTTCGTGTGATGTGCATTCAACCCTAAAAGAGGTTATTTCCATACGTGTTCAAAATATAACCGCCTGCTAGGTTGCATCCATATTTTTCTATTAAAGTGATTATTTGTTAATTGAATTTATTTATTGGAAGTATATGGCTGCCACACTAAGGCGGCTGTGAGTTTTTCTTTTTTCCTTCTATTCGCTTGCAGTAAAAGCTTTGTTTTAAAAAAGAAAGAACCATCTCTCTAACTCGTCAGGGCCTGAACTGTTGCCTTTGCCAATGCTTGTTTTGCACACGTTTCTACCACTGCATTGTTAATGAGACCGAAAGGATTGATAATTACTTTTTATCATAGGCTTCCTAAACCCACAAACGTTTGGAATAACATATTCTCATATTATCATCCTAAATACGCTTTATTTTCTTTTCCAGCAGTATTTCAAACATCTTGGCAATACACAGAAGTGCAGAGGAAAATTAAATATGACCTTAGATACCTTTCAATGAAATACATATATAAGCATGGTTTGATCAGATTATTTTTTGTTACTGTTTGAAATGGGAAAATACCAGCTGCGCTGCTATTGTCAATATTCTCTGAGAGTTAACACCACCCTTGGCCACAGCTGTCTTCTGATTTCAAGATAAATGAATAGGTCACCCTTTGAACCTGGAAAATGTGTTATTAAGACTCGGAGAATCAGTTTTCCAGTGTTATGCACGCAGATTGACTCTGCCTCAGCCGCAGCTACCTCTGCTCTACAGTCTTACAATATGTTCAATTGTTAAGGCTTGCAGCTCCCACAATTCCATGCTTGCGGTGCAGGCGCGGCTACCACATATATAAGATTCTCATTTCTGAAGTCGCTACTTTAAGTGTTTTTTTTCTGGGGAAATTTTCTGTGTGTATCTTCAGTATCAGGAAACCGGGTTTCTTTGATGTGCTGACCATTCCGAAGGAAGCAGGTGATCAACCGAATAGCAATACTGGCGGAAACACTGCTCAGCCACCACATCTTTCGAATCTGTGTCAGCCTCAGAATGAAATGTGGATGTAATTTCATGCTTGGAGCTAAGATTTTGCATGGACTTCAATGTAGACTGCACAGTAGTCTTGGCTAATCCACTTTAGATTCAGTATTACTCTGCCCAAACATGCTGGATATCCTGAATTACAAAGTGCCCTTAGCACAGAAGCTCAACATCTTACTCTCGAATGCAGTCAGTCAAGGACTATTGATTCAGTTGTGCATCTTTTGTTAACCTAGTGTGGTCACAGTTTTAATAGGTATCTCATCTTCTCACTCACAAATTCATGCAACATGCACATCCCTTAATGCAGAGTCACACCTGTAAAACCACTGAGCTGAATCATCGCAGTCAACAATCTCCAACACACTGCTCATGACCACATACATCATGATGCAGATGAAATCACAAATGACATCATTTGTGATTTCAGGTATCCCACAACCATTGACGACAGTGATGAAATTACTGAGGCTGAAAACAACTTTTCTTTCTCATATCAGTTTGCTGTCAGCGTAAATTAATCGGCTATTGATCCACTTGCATGTTGAGCGCTGCACTGCCGCGAGGTGTGGACTAAAATCCATCATAGAGGACATGCCCTCATGGAGTTCCAACCACTAATATATCCAGTGGCTCGGAGCTTTATTACTCAGCAGTCGTTTCAGGGGTTTGGTCCTGATAAGCATTTTAGAGCATAAGGAAGATCCTTTCCTGTGTTGTTGTGAGGGGGCAATTGCAGTGAACCCCTGTAAAATAGAGGCAAAAGCCAGCACTTCCCCATCCCAAGAAATGCGCAGAAATCAAAATGGCCAACCTGTGGATGAGAAAAATAGGATGCTTTGGAGGCTGCAGTTCAGACCCTGGAAGAAATTCCAGCAAATTGTGGTAGAGAGTAATGACGAGACAACTAAGTATCGAATCATCAGAATATTGTAGCCATAATATTGAGGGACAAAGTATCAAAGAGACAAGTGCACAAAGGGAAGAATGCATTCACTATTTTTAACTGCACATCTCCAAACGTTAAATAGAGGCTATAGTTGGGTAAAATGATTTTACATTAACAAAAAAACTGACATTCACCTATTATACTTATATCAAGTAAGTATAACTCGTGCCCTAAAGTAACTATAACTAATGCCCCCCATGCACAGTGTTAACACTTATGTCATTTCAGATGTTGCAGTGATGTTATCAATGAAGTCATAGAACATGTCATAATTGATGTAATATCTTAGGTATTTAGCAGTGCATGATGAGGGCCCTGCATCCAATCCCCCACCATTGCACATGACTGGCTATATCATGTAATAATTTAAAACGTGTCATTTTAAGTCAGGCAGACCTACTGACTTTGGCAAAAGCTAAAAAGACCAGATAATAGTGCTTGCACCGATCAACTTTATTAACAGTCAGCACATCAATATATATACAATCAATCAATCAATCAGGTGGCTTGTATAGCACACTACTCACCCATGAGGGTCTCAAGCTTCTAGTGGGGGGCAGCTCCGGATCAGTTGAAGAGCCAGGTCTTGCTGTCCTTCCTGAACTTTTACAGGGTCGGGGAGTGCCTGACGTTCACGGGGAGCTCATTCCAGGTCTTGGCTGCGATGTAGGAGAAGGCTCTACATCTCTAAAACAGACGTATTGGATGTGTTAAAAAGTCACCAATAGCCATAATTAAAAATTCAAAAATACACAAATTGCAATGTTTAAGAAAATTGATTATCTTAAAATAGTTTCAAAAGAAGTATGTTTAACAAAACATTAACATGTCTTTGAGACTTTTTAGATAACATTTTTAAGGGCACAACGTGTATCCACAGGACCAACCACTAGAGGCACTGGACTTCATCTGAAGAGCATGGAGCTCCAGCTCAGAATACTTTTAAAAACATGATAACCTATCCTGGGGTCAAGGATTTAATGACCCATGAGACTTAGTGTTTTGTTTAATGGTGTAGCCCTTCACAACATTAAAATAATGCTCTAGGGGCACCACCAGCAAGAACATATATACTTTAAAAAAGACCTAGGGCATTATGGGGCACTCTTTGCCAGAGCAGTGTGTCTCCTGCTGCTCATTTATTATTCATTTTTTAAAATAACGTTTGGGATATCCCTGGCCCACTTAGGGTACCCATGGTATGGCAACTTGTTGGGGATGGTTGGGAGCCTCAAAGCCATAGCAGCCCTTGCTGACTTTCCAGGGCTCCCACCTGAGGCACTAACAACGATGACCATTTTGGGGGTTTGTGGGGGGAGCCTCAGCGTTCCTGCAGCCCCAGCTGGCTCCCCAGTCACCACTGTGGTGGATGCTGGACATTTATTTAAAATTAGTTAGGTGGGTGTCCTGATGCCCTCCGGGCCACTCACATGCCCCACCAGGAGGAGTTCCATGGCTCTCACAACACCTGTCTGGATTTCCAGTTAGTACCCAATGTGGTGGTGGCAGGAGCTGGCTAAAGAACTTTGCTGCTGTTCGGCAATAGCGGCATTTTTCACTGTTCCTGCCTGGGCGGAAGCAAATTATGTTCCCTGCCTTTCAGAATGCTAGCAGAGTATGCCCAAACTGGGCAGGGAACTACAGTGCCCAAGTGGATTTGAGTCCCCAGGACACTGCAATGGTAGTAGGTCCGGGAATAGGATCCCTGGCACTGAAGGACAGTCTTTGAAGAGACTATATACCTCATCCCAAATCTAAAGGCCCTAGCCCTGGGGAATGGTGTCTCTGGGGCCTTAAAGAGGCTTGGGGGAATCATACCCCCTCCCTTTTTATTAAAAAGTAGCCCCAGATAATGGGGTATCCGGGACCTAGTGAGGCTGAAGGAGGGAGAAACACAACTCCCCTCACAATCTAAAATATTATGGCCCAGTGTATGGTGTATAAGGGGCCTCTAAGAGGCTCAGGGAGGGGGGTTGCACACCCCCTCTCCTAAAAATAAATGTGTACCTCCCCCCACCATGGCTCACTCAGGGGGCTAAAGTTCACAGCAGAAGATAGTTGCATTGTTTTCTCATAGCTGTGGATCCATGGGCCCTCTGCAGATCTACAGGGCTGAGAAAAAACATTTCTGTTCTTAGTGTGGGTTCCTCTGGACCCCCTTCATCAGAGCTAAGGGGGGCAGAGTATCCTGACCATTCCCCACAGGGGCCTGAGTCCTCAATTCTTAAAATGGCAGCCACCGAATCTTTGCATTATTTTTATGATAAATCAGAACAACAACATCCAAAGCAAATGCAGCTGATGAGTTTTGGATAACACCTTCCAATGGGCCTACAACACATTTAGACTGACAATCTTTCAGTTAATCAAGGAACACATTCTGCCCCATTTCATCCCATCCCATATGTTAGCTCCACCTAATTAATGATAATTAATAGTTGATGGAGCATGCTGATTCTAAGGTGCATAAAGCATTTCAATAAACTGTTGATGGTTGCTATTTCAACAGTAGTGTCCTCCATATGTTTCAAAACCATTTCCCAATCATTTTACCACTCACACACATTTGAAGATCCCCTTCATGCCTTTTATTTAGAGCCCATTAATATTAAAGGCCCTACATCTCAAATCCCTGCCGTATCCATACCTTGTTATTATGACATCATTGTCAATAAATCATTTTATCACAGATATTTCTTTTGACTATAGAACCAATTGTGTTTTATCTCAGTCAGTTATTCCTCTTGTTGTCTGCTCAGTAGAACAAACAGCATGAATTGCACATATTAATAAGTTGTAATAACTCATCAGGCATAATCCAAAATCCATGATATCTTAAGGTAGCTATTTTCATAATAAATCATTTGAGCATGTCATAACCTTAAAAATACTCAAACAATATGTCTATCGCAAATTAGTAAAGTGCTTTGTGTATGTGTGCAAGGAATTCATAATCATTAGGCATATATTGCTACCCATCCAAAGTGCAAATAAGCATAACCCTGGTTACCTCAGTAAAGTGCAAATATGTGCCTATGGTGCAAAACTCATGCTTCGCAAAGGTACAAATATAAAACTGCTAAAAACTATAGACACAAAGTATGCCCATATAATGGTTTAATAGTACATAGTCATACAATATTAAACTAATTAACATGCAGAAGTGTGATTCCTAATGTCAACATTGTACGAGTATCATCATCTATTTAAGTTCCAAACAAGTAATATCTAAGAGGAATGTATGAAATGAGTTATCACTAAAAACATTTTTCACAATGCAACCACTCAAAGTCATTAGTTCCCAGATATCCCTCCGCCATCTCCTACTGCTACAGAAAGTTAAAAGATGGACATGTAGATTCCCATCATTGTTGTGTTCCCATGAAACTTTAGTTCCAACATTTAAACTAATTTTGATTTTTGTTTCCTCAATTCAAGTTTTCTGACACCCCCTCGGGTTTATACCATAAAATCTAATCCCTTCAAGGAACTCTGGTGTAACTCCACAAAGTGATTAGCCATAGGGTATCTCTTGTTGCAGATCTTTATGGACCTTATCGGTTATAATATTCTCATTCTCACTTACATTCAGGGAAATAGACTACAAACTCAGTATTACATGTTACTCTCGTATCACAATCTTACGGCCCTTAAATATTTTATATTCACACTTATTTTGCCCAAATTAGCAGGCTTTACAAACATCACATTTTACAAATCCCTCCCCTTTGTCTTTTAACCAGTCCATAGAATTCCATCCAAGTTTGTAGAAGTTGTGTGCCAAAATGTTCCTCAAGGTTGCAGTTCTTCGGTAAGGGATTTAAAAAAAAATTGTTTTTCATTTCTGAGTGTAAAAGATAGTTTGACGCAAATTATCTGCATATTGTAATAGGACATGGAACACCCGTTGCATTCAGCTCCAACTTACTGTCCTTATCCTGATATAAAAGAGATTTCCTATCCTTCATTCAGGTACTTGTTAAGGAGTCATCTAGGGCACTAATTAGATAATCATGGAGAGTGAATCTATTATTCACCTCAGCTGCTTCCTTTTCAAAGTTCTCCTCTGTGGGTCACATGCCCTGGGTTCACAGCCTCTGATTAGATTATATAGGATGCTCCACTTCAATGTTTTTGCATGACAGCTGTGTGCACCTGTGGCCTTTCTATGAATGGTCATGTGCAACAAAGTTACTTTTACATCAAGGTCCACATCCAAGAATTGAATATATCGTTTGCTGTAGGCCTTCATAAATCAAATATTCAATTCATTGTCATTGAGGGTCCATATAAATGCCTCCAAACCTAGCTCATCATGACCACATAGCATTATTAAGTTGTTAAGTTAACCATGTCCAAATGAGAACATATTCCATAAAGATGTCATTATCTTCTGCCCAGGCAACCTTCTTCTCCCACTACCCAATGAACAGGTTCACGTAGGTGGGGGTAATGGAGGTCCACATGGCTGTTCCATTTTTCTAAATACAATTTGTTGTTGAACAGGAAAACAGTATGGGTAAGGCAATGCTTGAGCATTTGAATACTTATTTGTCAATTTTCCAAGTGTTAAATGGGCACTGCCCTCAAAAAGTAATGGCAAAGAGCAATCCCATGGTCATGACTCCTTGATAAATACTGTGAGACTACTTCAAGTTCAGTATGATCTAACTCATTTTCCATGGTATATGGTCAATTATCTTTAGAACATCTGAAATATCCTTGACATAGGAAGGTTCATTGGTCACATATTGAAACAGAAACAAGTCAAGAAATCTTGTGATAAGTTTCTACAAAGCTATTATGGAGCTAACAATCAGCCTCCCAGGTCATCTGTGAAGGTTTTTATGCACCTTCGAAAGAAAGTATGTAGTCGATATCCTCACATCAATGCCTCACAAGTATTGATTCCGCTCCAAATCCAAAAACCCTTCATTCAACCATTTGCAAAGCAAGGAATGATATTCCTTTTTCATGGCTTTCAGTGGATTCTCCCTCGGTACCTGGTAAAATTCCACATTTTTCAATTGCTGATAGGTCTCAGATAGACACATATTCTTGTCTATTGTGACTACATTGTTCACTGTATCTTTTAACACAAGGGAATCATCATTTCTCAACATATTCAAGATTCTCTAGTCCTTTAATGAGAAATGCTCTCTTTGCCTCCATCTTGACTCACTCCTTAGCTTATTGACACTACAGTTTAGTAAAAGCAATCAATCTTGTTGCCTGGGGGTAATCATGAACAGAACTTACTCTTAGGTTCACACTTGCTCCGTCCAGTGATATTAAACCTTTTCGTCCCAAGGGCTTTTTCCTAAGGTACATAAGATGATAAATGTCGTATGTTTAGGCCAGATGGTAGTGTCTCCATTCAGGATACCTTATTTTCCATATTAATGTATGTGAGAAGTTGGGTTGTTAGATGAGTGGGGTGTGAACCTTGCTCAAGCAACAGCTACAGTCCTGCTCAGGGTGAAACACTAAAGTCACTAAATTATCATGTGCTTAAGTCTCTGGTAGCTTGGCACAAAAAGTAGTCAGGCTTAACTTAGAGACAATGTGTAAAGTATTTATGCAACACACAAACGATAAGAAAGTGAAAATGCAAGAAAAATACCACACCAATTTGGAAACATAGAATACATTTTAATAAATTATTTGAAACCAAAATGAGAAACAAATCCAATCAGTAGTGACAGAGTTATCATTTTTTAATGTCTAATAGATCAAAGCACCAACAGCGTATATCTAGCCATGTGAGACTGAGTCAAAGTAAAAAAATATGGCCAAACAGATTGGAGTGTGGGTCGGAATCCAGAAGTGGAGTGGGCAGGGTCGGTGCTAACCTTCAGACTTAAAAGAAATTTCAGCACAAATGTCATATGAAGATAAAGTTCTGTGGCATAAGGCTGCAGGAATTAGAGAGGAGTCGTCATCATTGGCGAGCCACTGGATTAACTGCTGGTGAAGATTTCCACATTTGGTCTTAGTCTCTCTTTTAGAAGTCCAAAATCTCCAGTGGGATTAGGCTGGGGACTGTAGCTGGCAGAGGCTCCACAAGGCAGTATACCCCTTGTGAGAAGGATTGTTGAAGCGGATTTCCGGCTGCAGAGAAGAAAATAGCAGGACCTACAACAAATTAAGACCGACTGGTGAAGTAGCTAGTGTGGATAGATGAGCAGGTGGTCCCAGTATCCTCTCAATTCTCACAAAGGTTTTTTGCTGCCATGTTTTGAATTTTGGCAATCTGGGCACAATTAGCACTACTTCCAAGGATCAATGACTGATGAGGCACCACTTGGAGGGTTAGAACTCTCTCAGGGTGGGTTGACATGCAAGTTCAAAATGGAGGGAGACTTTTCTGCACCTGAGGATCTGATCAGGAGGCCAGGTAATTAGCCCTTGGAGACCCTCTGGTTGTTCCAGTTTCAAGAAGTGGACCAGGGCTTATTTTATTTAAGGAGTTTTATATAGCGCTGACCAGCCTGGTGGGTATCGGAGCACTTTACATCAGTTACAGAGCATGTTAAACACAAAATACAAAGATGCGGACAATCCCGTAATACAAATACAGATAGGTCACAATGCCAGAGAGCACTGCAGGACTCTGAGGGTTTAAGGCAGGCTTCAGGCAGCAGAGCAGTCTTTCCAGGTACAGCAGAGCAGCCTTCTGAACAACACAGCAGGCCACAGCAGCAGGCAGTTTTCCAAGAGTCCTTCCACAGATCCAGAAAGAGATCTGATGAGTGGGTCTCAGGGTACTTTTTTTATACATGGCAACTTTCTTTGAAGTTGACATTTCTATGGAATTTCCTTTGAAGTGATTGGAATTTTGTGTCTCTCCTGCCCTGGCTCCAGCGTGATTGCCGGCACAATACCCTGGTATCAAGTACTTGTGTACACAGGTCACAGCCTATTGACGCGCAAGTGGGTTGTGTCCACCTTCACCACCCCATCTTGGCATTGTTGGCCTGTCCAGACATACCTAATCCTTCTATTGTATAGCTGTCTGAGAGGACTACACCCAGTCATGTGATTCAGAAAAGTGTGCAAACTACCAGTTTTCTTAAAGTGGCATTTTGAAAACTGTAGCTTAAAATCCAACTTTACCCCTGAAGACTGTTTTAAATTACAATTTCTCAGACAACAAACAATGTTGTCTTGTGGGAGAGGTAAGCCTCACAGTAGTGAAAAAAGAATTCAGGGGTACAGTCCAACCTTTAAATTACAACGCCCACTGCCCTATGGGCTGCTAGGGCCTACCTTAGGTGACATGTAAAAAAGGGGAGTTTAAGGCTTGGCAAGGGGGTTATTTTGCCAAGTTAAATTGCAGTTCAAAACTCCATTCAGGGTGTGATGGCAAACATGGGCTATGTTTTAAGGGGCTACTTACTTAAATGGGAGGCACACTTAGTGCTGCACACCCACTAGTTGCATTTATGGGTTTGTGATATACCACTTGAACAGGGACTTAAGATTAAAAGAAATATGCCAATTAAGTGTGAGCCTCTTTTACCATGTTTTAGGGAGGGAGCACAAGCAGTTTGGCACTGGTGCAATTGTCCTATAGGTAATAAAATGCATTAAGCATAATTGGAGGGTGAAGGTAAACATTTGGAGCAAGACCACCCTACGGATGACTTGCCAGACAATATATATATATATATATATATATATATATATATATATATATATATATATATATATATATATATATATATATATATATATATATAACCTACTGGCAGTCACCAGTCGGTAGTTGTTAGACCTGGAAACATTGGCGTGGGTCTCTCTTCCATTTTTGCTGTTGCCTCATGTATTTTTGCTGGTGTTGTATGCTTTGGGCACTGTGCCACTGCTATTCAGTGCCACAGTGCAAGTGCTCCCTATTGTAAATTGATGTATTAATCAGTGGTTCCATGTTTGGCTATTTGGTTTACTTGTCAGACCCTATTCTAGTGCACTGAGTGTGCCCAGGGCGTGTAAATCCAAATGCTGCTGGTGGGCCTGCAGCACTGGTTGTACCACCCACAGAAGCAGCCTTGTAAAATGTGTCTAAGGTCTGCTATTGCAGAGCCTGCGTGCAGTCTGCTACTGTCGTGCTGACTGGGCAAGTGCACCCACTTGCCAGTCCCTAAACCTTCCCTTTTCTTCATATTAGTCACCCCTATGGTAGGCCCAAGGGCAGGGTGCATTGCAAGTATAAGGTAGGACAAGCCCTGATGTCTTGCATGTGCTAATAGTGAATGACAGCCATTTTCGTTTTTCACTATTGCAAGACTACCTGTTCTCCATAGGCCAGAATGGGCTGTTAAGAGTTATTACATTTTATAATCCTAACTGTCTCAGAGAACATGGTAGAAATTCGAGCTTAGTATGCCTGAACTCAGAATAATAAAACACATCTTTTAGTGAAGTTGGTTTTAATATTCTGTCTTTGCAAATACCATTTTTAGAAAGTAGGTATTTGCTTGTCTAACCATTCAAAACTGCCTCTGCTAGAATGTGTATTCCTATGTCTGTTTTTTGTGAGTGACAGGGCTGGGGAATTCCAGGAGACAGGCTGAGTCACCCGGTGGTGAATAGAGAGATCTGCATCTAGATGGGAGGGAGGAGTTGTACCTGAACCTTGAATAGGGCTGTGCCTGCCTTCCACAATGCTGGCTCCACCCCCTGGGGAGCGGCTGATGTCTCTGCACTGCACACTGAAAGAAGAGAAGGAGTCCTGTAAACAAAGTGCTCCAGGACGGTACTTGCCTTCCACAATGCTGGCTCCATCTCCTGCGGGGTGTCTGATGGGCCTGCCCTGCACTGTGAAAGGAAAGGAGAAGCCTGGTAAACCGAGTGCTTCAGAACTGGTTTGGACTGGGCAAAGGCCCCTCTCCCCTCAGAGCACAAAGGATTTTGGGTGTAAATATTGGGACCCTGATCCCATGAAATTAGATCACTTTGGACTACAATAAGAAACCTTTACTGAGGAGAGGAACCTGAAGAAACTGAGGAGAGACTATTCCCAAGCTGAAGTGCTGCTTGGGGGATTTCCCTGCAGTGGTTGCCTTACTGCCAAAGGAAGGAGAAAGGAACTTTGTGTACTTTTCTTTCAACTTGTGAAGGATCTCCAAGGGCTTTGAATAGAGCTTGCCTCCTGCTTAAGTCTCAGGGACAACAGACTTCACCCCCCAGCTCCCCAGAGTTCTTTGGAAGTGCCTGCTGCTGTTTTGGGCCTTCTGAGGGACTGCCTGTCGCAAGGAGCTGGAAGCGCGACTCAACGAGAAGAAGTATGTCACCGGCGCTGTGCCTGCTGTCGCAACTCCGAAAGAGGGTGTCGCTGCTGGAAATGTCGCACTGCACCACATCGGAGAGAAGTGTGCCGCAACGAAGAGGAAGCGTGTCGCCGTCGCTGCTGCTGCCGTCGCAATTCTGAAGGAAGCTGTCGCTGCTGTAGCTGTCGCACTGCACCGCATCAGGAGAAGAATCTCGCAACAAGGTCGGAGCGTGTCGCCGTCGCTCTGCCTGCCGTCACAACTCTGAAGGAGGTTGTCGCCGCTGGAGTTGTCGCATTGCACCGCATCGACCAAGAGCACCTCGCATCCCTGAGAACCAAGCCGCCGGAACTGCTGAAGTCCCATCTTGGATGTCGCCACTATAGTTGTCGCATTGAGCGGAAGCTTCAAGCATCGTGGGAGAAGAGTGAAGCCGCTGGAGCTCCTGCCGTCGCATCGTAAGGGTGTCGCCGCTGTAGTCCACGCATCGAACCGAGAACTTCTTGCATCTCCGAGAAGCATGCCGCATCTGGAAGATCTTCACATCTTTATTTCTTTGTATCTGAACTTTACCGCATTTCCCATTGCTGCGACATTGCTTGTCTTGGAAGCACAACGCAACTTGAGGTACATGGACGCAGAGTGTTGCATCTAGGAATTGAACTGAACTAAGCTTACATCTACCATCGCAAAGTAATCATAGTGTGTATTTTTGTCATTTATGGTCTGGTGGTAACTCTATATGAAGTCTACTTATTTTTTATATAAAACCTGTGTGGTGTCCATTTGTAGTGTTGTTACTGGGCTACTGTATGTGGTCACAAATGCTTTACTTACAATGCCTCTGAAGTAAAGCCCTTCTGCTCATGACAAACTACCAAGGGGGAGAGCATGGGAGCATGGGAGAGAAAAATATAATTTGCCAAACACGGGTTTTATGTCTATTAAATCACCCTCGATTTTTTGTTAATGAGACAGCCATCTTAGGTGTTAGCTCACGACTCTATTTTTAGTCCTTTTTTTGTGTCCGAGCCTCTGTGTATAAAAACAGACTCACATCAGCAACGCCCATAGCCAGGGGCAGAGTCAGCACAGGGGATCCTATGACGTTCCACGTGGGTAAGAATGGCAGCGTACTCTATCACCTTTAATCCGGTAAGTGACTAAGCAGCGCGACTAATACGCGATACTCACTTGTAACCCTGACAGCAAAAGACCACTAAGCGACTCGCTGTTCCCTGTTGAAGCTATCACCAAGCTAAATACAGGTAACTTTACTAGAATCTCTGGAGTTTCTATGGGGTAATATTTATAGCTTACATTACCGTGGGTTAGGATCTTGTGAATGCACTTTACCATTGTGAGAATAAGCGTCTCCTCACTACTCTGTTGTCACTCAAGAGAGAGCACATCATGAGTTTAAAATGTAGACAGTTCGTCTTACCATTCTGGGGAGCACCGCTCCCTCATGACTTTGTTGTCACTTAGGAGAGAGAATATCACGATTCGTATGAACTAGATTTCTGTACAAATTTAAGCTGTGTGAGACATTATCACAGACTGTATTTACACACTCAGACTTTATCTCTTTTCCGATTTCTTTTCCTCTGGGTTGTAGCTTCACAACCACCTATATGGTAGCGACTCCGAAACGGAGCCTTTACGTGCCCCCCCCCCCCATGTCATTAATACATGTGTGCCTGCCTAACCTTGTGCCTCTAGCCAAATGTACAATATATATTGTTGGTTTTTGTTTCCACAGCATTGGAATTCCGAGTATAAGTCATTGACACTTATCAACAATACTACACAAATTGTGGAAGTTTTTTATTTATGTGTATCCTCGTATTTGTCCTTGTCCTGACGAAAGCTCCATAGACCCGGCTGGGCTAAGAGAGCTGAAACATGTAGACATTTTTTTCCTAAAGACATGCGGTAATCCAGTTACTTGATTACCTTCATATCGATATAATTTTATCTATAGTGTCTAGAACTTATCTCTTAATAAATTCACACATTTTTGTACTAGCCACTACTTTTATCCTTTTCTTTACCTCCTTGTTCACTATTTCTGGACACTTCTACCTGTACCGGAGGTAGCCTCGGGTGAGGCTTGGCACCCAGCACGTTAATCGATTACCCTATGAATACGCCACGACCCCTGATGAGGCGGATAAAAAGATATACCGCACCATAGAAAATCAGGTTGTCTATGAGGGTTTTCGAAATACAAACCAAAGGTTTTGTAGAAACTAGTGTCCATTCTATTTTTGATTATTGCCTCCAGTATGCGCCAGGGGGCTGCATTGCAGAGAGGTGTAATGAGGCCACACCCTTTTTTACACCTCTCTGCAACGCAGCCCCCGTGCATGTTTGAAGAGGGGGAACTAATTCCCCTTGCATACTAGGGATCCCTGGGGGCCAACTAGCCCACCTGGAACCTCCAGTATGCACCAGGGGGCTGCATTGCACAGAGGTGTAATGAGGCTATGCCCCTTTTTACACCTCTCTGCAACGCAGGCCACTGGCGCGTTTGCAGAGGGGGGACTAATTCCCCTTGCATACTGGGGGTCCCTGGGTCATATCTGCCCAAACACCGATATTCCGAACGATTGAAAATGATTTTTCTTGAGAAACATTTGGATTTGGATTATCATGTCCTATACTTTGGAATTTTTGAAAGACTGACTTTGAGGATGCTATAAATTACTCAAGTCTGCCCGAATTGTGTGGGTAAAATTGATACCTAGTCACTTTGAATAAGAATGTACTTACGTCTCGTCTAACATTTGGAAGAAATATCTAGTTATATGACAACAGGATACCGACATAACTTGAAGGAAATAAGAACGCCCTGAAGAAGTTCTGTTGTACAGAACAAAACGTTTCGGCTGGCTGTGGTACATAAACTTAAGGAAAATAAAAGCATTTGAATATACACCAAGATTCAGTGCTTCAATAAGGACTCTAAGTGATATGATTTGATTGGAGTTATTGTGCAAGTGGTGCTGTGCCAAACTTTGGAATATTCTCCACTACTCTCTACTACTTACTCTCTCCTACTTCACTACTCTCAAATACTCACTCTCTACTACTCATTCTCTACTACTCTACTACTCTCTACTACTCTCTCTATACTACTCACTCCCTACTACTCACTATCTACTACTCTCTACTACTCACTCTCTACTACTCTCTCTCTACTACTCACTCTTTACTACTCACTCTCTACTACTCTCTACTACTTACTCTCTACTACTCTCTCTCTACTAGTCTTGACTACTCACTCTACTACTCACTCTCTACTACTCTCTACTATTCTCTCTCTCACTCTCTACTACTCTCTACTACTCACTCTCTACTACTCACTCTCTACTACTCACTCTTTACTACGCTCTACTACTCACTCTCTACTGCTCTCTACTACTTACTCTACTACTTACTCTCTACTACTCACTCTCTGCTACTCACTCTCTACTACTCTCTACTACTCACTCTACTATTCACTCTACTACTCTCTACTACTCACTCTCTGCTACTCTCTCTACTGCTCTCTACTACTCTCTACTACTCACTCTCTACTCTCTATTACTCACTCTCTACTCTCTACCTCTCTACCTCTCTCTACTTCTCTCTCTGCTAGTCTCTACCTCTCTACCGCTACCTCTCTACCTCTCTACCTCTACCTCTCTACCTCTACACCTCTACCTCTCTAACTCTCTCTACACGCACACATATACACATATATATATATATGCATATAAATGCATAGGCATTTATATATATGTATGTATATGTATATTTATATATATTTATACATACATATATAAACATATATAATCTGTATATCTATATAAATACAAATATAAATGCATGCATACATATACATATATGCATACAGATGCATGTTATTTACATGAAAGTTTAAAAAACACTAATAAAAGCAAAGCTAAAAAGCCACCTCATTACAAACAGAATGGCTTTAACTTAAACGAGGGCGAGATCTATTGCATTTTCAATGCTTGTTTACTTTGGTTCCATCAAGAAGGCATTCAGATGTGTCACACATTTGCCATAAATTCTGAATGTTAGCACTCTAGTTGCTCATTAGATCACTGTACTAAAGCTACTGCTCACCAGGGAAGTCTGCTACTGGTATTCAAAGTGCATGTTTCAGTCTGCATGTCAGAATTTCTTTAATGAAATAGAAGAGGATTTGAGAAGTCACTCAAAATGATCCCTAATTTTTCTTTCTGAAGCACTAATCATACTTTTTATGGCAAAATGAACCCCCTCATTTTGTTCCAATTTAAATTAAATGTTTTCAGACTTACCACTTCATTCCAATCAAGATGTCTTCTGGTGTGCCACACTGTTGTCATTAGTTATGTTATGTTATGTTAAATTAAATTTATTAAGCGCACGTACGCCCATAGGCTTCATGGCGCTGTGGAAAACTGGCACAACATAACATGTAACAGAAAAAAAGGAAACGGGATTAACTAAGTAAGACTGTTAGCGCTCTAGTTGTTCTTTAGAACACTCTGGGACATTCTGTCATTGAGCTATACTTGGGCTACATCTGGGTGATATTTGGGCTACATTTGGGCTCTTTTGTCTCTGGTGGCCATCTTGGGAGACTGCATGTCAGAATTTTTTAATGAAATAGAAGAGGATTTGAGAAGTCACTCAAAATGTGCCCCAATTTTTCTTTTTGCAGCACTAATAATACTTTCTATGGCATAATATACCCCCTCATTTTGTTCCTTTTTAAATTAAATGTTTTAAGAGTTGCCACTTTATTCTCATCACGATGGCTTCAGGTGTGCTATACCTTTGTAATAAGTAGGACTGTTAGCACTCTAGTTGTTCTTTAGAACACTCTAGGAGGCTGCAGTAGAACACAAAGGAATCAACTGACAGCCTCTGTCCTTGTTGGATGTACATGTTTTACTGAGAATGTCAGACTTCATTCTCACATGACTGAGAAAGATAATGTGAATTTACAGAAAATATGCTTTCAGTTTAGCTTATAGATCCCCTTCCAAACCACTGTGGGAAAATCATGAGATATTAGTTTTCTTTCAAACATGATTCATGATATCACAGCAGAAGGCTTTTTCACATGGTAAAATCACCTTAGAACACACCACAATTCCTAAAATAAGTGTGGTACCATCAACAAATGATTTATAATGTAGCTAAAGTCCTAAAACCCTCTATTAACTACAATGCTTTTTAATGAGGTGCTATCATGTATATTGGTCCCAAGATGGCTGCCAACAATTCTTGGATGAAGTGCTGACAGCCAATCAGATCAGATGTGTGGTTAGGCTCCGCCCAGATATATATATTTTTTTTAACCTAAATTACTCAAAATCCACTGGAGCACATATCTTGAGTCATAGCAAAGGCACATCGGGCTACCAGTCCCTACAATTTTGCCAAGTTTTGTGAAAATCCATTCAGCCGTTCGGGCTAAAAGTGAGTCCAACCGCCCCATGGAAAGTAACATGGGGAAAACATGTTTTGGGACCCCCCCTTTTATCTCGGCCCCCGCTTGACGAATCCCCCCCAAACTTTAGGGAAGGAGCAGAGCGGAGCGGGCCATCTTCTTTGAGAAATTTGCGAAGATTCGTCCACCGGCGCAAAGTTATTCCCAATAGAATGTTGCGGATTTCCTATGTAAATCAATCCTAACTATAACTCCCTACTGGCGACCGCCAGTAGGTAATACATATATATATATATTGGCAGCGTGAACAAGGGCTTTCTAGCTCGAAACGCGTCGCTGGTTCTGTTTGGTAATAAAACATCTTTTGCTGACTTCGTTGGTCCGTTCCTCATTTCTGCTGGCATGGAAGCGGTGTCTGCGAGCGCAGAGCGTGCTGAGGAGGAGCCTTGTTTTCATATATATATATATATATTCACTGAAAAAACCATAGGTTATAGACCATATATAGTTAGGAATTAGATTTAAAAAACCTTGAAAATTCACTGAAAAAACCATGGGTTATAGACCATATATAGTTAGGAATTAGCATTTACAAAACCTTATTTTACTCGCACAAAACCATTGAAATTCCATATATAGTTAGTTGTACTAACTATATATCGCGCACACGCAATCCACTGCTGATGATGTCACATATTACATCATTCATGACATGGTCAGTGATATCACTGATGACATCACTGATGACATCTCAAATGACATCACTGATGACATCACTGATGACATCATCCAGTGACTGTGTGTTTCTGTAAAGTTTAAATATGTTTTACATATTGAAAAATGAGTAGATGTAGAAGTGTCTAAATAAAAGATTTAGTAGGTGCGTGACTGACTGTATGAGTGAGTGATTAAATGTGTCTCACTGAGTGCATGGGTTAGTGACTAAACTGTCTTAATTTGTGCATCATTATGTCTGTTGTTCTGTAAACTGCTGCATGTGTTGATCAGTAGCTATATGAGTAACTATATGGGTTATTGATTGATTGTCCAAGTATTTGTATGGGAGACTGAGTGTGGGTGTGGCTGGCTGGGAGATGTGTGACTCTGTGCAGATCAATGTGTTCTTGTATCAATGATTGTATAAGAGAGTAAGAATGTGTTTGTATATGTTTGAAAATGTAAGGTACTCTATGTTTAACTGTATAGATTAGAAAATGGAAGTGTGATTGATTCTTTACAGGACTGACTAGGTGTGTGAGTAACTCCATGGATGAGTGGCAGAGTGTGAGTGTCTGTATAGGTGTATGAGTGCATATGATAGTGTTGTAAAGATGAGTGATTGTATGTATGAATGATTGTATAGGTGAATGAGTGAATGTGTGTGTAGACGTAGGAATCAGTGAGTGCGTATGTAGTAACTAGTATTGGTGTGTCAATGGTTTAAAAAATTATATTCTGTATTTAACACTGGGTGTAACAGAGGTTATATTAAAGTGTGAGGAGATGCATTGTATTTTCCACATGAATGATATCATCAGTGATGTGACCATTGATGTCAAATGACATGTCATCAGTGATGTCATCAGTGATGTCATTTAAGATGTCATCAGTGATGTCATCAGTGATGTCATTTGAGATGTTATCAGTGATGTCATTTGAGATGTCATCAGTGATGTCATTTGAGATGTCATCAGTGATGTCATCAGTGATGTAATTTGAGATGTCATCAGTGATGTCATCAGTGATGTCACTGACCATGTCATGAATGATGTAATATGTGACATCATCAGCAGTGGATTGCGTGTGTGCGATATATAGTTAGTGCAACTAACTATATATGGAATTTCAATGGTTTTTTGAGAGTAAAATAAGGTTTTGTAAATGCTAATTCCTAACTATATATGGTCTATAACCCATGGTTTTTTCAGTGAATTTTCAAGGTTTTGTAAATGCTAATTCCTAACTATATATGGTCTATAACCTGTGGTTTTTTCAGTCAATTTCAATGGTTTTTTATTAGCAAATATCAAAAGCTTTAAAATGTCAAGTACGTGGTAGGTAAAAACATTTTCGTGTTTATGCACGCTGATGTGCTTAGGACGCTGCCCCCCCTCTTTTCTTTTAGGAGTATTCTCTCTTTGCAGATAGTGAAGGGTAGGTAACGCAGGCCTTTGCCCCCGTTGTAATCCGTCGTGCCTGCTTCCCTCTCCATTTGATTGATTGTTATGCAAGCATTTACTGTTTTGGAATTGGTTCTCTTTGGTTCATTCTCTATTTACAGACAAGCACAGAGTCGC
This sequence comes from Lissotriton helveticus, assembly GCF_964261635.1. Lineage (NCBI taxonomy): Eukaryota > Metazoa > Chordata > Amphibia > Caudata > Salamandridae > Lissotriton > Lissotriton helveticus. The sequence goes on along the minus strand of NC_136069.1, from coordinate 1,369,288,505 downwards.
AATACTCTGTTTAGTCTTTGTAGATAGTGAAAAATTGTTAGAAAAAACAAAAGGAATCAAGCAAAATCAGTAGGCCACTAATGGGATCTCTTTTTGTCCTCGCTAAAATAGAAACATTAGGAACAACCCCTCATGAGAAATATGAAACTAGTGAGAGGAACCGAGCTCGACGCCATGATGGCTGCAAGACAGCTCGGCTCCGCCGCCCACCCCGCCCAAAATAACGACAAACCCTATGCAAATATTATAAATATATACAACACACCAGCAAAGTAACAGGGTAAAACGTTTTATTAAATAACTATTTACATGGCAGCCTGCTGCAACATCGATCCAAATGCATGCCGCCGTTCCCGGGATTTCTCCCCGACTACTCTGCGGCCTACGAGATGGAGAGGCCGGGGCGTTGACTAGGCGGGGCCTCCGGCCGCAACCACAGCGCCAACGATCGCTGCTGACGGAGGGGAGCCTTGCCGGTGAGACCACTGATCTGAAGAACCGCTGCCTGCGGTGCCTCCCTGAGCCGCTTGACGGAGGCCCCCGACGGGTGGTGTGGTGGCGCGGACTCGGAGGGTGCGCTTGGCTCCTGCCCCCTCCCCAAGTCTTGTTGCCCTGGTGTGGCCTGAGATCGCCCCCGACATAGGCGGCCAGCTCCCGGGGTGAGGCGGAACTGTTTGCCTTTTGGTGACTCTTCCATTCTGGACCTTGTCCCACAATCCGTTTGACCTGAAGACACGTCCTGCGTTGCCCTGGTCCGACCATCACATATACCTGCGCCAGGAGACGGCGTGGGGTGCACTGGAAGGGAGAGGCGGCGCGAACGAGCCTCCCCCACCTCCCCAGGTGGAGGTTTCTCAGCTGCACCCCAGCGCTTCACTCGGCCAGCTGAATTGCGCCCGCTCTTACGGCACAGTGCCTCGCTCGGCCAGCTGAGTTGCGCCTGCTCTTGCTATTACAACGTCTCACCCGCCATCCGGCTGAATTGCACCCACTCTTGCGGTACAGCGACAGGCGGCTGCCACGGAGCTCACGAAATGGCGGTCGGCTCCACAGACTTGGGCCTGGCCTGCAAGGATGGCTCTGGGCAACCCTGGAACTCGGACGCTTGACTGCTAGGGCATGGGCCCCATTCCCAAAAGCGTCCCCTCAGCCTTGAAGATTCTACAAGAGTCACCGGGGCACCCGACTCCCGCAGACTTCCGGTGGGGAGCGACTGCCATGATTGCTCGCGAAATGGCCACGAGGTAGCCACGGGGTGCTCTCATGCTGACGCCAGCTTCAGTCTGAAACATCCAGAAACACTGTAGTATCGCGTTGTCGCGTAATGCGTCATATGACGAGCCGCGTTAGTGCACCTGGTGCGCGAAGCGAGGCGCGAAGCGCAGCTTCCCGGAAGCGATCCGGGGCGCGGCGCGGAGCGCGTAACGTAAGCATAACAGGTCATGTGACTTGTTAATAAAACTTTTCCTTGGTTCATTTCACTTTTGGGTTCCTAATGATGTAAGGCTAGGTCATGTGACCTAAAAATAACACTTTTCATTGGTTTAGAACTATTTTTGTCCCAAATGATGAAAACCCCTCCTTGTTTCCTCACTCTGACTTTCATCTTTGTGAGAGGAAGACCTTTTTTCATCACTTAGCAATGGCAAGTATTGTAGCTTCAGCTGGTGCATCTCCACCACCACCACCACCTCCTAGGAAGAGAGTACCACCTCCTCAGGTGGTGGTTGAGCAAGAGGTGCCCCCCCCACCTTCTTGTTGCCTGATTCGGCCAGCTCAATCGATCGAGCATGGGACTCTGTTGTGATCTGAAGAACCGCTGCCTGCGGTGCCTCACAGAACCGCTTGACGGAGGCCCCCGAGGGGCGGTGTGGTGGCGCGGACTGGGAGGGGGCGCTTGGCTCCTGCCCCCTCCCCAAGTCTCGCTCGGCCAGCTGAGTTGCGCCCACTCTTGCGGCCTACGACATGGAGAGGCCGGGGCGTTGACTAGGCGGGGCCTCCGGCCGCAACCACAGCGCCAACGATCGCTGCTGACGAAGGGGAGCCTTGCCGGTGAGAGCCACTGATCTGAAGAACCGCTGCCTGCGGTGCCTCCCTGAGCCGCTTGACGGAGGCCCCCGAGGGGCGGTGTGGTGGCGCGGACTGGGAGGGGGTGCTTGGCTCCTGCCCCCTTCCCAAGTCTCGCTCGGCCAGCTGAGTTGCACCCACTCTTGAGGCCTACGACATGGAGAGGCCGGGGCGTTGACTAGACGGGGCCCCCTCCCCAACTCTTGTTGCCCTGGTGTGGCCTGAGATCGCCCCCGACATAGGCGGCCGGCTCCCGGGGTCCGGCGGAACTTTTAGCCTTTTGGTGACTCTTCCATTCTGGGCCTTGTCCCACAATCCGTTTGACATGAAGACACGTCCTGCGGTGCCCTCGCAATGCGGCCTGGTCCCTGAATGTGTGCAGGGGGACGGTATTGATTGGATCAAGATGGCGGCTTCACACAAAGCTGACTCATGTGTTGCTGCTGATGCTATGCAGACAAAAACTGGTTTTCAGTTTATACATTCTTCAGGATTTTTCTATCCAAGGCTGGTTGAGAGTTTGTAGAACGATGGCTTCAGATTTTCAACATACTACTCTTCAACATTCTTCATAAATGTAACAATGTGAGACTCACTAAGAGAACGGCCGTTTATCTTTCCTTTCAAAATGCTGCCAACAATATTTTCTGAATGGAAGACACCATCTTGTAGCATAAAGGGCTGCGTCAAGGGTGGTATTGCCCAGAATGTCTTGTTTTCTAGTGCTCGTAATGACGAAGCCAGAACTGCCGAAAGGGATTCTGGTCCTGCCGCTACTTATTAGAGACATTGAACTATACTCTGGACCTGCCTGGCCTCGACCAAAATGGCGCCAGTATGGGAGCGACTTGCAACTCCTTATGACGTTCTAGTTACTTAGCCTTGACGTTATGGGGGATGTATGCGGTCTTTGTGCACATGGCGGGCGGGGAAGGGTACTGACTGGGAATACGGACAACCCTATTGATGTCGATTTTTCATTATTGATTATTGATTATTGTATTAATAAAGCTTCGAAGTAATGTTACCCATGATACTCGCCCATGGGGTGCGTATGGACGATTTTATTGTAACTGATCCTGTTATACTTTCAATTATAAAATCAACCTTCACTGATCCTGCAACCGTTTTTCACGTTTAGTTTTTTCAATTAAATGGCTCGCTTGTTACATACTCCTATACCCCTGGCTTTTGAAAGACACCATCTTGTAGAATAAAGGGCTGCGTCAAGGGTGGTATTTTCTGAATGTCTTGTTTTCTAGTGCTCGTAATGACGAAGCCAGAACTGCCGAAAGGGATTCTGGTCCTGCCGCTACTTATTGGAGACATTGAACTATACTCTGGACTTGCCTGGCCTCGACCAAAATGCACCAGTATGGGAGCGAATTGCAACTCCTTATGACGTTCTAGTTACTTAGCCTTGACGTTATGGGGGAAGTATGCGGTCTTTGTGCACATTGCGGGCGGGGAAGGGTACTGACTGGGAATACGGACAACCCTATTGATTATTGTATTAATAAAGCTTCGAAGTAATGTTACCCATGATACTCGCCCATGGTATGCGTATGGACGATTTTATTGTAACTGATTCTGTTATACTTTCAATTAAAAAATCAACCTTCACTGATCCTGCAACCGTTTGTCACTTTTATTTTTTTCAATTAAATGGCTCGCTTGTTACATACTCCTATACCCCTGGCTTTTGAAAGACACCATCTTGTAGAATAAAGGGCTGCGTCAAGGGTGGTATTGCCCAGAATGTCTTGTTTTCTAGTGCTCGTAATGACGAAGCCAGAACTGCCGAAAGGGATTCTGGTCCTGCCGCTACTTATTGGAGACATTGAACTATACTCTGGACCTGCCTGGCCTCGACCAAAATGGCGCCAGTATGGGAGCGACTTGCAACTCCTTATGACGTTCTAGTTACTTAGCCTTGACGTTATGGGGGATGTATGCGGTCTTTGTGCACATGGCGGGCGGGGAAGGGTACTGACTAGGAATAAGGACAACCCTATATACTTTCAATTATAAAATCAACCTTCACTGATCCTGCAACCGTTTGTCACGTTTATTTTTTTCAATTAAATGGCTCGCTTGTTACATACTCCTATACCCCTGGCTTTTGACCCTTTCCTACGCGCGGTCTGTACTACCGCCCTCGGGCGATCTATGTAATGAACAGACTACCATTGCCGAGACACAAGGGAATGCATCTCAGAGAGATAAGTCAAGTACGTGGTAGATAAAAAACATTTTCGTGTTTATGCACGCTGATGTGCTTTGAACGCTGCCCCCTCCCCCCCTCATCATTTAGATTACCACCGCCCTTTGCACAAAAGCGTACCGGGCGCTCCCCACGCAAAAAAAACGTTTTGGTTTTTTTGTTTTTTTTGCCCCGCGGGGCCCTTTTAAAGCCTCCAAATCAAACCTAGGGGGTCAGGGAGGATCTACTATTGTATTGTATTGTAAGGGGAGCTTGTAAAGCGCACTGACACCGTGGGTTTCCTGGCGCTGGTTGAATGCTGAAGGACCAGAGGGATTTAGCCAGATTGAGGGAAGAGCCATGTTTTTAGGGATTTACGGAAAAGAATGAGAGAGTTAGAGGTTTTGAGAGAGAGGGGAAAGGAGTTCCAAAGTTTAGGGGCCAGGAATGCGAATCTCCGGCCTCCAGATCTGCAAAGTTTGATGGGGGGGATGAGTAGGAAGTGAAGGTGGGAAGATCTCAGGTTCCGTGAAGGACAATAGGGGCTGATAAGAGATTTCAGAAAGACGGTACAGGAGCCAGATAAAGATTTAAAGGTGAGGCAGCCGATCTTAAAGGCTGCCCTTGAGATGACAGGGAGCCAATGCAGTTTAGAAAGAAGGGGTTTGGCGGATTGCCATTTCGGAATCCCAAGGGCCAGTCTCGCCGCTTGATTTTGAACAGATTGTAGTCTGGAGAGAGATGTTTTAGGCAGACCGTGGTAAATAGAGTTCGAAAAATCTAAGCGGGAGAGGACAAGGGCCATAATTACTTGCAGAAGAGCTTCAGGAGTGAGGAGATAGGACACCTTCCTGATCCTGCGCAGCTGGAACATGCAGGAGGAGACCACCGTCCCCACTTGGGGCCCGAGGGAGAGGCCGGAGTCAATAGTGACACCGAGACTTTTTACCGAGGCCACAGGGGTGGGGGGGGGCAAGTTCTGCCGGCCAAAAGTACGGACCCCAGTGGGTAGAGCTCCTGCCAGGAAGAAGGAGCTCCGTCTTTCCGGGATTCAATTTGAGCTGGTTTTGACACATCCACTGTAGGATGTGGGACATGGCTGCCTGGAAGTTAGGAATAGCAGAGGGGGAATCGAGAGGAAAGATGAGTTGCAGGTCGTCCGCGTAGTTAAAAACGGTGACGTCCCACTGCCTCAGAGAAAAAAGGAGGGGTCGAAGATAGAGGTTAAAGAGAAGAGGGGATAAGGAGGAGCCCTGAGGGACCCCGCAGGGCAAGTGCTCCCTAGGAGCTCTAAGAGTGCCCAGGCTGAGGGTCTGAGACCTCCCGGTCAGGAAGGATTTGACCCATGCCAGCGCCAGGCCCTGGATGCCAGCCTGCTCGACACGGTGGAGGAGGATGTTGTGGTCCACCGTGTCGAAAGCGGCTGACAGATCTAATAAAACCAAGGCCTGGGGGGTACCCTTGTCAGCGCCGTCTCTCAAGGCATCCAGCACGGCCAAGATCACAGTCTCCGTGAAGTGGCCGGGTCTGAAGCCGGCCTGATTGGCCTCGAGAAAGTTGGAGCTCTCGATAAACTGTGAGAGGCAGGCGGTGGCGTGGGCTTTCAGGATTTTAGAGAAGAAAGGCAAGAGAGAGATGGGGCGGTAGTTCGCCGGAACGGCGGGATCAGCCCCAGGCTTCTTCAGTAGAGGCACCAGAACGGCCTCCTTGAAGGAGCAGGGTACCTTACCGGACGAGAGAGAGGAATTCAGCAGGGGAAGGATGCAGTCGGGTAGAGAATGGCAGATGTCTCGTAGTATGGTGGGGGGACAACAGCCGTCTGGAGATCCAGACTTAATACGGGTAGCCAATGTGGCCAGGGAAGTGGGATCTATGGGAGGAAACTGAGTGAAAGAGAGGGCATTGTGAGGGGGAGAGACGGAACCCGCGCCAGGGGGAGTAGCCGGGATGGTGTCTTTAATCAAAGCAATTTTCTGAATAAAAAAAGTACTTAGCGCGTTACAAGATTTCTGTGTGGGGGCCTGAGTCGGAAGTGTCCTGGGGTCGGAAGTGAATTCGTTAAGGACTTTAAAAATCTCTTTGGACTTGCAAGGGGCGGATAAGATTTTTTCTGAGGCGTAAGCTTTTTTGGCTGCGGAGATGGCTGTTTTGTACTTATTGCGCGCGGCCACATATACGCCTCTACTAGACAAGCAATAGTCTCTCCTCCACCTGCGCTCAGATCGGCGGAGTTCCAATTGCAGGGTCTTGAGGTGGGGGGTGAACCATTTGTGGGAGTGGAAATGTCGGGATCGGGGGAACTTAGTTAGAGGGGCAAAAATAGCGCTGGCTGCCGTGAGCCAGTCAGAAATATGCCCCTGAAGCTCGCTGGTGCTTAAATCGTTGGGGAGCAGGGGACGGGTTAGAGAGAGGTGAGATAGAAGTTTAGAGGAGTCGGCGGCTCTCCACTTGCGGGCGGTGCCGCCCTCCTGCAGTGGGATCCTGATCTGACCGACAGCCGAGAAAGTGGTGTCAATCAAAAGGTGATCGGACCACACACACGGTGTTATAAGCGGACAGGAGGACTTGACCCCGTGGACCCAAATGTGGTCGAGGATGTGGCCGCCACTGTGAGTGGCGGACCTGACTAATTGAGTGAAGTTCAGGCTCGAGAGGGCCTCGAACAGTTCGATGGCATGGGGGCCAGCGTCCTCGTTCTGAAACCAGTAGTTGAAGTCACCAACAATGACAGTGCGGGGGGAGGAGGTAGCAAGGTTAGTCAACTGTTCAATAAAAGAGGAGGGGAAGGAGGGCATGGGGTGGGGGGGGGCGATAAAGTACCATAAGGGTAACTGCACCTACCTCGGTCCCAAGACGGAGGACCAGGTTATCCACTTCAGGTAGGATCATGGAGGCGGAGGCGATAATCTTAAGATTCTTGCGTATAACCGCTGCCACCCCTCCACCGGAGCGGCCCCCAGGACGGTTGGTGTTCAACAGAAAATAATCTGGGGGTAACGCAGCGAGGATGTCAGGGAGGGAATCGTCGGTGAGCCAGGTCTCAGATAGTAAGAGAACGTCTGGCCTCTCCGTCATGAGAAGATGGAAAATATCGGCTTGATGCCTGACCAAAGAGCGAGTGTTTAGGTATAATACCCGGAGCTGCGGCTCAACAAGAGCAGGGGCAATGAGAGGTAGCGCCGGCCCCAGATGAGGGGGGGAGTACCCTGAAATCCCCAGTGAGGAGATCCTGGCCCAGGTATCAAGAGATAGGGGGCAAGCAGAGGCTTGTAGGCTCATAAGAGCAGAGGGGGAGTAAGAAATAGCAGTGGCGGCATCCCTGGCCCCTGGGCCCGTCCGGCCGCGGACGGGCGCAGACGGGCAGGACTCTGGCGTGACTCCGGCGCGCGACCGGCACGCCCGCTGAACGCGTCCGCTGCGCGGAGCCATGAGTGAATGATTTTATAGGCGCCCGAGTGACAGGAGGGAAAGCCCACTCCAAGATGTCCGCCACTGAGCTTTTCTCTCGGTCCCTCGGTAATGACGGCCCTAAGTCGGCCGGAGGGTGAGGGGAAGGCACGTAGTCTGCCAAAACCGAGCAGAGTCAAAAATTACAATTAATAAGAGACCAAAACGAGTCCTGAAACTCCAATATGAAGCGCGAGTGAAAGCGCCGAAATGACAAGCAGCGTGGAGCGCTGTAGCTGGTGTGGGAAGGACACAAAGGGAGCGGTGAATCAGGGTTTTTAAAAGCAGTTTAAAAAGCAACCACCCGGCTCAAGCCTCAGGGGTTGAGTACCAGCAATCTATGCCCCCTTATGGTCATTTCCCCCTTTGTTTTGGCCTCCTCTTTTCTCTCGATCCTACCGAGAGACAAGATGGCGGCCGCTCCGGACTGTTTAGAATGTTGACAGACACCGGAGAGCCAATCAGCTTCGCTTCGCGAAGTTCCGTTACGCGTCAAGTGTTACAGATATATATATTTTTTTGAATGTTAATTTATCAAAATCCACTGGAGCTCATATATTGAGACCTAGCAAAGGCACATCGGGCTACCAGTCCCTACAATTTTGCCAAGTTTCGTGCAAATCCATTCAGCCGTTCGAGCTAAAAGTGAGGCCAACCGCCCTATGGAAATTAACATGGGAAAAACGTGTTTTGGGACCCCCCTTTTTTCTCGGCCCCCCCTTGATGAAACCCCCCCACATTTTCAGGGGCTGCTCAGAAACACAATGTTCCATTTACCTGAAAATTTCAGCCAATTCCGTCCACAAACGCCAAAGTTATTAGACATAGAATTTTCAAAAATCCCATAGAGAAAAAATCCTAACTATATATACCTACTGGCGACCGCCAGTAGGTAATATATATATATATATATATATATATATATATATATATATATATATATATATATATATATATATATATATATATATATATATTACCTATAGGTAGTTATAGTCAGGACCTAGTTTCCATAGAAAGAGTTTTTTTTGTTTTGCCATTAACTTTGGTGCTGTATAACAAAACTTTGCACATTTTTCAAAACTATTGGGGTAGTCACTTCAGCTGCTGTCCTTAAAATTTTGGAGTGTTTCATCAATTGGGGGCTGAGAAAAAGGGGGGGGGCAACATTTTTCTCCATGTTAATTTCCATGGGAAACTTTAGACACAGCTACAGTCAGAACTACTCAGTGGAATAACACCAAATTTGGCAGATAGGTAGCTCTTGGTCCAGAAACCATTTTTATGTTAAATGGTGTAAATCCAATTAGTAGATACTGAGAAATCTAAAGGAATTCCCAGATATGTATATCTAGGGGCACAAAGGATCCATGAACTCTCCCGATCTTGTGCCTGAGATGTGATTGGCTACCAACACTTAAAAGCAGGACTTGTTTGAAGCCAGCTGTTGACTCGGTTGAACCGACTCAAAAGAAAAAATATTTAAAAAAGAAAAGAGGGCAGGGTAGAAACAGCCTGACACCCTAGGCCTGTTCAGGGGGGTCCCACAGGATCCCCACGGCCAATTAGAAGGTTTTTGTAAAACAAATTACAGATTGATGCCTAGCTGCTATGCTCCTGGCCAAGTGCCAACATTGCTAAACATTGGGGTAGGGAATCCATACCCAAGGTTACATCCTGGTTACAAGATGCAATGTACTGCCCATAACAACTAGCCACTTACTGGGAACAGATGCCCCTGATGTCCTGCCCCAGAGATATCTTGAACCCTTCTTAACATATCTGCGGTCACAAGACTCCTCTGTTACCCAAAAACGTCTGGATAAATATCCTCTAATTCCTATTTGTACTCTGGATATCTCCGGGTGGAGCCTTGCATATAGGTCACTATTCAAAAACTTACAAATTAACTCCCCCCTCAGGATGGCACGTTATGCATGAACGTTCCTATCAGAGCATGCTCCCTTGAAGGGTGTTCTTGCCAGTATCATGACTACTCTATCAAGAACTGTGCTTACATAAGAATCATGGTGGTACCACCCCCTTTTGTACATAAGAATCATGACATTTACTCTGTAAAAATGGCTATTGCGATGTTGTTATAATTTGGTTGTTCCTTCCTTTCCCTTCCCCTTCTGTTTCCCTTTCCTCTGCTGCTTTTTTAGTTCATAGTTCAGAGGCTGTTGCCTCGTGTTGTTTTTAACACCTTAATTGGCAATAAAAAATTAATAGGCAAGTGCATTGCAAATATTGCTTTCTTTTGAAATTCCTTTGTAAAGGAACAGAAAGTAAGAAAGTATTTTAGCATCAAATGACTTTTATTATGTTCTGTCTGTATAATGAGTGTTTGAGGTGCAAGTTGTATTTAAGCAATGCATGTGTGGTTTCGAATAGGAAGTCTAGAGGGTTTAATGAATACTTATTACTTTACAGCTCTTCAAAGACACAAACAGAATTGATGGAATTTGAGTACCTCCCCGCATGGGAAATTGGTGTGCAACTATGACCTGTGTACCCAACTACATGTAAAACTGGTAACATAACATTTTGTTTGGCATCAAAGACTAAGCTAGTCTAACATGTGCACAGAGGACAAAGCGACATGACATCCAAAACCTGATAAAACATACGACCAACAAAGAGTAATAAACCTGCAATTAAAATTCATGCTCTTTTAAAGTTACACAACTGCTCTATAGGTGTCACACAAGTCTAAATTGTACCCCAGACCAGCATTTAAGTCAAGGACCACACATGGCCAACCACTGGTATTAACTCACATACCTATAGAAAAAATGCATTCAGGGAATGAACCCTTTAACTGTAGATGCTATCCCCATCCCACAAACATGAAGAGACATTTATTTTTATGTTTGGGCTAGTTCAAGCTTTAGCCTTCATAGTTTTTTTTAGATAAAAACATATTCAGGATTGATTTACGTCCTTTAGTCCCACATGCAGATCTGAATGAAACCCACAGTTTTGGGACTCCCCTGAAGAGAACCATGAAAATAATCAAGTTAAAACAACATTTTGTTTTAAAAAATGGTAGAAAAAGGCAATAGAAGAAATGGTATGCTTTTTTGTGTCTATACCAGGCATAAGTAAATGTGTTGCTCTTCCAAGACCCTCATCTGCTATGCTTTCAGGCAGCCAGAATTGTGTAAATAAATCATTGTAACACAATTTTTAAATTTTCTACATGATAGCTGATTTTTTTAAATAGTTTTCTTGATTTTCCCAACTGCAGTTTGTGGTGGAAATCATTTTGAAACTCAGGGCTGAACCTGAAAACATCTATATTTCGGTAAAGTAGACAGAATTCTGAATTCAACAAAGGGTTGTTTGCTTAGATCACATATGTGTCTCACACAAAGTACCATTGAAGTAAAACAAAATACAATAATTATGATAACACAGAATTAGGTGTCAACTTTTTCTTCCATAATTATTTTTCCCCCAATGGTCCCTTTTCACAAGTAATCTACAGTTACAGACAGTAGACCATTCTGGTCCTAAGAATGTACAACATTTGTGAGTTGTCCAAAATTGCACAATACCCAGAGCCAGCAAATTAGCTGCAGCTCATAATGATTTTTTTATTTTGTATTTACCATGCATCAACTGATATTGTAAATTCTAAGGACACATTGGTATGCAGGAATATATTTTAGAAATGTGGCCAAAATATTGAGTTTATGAATAATGGTTATTTGCACAACTTTGAATTTGGGATTATCCATACTATTGTGATTCAGAGGTTTTTTTCAGATGGGCTTTTATTGCACACTGATTTGCATTTGGAAGTGAACAATGGAGATAAATTCATTTGATCATAACAAATGTTATGCTATTGTATTGTATTTGCATTTTGCATTTATACAGTGTTTAAGGCCACGGACTGGGCGTGATAACTCTTCATGGCAGGAGGTGCCCTGCTCCGGAACCCAAGGTTATTGCTTAGATCATTGTTATTGGTTACTGTTTATTATGTGGATTAGTGCTGTGCACTCAAGAAAACTATTCAACGCATTCACTCCAGTTTTATGTTGGTAGATTAACGTGACCGACATTAGGTTAGATCATTATTTGGGAATGGAGGAAATGTCAATGCATACAGATATTTAATGGGGTTGATAGATGTGGTAGATAAGATCAGGTAGTCTTAGGTTTCAGGGGAATCACTTTAAAAAAAAAGAGGTTGTGATCATTGTAATGTTGTAGGGGCGAAAATACATTAGTAGAGATGTAAGCAAACATGCATGTGACTTAAAGAAGCCTCTACTCAGAAAGACAGAGCATAGAGCGGATGGAGGGGAAAAAGAGTGTCATTTCAGAAGGCAAATGATAGATGACCATAAGAGATTTTAACTAAAGATAAGATTTTCATCCCAGATTTTAAGAATGTAGAGGATGTTTTTCGAGGTAGCATGCAATTTGAGGATGCAAAACTGTGGAAAGTTACAGCATTTGTATGTGAAGATAGGATATATTGGCTAGGATAAGCTATGTAATACTGTTAGTGTAATACTGTTTTATGTTTCAAACCTTCTTCCAATAAAAAGCGGTTCATCACTTACATGTCAGAAAGCAAAATGTGGTAACATTTCAATTTCACCTTGATAATTGTACCATGTTGGTGATGTCGCCGGCTGAGATATTTGGGCCCACGTTCAGCCATCAGTTAGTAAAACCTATATGTTTTTTTAAAACAGGACGGTGACTCCATGCTGTGATTAGCATAGATCCCTGTACGATCTGGTACCCAAAAAAGGAAACTTTGTCTTAAATCACACATTTCTGTGAAGGAAGGTTTTGAATCTGCAAGGATCAACTAAATTCCCACCACACAGCATCATCACACTTCTACCAATAAAAATAGTACACCACCTTTGTGGCTGTACTTATCACCCATGACAGGAGACAGTCAAAACGTGGTCCTTGTGAATTCAATCTGTTGTCAATTAGATCTTCAAATGGTTACACTTTTTTGTCAATTGCAATGTTCCAATGACAAGTGGTAAGTCCATCAACAGGTGGGAGGCAATGTTTCAATTGAGAGAAGGGTGGGAAGGTAAGGTAGTAAGAATTTGGCCATTGACCTAGGTGCCTGAGTGTTCTGTCACACAAATGAGTGAAACATGCCTTTTATGAGCCATACTTTTTTGTTTGAAGGGCATTCTGTGCAAGAAAATATGCGGTATCCACACAAGCCACAACAACATTGATTGCCATGTGTCTCTATGGATTATAAATGTCAAGGATTGGTAGGGTTCCCTAGTTGCTGACTTAACCAGGGAATAAATAAGGCAGCCATTCACCTTAGCAACAGATTGAATTTTGGGATGTATCCCTTTTCTACTGGCCCATATTTCAAAATTAAACCCAGAGAATTCTACAAAAAAATAAGTTTCCTCTTGCTTGCCCTTCAATAATTTTAAATGTTCTCCAAAAATCACATTTAGGAAGAGTCAGTTATCAACTCAATATCAATCACAATTTGTTGCGCCCACTTTTGTTTTTTGGCAGTGACTCTGGCGACCTTAGAATGCATCCATAAAAAGCATGCAAGTAATCTACATTACTGAACTTATCATGGGTTGTTATGTGTAAATATCACGCAGATTTGTTTCTGGATTCCTTAACATTTCATCCTCTATTACAACTTGTGGTTGATATTGAGTTACCGTGCCACTGGGTACAGGGAAACTGTTATACCCTGGGGGTTGTCTCCCCTGGACACATCATCTGAGCTGAGTATGGGGGTCCTCAGGGCCGTTAATGGCTCAGGGAAGGGGACTGCGAAGCCCACTCCCTTAAAAGAGTTGGATTGGAAGTGGGCTCCATGGAGTCTTTGATGGCTCACGGACAGGCCTGCATGATCCCTCTCCCTATAAACATTGCTTTTGACCCCAGGGTGGGCTCCCCATGGCATCTCAAAGCTCAGGGAGAGGGGCGTTGCAGCCTCTCCTTCTTTAATGATTTCAGCACTGGGGGTTGGATCCCTGGGGCCTTCGTTGGATTATGAAGGTGTGCTGGGCATCCCCCTTCCCATAAATAATATGTTCAGCCCTGGAGAGGGCTACCCAGGGCTTTTAATGGCTGGGGTAGAAGGGTTTGTGTTTCCACCTCTCCATAAACATTATTTTTGGCGCTGGGCTGGGCTTCTGGGGCCTCTGGAAGCTTTGAGATGGGAGCCATGCAGCCCCCTTCCACTTTACGAACACAGCCCTGGGTTTTGGGGCTTACAATAAATAAATGCAGCCCGGCCACCATTTTTTTAACCATTTTTTTTCCGATCCCACAAAAGAACCATGCGGGATTACTGCATATTTGACCATTTATTTTTAATGGCTCCAGTGGGTCACTCTGGGTCCCCACCATGAGGTATAGGGGGTCAGGGTATCCCTACCCTGCCTCCTTATATTTGTTTTTTATGACTGCAGGACAGGGGACTAGGTCCCATAGTCCTTTATTGGCTGGCCGAAAAAAAAATGTTGCTGGCAGTCAATCAGAGAACTCGCTCTAGCGTGAGTTTGGCACTGGTTGAGGAATCTTCACAACCTTTTCACAAAACTTCCACTTTTGGTTAAGCTGCTGTGTTGAAAGTTTTGGGGTGAGCCGTCAAGCTGGGACCGAGAAAAAAGGGAATTGCAAAGTGTATTATCCCCACATAATGTCTATGGGGATTTTTTATTTTTTGAACACGACTACAGCCCGAACCGCTGAACGGAATTACACCAAATTTGGCAGAAAGCTAGATGTTGGTGAAGAAAGTGTGCTTTTTGTGCTTTGGTTCCCATTCCCATTCAAAAAGATTTGACCCTTGGGAATAGGGTCCTTGGGGCCCAAATTGGCTCAGGGAAGGGGGGGGGGGCACGCAGCCTGGCATATCTCCAAGGCCCACCCCCTTTCTCCACCACTCTGCAAATATGCCTCCTGGTGCACTACTGGTTGAGGATGAAGTCCCCTTAGATGCTGAAGTCCCCTTAGATGCTGTTTTGTCCTTGGGGACAAAACAACCTCAAGTAAGATCCACATAGCGTGGTTGCTGACAGAACATCAGAGGCCATGCCCCCATTCTCCACCATTCTGAAAACACACCTCCTGTCACACATCTGGGTGAGGGATGAAGTTCTATTAGATGCTGAGGATTCTTGGGGCCCAGAAACCCTCTTCTTACCTCCAGTAAGTCTGACACAGCAGGATTCCTGAGAGCTGGTCAGGATCCCTGCCCCCTTTCTTCACAGCTCCAAGCAATTCTGCTGTTTGTGACCTACAAGGACCATCTACAGCCAAAGGGACTTCATCCTCAACCAGTCGTGCACCAGGAGGTGCATTTGCAGAGTGGTGGTGAAAGGGGGCAGGGCCTCTGGCAACTTGCCTATCTATTTTTTTCCTTTATTTGGGAGGACGGCTGTGTGGCCCCCCTTCCCTGGGCCAATTTTTGTGCATTCCCCCACAATTCTATTATTCCGTGTCCTTGGGAGGGGACAGTCCCCCGGGCTGTGAGGGGCCATGCGGCCCCGTATTTTTAATAATCCATAGGTGGCTATCCCAAGGGCTGTGGGGTGAGGGCCGTAGAGCCCTCTCTATACTAGGCCCACCTTGGGGATTTGTTAAAATACAAGTGCGGGAGCCCGGGACTGTGTTTTGTAAAAAATAAATGATCTGCAATTTGCAAATTTGCTGCAATCTCATGGTAAACATTTTTTTGTAAATGCTTTTTTGCACGGTGGGGCCCGAAAAGGACCACAAGACCTGCCCCCTTTTACATATTTTCACCTTTTGGGGGAGGACTTGGTAAGTTCCAAGATCGCTGCCAGCACTTCCTAGTTGAAGTGGTAGCTAATCAGAGCTGTACATTTCCCTGCATGAGCTCACCTTTCTTTATGAAGGCTTTGCAACCACAGATATTGCTATCATTTTCAACTTAAATTTCTCAAGAACTATTGAATGGATTTGCACCAAATAACAAAAAGATGAATCTGCATAATAACATATACCTTTCTGCCAAATTTGGTATAATTCCATCCAACGGTTCGGGCTGTAGGTTCGACTACGTGCCCTATAGGAATTAAAATGGGAAAATGCCCTTTTTTTGGCCCCCTTTTTTTCAGCCCCCACTTAACAGAAACCTCTGAAACTTGCTATGCTCGACAAGACTTACATTGACACCTTTTTTGGAAAAAAATTTGCACTCAAAAAATGCTTTTCTTTTGGAAATAAGGTCTTAACTATAACTACCTCCTAGTGATATATATATATATATTCACTGAAAAAACCATAGGTTATAGACCATATATAGTTAGGAATTAGCATTTAAAAAACCTTATTTTACTCACACAAAACCATTGAAATTCCATATATAGTTAGTTGCACTAACTATATATCGCGCACCCGCAATCCACTGCTGATCATGTCACATATTACATCATTCATGACATGGTCAGTGACATCACTGATGACATCACTGATGACATCTCAAATGACATCACTGATGACATCACTGATGACAACATCCAGTGACTGTATGTTTCTGTAAAGTTAAAATATGTCTTACATATTGAAGAATGAGTGGATGTATAAGTGTCTGGATGAAGGATTTAGTAGGTGCGTGACTGACTGTATGAGTGAGTGATTAAATGTGTCTCACTGAATGCATGGGTTAGTGACTAAACTGTCTTAATTTGTGCATCATTATGTCTGTTGTGATGTAAACTGCTGCATGTGTTGATCATTAGCTATACGAGAGGCTATATGTGTTATTAATTGGTTGCCCAAGTATTTCTATGGGAGATTGAGTTTGTGTGGGGGTGGCTGGAAGGTGTGTGACTCTGTGCATAGATGTGTGAGCAGTTTATTCACTAGGTGTATGAGTTCAAGAGTGCATGTGGAAACAGCTACATGGGCAGTTGACTGTGTGCATGAGTGTATTGATGAGTGAATGGATATCTCAATGCTACATGTCATAGTAAGTACATATGTAAAACACAGTACATGTGAGAGTTGGCATATATAAATAACTGTGCATGAGAGCCACTGAATGAGTGAGTGGTTGTATCGATCATTGTGAACTTGTATCAGGGATTGTATAAGAGAGCAAATATGTGTTAGTATATGTTTCAATAAGTAATGTGTGTATAACTGTATAGTTGAAGAAATGGAGGTGAGATTGTTTCTTTGCATGACTGACTGGGTGTGTGAGTAACTCCATGGATGAGTGGCAGTGTGTGAGTGTCTGTATACACTGAGTGTATCTAAGGTTATATTAGAGTCTGAAGAGGTTTATCGTATTAGCACAAGAATGATGTCAAATGAGACGTCATCAGTGATGTCATCAGTGATGTCATTTGAGATGTCATCAGTGATGTCATCAGTGATGTCACTGACCATGTCATGAATGATGTAATATGTGACATGATCAGCAGTGGATTGAGGGTGCGCGATATGTAGTTAGTGCAACTAACTATGTATGGAATTTCAATGGTTTTGTGTGAGTAAAATAAGGTTTTTTAAATGCTAATTCCTAACTATATATGGTCTATAACCTATGGTTTTTTCAGTGAATTTTCAAGGTTTTGTAAATGCTAATTCCTAACTATATATGGTCTATAACCTATGGTTTTTTCAGTGAATTTCAATGGTTTTTTAATAGCAAATATCATAAGCTGTCGAATGTCAAGTACGTGGTAAGTAAAAACATTTTCGTGTTTATGCACACTGATCTGCTTTGAATGCGGCCCCCCACCCCTCATTTCTATTAGGAGTACTCTCTCTTTGCAGATAGTGAAGGGTAGTTAACGCAGGCCTTTGCCCCCGTTGTAATCCGTCGTGCCTGCTTCTCTCTCCATTTGATTGATTGTTCTCTTTGGTTCATTCTCTATTTACAAACAAGCACAGAGTCGCAATACTCTGTTTAGTCTTTGCAGATAGCGAAAAATCGTGTAAAAAAACAAAAGGAATCGAGCAAAATCAGTAGGCCACTAATGGGATCTCTTTTTGACCTCCCTAAAATAGAAACATTAGGAACAACCTGTTGATAATACCAATGTGTATGTAAATAAGCGGCGTTCATTTGTGTTCACAGTACCCCTTGTTGATTGTTTGAATCGACCATTGAATTGTTCGAAGTTGGTTCTCTTAAGAATCTTCTCTGCCTGCAAACGAGGAAGAATAGGAATATTCTCTCTCCCTTTGCAGATAGTGAAGGGTAGGTTACGCAAACCTTTAACACGTCGTGCCTATTTCGTTCCTCATTGATTGATTGTTTCCCCAAACATTGACTGTTTGGGAATTGGTTCTTTTTGGAGGTATTCCCTGTTTGCAAATATACGTAGGAAAATCTTTGCAAATAGTGAAAGGGTACGTAATGCGGACCTTTCTCCCCCGTTGTAATCTGTCATGCCTATCTACTCCCCACTGATTGATGCACCTGTTTCACCCGGACCATTTACTAGAGATATGTCATCTGGCCCGACCAGAGAGCACCCCTAGTGAAAAGGACATATGCAATAATAACGAAGTGATCACTGTATCCTGTTAACAGAAACTTTAGCATGAAACAACCTGGAAAGAAAAGAATAGGAAAACGAAAATCAGTAGGCCACTGATGAACATGAACTTTTATTAAACAACGAACAAAGAAACGATAACATAACGTAATGATAAAACCTATTAATGTCCTAGAAACAAGAAAACGTTAGAAATATGCCAGTGGTGAGAGACCAGAAAAACAGTAAGAGAAACCAAATAACCCCTCGCTGTCCCACCGCCTGCCACGCCAAAAAAATCGATAGACTAGGGAAAATGCAAGTCAGTAGAACATCCGCCCCCACTCTGGAAACTTCCAAGGTGGGGCAGGGTTGCGGCTACGCCCAGCCGGGAGCAGCCCATATAAGGCGGGTCCTGCTGCCACGCCTCGGCCAGGAGATCGTAACGTAGGGTGTAGCCGGAGGAGAGGCCGAGGCCAGCGGGACCCGGCCAGGGGATTGCCTTTACAACGCTGAAGAGTTGCAGGGGGGGGAATGTCTCCTCGACCCTCCCCTCTCTCTCCCAGTCCGGCCGCGGTGGCCCTTGAGAGTTTCAGGTAGTCCCGCCACATGCTCTTCCGGTCCGGCAACCAACGGTCGGGGGGCCGAGGCCGACGGGATCCGGCTGCAGCCGATAAACCAAGGAACCCGTTCATGGGGCCAGAGCCAGGGGCGTCCGGCCGACATCCACCGGAAGCCCGACCCAAAGATGGACGGGACATTTTTTCTTTTCTCCTTCGTAATATCAGCGGCAACACGCCAGGCACCACTTCTTTCTTCAAAAATGGCTTTGACAACACTGGGGGGGGATGTCTTGCACATGCCTCCGACCCCCCCCCCCATCCTCATCGCCACCGGCCATAACAAATGTCAAGCGGGGCACCGTGGGGTGCACTGGGAGGGAGAGACGGTGCGAACAGGCCTCTCCCGCCTCCTCAGGTGAAGGCTTCCAAGCTGCACCCTCAGCGCTCCAGGCGCCCCGAAAAGGGTTCGTCCACTGTGGCGATGCTGCAACGTCTCGCCCGGCAGGGTGGAGCCCGTCCGCTCATGTGACCCCGCGATCGCCGGTAGCTGCCGAACTCTCAAAATGGCGATCGACCTGGCAAGAGCGGGCCCAGCATGAAGAAATGGCCCGGTCACTGGTTGACTCCACCACCGTAGTCCTCCACGACCTTGAAGATTCTACAGGAGCCGCGGGAGTCTCCGACCCCCGATGGGGACTGACTGCCATGATCGCCCGTGGAGTGACGAAACTGTATCCGCGGGACGTCGGCGCTCCCATGCTGGCGCCAGCCTCACTTTGAATTACTAGAATCCTGCAGACCTCAGTTCCGGTGAAAGCACAGTGTGACCCGGTAGGAAAAATTGTTGCACCCCCTCCCCTTTTGAAGTGATAGTTCAAACCACCGATCCTTTCCTTTGCCCTTTTAACGGAACTTTGGACTGCCTCCCCCTCTTTTACATTTTCTAGAGAAAACAAAACATTAACCACTACATTACCATAGCAGTTGACACCAGAACTGTTTTCAAATTGAAAACCAACAACATCTTCAACAGAATCCTTTTTGTTTCTGCTGTGACCCTGCTACAGCACAGGCATTGTCCCCAGCAGTAATTCTGCAATGCCGGTAAGAATAGCTGTGGTGCCTACTGGACTCACTCACCCCCGCGGCGCCCCACGCCGTTATTTGCTGGGCGGCAACTTACTAGACATCACTTTCGTGCCATCTAGATTTCAGCGCGTTCTGCTGCCTTGGAACTATTCGCACAACAGACTGCTACTGACGACCCACCCCCAGGCAACATCTTCTGAATTTTCATAATTTGAAAGAACTAGTAACATGTCCTCATCAGGAATTCAAAAGAAATTGCCACGGTCTCTTCGTTGTTTAAATGTTTTTACTGTTTTTGTTTTGTTGTATATATTTATATGTTATTAAAGTTTTATATTCCTACTACTTTGTTGGAGTGCTATATATTTTTAATGTGACACATAATTGTAAAAACTTTGATGTACAAAGAGTCATTCCTAGAATCTTCCGCTTCAGGCTCGGTCCCCTCCCCAATCACAATACAGGATGGTTTTCAGATAGTAGGAACACGTGTGGTGTGACGGATCTCATCGGGTGTGGGCCTTGATCTACTATAACTCCTTTGAAGAGGGGTGATTCTTTACAGCTGGAGCCATAAACTACATCTGCAGGGCTAGCTGATAGCCTGGACAATCGGACACAGAGGAAGAGGAGTGTCAGAGGGTGCGGTAGTGAATAGGGCGAAAGGGAGGTGTCGGGCGGGCACAGAGTGGGATTCTCAGGGAAGAGCAGCGCAGATGGGGGGAGGTTTATTGCCCATGCATAAGACAGAGAGCGGGGGTGACCAGTGCCTGGGGAAGATGCTTGCGAGGGTGGGGAGCCATGCTACGAATCGACAGCGTGCAGAGAGTGGGTCTGGTCAAGGCATCTAAAATGGCTGCCGTGCACGACAAAAGTGTGGCATTTCAAAAAAGCAAGATGGCGCAAACAATGTTTTTCAACACTTCCTCATTTCCTTCGAATCGAACGTTAACAGACGTTGGTGCATATTACCAAAGTTAAGCGATATTTATCGCTAACGATGCTTACCAACGAATTTTTTACCGCTAAGCATCGTCAGAAATTATCGAACATAAACCTTGCTATTATCAAGGTTTATCGCAAATGCGATAAAAAACGGCCGCAATGCATGAATATCGCTAAAAAGTCAGCGATATTCATGCATTACCGAGCTAATGCTCTTAGCCATGTTATCCACCTCCCATTGGATAACATGGCTAAGAACTGCTCAGGGCAGGTGTTACTTTTTGGAGATATTCGCGCTTAGCGCGAATATCTCCAAAAGTTGGTAATAGGAGATATATATCTTGCATGTTGTAATGCAAATTATTGTGGTATATGGAACTCATACCATAATCTCTCAGGAAAGCAGAAACTGATCCTTTTGGGACCGCCTGAGAAGGCCTAGGGGGTGAGGGGTACTCTACTTTGCCCCCTTTTCACGTTCCGAACTATTTTATTTTACTCTCTTCTGTAATTACACAAAATAGCAGTGATAAGATGCATCAGAGACACACAGTGAGAGAAAGGAGGCCGGAGATGAAGAAGAGATGTCAAATACACATTGGAGATAATATAGTGGGAGAAGGGAAGTAAATATGAGTAAACTTACCATGTAACATAAAAATGTTGCACTCTATACTATAAGTCTCATTTTATACTACAATCACTTCGCTACAACCTCATAAATTAAAAATAAAAATGAATAATGTCTCAAACAATTTTTGATTTCTAAATATAAATTTATTCTTCAGAATTTTCTAAATTTGAAAGAACTAGTAACATGTCCTCATCAGCAATTTCCTCTTCAATCATCTCATCTGGAATCTCCTCATTAAAAGTCTGCAATGATGATTCTTGTAACTCTATGGTCTCCAAACATTCGATAAATTCGCCATCAACAGATTGATCAAAAAAATCATTCAAGTCATCTCCTCCTTGTGACAATATTTCATTATTGGTGCTGTCAATTTCAATCAATGTAGTGGAATCATTCAAGTCATCTCCTCCTTGTGACAATATTTCATTATTGGTGCTGTCAATTTCAATCAATGTAGTGGAATCATTCAAGTCATCTCCTCGTGACAATATTTCATTATTGGTGCTCTCAATTTCAATCAATGTAGTGGAATCATTCAAGTCATCTCCTCCTTGTGACAATATTTCATTATTGGTGCTGTCAATTTCAATCAATCTAATGAAATCATACAAGTCATCTCCTCCTTGTGACAATATTTCATTATTGGTGCTCTCAATTTCAATCAATGTAGTGGACAATGCAAAAGAAATTGCCACGGTCTCTTCATTGTGAGCCATTTTATTTTGAAATTGCTTGCTGTAAATTGCAGAAAAAAATAATCACTTTCATTTATCGATTTTAGTAATACATAATATAAAACTAACTTTATCAAGTATTTAGTATAACAGAAGGACTGCAAATAAATAACAGAAAACATTTTTCAAATTATCTTCAAGTGTACAACATAGTTCCCCTTACAAATTAACAGCTCACCTTTTTAAAAGTAGGAGAAGTGTTAGTACTGTGTAAATCAAACACCAGAAATTCACCACCAAAAATTCCTCACAAATGTACCTCAGACAGTAGTATCACAAAATGGCTGTGGTTTCCTCTCATTTGAGATATATACATAACCAATTAACTTTCATCACACACAAATACAAAACCAAAGTAACATTTTAATTGGTTCTAAATTTCAACACTTTCAAATGTGTTTTCCCCATGCAATTTTCCATAGGACATTTACATACGTCTACAGCCTGAATGGCTGAACGGAATTACACCAAACTTGGCAAAATGGTACATCAAACCTAAGAGGTCAGGAAGGATCTACTATGCCCCCTTATGGTCATTTGCCCCTTCGCTTTGGCCTCCTCTTGTCTCTCGATCCTACCGAGAGACAAGATGGCGGCCGCTACGGACTGTTTGTAATGTTGACAGACGCCGGAGAACCAATCAGCTTCGCAAAGCTCCGTAACGCGAAAAGTACGCGAAGCGGAGCGCTGTTACAGATATATATCTTTTTTTGAACGTTAATTTCTCAAAATCCACTGGAGCACATATATTGAGACCTAGCAAAGGCACATCGGGCTACCAGTCCCTAATATTTTGCCAAGTTTCGTGCAAATCCATTCAGCCGTTCGATTATTGACATTTAGATACGTCTACAGCCTGAATGGCTGAACGGAATTACACCAAACTTGGCAAAATGGTACATCAAACCTAAGAGGTCAGGGAGGATCTACTATGCCCCCTTATGGTCATTTGCCCCTTCGCTTTGGCCTCCTCTTGTCTCTCGATCCTACCGAGAGACAAGATGGCGGCCGCTACGGACTGTTTGGAATGTTTACAGACGCCGGAGAACCAATCAGCTTCGCTTCACAAAGCTCCGTTGCGCGAAAAGTACGCGAACTGGAGCGCTGCCCGGTCCGCTGTTACAGATATATATCTTTTTTTAAACGTTAATTTCTCAAAATCCACTGTAGCACATATATTGAGACCTACAAAAGGCACATCGGGCTACCAGTCCCTACAATTGTGCCAAGTTTCGTGCAAATCCATTCAGCCGTTCGGGCTAAAAGTGAGGCCAACCGCCCTATGGAAAACTCAATGTTAAAAACACGTTTTGGGACCCCCCTTTTTTCTCAACCCCCCCTGGACGAACCCCCCCCCAATTTTCAGGGGCTGCTCAGAAACAAAATGTGCCATTTTCCTGAAAATTTCAGCCAATTCCGTCCACAAACGCCAAAGTTATTAGACATAGAATTTTCAAAAAACCCATAGAGAAAAAATCCTAACTATATATACCTACTGGCGACCGCCAGTAGGTAATATATATATATATATATATATATATATATATATATATATATATATATTCACTGAAAAAAACATAGGTTTTACACTTGTTATAGTTAGGAAATAGCATTTACAAAACCTATGAAATTCACTGAAAAAACCGTAGGTTTGACACCAGTTATAGTTAGCTGGAAATTTTACTCGCATAAAACCAATGAAATTCCCACGTTATAGTTAGTTGGACTCACTATAACTTGCGCGTGCAATGACCATGTCATGAGTGATGTAATATGTGACGTCATCAGTAGTGCATTGCACGCACAAGTTATAGTGAGTCCAACTAACTATAACGTGGGAATTTCATTGGTTTTATGCGAGTAAAATTTCCAGCTATCTATAACTGGTGTCAAACCTACGTTTTTTTCAGTGAATTTCATAGGTTTTGTAAATGCTATTTCCTAACTATAACATGTGTAAAACCTATGTTTTTTTGCCCGGTCCGCTGTTACAGATATATATCTTTTTTTAAACGTTAATTTCTCAAAATCCACTGTAGCACATATATTGAGACCTACAAAAGGCACATCGGGCTACCAGTCCCTACAATTTTGCCAAGTTTCGTGCAAATCCATTCAGCCGTTCGGGCTAAAAGTGAGGCCAACCGCGCTATGGAAAACTCAATGTTAAAAACACGTTTTGGGACCCCCCTTTTTTCTCGACCCCCCCTGGACGAACCCCCCCCCCCAATTTTCAGGGGCTGCTCAGAAACAAAATGTGCCATTTTCCTGAAAATTTCAGCCAATTCCGTCCACAAACGCCAAAGTTATTAGACATAGAATTTTCAAAAATCCCATAGAGAAAAAATCCTAACTATATATACCTACTGGCGACCGCCAGTAGGTAATATATATATATATATATATATATATATATATATATATATATATATATATATATTCACTGAAAAAAACATAGGTTTTACACTTGTTATAGTTAGGAAATAGCATTTACAAAACCTATGAAATTCACTGAAAAAACCGTAGGTTTGACACCAGTTATAGTTAGCTGGAAATTTTACTCGCATAAAACCAATGAAATTCCCACGTTATAGTTAGTTGGACTCACTATAACTTGCGCGTGCAATGACCATGTCATGAGTGATGTAATATGTGACGTCATCAGTAGTGCATTGCACGCACAAGTTATAGTGAGTCCAACTAACTATAACGTGGGAATTTCATTGGTTTTATGCGAGTAAAATTTCCAGCTATCTATAACTGGTGTCAAACCTACGTTTTTTTCAGTGAATTTCATAGGTTTTGTAAATGCTATTTCCTAACTATAACATGTGTAAAACCTATGTTTTTTTCAGTGAATTTCATAGGTTTTTTAAATGCTACTTCCTAACTATAACGTGTTTAAAACCTATGGTTTTTTCAGTGAATATATATATATATATATATATATATAATTTCTATGGCAAAATGAAACCCCTCATTTTGTTCCTTTTCAAATTAAATGTATTAAGTGTTACCACTTTATTCCAATCAAGATGACTTAAGGTGTGCCATACTTTTGTCATAAGTAAGACTGTTAGCGTTCTAGTTGTTCTTTAGAACACTCTGGGACATTCTGTCATTGGGCTATAGTTGGGCTACATCTGGCTGATATTTGGGCTACATTTGGGCTCTTTTGTCTTTTTTCTTTCTTCAGCACTAATCATAATTTCTATGGCAAAATGAACCCCCTAATTTTGTTCCTTTGCAAATTAAATGTATTAAGTGTTACCACTTTATTCCAATCAAGATGACTTAAGGTGTGCCATACTTTTGTCATAAGTAAGACTGTTAGCGTTCTAGTTGTTCTTTAGAACACTCTGGGACATTCTGTCATTAGGCTATAGTTGGGCTACATCTGGCTGATATTTGGGCTACATTTGTTTTTTTTTGTCTCTGGTGGCCATCTTTGGCCTACATTGGGCTACATTGGGCTACATTTGGGCTCTAACATATATATAGCCCAATGTAGCCCAATATATATTTTTTCAAAGTTAATTTTCTCAGCAACTACTGAACAGATTTCCACCATTCGAAGAAAAGCGTAATCTGCGAGCCGGACTCTACCTTTCTACCAAATTTCTTATAAATCCATTCAGCCATTCGAGCTGTAGCCGTGTCTAATCGTCCTATGGAAAATAACATGGGGAAAACACGTTTTGAGACCCCCCTTTTATCTCAGCCCCCACTTAACGAATCCCCCCCCCAACTTTCAGGGAAGGAGCGGAGCGGAGCAGGCCATCTTCTGAGAAATTCGCAAAGCTTCGTCCACCGGCGCCAAAGTTATTCTCAGTAGAATGTTGCGGATTTCCTATGGAAACTAGGTCCTAACTACTGTCATTGGGCTATAGTTGGGCTACATCTGGCTGATATTTGGGCTACATTTGGGCTCTTTTGTCTCTGGTGGCCATCTTGGGAGACTGCATATCAGAATTTTTTTAATGAAATATAAGAGGATTTGAGAAGTCACTCAAAATGTGCCCTAATTTTTCTTTCTTCAGCACTAATCATAATTTCTATGGCAAAATGAACCCCCTCATTTTGTTCCTTTGCAAATTAAATGTTTTAAGTGTTAACACTTTATTCCAATCAAGATGACTTCAGGTGTGCCATACTTTTGTCATAAGTAAGACTGTTAGCGCTCTAGTTGTTCTTTAGAACACTCTGGGACATTCTGTCATTGGGCTATAGTTGGGCTACATCTGGCTGATATTTGGGCTACATTTGTTTTTTTTTGTCTCTGGTGGCCATCTTTGGGCTACATTGGGCTACATTGGGCTACATTTGGGCTCTAACATATATATAGCCCAATGTAGCCCAATATATATTGTTTCAAAGTTAATTTTCTCAGCAACTACTGAACAGATTTACACCATTCAAAGAAAAGCGTAATCTGCGAGCCGGACTCTACCTTTCTACCAAATTTCTTATAAATCCATTCAGCCGTTCGAGCTGTAGCCGTGTCTAAACGTCCTATGGAAAATAACATGGGGAAAACACGTTTTGAGACCCCCCTTTTATCTCAGCCCCCACTTGACGAATCCCCCCAAACTTTCAGGGAAGGAGCGGAGCGGAGCAGGCCATCTTCTTTGAGAAATTCGCAAAGATTCGTCCACCGGCGCCAAAGTTATTCTCAATAGAATGTTGCGGATTTCCTATGGAAACTAGGTCCTAACTATAACTACCTACTGGCGACCGCCAGTAGGTAATATATATATATATATATATATATATATTTCCGCACTTGCACTCCTGCTAAGACGCCACGCCATCAATCCTCGGCTGACACACGAGCAAGAACACGGAAGACCCAGAGTGCTGGTGAGTTTTTTATTTAACAGCACACCATGGCAGGATAACGTTTCGCCCTACACAGAGGGCTTGGTCACATGGTGCACCGAAAGAGTTGCGTGAATTTAAAGTGCTAGTGCAGTAACAACAACCTCATTGATTGGTTGCCCCTGAAACCATCAAAATATGCAACACAGCTGTTAAATTAATCATTTAAGGGTGCAATAACGGGCAAACAAGGCTGTCTTAAGCCAGGCCTTTAAAAGTATACCTGTTTCAATACAGTACTTAAAATCCGGATACATATGTAAGATTACAGGATTTTAAATTTCTAAAAAAGAGGGTTAACTGGGAATTCCCACAGTGCATGACAATTCATTACATTGCGAGTTGCTGTACAAATTTTCATATATATATTACAATTAAATAAAAATTACAACCGCAACTGTGAAGCAAGATCTGACTGAATTGAATTCTCTGCATTAATGCAATAGCCCCTAGTTGGCACTATGAAAGCCCTCTCACTTAATTGTAAAATTTATACACAAATTTCATCTATATACATCTATATACAATAAGTGTCTTACATAATATTACCAATAATAAACTTGGACAGTTGACTAGAAATGTAAACCGGAAAACAAAAGACCGAAAGACCTAAAGTGACATGTATCTTAGATTGTTGATGCCACCCATACCCATTAGCGTTGTTACTGCCTCTATAATAAACAAGTGAAAATTAAAAAAGAAGAACACAATTCTTCCTGAGTTTGAGATTTGTAAAATACAGCTTATACGCCTAGTGAGGATTTGTTACAGTACTAAAAAGCATGACTAGACATATATAAATTGATAAGACTACATGGCCTAAAGTTCAAACACATAAACAGGCAGACACAAATACAGCAACCTGGAGGGGGGTATGAGTGAGTACTAGGAAGACAGACAGAACTATAAGCATGTATAGCAGTCCTCCGTGGAATTAAGACCATTGGGACTTTTGCTGTCCATCTCCAGGATGTATCTGGTCTCAAGAGCCCTTAAGATCCCTTCTCTGTTACCTCCCCTTCTGAGCGGGCCAATGGCATCTATAGCATAGTATCTAAGGAGCCCACTGTTATTATTATGGAACTCCTTAAAATGCCTGGCTACAGGGTATGTGGCATCGTTCGTGTTAATCGCCCGTATGTGCTGGAGCACCCTTTTGTGGACCTGCAATTTGGTACTACCAATATATTGCAGGCCACATGGGCACTCCAGCACATACACCACATACTCGGATTTGCAGGTTAGCTGCTTGGTAATTTTACGGGGCACTGTCGAGAAAGCTGTCAAGAACTCAGATTTATTTAGTCCCTGGGAACAAGCTTTGCAACTAGAACACTTCCTCAAACCGCGGCTCGATGCTAGCCAATTTTTAGGTGGGATCACCTCCGGACTGGATTTAACCAGTGCGTCTTGCAGCGAAAACGCCTTCTTGAAAGTGATCGCCGGTCTATTAGGCATGTGTTCTCCTATCACTGGATCTAATTTAATAAGGTTCCAGTGTTGATTAATGATTTTTCTCAGCGCCCCATGCTGACTGTTATAGGTCCAGATAAGTCTGACCGATGGTTCACTACTGGCTACAGCATTATCCGATGTTTTCTGTGGGTCAGTGCTTCACTTCGGGATAGGGCATTAGCTTTCCTGATCGCTATATCAATAAGATGTTCTTTATAGCCCCTAGCTAGAAACCTAAGTTTGCTTGCTGCTTGTGCCACCTTACAATGGGAATCTGTACTACAGACTCGCCTAATTCTAAGCATCTCCCCGTAGGGGATGCTGCGAATTAAATGCGGAGGATGGTGGCTATCAGCGTGCAAAATGGTATTGCCCGCAGTGGGCTTTCTGTAAAGCTTGGTTTCAAGTTTGCCCTGACTGACCTCAAGAGTAACATCAAGGAAATCTGCTGTTTTCTGGCTGATGTGCGATGTGAAAGACAGGTTATATGCATTATTGTTCAAAGCATCAATGAAACTGACAGCTTGCTCATAGGTTCCTCTCCATATCATTAAAATGTCATCGATGTATCTGTACCATCGAATGATATGGCGGGTACAGATGTCATGGTGAGTGCCATTGAGGACCTGTCTCTCCCAGTACCCCATATGCAACCCCTCTGACTTGTTGGTAGTAGCGATTCAGAAACATAAAATAATTGTGATGCAAACAAAAACTAATCATGGTAAGCAACATCTTATTGTGCTCAAACAGTTCTATTGGTCGCTTGCCAAGGAAAAACTCTGATGCCCTCAAACCATCTGCATGCAGAATGCTCGTATATAAAGATGACACGTCAAGGGTAATCAATAAAAAATCATCACACCACTCTAAATCAATTAATTTCCTCATCAAATCACTGGAGTCTTGAATATATGATGGCAACACCAGCACATGCTCCTGGAGGAACAAATCAATATAGGTGGTGGCTTTCTCCAACAACCCCCCGCATGCCGAGATGATGGGTCTACCCGGCGGCTTTTTCGCATTTTTGTGTACCTTTGGAATGAGGTACAACACAGGGGTGATGGGATGGTCATTCTTAAGGCATTTCAGTTCATCCATGCTAATAAGTCCGCTGGAACGCCAACCCATCAGGAGAGAGTGAAAATCGGTTTTCGCTTTGCTAAGTGCATTTGCATCACAATGTCTGTAACATTCAGGATCATTTAATTGGAGGTAGGCCTCTTCAAGATATAATGTTCTAGGCCAAAGCACAATATTACCCCCTTTGTCTGATTGCCTGACAATCACATTTCCATTCGCTTTGATTTTTTTGACCAATTTCTGGTAATTGTTGTTGCCTTGATATTTGCTGTAGTTAGCTTTCAAAGTTTTCACATGGAGTGCCTTTACCTGCTTCACCACTGCATCCTGGAATATATCTATGTTGTCGTAAGGGGTGACAGGGGTGAACGTAGACCGGGGCTTCAGATTACTTAAACCACCAGTATGAAGGTTCTCCTGTCCTTGTGTGTTCTGAGAATTTGGAGCTTCTGCACGAAGAGCTACCAAATCCTGCATAAGGGGAACATCATTTACCACTAGTCCCACAGCATTATCTGGTGCCCCTGCTTTTTTACCTGCATTGCGGGATTTTGTGTTGGCAAAATGCTTCCTTAGCTTCAATTTGCGTGTAAATTTGAAGAGGTCCAATCTTGTATCCACATAATTGAAGCTACTAGGGGGGCTGTACGACAATCCTTTGGATAAGATGCTAATTTCCAGGTCAGAAAAGTTTGTGTCAGTCAGATTGATAACAGAAAAGCCAGTATCCTGTGTTTGTGCCAGAGTGTTGGTATGCGTCACGCTAGTTACTGCTTTTTGTTGGCATTCCACCGCTTGTAATTTCTTTTCTTTGGTTTCCCGTTGGCTGCGGCTTTGTCTTCGTTCCCGCCGCCTTGCGTTTGGAGTTTTGCGGGCGCTGGAAATCTGGGACGCAGTGTTTCGCGCCTGTCCTGCCGGACACACTCCAGTTCTTGCTCCATGGTTAACCGGGTAAACCCCAACTGATCTGTAAGTCTACCAGCCTCTGCTTCTGACCCACTATCGATATTAGAACTGAGGTCCGTAAAGCTTGAGCTTTCTGGGGAATTGGGACGCGTCTGTACTACTCCCTGAGTGACGCTTACACCTGCCCGTGAGTTCTTGATTTTGGACGCTTTAATTGCATCATACTTGCGGGCAAACGTGAAGATTCTGCCTTCATTATAATCATTTTTATCACGCTGGAACTTGAATGCTTTGCGTTTCCTAATAACGTCCTCTTCTTTCTGCACTCGTTGTTCCATAGTTTCCCTGAGTTTTTTACATTCTAGCGCAATATTGGCATCTTCCTCGCACATGTTCACTAATTCTGCCTCCAATGCGTCAATTTCAGTTTGTAATAAGGACCTGTCCCTTTCCGCGTGATGCACAAGCATGGTGACTAAACGGCGAGATGAATCTAGGCTCCATTCAGCCCAATCCTTCAACAGTGTTGGGTCCATATACTCGTAACTCGGAGCCAGCATAACCCTTAGCCCACGCGGTATCCGGTTATATATATATATATTACCTACTGGCGGTCGCCAGTAGGCATATAGAGTTAGGATCGATTTCCATAGGGAAATCGCAACATTCTATTTGGAATAACTTTGGTGCAGGTTGAGCAATCAGGCTGAATCTTTCAGCAACTTTGCCTTGCGGCGCTACGCTCCTTCCCTAAAAGTTTGGGGGGGATTCGTCAAACGGGGGCCGAGATAAAAGGGGGTCCCAAAACGTGTTTTCCCCATGTTAATTTCCATAGGGCGGTCTGTCGCAGTTTTAGCCCGAACGGCTGAATGGATTTTCACCAAACTTGGCAAAATTGTAGGGACTGGTAGCCCGATGTGCCTTTGCTATGTCTCAAGATATGTGCTCCAGGGATTTTAAGTAATTTAGGTTCAAAAAAATATATATATCTGTAAGCGCGCCCCGGTACGCGTACCGGGGCGAGCTCCGGGCGCGCCACGCGACTTGCGCACGGGAAGCTAATTGGTTCTCGGGTGTCTGTAAACATTCGAAAGAGTCCGCAGCGGCCGCCATTTTGTGTCTCGGTAGGATCGAGACACAAGAGGTGGCAAAATCAAAGGGGGAAATGAGCAAAAGGGGGCAGGGTAGACCCCCCCTGACCCCCTAGGTTTGATGTGGGGGCCATTAAAATGTCCAGCGGTGCGCGTACCGGGAGCGTACCATAATTAAAAATAGTGAAAAAAATTATATAATCATAATAATAAATATTAAAATAATCATTTTGAGTGATTACAGGTAGGGTAGCTCTGAAAAGAGCTTTTGGGTTCTGTGGCTGTTTTAGGTACCTACAAGTGTGTCCCACACACACCCACATGCACACAACCCCATACACCCACACCCACACACTCCCCACACACACCTTACACACGCACACCTCCACCCTCACCCAAACACCCCACATCCCCACACCGACACCTTACACATCCACACATACACACATCCCACACACACACACCTCACCCCCCACCACACTCACACGCACACACAGATACCTCACAGACACACCTCACACATCCCACAGACACACCTCCCCCCCACACAAACACACACACGCACACCTCACGGACACGCTCACACATCCCACACATGCACACACATCCTACACACATATCCCCCACACCCACACACACCTCACACACACCTCACACACCCACACCCCCACCTACACCCAAACACCCCACACACCCACACCCACACACACACCTTACACACCCAGATCCCCACCCACGCCCACATACCCCACACACCTACACCCACCTATACATCTCATCCTCCCTCAGAAATACACACACACACACACCTCACAGACACACCCCACACATCCCCCACACACACCTCCCCGCCACATACATGGGGAAAACTCAGTGAAACACTAAAATAATAAT
This sequence comes from Lissotriton helveticus, assembly GCF_964261635.1. NCBI lineage: Eukaryota > Metazoa > Chordata > Amphibia > Caudata > Salamandridae > Lissotriton > Lissotriton helveticus. The sequence goes on along the minus strand of NC_136069.1, from coordinate 1,369,256,020 downwards.
TTAAAGTGCTTAGAGATAGGGTAGCTCTGAATAGAGTTGTTGTGTTGTTTGGGTGTTTTAAGTACCAACATGTAGGTACCAATGCTGAGTCTTAAATTTTGATGTACACCGTTTCCCCTGTAGATAATTTGCATGTTGTTACAGAAGTTATTGTGGTACATGGAATCCATATCATAGTCTGTCAGGAAAGCAGAAACAACATGGAGGCAGGAGATGAAATAGAGATGTCAAATACACATTGGAGATAATATATTGGGAGAAAGGAAGTATCTATGAGCAAAATTACTATGTAGCATAAAAAAGTTGCACAGTATACTATAAGTCTGATTTTACATTATAATCAATTTGGTACTACTTTAAGAATTACATATAAAAATGAATAATGTCTCAAACAATTATAGAATTATTAAATATAAATTTAATTTTCAGATTCTTTTTCTAAATTAACCATAACTTCTATCATTTCACTGTCAGAAATGTCCTCATTTTGAATGAGCAAATCCACTGCTTCTACACATTGTAGTAGTTCATAGTCCCTTGATTCATCCATGAATTCGAAGTTATCATTGGGTTCTATAATTTCGTCATTGTTGCTCTGTAGGACAATTTCAAAGGACATTTTTTGTTGTCCTTCCATTTTCGTGCTGAAATTTGCATAACAAATAAATATATTAGTAGATATAGGGCACTGTTGGGTTAAGTTCAGACAGGTAGTTTGGATTTTTTATTTTATTTTATTTTATTTATTTTGCGTGTTTGTACCGCGCTAGGATCACTTCCCGAAGGAGTATCTCCGCGCCTTTGGCAGCCAAAAAGCAACTAGCGGACCCTAGCCATAAGCATAAGTCAATTTTGAAAAAGGAATGTCTTTAATTGCTTCCTAAAAGGAAGGTGGTCCTTGCACTGTCTCAAAAACAGTGGAAGGCTGTTCCACAAAGTTGGACCAGCAACCGTAAGAGATCTTCCCCCTTGTCTCACTTTGCTAAATTTTGGAATCTGTAACAAAGCCTGCTCACTGGATCTCAAAGAGCGTGTCGGTGTGTACCAGGAGAATTTATTAATCAGATATGCTGGACCATTTCCCTGTAGACACTTATGCATTGTACAGCAGATCTTAAACTTCACCCTCTGTTTGATGGTTAACCAATGCAACTTCTCCAGAAGGGGTTTAGAGGGGGTGCGAGAGGGCTGGTTCAGGACCAGACGGGCAGCAGTATTCTGGACTACCTGGAGTCTAGAGATTACCGCTTCATTTGTTGACAACAACAGCCCATTGCAGTAGTCCAAGCGACTCAATACTAGGGCCTGCACCAAGGTTCTCCTAGTAGAGTCTGGTAGTAAAGGGAAAACCTTTCGTAGCATCCCGATGATATGGAAACAGGAGCCCACCACTTGATTGCTATGATGTTTTAATGAAAGCTCCTGATCAAGTCGGACGCCAAGGTTTTTCACTACCTGCTTGGGCTCTGGAGCCGGGCCAAGATCTTGAGGCCACCAGTCTGGAGTCCACAGAAGTTTGGCCTCACCGAACAGCATCACCTCCGTTTTTGCAACATTACACTGCAGGAGGTTAGATGCCATCCAGTGTGCCACCGCCTTCATCCCCTGGGCAAAGGAGTTCCTGACCTCCACCGTAAGGGTTTTAAAAGGAAAGAGGAGTTGGGTGTCATCTGCATATGACACTGGAATAAATCCATACGATCTCATGATGTTAGCTAGGGGGGCCACATAGATATTAAAAAGAGTAGGGCTCAAACAAGAGCCCTGTGGCACCCCCTTGGAGATCTCCAACTCCTCTGACCGATAATCGCCCAGGGTGACCCTTTGGGTACGACCTGTCAGGAAGCTCCTCAGCCATGACAACGCCTTGCCTTCCAGGCCGATGTTAACTAGCCTGGCTGTCATGATGTCGTATGACACGGTGTCAAACGCCGCAGACAGATCCAGCAGAACCAGGATGACAGAATGACCTTTATCCTGGAACATGCGTAGATCGTCTGCGACTGACAGCAAGGTGGTCTCGGTGCTGTGTCTTGGTCTAAATCCCGACTGGGAAGGATCCAGACCGCCTACTAGCTCAATGTAGCTGGATAGGTGGCGATTTACATATTTCTCTATAATCTTCCCCAAAAAGGGGAGAAGAGAGATGGGCCTTAAATTCTCCAACTCCGTCCAGGGGATGGTAGTGTTCTTCCTCAGTGGCCTTACTAGCGCCCTCTTCCAGTCCATAGGAACCTGCCCTGTACAGAGGGAAAGATTAATCAAGTTCTGGATTTCTGGTCCAAGAACTTCTACCAGCTTAGGCAGGATGCGGGCAGGAATGCTATCATAGGGACTTCCACTCTTGATCTGTGCAACCAATGAGATTACCTCCTCCAAAGAGATAGGAGGAAAGCTAGAGAGGCATTGAGTAGGTGGTCCTGATAGTACACTCGACTGGGATATGTTGTTATTATTTGTTCCCACAGCCGTCTTTGAGGACATTATCTTCTCATAGATAGCCTCTATCTTCTTCATAAAGAAGGTAGAAATCTCATTGCACAGCTCTTGGGTGGCTACCTCAACAGTCTCACAGGCTGCTGGTCTGGTAAAGGTTTGTAAGATGTTATACAAAACTCTAGAATCTTTCCCTGCCTCTATAAGTTGTGCAGCAATATGGTTTTTCCGCGCAGTCCTGATGGCTTTATGGTACAATTTAGAAGAGGATTTATAGAGTGTTTTACCCTCCTGCTTTCTAGACCGTCTCCATAATTTTTCCAGTTTTCTTGTCTTTTGTTTCAAAGATCTTAGGTCTTCAGAAAACCAGATTTCTTGCTTTTTAGCTGGGCCAGGTTTGTAGATTTTCTGGGGGATAGTATTATTTATTGCATCCTTAACTGCCTCGTCAAACCTGTACAACTCTGTTGTTATATCTCCTGTAGTGAGTCCACACAGGGGAGCTTTGTACTGATCTCTAAAGGCTTCCACCGTTAGTTTATGCCAGGGCCTCCTTTTAGTGGCCAGAGTACTCCGCTTTTGAGGTTTATTGTTAGTAGCAGTGTGGAACTTTAAAATAAAATGATCTGTCCAGTCTACTTGTTCAGGAGGCATACATTTGATTAAAGGTGAGTTGGACATTACCAGATCCAAAGTATGGCCTGCCTCATGAGTGGGGCCGTCATTGATCTTTTTCAGCCCTAGGGATTCTAGGTCCATTAGGAGAGTTCTTGCCTCCCTACAGTCCTCTAGCTCACTATGGACATTAAAATCCCCTACCAAGAGGAAATCCTGATTATCTTGTACAAATGGTGCTAAAGCCTCTATTAGCACAACTGGAAAAAAGTGAAGTTATCTTTGGGCAGTGTATTGTATCAGACTGGAAGTAGAAATATAAAAAAATATATGTGATGAAGCCTAAGTAAATTCATAATTATACAAGACAAGCCTAACTCCATCCATAACTATAATAGAGAAGTCTATCTCAATCTATAACTATTACAGAGGGATAGAATATAACTATCAGAGAAAGTTTTCCAAATTAACTTAAAGTGCACAACATACTTCAGTTTTCAAAATAATAATTTACCTTTGAGAAAGCAGTTGAAGTTCTGAGTGAAAATGCTCTTGAAATTTACTTCAGGAAGTAGTAGTCAAAATGGCTGTGTTTCCCTCTCTTTCTTTATATATATTCAGGTACATAACCAATCAAATGTCAGGTAAAAAAAGTGGAAATTGAAAGTAACATTTTAATTGGTTGTCAATTCTAACACTTCAGATGTGTTTTTGTGAAGTAATTTACCTCAGGGTATTTAGAGAGGTACACAGGCTAAATGGCTCAATGGAAGTCTATCGAATTTGGGAAAATGGTAGGGATTGGTATGTAGTATGAGCTACTCTATATTTGGTGAAAGTGTCTCCAGTGGTTTTGATGTAAATTAACTTTTAATATTTTTAGAGTGCTTCCCGGTGCGCGCCCCGGTACGTGTACCGGCAGCGCTACGAGAGTCGTCCATTTTGTGTTTCGGTACATTTCAGTCAGAAAATGGAGCACAAACAACGTTGGGAATGGGTATAAGGGGACATCGTAGGCACTGCTTGACCCCCTAGGTTTTCTGAGGGGGTGTTAGGAGGCCCATATAGACCAAAACAAAAAAAATATATTTTTTTTATTTTTCGCGGAGTTAGCGCCCGGTACGCGCACCGGGAAGCGCACCGGGGAGCGTATTTTGGTGAAAAATAGTGAACAAAGTTAGAAAAAGATAATCATTTGGAGTGATCAGAGATAGGGTAGCCCTGAAAAGGGCTTTTGGGTTCTGTGGCTGATTTAGGTACCTACAAGTAGGTACCAATGCACAGTCTTAAATTCAGGAGGAATATTCTATTCCCCTCATCTGAGAAGTGCACACCATCTGCTCTGTAGATATCTTGCATGTTGTAACGCAAGTTGTTGTTGTATATTGAACCCATTCCATAGTCTCTCATGTAAGCAGAAACAGATTTATTCACATGTTTCCGTGCTTTCTCAAATTGTGGACAAAATTGGTTGGACCACTTCCATTTCTGCCTTTGGCATATATTGGAATATACCAAGGCAGTTTGTGGAAAAAGTGCCATCAATTGCTCAAAGGTGTCCTTTAAAAGCATTTCCAGACCTACCCCAGTCAAAGTGCCCAAGTCATTTCCTCCACAGTGGACAATTAACAGGTCAGGGTGTGGCAAATGCAAAAAGGTTTTCACCAATGGAATCAATTGGTGACATTTTAATCCTCTGTGGCCAATCCATCTAATGTTCACATTTTGTAAATCAAGGTTTTGTAAATTTCTGGTTCTAGCTTACCTTTGAGCCCAGTGGATATACCTATGTCCAATAATCTAGACAGAATACATGGTAGAGGAGGTTCTGGTGCAGTCAGATGAAGTGTGGAAAAGAAATGGCAGTTGGAATAATAGGAGTTTGCAACAAAAAAAACTGTGGAGTTTCAGTGCTCTTGAATCACAAGCAATGATTGGTAGAATGAGATAGGTGAAAACTGAAAGTTAGGGTGCATGGTTGTGTTCTGTGTATGAAGTGATTTGAATGGTTAAAAAAAAAGTCATTTAAAGAATACTTACACCAGATAAGCTGGTGTATTTGCAGGTCAAACATCCTTGCAGAGGTGATTTGCAACATTGTACAATAAACTTTTAATCCTGGGAGCTCAGTGAGGAGGGAGTTGCTATGGTAACAGGTAGAAAGGGCTGAGGGGGGGAAGGGTGTTGGTTTGAAAATATAGAGGGAAGAGTTTTCATTGGTTACCATGAGGAATATCTGTGTAGAGTTAGAGGTTTTCTGTGCCTTTATGGTTTGCAGTGCCTGGAGAACATACCTTTTGCTCTGCTAAAGAAATATTGGTGTGTGTATCTGACACTGTTGTGAATCTCCAAAACAATTTGTAAAGGTGAGTTATGATTCATTTAATATACATAGACACTTGTATACTCTATGGAGAAGATTTGAAAGCAAATTGTGGTTTTTAAATGTTGCTTTGTGTCATGCTTTTTGATAATGCTTGGTAAAAAGTTTTTACTGCATAGAGTAAATGTATGTTGTGAAATTGTGAATTTTTAGACGTGACATGGAATGCTTCTATGTAGGACTTGTGTTGTGTTTTGTAAATGTAATGTAAAAACGATTTTGGGTGGAAAAATAGTTTTTACATTTTTTAAAAGGAATAAAGATTATGTGTGCATGTTTAATAGAAATACATTTGACTCTTTACAATGATGTTACCTGTGTTAACTCAGTATAGGAAACATATTGAGTTTGTTTGCATAGAGGAATTGTAATTTGTAAAATTGTGAAGCTTTATGTGAAAGCTTTTGCCTCAGTCTTATCCCTGCTGTGAGGCAGATGGTTGTACATATGATCTGTGCTGTGTTTCCAAAATGTGATGTTAAAAACGATTTTGAGGAAATGAATGTTTTTTACATATTTGAGTATATTGTGGCACAGCGGTTTAAAAAATTATGCATCTAATTACATGTGTCTCTTTTTAAATATGATGCAACAAAGTACATGTTTGGGCTTTCCTGGGGAGCGTAGGTGGTGAGCCTTGTGTGTAAGAGTGCAGTGGACTAGACTTCATGAAGCATATCCCTAAATGCAGTGTTAGGCACAGGTGTGCAATTGACTCTTTACAATGATGTTACATGTGTTAACTCAGTGTAGGAAGCATGTTCAGTTTGTTTGCATAGAGGAATTGCAATTTGTAATATTCTGAAGCTTCATGTGAAAGCTTTTGCCTCAGTCTTATCCCTGCTGTGAGGCAGATGGTTGTACATATGATCTGTGCTGTGTTTCCAAAATGTGATGTTAAAAACGATTTTGAGGAAATTAATGTTTTTTACATATTTGAGTATATTGGGGCACAGAGGTTTAAAAAGTGATGCATCTAATTACATGTGTCTCTTTTTAAATATGATGCAAAAAAGTACATGTTTGGGTTTTCCTGGGGAGCGTAGGTGGTGAGCCTTGTGTCTAAGAGTGCAGTGGACTAGACTTCATGAAGCCTATCCCTGACTGCACTGTTAGACACAGGTGTGAATTTAACTCTTTAAAATGATGTTATATGTGTTAACTCAGGGTAGGAAGCATATTGAGTTTGTTTGCATAGAGGAATTGTAATTTGTAAAATTGTGAAGCTTCATGTGAAAGTTTTTGCCTCAGTCTAATCCCTGCTGTGAGGCAGATGGTTGTAAATATGATCTGTGCTGTGTTTCCTAAATGTGATGTCAAAAACCATTTTGGGGAAAATAGATGAATTTTAAATTTTTAAGTATAATGTGGTGCAGAGATTTAAGACGTGACGCTTACATGCGTCATTTTTTAAATATGGTGAAAAAGGGTACATGTTTGGGTTTTCCTGGGGAGCCTAGTTGGTGAGGATTGTATCTAAGTGTGCAGTGGACTAGGCTTCATGAAGCATATATCTGTTTGCATTCTTAGACACAGGTGTCAATTTGACTCTTTACAATGATGTTAGCTGTGTTTTAAATCAGTGGAGGAAGCATATTGAGTTTGTTTGCATAGAGGAATTGTATTTTGTAAAATTGTGAAGCTCCTTGAGAAAGCGTTAGCTTCACACACACACATGCACCCACACACACATTCTCTCACACACACACCAACAGACACCCCCCACACACACACCCACAGACACACCCCACACAGAACACCCAGACATCCTACACACACACACTCCACACACATACCCCCGCACACACACACACACCCAACCCCCACACACACACACTTCACACACCCACCCACAGACACACCCCACACATACCCCACACATCCTACACACACACCCCACACACATCCCCATCCATACTCACATATCCCCACACACACACCCACAGACACACCCCACACAGACACCCACACATCCTACACACACACACTCCACACACATACCCCCACACACACACACACAACACCCCACACACACATCCCCACACACACACCCACAGACACACCCCACACACACACCCACACATCCTATACACACACACTCTACACATATACCCCTGCACACAAACACACACCCAACCCCCCCCACACCCCCCCCCACACACACACACAGACACACCCCACACACACACACACATCCTACACACACACACCCCACACACATCCCCACCCATACCCACATACCCCCACACACACACCCAGAGACACACCCCACACACACATCCACACATCCTACACACACACACCCCACACACATCCCCACCCATACCCACATACCCTCACACACACACCCGCAGACACACCCCACACACACACCCACACAGACACACCCCACACACATACCCCCGTACACACACACCCACCCCCCCACACACACACACACCTCACACACACACCCCCACACAAACACCCACAGACACACCTCACACACACATCCACATATACTACACACACATACCCCACACACATCCCCACCCACACTCACATACCCCAGATACCTCCACACACCTATACACCTCATCCCCCCTCAGACACATACACACACACATGCACCCACACACACACTCTCTCACACACACATCCATACACCCCCCACACACACAACCACAGACACACCCCACACACACACCCACACATCCTACAGACATACACGCTACACACATACCTTCGCACACACACTCACTCCCCACACACACACACACACACCTCACACATACCACACATCCCCTACACACACATCACCCCTTCCACACACACATCTCCGACACACACACACACACAAACACACACACTTCAGACACACACACAACTCACACATACCACACATCCCCCACACACACCTCACCCCTTCCACACACACACACACATCTCTGACACACACACACACACATACACTACACACACTTCACACACACACATGCACCCACACACACACACTCTCTCACACACAACCATACAACCCGCACACACACACCCATGGACACACCCCACACACACACCCACACATCCTACACACACACATCCCACACACATACCCCTCCCCACACACACACATCCACTTCTCCTCTCCACACACACACATCACACACACACACACACAGCTCCACACACACCCAGAGACACACCCCACACACACACCGATACATCCTACACACACCCACACACACCCACCCCCCCTCCCCCACACACACCTCACACACCCCACACATCCCCCACACACACCTCACCCCTTCCCCACACACACACATCTCTGATACACACACACACACACACACCACACACACTTCACACACACATGCATCCACACACACACTTTCTCAACTCACACATCCCACACATCCCCCCCACACACATCACTCCTTCCCCACACACAAATCTCTGACACACACACACACACACACACCACACACTTCACACACACACATGCACCCACACACACACTCTCTCTCACACACACCCATACAACCCCCCACACACACAACCATAGACACACCCCACACCCACACCCACACATCCTACACACACATACCCCACACACATACCCCTCCCCACACACACACACACACACCCACCCCTCCCTCACACACACACACACCTCACACACACACACACACACCTCCACATACATACCCACAGACACACCCCACACACACACCCACACATCCTACACACACACACACCCTACACACATATCCTCGCACACACACACACACACACACACACACACACCCTCCCCCACACACAACTCACACACCCCACACATCCCCCACACACACCTCACCCCTTCCCCACACACACACATGTCTGATACACATACACACACACACCACACACATTTCACACACACATGCATCCACACACACACTTTCTCAACTTACACATCCCACACATCCCCCACACACACATCACTCCTTCCCCACACACAAATCTCTGACACACACAGACACACACCACACACACTTCACACACACACATGCACCCACACACACACTCTCTCTCACACACACCCATACAACCCCCCACACACACAACCATAGACACACCCCACACACACACCCACACATCCTACACACACATACCCCACACACATACCCCTCCCCCCACACACACACACACACACCCCTCCCTCACACACACACACCTCACACACACACACACACACCTCCACACACATACCCACAGACACACCCCACACACACACCCACACATCCTACACACACACACCCTACACACATATCCTCGCACACACACCCACTCTCCACACACACACACACCTCACACATACCACACATCCCCCACACACACCTCACCCCTTTCACACACACACACACATCTCTGACACACACACACACACACTACACACATTTCACACACACACATGCACCCACACACACACACTCTCTCACACACACCCATACACCCCCCCACACACACCCACGGACACGCTCCACACACACACCCACACATACTACACACACACACACCCCACACACATATCCCCGTAAACACACACACACACACCCAACCCCCCCCACACACACACACACACCCCTATACACACACCCACAGACTCACCCCACACACACACCCACACATCCTACACACACACACACCCCACACACATCCCCATCCACACCCACATACCCCAGATACCTCCACACACCTATACACCTCATCACCCCTCAGACACACACACACCTGCACCCACACACAATCTCTCACATACACATCCATACACCCCCCACACACACCCACATACACACCCCACAGACACACCCACACATCCTACACACACATACTCCACACACATACCCTCGCACTCACACACCCCCCCCCCACACAAACACACCTCAAAAATCCTACACAATCCCCATCACAGACCTCACCCCTTCCCCACACACACACATCTATGTGACACACACCCACACACACACACCCACAGACACACCCCACACACAGACCCATACAAACTTTTAGACACAAGCTTCACCAACTATGCTCCCCAAGAAAAACGAAACAAGTATTTTTTTGCTCCATATTTAAAAATTGATGCATGTAGGTAGATGCGTTATTTTTTAAACCTCTGTGCCACATTATAATCAAAATTGTAAAAACCAATCATTTTCTTCAAAATCGTTTGTGACATCACATTTAGAAAACACAGCACAGATCCTATTTACAATCATCTGCCTCACAGCAGGGATAAGACTGATGTAAAATCTTGCACATGCCTCACAACAGGAATAAGACTGAGGCAAATGCTTTCTCATGGACCTTCACAATTTTATAAAAAACTATTTTATATAACTATATAACTCAATAATTTCTTGGGAAGCATAGGTGGTCAAGTCTGTGTATAAGAGAGCAGTGGAGTTAGACATAGGTCTGATCTTCTTTGTAGTTCTGGACATAGCTGTCTTCCACTATATATTTCAATACAATCCTCACTTTTTGTGCACCACTGGAGAATCCTCACCTGATCTGAAACCCTGTATTGATTGTTTGCTTTTTTTCATTGCTTTGTTGTTTGGTAATAGTGGTCTATAATGTGCTACTGTTTTTCTTTAACACAGATTGATATCGTTATTTGAAGAAAAAGAAAAAATGCCCACAAAAGAGAGGACAAAGAAACTGCACAACCGGGAAAAATCAAAAACAGCAACGGAATTACAGCATTCTTCCACAACAGATACTTCAAAAAACAGGAACAAAGCTCCTGGTAAGAGAACTAAGTCTTTTTTACGCAAGATATGTACATCCAGAAAAAATAATGGACACCATCTAGAAAAAGAAAATGAGAGAGTAAAATTGAAAAGGAAGGAGACAACTTCAAAGAATCCTAAAACTGGAGCAGGAGAGAATAACATGTATAGGAATAGAAGGCAGAATCAGTTTAGAGACATTCGTAGACGAATGTTTCGCAATAGGGTGGTTTTAAATATGTTAAAAAACATTAGGAAAGGTAAACAGAGAGCTGCTTTTTATAAGAAAAAGAAAAATGTAGAGAAGATTGTTGATCAGGCTTTTGAAGTTAAGAGAAAGTTATTTATTTTAATAATCAATAGAATTAGGACACTTAACAAGACAATTGATGTTTTCAAATCAAAGAGTAGATGGAAAAGAGTAATTAATCGGACTAATTTTTGTAAAGTTTTTTCTAGAGAATGGATGCACAGTTCAAGTTGTGAGCCATTTTTTAATGAGGAGAGTTACTTCCAGGAGAATGATTTAGTGCATGCAGTTGACACCAGTGGTCGAGCGTATGAAGTGAAAGATGGTTCTCCGATTGAAAAAGAGAAACTTGTGCCTAGAGAACCAGAAGAGTTGTTATCTGATGGAGTTTTAGGGAGACGTACAAAGGGTCCAGTGTACACTTGGAAGTGTAGTAGTATTTGTAGTGTGCGACAGGAATCAATTGATTTGTTTTGTAATTTCTTACGTACATATAGTAAGAAAAGTCTAAAGCAGAAAATGAAGTTGTTGCAAGACTTAGATCCTTGCAGAGTGAGAGGAATCACAGGTTTGCAAGGCCATTCACTGGCTTGTCTTTCTAGAAAAGTCTGTCAGAGTGTTTTTCATCATTTTAGGATATTAGCAGTGCATCATACCAAAATGAGGAAATTAGTGAGAATGTTGTATTATGCAAAAAGTCCAGCACTTAAGCTTAAACAATTAAACAGTGCTCTTTTGCATGGAACAGAATTAGATGTGAAGAAGATTTGTGAAGAAATTGAGATTTGTTATTTTCGTGAGCAAGAGGACAGTGTAGAAATTGAGACAGCAATTCAAGGTAATGTGGAAGACAATGTACAGATTTTAAATACAGAAAAGTTTGAGAAGGAAATTACCAGGTTTAAGGTGAAATCAAGTGAAAGGCCGAATTTTACTTGTGTGTGTTGTCGACGGACACATTATAAGATTCAGACTAGGTTAGTTAATTTATATGCGAAAAGTGAAAAGATGGATAATTATGAGTAGAAAGATTTAGCAACTTATTTGTGGATGGAGAATTCTTTTGATTTGAGTTGTGATCAGCGTATTTGTAAATATTGTTATGACAAATTAAATCAAAACAGAATGCCTGCTAGAGCTGTTCATAATAATCTGGAGTTGATAGATATTCCCCGTGAATTGATGGATTTAAATACATATGAGTCTATTTTGATTCAATGTGTCCATCCTTTGAAGGCAATTATTCGCATGGAGCCTAAGATAGGGAAATTGCCTCCTACAGATTTGCAGAGAGGATTAAAGGGAAGAGTTGTTTATTTGCCCCTAGATTTGAAAAACAATATTGATACAATTGGTATAGAAAAAGTAGAGGAGGAACCTTTAGTTATTCTAGTTAATGGGGTTCCAACAAAGAGTAAATAAATCTGGCAAGATTTAGTGGATGTTAAGAAAGTCAAAAAGGCAACGTTGTATTTAGTCAAAAACAATGAGCACTACAAAGATGTATGTGTTGCAGCAGAGGAAACAGCTACAGATGAAGACAGTGATTGTTCAGTCGGCCAAATTGAAAAAGTTGATGTCTCTAGAAGTGAAGAAATATATGAACATTATACTGTTCATCCTTTGCATTCCAAAGAAGTAATGGGGTATGCAATTGACTTGTTTCAAATGAATGCAGCAAAAGGAAGTCCCATTAGTGTATGGGAAGAAAGTTTGGAAGCTCGTTGTTTTCCACAGCTGTTTCCAACAGGTCGCGGTGGACGATATGATGATCGACCACTTCAAATTCCTGCATCTGAATATCGAACTGTAAGATTATATGCTGAAGATGCAAGGTTTCGTCAATGCATTCCCTATTTGTTTCATCTACTGTATGAAAGTGACTTGTCTGGGCTCTCTTATGCAGTAAACCATATTCTTAAAAGTGGAGCACATCTACAAAATGTTTCGGCGAGGGACTTTATGGAGAAAGTGAATCTGCAAGATAATATTTTAGAATCTCATCTAATCAATCTCATGGCATGTCAGCGTGGTACAAATGAGTATAAGTACCGTCGCCATGGGGAATTGAAATGTATGCTAAGAAACTTAGGAACTCCCACATGGTTCCTCACTCTTAGCTGTGCCGAGTATGCATGGGACAATTTACTTGAATTTCTACGAGAGGCCAATGCAAATATACAAAATATAGAATTCAAAACACCTGGAGAGTTGTGCTCTTTGGATCCAGTGAATGTTTGCAGATATTTTAATCATAGATTTGAAGCTATGATGTCTTTCATTACCAACAAAAAAAAATCCTCCCCTTGGAGAGGTTTTTGATTTCTTTTGGAGAAAGGAGTATCAAGTGAGAGGTGCTCCTCACATACATATGTTGTTGTGGATTAAAGATGACCCCAAAATTGGAACAGATTCGGATGAGACAGTGATGAGCTTCATTGAAGAGTATTGAACATGTGCTGTTCCGAAAACTACTGAAGAAAACAGTTTAAGCCAACAAGTTTTACGCTTTCAATCCCATCGTTGTGGAAAGTACTGTCGTCGAAAATTCAGAAACAAGGACAAGTTCTACACAAAATGTCGTTTCGCTTTTTCACGACCAGTGATTTGTAAAGGAAGAGTAAATAATTTGATGTCTTCTCTGCGACATACTGTGACGAGGAAATCACCAAAAAATACATACAATTTAAAAAGAGACGAAGAGTCCAAGAACATCAACGACTACAATCCAGTGATTTTGTCCATGTGGAATGCTAACATGGATATTCAATTCGTTGCTGACAACCCTATTGCTGTGGCTCAATATGTGACGTCTTACATAACAAAAAAAGAAAAGACAGAACTGAAGGAAATGTCGGAGGACATTTCACATGAAAAGAGTCTAAGCAAGAAATTGTACAGTTACAGTCTGAAGATGTTGTCGCATCGAGAAATTGGAGCGTATGCCAAATCTAGAACCATCATTTGGGTGAGTCTAGGTCTTGCTGCAACACGAAATCGAGTTTTGAAATCTGTACAAGAGATAGAGTATTTGGCGGAGAAAGAACCAGAAAGTACAGATATTTTGAAGACAAACATGTTGGATACATACTATCCAAATAGAAGTCATCACCTTGAGAACGCTTGTCTATATGAAGTTCTGCAGAGATATATTTATAAGAGGAACATCAGAGAAGATATCAATAATGGAATATATGGAGTCATTGGATGTGAAGGATGTTTAGTGAAACAGAAAAAAGGTCACTTGATTAATCATCGCAAATTGAGTTGTGATAATCCAGATAAAAGAGAATTTTATTATTTGGCTCTTATGCAACTGTTTAAACCATGGCGTGAAGAAGAGGAACTTCTTGGAGATTTTCTCTGTTACGAAGACTCATTTAATGCAACGAAGGATACCATAGAATGTCCTGTTTTTCCAAATTATCTGCAAATGTTGAATGAAGAAATAGAACAAGAAGCCACAATTGCTGTAGAGATTGCGAGAGACAGTTCTCAAGGCAGTCAGAGTTCTGCTTCATTGAGTCAGGATCCACTAGGAGGACCAATTATCCAAAATGAAGCTGCTACTGCCATGGATGAGGTGGAAAGAGCTATGGAGCAAGCTCAAGATGATGAAGTTAACTTAGACGATTTGGTGAAACAACTAAACCTTGAGCAGAAACAGATATATGACGAAGTCACAGAACAGATTGAACATGGATTTAGTCATGAGAAAAAAGAGTGCTCATGTACATCATTTAAGGCTCTACTACTGTACGTGAGCGGAGTACCGGGAATTGGAAAAAGTTTTCTGATTAAAGCCATTGCAACTTATCTGCAGAAAAGGACTAAATCACCGCTGTCTTGTGTTGTTACTGCTCCAACTGGGCTGGCAGCACATAACATTAAAGGGATTACTTTACATCGTTTACTGATGCTGCCAGTGGAGCATGATAACAAATTGGAGTATCACAAGCTATCAGGAGATGCGTGTTCCGAAGTTTCAAGAGTCCTGAAGAAAATGAAACTTCTTATCATTGATGAAGTAAGCATGGTGTCAAATATCATGCTTGCTTTTGTGCATTTGAGAATGCAAGAAATTCTTAGAACAGACTATGATGTTTTATTCGGAGGAAAACATATTATTGTTTTTGGAGATCTTCTGCAGCTCACTCCAGTGAAAGGACAACCTGTGTTCAAAATGCTCACGCATGAAGATACCAGGAAGTGCCTAGGAAGCATCGGGAACGTTAATATATGGTTAAACTTCAAATATGCAGAACTGTTTCAAAATATGCGGCAGGCAAAGGATGAAGATTATAAAAATATTCTACAAGATGTCAGAATCGGAAAACTAAGTGAGCAAGGGAAAGAAGCTTTACATGGACGATTAATTTCAAATGTGTACCCAAATGAAAACATTCTTCCAGAGAATATTTTTTTAAAAATTAACGAGAAGAAATCTGGCATATGTTTGATGCCAACTCTGAAAGAATGTTCCATGTTCAACAACAAAATGTTACAGTTAGAAAATGAAGAGATAGTGAAACTGGAAGCTATTGATAAAATAGAACATATGGGAGCAACAATTATTTTGTCTGAAAATTTGAAATCAAAATTGGATTCATGAGAGAAGACTATATCTAAAACTGCTGGTTTTGAAAAGACTCTGAATGTGTGTTTAAATTGTCGTATCATTTTGAAAAGGAATTTAGATGTTGAAAGAGGTCTGGTAAATGGAGCAATGGGTCATGTTGTTGGTTTTGTGAATTACAAAAATAGAGATGCAATTGAAATTTTAAAAATTAAATTTGATGGCATTATGAAATGGAACAAATTTGTCGTTGTTCAGCTAGATTTTTGCTTGTGAAAGACTTATATGTTCGCCGAAAACAGTTTCCTATTTGTTTGGCATATGCGGTGACAATTCATAAGTCTCAAGGTTTAAGTGTAGATAGTGCTTTGGTGAACATTGGAAGTTCTGTGTTTAAAGAGGGTATGGCATATGTGGCATTATCACGAGTCAGAACTTTATCAGGATTGTACTTGATTGAGTGTGATGAAACAAAGATTTGTGCAGATCTAGATTGTGTTAAAGAATACAATAGGTTAAGAAGAGAGTATGCTCCACATTTGCCTTAATATCCTCTGTTTGAAAAACGTGTGGTAGGCCGAAAAAGAAGAAATGAGAGTAATTGCAGTGAGGTATCAGCAAAAAGGCATAAAGTAGATAAAAGTGTAATTGTAAAGAGAAACAAAAAGGATTCTGTTGAAGATGTTGCTGGATTTCAGTTTGAAAACAGTTCTGGTGTCAACTGCTATGCTAATGTAGTAGTTAATGTTGTTTTTTTCTTCAAAATTTACAAAAACAGATTGTCAAAAATCGGGAACAAACATTGTGCTGTTTATTGAATTCTGTGTTAGAGAAATGTAGTAATGATACAGGAAAAATAGAAAGTGTTTCAGAAATTAGAAATCTTGTAGACATTTGTTCAGATCAAAATCAATTTTCACAGAATATTCAGCAGGATTGTCAGGAATTTTTAATGTATATGTTTGATGTATTGGAAGATGAAGGAGTAGATATAAAAAATCTTTTTAGCCTTTCTTACCAATGGTAACATGACTGTGATAACTGTGCTTCATCAAGTAGTACTAGAATAGACTCTGAAAGATTTATATATTTGATTTTACCAGACTGCACATCAGTGCCTTTTAATAATCTAGTTAAAGCAGCTGATCACAATTTGGTGTGTACCCAATGTAAGTCTGCAATGCTGTCCACATTATTTCTTCAAAATTATGGTCAATATGTCATTTTAATGTTCCAACGATGTAGACCTGATGGAACTAAATTGACAACTTCTATTAAAAATTTTGTGGCTTCTCAGTTATCGATATCAGGAAGAACATTTACAACTGTAACTATTATTTTTCATGATGGTCCTTCTACACCATCAGGGCATTACGCATGCTATTTAAAAACTTCTAAAGATGGAGCCAATGTAACAACACTCATTTGACTTTCAAACAACGTTTGCCTTATGGCTTTATAAATTCATACCTAGTGTTTTTACAGCCAAAATTTAGGTAAAAGTAATTGGCCTATGAAGACGGGAGGAGTACTGATATATACTCATACATCTGACACTATTTGGCCAAATGGAAAGGTGCAGGAATGAGTAAAAGAGTCACGACTGAAAAAAATGAGTATATAAAAATATTGAAAATATTTCAGATGTTCTTTGAGTTTTTCTTCTAGAAAGTCGATGAAATGGATTTTTTACTGAACAGCAAAGTATTTTGCAACGAGAAAAGGACGTCCATGATATACTATTTGGCCTCAAGGAAAAGTAAGTCAATCAAGATTAGTGTACATTTGTCATTTGTCAGTCTCTAAGGGTTTTTTTAAAACACAATCTTTTGGATTGTGTTTTTTTTTCCCGCTGTCATATGATGAGTAATTTGAACTCACTGCTTTAAGTGAAATTCAATATATTCTGAGAACAGCAAAAATAAACTATGTAACATGTTGTAGAAATTATTGTGTACTTTGGATTGCGTAAATTAAATTGTATTCCCATTCTCTGACATCCACTCTACCTCACTTATCTTTGTTTGCTTCTTACTTTTGACCTCTTCTCTCTTTTTTTCGTTCACTACTTCTCTGTGCTGAGTGCCTGACTCTACTTGTGTTATTTTCACTTGTGTTTATCTACCTTCTATCACTTCTTTTACAACAACTTCACTGCTCCTCTCTCATCGTTCTTCATCCCATTTCTTTTACTCTGGTTCCATTACTATCCCTCATTTCCTTTCTTTCAATGTCCTTCTCTTTACTTTCATCACCAAATTATTTTCTTTCAGTACCACTGTTTTAGTCGTCTTCTCTCTTTCCATTTTTTGCTCTCTTACTCATTTCCTTTTCTCACTCATTGTACTCACTCAGTTTTTCTCTTAGTGTGTCTGTCTACTAACTTCCTGACTCCATTTCCCTCAATCGTTGTATATTATCCTCTCTCCCTTCATCCCTTCACTCTATGACTGTTCTTCACTTACTCTCAGTTATCTTCTATTCCTCATTCTTCTAAATGCATCCTTAATTAGACTCTTTTCCGTCTCTGTCATTATCTTTTTAATTACTACTGTTTCCTGATTTAGTTTTGCTAACTCACATTCTTTTAGCATCTTTCTTACCTTCAGTTCATTTCTCTGTTCTTCTCTTCCTCTCTGTGAGTGAATCTATATGCCTTACTCTTAGTAATTGGCTCTCATTCTATTTGTTTTTTTTAGCTCTTCATATGTATCTTGTAATTTAAAATACATATTTAACTAAAAATAACTTATATTTTCTTTCTCTCTTTGACAGATACCAACTGTAGTAAAAAAAATTAAAGTTACATTTATTATATGGTAAGTATGACTAAAAAAACTGTAGTTTGTTATCACCCATCACTAAAATTTTCTCAATCTACCTCACTTCTGTATTTTTACTGTGCTTCTCTCACTTATTCTTATTCTACATCTTATGCTCTCCTTCTCTTGTTTTTTGTTTTCTTTTTTTTTAGTGCGCTAACGGAGCGCTTACGGGTGCGCGTACCGGGAAGCGCACCAATGAGAAAAATGAAGTCAAGAGTGCTAAAATTTTTTGTAATTTTTTAAAAATGGGAGGTAGTTCTGAAAAGAACTTTTTTGTATGTTTTTGTTGTTTTATATTTTTTTATTTTTCTGAACATTTTTTGTTTTTTTTGTATTTTTTGAACAATTTTATGTTTTTTTTGGTTTTTTGGGGGGGAAACAACGAAAAACAGCCATTATAAAGGGCTCAACAAAAAACAAGAAACAAAAAACTGGGAATTAACAGTGGCTCGAGAGGAGCAAAAAAAAAAAAAAACTACTGCTTTCTTCTCTTGCTGCAGTTGTGGTTGTCGATGGAATCATTAATAAGGTGAATGCTTAGTTCCCCGTAGCAGAGGGTCTTTCCGCAAAAAATGCAGACCATTTTTATTACACCAATTTTTTTTGTATATTTGGTACTGTTTCGCGCCCTTCTGGTGCTGCAACTGAAGATTCACCTGAGGAGGTGCTGGCCTGATGGTCTCTTTTTTTCTGAGCCAGATCCCGTACCTCAGCTTGTGCCAGATTGTTAGGGTGCCACCTCTGCATGTGGCGGATCATTGTGTAGTTCATTGTGTAGTTCCCAAATGAATATTTTTTATTTGGGTTGCCCCTGGACATGACCTCGTTGCAAATTAAGCATGTCACCTTCAGGGCATTCACTTTTTTTTGCCCAGCAGGGATGGAAAAATACTGCCATATATAATGAACTTTGACATGGCTTTGTCTTGGTTCTTCAGGCAAGTATGTTCTGGTTTGTTGGTCCTCATCATCTTCTTCCTCCTCTTCTTCAACTCCTGGAAGGATCTGGGGTGGTGGACCTTCCTTTCTGGGTGGTGGTGGTGGTGGTGGGGGTGCACCAGCTGCAGCTACTACTGAAGCCATGTCTCACAAATAGCTCTTGCTTTCTCAAAGAAAAAAGTAAGAATGAGGAAAAAAGGAGGGGGCTTTCATCATTTGTAGAAAAAAAAAGTTGAGAACCAATGAAAAGTGTTATTTTCAGGTCACATGTCCCGACGCGCTTACGCTACGCGCACCGGAGCGCTTACGTTGCGCGCTCCGGGTCGCGCCACGGAGCGCTTCCGGGTACGTTTACGGAGCGCGCCGAAGAAACGCATCACGCGGTTACGCGATGCGTCACGTTTACGCGGCGCATCACGCGACTACGCGAAACGTCATGATGTTGTTTTCGTTCGCGGGAAAAGCGCTCACGGGACGCTCCCCGGTACGCGCCCCGGGGCGCTCACCCGTACGTTCACCGGTACGTGCCCCGGGAGCGCCCCGGGGCGCGTACCGGGGCAAATAATAAAAAAAATATATTTACACATTTTAAAATTTCTAATAAAAATTATTACTTTCAAACATATAGATATTTGCTATTAAAAAACCCATGAAATTCACTGAAAAAACCATAGGTTATAGACCATATATAGTTAGGAATTAGCATTTACAAAACCTTGAAAATTCACTGAAAAAAACATAGGTCATAGACTATATATAGTTAGGAATTAGCATTTACAAAACCATTGAAATTCACTGAAAAAACCATAGGTTATAGACCATATATAGTTAGGAATTAGCATTTACAAAACCTTGAAAATTCACTGAAAAAACCATATGTTATAGACCATATATAGTTAGGAATTAGCATTTAGAAAACCTTATTTTACTCACACAAAACCATTGAAATTCGCATATATAGTTAGTTGGACTAATTATATATTTCGCGCACCCGCAATCCACTGCTGATGACGTCACATATTACATCATTCATGACATGGTCAGTGACATCACTGATGACATCACTGATGACATCTCAAATGACATCACTGATGACATCACTGATGACATGTCAAATAACATCACTGAGGACATCACTGATGACATCTCATTTGACATGACTGATCACATCACTGATGATATCATTCATGTGATAATAAAATGAACTTCTTCAGACTCTAATATAAACTTATATACACTCAGTGTAAACAGACACTCACAGACTGTCACTCATCCATGGAGTTACTCGCACACCTAGTCAGTCATGCAGAGAATCAATCACACCTCCATTTCCTCAACTATACAGTTATACACACCTTACTTATTCAAACAGATACTAACACAAATTAATCTCTTATACAATCCCTGATACAATTTCATAATGATCCATACAGCCACTCACACATTCACTGGCTTTATGCACAGTTATTTATATATGTCAACTCTCACATATACTCTGTTTTACACTCATGCACACAGTCAACCGCCCATACAGCTGTTTCCACATGCACTTTTGAACCCATACATCTAGTGAATCAACTGCTCACACATCTATGCACAGAGTCATACACCTCCCAACCACCCACACACACACTCAGTCTCCCATACAAATACTTGGGCAACCAATCAATAACCCATATAGTTACTCATATAGCTACTGATCAACACATGCAGCAGTTTACAGAACAACAGACATAAGGATGCACAAATTAAGACAGTTGAGTCACTAACCCATGCACTCAGTGAGACACATTTAATCACTCACTCATACAGTCAGTCATGCACCTACTAAATCCTTCATCCAGACACTTATACATCCACTCATTCTTCAATATTTAAGACATATTTAAACTTTACAGAAACATACAGTCACTGGATGTTGTTATCAGTGATGTCATCAGTGATGTCATTTGAGATGTCATCAGTGATGTCACTGACCATGTCATGAATGATGTAATATGTGACGTCATCAGCAGTGGATTGCGGGTGCGCGAAATATATAATTAGTCCAACTAACTATATATGCGAATTTCAATGGTTTTGTGTGAGTAAAATAAGGTTTTATAAATGCTAATTCCTAACTATATATGGTCTATAACCTATGGTTTTTTTCAGTGAATATATATATATATATATATTCACTGAAAAAACCATAGGTTATAGACCATATATAGTTAGGAATTAGCATTTACAAAACCTTGAAAATTCACTGAAAAAACCATAGGTTATAGACCATATATAGTTAGGAATTAGCATTTAAAAAACCTTATTTTACTCACACAAAACCATTGAAATTCCATATATAGTTAGTTGCACTAACTATATATCGCGCACCCGCAATCCACTGCTGATCATGTCACATATTACATCATTCATGACATGGTCAGTGACATCACTGATGACATCACTGATGACATCTCAAATGACATCACTGATGACATCACTGATGACA
The DNA here is from genome assembly GCF_964261635.1 of Lissotriton helveticus. Taxonomy (NCBI): domain Eukaryota; kingdom Metazoa; phylum Chordata; class Amphibia; order Caudata; family Salamandridae; genus Lissotriton; species Lissotriton helveticus. The sequence goes on along the minus strand of NC_136069.1, from coordinate 1,369,233,746 downwards.
ACATCCAGTGACTGTATGTTTCTGTAAAGTTAAAATATGTCTTACATATTGAAGAATGAGTGGATGTATAAGTGTCTGGATGAAGGATTTAGTAGGTGCGTGACTGACTGTATGAGTGAGTGATTAAATGTGTCTCACTGAATGCATGGGTTAGTGACTAAACTGTCTTAATTTGTGCATCATTATGTCTGTTGTTCTGTAAACTGCTGCATGTGTTGATCATTAGCTATACGAGAGGCTATATGTGTTATTAATTGGTTGCCCAAGTATTTCTATGGGAGATTGAGTTTGTGTGGGGGTGGCTGGAAGGTGTGTGACTCTATGCATAGATGTGTGAGCAGTTTATTCACTAGGTGTATGAGTTCAAGAGTGCATGTGGAAACAGCTACATGGGCAGTTGACTGTGTGCATGAGTGTATTGATGAGTGAATGGATATCTCAATGCTACATGTCATAGTAAGTACATATGTAAAACACAGTACATGTGAGAGTTGGCATATATAAATAACTGTGCATGAGAGCCACTGAATGAGTGAGTGGTTGTATCGATCATTGTGAACTTGTATCAGGGATTGTATAAGAGAGTAAATATGTGTTAGTATATGTTTCAATAAGTAAGGTGTGTTTAACTGTATAGTTGAAGAAATGGAGGTGAGATTGTTTCTTTGCATGACTGACTGGGTGTGTGAGTAACTCCATGGATGAGTGGCAGTGTGTGAGTGTCTGTATACACTGAGTGTATCTAAGGTTATATTAGAGTCTGAAGAGGTTTATCGTATTAGCACAAGAATGATGTCAAATGAGATGTCATCAGTGATGTCATCAGTGATGTCATTTGAGATGTCATCAGTGATGTCATCAGTGATGTCACTGACCATGTCATGAATGATGTAATATGTGACATGATCAGCAGTGGATTGCGGGTGCGCGATATATAGTTAGTGCAACTAACTATATATGGAATTTCAATGGTTTTGTGTGAGTAAAATAAGGTTTTTTAAATGCTAATTCCTAACTATATATGGTCTATAACCTATGGTTTTTTCAGTGAATTTTCAAGGTTTTGTAAATGCTAATTCCTAACTATATATGGTCTATAACCTATGGTTTTTTCAGTGAATTTCAATGGTTTTTTAATAGCAAATATCATAAGCTGTCGAATGTCAAGTACGTGGTAAGTGAAAACATTTTCGTGTTTATGCACACTGATCTGCTTTGAATGGTGCCCCCCCCCCTCATTTCTATTAGGAGTACTCTCTCTTTGCAGATAGTGAAAGGTAGTTAACGCAGGCCTTTGCCCCCGTTGTAATCCGTCGTGCCTGCTTCTCTCTCCATTTGATTGATTGTTATCCAAGTATTTACTATTTTAGAATTAGTTCTCTTTGGTTCATTCTCTATTTACAAACAAACACAGAGTCGCAATACTCTGTTTAGTCTTTGCAGATAACGAAAAATCGTGTAAAAAAAAAGAAAAGGAATCGAGCAAAATCAGTAGGCCACTAATGGGATCTCTTTTTGACCTCGCTAAAATAGAAACATTAGGAACAACCCCTCATGACAAATACAAAACTAGTGAGATGAACTGAACTCCACACAATGATGGCTGCAAAACAGCTCGGCTCCGCCACCCACCCCGCCCAAAATAACGATAAAGAGCGGCTGCCATGATTGGTTGCGGAATGGCCACGACGGAGCTACGAAATGGTGCTGCTCTCATGCTAACCCCAGCTTCAGTCTGAAACATCCAGAAACACTGTAGACTACCCATTCGATCAGTTCCGGTAGCGCCCCAATGTAACCCGGTAGAGAAGAACTAGCCCTCCCCTCTTTGACTGATGGTTCTTGTTGCCTGTCCCTTCTGTTGTCATTTAACAGAACTATTTAGCCTGCTGAAAGGGGTTGTGTTTCGACCGCTGGTTGGTGGAGACATTTTGACTATATTCTGGACCTGCGTTGTCGCGTAATGCGTCATATGACGCGCCGCGTTAGCGCATCCGGAAGTCATCCGGGGCGCGCAGCGCGTAACGTAAGCATAACAAGTCATGTGACTTGTTAATAAAACTTTTCATTGGTTCATTTTACTTTTCTTATTCTAATGATGAAAGCCTTGGTCATATCACCTAAAAATTACGCTTTTAATTACTTCCGAACATTATTTTTTCTTAAATATATGTTATAATGTTCCAGGCTAATGTACTTTCCCGGAAATTTTACAACTGTCCTGCAAGTAAAATATATTCTTTTTTCGAGAAAAAGAGCGTTTCTTCGTCCCATGACGGAGCCGTTGAGCAAAAGAGGGTCGACCTGCTGTCTTAGTCGCCGATACGCCTCAATATGAGATTCTTATCGATCACTTTATGTTGAAGGAATAGAAAACACAACAGCCCTTGACCATTTATCTTTACTGCGTTCCTTCGTATTATACCTTTTACCCTTCATGTAATTGGTCTGCTTTATTTCACTTGCCTTTTAATGATTCTAAAACAGTGACTATTATTAAAAACTTTACCAATGTATATACTACTACCATGTTTTCTTTTAAAAACCTTTATTGTGAAAATTTCATTATACAAATACGAGCCTATAACCACGTGGGCCTGCCACGGAGCAAACTGTAATCGTATATGATGAATAGACATTTACACTGTAGAGGAACGTAACGGGCGGGCCATTAGGTTGCAAGAACTAAGGTGTCTAACAGTTACGGAATCGGTGGACGTACATTTTATAATTAAAATACGACAGGGCCAGTTACAATAAAATTATCTAGATATACATTTGCGGGCAAGTACCATGGGTGACGTTAATTCGAACTTTCAACAGTACAGTAATCAATAACACATCAGAACTTAATATCAATAGGGATGTCGAAATATTCAATCAATTCTCGTCCCCGCCCGCCATGTGCTTCAAAACTGCATACGTATCTCGTGATTTCAAGGTTCTGCAACCAGTACACAACAAGGAGTTACGAGTCCCATTTATTCTGGCGCCATTTTGGGCGAGGACGGGCAGGTCCAGGATATAGTCAAAATGTCTCTACCAACCATCGACTATGATGATGTTCATATGCTGTATTTATTAGAGTAACACTCATCTGTCCACATGAAATTAATTTACCACAATCTAAACATGTCATTTTAATCTTTCCAAAGTTCTTCTAAATATTTGGGACCGTTTCCCTTGCCTCTGAAGCTCTCAGTGCCACTTCTTTGATGAATGTACTAGCAGGTCAGGGGTTCTCCTCCAAATCTCTCTTTTATGCAGCACTATAATTAATTGGTGCCACCTCTCCATATGACGATGCATGGTATAGTTACCACAACTATATTTTTTTTCGGTTCCTCTGGAGAGTTCATCGTGGCAGATGAAGCGTGTAACGTACCGGGCATTTACCTTTTTTTGCATGTACAGGAAAGGAAAAAAAAATCGAGCGTCCAAGTTCTAAGGTGTCCCAGGGCCATTTTAGTGGACCAGGCCCAAATCCAAAGAACAGGCCGCCATTTTGAGAGTCCTCTTGCAGCCGCCTGTCGCTGTAGCATCAAGAGCAGCCGAAACTCAGCTGAATGGCAACTGAAACGGTAAATGGGCGCCCCACTACATTTCAGCATTGTAGGATGACCACACCAGTACAGCAATTTGCTAGACATCACCTCGGTGCCATCCGGATCTCGGCGCCCCACTGCAGATGAAGAGCCTCTCAACTATGAAACCACCACGGTGACATCCGGATCTTGGCGCGTTGTGCTGCCTTCGGCCTATTCGCACATCGGTCCGCTACTGACGCCATCTCACAGGCTAATGGGGTGACCCACGCCGAGTTTCAGCATTGTAGGATGACCACACCAACTTGCTAGACATCACCTCGGTGCCATCCGAATCTTGGCATCTCAACGCCTAGTGGTATCTTCCATACAGAAAATATTGTTACGCTGCCTTTGGCCCCATTCGCACATCAGTCCGCAACTTAGACATCACCTCGGTGCCATCCGGATCTTGGCATCTCAGCGCCTTGTGGTGTCAGTCAGAAAATATTGTTGCGCTGCCTTTGGCCCCATTCGCACATCAGTCCGCTACTGACACCATCTCACAGGCCAATAGGGCGCCCCACGCCGACTTTTACCATTGTACGATGGCCACACCAGTGGCACAACTTGCTAGACATCACCTCGGTGCCATCCGAATCTTGGCATCTCAACGCCTAGTGGTATCTTCCATACAGAAAATCTTGTTACGCTACCTTTGGCCCCATTCGCACATCGGTCCGCAACTTAGACATCACCTCGGTGCCATCCGGATCTTGGCATCTCAGCGCCTTGTGGTGTCTTCTACTCCGAAAATATTGTAGAAAATATTGTTGCGCTGCCTTTGGCCCCATTCACACATCAGTCCGCTACTGACACCATCTCACAGGCCAACAGGGCGCCCCACGCCGACTTTTACCATTGTACGATGGCCACACCAGTGCCACAACTAGCTAGACACCACCTCGGTGCCATCCGGATCTTGGCATCTCAGCGCCTTGTGGTGTCTTCAAATCAGAAAATATTGTTGCGCTGCCTTTGGCCCCATTCGCACATCGGTCCGCTACTGACGCCATCTCACAGGCCAACGGGGCGCCCCACGCCGACTTTCAACATTGTAGGATGGCCACAGAAGTGCGACAACTTACTAGACACCACCTCGGTGCCATCCGGATCTTGGCATCTCAGCGCCTTGTGGTGTCTTCTATTCAGAAAATATTGTTGCGCTGCCTTTGGCCCCATTCGCACATCGGTCCGCTACTGACGCCATCTCACAGGCCAACGGGGCGCCCCACGCCGACTTTCAACATTGTAGGATGACCACACCAGTGCGGCAACTTACTAGACACCACCTCGGTGCCATCCGGATCTTGGCGCGTTGTGCTGCCTTCGGCCTATTCGCACATCGGTCCGCTACTGACGCAAACTCACAGGCCAACGGGGCGCCCCACGCCGACTTTCAGCATTGTTGGATGGCCACACCAGTGCGGCAACTTACTAGACACCACCTCGGTGCCATCCGGATCTTGGCGCGTTGTGCTGCCTTCGGCCTATTCGCACATCGGTCCGCTACTGACGCAAACTCACAGGCCAACGGGGCGCCCCACGCCGACTTTCAGCATTGTTGGATGGCCACACCAGTGCGGCAACTTACTAGACACCACCTCGGTGCCATCCGGATCTTGGCGTGTTGTGCTGCCTTCGGCCTATTCGCACATCGGTCCGCTACTGACGCAAACTCACAGGCCAACGGGGCGCCCCACGCCGACTTTCAGCATTGTAGGATGGCCACACCAGTGCTGCAACTTGCTGGACACCACCTCGGTGCCATCCGGATCTTGGCGCATTGTGTTGCCTTCGGCCTATTCGCACATCGGTCCGCTACTGACGCCGCCTCACGTGCCAACGGGGCGCCCCACGCCGACTTTCAGCATTGTAGGATGGCCACACCAGTGCTGCAACTTGCTGGACACCACCTCGGTGCCATCCGGATCTTGGCGCGTTGTGTTGCCTTCGGCCTATTCGCACATCGGTCCGCTACTGACGCCGCCTCACGTGCCAACGGGGCGCCCCACGCCGACTTTCAGCATTGTAGGATGGCCACACCAGTGCTGCAACTTGCTGGACACCACCTCGGTGCCATCCGGATCTTGGCGCGTTGTGTTGCCTTCGGCCTATTCGCACATCGGTCCGCTACTGACGCAAACTCACAGGCCAACGGGGCGCCCCACGCCGACTTTCAGCATTGTAGGATGGCCACACCAGTGCACCTTACTAGACACCACCTCGGTGCCATCCGGATCTTGGCGCGTAGTGAAGCTGCAGCAGCTGCAAATAAGCTTCAGACAGTGTTACAACCGCTGCTCAGAACTCTCAACTATGACACCACCTCGGTGCCATCCGGATCTTGGCGCGTTGTATTGCCTTCGGCCTATTCGCACATCGGTCCGCTACTGACGCCGCCTCACGTGCCAACGTATTTTCTCCGCATTTTACACCCTATGCCGCATAACAGGTCATGTGACTTGTTTATAAAACTTTTCATTGGTTCATTTTACTTTTGGTTTCCTAATGATGGAAGGCTTGATCATGTGACCTAAAAACAACACTTTTCATTGGATGAAAACTTTTTTTTTTTCCCAAACGATGAAAGCCCCACCTTGTTTCTGGATGTATCAGACTGAAGCTGGCGTCAGCATAAGAGCACCACCATCTCGTAGCTCAGTCGTGGTCATTCCGCGAGCAATCATGGCAGCCGCTCCCCACCAGAAGCCTGCAGGAGTCGGAGCCCCCAAAACTTTTGATGAATTCTCAAGGCGGAGGGGACGCTTTCGAGAATGGGGTCCAAGACCTAGCAGACAAGCGTCCGATTTCCAAGGTGTCCCAGGGCCATTTCAGTGGACCAGGCCCAAAAAGGAAACAGCCTGCCGCCATTTTGAGAGTCCTGTGACAGCCGCCTATCGCTGCACCGCAAGAGTGGGCGCAACTCAGCTGAATTGCGGCTTTTGACACAGTGGACCAAAAACGGACGGAATGGCAACTGAAACGGTAAAGGGGCGCCCCACTACAACAGATGACACTCCACCTGGACAGGCCCGTTCACCGCCTCCCCCGGGGCGCCCCGCGCCGTTATTCGGAGCAGCATTGTAGGATACCAAAACCAGTGCGGCAACTTACTGGACATCACCTTGGTGCCATCGTTCTGCTGCCTTGGAACTATTCGCGCAACAGTTTGCTACTGATGACCCACCCCCCGCGACGCCCCATGCCGTTATTTGCTGGGTGGCAACTTACTAGACATCACTTTAGTGTCATCTAGATTTCAGCGCGTTCTGCTGCCTTGGAACTATTCGCACAACAGTTTGCTACTGATGACCCACCCCCCGCGACGCCCCACGCCGGAAATCTGGACGTTGTGCTGCGTTGGGACTATTCGCACAGCCGACCGCTACTTCGTTGTTTTTCCCTAAAAATGTTTATATGTTATTACTATTTTTGTTTTCTTGTATATATTTATAAATTATTAAAGTTTTATAATCTTACTACTTTGTCGGAGTGCTATATATTTTTAATGTGACACATAATTGTAAAAACTTTGATGTACAAAGAGTCATCCCTGGAATCTTCCGCTTCAGGCTCGGTCCCCTCCCCAATCACAATACAGGATGGTTTTCAGATAATAGCAACGCTTCTGCTGTGACGGATCTCATCGAGTGTGGGCCTTGATCTACTATAACTCCTTTGAAGAGGGGTGATTCTTTACAGCTGTGGCCATAAACTACATCTGCAGGGCTAGCTGATACCCTAGGACCAGCCTGGACAATCGGACACAGAGGAAAAGGAGTATCAGAGGGTGCGGTAGTGAATAGGGCGAAAGGGAGGTGTCGGGCGGGCACAGGGTGTGATTCTCAGGGAAGAGCAGCGCAGATGGGGGGAGGTTTATTACCCATGCATAAGACAGAGAGCGGGGGTGACCACTGCCTGGGGGAGATGCTTGCGAGGGTGGGGAGCCATGCTAAGGATCGACAGCGTGCACAGAGTGGGTCTGGTCAAGGCATCTAAAATGGCTGCCGTGCACGACAAAAGTGTGGCATTTGAAAAAAGACAAGATGGCGCAGACAATGTTTTTCAACACTTCCTGATTTCCTTCGAATCGAACGTTAACAGACGTTGGGGCATATTACCAAAGTTAAGCGATATTTATCCCTAACGATGCTTAGCAACGATTTTTTTACCGTCAGAAATTATCGCAGATAAACCTTGCTATTATCAAGGTTTATCGGAAATACGATAAAAAACGACCGCAATGCATTAATATCGCTGAAAACTCAGCGATATTCATGCATTACCGAGCTAATGCTCTTAGCCATGTTATCCACCTCCCATTGGATAACATGGCTAAGAACTGCTCAGGGCAGGTGCTAGCTTTTGGAGATATTCGCGCTTATCTCGAATATTTCCAAAAGTTGATAATAGGAGATAGCGATGTTAGCGACTGTTTCCAGTCGCTAACATCTTGGCATGCCCACTTTGCATGTCATTAGTGATAAATATCACTCACATGCAAAGTGGGGCCCAAGATGGTCGCTATCTTCTACTAGCCGTCGCTAACTGGTGTTAGCAACAGCTAGGTAATACACATATAATTTTATCTCCGCGAAGCGGAGCGCTGTTACAGATATATATCTTGTTTCTGAATGTTAATTTCTCAAAATGCACTGAAGCACATATATTGAGACCTAGCAAAGGCACATCGGGCTACCAGTCCCTAAAATTTTGCCAAGTTTCGTGCAAATCCATTCAGCTGTTCGATCCTACCGAGAGACAAGATGGCGGCCGCTACGGACTGTTTGGAATGTTTACAGACACCGGAGAGCCAATCAGCTTCGCTTCGCAAAGCTCCGTAACGCGAAAAGTACGCGAAGCGGTGCGCTGTTACAGATATATATCTTTTTTTGAACGTTAATTTCTCAAAATCCACTGGAGCACATATATTGAGATCTAGCAAAGGCACATCGGGCTACCAGTCCCTACAATTTTGCCAAGTTTCGTGCAAATCCATTCAGCTGTTCGATTATTATTATTTTTATTTTTTTTTGCCCCGCGGGGCCCTTTTAAAACCTCCACATCAAACCTAGGGGGTGAGCGACAATGTACTATGCCCCCTTATGGTCATTTGCCCCTTCGCTTTGGCCTCCTCTTGTCTCTCGATCCTACCGAGAGACAAGATGGCGGCCGCTACGGACTGTTTGGAATGTTGACAGACGCCGGAGAACCAATCAGCTTCGCTTCACAAAGCTCCGTTGCGCGAAAAGTACGCGTCCTGGGGCGCTGCCCGGTCCGCTGTTACAGATATATATATTTTTTTAAACGTTAATTTCTCAAAATCCACTGGAGCACATATATTGAGACCTACAAAAGGCACATCGGGCTACCAGTCCCTACAATTTTGCCAAGTTTCGTGCAAATCCATTCAGCCGTTCGGGCTAAAAGTGAGGCCAACCGCCCTATGGAAAACTCAATGTTAAAAACACGTTTTGGGACCCCCCTTTTTTCTCGGCCCCCCCTTGACGAACCCCCCCCAAATTTTCAAGGGATGCTCAGAAACAAAATGTGCCATTTTCCTGAAAATTTCAGCCAATTCCGTCCACAAACGCCAAAGTTATTAGACATAGAATTTTCAAAAAACCCATAGAGAAAAAATCCTAACTATATATACCTACTGGCGACCGCCAGTAGGTAATATATATATATATATACAAAGTCCTGTGAGACTGGCTCACCGCGTGTGTCTCTCCTCCAGGTACAGATCTCTCAACACCAAAATTCAGTGAGATAAAGTGCTTTATTTTCTCCTCACCATCAGCATGACGCGTTTCGGCTGTGAAACCACAGCCTTGATCACATGGCCTCAAATCACCAATGGGGGTGTTTTTATACTGTGTTCATTGTGGTAATCAACATACATGGGGGTAATAGACATAAAAGATATACTAATGCGGACATTCACGATATATGTACATTGAAAGGCACAATATTCTTCAAGGGATTATTAATCTAAACAGATACTCACTATCCCTGAATGCAAATTAATGATAAAGGTAAAAATCAAATACCAGAAAAAATTATTATATTTGTATACACATTGCAAGAACAAATTAAAAAAATTATTTTGCAAGTGCCTGCCACATACTTAATACTGTCTAACAGTCCAACTTGGGTACTACACAAGTGTGTATAATCTAAACCATATACACCCAAGAGGGGAAATAACATAAACGAATGATTCATCCTATGTATCAAAATTGTCCGAACCCTCATGATGTTGTCATAACATCTGAAGATTTAAAAAGTGCTCAAATTAAAAAGTGCATAAGTTCAGCGCCATATGTACAAAGTGATAATGCATTGTGTACTGTAATAATCACATATAATTATAGCAACTGTACATGCGCAAATATTTTTTCATCTTTCATGTATATATACACAGTTATAAACACAAAGCAAAGCTGCTGCTGCTATAAGATTGCTGAAGCCATAGCGACTTAAGTAGTGATGCAGTATAATGAGTTCAAAATAACTTATGCCTCTACCCGGTAAATACAGATCACAATTAGAATCAGAAACAGAAATCACAGTCCAAACAGAAAATAAGACTAAGAATCATACTGCCAGAGAAAACAAAACCAATATCTGACTGAGAGGGTTCCTAGGTCTAAGAGACTGACATGTAGGCTGACTAAATGTGAGAGATAATCTTCACCAGATGTATCAGTGGGTGGATCAAGACCTACTCAGTTGATGTTACAGAGTAAACCACTCTCCGCTAGAGAATTCCCCTGGTGACAAGCCCCAACCTAGTACTGATCTGCTTAGGAGACCTATATGGGTTACTGAAAATCTCTCAGAGAAAAACCTGTAAGTCTTCCCCCCTGTTCAACCCATTAGGTATCCTAGTGTCGAGAAGTACGATGTATTTGCTCTCGAGTTGCCTTAAAAGTTTTTCTCGATCCCCACCCCGTATGTTCTTCGGTACGGAATCGATTACAAAGTATTTTAGATGGTTCAAATTTTTGCCATGTACTAATTCGAAGTGGTGGGCAACTGGATACGTAGGATCCGAGTTGACAATGGTTCTTAGGTGTTGTAATATTCTATTGAACACCTGTAGCTTAGTGCTGCCCACGTACTTCAACCCGCAAGAGCATTCCAAGACATATACCGCATGATCAGTGCGACATGTGTAATGTTCCCTGATGGGTGTGGGGTTGGGGTTAAATGGAGATGTGAATTCAGTGGTGTTGGTCCCAAACTTACATGCCCTGCATGAAATGAACTTAAAGAAGCCTTTCTTATTTGACACTCTTATTGTGCCACTCTTAACTTCTGGGCTGCTTCTAACTAGAGTGTCCCTCATAGAGGGCGCCCTCCTGAAAATAATAGAAGGTTCAGGTGGGATTAATGGTGCTAGGTTGATGTCGGTCTGCAGGATAGGCCAATGTCTTTTAAGGATCCCCCTTATCTTTCTCTCTTCTGAATTGTACGTGGTTATTAAACTGATGGTATTATTGGCAGTAGGTGATGCAATTTCCTTATTAGTGTCCATGGCCTCAACTGTGTTCACCAAGCAATCCTCCCTGCTTTTGCTATAGGCCTTATCCCTGGCTACCAATAGGTCTTCAATTTGGTAGCCTCTTTTCAAGAATCTCTGAAGGGCCTCATTCTGACAAGTGGCTAGGTCGGTATCAGAGCTACATATCCTGCGCATCCGTAAGAATTCCCCGTAGGGGATGCTTCTTATTAGATGTCTCGGGTGTGCGCTAGAAGCGTGCAATATCGAATTACCCGCGGTGCTCTTTCTGTGGAGTCTAGTTGCTAAGGCTTTTTCATGAACATAAATGTCAACGTCCAAAAATTGTATGTTTGTTGTACTTATTTGACAAGTAAAATTGAGGTTTAGAGTGTTGTCATTCATGGCTCTCACAAATTCACTGGCTGACCTCTCATCACCTTTCCATATCATACAGATGTCATCAATAAACCTCCAGTAATGAATAATGTTGTCGGTGTAACCTGGGATGTGTTTGAGGGCATGATCCTCCCACCACCCCACGTGTAAACACGCGTAGGTGGGGGAAAAACATGCCCCCATAGCCACTCCCCTCTTTTGCTGATAAATTTCATTGTTGAACAAAAAATAATTGTTGGTTAAACATAACAATATCATCCTTATCAACATGTCATTGTGGTTTTTAAGACTAAGGTTACGCTGGTTTAGGTAATATCTGATCGCATTAAGACCATCTGCATGTTCTATGCTAGTGTACAGTGTACTGATGTCAAGAGCCACAAGAATGTAATCTTCCTCCCACTTCACCTTACTTAGTTTGGTCAAAAAGTGACCCGTGTCCTTGATATAAGAAGGCAGTTCAACCACAAAATTTTGAAGGAAGAAGTCAACATATTTTGAAATAGCCTCTAGAAGGCTCCCCTGGGCTGAGATGATGGGTCGACCTGGTACAGGGGAAACAAGTTTGTGAATTTTAGGGATGAGATAAAATAACGGAGTTAAAGGGTTGTCTTTCTTCAAAAACGCCAATTCTTGTTTGGTCAATAGGCCTTCTCTTTTCCACTGATTCAGTTCCTTATGTACTGACTCCTTTAAGTTGCGAATTTCACTGAAGTTGCCCTTTCTATAACAGGAAATGTCTGATAAATGCCGTTGTGCTTCATCCATATATTGTTGTTTAGGCCAGATGACAATGTTGCCTCCTTTATCGACTTTATTGATTATCAGGTTGGAGTTACTTCTGAGTTTTTTCATCAGTGTCCGATATTGCTTTTCAAGGTACTTAACTCTTTTGATTTTCCTGGATGTTTTGATTTGTAATCCCTTTAGGTCCTCAGTGATCATATCATTAAAGGTGTCAATAGCGTCTTTAGGCATCAGGGGGATAAACGTGGATCTAGCTTTAAAAGGTGTTTCGCTTGCTGCATTGATGTTAATGCCCATTCGATCACATTTATCTTGAGTGGAGCTGGTGCCAAAGCTTTCCTCTAAGGCTAATTCATGAGCAGTTTGTAGTGCCCCGATATCAGCAACCTGAAATAATGATGACGGTTGTGACGAGCAGCTAATAGATGTCGCTCGTTCCTGTGCCTTAGTAAGTTTAAAATGCTTCTTTAATTTTAACTTACGGATAAATTTAAAGACATCTATTCTGGTCTGCACATAATTGTAAGAGAGACCTAAGGATAACAACTGAGTTTCAGCTTTGGTGAGGTCAATATCCGAAAGGTTGATGACTGTGTTGTCAATGTCAATATCAGTAGGTTGTACATTACCAATTGTGCTTTCATTTGTACTGGGTGTCACTATTGTAGAGATGGTACTCTCTGTTTCTACCATTTCTTGCCCCTGCCTCTCTTTGCGAAGCCTCTCCCTCCGGCGTTTCCTCCTCTCGTAGCATTGTTTGTTTTTGTGTTGACGTTTTTGTTCCTTTGCTGCTGGGTTTTCGGTCGTAATGTTTTCAGTCTGTCCTCGACTAAAAAACCCAGTTCCTCCGAGGGTGCAAAATGGGTAGGTACAGTGGAGGGTCCACCCGTAGCTTGCTCATCCTCTGAACCCATACTACTAGCATTAGAACTGAGTTCAGTCTCAGAAAGACCTGCTGCTCCTCCTTCATCTACAGTTTGTATAGTAGGTTTGGGCATTAGAGCTTGTCTTTTCAGTGTGTCATATTTTCGTGCAAAAGTAAAAATTCTACCTGTTTCATAATCCTGTTTGTCGCGGGCGAATTTGTATTGTTTGCGCAAGCTAATCGTTACCTGATGCTTCACTAAATGGGTGTCTATTTCTTCACGATATTTTTTGATGTACTCCTTGTCCGTGTGTGTATCCAATTCCTTGTTGAGTATCTCAATTTGTTCCAAAATGTCATTCCTGTCAATTTCTGCATATTTAACTAGGATACAAATCATGTTTTTTGATGATTCCAAGTTATTAATGGCCCATTCCTCAAGCATGAGGGGGTTGGGGTTCTCAAATGATGGAGCTATGAGTACCCTCAGCCCCCTCGGGACTCTACCAACTTCCAAATATTTCTCAAGTGAGCGTTTCTCCCACCATTTGGTAATCTCTGTTTTTAACAGTTTTTCCAATCTCTTTAACTTGCCCTTCAAGTCCGTGTTGGTTTTGTTACTGATCGTAGCTGTTATCTCTGGTCTTACTACCGGTAGGTTCACAAACATAGCAGCAGCTAATGCTTCCCGTTTTTTCATTGACTCCGCTGATGTAGTCATTATTGTGAAGGAGAAAATATTCTGTGCACGACCCTTCGCTCCGATATAAATCCGGGGCTCGGGTGTCCTACAACGGTGCTTTAACGATCTTTCCACCCGCACTGTACAGATAATCACACGTGTGTGTGACGACGTGCACTCACCAGTTTACCGCGTGTAGCCTCGTAGTTCCCCGGGGTCCTCCGACTCCAATAAGTAGGTACTTATAGCTAGGACCTTGTTTCTATTTAAAAAGCGTTTTTTTCTTTTGCCAATATCTTTGGCACCGTTTGATGACTTCGGGAAATTTTCAAAATTAATGGCCCACTCACATTACCTGTTGTCTTGAATATTTTAGGGCGGTCCATCAAGCGCGGGCTGTAAAAAAATGGGGGGTACCAAAATGCTTTTTCTCCATTTAATTTCAGTAGGAACTGTTGAAGTAGGTACAGCCCGAACAGCTGAATGGAACTACACAAAATTTGGAAGAAAGGTAGCTCTTGATCCAGAGTTCAATCTTTTGTTAAGTGGTGTAAATCCATTCAGTGGTTACTGAGAAATTTAAATATTTCTCAGACATTCAAATATGGTTGCAAATCCTCCTGATCTCAAGCTTTCGATCTGATTGGCTGCAACACTTCATACCAGGAAGTATTGGCAGCCATTGGATGGCTATGTTTAACCGAGTCTCTAGGAAATTATTTCAGCGGGAATAGCGGTTGTTCTGCAAATCCCGCCAAAAATTTAAAGGAGACTGGAACCTCCTTGGGCTATTTATATCAAACTGCTGAGGGGCCACCCCCCCCCCCCTCACTGCTCAGGGGACCACCAACTCCCCAGGGCTACATTTGTAATAGAATGTCAAGGGGGTTCCTCTCCTTTATTTATTAAATGGGTCAGGCCCTGGGGGATAGTGTCCCGGACCCAAAAAGGAGCAAGGGAAGGGGGGGAGGGCACTCAGCCCTCCTTCGTAACATAGAAACTAAGCCTACAACTCGCTGGAGGCCCGCTCCTCTCTTCACTACTCTGCAAAGGCGCCTCCTGGCTTACTCTTGGTTGGGGGATGAAGTCCCTTTGCAGATGAGATCCTTAGAGGCCAACTACCCTACCAGTTACCTCTGTTAGGCAAAACACAGAGGGATTGTTGAGAGGTGGTCAGAGGCCGTCTATTTTTTCCACCACTCTGCAAACGCTCCTCTCAGTGTACTGCTGGTGGGGCGATGAGGTCCCTTTGCATCCTAAGGGCCTCAGGACTAAAGTGGAAAGCAGCAGTGCCCCAAGAAGCATGTTTGCAGAGTGCCCCAAGAAGCATGTTTGCAGAGTGGTGGAGAAAGGGGCATGGCCTCTGACAACCTCGCAGCTATCCAGCTGTGTGGTGCTTACTGGAGGTAACAGGAGGGCTAGTTGACCTCAGGGACCTGAAGAGGCAAGGGAACTTCATCCAAAAATGCACCAGGAAGCATATTTTCAGACTGTTGGAGAAATGGGCCGTGACCTGGTATCAGAACTCAGCAATCCTACAGTGTGGGACTTACTGGAGGTAACAGGAGGGGTAGATGGCCGACAAGAATGTGCTTGGGGCCAACTACCTCTCTTGTTACCTCCAGTAAGTCCCACACAGTGGAATTGTTAAGAGGTCTTCCGAGACCACCAGGGCCAGACTGGTAATTTGGGGCACCGGGCAATCCCCCGGTAGGCTGGATTGGGTGGGGCCAGTTTTTCGACAGGGTATCGGTTTTGTTTTCGATCGGTGGAATCCTAGAAATAAATGCAGTTGCGAGAATGTGTAGTGTTGTTTATCATTTAAACAAGCGGTATGCTGAATGGCAGTGTTTGATTGCCGAGATTTACGCTGTGTTGCGTGGTGTCTGCAAGGGGAGTTAGTGGTGCATACAGCACCGAGGTGTGGGCAGTGCCCTTAAGAGCTCCCGTCGGACTGGAGCTGGACACTGGATCATGTTGCCAGATCTGAGCTCCTTACAGTGACTCTAGGCAGGGAGCAGCCCACAGGCTCCCCAGCCCTTGTGCTTGGGCGCTGCGCAGAGGTTTATTCGGCCCCTTAACGATGTAGACTACGGAACACCGCCGAAAACTTGATTTGTTGTAAACTGCCGTCTTTCACACTTCTCTCCTTGGCTCATCATGAGAAACACGTGACCAGCAAATAACTGTCTGCAACAAGTATAAGATATCTACCTGTGATAATGTGTTGTAATACGATTGGCTACCTGCTTTCAGGATTTGAAATACCTGGTTAGTAAAATAATATATGCGACAGCAGGTAATGTTATATGAGAAGTATATATTTACTTCACTCATCAGCAAGAGGTTTTGTTTATTTGTTTATTTTATTCAGTCTATATCAATTTTTTCCCCGAGACAAAAATAAATGACATCTTCTGATTTTGATATTTTATATGCTGCGTTCTAGATGAAATGTACTTTATCTTCATGGGAATATAATAAGTGAAGGGGCGTGGGTATATTTTGAACAGCAGTGTTAGGTTCTTCTTTTGCACACTGAGATTGATAGCCTGATTTCTTGTTATGTCAAAAAATTCATCCTGTGATATAATGTGTAGCTTACTCACCCTATTCAATGTATACCTTACTGCCCAATACAGTGTTAACATCCGCAGGTAAACTAATGTTAGTTATGGGTTACAACTATAGGCCTGTGGGGACTGAGAATCTGACACGTTTATGTTCTAGGCACTGCAGGGTCACTCACACACGTGCAACACATGCACCAATCAATAGCAGAGTTCCACATGCCTGTCGCTGCAAGGTTTGTTGCGGGATACACCGCTCTGGTGGCTGGTCCCGCCCCCTCCCTGATCAGTGAAGCTCGTGTGCTATTGCACTGCCTGCTGGTGGACATGGATTAATGTCAAGTGATGTATGTTGTACAGCCCAGGGGGTCACGTAGTGTCCCCTTGGCAACAGAGAGACGGTTTGGCCTGTGGACTAGAAGACATGTGCGCAATGCATTGCACAATATTGAAAGTAGGAAAAAGACCACTATAATGTATACTGTTTTGACCCAAAACTGCCACACTTGTGAACTCTCCCATTTTACCACAATTAAAAATGATCTGGCAAAAATGTATTCATGAGTGCAATTAGTACAATAGTCCATGGGAATGCACTTGTACACATCTGATGCAACTCTTTCCAGACACCTTTTCAGAGGGCGTGAATAGCTCCGTGAGCACCGACCTTTGCTGCCAGCTGTGAGCAAGGGCGGATGAGGCATGCGGTTTCCCCATCCTGGAAGTTTACTGTTTGCTGCAGTGGAGCCGTTCATCACATGTGGAGGGAGCGGTGGGGCTGGGTGGGGTGTGGGTGTAAACACAGGGAACAGGAAGCAACGACCATTGAGGCAGGGGGCTTAAGGTACCCTTGCTGATGTTAATGCACAATACAGGGAGCAGTGATGTCTGCCTGGCACGTCATTGACAGTCTGTCTGCATGGCCCGTCATGCATTGCACACTCCCTATATTTCCTGCATGACTTTGTTCTCAAAAGTGGCGCCAGATGCGTTGATGAGCTGCTGCCTAGCCGTGGATGACAACTCAGCGACTCCTCTCCAGGCACCTGCATTTGGACGGGGTTAGGGGTTGCTTTGGTTGGCCTCTAGGGATATATTTCAGGTGTTGACCATGGGGTAGCACACGAACCCTCCAAATGCACTTTGGAGGGTGTACGCTGCTCATTGGTGCCTGGTACTAATTTTTATTTTCAAGATTGCTAAATTTAAAGTCCTGGAAAGCAGCCAGGGATTTGACAAACTCGCCATAATGTGTTTTAAAAACGTCCTTTAAGGTTGCTAGCCGCCCTGCCCTCACTTTCATCAGGGATTACTCTTCCTTCTATTTTCAGCCTCGGGCAGTGTTTTTACCAACCAAACAAGATAGTTTGCAGGGCCTTAAGTATTCTGGTCCGTCAAAGTGCCTTGATATAATGGCATTATGTTGAGTACAATTAAACTGGGCAACAATTATAGCACATCCAGTGCATTGCCTGCCATTGCATAATTATGAAAATAAATTATTATGTTTACCTTTACATCATCTACTTATCCTAACAATTATTGTATTCAAATATGTCTTTATTGGTCCAATTATGGCCATAAAAGAGAACAGATAAAGGATATAACAAAGAAAAAATACAAATATCAAATGTCCATTAATTAGATTTAAAAACGTTTTTAATTGTAAAATTAGCTTACACTGAATTGGAAAATGTAATTTACTTGTAAGTCACTAGAATTGTGGTTCTACATGTACTCAGCGACTGCAAATTAAATCTTGCTACAGTGCCTGCAACACTTATTGTGCCACCCACTTAAGTAGACTATTTAAATATATGTTAAGGCCAGGGCCAGCCATTGCAGTCTGCCTGTGCAGTTGGAAAACTGCCATTTTAACCTAGCAAAAGGAACTTCTTGCCAGGCCTAAAAAGATTCCCTTTTACTACATATGTCATCAGGATGTCACCACTAGCGCAAACCCTGTCTATAAAGCAGGGTGCCCTATGCAGAGTGCAGTGTATTTAAATGGTTTGGTATATACCTTTAAGTTTTATATGTCCCAGAATAGGCACGGTTCAATTGCTACCCTTGTTCTTTGTCTGATTCTTGAATTTTTCACAATCCCATGAGTTGACTTCAGTGATGTACAGGCAACATTGATGGCAGCACCCACACTCTGAAAAGTGATCCAGTGCCACTGGCCTGGGTGCCTTTGTGTGAATTGTTCATGCTTTCTGGCCAGGGTGACATGTGAGACATTTCCATGCGTTATGGCTGCCTGGGTGCTTATGCGTGACGTTTCCATGCTTTCTGGCCGGGGTGCTTATGTGTGCTATTTCCAGAGTTTCTGGCCTCAGTGACCTGGAGGCTCATGTGTGACATTTCTATGCTTTCTGGCATGGTGTGTCCAGGCCTGGGTGTGACATTTCCATAGTTTCTGGCCTTTGTGCCCTAGATGCTAGTTAATGGATGTTTATGTGTGACATTTCCACAGTTTCTGGCCTCAGTGGCCTGTGTGATTGTGTCTATTTTTGGTGCTCTCTGAAAGAATGTCTATGGGTACATATGACTGGGTGGGTAACCTGGTGCTCTTTAAGGTCACCATCTACTACATAATGTGCTTTGAAAGTTGATACAATGAATATGTAATGAAAATGTGCTGTAAAATTCACCATTTTGGTCTGTCTTTTTCCAAAATGTTCTTGGAGGAAGAACCCCCCCCCCCAAAACCCACTAGTAGTGATTGCTCACTGTGCTTGCTCGCTACACACCATGTGGGGGCTGGGCTCACTTTTACTTTGTTCTCTCTGATTCACTACTCGTGTCTAGTTTTTTTTTTTTTTTAATGTTTTTACTTTATTCATCAAATAGGCAATACTGACAGTAATCAGACAATCGTATAGCACGGTTAATTTACAAATTCCAAGGCAAAATCCGCACAAAATTAATAATACACTGTACTTTCCGTTAGCAGTCCTCATGATACCATCCGCTCCGTGGCCATTGCAAGGTCCATATCTCTACACCAAGCCACCAACGAGGGCACCTCTGCAGCCCCCCATTTCTGCGCAATGTTCCTTTTAGCAATCATGAGGCCTAACACAACCCATGTCTGTCCGTTTCGTGTGAGGTCAGTGGGTTCCCATATGTTGAGTAAACACCTACGGGGTTCCGGTAGCAGTGACACCTCCATCGTCTGTGATATGGTGCGGAGGACCTGACGCCAATAATCCATAATTACTGAGCACTCTCATATGGTGTGTACAAAAGTACCCTCCTCCCCGCACCCTCTAAGGCAATATGGATGTTGCGCCCTCTGTAGTTTATGTAACGTGGTTCTGGTGTAGTATATTCTGTGTAGGATTTTTAACTGTACCAGTCTAAGCTTAGCAGAGATTCCCACTTCCCTAGGAGACCCCAGCGCTTCCTGCCATTCCGAGTCATCCATGTCTCCCACCTCAGACACCCATTTGCCCCTTTGCGGTCCTGTCAGGTCCAGCAGGTTATTGATTAATTTCCTATATGTGAGTGATGTGGCGCGTTTGTGCATGTGTTCTGTAAGCAATCTATCCTCCAACGGGGTGGACTCGGGGACCTCAGTATTCGGCGGTATCACTGCCAGTAATGCATGCCTTACTTGTACGTATCTGTATATCTCAGTCGGGCCTAAATCATATTGCAGTTGGAGTTGCGGAAATGGTATCACAGTACATTTGTCCGACAAATCCCCCACCGTGGAAATGCCGATGTTGTCCCATTGTGTGAACCCCTTGCTACTTCGAAGTTGCCCCAGTTGTTTGCTGTCCCAAAGCGGGGTAAGTTTAGTGATAACCCCTCTCCAACCTAGCTTGGCCTGTGCCGTGTACCATAACATGGCCGTATGTCTCGTGGGTACGTGATATTTTTGAGTCTATATTTGTGTCTCTCAATATTTCTGTACAAGATATTCTGTCAGACAGGTGTATGTCTATCTTACTTCTGAACAATGTCTCACTTCCAACATGCCTATTGTAGGGTTGATTAATTAACTATTAAGCATGTGTGAATGCATTGAATATGCCATACTCACTGTGAAGGCTCATGCTTACTTAACCCACATAGGTAATTGTTTTGAGTAGAGATCACTAGATATTCCCATGCCCATTCCTTTAGGAAAGAGGTTAAAAAGATTCGAATGAAAATTAAGTGAACACCATCCTACCTCCACACACACACACAGCCATAACAAGTTAGGGGTTCACAAATATTTGTCATTGCATTTCTAACTATTAAACTTACTGGTGAAGAGAAAGGAACACTTTTTCATTAGGTGTATTGAATTACCCCACGCCGTCTACAACTCATAGGCTTCTAGTAGAAACTGAAGACATTTTAAAGAAACAACAAAACAGTGAAGAGGTCAGTCCTGAGCAGAAAATGAATTTGCATGCTACTCATGGAATAGAAACAAATAGGGATAGAAAAAAAAGCTTCATTATTATACTTGGTATTTCTGGGCACCTGGGTCCCAAATTTGAGGCCTGCATGACTTATGTAGGTGTAATTTGAAAATTATTCTTAATTAGCCAAATACTCAGGAATCACTATGTGTAGGCTTAAAAGTAGGTTTACCTCTATGCAAAGCTTATTATGTTGCCTTCTTTTGTACAATTTAGCAATTACTATCTTACTGCATTTGCTCTAGCAAGCTACCCTTATTTAAGAGCTGAGAAAAAACTTGAAACGTATGTTTGCATTTTATATAAAGCTGTAAAAAAGGGAAAATGAAAAAAGTATCATTTACAGCATCGGGTGATGATTGTGGGTTTCATCAACATTTGCTGTTTTGAAAGGATTCAGCACAATTAGTCTTGGATAATACTTAAAATAGAAGCACAGGGGAAAACATAACAGATGTTGATGCAGCTTACAAGTAGCAGATGGTGAATACCACAACTATGTATTAGGAGATTTGTCTCCTATTTTAAGGTTTGAAAATGTATAATCAGTGAGTGCAAACAGCTTAGAATGAAACACGAATGAGGCCTCACAAAGAGGCACATATGAGATAGAAAACATCACCTTCTGTAATGCACAGAGTGGGCTGAGAGTTCCCTTTACCACCACATCTGTCCTGCCGTGCACATAAAGCAGACATTAGGAGGTAGCTGCACTTTCAGCTTCATAATGTTGGCCACACTACCATCCATTCATCTATCGATCTATCTATCTATCTATCTATCTATCTATCTATCTATCTATCTATCTATCTATCTATCTATCTATCTATCTATCTATCTATCTATCTATCTATCTATCTATCTATCTATCTATCTATCTATCTATCTATCTATCTATCTATCTATCTATCTATCTATCTATCTATCTATCTATCTATCTATCTATCTATCTATATTATAGATTCAGTGTAATTAACACAGTAGTTATGGCTGAGTTTTCATTGGAAATCCATTCGTTATTATCCCAGTAACTTTAGTGTAGTTTAATGATTCTTCTTGAAATTAACCAAAAAAAGATTTGTTGATTTAGGTTTAGCCTGACACATTTTCTACAGATCCATAAAGCGGTGTGATTTCCCATCCATAGGAATCTTGGTTCTCTAATGCAGAAAAACCATGAAAGGAATTACACTAAATTTTTCATGAAAAATAGAAATGTATTCAAGGAAGTGCCTTTAATTGGTTTTGTGTAAACCTGTTCAGGGGTTTTCTAGAAATAAGCATTACGAATTTTGGTGGGTACGCTTGAAAGGGTGAAAAGATTATGGAGGTACCTGAACAGTTAGTGCATGAGTTGTTGAGGAACCTGGGTTTTAAAGACCCATATTTAAAAAATAAACAATCTGATTGAATAAAAGAACTTTTTCTCCTGCTGCCCGTTTCAGGTCTTGTGACCCAAAAGCAGGCCCATGAACAAGAAGGTCTCTGATTTGCTGGCAATAAACAGAACTAACTGTTGTGACTGCTATTACAGGTTGCAGGGCTCAGTGTCAGTATCATGAAAACATAATTGAACCATGCATATGGTTTTAGGAGTATCCCCTGATATGCTGGCCTAAATGGGGGGAGCCAGGGGGATGCACACTCTTTGTTTATAAAAATACTTATTTTTCTGCATATTTCAAGCCCTAAGGCTGAATCCCCGAGTCCAAACTTATCCAGTTCCTGGCTGAGGGTTTGAGACCCCATGCAGGGAGTCTTTAACCCTATTTGGACATTCCACAGGGTTTGCAGATCCTGAGGTAGGGTTCACAAACTCATAGAGATATGAAGGCCCTTGTTGGGAGTCCATCCCTGTTTGTGGACATGGTAGTAAGTTTGTGATCCCAGTGAAAGATACAACAAGCATCCAAGACCACCTTGCCATAGGTTTCTGACCTTAAGCTGGTGTTCCCATACGAAGATTGGTGGCAATTGTGTTGGATCATGCTGATTGCGCCGTGTGCTGCAGCCACTCGTTGGCAGTGAAGATGGATCCTAACGCTGCTCAGAAGGAGAAAGCTGTTCCCACAGTGTCGACGCCTGGACCCCCAGACCTTGGAACTGAGACCGCGCGGGTGCCACTGCAGAGCGGGAGACGCGCATTACCGGCTTGCATGATGCAGACTCCGCAGAAAGGAGGGGGAAAGGCGGGTCTGCGCTCAGCCATTGTCCAGCTGGCAGTACTGTGCTGGAGCGATAGCAAGGCTCAGCTGGAAAATGTGTGATTTTATGCAACAGGTGGAACCTGGAGTTTATTGGTCTGATGGTACAGCGGTTCGGCTGTCATCAGAGGCAGCCGTCCTGCCCCATGGGGATGTGACTTCAGCACAGACCAGGACATCGGTCCTTCAGGATGGAGGTATGTACAATTTGGCTCCTCATCTCCCAATAAATAAGTCAAAAGACTGTGCTGGTTTTTCCATATCAACCAAGGTCAAGCCTCATAATGCGGAGAGTGTTGAGAGCACCAAGAGCGCGGTATACTCGGAAGAGGCTCTTGGTGTTAAGGGGGTTCCTGCACAATTAGGGTTGACTAAAAGGCAGAACAGTTGTCCCCAGATCAGGGCTACTGATGACATACGTGTTTCTGTTAGTAGCGCAACTCCTCCATATCCTCCTGGACGTACCCCCTTCAAATTGCACTCAAAGACCAAAGGTATTCCAGCAATTGGTGGCCCATCCTTTGGGATCTGAGATCGGGAACTATGATCTGGATATGGTACTAGTGATTGCTTTTTTTCACTGTCCGAAGGTACAGAATGGTCAGTGCACAGATCTGGCAATCTCACAGAGTCTAGCGAGAATGATAGCACTTCAGACTCAGGTGGAATGCCATGAGAGTGCGTAAGATGTTCAAAAAGACGGGTCAACAAATATCAGGTGATAAAGATCTGACATGGAATTACTCACCAACAGAACAGCTAGTCGGCACACTGATTACACCTACACAAGACACCTTCAGTTCATATCCTCCTACATTTGATGCCATCCTCCAATGTATAATTATACACTGGGAGGAAACACAACAGGATGGCCACAAGTCTGAGGCAGCTACAAGAAAAGTGCAGGGCACCATTAGAAAGCTGACCAAAGCATTTAGTGTTAGGAATGAATGTTTAACGGTCCTTGAAACAAGAACCACGGATATTGAAACAGATCTGGCAGGCACTCGGGTGCAGACAGAGGCACACAAATCACAGCTTATTGATATCCAATTGAAGCTAGAGGACCAGAAGATTTGTCAATGATGTAACAAGTTGCGGTTGCTGGGAGTATCGGAGGGCAAAGAAGGGACATACATCTGCATATATATTGTGGAGTTGTACAGCTTCCCCAAAACAACAAGGGTGGAATTTGTCCCAACAGGTGAAACAAGCCCATAGACTGCCTTTGGTTTTGAAACAACCGTCAAGAGAAGATTAAAAGCCGCAAGCAATCCTGGTGTACTTAGGGGATTTTCTCCTGAGACAGTCAACCTGCAAGAAGGCTAGGCCTGAGAGAAAGCAGATCAGTGGATCAGCGGTGATAGTTCATTCCTTGTCAGACCTGACTTCTTTCATATAATGGTTGAAAGAAGGTAGCGCTTGCAGCTTTCAAGTCATGATAAGGGCATGCAGGCATATTTTGTTAATCTCACACGGCTGAAGAAAATCTGAGGGGGGAGACACAAGGTTTTTCCTCTGAAATCAAGGCAAAGGAATTCTTAATGGAGTCAAGATAAGGATAGGATTTTGTGCGACCGGAGGTGGAGTTCCTGTTCTCTCCTTGAATTTCTTTCACATTATAGAACTGATCAGGGAACCGATTCTTGTAATTGTTTTGTAATATTAGTATAAATAGAAGCTTTGGCATGTTTTGGATAATGGCTATTTGGCTATTTGGTTGTAAGATAGCTGTTTGTAATCATCACCAAGGGTCATAGAGGCTGCCTTCATCTCTCGCACAGACCGATGTGTGGTTTGCATTCTTCTCAGGGTTGAGGGGGAAGGGTAAAAAGGCAGGCGGGGGTGTCTGGGGCCAGGGAAGGATGGGCTCGAAGGGATGTTGTGGTAGGGTTAGGGGTAGGGGTAGTGGGGGGCAGAGGTGTTGGAGGGAAGTAGGGTAAGAAAATGTAACAAAATCCAGAGCAGGAGCATAGAGGGTACTGTGGAATCTTGTTAAATATGATTAAGAGAATAAATACAATGATAATTTTTTTGACATCAAATGGGTAAAAACCTATATGTTCTGTCACTGTGGGTGGGCTAAATAGTAAGGCTACGTGGTTAAGGATCACCAATATTTTAAGAACAGTAGCCCTGGATATCATATGCCAACAGGAGACAATCATTCCATGTGGTAGGAGGGAAATGTTATCAATCATAGAGTATATTTTATTGGCTTGCTCCACTCAAACATCCAATATTAGAGAGGTGGTTTTTAACTAGGAATAACATGGGCCAATAAGGCGCAAATTGGTGGATAAATATGGTAGATGAGCACTGGTGGAGCTGGATATGGGACTAACAGTATGTGCTATCTATGGCTCAGATCAGGATGAGCTCAAGTGCTGGAAGATTTGGAGGTGGAGTTAGCATATTGGTCATATTCATTGATAATTTGTGGGGACCTGAATATACATCAGGTGGTGGATCAGTGTCAACTGAGTAGTTATCAGGGAAAAAACACAAGATTACAAGGCATTAACTTCAATCATGTTTAGTCATGCCCTCGTTGATGTGTGGACCACTAAACATCCCTCTGATCCAGGTCATAAGTATTTTTCTTTCCCACACAAAAGATATGTTAGGCTGGAATACTTTTTGGATTCTGGAAGAAAGCTGTATCAATCAGGGATTATGAAACTGCCAAAGCTTATGTCAGATCATAATCCCTTGGTTCTAGGTGTTGAGGTTCAAGGGAACTTTAAAGGTCAGGATGAATGGACCATTGATAGAACACTACTGGTAAATTCAGTATTTATAGAGCATATGAGAAGTTGGGTGGTTGGTTATTTTGACCTCAACAGATACAGTGCCCCACGAGGAATAGTATGGGATGCTTTTAAAGCAAGCTTGAGGAGAGGAATAATCAGCTTTGTGACACATAGTAGGAAGCAGCAGGAGGCTTAGAGTAGGAGCATGTTAGAAAAATGAGCAACGTTGGAAAATGAACATGTAATTAGGATTAGTCAGGGCTTAGACATAGTACAAATTCTGCTTAAAATCTCATTGGTTAAAACAGAGATAAACAACTATGATGTTCATATAATTGCAGAAGGTTACAAGACTCATTAGAGCGAGAGCTATGAATATGGTGAATCAGTTAGCTCTCCAATTCTATTTGCCCTCTATATTATCCTTTTATCAAGCAAATTTGACAGAATCAGGGAATAAAACTGGTTATTATCAATGGTTATGAAACAAAGGTACTGGCATTCACAGACAATATCTCCATAGATACTATCAATCCTGAGAATGCAATGAAGGAGGTTAAAGTTATAGCTGGGGAAGATGGTCAATCTTCAGGGTAGTTAGTGAATAAGGAGAAGACTCAGATAATCTGTACAGAGAATATCGACTACTCAGATATTCGCAGAGTGGCTACAGCTATATATCTTGGGGTCAGAATCAATTCTAAGGTAGCTACAATCAGTCATATTAACTTCAACCCTTTGGTCAGCAAAATATCTACTGACTTAAAATGTATGAATGGATTACACCTGTCAATAATTGGTAGGAGCAATATTCTTAAAATGGTAATGTTACCAAAGATACTATACCTGTTCAGATCTATTCCCTTAGAGATTGAAGGATCTATACCAAAGAAATTGGACTCCATTTTTATAAAATATATATGGCAATATAGTAAAGTTAGATGTTCTCTGAAATACTTTATGCTTCCTCAGAAACGAGGTGGCTGGGCAGCCCCTAACCTATCGTTCTATTACTGGTTGGCTCTCCTCCAGCAGATGAGTATATTGTTCTCAGCTGAATATAGGAACAGAGAAGGTCAGGAGTCTCAAATGTCTCTCCAGCCATCTATGAGCTCACAGTTGGGAAAGTGGTGTGTGGCACGCTGCTGAGACAACTGGAGTTGAGCTATTTTAAGAAAGTATGATTTAAGTGTATAATTAATGCCTGGAAAGTTTGGATAAGGTTTGAAATTTAATGAAGATTCCAAATTATAAGAAATACACAAGTTTGTGGTGGTCCCAGCTCTTTCCACCTCTTTTTAATGATGTATTGGAAGGCAATGGAAGCAATGTGGCATTTATAGGATATGGCTTATGTTTTTATCAGGGCAATTGTGCTAATTTTTAGATCTACAGCATGATTTTGGTATGCCTCACAGTTCATGATTTAAGTATCTACAAGTAAAGGAATTTTTTAATCAGCGTTGGGTGGATCTTTTTGTGGATAAAATTCCCCTTCTAGAGGCAATTAATTGCACCAATTGTAAGATAAGACATGTCTATAATATCCTATTGGACAATATGTCAGATGATATTAAGAAAACTGACACAAATTGGGCTAGGAAACTAGAGGAGGACAATTCCGTTCCAGTTATGTCACCTGGTGTAGCCTCAAATATCCTCCCCTCAGCAAATTTGAAGTTCCAACTTTATAAAACAATATTTAAATTATACTTTACCCCGGTAAGCTTTTTGGGTGGGGAAAAAGGGAGGCTGATAAATGCCCTAGGTGTGGGGTTGGCCCGCTAAGTCTGTCCATATGTTTTACAGGTGTGACAAATTATTACCCTTGAAAAATGGCTTTGAGATATTCTGGGAGAAAGATTCATCTCAGTCCATGTATGATGTTCCTTGGGTATGATAATAACAGCAAATTAGAAACAACTCAAATTAATTTGGTTTCATGATCAGTCGCTATCGCTAGGCTGTTAATCGTAACAAAAGAAAAAACCGAGAACCTCCTTCACTTGGTTGATTGATAGGTATATACAACCAAGAAAGAACTCTATATAATTGTACAGCCAGGAAGTGGGTACAAACGATCTGTCCCCCTATGATGGATTGGTTGAGTGGTGCCCTCGGCTGTAGAGATTGGCTTGCCTCCCATTCTTACTAACTTTTAATTATTTAAAAGGCTCAATTATCTAAGCGAAGGGATCCAGCTCTCTCCTTCTTTTTATCTTTTTACCTGATTTCTTTGTAAGTTGTTGCATCATATATGAAATACTGGGCCATTATATAAGTATACACCTGCCCTGACCTGTTATATTTAATTCTTTTTAACATGTAACCATATATGACATTTGTGGATAATATAATGTATTTATTCTCAACGATATTCTTCAGTGCTTTTTTGTTTATGATATCATATAGTTTATGAATGTATGCTCTTATCGCTGAGAAATAAACAAAAAAAATGGAAATCATTTTAAGACAATGGTTGTATCATGAGAGGCAGAAGAAAGGAAGGGAGACAAGACCACAACAGAGACAAAAGGCACTATGCGGCTGGCAGATGTGGAGTTTAGAGGTAAGGAGGGCGTGACCACTAAGGACAGGGAAAGGGATGGAGAACATTTTATTTTTAAACATGGTTAGCATATTTTTTCAGTTAATCAGCAACAAACAAATCAAAAAAAGCAAAAGAGGAACAAAAATATTACTACCTGCCAATAAAAATGGTTTCCAAAGAGCTGTGCTGAATTCACTTGATTTTCCCATAGAAGTAACACTTCTAAATTTCAAGGATAGATGATGCAGCAGAGATTGCAGACATAGGAATAGCGATCTCTTCCCTCCAATAATCAAATCTGTAATGACCAATGGCTGAACAGAGTACTAGGAGTTTTAAGCATAGGAAGAGAAGGTTTACATACTGTAGAATTGCTCTCTATGGCACTTCCTCACAGTAAAGTAAAAATATTTCACCCTCCAAATTTACCTGAACAATCTGATAAAACCAATACACAGTTACAAATGCACACATATGTTCAATCTCTCCAAGTATACCTTACTTTATCAGCAGCATTTAAAAACCTAGCAACATTATCATTAATAAAGTAACTAGGCAATAATTGGAAAAACAACCCTGCAACAAAGGAATAATATCATATTTTCTCAGCTTCTCATAAAACATTGTAAAATGTAAGGTAACTTGCAAAAACAAAGAGTCGCAGCCACAAGTGCGTAACTTCTTTGGGCCATTCTAAACTTTGGAGGCCACTATTAATAAAAAGAACAAGTTAAACCTGAATATGGTAAGTAAAAAACAATGACAACTATTAGTCACAAAAGTAAGATAAGGTTCAATGAACGGGACAGTTTTCAGCATTACAATTCCTCGAACTGATGCTTCTTGAAATTCCAAATGTTCCCTGTCTGTTAATCTCCACATTAGAATTTTATTTTTACCCATATCAGATCAGACTTAACCATATCCCTCGGTTGGCAAATAGGTGGCCCCCTTCCTAGGTTAAAAAAGACTCCTTAATATACTTTAGCCATGGGAATCTCTTAGCTTTATCAAGAGGGATGCAGTATTGTAAACTCTCCCTACGTAGGGGCCCATTAGGATGTAGGGCGGATCGCCACCTCCTTGTGGGCATGGGCCATCTCTCCTACATCCTAGCCCGCTCGCCACCCATTTCTTCCCTGCCATATTAGTATGGCGGGGGAGCACGGCGGACGGCAAGACCGTCCGCCGTTTTTTCTCCCGTTCCACAAGTTGACCGGGCAGAAAAGGGTTTCATATGGTGGCGGTGTCTGCTAGATACCGCCATCCATATCAGGATGCAGGCGGGAGGGAGCAACGGAAAGGCATGCGGTCTTCTAGGTTGGGGGCCCGTTTTGGGCCCCAGGATGTTGGGGGGTGGGGGGGCCCTGGGGGGTACCTATGGTACCCCCCCTAGATGTGCATGCACAACATGGCAGGCACCGCATTGTGCCTGCCAAGTTGTGCATGCACATGCACGACATGCATTTTTGGCATTGCGGGTAGCAGTGCTGAAAGCACCGCCCGCCGCAATGTTAAAAATGCAGGATGCACCCGCCAGTGCATCCTAATGTCACCCACGGAACCCCTGCACATGTGGCCATCTAATGATGCCCTTAGTTTCTGCTCTAGTCTAGCTAGTTACCGATCACAGTAGGGGGTGGACAGCCACTATATCTTTGAAATAACCCATACCAAGTTCATTGTGGATGATAAAGGATGAAGTGCTTTGGGGAACACTTAGCAGCCACCTAAGAATTGTATTTTCTATAATCTGCAGTAGAGTAACTTTTATAGTTCCCGATATATATCTCTAGCATAAGAAATTTTAGGAAGGCATTTAGCATGATATACCGTCAATTATGCTCTCAGTGCTTTCCTTTCAAACCTGGAGGAGTAACTTGATACTGCAATAACAGCCCTAGTAAATCACCATGTTTAGCTTGAGTCAGGGGTTTCCAAAACAAGTCTTTAGTCAAACAAAATTCTCCCATAGGGAAATGTCCGATCCTTCAATTAAATTTGATCCCCCAACCAAAAGGTCTTGTATTTTGTAGATTGTGGTCCTCCCACCATTACAAATGATTTATTACAATTAGTAGCGAAATCCAAATCTTTCATAAAAGTAACAAATGTTTCCGGGACAATTTGCAAACACCTTACAGTTTTGGCAAACAGAATAGCATTGTCCGTATAAAGAAATATTAGTAAAGAATGCATCCCTAATAAGGGGCAATCTGCTCTTGATGACACTAATTTCTGTTCTAATCTATTAATGTATGGTGTAAATAAAAAAGGAGCAAGAATGCACCCATGCCAGACCCTTCTACTGGTAATAAAAGACCAAGTACAAAGGCAATCATCTGTTTATCTAACTTTTTAGCCGACTTTTTTATATGAAGATCCTTCAAGAAAAAAACAAAGTCAAACCTCATAGTCAAATGAATTTTCATTAATTTGGCTTGATTGCTTCTATCGAAGGCCAGGTTAAGGTCCATAAAAGCCATATGGATAAAACGTTATCTTGCTACTGTATATTTATTAATGATCATGTACAAATTAAAAAAACTGGTCAATTTTCAACCTACCTGGTCTAAATCCAAACTGAAGGTTAAAAAGTATTTTATCTTCATCTGCTCAGGCTGTCATTCTCTCTAAAATTGCTCACCGCAAAACCTTCACGAAAGAGTAAATTAATGAAATCGGTCAATACAAGAAGGGATTATCCTTCTCATCTTTTAAAAAAACCGGGACTGTAGTGGAGATAACCCAATAGTGAGGGGGCCCTCCTTAATGGCCACATTTAAGCTCTGTATTAGTATGGGCGACCATCCTTCAGGGTTATTTATGTACAATTCTGGGGGGATACCTTCTGGCCCAGGGGGCTTGCTCCTAGACTGGCCAGAAATACTAATTTTAACTTCCTCTAAGGAGAATACTGAATTGGAAATCATCTGCACAGGCAACTCAGGTTCAGATTCAATGTCAAGAACCACATAACTATTCACCTCGGCAAAATGTGAAACCCGTCTATCAGTAATATGGTAACATAAAGACCCGTTAACAGATAGGGAAGACAAGGGCGCCAGAAGAGAGAGCTACTCTCCAGACAACTAGTCAACATTAAAGAAATGCTGTTTGTGTTCAGGCCAGTTGTGTTTTTGCTGTGCACTGATCACATGTTAATGTTCTCATACAATAGAATGTTTTACCAAAAAACTGAGAAATAATGGTATAATCTTGGACATTTCGCATAATTTTCACACCATAAAATGCCTGAGATTATGAAAAATTATGTCTATGTATCAAAAATGATATCCGCACCTTTATCACGCTTACATCACACCCCTCTAAAATCTGAAACCACTTGCTGTGGATCAGAAATTAACAAAATGAGTCTGTTCTCAACCTCTGCCACTCCTTCTGTGTGCAGAAAATGGTGAAAAGCTAATCTAACATGTTGGGACAACCAATGGTCAATTGAGGACTTGAGGTGGGACGCTGGATGTTCCCCCTCACATGCAAAACTTCAGAGCTGAATGCTGCTTCTTCCATTTTGATCACTGCTTATTCATTCCTATATGTCCTCTTGAATCATCCAATTCTACCCTGGTCTTGAGTAATTTTAATGAAGTTATACTTCTGTGACTATCAGCATCCTGCCTGTTTTAAGAATTGGTCATACATGGACATCATCATAAACACTGGCAATTAAAAATATCCGAAAAAAGTACTGTAAATCAGTTGAAAATATTTCAGTTTAACATGGAGGAAAGATGAAAGCGAGGCCACAGTTTGTGCAGTCAGATTACTCTAAATGAATAGCTTTTAAAAATGAATGAGAGCCAGTAGAAATTGATTGAGAAGATTACTGTTTAATGAAGAGAGAAGCCGTTAATATGTTTATTCCCTAGAACACAATATACGAGCATACTATTGCACTTAGGACTCAGACGGGTGGGATAAACAGTATTACCAATGTGGATTTGTGAGAAAATATCACTTTTTGCTTAGTCACCAGATTTTTGGGGCTGAATTTTATTGATGGTTCAGAGTGCAACAACAAATGTATTTTTTTGAACCAGAGTGAACCAGTAAAAGATACCGATTTACAAATGTCCTGTCTAAAGGGTAAAAAGTCCATTCATCTATTAGATCTTTAACTTGATGACGGCACCTTGGTGTACATTTCCGAATGTTTGTATCAGTGACACTCACTTTGCTGTGCTCAAAGTCCATTGTTGTTACTGATGCTCCTGTGGAAATTTTGGCTGTCATTAAGCACCAAGGCACCTAATTCTATACACTCACCCTGTTATCTTTCCTAATATTGTGTGTGATACCTTCCAACATTTTCATTATTAAACTTGCAGAACTATGTGAGTTTTTGCTTTACATTTACCAATACTCTTAAAGTATGGTCTAAAATATCCCAGCATGCAAAATATTGTGGGACAGGTGGTATGGGGCCACTTTGCAGCTGGATGTAAATCTGAATACTCAGATCTTGAGCAACTTGAAAAAGATATATTAAAGCAGACTGAAATATAATATGGCCATGCAGAAAGTACCCAGGCTCCTTGTGGACCAGCAACAGAGCAACACTAAAATGGAGTTACAGTGTCACTGTCACCCAACAACAGGCCCAATAGATTTGACAGCAAAGCTGAGTGATTAAACATCATGTGAACACATGTACCTGAATGTTTAGGCACCATAAAAATCTATATGTAATCTATGCAGGTCCCTTTCAAATAACCGAGTGCACCATATGGAAATTATATAATTGATTACTTGAAATATATGACTACATATTACACAATGGTGTGTGAATATTTCACAAGTCAGTATTGGGACATGTACATTTAAGTAATTTAGCAGATGTTTTGTGTCTACTAACGCTGGTAAGTATGGTGTGCAGCCGCGGCCCGTGGAGGGAGTTACGGTGGGGCAGAAATTTCGTAGCGCACCCTGCATCGCCGAATGCGATGCAGTGCACGCTACGAAATTCGTTTTATGAATTAAATTGTTTACTTACCTCCAATTATCCATATTACGGTTTTTAGCACCCCCCACCCTGTCCCTCCCCCGCCCCGCCTTCCTGCCCCACCGTAACTCCCTCCATGGGCCGTGGCTGATGGTGTGGGTCCATACTGAACTCCCCTGTGAGAGAATGTTGTCACAGGGACAAATCTAAACTAGATGTTTTAACTCATAATATTGAAGCCTACAAATAAAAGGACTAGAAATAGAACATGTCCCACCACATCAAATGTTGTAGCCAATGAAGACCTGTTTGGGTCATTTCTGGGTAATGGGACATGGCATGGGCCATTTTTCAGATGCGGTCTTCTCTGTGTTTTGCTTCTGTTCTAGTTAAGATTGTTAATTCTGCCCATTGCAACAGTTACAGCTACATTATTTCAGGGCACACCAAATATACACCTAGCCATAATGACCAACTTAAAGCTCAACCACTCTAAACTAATTAGATAGGTCAAAATAGCGGAGTGTGCTTAGGTTGGTTCAAAATGAAGTATACCTGTCAGAAATTGGTAATCTAACTATAAACTAAATTAAATTAAAGGAAGATATTATGAATTGCTTTTCTGTAACTGTCTTCATCAACTTAGAGAAACGCATCAACATGTCTATTTTGTTGTAGATGCATTAATATAGCACTTCATATCCTGTGAAGAGGTACCAAACTGAATTTACTGACAGGCATCACAGTAAACTGTTGGCAAGAGGTTGGAGCTAGGAGTGTTTTAAAATGAAGGGTTAAATATATGGGAAATGTGTAGGTGTGGGACGGGTGAGTGACCAGCCTAGAGCTATTATCTTGATTTTAGTTATTTTCCTAGTTGTCTATTTGGAGGAAAAGGTTTGAGCAATATAGGAGATTTTGTATTTATTAAAGACAATCTGATTCTGCTTGATTATGCCTGACACGCCTGACTTGAGGATTACTGAAGGCTTACTTAGGAGTGGGAGAGGAGAAGTCTTTGGTATGCACTGGATCAAGGGAGTTATGGTATAGGACTATTTAAGACCCTATTGGGTGAGCAGGCATGTGTCAAATACAGCCACTGCCACAGTGTTAAACTAACTAAACGATATAAATGATAAAATGGGGATGAATACTGAGCAATGAAACATGCTAGGAAAACCATTTAAACAGACAAAATGTAAAAATCCATGTTACTAAACCAACCAGAGTAAGAAATGCAAGATATATGTGAGATCATTGTAAAGAAATACATGACTTCATAATTGAAGCCACAGTATGTTTTCTTGCAGTAGTTGAAACTATGGCTGTAAGATGAGGAGGTGCCTGTTTTGAAGGCTGGTATATAAGAAGGGTGCTCTATTACTATGTCAGATAGGGAAAGGTATCAGGTCGGATGAGGGATAATGGTGTTTAAGAATTAGCTGAAAGTGCAGAAACTCACTATACAGTGTTTTGCATCATTTGAGCAGACAGAAACCATCCCGAGTTTAAACACTACAAGACGTATAGCATTCATGACCCTCAGACTACCTCAAGTTCTACACATTTGATAGAGGTAGAAACATTGGAGTTACCTTTGTCATGATCACTGTATGGAGCAAATCAATTCTAATTAGGTATTTTAACCACGGTTCCAACTCTCCAATTAACTAAGGCAAAAAGTGGCAGGAAACACAAAAAGATTATAATTTCTGCTAACTCTTTAGTATTCTCATGCACATGTAAGGTCATATTTGAAAACGTTTTCTAAAATGTAATGTTTAATTCAACTACTTTCACAATAAACCATTGAGCAGAAACTGATCATATAGCTATATCCTTAATGTTCGGTTTAGTCCTTCAGACAATAAGTTAATGTGAAAGAAAACAAGACACTGTCACAGAAAATCATTTTCCCCAAATAGAAAGATCTTCCCTACTCCACCAAATTGTGGAATGCAATGTTCCCCTTTCCTTCCCTGGAAGATACTTATTCCAGCTAATAACTGGAATGATCATTTCCAATATGATAGAACGTTGGAGAAGAGCTTAGAACTATTCACAAACCTGCTTGTGGATGTTTTTAAACTCCCATTGCAAACCAAAACTGGAAGTGCCTACTTTCAAGGTGGAGCTTGGCCATTAGCATGCTGGCCGACATATAAACGCTCCCAGACCCGGTCACTTTATCGAACTAAAGCAATCTAATAATGTAGATTTCTGATGCTAACTACATGTGAATCTGAAGAGTGGTGGCAGAAACGGAGGGTGAAGATATCTGTGGAGGATTGCAGTGTACTTCTGATGGTTAGCAGTACGATATTGGAGTAATGCCATAGCTGAAGTCCTGACCTGACTCAGATATCCTAAAGGAAAAGATGAGTGGTCATACTCTTACACAACCACTTGCAGACAAACAGACTGTAAACATGGACTGACTCAAAGGGCAGATTCATGTTTGCGAGGCTCTCCATTCAGAAACATAGGCCCTCATTTACAAGATTTTGGTGTAGGGCAGTGCAGCAAGTCACCATGCTGCACTGCTCTACACCAAAGTGAAAGTGCAGGAATTCACCATATTCAGGTAATAGGTGCATTCCTGTCCCTTCTTCCTCACTGGTGCCATTTCCGAAGCATAGTGCCAATGTAGGCATCCTTGTACCATGGTGCAAGGGTGCCTCTGTTGAATGCAGGATTGTTTTTGTGCAGAACGGGGTACCTTCCTGCACATTAACAATTTTGAGAGGTGTTTTCCTCTTTCTACATGTGCTGCAGAATGCAGAACACATAGAAAGAGTAAAGAGCTAGGAGAAATACATGTATTTCCCCTTGTTACGCCTCACCTCAAAAGGCATAGGGATATGGCACTTCACCAGGTTTAAATGATTTTGTAAATCTGGAGCAGCGTCCAAGGCTATTGGTGTTCTAAGGAAACACCCACAGCAATGCCCATGGATGACTTCGCGAGCACAGGGTAAGGCGACTCACCGATTTGCACTACATGTCCTTTACTCAAGATTTATGAGGCCACTCACAGCCATGCACAGCAACTTTGTCTGGCTTCATAAATCTGATTCTGAGCCCTGCGTCACACATGTACCACTTTGTGTGGTGCAAAATTGACACAAGGCTCTCATAAACAACCCACTCAGTCTCATGGTGGGGGTCAATATATGCTCTTAATGGTCACCAAGGGAGCTGTTATGACCAAACTCAATTGAATGTTTACAGCATTTGGTCAATAACATCCACTATTAGGAGGAGACTGGAATGTAACAATTGATCCGATAATTGAATTCTCTCAGAGAAACTTGATCATACCAACAACCATGACAAAAACATGTTCAGGAATCAGATGACATTGGATTGGGGGACCCTTAGAGTTTACCTCACTCTACAAGCAGAAAATACACTGAATTCTCTTGTCCTCACAAAAAAGACAAAATCATTGTTTTTTTCTGACAAACACTGTCAGCTGTAGCATACAGACAGTGGACATTTTAGATCACGCACCAGTAGTCTTATCATTAGGCCCTATGTACACTACCCCCAAATCAAAAATTATTTGAAGGCTGATTACTCTATACTAGCCAGCCTTAGCAGAAGAAAAAACTGTGTTCACAGGTACAGAAGTATCTGGATCTGAATAAGAATTTTGTGACCTCACCACAAATTCTGTGGGCTTTGGAAAAAGTGTTTATTTTAGACTTAATACTCAGCAGTATGAATAATCAAAGAAAAATGCTCGAGGATCAAAGGGCTTCACTGGAGAAAGAGGTCCTCACCCTCCAAAAATAGTATAGGCTTCCCTCCACAAATTATAGCCTAAGGTTGTTAACTAAATATAATTAAACACAATGTACGCCTCTATGGCTAAAAATGCCAAGGCAGTAATCATTATGAACTTGGTGAAATGGCTGGTGACTACAGGTGACACAATTGAATTTAAAGGAAGCTACATCTGCAATGCCGGTTCTAATGGAGCATTATTAAGTGATCCCTTTGTTATAACAATAGAATTTGCTTCATATTGCACTCAACTATACTCTGCGGAGGCTACAAGGGATATTATGGAAGAGGCTGGCTTCCACGGAATATTAAATGTAATAAAGTTGAATGCAGGCGTAAGATCTGAACTTGATTGAGGAACCTCTTGCAAGGAAGTTTTGGAGGTGATACCTCCGGGGAAGCTGGGGGAGAGGATTACTTTCCCACTGACTTCTTTAAAATCAGTATTAAAATGTCTATACCTTCATTGACTCAAGCATTTAAGATGACCACTAACTCATGTAAGTTAAATCAGGGATGTGAGAAACTTGTGTAATTTGCTGTAATGTAATTACTTTAAATTACAACAAATGTACATGTAAATTTGCTCGTGTATGCAAAAAATGGCCTAAATGGTACATTCCCATAAAAATTCAACTTGAAAATGTAATTTTAATTTGATTTTGGATTGCTCACATTCAAAACATTACTGTTCATGTTTGGATTTGAAGTTTTGTATTCAGAAACTAGTAGAACGATCTGCTCCGGTAAAAAATCTACCTTACGGGCTGCTCATCCCCAACTCAGTAAAAGACCTCTCCTTACCTTCAGCTAAGAGGGACTCTCCGACTGGCCACTTAAGGCCCGAGGCAGCACCAACTCTTAGTGCCTCCATTCATCTGGGGTGGGACTCAGTCCCCCAGCTGGCTCTACATGCAGCGCGGAAAGTGACGTCACCTTTCTGACGCCACAAGACCGGCCTTGCTCTCCCGCAGCTCAGGATCTCCTTATAGGCTGCTCGAGGGTCTGCTTTGAATTGGAATACTTATGATGGCGGGGTTGGGGATGGAGAACGTCCAGGAAGAAGTCAACAAGTGAGTTATCCCCAGAGAGAGGGGGTAAGAAAAGAAGAAGTGGACGGGGATTTGGAGGAGAGGGGAGGTGAGGAGTATGTTTGGGACGAGACGGAAGTCATGTCAAATAAAAAGAAAAATAACAAGGGGAGGGGGAGTGTGGCAATAACATCTGCTAAATCATTTCAGGTTGCACGAGGCAATGCAGTACCCTTTGAACAGGAGAATCACGAGCGGATCTCTCATTCGGAATTCCAGAGGAGAGAAGAGCAGCTAACAAAGGGTAAGACGTACTGGTGGGGTGCGTGGGACGTAGTTCCACATAAGGGGAAGGAAACAGAAAAAGGGGACAAGGTACAGGAAACGGTGGTCCAAAAACAGGTGGTATGCTCAACAGCAGGTGAGGGGGTTGCGGGGGATGGTCAAGGTAAACAACAGGAATTAACTAAAGAAGGGGTAAGTTTGCCAAAGAGACTGCCATATATGGGTTTAGCGATGCCTTTAGGCTCGCATCTGAGTATAAAAACAAAGCAAAAAATATGGCAGCATGAGGATGTTAATGTTTTTCGTTTGTTACACCGCGATGTTCAAGCAAAAGAAGGTACCAAAGAAGAAGAACTGGAACTAGCAAGACGCCCCAGAGTGCCTCGTAGTATAGATAATTGGACATCTGCCTTTTTAATATTTGCCAGTATTTATTGTTAGAGGTACCCAGAGAGGACGGTGTCAATATGTAAGTATATGGACGTAATGAGGAAAGCCCACATGCATTTTGGTGGTTTTTCATGGTTAAACTACGACGAGGAGTTCAGGGCCAGGATGACTATTTCTGGGGATAGACCAAGGGGAGACATTGACGCTGAACTATGGCTTCAGTGGATGTCCTCATCCCACCCTCCGGCAACTACGCACACAGCTAGTGGTTTTCCAGTGGCGTACCGGCCCTTTCTGGGGCGCGCCGCCCAGGGAGGGGCGGGGACGATGGCTAGGGTACACACAAGCGGAATGGGGGCATGTTGGAATTACAACAGGGGTTACTGTAACAGGCCATACTGCCATTTTAAACAAGAATGTTCTCAATGCGGGGGTAGTCACGCACTTCCTCAATGTTTTACAGCCGCACCAGCAGGGATGGGACACAGGTTTCAGGAGCAAGGACAAACAACAAGGGGAAGAGGGGCAACACTCCCTGCTTTATCAAAAAGCTTTTACCCCAATTAAGTGGGAGTTGTTTGTTCCGTGGCTGAATAATTACCCGGACAAGTCAGCGGCGGCAAAATTATACTGGGGGTTTAAAGAAGGTTTCAGAATCAGCTACCAAGGCCCTAGAGTCAAACGATGGGCAGATAACATGCGGTCTGCGAAGGAATTCCCAGAAGTAGTAAGGCAAAAGTTGGTTGAAGAGGAAGGTTTAGGCAGGATGGCAGGTCCTTTTTGCCGGATTCCTTTTGAGAATTTGATAGTTTCACCTTTAGGGGTCATACCTAAGAAAAAAACAGGAGAATATAGGATGATACAACATCTTTCATGGCCAGAGGACATGTCTATTAATGATTTCATTGCGGAAGAAGATACTTCAGTGTCATATACAACATTTGGGGTTGGGCGAAAAGGCAGAACTTGCAAAATGTGACATTCAATCAGCATTCAGGTTGATTCCAATCCACCCTGCAGACTTTGAGTTAATGGGAATGCAATTCGATGGATATTTATTTTTTGACAAAGTGCTTCCAATGGGCTGTGCAGTCTCTTGTGCCCTGTTTGAATTGTTTAGCTCGTTTTTGCAATGGGTTTTTCAACAGATATGTAGTTCAGGACGAATTTGTCATTATTTGGATGATTTCTTATTCATGGGCAACGCGCAGTCTGGAGATTGTGAATCAGCATTGTCAACCTTTCAGAATATGGCCGCAGAATTTGGGGTACATTTGGCGGCAGATAAAACAGAAGGCCCGGACACTAGGATTATTTTTTTGGGCATAGAAATTGATACAACAGTAATGATGGCAAGACTTCAATAGAACAAGTTGGCAGAGATTAGAGCATGTGTCAAAGAGGCGTTAAAGGTGGACAAGTTGAAGTTGAGGCACGTACAGCGCTTGTTAGGGTATTTAAACTTTGCGTGCAGAGTAGTCAGAGCAGGCAGAACTTTCTGCAGACAGCTAGGTATGGCTATATCAGGCACCACCATGCCACATCACAGGATTAGACTAGCAAAGAGCATGAAAGAAGATTTGAGAATTTGGCTTCTCTTTCTAGTAGATTTTAATGGCATTTCATTATATTTCATTGAGGAAGGCATGAGGTGGCAGGTCCAGCTTTATTCAGACGCCTCAGGTGCACATGGATTTGGAATTTTTGGGAACGGGCGTTGGTGCGCTGAGGAATGGCCGGATTCATGGAAGACACAAGGCCGTAGCATTGCGTTCCTCGAACTTTTCCCGTTGTTAGTAGCACTGATGGTATGGGGACCTGAACTTAGCAATAGAACGATACTGTTTCATGTGGATAATATGGCGGTGGTCAACCTGGTAAATAGACAGAAAGCAAAAGACCTGAGGGTTTTGAGTTTATTGAGGGCTTTTATGTTATTGATTCTCAGATTGCACTTAGGGGCCTATTAGGATGGCGGATGGACCTGCGTCCGTCGGCCACCCCCGATGTGAAGGGAACGTCCGCAGGGGCTGCGGCGTTCCCTCCATGCAGATTAGGATGTGACCGCCACCCTGGCGGTCACATACCCTATGTTTAACATTACGGCGGGTGCTGCTTGAAGCAGCACCCGCCGCAAGAATAAAAGTGCATATGCAGGGGGTACCATAGGTACCCCCATGTGCACCCCCCACCCCTCAACACCCTGGGGGCTCGCAACAAGCTCCAAAAACGAAAGACCACATGCTTTTCCACTGCGGAAGAGCCGCTGCGGAAAAGCATGTCTTCTGCCCCATCCTAATATGGCTGGCGGTGTCTGATAGACACCGCCACCATATCAGAGCTTTTCCGCCGCGGTCGGAATGCGACCGCGGCGGAAAAACGGCGGACGGTATTCCTGACCCACCAGCCATCCTAATCTGTCGGTGGGTCTTTGGAGCCTCCGCAGTGGTGAATCCGCATCCTCCGGGCCGGCGGTGGCTTCCGCCGGCCCGGGGGATGCGGATTCACCGCGATCCTAATCGGCCCCACAGTTTTCAAAGCAAACATATTCCGGTAGTAAATAACACAATTGCCGATGCGCTTTCTCGTTCCCAGTGGGAAAGATTTTGGTTGCTGGCCCCTGGAGCGGCAATCTCGAAAACACCTATTCCTCACAGCGTCTGGGCCCTAGGGGACTGAGGATTGTTTAGCTGGTGGAACAGTCTATAGCGCCGGCCACTCAACGGAATTACAGGCTTGCGTGGCAAGATTTTATACGTTATGGAAAGAAATTCAACAATGTAAAAAGTATTGAAGGGTCCATTCCTTTTGTTTTAGATTTTGTTCTAGCGTTAATTAACAAAGGTTTTTCTCATACAACAATTGCAGGAAAGTTAGCAGGGGTCTCCTTTTATGGGCAGTTGTACTGGGGTTTTGACCCAATTGACAATGTTTTAGCAAAGAAAATGTTAAAAGGCTTGCAGAGGGAAAAGCCCATGTTGGCGAAAACGAGAGCTCCCATATCGTTTGAGTTATTGCAGCAATTGCTGTTGAAGCTGCCAGGGGCTTGGTATGATTTCCATGAAGTTAGAATGTTCCGCTTATGCATGATATGGTTATTTTTTGGGGCATTTAGAGTCTCAGAATTATTAGGTTTAAGGGCGGAAATGAGTTTAGATAGCAAGGAGGTCTTTTTGGAAGGGAACAGAATATGAAAATGGTTGAAAAAATCTAAAACTGATCAGATGGGGCAAGGATTGTGGATACATCTGAACGCCATTAACTCAAAGGGATGTTGTCCGGTGG
The DNA here is from genome assembly GCF_964261635.1 of Lissotriton helveticus. Taxonomy (NCBI): domain Eukaryota; kingdom Metazoa; phylum Chordata; class Amphibia; order Caudata; family Salamandridae; genus Lissotriton; species Lissotriton helveticus. The sequence continues at coordinate 1,369,191,711 of NC_136069.1, read as the reverse complement.
GTGAATGGAGGTATTTCATGTGTGCAAAATAGTTTTCAGAAGGTCCGATCTTTGTCCACAAGTCAAAAGTGAAGATAACAAGTCATCAGCTGCTGGCTGTACTGAGGAGGGTTTTATTATTGTTGGGAGAGGATCCATCAAGGTTTGCAACACATTCTTTTAGAATCGGGGCAGCGTCAGAAGCAGCAAGATTGGGGCTGGGTTGGGGGACAATCAAAAGATTAGGTAGATGGCGATCAACTTGTTGTGCGCGATATGTACGGGAAAAAAAAGAGAGAAACAAAAATATAAGCGCTATATGGTTATCGTTTTGTTTTCTATACAGTTTTTTCTTTTATCTTGGTGATATTTGGGGTTTATGTCCTAGCAAAAAACAAATATGGATCATAGGTCATTATTTCGTCAAGTGGGCAGCAATTTTTGCCGAACACCAGATATATGGAAGAAACCTGGGCATCCCCAGCGATGGACATGAACTTTACTGGTGCGGTAAAGGGGGAATGAGATGGGAAAGTTTATTTCCATTGCTTACAAGAATTAGATATGACAGAGGTGGCCCAGAAATGTTGATACTCCCTTTAGGAGAAAATTATTTAGTTTCATTGTCCGGTTTAGGTTTAATAAAGAAAATGCAGTTAGATTTAGCAGTGATTAAAAGTAATTGGTTAGGGACAAGGTTGGTATGGACAGAATTTGTTTTCAGGAAACAATGGAGGAATGCTCGGAACCAAACCGCCATTGAAAAAGCACGGAAAAAATTTAATAGAGCAATGAAAATCTTTTGTGTAAGTATGGGAATCTTGACCATAGCGCATGATAACATCACTGGCAGAGAAGGCCATTTGTTCAGAGAAGATGGAGTACACTTAACTCAATTGGGGATGGCTTATTATATTCTTGAGATACAAGATATGTTGTCTAATGAATTGAATGTTGATTTGTGGGCATCCCCAGGAGTTGTAGATAACTAAAAAGAAAGAATAAAATGAGTCTATACTATTGAAAGTGGGGTGGGGTCAGGAAAAATCTGGTGGTTTTTCCTGAGTGGCGGAAGAGGGGGAGGTCAATGTCTAGATCGGACATCGATCGTCCTGCATGAGAGAGGGTGGGGGAGGATCACGATGGGGAAAAGGAAAATGAAAAAGAAGGAAAGTTGAAATGTTTTGGAAATATGGGGTGATTTCATAAAAGGAAACTTATGGAGGGTTTTTGGTCAAAACAGTTACAAAGAAATAAGTTTGAAATGAAATATATGGTTTTGGTATGAAGTTCAAAATTGTACGGTTTCGGAAAAATATAATATACATGTGATATGAGTTATGGATATTTAGAAATAATTGCCTGATCTTATTAATAAAAGTGGCCTTTTTTGCTACAGTGGTGTTGTTTCTCCTTGGTCTGGATTATTTTGGGCGATGGGGTCCTCGGGGGGAGCAGAGCGATAAGCGGTCTCCCCCCGAGGATTTTTGCCCGAGTGGGACAGGCCAAGGGCGCGGATTGGGCGTTAGGGCTTAGTAGCTCTTGGCGGGTGGATGCGTCAGAGGAGGGAAGCGGGAGCGCCATTTTAGCGGGTTAGTGCGAGTACGCAGGAGAGTTTTATGTGAGGCTAACCCACCCACCCTAATAAATAAATAAATAATAAAAAAAATAATAATAATAAAAAAATATATATATATTAATAATAAAAAAAAATACAGTTCAATTTTAAATCAGAATGCCACGATAGGACAGGCACTTTTTGTTAATCCATGATGTGCAGGCGGAAGAGGGGAAGGTCAATGTCTAGAGCGGACATTGATCGTCCTTCATGAGAGGGTGGGGGAGGATCAAGGTGGGGAAAAGGAAAATGAAAAAGAAGGAAAGTTGAAATGTTTTGGAAATATGGGGTGATTTCATAAAATGAAACTTATGGAGGGTTTTTGGTCAAAACAGTTACAAAAAAATAAGTTTGAAATGAAATATATGGTTTTAGAATAAAATATAAAAAACATGTGATATCAGTTATGGATATTTAGAAATAATTGCCTGATCTTATTAATAAAAGTGGCCTTTTTTGCTACAGTGGTGTTGTTTCTCCTTGGTCTGGATTATTTTGGGCGAAGGAAAGTTAGTTGCCTAGCACCACTGCGTAACGGAGAATGTCCTTCGCTGGTTCACTCTGCACGTTCTACCACGTCATCAGAAAGTGGTAGCCGTGGAAGTGAGAGGATCTCTGAGCTCCAAAACGATGACAGAAGAGACGGAGCAGCATAAACAAAGTACAAACACACCCGTTAACCAGGCACCACGCAGGAGACCATAAAAACTAGAGGGTCGCAGATGGCGTGTGTAACTCACTGTTCTGTTGGCAGGAACTTTTTCTTGACGAGTTTTTCCAGCAACAGCAAGAGAACAGCTTGAACTGAAGAATGCAGTACACCCACGCTCTACTGATTACCCGGAAACAACACCGAGTTCCACGATCTATGTGAAGGTCAATAGAAATACTGGTTGTGCAGAGGGGTCGGTGGACACTTCACTGGAAAAGCAGCATCAGGTGGAGCAACTGGAACTCCGGACTGGCAAGGCAGGCAAAAAGAGTAAGAGACTTCATACATGGGTGGAGGCAATAAACGGTCAAACACCTCGTCACCAAATTGAAGTAATCAGGCTAACACAAGTGAGAGCAGAGACTTCATGTTTATTGACGTTAGTCTGCACATCTCCCAGGATACTAACAGGTAATTAACATTCAAACAGGAACATTCTGCTGTCATAGGAATTACATCATAGATGCCATTGGAAAAGGGAATGAAATTACTACAAGAATCCATCTTGATGTAAATGGAGGTAACTATAATAAGTTAAATGCAAATATTAATGAGATGCTCACCTTTTTTTGACATGCTATGAAGATAGATTGTATACTGTGATTTCAAAGATATCACTTTTTACAAATGATGAAAGGAGGGTGTCCTGACATGAAATTGTTCACTGAGTTATCTGTTCCTCTGAACTCTCAGAGCAATTATAATAGGGTGATCCAGTCATGGAGTTGTTGGTGTAGACCACGTTTATTAAGTAAATCATACAGAGAAATACTCCAGCCACTGGGCTCCTTCCAGTTCCTCCTCCGCTCGTACCAACCATCCTTGATGCAGGCCTTCGCATTGCAAGTCCCTCATTGACCCCATTCTCAAATATGACACTGGCCTCCACATCACAGCCCCGCAGCTTCTTTGAAACTGCCAAAGTGCAACACTTTGACACAGGACTTCGCATCTTAAGCGCCTCACAGAAAGCATCCTCAATGATGATGCAGAACCTCACATAGCAGCATCCTAGCTTATTGGAACCACAGCTGTGCGACGCATCCTCAAGTCTGGATCTTGCAACGTTCCTCAACCTGGTTTTAAATACTTTATTGAGCAGGGCTAACTTGGTCTCCGTAATCTACGCTGCTCTCCATTGTGATTGGTCTGAACTTATGACTTTCTCCCTGTCCCTCAGTTGGCACTTTGTGCTTTTAGGCACTATTTTCGCTAAAATCTTTAAAACTGCACCTCTCCTTTTCTTCTGATTGGGTTTTCGTTGTTTTGTTCTCAACTAATTTATTAAACTTTACTCTATTTTTCTAAATTAGTGTGGTTTTTTTTTCTTGTGTTTCCACTTTAGTACTGTTTCAAGTGTTGCATAAATACTTTACACATTGTCTGTAAGTTAAGCCTGACTGATTTGTGCCAAGATACCAGAGGGTGGAGTACAGGTTTATTTGGGGTTTGATTGTGATTTCACCCTGGCAGAAATTGTGGTAGCTTCTTGACTAGGGTTTTTCCCTCTCATCCATTAATCCAATTTCTAACACTGCCTAAGGCACAGAACCGCAGGAGGTAAGAGGGTCTGAAACCATAGCCAGGACAATGTCAGATGAAATGAGCCTGCAATAACCTACATTCAATAACATCATCTCATATGTTCCCTTAATCAGATGGATATTTTATCCCCATCACATTCCTTTCTCAAAAGAATATTTTCAAAAGACAAGACCACAGCAAGCCTGACATAATGTCAAAAATGCTGCGGCTCATACCTTAATTCTTATGCCTTTCTGCAAATTAAAATGAATTTATGACGAGTTTGCTTTACGTGAAAAGAAAAATGCCGAATTCAACCCGTTTCTTGTGTAGAATACGTTTTTTCAGAACACTTCCCAGGGAATCATGGGCTCATGATGCAATTCATAAAATAATGTTTATTGGAGCATAACCAACACGATAATAATATAAGCTAATTAATTCTTGTCGCTTTTAAAACAAATAGAAAGACTCATCCTCTTAAACCCTCTAAAAGATGGTTAACAAACAAACAGAAAAATGAGTGCCCTGTTCTTTTTTAGGCCAGGAAAAGTACATGTCAATGTGACTTTCTATTGTTATTCTGACAATCATGAATTATTCACATTATTTCTTTATGTAAATCGGGACGGGATACCATAATGACCTGAAAGCTGCTTAATTGTAAATGCACTCTAATATAATCTGCTGGTAGTCCAATTATCTCGTCAATAATGTAATGGGCTTTACCTATGAGAAGAAAACAGCCATCAAGGACAACATTATTTATAAGAGTGGTAGCAAAAGCCTTTTCTATAAGGGGTTGCTCAAATGTGGCTTGTCCTTCATTTGACTCCACGACCGATGGTTGCCTGACATTGAGAGATATGTTTGCTCCCCGCCTAAGCGCAGCTATGTGACGACTTGGTTACCCAAAATGATCCTACAAGTTTCATAGTTACAAATCACAGTTTGAGAAGTTTATATAGTTATCTGATGCTCTAAAAGAGCCAGGGGGCTTATTGACTGTTTCAAATAAATAGAACGAGGTCAGTAATTGTACTTTCAAAATGCCCCGAAATGCAATAAAAAGAGCAACTCTGGCAAAGAAAGACGGCTGTACACCATGCATGAAAATGAATAAAATGTGCAGGTGTTAATTCAGGTCGAGATTGGTGGTTCCCTTAGATAAAAATACATGATATGAAATAAAATGTGGAACAACTATTTAACCGCCGCTGGGTAAATAGTAAATTTGCTCTACTATTTACAGGGTCGCTGGATAAATAGTAGAACGTATTTACTGTTTTGTTGGGGGCCTCAAAAATGGCAGAAAAACATCACTATTAAACCGGGTGCTGGGCTAGATTATTTGGCCAGCAGCCATAAAATTAACAATGAAGCTTCTTTATTTACTTGGTTAAATAGCATAGGTTTTGTACTATTTACCCAGCAGTCAAGTAAACAAAAAAACTTCAGTCATTGTCCAGCTGCTGAAAAAAAAGCAGACATGTACAATTAAACCAGCAGCATTGCAAAGAGCAAATATACCTAAATATTTATGTTGCTGACAGTTAAATAGAAGATAGTTCTATATTATTGGATGAGTAGCATCAAAAGTAGAGAATACATTTCAATATTTACCCGGCATTTTCAACCATCTACTTATAAAGTTCTCTGCTAAGTTTCAGTCCCTATACTCTCATATTCACTCTCAGGTGACTGTGCCAGTATGAGATGGTGTCTTCTATTACTTAGAGATCAGAGTATAACAGTCACAGCATTTTAATTACTTTGCATGTGATTTTTCAGCAAATACTTACCACTTATATACATGGGCTGAAGAGGTGGGGTTTCTTAGAGAAGACAGCAAAAGAAGCATGAATAAGAATCGTTTACAAAAGGGTCCTCTTGGGCTGTACCTGGTCATTTTGGTCCTGGACTGGTCCGAGTGGTCCTTGTGGCTCTGATTGTCCTGGTTCACCACCAGGACAACCACCAGGTTCACTACCAGGCTCGTCCTAATACCCCAGTTTCTTGTCCTCCTTCTCCACTTGGAACTTCAGGCCCTGGTCTACCTTGGTTGTGACAACTCTGCTCCTGGTCCTGCTTGTTCTGATCCTTCTTGTCCACTTAATGTGCCCCCATCTGACCCCTAGTCTTAATGGCTGTAGTCCACCTGCTCCTGACCTGCCTTGTTCTCTGGGTCCTCCTCCAACATGGCACTATACTCTTAACCCTGGTCCTCCTGCACATTGCCATTCTGGACTAACGTGTCCACTTGATCCTGATCCTCCCTGTGTCGTTCATCCTGCTCTTATCCACTTAGCTTGGTCATCATGGTTTCTGTCATCCTGGCTTTCCTTGTCATGGTCCATTTTTTCCTCCTCGTCCGGGTCCTCCATGTCCTAGTATGGCGGTTTCTGATGCCCGTGGGCTTCTGTGACCTGACCTTCCTGTTCCACTTTGGTTGTGGTCCCAGTGTTCTTCTTGCCCTTGCCTTCTCAGCTCTTGTCGTGTTGGCTCTGGTTGCCTGGCCATTTTTTGATTCTTCAAGTCCTTTTTCTCCTAGTCTTCCTCACTCTCAGTCTGGATTGCTTAGAAATTGTCTTCCTGTTCCTGGTCATAACAGTCCATGTTCTCTTCCTGGTTTTGTGCCCTCAAGACTTCATCCTTTTGTTTCTGGTTCACCTTGTTTGGGTTTTTGTATGCCTAATCCTCTTTTTTTTCCGGTCCTTCTGGGCATCTTGATCTTTTTAGTCCCCCTTCTCCTAGCTTCATTTTATTCCCAGATCTTCTTAACTCTGATCCATTTGACTTGGGTCTTCTTATCCTTCTCACCCAGCTCTTCTGATTCCTAGTACATCAGTTCCAGGCCCTTTGGCCCATTCAGTTTACCTGGCCTCTTGTGTTCTTGCTTGCCCTCTTAAGCCTTTCCCTCTTACTCTTCGTCTTCCTGGTTTGTATGATCCTTGTCCTCCTGGCTCTGAGTCTTGTCCTTGTGGTTCTCACTGCACACAATGGTCTGGGCCCTCTTGTTCCAGGTTCTCTTTACTTTTGGTCCTAGTCTACCTGGACATCCAGGTCCAGTCTCCTAAGTCTTCCTGGTGCTGGCTGTTCTGGTCATCCTGATCGTCCTTACCCTGGTCCTGCTACTGCCAGGGCCTGGACTTTCCACTCCACCTGGTACTCAGAGCCCTGGTCCTATGTTTGTGTTCCCCATGACACTCCTAAGCCTGTTCCAAGACCTCATGCTTCTGATCCTTCAATCCTCCTTCTTCTTGGTATCAGACCCCTAATTTTCCTTGCTTGGTCTGGCCCCCTGGTCCATGACCAGGTCTTCTTGGATCTGTTATTGTTCATTTTGGCTCTGATCTTCCTGCTTCATGTCCTCATGCTTCTACACAAACTTATCATGGTCCTTCTTTATCTAGTTGCCCTGGGCCTGGCCATCTTGTTGTTGATCTTCATGGCCATCCTGTTCCTAGCCCTGTGGCCTGGACCTCCAGGCTTTGCAGATTGTTGTCCTGATGTCCCTGATAATGATCCTACTAAACCTGGTCCTCTTGGTCCCCCTAGTCCTTTGTCGCCTGGATTTAAGAAAATGGGTTGCTGGTTGAGGGTGGAAAATCCCTCTTAAGCAGCAACCATATTTCTCTGTTAGGGTGAAGTCACAAGTAAACCTTAAATTATCATGTGCTAAACTCTCTGGCAACTTGGTACGTAGCAGGCATGCTTAACATAGACCTCGCGTACCCGATACTAATCTCCAGTAAGTTCATGAATTTCACATCGCCCAAACCCCACCGCTGTTATTTTTCACTCGTTATCAGCTTGATAACTCGTGACATCCTGATTGACTCGTATTTTATTCTTCGTTACAGCTCTCGTGAGAAACCGGTTATCAAGACCATGTGAGCCTCTTGTATTTTACTTTTTATGCATCCAAGTCGCTTAACCACCCCTTGACCCATCACATACCTTTAGGCACATGCTGTATTTCACATTTATCCATTCTAGTTGCACTTTATATCAATTGAGCACTTGAGCACATAGAGCATGAACATGATTGATTTAATATCAGTTTAAGCACTTTATTGAAAAGTGTTTTACTGTCATTTTGATGAGTTATGGAGCAAACTATTGCCGTTCTTACTTTTAGGGCTCCTTGAGAAAGGGCGACCCCAGCCCGAAATGCATCGGAGCATCATGATTGATACCAAATGGAACATTGAAATGAAAATGATGAATTGAATCTATTTCGTTTACTCACACAAAGAACCATAAATAAATTGAATTTGAAAATCTAATAGGAGTCTGTCGTCCATGACGAACCTGAAGGAGTGCCCAAAGCTGGGATGTGCCCATAACTGAATAACTGATGAGCATGCTTTAGAAAACTGACTGTCCCATTGAAGAGGGTTTATAATTACAATTCTTTAGACACCACACCCGACCTGTCCACCTGCTCCCAATTGAAAGTTATCACTCATTAAGTCTATTAAGATAATTCAATGTCATGGTATCAGAGAGGTAGGCCTTGCAGTAGTGAAAAAACACATTTAGGGGTGTTCACTACCAAGACACTTTTTTATTTTTTTATTTATGTGTTTTGTGGAGTGCCTGAATCACCCCCGAAGGGGTATCTCTGCACTGCGGGCATGCAATAGTAGGCTGAAGAAGGGCATGAATTTAGAATAGAACAGTTTTGAGGAGCCTTCCAAATTGAAGATTGTCAGGGCATTGTCTCAGATGGGTGGGGAGCTGATCCCAACAGAGAGGAGCAAGGAGAGAAAAAGCTTTCCCACACATCCTTGATTTCTTAAACCGAGGAACCAGGAGAAGGGATTTGGTTCCTGAGCGAAGAGACCTTTTAGGGATATAGTGAGTACATTTCTTTGCAAGATAACTGGGTTTTTTTTGGTTTTTGTTTTGCCTTTTTTCATACCCCGACCTAAATGTGGATTACCTGTCATCCAAGAACTGATTTTGAATTGCCTCTATACAGGCTTAGTTGTGTCCACCTTTCAAAGGTCCACCTTTATTAACTAGCCTCTTTTGTAAAGATGATACATTTAAGTGACATAGGGTGAGACCCAGATAGATTATAAATAAAAGTTTGTCTTTCTTCTTTTTCAGTATTTTGATACACTTTTTTTGGTTCCAATGATCTCATTATTCTTGGAACGATATACTAGCTTTTCTATTGATCAGATTACGATGCAATCAGTGGTTATGTGAGTACTCATTTAGCCTCTTGGCTTCATTTTTTTTTCCAAAGAGTTTAATTTGCCAATATTCTGAGCTGCTTCAAATGTGTGCCTTATTATGCTTAAGCGATAGTTCCACATGCTTAAATGGATTTCACGCTAGTGGTTGCTGTAAAATGCTCAGTGAATGCCTTTGGATGGGGTTATGAATGTAGCATTGTGTGTATGGAAAATATACAAGGCAATATGTTTTAAGACACCACCTATATGGCAATAACTGTACTTTTTCCAAATGCTTAAGAATTGTGGGCACACTAGAGTTTCAGGTATTGGAACAAGGCTCATTACTTTCTTTATTACGTTCAACAAATGTATATATTTTTTGCAATGGCACAAGCTGTTATGTGCAAATAGGCTTCCTTGTGGAGTAAGTATTACTTGCAAGGTTCCTTAAGTCTTTTAACTGTGTTTATAAATGTTCGAAATCTATTTTTAAAGGATATGGGGCACTTTCACTTATATTTGTGACTTTGACAAAGACTGGCAGGGCAAAACGTGTAAATGCTTGCAATGAAATTGGTGTGGATTATCCTTTTTGGAGCGGGAACGCAGGCCTTTACTTGCATTAAGGCATGAGTGCATTCTTTCTCTATATTATATTTACACCGTAGCTTGAATAAGCTGTGCAGAAAAACAACCCTTGTGGTGTTGGTACCTGTTTTTTGAACAACCAGTGTTAGGAGATATATATATAAATTTTTTTACCCCAAAATATCCAACAGGAACACAGAGCATTCTGCGGGATATAAAAAATACCATTTTATTCAGGATCTCACCAGTAGATGCATTTTGGCAAACTGCCTTTCTCATACTGGTTCCCAAGTAGGGTCACATGATCGTTCTTTAAAATATGCATGCACCCGCTCCCATTGGATCACACATCATTGACTATGGAGAAGGGCTTTCCTGTCTCCATTTCCTTCTTACAGCCAGTGTGTGGCCATCTTTGAATGTTTTGTTTCAGTCTGTATTAATGGCAGTATCTTTGGACATATTGCCGCTTAAGTAGTTCTTGGAATCACTGCACAACACAATCTCATCATAATACACTGGCTGTGTGTTGTCCTTCATTCAGTTAGCAGGTAGGAGCAAAGTTTGTTTATAGTGCATTGCCTGGTATCTGTTCCCTTAGTTACCACAAATGCCAGTTAAGAGAGTGTGTCTTAAAATGCAGGTTATAGAAGCCAGCGTTTTCACATTTTGTAATGTCCCTTCTCCCGGCAGGCATAACTCTGAGGCTGCAGTGGTTCTGGCAGTTCGTCTTTAAATGTTCCACCAAATGCCACTCTAGACCTGCCAAACAAAGTAGAATGGGTGCCTCCATAACGTGAGAGCAGATTCATGAAAGAAATTTACCACCAAAATTCCAACAAGAACATAGAGCACTATGCGGGATATTAAAAATAGTGGTGGGTCGAATTTGCGTAGTGGTGAGTTGTCAATGATAGTTCAAAAAGTTCTAATAATGTTCATTCAAGATGAACATAAAGTTCCTAGTCAAAATGCATGCCTCTTGGTTGTTTAGTCCGCCTTCTAATGATGTATTTTGACTCCAATTTTCGTAGTTTTTTCTTTTGGTCTCCCAGTCTTTCATTTGTCTCAACTGTGTCTATTGCAAAGTAACTCATGTTGAGCTCCATCGATTAAAGATCTGATAGTCAAAAGCCATTTCAATCCATCAGGAAAGAAATCAAACTGGCTAATAGAACAACAAAATGGCTTCAAGAAATCTAACACTTGTAAGGCCTGCAAAATTGGGGTGAACAAAAAGAACATAAGAGACCCAGAAGGCAGAGTTAGTAAAATTGAGAAACGGATCACCTGTTCTACTAAATTTGCGGTCTTTGCAATTCAATGTGACTGTGCAATGCTACATATAGGTAGTACCATCTGCATGCTAAAGAAGAGAATTCTTGAACATATTAGGGCAGTCAAGAACAGAGACTTGACATATGCAACGGTGAAACATGTTTTGACATGCCAAGGCGGGAACTGGCTCAACATGAGTTACTTTGCAATAGACACAGTCGAGACAAATGAAAGACTGTGAGACCAAAAGAAAAAACTACGACAATTGGAGTCAAAATACATCATTAGAATGCGGACTAAACAACCAAGAGGCATGAATTTTGACGAGGAACTTTATGTTCATCTTTAATAAACAATATCAGAACTTTTTGAACGATCATTGACAACCCAAAATTTATGACACATACATGATGAAATCAAAGCACTTCGTGTAATCTCAACCCCTATTTTGTTTAACTTACCCTCAACTTTTCTCTCTCCTGCCTTTTTCTTCTTTTCTTTTTCTCTTTTATTCGTTGAAAATTTGGGTATATACCCTTAATTTAACAAGCGTATAATTAATAGCAAGGATGCCTCAAAAAATAAGTACCTTTGCAGATAATGTGCCATAATGATATGAAAACTGCCAGAAACATGATGACACAATGTTATTTCGTCCATACAATTGCATGTCTCACACATGAGACAGAGTGTGACGTGAGGCATCTTTGCCCAGAGAGACACATACTAAATGATAAATAATTATATATTTTTTGTTGGGGGCACAGAAACAATAAGTGAATACACGTTCAGAAACAAATAGTATCACCACACTATTACTTGCCTAATTTAAAAACGATGTCTGCATTGTGAAGATCTGTTTAAAAGTAATGAAAACTACATGTCCCATAATTCATGGGTATGATGTAAAAAGGAAATTACATAAAAACACTTGCAAATGTAACACCACCTACCGTGACCAAGGCCGTAAGGCTGAAACGCGTCGGTGTGCAGACTAGGCTCTGTTAAATAAATTCCAAAAACATAAAATTCCAGAGTGCGGCGTTTCTTTGTAAAAATATATATGTGTGTGTATATATGTACATAATAGATATAATATATACATTTCAATATATATATATATATATATATATATATATATATATATATAATTCAATGAAAAAACAAAGTACATGGACGTTATAGTGAAGCTCCAATTGCACTCATACAAAACCAGTGAAATTCAGCAGGTATAGTTATCTGAGCTAACTATAACTTGTGTCCCCCGCAACGCACTGCTTATGACCTCACATTTTACATCACTCATGACATGATCAGTGATATCAATCATGACATGACTGACTCCCAAGGACGTTCTCATTGGCCAAGTACCCCTCTTGTTACCTCCGGTAAGTCTTACACAACTGAATTGCTGAGAGGTCTTCAGAGGCCGCGCTCCCTTTCTGCACCATTCTGCAAATGCACCTCCTGGTGCACGACTAGTAGGGAGATGAAGTCCCCTTGGCTAGTGAAGGTCCTTGGGGGCCAACTACCCCTCCTGTTACCTCAAGTAAGTCCCGCACAGTGGGTTTGTTGATAGATTTTCAGTGGTTGAGCCTCCTTGCTCCACCACTCTGCAAATGTGCATCCTGGTAACCGATAGTTAGGGGATGAAGTCCCCTTCGCTCTTGAGGGTCCTTGGGGGCCAACTAGTCCTCATGTTACCTCCAGTTACACCCACCCAGCTGGATTGCTGAAAGATCATCAGAGGCACTGCCCCCTTTCTCCACCAGTCTGCAAATGTACCTCCTGGTGCACTACTGCTTGCTTTTTATATTTTGAGCTCATTGTGCAATAGAACAGGATGAGTTGAGATAACGGGGTTTTTTCGCAGTAGGGGGCCTTGGTTTCCATCCTGTGTCGCCCAGGCCCTATCACAGGCATACACCTTTAATTGAAGAGTTTTAGTGTATGTGGGTATCCGTCCAGCCTCACAGACCTCCTTTCTGCACCTCTTGCCACTCTTCCACTTTGGGAGTGATACCTGTGCCAGCAGTTCCAATTCGCTCACATTGCTGTTTTACTTAATCATCGGACTTTCTTTTATTGATATTTCCTGATTGATTGATTGATTGATTTTAATACTTATATAGCGCATACTGTCACCCTACGGGCATCCTGGCGCTTCAGACAAAAAAGAATTTACCAGAGTGGGATAAGTCAGAGCAGAAAAAAAGGGAGACAGGAGGTTAAGCCTTAGGAAAAAGCCAGGTTTTTAGACTCCTACGAAACTCTATCAGAGAGTCAGTTCTTGAGGTTCAAAGATAATTAATTCCAAAGGCGGGCACCTGCCACATTAAATGCCTTCCCTCCCGACTTGGAGTGTTTGAACCTGGAGACCATCAGTAGACTGGCACTAGAGGAGCGAAGCTGCCTCCTAGGCTGGTACCATGAAAACTTTTCCTTCAGTGGGACTGGACCCAGCTCGTGCACCGCCCTGAATACCAGCCAGAGAGACTTAAAATGGACCCATTCCTAAAAAAGGCAGCCAGTGTAGATCTCTCCGAACCAAGGTGGTAGATGAGCACCGCTGCCTACTAAGTGCTAGTTTTGCTGCTGCAGACTGGACTCTCTGCAATCCCTGAGTGATGTATTGTGGAGCCCCCAAATACAGAGAATTGCCATAGTCCAGTCTGCTTATCACTGTGCTTCTTACCACCAATGAAAATGACTCTTTTGGTAATAGCAGGAGGATTTTTCGTAGCATACGCATTAAGGAAAAGCATACGTTGGCGGTCTTGTTTTCCTGTGACTCCATCTGCAGGTTGTCGTCAATCAGAACCCCCAGATTGCGTACCTTACTAACCGGCGCTAGTGGTTTCTCCTCAGGAGTAAGTTTAAATTCAAATGGTAGGGGTTTGGGCACCCTTGCCGACATATCGAGAAGCATTAAGACAGTAGCATTCACGTTGTCGGCTCACATGCGCAGATAATCTCTCAAGGTGACAAGAGCGTCTCAGTCCCATGGCCTGGGCGAAACCCAAATTGGTCTCTATCAAGCAGGTGATTCTTCTCCAGAAAGCACAATAGTGATCTACTAACTGCTTTTTCCAGGATTTTGACGGGATATGGCAGGAGAGGGATGGGCCTGAAGCTTGCCGGAATTGACGGGTCCAGGAAGGGCTTTTTAATCAATGGAGTCACCACCGCCTGTTTCCAGCATTCCGGGACAATTCCTTCATCTAAGGATTGGTTACAGCTCTGCCTCAACCAGGGAAAGGTTTCTCGACCAAATGACTTCCAGATTTTATGAGGGAGGGGGTCAAGAGGAGAGCCCTAGGTCACACTGTGTGCCAGACTATTAAAAGCAGCATCAATGAGAGTCTGAAAATTATCCAAGGTTGTTGGCTGAAGTGGACCTTCATCCATCAGTTGTTCTGAATTGTCTTGATCATCATTATTATTAAGATGGAAAGTGCCAACAATTTTGGCAACCTTGTCCTGAAAATAAAAAGCAATCTCATCACATAGTTTTTGTGATGCTGCCACTTTATTATTCAGACAAGTAGGGGAGGAAAGATCCTTAACTATTTTAAAAAGGCATTTTGTCCCATTCGGCGCTTGTATAATAGAGGTGGCGTAGAAGTCTGCCTTAAGCCTTAAGGATGAGCACTTTATATTTCAGTTGTACTAGTCTCAGATCTTTTTTATCTTCCTCGATATACCCCTTTCTCCACTTCATTTCCGCCTTCTTGGGAAGCATGCGCAGCTGTTTCAGATCTTCATTATACCAGGGAGCCATGATTTTATTCCTATTTTTTAACTTCTTTATTGGGATTGCCTGATCCAGAATGTCGGTTATATAACTAGTATAGATTTTATAGTTTTCCTCAACCGTCACCGTGGGTATGAAATAATTATCCTCTGGGACAGACATATGGGTTACGATCTTATTTAGTTTTGCCCATACCTCTCCTATAGGAATTTTGCTGACTGGTTCCATCCTTTGAGCATGGCAGCCTAATATCGAAATGGATTAAGTAATGGTCAGTCCAATTCTGAGGTATTATATTTAAAACCTTAGTAGTAGATTGGTTGGAGAACAGTAGGTTAAGATATGCCCCCCTTGATGAGTGGACTGTTCCACCAACTGTGAGAGGTTAAAATGTGCGCAGGTGTGTCTCAAATCTCTCAGATGGCTGCTAAAATTCCCATCCTCCTTGAGATTAAAATCTCCTAGTATAATCATTCTGGTGTGTGTCAGAGTTAAATTGGTGATGTTTTCCAGGAGATTTTGGTATTGCGTGGTACAGCCTGGAGGCCTATAGCATAGCAATCCTGTAAGTAGGCTACCTCTAAGTGCCTGCAGCGAAAAGCCCATAAGTTCTATCCCCTCCACTTCGTCTACCGATAAGGACGTGAAATTCAACTCCTCCTTAAAAATCACTCCCACTCCTCCACCTCTGCCTGTAATTCTTGGCTTTTGAAAGATTTTATATCCATTAGGACAAGCAAGCCCTGATCACCTATGTGTTCCAGCAGTGAGACTTTCCCTGTATCTTTCCCATATATCCCAAAACCCTTGCCTCTTGCTTTGTGTTCCCATTTGTTCTAGTATATTTGTCCTGTGAACTGAACCCAACCATTCCGCCAAAGTTGGCGGATTGTGTTAAATCCATTTAATGCATATTTCTCGGCTAGCTAGTAATATCAAAAGGAAGAGTAAATTGTTCTGTTTTTACTTAAAATAGGACCTTCCCTGTTCACATTAGTGCTCCTCACCCCGAACATGACTAACCCCGGACTTACCTATTTTTCCTGATGTAGTACTTCTGAGAGGATCTTATCCACATCTTCCCAAAACACCTGTAATTGGAGGCACCTCCGGAACATGTGGACATCATCCGCTCTCTCCTCTCCACATTTCGGACACTTTTTCTTCTCTCCCCTTCTCAGCTTGGACAGTTTCTTTTGTGTCCAGTAGCCTCGGTGTAATGTGAACAAATGATTCTTTTTGAAGGGTGCAGACTTGATTATATGCCAACATATAGACATTGATACTTGCCATAGGTTCGGAGCATCCAGCGTCGGCAGGTCTTTCCCCCAGATCTCTGTGGGTAAGTTGAATTCTTCCTCTCCTGCTGATATGAATGACCAGTACCACTGTGCTACTTCTTTCTTCATTACATCCCTTTAGATTTTCATCTCTAATTCCCTGTTTTCTGTGCCATCCTTCCCTAGAGACTTTGTCCAGCTCGACAGTTGGTAAAATTTGAATTTAGAGAGTGTCCCATTAGTCAGTGGCAATAGTTGGTCCCACCCGAGTAATGAATTTCCCATTATTATCTGAACGCACTTTATTACTCCTCCTATTCTCAATGGAGATGATAACTTATCTCCTAAACATTCTGGTGTTCCTGGTGAATCCCAGATTGGGGCCTTGTCACTGTAGTACAG
This sequence comes from Lissotriton helveticus, assembly GCF_964261635.1. Taxonomy (NCBI): domain Eukaryota; kingdom Metazoa; phylum Chordata; class Amphibia; order Caudata; family Salamandridae; genus Lissotriton; species Lissotriton helveticus. The sequence goes on along the minus strand of NC_136069.1, from coordinate 1,369,175,384 downwards.
AATTTTCCACGAGCAACTAGCTTTATACCATAATTTGGTGACGGACACTAATATCTTTAGTTTCACTTTTAAAAACAATTTTGGATTGGCAAATTTGTATAGGAAATAAGGGCCAGATGTAGGAAGGCCATTACCGGTCGGTAACGGACGAAATCGGCCATTACCAGACTTTTCCTACGTAGGAGGCACATTTACCGACTCGGTAAATAACAAATCTGTATTTACCGAATCATCATTTACCGATTCGGTATTTACCGAATCGGTAAATGAAATGTAGAAAGCACTTCAAAGAGTGCTTCTGGGCTTTAAGGATTCGTTATTTAACACCAACTATAAGTTGGTGGTAAATAACGAATTCCTATTTAAGTGCAAATCTGTGCATTTACACCTGTGCGATGTGACAGCATACATGCCCTTAGGGTATGTATGTGTGCCACATGTGCACACAAGCACTAATCAGGGGTGCAACAGGGTGTCAGAATGACATCCTGCCACCTTTGACTTTTTCCCAATTTTACAGAATCTGTAATTACCGATTCGGTAATTGACATTCATTCCTATGGGCCTCCAGGCCCATAGGAATGAATGGCAAATACCGATTCAGTAAATTCGGTATTTTCGAATCTGTAAATTTAAATTACCTACATCTAGCCCTAACTTCCTTCCGAGGTTGTCATGGCTTGCAAGTAGGATGGGTATAGTCGATGTTCTTTAAATAGCACTCTGATGTTCTTAAAGTGAAAAGCCCTGTAATACTGGAACATGCCCGGACTATCAATCCCCTGTGTTCCTTCTTCCTCCTGATCTTTTTCCAGGCAATTCTATCTCCTCTTGTAGCTCAAATGAAGCTGCTAATATCTCCCTGTATTTTATTGAACCACTCTCTCCTAAATTCTAGAGGTATGGTTTTGAAAATATAAGTTAATTTGGGGAGTATCAGCATCTTTACTATATTGAAAAGGCCCAGGAAAGATAAGGATAGGCTTTTCCATGCATTCAAGAGTTTCTAAGATTCTGCTAGGACTTTGTTAAAATTTACTTGAGTAATTTTCTCAATCTCCCCCACTACCTGAATGCCCCAATACCTTATATGTTGCTTCTCCATAGGGATGTTACACTGAGTGTTCCAATCCATGATTTCGGTTTTCTGTTGGTTTATCTGATAACCAGATATTTTCCCAAATTGCTTGAGTGCCTCTGTTATTCTTGGGAGTGAGCCTGTAGGTCATCTGTATATAGAATTAGGTCATCTGCATAAAGTGCATAACCCACGTTTTATACCTAAAAGGGGCTATCTATAGATTGTATCTCAAGGCATTTGCTAGGGGGTCTATGTACAGATGAAACAACAAAGGGCTCTGTTTACTAATACACACGCAGTCAGGTTTTTGTACAAGGTCTTTACTGCCCCTACAAAGCTACTTCCAAAGTTATACTTTTCTAATAGTTTGTGTAAATAGACCCAGCTGACCCTGTTGAATGCCTTTGCAGCATCAAAGGTAATTATAGCTAAGGGAATACTTTCCTGAGTAGCCACATCTATTGCTTCCACCAATTCATGAGTTAGTTCCTGTATCTGTCTGCCCCTTATAAAACCTTTTTGATCCTCATGAATCAAACTACTGACTACCTGGCCCAATCCTCTTGCCAGTATTTGGGTATATATCTTGTAGATACTATTTAACATAGATAGAGGTCTGTAAGACTCACACTGTTTTGGTTCCTTCCCTGGTTTTATGAGGATGCCAATTGTCACCTCTTCCCATGATTTCGGTAGCTCCTGACCCTTTACAAATAACTCGTTAAATAGCTCGGTCAGCAGATGCACAAGCTCTTCTTTTAAAGATTTGTATAACTTGTTTGTCAAAGTGTCGGGCCTGCTGATTTTTCTTTTTTTAATTCTTTTACCACCCCATGACTTCTGCTGCTGTGTCTTTAGATTTTAGCTTGCTCCTAATCACAGCTTCTTCCATACTAGGATCATCTTGATTTTCCTCCTGTATGCATAAGATCTTGTTGCGGCTTTGCTCTTTCTTAGTTTTCAATGCTAAAATGTTACCACATCCCTCCCTGTAATGATAGTGAGTGAGTTTGCTAGCCTCCCACTTCTCTTTAATTTTACCTTCAAGTATGTCAGGGAATTCACGCTTCAACTCATTCCTTTTCATTCCTTGATTTTCCTTTTTATGTGCGATGCTCTCTTCTTCCATAATCTTTATTAATTCTAGGATTCCCTTTTCCAACTCACTGATCATATTCTTGAAATCTTATGCCGGTAAGCAACTATGCTGGTTAGTTTCCCCCGTATTTCGGCATTGTTTGCACCCGAAGCACCTGCCATGAAGTCTTGTTTGTGGTTAATAAAAAGAAAGACTTGGTTTCTACTCTCAAGTTTTCTACTACCTCATGGTCGAGAAGCAGAGTTCTGTCCAAAGTCCATCTGAGGATATTGTGTGCCTTCTGGAGACACACCTCCATCTGCACTGCTGAATGGTCAGAGAGCTGCACCAGGATATGCTATACCCTAATTACATTGCTACGTAGTGTCTTGTTTACCAAAAAGTAGTAAATTCTTGATGAGTGACCCTATTTTTTGTTCCTAAATGCACATTTTTGATATTTAACTCCTTTTTCCTGCCAGATATCTACCAAATCTAGGTCTTCTAGGTAGAGCTTTAACCAGCTCCTCATTATGGGCAGGGTTATGGTGTTCCTAATTGATAGCCCATCTTTCCTAGGGTCTATAACCAATTTAAAGTCACCACCAATTATAACTTGCACTGGGATATCCAAAAGAAATGTATACAAGGCTTGAATTGCTATGGGGTCATTAGGCCTGGGCGGTAAATTCCGTTCCGCTCATGGAATTTGCGGACTTTGGGTAATTTTACGTTCCGCGGATAACTCGAAATTGCCCGAAATTCTGCTTTCCGCGACTTCACAACATTTTTTGCTTGTTCGCGTGTCAAATGCGCAAGATATTTCCCCCGAGCACGCAAACAGCGATTGCGAACAGTAAAAGAGCATCATAAACACCGTTTCGCGGAGATTTGCATAACGCAATTACGCGAATTCTGCCCACCCTTAGGGGTCATGCAGATTGGGACCATACTATCCAGCTATTAAGTACATTCCACCCTTCATGCGTACTTTTGCTGTGGCTCCTCTCCCTTTCGGATCGCTACTGGATGGTTCTATTGTCGCATTTGCTGATCTCTTAAACAGGATACTCACTCCCTTGACACAACAAGCCTGATATGTGCATGTATCGGCATCCACCCACCTTTTGCTTCTTCAAGATTTCTTCCCACTCTTTTTTTAGGAGGTGCATTCCTTGGAGGATTATTATATCACACTTTATGCATTTTATATACTTTAATATTTTTTGCCTTCTATTTCTGACCCTCAAACTGTTTACATTCCATGTTAGAATGTTAACTCCCATGGCCTAAGGTGAAGTTCTTGCCTGTATCTTCTGCTTCTGCTTTTGCACAAGTCGGTCCATTTTTAAATTGTTTCCCCATATGCTCCCACACCCTTCGTGAACTTACTCCTACTCTCACAATCCCATTTTCCTGCCCTTCCCCTGTCCCTCTCCCCCCATGGAGAACCATCCCTCTCTCTCTTTGGCGATGCATCTCGCCAATTTGAGCCCTCTGCTCTGTAGGCATTCTTTACAATTTTTGTGCCTTAATCGTGACTATTAAGGATTTTACTTCCTTGGATTCTCTCAGGCTGTACATCTGATTACCCCACATTATTCTCAGGAATCCAAGGAAACGCATCTTTACTGTCACTCCCAGGGACCACAACTCTTGCATGAACTGGCTTAATTCCCACTCTCTATCTAGGGTTGCTTTTGAAATATTTGATCTTATTCTAAAGGCCCAGTGCAGTAAACAGGAGAGGGCGCTGTCGTGTAGCTGTTGTGAGTCGAGAGTCGAGCCGGAGCCGGAGCCGGAGTGCGGAGCGGGAGCGCTGCAGAAGGGCGAGTGGGGCAAGGAGACAAGGGAGGAAGCCCTCACCCCCGCGGCCAAGCCCTCGGGCGGATTCCTGGACCGCAGCACTTAGGAGAGCAGAGGGACGGCAGTGGCAGCGGCAGGAGCCGCGGAGAAAAGCAGCGGGGAGGCAGCGAGTGAGCGAGAGGCCAACGAGGTCAGCGCGGGCGGTGAGTTTGTTCTCTGTCCCCGCCCGCGGCTCCGCACTGCCCTGTCCGCACTGCCCTGCTCGCCGATAATTTTCCCACGGCGTCTGACCCCCGCAGCACCCTCGCAGCCCTGTAGCTGTGTCTCAGGGGTAAGGCAGCGAGCGGAGAACGGTGGCAGCGAACGGTGCACCTCGGTGCACCTCTTTCACCCAACCCACGCCCGCCCGCCCTCGCATGTGCCCACGCACCCTCGACCCCTACTGAAGCCCTTGCCCTACCGTTGCTGTTGCCATACTGCAGGCCGGGGAGGTGAACAGGTGAACTGAGGGGTCGGATAGAGCATCGACCAGAGAGAGGGCAGCAGAGCTGGGCAGGGGCGAGAGGGTCAGTCGGCAGGAGGGAAAAGGGAAGGGTGGCTGAGCATTGGATGAACAGCAGTGGACGGATAGTGGTAAACAGTGACCAACAGCAGCATTGAAAAAAAAAAAACAACAAACAGATTTTAAAACCATACAATAACTTGGTGATCAAAACAAGGAGACAAATAGGAACAAACCCAGCGCCAGTGTCCATTATCAAACCAAAAAAAAAAAAAAACACAAGTCTCAGCTGTCACCACCAACCAGGAAGAAAAGTGATTACCAAAAAAAATAAAAAAAAATAAAAATAAAAAATTTACAATTGAAGCTCAACCAAGGAGCAAACAAGGAAACTCGAAAAAAGGAAAAAAAAGGGTCCCACCAGCAACAAAAGGCAATCTGCTGGTTAGAAAGCGCCCCAGTGACAATAAAATCAATCAAAGCAGATACAAAGGAAATTTTGAGAAGACACGGCAAATAAGAAAACAATTCTTCTCCACTTAACTTCACCTCACCTCTCCACTAACCCACCTCTAATCCACCACAACAAGGGAATAAAGGAATCGGAATCAGAACTGGAACACGGCTGGTTGTAACTCGGAATCCCCAAAACCTCTAAGACCCACGCAAAATTAAGCATATCATGAGGTCAGGGAAAATCAGGGAACCAACAGACGAGGTCCCCGCAAAACGACGCAGGGCCAATAAGCGGAAACATAACATCGACACAGACACCGTGTTGACAGAACAAGAAGAGATCCTACTACTAGACCCGACTCCAGTAACGACGGAAAGAACTGCTTTAAATACCAGCAAAACGGAAAGAAAGAGCGCTCAACCCAAAATGGACTCCTTTTTTTCATTTCTGAAAGAGCCTGGCGCCTACCTAAGCTCCACAAACAGCAATCTTAAGGGACTACCCTCGCCAATGGAACCTCAAGGGTATTCGCAAAGCAATCACTCTGAAACCATCGAAGATAAGAAAGGCACCAAAACGTGGGATTTTCAAACACCCAAGGAAGGAAGCGCACAACCAGAACATTTAAACAACAGCAATCGCAGGGCGGATAACATCACGACAACAGATGCCATTACCAAAGGGGGTCACCCCCTGGAGCCAACCATTGTATTCCAGGTAACCTCGCAGCCACAGGCCACAGCAACAGGGGAAGGGCACAGCTATGACGAACCCAACATCGTGAGCAAAATAGATCCACCAGGAACTGCTGAACAAAAAATCCCAACCCAGACAGTCCCGGTACCCCCTAAGGAGCCCCTTAAAACAGAACCCAACTTAGGGACCAGCATTAGCACCACGAGGGCTGCACGGGCCTTACATCAGGATCAGGATCAGGACGTTAACCTGGGGAGTCGGATAGGCCAAGATCATACCCTCTTGGGGCGGGACAGTGAGACTGAACCAAAGCCGGAAGGCGAGGAAACTGAAGCAACCAAAAATATGGATAAAACTGCAACCCCTGCCCCAATACATATGGGGTGGGCAAGCAAGTCAGAAAACACACAGGAAAGGGAGCTAACAGAAGCAATCGACTTCACAGAAAAAAACATAATAATCGATACATCCCAGGCTCCTAACCAAACTGCATGCTTTTCCATCGAAGAGTACTCCCAGCTACCAGCAGAAGAGTGGGAGAGACTGGTAGCATCGTACTCACCGGCTGTCATACAGCCCAAAGGCAACATACCTGAGAGCAAGCAAGACTGCGAGAAGAACTCATCAACAGACGATCTCCCAAAAAGCGCTGATGCACTATGGTCATCCTTGCTAAACACCCTTCAATTATCCATTAAGGCCATGCAGTACCACTCGGAAAAAATGGACATTCAACTATCCCTTTTAAATTTCCTGGCCATACATGTAGCCAAAATCGACAACAAGCTGTCAGACATGAACGGCATGATCAAAAGGGTGCAAGCGGAAACAAAAATAGAGCAGCCGAGTTGTGCCTGCTACACCATAGTGGACAAACTCACCACTATCCCTCAACTCCTGGGAGGTATCCTGGCGGACCTAAAACAGAAAACGGAAAAAACAACCCCAAGTAACCCAGGAACCGGGAAAGTGGGTCAAAACCAACTTATCAAACACACTAGAGAACACCAAGTTACTGCAAATGAACAGAACCCATCAACTTCTCTAAATAACCAAAGAGGAAAACTCAAGCAAAACAGTCCGTCTGGCACAGAAGTTAAAAAACCGACTAATGACACCTACGCGGAGGCCTAAGGCAGCCTCTCGCCTACCAAAGGAGTGAAGCTCCGGCACAAAGACACACACAACCCGGACATATGCAAGGGACAGAACCTGATGCAGCTATAACTCCCCATAATGACTCTATCGGTGAGGCAAGTAAGGATGAATCAAAGGTAGTAAACAAAAGACTACGAAAACAAAAAAGGAAAGGAAGAAAAAAGACGGCCAACATAAATTCATTCTTCTACAAGGCAATCATGTCCCCAGTAGTAGTAGCAGCAGAAGCTCCAGAAGAAACAGCAGCAGAAGAAACAGAAAGTCTGCCCTTGACCCTAAAAACGTCACCGGCCAGGAAGATGGATAAGCTAACACAAAGTGAAAAGCCCATTAACTCAACATCAAGGGGAGAACCATCAGCAGACAGAAGTAAGCCCCCCCCTCGAAACAAGATTCTAAAGCCACAACCAACAAGACAAACTGGGCAGCGCAGGGGGAGGACCCAAAACCAATCAAAAGACACGAAATCCCACAAAGGGAAATGGGCACAAAAGACGATGAAATATGGGAGATCGGCCAGGCGGAAGCTGATAGTAGCACAATACTGTTCATTCCAGACTATATCTCAAGAGGGAGAGGAGATATCCTCAATAGAGGCAATATCTTACTCCTACTATCAACTATCAGTAGTCTGACCGATATCAGCACCAAAGACCTAATGGCAGTGGAATTTATCCAAAGTATGCACCAGTCAAATCTTGAGGTCACAAAAACTACATGGGCAAGGAACGAGACAGCGAAGAGAATTATGGAATCCGAGTCACATTTTCTATCCTGGGGGATACGACTAAAAAGAATGGGAAAAACCGGGTATCCGGAACCACTACGTCAGGCACAAAAAGGAAGACACGCCCAAGACCCAACAAGTAAGCCTCCGCCGGTAAAAACTGAAAGTGTCTTAAAGGGGGCCAGGAGCCTCTCAGTGTCCAGGTTGTCCCCACAGCCCAACAGGCAAGAGCAAGACCTAATGGATCACTCCGACTGGAACTGGATAGCACGGACAATTAACACAAGGGCCTCAAAGCCCTGACAAAATTCCCAACAAAATACAGCAACACAGCAACACAGCAACACCTAAGAATATGTTCTTGGAACATAAACGGCTTAGGAAACAAAAGAGACAACGCTCAGCTACTCTCCTACCTCCAAACATTTGACATAATAGCCCTACAGGAGACCTGGCTAGAACAAGAACACCACATTGAAGGCTATAAGACATACCATCTCCCAGCAGTAAGAAATGCTAAATACGGCCATTCAAAGGGGGGTCTAACAATATACACTGCTATAAAGAGCTTCAACGAATCGAAGTACATACACGCGAAACAGACAGGCAATAACTGCACCCTCACAATAGAATTAGAAGTGAGGGGAATAGACCCAAAACAAAAACTAATGCTGATGAATGTATATCTACATCCTCGGGAGAAAAAAACAGGAATGAAGCTCCTGGTGGAAGAGATCGCAAAAACATTGAAAGAGACAGAAAGTGCCAGCCTTATAGTAACAGGGGACTTTAACATGTTCCTGGGAGGGCCTCAAACAAGGGACACTCCGCTAGAAGAACTGTTCCTCGCATGGGACATTCCACAACAAGCTATAAACAATTGGGGCAACCAAAACCGGCTGGCAAAGGCAAGCACTAAGGACCTAGAACACCTTAATCTGGCAGCATTAAATGGCCGCTTTACAAACGACAGCCCACCGTCTGCTACCTTTTACAATCTAACAGTCAGTTCCACCTTAGATTTTACATTTGTATCCCTGCAACTCTTCGCGAAAGTCAAGGACTTCCGAATAGGTACAATGTCAGACAGCGACCATCAGCCCCAAGAATTTAGCCTTAATCTCCAGGGGGTGGTGCAATCTAGGACGGCGGCAAATTTGGGATGTTCATTGCTGGTGGCACAGAAAAGTATTAAATGCATCACGTCAAATCTGGAACGCTTTACAACTGATGCAAAAAGTCGGTGGGAAAAGTGCATCACAAATAAGTCTGAGTACCTAAATGCTTGAGAACAATTCACGAGGAGCCTGGGACAGGCACATACAAGGAAACCTAAGACCGACCAACAAAGTGGCAAAAACCAAGGAAAAAGAACCCATTCAATTGATAACCGCGACAAGGAACCAAACGAAAACATCGAGATAAAGGCCCTTAAAAGTAAAATCAACAAACTACTGCGGAAACTACACCGCGACGGACCGGACACTGCAACCCAATTGGAATTGCAAAACTTAAAACAGAGCAAAAAGAGAACAATCTGGCAGGAAAAAAGGAAAGCAGAGGATGAGCTATGGGCGAGACTTTTACACGACGCCAAAGGACCCAATACAAGCGGAAGATTCTGGAAAACAGTCAATTCACTTGAGAATTCCAGGAATCCTACCATCGACTCCTATGTAACCGAGGAAGCCTGGGCCAACCACCTTCAGGTACACTTCAATAAAGTGCAACAACTTGCTACAACCAGTCGACCAGATAAGGAAAAAAAATGCCCAGCCCGGCCATCACAATTGCCCAGTAATTCATTTGACCCAACTAAAAAACAAATAATAAGCAGGATTGCAAAAGGGAAAGCGGAGGGGGCGCCAGGTCCCAATGGGATTCCCCCAATACTTTATAAGCAAAACCCGGACTACTGGGCAGCGGCCCTAGTGCCACTCTTCAAACAGATATCTGACACTGCAACAATTCCAGCGTCATGGAAAGGCTCTATATTAGCACCAATACACAAGAAGGGCAACGTTGAGGACCCAAACAACTACAGATTAATAGCACTAATCGATAACGAAGCTAAATACTACGCTGGCCTCCTATTAGAGAATCTCCTAGATTGGACGGAAGAAAATGCAGTAATTCCTATCACCCAGACTGGATTCCGTAAACAAATGGGTACAACATCAAACATGTTAGCTCTTTCACTCCTTATCGACGCCACAAAAGCAGCAAATCTACCCCTGTATGTATGCTTTATCGATTTCACCTCAGCGTTTGACACCGTTAACAGAAACTTACTATGGTCAAAGCTGGAAAAAAGGAACATTCCATCAGGCCTGCTCACCCAGCTGATCTTACTACACACGGACACATGGGTCCAAGTCAAGCTAGGGCCAGGTGACCTCCTTTCAAGGAAAATAAAGACCACGAAAGGGCTAAAACAAGGCTGCGTCCTAGCGCCAACATTATTTAACATCTTTATGTCCGACCTTGCCCAGCAGCTGGACAAAACTAACTCTCATGCTCCTAGCATAGGCGGTCTCACTCTTTCTAACTTAATGTACGCTGACGACATTGTCCTAATTAGTAGAACACCGATAGGGTTACAACATCTGATTACCACTACGTATAAGTACTCATCAGATAATAGCTTAAGCATCAACCTATTAAAAACCAAAACAATGAGGATCAATGCAAAAACATCGTCAGCTGGACTTCACTGGCACATGGGAGGGACCACACTGGAAACAGTGGAGGAGTACAGGGGGTAATCCTCGACAGAAAGGGCTCATTCCACCAGCAAAAGGAAGCAATAAAACGGAGGGGAATTAGCGTAGGGATCGCGCTAAGGAGTATTAAAACAAAGGCAGTTGGCCGAAGCTTCACCCCCCTGCTTCAAGTACTTCAGGCAAAATTAACACCGGCCCTAACCTACGGTAGCGAATGCCTCCGAGGAAGGGACGCCCAGCAACTGAACAGCACCATCACAAAGGCCATGAGAATAATTTTCAGCCTGCCCAATTACACCTCTCAGGCGCAAATTAGGCTGGAATTTGGCCTGAGAAATCAAACATTTGAGCGAATGGGTGCCTACGCCAAAAGATGGCACAAGATCCAGAGAGGAGATGCCACAAGCCTAAATCACCATCTATGGAAAGAGATGGAAAGAAAGAGCAACAGTGCGGCTGCGATATATCTCAAGCACTCCATAAACTCCTTGTGCCTACAAGAAGCCTGGAAGATCGGTGGATCTCATAATACCTTCAAACAGTTAGTTAACAAATCAGTTAGATCTATGTCATTAATTGAGGACAAAGCAAGTCTAGCAACCCGGGCCCACGGTTGGACAGTTATTCAAAGCAACACAAGCAGCCTCTGCCAAAGCTACTTAGGAGTTGGCTTTACCAGGCGCACAAAGGAGAAGTTTCTACGCCTACGGCTGGGCCAACTTTCCGTACAAAACCATCTCCCTCCATGGAAAAGGCCCCAAGAAACAATCAATTGCCGAGTCTGTGGGAAGGAAAAAGAAGACATCATGCATCTACTATGTACATGCAAAGGACTGGACATAGAACGTAGATATCATCTAAAACAGCACCTCAACAGGCTGGGAATAAGAACACGCCGGCAGGCGGTAAAGGCCTGCTTTGATGGGACGAACACCCAGCTAGCAAGTCACGTTGTCAAATTTTTGGAGAAAGCAGAAAAGAAACAAAAATGACAGAGGGCAGTAACAAGTTGACGCCAACTTACGAAGTGAAACCCAAACGGACATTGACAAGGGATCGATCACTCGTTATGAGTATTGCACCGCCTCCTGAAGACTAATTAGGAAGGCGGTATATAAGTGCCTCACCTTTTTCTTCTACGCTTAGCCCGAAACAAACTCAAATTCCTGTACTAATTATTACTTTTATATGTAGTCATTCCTATTTTATATTTTTACACACTAACTGTATTTAACTAATGGTTTTATTTGCTAATAATTGCAATGGTTTTAATTAACTGCGCAATAAAGATGATTACTTCCTTAAAGGCCCAGTCGCGTTTTGTGAGGGTACCAGCTTTTATTGCCTCGCTTAAAATTCTCTCCTTTAGAGTATAGGTTCTAAAATTAATCAGGATCTTCTTGGGGGTCTTCCTTGGTTTCCCTTTACCAAACGGGTCCCTCTATGTACCCTCTGCTTGTTGGAAGAAATCCTTTTTAGTCCTGAGCCCTCAGTAAGTAAGGCAGCATCATCCCACCACCAGCAGCGCATCAAGAGGGGAGTTTGCAGAGTGATGTAGAAAGGAAGCATGTCTCTGACCACCTCTCAGCAATCTTGCTATGTGGGTTTTACTGGATGCAACAGAAGATCTTATTGGACCCTAACAACCCTCAGCAGCAGAGGGGACTTCATCTCCCAACCAGCAGCGAGCCAGGAGGCTCATTTGTAGACTGGTAGACAAAGGGGAGGGGGGGCTCCAGTGAGTTGCTGGCTTTTTTTGTTCTATTTTTTGTTTTTGTTTTTAAAGGAAGGGGGCTGTGTAACCCCGCTTCCCTGGTCAGATTTCAGCCCCATGGACCCCATCCCCTGGGGCGAGTCATTTTAAGAATGGGCAGGGAGGCTGCGTGCCCTCCTCCCTGCATTGATTTTGACCCGAGAGACCCCATTCCCTGTGGCCTGGCCACAACACTGGGTGCCCTAGTTCCACCCAAGGCACCCAATTTCTTACGTTGGGGACCTCAAGGCCCCTGTGGTTCCTCCTGTTGGACCCGGCATTGCTTTTGACAGAAGGAGCTGATAACATGTAGCTCCCTCTGTCCAAAGCAATTCTGCTTGGCTTCGAGTAAGCAGGAGCATTTTACATGCTCTCACTTACACGGAGTAGCGCAGTGTTTGTTATGGCTTGGTGGGACTAATATTCCAACAAAGCCATAGTGAACTGCAATGTCCCGGGGGTGGGCACCACAGGACATTGTTGGAGCTGGCCAAGGGGAGTGACAGGCCCCAGGGCCATGTTGCACCAGGAGGGGGCCGCATGTGGTAAACATAAACACATGTACAGTAAGCCACTGACACACCTCTCCACCCAGAAATAGAGTCTAAGATCATATGCAGTTGCGCCCCCAAATTTCTTCCTAACAGCATGTGTATTCTGGCCTTTTTGTCTGATTTCAGCATCTAATTGTAGTTTGTCAGTGTGTACAGTTCTAGAACCAAGAGCCAGTAATCCACCCACCTCTGCTAAGTCTTGGAATGTTTTTGAGGGCATCGCCTTGCCCATAACACTACAACCTCAAGCCCCATTCAAAAATACACCCCTCACTTGCAAATCCCCAAATCATCCTCCTTCCATCATCGTGCAGTGCCTCTTTTTGGCAGTGTGAGACCAAGGAATAATAAGTGATGCTTATTGCGGTTTCTGCCTATGCCATCATTGCTATGAAGAAGGTCTGGGTCAAATGGAACATCCCATGCCATCAACTCAACCAAACAGGACATTACATCCCTGCAGAAATGGGTCAGACCACTACAATCCCACACCTTGTGGAAGAATGTGCCTTCCGTAGCCCTACATCGCAAACATGTAGGAGAGCCTATAAAGCCAATGGACCACAGGCGGCTTCTTGCAAAATATGCCCTGTAATGTAATGTCATGTAATGCAATTGTACACTTTTAGTGCGCAACTGTCACTCCAAGGAGCATCATGGTGCTAAGCGGAACCCAGAGAAGGAACAGTGCTGGGTGGTTGTACGAGCAGGAAAACAATTAAATAAGTGTTCTACATTGGGCATCTGGGGCAGAGAAAAACCAGGCCTTTAGGGCTTCCCTGAAAAGTGTTTCAAACTGAAACTGTCGGAGCTGGTTAGGGAGCTTGTTCCATGCCCTGAAGCCTATCACTGCGAGAGATTTTCCTCTCTTTGAGACACATTTGAATGCTGGTATTTTCAACAGATTTGCGTTAGCCGATCTAACATTCCGGGGAAGGTATGTAGCCCATTAATCCAGTTCGGAGATAGTGTGGGCCAGAGGAGTGGACTATCCTGAAGGTAATTATCAGGATCTTGAACAAAGCTCTTTTGTGACTTGGGAGCCAGTTGACAGTTTTTAGGGTCGCCGAGGCAGAAGACCTCCTCGGCCATTTCAACGCTAGACGTGCTGCTGCGTGTTGGACCATTTGGAGATTATATAAGACTGACCTGTTTGTGCCTGCCTAGAGGCCTAGAGGCTATTACAGTAGTCTAATCTGGATGTGACTAGGGCCACTGCCACCGTCTGTCTGGCTGAGATGGGAAGTACATTTTATAATCTGGAAACAGGTTCCAGCAACTGCCAGTGATTGCTATTTGAAGGAGAGTGAGGCATCGAATTTGATTCCTAGGTTTCTGAGTGTATTGGGCGGGGGAATGGTGTCAGCTGGCCACCAGATGTTCGGGGCAAAGGTATTCTCTTGCCCTAATGGTAGTATGTCCATCTTTTCCGACTTACACTTTAGATGATTGGTTTTCATCCAATGGAAAGTGGCGGTAAGACATCGGCGGAGGTTTTCTGGTGTTCTTGTCCAATACCAGAATTAACTGCGTATCGTCCTCATATGAGATGGTCTCTATGCTGAAGAACAATATCAAGCTGATCAGCTAAGCTATTTAGGCTTTGAAAAGTGTGGGGCTAAGACTGGAACCCTGAGGGACACCAGAGATCAGTGTTTTTTCTTTAGATGTAAATTGGCCAAGAGTAATAACTTGTCTGCGGCTCTGCAGGAAATTCTTTAGCCAGGCCAAGACAATATAGGAAATGCCGTAGGATTCGTGACGGTCTAGGAGAATGGCATGTGAGATCATGTCATGTCAAACGTGGCCGACAGGTCTAATAGAACCAGAACCGCATTTTTTCTGTGATCAAGTGTAGTGTAGTTCCTATATCCCTGATAGGCTCTGAACATTGGAATAATATACACTACAGCTTTGACATAGGACTGAGGTCAGTATGGCTCTATTGTGTACATTAAACTTAATTGCGTGTGTGCCAGCTAACTCAGAGGTCACTAAAAACTTTCTCGAATGAACAAGAAGGGAGTCGTTTCTGACAACCGCATAAACATGACAACTTTGTTTCGCTTAGAGGTGGAACAATATCTTCAGAGGCGTGGAAACAATAGATGACAGTTTCACTCAGTCAAACGTGCATGCTTCGTTTCTACAGAGTTGCACAGAAATAGAGACGGGCGTTTCAATAAAAAAGGTTTACTGAACAGTCTTCTTTCTCATGCAAGAGATATGAACTGCTACAATCATAAGACAGAACGCGAAGTGTAATGCGTACAGCGTAAACACTAAAATAATACTATAATAGCATGGTCTGTTGCTATGACATATATAAAAATACATACATAAATAACACAGGCTAAAATACTCAACTGGTGCTTCTAAAATAATCCTACCCCAGTGTACTTAACCTAGGTCTAGTACAAGGGAAGAAGTAGGTGTTGTTTTAGCAAAATTTAGTTTAGTTTAGTTTTGCCAAGAATTGGCAAAAGTTTCTCTAGGTTCTAATCAGCTCCATACCTTAGAATGAGAGAGGTTGGTATCTCTTTCCCAGGAATCGATCTCTAACACCCCGCAAGGGGAATCAAAAACACTGGAGCTGGATTCTCTGCAAGGAGGATTACAGCGTCTGGTCAGGGCATCAGTTAGGGAGATGACTTCCTTTGGGACTTTCTGTGGTGAGCCGCGTCGTGCAAGTAGGTAGCCGAACCGCACTGTGCCTTGCCATAGCAAGTGAAGGTATATTTATACCTTGTAGGTGTTTAGGAATGCCAGTATTGACATAAAAGTCGGGCATAAGAACGTCATGAATGAACTCCTAAGGAATAGATGTTCATGTATAATAGATGAGTTCTTGGAGAAACCAATATCCAGGCAAGGGGAAGTCTTAAAGGCTTAAGAGTCTGGTTTTCCAAGAACTCGTTGTGACGTAGATTGTGACGGATGTAAGTAGCCATGCCTGTAAGGACTGGATTACTATGCCTATATAGGGGCAATGTGAAATTTACATATATATATATGGGCATGAATTGGGAAATTCATACGGAATCTAAATTGATACACAAGATCCACTCCACTTTCGTATGTACGACGTTACTAAATTCTAAACATGTTAAACATATCTAAAATTTATCTACAATATATCTACACACAAAGAGCTGAAAGCATGTTTCAAATACATTGTAAATAATGCATAAAAACTAGTTTTAAGCATGAAAATGCCTTGGTGCTGTACATATTAAAGCAAGTATTCATTCTAAGCATATTTTTACATTTTGAATGCTAACTGAATGAATCACGAAAATATACATTTATGAAATGGCTCGTAAATACAGAAGAAAAAGGGCTGAAACCATTTCATGTCAGATTACATAAAACTGTTTCTTTGTGGACAAAGTCATCTATTGTCTCTGGAAGTATTCAAAGAATTTTTGTTCTCTATGAATAGTTCTTCTATAAGCAGATTACTGCGTGCCAAAAATGAAAAATTCAAATTTGGAGAAAAAAATGTATCATAGGAAAAAAGTTCCAAAGTTTGTACCTTGTTTTGAAAAACGAAGGTCAAATTCAGAGTCTCTCACTACACTGTATGCCAAAATCAAAAAGTCAGTGCTAGGGCTTGGAGAAAACATGAAATCTTCAATTTCTGTAGATAAAAAGGCATCGCCTTCAGCATTGGTCGCATCAGCAATGTTTGAATCGTATGTTACCTGAGTGCCTGCTGTTTCCTCTCGTACCTCAGCAGTTGCAATTTGCGTTTGTGAGATCTCAATGAATTCCGTCATCAGAATTGGTAGCCTCTGGGGACAACACAGAGCATGGGCCATTACGGGGTCCAGCAGAGTATCAACATCCATTGGCATCACTGATGGGAGTGTTAGACAGATGCCTAGCACACATTCTTCACTGCATAGCAGACAGCGTAGAACAGGTAATATGCAATCTTGCCAGATTGGTCTGAATGACAGAAACCATGAGGTATTTAATTCTCGTAGACAAGGTAAACCCAGAATTTGGACGATGCACTCACAACACTTCATCTCCTGCAGAGCTCTCTTCACTGTGAATTGGGTGTCGCTGGTGATTTGGCTTGCCATATCGCAGCAGTAGGCAAAAATAGTATCCCTGCAACGAGTCCCAAAAGGAGGGGCAGACCTCCAAACACAGAGTGTAAGAAGTTTGGAATCATTCCGATCACTGCTTGAAAAGGTGCTAACAGTCCGGAAAACACGGTCTTAAATACATGTACAATACCACTCATATTAGACATGTTTAAGATACGACTTAACATTTCTGAGAAATGTATAGGGCAGTCTGTATTCAAAAGGGCATGTATCTAGGCAGAAGTCCTTGTGACTGGTAGATCATAGGTTTCTTTGGCTGAGGTCAGTGGCACAGTTTTTTGCAAAAGAATGGCTTTTATTCTGCTGAGAGTATGACTCCCTGGCTGTCTTGGTTTGTGGAAACAATACTTGTGATGGAATACCTGGCAACATGCAACAGCAGCTGTGATCATTCAACATGAGTTAACTTCCATTTGAAAGTTGTCCAAAAATTGGATCAATCACTGCAGGTGGTGAACCTTGCAGGTGACAGGATAAGTTGCTAGAGGAACCATTGCAGGGCCCGTGTAAATTAATACCCTGACAAAGGAGAGAACTGCTTAATGATTTTTCACAGTTTGAACCGCTAAGAAACACCTCACGCCCCCCCCACTCCGACATCTGTGTGTGTATGGTAAATCCCAGGAGGTGTTGATGTATTCTTTACCCAACCTTTCATATTTGCCTGCTGGAATGTGTTTTAGGTAATACGGAAAATGGAAAATTGTAACCGGCAGAGTGATTGTTCCATGTATTATCCACTCAGTAGCTGTTTTTTCTGCCTCTGTGAATGGTAATACTTCTAGTTTTTCAATGCTCAGCACCGTATAGTCTGCTCCTCTTTGTGCCAGTTTGATCTGTTTATCAGTGAGATTGAATTCTAAAACAGTGACGTAGTACTGATTAAACGCCAAGGCACATAGCCTGAAGGCATGTTTTGAAGCATCCAACCATAATAGCTGAGACTGACCATGTTGCAACTAGGCCTGGGCGGTAAATTCGTTTCCAATGTGGAAGTTGTGGAATTTAGGTAATTTAACGTTCTGCCGAGAACGCGAAATTGCCCAAAATTCTGTGTTCTGCGACTTCGCAAATTTTTTTGCTTGTTCACGTTCTCAAAATATGTGTTTGTGAGATATTTCCCCCCGAGCACGCAATCAGCAATTGCAAACAAGAAAAAAGCATTGCGAACAAGCAATTCCGCGTGTTCGCAGAATTTCTGCATGTTTGTGGAGATTTTTTTCCGTTTTGCGGAGATTTGCCTAACACGATTACGCAAATTCCGCCCACCCCTAGTTGCAACATGACTAAGTCTTTTTCCATGATGTCTATGGCAGAACACAAAATGCTGTCCAATGAACATATCCTGGACGACAGAGTCTTCAACCCATTGTCTACTACAGAAAGAGATTTCTCTAAATTAATACGATCTTTTCTCATATTTGTTCTGCAGTCTCTGGTTGCATAATTTTCCATATTTCGTTATATGCAGCAATATACCAACATATATGAAACGTTTTTGATGCAGTTTTCTTGGTCCTAGCAAGAATTCTCTACGGTCTGCGCCATCTTTAAGTAAAGATAAGTGTTGTTTTACATCCTGTCGTGTAGCTCTCTATAGCCAATTAAGGCATAGCTTCCCTACACTGTATTTGTTATTGCCCCAGGATGCTGTCTTTGAACATATCTTGGGTCCGGCCTATTGACTTTGAAATCTTGACTTTTGTTCAGGAATCAATGTTGACAGTTATTTGTGTCTCTGGGCCAGAGCAACCTCTGTTGTAATGCAAAATATTATGTACGTCGTCCTCCCCTCGTGTTGTGTTATTTCTCACAGGTATTGGTATGGTCGGTGTGCTCATGTCCTTGATCTTGGCTAACCTAAGGAAAGACGTTTGTTGCACAGTGTCAATCAAAAACATAATTTGCTCAGGGATGATACAGGCTCTAAACTGCTACCCCCTGCATTTGCCAATCTTTAGAATCCCCAGACAGTTTTTGTCTCAATGTTGTCTTTCCAAAAGTCGAAACCCTGTCTAGACAATTGGGCATAAAAGGCTGCAGAATAAATCTGTTTTGTATCAGTTAACATACTTTTCATTCCTGTTCTATTCACATTTCTAAAGTAAAATATGGAAACTTATTCACAGAAGTTTTTGAGTTACCCTTTGGAGGTGTAGGACAATGTTCCCATTGGTTATTTCAGCACAGGGAAGGAGCTGCAGGTTTGAGCGCCAGGTCCGGGATCACTAAAGTGTAAATCCCGACCGGATCGACCATAGCAGCCCCCCACTGACAATAGGCACTACTAATTCTCTACTCACCGGACTTACCTCAGACTAAATCGCGGATCTTAGACAAAGATCCTATGACGAAAAGGACCCTGGTTGCAGTGTGGGTAGTGTACCCGAGTGAAGCCATTCCTGGAGGTCCTCGGAGCCCCTAGCGCTAACTAGGAAAATGAGGGAGACCGCCGTTCAGGACAGGAGAAGCGTGGCAAATCCTGAAGATAAGGACTCTCGAACTGAGGCTCTGGACCGCACAATCCCACATCTTCATTGCACTCCCGAATCGAGGATCCAAACCTTAGCCGCATCGCCTGACTATGCAATGGCCGAAATCCACGGAGCTTCAGAGAGACTCAGCCAGCTCTAAGACCACGGGAGGACCCAGAACACCTGGATCCTCCCTAACTGGGGTGAAGCAGGTCAGTGGCGACCCTTGAAGGAGACCGGGACACCCCGTGATGGCAGGGGAGCCCCGGGTCTCAACCCAGCTGGAACCCCAAATGCCTGAGCATGCAATGGCCGCCAGATTCATAACCGAAAGCGGCAGAAGCATTTGCACAGGACACAAATTTCCACAATTTACTTAATATGTCAATACCGAAAAATACCGACAAACAGTTCAAAAAATTATATGCAGCAAGTATTCTTCAAAGAGAAGGAGATGGTCTTCACGATCATTCGTAATGAAACTGACAGATAAACAGTTCAAAAAAATTATTCGCAGCAAGTATTCTTCAAGGAGAATGAGATGGTTGTCACGATTATTCGTAAAGAAACTGACATTATGAGCTGAGCCCCTGACGCCTGATCCATTAATGGCCGCCAGAAGCAAAACAGGAAGCAACCGGCTATAAGGCATCAAGAAGCTCTCGGACTACCGTGATCTTTATGATAAGGACTTAGGGGGTCATTTGAGACCTGTGACGCTACAGAAGCTGTCTTGAGGTGGGAGCGGAGCCCCGGCCACAACACACGAGAAACCCCAGATGCCTGATTGGGCAATGGCCTCCCTTATCTTATTCACCTTGGTAACTACCCAGAAGCAGGTACCCATGTTGACCCTGGGTACTGGAAGCTTCACCTACAGAGTGAAACAGGTCACCTGAGACCCTTGAAGGATACCGACTGCCCTGAGATGGGAGCGGAGCCCCAGGACACAACACGTCAGAAGCCCCAGATGCCTGACC
Organism: Lissotriton helveticus; assembly: GCF_964261635.1. Lineage (NCBI taxonomy): Eukaryota > Metazoa > Chordata > Amphibia > Caudata > Salamandridae > Lissotriton > Lissotriton helveticus. Next base: position 1,369,155,277 of record NC_136069.1, on the reverse strand, counting down.
TAGAAATGGCAGCCAATTCCAGAACCAACACAGAAAACGACCAACGATAAGGCCACAACAAGACCTCCGTCAGCCTCGATATCTCTGACATTCGCAACAAGGACTCAAGGTCAGTGTAGTCTGGGTCAGTGGACCTTAATGGGCTACTTGGGTCCAATAAAGGTCTAGCCACAAGAAAGGCTTGATCCAACGCCCCTCTAATGTAGCCTTGGTCCCATAGGGTAACGTACGCGCCCTCACTATGCCTACCCGAGACCTAAATCTCTGATCCATGACCACAGCTAGACAGAGGTATCCCTATCACCTATTGAGAATACCTCTATCGACACAGGCCCTCTTACCATGAGATCAGGCTAGCTCCAACTCCCAAACCTGGGCCCAGAGAAGCCCTTCTCAGCACACCCCCTCCCCCACTGCTCCCCCCTCCCGAGAGGCAATCCCCCTATTCCTCAACGCCCTCTCCCCCCTCCTGACCAGACCACATACTCAACACACATCTCATCATCTCCAAAACCACCATTATATCCCACTGCCGCAAATTCACAACCTCTCTCTCGAATCACCAGTCGTTGAGCGGCAATATCTCCATAACCATCTTCGCTAACAGCACAGTCCTGAAACAGGCTAAGAGCGTTCACCTTGAGGTTTCAACTCCCTCTTCCTCTCACTAAAAAAGGCCCCCGTAATCACCTCACAATCAGGACCAACCCCATCCCTCACCCCATTGAGCATTTCATGACAGGGGAGGCAGCAGAGCCCTCTCTCATCCGCTTCAAGATCTCCCTCACCACCATCCCGAGACTCCTACTGTAACTCTGTACCCCTGAATAACGATCTCTCCGCCCACCCCTGCCCCCCTCCCTTCCCCTACCCACTTCCAAGGCTGAACATTACCCTCTAGATCAACCTCCTCACAGCCCCCCATCCTCATGCCACACGAAAACCGATGCCTGTCACGAGGCAGCACTCCCTCTGCCCATGAACCCTCCCATAATGAAACCATGCAGCTCCTCCCCCAATAACAATCAGGACCAGGTCTCACACCCCTCCTTTAACAACCATCTTGACAGGGACCCATCCCTCTCCCCCAAGGGCAATGCTGCCCAGACACCCTCCCTCCCTCCTCGGACTCTCCACCCTCACCCAAGGGCATTGCCCCCAGTGGAGAAGTGTGGCTCACTGGTTAGAGGAGGCAGACCTGGAAGCAGAGGTCAGCCCGGGACCAGGGTTCAATTCCCGGCTCGGCGGGGTCTTGAGTCCTAAAAATGTCCATGGACTCGACAATTCTCACTCCGGTGCCTACTCGATTAACGGGTTCACACTCTGCGACTCTGGGCAATAGCTTGCTTAATCTCCACAATGGCCCCTCGCGGCGGGATGCCTGGCTTTCACCTTGCGGATACCCTGCTGGGGTTATCTCACAGGGAAATACCAGGACGGGTTCCCTAAGCAAGCGCTTAGAAACCGCTCGGTGATTTGCGCTATATAAATTCCTGTACATTTACATATATACCCTCCCTCCCTCCTTGGATAAAATGACGCAATGCCTCATCCTCCTAGAAACTCAGCTTGAAATCCTGATCCGAGGCCTGAACGAACTTCTATCCAACCTGACCTTGTCCTGAAAGCCCACACATCCAGCCACGAAGCTATCTAGTCTCACCCAACCCAGTCAAGGCAAGGTACCATGCACTAGCGAGCCTCATGGTCCCCCCAGACCCAGACTCTGGTCCAACAGAAAAGGGAATGATAATTGCTACAAAAGACCCAGAAGAGCAACAGGAAGTGGCTCACCTAGCCTCATCCTATTCATCCTACGATCTCCCGGCGAATTCCTCCCCCAAATCCGCAATCCAAGTAATTACGGGATTTAGAAGTGAACACCCCCCTTCGAGAGTCCCCAGACTCCCAGCCCACCTAGCCTTCCTACCTAGAGCCCAACCCACTGAAAACAGGAGCAAAGAAGGTCCCCTGTCAACTGCAGGCTCTAAACATGCAACCGAACTAGCAGAAGCCGTCCCCTCCCATGATATAGACATAGCATTCATAACGGAGACCTGGCTCAATACCCTCTCCTACCCCATCATGGACATGCTGATGCCTCCCGGTTTCACAATGATCAATAAAGACAGGCAAGTGAAAAGAGGTGGGGGTATAGCAATCATACACAAGAACAACATCTCCATCACGTAAACTTCCTCCTGTCTGTACAGCTCCTTTGAATGTCTCTTAGTCATCATCAAAACACTCGAAACCAGGCCTACACTTTGCCATCTTCTATACCACCCCCCAGGTAACTCCTCAGAATTCGGGGATCACCTTTCAGACCTGATTGCCCATTGGGCACTCAGCAATTCTAACAACATAATTCTGGGCGACCTCAATCTAAGATAGAACGAAACAAAAAACCCACTCATTCAAACCCTAAACAACTTACTACTAGACAACAATCTGACCCAACACTGCTCAGAAGAAACTCATCGTAGAGGAGCAATCCTCAACGCAATTATAGCCAAAAGCAATGCAATCTCCATTGACCACATCCTCCCCATTGACTGGTCTGATCACCACATAGTTCTTTTTCACATCAACCATGCGATCTTGTCCAATCTAATCCCCAAGCAAGACCCCCACAAGTGGGTCAGGAACACAGCCCAGATCCTTCAAGCTGACCTAGAAGAAAGAAGTAGCTCGCTCCTCCCCAACACCGCTGACCACCTCTCAACTACCGAACTCACCTCTCTCTACGACTACAATATGACACGCACCCTGGATCACCTTGCCCCCCTGAAACTAAATCTGGAGGAACAATCCCTCCACCCTCCATCGCAATCAACTCCAAGTAGCCCGGAGGATGTACAAAAAGCACATTAAGAACAAAAATACAGCTTTCTTTTGCTCTGCACTAGATACCGCAAAAAAAATCCCAAGGAGCTTTTCCATATCATCAGGAATCAAACCTCTAAACCCATACCCTCAGTGTGCGACCAATTGGACTTTCATTTATATTCAAGCTCCCTTGAGCTGGTGGGGCTGACGAGCCTGGGTTACGCAACTGCGTGCCACGAGCGGTACCGGACCTGAGAATATTTTTTGGCAGCCTACACATCACCCCTACATATATGCCTATTCCCTGATGACGAGAGGTAACAACCTCGAAACACGTGTCCAGGGATGGCCAACGCGACAGTGATTTTTGCTCAAGAGTCTGGCAGAGACGCACCCGCTGATGCTTACTTCATGGACCACAATGCTTTGGGGCAACACGCTGGTAGGACAAGCAGTGTGCGACCAATTGGACTTTTGTTTATATTCAAGCTCCCTTGAGCTGGTGGGGCTGACGAGCCCGGGTTACGCACCTGCGTGCAACGAGCGGTACCAGACCTGAGAATATTTTTTGCCAGCCTACGCAGCACCCCTACATATATGCCTATTCCCTGCTGACGAGAGGTAACAACCTCGAAACACGTGTCCAGGGATGGCCAACGCGACAGTGATTTTTGCTCAAGACTCTGGCAGAGGCGCACCTGCTGATGCTTACTTCATGGACCACACTGCTTTGGGGCAACACGCTGGTAGGACAAGCAGTGTGCGACCAATTGGACTTTCATTTATATTCAAGCTCCCTTGAGCTGGTGGGGCTGACGAGCCCGGGTTAGGCACCTGCATGCCACGAGCGGTACCGGACCTGAGAATATTTTTTGGCAGCCTACGCAGCACCCCTACATATATGCCTATTCCCTGCTGACGAGAGGTAACAACCTCGAAACACGTGTCCAGGGATGGCCAACGCGACAGTAATTTTTGCTCAAGACTCTGGCAGAGGCGCACCCGCTGATGCTTACGTCATGGACCACAATGCTTTGGGGCAACACGCTGGTAGGACAAGCAGTGTGCGACCAATTGGACTTTCGTTTATATTCAAGCTCCCTTGAGCTGGTGGGGCTGACGAGCCCGGGTTACGCACCTGCGTGCCATGAGCGGTACCGGACCTGAGAATATTTTTTGGCAGCCTACGCAGCACCCCTACATATATGCCTATTCCCTGCTGACGAGAGGTAACAACCTCGAAACACGTGTCCAGGGATGGCCAACGCGACAGTCATTTTTGCTCAAGACTCTGGCAGAGGCGCACCCGCTGATGCTTACTTCATGGACCACAATGCTTTGGGGCGACACGCTGGTAGGACCAGCAGTGTGTGACCAATTGGACTTTCGTTTATATTCAAGCTCCCTTGAGCTGGTGGGGCTGACAAGCCCGGGTTACGCACCTGCGTGCCACGAGCGGTACCGGACCTGAGAATATTTTTTGGCAGCCTACGCAGCACCCCTACATATATGCCTATTCCCTGCTGACGAGAGGTAACAACCTCGAAACACGTGTCCAGGGATGGCCAACGCGACAGTGATTTTTGCTCAAGACTCTGGCAGAGGCGCACCCGCTGATGCTTACTTCATGCTGCTGCTGCAGCGTTTACAAATGGTCCAGAACGCCGCAGCGAGATTTGTTTTAGACCTGCCCAGACGTTCATCAGCCTCCGCCGGTAGGAAACTCCTTCATTGGCTTCCGATGGAGGATAGGATCCGTTTCAAAACTCTCTGCCTGACATACGGAGCCCTGGTGAGAAAAAGGCCGGGAGGAATAGGAGATCTTTTGGTCCCTTATAGCCCCTCCAGAAATTTACGTTCGGCTAAGAAGTTCCTGCTACTAGTACCCCGCATTCGTAGAGCTAAGTGGGGGGGCAGAGCTTTCTCGAGTCTTGCGCCTAAATGGTGGAATACTCTTCCGGAAGAAATTAAGTCTCTGCCCACCATGCAAGCCTTCAAAAAGGCCTTACAGACTCGTCTCTTTGCCTAAGCCTACTTGTAGTTTTGTTTTTGCCTTTTTTGAAGACTTTTGTATGTTAGGCGCCTTGATGCCTTCGGGTTTTAGTTGCGCAATATAAGTTGTCTTTCATTTCATTTCATTCCATTTCATGGACCACAATGCTTTGGGGCAACATGCTGGTAGAACAAGCAGTGTGCGACCAATTGGACTTTCGTTTATATTTAAGCTCCCTTGAGCTGGTGGGGCTGACGATCCCGGGTTACGCACCTGCGTGCCACGAGCGGTACCGGACCTGAGAATATTTTTGGGCTGCCTACGCAGCACCCCTACATATATGCCTATTCCCTGCTGACGAGAGGTAACAACCTCGAAACACGTGTCCAGGGATGGCCAACGCGACAGTGATTTTTGCTCAAGACTCTGGCAGAGGCGCACCCGCTGATGCTTACTTCATGGACCACAATGCTTTGGGGCAACACGCTGGTAGGACAAGCAATGTGCGACCAATTGGACTTTCGTTTATATTCAAGCTCCCTTGAGCTGGTGGGGCTGACGAGCCCGGGTTACGCACCTGCGTGCCACGAGCGGTACCGGACCTGAGAATATTTTTTGCCAGCCTACGCAGCACCCCTACATAAATGCCTATTCCCTGCTGACGAGAGGTAACAACCTCGAAACACGTGTCCAGGGATGGCCAAAGCGACAGTGATTTTTGCTCAAGACTCTGGCAGAGGCGCACCCGCTGATGCTTACTTCATGGACCACAATGCTTTGGGGCAACACGCTGGTAGGACAAGCAGTGTGCGACCAATTGGACTTCCATACCCTCCTCAACACTGGCTTCCAAAGAACGATGCAACAACTTCGCCATCTTTTTCAATGACAAAATCGCCAAGATAGATCTCTAACTTGGCTCAATTCTCATCCCCTCCACCAAGATCAAATCAACCGAAACTCTTGTTAGCACCTCCTTGAACCCCCCAAAACTTTGGTCCTCCTTTATTTCCATCAAGGAAGCAGAGATAGTCAAACTAATCTGCAATGCTAAACCCTCATCCCCGCACTGGATCAGTTACCCCCTCACCTGGCCAAAGACCTGAAACTCGTCCTAGCCCCACTATGGTGCAGAATCATTAACAGCTCACTGAGCTCAGGAATCGTACCTGACTGCCTCAAAGTAGGCCAAGTCACGCCACTGCTGAAAAAGCAAGGGCTAGACACTGAGGATCTGAATAACTTCATACCTGTTTCGAACCTACCTCTTTTGTCCAAAATCCTGGAAACATGTGTACTCCCTCAGTTGACCCAACACTTGAATAACAATTGCGGGGACAAGGAGACGCCGGGGCACTGAGGGAGGTCGCTTACCTGCAAGCCGGAGACCTGCCTGCTAGCTCCTGGGGCCCTAACGCTGTGTGTCTCGCCGCCCCTGCATACGAACCTGCGGCTAGAGACTACAGCTCCCAGGGAGCATAGCGCCTAACTCCACTTCCTGTATCCGGCCAGAGCGTGCCCGGAGGCACTACATCAAGGGACGCTCCCTCGGTGGAGCGGGGGACAAGGAGACGCCGGGGCACTGAGGGAGGTCGCTTACCTGCAAGCCGGAGACCTGTCTGCTAGCTCCTGGGGCCCTAACGCTGTGTGTCTCGCCGCCCCTGCATACGAACCTGCGGCTAGAGACTACAGCTCCCAGGGAGCATAGCGCCTAACTCCACTTCCTGTATCCGGCCAGAGCGCGCCCGGAGGCACTACATCAAGGGACGCTCCCTCGGTGGAGCGGGTGACAAGGAGACGCCGGGGCACTGAGGGAGGTCGCTTACCTGCAAGCCGGAGACCTGCCTGCTAGCTCCTGGGGCCCTAACGCTGTGTGTCTCGCCGCCCCTGCATACGAACCTGCGGCTAGAGACTACAGCTCCCAGGGAGCATAGCGCCTAACTCCACTTCCAGTATCCGGCCAGAGCGCGCCCGGAGGCACTACATCAAGGGACGCTCCCTCGGTGGAGCGGGGGACAAGGAGACGCCGGGGCACTGAGGGAGGTCGCTTACCTGCAAGCCGGAGACCTGTCTGCTAGCTCCTGGGGCCCTAACGCTGTGTGTCTCGCCGCCCCTGCATACGAACCTGCGGCTAGAGACTACAGCTCCCAGGGAGCATAGCGCCTAACTCCACTTCCTGTATCCGGCCAGAGCGCGCCCGGAGGCACTACATCAAGGGACGCTCCCTCGGTGGAGCGGGGGACAAGGAGACGCCGGGGCACTGAGGGAGGTCGCTTACCTGCAAGCCGGAGACCTGCCTGCTAGCTCCTGGGGCCCTAACGCTGTGTGTCTCGCCGCCCCTGCATACGAACCTGCGGCTAGAGACTACAGCTCCCAGGGAGCATAGCGCCTAACTCCACTTCCTGTATCCGGCCAGAGCGTGCCCGGAGGCACTACATCAAGGGACGCTCCCTCGGTGGAGCGGGGGACAAGGAGACGCCGGGGCACTGAGGGAGGTCGCTTACCTGCAAGCCGGAGACCTGTCTGCTAGCTCCTGGGGCCCTAACGCTGTGTGTCTCGCCGCCCCTGCATACGAACCTGCGGCTAGAGACTACAGCTCCCAGGGAGCATAGCGCCTAACTCCACTTCCTGTATCCGGCCAGAGCGCGCCCGGAGGCACTACATCAAGAGACGCTCCCTCGGTGGAGCGGGGGACAAGGAGACGCCGGGGCACTGAGGGAGGTCGCTTACCTGCAAGCCGGAGACCTGCCTGCTAGCTCCTGGGGCCCTAACGCTGTGTGTCTCGCCGCCCCTGCATACGAACCTGCGGCTAGAGACTACAGCTCCCAGGGAGCATAGCGCCTAACTCCACTTCCAGTATCCGGCCAGAGCGCGCCCGGAGGCACTACATCAAGGGACGCTCCCTCGGTGGAGCGGGGGACAAGGAGACGCCGGGGCACTGAGGGAGGTCGCTTACCTGCAAGCCGGAGACCTGTCTGCTAGCTCCTGGGGCCCTAACGCTGTGTGTCTCGCCGCCCCTGCATACGAACCTGCGGCTAGAGACTACAGCTCCCAGGCAGCATAGCGCCTAACTCCACTTCCTGTATCCGGCCAGAGCGCGCCCGGAGGCACTACATCAAGGGACGCTCCCTCGGTGGAGCGGGGGACAAGGAGACGCCGGGGCACTGAGGGAGGTCGCTTACCTGCAAGCCGGAGACCTGCCTGCTAGCTCCTGGGGCCCTAACTCTGTGTGTCTCGCTGCCCCTGCATACGAACCTGCAGCTAGAGACTACAGCTCCCAGGGAGCATAGCGCCTAACTCCACTTCCTGTATCCGGCCAGAGCGCACCCGGAGGCACTACATCAAGGGACGCTCCCTTGATGGAGCGGGGGACAAGGAGACGCCGGGGCACTGAGGGAGGTTGCTTACCTGCAAGCCGGAGACCTGCCTGCTAGCTCCTGGGGCCCTAACGCTGTGTGTCTCGCCGCCCCTGCATACGAACCTGCGGCTAGAGACTACAGCTCCCAGGGAGCATAGCGCCTAACTCCACTTCCTGTATCCGGCCAGAGCGCGCCCGGAGGCACTACATCAAGGGACGCTCCCTCCGCGTCGCGGGACGCGCGGCGGGCTAAGCCCGGGTAAAGGGCGGGCCCTCTTTGGCCCTCAGTGGCCGGAAGAGGACGGGACGGGCCACGGACCCTGGCTCCAACGTAGGACCTAGAACACTTATGTGAGACTTTGATTTGTTTTCATTATATGGTATTTTATCATTCACTTAATCTTACAGGGAAATTGTGCATTAAATTGAGGTAACATAGCTTTTGCATTAGCTGCTAACATGCCTACAAAAACTATGGATCCATCAACAGCAGGTCTACGTACCATGGATAACTTCCTGGTAAAAAAAGTTACACTAATAAATAAGGAACGTAGGGCTTCATTGGGCAGTAAAAGTCTGCCACTTGTCATGGATATTTTGCCTAATGAAACTGTTGAAGGTCTAGAAGGCACCCTAGAACATGCCACACATAGTACAGAGGAACCCAGCATAGTGATACAGGCACAGGTACACTCCGAGAAGCCTGTGGACCTGCTTAACACTTCAGAGGAAGACTCAGTAGTGGAAGAGACATTAGAGGCCTCTTCCTCACAAAGACCAGTGAGGAAGTGCAGAAAGAATCAGGGGAGGCGTGGGGGGAAATCAATAAAAACTAAATCTCACATCATTCCACCTAATAAACTAACAGTAACAGTGCAAGCAACCAGGGTCAAGAAGAACCTAACCAAGAGGGCAGTAACAAGGAGGGAAGTATGATCTTGTCTGACTCCAACTTAGAAGCATTAATTAACACAATAGTAGGAAAGTTAGAGGCCAAATTTTCCGATCTAATCAGCCCAATAATGTCCAGATTGGATAAAGTAGCTTCTGAGGTAGAAAGACTAGGCAGTTTGGTGGCGGTTCATTTAACCCCCGCCCCAGTCATTACTGCCCCAAAAGTTGTTCCTGTCAGGGACGGGAAGGAGAATACACCCAGGGGACAGAGTGTGCAGCAGCAGCAGCAGCCTAATCCACATAGTTTGGTTGGTGCCAGGGCAGCACCATCGACAGTTCCAGTAAATCAGCAAATACAACAGGCCCCTGCAACCCTACGTTCCCGTGCAGTGGCCCCACAGAGGGCTAGACTTAGGAATGTAAATCTCCCACCTGATTGTGTGCCTTACGTGGTGGTGTTAACCAATGTTCCACGTTATGAGGAAGTACCAGCCCAACCACATGGAGAACCTTATGACTCCCTAAAAAACAAAACGGTGGCGTGGCTAAATAAGAACTGTGGTTACCCAACCCACTATTATGACCAAATTATATCTACTGAAAGGGTCAATTGGGTGGGCCCCTCGAGGAAAGTGACTACGGGGGATTGCGTGGTTGTTAACTTCCAGCACCCCCAACACGTCGCAACAGTCTTACTGCGCGCATCCTCGCTGGTCTACAATGCAAATAGTGTCTGTGTGCGCCCCCTGGGATACTTCTATGTGCCTGACCAGAACTCTACCAAAAACTTGCCTTCAAAACATCGAGGGTATAGTCTTACTTCACATGCTCAGACCCCAAGGCCGGTAGCACCATACATGTATAATAACAATAGCAATGGGCTGATACCAGCAGCTATTCCTAATGATCGGCAGACACCAACAGCAAATCCTAATGCTGACAACCAGAACTTGAGAGGGTACAATGTTCCTCTACATAATCGTTTCGAAATGTTCTCAGGGTTGGAGGCCTGTGACTGACTGACGGCCTCGGAGTGTCATAGTACAGTACAGTCTCCCGTAGCACAACAGACAGAGGTGATCTCACCATCAATACCAAAAAATAATGTTATATGTTGGAATGTGGCGGGCTTAGAAAATAAAATGCAAGACGAAAACTGGCTAACATATATTAGGGGCTTTCAGATCATCTGCCTACAAGAGACTTGGTCAGTGAATTGTGCAATGTACATTGAAGGTTATAAGGCTTACTTTGTACCTGCTGTATCAGCAAACCGGGGAAGACCAAAGGGTGGTATGGTAATGTTTATATCGGTAGCTCTGAAATGTACAATTGTTAGTAGGCCCTCAAGCAATCTTGGTATACAAGGTCTAGTTTTATCTGCAGGCAATTGTAAGGTTGGTCTGATAAACTTTTATAATTCTATTAACAATGCTACAAGTCACGACAACTTAGAAATTTTAAGTGATTATATTGGCACATCAATGAGGGATTGTTCACATAACTTGTTGATCATGGGCGATTTTAACATTCACCCTTGTGGTGACCCCCTAGGGAAAAACCTCCAGGAATTACATTGCCCCAGATTAAACGGTATACACCTGGAACACACTGTGGAGGGGGCTTGTTTTAATAACTTTCTCAATGATCATGACCTCACTATAGCAATGGGATTATGTGACCCCTCAAAACGTTTTCTTACCCCAACTTTTAAAGGGCATGGGAAGGGGACGTTTATTGACTATATGCTGCTAACCTTGCCCATGCAGGTCTTTGTGCGTTCATTCTCTATAGACATCAACCCACTTAGCGATCACAACCCTTTGACTATACACTTAAGGGGGCCTTGGATGGCTAGTGAAAGCCGTAACCCAGTTAAGGGTAGGGTAACAGCAGTTGATGGCAGACGCCGCCTAAAATGGTCCATGTGCACTCCGGACCTCATATATCAGAACATCCAAAATAACTGTAGGGATATAATAGCTAGATGCACTCAGGCTGATTCTGACCCAACTCAGGTTCTGTCTGACTTTCAGAGCTTAACAGACAAAATAGCTATGTCAATGACAGAACCCTCAAAGAGTAGAGGGAGGGAGGGTCCGAGGTGGTTCAACAAGGAATGCTCTAAAGCAGCTCGTGACCTCAGAGTGGCCTTGTCGTCAAATCCAAGAAACAAGGAACTAGTACAGAGATCTCGTAAAGAGTATAAATCAGTCATTGCCTCACGGAAGGAGTTACTGAAAAATTAGGCTTGGGCTGAGATCCTGGAACCACAAACATTGAAAAATAGTGCTAGATTTTGGGCGGTGCTCAAGAAACCCTTCCTGGTGAAAGACTCGGGGGAGGGGTTAGAATGTGTTATAACAAAAGATGAATGGGTTGCACATTTTAAACAACTGTATGGGGGTTGTGAATCCAATGCGGTATCTTTTGAATGTACCAAAGGGGATCCTTGTCTGAATGTTAGTATAGGAGAAGTTTTGGTGGGAATAGAGGGGCTCACACTGGGCAAATCACCAGGCCCTGATGGGATACCTCCAGACCTCTTCAAATCTGATCCTAACTTCTGGGCCCCGATTATTGTGGCGGTTATCAACGCAGCTGCAAGAGTTGGTTGCCCGTTATCATGGGGGCTCTCCACCATAGTACCCATATTTAAAAAAGGGGATAGGGACAGTCCCCTCTGTTACAGGCCTATCTCCCTGATTAACTCTATTTAATTTAAAGGGATCTTATCATGCGCAAACTTAGCCCAATGGGCATCAAGGCGAAATTAGTGGGGAGAATTGTACTGCGGCGACTCTCTGAGTGGTCACGGGACAATAACATGTTGTCTATCACCCAATATGGTTTTTGTAACGGCCGCTCGACTACAACTCAATGTCTAAACCTCTTTTTAATACTTAGTAAATATACCATTGCCCAAAAGGGCACAGTCCATCTGGCCTTCATGGACCTATCCTCAGCTTTCGACTGTGTTAACAGGGGGAAGCTGTGGGGGTCCATGAAGGATAAGGGAGTAGACAGCGGCATTATAAATTTTCTGGTTGACCTCCATAGCAACACAAGTGCAAATATAAGGTATTGTCAAGACCTGTCAGTAACTGATGATTTTAGATCCGGGAAGTGGGTGCGGCAAGGCTGCATATTAGCCCCTTTCCTTTTTAATTTTTATATAAATGAGTTGGACAGCGTTTTACAGGAGGTGAAATCAGACAGTCCAAGAGTGGGGAAAAGAAGCATCCCCGTTCTGCTATACGCAGATGATGCGGTGTTGTTAGCAAGAACTGAAAAAGACCTCCAATTGCTACTTAACGCATTACATTTTTTTATGGAAGACAGAGATCTGTTAGTGAATAATTCTAAATCTTTCATTATGCAGGTGGGGAAACAGCCAAAGAGACATTACACCTTCAAACTAGATAAGGCAGTAATACCATTCTCCAATACATTCTCCTATCTAGAAGTACTCTTTGACTCCAAATTATCTTGGGCCCCGCAACTGGCTAAGAAAAAAAGTGATGTGACTAAGGTTAATTCTTCCATTTTTAACTTTGCTTCAAAGCTCGGTAAAAAGCCTACGGCTGCTCTGATCAAATTATATGACGCAAAATCTGTTGCTACAGCAGCATACGGGAGTGAGCTTTGGGGCTATTTGGCTGGGGAGCAACTTCAGACCACAGAGAATTCGTTTTATAAACGGCTCCTGTGTGTCCCAGTTTCCACCTCTAACTTTGTGGTCCATGAGGAACTAGGAGTGGGGTATTTGAGCGATATCCTGTCCCTACGACCTCTGTTATGCTGGCTGAAAATGTGGTTATGTGAAGAAATTCCCCTAACACATCTAATTGTTAATGATTTTATGGCCCTTGAGAACGCGTCAGGCACTCCCTGGCTGAACTACCAAAAAACATGTTTCACTGAAATGGGTCGTCCTGACTTGTTCGAATATCCGTCAAGAATTGTAAAGGCGGACATTGGTCTAGTCAAGCAGGTGTTTCTCCAGCGTAAGAAGGCTGAGAGGGAGGCAGCTGAGTTACAAAAAGTTAGTGTAAGGAAATTTATCATGGTTAAAACATGTTTGACAACAGAGCCTTATCTACTGGGCACTTTCAGTACCCACGATAAATTTATGCTAACAAGATTTAGATTTAACCTGTTTTAACATCTGCTTATTAGACCTAAAAAGGAAAGCTTCTGTAAAAATGTATCACCCTGTGGCTGCGACGGAAAGTCTCCACAGGACATGATGCATTTTATGTTTTTATGCAGATTTTATGTATTCCCTCGTAAACGCTTTTTAATTGCTCTTTTAAAAAAAATGAATTTTAACCAGATACGACCAGCCTTTTTATATTTACAATTGCTACACAGTAATAGTGTCCTTCAAGTTCTTGAATTTTTAAAACTGGCTCTTAAACTGCGATTGTGTTTGGACCAATGAATGAATGAATGGATGTAATGTTTTCAGTTTTTTTATCATCTGTAATTTTTTACTATACACAGATATTTGTAGAATGTACTGTATGTTGTAATGCACTTTTACGGTTGAAATACACCGAATAAAGTTTCCTTTGATTTGATTTGATTTGAATAACAATCTCCTGGATCCCCATTAATCGGGCTTTAGAAAAGGCTGCAGTACCAAATCCGTAATGCTCAATGTCATAGACGATCTACTCAAGTCACTTGACTCGGATCAATGCTACCTTCTCATCCTCCTAGATTTATCGGCTGCATTCGATACAGTTGACCGCAAATTGCTCATCAAGGTTCTACAAGAAAGAGCTGGTCTTCAGAAGATGGTCCTTCACTGGTTTTCTTCCTTTCTCCACAACCGCTCACAAAGAATAACAATTAAAAACTTCGAGTCCGACCTCCATGCCGTCATCAGGGATGTTCCACAGGGGACAGTGCTCTCCCCTCAGCTTTTCACCATTTACATTGAACCCCCTCACCACTCTACTCAAGAAATCCAACATCCCCTTTCACTTATATGCAGATGACACGCAGCTCTATCTGGAAACCACCTCAATTGACGACATCCAGAGCCTTAACACCATGCTCAAGGAGGTTCAACACAAGCTCACAAGTATTCACCTGAAACTCAACCAAGAGAAAACGGAAATACTCCTCATCTTCAACAAAGATGAAAACCCCCAAATCAAAGAATGGGTCAAAGCCATTGATGCCCTCAGTGGTAACATCACCTTGGTGGATTCTGTAAAATCTCTAGGGATCACCCTTGACCCGAAACTGGACATGAAGAAACATGTTACAAGATCCGCTAAAAGTGCCTTTCTCAAACTACTATACAAAATAAAATCCTTCCTTCCACCCAAGGACCTTCAACAAGCCTCCCAAGCACTGGTGATCTCTAGAATAGACTATGGGATTGCTGCCGTGACTGGGACAGCAAAATCTCACCTCGCACCCCTGAAGACAACCTTCAATGCAGCTGCCAAAATGGTTACTGGAACTAAGAAATTCAAACACATCTCTCCCGCTCTCAGAGAACTTAAATGCCTCCCAGTCGAGTTGCGAGCCAGCTTTAGAACAGCCTGTCTCACGGACAAAGTCCCGCACACAGGCCAACCAGAATACCTTGCCGCCAAACGCAAAAGGGCCGGCCAGTCCAGAAACCTCAGGAGCTCCAACTCTCTACTACTCATCTCGCTGAAAACTCGCAAGCAGAAAACCGCAGCCAAATCATTTGCTGGAAATGCACCAAAAATCTGGAACTCCATCCCCCCCACATCAGAACAAACCCTTTGTTTCCAAAATTCAAGACACTACTCAAAGCCCTCTTCCTCGACCGCTCTCGAACGAACCGATAGAGCCAAGGAAGTTCCTTAGCCGACGCTCCACCTTACCTTAATTTCGGGACTGATGACACTGATTCAGATCAAAAAAACTTTCTGTGTACAAACTAATTGAACAATGAATATGCTCGGATGGTCGTCTGGTTTGTCTTGCACCCTCTGCCCTTTCACTTATGTGCCTGTTCCCTACCCGGCACGATCCCTCATGCCCTACCAATTACCTGTACCGTCTAGTTGCACATAATTGTATATGCTGTAAAGCGCTCTGATACCCCTTGGTCCAGCTAGCGCTACATAAAACTCCTAAAATAAATAAAAATAAAAATAAATAAATATATACATTTCTGGGCATTGCAGATTTGTGCAAGAAATGATAACCATTATAACAATACATTTGTTCATAGTCTGATGAACCCTCTAAATATTCATGATTTCTGAACACTGCAGACATCTCTAGATCAGACATCATGTTATTAACAGTCTCGAAGTCCCAATCATCAGAAAAGGTACTAGAGGTAATAAAGTCACTAATGAAATCTTGAATAAGTGTGGAATCTTCAACAGCTCCGACGGGCCAAACATGTCATATTCTGTTCTGTCCCAAGCTATACTTTCAGGTATAGAAACAGCTGGGATGTTCATTGCTGACAAGTCTCTCTGTTCACAATGAGATGATTTGTATGGCTTGAGGAGTAAGTTGACTTTCTTACTTGCTGTGTCCATTTTGACATATCTTCCATTTATCAGCATACCCAGAGTTATCACTAGTGCTAACCAAAGTAGAAGAAAAAATATTCCCAACACAATCCATAGTTCATTCCATGGTGAAACCAGCTTTTTCCAGGTGATGAAAAAAGTCAGTTGCTTGTTCTGTGAAAGTTCTATTTGCCGCGTTGTTTCAGGTTCACGGGGATGTCAGAAAACGTATCAAAGTTAACCCTTTAACTGCTGGGCCTCCCCCCCCCCAGTGCTGAGCCCTTTTTTGACAATTTGTAGTAGTTCGTGTTTAGGCCTCTGTAACGTTTTGACCACATAGGGTATCCACGCAAAATTTGCGTCCTTTTCTTCCAACATCATGGGTATTCTAAAGGTACCCAGGTTTTGTGAATTCCCCTGGAAGGGTCCCAGGTTTTAGCCAAAAAACTGATACATTTAGTGTTTTTTGGTGAACAATGGGAAACAAGTCCTGTATATGAAAGTGTCTGGTTTTTTCCCTGCAAATGGTATCAAAAAAGGGTATATAGGGATAGAAACTCCATTTTCCCAGCTTTTAGGGAATGACAGACTTTTGTCAGAAAATCAAAAATGTTTACAACGTTTTGGCATTTTTCTGGGACACCGCCTATTTTTGCTATTTTTTGTGCTTTCAACCTCCTTCCTGGTAATGGTAGAAATGTGTTTGAAATCAATAATGGATCCTGGAAATCTATACATTTTAAAAAAGTAGACAAAATTCTGAATTCAGCAAGGGGTCATTTGTGTAAATCCATCAAGGTTTCTTCATAGAAACTAACAGTTAAATATAGGAAAAATGGAAAATTTGTTGAAAAAACCAGCCTTTTGTGTCAACGTTTTCACCTATGACTTTTTCTAATTATGACAGCTCTTTAAATGCACCCTACCGTTACATCCACTGGACCTTGCTGGTTGTGGGTATATATAGGACTTGTAGGTTCACCAAGAACTCGACGAACCCAAAGCCAAAAACTGAGCAGCGGCTTGCAATGGTTTTTTATTATGTACCGGGTATATAGCAAGTATTGTGTGAAAATGTATACATGGAAAATTCGGTATGAAAGACTCCTATGTATTTCTGAAATGGGAACTAAATATAGAGTTTAAAAACAGTAGATATTTGCACATTTCCGAAATTGGGAATACTCATACTAGCATGACAATTTCTGGTAATTTTTCGAATTTTTATTTTTTTTACACATTTTCTTTCATTTGGCAGGCAGAAATGCATCGGAATTCAATAGGTAAAAACAGTTGCTGAATCTGAATTACCCTAAGTCTCCCGATATGAATTACCCTACGTCTCCCGATAAAAATGGTACCTCACTTGTGTGGGTTGGCGTAGTGCCCACAACAGGAAATGGGTGAAAATGCAACATGAATAGACCACATTTTCACAATGAAATATTATCCTTTTTTTGCAAAGTGCCTAGCTGTAGTTTTCAAACCCTTGCTCTGTCATCACCAAGGTAAACCTAGCAAACCTATACATTTTTGAAAACTTGATACCCAGGGGAATCCAGGATGGGGTGACTTGACTGCCTCTCACCAGTTTCTGTTTCCCAGAATCCCTTGCAAACGTACAAAATTGTCTAAAAAACTAATTTTCCTCACATTTCTGTGGTGGAAAGTTCGGGAATCTGCATGGATCCACAAATTTCTACCCACCCCGCATTGTCCAAAGTCTTACGAGTAAAATGACATCTCACTTGTGTGGGTGGGCCAAGTCCACGTGATAGGAAGCGGCGCAAAACGCAACGTGGACACATCCCAATTTCACAGTAAAAAATGACCCTTTTTTTGGCTAAGTTCCTAGCTGTAGTTTTTGAACCCTAACTCTGGCGGCACCTAGGGAAACCTATCAAACCTAAACATTTTTGAAAACTAGACACCCAGGTAAATCCAGGATGGGGTGAATTGACTGGATCCCACCAGGTTTTGTTACCCAGAATCCCTTGCAAACCTAAAAAATTGTCTAAAAAAACACATTTTCCTCACATTTCTGTGGTGGAAAGTTCTGGAATCTGTGTGGATCAACACATTTCCACCCACCCCACGTTTCCCAAAGTCCTCCAAGAAAAATGGTACCTCACTTGTGTGGGTAGGCCTAGTGCCCGCGACAGGAAACGGCGAAAAATGCAACATGGACCCACTACAATTTCACGGTGAAAAACTACCCTTTTTTGGCAAAGTGCCTTGCTGTAGTATTTGAACACTAGCTCTGCTGACACCTAGGGAAACCTAGCAAACTTATACATTTTTGAACACTAGACACCCAGGGGAATCCAGGATGTGGTGACTTGACTGACTCTCACCAGGTTCTGTTACCCAGAATCCCTTGCACCCTAAAGAATTGTAAAAAAAAGCACACATTTTCCTCACATTTCTGTGTTGGAAAGTTCTGGAATCTGTGTGGATCCACAAAATTCCTCCCACCCCGTGTTCCCGAAAGTCTTCCGATAAAAATGGTACCTCACTTGTGTGGGAGGCCCAATTACCTGCGACACGAAACATCCCAAAACGCAACGTGTACACACCACATTTTCGCAGTGAAAACCTTGGGAAACCTATGAAAACTATACATTTTTGAAAACTAGACACCCAGGGAAATCCAGGATGGGGTGACTTGACTGCCTCTCATCAGGTTCTATTATCCAGAATCCCTTACAAATCTAAAAAAATGTAAAAAAAACAAATTGTCCTCTTATTTTTGTGGTGGAAAGTTCTGGAATCTGCATGGATCTACAAAATTCCATGCACACCGTGTTCCCCAAAGTCTTCCGATAAAAATGGTACCTCACTTGTATGGGAGGCCTAAGTACCTGCGACAGGAAACGGTCCAAAACACAACGTGGACACACCACATTTTGGCAGTGAAAACGGACCCATTTTCAACAAAGTGCCTAGCTGTAGATTTTGAACCTTAGCTCTGCCGGCACCTAGGGAAACCTAGCAAACCTAAACATTTTTCAAAAGTAGAGACCCAGGGAAATATAGGATGCAGTGAGTTGTCTGGCTCTCACCAGGTTCTGTTACCCAGAATCCCTTGAACACTTAAAAAAATGTCTAAAAAACACATTTTCCTCACATTTCTGTGGTGGAAAGCTCTGGAATCTGCGTGGAACGACAAATTTCCACCCACCCCGCGTTTCCCAACGTCTTCCGAGAAAAATGGTACCTCACTCATGTGGGAGGACCAGGTACCAGCGACAGGCTAGGGCCCAAAACGTACTGAGGCGACTTCAAAATTGGCTATCACAAAACAACCTGGTTTTGCAAGGGAGTGACCTCAGTTTTTGGCCCCGTGCTCGGTGGCCAGCTAGGGAAGCCTATCAATCCAACACATTTCTGAAAAGAAGACACGTGGGGGTTCCAGGGAGGTATAGCTTGCGTGGGTCCCCCAACGTTTTGTTACCCAGAATCCCCTGCAAACCTCAAATTTAGCTGAAAAAATCACTTTTTCCACACATCTTTATGTGGGAAAGTTGCGGCATCGCCGGGCAGACACGCATTTCCTCTCACCCAGTGTTCCCCAAGGTCTCCCGATAAAAATGGTGCCTCACTCGTGTGGGAGGCCCAAGTACCCGCAACAGGCTAGGGCCCAAAACGTATTGAGGTGACTTTAAAATTTGCTATCACAAAACAACCTGGTTTTGCGAGGGGGGTCTCTTCGGTTTTTGGCCCAATGCTCGGCGGCCAGCTAGGGAAACCTATAAAACCCACACATTTCTAAAAAGTAGACACCCTGGGAGTTGCAGGGAGGTATGGCTTGAGTGGATACCTCAACGTTTTCTTACCAAGAATCCCCTGCAAACCTCAAATTTAGCTGAAAAAATCACTTTTTACACAGATCTTTGTGTGGGAAAGTTGTGGCATCGCCGGGCAGACACGCATTTCCTACCACCCAGTATTCCCCAAGGTCTCCTGATAAAAATTGTGCCTCACTCGTGTGGGAGGCCCAAGTACCCGCAGCATGCTTGTCTAGTTTTCGGAAATGTGTGGGTTTGATAGGTTTCCCTAGCTGGCCGCCGAGCACGGGGCCAAAAACCGGGGTCACCCCCTCGCAAAACCAGGTTGTTTTGTGATAGCCAATTTTGAAGTCGCCTCAATACATTTTGGGCCCTAGCCTGTCGCGAGTACTAGTGCCTTCCACACGAGTGAGGCACCATTTTTATCTGGAGACCTAGGAGAACGCTAGGTGGTAGGAAGTTTGTGTCAGCCCATCACATTCATATGCCACAAGACATAATGACTGACTATATTTTACCACCTGTCAAGTCTCCACCTCCTTCTTCCAGAACGTTACCGAACGCATGCCCAGTGAACCTATACTAATGGCTTCCATGACAGCCACATGAGGCTCAGGAAGACATGTCTTTCATGCACCTTTAGTGCACTCACTATGCTAAATCCAACTCCTTCCAGTTTGTGGATGCAAGTTGGGGGGTGCCCGAGTATGCCGCAAAAACATTCCTCGAGCTGAGGAAGCATATCTACCTTTGAAACTACGGCAAACATGCTGGAAAGTTTCAAAAACTTCCTAAAGAGAACATCATAAACTACGAAGAACGTTTGAATGTGAAACACAGGTACTCCATGACAACATGGCATATGTTCTGTCCACCAGTATGTGCAGCGTGGGGACTATAATGCACTTGTCAATTGGCAAACAAAACAACTACCATGTTCGGACAGCAGATAAGGATGTTGAGAAGTCCATGATTTCATTAGGTAGAGGGAGAAATATCCTGCAGCTGCTTGCCAATGAAAGAATGGCCCACAGACTGTAGGTATCCATTCACACCAATTGAAAGGTTAACCTATTGGCAGCTTCACCTCAGTCAATTTCCCAGTATTTTGCTTTAGTGTGATACAACATAAAGCAAGCAGGAAAACAGAAGGCAGGCTTACTTGGGCACTGGGGACAGTAAACACGAGTCTCCTGCCTCTTTCCCTGCATCAAGCACACTTTACAACAACAACATGGTCGCTCCTTTTTTGGTGTTACAGGAATTTTATCTGCAAAGTGTCGCTCCTGCAGCCCTGCAAGGTCCTCCAGAACACATGAAGTGGAGGCTTCTGCTTCTGTAGCAGTAAGACTTTTAATCACAGACAACTGAATGTCAAGGAAAGACATGAGTCTTCCTGTGGTGGTCTCACGATAAACAACATACACATTGTATGTTGCCATCTGGATCAGGTGAGTAAACAGTTTCTTATACCAAGTGCGAGTTTTACGACTCGCATTGTATGGCTGAAGAACCTGGTCATTCTTGTCCACTCCGCCCATGTACTTGTTGTAATCAATTATACAGGTGGGCTTGTGGACTTCGGCCATCTGACCCCAAACCGTGACAGGGGAAGTGCTCTCAGCATGAGTGAGCACGTACACGTCACGCCTATCTGAGCACTTGACTCCGAGCAGTTCGTTGGAACGCAACGCACTGCTCTGGGATTTATGGAGCTACTTGCATACAAGCTCCCGCGGGAATCCTTTGCAGTGACAACGAATTGTACCGCAAGTCACGGTGCTTGCTTTGTAGAGCTCACTGAACAGCTCATCTCCTGTATAGAAATTATCCACATAAAGGTTATAACATTTGTGAAGAAGTGGCTGGACAAGCTCCCATACGTTCTTTCCTGTGACCCCTAGCATGGGAGGGCATCCGACAGGGTTAAGAGTTGTGTCCTTACCTGTATACACTTTCAAGCTGTACACATTGCCAGTCGAGCTCTCACACAGCATGTACAGCTTGATGCCATAGCGAGCACGTTTGCTCGGAATGTACTGCCTAAACAGCAGCTGCCCTTTATATAAGATCAAGGACTCATCAATGGCTATATTCTTTCCAGGAGTATAAACCTCTGGAAACCTGGCAGACAAATGTTCCATGACAGGCCGAATTTTGAACAACCTGTCATGGTCTGGATCGTCCCAGGGCAATGCAGCAGAATTGTCATTGAAATGCAGCATGCACTGCAATAGCAAAAAACGATCTCTGCTCATGTATGGTATGAAAATGGGGGTTAACTAAATCATGCAAGTAGACCAGTAGGACAGCAAGGTTGGTTTATGCACTACCCCCATTTTAGGTGTGAGGCCCAAAAATATCTTCAACTCCCCTAGAGAAGTGGGAGTCCACGTGCGTACCCTAGAATGAGGCCCAAGAGTGCCTCCTTGCTCCCTCAGAAATTGTTCGCCACCCAATTTTTTTGCTGCACAAATTCGTCTAGGAAGTAAATATCAAAAAAGAGATGGAAGTAGTCAATTGGCAAAAAAATTGCCGTATCTACTTTACATCCAGCGTCACCCAGTGAAAGGCGGAATATGGGGCTGAACTAAATTTGGAGGCTGCCAAGACAGCACTCCGTCTGTGCTTGCGGCCTCACATGCCTGCACTTTGGGCTGCTCCATCCTGTTACTGGTGTCCTGCTGCACAGACTGTGCTGCCACACGTGCCTGCACTCTGGGCTGCTCTAACCTCTTACTGGTGTCTTGCTGCACAGACTGTGCTGGCAAAGGGACAGCACAACTGACATAATCTCCTTCAGAATCGCTGGACGATGAGTCATCGGATTGCACTGCGCCGACTGAAAAGTCACTCCCAGATTCGGCTTCAATGTCCTCTCCCTCAGATGCTGTCTCAGTATCTGCTGTCTCAGTCTCTGATACTGCCTCAGAGCTGGACTCCAGAACCAGACTTAGGGCCTGGGCAGCATTCATCCAACGATATGCCATCTCTGCTAGTGCCTAAAACTATCCTTTTGAAACACTAACCTACGTAGAAGGCAGATAGGTTATTGGTTTTAAAGTGTAGGTGGGTGTGTGCCTGAGTGAAGTGTTTAACAGTCAATATCTTACGCTCTCCAAAAAGACTAAGGAAGAGAGAAAAAAGACACAGTATTACTTAACCTTGCCACATACCCATCATTGTAGCCTTTTA
The DNA here is from genome assembly GCF_964261635.1 of Lissotriton helveticus. Taxonomy (NCBI): domain Eukaryota; kingdom Metazoa; phylum Chordata; class Amphibia; order Caudata; family Salamandridae; genus Lissotriton; species Lissotriton helveticus. The sequence continues at coordinate 1,369,132,702 of NC_136069.1, read as the reverse complement.
GAGCTGATGGAAGCCAGTGCGACCATCATTTTGTGGCAAGATGCCTACTGGTGAACGTGTGCTTTATAATTGCACACTATAACCTCCTTTCACTTCCCTCACTAACATCCTTGCAAACGTGCCCCTCATTTCTCCATAGCCCCTCTCTCAAAAATACATTTCATCTGTTTAAAAGTGTATCTACTGCGTGGCTTTACTAATCCACTTAGCTATCAACATAATACAGAACTGTTCTTTGGAGCCTGACCTTTGTGGTGTCAACACTGCCACTAGACAAAAGTCAGATATCTCTATCAAGCAGGATATTTTTTTATACTCTGCAACAGTACCCCACTTTACTGCCTTTCTTGCAATTTCAAAGACATTCAATATAGTTCTTGCACAGTCTCATATTTTCAGCACTGGGAAATCACTCTGTAAATAAATATATATATATATATATATATATATATTACCACCAACCAAACTTTCATCATCAAAAGAGGCGCTGACTCCGTGTATCTCAGTTCAAGGGTTTTATTTGTTACATCAGCTTCTGCTCAGACGCGTTTCGGCGGCTCTTCCCGCCTTGCTCACTAACCTATACTATATATATATCTCAAACAAATAATTCCCAATGTCAGCATGCTCAATACCTGGTGCAGAATCCTTACCTGAGATTTAAAATCAGAAACACAAAGGATGGCGCAATTCAGAGACCTGTTTCAGAGTTGCTTTATTTTCACCACCACTACCACCAGTCGTGATGAAAATAATGCAACTCTGAAACCAATCTCTGGAGTGCAACATCCTTTGTGTTTGTGAGATTATATACATATGTATATGCCAGTGGCGTGTTCGGAGGCCCCCGCACATCAAGTGGCCTGACGAGTTTCTGGCAATGCTTCGGCAAGGGACTTGGTCTTGTGGACACTGTCAGGCCCACCACATCATCCGGGTGAAATGGACGCGGTGTTGAGGACACTGTTCTTTGACCTGGGCTAGCTGCACCTGCCGCATGCCCCCGCGTAAGAGACATCTGGGAAGTGTGGTGGTGCGGTGGGGACGGAAGGAGGCTCTTTTCTTTGACAAGCCGGGAAACACTGGACAGCGGGAGTGCACCGCCCTGCTTAATGGCCTCTCCTGTTTTCATCACTGCCGCGGGACCTCGGAATAATACTGTGCATTCTGGGTCCGGTAGTTCTGTTACCGACTGGACGAACTACCTGCTGTGGAGCCCCTCACGGGGGAGGAGTTATGGCAGCCAATCCAACGGCAGCAGGACACCTATAGGTGCGGACCCGCTTCCTTCTTCCCTTTATTTTCCACGGCGCTGATGATGGCAACAAGACGCCGAAATGCATACGCCTTGGTGGAATTTTTGTTAAATAAAGGCTTCCTACCTGTTCCTGTGTGGCCTCCGCCTTTTCTGTTCGGGAAAGACTGTTGTGCATCAATTACGCGCCTGCCAGTGGCGTGTTCGGAGGCCCCCGCACATCAAGTGGCCTGACGAGTTTCTGGCAATGCTTCGGCAAGGGACTTGGTCTTGTGGACACTGTCAGGCCCACCACATCATCCGGGTGAAATGGACGCGGTGTTGAGGACACTGTTCTTTGACCTGGGCTAGCTGCACCTGCCGCATGCCCCCGCGTAAGAGACATCTGGGAAGTGTGGTGGTGCGGTGGGGACGGAAGGAGGCTCTTTTCTTTGACAAGCCGGGAAACACTGGACAGCGGGAGTGCACCGCCCTGCTTAATGGCCTCTCCTGTTTTCATCACTGCCGCGGGACCTCGGAATAATACTGTGCATTCTGGGTCCGGTAGTTCTGTTACCGACTGGACGAACTACCTGCTGTGGAGCCCCTCACGGGGGAGGAGTTATGGCAGCCAATCCAACGGCAGCAGGACACCTATAGGTGCGGACCCGCTTCCTTCTTCCCTTTATTTTCCACGGCGCTGATGATGGCAACAAGACGCCGAAATGCATACGCCTTGGTGGAATTTTTGTTAAATAAAGGCTTCCTACCTGTTCCTGTGTGGCCTCCGCCTTTTCTGTTCGGGAAAGACTGTTGTGCATCAATTACGCGCCTGCCAGTGGCGTGTTCGGAGGCCCCCGCACATCAAGTGGCCTGACGAGTTTCTGGCAATGCTTCGGCAAGGGACTTGGTCTTGTGGACACTGTCAGGCCCACCACATCATCCGGGTGAAATGGACGCGGTGTTGAGGACACTGTTCTTTGACCTGGGCTAGCTGCACCTGCCGCATGCCCCCGCGTAAGAGACATCTGGGAAGTGTGGTGGTGCGGTGGGGACGGAAGGAGGCTCTTTTCTTTGACAAGCCGGGAAACACTGGACAGCGGGAGTGCACCGCCCTGCTTAATGGCCTCTCCTGTTTTCATCACTGCCGCGGGACCTCGGAATAATACTGTGCATTCTGGGTCTGGTAGTTCTGTTACCGACTGGACGAACTACCTGCTGTGGAGCCCCTCACGGGGGAGGAGTTATGGCAGCCAATCCAACGGCAGCAGGACACCTATAGGTGCGGACCCGCTTCCTTCTTCCCTTTATTTTCCACGGCGCTGATGATGGCAACAAGACGCCGAAATGCATACGCCTTGGTGGAATTTTTGTTAAATAAAGGCTTCCTACCTGTTCCTGTGTGGCCTCCGCCTTTTCTGTTCGGGAAAGACTGTTGTGTATATATATATATATATATATATATATATTCACTGAAAAAACCATAGGTTATAGACCATATATAGTTAGGAATTAGCATTTAAAAAACCTTTTTTTACTCACACAAAACCATTGAAATTCCATATATAGTTAGTTGTCATTTGAGATGTCATCAGTGATGTCATCAGTGATGTCACTGACCATGTCATGAATGATGTAATATGTGACATGATCAGCAGTAGATTGCGGGTGCGCGATATATAGTTAGTACAACTAACTATATATGGAATTTCAATGGTTTTGTGTGAGTAAAAAAAGGTTTTTTAAATGCTAATTCCTAACTATATATGGTCTATAACCTATGGTTTTTTCAGTGAATTTCAATGGTTTTTTAATAGCAAATAACAAAAGCTTTAAAATGTATTTTTCTTTAAATCAAAAAATATATTTTACATGTTTTTAATACTTTTTTAATTATATTTTTTGTTTCGCTCCCGGTACGCGAACCGGTTAGCTTCCCGTTAGCGCAATTTGGTGCCGCAACCCGGTCCGCGAACCGGTAAACGTTCCATTTCCGCAACTGCTGCGTTAGAAAACAACATCGTGACGCGTCGCATCAGCGTGACGTATCGCGTTGTCGCGTAATACATCATATGACGCGCCAAGGTAGCGTACCCGGAAGCGAACTGGTACGCGAACCGAGGCGCGAAACGCTGCTTCCCGGAAGCGATCCGGGACGCGGCCCAAAGCGCGTAACGTAAACACAACAAGTCATGTGACTCGGTAATAACACTTTTCATTGGTTCATTTCACTTTTGGTTTCCTAATGATGTAAGACTAGGTCATGTGACCTAAAAGTAACACTTTTCATTGGTTTAGTACTATTGTTTTTCCCAAATGATGAAAACCCCTCCTTCTTTCCTCACTCTGACTTTCATCTTTGTGAGAGAAAGACCCTTTGTGATTAGTGAGCAATGGCTTCATTAGTAGCTTCAGCTGGTGCTTCCCCACCACCTCCACCACATCCAAAGAAGAGAGGACCACCTGCTGAAGTTATTATTCAGCAAGAGGAGGAAGAAGAGGAAGAAGAGGAAGAGCAGCAAGAGAGGCAATTTTTGCGTGAGGAGCCCAGGAGGTCTCATGTGAAAGTAAATTATATTTGGCAATTTTTTAGTTATCCCCAGGGCCAAAAAAAAGTCAATGCACGGTACGTAACTTGCCTTATATGTAAAGAAAGCCTGTCCAGAGGCACCGAGAAGAAGTACAGTACCGGCAATTACACGATGCATCGCCATATGAGTAGGTGGCATCCTAACAACTACAGTGCTGCGCAGTTACGTGACCAGCAAGATAATCCTCCTTTTATGGCCAGAAGATCAGTTGTGCAGGAAGTGACGGGACCAGAGGCGAGGGAGTTGGTCCCAAATATTCAGATGGAATTCGGGGAAGTGTGCGTGCATTGCAATGGGTTCATTTGCTACAGAGAAAGTAGCATCACTCTGATCAACAGAGCTATCGACAATCATGATTGTCCGAAACGCCCCAGACAATAAATTCTTTTTTTTTTGTTGCTCCTGTTGAGCCCTTTACAATGAATCGTTTTCGTTTCCCCCCCAAAAAAAACCAAAAAAATATAAAACTGTTCAGAAAATACAAAAAAAGTAAAAAAATGTTCAGAAAAATAATAAAAAAATATAAAACAACAAAAACAATAAAAAAAAAAGTTCTTTTCAGAACTACCTCCCCGTTATAAAAAAATTGGTAGAATATTTGGAACTCTGCCAACCTCTATTTCTTTTGGTTCGCTTCCCCGTTCGCTCTCCGGTACGCGAACCGGGAGAGAACCAAAAAAAAAGTAAAAAAAAAAAAAGAAGAGTAATTATAAGGGAAGGAAACAGACAGTTATGTTAAAAGAAAGACAGCTATAGGGAGTAAAGTAGAGATACTGTTTAATAGATCTATTTACTGAAGAAAAGATTTAAGAGAGTATAACTGTGAAAAACAAAATAGATAAGGAAGTGAGAAAAAAAAAAGAGAGTAGAAGAATAACAAACAAGAGTTTCTTAGAGAATGTGAATGAATAATCAAATTAAGATTAAAACATCGGAATAACAGAGAGAAAAAACACAATGCAGAAAAGAAGAAGTAACAGAAAAGGAATGATTGAAACAGCAAAGAAATGTAAATAACATAGGGGCATATTATCAACATAGGCGATAAAAATTTTGCTGCTTTTATCAGCAGAAATCTGACACTAAAGACGCTTTTGCGGCAGTTTTCTGCCAATAATTACTGCTTTTATCGGCAGAAAACTGCCGCTAAAGCCGCTTTTCCGGAAGAAAACTGCTGCTAAAGCCACTTTTGCGGCAGTTTTCTGCCGATAAAAACACTGATAAATGTATTGCCTGTGTTGATAATATGCCCCTTACTGTGCTTGAACTACAGAGAGAAAGCATAATGAACAAGTAGTGAAAGAGTGATCAGTCAGAAACAGTGAGAGTAATAGAGACAGAGTGAGTGAACAAGAGTGACGAAGTATGAGAAGAGAGGGACTGACAAAAATAGTGGAAGGAGTAGAGTAAGTAAGTAATAGAGAAAGGATTGAGGGAAGTAGCAAAGGCAGGAAAGTGAGGGTTAAAGAAATGAAGTAGTGAAACTAATAGAAGTTAAATGTGATAGAAATGTAACGAAAAGAGTACAAAACATTTACCTTATAATTGTCGTTAACTTAGTCACTTGTAATTTTTATACTTTCAATCTGTGAAAGAGAGAACAAACATTTGAAAAATATTAAAACATGTATTTAAAAATTAGAAAAGACAAGGGAAAAGATTGAAGGACAAACAGTTTTTCAATAACTTTGACACTTACAGAAGCCTCTGCTTCTCCATGCCCCTACACAGTCCTAAAAATATACATTTTAAACTAACAGTATCTTGATGCAGATGAAGTGAGGCCTATCTTGCAATATGGTGCATCTTTTGCACTGCTGCTGTCTCACAACAGTGATGCAATGGCAGCGCAAAAGAGGTGCAAAGCCATCATAAAATTGCCCTTAAACATTTTAAATAATTGTTTCAGGATGCCAATAAGATGTGTCCTATCCAGAGGTTTTTTTCAGGTGAGGCCTACTCAGGGTTCCAAATGAAATTTCGAGTTGTTGAAGAGTACAGAGGAGATAATACATGTGAAGGCCTACCAATGAAGTAAGTCATGTACACTTCACTCTTGAACAAAGGCCAGACCTCTTTTGTGTCTGTGGACAGACCTAAACTTAATCTGCACAATGGCATTCGTAAACTTAGGAAACACAGGTGATGTAATTGAAAAATGTGGAGTTTCTTTTCCTCATTTCACAATCACATCACCTGTGTTTCCTTTGCTTAGGTATCTCATAGTGCAGATGGAGTCTAGCATATCAAAGAGTACACAGAAGTTGAGCAGTGTATACAACAATTTTGACATTTACAGAAGACTCAGCTTCTTATCTTGTTGGAGATGAAGTGAGGCCTGTCTTGCAACATGGTGCATCTTTTGCATCACTGCTGCATCGTTTCATGTGGCACGGGTTTTTACAGCATGACACATCTGCCTAGATGCATCAATTTGTAATTTTGTCGCCTCATAGCAAATCTTTTCCACCGCCAATGCGTCTCAAAAGTGACGCACAGTGTCGCAAAAGAGGCATACACCTATCATAAATCTGTCCCTAACATTTTAAATGATTACTTCAGGATGACGATAAGGTGTGGCCTCTCCAGAAGTTTGTTTAAGGTGAGGCCTACTCAGGGTTGCAGATCAAATTTACGCTTGTTGAAGAATACAAAGGACATAATACATGTGAAAGCCTACCAATGAAGTAAGTCATGTCCACTTCACTCTTGAACAAAGGCCAGACCTCTTCTGTGTCCGTGGACACACCTAAACTTCATCTGCATAATGTCATTCGTAAACTTAGGAAACACAGGTGATGTAATTGAAAAATGTGGAGTTTCTTTTCCTCATTTCACAATCACATCACCTGTGTTGCCTTTGCTTAGGTATCTCATAGTGCAGATGTAGTCCAGCATATGAAACAGTACCCAGAAATGCACACTGCATGCAAGAACTTTGACACTTACAAAAGCTTCAGCTTCTGCATGCCCCCTACACAGTGCTAATTATATACATTTCAAACTGATGGTATCTTGCTGGAGATGAACTAAAACCTATCTTGCAACATGGTGCATCTTTTACACAAAACTGACCCACAGCGGCGCAAAAGAGACGCACGGCCATCATAAATCTGATCCCAACATTTTAAATGATTGTTTCAAGATGCCGATAAGGTGTAACCTATCCACAGATTTGTTTCAGGTAAGTCCTACTCAGGGTTGCAGATGAAATTTAGGTTTGTTGAAGAATACAGAGGAGATAATACATGTGCAGACCTACCAACGAAGTGAGTCATGTCCACTGCACTCTTGAACAAATTTCAGACCTCCTCTGTCTCCTGGAACAGGCCTAAACCTCATCTACACAATGTGATGTGTAATGTTAGGAAACACAGGTAATATAATTGAAAAACGTGCAATTTTTTTTGCTCATTCCACAATCATATCACCTGTGTTTCCTTTGCTTAGGTATCTCATTGTGGAAATGTAGTCTATCATATGAAAGACTACGTAGAATGTGAGCACTGTATGCAACAACTTTGACACTTACAGAAGCCTCTCCTTCTCCATGCCTCCTACACAGTTCTAAATGTACATCATAAATACAAACAGTACAGAATTAGTTATACATGTTAAATGGTTTATTTTTGCTGTTCTCAGAATGTATCAAATTTCACTAAAAACAGTGACTTGAAGGTATTCATCATATAACAGCGGGGAAAAAAACACAATCAAAATGATTGTGTTTAAAAAACCCATACAACATAACAAATCAGAATTCAGAACTCCTTAAAATTAACTTACTTTCCATGACGTCGAAGGATTTCCTATGAACAGCTTACACTCTGTTGTGCTGTTATTACTTTCAGCCCGCCACTTTCTGAAAGAAAACCTCCATCGTTTTGAAAAATATGTTACATACAATAAATGACTTCTCGCTCTCTACCACACGTTTTCACAAGGCCAAATCATGTAAGAGCCATTTATAACTCTTGAAATTCTTGTAAGCCAATCCCGTCATTTTGTATTTCCGCAACTTTCAGAATTAAAATGTTGAAGACCATTTTCACAATCCTGGACTAGTAATATCTTACCCTTCTTGCTCACTCATGTTCTACATTTCCTATGACACTGATACTGCTTACTATGAAGCAGACTTACACTACCTCTATGACTACTACAATTATTTAATTCTCTACATCACTTTTAATCACAAAGCAATATAAAACAGTAGACAGCATTGCAGACTTACATTCCCTCTACTCCATGTTTTGATTGGCTGCTTCAATTAGCTTATAAAAAGAAACAGTTTTTCTGAACTCATTCAAAGTGCAGTTATTTTCCCATGACGTCAACTGTTATGGTAAGAAGTTATGTCTCTGTACTATACTTATCCTCAAGGCCAAATCGTGTAGGAGCCATTAGAACCTCTTGAAATTCCTCAGAGCACATCCCGAGATTCTTTCCCTAAAATTTTGGTTTTAAAAACACCAGGTAAGAATTTTTAAGGTCATACGGCAATTTTTTTTTTTTAAATTAAAACAGAATCGTTGCAGAATGACCAGCCATTTCTAGACTTTAAATAAGCTGTGTAATGTCCTGATGTTATTGAAGGACCGTCATGATATATAATTGCTGAAGTTACAAAAGTCCTTCCTGATATTGACAACTGTGAAGCCACAAAATTTTTAATTAAAGTTGTCAATTTTGTTCCATCAGGCCTACATCGTTGGAACATTAAAATGACATACTGGCCATATGTTCGTATAAATATTGTTGACATCATTTCAGATTTACATTGGCTACACTCCATGTTGTGATCAGCTGCTTTTACTAGCTTATTAAAAGAGACTGATTTACTGTCTGGCAAAGTTAAATATATAAATCTTTCTGAGTCTACACTAGTAGTACTTGATACCCTACAGTTCTCGCAGTCATGCTGCCATTGATAAGAAAGCCCAAACAGGTGATCTACATCTACACCTTCAGCATGCAATACATCAAGTATATACATTAAAAACTCCTGACAATCTTGCTGAATATTTTGAGAGAATTGTGTTTGACCTGAACATCTGTCTAACAGATTTCGAATTTCAGACACACTTTCTATTTTTGTTCTATCAGTGCTACATTTCTCTAACACAAAATTTAACAAACTGCAAAATCTTTGATCAGAATTGACCACAATCTCTTCTTTTACATTTTCTAGAGAAAACAAAACTTTAACCACTACATTAGCATAGCAGTTGACACCAGAACTGTTTTCAAATTGAAAACCAACAACATCTTCAACAGAATCCTTTTTGTTTCTGCTTATAATTTCAGATTCATCGACTTTTTGTCTTTTTGCTACACCCTCCCTAGTATTGGTCACATTTCTTCGTTTCCGGCCTACCACACGTTTCTCAAACAAAGGATATTGAGGCAAATGTGGCGCATACTCTCTTCTTAACCTATTGTATTCCTTAACACAATCTAGATCCGCACAAATGTTTGTGACATCACACTCAATCAAGTACAATCCCGATAAAGTTCTAACTCGTGACAATGCCACATATGCCATACCCTCCTTGAACACAGAACTGCCAATATTCACCAATGCACTGTCTACACTTAAACCTTGCGATTTATGGATTGTCACCGCATATGCCAAGCAAACAGGAAACTGCTTACGGCGAACATATAAGTCTTTTACAAGCAAAAATCTAGCAGAACAACGACCAATTAGCTGTACTTCCTCAATGCCATCAAATTTAATTTTTAAAAATTCAATTCCATCTCTATTTCTGTATTTCACAAAATCAACAACATTACCCATTGATCCATTTACCAGACCTCTTTCAACATGTAAATTCCTTCTTAAAATTATACGGCAGTTTAAGCACACATTCAGAGTCTTTTCAAAACCTGCAGTTTTAGATATAGTCTTCTCTAATGAATCCAATTTTGTTTTCAAATTCTCAGACAAAATAATTGTTGATCCCATATGCTCTACTCTGTCAATAGCTTCCAGTTTCACAATCTCTTGCTTTTCTAAATGCAACATTTTGTTGTTGAAGATGGCACATTCTGCAAGAGTTGGCATCAAACATATTCCAGATTTCTTCTCAGTAATTTTCTGAAAAATATTCTCAGGCACAACATCTTGTTCTGGATATAAATTTGACAGTAATCGTGCATGTAAAGCTTCTTTCCCATGCTCGGTCACTTTTCCAATTCCAACATCTTGTAGAATATTCTTGTAAACTTCATCCTTCGCCTGACGCATATTTTCATGCAGTTCAGCATAATTGAAGTTTAACCATATATTGACGTTGCCAATGCTCCCTAGGCACTTCCTGGTATCTTCATGCGTGAGCATTTTGAACACAGGTTGTCCTTTCACTGGTGTCAGCTGCAGAAGATCTCCGAAAACAATGATGTGTTTGCCACCAAATAACACATCATACTCTGTTTTGAGAACTTCTTGCATTCTCAAATGTACAAAGGCAAGCATGACATTGGAAACCATGCTTACTTCGTCAATGATAAGAAGTTTCATTTTCCTCAAGATTCTTGAAACTTCACAACAAGCATCTCCAGATAGCTTGTGATATTGTAATTTGTTGTCATGCTCCACTGGCAGCATCAGTAAATGATGTAAAGTCATCCCTTTAATGTTATGTGCTGCCAGTCCAGTTGGAGCGGTGACAACACAAGACAGCGATGACTCAGTCCTTTCCTGCAAATAACATGAAATTGCTTTAATGAGGAAACTTTTTCCAGTTCCCGCTTCTCCACTCACGTACAGTCAGACAGGCTTCCACGACGTACATGAGCACTCTTTCTTCTCATGACTTAATCCATGATCAATTTGCTTGGTAACTTCGTCATATATTTTCCTCTGCTCAACGTTGAGTTGTCTTTCCAAGTCTTCTAAGTTAACTGCATCCTCCTGAGCATATGCCATGGCTCTTTCCACTTCATTCATGGCAGTGGCAGCTTCATTTTCGATAACAGGTCCTCCTAGTGGATCCTGACTCAATGAAGCAGAACTCTGACTGTCCTGAGAACTGTCTCTGGCAATCTCGGCTGCAATCGTTGCTTCCTGCTCGATTTCCGCATTCAACATTTCTACATATTTAGGAAAAGCAGGACATTCTATGGTCTCCTTGGCGGCAGTGAAAGAGTCTTCGTAACAGAGGAAATCTCCAAGCAGTTCCTCTTCTGCACGCCAAGGCTTGAAAAGTTGCAAAAGTGCTAAATAGAAAATCTCCTTTTTTTCAGGAGATTCGCCACTCAATTTTCGATGGTTTACCAAGTGGCATTTTCTTTGCTTGACCAGACATCCCTCACTTCCAATTACAGCATACACTCCTTTCTCAGTATCTTCTTTGATGTTCCTCTTGAATATGTAATTTTGTAGAACCTCATACAGACAAACATTCTCGAGGTGACTGCTTCGATTTGGATAATATGTATCCAACATGTTGCTCTTCAAAATGTCGGTACTGTTTGGCTCCTTTTCCGCCAAATACTCAATTTCCCGCACAGGTTTCAGAACTCGATTACGTGTTGCAGCAAGACCAAGACTCGCCCAAACGATACTCCTAGATTTGGCATAGAGACTTGCTGAAGACAACCGGTCAGAACATTCGTAAGCTCCGATTTCTCGATGCGACAACATCTTCAGACTGAAACTGTACAACTTCTTACTGAGGCTCTTTTCATGGCAAATGTCCTCCCACATATCCTTCAATTCTGTCTTTTCTTTTTTGGTGATGTAAGATGTCACATACCGAGCCACAGCCATACAGTTATCAGCCACAAACTGTATATCCATGTTAGCATTCCACATGGACAAAATCACTGGGTTGTAGTCGTTGATGTACTTGGACTCTTCGTTCCTCTTCAAATTGTATGTGTTTTTAGGTGATTTCTTCATCACATTATGTCGCAGCGAAGACATCAAACTGTTTACTCTTCCTTTAGAAATCACCGGTCGTGGAAAGCCGAAACGACATTTGGTGTAGAACTTGTCCTTGTTTCGGAATTTACGACGACAGTACTTTCCACAACGATGGCTTTGGAAACGTAGAACTTTTTCTCTTAGGCTTTTCTTCTCCTTTGCGTTTGGAACAGCACACGTAGAATACTGTTGTATGAAACTCATCACTGAGTCTTCTGGATCTGTTCCAAATTTAGGTGCATCCTTGATCCACAACAGCATATGTATGTGAGGAGCACCTCTTGCTTGGTACACCTTTCTCCAGAAGAAATCCAACACCTCTCCAAGAGGTGGATTCTTCTTATTCATGATGAAAGACATCATAGCTTCAAATCTATGATTGAAGTACCGGCATACATTGACTGGATCCAAAGAGCACAGTTCTCCGGGTGTCTTGAATTCGATGTTTTCGATGTTTCCATTTGCCTCTCGTAGAAATTCAAGTAAGTCTTCCCAGCCATACTCGGCACAGCTCAGAGTGAGGAACCATGTGGGAGTTCCTAAGTTCCTCAGCATACATTTTAAATCACCATGACGACGGTACCAGTACTCATTAGTACCACGCTGACACGCCATGAGATTAATCAGGTGAGAATCCAAAATACTGTCTTGGACATTGACTTTATCCATAAAGTCACTTGCCGAGATGTTTTGCATGTGTATACCACTTTTCAAGATGTGGTTCACTGCATATGACAGTCCAGACAGATCGCTTTCAAACAGGAGATGAAACAAATAGGGAATACATTGTCGAAACCTAGCTTCTCCTGCATACAATCGCAAAGTCCGGTATTCAGAAGCAGGAATTTGATGAGGTCGCTCATCATATCTTCCTCCCTGACCTGTTGGAAAAAGCTGTGGGAAACACCGAGCTTCCAAACTTTCCTCCCAAACACTAATGGGACTCCCTTTGGCTTGTTTCATTTGAAACAACTCAATAGCATTCCCCATGACTTCCTTGGAATGCAAAGGATGAACACTATAATGTTCATATATTTCTTCACTAGTAGAGGGTTCTACTTTCTCAATTTGACCAGCACACAAATCGCTATCCTCTTCCTCACTTACTTCCTCTTCTGCAACATATATATTCTTATAGTACTTATTTTTTTTTTCAAATACAATGTTGCCTTTTTGACTTTCCTAACATCCACTAAATCTTGCCATATTTTCTTATTCTTTGTCGGAACCCCATTAACTAAGATAACCAGAGGGTCCTCTTCCACTTTTTCTACTCCAATTGTGTTAATGTTTTTCTTCAAATCTAGAGGCAAATAAACAACTCTTCCCTTTAATCCTCTCTGTAAATCTGATGGAGGCAATTTCCCTGTCTTTGGCTCCATTCTTACAATAGCCTGAAAGGGATGGATACTTTGAATCAAAATAGATTCATAAGTATTTAAATCCTTCAATTCAGAAGGAATCTCAACCAATTCCAGATTATTATGAACTGCTCTAGCAGGCATCTGGTTTTGATTTAATTTGCTACAACAATAAGTACACACACGTTGATCCGATCCCAAATTAAAACAATTTTCTACCATCAAGTATGTTGTGAAATCCTTCCATTCACTATTATTTTCCCTTTCACTTTTTGCATATAAATCCACTAACTTAGTCTGATTCTTATAATAAGTGCGTCGACAACACACACAAGTGAAATTAGGCCTCCCACTTGATTTCACCTGAAACGTCGCAATTTCCCTCTGAAAATCATCTGTACTGGAAACCTGTACACTATCTTCCACATTACCCTCTTCTTCTTGGTCAATTTCAACATTCTCCTCTTTACTTCCAAAGTAACAAAACTCAATTTCTTCACAAATATTCTTCACATCTATTTCAGAACCATGCAAAAGAGCAGTGCATAATTGTTTAAGCATAACTGCTGGACTCTTAGCATAATACAACATTCTAACTAATTTCCTCACTTTATTATGATGCACTGCTAGCATCCTGAAATGATGAAAAACACTCTGGCATACTCTCCTGGAAAGACAAGCCAGTGAATGACCATGCAAACCTGTCACTTCTCTCACTCTGCAAGGATCTAATTCTTGCAACAACTTCATTTTCTGCTTCAAACTTTTCTTATTAAATGTCCATACAAAATCACAAAGCAAATTGATGGAATCCTGTTGCACACTGCAAATACTACTACACTTCCAGGTGTACACAGGTCCCTTAGGACGTCTTCCTAAAACCTCATTACCTAACATCTCTTCTGCCTCTGTTGTCACAAGTTTTTCTTTTTCAACTGGACAACCATCTTTCACTTCATAAGCTCGACCACTGGTGTCAACTGCATGCACCAAATCATTATCCTGGAAATAACTCTCCTCATTAAAAAATGCCTCACAACTTGAACTATGCATCCATTCTCCGGAAAAAAAATCACAAAAATTACTACGATTAACTATTCTCTTCCATCTACTATTTGTTTTGAAATCATAAATTGCCTTGTTTAGCTTCCTAATTCTATTGATTATCAAAATAAATAACTTACGTTTAATTTCAAATGCCTGATCAATAACTTTCTCAACTTTTTTTTTTCTCTTATAAAAAACCGCTTTCTGTTGACCTTTCTTAATATTTTTTAACAAATTGCCAATTATCCTGTTGCGGAACATTCGTTTACGAATGTCCCTAAACTGTTGTTTCCTTCTACTATCATGCACAGAGTTATCTCTTGCTCTAGCAGTAACATTTTTGATTGGCCTTTCCTTTCCGTTTAAATTGCTTCTCTTTTTCTGGACTGAAACATTTTCTGTAGTAATACTTTTTTTACTACAAATATTTCTTAGGAATGTTTTTGTGGTCTTACCCGCTGCTTTCTTGGTGACTTGACAAGTTTTTTTGCTAGAGGACTGCTGCATTATTTCATGGACCTGCTGTCTTTGACGTTTTGCAGCCTTTCTAAGTCTATCCTTGTTTGGCATGCTGAAATCTTGAAATGATCTGCAGTTGAATCTGTGGTAAAATATAATAAAAAATGTTATTAACCACTATTACCAAACAGTAAATCAATAACAGTCATCAAAAACTTAACACACTACTTCACATTTTTACATAGAATATTTTTTAGTGCTTGGCAAATTTAGAATACAGAAATAGCAGAAAAGAAATGGAATTCATATTCATTTTACCTGTGCTGTTTTATATGTGAATCTGATCTAATTTTATGAGCATATTTTAATATTTTATTGAAGACACTACACATAACCTGTTTTTGAAGGTGTGTTTAATTTAAAATTAAACAGTTTACATTTTTACTTTTCATTTATTGTAAATTTTAAAAATAAATGTTTATAGTTCCATAGGCTCAAGCAGGTCAGCTTCCCACCCTATGTCATACAATTCTGACAAATCTGCATCCTCATCATGTTCTTCTTCATCCTCAGGATTTAAATCATCCAAGGGATCTACTTCCACTGACGTTTCAATTACGAGTTCAATGATGAGGTCAAGATCAACTGATTGCTGATTGTCGCTCATGTTGATGTTGTCGTTATCTTTAAAGAAAGATAACAACAATGAGATGTTGCAGAGTAAGAGACAAATCTCAGAGATTATAATAGTAAAATTGTTTAACAAGAGTAACATTTTGCAGCTATTATTTAGCCATGTCCAGCGATGCTGAGGAGGTGAGGCCTATATCCAAGTTTTCAGTGAACAGGACTCATCTCTTCTTAACATTGGATAAGCCTCACCGACTCCGTGTCCCCTGCTCATACTTAAATGTACAGGGGCAGATTTATGCTAAGTGGCGCATCCCCACGGATGCACCAGTTAATGTGCACCGCTGCTCTGCCACCCATAGTGTGCCGCATTTACAATGTGGAGCACCATTGAGCAAAAACAGCACAGATGCGTCACGCATCTGTGCCGCAAAAGCAGCACATTGCAGGAATCACGTCATAAGCGCGAAATGTCTACTGCAATGCACAGGAGGAACCCTCACATTGCATGGTGCATCACTTCTTATGCCTGTTTCAAACAGGCGTAAGGATTTGATTCAGCAATGCTATAAAGCTGACTCAGTGAAATCTTCTAAATTTCACTGTGTTAGTTTTACAGGGCTTTCTTGCAAATTAATGCATACCTTGCAACAAAACACCTATATGAAAACTGACGCAGGTTTCATGTGGCACAGGACTTTACAGCATGACACATCTGCCTAGATGCATCAATTTTTAAATATGTCGCCACATAGCAAATCTTTTGCACCACCGCTGCATCACAAAAGTGACGCACAGCAGCACAAAAGAGGCACACGGCTATCATAAATCTGTCCCTAACATGTTAAATGATTGATTCAGGATGACGATAAGGTGTGGCCTATCCAGAGGTTTGTTTAAGGTGAGGCCTACTCAGGGTTGCAGATCAACTTTACGCTTGTTGAAGAATACAGAGGAGATAATACATGTGAAGGCCTACTAATGAAGTAAGTCATGTGCACTTCACTCTTGAACAAAGGCCAGACCTCTTTTGTGTCCGTGGACAGACCTTAACTTCATCTGCACAATGTCATTCGTAAACTTAAGAAACACAGGTGATGTAATTGAAAAATGTGGAGTTTCTTTTCCTCATTTTACAATTACATCACCTGTGTTTCCTTTGCTTAGGTACCTCATAGTGCAGATGGAGTCTAGCATATCAAAGAGTACACAGAAGTTGAGCAGTGTATACAACAATTTTCACATTTACAGAAGACTCAGCTTCTTATCTTGTTGGAGATGAAGTGAGGCCTGTCTTGCAACATGGTGCATCTTTTGCATCACTGCTGCATCGGTTTCATGTGGCACAGGTTTTTTACAGCATGACACATCTACCTAGATGCATCAATTTGTAATTTAGTCGCCACATAGCAAATCTTTTGCACCGCCACTGCGTCACAAAAGTGACGCACAATGGCGCAAAAGAGGCATACACCTATCATAAATCTGTCCATAGCATTTTAAATGATTAATTCAGGATGACGATAAGGTGTAGCCTATCCAGAGGTTTGTTTAAGGTGCATGAAGCTCTAGCAGTACATATCCAGAAATGTAATTGATTTCAAAAAACGTTTTTAAACACAATATATAAATCAATTGTATACCTACATTCATGGGGAAATGACTTAAAATGAAATTAAAATCGTTTGTGAGGAAAAGGAATGCTTTTAAAATTTATGACAAGGAAATAATGGTGTCTGCTTCTTCATTTCATTTCTCTTCAGCATTTTTGGGTCACTTTTAACATGGCTATGTAACTCAAAGAATCAAAATCTAAATTTGCCAAGCGCAGGTGGGAGCATATTTCCAAGGAACTTGCCCCACGGAGAAAGGTCTTAAATTAAAATGGGAAAAATAACATCAGAGACACTTAAATGCCTTATAAAGAAGCAGACACCATTATGTCCTTGTCATAAATTTTAAAAGCATTCCTTTTCCTCAAAAACGATTTTCAAGTCATAATTTGAAAACACTGCACATGGGGAAATGACTGAAAATGTCCTTAAGACACATGAAAGCGTTTTTTGATTGCCTTTGCAGCATTTTTGGGTCACTTTTAACATGGCTATGTAACTCAAAGACACAAAATCTAAATTTGCCAAGCACAGGTGGGAGCATATTTACAAGGAACTTGCCCCACGGAGAAAGGTCTTAAATTAAAATGGGAAAAATAACATCAGAGACACTCAAATGCCTTATAAAGAAGCAGACACCATTATTTCCTTGTCATAAATTTTAAAAGCATTCCTTTTCCTCAAAAACGATTTTCAAGTCATAATTTGAAAACACTGCACATGGGGAAATGACTTAAAATGTCCTTAAGACACATGAAAGCGTTTTTTGATTGCCTTTGCAGCATTTTTGGGTCACTTTTAACATGGCTATGTAACTCAAAGACTCAAAATCTAAATTTGCCAAGCACAGGTGCGAGCATATTTACAAGGAATTTGCACCACGGGGAAAGGTCTTAAATTAAAATGGGAAAAATAACATCAGAGACACTCAAATGCCTTATAAAGAAGCAGACACCATTATTTCCTTGTCATAAATTTTAAAAGCATTCCTTTTCCTCAAAAACGATTTTCAAGTCATAATTTGAAAACACTGCACATGGGGAAATGACTTAAAATGTCCTTAAGACACATGAAAGCGTTTTTTGATTGCCTTTGCAGCATTTTTGGGTCACTTTTAACATGGCTATGTAACTCAAAGACTCAAAATCTAAATTTGCCAAGCACAGGTGCGAGCATATTTACAAGGAATTTGCCCCACGGAGAAAGGTCTTAAATTAAAATGGGAAAAATAACATCAGAGACACTCAAATGCCTTATAAAGAAGCAGACACCATTATTTCCTTGTCATAAATTTTAAAAGCATTCCTTTTCCTCAAAAACGATTTTCAAGTCATAATTTGAAAACACTGCACATGGGGAAATGACTTAAAATGTCCTTAAGACACATGAAAGCGTTTTTTGATTGCCTTTGCAGCATTTTTGGGTCACTTTTAACATGGCTATGTAACTCAAAGACTCAAAATCTAAATTTGCCAAGCACAGGTGCGAGCATATTTTCAAGGAATTTGCACCACGGGGAAAGGTCTTAAATTAAAATGGGAAAAATAACATCAGAGACACTCAAATGCCTTATAAAGAAGCAGACACCATTATTTCCTTGTCATAAATTTTAAAAGCATTCCTTTTCCTCAAAAACGATTTTCAAGTCATAATTTGAAAACACTGCACATGGGGAAATGACTGAAAATGTCCTTAAGACACATGAAAGCGTTTTTTGATTGCCTTTGCAGAATTTTTGGGTCACTTTTAACATGGCTATGTAACTTAAAGACTCAAAATCTAAATTTGCCAAGCACAGGTGGGAGCATATTTCCAAGGAACTTGCCCCACGGAGAAAGGTCTTAAATTAAAATGGGAAAAATAACATCAGAGACACTCAAATGCCTTATAAAGAAGCAGACACCATTATTTCCTTGTCATAAATTTTAAAAGCATTCCTTTTCCTCAAAAACGATTTTCAAGTCATAATTTGAAATCACTGCACATGGGGAAATGACTGAAAATGTCCTTAAGACACATGAAAGCGTTTTTTGATTGCCTTTGCAGCATTTTTGGGTCACTTTTAACATGGCTATGTAACTTAAAGACTCAAAATCTAAATTTGCCAAGCACAGGTGGGAGCATATTTCCAAGGAACTTGCCCCACGGAGAAAGGTCTTAAATTAAAATGGGAAAAATAACATCAGAGACACTCAAATGCCTTATAAAGAAGCAGACACCATTATTTCCTTGTCATAAATTTTAAAAGCATTCCTTTTCCTCAAAAACGATTTTCAAGTCATAATTTGAAAACACTGCACTGCTCCTATGCACAAAAACACCCTGTCAGTACTAATACTTCACATTTTCTCCAATTACAATTTCTCAAAGAAACATAATCTATTTGTAAAACACTTGAGACAAAGCAACATTTTAAAAACACAACTTTCTTCATAATTTTCTCCTTAAGACACACTATTCTCTATCTAAATTAAATAAATCTTTTCTCTCCTTAGCAAATACTTTATGAGTTTCAAAACAGTCTCAGAAATACACCAATTTGTCTTCAGCAGAACAAAGGGTATGCACTCCAGAGGCTGCAGCTATAGAAAGCACAGAAATGCTGTAATTCATCACACATATCTCTCATGTCACCCAATCAAAACTCTTCCCTCACTTTTTTCAAATCAAAACCCTTCCCCCCTCTGCCCTCTCTGCCTTTTTTACATAGCAACCACCTCCTGGAAGACCTCTGGTGTTTGCAAGTTCACACAACAATGTTTCAATTGAACTCTGAACTCTCAGTGCACCTGCGTATCCAGTGCAATCTTTCATTAAATGATTTTTTTTTGACCATTCAAATTACATCTTTCAAAGAACTCATCCATGCACCCTAACTTTCTGTTTTCAGCAATCAAAATCCACCAATCACTGTTACTGCTTCATTAACACAGAAACTCCACAGTTTTTTTCATTTTAAACTCTTATTTTTTCAACTGCCATTTCATTACCACACTTCATCTGACTGCAGCAGAACCTTCTCTCACCATGTTTTCTGTCTGGATTGTTGGACATAGTTACATCTATTGGGCTCAGAGGTATGCTGAGAACAGAAATTTACCTAACCTCAATTTACAAGATGTGGAAATTAAGTGGTTTGGCCACAGAGGATTAAAATGTCACCAATTGATACCATTGGTGAAAACCTTTATGCATTTGCCAAAACCTGACCTGTTAATTGTGCACTGTGGAGGTAATGATTTGGGCACTTTGACTGGAGTAGGTCTGGAAATGCTTTTAAAGGACACCTTTGAGCAATTAATGGCACTTTTTCCTCAAACTGCCTTGGTATATTCAAATATATGCCAAAGACAGAAATGGAGGTGGTCGAACCAATTTTGCCCACAAATTGAGAAGTCGAGGAAGCATGTAAACAAATCTGTTTCAGCTTACATGAGAGACCATGGAATGGGCTCCGTGTACAACAATAACTTGCGTTACTACATGCAAGATATCTACAGAGGAGATGGAGTTCACTTCTCAGATGAAGGGAACAGAGTTTTCATTCTGAATTTAAAAATGTGCATTGGTACCTACTTATAAGTACCTAAATGTACCATAAACCCAAAAGCTCTTCTCAGAGCTACCCTACACCTGATCACTCACAATTATTATTTTACTCTAACTTTTTTTACAAATTTTTTTTTCGCACATATGGGCCTCCTCAGCCATCCTCAGAAAACCTAGGGGGTCAAAATACGTCTACCGTGTCCCCTTCTACCCATTCTGAACATTATGTGCCCTCCATCTTGTATCTTAATTCGACCGAAACACAAAATGGTGGACTCCCGTAACGCTTAAGGTTCGCGTACCGGGGCGCTCGCCAGTTCGCGTACCGGGGCGCTCCCCGGGAAGCGCTCCATGAAAAAAGGTGGGAAAGTAATTTACAGAAGAAACCCTTGAGACACTTTCACCAAATATAGATTTGCTCATACTACATACCAATCCCTACCATTTTCACAAATTTGGTTGAAATTCCATTTAGCCATTTAGCCTGTAGACCTCTCTAAATACCCTGAGGTAAATTACTTCACAAAACACATCTGAAGTGTTGGAATTCACAACCAATTAAAATGTTACTTTCATTTTCTATTTTTTTTTTACCTGACATTTGATTGGTTATGTACCTGAATATATATAAAGGAAGAGAAGGAAACATAGCCATTTTGACTACTACTTCCTGGTGTACATTTCAATTGCATTTTCACTAATCACTTCAACTTCTTTGTAAAGGTAAGTTGTTATTTTAAAAACTGAAGTATATTGTGCACTATAAGTTAATATGGTAAACTTTTTCTGATAGTTATATACTATCCCTCTGTAGTAGTTATAGATTTAGATAGACTTCTCTGTTATAGTTATGGATGGAGTTAGGTTTCTCTTGTATAATTATGAATTTACTTACGTTAAATCACATACACTTTTTTATATTCCTACTTCCACTCTGATACTATACACTGCCCAAAGATAAATTCACTGTTAAAAACTGCCTATCTAAAATTAATCCCAACAGTGCCCTATCTCTACTAATATATTTTTTATCCAAATTTCAGACAAAATGGAAGGCGAACACAAAGTTTCATTTGAAATTGTCCTGCAAGAGACCAACCAAGAAATAATTGATCCAAATGATATAGAATTTATGGATGAAACTTGGGACCAAGAACTACTGCAATGTGTGCAAGCAGTAGATGTCCTCCTTGAAAATGAGGACATTTTACACACTCAAACATTACAAGCTATGTTCAATGAAAATAACGACATTTCAGACAGTGAAATATTAGACATTTTATTAAATTTTGAAACACAATAAATAATTGTTTAAAAAAAAAAAAAATAATAATCAACAAAACCAACAATCAATTAACATACAGTATTTGAAAAGTCTATCATTCTTTTTTCCTCATAGTACGCTCCCCGGGCCGCTTCCCGGTTCGCGAACCGGGCGCTATCCACGCAAAAAAAACAAAAACATTTTTTTTTTGTTGTTGCCCCGCGGGGCCCTTTTAAAGCCTCCACATCAAACCTAGGGGGTCAGGGAGGATCTACTATGCCCCCTTATGGTCATTTTCGCCTTTGTTTTGACCTCCTCTTGTCTCTCGATCCTACCGAGAGACAAGATGGCGGCCGCTCCGGACTGTTTAGAATGTTGACAGACACCGAAGAGCCAATCAGCTTCGCCTCGCAAAGTTCCGTTACGCGTCAAGTACGCGAACCGGGGCGCTGCCCGGAGCGCGCTTACAGATATATATCTTTTTTTGAACGTTAATTTCTCAAAATCCACTGGAGCACATATATTGAGACCTAGCAAAGGCACATCGGGCTAACAGTCCCTACAATTTTGCCAAGTTTCGTGCAAATCCATTCAGCCGTTCGGGCTAAAAGTGAGGCCAACCGCCCAATGGAAATTAACATGGGAAAAACGCGTTTTGGGACCCCCCTTTTTTCTCGCCCCCCCCTTGACGAACCCCCCCCAAATTTTCAGGGCCTGCCCACAAACAAAATGTTCCATTTTCCTGAAACTTTCAGCCAATTCCGTCCACAAACGCCAAAGTTATTAGACATAGAATTTTCAAAAATCCCATAGAGAAAAAATCCTAACTATATATACCTACTGGCGACCGCCAGTAGGTAATATATATATATATATATATATATATATATATATATATATATATATATATATATATATATATATATATATATATATATATCCACACAGCTTCTGTCTCTCCGGTGCAGCACCACAGAATCACGGACCACCAAGCAGCTTGTACGTATTCAAAGAAGGTTTATTATCTCTTCTAGATCACTTCTAGCATGACGCGTTTCGGGTAATGAATACCCGTGTTCACATAGCGATCATGCAGGACGAATCCACATTTAAATACTCATTTTCTTCTCATTCGTTAACCACCACGTGATAATAAACAGTGAAGATATACTAAAGTGCTTACAAAGGCGGCAATGTCTCAGGCTTTCGAATGTCACCTTCCTGATCTTAGCTGAATTCATTGTTTTTCGGTTTCATTATACTTGTATGTCCAGTTATAGCAGCATTAATGCAATGACTTTATGTGCAACATTATACAATAAATACATAATAAATACGACAATAAATAATTAATCATCATATTACATACAAACAATTTACAATTTGGAGAACATGTCCTGAAAAGTTGTTTTTATAAAAAAGGACCGTCTCATAATAATTGTAAAAACCATGAGATAAAAAACGCCAGCTTGAATGCTGAAACAAACATGTGCAAATTGACTCAATGTTTTGTACAAATTTACTGCCTAAATGCAGTCGCATATGTGCAAATATACCAAGCATCAGCTGCTCTTGTACTTTTACCGATTTCCACACATTTTCTACAGGTTCACATTTAAAAAACACATCATGAGTTGTCATCGAATCAAAGCTGACATCCGGTCCCGGATGTCAAACCACCCTTACTCAACTACGATAATTTACTTAACCACTTCCTGAAGTGCTCAGTGCTAATAATAAAAAAAATGAATAATAATTAAAAAAGAGATGTGAATGCACTAGCGTTTATGTTTCATTCTGGGGGGATTCTAATACAAATTCATGTAGGGCCAGATGTAGGTGGCCATTTACCGACCGGTAAATGGGTGATTGGGATGTAGGGGGCCAATTTTACAGAATCGGTAAATTTACCGAATCGGTAAAATACCGAATCGGTATTTTTACCGATTTGGTAACTTCTAGATGTAGGTGGGACTCTTCTGAGTCCCAAAGGCCTTTCAGATTCGGTATTTTACCACCCAATCCAATTGGGTGGTAAAATACCGAATCCAGGTGTGCATGCACATGTGTGCATGCACACCTATGCCATGTGACAGACAGACATGCCCTGAGGGCATGTCTGTGTGCCACATGGCACACATGCCTGTATTTGGGGTGCTACAGGGTGTCAAAGTGACACCCCCTGCACCCTTGCTGAAATCGGTATTTACCGAATCGGTAAATACCGATTCGGTAATGCCCATTGATTTCTATGGGCTTCAATGCCCATAGGAATCAATGGGCATTACCGAATCGGAATTTACAGAATCGGTAAATACCGAATCTTAACGATTCGGTATTTACCGATTCTGTAATACCTACATCCCCCCCTCTATTTTACCACTTCTTAAATACCGAATCGGTAAAATTCGGTATTTAAGAAGAGGTAAAATGAAATTACCTACATCTAGGCCGTAGTTCCTCCCCTTTCAAAGATATTTTTAATCCCTCCAAATTTAATAACTGATCAGAAACCCTATCTGCAATCTGGTCAACAGGACTTTATTTTTATTGTTGTTTTTTAGTTTTTATTGGTTTTTAAAGGTTTTTAAACAAGCACTGCTGGGTTCGTGAATCATGCTATTCATATACAGTGTAGCTTTACATCTCCTCTAACACTCGAAGAGAATTTTAAAGGAATGTGTGCAGGTCTTCCATGTTATTTAGGCCATTAGGAGACTTACTGTTTAAATTTAAAATATATTTTGTCTCCAATTGCCTTAAAAGTTTATCTCTGTCCCCACCCCTCCTGGGCACAGGGACCGAATCAATGACAAAGTATGACAGACAATTAATATCTTAGTCATGTATTCCCTTAAAATGTCTCGCCACCGGGTAGTCAGGGTCGCAGTTTATGATTGCTCTGATATGTTGAAATACTCACGTGCACCTGGTTCTTAGTACTACCCACGTATCTAAACCCACAGGTGCACGTGAGTACATAAACCGAAATTCCATACGGCAGTTGAAACTGCCCTTGATCTCCTGTTCTTGATTCCTAAAGGGTGCGCTATATTTGGTGGTGTTTACACCAAATTTGCACGCCCGCAGGTAGCGCATTTGAAAAAACCCTGTCTGGCAGGAGCCCCTGCTGCTTGGGTTTTGGATAAGTAAGCGGTATGCTCAAAGACATTGTACCAATTAGTCGCACCTCTGAGAGTAAATGTTGTGAACTCTCATGTGTAATTTAACTTGGGGAACTTTGTTATAACAAACAATTTTTCTTGCAAACGTGGCGTCTATGTATTGTTGCAGACATGCAATTGCACTTATTCTTAGGCTTCTTTCAAACTAAATTATAACTTTTCTGTCCATCATCAACCTTTTTCTTACCGATCTTCCTGGCCTTTTGAGGTATCGCCTTTTTTGGCTTTCTGTCCTGAAATATTCATTTGGTGTACATGAAGTTTGGTCCTCTATAATAGTGGGACCACAATTAATTTTATCCACGGTCTGGCTTTAAGCAGTTGGAGACATATTGAAATTATGACCCTTTGATCCTATTTTTATACTTTTGAATTAGAAGTTTCCATTATCGTTAATTTTCGTGATAATACATGCGTGCAGGTTTCAGCACTAACAATTTAGTTCACCCGGCAATTTGGCATGACACACTCCAGATTTTAATATTTTGTACCAATTATCCGTAATCGAAGACAATTTTACTTGCAGGGTTTTTATCGTTTCGTTCACACGAGCCTAGGACATACTGGTGGAATCATTCCAACATATAGGTTAGCGTTTCAGCTTTGTTGACGGTATAGTACTTAGGCAGGACTTCCCGTTTGAAACCTGATTCACTTCCGGGTTTCAGACGCCAGTAGCGCGAGGGTGACTCTGCCGTAGGTAAGAACTGGTGTTTGGGGAGTTACTAATATAACTCTGTTGTTTGGTAATTGTTATGACCACGATTGATTCATAACATACGATTAATGAAGGGCATTTATTTGGTTTCTTGCAGGACTTCGTAACACACGCACCCCTGGTTACGTCTTTTGCAAATTGGAAACACTTATTCATTGGAATACACGGATTCGAGCTATAATTTTAACCTAAGGATTGAATATTGACAGTCCATAGTGTACATTTCGAGAAAACCTGGTAAGCTGGACCGGTGTGTATACATTACTTTGACCTGGGATCTAATGTGTATATCGAGTGATAGGTTTTTATACCTTGATTTTGGCTGTAAATAAGGATTAGTGGTATTTTCTCATCAATCTCATGACTTGTGCTAATTTGAATTTACTTGATCATTGATGTTGTGATTCCTTTTGAGTGCGCAGGATTGTGTATTTATAAGTAAGCGGCCATGTTTTTACATTTTCTGAAGGTAACACTAGGTTTCTCAGGCAGACTTTCCTTCAAAATAGCACTATTGGCCAATTATTATTTAGAATCGTTCTTATTTTGCGCTCTTGTCTACTGAACGTAGTGATCAGTCTCGGTGCCTCATTATTTTAAATGATCTCCTTTCCCACCCCACTGGGTCTTGGCAATAGCTCAGATCTGGGTCTTTCACTAGCTTTTAGTGTGGCTTTTGTTAGGATGTCATCTGTGTAGCCCCTTCTTTTCATTCTTTCTAGGCTTTCATTCTGGCATCTCTCAAGCTCCTCAGGTGTACTGCAAATACGCTTTAATCGCAAGATCTCCCCGTAGGGGATACTTGCGATCAGATGATTGGGGTGTGCGCTAGTGGCATGAAGAATTGCATTCCCTGCCGTCGGTTTCCTGAATGCAGTGGTAGTCAGTTAGTTGTTTGCTGCCTGTACTCGTACATCTAAAATTCAATTGTACTTGTGCTGCTATGTGATGTGAAGTGCAATTAAATCATTTGTGTTGATTTTATCTATGAATTCGTTTGCACTCTGACTATTCCCCTTCCAGATTATGAAAACATCGTCAATAAAACAAAGCCATAAAATGACCCTTTGTTCAAATATCTCCTTGTGTTGAACCATGAGGACCTGCCTCTCCCAGAACCCTACGTGCAAGGAAGCAAGGAAGCATAGCTCGGGGAAAAGCAGGCCCCCATCGCCACACCCTGTTTCTGTCTGAATAATTCCTTGCCAAATATATATATATCTTGCATCTGTGTGACCCAAGGAGTGTAGACGCCGGCGCTCTTAGATGGGGCGGTGCGTTCCAACCGGCAGGCTCACGCCGGTAAATATTCACACTGTTATTTTTACCTCGCGGTAAAAAAGAATGAAATGCACACACTTGTTAACAGAAGTTGTGGCGGTTTTATTTACAAAGTTTCACCGAGCCCAACGCGTTTCACCTTCACATAAGGCTTGTTCACGGGATGTAATCACAAAAGAAAAAGAGCTTCTTTTATTTCACTAGGCACACAGTTACTTCCTGTTTTGTATTTGCAGTGCATTGTGGTTTATGTAGTGAAATATTTACACATAACTTATGGCTCTAATTTTATCAGTGAAAAGTGCACATATTTTGGTGTGATTTAAAAACATATAGGAATCAATCCTTTTAATAGGCTGTGTATGCTCTTTTGTCCTTTTGTTTCTACACAAATCATGGCTCTCTAGTGAGCGTTTAATTTGTTAAATTATTTTGACTGCCATTTCTAGTAATAGTTCACCTTCTGCTTGTTTTTTCTGTCCTGTGTTTTATCCCCAAATTGTTCTTCTCTCTTGTGAGTTTTTTATTTAGTAGATGTCTGATGTTTTGGACTCATGAGTGGTTTCTTAGAGGTGCACATAAAGTTCTGATTTAGACCCCTCGGATCTAAGGTTCTGAAGCAGAGTATATGTTTTGATTCTCATTGTCTCAGGATTTTCTTGCGATATCCACCTCTTTCTGTTGTTGGGATTTGTTCTAGAGCCCAGTATTTTAAGGACTCCCACTTGCCATCATGATGTATTTCCATGTGTTTTTCTATCGCGTTTGTGCGGTCCTTGTGGCTCGTGGCTCGGATATGTTCGAGGATTCGCTTTTTTACTTCAAAGATCGTGCTTCCTATGTATCTTAGTGTGCAGGGGCATTCTACCATGTAGATGACAAACTTGCTTTTGCATGTAAGATGTTGTTTGATTTGCCATTTTGTGCCGTCTTTGATGTCAACTTCTCGTTTGTGTTTTGCGATTTTGCACACTTTACAATGTTTGCAAGGCCAGAAGCCTTCCCTTTGAATCCAAGTTGTTACTGGCGCTTGTTGAAAATTACTGTGGACAATTTTGTCTCCTATGTGTCTCGCTCGGCGATATGTTACGCGTGGATGATCACCAATTATTGCTGTTAAGGTCGGATCCAGTTGTAAAATACCCCAATGTTTTTTTATAAGTCTTATTAGACATTTGTTTTCTGCACTGTATGATGTTATTAGTCGTATTGTCTTATCTACTTCATCTGCTTTGTGTTTGTTCTTGAGTAGTTCTCCTCGTTGTTGATTTGAGGTTCTTTGTAGACATTTTTCAATTACTTTCATTGGGTATTTTCGTTTCTGAAATCTGTTACTTGTTTCTTTGCTGTGTTTAGTAAATTCAGATTCAGTTGAACAGTTCCGCCTTAATCTTAATAATTCCCCATTTGTAGACGTTTTTTTACGATGTAGTGTTGTCTGTAGGGAATCGTTTTCTATGTAGATGTTTGTATCTAGCTAAGAAAGTCACCTGCGTTTCACTGATTTCGTATGTGAATTTTATTGTTGACACATTGCTGTTAAGGCTGTCAAAATATTTTTCAAATTGCTGTTCCCTGCCATCCCAGATGATCAGAAGATCATCTATGAAGGGCAACCATAGAATTATCTTTTGTAGCGATTCATAATTTTCTGCTGCCTATGCCAATTTTGGGCCAATTTTTTTAAATCTCGTGGTACGCGTTTTGGGGGAAAAAAGACCGCTTTATTGTTAATTAGCCCTCTGGGGGTCAAATATCGGGGGCAATTTTTTTCATAATGGGGGCCCAGAGGGGTCCCTTTGCCCCGGGGATCGCCATCCTCTGGGGCTTTAACTACATGTATGAGGGGGGCTCATGGCCCCCCTGGAGCCCTGGGGATTCGCCATTCCCTGGGGCCTCTTTTTATTTAAAAAAAACTCTGTGGAGGTTTCAAGCCCCCCACACACGCCACGGGGACCGCCACCTCCCGGGGGCTCTAATATAGAAAATAGGGGGACGGACCACCCAGCCCCGGGTACAACCACCTCTCGGGGCTTTTAAATGCTGGGAGGGGGGCCCCCTTCCTGGAGCCTTTGATGGCCCTGGGGACCACCACCTTTCAGGGACGGCTTCTGCAGTATCCCGGGGTGCCTACAATGCCGCCTTCTGCAGTGCCCGGGGTGACGAAAAGCAATGCTGGCTCCCGAAAGACGCGTGGAGCCGGCTGGGACCGTGGGGGCTTTGGGGCTCATATAAAACGGTTCTTTAACGAACTAACTTTACTGGTCAAAAAAGGAGCTGTATTTCTATGATAGTATGTAAAACTTTCCGGGTTTGTTTCTGCACCAGTTGTACTCTCTACGCATGCGCAGCCTCGTTTCCAAGCCCATGCTTCTTTGTTCAAGTTCGCCAAGCAAACCTCTCCTCATTTCAGGTATTAAATTTGCCGCTTTCTGCTGCCGGGTCGTGTGCCTCATCCGCTGCTATACTTTTGTAATATATTAAGAATCATATTCTATCTATATTTATTTGAAACGTATTGCCGAGGCGCCAAACGTTAATTACATACTCCGTCCTCCGCCATTTTAGTAGTTTTCATCCGTTATTTGTATTATACCTGCTACTTTCAATTTACCCCTGCCTATCTTCTCTGTGATCCATGAGATTTCCTGCCAAAGACACCACGGTGTTTGTCCTTGGCCTCCGATCTTATCAGACTTGGTCACACGCATACCTAAAAACTAATTCGTAGCACGTAAGGCACATCCATTACAACGCGTGACCGTCACCAAAAAAACATTACCGTGCTTATGCCTTTATCATGCGTGGTAAATGTACAGTAGTTGTAAAAGCATGCGTGGTAAAGGCATGCGTGGTAAATCCATATGCATGCTAATGAATTTGTGGTGACGGTCACGCGTGGTTATGACTGCATTGTAATGGCTGTTTCCCCCCAGGACACTGCAGGAACCGGGTCTGGGCGTGGCAGACTCCAGGGCATCAGGCAGTGAGCCACGCAGCCTCCCTCACACAATATAGACATCTCTGAGGGGTGGTCGTTTTCGTGGTTTTAGGGGCGTCATTGAGGCCCACACATTTAATTTTGTAGGGGGGGTATGTTTGCACGTGAAAACGTCGCAAGAGGTTTGTAAATGTGGTACACACTGTTTTGTTTTACTTTGACATACTTTCTATGTTGTAGTTCATCCAGAGAAATCATAACTTATTGTACAGCCAGTACTTTTCAACCCTACTGTCAAACATCTTACTATAGTACTTCAAATTATAAATATTATTTTTGTTGTGGACCGTCAACCCCCTCCCAAAAAAACCAATGATATAGTTTTTTTTAATAACTTTTACTAAAACAACAATAACTGTTAACGTAACTTAAAGATAATATAATAAACAACTAGAAAAATAACTTTAATAAAACAGTATTATAAACAAATTGTGATGTGGACTCCAAAAGACATAGGATAGGTAATCTGCAAAACAAAAAAGAAAATTAGAGTTTAAAGTTATGTAGATGTGACTAAATAAGGTGAAGCATTACAAGTGAAGGTAACACTACGATTTTACATGTGTAGTGTGCCTAGTACATTTCACTGCTGTTATAGTCCTGCGTTCAAGTGGTGTCTATATGGAAGTGCCTACTGCGTTACTGACACAAAAGTGGCACAGCAGGATTGTAAATATGCCGATTTATTTCTAATGCATTGCGGCCACCAGAGTTCACAACTTCAATTTAACTCTGCTTCTACACGTCAAAGTAGACAGCAGTGTCTATAACTTTAAAAAACAAAAGGAGAAATGATGTCACAGAGAGTGAGAGAGAGACAGAGAGAGAAAACAACATTAAAACTGTGAGAGAAAGTTATAGATCGAGCAGTTAATACAGGAGAAAATACTCATAGCTCACCTTTAGCCTCCGTTGTGTGTCCACGGATGTGCTGCTTCAGAGTGCACCCTCAACTTGCTCGATATGTAACATCCTACATAACAAAATCAGAAAAATCGGAATTGAAAGAAATGTGGGAAGAGATTTCCCACGAGAAGAGTCTAAGTAAGAAATTATATAGTTACAGTTTGAAGATATTATCTCATCGAGAAATTGGAGCGTATGAATGTTTGGATCGCTTATCATCTGCAAGTCTATACTCCAAATCTAGAAGAATCATTTGGGTGAGTCTAGGTCTTGCTGCAACACGAAATCGAGTACTGAAATCTGTACAAGAAATTGAATATTTAGTTTAAAAAGAGCCAGAAAGTACAGATATTGTGAAAACAAATATGTTGGATACATATTATCCAAATAGAAGTCATCATCTTGAGAACATTTGTCTCTATGAAGTGCTGCAAAACTATATTTTTAAACGGAATATTACAGAAAACATCAATAATGGTATATATGCTGTGATTGTTTCTAAAGGATATTTGGTGAAGCAAAAAAAAGGACATTTGATTAATCACCGTAAACTGAGTTGCGAAACTCCTGACAAAAGGGAATTGTAATGTGAGTTCTTAATATTGCGTACCTAGACTGTTGCACCCCATTGACTCGTAGAGTCTGCAGTTTAGATTTTTTCTTGTGAAGTCAGATGCAGATATACAAGCTCCTTGCGCCACTTTTCCCATGTTAAAAGTGACACAAAAGTGGCGCAATAAGCTTGTAGATCTGTTTCTCAGACTGTTGTAAACTATCTGTTGTCACTGCTTGGAGGTAATTATACATTTCTACACAGTCAAGCTGCTGCACACTACCCACTCTCTCCTTTCACAAATAATTTGTTGTTGTTTTGGAACAAAATTCTTATCACTTAGTGCCAAATGGCGTATTTTGAAAGAGGGTGCTCTGCGTGTCGAAGAAGCCTTCACTGTAACCAAGAGAGTTCACCACTTCAACTCAGATAAGGTTCTATACAGCAGACTAGAGATAGCAGCGTCCAAAACATTAAAAAAGAAATAGAAACGATGTGAGAGAGTAAGAAAGAGAAAGAGAGAAAAAAGGACATTAAAACGTGGGCGTGACACACACGACAGGGGGGGGCTGAAGCCAGAGGCGCAACCACAGTCAAAAATATCGGGGGGGCTAGAAATTTTTTTCGGGGGGGGGGGCTTAACTTCAAGCAAAAAGAAGAGTGGAGCTGCAGGGGCTGTAAGCGGGGGGGACATCAAAGCCTCATTAACAAGCAAAATGTCTTTAAAAGACCTGTGAAGTACTCGGGTGCAACTGTGTGTGGGCCCAGGAAGCTATCTCATCCTAGCTGAAGCCCCGTTAGCCCAATGTGTGTTTTGCGCGCCTGCTGCATACTACACATTCTGTCCTTTTAAAGATAACTTGTCGTGCTTTCGCAAACAAGCATCTTTGCTCACCTTGTGCCATTGCCATCATTCAAACAGGGAGCACTACTTGTTGAAGCAGGCTTCTCAGTCCTTGTTACAATGGCCATGCATCATCGCAGAATACACAAACGTAGAGCTTTCTAATTTTCTTTTGGGGGGGTATTGTGAATTTGTAAAACACAACCTGTAAGATAACAAGGAAGTTAACATTGTGTGTAATTTTTTTATGAAACAAGAGAGGAATTAAGAGAGTGATTGAAAACAATACTCGCAGCTCACCTTTTTGTCAACGGTGTTTTTCACCACGTGCCGGACATAATCCACACTGAAGCTCTACATCTAAAAGATAATAAAAGAAAGATGTTATGATTGATAATTGTTACTAAATTAATTTGGAGTTAGATAACATTGCGCTTTTATACACGTTCCTTCTCACATTTCTACAAACTGTTTGTATTGGTAATTTTCGGGACATTTCAGCGATTATAAAAACGTTCCTGCTATTCGGAAAAAAATGTATACATGTAAATTAATACACCATATAGGAGTGCGTTCATCTAAAATACTAAGTCGCATTTTTGTATCTAGTCTGCTACAACCCTGACTCGCTCCGATGCGTACTCAAGCCTCACTGCTCACCTTTTCGTGGAAAAGACACCTTCTGCATGATGTAGTCCTGATCTCCAACAAAGAAGTCTCATATATGGTACCGAGTCTTGATATCTCTATGGCTAACTACATACTCGTGCTCCCATCATCATCATCGCAGGTTCTTCACCCGCTCAGTGCTTCGGGCACCACTAACTCAGTGACCAAAGAGGCCATGTATGTAGTAGTGGGCCCCTTGTTCGGTACTTTGAGAACAACTCTAATGGCGTACAACACGTGCTTTTCGTCTTTTTTATACATAGTGTCACGTGTGTAGTGACGAATGCGATGGATGGGTGTGGTGTAGTTGTATACGAGCAGTGAGGGAGTGTGTGTGCTGATCTGACAACTAGACCTGGAATTAAGAAATCACTACAATGGAAATCTGGGCCTTGTACTGTTGTTGTGTTTTCCTGGTAGTGTAAGCCCAGTAGGCTGTACTAACGTATTCAGTCTCGATTAATTTACCACCTCCCCCAGGGGCTTTTAAATGTTGGGAGAGGGGTCAATAATTGTGCTGACTTTTCTCCTTTAGCGTGCAGTACTATATTGTTTTATAAAATGTATAACTCTTCAAACCATCTTTGCTCTTACGACGTACGGCTGCGATTTCCGTAATTGCTTTTAAAAGTAATATACGCTTATTTTAAAATTTAAAAAAACTATTTTCATGATTATCCCAGATAGTGTATTCTCTTAATATGTACATTAAACACATAAATATATGTTTTTGAACAATTAGAAACTTTTGCGCCGTACGCGTACCGGGCGCCGGACATGACGTCACTCGGATTTTAATTTTATTTTTAAATCGCGGGGTACGTGTTTTGGCTGAAAAAGAAAAAAAACGCGAAGCCCGCTTTATTGTTAATTAGCCTCCGGGGGGGGCAAATCCCAGGGGCAATTTTTTTCCATAATGGGGGGCCCAGAGGGTCCCCCCTGGTTGGCGATCGCTACCCCCGGGGCTTTAACTATATGTATGCGGAGTTCCGGGGACCGCCTTCCCCCCCGGGCCTCTTTTTATTTAAAAAAAACTGTGCAAGGGGGTTGTAAATGTGGAATTTTGCTTTCCTTTCTGTCTTGTAGAGGATCCAGGGTAAATATAAAGTTTTTTTGTACAGCCAGTACCTTTCTGCCTGTTACCATAATAACAGTTCATGGATCACTTGCGTGAGCACAGAGGTTAGAAATTCACCACAATATGTTGCTAATTGAAATAGTTACTGTGCTGGAGATTTATATTTTTTTTTTTCATAGGAACCGTTAGTCGTAAAAGAAGTCAGTGGAAAAGTTTTGTTTGGGATTCCTTCCTGTTCGGGGAGTATTAGTGTAACGTACTCCAAGCGGGACTTTACGAAGCTTAATGTTCATTCGCTGTGACGTTTTAAAAGTAGAAGGTTTGGCAGTCATTCCTTGCTCATCTGTGGAACAACATGGACATTTTATTGGTTAAAGCGTTCAGAGCACAAGTTTGCTCCTTATTGGGTGGGAACGTTTCACTGTTGTCAGTGATATTGTGCTGCATTTTCCAAAGGAATATGGGGAAAGAAGGTAGCAGAGGGCAGATTAGGAACACTATTAACTCTGTACAGTGCCCATAAGGTGGTCGAGAGTGATTATGAGGGAAACAATTTTTTATATATGTTTCAAGGGCCTTGCCAAAGCAAGTGATTGCATATGTATACCTTGAAGGTGTTTATGAATGCCAGTATTGACGTAAAAGTCGGGCATAAGAACGTCATGAATGAACCCCTAAGGAATAGATGTTCATGCATTATAGATGAATTCTTGGAGAAATCAATATCCTGGCAAGGGGGAGTTTTAAAGGCTTTAGAGTCTGGTTTTCCAAGAACTCATTGTGACGTAGATGAATGGATGTAAGTAGCTATGCCTGTATTTGGTTAGCATCGACAATGCCTAAATAAGGACTGGATGTCTATGCCTACATAGGGCCAATGTGAAATGTACCCATATAAGGGCATGAATCGGGAAATTCATACGGAATCTAAATCGATACACAACATAAGGGCTGCTCTGAAGGATTCAACCTTGTACAATAGAGCTGATTCTGTTGAATGATGAGCTCTGAAACCGGATTAGTTGGGGTGATTTTGGAGATATTTTAATTGAACCAATCTCAGCTCAGAAGATATCACCACACTGCAAGGCAACTCAGTCAAGAGCTTCTGCCCAATCATCATTATCTATAACGCATAAGTCTCCTTTAGGAGGGCAGACAGCATAGTGGAGCTGTTAGTAATTAGAGTCTGATCGATCTGGGAGGTTTTGTGACTGTCTAAGTTCCCCATCAGGAGTTTACCCACTAACAGGATGAATTCTGGGAGGACTGTGCGGGCACAAAGGGTTGGTGAGACAGCATAACGTAACTGCAAATATTTATTGAATTGGTTACAATGCATTGTGAATTCAGACTGAAGTTCTTGGAAATATTTAAGTATAAGGCTCAACATGATGTCACCTAAGGTGGATTTCCCTATATGATTCCACTCTTAAAAGTCCTGTAACCCCACCATCTGTGGGAGGAAGGTGCCTCTTCATAGCAGCATCTCTTGTGTCAGTTGCTGCCACCCACCCATTCTACTAAGGAATTGCCTCCACACATGCACCACAGTTGGAGTTGCAGGGGGAGGGCGCTAACATCCGATCTGGTATATAGTAAGTCTGGTATAGATGCCTCTCTCATTACCCACTGCTCCACAGCATAGGCAGGTTGTTACATGAACTGTACCACTAGTCATTAAGTACCTGCAAATGTAAGGCTTCATAGTGTGATTGAATATCCGCTGCAGAAATTCCACCATAATAAGTTGACTGGAAGCAGGTTTGGAGGGCCACACAGGAGACTCCCCCATCCCACAGGAACTGACCCAATAATGCATGAATCTGTCTGAACCATGCAAGAAGAACGGGATTTGGATAATTCTGTAGCTGATACAAGAGACAGAGAAGCGGTGTCTTCTTAAAAATGGCTCATCTGCCAGATAGGAATAAAGGTAACGGAGACCAAGACTTGACCTCCATTTTAACGCGCCCGAGCATTGGGGCCAGATGATGGTCCCACGAGCAGACACCAAGAACAACCTATGATATTGAAACCTGTTGACTGCATAGATAACCCCGTTACCCAAGGCACATTGGCTGGCGTGGGGCAACAGCGTGGACAGGCACATGTTTATGTATAACCCAGAGGTCTCGTCAAATATTTGCCTAATCCACAAGATACAGGGTCCACAAGTCATGGAATCTGTCATAAAGAACAGAACATCGTCAGAACATAGTGCTTTCGGTCCGACAAATCGAGCGACCACTTAAAGCCCCAAACCTGAGCATCTACCCTGACACAGGCAGCCAACAGCACCATGGCCAGGGCAAACAACACGCAGACAGTGTGATGCCCTGTCTGATGCCACACCTTATGTGAAACAGGGCAGAAACTGCCCCCTCCACTTGCACTGAAGCCATCAAGTCAGTATATAATAATCTGGGCCCCAGATTAAGGCTGCAGAGGAGTGCGAACAGGTACTTACGAATTACAGAATGAAAAGCTTTAATGATGTCTACCAATAAAAGTACTGCAATTTGGCCAAAACGATCTGCAAGGGCCATAGTATTATGTGTGCAGCATATGTTATGTTGAGTGGCACGGTGAGGCATAAACCCGGCCTGGTCTGGGTCAACAGTCTATTGACATGGGCCTTTGCAGCAGTTTAACCTCAATGTTTATAAGAGATACCAGACAATAGTAAGAATAAGCTTTGGAAACATGACAACTCAGCGTGCTTCCAGTCTGGGGACATACGCAGCTCCTTGAGTGCAGCCTGAATGGCCTCCAGCAGGTGCAACCCAACTTGTGGCATATAAGCTCTTAAAAATTCACTAGGGAACCTATTGGGAACACCGCCAGGGCCGTGGTGAATTCCTCTACTATGAGGAGCTCGTCCAGATCCAAATAGGTATTTAGGGGGTAGGGCAGCTATGAATTAGATCAGTTGTCACGATCTCTCTCTCAGCATAAAGAGCCTCAAAATACCCTGTCAATCTTCGAGCCAATGCATCAGGGTCATTCAGCAGACCTCTGTGTCAATCGCAAATCATTAGGACTCAGGTAATTGCAAGGGACACTTGGCAGAGCCTATGCAACATTTTGCTAGATGTATTGCCCCATTGATATATACAACTTTGGGAGGACTGCCATGTACACTTAGCTTCCTCCAAGAGCACCCACTAATAATTTTGTTGAGCACAGCCCAGCAGTGTCCGTGCTGCTCCCCCACCCTCACCGCGGCTACGCTCTTCAACCTCGAACATCAGCGCCTCCAGTTACAACAGTTCCTGGGATCTACGCTTGTGCTCAGTGGCACTGTAGTTAATATCCTCTCCTTTAAGGGTGGGTTTCTTTGCATCCTACAAAACAATTATGGAGGAAGAAGACCCAAGGTTAAGGGAAAGGTACTCCACTATGGCGCTGTGCGTGTGCCCCACATATCGCGGGGTTCTCAAGTGCCTGGGTGACAATCATCACCTGAAGTGGGATGCCGCGGACACACGTGAAACCACAATGCTACAGGGGAATGACATGATAGCACTCCTGGCAGTATGTTTACCCCTGATACTCAATGTATGAGACCGGCCTGCACCAGCAGATGGTCCAGTCGGGAGAAGGACCTATGAACCATAGAGTAATAAGTATACCCCGCTTCCACAGGATGATAGGCCTGCCATGTGTCTGTCCACCCTACCACCCCCACCAATGACCTTAACCTGGACCCTCATGCCTCCATACCACCCCATCTGCCCACCATCTGTCTCTCGCTGTGAACATCATGTCATTCCAGTAGTCACCGATTACAGCCAGGCCATCCAGCAATTCTCCCCCAAATCCCTTGATGAGGTCTACGAAGGATTGCTTGAGCGGCAGCAG
The DNA here is from genome assembly GCF_964261635.1 of Lissotriton helveticus. Taxonomy (NCBI): domain Eukaryota; kingdom Metazoa; phylum Chordata; class Amphibia; order Caudata; family Salamandridae; genus Lissotriton; species Lissotriton helveticus. The sequence continues at coordinate 1,369,094,925 of NC_136069.1, read as the reverse complement.
GGCATATACCCTACCGATGACTAGGTACGCCCCATATATTGTACCAGCCACAAAGACATATCTACCATGAGTGTCGTCCCATGTTTTGAGGGGCTGAAAGGGGACCCTGCGAAGGATAAAAATGTCTGCACCTCTTGATCCCATCACAAAAAAGGAATGGAACACCTGTAGGAACCCAAATCGAGCCAAACATGGGACTCTGGACCTAAGAAGGTATGTCTCTTGCAGGAGAAGATTGTCAGCTTGTAGCCTTTTGGCCTGCTGAAGCACTGTCCCAGGTTTAGCCTTGTATAAAATGCCACAGACATTTCATGTTAAAACATGAAGCCACCTGGTGGGACTGGCAAGGTCTACATCAGCTATCTGGGTCTGTGGTAAACTCAGCAGAGCTAACTACAGAGGGGGATATGGGCAGGTGTGTTCCAGGCCTGTGCATTACAAACTTTAACAAATCTCCCCCACTATGCCCTGCCCCAATACCTCACAACGTTGGAAGTATTTGTCACAGAGAGAACCCAGAATCGACTCCAATGGGGACCAATACCTGGTCCCATTCAATGGATCCCCGTATCCCCCAACAACTAGCGGTCTCTCTTGGAGGGTCTTAGTCCAAGGCAATGTGCAGCCTTCTGCAATGTGCCGTCCTTGCAGAACTGTGGGTATGATTAAATGACCATCAAGGACAGTGGTGGCTGCAGGCACCATGGTGGGAAAAGGACCAGGCCCAGGGGTCATGAAGATCTCTTAGTGTTCATCTTCACAACGCTTTGATCGCCATGACAAGCGAGCCCTGTTCCAACTTTTCTCCTTGGGTTTTGCCTGCTGGAAGCGATGGTCACTTGAAGACTAATCAGAGTCAAAATGCATTGGAATCTGAGGCTTCAAGGAGACCGTCTCATCTGTCCATGCAAAAATGTCCTCTGGGGTATTGAAGAACAGCACTTGAGAGATAAACACTTCTCACATGTGGGACGGGAAAGAGAAGCATATATGGAATTTTGAGATCCCCAAGGTGTTTCTTTGCTGCGAAAAAGGTTTGGCACTGTTGTTGGACCATTTTAGTATAGTCCACAAAGATCATGAAGGGTGGGACTCAAAGAGCTGTGCCTTCTGACTCCAAGCAAATTTTAGGATAGCATCTTTGTTGTAGAAAAAGAGGATTTTGGGATTAACAGGCTGCGGCCAGGCACCCAGGACAAGGCTTTTTAACCAGAGCACTATGGGTAAGTTCTATTACAAAACAAGAGGAACGTGAGTATGGGATATAAGTGTTGTAATCCAATGGGCAATGAATTTACCCATATTCTCTCCCTTGCAGCCCTCCAGGAAGCCCACAAACCATAGGTGTTTGAGACCAGCAAGGCCTTTCGCATCTTGCTGCCAACTCCCTAGTCACACTTGTGTGCGTGGTGACCTTTTGATGCAGAGAGGCCATGTTATCTTCAACACTGAAGACTCTAGTTCCAGCTTCGGTGATCTGCTCCACAACTGTCCTACGGTCTTGGTGCAGCAGGGTCACTGCGGAGCCAAATGCACCAATCTTAGCGTCCATTATGTTTCTGGATTGGGTGATAATCATCAGATGCACTGTGTTATCTGGCACTGCCTCTGGTACCTCCCTTGAGTCAGGTGGAATGGCCCCGGCTCCCGTGAACCTCGCCATTGTGCTTTCTTTAGACATGTAGCCTGTAGGCTAGTCTTTTGCCTTGATGTGGCTCCGTCAGGCCCACAATCCACAAACACTTGCCGTTCAGTTCCAACAGGGTCACCAATCCGCCATTCCCCCCACTCCACAGCTCTAGAGGGTGGCACGAGCAGTCAGGGCAGGTGTGATGTGATGTGAAGTGAAAGGGTTTTGTAGAGCGCACTTCTACCCTGAGGCCTCGTAGCGCTTAGGATGGGTGAATAGGGCAGCCATAGACTGTGCAAGTTACTGGAAGAGGAAGGTTTTCACACGTTTGCGGAACTTGAGTAGATCTGGTTCACTACGTAAGGTGAGGGGCATGGAGTTCCAACGGGAGGCGGCGTTCCAAGAAAACGAACGCCCCCCCCTGTTCTAGCTCATTTAATTTTCCGAGTTGCTGCCAAAAAGGTGGCACTGGAACGTAGATTTCTTGGTGGGTAGTAAGGGGTGTTAAGGGAGCAGGTTAGAGCTGGGCCCGCGTGCCACATGGCTTTATAGGCTATACACATCGCCTTGAATTGGATCCGGGCCTGCATGGGCAGCCAATGGAGTGATTTCAAGGCAGCTGACCCTGAGTATCTACGAGGCAGTCCAAGCAGTAGGCGAGCTGCAGAGTTCTGGGTGACCTGAAGTTTTTAAATAGAGCTTGCCGGCGCACCTAAACACAGGGCGTTCCCATAGTCGAGGCAGGACAGGATGATAGCCGGCACCATAATCCTCCGGGCCTGAAAAGGGAAGAGTGGCAGAATTTTCCTCAGTATCCTCATCAGGCCGAAGCAGGTTGCAGAGAGCTTGGTGGCTTGATGGTTAAAGCCTAAGGTGCTGTCTAGCCATACCCCAAGGCTTTTGATCTGATCTTTGGGTTCTGGTGGAGTGCCCATACATGTTGGCCAGTCAATGATTGCCCTAGGAGAAGGGATCTTACCCAGGAACATCAGCTCCGTCTTGTCCCCATTTAATTTTAGATGGGAAAGCGCCATCCAATCGGCTACTGCTTCTAGGCAGCTGCTCAGCGTGCTCTACGAGCTCTTGGCATGGTTTAAACCAACCACCAGTTGGGTGTCGTCTGCATAGGTGACAATTTAAATGCCAAAAGGGAGCACTATTGCTGATAGAGGCTCCATTTAAATATTAAAAAGGGTGGGACTCAGGGAAGAGCCCTGGGGGACCCCACAGTTGAGGGGCCAAGGTTTGGATTCAGTGGCACCCTCCGAGACCTGGAACACCTGGTCTTCCAAGAAGGATTGCAGCCAGGAAAAGGCTAGCTCGGAGATTGCAAGGTGTCTGATGCGAGCGAGCAAGATGTTGTGATCCACTGTGTCGAAGGCGGCACTCAGATCTAGCAAAATAATTGCTGTGGTACCGCCTTGGTCCATATACCTCCGGGCTGATTCTGTCACTGCCAGTAGGGCGACTTCCGTTCCGAGCTTAGGGCGAAAGCTTGCTTGGGACTCATGGAGTAGGTTGTGGAGCTCCAGATGGTTGACCAGATAAAGATTGATATGTTTCTCTAGCAGTTTGCTCAACCATGGCAAGAGGGAGATTGGACGGTAGTTGGCCATGATTGCGGGGTCAAGGTTGTTTTTTTTTAGTAGAGCTCTGACTTGAGCACATTTCCATGCCAACTGTACTATTCCTGTGGCGATAGAGGCATTTAGGATACTCAGGATTACTGGTCTGTTTGTTTCTGCGACTAGCAGCAAATGGCGAGGAGGGGCTGAATCAGTAGGAGAACCGTAAGATACTTTTAACATTAAAGTGTTCAATGACTCCTCGTCAAGCGATGGGAATTCCGTTAAAAGGCAGTGTGAAGCTGCAAGGATGTTCTCAGCCTGGGGGTAGTTCACTCCTAGGTCAGGTAAAGGAAAGGGAGATGAGCTGAATTTTTCGGTGAAAATATTCCGCCTGCTTATCGGAGCGTTTTTGGGCCTCTTTGGGGTCGGAAGGGTTTTGAGGGATATTAATGAGTGATTTAGCGATCTTGAAGATTTCCCTCGGGGAATTGGCTGCAACGATCTGCAACGATCTGCACGATCGGGAGCCAACCCCCACCATCACCCCCAATGAGTGTCTTCACATGTGGGCCCATGGGCCAGTATGTCCGTAGTGGCAAGGCCTCACTGTCACAAAGATCACCATCACCCCGCCCTCTCTCTATTATCTTACTTAATACTAGGTCGGCGGTTAGGCACTATCAGGAGCTGTTTGTTTTACTTGATACACATAAGCCCGACATGTTATTTTTAACCGAGACTTGGTTTTGCGAGTCTTCCCTGCCCTCCCTCCTTGCTGCTCTCCCCCCCTTCTATGTTGCCCTCCACGCAGACCACCCGGCTGGCAAGGCAGGGGGCGGTGTGGCTCTCATTGCCCGGTCAGAATTAAATTTTCAACTTCTTCCCTCATCCCCCATCGTGTCCACTGATTATCTTGTTATTCGCTCACCCACTTTTTCCCCCCCGCTCACTTGTTTATTGATGTATCGTCCACCTCAGTTTTCGCCCTTGTTTCTGCCAGCCCTCCAGGACCTCTTGGCCACCCTGGTGGTCAACCATGCCTCGGTCCTTGTGTTAGGGGACTTTAATTATTGGCCTACTGATCCCCATGAGTGTACTTCCTCTAAACAGTTCTCAGATTCACTTCAGGCCTTGAACTTTGTCTCTCATGGGCAAGTCCCCACGCATATTCACGGACACGTGTTGGACCAGGTCTGGTCCCTCAACTGCTCTGTTTTAGCGCTGTCTGTCTCCCCTTGTCCTTGGTCGGATCACTTCCTAATTACCTTTTCCCTTCACCTTAGCCCTGTAGGAAAAGTCCCGCTTGCCAGAAACATCTGGGCACGCAATTGGAGTCGTGTTGATCTCCCGGCACTATCATCCTCCCTCCTGAATTCCTCGCCCAACCTGGCTGGCTTGTCTTCATCATCTCAAGCCGCCTCCATTAACATCTGGCTCGCCGGAGGTTGCGATTCGGCAGCTCCCCTACGGCGGATATCGGTCAGACGTCCCAATGAGGCCAACCGGTGGTTCAGTGAGGATTTAAAGGATAAAAAGCTGACCCTTCGGAGGTCTGAGAGGAAGTGGAGAAGGGACTACTGTCCCATACTGAAAATCCAATATACCACCCTTTTGGGAGAGTACAAGAGAGCTATACTTGGTGCAAAAACAGCTTATTTCTCCGCAAAAATTTTGGCTGCGGAGAATAAACCCAGGGAGATTTTCGCCACTGTCCACGACCTGGCTTTTTCGGACAGGGCTACCCTTAAACCCCCTCCCACCCAGTTTTTATGTGACTCCCTGAATTCTTATTTTTTGAATAAAATTAGTAATATTAAATCTAATATCCCCCCTCCCTCCCATTCCTTTGTTGATCCCCTTCCCCCGACTGCCCAGTCTTTTCTCACCTCGATTCCTCCTCTTACTGAAGATGCGTTCCTGGCTATACTCCCCAAAGTCAAGTCAGGCTCTCCGGCTGACATCTGCCCGGCTTGCATTTTCAGACAGATTTACTCTGTTTGCACCCAGCCCCCTCTTACACTTTTGAACAGTTCCCTTGCCCAGGGGGTTGTGATTCCAGCTCTCAAATCCGCCACCATAGTGCCTATCCTTAAGAAGCCCGGGGCTGATCCTTCTGCCCCTGCCAATTACCGCCCCATCTCACTGTTGCCCTATTTGGGTAAGGTGCTAGAGCGCCACGTAACCGCGGTACTCAGCTCCTTTGTTGAGGAGAATGGGGGCCTAGCATCCCGTCAGTCTACCGAGTCCATAGTGGTTTCGGTCCTGGATAACCTCAGGGAGGGCATGGACCAAAACCAACATCAGGCCTTGGTGCTCCTCGATCTCTCCGCCGCTTTCGACACGGTGGACCATTCCATCTTGCTGTCACGTGTCAGAGCGGCGGGAGTCGGGGGCTCGGCCCTGGTCTGGCTTTCCTCCTTCCTGAGGGACCGCACCCAGGCGGTTCGGTTGGGGGACTTCTCGGCCGCCCCATTGAGGGTCACGTGTGGTGTTCCCCAGGGTTCTTCTCTTTCCCCTCTTCTGTTTAACCTCTATATCTATCCTTTGATTTTTGCTCTCCAGCAGCTGGAGGTCACCATTTATAACTATGCGGATGACCTCCAGCTCATCTTTAATCTATCTTCTTCTTCTCATTCTACTACCAATGTCCAGTCTGTTATGATTTTTATCAGGGAATGGATGAATTTCAACCACCTGAAGCTGAACCCTGACAAGACCGAGCTGGTTCTCACGGGTGGTTGTTCCAGTCCCTGGAACTCTTTGTTTTGGCCTTTTTCTTTTGGGCCCCCCCCCACTCCTTCTTCCTCAGTTAAGACTTTAGGTGTCAGACTTAATAATCATCCCACCCTTCACTCACAGATTAGTTCTGTTGTTTCTTCCTGCTTCCTCACCCTTCGTACTATCCGCACTGTCTCCCGCTTTTTTTCTCCCCTGGCACTTAAGCTGATCATGTCCGCCTTGGTGATACACCGGCTGGACTACGCGAATGCCCTCTACAACGGTATTCCGGCGTACAGTCTGCGGAAACTCCAGCTGGTCCAAAACCAGGCGGCTCGATTAGTTTATGGCCTATCACGTTCCCACCACTTAACCCCTTTATTGAAGGCGCTTCACTGGCTGCCTGTCAGGGAGCGAGCCCTATTTAAAATAGGTTGTATGGTCTTCCAGGCATGACAGGGCTCGGCTCCCTCCTTCATCTCCTCCTTGATCAGGGAGTACACCCCCACCAGAGAGCTGCGTTCGTCGTCACAGTCACTCCTGCTGGTCCCTCGCTATAAGCGCAAAAAGTGGGGAGGGGCCAATTTTTCTACCTTGGCACCCACCTTCTGGAACTCTCTCGCCGACCATCTAAGATCGGCCACGCATTATCTTCCCTTCCGGAAAGACCTTAAAACTTTTCTTTTTAAACAGGCTTTCTCTCTGTAAAACTGCTTCCACTTTCTTGAGTTTGTGGTTGTCATCTTTTTCCTCTGGTACCCTCCCTTCCCAGCGCCAAGAAACTGACAGGTGAATGTTGCGCTCTATAAATATTTTAAAATCAATCAAAATCAAAGATGAAGCCCGGGCCAAGGGCGGGCCCGTTGTTGCCCGTTAGTGCCCGGTAGCGACCGGACCGGGCCACTCCACTAGGCTCCTTTTACCAACTTGTCCATCTTACAGCACACAGGGTGTTTCCCATATGTCAACTATGCCGGGTAGAACTAGAAGTAAAACCAAAACTAAAACTGCCCTGGCTGTAGCTCAAATCACCGGCCCGATAGATCAATTCATCTCGCGGACTAACGAGGTAATTGACCATAGTATCTCCCTTCTCGAACATAGAGTCTCTCTGGACCTTATGGAAGCAAAACGCTCGTCCTTGGGTCTTCTAGCAACTGCAGTATCCCCCATCCAGCAAATCCTATATACCTCATCCCTTCCCTTACCTGGAACTGCACCTGATATTAACACAGTCCCATGTATAGTTGATCTATCAGTAACTCAATCAGAGTCCGATTCACTGCCATCAGAAGACCTAGAGGCCACTCCGGACCTACTAGCCTGTCAAATACACGAAAGATCAGACCCAATCATAGACAACCAACTCCGAGGAATAAGGGAAGGAGCTATCCCGAAACAAGACAGCATGAACTGTCTTGACAATGCACGAGCTCCTGTCATCACCACGGGAATTGAGAGGGAATCTGGGGGGGATCGACCCGAACAGTTAACGCAATTTGCACAATTCACGACAACTACGTCAACGGAAAACAATTTTTCATTTCCTCCTATACTCACTGAGGACACTGATAATCACTGTAAAATATGTAAAACTACGTCCCAATTATTAACCTCAATTAAAGACCTTCTCTCCCATCAGTTGAAACCTATACAAATCAGCATAAGAAATCTGGAAGCTCAATTAGCAATTCTATCATGTACACAACCCAGCACAAATCCATACCCAGCCAAGCAAGGGACAGGAAATGCTACTCACCCCCCAAAAGCATCTCATCATCCCCAATCGGCCATAGCAATAAAACAATCTGTCCCGGTCATCCCACCTCCTCAAATACCGCAACATAGTGTTCCAATACAAAACCAGCAAGATTCAACGCCCAGTGCACAAAAGCCCAAAACCACCATGGAATTGCCCCAACACACGCCTAGTATAGGTCCGGTAAAAACAGGAATAACGGGGAAAACTACAGGAAAAGTAACTAGAAATCATACTACAAACAAACTGACACCGTTACCCTCCAAATCAACGGTCTTACCCCAGCTGATATCCAAAAAGACTCCAAAAAAGACACCAGGAGTTAGGCGCCCAGTCCACCTGCCGCCAGAGGCTACCCCATATAAAATCATTCTTACCGGAGTACCTGAACTAATGGAAGGTATGACAGAAACTGCCTGGTCACTTAAGAATACGGTTATGCAGTGGCTAAGTATTAATAGACCACTAGAACCTCACCACACCGGAGGGATCTCTACAGTTCGTAGAGTAACATGGGTAGGTGGAGAACCTAAGTCGATCCACGGAGACTGCATTATAGTAACATGCAGAGATCCATCTACCGTGGAGCACATCTGCTCATGGCCTTCATTGGAGAAAAAAGGTGGAATAGATGCTCAACACCTTTCTTTCTTCTATCCACCATTGAACATACATCAATATATCCCCTCCTGGAACTGGCACCACCCCCAAGAAGATCAATGGAAGCAGGTGGGAAATACCTATGGCCACGGAAGTAGAAATAGAACCAGACAATGGCAAACGCAGCCATGGCAAGGCAGACCCTTTCACCCACTGGAGGGCTGGCAGGGTTTTTCAACAAGAAACCGTTTTGACTGCCTAGAGATGGTGGATTGACCGTTAAGGTCCCAATTAAAGAGTAAGAACATTCACACCATGCTCTCTCCAGCAACCTCTAGACACCAGCAATCCCTACCTAAATCCGGAAGCCAAGTAAAACAACCTTCGCCTATCAATACAAACTCTAAGCTTGGGACTGTGGTAGACATCTGCCACACTTCTACTAACGAAGCGACGCCCAGAGTTCCGGTTATCCATATGGATAGGATAGATCCAAATTTCCATCAATCAAACGACGTGAGAGATACCATTAACCCTCCTCTGATTTCGACAGAGATTTCGACAGAGATTTTGACAGAGAGTTCTTCAAGGGAACCCCCTGTCCAACACGTATCCCTTGATTCCAATAAACTGAATCTTTCCATCATGTATTGGAATGTTGCAGGACTGTCTTCCAAAACAATGTTAGAGGCATGGTCTGAAACAGTAAGGGAACATCAGGTACTCTGTTTTCAAGAAACATGGTGCACAATACCAAAACATCTAACGGGATACAAAACCTTTTTCACCCCAGCAGTGCAGGGACCCATGGGCAGTCCTAAGGGGGGTCTTGTGACCTATGTCGCCAATACTCTCTCCTGTATATCCACAAAAATCCTAAAAGAATCCTCGACCTACCAAATCATGCAAATAAATTTTACAAATGATTGCACCTATATTCTTACCAATTATTACAATAACTTAACTACATTGGACTGTCTGACAATCTTAGTAGAGATTGCCACTTTCTTAACAGCTCTGCAAAATGATTCTAACCAAAATACAGCACACCTAATATGGGGTGGTGATTTTAATCTCCCACTATGTCCAAATCACAAAAGCGGAAACTGTGGGTTGCAAAATGAACACGGTAGTCCCATGACCCACTTTGCTCACTCGATCTGTGGAAACAAATTAAACGAGATTATATTCTCTCTAGATTTGGATTTTGTGAACGAATTAGTAGACCCACAGCAAGATTTTTTTCCAACTTTTCATGGAAGAGGCTTCCTAACAACCATAGACTATATACTGTCCTCCCAATCACTTATGGGGCAATTAACTAACTTTGTAACTGGGACAAATGTAATGAGTGACCACTATCCACTCAGTGTGAGAATCGCACCAAAAACGGCCAAAGTACACGTTGCAAAACCGAGTCTCTTAAATCAGCACTCATGAACCATGAATAAACTGAACGGCTATACAGTCAAATGGGCCAAGACTGATCCGATGGAGATGACAGAGAGGATTCTTGAAAAATCTAAGCCTTGGATACTTGAATGCTTATCATCAGAGGCTACACCTCAATCAATTGTTAATAGCTTTCAGAATATCCAAGAAACAATTGGTAACAAACTCTTTGTCAAGCTAAAGAACACTAAACCCTCTACCACGAGATGGTTCGACGCAGCTTGCCGAAAGGCCCTCTCAAGCTTGAAAGAAGCCTTACACAGACCAATAAGAGACCAAGTGGAAATTTCTAATCTAAGAAAATTATACAATTTAGCCAGACGGGAACGCAAAAAAGAAATCAAACAAGATCTATGGTCACAACTTCATGACAGCAGCCAAAGGAAGGATAGCACCCTATTCTGGCAAGTTGTAAGATCTCCTTTTTTGGCCGATAGAACTGAAGGCCAGCACCTAGATGTGGCAGTAACTGAGGAAGACTGGGTCATGCATTTTTCCAAAATTTTGGGGCCATCCTTCCAAAATGCAACAGACATAGGACCAGTACTAAGTGAAGCCCATATATCGAAGAATAACATCTACCCGATAAATATTTATTTTCAACATAGTGAAGTTATTAAAGCAATCAAGGCATCGAAACCAGGCAAGGCTCCGGGCCCTGATGGAGTACCAATGGACATCTTCCTTCACAATATAGAATTTTGGTCACCGATAATTACCCGGGTCATGGCAGCAGTAACATCGGTCGGGCCTTTTCAGTCATGGTCGACGTCAACCCTGTTACCCATCTTCAAGAAAGGCGACCGTAACGACCCAGCCTGTTACAGGCCAATTTCCCTTCTGGATTCCATGGGTAAAATTGCAGGTCGAGTGCTCCTGGACCGTTTACAATCTTGGGCCCAGGAAAACAACATCATCACCGACCTGCAATACGGCTTCCAGAAGGGGCTTGGGACCGTGGAACAGGCCCTCAACCTTGCCCTCCTGACTGGGAAATATGTTGGCGCCAAAGGAGGTAACATCTTCCTCGTCTATGTCGACCTCAGTGCGGCATTTGACTGCATCTAACATGGAAAACTCTGGGAAATACTCAGTGACCTTGGAGTGGACCCCCCCCTAATTGTCTTCCTACGTGAACTCTATTCTAATGCCTCAGGGCGAGTTAGATTCGGTACCAACGGTGAGCTGTCTCGCTCATTTCCAATAACAAAGGGAGTAAGGCAGGGTTGTGTACTGGCTCCCTTCCTGTTCAATCTTTACACCAATGGACTAGAGCAGGCTATGCTGGAAGGGAGCCTGGATCTACCCCAGATAAACCTCCATCGGATACCGACACTGCTATACGCTGATGATTCAGTTATCCTGGCCCGTACTTTAAATCAACTTCAGAAGCAAATTAACAAATATACCAGTTTTATGGACTCACTTGGCCTGAAAATTAACATAAAGAAAACATTCACTATGCACATTGGCCCCAGGGTTAAAAACCATAAATCGATACTGGTGGATAATACAAAGCTGGAAAAAACCTCAGTCTACCCCTATTTAGGAATTCTTGTGGATGATGCCTTAAATTGGCGCCAAGCTACAGCCACTAGAAATCTTCTCTTTCGACGTGCAACATCGGCCCTGATTTCTTTTTCAAGAAAATTAGGGAAACCCGCTCCACCTGAACTTTTGAAAATCTACTATGCCAAGTGCCACAGCGTGGCTACTTCTGGAGCAGGTATATGGGGGTATGGCCATATAGACCACCTACAAGTAACTGAGAACGGCTTTATCAAATATGTCTTAGCCCTCCCGCAAAGCTCCCCGAACTTTGCTTCGCACAGCGAGCTCGGCATGGAATTCATCACAGACACTATCCGTTCCCAACCCATCTTACTTTAGCAACGCATATGGACTAAACCTGAGTGCCACTTAACCCGTTCCCTCATTACAGACTGTTTAGCTCTATCCAACTGGCATAAGATCCCATGGCTGATTTATGTACGGAACTTCTTTAATGACCTTGGCACTAAGTCTTATTTTGAAGATCCTGCTACAATTGAAGACATCTCCAGGAAACAGTTAAAAACAATGTGCTTGGCACACCTGAGAGAACTGCGCAATCAGGTTGAGATCACAAAATCTTCAAATGCACAAATTTGTGCAATACAACCTCTTAAAGGCATGCAACTCTACTTGACCTACCTACTGTCAAACCATGAGAAATTCTTATTAACAAGATTTCGTTTTAATACATTTTTTCGTTTAGTTTCTTTTCCAGAAATCCACAATTGGTCGCGCAAGCTGATGAACTGTCCATGCGATGGAATTTCTCCACAGACAACGATCCATATTACTTTGTTTTGCAAATACTACAAATCTCCACGTAAATCTTGGATTATTCCACTCCTTCGATCTAGTGGTCATAGACAGTGTTACTCTGCATTCCTCTTTTTGCAGTGTTTGGACTTGCCACATGAAGCTAAATCCATAGTGACTTTCCTTAAAGCAACCATCTCATTACGCCAAAAACGTTCAAACTGATCAGAACCACTTAAATCATGAGCTTCTGCTAAGAATCTTTTTTTATATTTTATCTTCTTTTAAACCTATGTCTGTGATTAAAACTTTTTTCTATGTACTTTTTATGATTATACAACTGATAATCGAATAAAAGTTATTGAACTGAAAAAAGATGGATAGGATCCGGTCCGGAAATGTTGTGTCCCGCAGCTGCTGGCCTCCATCCTGACAGCCCCATAGTCCTTGTGGGTAAAATAGTGCCAGACAGAGGAGCACCACTCACTGAGCAGGAGAGACCAGGGGCCATGCAGCCTCCATATGGCCTCTTCCTCTGCCTTGCTCCTCAATTCGGTGTCCAGTAGGCAACCACCCCTTGTGTTGATGCATCAGACCACACAGCATGATCCGCCAGGCCGCATCACCACCTCTTCTGGCGAGGGCCGGGGACAGAGCCACACAGCAGCCCTGCTGGATATGGCTATATGTCTCCATCGCAAAGTCACTGCAGAGCCTGGCTCCCAGACCAGGACCACCAGAGTAGATGGGATGCCAAAGTAGTGTGGACAAGCCTCTGATCACCTCAGTGGCCTGACACAGCTGCCAACACAATCCAGCCACCCCGCTGACTCCGGGCCTTAGTCACTGGGCCCACGCCTAGGACACATGAGACTATGCATCTCGCAGCTCACCGCCACCACCACACAGTTCCCAATGCACTCCAACCTCCAGAGCACAGGTGTGTAAAACTTTGTACTGCGATTCAGGCAGGGTGGTGAAGGATATCGGTTCGGCTGCTTGAGCTACCATAAAGTGTGTCCGCCATGTTGGACCACTAGGCCATGCCTGGTGCTCACAACTTTGGACTTTTTATTTGTCTTAACTAAGTAACCTTTGCAATATCTAACAGGTTTTGAAAAATAAAAGAGAGAGACATCAGCAGTCCTTTACGACAACTGTAAATGGTTCTCCTTCCCAGTGCCCTAAGTTTCTATCCTTTGGACGAATTCCCTTGTCCTTTTCTCTGACTCCATTAGTCCCTCGCCCCTAAATATCCTGGCCGATGAACCCAGCATAGTTTGATGGCCATTATATCTGTATCTACCTCACATAATAACTGCACCAAGCAGAAGGGTCTACGTTTCCCTTCTGAATTATTCCACTATCATAAATATTTTGGGAGTACATTACTTAAAAAATTCAGAGATGGAGTGCCCCTTTATTTGAGTACTTTTTGTAATCAAAAGGGAAAAGCAACGTACATTTTAGAAATCAGTTTTTAAAGTATACAATCATAGCAGTACAGAAAGCAGGCAGTATGACTAATATCAGTCTAGTACGAATATAACCTTCCTAATTTCCGCATATAATAGGTGGCACAAAGATGGCAAGCTTGGATCACTCAACTCAGATAGCTATGTATTCGCTTAAAACCAAACACCGGAATGCGGACGTTGCAAAATATAAAACCGTCACAACCCGATTCTTCTTACACACATCGAGTGCTGCGATATAAAAATTATGTCAATTCGTATTCCCAAAAGAAAAATAATGTTGTTCTAACTAGTCATTAATTAATACACTGCTTTTGACCATTAACAGAAGAAAGAGAAAGAGTTATAATAAAATCTTCTGAACTGCTTCTTCTAATAGAGCATCACAGATAGTTTATTACCGAGCAAATAATGCCAGCTGCCTGAATTGTCCATCATACTGTGAGATTATCTTAATAGGAAACCACAGGTCGTCACTATGCAGCAGCTGGTGAAGGAACACCATGTAATGCAGCCAAAGAAATGCACGCTAAATGCCTCTTAAATTTAATTGGCATACTTGGCAAACGGGAATACCTTCCATTTCAGAGGTAACTTGTTCAGAGTTTGCCATCTGTGGTTGTTTTGGTTGCTTTAGATAATGCCTTATAAAGCAGTAGCTTTATGTTTTTGCATTCTCTAAATAAAATAGTCGATATAGTAAAACCCTAACAGAAATAAAACATTCCAAACACTGCCTTTTGCAGAAGTGTCCACGCACCATTATAAATAGGTCGTTTTTAGTGGTCAAAGCCGGCATTGGTAGCTCGAGTGGTCGGTGGGGGAAATTACTTCTCACTGCAGGTTAGTGGTTATTATCATGTGAGGCTCACGTTGCCACTGTCAGTGCTGTGTGTTTTTTTTTATTAATTCTCGTGATATTTTCACCCCAAAATGTCACCTGTATTGCAAAGGCGAATAAACAGGTACCCAACACAAATTGTATCAACGGGCCATCAGTGAGACCTTATCTGTTTGAATTCATGGACAATTTTACTTATTTCATGTATTCATCTAAAATGGTTTCAATACACAACATTCTAGACCCAAGCTGAGTTGCCGTGAGCCATAGCAAAACGAGGACTGCAATAAAGCAGACACCAACTACCCCTAGAAGTGTAACAGAGGGGACAGTAGGGAAGCAATGAATGTCCACATCGCCATACAAGAGAGGGAAAAATATAGTGGAGAATGGATAGGGTAGTATTATTATTAATAGGATCACTACACATACACATAAGTGAGTTTTAGGAAAGCACTGAAACAATACATCAGCTTACATTCTGGAGCTTCAGAAAGACTGCACTGTGGTTGATTGTTACTTAAATGTTCTCAATAGAACAGAAATCCATTTTCATTACTCAATAGAACATTACAGAGATGACAGATTTATAAGATTCAGGGCCAGATGTACGACCCTAAGAATTTGTGAGTCGCCGGTTGCGTCACTTAAGGACTCACAATTTGCGACTCGCAAATAGGAATGTACAACAGTGTCTGAGACATTGTTTGGAATTCCTAATGGGGTCGCAAATTGCCTACCTTAGTAATATTAGCAGGCAGGTGCAATTTGCGACCCCATTGTGAATGGCTAGCTCTCCTAGGGATGGTGGTCTGCTGGGGTCAAAGCAAAATGGAGTTCATTTCAAGAAGAAAAATGAAACCTTACTGTTTCATTTTTTAAGAGTAGGCAGTGGTCCGTGGGACAACTGCTTGCTCTTAAAAAATATTATCAATTACAGTCACAAAAGGCAAGGGGTCCCCAGGGGACCCCTTTCTGTTTGCAAGTGGGTTAGCACCCATTTGAAAAGGGTGGTAAACTGTGAGTGTTTTGCGGGTGCAATCACAGCTGCAAAACAATCTTACATTGAAGTACGAGTCGTTATTAGGAAGGGATGCCTTTGGCACGCCCCTTCCTAATAGCGAGTCGCAACCCCTAATTTGGAAGTCGGTAATAGGTTACTGGCTCGCAAAATAGGGTTTGTAGATAAGGCAGGACAACTTTACGGTTGCAAATGAGCTGATTTCCCACTTGCAGGTGCAAAAATGGTTGTACATCTGGCCCTCAATAAAGTAAAAGAGGAAATAACAAAACAGCTGATTTGTACACTAATGGCTGATGAAAATGCAAGGTAAGGACAGGATTGCGTCATAATATGTTAAATACGGCTCATTCCTGCCCTTTCCCTTTCATGCAGTGCAGCAAGGTGGCCTGCTGGGTTTCATGAAATCCACACGCATATGCCCCCCAATTTTAATCCTTGACACATTCTGGGTCTCTTTTCTCAGGCGTCAATGGGCTCACCCTCCTAGGTGCTTAGCCTCTGCTCTTTTACTAGTGTATTGTTCCCGACGCCATTCTACTCCGTATCTCCCCCACAGCCCCTGCCACATGCCAGTGAATCAGAACCCATCAGGCTGCTGTGCTGTGTCCTATGTATCCTTCTCTTTGCCCAGTGCCAGTTTGTATATCGCAGTCACTGCCATCTTGAGCACCAGTGAAGCACCTGAGATCCCTCTTTATTACAGCCACAATAATATTTTCCTGATCAATTTGGTGTTCTCTGAGGACAACGGTGCAGCAGCTCTCCATTCCATAGCAGCTACAGCATTAGGAAAAGATTTTGTCAGCAGCTTACTTACACATCGTGGGACCTTTACCCTACTAGGCCGCCAGGCTGTCACTCCATTACGCCTGGATTAAGCTCAGGAGCACTTTATTCTTCACCCTCTCCCCATGGCAATTGTATGTAGGAAACAGCATTTACAATGCGGCGTGGACCACGCGCTGCATGTACAATACAGGGGTTACAACGAATACATCTTTATCATGCATTCCTGCACCACACATATAGTTGCCTTAGGGAAAGTGGTGTTGTTAATGTCCAATGCTTTCCCTACTGTTGGGCAGACTGGAGGTTTTCCGCTTGTGATAATTGAGTGATCTCACTGCAAGTAAGTGTATTCTGCTTGTTTTATATTAAGGTATTCTGAAAACGGTCTCTTAGTCCCTTCCTGCACAAAAACAATCCCCCCTACAGAACAGACACCCTAGCACCACTGCGCAAGGGTGCCTGCGTTGGCAGACTGCAGCCCATGGTGCAGCAGCGCGGGGAAAAGGACAGGAATGCACAGTATCCAATAGTTACAACACATTAGAGCACTTTTCTTTTGATGGAGGGCAGCGCAATATTCCTTCCTGCACTGCCCTGCGCCAAAACCTCTGAATTGGGGCCCAAATTTGGACTCAGTAACTTGTTACCGAATAACATTTTGCTTTTGCGATTCGGTATTAGGAAGGTGCGTGTTTATGGCGTTCCTTCCTGCACTGGTATGTATAAATGTTTTGCGACCTGAATGTGATTGCAAAACATTCATAATTTACTTACTTCATAGAGGAGTTGGTAGCCCGTTCTCAACCCTTCTCCTTTGTGAATGTGGGTGACATTTTGTTTAGGAGCAGGCAGTGGTCCCACGGACCGCTGCCTACTCTTAAGAATGAAAAGTATTCATTTTTATTTTCGTAACGCAGCCCGTTTTCCTTTAATTTTGACCTGCCTAATGAATATTGATGAGACAGGTCCATTTTCGACCCATTTGGGAATCTCAAACAGTGTCTGAGACAGTGTTGTACAGAGGTGTTTGTAATTTTCTAATTGTGAATCACAAACATTTGCATTTAGAAAATCATAAACTGACTTTTTTGTACATCTGGCACCTAGTAATGCTTTCTGTATGTGCTATTTATCAGTGTAGTATTTACCACACCCAATAAATGACATACATTCGATATTTAACACATGCTTGTACATACTGAATCCTCGGGACACAGGAAAAACACATCATCACTGTTATTTAGTACACACTTTATTTACTGAACCCAGCAGAATTCGTTTTTACATAATGTGGTAGTTTGACATTTCTTTTGCCACCAAACTCATATTCGAGGCCTGAGATCAACTTCTGTCGGGCATTTCACACAAGCCACACATGTATTTTGCCAGTCCGTGCCCTACCACTCCTTGGAGTACGAAAATGTTAGCCAGACAGAAGTTCGTTGCTACTAAAAGTTATCCCCCAACAATCTAACAGTCTTTGCGGGTGCCCTGGATCCTCCTGTGTAGCTCCTTTCACCCTTGCACATTTATTCTGTCTGATTGCAGATGCTTTAGTGCATGCCACCACTGCCTCTTTTGCCACCTCAGGCAATGGTGGTTCATTTTCTTTGTTGCCTCCTACAGTATGCCATACAGTTTTCTAATTTGGATGCCCCTGCCCTCTAAAGGGACACTAGAGCGCAACCTTACTAGCATGGGCGGTAAATTACTTTACATGCTTAAGTGATTTTCTATAGCAGAATTTTAATCCATAATTCACAAGTTTCCTATATATTATGCATGCTGCTTCTGTCGATTTGTGCTAACCACAAATCACAGCAATTGACTGCAAATTAATTGCTTTCTCTGTTTATGTAAATAAACTTTTAACGTGCATAAAACTAATTTCAAGATAGTTTGCAACCCTGTAAGATGATAGATTTCCATAAAGAATTCTATGGCAGTAATTTGAAAGATTTTAACACAGACATGCAGGGTATATTCATGTTGCTACTAGTATATTGAAACATACTAACAGCCAACATGTTTGCTCTTTGTTATTGGAGAACACCCTCAGTATGTACCTAACTTGTTGTTATGGGAAATCTACTAATTTCATATTACGCAAATCTCTCTGTTAAGAGATGGTTTTGTGAATGTTTGAAATAATCAAGATTCCGATTTCTTCGCCATTTTAATTTCATGGAAAATATTTAACTTGTAAGGAATGTCTGCTCTGTTGATGATAACAAGTTAAAAAACAATGGATTTTGTATGCCATTGCAGGAAGGCAATTTCCTATCGGGTGAACATTGAGAAATGTTGGTTTTCTCAACCTTCATAATGAACTACTAAACAAGAGTTGTGGCCCTAAGCTGTGTGCCAATATCATATGTGTTTTTGCAAATTGCAGCATTTGTTCCATTGTGAACCTTTGTTTTCATTCAAGAGAACGACCTGCTAAATCGACCTCTACCATTCTATATTGTGGCCTATTTTTTTTAAATTTGAAATCCCATATATCGCTCTCAGACTTTCCAGCTACACGATTAGCAAAAGAGTAGATTATATAGCATGCTAATAGGATGTATATCTGTCACATGACTCCTTCCTCTGTGCCAGTGCTGCTTTGGTGCAGACCGGTACTGTAGAATACTCAGTGCAGACAGGTGAAATCAATGTCTCCAACCACAAATAAAGTCTCAATATGTTCCTCTAGTCATGTGAGGTGGTAGCTGTGGATTGCATCATTACCTTTGTACCCTTAACTTAGAGGTTCAATTATAAATTTGTGCAGACTCTTTGAGACCCATAAATGTCAAAGGTGGCTCCAATGTGGGCATTCGGGTCAGGCACTTTACATCATCAGGCTGTGTACCAAACCTGTTCGAGGCTTATATGAATGAACACATACTGCTGCAACTCCCCTCTGCCATTGTATGCAACGATAATTGGCCAAGAAATGTGGGCATGGGATCATTGTACTTCTGCTCAATGCTTGGCACTATGGTCCCCACCCCGGACCAACTACAGTACTGGTGGAACGTGGTGCCACAATCTGTGTTGGTGCCCCTCAGTGACCTCCTTCTCCACTGATTCTTACACTACCACCCTCCAAGGGTGCCCCCATCTTTTTATAGCTATCTTTTGGATCAATTTTATTTATTTCATAGCACTTCTCATACCAATGTAGGGTGTCAGAGCACTTTACAACAACATTATGTTGTTGTCATTTATATTGGTTTGCAGTAGACAGTATACAGTGCTTTTTCTGGAGAAGTACAAATTCAAGATTTGAAATACAACACAGTGATTGGGGTTGGCGGTAAAAATACAAATGTATTTTTACCCAAACTCACCCTCTTTAGCAACTGAAGCCTGGGAGAAACATACAATTCTTACCCTATGCCTTGTTGTTTGCATGAAGCTCTTTGATTCCAGTACATAGCTCACTGTGCTATATTAGGAGGATTGTAACTTAGGAACTTCACATAAATAAATGATCTCTGTTACAAAACCAGTAACCCGTTGACCTATCTACATAAAATACAATTATTTTATCTGAAAGTTACACGTGTTTTGCAACATGGATAATAACTCTTGCCACTATTTTATGATTTGTGAAAAGTGGTAAACAAAACGGAGGTGTCTCTAGCAGGTGCAATATTCAACAGAGTTATCTAGACATTTCTAGTACTGCCTGAAAATTGAAGGATCACAAAGAACTCTCCAAAAATTGATTTTAATCCTGTCAAACTGTTCCAGTGGCACCCATCTAATGCTGGGCCTGTCTCAACCCATAGCTCCTGATTGTGAACCAAAACCTGTGGGCATGGGGAAACAATACAAATAATTGATTCTGCTTACATTATATTCTATCAGAGTAAGACACATACATTTTTTAGGGATGAACAAAGGGTAATATCACTAGTATAATTTATTCAGACAGCTGCATTTTTTAGAAACAATTTGTGGCGTGCAATTGTCCACATCTGTAAGTGGGCAATCGTACACTATAATTGTGCAAGAGAAATTCTAGGATTAGTATTAAAAGTGTAATTATATGCATTTCCATGAAGGTTTTCATCCGTCACAAAATCAGTTACCAAGAACTTTCGTAAAAGCCTCAATACCTGGCTGTTTAATCAGTAGATGTTGTCCCCTCTTTCATAATGTGTCTGTTGGCACCAGGTAACCTCCGGGTAGCTGTGCGCCCTACAAATCTAATTTAATAATAATAATAATAATAATAATACTACATAGTTTTTAAAGGTGCCGTCAGAAGCAGGTAATAAGTTATAAGCCCATCTAATTACATTTGCCAGAGATATTGAATAAAGGCTAGTAAGAGCTAGTTCTAGAGGAAAAGCTTGAACAGGAATTGTGTGACTTAGAATTTAGAACTGACTCTTTACGTAGGGGTATATACTCATGGGCATAACACAGAATAAAGGGAATCTGTCTTCTATTGATATTCAAGAGAGTTTTTAAAGTGCACTTGAGTACAGTGGAGTGGGGTACTGTGGAGTCCTTTACAGTGGAATAGCGTACACTGCAGAGACTTACAGGGAAGTGGCATGAAATATAGTAACATTCTGTGGAGTAGTGTACAGTATGCTAGCATACATTGAAATAGCATACAGTGGAATAGCATAGAGTATAGTGGCACACGATGAAGTAGTGTAAACTAGAATGACATAGAGTAGAATAGTGTACATTGGAGTGGCGCAGAATAGATTGGTACTGCAGTGGAGTGGTATATAGTGGAGTGGGGTACGGTGGATTAGCATATAGTGGAGTGGGTTAGAGTGGCGTGGCATAGAGTCAAACAGAGTAGAGTTGATTGACATAGATGCCGTTGTTTACAGTGAAGTAATGTATAGTGGACCGGCGTAGAGTGGAATGGGGTACAGTTCTATGTCATAGATTGGAGTGGCTTACAGTGGAGTGCTGCTGAGGGGAAAAGCGTACAGTGGAGGGTTGTAGAGTGTAGTGCTATAGATTGGAGTAACATACAGAAGAATACCGTACAGTTGTATGGGTGGAAGAGTAGAGTGGCAAAGAATGGGTTGTGGTGTAATAGCGTACAGCGGAGTAGCATGCAATGTATTGGTGTAGAGTGGAGAAGATTACAGTGGAGTGAGGTACAACGTATTGGCATACAGTAGAGTAGCATAGAGTGGAATAGTGTATAGTGGAATGTTGTTCTGCATCTTTGGTATCCATAGAGGGAAATATCTTCTTCTTCAGAGGTTTGAACAATCTCTGAATCCCTTGTACAGTAATGGGACGTCCGCCTGCCATGCGGGGGTCCTGCCACCCCAATCATGATGCAATCGCCACTGTGGCGGTCCTATCAGGCATTTTAACATTGCAGCGGGTGCTGCTGGCTGCAGCACCCGCCACAATGGTGCAGCGAGGTGCCTGCCATCTTGCCCATGGCAATGTAAAGTGCAGCCTCCCCCACCCCCGAGGGACTTCAACTGGCCCCCAAAGCAATTCCCTGCCAGCATTTCCATGGCGGCATCGCCACCATGGAAAGGCCTTACAAGCCACACATCCTAATATGGATGGTGGTGCCTGCTATGCACTGCCACCAAATTGTGGCCCAGCTCCACCTGGCCGGCAATCGTAATGATTGCCAACCGACGGAAAAGCGGCAGACACACTTTGCATCCACCACGATACCCCTGCCATTATAATGTGGCAGGGGTAAATCAGATTACGATGGCTGGGGGATTGCCACCGCCAGGCCGGCGGTGGCAATCCGCTCACCTTCGTATTCACCCCCTTAGTGTGACCTCCTAACCCTCTGTGCAGGAACGTCATTTACATAATAGTTCTGTCAGTCAAATTTTAATGTGGACCAGGTCGCTTGAAGATAAATGATTGACAGATTGAATTTGAGCAATCTACTAAGATTGTCTATTTCCAAACTCATGCATTCCAGGAGATTATCTCCAGTTTGTTGCTAAAAAGGAAGTTCAGAAGCATTATGCTATTTATTTAAACTCAGATACCTCGAAAGCCAGGACCAAGAAACATCAGCATATTTATTATCTGTTATGGGCTGCTTTTCAATTCTATTTTGTCTTCCTCTTGGTCAATATGTACTGTGAGTGTATCAATAGAACCCCTATTGTACACATTATCTTTTATATGAGAAAAAGAGGACAAGCAATGTCCTTCCTTGTCATGTCCCTGATCTAAACTCTGGACTAAGGGAGAGTAATAATGTATTCCTCCAATATCAAAATCATTTTTGAATGACCTTTCACAGTCCTGTAACACTACTAAAGGAATTAAGTTAGAGAAAAATTCTACTTACGCTATGGATAGGTCTTACTAGGGACTAACTTTTTTCTGATGAAGAAATGGAGTGTAGTTGTGGGTAGTTGCGAGGTAACCCTAAAATATTTTCTCTAATTAATGGCCCATTCCCATTTGAAAAGAGATCAATGATCTTAAGAACCCATAAGGAAGTAGGAGTCATGTTAACCTTTATTAACTCTCTGTTTGAATTTACTGATGGAGTAGCATGAGTATGTGGCTGACCTTCCATTGGAGGTGTGAGCGTATGGGTTTAGCGCAGCTTACATTTCTTCTGTAGGTGAAAGTGGAGAAATGAAAGATGCTTGTACTTCCTGAGTACATGTCTTTTTAGGTATTTTTCTACTTACTCCATCAGTTCTTTTAATAGATTGATCACCTATCTCCATCTGTGAATAACATTTTCTTCTTCAGGTCCTTCTTTTAGCAATTCTGCAATTTTCTTTCCTGCTTTTCCTCCCATTGCTCTTTACCTTTGTCTTAATGCTATCTGTCTTTCTTAATACAAGTTTATTTATAGTTGGAGGGCCATTAGACACAGTAGGCACATTTTCCTTATCACTGGAGATTTTAAGCGTACTAAAAATTGGAAAGCAAGGAAGAGGAGCTAAGTCAGAAAACAACTTTCGATTTGATAATGTTTCTGAGAGCAACTTATGAAGGGACTATACTGTTCCTTGTTTGTTCCCCTTCCTTTCTTTTGATTTTCTTGTGCCTGCTTGAGTTGCACTTGACTTTTTTTGAGAGTTCTGATTTGATGGAAGTTTTCCTCCAACAGACGTAGTAGCTATTTGATCCCTAACTTTGTTATTAATATTTGCTGATATTTAAGGGCATTTTGATTTGTTAATTTTGAAGTATGATCATAATTGGAAGTTACCTTTTCTATAAGTCTTAGATTAGATTTAAGTATCCTTTTCAGAGTGTGCATGGTTTCAGAGTTGTGAATATTATCTTTTGGATAAGAAGACCAAAGGTGAAAGTTAGGCATGCATGATAAATTCTCTGCAATCTCTGAGTCGTTTATCGGTGTACTGTTAAAACGTTCAAATGTCTCTTTTAAAGGTTTATTCCTCGCAGTGTGGGGTAGCTGGCTCATATAAATAGCTGGTAAATTAAAATTCATGGAAAGGGCTGATTCTGGTGTAACCTCGGTAACAGACTGTTGTTTGACTTTATTGGGAGATTAACAAATACTGTTTATTCCTGAGCATAAAGAATCCTTTGGAGTTGAAGCAGTCTTGTTTGTTACTGTAACATCTTGCTGTGGTGATTTGCGGACAAATTCCTGTATAGATGTTAAACCTTCCAATTAACCAATACACACAGATCGTTTCTTTCCTCCTGTTCAATGTCTACGTTTTTATTTTTTTCATAATTAAAAACAATTCTTCTAATGGGAAAAGGGAGAATCAAGTTAGAGCTAAACTACATAAAAAACCTTCCTGAGAAAATCTGTAGAAATCATGCCAAACTCACCTCTACCCAAGAAGTCTGTGATGTCCACCTCCACCCACAAGCAATTAGGGGCAGATTTACAAGCCACTTGTGACACTTTTGCGCCGCCGTTGTTTCACTTTTGTGACGCAGTGGCAGGGTAAAAAACGTGGCTAATTTACAATGTGATGCATCTAGGGAGAAGCGTCACGTTGTAAAGCCCTGCATTACATTATACCTGCGTCAGGTGTAATGTATGCAGGGTGGGCGTTCCCACGCAGGAAAGCCTCATAAAGGTGACGCAGTGAAATCTACAAGATTTCACTGCGTCACTTCTAGGACGCCGCAGCGTCAAAACCTTACACCTGCTTGAAGCAGTCTTAAGGAGTGATGCAGTGTAGTGGAATAGGCCTCAAAATGCATTGCTGGAGTTGCATAGTGCTTGTGACACAACTCCAGCAATGCGTAGCTTTTGCCCTCAACAGATGCGTCAGAATTTCTGACACATCTGTCAATTCTTGAGCCATGGTGCGCTGTATTGTAAACATGGCGCATCCATGGTGATACAAGGGTTTCTCAGCGTGGCGCAGGGAAAGTGATACATCATTACGGGTGCACCACTTTCTTGTAAATCTGCCCCTTAGTATTTAAAGCCTTTAGAGTTAATACACAAAGTCTTTCAGCAGCCTTACGGCTTATGCTTCCTTTTCCTTTGAAGTTGATTGATTAGACTACTAAGCAGATTTATTGTCAATGTAAGGTGGGGCCTACAAATGGGGCGATGGTCTGCTCTGCACTTGGCTCCCCAAGTAAGGAGCACTGCACGTCACAGCGGACCTCCGTTCCTCACCCCACTTCCAGAATTGTTGTGGTGAAGCATCCACAGTACCCGTGAAAGGAGCCTGGGACTGAGGCTTGACAAGAGTACCCCGGCCGCAAAAAGAGCTGCGTTGCCCCCGAAGAGCACCCCGCAAGTCGCAGGGGCGAGTGGAAATTACGGTTCTCGGATCGCAGCATGCGCTTTTTTGCCTTCAGCCTCCTCTTTACCGAAGGAAAAAGTGGAAGCTGCTCATTTCCAGGTTCCTAATTCCAGCTCCTGTGACGACAATCTGAGGTCTGGCAAAGGTTTGTGGTTTATGGATGAGCATGATCGCAGGGGGAAGCTGACACCAGAAAATAAAGCAGAAGTGTATCTTGTCCTTGCATCTGTACAGGAAGTGAAGGTATAATCTTAACCCTGATGTCTGCCACTTGGCAAGTATCCAACTTTCTGATACTCATTTTTAACAACTTTATGTATATTTGTATTGGATCAACGCTCTTGCATATAAACTTAAAATGTGCAATTAGTTGGTGTGTAAATAAAAGAAAAGAAAAAGGAAGCTAAGATGGTCCTCCCTAAAAGAAGCAGCTTGTATAACATAATCCAACAGTAAACTATATTATTGCTCTGAACAAGGCTCTCAGCGACTTTTTAAGCAAATGCATTATTTTGCATCAGATTCCGATTGACTCAGGCGTTTCCTCTCTATAAATAATGGTTCATCTCACAACCTTGTATTCATATGTATGTTCTGCAACACCCCCACACTTAGCAATTTTTGGCCTTCGCTAAAATTACAAAGGTTGAAAGTTTACCTTATGTGTAACCTGGATACATTTTAGCACACATCAGTCATGTTCACAACATAGCAAGATAATATTCAGTATAATAGAACACAGAGACCCAGACAATATATGCAAAATGTGTGCCAGCATGCATAGAATGTGACACTCTTTTCTCTGCCCAATGGCAAATTAATGCAGAGTTTTTCACTGGCTATTTTGAATGTCAGTGTGCAGAATTATAAAAGTAAGTGTTTTGTGAGACCTCTGGACCAGATGTATCAAAAGACTGGTTGCCTAAAGTGGTCACAAATTGTACACTGACGTTTGCAATGACTCTTTAATTTTGCATTGCACCTACAATATTATTAGTTTGCATCTCAAAATATACAGCCGTCCAAGGTGAAAAATTATTTGCTAATGAATATTGATCAAGCAGGGTATTTGTTACCCCTACCAACTGGTGACAACCGGAGGGATGCTAAGTAACAAGGAACAACAGACCACCTGAATTGTGTTTGTATTTTACATACAAGAAAGATTTCCTTTACTTTTTAAAGGAACCCATATGGATTTTTTTTAAAGTTTTCTGCTTATAAAAACTTTGGGGGGGGGCAGGCTGTGGTTACCTGGGTCACTGCCCGAAACCTCTAAAGCTGCTGACATCATTGTTAAAAAGGGGAAAGTACCTGAATCAATACCTTTTACTTTGTGAATCAGTTACTAACTGCTCTGAGTTGTTGATAACTGATCAATGGTTGATAAATGCATACATTCAATCTTGAATCGTAATTACGAAGGACTGTCCCTTCCAGGCCTCTTCCTAACTGCGATTCAGTATTGCTCAGAAAACACATTTTGATTATAGCAAAAGATGTTCTCCTTAAATGGCTTTGAAACATACCAAACATACCAAAAGGGCTGTGTGTGTCAGCACACCCTCTGATTTTTTAATCACTGAATTTTCGATCACTAAATAGAATTGTACATCTGTTCACATATCTTCTGCAAGACCATTTAAATGACGATATTTGCCACATATATTGCCTCATATTCAGGATTTTCATGCATGTGGTTTGAAGCAAGAATTGTTGAAAGCCTGTTAGAGTTGCAAACTTTTCCACAGACTTTCACAAAGGATGTAAACGCTATGAAATGTGTACATACATAATTAAAGCGTCTCTTTTGATGTTATTGTTGATGCTATAGAATCAACAGTGTGTCTATGAAGTGTTGCTGAAAAATACAATCATGAACCGCGTGATTCAGCTTGATAGTTTATGGATAAACTATATATTTATACAAAATGAATGTTTCTAAACATGCACAATTGTGAATATCTTTTTTATTCAATAGGCTGTCCATATGTTACATTACATTTATTTGTGAGGTCTGGCTACAGAACAAAGAAACAGTCAATAACACGACATTGATGGGGCCCAAAGAGTGTGGACAGTGTGATTTCCAGCTCAAATCAGAATTGGCAACAATTCAAGTTTCATCATTTTGTATGTGTGAAATATTGGCTGCAAAACTTGCAGCATCGAACAATACCACCTGGAATATAATCCATGGGGAAAAGATACACAATTGCATATAAGCATTGAAATGAGCAACGCAGGCTCCTTTTGTGGATTCTCGTGAATAGTATTATGAAAAGATTTCTTTTTTTGCTTCACGCCTTGCTGCCCAATTAATAAACAGAACTGTGAGCCCATTGTAATGGCGTACAAAACCACGCTGCAGTTGGCTTTTGAACACAATGAAACCTTTGAAAGTCCTTCCTCAATCTGCAGATAAGGAAGCATTCAACTTCAAAGTTAGGTGGGATGTGGTGGGATGTATGTCCGTTTTTCTGTCTCCAAAGGGAATAGTGGAGAGATTGCTAAACACAAGTTAAGTAAGGATATTGAATATAAGACTTAAATGCATGCCAGAGCCGCATCGGAATAAACGTTCACACCACGCAAATATTGTTTTAAACATTTTACTTAGGGTAATATCAAACTTTTATAAAAAAAAAATCCTGTTATGGTTGATATATTTTAATGAAAGGTTGGTGGGTAATGTCTGAATCAATGAGTGAGAATGAGCACAAAGAATGGTGCCGAGGAAAGGGACGGTTATTCCAAGTAAGGGAACCACTGGACAGAAAAACACCGATGTCCATTTAATCCCAGCCTAAACCTAGATGCTATGTGCAGAAGTATCGGCAGAGATCGTAGACCTTTTTTCTGAAAATTATGGGATTTTTTTTCCTGACATAATTGAGGGTCCATTTATAAATGATGGGGAGATTAAAAAAACTTTCTCTATAATATGAAACGATATTCTAACAATCTATATGCACAGATAGCCAAGGGTGCTTGAACAGTTTTGAGAGAGAGGGTACTGGTCAGCAACATCCAGGGCCTTAGTGGACACCGTTCCTCGGTCCTTTTTCCCAGTGGGCCGAAAGGGTTGGCACCGGTTTTGGAGCGGTGGGGGGCGTTTTTAGTACAGGGGATCGGTTTCGCAGCAGCGTTGCAATTTCGGCCCACTACACCAAAAGCATCAGCAGTTTCTCCAACCTGCATGCCTCCCGAACCCTCCCACCCGCGGTTGGTGCAATTTAATTGCCTGGGCTGGCATCTTCAACTTACTGAAGACCCTTGGGCCTGTTCTCAAACTGTATTTTGTAGTGTATTTAGTTAGTAGTATATTTTAGTACTACCTACATACTACAAAATTCTAGTCATAGACCTACTTGCCGAGCTTCATCTTCCACCTCTCCCAGTTTGTTCTGGGTGGAGATCTCACACACCCACTCAAAGACTGACACAGGAACTCACACCCACTCACACAGCCATGTACATACCCGTGCAGCCACTTACATACCGACTCATAAACCCACACAGCCACTTAGACACCTATACACACACTTATACAGCAAAACCACTGACACACCCAGTCACTCACACACCATTCACAGACCCACAAAGCAACTTACACATGCATTCATACACCCCCCTTTCACACACTCACATGCCCAGTTACATACTCAGACAACACACTTCCATACAGCCAGTTACACACCCACTAAGAGACCCAGAAAACCACTGAAATGCCTACACTGAGACTCACACACCCAGTCATCATACATCCATACAGCCAATCACACATACACTCAAACACCCATACAGTCACTTATACATCCATCCAGAGACTCATAGAATCACTCACATACCCACTCAGAGACCCATGCAGGTACTCACACACCCACTCACACAACCACTCAAACGCCCACTCGCACATCCATACAGCCACTCACACTCCCAGTCAGAAACCCATAAAACCACACACACCTACTCACAGACCCATACAGCCACTCACAAAACCAGCCACACATCTATACAGCCACACACACCCATACAGTCGCAGATGCATCCACTCAGAGAGTCAGTTACACATCCAATCACAGACCCACACAGGCATTCATATACCTAGTCAGAGGCCTGGAAAACCACTCACACAACCATACGGACACTCACACACCCAGTCACATATCCATACAGTCATACACACCTCCTCTCCCATACCCATACAGCCACTGATATATCCACTCAGATGCCCACTCACAAACCTACACAGGCATTCTCAAACTCACTCAAATCCCTACTTCTTCACCCACTCACACACCCAGTCGAACACCCAAAAAACAATCACACACCTACTAACAGTCACACATGCACTCACACATCCACCGACATACTCTCTTACATATCTAAACAGCACTCACAAACATATACACTCACATACCCACTCAGAGACCCAGAGAATCACTCACACACCCACAGAGGTACTCACCCACATATATACCAACACAACCACTCATACACCCACTCACACACCTACTCACACTCCCAGGGTACATGGACACTATACGTTAATAAATAGCATTCAAAAACATAAAAATTCACTCACAAGACAAAGGTTACATGGACATTATAGGTAGGAAATAGAATTAAAAAAACTTTAAAACCCCTGAAAAGTACAAAGGTTAGAGGGAAGCTATAGCTAGGCTCAGATTTTTCACATGGAAAAGCTTGGAAATTCATCAATTATAGATACCTGGTATAGTTATCTCAGCTGACTATAACGTATGCTCCACAATGCTCTGCTTATAATCTCCCATATTACATCCCACATGGCATGGTCAGTGACATCACTGATGACATCTCAAGTCCCATCACTAATAACAACACTTATGACATTATTCAGAAAAGTAAATACTAATGTACTTCATAAACTACCATTTAAATGTTTTAAAAATAAGAAAACGACACAGGTGAGAGACTTACACAACAGAGCTCACTGTAACCATATCAACTACCACGCTCAGTTATCACCTAAAAGGAAGTTATCAGCAATTAGTCAAGTCTCTTCTAAACAACTGTTTTACACACTAATGACCAAAGTAAAATGTCTAACTGTATAGGGTAGTCTATTGCAAACCCCAACAACACCATTTGTGAACCTGAAAATAGGTTTTAGTGCAAATATCAGGCAACTGTGTCCCAAACCACTAGTAAAGAATGGTGACTTGGCCTACCATGCGCCTACCATGCATTTAAAAAATGGTGCCCACATCCTGAGGCCTTCAGATTGTGAGGCCTCCTACTACTTATTCTGCCACATTGTATGCAAGGCATGAGGGCTGGAGGATGATCAAGCCGCTATCTATTTTAGGACACAGACCACCCTCATTGCCTTTATCTTTGGGATGTCTTGCTCCACTACCGGATAACTCCTTTCCCCTTTTCACTGCACAGCCTCACATACCATGCTGTTGGGAGCCCCTGGGTCCCCTCTGGAGTCTAGGGCCTGAGAAAACTTACTGCCACTGATAACATTGTCAGACGGGTACTTAGTGGACTGCATGACACACACCAAGAGTCTCACTGTGCGAAGGTCTAGAGAGGGACACACAACCATATGGATTCTGACCCCCTCATGCAGGCTTTGTGACCTTCTGGACTTTTTGCTTGCCGTTTAAATCTCAACTATGGAAGAGATCAGCTAATAGCTCCCTCTCAGACCAGTCTTCTTCATAAATCTTGTGGAAGACACAGTGGCAAACTTGCTCTATCCCAAAGGAGTCCACAACTATGTTCAGCCAATAGAATCATGGAAAAGGTACTACTCAAAGAACTTAAGGATGTCTTCCTTGGAGGCCCTCCGAGCCGAGTTTACTTCCAAATTCACTACTCTCCAAAATGACGTTGTTTCTATAGGCACACAGTCACTTGATCTAGAAACTACTTGCCAGACTCTGACATAGAGAGAAGAATGACTAGAGAGCTCCATGGTTCCCCTTCAAACACACCTTAAACGAATACTTTTGAAATGTGAGGATCTTGAAAATCACTCCTGATGTGACTGTGATGTTTTGAAGAAGGATCAAAAGGACTAAACTTGGAGGCTTTCGCGGTAGGCCCTTTCTCAGAACTTTTTGGGGGCCCATAGTCAAGTTGGACCTTGCCCATATATTTAGTACGCTCACTCATGGTGAAAGAAAGTGCCCCAGAGATGTTCTAGCGAAAATACATTCTTTCAAAATCAAGGAGGCTTTCCTTCAAGCAGCATGGACACTAGACAAGGTGACCTTCCTGGGTTTGTTATGCTTTGTTTCCTTGGATATTGCCCCATGACACTGACTTGGAGACAACTATTTTAACGAATCACCTACATACCCCATCAGGACAGCGTTAAATATAGCTGGACATATCTATTTGGCTTAGCTTTCTCCTACCAGAGCAAACCACACAATTTCACCGGCCTGTCACAGGCGGTGGCCCTACTCGCTGTGAAGATATCCAATTCAGAGCACCTAGTAGATCAGGTGGAGAGCCATCCGCCAGCTCCAAGTCTGGTACAGATCATGGACACTAGCTCCCGCAGCACAAATTCCGCCAGCAGTGGAAGTGAGATGCACTTGGCTGAGGCAATCGTCTTCTATGCATCCCCTGAATGGATGGTTGATAAATCATGAGACTCTCAAATTCTGTAGATGTATGAGTCTATCACTGTATCCTGTCTGTTAGTATGGTAGATCCAAACATGAGCAAAGCTTTCTATTGTCTGATACTGTTGCAGCCTTTCACTGTTGTGCATATAGAGATGCTAAGGTGCTTTATTAGTTTAACCAATGTTCTCTAGGTTGGTAATATCACTTGTTACCTTGAACATTAGCTACTCTACTATGAATGTATTAAGCGGCTCAAGACTTACACACATATATTTTTCCAGTTTTCTCACATGTGTACTACATGTTGGGAAACATGGATCCCATTCCGCTTGTTCTGTTCATCATTTGTTGTTCCATGAGTGAGCTCTTTTCTTTTGTTGTGCTAGGGGGGCTGAGGGAAGGAAGAGGGGGACTTTTGGAGCGGGGATGCGACGCAGCTGTGTTAATTAAATAAGGAAGTATTGCTTACCCAAAGAATCCACCTACTATTTCAATGGTGTTGACCACATTACCTTGGAAAATTTAGGGCCTCAATTCCCCAGGTTAAAGAGAAATTGTGCAAATACCTTCTTAATAAACATTATGACATAGTGGCACTGCAAGAAACACATCTTGCATGCAGCGATAAAAATAGACTGCACCACAAAGCCTACAAGACTATTTGCCCACCAAACATGATGGGGTAGCCCTGCTGTTTCATTCCTCAACCGATTTCCACCCTTTAAGCGGTTAAACAGATAAAGAAGATAGAATATTGATGTTGAGGGGTATGGTCTCTAGTACGTTGTGCACCATCACCTTGCTTAACTCCCCCAATTCAGCGCAAGCCACCTTCTTCCACTAATTTCTAACACTCTTAGGGTGATTTTTAAGAGGGAGACATCATTCATATGGATGACTTTAACCTTACCTGGGACCCACACTTAGGTAGCATACACCCACAATGTATTAATATGAATAGTTTTACTAAAGCCCTTCAACAATCTCTCCACTCTTTAGGCCACTTGGCGAAGGATGCACCATGCTATGAGAGACAACACTTTTTTCTCCCACTCTCACTGATTTTACTCTCAGTTAGACTATGCATTCATAAGCACAATTGTGACACAGTACATCTTGGCGGGTGACTTCCATCCTATTGCTCTATCAGAACTTTCCCAAGTCAAATTGACCCTTACTTGGGATGCTCCCAATCCCAAATAGCCTGTTGGCTCTTCCCAGGGTATCTTACCAGGGACTGTTGATTAAGGGATAAAATATGCAACTCTATTTGAGAATTTTTTTAATTCAATATTTCCCAGGACACTAACCTCTCTAGTACATGGGATGCTTTTAAGGCAGTTATTAGAGCAAAATGTAGTGCTCTTTTGTAAGAGTTTACTAAACAGAAAATGAAAGACAGGATAGCTCTTGAAATGGAACTTCAGTTTGAAGAAATAGCTAATAAGGAAACAGCCTCTCTAACACTGCCTTGAGAGGTAAACTTAATGGGTTATGGACCAATAGAGCAGAATTTGCCTTGTTACATCTCAAAGACACAACGTGCGGCAAGGGTAATAAAGTGGCCACCCATCTAGCATGCCAATTCAGACCAAAACATGAGAAGGATTATATTAGCCATATCCATGAAGCCAGAGGGGAATTGGCCACTTCTGAGTGCGATAAGGCTAAAGCCTTTCATGATTTCTGCAAAACTTGTTATACCTCTGCACCACACTGTGTGATGGCTCAACAGAGGAATTTAGAGTAAGTGTATTTGCCCCAAGTGTCAGAGGATCAGAATGAGGAACTAAGCTGCCCAATTGAGAAGGAGGAGGTTCACATCTCTAAAGATCAATAACTCCCCAGGGTCCAATGGGTTTACTGTGCAATTCTACAAAACATCTAGCGCCAAAGTCACATCCCATCTTACCCTTCTATTTAATTATATAGCAACCACAAAAATGGTCAACTCTTCAATGAATGAAGGGCTTATTTCAGTTATCCATAACCTGGTAAAGATCCACAATTGTGTGCCTCTTATAGGCTTATGGCCTTGATTATTTTACACATAAAATTATAAACTAACTTGCCACTTGATTAGATGGTATCTTGCCTGATCTAATCCACCCTGACAAATTAGGCTTCATCCGAGTGAGGCTGACACATGATAAAGTGAGTTGGATAATTCACCTTTTTGAAAAAGCCAATAAGAAACAGATTCCTGCTAGCCTCTTAGTATTAGATGCAGAAAAGCCCTTGAACTGGGTCGATTTGTCCTTCCTCTTTCACACCATCTGCAAATTTAGCATTCATGAGTGATTTGTTGCCATAGTCCAAGCTAATTACACTAATCCCCTCTCATGAGTCATGGTTAACGGAGTGGGCTTGGATTTTTTCCACATAAGTCGGAGTACCCATCAAGGGTGTCCACTTCCCCACTCTTATTTGTGCTTAGTATAGAACCCCTACTCTCTAAGAGTAGAGCTGTGCCCACCATTCAGGGCATTTCCTGTGGCTCCAAAAAACAGAAAATGTCAGCAGATGATGTGCTGGGCCACTATGAAACGGTGGTGGGGTATACATTTCAATAGGTCCTTCCTCCTCAACCTGACCTTCTCCACACACGGCATGGAGATGCTAGCGTCTACGACTCTCTTTCAATGGGTTAAAAAAGACAACACTTATTTGGCAATTAAAAAAAACCCCAAGCTCACTGATCTGTATCAAGCTAATTTTCCCCCTCTGCCCGGTCAATTGTAACTCGGTATAGGCACTGGGCCCCTATCTACTTATCTTGGCTAGGACACATTAATGCAGTTAAAATGACAGTTTTAACACATGTCTCGTACCAGGGGCGGCTCCTCTCCTAAGCTGGAGGAGCATCACCCCATTGCTCTCAGAGCAGAAGGGAAAATAAAATGATAATTACCCTGTTAGTATCATTTTATTTTTCATTTGGGGCTGGGTTAAAGCGGGACGGCAGGGGGTGGCTGGGGTACAGGAGGAGGAGTGGTTTGCCCAATCCAAGTCTTCATGATGGTTTGGCCGGCCGCCTTGGGCTGGCCAAACAGTCATGTGCATTTTGCATTTTCCCCACCAGGCTGCATTACACAGCCTGCTGGGGAACATGCCCAGGCTCCCTGTCCCCATCTGAGTGCCAAGCCATGGCGCTCAGACTAATCACAATGCGGCATTGCAGCATTGTGATTGGCTTAGGGAAGGGACCCTGTGTGCTTCCTTCTTTTGCCAAAGTGCTGAGGAGAAGGCGGCATGGGAACCGAAGCTGAAAACAAAAAAAGCAGCCGGAAAACTGTGTTTTCTTTTGTAATACATTTTTGTCCCCTACCTACCATCCAGTTCCCTGCCAGCCGCCACCGCTTGGGTTGAAAAGCATTTGGCACGGCTTCATTGTAGTTGGAGAACCAAGTCTAAGATTCACAATCTTCACAGTTATAGTTCCATGTATTAGTTAAACCATATAATTCATTAATATTTACATTGTATTCCTCTAATAGTCCTAGCATAACTATTAAAAAGTTGTGAGCATCCTGCTAAAGATTTTGAGAAAACATTACTGATCCAGTGCATTCATCTGTAAGTTTCTTCTTCCAGAAGCAGAATGTATAATAGTTCTGCCACTTCTTAATTCTTCAAGTAAAATACATAGTTGTGAAGACATTCTTTTATCACATTTTTCTTCAATAGAATTTGTAAAATGAGGCAAGTGGTACAGTCCATTTAACACTACATTTGCATAAGAGTTCACTCCAGATTTATTATCAAAGTGATAGCCTTCCATTTTCTCATTGTGTTATAGTTTTCATTTCTTATGACCTTGTAGTTTTTCTTAGTCTTTCTGTTGAGCTCTGCCAGACTGCTTTGATATTTTACGCTTTGAGAACATTATCGGTTGTTCAAATACAGGGTACTAGCCTAAATGAGGAGCATATTGACCTCTTAACTGATTATACTCTCTTACACAGCTCACGTCGGCACTCGCTTTCTTCTCAACAAAATCAATTTGAAATAAACCAGACAATGTTCCAATTTGCGACAAATTTACCTATGAAATTCCTTCTTTGAATACACTACTGCCTATATTAACAAGAGATGTATTTATACTTAAACCTTGTGATTTGTGGATAGTTACTGCATACTCCAAAGACAAGGGAAACTACTTTCACTGGACATACAAGTCTTTTACAAGTAGGAAACCTACAACGCATCTACCATTCCACTTAACTTCACCAATATCATCAAATTTTCTGGCTAAGTATTCAATGGAATTTCTGTTTGGATAATTAATACATTTCATAACTTTAATTATTGAGCCATTCACTAACCCTTCTTCAACATTTAAATTATGACGTAAGATTTCACAACAATTTTTACAGATACATAACTGCTTTCCAATCCTACAGTTTTCAACACATAATTTTCCAAACTATCCAATTTTGATTACAGTTTTTGTTTTGGGTAGTACTGTAACTCCTCGATGTTCCATTTTATCATTTGCTCTAATTTTGATGATCTCTTCTTTTTCTAGTTACAATAATTGTTCATTGAATTTATTTCACTCCTAAAGAGTTGGCATCAAACAAACATTAGACTTCTCTTCCTTAACACAAGTATACATTACTTCTGCAGCTGACACATTAGTTGGAAAGAGATTTTTGATGAGACTGGTTTCTAAGACTCTCTTTCCTTCTTTTTTGAGGGCCGCCTCTTTAATGTCCTTAAGTATATCTCTGTATTGTGTGGAAAAGTAAATTTTGCCATGTTCTGTGTCCCTACGAGTCCTCCATCATATGTTATGTGTGCATGATTAATATGCATATGTATTCCCCATGTTCGATTAAAGACGCAATTACAGTTGTGTCCACCTCTAGTATGCCAATTTCCAGTTCTCGTGAATACTACGAATATCAGGCCTATGTAAAGCTACGTTGCCACGTTTCTCAGTGTGCACGTTATTTCATTGTAAAGTCCCCGTTTCTAGGCCTCAAAAGGGCCCGGACACCAGATTCAGCTCCTGTCTCCTGAAGCCTTCACTGAGGAGCGATACAGCCCCCACCTGTGTTCCTGACCCTTCACTTATTTCCTGCCTCGCAGTGCCCGGCTCGGCCTGGCTCTGCCTCTGAGTCTGCCAAGAGCATGTTATGATTCCAGTTATCAGTTCAGTCCTCCTTCTCTGCATTCCTAAGCTACTGAACTGCATCAATAGTTTCCGTCATTGTCTAGCCTTTACGTCTCCATGTAAGAGAAATACTGCATTTAATGGTCATTTAATATTCTTCATCACGCACTACATGTAGAATAATGCATGCTCCAGTCTTAGAGTCTGTTCGCCTTTATCCCGATAACTTCTGGATTCTATCAACATGTTCTCTAAACATCAGATACTAGATACTGCTTAGGTACATGTCGCCCTGACTCTCCAGACTTCAGTCTCTGCTCCTAGCACAGAGTTCATAGCCCCCAGCTTCTCCTAGTAACACGTCATTGCCAGTTTGCGC
The DNA here is from genome assembly GCF_964261635.1 of Lissotriton helveticus. NCBI lineage: Eukaryota > Metazoa > Chordata > Amphibia > Caudata > Salamandridae > Lissotriton > Lissotriton helveticus. The sequence goes on along the minus strand of NC_136069.1, from coordinate 1,369,057,903 downwards.
GCACCATTAGGTCAGAGGTCCCGGCTCCTTAGGTAGCCCCCTCCATGTCTCCACCCCATTCATGACATGTTCTGTTACGTTTGCATCACATGTCTATGTATACGCCTCTGTTACACCTACTTTCACCCTTATCTTTCGCGACTGCTATTGACCACACCCACTGCTCCGCCTATCGTATGTATTGTAATGCAACTGTTTTAGTATATATGATCGTGTATTGTTATTAAATGTTAGCGCGCTCATCCCAGATCCAGCCCGGCAGCTGTCGGGGCCCCCCTGTCAGGCCCTGCCATCCTATTCCTGTGCAGGTTGTCCTGTTCCTGTCCTTTATGCTGTAATAAACCTGAAAAACTCCTACTACCTCGAATCTTGACTCTTATTTATTGAGCTATCTGTTATTCATTTATCCATTCAAAAATAGAGGTATTATTTATTTATTTACCACAATTGCATAGCTGATGCTTGGACATATTTTTGATGAATTCTTTGTATTAAAAGTGTTCCCAAATGTTTACTTTTCCAATACTTGCAAGTAAATTCCTTGTTTCATTATTTAGTAGTTTCTTGACTACAGGTTGTCCTTTTACTGGAGTTAGTTGTGGCAGATCTCCAAAAACTATTAAGTGTTTTCCTCCAAAAAGAATGTTGTAGTCAGTTTTTTATATTTGCTGCATTCTTAAATGTATAAAAGCTGGCATTAGGTTAGATGCCATGCTGACTTCATCAATAATTAATAGCTTTAATTTCTTGAATACTCATGCCACTTCATGACAAGCACCACCAGATCATTTGTTGCATCCTGATTTGTTGTCATTTTCAACAGGCAGGATTAATAATCAATGAAGGGTAATTTATTTAATATTATGTGCAGCTAAGTCTCTTGGTGCAGTTACTAAACTTGACAAATTGAAATCTGTGGTCTTCTGTAGATAACGTGTCAATACTTTAATCGAGAAACTTTTTCCATTTTCAGCTTGACCACCTTTGTAAAATAGAACTGGTTTATATTTAGAACATGCACATTAGTTTCTCTCATGCAGAAGTCCATGTTCTACTTTACCTTTTACGTCTTCAAAAATCTCTTTATGATCTGTATTCAATAGCTGTATTAGTTGTTCTAGATCCATAGTTTACTGTATTACTTGCTCAATTGCAATCTCCACCTCATTCATGGCTCTTGCAGCTTCATTTTTAATGATTCGCTGTCCAAGAGGACCTTGACTTCCAAGTGCTGGACTTTGACTGCTCAGGAAACTCTCTCTTGCTCTCTCGCAAGAATTGTTTCTTCTTGTTCAAGCTCTTCTTTCATTATATGAATATACACCAGAAACACAGAGCACTCGATGTTGCCTTTCACAGCTTTGAACGAGTCATCATAACAGTCAAGTTCTCCAAGTAGCTCGCTTTCAGTTCGCCATGGCTTTAACAACTAAAACAAGGTTAAATAGAAAAACTCTGTTTTGCCTGAAGTTTGCTAACTTAGCTGTCGATAGTTGATCAAATTTCCTATATTATGTCTGCTCAAACATCCTTTACATCCAACTGCAGCAAATGTTCCTCCTATGTTTTCAGTGACATTATTTCTGACTGTATCAATCAATCAATCAGGAAATTTGTAGAGCGCACTACTCAACCCCTAAGGGTCTCAAGGCGCTTGGGGTGGGGAGAGGTGTGCTGCTACTACTCGAATTGCCAGGTCTTGTGTAGCCTCCTGAAGGTTACTAGGTCTTGGGTCTGCCGTAGGAGGATGGGGAGGGTGTTCCAGGTCTTGGCGGCGAGGTAGGAGAATGGCCTGCCGCCGGAGGTCGCTCTTTGGATGCGAGGGACAGTAGTTAGGGCGCGGTCGGCAGAGCAGAGCTGGCGATTTGGGGTGTAGAAGGTAAGTTGTCTGTTGAGGTATGCTAGTCCGGTGTCGTGAAGTGCCCTATGTGCGTGGGTGAGGAGCTTGAAAGTGATCCTCTTGTTGATGGGCAACCAGTGCAGGTCTTTCAGGTGGGGTGTGATGTGGCTGAGTCAGGGGATGTCGAGGATCATGCAGCCAGAGGCGTTCTGTATGTGTTGTAGTTGTTTCAGCAGTTTGGCCGGGGCTCCCGTGTAGAGGACATTTCCGTAGTCCAGCTTGCTGCTGACAAGGGCCTGGGTAACCGTTCTTCTTGTGTCGTTGGGGATCCACTTGTAGATCTTGTGGAGCATGCGGAGGGTGTTGAAGCAGGAGGATGAGATGGCGTTGACTTGCATGGTCATGGAGAGTGTTGAGTCAAGGATGAACCCAAGGTTGCGTGCATGGTCTGTGGGTGTTGGTGCTTCTCCCAGGATGGTCGGCCACTAGGAGTTGTCCCAGGCTGAGGGGGTGGAGCCGAGGATGAGAACCTCTTTCTTGTCCGAGTTCAGCTTCAGGAAGCTATTCTTCATCCATTCGGCGACGGCTTTCATTCCTTTGTGGAGGTTGGTTTTGCGGTGAGTGGGTCCTTGATGAGGGAGAGGATCAGCTGTGTGTCGTTGGGGTAGGAGATGATGTTGAGGTTGTGTAGTCTGGTGACGTGAGCGAGCAGGGCCATGTAGATGTTGAACAATGTCGGGCTGAGGGATGATCCTTGGGGTACGCCGCAGATGATCTTGGAGGCTTCAGATCGGAAAGTGGGGAGGCAAATGCTCTGGGTTCTGCCAGAGAGAGAGGAGGTGGTCCAGTCCAGTGCTTTGTCTCGGATTCCTGCACCCTAGAGGCGTGTGCGTAGGGTGCGGTGGCAGACCGTGTCGATGGCGGCTGATAGGTCGAGGAGGATGAGGGCCGTGGTCTCGCCATTGTCCAGCAGGGCCCTGATGTCATCGGTGGTGGCGATGAGGGCCGTTTCTGTGCTGTAGTTGCTGCAGAACCAGGACTGGGACGGGTCAGGGATGTTGTTCTCTTCGAGGTAGCGGGTCAGCTGTTTGTTGATGGTTTTTTCAATGACTTTCGCCGGGAACGGGAGCAGGGAGATGGCCCAGAAATTCCTGAGGTCCCTCGGGTCTGCCTTGGGTTGCTTGAGCAAAGCGTTGATCTCGGCGTGCTTCCAGCTCTCCGGGAAGGTTGAGGTCTTGAAAGAGGTGTTGATGGCCTTGCGGAGATGGAGTGCAATGGCGGCACTGGCTTTGTTGAAGATATGGCGTGGGCACCGGTCTAACAGGGAGACGGAGTGGATGGTGTTCATCATTTTGATGGAGTCATTGTCGTTGATGTTAGTCCAGGTGAGCAGGGGATCGCTGTGGGTGGTGGCCATGGGGCTTGAGGTGTCGTTGGCTGTCATGGTGGTCTGGTTGTCGAAGCTGTCATGGATGTCTGTGATCTTGTGATGAAAGAAGGAGGCAAGGGAGTTGCACAGGTCTTGCACGCGATGGTGAGATGTCTTTAGTGTTGGAGCTGGGGTTGGAGAGTTCCTTCATGATGTTGAAGAGCTCTTTGATGTTGTGTGTGTTGTTGATGAGGCGGTCCTTGAAGAGGTCTTTTTGGCAGATCTGATGAGGTGATGGTGTTGGCGCATGGAATTCTTGTCGGCTGGGTTGTTCTCCAGTGTCTGTGGCACCATTTCTTCTCTAGTTTATTGCAGGTTTATTTGGAGGACTGGGGTTCTGTGGAGAACCAGCTGGAGCACTTGCTGGTGCGTCTGTTGGAGGGTTCCTTGATCAGGACGAGATTGGTGGCACAGTCGTCGTTCCAACGCCTGAGGTTGCTGGCGGCGGCATCTGTGTCAGTGGGTACGAAAGACACAGCAGCAGACTAAGGTCAAGCACATAAATTCCGTTAGTTTCAATTATTATGCATGGGTGAAACTACTCCCGACACCCGCTGCCAAGAAGAAATGTCTAAAATACAAAATGTTCACAGAAAAGGAAGGTGCACTCCAATAAAAGTCAGTGAAACGGAAAGTATTTTTTCAAAAGTTCTTCTCTTTATTCATGTCGATTCTTTCGTAAAAACTGCACAGCCAGCGCGTTTCGTTCCCCTAGTGCCACGGGAACTTCGTCAGGGCTTAAACAAAATACCCCAAGGCACTTATGACCTGCGACAGAAATGCGGATGTCCTCACTAAACCAGGTCACCAAGGTTAGATCATCCTAGGCACTCAATTTTAGTAATAATAAGTTATCCAAGAGTCAATGTAAGAAGAAATCCTCACAGCTAGTCCTGATAATCAGCACAGGTGAAGTCAAAAAACACCTGTTGTTATTTGAAAATTAAACAATAGAATCCTCCTGATAAAGGGGTCCTTCTATTTCTCCAATACAAAATCAAATCCAAGAACTGCGGATTTAGAATCGGGGATGTTCATAGATAGTAGTCCAAGTTAATTGACAAACTCTTATGTGGCATTATATTCGGACAAAAATTACAAAGTTCATGGGTAGAGTGCCCAAAATTCTAGTTTACACTCCTTTTAGGTAGGTGTCCAGAGAAATTATACGAGCCGGTATGTTATACCAGAAGGATCAGGTCGTGCACTTCATGTAAAATCAGCATTCCCCGAACTGCTCTGTAATGCAAAAAGGTGCCGCTCCCAATATAAAGCGGCATGTGCCATGTCAGTACATAACTTGTGTATCAGATGAACTGCATCTCTGCTACCTGTATTGAAGCGCAGTACTCCCCTAACGGCTCTGTAATTCAAAAAGGGCACTGCTCCCAGTATAAAGCGATGTGCGCCCTGTCAGTAGGTACCCCGTGTATCAAATGAACCACATCCCCGCCACCTGTATTGAGGGGCAGTATTCCCCACAGTCCGATGTCCAGCAGAGATTGGTGTCTGTGGGGGTCTGTGATAACCCTGGGCATAGTAGGCGTAGTGGGGCTATGCGAAGTGGGCAAGAAACTATGTCCACCTACGCACTTCGCGTAGCCCCACTACGCGCCACCCGCCTCCCTCCCGCCCTCCCTAAATACTACCTGCCTCCCTCCCGCCCTCCCTAAATACTTAAATAACCTTTTTAAAAAGAATAAAAACCACTTACCTTGTCTGCTGCGTCTCCGGGGCTCCCTCTCGTAATCGCGCCGCCATCTTGGATACTAATGCGCATGCGCGTCCGCCCACGCATGCGCATTTCTCGTGAGAAATGCGCATGCGCGGGAGGACGCGCATGCGCATTAGTGTCCGAGACGGCGGCGCAATTACGAGAGGGAGCCCCGGGGACGTAGCCGACAAGGTAAGTGGTTTTTATTCTTTTTAAAAAGGTTATTTAAGTATTTAGGGAGGGCGGGAGGGAGGCGGGTGGCGGGCAGCTTCGCTGCGCCCACGGAGTGGGCGTAGTGTTGCCTGCTACGCCTACTTTGCAAATGGTGAAGTAGGCAACACTACGCCCACTCCGTGGGCGTAGCGAAGTACTACGCCCAGGGTTAGTCTGTGAGTGGACTTTGGGCGAGGGCAGTGTTTAGCTGGTCTTCAGTGATTTTGCTCCAGCTGCAGCGGGGGGTCTGCTGGGAACAGTGGTGCGTGGTGGGTTTCTGGAAGGTGAAGTGGATGCAGCGAAGGTCGGTCCAGTGGAGTTTGGTGGTGTGGCTGAAGGAGAAGTGGGATCTTGCGGAGAAGATGAGGTCAAGTGTGTGGCTGGCAGAGTGGGTGGGTGTCGTGACGAGCTGTCTGCTCTGAGGTTGGCGAGGTTGGCAATCAAGGTGGTGGAGTTGGTGTCGTTGTTGTTCTCGAGGTGGAAGTTCAGGTCTCTGAGGAGGATGTCGTCCGTGGAGGCGAGGTCGTGCGAGCTGATGAAGTTGGCGATGGAGTCGCTGAACTGAGGCCGGGGTCCTGGGGGTCTGTAGAGGAGGGTTCCTCTGAGGGTGGTGTTGGGATCAGTGTGGATCTGGAAGTGCAGGTGTTTGGCGGTGCTGAGGGTGTAGTCGGAGGTGGTGGAGGGTGGATTTGTGGATGATGGCTATTCCCCCTCCTACTCCGTTGGTGCGGTCCCTGCGGGTGATGTTGTAGCCGTCCGGGATAGCTATGGCAATGTTGGGTGCCGAGGAGTCGTTCATCCAGGTCTCTTTCAGGAAGGCGACTTCCAGGGACGATGTGTCGAGCAGGTCCCAGAGTTCGACGGTGTGTTTGCGTGCGGAGCAGGTGCTCAGGAGTATGCATCTAAGGTGGTTGCGTCTTGTCCTGGTGGGTGGATTGGTGGGTCTGAGCTTGTGAAGCTGCAGTTCCGGCAGGAGATTGGTCCTTGGGTGCACTTCGGGGTGGCAAGAATGCAGGTGTGTGACTGTCCGCCGTTGAGTGCGTGGAGGGTGCTGAAATCGTAGCGGAGATGGGCATCATGGTGTTCGCGGGGGCCAGGGGTTCTGGAGCTGGCCGCGGTCCAGGCACGGATGGGTGCAGACGGGCTTGCCTTAGGCGCGCCTTCGGTGCGGCTGAGCTGTGCCATCCATATAAGGGGAGGTGGAATGAAAGGAGCAGCTGGGAGGCGGGAGCGGGGCAGCAAATGGGCGAGCAGGGGGGTGGGGTTGCAGGGACACAGCGGCGGGAAAAACAGGTGAGGGACAGCATAGGAAACAGAAGGCACAACAGGGCACAGAAATTAACAGGAAGGAGAAAAAGGAAATTACAGCAATAGCAAATGAAAAAACAGCCAAAAATAATACAAAATACAAATGCAGAGAGCAAACCTAAGGCCCACCACCAGCACACAAGGGATGTGGCATTGGTGGTAGCCTGCGGGTGGAGGTGGGCCTCAAACTTGCGTCAGGCAGCAGCAGCGAGCTCGGGGGGGGGCGTCACAACAGGTGGTGGTGTTGTGATGGTGTGGGGAGCGACCTGCCTGGGAGCAGAGTCAAGGGTCGCTCCTTTCACCGTGCAGCGGCCTCCATTTAAGGGGAGGTGGGGGAGGAACAGCTGAGAGGCGGGAGTGGGGCGGTGAATGGGCGAGCAGGGGGGTGGGCCGCAGGGACGCAGCGGTCGGAAAAAAAGGGTGAGGGACGGCAGAGGTAACAGAAGGCAAAACAGGGCACAGAAAATAACAGGAGGGAAAAAAAGGAAATTAAAGCAATAACAAATGAAAAAACTGCCAATAACAATACAAAATACAAATGCAGAGAGCAAACTTAAGGCCTACCCCTGGCCACCAGGGAGGAGGCGCAGGTGGTAGCCTACGGGTGGAGGAGGGCCTGTATAATGTATAATGCTGAAGTATTTCATAGAAACACATAATTTTCAGATGATGACTTCTTCTTGGATAGTATGTATCCAGCATGTTACTCTTCAGAATATCGCTACTATGTAGCCCAGATTCCGCAAGTTATTCAATTTCAGGGAAAAACTTCAGTACTCTGTTAACAGTATCAGCAAGCCATAGAACTCCTCTAGATTTAGAAAACGAACTAGCTGAGCTTAACCACCTACACATTATTAACAGCAAATCTCTCTATGTGAGAAAGCAATTTCAAACAAAAACTGTCTAATTCTTTGTAAGACTTTTTTTCTGCTGAAATCTCCTTCCATTCTCATTCATCTCAGTTTTCTCTGACTTTGTTATATAAGAGGTAATGTACAGAGCAACAGCAATTGAGTTGTCTGCAACAAACTGTACATCCATGTTTGCATTACACATCTTCAGAATCACAGGATTGTAGTCGTTAATGTACTTGGAGGCTTCTGTTCTTCTTAACTTGTATTATTTGTTTGGTGATTTCCTTGTCTGACTGCAGACATGAAGCTGTTGACTCTTCCTTGTGGGATGACAAGTCGTGGTAATCCAAAACAACATCTTCCTTAAAATTTCTCTTTAGCTCTGTATTTAAGCGGACAGTATTTTCCACACCTATGATTTTGGATTCGGAAAACTTGTTATTTTATTATTTTGTCACTACTCTCCTCTGGGATAGGGCAAGTTACACACTGCTCAATAAAAGACATCACAGACTCATCACTGTCTGTTCCAAACTTTGGGGCATCTTTCACCCACAACAGCATGTGAATATGGAGAGCACCTCTGGCTTGGTACTCTTTGTGCCAAAAGAAATCAGTCACTTCAGCCACATTTTTTTGTTGTTCAAGAAAAGCCATCATTGCCTGAAATATGTAATTAAAATATCTGCAAACATTTGCAGGGTTTTGTGAGCACAGTTCTCCAGGCATCTTCAGATGAATATCTGTTATTTTTGAATTTGCCTCCTCGAAGAATTCAAGCAAGTCATCCTATGCATACTCAGCACAACTGAGCATCAGAAACCAAGTAGGCGCTCCAAGATTCCTCAACATGTGCTTGAGTTCACCATGCCACTGATACCAATATTCATTAGTCCCACGTTGACATGCAATTAGGTTTTGTATTCCAAGTGTTCATCTTTTCCTTGAACTTTCCCCAGAATCAAACTCTAGTAGAACTATACTCAGCTGCAGGAATTTGCAGAGGCCTGTCATACCTTCCATCTACTCTAGTAGGGAAAAGATGTGGGAAACACTGAGCTCTATACTTTTCTCCCACCTACTTATTGGAGCTCCTTTTGACTCCATTTAAAACAGATCAATGGCATCACCAATAACCTCTTTAGAATACAAAAGGTGGATACAATAATGTTCATACATTTCTTCTGTTCTGGACTGATCCACCTTTTCAATATGACCTGCTGATGGAAATGTATGATCTTCCGTATGTGTGATATCTTGCAGGCTTTCTATATTCCTATAGTAAATTTTATTTTGTACCAGGTATAAAGTTCCTTTTTTAACTCTGGTAACATCTACTAACTCCTGCCATATCTTTTTGTTCTTTAAGGAACACAATTTACAAGAATTACAATTCCTTCTTCTAACTCTCGATCTACCCCTATGGTTTCAATATTTTTCTTGAAATCTAATGTTAAATACACTACACTGCCTTTTAAATCTTTATACAGCTTTGTTGGTGGTAATTTATTGTCTTTGGCACCATACGGACTACAGCCTGAAACGGATGTACACTTTTGATAACAATGGACTCATAAATATTTAAACGCTGAAGTTCTTCTGGAATGGAAATCAGTTCTAACTTGTAATGAATGGCTCTAGTGGGCATTTTATAATCTTTTCATTTATTATAACAGTACGTACATATAATCTTCAGTGTAGACAAGCCAAAGTGATCCTCTACAAATAGGTACACAGCTAAAGTTTGCCAGTTATCATTATTTTCTATTTCACTTTTTAAATACAAGTCAACAGTCTGTGTTTGTATCTCGTAGTTAGTGTGTCAACAACATATACAAACATACTCTGGTTTTTCAGAGCACACTGTGTTAAATTTTGCAATATGTTATTCAAAACTATCAACTGTAATACCTGTGTACTGTTCTGCAACTTCTCTTGTTAACAAATCTACATTTTCCCAAGAGTCCTTATTAGGACTAAAGAAACGAAACTGCACATCATCACAAACCTTTTCTACATTTGCCACACAGCCATGCAAAAGTGCTATATTAATTTCTCCTAAATATAAAGTTGGAGTTTTCACATAGTAAAGCCTCCTAACTAAAGTTTACATTGTTGAGTGGGGTACAGCTAACGTCTTCAAATGATGAAAGGTGCTTTGGCACACTTCCTCTGATAAACAAGATAGTGAGTGTCCCTGCAATGTGCATGCTTCCTCTAATCCTTGTAAAGTACTTATTTTGTGTTTTAAACTTCACCTTCACATTTCTAGGTACTATCACCCCTTTGGCTATAGGAGTGCCATTCTTCATTTCATAACATCGTCCTCCTTCATCAATAGCAAGAACTTATCTATTATCCTGGAGATAGCTTTCTTCATAAAAGAAAGGCTCTGTACTAGAAGTATGTATCCATTCTCCACAAGAAACTGTACAAAAGTTATTTCTATTCAGTAACCTTTTCTTCTGGTTTTGTCTCCTCATGCACAACACCATTTTGCCAAGATTCTTCCTCCTACTTATAGTCAAAATGAAAAGCTTCTTCTTAAAAGCAAAGGACTTATCAACTACTCTCTTAACTTCTGTTTTAGTGCCTCTCTCCATCTTAAACCTTCTTCATAGTTCCCAGTAGATTTATAACCACTCCATTACAAAACACCCTGGCTCTGATTTCCTTTAACTGCTTCTGTCTCCTGGTTAAGGTGTGTCTATCTTTGTTAAATTTTTTCTGTTCTTACAATAAACACTGTGTCCACTCTTATTATTTATTTTCTCATAGGTTGATTTTTATTTTCACTCTTTTTGTAATCTTTTCAAACGCTCACATATATTTTCAAGAAATTACTTTGTTCTCCTACCGTTAGCTCATTTTTCTTTCACCACTTTTTCTGGATGTTCCCCCTTTTGTGTCCCAGTTTTGCATATATACTGTAGTTGCTTCGGTTGCTGTTTCCTCCAAACTTTCTATGTACGTTACTACTGACTTGCACATAATAAACAGTTTTTATGTTATGTTGCAGTTTTAAATCTACATTTGAATCTAGCTATATAACTACATGCACTGACATTAATATACCAAACCCAAAGCAAAACACAAAACCTAATTTATTAGTTACCTTTTAATATTATAGCACCCTCTCCTACAGCAAAGGTGCACCATATATAAGTTCCCATTTATACATGCTAAAAGACCACGTGATTGCTTTTGTAGTAACTTTTAAAATAAACATCAACAAAAGTATAAAAGTACATACAGTGCCTCAATCCTGTAAATCAGAAAACACAAGATAAGAGCTATTTACGTGCCTCTCTACCACTGTGTCACTGGAGGATTTAGTGTTTCAGTACTTTTCTACTTAGATGTGTCAGATTTAAATTTTGAGAAACACTGCATATACACATCTACACATTGATCTGTATCACAGCATATAGCTCTAATTTTTCTGTGTACATGCAAACAGTGTGTGACAGGTTACATAAATAATTCACCAGATGGTTCTCAAAGAGTACATATTCCAACTTGTAAATACACGTGTTTGAGTACGCCAATACTCCCTGGATGATTGGATGAGTGAATAGATAGTGCCTAGGTGATTCCCTCAGAATATAGGTAGTGCCTGCATGATTCCCTGCGTATGTAGGAACTACATCAATGGTCTGATATCTGCATAGTTAGTGCCTGTGCATTCGCATGACTGTATTGCTATTATCTGGCTGATCAGATGAATGCATGGGTGTTGCCTGAGTAGATCAATGAGCACATAATTAGTGACTGCATAATTGGAAGAGTTCATATGTAGTGCCTGGGTGATTGAATAGGTCTAGATATCACCCTTTATTTAATTATTTATTTCAGAAGTTTTATTTAGTGCTGGCCTGACCAGAGGGTATCTGAGCGCTTTACAACAGATACATTACAGAGAATCACAACCACAAAAAAAACCAAAAAAACAATTAGCAGTGCAGGTCGGTGGTGGGGAGATCTGATTCGAAGTCTTGCGGACAAGGAGTTGAAGCAGCGCGAGGTGTCTGCTTTCCCGCTCCGACAGCTCCTATTGGATCCCTAGGGAGCGGTCAAGGAACAGGGTTTTGAGTTGGCTTTTGAATTTTACAAAAGAGGGAATAGCTCTGATGTGGGGGGAATAGCGTTCCAGATTTAGGCGCACCCCCAGCGAAGGATCGTGTCGCAGTGTTTTGTTTTCGAGTTTTCAGCGGGATGAGTAGGAGGGAGTTTGAGCTTCTGAGGTTCCTGGCCTGACCAGCTTTTTTGAATTTGGCCGCCAAATATTCAGGTTTGCCAGTGTGCAGGGCTTTGTGTGTGAGGCAGGCTGTTCTGAAGCTAACCCGCATTTCGACAGGGAGCCACTAAAGTTCTCTGAGTGAGGGAGAAATATGATCTAATTTCTTGATTCTGGTGACCATTCTGGCTGCCGCATTGAGAGTTGTTTTGAGGGGAGCCAGACGTGATTTTGTTATTCCAGAGAGGAAAGCCTTCCCATAGTCCAGTCTTGACAACACCAATGCTTGGGTGGCCTGTTTGAGATCACTGGGCGAAATGAAAGGTTTTATTTTGTTCAGTTGCTTTAAGTCCAGGAAAGCGCTCTTAGCTGAGTTCTTGATGTGTATGGTCATGTCCAGTTTTGGGTCTAGCGTGATGCCTAGTGATTTGACATAGTAGGCCAGGGCGAGGTTCCCATTTAATCCATTGACGGCTTTTACCCATTCCGCAATTTGGGGGTTTTCCTCTTTTTTGGAGAGGATGAGTAATTCCATTTTGTCGGGGTTTAATTTAAGGTAATTACATAACAACCAGTGTTGAGCATCTCTAAGTACGTCATTGCGTCTTTCAATGTCTCTGATGAGAGCAGTTTCCAAGTAGATCTGGGTATCGTCAGCATAAAGATGGAAGCGGGTATTGGCTTTTTTGAGTACTTTGGTGAGAGGTTCCATGTAGATGTTGAAGAGTTGCAGGGAGAGCACTGAGCCTTGAGGGACTCCCTTGTTGACTGGGTGAAGGTCGGATGTAAAGTTTTTGATTTGGATTTTTTTAGAGCGATTGGGTAGAAAGGAAGAGAACCATTGGAGTACTACCTCGCCAAGTCCGGCTATTTCTTGGAGAGCCCTAATGAGGAGTTTGTGGCCTACCGTGTCGAATGCTGCCGATAGGTCTAGGAGAATAAGGAAGCAGCATTGGTCAGAGTCTAGTGATTTGTGGATATCGCCGATGATGTTGAGGATCACTGTTTCAGAGCTACAGCTTTTTCTGAAGCCAGACTGATGGACTTCCAAGAGGTTGATGTTGTCCAAGTGTTAGGTTAGTTGGTGGAGTACGCATCTTTCTAGGATTTTGGACAGAAGAGGAAGGTTAGAGACAGGTCTAAAGTTATTCAAATCCTTTATGTCAAGGCCGGGTTTTTCCAGCAAAGGCGTGACTTGTCTTACTTTAAGGCAGTCTGGAACTACTCAATTTTTCATGGATCTGTTTATGATCGTACACCAGAGTGGTGCTAGGTAGTGCATCAGATTTTTGGTCAGTCAAGGACATGAGATGAGGGTTTGGAGGTGGAGATAAGATTGATTATCTCAGTTTCCTGAATGGGGTGGAAGCTTAGCCAGGATTTGGTTGAGGGACAAGGGGCGATATCATACGCCCCGGACATGCTGCTCTTTGTGGGGAGGGTATTGTTGGTGTCCAGTGAGAGTTCGATCTTAGTAATCTTATTATTAAAGAAGTTGGCGAAGTTGGCGCAGAGTTTTTTGAACCCCTGTATTGAGGAAGTAGTGGGCTTGGAGGTTTGTTGCCTGATGATGTTATAGAGCTCTTTGGGTCTATTTTTTGCGCAATCCAGCGTGGAGCGGAAAAATGTGGATTTCTTGTTCTTACTGTATCACCCTTGACATATAATTGCATACAAGGCTCTCTAAGAGCACACATTGCTCTGTTACTCACTGTGCACATGGATCAGTAAGTTTCTAAAACTGAAAACAAAAATTCTCAATTTTTCTAAGCACAAATCCTTTTCCTAATGGCATATCGATATCATTTCACACATTTTTCTTGTGTCTTTAAAACATATATTCAGCACTTTTCAAAGTAAAGTTACATGCCAAGTGAAGCTAGCACAAGAACTCTCAAGAGACAATCTGCACTATTAACCCTCCTCAATTTTAATCATAGTATGTTTAAAGAACTACGCCACCCTGATAATATACATGACATTTTCAACAGCCTTAAAGAACATAGATCACTATGTAAACATATATGTTATTTTATAATAGATGTATACCATCTTTCCAAAAATATATAGTTCTCTGGACCTTTAAGTAAACTCAAGAGTCTCATCGTACTTGTAACTATATGCAATCACAGAAAACATATCTCACCATCTAAATATATGCAAACCAGTCATATAAGTTAAATAAAACACATTGAGAAACACTTCCTAATACATAACTAACAAGAATTACTTCTTTATTATTCAGATACAGGCACAGCACATTTTTTATGTTTTATTCATGACCACGCTACTCCTGTTTAATAATCTCAACTAATCAATCAATCAGGGGAATTGTAAGAGTGCTACTCACCTGTGAGGGTCTCAAGGTGCTGGGGTGGTTCTCCGCTTGTTCAGTCGAAGAGCCAGGTCTTGAGTGTCTTCCTGAAGATGTTCAAGGAGAGGACACATCTGATGTCGATCAGGTGCGCCTTCCAGGTCTTGGCTGTGATGTAGGAGAAGGCTCTTCCACCTGTTCTGGCTCTGTGGATGCATGGGGTTTCAGTGAGGGTGAAATTGGTAGATCAGCGGATTCTCTTGGGTACATGGAAGGAGATTCTCTCATTGAGCTGAGGTATTGTGGTCTGGTGTGGAGACATTTGTGCGCTTGGGTGAGTATCTTGAAGGTGACTCTCTTCTCAATGGGGAGCCATTGGAGGTTACGCAGATGTTGGGTGATATGGTCCTGTCGAGGGATGCTGAGGACAAGTCTGGCTGCAGTGTTCTGTATGGTCTGAAATTTGTGGAGCGGAGACTTGTTGATCTTGGCATAGAGGGCATTTCTGTAGTCTAGTCTGCTGGTTATGAGTACGTGGGTGACGGTCTTCCTTGATTCATGGGGATCCATTTGCAGGTCTTTGGGCGGATGCTGAGGGTGTTGAAACAGCTGGAGGCGCCGGCGTTGGACTGACAGGTCATGGAGTGGGAGGAATCGAGTACGATGCTAAGGTTTTGGGCATGGTCTGTGGGAGTGGGAGGGTTGCCAAGGGCGGTAGGAAACAGGTGTTGTTCCAAGCAGAGGGGGATGGGCCGAGAACAAGGACCTATCTTCTCTGAGTTGAGCTTCAGGTAACTGCTGCTCATCCAAGATGCAATGTCCTCCATTCCTTCCTGGAAGTTGAGTCTGGTGGTGACAGGATCCTTGGTGAGTAGAGGATGAGCTGGGTGTTGTCAGCGTAGGATACTATGCTGAGTCTGTGCTGTCTGACAATGGTGGCACGGAGGGGCCATGTAGATGATGAAGAGTGTAGGGATGAGCGACGATCCCTGGAGCACGCCGCAGTTGATTTTTGTGGGTTAGGAGAGGAAGGGTGGCAGTCTGATTCTATGGGTAATGCCAGTGAGGAAGAAATGGATCCAGGTGTGGGCGATCCCCTGTATGTCTGCGATGTGGAGTCTGGTGGTGACTGTGCGATGGGAGACAGTGTTGAATGCAGCAGAGAGGTCGAGCAGGATCAGGACAGTGATGTGGCCTTGGTCGAGGAGGCTGATAATGTCATCTGTGGCAGCGAGTAGAGCGGCCTCGGTGCTGTGGTTGCTGTGGAATCTGGATTGGAATGGGTCAAGGATGAGGTTGTCTTTGATGAATTTTGTTAGCTGGGTGTTGACGATCTTCTCGCTGACTTTCGCCGTGAAGTGGAGGAGGGAGATGGTTCAGCAGTTTTTGAGATCCGTGGGGTCTGCTTAGGGCTTCTTGAAAAGGGATCTGACGTGTTTCCAGTCATTGGGAAGATGGTGGTCTTAAAGGTGGTATTGATGGTGCTTCGTAGTTCTGGAGCAATGGCAGTGGCAGCTTTGTGGTAGATGTGTGGCAGGCAGGGGTCCATGGGGCCCCTGAGTGGATGCCTTTCATGGTTGAGGTGGTGTCTTCAGTGGTGACAGGGGTCCAGGAGGAGATGGTAGGCTGGCTAGTTTTTTTGGAGAGGGAGGTGGTTTTGGAGTCGGGTGTCTGGTCATTGAAGTGGTTGCAGAGGCCCTTGATTTTCAGATGGTAGTAGGATCTGAGCTTTTTGCAGAGATCCTGGGAGGGGGCGATGTCAATGGTTTCGTGGGGGCTTGGTGAATTCCTGGATGACACTGAAGAGTTCCTTGGAGTTGGTGAGAATTTTGTTTTGGATGAAGGCCTTTTTTGGTGAATCTGATGCGTTGGTGGTATTCTGTCATGGCGTTCTTGTAGTTTATGCGATCTTCTGGCATTTTGGAGTTTCTCCAGTTCTTCTCAAGATGTCTGCATGTACGTCTGGATTCTCGGAGGTCGGTGGTGAACCAGGTTGCCTTCCCTTAGCGATGTCTGTCGGGGTTGCGTAGGGGTGGAAGCTTGTCTGCACCGTTGGTGATCCATCTGTGGAGTTATTTGGCTGTGAGGTTGGCTCCGGTCAAGGTGGTGGGGACATCGCAGTTCAGTATGAAGTTGAGCTGCTCATCAGTGAATTTTCTCCAGTTCCTTTGTGGAGGGCACAGTCAGCTTTGGGGGCAGCGGGTTTGTTGACGTTGAAGTGTACACAGTTGTGGTCCATCCAGGGTTGTTGCGTGGTGTGGCTGAAATGGGTGCTGTTTCCTCCTGTGAAGATGGGGTTGAGGGTGTGTCCTGCCTTTTGGGTGGGTGTGGTGATGAGCTGTTTCAGTCCGATGTTGGCGAGGTTGTCCAGGAGGGTGGTGGAGTTGGGGTCACTGGGGTTGGAAGTTAAGGTCTCTGATGAGTATGTAGTCCATGGTTGTGGCAAATGAGGTGCGTGGTCCAGGGGGTCTGTAAGCGAGGGTGCCGCGGAGAGTAGTTCTAGGGCTGTTCTCAGTCTGGAAGTGGAGGTGTATGGTTGAGGAGAGTGAATTATTCATGGGGGAGGTGGAGAGTTGGAGGGAGCTCTTGTGTGCGATGGCGAGTCCTCCTCCTGGGCTTTTGGGGTGGTCTTTCCTCTGGAACTTGTATCCGTTGGGTATGGTGGTGGCGATGTCGGGGGCAGAGAAGCTGTTGGTCCAGGTTTCTGTAAAGAAGGATATGTCTGGTGAGAGGGTGTCAGGGAGATCCCAGATCTCAATGGCGTGTCTGTACAGGGAAAGCACATTGAGAGGAATGCACTGCAGGGCTTTGGTGGTGTTGGCGTCCGACATGGGGGAGGTGCCTGAGGAGGTGCGGAGGGTGGTGAAGGTCTGGTGGCAGTGATGGCAGGAGAACTGTCCGTGAGTGGTGTTCAACTTAGACAGCTGACAGTTGGGTTTTTTTTCGGATTGAGCGCGAGGTGGGCAGCTGAGTCCTAGCGGTGGGTGGCCGGAGGACCAGGGTTCCTGGCACTGGTCGGAATGCGGGTTGCAGACGACTGCAGACAGGCTTGCTTTAGGTCCACCTTTGGCGGCCGCCATTAAATGAGGATGGTTGGAGGAAAAGCTCAGCTGGGAGGTGGGAGCATGAGGGGAAGGGGGAGGGGCCACAGTAGAGAAGCAGCGGACAAAGAGAACGTGCAGAACCAGTGACAACAGTAAAACAGTGACCACAGTATTGAACTAAACCTAAGAACAACAATACTTACACATCTACAATGCAAGGACAATACAAGGAGAACAGGACAAATGTGCACAACGAGGCAGGAAAAGACGGGCACAATGAAGCAGGCACAACAAGGCAGGTGGCAGCAGAGGCAGGCTTGAACCCTACAGGTTCCCTGTCAGTGGCAGTGGCAGAGAATGAAGGCGCTTCTGGGGGAGAGAGCAGACTCCTGACCGCGTTCAGAGGTCTCACTCGCTTACCTCAGCAGCAGCCGCCATTAAATAGGAGAGGAGGGTGGGAAAGCTCAGCTGGGAAGCAGGAGTGTGAGAGGCCATGGGGGAGCAGCAGTGGGAAACGAAAACACGCAGAACCAGTAACAGAAGTAAAACAGTGACCACAGTATTGAACTAGAACTAAAAAAAGTGACTAAAAGTACTACAGTTCCCAGAATGCAAATAACACAGATCTGTCTGTTGTGCACATGATGCTTTGAAGTTTAAGACATTGCCATTTTTAAAGGCATTGCTCATGGTAACAGTACTAACATCTGAAACACATACCTTCTACCTGGTATTTTTCATATTAATGTGATACTCAAACTCCCATATACATCTTTATTTCTAATGTACATTTTTTAAATAATGAAACAATTATGTACATACCAGTAAATTGAGTTTTTAGATTGTAATCTTGTTTTAGCTCTTTTTGGATAGTTTTGACACTGTTAACATTTGTAAAATCTATGTACAAGAATGGTCCACCACTCTCATAGAAAGCAACTAGAAAATGGCAACTTCTTCAACTTTGCACTCTATGATCATGAAAAAAGGCAGCAAATGAAATCATGTCTTTGTCAATAGCTAGCATATGTGAACCCTCGCCCTCTCTTTCAAAATGAGGTTCCTCCCTCTGCATGTTTGCGATGTTTCCGCGTTGTTTGCGGAATAGTAGCGAAAAAACAGGAGTCCAAGCCTATATCTAGCTTCAGCTTTTTAAATTGAAATACTGAACAACAGTTAGTCCTCAATTGAAATTTAAAGTTTATCATTAATTAAATTGTGTCATAACTCCTCAACTTTTCGAAGAATATTCTGTCTCTTTAACACCCTTTCCTCCAAATACACTCTTAGCTCAGTGTACATAGCAACCCAGTGGAACCAGTAGGTCACAAGTTCACAGCACATTATAGAAGGAACATGCTACTGACAAATGTGACACAACAGGTGTGGCTTACTCTACAAATTCAAAAGCATATCTATGTCTGTATTACATTTCTTGTTTTAAACAACAGCCAATAATAGGACTTCTTGCTAAGGCAGCCAACACTACCTAATTTTGTTCACTTTCAAGCTAACAGGGTCCAATTAAACATATCTTCTTTTTTAAACCTCAATTTTAACTGCTTTTCATTTGGAAAACTACCTCATACACCTCCAGCATTCTCCTGATTTCTATTGCTCCTTCACTTCAAAAATGCTTAGAGTGTGTCTTGTGAGCCACCCACAACTATGCAAATTGGGTAAAGAGTCTTTAAAAAAGAGAGGTATTGGCAGGGACTTGGGACTGCCATATGTAAAGAATACTGGGTTTGGACAGATATGGTTAACGTTTCATCAGTTTCTGGCTTTGGTTAAAGCCATTGAGGATTGGTGAGCTCCTCACTTCATGGTTGTGCACTGCGGTGACAATGGCCTATGCACATTTATTGTGGTAGGGCTGGTAATCCTAATGAAAGATACCTTTGCAGAACTGATGTCGCTTTCACCTCACACTGTCTTGGTCTACTCTAATATATGCCAAAGACAGAAATGGAAGTGGTCAAATCAATTCTGTCTACAGATTGACAAACCCAGGAAACATGTTAATCAAACTGTTCCTGCATTCCTCAGACACCATCGCATAGGCTGTATCTATAACAATAATCTGTGCTTTAACATGCATGGAATTTATAGAAATGATGGCATGAACTTTACACACGAAGGCAACAGGGTGTTTCTAAATAACCTGAAACTCTGCATCCAGTCTTGTATATAGCTGTCATATACACACAATCAATACAAAGGCTCTAGTCAGTGCCTCCCTAGTATCCAAAATGTTTTTAATTTTCTTCATAGAGATAAAAAAGAAATTCAATTTTTGGAAGCTGATCGCCACAAACACTTTGTGAAATCGCAAAACAAGAGCAGGCATTCAACTGCCATCAGCACATTCGAAAATATTAACAATACATTCTAAACATTGCGCTACACATACTACTTTGTGCATGCTTTGTTATCAACATGTTTAAAGTCATGTTTTTGTAGTGTTTCTTTAAAGTCCATCTTGAAGACATATAGTCCGTTTCCACGATTATTCTAGGAATCACGACGACACAGTTAACCGCGACAATTGCGCCTTTTCCATAAATTGTAAAACACATATATGCAAACATCGTACATTATTTTACACATTAGGCGTTTAGTACTGCACAATTCAAACTCATGTCTTTCTAGTGCATTTCTAGGACAACCATCTCTATAACGTATGTTCAATTTTCATGGTGAGGTCGGAGATCGCGATGATGTCGGTAATTGATGTCACCAAAATTCCTCATGGCACAAAAATCAAGACTAAACCAGCCCCTAGATGCAGAGCTGACCTTAACATAACTATATACAAGAATGGTATAATACTAATACAATCCTCTAATCGCGAGTTATAAAAATGTGATGAGATATTCCATACATTAAAAGGTTACACAGAGAACACAAGAACGAACCAGTACATAACGCGCCTAGAAGACACACCGGACACCAGGAATACTACGTCTACTGATCTTATGATAACCAGAGAATCCCAAAATTCACAACAGTCTACGTAAGTAACAGAGCCAAGACGTATAAAGGGCATAACACCGGGAATTGAAGCAGAGAGAACAGATAATGCCTCGCAATACACGGGGAACAATAAAGAAGATCAGAAGAAAGATGAATCTACGCTAGTAACCGACTCAAGACTTATAAAAAGCACAACACCTAGAAACGAAACAGAGAGAACAGAAACTGCCTCGCAACACATGGAGAACAACAAAGAAGGTCAGAAGAAAATCAAATTTCCTTCATCTAGGCCACTCCATGAAGATCGAGAAGGCAGAGATACAGAAAATCCCAACACAGTGACACCCCATCCTAACGAAGTGCAAAGAACCTCAGAAAGAACAACGTGTACTAAGCTATCTTACACGAACAAAACTAATAATATCAAAAAAGCAGGAATTCTGTTAAAAAGACCGGATCAAAAGAAAAAAGGGAAATCAATCGGTAAATCACGCACAACAAAAAGGGAATAGTTATGAACACAGCTTCTAAAACCAAAAGAGAGCTCAAAGATCTTAGAATAAAAATGAACATCATGTCGCAAGACATTCGAATCTCTCTGCTTAAGATAGGAAAACTATATGAAAATACTGAAAACACCCACAAAAAAATAGAGCACATCATAGAACTAATTCTTTACTCCCAAAGAAAAAGTAAGGAGATGGCGATGCCTCTATCAAATAGACATAATAGACCACACAGAACTCCTAAGGACCTAACGGAAAAATAAACATTATGCTTACTAACAGATTATGAGATGCCGGAGCACAATAGAGAAGAGGTAATCAAAACAGTCCAGATCAACGTCAACAGAATGCCTAGACCGAATGACAGGAAACCCAACCTCAATAACTTACGACAAGTTCAGGTTTTCCCTGAACCACAAATGCCGTCCGTAAACGACATAGATAAATCACTGAAATGCCTCTTGATCAACTGCAGATCCGCAGTAAACATGCTTCAGACATAGCCGACCTCATCATTAGCCAAGAAATAGATGTGACAATCCTCACTGAAACATGGTTATCTGAATCATCATCGCCAGTTCTGGACCTCCCAGTGCCCCCCCACTACAACATCGTGAGACTGGATAGACAACTTAAGAAAGGGGGTGGCATAGCCTGCATACATCGCTCGGATATAGAAATCACCGCTCAAAGAATGTGAATACCTAGGGCTAAAGATAAGGTCGGACAGCAACCAATCATGTACCCTGCATGCACTATATCACCCACCTGGTAATAATACGCCATTCATAGATCAATTAATGGAGATAATCACAGCAAATCATGACTCAGACGGAAACAATATATTCTTAGGAGACCTTAATCTACACTGGAACAACAACAATGACAAACAAATAAACACCTTTAAAGATTTCCTAGCTGAACTCAATCTTTCACAATTTTGTACACAGCCAACTCATTCGAAAGGAGCTACGGTGGTCTGGATAATTTCAAAAAACAAGAACATATCTGGTGTATCAATAGAGCCTTGTGACTGGTCAGACCATCATGTCATAACATTCACGATTCCTACATGGAAAAAGAACAATCACACTCAACCGATCAGAACTAAAAAGTGGGTAAGAGACACGAAAGACTCGAACATCAAGCTTTTACTAGAAGGCTGTGAAAAAGACCTACAACCGCCAAAGAACATACAAAACGTAAATGATCTAACCGACTACTACTATACGTCTATAACGGATATAGTCAACTCCTCAATACCTCTTCAAATGAAAAGAATCACAGAGAAGATCAAAAACCCATGGTTCAATGGAACACTTAATGAGGAAAGACGTAAACTGAGAATGGCAGAAAGAAAATGGAGACAACACCCCTCCTCTCCAGTTCTGAAATCTCTAAGAAAAACCAGAAAAGAGTATAACAAAAAGATCCTCAACTCGAAAAAGAATATATCAGATCAGAATTAGACACCGCCAAAAACAGACCGCATAAATTATTCGAAATATTGAAACAGCAGTCCAACAAGGGGCCAAAACGAACCAAGAAGTCACAAAAACACAACTAAACTGTGAAAGCTTCTCTACCTTCTTCACAGACAAATCCTTTGGAAAAGGAGCTCAAAAGTGCAGCGGATTACGTAGAAAACCAAACTCAAACAAACATCTCCAATACAATAATCAAGGTTAATGAAGCTAAAAACAAAGCCCAATAGGACTCTTTCAAGCTATTGGACCAAAACTACATTGCCAAAACTCTACGGGAAATTAAACCCAATAACCACTACAGTCCCATCGAAATACTTAAAAGAAATAGACCAGGCCGTGATTCCCATATGGACAAAAATTGTCAACGCCTCTTTATCTCAAGGGATTCTTCCTGGATGCCTAAAAACAGGTCAAGTAGTTCCCATTATCAAAAAATCTACTGCGGACCCAGACGATCCGAACAACTTCCGCCCGGTATCTAACATTCCGGTACTTGCCAAACTAATAGAGAAATGTGTGCAGAGTCAACTCAACCAACACATAGACAATTTTTCTCTTTTGGATGAATACCAGTCGGGTTTCAGGGCAGGACATAGCACTGAAACAGCGATCCTACAGATAGTTGATGATGCGTTACAAGCCCTAGACCAAAATAGATCATGTCTACTCATCCTTCTAGACCTATCAGCGGCATTCGACACGGTGAACCACGTGAAGCTACTAAACAGGCTACAGGAAAGGATGGGAATATCCAGTACGGTGTTGAAATGGTTTGAATCTTTCCTACAGGACAGAACACAAAGATTCTCAGTCAATCAATCACCTTCAACATCCCGTCCTAACACGATTGGAGTACCACAAGAATCCACTCTATCTCCTGCACTGTTCAACTTATACATCGAACCGCTCACAGTAATTTTGCGTAACTCCAAAATCTCCTATCACATGTACGCAGACGACACGCAGATATACCTCAAGATCTCGTCATTGGAAGACATCAGGTTAATGAATGAGGTTTTAGAAGTGACGTTAAAATGGCTAACAATCAATCACCTAAAACTAAATGCTCAAAAAACAGAATTCCTTCTAATTTCTCCATCTAAGAAACACACAGAAGTTAAGGACTGGGCCAAAATGATCACTGCGCTAAACTGTGCCCCTACATTGGTCAACTCAGCTAAATCCCTAGGAATATCATTAGATGAGAATCTGGATATGAAAGTACATATCAAGGCCATGGCAAGAAGCGCCCGCTTCCACCTGAACTACTTAAGAAAGGTGCAACCCTTCATTTCAGAAGCAGATCTCAAGCTAGCTGTACAATCACTGGTCATCTCTAGGATTGAATATGGATGCTCTACACTAGCAGGCTTACCACAAATCTCCACTGCTCCGCTAAAAGCATGCCTCAACGCAGCAGCAAGACTCATAACCGGCTCAAGGAAGTTCGACCATATCTCTCCTCACCCACAAAGCTCTTCACTACAACACTCCAAGATATCTTGCCCACAAGATAGTTCTATCGGGAGGAGACAAACCTGCTAGGAGTGCTAAGGAGTTGGTACTGAGACCACCCATATTCAAAAAGAAAAAAACTTATGATAGAGCATTCTCCGGAGCTGCCCCTAGAATATGGAACTCTCTTCCACCAAACATCAGAAAGATAACAAACACAGCAACATTCAAGAAGGAAACGAAAATATTTCTAATGAGCAAATTGCTGCCTTAACGCTAGCTGGCTACTCTATAACTTAAAAGCAGAGCTATACTACAAGGGCGCAGAAGATGGAAATTACAAGCCCAGATACAGGAATAATTGAACTTAATTGTCCAAAATCAGAGTACCTCAGGCCACGGAAAGAATAATGTAGATATTGTAATTAATTGTCTGGTATTGTCATATATACTGTTTCATTTAATCTGTATAAGTTGTAACTCCTTACTACCTCATAATATGTAAAGCGCTCTGATACCCATGGGTCCTGTTCACGCTATATAAAACTCTTTAAATAAATAAAATAAATAAATAAATAAAATTGTGATTCCCACGGATCCGGTGTGAAAGCGGAAAGGAAAAGCAGGAATTAAATAGCCACCACCACATTAAAAAACTATAAATATATAATTAATTCTAGCCATCACTCTAGATAGATCATTTTCCAAATAACTCTATAAAAACATATATCAGAATCTCAATATAATACAATGCGTAGTAATAATTCACTGATATATTTTTATTTTTCAACCTAAATTCGCGGTGTCACCACAATACTCACGACATCCCCGCAACGGCACCAGGGGGGCGTCATTGCAACTATCCCACATTATCCAAAGAATCCATTTTGGGCACATAACTTGTGTCACTAACATTTCTCACACATGCGGTCAGTGTATCTTCACCCTGACCCCTTATGTTAGCTTTCACACAAACTTTAAGCCTTGGGAACCCTTACTGAAAGATAAAATGGCAGCTGCAACTTTCTGTTCCCATCGTGTTCAGCCAATTAAAGCATTCCTCATGGCTCGCACATCCACAATTACTTGCAAAACGACTGCAAAATATCCGCGGCAAGATATATCTATAATTTTCAGCTTAAATTTCTCAGAAACTACTGGACAACTTTGCAGCAAATAACAAAAAGCACAAGTTGCGTAACAACATGTACCTTTCTGCCAAATTTGTTTAATTCCATCTAGCAGTTCGGGCTGTAGGTTCGACAATGCATTCCCATGGGAATTACCATTTCAAACACACCCATTTTTCATCCCTCTGTTTCTCAGCCCCTACTGCACAGATCACCTCAAATCTTTCCATGACACACAGAACCTACATTGACACTATTTTGTGAAAATTTCATGAAGATTGGTCAAGCGCCGCCAAAGTTATAGGCAAGTCAATCTACCTACTTGCAACATATATATATCAACCACCAGAATATATCCTTCAAGTCTCTGTCAACCAAACAAAAAGACAGTGGGCACTTCAGAATGTGAGGTATTATTGTATTTATTCACAAAACCAAACACACTGACACTTTTTGGCAGCAGCCTTTTTCAAAGTGCTCATACTCTATCTTTGATTCGTCTCCCACAAATACGTGCAAATAACCAGAAACACAGAAGAAATACTTTCTACAATATTTCAAAACGTCCCTACTACACGATGTGCAACATAATGCAATAACAGTTTTAATATATAAAATAAATAATCAAATCATCAAATCTAAAATAATTGTTCTTTTTCTCCATTTAACATCAGATATACATTATGATTTTCTAATCTTTTTCTATATTATCATAATAAGGACATATACACATTTCAATATTTATAAATATATGTAAAAAAACTAAAATATTTTTTATCAATCTACAAAACCCATTTCATTCAAATACCATACATATACACCTTACAGAGAGAGAGAGAGAGAGAGTATAATAACTCTTAGATGGAGCACATGATTTAAGATGTAGAGGCAGCTTTTTCTAAAAATGTATAGTTCTTAGTTTCTTCTCACCCAGTTACTATGGGCAAGTGCCCCAATATTACCACAAATCTTTCAGCTACGTTATTGTGCACCAATCTTGTTACATTAAGTGGACTAGAAATGTCTCTTTCAAAAAATATTTTTACATATATTTTTTTCTAAAAGTATTTTACTCAACACATTAAATGGGCTAAATGTGTATAAAAATAGTTTTCTAAAAATCTATTACCCAGCGCCATATCAACCCAAGGTCATTCTGAAATAATCATTAATAATTCGTTGCATATAGCTGTCTGCAGTTAATAAAATAACTTAGAGAGACTCTGATTATTTCAATGTGAAAACAAATAAATAACATTTTCTAATTTTTTAAATATAGTGAAAATCTCATTTATCACAGACCCTGAGCAAGAAAGCTATAACTTATACCCCATAGTATAACCTATCATATATGTACGTCCTTCTCCTCTGCCTTATTAAGGCATGTAGGTGTCTTGGTATGTAAATCCAAACTATACTTGGATTCAAGGCGCCTTAGCTCTGCTACTGTGTTTCCTCCTCTCATATTGGCTCTATGATGTTCCAAAATACGCTTACGTAGTGGAAAGCTGGAGCTACCTACATCCATACAGGAACATGGACTTTTGAGCACATAGACGGAATGATCTGCATTGCAATTGAAAAAATGAAAGATCTTTCTTCTTTTCCCATTCAAGGTGGAATGTCCAGTGGCATTGGAAATACATCGGTAGGCTTTATAGTGGCTACACTTGAAGAACCCTCTAGTCTTGCTCAACCAAGTATCCTTTCTGGGAGATTTAGTGTGATAGCCTTGTGTAAAAACATCACCTAATATTTACCTCTTTTATAGGTGAAGGAGTAAGTCTCTACCAATTGCCAGTTCTTTTTTTACTATATTTCAATGTTTACATATCGGATTCTGTATTTCATAGGACAAGGACTTGAAGGTTATAATAAGTCTGGGAGTATTTTTTTTACTCTTACATGTATAACATTTTTTGCAGCCACACTCAAGCACACTCAGAATCTGGAAGTATAGCTTCTTGTTTTAAATCTGTTCTTCATAAGGTTTGGCTACCTTTCCAAATCTTCGAGATTACTACAAATTTTCTTCAGTCTCAATGTTTTGCCATATGGTATGCTTTCTACAAAAATTCCTGGGGTGTTGGCAACAAAAACACAATGTGCTGTTACCTGGTGTGATATTATGGTATATCGAAGTATGCACTTTACCTACATGTACCTTGAGATATATATCCAAAAATGGAGTCTCTTTGGCACTCATAGTCACTTTGAGCCTTACATTATACATGTTTTGATTCAATTTACTAACATATTCACTTGGCTTTTCTTCAGCAGCGGATCATAAAATAAACAAATTATCAATATACCTTTCCAAATTAAAACGTTGTTAAGGAGCTCCTGTTTATCGTCTGCCTAGGCCACCTGCTTCTCCCACCAGCCTGTCAATAAATTGGCAAAACTGTTGTGGAGCAGGTGCCCAAGGCAGTCCCCATCTTTTGGCGATAAAAGATGATATCATGTACAAAGATATTTACCTTTATGCAATATTGAATCCTTTTAATAAGCATTTTGTTATACCCGGAAAACATGCTGGTCTAGGTTTTAAAAAAGATTTGCAGGCTTTAATTCCAAATACATGATCAATGCATGTATATAAACTTGAGACATCAATACTGATCATCATCAAGGTATCTGACCAGACTATATCCATAACTTTTGTCCAGAAATATCCACTATCCTTATAGTAGGCCGGAAGGGTTTCTATAAAAGGAGAGAGAAAAGCATCAATGTAGATGGCTTTATTCCCCAAAAAGCTGTTGTTTAAGGAGATAATCGGCCTACCTGGTGGATTTGTTAAAGTCTTGTGCACCTTAGGTAACAGATTGAAAACTGGAATTTTAGGGTAATAGTATCTTAAAAAATTAAATTTGTTTTTGTTGGACTTGGCCCTTTTTGCAGGGTCATCACAGAAATATTTGCCTTCCTCCTGTATTTGTTCTGACCTGTTGTTGGTCGTTTTCTGACTCTGTGCATTTTACCACTGCGGATCAGTGCTAAAGTGCACATGCTCTCCCTGTAAATTGTTGTTATGGATTGGTGTTTCCATAATTGGTTTATTTGATTTACAAATCAGTCTCTAGTACAGTGCACTGTGTGTGCCCAGGGCCCGTGTATCAAATGCCGCTAGTGGGTTTGCAGCACTGATTCCGCCAACATAAGCAGCCTATAAATGTAACTCAGGCCTATCATTGCAGAGCCTGTGTGCAGTCTGGTACTGCCATGTCGACTTGGCAAGTGCACATACTTGCCAGTCATTAATGTTCCCTTTCCTTACATGATAGCCAGCCCAAAGGTAGGCCCAAGGTACCCTTTTGGGCAGGGTGCAGTGTATGTGAAAGGATGGACATGCCCGGGTGTGTGTGGCATGTCCTGATAGTGAAATACAGCCAATTTCGATTTTTACTATTGCAAGGCTACCTACTTCCATAGGATAGAATGGGTTGTTTGCTTCTCGCATCTTATAAGCATAACTACCTCTAGGAAAAGTTTAGTGTGCCTGAACTCAAAATTTAAAAAATGCATCTTTTAGTGAGGGGGATTTTTACATTCTGTGTTTGAAAATAGCACTTCCAGGAAGTAGGTATTTTCTTGCTTAACCTTCCAGTGTGCCTCCGCTAAGATGTGTATTGACTCTTTGGCCCTGGACTGACAGTGGCTGGGGATGTGCAGTAGCTCCAGAGAGTCTGGATGAGTCAGAGCTAGGCTGAATAGGCCTAGTCTGCATTTGGAGTGGTGGGAGGAGTAGCACCGGTACCTGAATAGGGCTGTGCCTGCCTTCCACAATGATGGCTTCGCTCCCCTGTGGTGTTTGGAGCCAGGGCTTACACTGACACTGGAGGTTGTTATGCACTTGCAAAGTGCCCCCAGAACTGGGTTGGACTGGGCTCAGTGCCTTTGACCAGGAGAAAACAAAGAGATTTACTGTATAAAATTGGTGCCCAGACCCCAGACTTTTAGATCGCTTCTAGGAAATCTAGGGGAACCTTTGCCAAGGAGAAGAGCTGGAGATACTGAGGAGGAATATGGCCCCTGTGCTGTTTGCTGTATGGGGTTGGCCTGCACGGGCTACTTCTGCAAAGAAAAGGGAAAGGGACTTTGCTGCTTGCTGTGTCCCCTGATTGAAGAAGATCTCCAAGGGCTTGAAACTAAGCTTGCCTCCTGTTCTGAAGTCTCAGGGACACAATTACATCACCACCAGCTCCCCTGAACTTCCTCGCTGGGAGTTCTGACCTGTTAAGAGGTGCCTGCTGTTGTTTTGGACCTCTGGAGGCTGTTTGCCATGCGAAGCTGGAAAAGTAACGCAACTTCTAAAAGCGTGATGTATCCACACCTGTTTCGGGTACATCGCCCGAAGAAACCATTGCAGCGCCTGCCCGTGGCTTGAGAAATCGATGCGCGCTGCATCAAGTGCACCGATTTCCGAAGTCCAAGATCACTGTACTGATTCCAAAGCAAGCCTTGCTGTGTTACTGCAAGAACCATGCATCGTCCCGGATCGTCGCATTGCATCAAGGCGCCAGGTTTGTTGCATCATTGGGGACGCAGTAAGAAACCAACACATCACCTCCCCACGCAGTAAGAAACTGACGCATCACCTCCTCTCCAGTAAGAAACAGACACATCACCTCCCCTGTGCAACAGTAATGAACTGACACATCACCTCCCCTTGATCAAGGAACAGACGCATTACCTTCCTTGAGTGTAAGGAACCAACGCATCACCTTCCCTGCAACCCTTTTTGTTTCTGTGCTTGATGCATCCAAGGTACTTTGTGTGAAGGTGTTGCATCTGCCATTTGCTTTGAACTGAACTATTTCCACTTTTTGAGAGCCATTATTGTATTACTGTATTGTGAATTTTTTGTTGTTTTAGACTTGTTTAGTGTAGATAAAAATTACTTATTTTTCTAAGCTGGTGTGGTGTCCATTTGCAGTGTTCTAACTGTATTACTATATGTGTTCACAAATGCTTTACACACTGCCCCTGAGATAAGCCTGTCTGCTTATGCCAAGCTACCAAGGAGTTGAGGAGGAGTTAATTTAGAAGTGTATCCCCTTTACTCTGACTAGGATGAAGAGTCCCTTCTTGGACAAAGGTACCTACCTTTGCCAACTAGAGACCCCCATTTCAAACAATCTTGCTCTCAACCACCCAGGTCCCTTCACTTGATCAGACTATCTTTATATCTATGCACCGAAGCCTTATAAAGCGCAGTGGTGATAACCTCATAACATTATTTTTCCGACAATTGTCTCATGATTTCACTTTCATACATGGGGTGTACATGATTACCACCTTAACCCCTAGTCAGAATTTTATATTACAACTTAGGGGTCATTTTTAAAGGTTCCTAATGCTTTCCATTGCGATGGAGAAAAGCTATCAACTGATTGGACTTTATTGTCCCTCATAGAAATTAATTCCTGAATTACCATTTCGTGAAACACATCTATGCTTTCATAGGGTTATACCTGGATAACTCGAGAAGGTGATTTAAAACCACTTCCACTTGGAGTATTTCCATTGATGCCTAACGTATTCAGCATAGTCTCCATATTAATTATAGAGTCATCACCATCACTCTCTCTCAATAACAATTCCAAAGCAAGTAACCCCTCCTTCTCCCCAATTTTTAGATTACAATATGATATATTGGATAGCAGACTCAGCACACCAAAGTTTCTCTGCCATTTTGTGTATTTTGCTCAATTTCAATTTTCTGATGAACAGATACAAATCAATTCATGCTTATGTGTAATTGAAACCTGTATTTGGGCAAAAAGACAGACCCAAGTCCAACAGTGAGACTTCCTCCTCACTTAGCTCTCACTTTGACATATTTAAAACTGTCAATTTAGAACTTAGTTTGTCTTCCTCTGGCATGTTGTTCTCACATTTTGCGCCTGTTCTGCCACCAGATCCTCTCCAACACCAGTGTCTTTATTGGTGCCTCTTCCGTGCCCTCTTCCTCCTACAAGGGGAGGTTCCTGCTTGGCTTTTGGTTTCTCTGCTTGCCACAAAATGCAGTACTTATCGTAAAACCCTGAGAGTCCCACCCTCAGTGTGCTATTGCTCATATCCTCATTTTCTGTGCCTAACTCAGAAATAGACTTGGTGGAAACTACATCATGCCTCCTTTGCATATCCTCATGCCACATCTCTTTTCTGAAATGTTCCTATTTTCTGGCAAAAGTAACAATGCAACCTTCAGCATAGTCGCGTCTATCAGGTTGAAATGTTCTGATTTTTTTTCTTTTACCTCATTTTAATAAGTGGCAAGTCTTCATTTTCATTTCTTTTAAGGCATCCTTTTCTTGTGTCCTTTCCACCTCCACTTTTAAATATTTCAGCTCATTCTGTATGCGTATCAGATCTAATTCCGCATACATAATGTGCATTTCCATCATTCCCTTGCAGTATTTAGCAGTGAAATTGGCCCATTCTTCAAGGAGACCTGAGTGTGGGGTTTCTTAAGTGGTAACAGTAATTATACGCAGACCGCGTGGAACATGATTAACCTCTACATTGCGTGTAAGTGAGGTAAGCTCCCACCATATACCAATTTCTTTTTTAACAAGCTTTTCAATGTTAAACATGTTTTGTTTCAAATTCGTCATTCCTGAGTTAGAATTCAAAGCCTGTGCTGGGTGGTTACTACCCCCCACTCCTTCAGTATCATCAAACATTTGTCTTGCTGCTTTTCGTCTAATGGAATCGCCATCAATCAAATCAATGCTTTCCATTTGATTTCGGTGATGATCACTTTTACTCGCTCCTCCTCGCTAACCATCACAATCCGTTGCTGGTCGGGGCACTACCGTACTCACCTCAATTTGCCATCAGTCCTCTCAGAATCCTGGAAGAGGAAAGGAATGCTGTTTGATCCGTTCAATCCAACAGCCAATCATATGAGCCTCCAGTACCAAGGCTAATGGCACCTGTGGCGGCGGGAACTGCTTAATATAAGGAAAGGAGCTTTTGCTTGCTCAAGCAGTTGAATCCACCTTCACGTGGATGCATTACAGCTGTCTTGAAGCCAGCCTGTAAATCCTCCAAGTCTCTGTCAAACGACTAAAAAGACAGCATGCACTCCAGGATGCGAGATATAATAGTATTTATTCACCAAACCTAATGCACTGACACATTTTGGCAGAAGCCTTTTTTAAAGTGCTCATACTCCGCCTTTGACTCCTCTCCCATAAATATGTGCAAATCACATAAACACAGAAGTACTTTTTTCAATTTCTCAAAACGTCCCTTCTGCACCATGTGCAAAATAATGTGTTAAAAGTGCAAAAAAAATAATCAATTGATCAAATTTAAAAGATATATATATATTTATATATATGTAGTTATAGGGTAATAGTTAGGACCAAGTTTCTATAGGAAAAGCGTTTTTACTTTTGTCAATAACTTTAGTGCTATTTGACAAATCCTCACAACTAGTTTGCCACTCACTTCAGATGCGGTCTAAGCTAACTATAACAGATTAAGTTCACTGCTTTTGTATGAGTGAAATTTGAGCTGAAGTATAATGTCCCAGTAGCCTTTTTTCCAGTGAATATATATAAATATATGAAAGAAAACCCATTTTAACCTACACAATAATTCTTTAAGTGTACATTGTGAAACAGAGTAGCAACATTCACAAAAAATGTTTTTGTAAAGTTCCAAATGAGGAGCATATATGGCAGAAAAGATAGGAAATTGGAAAACAAGTAATTTGAATTAGCAAGAAGAGGAAAAAAAGAAAGGTAACGTAAATTAACCTGATTACGTTTGGGGTACCTTGACTGTCCAAAAAAGGGGTTTTATTGCTACATAAGCCAAAGTATTACTTTAATAACCACAGAAGGATGAACAGCTAAGTAGCCCATTGGGATTCAAAGCTGTGGCTATGAGATCAAACATGGGTTTCAGGAGTGGGTCATTATTCCCACCAGATCCACCATCAAACTCACCACCAAAAGTTCAATTTCTTCAAAAGATATAAGGGCTTAGTTAAAGTTTGTTGAACTAAAGACTTCTGAAAACCCTGTCTTCCGCTGCTCTGTTTAGAGCCAGGGAAACTGCTATGTTTTTGCTAGTGAAGGCTCCTCTTCCTCCGCTGAACCTGGTACAGGAGACATTTAACTGATTGCCTGAGAGAACCATGTCTACTGTTTCAGTGACTTATGCTGGAACATTGAATTTCGTATCTCAATTGTCGAGTATTATAATTAAATAACTCCTGCCATTGGTTGTAATGAACTTTGTGAGTCAACAAGTAGAGATGATAAGGAGCACCCATTTACATCAATTACCATGAACAGTGAAATCCAATAGGGGCTTCACAGGACTCAACAAAGAGATTTAGGGGTCGATTAGGATCGCGGACGGACTTGAGTCCGTCCGCGACCCCTGAGGAGGAGGGAACGTCCGCATGGGCTGCGGCGTTCCCTCCGATCTGATTAGGATGTGACCGCCAGGGTGGCGGTCACATCCTCTATCTCTAACATTGCGGCGGGTGCAGCTTCAAGCTGCACCCGCCCCAATGTAAAAAATGCATGCACAGCATTTCCGTGCACAAAGCGGCAGGCACCGCGCGGTGCCTGCTGCATTGTGCACGCAAATGCAGGGGGTACCATAGGTACCCCCCATGTGCACCCACCACCACTCCTTCACCCAGGGGGCCCGCAACGGGCCCCCGAAGTGAAGGCCCGTATGCTTTTCCATGGCGGCAATGCCGCCGTGGAAAAGCATATTTACACACACATCATAATATGGCGGACGGTGTCTCATAGACACCGCCTGCCATGTTATGGCTTTTCCGCCGCGGTCGGCTCCGACCGCGGCGGAAAAGCGGCGGACGGAATTCCAGACCCACCAGCCATCCTAATTTGGCGGTGGGTCTTTGGAGTCTCCGCCGCGGTTATTCCGCATCCTCCAGGCCGGCGGACACTTCCGCCGGCCCGGAGGATGCGGAAAAACCGCCATCCTAATCGGCCCCTTAGTGTGGGTTTAAAGGGTTTATTAACAAATTTGTTCAGAATCCATTGTTAATTCAATAAGTATTTAAATTTAGTCATCATCATTACAAATTCAAATAATCTATAAGTCCATATTTTAAGACAAGACTACATTAGAATGAATTACAAATAAGATGGAGAAAATGCAACAAGTTTGTTCTATAAAGGAAAAATCCCTAATTCTAAATAATGACGATTGGGCATAAAAGGCATTTAATTTCAGGAAACAAGTTACGGTGTCAGTTTACCAAACCCAAATGAAGGGATCTGATGACAGTAGTGTAACAATGGAAATTAGTGAAAACAGAAATTGTATTCCAAGTCTACAGTCAGCAGGCATCTCTGAAATCTGCCACCTAAGCTCTACAGCAAGCTCTCTACGCCTAGTCTGAGGTCTCTGGAGAAAAAGGACTCTCAGAAAAGAAGAGCTTCTCTCTGGGAAGGGCTGTCACTAATCTAAGGATCACACACTATTATATTTCACTCAAAACCTTCAACAGCAACACTATTCCCATTCCCCGCTGCCATGAACCAATTATTCTTCAGCATACTCTGGGAGCAGGGACACTCCTCAGTTTCTCACATCTTCACCATGAGTAATACACCTATCTCCTTGGTTTGTTTCGTTGAACAGATCATGTGGTTGAGACAGTTGTTCGCATCAATCACATTTCCTGCTATCTCCTTTCCTCCTGGCTAGAATCTTACTAACAGTTGTCTAATACATAACAAATGGCTATTCACTAGATAACAGAAGGCTTCTGGAAATTTACAGCATCTGCAGTGGAAAGTGCAAAACAACAGTTAAATGGAAAAACAGGTCTCTTATTAAAATGAGCACGTTTCAGTTAAATGTGTTTATTTGCAAAATGAGGAAATTCCCTCTATCACTTAAAATCTCAATCTTATACAATGCAACTTGCATGAAAGACAGCTTTTACTGAAGAAAAATAAAGATTATGTTGTATTAATAGAGCAAGATGTAGATTTTATTATTTTCAACCATAATTTGGCTCATGCCTCTAAGGTCAATATAAAGATCCTCTTCACACTGCAATTGTACAATTGATTTTTTTGTACTTACATTCATTTTCTTAGGTACTTTGTATATCAAAAACGCTTTTATATCTAAAAAGGAATGTGGTTCATGAATATAAGAGCTCTGTGCGAAATCAGTTTCCAAACCTCAGTTAAAAAAAGATGTGATATTTTAAACTTTTTAAGAAAGGCGTTTGGAAGTTAATTAAGTTATTTAAATAATTAAAAGTAAGTATCCTATTAACATAAGCCAGATAAGAATGCCACAGTATCTATTTATAATCAACATCCCCTTATTGTTTTTAGTCTTGTCATTACATATAGGAAATGACCATCTTTTGTGTGGCGAGTCCCCAATTGTTTGTCCTATCTGTTTTTGCTGGCTGTAGAATTATGTGTACCCTACTCATTAATCAGTAGTAAAGTGCCTGTGCTCTCCCTTTCTTCAAGGTAGAATTGGCATAACCCTAATTGACATATTTAACTTACCTACAAAACACCTAGCATAAGCTTTGAAATGTACAGAAGACCTGTAGGTTAAATGCCACTAGTGGACTGGAGGATCTACTGTTCCATCCACTGCAGTGGCAGTGTAAATCTGTCTTCAGGTCTGCTATTGTAGTCTGACTATAGCAGTTTTTAAACTGCAATTCAAATTGTCAAAACAAACCATACTGAAAGGTCTAATCCCTCCTTTTAAATAATAATAAGTCACCTCTAAGTAGGACTTACAAGTAGAAATGTATTGCTTAACTAGTCCTTAAAGTGACTAGCATCTATAAAAGCTATTTTCACTTTAGCTAGGTTTGCTGATCCATAAAGAAACACTTTGATGCAATATTACATTTAATGATGTTATAGTTGCCTAGGAAA
The DNA here is from genome assembly GCF_964261635.1 of Lissotriton helveticus. Lineage (NCBI taxonomy): Eukaryota > Metazoa > Chordata > Amphibia > Caudata > Salamandridae > Lissotriton > Lissotriton helveticus. The sequence goes on along the minus strand of NC_136069.1, from coordinate 1,369,022,468 downwards.
CACATAGACATTTCATTCTTGGATTCTTTGCAATAAATATTAAAATCCCAGTTCACTAGTGAAGTCCGATTTCCAATAAATAATAAGGGAAGAATACATTTTAACCGTTAAAGGTTTTAAACATTATATTTCCCCTGGCTAAAGTCTCTGGAAGCTAACTTGCACTAGCCTCCAGCAGCAGTCCTCTGAGTACTTAATCGTGAATAAGGTGCTAAAAAATAGCTGCCAGAGCAGAAACAAGGATGGCCATTTAAGCAGTGACTAGAAACTAAAATAACTTAGAAAGGGCCTTTTCCTTCACTGACAGATGTCAGTTGGCACCTGACCAGGCCCCTTCTCTGAAAGCCCAGCCGCACAGGCTCAAACATAGTGGGGAAGGAGCTGGCCCCAGAACTGGTTTGAAGTGACCACAGAAAAGGGGTTGATCATTTACCTGGCCACACCTCTGGGTACCACACGTATTTGGCTAAAGAGGGATATTCAGGTGCATGAAAATGGAATTCATATCACTGTTAGTTTTACTATCAAAAACAATTGACTTCACCGCAACTTCATCTAGCAGCTATCTGACTTTGTGGAGCCCTCCGCACCTGCAGTCTGCTCCCTTGCCTCCCTGAAAACTTTTGACTTTCGATATTTTGACTTGGTTCCATTGTAAAATCTCCAACTGGGCCAAACCTGGTTGCTATATCGAACCTGCACTCCATCGCTGTCAGCCTCAAAGGTGCTTATGTCCAGGTCTACCATCACCAGTAAACGTGGTTGTTAATGCTTTTTGTGCTATTTTCAATTCTTAATTTCATATCTCCAGTTCGTCTTTTGACATTTTTATCATTATAGTGTCATTTTAATCATTAAAGTTTGACTCTAAACTTCTACATTTTTAAGGAGATTTAATGTGTTTTAACTTTATTGCTGTTTTGGTACTGCATAAATACTTTACACATTGTCTCTTAATTAAGCCTTAGAGGGAAAGCTATAGCTTCCAGGGTATTGAGTTTAGTTTTATTTAGTGGCCTAAGGGTGCACACTAACAAGGATTTTGATCATTATTTGAGGTGGACAGTCACCCCCTCAACTAATACTCCAAAGTGTTGCATTATACCATGGAGGAGATATACGTTGTTTTTCAGAGAGAAAATCTACAAGAGATTACATCAGAATGCATGATCATGAGTAGCAACAAGATCTGGGTCATTGTGATATGTGCACAATGATGTTAACCATTATTTGACAATTTCTTCCAAATACCCCTCAAATGTCCTTAATTTCCAACACAAAGTTACAAATGCGTCTTTGTCACAAGCAAAATAACATCTACTAAAATAGGAAAATCTAACTGCTCGTTTACATTTAGATTTCCTTGTTACTTATTTTTAGATTCTTGAAAACTATTTGTTACAACAAGAACCTGAGTAGTAAAGAATAATTTTAAGGTTTTACGGCCAATAACATTGATAAATGAAAATTAAGATGGAAAATCATAATTTTCACTCCATGCAATTTATCCCACTAAGACAAGAATAAAGGTGCCCATTTCATGAAAGAGTCAGCTTTAGTAACGATCTCATCTAAATTATCTTTCCCTGTATTTTCTATTAAATCAGAGTACCTTTTTAAAAACATTTTTTTTATTGATAACACAAGCAGTCAATAGTTACAAAAGTAGATCAGTATCCATTAGTAGAAAGTAAATATAAAGATCAAAATTCGAGAGGTACAGAGACCAAATCATATGACAAAATAGCAGGAAAATCACACATTACTGAAGTAAGTCAGCATCCATTGCCAAAATAACCAAAAACATAACATGCAAAAGTCAATTCATAAAACTATAGCAATCATGAGAACAAGGTTCCCCAGATTTTGTCAACTTTCTTAAGTGATCGATCACCTCTGATTCTAGCTAAAGAAAGTTCCATATCATATAAACAAACAAACAAACAAAGATCTTTGTGCGGTTACTCAAACAGAAAAACCATAAAAGCACAATATCATCTAATAAATAACACAATGAAGCTTGATATACAGACGTTAAAAGAACAACCCGAATAATAAAACACATGGTTAAAAAATAACAGACACATGTGAGTGAATATAAAAATAGCAGCAATGGTAAGCAGTTAACCCTCCATACTGTTTCTAAATTTTAAGGCAGATTTTAAAAAGCCAATCACAAATGGTGTACAATCCAAATTTAAAAGCTGCAGGTAACAAAGGGCTGGTCTAACCTGGTCAAATTTCAGTTTTTTTAAAAGGAGCTTTAGGTAAAACCTTCGAGGTAAATCATAAAAAGGGCAAATGAATAAAAAGTGCACCAAATCCTGCGGAGACTCATTGTCGCAGTCGCAGGCAGGTAACACTTGGCCTCGATGAGAGCCCCTTGGGACAGATAACAAAAGATGATGGTAGCCCAATCTGAATCTGGTAAGCAAATACCGGTCAAAGCCCGCCATAGGCCAGGATAAGTTGGGTTCCATTTGGGGGGTAGTTTTCAGTATGATATACTTTCTGATACTAGGTTTAATCAGTTCCACCTCTTCTCGTTGCATTTCTTTTGATAGTAGGAAAATTTTCCTCACAAACTCTACATCAACACGCATGATTGAGTCAGTATTTAAAAAGAGTTCTGGGCGTCCTATTCCAGAAAAGCTATCTTTCAGGTATTTTAGCCACGGAATTTTATGTAGATTATCCATGGATAAAGCTTCCCTCAAGAGGAGATGATTTAAGGTCAAATCTTTATTTAACCAACATTTTAACCAATAGATTAATGGCCGTGGTGCTAAGGTGTCACTTATATAGGGGATACCAGTTTCTTCATGCACTATTAGGTTGGGAGTCCCCTTCGGAACCCCCAAAATCTGTTTCAGAAAGTTGTTCTTGGCGACCACAATGTCATTAGCAGCCACAAACCCCCAAAGTTCACTACCATAACTGCCTATTGCCACACTCTTTGCCTGATAAATCTTTAGTAGTGCGGCAGTTGGTCTTTTTCCCATTTTCCTGGCAAAATTAGAAATAGCAGCATTAGACCGGATTATCTCCCCCCTTTTCCTTTGGAGTAGAGCTCCCCATTTGAGCTGGTCATCAAATAGAACTCCCAAATATGAGAATGTTCTAGTGATAGGGACCCTCTCCTCGTTAACCCTAAATGTAACCGGCTTCTTATTATGCTGGCCCACCTGCATTATAAATGATTTAGTATTAATAATCGATAGATCGCGGGCATTCATGAAGCTATAAAAAGCATTCAACAAAGTTTGAAGGCCTCTTGAGGTCCTAGCCAGGAGAACCGCGTCATCTGCGTATAATAAAACAGGCAAACCCTTACGGCCAACATAAGGGTAGTCCGCCCCAGTATTTATTAAGAATTCCTCCAGATTATTGATATATAGATTAAAAAGGAAGGGGGCCAGAATACAGCCCTGCTTGACGCCCCTGTGGACGCTAAAATCCCTGGACACTTTAAGGTCCTGAGAGTACCTCACGTTAGCCCTAGTGTCCTGATGCAGGTCCCGCAGGAAGTTGACCAGATTCGACTCGACTCCCATGGCGCCCATGGCCTCCCAGAGCTTTTCCCGGTTAACACAGTCGAATGCTGAGGAGAGGTCCATGAACGCCATGTAGATGGTGCCCTGCCTTGCCAAGGTATACTTCCCCAAAATCATGTACAGATTAACACACTGCGCAACTGTTGCATGACCGGGCCGAAATCCATACTGGATTTTGGATATTACACCGTGTTCATTGGCCCAGGCTGTCAATCTATTCAGGATTACACCACCCACTACTTTGACCACAGAGTCGATTAATGATATTGGCCTGTAGGAAGATGTGCTGTTCCGGTCCCCTTTCTTAAACACTGGTACTATTGTTGAGGTCCCCCAGGACCTCAGGCAGCCGTGTTCTGCAGCTGCGTTAATCACGGCAGTGAGTACTGGCGCCCAAAGTGAAACCTTAGATTTAAATAGGTCAGGGGGCATACCGTCCGGGCCTGGTGCTTTCCTGCTTGTCAGTCCCAGAATGCCTTTCTCAACCTCGTTGATAGTAAAGAGGGGCAAACTTTCTCTTTGTACGCCTCTATCAAAGTATTTCTGTGGGTTGTTACTGTCAAATATCAGGCTAAAGTGGGATACCCACTCGTCTTCAGTAATATTGGTGCCGATTAGGTTATCATCTACCGTATCAAATAGAGGTTTGTTAATGATACCCCAAAAATTTTCACTATTACAAAGAGTATCAGGGTCTAAGAGGTCATGCCAGATTTTATCCTTTATTTCTGCCTTGCGTTGGATCAGGGCCTTTTTATAGGCCAGGCGCGATGACCTAATCAGAGCGTGGTTCCTAGGGCTTGACTTCAACGCCGCATTTAATTCACGGCCTAATTTAGAACAAGAATGATCAAACTATTTAGGGTCCCTACAGGCAGTGCTCGATGATGGTACGGTTAACATAACACCTACTTTAGACACAATGCCATCAAAAGCAAGCAAAATTTTCGATGAAAGAGATACAGGGGACACACATAGTGTTAGCTCAAAAGCACAGGATTTATTTATCTTGTCATAAAGTGAATCAGGGTTCACCTTAGACCATTTCAAATGGCGCCTTCCATCCGTGCATTTCAAGACACCATAATTAGGCGTCTTCACCCGTGATTGTAGGAAGTTGCCGACCACTGAGACACAGACGGGATTATGGTCACTATGTGCGTTTTCCAAGATTTTTAATACCGACAAAATTTTATGGAGGCTATTAGAAAAAAGGATATGATCAATGAAAGACCCCCCTGAGTGTCCCTTGAATGTAGGAACAGGCTGGTAACTACTATCGTCCGCCAGGGACATGGTAGGAATTAGATCAAATTAATTCAAAAGTTGATTCAGCATGTCCCCCCGGCCGGTATGTTCGTAATGGAGCCCCTCCATCCTGTGACATCCCATTGTTCCGATTGCGGAATTCATGGCGTTCCCACAAGGGTGTACATTAAAGTCCCCCGTGATAATGACCCGATGGGACAGGCCCTCACGGTAATGCCTAATGAAGTTGCCCAGATCTTCAATCCTGCATTCCCCCTTGGCATTCACAGCATTGTAAAAATTAATCAAGCAGACCATTTCTTTGCCTCTTTTAATTATTACCGCTTGAATATCAGTATTATTAGTGGAAATTATTTTAACAACACTAACCAAGGCTAAATCAGTGTACCGAGCCAGACCCCCTTTTGCTCTATCACTTTGTGACGGTTGGGCCAGTATAAAGAAGCTTTTGTATCCTTCTATAAATATATCGTTCTCCACCAGCCATGTCTCTTGCAAGCAGATTACTGCAAAAGATCTTATGAAATCTACCCACGTCGGATCCTTGACCTTTCCGGCCAGCCCGGCAATGTTCCAGGAAATAACATTATAAGTCATTGCCTTGCTTTCCCCTAGGAGTAGCGGTTGGGTTACCAACATGCTCCCTAGAGACCCAACATTATTAACTGCAAAGGGAGCCTTCGTGGGCGATAAGGGGACACAGGGTAATTCGCTGCTTCGTACCTCACTGGCTCCCTCATGACACACAGTTCCACCACTGACATCAAGATGACAAAGTCAATCGACCATTTCAAGTCTGCTATACATAATTTGTGTGGGTATTTGATTAAATGTATGCGGTTGCACCTGTCGACCCCCATACCCCCTCCCTCTTCCCTGGTACTTTACTGTCGTCCAGTCCCCTTCCATCTCTGGGCGATTAGGCATGGAATAAAAATATGTCAGAGGGAGGGGTTGGATGGAGGATCCCGTGTTATCACTACTGTAGTGATTCCAACTGTAAATGTGTACCACAGTACGAGTGTCTCTAAAATTCACGAGCACACAATCACCCGGTATATTTTTGGGTTTATTCGCCACCCAGGGCACCTTGCGCACCATCAGAATCTCACTGGAAACATTACGGGGGAGTGTTCTATTTTTGTTCAGCCAGTCTGCAGCTTTGTTTCTTAGAGACATAAATGATTCTTTATTTGGGTTGCAAATTGCAGGGAACCCTGCTAAAACTACAGTATACGGGCTTTATTCAGGTGGTAAATTAATTCGCAGATTCTCAGGGTATCCTTCTTCCAATGACTCCCTAAGGGGTTCTTTTGACCTGTCAGCGTTAGCCCCTCATGTTGTATTAACAGGTAGATGCACGGGAACAGGTAGGATATCTACAGATACATTTTGAGTGGAATTAACTAAAGTAGGAATAGCATGAACCTTATGCGGTATTTCCCCCCGTACAGTATTCTGTTGTGTATTACCCAGAGACAGTACACCCAACTTGACATTGTCCGCAATCTTCAGTGTTACATCCTCAATCTTGGATAACCGGTTCTCAATCTGTGTGAGCCTATCTTCAAATGATTTAAGAGAGGACTTTAAGAGAAGGACAAAATCGGCGAGGTCTGAGCCCTCCGATGTCAAGGCTGTGTCCAAAGAATTAGTCACACAAGGGGCAGTGTCAGGAGGCAAAGGTGGCCCGTGTGTCTCGGTTAGGCTCACCCTACCCGTACCTGTTGATGATATGTTGGTATTACATGATTGTTTCGCGAGTTTGGGCTTCCTTCCTCCAGTGGCTACATTTGGCCCCCGCTTTCTCTTGGGTATCGCACCCTCACGGATAATTCCTTGGTCAATGACAGAGTTGGCCCGGATGATAAAATTGTCCAATGTCCCAGTTAGTTTCCCATTTGGAAAAGCTCCCTTGCCTCTACTGTCGCGTGCTGTCATATTGTAGTACAACAGGATAACCCAACAGGTACTTACTGTTGAACACGTTGACGTCCTATGTTTACAGCACCATGAAAGAGGGGTGGCCCGGTCCGGTCTCCAACGGTCTCGGACGGGCTATGATGGGCCCTCCCTTGGCCCGGGCTTCGCCCGGCGCGTCCCACGAAGCGGAGATGTGCGCTTCTTAATGCGCCTCCTGGCGCTGCTGGAGTGTCACTGGTATGCGCCGCCGGCAGCGCGATTGTTGGCGGCGTCTGGTGGTGGAGGGCAACTCCACGGGGCAAGTGTGGCGAGGCACGGTGTTCTGCTGCTGCAGGTAAGGCTCTCCTTCGCGTTTGGCAAGGCTCCATATCATATATTTCATTCACTAGAACCCACCATTCAGTTACATGGGGTGGTTTGTCCGAAATCCATGCCCTTGCAATGATCAGTCTAGCACATGATATTAAAATAAAAAAGCAAATCCTTAGAAACAGCAGTAATTGGATGCATACCTAAAAGTATCATCTCAGCAGATAATGGGTCATATATCAATTGCTTCTGTTTCAGAATATTTTCCACATTATTCCAAAATATACGCAGTACTGGGCATGAGACGATCATATGCTTTAGGTCGGCAGCCAGCAAGTCGCATTTCGGACATTTGGTGCGATCGTAAGAGACATTATTACCCGACCACTTAGAAATTTGAAGCGGAGTATAATATAACTGACATACAGTCTTGTAGGCTTGAAGTTTTAAGCTTGATGAGGGAACTAAGTTATTAATATTATGTAAAAATGTAGAGATATTATTCGATAAAATACCCATCCCTAGTTTGGAGACCCATTTTTTTGCCAGTTTAAAGCAATCATCAGTTTTGATTTGGCTAAAGCATTTATACCCTAGGCTAATTATAGCTTTATTTTTTTCCCATATATAAATGTACATATTTCTGAATCTGAAATTTCCTTAAGCTTCATTTTACAAATAAAAAAATCACAAATCTGTATATATTTAAATCTCATGTATTCAGGAAGTTCGTAGAGTAATCTAAGGGTTTCAAATTCTAAAAAGCCTGTTGAGCCGTATAGATCAGCCAGTTTGGTTATGCCTAAATTACCCCAAGCTCTCCCCTCTGAGTCGCTAAAAATATCAGGCAAACCCGGGTTATTCCAGATACTTAAATTAGGGAGAAAAAATAAAGTTCCATCAATAGCCATTATCATATTCCTAATGCGAATCACATCTTTGGCGGTCTTAAACCTTACTCTCTTAAAATAATGTGGATCGTTGGTTCTAGCTAGAAATTGTGTAGAATTAGGTCCCAACATAAATTGATGAAAGTAGTACGGATCACTAGAATTAAAGAGGCTACGGATTCGACCTAAGAAAGAAGCATAGAAGTAAATTTTAAAATCTGGGAAGTTAAGACCTCTTTTAATAAATGGTAACTTCAAAGACGAAAGTGCTCTGCGATTTTTTTTAAAACCCCAAATGAAGCTACCGAAAATGCTATCTAATTTTCTAAAGAATAAGTTGTTAATAAGCAGAGGAATCGACCTGAATAAATACAAAAATGTGGGTAGGATATTCATTTTAATAAGGTTTATTCGTCCTATTGTATCCCTTAGTAAAGTATCATAATGTAGTGCCTTTATATCCCTAATATTGGAAGTTAATTTAATGCCTAAGTAAGTAGCTGTGTGGCAGATGCCAGTGACCGGGACCAGTGGCTTATAATTTACAATAATTTGTGTTTTATTTAAATTAAATTTATATCTGGAAACAGCACCAAAATCATCTGCTTCCTTAATAATACCTACCATGGCTGCTACCACATCAGTTGAATAAATTGCCAAGTCGTCGGCATAAGCAGTGATTTTGAGTGAATTGTTACAATGAGTAAATGGTTTAATGCATTCTTGAGCCTGTTTTGCGTTGATAAATGGCTCCATAGAGAGAGCAAATAAAAGTGGGGATAAGGGGCACCCCTAACGGGTGCCTCTTAAAACTGGGAAAGTAGCCGATATTAAATTAGCATATCCTATTTTTGCATTTGGGCTATCATAAAGTGCCTGAATTCTTTTTAGAAACTGCATCTTAAAGCCAATTTCCTTAAGAGTTGTCCAAAGATAATCCCACCCCACTCGGTCAAATGCTTATTCTGCATCTAATTACACCATACCGAGTGGGGAGGGATTAGTAGATGCAACATCAAATGCTGTAATGGCCATGTTAACATGTGCAGTTGTATCTCTGCCTATCACAAAACCATGTTGGTGTTGACTGACTAGTTTGGGCATGATAGGAGCTAGTCTCATAACCATAGCTTAAATCTCTAATCACTCCACACCGACCAACGCGCAACCTCCGATCAGCCTACCTTCACTTGCTAGTCACCCCCAAAGCTAAAACCAAGAAGTTCGGTGGTCGTCGCTTCTCTCACCTGGCTCCTGGGTTTTGGAATCTCCTCCCTCTTTCCATCAAATCCAGTCCCTCCCTCCTGAATTTCAGAAAATCGCTCAAAACTCACCTCTTCCCCCCCCTTGGTTAAAACCCCGTCACCTCTGCATTACCCTCATTCACTCTGTCCTCAAGCGCCAGGAAGCCTCTGGTGTTAGCGCGCTATATAAGTTGCACTTAACATAACATAACAGCCAATAGTTTAGCGTAAGCTTTAGCGTCAGCATTAATCAAGGAAATGGGTCTAGAGGATCCACATTCAAACGGTGTTTTATACTTTTTTAGAAAAAAAAATATCTTTGCAGTTCTACAAGAATTAGGGGCCTTGCCAGATTCTCCTATTTGGTTAATAACAGAGCATAAAATAGGTAGCAATTCTTTGCTGCAGCTTTTGTATATTTCAATAGGGAGCGCGTCATCTCCCGCTGCTTTCCCAGAGGGGAGGGAAGAGATAGCAAATTTTAATTTTTTAAGAGAGAAATTTCTTTCCAATTCTTCCATCATTTCTGTTTCCTTTTCTAGTACCCAGTTCTTTCTTATGTATCTCTGTATGATATCTTCCGTAGGAGAGTATTCAGGAGAATAGAGTTTGCTATAGTATGTAACAAACTCTTGTAATATGTGTCCTGGCTGTTTGTAGTTAACTCCCTCAGCCCCTTTTATGCTTTTAATTAGAGAGCTAGCTCTATTCTCCGCTACTTTATAGGCAAGGATCTTGCCAATTCTATCCCCGCTCTCATATTGTGCTATTTTATATTTATGAAGTTTAGAACTTATTCTCTCTCTTAAATTTTTTTAGTTTTAGAACGTAAAGTAATCAAATTAAATTCTAGTGGAGATTTATTTTGTATGGTAGATACCCCTATATTCTCTTGTCTAATAGTTTCTGCTAAATGTTTCTCCAGTGTGCGAATATTCGAAGTCATTTCCCATATCTCATTTTTCCGTTCTGCATTTTGCCTGATTATAAATTGCTGGGCAAACCCTCTAATATTCGCTTTGCAAGCGTCCCACACATAAATACGTTGAGCGGAGTCTATATTAACCTCCAGGAAGTCTTTAATGTGATTTTTCAACTGAGTAACAAATGATGTGTCTGTCAACAAATATCTGGGAAATGAAAATAACCTAGCTTCTTGTTTCTTAGATAGAATATTAAACCGTAAAAGGATGGGGTTGTGGTCAGACGTTACTCTAGGACAGATCTCCATTTAACAACCTTCCAAAATATTATCAGAGGCCCATGCCATAGCAATTCGAGAGCACATTTTGTTGGGTGCTGAATTGTATGTATATCCTGCTAACATAGGGTATAGATTCCTCCAAACACCTTTTAAATTATGAATACGGGAGAGTTCGAGAATAGCTGCTCTCATCTTCCGCATACGTTTAGATGGGTTAAGCTTCGTAGTATCTATTGCGTAGTTCATGACGCAGTTGAAATCGCCCATAAGTATGAGCTCACCTTCCCAATCTAATAGTTCTATATTTAGTCGGTCAAAAACCCCCGCATCATCAGTATTTGGTCCGTACAGGGCACTTAATACATATTTGGAAATTGTTAAATTAAATTGTATAATTGCCCATCGACCAGCTTTATCGGAGACTGCTTTAAGGATTTCTACCTTAAATCAGAGTACCAAATATCCAAATATTTAATTTTAATACTGGTCCACATTACCTGACACTTCGAAAAATATCCTCAGTGCAGATTTTTGAGTGATACAGTTTCTAATTTATCAATATTTAATATCTACCTGGGATGGAATTTACTTCTTAGATTGGAAGGGCTACCAAAGTGAATCTCCATGTGTGTGAGGAAGGCTATTTAAGGTCAGTTCTAGCCATCAGTAGCAGTCAGTGAGGATCTATTAAAATCGGTGAAAAGGTAAATATTTGTTCCCTTGACCAGACACATAGTGGAATGCACAATGGCTAACTCTGTGAGGTGTCACTGAGGTTTTGTTGTGGCTGCTGGCATAGTATTGCTCACTGTGTCGGCATTCAACAACACATTTTCTGTATCACTAATTTTCGGCAACACATCTTTCGGTCAGACATCTAAGTGTGCCCATTGTAAAGAATTGCTAATTTCTACCCCAGTTGCCATCAGGGCATATTTTTATGAAGCCATTCCATTGTTTTTGCACCAAGCAGGGTGATGCAAGGACAACACAAAGGCTTCAGTAATATTTACAAAGCCACACAAGGCCTGATTTGCGTGACCTTGCATGCCTTTGTACAGAAATGTAACGCAACACAGCTACATTTCTACTTGGGAGGCATTCCATGGGTGAAGCAAGGGTGTTCCCATGCATCCACCCAGGGATTGTGGCGCATTCCCACATTTACAAACCTTGAAAACTGTCAAAATGCTACTCCTTCCCCAGTAGGGCTTAACAAGGAGAAATATAATTATTTATCCTCTTTATTTCCTCTCTCCACATATAATGCATTCTGCAACACAAATAGAAAGAAGGAAAACGCCTTTAAGGATTGTTTTTGGGCAGGAAGGTGTCCCCTCCAGTACAAAATAATTTTGCTCCTAACACAGGTACCCTTGTCCCATAGTGCAAGGGTGCTTGCTTTGGCGCTAGGCTACCACACATTTCACCAGTGAAAGGATACAGCAGAAATTCTCCATATCTTTGTAAGTATTGAGTATCTCTGTTCTCTCCCTTTCACGCTGTGCAGCAACTTTGCTTGCTGTCCTGTGTCCTGAAAGTTTGGTAACCGTGTCCCAGGTTTTTAACCTCCTCCGTAAAAAACCTCTAATGCTAGTGGTGTTTGTGATATAGGGCTAGATGTAGGAGAGAAAATACCGGTCGGTAACGGCCGATTTCGGCCGTTACCGACCGGTATTTAGGATTTGGCATGTAGGGGCCATCATTTTACAGAATCGGTAAATTTACCGATTCGGTAAATTTACCGATTCTGTAAAATACCGAATAGGTATTTTTACAGATTCGGTAAATCCACATGTAGGTGACACTCCTAAGCGTGTCACAGGCCCTTAAGAATCGGTATTTTACCACCCAATCCAATTGGGTGGTAAAATACCGAATTCAGGTGTGCATGCACACCTGTGCCATGTGACACACAGACATGCCCTTAGGGCATGTCTGTGTGCCACATGGCACACATGCCTGTATTTGGGGTGCTAGAGGGTGTCAAAGTGACACCCCCTGCACCCTTGCAGGATTCGGTATTTACCGATTCGGTAAATACCGAATCAGTATTGCCCATTGATTCCTATGGGCTTCAAGGCCGATAGGAATCAATGGGCAGTACCGATTCGGAATTTACCGAATCGGTAAATATCGATACTTACCGATTCGGTAAATTGAAAAATAAATGTACCTACATCTTACTACTTCTAATTTACCGATTCATAAATACCGAATCAGTAAAATTCGGTATTTATGAATCGGTAAAATAGAATTACCTACATCTGGCCCATAGAGTTTTTATTAGATCCCATGAAATTGTTTTTTTGGCCCACCATTGAGGCTGTAATGGAAGTGGTATGATGCTTGAACCGTGACTGTCTTAGACTCCCTAGAAATAGGAATCTGCATTTTGTGTTAAAAACCCCCTCTTTAAAAAAAAAAGTAAATGTGGGGGATTTGTAGCAGAGGGGAACTTTCCAGGGTATACCTTGACTTTCTTTGTCCTTTCCATGAATGTTTATTAAGCATATGACAGAGATTACGCCTTTCTGGTAAGTACATTCAAGCAATATCAAAATCACTACAACTAAATGATACATCTATACAGTGATGAATACGATCAAAAATATTACATATCAGCTCAGCAACTTGAAGTGCCAGATAAGCAGTCAAAAAACTAAAAGTGCATACAATGGTGAAGAACTAACTTCCTATCTTGCTTAAATTCGGTACGAGTCGAAACCACAGTAATTTTGCAATATTTCAGTAATCTCATTAGCAATAGCATAATAAATAGGAATACAATGCCTAAGCACAAAGAGAATAGGTATATAGCATTTTTGAGAATCTTCTGTAACTGTCCTCTTCCTCAAAGAAATAACTCTAAAACGTTCAATGGAGAAACCATTGTTCGTTTCCTGCCTACTAAGGTAAAGTGCACTCATCTCAAATGGCAGCCATGGACAAGGAAGAACAAGGGATCTGAGCTCCCCCCCCCCCCACCGCCATCGCGACAGTCAATGCTCGCCTCTGAGAAAAATTACATATCGTTTCCCTCCTCACTCTGCCACTATGCCCCGCCTACAGTGGGTCATGCAGAACATTTACGTCCATGCTTCCTTTTCTGATACCTGGAACTGCTGCTGAGCACTGATGTTAGGTGGCCGACGTCACAGGCCCCAAAGCCATAAAACCCTAATATAACTTTGTTATCCGGTTATGCATTTTTGCATGACGAACAACTAAAGTTCAAATATGGTGAAATGTGCTTCTTACACAGTTGTGTTGATACACAAGGTATAGGTTTACCTGAAACTGAGAAAATGTGCACCCCGCCGAAGGATAATCTTGTATAATTAAAACGCGCCTCAAAACAAGGGCGAGTAGGATTGAAATATCGTCAAGAATACGTCTTAAGTAACTCAAAACAATTTCAGCAAATATAAATAAGGTTCAAGCCGTATGTAAATAGAATATTTACAGCTGGAACGTTGATGGACTTGTAGTGTGCACTGTAACATTTGATAAGAAAAAAGGAATTAAGTGTCATTGTTAATAAGCACTCTTCGACAAATTTGAAGTAACATTTTAGAATGCTCTATTTGCAATACACAGTAAGAATCGCGTGTGCCTATTTTATAACTCTATATCCTGTTTCCAGAAACAGGTATGCCTTTACTACCAAAATAATCAATTACACAGAATAAATCCTAAATATGTTTAATGTAGACCTTATTTTGCAGGGAAAATGAGCCTACTTTACATGGTTTGCACACTCATACAGATCAAGAAAGTGAGTGAGGAATGACAAGGAGAGACAGAGTGTGTGTGAGAGAGAGAGAGAGAGAGAGAAACTAAGAGAGGAAGAAAGTCAGGAAAAGAGAACAGTAATTTGGCAATAACAAAGTCGTTAACATGACGCAGCCACCAATGACCTTTTCACATTTGTTTCGTAAACCAATTTAGGTTTTTCAGCTACCAGCTACTTCCTATATTGAATCATGTCCTAAACATTGACTATTAGATAAACTGTGCTCTCTTAAACAAATCAGTCTGGATGAGCAAACATTCATCAAATCAAAAAACTAATTTGAAATGTAATAGTTTACATTTTCTTTTTTCTTTTTTCACCCAGTATGAAATATAACTACAATAACATCATTGAGAGAGAAGAGAGAGCGATAGTGATAATGAGAGAGAGAGAGAAACTCAAATGCAAAACAGGGTGAGATTGAAGAAAAACAGAGGGCAATATTTAAAAGGCTGGTATTCGGAGAAATTATAAGAATAGTGAGATAGAAAAAGAGGAATAAAGAGACCGTGTGACACAGAGAAGGAGGCAGGTGAATGTTGACAGATTGCGAAAGGAAGAGAATAGAGAGAAGATAGGAAGGGCGAGTGGCAGTCGCAGAGCGGGGTTGAGGTAGGAGGGGATGCGCAAATAAAGGACTGTAGAGACAGAAGTGAAGTAAAAAAAAAGTGCAAACGTTGAGGCAAGAAAAAGGAGGGACCCACGTGTTTAAAATCAAGAAAGCAGAAAATTAAAAAGGACTGTTTGAACTGATTACATTGATTATCATATGCCATGATCCAGCATCTGCACTTGGAAGCAGTACATACGAGCCTCAGAGAGTCTTGAAAGAACCACAAGGAAAGGGAGAAGCAATGAAGGCACTAGAAAGAACCTGAAATAGCAGGTGGAAGCCAATACACTGGGAGTGATGGAGGTAGACAGAGAGGTGTGGAGACAGATGAAGGGGAAATGAAAGCAACTTATTCCAGACTAAATTACTGTGACTATCACCTTTCATGATAACTATTGAAAGTACCAATTTATAAATGTCTGTTACTACCTTCACCAACAACTGTCGCCATGTCATTAAGTGTGTGTGTAAAAATCAAATCAGTTATGAAGAACCTGCCTTATATTTACCTTTTCAGGCAAGCAATGAAGCCACGTTCCTTGACTCAACTTGGCATGACATTCAAAACCATCCAATAGGTGAAGGTGGCTGTTATATTTACAACTGCACTAAACTGTACTTGATATGGCCTATTGGCATTACCTGTAATAAGGTGAAAGTGTTAGCTTTCCATGGCACTTTCGCATAGAAACTTAAGTGAGATGGATTGGCTATTTTGGACAAACGCTTGATAACCCCATAAAATATGTGAGCTGTGCTGTTCTGATTGATATTAACCTGTGCAGGCTATTCTAAATTAACCTTCTATTGGTCCTGTATTTTGGTGAGCAGTCAACTTCTTTGTTAGAAAGTTAGAAAGGAAATTGTGTTGTTTTATTTAGTTTTAGAGAATTTTGAAATGACATTGGCATACAATCATAGCAAGAGCTAATAATGATGAAATGATAGTGACCATTTGAAAATAAGCAGATGCAATGCAGAAAGATACAATGTAGTCAAAGTGTGCCATATATTCTTCAACGAATGGTCGAACAACAATTGGAACATCAATAGAAATTAACTGGTTGCTCAATTTACAGAAAGAGAATGTCACTCGAGTGATATTGCCCGTAAAGTAGGGCAAGTGAAAAAGGGGTAGTGCTGTCACGCTTACGCTCCCACAAGTAATGCCAAACGGGGGAGGGAATGTGGGGTGATGTGAACTAGTCAAGGGTGAGAACAGGGGGTCAGGAAGATCAGTACCTCCAATCTATCTCGGGCGAGGAGTCTGCATGGAGGTGTCATAGGAGGAGGGGGGACATCCGACTGCTGACCTTCAGATACTCGGTTATTGAGTAGGAGGGGGAAGCTCCAATGCATCGGAGCAGGACTCTTGAGACTGAGCTGCGAGCGATATTAAGTAGTTTCGTAGTGGTTGCCAAATGTTTTTACTTGAGGTTCCTGGTTGAAGAGATACATATAGTTCACTGGTGGTGTCACAGTATGTCATACTGGTGAGCCAGTTAGCTGAGGTAGGCACTTAACCCAGTGGATCGCAACCTCGCGTTTGGCCAAGAGAAGAGCAGTAGCAGTGAATCTCCTGGTGCTGTGTGGAAATTCTAGTACATAGCCCGGCAGGGCGCGTAGTGGGTCTGCATTTAGATCCTTTTCTAGCATTTGGGATTAACTGGAAAACATTTCTCCCCAATGGTGCGTTGCATGGCTACAAGACCAGGCCATGTGAAGGACATCTTGCCCAGAAGTTCACCGCAAACGCTTGAAATGCATACGTTTGTGTGGATGGTCGGGTGACACCAGCTGAGTTTGGGCACAGCACGCACCCCATATTTTACTGTTTATGGATCTATCAAGGTCTCCCTCCCAGGATGATCTGATTTTCGCTTCATGAGCCAGGCGCAGTGCCATACTAGCACAATATAGTTTGGACACCAATTGAACCCTAAGGGCAGTGAACTCATCTGGAGCTAGTGTATAGGTTGATATGGTGGACTGTAACGCATTGTGGATGCGATGCAAAATAAAATGGTCCGTGAGTGAGGCATCACTAAAGGGCAGGTCTGTGGATTGTTTTAGTGCATGTCCATCAAGAAAGAGGTCGCAAACAGTTTGAGACCATATTGCCACACTGTGCGCTTCACCAAAGTCTTGCAGGTAATGGGGAGCCATGGGTTGTCCGCGAGCATCAAGGCTTACGAGTTAAGGAGGGTGGCACCTAGGAGACGCTGGAGTTTCTTCCATGCCCAACAGGTGGTAAATTGAATTTGAACATCTGTAGAATCCGGGGGGGATCCCTTTCAGTCGGATGGAAGCAAGTGGAGTGGGGGCAGCAAGATATATCTCAGGTTATGTGTATAGTAGCTCAGCATCCACATGGTACCAGTGGTGGGTGTATTGGCATTGTGTGGCCAAGTAATAAAACTGAAGATGGACACTCCAAACCTCCCTCTCTCATAAGGGAGCACTAATGTGTCATAACTGACACAAGGCAGTTGACTGGCCCAGATCAATTAATCAATCAGGGATTTATAGAGTGCACTACTCACCCATAAGGGTCTGAAGGTGCTTTGGGAGGGTGGGTTCGGGCACCTCCGAGGTCATCTGAAGAGCCAGGTATGGGGTTCTTTCAGAAGCCTTGCAGATAAGCTTAATGATTAAGCCAGGTAGGGTGAGAAAGAACACATTTGTGACTAGTATGGAAATGCCGAGGAACAGGTTAAGGAAACAAGGAAGAGCCATCATTTTTATAATCACAATCCTACCAACCATCGAAAGTGGCAACCAAATCCACAGATTGATTTGTGTTAACGGTGGGGCTGTAGTTAAGCCGTATCACCCGTACCTTATCCGGATGGATTATAACACCAAGATATTTAACTGGCCCATTGCTCAAAGTCAATGGGGAATCAAACGTGGACCACTTTGTGGTAGGAGTTACAGGAAAAAGTTAAGATGTGGACCAGTTGATTTGAAGACCAGATATGGTCCTAAACTGTGTCAGTTAATTTGGAATTGGGTCTGGTTCTCCTGCGGGCAATCTATAAAGAGTCAAATGTAATCTGCATGTAGGGAGATGATGAGGGGGCCCGGTTTACATTGGAAGCCACAGTGTAAGAGGGTCATGTGGAGAGGCATAGTGCAATTGTGAAAAATAAAAAGGACAAGGGGCATCTGTGATAGGTACCTCTCATTATTGAAAATGGAGCAGCGAGAGAGCCATTGAATCTAAAATGTGCTTTGGGTTGTATAGACAGAAGGTTTTTCATGGAAGAGAAACCATGGAGAACACCCAGTTTGCGAATGACGTCGCGAAGGAAAGGAACCTTCAATGCATCAAACGCCTTCTTGGTGTCTAAAAGCGTGATTGCGTTAGGGTTATTTGGAGAAATTCTGTGGAGTACTGAGAATACTGCCCTGAGATACAGTGATTTTGAGCTGTGAAAGACAAATCCCAATCGTTTATTGAAAATGATTTGGTCCATCTGCAGTGAAAGATGATTGGAGAGAACTTTTATCAATATTTTTCATTGTCCAAATTGAGGAGCGACAAGGGTATATAAGGCTAAGGGGTCTCTGTCAGGTTTAGGGAGGAGGATTATAACAGCCTCACATATGGAGATGAGGGTAAAGTGTCTAGTTGGAGGGATTCTCCATGAACCGCAAGTAGTCTTGGTGCCAGTATATGAGGAAGATGTTTATTGAACTCCCTCGTGTAGCCTTCAAGACTGAGGACTTTGGAGCCATCCAGGGAGTTTTTGGCCTGTATTATTTCCTCAGAAGATAAGGGTTTACTGAGGAATCGATGTTGGGGATTGGAGAGCCAAACCATGGCCATCCCCTCCAGATATGTTGTCTGGGCCAAATTGTCCCTGATAAGGCGGAAGGTGTAAAGACAAATGTTGTACAGGAGTAGGATATCTAATACACCCTCATTGGTGGTACACCGCATGCACACGTCAATGCTCAGCTATTTATGAGTTTACCCTAAGAGGACAAAGTAGATCTGAGGGGAATGCCTGGGGTGTTCACCCTGCCCATATCTGCATGCTCAAGCATGTTTGCCCAGATATATGACCTTCCTCGTAGCCAGGTCTCGACTCTGTCAGGCGTGGCGCTCTGACTTGAGTACTGAGTGTAATGGTACAATGCGATGTTTAGAGATCTAGATCAGCCAGATCCCCTTCAAGTCCCCTTCAAGTCATGTGAGGCCCTTCCACATGTCCTGTAGAACCCAAGAATGCTTAGAGATGCAGATGCTCCAGATAAAGGCTTTGAACACCTCCCAGAGGCTAGCATGAGAGGCCACTGTACCCACATTAGGCTGAAAGTATTCCAAAACTGCTGCATGCAGGTCAGAATGGAAGAATAATTCTTGTAATGCGGGGCGGAGCTTGCCAGCTCACAATCCACCAATAATCTGAACATCCTGCAGGCAAAATTACCTCAAACACGCCGGAGCTGCATGTGGGAGTGCCGCTGTTCTGATATATATTTCCATCTTTGTGAGGGAGAAAGCTGAGGCACCTGGCGGCATAACTGAGAGAGGAGGCCACCCCATTTTATGCCGAGGCCTGCTGCGGAGGAATTAACGGGGCTTCGGCGGCTGAGGTCTGGGGCCACTCATACTACAGGCGGAGGGAAGTGTGGAGACCTGAGAGCCTGTGATGCCCAATGCCCTGTAACTGGTGAGCGGTCCATGCTGGCCCAATCCCTTTTGGGCCTTCCGGGTGGGTGTGGCCAGTCGAGGGGCTGGACGTGGCCTGGTAAGCACCACAACTCTGATCGGGTGCAACTCGGACCCTGCCCTTGCTGGGAGCTTGGGCACATGGCGAGGAGATCAAGACACGTCCCCTCTGCCCTCAAGCCCTGGTGCTGTGACATGACACTGAGCTGGTAAGGAGTGCAGCAGTCCATGAACCTGGGGAGCGGTGTGCTGAGATGGCCAGGAGACCCGCAAGACTTTGCTGCATCGCAGGGGAGGCCTGGGTAAGGCATTGGTGAGTGGCACAGCTATATTGGCCCCTCTGCTGCCCCTTCTTTCGGCCCCTATGAAAGAGAATTGATGGTCGCCTAGGGACCTGCAGCTTTCAGGGTGACGTTAAAGACTTGCTGATGACCTGCAGTGCGAGCTTGACCCTCTGGAGCTGTTCCCCCCACTCTTCCTTTTGACTGTCCCCCACGGCAGGCCTTGACACTGAACAGTACAGGACTTTCTGGAGGGTCGCTACTGTGCTTACTGATGACGCCTGGTGCACCTGGCTTATGATTAAAGAGTGCTGTGTTGATTCCCCCTCTCTGCAGATCACCACTCACTTTAACCTCACAGAGTGAGGCCACCACCCAAGCCCAGCCAGTTGACCTTAGTCTACAACTAGAGCTTCCCCAATCTGCTTGGAGTAACCTGCATAGGGGCCCTTGGTATGAGTGGTTGACAATGTGGGTCTCTCAACAATGGGGAAGGTGGATAAGATACAACCAAAGCTGCAGTTCGAACAGCCAAATCGGAGCGACCCGCAAACCGGGTCGCTCCCAGCCCCCGCAGAGCGATATGCCCATATATGAGTCTGTAGACTTTCGCCAAATACTGGCAGCCATGCAGCAGAGTCTGAGCACAATTGACATTAAAATAGACTCCCTAGCATAATACATGGATCATATTTCATAGCATCTCAATAAACATGCTGAAAGACTTGATATGGTGGAGCAGCGCATGATGGAGAAGGAGGAGGCTCACTCTGAGACAAATGTTGCGAAAAAACAACTCGACAATGCTCTTACTCTGCTGCAGGATAAAACAGAATAGAAGCTAGGTCAAGAAGAGGCAATATTCAAATTGTTGGGTTCCCAGAGTCCACAGCCATGGGCAATATGGAGACATTCACGGAAAAGCTCTTAGTGTCTCTGCTGGGTAGTGACACTTTTTCCTCCATGTTTGTGGTTCAGCGGATGCATCGCTCTTTGGGTCTCAGGCCTCTCCCGGGTGCGCAGCCCTGCCTGCTTATTGCAGAAATCCTAAACTTTAGGCCAAGGGATGCTGCCCTGAAAAGAGCCAGCGAAAAAGGGAACTTGCAGTTTGAGTGCTCCACCATTTTGCATTTTCCAGACTTTACAATGAAAGAGGCTAGGAGGCAGTTTGCTCCATTAAAACGCAAACTACGAGATCACAATCTTGGGTATGCTATGCTCTACCCTGCCCGGCCTAGAGTCACCGTGAACAGCGATATTTTTGGAACCTAAATTCCTGCAGAAAGCTCTCAAGGAATACTCCAAAATCTAAATACAGAGTGGAGACTCTGAGCGGCTGTTGGAGGCATCTAGGGGTGGCTTGGATGGGCAGGACCAGCTGGTCAGACTCACAATAGATTCCTATGGGACATGGGGGGCTGTTCATATCATATTTTCCAAATGAGTCATGATGCCTTGCGATTGAGTGTGCATTGTTAACTGATATACCATCTGAAAAGCCATGGGACCTTGGTCTCCAGTTGCAAGTGGGTGGCTTGGAAGGAAAGACCTAGATGAGCAAATTGGCAATCTATTTCTACAGACATGGTGGGTTTGCTTATATCGGAGCTCGAAGATTGGGATGCAATAATCTATGAAAGGGTACTGATTGCTCACTGTAATAGCCCTTAGGAGGCCTTGGTGCCTTGATTGCCAGCCTCCACCCGCCAAATTATTGGAAAAGATATTGTGACTTTGATTACTTTGAAAAATGTGTTCTTTGTGTCCTAGACATAGCTATGTGCAAAATTGTAGGGGAAGGGGGTCCGCCTCCTAACCAGAGTTGGCAGCAAAACTACATGCAAATAGCTGCAGGTTGTTACGTATGGCTTTAGATGGCTTTAACTCCTATCTACTGCTGTGGAGTGAGGTTTGGCGGAGTGGCAGCATCCGCCCCTGTGTGTGCACCACTACATGGCGCTAAGCCATTTTTCTTTGTGTAGGGGGGGATGGGTACCTCAACTTTGGCAAGTTGGGAAAACGTGGCTTGAGTGGGGGGGTTTACAACTATTTATGCTTTAAACCACAGTGATTTTTACTTGCTCATATCCTATGCTAGTGGCAGCAAGTGGCTGCTCAGTCAGGTAGCAATGAGGCAGGCAGACTCAGCTCAGACTTATTCAGATTGTTTACAGATGGCCCAGGGAGAAAGTAGTAGGGTGAGATTCCTTACGTGGAATGTCTGAGGTCCTAATGATTACCACAAAGTATTTAAAGTATTTGCCTACCTCAGGAGGCATACCATAGAGATTGCTCTGTTACAAGAAACCCACTTGCCTGCATATAGTAAAATGCTCACACACAGAAGATTACAGGGTTCTTTTAATGTGGTTGATTTTTTTGTCACATGCAAGGGGCGTGCTAACATGGGTCATCTCAAAATCAGGTCTCACACTAGAGCCCATTGAGGCAGATTCTGAGGGAAGATATGCTATTTCTGGATGCAGGAGAAAAGGTCTAGATCTGTTGGTGGTCAAAGTATATGGGCCATATTTCGATAACCCACATTCTATCGCAACCTACTAGCACAACTGCAAATAAATACTGCTCTCCTGCACCTCTGTGGGGGGTAATTTTAGTTGTGTTCTGGATCCTGCTCTGGACCGCTCAGGGGGCCCAGCTCGGCATCCTTCAGTCTCTGTTAAAACCATTACTGATGCTTTTATGTACCTAGACATGACTGACGTTTGGCTCACCCACTCCCCAGGAGAAGGAGGCTACACCCACTACTCCGCCCCACATGATTTGCACACAAGAATCGATTATTGGTTCATAGCGAGAATGCTATACCCCAGAGTTAAGTAATGCATTACCCTCCTACGCTCATTATCAGATTGTTTACCTATTCTTCTTGAGTTGCTAAGCCTACAGAAAATACCAGCCCCGTTCACATGTCGCTTCCCACCCTAATCATTATTATGCAGTGCTTTTAAAACCAACATATTCAAAGCCATAGAGTTTTAAATTAACATCGGCTCGGTGTCACAATTTGCCATAGTTTGGGAAACCTTTAAGGTTTACATTCGAGGTATTGCTATCTGAAAGAACAAGAGTGTACTCTGCTAGGGGATGTCTTGATAGCCTAGAAAAATTACTGTCCATGTTAGAGCAATCTGTCTTGCGTGGGGATGAGGCTACTAGCACATAGGAATTAAAAAGGACATTGGAGGAATGATATGAAATTGCTGACTGTGATGTCAAACATATGGGTAAATATGCAGTGGTTAAAAAGTATAGGGAGAGCAAGCGCCCAGGGGCTACCTTGGCTGCATTATTGCGGAACAGAAGAGAGGCAGTTAATGAACTACTTGCGGCTAAGAGGGAGTTGCTAACTGACCCAGAGTCCATAGCAAACTGATTTATACAGTACTATTCTGAATTATACCGCTCTCGGACGACAGCGGATAAGGCTGATATCTTAGATTATTTTGGGCACATTAAACTCCCCTGGCTGGCTAACAAGCACTGAGAGTATCTTATGAGACCCCTGGAACCTTGGGAGATACATGAAGTCTTAAAGAGCATGCGCCTGGGTAGCACCCCTGGACAGGATGACCTTACTGTTGATTTCTATAAAGAATGCAGAGATCATCTAGTCCCACATTTGGTGACACTCTTCAAAGAAATTCTGATAGTTACAATACTGAAACCAGGCACACCTTCTAATGAATGCTCCTCAGTCTGGCCATTATCATTGCTAAATGTAGACATTAACATCTATGCCAAAGGTCTTGCCAAATGCTTGGCCCTGTTAGTACCAAAGCTGATTTGTCCCGGGGCACAATCTGACATACAACTTGCTCACATTCTTCAGGGTAATACAACATACTAATCCGGAGACCAAGGCTTCTGCAGTATTTCTGGACGGAGAAAGCCTTTGACTCTGCGGAGTGGGTGTTCATGACCTCGATGATGAGAAGAATGGGCATAGGGGAGACATTTCTTAAATTAGTAGCTGTCCTGTATACCTCCCCTTCCGCCAGAATAAGAATAGGAGATATAGTCACTTCCCCCATAAAGATATCCAGAGGCACTCAGCAGGGTTGCCAGCTATCACCTCCCCTGTATGCAATAGTAGCAGAATGCCTGACCTGTGCTCTTATGGAGTATCACGGGCAGAGGGCTATTTGATTCCCAAATTATAACCTAATAATCTCATCCTACGGTGATGACACTCTCTTGTATATTAGAAACACAGAGCTAAACCTATCTCCAGTATTGAGGGAGGTTGTCCGCTTTGGAGAATTTTCCGGCCTAAAAATCTGTCGGACTAAATCTATAATATTCCCACTGACCACAGCCATTGCACCTATCGAATTAGAATTTCCCCTTGCCTGGTCAAATGATACGGTGCGCTGCCATGGAATTCAAATCCACTCAGACCCCAAGATTGTATGTAGTGAAAATGATGGTAGAGCTGTCACTAAGTTGGAGGAAGATGTGGAACGTTGGGTCCACCTTCCCCTGTCCCTCCTTGGAGGCATCTCACTGATGAAAATGATGGTACTTACCAGGTTTCTATTCTTGTTTATGAATATACCAATAGTGCTCCCATCACACTTTTTCAAAACCATCAGATCATTACTGACGACGTTAGCCTGGGCAGGAAAGCAACCATGCGTCCAATGGAAAATCCTAACTCTCCCCTAAGCCGTGGGTGGTCTGGGAGCCACATAATTGGAACTTTACTATAGAGTTGCACAATGATTGCACGCATATCATTGGATCCATCAACATTTGCCCCCCTCATTTGCAGATAGAAAAGTTAGTAACTGCACCCTCTCCGCTACCTTCCAGCGTATTTCAAGCCCTGGACCGTTGCACGTGCATCTTGGATTCTGTCAATGCCACTGTGCATGCTTGGCATGACTTGATAAAGAAACAGGCGAGCACCATATTATACTCCCCACTAACTCCGGTAGAGTGGTGTCATTGGATGCCCATCAGTAAGAAAACAGAGGTGTTCAAGGCACTAAAGGATATCAACGTAACTAGAATTGGGAACCTCTATCTTGCTGGTAGTGTGTGTGAATGGGCTGAGATTTAAGCCGAGAAACAAGGCACCTCTTCACAAGTGAGATTTAATTTTCACAGTGTGCTCCATGCCTTCTGGGAGCTTCTTGGAGATGACATGGCGGAGACATCAGAGGTCACCTCCCTTTCATTGGTATTGTCTTCTGAATCTCCCTGTAAACTAGTCTCTAACATTTACAGTACTGTCCAGAGTTACCGTAAGAATTTCTATACTCGACTGGAGTGGCAATGTGATTGAGAGGTGTCGATTGACGATGATATTTGAAGCTAATACTGGGAGGCAACACGGCATAAATTATTAAATGGCAACCGTTGATTAATACATTTTACATTTTTAAATAGAGTCTATTATACACCTGCCTGCTTGCATAGATATGGCTTGAGGGAAACAGCAGATTGTGAACGATGCAGAGTTAGATCAGCCGACGCCAGAGGCAGGGTCCATGAGGAGATTGCAATCTCTGGCTACAATAAGATGCTAAACAACCAGCCATTCAATTTGGGTAGAGAGGCACAGGAGAACCTCTGGCGAAACCACATTAGGAGCATAGCTGTTGGCCAGTAGGACTGTGTGTCCTGCCAGAATACCAGCAACTAGGACATAATGTTCACCATCATCTGCAAAAGTGGCAATGTGTCAGAAGGTTAATTTTTATGAATGAGAGTACAGATCCCTCTATAGTAAGATCTGTAGTCAGAAATGAACCAGTGTGAACCTCTAGTAGATGAGTTTGAGTGCACCCTCCAGGGGGAAGTGTATTTTATGAAGGAAAGCTGTATGTGAAACCATGACAGGAAAGTATTGCAAATCTTGTGTGCACTTGTGGTGATCATTTAGACGTCAAATGTTCCAGGACAAGAGCATAAGAGAGAAGCTGTTGGACTCAGGGTATTGTAAACGGACCAGGAGATATGAAAAGTATGGCTAGAAAATACGACTGCATAGCGACTATTTTGTACTGACTAGGATTGTGGAAAAAACAAGCATTATTATGAACATTCTCAATAGCTCCCCTTCTCCACCACCCACCCACCCACACAAGGCACAAAAAGCCCAGTACCAACCCCTACCAGTAGCCCCACAATCAAAACAAGAATACTGTAAACATATGTGTGTGTTTACCACTAGGGGGTGAAAAAGCTACAGTGGACACCCAAGCACAATTGGATCAGCTTGTGAAGTGGTAAATGGGATGCAAGTATTGTTGTGACAACATCTGAACAGTACAAATGTAACTACCATAATACATTTCTAAGCAGTGAAAATTATGATAGATTCAACCCAGGTCTGTGACTGGGGTGAGTGTCTGTAAAGTGTCAGCGATCTGTCCATCTACTCCTTGTGTTTGCTTTGTTTGCCATATGTTGGCAGGGTATGCCCAGCAGTGGGTCCCTTGCTCACTTTGCCACTGGATTCAAGCTAACCTGGCTGATGAAGCGTGTTACCATGAAACCGTCCCAGGATACTTGTTTCTGGTCCAGGGAGGACCTGGCTTGGCAGTTCAGTCAAGACTGGTCTGCATATGGCTGGGTCCGAACTGGGGTGGCGAAGTGAATGAATGAATGAATGAATGAATGAATACTTTCTTGTAAAGCGCATGGCTACCCTCGGGCATCCCAGCGCTGTAAGACCAGAGACGTGAAGAGACATTATTGAAACAAAAATGTCTTTAGACGCTTCCTGAAAGCAAGATGGTTAGTTTCATGCCTGATGCTTGGAAGGAGAGCTGGCGACCGCCCATCCGGGCTAACTTCACCCTGGGTACTACCAGCAGATTTCGCTGGTTAGATCTTAGATGTCTCACCGATTGATGGCGACGAACCAGGGGGCCGAGTATGGTAGGGCCGACATTATGGATGGACTTATGCGCCAAACACAAGGTTTTAAACATAATCCTCTCCTGGATTGGTAGCCAATGAAGCGACCGAAGAGAGGCCTTTGCCGAGCATCGTTTAGGGATTTTCATCAGCAGATGAGCTGCACAATTCTGCATAGGACCTGCTGGGGCCCCCATATAGACAGCATTTGCATAGTCCAGGCGTGACAAAATCAACGACTGGACCAGCACGCGTCTGGCTTCAAATGGAAGGAGATCCAAAACTTTCCTAAGGACCCTCAACAATCCGTAGCCAGTCGCGGCTACCTTCTTGGCCTGGTATTGGAATCCTAAAGAGGAGTCCAGCCAAACCCCCAAGCTTTTTATTTGAGTCTTAGGCACCGGAGCGGGTCCCAAGCAGTGTGGCCACCAGGGGTTCAGGTTAATTGGGGCTTTATAACCCAAAAGCATAATGTCCGTTTTGGCCCCATTTAGCTTTAAAAAAGAGGAGGTCATCCATTCCAGGACTTTGGTGAGACACGGGGTCAAGTTATTGATCCCTTGATCTAACGCATCGTCCCTCACCAGTGAGACGACCAGCTGCGTGTCATCGGCGTAGGTGACAAGTTGAATTCCCCAGGGAAGCACCACCTCAGCCAAAGGTCTCATGTAGATGTTAAACATGGTGGGGCTGAGTGATGATCCCTGGGGAACGCCGTGACTCAATTGCAGCTGGTTCGATGATACCTCTTCCTCAAAGACAGAGAAACATCTGTCTGATAGAAAAGAATAGAGCCATTTTATGGCCAATCCGGAAACCCCTGCAAGACGTAGCCGGTGCAGCAAGAGGGAATGATTCACAGTATCGAAGGCTGCGCTGAGGTCCAGCAGGACCACCGCAGCGCAGCCTCCCGCACCCACAAAGCCCCTGGCCACCTCCACCACCATCACCAAAGCCGTCTCCGTTCCTTGCTTGGCTCTAAACCCTGTCTGGGTCGGATGTAGTGAACCCGCGGTCTCAATAAAAGAAGACAGGACCTGATTTACATGTTTTTCAACTATTTTGCTGAGACCCGGTAGCAGCGAAATGGGCATGTAATTAGCCAGGTCTTCAGGGTCCAGACTCGATTTTTTTAGCAGGGCCCTGACATTTGCCATCTTCCAGTTGGGGGGTACTACTCCTGATGCCAAAGAGGCGTTAATGACCTGCATTTTCGCAGGGCAAACCGTCCCCGCTACCTGTTTGAGAACCGTCGGCGGCGCAACATCCAGAGGGTAGCCAGATTTCAGGTTGTTGAGGAGACTTTCCACGGTCGCTATATCTAATAGTGGAAAGGCTTTGAGACCTCCAGACAAGTCTGGGGCTACTTCCTCCGACATCCCGCTTTCGCTCTCCATCCTATCTGGAGTAATTGCAATTGGCGCAAAGCTGGAGTAGATATTAGATACTTTTGCAGCGAAGAAAGCGGCTAGGTCCTCACAGCGTTTCTGTGGGTTAGGAGCAGGCCTAGTGGCCATAGGGGTGGAGACCAAAGTTTGAAAATTTTAAAAAATTTCTCTGGGGGCATTGGTTGCTTCCGTGATTTTACCCTGATAGTATGCAGCTTGTGTGGATTTTAGTAGTTTTTTGTAGGATCTCGTCAGCTTCATCCAGGTGAATATTGAGGTCCCCCAAGATGGACAAATTAGGGGCACTACTGATGGAAAGAGAGATCTTATCTAGAAGGCTATTACAAAAGTCATGATAATCACCCGGTGGTCTGTACACCAAGATCCCTGAGAAAGTACAAGTAAGCGAGAAGGATATGGAAAAGCCAAGGCTCTCACACTGTACAAGTGGATTCTCAGAGGTTCTACACACTAAGGTGTTCTTATAGATAATCGCCACACCTCCTCCTCGCCCTGTCTTACAATCCTGCCTGATAATAGAATAGTTGGGCGGGAGCGCCTGGGCTATATCTGGATCGGACGCATCGGTCAACCAGTTCTCAGTCAAAAAAAATACATCCAGATCTCGTTCCTCTAGGAGCAGGTAAATTTCCACCGCATGTGTCGGGAGAGATCGGCAGTTTAGCAGGGCGAATGTGAAGGAGTGACTTTTGCCACTCACTAGCTTTATAGGCTTGCAATGTGGACAGAGGGACCCTACCTCCTCTAGCAAAGTCTCCTTAGGACAGCTAGCCTTAACGCCTCCTCTGAAAGCCCTAAGATGTTCTCCACTATAACAGAGGGTTTTAGAAGATAAGGGTTCTATTGTTATAGACCCCAAGCCACGTCCTAGCCCGGGCTGGCACGGACGGGCACAGACGGGCTTTCCTTAGGCACTCCTTTGGCGCGGTAAGGCGCATCCACTAACGCGTCCACTGCCCGTAGGAGGCCCGTCTGAATATATGCTCTTTAGCGCGGCGGCTTTAGCCCTACCTCCCAACAACTAGCGCGGCAACCTCGTCCTCCCCCAAGATGGTCGCTCTGGTGAATCGGCCCCTCTAGGTCCCGTTCAGCACAAGCCCAAATTGGCCAAGGGAACACTGTGTGGGGTCTCTGACACGGCGCAGAAAGTGGTGAGTCTACTCGCTCACGCGAGGGGAAAGGTATCCGGTCCAAGGATGAGCAATTTAAAAGTTTATTAGAAATAAAGGCAGTAACAGTTGTACAGTTTAAAATGTATACAAATCAGCAAGCTAGCTCCCGGCTTCCGCCTCAGGAGCAAAGAACACTAATAACAGTTTTGAATTTTAATTATCACAAGCTAGCTCCCGGCATCAGCCTCAGGAGCAATGAACGTCCCTAGGTCTTACCCGGCTGCTCTCACCCATTCAATATATGCAATTTAGCGCGGTGGCTCCAGCCCTACCTCCCAACAACTAGCGTGGCAACCTCGTCCTCCCCCAAGATGGCCGATCTGGTGAATCGGCCCCTCTAGGTCCCGTTCAGCACAAGCCCAAATCGGCCAAGGGAACACTGCGTGGGGTCTCTGACACGGCGCAGAAAGTGGTGAGTCTACTCGCTCACGCGAGGGGAAAGGTATCCGGTCCAAGGATGAGCAATTTAAAAGTTTATTAAAAATAAAGGCAGTAAAGTTGTACAGTTTAACATTTATACAAATCAGCAAGCTAGCTCCCGGCTTCCGCCTCAGGAGCAAAGAACACTAATAACAGTTTTAAATTTTATTTATCACAAGCTAGCTCACGGCATCAGCCTCAGGAGCAATGAACGTCCCTAGAACAATGATGGATTCAACCCAGATGTGTGACTGGGGGTGAGTGGATGAAAAATGTCAGTGCTCCAAACATCATCTCCTTATGTAAGCAGTGACCACAGCCATCTATGCAGAATGGAAGATGAATGAGGATGAAGCACTGCTGTCAACCTGTGGGGAAGAGATCCGCACATGTGGTGGAGTATATGTCCAATGGTGACCTGTCTAGGGTGGTGCGACGGGAGGAAGAATGTTTACCTGCATGTTACTGGCAGTAGGCCTGCAACTCAGCCATAGTGTCAAAGAAATGAGGCTTATTGTAGACTTTGACTCTGAGGTGTGCTCCGTACAGCATGCCATAGTGGAATATGCACTTTGGAAGCATGGATTTGACATCTGTGAACTTCCGGCATGCCTTCTAGACCAGAGCGAAGAATCAGGAAACAAGGTAATGGTATGCCCTGGCATTTTAAAGGACTTTATTCTTTGGCTATACACAGAGCAGTGTCACGGTCCCAAACGTTCAGTTATTACACCTTACCCAAGCCTCCAGATCTTATTTTTTCATCGCCATAGTTTTGAGTGACTTTTCCATTCAATCCAATTGCTTCATAGATTGTGCAGCATCTTCCTCCAAATCTGACACTCTCCCTTCAGAACTTGAAGCCTCAATTTGGTTCTAATGGAGGTCAAGGAGTTCAAGTCAACAAAGAGAGAGGTAGGGAGAATGAGGAACCACTCTTAGTCCCCGGTTATACTTATTCCAACAAAAAAAGTGTCCAAGAGAAAATAAAAAATAACAGAAAGGAGCAAAGGTATCAAACAAATACACAACCCCACTCAGGTGTGTATGGAAAGCCCTCACTCACCAACCTGGTCGGTGACATGCTTCATCATCGGGCTCCACTGGAGAGGCTGATTGCCTCCCCAGTGTGCTTCAACACCAGGATTACTGCGGAGCAGGTTTTTTTTGTGAATAGACGTGTAGTGGGTGATTTAAAGTGATAGCGATGGTTAAAAATGTCTGTCGTGTATCAAAAAGAGATTTAATGTTTGATCACTTGGACATGTTAAAATTAAGTGGCCAAATAACATTTTTGGTTACTTCCCTAGTCAACATGTTTCTGCCTTAAAACGGTGTAATTTTACCAGGCATTCATCAGGACAAAAGTGGACTAAACCCCAGCGGTATGGACACGCTAAGGTCCACCCTAACCTAGGGAAGTGTAAGTAAAAGAGGTGTAAAAAGTGCAAAAGAACGGAGGACCAGCCTCCTAGAGTACTCCCCGTTTGGGAGACCTCAAAGTTAGTGTAATGTGCACTTGAATGGTGAGAAGAAAGTACACCATGGATCTCGGGAGGGGGGTGGTCGCGTAATTGGCACACCGCCCTCAACGCCAGGCACCCACTGGAAACCTGCTTCTGCCCTCAAAAACCGAATCCCGAAGATTAAGGAGTTCACCCATAGTGTCCAGTCTCCTGGTTAGGGTATCAAACAGGCCATTGATGGTCCTAAATACCTCTGGGTGTAGTTCGTGTAGTAGCGCTACCCGTAGCTAAGCAAAGTGCACTTCGCACTATGCGAGCGACGCGTAGCAACGTGAACTGCATAGTGCACTGTGCAATATGCTGCTCACACTGATTGCATAGTGCCGGATGCTTGTCCGCACTGTGCAGTCAGTGCAAACCGCATCTTGCACAGTGCAAGCGGTCGTTTTCCGTCACTCAAGTAGATTTCTACTCGAGCAGCAGCTTTCTCAGCGAGGACTGGTAATTTCTCATCGTGAATTTGGTTCTCATGGCGGTCAAGGAGTTCACCCATAGTGTCCAGTCTCCTGGTTAGGGTATCAAACAGGGCATTTATGGTCATAAATAACTCTGGGTGTAGTTTGTGTAGTAGCGCTATGCGTAGCTACGTGAAGTGCACTTCGCACTACGCGAGCTACGCGTAGCTACGTGAACTGCATAGTGCACTGTGCAAAATGCTGCTCACACTGATTGCATAGTGCCGGATGCTTGTCCGCACTTTGCAATCAGTGCAAACCGCATCTTGCACAGTGCAAGCGGTCCTTTTCTGCCGCTCAAGTAGATTTCTACTTGAGCGGCAGCTTTCTCAACGCGGACTGGTAATTTCTCATCTTGAGCATCGTGAGCATACGCAGCCCTTAGCAATGAGAAACCTGACCTCCCCACATTGAGAATCTCACCGGGAGGTTTATTTTCCACGCTCACCATCGGCAACTTGATGTTGCTGATCACGAACGAGGAAAAAGTCTTGCCGGGATGTCATTTTGCTCGCTCGTGATCGCCAGCTTTACGTTGAGGACCGCGAGCAAGCAAAAAATGACCACTACGCTATGCTACGCGTGTTTGCACTGTGCTACGTGCGATTCGGGTAGTGCGAAGTAGCACAAACTACGCGAGCGTAGCGTAGAACTTCGCCCAGGGTTAGTCCTAAAGCCTTCTCTGAGTTTAGCCAATATTGCTTCAGTGCCAGTTAGTAAGTCCAGGCCCAAGCTGCACGTGTCACCTCCCTCCGCCATCATTGGAGATTGTGTGGTATCCAGGGCTTTCTGCTTTTCGAAATGAAGATGCCGCTGTTTTGGGTTGCCATGAACCATAGCTTACAGAATGTGTGAAGATGGAGGAAGCTGACTCCAGGTGGCTTATAGAGAGCTGGTCTGAGGTGAGGTAAGTGCTAGTTGCGCCCTGTAAGATAGTGAAACATCTGGAAACACGTAAAGCTAACTAGTGAAGTGAATTATTGAGAGTCTTACCACAGGATGAAAAAACCGGTGTCCAGAGTGTATGTATGAGCACTCCGCTTAGACCACAGCTGGGAGCAAGGGAGATTCCAGACATTTTATTGGCTGCAGCAGGTAGCACGCCACCAACACTGTCACATGGCATAAGATAAGACACCAGGAATATTAGGTGCCCCAATGGGAGTAAACAGAAGCTAAGAATGGCACAGATTCAATGAAGCAAACATGGGTCAGAAGGTTGGTTGAAATGAAAGGTCCATAAAGAGAGAAGCTTTAAGGCAAGAGTAAACCTCGCGCCATTCACAATGATTTTTGGTGCCAGGATTTGTCCTGCACTGTAAAATCAATGTGAATGGCATCTCGCACAGTGCAAGAGGGCGCTGCTTCTTTCTGCCACTGGAGTAGAAGTTCTTTTCGCAGCTTCCACAATGCGAATGGAAGCTTTCTCAATGCGAGCGGTGGCGAAACATCCACGACCGCCTGTGTTGAGAAATCTCACAGAGATGTGCACTAGTATTGCAATTTTGTTAACAAGAAACATGACGCAACATTTGACTAACAAGCTGCTAACCAAATATGGTGGTACAAAAGGGGGTGGTGATGGACGGAGCATCACCACCCCAATCAACCAATCAAACACTCCCACCCAGTTAACAGATCTGGGTTTAATCCATCACCGTTCTTTTGCCGTGGACTGTTCCCATGAGGCACAGGGTCAGACTGATTTGCATATGGCCATGTCTGAACTGGGGTGGCAGAGTGAGCTAAAGAATGGTGATGGATTAAACCCAGATCAGTTGACTGGGGGTGAGTGTTTGATTTGCTCAAACGCTCTGTCCATCATCCCCTTTTGTATCGCTAACCAAATATGAGCAGATTATTTTGCAGACCGAAAATGACACCTTGAAATGTTGTTCTGTAATGAACCCAGCTACCTTTGTTGCATACTCCAGATCCAAGAGGGAAAGATAGTGAAGACCACAAGTGTCTTGATGTTACTGATCAATGTAACAAGCCATGTCCTGACATTGTCGATGAGCCACTGCCCAGTTCTGACTATGATCTGTTTGATGATGGCTCATGTTTAAGGTACAATGAAGGAAACTTGAGAGCAGCTTTTTCTGTCTGTACTGTTACTGGAGTGGTGGAAGCTGCTTGATTACAAGGAGTACACTCTGTGCAGGTGGCTTAGCTTGTAGCTCTGACTCGTGCATGCTGTGTTTCTGAGAATCTTCGACTGACGATCTACACTGACTGCCAATATGGATTAGGAGTTGTTCATGACTTAAGACAGCTGTGGTCTCAAAGAGGATTTATGACCACCTTTGGGTCCCCAATCAGAAAAAGGGTGGTTGTGAGAAAGATGTTGGAAGCATTACAACTGGCACAATAAGTTTCAGTTGTGAAGTGCTCGGCGCACTACAAAGGGGCTGATTATGTCTCTGCTGGGAATAACTAGGCAGATTAAATTGGTTGTTACTGTGCTTTAAATGCTTGTACCTTTAATGGAGAATTTAAGAATGAGGAAATAGAAGAGGCCAATACTTGGGATAAAGTGAGGCACGTGAAGAGGCACTATCCCAGGAGAAGCAGTCAGATTGGATCAGATCAGGATGTGAGAAGCGAGACAATGACATTTGGGTGTCGACAGATGACAATGACATTTGGGTGTTGACAGATGAGAGAGTGGTTCTTCCTGATTGTTTATTATACCAATGGCAAAGCAGATTCATGGTGTATTACACGTAATGTTGAGTAGTTCCTATAAACCTAGATAGGTGCTGCGCATTTAGACAACATAGACTTTGGGATTGAGGTCCAGACTGATTCCAGAACACCCCCACCGGGTATTTTTGCTTGTATACCAGCTAGTTCACAGTGCTATTAGAAACCCCTCTTACCAAGGAGAGAATAGTTCTTGGCAAATACTGAACATGACAACTCTGTTCCACCAGGGATCGTGGAAACAGTACAGTACTTTTTATTCAGTCACTCGTGCTCACTTAGTCGCAGAGGAAAATACAGAATAAACAGTTGGGACATTTTTCAATAAGCATTTATTGAACCAGCATCATTCTAGTGTAAAATAGATGTGCTGAAACAACCATACGACAGAAACAGATATAAATGATTATAAGCACCAACAGAGTAAAAGGATGGTAGATTTCAACCATGGTGCTAAAATAATTAATTCAGGCAGGTACTAAAATACATGGCAGTAAAAATGCATACTCCTACGATGCAACCTTAACTAGATGTACCTAAGTGTACATAGCACATATGTAGGTGTGTAGCCAAGAATCCCTCTAGGACCAAGTCAATCCCATTACCTGAAGTGAGAGACTGTGTGACCCCGTCTTGGTCTCAAGATGGACTCCCCGCGAGGGATGTCAGACCACTGTGAACTGGAGTGTCTGCTTACAGGAACCTCAGCATCTCGCATCAGTATATCAGCATGGAAGTCATTTTTAATCCTCTGCCTGCCTCAGCAAGATATGCTGTGTATATACCCAAAGTGGTATCCTCAGGCATTCTACCTTGATGTGTCATGTCGGACTTAGTATGGCAAAAGGAATTACCCTTATACATAGTTAATATGCAGGAGGGGGTAGTCTTGCTGAGTTTTCAAGAAAACTCATGCATAATGGATGAGGCTAGTTTTCAGGGAAAACCCCACGTCCTGTAAGCAGTACCGTAACTAGGTAAAAGGTCAGTCCCAAGAACCGTTATGTAGTGTAATGGTAGGGTAGAATATAGGTGAAAGGTTAAGTTGCTACCTGAGCTTATATTGGGGTACCTATATGAATCATAACAGTAGGCAGAGATGGTATGTTAAGGGTGTTCAGGCAGACTTGATTTAACCCCAATTTTAAAGTGGTCACAGAAGCTTAGTGCCATCGATGTGGGATTTGTCAACATATGAATGCAGGAAAAAGAACAGTTGTTATACTAAGTCACATAGAGAGGTCAGGGCGGCCTTTCAACAGGATGCAGTTTGACTATGGTGAGATGCCTATGTGCAATGGATTGAGAAACATTTTGGTTGTGGTGTGTCTATTCTCCCGTTGGGTTGAAGCATATACAACATGGAAGAGTGACAGTCTCACAGTAGCTAAGCTGTTGTCAAGGGGACTCAATCCGAGGTCCAGATTTCCAACTACATTAGAATCAGACATAGGCATTAATTTCATTAATGAGGTCCTAAATCTACTATATGCAGCCTTGGGGATGGAACAAAGATTACATTGCAGTTACATGCCCAAGGCATCAGGAATGGTTGGGAAGGTCAACGCCACACTGAAATTCAGACTGGTGAAAGTGTGTGCTTCCACATCCTTGAATTGGCCTGATGAGTTGCCTCTAGTACTGATGGGTCTGCGCAGTACTCCTGATAATTGGACTGGTGTGTCCCCTCATGAGCTCCTTATGGGGAGAGCAAAGAGGTTGCCTGCCGTGCCTGTCAATGCACTTGTTAACATGATGGATGATTTTGTTCTCGACTACTGTAAAGGATTGTCTGATGTATTTCTATGTCTCATCAGGTTGAAGCAGCAACTGCACCAACAATCTTTGTCACGATTTGGCCCCTGGAAACAGGGTGCTTGTGAAGAGACATGTGAGAAAGAACTACTGCCTCAACTCCTCTGGCATTGGCCCTACCAAGTGATATTGGTGACTATGACTGCTGTAAAGTATGGCAGTCTTCCAAATTAGATCCATGCCTCTCCCACCTGAAGAGTGCCAAGTCCCTCTGAAGCGATAGCTCCTCTGTCTATGGGGTCGCAAATTGCGAGGCTCATGAATATTAATGAGCCTCTCACAATTTACGAGCCCATTTGGAATGGCTGGCCCTCCCAGGGATGGTGTAATGCTGGGCTCAGCAGACCACCATGTCTGGGACTGCTTTCAAATAAAGCAGTTTTTTTTTTAAATACATGCTGTTTTCCTTAAAGGAAAATGGGATGCATTTTTATTAAAAAATGAAACGTTTTAATTTCATTTATTAAGGGCATGTAGTGGTCCCTTGGACCACTGCCTGCCCTTAAATTTTTTTTTAGAGACAGTCACAAAGTGTAAGTAAAGCACAGTAACAAGCAAGATGAGGGTACAATTGCACAATTGCCTTTCAGTAGAACCCTCAATGTTCACGTTTTATTCACAACCCTAGTACACTTTCAATAAAATAAAGCTTTTGGGTATACCTTAAGATATTTTTAATATATCACTTTTCTGGGTCCCTGCATATCCAGTTTTGCTTAATCTAAGAACTCCCATTTCCATCTATGGTTGAGTCCGCCCTGGTAGTGTACTCTTACCATGGTGTGGATAGGCACTAATGATGAAGCATATCACGATAGGTGAATGATGTTTCTACTCCAAAATCTTTGGATACCCCCTCAGAAGTAAGAAAGCAAGCAGAGAGCACACCTGACATCCTGGTATGAAGAGGGAACCGGATATATTTCCAGGAAACCTTTATTGAATCGGTTGCCTGTGTGATTGTAATGTTCAATAGTGGGAGAGGGCAACTGATTTTACTATCTCTCACTCTCCCTAAATGTTTACAAGTATTGTCTGAAGTGCCAAGTTATAAGCATTTGAACAGATATGGCACCACAAATACCATTGAGAGGATAGGGAGTTGTTTTTTTACCCTTCACTGCTTTAGACACTGCTTATACCCATAGATACAATTTGACTTGTATCTTGACAGATGTAGAGAGGACATTTGTGACCAAGCAGAAGATAGGTTTAGAGTAGTAGTAAAGGAAGGGCATAAACCATACAAATGTCCTAATCTGGGTGAGGAGTTGTACCATCCTGCGGAGGAGAGTTTAGGGCCACTTGCTTTAGACTGGCAACACAAGGGATGGTTGAGTATTAAGCTGTGTAAGAGTGGGCATAGCTCTGCATTTGTGGGAGATAGTGAATGTGGTCACATGTTTTTAGTTCATGGTTCATGGAAGATGTTTTCTGATTATAATGTATACCCTCTTTCAGGAGTCTATTTTGTGTTAAAAAAGAATGCATACTTGAGGTTGCCTAGTAAGTGGTACGGTACTTGTTATCTGGCTGTTGTATTCCCATTGATATACCATGTGCAGAACTAGATGCTCTGAGTGATGTGACACATGCTAGACAAACATGTCGAGCTAGTACTGGAGAAGTTATAGGAGACATCTTTGGAGCCTTGATACCTAGTTTGGGTGTGATGTTGACTGATATTAAGATCAGGAAGCTGTCTACCATAGATGATAACCTTTCCACAGACACTCGCAGATCTTTCTTGATCATAGATGGTGAGATGCCTTTGATCAGGGCTCTAGTAATGCAGAACTAGCTTGTTTTAGATGCTTTGCTAGCAAAAGAGGGTGGAGTTTGGCTTACCCTGAAGGTCCAACAGTGTTGTAATTATATCCCTGACAGGAGTAAGGATTTCCAGAAGTACATTAGTAACATAACTAACTTACATCAGAAATTGAGGGACATAACTGCTGAGGGTGTTTGGGATAAAGTGGGATTAGTATTTAGTGCAGTTGGGAGATGGTTTGTGAATTTGGGAGGTGGATTGATTGGACATGTTAGACAACCCATCTTGATTGTTATCATCTGTGTCATTGTGTTAGTTAAATTGGTGAGGGGATACAAGTGTTATAGAATGAAGCAAAGAGAAAGAGATCAGAAGGAGAAGAAGGACAGACACATAGAAAGGCTACATGGCTGCTATTATAATAACGTGAGGTGAGTGGAGAAGTTCAGGTAATGGAGGATGGTGACAACATCTGTTTAGATTCATACGTCTTGCTGACTGCTTCCCTACATGATCATTGATAGGCTTATATTTGTGATGATTCAACATCATCAGCGGAAGGAGTTGATGGAGAAAAGGATTTGTATCCTACCTTCGGACCCTGTTAGGAGTGCAATCTAGTTGTTGTAAAACACACTCAAATATTATCCAATGTTTTAGAGAATTAGGTATTAGAAGAAATTGTGAAACAACAAACATGTTATTGTTCAGTTTAACACAACTGAATGTAAGGTTTAATATTTAGAACATGTACTTATCATGGTAACCAATGTAATACGTGTGAATTAGTGATGCATTAATAATGATAAGTGCTATTTTAAGTTAATGTTGAATGTAAAATGTGTACTAATGTAGTCGGTGAATGTATTTGTTAGCCTATCTTGCATGGTGAATTCATTAACGTAGCTTGATTCGAAGGCCCCAACTGTATTACATTAGAAGGGTCTTCATTACTGATAGTGATGTTTAACTTTGTATGTGAAATCTGCAAAAAGTTCCTGTTTCACGTTTGCATTGCAAGTGGACAACGTTTATTAGAGAGGAGTAGGGGTATTGTTCCACTTCCCTTAGGCAAGGTTGCAGAATAAAGGAGTTACAGTTAGCTTGGTAAGAGGGGATAAGGTGAAGGGAGAGTAGACCAAGGACGAGATGTTACCAAGGGGCGCGTGCGTGGAGAAGGCTGTGAAAGAAGTCGATGCCATGGACAGATTTGTGGCTGAGCCCAAAATGCAGTTGGTGAAATAAAAAGCATTATGGGACCGTCTGATGAATACGTTCTTACATATATGCAGCTTTGTAGAGAGGGATAGTTACCCATTCCCACTTGAACTCCTGACAGAGTAAACCTATGCATGGATGTGCTCTTCCTGTCACTTGTGGTTTCATGCCTCTGACCCATTTCATGGTTACTGAAACCTTTTCCTCTCTTCTCTCTTATCCCGCTCAAGGATTAATTTAGGGATTCCACTTTAGTGTTAGAGTTGGGATAACTACTAAATGCTGTATCAAGAAGAAGTGCCGATGCAAGGGGACTTGAGCTTCTTGTTCCTCTTCTCAAGCATAATTGTAATTGAGCTTCTTCTTCTTATGCTTCAGCGGGTGAACCTTTACAGAAGGATCGGTTTCCTGTTGTTCCCTTTGTACTTCTATACCCTCATGCTGATATTTGTGTCTGTCCAACTATTTAGGAATTTGTAATCAATCAATTACCCTTCATTGTTTTTATTTTTGGGTTCTTGTATAGCTATTTGTGTTACACTGTATTTAGAATGAACCATGACCTTTCCTTCCCTCTACATTCATGATGCTAAAAAGAGCCATCAGAGAACTGACATTTATCCCTTACCGACCAAGTGGGCCCAGGCTCCTTCCGTAGTATACCTTTCCGAAGACCTTGGGATCTGGTCAGATTTCAAACACTCCTTATAGAGCGGCAGG
Source organism: Lissotriton helveticus (assembly GCF_964261635.1). Lineage (NCBI taxonomy): Eukaryota > Metazoa > Chordata > Amphibia > Caudata > Salamandridae > Lissotriton > Lissotriton helveticus. Next base: position 1,368,982,601 of record NC_136069.1, on the reverse strand, counting down.
AGAAATGATCCCTACACTCAGCTTCTGTCTTCAAAATATAAATCAGGAGCTTACCGGGACCTTGGACATTCATATTCCTTCCTTTCCTGATCCGGCTGACTGTTTTTGAGGGCCGCATTAATTGTTCTGTCTTTTCAATCATAACATTACATTCATTAGTGCATTCCATTCAGATCCTTTGTTTGCAAAGAATACCTTTCGCAAATGTGTCTTCCATACCCTTTCGGAGGTAGCAACATTAGAGAATGTAATATTAGTTCCGATTGTTTTGGCTATCAATGCCAAAAACTCTTAAATGGCCTATTTTTAGAGGATTAATTTGATGCACACCAGAACCTACTTTCATCAGCTTTCTGTTTCTATCGCTGGTGTATATGTAAGGATTCCCTTAATAATGTACTTGTCTTCTTTCTGGGCTTAGCAGGATTTACATACTGCTGTCAGCTACTAAGTCTTTCCGCCAACAAACAAAACCACACCTTTTTAGACTGATCATGTCTAAATAAGGCTAATGGTTTTCATCTGTATACATGCATTGCCTACATCTCTACTTATACCTGGCCTATTGAATTATGTGCTGTTGTGCATCTGCTGCCTGCTCTCTTTCTACTCTCACCCCTTTTTTTCATAAGCTGCCTCCCCACTGGCTCTCTCCTTTCATCTACGCTCCCCTGCTTCCCTGCTTCCTTTCCTTCCCCACCATCTCCTCACCTCTACTCTCCACTACTTTTCCCAAGATCCTTGGCCTCATCTGCGCCCGTCAGCCCACCCACCCCGCTCTTCTCTCTTCAGATTCCTCAAATTCCATTAAGTTCCCTCACCCTTCTTCTCCTCCTCTTCAGGATCCTGGTCCACACCAGTCTCTGTCGACTCCTTGACTGCCCCTGTTTTCCTGCCCCTGTTCTGTTACCCACTTGCGAATCTCTCATTGTTAAATCTGGTCTCTATTCCCCTCTCAGACCTTCTTACCTTGTTCCCATTTTTCATCTGAAACATTTCTTTAATTCTTCGATACTTGACCCTCAGGTCCTTGTTAGTTGCGAACATTTCACATCAATGGTTTGTTATGATGGTAAGCACCCCCCCACCCCCACGGTGATCAGCTCTATATAAAACGATTACGTAAATAAATAAATATTCTTCTTTATTTAGCTTTCTCTGGATATGTAGTACTATCTACGGTAGTGTTAACATCTGGAAATCTTCCTTGGTTTGGTTTATTTGCTATTGAAAGAAAACCATGCAGCAATTTGCTTTTTTTTAATGGGATTTTAAATTGTCTCCATAGAGTAGTTAATCGGTGCTGAGTGGGATATATATACACTGACGTCTTTGGTGCATCTTTTAGACTTAAGGGTTATTTGGAATTAATATTCACTAACGCCTGACCAACTTCAAGATTGCATTGAGGAGTTGTATTTGGTAACAAAATAAAGTTGCAGTGTAAGAGTGCTTGGTAACCCTGATTAGTAGGATGAACGGTCAAGTACTTTATGTCCTAAAAAGGTTCAATTGAAGTGATTATAGAATTTTGAACTGCAATAGGGGCCATATCGAGTTTTGTTACTTAGTACATTCCCGGCTACTTTAGGATTCAAACCGACTGATTTCAAATCCCAAACGACAGTCAACAATTTATTTGACTAATATTCACATTTTGATTAGCAAGTCGGAGTTCTGGGACATTCCGCATCTCTTTTTCTTCCTTACTTCTAATTTGACTAAAAGCTCCGTCTGATATTTTGGTTTTTGAAATTGCCTTCTATTAAACGTTGTCTATTCTCTTCCTCAAACATAATAGCCTGAATACAATAAGTGGTCTCTAATACCACTTCATCACAAATAAGGCCTGGTGGAAAATAGGTAAACTAATATCACTGTATTTTTACCTGACAAACGTGGAAAGTGCACATGAATTATTTCACCTAACAGGTAGTTTATTGAATTCCAAACGTCATAGTTCCAGGTTTCAGCAAAATAGCTTAACTTCCCTTAGCATTATTTCGCTAGGATGGGATTTGTATGACTGACCAACAATAACAGAATATGGTTCGAAACTAAAAATGTCACCTAACCTTGAATATTGTGAACAGACAATTTTAATATGTGTTGTTGTATGAAACATCTTTTCTCATTATCTTGACTTAGGCCAGACAACTTTTTAGGTGTCAACTTTCGTTGCCAGTTAAACTGTAGATAAATTGCCTCTGGACAATCTGAAACCACCCAAAGGTTGTGGAGGGGGAATGGCCAGAAGCAGGTCCTTTTAATTTGACATAAACAAGATGGCTCACCTTGAAATGAGATATGTCATATACTACAATACCTGTTTCCCACGTGAAGCCTTAGTTGACCAGCTTCGTTCTTTTATGATATATAGTTAAATAGAGGCTTCTGTTCTCAATATGAAGTCAGTGTGAGAAGAAAATTCTGTTGTATGCGAAAGGTCCCGGTCGATGGGTAGAAGATAATAATACATATATATATATACACCCTCCCTTAGAGGATCCAGGTATTCTATAATGTTTCTCATCAAAATTATACTTGACATTATTTAGGTACTGTGCAGCCTGGGTAACAATGAAATGTACGGCCTGCTAAAAGGACCAATTGTACGTGTGTTCAGATCCACCATTCAATCAGGGCAGACCTTGGAACTAAGACTCCTTAGAAGTTTGAAAAGTGAAATGACAGTGGAGCTATGTGTGGTCACCTAATAAGACCAAACTTTCTGCTTTAAAAAACTTTCAACATCGTCAGAGGTGTTTGTACACCCTCCTTGAGAAATGCGTTCTTTCCCTGCACTACATCATTGGAAGTGTGTGTGTGGGGTGGAGGGCATGTTGAAATCTAGATTGTGGCATAAACATTATCGGCGCCATCTTGTCCCTTTTCAGGCTCATATGTGCGCGTGAGTAGCAGCCATTTTGAATGCCAGGGCCTCTCTGCCCACTGCTGATAGCCAGCGCGTCTCTCTCTCCCTCTCCGACCTCGCCAGCATCCCCCGCGCACTGACAGCCCCCGCTCTCACATGCTTGGGCCATAAACCACCCTTTCAGCGCGACCCTGCCTCGGAGCCACATCCCGTACCCGGCTGACACCTCCCTCCGCTCCTTTCATGATCACACCCTTTGATGAATCCCCTTCCTCTGTGCCCGATTGTCCGGCCCGATCCCAGACCACCACTTGGCCCTGCGGATGCAGTTTATTGCCCCATACAGTAGGAAGCTGTCCCTCTTCAAAGGATCCACGACTGATCAAAGCCCCACCCCATGAGATCCGATCAACCGCACACATTCCGGGAATCGGCGGAATGTCCAGCTGCGCGACAGCCATCACCTACTGAGATCGGGGTGAGGACTTCTACTGTAAATGTGTGTGGGAACGGGCTTGGAGCGGGGATTCCGAGAATGTCTTCCCGTACATCAAAGCATTGCCAAGAATGTGTTGTATGTAATAAAGCAATAAACCTGTGTATAAGAGGCCAGGCCTCAGAGATGCGGAGAGAGCACCTCGAGAAGATACCCTGTTGTCTGATCTGATGTGTTCTGCTCCGTCGGAATAAACTTCTGTTTCCTGCCTTCCAGTCTCCAGCGCCCGCCTCTTTGTTTGATAATTTCGAGTGGTATGAGAGGCGACTAACGCCGGGCAATACTTAAAGGTTATCGGTTGAAATCTGCCCACCCTTTTACAATTGGCGTCCCAAACGTGGGGCCCATCAGCGACACGTGGATCCAGTGGGAGAGGTCCTGATGACAGAGTGAACGACTGCAACGATCGGGAAGTGCACCTGCCCGATAGACCCTCGTCTGGCAGCCGATCATCCGAACTTCACTGGTTCCGAGCAGACCTCTCTCTCTCGAGTGATCTACGGTCCTAAATGGGAACCATCAGGAGTGCCGTGGCAATTACGGAGAATAGAGGACGATCGGGCGCTGGAAGCGAAAGACGAGAAACTGTCCATGCGGTCTGGGTAAGGTCGTGTAACACGACAAATTGCTAAACAATTGTTTGATTGTTTGAAAATACTAGTATTGCTCATTGATTGTTTTTGAGATATTCTCTGCCTGCAAACGGGGAAGAATAGAAATACTCTCTTCCTTTGCAGATAGTGAAGGATAGGTAGCGCGGACCTTTGTCCCCCTTTGTAATCTGTCGCGCCTATTTTTCTCCCCACTGATTGATTGTCCGAACATTGATTGTTCGAAGTTGGTTCTTTTTGAGGTATTCTCTGCTTGCAAATAACGTAGAATAGAAATATTCTGTCTAGTCTTTGCAAGTAGTGAAAAGATAGGTAGTGCGGACCTTTGTCCCCCTTTGTAATCTGTCATGCCTATCTTCTCCCCACTGATTGGTAGTTGGTTCAGCCCGGACCGCTTATTAGAGATGAACCATCCAGCTCCACTGGAAGGCACCTCTAATAAGGACATGTTCACTAAATATGGACTAGTCGCCGTAGCTTATAGCAAACTATGGCATAAATATACCAGAAAGGATCAGGAAAGTCAGTGGCCACTGATAGGATCCTTTGATGACGATAAAATAAATGTGCTGGAAACAGCCCTTCGTAACAATAAGACAACGCCCACTATGCTTGATAGTCTCGGCATGTGGCGCAAAGAAACAGAGCAACGGAAAAAGAGAAATGAAGTTAGATTAGAGAAAGAGCTACGAAAAGCAGCTCACCTAGCTGCTAAAAAATTAGAGGAAGAGATAAAGGAGAGAGAGGAAGCCAAACAGAAGCAAGAGTCCGAAACATCGGGCCAGTGTCCCGTTAGAACACCCTCTACGTTCTACCCTGAGTTACCCTCGAAACAGCGAGCGAACGATGATTTATTACTAGGTCTCCCAATCATCTACATGCCCCCTCCATACGCCCCTTCCCAACCCTTAATACAACACCCGCAGCCCCCGAGTACAGGTGAGAATAGTGCCAGGACCTCGGTCCTCATGGCCTCCGCACCGGCTGAACCCCTTGTACTCAACTCAGCTCAAGCAGTAACACTAGATGACCCTGAAGCTAGAAGGAAAGATTCCACTAGAATGAACCGATTAAGCAAAGATGAACGAGCAGGGATCGATAAGATAGTGAAGACACTGGTGGAACGAAAAGAGAGTGAGGAATACGTAACGGATATGTACAATTCATATGCCAATAGCCACAGACGACACTTTGTTGTGCGTTTTTGTTATCACACCCTCAAAACCTATGAGGATCGATACCAAGACAAAGGTCCTGAGAGCCTAACGACTCTGTAAAGGAGAGTTGATATTGGGGATGAAAGCGAGTGTGATGTGACAGACCTCTTCACGCGTTCGCTTGAAGTTTTCCGCCACCTCACTGAACAGAGGCCAGAAACTAAAGCTACGGCTCCTGTAGCGACCGAACCCCGAACAGAAAAAACCGACACAATGATGCCTATAAAGGAGGCCGCTCCCTACTGGGTTCCCCCAAGAGGACAGGGAACACATGATGATATTAACCACCAAGATGCGAGAGGGAGAGTAGTTTATAACTGGGTCTACCAACCATGGGATCGGCAAGACATCCTGACTTTCCGAAAATCCTTGCCTGATTTACGAAAGAACCCCACTGCCTTTTATACTGAATTAGGCACGGCCTTGGGCTCGACGATTATGACCCTAGCGGACATCGATTTGTTTTTCGGGCTATGCCTGCCAGCTGATGTGTGGAAGCAAATCCGGAAAGTCGACCACCTTGAGCTGTTCGGGCATACCTGGTCACAACTCGATGGCATAGATAGTTAACGAGAGCCCGGACAGAAACCTTTAAAATCCATTTTAGACCTCCCAGACAAGATCGTCCAGAAATTGAAAACCCTGATCCCGGAAAAGAAGGTGGACTGGTCAATAGTAACGGCCTGCCGCCAAAAACTGCAGGAAGACGTATCAGAATACTTCTCCCGGTTTGAGACGGTGTTCTCCGATTACAGTAGCCAGGACATGACCACTGCAACCGGACATCATCTGTTTGTCCAGAATTCTGTCAAGGGTCTGTCGCAGGAAGTCTCTCAGAAACTACAGACTAGCGAGAGTAGTTGGGCGGCCTCAAAAACTGGCGGCTATCCTCCAGATGGCCCAGTACTATGAGCATCAAAAGAATGAGAACGATAGGGCGACTGAGAAAAAGAAAAAAGACCTAAAAGAAAGGGTGATGATCGCACACTTGCAAGGGGTGACAATAGGAAGGGAACAGTACAAAGGAAGTTACCAATCGAATGCTCCTAGAAATCCACCCCCTAGTGACCGTACATCCGCACCCTATGCTGGACGTAAAGACATCGATGAGAACCAGTGTGCGTTTTGCAAAAGATTTGGTCATTGGAAATCCCAGTGCCCGGTTCTGCAAGAAGCAAACAAAAATAGGGACACAAGAGACGTAGCGGGTTGGCCAAGAAATAGAGGACAGGGATGAGGGTACACGAGCGACACCAACAACGACAGGCCAGGCAGACCGAACACGTTTGACCGTCCCCAACAGAACCAGTACCAACAGTCTGACTGCGACGACGCCCACAACTTCGCATAGGACTGCCAAGGGCAAGGAAGGGATCCAGTCGAGCTCCATGTTGACCAGCAAGGTCCTTATGTCACCGCTAAGTGCCTGGGTACGAAGTCTCCATTTTTAGTAGACACTGGCGCAACACGTAGTGCGTTATCTAAACGACTGATTCCAAGGGCACCCTTGTCTGGCTCACATGTAACATCAATAGGTTTTGATGGAACGCCCTCCACGAATCCCTTGTCCACACTGATCTCCTTTGACTTAGAAAATAACACCACTGACACAACGTTTTGGCTCTCATCCAACACCCCCGATGCCATTATGGGACTTGACTTATTGAAACATTTCCGAACTACCATTAGGTGTTCACAAGACGGAGTTCGAGTCATTCTGTACGACAACCCGACTCTGCTCAGACCTTGTCCCACACGACGCATGCTTTCCATCACTGATGCTGACTTGTCCCTACTCGACACTCTACCTCTGTACCTATGGGCCAAAACTGACTCGGATGTAGGACGCATGATGATTGACCCTGTGCATATAACTGTTCGACAGGACGCAGTGCTCCCAAAACTTCCACAATATCGGGTATCACCCGAGTGCGAGAAGGCATTGGTAAAGATCATCCAGTCCCTGATAGATGCAGGAGTGGTAGAGGAAGTAGTTAGTAATGTCTGCAACAGCCCTATCCTACCCATTGTAAAGAAGCAGGGTGAGGGAGATGAGAAAGCATACCGCTTCATCATCGACCTACGAGAGGTCAACAAAGTAGTTGTACCTCAGTACCCGTAGTCTCAGACATCACCACCATTCTGACTCTGATTCCTTCCACTGCCACCACCTTCACTGTAATCGACCTCAAGAACGCATTCTTCTCCATCCCCATCCACCCAGACAGCCGCTACCGTTTCGGCTTCACCTTAAAAGCCCGCTCATATAGATTTTGTAGAGCACCCCAAGGCTACACTGAAAGTCCGAGCATCTATAGCCAGGTCCTCAAGAGACAGCTGGACGCAGTCCAGTTACCGGATGGAGTGATGTTGATACAGTACGTCGATGATATCCTTTTAGCGGCCGACACCACTCCACTTGCAGTCACAGCCACCATCCAACTCCTACACTTCCTCGCGGAAAATGGCCACAAGGTCTCCAAGAAGAAGTTACAATTCTGCCAACCCCAGGTCACTTACCTAGGCCATCTCTTGTCCAAAGACGGGAGGAAACTTATACCCGATCAAATACAGACCATCCTAGAAACCCCTGTCCCTAAGACCCAGAAACAAGTCCGCTCCCTAGTAGGCCTCACCTCCTTCTGTCGACAGTGGTTGCCAAATTTCAGCCTCATTGTGAAACCACTACTTTTCCTGCTGGCTAAAGATGTCCCCTTCCCGCTCCTTTGGACCACTGAATGCCAATCCTCCTTCAAAGAACTACGAGACGCACTTTGTTCTGCACCAGTCCTAGGAACCCCGAGTACACAAAGCCTTTCTCCCTCTACACTCACGAAAGGGAGGGGTGCACTTTGTCTGTCCTGACTCAGTCCATTGGCCCGAAGCAATGCCCATGTGCCTACTTCTCTGCCACTCTTGACCCCGTAGCCAGAGCTTTGCCTGCCTGCCTTCGAGCTGTAGCTGCCACTGCTATCTCTATCCCACAAAGTGAGGGCATCGTGCTCTCGAACTTCCTTATGGTGTTAGTGCCCCATGCGGTTGACACACTCCTAAACCAGACTAAGGAGCAGCATCTGACTAGTGCACGACTGACTGGGTACGAACTGACTCTGCTTGCACCCCACATCACACTGAAAAGATGCACCACGCTGAATCCAGCCACTTTGCTGCCCCTACCTGAGAACGACCCCAATGTGTCCCCTATACATGACTGTGTGACCCTCACGGACGAACAGACTAGGAGTAGGGTTGACCTCCAAGACACTGCTTTTCCAGATCCTGACGGAGAGCTGTGGGTGGATGGCTCTTGTATCAAACTCCCCGATGGCACCACCTCAGCTGCTTATGCAGTTACCACAGCCCGAACTGTAGTTGAGACCGCCCGCATCACACAACGATCTGCACAGGCAGCGGAACTGATTGCCCTCACACGTGCGTGTATCCTAGCAGCAGGGACGACAGCAAATATTTACACAGATAGCCAGTATGCCTTCGGGGTGGTTCATCATTTCGGGCTCTTGTGGAAGGAGAGGGGATTCCTGACCTCACACGGCACACCCATCCTACACGGAGATCTAGTCTCCGCTCTGACTGAAGCGGTCCTCCTTCCCAAACAACTTGCTGTAATCAAATGCCAGGCACACAAAAAGGTGACGGACATCGTTGGGCAGGGGAATGCACTGGCCGACATCACCGCCCGGACCACTGCCGAGAATAGGACAACGACACGCATGTATGTGACCAGGTCACAAACAGAAAAATGGAAGGACGCTAGGGAAACTATTAGGGACATCCAGATGGCCAGCTCACCACACGAACTGACTGAATGGGCACGGGTGGGACTGAAAGACGATGAAGGCTGCTGGCGGACAAAAGACACGAACTAATGGTTGTTACCCAAATCGTACCTGATCCCCATACTGACCATGCCACACTACCCCGCACACATAGGATCTGCCCCTATGGCCGAACTTGTCTCCAAAGTTTGGCACAATGACAAGATCACAGACTCAGCTAAACGTCTGGTCCAACAATGTCTGATATGCCTGCAACACAACCCTGGGAAAGGAACTGTCGTACCCCTGGGAGGGTTTGGGGTCCCCAATCATCCATTTGAAGTCCTACAGATGGACTACATCCAACTAGAAAGATGCCAAGTTCTGAAGTATGTACTTGTTGTCGTGTGCGCATTTAGCAAGTGGGTGGAAGCCTATCCAACTCGCGACAACACTGCCATTGCTACTGCAAAGGTATTACTGAAGGAATTCTTCCCTCGCTACGGCCTTTGTCGAATTTGGTGGAGCGACAATGGCCCCCACTTCATAGCCGAAGTTATCCAACTCATCTTGAAGGGGTTGGGTGTAAAACAAAAATTTCACACAGTCTTCCACCCCCAATCTGCTGGACTAGTTGAGCGACATTATGCCACACTGTAGCTCAAACTAGCTAAGATCGTGGCTACCACAGGAATGAAATGGCCAGACGCTCTCCCACTGGCATTGCTATCAATCCGTTCCACCCCCACCAAACACCATTTGACCCCTTACGAGGTCATTTTCGGCCGACCTATGAGCATTTGGTCTGCACCAAAACCGACAAACATTTACAACGTCCCGGACGTCCTAATGTCTGACTATTTGTACAATCTGACTAAAACACTGTCTGTTATCCATCAACAGGTGCTGCAGGCCATCCCCGATGCTTCCAGGGGCCCCGGACACGACCTCCAACCTGGAGACTATGTATTGATCCGAAACTTCCAGCGTGCAAAGAGTCTGGAACCTCGGTGGACGGGCCCCTGGCAAGTCTTGATCACCACCCGAACAGCTCTTCGAGTGGAAGGGAAGCGACACTGGCTGCACGCACACCATTGTAAGAAAATCTCCTCAACCCTGACGACGACCGAAGACGTGGCCACCCAAGAAGAGCTCCTGAACAAAGACCGACCATCCCTGAGCTGTTACCCTGATACAGAGACACTTGAACTGGCAGAATTCCCCGATCCCACTGTGCCATCCAGGGAAGGGTATAACCTGCGACGAAAGGAGGGAGCTTCGGCTAAGCAGACCACTGACTAAGTTACAATTCTCAGAGCGGTGGCCTAACACTACTAAGGCTGCCAGGAGAGAAGCCAAACGAAGTTTGTGGTTCTGCCCGCTACCGAGCCCCTTGAAAATGATGGAAGCGCCCGATACGAAGCTCAAAGACTATTGCCCTCTTTATCGCCCTTCTCTTTTGCATCCTCCTCGTGACCACCCTCTGGATCGTGGAAGAGAGCGCACCAGCTCATAAAACATTTCTAACTACTACGCAGCCTACCACCATGAAAGAACACTACCTGGTCTCTCTTTCACCTCAACTCCGAGAAAGACGTAAGGAGTTCTGGAACAACTCCTTCGTGCAGTTGCTACACCAACACAACCTTGCCGCCAATGCCACAAATTGCTGGATCTGTGGGTTGTTACCACATGCCACCGGACATTCCATCCCCTTCATCCCTTCACCTTTCTCTGTTCATGGTTCCTGCCTTGCTTGGCTGATCCTCTTGCAAGAGAGTTACAGGGATAATGCCACTTCCAGCAAAACTATGTCGCACTTTTATCATAGGGTCTGGCTGAACAAAACAGGAAGAAACGCTGCTCCCTTTTGCCCTCTGACATCCAATGCCTCTATTCATGTGGACATCCCTACCAAAGAACGAGTTGAAATGCAGGTGTTCAACAACCCAGCCAGACCCACCTTCTCTTACCTCCAAAAACGAGCAGCTGCCACCCTGACTGTGGCCATATCTGTCGTCAACATCTCATGCCTTGTATGCATCGAAGGCCTTGGGACACAGTTGGTGGGCCACAGCGCTTGCCGCATCACCAGAACTTTGGACTCAACTGATCCACCCTCTTTTGTCACCTCTCCGAACATGTACTTTGTCTGTGGTACAAAAGCCTACACATGGCTCCCAAAGGGCTGGGGAGGTACCTGCTACATTGCCTTCATCCTTCCTCCAACCTATGTGGCCCCAGCAAACCATCACCGACAAAAGCGAACAAGAGACATTGAGCAGGCCGACTCCACCGGAGCACAGTTCCTAGACGCAATGAAGGGACTTGTTCCACTCTGGGGTCCGATGGCGAACAGCCGTGCCATCCGACATTTGACCCAGGCAGTCGAAACGACAATGAACATTACAGCTGGCATCCTCAAAAACAATACAGCCGAGTTTCAGGCAGTCCGCCTGGTGGTCCTTCAGAACCGTCTTGTTCTAGACGTTGTTCTAGCGGACCGTGGAGGAGCATGCCGTGTCATTGGGTCCAGCTGCTGCACTTACATACCAGACAATTCGCCCTCAGTCTACAAAGCCATTGAACACCTCCACAGACTTTCCTCAGAAGTTCATCAGGAACAAGAAGAATGGTCGCTTGGAAGTTGGTTCTGAAGTACTGTAAAGGACTGGGGGTGGAGGTTGTTTATGATCGTATTGATACCGATCGTCGTAATATGTGGATTCTGCCTGGGTGTTCAATGCTTGCCACCCTTGTGCTCACTTTTTGCTTACTGTATCTGCCCCAAGACTCTGGACTTCGAGGCTGAACGCATGAAAGCTTTGTATGAAGTAGAAATCCATAATATGATGGGGATAGACATAGATTGACAAGCTGGCTAGATATGTTGAAAAGGGAGGACTGTTGAAATCTAGATTGTGGCATAAACATTATCGGCGCCATCTTGTCCCTTTTCAGGCTCATATGTGCGCGTGAGTAGCAGCCATTTTGAATGCCATGGCCTCTCTGCCCACTGCCGATAGCCAGCGCGTCTCTCTCTCCCTCTCCGACCTCGCCAGCATCCCCTGCGCACTGACAGCCCCCGCTCTCACATGCTTGGGCCATAAACCACCCTTTCAGTGCGACCCTGCCTCGGAGCCACATCCCGTACCCGGCTGACACCTCCCTCCGCTCCTTTCATGATCACACCCTTTGATGAATCCCCTTCCTCTGTGCCCGATTGTCCGGCCCGATCCCAGACCACCACCTGGCCCTGCGGATGCAGTTTATTGCCCCATACACTCCCTCTTCGAAGGATCCACGACTGATCAAAGCCCCCACCCCATGAGATCCGATCAACCGCACACATTCCGGGAATCGGCGGAATGTCCAGCTGCGCGACAGCCATCACCTACTGAGATCGGGGTGGAGACTTCTACTGTAAATGTGTGTGGGAACGGGCTTGGAGCGGGGATTCCGAGAATGTCTTTCTGTACATCAAAGCATTGCCAAGAATGTGTTGTATGTAATAAAGCAATAAACCTGTGTATAAGAGGCCAGGCCTCATAGATGTGGAGAGAGCACCTCGAGAAGATACCCTGTTGTCTGATCTGATGTGTTCTGCTCCGTCGGAATAAACTTCTGTTTCCTGCCTTCCAGTCTCCAGCGCCCGCCTCTTTGTTTGATAATTTCAAGTGGTATGAGAGGCGACTAACGCCGGGCAATACTTAAAGGTTATCGGTTGAAATCTGCCCACCCTTTTACAGGCAGACCGTACTTTGCACGCATTGTTTCACATTCCATCCTCGTTCCCTATTGTTCAGAAGAAGTTGATAAGCAGGAAGTACAAAGAAATTACTATAATACTGTTATTACAATGACTGTCCAGAATCAACTGCGGGGAGAAAGGTTGAATCAAACTCCATGGGAAGAAAGATTCAGGAAGGAGAAATGCACCTCAAACATAAACAGGTAAGTCACAGAGAAACAAGCGTGATGCAGGCAGTGTGGCTGGCTCTGCCTGCCACTCAAAACAGACACAGTAAATACACACTGTATAATGTTAAAGAAACTGAACTATACCGCACAATTTACAGTATGCTTCTACTACATCCACTGGCCATTGTTCATGGGAAAAAGCCATACGCAGTGGTTTTCAGTTGTGCCTATAAGCCACTCTCCATGCATAAAGTGTTCTACACACAGCTAAAGCCCGCACACTTGATTTGCAGAAAGGAGGACTCTGCACAGTCCCATACTGTGCACACTGCCTGCTTATGTATGGGGCCATTTGGTTCTCTGACTATCCTTTGCCCATTTCGAACACCATCTATTGCCGTACAATTAGTTTATTTAAAGTTGACAGGATGAAAATAATCTCTACAAAATAGAATCTAAAAAGTCTAGAAAGTAACAGATTAGGTAGTAATATACATGTCTAACCTGGCCCTCTTTGCTAAGTTCTTCATATTTTTATATTCTTCTGCCTTCTTTTGATGAACTCATTTTTGTTAGCTTTTATGGCTCTTCACTTTTTTCCTGTGAATCACTGAGTGGTAAATATCGTGTGCTCTCTCCTGATAACACAGTACACTTGACCTACCCCTAATCAGCCCATTTGATTTACTTGTAAATGCATAGTAAATGGTACTGCATGTACAGAGAACCTTCATATTAAATGCTACTAGTGGGAGATCAGTACGCATTGAGCCAAACACTAAAGTACCTTTTAAAACATGTCTCAGGCCTGCCACTGCGGATCGCAAAGCAGTTTTAAACTGCCATTTCGACCTGGCAAAATTTTGGAAGCAGGTATCAGTCGCAGTCAACTGTGCCTTTCCACCATTGTCCTGGGTCAACTGACTATGACTGGCTCTGCTGTTGGGTTTGTGTATGCTTCCATACAGTGAGACAAACAAAACCTTGGTGTGAGAGGAGAGGGTCTTCTTGGAAGGATGTCTGGGGAAAAGCTATCCTCTTACCCTGATTGCATTTCAAAGAGCTCTGCCTGCAGCACACAGAAAGGGTGCTGACAGTAGGCCTGTCCTCCCTTTTGTCACCCCAGGCAGTTTGGAGCTAGGAACAGGGAAAGTCGAATATCTGACCAGAACCAGTTATGGGGGTAGGACAGGGGAATCCCCCACACAAAGGCTGGCAACAGTTATAAAATTAGGAGTTTCAGAACCACTCATTGGAACACTCCTGGACCTGTGGGTGATACAAAAGAAGGACTGGCCTGCTTCCAGAAGGACTGCTCCGCTGCTTGAAGAAGTGCCTTGCCTTCTGAAGAATGAAGATTGCACCTGCCTGCCCTGATACCAGGCTACCAAGAGTAACTCCAAGGGTCAATTGGCTGACCTCCTGCTCGAGCTGCAAAGGCACAACAAGCTTCCAGGGGCCTGCTCCGCTATTACCCAGTTGACCAGAACTATCTGGAACTGTCTGTACCGGCCTGAGCACTGCTGCTGATCTCTGCTTTTGTGAATTCTAAACTCCAAGAGGTGCCCACTCCCAGCCATGGACCATTGGCTGGCATCAGACAGCACTCCACCTTGCCTAAGGTTCTATTAGATCCTGCACAAGTGATACAGGGTCCGCAAAGCCAAGCAGTGCTGAAACAAAGGCTTCACTGAATCTGATGGGGGCGAGTGGTTGAAAAGTTTCAGCACCCCATCTATCATTCTGTTGTGTTTGCTATGTTTGCCCTGAGTGGACTAGGTTATGCCAAGACATTGGTCCCTTGCTCGCTGTGCCCTTGGATTCAATCTAGAATGGCTTATGGGGGGTGAAACCCCGAACCGATCCGAGGAGGGTTGCTTCCAGTTCAGGGAGGGCCTAGCCTGGCAGCTAGGGCTAGACTGTTTCCATAAGGAACAGGGTCAAGACTTATGTGCATATGGCTAGATCCAAATTGGGGTGGCATAGTGAGCAAAATAATGATGGATTAAACCCAGATCTGTGACTGGGGGTGAGTGCTTGAAAAGTTTGAGCACACCGTCCATCATTCTGTTGTGTTTGCTGAGAAACGCAAAGCATTACAGAGCCATGTCGTGCAGAGCTAGCCTGAAAGCTTCGCCGGATCAAACACAAAGCAATGCCATGGCCCTCAGAACTCTACATGTTCCTACCTGAAGTCTGTATTGGATCTGACGGCGAACAGCGTGAAGCCCCATGATGCCTCAAAGACCAGCTAAAAGCTTCACCTGAAATGATGACAAGTCAATCAATCAATCAATCAATCAATCAAAGCATTTATATAGCGCACTACTCACCCGGAGGGTCTCAAGGCGCTAGGGGAGGGGGGGTCCGCTACTGCTCGAACAGCCAGGTCTTGAGCCGCTTCCTGAAGGCAAGGTGGTCCTGGGTCAGGCGGAGGTGGGTCGGGAGGGAGTTCCAAGTCTTGACGGCCAGGTAGGAGAAGGACCTTCCTCCTGTGGTGGCTCTTCGGATGCGGGGGACGGCGGCGAGGGCGTGGCCGGTCGATCGAAGCTGGCGTGTGGGAGCGTAGAAGTTGATGCGGCTGTTGAGGTATCCTGGTCCTTGGTTGTGTAGGGCTTTGTGTGCGTGGGTGAGGTGACGGAAGGTGATTCTCTTGTTGACTGGGAGCCAGTGCAGTAACGTGAAGCCTTGCAAAGCAACAACACGAAGACCTCACATCAAAACATAATGTACATTTTCCGCAAGACGAATTCATTTTGGTCGGACTGAACTTTTGACTTTGTCCCCTTCTACCAGAATCAGACACCCACAGTTGGTACTTGGAACGTTTTGGAATTATTTTTACCTAAAACATTAAAAACTTATATCGCTGGTTCTACTGATTCTAGATTCAATTTTGATTATTGTGGTGTAGTTTTTTTTATAATAAAACGTACTGTATTTGTTTGAGTTGGTTTGGAATTCTTTTGTGCTGTGTTTTCACATTATTAATCGTGGTATGCAGCATAAATACTTTACACATTGCATTTAAGCTAAGCCTGACTTCTTTTTTGCCAAACCACCAGAGGTTTAAGCACAGGTTAATTTAATGGCTTGTGTTAGTCAGAAGGATTGTGGTTGTTGCTTGAGTGGGAGTTCCACCCTTCCTAAATAATAACCATAGTTCTTACAATAACTAGATCTTGTACTCCACACCATGCATTATTTATAAACTCAGATATCTATTCTATATCAATAGAGCATAGACCATATTTTTAGAATATTGGGATGTTGACACAGAGACCCAAATACTCCAGCAACCATTGTCACCTTTGTATATTTAATATGTTTTTCTGAGTTTACAGAGGAAAACTACTCTATGATACATCAGCACATCAGCACATCAAAAGACCAGATGATATAACTACAATATAACATTCCTGCTTCCTAATACAGACGCTAGAGCATAGAATATGATATTATAAACAAAGGGGTCAATTCATAAAGTTGAATTTACATGTGAGTAAATCTACACATACAATTTTATGCTACACACTCTGTGGTGCGTTTTAAGTTGGGGAAATAATTCCCCTTCAATCCTGAGGGTTTCTAGGGTCCAACTAGCCCAATAGGTACATCCAGTAAGCGCAACAGAGCTGCGTAGCAGAGAGATGTAAAAAGGGCCACGGCCTAGACCACCTCTCTGCAACGCAGCGCAGGAGCGCTTACGGGAAGCACCTGGTGGGCTAGTTGGCCCCCAGGTTCCTTCAGGATTGAAGGGGAATTATTTCCCCAACTTAAAACGCGCCACAGGGCGTGCTTGCACACGTCACCTCAGGCTCCGTCCCCTCCCTTCACCACTGTGTAAACCCACCCTGTGGCCGTTCTAAGTTGAGAGATTAAGTCCCCTTGAATCCTAAGGGTCCTTAGGGTCAAACTAGCCCACTAGGTACCTCCAGTAAGCACCACAGAGCTGCATTACAGACAGGTTATGTTATGTTATGTTAAATATGCTTATAGAGCGCATGGCTGCCCCAGCAACGGGGCGTCCCAGCGCTTGCGGACAGCCGGGCAGAAAGGAACGGCAAGAGGGATCGGGCACTGTAAAGCAGGTATGCAAAGGGGCGTGGCCTCTGAACAGCTGTCTGCAACACAGCTCCCTGGCGCATACTGGAGATACCTGTTGGGCTAGTTGGCCCTCAGGGACCCTCAGTATGTTAAGATAATTAATTTCCCAAATAAAAACGCGCCACGGGGCGCGTTTGCACAGTGGTGAAGGAAGGGGGCATGACCTGAGATGACATGTCTTCAAACGCGCCCTGTGGTGCGTTTTAAGTTAAGAATTAATTCATCCTCAATCCTGTGGGTCCTTGGGGGCCAACTAGCCAACCAGGTACCTCCAGTATGCGCCAGGAGGCTGCGTTGCAGAGAGGTGTTCAGAGGCCATGCCCCTTTTTACAGTACTCTGCAACGCTGCTCCTTGGCGCTTACTGGTGGTACCTGGTGGGCTAGTTGGCCCCATGGAACCTCAGGATTGATGAGGAATTAATTCCCCAACTGCAAACCCGCTAGGGAGTGCTGAAAGGAGGGGGTGTGGCCGCCGGTGCGATGCCGGTATTTCTTTTTTTTTTAAGACGGGGGGCTTTGTAGCCCCCTTATTTTTCTCCTTTTTGGGCCCTGGGGACCCCATCCCCAGGGCCTGCCCCCTAATTTTATTAAAAAAATAAAAACATTGGGAAGGCCTCTCGAGGCCTTAATCAGCCCCGGGGACCCCATTCCCCGGGGCATGTCCCTTTTTTTAAAAATTACTTTTTGGAAGGGGGCTGCCTTGCCCCCTTCTTATGACCCAGGGCACCCCTATCCCCCGGGGCTTTTTTTCTTTCTTTCTTATTTGAGATGGGGTGCCGCGTGGCCCCCTATGGGGCAACTAATAGCCCACTCCGTTGGGGACCGTGGGGGGGTCCCCAATCGTCCCACGGTTCTGCCAGCTCCCTGCCTCCTGCAGGAGCCGGCATTGCTTTTCTACACAGTGTGCAGCTAAGATGCAGCTCCCCCTGTGGAAAAGCATTTTGCTGTGCTATTTGGAAAGAAAGCAGGTTTCCTGCTCTCTCTTCCAAATAGCAAAGCAGTTAGCTATGGCAGGGCGGGAGCCACGAGTCTCCTGCCCTGCCATAGCAATCTACAGTATCCCGGGGGTGGGCACCCTGGGACACTGCAGGAGCTGGCCCTGGGGGGTGGCGGTCCCCAGGGCCATGACATGGCTCCTGGAGGGGGGCTGCGAGGCCCCCCTCCCTCCTTTTTCAAAGCCCTGGGGGGGGTGGTGGTGCCCGGGACGGAACCCCCAATTTAAATATTTAGTGCCCCGGAGAGTTGGCGGTGCCTGGGGCCTGTGAGGGGGGGGGGGTTCTTCTTAGCATGTGGGTTTTTTTGGGGGGGTATTTAGATTTAGACATCGTTCACCATTAATATGAATATGTAGGGATTTCTCCTGATTTACAAAATAGGTTTGGACCCCGAGGATCACTGTGTGCATAGTCCATGCTGTTAGTATGCAGTGTTTTAATAGGCGGATCACCATGTAAACACCTAACGGTCACTTCACCTTTCCTTGACCATGGGGGATGGGGAGAACGTGTTTCTTAACCTTACACTAACTATGGACGGATCCCTATCTAACTACCCAGCGGTCACTTCACCTCTCCTTTACCATGGGGGATGGGGGTAGCGTGTTTTTAGACCGAACACTATCTACCGAAAATTGTATTGGCCACTTTTATGAATGTGATATCATTTATTTGGACTCATTGGAATATACCAGAACCAGATTGTTAAGGCAGGCCGGGATTAATAGGAAACGCGATGTGTACCATGTGCAGTATTACCAATGGGCGGGTTGCCATGCCAAAACCCAACAGGTACTACACCTCCCAGCAACCCCGTGCTCATGACGCAATTACACGCACGCGTCCTCTAGCAGGTGTGAGAGGGCATGTGCGGAAGAGTTTGGCATAAATTAATGGAGCCGCCTCCCGTCTGGCTATCTACGCGGCGACCAAGAGGTAGGCACGAATTAACGTGGATATCCATCAGAACAGTAAGGAGTATCGTATGTGGGAGGCATTACTTAAACTGTGTATTTAACTTTTAAGAAACCCAGGCTAATATTATACACATTGACCGGAGGGTATACCGTGCTGGATGCAGGGAATACTCTCATGCTTTCCGTTGACTATGAAATCAACGGTTTCTCACGGACCTCTTTCTCTCTTTCTCTCGTGAACACAGGTAGTGCTCTTTGGAATCCTCCCCGCCAGGCGCCTTTTCGAGCTTTATACATTGATAAACTCAGTGAGTGTGCCATAATAGTGGGGATTAGGAGGTTTTTACCATCCTATATGTACACTAGTTTGGTAATGCTAATTGCAGCATGTTGCCCTATAGGAGAGTGTGGCTTATCTTATGCAGAAGTATATTTTAATTGGGTTTTTTTATGCACAAACCGTTTTTGCCGTAATTGCATTGTGGCATGTAGGGTGTCGGATGGATTTATGAGCCACACAAAGGATCCCCTTAATATAACAGTTCCGGATATTTTTGTAACTAATGGGAATATTATCAAGATATTAAACATATGCTAACTTATTGGGGTTTATGACTATATGCACAACACATGATAGCATATCATTTGTTGTGCTTTTTTTCAGTATTTGTTTCCTGTGATGGCGGGACTACCCTTGAAACGTGTTTGATCAATTTTGGATCTTTTTTACTCCATCTATCTGCCGGACTGTGGTGAGGTGGATCATAGGACTGGGATAGATAGAGGTCCTGAAGAAGACGGGGGTGACCAGTTTAACTTTGGCACAGTAAGTCGGTCGAAACATGTTTGTACAAGCAGTCCAAGGAGGGGTGTTTTTGAGACATCAATATTCTCTTTAAAACACTGCCCATCCTTCACTATTTTTAATCCTGGTCGTGGAACCTATAAATAAAGGTTGTGAGGGTATCCATGAGCGACTTTTAAAGCACTTCCTATGCTGCACCTTGTTCTTTCACGATACCCAGTCACAGGGTGATATTCACTGTGTTATCACTGTTTTGTCACATTTGTGTTGTTTTGTGTATATGTCTTCTTGATTTGTTTTCTCCCCTCCCTCTGCTCCATCCTGAGCTAAGCAGACCCGATGATGAAGCATGTCACAGACATTTGTGTCTGAGTGAGGGCAGTTTTCAAAACATATTAGTTTTGTCATTTTTGTGTCTGTGTTCTATTTTGTTTCTCCCTACCCGTCTATGTGCTTACTAATTATACACTACCAATACCAAACAAAATCACAATACCCAGCGCCTCCACCACTACAACCACCCCTCCTAACCCCTCCCCCTCTACTACTTCACCGGCAGCGCAAAACAGGACAACAGACCTTCCCAAAATAACATATGCCCTCAACAGCACACTAACTCAATGTTCAGAGTTGTGGCAACAAACTATGTATAAGGGAAGGATCTCTATTGGCTGCCCTCCCCTCGACTTATTACGCTATCCGTGCCGACCGTCCTGGCGGGAAAGCGGGCGGAGGCGTTGCTCTCATTGCCCGTTCTGACCTCCAGTTCCAAATTCTCCCCTCACCCTCCTTGGGAGGAATTGACTATTTGGTGGCTCGTTCCACCTCCCTTTCCCCCCACCTAGCCATTGTGCTCGTCTATCGTCCTCCTCAACCAACCCCATCCTTCCTTCTGGCCTTTCAAGATCTACTCGGCACCCTGGCGGTCAACTATGCCTCGGCTCTAGTCCTCGGGGACTTCAATTATTGGCCGACGGACCCTAAGGAATGTGCCTCATCAAAGGAATTTTCGGAAACCCTCCTCTCTCTCAATTTCACCTCCCTTGTCCACACCCCCACCCACATTCACGGCCACACTCTAGACCAAGTTTGGTCTCTTAATTGTTCCCTGTCTGCACTGTCTGTTATCCCCTGCACTTGGTCCGATCACTTTTTAATTTCGTTTTCCCTTAGTCTCTGTCTGACCAAGACCCTTATCCACACCAAAAACTCATGGGCTCGCAATTGGGGTAAGGTCAATCTGTCCGACCTCTCGACTTCACTTCTGGCCTCCTCTCCCCCTTTATCGGGACTGGATTCCGCAACCCAAGCTAAAGCCATTGATTCATGGCTTATGAAGGGAAGCGACTGCTTGGCCCCTCTCCGGCGCACCTCGATTAGGCGCCCTAAAGACGCCAATCGGTGGTTTAATAATGATCTGAAAGAACTTAAGCTTACGGTTCGAAGGGCTGAACGCAAATGGAGATTGGACTATTCCCCCACCTCCAAGACCCGTTATGTCCATCTCCTAGGGACTTATAAAAAAAACATCACTGAGGCCAAGAAAGCCTATTTCTCGGCCAAAATTTTGGTGGCCGAGAACCAACCGAAGGAGATTTTTGCCATCACTCACGACCTGGCTTTCTCCGACAGGACCTCACTTAAACCCCCTCCCTCTCAGGAACTCTGCGATTCGCTGAATTTCTACTTCGTTGAAAAAATCTCGACAATTAAATCCAACATCCCCCCTCCCTCCCCTTTTTTTGTTGATCCCCTGCCTCCCCCCGCCCCAGCCTTTTTTAATTCCTTTCCTCCTCTCTCTGAAGAACTTTTCCTGTCTCTCCTTCCCAAAATTAAATCTGGTTCCCCTTTTGACATATGCCCGGCACACATCTTACGGCAGGTTTACTCTGTCTGTACTTTGCCTCCTCTTGGCTTCCTTAACGACTCACTGGCTCGAGGGGTTGTCACTCCATCGCTAAAATCCGCTTCCATCGTCCCCATCTTAAAAAAGCCAGGAGCCGACCCCTCCGTGATGGCAAATTATCGCCCCATCTCCCTTCTACCCTTTCTGGCGAAGGTGCTTGAGCGACATGTTACATCTGCGCTCAGCTCCTTTGTCGAGGAGAATGGGAGGCTGGCTCCGTGTCAGGCTGGGTTTCGGCCCAAGCACTCGACAGAGTCAGTGGTGGTGTCAGTACTAGACACCCTTAGAGAGGGTATGGACGTATGCAGATCCCAGGCGCTGGTCCTCCTTGATTTGTCCGCCGCTTTTGACACGGTGGATCATTCCATCTTGCTTTCCCGTGTCAAGGCGGCGGGCATAGGAGGCTCAGCCCTTATCTGGCTTTCGTCCTTTCTGAGGGACCGGACCCAGGCGGTTCATCTTGGGGAGTTTTCAGCTACCCCCTGCCAGGTCCAGTGCGGTGTTCCCCAGGGTTCTTCTCTCTCTCCTTTACTGTTCAATCTTTATATCGCGCCTCTTATCTTTGCCCTACAGCAGCTGGAGGTCACGGTATATAACTATGCCGATGACCTCCAGCTCATCTTTAACCTGTCCTCTACCCCTGACTCCATCTCTAACTTCCAATCTATTCTATCTTTCATCAGGGACTGGATGAACTTCAACCACCTGAAACTCAATCCCGATAAGACGGATGGTTGCTCCAGTCCCTGGAATTCTCTATTTTGGCCCCCCTCCTTTGGTTCTCCTCCTACCCCTGTCCCTTCTGTTAAGACTCTTGGCATTAAGCTAAATGATAAACTCTCTATGCACTCCCAGATTGGTTCGGTGGTTTCTTCCTGCTTTCTTACTCTACGCACTATCCGCTCTATCTCTCGCTTCTTTTCTTTCTCTGCACTTAAACTAATTATGTCCGCACTGGTCCTGTCCCGCCTGGACTACGGGAACATCCTGTTCAATGGCATCCCTCAGTACAGCCTGCGTAAACTGCAACTGGTGCAGAACCAGGCGGCCCGCCTTGCCTTCGGTCTCCCCAAATTTCATCATACCTCTCCCCTCTTGAAGACCCTCCACTGGCTCCCCGTGCGGGAACGCGCCTTGTTCAAATTAGGCTGCATGGCGTTTCAGGCCAGGATGGGCCTGGCCCCTCTCTTCATATCTTCAGCCATCAAAGCTTATGTCCCCGGCAGAGACCTCCGCTCCTCGGCACAACTTCTTCTAGCAGTTCCTCGCTACCGGAAAAAAAAACAGGGTGGCTCGAAATTTTCCACTCTTGTCCCCATGTTCTGGAATTCTCTCCCCTTCCATCTTAGGTCCCTCACCCAGTATTCCAGCTTCCGCAAAGCTTTGAAGACTTTTTTATTCACTCAGGCTCACCTTTCGTAAGCTCTGCTCGCCTTTTCAGTCTATGTCTTAGCGACTGATCTTGCCCAGTTGGCTGCCTGCTATTTTAGCGCCAAGAAACCGCCCAGGTGTACGTTGCGCTTGATAAATATTTTAAACTTAAACATAAGGAACTCGCACATCAACAATAATTTACACAATGCCAAGACTACCAGTGAAATGCTATACACAACTCACTATAGAAACCAAAAACTTTTCTGTGTGTAGCTATACTACTGATATGTGTAGTGTACTGCATATTGGACGCAACCATATTATCTCAGACACTGGGGAATATTTCGGTCATGTAGCTGTGTTTCCCCCCCGAAGCAGAAGCAGAGTGGGCTGGCCCAACGTACGTAACATTAGGATAAAACTATAAATAATTAGGCTACGCTTTGGGTGTGGTTTACTTCTGCAAAGAGAAGAGACTCCACCACAGCGAAGGTCCTCAACCTGCTACGTGGCTGCCGCCATGACCACGTGCCTCCTCGATACAGGCCCATTGCGAACTTAGTGCCACAGCACCACAGACTTATGTTTATATCGACTACTGCCTTTGATCTACAGTGCGGATAGCAGGGTTCACAACTTAAATTCAGCTTTGGATCTACACTACGAACAGCATTGAAGTTAGACTTGATTTATGTAAGGCAGGGACAATTGTACTCTATGTCCTCAGACTTTGTTAAAATAAGTGACAAAAATTCTCCATAAATATTTGTACTGACTACTGCCTTCCATCTACAGTGCGGTCAGTAGAGTTTACAACTTAATACCAGTTACGGATATGCACTACAGACAACATTGAATTCAGTTTCGATGTATTTAAGGCAGGGACAATTGTACTATGTCATAAAGATTTTGTTAAAGTATGTGACAAAGAGCATTCCTCGATATCTGTGTCAACTACTGCCTTCGATCTACACTGCGGACAGCAGGGTTCACAACTTGATTTCCGCTTTCCATGTACACTACGGACAACATTGAAGTTAGCCTTGATTTATGAAAGGCAGAGACAATTTTGTCAAATGATGCTACCAAAAATATTCCTCAATGTCTGTTCTGAGTACTGCCTTCAAATGTACACTGCAATCAACAGAGTTCACTACTTGATACCAAAAGCACATCAGCACTACAGACAACATTACATTCATTCTCGATTTATTTAAGGCAGAGACAATTGTACTGTGTCATCAGATTTTGTTAACTGTGACAAAAAAGAATTTATCGATGTTTGTGTCGACTACTGCCTTTGATGTACACTGCGTACAGCAGGGTTCACAACTTGAATTCAGCTTTCCATCTACAATACGGACAGCATTCAAGTTATCCATGATTTATGTAAGGCAGAGAGAATTTTGTTAAAGGATGCCACAAA
Source organism: Lissotriton helveticus (assembly GCF_964261635.1). NCBI lineage: Eukaryota > Metazoa > Chordata > Amphibia > Caudata > Salamandridae > Lissotriton > Lissotriton helveticus. The sequence continues at coordinate 1,368,958,175 of NC_136069.1, read as the reverse complement.
AAACATTCCTCAACTTCTGTTCTGAGTTCTATTTTCAAATGTACACTGCGATCAACAGAGTTTGCCACTTGATACCAGTGGCGCACTACAGACAACATTAAACTCAGTCTCGATTTATTTAAGGCAGAGACAATTGTACTGTGTCCTCAGATTTTGTTAAAGTATGTGACAAAAAAGCATTCCTTGATGTCTGTGTCAACTACTGCCTTCGATGTACACTGCATACAGCAGGGTTCACAACTTGAAGTCAACTTTGCATGTTATACTACTGACAGTAAGGAATTCAACCTTGATTTATTTAATGCAGAGACAATTGTACTGTATGTGTTCGGATTTTGATAAAATAAGTGACAAAAATCATTTGTCGATATCTCTGCTGACTACTGCCTTCGATTTACAGTGCGGACAGCAGGGTTCACATCTTGAATTCAGCTTTGAATCTATACTATGAACAGCATGAAATTTAGCCTTGTTTTTTTCAAGGTAGAGTTAATTGTACTTTATGTACTCAGATTTTGTTAAAAGATACGACAAAAAGAATTTCTTGATGTCAGTGATGACTACTGCCTTCGATCTACATTGTGAGGGATCACCATTCAGGTAGAATGACGATTGTACATGACGTATTCTAGTAGACAAGAGACATTATACTACTGCGACCCCCCCAAAACACTAATCAACGCAGGGTACGCACACGCTGGGTTCTTTCGGTACCACTAACGCACTGCACCATAAGTCATCTCCCCGTTGTCTTATTAAAGCAGAATTCACTAGGAAAAAAACATTGCTCCCAGTGCAGCCCCCCTGCATTACGCATTATCGCAGGGTACGTACAAGCTCAGCGCCAAAGATACTACTAACTCAGTGCACCATAAATCATCGGAAAAAAGTGAACAGTTTTATGTCAGCAATGGAATTCATGCAGAATCGCATCGACAAAAGACATTACTCCAATTACTGTGCCCCCCCCCCGACCACGCATCGTCGCATCGTCGCAGGATACGTTCACGCTAAGCACCAAAGGTACTAGTAACTCAGTGCACCAAAAATCATTATCACGTGGCCTTCACAAGACAAAAAACATTACTATCAGTACGGTCTGCCCGGACCACGCATCATCGCAGGCTCCACAGAACCTTGTTGTTTCAGATACCACTAACTCAGTGCAAACCAAACTAAGTATAACACCTATCAAACCTACACAATATCCCTTTAGTATGCTTCCTTCAAAAACTTATTTTATATCACTTATAGATTTAGTTGAATAATAACATTTTTGCTACATACATGTTCTATCTTTCACTTCAATCATGATTACAGATAATGCAGTCCACCCTAAGATCTACATTGCGGACAGCAGGGTTTAAAACTTGAATACAGCTTTCTATCTACACTACAGACAGTAGGGAATTTAACCTTGATTTATTTAAGGCACAGACAAAAAATACTCCTGTGGCACTGCTAGTAAGAGCAAGCACCTTTAATCCCTTACATCCTGTGAACTATGTTTACAAAAAATGTAGAACACAGCGCCAAAATGTACCTCCACTACCGGCAATGTCAAGTACCTCTGGCGTATCACCTTCAACATCGCCACCAGACATACGTCCCCATTTTGAGAAAGTTAGAATGCACTGCGTGAAGTGCAATCATTAAATTTGTTATGGGGAGCAATCAGTAGACCTAGTTTGCAGAGCAACTGATAACCATTGATGGTAGTTTTTTTTTTAACCTTTTAAAGTTCATGCAGACCAGTATGCAACGCTCAATATTTTAAGTACAGACTGCTAAAACCACACATCATCGCAGGGTGAGCACACACTGAGCACCACAAGTACCACTAACTCAGTGCTCCATAAATAATTGCCTAGTTGCCTTATTAAGGGAAAATTCTGTTGCCAAAAGACATTTTTACAAGTGCGTTCTACCTGAACCACGCATCATCACAGGCTCTAGACAAACCACCCCTACCTCAGAGTACCACAACTAATAAACCCTTTACGATAGAATCTTCTGTGTATTATTTCACATATAGTGCTCCTACCTTCCTACAGCAGAAGTTATAAACTGTTTATGATTGAATATCTTTGTATGATATCATGATTACTATTCTACTTGTTACCAACAACAACGTATTAAAATGGAGTCGAGCACGCATGCCCGTACCCACTTCAACTATCTATCTGTATCAGTGTACTTATTATGTTTGTAAAATGCTGCTCCTGCGCCCTACTACATTATATTGCGCTATAAACAGCTTATGCAATCATCTTACCTCGGCCAATAACAAAAACTTCGATTAGATAACTTTTTCCCGCTCATTCTACAAATACGAACGTACAAAATGGATCATTACAATACTGCAAAGAAACTGTATAGTCAATTTATAAATGTGTACTATTTCTTGTTTTTTTAAACATATTTATATAGCGCTAAGTCAATCCGAAACTATATCAACAATTTACATGACCACCGTATTTACAGTACATCTTCAGGCACGCGCAGATTACGCCATTTCTCTTCAATACCAGGATGTGGACGCGACTCAAAGGCTCGAACACTGATTTCCAGCATCAACTTCAACAGTTTACCCGAATGACTACATACGTATATATATTAGCTTCCCTTCATGTGCCAAAAGCTGAATCCTAAAGCTTTCACAGCCCTGTATTACTACAACGCTCCACTGAATGTACAACAAACATTAATATATGCAGAAATGTGTCATGTCCACCATCTTTTATGTTTGCAACTATGAATGAATATAGAACCGGTGATACCCCGTACCTTCCATGGTGGCCATGTTGTGGGACTTTACAGATATAATGACACATTTGCATTTAAGATCCGGGTGACGTCAGCACTACAAGACGGACACCCGAATCACTTGATTTCTCATATAGCTCACGACGGAACCACACCCATAGCTCCGGAATCATGGTTCAGAGCCTCGCGCTGCACTGGCATAGGTCAGTCCAGCCCACTCCGCTTACGCTTCCAGGAAAACACAAAAAAGCAACATTGCCCAGAATTCCATTGTAGTGATTTCTTAGTTCCAGGTCTAGTTGTCAGAACGGCGCACACACACACACTACCTCATTCCTGGTATACACCCACACCACACCCATCCAGCACATGCGTCACTCGCAAGCGCAGTGATGGCCCGTCCTAGTGGTTCCAATGCCTCATGTATGCCCAAACCACCGAGTTAGGGGAGCCCAACACTACGTGCATGGCCTCTTAGGTCACTGACTTAGTGGTACCGCAAGGACTGAGCAGGTGAGGAACCTGCGATGTTGATGGGAGTACGAGTATGTTGTTAGCCATAGCGATATCAAGACTCAGCACCATATGTAAGACTTCTTGGTGGCAGAGCGGGACTGCATGATGTAGAAGGTGCCCTGTCCACAAAGAGGTGAGCAATGAGGCCTGGGTGCGCAGCGGAGGCAGTCAATGGGGTGCAGCAGACTGGATACAAAAAGGCAACACAGCGATTTAGGCAAACACAGTCCTATATACCGTATATTATTGCAATTGTATTTTTTTTTCCAAAAGCAGGAAAGTTCTTAAAATCGGTCAAATGTCCAACACTCGTGATGATCGAAACCACGTGTATCACTGGGCAACACTTGCTTTCGCAAGCGGATAAAAACATTACAACTATAGTAATTCTTCAAAAAATCAAAGCCTATTAAACAAGTTGGAACAGTACAAATAGTTGTTTTTTAATGCGGGAGGGAAGGTGTGTGAAAAGGTGATGTAATTCTACTCCACATTATCATTGTAACAATTAACAATCATAACATCTTTCTTTTACTATCTTTAAGATGTAGAGCTTCAGTGTGCATTATGTCCTGGCACGTGGTGAAAGACACACCGGTGACAGAAAGGTGAGCTGCGAATATTCTTTTCAGTCACTCTCTCACTTCCTCTCTCCTTTACTAAAGAAATGACGCACAATGTTAACTTGCTTTTTATCTTACAGGTTGAGTTTCACAAATTGGCATCTCCCCCAACACCTCCAAAGCTCAACGTTCGAAGATTTTGCAATGATGCGTGGCCATCGTAACAACGTCTGAGAAGGCTACTTCGACACGTGGTGCACCCTCTTTGAATCACGCTAATGGCACAAAGTAAGCAAAGAAGCTTGTTTCCGAAACAACGACAAGGCACCTGTTGGCGGAGAGAGTGGGTAGTGTGCAGCAGCTTGACTGCATAGGAATGTACAATTACCTCCAGGCGCTGGGAGTGGATAGGTTGAAACAGTCTGAGGGGCAGATTTACAAGCCCCTTGCGCCACTTTTGCGCCACTTTTAACATGGGAAAAGTGATGCAAAAGTGGTGCAAGGAGCTTGTAAATCTGACCCTGAGTGCGCAAGAAAAAACACTAACCTTCGGACTCTGGGAGTCAATGGGGTGCAACAGTCTGGGTACGCAGTAATGAGAACTCACTGCTATGCGGTGGCAGTGCATGGGGAATAGTACTCTGGAAGAAAAAAGTGCACAGACACCTCCTTGCAGTGGACGTTGATGAAATACAGTATCCTGAGTGTACAAACACATAAAGCAAAAAATATACTTGTGCAGTTGTATGTACTCTGCTATTGCTAACTCTATTCTATCGTTCGGATCACTAAACTAGAGGGTGCACTATTAACCAACACGTGCTTGGACACACAACGGAGGCAAAAAGGTGAGCTACGAAGATTTTCTCCAGTATTAACTGCTCCATCTATAACTTTCTCTCTCTCACCGTTTTAATGTTGTTTTTTCCCTCTCTCCCTCTCTCTCACATCGTTTCTTTTTCTCTTTCAAAGTTATGGACACTGCTGTCCACTCTGCCGATAAAAAAATCTAGGCTGAATTTAATAGTCTGCAATGTAGAACCAAAGCTGAGTTCAAGTTGTGAACTCTGTTCATCACAGTGTTTACACAAGGTAAGCAGAGCAGCCTAGATAACAAATACCTCTGATTAAATGCTTTTGGAAAAAATCGATATTGTCCTGCATAATGACGTGATGTCTCACCTAATTCTGTCTCATCTCTGAATCATTTATAAGACCTGTTCATCCATATTGTAAATCTGACGCAATAGGTACTTCCGTGCAGACACCTCTTCAACGCATGCCTATAAGAGAGGTGGAATGTATCAGGCACACTGCAGATGTGCAAATTAACAAATATTGCCAAGTATTACCTTAACTTGTAATCTTTGACCTCCTTTAGTCACATCGATCTAATTTTAAACACTTATTTTCCTTTTTGTTTTGCAGATTACCTACCCTACTTTTATTGGAGTCCATATCACATTTTGAATATCATATTGTTTTGTTAAAGTTGTGTTTCTAGTTATTTATTATATTGTTTTCTTAAAGTTATGTTTCTAGTTATTTATTGTTGTTTTCATAAAAGTTAATTAAAAAAGGTATATATGTCTTTTTCTGACAACATTTCACTATTATTTAGTGTGATAATCATATGCTTAGAAAACATTTAAAAATAGAAATGATATACTGAGGCTAACTCTTTACCAGCTCTTTACCAGAGTCTATAGCTGTGACTAACGGTTCATATAGAAAAAATGTAAAACTCCACCATAGTAACTGTTTTGATTAGCAACATTGTGTGGTGATCTTCTGACCTGTGTGCTCACTTAAGTGTCCCCAGAAATCAGTTTGGGGGTAGGGTTGAAAGGTACTGGCTGTACAGAAATTATTATATTTACCCAGGATCCTCTACATGACAGAAAGTAAACTAAGACAGAACACTGTAGCAGATTTACAAACCCCTTGCGCCACTTTTTCTTCACTTTTCCCATCTTAAAAGTAATGCAATAGTAACGCAAGGAACTTGTAAATCTGCCCCTATGCACATTACGAGCAAAAGAAGGACACAACTCTTTGAATTCTTTATCGTTCACAATTAGACAGTGTTGCTTCACTATTCACAATGCACTTCACTAAATACTTCATGCCTACTTAAATGGGAGACGGGATTGTCGACATTATAAAACTTAGGGGCATATTTACAAAGACGGCGTTAAATATGTTGCAGCTTTAACAACAGCAAACTACAACAAAAACGGCAAAAAAGGACTTCAAAATCCTTTGTTATCTTACCGGAAGATTTTTTCAACATTGCTGTTTGCTATGCAAGAGTGAGAGCCGAGCTCTCGCTCTGCTATAGCAAAGTTGGGGGCATATTATCAAGGACAGCGTTAACATGTTCTGGTGTACACCTGGACTACTATTGGAATTGTCACAAATTCTCAAAAGCCTATTATTAAGCCATTATGGCCGCTTTAACAATACTTTCATAACGCTAAAGCGATGATAACTTTAACCCTGCCCCTGTAAATATGCCCCAATATCGCGAGAAATACAGCGATAATTTATGTTCGCAAGTGAAAAGCTTATTAATATAAAACTGTGGACTCAACATATCAATCCACCTTGCATATTAAACTAAAGGTGGGCGTAGTTCGCGAAGTAGTGCTACGCGAAGCTACGCAAAGTGCACTTCGCACTACGCGAACTTCACGTAGCACTACGCGAGCTGCGTAGTAGCATGTTCGTACTGTGCAAGAAGCATTTTCAATGATTGCACAGTGCGAACATGCATCCGGCACTGTTCAATCAATGAAAACGACATCATGCACAGTGCGAGCTGTAGTTTTCTGCCGCTCTAGTAGATTTTTACTCGAGCGGCAGCTTTCTCAACGCAAACTGGTAGTTTCTCATCGCGAGCGGTCGCGAGCATGCACGACCACTCGCAATGAGAAACCTGACCACCCCACATTGAGAGTCTCGCAGGGATGGCATTTTGCTTGCTCGCTGTCGCGAACATGACGTTGAGGATCGCGAACAAGCAAAAAATGACCGCTGCGCTGCGCTGCGCTACACGTGTTTGCACTGTGCTACGTGCAGCTCGCGTACTGCGAAGTTGCTCAAACTTCGCAAACTACGCGAGCGTAGCGTAGTGCTTTGCCCAGGGTTATATTAAACATGCTTAAGTCTAGTTCAGAACAGATGTTAGGATCCGAAATAAACTGCAATTATCAAGACTTTTCCTATCCGTCCTCAAATCCAGGGTTGCCTTGTACATACAACGCCATTGTCATACCTTCCTCTTCCTTTTAATATTCTAATAGAAACACCTACCTTGCCACTGAGAACACCTATATTGCAACTCACTGGAGATACAAAGCGAGCCCCTAGCAAACCGGCTGCCAAGATGCATTAATGCATCTTAGTGTTGCCTAGTAAATAGGGCAATATAATTTAGACGCATTTTTGGCTTTTTAAAAAATTGCCGTGAAATAGCACTTCTTACTATGCCCTCAAGCTTGCTATGACACTGCGGGAACTTCGACTCCTGCCCTGCCATAGCAAACAACAGTGTCCCGAGAGTAGACACCCCAAGACAAAGCAGAAGCCGTTCCTGGGGGGTGGTGTTCCCCAAGGCTTTCAACTGCTCCAGAATGGAGACCACGCGGCCCCCCTCTCAAAATATAAAAAGCCCCGGAGGGTGGTAATCCCCGGGGCTTAGACAGACCTTTGAGCTTCCTCACCCATTTATTTTGTAGCACAGCGGAATGGCGTTCCCCGGGCTACAGGGCCCCTCCGAACCCTCATCAAATGTAATATTTTAGACCCCGGGATTTGGTCCTCCCAGGCAGCTAATTTTTAAACAAGCACAGGAGCCCCGCTTCCTTTTTTTTTATTACGGCGGATCCATGCACCCAACGCACATTTCTCAGTTTTTCCCCCCAAAATAATAAAACAAATTGGGACCCCCCTAAGCAGGTCTAGATGATCAAAATATTTCTTACCTGCCCCCTTTATATGTGTATAACACTTGTCACACTATTTTCTAGATACTTGCTTCTACCGAAGCACAAAATGGCTACCAACACTTCCCGATTTCGAGTGTTGACAACCACTTGTCAGCCAATTAGCATTCAGTGCGTGATCGGGACGGTGCGCTTGAGTGTGCGCAAGAAGTGCTGATCCACCAAGGTCATAGATATATATGTATTTTTAGTTGTAATTTTCACAGGAACTACTGAACAGATTTACACCATATAAGCAAAAGGCACGAGTCTGAACCAAGGACTACCACTTTGCCAAATTTGGTGTAATTCCGTTCGGCCGTTTGGCCTGAAGCCGTGATGAATGATTCCTATGGAAAATTGCACGGGGAAAACACGTTTTGGGAACCCCCTTTTTTCTCGGCCCCTGCCTCAAATGCAATATTTTATACCCCGGGAGTTCTCCTTCCCAGGTAGCTAATTTTTGAACAAGCACAGGAGCCCAGGCTTCGTTTTTATTTTTTTTATGGCGGATCCATGCACCCAGAGCAAATTTCTCCATTTAAAAAAGAGATATATATATATATCTTTTTTGGGCCCTAGGGAGAGTCAAAATGTTTCTTACCTGCCCCCTTTATACGTTTTAAACACTTGTTCCACTAATTTCTAGATCCTCGCTTCAACAGAGGCACAAAATGCCTGCCAACACTTCCTGGTTTCGAATGTTGACAACCTCTTGACAGCCAATCAGCATTCTGCGCTTGATTGGGAAGATGCGTTTATAATCCGCACATCCACCGAGGCCATAGATATATATGTACTTTTAATTGTAATTTTCTCAGGAACTACTGAACATATTTTCACCATGTAAGCAAAAAGCACGAGTCTGAACCACGGACTACAACTTTGCCGAAATTTGGTGTAATTCTGTTCAGCCGTTCAGGTACCTATGGAAAATTGCATGGGGAAAACACGCTTTGGGACCCCCTTTTTTCTCAGCCCCCGATTCACAAATCACCCCAAGACTTTCAGGATAGGAGCGGACCGGAGTGCCCCACGAATTTTGGAATTTTTTTGAAGATTTGTCAGTGATTTCATTTGAGATGTCATCAGTGATGTTACTGACCATGTCATGAATTATGTAATATGTGACATCATCAGCAGTGGATTGCGGTTGCGCGAGTTATAGTTACTACAACTAACTATAACGGGGGAATTTCAATGGTTTTGTACGAGTGAAATGTCCAACTAACTATAACACCCCTAAAACCTATGGGTTTTTTTCGTGAATTTCCAAGGTTTTTTAAATGCTAATTCCTAACTATAGCATGTTTGAAGCCTATGGTTTTTTCAGTGAATTTCAAAGGTTTTTTAAAATACAATTTATAAATGTATTAATTGTTATTTTTATTTTTTTATACTGATTTTCTACATTTTTTTAAACAGTTTATTTTTAGATATTTTATTTTTTAAATTACATTATAATTACATTATACATTACATTACAAAATATACTTTCTCAGAATGAATTACTTTAGTTTAAATACTTTGCAAATAGGCAATAGACTTCTAAGTACAGTAGTTACAGTTGCTGTAATGCGGAACACAATTTCAGACACAATGCAACATTGAGGTCAATGTGAATTTCGAGTTAAATGCAATTAGTTACTTTTTGGATTACTTTTCTAACCACAGGACTGGATCCTGAATTCAGTCCTGAGACATCACCTGTAAACAGTTGAGTAAAAGCGTTTTGGTTACAGTAGTGATTTTTAAGGAATATTGTTGTATTTTAAAAGCTGACACAGAAACTTTCACATAGAATGACCAATGTTTTCCCATGGGAGGAAATTCACTTATCAGGTAAGTAGTGTTAACGTTACTTTTTCTTACTCAGTGGTGGATCCTGGATCCAGCACAGGTGCATCTCCTGTAAACAGTGGAAAGAATACGTTTGAGTCATACAGGCAATTTTTAAGGAATATTTTTAGTTTGTGAAAATAGATACTTAGAAACATTTCTGGTGAGAACCAGCCAATGGACTCCTATGGAAGGAAATACAAGTTACTGTTAAGTACGGTTAGAATTACTTTTCAGGATCAGTACTGGGCTCAAAGGAGCAGCACTGAGGTCACTCCTGATAACAGGTGAGTAAATCGGAATTCGTGGTTCTGCTGATTTTATAGGAATTATTTAAAGTTCAAAAACTCCACACTTAGAAGAATTTCCAAGTGAAACCAGTCAATATTAGCCTATGGAAGGAAATTCAAGTAACTGGTATATACGGTTAGAAATACTTTCATGTTCATAACTAGGCTCAAAGATGCAGCACTGACGACTCTCCTGATAACAGGTGAGTAAATCGGAAATCGTAGTTTAGCTGATTCTAGAGGAATATTTGTACGTTTCAAAAATCAACACTTAGAAACATCTCTGCTGAAAACCACACAATGGATTCCCATGGAAGGAAATACAAGTTACTGGTAAGTACGCTTAGAATTACTTTTCAGGGTCAATGCTGGGATAAAGGTGCAGCACTAGGTTCTCTCCTGATAACAGGTGAGTAAATCAGAATTTGTAGTTCGGCTGATTTTAGAGGAATATTTGTACGTTTCAAAATTCAACACTTCGAAACTTTTCTGCTGAAAACCACACAATGGATTCCTATGGAAGGAAATACAAGTTACTGTAGGTACGCTTATAATAACTTTTCAGGGTCAGTGCTGGGCTAAAAGATGCCGCACTGGGTTCTCTCCTGATAACAGGTGAGTAAATTGGAATTTGTAGTTTGGCTGATTTTAGAGGGATATTTGTACACTGGTGAAGGAAGGGGGCGGGGCCTGAGGTGATATGTGTGCAAACACGCCCTGTGGCGCTTTTTAAGTTGCGGGATTAAGTCCCCTTTAATCCTGAGGTCCCCTGGGGGCCAACCAGCCCACCAGGTACCTCTAGTATGCGCCAGGGGGCTGCGTTGCAGAGAGGTGTTCAGAGGCCACACCCCTTTTTACAACACTCTGTAACGCAGCTTTGTGGTACTTACTAGAGGTACCTGGTGGGCTCGTTGGCCCCCAAGGACCCTCAGTATTGATATGGATTTAATTCCCCAACTTAAACCGCGCCACATGTAAAACAATTATGATGTTAAGAGAAGAAAAAAAAAAAAAAGAAAAAAAAAAATAATAATAATAATAATAATAATATTCATCAATAAATAAAAATCACTTGTGGTCTACATGTACATACTTCGATTGTACATCTATGTACCTTCCATGTACTTGGATCTGCGTGTCTGTCACTTTTCTCCTGAAAAAGCATATCCAATGCACTACCCTATTTCTCATCCTGTGCCTCTATCAATATATTTAATCTAAATATACTTACTTCTTTTATGTATCTATATACTTTCAATGTACTTATGGATCTATATATTTATCACTAGCCTATTTCTCAGCCTATACTTTGCTCAATATATCTTCTAGCCCAACCTTCTGACTCATCTCAAACTTCTTTCTCCTACTCCTTCTAATGCACTACCCTATCTTTCATCCTATAGATCCATCAATATATCCTCTACATCCACTCTCTCATTTATCCCAAACCCCATACCACTACTGTGATCGCCAAAATAACCTTTTCTAGACTCTCTCCTGCTCTACCCCTCCTTGCATCATCTGACACCTCTTTTTACTACACCGATCCTCTAAAACAAACATTTTGTAAACTCTCCCCTCTGACTCCTTCCCTCCAAAACTCCTTTTTACTCATCCAAAAGCCTCTTCCTACTGCTAAGACTTAAAAAAAATAAAAAATCCTTCAATCTTTTATCCCTCCACTATCCTTTTTCAATCAAAAGTAACAGAGTAACATGTTTCACTTCTCAAATTCCATAGTCCATATTCAACTATACTAATATACTGCCCAAATAACTGAATAACATATCTACTACTCAAATTACTTCATATTTATACTATACTAATTTTCAACACTAATCCTTTATGGGTTCCGGAGTGGCGTGCTACTCGCCAGAAATCCATCCGCTATCCTTCTCACTCCAAGTAACAGACTAATATCCACCACTGAAATGACCTCATATTTCACCATATTAATTCACCACTAATCCTTTATAGGCTCCCTGAATAGCATGCGTCAACAAGCGAGCGATAAATAAATACAAACCTTTGTCCTACTCTATCCTTCCGCTATCATTCCAAATCCAAATAACTGATTAACCTATCGACCACTTAAGATGTACTTGCATGTTTCACTATACTAATTCAACACTAATCCTCTGTGGGTCCCTGAGTAGCGTGCTACTCGCCGAAAAAGCGGTTCGACGCCTCGTCAGGGGTTGTAAGCGCTATATAAATGTAATTACAATACAATACAATATAATGTCATGTCTTGCCAAGTTTTGCTTCCATGTGTTATCATATGCTTGGCCATTGCATATGTTACATCGTTATTTTGGATTGCCCTTATGTGCTTGAGGATTCACTTTTCGAGGGGGCATATTGTGCTACCTATGTAGCGTTTGCCACACTTGCACTCCAGCAAATATACTACATACATAGTGCTACAAGTGATGGTATCATTGATATTGAAAATCTTGCCTTGTGGATCAATGATCTTCTTCATGTTCCTGCTAATTTTGCAAGCTTTGCAATAGCTGCTTTGCTTTTGCTTTGCTGAACCCTCTTTGCAATCCTTGCAGCCATGATCCTGATTGTTTGTTATCAAAATGGCTTCTGACCAATTTGCCTGATAGGGACGGTGCCTTTCTGAATGTTATTTGCGGTCGATTTCCCAATTGGCTATCGATTTCTGGATCTTTGATTACCATATTCCAATATTTGTTCAGTGACATATGAATTTTTAAACTCTCTTTGCTGTATGTCATCACCATTCTTATGGGTTCTTTTTGCTGTTTCTCCCCATTTTTGTCCTTTCTATTTATCAGTGTTTCAGCCCTTGAAAGGCATCTTGCTTTCTTTTTTCCATGTTTAATGTCATTATTTTGATAATCTCTTTTTTAGGAAGCGTTGTTTCGTCTCTTTGAATTTAAGATTCATCTCCTTGGCATTCGAGAAATTCTTTTTCATCCTGATAAATTCTCCATATGGTATGTTCTTTTTCAGACTCTCCGGATGGAAGCTCTTTCCGTGGAGCACACTGTTTGTCGCTGTTCTTTTACGGAATGCTGTTGTTTCTATTTGATCTGATTTGACATACACTTTGGTGTCCAGAAATACAATTTCACTTGCGCTGATGTTATTAGTCAATCTGAGTCCAACATCATGGCTATTAAGTATGTCAAAGAATTCCAGGAATTCTGCTTCAGTCCCGTTCCAAAGGAGGAAGAGGTCATCTATAAATAGTAGCCAAAGTGCTACCTTGGCTACGTAGTGGTCATTTTCCTCTCTCCGAGCTATGGTTTTCTCCCACATCCCCATTACAAGCTATGCCAACAGTGGTGTTTTTTTTTTTTTTTCTTTTTTTTATTTTTTATCCTCATTTGCCGTCTTGCCGCCCATATCCTTAATCCTTTCCAACCTCTGGGCTGTTGTTGTCTCTTAGGCTGGTCTAGAGTAATGGGGCGTAAACAACACATATTTTTGAGTCTGATCCCCTCTCGAGACTCCTCCTTGACCACCTGACCCAAGATGTGTGTCTTCCACCATCTCTATTCCTCGTTATCGAATCCAAATTCCAGCGAGACAGGCTCGGGCTTAATCATTGGATTTTTAACATAACTATAACTTTAACCAAAATTTTGCAGGAAGGGTATCCAAAAACCTCTATTTCTTTTAGAACAATCTAACATATCTAACTTTGCTATGTATCTCATAGCTAATACCCAGTCCAATAAGGTAGGACTGAGTGGTGAAACCCATAGTTTACATATCTCACGACGTGCTAATAACATAGCATAAAAAATAAGTCTAACATTGTTACCCAAAACTCTGTTTTGTAAATCGTATCTCCCAGAAATAATTAATTCAGGGCTTACCTCAATGGGTTGGCTCAATGATTTGGAGAGGGAGTTACTCACGTCAATCCAAAATTGTTTGATATTCGGGCATGATACGAACATGTGTAAGTCATCGACATTTGGGGCTTTACATTTTGGACATTCCACCAATCCTCCTTCTTTAAATTTAGAAAGCCTGTACGGGGACCAGTATGCCCTGTGGATAGTAAATAAAACATTTCGCCTTAGATTGGCAGGTTTAACAATTCTATATAGCATGCTCATAGTTACTTGCCATTGGTCTTCTGTAGCAATCCTTGGCAAGCTATTCTTCCACAGGGTCTCAGGTAGATCAAATATCCCATCCTCCATTTCCAATATTCGCCAATACCAGCAAGCAACTTCCTTCTTAAAAGCCGTTAACTCCAGTTTTAATTCAAAATCGTTTTCCTGTCCAATCCCTGATCCTGCATGGTTTGCCCAACTTTGAATCTGCAAGTACTTGTATTTTGAGAAAACCGCTACGTAGTGGTCATTTTCCTCTCTCCGAGCTATGGTTTTCTCCCACATCCCCATTACAAGCTATGCCAACAGTGGTGTTGTGCTGAGGCCCAACAAACATTTGTAAATATAATATGTCTTGCCTTGAGACACCTGGCTCTGCCTTGCCTTTTGCTCATACTAAACATCATGGGCATAGCGGACTTTGGCAATGATTAGTTGCCAAGCTGTATAGCAGTGTGGCTGTCGTGCAGCATGGTTAGAACTATAAATAAAAAAGGACTAAGGTGTATCCACCGCAAATGAACTGTAAAAAGAAAAATCTCATTAGCTCTGACTGTGTCATAGCACTTTTTAAAATTAGCTTTAACTGCACTGCAAAGCATCCGTGCTGTTGTACTGGCTACAAAACATTGACAAAGCCAATAGCTCTCATAGGCTAGACCTATTGGCATTGCCAATGCTAGCTGTTCATGTGTGCCTTTGAGTCCTACAGTCCTTCTGCCCCACCCTGCATTCCGTTGCATTTCGAATGTGTGCCATCCATGTTCCTTATATTAATTTGATCAATGAATTTAAAAAATCAGTGCGCAATTATTAATTGGAAAATGTAATGAATGGAACTCTGTTGTAATGAATGGAAACTCTGTTAATCTAAATAAATTACAGACTACTTTGGCAAGCTGTGGTATCTCAATAACATTGTTACAATAATTCTTCAGGAAATTTTGATTCACTGCACTTTTCAATTTTAGAGCTGAGATTACTTCTATCCCGCAACTTCTCAAGTTAATGTTCTCTGAAAAAATAGTATTTGAAGCATAAATGCTAAGTTACTAAGTCAGCCACTCTTTATCTGTCATCGGCTGCCTGTTGGAAATCAGCAGGCATCTGGGCAGCTCTGCAAGTGGAAAATGTGCTGATAATGTGTGAATATGTTTATCACATAATGCCATCTACACATGATGTGGGGCAATTTTTAAATTTTGACGAGTTACGGCAAGCCGGTGTATTTAACACTCTGTCATTACACCACCTAATTGCACAAAGATTGATGTTATTTATATCACTGCGATGAAGTCCTCTTTCTTTCTTGCTGCATTTTACTCCGTTCACCTCAAGGGAAACGAAGCGGAGGCTCTCTTGGCAGATCATTAATACCAATGTCATTAGTTATTATATATGTCATAAGGGTATTCGAAGTAATGTCAGAAATGTAACTCTCACGGAGCCAGAATGTCTGGCCCTTCTGCAAACTGTGTGGCATGTTAGACTTATTTGGAGTGTGTTGGAGTGTGTTTACTTGAGATAACTTGTATTCTCTCACTCTGAATAAAATGTGCTATTTGACAAGCTCAAATAGTGGCACTGTGTTTGTGCTCTTTCAATCAGATTTCTTTATCGTAGCAGTTTTCAGTTATTTAATACAAAAAATATACGCATTGTTTTGGAGTCAATTCATTTATAGAAACCCGTCAATCTGAGGATCTTGTGCTGCCCAGGGATACGCCCTGTGAATGAGGAGGGCCTCCATTGGTTTAGTGTAGGCTCAAAGGTGACCCATCCCTTACATGCCTTGGCTGGTGGTTCCTGGTTACCATTATAAGGTGCATACATTCACCCAGGAGATGTTTCTGTTGACCTTGTCATTTATCTTTGGATTCATGTTTTTCATCCACATCAAAAGCCTCGGCTTTTTCACAGCCAAGTGTGGTTGTCCTAATCAGAGCTGAATGATTGTGTACGATTAAGAAGTATTCTCAATTGTGGTTTGTTCGTCAGTGAGCTGTTGTCTGTAGAAAAATGTGGACTAATTCACAAACATTCTTCTAAAAACGGTAGCTCACTGACAGACAGACCTCAAATTCGAATATTGGAACGCATGGTAAAGAATAATGTGTGAGCATTGTAAAAATACACAATTGACTGTTTGGAATAGAAAACAACAAGCTTCAAATAAGATTGTGAATAGTTAGTTCAGAGAAATACAGAACATCATTTAGCTATTGGATATTGGTATCTTACAAAAATATGGTGCATTGGGCCAAATATGCAATTATTTACGTTTGCATTGTGTTCAAATGTAAGAGCTTATCAATAAACGTTACTAATGAATGTGGAAGACTCAATAATGCCAAAGGATGCATGAGCATTCTACAGGCTATGCGGTATGGTGTGTATCTCTGTTAGTTAGTTAGTTAAGGGATACAAACACAGCACTGTAACCAACAATGTCAAACCCACATATGTATATATATATATATATATATATATATATATATATTACCTACTGGTGATAGCCAGTAGGTATATATAGTTAGGATTGTTTTCCATAGGGAAATCGCAACATTCTATTGGGAATAACTTTGGCGCCGGTTGAGGAATCTTCCTGAAATTTTCCTTAACTTTGCCTCGCGGCGCTCCGCTCCTTCCCTGAAAGCTTGGGTGGGATTCGTCAAGCGGGGGCCGAGATAAAAGGGGGGTCCCAAAACGTGTTTTCCCCATGTTACCCTTCTCTCCAAGTCACTTTCTCCAATTTTCTCAGAAAATCTTTCGTATCTTTCGTGTATGACTTCAATTTGACCACAAAATCTGATAGAAAATAATCAATATATACTGAAAAGTGTTCCAACAGACTCCCTTGGGGCAAGACAATAGGTGTACAAAATTATGTACAAAATGAAAAATGTTGCCTGCATTGACTTTTGCTGTGGCTCGCAGAGAGGTTATTTAGCATAAGACGTAGCAATGTTTGCATAGTCTAAGATGGCGGCCATGGCAATGACTGTTTGGTCCTTTAACTATGTCCTTGAACTGTAAACATAAAAAAACGGCCGTTTCGGCGACGCCATGTTACCAACGACAAAGGCGAATGCCGAAATGAATCTGGACACCATGAGCTCGCAAATAAACCTTAGAGCTCGCCACCGTGAGTGCTTGTATTTTGTGGTGTAAACTACAGAGTTGGGAGCAGGCATGGATGCGGGGGCACCACCCGCTCCTGAGTGCTAGGATTTGGTGCAACTCTGGAGCAAGCATATATATATATATATTACCTACTGGCGGTCGCCAGTAGGTATATATAGTTAGGATTTTTTCCCTATGGGATTTTTGAAAATTCTATGTCTAATAACTTTGGCGTTTGTGGACGGAATTGGCTGAAATTTTCAGGAAAATTGAACATTTTGTTTCTGAGCAGCCCCTGAAAATTTGGGGGGGGTTTGTCAAGGGGGGGCCGAGAAAAAAAAGGGGGGTCCCAAAACGCGTTTTTCCCATGTTAATTTCCATAGGGCGGTTGGCCTCACTTTTAGCCCGAACGGCTGAATGGATTTGCACGAAACTTGGCAAAATTGTAGGGACTGTTAGCCCGATGTGCCTTTGCTAGGTCTCAATATATGTGCCCCAGTGGATTTTGAGAAATTAACGTTCAAAAAAAGATATATATCTGTAACAGCGCACCGGGCAGCGCTCCGCTTCGCATACTTTTCGCGTTACGGAGCTTTGCGAAGCGAAGCTGATTGGTTCTCCCGCGTCTGTAAACATTCCAAACAGTCCGTAGCGGCCGCCATCTTGTCTCTCGGTAGGATCGAGAGACAAGAGGAGGCCAAAGCGAAGGGGCAAATGACCATAAGGGGGCATAGTAGATCCTCCCTGACCCCCTAGGTTTGATGTGGAGGTTTTAAAAGGGCCCCGCGGGGTAAAAAAAAAAAAAAAGAAAAAATTGAACGGGTGAATGGATTTGCATGAAACTTGGCAAAATTGTAGGGACCGGTAGCCCGATGTGCCTTTGCTGGGTCTCAATATATGTGCTGCAGTGGATTTTGAGAAAATAACGTTCAAAAAAAGATATATATCTGTGACAGTGTCCCGGGTAGCGCTCCGTTTCGCGTACTTTTCGCGTTACGGAGCTTTGCGAAGCGAAGCTGATTGGCTCTCCGGTGTCTGTAAACATTCCAAACAGTACGGAGCGGCCGCCATCTTGTCTCTCGGTAGGATCGAGAGACAAGAGGAGGCCAAAGCGAAGGGGCAAATGACCATAAGGGGGCATAGTAGATCCTTCCTGACCCCATAGGTTTGATGTGGAGGCTTTAAAAGGGCTCCGTGGGGCAAAAAAAAAAAAAAAAAACGTTTTTTTTGGTGGGGTGCGCCCGGTTAGCGTAACGGGAAGCGGACTGGGGAGCGTACTACAAGGAAACAAGAATGATTGACTTTTAACTTGTTGCATGTTTATAGACTTTTTTTTTCTTTTTTTTCTGCTGAGTGACGTCTCGGCCTATCTCCACAGGATGCAGTCCCTACCATCTCGGCGTTTAAGCCCAGGGGGACCGGTAGTGTGGGAGAGATAACGTCTGTTAACGTTCGATTCGAAGGAAATCAGGAAGTGTTGAAAAACATTGTCTGCGCCATCTTGCCTTTTTTCAAATGCCACACTTTTGTCGTGCACGGCAGCCAATTTAGATGCCTTGACCAGACCCACTCTCTGCACGCTGTCGATCCTTAGCATGGCTCCCCACCCTCGCAAGCATCTCCCCCAGGCACTGGTCACCCCCGCTCTCTGTCTTATGCATGGGCAATAAACCTCCCCCCATCTGCGCTGTTCTTCCCTGAGAATCACACCCTGTGCCCGCCCGACACCTCCCTTTCGCCCTATTCACTACCGCACCCTCTGACACTCCTCTTCCTCTGTGTCCGATTGTCCAGGCCGGTCCCAGGCTATCAGGTAGCCCTACAGATGTAGTTTATGGCCCCAGCTGTAAAGAATCACCCCTCTTCAAAGGAGTTATAGTAGATCAAGGCCCACACCCGATGAGATCCGTCACACCACACGCGTTCCTACTATCTGAAAACCATCCTGTATTGTGATTGGGGAGGGGACCGAGCCTGAAGCGGAAGATTCCAGGGATGCCTCTTTGTACATCAAAGTTTTTACAATTATGTGTCACATTAAAAATATATAGCACTCCAACAAAGTAGTAGGATTATAAAACTTTAATAACTTATAAATATATACAACGCAACAAAAACAGTAAAAACATTTAAACATTTTTAGGAAAAAAGAAGGAACAATGGTCAGTAGCGGTCGGTTGTGCGAATAGTCCCAAGGCAGCACAACGTCCTGAGTTCTGGATGGCACCCAGGTGATGTTGCCTGGGTGCCGCACTGGTTTTGGGTATCCTACAATGCTGCTCCGAATAACGGCGTGGGGCGTCCCGGGGGGTGGGTCGTCAGTAGCGGTCTGTTGTGCGAATAGTCCCAAGGCAGCAGAACGCGCTGAGATGTGGATGGCACCCAGGTGATGTCCAGTAAGTTGCCGCACTGGTTTTGGTATCCTACAATGCTGCTCCGAATAACGGCGTGGGGCGCCCCGGGGGGGGGGGGGTGAGGCGGCGTGAACGGGCCTCCCCAGGTGGAAGCTCGTCTGCTGTAGTGTTGCGCCCCTTTACCGTTTCAGTTGTCATTCCGTCCGCTTTTGGTACACTGTGTCAAAATCCGCCATTCAGCTGAGTTGCGCCCACTCTTGCGGTGCAGCGATAGGCGGCTGCCACAGGACTCTCAAAATGGCGGCAGGCTCTTTCCTTTTTGGGCCTGGTCCACTGAAATGGCCCTGGGACACCTTGGAAATCGGACGCTTGTCTGCTAGGTCTTGGACCCCATTCTCGAAAGCGTCCCCTCAGCCTTGAGGATTCTACAAAAGTCTTGGGGGCCCCCGACTCCTGCAGGCTTCCGGTGGGGAGCGGCTGCCATGATTGCTCGCGGAATGATCACGACGGAGCCACGAGATGGTGGTGCTCTCATGCTGACGCCAGCTTCAGTCTGAAACATCCAGAAACAAGGTGGGGCTTTCATCGTTTGGGGAAAAAAAAGTTTTCATCCAATGAAAAGTGTTGTTTTTAGGTCATATGATCAAGCCTTCCATCATTAGGAAACCAAAAGTAAAATGAACCAATGAAAAGTTTTATAAACAAGTCACATGACCTGTTATGCGGCATAGGGTATAAAAAGCGTAGAAAATCCGTTGGCACGTGAGGCGGCGTCAGTAGCGGACCGATGTGCGAATAGGCCGAAGGCAGCACAACGCGCCAAGATCCGGATGGCACCGAGGTGGTGTCTAGCAAGTTGCCGCACTGGTGTGGCCATCCTACAATGCTGAAAGTCGGCGTGGGGCGCCCCGTTGGCCTGTGAGTTCGCGTCAGTAGCGGACCGATGTGCGAATAGGCCGAAGGCAGCAGAACGCGCCAAGATCCGGATGGCACCGAGGTGGTGTCTAGCAAGTTGCCGCACTGGTGTGGCCATCCTACAATGCTGAAAGTTGGCGTGGGGCGCTCCGTTGGCCTGTGAGTTCGCGTCAGTAGCGGACCGATGTGCGAATAGGCCGAAGGCAGCACAACGCGCCAAGATCCGGATGGCACCGAGGTGATGTCTAGCAAGTTGCCGCACTGGTGTGGCCATCCTACAATGCTGAAAGTCGGCGTGGGGCGCCCCGTTGGCCTGTGAGGTGGCATCAGTAGCGGACCGATGTGCGAATAGGGCCAAAGGCAGCGCAACGCGCCAAGATCCGGATGGCACCGAGGTGGTGTCTAGCAAGTTGCCGCACTGGTGTGGCCATCCTACAATGCTGCGCCGAAAGTCGGCGTGGGACGCTCCGTTGGCCTGTGAGTTCGCGTCAGTCAGTGGGGGTTGTTTGAGGATCTGACTGCATTGGAAAGCAATGTGATGCTGTGCGTCGCCCCCAAGATGAAGGTTCCTCGGCTGCAGTGGGGCGCCCCTTGGTGTTTCACTCGCTATGCAGCTGAGTTGCGTGCGCACTTGCGGCGAATAGGTCGAAGGCAGCACAACAATATTTTCTGAATAGAAGACACCACAAGGCGCTGAGATTCGGTTGGCACCGAGGTGGTGTCTAGCAAGTTGCCGCACTGGTGTGGCAATCCTACAATCCTGCTCCGAATAACGGCGTGGGGTGCCCGAAGGGGGGGGGGGAGGAGGCGGCGTGAACGGGCCTTCCCAGGTGGAGGCTCGTCTGCTGTAGTGGGGCGCCCCTTTACCGTTTCAGTTGCCATTCAGCTGAGTTTCGGCCGCTCTTGATGCTACAGCGACAGGCGGCTGCAACAGGACTCTCAAAATGGCGGCCTGTTCTTTGGATTTGGGCCTGGTCCACTAAAATGGCCCTGGGACACCTTAGAACTCGGACGCTCGAATTTTTTTTCCTTTCCTCTACATGCAAAAAAAGGTAAATGCCCGGTACGTTACACGCCTCATCTGCCACGATGTACTCTCCAGAGGAACTGAAAAAAAATATAGTTATGGTAACTATACCATGCATCGTCATATGGAGAGGTGGCACCGATTAATTATAGTGCTGCATAAAAGAGAGATTTGGAGGAGAACCCCCGATCTGCCAGTACATTCACCAAAGAAGTGGCACTGACAGCATCAGAGGCAAGGGAAACGGTCCCAAATATTTAGAAGAACTTTGGAAAGATTAAAATGACATGTTTAGATTGTGGCAAATTAATTTCATGTGGACAGATGAGTGTTACTCTAATAAATACAGCATATGAACATCATCACAGTCGATGGTTGGTAGAGACATTTTGACTATATCCTGGACCTGCCCGTCCTCGCCCAAAATGGCGCCGGAATAAATGGGACTCGTAACTCCTTGTTGTGTACTGGTTGCAGAACCTTGAAATCACGAGATACGTATGCAGTTTTGAAGCACATGGCGGGCGGGGACGAGAATTGATTGAATATTTCGACATCCCTATTGATATTAAGTTCTGATGTGTTATTGATTACTGTACTATTGAAAGTTCGAATTAACGTCACCCATGGTACTTGCCCGCAAATGTATATCTAGATAATTTTATTGTAACTGGCTCTGTCGTATTTTAATTATTAAATGTACGTCCACCGATTCCGCAACTGTTAGACACCTTAGTTCTTGCAACCTAATGGCCCGCCCGTTACGTTCCTCTACGGTGTAAATGTCTACTCATCATATACGATTACAGTTTGCTCCGTGGCCGGCCCACGTGGTTATAGGCCCGTATTTGTATACTGACGTTTTCACAATAAAGGTTTTTAAAAGAAAACATGGTAGTAGTTTTTACATTGGTAAAGTTTTTAATAATAGTCACTGTTTTAGAATCAGTAAAAGGCAAGTGAAATAAAGCAGTCCAATTACATGAAGGGTAAAAGGTATAATACGCAGGAACGCAGTAAAGATAAATGGTCGAGGGCTGTTGTGTTTTCTACTCCTGCAACATAAAGTGATCGATAAGAATCTGATATTCAGGCGTATCGGCGACTAAGACAGCAGGCCGAGCCTCTTTTGCTCAACGACTCCGTCATGGGACGAAGAAACGCCCTTTTTCTCGAAAAAGGAATATATTTTACTTGCAGGACAGTTGTAAATTTTCCGGGAAAGTACATTAGCCTGGAACATTATAACATATGTTTAAGAAAAAATAATGTTCGAAAGTAATACAAAGCGTAATTTTTAGGTCATATGACCAAGCCTTTCATCATTAGAATAAGAAAAGTAAAATGAACCAATGAAAAGTTTTATTAACAAGTCACATGACCTGTTATGCTTACGTTACGCGCTGCGCGCCGCGCCCCGGATCGCTTCCGGGAAGCTGCGCTTCGCGCACCGGAGCACTTCCGGGTGCGCTAACGCGGCGCGTCATATGACGCATTACGCGACAACGCAGGTCCAGAATATAGTCAAAATGTCTCCACCAACCAGCGGTCGGAACACAACCCCTTTCAGCAGGCTAAATAGTTCTGTTAAATGACAACAGAAGGGACAGGCAACAAGAACCATCAGTCAAAGAGGGGAGGGCAAGTTCTTCTCTACCGGGTCACGTTGGGGCGCTACCGGAACTGATCGAATTGGTAGCCTACAGTGTTTCTTGATGTTTCAGACTGAAGCTGGCGTTAGCATGAGAGCACCACCATTTCGTAGCTCCGTCGTGGCCATTCCACGAGCAATCATGCTAGGCGCTCCCCACCAGAAGCCTGCGGGAGTCGGGGGCCCCCAAGACTTCTGTAGAATCTTCAAGGCTGAGGGGACGCTTTCGAGAATGGAGCCCAAGCTCTAGCAGACAAGCGTCCGAGTTCCAAGGTGTCGCAGGCCCATTTTAGTGGACCACGCCCAAATCTGAAGAGCCGGCCGCCATTTTGAGAGTCCTGTGGCAGCCGCCTATCGCTGCACCGCAAGAGCGGGAGCAACTCAAGTACATGGTGAGCGAGACGCTGTAGTCGAAAGAGCGGGCGGTAAACAGCTGAATAGCGGAAGAGGCACAGTGTAGCAAAAGCGGGCTGAATGGCAACTGAAACAGAAAAGGGGCGCCCCACTACAGCGTGTCTTTAGGTGAAACGGATTGTGGGACAAGGTGAAGAATGGAAGAGTCACCAAAAGGCAAAAAGTTCCGCTTGACCCCGGGACCCGGCCACCTATGTCGGGGGCGATCTCAGGCCACACCAGGGCAACACGACTTGGGGAGGGGGCCAGAGCCAAGCGCCCCCTCCGAGTCCGCGCCATGACACCGTCCCTCGGGGGCCTCCGTCAAGCGGTTCAGGGTGGCACCGCATCACATTGTTTTCAAATGCAGTCACGTCCTCAAACAGCCCCCACTTACATTAAGAATAGTGAAGCTGAAGCAAGTGCAAATAGGCTTCAGACAGTGTTACAAGCACTCCTCAAAACTTTGAACCATCAGAGTGCATGAGTTTCATGCTCGATCGATTGAGCTAGCCGGATCGGGCAACAAAAAGTATAAAATAGTTATGTAAATAGTTATTTAATAAAATGTTTTACCCTGTTACTTTGCTGGTGTGTTGTATATATTTGTAATATTTGCATAGAGTTTATCGTTATTTTGGGCGGGGTGGGTGGCGGAGCCGAGCTGTCTTGCAGCCATCATGGTGTGGAGTTCAGTTCATCTCACTAGTTTCGTATTTCTCATGAGGGGTTGTTCCTAATGTTTCTATTTTAGCGAGGTCAAAAAGAGATCCCATTAGTGGCCTACTGATTTTGCTCGATTCCTTTTGTTTTTTTACACGATTTTTCGCTATCTGCAAAGACTAAACAGAGTATTGCGACTCTGTGCTTGTTTGTAAATAGAGAATGAACCAAAGAGAACCAATTCTAAAACAGTAAATGCTTGGATAACAATCAATCAAATGGAGAGAGAAGCAGGCACGACGGATTACAACGGGGGCAAAGGCCTGCGTTAACTACCCTTCACTATCTGCAAAGAGAGAGTACTCCTAATAGAAATGAGGGGGGGGGCAGCATTCAAAGCAGATCAGTGTGCATAAACACGAAAATGTTTTTTCTTACCACGTACTTGACATTCGACAGCTTATGATATTTGCTATTAAAAAACCATTGAAATTCACTGAAAAAACCATAGGTTATAGACCATATATAGTTAGGAATTAGCATTTACAAAACCTTGAAAATTCACTGAAAAAACCATAGGTTATAGACCATATATAGTTAGGAATTAGCATTTAAAAAACCTTTTTTTACTCACACAAAACCATTGAAATTCCATATATAGTTAGTAGTACTAACTATATATCGCGCACCCGCAATCCACTGCTGATCATGTCACATATTACATCATTCATGACATGGTCAGTGACATCACTGATGACATCACTGATGACATCTCAAATGACATCACTGATGACATCATTGATGACATCTCAAATGACATCACTGATGACATCACTGATGACATATCAAATGACATCACTGATGACATCACTGATGACATCTCATTTGACATTACTGATCACATCACTGATGACATCATTCATGTGATAATACGATGAACCTCTTCAGACTCTAATATAACCTTAGATACACTCAGTATAAACAGACACTCACAGACTGTCACTCATCCATGGAGTTACTTATACACCTAGTCAGTCATGCAAAGAATCAATCACACTTCCATTTCCTCAACTATACAGTTATACACACCTTACTTATTCAAACATATACTAACACATATTTACTCTCTTTTACAATCCCTGATACAAGTTCACAATCATCCATACAGCCACTCACACATTCACTGGCTCTTATGCACAGTTATTTATATATGCCAACTCTCACATGTACTGTGTTTTACATATGTACTTACTTTGACATGTAGCACTGAGATATCCATTTTTTTTTTTTAAAGTATACGCCCAGGCAGACTTCAACTACAAGGAACTGGCTATTTAAAAAAACATATTGTAAACAACAAACAGAGAATAAACAGTAAATAGTGCAATAGACTGATATGATATCAAAAAATCGTTTTTAATTCTGATATTTAAAAAGGATTAATAAATATAGCTCTATGTATTGGATATGCACAATAGAACATGTAATACATCAATTGTTTGCAACATTTCCATAATACATTATAAAAACCAAAAAAGGAATTGATTATAAAATGTATTCTTTAAAACATCTTCGAATATTTGCAGACTTGGGCTGTGTGTGTCAACGCGTTTCGACAAAATCTTTTGTCTTCATCAGGACAAATGAATGTTCAGCCACTTTTTCTACGAACAAAAACTGATGGCAGGCGTTCACGATAACAATTTGAATACTATGCGGAATCGATGAAGGGAGTAAGGCACCTTTCTTTTATTTTTCGAGGAAGGTATGTGATATCTGTTAGTACAGCCTTCACTGCTTTCTTCTTACTTCTACCTTTGTCTGTTTTCCGCTAGTTTTCAACAGAACATGCGGCGAAAGTTCTCTGTCCTTTCCCGCCGATTAAAAATGATGTGGTGCTGCCTTGTCACTCTTACGGCTGATTCCCTCTCTATTAGAGAAGACTTTCACTGGGACGAGATGGAAATAGTGAAAAAAAACCCGATCTGAAGGATTGTTTTCGTTCTTGTTAAGATGAGGGCGCGCCGGTTTAACTGATGGTGTGTAGAGTTTACAGTATATTAAAAGTATGAAAACGCTCCTTGAGGTCGCACTTTCTAGAGTTGAAGCCGCTAATAGCGTTTTTTTCGCGCCTTTTTCTTTTCGTTTGCTTGTTCAGCAAAGTATCCCCACATGAAAGAGAGGTCCGATAGACGATATAATGCCCGCAAAATCGTCCTCTCGTTCAGCAGTGTGAGGCGCGTCTACTCCCTTCAGCGGTTCGTGTAAAAACGAAGGATCACACTGAGATATCCATTCACTCACCAATACACTGATGCACACAGTCAACCACCCATACAGCTGTTTCCACGTGCACTTTTGAACCCATACATCTAGTGAATCAACTGCTCACACATCTATCACAGAGTCATACACTTCCCAGCCACCCACACACACACTCAGTCTCCCATACAAATACTTGAGCAACCAATCAATAACCCATATACTTACTCATATAGCTACTGATCAACACATGCAACAGTTTACAGTACAACAAACATAATGATGCACAAATTAACACAGTTCAGTCACTAACCCATGCACTCAGTGAGACACATTTAACCACTCACTCATACAGTCAGTCATGCACCTACTAAATCCTTCATCCAGACACTTCTACATCCACTCATTCTTCAATATGTAAGACATATTTTAACTTTACAGAAATACACAGTCACTGGATGTTGTCATCAGTGATGTCATCAGTGATGTCATTTGAGATGTCATCAGTGATGTCATCAGTGATGTCATTTGAGATGTCATCAGTGATGTCATCAGTGATGTCATTTGAGATGTCATCAGTGATGTCATCAGTGATGTCACTGACCATGTCATGAATGATGTAATATGTGACATGATCAGCAGTGGATTGCGGGTGCGCGATATATAGTTAGTACTACTAACTATATATGGAATTTCAATGGTTTTGTGTGAGTAAAAAAAGGTTTTTTAAATGCTAATTCCTAACTATATATGGTCTATAACCTATGGTTTTTTCAGTGAATTTTCAAGGTTTTGTAAATGCTAATTCCTAGCTATATATGGTCTATAACCTATGGTTTTTTCAGTGAATATATATATATACATACATACATACATATATATATACATACATACATACATACATACATACATACACATATACATATATATATATATATTCACTGAAAAAACCATAGGTTTTACACAGGTTATAGTTAGGAAGTAGCATTTACAAAACCTATGAAATTCACTGAAAAAACCATAGGTTTGATACCAGTTATAGTTAGCTGGAAATTTTACTGATATAAAACCAATGAAATTCCACGTTATAGTTAGTTGGACTCACTATAACTTGCGCGTGTAATGCACTGCTGATGACGTCACATATTACATCACTCATGACTATAACGTGGAATTTCATTGGTTTTATATCAGTAAAATTTCCAGCTAACTATAACTGGTATCAAACCTATGGTTTTTTCAGTGATTTTCATAGGTTTTGTAAATGCTACTTCCTAACTATAACGTGTGTAAAACCTATGGTTTTTTCAGTGAATTTCATTGGTTTTTAAAATGCTAATTCAGAAATATCTCGTGTATACAACCTATACTTTTGTCAATAAAGTTCTGGCAATATTTTTTTCAGAAACAAGCCGTTTTCTTCACTGTTCAAGTTGCATACAGACTCCTTGTAAAGCGATACAGAATTAGAAAGTCTGTACCTTACCTTTTTTTCAACGCATTAAAATTTGCCTGTAAATAAAAATAGCCTTTCTAAACTTTCGTGCACGACCCGGTGTGCGCACTCTCGGCAACAGTTCTCAATAAAATGGATAGCGCATTTCCAGGCTTTCGTGCGCGACCGACTGCGCGCACCCGCCTATATATTTCGTGAAAACTTTGCAATCTGAACTTATTGAATTTCTTCATAGACCCATCAAAGAACTTATATTACGTCAAAGAGACTAAAGCTAGGCTTCTTTTTTAATATTATGAAAATTTTCATTAAATGGAGCCGAATGTCTTTTTAAACTTTCGTGTGTGACCGAATGTACACACCTTGGTATTTTAAAACAATATATAAAAGGTTTTATACTTTAACAATTGTATGCTTGAATCGAGCTCAGAAGATATATTAAATCCGGATATGTTTGGATTTACTCCTTTTCACGTTTTGAAACTTTGCTGAATTAGACCGCTACTTCCAAATGGCGTACGTGACCAGATACTATCACCGCGTACACGTCCTGAGACGCGCATGTGAAGTCATGTGACTTGAAAACAACACTTCCAATTGGTTCTTAGTAGTTTCTATTCTGCAATTTACACGGAGGACTCCACCCACTACTCTCACTATCTTTTATACTCTCAAAAGAGAAAGACGTTCAACACCCTTCGGAAGACTTTGCTGAAATGGCTGCCGCCCCGCATTCATCTTCCGAATCTGAAGGAAATGAGCGACTACCTTTAAGAAGAAAAAAAGAATCTTTCATCTGGCAATTTTTCACTTATCCTGAAGATCAAAAGAAAGTAAATGCACCAAAAGTAACCTGCACGATATGTGACTCGTTTCTCTCAAGAGGAAATCTAACAAAAAAATATTCCTTTTCCATACATACCATGGTGCGGCATGTCAAACAAGAGCACCCTGTGCAATTTGCAGAGGGATTGACAAAAGCCCTGGCCACGCTATTACCATTAGAGGTGGCCAGCACATTTTTTGATCGACGACCTGTATCTCCATCGAGTGCAGAGATGGACTTGAGATATTTAACTATATATGGTCTATAAC
The DNA here is from genome assembly GCF_964261635.1 of Lissotriton helveticus. Classification (NCBI taxonomy): domain Eukaryota; kingdom Metazoa; phylum Chordata; class Amphibia; order Caudata; family Salamandridae; genus Lissotriton; species Lissotriton helveticus. The sequence goes on along the minus strand of NC_136069.1, from coordinate 1,368,929,173 downwards.
CTATAGTTTTTTCAGTGAATTTGCTCCGCCGCCCACCCCGCCCAAAATAACAAGAAACCCTATGCAAATATTATAAAAATATACAACACACCAACAAAGTAACAGGGTAAAACGTTTAATTAAATAACTATTTACATGGCAGCCTACTGCAACATCGATCCAAATGCATGGTTTTTTCAGTGAAATTCCTCCGCCGCCCACCCCTGCCAGAATAACGAGAAACCCTATGCAAATATTATAAATATATACAACACACCAACAAAGTAACAGGGTAAAACGTTTAATTAATTAACTATTTACATGGCAGCCTGCTGCAACATCGATCCAAATGCATGACACTGTTCCTGTCAAGGTAGCATAGCTGGCGGCCTAGGGGTGGAGGACCGTTGTGCAAATACCCCAGGGAAGACTCTGCATATGCTTGGTCCCTGAGATTCTTCGATGTCACTGCCTTCCATAAATGTCATAAGTCCTGGATGTTGGGTGCCATAGTTCAGGGTTTCACCTAAAGACACGTCCTGCGGTGCCCTGGTCCAACCATCACATATACCTGCGCCAGGAGACGGCGTGGGGTGCACTGGAAGGGAGAGGCGGCGCGAACGAGCCTCCCCCACCTCCCCAGGTGGAGGTTTCTCAGCTACACCCCTAAAGACACGTCCTGCGGTGCCCTGGTCCAACCATCACATATACCTGCGCCAGGAGACGGCGTGGGGTGCACTGGAAGGGAGAGGCGTTGCGAACGAGCCTCCCCCACCTCCCCAGGTGGAGGTTTCTCAGCTGCACCCCAGCACTTCACTCGACATAGACGGCCGGCTCCCAGGGTCCGGCGGAACTTTTAGCCTTTTGGTGACTCTTCCATTCTGGACCTTGTCCCACAATCCGTTTGACCTGAAGACACGTCCTGCGGTGCCCTGGTCCAACCATCACATATACCTGCGCCAGGAGACGGCGTGGGGTGCACTGGAAGGGAGAGGCGGCGCGAACGAGCCTCCCCCACCTCCCCAAGTGGAGGTTTCTCAGCTGCACCCCAGCGCTTCACTCGACAAGATGAGTTGCGCCCGCTCCTGCGGCACAGTGCCTCGCTCGGCCAGCTGAATTACGCCTGCTCTTGCTATTACAGCGTCTCACCCGCCATCCGGCTGAATTGCACCCACTCTTCCGGTACAGCGACAGGCGGCTGCCACGGAGCTCAGGAAATGGCGGTCGGCTCCACAGACTTGGGCCTGGCCTGCAAGGATGGCTCTGGACAACCCTGGAACTCGGACGCTTGACTGCTACAACATGGGCCCCATTCCCAAAAGCGTCACCTCAGCCTTGAAGATACTACAAGAGTCACCATGATTGCTCGCAGAATGGCCACGACGTAGCCACGGGGTGCTCTCATGCTGACGCCAGCTTCAGTCTGAAACATCCAGAAACACTGTAGTATCGCGTTGTCGCGTAATGCGTCATATGACGCGCTGCGTTAGCGCATCCGGTGCGCGAAGCGCAGCTTCCCGGAAGCGATCCGGGGCGCGGCGCGAAGCGCGTAACGTAAGCATAACAGGTCATGTGACTTGTTAATAAAACTTTTCATTGGTTCATTTCACTTTTGGTTTCCTAATGATGTAAGGCTAGGTCATGTGACCTAAAAGTAACACTTTTCATTGGTTTAGAACTAAACCACTCCTCCTCAGGTGGTGGTTGAGCAAGAGGTGCCCCCCCTCCCCACCTTCATGTTGCCTGATTCGGCCAGCTCAATCGATCGAGCATGAGACTCTGTTGTGATCTGAAGAACCGCTGCCTGCGGTGCCTCACAGAACCGCTTAATGAAGGCCCCCGAGGGGCGGTGTGGTGGCACGGACTGGGAGGGGCCGCTTATCTCCTACCCCGTCCCCAAGTCTCGCTTGGCCAGCTGAGTTCCGATCACTCTTGCGGCCTACGACATGGAGAGGCCGAGGCGTTGACTAGGCGGGACCTCCCGCCGCAACCACAGCGCCAACGATCGCTGCTGACGGAGGGGAGCCTTGCCTGTGAGAGCCACTGATCTGAAGAACCGCTGCCTGCGGTGCCCCCATGAGCCGCTAGACGGAGGCCCACGAGGGGCGGTGTGGTGTGGTGGCGCGGACTGACAAGGGTCGCTTGGCTCCTGCGCCCTCCCCAAGTCTCGCTCGGCCAGCTGAGTTTCGCCCACTCTTGCGGCCTACGACATGGAGAAGCCGGGGCGTTATGGATCAGTATGAGCAAATTGATCTCAGTCTTGTTGCCCTGGTGTGGCCTGAGATCGCCCCCGACATAAGCGGCCGGCTCCCGGGGTCCGGCGGAACTTTTAGCCTTTTGGTGACTCTTGTCTTCTGGACCTTGTCCCACAATCCGTTTGACCTGAAGACACGTCCTGCGGTGCCCTCGCAATGCGGCCTGGTCCCTGAATGTGTGCAGGGGGACGGTATTGATTGGATCAAGATGGCGGCTTCACACAAAGCTGACTCAAGTGTTGCTGCTGATGCTATGCAGACAAAAACTGGTTTTCAGTTTGTACATTCTTCAGGCTTTTTCTTCATAAATGTAACAATATGAGACTCACTAGGAGAACGGCCGTTTATCTTTCCTTTCAAAATGCTGCCAACAATATTTTCTGAATGGAAGACACCATCTGAGATCGCCCCCGACATAGGCGGCCGGCCCCCGGGGTCCGGCGGGACTTTTAGCCTTTTGGTGACTCTTGTCTTCTGGACCTTGTCCCACAATCCGTTTGACCTGAAGACACGTCCTGCGGTGCCCTCGCAATGCGGCCTGGTCCCTGAATGTGTGCAGGGGGACGGTATTGATTGGATCAAGATGGCGGCTTCACACAAAGCTGACTCAAGTGTTGCTGCTGATGCTATGCAGACAAAAACTGGTTTTCAGTTTGTACATTCTTCAGGCTTTTTCTTCATAAATGTAACAATGTGAGACTCACTAGGAGAACTGCCGTTTATCTTTCCTTTCAAAATGCTGCCAACAATATTTTCTGAATGGAAGACACCATCTGAGATCACCCCCGACATAGGAGGCCGGCCCCCGGGGTCCGGCGGGACTTTTAGCCTTTTGGTGACTCTTGTCTTCTGGACCTTGTCCCACAATCCGTTTGACCTGAAGACACGTCCTGCGGTGCCCTCGCAATGCGGCCTGGTCCCTGAATGTGTGCAGGGGGGCGGTATTGATTGGATCAAGATGGCGGCTTCACACAAAGCTGACTCAAGTGTTGCTGCTGATGCTATGCAGACAAAAACTGGTTTTCAGTTTGTACATTCTTCAGGCTTTTTCTTCATAAATGTAACAATATGAGACTCACTAGGAGAACGGCCATTTATCTTTCCTTTCAAAATGCTGCCAACAATATTTTCTGAATGGAAGACACCATCTGAGATCGCCCCCGACATAGGCGGCCGGCTCCCGGGGTCCGGCGGGACTTTTAGCCTTTTGGTGACTCTTGTCTTCTGGACCTTGTCCCACAATCCGTTTGACCTGAAGACACGTCCTGCGGTGGACTCACAATGCGGCCTGGTCCCTGAATGTGTGCAGGGGGACGGTATTGATTGCATCAAGATGGCGGCTTCACACAAAGCTGACTCAAGTGTTGCTGCTGAAGCTATGCAGACAAAAACTGGTTTTCAGTTTGTACATTTTTCAGGCTTTTTCTTCATAAATGTAACAATGTGAGACTCACTAGGAGAACGGCCGTTTATCTTTCCTTTCAAAATGCTGCCAATAATATTTTCTGAATGGAAGACACCATCTTGTAGCATAAAGGGCTGCGTCAAGGGTGGTATTGCCCAGAATGTCTTGTTTTCTAGTGCTCGTAATGACGAAGCCAGAACTGCCGAAAGGGATTCTGGTCCTGCCGCTACTTATTGGACACATTGAACTATACTCTGGTCCTGCCTGACCTCGACCAAAATGGCGCCAGTATGGGAGCGAATTGCAACTCCTTATGACGTTCTAGTTACTTAGCCTTGACGTTATGGGGGATGTATGCGGTCTTTATGCACATTGCGGGTGGGGAAGGGTACTGACTAGGAATACGGACAACCCTATTGATGTCGATTTTTCATTATTGATTATTGTATTAATAAAGCTTCGAAATAATGTTACCCATGATACTCGCCCATGGTATGCGTATTGACGATTTTATTGTAACTGATCCTGTTATACTTTCAATAAAAAAATCAACCTTCACTGATCCTGCAACCGTTTGTCACGTTTAGTTTTTTCAATTAAATGGCTCGCTTGTTACATACTCCTATACCACTGGCTTTTGAAAGACACCATCTTGTAGAATAAAAGGCTGCGTCAAGGATGGTATTGCCCAGAATGTCTTGTTTTCTAGTGCTCGTAATAACGAAGCCAGAACTGCCTTGGTATATTCCAATATATGCCAAAGACAGAAATGGAATTAGTCCAATCAACATTGTGCACAAATTGAGAAAGCAAGGAGACATATTAATAAATCTGTTTCTGCTTTCCTCAGAGATTATAGCATGGGTTCTATTTACCACAACAACTTGCGTTACCACATGCAAGACATCTATAGGACAGATGGTGTTCATTTCACAGATGAGGGAAACAGAATCTTCCTCTGCAACATCAGACTCTGCATCGGTACTTACTTATAAATGCAGAAAAAACTCAATTAACACAAGGGCTCTTTTCAGAGCCACCTTATATCAAAGCACTCAAACTTCTGATTTATCTCCATTTTCACACTCTTGTAAATAGGTGTGCGCGCCCGGGTGCGTGCACCCCGCAACTTTAAAAAATATATATATATATATATTTTCGCGTTTAAGGGCCTTACTGCACACCCTGAGAGAACCTATGCAGCAAAACAATCTCTACCTTCTCCCCTTTCCATGTTCCAACGCTTTGAAATGACAATATATTTACTCGCAGTGACAAAATGGCGGTCAACACTTCCTGATTTCCTTCGAATCGAACGTTAACAGACGTCACGCAGCAAAAAAAAAATTCCGCTCACGCGCAGCCGCTTGAGTGCGCGCACCCGTACGCGCTTATAGATATATAATTGACTTTAACTTTAATTTTCTCAGCAACTACTGAACAGCCTTACACCATTCAAAAAAAAAGCGTAATCTGCGAGCCGGACTCTACAGTTTTGCCAAATTTCTTATAAATTCATTCAGCCGTTCGACCTGTAGCCGTGTCTAAACGTCCTATGGAAAATAACATGGAGAAAACACGTTTTGGGACCCCCTTTTATCTCAGCCCCCACTTCACCAATCCCCCCCAAACTTTCAGGGAAGGAGCGCAGCGGACCGAGCCATCTTCTTTGAGAAATTCGCAAAGATTCATCCACCAGGGCCAAAGTTAATCCAAATAGAATGTTGAGGATTTCCTATGGAAACTAGGTCCTAACTGTAACTACCTACTGGCGACCGCCAGTAGGTAATATATATATATATATATATATATATATATATATATATATATATATATATATATATATATGTATATATATATATATATATATATTATTTTGCAACACCTAACTTCAGTGTGCAGGCGCAAAATGCCATTTCAAAAGGGTAAATTCCCAAACAATATTCACATAATCGGGATTGGGGGAATTCTATCAATGCAAAAGGCATTTTTAATGTGGAAGTGCTGCCAGCACAGTTAAGTTTTTGCAATGAAAATATTTGGGATGGATGGGTCATGAGCATTCCTGGGTGAATCTGCCTAAGGCAACAGATGACCACAAACATGGAAGCTTCTTAATATTCACTTATCAGTATTAATAGTTTTTTTTAAATCTAACGGAAACTGCCCTTATCATCCTGATATGTCCCTACACATCCCAAATCATAAATAGACTAAGTTAATATGGTGTCTTATTTACATTGAGGAGGTCTTGAATTACCAGACCTATACCGCCACATATCAGGTGAGTTTTTTGACTCAGGTTAGTTGTGACATTGCAGATGATTGATGATGTGATAAAACCATACAGAGTCGCTCAATACAATTGCATGGAATTACCATACAGTAAAGTATCCCACGACTAACTCCCCATGCAGTATTATCTAGGGGAAAGTGTACTCCCATTAAAAGGGATGCAATGTATACTAATTTACAGTTGCGTTTTTAACAAGCCTATAAAATGAACAGTTAAGCCATTATAGAGGTAGGGGATTATATATGAGAGCCCTGCATCACTTTTGTGCTATGTAAAGGGGTACAATCATATATTGATACTATAATGCGCAATCGCAATGAAAGGGTTGGATGGATGTCAGAAAGAAGGAACCACATACCCCAATGGTAACGTTTTAACACATATATTTTGTATTATTCAAATGATACAATCAGGTAAGAAAAAATAGTGCCAAGTGTCCCAGGTGAAACAAGAACCTAAAGTATTCGTGGCACAATGTGACAATATTTACAAGGTTTCAAATGTCTTTAAATAAAAAGCCACCATTTTAAGTGTTTGGATGATGTAAAGCAACTGTATATGAGTTCTGAATTCAGTGTTTTGTTTTTCTCTCTATTGTCAATGACGTTTCGACCCTTTGTGCCCGTTTAGGGTCTAATCAGGAGCTATGGATGTAGGACCTATGGATGTGGGAACACCTGGAAAGTAGATTGCGTAGCCAAGTGAAAAATGAGTGCCAACCTTGTGTGATAGTTAAAGGAAGAGAATACTCACAAAGGAACCCAGCCGGGTGCCCAAGTGTGCTTCTGCAGCACACAAAGAAAGAGGAAAACACCTAAACGCCTTCGGATTGTTTTTGTGCAGGAAGGTGCCTTTCCTGTACAAATACAAAACAATGCTGCCCAAAATGTGGCACAATTGCACCATGGTGTAAGGGTGGCTACGTTGATGTTAGGTTGCCAAAATGGTGCCAACACAGGCAGAAAGGGCAGGAATGCATGGGATTGCTTCTATAAAGTGCATTTCTGCACTTTTTCTTTGGTGTAGGGCAGCACAGCAAGGTGTCTTGCTGCGCTGCCCTAAGCCAATGTGCCATAAATTAGGCCCTTACTTTGCCAATGCAAATTCCTCCAGGTAACTCCTACAGGAATGTGTGTGGTGACAACCAAAGAGTACTGCTAAATAACACATTACATGACCAGAATTCCTCTGCAGCTCAAATCGGATTTACCGGCCCACTTGTGTTGAGGGCCAAAGAGTGTGACACAACAGGTGGAAATGGGCGCACAACAGAGGCTGATAGAAATGCAGGATGAAACCTAGGGAGCAGTGTGGAGTAGGCCACATCTGTTAGGCGCCAATTTGTCCTAGATACAATAGATCGGGGAATAGGACGCCCGGTCAGCAATGCGGTACAAATTACACAGAGGGCAGAAGCATGGGGGCAGGGCCTGACTGGGTGTTTCCCCAGGGGACCTGAAGGTGGGACCAGTTGTGGACCAGTGGGGCTATGTTTGTTACTGGGGGGTGGTTTTTCAATAGTGCTGCAAAATCGGACCCTTGTAACAAAAGTGCAGCAGCAGTGTTCCTACCAGACACCCCCCCACCTTTCCGCCCACCACTGGTCAGACGTTATTGCCAAATCTGGTTTGCGATCCCAGTCGATCCCTGCATGGGGGTAAATCTGTGTAGTTCTTCAGTGACTTCCAGGTGAAACAAATGACAACGATATAAGCCAAGAAAGCAGGCTCAGCAACAGTCAAATGTGTTACTCAATGTGGGTTTCAAATAAATATGGCACCTTATCACAAGGATGACATGCTCATGTGCAGTGTGTGGTAGACCAGTAAGGAGTATTGAGAAAAGGATAAGGGTGAAGATGAATGAGTAATGATGCAAAGGTGAAAATGTTTTTGACACCATCACAGTCAAGACTGCTACCTCTCTTGGCCACAGAGTTTGGATAGGGCATGTTCGTCATTATTTTCCCCAGTAGAAGGGCCCTTGTGTCCATCCTTACTGCCACTGGGAAAGCAGAGAAAGCTGAGTGGCAACAATCTTTTACACTGCAGAGATGAATGTGAGCATAGTGATAGGAATTAGTGATTAAGGACCAGATGTGTGAATATAGCATTCTGTGATTACCTAATTGTAAATCTCAAATATTCGCAATTAGGAAATCGCAAAATGCATTGTACGAAGGTGTATAGTACACCTTTTGCGATTCCTAGCGGGTTCCAAATGACCTACCTCATGAATATTATTGAGGTAGGTCGCAATTTGCGACCCCCTAGGAATTGCAAAAATCACGGGGATGGTGGCCTGCTGAGATCAGCAGACCACCATGTCCATGATTGCTTTTAAATAAAGAAATCTTTTTTTTTGTAAAGCAGCCTGTTTTCCTCAAAGGAAAATGAGATGCTTTACAAAAAGAAAAATGAAAAGGTTTTTTTCCATTTTTTAAGAGCAGGCAGTGGTCCGTGGGACCACTGCCTAATCTTAAAAATTGTTTTGCCAACATTGACATTTGGGACCCCATCCCATTTGCGAATGAGTTGCCACTCACTTGAAGTAGGAGGTAAAATGTCAATGTTTTGCGACTGCAATTGTGGTAAAAAAACATTCATACATACCGATGCGATTCAATGAGAGGAAAGGATGCCCTAAACACACCCTTTCCTAATACCGAATCCTAAACCCATTTTGCAATTCGGTAACAGGTTCCCGAATTGCAAAATTAGGTTTGCTACATTGGAAAAGCAAATTTAGCATTTGCAAACAGGCAGATTCTATGAATCCGCCCATTTGCGAACGCAAAAAGGCTTGATACATCTGGCCCATAGCGTTTTGCAATTCTCAAATAGCGATTCTCTAAAAACCGCTATTTAAGAATAGCAAAACCAAAGTTTCATACATAAAGCCCTAGGTCCCTGCAGCCGTGTGTGAAATACTATGCTTTTTTTATTGTATTTCCAAAATATAACCTATCTGTAATCATAGTTTTTTTCCTGAATTTCACATTTTTTAATATACATTTTACTATGATTCGATAAATAAGTTTAATTTACTAATATACATTTTCACAAGCTTATAAATACATTTTAGTCACGCATTCTTTCTGATTATATAGTCTATTTTTTTGTATAAATTAAAGTAAGGTAATGTATGTAGACTTTTTTTAAATGCAAAGCACCAAGTCTTTTTTATGGATCGGCTGATCTGTCATGAATCCTTTGACAAATTAGGGGTCTACAGGTTATATTGCACACATTCATTACTAAAAGAACAACACATTAAATACAAACATATGCTATTGCAATTTGTATAAGTGTTTCACTGCCTGTGTTTGGATGTGTCAGTGGGTTTGTGTGTGACTGTGTGGGTGGCAATATGAGTGTATAAGTGTCAGTGTCAGTGGCTGTATATGTGTGAGTGTTTGTGTAGGTGCGTAAGTGGGTGTTTGAGTGGGTATGTGAGTGGCTAGTCAGGTCTGTGAGTAGGTGTGTAAGATGTTTTCTGGGTTGGTGCGTGGGTGAGTGATTGGCTGTATGGATATGTGAGTGCTGTGTGGGTCTGTAAGTAGGTCTGTGTGTGGCTGTATGGGTGTGTGAGTAGGCATATCAGTGGTTGTGTGAGTGGGTGTTAAAAATGGTCCTCTCTGAAGGGTCACCTTAACTCTTTTTGTCTTTCCCCTCTTTTTCTTACCTTATTTTTGTTGGTATTAGGACTCTGGGCACTTGTCCACTGCTGACCAGTGTTAACCCCTTCGCTGCACGTGTCAGCCAACGGCGGCATTGCCGCGGTCGTGCTGGGCACGTCCGTTGGCCGATGCAGCCCTGCCCACTTGTTCTAACCACCAAGCCGCGTCTGAATTTGCGCCGCGGTTAAGCGGTTAAAGCGCATGCACTCTCTCCTCTAAACATGGTTTAATTGGTTTACTTGTAAATTTCTTGTAAAGTGTTAAAGTAAAAGCTACTAGTGGGCCTGCAGCTCTGGTAATGCCACCCACAGAGGTATCCTTTTCAACCTTTCACAGCATTGCCACTACAGGGCCTGTATGTGAAGTTTAATGTTACTTCAACTTGTCATTTGAAACTACTTGCAAACTTAAAACTCCACTTCCACATACGTTACCCCTAAGATAGGCCCTGTGTAGCCATAGGTGCAGTGTTCTGTGTAAATGAAAGGTAGGACATATACTGGTTTGTTTTGCATGTCCTGAAAGTTACAACCACTATTGTGAGTCTTTGAGGCCTACTCCTCTCATAGGTTAGCATTGGTAATTTCTTAAAACACCTTTAAGCTGTAATTCCTGATCAGAGAGGGTCAGCTGTTCCATGTTTTGTACATTTGGAATGACACAGATGGATTTAGCATTGCTATTTTAGAAATGCCACTTTTAGAAAGTGAACATTTCTGTGCACCTATACTCTGTGCGCTTTGCAGCCTTTCTCCAATAAATGTCTCGGCAGGATAACAGCTACACTTTGTGCATTCCCTCTAGACAGACTCAACACAGGAAGGATAGGGCTGTCTGAGTGCCTATTGAGAATCTGCATTATGATGACCTTGCTTGGGAAGGATGTAAGGGAGGGGCTAGCACTTCACTTGAATGGGCAGTGTCCTGTCTCCACACAAAGGACGAATTGCCCCCCATAAATAGCCTGTCAGACAGGACTGGGTTAAAAGTCATTCTTGTGCAATTCAAAGAGCCGCTTTGAAGTTACCCCCATATCAAAGGCACCTTTGGGTATAGGTACTGGGGCTCTGATCCCAATAAATCAGATACTACTGGACATGAAACCTAAGCTTTGCCAGAAGAACTACTGTGCTGCTTTAAGGCATTAACTGGACTGCTTATCTCAAAGGCCTGCATTTTTGTTTGTTGCTATTCTGCCTGCTGCCCTTTGACTCTGCTGAAGGAGAACTGGACTCTGCCGTCACTCATAGTGATCTCCAGGGTTTTGTTGGCTTGCCTTCTGTTGTTTGAGATTTAAGGATTTCAAAGACTCTATGCCCTGCTCACTGGAAGTGACCCAGATACTTATAACATGGGTGTTGATGCATCTCCTGTCTGCATGTAGCAAAACCGGCGTATCGACCTGATTGTAGGACTATAATTGCCACATCGCCTTGGATTCAATGCTTTCCCTCAACAGAGCAACACATCAGACAGCATAGCGCCGACGCTGCAGCATGGTGAGACAAGAGTTCTAACAGTGTGTGAGCATCTGAGTGAGTTGTGAGAAGGTTGATGGGTCTGTGATTGGGTACATGTGTTATTTGATGTTCTGGATCCTTGAACCCACCCTGATCTATAAGGTTCCAACATAATTCGGCTGGATTAGTGGATGCTAATGCACTGAAAAAAACATTTTTGTCCAATATCTTGCCATTGAGAGGATCCTCGCAGACCCCTCCACCAGTCCCTTGAGATCAGGATACCTCTACACTGACCCCCTACATTACTTTTACATTTTATTTTCTTCACTGGAAACCAAGTCCTTATGAACAAAATGGCAGCCACAACTTTCCTGTTAGGTTGTGGCTAGCCAACCACGGCATTGCTGATGGTGCTTAGGATCTGTGGGGGATCTGCATCTCTAGATATTACTAACTCTTTTTACTTTAATAAATCAACAAACTACTAAACAGATTTTTGTCATTGCTAAAATCCCTATGAGAAATTGCATGGTAAAAATGTGTTTTAGGGTCCCCTCTTTTTCTTAGTTCTTGCTTGACAGAATACACTAAAACTTTTCAGACAGCAACTGAAGTGACTTGAAAACTAGTTTAGAAAATGTTATGAAGATGTGTTAAACAGCACAAAAGTTATTAACAAAAACTAGGTTCTAACTATTTCTACCTAATCGTGATGTTTTAAATCTTAAAGAGTCTTTATCATATTTGTTAACACACTTAAATCTTGTGATGGCCCAGATGGTTGTTTAGCTCTTACAGCCAAGCCATTTTGTAAAGATGTTTGTGTTGTCTTTCCCAGATGTTTATTGCCTTCCTATGCCCTTTTCTCATCCATTCAAAGCAGGTACCACCTGAATGTTTTAATCGTCTGAAAGGTGATCCTTCAACCTTTACAAATGGTCTGCTATCATGTGGAACTACATGTTGCACATACTTTAGTAGATTTTTGATATTTGAGCTCTTTACAATTTGGTTTTGTTGAGTATTTCAAATTATGCAGCATTTGATGGGTTATATGATAAGAGCAGTACAGATATTATCATGCAGCAAATGTCATTGTCACAAAATGACACAATGCCTATGGACTTGGGTATATAGGTGAAGGATACATCAGGACACTACCTTGCCACCAGTCCAAGATAACAGTATTTTTTAAATAAACTCAGAAGAGGTCTGGACAGGTTGTGGGTTTCTTCAGGCTAACTTTACTTCTACATGGGATGGTGGAGGGACAAACGTATACAATGCCCTATCAGGCCAAGCAATGTTAGTAAGTTACAATTGTGCCACAGTTGCATTACACATGCCTTCTTTGCTGGTTTCCATCTAGAAAATCGTATTGCATGGCTTGTGAAAATGGGGTGAAGGGGCCGACTTTAAACTACGGAATAAGAGCCAAATTAGTGGTTCTTCATTGAAAGTTATGCCACTCCATAATGTCCACATAAACTAACTATATAGGAGGGTTCACCTTGTCAGAGTAGGTACAAGGAACCTAACAGGAGATTCAAATTAGATAGTACATTGCTCCAACCCTGGTCAGACCAGAAGCCAATCAGTACTGGCAAAACAATTTCAAACAAGCCTTGCACTTCAGGAGTCTGTAACAGGAAAGATATTCTGCAGTCTAGGTTGTGAATGCAAGCTGAATCAGCCAGTTAATTGTTGCAGCTGATAGATGCTATAATGTACCTGTCAGGACCGGAGTTTGAATTCTGTTAAGGGTAATGTCTTCTGTTCTTCCATTACATTTGGGCATTGTAATACCTGTTATTGATAGCACTTTAAAAATGATAGAAATATCTGGTGTGGTTTGAAGAATCTAAGCCAGACTTTGTGCGTAGTTGTGCAACTGACCTGTGTTTAAATATCTGCCTGGTGGCTAATAATGAAGGAGACATGTTGAAACAGGGGAGGACTATAGTTCAATTCTTTTGGTAGCAGAGCTGTGATGAATGAGTTGTCCATTTACAGAAATGTACACAAACATTGGTTAGATTCCTGGGGATGCTAGTCACTCACACTTCCCCATTTTGCACATTGACGCCCAGACCTCATACCTGCCTGTCAATGTGCCTCAGACAGACAGATGGCTAAAGACAGTTGCATCGAGAAAAAAAATTGTTGGATTTGTCTACGATGATGTTGCACTAGGGGCATGACATTTGTAATGCATAGTCATGTCTGCTGGCTCTATAGGCAGTGGGTACCAGCAATTTAAAAATGTAATGCTGTAAATAATAACAGAGCCTGAGTATAAGGGGAAAACAGGAAGTTTGGATCCAATGTTTGGTCTCCTGGGCCCAGGTAACATTGCCTGCTCCACCTCATCTCCTCAGTGGCATGGTTCTTGTAGCTCCAGACATAAGAATGCCTTCTGCATAGTCTGTGTTTCTGATACCTTGCCTCATTTGATTATCCCAATTCAAAGACTTGTGATTGATCTGGGCCATCATTTCTTCTCCTCTGATTTTGGTCCCAATTCTAAATGGACATATATGCCTTCTCTTTACATCTTGCTCTTTTCCAGCTACCCTTTAATCAGAACTACACCTGCTCCGTAGCTCTATAGCTTTCCAAAGTAATTATCTTGAATTCAACTACTTCCAAACTGTGTTAGATTGCGGTGTAGTTTCTCTTTTATACAAAGCAGGTATAGCAGGTATAACTTGAATACTTAAAGCTACCTTCATAACATACAGAGCATAAATCGTAAACTGAAGCACCCTACAGAAATGGAAGTTACTACTTGTTATGTGAATGTGCAAGGAAGCTTCCACAGTGGATGCCCCTGCAGAATCTGCTGTGTGTGTGTATGTGTGTGTAAATATGTGTGTTTATGTGTGTGTGTGTATATCCGTGTGTGGGTATGTGAATATTGAACAGTTGCTGGTCCATGTGGTACCTGTTAGGTAGCATGACATTTTTTTTACTGAATCTGCCTGTGCTGTATCTGTTTTTTAACGTGCAACGAAAGTGTGCACGATGAGCTCTCCTTAGTATTCTTTTATCCCAATTGGCAGACTGAGAACCTGCTCCACAAGAAACACAGTACCTCTCCTGCAAAGGTGTAAGTAAAGATTGCTCTGCTGATACCAATCAATCACCGCATTTGTATAGCGCACTACTCACCCGGAGGGTCTCAAGGCGCTGGGGGGAGGGGGTCCGCTACTGCTCGAACAGCCAGGTCTTGAGCTGTTTCCTGAAGGCGAGGTGGTCCTGGGTCAGGCGGAGGTGGATCGGAAGGGAGTTCCAAGTCTTGGCGGCCAGGTAGGAGAAGGACCTTCCTCCAGTGGTGGCTCTTCGGATGCGGGGGACGGTGGCGAGGGCGTGGCTGGTCGATCGAAGCTGGCGTTTGGGAGCGTAGAAGTTGAGGCGGCTGTTGAGGTATCCTGGTCCTTGGTTGTGTAGGGCTTTGTGTGCGTGGGTGAGGAGCCGGAAGGTGATTCTCTTGTTGACCGGGAGCCAGTGCAGGTCTCTCAGGTGTCCGGAGATGTGGCTGCGGCGGGGGATGTCCAGGATGAGTCGTGCTGAGGTGTTCTGGATCCGCTGGAGTCTTTTCTGGAGTTTGGCGGTGGTTCCGGCGTAGAGGGAGTTGCCGTAGTCCAGTCGGCTGGTGACGAGGGCCTGGGTGACCGTCTTCCTGGTCTCGGTGGGGATCCATCGGAAGATCTTGCGTAGCATGTGCAGGATGTTGAAGCATGACGAGGAGACGGCGTTGACTTGTCTGGTCATGGAGAGGGAGGAGTCCAGGATGAAGCCCAGGTTGCGTGCGTGGTCAATTGGTTTGGGTGCGCTGCCCAGGGCGGGGGGCCACCAGGAGTCGTCCCAGGCGGAGGGTGAGGATCCCAGGATGAGGACTTCCGTCTTGTCTAAGTTCAGTTTCAGGCGGCTGTTCGACATCCATTTGGCTACGTCTGTCATCCCTTCGTGCAGGTTGGCTCTGGCGGTGGCGGGATCGTTAGTGAGGGAGAGGATCAGCTGGGTGTCGTCGGCATAGGAGATGATGTTCAGGTTGTGCTGGCGTGCGATGGCTGCCAGGGGGCTCATGTAGACGTTGAAGAGTGTTGGGCTGAGCGAGGAGCCTTGAGGGACGCCGCAGATGACTTCGGTGGCTTCCGATCTGAACGGAGGGAGGCGGACTCTCTGTGTCCTTCCGGCGAGGAAGGAGGTGATCCACTCCAGTGCCTTCTCCTGGATTCCGACGTTGCTGAGGCGCTGTACTAGGGTACGGTGGCAGACAGTGTCGAAGGCCGCGGAGAGGTCCAGGAGGATGAGGGCCGCTGTTTCTCCGTTGTCAAGCAGGGCTCGGATGTCATCTGTAGCTGCGATCAAGGCGGTCTCGGTGCTGTGGTTGGCCCGGAAGCCAGACTGCGAGAGGTCGAGGGAGCAGTTTGTCTCGAGGAAGGCGGCCAGTTGCTTGTTGACGGTCTTCTCGATGACTTTAGCCGGGAACGGGAGCAGCGAGATGGGGCGGTAGTTCTTGAGGTCGGTGGGGTCGGCTGATGGTTTCTTGAGTAGAGCGCTGAGTTCGGCATGCTTCCAGCTCTCCGGGAAGGTAGCGGTGTCGAAGGAGGTGTTGATGATGTCCCGCAGGTGGGGTGCGATGACAGCGTCGGCCTTGTTGAAGACGTGGTGGGGGCAGGGGTCGGTCGGAGATCCGGAGTGGATGGAGTTCATCGTGCGGATGGTGTCTTCGGTGCTGATCGGGGTCCAGGCGCGGAGGGTGGTGGTGGGGGGCGGTGGTTCGGTCGTGGCGTGCGTCGGGTGAGTGCTGAAGCTGTTGTGTATGTCCGCGATCTTGTTGTGGAAGTAGGAGGCGAGGGAGTTGCAGAGGTCTTGCGAAGGGGTGATGTCGTTGTTTCCGGCGTATCCAATGTCGTAATCCTTCTGTCGGTGCAAAGGAAACTTGCACTGCTGTGTCATGGTATATTGGTTTGTATAGTTTACTAATCACCTGTGAGGGTGTTCAGGAGTAGCGGTCGGTCTAATTGAAGCCCATGTTAGATGTCCTTCACATCTAACATGGGCTTCTATTGGAGTTGTATAGAGCATATTATCAAGCCCATTATCACCTTTTTAGCTGCAGTTTTCTGCCGCTAAAACTGCGATAATTTTATCGCCTGTCTTGATAATATAACCCACTGTTTTAAATATTGTTTTCAGTAATATAGCTGCAAAACGTATTGTTTTTTAAATGTATATTAATATTTTATAGTTCACATATTCATGTTATGTGTTAATATTGAAAGTGTAATTGCTATTCAGTTTTTTAAATGTAGTTTGTGATTTAATTGATTTAGAATTTCGAATGTATTTGTTATTAGTAATTAATAGTGTTGTGGGTTCGTGGGTTTTTAGGGGGGATAGGATGTGAAGTTAATTGAGCAAAAACGATTTATCAATTACTGAATAATTTTAAATTAATTATGTGATCTGTATTAGCTATGTAAAGCATGTAATACTGATTTACTTGAGTTGTAGGTAGCTAGATTTGCAGGGGTATACGCTGGGAAGATATTTAAGTAATAATTAATTACCTAATCATTATTTTGTTTTTTTATATTTTTTTTATTAATTATATAAAGTGTGTAATTATATATCATTGTTATGTTTTAGGTGCAGGCTGCTGGGTTTGTAGGGGTATAGGGTGAGAAGGTGATTAAATAATAAATAAATAACTATTAATTATTAACTGTAACATAATTATTTAATTGATTATCAAGAATGTAAATTGTGCAATACTTATTTATTTGAGCCACACTTTAATTGCAGGATTCAGGGTTTGTAGTTGTCTTGGTGGGAAGGTATTTATTAACAATTAAACATTTACAAATCCTTTTTTAATTAATTATTTCATTTTCGTAAATATTCAGGTTATGGAATAGTTATTTAGTTAGTTATATTTTAGGTGCAAACTGCTAGGTTTGTAGTGGTAGAGAGTGAAAAGTTAATTAATTAATAATTGAACAACAATAGTAGTTATGTCCACTGATTAATTATTTTTAGTTTTAAACATATTTATGTATGTTATGTTAATTATTTTTTCAATATATAAGAGTTGATTATTCTATATTAATGGGGTCACTATATGTAAAGTGTTTGGTTTGAAGTGTTTTCTCAACTCTTGATTAGACTACAGTATGAATAGTAAAACTATGTCAGTTCAACACTTTCCTTACTTTTGTGCTGTTTGGTGTGAGAAAAGTAGATTTCACCTCTACAAAGTCCAACTCTTTCCCTACTGTTGCTCTGACTGGAGTGGGAATAGTAGATTTCACCCCTTCGAAAGTTCATCCTTGCTATTTCAATGTTTGGAATAGGACTACTTTTCCTACTCCCTGAGTGGAGTGGGAATAATATATTTAACCCCTCCAAAGTCCAACTCTTTTTCTAATGTTGGGTAGACTGGAGTGGGAATAGTACATTTCACCCCTCCGAAATTGAATGTTTTCCCTACTGTTGCACACTCCCAAGTCCAACATTGTCCCTACTGTTTTACTGTTGGAGTGGGACTAGTATACTTTCTCCTCTGAAATCCAATGCTTTCTGTACTGTTGCTTGGACTGGAGTGGAATTTTATATTTCACCCCTTGGAAGTTGAAGCTTTCCCTACTATATCACTGACTGGAGTAAGAATGGTAAATCTAACTCCGGTGAAGTCCTAAAAATGTCCAATTATTGTGGTGACTGGAGTAGGAATACTAAATCCAACCCCTACAAAGTCCAACACTTTCCCTACTGTTGCATAAACTAGGTTGGAAATAGTATATTTAATATTCTTAGACTCCAATCATTTATATAACATTGATTACATCGATTTTATAGCATTAATTGCTCAATTCTTTTAAATTGTATAATATTTGTTTTTATTTATAATTTTTTTATGTGAGTAATTTTGTTGTAATGTCATGGGATTTCTGTCAATTCCCTATATATTATTTATTGTTTACATCATTAATTATTAGTATGTTTTCCTATTTGATTGTTTATGTTTGTTGGGCTTGAATCTATTGTGTATGTATGATTTATATCTAAAAAGCTTTGTTGCTTGTGGGTAAACAAAATATATATATTTCTCACAAATATATATATATATATATATATATATATATATATATATTCACTGAAAAAAACATAGGTTTCACAATCGTTATAGTTAGGAATTAGCATTAAAAAAAACTTTGAAATTCACTGAAAAAACCATAGGTTTCACATTTGCTATAGTTAGGAATTAGCATTAAAAAACCTTTGAAATTCCCTGAAAAAACCATAGGTTTCACACCAGTTATAGTTAGCTAAACATTTTACTCATACAAAACCATTGAAATTCCCACGTTATAGTTAGTTGGACTCACTATAACTCGCACACCCGCAATCCCCTGCTGAAGATGTCACATATTACATCATTCACGACATGGTCAGTGACATCACTGATGACATCACTGATGACATCTCAAATGACATCACTGATGACATCACTGATGACATCACTGATGACATCTCAAATGACAATTTCAAAGGTTTTTTAAATGCTAATTCCTAACTATAACGATTGTGAAACCTATGTTTTTTTAGGTGAATTTCATTGGTTTTTTAAATGCTAATTCCTAACTATAACGATTGTGAAACCTATGGTTTTTTCAGTGAATTTCAAAGGTTTTTTAAAAGCTAATTCCTTTGTATAGCGAGTTTGTAACCTACGATTTTTAGTGTTTTTTTTATTTTATTAGCTGTTTTTTATAACTATTAATTATTATTATTAATTTTTTTAAAATATTTTTTCAATGTATTTTTCATGTTTTTTGTTTTTTTGATCATTTTGTACTGGGGCGCTGAGGGTGTGCGCACCGGTAAGCTTACCCGTAGCATTTTGTCTTGGAGCGCTCAGGGTGCGCGCACGGGTAAGCTCACCCGAGAGCGCAGCGAGAGCGCTATTTCTGCATTCGTAAAAAAAAATATGTATGAAAACTAAATAATAATACAAGACATTCAGTACCATACTTATAAATGTAGTATTTTTGATTTTCCGAATGAAAATGATTTTGCATTTCCGTAAAGCTAGCAAAACGTCATTTAGGCGCGCCTCGTAAGCGCCCAAGGAAGCGCCTACGTTCGTGCTGTGTAAGCGCCCCCGGAACACTGTCTTGCATTTTCACTTTATCCATAAAGTCCCTTGCCGAAACATTTGGTAGATGTGCTCCACTTTTCAGTATATGGTTTACTGCATAAGAAAGTCCAGATAAGTCACTCTCAAACAGTAGATGGAACAAATATGGAATGCATTGACGAAACCTTGGATCTTCTGCATATAATCTTGAAGTCCGGTATTCAGATGCAGGAATTTGAACAGGTCGGTCGTCATATTGTCCACCTTCACCTGTTGGGAATAACTGTGGAAAACAACGAGCTTCCAAACTTTCTTCCCATACACTAATGGGACTTACTTTGGCTTCTTTCATTTGAAACAAGTCAATAGCATTCCCCATTACTTCTTTGGAATGCAATGGATGAACACTATAATGTTCATAAATTTCTTCACTTCTAGAGACATCAACTTTTTCAATTTGCCCAGCTGAGAAATCAGTGTCATCTTCTACAGTTGTTTCCTCTTCTTCCACATACACATTTTTATAGTACTGATTATTTTTTATCAGATACAACGTTGCCTTCTTGACTTTCCTAACATCCACTAATTCTTGCCAGATTTTCTTACTCTTTGTCGGAACACCATTAACTAGAATAACCAGAGGTTCCTCTTCTACTTTTTCCACACCAATTGAATAAATATTTATCTTAAAATCTAGAGGCAAATAAACAACTCTTCCCTTTAATACTCTCTGTAAATCTGAAGGAGGCAATTTCCCTGTCTTAGGCTCCATGCGAACAATAGCCTGAAAAGGATGCACACATTGAATCAGAATAGACTCATACGTATTTAAATCCATCAATTCAGAAGGAATGTCTACCAACTCCAGATTATTATGGACAGCTCTAGCGGGCATTCTATTTTCATTTAATTTATTATAACAATATTTACAAATACGTTGATCAGAACCCAAATCAAAACAATTTTCTACCAACAAATAAGTTGCAAAATCCTTCCACTCATTATTATTTATCTTTTCGCTTTCTACGTATAAATCAACTAATCTAGGTTGATGCTTATAATGAGTTCGGCGACAACACACACAAGTAAAATTAAGCCTTGCACTTGAATTGACCTTAAACTTTGTAATTTCATGTTCAAATGTTTCTGTACTTAAAATCTCTACATTCTCTTCTACATTACTTTCTATTACTGTATCAATTTCTGCACTGTCCTCTTTTTTCACCAAAGTAACAAAACTCAATTTCTTCACAAATTTTTTCACATCTAATTCAGTTCCATGCAAAAGAGCACTGTTTAACTGTTTTAGTTTAAGTGCTGGACTTTTTGCATAATGCA
This sequence comes from Lissotriton helveticus, assembly GCF_964261635.1. Taxonomy (NCBI): domain Eukaryota; kingdom Metazoa; phylum Chordata; class Amphibia; order Caudata; family Salamandridae; genus Lissotriton; species Lissotriton helveticus. The sequence goes on along the minus strand of NC_136069.1, from coordinate 1,368,908,609 downwards.
ACCTTCTCACTAATTTCCTCACTTTATTATGATGCACTGCTAACATCCTAAAATGGTGAAAACACTCTGACATACTTTTCTTGAAAGACAAGCCAGTGAATGCCCTTGCAAACCTGTTTTTCTCTCACTCTACAAGGATCTAACTCTTGCAAAATTTTCATTTTTTGTTTTAGACTTTTCTTAGTATATCTCCGTAAGAAAATGCGAAACAAATCAATTGAATCCTGTCGCACACTACAAATACTACTACAATTCCAAGTATACACTGGAGCCTTAGGAAATCTACCTAAAACTTCATCAGCTAACATCTCTTCTGTATTTCTAGGCACCATCTTTTCTTTTTCAACCGGACAACCGTCCTTCACCTCATATGCTTGACTACTGGTGTCAACTGCACGCACCAAATCATTATCCTGAAAGTAACTTTCTTTATTAAAAAATGGCTCACAACTTGAACTATGCTTCCATTCTCCAGAAAAAACATCACAAAAATTAGTCCGATTAATTACTCTCTTCCACTTACATTTTGATTTGTACACATTGATACTTTATCTAGTGTACAAATTCTATGCATTACTAAACTAAACAATTTATTTTTCACTTAAAATGCTTCATCCACAATCTTAACTATGTTTTTTTTCTTGTAAAAAGCGTTTTTTTTTATACCCTTTTACATTTTTTAATAAATTAGATATAATTCTGTTATAAACATTCGTCTATGAATTTCAATAAATTGATTTCTCTGTCTATTGTCATAGACAATATCATCTCCTTCTAGAGATCTAACATTTTTGGAGAGACACACTTTCTTTTTTGTAATTAAAGGTGTCTTCCTTTCTTTGAAGTCACATTTTTTATTTGTTGACATTTCAATAAGTTCCTGAGAAAATGTTTTGTTTGCTTACCAGGAGCATTATTTTTTTTCACTGAAGATTTTGTTTTAGATGAGTCTTGTATTTTTCTTTCCTTAGACCTTAAATCCTTTTTATATTGCTTTTCACGTCTTTGTTTAGACGGCATATTTTTTTTCCTTTGTAGAGATGATTATAATCTGTGGTAAAGAAAAAATAACATATTATAGACCACTACAAACATATTACATAGCAATTACAATAAGTAAACGATATAAGCACTAGTATAGAACAAAAGGCTGATTTACATTACATGTGCTTTGCCTTGTGTCAAAAAATATTTACTATGTAAAAAGTTTTCTGGTAAAATGCCTGGCTTTAAAAAAAAATTGTCAAAGATCACACTGAGTTTCTGTGTGAAATTAGGAATTACATTTTCACATTTTTCAATAATATCATCTGTGCCTTCGAACAGTTTGTCTCTTTTAGCTTAAAAGGTACTCTGTGTCTGTATCTCATGTCACTATGCATGTGCATAATCTCTCTTTTTATGTGTGTCATTTCTCTCTTTGTATATCTGTCATTACATGTGTGTGATGTGCCTAACATCACTCTGTGAGTCAAGCGTGAATTTAAATGGATCTGGATGAATAATTTGCTTAGTACATGTACTAGTAGGAAATCTTAGGCAGCATGTCTGTTATGTCTCTTTCTTCTGAAATAGACTCAAAGCTGTGCAATGGATCTGGCTTAATAATATGCTTAGTTGATTAGTGAAATAATATGAGCAAAGACACACATACTGTTTGCAGAGACAGATATGGTAGATTACATGTAACATCCTGGTCATGTGCCTAAGATCACACTGATGGGTGAATAAAGCTTCACTCACAGTGTGATCTTAGGCACATGACCAGGATGTTACATGTAATGAGAAATTAATGTTATGTCTTGCTAATATATAGGTAGCCTTTTTTGTCTATAGACACAGTGAAATATTATGAGCAGAGACACACATACTGTTTCCAGAGATAGACATGGTACATTATATGTAACATTCTGATCATGTGCCTAAGATCACACTGTGAGTGAAGCTTGATTCACCCATCAGTGTGATCTTAGGCAGAGACACACATACTGTTTGCAGACACAGACATGGTACATCATATGTAACATTCTGATCACATGCCTAAGATCACACTGTGAGTGAAGCTTGATTCACCCATCAGTGTGATCTTAGGCAGAGACACACATACTGTTGGCAGAGACAGACATGGTACATTATATGTAACATTCTGATCATGTGCCTAAGATCACACTGTGAGTGAAGCTTGATTCACCCATCAGTGTGACCTTAGGCAGAGACACACATACTGTAGGCAGAGACAGACATGGTACATTATATGTAACATTCTGATCATGTGCCTAAGATCACACTGTGAGTGAAGCTTGATTCACCCATCAGTGTGATCTTAGGCAGAGACACACATACTGTTGGCAGAGACAGACATGGTACATTATATGTAACATTCTGATCATGTGCCTAAGATCACACTGTGAGTGAAGCTTGATTCACCCATCAGTGTGATCCTAGGCAGAGACACACATACTGTTGACAGAGACAGACATGGTACATTATATGTAACATTCTGATCATGTGCCTAAGAACACACTGTGAGTGAAGCTTGATTCACCCATCAGTGTGATCTTAGGCACATCACCAGGATGTTATATGTAATATACCATGTCCTTAAAAAACATGTACTTCCATATTTTTAATGACATCAACTAAGCATACCTTTTTACCAGAAAACATTTTCTATACTAAATTGTTTTTCACACAAAGCACAGCCCTTTTAAATGACCACTACAAAGCAAAGCAGAAACCTAACTTGTTTCCAAAATACATTTCCAATATGCAGTATACAATTTTTAAACAGCATTACAAAAAAACTTAACACACAATGCAAGAATAAAGAAGCACAATATGCTTCCTAATCTTCCCTATACTGTATACAGCAGTGTATCTTCATTAAATGAATCATATATCAGATAACACACAGGCACAGAGTAAAGTGAGACACAAGCAAAGAATACCCTTTAAGCTGATTGAGGCAAACTGTTACAAGGCACAGGTGACATTATTGAAAAATGTGAAAATGTTTTCGCCTATTTCAAACAGAAAGGCAGTGTGATACTTCACCAAAATTAAAAAAGCAGACTTTTTTCCAGAAAATATTTTCCATACTAAATCATTTTTTAAACAAAGCACAGCTCATTTAAATGACCACTACAGAAACAAAGCAGAACTCAAAAAACCTAGGGGGTCAAGGGGTGTCTACCCTGCCCCCTTTTAATTATTTCCCCCTTTTTTTTCACCTTTTGTGTCTCGATTCTACCGAGACACAAGATGGCCGTCTCTCCGGACTGTTTAGAATGTTGACAGACATCCGAGAGCCAATCAGCTTTCTGCTCGCGCACTCCCGTAGCGCGCCGGGTGCGCTCCCCGGTACGCGTACCGATGAGCGCTTGGAGCGCGCCTATAGATATATATGTGTTTTTGAAGTTAATTTTCAAAAAAACCACTGGAGCAATTTTCACCAAATATAGCAAAGGCACATCTGCGTACCAGTCCCTACAATTTTGCAAAGTTTGGCGTAATTCTGTTCAGCAGTTCAGGCTGTAGACTTGTCAGACCGTCCTATGGAAATTAACATGGGGAAAACACGTTTTGGGACCCCCCTTTTTTCTCAGCCCCCACTTCACGAATCCCCCCGAACCTTTCAGGGAAGGAGCAGAGCGCAGCTGGCCAAACGTCTGGAAAATTTCACTCCAATTCGTCCACCGGCGCCAAAGTTATTCCCAATAGAATGTTGCGGATTTCCTATGGTAGCTAGGCCCTAACTATAACTACCTACTGGCGACCGTCAGCAGGTAATATATATATATATGTATATAGATACAACAAACGGCCACTCCTGTTTGAGAAACCAAAAGGACACTGCGGGGATTCAACAGGAAGATCATTTTACTGGTAACATTTCGTAATAATGCATTTCGACATTCAGTCTTCATCAGATGCCTTTTAAAATCGGAATGAGGCAACACCTTTACTTAAACCTACTTGACTCCTCCCAAATCATTAGAGTACAGCTGCCCCCGATTGAGAACTCAAAGTCTCTCTTTCGTAGTCTGAGGTAGGGGACTACCACACCCAGAAGTCCTCAGGTTGGTAACTGTCTTCAGCGGGGCTCTTTATCATGTTGATACTGTTCATGCCTTTTTCGAGGTGGGTGGTATTTCCTCAATTAAATCCGATGCGATGGTAGATTGGTCTTCCTTAGGTCCCCAAACTCTCTGCCCTCAATACTGCCCCCAGCAGGTTCAGGGAACAACAGCACAGTGTCCTTGTTCCCTCGTCAGATCCGGGTTGTTCCTGGCAAAAAACACTTGCTGGGTTGGTTCGTCAGGCGGTCCGAGGGTAACACCAACTCCTTGGAAACAGTCACAGTTGCCAGAAATCGCTCGGGCTCTTTAGAACGGGTCATTTTGCACGTTACTGGCTTGCGTGCTAAACATACAACAAACGGCCACTCCTGTTCGAGAAACCAAAAGGACACTGCAGGGATTCAACAGGAAGATCGTTTTACTGGTAAAATTTCGGCATAGTGCATTTCGGCATTCAGTCTTCATCAGATGCCTTTTAAAATCGGAATGAGGTAACACCTTTACTTAAACCTACTTGACTCCTCCCAAATCATTGGAGTACAGCTGCCCCCAATTGAGAACTCATAGTCTCTCTATCGTAGTGCGATGTAGGGGACTCCCACTCCCAGAAGTCATCAGGTTGGTAACTGTCTTCTGTGGGGCTCTCTATCATGTTGATACTGTTCGTGCCTTTTTCAAGGTGGGTGATATTTCCTCAATTAAATCTGATGCGATGGTAGATCGGTCTTCCTTAGGTCCCCAAATGCTCTGCCCTCAATACTTCCCCCAGCAGGTTCATGGAACAGCAGCACAGTGTCCTTGTTCCCCCATCAGAGCCGGGTTGCTCCTGGCAGAAAACACTTGCTGGGTTGGTTCGTCAGGCGGTCCGAGGGTAACACCAACTCCTTGGAAACAGTCACAGTTGCCAGAAATCCCTCGGGCTCTTTAGAACGGGTCCTTTCGCACGTTACTGGCTTGCGTGCTAAACATACAACCAACGGTCACTCCTGTTAGAGAAACCAAAAGGACACTGCAGGGATTCAACAGGAAGATCGTTTTACTGGAAAAATTTCGGCATAATGCATTTCGACATTCAGTCTTCATCAGATGCCTTTTAAAATCGGAATGAGGTAACACCTTTACTTGACTCCTCCCAAATCATTGGGGTACAGCTACCCCCAATTGAGAACTCATAGTCTCTCTTTCGTAGTCCGATGTAGGGGACTACCACTCCGAGAAGTCCTCAGGTTGGTAACTGTCTTCTGTGGGGCTCTTTATCATGTTGATACTGTTCGTGCCTTTTTCGAGGTGGGGGTATTTCCTCAATTAAATCTGATGCGATGGTAGATCGGTCTTCCTTAGGTCCCCAAATGCTCTGCCCTCAATACTTCCCCCAGCAGGTTCACGGAACAACAGCAGTGTCCTTGTTCCCCCGTCAGATCCGGTTTGCTCATGGCAAAAAACACTTGCTGGGTTGGTTCGTCAGGTGGTCCAAGGGTAACACCAACTCCTTGGAAACAGTTACAGTTGCCAGAAATACCTCGGATGTCTGTCTGTCTGTCTGTTTGTCCTTTATGCATTACTACACCATTCATCCGATCGCCATGAAACTTTGGTAAGTTGTTGAGTACACTCCAGGGAAGGTTTCGGGCATATGCATCACTACACCATTCATCCGATCGCCATGAAACTTTAGGAAGTTGTTGAGTACACTCCCGCGAAGGTTTCTGGCAAATCCATTACTACACCATTCATCTGATTGCCATGAAACTTTGGGAATTTGTTGAGTACACTCCCGCAAAGGTTTCTGGCATAGAATTATTTTAAATATCGGCCCCCCAGGGCCCTCATAATCTTTCGAATACTGATGTACGCACCAGTTGGAAAAACAACAAATCATGTATCCACAAGCACTCGAATAAATTATTAGAATTAAAACACCATTCATCCGATCGCCATGAAACTTTGGGAAGTTGTTGAGTACACTCCCGCGAAGGTTTCTGCCATACATTTTTTTAAATATCGGCCCCCAGGGCCCTCATAATCTTTCAAATACTGATGTACGCACCAGACGGAAAAACAACAAATCGTGTATCCACAAGCACTCCAATAAATAAATAGAATTAAAACACCATTCCTCCGATCACCATGAAACTTTGGGAAGTTGTTGAGTACACTCTCGCGAAGGTTTCTGCCATAAAAACTTTTTAAATATCAGCCCCCCAGGGCCCTCATAATCTTTTGAATACTGATGTATGCACAAGACGGAAAAACAAAAAATCGTATATTCAAAAGCACTCGAATAAATAAATAGAATGAAAACACCATTCATCCGATCGCCAGGAAACTTTGGGAAGTTGTTGAGTATACTCCCGCGAAGGTTTCTGGCATAATTCTTTTTTAAATCTCGCCCCATCAGGGCCCTCATAATCTTTCAAATACTGATGTATGCACCAGACGGAAAAACAAAAAAATCATGTATCCACAAGCACTCGAATAAATAAATAGAATTAAAACGACACTTTGAAATGTTTTCCATATTAAAATGTATACGTTTCAATAAAAATGACAAAATGTAAATTGAATGTTATCATGAGGAGTTTCCTTGAATTTCCTTTCTTCGGCGATCGCAGCAACGCGCGACGGGTAAGCTAGTATATATATATATATATATATAAATGCCCTTTTAGGTATAGAGGGATGAATAAATTATGCAAAAAAGAAGCAGAGAACTCTGGGTAGTTCTCAAGTTTAGGTGGAAAGCGGCTCCTGTATTGAGCACTCTCAACAACAGCGACACTCTAGATCTGCTCACCTCAAATGTCTGCTTTTCTTCAAAGTCTTTAAGCATAGGATTAGCACAGTGCCATCCATGCCAAGATAGAAAGGGACAAAGTCTTTTGCCATTTCTACAGCAAAGTCTTTAAGCATAGGACTAGCACAGTGCTGTCCTTGTGGAGCTGTAAAATGAAAAAAACCATTTACCACTCCAGGCACAGTATTACAGCTTTGAATTGGTAAAATACCAACCAAGCCAACCTGAAACGAGTAATAGCAATACCTGACATAGTGTTTCACTCTAATTATCTCTCTTCAGAGAGGTACAGCATTGTCCAGACACAAGGGAGCACCCAGTATAAGTAAAAAAAATACCCTTTCAGGCACAGAGTGAAGAATAAATTATGCAAAAAAGAAGCAGAGAAAGCTAGGTTGTTCTCAAGTTTAGGTGGAAAGCAGCTCCTGTATAGAGCACTCTCAACACCAGTGACACTCTAGATCTGCTCACCTCAAATATCTGCTTTTCTATCAAAATTGTTAAGCATAGGATTAGCACAGTGCCATCCATGCCTCTATGCTAATGTCATCCAGAGATGCTGGATCAAAATATGAAACTTTGACAATAGGAGTTTCTTTGAGTGAGTTAGTCCAGTGAAAAAACAGAAGATGCAGTTACAGGTAACCATTTTACATCCTCACTATGGAAAGTTCATCATGCAGCGGCGGCCGGCACAGGTAAGTGCTGTGGGGCGTGGCAGGGCGTGGCAGGGGGAAGCCGATAGACAACCAAAAAGGTATTATTCATTTATTTCATTATACCTATTCCGTCGTCTTTCGACTTCTCCCCGTCCCACCCTGCCACACCCCACCCTACTGCCTCACCGTGTTTACCTGTGCCAGATGCCTCTATCATCATGAGCAAATCAATACAGCATGGAAAATTAACTAATATGACCTCAGTTTGACTGTGCTGTGGGGCTTGTGGGGAGAGGGATGTGAGCAGGGGAGGAAGGCACGAATGAGTGACAGAAATGACTTCCATCTTTTTGAAGGTTGCATATGCACAGAAATGGTGCATAAACAAAATACATTATTAAATAGAATTATACATTTCATAGGAAATTTGTTTGGAAGGCAATTACCCTACATTAGTCTGGAAAACTGTGTGTGAAAGTGCATGTTACGTGTTGTTAATGATATGCAGAATATAATTCTACTACATTGTCTCACTTCTCACTGGCTTTGGGTGATACAGCCCAATGTGGACAACTGAAAGTGGAGAAAAGGCTCATAGTTGTGTGTAGCTCAGAACAACGGATTTAACAAGAGATGAGATTCTAATTATTAAGAGGACTGGTTAAGTATGGCTTGAGTAGCCTTAATACAAAATGCTTGATCACAGTGACAGCACTACTTGAACCTTCAATGTTCAGTAGGAGGGTGAGAGGCCTTGGACAGTAAGACAAGTAAGTCTCTTGAATTGATTGAGATCAATGGTGTTTGAATACATGAACTAGAAGCATGAAGGACTTCAGTGACTGTGTCATATTACTATATTTCCTGGCAGTGTCTATTTAATCAGTGATATTTCAATACAAGTGGGCAGGTACCGCCTAGGGCAATGGAAAATAATAATACATAAGTGATACAAACCTGTTGGAAAGTCTCCCCATTTGCGGAGCAGCAAAATAAACGCACCAAGCAATGTATGACATAACTAAACATACCATAAGATGACATAATATGACATGAATGACTGAGCACAACAACACTAAACTAAATTAAACCAAACCAGACTTCATTAAACGTAAGCATAATTAAATACAATAAAAAACAATTATGAATTATGATTATTCATTTTTGCTTTCACCATTGCAAATTCTTAAATGCAAATATTGAAAGCAACATGAACCTTTAACAACACTAGCATTGCTACTACTAAAAGTAAACAAACATATCTACACATTGATAAATATTAAATATAAGGTCTGGGATTATTGCACGATTACATAGACACACCCTGTTGTCTGTTAGCTAAGATTTTGTTTCCTTACCGACTATAATAAGTTAATCTTTCTCCACAGTGTAATTCAGAAAGACGATATAGTATTTGAATGTTGTGTCCTTGGCTTGATAAGACTGTGTTCAGTGCTCGCGTGTACAGCCGAAAAATGTCAAATGTTCAGGAGCTCAGCAGTGTGTGTAAATCTAAAGTAATTTGCAAGGAATTGTTTATTTATAAATTATTAGATTCCAGCTGTTTTGGAAATGGAAACTAAACAAAATGTCTCTTGTAGGGTTAATCTATTACCATACTTTGTGCGCTGTATGATTACCAAGCTATCAGAAAAGGTGAAAATGACTTAACGCGGAGTACAAGGACACTTCTTCATGTAGAGAAGAATAATTGCCACTTGAATTCATATGAATATTAGCGTTCATGTCCTAGTTCTGGAATATGGTATTTTGTGAAGAGTGGCAATTCACTGCAAGAAAGTATTGCACCTGTCTGAATTATTTTCAGACATATCAAGGCATCTTGTATCATGACTTCATGATGGCTCAATAACGGTAGTGGGCGAAGAAGTGAGCTTTTGTGTCACAAAATTGAATTATTCATCATCATCATAAAATCTATATTTCGGTAAAATACCATAAAAGCACAGGTTAAGAACATTAACAATGTATGATTATTGGACAATTAATACATGACAATTGATTTTTACACATCACATCCAAATTAAAAGAATAAAATCTGTAATGTTAAAAAACAGATCCGAGTTGTTAACTTCTTTGGGGTACTGGGGACGTGATGGAATTAATCATTTAACTCATATACCATACTTAACCCTGAATGATTGCAACTCTTCGAATACGCCACATAGCTGCCAAAAATTGCAAAACGGCAAAAATAATTGGTCCCGCAGTATAATTTTTCAATACTCTCGAAGCAAGTGCACATTGCCGAAACCCGAGGTTCTTGCACAGCGGAATAAGCCAATGCTTCCTCGGTTTATTGTAGGCAGGGCAAAAGAAGAAAACATGTGGCTCCGATTCACTTTCATAATCACACAGAGGGCAACTTTTTGGAGCGGCCATAGCCCACTTACATGTGAAAGTTCGCAAGGGTAGCACTCCATATCTCCATTGAACATACAATTTTCTGGCTATCACAGACTAAATAATATCCAGGAAGCGTTCCAGGCAATAGGTGTCTTTTGTCAAAAGAAAGAAAGCAGTTCTAGAACCAACGTTAGGATTACACTAGGCCGTGTTCAAGTTCTCAGCACGATATGCCTTCACCAGCATACCGGCCGAAATTTCTTTACAGCCCTGTTCTGGATCAGACCATAGGACGAAAATTCCTAGCCTAGTCAACTCCGTCTTGATTTGGGTCAGCCAGGGGATTTTAGATGCCCTCGTATATCTAAGTATTTCCCCAAGCTCCTGCCTATAGTTGATCAACTCTGGTGTGGCCCAGAGCGGGCGCCAATACCTTAGTGGTTTTAAGGCTAGCTCCTCATCAATTGGCATAATCCCCATATCAAGTCTTAGTGGTAGGAGCGGGGTGCTAGGCGGAAGGGCTAACAAGTGCTCGACCCTGGTAAGTTGCGTTTTATCGCAATGACCCCATAGCTTACTGCCATACATACATGCACCCTTAGCTTGAGATTTATAGACCTCCAGTGGAGGGCCAAGAGGTTTTATCGTTGACACGTTGGATAGTCTGAGAATCACACCCGCTAATTGGGCAAGTTTTAATTGAGATTTGGTTTTCTGGGGGCCCCACGTCAAGCTCTCATTAATCGTGACCCCCTAGGTAAACAAAAGTGCTTACCCTTTCCAATCTTATTTTACCCAAAACGGGATTCGTTCCTGTGGTTCTGGGCGGGTTGAAGATCATAAATTTTGTTTTAAGTGTATTGATCTCCAATCCCCGGATTGTACAGAAATCTACAAAACCATCCAGCGTTCGTTGAATGCCCATTGGGGATCTGGAGAGCAAAAGGGTATTGTCGGCGAACATTATCGCCGGTACCCTATTCCCTGCCAGTTTGGGTGCATCGTTGTTCTGCATTCCATTTAGGTGCGCGATTACCCCGTTGACATAGAGGCAAAACAGGGTCGGTGCAAGCACACAGCCCTGCCTTACCCCCGGTCAACGGGAAATCTAGATGTCAATTCGCCACTCTTCCCACATCTAACTTGGGCGAAATTAGCCTCATGCAACCTTATCAGAACTGAAAGGAGGTGCAAGGGAACACCCAGCTCAAGAAGGACACTCCAGAGTTTGGTCCTGGGTACAAGGTCAAAGGCAGAGCTTAGATCCACGAACACCATATAGAGGCTGCCACCCTCTATACGTGTCGTTTTCCAGTACAAGAGCACTAGACGAAAGATTTGATCCACAGTCAAGGTGTTCTTTCTAAATCCTGCCTGATAGGGGCTGAGTATTGCCTGCTCCTCCATCCAGTCCTGTACCCGTTCCAGTATAAGTCTCGCAAAGATCTTCTGAGGAACAACAATGAGACTTATAGGTCTGTAATTGGATGGGAGCAGAGGTGAACCCTTTTTAAAGATGGGGACTATCTCTGCCCCCAGCCAAGTACTGGGGAGAGCCATACCTCTTAGAACTGCATTAAATATAATCCGAAGATAGGGACCCCAGACCTTCGGCTTATGCTAAAAAGAGATTGCCTGGAAGTTTGTCCAGGCCAGGTGCTTTGTTTGAGGCAAGTTTGTTAATGGCGATACACACCTCAGCCTCTGTTACCTCACACTCCTCTGGCATAGTAGTGATCGAACCAAGGGTAAGGGTGTTATCGGAAACATCAAGAGGGGCCTCGTTAGAATAGAGGGAACTAAAATGGTTTTCCCATACTTCAGGTGCTAAGTTGGATTCCACTGCGGTTTTCGGTTGCCCTGAGCCGGTGTTAACAATGGACCAAAATGTTTTGTAGTCTTTAATGATTAAGGCAGAGGATCGACCAGTTCACTTTTCCTGGTCCCACTGTTCCCTCGTGCACTTGGTTACCCTTTTGTAGCGAGCCCTCCAATCTTTAATCGCTATTCTATTGTTTTCTTTAAGGGCCATTACTAGCTCTGACTTGGCTTTCCTGCACGATTTATTGTACCAGGTAGAGCAGGGGACCCCATTGCCCTTCTTCGTCACCCTAGGATTCAGTACCTCAGCTAGGCTTGTTACTAGGTCCCTATGGAGCACCTCTAGCTGTGATAGAGAATCCACAGTCGGTGGGGAATCAGCTAGGACTGCGACCTCAGATAGGATGGGAATTGCCAATTTATACATGTTCTCTATCTGTTCTGGGTTTTCCTTAAGGCGGGACCATCTAACTCTTCGCCTACTACTAGTCAGGGTGAGATTGTTATTCTGATTTCGGCCAGTGTCCATTTTTGGAGCTCCACTACTAGCCAATTTGGGCAGGCCCATTTCTAATATTAGAGCGTTGTGATCACTATCCACTCTATTCATCACAGTAAGATCAATTACCCTCGGCCAGAGCCTAGTTTCCAACAGAAAGTAATCAAGGTGTGTCATGTGCCCCGATTTATTATATGTGCATTTGGCTGGGGTATCCGAGGGAGTACGGCCTTTACATGCTCGAAGGGAATGAGTGATGGTTATTGCCGTAACCTGAACAGCTAGTGGGGACCATGCCCTAGCGGGCGGTGCCTGGGTCATAGGAATTGACCAATGGTCATCCTCAGCCATTAGTGATCCTTCGTTGAGTCCCTCTAGGGGCTCAAAGTGGCAGTTCAGATCTCCCCCTACCACTATATGGAAGTCATTCGGAATAGTTGAGATAAAGCTAGAAAGGTCATTGTTGGTGCTAGACTCTTTTCCTATACTAACGGGACGTGAGTAAACATTGATCAATGCTATGTTATATGTATTTGGCCAGGTAAGAACCACGCATTGGATGTCTCTAGAGTGAGTAATAATTGTTGTTGCTCTACAGTCCCACCCAGATTTTGAGACCACCCGATGGGCGGCCTCTCTCTCCCCAGGCTGCCGGTATGTGAAAAGAAGCAAAGCCCACCCTAAATTGCTCAGTGCGTGCCCAAGTCTCCTGGAACAGGCACACATCATTTACATCCACAAAGGATCCCAATTCTGGACAGGCAAGTTTATTAGATAATCCTGCCAGATTCCATGACAGTAGATTTATTACTTCTTCGTTTGGGCTCCTAGCTGTTCTCTTACTTTGCTTTAAGCTAGCCTCCTCCAACCGACCTACTTCACCTATAAGGCTAGGCATAGGCTCAAGCTCAATCTTCCCAATAAGGTCGGGCGTGGCTCCTTAGGGTGTGGGCAGCTACTTACCGCTACTAAGGTCGATATGTCCGCCTCACGGCTTGAGCTCTTCCTATCCCCTGCTTCTTCATGCATATATCTACCTAGATCAGTCCCTTCTTCCGAGTCTACCACAGAATCTGACTCCTTAATACCCCCAATGCTACCATCTAGTGTACTCGGATTCAGTCAATCCACCATATCTAAAAGGCTGAATCTATTATGTGGGCGAACAAGATCAGATACCAGAGATTCTCTATGCCTACCCTGGCTAATGCCTCTCCCTGCTGGTGAATCTACTAAGTTCCATGGTGAATCTCTATCAGTGCTAATGCATGATGGAACCAGGGGGTAGAAATACGAGAGAGGGAGAGACTGTATGGCTGTTTCACCTGTAGACCATGTCCACTGGCATATGTGTGACACTGTCCGTGTATCACTGAAATTAATTATAGCAAAGTCTCCCATACAATCCTTGGGTCTGTGTCCCACCCATTATACCCTAAGGACTAACAAAATTTCACTTGTTACGTTTGGCGGTAATTGTCTATTTTTATTGAGCCAATCGTTAACTTTATTTTTTAGTGAGGTGTGTGTCTCTTCAATGCCGTTCGTCAAAGGTGGGACCTCTGCTAAAACTACCACAAGGGGGCTACATTGAGGTGGCAGATTGATTCGCGTACTAGGTATATTAGTAGTACATTGGGGATTTAGAACAGCATTCTTGGTGATTCTGGGTCTATCCTTGCTTTGGATGTGCCTATCTGTCTCCTTCTTGTCTTGCCCAAGTTTGGCCAGTTGTAGTCTTTCAGCCCCCTGGCCCTGACGGTCAGTCCTAGTCGTGACAGGCACCTGGGCCTTGTGATGTTCTGACAATGACCTTCCTCTACTTATGGGGTTTGCTTCAGGGCAAGTTGGGGATGAATGTTCAAACTAGGGCTTGCCATGACCACAGAGATCTGATCTATAGCATTTGTGAGCGTTAGTACATTTGCTTCCATAACTGCCATTCTGTTCATTAGGGGCATCAAACAATCAGCAATAATAGACCCCACTTTCTACCAAAAAACACTGTTCAAATTAACCACCGGCACCACAGGAGTATCAGGGGGGATCGCAGTCAATGAAGGTGTCTCTGGCTCCACATTATGATTTACTGTTTTCTGGCCCACTTCGACCGGCTTTGCAGGCCTAGTTCCCGTCTGCTTGCTTTTGGGGTCTTGTTTGTCCCTTTTTGCCTCCTTTTTACCCTTGTGTGGGGCAGTTTTGGACCTGGTTTTAGCACAATCCAACTTATCCGGTGAGTTGTTTTCTGTTACATAGTCTCCCATCGTAGTCGATAGAGCGCTACCCAACAGCAAGGGATCATTAATAGTGAGGTCAAAGGCCTGTAGTGGGGGGGAATCCCGCAAATGTCCATCCTCCATTGTACAGCTAGCTAGACCTGGACCCAACGAAAGCCGTCGTTCTGTTACCGCGATTTCTTTGGCGATTACATTAGACGCTTTTGTGAAGAAATAATCCAATGTTCCCATGGGAGCCCCCCCTTGGGCCCTTTCATCTCCTTTATTGCTCCACCTGTCATGGCTGGTAAAGCAACCCTCAACAACTATTAACAGACTTCAAAGAGCTTAGTATCAGTCATTGAGTCTTACCGGTTGGTTGCTCTGCGACTAGTGTCCAAATTGAGATGTTGGAGGGTAGGCCCAGCCCAGCCTACTCCGGCCCATCGGGCTCAAACGGGCCCGCCCTTGGCCCGGGCTTGGCCGGCACGCGTTGCAGCGGGCGTGTCTAGGGATATAGGCTGTCAGTGTCAGGGGGAGGAGCGCGGTGGTCGCGAGTGCGGAGACTCCTGGTCCTAGGAGTCCCGCTAGCAGCCTCTCTCCCTTCTGTCCCAGTGGCGCTGTAGCAATCAGGTAACAGCCGCTGTGAGCGGCTCCCGCGGAGCGAGGGCCGCGAGCGGTGATAAGGCATCGGTAGGGGGAGGAGCGCGGTGGTCCCGAGTGCGGAGACTCCTGGTCCTAGGAGTCCCGCTAGCAGCCTCTCTCCCCTCTGTCCCAGTGGCGCTGGAGCAATCAGGTAACAGCCGCTGCGAGCGAATTATTAAATGTTCTCACTAAAATATATTAGTTTAAGAAAGGTTTGGCCTAGAGATTGGGGGCTTATTTACAAGGAACTTGCACCACCAGACTTTCTAGTAAGCCATCTGCTTCTTGTACTGATCTTACATCATGCATTTTATTAGTATGCATAACCTTCATAGCAGCTGGGAATTTAAGTTGAGCCACCGCACCAAGCTTTTTGAAATCGTCAAGGTTCTTGCCCAACTCCCACTGCCTGTCAAGGTTAACTCGGGCCAGATCTGAGCGAATTTCCAAAGAAAAGTCTCTGGCCTTCAATGATTTCCCCTTTAAAGCCATATTGAGGATCTTTTCTTTCAAGGAGTAGGGCGAAGTATAGCAAGCAGGCCAATCCCTGGGGGTGTAGCACCACCCATCCATTGTACCCACTTATAAATAACAAAATGGTGGACTTCGCTAGTAGGACTTCTAAAAGATATATTCCCATGTTTTGTTTTCTTGTCTTTTGGATTCGAAATAGTACTGGTGACCTAACTACAAAGATATCACATAGGGGCTCACACTCGGACATTTAGGTAATGGAGGGCAAGGCTCTGGATCTAGCTTCTCCTCCTCTTCCTTTTTTGTTTTCTCTTCTTGATTATAAGGGACGTGGCCAGCGACCAAGGGGTGCAGAAACTGGATTCTATCTGTTCAGGTAAATGGGGGAGGGGTTTCTCCAGGGAGGGGTCCATTGGGAGGGGGGGCTGGGTGCACGGGATGGGAAGCATAGGGGTAAAAAACAAGACATTTTCCTCATTCACCTTAAAGTTTGTTCGGATTGCCCTAGTGGTGTTGCAATTGGTTTGGTGCTGGTTCTTTTCTACAACCTAGTGGACTCATGACTCTCGGTAATACCTCTAAACCCTCATGAAACCGATTCAGCTTTAGCACTGGAATGTTAATGGTTGGGGTAGGCATAATTTGCGTAGTCGTGCTATGCAAAACTCTGCGAAACAAAACAAAAAATCTCTGCAAGCACGCAAAAGTTCTGCAAACCCGCAGAATTGCTTGGCCTGTTCGTTTGTGATGCTTTTTTCCGGTTTGTGAACGCTGTTTGCGTGTTCAGGGAGAAATATCTCTCAAACATGC
This sequence comes from Lissotriton helveticus, assembly GCF_964261635.1. Classification (NCBI taxonomy): domain Eukaryota; kingdom Metazoa; phylum Chordata; class Amphibia; order Caudata; family Salamandridae; genus Lissotriton; species Lissotriton helveticus. The sequence goes on along the minus strand of NC_136069.1, from coordinate 1,368,892,245 downwards.
ATTTTGAAAACTCAAAAAAGCCAAAAAAAATTGGTAATTCGGCGTTCTCCGCGGTACGCGAAATTACCCAAATTCCTCAAATTCTGCGAATTCCGTGGAACGGAATTTACAGCTCAGGCCTAGGTAATGGCCTGCACATGAAAGCTGGAAGGGTACAAACTCTATATATATATATATATATAAAAGATTCTCCCGCGCAGGTCATAATCCTTCCAGAAACTCATCTTTTGAAGGAAGAGATCTCGGAGGTATTTGAAAATCAAACATGGCTAGATTATTTGATCTGCTCCAATCAGAGTGCCAATATAAGGGTCATTGCTATATTAATTAAGAAGCAAGCAAAAACCCACATTTTAGATACAAACGGTTGACCCTATTTTGGTTTTCTCTGCGGACCTCGCTAGGACCTTCCACACTGGTATAAGGCTGGCAAGAGTTTTTGGACAGATATCTGGTTACGAGGTGAAAAATGAGGTCAGGACCTGGAACTTGGAGAATGTCTACACCAGACCACTCCTGAGATGAGGTATCTGAGAGTCAGAATAGTTCAAGATATTGATAAGATCTCAGTGACCAACTTGGCAAGTGGTTCAGGGGAGTGCCAAAAACTTATGAAGGCCTTACTTCACCTCCCTTTAAATATCATTGGTAGGATCAATTTGGTAGAGATGGTGGTACCCCCAAAAATCACCTTCCTCTTTAATGCCATTCCATTACACTTCGACAAATCGGCTATAGTTATATTCCAACAGGCTATTAACTCATTTGTCTGGGCATATAGAGGTACTAGGATCTCCTGAAAGAAGCTGAGATGCAGACAGGAAAAGGGAGGACTTGCATTGCCGGACTTGCAATATTACCCATGAGCCTTTCAACTTTCTCACTCTAGGATGCGCTTAAAAACTCCAGATGAGACTGGGGTGGGGGCTATGTTTTCTGCGATGATAAAGGGGGCAGGCCTATATCAGGAGGGATTCCTGTTCAAATTTGGAGAACCAAACTTTTTCAAAAAGATCAAACTAAAAGCCCTGCAGGGAATGGCTAGCATAAGGGCTAGTATTAATAGGCTGACAGGTCTTAATTACTTTTCAAGCTGGGCCCCCCTGTGGAACTCCCCAGGCGCACCAATTGCCTAAAAGACAGACTAGCTCTTTGACTTAGAGCAACTGGGTTGAAGGTATGGGGAGACCTGGCCCATGAGGGTATGCTTATACCTTGGCCATTGCTTCATAACAGGGTGGAAGAGGGTTTGTCAAAATTCAAATACATTCAGTTACAGAGTTGGTCCCAAAACTTGAAAATACCCAGAAGCTTAGGTAACCTTCTTGAGGAGCAGCTAGTTAAAAGATCTGCGGGGAGGAAGGAGGTCTCTTTCCTGTATTGGGCTATTGAGGAGGCAGTGGACAGGGATTTAAAACTGGCCAAGGACTTGTGGGGGGTTACTATACCAAATGAACAGTGGGAACATCAGTGGCAAACATCCTTTATCATCTTGTTTGCCACTGTTAAACCAGCTTGGTTTAGAAGGAGCCATTTGTTCACCCTTCCGAGGGCCTACTCATCTCCGTCAGGTTTAACCAAAATGTCAAAGGGGCCTCCAGTAAGTAGAAAAAAAATAATTTCGAGAGTGCCTCGGATGTACATATGTTTGTGGAGTACCCATCCATAGCAGAGTTTTGGGAAAGAGTAGGAAACACCAATGCAAATATTCTAGGCCTGCCAATACAAATAAATATTACATGATAATCTTTGGAACATCCAATGAAATCATGGACCATGCTAGATCTTTCATTTTCTATGCCATGATGCTAGCTAGGAGGGAGATATGCAAAAGATGGGTAGAAGTTGTACCCCCTCTGTATTGTGAGTGGTTTTCCTAGTTGGTTGCTACAACTAGGATGGATCTGTGTAGAACCCAAAGCAAGAAAAATAAAGCACTATGGGATTTCCTATTAAATTGACCCAATGCTTAAGCTTGGGAGACTGGATAGGCCTCCCCCTCTTTACTAATCTATATATTAATTTTGATGCATAAGAAAACCTTGGCCCTATGATTACGCCTCCTTGAAACTCTCTTGACTCTGCTGGGCACTCCCAGTTGTTTCATCCACCCATTGCCAACATTAATAATTAACAGTCACTAGGGTATTCTGTACCAATTCGGAGAGTGGCCACCTCCTTTACTTTGGGGCTAGTGTCATCCTAGTCTGCGGCTGTACTGGTAGGCGGGGCGCTTCCTCCTGGTCCCCATCCAATGCCAATGTCTCTCCATTATTGAGTAACGGTACGGGCGGTTGATATGTTCACTAAAGGTTCGAGGTGAATGAGGATTAATAAAAATACAAAAAAAGGAACTTGCACCACCAATGTGTCAAATGTTTTAATGCATTAGATGTGCAATCACCGCTCCATATTTACAAGGTGATGTATCAATGGGGATGCGTCACTTTTTGGACTCATGTTTCAAAAGGAGCATCTGTCAGAATTGCCTGTGTCATGTAAGTATTAATATTTGCAAAGTAGGTGTTCTGTCATAATGTCTGCATAAAAGTGATACATGGATATTTATGATTTTTTTTAAGTGACGCTGCGGCTGCAGGATTGGTTCAGTGGTGCGGTAACATCAAAGTTCCTGTGCCTGTGAAACTCACACGTAGGAAATGATGCATCGATTTTGCTATATAAAGAGACGCCGGACAGAACAGTATTGCAACCAGAACTACACTATGGAGGTAGCTTTTTTGCATTTGGGAGTCACACGGAGATGACCACCACCACCCACCTGAGTTCAACCGCCCACTCCACGCCCCACCACCATGAAGGCAGTGCAGGAGAAGGGAGCCAATTTATCACCAGAGGACCACTTTGATAGGAGTCAGGGAGGAAGAGGTAATCACTCTTTACCCGCTGAGGAGGCAGTCCGTTGTAGAATTGCTATATCTGATTGCACCAAGGCTACAACCAACAGCTGATAGGGCTACCACCATCCCTCCACAGGTAAAGCTCATGGTTCTTCCAGACAACCACTGCCAGATTGGCTGGAATCTCCCGGTAATCTTTCTCCTCATTCCTTCCTTCCATCCTGGATGCATGATCCCGCTTACATCCTGCTACCTTCTTTTCCCCAACCCCCAGGAACTGTAGCTGGAGACAAAGCAAGGATTGTAGGCAGGGTCGGACTGGGAACTGAAAGCAGCCCTGGCAAATTTTGCCAGCCCAGCCCCCGTCCGGTGCGTAGTGAGCTCGCGCAGTGAGCGAGCCCGACCTCTACTAGGAAAAATTGTGAATTTTACAGAACATTTTTCATTACATATTCAATTGTATCAACTTTCATAGCACAGTAAATAGTAGATGATGACCTTAAAGAACATCAGGGTACCCATCCAGTCTTATGTAACCATAGACATTCTTTCAGAGAGCACCAAAAATAAACAAGTAGTCAATCAAAGAGAACAAAGTAAAAGTGAGACCAGCATCCACATGGTGTGTAGCGAGAAAGCGCAGTGAGCAACGACTACTAGGGGGAGTTTGGAGACAGAAAGGCCAAAACAAAGCATTTTTCAACACATTTTCTCTCCTAAACCGCACTGATAACATCACCGTGTCTGCAACAAATGAGGCAAGTCCAATAATTGATCACGGCATCGATGTACAACTGAGCCAGTTCATAGGCATAATGGATGATTCCATCACAATGCCTTTGAGCCAGAGAATAATTAAAGACGTCATCTTTGTGCCATGGTCTCTCCTGGACTGGGTGCTTGTGGTCGCTGCAGTGCTGCCAGAAGACCACATGCCATGACAATAGGCGCTACTCTTGTTTCCCAGACATTTCCTTGCATTCTGGGTCTTGTAGTTTTGTTTTTCCAATTATGGGCCTGGGTCTAGATTTTCATGCAAAGGCTAAAAGGTCATGGTGGGGTGAAAGCATCACACGCTGGTCAGGAGTCATTTTACAGTCTGTTTTTCTAAGCGAATCACAATTTCATCAACCAATGATGAGAAAAATGAAGACAATAAATGTTTCTGACACAGTGTTTTGGCCTCCTCATTAGCTACCACTTACTACACCTAGTCTCTGTATGTGTGCCCCCATACTTGAGTCTAAAGGGTACTGCTGACATAATGCAAGTTACCAAGTGGCTTTTCCTGGTGCCACCAACTTTCGCTCCCATTCCCCTCCAGCAGTGGTGTGTCCCTGAACCAGCCGGCATCCCATGGTGGTACACATATCAGACTGCCCTTGCATGTGTGAGCACCCTTTATCATGTGGGTACACCTCTCGAAGCACCCACTCCAAGCATCTTCGGTCACAAGGTTTGCTGGCCTGGCAGTGTGTGCGCACAAACCAAATGCAACCTTCTCTTCACCATGTGGCATGTAGCATGCAGGGTGCCTAGTATGTTAAACCACTGAGACGCACATAACCCCCAGCACCTAATCATCACAGACTACATACAAGTCAATCATGGCCAGCACCCTGTTCGTGCTAATCATACGAGGAAAAACAGCTTTACACACACAGACGTGGGAGGACACAATACAAGCGTCATCTGTGGTTTGAATTCTCATTATAAATTCTTCGCTTTAAAATACCACAACAGAACATTAATATACAAATAAATACAGGACTGCACATACCAGAATGCACTCTGCCTTGCAGAAGTCCTATATACAACAATGCGCACTCTACATTCAGTTTTGAGTTTCATTTTATAAACACAGAAATTCAAGTTCCATAAAGCAATATCCCTTGAGAAGGTATGATATAAAAAATTCATGTAATTTTGAGTTTCGTTCTGGTTCTGAAAGTACCAGAGTGAAATCTATCAAGCACAGATATGCTACAAAAATACAAACTGTACATGTTGCTTTATAATAATCCACATTTGTATAGCGCACAATCACCCGTTAGGGTCTCTAGGCGCTGGGGGCCGTCGGGAAGATTAAGCAAGCTATTGCCCAGAGTCGCATGGTGCTGGGCTAACCTGCCGCCGGACCCGGGGATCGAACCTTGATCCCCAGATTCCAGCGTCAGTCGCCCTGGCCGCAGCGCCACACCTCTTCATTTTATAAATGCAGAAGTACAAGTACCAGAATGCAATATTCCTCCTACGTGTATTATATAGTACACACCGAGTACATGTTCTGCTGGTTTTCGTTTTACAAATGAAGGACTACAAGTATCAAAATGCATCCTAGGTCAATTATAGCAAAAAACACACTGAACGTGTTATTTTCATTTTACAAATGCAGGACTCCAAGTACCAGAATGCAATATTCAATGTACATGCATGATGTAAAACAATGCACACTGTTAGTTAGATTTTCTTTTTACAAATGCAGGACTGCAGCTACCAGAATGCAAAATCAAATAGACAAGACGAACACAAGCTGCTTGTGTAGTTTAGATTTTCTTCCTATGAATGCAGGCTACAAGTATCAGCACACAAACTGCGAAACAGGGCAAGATAAGTTGTTGTTAAAACAACTGAGGTGGTAAATCACAAATCTCTAGTCACACAATGACCTGCTAAAAAAGCAAGGATGCTATCTCACTCACTCAGCACTCCTTCATACCCCTGGAACTAAGCTTCTCACTAGCGAAGTACCTAGGAGGCATCACGTTGTTCTTGGTAGTGCTATAGATACTCATCACACAGACCTAGCTGCAGATAGTGGTGTGACGCAAACCCCCTCCCCCAGCAAAATGAGCTGAGGGGCCACTGAAACTCTCATACCTCACACACATTCTCAGTATTGAGACTGAACTGGGGCCCTTTAAGGTGGAACAAAACCACTGCCAGGGCTTGCGCTGTGCTCCTGGCTGCAGAGAGACATAAAGGCATCATGCCAGCAGTATGCAAATCATTAAAATAAATGAAAACATATACAAAAGCTTTTTTTGAATTCATTAATATGTGTGAAATTTTGCATACATTGAATATATTGATGTGAAGCACATCCCTATATAACTGAACACCTCTTTGCCAAGCTGTCCTTTCATTATGCACTGAAGTTAGGGCCATGCTGACCTGAAAAAAAGCCAGTATAACAAAACACGGCAAGCCACACCAATGACGCTGTTTGTCTCAACAGGATGCCTGTGCCGGTCCTATCGCCTCCAGCATGGCTTGGGGCGGGATTAACACTATACTGGATTGCATTTGCATTGCATGCAATTTAAACGGCTGAAGTCCAGTCGTAATTAAATAGACTCACCTGCGGGCTCTCTTTCCCAGTCCTGTCTCTGGCCTCTGAGATGCCTGCCTCAGAGTCACATGCACTTTATAATGCGCAAGCCTATATGCGCATGCCATGATAAGTGTCCCCAGGCAGCAGAGACCCCACCCTAAGGTAAAACTAACTGTATAACCTCGGCGCGTAGACGTGGAGGCAGAGACATCTGCGCGCTGTGAGCGTCTACTACTATATGAATGTCATCATGGTCAGGTGGTTTTTAATCAGTGGTCGAAGTAGGGGGAACAAAGTAGGGGAACTGTGGGAGGAGAATCTGAGGGCGGGGATAACCCAAGGATTGGATCAGTGGGTGGAGTCAGAGGTGTGGCCAGAATGTGCCAAACATCCCAATTTCTAGTATTTCTTTGGCATTTCACCGACCAGTTACAGCTTATTATGTTATTTAATTCAACCAATGGATACACTTGATTATTTAAGGTTTAATAGGAGTTATTGGCATTTAAATACATTCACAAAGTGGGATATATTTCCAATCACACAATGTCCCAAATACGCTTACAAGTGGAATCACAAGCCATTTGTCTCCAAGCCATGCAGTTTCTCTCATTAGCACTTCTCCTCCCTTCTCCCACAAGAGCAGTTCAAAAACGTGACTTGAGTTGCTGCAAAGTGGACGGCCCTTTGCACAGGTTGACTGATCACTTTCTCACTGCTGCATTTGTATGTTATACTGATACTAATGAGGCAGAATCTTTGCTGAAACTTAACATGTGCAAAATGTCTAAATAATAAAGTATAAGAAAATATATTGCATTAAGCTGCAGCCTTTTTTTGTTGCATAATTTAGTCAACACTGCGGCATCATTTTGTCCCCCATTGCTGCATAATTCTAGTGGCTCCAGGACAGGTAGCACATGTTAAAAGTGCTTGTGCATGAAGCAGAGAGACTGTGAAGTTTGCAAACTTAGGGGGTCATTAGGATGGCGGGCGGACTTTGTCCGCATGCCATCCTTTCGGAGAATGGGACAAGTCTAGGTGCTAATTCGCACAATTGTTTTACTTACTATGGTGCAATTTTTATATGTCACTACTATTCGAAACAGTGTTCATCCCCAGTATTCATTTTCACCACAATATTTCTCTTCCTACAGGCATTGTGATCTCTGATCCATTCAATCATATCCTATGTTCAGGAAAGTATCCATTCTATCTATGTTTCTGATATAAATCTTCTGTCTGCTATGTTAAAATAACTGTAACATACCCCTACAACTGGGATAAAAACTAATTGCGTGATGTCCCGTTGTGTTTAGTTAATTTACATCAATAATATAGGAGGGCCACTTTGGTGTGATGTGGTACAGAGGGGAGGACCTCCTCCAAGAACCCACCTCTTTCTTCTTTTTTGTGTGTGCTATCGTTACCTTCACCCTCACGTATCCATTGTGTTTGAGTTAGTGTCTATACCTGTAGTGTCTAGTGTAAATCTCGTCCTCAGTGTCAGTCAGTGTCCCAGTGTACCAATCCCTCATTATTTTGGTCCATAACCCTGCAATGGGGCGCTGCCTAATACCTCTTTTCTCTTCTCGTTGTTTGGCTCTTTCTTCCGTTTTTGCCCAGCAATCTATATCTTGCTCCCAAACCACCACTTTTGGGCCCTCTGGTTTCTTCCAAGCCATAGCCACACATCTAGGTGATAATACTAGTGCCAGGGCTACAAATTATGTGCCCACATTTTTTGTCTTTGGTCTAAAAAAAAGTCCCAACAGGCATACCCCTACTGTATTTGGGAGATTTTTAGCCAATGTCATATTGATTTGGGTTATTAAACAAATAAGGATTGAGTCTGTACACCACCTGGACTGGACCACTCTAAAGTTCTTTAACATACACGATGTCCAGATAGTACATTTTTGATAAATTAATAATAGAACATGGCCTTAGACTCGAATTCCAAAGCCCACATGATTTATTTAACTTTTCTTTTGTACTTTTTTATGAACAAGAATAAACCATTATTTTCATGTCATCTTGTCGGGCAACACTTTTTTCGTGAAATAAAATTGTTCATACGTACAAAAAAATCATACATAAACAACTTATAATGCAACACAATGAAATGCAATATTCAATAGACAATACAATATGTGTATGATCTATTCCAATTTGTTACCTAAAAAACAAATGATCATCCTTATTTGAAATATACACTGGGCGGACACTATAGAGTTCTTTGACAGAGGCTGGTGCCTACAGTCCTGCCCGTGTCTAATGCTTTGAGAATAGTAGTTTTGAGGGGTGCTGTCCTTGCGGGGAAAAAAAAGTTGTAGAATATTCCCTTGTGGCACACCCAATATGTCTTATCCCATAACTGGACTCCAGTGTATATTTCAAATAAGGACTCGTCATTTGTTTTAAAGGTTACAAATTGGAATAGTTCATACACATGTTGTATTGTTTGTTGAATATTGCAGTTTGTGTATGATTTTTTTGTAAGTATGAAAAATGTTAATTCACAAAAAAGTGTTGCCGACAAGAGGACATTAAAATATTTGTTTAAAATTGTTCATTTAAAAGTAAAAAGAAAAGTTAAATAAATCACTCGTGCTTTGGAATTTGAGTCTAAGGACATGTTCTATTATTAATTTATCAAAAATGTACTATCTGGACATCTTGTATGTTAAAGAATATTTATTTGGGTCAGCACTGCATCCCAATATTCATGTAAAATGTAAATGTATACTTGTAAAGCGCACTGTTACTCCATCTCGGAGTGTCCTGGCGCTGTATACTGCTGGGGAACCCGTCCTGGCTTTCCCTGTGAGATGGTCCCTCCTGGGCACCCCAAGGTGAAGCCAGGCATCCCCGGCGCTGATAGGGCCTTTGTGGAGACTCATGGTTAGCTTAGGCACCTAGGCGAGAATTATCGAGTCCGCGGACACTGACCCAAGATCCTGCCGAGTTGGGAATTGAACCCTGGTCCCGGGCCGACCTCTGCTTCAGGGTCTGCTGCTTCTAACCAATGAGCCACACTTCTCCACTGTACTACCTCACAACTCCATGTCATATGTATAACACTGGACATCTTGTCCACATATTGGCATTTTTGTGTTATTCCTCCATATATTACATTTAGTCGGTGTGGGATGAGGTAGACTATTTGTATGTAAATATATTGAATGAGCTTAAAGGCCGCGTTTCTAGAAATTCTCTTTGCACTTTGGAGTATCCTAAACTACTCTCTATCTTCTGATATTTTCCCCAGCGCGTCATTCCATTTAGTCCTAATCCTTTCCAGCGGTACTCTTACAATCTCAATCAGAGCTCTGCAATGCCATTTTACTAGGTGATTGGCAGAACTGAGTGTGATTAAGACCTGTAGTATATTGTTTTTTTTGTGGTTCCCTCTGGATTATACCCCACAGTTCTTTGAATGCCTGCACTAACAAATGGTTCGTAAGAAATTGCTCCCCCCGGCAGCCCGTACTGATCCAGGAATTCCTCTAGTGGAATCAGTTGCTGGTCTTGATATAAATCGCCCACTGTCCTAGCTCCAGCCTCAATCGAGCACAGCAGTTGTGACTCTGAGGGGAGAGCAGGCGGTATCACACACAGAATCCCCATTAAAGGCAAAGGCAGTCCAGGGGCATACAACAGTTTCCCCGCCATACACCTCTGATACCTCCTCCAACATTAAATCACTTGTTGCAGTAGCACTCCAGGGTACGGGACCTCTATTGTCGGGTTTATGAGTCATCTCTGAGCTGATTTGTAAGACCTATTTCTTATAAGCACAAGTCCCCGTCTGTCCAACCATCTAGTTAACCACTGCCACTGTCCTGTGAGGTACTAAAGCTCAAAATCTGGGACCCCGAAGCCTCCCTCCTCCGGAGCTCTATGTAAAAGTGTCAGTGAAACCTTATTACGTCCACCATCCCAAATAAATTCACACACTTTCCTATTTAATTTCCCAAATCAAGATGCTGAGACATTAATCAGTAGTTTTACAAAAGAACAAAGCAAGTGTGGAAGCATAATCATTTTGGTCAGCGCCACACTGGCCATTTTGGGCAGTTTTAATGAGCGCTAGAAGGTTATTATTGCCCCAAATGACATTACTATCAGGCATAAATTGCCCTCTTTTAGATGTGCTAGGTCATGATATACCTGAATTCCCAGATATGTAATAGATCTGGGCTACAAGCCTATTGGAAGGTCAACAAAGCGTTGAATCCGCTCTAGTACCGGGAAGACATAGGTCTTGGTCTTATTCAGCTTTATGCCCGTCAAGATTGCATCATTATCTAAGAGTTTCACAGTGTTTGACACACCTCCCTTCCCTGGCAAAGATATAACAAAATATTGTCTGCATATAGTGAGACAATGTGCTCCTGATCTCCCAATAGCATTCCGTGTGACCTGCCTATCTGTTGGAACAGCTCAGCCAAAGGCTCAATTGCGTGGACAAACAGAAGGGGAGACAATGGGCAACCCTGCCTGGTGCCCCTAAATATCTTGTATGGCCCTGAGATCACCTCTCCGGTTTTAACTTGTGCTGTGGGACTTGAGTATAATATATTGACCCATTTCACCCATTTCTCTCTCAGACCCATTTTGGTCATTGTGGCACATGAAAAATTGCATCTCACAGAATGAAAGGACTTCTCCAGGTACACCGACATTATCAGTGCATCAGGTTAATATAATTTATCAGGATGGTGTTGTAGGTGGAAAAGTCATCTGATATTAGCCGACGTGGCCCAGGAGGGTATAAACCCATTCTGATCATTATGAATGAGTGATGCCATATGCAGCAATATCCGCTGTACCAATACCTTACTCTGTATTTTAAAATCGATGTTTAACGTCGAGAGGAGCTGGAACTCGGACACCCGTGCTCCCACTATTTTTGATTTTGGGAGGGGAATCACCAATGCATCTCACCTGGAAGCCGGTAGCAAGTTATTCTGCCATTTTTCCACATACAGTGCCTCTAATTTGGGGGTTAACATCTGTGTCATTTGTTTATAGAATTCTGCCAGTAATCCAACCGGTCCCAGTGTCTTCCTAGCAGCCAACTCCCGAATAGCCTCTTGAGCTGTCACAGGCTTCACCAATTCCCACCCATATTGACAGTCGAGCCAAGAAAGCCTCCAGGTCAGTCATCTGAAGGTCTGCTGGAGAACTATATAACGTTTTATACTAAGTGTAGAACTCATCATTAATGCTGTTGGGAAGATATAGCATTCCCCCCTTGTCAGACATATTTTGTGTTATGGGTGTGCCTCTGTATTCTGGTTGAACTAACCAGGCCAATAGTCTGCCTGCCTTACCCCCCTCTTCATGTACTTGAATATGGTATTCGCGTATATCTAACACCCGCCATGCATTCAAGTGCCCCATTGTATTCTCGCCTACTGTTCCCTAGTTGCATGTGCATGTTCTTATCCACCGATAGCTCACTCCCTTGCTCATCTAACAGTGTTTCTATCTTTGTTATTTCTTTCTGCATATCGTTTCTCTATGCAACCTTTTACACCCAAACAATGGCCCCTTATTACCACCTTGAATGCCTTCCCACTCTGTGGTCTAGACATGGTCAGGCCCTAATTATGTCGGAAGTAGTCCACAGTCTTGTCTTCTAGTGTTTGTTAAAAATGGTCATCAGGTAGCATGTTCAGGTCCAGGTGCCATGTGGGTGTGGCTGTGGGTCCTGTTAACGGTTGATAGCACAGGAGGAGGGGTTTATGATCAGAAAATGTGTATCCTAAATATTCAGAATGTGGCACTCTGTACGTCATTGTGTCTGCACATACGAACAGATCCAGTTGCGTATGTAAGTTATATAAGTGCGAGTATTAGTCTCATGTATGTCCATCTTATAGTCTCCAAATATCCTCAAATTTCCACTGTGCCAACCAACTCTGAAATCCCTGAGCAAGATTGGTGGCCACTGTACCATGTAATGGGGGGGGTGGAGTGGTCCAGGTCTATGTCAGCTACACAGTTGAAGTCGCCATCAAAAAGCATCTCAATCATTTAAGGGGAAAGGAAAGCAGACATTCTCTCATACAAGGGTAGTTGATCATGGTTCGGGGCATAAATGCTACCCAAAACTATATCCCGTCCAAGTAATCTACCTCGCACGAAAACTAATCTCCCTTCAAAATCCACCGTCGTGCTCTGCATCTGAAATGGGATGCCAGCTCATATCCAGATCAAAGCCCCTCTAAAAAAGGCTGAATAAGAGGTTGTGTATATTTGTCCTCACCATTTACGTCTTAATCTAGTCCCCTCCTCAACTGTTAGATGAGTTTCTTGCCTCATGACAATGTGAGCCCCTCGTTTGTTAATCTAGGTATGTATTTTCTGTTGTTTAACTGGCAAGCCCAGACCACAGACATTCCTTGTCAACATTTTAAGCTGTTGGAGTTGTCACCATCCTTTTATGGTTCTGAAACTTCCCCCCTCCCCCTCCCCATCCCTTCATCCTTCACACCACACTAACAGAAGCACCACAGGCCAGTCACTAAAGCTTTCAACCCAATAGCCTCCCTCCCTTAGGCAGTGTTGCAACCGCTTGCCAACCAAACTTGTAAAAGTAGTAAAAAGAAATAGGAAAAATAGATTAATCCCGCCATGGGTGTGTGAGGGTCCTTCTAGCTGGGATGTGGCCAGCACGCTCGGTGGGATTGATCAGTCCTGCCCAGGTTACATACTTATATTGCTAGGACCATGTCAGGTGGCCCAATATCCCTACAAACTTTATTACATGCTACCTAATCAGAATTCGAAGTCAGAGTCCTCTGTTGCAGGTCCCTTCTAACCTCAAAGGGACTCCCCATTCTCTATCTACTTCCCTTGATCTCAGCAACGCTCCCATCGCCCAACATCCTTCTTCGTATTTCTCTCCCTCATTCCATTTGACAATACTTATGTCTCTGTAGTGTCTCAAATAACTTTGTCCACGAAGGCGGTGTTACTACTGGTGGTTGTATATCACTCTTCCTGTAATGTCCAGTGTCCAAACCATCCATGTTGTGATAAGTGGAGCCAGCCGTCCTCATTTCTCTCAAGGAAGATGACACGGCCTCAGCTACAGCTTGCAGCGCTGCACAACGTTCTCATGCTGTTTGCGACAAAGTAGGTCTCTGTACTTTTGGTCTGAGAGAGGATCTTCTAGGTCATCTGCACTGTGGTTTGTCGTCTACTCTCTCAAGTTTCTTCTGGGCTATTGGGTTTTCCCCCGTTTTATACATTTCCAACGAGTCCCATGCTGCTTCCGGTGAGTCTTAAAAATGTGTTTTACCATCTACTTGCAATCTGAGTTTGGCCGGCTATTGCAGCAAATCCTGTATGTCTTCTTTCCGTAAGGCTTTCTTAACCTCAAGGAAGGAGGCCCGTTGTGCCTGGACCTTTGCTGTGAAGTCTGTAAAAAAAGATACTTTATTGTTATCAATTTGAAAATGTTATGACTTGGAGAGTGCTGTATGATAGCGTCCTGGTCCCTCTCGTATAACGATCTTGCCACCGCTGGATGCAGGGCTGGGCAGGCACCAGGGGCCACGAGGAGGCTCTATTTGCTCTCTCAAGTGCCAACAATGTCGAGAGGTCGTCATGTGGAACTGTTTGCCAGAGCCCTGTTTCAAGATATCCAATCATGTCCATGCCCTCTGTTCCTTCTGGTATTTCCACCACTCTAATATTATTTCTCTGGTTTCAGCCTTCTGCTTCTTCAACCCTTTTTTCTAATATTGTCACCCTGGCAGTAAGGTTATGTAGTTGCTTTATCGTGGTGTTATGTTCCGGCACCAACTCTTTGACTGCCTCCTCTACCTTCTTCATCTGAGCCACAAGCTTGTGGTGTTCCTCTTGCAGGAGCCTAGGCCCACTGACAGAGTTCCTATATCCTGGTGTAGTGTAGCTTTTGTGTCTGCAATTACCGCCAATATTTTATCTAATTTTAGATGAATGGAGTGTTCTTGTCCATCATGTGCTTCAGGCTGTATGGTTTCTGTTGCTTGGGAGGGGTTTCCCCTGTCTGGTGAGCTGCTACCCTGTTTGGGTTTTGTTTTACCCATGGTGGTTATGTGTGTGGATATATATTAGATCAGACTTCAGCCCACACAGTCCAAGGAGTTTTGAGATGGGTCAGCACTCTGGTTTTATTATAGTAATAGTTCTAATATAATATCCTCTTCAGGCTTCCAATGTCTGTTATGTGATACTTTATATTTCTTATTTCACATGAAGTACTGATTCACCTCAGAGAATCTCTCAGGGTCTGTGTCCCGTCGAGTATTCACCAGTATAGAGCAACTGTGTTGTATTTATACATTTGTTTGCGTTTGTCCTCCTTCTTCATTATGGGGTCTGCATGTATGTCCAGGTCTCTGTATTTAGGCCATGCAATGCGTGCTGTTTTCTTGGGGTATGGTACTGATGTCAATTGTAGCCTGGTCAAGACTTACTCCTTCCCCCAGTGGTCTTAATGGCAATTTTACAATAAACCTAGATGAGATAACCTGCACTCCTGACTATTAACCTATTCTAATCAATAGTAATCATATATCTGTGGGTGCTGTCCTAAATCCTGACTGGCCCCCGTCAGGGAAGAATACTACATAAGAAAAATAGAACCTGTTTGTTGGGACGCACTATTCACATGCCCATTAAGGTGCTCAAATTTATAAAAAATTACTTAATTCACATGTAGAACCCTAGTCCAGAAGACAACACATGTAATCAATGATGGTAACCAAATGTTGAAAAAACAAAATCATTGAAATATGTAATCAAATCAAGAAAATAGAACTCTTGTTTTCTTGTCTTTAATTCCTTTTTGGTACTTGATGTTCACGTAATTTTCTAGAAGATAATCCATTCATAAGGATCATAAGATGTGCATATCTCCACGGAATTCACAACACCCAATGTATTTCGGTATCTACCTTCATCAGGGGACTACTGAAAATAAGAGAAACATTTCTATGTAATTCTAAACATTACTTAATCTTGTTGTATTAGTATTTGATGGTTAATAAAAAGGGATAGAACCAACCGGTCCCAACTTTACTGTGGTCTAAAGTGTTTTTCATGCTCATGAAACAAAGAATCCGCAGTATGCCACTACATTATCCATGAATGCTGTGCGTGTGTAGGTGACCTGCTGTAAAATCCAAATTGTGCACCACCCTTATGCTCTGTGTCTAAACATACAGAGTCTTAAAACCACTCAACTATGGGAAAACGATAAGGGTCTTACCGACCGAATCACTAGTAATTCCTAAAAAATCAAACGGAACTATGTAGTGCCTGAAACATAATAAGTCTGCTAACGATGATGTTGAAATCAAGAAAAAACGACCTACTTTATTCTCCTGAAAACGTCAGACAGCCAGCTCACAACCTTGTCTCCAAATGAACACCTGTCTCCCTACTAGTTTTTCTGTCAATTCCAGTTTATATCGTTGGCAATCCTCTTCTATGAGTTATGGCATAGTTTCACACGCATGGGCCCTCATCTCATCTCCTGGGTTTGGTGCATTTTCAGGGTCCGGCTTCACTTCTGTGCTTCCTGCACCACTCCGTTTGCTGAACTCTTCACCTTTCTACACAGTGGCCTGCGCCGCACCCTTCTGCCACGTTAATTCCATCTTGGTGCCCCGACTTCTGTTGCAGTCTCCAGGCTCACCTCTGTAGTGAGGTCTGCTCCCTCTGCGGCGCCCGGTGGCTTGGAGCCTCACTCTGCAGTGCAGTCCTCTCTCTCCGTATCTTGTGGAGCCCGTCTATTGGCGAGGCCGCCTGTTAGAATAGAGAAATTCAAGTTTGCGCTTTGCTCTATGTCAGTTTGTATTTGCGGCGCCATTTTTTATGTGGGCAACATTTTGGAATATAATCGAAACTTATCCTTCTTCATTTCAGAGGAGAGGCCTCAGTTAGGTTTAATTTCCCCAGGTCTGGGATTCACTTTGCTAATGAATACACTGTTCTAATTAGTGCATACCTTTCCCACTAGATAGAGGCCTTCTTCCACTCGTCTAGTGATGGGCACAAGCAGAGCGACCTAGATAGTGTACGCCCAGCCTCAGAATCAAAACTTATTCTTTGTACTTCAGTGTTCTGCTGCATCGGCTTGGAAAATTCCACTGTGGGTGTGCCTTCATTGGTTCTGAAATGTACATAATGCATCTTCATGCTTGCTGATGTCAGTCCCTCTGTAGCACTCTTAGCGACTGGGCAGACTGGGCTCCATTCTGACTGTACCTGAATAAACACATATTGGTTTGTATTCTCTACTGTCTGACCAACTCTTCATTTGGTCCGGAAGGCTGAGAGGTGGTCATTAGTGACCCGGGTGACCCTAATCGGGCCATTTCGTCCATGCCTCCTTTCTCTGCCACCTGTTCTGATCTGGATTGCCGCTTTGCGGCTGCCCCTCACTTCCTCTTCAGCACTGCCTCCAAAGCTTTCCAGTGGGTGCCATTTCTCTCCTCCGACTTCCTGTTGGGCACCTATTATCACCCGGTGTCCAGTAGATCGCCGCACTATGCAGTAATCCTTTTGTTTTTGTGTTTTTTGTAGGCCTGGGTGGAGTTCACGGAATGTCATTCTTCGGAATTCCACGGAGTTGCCAAAAAACTCCACCTAATTCCACAGAGCTCTGCAAGCAGGCGGAGTATTTTTTGGCCAATGGCCGCTCCCTACCCTAAACTCAGATATGGTGGTGGCAGAGGGCAGAGTGAGATCCTAGGGGCCTTGGCAGAATTTGGCAGCAATCTATTGTCGGACGCTGTTGGTGTAAACTGTGTAAACTGATTGTAAAAATCAGGGTTCTTGAGGGAGGGACTTGAGAAGAAGAAAAGAGGGTGACAGAGGAGGCGAGTCTTAGCCATCTGTCCTCGCCAGCTGAGGCTAAGGGACCAGGCATCTGATAAGAGGATGGTAAGGTGGGGGCTATTATTGGTGAGAGGTGAGCATCTATGCACACTACTGTGTATTTTTAGCCCGTGGTACCTGGTTTCACAACTGTGTTCTAATTGTGTCTATTGGCATTACTCAAGTTTTCTCTCTCTCACAGTATAATCATTGATTCTCTTTAGTGGTACTGCACATAGTATTGTGATTACCTGAATAAACACATATTGGTTTGTATTCTCTACTGTCTGACCAACTCTACATTTGGTCCGGAAGGCTGAGAGGTGGTCATTAGTGACCCGGGTGACCCTAATCGGGCCATTTCCTCCATGCCTCCTTTCTCTGCCACCTGTTCTGATCTGGATTGCCGCTTTGCGGCTGCCCCTCACTTCCTCTTCAGCACTGCCTCCAAAGCTTTCCAGTGGGTGCCATTTCTCTCCTCCGACTTCCTGTTGGGCACCTATTATCACCCGGTGTCCAGTAGATTGCCGCACTATGCAGTAATCCTTTTGTTTTTGTGTTTTTTGTAGGCCTGGGTGGAGTTCGCGGAATGTCATTCTTCGGAATTCCACGGAGTTGCCAAAAAACTCCACCTAATTCCACAGAGCTCTGCAAGCAGGCGGAGTATTTTTTGGCCAATGGCCGCTCTCTACCCTAAACTCAGATATGCTGGTGGCAGAGGGCAGAGTGAGATCCTAGGGGCCTTGGCAGAATTTGGCAGCAATCTATTGTCGGGCGCTGTTGGTGTAAACTGTGTAAACTGATTGTAAAAATCAGGGTTCTTGAGGGAGGGACTTGAGAAGAAGAAAAGAGGGTGACAGAGGAGGCGAGTCTTAGCCACCTGTCCTCGCCAGCTGAGGCTAGGGGACCAGGCATCTGATAAGAGGATGGTAAGGTGGGGGCTATTATTGGTGAGAGGTGAGCATCTATGCACACTACTGTGTATTTTTAGCCCGTGATACCTGGTTTCACAACTGTGTTCTAATTGTGTCTATTGGCATTACTCAAGTTTTATCTCTCTCACAGTATAATCATTGATTCTCTTTAGTGGTACTGCACATAGTATTGTGATTGCCATTTTGCAGTGTTGTGCTTTTTGTGCTGTTTGTTTGATTTGAACCCTGGCAAATATCTTATGCAAAAGTTATTATGGAAAGCATTGTGTACACACAGCCATTGGTTGAACATTGTTGTTATTTTGATTACTGTGGTACACTCTACCTAAACTCACTTCCACACCCTCGTGAGTGAAAACTGGGACTGCTGTTCACTCTAGAAGAATTAAGTAACACTACTCCCTGTTGTGGAATGACCCCCTCATTTAGATTTTGGCAGAATGTCCCCATCCGCCAGGGGAGCCTAGATAAAACCTCCACCGCCCTGGTGAACTATTGGCCACCATAATTAGAGATCTCTTAGTGGAGCTCTCTATGCCTTCACAGGAACCACCAACATGGTGGCTTCTCTAAGGGCACCTAAGGTTTACTGGGGGCCACCATGTTTCTTCAGGCCATTGGCGGCTCCTCTGCTAAGACAGAGGAGTCTCACAACATTGGCTCAAAAGGAAAAATACAATGATAATAGTGTATTGTTATTATCATTGTATTTTTCCTATTCAGTCAGTGGCTCGTGGGGTGAGCAGGGCTGGCTAGAGCAGAGGGAGGAGTGGTTAACACTACTTAAGGGCACATGACTGCTTAATCCGTCCTCTATGGCCAGCCAAACAGTCCTGCACACTTTGCATCTTTCCCACCAGGCTTGCTTTACAGAGCCTGGTGAGAAATATGCAAAGCCTACCATTACCCCTCTGAGCGCTGTGGTTTGGCACTCAGACCAATTACAACGCTGCATTGCAGCATTGTGATTGACTATAGGGAGCCTGGGAGCTTCTACTTCCTGTTGATTCCTGCTGCCAATGGGGACAGGAAGAAGAGGACGGAAGAGAGGTGGCGGCCGGCCGACCGGCCAAGGTAGATGTTCTTTTTTTCCCCTTATTTCCTTCCCACCCCCATCACCCACTCCCTTTCCCCTCACTCCCCCCCACTCCTGATCGGTAGCAGCCGCTACTGCATCCGGCTACTCAGAAATCTGTCTTTTATTTTTTTAACTGCTATGGTGGGAAATTGTTCTTATACAACAAAATACTAATGACCACCATGGCAATTTTGTGCCAGGGTGCAGGGGTCATTATTGTTCATTCTCTCTGGGATTGCCGTGGTTTTCCGGGTATCCCAAACAGAAAAAAGTACATCAAGCTTTCTGCCCTAAAAAGAGTGAATAGTCTAATGTACTTACACATAAGGCCCCAAGTCGGTTGGGCCATCGGTGTAAGGTGTCGACTGGCTGAGCAAGTGGATTCACCATCAACCCAAACGTGATGGTCCGAATAATTCTAGGTAGAGCAGATGCTGCGTCTTTTTGGCTAACAGGGTACTCCTACAGGTTTTTAGAAATGGAAACTGTGGGTTAATTTCTAAATCACCCCTTGGTACCTTTAGTGCTGACAGATCTTGACTCTTACGTTTCCCTCCTTTAGAAAGTAGAATGGCCCCTGTAACTACCAGCTCCACATAACTCAGCCTGACACAAAGTAATTGAATCATTTTTCTCATCACTGTTTTCCATTTAGGAAAGCATTTCAAATAAAGTGAAGAAATAGATTTCCGCACAACATGTATTTCATTTTGTGACCACTAGTTGTTGCCGTGGCTTCAAGTGTAAGCACAGTGTTTAAATGTGTTGAATTCAACCCCTGTTTGAAATTAAGAAATAGGTTCCACAAATTACAATGCTGTGGCTTTCAAACTCTGATGAGCATTGACTCTGATCTGCTGTCTCCAACTGGACACCGTCCATTGGCTTAGCCAGTGTTTCATCGGCCCTAGTACAATGAAGGAAATAGGCCCGCTGGCCGATGATTGAACCGAGAAATCCAGGAATAGTCAAAGTTCATTGGACCCTCAGACCTCTGCTCCCTAGTGCAACTTCCCCTGCTGCACCTGCTGCACCAATGGACGCTATGACCCGCAAACTGTCTACACACTGAGATCCATTGAAAATTCAGGAACTGGTATGCATGTTGTCACTGTAAATTCATTCAGTATCTGATAGTGCAGCACAAGCCTTGTCTCTCTTGTCAGTCCAAAAAGCATATGTCACATTGCCAATCATTGTGTTTGCATCGCGAGGCACAAGCACAAGTCTGTGCGGCATGCTTTTGATACATCCAGTTTTCATATTTTGGGGTATATTTACATGCCCTTATCGCCACAGGAACGTCACTTTTATCAACGTTTCTTTGGTGATAGGGGCTTGGCCTCATGTACAAGGTGGCATTAAGCCACTTAATGTGGCTTAACACCCCCTTGTAAATAGGGCACCCTTTCACGCTATACTTAGCATGAAAGGGGTGGGCAATGGGTGTTGCACTGGGCGTTCCACCACAACTGCCCCCTATTTACAAGAGTGGTGTAAATAAGAGGCAGCACCAAAATTAAGACCAGGCAAAACCTGGTCTTAGCAAGGCAAAATTAGGAGAAATGCTTTATTTTTCCTCATGGTTGCTTTTTCTACGTGTGCTACATTGTGCAGCACACATAGAAACTGCAAAACGCCTTGATTGATCGTTTTAAAAAATGACAATTTGCAACTTCTATGTGTGCTGCACACCGCAGCAGCGATAGATGTTACAAATTGCCATTTTGATTGTTTATGTGCAAGAAGGGACACCTTCCTGCACATAAGCAATCATTCATTTACCACAGACACTTTTGCACTATGATTCAAGGGGGGGTGCCTGCGTTGGTGCTAGGCAGCTGAGTTCAGCACCAGTGCCAGGGAAAACGCAGGGATGCACCGCCTTGTTGTAAATACAGTGCATCCCCGTGTTTTCAGAATGGCAGATTCTGAAAAATTATTTTGTAAATATGCCCTTTTGTCTCTTTATTCAAGGACCAAAGCATAAAGACAATAATATAATTTGCAATTTATCTAATAAAGCAATGTTACCGTATGAATTTACGGAAAGCAAATGTCTTTGTGTTCAATCAGAAGTTGAGGTGATTATGTAAATTAAAATAAAAAACAAGGATCATTTAGTGTCAGTCTCTAGAACACATTTAGGGCAGAAGGCAGGAGCACTAGAAGTAGCCGTGACTACAAAACGAATTTAGATGTTTTCCAGTTATTTTACAATATGCTGTAAATAGGTAACAATTAATATCGCCGCCCGAGATTATTTGCACTGGATTGTTTTTGCATCCACACCTTGAAATTAAACGACCACAAAGGTTGATTTCAACAAGCTCTATCGTGAATTTTGTCTTAAATGTAAAAAATTATGACAAATATTTAACCTTCATTCTCTTACCAGCAAGTGCAGTTTCATCCCTTTTCCTTTAAGTCATTCGACATGTTTTTTATTGCAATGACTTAATCATTGATGGAAAGACTGTGCCGTTCCCCAGTTCTGACAGTGCAGATTACAGAGCTGATGGACTTTAACTTTTATTAGCTTGCGGTGGTGTACTGTAGTAGAGCTCTGCTGGGGATTGTTAAATGGCATTACTGCAAAGAGCTTGAGTGCATATGATGAGCTACTTCAAGTGTCCTTCTGAGTGCTCATTCAGATTTGAAGCTAAAATCACTTAAACTAATGCGCTAGAAATGTGAAAAATAGCCGCAGAAATTCCACTTCAAAGTTCCATTTTGGATTGTAAAATAATATAATAGCTACCGTGTCAGGCAAATGCAATTTTATTCCTTCTCAGAACATCTTCGGAATCTGTTGCACAATAGTAAACTATTTATTACAATTTTTAATGGAGTCTAATGGCTATAGAAATGTATTATTCCGTTAACACGCTGCGAAATCGCGCATTAGCTTCACATTGGATAATAGCTGACCAGTACAGACAAATTGATTTTCTTATGAAACCTTAGACAGAAAAAGAAGAATGAAATATTGTCCAACTACCTGTTTAGAATAACAGTCTAACTGGAATCTTTCTCAGTATCCAAATATATGATCTTTACATAGAAATGTCAGATGTTTGAGTATTGATTTTATAGAAATATTTAAGGTATGCAAATAGAAGAAATTGGGGATTAAAGAACTGTAGTGTTTGTGAGTTTTAAGGAGTACACAAAGCTGCATTTTTCATTAGATATTGTCTTACCACTCCTTTCTTGTTCTAGTGTGTATTTCCTGACGAAGGGCTAAGCACCTCTGCAATGTTGCCAGGAATTAGTTCAACAGTTGTCCCTCATAACATATCCTAGGAAACCTGCCTTTTCTGCATGGTCAACCTTGAGTTTTTTCAACTCCAGCAGAACCTATTTTTGTTGCTGGCTCATCACAGTCAGTGTCAAATTGTACCTAGGTCCCAAGTCTACCACAACCATTGAATGACATTCGTGCTTAGTGCTTTATGGCACTATTTCTATTTAATACTTTGCAAATTGATGTCTCTGGTTCCCCCTATTGGAGTTTCGTCATTTTGTTTACTTAATTTTAGTCTATTTTACTCATTCATTTTGGGGTTTTTATTGCTTTATTTTTTGACTTTGTTGCTGGTTTATTACTGCATTACACATCGTATGAGAGGAGTTGGCCTAACGGCTAGGGCGCTCGACCTCGGACCTGGGGATCTGGGCTGGAGTCTCGGTAACGACGCCAAAAAACCTCCGGTGGTTCTGGGCAAATCACTTAATCTCCCCGTGCCTAAAAATGAATGTGTCCTCATATAATGTAACTGGTGTTATGTAAAGCGCTCTGATACCTGGTTCGCGCTATATAAAACTCTGCAAAAAATAAAGAACTTCGTTAATAATTTCTGCTGTGTACCATAGGTAAAAGTTTTTTTTTTTTTACATCATGTTAACTTTGTGACTATGAGAAGGGCTCTGATTATCCCTTGAGGTGGGTAGTCACTTACTGCAAATACTACTCTTACATAGATAATGAGGGAGCCCCTTCCCCAGAGGTCTTATTCTTACTTCACTTTCTAGTCAAAGACAGATATTAGGGGCAGGGCTGTTATGACTGTAACTGTGAATACTTCAATGCACTCCCATTCTCTGTGGGGAAATAAGGGGTTGCTTTTGGGGATGCCATGCTGGCTGCTGGGTCTAGTTTTATTCTTGACAGGATAGGTCTGTTTATCAAAACATTCCAATGTACGTACAGACCTTGGGGCTTGTGTTTTCGTTCCATTGTTGTCTGGCTGCAGTAGGAAGATGTGTGCCACAAACTCCAGGCCCATCAAAACAGGGTTGTAGGTGGACAGACTTATAGGTTTAGAGACCCAATAGTGCAAGGGATTTCTGGAATGATGGCCATAGAGAGTTCAAACTGCAACTTTCTTCAGAGATACAAGTTGTCCAGGAAAAAGTTGCACCAAGATGACACTTTAGGGACATTTTGAACTGGACTGTAGCCCAATAGAGCAAGGCATTTCTGGAGTGACGGCCTTAGAAGGTGCAAACTGCAACTCTTCTCAGAGATGCAAGTTGCCCAGGGCAAATTCACACCAAGAACAAACTTTGGGGGCATTTTTAACTGGACTGTGGACTCTTGTTTCTTCCACTCTGCTTCACATGCATTTAGTACAAAGAGCTGGCTGTAGACCAGGCACACATTTTCTTCTTATAGGCCCTAGGTAATTATTTTTAAAGATGCCAAGAATTAAGGAAGGATGAGTAAGATGTCTATTATTGTTGTTTGCGTACTGATTGTTCAGAAGTTAGGGTGATAAATGAATGGTTTAAAACTGTGAGTATCTGAAAGTCTTGCCTAAGGATGCACTGGTGGCAGATCAGAGTAGAAAAAGTCTGACAATGGTTAGGAAAACACGTTTTTTACCTTTGTTTGTCCACTCAACAGGAACGAGCAGATTACATTATTTTACATTCATCCTGCATCTGATGTGCTCTTGACTATTTAGTCAGTGTAAATAACTGAATTGTAATCCCTGTGAGAATACATTGAGCATATTGTGTGCAAAAACATAACCTGTTACATCTGCTAATTCCTTCAGGTGGTTGAAGCACAGATCATTTTTCAACTTTATTCTGATCTTCAAAACCAGAAGGTGCAGAGAGACATCATGAGTGGGAAGTATTTGGAGGGATTCTTTTTGATACACCAAGACTGGAATTACTAACATCTCAGGAGTTGGGTGATTTATTTACCATTTTTTGCACCCTGCAGTTTTTGTGGTACTTCTATGAGTCATCATTTAAATGGTTGAAGACCACCTTGATTCAGATTTTAGAGGGAATATTTTATGTGATGGCTGATGCTCGACAACCTATATTGCTGGTTAGATTGTTGATTGACTAGGGTGTGAGCCCTGGTAAAACAGCAACCACAATCCTTGTCAGTGTAATGCAGTTATTTTTTAATAAATAAAACAACAAAATAACAACAAAAATTTAATCAGTAGGACTGGAGATATGCAATTGTAAAGATTTCCGAAAAAGTAGCAACCAAAAGCACAACGCGGCAACTGTGGATGTCTGGTCACAAAGTCACAATTTCAGGCCTGCTGAGCAAAGTACCTGAAATTCTGTCTGTGGAGCATTGCGAGGGTTTGCCCTGAAGATGCGTAGTTCAGGCGAAGCGATGCGTCGGTTTGAGATGCTGTGAGGCTGCAGTGTGAGGGCCTGCATTGTTGTCGAGGATCCTGTTGACAAGACATATGCGAACTTCTGTGTCAAGTATGTATTGCAGAGTTGTGGCAATACATAAATCCTGAGGGACTGTGAGTCTGCGTTGTGCAGTCCATCGTCAAGGCTGCTGTCAATGAAGGATGTGAGGACCTGCACTGAGAATGCATCACGCAGTGGCAATTCCGATGAGGCAGTGAGTTGCAATTTGATGCTGATCTTTGCAACAGTAAAGATCCACAAAGCAGTGGAAATACGTTGGCTTGTCTGGGGGATGTGCCACACAACAGAGGAGATGCTGGATCCACAGAGGCTGGCAGAGCTCCTTAAGCCCACTTACAATGGTCCAGACCTTGGTAGGGTACATGGCTGATTCCTAGTACTTGGGTCCATATTAGTGCACCCTTTTGTCTCTGAGGCTCAGGTCAGGAGGCTAGCCACCTTGGAGACCCTCAGCTAGTCCAGGGTTCAAAAGATGCAGGTCAAGTCCTTCTCATCCAGACAAGAGGGCAGCAGGTAGCACAAATGCACAGCAGGGCAGCAGTGCTTCAGAAAAGCTGTCCAGTAGAGAGGCAGTCCTTTCAGCAGCACAGCAGTCCTTCTTCCTGGCAGATTATACCCATGTCCAGAAGTGGTCTGAAGAGTCGGTGTCTGAGATCCAATATTTAGATCCAGTGCCTACTTTGAAGTTGGAGAAGGTTCTAGAGCCCCCGCCCCACCCAGAGGCATCAGGCAACTCCGTCCTCCTGTCCTGGCCCCAGTTTGTCTTGGGGTCACAATAGACTAGAGACAGGCCCTTTGTGAGAGTGCTCAGGCTGAGCTTTTGTGATGTGCAAGTGTTGTTGGGTATTGCTCCTCCCCCTTGTTAAGTCAGACAAGCCAATCCTGCCAACACCTATCTTCTCTTTGTCTCACTGGTTGGGAGCAATACACTAAGACACACTGTCACCTACACCTAGTCATGTGATCCAGGATCACGCTGCAGGCTCCAATAGATAAGACGAGAAAACTGCAAGTTTTTAAAAGAACTAGCTGTGTGAAACTTAAAACCACACCCATAACCTTCTTCCAAATATAGATTACATCGAGACAATCCAATAGACAAGGAAATGAAGGAGTAAAACATTTCACACCAAAGAACCGCATTAACCAGGATCCTCTTGGCTAAAAGGCGAAAAGCAACAACATTTCTGGGCTCAATTAGCAGAATGTCAAAAGACACTAAACAGACACACTAGAGTTTATATAAATCCCAAAAGTCAGTCACATTTGGACACTTGCTGGCACGCCTACAACACAACCAATACCAGGAAGACACTGGGTGTTTAAAGTCATGCTGAAGCACTAATAACAAAGTACAGTTCTTTCAACCCAGTAAACAAGCACCAGCCAAGCAAAGTGAGTAACTTTAGAAAGGTAGTAAATGAACCCCCAGGCAGGCAGGGCCGGACTGGCTACCAAGCGTTTTGGCATGCTACCGACCTGGGGTGCTGATGTCACTGCGTTGGGGGCAAAATTTGTTGATGGAGACTTGCGTGTGCTTCAAAATAAACAAAGCAAAACGAATTTCGTTCAGCACACACAGGTCTCCATCAACGAAATCAGCCCCCAACTCGGCAGCATGCCAAAATGCCTGGTAGGCAGTCCGGCCCTGCAGGCAAGTGACATTTGTTTTTAAGTTTATTGCAGATGGAGGCGCTCATGGTGCTACAACCTCGTTTTGAGTTTTTCATCTACAACTACCTAGAGGTGGCATTCTGATCCCAAATGGAGTGATCACTCACGGCCCACATCTCAAATAACAACATGTTCCTAAGAGGCATTGCAAGTTCAGTCAAACCACAACAATTCTCGATCACATGCATGGCCAGTAAGTGTGGGGAAATAAACAAGAGACTAATACAATTTACCCATCATTACAGTTACTAATGCAATTTAACATGTGACTGTCTTTTGCAACTTTGCACACAATGGGTAATTGGCTAGTCTCAAACTTTCAAAGACACAACCGTGTAGAATTAGAATGTTGATAAAAGCTGATAAATTAAATGATCACAGCCTCACTGTAAACGGCGATTAAAATGTCATTCGCTTGCTTCCCTTTTACAAAATTCTTCTTGACTGCAGCATTGTTGCGGATTAATTCGCATGTCTACAAAGGTTGACTGAAGAAACTAATGCAGCTTCACAACGATAAAAAAAATGCTTCTGGCACAGTTTAAGTAAATTCTCAATTCGACTTTAAGTAAAAATACATGAATCAAAAGATGGAATCTGCAAATAATGATGCGTTTTTTTCACTGGCAACTAGGGTGACCAACTGGCATTGGTGCAAATTCAGGACGGTGAGTGTAAAAATTCAGGACAAAGGGTCAACATTCAGGACACAAATTCAGGACAGGAGGTCAAAATTCAGGACAAAACTTCAGGACAATAGGTAAGTTTTACAGACACATCAGAGGTCGCGCAATAGTATATAAGTAAGCCCAGCCATTTCCAAACATATTCAACCAATTGCAAACCTATCCATCATGTATCCTTCCATCTATCATTTCACTCATCCATCCCTTCATCCATCCTTTCACTCATCCATCCATTATCCATCCATCCACCCTTTCACCCTATCCATCTGTACACTTATCCATCCACTCTTCATCCCATCCATCCATTCACTCATCCATCCAGCCATTTACCCGTTCACCAATCCAGCCATCCTTTCACTTACTAATCCTTCCACCCATCCACTCTTTTAGACGTCCATCCATCCTCCCTTTCTCTCTCCATCGACCTTTTCACTTAGCCAACCTTCCTTCCTTCCTTCCATCCATCCATCCACCCACCCATCCATCTACTCATCCACTCATGAATCCATCCATTGACCCTATCACTCATCCTTCTATCATTTCACTCCTTCACGCATCTATTCATCCTTTTGTCCATCTACCCTCCCTTTCACTCACTCATCCACCCTGACATCCACCCTTTCACTCATACGTCCATTCATTCACCCTTGCACTTATCAATCCATCAATCCATCCATCATTTCACTCATCCACCCACCCACCCACCCATCATCCACCCAACCATCCACCCACCCACCATCCACCCACCCATCCACTCATCCATCCTTTCACCCACCCACCATCCACCCACCCAGCCACTCATCCATCCATCCTTTCACCCACTCACTCCTCATCCATCCATCCATCCTTTCACCCACCCATTCTCCATCCATCCATTCTGTCACCCACCCACTCATCATCCATCCATCCTTCCCCTCATCATCCATCCATCCTTCCCCTCATCATCCATCCTTCCTTCCACCCACCCACTCATAATCCATCTATCCATCCTTCCTTCCCCTCCATCCATCCATCCCTCCCCTCCATCCATCCCCTCATCCATCCATCCTTCCCCTCATCCATCCCCTCATCCATCCATCCTTCCCCTCATCCATCCATCCTTCCCCTCATCCATCCATCCTTCTTTCCCCTCACTCTCCATCCATCCATCCTTTCACCCACCCACTCATCATCCATCCATCCATCCCCTCATCATCCATCCATCCTTCCCCTCATCATCCATCCATCCTTCCCCTCATCCATCATCCATATTTCCCCTCATCCATCCATTCTTCCCATTCCATTTATCCTTCCCCTCCATCCATCGATCTTTCCCCTCATCATCCACCCATCCTTTTGCCTACTCATCCATCATCCTTCCCCTCCATCCATCCCCTCATCCATCCATCCTTCCCCTCATCCATCCATCCATCCTTCCCCTCCATCCATCCATCCTTCCCCTCATCCATCTTTCCCCTCATCCATCATCCAGCTACCCTTCCACCCATATATCCAGCTATTTACATTTTCTCTCATCCATCCTTCCCCTCATTCATCAATCCATCCATCCTCTCTCATTATCCATGTATTCACTCTTTCATTCATCCATTTACCCTTTCACTAATTCATCCAGCCATCCACCCATCCTTTCACTTACTTACTCGCCCACCTTTCCATATTAATTTTGAGCTGAGCCCTTTTGAGAAGAGGCCCATCCAGAACTTCATGACTGGGATAGAAGCCACCCAGGGCAGAGACATGATCCACCACAGGGGGGACAAGAGCCATCACAGGAGGGGGAACAGGATCCACCAGGGTGGGCACAGGGGTGGGCATGCAGTATTCAAGTATCATCTTGGGCTCCTCGCCCCCTCCTGCACAAGAGGCTCTCTGTCCAAAATGCCATCCCCCACTGTGATGTACAGTACTTACAGGAGATACTCTAAGAGAACTTATTGAACTGATTGTCCTCCATACTTTGTTAATCAGTGTGGGTGCGATTGTGCATTTTCTTTATTGTATTACATTATAGACTGCATGTTCAAAGAACCGAGGTTTGCTTACAATTTAGTGACAGTAATTAAGCTCTGTGAAGAGAACCACGTGCTGCCTCTGTGTAATCTGTGTAATCTGTGTAATCTGGCTGAGCGGAGTCTAGGATGTTTGGGGCCCTGGGTAGAAATGGAATGCGTGAGCCCCCCTCTAAATTGCAGAGACGTGACCATTCAGGGCTGTTTGCATCTGAATAGATGCCCCTGCTCCTGAAGCTGCAGCCCCCCTCCCTCTCAGTCACCTTCGAAGCACCTCTTAACAGCTCATCAAGGGCTGGAGGTGTCAGGGCTGCCATCCCGCTGTGCCTTCCAATGCTGCTAGATATCTGCGCTTTGATACTGCATTGGAGTCAAGAAGGGAGGTGGGGGCAAGCTGTGCCGGCATTAGGGTGGGGGCGACCAGGGCCCGGCTAAAATGACGGACAAATGGCGTCCGTTAAAGAATCCTTCACGGACAACGGACAGACGGCCAAAATTACGGACTGTCCGTGAAATTTACGGACGGTTGGTCACCCTACTGGCAACACAGGAATTGAAATTCTGCCAATTGGAAATACAAAGCTAACAGTGTTCTCAGCACGCTTCAGTGAAACGGTGTTTAACATTTCAACAAATGCACTAGTAAATCAGGTAAGTCGCATTTCCACAAAACAATGAAAAAAAGGGTGTGAATAAGACTGAGGTAGGGGTACAATTATGAGTTTTTCTTGTTCGTTTTTAGATCGAGCATGGGCATCGCATGCACTGTTCTGCGAGGAATGCTGTCTTCGACTATGTACTTGAAGCCCCTCCCATTGCGCCCATATTTGACATTGGCTTGTATAATTTTCTTTCGTAAATGCTGGCTTCTGATTTGTTAATAGGCTTGTTAGTCCCTCCTTAGTATTGCCTTGTCTTTATTTATAACCTTCCATTAGGACCGGCCCTTTTACTTCTGTTGTTAAATGGTATTCAGTCTGTAAGCACTATTTTTAGTGAGTTTCTCCTACTGCTGGCACAACATACTTTCCTGCAACATTCAGCGCGCCATGGCCGCCTATATTTTCCAAGTAGCTAGGGACAATAGCAGCCACTTCTTTGAAATGAAATAGTTTGAGGTGTTGGCATTGTAAATGACAATGTCTTTTATTTATGTGTTAATTAATAAAAGAGATAAATAAAAAGTATTGTCATTTACAATGTCTTGCAAATGCAAGACCTACTGCATTGCAAATTTGTTTTTGATGCTACAATTACATCTTTGTAAAAAACCGGGCACAGATGAAACAGACAGCAACATATGGTTAAACCGAAAATGTCTAAGAGGGGTTTAAGTAAAAAAAAAATGGCCACAAAATGATGAGAACGTAATAAAAAAAATCTTTATGTCATTTTTTTTACAGTTCTACGCAGTTCTAGGCCCTGAGGAGACCACAAAACAATGGGAGTTGTTGTATTTTTAATTATACATAGGCAACCCTTTTGTAAAACGAGGTATCTTGCTTTGGGTAAACTAATGAGTTGTTACAACCCCTGTTGATGCTTGAGGCTTGATCCCAGGAGTTTGGACAATTTAGATAAATATGTAAGTCGTATTGTTATGAACGTTGTGGACTGGTACATTTCATATGTGTTACGAACTGTTCATTTTGAACAATGTATAATTTATGTTTTTGATTTCAGAATTCAGGAATAAGTTGTGGGTTATTAAAGCTCACCGGATACTGACTGATGGTTATGTTATACAATGTTTCTGATTTGATATGCAAAATGTGTGATGAAAAAAAGTTGAAAATGTACTATGTTTAGAGAATGCGGTCATGCTAATTAAGTTTCTTGTGAAGAAACAAAACAACAAAAAAGCACGTCGGCCTTATTTTTGTCAGAGATGCTATCCCATATGGTGAATGAGCCCTGTATACTTATTCCATTATTTAATAAATCCAAAATTCAATTAGACATACATTTCTATATTTATATGATGATAGCACAATTCCTAAGAAGAAGCTGGGACATATGAATTCATAGGAAATGAATGTATATATTAGTTCCAATTATTAGTCATGTATCTCAAAATTAACATAAACTGTGTGTGAAGAAGTAAATCAATAATTCAGACGACGCACTGCTCACATGAACATTAAAAAACACAAATAGACAAAATATCACAGTAACACATAACAAATATCCTAGAGCTGTAGCCAAAATAGTACGTCTATTGGGTACCCTGTATGTAAAGAATATTTCCTTAACTCATAAGTCATCCTTAACTACATGGGAAAGTATTGTTGAGGATTCAACCCCTGAATGTTTTAAAGGTTCTCCTAAGGACGCTGTCATCTACCTCACACACCAATTTGCCAATCAAGCAATGAGAGAAAATGGATCCACTGAAGACGGGTATCCCAGAGAATAAAGCAGATGTCTCACTGGCAGGTCCTAAATCAATCCAAGTTGTAAACTTCACAGTAAATACAATCTATCTAATGCAGCCATGTGTAGTCCAAGAGGTCCAAAAAGACGGGGAACATCAAAGAATACCACCCACCAAACTTCAGTCACTCCATGCATCGTCCAAACGTCTCATTTAAATTTCTTGATCACTACGAATAACTTTCCTTGCTGGTTAAATAACTTCAGGCAAGGTATATTGTTGTTTATGTAACTTTTTAAAAGTGGCATTTTCAGAACTGTGATTCAAAATGTGTCTTTACCACTAAAGAGGTGTTTTAATTACCATTCTTGAGGCACCAAAATCAATCTGTCTTCCTGGTGTCAGCATATTATATGCAATAAGGTAACTACAATGTTATCTTATAGGGGAGGTAGGCCATCCAATAGACAACAATTAGGAATTTTTCACTACCAGAAAATGTAAAACTTAAAAGCACATGGTCAACTTTTTAAATATACTGCACCCTGCCCTCTGGGCTGTCCATCATTCAAACACACTAAAACTAAAGAGGCCCAGGATACACCGTGACTCATTTCCCCCATAGCTAGGATTCTTGAAAAGATGCTTTCGAATTCTCACTCCTTAAAGACCCAGGAGCTGGAATATTTTCAACAATAAACAGCAAGGTTGCTGGGCTGCCCTCTACTGTTAGTCCAACTATAAAATCTCCTGTCACAGCTGAGCTGAGTTCTAGCTTAAAGTATAGAGTTCTTGAGCCAAAAGTGAACCTCCAGCAATTGGCAAAAGCAACCTCAACAACCATGCCAAAGCATAAAGCCTTCTTTATATACAACATCATCTGACAATTTGAACAATATCTATCCATGTAAATGTTGTTGGACATGGTTTGTAGGTGAGAGACCAAGACTTCTATAAAGGATCTTATTGTTCTCTCACCAACAAACCATTGCCATAATCAACCTGCAAACTGGTCACTGCCCATCATGGGAAACAATCTATAAAAGGTTCAGTTTGTTCTCCCGCCAATTAACCATCTTCATCTCCGAAAAATAAATCTTCCCCTGTAGTCGTTCACCAGGGTTCCCAGGAAAATCCAGTGTTAGATGCCAACAAATCCCAACTTGCCACTGAAATAGTAGGGCAGCCTAGTCAAACTACTACATCAATGACCACCTGTCCTGTGAGCACAAGTTTGTTACGTCCCCTCTGTACGTGTCTCGATCACTTCTCTTTGAGTGGCCACAGGCACACTACTACTAGATGGAGCAGCTTCACAGGGGAACATTTATGGTCTACATTGCTCATTCTCCTCCCACAGAAACTCGATCTCCAAAGGAGGAGAACACATACTGAGTCAGCCCCCCTCCCACCAGCTGGGATCTTCTTTTAAAACCTTTTCAGTCCATGGTGGATGCTTTAAAATACCATTTAAACAAAAGGGATCCACAAGTTAACCTTCTGAACACATTGACTGTATTTGTCACTGGCATAGACACCAAACTCAGTGGCATAAATAATTGAATAACATGCTGCACTCAATCAGAGCATGTGCATCAGCAGGCAGCATCCTCCTGTTAACTGCTCAAAGACAAACTTAGTACATTACTCTCAGTACCAGACATTTTTACTAAACATATTAAAGCAAAG
This sequence comes from Lissotriton helveticus, assembly GCF_964261635.1. Classification (NCBI taxonomy): domain Eukaryota; kingdom Metazoa; phylum Chordata; class Amphibia; order Caudata; family Salamandridae; genus Lissotriton; species Lissotriton helveticus. The sequence goes on along the minus strand of NC_136069.1, from coordinate 1,368,859,024 downwards.
ATGAGACCCTTATTTAATGAAAGCCAAGACAAGCATTGAAGGACTGGGTTCTTTAAGGCCCAGCGGTGCCAGGGAACAACACCTGAAACCTTCGTGGGTTACCTGGTCTGGCGTACAAGTGACAGAGACACGGGACACTTCCTTTGGCGTCAAAGATCAGCGTTTATTACTGCAGGGATACAAAAATCGCAAGAAGTACAACATAGTGTAGGTTCTGAGAGTCTGCTTCAAATTGCAAAAGGGAATCGCTCCTTTTATACACATTTTCGTCATTGCTCAACATAACGAACAAAAGGTTACAACTCAGTTCCCACAGTAAACTTCAAAAGGATTGCATTCATGTTTTCAGAAGCCCGGAACATGATTATAGTAACATTGCCGGTTCCCAACTGTAAAAGCACATCATCTCGCCATAAGGCACATTCCACTCTGGTTGTAAACAGGCGAAAGAAAGATACAGGAACAGGTGTAAGAAAGACAGACAACCGTAACAGAAGAGTGTGGGGGCAATATCGGAAGCGTGATCACAGGATCAAAGGACTCAAACCTGACATGTATAAAGCTGAAACAATAGACCAACAAGGCAGAATGAGCCTCAAGCTGAGCCATCTGCCTTTGCCGTGTCATTCCCCCGGTCGTAAAGACGACCCCAAAGAATATTCATCTTCCGCCAGAGCTTGGGAAATCCCAGGGTCACGAAGCGGGCATTGTCCCTTCGCTGGCTACGTGAGGGCAAGAAACAAAATGGATGCCGTATCTAAAATGGAACCCGAGGGTTCAGATGGAAAAACCCGTAAAGGAAACAAACCCGTCTAAGTAGTGTAGCGTAAACGCATACACCCACTAATCTCGTCATTTACGATTCATAGATACCAAACTTGTCCATATCCGAGAATGCCCAAAACGTCGTAATGATTCTCACGGAACCTCAGACGCTCCTTTTGCCCTCAGGTAGGCAAGCACTAGTCGAAATCAGAATCAATTTCGATATTCATCAGATCATTCAGGTGTTGTTGAAACATCATCCTATCCATCAATGTCTCTTCGGTCACAGATGGCCTTCTTATACACGTTGTAGCACAAAGGCCACATAAGGCAGGACCACACTGCACACAAAGACAATACGTGAACAGAAACGCTACAACGACTCCTATGATCATCAGAAGCTTCCAACCCCAAGTCGACATCAGACCCCAAAACCATCCTAGAAGCGTCCAATCTCCCTCGTCCATGTGTATGGACTCCGAGATTTTATGCAACTTTGAGATGGCTTGATAAACAGTTGGAGCATTATCAGGGATGAAAATGCAGCAGCTCGAATGGATTACCTTGCACACACCACCTCTATCTGCAAGTACAACGTCTAGAACCATACGGTTCTGTATCGTCATAAGTCTATCCGCTTGAAGCTCTGCTGTCAGGTTACCGAGGGCACTTGCAGTGATATTAGCAGTCAATTCCACCACACGAGTCAACTGTCTCAAGTTCCTACTATTAACCATAGGACCCCAAAACGGTAGGAAACCCTTAAAGAAGTCTCCTGCCTCTTGACTGGCAGTGTCCTCTTTACTAACGACGCCTCTCACAACTCTAGTCTTGTGATAGTTTGAGGCAACCGTAAAAGTTGGTGGTAAAAGATTCGCGATATAGCAGGTGCCTGAAAAGTCACGAGGCAACCACGTATAAGCACGATCGTAACACACAAAATAAGTACCCTTGGCAGTCAGGAAGACAGGGGAAGAGAGCAACGGTAAGACATACGTCTCCGTACAAGCACTCTTCCCAAGCTGAGCTCTTGGATTTCGACCAAGGCCTTGCAGACAGAAATGGCCAAGATGAGGTAAGATCCAAATCGGAGATGAGCTTTTAAGCTGTCTATCACTTACTAACATACTATACTCAACCTCACTCAGAACCTTGTAAGCTCGCACCTCTTCCTCTGGGATAATTGTTGCATCAAAAATATCTTTATCTAAATCAGCAATCGCTATCGCCAAAGGCTTGTGGTACGGGCTGGGACTAAGGTCTGTGGAGCGAGGCTCTCGACGGGGGTAGGAATCTAGTGCACTACGGAACATAGTTTGGAATGCTCGAGCTGACCCCTGGGTGCTGTAAGGAAGAACCAAATACGGAATACCTTTATCCATAGTATGTGGCATTAATCCACACACCCAACAATTCATAGTATTCATCACCAACTGATGCTGATGCAGGAGTTGGACAAAGGAATTGTTCATAAATTCCGCACGTCTGGCCTGTTCATGTTGAGGCAGAAGATGAAAGGAATGTGGTGAAATAGTGGAAACAGAATTTAGGTCAAGTGAGAAGGAAACGGGTGAAATGGAAGGCAATAATAATTGAATCCCAAAGTACACTCCACCCATTAGTAGCATAGAAACAGTCAAGAACAACATAAAAACCTGAAACAGAAAACATTTCGTTCGAAACATCTTATGCAATTTGGATCTTTGTACCGCCATTTTGTCTATGTCCGACAGCTTAGAAAACTCCATCCTCTAAAAACCGTCCTTGACCTTCTTGACGCACTTCGTTCTGAGTAGCGATTATCAATTCCCAGGAGTTCCCAGAAATTGACAAAAGGCAATCGACCTAGTGTCAGAAACCTGCTAAACAGAAGGAGGTACCCGCACGGCCCTACGGTCAACCCAGATGGTAGGTCTAATCAATTTATCTTTTAATTAGCATAAGTCTCCTAGCTGCAAGGAAAAAAAGTATACACACAATATGCAAAATCATAACATTCATGGCAACTGTAAGGGGTAACGTGAATTCAAAAATAAACAAATGCATTAGTCTTTATGGCGCGATCGAAGAAAATATCGAGTCTTTCCTGGTAGAGTTTGCTCTTCAAATAACGGGTCTGATGGCAAAACAGTGTTCGATTGTTCAGGTAACAGTTCAGAACTTGAACTCTCCAATGCTGATGATAACGGTATTGTTTTCGATGATTCGACAGGGATATCTGATTGAACTAAATCGTTCCCTACAGGCTGAGCATCACTAAATGGTACATAGTACAAAGGGGTCTCTGTTTCAGTCGAGGCGACTCCTTTCTTCATCCATGTTTCTACTGGCAAAGGAAGCGGAACCTTCTTGGTGTGGGTGGCATGCACCCAGTGCTTTCTTCCTTCCAGTCGAACTGCAGTCCTCGTCGCCAGTAACACCTGGTGGGGTCCCACGAATCTAGGCTCAAGATTGCGTTTTCGTCCAAAATTTCGGGTAACGACCCAGTCGCCAGCTTGGAGCCGATGACCAGGACCTTCTGTTTGTGCCGGTAGAGCCTCGTAAACCTGTTGGTGAATCAAACTCAATTTAGCAGTCAGATCATGAAGATAGTCAATCAACATTGGATATTCAAGTCTGTTAAATTCCTTAGGCCTTGGGACTCCCCAAATGTTCGCAGGACGGCCGAACACAATCTCATATGGGCTAAGCCCTACTCGAGAGTGCACAGTCGCTCTGGTCGATAAGAGGGCTAGAGGCAAAGCATCTGGCCATGATAAACCAGTCGTGGCCTGGATTTTGGCAAGTTTCAGTTTCAGGGTACCATTGTATCCTTCCACTAAACCCGCCGACTGAGGATGATTAGCACTATGGTATTTTTGATGAATACCAAGGCCACTGCATACACTTTTCATCACACTTCCCACAAACTCACTTCCGTTATCCGACCATACAATCCGTGGCATGCCATACCTAGGGAAATACTCTTTGAGCAACACTTTTGCTGTAGATAGGGCAGTATTATCTTTAAGGGGGTAAGCCTCAATCCATCTAGAGAATGCACAAACTACAACCAAAACATACTTCAGGTTGTTGTATCTCTCCATATGGATGAAATCCAACTGAATAATTTCAAAGGGACATGTAGGAGGGGCAAAATGACCAGGTGGAGTAGGAGTGCCCTTGCCAGGATTGTACATCAAACATATCATGCAATTCTTAACCACTCTCTCCGCACACTTAGTAATTCCCTCATTCTTCCATACTGGGGACAACAACTTACATATGCCTTTTGCGCTAATATGTGACGTGCCATGAGCCATGGTAACAACGGCAAGCACATATGCATCCGGTAACATCCATCTCTGCCTTTCTGACAAATCAACCCAACATCCATTCTCATCTAACTTCCCCGTGCTTTCTTTCCACTGAGTATTTTCCATCGCGGTAGCCTCATTCTGTATCTCTTTCACACTCTCAACTGTGTCTTCACACATACCAGTCTCCGCTGGCCATCTTACTGAACTCGTAACGTACATTCGATTTGTCAGATCTCTAGCTGTCTCCTTAGAAATCTCATCCGCAAACGCATTACCGCGGCCAACATCATCTGTCACTTTTCGATGCGCACTGCATTTGATTATTGCCACCTGTTTAGGCAATGTAAGTGCATCCAAAAGGTCATTCACAAGTTGTCCATGCTGTATCTTCATGCCATGCGACGTGAAAAACCCTCGTTCTCTCCACAATCGACCAAAACTGTGCGCTACGCCAAATGCATACTGACTATCGGTAAACACATTCACCCGCTTTCCTCTAGACAACACACACGCTCTCGTCAACGCGATCAATTCAGCTGCTTGGGCCGAATTCTGACTCAATCTCGCAGTTTCCACAACCGTACTCAACGTCACTACAGCATACGCAGTCGTCGTATCACCATTCGGCAACTTGAAGCACGAGCCATCAACATACAAAGTACCATCGGGATCTATCAATGGAGTGTTTTTCAGGTCAATGCGACCCTTCGTCTCTTCTTCAGTTCTCAAGTAACAATCATGTGGTGCTACATCATCTGATTCCATGTTGATCGGCAACAATGTTGCTGGGTTCAACACATTACAACGCTTTATGAGTATATGACTTGCCAAAAGTGTCAGCTCATACCCAGACAACCTTGCGCTCGTCAGGTGTTGAGTTTTCGTTTGGTTCAGAAGAGTGTCAACTGCATGCGGAACCATCACCGTAAGCATATTATCCATGACCAAACCTGCGGACTGTCGAATGGACACCGCAGCTGCTGCTGTTGCTTTCAGACAACTCGGTAATGCTCTAGCTACTGGGTCTAAGGTTGAGGAAAAATACGCACATGGGCGTTGTTTGTCGCTAAATTGTTGCGTCAAGACACTCAACGCACAACCATCCCTCTCGTGAACGTACAGTGTGAACGGCTTACTGTAATCGGGAGTACCTAACACAGGAGCCGAACACAACGCATCACGTAATTCGGAAAAACTTTGCTGACACTCTTCAGTCCAAGGCAAAGGAGTCGAAACATCCTTGCACGTGAGAGCTAATAATGGCTTCGCTAAAAATGAAAAATTTGGAATCCATTGTCTGCAGTATGACGTAATACCTAGAAAGGCACGCACATCTCTCTGAGTTTTTGGCACAGTCACTCGAGCAATCGCTGCAATTCTTTCTGGGGTCAACCTTCTCCCTTCTTTTGACAATAAGTGACCCAAATAGGTTACTTCTTGACAACAATATTGCAGCTTAGAAGGTGACACCTTGTGATGTAAATCACATAAATGCTGCAACAACGACACTGTAGTGGTTCTGCAAATAACCTCGGTATCAGCAGCCACTAATAAGTCATCAACGTACTGAATCAAAGCTGCACCCGTCGGTAATACAAATGCATCCAGTTGACTTTTAAAGGCTTGACTGTAGATCGATGGACTCTCACAATAGCCCTGTGGTGCGCGTTTCAAATCTAAAACTGCGACCACCTAGTGAGAATCCGAATAGATCTCTGCTTTCCTCAGCAATCGAAATGCTAAAGAAAGCATTCTTTAGGTCAATCACCGTGAACCAGGAGGCAGAAGCTGGAATTAAGGTCAACAAGGCCGTGATATCTGGCACCACAGGAAATTGTGGGACCACGATCTTATTCACCTCTCTCAAATCAATTACCAAACGGTACACAGGAGGTTTAGATGGATCAGTTCGTTTCAGGATGGGTAACACAGGACTATTACACACATTTCCCCAAGTTTCTTCAATGACATCCTTTTCGATCAGGTCATAAACGATCGCTAATAGCGCTCGCTCACCATCAAGAGAAATACGATACTGAGGTATACGTGGTAATCGCACATTTGATTTCAACTGAACCACATAAGGTGGAATGTCCAACAAACCCACATCATTGGGGCCTGTGGCCCATAGTGACGCAGGAAGGGAACTCAGTTCCGGTGGGAACTTATCGATTGATAAGTACATAGGAGAGATTATTCTCTGACCTAATGTAAGCTCCACTCCCGCAGGAGAGCAGTACAAAGTCGCATATAACCGTTTTAACAAATCCAAACCCAAAAGATTCTCGCCACAACCAGTGGAGAGAATCAAGGGAGCCTCCAGCTCACGAGGACCAATCGTAAGGGGCAAAGGGCTGGAGACAGGATTGCTAACAGGGGCGCCAGAGAATCCAACGGAAACATTCGTTAAGCCGGACAAAGGTGCGCCAGGGAGTTTTGAATGCATGATGTAACTTTTTGCTGCACCAGTGTCCAACAGAAAAGGCTCCACTACGCCAGATGTAGCAACTGCGACGTAAGGCCCTCTCTGATCAACCGGAACTGACACTACTCCCTCTCTTTGTCGGTGGCTGTCCTAGTAACGATCACCTGCCTCAATCTCATGTCCAATGTAATAATCGTCCACATGGTACTGTGCCGATCTATCGGACCTCGCATTCCGCTGATCAAAACAATTATTCGCATCCAACGAAGTAGGAGAGCACTCATTCTGATTCTGAGAGTTACCACGACCTCTACCTCGCAATGCCTGTTGGGGACCACCACGTCCCCCTCGAGCCAAAGCATGATTATAGCGATCACGTAAAGTGGGACAATTAAATTTGATATGTCCCTCTCCCCTACAATATGCACACTGATTATATCCAAGCATAGATCTAAAGTCAGAGGAGTCAGAGCGTGACTGCATCCTGGAAGACTGTGCCTGTGGCCGATACTGCTGTTGCGAATCATTTTGATTCGAACGCGGAGGATACGCTTGTTGCAACAAAACCTTCGTTTTAAGCTCCTTCGTTTTCTTATCTGAACGATCACCTTCTTCTTTTTCCCTATTTTCGTAGTATTGAGCCGTCGCTAGTATTTGAGCAGTGGTTGAAACGGCCCATGCACTTTCTGAATTTTTCAATTTGTTGCATAATTCAGGCAACAAATTTAACACAAACTTATCAACAAATAACCGCTGTCCTCCCTCTGTACTCATGTCCTGACCACTATGATCAATGAATGCTTCCTCAAATCTAGTAAAGCAATCGGAGACACTTTCATCTTTCTTTTGCTTACAAGCCGACAATTTGTCCCAATTCACCCTCATCGCTGGCATAAGCGTTTTCATGAGCGTAATGATTCTTTGGGGCAAATCCGTAATTAACTGCTCGGGCTTAGCCCCACCAATTTTCCGTCCATCAGCCGCTAATAGCGTAGCCCAATCACCACCCAACTCAGCTAAATGATTCTCTTGGCGGATTTTTGCCCAAATCGGTTGCGGTACAATATTACCAAACAACATGTCGATGTCAGCAAGGTTCATTATAGAAGCATCCACCAGTTGGGATAACTCCTTATAATAACCTGCCGGATTTTTGCGTGGATCAGGCAAGGATTGCTTCACCTCTAAGACTTCTGATCGCTTCCATGGGAGGTGTATCCAAACCCTTTGAAAATACGGCAGAACCACAGGATTAGCGTTCGGATCCCCTGGCATCCAAACCAATGTAGGAAATGGGATCCCCGGCCGACCAGAGCTTGCGCCGGAGTCAGTCAGAGACCACCACTCCCCCGTCAGGGCCAGGGGGTCACCCACCCAGACAACCCCTACTCGCCCTCTAGGTAACGTGGCGCGAGCAGCAAGGCCTATCTCGGAGGTCATGTGTAAAGCATTTGCGCACGCACCCCCAGCAACAACCCCTGGCATCCAAACTGGCGGAACCTCTCTCATAGGATACTGACCGGAGTTCGCTTTTGGAGTATCGGAATCGTCATCAAACGACACCCGAGAAGGCACTGTAGACCTAAAGGCTAATAATCGCTCTAATGCACGTCGTACATCTGCACCTACGATCATACCATTCAAAAAACGACTCTGAAGTTCGGTCATTTCGGGCGGTACATCATCTAAGTCATCATTATCCCACTCTTCCCTCAAGGAGTTGCACATTTCTTCAAACACAAATCTCTGTGTTGGCTCATTGAACTGAGAAAATGTATCGAAAACTATGCGTGAGGTGTATTTAGCAGGGTGTCTAATCCATCTACGCGCCATAGTTTCTAACGTCGCTCTCTCTCTTCCACCAGGGATTTGACTTCGTCTCTGGGGAGTTTCAGAGACATCGGATTGAAGTAACGATCCGGAAAGTGGGAAGTAGAGGGTAACAACAGAGTTAGGGATACGATTACGAACGGAAGGAGAAGAGGAAAAAAGAACAGGAGCAACAGCATTAGAAGTGGTTGTAGGATCAGTGGGGGTAGCAGGAACAATAGACTGAGAAGGTACAGGCAAAGAAGCAGTAGGAAGAGGAACAGGTAGAGGAGCAAGAACAGGACCAACAACAGGCTGACCAGTAGCCGCCAAAACAACAGGAGGGGGAACAGGAGGAACTACAGGAGCCGTAGCACCCTGTGCATAAGGAGGTGGTGATTTCATTAAATACGCTAACAAAGGATCCTCTTTCGAGTCTTCTTCCTTTTTATCGAGATTTGACGATAACACCGGATAACATTTATCCGCCCACATGTGATGCAGTCTAACTGAAACTTCCGTTTCTTTATCTGCTTTATCTTGATGGTGACATTCTGCATCTTGCATTATCGTAATGATACTACTTTCTTTCTTATTTTTCTTAAGCTGTTTGATTTCTTTCTGCCTGGCCTCTTTGCGCCATAACCGAAAGGAATCGAACATAGCCGGCCTAGATTTTCTTTTAAACAGTTTCGCTTCGAGATTATTTAAAATTTTAGTGTCGAAACTTCCATGTGATGGCCAACTAAGGTCACCGTCATTTTTCGTATAACGAATCCAATATTCATTATATATAATAGGGCCCACACCATGTCGACTACAGAGCTCATATATCGGAGTTCCAACTGGAGGTATCGGACACGAGTCCTCCAACCGGGAGTCCATACTGTGACATTTAAAGAAACCAAGGAAACCACTATGGCCAGGCATCTTGCACGCTAACCTAGTATCAAACTTCAAGGGTTATCGAAGTACGAAATCTTTGTGAAATACAAAACCCTCGGTTTTTGGCAATTGCAACTGTCAAATAACAACTAAGAACCAACAACTAAGAACCACAAATGCAATGGAACCATGCAAAACGACTAAGCACCAACAACAACCAAGGATACTGGGAGCGACCCACAAATACTTAACTGAGAACTCAATGGCGTCACCAGGAAGGCCCGTCTGTCGTCTCGCCGTACAAAGGACTACGCCAGGCGCCAAAACAGGTCGACAGTCAGAGCATCGGTCCGTCGCAACCGTCAGGAGGCGGGGATCTTCGCAGGAAAAGTCTTCGGACCACTTATTTCGACAACAGGATCGATGAAGCGGGGTGCACCTTTCCTCGGAGATTTCACACGAAGTTCCTCACGATCGTCAGGTTTTGGAACGGTACCGCTGATGTCGCCCCACGTGGGGCGCCAAACTGAAGGACTGGGTTCTTTAAGGCCCAGCGGTGCCAGGGAACAACACCTGAAACCTTCGTGGGTTACCTGGTCTGGCGTACAAGTGACAGAGACACGGGACACTTCCTTTGGCGTCAAAGATCAGCGTTTATTACTGCAGGGATACAGAAATCGCAAGAAGTACAACATAGTGTAGGTTCTGAGAGTCTGCTTCAAATTGCAAAAGGGAATCGCTCCTTTTATACACATTTTCGTCATTGCTCGACATAACGAACAAAAGGTTACAACTCAGTTCCCACAGTAAACTTCAAAAGGATTGCATTCATGTTTTCAGAAGCCCGGAACATGATTATAGTAACATTGCCGGTTCCCAACTGTAAAAGCACATCATCTCGCCATAAGGTACATTCCACTCTAGTTGTAAACAGGCGAAAGAAAGAGACAGGAACAGGTGTAAGAAAGACAGACAACCGTAACAGAAGAGTGTGGGGGCAATATCGGAAGCGTGATCACAGGATCAAAGGACTCAAACCTGACATGTATAAAGCTGAAACAATAGACCAACACGGCAGAATGAGCCTCAAGCTGAGCCATCTGCCTTTGCCGTGTCATTCCCCCGGTCGTAAAGACGACCCCAAAGAATATTCATCTTCCGCCAGAGCTTGGGAAATCCCAGGGTCAAGAAGCGGGCATTGTCCCTTCGCTGGCTACGTGAGGGCAAGAAACAAAATGGATGCCGTATCTAAAATGGAACCCGAGGGTTCAGATGGAAAAACCCGTAAAGGAAACAAACCCGTCTAAGTAGTGTAGCGTAAACGCATACACCTACTAATCTCGTCATTTACGGTTCATAGATACCAAACTTGTCCATATCCGAGAATGCCCAAAACGTCGTAATGATTCTCACGGAACCTCAGCATCCACAAGGAAACTCGCTCTAAATTGCCCCCAAAACACCCAACGTATCTATTTTCATTAGTTACAGCTCACTGGCTCGTTCTAACTACTCTAGAGGAGCAGCAAGTCACATGTCCAACAACACATGATGGGAAATTACACTTCACCTTGTCAACTTAACAGATATCTCTCATTGTCTTACTCAGATGAGGAAAATGCAAGCGCCCATATTCAAATAAGATTCATCTGCAGCGTCCATATGCCAAATGGCAGACAGTATTTGTGTACACAAATCTCCACAACAAAAAAGAAAAAGGAAAACACAAAGGGAAATCAGGAAGAAAAAGCATTACATAAACTGGTGCTAGTTGATACTCAAAGCGGAACATACTATGTAGCACCTGATTGTTGTTCAAAGGATTAATCAAAGCCTCATTCTCATTAATACCATGGGCCTTGGCAACACCAATGCTTCAACTCTGGTGCTAGCTGGCTCCCTAAGCAAAGCAGAAAATAACAAGGTGCATTTAGTTGCTGCTCAAAGGGCTAATCAAATCCCCTCTTTCATTAACGCCTTGAGCCTTGGCAACCCCAATGCTCCAACTTCACACACAGCTCATTCCTGATAAAAGATACAGGGAGTGTTAGACCTGACACCCTTGGCGTGGTTTTCCCCCATCTTTTTGCCTGTATTTTTTTATGCTGTGCTGGATTTCGTTTTTGCTGGTTTAGATGCTTTGGACACTCTGCCACTGCTAATCAGTGCCAGAGTGTAAGTGCTCCCTATGTAAATTGTCATATTGGTTGGGTATACCTGATTGGCTTATTTGTATCACCATCAAGTCCCTAGTAAAGTGCACTGTGTGTGCCAGGGCTGGTGATGACAGATGCTACTAGTGTGCCTGCAGCGCAGATTGCGCCACCCACATGAGTAGCCCTAAAATGGTGTCTCAGGCCTGCCAGCGCAGTGCCTCTGTGCAGTCAGTGGACTGCCATGTCCGCCTGGCCAGTGTCCCCACTGGCTGGGCCTAACCCTTCCCTGTCTGTGCACATCAGTCACCCCTATGGAAGGCTCAAGGTACCCCCCTGGGCAGGGTGCAGTGTATGGATAAGGTAGAGCATGTACTAGTGCAGGTCACATGCTCTGGTAGTGAGCAGCAGCCATTTTGTGTGCTCACTGCTGTAAGGTTATCTTGCTCCATAGAATAACATGGGGGAGGCTGGTCCCAATGGATACCAGCCTATCTTCTCATAGGTACAAGATGGGACATACGTGATTGATATCCCTGAACTCAGAATTTAATAACACATCTTTTAGTAAAGGTTGTTTTTAAATTCTGTGTTTGAGAATAGTACTTTTAGAAAGTGGCTGTTCTCTTGTCTAACCTTTCTGTGTGCCTGGGTCTGCTTGTGGATTGACTGTCTGGTTTGAGGGTGACAGGGGCTGCAGAGCCCCCAGGAGGTTGTCTGAGTCAGCCCGTGGATGAAAGGCAGCATCTACTGCCAGGGAAGTGGGAGGAGATAGCACCTGATAGAGAATAGGGATGTGCCTGGCTGACCACAATGCTGGCTGCACCTCCCGCTGGGCGACTGTCACCTCTGTCCCTGATACTGAAAGAAAGAAGAAAGAAGGACGCCAGGAAAACCCCAGTGCTCCAGCAACACCCAAGACTGATTTAGACCGGGCTCAGGGCCCACTTGCACAAAGACTTCAAAGGACTTCAAAGACTTTTAGGGGAATAAGAGAAGGACCCCTGACTACAGAAAATTAGATTCTACAATCAAGAGGAACCTCTGCTGGAAGAAGGAATGCTGATGAACTGAAGGAAGATTGCCTTGCTGTGTGCTCTAAGGGCTGACCTGTTCTGCTGACCAACTGAAGCTGAGGAGAAGAGGGACTTTGCTGTGTGCTGTGACCCTGCTTACTGGATCACCAAGAGACTTTGATGTGTGCTGTGTCACCTAAACTGAATCTCCTAGGGCCTGGGAAGAGCTGGCCTCCTGTTTGGTAACTCAGGAACAGAAAGGTTACCGAAGACAACAAAACCCTGCTGTGTGCTGCAGAGATCGTGAGCTGTTTACTTAAACTGTCGATCGTCTGCCCGTGTGGAGCGCTGGCATCCCTCTGTCTGGCTTTAGAGCGCCGCGCTGTGTATTGCCTGCCCATCCACTGCCTTGCCGGGATATCAACATGCTCATCGACACGAGGGAAGTGGTGGTAGTGCGCCCAAAAGCATTTCCAGGACGAAGGAATCCTTGTGGGGGATTCGCGATCCTCAGATCGCCCTTCTGTCCTTGGGCGCATCAAATTCATTTGCCTGCAATTCACCGCCACGGCCCGGGGGCCTGAACCTGATCCGAGTGGTTCCCGGAGCTGAAGAAATAAACACGAAGAGGCCGCGACCTGATTGGCCGAGCCTCGAGGAGAGCCACGCTCTGATTGGCCCTTTGCAGTAGGCCTGCCCCGAGAGCCGCGCTCTGATTGGCCGAGTCGTCCTGCCAGTGCCCCGCGTCATAGGGGCCTGTTCCAGGAGCCGCGCTGTGAGTGACTGACTCCTGGAAGCTGCGTGACGTCATCAGGAGGCTCGTCTGTGGAGCCGCGACAGGATTGGCTGGCGGGACCGGGACCTTCAGGAAGCAGCCGCGAGCCGTGAGAGAAGGGCCGAAGCCGGGAAGACCGACCCGACCTCGCTGAGGGATCCCGTGTGTGTGATCCCTGCCCCCCTGGCCTGTGTCCCTTCGCTGGAGCGCTGAGTAAGCTCCCCGCCGCTCCCCGAGGAACTGAGAGCGGGCCGAGGGCTGCTGGGACCGGCCGGGGCAGAGAGAAAGTCTGCACTGCTGGCGCAAAGATCAACGGTGAGGCGTGCTGAGAGTGCCTGGGGCTAATCAGGTCGAGGGACTGACCCTTGAGGGAGATCAAGCGCTGATACTATTTCACAGAGCATATTAAGGGCATTTGTTCAAGTAAATCAGTAGCATTATTATTTTACTACTGAACTGAAGAGACTTGAGATTGATTCGTATGAAAGAACTCCCTGAACACAAGAGCAACCAATTAAGATTAAGTGCAACATATTCCTGAAGAAGTGATTATCGTGTATTGTTGATTTTTACTGCTGCAACTAGATAAAGTTATATTTTTTATATATACTTACCTGTGTGGTCTCAGTTTGTGGTGGATGGGGGATTATTGTTGTGTTAAGCGCATTTATTATACACATTGCCTTAGGGATAAGCCTGTCTGCTCGTGCCAAGCTACCTAGAGGGTGAGCAGGGGTTATCTACTGTGTGTAATTCTTCACCCTGACTAGAATCAAGGGTCCCTACTTGGTCTAAGGTACTTACCTCTGCCAATTAGAGACCCCCAGATCTAACAGGGAGCCAGAAACTCCTTGCATTCACAATTATAACACCACAAAGCCAACTTCACATAGTCACAGCGTTAGCTCACAAATACTAACCATGCACAGCCTTTTTAGCAGTGTTTGCACTCAAGGAACCATCACTAACTGTCCAAGTGAGATGAAACCAGAATCCGTCTTAGAGAGCACATTTTGAGACCACCATTCCACGATGTGCTTCTTGGGTCACTTCAGTTATCTGTTGTTGCAGAGTCTAGATTAACAGTTCTCAAACCTCTTAGGATCATGCCTTTCTAAGTAACGGACAGTTCATCTTTGAACCTCACTGTCACTGGTAAGAAGTCTAGGGTGCTGGTGCCAAGACTGATGTGTAATAATGACCCCAGCGTTCAAAGCAAGGAGGCATCTTTGCCTTTGGATTGCCAAAGATGATCAATACTGCTTAATGATCTGTCATAAGCATGAAAGGCTTCCCATATAAGAATACGTGGAAATGTTCAGTTTGGGACAAATTTCTGGTTGCATGTGCCACAATTTGCCTTCGAGATATTGGGTGTCCAATGCGCTGTACAACGATTGCACCTAACTCGATGGGGATAGCATCCACAACAACCTCGGTATGAAGCCTAGGATCAAAGTATGCCATTTCAGTAGCTTAATTAAGTTTTGTTTGTGACACATTCTTTTTCATCAAGTCTCTTAATGGAGCCCTCACAGGGGCACAACCTCTCTGCCCGTGTCCCCAGCTCGCTGCTGCTGCCTCTGACGCAAGTTTGAGGACCTCCTCCAGCCGCAGGCCAGTGGCCAGTTTTTGCTGTAGTGTTTATTTTGTTCTCTATTTTCATTCTCCTGCTGCATCTTGTGCTTCTGTGCCCTTGCCTGTGGCCCAACACCCGCTCGCCACACTTCATCTTAGTTTTTTTGTTTTGCACTTTGTTGTATTTACCTATAGTTGCTGCGCCTCATCCCCTCCAATTTCCTCCTGTTCTATTCTGTGCTCTTTTTTTGCCTTCTGTACTCCTGTGGCCCCGCCCCCCCTGCTCACCCATTCGTCCGCCCCACCTCACAGCTGCTCCTCCCTCCCACCTCCCCTTCTTATAGCGACCGCTGGCGTGCCGAAGGCATGCCTAAGGCAAGTCCGCCTGTGGCCATCCGTGCCTGGACCGCACCCAGCGCCAAAACTCCTGGCCCCCACGACGGACATGACACCCAAAACCGCTACGATGACAGCACCCTCCACGCACTCAACACCGGACGATCATACACCTGGTTCCTGGCCACCCCAAAGTGCACCAAAGGACCCTTCTCCTGCCGGTACTTCAGCTTCACCAGGACCCGACCTGACAACCCACCCCCTGGGAAAGAACCCAACTACCTCAGTTGCATTCTTCTCAACACTGTCTCCACACTCAAATACGCCACTGAACTCATCAGCACACACGGCCTCGCCTCCAATGACTACATCCTCCCTGGGACCAGAACTTCCACCTTGAGAACAACAACGACACCAACTCCACCACCCTGATCGCAAACCTCGCCAACCTCGGACTCCGACAACTCGTCACAACACTCATCCACTCTGCTGGCCACACGCTTGACCCCATCTTCTCTGCAAGCCCCCACGTCTCCTTCAACCACACCACCGAACTCCACTGAACCGACCATCGCTGCATCCACTTTACTTTCCGGAAACCCACCACGCACCACCGCACCCAACAGATCCCTCGCCGCTGCTGGAGCAAGGTCACCGAAGAGCAGCTAACCACCACCCTCACCCAGAGCCCACAACCTAAGACAGTGGATCGATGACTGCGCCAACACCCTTGCCCGTTCAAGAAACCCTCCAACAGCCACACCAGCAAGAAAGCAAGCTAGTTCACTGAAGACCCCCAGGCCTCCAAGCAAACCTGCCGAAAGTTAGAAAAGAACTGGCACCGTGAACGAACAACGGACAGCTACGCAGCCCACAAGAACGCCACCCGCTGACACCATCACCTCATCAGATCCGCCAAAAGGGCCTCCTTCAAAGACCGCCTAGACAACAATGCATATAACAAAAAGAGCTCTTCAATATCGTGAAGGAACTCTCCAACCCTGGCTCCAACACCAACGACATCCCGCCTTCGCAAGACCTGTGCGACTCGCTTGCCAACTTCTTCCATCGCAAGATCGCAGACATCCATGATAACTTCAATGCCACGACCGCCCTGACAACCACTGAGATCTCTGTCCCCACGACCACCATCTGCACCGACCGCCTGCTCTCCTGGACCAACATAAATAACGACGACGCCATCAAAATCATGAACACCATCCACTCTGGATCCCCGTCAGACCCATGCCCACACCACATCTTCAACAAAGCCAGCACCACCATCGCACCCCATCTCCGGAAAGCCATCAACATCTCCTTTGAGACAGCAACCTTCCCGGAGAGTGGGGAGCACGCCGAGATCAACGCCTTACTCAAGAAACCCAAGGCAGACCCCAAAGACTTCAAGAACTTCAGGCTCAACTCCCTGCTCCTGTTCCCTGTGAAGGTCATCGAGAAGACCGTCAACAAACAACTGAACCGCTACCTTGAGGAGAACAGAATTCTAGACCCATCCCAGTCCGGGTTCCGCAGCAACCACAGCATCGAAACTGCCCTCATCGTCGTCACCGATGACATCAGGGCCCTGCTAGACAATGGAGAAACCGTGGCCCTCATCCTCCTGAACCTGTCAGCTGCCTTTGACACGGTCTGCCACCGCACACTTCACACACGCCTCCAGCACGCCGAGATCCAAGAGAAGGCCCTGGACTGGACCACCTCCTTCCTCTCAGGTAAAATACGGAGTGTCCGCCTCCCCCCTTCCGCTCCGAAGCCACTGCAATCGTCTGCGGAGTACCCCAGGGCTCATCCCTCAGCCCAACGCTGTTTAACATCTACATGGCACCACTCGCCCATGTTGCCCGACTGCACGACCTCAACATCATCTCTTACGCCGATGACACCCAGCTGCTCCCTCACCACGGACCCTCACGCCACTAAAACCAACCTCTACGAAGGAATGAAAGTGGATGAAGAACAGTCGAGTGAAGCTAAACGCGGACAAGATGGAAGTCCTCATCCTCGGATCCACCCCCTCGGCCTGGGACGAATCCTGGTGGCCGACCGCACTGGGAACACCCACCGACCATGCACGCAACCTAGGGGTCATCCTCGACTCCACCCTCTCCATGACAAAGCAGGTTAACAACGTCTCTTTCTCCTGCTTCAACAACCTCCTCATGCTCCGAAAGATCTACAAGTGGATCCCCACCGAAATGAGAAGAACGGTCACCAGCAGGTTGGACTACAGAAAGGCCCTCTACCCAGGAGCCTTGGCCAAACACCTGAAATGACTTAAATGCATTCAGAACGCCTTTGCACGCCTGATCCTCGACATCCCTTTCCGCAGCCACATCACACCCCACCTGAGAGACCTGCACTGGCTCCCTGTCAACAAGAGGATAACCTTCAAGCTCCTCACCCATGCACACAGGCACTCCACAACACCGGACGAATGTACCTCAACAGACAACTCAGCTTCTACACCCCCACCGCCAGCTTCACTCCAACGGCCTTGCCCTCACCACAGTCCCCTGCAACTGAAGAGCAACCTCCGGTGGCAGATCATTCACCCACCTCGCCGCCAAGACCTGGAACACCCTCCCCATCTACCTACGGCAGACCCAAGACCTGATGACCTTCAAGAGACTCCTCAAGACCTAGCTTTTTTAGCAGTAGCAGCATTCCCCCCAGCTCCTTGAGACCATAATGGGTAAGTAGTGTGCTTTACAAATGCTATGACTGATTGATTGGTTGATTGATATCGGTAGAACAAGAGTAAGAGTCAGCCTGAGACACCAAGGAGTACCAGAATGAAAAAAGTGTGTTGTCGTTGAGCCTAACAGGAAAGAAAACCATGCAGTCTACCATTATCAGCATGTTTACTAGGGCAGAACGCAACCACCCAATAGCACGTTTGTACAATGTGAAGCTGGCTAAAATGTTAGCACTGGACCTTCTCCCTTATTCTTTTGATGAAGCAGTGGGTTTTCTGTAATTTGTGACAGACATCTGCCCAAAATGGCAGGTTCCCAGCTGCTACTATTTCGCCAGAGTTGCTGCCCCAGCACTACATCACGACATGCTGAAATTGCTTGGAAAAGCCTTGAAGCAGAGTGCTGTTCAGAGTATCCACCTGACAACAGTCATGTGGACCAGTTGCTAAGCCACTGATTAGATACATGTGCCTCATTGCACACTGGATGTCTTTTGTGGGGGTTAGAGAACAGATATCTGCTAGTGCTGACGCTGCTGAGATTTTTCATGCCTCTTGCACACATGCAACTGTAGCCATGTTTGCATGGAGAAATCTCATACTGCTGCAAACATTTTGGATGAGTTCAACAGCAAGGTCTTTGAGTGGCTGCACCCAAGAGGGTTTAACGTGGATTTGTTACCACGGACAATGGCAGTAATGTAGTTAGGGCCATGAACGATAGTGGCTATTTCAGGGTCCCGTGTTTGGCACACTGCATTAACATTGTTCTCCAAGACTTTCCGAAAAATTAACACAAAGTCAGCAAAGAAGCCAATGGACAGTGCTCAGCAGGCTGGCTACAAAATATCTGGTTTCCCCTGTCGCAAGTGTCTCTTCTGAACGTGTTTTAAGTGCTGCTGGTGCCCTTGTAACTTTGAAAAGGATCAGTCTCTCACCCAAATGCGTGGAGGGGTTAGCCATGATCAAAATGAATCAGCACTTTATACCACCGAAGTACAAAATACCTGAATCACAGCAGGAAGAGGAGAGCGACTTTGATGACGGAAGCAGTGGGTTAGATTACCTACTTCTGTTCGAACCACCAGAGTTTGAAGACGAGCGCCTCTTCCCTGACAACTAGGTTTTCAAATTGTTACTTTCTTCTTTCCTTTATTTGTGTGTGTATCTGTCTTTCTGTATCAAATCAAATCACAACAAATACATCACCACCATCTTCTCTTTTTATTTCCCTATTGGAGTTGCACCTCTGTGCATTTAACTGTCTACTCCTCAGAGTCCTGCTCCACCTTCCTGACTCGCCCTAAATATATTTCCATCAAGCCAGACATTGGATGGAGAATAGTACAAGAAATGTTGCCTCTAACAGTCCCTCCAGACGAAGTGAAACATGACTATAGCTATCCTCCATTTGTTTCTGAGCCGACACTCATCACTGTCCGAAGGCTACCGCCTCTGCAGGCATCCACAACTCTTCACTGTCAGAACTTGGCTGTCGCCAGTCAGCAGGCATCCAAAAGTAAACTCATCACTATCAGAAGGCTACAGCCTTGGCAGGCATCCAAAGCTCATCACTGTCAGAACAGAAGGTACTTGACAGAGAAAGACAAGACTCTGCGAGGAAACTAGTTGACATTTCTGCAAACTCAATTGACCAATAACTGCTACCCAGGCCGCGGCCCATCACAGCGCTGACCATGTGAACCAACTTCAACTGTGACAAAGTGTCACAGAAGAATAAAAATAAAACCGAAACAGCGACTAACAACACTCAAAACAAATGTGGAGTAATAATGAGACCACTGCCTCATTAAAAAAACACACACCTGTCAGAACTAGGCATCTGATCTGACAGCCAAAGAGAAGAGCAAGACAGGTAATGATGGCATGCATTGGATGCTTGCTGACTCTGAGCGGTTGCTGTTGTTTGTGTTGATGTTGTGCATGAAGTCGAACTCTACTAGTAATTAATCTACCAAGTAAAAGTGACTCAAGTGACAGTCAATGTTTCCCTTCTTGTTGTTTAATAACCAAATTGTACTCCTACTACTGCAGGTGCAGGCCAATATCTGCTGCAATTTATTAATATGGAATATGGACTTTTATTGGTGTCACTACAGACTGAGTTGGAGTTGGACAACACATACCACACCATGATGATGACCGTACTATCTTTGCATGCAGTCAGTCAGTTGGATCAGAGATGATTGATGGAATAACTCAAGGCGTTTACTTTCAAATCAAGAGTCATAAAAAGTAAATAAGTCAGCAACCACAGCAGACCTACATGTCTATGTAGTGGTAGAGTCGAGTAATACTAGTCACAAGTGTAGTAGTGGAGGTATGACCGACGGCCGTGTGTTGATTTAGTTACTTAGGGGCTCATTAGGATGGCGGACGGAGTAGCTACCGCGGCCCTGGAGTACGCGGAAAATGCCTTTTCCGTGTCCGCCTGCCACGGACACTCCGTCCGCCATATCAGGATAGGAAACAGTGTCAAATTTCCGTCCGCAACGGAAAAGCACGCACCGCCGCCCAACTACACCCGACCACGCGGCAGACGGAACACATTCTGAGACTCCGCCGTACGTACTGACGTCTAAGACCGTCACCCAAATCAAGATGGCGGAAATTACACATAAAACCACAGCGGAAAAACAACCTGTCTGAACACGGCGGATTCCCCACAGCGAAGAAAAGATACATAGCAGAGATTCCCACCACAAGCTGCTCGCCACCATGGACCCAGCGCTACACGCTTTCCCGATGCTCTTCGCGATCCACCACGTCCTAGTCTTGGCCCACCATGGACGCCGACGCAGGTAAGGCACAAACCATTGGCTGCATGGAGGGGAATACCTGCAAGGGTCGTGACGTAGGGAGGGGGAGCGTCATGTTACCGAAACCACTGATGAGAAGCAAATAGAAATACACATTTGTAGTACGCAAGCATGAATGACAACGACAAACCACGAGACTTGATAGACTACCTTTATTGCACATAATAGGGGTATAATCACAGTGTATGCGTGAGCATGGGCAAAGTGGGCACCAGAGCATGAACATCAGAGGCAGCACGTGAGAGGGCAGAATGCAGTATCAGAACAGCTATAGGGCATTGTGGACAACAGAGCAGGTACATCATTGGCAGTAAACGAGAGGGCAGAATGCAGTATCAGAACAGCTACAGGGCATTGTGGACAACAGAGCAGGTACATCATTGGCAGTAAACGAGAGGGCAGAATGCAGTATCAGAACAGCAACAGGGCATTGTGGACAACAGAGCAGGTGCATCATTGGCAGTAAACGAGAGGGCAGAATGCAGTATCAGAACAGCTACAGGGCATTGTGGACAACAGAGCAGGTACATCATTGGCAGTAAACGAGAGGGCAGAATGCAGTATCAGAACAGCTACAGGGCATTGTGGACAACAGAGCAGGTACATCATTGGCAGTAAACGAGAGGGCAGAATGCAGTATCAGAACAGCTACAGGGCATTGTGGACAACAGAGCAGGTACATCATTGGCAGTAAACGAGAGGGCAGAATGCAGTATCAGAACAGCAACAGGGCATTGTGGACAACAGAGCAGGTGCATCATTGGCAGTAAACGAGAGGGCAGAATGCAGTATCAGAACAGCTACAGGGCATTGTGGACAACAGAGCAGGTACATCATTGGCAGTAAACGAGAGGGCAGAATGCAGTATCAGAACAGCTACAGGGCATTGTGGACAACAGAGCAGGTACATCATTGGCAGTAAACGAGAGGGCAGAATGCAGTATCAGAACAGCTACAGGGCATTGTGGACAACAGAGCAGGTACATCATTGGCAGTAAACGAGAGGGCAGAATGCAGTATCAGAACAGCTACAGGGCATTGTGGACAACAGAGCAGGTACATCAGAGGCAGTAAACGAGAGGGCAGAATGCAGTATCAGAACAGCAACAGGGCATTGTGGACAACAGAGCAGGTACATCAGAGGCAGCATGTGAGAGGGGCTAAGTGCATCAACAGTCCATAGCACTGAACATGTCCATCAGAGGCAGCACGTGAGAGGGGCTAAGTGCATCAACAGTCCATAGCACTGAACATGTCCATCAGAGGCAGCACGTGAGAGGGACTAAGTGCATCAACAGTCCATAGCACTGAACATGTCCATCAGAGGCAGCACGTGAGAGGGGCTAAGTGCATCAACAGTCCATAGCACTGAACATGTCCATCAGAGGCAGCACGTGAGAGGGGCTAAGTGCATCAACAGTCCATATCACTGAACATGTCCATCAGAGGCAGCACATCAGAGGGCAGAATGCAGTATCAGAACAGCAACAGGGCAATGTGGACTACAGAGCAGGTACATCAGAGGCAGCACATCAGAGGGCACAATGCAGTATCAGAACAGCAACAGGGCATTGTGGACAACAGAGCAGGTACATCATTGGCAGCACGTGAGAGGGCAGAATGCAGTATCAGAACAGCAACAGGGCAATGTGGACTACAGAGCAGGTACATCAGAGGCAGCACATCAGAGGGCACAATGCAGTATCAGAACAGCAACAGGGCATTGTGGACAACAGAGCAGGTACATCATTGGCAGCACGTGAGAGGACAGAATGCAGTATCAGAACAGCAACAGGGCATTGTGCCCAACAGAGCAGGTACATCAGAGGCAGCACAAGTACGTGTCCCAACCAACCTGTCCCAGGGACCACAACAGTGCAAGGCTGTTCTCAATGGACAATGGACACACCATGTGAAATAACATGTGAGTGAAGTGATCAGCACCTCACATCACAGAATCAGGTGGACTGCGTGAACTACCTGCCTCGGACACACTGCCAGCACCAGAAACAGGAGTGTGAGACACAGCCACAGCCCGAGTGACAGACACATGGGCCACAAACCCAGACACACTGCCAGCACCAGAAACAGGAGTGTGAGACACAGCCACAGCCCAAGTGACAGACACATGGGCCACAGACCCAGACACACTGCCAGCACCAGAAACAGGAATGTGAGACACAGCCACAGCCCGAGTGACAGACACATGGGCCACAGACCCAAACACACTGCCAGCACCAGCAACAGGAATGTGAGACACAGCCACAGATGTAGTGACTGACACGTGAGCCACTGACCCAGACAGACTGCCAGCACCAGAAACAGGAGTGTGCGACACAGCCACAGATATACTCACTGACACATGAGCCATAGACCCAGATACACTGCCAGGACCTGCAACAGGAGAGGGCACAACTGAGACTGTGCTACTACATGATGCATGACCGCAAACAACAGACACAGTGGCACTATCTGATACATGAGAGTCAACTGCACCTGCGGCACTGGGACCACTGAAATGATGAGCCACAGGGCTGTATGGGTCAGGAGGCAGGGTGGCCCTGGGAGCTGGGGATAGCTGCCCTTGAGCTACATCGGGGTGGGCAGGTGTCAATGGTGTGTGTCTGCGTTTCTTAGGGATATGTGAGTGCACCCTGGACAGGACAGGACTGGCAAGTGGCGGGGACTCTAAACAAATATCACCCACCATAGGTGGAGCATCTGCAGCCGGGGATCGGGTGTCTGGGGACGTGCTGGAGCATGCTTGTCGTTTGCTGTGTGCCTGCCGCCTGGACTCATATTCATGTGTAATGGGGGATGCAACAACAGGGGACTCCCTCCTCTGCTTCTGACTGGCCTGGATGGGGGTGGAGGTATGGGGGGACTCCGCCGCGGAGACATCTGTTTGGCGTTCATTCGAAAACATCAGCCGCAGTGCAGCCAGGGGTGATGTATGCCTGTCCTTGACTGTGCCATCGTCCATGGTAGAAGCCTTGTCCGTAGGAAGTGCCTTATCCGAGTGTTGTCTCTGGATTTTGCCTGTGCCTTGGTCGGTGCCCTGTTCCTGCCAGCAGACTTGTCGTCTGTGGTGTACCTGTCTCCAGTAGACACCTGCTCTCTGTGTGTGTCCCTGCCCTTTGGAGATGGACCATGCTCTGTTGTGTGTCTGTCCTTGGGACTCTTCCTGCTCTTAGGAGGTGCCTTTGTCTTTTGACTGTCCCTGTCCCTGTCCTTGGGAGTGGCCCTTTCCTCTGTTGTGGGCCTGCCCTTGGGACTCTCCCTGCTCTTAGGAGGTGCCTTTGTCTTTTGACTGTCCTTGTCCCTGTCCTTGGGAGTGGCCCTTTCCTCTGTTGTGGGCCTGCCATTGGGACTCTCCCTCCTCTTAGGAGGTGCCTTTGTCTTTTGACTGTCCATGTCCTTGGGAGTGGCCCTTTCCTCTGTCGTGGGCCTGCCCTTGGGACTCTCCCTGCTCTTAGGAGGTGCCTTTGTCTTTTGACTGTCCATGTCCTTGGGAGTGGCCCCTTCCTCTGTTGTGGGCCTGCCCTTGGGACTCTCCCTGCTCTTAGGAGGTGCCTTTGTCTTTTGACTGTCCTTGTCCCTGTCCTTGGGAGTGGCCCTTTCCTCTGTTGTGGGCCTGCCCTTGGGACTTTCCCTGCTCTTTTGAGGTGCCTTTGTCTTTTGAGTGGCCTTGTCCAAGGGACTGTCCATGGACTTGTGAGTATCCCTTGCCTTGGGAGTACCTTTTGTGTTGAATGCCTGTGTAGCATGTGAAGGCATGTCCCCCAACAACACTTGTGGATCCTGTGTGTGTACTCCAGTGTATCTGACGTTGTCTTCGTGAACAGATTTTGCTGACCTAGGGGATGGTGTCTGTGGCCTCCGTGCCCTGACGTGCTGTCTGACGCTGCTTCTAGTGCAATAACCTGTATTAGAGTCCTGCTCAGAATAATCACTACCCCCTGAGACATCCAGTGGTGTAGATGGGGAAACAGAAGTAGCACCCTGTCCATGCGACTGTACTATTGCAGACGACACACTGCTTGCCAATGACTGCACTGTCCTGTGTAGACCAGCAAGATCGCCATGCATCCCTTCCATGAATGCCACCACCTGCCCCAACTTCCTATCATGGTCTTGGAAAGCATTTGTCATATTGGTCTGACCCACACACACAGCTGTCGCAGCAGATCAACGGCCTCAGCACACAGTGTATTTTGGCTCACCGTGGCAGGGGCAGCGGTGCCTGCACCGAACGCCACTCTGCTCCCCCTACTCCTGCGTGCACGAACAGTACATGGTGCAGTTGGCAGAAGTGTGGGCCCTGTGTGCTGTGTTCCGACAGAAGGTGTTGATTGCCCACTCCCAGTCTGTGACAACAGTGCTGGCTCACCAAGAGTTTCCGAAGATGAGGACGATGGTGTCTCCACATGCGAGTCCTCAGGGACGGTCCAGTCCCCCTCTCCGGCGCTGCCCTCCTCTGTGTCAGTCTGCGTGTGTGCGAAGTCTGACCCGGACTCATTGCCTCGACTAATCTCCTCCGTCTGTGGCTGAGTGTCCTCTGTCATAGCTGAAATGCACATAAAAGAGGTGTAAGTCATGGGCACACTCACGTACAGAAGGTCAAGGATTCCCTAATTCCATAGCTGACAAAGTTCTTGTAGCCCCCATCCTGCACACGGCCCACCTCTACCAGTCATCCTCACATTACATAAGCGTTGGTGGCCGTGACACATGTACAGCATGCGGACAGGGCAGGAGCACATACATCTGCACACATGTCTTGCCATGGGGCCACGGACCACTACGGCATGTGCTTCAACACTCAACTACTAAGCAAGTGGCGTGTCAACATGCCGGACCTGGATGTCAAATTACACCCACCCAATGGGACCAACATGGCATCGCAGTGATACATACGCACCACAGAACTCAATACTGTGTCTGTGCACCAATACCTGCATTGCACTCACAAGTTTCCTACACAGACAGTATGCTCACCGCTAGTTTGCTGTTGATCGACACTCAGCCATTCGGACAGGTCAGGATGCGTCACAGCAATGATACGGTGCATGAGAGGGGTCATGGAGCGTCGGGCCAGACGTGGCGTCCTTGGAATCATCCCCAGTGTCACTTCCGCTACATTCTTGCTCAGCCTTGAAATGTTGTCCCAGCATTTGTGGCAGTGTGTATGTCGTCTGTTGCGCACCCCCAATGCCCGTACTTCACGTGCAATGCTCCTCCACACGTCCTTGCGAAGGTGCAGCTTGACCTACCATGATGGGAGACAAAGGGTGTAAGTCAGTGGACAGTTGGCCTGTCACACAGATAGGGGCAACACGTATCTGTCATCCGCCATGCACAATCCTGAAAATATGTCGAGCCCACACTACACAGCTAAGATTGCTGTAGCCAGGAGTCATTGGCCCCCTCATGCACACCAACATGTCCCACACTGCACTTTACACCTGTCCGGGTGCGCCGTAGAGCCGTCCATAGTTGCGGAGCACACCGTCCACGAGGACATCAAGCTCCGCGGCGGTGAAGGGACGAGACCGGATCTCTTTGCCTCTCGACATGGCAAGATCACGGAGTATGGCACTAGAGCACCAGTCGGTGGTCAGCTCAGCAGCAGCAGCAGGTCGAGGTGATGGTCACAGGCAGCAGTCGGTGGTCAACTCAGCAGCAGGTCGAGGTGATGGTCACAGGCAGCAGTCGGTGGTCAGCTCAGCAGCAGGTCGAGGTGATGGTCACAGGCAGCAGTCGGTGGTCAGCTCAGCAGCAGGTCGAGGTGATGGTCACAGGCAGCAGTCGGTGGTCAGCTCAGCAGCAGGTCGAGGTGATGGTCACAGGCAGCAGTCGGTGGTCAGCTCAGCAGCAGCAGAAGGTCGAGGTGAACAGGCAGCACTGGTTCCCAGGGTAGGATGTGTGCTTTTGGACAACACACATATATAGGGCCCTCAGCACGTGTCAGTGGCATACGTCGCCAGCAATTGGTCAGCCCTGGATGCGTGTTCGTAAAAGGGCCAATGACTGGCCCTGGTGTTGCGGTGCACTTCTTCCGCTACTTTCGATTGGGCATACGCGGCCAGCGGCCCTCTTCCCATTGGCTGCATGTGCACAGACTGTCACGGTCACACATCGGCAACCGCACGTGCAAGCTTCAGGCACGGATGCTTCAGTTGCAACAATGTTCTATCACTGGCGCCACCATGGCGGTGCACGTACT
The DNA here is from genome assembly GCF_964261635.1 of Lissotriton helveticus. Classification (NCBI taxonomy): domain Eukaryota; kingdom Metazoa; phylum Chordata; class Amphibia; order Caudata; family Salamandridae; genus Lissotriton; species Lissotriton helveticus. The sequence continues at coordinate 1,368,832,201 of NC_136069.1, read as the reverse complement.
CAGCGGGGGAGGTGCAGGCCTATACACCCTTTAGATGTACTCAATGGACATGGCAGTTCATGTCCCCTCTTACAGTCACATTGCATCATCCACCGTACACCGGCCGGAGCGGCCGGGCCTAGGACGGCCGTGCCGGCCATGTCCACACCCGCCGTGCCAGCCATGTCCACAACCGCCGTGCCAGCCATGTCCACAACCGCCGTGCCAGGCCGGGCCTAGGACGGCCGTGCCGGCCATGTCCACAACCGCCGTGCCTGGCCGGGCCTAGGACGGCGGTTGTGGACATGGCTGGCACGGCGGTTGTGGACATGGCTGGCACGGCGGGTGTGGACATGGCCGGCACGGCCGTCCTAGGCCCGGCCTGGCACGGCGGTTGTGGACATGGCTGGCAAGGCGGTTGTGGACATGGCTGGCACGGCGGGTGTGGACATGGCCGGCACGACCGTCCTAGGCCCGGCCTGGCACGGCGGTTGTGGACATGGCTGGCACGGCGGTTGTGGACATGGCCGGCACAGCCGTCCTAGGCCCGGCCGCTCCGGCCGGTGTACGGTTGATGATGCAATGTGACTGTAAGAGGGGACATGAACTGCCATGTCCATTGAGTACATCTAAAGGGTGTATAGGCCTGCACCTCCCCCGCTGAGTACGTGCACCGCCATGGTGGCGGCAGTGATAGAACATTGTTGCAACTGAAGCTTCCGTGCAGAAAGCTTGCACGTGCGGTTGACGATGTGTGCCCGTGACGGTCGTGCACATGCAGCCAATGGGAAGAGGGACGCTGGCCGCGTATGGCCATTGGAAAGTAGCGGAAGCTGTGCACCGCCATGGCGGCACCAATGATTTTATCTTGTCAGACGCTGCACCGTGACGTGTTGTCTGCAGTTGCGTCATGAGGGTTGTGAGCGTGATAGGGAAACTTCATATGTCATTCACTATTCCATGTGTGTCCATACTATGCCCATCGGTGGGCACACAATGTGCAACAGATGTGCATTTTGACATATTGACGTCGGGTGTGACCCTACAGACGTTATTACATCTTCACAACTACACAGTACATCACGGCTGTATGGCCAAATTATGAATCTGTTGTCAGTGTGTGGTTCTGGCGAGGTGACTACAATGGTGGTGGTACACATGCATTCAGTGTATGTGTCTTGGATGTTGTGTCACCATGCATGTAATTACCGTATGCTCAACATTATTGGTGTTGGCATTTGTGCATGATGACATGGTGTGTGTGTATCATTATCGTTTGTGTGCATGCACTTGCATGTGTGTCTGTGATGTGGCTTCTAAACATTAGGGTCAAGACACACGTATTGTCAGTAATGTTCACATGTGACTAAGTTGCCTTGTACGTGTTGACACACTTCCTGTTGCAAGTGGCTGCACATTGTTAAAGGGCCACTCCGTATTGTATTAACTATCAGAGATGTCACACATATGACCATTCTCCTAAACATTTTTGTTCTTGCTAATGTTGGCTTACATGTGATGGAGTTGCACACGTATGCGTCGTTTGTAAGTTGACTCAAGTTACATCTCTCTCCCACACAGGAGGGCTCCAAATGTGCATCGGCCATACACTGTGCTGGAGGATATGGTTGACGAGGAGGTGATTAGGAAATTCCGGCTGGATCGACGTCGGTTGATGGAGCTTGTTGCCCAATTGTCTTCTCATCTGCAGCCACGAAGGACGTATCCTGGTTCTATTACACCCACAGCAAAGGTTATGGCGGCACTACATTTCTTTGCTACTGGCACCTTTCAGTACACAGTTGGATATGCCGGGGGATGTCACAGTCCATGTTCAGCACGGTACTGCGGGATGTTTTAAGAGCTATGATGCTGTACAAGAATGACTACATCCATTTCCCACGGCCGGAAGAGTTGCCAGCAGTCAAAGCAGACTTCTATGCACTGGGCCAGATACCACACGTAGTGGGATCAATTGATGGCACACATATCGCTATCATTCCACCACGGGCACGTGAGCAGGTTTTTAGGAATCGCAAGCACTTCCATTCGCTGAACGTGCAGGTGGTGTGCCTGGCAAACAACATCATCTCCCATGTGTGTGCAAGATTTCCAGGCTCCGCACATGACGCCCACATCATGCGGAGCAGCATTGTCCCCCAACTGATGGCAAATCTGCAACCCGGTCAAGCGTGGCTTGTTGGTGAGTGTGCAGTGGGGACTTTTGGGATCTCTGTGTGGCATGGGGTACCCACCATATCTTGTTGTGATATTTGTGTCTGTCATCCCCCTACATAGGCGACTCGGCGTACCCAAACCGGCCCTGGCTCCTGAGTCCCCTACGTAATCCTACAACAGCGGGTGAAATGCGCTACAATGATGCACATGGAAGGACACGGAGAGTGATTGAACGTACCTTCGGACTGCTAAAGTCTAGGTTTCGGTGCCTGGATAAGACCGGAGGGGCCCTGCCTTACTGACCAGGAAAAGTATGCAGGATCGTGATTGCCTGCTGCATGCTCCACAACCTGGCTGTGCGCAATGACATTGAACTGCTCTTGGACCCTGAAGACGAACAAGTTCCTCGGCCTCCCATCCCACCCATGTCGACTGATGAGGATAGTGGTGAGGAGGAAGGTGTGGACCAGAGGCGCCAGCTCATTGATCGCTACTTCCCTTGAATGTGAGTAACTACCTCTTGTGCCGGTTGACAATGCCTTATGTATGTTTGCTGGTGTTGTGTGGATGTGGGGTGCATCAGCTGTGTGTTCTGGTTTGTGATGGTTGCATATGTGTGTCTTCATTTCTTTGGACATACAAGTCTCCATGATGTGTGTCCTCTCATCCCATGCTTTTGTGATGAGTGTAGTTTGTGGAATGTTGCTGTGCAGTGTGTTGTGATGTGTGTGAATCTGTTTCATGACGTGTGTTTGCTGTCTCTGATTTTTCCTAGGTCACTCCCGCAGCGCCATGATTATGTACGACTAGGATCCCTGCACCTGTTTACGTCTGTTTCTGAAGGCAATCTTGTGAATAAACATGGAGGCAAAACATCATTGAGTGTGTAAGTGACATTTATTTACAGGTTGTGCATTTGTGCTGGTGATTATTTACAAGTAAGTGGGGGGGAGGGAGTTGGAGTTGAAGGTAATGGCAGATGAAATGTCCGTGCTGACACCACATTGGGGGGTGTCAGGCTAGTCCAGCAGACCAGTGGCAATGATTGTCTATGTGGGACAGGATACTTTGCAGGGTGAATGTCTGGCACAGGCAGTGACAAAGTCATTGGCGGCCCCTCTTGGAGCGTGTGGATGGCGCTCCAACACTGCTCTCACCCACTTCCAGCCTCGGGCGGCCCTTCCGTCTTTGAGGTGGAACTGAGTCAGCTGGGGGTGCAGGTTGTTCATGGGCCACATCCGTCGCCAGGGGCACAGGTGGTGGTGGCGGTGGCGGTGGAGGTGGAGGTGACGGTGGCGTTGGAGGTGGAGGTGACGGTGGCGGTGGCGCAACGACAATTGGTGGAGGGGGGTGGGGTTGTTCCGGGCAATCCATTCCCTCCACATTGTTGTCTGCTGGCCCATGATGTGCACTATCTGGCCAAGGTACCCCGAAATTTCGCGCAACATGTTCGTGTTGTCCACCGAGTCCTGGTGTGCACGATCTGCATGTTCCTGGGTACGGTCGTATGACGCCTGGCACCTGGCTAGGGCTTGAAGGGACTCTGCCACAGGATGGGGTAGCTGTCCTTTCTCTGTACGGCGGAGTGTGGGTCGCCTGATTGCCTGATGTGCCGTCGCCTCTCTCCTTTGTGGCCCACTCACCCTGCTTGGGTGTGAGGCTGATGGACCTGTGTCGTGCTCTTGGTTAGGCAGGGTGGCACAGGCAGGAGTGGTGGTACTGGTGGTACTGGTGGTACTGGTGGTGGTGGTGGGGAGTCTGCATATCACTGAGGCAGGTGTCGCTGGAGTGACACATGCGACGGTTGTCGGGCCCGGGAGTCCCTGTGAGCCAGATGGCCCTGGCTGTCTGCTTGGCCCCGCACCATCCTCCGCATGGGAGCTGCCTGTGTCATCGTCCCCAGAGAGTCCGGTATGTGTGGGAGGCGAGTCTTGCGGCTGGGTGCTGGTTTCCCCAGTCAGTTCACGATCACCTGAGGGACAAGATTGAGCTGGTCAGTAATGTGGACATTACATGTTCATATCGATTTGTAAACATTTCTGTGTCCTGTCGCACACACCCCACACACCCTACCCTCCACCACCCGCCACCGCCCTCCCCGTGAACATGGGGGCCTGTTGGGAGTTGTAGTTGTGAGCTCTCACACACCCCACCCACCACCACCACCCTCCCCGTGAACATGGGGGCCTGTTGGGAGTTGTAGTTGTGAGCTCTTACACACCCCACCCACCACCACCACCGCCCTCCCCGTGAACATGGGGGCCTGTTGGGAGTTGTAGTTGTGAGCTCTCACACACCCCACCCACCACCACCACCGCCCTCCCCGTGAACATCGGGGCCTGTTGGGAGTTGTAGTTGTGAGCTCTCACACACCCCACCCACCACCACCACCGCCCTACCCGTGAACATGGGGGCCTGTTGGGAGTTGTAGTTGTGAGCTCTCACACACCCCACCCACCACCACCACCCTCCTCGTGAACATGGGGGCCTGTTGGGAGTTGTAGTTGTGAGCTCTCACACACCCCACCCACCACCACCACCGCCCTCCCTGTGAACATGGGGGCATGTTGGTAGCCATGTACATATTGGTGAGTATGTGTCCGACGTGCATGGGTTGGGGCGTAGGAGATGTGTCTTCTCAGTTTTGTGAGCCTGACCATGTCGTACTGATCGTGGTGCTTGGTTTGTACTTACCAGCCTCTTCTCCTTCATCAAGTCCGTCTAGGCTCTCTGGGTGAAGTATCACTAGCACCTTCTCCTCCCAATCGATGTAGGGTATGGGCTCCGGGGGTGTTCCGCCGCCAGTATGATTGGCTCTTGCATAGTTTTTGGCGCGGATGCCTTTGACCCTGGTCTTCAGGTCATGCCACCGCCTCTGAATTTTGTGCTTCGTCCTTGGCACGGTCCCTGACGCATTCACCCGACTGACGATTCTGTCCCACATGTGATTCTTTTGCGCCACGGAAGTCTGCTGGACTTGGGCCCCGAAGATGTGGGGCTCAACACGGATGATTTCATCTACCATTACCTTCAACTCCGTCTCCGTGAATGTAGTTTTTTTTTGGGTGCCATGGTGTGTGGTGCTCAGTGTGTGGGTTGAGTTAGTTGGGGGGTGCAGGTGTGTGGTGTGTGATGTGTAGGAATGGTGTGGTGGGTGTTTGTGTGGTGGGTGTGGTAGGGTGGTGGTTGTGTGTCTTCTATTTGAGTAAGCTGTATATCGATTAGGGCCTCTTGCTAGCAGCAATGCGCTGTGATGCAAAGGATTGTGGTAGTGGGTGGGGGTCATTTTATAGTCGTGTCTCAATGGTTGTTGGCAGTCAGGTGGTAGGTGGGCGTGTTGACTAGTGTGCATTATTGGGTACTTGGGGGGTGTCATGGTGGCTTGTGCTTGGTGTTGGTGTATCAGGTGGGGGGGTTGTCAATTTTCGTGTGTTTGCTAATTACTTGCGGTACACTTTCTGACATTTGTTTGACGTTAGGGATGTTGTGCGTGTTGGCCTTCCGCAGTGATGCACTGTTTATCGTTACATTATTTCCGCCGCGGACGTGGACGGCTGTGCGTACCGTGGTACAGGCGGATTTATCCTAATTGCGGACATGGAGTTTTCACAGGTATGGCGGTAAATGTGTATTTTTCCGCGGTCATTGCCGTCCGCGGCCGTGGCTGTTCATTAGGCTCCGTCCGCCGCGGACGGAGTTAGATGTGTTCCGTCCACCGCGGACGGTGTTTGTTATGATCCGTCCACCGCGGTCGGAGTTTCGTGACATGAATATCCTAATCGCAACCCCGGATTCTCCGCGGCGCGGCCGGGAGTAAAAATTCCCCGAACATGGCGGACAGTACCCGTTTCCGTCCCCCATCCTAATCGACCCCTTAGTTTGGAAAATGCTATGTTGCTGTATATGTGTCCTGTTTCGGGTTAATACTGGAAACAGACTTGTTGTTTAGTAACAAAATTGTACTTCTACTGCAGGGCGATCCATAGGATATTTGAATATGGACTCTGGACTCACTCGGTACACTACAGACTGAGTTGGACATCATGATCATGATGACCACATACTATGCTCTTCGCAGTCAGTCAATAGGATCAGATATGATTGATGGAATAACTGCTTTCATGAAGTGGCATAAAAGGTGAACACAACAAATTCAAAAAGAACCACAGCAGCCCTACATGTCCATGTAGTGGTGGAGTCGAGTGTAGTGGTATGACCGACAGCGGTACATTGATTTAGTCGCTTAATTTTGAAAATGCTAGGTTGCTGTAAATGCCTTTATGTGGCTTTGTCAAAAGTTACGATGAATGGAGGTTGGGTCAAGGGCACGGCCCGGTGCCGTGGGCCTGTTCCGTCCTGTTGTTGTTGTAGCTTAATGCTTTAAAGAGAGGGATATGATGTATCCAAGCCACCTCAGCCTGAAAGTGTTCTCTCTTCTCTTCTTGCACTCCACCGTTAAATGTATTCTTTTTTTTATTCATTGATTTTTCAATACCCCTTTTGTTTTTCCATCTACACTTACAGGCCAGCCCTTACCCTGTGCTATACTGGGAGAAACCACTCACACTTACCTTACCACCAATCCGCATCAGGCAGGCAGTGGCTGTGGCACCCAGAATTGATGTATGGAACGTCCATGGAAGGGAGGACCAGGAGGAATGGCGAGATGCAACTCTACAATTTGACCAGGATAATACAGTAACTTTAGTATCATTCATCATTAGTCTTTTAATTAATTTGATTCCTTTTTTCTCTTCAATCTTTACGACTGTGTGTTGTTGTTGTTTGTATGCTAATTGATCCCTACAACTATTTTTTATTTTTCTTTACTATTTGTAAAATAATGCCCGGTACAACATGTCATTTGGATCTCGCTGAGGACAGACAGGCAAGGCAAATTGCATATTAATATACTGCTGCCCTGTACTGTCTAATTGTCTAGTAGTAGTTAGTAAGTACTACTCATTAACCATCAAGTTATCTTCATCATGCATGCATTTCCTTTTTCTCCGTTTATAGATTTATTGGATAAAATCATGGTCGTCTGCCAAGATTGTGTTTTGCTTTTGTTGTGCGTCTATACGTAGTGGTTTTCTTTGTCAAACCTTCCCCCAAACCCCCTTCCCATCCATTCATCAAACCCTAACCCACTTCCCCGCGCTGTGTGATTTTTATTGAGGTGTAACTAAATTAAATGTACACCAACAATTGATCACACGCTTGCTGGGGCAGATGTGAAAGCAACACTAATTCAATTTCAAGGCAGGGCGAGGATCTTCTTCTGCTTGCCCACCCATGCTCAGTCTATGTGCAAGCCAATTTTTTTCTCCAAAGGGACCTAATACATCATAATTAATTGCCAGCATTGAATGGATTCATCATCAACATCCAACCACACAGCAGTAAAGTTTACGAATTACGATTGTGTTAAGTGACTCGACACAACTACAGTTTTTAACTTCTTGTACTAGACTGTCCCGCCACCATTATGCTTTATTTTACTTTAGCAGTTGCAATATTGTTTGTTTGGCAGTCTTCTTGTGTACTGTACTTTACTTTGTTCTACTACTTCTCCCACAGTCTCTCTCAGGTGAGTGACTGTCTCATTTTGGGGTTTCTTGCAAATGCTACTGCCAGTGTCTACTACTACCACCACAATCATGGCATCTTCTCCATTCTCTTGGGAAACCATGCAGCCATAGTTGTGCCTAACTTAATCATCATCAATCACAGGTAAGTAGGTTTGGTGGGAGGTATAATGGACTAGGAGGAGAGACTGACAGTACTAGTAGGACAAATAACTCAGTGAGGGGAATTGCATCTATCTGTTTGTGTGTTACCAAATCAGCAGATTATTTAAATCAAACACTGGCTGTGACCCTGCAGCTGCAAGGAAACCATGTGACATGAATTCGTAATACAGTAACCCCCCCACAAAACATTAACATTGTATGTTTAAGTATAAATATAATTTATTACCCAAACAAAAATAAACTATCACACACCTGACCCACCACTCTTCCTAACCCCAACCAATTGATATGCTTGTTTACATGACTGTGTAACTCAATGATTTTGGGTACCCATTGATTGATACTAAGTATCCAGTTAATCATGTATGAAAATAAAATACGCACTGGATCTAGTGAACGATTATGATTTAAGTTATGTTGTGCTTATGTTTGACATTGGATGTTAAAGTGCGGCGGTGGGCGGCTGCCTGACCGTGGTGCCGTACGACAGGAGGCGGGGCCTGGCTGGCCCGGGGCATTGGAGGAGGCTGCAGCTGTTGCCGCCTCCTCCTCCTCCACCTGAGCCACCAGCCGTCGATACTATTGGCAGATGACCATGAGTTTCCGGCGCCGGGCCATGGCTGCTAACTCCTTTCTTGTTGGTTTTTCTTGGGAAGGAGGATCTATATCAAGAAAGAAAAAAAATTGTAACCAATACACTTAGCAAAACAGTAACACAAAAATAATTCAACACATAGTGGCACAGTAGCACTAGCAAGCACAGTACATAACATTTGTGGTCAAGTTTCTATCCCCCCACTTCCTCGGCCTCTAACATTTGTGGGAATTTCAGGCATTATACTAGCACTATGGACTCCAGTACACAGTACACCAGTCTTCTTTTTATCTCTAGTTTAGCGAAATTACATAACTTTGTTGTAGCCGGCATGCCAGCTCAGTCAGCTAAGCTTGCACCCAAGAAAAGCATATGAGTCATGACGCAGACTCACATTAGTTTTATTTACTACTGTCTGCAGGTGAGGAAAATCGTATTTTTCTATTACGGGTGGCACTGGCCATTCTCTCTCTGTTACATGAAGGGCAATTGCTCAATTTCACTTTCACTCTGCCCTAGCTCCTACCAAAAGGCAGATTATATATCTGATCCAATGATCATTGCTTATATATGGGATGACAACATAAGGTCAGTAGCGGTCGGTGGTGGGAGTACTGCCGGGCAGTGATGTGGGGATGGGGAGGAGCAGGGTGGGGGGTAGTAAACTATGGATTATGACAGATTACGGGTAAGTAAACATATAAATAAATAAAACTAATTTTGTCGCACGCACTGCATCGCATTTGGCGATGCAATGCGCAAAACAAAATGATCTTTATTTATTTTTTATGTTTACTTACCTGTATTTGGTTGTAATCCATAGTTTATTACCCCCCACCCTGCCCCTCCCCACGTCACCACCTGGCAGCATTCCCACCACCGACTGCTACTGCATAAGGTACTTTGTTTTGATTGGTTGTGTAACCAACAGATAGGCCACCCTTTGCAGGCTGGCTGACAGTCGAAAATAAATTAACATAGGTAGGGACTGGGAGTGGTCCTCGGAGTCGGAGGAAGGCGCTTGAAAACTATACACAATATATATATATATGATGTGCTTGCAAAGTACCGTGAGTCAACTGTATTCTGAAAATATAACTTATATTCCCCTCGGCTTTGCTACTCTGGCGCGGTTTCTTTTACATTCTCTTCAAACTAAGACTCCGCATCTAGTGACAGTCTCAACCTATGCTGTATATGATGAATACATCGAGGCATCCATCCATTCAAAGTAAATGTCTATCATTCTTCTTAATCTCTCAACAAAACTTAGTTTGTTTCACCAACAACCACCCATGCATCCTTCCTTGCTTGTCTTGGCTTTGAGTTTGACCCAAACACCGCTGAGGATTCTTGCTATCCAGTATCTAGCATACTGTGTTGCCCACCCAGGCAGGCATCTTCTTTCACCTTCTACCCATCCTTCAACAACCCATGCATCTGATTCCTATCAGCCACTTATGCATGCTTCCAACGTATCCCTCACCCCTTTTCATATTACATCTTGCCCGTCCTTCCTCCTTCCACCCTTCTTTCCCTTTTTGTTCAACACATCCATAAAGGTCAGCTGATCTGACTTTTAGTCTTTTCCATAAAACTTTCACAGCTGAGTTGGAGTCAGATAGAAGAGGCCATTGGTTACTCAACACATGCTGCAAATGCTATTGCTAATGTTAATGCTAAGTAAAGGGTGTCTTCTTCAGCCATTGTATAATGTTCACTACAACTTCATACTTACTAAGTCTCAACAGTATAGTGAGTGAAGTGAATACCCTTTCAGCTAGTGTATTGTCAATAAGTGAGGAATATAACTTACCACCGTCCGCCACTGCTGCTGGCTGAACCCCTGTGGCTCCTGCAGGTGCCGCATCTCCTGCCCCCTCCGGAATGGCTGCATCGCCATCGCCGCTGGCCCTGCCGGCACTGGTGGTCGGTAGTACGCCTAGAAAAAACATTACACATTTTTAGATGCCTGGACACCTCCCCCTATTTATTTGTTTTTGCTAGCAAGATTGAAAAAAAATGTATTCATACATATTCATACAACATACATCACTAGTCCAAATCGGGTACTAGAGTAGAGTCAGTAGACACTAGTGGTGTTATTGATCCCTAGGAATATTACAGTCTACTCTACTCTATGCAAAGTTAGCCTGAACCACACAACCATTTTAGCTCCATGTTTTTTGCGCACGTTACCTCGCAACTTGTTGTTGAGTAAGACGCCTTTGAGCCCACATTTACAGTTACTGTCTGAGCGTTGTGAACAAGAGGTCGAAAAGCAAGCCACTTTCTTATAGAGTTCGGTTAGTCCGTATTGCTTAGCCATAACATGTTACACTTTTTGGCATGACTGAGAAATGATTGCATTATACTATCTAACGCACACCATTTTCGCATAACAGACGGAAGATTCCCTTCTACGAACCAGAGATTTGCAGTGCTTATGATGCATGTAACCAGTACTTCTACTTTCTACATTGAGGGGTCTCCCATAATTCACACAGATCTTTTGTCTTCTATACACTTGTAACAGTGTTTATTGTTTTAATCTTATGAATTTTGCCGTTGAATTATAAAACAATGTACAGAGCTTGTTAGTTGAAAAGAAACCTTTTGAACTTACACATAGACTCTGTGGTATTTGGTGTGGTGGTGGACGAGTGAGGAAGCGAAAGGGTGTTATGTTCTGGGTTGTGTAAACATTGGGTATCTTCGGGTGGGGGTTCAGGGACCTAATGAGACACTAGAGCTAGTCGGTCAGGGGATTATAGGTTATGACTGAGGTTTGAGGAAGGTATAACCTCCCATAACCAACATCCTATTTTCTTGTGCATAGTTCTGTATGTGGCTGTGCAGAATACCCACAACAGTAGTAGTATGTACTATATCCTATCAAAAATAGTCAAATATCTGGTTGGGCATTTTGTTGGTGGGAATTGTCAAAGCCTCAAGATTAAGAAGACTAGAAGAGGACAACCCAAAGGACTGGACTCAGTGGCTAGAGCTATTGGCCAATCTGAGTTTTATTTAAAACCTTGAATAAGGAGTGGTCAATTGGGCAAGCTTACCTACAGACAGACTAATAGTAGTAGTATTACGAGTCATAGAAGAGGCAGTTAGAACTTAGAGGCAGGGTTAACAAGAATTTAGAAACAGGTAGTCAAGATCAAAGAAGATTTTGTAAAACATTGATTTAGGAAGTGGAATCAGAATTAATAGTTCGGAAAAAATAAGGTGCAGTAAAAGTTAGGGAAATATAATTGTTAATATTAACCACTAGATTACTTACTGGGGTCAGCAGCAGAGCCCTCGGTAGATGTCCTCTGGTCTTACTGCCGACTCTTACCCCGTCTTTTGCCCCTGGGTGCTGCTGATCATGTAAGATATAATAAAGACAGTGACAAAGATTAATGATTGCTGTGAAACAAATAAATCTTTTTAAAAAACGCTCAAAAACATTTTAGGAAACAACAATTGCAATAAAATTGACCGATCTAATTCACTGACCGCCTTTTTATTTATGAACACTAATCCAGTGTTCCATTCTCATTCCAGAATACTAACTAAGCATAAGTACCACCTGACCTAGCCCACCTATTCCAGAAGGGCCAATTGTTCACTAAGTCTGCATTTCTATTTATTTTAGCCCTCAAAAAAAGCATAGATGAGATGGAGGACACATGCATAAATATGTGCATTCACCAAATTGTTGGTTGGTTGCTTTTGACGTTCTGCTAGTGACTGTTACTACTAAGCCTATTACTCACTAAACAAACTACAAAAGGTTCTACTAAGGACTAGGGTACGCAGCATTCAATGACAGAGGACGCGTCACACAGACCGCTAAAAAATGATCAGCTAATACTAACTAAACCTATCAATCCATCCGGCACTATTTGACAGGAGGACAGAGGAAGGACTGGAGTCTCTCTAGCAATAGCATTACCTAACTTAAGTTCTCTGAAGTAAACTCTTACATAATCAGCCCAAGCAAGCGCAAAGTTGCAAACAAGTAAGCTTAGCGCCGAGCACCTGTGTCCTACAATCACAGAAGATTTTGAAACGTAATTTACCTGAAATGTAAGCAGCAGTATTCTTGTTATTTGGAAAAAATTATATGCAATACTTATACTACTATACATTAGCTACTCACCAAGCCCCAGGAGCTCGACACCTGGCACGTCCAATTGGTCCTGCTCCCGGTCCAGTATGTCTGACCACCAGTGGGCCAGCTGGTTATGGGTGCGCCGGACCCCTGAGCATCGAAACACTGCCCGACGCACCTTCGCCCACCAGTGGTGACGCTCCTGGGTAGGGTACCCAGAGCCTGGCCCCCCACCTGCTGCCAACGCGAGGTGGCGCTGCACAAACGAAACAAGGGCGGCCACCTCCGCCTCTCAAAAAAGCTGCCTGGCCTGCACCCCTCCAGGGCGCATTCTGCCGCATGGCAGGTGGCACTTGGGTGCAGGCGCCTTGCCCTTGGAGCCAGTAGTGCTGTTACCCTTCGCCATGGTTCTGGGCTGTGTGGTAGTCAGAAAAGAAAAGTTAGAAGGAAAAAATAAAGTTAGGGGAAGAAGGAGGAGCTTAAAGACGGACGTAAAATAAAACAGTAGAAAAGTAAAAAAAAACACTGTAAAAGTAGAAATAAAGTGCAAAATATTAACCCTGGGCGAAGAACTACGCTCCGTTCGCGGAGCTTGCGGAGTTTCGGCAGCTCCGCGTTCCGCGGAGAACGCGTAGCTGTCGATAACTCCGCGATCCGGTGCGTAGCGTAGTTCTCGCGCGCTGAATAACATTATCGCGTGCGCGGCAATGGCTTACCTTCGTTCTGCGTTCGTTTTTTCCTGGTCGCTTGTGCCACCATGTTTGGAAACACTCTCGCACAGTCCCGTGCGACTGTGCGAACCCGATAACGTCATTTTGATGCGAGATAGCGTCATAAGGATGCGCGAGGATGCTTTTTGGTAAGATCGAGTTGCCGAACACGCAGAAACTGCATTCTTGCACAGAATAACTCGCGAGCATGTTAAAACCATAATAAATTACCATTTTGGTTAGGAAAAAAAACCATAAAGTTGTACCTTTGGCTTTATTTTTAGGGGGGAAGGACCCCTCTTTTTGTTTCTACTCTTGTTTTGCAGAGTAAGGAGGAAGGGCTCTTGAGTTTACAACTTCCTGTTCCTGTCCACCAGGCTCCTCCCAGTGCTTTGTCCATGTGGTGCTCACTTTCCTTTGGATTTTGAGCTGGAAGGATCACTTTCTGTCTGTGTTGGCTGCATTACTGATTTACCTTGGATTTAATGAGGACTTTTTGAATTGGAATTCTCTTTTTCAAGTAAGTTTGTGTAATGTATGAGTGATGTAGACTTGTGCTTGTTTGATTTGATTTTTTTTTAACTACAGTATTCAATCCTGGAATGAAATTATTGATGGAGGCCTGTACTTTCATGAGGTCCCAAATTGTAATTTTTTTCTAACATTGCATTTTGTGGAATTTAAAATGTTTCTAATTTTTAAGCCAATATCTGACCCTAGTACCCCATGTAGTTAGTGTGTAGGCATGCATGAGTTCATTGTATTAACTTTCTGTGGTTGGCCTGGCCATGTGTTGGCGGCCATTTAATGTTTCCAGCCACTTTGCTCTTGCCATAGGCCTCCAACCTTGTGGCCTACTCTGGCAGTAGGCCATAGGTACTACTCATAGGGTCATGAAAGTTAATCAACTGTTTTTGTGGTGTACCCTTAATGTGAAAATCATGGATGGCTTGGATTGATATAGAAAATCTTATTTTTATGTGTGGGGTATTTCTGGTTTTGGGTGTGTTTAAACTTTAAATACTCTGTCAATTTCTGCCATTAGGTAACCCTAGGAATACAGCTTGGGTAGTTTTGGTAACTTCGCACAGTGTGAGCACGTGAACTTACATTTTTTGTCTTGTTCGCGCACTCAATGTACTTGCTCGGGAACGCGAACACGACTTTTTATTCCGTTCGCGCTGCCGAACATGCCGATTTAGCATTCTCGCGGACAATATGTCCCGAGTTGCATAAAAGTTTCTCAAAAATGTTGCAGGTCTTTCTTGTGCACCTAAAAAGTCCTCATTTATGTTATGTTGTCATTTTGGTAGTAGTTTTCTCTTTTTGGAGCATGGACCACTTCCATTTTCTGTCCTCTATGTAATTTTTTTTTTTTTTTGGGGTGGGGTGACCAATTTGGGCGGTGGTGTGGTGTGTCCATTTTCTGAAGCAAAGCATTGTCCCTTTGCCATAGGCATTATTGTCTGTCTTCTCTTTCTTGTCATGTTGTTGTTGGTGGCCAGGCCATGTGGTGGCGGCCATTTTGTGTATGCTTCCTTTGTGATTTATTTTGCCATGTTGTTGTTGGTGGCCAGGCCATGTGGTGGAGGCCATTTTGTGTATACATCCTTTGTGATTTTGCCATGTTGTTGTTGGTGGCCAGGCCATGTGGTGGCGGCCATTTTGTGTATGCTTCCTTTGTGATTTATTTTGCCATGTTGTTGTTGGTGGCCAGGCCATGTGGTGGAGGCCATTTTGTAAAGTTGTCCATGTTGTTGTTGGTGGCCAGGCCCTATGGTGGTGATCGTTTTGTGTATGCTTCCTTTGTGATTTATTTTGCCATGTTGTTGTTGGTGGCCAGGCCATGTGGTGGAGGCCATTTTGTGTATACATCCTTTGTGATTTTGCCATGTTGTTGTTGGTGGCCAGGCCCTATGTCGGCGGCCATTTTGTGTGTCCTTCCTTTGTGCTTTTGCCATAGGCATAGGCCTCCAACCTTGTGGCCTACTCTGGCAGTAGGCCATAGGTACTACTCATAGTAGGGTCATGAAAGTTAATCAACTGTTTTTGTGGTGTACCCTTAATGTGAAAATCATGGATGTCTTGGATTGATATAGAAAATCTTATTTTTATGTGTGGGGTATTTCTGGTTTTGGGTGTGTTTAAACTTTAAATACTCTGTCAATTTCTGCCATTAGGTAACCCTAGGAATACAGCTTGGGTAGTTTTGGTAACTTCGCACAGTGTGAGCACGTGAACTTACATTTTTTGTCTTGTTCGCGCACTCAATGTACTTGCTCGGGAACGCGAACACGACTTTTTATTCCGTTCGCGCTGCCGAACATGCCGATTTAGCATTCTCGCGGACAATATGTCCCGAGTTGCATAAAAGTTTCTCAAAAATGTTGCAGGTCTTTCTTGTGCACCCAAAAAAACAGAATTTGTCATTTGGTTGTTGTTTTGGGAGCCTGGGCAGGGGTTTCTTTGTATGTGTTTTTGCGGTGTTATGTTTACAACCTCTGTCTTAGCCATGGGCTATTTATTCCTTGCACATTAACCTGTCATGTGCAGCAGGCATCCTCGTTTTTCTGTCCATATTGGTATCTATAGGCCTGCTTGACTTTATTGGTTCTTTCTGGACTTCATGTGGCCTTTGAGCTGTGGTGCTGCTGGACTGGTATTATTAGTCTTCTGTTTTGTCTTTTATACATTGACCTGTGTGTCTTTCAATTGTTCATGTTGCCTTACTGCTTGTTTGACTGATGTTGTTCTGCCTTCTTTACTTGTAGGTGCACAAAAAAGACTGAGGAGGTGCTGGTTGTTTTTTCATCCATCGCTCGTTCTACTGCCAGACGGACGTCCTTCAGTTGTACGCCACGTGTGGTGTGTGACTCATCTGACCAGACATCTCTGCAATTTGTGCTGCTGTGAGCTGACTGACATCAGAAGAAGATGGGCCCTAAGAAAGCTACCAGGTCCTCCACCACAAAGAAAGTTGCTGCGAAGAAGGAACAGCAGAAGGAAGTGTCACTTAAGTCTGGTATGGACCCCAAAACCTTTTTTGGCACCCCAAAAGGTACGCCTGCAGCAGCGGGGTCTGGGGTGCAAGCTGGGACCAGCACATCTGCATTAGTGGGGGCAAGCCAGCATCCCAGGGCCAAGCACATGATGAGGGTCGAAGAGGTAGCCAGCCTTCTGCTTGCGAGCAGTGATACTGAGCCAGAACTAAACTTATCGCTGTCTCAAAGTAGTACACAATCCACGCAAGATGGAAGTGCTCAACAACCACCGCCAGCAGTAGATGTTCAACAACCACAACCACCGCCCGCAATAGGAGTTGTTCACCCACAACCACAACCACTTCCCGCAACAGTTGTTGAACAACCACAACCACCGCCCGCAACAGTTGTTGTTGAAAAACCCCAGCCCGCAATAGTACTTCCTCAAGAACAACAACCACCATCTCCGCACCAAATAGTAGTAGTTGTTCCTCCCGAAGTCGGGGCAGTTCAGGAAGTAGAGCCTCCTTCCGAGCAAGAAGAAGAGGAAGCCACTTCTGTAGGTGATCTATTTCCTTTGAATTCACCAAGGGAAAGGAGGGTTAGTGCATCGAGTTCTTCGCAAAGCATCCCTTCCGATGACCTTGATACGGATTGGCAGCCACAACTATCTGCGCATTCAAAGGAGAGACATCCCAAGAAGACCATGCTAGGAAAAAGGAAGTTTCCAGGCAGGCTTGAACTTATGGAGGTCGATGTAGGTGAGCAGGATACTGCTGGTGATAAAGACGGGTCTGACACTGTCATCATCACAAGCGTTATTCCTGGTGCAGAGGATGTAGAGACAAACATTTTCACCCTATCCAGAAATGCTGCAATGACTGATGAGCAGGTACCACGCATAACTCCTACACACTCAACACCCACAGTAACACCAGCTCCAATTTTTTCAACAGCGAAGGCCTGGCAGCATCCGACATCCAGCAGAAGCGCCACTTCAACAGAAGGAGGTAGTGGCAGTACTAGGACTGAGCTGTCCCATAGTGAAATTCCACAATCCTCCAGTCCATCCGGCATTGGCAGTGGGTCCTCCTCTTCCTATGGCAGGAGACAAAAGTTTACCTCCCCAGTGTGGGACTTCTTTACGGTTCACCCAGTTCAGGAGAACATTGCTGTATGCACCATTTGTCATGCCAATGTTAGTCGTGGTAAGCTTGGTACAAACTATGGGACTGGAGGCCAAACGACCCATTTGAAAAAACACACGTGATCAGGTGGGAGAACCACCTTGCAAGCTTAAAAAATGTTAGCACTCGTGTTGGTGGGGATACAGTGGTACAAGGTCCACTCATGGTTGACCAGGAGGTAGAAGAAGAGGGAGACGATGACCTTCTATCTAGGAGTGGTACACAATCGACCCCTGTCGCCAGCACTGGAGTGGTAAAGTCCACATCCTCCGCATCTGCAACTTCTCAGTGGCACCAGAGTCAGCTGGAAACACCAAGGAGTGCAAAGTCTGCGATGCAAGGTGGTCCGTCTAGCACAACTCAAAGACATGCAAAGCAGCTTACCATTCCTAGCATGTTAAGGCAGGAGGGAAAGTACGAGCGGAACCACCCAGTAGCACGTTTATACAATGCCAAACTTGCGAAAATGTTAGCACTGGACCTTCTCCCATTTTCATTTGTTGAGGCTGTTGGATTTCTGGAATTAGTGGCAACCCTCTGCCCAAAATGGAACGTTCCCAGTCGCTACTATTTTGCCCGAGTGGCTGTTCCAGCACTACACCACGATGTGCTGGAATTGATTGGGAAAGCCTTACAACAGAGTGTTGTCCATTGTATCCACCTGACAACAGACATGTGGAGCAGTTGCGATGCTACAGATTTCATGTGCATCACCGCACACTGGATCTCTTTTGCAGGTGTTAAAGACAAGTTAACTTCAGGCCTCCGTGACGTTGCTGGAATTTTTAATGATACGCGCAGACATGCAACTATAGCCATGTTTGGTATGGACAAAAGTCATACTGCTGAAAACATTTTGTCTGACTTTAACGACAAGGTCTTTGAATGGCTGAAACCAAGAGGCCTTAAGATTGGTTTTGTTTCCACCGACAATGGCAGTAATGTAGTGAAGGCAATGAGAGAAGGACATTATTTCAGGGTACCCTGTTTGGCACACTGCATAAACTTAGTCGTGCAAGACTTTCTGAAAAATGAAGCCAAAGTCAGCAACATAATGGCCATCTGCAGAAGAATATGCACGCACTTTAACCATTCTTTCAAAGGACGGAAGCTGCTACGGGTCATTCAGCAAGAGCATAGGTTGCCAGTCAAAGCACTGATCCAGGAGGTCCCAACACGTTGGAACTCAACTTATTTCATGCTTGAGCGTCTCTTTGAGCAGTACATCCCACTGAATGCTTATGTCATGTCAAGAAGATTAGGGGATCCTACTGTTAATCTTAAAGCCCTGACCATTGAGATGTGGCAGTGGGACCTCATTAAATGCATCACAGAGATGCTACAACCCTTTGAGGTCTTCACACGTGCAGTTAGCAGGGAGGACTGTACTATGGGCCAAGCCATCCCATTGTTGTACATGCTTGAGCAACAGGTGAAGGAGGTCTGTGAAACATACGAAGGTGACGAACAAAAAGTTGATGCATATACCTTAGCCAAGGGCTTAGTCAACCGCTTGTGTGAAAATGTAAGGCTCAACAATATTGTGTCAGGTGAACATTACATAACTGCAACAATCTTGGATCCACGGTACAAATTATTTGTCAGCAGTAACGAAGTAATTCCATTTTCAGATGAGGATGTTGACAAGTACAAAACTTCCATAGCTGCGGAAGCTAATGAGTTAGAAACTGAACGGCTGTTACTTAAAGGCCTGCCACTGCCAGCCCAGGCCAGTCCAAGTACTCCTGACGCAAGTTCTTCACAGCGTGAGAGCAGTGCGTCTGCTTTCCAGCAGGCACCAACAGTACCAAAAGCAGCACCTACACGATCTGATTCAGCAGACCCAACCAAAAGCATAACTGCTTTTTTTCTACAGAAAGGGATGGGTAAGTCCGTTGCTGTTGCAAAGGGAAAAGAGGACCAGCAAAGCCGAGCACCAATGAACATTGAGCGGATGGTTCAGGCCTATCTGGATGACACAACAGAGGTGTTCATGGAGCAAAGCCCATTGGTCTATTGGTATGAAAGAAGGAGACAGTGGCCAGTGCTGAGCAGGCTGGCGATAAAGTATCTGGCTTGTCCTGTAGCCAGTGTCTCCTCTGAGCGGGTTTTCAGTGCTGCTGGTGCCATTGTCACATCGAAAAGGACTAGTCTCTCCCCCAAAAGCGTGGAGCGGCTGACAATGATAAAAATGAATCAACGCTTCATACCACCAGACTATCAAGTACGTGAATCACCGCCGGATGAAGAAAGCGAGTGTGAAGAAGACGTCCTCACTACTGCGTTACATGACCTACTTCTGTCTGAACGCACAGAGTTTGAGGACGAGCTCCTCTTCCCTGACAACTAGGACAGGTATATTAAAGGAATGATGCAATGCATTGCATAGGATTGTTTAGCCGACTCTGAGCAAATGTGCATGGAATTAAAGTATACTAGTAGTAACTTCAGACTCACGTGATGGGCAATTTTCCCATGTTATTTAATAATATAAATTATTTATGCACTTGTGACCCTACTACTACAGGTGCAGTCAGTACTTAATTTATCGTTCGTAGTTCATGTTCATGTTGCACAACGTACATTATTTGGTGAAACAGTCCCCCCTCCACCCCCCCAACAAACACAAATGAACTTCAAATGTTTTCTTGTGAAAATATCTTTGTTTTATTTTTATATTTTCATAATGATAATAGAAAAATAAAATATATAACAAATGTAACCCCCTGACCCAGAGCTGTCCCTACCCTCCCCTAACCCCAACCAAATTTCAACCCAAATGTACACCCCAACTCCCACATCCCACCCACCAACAAAAGGATTAAAAAAGGGGCAAAAAACAGGGTCCATTTCAAAGCCGGCGGGCTTTCAGGTGTTTGTCCACCAGTATCTTCACACGCTCCTCTAGACCGTCCTCCAGCTTCTTCCGCTCCTCCTCCAACTTCGCTACCCGGCGGAGAATCTTTGCTTTGAAATCACGGCACCGACACTTGCATGCATGTTGTTGTTGTTGTGGGGGGGCCGCCGAAGATGTAACAATGCGGCGGCGGGCGGCTGCCTGACCACGGCGACGTAGTCCTGCAGGCTTGGGGCCCGGGGCATTGGAAGAGGCAGCAGCTGCTGCCGCCGCCTCCTCCTCCTCCTCCTCGGCCTGATCCACCAGCCGGCGGTAGGCCTCTACAATTGCCTGCAGTTTCCGCTGCCGGGCCCGGACTGCCAACTCCTTCCTTGTTGGTTTTTGGGAAGGAGTAACTATAAAGAAAGAAACAGAATTGTTGTAATCCAAACTCCCCGCAAATCAAGAACACAACATTGATTCAACACATAGTGGGCGGCACAGTAGCACTAGCAAGCAAGCTGAGTACCAGAAATTGTGTTGCGTCTATCTTGAACATTCTACAGCCTCTATTAATTTTTTGGACTTTTTGGCACGGCATTATGCCTGCCCTATTAGCATGGGTGTACTTCAACGGTCACACACATTAGAACGAACACCTGTCTTTTTCATATCTCCTTTTGTATTATATACTCTGATTCCGGGAAGGCGGGAACACTCTCAAAGTAACATTAATTAACAGGGGGCAGCTAGTAGCACATGTCTAGTAAAGACTATAATACTTTATACCGCGCAACAAACCTTATTTGGTTTGTGTTTCACCAGCAACGACCCATGCACCCAGTCGTCCCCTCCTTCCCTTGCCTTTGGGTTTGCCCAAAACACCGCTGCTGCTGAGACTATCCACTAACCACCGGTATTGGGTGTGTCTCCCAACCACGCTGGCAGCTGTGTTTTCCCCTTTACATGCTTTAACAACAACCCATGCATCCGACTGCTATCAGCCACTTGCATTACTGTAGTGGTAATGCTTAGCATGCTAATGACAAGTAAAGGTAACATCATATATTTTCCAGTAGAGTACAGTGAGAAAGTTTTCCCCTCCCACCAAGTAATGCAGATCACTATTGAATGTAACTTACCATCGCCCGCCGCTGTTGGCTCCCCCCCCACTGCTGCTGGTGTAGGTGCCTCTGTTCCTCCTGTCCCCGCCGGGATCGCTGAAGCTGCGCCGCTGTCCCCGTCGGCACTGGTCGATGGTAAGGGTTCTGCACCTATAAAAATAAGTACACCTTTTTAGATGGATGCACAGCCCCCTTTGTACTTGTTCACCAAGAATGGAGTTCTTCAAAACAGTTAAGTACAACGTACGTAATCAGTATGAGTCCACATTGCATAGTACAGCAGAGTCACTACACATATTAGCATTCATTGTTATGGTATGGTACCCAAGCTCATCTCATCTGTCCTGCTACTCTAGTCCTTGGAAATTGGAAGTGAACTATGTAACCTTTGTACATCAATGTATCCAGTTTTGCGCATGTTAACTCGCAGCTTGTTGCGCAGTACGAGAAGACGCTCTGGGGCAACACATCATTGTTCAATGCATACACCTGAAGAGGTGGGAAAGTAAAAGGGCCCGTATTTAAGTTTTCTATGTGGATTGTGGAATAGAGTTTGCTTACAGGTTACAACTTCTTTTTAGCATGGCTGCATAAAACTGGCATAAATGTATTTAATACTGTCTAACGTGCACCACTTTTGTCATTATTTTTCGGCAGGTGAGAAGATTGCCTTCTACGAAGCGGACATTTCCATAGCTTACAAAAAAAGAGGAATATCTGACCAGTATACGTTGGTGAGAGGGCTCCGATAGTTGCCACATTTCCCTATTGTGCACTAGTAGCTGTACAAATGTTGATTACTTTATTATGCCTGTTTTAACTCTGGATTTTTTCCGGTGGGCCCTTCAACGTATTGGACGGAACAACTTAAAAACATTGATGTTACTTACTTACTTCTAACAAAATAAAGCTTTTGAATGACCACTTTGACTCTGAAGTTTATTTTCAGTGTCTGTTGTCTTAGAGACTCACACGAGTGAGTGAGCAAAAGGGGGTTTCTTAGGTAACGGTTTGTGTCCTAAAAGCATTCGGCATCTTGGTATTGGGGTTCAGGAGTGTGATTTGAACAATAGACCAATGACTCAGGCCATATAGGCTGACGTTCAGTGAATTGTGCGTTCCTCAGAGTTCTGTGACTGAGGTGTAAGTAAGGTCCAACCTGCCTATCAGTACCAACAACATCCAATTTTCGTGTGCATAGTTACATAGTTGTGTAATATGTATATAACTCCATAGGAGATAGAAGAATACCCACAAGACTAGTAGTGGTATACTAACGTTTACAAAAATACTAGACAAACATCATTCTGGATGCATACTTGGTTGCTGTCAATTGACAAAGCACTGCAGACACATTACAGAGGAAAAAACAAGCACTGTTGGACTTACTGGGGACAGCAGCAGGATCCTCAGTAGAGGAGCTCTGTGTAACTGGTGGTTCACCCGCCGACTCGGTCCCTGTATTCTGCTTGCCCCTGGGTTCTGTGGTTCATGTAAAAATTAAAATAATAAACAAAGAGAAAAACATTGAGTGCTGTGAAACATAGACATCATTGCAAATCACACTGCTACAGTGGAACAGAGCCGGAGGCAACAAATCCATGCCAGGGGCCGCAACGCAAATATGTATCCATCCTTAGAGTATTATTAAATTAAGGATATCTATTGGTGCGGTGGCCCCTGAAGTTTGGTGCCCCTGTGCAGTTGCACAGCTTGCACATGCCCCCTAGAGCCGGCCCTGGCTGAGGTAAGAAGAACAAAGTAACGTTAGCATTCTTTGCAAGAAAAGGATTCGATTCATGCAGAAGAGAAGGCCGTGAAAAAAATGCTACAATATGCAAACAACGTACAATTATCCATCCACCGCTATTTCACTGACGGACAAAGGAAGGACAAGACTCTATTAATAGCATTAACTAACTTCAGTTCTCAACAATAAAGAAAATCTCACATCAATAAACAGCAACAGCTAGCGCCAAGTTGAAACAACACGCAAGAGCCAGTGAAGAAGAAGAACACTGTCATACAATGACAGTAGATATACCGGAATACATCGCAAATGTAACTAGGGGCAACAGTCATCGCGTTACTTATTCAGCCAATATTTACAAAGATACAATAACAATATTTATACAACTATATATATATATATATATATATATATATATATATATATATATATATATATATATATGTATATAACTATATATATATATATATATATATATATATATATATATATATATATATACACACTTTATTTTTGGGGTAGCCACTCACCAAGACCCACAACCTCCACACCAAGCAGGTCCAACAGGTCCTGCTCCCGGTCCAAAATGTCGGCCCAGCGGTGGGACAGCTGATGGTGGGTACGCCGGATACCGGAGCAGCGGAAGACTGCACGGCGCACCTTCGCCCACCGCCGGAGACGCTCTTCAATGCGCTGGTAGCCGGAGCCGGGCCTGCCGCCTGCTGCCAAAGTCAAGGGGAGGTGACGTTGGATAAAAAAGACCAGGGCGGCCACCTCCTCCTCCCCAAAAAGTTGGCGGGGCGTCACTCCTGCCGGGCGCATTCTGCCGCAAGGCAGCCGGGTTTTTTTAGGCACAGCCGCCTTGCCCTTTGAGCCGCCGATGCTGCTGGCACCCTTCACCATGGTTCTGGGTGGAGGGGAGAAGGAAAGTTGAAGACAAAAAGGTTAGGGGAAGAAAGAAGAAAGATAAAAGAAGGAAGTAATATAAAACAAGAGAAAAGTTGCAAAAAAAGTGGTAAAAGTAAAAATAAAATGAGAAATATAAACCTAGGCACAGACAGAAATAGGTAAGAAGTAAAGAAAGTTAGAAAAACTGAGGGAAAAGACCAGGATGGAAGAGATAGGAGTGAGATGCTAAAGTAGGCCCAAAACCATAGCCAGAGTGTGAAATCGAAGATGGCTCTGCCCGTCGCGACCGCCGCGGTAAGTTCGCGCGATATTTGACGCGATCACGCACTTTGGCAGTGCGAACGAGAAGATGAGTTCCCAAACATGTCTAACACAACGCGAACACGTTACTTGTGACCCGGAACCGGAAATAAGGGAACGCAAGCGGGCGGGACAAACCTCATTGAGTAACTTAGCGCGCTAGCTATTGCGAGCATGCAGGCAGCGCCCCGAACACGCGCACCGCGCTCCCGAAGACGAAAAACGGCGCGCGAACGGGTCTAGCAAGCTACTACGCATGTCCGCGGAGCTACGCGTAGCTCGCGGAGTGCAAGTGCGTCTTCGCGTAGCTTCGCGGAGTGCGGCTACGCGAACTACGCCCAGGGTTACAAAATATAGACTAAGGAGATAGACAATAACTACAAAAATCAGAAAAACTGTGTAAAAAACAAACTAAGGATTGCAAAGATTGAGGGAGATTAGAAAAGCAGGCCCAGAACCATAGAATAGAGTGAAAAACAAGATGGGAGACTGCATGGGTAATTTTGCGCAATATTTTCCCCTGAGCACGCAAAAAGTGTTGCGAACAAGTAAGTTGCGTTCCCGAACATGAAATACGCATCGCGAACATGCTATATAAAACCAAGAACAGGAGATAAGGCATTGCGAATGGGCGGGACAATTGAAAAACGAGATGGCCGCGCACATAGGCGAACACATGGGCAAGTTCACGAAATACTTTCCCTGAACACGCAAACAGCGGCCCGAACATGCAAAATGCATTCCCGAACAAGAAAAAGTCATCGCGAACGGGCACGACAAGCAACTACGCCCACTTGGGTAGCTACGCGTAGCTCGCGTAGTGCTTTAACATCTTCGCATAGCTTCACGTAGTGCGACTACACAAACTACGCCCAGGGTTAGTAACGTGTAAGAAAGTGAAAAAGTCCTACAAATTAAGCACTACTAATGAAAAATCTGCCGTGGGCTTCAAACATAAAAATGCATTTTTCAAATATGACACGCAGACATTTGGTGCTGAAAACACGAGGTTTTGATATTTAAAGGCCTTTAACCAAATACTTTCCTTTTAATAAATCATGTTCTTTAGAATGCTAAAACATACAAAAATATAATTTATAGTTTTACTTTATTGTGCCGAGTTTAGCTTTTGTCCTAACTATAGAATGTGCTTTTTTAACTTACAATAATTATTAAACATGTTTGCAGAATTAACCTATGATGGATGAGGTGTGGGAACCAAGAAGGAGTGATGTATATTATGAAGAATGCTGGATTTCCATTGGATGAAGAAGAGAACAGACCATGCTTTGGCACCTTTAATTATTGCCTTTTAATTTCATTCCTAGTTTAGTACCCTCAGATTCTGATGCAGGAGATTTAGCTGGAGAGGTGAGATTTGTAGACAGAGACTCAGCAGAGGAGCTAGAGATTCAGCTGCAGATGACACGGGTGCAGAGTTGACAAAGGGGAGATCAGATTCAGTGCTGCAGAGATTCAGAGCAGAATGACAAGCTGAGTTCTTCTGACATTTAATAAAAGCCAAGCATTATGCTTCAACTAATTGGCATTTGCCAATGCTAATTTGTTCTATGCTTTATTTATCCTTATGGTCAATTCTGCAATGAATAATTATTGATTTTTAGCTTCATGCTAATTTCATGAGCTCATCATGGGTTTGGACTGACATAATTTGCACCCCATTTCTTGCAATAGGGATTGTTTTTTTCATGAAACAAGCTGCTTGCACATAACAGGATCTGCACTAACTATATTTTTCTATTACAAATCTGTAACCTGATTGATATTTCACTAATGAATAAAGAATCAGAAGAAATCTAAAAACTCTAATTAGAAAAAAACTGCTCACAAACATCTCATCATCGACTGAACTTTAAAATATTGAAAGTTGATGATTATCTTTGAAGTGCATTTGATTACAGCTTTATTCAGACACGACTGCCAAGATTCATTGGCCTGAGGTGGAGGAATGCCAAAATAGGTGGCCTTTACTATACGTGCTTTGGATTTGCACTAATCATCAATTGGCCCGCCAAAGTATGGGAACTAAAACATGGAAACATCTTGGGGCAGACTGGCAGTAGACAATGCTTGCAATTTAGCCGGATTGGGCGTCATGCTTCCATCAGAAACGATATGGTAAAAAAATGTTAACTTTGACTTATGGAACTCAAATTTCTCAGCATTCAAAGTTGAACCTACATCAATGCAAACATGTACGTTTCTCTGCAGTAACTATCGACATTGCAGAACCATTTTCTTCACTTTCACTTGAAATTGATACTGGAGATATGTTTGACGAAGATTTAGATAACATTCAACTTTGTGTGGTGTCAACTTGCCTCAGTTGGTGTTGTACATTTGCTTTTGTGAATTGTAAATTGCTACTCACAATTTTTTGCAATTTGCGAGTCACAAAAGCAAATGGTCGTACATCTGGCCCCATGTGGTTAGTTAACCGCATGCGCGCAGCCGCTATTTTTGCGCTGCGCGTTTTTTTTCAAAAAGCCGCGTTACATGACGAGCTGAGCTCGTCATCAGCGTGCGAGCGGCACATCTCATGACCAGCTCAGCTCGTCATGAGCGCAGAAGGGGTTAAAGTAACAGTTGCTTTATCAGTAGGTTAGGCAATTACGTCATTTTAAATAAGATTTGGAATGTACTGTGTTAGAGATTTATTTGTTGCAAAAAAGAAGATAGCTAGACCGCATGATGGATGAGGTGTGAAAACCAAGAAGGAGTGATATATATTATGAAGAATGCTGGATTTCCATTGGATGAAGAAGAGAACAGACCATGCTTTGGCACCTTTAATTATTGCCTTTTAAATTCATTCCTAGTTTAGTAGCCTCAGATTCTGATGCAGGAGATTTAGCTGGAGAGGTGAGATTTGTAGACAGAGACTCAGCAGAGGAGCTAGAGATTCAGCTGCAGATGACACGAGTGCAGAGTTGACAAAAGGGAGATCAGAATCAGTGCTGCAGAGATTCAGAGCAGAATGACAAGCTGAGTTCTTCTGACATTTATTAAAAACCCAAGCATTATGCTTAAACTAATTGGCATTTGCCAATGCTCATTTGTTCTATGCTTTATTTATCCTTATGGTCAATTCTGCATTGATTAATTATTGATTTTTAGCTTCATGCTAATTTCACTCTTGTCTTTATTCATGAGCTCATCATGGGTTTGGACTGACATAATTTGCACCCCATTTCTTGGAATAGGGATTGTTTTTTTCATGAAACAAGCTGCTTGCACATAACAGGATCTGCACTAACTATATTTTTCTATTACAAATCTGTAACCTGATTGATATTTCACTAATGAATAATGAATCAGAAGAAATCTAAAAACTCTAATTAGAAAAAAACTGCTCACAAACATCTCATCATCGACTGAACTTTAAAATATTGAAAGTTGATGATTATCTTTGAAGTGCATTTGATTACAGCTTTATTCAGACACGACTGCCAAGATTCATTGGCCTGAGGTGGAGGAATGCCAAAATAGGTGGCGTTTACTATACGTGCTTTGGATTTGCACTAGTCATCTATTGGCCCCCCCAAAGTATGGGAACTAATACATGGAAACATCTTGGGGCAGACTGGCAGTAGACAACGCTTGCAATGTAGACGGATTGGGCGTCATGCTTCCATCAGAAACGATATGGTAAAAAATGTTAACTTTGACTTATGGAACTCAAATTTCTCAGCATTCAAAGTTGAACCTACATCAATGCAAACATGTACATTTCTCTGCAGTAACTATCGACATTGCAGAACCATTTTCTTCACTTTCACTTGAAATTGATACTGGAGATATGTTTGACGAAGATTTAGATAACATTTAACTTTGTGTGGTGTCAACTTGCCTCAGTTGGTGTTGTTGCTTGGTCTTGTGGGTGTGCATCTAGCGTCACTTCAGGAACATTCGGGCAGCCATTTAGTCTTTGAGCCATGGCACACTTACTTTTTCCTTCATCTTGCAGACCATTACAGAATGGCTCTCCTTCACACAGCCTTTGCAGATCTGTCCAATGGCTGGCCCTTTTCCTTCATTTGAAAATGAAAATCCGCACCTGAAGCACAACTTCTTTTTCCATGGAGACATCACTCTGTGTTACCCTGTCTCATGCTTCAGTTGACTTTTTATGTAAGTGACTGGCTCACTCTGCGCACCTCTGGCCTCCATGTCAGCAGCATGTCGATCGGCACGGTCTTCAGTTCTTGCAGTCATGACAACTTGCTCCAGACTGAGAGTTTCTCTCATCATTTGCCGTCTGAATTATTCTGACATCCGT
Source organism: Lissotriton helveticus (assembly GCF_964261635.1). Classification (NCBI taxonomy): domain Eukaryota; kingdom Metazoa; phylum Chordata; class Amphibia; order Caudata; family Salamandridae; genus Lissotriton; species Lissotriton helveticus. The sequence continues at coordinate 1,368,803,491 of NC_136069.1, read as the reverse complement.
CAATAACTCTTAGGCCTATAGCTTCCTCATCATTAAATTCATTTAACTTACAGTGTTTGATGAACGTATCCAATCTCTAAACAAATTCATTCATGTTTTCTCAAAAATTGTGTAATTTTTTACTGAAAATGTACCTTTTGTAATCCACAGTCGGCATTTGATTGAACTTGAGATTTAAAATGTCTTTGATTTGACAGTATGTAATTTTGTCAACTAGAGACATTTTCTTTATGACTTCTTTTACACTTTTGCCAGCTAGATTCTTAAGGTATTTGATAATCTTCTTGTTATTTGTTTCTTCTAGCGCATCAATGAAATCATCAAATGTCATTATCCAGGCAGTCCATCTGTTGCCAATATTCAGCTTTTCAGTTGTATTGAATGGTAGTGGTGGTTTCGAGAAGGTGGCAGCATGGTAACCATTGGTGGAACTGACTGATGTGGAGAGTAATGTTCTTTCTGATGATGCTTGGTGATGTTGTTTATGCAAACCATCCTTGAAGTGTCGCTTTGTGGTACCTGACACCTGGTTGATCTCTGCCTGGATGATCTATGCCATGCAGCGCTTCTGTTCACAAAGTTATCTTGCAATTTGTTGTTGCTATTGGCTGCTCTTTTAAAAATCTGGTTGCACCCACCTTTAGCGGTATTACTCCATGTGATGTATGGCTTTAGGTTGCTTAGTAGAGCTGTGCCTATCTTTGCGGCCTTCCCAGCAGGGTCTGTAGACTTCTCAGTGAAGCTTTTGCTATTGTCAACTGCTTCACACTGGCTGGAGTTGCGCTTTGAATCCACATAAGCCAAACGTTGATTCTGCACGTTAACTGAGGTCCATGTGCCGCGCACAAGCAGTTTGTTGAGCCACGGGAAACTCTCTGGGAGAGCACTGTCGATCTTGAGATTACTTATCTCCTATATGGTCACCAGTTGTAGCATCCTTCCCAGAGTGGGTACTCACCATAACTATGCTATTCCCGGAGCTTAGTATAAAACGTCTTTGTTCATCTGCGTGTAACTGAGAATCCAACATTCTAAATCTGCACTCACTTTGTTGTGCTATAACGCTTACGTCACAGTTCTACAGGAGCCACAAGGGTTCTGTCATTGCTAACTCACACAACACTACATCAGTATGTTATTTTCTTTCCATGAGTCAGATTCCGAATCATAAGGAGGAGTAGTCATGGGTGCTTCCTCATACATAGTATGACTAGGCATTTTTCTGCAAACGTACCAGTGTTTCTCTGTCTGTAATGAGTAATTTCTGCAAATTTAGCATGTGTACTTGTTATCAGAAAGGGTCAGCTGAACACAGATGTAAGAAAAAGTTTCCATGTTTTCTCGCGCATACATTGTTAGCAGTCCCTAGCAGAAATCAATTTAATTAACAAAAAAGATATTAAGGCTAAATTTTGTGTTTAACTCCACTCACTGATGAGTGCTGTCATTTAAGCTATTCTGTGGCCCTCTGTTAATGTAAAAATATTGTCCTATGTCTATGTTTATGGAATGTCGCATTTTTTTGGTTTCAAAATCTGCTACAGAATGCTAAGGAGTGTTGACAATTTTGATGAGTTAGCAATATGTTCAAAATTCCAACCGATAATTTATCATACTATCTATGATTATACATTCTTCTTCCTGGTGTCAGCTTATGATATGGTGATCGGAATCTTCTTTATTCAATACCTGAGGGGCATCAGGCAAATTATCCCTTTATGGAATCATGCTCTTTGAGAACAGTTCTTAGAGGTCACCACACATCATGAGTAAACAAGGACTGAGTCGTTGGAAGGTGAATCTGAATAATGGTATTATGATTTTGTTGGCATGGTTTTATTGGTTAAAGTGTTCTCATTACAGCCCGCAGATGACATCAGAATCACCCACTATCAAATGTGCTGTCAAATGCTGCATACCTGTTCATAGAGTCATAGAGGTAGAATCGTGCACAGTATTTCAAGTACACCGTTCTCGGTGAATGCATATAATAAATAAGATGAATGTGTAGCTCTAATTTGAAGTGTATTATGAATTTTATTCAGAATTTCTAATTTCAAACCTTTCGTTGTTTGGGCCCCCGGTGCAACTACAGTTCATTCATATGACAAGAAGCATTAGCTTTGTCTATATGGAATGTCCAGTACTACGCAGCAAAAAATAAATCGAATTGTATTTACTTTTGTGATTCACTATCAGATTCTTGACAGGTGTAAACTGCAAAGAAGTGGAAAACTTCACTGGCTATATTTAAAATAGTTATTTTTTATCCATACGTAAATTTACCATATGCTATGCTTTTTTTCTTCTTGGTGTATTAACCTAACTTGTTTCTAGAGAATATGTAGGCCATGGTTTTTTCTTTTGAAGTGAAATGGCAAATGTGAGCGTCCTTTGTGACATTTTTAATTTCACAATCGCATGCACCTACTGATATTGTATTTTTGGTTTCAATAAAGCTGATGTATACATTTTATATTTGACTCGAACTTTTATTTTTCATATTTGTGCATAGCCATTTGAAATGCATATTTGTTGTATGAAACGTGAATGATGAGGAAATGGGAGCCCTAGGGCAGCAACATTTACAAAATGTGTTAACATTTTTCCCAGTTTATTCACTGGAAATTTATTTAAGTAAAATATGTCTCATGGAAGACGGTTTTGAGCAGAAAATTTGTTGAAAAATATATTTTCTCATTGAACCATTCCAGTTAGCTTCATCTTGCATGACATTTTTACTGGAAGTATGTCTTGCACTCTTTTCTCTATTGTTACGCTGACCAGGTTCTAAGGGTTAATTGGCCTGCTCTGTACATGTTTGTTGTAGCTACAAATATGGTAAACACAAACAAAGCGCATATTTGCATAAAACTATTCTAACACAATATACATTGCCAACCTATGAAAATGCAGATGCAAATCCACATTTGTAAATTGTAAATTAGCACATACATTTTAAAAGGGAGGGCAGTTCGAAATACAAGGTTAAATCGAGCGATTTGTGGTGAGAGTCCCAGCCTCTGCTTTGGGGTGGGAATTATTCTACTTTGATCAGTGTCTAATCTACCATAACTAATTAACTGCCTAATAAAATAAGGCTAGTGAAAATTTAATAATGCCTTTAAATTCCCATCTATTCACCCATCCCCCCACCTTTCTTACCTTCACATGTTTCGTATTATTTAAAAATTAATTTTCCAGTCTTGAAATATCCAAGGTTTAATAATTGCTTCTTAAAACAGTCGGACATATTCATGTTTGCATGGGGATATTAAATGATTGAGCTGTTTTTATGCTGAAATAAGAGATTACGTGTCGAAGCTTTTTCAGAATGTAAATTCTATGCGAGGTATGACAGGTTTTAGTGAACTAGGCCTTAAAGCAATTTAAAATATGACTTTTAGTGAGCGCATATTGAGAGCTGTTGCTAAAATATGATCTGGAAATTTTTCTTTGTATTGCTCTGTTACAAATGTCTCAAAGTATTGCATTTGTTCTATTAGTTGACATTACACAGGAACATAAATTCTCAAAGGCTCAAGTGGCATTAAAGATATACAGCTGTAATTATAGTTCAGTTAAAATATATTCTACCTAGTGATGGAATCGCATTATTCCAAAGCTAAAAATCATACATTTCGGGTTCTATTTACACAGAAGTGGAGCAACGCAGCAAACAAAAGGGCTTATTTACAACCCCTTGCGCCGCTCCTGCATCATTTTTAATATGAGAATAAGTGACTTACTGGTGGCGCAAAGGCCTTGTAAATAAGCCCCAAAGTTGGTGCACTAAGCTGCATTATGTCACCTAGAGCGAGCAGAACAGCGCCATATTTTCAGAGAAATGGTGCAGTTCTGCTCTCTACATGTGCTGGCCTGCTTTGTTCTGTCCAGTGCCAACACGGGCACGCTTGGGCCTTAATGGAAGGGTCCCGGCATTAAGGACAGGATAGATTTTCTGAAGGAAGGAGTGCCTTTATGCACACAAATTATCCTTTGCAGCTATTTACTCTTTGTATTTCTGCTGCAGAATGCAGCACACATTGAAAGAGGGAATAACAAGGATGTTAGACCTGGCATCTTTGGCGTGGTTTCCCCTAACTTTTTGCCTCTACCTCCTGTATTTTTGATGCTGTGCTGGATTTTGTTTTTGCTGGTTTAGATGCGTTGGACACTCTGCCACTGCTGATCAGTGCCAGAGTGTAAGTGCTCCCTGTGTAAATGGTTATTCTGATTGAATATACATGTTTGGCATATTTGTATCACCATGAAGTCCCTAGTAAAGTGCACTGGGTGTGCCAGGGCTGGTGATGACAAATGCTGCTAGTGGGCCTGCAGCACTGATTGTGCCACCCACAGGAGTAGCCCTAAAATGATGTCTCCTTCCTGACACTGCAGTGCCTGTGTGCAGTTTAGAACTGCCATGTCCTCCTGGTCAGTGTCCCCACTGACCAGGCCTAACCCTTCCCTTTGTGCACATCAGTCACCCCTATGGAAGGCCCAAGGTACCCCCCTGGGCAGGGCGCAGTGTATGTAAAAGGTAGAGCATGTACTAGTGCAGGTGACATGCTCTGGTAGTGAATGGCAGCCATTTTCGTTTTTCACTACTGTAAGGCTATCTTGCTCCATAGGTTAACACGGGGGATGTCGACTACAGTGGTTAACAGCATTTCTTCCCATAGGAACACAATAGGACATAAGTATCTAGTATCCCTGAACTCAGAATTTAATAACACATCTTTTAGGAAAGGTTGTTTTTAAATCCTGTGTTTGAGAACAGCACGTTTAGAAAGTTGCTGTTCTCTTGTCTGACCCTTCTGTGTGCCTGGGCCTGTTTGTGTATTGACTGTCTGGTTTGAGAGTGACAGGGGCTGGGGGATTCCCCATGAGGCTGGAGGAGTCAGCACAAGGCTGAATGACTGCAATTGCAACTGGAGTGGTGGGAGGAGTTAGCACCTGGGCCTGAATAGGGCTGTGCCTGCCTTCCACAATCCTGGCTCCACCTCCTGCTGGGCGGCTGAGGACCCTGCCCCTCACTCTGAAAGGAAAGATGCAGCCAGCAAAACAAAGTGCTAAGGATCCACCCAGAACTGGTTTAGACCGGGCTCAGGGCCCACATGCACCAAGAGAACAAAGACTTTAGGGGTATAAGTACAGGACCCCTGACAACAGAAAATTAGATCATCCTGGAATCAAGAAGGAACCTCTGCCAAGGAGAAAGCTGAAACTGAAGAAGGAAGACTGTCCTGCTGTTGCTCTGCTGGACTGACCTGTTGCTTTGCTGCCAAGAAGAGGGGAAGGACTTTGCTTTGTGCTGTGTCCCCTTGCTTGATGGAATCTCCAAGGGCCTGAGAAGAGCTGGCTCCCTGTTTTGAAGTCCCAGGAACAAAAGGACTTCACCCCCAGCTTCCCTGAACTCTGCTGAGAGAGTTCTGTCCTTCCTAGGGTGCTTGATCCAGTTGTGGGGCCTCTGGAAGTTGTACCTGAGCTGGGAAGCTTGAAACTAAGCTTGAGTGACTTTTGAAATTGAAAAGTGTCGCATCGCTCGCTTGCGGAGTGCATCCCTGACAGTGCGAGAAGTTTCCCGCCGCTACGGAGGTCGACGTCGCATCCTTCGTTTGCGGGACGCACCAGAGAAGAGCGGGAGAATCGAACATCGCTGCGAGAGTCGTCGCAGAGCCTGTCGTCGCTGGGTGAGAACGCCGCACCGCTTGCTTGTGGACCGCATCACGTCGCTGCGAGCACCGTCACAGAACCATCGCATCGAGGGGCTGCGAGAGAGAGGATCACCACTGGACCGTGCATGTCGCCCCGGAGATCGTTGCAGCCCCTACGAGATCGTCGCATCGTGCCTTTGCGAGAACAAACTTCCTACGGAACCTATGCACCGGAATCCAGACAAGTGGCCTTCCTCCCCTTACAGACTGGATTCGCCGCAACACACCCGCTGCTGCAGCGGGGCTGTCGCATCGCCTCCCCAGGGTCTCAGGAGCAACGCATCGCTTGTTTTCCACCGCACCAGCTTCTGCTTTTGGAACTTTGTTGCAACTAAAAGGTACTGTGAGTAAACGTGACGCAACTGTGAACTTTTCACGCATCAGTAGAGAATTCTATCGCAACGTAGAGAATTCTATCGCAACCTAAGAATTTTAACGCAACCTTAAGAACTCTTTTGAAACCATATTCTTGAACTGTGTATGTTGGATTTTTGTCGTTTTGGTCTTGTGTAGTTTAGATTAAAAATACCTTTATTTTTCTAAACTGTTGTGGAGTCAGTTTGTGGTGTTTTCACTGTGTTACTGTGAGTGTTGGTACAAATATTTTACGCATTGCCTCTGGTTAGCCTAGACTGCTCATGCCAAGCTACCTAGAGGGTGAGCAGGGGTTATCTCAGAGGGTTATCTCCTTGCCCTGACTAGAAGCAAGGGTCCCTATTTGGACAGGGGTAGCTACCTCTGCCAACTAGAGACCCCCAGTTCTAACAAAGGAGAAATAAAGATTTCTGCTTGTTTCGCCAGCCACAGGCAGGCACACTATTTCGGCACAAGCCCAGGTCTACATCTCTTTGTGAATATGGGTTTGCTTCAAAGTCCACGGAACGCACATGTACCACCCATATTCAGGGGTGTAACATAGGCCCTCGCAGCCTCCACTGTGCAGGGAGGCCCCCAAGTTTCAGGGGGCCCCCTCAGCACAGCCCTTTGGCTGTAGAGCTCCTGATAGAGTTCGGAGGGGGGCCCCCAAATACCTTGCAGGTAGGACCCCTCAATTATCATTACGCCACTGCCCATACCTGATGCAAAGTAACCTAAAGAAGAGAAAAACATTGCATGACTTTTTCATACAAAGCCACACAAATTGACATTTCCATTGCTATCAAACGAGATTTTGAGCAGGGGCTGTGTCAAAAATGTGATGCAACCCCGACGCAAAACCTTTGTAAATCTGGCCCTTAACTCATATGAAAACTCCAAGGACTGATCAATGTTATCTTCTAGCTTTACTCATGCAACTCAGTTTCTGTGTTTTAGAGTGATGCTGTGGAAATAACAATCTTTAATTGGAATTGGGAGTGCGACAACGTTGCCACATGCCTCTTTATTTTTTAATATGTTTTATTAATAATGTAGATGACTGTTGAAAGCGTCAAGACTGTGATTGCCTTAAGGATAATGGAACTCTCGTCCTGCGCCTTTTATGCAATTGATGCTGCCCTCCTAATGAGCACAGAAAATGTGCAGTGTCTTGGATTTCTCAGTGTCTGTTTTTGAAAGTTAATGTAGACGGAAAAGATGGAACCTTATTTTGCCAAGTATATGGTTCTTAGTGTCGGCAACAAATATTTGTCTAAGAAGCCATATAAATTAGATGCTACAGTACTGCACATAATTGATGATGGTGGTGGAATCGAAATGGGCTGTAAATTATTAGGAGAATATTACTTATGACATATTATGTTTTAGGGCTCAACTAGGCAATGCTCCACCAACAGCGCTGTGAAAAACTCATAGAGCCAAGATCACCACTGGCGCACTGTAGGTGTTCGAACTCGGGATCTGTTTGAACCTGGATTCAAGTGGTATTATACCAAACTGATTTCCTGAAAATAATTTTAAAACTTCTAGGGGGATATGTACAAGGAAGTAGTGGAGAGAGGTGTTAGCCTTCTTGGCGTAACTCCTCTCTCCATCACTTCTGAACCGCAAGGCTGCATCATATTTACAAGAATCTGGTGCAGCTTTGCGTTTTCCCCTGTGATGGCGCTAAGTTTAGCAACTTAGCGCCAATGCAGGCACCCTTGCACCATAGTGTAGGAAGGTGTCCCGTCCTGCACATAAACAATCCTAAAATGCCATTCTGTCACTGTCATGTGTCCTGCTTCATGCAGTACACATGAAAGTCTCAAAATGGGCATTTTTGTTAAAGGATTGTTTATGTACAGGAAGGGACACCTTCCTACACAAACAATCCATGGCATTTGTTTGCATGTGTGCTGCACAAGGCAGCACACATGGAAAATGCAAAAACGAGGTGTAATAAAGCATTTCTACTTGTTTCGCCAACTTAAGGCCAGGTTTTCCCTGTTCCTAAATCTGGCGCTGCCTCCTATAAACACTACCCTTGTACATAGGGGGCAGTGTCAAAATGAATGGGTGTTGCGGTAGAATGCCTGCCGCAATAACCACTGCCCACCCATTTCACGCTAACCATAGCATGAAAGGGGGCCTTATTTACTAAGCAGCGTTAACGCTGCCTTGTAAATAAGGCGCAGCCCGTAACGCCACCACAACATCGATAAAAGTGGTGTTGTGGTGGCGATAAAGGCTTATACAGATGCCCCCTAAAATCTACTATATTGAATTTGCGACAGTTCGAGCAGTGTGTTATGAAAGTTATTTAAGTCTTTCAGTTAACTCAGCTCTCTTTTAGGCTAAATATTGCATAAGCTTAATAATTGAATTTGCCTTTATTATTAATGAAAATATATTTGACAAAAGAAATAAAATAAAAGAATACATTTTTATAATTGTTGGAGTATTGTGTCTAGCGGACTAACAATTTGGTTTGGGTGCTCACTTCATATATTTGGATTGGGAAACATCCTTTACAACGCAACTTTTACCACGCAGTGCTATTACAACGCAGGTTTTACAACGAAAACCATTACAACGCATTGCGCTGGGGGGCGCTCTAGGATAGGGAATAGATTTAATTTACTATCCAACACCTTCCCTAGTGTCCACGGGAACTGGAGTTGGAAAAGTAAATTAAACTATTCACTATCCAGCACCCCAAAGCGCTATGCGTTGTAATGGTATGCGTTGTAAAAACTGCGTTGTAACAGCATGCGTGGTAAATGCATGCGTTGTAACGTCATACATCAATTCGGATTAATTCCATTGTAGAATAATTTAGGTCTAGAGGGAGATTATTTCCTTGTCTTTGCCTTTATTAGCTACACAAATTGTTAAAATGTGATAATGTTCCTAAACTTCCCTGGAATATCGATGCCTCGTCAGCACTTCTGAATACGAGATATAATGCATAGGGAAGCAAACCTGGTAGTATAACTAAGGATAATCTTAACTTGCGGAAAAAACAGGTTTTGGTCTCATATACTCCCAGAGGATTTGAACTATATTCATGAAATGTTTCTAGAATCAGGTTATCTCAGCTATAAACTGTGAACTAAACAGTAAGACTGCTTGGATAGAATGGCTTCCATGCTTATGCACAGAAAAATTCCAATCGGGCATGTTTCAATTGCTCAGTTTTACAACCACATGGGCTTCTCAGATTTGTAATAATACATTTTGCAACTTGAAATATCCTGAAGGTGAAAAGTATTTTTGCTTTGTCTTTTAAACATAAGGATGAGGACGTCTTGGCTTATATTCAAGGTCCGGTTGAGAAGAGGCACTTTATGTAAGAAACCTGGAATTACTTATATTCAATGTTGCACATCACTCTTTTGTTTCTTGGACATGGCTGCAAAGAAAGCAGAATCTTCAGATCTAAAAGGTAGCAACATTTTAGATTGGTGTGTAACAGCTTAGAAAACTGTTTTTCTTTTACATTACATGAAATTCAAGTCTGTTTCAATGAGTTGAAATATTTCGCCAATGAAGGTGTTGTTTACTTTTGTTGTTGCACTTCACTAGCAATTTTCCACATCTTCCTCTTCTTCTATTCACAAATTGAAATGCCCATACAGAAATTTTAGCGCACATCGATTTCTGACTTTGCCTTGAGAGAGATCACTTATTAGCCAGAGCATAGATCTCAATTGAAGAGCAGAACACTTCCAATGGAAGGGAGTAGGTACACACTATCTCTCTGACCCAAATCACGCACACCTGACACTCATTAACATTCCAAACACGAAACAATTCCCCCACCCCTTGTATCATTGATCCAGGTGCCTCTTGGACTACGTGCTTCTGAAGGCACCACTTGCCAGGTACAGCCTCCAGGATGGAGAGTCGCAGACCATCACATTCAAGTTGAAGAAGAACTTCACAGAAGTAAAGAGACACCCTATCCGTAACATTATTGTTGATTATTGCAGGCACCTAGATTGTTTGCCTGATTGGGAGAGACAATACTCACAATGGGTCCGCTGCTATGTACCCAGAGATGTGGATGGTGTAAACCTGTCAAGCTCACTTGTTGGCCAAAACCAGTCATGGGTTGCCTGTGTTACGATTCAGAAAGCATTCAGCTTGGCAATTTAGACTGGACTGTTTTCAGGACCAAGGTTGATTTGCTTACACCTGGGTCTAATCTGAGGTGGCATAGTGGGTATAAAAATGATGGGTTGGAATGCTAATGTGAGCAATTGCTGGTGGTTAGACTACTTGAAAACATCCCCCCATCACTGATTGACTGTTTGATATAATGACCTAGTTGGCCATGGGTATGCCCAGAGATGGTACTGTATTCACTGTGGCACTGGAACCAACTGGAACCAACTGATGAAGAAGCCCAACTAGGACACATACGTTCTTGGCTTACTTCAGAAAGGACCTGGCTTGACAATTCGGGGTAGACTGTTCCCATTAGAGAAGGACCAAGCCTGATTTGAAGATGGCTGGATCTAACCTAAAGTGGCATGGTAGGCAAAAACATGATGGGTTGGAATGCAACCTGAGCTATTGCCAGCTGTCCAATTGTTTTCAAGCTTTCCTCCCATGAACTTTTGTGCGTTTGATTGAAAACCCTAGGTGGTCAAGGTTATGCCCAGACATGGGTCCCCTGATCACTATGCTACTGGTAGCAAGCTGTACCTGACTGAAGAGGCCCACAATGAATAATCCCTATTTTGGTTACTTGTGCTGCAGTACATAAAGGGCCTAGATTGGCAGCTCAGACATGCTTTTGTCTATTAGAGATGATTTTTAGATGGTTGGGTTTATTTTGAGGTGGCATAGTGGGCATAAATGATGGACTGGAATGCTACTATGAATAATTACCAGTGGTTAGACTTTTTGCAAGAATTCCTCCCATCACAATTTGTGTGTTTAAAGGACATTGACCACCAAACCCATTAACATTTCCTAAAAGCGTCACTGATTCGTTCTCCTAAAACATTCATAACATTTTGACCCAGTGTTCACAAAGCTTAGAATGTATTTACATGTTGGGCACCTATAGAAATAAACATCACTTTAATTTACCATTCATTAGAGTGAATACATGTGCTCGTATCTATGTCAAACTAGCAACCTTGGGGAGTCCAGGGTGGTGTGCCTTGCACGGATCTTATGATAGTTTCTAACCCACAATGCCCTGCAGACCTCAAACCTTGCCTGAAATCACATATTTTCGCTGCAATTCTGTGAAACCACAACATTTCTACCAACCAGCATACCTCACTTATAAAAAATCCATTCCACATGTGTAGCTAGGCCTAGTGCCCCTGGCAGAAATTAATCAAAACAGGGTTAATTGAAGGATTAGTATGATTTTTGTGCATAGCTGACTATTTCATGCACACTGCTGATGGCATTTATGAAAGGGTTTGATCAAGGAACAAGACTGCTGACATGTCCCAACATTTTTCTTAACACCAAGAACATGTTATTATTTTTGTTCATTTCACAGAATTGCAGTTAGTAATAGGTGTATGCAAGGGATATTTTATGGTGTATAAAAAGTACAAACACAGCCAGACTGGTGGGAATTTTCTCCCACTGCAATACATTATGTGTACATAAGCACAAACGATTGAGCAGTTTTTGTAATACAACGCTTTGAAATAATAAACCTTAGGCCAATGGGATTGAACGGAAAATACAAAGGGGGAGTTTTACAAATTGTCCATGCAACGCAGCACAGCCCCCAGCGAAGCTGTGCTGCATTGCGCGATATGGAAGGAGCAGGAAAGTGCCATATTTTCAAAGATACTGCTCTCTACTCCCCTTTTCCTTGACCAGGCGCTGATTACAGCTAATGTGCACCACGCAGCACCTTCGCACCATAGCGCTAAGGTGTGTGTGTGTGAGTCTAGCATAGGTTTTGTACAGGAAGGGTCCCCTTGCTGTACATAATACTATGCATAGACACGAGGGAAAGCTTTTCCCACTTTGTATTCGTGCTGCACAGTGCAGCATGCATGCAAAGTCAAAAAGGTATGAAAAATGAAAGTATTTCTCCTTTCTTGCCCCTTGTTTAAAAGGGCACAGTTTTCTCCAGCTAAACCCAATCTACTGTAGTTAGTAAATTGCCTTTAGCGTGAGAAACCTTGTGTGGTTGCATGGAAATGGCCATGTACCACCCTCGGCACACCCCCATGGCGCAAAGTAATGCGAAGCAGCGCTATGTGCTCCTTCGCATTACTTTGACATTATTTCCAGCGCTAAACAAGTTTAGCACTGGAAAGTAAATTAGGAAAAAAAGATTTTGGCGCAGATTTAAAAGCCTCTAGCGCCACTTTTGCATCACTTCTCTCATGTTAAAAGTGACGCAAAAGTGGCGCAAGGGGCTTGTAAATCTGCCCCATTGTGTCACCTTTTGTGACACAAACACGGCGCAAAATCTTAGTAAATCTCACCCCAAAATGTGCTACGGAAAGAGAAGTGTGAGAAATTGCATGGAATTGTGATAATACTTCAACTACACCTCTGAGTATTTGTTCCCAAACATTTGTTAGAGATGTACCGCTTTGTGTAGCCTCACTAGCGGTGAAGTTAATGGGAGGCCAAAGGTGTCATTCTCCTAGCAAATGTTATGTCTCCACTCCAATTGCCCTAGTTGTCAACCAATGACCTCCATCTTTCCCACCGGTACGACTCACAGACTCAGATCTTTGGAGGTCATTGGTTGACAACTAGGGCAATTGGAGTGGAGACTTTCTTTTGGGCCAGCAAGTCTAGGGCTGATTCTTGCACTTCAGGTTTATTACCAATGAAGGGGAAGTGGCCTAGGTGGAAGCAGGAATGTAACAGGGAAGGTTGGCGAAGTGGAGGTTGGAAACTGTGTGGCGCAATGCAGGTAGTGAGTAGCTTGTGCAAAAATCTCATAATTTCCACTAGTGTAATGACACAAAATTCCCCACAAATGATGTAAAGTTATACTTAATTCCATAAAATATAGGTTCCTGCATCTCGCATGTAGAAACAACAGGAATATGTAAAAAAACACATAAAAAGCTAGAAATAGCAGCGCACCTCAGCCCCTAGAATCATGCTCTGTTGCAAACTACAGATAACCCGGTGAGATACCAAGATCTGCCTCAATTCCCCAGTGAGATTCCACGACCTGCCCCAATGCCCCTCCGAAGATCAACTGACCGGGTGTGGATTCTGCAGGCCCTAACTACAAAGGGAGTATTGAAGAGGCAAGGCGGCTTCACAATAGGTGCAGCACCACATTGTTGAGGGCTGCGGTATGTGTAGGTGTACAGTGCTGGTGCGACTTGCTCATCGCATGGCGCTGCCCCACCTTCCTTTAATCTTAATCCTTCAATTACATTTAGGTTTACTTTTACTTATATTGGTTCCCTTAACAGCAGTCTCCCTGCCGGCCACTGGCTAGGATTACAATACCATTGCATAAGGATCACAAGGATCAAAGGAGAATATGCTAGATGCTGGGAGGAGGTGCTGGTAAACTTCTATCTGGGGAGCCTTCTGCCTCTGTCTTTCATTGCTGAAGCTGGGTTGCTGTGTGATGCAGTGACGTGGGCCGCCCAGGGGGCTGCCTGTGCCTGTGTGCTGGAGGAGGGTTGGTGAGAAGAAATTAGGAAGCTGCAACTAATAGGGTGAGGAGCGAAAGTGTAGTGTGGTGCGACGTTAGTGTGCCACTCCACAGGGTTGAGCCCAGGAAATGCAGAGATGGCCTAGCTAGATTTTAGCGCAGTTTGCATGCAAAGGAATTGAGCGCCAGTTGCTCTCACTAAGAGGTCTGATGAGTGGTGCAGCCTCCAGCTCGCAGCAATCTAGCAACCCCAAACAGCTCAGAAATAACAAAAATTGCAAATCCAAAATAATTCTAAGAACATTAGAGATTTTTCAACAGACACATGGTCAAAATCCCCTCACACACTCTAAAGCCAGGGGCACATTGAGCTATGAGGAACTGGCCAAAACCTTTGATGACCTCACTTGAGCTAATGTCATTATCCAACAAGTGGACATGTACCCGGCATCACTTGAAGACCAGCTGGCTCTACAGCAGCTAGAATCACGTCAGAAGATCAGCCTACAACTGATGCCAGATGCATTCTTATAAAAAAAACATTACCTTTTGTCGCCATAGGTTAAGATTTAAAGTCATCAACAAAGGGAAGACCAGTAGCTAAATATTGAGATCGCTGGTAAAAGCTTTTGATGTTCCGCCTTCCCCTGCTGGTACTGTCACTTGCCCCTTCTCATCCAGCATGGCTGACATTACACCAAATTATCCTCCTATACCTGAGTATAGAACATCAAATGTAAACAAAGAAAATGGGCAAGGAGGAATTGATATCCTATTTATTTTAACAAAGGGCTCAATCAATTACCCTAACATTGGTATATAATTCTACATGAACCTTTTATCCACACCCATACATGCCATAGGACCGATCTTTGACCATAAATCATTCCACAATGCATAAATACAAACACATACAAAGATACTTGTACATTTAACAAACAAAGAAAAAAAGAATGTGTAAACGAAACTCTATATTACCAATACCCAAACAGGTTATTTGATGACTAGGGTTCCCACAATACACCTGGGTGATATACTCAGAGGTGGTCTTTACAGCACCTGGGGTATAACACCTCTCTACTCTTTCCACTCTGTGTGCTGACGTTATTACAGTAACACTTTTAGATTTTAATAGAGACTCCTCTACATGAAGTTGTTGACGCGGACGCGTTTCAGCCTTCCATTTCTTCTGGCCTCTTCAGGACAAGGGCAATGAAACAAATCTATGAATCAAAAGACACCAGTGCACATCTCATTCAGTCTCTGTATTCCTTGCGCATGGAGCACCAATATTTTCAATCCAAGGATTTATTTCTCCTTGATCCGCACAAGTATTCCTTTTTCAATCCAATGAAGCTTCATGATGTGCTGTGAAGCATTTGATTTTATGAAATAAAGTCTTAAGTTTATCTACATAAGCTTCATTGGATTGAAAAAGGAATACTTGTGCGGATCAAGGAGAAATACATCCTTGGATTGAAAATATTGGTGCTCCATGCGCAAGGAATACATAGACTGAATGAGATGTGCACTGGTGTCTTTTGATTTATTGGGAGAGACACCCTGCATTACCAGTAATGGGCAGTTTGTCTAAAGTTGATGCTTGAGGCAGATAAGCATTGTACACCGGAGTTGCACTCGATAATTAAGTTGTATGATATTGTTCATTTACATGCATAAGAGACACTTAATGATGTGCTGATCAATCAGAGCAAATCCGCTTTTCTTGTGAAGTTCAAACAAATCTATGACATTGGGATATGAAGCAAAGGTTGCACTTAAAGCACCTTCTTCGAAAGGGGAACAATCCCTGAGTCCAAAAAACCCACTCGGGTTGAACCTCAACCCAAGGTGCAATCACCTCTATCCGTGATAACTGTGTGCTCCTAACAAGCCTTCGTGTACCTCATGTCGACACTGTTTCCAATTGGTGAAGCAGTCTTCAGCAGCAGAATTATCGGTCCTCTCCTCAATGGCGTTTCCATGTGTACCAGCCCGAACGCGCATAATCTTTTTTTTAAAGGCAAGCCGCCTGGTGTAATCACTAACATGCCGACGTAAACTGCAATAAACACAGTAAACAGACTCAAAGAAGTCTGTGTCGTCTAGGCATACTGAGCCTACTCGCTTCACTAGAGTGAACCAAATGTGTGGAATTTTTGAGCTCAAGACCCGCCGAGGCGGGGAATTGAACCCTGGTCCCGGGCTAGACCTCTGCATCAGGGTCAGCCGCTCTAACCATTGAGCCACACTTCTCAAGTTTTTTATTTGAAAATAAGTTTTAATTGTGTGATTATCTTTTTTTTACATTAAATTTTACCAGTGGATTGTGGGGAATTTAGGGGTAAAGTGTGGGAAGTTTAATCATTTTTGTGAGTTTTAATTTGTTTTTTAATTAATAATATTTCTTTAATAATAAATATGTTAATTGTGTAAGTACATTTTTCAATAAAATTTAGATGTGGGATGTGAATTGTGTGTTGTTATAGGGTAGGAAATAAAGACTGTAAATGTATATAATGTTTAATGTTTTTGTTTCTAAATAATTTTTAATCAAAAATATATATTTATATGAAAATTATTTTTTATTTTATTTAATATATTTGTACGTGCTTGTGAAGCGCATTTAAAATTATATGTTTAAATTTGCAATATTAAATATATTTGTATCCTAATTTTTGATACTCATATCATTTTTTATTTAATTTGTTTTAGAAATATTGTTGCTATTAATATTTTGTGTGTTTTTACTTTTGAACTGACTGGAGTGAGAATATTAATTGTTCCCCCTTTGCAGTCCAACTTTTTCCCTACTGTCGCACTGATTGGAGAGGGAATAGTAAATGTTATCTTGCCACTATCCATCATTTTCCCTACTGTTGCACTCACTGCAGTGAAAATAGTCAATCTTACCCGTCCGCAATCTAACACATTTACACACTTACTAGAGTGGGAATAGTAATTTTCACTCCTCTGCTATCAAACACTTTCCCTAAGGTTGCTCTCATTGGAATGGGAATAGTAATTTGTACCCCTACACAATCCAACCCTTTCCCTACTCTTGCACTGAATCGATTGGGAATAGTACATTTTACCCTACTGGTTCACTCATTGGAGTGAGAATAGTATTTTTTACCCCTCTGCTGTCCAACACTGTCCCTACTGTCACACTCACTGGAGTGGGAATAGGAAGTTTTACCCCTCCGCTGTCTAACACGTTCCATTCTGTTGCACTCATTGGAGTGGAACTAGTTATTGTTACCCCTCTGCTAGCCAAAACAATCCCTACTTTTACACTCACAGGAGTGAGAATAGTATTTTTTACCCTTCTGCTACCCAACACATTCCCTACTGTTGCACTGACTGGAGTGGTATATTTAAGTTTAAACATTTTGAAATAGTTTAATGTTTTAATTTATAATGGAATGTTTTTTTAAATAGATTTTATGTTATTGGTATATATATATATATATATATATATATATATATATATATGTATATATATATATATATATATATATATTCACTGAAAAAACCATAGGTTATAGACCATATATAGTTAGGAATTAGCATTTACAAAACCTTGAAAATTCACTGAAAAAACCATAGGTTATAGACCATATATAGTTAGGAATTAGCATTTAAAAAACCTTTTTTTACTCACACAAAACCATTGAAATTCCATATATAGTTAGTAGTACTAACTATATATCGCGCACCCGCAATCCACTGCTGATCATGTCACATATTACATCATTCATGACATGGTCAGTGACATCACTGATGACATCACTGATGACATCTCAAATGACATCACTGATGACATCACTGATGACATCTCAAATGACATCACTGATGACATCACTGATGACATCTCAAATGACATCACTGATGACAACATCCAGTGACTGTGTATTTCTGTAAAGTTAAAATATGTCTTACATATTGAAGAATGAGTGGATGTAGAAGTGTCTGGATGAAGGATTTAGTAGGTGCATGACTGACTGTATGAGTGAGTGGTTAAATGTGTCTCACTGAGTGCATGGGTTAGTGACTGAACTGTGTTAATTTGTACATCATTATGTTTGTTGTTCTGTAAACTGCTGCATGTGTTGATCAGTAGCTATATGAGTAAGTATATGGGTTATTGATTGATTGCTCAAGTATTTGTATGGGAGACTGAGTGTGTGTGTGGGTGGCTGGGAGGTGTATGACTCTGTGCATTGGTGAGTGAATGCATATCTCAGTGCTACATGTCAAAGTAAGTACATATGTAAAACACAGTACATGTGAGAGTTGGCATATATAAATAACTGTGCATAAGAGCCAGTGAATGTGTGAGTGGCTGTATGGATGATTGTGAACTTGTATCAGGGATTGTAAAAGAGAGTAAATATGTGTTAGTATATGTTTGAATAAGTAAGGTGTGTATAACTGTATAGTTGAGGAAATGGAGGTGTGATTGATTCTTTGCATGACTGACTAGGTGTGTAAGTAACTCCATGGATGAGTGACAGTCTGTGAGTGTCTGTTTACACTGAGTGTATCTAAGGTTATATTAGAGTCTGAAGAGGTTCATCGTATTATCACATGAATGATGTCATCAGTGATGTGATCAGTAATGTCAAATGAGATGTCATCAGTGATGTCATCAGTGATGTCATTTGAGATGTCATCAGTGATGTCATCAGTGATGTCATCAGTGATGTCATTTGAGATGTCATCAGTGATGTCATCAGTGATGTCACTGACCATGTCATGAATGATGTAATATGTGACATGATCAGCAGTGGATTGCGGGTGCGCGATATATAGTTAGTACTACTAACTATATATGAAATTTCAATGGTTTTGTGTGAGTAAAAAAAGTTTTTTTAAATGCTAATTCCTAACTATATATGGTCTATAACCTATGGTTTTTTCAGTGAATTTTCAAGGTTTTGTAAATGCTAATTCCTAACTATATATGGTCTATAACCTATGGTTTTTTCAGTGAATTTCAATGGTTTTTTAATAGCAAATATCATAAGCTGTCGAATGTCAAGTACGTGGTAAGAAAAAACATTTTCGTGTTTATGCACACTGATCTGCTTTGAATGCTGCCCCCCCCCCTCATTTCTATTAGGAGTACTCTCTCTTTGCAGATAGTGAAGGGTAGTTAACGCAGGCCTTTGCCCCCGTTGTAATCCGTCGTGCCTGCTTCTCTCTCCATTTGATTGATTCTTATCCAAGCATTTACTGTTTTAGAATTGGTTCTCTTTGGTTCATTCTCTATTTACAAACAAGCACAGAGTCGCAATACTCTGTTTAGTCTTTGCAGATAGCGAAAAATCGTGTAAAAAAACAAAAGGAATCGAGCAAAATCAGTAGGCCACTAATGGGATCTCTTTTTGACCTCGCTAAAATAGAAACATTAGGAACAACCCCTCATGACAAATACGAAACTAGTGAGATGAACTGAACTCCACACCATGATGGCTGCAAGACAGCTCGGCTCCGCCACCCACCCCGCCCAAAATAACGATAAACTCTATGCAAATATATACAACACACCAGCAAAGTAACAGGGTAAAACATTTTATTAAACAACTATTTACATAACTATTTTAAACTTTTTGTTGCCCGATCCGGCTAGCTCAATCGATCGAGCATGAAACTCATGCACTCTGATGATTCAAAGTTTTGAAGAGTGCTTGTAACACTGTCTGAAGCCTATTTGCACTTGCTTCATCTTCACTATTCTAAAAGTAAGTGGGGGCTGTTTGAGTACGTTACTGCATTTGTAAACAATGTGATGCGGTGCCACCCTGAACCGCTTAACGGAGGCCCCCGAGGGACGGTGTGATGGCGCGGACTCGGAGGGGGCGCTTGGCTCCGGCCCCCTCCCCAAGTCGTGTTCTCCTGGTGTGGCCTGAGATCGCCCCCGACATAGGTGGCCGGCTCCCGGGATCAAGCGGAACTTTTTGCCTTTTGGTAACTCTTCCATTCTTGACCTTGTCCCACAATCCGTTTCACCTAAAGACACGCTGTAGTGGGGCGCCCCTTTACCATTTCAGTTGCCATTCCGCCCGCTTTTGCTACACTGTGCCTCTTCCGCTATTCAGCTGTTTACCGCCCGCTCTTTCGACTACAACGTCTCGCTCACCATGTAGTTGAGTTGCTCCCGCTCTTGCGGTGCAGCGATAGGCGGCTGCCACAGGACTCTCAAAATGGCGGCCGGCTCTTCAGATTTGGGCGTGGTCCACTAAAATGGCCCTGCGACACCTTGGAACTCGGACGCTTGTCTGCTAGAGCTTGGGCTCCATTCTCGAAAGCGTCCCCTCAGCCTTGAAGATTCTACAAAAGTCTTGGGGGCCCCCGACTCCCGCAGGCTTCTGGTGGGGAGCGGCTAGCATGATTGCTCGTGGAATGGCCACGACGGAGCTACGAAATGGTGGTGCTCTCATGCTAACGCCAGCTTCAGTCTGAAACATCCAGAAACTCTGTAGACTACCAATTCGATCAGTTCCGGTAGCGCCCCAACGTGACCCGGTAGAGAAGAACTTGCCCTCCCCTCTTTGACTGATGGTTCTTGTTGCCTGTCCCTTCTGTTGTCATTTAACAGAACTATTTAGCCTGCTGAAAGGGGTTGTGTTCCGACCGCTGGTTGGTAGAGACATTTTGACTATATTCTGGACCTGCGTTGTCGCGTAATGCGTCATATGACGCGCCGCGTTAGCGCATCCGGAAGTGATCCGGGGCGCGGCGCGCAGCGCATAACGTAAGCATAACAGATCATGTAACTTGTTAATAAAACTTTTCATTGGTTCATTTTACTTTTCTTATTCTAATGATGAAAGGCTTGGTCATATGACCTAAAAATTACGCTTTTTATTACTTTCGAACATTATTTTTTCTTAAACATATGTTATAATGTTCCAGGCTAATGTACTTTCCCGGAAAATTTACAACTGTCCTGCAAGTAAAATATATTCCTTTTTCGAGAAAAAGGGTGTTTCTTCGTCCCATGACGGAGCCGTTGAGCAAAAGAGGGTCGGCCTGCTGTCTTAGTCGCCGATACGCCAGAATATCAGATTCTTATTGATCACTTTATGTTGCAGGAGTAGAAAACACAACAACCCTTGACCATTTATCTTTACTGCGTTCCTGCGTATTATACCTTTTACCCTTCATGTAATTCGAATGCTTTATTTCACTTGCCTTTTACTGATTCTAAAACAGTGACTATTATTAAAAACTTTACCAATGTAAATACTACTACCATGTTTTCTTTTAAAAACCTTTATTGTGAAAATGTCAGTATACAAATACGGGCCTATAACCACGTGGGCCGGCCACGGAGCAAACTGTAATCGTATATGATGAGTAGACATTTACGCTGTAGAGGAACGTAACGGGCGGGCCATTAGGCTGCAAGAACTAAGGTGTCTAACAGTTGCGGAATCGGTGGACGTACATTTTATAATTAAAATACGACAGGGCCAGTTACAATAAAATTATCTAGATATACATTTGCGGGCAAGTACCATGGGTGACGTTAATTCGAACTCTCAATAGTACAGTAATCAATAACACATCAGAACTTAATATCAATAGGGATGTCGAAATATTCAATCAATTCTCGTCCCCGCCCGCCATGTGCTTCAAAACTGCATACGTATCTCGTGATTTCAATGTTCTGCAACCAGTACACAACAAGGAGTTTAGACTCCCATTTATTCTGGCGCCATTTTGGGCAAGGATGGGCAGGTCCAGGATATAGTCAAAATGTCTCTACCAACCATCGACTATGATGATGTTCATATGCTGTATTTATTAGAGTAACACTCATCTGTCCACATGAAATTAATTTGCCACAATCTAAACATGTCATTTTAATCTTTCCAAAGTTCTTCTAAATATTTGGGACCGTTTCCCTTGCCTCTGATGCTGTCAGTGCCAGTTCTTTGATGAATGTACTGGCAGGTCGGGGGTTCTCCTCCAAATCTCTCTTTTATGCAGCACTATAATTAATCGGTGCCACCTCTCCATATGACGATGCATGGTATAGTTACCATAACTATTTTTTTTTTCGATTCCTCTGGAGAGTACATCGTGGCAGATGAAGCGTGTAACGTACCGGGAATTTACCTTTTTTGCATGTAGAGGAAAGGAAAAAAAATTCGAGCGTCCGAGTTCTAAGGTGTCCCAGGGCCATTTTAGTGGACCAGGCCCAAATCCAAAGGACAGGCCGCCATTTTGAGAGTCCTGTTGCAGCCGCCTGTCGCTGTAGCATCAAGAGCGGCCGAAACTCAGCTGAATGGCAACTGAAACGGTAAAGGGGAGCCCCACTACAGCAGACGAGCCTCCACCTGGGAAGGCCCGTTCACGCCGCCTCCCCCCCCCCTTCGGGCACCCCACGCCGTTATTCGGAGCAGGATTGTAGGATGGCCACACCAATGCGGCAACTTGCTAGACACCACCTCTGTGCCAACCGAATCTCAGCGCCTTGTGGTGTCTTCTATTCAGAAAATATTGTTGTGCTGCCTTCGACCTATTCGCCGCAAGTGCGCACGCAACTCAGCTGCATAGCTTGCTAGACACCACCTCGGTGCCATCCGGATCTTGGCGCGTTGCGCTGCCTTTGGCCCCATTCGCACATCGGTCCGCTACTGACGCTGCCTCACGTGCCAACGGATTTTCTACGCTCTTTATACCCTATGCCGCATAACAGGTCATGTGACTTGTTTATAAAACTTTTCATTGGTTAATTTTACTTTTGGTTTCCTAATGATGGAAGGCTTGATCATATGACCTAAAAATAACACTTTTCATTGGATGAAAACTTTTTTTTTCCCAAACGATGAAAGCCCCACCTTGTTTCTGGATGTTTCAGACTGAAGCTGGCGTCATCATGAAAGCACCACCATCTCGTGGCTCCGTCGTGGTCATTCCGCGAGCAATCATGGCAGCCGCTCCCCACCGGAAGCCTGCAGGAGTCGGGGGCCCCCAAGACTTTTGTACAATCCTCAAGGCTGAGGGAACGCTTTCGAGAATGGGGTCCAAGACCTAGCAGACTAGCGTCCGATTTCCAAGGTGTCCCAGGGCCATTTCAGTGGACCAGGCCCAAAAAGGAAAGAGCCTGCCTGAGAGTCCTGTGGCAGCCGCCTATCGCTGCACCGCAAGAGTGGGCGCAACTCAGCTGAATGGCGGATTTTGACACAGTGGACCAAAAGCGGACGGAATGGCAACTGAAATGGTAAAGGGGCGCCCCACTACAGCAGACGAGCCTCCACCTGGGGAGGCCCGTTCACGCCGCCTCACCTCTCCCCCCCCCCCGGGGCGCCCCACGCCGTTATTCGGAGGGCGGCAACTTACTGGACATCACCTTGGTGCCATCGTTCTGCTGCCTTGGAACTATTCGCACAACAGACCGCTACTGATGACCCACCCCCCGCGACGCCCCACGCCGGATACCGAAATCAGTGCGGCACCCAGGCAACATCACCTGGGTGCCGTCCAGAAATCTGAACGTTGTGCTGCGTTGGGACTATTCGCACAACCGACCGCTACTTCCTTCTTTTTCCCTAAAAATGTTTAAATGTTTTTACTGTTTTTGTTTTGTTGTATATATTTATAAGTTATTAAAGTTTTATAATCCTACTACTTTGTTGGAGTGCTATATATTTTTAATGTGACACATAATTGTAAAAACTTTGATGTACAAAGAGGCATCCCTGGAATCTTCCGCTTCAGGCTCGGTCCCCTCCCCAATCACAATACAGAATGTTTTTCAGATAGTAGGAACGCGTGTGGTGTGACGGATCTCATCGGGTGTGGGCCTTGATCTACTATAACTCCTTTGAAGAGGGGTGATTCTTTACAGCTGGGGCCATAAACTACATCTGCAGGGCTAGCTGATAGCCTGGGACCGGCCTGGACAATCGGACACAGAGGAAGAGGAGTGTCAGAGGGTGCGGTAGTGAATAGGGCGAAAGGGAGGTGTCGGACAGGCACAGGGTGTGATTCTCAGGGAAGAGCAGCGCAGATTGGGAGAGGTTTATTGCCCATGCGTAAGACAGAGAGCGGGGGTGACCAGTGCCTGGGGGAGATGCTTGCGAGGGTGGGGAGCCATGCTAAGGATCGACAGCGTGCAGAGAGTGGGTCTGGTCAAGGCATCTAAAATGGCTGCCGTGCACGACAAAAGTGTGGCATTTGAAAAAAGGCAAGATGGCGCAGACAATGTTTATCAACACTTCCTGATTTCCTTCGAATCGAACGTTAACAGACGTTATCTCTACCACACTACCGGTCCCCCTGGGCTTAAACGCCGAGATGGTAGGGACTGCATCCCGTGGAGATAGGCCGAGACGTCACTCAGCAGAAAAAAAAGAACTTCGCTACAACCTCATAAATTAAAAATAAAAATGAATAATGTCTCAAACAATTTTTGATTTCTAAATATAAATTTATTCTTCTGAATTTTCATAATTTGAAAGAACTAGTAACATGTCCTCATCAGGAATTTCCTCTTCAATCATCTCATCAGGAATCTCCTCATGAAAAGTCTGCAATGATGATTCTTGTAACTCTATGGTCTCCAAACATTCGATAAATTCGCCGTCAAGAGATTGATCAAAAAAATCATTCAAGGCATCTCCTCCTTGTGAGAATATTTCATTATTGGTGCTGTCAATTTCAATAAATGTAGTGGATAATTCAAAAGAAATTGCCACGGTCTCTTCATTGTGATCCATTTTATTTTGAAATTTCTTGCTGTAAATTGCAGAAAAAAATAATCACTTTCATTTATCGTTTTTAGTAATACATAATATAAAACTAACTTTATCAAGTATTTAGTATAACAGAAGGACTGTAAATAAATAACAGAAAACATTTTTCAAATTATCTTAAAGTGTACAACATAGTTCCCCTTACAAATTAACAACTCACCTTTTTGAAAGTAGGAGTACTGTGTAAATCAAACACCAGAAATTGAGCACCAAAAATTCCTCACAAATGTACCTCAGACAGTAGTATCACAAAATGGCTGTGGTTTCCTCTCATTTTAGATATATACATAACCAATTAACTTTCATCACACACAAATACAAAACCAAAGTAACATTTTAATTGGTTCTAAATTTCAACACTTTCAAATGTGTTTTCCCCATGCAATTTTCCATAGGACATTTAGATACGTCTACAGCCTGAATGGCTGAACGGAATTACACCAAACTTGGCAAAATGGTACATCAAACCTAGGGGGTCAGGGAGGATCTACTCTGCCCCCTTATGGTCATTTGCCCCTTCGCTTTGGCCTCCTCTTGTCTCTCGATCCTACCGAGAGACAAGATGGCGGCCGCTACGGACTGTTTGGAATGTTTACAGACGCCGGAGAACCAATCAGCTTCGCTTCACAAAGCTCCGTAACGCGAAAAGTACGCGAAGCGGAGCGCTGCCCTGTCCGCTGTCACAGATATATATCTTTTTTTTAACGTTAATTTCTCAAAATCCACTGGAGCACATATATTGAGACCTAGCAAAGGCACATCGGGCTACCAGTCCCTACAATTTTGCCAAGTTTCGTGCAAATCCATTCAGCCGTTCGATTATTATTATTTTATTTTTTTTGCCCCGCGGGGCCCTTTTAAAACCTCCACATCAAACCTAGGGGGTCAGGGAGGATCTACTATGCCCCCTTATGGTCATTTGCCCCTTCGCTTTGGCCTCCTCTTGTCTCTCGATCCTACCGAGAGACAAGATGGCGGCCGCTACGGACTGTTTGGAATGTTTACAGACGCCGGATAACCAATCAGCTTCGCTTCACAAAGCTCCGTAACGCGAAAAGTACGCGAACCGGAGCGCTGCCCGGTCAGCTGTTACAGATATATATCTTTTTTTGAACGTTAATTTCTCAAAATCCACTGGAGCACATATATTGAGACCTAGCAAAGGCACATCGGGCTACCAGTCCCTACAATTTTGCCAAGTTTCGTGCAAATCCATTCAGCCGTTCGGGCTAAACGTGAGGCCAACCGCCCTATGGAAATTAACATTGGAAAAACGCGTTTTGGGACCCCCCTTTTTTCTCGGCCCCCCCTTGACGAACCCCCCCAAATTTCCAGGGGCTGCTCAGAAACAAAATGTTCCATTTTCCTGAAAATTTCTGCCAATTCCGTCAACAAACGCCAAAGTTATTAGACATAGAATTTTCAAAAATCCCATTGAGAAAAAATCCTAACTATATATACCTACTGGCGACCGCCAGTAGGTAATTCACTAAAAAAACATAGGTTTTACAGACGTTATAGTTAGGAATTTGCATTTAAAAAAACCTTAGAAATTCACTAAAAAAACATACGTTTTAGGGACGTTATAGTTAGTTGAACATTTAACTCATATAAAACCAGAGAAATTAGCCTCTTATAGTTAGTTGAGCTAACTATAACTTGCGTGCCCGCAATGCACTTGTGATGACGTCACATATTACATCACTCATGACATGGTCAGTGACATCACTGATGACATCACTTGGTTTTTTCAGTCAATTTCAAAGGTTTTTTAAATGTTAATTTCATATTTCAATGTTTATGAAACCTATATTTTTTCTATTTTTTTTAAATATTTTGGAATGCTTCTTTTTTTTTTACTTTAAAAATTATGTAATGTTTTATATCTTCCCCCAAAAATATGTATATCTTTTTTTTTTTTTTGAGAAAACTGCAGTCCTATACTGGTAGTGTACCAAGCTCCAACACCACGCAAATCCTATCTGCCATATTGCTAAACTCGTAAATGATGCGCATTTTGTATCCAACAGATTCATGACACCACGTCCCGCATAACATCATATTCGTATGAGGTCCCGACAGCTGCTAGTTTGGCATGCAACGGGTACGCAGCACCAAGCCGTGCATTACGTCATATACATATGGGGTCACACCCACTGTGTGTTGCATATGCGACAAGTGCACGCTGCCAGGCCTCGTCTTACATCATAGACATATGTTGACGCCCCAGGTACTCCTGCATCTCTAAATATCTATAAATGTTGAATCTCAATTTCTCAAAAAACTGAGCGCTCACCATTCACTGCTTATGACGTCATATATTACATCACTCATGACATGCTCTATGATATCACTGATAACATCTCTGATGGCATCTGAAATAAAATCATTGATGACAACACTTTGCATGGAAGGGGTGCGATGTATAGTTACCTCAGTCACCTATAACTCATCAATCTCAGTGGTTTTTTTCCGAAATTTAAAGTTAGATGCTGTGCCTAATTATACCATTAATTTAACGATAGATAGATAGATAGATAGATAGATAGATAGATAGATAGATAGATAGATAGATAGATAGATAGATAGATAGATAGATAGATAGATAGATAGATAGATAGATAGATTTATTTCTAGGCTATGCTATGGTCAATCCATTGTATCTCTTAGCCCAAAAGTATATTGTGATAACTAAGCCTTGTACATAAAAAATTTAACTATTACCCAGTTAAATGACACATTATTTATTGATTTCAATATGCTATAAGGCTGTGCTGGCCTTCATTCGATTCATACTTGAGATCTGCATTTCTGAGCTGACAACAGTGGTGAATATTTAAATCTCTGAGGCATCCAGCCTGTGTTGGTGTATATTATTTTTGGTAAGGGAGAGAGATATGAATGTATTTCCTAATTTTCTGAAAATGTAGAAATGAGAGTCACTGCAGACATGTAAACGTATGAAGCCATCGCAATAATAAATCCCTTTTATTATTTTTGCTTTCTTTGACAAGGCAGACATGCCGTGTGTAAATACAATTTATAATAGGTTTTTTCAGTTTGTTTGCCACTCTAAATTTGATTCATTAAACAGCAGGACTATTGCTCTAGATTATGATCAGATTTATAAGCAATTTAATAAATAAGGGCCTTAGACGAAATTATATATGTTCAATATGTGATATATTCATTCTTCTGCACAGGCCTATTCATTTAAGCCAGGCCGGAGGTACAGAACTCTCAATACAGGAGTGCCATTCCCTCAATCTAAAATATTTTAAACATTTATATATTTCTAACTGTAATAATTATAGTAAATATATTGTCTCAAATTCGCGTTGGGTGCAGACTCCTTGCGCGCTGAGTGCGCGACTGCCATGCTACCTTAAAAAAAGCATTTCATTAGTTCATAACATTTCCATTGTAGTAGTTGCAAAATGCCACCATTTTAGTCATTCTCTCTACAGCATTCGATGAGACACATCTCTTCTGCTTAGAGAGCTTTTTTGAAACTTTTTGCTATATTCACATATCTTACACTACACAAAACATACAACCACCATCTTCATCAATATTCATCGTCTGTAAAGTAACCTTCCACCTGTGAGAGCCATACACCTTTAAGTTACATAACCAAATGTTTCCCCACTACAAGAGGTAACATGGTTGCATACGCTGTCCACAGCACAATGTAATGTAATTCGGCTCAGGAGCAGTATCATGCATAGATAATGAACACACGTACACAAATAGATAGTGTAAGTGGGTACTGGCACGTGCGCTTGACACCTTTTTATTACCAGGGTAACATATCCAGTGACGTCTGTGGTGGATGCTTGTGGAGTGAGTGTAAACCAGCCCTCAGGGAATGGTTGCTGCTACATCAGCTACAACAGTAATCATTGGATCACACACAGACATTCAATAATGAAAGAATCAATAGTTTGTGCTGCTATAAGATAGGGACAGTAGATGTGAAATAAGACAGAAAAATATTCTATCGTAAAAGAACTAGACTTTGTGGTATACTGAGACACAATCAAAAGATCTGAAATAATACACATAAATATTGATTCATAAATGGTCCATCATTTCTAGTGCACTCAGATAGCCACATCAAAAGCATTCAGCATGTGCACAGCCAGCTATGATGCGTGCTACGGGCGGACCGTACTAGGAGTATTATCTGTTGCCAACAACACAGCATCATCTGCAATAGCGACTCAATCTGAATTGTCAACACTGGTGTCAGGACCCTAGAATCGCGAGTGGCATCGGTTTTACATAAAGCCTATCAGCCTGCAGTTTCTTGGTCCGATAGGATACGATTTCGGAATTCCAAGATGGCCGCCGCCTGTGTTCAAGGGTTGGCTGTCTAGTGTTTGTTTCTCGAGAGAGCTGAGTCCAGGTGATGCGCGCGCCTAATGAGATCTGCGCACTTCACCAGAGTATTAGCCATGAGGAGTCGAGTTTCTTAGGAGTTCGTGACTGAATTTTGGAAATTAGTTACTTAACCGAGAAACGCTTCCGTGAAGGTATTAGCGTTTCGTTCTAGAAAAAGTGTCAACCCTCGAGAATCGTAGCAAGGTTCGTTTCTTGAAGAAATAAGATATTACCTGACAGGAAGGTCGGCAGGTCTTCCAGTGCGACTACAGGCGACAGTAGAGCGATACGGAGAACGACGTCTTACCTGTTCCCAGCGCTGTGTTCGCAACAGCACAAACCAACGAGCAGCGCCTGTGAAGGAAAACGACAAGTTCAGAGCTAAGTGTCAAGAAGTTTAATTCAATTAAAGTTAAGGTCATAGTGAATAGAGATATATGCAATACTCACCAGAAAACAGAAACTGAAGAGTCAGCTTGCGATAAGATTACCGTTCATGTTCATAGAAACCTTTCTATAGGAATAAGTAAAATGAAGAAAGAAGTGAATAATAAATAATCACCTTACTATAGAAGTTGGCTACAAATAATAAGAGACACAGGAAGAGAGACAGCAGAGGCCTTAAAAAGTGAGTTACATCAGTAGAGTAATTAACTGAAGAAGAATAGGGAGGGGCATAGATAAAATTAACTAGTTGTGTAATTGTAAATTACAGGAGACTACAAGACAAGTCTACAGCCTATGCGAATACACAAGAGATAGAAGACGTAGAGAGAAATAAACTAGTGAGTAACATAATGGAGAAATTTAACCAGAAAAGAGTAAGAAAGGGTATGGGAGAAATAATCAGTTGTGCAATTGTGAATTACAGGAGTCAATAAAAGACAAGTCATCAACCAGTGATATACACAAGAAATAGGAAAGAAGAGAGGGAAGTTCCTTGGTAGAATACGGTAGGTTAGAGTAATTAAAAACATATATACCTTGGTAGAGTAGAGTAGTATAGGGAAGACTAATAGTGTTGTTCTTCTTTAGGTGTTTCTCCAAATGATAGCGGTCTGCGGGTCGGACTGACGAGAGGAACCAGCAAAGGGAGTCTCTTCTTGTTGTTTGTTATTTTATCCACTTTCCCCCTTCCCCCTGGGGTAATTAGCTAGAGGCTTGTTAATCTAAGCTCTGGTTCATTGCCTTGGGCGGATTTGGGATCCAGCATCTCTGTTCCCGTGCGGCCTATCCAGGAGTTTTCTCCAGTCTGACAACTGGTGTCTGCAGTGTAGGCCAGAGAGAGCAATCATCAAGAGCCCACCTATACATAACGTGGACTTGAGCTGCCCATTTTGTCATACCCGAAGCAAGAAAAAGCGTGTGAGTAGCCTGCGATGATGGGTATGTGTGGTGCAGAGACAGCGCACTGCAGCAATTTCTTTTCCTACAGGACTACCTCACCTACAATACCGACTCAATCTGAATTGTGAACACTTATGTCAGCAGTGTTAATTGAAGGCAGTACTCACACAGACATCCATGAATACTTTTCTCACTTCCTCTCAACAAAATACAACAATATAAATTACAAAAAACTCTGCAATAAATAAATCAAAACAATTCGAATTGCGATTTGTGCTGTCCACAGTGTTCCTTTGGACTTGCAAGATAAATTTGGTCATTGTAGTAAACCTATAAGTCATCTAAAAAAATGTCTTTAACCAAGTATACTAAAAGGATATTGTGTATATTTCAATAGACATTCTAGTTACTTGACTACTGGATTCTGCAATTAAACTATCACCACTAGATCTAAATTGTGAGCCCTGCTGACCGCAGTGTAGGACAGAGGCACTATTCATTAACGCCTCATAGCCACGTACTGTTGAATTCGAGAGCATAGAGTTGGTTGCACCAGATTAGAGGAGGTACACAGAAATAATCATAGACTTGAACTTCTGACATCCTTCTGACATCCTCAATCATAGAATCAAGACCTGTTTCACTGTTCAGACCTGCTGTGCAGCGGGGTATCTCCACCGCCTGTGTCAACCAAGCACACTAATCATGTGCAATAGTTTGCTACGCAAGCACAGTGTCTGATGCACCTCAATGGAGGGAGTTCTGTGAAAACCAAGCGACAAGTAATATCGGACATCTTCCATTCTGGGATCAAGACACCGTTCCACTGTTGTGACCTGGAGTAGGTTGCACCTCGTCGAAGGGAGTACCTTCATCTCCACTCTCAGATGAAGTTCTAACATCGTCCATTGGGGGATCAAGACACCGTTCCACTGTTGGGACCTAGAGTTGGTTGCACCTGATTGAAGGTGGTACACACAAATAATGACAGACTTTAACTTCTGACATCCTCAATCACAGAATCAAGCCCCCGTTTCACTATTTGGACCTTCTGTATAACGGTGTACACCACCGATTGGTGTCAACAAAGCACAATAATCACGTGCAACAGTTAGCTACGACAGCACAGATTCTGATGCACCTCAACAGAGAGAGTTCTATGAAAACAAAGCAACAGGTAATATCGGACATCTTCCATTGTGGGATCAAGACACAGTTCCACTGCTGGGACCTAGAGGTTGCTGCACCTGGTCGAAGGTGGTACACAGAAATAAACACAAACTTTAACTTATGACATCCTCAATCATAGAATAAAGACCCCGTTTCAGTGTTTGGTCCTGATGTACCACGGTGTAGTCCTGCAACTACACTCAACCAAGCCCAATAATCCTGTACAGCAGTTAGCTACAGAAGCACAGAGTGTGATGCACCTCGACAGAGGGAGTTCTATGAAAACCAAGCAACATGTTATATCCGACATCTTCCATTGTGGGATCAAGACACCAATCCACTGTGGGACCTAAAGTTGGTTGCACCTGGTCGGAGGTCGTACACAAAAATAATCACAGACTTTAACTTCTGGCATCCTCAATCATAGAATCAAGACCCCGTTTCAGTGTTCGGACCTGCTGTACCATGGTTTACTTAACCGACTACAGTCAACCAAGACCAATAATCCAGTACAGCAGTTAGCTACATAAGCACACACTGTGATGCACCTCAACAGAGGGAGTTCTATGAAAAGCAAGCAGCAGGTAATATCGGACATTGTTCATTGTGTGATCAAGACAGCGTTCCTCTATTAAAACCTAGAGTTGGTTCACCCGTTCAAAGGGAGTACCTTCATCTCCACTTTCAGATTCAGTTCTAACATCGTCCATTGTGGGATCAAGACCCTATTCCACGGTTGGGACCTAGAGTTGATTTCACCTGGTCAGAGGGGGTACACCGAAATTTAACTTCTGACATCCTCAATCATAGAATCAAGACCCTGTTTCACTGTTCGGACCTGCTGTACTGCATTGCAATTTCAACTTCATGCATAGCAATCACTGCTTCATTTTCCAGTATTGGTTTTCCAAGAGGATCTTCACTACATGGACCACTACTTTGACTATCTTGAGAACTTTCATGAGTTATTTCAGCAGTAATAGTCTTTTCCTGTTCAACTTCATCATTCAACATGTTTAAAGATATAGGAAAAATTGTACATGCAATGCTATCTTTACAAGCATTAAAACAATCTTCGTAGCAGTCAAAGTCTCCAAGTAATTAACTTTCGCTACGCCATGGTTTAAACAGTTGCAGAAGTGCTAAATAGTAAAATTCTCGCGTATCTGAAGTTTCACAACTAAGTTTCTTGTGGTGTATGACATTACCTTTTGCATGTTTTACTAAACAACCATGACATCCAACTACTGCATATTTTCCTTCTTTTAAAATCTGTTGAATATTTCTTATGAAGCTGTAATGTTGAAGTACTTCATACAGACATAGTTGTTCTAGATCTCGACTCCTTTTTGGATGGTATGATTCCAACATATTAGTTTTAAGAATGTCTGTACTGTCTGGTTCATTTTCTGCTAATTCTTCAATTTCTTCAAATGATTTCAACACTCTATTTCGTTTGCAGGCAAGACCTAAACTTACCCAAATCATTCCTCGTGACTTTGAATATAAACTTGAAGAGCACAAGCGGTCTGAACATTCATACAATCCAATTTCTCGGTGGGAAAGCATTTTCAAAGTAAAGCTGTACAATTTTTCACTAAGGCCTTTCTCTTATGCAATTTCTTCCCTCATTTGATGCATCTTCCTTTTTTCGGAATTTTTTATGTATGATGTAACATAACGTGCAACAGCAATTGAGTTATCTGCAACATACTGAATGTCCATGTTCACATTCCACATTTTTAAAATGACTAGATTGTAATCATTGATATAAGTTGACACTTCTGTTCTTTTTAAGTTGAAGGTATTCTTTGGAGATTTTCGAGTTATTGTGTACCTGACAGAAGAAAAAAACTAATTTACTCTTCCTTTACAAATAACTGTACAGGGAAAACCAAACTGACATCTGGTGTAAAATGTTCCTTTAGACTTGTCTTTTCTTCTGCAATACTTTCAACAACCGTGACATTGGAAACGTAAAACTTACTATCTCAAGCTTCCACCTCCTTCTTCTCTTAGTATTTCACATGTCACATACTATTCAAAGAAAGACAATACTGTTTAATCAGAATCATTTTCAAACATTTTTTATATTGAAATTCGCTTCTCTTAGAAACTCAAGCAATTCTTCCCATGCATACTCTATATAGCTAAGTATGACAAACCATGTTGGTGTACCTAAGTTCCGTAACATACACTTGAGTTCTTCATGACGACAATACCAATACTCATTTGTTCCAAGTTGACATGCCATCAAATTGATTAAGTGTCCTTCTAAATGTTCATCTGTTTCTTGAACTTTCTCCACAAATTCTTTCGCAGAAAGAACTTATTGATGAACTTTAGTTTTAAGTATGTGGTTCACTGCATACAACAGAGAAGACAGACCACTTTCGAACAAAAGGTGAAATGTGTATGAAATGCACTGTCGAAATCTAGGATCTTCAGTATATACTCTAAAATTTCAAGTGGTCAAATTAAGAAAGTGGACAAGTCAAGGACTAAAGATATTTATGAACATTACACAATATATCCTTTGCATTCAATAGAAGTAATAGGAATCAGCATTGAGTTATTTGAAATGAAAAAAGCACAGGGAACTCCAATGAGTGTATAGGAGAAAAGCTTAGTAGGTCATTATTTTCCACAGCTGTTTCCTACAGGAGAAGGTGGATGGCATAATGATCGACCAGTACAGACTGCAGCTTCACAATATGGGTCAACAAGATTCATCTTCTAAACTTATTACCTGTTCACCCACATTTACAGTTTAGTAATAAATATTGTTCTCTATAAGATATAAGGTAGCCTTTTCAACTTTATTAACACGCACAAATTCTTGCCATATTTTCTGACTTTTTGCTACTACACCATTTACTGGAATGACTACTGCCTAATTTTCCTCTTTCACTCCAGCAATAGTTTCAATATTTTTCTTAAAATCCAAAGGTAAGTTCACCACTCTTCCTTCAAACATCTTTGCTAGTCTGTTTGGTGGCAGTTTACCTATTTTAGGCTCCATCCAAATTATAGTTTGGAAAGAATAAATACATTAAATTAGAACATACTCATATGTATTCAATTCTGCCAGTTCCTCCGGAATAGCTATAATTCTAAGAAATAATAACATACAATTACAAAACTTCCACTAACGACTTCCACACCCAGTGCTGCAACGTGATGGAGCATGACAGAGGAGCACTACGATGACAAATAGTGCCATAGAATATACAGCAAGTATTATTGTAATTATTTACACACACCTTTACAATTTATCTGCAAATGCACTACCTCATACTTTTCACCTCTCCGCCGCACCCCACCACCCCACAGCACTCTCTCTGCAACCCACCGCAGACAATTTTATATATAGTATTTTTAAAAATTTTAATCTATCTACTTAGGATGATATTATCAACCAAACAGCACACACAAAAAATATCATTATTAGCCTACAATTTTATCTACAACTTCCCAAACATAACACTGCACCCCGGGCTTTAAGTGGGGGGTTGTCTGTGGGGGTCTGAGCACCAGCACTTTATTTTTGAGGGCCTCAAAACAGGTCTTTATGGGGGTCTATTTTCGGGCCTCGCAAACCTCATCCGTTGTACTTTCTTTATTGCCCTGCAGTGAGACTGTGAGAGCATACACATTACTCACTACTTAGAAGTGCAGACATCATGCCAGGTGACTCGCATGGTAGGAGAAGGGAAATCCTTTAAAAAGACACATTTTCTCTCAGAATTTCCCTTCTCTTTTTGCAACGCAGGAGCAACATCATCGTGGGGTAATTAGCAAATAGACCACCAGGCAGGCATCACCCATTGCCCTGGACTCTCTCAGACAGCTTCCCGGGCACAGCCACACCCGAGTACTTCACAGGTCTTCAAAAGATCATTTTTTGGTAAAGAAGACTCTATTCTTTTTCACCCCTTTTTTACAGCCCCTACATCCCCACTCTGCCTATTGCTGAAAGATTTATGCTCCTCCGAAATTGTGCTCTGTGTGTGCCTCTGAAAACGACCAGAAGCAGGCAACTCCAGCACTAACCTGCTCTGACCTTACACACTCTCTTGTTTTATTGCTACGAAAACACACACTTTGCCTGGCTCACTTAGTTCTCACACACCCTTTTTAATATGAACATAAAAGCTTTCCAATTAATGTTAGTTTCCTAAACTGTGCTTCACATGGAAATATAGAACTCAAGGTTCTCACCACCCCAAATTAGCTCTCTAGTATACTTTCTCAAATGTAATAAGTACAGGTATTCAGTATCTGTCTGTCACTGCCACTTTAAAACAAGGTACCTATATACAACTCGACAAAATGCTATGTTTCGAAATTAACGTCTTACACTTAAAAGCTCCTTTACACTTCTTTTGCTAGATGTACCTTTGTTTAAAACACCACCGGAGAAGTGTGGTGAAGTATCCTCCACAAATCTGCCTGTCAATACTTTTTGCAAGCCTTTTCGACCCCTTAAGAGGCTGGGTGGATGAGTATACTACTTTGTATTTAGGATCGGGGCGGACGATGCACGGAAATAAGAACGTATAGTGGATGCATGGGCAGATGCATCAATGCATAGATACATAGATGGATGTATCAATGTATGGATGGATGGAAGGATGAATGAATAAAGGGACCAGTACTTACAGTAGACGGGTGGGCTGATAGATGCTTAGGATTGTTTCTGGGACAGATGTGTCTATGGCTATATAGGCGTATGGCTGCATGAATGGCACAGTGCTTGCAATAGCCGAGTGGGCTCAGAGATGCTTTAAATAAGTGTAGGGACAGATGTATGTATGTATATAAGTAGGAATGTATGCATCAATTAAAAGATGGTTGGATGTCGCAGTGCTTAGGATGGATGGATGCTGGGCTTTAATTGGGCCGGGTCTGAGGACCAGCACTTATTTTCAGGGAGCCTCCAAACGGGTCTCTATCGGGCTCTATTTTCGGCCCTCACAAACATAGTCAATAATTTTTTATTGGACTGCAGTGAGAGCTTGCACATCGATGTATGCATACTTATTTTGCTCACTACTGAGAACCGGAGACATCACGCTTGGTTACCCATGTTGTCGAAGGAAGGGAAATTCTTCGAAGAATGCTTTTTTCTGACCGTAGGATAATTGGAGAGGATTTTCTAAAGCACACAATGATACTTATCTTGATTTGGACCCAACTTGCATATCCCACACCCCTTGCCTCCCCTTTTAGAGCAACCCCACTTTTCTTCTCCCACTTAGAATCCTAACTACACCATAGTAACAAAGAAACAGCATAAGCTTCCATTGAAATCTACAATGGCACCAAGTTTCCTAATTTTCCATCAGCGCTATCAGCCTTCTACCACAGTACAAGAGTGTCTATCAGCACAGTTTGAGTTTAGAAAAGGAATAGGAACCTTAGAACAATGTGTGAACCTAGATTTCCTGATAGACAAATATGCTTGGGCCAAAGGTGGCAGATTGTATCTCTGTTTTGCGGATCTGAGTAGTGCTTTTGACTTGGTCGACGATGCAATTCTTTGGTGAACCCTGCTCTCCATTGGTGATCCTAGGCCGATTATTAATTTTCTTCCTAGGCTCTATGACAAAAAATTGAGTACTGTTTGCTTTTGCGCACAGGGCAAATGTACAGATAATTTCAAGGCTGGGAGAGGTATACAACAGAGCTGTGTCCTCGCCCCCTTAATGTTTTCCTTGTTTAATATTGGGGTAGACAATGCCTTAAATGCTATAAATGTAGGTGCCTCCCAAGTTGCTGGGAGTCTAGTACCAGTACTACTGTACGTGGACGATGCAGTCTTGCTGGCCAGGACCCCGGAGGGCCTACAACACTTAATGAATACTTTTGGTGAATTCATAGATGCAAGAAAATTAGTGGTCAACAAGAACGAAACCTACACAATGATCTGTGGGGCCAAGCAAAAGTAATGGCAAACTTTTTTTATGAATAATACCCCGGTAGCTACAATCAACACCTTTTGCTATTCGGGTATCAACTTTGCAGGAAATGGTTCATCGTCACACAAAATTAACAACGTTAGGACTAAGATGAATAGGAGTGCTCATGGAATTTTCAGGTCTTCAGCATAGGCTCTTGGCCCTTAGAAGATATGCTTGCTATCTATAAGGCTAGGGTATTATCTATTGCCACATGTGGGGTGGGGTTCTGGAGCCACCATAAGAGCAAGGCCATCCAGACTGAGCAAAATAGTTTACTCAAAAGGCTGGTGTGCCTCCCTACATCCGCCTCTACAGAAAAAGTACATAGCGAGGTTGGGCTGCAGTACCTAACAGATATTACCGCACTCTGACCCTTGTTGCTCTGGCATGCTATTTGGACCAAAGAATAAACCTCTTTTACTAAATCAATTATAGATGATTGTTTTTCTCTTGAGAAAGCATTGTGCATCCCGTTGGCTATGTTACATTATTTCCATCTATTTTGAGTTCTTCAAGATGTCAATCCTGCCTAACCCTTGATCTATATTACCACTTTCCAAACGGTCTATTAAAGATAATTTAATGTATTATAAAAGAGAAGCCAGGATGAGAAGCGAGGAAGGGGAAACAACGGTTGCACTTTATTTCTCACTTGCATTGAATGAGGGCTATCAAGGTTATTTAACCTATTTTTAAAATGTATCACACCGTTTTTATGAACGAGATTCAGACTAGGGATTGTCCACCATTTAGTAGGTTTTCCCATATGAAAACTTAACCACCTGATACAATTCCATGTCCTTGGGACGGCCAGAGCAAACAAAGCACAATTCACTTTAATGCTTTTCGGTGCTTTTTATTACAATTTTAGGTGTCATTATTTAAAACCACTGGTGCTTACTCAAGATATTAGATCACATAATGTTGTCTTAAAATATTTGCTGGAACTAATAGACCTCAGTTTATGCATTAATGTTGCTCTTTTTAATCTCAAAAGTAATTAATATAAGTAAAAGTATTGTTTCTTGATGCTGTAATGATCCTTACAGAGACCGGTTGGCAACTTTTTAGTCATTTTAAATGTGTGTCTCTGGTAGTTACATCTTTGGTCATAATGAATTGTCATTGCTGCTGTTTTTTATCTTTTTTTCCATTCTTGGTTATGTGCGATTTTTTTATTGTGATTGCATTTATGGCTGTTCATTTTTTAACAGAACAAACAAAGTCTTTTCAATTTGATAGGGATTGTAGTCTTTTCAGAGTTGTTGGGAGTTGGAGCAGTGCACATTTTTCTAAAAAAAAGTGCTGCCAGGCTTTAGCCTTCACTTGACAGCTCATATCCCAGAAACAGCACATTGAGATGTACAAGTTTTGATTTTTTTAAATTAAATACGTTAGCCAGGTAAGCAAACCCAAGAATGATGTGGTTCACACTAGCCAAATGTTCCATCAATTAATCAACCATTAGATTAATATCATCTACATAGGACAATGCAGGCTCATCAAAATTTTGAAGTAACTCTGTTACCCTTGCTAAAAACAGCCCAGGGCTGTCCTCATGCCCTTGAGGTAAATGACAAAATTGATGCTGTGAACCTAGTACTGAAAATACGGTCACATATCTGTTCCAAGCTCTATATTCTGGCAGAAGAATCCATTTCAGATACCTAGTGTAGTTTTGTATTTCTTCTGGACATTGTTATTCATTAGTGTGGCACTATGTGCATTTTGTTCTGCAAATGTACATGTGGATGTGTTCAAATGTCTGTAATCTAAGAATAGGTGGAATTGTCAGCTTGAGACTCCAGCCACTCACCTGAAGTCCAGGAATGTTTGCAGGGGTAATGACATTTCTCCAAACCTTCTGGAACAACTCTCAGTGCTCTTGATAGAAGCAAAATCTCTGGCAGATGTCCCAGAAGGGAAGGGGATTTGGGATGACAAGAGAGAAAAAGAAGAGACTACAATCGTCTGGACCTGCCAGGATCTGAATTCTCACCAGGGCAGTGTTGCGCCTCTTTGTGTTCACCTATAGACAAATATGAAAATTAGTTCTTACTATCTGTTATCTTTCTTACATCTTAATATCTCTTCAGTTATTCTTTTGTAATTTACCTCTATATATTACTGGTAAAACTCTGGGTTTGTTTGTCCACCTTTTAGACTTTAGCAGAAACTGGATTGGAAATTGAGGTGGGTTCACTCTCTATATTTACCTAAATGACACTAGAAACAGAATATACATGCATGAACTAGATGCCCTTTTCAAATAAAAAGAATAAACTTTTCCTGTACAAGAGGTTTTTACCCTGTTATATAATCATTTAGCCATAATGGGGTTTTCTTCATTCAGTGAGTTAATCAACAAAAGGTCTCTTATGTCCTGGGTTTTATCCTTGCAATCTTGATGTAAGGAATATTCATGCAACTAACATCAACTGTGTTTAAGGCCTTAAATTGAAAGCACCAGCAATATTACAATCATATGCAGTGCTTTTTGCAAGTGCACTTGAACAATAAACACTATAAATCTTCTTAATAGGTACAAAGGCACAGAGTCTTGCTTGCTGGCTGAAAGTCTGAGAATGTTCTATTTAAATGCTGGAATTCCAATCTTTTAACTTGCTTAAAATGTCCTGTAAATATAAAAGCTAATTGATACTTAGCTCTGAAGGAAACGTTGTCCAGATGCCTCTGCTGGAAACAGATTATTCACTGCCACTGTTCCAACGTCCAAATTGGCCTGGTGAAGGAAACTCCCAGTTCTGAAATGCTCGATGATTTTCCCTGGGAAATGATGACTCTCTCTTTCCTGAAGATCAACAAAAAGCCAAGCCCTTGTTTGGAAAGAAGTGCTGTAATTTATACCCCACAACAGGACGTTGGCTTCACGTAACATCAGCACACATCAGCACACGCCAGTGCTTCTGCTACAAGATGTCCTGGGATAAAACCTAGTCTCTTTTGCAGTAAACAAACATTGGCCATGCTACAATAAACAAGCATTGGCAATGTCTTCATGAAAACTAACAAACATTGGTCCTGGGCTAATTTAACAAATATGCATAAATCAAGTACGCAGAAGTTAACAAGAAATCAGAAATGTACCAAGACATGATTAGTATTACAACCCAAAGGATGATGACAAATTAAGCATGCCTGATGGTGTGAATTCCTAACAGGTATGAATTATCCAGTTTTCTTTTCGGAAACAAGGGATTATTCATGGTTGAGGTGCGAGTTTCTATTACACCCTGATATTTAAGTTGTTCTAGGATTTTAATCAATCATTGTTCTTTAGCTCACTTCGCCAACCCAGTTTAGACCCAGCCATATGCAAATCAGTCTTGACCCTGTTCCTCATGGGAACAGTCAAGCCCTAACTGCCAAGCCAGGTCTTACTGCACCAGAAACAAGCATCCTATAACTGATTCTGGGGTTTCACCCGTCATCAGCCAGGGTAACTTGGATCCAGTGGCTAAGTGAGCAAGGGTCCCAAATCTGGGCATACACTGCCAAATTAGTGTGATCAAAGGAAATGCAAGGAGATGAGGGACAGAGCACTGAAAGTTTTCAGACACTCACCCCCAGTTACAGATACAGGTTTAACCTGTAATCATTTTTTAGCTCACTTCGCAAACCCAGTTCAGACACAGCCATATGCAAATCAATCTCGACCCTGTTCCTCATGGGAGTACTCCAGCCCGGACTGCCAAGCTAGGTTTTCCCTGGACCAGAATCAAGCATCCTAGGACCGGTGTTGGTGTTTCACCCCTCATCAGCCAGGCTAGCTTGAATCCAGTGGCAAAGTGAGCAAACGTCCCATTTAAGGGCATACACTGCCAAAATAGGGCGAACAAAGCAAAGACAAGGAGATGATGGATAAAGCACTGAAACCTTTCAGACACACATCCAAATCACAGATCTGGGTTACACCCATCATCATTCTTTAGCTCACTTCACCACCCCAGTTCAGAACCAGCCATATTCAATCAGTCTTGGCCTTGTTGGTCGTGGGAACATGCCAGCCTGAACTACCAAGCCTGGTCTTCCCTGGACCAAAAACAAGCATCCTAGTATTCAGAGAGGTCATCATGTGGACTGAAACCCTTTGTTTTTCCTAATTCCAAACTAAGAGACATTATCATGCTCTTCCTGCACTATACAGATGTCATGAAGGTTCCCTCTGAGGACAGGACAAAAAGACTATAAAACTGTCAGGAAACAAAGTTTATTCCTCACAGAATATTTGTATGTCATAGAAAGTCTTAGGGAACAGGTTTGGCCTAAAGACTACAGCATAAGGTTGCAAATGAAAGTTATAGATTAGTACATCCTTGTTTATTGAAGGCTAAATCTAGACACAAGGCAACTCCTTTTGAAGATCCTAACAAGCTGAAGGAATTTATTCAACAGCTTTGAATAGAAAATATAGATTTAGGAAGAATTGTTGATGAATGAAATCATTTTTTTCACTACTATTTTATGTTGTGTTCTAAACACATTATAACCCTTTCTCTTTTCCTTAAGATTAGATGTTATTGTATTTAAAGATGTTTTATGTCTCTATCACTGTGGCTTCCTTTGTGTTATAGATGTTATTGCCATCCTCCCCTAGAACTGTTGTTTGGTCATCCCACTTTGCCAATTCTGTTTTCCGTCCTTGAAATCTAAACCATCGTGTTGATCTATTTGTTGTGCATTAGAATAACAACATTAGTGAGGTATACGGATGATTGCGGTTCTATCACTGTATATATTGTGGACCTATAGGTATAATGGAGGTATAGACCTTTTGGAATGCATAATTAAAGTGCTGTAGTGCGGTAGAAAGTGAATCATTTTGAGACCTAGGCCAGGGTAAGCTGTGCCCATTTTTTCATCCTGGTTTTAGCGATTTGCCAGCCATCCACAAGAACCCCCATGATTGGGGTAACCTGCCGATACACGGCAATACGTAGATCTACGAATACATTCAATGTTAATTGTTTATATATCAATATATAATGATACCGATGTTAAGTAACATTGGCAATGGTTAAATATGTAAACCCTAATACCGGGATGACAAGCCGATACACGGCTTTATGCTTTGCAGAGCAGGGAAGTGCATATATGCTATCATAGCATTGCACATTCCAATATGGCGCGACCCCTAGCATACCGGTCTCAGTCCCTTCTTTATTGTGGATACGGTCACATGACACCCCTTTATAATGTTTGGCTGCCAGGCGCGCGTAGACAACAC
Organism: Lissotriton helveticus; assembly: GCF_964261635.1. Classification (NCBI taxonomy): domain Eukaryota; kingdom Metazoa; phylum Chordata; class Amphibia; order Caudata; family Salamandridae; genus Lissotriton; species Lissotriton helveticus. The sequence goes on along the minus strand of NC_136069.1, from coordinate 1,368,760,907 downwards.
TGACGAAGGCTTGTAGCTGAAACGCGTCTGTTGACACTGTAAAATAAACCCAGGAAAGGCATTACCATCTTGTCTACGAGTGCTGATTTTCTAAACAATTTTTGAGGAAATTGAGCGTGATATATATATATATATATATATATATATATGAGAGAGAGAGAGAGAGAGAGAGAGAGAGAGAGAGAGAGAGAAAGAGAGATATCCAAGACCAACTCTGGTACACCACCTTGCCGTACCATAAATCGACACCGCAGTCCAAGCATCAGGTACAATCTTAATTTATTTTAATCCGGGCTATGACGCGTTTTGGCCGGGTCCCCTGCCTTGATCACATACAGAGCCGGAGTAAAAACTTCATTTTAAATGCACTGTTACCATCATATGATAACATGTGCATAGACAATATGCTATGCAATATCGAAAAGTTAATTTTGTTCAAATTTCGTAAACTCCAAACAGAGAATTGTTACATTTGCTTTTTGTTATTTCTGTGTTTTTGAATTTTTTTCTTTTTTCATTTTCTTTTTGTGCAATTGGCTAACTTACTTCACTATTTCTATAAACTTTATTGTGACTCAAGCCCTTCAGAGTGCAAGTCTCCCTTATACTTTCTGCATAATGCATAACCTGGCATATTTTAACTCATTGTGTCTAGAACCCTATAACAGATTAATAATGTTCGGTAATTCATATATGGCAAAACATTTGGACTCAATGTGAATACACAACCAATCAGAGTTGTGACTTGCGGTTATTTTAAAATATTGAAACTGCAGGTGCTGGATATTCCACTTTCCATCTTCGACAAGCAAGGGCTCATATTCATTGTAAACAATTCGACTTATAAAGTGCAAGTGCATATTTCATACATCAGGATTATAAAGTGCAAGTGCTGTCAATTCCAAAATGTATAGGACCTCATATATATATATGTGTGTGTATACATTATTACATAATTGGGGACCTGTAATGGTTGGTTCCTCATTATATATACCCTTAGATTCCAACAATGGTGGAAAGGGGGCACTAAGCCCACGATATTAACACAACCTAAGATTGAACCAAACAGACACTGAGTCTAATTATAGGCATTAACGTAATAAAAAGCTGTGAATGGGAATATGGGTAATTACTCCTAAGTAATACCTTAATACTGAGGCATGTAATTCAAAACGACCATAAGACTCTTAGCTTGTCATAACATCCACACTCTGAGATAAGTACGAACTGTGAAACCACTTGAGAAAGTAACCGATGTTGTTATAATGAAATTTGTAAATATAATTTGTAAATAGATGTGATTACAGACAAAAATTACCTATCCCACAATGCCTCTTAATAGGCAACATGGGAGTTCGGTATAAAAAGAGGAAAGTAAGATGAATTACAGCCATTTACTGTGATCAAGACCAGTTTGCCGAAACTCATAGGTGGAGTAAGGATGGCTTGATAAATAAAAGAAAGAAAACCCTCTGGAGAGTGCTGCATGATACTTTTGGTGGTAAACATATGTTGAAGGATTAGTCCAGTCTTGCCGTAAGCACCAGCTAATCTGTGATACTGTGCCTGGAGTGGTGAATGGCTTTTGTCATTTTACCGCTTGGCATGGACAGTACTGTGCTAGTCCTATGCTTAAAAACTTGGCAGTAGAAATGGCAAAAGACGTTGTCATTTTCTATCTTGGCGTGGATGGCACTGTGCTAATCCCATGCTTAAATACTTTGATAGAAAAGCAGACATTTGAGTTAAGCAGATCTAGAGTGTCGCTGGTGTTGAGAGTGCTCTAACAGGAGATGCTAAACTTGAGAACTACCCAGAGTACTAAGCTTCTTTATAGCATATATATATATATATATATATTCACTGAAAAGACCATAGGTTTCACACCAGTTATAGTTAGGTGGAAATTTTACTCGCATAAAACCATTGAAATTCCCACGTTATAGTTAGTTGCACTGCTGATGACGTCACATATTACATCACTCATGACATGGTCAGTGACATCACTCATGACATCACTGATGACATCTCAAATGACATCACTGATGACAACATCCTTGTGACAAAGTGGCAGACCTCCTATCAGCGTAAAATAACCTTTGACACACACATTCAAAAATTTAAACTAACATTTTCTTAAAAAAGGAGAAACCAATACCAATTACAACAACTTATTAGGTAATTCCAACATCTACATACACATCCACTCATTCACCAACAGTTCTATATAGTCACTCATGCATGTACTTACTCATCATATGTACTCATACACCTATACATCCTGTTACACACTAATACTCATCCATATAGTTACTCACACACAAATTCGCACTTGCAAATAAACTATCAAAAAACCATTTACTTGATTATACTGCTATATACACACCACTACACATACTTCTACTTCTAGGAAAGAGACTGCAAGTTCCAGCGTGCACTATTGAGAAGGCACACCGGAGGCCACGTATTTAAGTGCAGAAGCGCAGGGTTTTGTGGGATTCCTTAAAAGTGTATGATGGAAGCTGCCTCCGAGGAAAGAGCATGAAGGCTCTGAAACGCGTCAGGCAGGAGGAAGAAACTATCGAAAGGGGAATGCCTGTCCCTCTGAATAAATGATTTTGTTTAAATCACTGGCTGGAGGAGTGCGTCTCTTATTGCAGGGGCATCTTTGAAGAAGATATATATATATTACCTACTGGCGGTCGCCAGTAGGTATATTTAGTTAGGATTTTTTTCCTATGGGATTTTTGAAAATTCTATGTCGAATAACTTTGGCGTTTGAGGACGGAATTGGCTGAAATTTTCAGGAAAATGGAACATTTCGTTTCTGAGCAGCCCCTGAACATTTGGGGGGGTTTCGTCAAGGGGGGGGCCGAGAAAAAAGGGGGGTCCCAAAACGCGTTTTTCCCATGCAATTTTCCATAGGGCGGTTGGACTCACTTTTAGCTCGAACGGCTGAATGGATTTCCACGAAACTTGGCAAAATTGTAGATATTGTTTGCCTGATGTGCCTTTGCTAGGTCTCAATATATGTGCTCCAGTGGATTTTGAGAAATTAACGTTCAAAAAAATATATATATCTGTGACAGCGTCCCGGTTAGCGCCCCGGTTCGCGTACCTGACGCGTAACGGAACTTTGCGAGGAGAAGCGGATTGGTTCTCCGGTGACTGTCAACATTCTAAACAGTCCGGTGCGGCCGCCATCTTGTCTCTCGGTAGGATCGAGAGACAAGAGGTGGAAATAAACGAAGGGGGAAATGAATAAAAGGGGGCAAGGTAGACCCCTCCTGACCCCCTAGGATTGATGTGGGGCCTATTGAAGGGCCCCGCGGGGCAAAAAAAATAAAAACTTTTTTTTTCGATTTTTCGCGGTGGAAGCGCTACCCGGTACGCGAACCGGGTAGCTTACCGGTAGCGTAACGGGAGTCCGCCATCTTGCGTTAAGGTCTAATTTGGACACAAGATGGATGCTAAACAATGCTGGGATTGTGTAAAAGGGGGGAAGGGAGACATATCCTGACCCCCTAGGTTTTGTGAGGGTGGATGAGGAGACCCATATATGTCCCCCCCCAAAAAAAAATTTCAAATTTTCGCGCGGTCAGCGTCCGGTGCGCGAACCGGGTAGCGCTCCGGAAAGCGTAAATCGTGAAAATTAGTTAAAAAAAAAATTACATTTAAAATTTATTTAGAGTGATCATAGTTAGGGTAGCTCTGAAAAGAGCTTTTGGGTCTGTGGTAGATTTAACTGTATGGCTGTGGCTCGGTATGTGACATCTTACATCTCAAAAAAAGAAAAGACAGAATTGAAGGATATGTGGGAGGACATTTCCCATGAAAAGAGCCTCAGTAAGAAGTTGTACAGTTTCAGTCTGAAGATGTTGTCGCATCGAGAAATCGGAGCTTACGAATGTTCTGACCGGTTATCTTCAGCAAGTCTCTATGCCAAATCTAGGAGTATCATTTGGGCGAGTCTTGGTCTTGCTGCAACGCGTAATCGAGTTCTGAAACCTGTACGGGAAATTGAGTATTTGGCGGAAAAGGAGCCAAACAGTAAAGATATTTTGAAGACCAACATGTTGGATACATATTATCCAAATAGAAGCAGTCACCTCGAGAATGTTTGTCTATATGAGGCTCTACAAAATTACATATTCAAGAGGGACATCAAAGAAGATATTGATAAAGGAGTGTAGGCTGTAATTGGAAGTGAGGGATGTCTGGTCAAGCAAAGAAAATGCCAATTGGTAAATCATCGAAAATTGAGCGGCGAATCTCCTGAAAGAAAAGAGTTTTTCTATTTAGCTCTTTTGCAACTTTTCAAGCCTTGGCGTACAGAAGAGGAACTGCTTGGAGATTTCCTCTGTTACAAAGACTCTTTCAATGCAGCCAAGGAGACCATAGAATGTCCTGTTTTTCCAAAATATCTAGAAATGTTGAATGCGGAAATCGAGCAGGAAGCAACAATTGCAGCCGAGATTGCTAGAGACAGTTCTCAGGACAGTCAGAGTTCTGTTTCATTGAGTCAGGATCCACTAGGAGGACCAGTTATCGAAAATGAAGCTGCCACTGCCATGATTGAAGTGGAAAGAGCCATGGCACATGCTCAGGAGGATGCGGTTAACTTAGAAGATTTGGAAAGACAACTCAATGTTGAGCAGAGGAAAATATATGACGAAGTTACCAACCAAATTGATCATGGATTAAGTCATGAGAAGAAAGAGTGCTCATGTACGTCGTTGAAGCCTGTCCGACTGTACGTGAGTGGAGAAGCAGGAACTGGAAAAAGTTTCCTCATTAATGCAATTTCATGTTATTTGCAGAAAAGGACTGAGTCATCGCTGTCTTGTGTTGTCACCGCTCCAACTGGACTGGCAGCACATATCATTAAAGGTATTACTTTGCATCGTCTACTGATGCTGCCAGTGGAGCATGATAACAAATTACAATACCACAAGTTATCTGGAGATGCTTGTTGTGAAGTTTCAAGAGTCTTGAGGAAAATGAAACTTCTTATCATTGACGAAGTAAGCATGGTTTCCAATGTCATGCTTGCCTTTGTGCATTTGAGAATGCAAGAAGTTCTTAAAACAGAGTATGATGTGTTATTTGGTGGCAAACACATCATTGTTTTCGGTGATCTTCTGCAGCTGACACCAGTGAAAGGACAACCATTGTTTAAACTACCTACACATGAAGATACCAGGAAGTGCCTAGGGAGCATTGGCAACGTTAATATATGGTTAAACTTTAATTATGCTGAACTGCGTGAAAATATGCGTCAAGCGAAGGATGAAGATTATAAGAATATTCTACAAGATGTTAGAATCGGAAAAGTGTCCGAGCATAGGAAAGAAACTTTACATGCACGATTACTGTCAAATTTGTATCCAGAAGAAGACGTTCTGCCAGAGAATATTTTTCGGAAAATTACTGAGAAGAAATCTGGAATATGTTTGATGCCAACTCTTGCAGAATGTGCCATCTTCAACAACAAAATGTTGAATTTAGAAAACCAAGAGATTGTGAAACTGGAAGCTATTGACAGAATAGAGTAAATGGGAGCAACAATTATTTTGTCTGAGAATTTGAAATCTAAATTGGATTCATTAGAGAAGACTATATCTAAAACTGCTGGTTTTGAAAAGACTCTGAATGTGTGCTTAAATTGCCGTATCATTTTGAGAAGGAATTTACATGTTGAAAGAGGTCTGGTAAATGGATCAATGGGTAATGTTGTTGATTTTGAGAAATACAGAAATAGAGATGGAATTGAATTTTTAAAAATTAAATTTGATGGCATTGAGGAAGTACAGCTAATTGGTCGTTGCTCTGCTAGGTTTTTGCTTGTAAAAGACTTATATGTTCGCCGTAAGCAGTTTCCTGTTTGCTTGGCATATGCGGTGACAATCCATAAATCGCAAGGTTTAAGTGTAGACAGTGCATTGGTGAATATTGGCAGTTCTGTGTTCAAGGAGGGTATGGCATATGTGGCATTGTCACGAGTCAGAACTTTATCGGGATTGTACTTGATTGAGTGTGATGTCACAAACATTTGTGCGGATCTAGATTGTGTTAAGGAATACAATAGGTTAAGAAGAGAGTATGCGCCACATTTGCCTCAATATCCTTTGTTTGAGAAATGTGTGGTAAGCCGGAAACGAAGAAATGTGACCAATAGTAGGGAGGTTGTAGCAAAAAGACGAAAAGTCGATGAACCCAAAATTATAAACAGAAAGAAAATGGATTCTGTTGAAGATGTTGTTGGTTTTCAATTTGAAAATAGTTCTGGTGTCAACTGCTATGCTAATGTAGTGGTTAATGTTGTCTTTTCTCTAGAAACTTTAAAAGAACAGATTGTGATCAATTCGGATCAAAGTTTTTGCTGTTTGTAGAATTCTGTGTTAGAGAAATGTAGCACTGATAGAACAAAAATAGAAAGTGTGTCTGAAATTCGAAATCTGTTAGACAAATGTTCAGGTCAAACGCAATTCTCTCAAAATATTCAGCAAGATTGTCAGGAGTTTTTAATGTATATGCTTGATGTATTGCAAGATGAAGGTGTAGATGTAGATTATCTGTTTGGCCTTTCTTATCAATGGCAGCATGACTGCGAGAACTGTAGGGTATCAAGTACTACTAGTGTAGACTCAGAAAGATTTATATATTAAACTTTGCCAGACAGTAAATCAGTGTCCTTTAATAAGCTAGTAAAAGCAGCCGATCAAAACATGGAGTGTAGCCAATGTAAGTCTGCAATGCTGTCCACATTATTTATACGAAGATATGGCCAGTATGTCATTTTAATGTTCCAACGATGTAGGCCTGATGGAACAAAATTGACAACTTTAATTAAAAATGTTGTGGCTTCGCAGTTGTCAATATCAGGAAGGACTTTTGTAACTGCAGCAATTATATATCATGATGGTCCTTCAACAACAACAGGACATTACACAGCTTATTTGAAGTCTGGAAACGGCTGGTCATTCTGCAATGATTCTGTTTTAACTTTCAAAAAAAGATTGCCTTTTGACCTTAAAAATTCTTACCTGGTGTTTTTACAACCAAAATATTAGGGAAGGAATCTCGGGATTTGCTCTGAGGAATTTCAAGAGGTTCTAATGGCTCCTACACTATTTGGCCTTGAGGATAAGTGTAGTACAGAGTGAAAAGTTATTTTTGAGTTTTAAGTAGTTCCTGAAAAAAAAGAAGGTTTTCTTACAGAAAGTGGTGGGCACGGATTAGTTAAAGGACAACAGAGTATTTCCCAAAGCAAACGGTGTTCTTACCATAACACTTGACGTCATGGAAAAATAACTGCACTTTGAATGAGTTCAGAAAAACTGTTTCTTTTAATAAGCTAATTCAAGCAGCCAATCAAAACATGGAGTAGAGGTAATGTAAGTCTGCAATGCTGTCCACATTATTTGTACAAACTTTTGGTTATAATGTCATTTTAAAATTCCAACTATATAAACTTGATGAAAGTAAGTTTTCAACTTTAATTACAAATGTTGTGGTTACACAGTCGTTAATTTTAGGAAGAACATTTGTAACTGCTGCTATTATATGACATGATGGTCCTTTGACAACATCCGCTTATTACACAGCTTATTTAAAATGTAAAAAAAGCTGGTGTTTCGGAAATGATTCCCATTTGACTATGAAACAATGTTGCCTTTTGACTTAAAATATTCTTACTTTGTGTTTTCAGAAGAGAGAATTTAGGGTAGGTAACTGGCCTATAATGATTCTAGGAGTTGATATAATTTTATGTACTGTTTTAAATTGCTTTGTGATTAACAGTGATCAAGAGAATTAAATAATTGTATTAGTCAAAGAGGTAGTGTAAGTGTGCCTCATAGTAAGCAGTATCAGTGTCATAGGAAATGTGGAACATGAGTGAGCAAGAAGGGTGAGATATTACTAGTACAGGATTGTGAAAGTGATCTTGAACGTTTTCTTTCTGAAAGTTGTGGAAAAAGAAAATGACGGGATTTGCTTAGAAGAATTCCAAGAGTTATAAATGGCTCTTACACTATTTTGCCTTGAGGAGAAGTGTGGTAGAGAGCGAGAAGTCATTTATTGTATGTAACATATTTGTCGAAACGATGGAGCTTTTCTTTCAGAAAGTGGCGGGCAGAAAATAATAACAGCACAACAGAGTATAAGCTGTTCATAGGACATCCTTCAACGTCATGGAAAGTAAGTTACTTTTGAGGAGTTCTAATTTCTGATTGGTTATGTTATATGTTTTTTTTTAAACACAATCATTTTGATTGTGTTTTTTTTCCCCGCTGTTATATGATGAATACCTTCAACTCACTGTTTTTAGTGAAATTTGATATATTCTGAGAACAGCAAAAATAAACCATTTAACATGTATAATTAATTCTGTACTTTGTATTGTGAATTTTAATTTGTACTCGTCTTGTCTCATGCTCACTCGTCTTTTACTACCTTCTATCAATCCTCTTTACATACTCACATTGCCTTTTGTTTTATTCTCTTTCACCCTTGTTCTCTAACTCCACTTATCTTTCAACCTTTGTTTCCCTATTCCAACTGTGCTTTTTTCTTTTCTCCCTTGCACCATTTTCCAGCTTTTAGTCCCTCTGCTTCGCTTGTCTTTTCCATCTTTCCTCCCTTTGTTTTCTAAATTAAATATTTTTGGGTTCTCCTTTTTTGGTGCAATCAGTTAGTATACCTCACCCTCACTCATTTATCTTTCTTTGTTGCCTCACTCAGTCTGTATCTGACACTCTTTCCTTCACTTCCTCTGTCTCCTCTCTCCCTCACTCTCTTTTCCTTATTCACTCTTTCTTTATATAGTTTACCTTACTCACTTTCTTTTAGTAGCTTACACAACTTCAATTTAGTTTTCTCTTCTATCCTTCTTTTCTGTCACTGAAAGTATCTTCCTTTTTTTTCTCTTATTAATTTACTCTATTACAATTTCTTTTTGTCTCTGTCTGTCTATCACCGTTTCTTTCTCTTTCTTTCTGCATGTTTATCTCTAACTTTATTTCTTTGTAAAATTGGATGATTTTCAATCTTTTCCCTTGTCTTTTCTAATTTTTAAATACATGTTTTAATATTTTTCAAATTTTTGTTCTTTCTTTCACAGATTGAAAGTATAAAAATAACAAGTGACTAAGTTAAGGACAATTATAAGGTAAGTGTTTTGTACTCTTTCCGTTACATCTCTATCACATTTGACTTCTATTAGTTCCACTGCTTCATTTCTTTAACCCTCGTTTCCTGCCTTTGCTACTTCCCTCATTCCTTTTTCTATTACTTACTTACTCTACTCCTTCCACTCCTTTTCTCAGTCCCTCTGTTCTCATAGTTCATCACTCCTGTTCACTCACTCCGTCTCTATTACTCTCACTGTCTCTGACTCATCACTCTTTCACTACTTGTTCATTATGCTTTCTCCCTGTGGTTCAAGCACACTATGTTATTTACATTTCTTTGCTGTTTCAATTATTCCTTTTCTGTCACTTCTTCTTTTCTGCTTTCTGTTTTTTCTCTCTGTTATTCCTCATGTTTTAACCTTAGTCACTGTCATACATCTTGTTTTATTCCTATTTACTTTCGCTCACTGTTTTCTTAACACTTTCCCTCAGGGTTGTTCTTTTAGTCCGGTTCTATCCCTACCTCTCATTCCACATCCTTTACTGTTTTTCTTCTTAATGTGAACATTCACTCACATTCTCCAAGAAACTCTTGTTTATTATTCTTCTACTCTCCTTTTTTTCTTTCACTTCCTTATCTATTTTGTTTTTCTCAATTATACCCTCTTAATCTTTTCTTTGGTAAATAGATCTATTAAACAGTATCTCTGTGTTACTCCCTCTAGCTGTCTTTCTTTTAACATTACTCTCTGTTTCCTTCCCTTATACTCACTCTTCCTTTTTTTTATTTATTTTTTTCTGTTTCGCTTCCGGTTTGCGTACCGTCGCGCGAACCGGGAAGCGATTCATAAGAAATAGAGGTTGCCAGAGTGCTAAACATTCTAGCAATTTTTTATAAATGGGAGGTAGTTCTGAAAAGAACTTTTTTTATTGTTTTTGTTGTTTTATATTTTTTTTATTATTGTTCTGAAAATTTTTTTACTTTTTTTGAACGGTTTTATATTTTTGTAGTTTTTTTTTAGGGGGAACAACGAAAAACAGGCATTAGAAAGGGCTCAACAGGTGCAAAAAAAACATTATTTTTTGGGGCGTTTTGAGCACTTGTGGTTTTCAAATGCTCTGTTTATCAAATTGATACTCATATTTGCACATGAGAGTAGGTCACCACAATAAAGGCACACTATCTTCATGTGCACAAAATTCTGTTGGATGTTTGGGACCGTTTCCCTCGCCTCTGGTCCCGACAGAGTTACCTGTGCCGATGTACTGGCCACAGGAGTTGGTGGGTTGTCTTGGAGGTGACGCATCTCTGCAACGCTGTAATTCAGTGGATGCCACCTCTGCATATAACGGTGCATATTATAGTTACCATAACTATACTTTTTGTCTGTACCTCTAGATAAAACATCTTTACAAATGAGGCATGTCACATGTCGGGCATTCACTTTTTTTTGGCCTCGAGGAAAAGAATAAAACTGCCATATAAAACTGTCTTTGTGGTGGGATTTCCGGGGCTTTTCACGTAAGAACTGCCTCGGCTCTACTTCCTTTTCCTCTTCTTCTTCCTCTTCCTCCTCTGGGTTGGGAAGGAACTGTGGAGGTGGTCCTTCCTTCCTAGGTGGTTGTGGTGGTGGTGGGGGTCCACCAGCTGCAGCTACTACAGATGCCATTATTTTAATAAGCAAAAACAGGTCTTCCTCTCACAAAGATGAAAGTCAGAGTGAGGAAAGAAGGAGGGGTTTTCATCATTAGGAAAAAAAAAGTTCTAAACCAATGAAAAGTGTTATTTACAGGTCACATGACCTGTTACGCTTACGTTACGCGTCCCGCTCCGCGTCCGGAGCACTTCCGGTAAGCTGCGCTTCGCGCCTCGTTCGCGCACCGGAGCACTTCCGGGTGTGCTAACGCGGCGCGTCATAAGACGCATTACGCGGCAACGCGATACGTCGCGCTTACGCGACGCGCCCCGGATCGCTTCCGGGGCGCTGCGCTTCACGCCTCGGTTCGCGCTGCGGAGCACTTCCGGGTGCGCTAACGCGGCTCGTCATAAGACGCATTACGCGGCAACGCGATACATTGCGATTACGCGACGCGTCACGATGTTGTTTTCTAACGCGGCAGTTGTGCTAACGGAACGTTTACCGGTTCGCGGACCGGGTCGTGGCACCAAATTGAGCTAACGGGAAGCTACCCGGTGCGCGGACCGGTAGCGAAACAAAAAAAAATAAAAAAATATATATATACATAAAAAAATTATATTAAATACATATAAAATATATTTTTCCTTTAAAAAAAGAATACATTTAACAGCTTTTAATATAAAAGTGCAAATTACGAGAGTGCTTTCATTTCCCCTGCCTGAGCCACTGAAGAAAGGATTTTGGTATCCTGAAATGCATCTGGCAATATCAAGAACTGATGTGACCTGTACCTTCAAGTTCGTCTGCTGGCAAGTGATGGAAAGAATAAATGCGAGTAAAATAATTTCTTGTGGCTTGTCTTCATGGGGCTACTCTGCAATTGAATTATATATATATATATATATATATATATATATATATATAATTCACTGAAAAAAACATACTCATATATATATATAGTAGCTCCAAATTCCATATCCAATATACAGGAAATAAATCACTTGCGGGGGTGAGTTCTATTTAGTTTGGTTTAGAACTCCTGCAAATCAAACAGACGCGTTTCTGCTGTCGCCTTCATCTGTGTCATCAGGCATGCTGGAAATGGTAATCTTTTATAAAAAACAACATTTGCCGACCTGGACATTGACACGGTGAAAGAACTACACATAATCCAAATTCATCACCATTTTGTAACATGTATAACAACATAGTTGTATCATGATGTATATTTTCTCCAATCGCATTAATGCACTTCACATGGCCTGTTTGCTTTAGCAAACAGTATATTTTTACTTATTATGCCCTGGATGGGCTTTCTTATTTATAGAAAAATACTCCCACAACAATCGGGCTAAGTCCGCATTGTACATGACGGCAAAATATGATTTTCCTTACACATTATAATGTATTTGACATGGCCCATTCGCGTTACCAAATGGTATATTTTCACTCATTATGATGCCCTGAATGGGCTTTTGTAACCATGGTAGAATACTCCCACATCATTCGAGCTAAGTGCGCTTAGTATCTGACGGCAAAGTATGCATTCACTTTATGTTAAAATATTCCAATGTTTTGAAATATTGAGGAACACCTAAGCCCAAATGACCCTATCATAAAGTCTGTCTATGTCAGATAGAGGTACATTAACCTTCAACAAATTTAGCAATTACGTACTGTATGGGCTAACCTCCCAATGCTCTGAGAAAATTCTATAATAGTGTCATAGTGTTACAACAACATTCCATTGCTTGTCCCCCACTAGTGCAAAATTATGTTTTCAAATTTGCAATCAAGACTTAGTCACAACCTCCAACTCCCGATACTTCTATTCATCTCCTCAAGGAACTATAAATGTAGTTTCAAAATCCATAAACAAAGGCAAATATTTGGGAAACCAAATAGTGGCAAAAGAATTCAAATTCACAAACTCATTGCAGTTCATCATGAATTGTTCATACTAATCACCTAGGTGTACTGCTAGTTCCTCATTACTGTTCATACCATGAGGGACCTTGGCTTGGAGATCAATAATATACCTCGACTCTAATCTTCTCAAACTAGTAATTCTATCTCCCCCCCTGGGATTTAGTGGTACATTATCAAGGCCAAAGAATGTTAAAAGATCCCTATTGCTGTTGTGCTTAGCAGTAAAATGTCTGGCTACCCGGTACGTTACGTCTCGAATCTTAATTGCCCTATTGTGCTCCAAAACCCTCATCTTGCTGGGGTGAATAGTACTCCCGATGTACTTTAGCCCACACGGGCAGGTCAGTCAATAGACAGTATAGGGTGTGCTGCATGTGATGAATTTTTTTATCATCCTAGGTTTATTTAAGCCTGGCACATGATATGATAATACTCTTTTACTGCCAGCACAGGCTTTGCATGTACCACAAGAGAAGAACCCATGTAGTTCATTCACGAGAGGTTTTGGTGTGATTTTGGTCAAATGGCTGCTAGTAAGGTTATCTCTTAATAACCTGGCCTTTCTGAAAGTTAACAGTGGTCTAGATGGTACATCTCTTCATATAATATGGTCTGCTTTTAGTAGGTTCCAATTTTTTTGCAAAATGATTCTCAACTCTGCAGCGTCATCTGCGAATGGTGTGACCATTCTAAATGTCCCTGCATCCTTCTTGTTATTGGCCTTATCCTGCAACAGATCGTTCTACTTAAGGAATTCACTTCATGTAGAGCATGTGTCAGTAACTGTTCTCCATACGCACGAGCTAGAACTCTAGCTAGACACTCGCGGGCACTTATTTGAAAGTCAGCCTCCCTCGTGTTGTTGATACATAGTAACCCTCTATATGGGATGCTGCTAATGAGTCTGTGTGGGTGATTGCTTGTAGCATGCAAAATCGAATTGTCCACTGTGGTTTCATGTCTACCACAAAGATTTCCAGGTCCAAAAAATTCATTTTACATTCAAGTTACTATCTTGTGTTTAAATTGTGGCAATGGTGGCGCAGTATGTGATCAAGACCGCATGCTTGCGATCGAAATGCGTCATCCTGGCATGTTCATGTGAATGTGCCCATGTGTGACCCGGGGTGGGTTCTCTTCGGGACTTTGGTTTCATATATATATATGTGTGTGTGTGTGTATATATATATATATACATATATATATTATATATATATATATGTATATATATATATATATATATATATATATATATATATATATATATATATATATATTATTTATATATTTATACATTTACATATAAATATTAATGAGGGACCAACCTATACAGGTCCCCAATTACATGCTTGACACATGTGTGGAACCAATTGACATTTAGAGCAGGTTTGGCCAATCAGCTTCTCCCCTAATCCTATAATTTTTTTGGCAACAAAATATACTCTCCTGTGTTATATATAGTCTACATTCTAAACTGAAATGAAAAGGGATGGTAAAGGCATAGAGAGCTTTGAAATTATAATAATTTGAGGACTTTAGGAGAACCTATGGTATGAACAAAAAGGCTCACTTTATGCCAACTGAGACGTTTGGCAACTCAAACTGAGTTGAGGATAGGAACAATAAGGGCGGGAGTGTCTTCAGTAGGGGAGAGCCAAGATGGCGGACTGACGCCGCCAAGCGAAAGAAGCAGTGTTGAGAGGCTCCCGACCCCTTTGATTTGAAAAGCGGGGAAAAGAGCCTTTTTATGAATGAGGAACAAGGAACGCTAAAAACGCTGAGTTAACTATTATCTTAACCTGAATATGAAATTGTGCGCAAAAACAAGCTAACGAATTAATTCTGAAAAGGTACTGCAGATACCAGCCGCTCCCTCTTCAGAGATATCGGGCAGCAAAACGGAGTCTATATGGGGCGTCTGGTCTCACTGCGGACACAGCGCGTTGCTCACCTGACATCGGCGGATTGATTGAAGGCGCTGTTATGGACATCGAGGGCTGACGCAGTTGCGGTTCCTGCATCGCTGCTGGGGAGTGGCTGACGCTACCGACTTGGAGACTCGCTCTGAACCGGCAGGTTACGGGACGCTGGACCAGGTGGACTGGGTGGGCGGTTCTGGTGCTTCTCCCTGGGAGCAAGGAGTGTTATGAAGGCTTGGAAGCTGAGCAGGCTAACAGGAGGATGGCCCCTAAGCTAAACACTCGATCAACCCGGGCTGGAAAAGCTGCAAAGATAGATTCCCCTGCAGAAAATACATCTACAGTTTCAAAGGTAACGGGAGATTTGTCTGGAGCAGGTGCTGGGCATAAAATAACGGGGACCTTAACAACGGCTTTATTAACTGCACAACCAGCTCTTAAGCAATTAATTAGACCTCCTGTCTTTGTAACGGACCTAACAATAATTAATTCACAAGACAGCAATAATACAGCAGGGGGGCTTAGTGGCAAAGATATGATTGATGCTGGAGATAACCAATTAACTCAGAGCGGGCGAGACAAGGCTGCTTTGGCACCAGTAGAATACCTCCCTAGCAACGAAAGAGATCTAAATGCACTGACCGCTCAGGCCCTGGCTGGTGGAGGGGCTGAGTCAGGGGCTGAATCAGCTACTATTAGTTTAAATACTCTCTCTAAAGATACTACTGATGAAATAGCAATAATGTTTAGTCCACAGACCGATGATACTATGGTTAATTCAAGGCAAAAAAGTGTGGAAGTTGACACAGATGGAGGAAAGTCTGCTACAAATAATTATGACAAAGATGGAAATAGCATTGACTTGCCAGCAAACTTAACTGATTTTGCCTCCCTAAGTATAGAGGGTGAGAAAGAGGGTCCTCCATTCACACTAGAAGATACATCAATGGACTGTCCAATAGTAGACTTAAGTAATATGGAGGTCGATATACCTGGATCTGAAATAGTAGTGACGTCTGATAATGAGACTTGCCCCATTGAGGAAGCTGAGATAGCTGAAGAGGGAGTAAATATGAAAAACGAAGAAATTCCAGATGAAGAGGGGAAAGGAACTATAGGAAACAAGATAAACTGTTCTAAATTACCAGGCTTAAAAAAGGGGAAAATGAAAGCCAAGACTAAACTTAAGAAAATTATTAGCAGTCCTTTGGTTAGGGACTTGTCTTCGAACAATATAGGGAAAAAATCGAATAGAGACGAGAGTCCCTTAAGAAAATGGATGCAGGCGAAGGGAGGGGTCAAGAGTATGGCCCAAAGACTTTCAGGAGTGAGCCCTGAGGATGACTCTAATTCCAGGACCAGTGTAAATATTTCCATGAGATCTAGTAATTCAAGTTCACCCGTGCTGGAGTCAAATACAACCGTCTCTAATATCCCTGCTGTCGCAATCAGTGAATCAATTGCTAATACAACAGCCTCAGACACAAGCCCTACTCTTATAACTAATGGTTTTGAACCTATTTGTCTCAATGATGCAGTTAATGTACATACTATCAAAACATCTAATAAATTGGCTTTAGTTCAAAGCTTTGTGGACACAGGTACAATAAACAAGACATCTGAAATTCCCTCAGAATCAACCATTAGTAGTAAGAACACTGCTAAAAACGCTTCTGGGGGTCTCTCCTTGCCCACTTCTGATTTAGACACCGATCTTAACATACTGACCGAACAGGCCGGGGCGATGACTGCGCAAATACACAGTGATGATAATATGGAGGCTGGAAATCTGAATGTTTCCTCTATGGATTTGATCATGCAAACTCTCATGGCTCAACGACAGGAGGGACAACTACACTTCCTGCAATTACGTGAGGACAATTCAAAACTTCAGAACTTTATGTTGGAGGTATCCAGCAAGTTAGGTGGGGTAACTGGAAATAGAGGAGTTAAAACAAAGAGTTGTGGAGGTGGAAGAGGGGGCCTCTAGATCCGAATCTATATCACAATTACATACTGGACGAATAGCCAAGCTAGAGGCAAAGGTTGAGGATTTGGAGAATAGTGCGAGAAGACACAACTTTAGACTATTTGGGGTCCCTGAAGGGTCAGAAGGTGCAGACCCCCGGTCCTATGTCGTGAAATTATTTCAGAAAGCTTTTGTTGACTTATCAGACTGGGATTGGGACTTCAAAGAAATAAAGATAGTAAATATCCACGACCCCTCTTGATATACTTTGGGAGCTTTCTGTTAAGCCAAGTGGTATCTTTAAAAGCAAGGCCAAACAATCCTGCAACCGTGGACAATATAACTTTTTTTGTTCGATCCGACCTGAGCAAGGAAACGATGGATAAAAGATGGCAGCTACGCAAGATGATTGACTCATTTAAAGCGAGCCAGCTAGGCTAAAGGTGATCAAAAATGGTCAGGTATACTTCTTTACGGAAGAAAAAGAGGCTGAACAAGCACTGGCAAAACTAAGTACTTAAAATGAAGAAAACACTAATTGGAATGGGACATGTAAAAATTGACTATTGATTATATAAGACACGATATTGCTTCTTTGAATTCTTTGTTTCTACTTTTCTCTCTTTTCTCTTTTTTTTTCTCCTCTTCTTTTCTAGATGTGGGGGGACTATCAGAATAAATGCTAAAATACATACTAAGTAGTCAAATGTGCATTGTAATGGGGGTGAAGAGAAGGGGGGAGGATTTGAAAGAAAGGATTTTACATGATGTAGGCATGATGTATAAAATGGGCTCCATTAATTGCTTACTTGTGCTCTTTTTCCTCATAAAGATAATACTGTTTGAATCTTCTATTCAGAGGTGGTTGACTTAAGCCTCTCCACACGCTACTTCGCGATGCTGCTATGCCAACTGCAGCAGGGTATAGAGGGGTGCTCTCCCTCAGGGAACTCTAGGGTGGGATGGGTCTGGGTTAGGGGTGGGTGTAAAGGGGGAAAACTTTTATTGCAAGAAAGAATGACCGAAAATTGTAGAGCTAAATGTTCTTTATTTCTCTTTTCTTTTAATCAGTATGAAATGCAGAGGAAATTTAAATACATAGTTATAAGATATGTTTTTCTGTAGATGTCTGGCGTGGAATGTTGCTGGTCTTAATAGTAAATATAAGAGGAGACTTGTACAGGAGGAACTAAATTTGTATAAACCACACATAGCTCTTGTTTCGGAAACTCATATTGGCTTTCAAGATCGCAAGCTTTTGTCACAAATGGGGTATGAGCTTGTTGTCTGCTCAACTTTAGGGGCATCAATTCGTGGGGTAGCAATTTTGAAACAGAAGCACTTAAGAATGGAAATTATTAAAACAGCAGCTGATACAAGGGGGAGGTGGGCAATCGCCCAGGTGCAACTAGAACATAAGTGGTATGTATTTTGTGTGGTTTATGGGCCTAATATTGATGAACCAAAACTTTATGAACTTTTAAACATAGAGCTATTGGAATGGGAGGGTGAACTGCTGATAATGGGGGATTTTAATTGTGTTATGAATTATAAGATCGACTCATCAAGAAAAGGTACTATAATAAGGATGCGTAAAGTTAGGGCTGCAATCTTGGAACTGGGTAGATTGCACAACTTGAAAGATGTTTGGCGTACCAAACATCCTACTATAGCAGGGTTCACGTACTATTCTGCACCCCACAAAGCATGCTCCCGGATAGATATGGTGTGGGCAACAGATAATATCCTGGAGAATTGCAATATAGAACTTTGCCCAAGAGTATCATCAGATCATAATCCTATATTGTTAGAATTTAACATTCTTGATAGGGAACAAATACCCCGACAGTTCACATTTCCTAGATACTTATTTATGGACGCTGTATTTATATCGAATTTAAAAGAACATATAATAGAATTTATAGCATTCAATATTAATTCTTCTACGATCAATTTTGTATGGGACGCCTGTAAGTCTAGTATAAGAGGCTTCGCCCAACAATATATTTTAAGAAAGAACGCAGAAAATCGGAGGGAAACTAAATCCACTACCTCTAATATTCTACTAGCTGACCATCATTTGGCAGAGGCCCTCACACAGGGGAAACTAAATGTGGAAAAATTAAGAATTGAATTAGTGACGTTACAGTCAGCATTGAAAAAGACGCTCAGGGAGAGATATAGCGCTAAAATCCATAAATATAATCTGACACAATACGAAGGGGGTGACAGAATCGGCAAAGTTCTCGCCTACAAAGTAGCAGATAAGAAAGCCAAAACAACCATTAAATCAATAAAAGGCTCAGACTCTACCAAGTATGATAAACCGGATCAGATTTTAGATCAGTTTGCTAAATACTATTGCAATCTATATACCCCAGAAAACACACCCACCCAAGATAATATCATACAATACTTAGAGAAATATTTGCTAATTCAACAAGACAATGAAGCTATTAAACATCTTAGCTCCAAAATTACAGCTACTGAAATAAAAACTGCTATACAAGCACTACCCTCAGATAAGGCTGCGGGTGAAGATTGCCTACCCATAGAGCTCTACAAAATATGTTATAAAGAACTTCACTTGCTCCTGCAACTAGTAATCGACTCTATTGGGGAAACAGAAAGTGCCCCTCTACCTTGGAAAACCGCAAAAATAGTGTTTTTTCTAAAAAAAAGGCAAACCTCCAGAAGAACTTGGGTCATATAGACCCATTTCATTGATCAATACAGACGCTAAAGTTTTTGCCAAAATCTTGGCAAATCGTTTAGCACCTATTATGCCTGAATTAGTCAACTCTCAGCAACATGGGTTTGTGATGGGGAGAGACACTACCACCCATATTAATACGGCTATCACCGCATTTGATGTTGCTTCAACTACTCTCACCCCACTCGGAATGTTTATGCTGGATGCAGAAAAAGCATTTGACCGAGTGGGGTGGGAGTACTTTTGGGCGGTATTGAGGGCTTTTGGTATACAGGGACAATATCTTGGATGGGTCCGCTCCCTATATGAATATCCAACGGCGATAGTAAGTTACGCAGGAATCAATTCGGCCAACTTTCCAATTAAGAGGGGAACTAGACAGGGCTGTCCGCTGTCTCCCCTGCTTTTCGCCCTATCCTTAGAGCCGTTTTTAAATGCTTTGGTGGCTCAGGATATTATCTCTCCGGTACAATATGGTGGGAAGAGTTTAAAAATAACTGCTTTTGCGGATGATATAACTTTATTTACCACAGATTTAGTTAAGGCTGTACCGGAGATATTTGAGGAAGTGTCAACATTTGGAGAGGTGTCAGGCTACAAACTAAACGTGAGTAAAACTCAAGTTATTGCTAATTACAAACCCGCTCAACCAGTATCCGGACTTTGCCCAAATGCTATCTATTTAGGAAT
The DNA here is from genome assembly GCF_964261635.1 of Lissotriton helveticus. Lineage (NCBI taxonomy): Eukaryota > Metazoa > Chordata > Amphibia > Caudata > Salamandridae > Lissotriton > Lissotriton helveticus. Next base: position 1,368,740,913 of record NC_136069.1, on the reverse strand, counting down.
AAGGTTAACGGCCGATGTAGGTAAAATATTATCATTGAATTATGACCCATTGCTTAAGGAAATAACTGCATCCTTTAAAAATTGGCATAAGATACCACTTAGTTTGGTAGGACGTATAAATTTCATAAAAATTAAGATCGTACCTAAATTCTTGTATCTATTTAGATCCATTCCACTGCAACTTAATAACCTTTTTTTTAAAACATTAGAGGGCATTTGTAGTAGCTTCATATGGGGATATAAAAAAGCTCGTAGGTCTATTGTGCTCTTGAATCTTCCAATTGAAAAAGAAGGTTTAAACTTCCTGGTTTTTAAACTATATTTTTTTGCAACTTTCTTTCATCGTGTACGTAGTCTCCTGAAAAATGAAAACTCACTTTTTTTTCATCAATTTATGTTGGGACCAGATAGCAATCAATTTTTGTGTCGTGTGCATGATCCAAATTACTTTAAAAGAGTCAAATTTAAGACTGCTAGACACATTAAAAAAATTTGGGACCAAATCATGATTTTGGACAAGATTTCCTTCTTCAATGCTGAGCTTCACCTCTGGGGGAACCCAGGAATGCCAGGTATCTTTTCTGACGGAGCTGGGTTATTGTGGCCAAGACATGGCATAATTACCTTAGGGGACTTATATGCCGCAGACGGGTTCCTAAACTTCACTACATTAAAACTTATATATAAAATAAATGATGGTATGTACTTTAAATACATACAGATCAGGGACTTTTTAGTTAATAAAATGAAAATTGAGAGAGCTGGTCATTCAGATACTTTAAAATGTCTTTATTCGGGACGAACTAAATCACTCATAAGTGAGAGTTATGGGTGTTTAAGCTCAGGTAGGATAGGCGACTGTGGGAAAATGGCGGATACATGGTCTAACCGATTAGGAATTAATATCAGTCCGAATCAGATTTCAGCATCACTTCGACAAATCAATCAGGTAGTCCAATCCTCTAATTTAAGGCTGCAATTCTATAGAACTGTGAGTCAAATATATTATACACCTGAGAGAATTGCTTGATGGATACTAGGAAATGTATCCAGCGAACAAACGAAATGCCCGAAATGTAACCTCGAAGCAGCTGGTATTGAGCATATGCTCTATCAATGTCCGGAACTTGGCCTATTTTGGAAGGGAATAACAGATGCATTAAACAGAAAACTAATAATATCCCCACCACTTTCGGCTCATTTAATATTGCTTGATATCCAGGACATTACTAGCAGTCAAAAAGATCTGATAACTATAATATTTGCTTGTGCTAGGTTAGTCATAGCTAGGTCTTGGATATCCAAGGAATCACCTCATATTATGGAGTGGTGGAGTCTTATTAATGAAATTCACACAATGGAGCTAGCACTAGCAAAATGCTAAATTAAGAGGTCCCAAGGCACTGAAAGGGAGGGAAAAAATTTGGGGTGCATTTATTTAATATGTTTGAAATTATTTGAGATGACCAGCCTAATTTGTATTCGTATTTGTGTTACGATTTAAACGTTTAGAAACGATGTACTGTATTCCTCTGCTTTAACTTCCAGGTGAAAATGTATATTTTTATGTTTCTTTTTCTTGCAATAAATAAAAAAAAATTTTTTAAAAAGGAACAATAAGGGCACTGACTCTCATGAAAGGGATCCTTCCGAAGCTAACCTTCCCATACCAATTGTTCTCCAAAATATGCATATTCCTAAATATGCTTTCCACCGAAACCAAGCCCCTATGACATTTTACATGGGAAAACAAACTGGGATTCACACTCAATGACAAACAATGGCAAGATGTCTTCATTAGATGGCAAGATGTCTTCATTACAGCATATACATTTGCTAAACATTCCCCAAGGAGTAAAGCAATTTATAAGATGCTATACTATTTTTGCTGCAGCCTGGCCAGACTGCAGTTCATTGCTTCAATAAAATGTGTAAAATGTTGTAATGCATGCGGTAAAGGGGAACTGTCCAACATATCCTCTAGCCGTGCCACAAATGAGAGAATCAGTGGGCTGACGTCATGGAAAGGCTAAGACAAACTATGAGAGGTCAACTAGACAACTATCCTGAGAGTGTACATCTGAGCCAACTGGCTTTAACACTTTACCATTACATTTTACTAAGGGAAAGATAATATAACATCAGTTTTTGGCTACTAAGCATTGATTTTGGCCTTATGATGTAAAGAACAAACACCAACATATGAAATCTTGATTTATAGGCTAAGGGTGCTAATGGGACATGAGCAATCAACACACATTTTTAATACATTGTGAGGCCCAGTGTTGGATTACCTCAATAGATATTTCTGAGACCCTAGCAGTCACACAAGACTGAGAGTATTTGACCTTTAAAATGAAGAAATATATCTAACCTGCATCTTGGAGTCTATGCATGATTAGTCATAAAGAGATGGGACAGTAAATACTAAAACATGAATTCTTCTCCAGTTGACTTACCAGAATATTACAAACAGGTCAGTAACATGGAGGGAACACTCAAGTTCAATCAGGCTGGGATGGGATGGAAAGATTTGTTTATTGGGTGTTCCAGCTTATGAGTTGTATCTGTTTATTCAAAAGAAACCTTTATTTTAATAAACATGATTGGGATATGATGGCTAGCAAAAAAAAAATATGAAGGATATTTTAAAAAAGTGGCAAAAGAGTTTATGATGACCAAAGAATATTGACAGTTTACCCAGAAATTTAAAAATTGAAGAAGTACATCTTTGAATGTTTTTTGTGGATAATCACACATGCCCTCAGAATCAACTTCATTACCAATCTTTCAAGCTTTCTCAAACTTAAGCCTGTAGTTTGAGGCTCACGACCATTTTTACGAGTGTCTTTTGTTTGAGAAGACAACGGCTATGAAGGATTACACTGCCATTATTTTCTGAAGTGTTTACTTATCATTTGTTAGTATCCCAGCTGTGCAGAGTCCCAAGATCAATCAATCAAAAGGGATTCATAGAGCACAACAGCTACTCAGTGAGTGTCCCGTCACTAGCTGGAGGACTTACTGACTGTGTTATTGGAAAGCAAGCCCGAAGATCCATGTTTTAAGGAGTCGCTTGAAAACCAGCATATCCTCTGTGGCACAAAGATGTTGTGGAAGTGCATTGCAGTCCCTAGCAGTCAGGTAGAAGTAGGAGCTACCATCTCACAAGATGTTTCGTCCGCAATGAATGATGATCATGTGTGACTGCTGAGAGTTAGACGGTAATTCAAGTAACGCCCGAATTTGGCAAACCTAACAAAATCACCTATTCTGTATCTTCATCCGTGTTCAGTCAGTCGTATTTCAATGTTCCGATTATCCATGGACATGGAGTTAAACATCACAGAACAAGCAGCATAGGCTAGTAACTCCAGATCTAAATGAGAGGGATAATAGAAGAAATTAGGCAAAAGCATTGGAAGCTTACACACAAGTACGTCTATAGCCAGCCTGCCACCACACACTGCGTAGTTTAATAATGGCCAACTTAACAGTTGAACTATTGAGTTTGATGGACAGCCAGTTTAAGATAGATGACAGAACAATCTCTAGAGAAACAGAGAGCAGTTATTCGGAGGGATTATTGCTTTTTAGTATAATCAGAAAAGATAAGCGAAGCATCACACTGCATCTAAGGTAAGAGAAAAATAGTCAGTGGTGTAACGCAGGGGGCTGCAGCCCCACGGTAAGGTTGGGAAGTCATAACCTACCAAAGGGGCACCATGCTTGGCCAACCAAGGGGGTTCCCTCAGGCTCCTCATCATGAGCAAAAGAAAACCTTGTGGAAAACTGTTTTCCACAGAGCTGCAAGTCTGTGCCGCCGCTGTAACAAACACCACCAGCGCTGATTGTGCTAAAAGGGAGTCATCATTGCCACAGGCATCCGAACTGGATTCTGACTCATCACTGCTGTCTTTAGACTTCTAGATGAAGGCGGGGCCGACTGGGAAGTGGGGCTGAACCCCATAGCACACTCGCAGCACATACACAGACTCATGGAGAGTGCTCTGCACACGTCTAATGCAGCTTTCACTTCTCACCTCATATGGATGTACAGAGCCTCTGACCTAATGTCTGCTAAAAACAGGGAAACCATAGGCAACAGAAGTTCTCTTGAGAGGGGCTGGCAGGGTCTTTTTAGCAATAAAAACTAATGCCCCCGGCTCCTCATCACAAAGATTGCGGTGATTTCTGCAATCTGTAAGTTGTTTTGCTCTTTAGTTTAAAAGACTCTTCAATAACTTCACATGAGTAGCTCTCGCTTTCACTCTTATGCTAATTGTTTACATCATTAGAGTAAATGTTCTTTACAAACATGTATCAGATCGTTCAGGTTGCCAGAAACCTATCAAGTACAGCTCATAGAGAACCACTGTCAAACATTCATTTTGAGCATTCGTTTTAAAGTGCATGATCCAATGCACTTTGACCTCAACTGTATGTGGTCTCACAGTTTCGTTATCTAATTTTAGGATTATCACTTGGAATAGAGTTGTGCAATGTACACACACATAACTGTCAATTAAACCCATGTGATTTGGGAAACCTTACGCCATTCTTAGCTTTTTGGCCATTATCCCTGTGCTTTCTAGGAATTGTATTTTTGCTTTAAATTACTGTTTGCACAGTATTTTGGGATAGATTGTGGGGTACAAAAATGCTAACTAATAACAATAAAATCCTCAACTCACTGGAGATCTGACACGAAGCATGATGCCGATTGTGTACACCTATCCATCACTGCTGTCCATTCTGTAGAGCCATGGGGCAGATTTACAATAGTTCAAGTTCAAGTTCAGGCATTTATAAAGCGTACTACTCACCCAGAGGGTCTCAAGGCGCTAGAGGGAGGGGTTCACTGTTTATCGAATAGCCAAGTTTTCAGTTCTTTTCTGAAGGAGATGTGGTTCTGAGTAAGGCGGAGGTGGGTGGGGAGTGAGTTCCAGGTCTTGGCAGCCAGGAAGGAGAAGGATCTGCCACCCATGGTGGTTTTTCGGATGCGCGGGACTGCGGCGAGGGCTTGATAATAAAGTGACGCATCTATAGAGATGCATCACTTTCCTTGCGCCGCTCTAAAACATGCTTGCGCCACCATGGATGCACTGTATTTACAATACAGCGCACCATGGTGGAAGGATTGACAGATGCGTCACAAATTCTGACGCATCTGTTAGGGCAAAAGTCACACATTGTTGGAGTTGTGTCTCAAGCACGGCGCAACTCCAACAATGCATTTTATGGCCTATTCCCACTACACTGCGTCACTCCTTACGCATGCTTCAAGCAGGCGTAAGGTTGTGATGCAGTGGCGTTCTAAAAGTGACGGAGTGAAATCTTATAGATTTCACTGCATCACTTTTACGAGGCTTTCCTCCGTAGGAACGCCCCCCCTGCATACATTATACCTGACGCAGGTGTAATATGACGCAGGGCTTTACAACGTGACACTTTTCCCTAGATGCGTCACGTTGTAAATAGGGTGCATTGTTTGCACCGCCGTTGCGTCACAAAAGGTGAAGCACTGGCGGTGCAAAGAGGCGCAAGGGGCTTGTAAATCTGCCCCAACATGTTTTGCTAGGTAGGCCTAGTTCAGCTGAGGTGGTACTTTATCTCTTTTCATGAGAGATGCTTACACAGGCATGGGTAGACTGGGATGCCTTAAGCAGTTTAATCCATGATGCCCGTCATTTGTTCTGGGCTGACTGTCATTTGAAAAACCCTACACAATGGAAAGTATTGGTGTGCATACCTGTTTTATGTAACGGATACACTGATACTTGCTTCCTGAGCTACATCAGATTTTATGAGAGAAGCTTGCATAGCCTGTTGCCTATGCCATCCATGTTAGTGAGGGAGGCTTGAACTATTCCTGTGTTCTTTGCTGCATCTGTTTTGTAGTTGAGGCATTTCTTTTTTTTTCTTATGCTGTGTCTGTTTTGTGACGGATGCTTACACTTCTCCATACATCCTGTGCCGTTTCAAATTCGTGAGGGAGGCTTGCATTGCTCCTTGCAACCTGTGCTGTTTCACTCTTGTGAATGAGGCTTGTACTGCTCCTTGCGTCCTATGCTGCACCTGTTTTGCGATGGATGTTTGCACTGTTCGTCCTTTGCTTCATCTGTTTTTTGAGTTTTGAACAGCTAGAAGAGGAGTTACTCCACACCTCTGCTAGACTAATTTCCAGGGTGAAAAAGAGTCATATCAGAGTCCGAGAAATGTCCGAGAAATGGCCACAAGTATACATGTTGGTGTGTGCTCTTCAACTCGGAATTCTTTTATTAATGCCAATTAAATTTGCAGGCAGTTAGAAGGAGTGCCATTTCTGGCAGCCTTTTATATGAGGTGTCTGGTATATAGATGATGTGGGGGTGGATCAGGAACTCGCATTGGTTGCTGTTGATCTTTGACAGTGGTGGGTGTAAAATTTGCTCTGAAATCTAGCGAGCAAGTGAAGCAAAGTAGCCCAACTTCTTCTAGAGAAGTTAGGGAGGGGGGTTCTCTTGCCGAAATAAAATTAAATAAATGAGGTCAAATAGTGCATTTTAAATCACACATACATTTCCCTCAAACCCAGACTCTCTGAAGTGTAATCAATAAATATTGAAGTATGTCTGTGGTATGCCAAGTCAATGAAGCCGGGCAGTGCTGGCTTTAGAGCAGTGTGACTTGTGCGAATGCACTGGACGCTGACCTGTGGAAGGGGCTCTGACCTAATGGGTGGGGTGCAGTTTTTAGAAATAACTTAAGATTGGAGAGGTGATGGTCTCTTTTGCCTGGTAGTAGAGAAAGAATCTGAGGAGGCGGTCATGAGTTGTGGGAGCGCCAAAACTGATTGTCGCACTGGGTGCCACCAGCGTTAAAGCCGGCCCTGTAGCGGGGCTCTCAGCAGGCATTGACTAAATTGTTTTGTAAATGCACAATGGGGGCTCCTGTGTGTAATTACCTAACTAGCCCCATTGTAACAGGGCACGTATTTTGTCATGGATGCCTCAATATGCCACAGGTGCCCTCTTATGCCAAGAAGTGCATACAATAGAACAGGCCGGAATTTTGCCAATGACTGTATCCATCTGCCTTGAGCAGTCCATATGACAAAAATGATCTCTAGTATGTTAGAGCTTGTCATGGATGCCTGCTTCTTTGAATATTCCAGGGTTTTCTACCCTAATGTCAAGAATTATCTTCAGTTTTTTACTGCCATAATTTTGCCATAGGTGTTCCTTATATCAAATTCAAATTCAAAAAGCTTTATTTTGATATACACAGTAATAAAAGCATACATTGTTAGAAAGCATACATTGTTAAAAGCAGATATAGGTCACAAGATGCCAGTGCGTTTCCATTTTAGGAGCATCAAACATTTTAAGAAGAACAGGAGTATTATCAAAAAGTGACAAGTGCATTTTTATAAAATCAAGAGTTAAGAGTAAGGCGGTCTTTAAAATATTATGCATTTAAAAAGTTTCTAAAATACATAAAAGCATTTAATATATTACATCGAGTTCCTAAACTTTACCAAAAGTTTCAAAAATTTAGCTAGGGTGTGGACAACTTCCATATTTTCCAGCCGTTGTAGTCTAAGGAAAGCATTTCTACAAGACCGGAGGCCCCACTCCTTAAGATTTGGTTTAAGTAGGATCTTTCTTGGAACCAGAAAAAATTTACAGAATAAAATACAGTGTAAATTAGTTTGGGGGGCGAGATCATCACAGGGGCAGGGCGGCTTTTCTCTTGACCAGTCATTACTGGCTGGGAAGGTAATAAAACGATAAAAAGATCCCAATCTAAACCTTGCGAGAAGCATTCTAGTGTAGCAATTAATGTCACTTGCAAGGTACAATTGCAGGCCTTGTTCCATTGTAATTTGTTGGTAAGCTAACACTGATTTTTTAAGCTTTTCCCTGGACCATCTTTTATTCGCTAGGTGATCCATAGCCAATTTTCTTAGCACTTTCCTCTGCATTATTTCCATACTAGATGGGTTCTTAAAAAACTCAGGGTGGCCAATCTCGGTCAACATTTTTTCCACAAAAGACAGCCATTTAATTTGCTTTACACCATCAAGGTGTAGGCAATCAGATATTATGTTGCGATTAAAGACTGTCTCTGGGGTTAGCCACAGCTTATGCCATACCAAAGTCGGCTCAGTCATTATTATATCGGAGATATAGGGGAGACACAATTCTATGTGTACAAAATAGCTAGCTGTAGATTTGGGAACCCCCAGGAGGTATCTGAGAAAGCAGTTTTCAGCTTGTTGAATTGAAATTGAAGTATCAATCCCCCAGATACCAGAACCATAGGTGGCCGTAGATACACATTTCGCCTTGTATATTACAATCAACTCCTTAACGGGTCTACCCCCAATTTTAACCGCAAAATTCTGCAAAGCTCCGATCGCCCTAGAAAACGCTAATTTTCTGGCTTTAATTGCTGTGTGCCAAGAACACTTCCTGTAAAAAGAAATCCCAAGATAGGGAAATTGATCTATAGTCTCTATCTTTCTACCCTCAATGAAAATGGGACAAAGTGTTTTCTTTGTTCCTTGTCGACAAGACATGGAAAAGGTTTTTGATATATTAACTTTAAGTCCCGTTTCCCTCATAAAAAGTGTAAACTTTGAGACAGCCCTTTGTAGGCCCACCCTGGTTTGGGACATAATGGCAGAGTCATCCGCATACAGAAGGATGGGGACGGGGTGGCCCTGGGCTGAGGGGTAATCATTTTGAAAGCTCTTAAGGTGGTCACCAATAGTGTTAATGTAGAGGGAGAAGAGTAGGGGCGCTAAGATGCACCCTTGTCTCACCCCCTTCTTGATGGAAAATCTTGACGAGCACTCCCCTCGTTGTCCAAAACGCACCCTTGCCCCAGCATCCCTGTATAATTCCTTGATGAAATTAAGGATTGAAGGGTCCAAACTCAGGTCCTCAAGTGTGGACTATAACTGATTGTGGTCAACACAATCGAAGACTGAACTCAAATCAATAAAAGTAATAAAAAGGTTCCCGTTCTTAGCTTCGGTATACTTAGAAATTAAAAAATATAAATGTAGGCTCTACTCAACCGTTCCCATGCCAGGGCGAAAGCCATACTGAAAAATCGATAGAATGTTGGCCTCCTCAGTCCATTGTTGCACACGCTTTAAGATAATACGGCCAGCTACCTTCATTAAGGCGTCAAGGAGGGAAATTGGACGATAGCAGGATGGATCATGTCTGTCCCCCTTTTTAAATATAGGAACAACTATTGCTTCTGACCACGTTGCAACAAGTTCATGGGTGTTAGCACAGTTCATCACGATGGTTAATAAAGGGGCCCAAAGATCGATTTCAGCTTTAAAAACATCAATTGGTATCGCAGCCGGGCCCGGTGCCTTGCCTGAAGGGCTCTCTCTTATGGCCAGAGTGACCGCCTCGCAAGTAAAAACAATATTCAACGGGAGGGTTCCCAGGCAGGATCTAGTATTATCGCAAGATGAAGTAAGAGCCGGGAGAGATAAATTGGTGGGGAATGAGTTACCGTACAGTTTTTGAAAGTGGGCCACCCAGGTGTCCCCATTTATTGCTATATCTATCATCTCAGGATTTTTGTCCCGGACAAAGGGGGCATTTACAGCCTTCCAGAAGGCAGTTGGATCCCTGTTTTCAGAGGAAGATATTAAAGCTTGCCAAGCCTCACGTTTCAGGGTTTTCTCCCTAGTCTTAATTGCACAGCGATACTGGTGTCTGGCCTGGCGGATCTCGCATGGGGATCTAGGCGTGGCATGTAAGGCCTTTTTTAGGGATTTTAGTGCAGATGTACAATTCTTATCAAACCACCCTTTGGGTTTATAAGGGCCTGACTTGAACTGGAGGGAGAGTAGATGTTTTAACGACTCTTGTATCTTTGAGAAAAAATTCAAGATTTTTAAAGGGTGTTCTGATGGAGATAAACAAATGTCAATCTCTTCCTTTCTTGCAATGAATAATTTATCAAGGAGCCCCGCGGGATCAACCTTATCCCATGTAAGGGTGTAACCATTGGTGCGCCCGACAGAAATAGGTTGTTGATAGATAGTAGAATTATCCCTAACTGCCTGCTTATGTGAGGACTTATTAATAGTAAATGCTATTGCATAGTGATCGCCATAAATATCATCTAACGTTTTCCATGATGAGAGTAAATGAGCATGTGTTTTGGAAAAAAGCGTGAAATCTATCACAGTTTTAGAACCTCTTCCATGAAACGTTGGCTGAAAAGGTATGGAAGGTGAGCATAAGTCGTTGATGTAGGACAAATTAAAATAAAAGAAAAAATTATTTAAGATGTCCCCTGTTTTGGAGTGGGTAAAATGATTCGGAGTGTCATCCAAAGGGGACCCAAGGCCACAGATTCCCTTCGGGCCATACTGGAAAATATTGCAATTGAAATCACCCAGCCAAGCGAGGACACACTCCCCGCCTTCAGATTCTTTTAGGGTTACAATTGTGTGACTCAATTCATTTATAATTCGTGACAAATTTTCTGAGGCCACATTATTATAGACATTTATTAAGATCAGATTGAGTGAATTACCCCATCTAATCACGACAACCTGGTAAAATTCAGTAGGAATGTGTTTCAACACAGTAAGTCCACTAGAGATACTAACATAAACACATTAACCGCCCCTGTTTCTTCCCTGATTACTTGCTAGAGCTGGTGATTGGAAGGTCTGAAACCCAAGAAGGTGGACAGGATTTAATGCCCATGTTTCCTGGAAAGATAGGATGGTGTAACTATTCATTAATTCCAACCATGGTTGGAAGCCAGTTTTTATTGCAAGGCCTGCCACGTTCCAGTTAAGAACTAAGTTGGGAGAAGAAACAGGTATGTGTGTAGGATGCATGGACACAACCCCTTTTTTCCCATAAGTAGTAGAACATGGTTTAGGAGATAAGACAGTATCATAGTTCCCAACATCCCCCGCTAAATTAGTTTCTTTTTGCTGAGGAAACGGGGTAGGAGATTTTCCAGGGATAAGCTCACCAATTGTAATCGAGCTAGCAGAACTGTTATGTGATAAGTTACACCCTGCGGAGCAATCATTTTTCACGTCATAGTGAGATTAATTTAACACAGTATTTCCCATTTTGGTAGAATTCGAAAGCTCAGGGCCAACCCCTAAGCTCACATTCAAATCTGATTGTAATAAAAAGTAATCCCCCGATGTTACTTGTAGGGGCACAGATGACCTACTGGTGGAAATAGGAGTAAGAATAATAGGTTCATTAGGTGTTTTACGTTTGCTCGAATACTTGAATATCAGATAAAGTGAGTCATTCATTTAAATCTTAACCAGAGAGGGGATCAAATGGATTATATAATGGAATATTCCAATGCCCATTTTGGTTTGTGGGGTGATATCTGTTACCAGAAGGAAGGAAGAACCTATTGGAACGTTGGGGTGGGAAAAGGGGGGGGATTTCTTAATACTGTGGAATGAGAGTTACGATAGGGAATTTGCGGGGGATTGTAACGACTCAGGGTTGGTGGATAATTGAGAGGTGTCATCAGAGCTTCAGGATAGAAATAGCTCAGGTTACGGGATGAGACACTCCCATCACCTCTCCCTGGAAACCAATCACTGATATGCGTTATAACTCTATGATCCCTAAAGTTAACTATCACAACGTCCCCCTCAATATCTTTTGGTCGAGAACCCACCCAGTTACACCGTCTAACAGATATTATATCTCCATTTAAGTGTGGTGGGAGAGGTCTGTTGTTACGTAGCCAATAAATGACTTTATTTTTGAGACTAGTGTAGGTTTCTGTGGTTCCTTCTGGCACAACCGGAACTCTGGTCAGAATAATGACGTAGTTAGATGCTTCTGGAGGTAAATCTACGTCATTCCTGCTACTAGGTTTTGCTGTATACGTTTTCTGTACCTTGGCTGAAGGTAAACTTTTAATAGTAGCGGGTTTCGAGGGACCTAATTTAGCTTTCTCTCTCTGTAGATCTTGAGACGCCACCGGTCTGGGAGGAATGGTCTGGGGAGTCACTGGTTTTGGTATGGGGTAGTCCACTTGGGGCCTTATTATTCTCTGTGATGGATGTTTAATTAATGGCCCATTTACCTGAGGTTAAGTTTGTTTTGGGACTTCGTTGGGATTGGAAGCTGCCAATATACATTCATTTGATCACCCAGCCTTTTGACTCTTTCTGTAAGCGGTAACAAAAGAGATTTTAGGAGGCCTTCCATAGCCTCCATTATCCCTTTTAGGGACAAGCCTTCTGGGAGCAAACTTGTTGTTGCTGGAAGCCCTGTTGGTACGTCCTTCACTAAGTCCTTTGCTACCTTTTTCGGTAAATCCGCTGATGGTAAAGGTATTTTTGAGCATTTACCCCCTTTTCTGTCTCCTCCCTTCTTCCTTCTTTTTTTAGGTGGTGAACGTTGAGCTCCCTGATGCCTTTTAGTTTGTGTCTTTTCTTTTGGTACACTAATTGCTATCGGAGAGTGCGTCTCCGAAACTACTTCCAACTCTACTAGTGAGTTAGATAAAGGAAGTGAGGCATTTATATTTGACTGTGAAGCTACGTCTAAGTCTATTGGGGAGTGTAACTCTATTAGGGAGTTAGATACAGGAGGTGGCTCATTGGTATTAGTATCGTTGGTTATCTCATTGATAGATATTGTTGGAGATCTATCTTGAAAAATTAAGGGGATACTTTCAGTGCTAAATAGCTCTGAGTCTGCATTTGCTAACATGTTGTTATTTTGTTGTGGAGTGGCTACGTCCTTCTGGGCCAGGGATAAGGACTTGTGTTTGAGAAGTTCGATAGATAACCGACGCTCAGCACGTCTCTCAGCCAGTGTGATATCTCTATCTATTTCTCGAGTAGCCCTGGCAAAATATTTATCTAGGGGTCCTAGTATTGAAACCCCTACAGTAGAGGGTAAGGCATTTGGTGTACATGTAGACATACTGAAACCTAAGATCGATAGCAATTTGAAAATTAATCAAAAGTGGTCTACTAAATAATAAGTCCCGGAACTGTGATAGACATATGACAATAACGGTTAATGAAGTCAGACCGGGAACAGCTTACTGTGTCGAAGTCAGAAAATCAGGATAAGGTCCTGGCCGTTATGTAAGAGGGCAGGCCCAGCCCAGCCTCCTGCAGCCCCTGACGCCCACAAACGGCCCGCCCTTTGCCCGGGCTTAGCCCGGCACGTCCCGCGCACGTCCTCGCGGGACGAGGGACCGGTCGCGTCTTTATGCGCCCCCTGGCGCGCTGCGGTGACGGGTCTCGTGTCCTGATGGCTGCTGGGGGCTGTAGTTTCCTAGCTGACCGGCGGAGCAAAGCCCGGCCGGTCAGCTCCTTAGAGCAGCGCCAAGCCCGTGAGGTAAACAGAACACAAACACAGTGCGGGAAGGAGTAAAGTCAAGCCCGTCCTCGGGCGGGGAGCAGGTCAGACTTTCTGCCCAGGATTCTTTAGGTGTTCCTTATATCAAGAATTGCCTCTAGTGTGCCACCACCACCATTTTGCCTAGTGATCCCCTTATACCAACAATGTCCTCTAATGTTTCAGCATTTTGCCATGGGTGCCTCAGTATGCAAGAATAACTTCCAGTGTGCCAGGACAAGTGGCAGATTCACAAGCGTAACAGACTTAGACACAGACACTTTCACTCATGCTCACTTACATTCTCACCCATTTTCACTCACACTCCCTTTATCTCACTCTTTCACATGATTGCATAATGAACTGAACTGAACTCACTCACACTCACTCCTGCTCTCTTCAACTGCCCTATATGTGTATTCTGTGATCCATAGATTTCACCCAAAAATTCTACTTGTGTGCACTTTCTAGGCCCCACTCAAATATACAGACTAGTTTCACCCATAAGGTAAGGCTAAAACAGCAAAACAAGGCAATCCCCTCACCTCTCAAAAGAATTGTCAAATTGTTAGTTCTCACCGAAAGACCTATAGTGTTGAAAACTTACTATAGGCATTGAGGCAGCCTATTGCTTATCATCAGTTGGCATTTTAGTCATTCTCACTTGCTGGCTTATTCAATGGGTTTCCTTCCTCTTCTGTCTGTCCTTCCCCTGAAGCCTAGCTTCTTGACCATCCTTTTCTTTGGATGACTTGTACCTTTCCACAGCTCCACATTTGTAAACTACTTATTTATTTTTCTCCGAGCACCCAATGGGAGGACATGTGTATGAGTGCTCTCTTCCCCTGAACTGTTTCCCGTTCACTTTGCTTCCCCTGAGCTATCCCTGTTACTCTCCTCCCTTTTACCAGCAGTTCCATAAAAGCACAGAAACAGAAATATTTTCCCTGAATCAAACAATACATCTGACTGTATCTGGTTGGTTTAGCTTTCACTCCTGTGTTCTTAACATGTTGCATCAAAGCCCACTACTTTGCACACAAGGGCAGCATTAATGACATTGGGGAGTGGCAGCTTCTGCAGTCCATCTCTGCCGTAGATAACTTTTCTCAAAGAGACTTATAGGAAAAGACTCCCAAGGCTTCTGCATAGCACTAATTGGTCTGAAAATGTGCGCCAGTTAAAAGTTGTGTGGAAAGGAAATTATGCCTTGGCAAACTTTTTCCTTTAAACTCTGAAACTTCCTAATTTCCAGCCTCAGACAGCTATTACGTTCTCTTGAGCAACTAGTCACTTTTTTCCTTCGCAATCTGGATCACATGCAAAAGGGCTTTTAAATTTGCTTAAAACTTTCCTGCATGAAAAGAGTTGGAAAAATAAACCACGCGATTCATAAAGTTTGAAAATATTGAATTTTATATTCAGTTTTGAGATACCTTGCAATATGTGTTTACGGCTCTTTCGGTATTTTTTTTAATTTGATCTTTTTAGCAATACATTATGAAAAAAAATTGGATTACCAAAGCCAATAGCGGGGACTATTTGCCTTGACAATACTTGTTTTTAGTGTACATGCAATGGCATTTGGATGCTTACTTACACTTTTTGTAGCTGTGCTGTGTGTCTGGTTGCAGGCCATTTAAATGAATTTCTCTCTCATTGCTTATATAATGTACCCACTGCTGCAATGTGATACCTTCCATGGCATGTATGTGAGGGGTGCCCCGTGACCCCCCTCATGGAGCCCTCTATGGCCCTGGGGACCGCCTGCCCCAGGGTGCCCACCCAAGAACATTGCTGTTTGCAATGATAGGGCGGGAGTCGTGTGGCCCCCGCCCTGTCATTGCAAACACTGCTTTGGTTCTTGGAAGCAAGAGCAGGGAACCTGCTCTCACTTCCAAGAAGCAAAGCAGTATTGCTTTCGGGCAAGGGGAGCTGCATGTTAGCAGCTCCCCTTGTACAAAAGCAATGTTGGCTCCCTCAGAAGGCAGAGAGCCAGCTGGGACCGTGGGGGCATTGAGGCTCCCCCCACAGTCCACAAGGGTATGCCTCAGGGGATGGGGTCCCTGAGGCAGAATTAAACAATTTAGAATAGGGGGCATTTTTTTCTTTTGCGTGCTTGGAACCACGATTCCATCTTGTCCAGCATGGCCCCCCAGTGTAAAAGCGATGGGTTCGCGACACCAAGCAAAATTGTAGAAAAAAGAATATGAATGTTTTTAATAGGTAAGATTCACTGTTGGGCTATAGGGTTGCTCTAAAAAGAGCCCTTGTGTTTAATATGAGTTTGCTGTAGCTACATGTAAGTGCGGATGCAGAGCTTTAGGTTGTTAAGAAAGACTCTTTTTCCCTGACCTGTAAAGTGCACTCCATCACTCCTGTAGATACCTTCCATATCAAAACGTAGATTGCTGTTATACATGGAGCCCTTCCTATGGTCTCTAAGATAAGCAGAAACAGCTTTATTGACACTTTTTACTAGCCTTCTCAATCTGTGGACAGAATTGATTTGACCACTTCCATTTCTGTCTTTGGCAAATGTTAGAGTATACAAAGACAGTTTGCGGAAAAAACAACATAAATTGCGCAACGGTGTCTTTCATTAGCATTTCCAGGCCTACCCCAGTCAATATGCCTAGGTCATTGCCACCACAGTGCACAATCATGAGGTCAGGGGGCTGGAGAAGCAAAGAGGTTTTAACCAAAGACATCCATTGGTGCCACTTTAATCCTCTCTGTGCAATTCATTTAATTTACACATTTTGCAAAGATAGGTGTTTGGCAATGTCTTTGCGTTCAGCATCCCTTTTGCACCAGAAAACATAGCTGTGCCCAACAATCCACACTGTAAGCGTCTTGAAGGGATGTCTATAAGTAATGAAAAGATGTCTGTTGCTAAGGTAGTCAATTTGCTGTTTTTTAAAAAGTAGAGAATTGATTGGATGTTTAAGAAAATTGTACATTCAAAAATAGGGTGCATTTTACTTTTTTTAAAGCAGATTTCTTGGTTAGTAAAAATGTTTGCAAGGTACAATAGAAAGGATAGGATCATATTTTACAAAGTCAACAACACCTGGTGTTTGCATTTGCAGCATTGTGTGGTGAACTTGTAAATATGGTGAACTTGTGAACTGTCAGTTAAGTTGAATGTTCCATGTACTGTTACTATGGAAACTGGCATTAAGCAGATTTGGGGACGGGTTGAAAATGAACTTTATACTTAAAATGTGAAATTGTAATTTATATATAAATCTTATTAAAGCAAGATTTTCCAAGTCAGTAGTATGTTTAGAAGTGGTGAGTTGTTAAAAGTTGTCAAGTTTTTATGTGTAATATATTTTTGAACTCCCGTATGGATTTGTGGCTCCATTGCTTTGCTGCACGGTTGGGCACTTTTAGAAGTCAGTAGGTAAGGGTTCAAATATGTGTAACCAATAGAAATATGTTTTAGAATTTCAAAAAATTTGGGAAGCAATGTGAGTTGTTACTTACATTTAATTGTGTAGAGGAAGAGAGACAAACTTTGCCATTATTGATTTCGCTTTTGCTGAGAGGAGTGCATTTCATTGATTGTGTGTATAAGAATTTTTTTTATGAGTTTCTGATATTTTAAAATCTACAAATCAACTTGAAAGGTGAGTTATACATTTGTGATGTTTATTATGTGTTATTTTTATTTTTTAGTTAGATGAATAATTAAGAACTTTGATGTTTGACATATATTAGTAAATGAGATGTGTATTGTAGTTTGTTTTTATTGTAGTTAAATGTCATTTGAAATAGATTCTGTACAGTATTATGTGTATATTGGAATATGGATTAGTGATTATGATAGTTTATTTTAGTGTGTGGATATATACATTTGTAGCATACCGCATAATGTTAGCTGTTGGTTTAAATTAGGAAGTGAAGTCTGTGAAGTTTTGAGGTTTGCATGGATTTCTGTCCTAAGTACGTTTCTACTTCTATATGTATTTTCATATGTTTTATACATTTTAAGGTGCATGATTTGTAACAAAGAGGTGTTGTTGCTTTTCTGTGGTAGGGTCAAGACTGTGAGTACTAGTAGAATGGTGATGATGCAGGACAAAAGTGTGGTTTGAAAGATGTTCACATAAGGTGTTATTAATTAGGCATCTTTTTACTAGTGTTTAGAAAAGTATAGTTGAATGATGCCACATCATTTTAGAAAGAATGGTGAAGATGCAGCATAAAGGTGTACTTTTAAGGATGCTCATATATGGTGTTATTAATTAGGATTCTTTTTTCTAGTCTGTAGAAAGGTACATTTGAATGATACCATATAATTTTAGATAGAGTGGTGAAGATGCAGCACGATAGTGGACTTCCAAAGATGTTCATATAAGATGTTATAGATTAGGCTTTTTTTCTAGTTTGTACAAAGGTATAGTTGAATAATGCTGCATAATTTTAGATAGAAACGTGAAGATGAAGCACAAAAGTGTGCTTTTAAGGATGCTCATATAAGGTGTTGTTAATTAGGCTTATTTTTTCTACTCTGTAAAAAGGTATAGTTGAATGATGCCACATAAGTTTAGATACAATGGTAAAGATGTAGCACAAAAGTATTACAGCAAATATTACCCTTGCAGGCATGTAATCATCCAGGGTCTAGTTATGTACTTTCCCTACAGTCATGCAACATGAAGTGATATAATAACCTATATACTATCCTTGCAGTTGTAGAATTATCAATGCCCTTCTGTTGCATTCATCTATTAATTTAGGCAGTACTCAATGACATTTAAAAACTACAAACAAATGCATATATGGTTTTTGGAGTATGGTAACAATTACCCCTAAGCTGCACAATAAGTGAAGAGGGTTGCAGAAAAAAATAAAACAGTAATGTCTGAATGATTACAGCACTACATATCTAGTGCCTGCCTCATTGTAAGACTGCATGGCGACTACTTTGGTATTTTTAACTGCATGAGAGGGGTGCATAAATGTGCAAATGAGGTACAGAAGGAAGCAAGACATCTGCAGAAAGAGTCAATAGAATTGCAGAAACAGGCGAAAGAGGTACAGAAAGAGGGAACAGGTGTGCAGAGTGAGGCAAGAGAGGTGCAGAAAGAGGGAAGACGGTTGCAGATAAAAGGAAGAGGGATGCAGAAATGTGGAACAGAGGTGCAGGATAAAACAAGGAGCAGTGCAGAAAGAACCAACATAGGTGCACAAAGTGGCAAGAGGGGTACAGAAAAAGACAAGTGAATTGCAGAATGAAGCAAAAGAGGTACAGAAAGAACCATCAGAGGTGGAAAAAGTAGCAACAGAAAGGGGTAGGAGAGGTGCATAATGAGGCAAGAGGGTTACAGAAAGAGGGATACAGAAAGAGGAAAAGAACTGCAGAAAGAAGCACCTGAGGGAGTGAAAGTGGCACAAAGGGTACAGAAAAGAGGCAAAAGTGGTGCAGAAACAGGGGACAGAGGTGTAGAAAGAGACTTCCACAAACAGGGAACAGGCGTGCAAAAACAGTTGAAATGGTTGCAGAAAGAAGCAGGTGAGATGCATAAAGAGGCAAGAGAGGTACAGAAAGAGGCAAGAGAGTCACAGAAAGAGGCAAGTGAAGTGCAGAAGGAGACAAGAACACTGCAAAAAGAGGCACTATAGGTGCAAAAGTGGCAACTGAGGTGCAGAAAAAGCTAAATAAGTGCAGAAAGAAGCAACAGAAGTACAAAAAGAAGAAAAAAGGATTGAGAGAGAGGCAATAGGGATGCAGAAAGAAGGAAGAAAGGCGCAGAAAAAGAGAAAACAAGTACAGAAAGAAGGAATAAAGGTAAAGAAATACGCAAAAAGAGTGCAGAAAGTTGCAAGAGGGATACAGAAAATAACAAATGAGGTGCAGAAAGAGGCAATAGACACATAGATAGTGCATAACTGATTGCATCAGTGCATCAGTAGCACCTGAGTGATTACAGCACTGCATATGTAACGCCTGCATCATTGTAATAGTGCACGGCGAGTACTTGGATGTTTTTATAATTGCATGAGAGTTGGGAGTAGCCAAATATAAAGCTGCACACTATTACATAACTCAAATATAAGTGTCTCCATATTGTTAAAAGCATGCAAACATATCTCTCTACATAATCACATCATCATGATATGTAAAAGAAATATGTAGTGCAAACATAAACATTGAGTGCATGGATAAGTGTATAAATAGCACCTGAAGGCATAGATGAGTCATTTAGTACTCCTTACGTGAATACATTAATGCTACACAAAGGCATGTGTGATTTGATGACTGCAAGGGTAGTGTGTAGGTAATTACATGACTGCACAGCAACAGCCTGCATGTTTGTATATCTGTTGCTGTAGTATGTAACTAGACCCTGAGTGTTCCTTTGCCTGCAAGGGTAATATCCGGGGCTTACTGAAGTAGATAGCAAGTGAGTGGGTGAATTTATAACTTCACGAGTACCGCCTGGGTGATTACTGAACAAGTAAGATACTGCTTCAGTGATTACAGGTGTGGAAAGGCAGTGACTGGGTGATTTTAAAAGTACATGACTATTGGGTGCATGATTACATAAGTACAATAAGAGTGTGTTTCTGAATGAAAGAGTACTAGGGGATTAAAGGACTATATAGATAACATGTCATTGATTGCATGACTACAGGGAGAATGTCCAGGGATTGACATTACTACGTACCACGTGACTGGGTGATTTTGCAAGTGCATGGCTACTTCTTTGGTGTTTGCAGGACTACTGGAGTGGAGCCTGAGTAAATAAAAGAGTGGAAAAGCAGTGTCTGGGTGATTTCACAACACTATGAGTACTGGCGGAGTGATTGCATGAGTACAAAGGTAGTGCTTCCTTGATTCAAGGAGTGCAGCAGTAGTGCTTGGGTGATTACATAAGCACATGAGTAATACCTTAATTATTGCATAACTACATTGATACTGCCTAAATGATTGCATCAGTGCATCAGTAACACCTGAGTGATTATAGCACTGCATAAATACCGCCTTCATCATTGTAAAACTGCATGGCAAGATATACACATAATACTGTACAGAATCTATTTCAAACAACATTTAACTACAATAAAACAAACTACAATAAGCATCTCAGTTACTAATATATGTCGAACATCAAAGTTCTTAATTCATCATTTAACTAAAATATAAAAATAACACATAATACACATCACAAATTTATAACTCACCTTTCAAATTGGTTTGTAGAATTTAAAATATCAGAAACTAATAAACAAAATTATTATACACACAATCAATGTAATGCACTCCGCTCAGAAAAGCGAAAACAATATTATCCTCGGGATAGCTTGCTCTATACGAAATTTAGGTTAGGCACGCTCTCACTTAATGAATCGGTAGCGGGTTGGACTAACCACAGCTTGCCTTCTGTGAGCTGCCCAGGGTGCTACGTGCCATCAGAATCGCTTTCCCATTTCCTCTTCGCATGTCCCGCTTATAGAGCTGCCAGGAGGAAACTGTGTCCCACCGTATTCTGACTCAGCGCCTAGAGGAGGCTGGTATTGCGGGGACTGCTCTTCAGTGGTTCTGCTCTTTCCTCTCCGGTCGGTCCTTCAAAGTGGCTATACCACCTGGCCAGTCCACCTTCCATTCTCTGGATCTGGGGGTCCCTTAGGGCTCCTCGTTGAGTCCAACATTGTTCAACCTGTATGTGAAACCGCTAGCTGCGATCGTCAAACAATGGGGTCTGACAATGACCTCATATGCTGACGATACGCAGCTGGCGGTGACTCTGAGTGATGACCCTGAGGTGGATGCCCCTAGATTCCGAGCAGGACTTCTGGCCGTAGCAAATTGGCTGAGATCCAATTACTTACATCTGAACGCCCAAAAAACTGAAGTTATGGTGTTGGGGAAACATGCAGAGCTCTGGGGAGATCAGTGGTGGCCGCCTGAATTGGGCGTCACTCCTGTTCCTGTCTCCGAGGTAAAGAATCTAGGAATTTGGATGGACTCGGCCCTTTCTTTCTCGAGTCACACGAAGAAGGTCGCAGCTACCTGCTATGGTATTTTGCGAGGCCTCAGACCTGTCCTCAAGTTTTTCGATTCTTCTACCCGGCAGCTCGTGGTTCAAGCCACGGTTCTATCTCGGCTGGACTACGGCAGTGTGCTGCTGTTGGGGATTAATCAGGCCGAAGCATCTAGACTTCAAAGGGTGCAGAATGCTGCGGCTCGGGCCATTTTTGGCCTTCCCAAACATTGTTCAGTGTCCAGCACGATCTCTGCACTACATTGGCTGCCGGTTAGGCAAAGAATTAAGTTCAAGTCGCTATGCTTGGCTTTTAAAATCCTGAAGCTTTCTTCGCCGCCGGCACTTGCCAACTTGCTCACTCCCTACATCCCGTTGAGGTCCTTGAGATCGGAGGCTCTCCATCTTGCGCTCTGCCCCCGTTTTAAACTCAGTAGGATGGGTGGCCGCTCTTATCGAGTACTTGCTGCTGGTCTGTGGAATGCTCTCCCGGTGCACATCCGTGTGTTGAATAATCTCACTGTTTTTAGACGTATGATCAAAACTTTCTTGTTTTCTGTACCCGCCTAGGGTCCTTTTACTTGTTCTGTGTTATGTTTCAGTACCTGTTCACGCGCCAGGACGCCCATTCGCTGGGGCAGCTGTGGGCGATATAAAACTAATAACATAACATAACATAACATAAATGGTTGAAACCTATATGTAAAAACTTGGGGCTTACTGATTACAGGGCAGCACTACGTTTGTTTAAATCAGACACCTCCTCCCTCAGCTTGATCTGTGCGCTAGCAAAATACTTGGGCAATGCTTGGCTGATTCGTTTAAAGCTCAGTAAAAACTAGAGTCTTTAGGGAGCAAATGCTGTTTTTTATGTCAACTGTAAAGATCATCTGTTTTATTGTATATAGTGTATAATTTCCTCTATTTTAAACTGACTTTTTTTAACATCCTTTTTAAACTGCTAACTGTTGTATGAATTGTCGAATTTTCTACTCCTAAAAAATATCTGTTTATACTTTTATGATATTTTATATCGAATAAAGTACATACAACAACAGAAAACAATAATGGCAAAGTTTCCCTCTCTTCCTCTACACAATTAAATGAAAGTAACAACTCACATTTCTTCCCACATTTTTTGAAATTCTAAAACATATTTCAATTGGTTACACATATTTTAATCCTTATTTACTGACTTCTAAAAGTGCCCCAACTGGTTTTGGAATTGTTTTGGAGCCATGACTCCACCGTGCAGCAAAGCGATGGAGCCGCGAATCCATACGGGAGTTCAAAAATATATTAGAAATAAAAACATGACTACTTTTTAACAGCACCCCACTTCTAAACATACTACTGACTTGGGAAATCTTACTTTAATAAGATTTCACTTTTATATAAATAAAAATTTCACATTGTAAGTATACAGTTCATTTCCAACCCTTCCCCCAAGCTGCTTAATGCCAGTTTCCATAGTAACAGTTCATAGAACATTGAACTTAACTGACAGTTCACAATTTTACCATATTTACAAGATCACCACACAATGTTGCAAATGCAAACATCAGGTGTGGTTGACTTTGCAAAATATAATCTTATCCTTTCTATTGTACATTTCAAACATGTTTTACTAACCAAAAAATGTGCTTTAAAAAAGTAAAATGCACCCTATTTTTGAATGTACAAAGTTCTTAAACAGCCAATCAATCCTCTACTTTTAAAAAAACAGCATCTTTTCCACCATTTTACATACCTCTCATTCTAAAAATTGACTACCTCAATTACAGACATCTTTTCATTACTTATAGACATCCCTTCAGGACGCTTACAGTGTGGATTGTTGGGCACAACTATGTTTTCTGGCGCAAAAGGTATGCTGGATGCAGAGGTATTGCCAAACACCTGTCTTTGCAAAATGTGGACATTTAATGAATTGCAGAGAGGATTAAAGTGTCATCAATGGATGCCTTTGATTGAAACCTCTTTGCTTCTCCAACCCCCTGACCTCATGATTGTGCACTGTGGTGGCAATGACCTAGGCACATTGACTGGGGCAGGTCTGGAAATACTAATGAACGCTACCTTTGCACAATTGATGTTGCTTTTTCCTCAAACTGTCTTTGTATACTCTAATATTTGCCAAAGACAGAAATAGAAGTGGTCAAATCAACTCTGTCCACAGATTGAGAAGGCTAGAAAAAAGTGTCAATAAAGCTGTTTCTGCTTATCTTAGAGACCATATGATTGGCTCCATATATAACAACAATCTACGTTTTGATATGGGGGGCATATACAGGAGTGATGGAGTGCACTTTACAGATCAGGGAAACAGCGTCTTTATTAACAACCTAAAGCTCTGCATCCGCACTTACATGTATCTATAACAAACTCAGAATAAACACAAGAGCTTTTTTTGAGCCACTCTATAGCCCAACAGTAAATCTTACCTATTAAAAACATTCATATTCTTTTTTCTACAATTTTGCTTGGTGTAGCGAACCCATCGCTTTCACACTGGGGGGACTGCGCTGGACAAGATGGAGTCGCGACACTAAGCACGCAAAAGAAAAAAATACCCCTATTATAAATTGTTTACTTCTGCCTCGGGGACCCCATCCCCTGAGGCATACCATTGTGGACTGTGCGGGGAGCCCCAATGCCCCCACGGTGCCAGCTAGCTCCCCGCCTCCTGCGGGAGCCAACATTGCTTTTGGACAAGAAGAGCTGCTAACATGCAGCTCCCCTTGCCCGAAAGCAATACTGCTTTGCTTCTTAGAAGTGAGAGCAGATTTCCTGCTCTTGCTTCCAAGAGCCAAAGCAGTATTTGCAATGACAGGGCGGGGGCCACACGGCTCCCGCCTTATCATTGCAAACAGCAATGTCCTTGGGTGGGCACCCCGGGGTATTGCAGGAGCCGGCCCTAGGGGAGGCAGTCCCCAGGGCCATAGAGGGCTCCATGAGGGGGGTCATGGGGCGCCCATCACTTCATTTGACTAGCCCTGGGGAGGTGGTTGTCCCCAGGGCTTGGGGGGCCAGCAAGGCCCCCCTCAAAATTAGAAATGCAACAGGGAGGTGTTGGTCCCGGGGCAGCTGGGGGGAGTTACAAACCTACACATTGAATAAACAAGCCCCGGGGAGACGGCAGCCTCCGCAAAATAAAAACTGATTGCCCCTAGGTCCTGGCCCTCCCGGGGGCTTTGTTTTTTAATTTTCTTGGCAGTGTTTGCGCATCTAGCGCGACTTTGGATGTTTTTTAAATAAAAATGGTTTTTTTGGGCCTTGGACCCCCTGCCCAGGTCTTAGGGGTCAGGGTCTTTCTACCCTGCCCCCTTTACTTCTTTTTCAGCCTTTTTTCCACTATTTGTCTTGTCACTCAATAACCAAGTCACAAGATGGGTGCCAACACTTCCTGGTTTGGAGTGTTGGCAGCCAATCAGAAGTCAGCTTGTGAGGAGTCGCGACTCCTCCTCGGTGCTCAGATATCAAAAGTTTTCTTTTTTTAATTTCTCAGGAACTACTGAACAGATTTACAGTAATTAAAAAAAAGGTTGCATTCTGAACCAAGACCTTTCTTTCTGCCAAATTTGGTGTAATTCCAATCAGCAGTCGGACTGCAGCATTGTCTAAAGATCCTGTGGAAATTAACACCCCCTTTCTTCTCAGCCCCCGCTTGACAAATCACCCCAAAACCTTTAAGACAGGAGCTGACCATAGCGGGCCATCAGTTTTTAAAATGTTGCAATGATTCGGCAAACAGAGCCCAAGATATCGGCAAAGGAAACAACGCTTTTTAAATTGAAATGAGGTCCTGACCGCCAGTAGGTTATATATATATATTCACTGAAAAAACCATAGGTTATAGACCATATATAGTTAGGAATTAGCATTTACAAAACCTTGAAAATTCACTGAAAAAACCATAGGTTATACACCATATATAGTTAGGAATTAGCATTTAAAAAACCTTATTTTACTCACACAAAACCAATGAAATTCCATATATAGTTAGTTGTACTAACTATATATCGCGCACCCACAATCCACTGCTGATCATGTCACATATTACATCATTCATGACATGGTCAGTGACATCACTGATGACATCACTGATGACATCTCAAATGACATCACTGATGACATCACTGATGACATCTCAAACGACATCACTGATGACATCACTGATGACAACATCCAGTGACTGTATTTTTCTGTAAAGTTAAAATATGTCTTACATATTTAAGAATGAGTGGATGTATAAGTGTCTGGATGAAGGATTTAGTAGGTGCATGACTGACTGTATGAGTGAGTGGTTAAATGTGTCTCACTGAGTGCATGGGTTAGTGACTAAACTGTCTTAATTTGTGCATCATTATGTCTGTTGTTCTGTAAACTGCTGCATGTGTTGATCAGTAGCTATATGAGTAACTATATGGGTTATTGATTGGTTGCCCAAGCATTTGTATGGGAGACTGAGTGTGTGTGTGGGTGGCTGGGAGGTGTATGACTCTGTGCATAGATGTATGGGTTCAAAAGTGCATGTGGAAACAGCTGTATGGGCGGTTGACTGTGTGCATGACTGTATTGGTGAGTGAATAGATATCTCAGTGCTACATGTCAAAGTAAGTACATATGTAAAATACAGTACATGTGAGAGTTGACATATATAAATAACTGTGCATAAGAGCCAGTGAATGTGTGAGTGGCTGTATGGATCATTGTGCACTTGTATCCAGGATTGTATAAGTGAGTAAATATGTTTTAGTATATGTTTGAATAAGTAAGGTGTGTATAACTGTATAGTTGTGAAAATGGAGGTGTGATTGATTCTTTGCATGACTGACTAGGTGTGTAAGTAACTCCATGGATGAGTGACAGTCTGTGAGTGTCTGTTTACACTGAGTGTATCTAAGGTTATATTAGAGTCTGAAGAGGTTCATCGTATTATCACATGAATTATGTCATCAGTGATGTGATCAGTAATGTCAAATGAGATGTCATCAGTGATGTCATCAGTGATGTCATTTGAGATGTCATCAGTGATGTCATCAGTGATGTCATTTGAGATGTCATCAGTGATGTCATCAGTGATGTCACTGACCATGTCATGAATGATGTAATATGTGACATGATCAGCAGTGGATTGCGGGTGCGCGATATATAGTTAGTACAACTAACTATATATGGAATTTCATTGGTTTTGTGTGAGTAAAATAAGGTTTTTTAAATGCTAATTCCTAACTATATATGGTGTATAACCTATGGTTTTTTCAGTGAATTTTCAAGGTTTTGTAAATGCTAATTCCTAACTATATATGGTCTATAACCTATGGTTTTTTCAGTGAATTTCATTGGTTTTTTAAAAGCTAATATCTATAGCTGTAAAATGTATTCTTCTTTAAATCCAAAAATATATTTTATATGTTTATTAATAATTTTTTTTAAATATTTTTTTTGTTTTGCTCCCGGTCCGCGAACCGGAAAGCTTTCCGTTAGCTCAAATTGATGCCGCGACCCGGTCCGCGAACCGGTAAGAAATCAACATAGTGACGGTATCGCGTTGCCGCGTAATGCGTCTTATGACGTACTGCGTTAGCGCACCCGGAAGTGCCCCGGGGCGCGGACCGAGGCGCGAAACGCAGCTCCCCGGAAGCGATCCGCGGCGCGTCGCGAAAGCGCGACGTATCGCGTTGCCGCGTAATGCGTCTTGTGACGTACCGCGTTAGCGCACCCGGAAGTGCCCCGGGGCGCGGACCGAGGCGCGAAGCGCAGCGACCCGGAAGCTAACCGGGGCGCGTTCCGCAGCGCGTAACATGAGCGTGAGAGGTCATGTGACTTGTTAATAAAACTTTTCATTGGTTCATTTCACTTTTGGTTTCATAATGATGTAAGGCTAGGTCAGGTGACCTAAAAATAACACTTTTCATTGGTTGAGAAGTATTGTTTTTCCCAAATGATGAAAACCCCTCCTTCTTTCCTCACTCTGACTTTCATCATTGTGAGAGGAAGACCTTTATTACTATATCAGAAATGGCTTCAGTAGTTGCTTCAGCTGGTGCACCCCCACCACCACCTCCACCTCCTCATGGGAAGAGAGGACCACCTCCCCAGGTCATGACCAACACTGAGGAGGAAGAGGAAGAAATGGAGGAAGAGGAGGGAGAAGAACCACAGTTCTTAGAAGAGGTGCCCCGGGTTTCCCATAAGAATGCCAGTTTCATCTGGCAGTTTTATTCGATCCCTCCTGGCCAAAAAAAAGTGAATGCGAGGTATGTCACCTGCCTCATCTGCAAAGAACAATTATCCAGAGGGACGGATAAGAAATATAGTTATGGGAACCATACTATGCACAGGCACATGACCAGGAAGCATCCACTCAATTATAGCCGGGCGGAAATACGGGATTTGCAGGAAAATCCAACATCAACTCCTGTGGCCAGATCAAGAATATCAATTTCATTGACACCAGCAGAGGCAAACTGTGCCAAACATACAAGAAAATTTTGGCCACATGATACACACTTGTATGCACTGTGGTGCGTTGTTAGCATGTGGCAATATGAGCATAAATGCTATCAACCTGGCTTATGAACATCATAATTGCCCTAACCGCCCCCAGTAATTTTTTTTTTGCTCCTGTTGAGCCCTTTTCAATGCCTGTTTTTTGTTGTTTCCCCCCCCCCAAAAAAATATAAAATCGTTCAAAAAATACAAAAAAAACAAAAAATGTTCAAAAAATAAAAAAAATATAAAACAACAAAAATATTTAAAAAAAGTTCTTTTCAGAACTACCTTCCCTTTCAAAAAAAATTGCTAGAATGTTTAGCACTCTGGCAAGCTCTATTTCTTTTGGTTCGCTTCCCGGTTAGCTTCCCGGTACGCGGACCGGGAGCTAACCAAAAAAATTTTTTTTTAAAAAAAAGAGTAAGTGTAAGGAAAGTAAACAGAGAGTGATGTTAAAAGAAAGACAGCTATAGGGAGTAAAGAAGAGATACTGTTTAATAGATCTATTTACCGAAGAAAAGACGGAAGAGGGTATAATTGTGAAAAACAAAATAGATAACGAAGTGAAAGAAAAAAAAAGAGAGTATAACATTAACAAAGAAGAGTTTCTTGGAGAATGTGAGTGAATGTTCAAAATAAGATTAAAACATGAGGAATAACAGAGAGAAAAAATAGAAAACAGAAAACAAAAAATAACAGAAAAAGATTAATTGAAACAGCAAAGAAATGTAAGTAACATAGAGCCATATCATCAACATAGGCAATAAAAGTTTTGCAGGTTTTATTGGCAGAAATGTGTCGCTAAAGCTGCTTTTGCGGCAGAAAACTGCCGCTAAAATCACTTTTGCACCAGTTTTCTGCCAATAAAAAGAGCAATATTTTTATTGGCTGTGTTCATAATATGCCCCTTAGTGTGCTTCAACTACACAGAGAAAGCATTATGAACAAATAGTGATACAGTGATCAGTCAAAGACACTAAGAGTAATAGAGACGGAGTGAGTGAACAAGAGTGAGGAACTATGAGAAGAGAGGGACTGACAAAAAGAGTGGAAGGAGTTGAGTAAGTAGGTAATAGAGAAAGGAATGAGGGAAGTAGCAAAGGCAGGAAACTGAGGGTTAAAGAAATGAAGCAGTGGAACTAATAGTAGTTAAATGTGATAGAAATGTACATACTTATAAGTACCTAAATGTACCATAAACCCAAAAGCTCTTCTCAGAGCTACCCTACATCTGATCACTCACAATTATTTTTTTACTCTAACTTTTTTCACTAATTTTCAACAAAGTATGCTCCCCGGAGCGCTACCCGGTACGCGAACCGGAAGCTAACCGCGTGAAATTTTTTAAAAAATGTTTTTTTCCCGCACATATGGGCCTCCTCAGCCACCCTCAGTAAACCTAGGGGGTCAAGATATGTCTACCGTACCCCCTTCTACCCATTCTGAACATTATTTGCCCTCCATCTTGTATCTTAATTCGACCGAAACACAAAATGGTGGACTCCCGTAACGCTTCAGGTTCGCGTACCGGGGCGCTCGCCAGTTCGCGTACCGGGGCGCTCCCCGGGAAGTGCTCCATCAAAAAAGGTGGGAAAGTAATTTACAGAAAAACGACTGGAGACACTTTCACCAAATATAGATTAGCTCATACTACATACCAATCCCTACCATTTTCACAAATTTGATTGAAATTCTATTTAGCCATTTACCTCTCTAAATACCGTGAGGTAAATTACTTCACAAAACACATCTGAAGTGTTGGAATTGACAACCAATGAAAATGTTACTTTCATTTTCTACTTTTTTTACCTGACATTTGATTGGTTATATACCTGAATATATATAAAGGAAGAGAAGGAAACACAGCCATTTTGACTACTACTTCCTGGTGTACATTTCAATAGGATTTTCACTAATCACTTCAACTTCTTTGTAAAGGTAAGTTGTTATTTTAAAAACTGAACTATATTGTGCACTATCAGTTAATATGGTAAACTTTTTCTGATAGTTATATACTATCCCTCTGTAGTAGTTATAGATTTAGATAGACTTCTCTGTTATAGTTATAGATGGAGTTAGGCTTCTCTTTTATAATTATGAATTTACTTACGTTAAATCACATACACTTTTTTATACTCCTACTTCCACTCTGATACTATACACTGCCCAAAGATAAATTCTCTGTTAAAAAATGCCTATCTAAAATTAATCCCAACCGTGCCCTATCTCTACTAATATATATATTTTTTATCCAAATTTCAGGCAACATGGAAGGCGAACAGAAAGTTTCATTTCAAATTGTCCTGCAAGAGAGCAGCCAAGAATTAATTGATCGAAATTATATAGAATTTATGGATGAAACTTGGGACCAAGAACTACTGCAATGTGTGCAAGCAGTGGATGACCTCCTTCAAAATGAGGACATTTTACACCCTCATAGATTACAAGCTATGTTCAATGAAAATGACGACATTTCAGACAGTGAAATGTTAGAAATGTTATTAAATTTTGAAACACAATCACAATAATAAATAATTGCTCAAAAAATAAAAAAAATAAAAAATAATCAACAAAACCAACAATCAATTAACATACAGTATTTGAAAAGTCTATCATTCATTTTTCATTGCAGTACGCTGCCCAGAACGCTTCCCGGTTCGCGGACCGGGCGCTACCCACGCAAAAAAACAAAACAAAAAATTTTTTTTTTTTGCCCCGCGGGGCCCTTTTAAAACCTCCACATTAAACCTAGGGGGTCAGGGAGGATCTAGTATGCCCCCTTATGGTTATTTCCCCCTTTGTTTTGGCCTCCTCTTGTCTCTCAATCCTACCGAGAGACAAGATGGCGGCCGCTCCGGACTGTTTAGAATGTTGACAGACACCGGAGAACCAATCAGCTTCGCTACGCGAAGTTCCGGTACGCGTAAGGTCCGCGAACCGGGGCGCTGCCCGGTCCGCTGTTACAGATATATATCTTTTTTTAAACGTTAATTTCTCAAAATCCACTGGAGCACATATATTGAGACCTACAAAAGGCAAATCGGGCTACCAGTCCCTACAATTTTGCCAAGTTTCGTGCAAATCCATTCAGCCGTTCGGGCTAAAAGTGAGGCCAACCGCCCTATGGAAAACTCAATGTTAAAAACACGTTTTGGGACGCCCCTTTTTTCTCGACCCCCCCTGGACGAACCCCCCCCAAATTTCCAGGGGCTGCTCAGAAACAAAATTTTCCATTTTCCAGAAAATTTCAGCCAATTCCGTCCACAAACGCCAAAGTTATTAGACATAGAATTTTCAAAAATCCCATAGAGAAAAAATTCTAACTATATATACCTACTGGCGACCGCCAGTAGGTAATATATATATAGGAAGAGCGTTTCTTCATTTTCCAATAACGTTGCCACTGTTTGACAAATCTTCATGAATTTAATAAAACTGATATGACTGGCACAAGAGCTGCTATTTTAAAAGTTTCAGGGTGATCCATCAAGAGGGGACTGAAAACGAGGGGTGGTTAAAAGCATTTTTTCCCCATGTTAGTTCCCATAGGACCTTTAGACATGGCCACAGCCCAAACTGATGAACTGAATTAAACTAAATTTGGCATGATGGTAGCTGTTGGTCTGTTGGAATTGCATTTTTGTGAGTTGGTGTCAATCAGTTTGGTAGTTGTGGAATTATTTAAAGATTTTACGGATATACAACTGGGGACGCTGGGACCCGAGACCCCACCCGAGATCTCATTCTGAGATCTGATTGGCTGGCAACACTTATAACCAGTAAGAGTTGGCAGGCATCTTTTGACTTGGTTAATGTGAGACACAGAAAAAAACATTGAAAAAAAGAAAAAGCATTTTGTGTTTAACATTTTAGTGGGAGTCACTTTTGATCTGGAGTAATTAGCTCCTGGTTGGGCCAGGTCTCGGGGGTAGATTGCATAGTAATGCGGCCATCCCGTGACCACAGGACCACTACTCCCCCTGGGAAAACATATGTAAACGGATGTAAGGGGCCTGCACGGCCCCCCACAGCCTTGGGACCACCACTTTCACATGGCTATTGATTAAAATTAAACATGGGGAGGCCCATATAGCCTCCCCCACAGCCCTGGGACCGCCACCTCACTGGGGCTAATAATCTATTATTGCAGGGAGCTTGCTGGGCCACACGGAGCCCCAGGGACAACTACCTCCCTGGGGTAATAAATAATAAATAGAAATGCAGGGGCCTGAGTGGACCCCCTAGAGCTCCAGGGACCACCAGCCCCATTGGGCAATCACTAATCAAAATGTGAGGGGGCCTGCTTGGCCCCCTGCAGCCCTGGGGACCACCACCTCCCAGGGGCTCAAGTCATGTGTATGCAGGGGGTCCATTACAGCCCCTGCCCCCTAAGGACCACCACCTCCTTGGGGCAAATTTGAATAAAGGAAGGGGGCTCTCAGAGCCAGCTCCAGCAATGTACTGAGGAGCACCAATCCCACCAAGCCATGGCAAACAGTGCTCCACTTTGAGCATGTTGAGAGCATTTTGCTCTTGCTTGCTCAAAGCAGAGCTCAATTTCTTTTACATTCAGGGAGCTGCATGTATTATTTTATTATGTTTAGATTTGCTGGTGACGGTTGAATGTCTGCTTTTGTTATGTGTTCTCGTGACGTATCCATAACCATTATGACGTCCTCACAAAGATCCCAAAAAACTGAAAAAAAAAAGATATTTTTAAAGAAAATGAACAATATGTTGGGTACTAGGGTGGCTCTGACAAGAGCCTTAATGTTTATTGCGTGTATATGACAGCTACACATAAGACCAGATGAACAGTTTCAGGTTACTTAGAAACACCCCGTTGCCTTTGTCTGCAGGGTGCACTCCATCATTTCTAAGAAATCGATGTGTGTCAAAATGCAGATTGTTCCTATAGATACAGGCCATGCAATGGTCTCTGAGGAATGCAGAAACTGTTTTATTAACATGTTTCCTGGCTTGGTCAGTCTGTGGACAGAACTGATTTGACCACTTCCATTTCTGACTTTGGCAAATATTAGAGTACACCAAGACAATGTGAGGGAAAAGAGACATCAGTTCTGCAAAGGTTTATTTATTTAACATTTACAGCCCTACCCCAGTCAATGATCGCAAAAACATCCCAAACATGTGGAGACAGGAACTTCATTTTGAACTACAGTGAAAAAGTTTAACAGATGCTAACCATTCACAAGTGGAACTGGAGTAATCTAAAATGTAAGATATGATTTAATTTGCTGCCTCCTCATGATCATAGAGTGGAAAGTTGAAGAGGTTACCATTTTATATTTGCTTTGTATGAGAGTGGTGTACAATACTTGTGCTTAGTTTTTACAAATCTTAACAGTGTCAAAACTATCCAGAAAGAGCTAAGACAACAATATAATCTACAAACTAAATTCACTTGTATGTATATAACTTTTTTATTGAAATAAAGCATTTCAAATAGAAATGAAGATGTATATTGGAGTTTGACGAAAAACAGTATAACAGTGATATGGAATAAATGGATATCAGATGAACTGTAGCTGGCAGAGTGTCTGTCTTTAAGATGTTAGTAAGGTTCACCTCAACCCGACAGTGTGGAACTACCCTGTTAGATCATTGCACTCTACCTATAATCTACCGGATAGGCCGACTAAGGTTGTCTATATGACCATTGATGTATATATGATGATGTATGTATTATTATTGTGTAACCTACTGTACATTACGTTTTACCCCTCTTGCTCTATTGTACTGTACTGTTCTTCTGTAACAATGTATGTCTTTAAGTCTGTACTACTTGTATTTTATTTTATTTGATACTGAAACATCCAATAAAAACTTATTTGAATAAAAAAAAAGATGTTAGTAAGGTTGAAAGTTACCATGAGTAATGCCTTTAAAAATGAAAATTGTTTAAATGTCTAAGCATCATGTGCAAAACAGACAGATCTATGTTATCTGCATTCTGTGAACTGTACTACTTTTAGTCACATTGTTCTATAATGTTAGTATAGTCATGAACGAAACATAAACAAATGTGCTGTACCTGTATATGAATTAAAAGTAGTAATACTTGTTAGGAATATATTAGGAAGTGTTTTTTAATGAGGTTTTTAATGTATATAAAAGGTTTGCATATGTTTAGATGGTGAGAAATTGTTTTTCTGGTTGCAGGTACTTATATGTACGATGTGACTGTTGAGTTTACCTAAACATGCAGAGAACTATATATTTTTGGAAAGATGGCCTGAAGGTGTATATCTATTATGAAAACACATATATGTTTACAAGGTGATCTATGTTCTTCAAGGCTGTTCAAAATTATATGTATATAGTGAGGGTGGTGCATTTGTTTTATCATGTTCTAATTAAAATTGGGGAGGGTTAATAGTGTAGAACATCTTTTGAGAGTTTGTGTGCTAGCTTCACTTGCATTAAACGTTTCTGTGGGAAATTCTGAGTATATGTTTTAAAGACATTTTGTGAAATGATGTAGGTATGCCAAGAAGAAAAGGTATTGTGCTTTTAAAAGGTGAAAATTGTTGTTTTCAGTTTTAAAAATTTACAGATGCATGTGCACACTGAGTAACAGAGCAATGTATACTCTTAAAGAGGCTTGTATGGAATTATATATCAATTGTGATATCTAGATATCACCCAGGCACTACACATGCACCCTTCCGATCACACAGGTGCTAACTATGTACTCAATTAACTACACAGGCAACACTCATCCGGTGATCCATTCTCCCCGATAGTAGCAATATATTTATGTGAATACACTAACTATGCAGATGTGGAATCCCTGATGTAGTTCCTACATACTAAGGGAATCATACAGGCACTACCTATATTCTGAGGGAATTACCTAGGCACTATCTATGCATTAATCCAATCATCCAGGGAGTACTGTTAACCAGTAACAAATGTATTTACATGTTTTAGTGAGGAATATGTACTCTTTTAGTACCATGTATTGAATTATATATGTAACCTGTCACACACTGCTTGCATGTACTAGTGTGAGCTTTATGCTGTGGTACAGATTAGTGTGCAGATTTTTATATGCAGTGTTTCTCAAATTGAAATCTGACACACGTAAGTAGAACAGTTTTGAAACACTAAATCTACCAGTGACAGTGGTAGAAAGACACAGAAATAGTCTTTTGTTGTGTTTTCGGGATTACAGTATTGAGACACGGTATGTGCTTTTACACTTTGGTTGATGTTTATTTTAAAAATGAGTACAAAAGGGATAAAGTGGTCTTTTAGTGTGTATAAGTGAAAGCTGGCATATGGTGCATCTGTGTTGTAGGAGAGGGTGCTATATTATTGAAGTAAGTGCTTGTAGTTATGTAGGTAGGTTGATTTGTAGATTTAAAACTGGAACATATCATAACAACAGTTTTTCTATTACTCAGACAGAATGCCTACAAAAGCTCAGGGGAAAATGGAACAGACATAAGCATGCAGAACTGATGCACAAATGGGACAAAATGAAGAAAAAGTGATGAAAATAAAAAGAGCTACTGGTGAGAGAACAAAGTTATTTATAAAGAATACATGTGGACATTTTTTTTTTTTGTTTAAGAAGTTTTTATTAACATTTTAAGATAAGAAAAAACAAAACAATACATATGTCATAAAATATTGGAGGAAAAAAAAGAAAAAGTACATAATAAGGATTACAAAACATATGCAATAAGGGATAAGTAAATTTTGAGAAGGGCAGATAGAAAGGGAGTAGGGAGAGATAGAAGAGAAGAAAAGATAGAAAAAGAAAAGGAAGGAAAGGAGAGAAAGAGGGAAGGGAGAAGAAAGAGAAAGCAAGGATGGATCTGTGGGAATGGTAGAAAGTGATCAGGAAGGAGAGTTGGAAGAAAGATAAGTGGTAAAAGGGATCCAAAGGAGATCAGATTAGATTTTTAGGGGAACAGAAGAGGAAGAGGCAATAGAAATCCTATGTTCATCACAAACAAAATTCCACCAAGTATGAACAGAAATCTTAGAGTTATCTTTCCAACACGATAAAATAACTTTAAATGCAAGAGAAATAAACAGGTCCAACAATCTTGCAGAAGAAGATACAATATCAATATCAGGTGATAAAATTCCCCAGAAAACATTCTGTAGAGATAATGAAGCAGAACAACAAAACATGCGCATGCACATAGTCCAAACTGCCTTCCAAAATGATAAAACAGGAGAACATTCGTACAGTTGATGTTTCAGCGTTCCAGAGTATTTAGAACATGAACAACATAACGAAGAGGAAGATTGGGAAAACTTGTGGATACTAACCGGGGTACAAATAACTCTATGGTATATGAACAATAAAGATTGAGTAATACGAGCGGCAGGAGATACTTTGAACAGTTTGGACCATAAACGATCCCACATCGAGATGGAAAGGGAAATATCAAGGTCAGTTTCCCAAGCAGTCTCAACATTTGATTTGGGACAATCATTAACATTTGATAACAACATTGCATAAACAAGAGCAGCTTTAGGTTGATGAGTAGAAAATAAAGGATATAGTGGAGTGGTAGGAGTGAGAGAGGGAAAAACAACGGGAATTGATAAAGAAGATAAATGTGACTGAATGGCAGATGTTATAATGGTGTATTCATTGACATATGATGAGGGCAAGTGAAATACATTTTGCATTACCGAAAATGGAATTATGGAGCCATCATCAAAAAATTGATGAACAAATAGAATATGCTTTTCTTTCCAGTGTTTAAAATAAAACGTTTTGCCTTTGTATCTAAGGGATTTATTGTACCACACAACAGATAATAAAAAGCATTGAAGAGGAGAAAGACTAGCCGAGAAAACCTTGTGCAATACTGTTTGGGAATATTTTAAAATAGGGAATTTAGTTAAAAAAGAACAATTTGACATAAAAACAATATGAGGAAATGAAAAATCTTTCATGAGAGAACATTCCAGGAGAACCCATTTAGGTACGGGGTTATCGGTGAAGTCATAGGCCAAGGAAAAGGATTGTTTAATCAAGAAGGCGTAGTGATAGATTTTAAAATTGGGGAATCGAACGCCACCTTCATTTTTAGGACGAATCAGTTTAAGCAAGGCAATTCGAGGATGTTTATCATTCCATAAGAATTTAGAACAGATCGAGTTTATACGGGAAAAGTAAAAATTGGGCATTTTAAAGGGGAGCATGGAAACAGTGTAAAGAACATGGGGGGTAATCATCATTTTAATCGTATCCAGTCTGCCCCACCAGGAAAGAAATAGGGGGGACCAAATTTGAAGGAGGGATTGGATTTTCTTTAAGAGGGAATCAAAAGTAAATTTAAGGGTATGAGCTAAGGAGGGAGCGAACCATATACCAAGGTATTTAATTTTGGAGGAACACCATGTAAAATCAGTATTAGTAAACATAAATTGATAGCAAAGCGAATTGAGGGGTAGAACTTCCGTTTTGGATAGATTGAGTTTATACCCCGATATAGAGAAATATAGCTGAACCTCATCCATAAAATGGGGAAGGGAGGATTCTGGGTCAGACATATATACCAGAATATCGTCTGCATAGGAAGACAATTTGGTTTCAGTAGATGAGAGTTTAAAACCAGTAATCCCAGGATTGGCAGATTGAAAGCTCTTATGAGATTTATCAGGTTGAAATTTACTGGAGGATAATCTATCTGAGAAAGGGTCTAGCCATTGGTTAAGATCACCCGCAATGATAAAGACAGGGCAATCAATGGATGAGATCAGGACTTTAATATCTTTCCAAAATTTTGGATCAGGACGAACCGGGCCATAAATATTTAGCAAAACCATTGTCTTATTTTGGATGACCACCTTAGCCATTGCCCAACGTCCTTCATTATCAATCTGAGAGGAAATAATCTGAACATTTAAAGCTTTGTGAAATAAAATACCAACCCCCCCTTTTTTATGAACAGCAGGAGAAAAAACGACCTGACCCACCCACTGTCTCTTCAGTTTAAGAGATTCAACATCAGAACAATGCGTTTCTTGAAGAAAAACAACTTGTGAATGAAGTTTAGAAAGTGGGACAATACCTTCTGACGCTTGACAAGATGACCAAGACCTCGCACGATCCACGAAACAAAATTACACATGGTGGGAGGAAGGAATGATGGGCGACACACGGAATAGACACATGGCACGGGGTGGACTACAAAAGGAAAAATAACAAAGATATACGTTACATGAAAAAGGAACTCCCAAAACATGCAGAATACTGATGTAAAATACACTCGGAATCAAGAAGAAAAACACCATAAAGAAAAATAATAGAAGTATAAACTGCTTAGGAAGAGCGTAACAAAGAAAAAGGGAAAAGAAGGAAGGAAACGAAGTGAAAGAAGGAAAAGGAATAGGAGAAGAGAGAGGGGGAGACAGAAAGAGAGGAAATAAAAGAATAGACAGATCAAGACATAGAAGTCTGATCAGAGAAGAGAAGAACAACCAAGACATCTGGGGCGAGGATACACCAGAGAGGGGTCACCTCCCCACGAGCTGCCAAAAGAAAGGACATAAACAGGAAAAGAGAAAAGGATGTAAGAGCGAAACTACAAGAAATGGAGCAAAGACTAGAACAAGAGAATAGAGGAAATCAAAGTGAAGACAAGATGAGCTACAGTGAAGGTATCAGACGAGGAAAGAACATTAGTGAGAAGCATCCATAGTAGAAGGAGAGACACTTTGAAGGTAAGTATGAAGCTTCTGTGGATCATCAAAGGATCGGGTGTGACCATTGTGCGTAATCTTGCAAAAACATGGATGCAGGATCCCATATTGAATGTTCAGCTGTCTCATGAGAGGACGAAGATTCAAGAACTCCTTGCGTCGGGCATTCGTAGCAGAAGAGAGGTCTTGTGAGTTAAAAATGTTATGACCAGACCATTGGAGACGTCGTTTGAGTCTGGCGGCCTTCAGGACAGACATTAATTCTGTGAATTCTAGGAAAAGTAGGATAATGCCACGAGGCTTGGTGCCGTTGGAGTTGATACGGTCCAGCCGGTGAGCTCTCTGGATGTTAAGATGGTGTGTCGCAGGCTGAAGATCCAAAAGTTCTTGCAGAAACTTACGAATGAAGGACACCATGTCTGGCCCCTCAACATTTTCCGGAATACCCTAACGCGTAGATTATTTCTGCGATTACGATTTTCCAAGTCCTCAGTATGTCATTTGAGTTTGTGGATCTCCTGTTCCAATAAAGGAATTTTGGCTGAGGCATCTTGAATATCACTAACTCGTTGCTCCAAATGTAAAACTTTGCCCTCCATAATAGCCCAGCGCTCCTCAATCTGTGTAAGTTTTGCATTGGTAGCGGTCATGAATGGTTGGAGACCTTGAACCTCCTCAAGAATGGACTCCAGGACAGGGTTTGAGGAAGACGAGATGGGAGAAGGCGGGTCATTTTTGAGCCTCTTAGGTTTGGCACCGGTGTGAGATAGTTTTGGAGTAGGAGAATCATTAGCCATGTTAATAGCGTGGAAATGAGCCAAGATGCGCTACAAAGGAGGATCGAGTGAGGAGACCACTACGCAGCGCAGCAGGTGGTTATACTGTTGACAAGAACTATTGAGAAGCAATCACACAGCAATAAGGACACCTACATTAAGCAAAGTAGACAGTATGTCGGATCAAAAAGGCCACAGAACACCTGAAGAATCATCCAATCACTGTGATGAAAGACTCCTAATAAAAGTCGCAAGAGTACAATAAGAGGAATAATAAGCCTTCATAGGATATTACTGCAGAAGCCAACACATGAGTGAGGTTGGATAAGGAACTCACTTCACTTTAAACATAGTGTGATACATGTGTCAGTGGAGAAACACGCTGTCCTTGTATTTCCAGCATTCCTACAATGGCGGCCGTATTTCTTGTCACAGAAGAAAAATAAGACGCTAAATGCTGAGTAGCATGCATGAAATTGTTCAGGAACATGAAGAATTGTGGCAAAATATGCAGTAAAAAAGGCAGCGCAGCATGACTTTGCAGAGTATTGGCGATATCGGCGAAGCTCCGTGTGGAGAAATGAGGTAAAAACACCGACGCGGGCTCAGTGGCCAAAATGGCGGCCTCCCGCGTCTCAGGGGAGGCTGAAATTACCGGAGTTCACCAAAGTCGTCCCGCTGCCGAAAATCAGTTCCCAGCGGTGTCATCGGGGTCTCCGCACCGTCCGCCAACACTGCAGCCGTCACAGCCGTTCGAAAAATGGCAAAAGCAGCTCTCACGGCATCTGCGGGTCGATTCCGACGCGGGGCTCACAGGGAAGCCGTCTTCTCCAGCTGGCGCACAAGCCACGCCCCCCAAATGTGGACATTTCTAAGCATTAGATTAAAATGTAAATGAAATTCAAACTATGAGAAAGAATAACAGTAGACAAAATCTATGTACCATGAAAAGGAAATAATATAACAAAGATGGATACACCTTAACCAGGAGACAGAAACAGTTCAAGGGAACCAGAGACAGAATGAATCGCATTAGAGTAGTTATAAATCTACAGAGAACTATGAAGAAGTAAAGAAGAAGGAGAGAGGCACTGAAACAGAACGAACAAGTTGAGAGAGTAGTTGATTAGGCCTTTGCTTTGAAGAGAAAGTTTTTCATTTTGAGTATAAATAGAATAAAGACTGTGGATAAAATGGTGTTTTGCATGAGGAGACAAAACCATAAAAAAGATTAGCGAATAGAAGTAACTTTTGTACAGTTTTTAGTGGAGAATGTATACATAGTTCTAGTACAGAGTCTTTTTTAATGAAGAAAGCTATATCCAGGATAATAGTTTAGGTCATGCTGTTGATTGCGGAAATGAATTGAAGAATGACGCTCCTATAGCGAAAGAGGTTAAGGTATTTACAAATGTAGAACACATTATTGGAGAACATGTACAATGAAGGGGGAGTCAGGCACCTGTATAGAAATGGAATTTTAGTAATGCTTGTAGTATTCAACAGCATTAAGGAAATTTCTACATATTAAGGAAATGTCTACATATCTTTTCAAGGTGAAGCTTAAAACACTAAATAGGTACAAGGAGTGGATTCTTGCAAGATTGGAAAGCATACACACTTCCTGGGACACTTACTAGCTTGTTTATCAAAGAAAGTGTTCCAAAGCACCTTTCATCATTTCAGGATGTTAATTATACATCACTCAACAATGCAAACTTAGTTAGGAGGCTGTACTATTTGAAAACTCTGCTTTATCTTTAGGAGCAATGAATAGCGAGTACTTTTGTATGATACTGTGGCAGATGTAGAAAAGGTTTGTGATGATGTGTCATTTTGTTTCTTTGGTCCTCAGCAGGATTATATGGAAAATGAAGAGTTGCTAGGAGGAGGAGTGTAGAACAGGACACTGATATTTCAGTTAATAGTTTTGAAGAAGAGATTACAACATTTAACACAGGGGTGTCTAAAAACCCAGACTATGTTTGTATATGTTATCAACACACTCACTAGAAGATTTAAACAAAGCCTATTGACTTGTATTTAAAAAGTGGAAAGGTAAATATTGATAACTGGCAAAAGTTAGCTGTGTATTTATTTGTAGAACTGGCTAAGGTTAGCTGTGTATTTATTTGTTGAGGAACGCTTTGACTTGCCAGTACGCCAGTTTATATGTAAGTAGTGTTAGTAATAAATTAGAAGATAATAAAATGAACAACACATAGGGCCCAAGTCACAGAACTAACTTAAGACAAAATCCCAAACTGACTACCATTTTGGTATTCACAAAAGGCACTTACTCATTTTGATAGTCACAGAAGGCAATTACTCATTTTGGTATTCACAAAAGGCACTTACTCATTGATAAGTAAGTGCCTTCTGTGAATACGAACATGAGTAAGTGCGCTTACTCATTTTGGTATTCAGAGATGTAACTTATTCATCAATGAGTAAGTGCCTTCTGTGAATACCAAATGAGTAAATGGTGGTAAGTTTAGGATTTTGTCTTAAGTTAGTTCTGTGAATCAATCGGGGCCAGCGATATTAGATACCCATTTTTTAAAATAATGAAATGCCTGCCAATGTAGAACAAACAGGAAGGGACAAAAATAAAAATAAAACATTTATGATCCTTTGCAGCATTGCGAAGGGCTTTTATGAACTTTATCTAGCACTCATTACAACTGCACAATCAATGCAGTATGATGCCATCTGGGAAGACCTTGGAGCCAAATCCTGAATTCGAGATTAGACCTCTGAAGGGACTCCCTGCCCTGGTGTTGTTACACCTGCTAATGAAGTTGAGGGTTTTTCAGCATTGCCTTCTTGCTGCCTTTAGACAAATACAATGATATGTTTTTAGATGGTAAAATATGGACGTAGCCCAGCAAGAATATTTTTTATTTGTACCCCTGGACAATGTATTGTCACAGATTGTGCATTGTGCAATATTAGCTGTAAAACTGTGTAAACACACCTAATTTTTTTGTTTGATAGTTGTGTTATATTCGTGAGTTCCGATATTGAAAATAATTGTTTGAAACTGCTGATTTTTTTACAAATGTGTTGTTGAAATAAAGTTAAACCATTGCGTTACTAAACAGCTAGATATATATCTGTTTTACCCTTTGTCATTTGTATTCAAGACTACTGATGTGATTGCGCCTTCCGGTGTTACTGTGAAGAAGGAAACTGCATTTTTGATCTGGTTATTTTGAAGAACGA
Organism: Lissotriton helveticus; assembly: GCF_964261635.1. Classification (NCBI taxonomy): domain Eukaryota; kingdom Metazoa; phylum Chordata; class Amphibia; order Caudata; family Salamandridae; genus Lissotriton; species Lissotriton helveticus. The sequence continues at coordinate 1,368,698,346 of NC_136069.1, read as the reverse complement.
ATACAAAAGGGAAAATTAAATTAGTATCTTACTAAATAGCTACACCAAAACTTTATGTAAAATATTTCTATATTTGTATTTTACACTTAGTCAAAAACACCCGGTGTTCGCACTTTGTCCTTGGCAATTGCACTCACAGAATCACACAGGCACTATCTATGCAATCATACAATCACCCAGGCACTACTCATGCACTTACATAATTACGCAAAACTTTACACACTCACTCACAGACCCATAGAGTCACTCACACACACAGTCACCAACCTATACAGCCATTCACACAGCCACTCTCAAAGTTTACAAGTTACAGTTAGAAAATTTAAATTACCATTAGAATTCACTGGAAAAAAAAGGGTACAGGGTTGTTATATTTAGGAATTAGCAGTTAAAAAACCTTAGAAATTCACTGACAAAGCAAATGTTACAGAGACGTTATAGTTAGGCTCCAGTTTCACTCGTGCAAAACCAGAGAAAATCAGCAGTAATAGTTAGCTGAGCTAACTATAACTTGCACCCCTGCATGTGACCTCATATATTACATCACTCATGACAGGTCAGTGACATCACTGATTACATCACAGATGACATCCCAAATGACATCATTGTTGACATTACTCAATCTATGGTGCATCAACCCACACTCCAATATAACTTTTCATGCACTCATTCTAACTTCTTCACTAGCATTCTCAAAACTTTTGATACACCCCTACCAGCGCTTACACACCCAGTCACTGATTCATAGGTATACACACACATTAACTCAGTTACCCATATAGCCGCTCGTATACTAACTCACTCACTAATACAGTCACTGACCTATCTACTCATACACCCATAAATCCATTCACACACAATAAGTCACTCATAGAGCTACTCACACTCCTACTCACTCACCTATAGAGTCAATCACACATCCATTCACTCACCTATACAGTTATACCTACGGGCATTCATTTTTTCATACCGATACCAATACATACTCACCTATACAATTACTGAGACAAGCACAATATATCTCATGAAGCCACTCTCGCAATCACTCAGTCACACATACACTCACTCATATACTCCAACACTCACCTATACTGCCTTTCACATATGCAATTACTCACCCATATACCATTGACAAATCTATTGACTCACAGACACAGCCATAAATGTACTCACTCACCCATACAGCCCCTTACACACACTCTCATTATCCCAAAGAGCCACTGTGTCACCCACACACTCATCCATACAGGCAGTTACACACACCCTCACCCACCCACACAGACAAAAAGACACCCATACACATACTCAGACAACCAACAACTCACCCATACAGAAACTCCTGTACCCACTCACACACCAGTACAACAACTTAGACACCAACTGACAGACAGATACAGACATTCACACAAGTCACTCATCCATACATTCACTGAGATGCCTAATCACTCACAGAAATAGTCAGTCACACACACAGTGAATCATCCATACAGGTAGGCATACACACAGTGATTCACCAAAACCTTGGTATATGTATTTAACACTCATAAACATTTTAAAACTACTGCCACTCACTGGATGATGTCTTCAGTGATGTCACTGACCATGTCATAAGTGATGTAACATAAGCAGTGCATTGCGGGGCACGCGTTATAGTAAGCTCAGCTAACTATAACTGCTGAATTTTGCTGGTTTTGCATGAGTGAAACTTGAGCCTAAATATAACATCTCTGTAACCTTTGATGTTTTCAGTAAATATATATATATATATATATATCGCGAGAAATGTGCATGCGCGAGCGCCCAGGCATGCGCATTTGTCAGGAAGAAGTCAGTGATAAAGCAGGAAGAGTGAGCCGCATCTCTGGTAAGTCTTTTCAATTACTTTCATTATGCTTTTAGAGATTATAAGGCCATTTAAAAGAAGGCGGGAGGGAGGCGGGCGGCGCGTAGTGGGGCTACGTGAAGTGTGCGGGTGTGTGTAGATTCACCCCACTTTGTGATGCTCCGCGTAGCCCCACTACGCCCACCCTTAAATTAAAGCCTGTATACCTAGAAGAGGCACACATAATATTATGCTATCCTTAAGAACAAGTGGGGGGGTCTGAGTGTGCAAAATGGCATCGCGAACTATGCATCAATAGAGACCAAGCGCTGGCTAAAATTTGTGCTTGATTTTTACAATACAGTGTATGATGTGCTTAATGTGCAAATATTTGTCAGTGTTAAGGTTCACTGTGATATAAGCATAAATTACATTAAAAATAGTGACTGGCGGCTATTGCAGACCTGTGATTAACAGCATGGCCAGGCCATTTGGCCTCTTAATTGAGTGCTTAGCAGCAGTCTGATTCGAGCACCGGCAACAATATGGAAGCATTCTGGGAAAAGTGCTTAGTGCAAGAGCGGCTTAATGAATGGGTGTGGGTTGTCTGGCGTTGACCGGCCTTGGGGCCTTGAACTATTTTCTTCACTTCAATTCAACAAATAGTTTAAAACCTGTAATAAGACGATTAAATAATAAGACAGATGCATTCCTAGGAGACCAATAAAAGGATACAAAGAACTGATTGTGCAGAAGGCGGGGGGATCAGGGGGTATCAGGGAGGCAGCGGAGCCCATCTAGCAAGTTTACAGGTTCATTTCTGCTGTCTCCGCTGCTTTGAGTCCCTGATCCGAGTTCAGCAGTATGGGTAGACTTGCGAGCTGGACCCTCAGCCGCTCTTGGTTGATTGATCCTTCCGAGGTGAAAGATGTGTGCAGATTGTCGGCACTGGAGTTCTTGATAAGGTGAGGGTTCAAGTGTAGTCTTTCTCAATGAGGGTCACGGTGATACGTTCCGCACTGCATCTGGAATGGTGTTACCTACTAGAACTTTTTCTCATTTATTGATGTAGGTTTCCGTGGCTGCTAAAAAAAATTACCAGGCTGCAGCTCAGTTGGACGTCGTCACCGAGGAAGCTTGCCAGCACCGCTTGCCTGCAGGACCTTATATGTTTCTTGTTGAATAGCGGTCTCAAGAGGATCCGGCCTTCCTGTATTATCTCCCGGCATATGGTGATAAAGTGTGCTATGTTCTCTTCACCATCCCCATGAGAAAGCAGGTGGAGTGGAAGGGTATTGAGATGGTTTGAAAGAATATCCTTTGAAAAAAGGAACGGAATTGTAGCAAACACTTTATAACTCTAGTGCCATTTCCTATAGGGTAAATCTCTATACTAAAGCAGTAAAAGACAAATTGATAGAAAATCAATAACAAATATTATAAAAAAGATATTACTTTATTTATATTTTTATCTTTAGATTTCTTTTTTTCATATATATTTTTTCATAGCTTTTTTTAAACACTCAATTCATAAAAAACATATATATCATTCTAAATAAATATGACATATATTGGACCACATTTAAAGAAAAACAAAACTATAGACAAAAAACTTCAAATGACTAGATGTTCAAAAGACTATTGAAGTTGGCAATGCGGTGGGTTGGAACACTACGCGAGTTTCGGCCATTGCCTTCATCAGGAGGCCGTCATTTGCAACAAAATAATATAGACATAAAAAGTCGTGTAGGACAGAGCGTCTTTGTTGACAATCAGATATTTATAGACAAACGCTTGATTGACAGTTTCTTATTATTTTAGCAAAGGTTTCTTTGTTTGTAGTCACAACCTATGCAGTATTCGAGGGTCATTAAGATTTTCTTTACTCGTTGAATGTTGAATAAAAACAGGTATTCACATAAAGTTCCATATAAGATAAACAATTATACCATTTTGTTTAGGCATCCAAAGAAAAGGGCTTTTTATTCTTGTTTACTCTCTATATTCTCTTTCGATGGTTGTTGCGAAAAAACCAGACACAGGCCCAAAAACTGGTTTGAGTACTTTGGATTATGGATAGTCTTTTTATGTAGGGGTATAGATTCCTGGGAGAAAAATACGACGGGCGTATTATCCATATAAAACCAGTTAGATACGATATTGTTTCTGGCTTTGGTTAGATCATACGATGGGTCTCTCGATATCGATGTATTATGCCTTGGGTCTGGGGTTCTAGAAGGGAGGAAGCCACCGTTCGCGTTCGGATACGACGTCAAAAAAATGTACCAGGCTGCAGCTCAGTTGGACGTCGTCACCGAGGAAGCTTGACAGCATCGCTTGCCTGCAGGACCTTATATGTTTCTTGTTGAATAGCGGTCTCAAGAGGATCCAGAGTTCCTGTATTAGCTCCCGGCATATGGTGATCAAGTGTGCTATGTTCTCTTCACCATCCCCATGAGAAAACAGGTGGAGTGGAAGGGTATTGAGATGGTTTGAAAGAATATCCTGTCAGGACCCTTGACAAACCGCGCGAGGTGCTGGGATGGAGGTTGGTGCATGCGTGACTCAATGGATGGATGGGTGAATGGATGGGATCCCCTTGTAGACAAAGCAGTCAGTGAGTTGGTAAATGGGTGCAGTGGAAGTGTATGGAGATGGTTTGAAAGAAGATCCTTTCAGGGACTCCTGAGAAGACATGTGAGTGGCTGGGGGTGCATGTGTGACTCGATGGATGGGTGGATGGATACCCCAGTAGATAAAGCGGTTAATGTGTTGGTAAATGGGTGTAGTGAAAGGATGAGTGGCTGGGGTAAGGATATGGATGAGTAGCTGGGGTGGCAGGGGTGCATGCATGAGTCAATGGATGGATAGGTGAATGGATGGATAACTTTGTAGATAAATCGGTCAGTAAGTTGGCGAATGGGTGGAGTGGAAGAGTATGGAGATGGTTTGAAAGAGGATCCTTTTGAGGGACTCCTGAAAAGACCCGTGAGAGACTGGGGGTGGGGCATGCATGCATGACTCGATGGATAGATGGGTGGATGAACACCCTCTTAGATAAAGCAGTCAGTGAGTTAGTGAACAGGCTCAGTGGAAGGGTATGGAGATGGTTTGACAGAGGATCCTGTTGAGGGATCCCTGAAAAGACCTGTGAGTGGCAGGGGAGGCAGGTCATACAAGCATGACCCCATGGGTAGATGGGAGGAGTGCCCTGTAGATGAAAGTGTCAGAATATTTTTAAACATGTCGAGTGGAAGTTGATGATTGCATATGTTTGTGGTTGGCTGGACAGATGGTTGTGCAGATGAAAGGAGACGGAGATGGGTGGATTGGTGGTGGGTGGATGTCAGTCTGTGAATGGAAGAATGGAGAAGCAGGGGGTGAAAGGGCATCTTGCAGAGGTTTGGTGTTCAGTATGTTTGAACAGCACTGACATGGCTGTCCTATAGCGTGAAATCAAGGCCGGTAGGGAAGGGGTTAACTGCACTTCCAGAAGTCACCCTGACCCTCGCCTGTAGCCCTACCACTCACACATCTCACTTGCAGTGATTGCAGTGCTCAATGAGGGTGGCTTTATAGCCCTACACCACCGGAGCACACGTTCGCCACTTCTGAGCAACTAATGCATTCTGAGGGCCACAGTCCTGTTTTAGCACCCATAAACCAATTACAGAAGTTTAGGGACAGGATTGTTTCGCAAAGAAAAATACAGGAAATTCGGCACCCAAGGTGCATCATGTGAGACACAGACGACACAAGGCAGCGTCAATGGCGACAAAGCCTCACTTTAGGCCTTGGGGCCCATAGGCATCTGCCCTCACCGTTTCATTAGCCCCTCGTCCAGCAATCCAAAAACGTACAGATATACAGATTTGTCCATCCACCTGGATTCCAATTACGCCAAGTCAACCATCCATACATACATTCATCCATCTATCGGCCCCACACACATCCATCTGCCCATCAATCCTCATTCCATGCATCCACCACTTACACATCCCTCTACCCATCCATAAGTCTACCCACCCCTAACATATCTTAATCGAATCCTATGGGTTGGATGTGCTTTTTCTCACAGAGACATGGACTCGAGCTGACAGTGATGTAGAACTTAGATTGGCCTGCCCTCTGGGCTATAAAATCAGGCATAATCCTTGTGTGGGGAGCAGAGGTGGAGGCGTGGGGTTTATTTTTAGAGACACTTTGGCTATATCTCAGTTTGAGATTAAGGAGGTCCAAGGTTTTGAACTCATGGGCTTTTCTCTTAAAGGGCAAAAAGGAGTTCTGTATTCGGGGTTGTTATGTTATAGACCACCTAGTAATACACTATCTACTCTACCTGAGCTGACTGATATTATTTATGATCTCTCTAATACACATGCCAGGCTAATAGTCTTGGGGGATTTTAATTTGTGGCCAAATGGGCCATTTGATACAGCTTATAGAGACCTTTGCCAGGCTTGCAGCAATATACAGCTGCAACAGCTGGTACTCTCCCAGACTCATTTGAAGGGCCATGCTTTAGATTTAGTTTTTGTGGATGTCACTCAAGCCACAATTAGGGACATAACTATCCAATGTTGGACGGACTATGCTCTTTTCCATTTCTCCCTATACCTCCCTGCTGACTCATTGAGAGATAATAGCTCAGGTTCTACCAAACTCAGTAGGCAATGGTCTAGACTCCTGAAAAATTCTAGTCCACTATCTTTGTTAGCCGGTGGCATCTCCTTGGGGGAAAATGTGGAAGAGAGCTACTTAAGGCTGTGCCAGCAAATTACAAATTCCTTGGATAAAGTGGTTCCCTTGCGGAGAGCTAGGGGTAGGCATAAGCTTGCCATGCCTTGGTATTCTAATGATCTTCTTCAGCTGAAACTGCGGTGTAAACAGGCGGGAAGAGCTTGGAGGAAGTATTATTTAGAGCCAGATAGAGCCTTTTTCAAACAGTCACTTTTGGACTATAAAGCACAGATTAAGTGTGCTAAAGCCAAGTATCTCGAGGACATGCTGTTGCAGGCAACAAACAAGTCGCAGACTTTGTTTAAAATTGTTAACAACCTCTCCCATCCAGCCTGTGCCACGAATAGTATCCCGGCCTCTCAGTCCCTCTGTGACTCCTTGGCAGCCGCATTTGAGGACAAAATCGCCACCATTTTGAGCGTACTTTCCTGCCCAGGCACTCCTTGCCCCCAGCCCTCGGCGGTTTCAGCACCCCTATCTATTCCAGGTGATCCAGAGGAAGTAGCAGGCCAACCTCGGCTGGATAGTTTCACTCTCCCTTCTCTAGAGGATTTCTGTGCTCTGGCGAATGGTGTTTCATCGGGCTCTCCGATGGACCCGCTGCCTCATAAATTTTGGAAGGTGTTCCAAGAGGAACTCTTCCCTCCTCTGTATTCTATCTGTCATCAGTCCTTCAGTACCGCCACAGTGCCTGAATGTTGGAAACTAGCAGTGGTCTCTCCTCTTTTAAAGAAGTCCATATTGGACCCTACCTGCCCGGCGAACTATCGGCCAATCTAGCTGCTCCCTTTTCCTGTTAAGATCATGGAGAAACTTGTCACTCAGTCTCTGTCCAGCTTTTTGGAAACCAACATCTGTCTAGACGTGGCGCAGTTCGGCTTCCGGCCAGCCCAAGGCACGGAATCTGCGCTGGTAGTCGTTCTGGACGATCTTCGTTCACGGGTCGACACTGGTCGGGCAGCTTTTTTAGTGCTGCTCGACATGTCGGCCTCGTTCGACACGGTCAGCCACGCTATACTTATCAGCAGACTGGAAGAGATCGGGGTAGCTGGGTTGGCGCGGGATTGGCTAGTTTCCTACCTTCATAACAGACATCAGGTGGTGGCTCTGCCGCCTTTTAGATCTGGCATCAAAAGAGTAGGGCAAGGAGTGCCCCAGTGGTCGGCAATCAGCCCTATATTATTCAATCTGTATCTCCGGCCTCTGATTACATTGATCAAATCTTTTGGTATCTCGGTAATCAATTATGCTGATGATACGCAGCTCCTCTTTTCCTTTGAAGGCAAAGATGGTGTGTCTAAAGAGACTTTCCATCGTTGTATGACAGCTACTGCGGACTGGTTGCGACATAATTCATTCCAGTTGAATGGATCCAAGACGGAGGTGCTGTATTGCTCTATAGACCGTACCCGCGTTCTTTGCCGGCGGATTTCTTGCCAACATCTTCCTTAGGCACGGTGGCGGTGGCGGACTCCGCCCACAACCTGGGGGTCATGTTTGGCCCTAATCTACAACTGGATGCTTTTGTCAATAAGACAATTGCCACCTGCATGCTGTTGCTCCGTACTCTGCGTAAGATCCTTCCTATGCTTCCGGCGCAGGCTATACCGGAGGTAGTGCGTGGTATCATTCTCAGTAGGTTAGACTACTGCAACGCACTGCTTCTGGGCGCACCTAGCACCTTGATCAGTAAGCTGCAGCGCATACAGAATATGGCAGCTAAGCTTGCCCTTTCTCGGTTGCGCTCTGCTTTAGGCATGGGCGTAAAATCCGTTCCGCTCGCGAAATTCGCGGATTTTCGGCAAATTTGCAATCCGCGAACTCTCGCGAATTTGCCGAAAATTCGCAAATTCGCGCCAAGCGGATTTTTTTGCTTGGGGTCGCGCTTGACAAATACAATATTGCGGCACGCGGCGTTCACTTACCGCCATTCAGCGTTTGAAGAGTTGTTTTTCTCCATGTTTGCGTGTGCTGCGCCATTTTGGATCTTGCTGCGGGATCCCGCAGAAGTTTGTCGACCGCGATCAGGTCGTCGCGGGTTGCGACCTTAAACAGCGAGAGTTTGTCAAAGCGAGTACGTCATAAAGGCCTGTGATCACGCATCGCGGGAGTAACCACTTGCGAACACGTAGATGTGGCGGGCAGCGACAATCTCGCGTTTGCGAAATTGCAAAATTTGCAAATCTGCACAAGAAATCCACCAGAAGGCAGCATAAACCTTCTGAAAATGATGAATTTTATCGGAATAACTCCTCAGGTTGACATTTGCCTGCACTTTTTTTTGCAAGGAGTCCATTTTGGGGGGGGTAGGAGGAAGGAAGTGCCCCACAGTCTCCAACTTCCTGTTCCTGTCCAGCAGGCTACTCCCAGTGCATTGTTCATGTCCTGGTCACTTTGATTTGGATCTTGACCTGGAAGGATTACTTTTTGTGGATGCTGCTGGATATTTGGATTTGAGGCCTTTTTGACTTTCTTTGGATCACTTTTGGATTAGTAATTTCACAAGTAAGTTGATGTTGTTTGTTTGGGGCATTACAGGTGCTGCAACTACAATTTTGGAACTTTTTCAGAACATTAAATAAAATATATTGTGGGTTGCCACAGTATCCAGTAGGACCAGGGTTAGTTATGGGTGCATGATGCAACTGTTTTGTTGAATTTCAACATCATTTAGGGCATGGATGGCATTGGATTGTGGTGATTTTTGTGTGTTTTTCGATTTTTTGGCTGTTGTTGGGGCCTTTTGCCCAGGGGTACTCAGTGGTGCATGGGCCTAGTCTTTCTGTGGGGTGTCTTGAATGTAAACATCATGGAGGGCATGGATGGCATTGGATTGTGGTGATTTTTGTGTGTTTTTCGATTTTTTGGGGTGTTGATGGGGCATGGCCATGTGGGTGGGGGCCATTTTGAGGACTAGTACAGGCAGGGGTCAAGGGGCCATTTTGAATCCAGGCAGTGTGCTTTGTGCCATAGGCCTGCATCCAATGTGCCTTGCATTCATCCTTTATGCCCAGGGGTACTCAGTGGTGCATGGGCCTAGTCTTTCTGTGGGGTCTCTTTAATGTAAACATCATTGAGGGCATGGATGGCATTGGATTGTGGTGATTTTTATGTGTTTTTCGATTTCTGGGCTGTTGTTGGGGCCTTTTGCCCAGGGGTACTCAGTGGTGCATTGGCCTAGTCTTTATGTGGGGTCTCTTTAATGTATACATCATTGAGGGCATGGATGGCATTGGATTGTGGTGATTTTTATGTGTTTTTCAATTTTTGGGCTGTTGTTGGGGCCTTTTGGCCAGGGGTACTCAGTGGTGCATGGGCCTATTCTTTCTGTGGGGTGTCTTGAATGTAAACATCATGGAGGGCATGGATGGCATTGGATTGTGGTGATTTTTGTGAGTTTTTCGATTTTTTGGGGTGTTGATGGGGCATGGCCATGTGGGTGGGGGCCATTTTGAGGCCTGGTCCAGGCAGGGCCTGGCCATGTGGGTGGGGGTATAGGGGCCATTTTGAAGCCAGGCAGTGTGCTTTGTTGTGTCATAGGCCTGCACCCAGTCTGCCATGCTTTCATCCATTATGCCCAGGGGCACTCTGTCAGTGGTGCATTTTATTGGTCTTTCCATTTTGGGGGGTGGGTATAATAAAAATGCTTACTTGCAAACTATTAATTGAAGCGCTACATATGCATCATTTATTTAACTGATGTTCCTCTTGCTTCGTTTGCTTTTAGGTGCAGAAAGACGAATCATCAGCCTCATCGTTCCTCAATAGTGCCAGGAAGAAGTCCTGCTGCGGTGTGTGCAGCACAACGTCACGTGTGGCCACAGACAACTCTGCAACTTGTGCAACTGCGGCCTGCTGTTCTTACATCTGAAGAAGATGGCCCCCATAAAAGTTTCCCGTAGCTCCTCTAGCAAGAAAGTTGCCAGTAAGGAGAAGAAGAAGCAAGTGGCGCCACTTACCAAGGAGACTGGTGTGACAACCGCCACATTTTTTGGGGAAAAGAAAGTACGCCTGCAGCAGCAGCGGGGTCTGCTGGGGACCAAGCTGGGAGCAGCACCTCCGCTCCATTGGGCTCAGTGCCACCACCACCACGCCAACTTAGGTCCAAGCCCTTGAGTGCTGCAGAGGCAACCAGTATAGTTGTTCAATCACCATCGACCAGTGATGTTGGCTCATCACAAGAAAGTAGCAGCATCCCTCAATCAACACAGGTTGTTGTAACTCATCTGACGAGTGTTCAACAACCACAGCCGCAACAAAAACCACATGTGCAAGTACAAGCCCAAGTACATGTGGAAGGAGAGGCGCAAGCAGAGGTGCATGGAGCGGCACAAGTGCCCACAATAGTTGTTCCTCCCGAAGTAGGGGCACATCAGGAAATCAACATTCAAGCCGAGGTATCATATGAGGAAGCCACTCCTCCTGATGATTCATTGTCTTCCAGATCCCTAGCAAGGAAAAGATCAAGGATGGTGTCTATATCTTCTTCAAGCCCCCTTCCTTCTGATGATATGGATGAAAATTGGGAACCAACAGGCCTGTCTGAGAGTGAGGCATACCATGATCTGACAAAGGTAGCTCAGCGTAAAAGGAAGGTCCCCGAAAGTCTCATAGTTATGGAGTGTGATGATGACGCTGAAAAAGACGTGGCGTATACTCCTGCTGATGAAGACTCTCACGACGATGACGCAGTCATCATAGACGTCACTCCAGCCTCAGCAGGCATGCAGCAAACAGACATCTATACCCTATCCCGAAATGCTGCTGAGCGTGATGTTGTCTTACACAGTGGTTCAGCACCCCACAGAGTACACAATAAAAAAAAGTAGTCAGAGCAAAAATCAAGAAAATTATTTCAGCAGGACTTAAAGTTTTCTTTCTTTGCTTTTATTCAAAGTCTTCATGAAAAAACGTAGCCAACGCGTTACGTCCAAAGGACTTTTTCAGGGCTACAACAAACAAATATACAAAAAATACATATATTACACAAAGCTATTTACAATTAAAACATAAGTTTACGATACATCATGAATACAACAACACTGTGTATATAGCACTAGGTTAGCGAGCACAATTCGCCTACTGAAAGAATTTTGCTCTTCAACCCTTATATATCCATCATAATCACAACAGTACTGTATACATATCATTGATTTATCAGACTTGATTTATTTGGTGAAAGGATTTATTTTATTGATTTATCAGACTTGATATATGGTGAAAGGATTTATTCTTGAACATCTATAAGACTTTTAGAAGTGAGGGAGGGATTCAAAGGACATGCATAGATTATTGGATTCATTAAGGAGGAAAGATTTAACTCAGCACTAAAAGTGCGGGGGAAAATCATTTTATATTCCATATTGGTTCTAGATTTCAATCAGGATAAAAAGTAATAAGTCCAAGGCCTAATCTTACCGAAAGATATTTGAAAACGTAAGTCGGTAGTTTTTCTCTCAGACTTTATAGTTCAAAGCTCCAAGTATGCATTGCATGTTTAGCCTATTTCAAAGAAAAGGGTACAACATTGTATAATTCCAATCCAGAATTTAAAGTAATGTGTTGCCATATTAATTTGAATAAATGTGCATGTATGCAACATACCTTATTATAAAGGAAAATAGTCAAATCCTTTTATTCAGTGTACATCAAGGCAGATACGTCATCAGAACAGTGCCATTATTCACAACCAATTCGTATGGTATCAATCTAAAGTTGAAATAATGATTGTTTTTTAGAAAAATTGTTTTTTCAAGCAAACTTGCATCAAAGGTTATTTGTATCTTTGACTAAGTGGAGTCAAAAGCATATCCAATGGTATAGCATATATAAGCCATAAGAATGGAAAAAAGGCCTTCCATAGTAACAATATTGCGTGAACATTTCACGGTATATAAGGTGTTATATCTTCTGTCCGGGGATAGTTTACCCATGTTATTCCCAAACAACCAAAGGTGGTATTGATGTGGGCTAAATCTATCAAGGGAGAGCACAAAATTAATGTCCCAGGTTTACTGGTATCGTTTCCTAGAGGTAGGTCCATAAAAGAGTTAGTGCTAACATAGGCTAGATATGTTAAAATGCTAGTACATCAACCTCTAGCACAGCATTGTCCCAGTTTTACTTGTATAGTATCCTGGGAATAGATAAATTAGGCTTGCTAATGGCATAGCCTAGATTGATTTAGATTAACCCCTTTTGAGGTTGACTTCTAAACCGGCCTCCAGCACAACATTGATACAAGTAACATTGCTAACCTCTAGTGGTGTGTAGAACGGAGCATTATCCCATTAAAAAATCAAAGTAAGGGCGAAAAATGAGAAAAACGATTTTTTAAGCCGTCCCCTGGTCCCTACTTACTTTAGTCTCCACGACGTGTTACTTCTCCCTCGGCCCGGTCTCGAGTATGTAGTTCGAAATACGATCCGGAGAAGCGAGTTTAAATAGCCCGCAAATTAGTATCAGCTGTTCCGAGTTCGTATGCATGAATGCGGCAAAACCATGTAAAAGCGGCCGCCATCTTATAATGGACTAACCTACCAAACCGGCTACATACTATAGACCAATATTGAGGTTTCTCACTAGATATATAAAAGCCAACACTATTGTTTCACTATGTGGCCACTATAATACCAATTCCTATATTTTTTAAATTTTGATGAGGAAAAAAAGAATTTTATATTATTAGTTTGCGTGATATTTCTCCTGATGTTAGGCATCAATCCCGCCAATGCTCAAATAAGAATGTCTCACATAACATTAATAGTAGAGACCAAAATATTAGAGAACAAATCTCTCGATTATAATAGATATAATGAGCAGGCACATTTCGAGCGTTTTATGGGCGCCATTTTGGAATGGGGGATTTGCGAAGCTTCAAACAAAAAAATTTTATGGGCATTTTTATGTCGTTATGGTAATGGTATTTTACATGATATCAATATGTTTATATTTGCTTGAGGCAAGAAAATTTAGAAACCATAACTTATTAGTGCATTAGAAATAAGTTAAAAGTACAGGCATGATCATCACGTTTATGGACGCCATTTTAAAATGGGGAGAATTTATGTATGATGGATTCAATACGCACGTTTATTTACGTTTATGGGTACTATTCCATGGCCTATATATAAGCTTTAATCAAGCTAAGGGTGCATTTTCAATGAGGTTGTTACATACATTTATCTCAAAAAATCTTTGCTAAAACGGAAGTGGTATACATTAAGCCCAGTGTATAACCGGGACCAAAGTAAACTTGTTATCCCTGTACAGTGCCATCCATTTGGCCATGATATCTAAATCCAGGGCATATCTCTTTTCATCATATGGAAAAGAACGGATGTTTCCATTTAACCACAACAATTTTTTAAGAGACCAGAAAGATTAGGACATTCAAACATAACAATGTAAGATATACCAAATTACCATTGATTTTACATATGTCACCATAATTAGGTATAATATTCAAATTTTGTAAGCAAGAATCAGCTATGGTGTATTAGCTGGCAAATATTTAACACAGGAAATTATCTTATGGTGGTTTTTGTCTTTTACCCAGTATTTGTAGCAAGAAGATATATATCAGTTGTTTAAACAATTCTCTATATAATTTAGAGTTATTTGTGAACATACAATAGTTCTAATATGTCACAATATATAGTCTAGATGTATTTGGCTAATACAAGTTTACAAATTATGCTTTGGCCAAAGCTGGCCCCAAGGAAATTTATTACAACACAATTTTTAACAATAATGGATACATATGTCATTCTTGGATACATATGCTGTTCTTGGAATATTTTTTATCAAGATAAAACATTTCATCAGAGATCAATCATTTGCTTATTCAATGCAGAGAGAGAGCATTTCTTTCTTCATTACTTTCCCTCACAAGCACGCATTATTATAAGAAATGATACATTTCATTATTGATATTGAGTCCGTGAGAAATACTGCGAAGACGACAAATCCACGCGGCTTCTGTTTGTCTGAGCATCTTTGTTCTATCACCACCTCTTACTAATGGTTTTACATGATCTATACCGTAGAACAATATTTTTGAATCATTAGGGTGGTTGTCATGAATATGCACAGAAACTGGGTATCTCTCATCCCTATGTTTTATGGCTCTCACATGTTCCTGCATGCAGATTTTTAAACTGCGAATAGTGCTCCCAACATATATTTTGTTGCATGCACAAACAATGATATATACAGTGTAGGGAGTGTTGCAGTTTATAAAAGAGTTTATTGAGAACTCCTTTTCAGTATTGTGTTTAAATTTTGATTTTCTATGCAAGCCAAATTAACACATGTTACAGCATCCACACGTGAAGAAACCGTTAGGTTTCTCTGTTAACCATGCTATAGTACTTGTTTTCTTTTTTTCTTTTTCTTTGGTATCTTGAATGTAGCTTGGGCAAAGCATGTTTTTAATTGTTTTACCCTTGCGATACACAACTTTAGGTTGAACAGCAATGGTTCCTACTGGCAAATTAGCCAGTTGCAGGTGATGCCAATTGCGTCGAAGGATGTTATATACGTGGTGACTCTGCACATTGTATTGGGTTATAAATGGTACACTTTCGGCTTGAAATTTTAATTCATCTATAGGTTTAGGAACCAAAGTGCTTTGCCTGTCCACTCTTTGTATTTTCTGTTCGGATTTTCTTATATTTTCCTTAGAATAGCCCCTTCTAATGAAGTTGTTCTTTATTTGGTTTACATTTTCTTGGAACGAGGCATCAAGGCTGCAATTGTAAATAGCTTTGTGTAATATATGTATTTTTTGTATATTTGTTTTTTGTAGCCCTGAAGAAGTCCTTTGGACGAAACGCGTTGGTTATGTTTTTTCATGAAGACTTTGAATAAAAGCAAAGAAAGAAAACTTTAAGTCCTGCTGAAATTATTTTCTTGATTATTGCTCTGACTACTTTTTTTTATTGTGTACTCTGTGGGGTGCTGAACCACTGTGTAAGATTGCATAAATGTTGGTAGTCTAGGGGTATATGACTTCAGGTTCCTGGCACCCACAACAGTTAACTGGACCATACAACATTGGATAAAGTGCAGTCACCTGTGCCCTATACCCTTGTTCTAGCGTGCTTCACTGAGCGTGATGTTGGCGACGTGTCAATGGGACCACCACCAATGCAGTTAACTAGTACACCACCACTTACAGCTTCCATATTTTCTCGCCAGAAGGGACCTCCATCCACCTCGACCTCCATTTCCTCAATTAGTGGTGCTGTAAGTGCACAACGTACTAAATTTCGACAACACACATCCTCCACTTCATCTGGCATTAGCAGCATTCCCAGTATCGCCTCCTCGGCCCCCACATACATTTGAAGTCCGCAGTTTGGGACTTCTTTAGTGTTAGCCCAACAAGGGAAAACATGGCCATTTGTACCATTTGTAAGGTTTGAGTTAGTCGTGGTAAGCTTAGTACCAACTGTGATACCGGAGGCCAGAGAGGTCATCTTGAAAGACAGCACACTGTCAAATGGCATGCGCACCTAAGGGAGATCAAGGCAGCCCGAATTGCAAGTCAACAAATTGTATCTTTTGATGTTTCATGTGGTGATGATGAAGAGGAGGAAGAAGCGTCAAACATTTCTTCAGTTACACACAGTACCCCTGTCAGCAGCACACCCCCTGCAAGATACATGAGCCACACTAAGAGTGTGGGAGAGAGTGAGACACCAATGCGAAAAAGTTCATCATCACTGAGCGTAACTGGGTCGAAAAAGTCATCATCATCCCGTAAAATGGTCCAGCCCACCATTAGAAGCATGTTGTTTTCAGATGCGCCATTTGAACGCAACCACCCAACGGCGCATCTGTATAACACTAAGCTGCCAAAAATGCTAGCGCTGGACCTTCTCCCTTTATCTTTTGTGAAAGGGGTGGGTTTTCTTGAAATGGTGGCAACGCTCTGCCCTAAATGGAAGGTTCCTAGCCGGTTCTATTTTGCCAGAGTTGCGGTTCCAGCACTACATGAAATGTGCTGGAGGTGATTGGGGCAGCTTTGCAGAAGAGTGCTGTTCGCACTATACATCTGACAACAGACATGTGGACCAGTTGCGCAGCCACTGATTACATGTGCATCACTGCACACTGTGTCTCTTTTTCAGGGGTTAAAGCAAAGCTAAGCGCAGGTGTTGACACGGACAAAGTTTATAAAGCTGCTCGGAAACATGCAACAGTAGCCATGTTTGCCATGGAGAAAACTCATACAGGAGAAAACATTTTGCATGAGTTTAACACAAAGGTCTTTCAATGGCTGTCCCCAAGAAAACGCATGATGGGTATGTTTCCACGGATAATGGCGCCAATGTAGTTAAGGCCATGGATATGGGTAACTATTTCAAAGTGCCGTGTTTGGCGCACTGTATAAACCTGGTTGTTAAAAAATTCTTGCATGAAGAAAGTACAGTCTACGAGTTACTGACCACCTGCCGAAGAATGTGAACACATTTCAACCATTCTTTTAAGGCCCGGAAGCAGCTGAGGTGCCTGCAACATGAACGTAAAGTGCCAGTGAAAGCACTCATCCAGGAGGTGGTAACACGTTGGAACTCAACCTTCTACATGCTTGAGCATCTGCATGAGCAGTATGCGGTAGTCGATCAGTATTTCTTTAAACTGGGTACACCTATGATAGACCTGAGGATACAGGTGGAGCAATGGGAGCTAGTAAAAAGCCTGACAGACATGCTTCGTCCTTTTGAGGTCTTCACGCGTGCAGTCAGCAGGGAGGACTGTAATTTGGGAAAAGCTATCCCATTGTTGCGCATGCTAGAGGACAAACGGAAGGCAGTGTCTTCTAAGTTTGAAAAAGATGAAAAGCAAGAAGCATTTGAGTTGGCGGAGAAGTTATTACAGCGCCTACTTCGCGATGAACGTCTTCAAAAGATCCACACAGAACAGCATTAAATTTCTGCTACTATTCTGGATCCACGGTACAAAAAGGCAGTGGCAGGTAAAAGTATTCTTTCCTTTTGATGACGCAGATGTTACAAAGGACAAACATTGTCTAGCTGTGTCAGCCACTCGGTTTGAAAGAGAACGGCAGGAAATTGAAGGAAAAGGCAGTAAATCAGCATCAGCAGGCCATCCAGAGCCAAAAAAATCCACTTCTGCATCTGTGGCTGTGGCAGAAGTGAGTGATTTTCCCTCTCAGCCGTTAACGACACCAGCAATCGTATCATCTGCACCAGACACAACAGTAATAGTGTGTGAAGAAGAGGATTGGCTAACTCAGCTTGGGTTTGCTTCTCAAAAGGTCCCAGAAGAAAGTAAGCAAAGTGGAGGAACATTCGAGAACCTTGAGTCGATGGTGCAGGCCTATCTGAATGACTCAACAGAGGTCTATGTTCATCATGACCCATTGGCGTATTGGCATGGGAAAAGAGATGTGTGGCCAGAGATCACCAACCTGGCTATAAATTACTTGTCTTGCCCACTCGCAAGCGTGTCTTCTGAACGTGTTTTCAGTGCTGCTGGTGGCATTGTAACTTCCAAAAGGACCCGCCTCTCGCCCAAAAATGTGGAGAGATTAACAATGATCAAGATGAATCAGCACTTCATACCACCCGATTACAAAATACGTGAATGCACGCAGGAAGAAGAGGACACCGACTTAGGTGACGCCGACAGAAGTTCTTCTCTGTTACCTGACTTACTCCTGTCTGAATGCTCAGAGTTTGAGGACGAGCTCTTCTTCCCTGACACCGAGCCCTGAAAATGAGTCAATGAATCACTAACTTTCTTTTTCGTCAAGCCCATCAGCAGAACTGTCTTCACTTATTTGCTTATTGATTTGAAGGTGCCGCAGTCTGCATTCCTCGGGTTCACAAGTTCACAAGAACATGCTCCTCCATCCTCCTCCTCCAGACTCCTATTTCCCTCAAAGCAGATGGCTGGATTACGCCCAATGAAGAAAGACTCTGCACTTGTGGGGGTGTTCTACTTCTTTGCGGGTGAGTTCACGGGTCTGGGGCATTGCTGTGAAGGTCTAATACCGGATAAAAGTGGTTTGGAGAAAATTGGAGGTGAAAAAGTATATTGCGTTTTTGCTCACTTTCCTGTCTTTGGGGTGCTGTTTGGGGGGCTTCCAGGTTTTGGGGGATGGGTTGTGGGGTCTGGGAGCACTGCTGCCACAGTCTAATGTTGATTGCATTTGTTTTTCAGAAAATCCGTGGTGGAAAAGGGGAGTTAGGGCCTAGCTGCAGAGCTCATTTGGACTGCATTCCAGGTAGGCCCAAAGTTTCCTAAGTGTGGCTTTTCCCGGTTTTGCTTTTCGGCTTTTGGGGGGGGTGAAACTTGTTTTTGCCCGGGTTCACGGGTCTGGGGGCCTTGCTTGGAAGGTGTGATACCGGATAAAAGTGGTTTGGAGAAAATAGGGGGTGAAAAAGTATATTGCGTTTTTGCTCACTTTCCTGTCTTTGGGGTGCTGTTTGGGGGGCTTCCAGGTTTTGGGGGATGGGTTGTGGGGTCTGGGAGCACTGCTGCCACAGTCTAATGTTGATTGCATTTGTTTTTCAGAAAATCCGTGGTGGAAAAGGGGAGTTAGGGCCTAGCTGCAGAGCTCATTTGGACTGCATTCCAGGTAGGCCCAAAGTTTCCTAAGTGTGGCTTTTCCCGGTTTTGCTTTTCGGCTTTTTGGGGGGGTGAAACTTGTTTTTGCCCGGGTTCGCGGGTCTGGGGGCCTTGCTTGGAAGGTGTAATACCAGCAAAAAGTGGTTTGGAGAAAATCGGAGCAGAAAAAGTTTTTGCGCTTTTGATCACTTGCCTGTCTTTGGGGTGCTGTTTGGGGGGCTTTTAGGTTGTTGGGGGTGGGTTTTGGGGTCTGTAAGCACTGCTGGCACATTCTAATGTTGATTGCATTTGTTTCACAGGAAATCCATGGTGGAAAAGGGGAGTTGGGGCCTAGCTGCAGAGCGCATTTGGACTGAATTCCAGGTAGGCCCAAAGTTTCCTTTTCCCGGGTTTTGCCTTTTGGCTTGTTGGGGGTGTTAAACTTGTTTTTGCCCGGGTTGACTGGCTGGGGCCATTGCTGGGAAGGTCTAATACCGGAAAGAAAGTGTTTTGGAGACAATCCCTGGGAAAAAAAGTTTTTGCATTTTCTGAGATTTCGCTCACTCTACCGTTTTCGGGGGGCTGTTTGTGGGGGTTCCTGGTGTTTGTGGGGGGGTTTGCGAGTCTTGGAGCAATGCTGGGTATGGATACTTTTGCTTGCTTGCAAGTGGTTTGAATACAATCCATGGTGGGTAAGGGGGGATTTCGGCCGACTTTACTTTCAAAGTACGTTTTGTCACCATTTTCTACTAGGCCTCTGACAGGTAGCAGTATCGCACGTTTTTTGAGATCTGATTGGGGGTCTTCTACATTTTTGCGACTGGGTTTAGTAAGGGTCTGGGAGCACTGCTGGGAAGGTCTAATTTTGTTCTAAAACACAGTTTATAGTACACCTAGCTTGAGGGGAAAAATCCGCTAAATTAATTCGCCCATACTTATTTATCCTTCAAAAGGAGACTCAGACAGAGTACGCACTTTCAAAAATATTGTACTGTCTATTAGGAAACTCAAAGTGTGACTTTTTGCACTACACAGCGTACATACCTTATATTTATTTGTCAGTGGTGTTCTAATATCACTTCCTGTTTTTCCATCAATAATTACAGGCCGGGTTTCAGCCTGTGCAATGGGAAAAAAGGATGAAGTCAGGCTTCACATTACCGAGCCGCAATTCAGCATCCGCCAGGCAGGCAGTGGACAGGGTGTCTTCTGGTCAGCAACATTGATGGACGGAGTGTCAGATGGAATGGAGGAGTCCCGCTAATAAGAGGAATGGTTGGATGCATGCAACTTCCCAAATTCAACAGGACAACTACAACAACATACAGATACAGTATCCGTTCTTTTCTAATTATCTTTTAAGTAATGTTATTGCTGTGAACTTCTATGAGTGTGACTCTGCATTTCTTTGATCTCTGCCTCTAAATTCATCCCTACAGCCATTGTATAGGTTTTACTTCTGCTATTTTTCGAACCTAATTTAATGTATGAAGTGTTTCTCTGAGTGCAGAGATAGGCAAGTGAAAACGCATAATTACTGCAGCCCTGTACTGTCGCATTCTTTCATTCACGGTTGTCTAAAGTACTACTTACTTTTCAGTAACCATGCATGCAGTAGTGCATGCACTTCCTTTATGTCACTTAAAAGATTTATGGATAGCTTTGTACCCAAAGATTTGTTTATATTCAATGATTGTTTGTCCATGCTGTGCTTTTTTTTCGGGAAACAGCCTTAATAACGAATCTTTAACATCGAGTGTAGCAAACAACGAGTCTTAAACAACGACTTTTCCATGAACCACGACTTCCTAAACCACGATGTACACGAACAACGACCTCCTCATAAAACTGCCCAATAGATGGCGCTGCAATCCACGATTTTGGAAGGGCACCATTTTTGAAAAATGTCAAGTTATGCATCTCCGTTTTGATGATTCGTGGTTTGCCAGGGTGTCTCAGATGGTCCTATTATGAAGGATGCAACTATTTAGTGGGTAAGTGACATTTTATAAACCCTAATGGTTTTCCAGGACGTTTTAACTTTTCCCCATGGTATGTTCTATTTTGTACAGTCCTTCTTTGAGGTGTGATTCTAATTGTATCCAAGGGAGAGTGAGGGAAGCGGTTTAGAGGGAAGTGGCAGTTGTTCACAGCATGTACAGTTAAGCAGCAGCACAGGAAACAAGTGGCGAGAAGTGAAGATTCCCTATCTAAATTTGAGAATACAGGGCATTCAGAGTGTTGTAAAGGGAGTGGAGAGGTTAAGGAGTCGAGCTCCATTCCGGCTGTAATTACTTGTCAGCCTGTCAGTGGCAACACCAAAGAAGATAGGAAAGTAGATGAAAATCATCCTGAACAAAATATCAAGAATTTTCAGTTTCAGAGGGAGCTGATGTCAAATGTCCCATACCGGCCCAAGGCAATGAGGCAGAAGCAGATGGTTATCAGGTAGGCCATCCAAATGTATTTTAGAAATATAAAATAATCTAGTATGTAAAAACAGATGAAGTGATTATATTTTATTGTTTTCAAGGGTATATTGCTGTCTTGTTGTAAGTTTGTCTGTATTTCAAAAAAACGTAAAATTGTTTATTAAAAAAGTCATGTTTAATGTAATTACTTTTTTTTCTGTGTTTCAAACATGCGTTGTTTTAAGAAAAAAGTTGCATATTTGGGTAATGTGGAAATTAATTATTTCCGTGGTTAAGGAAGTCGTGCTTAAGAATGTAGTGGTTTGTCTTTGTTCGTGGCTTAGCGTTCGTGGTTTAGGCATTCGGTCTTTGAGTAGTAGTTGTTTAATCAAACATCCTTTTCTTTCTACTCTCAACAAAACTTTCCCAAAAACCCCCATTCCCATCCAATTTCCAAACCCTAACCCTCTTCCCCCGGGCTGTGTGGTTTTGATTGATGTGTGACTAAATGACAGCAACAATTCCACACACTTGCTGGGGAGGATAAGGTCATAGCAGCAGGCTGGTGAAGGAGTCCGAGGATATATTCTTACTCAGCTTGACACAGACCCATGACTATTGGCAAATGAATCAGAAAAGGGGTCATCACCACCCCCTTTTCTGAATCGTTATTGGCAAATGAAAGCAGATTTTCATGTGCGCCATCAACTTGATTGCTCATCAAGAACATCCTCCTCCTAGGCGTGGCAAATGATTACGCTGCTGTGTCCTTCACCTTCAGTACTATTTCTTGTAGTAGTAGCCAATGTCAAAGAAATTCAACGCAAGTAGTAGTTATACTTTCAATACTTTACCATTTGTTAGGCTACATTGTGGCACTGTTCTAGTGTACTGTCACCTGCTATATTCTCTATCGTACCGTTCTAATGCTACGGTAAGGACGAACAAGGTTTCATTTTCTTTTTTTTCAGATGCTGCAACTGCCACTGTGTAACACCACTAGTACCACCGCAATGATGACATTTCATCCGCCCAGGATTGCCAACCTTAATCGCAATTTTCCGTGCAGCCAGCCCTGTGCCTAGCCCTATTTCCAAACACAAATTATAGGTAAGATAAGCGTTTGGGGGGAGGTAGTATAATGGAGTATTAGGAGAGACGAGAGACTGACGGTCCTAGGACTATTGAATTCACTTACTCTGTGAGAGGCACTTAGTTTTGAAAACATTTGGGCAATAACCAACACAACTTGAATCAAGATGCCACTTAAGTTTCAGGAAAACAAACTTAAAGTTAAACCCCCACCCACCAGCCTCAAAAGCTGTAAAAAACACGTATGCTAAGATAAAGTTTAAAGTATATATATATCCCTAACATAAATAATCTCCTGCAAGACCCAACCCACCCTCCCTCCCGAACCCCAACGAATGTCCGTGAAAACCAAGTCCAAAAAAGTAGAAAACCCAACTCCCAATTCCCACCCCCCAGAAGTCTTTAAAAAAGGGGCAAGGGACAGTCTCTTCCTACTGCTGGCTGCTGTTGACTTTTCGGGCCAGGTCGGCATGCTTCTTACGGAGGGTCTCGAGCAGGGTTTTGGTGTTGAGCAGCTCCTGCTCGAGGTAGGACACCCTGAGTGAAAGGCGGTGAAACCTTTTTTTGGTACTGCTGTGGGGGGCAGCTGATTTTTTTGCTGCTCGGCGGTGGCGGGTGGCTGCGGTACCCCGGCTCCGTACCGCTGGAGACCTGCTGCGCTGACTGGCTGACCCAGGGAGCACGGATGAGGATGCAGCTGTACCGGTCGATGTTGTGGTCCACTGCGTGTCCCCCTCCTCCTGGGCCACCAGCTGCCGATATTCGGCGACAGTCGCCTGCAGCCTCCGTTGCCGGGCCCTTTTAGCCAGCTCCTTCCGTGTTGGTAGGAGTTGCAGTAGAACTAGCAACTTGCAAGCGCAGTACATAACTATTGTGGCCAGTATCTATCTAACCTCCCACTTCTTCATCCTTGCTCTAACATTAGTGGGAGTTTAAGGAATCAATTCTACGAGCACTATGGACTCACTCCATTAGAGTCGACTATGACAGTACACCAGTCTTTTTCTTATTCTTCTCTCTTGTTTAGCAAAATTGGTGCGTTAACTTCTGCAAGCCGGCATAATGCAAGCGCAGTCAACTTGCACCCGAGAAAAACAGACGCCCGCCATGATGAGTGAGACAGACTTGCGTTATTGTACCGGTCCAGTACATGCAGGTGGTGATGCTCTTACTTTTCTATTACGGGTGGCACTGAGAATACTCTGTTACAAGGGCTACTGCTTAATTAATTTAACTTTCACCCTACAGTGCCAATGAATACTAGAAAAGGAAAATGAAGAAGATAAATAATCTGATTATCTATCACTGCACATGGTATGTATTTGCTTACATATGGGATGAGTTTAGATGCTTTGCTTTTTATTGAGTGAACAGTGATACATCCACACATGAATGACCGAGTTCTACTAAACTTATTAACAGAGGTAGTGAGTGGCCATCGTAATAGCCGGATATATGCTGTGCTTGCAATACAAACTACTGCTACTATTCATGGTAGTATTCAAACAAAATTAAAACTTCTTTTCCTTGCCTTTCCTACACTGGAACGGACGTGCGGGTGCGGTGTTACATGCTCTTCAAAGTAACACTTAGTTCATCCAGTGACCGTCTACTCTCTCTAGATACACATATGCTATCTAAGAGTCAGATAGTACCATGATCCAGGCATCCAGCCATTCAAACTATATGTCAATCATTCTTCTTCATGTCTCTCATCTGGACAAACCTTACGTTTTCTCACGGGAAAACAACCTTTTCATTTTATTTGGGAAACCGCAAGCCATACATCCGTGCTTGACTTGCATTTGAATTTCAACCAAAGGATATATTGCGCACACATACAGTTTCTGTTTCACCCACCAAGGCTGTTCTCCTTCCACCCATCCTTGCTTCATCCTTCACCCAGCCATACATCATATTCCTTCCCAGCCACCTCGGGCACCAATCAAACAAGTATCATTCTTCTTTGTCAGTCATCATTACTTTTAACTTGCTCGTCCTTCCACACTTACTTACACCCTTCTTTCGCTTTTCGTTCATCCCATCCATCAAGTTCATCTCAGATCTGATTTGGATTCTCAAAAAAAAATTCACCGCTGAGTTGAAGTACATATAGAGGAGGCTACTACCTGGTTTATAAAACTTTGTTCTAAATTTGAAAGTCTTCTTAACAGTATAGTAACTTAACTGTACAACATATATACTACACCCGTGCAGAGAACACACTCTGCAGTCTGCAATCTCAATAAGTAAGGAATATAAGAGCTTACCACTGCCCGCCACTACCCTGGCAACCCTCACAGCAGTTTCCTCCGGCACTTGCACCGCCTCCTCCCCAGAAGTGTCCTCCTCCACCTCCGCACTGGCCCCGGCACCAGATGTTCCACCTACAAAGTACATTTAAGAATGTTAGATGTCATAGACATACACCACTCACTAGTATTTTGTCTAGGAATGAAGAAATGTGAATACAGAAACCAATCTAATAAATTGTGACTGTCTACTCTAAAGTAAAAATGTCCCTTTTTCCAGGGAAGGGTGTTGTCTTGCTGCACTTTTTGGCACGACTGATGAATGCTTGCTTTTTAACACGCACCATTTTTCTCATAACAGAGAGAAGCTTCACTTCTAAGAACAAGAGCAAGATCAGATCATCATCACTAGGACGGAGTGACCAACGATTCAGCACCAAAAAGAAAAATTAAAGTTCAAACCAGGTGAGGGCTCGGCTCGCCCACAATAAATGTGTGAAATAAATCACTAAGCACTTTTCCATTTTTAATCAACCGTTTATGTTTTATGACAAACTTGATTTTTAATAAATGTTTTTACTTTTAATAAAGCTTCAAAACTTAAATAGACTCTGTGGTTTTTGGTCAAGAGTGACTGAGCAAAAGGTTTTGCAATTTGCACGCATGAGTCTGTGCCTCTGACACTTCTGGACTCTGGCTCCGTACTCTTGTCCTGCGTTCGATAATCATCATTGGGGATCAATCATCGATGAATTCGGGAGCTAAATGACTCTGCCACACTATCTAGTCAGTAAGGAGATTGGGGGTTCTTCAAAGTCTGTTATCACTGAGGTATGTGGAAAGTCTACCTGCGCCTATTATAATTGATAAACAATGCACTATTTAGTGTCCATAGTTCTGTTTGTGCAGATTTGTCCCTGCAACAGTAGTAGTATGGCTTGTCCTCCTATCCAAACCAAAAGTAAAGTAGTATCTTATTCTTTCTTGGTGGTCATTCGCATTTTATTGTTGGGAATTGTCAAAGCATAAACATTTTGAAGACTTGAAAAGACATTATGGACAATCCCAGAGGAATGCACTCAGTTCATAGAGCTATTGATGACTAGAATGGGAGTTTCGTTTGACACCTTTTGCCAACTGTGCAATCTTAGTTAGCTACACAGACAGACTAATAAGAATAATCTAGTAATACCGCAGGGAGTCATAGTAGAGGCAGGATAAGAATTTAGATACAGTCTACAAGAAGATCAAAGACGATTTAGAAAAAATCGAATGAGGAACGCTAGGAAAAAATAGGTACCCTATATTAAAATGAAAACTTACTGGGGCCAGCAAAGGGGCCCTCGCCTGACCGATCCTCCTGGCCTTCTACAACAGCAGCAGCAACCACCTCCTCCTCTGTCCTCTTGCCCCTGGGGGGAGCTGATGTACAACATGAAAGAAAGAAAGACCCGAAAACATGGATGATTGTTGTCAACCAAATCAAACATTTCAAAAGAACAATAACAAAATATTTTGGCGAAATAGCAAATAGACAACTATTCCACGGGATATATTGACCTATCTCATGTGGTCTACTACGATATTAGTATTGCTTGATTTGTGGACCGTCGACTTGGAAAGTTATGTAACTCACTAAAAAAAGTACTAAAAAGGTTCGCCTAGGACTGGCAGGCAGCAGTCCGCAGCACGCGAAGTGACATACAAACTCCATCGTGATTGCAGATCAGTGACAACACTAAAAAGTTTCCTACTACATTAACCAGTCATTAAAATACTCAAACTATCAATCCACCACCACTATTTCTTCTTATTGCCAGGTGTACAAAGGAAGGACTGGACTTGAGTCTGTAGGGGCAGATTTACAAGCCCCTTGCGGCTCTTTTGCTCCGTTGTTGCGTGACTTTTGTGACGCAGCGGCAGAACAAAAGAGGCGCCATGGTGCGGCGTATATTAACAATGTGACGCATATGGGAGATGCATCATGTTGTAAAGCCCTGCGTCATCAGGGGGCGTTCCGGCGCAAAGGAGGGCGTTCCTGCGTTGTAACGCATCCTAAGAGTGGCTGAGGGAAATCTACAAGATTTCAATCAGTCACTTTTAGGACAATGATGCGTCACTCAAACCCTGCGCCTGCTTGAAGCAGATGTACGGCTTGACGCAGCATTGGGGAGATAGGGCACCCCAGAGCATTGCTGGAGCTGCGCCATCGTTGCGACGCAACTCCAGCAATGTGCCGCCTTTACGGCACAGATGCGTAACGCTTCGGTGACGTTTTGGGCCCATGGTGTGCCGCATTGTAAATACGGCGCACCATGGGTGGTGGTGGCGTGGCGCACAATTACTGGCGCATCCCTGCTACTTTGCAGGGATGCGCCGGTAATTGCAAATCTGCCCCTTAGTGTCTAGCATTACGCAGTTCTGTAAACTACACTAATACATAATTTCTCAGGCCAATGAAATGAACACAAAATTGAAAACAAATAACAATAGTAGCAACGCTACTGAGAAGGAGAGCAGTGCACCTGAAATGCACAGAATATTTTGAAATATAATTTACCTACAATGTAATCGGCAGCATTATTGCTCTTGGTAAAAAACAAAAATTTGCAATATAATAACACACAGAGCAGGAGAAAACAGAGTAGTGATGAAATAGCTACTACTAGTCACCAAGCACGGGGATCTCGACGCCGAACAGGTCGAGCAAGTCGCGTTCCCGGTCCAGGAGATCCGTCCAACAGTGGGTGGCCTGGTTGTAGGTGCGCCGGACCCGAGAGTGTTCAAACATGGCCCGGCACACCTTCTCCCACCGCTTCTGGCGCTCCCGGAGCCCGTAGCCGCTTGCGATCTTGCCGCCTGCCGCGATGGTTCTGGGGAGGCGGCGCTGTACAAAGAACACTAGTGCGGCCACCTCCTCCGCGCTAAAGATCTCCTGTGGCATCACTAGCTCCCCCCTCAAACGCCCGCACGGGTGCCGGGCACGGGGTACGGGACCCTTCCCCTTCTCGGGCTGCTTCCCGGCTCGCTTTACCATGGTCTGGGCAGAAAGGAAGGTAAATAATAAAGAAGAAAGAGAATAGGGAAGAAGAAAAGAAAAGAGTTTAAAAAAGTAGTTGAAAATTAACCAAAAGTAGCAGAAAACACAAAAATATAGAGCCAGAAAAATAGAGGGATAGATAATAAGTAAAATAGATTAAAAAAAACTTCAAACAAGCAAAGGATGGCAGAGATTGATAGAGGATACAGAAAGGATGCCCAGAACCATAGCAATGAATGAAAAACAAGATGGCCGCGCCCGTTCACGACCGCGTGGGTAAGTTCGCGCGAGATTTCCCCCGCGATCACATGCGCACTTGTACTAGTGAGCCGCACACTTTGCGAGATTACACATAGCGCCCGGAAACGGAAATACGTCACACAAACAAGATGGCCGCGCCCATGTACAACCGCTAGGGTAACTTCGCATCGTTGCGCTACAAGCGGCTTGCGAAAACGCAAAAAATCACACGAACTAACACGCCGCAAAAAAACAAATCGTATATTCGCACGAATTTGCGGCTTCCGAATTCGTTCTCGCGTGAATTCCCGCCCCGCGAATCGCGCGAAATTGAAGAAAAACGATTTTTGCAAAACTGAAAGCACTCAGCAGGTGCAAAAGTTCAAGCTCATCATTAGTAACCATTCCCTGCAGTGCTTCCTGAGGGGCCCCTCCAGAGTTCAGTTGCCTACTTGCAACTATTCTATGACCCTGCTCTGACCCTCACAGCAGGCTCAGAGAATAGCTACAAGTATGCCACAAAGGTCCTGTTAAAAAAAATTACACTGCAACAGAAAGCAATTACAGATAAGGAATCAGGTGCCAGACTGGAAGTTCAAATTCAGTGACACATTAATCAGCCCCTAATTCATTCATGTCAGTTGAGGCAGGGCAGGTGTGCTAACGAATTTTGCAAAACTGAAAGCACTTAGCAGGTTCAAAAGTTCAAGTTCATCATTAATCAGGAAGCACTTACAGCTAAAGAAGCAGGTGCCAGCTCAAATTCAGTTGACACATTAATCAGCCCCAAATTAATTCATGTCAGTTGAGGCAGGGCAGGTGTGCTTTTCCCCCCATAATCTACAGTGATGAACCAGAGGGTGGCAGTGATGAACCAGAGGTGGCATGGGTGAACCAGAGGGTGGCAGTGGTGAAACAGAGGGTGGCAGTGGTGAAACAGAGGATGATGTGATGAACCAGACGTAGAAACAACATGGTTGCGACCATTGCGACCCGACAAGTAAGTTCGCGTTTGCGAACTGGTAAAAAACCCTCGCGAACCGGCAGAAACCCTTGCGAACACAAACAAAAATCTGCAAATTCGCGAATTGCGAATTTGCTAAATTGGCCCATACTTACTCTGCTTCCTCCTCTTTGGCGCTCAAAGATCTTCACTGGCTGCCTGTCCAGCAGCGTATTTGTTTTAAAGCATCTTGCTTAGTTTTCAAGGCCCTTCTTGGTCAGGGGCCGGTTTTTCTGCAAGAGCTTTTTTCATGGCACTCCACCGCCATACCTCTACGTTCTTTCTCGGCATGTTTGGTGGTAGTTCCTAGAATCCAGAGGCTACGGATGGGTGGCCGTTCTTTTGGCTACACGGCCGCTAAACTTTGGAATTCACTCCCTCTGTCTCTGAGGAGCCTGGGAGAACTCTCACCTTTTAAAAAAGATTTGAAGACTAATCTTTTCCCCAGGGCAGTGTAACTTTGTGATTGCGTAACTGGTCAGGTAGAGTGAAAGCGCCAGGATACCCTTTGGGTGACAGTTTTTGCGCTATAGAAGTATGCGATACATACATACATACATACATACATATCCATCTACCAATCCATCCCTCTGTCTATTCACCCCTCACACATCCATCCATCCACCCACCTCTAACATATCCATCTACCCATCCATCAGTCTGTCCATCAACCCACCCCTCAAACATCCATCTACCCGTCCATCTGTACACCTATCCATCCACCCCTCACACATCCATCTCCTCATCCATCCAGCCAGCCATCCACCTACCCCTCACACATCCATCTACCTATCTGTCCATCCATCCACCCACCCCACACACATTCATCTGCCCCCCAGTCCATCAGTCCATCCATCCATCCACCCACCCCTCACACATCCATCCGTCCATCCATAAATCGCCATTAACATTGTACAGATGCAGTGTGGGTAAGTTCTAGGTGATGTTCTGTCAGATCATAAAGTTATTCATTTTTTAATTCCCGGGTGATCCTGCATACGGTCAGCAGACACTTTCGCTGTGATCAATGCTCATAGTGCATGCACGTGAAAGAGCTGACGTCAGAAATCCTATTCCTTATTAATATTTTCTTGGGGCCATGGTCTTTAAGACCTTGAATGGTGCCACAGCAGGTGTGTGTGCCTTGCATGGCACTCATGCCCCACAAGCATTTTGCATTCTCTCACTCTATGATTGGAGCACAGCACGAGGGTGTGCAGTGCACTGCGCTGGCACACCACAGACATGTGGGCAAGGGCCATGCTCTCTTAGTCCATGAAGGGAGCACAGCACGGGGGTATGCAGTGCACCACACTAGCACACCACAGACACATAGGCAGGGGCCCTGCTCTTAGTCGTGAATGTGGCAAAGCATGCGGGTGTGCAGTGCACTGCACTGACACACCACAGACACGAGGGCAAGGGACTGTGCTCTCTCAATCCGTGAATGGAGCGCAGCACAGAGGCATGCACTACACCGCACTGACACACTACAGACAGGAGAGCAGAGACCATGCTCTCTCAGTCTATTAATGGAGCACAACACGGGGTGTGCAGTGCACCGCACTGACGCACCATAGACACACAATAACAGGGGGCCCTGCTCACTCAGTCCATGAATGGAGCACAGCAGGGGTTGTTGTGACACACCACAGACATTAGGGCGAGGGTCGTGCTCACTCAGTCAGTGTACAGTGAACTGTACTGACACACCACAGTCACAAGGGCATGGGCCGTGCTCTCTCAGACCATGGAATGGAGCACAGCACGCGAGTGTGAAGTGCACTGCAGGCACACACAATGACCACAGACATGAGGGCAGGGGCTGTGCTTTCTCAGTCCAGAATCGAGCATAGCACACAAGCGTTAAGTGCACGCACTGACACACCATAAGCTCAGACACAAAGTCAAGGGCCCTGGTCTCTCAGTCCGTGAATGGAGCAACAGCATGGGAACATGCAGCGCACTGCACTGATACACTACAGACAGAAGAGCAGGACCCGTTCTCTCTTAGTCCGTGAATGGAGCCACAACATGGGGGTGCGCAGTGTACTGCACTGACACATCACAGACATGAGGTCAGGGGCCGTGGATGAAGCACATAATGCTAGTGTGAAGTGCATGCACTGACACACCACAGACAGGAGAGCAGGGGCCATGCTCTCTCAGACTGTGAATGGAGCACATCACGCGAATGAGACGAACATGTACTAACATACCACAGACACAAGGGCAGGGGCCGTGCTCTCTCAGACCGTGAATGGAGCACAACACCTGAGTGTGACATACACATTCTAACAAACCACAGACACTGTGAATGGAGCACAGCATGCAAGTCTGAAGTGCACTGCATGTGCACCACAACCATAGACAAGAGTGCAGGGGTTGTGCTCTCTCAGTCAGTGAATAGAGCAAACACAGCATGTGAGTGTGAAGTACACGCACTGACACACCACAGACAGGAGAGCAGGGGGTGTGTTCTCTTATTCTGTGAATGAAGCACAGCACACACGTGTGAAGTGCACTTCACGCACACACCACAATCACAGACACGATGGTCAAGGGCTGTGCTCTCTCAGACTGTGAATGGAGCCACAGCATGGGGGTGTGCACTGCATCACATTGACACACCACACACTTGGGCAGGGGCCGTGGATGGAGCCAGCACACAAGTGTGAAGTGCACATCACGCACACACCCCAACCACAGACACGAGGGCATGGGCCGTGCTCTCTCAGGCCATGAATATAGAAACACCATGGCGGCGTGCAGTGCACAACACTCATGCAGCACGAGCATAGACTCAACGGTAGGGGCGTGCACTTTCCGTGAATGTAGACACAGCACACGGGAGTGTAGTGCACGATATTGCCAAGCTAAGAGACGTGCACAGGGACCCCATGTTTTAGGGGTTATGTGGAGGGTTTCCTGCGTGTTTTGCTGACAGTATTCACTAACCTGACGTAATCGAAAAATCCCCTAAAGACAGCTGTTAGCCCCCCACCTTTAGAAACATATTTATTAAAGAAGGCTAGTTGGATTAGACATATTCATAGTGCACACGCGTTTAAAGGTTTATATATGCACATATAGGTTTATATACACCTGCCAACCCATGTGTATGTACATCAGTAGCCACATAAACACATAGATGAACCTACATCCCAGAACAAACAGCCCTAAACTAATAGATACACACACACACTCTCTCTCACACACGCACACACACACACTCCTCTCACATGTGCAAACGTCCAAGTGGCCAGTGTAAATCTGCATTTGTTTCTACATAGGACAGGCATGATTCAAATGCCCAAAGAAGAATAGACATTATATTTGCTTCATTTGATAAAAAATGGACAGACATTTGTTGACTTAAACATGAAGAAGGCAAACACGCATGCTGGAGGATGTACGTGAGATGTGAATGCTTATCATATGCACCTTCTCATCCTGTGTCAGGTGTACAGACCCCCCTCCCACACACACAGATCCGCCACAACGCCCCCTCTCCCTCGACATGCTATGCAGATGCCGCATGGGCAAAAAGGCACGGGGAGTGGAGAAGCTCCATGTGTATGCTCGTGCATGCCGTGAGCACACACCACGCGCTCATCTCACCGCTGCCTGCCCTCGCCTGTCTGCTTTAATCCCCGAAAGCACTCGCCCGTTTACAGCCCTGAAATCCCATCAGAGGGCGGGGAACTGCAAACAACGGCCTGAGAGCCCACCCTCTTTCACTCATCAATCCATCACCGTTTCTCCCCCTTTGCCACAGACGCTCTCTCTTTCCAAATCCGTTCTTCTCATGCGTAAAACTGCTTTTGGGAAAGTGCGTGTGTTTGTGTGTGTGTGGGGATTATGATGAATTCGGGATACTTTCTAAAGTGCCCCTCCCAGTGATTCTCGGAAGTACGCTGAAGGGACACTTGGTGCCTTTCCCAATTACTCCCATGCCTCGCCTCACAAAGCGATTCGAGTCCATGAAACCAAACGTTTCTGGGGGTGCTCTGTCCTGGTCAGGTGTACCGCAGAATCTCTTGCCAGTTCCGACTGGCATGCGATAGACAGTTGATGGCTGCCTGTGCCCCCCTCTTGCACTCTGGGGATGGGGGGCATATGGTCTGAGCTGTGGTCACCAAACTGGCCTACCTGGGGGCCCAATAAAATGTAGCGCCTCCATGGAAGCATCCCTCCACTGCGCAGGCGGTACCGCCTCTGCCTTGGACCCACCTAAATCTCAGAGCCAATGGTGCCTGCAAAGGCTCTTTATGTAACTTATTAATGGCCATATTTCTATTATCAGCTTTTATTGTTAAGCATTGGCACATGAAACTCCTGACTGGGTGCAGCTTTTGTAAATGTAAAATAACGCCCGGCTGTCTCAAGTGCGCTGATTTCATGGAATTTCCGATGGGCCATGAAGACACTTTAGAAAAAAGTTTCGACCTGATAAAAGGTTTGGCAGCTGAAGTTTCCCTAGCTAGCGCTGTTGCAGACAGAAGAACATTGTAAAATGTGGAACTTGAGATTCAGTGGAATACAGGAAACACTATCACCTATGATGACAAACATGAGCCCTGTGCTGACCCCCGCTGTGTGTGTCACTTTGGAAACCACAATCCCCCTTTCTGTCTTTCTTTCTTCTGTAAACGAAGATCTGCGTCAGACATTGCCTCAGGAACCGTGGAAGTCTGTCTGCCCATTAGTAGGCATATAACGTGCAATTCGTCCCCACCATACTGTGCCCTCCTTTTTGCCCACCACAAAAAACACCATTCAAAGTGTCTGGTCTTCACCGCGCAGTCTTTATTAATTCTCAGATAACGCCCTCTTTATTTGATGATGCATTGTCAACATTAGACCAACTTTATTAAACCAATCCAACACACATTGATAAACATTGGGTTGTGCAGTATTCATTTGCACCACAGGTTACAATTGACTTTACAATCCAGGATCTCCAGAGCCACCTTGGCTGTGTGCTGAACCAGCAGGCCACAACCTATCTCCATTGCTTCCCTTCCATTCCAGGTAACTATCCATCGTCTACCCCCTAGACGCGGCCACCTGGTACTGCTTTGCGCCTTTCCTTGCGCACCAGCTTTCAACCCGCTTTCATCAGATTGCTTCTTCCAAGCACCGGCATCTTGGGTAGGGCCGGGGAGTCAAGGACCACCAGCAGGACGGCCCCCTCTCCCGCCAGCCCGGAGCCCCATTGACTGCCCTCCCTGTTCCTAGGTGACGCACTACAAGCCTACCCTACCTCCTCATATATCCTGGTGGCCGCCCCTCCCACTACCCTGTGCACTGGCCCAGCCTCTCTTTTTGCCGCCTCTCGCACGAAATGCCACTAAAGGCCCCCCTCCCCTAGACGCGGGGGGCCTCTCATTCCCTCAGCCCAGCAGCTTGCCTGCCTCCTGTGTATATTCAAATCGGTGCACCATTTACAATCACACCTGGAATGATCCTGCAAGCGCCGTGCTCTGCCCACACAAGCCTGGGACCATATTACGCGACAGTTAGATGTACACTCACATAAACTTAGATAATCTGATAGCTACATGCACTTTTATTGCTGCATATAAAGCATTGGTCAGATAAAAAATGGCATGTAATAACTAGTTTTTAAAACCAGTTATTTTATTGGCAGTGCCCCCGGGTCCTGGCCCACCCGGGGGCTTTTTGAAAACGAAGTGCGTGAGCCTGCACTTGATTTTTTTAAAACTATTTTGGCGGGATTCGCGACCTCAATGCGATTAATGCCAAAATTATAAAACAAAAATGCTTTTTTTGGCCCGGGGGGCCCTTTTGGGACCCCTGAGAAGGCATAGGGGGTCAGGGTGTTTCTACCCTGCCCCCTTTTCTTGTTTTTTACCTCTCTTTTCTGTTTGCTTGTGACTCTGTTCTACAGAAATCACCAGATGGCTGCCAACACTTCCTGGTTTGGACTGTTGGCAGCCAATCAGGGTGAAGCTTGTACTCGGGAGGGTTTGCAAACCCACTGCTCCCCTGGATATCGAAACCTTTTCTTTTTTTCATTTCTCAGGAACTACTGAACGGATTTACACCATTTAAAAAAGAGGGCTCTTGTGTAAAATGTGGGGTAATTCCATTCAGCAGTTCGCGCTGTAGATTTGTCCAAAGTTTCCTAAGGAAAAAGTGTTTTTTCTCAGCCCCCGTTCGTCAAATCACCTCAACACTTTCAAGACAAGAGCTGACCAGTGTGGGCCACTAGGTTTGAAAATCTTGAGATGATTCATAAACCGGCACCAAAGTTATTGGGAAAAGAAAAACGATTTTCCTATAGAAACTAGGTCCTAACTGCAACTACCTACTGGCGACGGTCGAAACGCGTCATGTTGCAGTTTGGGAAATAAAGAGCACTCAAGAAAAACTTACTGCGTGGTGGTCAGTTCCTGCACGTTTGCTGGAGAAATTTCTTGCAGTCAGGACTGTGAGTTTAATATATATATATATATATTCACTGAAAAAAACGTAGGTTTCACACATGTTATAGTTAGAGAGGTGTTCAGAGAGCACGCCCCCTTTTTACAACACTCTGCAACACAGC
This sequence comes from Lissotriton helveticus, assembly GCF_964261635.1. NCBI lineage: Eukaryota > Metazoa > Chordata > Amphibia > Caudata > Salamandridae > Lissotriton > Lissotriton helveticus. The sequence continues at coordinate 1,368,662,590 of NC_136069.1, read as the reverse complement.
TCCGTGGCGCTTACTGGAGGTACATGTTGGGCTAGTTGGCCCCTAGGGGACCTCTGGATTGAAGAGGAATTAATTCTCCAACTTAAAACGTGCCACAAGGCATGTTTGCACACATATCACCTCAAGCCCCACCCCCTATCTTCACCACTGTGCAAATGCGCCCATCAGTGCATTCTAAGTTGGGGGATTAAGTCCCCTTGCATACTGGGGGTCCCTGGGGGCCAACTAGCCCACCAGGAACCTCCAGTATGCGCCAGGGGGCTGTGTTGCAGAGAGGTGTAAAAAGGGGCATGGCCTCATTACACCTCTCTGCAACGCAGCCCCCTGGCGCGTTTCCAGAGTGGGAACTAAATCCCCTTGAATACTGGGGGTCCCTGGGGGCCAACTAGCCCACCAGGAACCTCCAGTATGCGCCAGGGGGCTGCATTGCAGAGAGGTGTAAAAAGGGAAGAGGCCTCATTACACCTCTCTGCAACGCAGCCCCCCGGCACATTTCCAGAGTGGGAACTAAATGCACCTTTTGAAATCTTTGGACCTTTATCTTAATATAATTAACATAGAGGGCCAGATATATCAAAAAGTCACACAATGCAATGCAGTAAGACAGATTGGTATGCTGCGTTACTTGACCAGGAGAGAGCAGAAATGCCCCATAGCTGTTATGATATGTTGCATTCCTGCTCTCTCCCTGTCCTGACAGGCTGATTGTTGACTACATTAACGCAGGCACCCTTGCAACATGATGTAAGGGTGCATGTATAAAAGGCAGAATTGTTTTGTGCTAGAAGGGGCACCTTCCTGCACAAACACGATCCTAAGAGGCATTTTCCTCTTTCTACGTGTGCTGCAAAATACAGCACACATAGAAAGATGAAATATCGAGACAAAATAAAGTGATTTCTCCTTGCTGCATCTAATTCGGAATGTGTAGCATTTTGCCACCACTCCATGTTTTCTAACCTTCGTAAGTTTGAAACTGCGTCAAAATTCATCGGTTGAAGCATAGGAACGCTCCTACTCCAACCACGGAATGCCTTCCTAACGCAGAGAAATGCCAGGCAATGATTTTTGCTACCTTGCATTTCTCTGGATTTACTAAGCCACGCAGAGTCGCACTAGAGGGCTTTGCATGGCTTAGTAAATCCCCCTAAATGGCTTGTGTTGCCTTGCGTCACCTTGAATGACACAAGGGCAATGGACATCCTGTGCAAATCTGGGCCAAAGTGTTTTCCTTTATTTTACTAGTTCCCTTTGAGAAATGTTATTACTGCCTGAGTCTTGACTCTTGATTTATATTGCAAATATGCCTCTGCTCTATCTCAGTACACCTATTTCCATCTGAGTCTGCATTGCAATACATGTGGAGAGGTGTGGTGCAGCAGCCAGGGCAGCTGTATTCAAAGCACAGGGTTCATGGTTCGATCCCCGGCTCCGGTGGCAGCTCAGCTCAGCGCCATGTGACTCTGGGCAAGAGTTCACTTAGTTTCCAAGATGGCCACATCGCCTTGAGACCCGTAAGGGTGAGTAGTTTGTGATTTACAAATATGGATTTACAATTAATGTCTTCCCGTTATTGCCCGGTGTCTTTATGTGTTATAGCATAGACACTTTCATGGCACACATGTTTGGTTATTAGCTCATTTAATGTCATTTCAAAGCTTGTGCCTAGCACCCAAATCCTTGTACTATTCAGAATCAGGGCCTTCAGTTCCAAATTTCAATGGCATTTTCAGAATCAGAATCTCTGTTGTACTTCATTCAAGAATGTTATGATGCCGAGGACCCATTTATGGCATTTTGGTATAGGGCCTACACAAAAGTGAAAGGGCAAGAATGCACTGTTCAAAGTCATAATTAATTCACTTAACTGAGACCTCAACTAAGAAGCTGTGGTTTTAATTATGGCTTTTTTGTACTTTCTGTTATGAGAATTTGAAAGGATGGTATCTCAACATTTTTTCATCGTCCTGAGGATCTTCGTGCGTTGTTAGATCAACATTCTCTGCTCTCCTTGGCAACAAGTGACACTTCCACATGGAATATACATTTGAATGTTCTTTTTTCTATCATATTTGTCGATATTTTTTGTGGGGGCATTGTCTAGGCTGGTAAATCTTGCATAGGTATGTGTGCGATTCTGGAACATTATTTAATTTCTATGTTGTCTTTTTTATTTTTCTCCTTGTCTTTCCTTTTTCTCCCATCTTCATCTAAAGCTACTTGTAAAGATGAGTCCAAATAAATTAATAAGATTGTAATCTTTATTGTTGAGTTGGTACAGGAACCTCCAGCTCATCCACAGCCTGCTTCACAGCTCAGTTTGATCTACTCCAAAGATAACATTCTAAGCTGCTAAGCAACACATTTACATTCCATATGAGTAATCTCTACACACCTCCCCCCTTATATACCCCACAACTAAAATTTGAAAGAAACCATATTACAGGAAAACATGCAGAGAAGATCAATTTAAACATAAGGAGAAAAACACTTAGTTACATTTCCTAAACTCCAAGTAGACCCATCACACAAAATCACAACACTTTTCTTTACTTCTTTCACTTGAATTGGTTTAGAAAATTTGCTATCACCTTTGACAACATAACCCCCACGTTTTACCACTACCCAATCACCTGATTTGACGTTAGGAAACTTGACCCCTTTTAAATGGTCATAGTGTTTGGCAGCAATGGTTTGTTTGTTGACAACTTGTTCTCTAATCACATCACGATTCACCCATATACACTCCCTGTCTCTCAACCACCCTGGTATTTCCTTCAAACCCGGCTCTCTTCCTTTAAGAGAAATAAAAGGTGATACCCCAGTCGTGGAGTGCGGTGTTACTCTATAAGAGCACATTAGATTTTTCAACTCTTCAGACCAGGACAAACCATTGCACAAAGAAAGTTGTATATTGTCCAAGATCAAACGATTCATTCTTTCAACTAAACCATTGGCTTGAGGCCTGAATAAAGCAACTCTTTCATGTTTAATACCCTTTCCACAAAGAAACTCCTCCATTTTCCTAGAAATTAACTGAGGACCATTATCTGAAACTAAGACTTTTGGAATCCCTTCATACAAAAAAACTTTCTCAAGAAACGTAATTACTTTTTCAGTTGTAATACTCTCAGATGTCTCGACCACAAACCACTTGGAGTGATAATCCACCAAAACCATTAAGAATTTACAACTTGTTCCTAACTTGGAAATAGGACCAACGAAATCTATCGCCAACCTTTCCCAAGGACGCTCAGGAAACTTCACAGAAGCAAGAGGAGGTTGACGTAAAACTTTGTCTTGTCACTAGCAGCACAAGCATAACAGTCTTTGACAGCCGCTTCAACCTCATTATCTAAACCAGGCCACCAGAATGACTGACGTACACGTCGCTTAGTCATGTTTCTTCCCAAATGACCTTCGTGTGCCATAATTACAATCTTAGACCTAAGACTCTCCGGTGGTACCAACTTATCTCTCCTCCACAATTTTCCTTCTCTTACACTTAACTCCTCCGCAACATTGATGAAACCTTTAAACCGCATATCATTGCTTACTTGTGAATCCCAACCATTAGAAATATAAAGCATAACTTTTTTCAACACCTCATCTTCCAACATTGCAGCGTTCCATTGCTCCAACCCAAAGGCTTGTTCTTCAGTATACCTTACCTCCTCAACATCAACTTCAGACTCCACTTCACTCACCAAAACAGGTATTCTTGACAAACAATCCACTATTATATTCTTCAATCCTTTCATGTACTCCACCTCAAAATTATATTCCAACACAGATAGAATCCACCTTGAAATCCTCGGAGTAACACTCCCTTCCAATCCTTTACCACCCTTAAACAAATGAACTAAAGGTTTGTGATCAGTGCGGAGTCTAAATGGTAAACCCCACACAAAATATTTGAAATGTTTAATACCCCAACAACACGCCAAGGCTTCTTTTTCTATTACAGAATACGATCTCTCAGCACCCTGTAACCTTCTAGATGCGAACCCAATAATTCTTTCTTCTCCACGCGCGTTTGTTCGCATCCCACCCTCGTCGCCAATGTAAAGATGAGTCCAAATAAATTAATAAGATTGTAATCTTTGTTGTTGAGTTGGTACAGGAACCTCCAGCTCATCCACAGCCTGCTTCACAGCTCAGTTTGATCTACTCCAAAGATAAAATTCTAAGCTGCTAAGCAACACATTTTCATTCCATATGAGTCATCTCTACACAAATCTCTAATCCTTTAAGCTACATTTTTTCATTCTTTTTTTCCATCTCTTTTTTCTACTGATTATGGATAATATTAATAAATTTAAAGTTGTTTTGTTTAATGTCAAAGGTTTAAGACACGCTGTTAGAAGAACTAGAGTTTTCAATTATTTAGCCAGACAAAAGCAGACATTTCTTTACTTCAAGAAACTCATATAGATGATACAGTTTTATCATATATGAATAAACGATGGGTTGGTAACATTATTTCTTGTCCTGCAGTTAGTAAAAAAAGAATGCTGTTGCTTTTCTTTTTGCAAAAAAGTTAAATATTCAAATACTATCCAAATATTCAGATGCAGAAGGTTGTTATAATAAAGCGAAAGTTAGAATTGATACTAATGTTTTTCACATAATTAATGTTTCTGGTCTAACAAATGATGATCCTAAATTTTGGTCTCTTTTTACCTCTGAAGTGATTAAATTAGGTACTGTTTCACTTATTGTTGGTGGCGATTTTAACTTAATTTGCGACCTACTATTGGATAGATATTCTCAAACTAAATATTGCCCCCTAAGGCTTATTTTATTTTAAAGTCTTTTTTTTTTTCAACGAATTGGAGGATATTTGGTGTCTGCATAACCTAAAGGAGAAAAAGTTTACTTTTTTCTCAAACCCTTACAATTGTTATTCTCGTATTGATTAATGGTTAAATTCCCAATTGAATAAATACATTTTTTTCTGATCCTACATTTCAAAATATTGATATATTCTGACCATGCACATATTTCAGATGTTATACAACTTAACACAAGTCAACAATCCCATTCTCGCAGGTTTATGAATACAAATATTGCTCTTAATGGCAATAATAAATCCAAACTTTTGTCAGCATTACATGATTATTTTTCTTTCAATTCAGAAGGATCTACTTCACTTGTAAATCATGGGGATACATGTAAGGCTTGTATTGGAGGAGTAAAAATATAAATGATGGCACACAATAACAAAGCTTTCAATGCTAAACATGAAGAATTAGGTAAACATATAGCAAAATATGAACAGCTCTTTATTTCATCTAATATATACAAAATGCAATTACAGAAACACAGATATGAGTTCAACTCTTTGTGAAGTAAAAGAGCTGGTATACAAATTTTGAATAAAAAGGCTACATTTTATTTGAAAGCCAATAGATCTGGGTAACTTCTGGCAAATAATTTATATATTAACAAAGATAAAATCCAAATTAATGCAATTCATGGCTTAAATGGTAAATAGGCATTATTGCATAAAGAAATTGTTAATGAAATTTTGGTCTGCTATTCAAATATATACAGTAATCACTCAGCTATAGATACGATTAGTATTGACGATTTTTTGCAATCATTTGCCCACCTAAATTTACCCAATCACTGAAGGAAAAATTGGTTGTGCCGATTTCATTATAAGAACTAAATTCTGTTATTAAATCTCTTAAACTGGGTAAATCACCGTGATCGTAGGGTTTACCTACTAACTTTGATAAAGAGTGTGTCCTTATGCCTCATTTACTCACTTTAGTATTTCAGGAACTACTTGAGGATCATTTACTGAAGGTTTGATTAAAGCTCTTCCAAAACCTAATAAAGATCCTACCATTGTATCAAATTACCACCCTATTTCCTAAATTAATCAAGCCTGTAAACTTTATGCAAAAAGCTCGACAACCAGATTGACTTCTGTGCTTGACACTATTGTTCACATTGATCACACTGGTTTCATGAAAAATAGATATTCTGTAAATAATACTAGATTATTATTTCATGCAATTGTAGCTGTGACATCCTTAACCCCTTCCACGCTCATGACGAGCTGGGCTCGTCATGGTGTAGCCTCCTCGCACGCTCATGACGAGCCCAGCTCGTCATGAATAATGGAAAATGGAGGATCCCAGCACCGGGGGGGAAAACGCATAGCAGCCAAGTGGTTAACCCCTTCCCGCTGGCGTCCTTGCATTAGATGCTGAAAAAGCATTTGACAAAGTACATTGACAGTATCTATTTAGCACTTTATCTGCTTTTAATTTTGGTAATTACCTTATTTGCATGGTGTCAGCCCTTTATTCCCTGCTAGAACTTTCATTAATGGTCAACTCTCTAATGCATCTTTCCTTTTTAGAGGCACCCATCAAGATTGTCCCTTATCAGCTTCAAATTTTCTCTTTGCCATTGAACCTCTACGCATTTCCATCAGCCACAGAAATAAAAGGTATTACTATTAATGAGGTTACTATAAAAACTTCAGCTTAAGATGATGATGATTTATTATATTCTAGTAATCCAGATTCCTCTATTTCACCCCTATTAATGATAGTTCAGTTACGTTCTCAAATTTCAGATTACACTTTAAACACAAATAAGGCAGACTTTTTTCTCCTAAATATACACTTTACCCCTGATATGCTTCCAATCAATGAAAAAAATATGGCAAAAAGGGAAATTTCATTCTGTTAAAATGGGTATTGCTCCAAAATATTTTATCTATTATCCATGACACCTACCCATTTTTCACTGAAATTCTATAAATCTTTAGACATGATAATATGTAAATTAATTTGGAACAATAAAGCACCTTTTATGAGTTACAGAAAATTGAAAATCGCAAAATGTAATGGTGGTTTTGGTTAGCTAGATTGTTTTACTTTTCATAAAGTGGTTTTTTTTTAAACAAAGCACCTTTTGCTTCACCAACACAGAATTTAATAATACACCCTCATGGCTTCTAATTGAAAATAGTTACCATTTCCATTACTTACTTTATCTACCATGTCTGCATCTAATTCTTTATTACGAAGATCTGCAATATTGAAATCCATAAAATTAATATTAACCCCTTCGCTGCGGGGGTTATTTTCCCGCTGTGCTGGGGGGGAGGGTGGCACGCACGGCACCCGCATGCTCATCACGGCGCTCCTGTGCTCATGACGAGCTCAGCACATCACAGGTGCATTACCTGCCGTGGAACGCTCAGCACAGCAGGGGAATTATCCCCGCATGCGAGCGTTCGGCTCATGACGAGCTGAGCTCATCATGAGCACCGGAGCGCCGTGGCTCATGACGAGCTCAGCTCGTCATGAGCATGGAAGAGGTTAAAGTATTTAGATTCTCTTTCAAACATCTATTTCTTACACCTTAAATATATCCTCATGGTTTAGGCCCTATTATAAAGCTTAATCAGAGCATAAAATGTTGTCAGTCTGGGATAAATGCGGGTATCTTTTACCTAAAAGATATATTCCATAATAACAATTTTTTATCTTTAAAAGAGATACAATAAAAATGTCTCCTTCCCCCTTCGGATTTTCATAAATACAAATTTTTATGCAATTCTATCCTTGATTCATTTCCTAGCAATTTTCCAATGCAAAATATATCTGATTTAGAAATGCATATTCAAGCAATTGCTTCTTCATCTTATGCTGTGTCAATGTATTATAAAAAATGTAATAATTTTGAGTTAATGAACTTAGGAGGTCATTAGGATGTAGGGCGGATCGCCATCGCCCGCATGGCGGTGGCGATCCGCCCTACATCCATCCCCGCCCGCCACCCATTTACCCCCGCCACATTAGTATGGCGGAGGTACCGAGGCAGACTGGAAGACCGTCCGCCGCTTTTCCGCCAGGTCGACAAGTTGACCGGGCGGAAAAAGGATTAGTGAGGTGGCGGTGTCTGCTAAAAACCGCCAGCCATATTAGTATGCGGACGGAAACATGCCTGCATGTAGAGTTCACTTACGGAGGCCCGTTGTGGACACCCAGGGGGTGGGGGGTGCACGTGGGGGGTACCTATGGTACCTCCCTGCATTGTCATGGACATGGTGGCAGGCACCTCGCAGTGCCTGTCACCTTGTGCATGACAATGCACACAGTGCATTCCCAGCATTGTGGTGGGTGGTGCTGTGATCACCGCCCACCACAATGCTGGGAATGGAGTATGCCACCGTCACGGTCGCGGTGGCATCCTAATCGGCAGGGCGGGACCGCCGCACCACAGGCAGTCGGTCCCAGCACCGCTCGGGGGGGCGGACACGGGGGGGGGCGGACAAAAGTCCACCCGCCATCCTATTGGCCCCCCGAATGTATCTTTTTAGCAAACAAATTATTTCATTTTATTCAATAGTTTATGGACTTTGTTAAATTGTTTAAGCCACGACTACTAAATTTTCCTATTTTTTGGCACTGTAATTTGGCTCCAGGTTCACTTAAACATATGTTTTTTTAATGTAATATTGTTTTTAGGTTTTGGAATGAGGTTTGGGATGTTATTATATAAAAGTTTCATTCATCAGCTAAACCTTCATATAATATGTTGATTTGCAAATCGGTATTACTCTCAACAAAACTGTCAGATTTAGATAAAAAGCTCTTTAACTTCTTAATATCTGCTGCTCTAAAATCAATTACATCCAATTGGAAAAATTCTTTATTATTATCAGTACATGGATATCTTTTACCAGAAAGGGAGGTCATATCACGATATTATTTTTAAGTTTTAGTACCAATTACACTGCAATTCTCAATGTATAGATACAATTTTAGCAAAATGTAATATTGCAAGTTTAATATACTTCATCAGTGCTCTTTTTTGTATGGTCTATTGCCTTATTATAAACTCAATAAGATATTTTGTACACAAAAAAGCGAAAGTGGTTCTCTAAGGTGAAAAATGTAGACATCTGTTATTCTTTTACAATGAAGTATTTATTTATCATTGGAATACAGATTCAATCAGTACAGAAATAAATCTACAATTTTGACCTTTCAAAAATAATAAGTTCTGGTTGAAAATTGACATTTTTATATGAAAATATGTTTGCTAGAGAAAGGCTAAATCAGTCCATTCTCCGGTTTGCTTCCTCTACTACAATGCATTGAACTACCTCAGGGGTATTATGGACTATTTGCCTACATAGAGGCCTAATTTATGAGAACGTTTGCACCACCGGAACGTCAATTTTTTATTTCTAGTAGCGCAATGTACCCTGGTATATTTAGAAGGCCACATAAATACACTTTGCATGGATTTTTATGGCCTTGTAAATGTGTGCCTATTTCATGCAGAACACTGCATGAAAGGGGTGTTGGACTTTGGCCCTTAGGGCAGGTTCACCCCTAGACTTTTTGCGTGAAATGGTGACCTGGCAATGGTGATTTTTGGGATTCTGCGCACTTTCACTGTGTCCCAGTGGAAAGTGCGTGCGCACTCTGAGTGCATGTGCTGAGCTAGGCCTGCCCGCCCATAGGAATGCATGGGGAATGTATGTGCCCCTGGTAGTTCCTGATGCGTGGGGTGTACAGGCTTGAGTCTGGTATGTGTGAACTCGTGAGAATGAATGCTGCGCAACGGTATGTGCGGCTTGTATGTGTCTAGTGGGGAAGTATCATTTCTAGACATGGATGTACGTGTGCTGTGAGGGTGCTGGCGTGTGATTGGTATCATTGTGCAATTGTGTCCAGTACATTTGTTCCCCTGCCCCGCGCCCAGAGTCTGGTACCTGTGTCACTTGTGGTCAGGTTGAGAAGTCAGGGGTGGTAGAAACTGCCTTACTAGTCCGAGGGGGGGGTTGTGTGTGGATGAATGGTGTGTGGCACTAGGCAAGTGAGTGTGAGTTCTCTAGGGTAGAGAGCTTGCTGAATACCTTGTGAATTGTGTACTCCTGTGTTAGCTCAGACCCTAGGTTCCCTGTGTGATCTCTTCTCTAGAACGTCCGCCAGAATGGTGCCTGCTTTTGATGTCTGTGATCTGTTTAGATACAGTATGGGAGAGTTGGTACGGTTCTGTGAAGAGAGAGACATAGGGGTGGATGAGTTAGACTCTCAGTCCGAACTTAGGAGCAGCCTGATCCTGTGGCAAAAGGGTCAGTGGGATTTTAAGCGCAGTGAGGAAAGGGCCCGGGCTTCACGCCATGAGGGTGGTGGGTCTGTGGGGAACCCTGAAGATTCAGAAGAGGAGGAAGAAGATGACAGCACAGGGACGCCAGCAGATAGTGAGGACCCCATAGATAGGGAGTCCCTTGCTGGGTCCAGCGTAGGAGGCAGCGCCTCATCCCTTTACCTGTCCCCAGAGGAGCTGGAAGATAGGAGGAGAGAAAGGGAGCACCAGCTGGCTTTAGAAAAGCTCAGGTTGGAGCATGCCCAGGCTATGGCACATCTGGGCGTTAGAAAGCAACAGCTGGAGGTTAAGAAGCAACAGCTAGAGACCAAGAGGGTCTTAGCGCAGGAAAGGATAGAGGAGGCTGAGAGGGCCGCCACCAGAGGCAAAGTAGCTCTGGAGGGTAGACTATCCCCTGCGCGCAGTGTTGAGTTTCTGGATCCCCCAGGGAGGGTTGAGTCCAGTGGTGGCAGCTATTTAGATTTCAGTGTAGGAAATCCCAGTCCCAGTTCCCCCAGTCTGGAACCTGTTTCCCAAGAGGAGGAGAACAGGTTGAAGTTCAGGAACCATAGGAAACCGCCTCACCAGAAGTGGGGGTATTTTGTGGATGACTGTTCTGATGCAATGGAGGATTGGCTGGCGGCTAACCCGGACGATGAGAGGGACGGAGTAGTGAATATGTTCCTCAAAGAGCAGTTGCTCAGTGTTGTGTGTCCAGAGTTGCGCCAGCACCTGCTGAAGTTGAAATGTTTTTGTCCTTGGGACCTTGCAGAGGAAGCAGACCGCTGGGAAGGTACCAGGGGTTCTGTAGAGTCATTAGGGAGTGACTCCAAAAGTAGTGGGTCAGGGATCTTCCAGCCCAGTGTGGTGGAAGAGGCTCAGTGTAGCCCAGCTAGGTCCCTGGTTAGTGAGAAGGGTGTAGGGGCTGACTGCCTGGCTCAGTGGAGCAGGAGTCAGTGGGTGGCTGAGAGCCCCCAGAGGCCCGAAGCCCTTTCTCAGAACCTGGGTGTTTTCTTGAGGGAACACCAGGTTGGGGACCTAGGCTGTCCTGTTAACCCAGTTGAGGAGGATCTCCTAGTGAGTAGAGGACCTGGAGCGTCTGTAACCAGAGCTCCTGTGGTTCTAGAGTCTGGCAGTACCGCTCCGGTAGGGAGGGTACAGGAGTCCAGAGTGAGGAGTGATTGGGGGAGTTCCCCAGTGGAAGGACCAGTGGGTCAGGGACTACCCAGTTGGGCTAGGTTCCCGTGTAGTGACCCGGGTGGCGCCACTTCTGGTCTGGGGGATCGTCACGCACTGTCAGGTGGACAGAGGGCGGAAGATCTGCGCCAGACAGACAATCACACAACAGATGTGTCATTTGTTAGCCTCAGGGGGATTGTGTGTGAGTCCCCAGAAGTCCTGGAGTGCCAGGCAATTGTTCCACAAAAGGTTTTAGACCAGAGGTTGGGAGGCCAGGTTCAGGGTCAGCCTGACCTGAAGGGTAGGACGACTGTAACCAGTGTCCTGACCGGTTCTTCTTCCAGAGGAACTTCTCCAGGTGGGAGAGGGCAGACCTCTGGAAGGGGGTGCAGAGGGTGGGAGAGCCCACCTCTGACCCCGGTGCAACCTGAGTGGATAAGCCCTGGGTTGGAATGGCGTTCTAGGTGTACCCCTCGCCGGAGGAGGAACCCTAGAAGAAGAGGTAAGGGGAGGAGAGCCTTCCCTGAGACTCCTGGTCCGCCTGAGGTTGTAGACCCTAGGCTGGAGAACCAGTGGCAGTCTAGTCCTGTCTTGCAGACAGGAAGAGTGGAAAATGGCTCCTATGTGCCAGGGGTTACTACCCCCCGCTCTGCGAATTGGCATGGACCAGTGGCACCTGGGTGGCCCAGGGCCTGGTCCTGGCCGCGGACAGCTTGGGAGTACCAGTGGGGTAGCCCAGTTGGTCCAGACAGTGGTTTGAGATGGAATCCCATGGGTTCACCGTGGCGTAGAACAGGAGGGTGTCCCTGCAGTTGTGGGCCCGCGTCCGTGTTCTATCGCCCCAAGCAGGGAAGTCCATCACGGTGGTGATTGGTCTCCCCTGCGTTTTGGCTGGAAGGGGGTTATGTTGGACTTTGGCCCTTAGGGCAGGTTCACCCCTAGACTTTTTGCGTGAAATGGTGACCTGGCAATGGTGATTTTTGGGATTCTGCGCACTTTCACTGTGTCCCAGTGGAAAGTGCGTGCGCACTCTGAGTGCATGTGCTGAGCTAGGCCTGCCCGCCCATAGGAATGCATGGGGAATGTATGTGTCCCTGGTAGTTCCTGATGCGTGGGGTGTACAGGCTTGAGTCTGGTACGTGTGAACTCGTGAGAATGAATGCTGCGCAACGGTATGTGCGGCTTGTATGTGTCTAGTGGGGAAGTATCATTTCTAGACATGGCTGTACGTGTGCTGTGAGGGTGCTGGCGTGTGATTGGCTGGAGCTGGCTGGCATGCCAGGCTCCAGGAAGTCTGGGTGGGTCTGCCCGGTGGTGAGTGGGAGATTAGCATGAGTGATATGTGGGAGGAGTGTACCTGTGTCCTGGATGGGCTGGGTTTTCCCCACACAATGCTGGCTCCGCCCCCCTGTGGTGTGTCTAATGACCCAAGCCCTGCCAGTGAATAGAGAGGGTGGCTGAGGTAAACAGAGTACTCAAGAACCAGCTGCGACTGGTTCCGCCCCCACTCTGCACCTTCAGACAAAGGGAAATGCTGTATAAAAATGGGGCTGTGTCCCCACAGTTTTGGTTCTCTTCCAGGATCCTGAGGGGGCTGTTGCTGCTGCTGGGCCAGAGGACCGCCACTTGGGGTGTCTCCCTGCCTGGAGACCCAGTGAGCTGGCTCTGGGCCCAGCCTTGCCCCCCTGCCTGCCCAGGGACTTGCTGGCACTCTGCCCTGCTTGCTGAGGGCACCTGGGAGCGCTTTATCCTGTTTGTAGCGCTAGGAGCGCGCTTTATGCCCTCTAGCGCTTGGAAGCGCTTTGTTTTTGATTATAGCGCTTGGAGCGCTGTGATTGTCCGCCTAGCGCAGGGAGCACTGTAAATTGCCTGTTAAGCGCTGGGGAGCGCTTTGCCGGCCTAGCGAGTGCCTACCTCGCTTTATAATTGATTAGGAGGCCGGTGCCCACCCGGCATTGCCCAGGTCCGTGGTTTATTTGGATCACGAGGGAGCCCACTCCTCGGATCATGGGAGCCCGCCTGCCTGCCTAAGAAGCGAGCCGCCGCGCTGCCCGCGGCGACCCGGAAGTGTTTGGGGGTCCGACCAATCCCAGCGCGGCCCAGGAAAGGCCGACCGGAAGTCCCGCCTTGTAGCCTGCGTCCCGCCCCCGGGGCTCCCGAGGACGAGGGAGAGCCCCGGAGCCCAGCGAGGAGGAGGGAAACCAAGGAGCAGCGCGAGAGGAGCCGCCCTGCAGCCCAGACAGCCGGTGAGTGCAGGGGCGGGTTCCGTGTTGTCCTGCGAGCGGCCCCCGTTGAGGGAGGGGCCGCTCCACAGAGAGGAGCCCCCGGACCGTCGTCAGAGCCCGGTGGGGCTGAAGTGCTGAGCTCCAAGTGCCCCACGTGGTGAGGAGCCGAGAGAGGCTCAAGGCGCCAAAGTGGTTGTGAAGGGCCCAGAGAGGCTCTTGAGCCCCCACTGTTGTTCTTGAGCCCTGGCAGGCTCAAACATTGTTGCACCAGTTGCCCAGCACTTTGTGGGCAACTGCTACGTTTAGGCCCCCCTGACTTTGGACACAGGGCGTCCTAGCCCCAGAGAGGCCAGTTGGCCTAGGGACAGTCACAGGTGGTGACTTACGTGAGTTTGGCGCAACTGTACTTTTTCTGCACCTCTGAATGTATTGTGATGCATCATGTGTTTTCCTCCCTTACACCTCTGAATGAATGTTATGCATTGCATCATGTGTTATGTGCTTCCACCCCCACAGGTATTGTGATGTGTAGGTGGTTGTTTTCTCCCTAGTACAGGTGGTGCTAGTGAGGTCCTGGTTACCAGTGATTACTGGTTGTGTGCTATTTTGTGCTATATTCTATGTACTAAGTGCTATTTCTGAAAGTGCTACTTCTGATTCCTGACAGTGGTCCAGGTGGCCCTGTCTTGTAAATAATCCCTTGTAAATTCTGCCCGTGCCTCTGGCACATTGTAAAGTGTGTGTTTTATCTAATGTGTTTTGGTGTAATACAAAGGCTATTTTTATATAACCTTGTGTGGAGTTTCCTTTGTGGTGGGCCCTGGGAGTTGTTGCTGGGGTGCATGCGCAAATACTTAACTTACATCGCCTCCAAGTTTAGCCTTGCTGCTCGCGCCACGTTACCTAGAGGGTGAGTAGGGGTTATCTTGGCGTGTAACTCCCTTGCCCTGACTTGGGTGTGGTGGTCTCTGACTGACTTTGGCGAAAGCCCTGGCCAGCCGGGGATCCCATTTCCAACAAGGGGCATTCTATGGTGTTGCTTTGGGTGTACCCAAGCAACACCCATGGAATCTGAAGCATCCCCAAATTTTCGAGAAATCGTAAACCTGGGAATGCATCAGAATGTAACACCACCACAGGGGTGGCGTTAGGGAGTCGCAACAAGTAGACATATTTTAATTTCTCCTAGTTTTTTTCCTGTTTCTATGTTAGCTGCATTCTTCAGCATGCATAGAAAGAGGAAATCACCTGTTTTTATTGATTTTGTGCTAGAAGGTTTATCTTCCTGAACAAAATCAATCAGCCCCACAACACAGGCACCCTTGCACCATGGTGCAAGGATGCCTGCGTTGGCGCATTGCAACCATTGTGCACACGCGCAGAGGAAAAGGACAGGAATGCACTGTATCTCTTGGATATAGTACATTCCTGCTCTTTTGTTTTGATGTAGGGCAGCGCAGCAGGATTTCATGCTGTGCTAGCCTATTTCTAAACCTCAAAAATGAGACCCTAGGAATGTAATGATTCTGACTGACCCTGATGTAAAAAAATTTACTTTTTTGTAAAAATAAATGTACATTTGTGTTGGTCATATATATGTTGTGTTGTATTGTTAACCTGGTTAATAATTTATACCTTAACTTTGAAATGTGTAATTTGCTTCATCACTTATGATTCTACATGAAGAAATTGTAGATCTTTTGTCTGCTAGGATTGAAGTGTATTCCAATGACAAATCAATATTTCATTGCAGAAGAAGGACAGATGTCTATATTTATCCCCTTAGTGAACCATTTTCTCTTTCATGTGATTCAATGAAAGATGGTTTCCTATCATCCCACCTTGAACCTCTGACATACAAGAGCTGAAATGTATGGCTTCAGCACTGGGGTCCTGTTGATGGTAAAAAGGATTTTCATGCTATCAGCATACATCAAAGCTCTCAGACCAAATGATTGCACTAGATGTGACAGTGGTGTCTTGTATGGATTAAACAATATGAGTGACACAACAGAACCTTGAGGGACAAACAGAATAACTTTGTCTTCAATGAGTCAAATGGTCCAATTCCAACATGGCATTTTCTATGCTTGAGAAAACAGTGAAACCAACTCCAGGCTGTTCCTTCCATACCTAGGAGCATATTTACTCAAATTGTGGCACAAGGCAGCGCAGCAACATAGAGTGCATTCCTGTCCGTTCTCCCTGGTGTACTGCTGTTTCAGCAGCCTTGCGCTGACGCAGGCACCCTTGCACCATGGCGAAAGGCTGCCTGTGTTCCAGGCCGGGTTGTTTTTGTGCACGGAGGGGCACCTTCTTGTACAAAAACAATCTATAAAAGCGTTTTCCTCTTTCTATGTGTGCTTCAGAATACAACACACATAGAGGAAAAAGCGAGGAGAAATAAACATATTTCTCCTTGTTATGCCTTGCCTGGGGAGGCGTAAGATTTTGATGCATTCCCAAGTTTTCAAGATCTTGTAAATCTGGAAATGTGTCCAAAACCATGGGAGTTGTGTGGGAACAGTTTGTGCTGAGTTGCATTACTCCATATTTGTGAAGCATTGGCTTCATCGGTGTGATGTAATATCCACATAAATATGCCCAACATTTCTTACAGCTGATTCAACAGCACCTGATGGTATGCAGTGTGGAATGCAGCTGAGAGGTCAAGTAAGAGTAGAACTGTTGGAATAGCTTTATTAGCTAGCTGTCGAAATCCATCCAAGATAGCTTTCACCACACACAACCTGCAAACCTGTTTGCATCTCCTGCAAAGGTTTATTAGATCAATCAAAACTTTCAAGTTAGTTTAAAACTAGCTGTTTGAGTAATGTTGCGAGGCAGGTCCGACATTTTCTACTGAATTGTACTTTAATGTAGATTTCTTAATTGGGGACTGATACATGATTTTTACAAGTCATCCGGGACAATCTCAATGCGCAGCAAAGCATTAATAATACTTAAATCACGCAGTTGATTGACGACAAACACGTATTCTTATTCTCATAGGCAGCGTGTCATTTACAGAGCCTGAGGTTTTACTCCTACTGATTAATTGTCTAAATTTCTTATTCTCTATTAATCTCAGGTGGGTAAGTTTAAAGGCACTCATATTTGTTGAAGCACTTTTGTTGTCTCTTGTATTTGTTAAATTACTTAATGCTAGACAGGCATTAATGTTATTTATTTTATCTATAAAATACTTGTCAAATTTATTACATTTGATAATGGAGTATGGCCCCAAATCCTATCCCAGGGACTCCTTCATTTCATCTGCTGTCTGAAATAATGGTTTGGCTACATTAGAGCATTTAAAATGTTATCCCAACAATAGACAGCGTTAGCATTTTTAGAGCCTTTTGCATTTATTATGCATTTCAAACCAATACAGCTATCAAAGTTTTCTTTTCGCTTCCGTTAGTTCATCGTTAACCAAGTTATTTACTTTGTATAACGTCTTATGGCTTTTTCTTAGAGGTGCCATTTCCTCCACACGATTCATTAGAGTGATACTATACTGATCCAGAAGTGGAATTGGGTTATTTTCTACGCCTTTTTAAGTTATATCTCTCTCCAGCTTCTGGTCTTCAATGGGATATTTATCTCTGCCCTATTCCTGAACTGGCAGGAAAATAAAGGTGTGAATTTTCCCTTTTTGTCCTTTATCTGGTGGCAATTAAATGGCATAACTAGATGGTCAGTCCAAGGAACTTCAATTGCTTCCTAGACAATACATCTTTCTGAATCACAAAATAATGTCATTTGTATGTCCAGCTCTATGTGTAGGAATCCTGTTATTTCACCATGAAATTAAACATTGGCAGAGTCTCCCTATAGTTTGCTGGATTTTATCTGATTGATCACTAAATTGAATGTTTCTGTCCCCAAGAGGAGTATTTCTCGTGTTTATGAAGGCTATACCTACCTACTCGGTGGACTGTAACAGAGGAGCATCTGCCAACTATTATTGGTTAAATCAGTTAATCATATTTGTTAGACTTCAAAATTAATGTGAATATCTGACACTCATTTTTCCCAAACAACATTAACTTTTATAATATTCGCTAAACCTTCTCCTCACCTCCTATCCCTATTTGCTGTGATTATTCTCAAATTACCCAGCACCAGGTTAGCACTGTGAATAGCGGTGGGTAGAGCGTGCGCAATTCTGTATAGCCTAATCATGCAGAATTACCCCAAAATTCCACAAGATTACGTGGAGTTACTGAGCATTATGTGACACGAGTATTTCTGCATTTAGCGCTATTTTCGTTCCACAAAAATGCCCATTGTATCCATAATGAACTCGGGGATGCGTTTTGAGCCATGAAATAGAGCTAAATGCAACAGCACACACATAACCAGTGTGAGCAGCCACTTGCTAAATGTGCTCTGGTGATAGGATTGTTTCTCCCAAACTTCTCTTAATTCCAAACCAAAAAATAATGAAGAATTACCTAAATGACTCCGATTATTCCAGTATAATTCAAATTCTGCCTAAGGCCAATTGTAACATTCTCTTCCCGGGCTATGAATGAGTTTTCTGATACATAGCACATCTAAGCCTTTATCCTCTATCAAATCATAAATATTCGTGCATCCGGCAAGCACCAAAAGTTCATTCATAAAAGCAGCTTTAAAAGTCACAGCTTTCTTCTCCCCCGAAGTTGGCAAACCAGCAAATGACTGTGTTAAGGAGTTTGCCTTATCCTTCTTAATTAATAGTAAGTTTGGTTTGTTTGCATATTGAACTAGTTACTGCCAATCTTCAGCTATGTTCCACTACCTTCATGTGTACCTTCCCACATATATCACTAATTGTATAGGGTTTTATAGATTAACTAGCTGACTCTTTGGTAGTTAGGCAGCATTTCAGGATGCGTTGTGCCATCCGGTCATGGACTGGCACAGACAGGCTGATCTTTGGTGTGAACGCTGCAGTGTGTCTTAAATTGGAGCACCATAAGAGCTTGACCCTCCGAAATGACGTCATGCACAGGTTTGATTGAAGGGAACCTGATTCACTCACAACTTTTAGATTGCATACTACCCTTCCGTGGTAAAGTGATAATCTACCACAACAAAATTAAAGCAACTCCAATACTTCTTCTGCCCTTAAGTGCCTCAGTACAACTAGACCTTGTTGCAGAGCACGTCATCCAGAATGTCAATAATTTGAGACAATTGCTGACTGAAACCTTTGATGCCATGAAAAAATGTTTTTTGTCAAACACAAAAGTACTTAAGAACCTTCTGTGCCACATCTGACACCATTGCTTGCAGGATGGGAGCCAGAGGAGTAGTGCTTGGGGTGAAAGCGGTCTTAGTCCATTTAAAGAGCTGGTTCCACCTTGATACTAGGGGGAAGGGACAGGAGTGACGGTGGTGCTGGTGGTAGTGTTAGCCACAGG
This sequence comes from Lissotriton helveticus, assembly GCF_964261635.1. NCBI lineage: Eukaryota > Metazoa > Chordata > Amphibia > Caudata > Salamandridae > Lissotriton > Lissotriton helveticus. The sequence continues at coordinate 1,368,643,641 of NC_136069.1, read as the reverse complement.
AGCAGATGTAGTATCCTCTGATGTTTGGCTGCCACCATAAAGGGTGGGCCATATTCTGAGGATTCTCAATCAGATGATAAAGGGGCCTCCAGTCCATTCCCCCCTCTCAATGCCACTGAGCCTCTCAGTGCTGGTTGATCTATCTTTTGACTAATAGGTATCATCAGGCAGACGCCTGATGATTCCCTGAAGTGTGGCCTGCATCTTGCTTACTCTGGAGGAAGCCAAATGCAGATATATACACACATCAATTACATACTACAGAGGGAAATAACTCAATGTGCATGCATAAAAAAAGTCCACGCATTTTCCACGGAAGGTTAATTGTCTCAATAATGGGCACATAATGCAACATTTAGAATTTGACAGACTAGTTGCTCTGTTACTAATGCCATGGATAGTCTGCCTGCCATAATTCATGTGCATTTTAATTAGGGGTGGGTAGAACTCACATTCACTCTGCGGAATTCTTCAGAATTACATGAGAACTCAATGAGATTCCGCAGAGTTCTGTGAATGGGCGGAATTAGGTAAGGTGTGCTGCTCATGCTGATTTTTAGTGTTGCAAGTTCATTCTGCACTGACAAATCTGCACAAAAGGCACCAGGTTGCATGTCAGATGGTGCTGCTTTTCGAGCCACTCAAGTAGATTTTTCACTTGAGATGCAGCTTTCTGACCATGAAGGGCTGTAAACAACCAACTGCCTACGTTGGAAAAATCTTTCTGGGTGCCCTCCTGGCGACTGAAAATCATGCCAGGGGATGCCAAATCTCGCTCAACAACTTACCATTGGAGAAAAAAAGTCCATCATGTTGGGGTTGGTGGAATTTGGCCAGAAATCCACGTTATATGCGCAACGTGATGTGGCCAAAACTCCACCCAATCTTCCGACGGAGAGGAATTCATCATCCACCCCCTAATCTTAATATATATCACTTGTAATAAAGAGGATGTGATATCCGTCAATGTTGTAATGATTAACCATCTACAATATTCCAAATCGTACATAATAAGTGTTAATGTACTAATTTCAGTACAAACTTTACTAAGTATCCACTTTTGTTTATCAATCACGTCTATAGAGTTGGAAGGACAGAAAACTCACAAATTTGATGTACATTTTGTTCTTTTTTTTTTATTGAATAGAGCAATAGGTAACTAAAGGTACAAAACGTATTACACGTTAGATCTCAATATCAATACATTTCCAATACATTTCTTAAATAACCGAGAAGAGATAAAAAGATAAAAGGGAGGTTCATCGAGATAGAAAAAACAGCCAACGACATCATTAAAATTTCCAGGGCATTATGTACAAAATATGCAATTTATGAAGTGCATCTGCAAGAACGTGCAAAACTGCAATAAAGTGCTACTGCAAAAGTGCAAGAGTACAAGGAAGTACAATCTTAAAAAGTGCATAGTGCAGGCTAATGTAGAAAAAAAGTGCTAATAAAGTGCAGATGTCCTAGAAAAAAAATAAACAAGGCTATCACATTCATAGATGAAAAGGCTATTATTAAAAATCATCTAATCTCGATTTTCTTCACGAATCATCCTCCCTTCATTTCTTCTAGATTCCCAAAATATTTCCAGTTCCTCTCAAATCTCCCAATGGCTCCCACTCTGCCAGCATTAAGCCATTTTATATGTGATGGAATCTCGCTGGACTTCCAATTTTGAAGTATTAAGGAACGAGCAACTACACAATATATAAATATAAATATTTCTTCTGCTTTATTAAGCCCGCTCCTATCTTTGCATATACCGAACAGGGCTACTTCTACTGCTGGTAGAAAAGATTTCCCAATAGCCTGTTCGATATCGGCAAATATTCCCTTCCAGAAAGTTTCTAACTGTGGGCAAGTGAAGAAAATGTGATGCCCTCCTCCCTGGCTACTAGCCATACATCTGCAACATTTATTCTGAACTTCAGGATACATTTTTTCCAAAGCCTCCGGTGTATAATATGCTAACCAGCGAGATAGAAAGGACATCCTTTTATAGTTAGCAGCACGTAGAGATTTATTTCCCAGGTGACATAGGACCTCCCAATCCTTTGTGGAAAAATTGCATTGTGTAGAGAGACTTATTTTCTCAAGATGTCTATCTACTAATACATTTTGACCTGAGTAATGAAGCATCTTGTACCAATATCCGATACCTTTGTTCTTTCCTCCATACAGGGCTGTTAGTATAGCATTAGGAGCATTAAGCAGGCCACTTCTCTCATTTTTGATAAAGTAGAAAATCTGCATATATTCAAAGAAGGTCGGACGCAAGGGACCATTAGTTCTAGCAACTACCTCCTGCCAACTAATTACCCTGTTTTGGATTACCAGATGTCTCAACTCACGGAACCCGCAAAGTTCCCAGTTTTTAATATGATTCAAGCTTAGTGGGAGGCCTATTTGAGTACATTCAATTAAACTTAAATAATGAGAGCAATCGCTACCACGTGTTTTAAAAAGGAGCGACAGTCTTGAGGCATATTCTCTTAGCGTCTTATATCTTGACCTCTTTGGGAGCTTTACAATTTTTAAAAAAACTGGAATTTTGGAACCTGCCTCTTGTAACATCCTTATAAGAAAAAAAATATCTCTTGTCTGATTACACCTCAGTAATCCTGCCAATATATCAAAAAATGCAGCTTCATAATAGGTCGTTAAATGGGGTAGGGCTAAACCTTCTTGTTTAGCTGAAAGTTGTAATACTGGAAGTTTAACTCTCGAAGCTTTATTGCCCCATATAAAACCTCTCAGCATTGTTTCGAGTTCTTTAAAAAAAACTACATTAATTTTAATGGGAACGTTGCTGAACAGAAATATGAGCAAGGGCAGCACCGACATTTTAATCAATGATACCCTGCCTATAACTGATAATTGGAGAAGGAGCCATTGATCTAAAATATTCCAAATTTTGTTCTTCATTCTAATGTAATTCATAGAAAAAAGCATATCATATTCGGTGGTCACGAATATGCCCAGGTATTTAATTGGGTCGCTCCTTGCAGCTTGGGCCTGCAGATCAACGGGGAGAAAAAGAAGATCAGTGTTTAAAGCAAGGACCTCAGTTTTTTTGGGATTTACTTTATATCCCCCTATCTTTTCATAGTTCTTGAACTCTCTCATTAAGTTTTCAATATTTTCTTTTTTAGGTATTAAATATAATATAATATCATCGGCAAACAATTTTAATTTAGACATACCGATGATAGGGGGCTGAATAGCAACGTTGTCCCTGATCTTTACTACTAGAAGCTCGATAAAAAAAGTAAAGAGCAGCGAGGACAACGGGCAGCCCTGCCTAGTACCCCTATTTACCTTGATCTTACCAGCCTGATTTGCATTGATTATTACTTGAGCCGATGCTCCCTCGTAGATGTTATGAAGCATCTTAATAATTGAGGCCGGGAAACCAAATTGACCGAGAGAGTAGAACAGTGCTGCCCAATTCACCAAGTCAAACGCTTTTTCTGCGTCCATCATTAATATACAGCCTGGAGTCAAATTTATATTAAAATAGTCCAATGCCTGGATTAAGAACTCGGTGTTTGCTGCCATATAACGTCCTGCGATAAACCCAGACTGATCTTGGTGGATAACCTCCTGGGCTGCCAGGACAAATCTTTCAGCCCATATTTTCATGAGGATTTTATAGTCCGAATTTAATAGGCTAATTGACCTATATGAATTAACATCATTTTGATTTTTGTCTTTTTTAATAAAACATATAATTCTAGATTCCTTAAACTCAACAGGGACGTGCCCACCTAACCTAACATAACTATATAACTTTTTCAAGGGAGTTGCTAATTCTTTAAAAAAAAAACTTATAAAACTCAATTGGGAATCCGTCCTGGCCGGAAGCCTTTCCCCCTGAGGATGCCTTTATACAATCTTGTATTTCAGTGGTATTTATTTCAAGACTGATTTGGTTGACCCGGTTTTCGGAGATTTTGGGGATTTCTATATTTGCGAAGTAGTCCTGGATCATTGCTTCCTCTACCTGATATTCCGTAGAGTAGATTTTTTCAAAATGATCCAGGAAAATCCTAGAGATCTTGTCTCTATCCTCCTCCTCCAACCCGCTCTGAGGATCACGGATTTTCGCTATCATTATACATTTTGTTCAACATATTATAAGTTATATACACTTTAATGCACTTGGAACATGGTGTATGTGTGTTCTGTCATTTTCTGAAAGGATTATCCCATCTGCCAAACCCAAAACAAGCATATATCTTGTGTGTTCTTGTAACACATCTTGTGTTTTAAAAGAAATATTGTTGACAGCTATGCTCCTTGTATGTTTTATGTAGGCTTTGCTTCAAACAAAACTTGTGTGTGTGTGTGAGTGAAGGCTTACGCTGCCTTCGTGACAATGATGTGTTCATATGCTCGCCCAGGACTTTGATGTTTAATCCAAAATTCTCCCTAAAGGGATGGCCAAGAGATACTATCCATGCACAACATATTTATGTTAGCAGAGTAAAATCAGCACATTGTGTATTAGTGATTTGAGCATGACCAACATTTTTTAAGTGCCCTACAGGAGTATACGTCTCCTTAACCACTTTATTAAATGCAATAAATTAGTTACAGGGCACAGCCAATATTAAGTTTCACTACTGATCTTGTTGTCAGTTATTATATTAATAAATACAGCACCATTCAGTGTATCCTAATAGAAACAGTAGTCATCCAAGTACAAAGAAAAAGAAGAAAAAGAAAACATGTATATTCTTGGCTATGTTGACACAAAGTAGGTATTATTGCTGCAGACAGCCGACACGTGTTTCTTAGCAAAAAAACTTCTTCAAGGCTCAAAAAAATAGTAATGGAAAGGGTTGTGGCATATATCCTCAGAAACCCTTAAAAGTAGGGGATATATTATGGCAAGAGCGATGAATCAGATATTTGGATTTTTTGGTTGTAGAATAGGACTTCAAGATAATTTCTACACATCACAACAGCCTATATTTCAACATTGTATAGACTAAACTATAGTTACTTTTTTACGTCCCAAATACATTTTAACTTTTCAACATTGGAAAGTATCTTGAAGTCCTATTCTACAACCAAAAAATCGAAATATCTGGTTCATAGCTCTTGCCATGTGCAGTTATAGAGCTATAGGTTAGGAACAAAGATTTCCTAGGAAAAGCATTTTTTGTTTTTCCAATCACTTTGGCGCTGCTTGACTAATCTTCACAGAATTTTCAAAAAACATTCCCTTTCTGGTTCAGCTGCTGTGCAGAAAGTTTTTAGGTGATCCGTCAAGCAGGAGCCGAGAAAAAAGTGGGTTCTCAAAACTTGTTTTCCCCAAGTTAGGTCTACGGTAATTTTTCATTTTTTGCCCGAACTGATGAACAGAATTACACCAAATTAGACACAAAGCTTGATGTTGGTCCAGAAAGCTTGCTTTTTGTGATTTGGTATAAATATGTTCAGTAGTTATAGAAATATTTAAGTCTAAAAAATATAGATATCTGGGAGCCCAACAGTCTACCGAGACCCGACTGTAATTAGATAGGCTGCCAACAATTCAACCAGGAATCTTAGGACTTGGTTGAACCAGCATTTGGAATAAAAAGGACTGCTCCTCTAGAATGTAATATGTTATCAGGTTGTGGGGTATTTAGCACAGAGACACTTTATTTAAGTCTAGGCACTTTTTGGAATAGTTGCAAGTATGATTCACTGTCCAATTATGATGCAGTCAGCACTTAGTCGCTTTAATTAAGCACAGGCAATTTGAACATTGGCTGCTAACACAGCAAACACAGCCCATACAGGGATTAGTAGTACAAACTGAAGGGATTGGAAGAATGGTAGAGCAAACTGATCTTGAGGAAAATTTGACATATGGAATGGTAGACATAATGATACACACTGGATGTCAAAATGTTTTTTAATTAATTGGGAAAGTAGATGGAATAATGCTGTTACCAACATTTCCAGATTTGGCTCAAGCAATTGCTTTACCCATTATATGATTTTGTATGGTTTTATAGGTATCTATTTATGTATTTACAATATGAATTAATTAGTGTATTTATATTATTCGAATATATGGATATAAAGGATGACTAATATATAAATTACAGTTAGGGGAAGCAATACAAACATAGCATTGAACAAATAAGTAGAGATATACAAACCCCTTCCAAGATGGCCAACATTAAATAGGAATGCAGCCTATTCACAGTATAAGTCCTTTGTTTATTTTTAGAACATTGCATAATTATATAATGGTAATATATATGCATATATATGCACATATACACACATGCATCCAAGTTATTGTCCAAACACTCGCTTCAACACCAGACAGCCATGCTCAGGGTCTTGTTGCGAAAAATATTTATTTTGTTCCCATAACTCATTTTAGCTTCTACAAAACCTTTATCACATTAAGGTAGCTAATGTCTTTTTAATGCCAGCATCAGCATGCCGTTGTGCATGCAAAAGAAATAGTAAACATAGCTTACATAGGTGATGTGTTTTTTCACAAATGTGTGATTGATAACAATACAATTCATTAGTGAAAGTAAATTCAAATCACAACTGAATCAAAACAATATTAATGATTTACCACTTGCCATGTTGTAAATAATAAATACATATATATATATTCACTGAAAAAACCATAGGTTTCAGGCCTTATATAGTTAGGAATTAGCATTTAAAAAAACCTTTTAAATTCACTGAAAAAAACATAGGTTTCAGGAGTTATATAGTTAGGAATTAGTTTTTAAAAAACCTTTGAAATTCACTCAAAAAACCATAAGTTTTAGTGGTGTTATAGTTAGCTGGACATTTTACTCATACAAAACCAATGAAATTGCTCCTATATAGTTAGTTGTACTAACTATATTTCGCGCACCCACAATCCACTGCTGATGATGTCACATATTAGATCATTCATGACATGGTCAGTGACATCACTGATGACATCTCAAATGACATCACTGATGACATCTCAAATGACATCACTGATGACATCACTGATGACATCATCCAGTGAATGTGGTTTGCTTCGTTATTTAAATATGCATTATATATATAGCAATTTACATTGAAGAATGAGTGGATATATATAAATAAATATTTTAATGGAGGATTTAGTAGCAGTGTAATTGACTGTTTACTTGACCAATTTATAATGTCTCACTAAATATAGTGGATAGTGACTAAACTGTGTGAATATCTGTATCACTTTGTCAGTTGTTGTGTAAACTGATTCTACAGTTGGTTACTAGCTATGTGAAAGTCTATATTAGTTATTGATTAGTTAACTGAGTATTTGTATGGGAGTGTGAAAGTGTGTGTGGTTCGGTGGGGGTGTGTGACTGTCCAAAGATGTGTGAATAGTTGATTCAGTAGATATATGAAGTTAAAACTACATGTTCTAACAGTTTGGGTGAGGGAATCTCTTTATGGGTGTGGTGATGAGCCAATATATTTCTCAATGGTACATGTCCAACAAACTAGAAAAATAAAAGGCAGTGTATGTGTCAGTTGTTGTATATAAATAAGTATACATAAGACACAATGATTGTGTGAGTGACTGTATGGATAACTGTATACTTGTAATAATGATTTTATAATTCACTAAGTATGACTTACTATCTAAATGAATAGAAGAAGTGGTGTTTGTATAAGTGTTTTGCTAAGTAAATATGTAAGTATGATCCATTGTTTGCATAAGTGAGTAGGATGACTTCATATGTGAATAGGATGCGTGCTGTTGTTTAATGTCGATATAGATGTATAAGTATTTTTAATAGTGTTCTATTGTTCATTGACAGCATGTATGAGTGAATCCATAGGTAAGTGATTAGATGTGTGTATATAGTATATATCTGTGAATCACTGAGTGGATTTTTAGATACTTGTATTGCGGTGACAATGGATTTAAATATGATACTCTGTATTTTACAAACAGTGATGAAAAATTGTAATAGTGTATGAAAAGGTGTATGTGATTGTCACGTGGATGATGCCATCAGTGATGTCATTTGAGATGTCATCAGTGATGTCACTGACCATGTCATGAATGATCTAATATGTGACATCATCAGCAGTGGATTGCGGGTGCGCGAAATATAGTTAGTACAACTAACTATATAGGAGCAATTTTATTGGTTTTGTATGAGTAAAATGTCCAGCTAACTATAACACCACTAAAACGTATAGTTTTTGAGTAAATTTCAAAGGTTTTTTAAAAACGAATTCCTAACTATATAACTCCTGAAACCTATGTTTTTTTCAGTGAATTTCAAAGGTTTTTTTAAATGCTAATTCCTAACTATATAAGGCCTGAAACCTATGGCTTTTTCAGTGAATTTCAAAGGTTTTTTTAAATGCTAATTCCTAACTATATAAGGCCTGAAACCTATGGTTTTTTCAGTGAATTTCAAAGGTTTTTTAAATGCTAATTCCTAACTATATAAGGCCTGAAACCTATGGTTTTTTCAGTGTTTTTAAAAAAAAATTGATTGGTTAACTGGCTTATTAAGTGTATCTTAGTGAATACATATATTAGCGAGTAATGTTTAAATATTTAAATATATGCATGAGTGATGTAATATGTGACGTCATCAGCAGTGCATTGCAGACGTGCAAGTTATAGTCACGTGGATGATGCCATCAGTGATGTCATTTGAGATGTCATCAGTGATGTCACTGACCATGTCATGAATGATCTAATATGTGACATCATCAGCAGTGGATTGCGGGTGCGCGAAATATAGTTAGTACAACTAACTATATAGGAGCAATTTTATTGGTTTTGTATGAGTAAAATGTCCAGCTAACTATAACACCACTAAAACGTATAGTTTTTGAGTAAATTTCAAAGGTTTTTTAAAAACGAATTCCTAACTATATAACTCCTGAAACCTATGTTTTTTTCAGTGAATTTCAAAGGTTTTTTTAAATGCTAATTCCTAACTATATAAGGCCTGAAACCTATGGCTTTTTCAGTGAATTTCAAAGGTTTTTTTAAATGCTAATTCCTAACTATATAAGGCCTGAAACCTATGGTTTTTTCAGTGAATTTCAAAGGTTTTTTAAATGCTAATTCCTAACTATATAAGGCCTGAAACCTATGGTTTTTTCAGTGTTTTTAAAAAAAAATTGATTGGTTAACTGGCTTATTAAGTGTATCTTAGTGAATACATATATTAGCGAGTAATGTTTAAATATTTAAATATATGCATGAGTGATGTAATATGTGACGTCATCAGCAGTGCATTGCAGACGTGCAAGTTATAGTGAGTCCAACTAACTATAACGTGGGAATTTCAATGGTTTTATGCGAGTAAAATTTCCAGCTAACTATAACTGGTGTGAAACCTATGGTTTTTTCAGTGAATTTCAAAGGTTTTTTAAATGCTAATTCCTAACTATAACTGGTGTGTAACCTATGGTTTTTTCAGTGAATATATATATATATAAAATTTCTATGGCAAAATGAAACCCCTCATTTTGTTCCTTTTCAAATTAAATGTATTAAGTGTTACCACTTTATTCCAATCAAGATGACTTCAGGTGTGCCATACTTTTGTCATAAGTAAGACTGTTAGCGTTCTAGTTGTTCTTTAGAACACTCTGGGACATTCTCTCATTAGGCTATAGTTGGGCTACATCTGGCTGATATTTGGGCTACATTTGGGCTCTTTTGTCTCTGGTGGCCATCTTGGGAGACTGCATATCAGAATTTTTTTAATGAAATATAAGAGGATTTGAGAAGTCACTCAAAATGTGCCCTAATTTTTCTTTCTTCAGCACTAATCATAATTTCTATGGCAAAATGAACCCCCTCATTTTGTTCCTTTGCAAATTAAATGTTTAAAGTGTTAACACTTTATTCCAATCAAGATGGCGTCAGGTGTGCCATACTTTTGTCATAAGTAAGACTGTTAGCGCTCTAGTTGTTCTTCAGAACACTCTGGGACATTGTGTCATTGGGCTATAGTTGGGCTACATCTGGCTGATATTTGGGCTACATTTGTTTTTTTTTGTCTCTGGTGGCCATCTTTGGGCTACATTGGGCTACATTGGGCTACATTGGGCTACATTTGGGCTCTAACATATATATAACCCAATGTAGCCCAATATATATTTTTTCAAAGTTAATTTTCGTAAAAACCACTGGAGCACATATCTTGAGACATAGAAAAGGCACATCGGGGTACCAGTCCCTACAATTTTGCCAAGTTTGGTGGAAAACCATTCAGCCGTTCGGGCTAAAAGTGAGTCCAACCGCCCTATGGAAATTAACATGGGGAAAACACGTTTTGAGACCCCCCTTTTATCTCGTCCCCCCCTTGACGAATCCCCCCTCGGAGCGCCGCGAGGCAAAGTTAAGGAAAATTTCAGGCAGATTCCTCAACCGGAACCAAAGTTATCCCTAATAGAATGTTGCGATTTCCCTATGGAAAACAATCCTAACTATATATACCTACTGGCTATCGCCAGTAGGTAACATATATATATATATATATATATATATATATATATATATATACATATATATATATATATATGTATATATATATATATATATATATATATATATATATATATCCGAACAAATTGGGTCCTTCTGAGACCATTTCTGGCGTACATCGGCGGCGAACCCAAGCCGTTACTTCTATTACTCCAAAATTGCTTCTCAGCAAGTACGCACTCAGAGACAGATTCTGATGTAAGATATTTATTCCCAAATTACGGTACGCGTTTCAACACTATGCAGTGTCTTGATCACACAATACTTCGATGTATGCAGGCATTTTTGTAACTAAAGGAAACCACTAACAACATAAACAACGGTGTACATTTACAACAATCATGTGACTTGAAATGTGTTATTGTCGGCCATCTTTGAGTGGTGACAGACTGTTACATGACACAGCCTGCACCATCCAAAATCAAGTTTATATATCAATAGGCTACATTGAGAGTCGCTATACAGTGAGACAAGTCATTTCCACATGCTGTGGTACCACATTTATCTGAACCCACTGAATATCCATTCCAAATTATTTCTTTAGAATGATGCTCTTACAATTATCCTTGCATACCTCACACGCCTAGCAACACAATTTATTCGGTTTAGTGCCGTTAATGTATCCTCATAGGCTCGATATTGCTTGTTAGGGATTGGCAAAATTTCTCCCGAGAGTATCCGCCATTACTGAGTGGTATAGTCCTAAATTATATTGCAATATATCACCCTTTGTTTGACCCCAAACTCTGATATAGTACTCGGAGTTCATGACAATGGGATGTACGATGCATGCGGTCTAGTGCCCTTATTGCATCCTATTTTACATGATATTTTGCATGGATATACATCTCACCAAAGCGACCCACGATCTATAAAAAATGATATCCCTTGTTCCGTCTGTCTGTGGTATTGCCATTGCCATGATTATTGCGCAGTCTAGTGCTCAAAAAGTGCAAAATATAAGTGCTTCTAAATTCATGAATTTAAAAGGAAGAGAGAAGTCAAAAATAGGTAGGAACCCAGTGTAGTGCCAAGGCAGTGAAGGGAAGTTTCTCTCGTGTCCTAAAAAACAATATGATAAAAGTGAAATTAAACTCTTATTGCACTAAAAGATATGTACATACAGTGATTTCAGCAGGAAAAAGTCAGTTACCAGGTTAATTCAATAATTTGCATTACATTGGCTACCAGCATATATATACTCATAGTTGCCTTATCATGTATACAAGTGAGTTGCCAGTTCCTCATCAAGGTTATGGCCACCAGGGAACCTAGTCTCGAGATCCAAAATCCACCTTGATTCCCGTTTTCTGAGTGCTAGCAGCCGATTTCCCCCTCTGTTTCCAATATTTACCTGTTCCACCATCTATTATTTCAATAGGGAATTATTGGATTGATGGTACTCAGAGAAATGTCTTGCAATGGGGTATTTGATGTCCTTATGTGTAATGGCTCTAAGGTGTTCCTGCACTCTTTTTTTGGCCATACAAATTGTGCTCCCCACATATTTCTTGTGGCAGGGACATTCCAAAATGTACACTACGTATGTAGAGTTACAGGTCAGGAATTGTTTGATCTCTTTGGGTTTTGGATTGCCTGGTATATGTACTTGTTTCACCATTACTCTGGCCATACATGCTCAGCAATGCCCGCAAGGGTAAAACCCCTTTAGACCCTGCACATGTGTCCTTTTCTCAGTGACATCTCCCTTTACCAGGATGTCACGGAGATTCCGTCCTCGACTGTAGGTAATACTTCGTCTTTCCCTTATTCGTGGCCCAATGATGTTGTCCGACTTAAGGATAGACCAGTTGTCTGTAAGTATTTTATGGATCCTCTTGGATTCATTGTTGAATGTGGTCATTATTCTAGTTTGTACCTCCTCTTCCCCTTCGTTCTTATTACTTTTGGGTAGAAGAGCATTTGTTCTGTCAATTTCTGAGACTTTAGAGACTGCTTTTTTGAGTACCCACTCGGGATATCCCCTCTCCCGAAATCTCGATATCATGGTGGTTTGTTCCTCAATAAATCCCTCTGGATTACTGCAGTTTCTTCTGGCCCTAAGTAATTCGCCAAAGGGAATGCTCCATTTCAGCGGGTCAGGGTGGGCACTGAGGGCATGCAACAAACTGTTGCCCGCAGTCTCCTTTCTGTGAAGCTTTGTGACAAGATTACCTTGACTAACCTGAATTTCTGTATCTACAAACTCTACACATTCTTCACTGATGTTACTAGTGAGATGTATGTTGTACCCATTAGTGTTTAGTTTTTCGATAAAGTTTTCAGCCTCACTACGGGTACCATACCAAACAACAAACAGGTCATCTATGTACCTGATCCAAGTACCTACTTTCGCAAAGTATTCCTTCAGATGGACATCATTCCTTATTTCCTCCTCCCATTTACCCAGGAAGAGGTTGGCAGAGCTCGGTGCAAAGGCCGAGCCCATAGCCACACCTCGGACTTGTTTGAAAATGTCCCCATCAAACATGAAATATTTATTTCGTAGGCACATTTTCATCATGTCCATGATCATACTCGTGTGGTCTAAGTAGCATATGTTTCTGGTCTTGAGGTAGTGATAACTTGCTTCCATGACCTGGACGTGGTCTATGATGGTATATAGAGCACTAACGTCCAGGGTAATGAGCAGAGAGCCCTCTACTCATTCTAAATCATTGATTTTATTGAGAAAATCGGTTGTATCCTTAATGTGGGAGGGTAACTTACAGACGTATTCTCTCAAGAAGTGGTCAATGTATTTAGATAAATTTTCATTGACGCTTCCAATAGAGGATACTATGGGTCTTCCAGGGGGATTAGCAGGGTCTTTATGAACCTTGGGCAGTAAGTAGAAGATAGGTAATTTAGGATAGTCTTTCTTTAGGAATTTAAACTCCTGCCATGTAATAAGACCTTCGTTTTGACATTCAGTGAGATTCCCCCAGGTTTCCATGATACTCTCGTGATAAGCATTAATGTTGCTTTTACAGTAGAAAGCCCCAGTTTCTAGTTGTCTTAGAGCTTCCTTGATATATAGATCTCTTCCCCACAAAACAACATTGCCCCCCTTATCTGAGGGTCTTAGAACCACACTCCTATCTTCTGCCAATGAGAGAATAAATTCTCTCTGTGTTTGTGATAGATTGGAATTATTGTGTGGGTGTTTATAGTATGTGTGTTTCAATTTGGTCAATTCCTTATTAACCACATCCTGGAAAGTATCAATAGAGTCATGGGGCATGATGGGACAGAAGACAGATTTAGGCTTGAACGATGTTTTAGCAGCCTTATCTATTCTTGTGTCATTAATCTCAAAACCTTGGTTCTCCTCTTCCCCCTCCTCAGATCTAATCCCGCCCAAAGAGTACACAGTGTTCAACATACTGATATCCTCTATCCTTAATATGTGGGATCCAGTAGTTTCCTCCTTAATGCTTGGAGAATTTCCCTTTTTATTACCCAGGATATGCCATTTTGAAAGTTTCAATTTACGAATAAATTTAAAAATGTCTATCCTGGTTTCGGCATAGTCAAACAATTCTGTGGGACAAAAAGTCAAACCCAGACATAAAGTTTCTTTTTCTTTGAATGTCAAATCCCTGGGTGAGAGATTAATAATTGTCTTATTTACCGTGTCAGCAACCATGATTATTTTCTTTTTCTGGTAAACCCTTCTTTTGTTTTCCACGGGTTTTTGTTTCTTTTCTTCCCCTCTGCTTGAACTTGAGCCTTCTCTGGCGTGATCTGTTTTGCCTCTTGCTCTTCCCCTTGGTCGGCCTCTTGTCGTATTCTTTGTTTGAAATGTAGATTGTTGAGTTTGATCTACTTCTTGTTTGCGCCTGGTTCTCAGCACTCGGAATTCGTCTAAAAAAGACGCCTGCTTTTTAGTTACTATAACAGCTTCTGCGTCCGTGGAGGTGCTCCCAGTCACCCTGGATGCGTCCGTATCTGAATCACTTGTGACTACTGGAGTCACTGGGGTTGGTTCATTTGCGGGTAATGTTGAGTTTTTGATTTCTGCTCCTTGTTGGTTGTAGAGATAGTCATATTTTGGGCTATACGTGAGGATACGCCCACTCTCGTAGTCCCCGCAATCCCTGTGTAGTTTTCTTTGTTTCCGATATTTTATGTCATCCTCATATTTTTTAAGTCTTGATTTAAGATCATTTTTGAATCGAGTGATAGTCTCCTGGTCTGGGTTCTGCGAAAATTCATTCTCCAAATCTTTCAGTTCTTGTAAAATATCCTCCCTTTCCTCCCATGCATATTGGATTAGAATGCACAGCATGTTCTTAGAACTGACCGCCGAGTTCTTTGCCCAATCCTCTAGCATTTTTGGTTTGGGAGATTCATGGGAGGGGGTAATGTAGATTCTTAAACCGCGGGTCACCATCTCTTTTTCTACATAGTCTTGAAGTGATGTTGCTTCCCACCAGCGGGAACTCTCCTGTTTTTTCAATTTTTCGTATTTACGCAGTTTTGCATTTAATGGACTTGCTTCAACTTTGTCCATAGGTGTAGTTTTAGTATTTGTTCCGGGTGCTCTCGCAAAAAGCGTTGCTGCTTCTCTTTTTCTTTCCTCCTCATCCTCCATGATTGTGGGATTACTCAAAACCTGTTACTGCACTCCTATCCGACTTTTAATCACTGTATATTCCAACTCGAAGTCTTTGGGAATACTTGACGGTAAATGTTTTACTGTCACTGCTAGGTGATTTCACAGCATCGGATCTGTCTCCCCGCCCTTTTGGGCAGTTCCTGATGCCACTCAAACAAGACGTCGGAGGAACAACACAGACAGGACGTAGTACAAGTTGCAACCCGGTTCCGTGAGTTTAGTTATCCAGAGTTGCTCCTTCTCCTGTTCTCACCCCCCCAGAATCGGCCTCACCCGGTCTCCAACAATCAGCGCCGTCAGTCCTGGTCCCACCCACGCACTCCTGCACTGGTAGTCCCTTTCTCGACGGGCGTCGACAGATGAAACACCCGGGCTTACCGACTGGGTACGGCTCGCTGTGTCCTCCGAATTTGTCAAGTACAATCCAATTTTCTGGTGGCCGGCACCTGGTCTCTCCTTCAATGTCCGAACAAATTGGGTCCTTCTGAGACCATTTCTCCCGTCGTCAGGCCGGCGTACATCGGCGGCGAACCCAAGCCGTTACTTCTATTACTCCAAAATTGCTTCTCAGCAAGTACGCACTCAGAGACAGATTCTGATGTAAGATATTTATTCCCAAATTACGCTACGCGTTTCAACACTATGCAATGTCTTGATCACACAATACTTCGATGTATGCAGGCATTTTTGTAACTAAAGGAAACCACTCACAACATAAACAAGGGTGTACATTTACAGCAATCATGTGACTTGAAATGTGTTATTGTCGGCCATCTTTGAGTGGTGACAGACTGTTACATGACACAGCCTGCACCATCCAAAATCAAGTTTATATATCAATAGGCTACATTGAGAGTCACTATACAGTGAGACAAGTCATTTCCACATGCTGTGGTACCACATTTATCTGAACCCACTGAATATACATTCCAAATTATTTCTTTAGAATGATGCTCTTACAATTATCCTTGCATACCTCACACGCCTAGCAACACAATTTATTCGGTTTAGTGCCGTTAATGTATCCTCATAGGCTCGATATTGCTTGTTAAGGATTGGCGAAATTTCTCCCGAGAGTATCCGCCATTACTGAGTGGTATAGTCCTAAATTATATTGCAATATATCACCCTTTGTTTGACCCCAAACTCGGATATAGTACTCGGAGTTCATGACAATGGGATGTACGATGCATGCGGTCTAGTGCCCTTATTGCATCCTATTTTACATGATATTTTGCATGGATACACATCTCACCAAAGCGACCCACGATCTATAAAAAATTATATCCCTTGTTCCGTCTGTCTGTGGTATTGCCATTGCCATGATTATTGCGCAGTCTAGTGCTCAAAGAGTGCAAAATATAAGTGCTTCTAAATTCATGAATTTAAAAGGAAGAGAGAAGTCAAAAATAGGTAGGAACCCAGTGTAGTGCCAAGGCAGTGAAGGGAAGTTTCTCTCGTGTCCTAAAAAACAATATGATAAAAGTGAAATTAAAATCTTATTGCACTAAAAGATATGTACATACAGTGATTTCAGCAGGAAAAAGTCAGTTACCAGGTTAATTCAATAATTTGCATTACATTGGCTACCAGCATATATATACTCATAGTTGCCTTATCATGTATACAAGTGAGTTGCCAGTTCCTCATCAAGGTTATGGCCACCAGGGAACCTAGTCTCGAGATCCAAAATCCACCTTGATTCCCGTTTTCTGAGTGCTAGCAGCCGATTTCCCCCTCTGTTTCCAATATTTACCTGTTCCACTATATAATATTTCAATAGGGAATTATTGGATTGATGGTACTCAGAGAAATGTCTTGCAATGGGGTATTTGATGTCCTTATGTGCAATGGCTCTAAGGTGTTCCTGCACTCTTTTTTTGGCCATACAAATTGTGCTCCCGCATATTTCTTGTGGCAGGGACATTCCAAAACGTACACTACGTATGTAGAGTTACAGGTCAGGAATTGTTTGATCTCTTTCGGTTTTGGATTGCCTGGTATATGTACTTGTATCACCATTACACTGGCCATACATGCTCGGCAATGCCCGCAAGGGTAAAACCCCTTTAGACCCTGCACATGTGTCCTTTTCTCAGTGACATCTCCCTTTACCAGGATGTCACGGAGATTCTGTCCTCGCCTGTAGGTAAAACTTGGTCTTTCCCTTATTCGTGGCCCAATGATGTTGTCCGACTTAAGGATAGACCAATTGTCTGTAAGTATTTTATGGATCCTCTTGGATTCATTGTTGAATGTGGTAATTATTCTAGTCTGTACCTCCTCTTCCCCTTCGTTCTTATTACTTTTGGGTAGAAGAGCATTTGTTCTGTCAATTTCTGAGACTTTAGAGACTGCTTTTTTGAGTACCCACTCGGGATATCCCCTCTCCCGAAATCTCGATATCATGGTGGTTTGTTCCTCAATAAATCCCTCTGGATTACTGCAGTTTCTTCTGGCCCTAAGTAATTCGCCAAAGGGAATGCTCCATTTCAGCGGGTCAGGGTGGGCACTGAGGGCATGCAACAAACTGTTGCCCGCAGTCTCCTTTCTGTGAAGCTTTGTGACAAGATTACCTTGACAAACCTGAATTTCTGTATCTAGAAACTCTACACATTCATCACTGATGTTACTAGTGAGATGTATGTTGTACCCATTAGTGTTTAGTTTTTCGATAAAGTTTATAGCCTCACTACGGGTACCATACCAAACAAAAAAACAGGTCACCTATGTACCTGATCCAAGTACCTACTTTCGCAAAGTATTCCTTCAGATGGACATCATTCCTTATTTCCTCCTCCCATTTACCCAGGAAGAGGTTGGCAAAGCTCGGTGCAAAGGCCGAGCCCATAGCCACACCTAGGACTTGTTTGAAAATGTCCCCATCAAACATGAAATAATTATTTCGTAGGCACATTTTCATCATGTCCATGATCATACTCGTGTGGTCTAAGTAGCATATGTTTCTGGTCTTGAGGTAGTGATAACTTGCTTCCATGACCTGGACGTGGTCTATGATGGTATATAGAGCACTAACGTCCAGGGTAATGAGCAGAGAGCCCTCTACCCATTCTAAATCATTGATTTTATTGAGAAAATCGGTCGTATCCTTAATGTGGGAGGGTAACTTACAGACGTATTCTCTCAAGAAGTGGTCAATGTATTTAGATACATTTTCATTGACGCTTCCAATAGAGGATACTATGGGTCTTCCAGGGGGATTAGCAGGGTCTTTATGAACCTTGGGCAGTAAGTAGAAGATAGGTAATTTAGGATAGTCTTTCTTTAGGAATTTAAACTCCTGCCATGTAATAAGACCTTCGTTTTGCCATTCAGTGAGATTCCCCCAGGTTTCCATGATACTCTCGTTATAAGCATTAATGTTGCTTTTACAGTAGAAAGCCCCAGTTTCTAGTTGTCTTAGAGCTTCCTTGATATATAGATCTCTTCCCCACAAAACAACATTGCCCCCCTTATCTGAGGGTCTTAGAACCACACTCCTATCTTCTGCCAATGAGAGAATACATTCTCTCTGTGTTTGTGATAGACTGGAATTATTGTGTGGGTGTTTATAGTATGTGTGTTTCAATTTGGTCAATTCCTTATTAACCACATCCTGGAAAGTATCAATAGAGTCATGGGGCATGATGGGACAGAAGACAGATTTAGGCTTGAACGATGTTTTAGCAGCCTTATCTATTCTTGTGTCATTAATCTCAAAACCTTGGTTCTCCTCTTCCCCCTCCTCAGATCTAATCCCGCCCAAAGAGTACACAGTGTTCCACATACTGATATCCTCTATCCTTAATATGTGGGATCCAGTAGTTTCCTCCTCAATGCTTGGAGAATTTCCCTTTTTATTACCCAGGATATGCCATTTTGAAAGTTTCAATTTACAAATAAATTTAAAAA
This sequence comes from Lissotriton helveticus, assembly GCF_964261635.1. NCBI lineage: Eukaryota > Metazoa > Chordata > Amphibia > Caudata > Salamandridae > Lissotriton > Lissotriton helveticus. The sequence continues at coordinate 1,368,624,589 of NC_136069.1, read as the reverse complement.
TGTCTATCCTGGTTTCGGCATAGTCAAACAATTCTGTGGGACAAAAAGTCAAACCCAGACATAAAGTTTCTTTTTCTTTGAATGTCAAATCCCTGGGTGAGAGATTAATAATTGTCTTATTTACCGTGTCAGCATCCATGATTATTTTCTTTTTCTGGTAAACACTTCTTTTGTTTCCCACGGGTTTTTGTTTCTTTTCTTCCCCTCTGCTTGAACTTGAGCCTTCTCTGGCGTGATCTGTTTTGCCTCTTGCTCTTCCCCTTGGTCGGCCTCTTGTCGTATTCTTTGTTTGAAATGTAGATTGTTGAGTTTGATCTACTTCTTTTTTGCGCCTGGTTCTCAGCACTCGGAATTCGTCTAAAAAAGACGCCTGCTTTTTAGTTACTATAACAGCTTCTGCGTCCGTGGAGGTGCTCCCAGTCACCCTGGAAGCGTCCGTATCTGAATCACTTGTGACTACTGGAGTCACTGGGGTTGGTTCATTTGCGGGTAATGTTGAGTTTTTGATTTCTGCTCCTTGTTGGTTGTAGAGATAGTCATATTTTGGGCTATACGTGAGGATACGCCCACTCTCGTAGTCCCCGCAATCCCTGTGTAGTTTTCTTTGTTTCCGATATTTTATGTCATCCTCATATTTTTTAAGTCTTGATTTAAGATCATTTTTGAATCGAGTGATAGTCTCCTGGTCTGGGTTCTGCGAAAATTCATTCTCCAAATCTTTCAGTTCTTGTAAAATATCCTCCCTTTCCTCCCATGCATATTGGATTAGAATGCACAGCATGTTCTTAGAACTGACCGCCGAGTTCTTTGCCCAATCCTCTAGCATTTTTGGTTTGGGAGATTCATGGGAGGGGGTAATGTAGATTCTTAAACCACGGGGCACCATGTCTTTTTCTACATAGTCTTGAAGTGATGTTGCTTCCCACCAGCGGGAACTCTCCTGTTTTTTCAATTTTTCGTATTTATGCAGTTTTGCATTTAATGGACTTGCTTCAACTTTGTCCATAGGTGTAGTTTTAGTATTTTTTCCGGGTGCTCTCGCAAAAAGCGTTGCTGCTTCTCTTTTTCTTTCCTCCTCATCCTCCATGATTTGGGATTTCTCAAAACCTGTTACTGCACTCCTATCCGACTTTTAATCACTGTATATTCCAACTCGAAGTCTTTGGGAATACTTGACGGTAAATGTTTTACTGTCACTGCTAGGTGATTTCACAGCATCGGATCTGTCTCCCCGCCCTTTTGGGCAGTTCCTGATGCCACTCAAACAAGACGTCGGAGGAACAACACAGACAGGACGTAGTATAAGTTGCAACCCGGTTCCGTGAGTTTAGTTATCCAGAGTTGCTCCTTCTCCTGTTCTCACCCCCCCAGAATCGGCCTCACCTGGTCTCCAACAATCAGCGCCGTCAGTCCTGGTCCCACCCACGCACTCCTGCACTGGTAGTCCATTTCTCGACGGGCGTCGACAGATGAAACACCCGGGCTTACCGACTGGGTACGGCTCGCTGTGTCCCCCGAATTTGTCAAGTACAATCCAATTTTCTGGTGGCCGGCACCTGGTCTCTCCTTCAATGTCCGAACAAATTGGGTCCTTCTGAGACCATTTCTCCCGTCGTCAGGTGGCGTACATCGGCGGCGAACCCAAGCCGTTACTTCTATTACTCCAAAATTGCTTCTCAGCAAGTACGCACTCAGAGACAGATTCTGATGTAAGATATTTATTCCCAAATTACGCTACGCGTTTCAACACTATGCAGTGTCTTGATCACACAATACTTCGATGTATGCAGGCATTTTTGTAACTAAAGGAAACCACTCACAACATAAACAAGGGTGTACATTTACAACAATCATGTGACTTGAAATGTGTTATTGTCGGCCATCTTTGAGTGGTGACAGACTGTTACATGACACAGCCTGCACCATCCAAAATCAAGTTTATATATCAATAGGCTACATTGAGAGTCGCTATACAGTGAGACAAGTTATTTCCACATGCTGTGGTACCACATTTATCTGAACCCACTGAATATACATTCCAAATTATTTCTTTAGAATGATGCTCTTACAATTATCCTTGCATACCTCACACGCCTAGCAACACAATTTATTCGGTTTAGTGCCGTTAATGTATCCTCATAGGCTCGATATTGCTTGTTCTGGATTGGCAAAATTTCTCCCGAGAGTATCCGCCATTACTGAGTGGTATGGTCCTAAATTATATTGCAATATATCACCCTTTGTTTGACTCCAAACTCTGATATAGTACTCGGAGTTCATGACAATGGGATGTACGATGCATGCGGTCTAGTGCCCTTATTGCATCCTATTTTACATGATATTTTGCATGGATATACATCTCACCAAAGCGACCCACGATCTATAAAAAATTATATCCCTTGTTCCGTCTGTCTGTGGTATTGCCATTGCCATGATTATTGCGCAGTCTAGTGCTCAAAAAGTGCAAAATATAAATGCTTCTAAATTCATGAATTTAAAAGGAAGAGAGAAGTCAAAAATAGGTAGGAACCCAGTGTAGTGCCAAGGCAGTGAAGGGAAGTTTCTCTCGTGTCCTAAAAAACAATATGATAAAAGTGAAATTAAAATCTTATTGCACTAAAAGATATGTACATACAGTGATTTCAGCAGGAAAAAGTCAGTTACCAGGTTAATTCAATAATTTGCATTACATTGGCTACCAGCATATATATACTCATAGTTGCCTTATCATGTATACAAGTGAGTTGCCAGTTCCTCATCAAGGTTATGGCCACCAGGGAACCTAGTCTCGAGATCCAAAATCCACCTTGATTCCCGTTTTCTAAGTGCTAGCAGCCGATTTCCCCCTCTGTTTCCAATATTTACCTGTTCCACTATATAATATTTCAATAGGGAATTATTGGATTGATGGTACTCAGAGAAATGTCTTGCAATGGGGTATTTGATGTCCTTATGTGTAATGGCTCTAAGGAGTTCCTGCACTCTTTTTTTGGCCATACAAATTGTGCTCCCCACATATTTCTTGTGGCAGGGACATTCCAAAACGTACACTACGTATGTAGAGTTACAGGTCAGGAATTGTTTGATCTCTTTCGGTTTTGGATTGCCTGGTATATGTACTTGTTTCACCATTACACTGGCCATACATGCTCGGCAATGCCCGCAAGGGTAAAACCCCTTTAGACCCTGCACATGTGTCCTTTTCTCAGTGACATCTCCCTTTACCAGGATGTCACGGAGATTCCGTCCTCGCCTGTAGGTAATACTTGGTCTTTCCCTTATTCGTGGCCCAATGATGTTGTCCGACTTAAGGATAGACCAGTTGTCTGTAAGTATTTTATGGATCCTCTTGGATTCATTGTTGAATGTGGTAATTATTCTAGTCTGTACCTCCTCTTCCCCTTCGTTCTTATTACTTTTGGGTAGAAGAGCATTTGTTCTGTCAATTTCTGAGACTTTAGAGACTGCTTTTTTGCGTACCCACTTGGGATATCCCCTCTCCCGAAATCTCGATATCATGGTGGTTTGTTCCTCAATAAATCCCTCTGGATTACTGCAGTTTCTTCTGGCCCTAAGTAATTCGCCAAAGGGAATGCTCCATTTCAGCGGGTCAGGGTGGGCACTGAGGGCATGCAACAAACTGTTGCCCGCAGTCTCCTTTCTGTGAAGCTTTGTGACAAGATTACCTTGACTAACCTGAATTTCTGTATCTAGAAACTCTACACATTCATCACTGATGTTACTAGTGAGATGTATGTTGTACCCATTAGTGTTTAGTTTTTCGATAAAGTTTTTAGCCTCACTACGGGTACCATACCAAACAACAAACAGGTCATCTATGTACCTGATCCAAGTACCTACTTTCGCAAAGTATTCCTTCAGATGGACATCATTCCTTATATCCTCCTCCCATTTACCCAGGAAGAGGTTGGCAAAGCTCGGTGCAAAGGCCGAGCCCATAGCCACACCTCGGACTTGTTTGAAAATGTCCCCATCAAACATGAAATAATTATTTCGTAGGCACATTTTCATCATGTCCATGATCATACTCGTGTGGTCTAAGTAGCATATGTTTCTGGTCTTGAGGTAGTGATAACTTGCTTCCATGCCCTGGACGTGGTCTATGATGGTATATAGAGCACTAACGTCCAGGGTAATGAGCAGAGAGCCCTCTACCCATTCTAAATCATTGATTTTATTGAGAAAATCGGTCGTATCCTTAATGTGGGAGGGTAACTTACAGACGTATTCTCTCAAGAAGTGGTCAATGTATTTAGATACATTTTCATTGACGCTTCCAATAGAGGATACTATGGGTCTTCCAGGGGGATTAGCAGGGTCTTTATGAACCTTGGGCAGTAAGTAGAAGATAGGTAATTTAGGATAGTCTTTCTTTAGGAATTTAAACTCCTGCCATGTAATAAGACCTTCGTTTTGCTATTCAGTGAGATTCCCCCAGGTTTCCATGATACTCTCGTGATAAGCATTAATGTTGCTTTTACAGTAGAAAGCCCCAGTTTCTAGTTGTCTTAGAGCTTCCTTGATATATAGATCTCTTCCCCACAAAACAACATTGCCCCCCTTATCTGAGGGTCTTAGAACCACACTCCTATCTTCTGCCAATGAGAGAATACATTCTCTCTGTGTTTGTGATAGATTGGAATTATTGTGTGGGTGTTTATAGTATGTGTGTTTCAATTTGGTCAATTCCTTATTAACCACATCCTGGAAAGTATCAATAGAGTCATGGGGCATGATGGGACAGAAGACAGATTTAGGCTTGAACGATGTTTTAGCAGCCTTATCTATTCTTGTGTCATTAATCTCAAAACCTTGGTTCTCCTCTTCCCCCTCCTCAGATCTAATCCCGCCCAAAGAGTACACAGTGTTCAACATACTGATATCCTCTATCCTTAATATGTGGGATCCAGTAGTTTCCTCCTCAATGCCTGGAGAATTTCCCTTTTTATTACCCAGGATATGCCATTTTGAAAGTTTCAATTTACGAATAAATTTAAAAATGTCTATTTCAAGTCACATGATTGTTGTAAATGTACACCCTTGTTTATGTTGTTAGTGGTTTCCTTTAGTTACAAAAATGCCTGCATACATCGAAGTATTGTGTGATCAAGACACTTCATAGTGTTGAAACGCGTAGCGTAATTTGGGAATAAATATCTTACATCAGAATCTGTCTCTGAGTGCGTACTTGCTGAGAAGCAATTTTGGAGTAATATATATATATATATATATATATATATATATATATTCACTGAAAAAACCATAGGTTATAGACCATATATAGTTAGGAATTAGCATTTACAAAACCTTGAAAATTCACTGAAAAAACCATAGGTTATAGACCATATATAGTTAGGAATTAGCATTTACAAAACCTTGAAAATTCACTGAAAAAACCATAGGTTATAGACCATATATAGTTAGGAATTAGCATTTAAAAAACCTTATTTTACTCACACAAAACCATTGAAATTCCATATATAACTGTCTAGATGGTGGGACGCTGCCACCTTAAAAAAGTACATAGAACTGAAGCAAATACCTAGGGGCTTACGTGTAATAATCTTTCCCACCTTTGAGGATCTTGATCCAGATCTTCTTAGTGAATGGGAAAAGTTGATATCAGGCTCATCCTTTGGGATGATTGACATTCTTATACGGCATGCAGAACGCAAAAGAGCTAAACTACTGGTTGAAATTGAGGCCATAGAAGAGGAGATTAAATCATTGAACCTTCCAGAGAATACAGAGAAGAATTATAATGTTCTAAAGGGAATACTTAATGCTCACCAGATCTACACTAGAAATAAGAAATTCCGAAAAATGAAGAGAGATGAAAATGATTATCGTAATGGGAGAATCTTCACTTTTGCAAAAAAGTTTGATGAAGTGAAACCCAGAGCCGGTACCGCCTCCTTATCTGAAAAAAGAGTTGATACCGTTACAACAACTAGCAATTCTGATCTATCTAGTTGTGCTAGCGGATGTAGTGACACTAGAAGTGAGATAATGCCTAATGATGCAATTCCCAATACTGAGAACACTGGTTCGGCTTTTTTATTAGAGCTCGAGAGGTTCCGCAAGGGAACCAAAACATCATACAACCGAAAAAACACAGGAAACGAACCAGAAGAGGTGGGAGGAAGAACCGGGTCAGACGAAAGCAAACGTGTGACAAGATCAGCCTCACGAGTACAGAGAAAATAGTGGAGGATACTGATAACACTGCTAGTCACATGGTGACATCCCCTGTGCAACCCAATGATGTGTCCATTATTAATCTATCTTCAATTACATTAAGCACTGAAGAATTAAGTGTGTTAAAGAAAGGCTTAAATTTTTGTCCCATGACTAAACCAGACTTTGTTTCGTTACATATTGATCTGTTTAGATTCACCAGAAGATTAAAATTAAAAAAATTCTTTGAAACAAATAAAAAGGTGTCATCCGTTCCTGTGTACAATGTAATTGAAAGTGGACAATCGATTAAAGATTTACAGAATGTACAGATGTTATTAGAACTTGATGATAGTATTGAGCATCCACCAGGTATTCATGACATTATGACAGATTTGGGTATTGAGGACAATTTAACAACTAACAGCGGTCTAAAACAAAAGTCTATTTTTGTTCCACAGCTTCCACATGACAATTTGATTGATAGTTTTTATAGAGCAGTTACTTCAGAACTCTATAAACTAGAGGACAAATTTAATTGGTCCTCTACTATCAAATGTGATAATATAAACACTCAGGAGAGGAAAGCTCTTAAACAACTAAAGGGCTATGATAATACAGTTTTCAGAGAAGCGGACAAAGGAGGAAATATTGTCCTTATGGATAAGAATGACTATTTTGCAGAAATAGATAGACAACTCATGGATACCACTGCATATGCCTGTGTTGCAAATAACCCTACATCTGAAGTTAATTCCTGTTTAAAGAAAATGTTACAATACTGGCACAGTACAGGTGTCTTATCGGATTTAGAACTTAAGTATCTTTTCAACCCCAATCCTATGGCAGCGTATATTTATACGCTCCCAAAAGTGCATAAGAGCATGATTAAGCCTCCTGGAAGACCCATAATATCAGGTATTGGTTGTCCAACTGAACACATATCTGAGTATATAGACATCACCCTCAAACCCATTGTGCGTAATTTGCCCTCGTACATAGAGGATACCAAAGATCTTCTTAACAAACTTGAAGATATGACATGGATGGATGATGCGATACTGGTGACATTAGATGTCTGTGCATTGTATACCAGTATTCCGGTGGACAAAGGTATGGAAGCCCTTACATATTTTTTGGCCAAACGTGATGCCACCTTGTACTACCACACTGAAATGATTCTGGAATTCACTCGATTTGCTCTCAACAATAACTATTTTGTCCATAATAAAAAGTGGTTTCATCAACACTCAGGTGTTGCCATGGGGGCAAAATTTTCCCCGTCTTTTGCTAATATATATATGGGATTCTTTGAAGAATTCCATATTTGGAAAAAAGGTCATCAGTGATGTCATTTGAGATGTCATCAGTGATGTCATCAGTGATGTCACTGACCATGTCATGAATGATGTAATATGTGACATCATCAGCAGTGGATTGCGGGTGCGCGATATATAGTTAGTGCAACTAACTATATATGGAATTTCAATGGTTTTGTGTGAGTAAAATAAGGTTTTTTAAATGCTAATTCCTAACTATATATGGTCTATAACCTATGGTTTTTTCAGTGAATTTTCAAGGTTTTGTAAATGCTAATTCCTAACTATATATGGTCTATAACCTATGGTTTTTTCAGTGAATTTTCAAGGTTTTGTAAATGCTAATTCCTAACTATATATGGTCTATAACCTATGGTTTTTTCAGTGAATTTCAATGGTTTTTTAATAGCAAATATCATAAGCTGTCGAATGTCAAGTACGTGGTAAGAATTTTTTTTTTCGTGTTTATGCACACTGATCTGCTTTGATTGCTGCCCCCCACCCCTCATTTCTATTAGGAGTACTCTCTCTTTGCAGATAGTGAAGGGTAGTTAACGCAGCCCTTTCCCCCTTTGTAATCCGTCGTGCCTGCTTCTCTCTCCATTTGATTGATTGTTCTCTTTGGTTCATTCTCTATTTACAAACAAGCACAGAGTCGCAATACTCTGTTTAGTCTTTGCAGATAGCGAAAAATCGTGTAAAAAAACAAAAGGAATCGAGCAAAATCAGTAGGCCACTAATGGGATCTCTTTTGACCTCGCTAAAATAGAAACATTAGGAACAACCTGTTGAAAATAGCAATGCGTATGTATATAAGCGGCGTTCATTTGTGTTCACAGTACCCCTTGTTGATTGTTTCAATCGAGCATTGAATTGTTCGAAGTTAATTCTCTTAACGATCTTCTCTACCTGCAAACGAGGAAGAATAGGAATATTCTATCTCCCTTTGCAGATAGTGAAGGGTAGGTAACGCAAGCCTTTAACACGTCGTACCTATTTCATTCCTCATTGATTGATTGATTGTCCGAACATTGACTGTTTGGGAATTAGTTCTTTTTGGAGGTATTCCCTGTTTGCAAATAAACGTAGGAAAATCTTTGCAAGTAGTGAAAGGGTACGTAATGCGGACCGTTCTCCCCCGTTGTAATCTGTCATGCCTATCTACTCCCCACTGATTGATGCACCTTTTTCACCCGGACCATTTACTAGAGATACGTCATCTGGCCCGACCAGAGAGCACCCCTAGTGAAAAGGACATATGCAATAATAACGAAGTGATCACTGTATCCTGTTAACAGAAACTTTACCATGAAACAACCTGGAAAGAAAAAAATAGGAAAACGAAAATCAGTAGGCCACTGATGAACATGAACTTTTATTAAACAACGAACAAAGAAACGATAACATAACGTAATGATAAAACCTATTAATGTCCTAGAAACAAGAAAACGTTAAAATATGCCAGTGGTGAGAGACCAGAAAAACAGTAAGAGAAACCAAATCACCCCTCGCTGTCCCACCGCCTGCCACGCCAAAAAAATCGATAGACTAGGGAAAATGCAAGTCAGTAGAACATCCACCCCCACTCTGGAAACTTCCAAGGTGGGGCAGGGTTCCGGCTACGCCCAGCCGGGAGCAGCCCATATAAGGCAGGTCCTGCTGCCACGCCTCGGCCAGGAGATCCTAACGTAGGGTGTAGCCGGAGGAGAGGCCGAGACCAGCGGGACCCGGCCAGGGGATTGCCTTTACAACGCTGAACAGTTGCAGGGGGGGGGAATGTCTCCTCGACCCTCCCCTCTCTCTCCCAGTCCGGCCGCGGTGGCCCTTGAGAGTTGCAGGTAGTCCCGCCACATGCTCTTCCGGTCCGACCACCAACGGTCGGGGGGCCGAGGCCGACGGGATCCGGCTGCAGCCGATAAACCAAGAAACCCGTTCATGGGGCCAGAGCCAGGGGCGTCCGGCCGACATCCACCGGAAGCCCGGCCCGAAGACGGACGGGACACTTCTTTCTTTTATAATGGCTGCGACAACACTGGGGGGGGATGTCTTGCACATGCCTCCGACCCCCCCCTCGTCCTCATCGCCTGGTCCGGCCATAACAAATCTCAAGCGAGACGCCGTGGGGTGCACTGGGAGGGAGAGACGGTGCGAACAGGCCTCTCCCGCCTCCCCAGGTGGAGACTTCCCAGCTGCACCCTCAGCGCTCCAGGCGGTGGCATCCTAACAACTACAGTGCTGCACAGTTTCGGAACGACCTAGATAACGGTTCTTCCACTGTGGCCATGCTGCAACGTCTCGCCCGGCAGGGTGGAGCCCGTCCGCTCATGTGACCCCGCGATCGCCGGTAGCTGCCGAACTCTCAAAATGGCGGTCGACCTGGCAAGAGCGGGCCCAACATAAAGAAATGGCCCGGTCACTGGTTGACTCCACCACCGTAGTCCTCCACGACCTTGAAGATTCTAGAGGAGCCGCGGGAGTCTCCGACCCCCGATGGGGAATGACTGCCATGATCGCCCGTGGAGTGACGAAACTGTATCCGCGGGACGTCGGCGCTCCCATGCTGGCGCCAGCCTCACTTTGAATTACTACAATCCTGCAGACCTCACTTCCGGTGAAAGCACAGTGTGACCCGGTAGGAAAAATTATTGCACCCCCTCCCCTTTTTGACTGATAGTTCAAACCACCGATCCTTTCCTTTGCCCTTTTAACGGAACTTTGGACTGCCTCCCCCTCTTTTACATTTTCTAGAGAAAACAAAACATTAACCACTACATTAGCATAGCAGTTGACACCAGAACTGTTTTCAAATTGAAAACCAACAACATCTTCAACAGAATCCTTTTTGTTTCTGCTGTGACCCTGCTACAGCACAGGCATTGTCCCCAGCAGTAATTCTGCAATGCCGGTAAGAATAGCTGTGGTGCCTACTGGACTCACTCACCCCCGCGGCGCCCCACGCCGTTTTTTGCTGGGCGGCAACTTACTAGACATCACTTTCGTGCCATCTAGATTTCAGCGCGTTCTGCTGCCTTGGAACTATTCGCACAACAGACCGCTACTGACAAGAATATTTCATTATTGGTGCTGTCAATTTCAATAAATCTATTGGATAATTAAAAAGAAATTGCCACGGTCTCTTCGTTGTTTAAATGTTTTTACTGTTTTTGTTTTGTTGTATATATTTATATGTTATTAAAGTTTTATATTCCTACTACTTTGTTGGAGTGCTATATATTTTTAATGTGACACATAATTGTAAAAACTTTGATGTACAAAGAGTCATTCCTGGAATCTTCCGCTTCAGGCTCGGTCCCCTCCCCAATCACAATACAGGATGGTTTTCAGATAGTAGGAACACGTGTGGTGTGACGGATCTCATCGAGTGTGGGCCTTGATCTACTATAACTCCTTTGAAGAGGGGTGATTCTTTACAGCTGGGGCCATAAACTACATCTGCAGGGCTAGCTGATAGCCTGGACAATCGGACACAGAGAAAGAGGAGTGTCAGAGGGTGCGGTAGTGAATAGGGCGAAAGGGAGGTGTCGGGCGGGCACAGAGTGTGATTCTCAGGGAAGAGCAGCGCAGATGGGGGGAGGTTTATTGCCCATGCATAAGACAGAGAGCGGTGGTGACCAGTGCCTGGGGGAGATGCTTACGAGGGTGAGGAGCCATGCTACGAATCGACAGCGTGCAGAGAGTGGGTCTGGTCAAGACATCTAAAATGGCTGCCGTGCACGACAAAAGTGTGGCATTTCAAAAAAGGCAAGATGGCGCAGACAATGTTTTTCAACACTTCCTCATTTCCTTCGAATCGAACGTTAACAGACGTTGGGGCATATTACCAAAGTTAAGCGATATTTATCGCTAACGATGCTTACCAACCAATTTTTTACCACTAAGCATCGTCAGAAATTATCGAAGATAAACCTTACTATTATCAAGGTTTATCGCAAATGCGATAATAAACGGCCGCAATGCATGAATATCGCTAAAAACTCAGCGATATTCATGCATTACCGAGCTAATACTCTTAGCCATGTTATCCACCTCCCATTGGATAACATGGCTAAGAACTGCTCAGGGCAGGTGTTACTTTTTGGAGATATTCGCGCTTAGCGCGAATATCTCCAAAAGTTGGTAATAGGAGATAGATATCTTGCATGTTGTAATGCAAGTTATTGTGGTATATGGAACTCATACCATAATCTCTCAGGAAAGCAGAAACTGATCCTTTTGGGACCGCCTAAAAAGGCCTAGGGGGTGAGGAGTACTCTACTTTGCCCCCTTTTCACGTTCCGAACTATTTTATTTTACTCTCTTCTGTAATTACACAAAATAGCAGCGATAAGATGCATCGGAGACACACAGTGAGAGAAAGGAGGCCGGAGATGAAGAAGACATGTCAAATACACATTGGAGATAATATAGTGGCAGAAGGGAAGTAAATATGAGTAAACTTACCATGTAACATAAAAATGTTGCACTCTATACTATAAGTCTCATTTTATACTACAATCACTTCGCTACAACCTCATAAATTAAAAATAAAAATGAATAATGTCTCAAACAATTTTTGATTTCTAAATATAAATTTATTCTTCAGAATTTTCTAAATTTGAAAGAACTAGTAACATGTCCTCATCAGCAATGTCCTCATTAAAAGTCTCCAATGATGATTCTTGTAACTCTATGGTCTCCAAACACTCGATAAATTCGCCATCAAGAGATTGATCAAAAAAATCATTCAAGTCATCTCCTCCTTCTGACAATATTTCATTATTGGTGCTGTCAATTTCAATCAATGTAGTGGAATCATTCAAGTCATCTCCTCGTGACAATATTTCATTATTGATGCTCTCAATTTCAATCAATGTAGTGGAATCATTCAAGTCATCTCCTCCTTGTGACAATATTTCATTATTGGTGCTGTCCATTTCAATCAATCTAATGGAATCATACAAGCCATCTCCTCCTTGTGACAATATTTCATTATTGGTGCTCTCAATTTCAATCAATGTAGTGGAATCATTCAAGTCATCTCCTTGTGACAATATTTCATTCTTGGTGCTGTCCATTTCAATCAATCTAATGGAATCATACAAGTCATGTCCTCCTTGTGACAATATTTCATTATTGGTGCTCTCAATTTCAATCAATGTGTTGGACAATTCAAAAGAAATTGCCACGGTCTCTTCATTGTGAGCCATTTTATTTTGAAATTGCTTGCTGTAAATTGCAGAAAAAAATAATCACTTTCATTTATCGTCTTTAGTAATACATAATATAAAACTAACTTTATCAAGTATTTAGTATAACAGAAGGACTGCAAATAAATAACAGAAAACATTTTTCAAATTATCTTCAAGTGTACAACATAGTTCCCCATACAAATTAACAACTCACCTTTTTAAAAGTAGCAGAAGTGTTAGTACTGTGTAAATCAAACACCAGAAATTCACCACCAAAAATTCCTCACAAATGTACCTCAGACAGTAGTATCACAAAATGGCTGTGGTTTCCTCTCATTTGACATATATACATAACCAATTAACTTTCATCACACACAAATACAAAACCAAAGTAACATTTTAATTGGTTCTAAATTTCAACACTTTCAAATGTGTTTTCCCCATGCAATTTTCCATAGGACATTTACATACGTCTACAGCCTGAATGGCTGAACGGAATTACACCAAACTTGGCAAAATGGTACATCAAACCTAAGAGGTCAGGAAGGATCTACTATGCCCCCTTATGGTCATTTCCCCCTTCGCTTTGGCCTCCTCTTGTCTCTCAATCCTACCGAGGGACAAGATGGCGGCCGCTACGGACTGTTTGGAAGGTTGACAGACGCCGGAGAACCAATCAGCTTCGCAAAGCTCCGTAACGCGAAAAGTACGCGAAGCGGAGCGCTGTTACAGATATATATCTTTTTTTCAACGTTAATTTCTCAAAATCCACTGGAGCCCATATATTGAGACCTAGCAAAGGCACATCGGGCTACCAGTCCCTAATATTTTGCCAAGTTTCGTGCAAATCCATTCAGCCGTTCGATTATTATTATTTTGTTTTTTTTTTGCCCCGCGGGGCCCTTTTAAAACCTCCACATCAAACCTAGGGGGTCAGCGAGGATCTACTATGCCCCCTTATAGTTATTTCCCCCTTTGTTTTGACCTCCTCTTGTCTCTCGATCCTACCGAGAGACAAGATGGCGGCCGCTACGGACTGTTTGGAATGTTGACAGACGCCGGAGAACCAATCAGCTTCGCTTCACAAAGCTCCGTTGCGCGAAAAGTCCGCGAACCAGAGCGCTGCCCGGTCCGCTGTTACAGATATATATCTTTTTTTAAACGTTAATTTCTCAAAATCCACTGGAGCACATATATTGAGACCTACAAAAGGCACATCGGGCTACCAGTCCCTACAATTTTGCCAAGTTTCGTGCAAATCCATTCAGCCGTTCGGGCTAAAAGTGAGGCCAACCGCCCTATGGAAAACTCAATGTTAAAAACACGTTTTGGGACCCCCCTTTTTTCTCGGCCCCACCTTGACGGACCCCCCCCCAAATTTTCAAGGGCTGCTCAGAAACAAAATGTGCCATTTTCCTGAAAATTTCAGCCAATTCCGTCCACAAACGCCAAAGTTATTAGACATAGAATTTTCAAAAAACCCATAGAGAAAAAATCCTAACTATATATACCTACTGGCGACCGCCAGTAGGTAATATATATATATATATATATATATATAACTAAATATATATATATATATATATATATATTACCTACTGGCGGTCGCCAGTAGGTATATATAGTTAGGATTTTTTCTCTATGGGTTTTTTGAAAATTCTATGTCTAATAACTTTGGCGTTTGTGGACGGAATTGGCTGAAATTTTCAGGAAAATGGCACATTTTGTTTCTGAGCAGCCCCTGAAAATTGGGGGGGGTTTCGTCCAGGGGGGGTCGAGAAAAAAGGGGGGTCCCAAAACGTGTTTTTAACATTGAGTTTTCCATAGGGCGGTTGGCCTCACTTTTAGCCCGAACGGCTGAATGGATTTGCACGAAACTTGGCAAAATTGTAGGGACTGGTAGCCCGATGTGCCTTTTGTAGGTCTCAATATATGTGCTCCAGTGGATTTTGAGAAATTAACGTTTAAAAAAAGATATATATCTGTAACAGCGGACTGGGCAGCGGCCCAGGACGCGTACTTTTCGCGCAACGGAGCTTTGTGAAGCGAAGCTGATTGGTTCTCCGGCGTCTGTCAACATTCCAAACAGTCCGTAGCGGCCGCCATCTTGTCTCTCGGTAGGATCGAGAGACAAGAGGAGGTCAAAACAAAGGGGGAAATAACTATAAGGGGGCATAGTAGATCCTCGCTGACCCCCTAGGTTTGATGTGGAGGTTTTAAAAGGGCCCCGCGGGGCAAAAAAAAATAATAATAATAATAATCGAACGGCTGAATGGATTTGCACGAAACTTGGCAAAATTGTAGGGACTGGTAGCCCGATGTGCCTTTGCTAGGTCTCAATATATGTGCTTCAGTGGATTTTGAGAAATTAACGTTCAAAAAAAGATTTATATCTGTAACAGCGCACCGCTTCGCGTACTTTTCGCGTTACGGAGCTTTGCGAAGCGAAGCTGATTGGCTCTCCGGTGTCTGTAAACATTCCAAACAGTACGTAGCGGCCGCCATCTTGTCTCTCGGTAGGATCGAGAGACAAGAGGAGGCCAAAGCGAAGGGGCAAATGACCATAAGGGGGCATAGTAGATCCTCGCTGACCCCCTAGGTTTGATGTGGAGGTTTTAAAAGGGCCCCGCGGGGCAAAAAAAAAAATAATAATAATAATCGAACGGCTGATGACCATAAGGGGGCATAGTAGATCCTCGCTGACCCCCTAGGTTTGATGTGGAGGTTTTAAAAGGGCCCCGCGGGGCAAAAAAAAATAATAATAATAATAATCGAACGGCTGAATGGATTTGCACGAAACTTGGTAAAATATTAGGGACTGGTAGCCCGATGTGCCTTTGCTATGTCTCAATATATGTGCTTCAGTGCATTTTGAGAAATTAACGTTCAAAAACAAGATATATATCTGTAACAGCGCTCCGCTTCGCGGAGATAAAATTATATGTGTATTACCTAGCTGTTGCTAACACCAGTTAGCGACGGCTAGTAGGAGATAGCGACCATCTTGGGTCCCACTTTGCATGTGAGTGATATTTATCACTAATGACATGCAAAGTGGGCATGCCAAGATGTTAGCGACTGGAAACAGTCGCTAACATCGCTATCTCCTATTATCAACTTTTGGAAATATTCGAGATAAGCGCGAATATCTCCAAAAAGTAACAGCTGCCCTGAGCAGTTCTTAGCCATGTTATCCAATGGGAGGTGGATAACATGGCTAAGAGCATTAGCTCGGTAATGCATGAATATCGCGGAGTTTTCAGCGACATTAATGCATTGCGCTCGTTTTTTATCGTATTTGCGATAAACCTTGATAATAGCAAGGTTTATCTGCGATAATTTCTGACGGTAAAAAAATCTTTGCAATGCATCGTTAGGGATAAATATCGCTTAACTTTGGTAATATGCCCCAACGTCTGTTAACGTTCGATTCGAAGGAAATCAGGAATTGTTGAAAAACATTGTGTGCGCCATCTTGTCTTTTTTCAAATGCCACACTTTTGTCGTGCACGGCAGCCATTTTAGATGCCTTGACCAGATCCACTCTGTGAACGCT
Organism: Lissotriton helveticus; assembly: GCF_964261635.1. NCBI lineage: Eukaryota > Metazoa > Chordata > Amphibia > Caudata > Salamandridae > Lissotriton > Lissotriton helveticus. The sequence continues at coordinate 1,368,608,327 of NC_136069.1, read as the reverse complement.
GTCGATCCTTACCATGGCTCCCCACCCTCGCAAGCATCTCCCCCAGGCAGTGGTCACCCCCGCTCTCTGTTTTATGCATGGGTAATAAACCTCCCCCCATCTGCGCTGTTCTTCCCTGAGAATCACACCCTGTGCCCGCCCGACACCTCCCTTTCGCCCTATTCACTACCGCACCCTCTGACACTCCTTTTCCTCTGTGTCCGATTGTCCAGGCCGGTCCTAGGCTATCAGCTAGCCCTGCAGATGTAGTTTATGGCCACAGCTGTAAAGAATCACCCGTCTTCAAAGGAGTTATAGTAGATCAAGGCCCACACTCGATGAGATCCGTCACAGCAGAAGCGTTGCTATTATCTGAAAACCATCCTGTATTGTGATTGGGGAGGGGACCGAGCGTGAAGCGGAAGATTCCAGGGATGACTCTTTGTACATCAAAGTTTTTACAATTATGTGTCACATTAAAAATATATAGCACTCCGACAAAGTAGTAAGATTATAAAACTTTAATAATTTATAAATATATACAAGAAAACAAAAATAGTAATAACATATAAACATTTTTAGAGAAAAACAACGAAGTAGCGGTCGGCTGTGCGAATAGTCCCAACGCAGCACAACGTCCAGATTTCCGGCGTGGGGCGTCGCGGGGGGTGGGTGATCAGTAGCAAACTGTTGTGCGAATAGTTCCAAGGCAGCAGAACGCGCCGAAATCTAGATGACACAAAAGTGATGTCTAGTAAGTTGCCACCCAGCAAATAACGGCGTGGGGCGTCGCGGGGGGTGGGTCATCAGTAGCAAACTGTTGTGCGAATAGTTCCAAGGCAGCAGAACGATGGCACCAAGGTGATGTCCAGTAAGTTGCCGCACTGGTTTTGGTATCCTACAATGCTGCTCCGAATAACGGCGTGGGGCGCCCCGGGGGAGGCGGCGTGAACGGGCCTCTCCAGGTGGAGTGTCATCTGTTGTAGTGGGGCGCCCCTTTACCGTTTCAGTTGCCATTCCGTCCGCTTTTGGTCCACTGTGTCAAAATCCGCCATTCAGCTGAGTTGCGCCCACTCTTGCGGTGCAGCGATAGGCGGCTGCCACAGGACTCTCAAAATGGCGGCAGGCTGTTTCCTTTTTGGGCCTGGTCCACTGAAATGGCCCTGGGACACCTTGGAAATCGGACGCTTGTCTGCTAGGTCTTGGACCCCATTCTCGAAAGCGTCCCCTCCGCCTTGAGAATTCATCAAAAGTTTTGGGGGCCCCGACTCCTGCAGGCTTCTGGTGGGGAGCGGCTGCCATGATTGCTCGCGGAATGACCACGACGGAGCTACGAGATGGTGGTGCTCTCATGGTGACGCCAGCTTCAGTCTGAAACATCCAGAAACAAGGTGGGGCTTTCATCGTTTGGGGGGAAAAAAAAGTTTTCATCCAATGAAAAGTGTTGTTTTTAGGTCATATGATCAAGCCTTCCATCATTAGGAAACCAAAAGTAAAATGAACCAATGAAAAGTTTTATAAAGAAGTCACATGACCTGTTATGCGGCATAGGGTATAAAATGTGGAGAAAATACGTTGGCACGTGAGGCGGTGTCAGTAGCGGACCGATGTGCGAATAGGCCGAAGGCAACACAACGCGCCAAGATCCGGATGGCATCGAGGTGGTGTCATAGTTGAGAGTTCTGAGCAGCGGTTGTAACACTGTCTGAAGCTTATTTGCAGCTGCTGCAGCTTCACTACGCGCGAAGATCCGGATGGCACCGAGGTGGTGTGTAGGAAGTTGCCGCACTGGTGTGGCCATCCTACAATGCTGAAAGTCGGCGTGGGGCGCCCCGTTGGCCTGTGAGTTTGCGTCAGTAGCGGACCGATGTGCGAATAGGCCGAAGGCAGCACAACGCGCCAAGATCCGGATGGCACCGAGGTGGTGTCTAGTAAGTTGTCGCACTTCTGTGGCCATCCTACAATGTTGAAAGTCGGCGTGGGGCGCCCCGTTGGCCTGTGAGATGGTGTCAGTAGCGGACTGATGTGTGAATGGGGCTAAAGGCAGCGCAACAATATTTTCTACTATATTTCCGGTGTAGAAGAGACCACAAGGCGCTGAGATGCCAAGATCCGGATGGCACCGAGGTGGTGTCTTGCAAGTTGTGGTACTGGTGTGGCCATCCTACAATGCTGAAAGTCGGCGTGGGGCGCCCCGTTGGCCTGTGAGATGGCGTCAGTAGCGGACCGATGTGCGAATAGGCCGAAGGCAGCACAACAATATTTTCTGACTGACACCACAAGGCGCTGAGATGCCAAGATCCGGATGGCACCGAGGTGATGTCTAAGTTGCGGACTGGTGTGCGAATGGGGCCAAAGGCAGCGTAACAATATTTTTTGTATGGAAGATACCACTAGGCGTTGAGATGCCAAGATTCGGATGGCACTGAGGTGATGTCTAGCAAGTTGGTGTGGTCATCCTACAATGCTGAAACTCGGCGTGGGTCACCCCATTAGCCTGTGAGATGGCGTCAGTAGCGGACCGATGTGCGAATAGGCCGAAGGCAGCACAACGCGCCAAGATCCGGATGTCACCGTGGTGGTTTCATAGTTGAGAGGCACTTCATCTGCAGTGGGGCGCCGAGATCCGGATGGCACCGAGGTGATGTCTAGCAAGTTGCTGTACTTGTGTGGTCATCCTACAATGCTGAAACTCGGCGTGGGTCGCCCCATTAGCCTGTGAGATAGCAGTTCTTTGGATTTGCGAATAGGCCGAAGGCAGCACAACAATATTTTCTGACTGACACCACAAGGCGCTGAGATGCCAAGATCCGGATGGCACCGAGGTGATGTCTAAGTTGCGGACTGGTGTGCGAATGGGGCCAAAGGCAGCGTAACAATATTTTTTGTATGGAAGATACCACTAGGCGTTGAGATGCCAAGATTCGGATGGCACTGAGGTGATGTCTAGCAAGTTGGTGTGGTCATCCTACAATGCTGAAACTCGGCGTGGGTCACCCCATTAGCCTGTGAGATGGCGTCAGTAGCGGACCGATGTGCGAATAGGCCGAAGGCAGCACAACGCGCCAAGATCCGGATGTCACCGTGGTGGTTTCATAGTTGAGAGGCACTTCATCTGCAGTGGGGCGCCGAGATCCGGATGGCACCGAGGTGATGTCTAGCAAGTTGCTGTACTTGTGTGGTCATCCTACAATGCTGAAACTCGGCGTGGGTCGCCCCATTAGCCTGTGAGATAGCAGTTCTTTGGATTTGCGAATAGGCCGAAGGCAGCACAACAATATTTTCTGACTGACACCACAAGGCGCTGAGATGCCAAGATCCGGATGGCACCGAGGTGATGTCTAAGTTGCGGACTGGTGTGCGAATGGGGCCAAAGGCAGCGTAACAATATTTTTTGTATGGAAGATACCACTAGGCGTTGAGATGCCAAGATTCGGATGGTACTGAGGTGATGTCTAGCAAGTTGGTGTGGTCATCCTACAATGCTGAAACTCGGCGTGGGTCACCCCATTAGCCTGTGAGATGGCGTCAGTAGCGGACCGATGTGCGAATAGGCCGAAGGCAGCACAACGCGCCAAGATCCGGATGTCACCGTGGTGGTTTCATAGTTGAGAGGCACTTCATCTGCAGTGGGGCGCCGAGATCCGGATGGCACCGAGGTGATGTCTAGCAAGTTGCTGTACTTGTGTGGTCATCCTACAATGCTGAAACTCGGCGTGGGTCGCCCCATTAGCCTGTGAGATAGCAGTTCTTTGGATTTGGGCCTGGCTCGTCTGCTGTAGTGGGGCGCCCCTTTACCGTTTCAGTTGCCATTCAGCTGAGTTTCGGCTGCTCTTGATGCTACAGCGACAGGCGGCTGCAACAGGACTCTCAAAATGGCGGCCTGTTCTTTGGATTTGGGCCTGGTCCACTAAAATGGCCCTGGGACACCTTAGAACTCGGACGCTCGATTTTTTTTTCCTTTCCTGTACATGCAAAAAAAGGTAAATGCCCGGTACGTTACACGCTTCATCTGCCACGATGAACTCTCTAGAGGAACCGAAAAAAAATATAGTTGTGGTAACTATACCATGCATCGTCATATGGAGAGGTGGCAACAATTAATTATAGTGCTGCATAAAAGAGAGATTTGGAGGAGAACCCCTGACCTGCTAGTACATTCATCAAAGAAGTGGCACTGAGAGCTTCAGAGGCAAGGGAAACGGTCCCAAATATTTAGAAGAACTTTGGAAAGATTAAAATGACATGTTTAGATTGTGGCAAATTTATTTCATGTGGACATCTGAGTGTTACTCTAATAAATACAGCATATGAACATCATCATAGTCGATGGTTGGTAGAGACATTTTGACTATATCCTGGACCTGCCCGTCCTCGCCCAAAATGGCGCCAGAATAAATGGGACTCGTAACTCCTTGTTGTGTACTGGTTGCAGAACCTTGAAATCACGAGATACGTATGCAGTTTTGAAGCACATGGCGGGCGGGGACGAGAATTGATTGAATATTTCGACATCCCTATTGATATTAAGTTCTGATGTGTTATTGATTACTGTACTGTTGAAAGTGCGAATTAACGTCACCCATGGTACTTGCCCGCAAATGTATATCTAGATAATTTTATTGTAACTGGCCCTGTCGTATTTTAATTATAAAATGTACGTCCACCGATTCCGTAACTGTTAGACACCTTAGTTCTTGCAACCTAATGGCCCGCCCGTTACGTTCCTCTACAGTGTAAATGTCTATTCATCATATACGATTACAGTTTGCTCCGTGGCCGGCCCACGTGGTTATAGGCTCGTATTTGTATAATGAAATTTTCACAATAAAGGTTTTTAAAAGAAAACATGGTAGTAGTATATACATTGGTAAAGTTTTTAATAATAGTCACTGTTTTAGAATCATTAAAAGGCAAGTGAAATAAAGCAGACCAATTACATGAAGGGTAAAAGGTATAATACGAAGGAACGCAGTAAAGATAAATGGTCAAGGGCTGTTGTGTTTTCTATTCCTGCAATATAAAGTGATCGATAAGAATCTCATATTCAGGCGTATCGGCGACTAAGACAGCAGGTCGACCCTCTTTTGCTCAACGGCTCCGTCATGGGACGAAGAAACGCTCTTTTTCTCGAAAAAAGAATATATTTTACTTGCAGGACAGTTGTAAAATTTCCGGGAAAGTACATTAGCCTGGAACATTATAACATATATTTAAGAAAAAATAATGTTCGGAAGTAATGAAAAGCGTAATTTTTAGGTCATATGATCAAGCCTTTCATCATTACAATAAGAAAAGTAAAATGAACCAATGAAAAGTTTTATTAACAAGTCACATGACTTGTTATGCTTACGTTACGCGCTGCGCGCCCCGGATGACTTCCGGATGCGCTAACGCGGCGCGTCATATGACGCATTACGCGACAACGCAGGTACAGAATATAGTCAAAATGTCTCCACCAACCAGCGGTCGGAACACAACCCCTTTCAGCAGGCTAAATAGTTCTGTTAAATGACAACAGAAGGGACAGGCAACAAGAACCATCAGTCAAAGAGGGGAGGGCTAGTTCTTCTCTACCGGGTTACATTGGGGCGCTACCGGAACTGATCGAATTGGTAGTCTACAGTGTTTCTGGATGTTTCAGACTGAAGCTGGGGTTAGCATGAGAGCAGCACCATTTCGTAGCTCCGTCGTGGTCATTCCGCAACCAATCATGGCAGCCGTTCTTTATCGTTATTTTGGGCGGGGTGGGTGGCGGAGCCGAGCTGTTTTGCAGCCATCATTGTGTGGAGTTCAGTTCATCTCACTAGTTTTGTATTTGTCATGAGGGGTTGTTCCTAATGTTTCTATTTTTGCGAGGTCAAAAAGAGATCCCATTAGTGGCCTACTGATTTTGCTCGATTCTTTTTCTTTTTTTTTACACGATTTTTCGTTATCTGCAAAGACTAAACAGAGTATTGCGACTCTGTGTTTGTTTGTAAATAGAGAATGAACCAAAGAGAACTAATTCTAAAACAGTAAATACTTGGATAACAATGAATCAAATGGAGAGAGAAGCAGGCACGACGGATTACAATGGGGGCAAAGACCTGCGTTAACTACCTTTCACTATCTGCAAAGAGAGAGTACTCCTAATAGAAATGAGGGGGGGGGGCACCATTCAAAGCAGATCAGTGTGCATAAACACGAAAATGTTTTCACTTACCACGTACTTGACATTCGACAGCTTATGATATTTGCTATTAAAAAACCATTGAAATTCACTGAAAAAACCATAGGTTATAGACCATATATAGTTAGGAATTAGCATTTACAAAACCTTGAAAATTCACTGAAAAAACCATAGGTTATAGACCATATATAGTTAGGAATTAGCATTTAAAAAACCTTATTTTACTCACACAAAACCATTGAAATTCCATATATAGTTAGTTGCACTAACTATATATCGCGCACCTGCAATCCACTGCTGATGATGTCACATATTACATCATTCATGACATGGTCAGTGACATCACTGATGACATCACTGATGACATCTCAAATGACATCACTGATGACATCACTGATGACAACATCCAGTGACTGTATGTTTCTGTAAAGTTAAAATATGTCTTACATATTGAAGAATGAGTGGATGTATAAGTGTCTGGATGAAGGATTTAGTAGGTGCGTGACTGACTGTATGAGTGAGTGATTAAATGTGTCTCACTGAATGCATGGGTTAGTGACTAAACTGTCTTAATTTGTGCATCATTATGTCTGTTGTGATGTAAACTGCTGCATGTGTTGATCATTAGCTATACGAGAGGCTATATGTGTTATTGATTGGTTGCCCAAGTATTTGTATGGGAGATTGAGTTTGTGTGGGGGTGGCTGGGAGGTGTGTGACTCTGTGCATAGATGTGTGAGCAGTTGATTCACTAGGTGTATGAGTTCAAGAGTGCATGTGGAAACAGCTACATGGGCAGTTGACTGTGTGCATGAGTGTATTGATGAGTGAATGGATATCTCAATGCTACATGTCATAGTAAGTACATATGTAAAACACAGTACATGTGAGAGTTGGCATATATAAATAACTGTGCATGAGAGCCACTGAATGTGTGAGTGGTTGTATGGATCATTGTGAACTTGTATCAGGGATTGTATAAGAGAGTAAATATGTGTTAGTATATGTTTGAATAAGTAAGGTGTGTATAACTGTATAGTTGAAGAAATGGAGGTGAGATTGTTTCTTTGCATGACTGACTAGGTGTGTGAGTAACTCCATGGATGAGTGACAGTGTGTGAGTGTCTGTATACACTGAGTGCATCTAAGGTTATATTAGAGTCTGAAGAGGTTTATCGTATTAGCACAAGAATGATGTCAAATGAGATGTCATCAGTGATGTCATCAGTGATGTCATTTGAGATGTCATCAGTGATGTCATCAGTGATGTCACTGACCATGTCATGAATGATGTAATATGTGACATCATCAGCAGTGGATTGCAGGTGCGCGATATATAGTTAGTGCAACTAACTATATATGGAATTTCAATGGTTTTGTGTGAGTAAAATAAGGTTTTTTAAATGCTAATTCCTAACTATATATGGTCTATAACCTATGGTTTTTTCAGTGAATATATATATATATGAAAAACAAAGATAAGAGGGACGTTATAGGCTAAGATTTCACTCGTACAAAACCATTGAAATTCAGCAGTTATAGTTTTCTGAGCTAACTATAACGTATGCCCCCACAATGCACTGCTGCCTTATGACCTCACATATTGCAACACTCATTTTTTTATGTTAAAATATATTAATTGGTATTTTTTGTTTTTAACATGACTGTTACATGGTTACGTACAATCTATCCAAATGTATATAACATACATACAAGACACATATATAAAATAATATTACACATTGCTCCAGTTTGTTGTTGTTGTTGTTACCGACCAACTATTTTCGAGTGTAGTGATTTGCATCTTATGTGAGTAAGTGTTCTGGGGTCCCTGTGTGCCATTGATCTCATTTTTACTACATCATGTTATAGAAATTATAACAATTTCTATTCACATCTTACTAATGACACATCTGGACTGAGTTGTTATGACAGGGTCTTATGTATATATACGTCATAAACATACAAAATCTGCCCTTCGGGTCTAATCAGCACTTCACTACGGGGGAAAAGGAATTATATGATGAGAGAATGGAAAAAGAAGTCACTGAAGAATACCAATAGGTCTTATTTTCTAAAACTATACAAACTAAACTGAAACTCATCATATAAGAAGAACATTTGCCATCTATGAAATACAGATAAAATGAGTCTTACTTGACAGGGTACGAGGGTGCAGTATCGGTTCATTTCCACATAATAAATTGAAACAGTGCGCATGACTAAGTATAGTTACCAACCAGCAGAGGGGACCTCTATGTCTAGAAAAACAAATGGGGTGCGTGTGTCTACCCACAGCAGAACTGGGGGTGTGATAAATGTCTATTCTATACATTCTAAAGCATGTATCCTCTTCTTGACTAAGTAGTGAAACATTAGCATATCTGTGACGGATCAGCAGTTAGGGTATTATCGGCGTCTATTGTGTTGCCGGTGCATAGTGCAGTGAGTAGTGTGTCCCAACCTTGCGCAATAGGATATTTGCAGAGCCCCGCCGTCTCTTCTCTGTGGAGTGCTGTACTTTCCGCTTGGGCACATATTAGAAATGAATGCTTCCAGTTAATTATCTCTGGAGGATCCGTGTTTTTCCATTTCTTGGTTATTAGACATTTTGCAGTAATTAGACCTAATTCTCGGAATCTCAAGGTGACCTTGTATTTTTTAGATCTAGCATAGAGCCCTAGATTTCCCATGACAATGCAGTGCCGTGTCTGGGCATAAAGCTAGGGCCATGACTTTCTCTTGCCAGTAATGTTGAAGGGATGTGCAAGCCCATAGCATATGAAGCAGATCTGCATCTGGATGTTGACAGCGCAGACACGCAGAGGTGGCGGTGCAGAAATATTTGTTTATCATGTCAGGCGAGAGGTAACATATTGCATCACTCATGACAAGGTCAGTGACATCACTGATGAAATCACTGATGACATCATCAAGTGCATGTAAGTGTTTTCAAGAGTTTATGGGTGTTAGAAATATGTACAAAATTGCTACAAAAGTTACATTAGTATACTAGGTGCACTACAACTGAGTTATACTACTTCTAATGTACATGATGTGAGTGGTTGTGTATGTATACTTATGTATACTTGTTTGTACTGGTATATAAGTTGCAGTATTGGTGTATAAGTGGGTGTGTGGGTGAGTGACATGCTGTAAGAGTGGCAATATTGGTGAGTAAGTGGGTGTGTCTGTAGCTGTATGAATGAGTAAGTTGCAGTGTGAGTGGGTTTCTTGGTGGGTAAGTGGGTATGTAGTGACTCTATGGGTGAGTGAGTAGGTGTCTGAATGGCTGTATGAGTGAGTAACCTAGAATGTAAGTGGCTGTGTGGGTGAGTGGCTATTTGAATGGGTGTTTGGTTAAGTAAGTTGGGGTATGAGTGGCTGCATTGGAGAGTGTGTGCAATGGCTGTATGGGTAAGTAAGCTGATGTATAAGTACTTGTATGCATGTGTGAATGGGTATATAAGTGTTTTTATGGGTGAGCGAGTGACTGTGTTGAGAGGCTGTATGGGTGAGTGAGTGGTGTTTGAATAACCACATAGGTAAATAAGTGAGTGTGTCAGTAGTTGTATTGGTGAATGTGTGACTATGTGAGTGAGTGAGGGGTAGTATGAGTGTCTGTTTGGTTGAGGGAATGGTTGCATGAATGACTGTATGAGTGAGTGAGTGGGTGTCTGACTGCCTCAATGGAGGAGTGAGTCAGTTTTTGAGTACTGGTATGGGTCTGTGAATGGGTATGTGAGTGGTTCTATGGGTGTGTCGGTGGGCGTACAAGAGGTTCTATGGGTGTGTGCGTGGTTCTGTGGATAAGAGCATCAGTGATGTCATCAGTGTTGTCATTTAAGATGTCACTGACCATGTTATGAGTGATTTAATATGTGAGGTCATAAGCAATGCATTGCAAGTAGTCACTTTTGCAGAGTGGTGGAGACAGGGGTCGAGATCTCAGACCAACTCTCAGGAATCCCACTGTAATGGACTTACTGAAGGTAACCGAAGGTCTTCTTGGCCCCGATGATCCCTCAGCAGCCAAGGGGACTTCATCCCCCAAGCAGTAGTGCACAAGGAGGCACGTTTGCAGAGTGGTGGAGAAAGAGGGCACAGCCTCCAAAGTCCTTACAGCAATTGTGCTCAGTGGGACTTACTGGAGGTAACAGGAAGAATATCTGGCCCAAGAACCCTCTGGAACCAAGGGGACTCCCTCCACCAACCAGAAGTGTGCCAGGATGCATGTTTGCACAGTGGTGGAGAAAGGGACAGTGGCCTCTGATAACCTCTCAGCAATCTTACTGTGTGGGTCTTACTGGAGGCAACAGGAGGAGTTGTTGGCCCCCAAGGACCGTCTGGAGCCAAAGGGACCTCATCCCCTAACCAGCAGTGAACAAGGAGTTGCATTTGCAGAGTGGTCAAGAAAGGGGGGCGCTAAAGTCCTTTCAGGCTCATTTTGCCTGGGGATCTCATCCCCCATAGTCAGGCCATCAAAAGAAAATTATAAAGTAAAAGGGAGGGTGGCTGACAGCCCCATTCCTGCCTGAATTTAGCCCCTGAGACCCCATCCCCTGGCGCACAGCCTCTAATGTGGGTGCCGTATCAGGCACTCACTCATTCAAATGGGAACTGCAGAGGGGGAGCCTGAAGGCACCCACTGTCCCTGATGGCTCCCCACCGTTTGTGGGAGCTGGCATTGCTTTGACACATAGGGAGCTGCTAACATACAGATCCCTATGTGTAAAAGCAATTGTCCTCCTCTTTGAGCAACCTAGAGCAAAATGTTCTTGCTTGATCAAGGCTGAGCACAGTTTGCTATTGCAGGAGTTTATCAAAGATTTCAAATAAAAGTCATCACATAATTAGAAACATTTATCTCCTAAAGAGTACAGGGTGGCAGTCACCAGGGCCATGTTGGCTCCAGGAGGGGGGCTGTGTGACCCTATCTTTCTAATTTCCCCTGGGAGGTGATGGAACCCATGCTTCAGGGGAGCCACGGGTCACCCGCATTTAATAAAACAAAAGCCCCAGGGAGGAAGCAGGCCCTTGAGGTGCTGGACTCTCCATGCAGCCCTCTGCATTATGTCCAATTAATGCCCTGGGGAGGTGGCCTGCTCCCGGGCAGCAGGGGATCTGCACGGCCCCCTTCATTCTTTCAAAGTAAAGGCCTGGGGGTGGCAGTCCCCAGGGCTGGGAGGGTCCAAGAGGACCCCTATTTACAAAATTATAAGCCTCGGGAGTGGTGGTCCCCGAGAAAGTGGGGGAGACCATACAGGCCTACCACTATTGTTTTTTTAGAAAGAAGCCATGGGGAAGTGGTAGTCTTTGGGGCATTAGTAAGCCACAGGATGGGGGGTCCAGGCCTTCCTCCTATATTTGCATAATGCCCCAGGGACCTGACCCATCAGGGGACTGATAAGTACAACTACCATACTATATAATGCACTCCTTAAGGTAGGCATCCTATCCATCACGTTGCGACAGGGCAACTTGTCCGAAAGGTATAAACCAGCCCCAGGGCATATATAAATATATATATATTTATTACCTACTGCCCAACCAAGGCTATCCATTTCCACCTTAGCAGCACACGCCTTACCCCAGTTCATGGGTGCCAGCCTCGGAGCTGCAGCATGTCTAATCCTGTTCGGGTATGTGTGGTGGGTCAGGGCTTGCCTCAGAGGCCCAGAGCGACAGGGACTGTTGGCAAGCCTGAGGCTTAGGCATTCGAGCCCTGTCAGGCCAGCCACCTTCTCTGGGCAGTGCTTTCACCCCGGGCTGCTTTGGTGGGCTTTGGGCTTCCGTACCTGACTGTAGGAGGGCGACATCACTCGACTGCTTGGGACAGCACAGTTCCCAGCTGTCCTGTGTAGTTTTGATTGGTGGCTGATTTGGGCTTCTATGTGGTCCGAGACTTGCCTGGCCTGGGCAACCTTGTTTCTGCCAGTTGCAGTTGATGGCCAATTCCTGCTGCCTGTGATGCTGCAGTCTGGACTTGCATGGAGGCCCTGAGGGTGACAGGTGAGCATACCCTGGGCCTTTGGTGGGGTGTTTGGGTAGTGGCACCTTCTGGCCTTGGGCTGCGGCTGGCAAATTGGTGAATGCTTGGGCCCACAGCCTGGGCACCTGCCCCCCTGTCCTGCTATTGGCTACTGAGCTCCAGGGGAAATACAGCCTGACTCTCCCTTTGGCTGCAGGCTTGCTAAAAGTCCCCCTGACCCTACAGATAAACCCCCATTCTACGACTTGGGCCGCCTTAGTCACATCAACCGGGTACCTACGTAGTGCTCTATGATCTTTACTGCTCTACCCCCATGGGCCATTCCCCCTCTGAGTTGCTATTGTTCTAATTCCCTTTCCAGCCTACTTTACCCACCATTGTAAATACCTGCTGCAATGCTGCCTTCCTGCTGGGGGTGCTGACTATTTGCCTCGGCACATGTCTCTAGTTATAATCTCATCAGCATGGGTCACACAGACCCGAAACTGCATTAACTACCATCCGAACGCGCCGGTGAGCGGGATGTGGTGGCAACACCCAACAAGATGTCGGGAACTTTTGATGGCCCCTTAGAACTCACACAACTCGCTAATTGCCTTGATGTCTGAAATCTGGGTGGATTTACAGTAATATTGATCCATGTTGGTGGAAGTTCCTCCACGTGGGCTGCCTCTAAATTTGCCTAAGTGAGGTAAGAGGTGGGCTAGGACTGGGACAGGTTGACTGTCCTGACGAAGACCGCAGTGACCCACTAACGAAAGGGCCCTTAAAGACGGTCGAAACATGTTGACCACCGCAGTTTAAAGGCAGACTGTTTTAGGATCTTAATTTCCTGCCTAAACACTGTCCATCCTTCACCTATTTTTAATCCTGGCCGGGAACCTATTAATAAAGGGATTCTACAGGTATCCACGAGCCAGTTTTAATGAGCACTTCCTTACTGCACTTTTCTGTCAATCTGTCACCCAGTCTTGAAAGGGTAACACTTTCTTCTGTGATTATTGTGAGTCACTTTTATGTTTGTCCCTATGTGTTTTGTGACGTGTGTTTAGTGTTCCCCCTCCCTATGCTCCACCCCCTGCGTGGCTACGCGGGGGCGTATTGTAAGCAGACCCGATGATGAAGCATGTCACACACATTTTGTGTGAGTGAGGGCAGTTTTTTCAATATTTATTATTTTTTCCTAAACTGTCTTTATTTGGCTTTGATTCTCCTTCCCACCCCTCTTTGTGTTCATATGTGATTCATAGGGGTGGTGGAGTGTATTCATTGACCCACTCCACTCCTTTGTGAAGTGTGGATTTAAGGGCACAAACACAAGATTTGATGCCCGATCAGGCAGGCTGGATGGTGTGGCTGAGCACCTTAACCATCAGCTGGTCCAAATTGATGGGGCTGAGGAGCATGTCTCAATGCTGGAAGACAGGGTTACCACTATGTTAGGGCATCTGGATGAACTTGATCATAAGATCAAGATTGTAGCTTTAAAGAAGGAAGACCTTGAGGCCAGGTTACACCACAATAACTTCTGTATAACTGGCATTGTGGAGTCTATGGCCACCGGTAAAATGGACACATTTGCCGAACAACTACCAGTGGACTTATTTTGTTGTGAAGCGTTCTCTGCTGCCTTCCTAGTGGAAGGAGCACATTGATCTCTGGGCCTTCGCCCCCCCCCCACCCCCCGGGGCAAGGCCATTCCTAACTTTGGAGACAGAGATACTACAATTTGTTTGGCATGTGAACGCGGTCAGATGCATCATCAGGGTACTGCTGTCTCCTTCTATCCTGACTTCACCTTGATGGTTCAAGAAGCTCGTTGTAAATTTGCTGTGGTAAAGGCCTCACTAAGGAAGATGGGATTACGGTACGGCATGCTATACCTGGCCTGACTTCATGTGGATGTACATGGGAAATCATGCATATTTGACACTCTTTTGGCTGTTCAGGTATTTTGCAAGAAATACCATGAGAACATCTCTGGAGGGTCTGCAGTACGATCCTCTCTGACCTGCAAACCATGAACAGCTCAGATCTCATCCCAGTGGAATAGCCAATGCTACTGTATGATACTTTAGATGCTCTGGCCACAGAGGCTTTCCTCTCTGACCCAGGAAGATTAGTTCAGTTTGCATCTGCTCCTAGTGCATTGTCATCGTGCCCACGCAAAGTTGTGTCTTCTCCATAGAGAATGCCTAGGGTGGAGAGAGGGTTTGGATTGCTGTGATGATTTCCTGGACATGCCGTGTCACTTTGCTAGGCCTGCTATTCTAAAAGGTTTGTTTATCCTGATCTATAATTCTTGACATGCGTTTACAATGGGAACCAGTTGTCGGTGTGTTGCCCACTCCTCAGGGTCTACACTACCATGTTTATCTTTCTATTTTGGGTATTCTTTCTGTTTTGTTTATTGGGGGGTTGTCTCCAGGCATTGTTTAGCATGGGATGAGAGAGGGGGCGGGAGCTAATGAGGGGTTGTTTTTGTGTTCCTGAGTGCACACCACATTGTAAGACTGTTTCGTAGGCCCTGTACAGCTTCCTTAGAGTATGCCCACAGTTAATAATACTGAGACTGGTGGACTTTAGGTACCATGCATGACTTGGAATATCAGAGGCATTAACAATCCCTTTAAGGGAAAGCAGGTGCTACAATACTTGGTCAGACTTGGGATTAAAGTCACTTTTTTTACAAGCTCCACCGACCTATGCTTCGACTTAGGACACACATAGGTATTTTTCCAATTTTAGTTCATAATCTCATGGGGTATGTATTCTGATGCACCGCTTGATCCCCTTCTCCATCATAGACTGTTTTTCCAATACTGAGGGGATATTTCTGGCTGGTAAACTCCTTGTTGGCAGCCCTGAGTGGGAAATATAATGCCATGCACTGCATGATATATGTATTTTGTTTTCTCTTAGAGACACGTGGCACCATCGACACACTCAGCTCCTGGGCCACACATTTTATTCTGCCTTTAGTGTCACCTGGTCATGTTTAGACTACTACTTTCTCTCCCTTTCTGCTCTTCCTTGGCTAGGTGAAGTGAGGTGCCAACCTCGTACATTGTTGGATCATGATCCTGTTTGTGTGGTTCTAAATGTCACGCTCCCTGGTGGTGCGATGAGGATGTAATGCTTTCCTAGTTAGGCCCTCTTAGATTCGGCTTTCTGCGAGAAACTTCGAACTGCCACCACAGACTAATTTGATCTCAATGAAGGCAAAGTGATCACACAGGCCTTCCATTAGGAGGCCATCAAGGCGTACAATAGGAGCAAAGTTAAGCATTGCACCATACAGCGCAACATACGCTGCTCCCTGGAGCATGTGGAGGCCACCCTTTGGTATATTAATTCCAAGGCCTCAGGGGGTTTTGAGGATGACAAACTCAATCTTTGAGCTAGGGAAATGGAGTCATTTCGAGAACGTGATAATTGCGAGGTGCAGTTCCTCCAGAAGTACCCAACAGCCTGCCAGTACGGCGAAGGCAAGCATCCCGGCTGCACGTTAGTGAGATGGGGAGTGATTGCATATCAGAGCTCACACTTGAGGATGGTACACAAACATGAGATGGTGGTGATATCTTTGTGGAATTGCTACGATATTACACTAAGCTTTACACCACCCGTTGCGTGGCGAAAGGTAATCAACTGGCAGATTACCTATCAGAGTGGTTTACCTAGGTTAGCTGTCCTCTCCATGGCAACAATTCCCTAGCAAACCAACATTGGTTGAGAAGATCATCTCCACAATCAACTCCATGGATGGGTCATAGGCCCCCTGCTCTGATGGGCTCACATGATTATTTTATAAAACATATTAACAACTTCTTGCTCCCCGTTTGCTAGAAATCTATGTAAATCCCTTGAAACGGGAATGCTTCCCCTCCACACTACGCATGGTGATTATAACCCTTCTGTAAAAACCCGGTAAAAACCCACTGTACTGTCAATCTTATAGGCCACTATCTTTATTGAACTTTGATAATAAAATTCTTGTAAAGGTATTAGCCACTAGATTATCTCTCCTCTCCAGTCGGGCTTTGTTCCACACCGATCTACCTCCATAAATCTACTCACGTTGTTTTCTGTGTTAAATCGGATATCTCCTGATGTCCCTGAAACTGTGTCTTTACTTGATGTGGAGAAGGACTATGGCCCTTTCTACAAGCAATACTGCAGAAACGTGGCCTCCCATGCAGTTTCACATCCTTAATCAAACTTCTCTATTCTCACCCAACAGCTTGCATTCATGTCAACGGATCATTAACCTCTGAGTTCAGACTGGTTAGGGGCACGAGACAGGGGTGTTCACTCTCACCACTCTTATTCATCATGAAGATGGATCTATTAGTTTGCCACGTACAAGAGAAACAAATTTGGCGCCGGCTACAGTTTGATACTGGCCCGGTATTTTGCTATCACTTTATGTGGACGATAACCTGCTTTTCCTTCGACACCCTGCCACAAATTTGCACCTGATTATGCATGAGATTAAAAGATTCAGGGGGATATGTGCAAGGAGTTAACGTCACCAAAGCGTCAATTGTTTTATGTTACAGCAGCTTTTTTTATCACCTTATTTAGAAGTTGCTGCTAACCTCAGATAGCAGCAGTTTTCTGGCGAAAAAGTGAATTTTTAAGATCGGCACTTCTGTTAGCCGGAGTTACCGAAAAATGAGATGCAAAAACTGCTGCTAACCCCACTTCAAGAAATTCCTTGTATGTTGCAATACCAAATAAAATGTCTCTAACTGCAGCTAGAGGGAGTTTTCTGGATCCAAATTTTTTATTGACTGTATATAAATTCTTCAAACAAGAACACAGCTTCATGTCTATATGTTATGTTATGTTATGCGTATTTATTAAGCGCACAGATGCTCCAGCGAAGGAGCGTCCTGGCGCCCGACAAGGCAGCAGCATAACACAACTAAAAAGCACAGAACCGAAAAACTATATCCAACGGCCGGCATAGTTACACAGCTTTCTGCCTACAACCCTGAGGCCGGCAGCGTCTTAGTAGGTGTGTTAAATCAATACAGGCTCAGATTGGATGGTTCTGCATAAAAAAATACAAAGGAAAAGGAAGAAGAACAAAAAACTAAAACTTACAAAAACCCCTCCCTACCTCCCCACTCCCTTCCGTATCAGTCTACCCACCCCCTGATTGCTAGCACCGAGGTAGGTGCCTCTGTGGAGCATTCTATGATAAAGGCTACA
Organism: Lissotriton helveticus; assembly: GCF_964261635.1. NCBI lineage: Eukaryota > Metazoa > Chordata > Amphibia > Caudata > Salamandridae > Lissotriton > Lissotriton helveticus. Next base: position 1,368,590,964 of record NC_136069.1, on the reverse strand, counting down.
GCCTTTTTGTAGGCACAGTTTCTGGCAGTAGATGACGAACTTGGAGGAATTTGGGGCAGGTAGCCTCATGTAAATCTTTGGAGAAGAGGCACAGGAACGGGGACCATAAATCAGCATAGGATTCTTCCTTATGATCTGCCAGAAACGACAGACGCTCCATGGATAGCACTAACCAGAGTCTATGAAGCCAGGTCATGAATTCAGGTATCGACGGGGTCCCCCAGAGTGCTAGTATTGCTTGGCGTGCTGCTAGAAGTGCCAACTCATATTGCCTGCCCCTCTGAGAACAAAGAGGAAAGTTTAAGGGATTCAAGAGTCCTAATATGGTGTAGACCAGAAATCTGGGTATAGATGTATCAGATGCCTTATCCACATTATCTAGCACCTCAGTCCAGTACAAGTGCAATTTTGGACAGTGCCATAGTAGATGGACCAAGGAACCTGTCATCTTGCACCCCCTCCAACATAGTTTGGATTTGCTAGCGTCCCATTTGTGTATTCGCTACAGTGTATAGTACCAATAGGAAAAAACCTTAAATACAGACTCAGCCCCCGTCGCGTTATGTGCCATGTGGTGTGTGTGATAGATTATGTTGTCCCACTCTCCATCCAAGAGATGTATCTCTAGTTCCGTTTCCCATCTAACTTGACCTTTTGTGCGTTTTCTAGTATGGTGGGCAGTAAGCATGGCATATAGCTCAGAAAAAAGTGTCAGTCTTCTTTCTTGCAGACCAGCCATTTTTCAAAAGTTGTAAGTGGCCGGGACACCGCATCATGGTAAGAGGCCGAAGTAACCCAATGCCACAATTGCCAATAAGCCAACTCATAAGATAGCAGGAATTCATATTCGCGTTTCAACTGGTCAAATGAGATCATTCCCTGTGTGCCAAAGAGAGATTTAAGTCGCTTGCATCCCTCCTCTCTCAACCGTTGAAACACTGGAGAGGCTTGACCCGCCAGGAAGTCCGGATTGTCTACTATTGGAGTCAGTGGCGAGGGGAAAGTGGTCCAGCCACTTTTATTAGCCACTGCATCCCAGTCCTTTATCGTTAGAGACTTAACTGGGGAAGAGTTTAGGCCCCGTCTGTGTTCACGGGGAAGCCATATCTTGCACCAGATATTAACCCCAGTGACCATATGGTTCATAAAGTTCCAATGCTTGCCAGTCAGCGGACTGTTCCATTTAATGATATATCGAAGGGAAGACAGCTGGAAATATCGGCAAATTAAGCGGAGCCCAATGCCACCATCATTTTTGGGGAGTGTCGTTTGTGCTAATGATAAATGCGGATTCTTGCCTCCCCACATCAATTTATTAATTAACGTCATTAGTTGGTCTAGTACTTTCGGCGGCGGAGCCATAGGTATTGTTTGGAATACGTTCAGGATGCAGGGGGAAGTTCGTCATTTTGACTGCTGCAATTCTCACAAACCAGGCCAGCCTCAGCCATGTCCAGCTGTCCAATGCCTTTGTAGTGTGATTGAGTTAGGTTGTATAATTTAAGCCCACCGTTTGAGATATGGTCGGAGCCAGTCTAGTGCCCAGGTACGATATGTCTTCCTGGGTCCAGTGGAATGGGAACTGAGTCCGAGCATGGTCTGCCTCAGGCTGGGGAATCGATACGTTCAGGATCTGTGACTTCATCAAGTTAACTTTGAACCCTGCTGCTTCCCCAAATGTATTCCATTCCATAAGCAAAGCAAGCAGGGTGGTCAGGGGGTATAAGCTGACCTTGTGAGTATCCTTCCCAAACTTCAGACCCTCAAACCGTGGGTTATCCCTCAGGTGCTGAGCAAATGGCTCCATGTATGAAGCGAACAGAAGAGGGGACAAGGAACAACCCTGCCTTGTCCCTCTGGAGATCGGAATGGTAGTAGATTTAATTCCATTCACTCACACAAACGCTCTTGGCGTGCTATAGATGCACTTAATCCAGTTAATGTATTTCTCTCCAAACCCATAATACTGCAGCATATTGAACAGGTAGAGCCAGCTCACTCTGTCAAACGCCTTTTCTGCGTTGATGGACAGGAACACCTCCCATCTGTGGGATCTCTGTACACTGTCCATGAGGTGGAAAGGGCGTTTTGTATTATCTCCCCCTTGTCTGGTAGGGATAAAACCTGCTTGGTCTGAGTCAATGAGATCTGCCATTAAGGTATTAAGTCACACTGCTAAGATACTAGCGAATATTTTTGCATCAATGCTTAGCAAGGAGAAGGGTATTTAGGACTCGCAGTCCATCGGATCTTTGGACGGTTTTAAAATGACAGAGATGGCTGCCTACAACATGGTCTCCGTCACCGCCCCTGACTCTAGGAAATAAATAAATAGTTTTGTCAGAAAGGGGGCCAGCTCGTGGCAAAAAGATTTATAAAATAGAGCTGAGAAGCCTTCTGGGCCCGGTGATTTCCCAAGTTTAAGGCAAGATATTGCTGAGATTACCTCCTTAATGCGTATTGCCCTGTCAAGTTGTTTAGCTTTAGGCAGGGGTGAGATTGTGCAATTTTCTAAATAGGTGCATGGGTCTGATAACGGTGAGTCCTGTCCTGTGCAGAGTGTCTGATAGAAATCCCTAAAGGTGTCCACTATCTATGAGTCTGCGCTAACCTCCTCACCCGCCGGCCCTCTAATAGCCTGGATCAGGGATGTCTGTGTTTTAGCAGCAGCCTCTGAGCCAGCAACGTACCACATTTATCGCGGCTAAGATAGAATTTATGGCTCAGTCTGAGAAGTACATACTCAGCTCTATCGAGGTCAAGGTGTTTCAAAAGCAATCATTTCTTTTCTAGCTCTCTCCGAACCCTCAATGCCGCTGTTCCTTTATGGATTGATTCCAGCTCTGCTACTCCCCGCTCTATCTTTTTTCACTTTTCCTCCTGTGCCCTGTTCTCCGCTGCTGAGAGAGCTATAAATTCTCCCCTTGTGACAGACTTTAAGGTGTCCCATACCGCTGACCGAGGAGGCAACCCTACATCGTTAAGGTGCAGGTATTCTACCAGTGTAACTTTGATTGCTGCTACCTTCTCTGGTGAGTGTAAGACGCTTTCCCGTAAGCTCCATCCCAGAGGGACTGCCTGGCCCATTTGCGCTGGTTGCTAAATGTTATCAGTGATCCTACAGGGACCTTGGCTCGATAGAAGCATCTATGAGCATACAGAATAGTGTATTAGAGGCACGGGAGTGGTCAATCCGTGCATACAATTTGTGAGCCGCAGAGTAATAGGTATAGTCTTTGATTTCGGGGTTCTGAGCATGCCACACATCCTGCAACCTATTGTCTCCCAGCCATCCCAACTCACGTGAGGAGAAGGCCCCAGTCTGTCCCGACCTTTGCCCTGACCTGTCCATAGATGTATCCATCACCAAGTTCAGGTCTCCCCCTACCAATACCGCTGCATCTGGGGACGGCAGAACTTGTTTGAGGGCTTTCATGATGAACATTTCTTGTCGAGTGTTAGGTGTGTAGATAGGTAATATATGTGCCCTCCCATAGTACTCAAATAGCTAGCAAGCACCCCCGTATTTCTAAATGAGTAGGTACCACTTTGCCAGGGAAGTGTGGGTCGTAGTAGGATAGCCACACCATTTTTCTTGGACGGGCCTGAGGACCAATACTGCTGCGGGAAACGCCATGTGTGCATATGCTGGGTATCTTTGGAGAGGAGATGCGTCTCCTGTAGGAGGCTTATAACAGCCCCTGAATTCTCCAATAGGGAGAGGATCATTGCTCTTTTAACCGGATTGTTGAGCCCTTGAACATTGAGGCTGATAACTTTAAGGTGTTTACCCATACTAAAGTGCTACTGTCCAATCGTCAACTTGTGTGCCACCCCCCCAGGTTCCTGGAGGGCTGTGGGTAAGTGTCATCAGGTGCGGGTTGGACTGAAAGTGCGTCTAGACTGGTGCGGAGACCTCAAGAAAACATATAACCACGGGTAGCAGCAACAAAACACCCCCTTAAACTCCAAACAGTTACAACTGAGCCAGACAAAACTTTGTCTGTGGTAGGAAATCCTTGAGGGTCATCGCTCAATAGAAGAGTCAAACGACAGAGTACCTGATCCTTACAGAGCATCAGATTCACATTTTCAGTTGGTGACATGAACAGTTCTTGCCTGTCCCTCCGGCTGCCTTTCGATTACACCATCCCGGAATTGCATTGCCATTCATGTCAAGGGGTGAGCGGGTGCTCCAGAGGCTGGGACAGTGAGGAAAGCCTTGCTTCTCTTTCTTTGGACATCGTCACTGGGTCCGGTCGCAGCCCAGCGGCAGGCCTGCTGATCTGGTGCCATCGTGGGGGCCTTTGTGATGGGGCTTCTCCAAAACCTTTTTCATGCCCAAGCGACGGGGGGCTTTCCAGTTCTAAAACTTCCAACGCCTCCTTGAAGGATCGTAGCTGAAGCAGGCGCCCTTGATATTTCAAGATGATGCGGAAGGGGGCCCCCAGCAATATGGGATTCCATTCTCTCCCAGGTGGGAGGTTAACACTCGAAATTCTCGCCGTTTTGACAGAGTGGACGCTGCCAGGTCTTGAAAGAGAGCGGGTGTGTGCCCTTTGAAATGAATAAGTTGGGATTCTCGGGCCTTACGAATTATCAACTCCTTCAGCTGGAAATCGTGTACACAGACGAGAATGTCCGGTGGCAGCACCTTATTTCCTCTGGGTAGGCCCACTCTTTGTGCCGGATCCATCCGAATGTCTTTCGTGTCGTGCTCTCCCAGAACTTTTTGGAAAAGAGCCAGCACGTAGGATCTAAGATCATCTTCTTCCGCTTTCCAAGGTACTCCTCGAATCCTTAAGTTATTTCGGCATGAGCGGTTCTCAAAGGCTTCAGCGTGTGCTTGAAGATCAAGATGTTATTCCTGCACATGGATAAGGTCTTGTTACAGCTTATGGACCTCTTTGTCTCTATTCATCTTGTGGTCCTCTAGGGTGGCTACATGGTCGCCGACCTCATCCAGATCGGGTTGGAGCTCTTTCAAATCTGCGGCGAGCTAGCCCTTCAAATCCTGGATATCTTCTTTCAGGGTGGGTGAGTGCTGCCAGAGTAAGCAGTGGGAGACTGATCTGGAGCGCAGCAAGCTGCTCGGCTTCACAGCCTTACTCACAGGTTATTGACTGCATTCACTCACTCGCCCCTGGAACCTTGGCGCTCAACTGCTCTTCAGGGCTATCACCGTTCAGCCTGTATGTCGCGAGACTGGGTTCACGCAACATGCGTCACCCATGCCTTTGTCTCCTAGGCTCCCCAATATTCCAGTGGCCCTGCTAAGCCCAGTGTGGGACCCTTCTTTAGCCGTTCCAAGATGGTCATTTGCGGTTCTCGCAGTGTTCTCCCAATCCCGATGTCGGGAATACCGGCGTGTTGAGAGAGCCAAGTGACAGTTCGTCTGGTGCCCAGTGTCCACAGTTATGTCCAATACCCGGCACCCACCTCTCACTTTGTCAGGGCGGCTCCAGTCTACATGTCGCAGGATGCGGCAGCTTTGCCTCCCCCAATCAAAATGGTGGGTGCTGTCTAGGAACCTTGTCAGGCGATCACCGAGTGTATCGCTCCCCCTCCTGCAAGTCCACCGGTAAGCAGCTGCCGGAGGGACAGTCTGGAGCGCTCTATCCTGCCGCCATCTTGGCCACACCTCCCAGAGGCAGTTTTTTAAGACCAGAAATCAGATGGACTTAAAAATGGTGGAAACACTTGGGGCCTCATTTCAGAAGGTTTTTGATGCCCTGCGACAAAATTACAGTGCAGGAATGCGCACCATCTATAAGATAGGTTGCATTCCTGTGCCTCATTCAGGAAAAGTGTTGCATCGCTGCGACAAAACAGTTTTGCAACATTTTTCACTACGCCCTTCTTGCTACACCATGGATGCACTGTATTCACTGTATGGCACTCCATGTCGCAATTCTGACGTATCTGTCAGCGCTCAAGTCACGCATTGCAGCAGTTGTTACATAAGCATGATGCAACTCCAGCAATGCATGAGGCCAGCCTATCCCTGTTGCACTGCGTCACCCTTACACCTACCAAGAGGCAGGGGTAAGGTACTGACGCAGTGGCATGCTACTATTGTTGCAGGGAAATCTGATGGATTTCACTGCACCACTCATATGAAGCTTTGTTTCGTGGGAACACCCACCCTGCATACATCATACCTGATGCAGGTATAATGTGGCACAGGCCTTCACAAGGTCAAGCACATGCCTAGATGCATAACTTTACAAATACAGTGTAACCTGGTGCAATAATCATGCTGCAAGTATGTCAAGGAAATGACGCACTGGCGGGGTGAAACTGTCAGAAGGGGCTCATGAATAAGCCCCCCACCATGGGCGCACAATGGCTGTCATGCACCAACACAGGCACCCTTGCGCCATGGTGCAAGGGTGACTATATTGCGAAGTTGATTGATGTTGTGGCTCTATCACTTCTCGAGACGTCTGCAGGAGTGTCTAGTGGAGGGTGGGAGTGAACCAGTTGGCCTTCTTAGAGTGTTGTTTGCCTGGTCTTTTCTTGAGGGGTGCCAGGGTGGAGGTTGCACACTTCGGTGTTGTTGTCTGTAAGAGTTGGTGGAGTTGTGGTGCTGAGTTAGTTGACAAGAAGTTCTTTCGTGGTCTTGATCCAGCTGTGAGGGGGGCCGATGATGGTGGTTGTGTACGGTGTGCATGGTGAAGACTTGATGTATACAATGATGGTTGGTCCAGGAGAGTCTGGTGGTGTGGCTGTAGTTGAGGTTCCCGCTGGTGGAGAAGACATGCTCGAGCCTGTGTTTAGCTATGTGGGTTGCTGCGTGACTAGCTGCTTGAGTCTGATGTTGTCAAGGTTCCCCAGGAGGGGGATGGTGTTGTGGTCACTGGAATTGTCCAGGTGGAACTTGAGGTCTCCAGGTAGGATGTAGTCAGTGGATGGTAGAGCCTGAGGTGTGATGGGGTCTACAATGGCATTGGTGAATAGGGGTTCATGGCCCGGGGGGCGTGTAGAAGAGGGTGTCATGGAGGGTGGTGTTGGGGTTGGTCCAAATCTGGAAGTGGAGGTGTTCCATGGTCACCTTTGGGTCATTGGAGTGAGTGGTCAGTCAGAGTGTGCTTTTTTAGACAATGGCAATGCCTCCTCGTGGGCTCCGGGGTGCTCCACTCGTGTGAATTCGTAGCTGTTGTGGATGGGGATGGTGATGTCTGGTCCAGAGCAGAGGTTGGTCCAGGTTTCTGTGAAAAAGGCGATGTCTGAAGATGTGGCGTCGAGGAGGTCCCAGATTTCTGTTGCGTGTTTGTGGAGGGATCGCACGTTGAGGAAGATGCAGTTGAGCCGGTCAGCTGCGATGTTGGTTGGCTGAGCGGCAGGAGGCGCAGGTGTGCTGATGTGGCAAAAGGTGCCCTTGAAGTTTTGACAGGCACAGGGTGGAAGATAACTCTACAGTGTTGCTAGATGGCAGGCAGTGTGGTGTCCAGGGTTGACGGTGAAGAAGATGTTGGTGTCATAGAGGTGGAGTGTCCGAGAGGAATGGTCCTTGTTGCTTGGTGCTTGGTGTGGTCCAGGGGCAGACAGACTCAGATGGGCTGGTTCTTGGCGCACCAGTGGTATGCCCGCTGCGGATGACCACTCAGCAGTCGCAATTACGTAGTGCTGCGGAGGGACTGGAGAGCTAGGAGGTGGGAAATCTGGGATAGGACACTGGAGGGGGCAGGGACACGGCAAAATAATTCTAAACTTGATGCCATGTCCCGCGTCTCCTGAGTCTGCTTCCAGGAACAGGAAGCAGGCAGCAAGGCTCCCTCCCCTAAGCCAATCTCAGCGCTGCATTGTGGCATTGTGATTGTTCTTGAGTGCTGTGACAAGGCATTCAGCCAGGGGCTTGAGGGGTCTGCATGTATTGCAAACAGGGATGTGCGCATGACTGCTTTGGGCAGCCTGAGAGGGCACACCAAACAGTCATTGCGCACTTGAGTGGGCATACCACTTCACCCCTGCCCTGCTCCGTGAGTAGAGCAGCGCCACCCACCATCCCGCCACAAAGGAAACATAGCATGAATAAATAAGAAAGTTATCATCATGTCATGTTTCCTATTTTTGCCCTGCTTGAAAGCAGTGTGGTGACGCTCTTCCACCACAGCAGATGAGCTGTCACTGGGGGTGCGTCACCCACTGGTGCTAGGCTTGGGCCCCACTCACACCCGGGCCTCCACCGCTATGCCCCCACCTTCTACCCACCTGGACATTGACACGGTGGCACAATCCGCTGCCCTCTCTCCAAATCTGTGACTCAGCAGGAGTCTCAGCCAGACAGGTTTTCACAAGCCTGGGTACAACAGTCACTGCCAAGTCCACTGGGGAATCTCTCGATGCAGGTGATGCAACAGGGCCTCCTTAGATGTGAAGTTGCAGTGCTCCTGCAATACAAGGTCTGCAGAGCTCAGGGGCCTCACCCTCCACAGCATCTGGCCAGTGCAACATCTTTGGCCTGTGATGCAGAGAGGCATGGCCCACTGTTGGTAATCTCCTCCATGCACCTGGGTGTAGTGGTGGCACGTGGTATGTGATGTAGACCTCCCTATGTTGGTTTTGCAGGAGAGCCTCTACCTTTCACAGCTCCAAGGGGCATCAGGATGTCTTTCCCCATAGAGCAGCAACGGATCTCCATGTGACCTGGCAGACTTCACCACCAGGTAAGGGCGATTGCCAACACCTCAATGTCTACTGCCACGGCCTAGCAACTCCACAGCACCTCCGCATCCCACTCCGGGTCCCAGAAGCAAGCCCAGCGAGGCCTCCAGGCCCTGGGGACTGTCTGCGCTTTCAAGGTTTTGGATGCCTTGGTGTTGCAAGTAGTGCACAATGATAAGTGATGCATCTCTGGTTATGCCCAGCAATGCACCTCTTGTCATGAATGTATCTCCAATTTCCTCTTCCCTGGGACTCTGGCTGGTCATCCTGGCTGTTGGGGGGCTTGGTGGGGCTGTTGATCTGTGCTGCACTTGGCTCTGGCTGCTCCATTCTCCATTCCATTGGTTTTGTTTTCTATTATTCATTGGAGGTGGACTTATAGGCTATTTTTGCCTCTAGAGGCAAAACAAGTCACAGTGGGCTGACTAACATGAGTTTTTTTACCGGTAATGGGCCTTTTGTCAGTTTCCGCCCGCTAACATCAGAATTTGTATCGCCTTCATGCTGCTGTTACCAGCAATTTTCACTGTGGCTATCTGTACTATCACCATGTAGTGACGTATTGTAAACACATCGCTACAGGGTGAAAGTTGTTGGTGATAGGCCGAATTAAGAAAACTGCTGCTAACTAGCGTTAGCGTTAGTTAGCTGCAGTTCTTGTACATATGCCCCTCAGTTTCTTTTCAGGATTTCAAATTGAATGGAGCAAGTCCAAACAGTTTCCATTGACAGCGGATCCTCGCTAACTTCAAAGTGACTTCCCTCTGCAATGGCACACCGATATGGTTAAGTTTCTTGGTATTCACATCTATTGTGATATGGAACAGTTCCTCCAACTAAACCATGGCCCAGCTCTGGATAAATTAAGAACACAAATCAAATGGTGGATTTCACTACTGTTATCGATAGCTGGGTGTATTGACATGATTAAAATGGTCGCCCTACCCAGATTTCTTTATTTATTTCTTAACATACTCATTCCACTCGCTAATGCTTTTTTTGCCACTGTGAGGGGTCTCCTGTTGTAGTTGATCTGAGCTGGGGCAGGTCACGAGTTGGTTCCTGTGCGCTGGTCCTTCCTTATTGTAGGAAAGTAGGGTCTGCCTCTTATGGTCACCCCCATTTTTTGCATGATGTGATGCTGTTTTTGACTAGTCTGACTAGGATCCTGCTAATCAGGAGCCCCAATCTGTCTGCTTTCTCCCTAAACTGTTGTGCTATGTACTTAGGTACATCCCAGATTGGATACTGGGGTACCCTTGTCAGTCCCTAGTATATGGTACCCATGTACCCAGGGCATAGGTACCCCAGAGGCCTCCCATGGGCTGAAGCATGTATTATTCCACCCATGAAAGGCCATGCAAAATGGAACTACAGGCCTGCCATTGCAGCCTGTGTAAGTTGGTGCATGCACCACTTACGACAGATATAGGTTTACTATATCTAAGGGTCACGGCACTTAAAACCTATGTCACCCCTATAGCATGCCTTTACAATCCTGAGGGTGGGTACTTGGTTCTAAGTGAGAGGGTGCCCCTGCATGATCAGCATATCCTTGCAGCCTATGGAGTCCATTCTCCAGGTTGTCCGTGAAGCAGCCATATTCTAGTATAAAGGGGCATTATGCGACCGTGTAATGGCCATCTTGAAAACGGCTGCAATAAACCCAATTGTAACCGGTATGATTCCACCCACCAGGAAGGTAATTTGTGGGCTCTAAGTGTTCCTGGTACCAGCCTTCTTTCTACAGGCAGCACAAAATGGTTGCTGCCAACCAGGCAGACATTTCCCCCTTCCTACTGCTGAGCCAAGCTTGAGAAGAGGAAGGCAGGACAATAGGCATACCATCACAGGGAGGTGTGACCACCTCCCAGACAAGGTTTAGTGTATTAGGGCTGTGTGGGTGCGCTTGCCAGTGACTGAAAGTCTGCATGAGGGACACATTTGGTGTCCTTGTGCATAGTCCAGTTCCAACTAGTCCTGGGAGCCAATGGCACCCGCTCTAGCGCAAAACTGGATAACGGACATGAGAGTAACCTCCCCCTATCCAGACTCTCCCTTGGGAGGGTCCCCTGAATCTTTCCAGCCCTCTCCCATTAGTACTTAAGGGCTTATATGGATGTAGAACCTTAGATTCTTCATGGACAAGATTCAGAACTGAAACCACTGCACTTCAACTGCCTGGGCACTCTAGAATTTGCTGGACTTCATTTGGGCCTGACTTTGTCTCCCTCCCAGTCTGCTGCATCGTCTGTGCCTGTGCACTGTGCACTGAACAGGATCCGTGCAGGATCTGTGGAGCATCCAAGACACCTGAAGATAAGTTCCCTTGGAGTGAAGGAGCCACTCACCTACATTCGCAGGCACCATATAACTGCTGACCGGTCTGCTGATCTCAAGCTCCTACGGACTCTGAAGGGTTCAGCAACACAGGAGGTAATTTCCTACATCCTTCAAGGCCTGAGCTGCCCTCCCACTCAGTTTGAGGCCAGAATCCCTTGTGGGGGCTGCAAAACCTGAACCCCTATGCACTGCATACTTTCGCAAGTGCTTGTTTTTATTTCTGGCACAAGTGCGTTGGGCTCCGAGTAGACCCAACCTCTGGCAACTTCTCCTGCAAAGATCTTCTCCCACCTTGCACCAAGGACTCAGTGGCCTTTTGCTTTGTGAAGCTGCTTGAGGTTGTCTTGCGACTCTGGTGCCTCTGGTCTGTGGGTCCAATTGAGGGTTAATCTTGTTTTCCTTGGTCTTCCCAGGATGCTCATGCCTGCCCTGACTTCCCTGTGTGTGGTGAGTCTCCTGGACCTTGCTGATCTGAACCGTACACTACCCTGACCTCCTGTGTGGGTTGCCGTTGCCAAGGCTTGTTGGTGCTCTCGCCGGACACCGATCCCCTTGTACTCGACATCCTTCATGGGACAGCTCGCATCTGGCTCCTGGTCATCCTAAATATTACCTGGTCCCCGTGGCTGCAGATTCAAGGTCACTGTCTACCATCCTGAAGCACCCGACATCGGTGGGCATTCGTCTACCGAGCCCCTGGTCACTCTCAAGTGACCCAGACTCTGTCCCCTCTGCTTCCAGGAACTCCTCAACAAGAATCCACATTTGGATTCCAACTGACTCTTTCTCCCCTTCCAGCAGAGCCCTTTCTGAAAGTCCTCTATTGGGTTCGACCAAAGTTTCTAACACCACTTCACACAACCGGCTTCCCTGGGATAGGTAACTTGGGTACTTCAGTATCCATGGGTTGGGTGGCTCTCCAACCTTCTGTCTTCCACAGGGTTTCTTCGAAGTGTACTGGGAAAGGTCCTTAAACTTTACAATTCCAACTGCAACTTGCACATAAACTTGTACACAGCACGCGGTCGTGTTCTCCCACTGCCCACGCTCTGTGGGGTCTCTATCTACTCACCTTGGGTGGTTCCTTGGGGTCCAAGCAAATCTACATCCTCTTGACATTGTCCTGACTCGAGTCATGATTCTTGTACCATTTTCTTAGTATATGGTTTGGTCCCCCCCAGGGCCCACTGTGTATTAGTGCTATTTACAGTTATTTCTTTGCTTAAGTATTAGTGTTTTGTGTCTATCTCTGTGCAGGAGATACTGTAACATACTAGATTGTCCTATATAATAAATACATATTTTTTTAAATACTGTGTGGTTCTCTTTTCATTTAATCTATACAAAATTGTATTCTGGTGAAACAAGCTGCTTAACACTCCTTCAAGACTAAGAGGCCGATTAGGATCGCGGACGGAAACGTGTCCCATCCGCCAAGGAAGCGGGCAAGATACTCTGGACCGCTCCCCGGAGAAACCGCCGTAGCGCTTAGGAAAATAATGGAACGAACCCCCGACCGCGGCGGACGGAGAACACCACAGTCCGTCCGCGGCGGACGGAGTACACCAGAGCCCGCCGCAAGCGGACAGAACCGACGAAACTCAGTCCGCCGCGGACGCACATGACCGCGGAAACAGCCACATCCACCGCCATACCTGCGAAGGCTCCGTGTCCGCGATTAGGATAACGCCGCCTGTACCCCGGTACGCACCGCCATCCAAATCCGCGGCGGAAAGAATGCAACGAGAAACAGTGCATCACTGCGGAAGCCCAACACGAACAACCTCCCTACCGTCAAACCAATGTCAAAAAGTGTGACGGAAGTAAATTGCAAACACACGAAAAAGGACAACCCACCACCTGAAACACCATCACCAATCACAAGCCACAATGACACCCCCCCAAGTACCCAATAATGCACACTAGTCAACACACCCACCTACCACCTGACTGCCAACAACCATTGAGACACGACTATAAAATGACACGCACCCACTACCACAATCCTTTGCATCACAGCATAGCTACTAGCAAGAGGCCCAATACGACCGACAGCATACACCAATTGAAGACACACAACCACCACCCTACCACACCCACCACACAAACACCCACCACACCATTCCTACACACCACACAGCACACACCTGCACCCCCCAGCTCACTCAACCCACACACAGAGCACCACACTTCATGGCACCCAAAAAAAAACCTAAATTCACTGAGACCGAGTCGAAGGTAATGGTGGATGAAATTATCCGTGTTGAGCCCCACATATTCGGGGCCCAAGTCCAGCAGACCACTGTGGCGCAAAAAAATCACATGTGGGACAGGATCGTCAGTCGGGTGAATGCGTCAGGGACCGTGCCAAGGACAAAGCACGAGATACAGAGGTGGTGGCATGACCTGAAAACCAGGGTGAAAGGCATCCGTGCCAAAAACCGTGTGAGAGCAAATCACACTGGCGGCGGCACACCCCCCGAGCCCATACCCTACACTGATTGGGACGAAAAGGTGCTGGGCATACTGCACCCGGAGAGCCTGGAAGGACTTGAGGAAGGAGAAGAGGCTGGTAAGTACAAACCAAGCACCACAATCAGAACGACATGCTCAGCCTCACACAACTGAGAAGACACATCTCCCAGGCCCCAACCCATGCACGTGGGCAACATACTCACCAAAATGTAAATGGCTACCAACAGGCCCCCATGTCCACAGGGAGGGCGGTGGTGGTGGGTGGGGTGTATGAGAGGTCACCACTACAACTCTCAACAGGCCCCCATGTCCACAGGGAGGGTGGTGGTGGTGGGTGGGGTGTGTGTGAGGTCACCACTACAACTCCCAACAGGCCCCCATGTCCACAGGGAGGGTGGTGGAGGGTGGGGTCTGTGCGAGAGGATAATACTACAACTCCCAACAGGCCCCCATGTCCACAGGGAGGGTGGTGGAGGGTGGGGTGTGTGCAAGAGGTCACAACTACAACTCCCAACAGGCCCCCATGTCCACAGGGAGGGTGGTGGTGTGTGGGGTGTGTGAGAGAGGTCACAACTACAACTCCCAACAGGCCCCCATGTCCACAGGGAGGGTGGTGGTGTGTGGGGTGTGTGCGAGAGGATAGTACTACAACTCCCAACAGGCCCCCATGTCAACAGGGAGGGTGGTGGAGGGTGGGGTGTGTGAGAGAGGTCACAACTACAACTCCCAACAGGCACCCATGTCCACAGGGAGGGTGGTGGTGTGTGGGGTGTGTGCGAGAGGATAGTACTACAACTCCCAACAGGCCCCCATGTCCACAGGGTGGTGGTGGGTGGGGTGTGTGAGAGGTCACCACTACAACTCCCAACAGGCCCCCATGTCCACAGGGAGGGCGGTGGAGGGTGGGGTGTGTGAGAGAGGTCACAACTACAACTCCCAACAGGCCCCCATGTCCACAGGGAGGGTGGTGGTGTGTGGGGTGTGTGCAAGAGGTCACAACTACAACTTCCAACAGGCCCCCATGTCCACAGGGAGGGTGGTGGAGGGTGGGGTGTGTGAGAGGTCACCACTACAACTCCCAACAGGCCCCCATGTCCACAGGGAGGGTGGTGGAGGGTGGGCTGTGTGAGAGAGGTCACAACTACAACTCCCAACAGGACCCCAAGTCCACAGGGAGGGTGGTGGTGTGTGGGGTGTGTGCGAGAAGATAGTACTACAACTCCCAACAGGCCCCCATGTCCACAGGGAGGGTGGTGGAGGGCGGGGTGTGTGTGAGAGGATAGTACTACAACTCCCAACAGGCCCCCATGTCCACAGGGAGGGCGGTGGTGGTGGGTGGGGTGTGTGTGAGGTCACCACTACAACTCCCAACAGGCCCCCATGTCCACAGGGAGGGCGGTGGTGGTGGGTGGGGTGTGTGCGACAGGACACTGAAATGTAATCAAATTGATATGAACATGTAATGTCCACAGTACTGATCTGCACAATCTTGTCCCTCAGGTGATCGTAATCTGACTGGTGAAACCAGCAACCGGCCGCAAGACTCGCCTCACACCCATACCGGACTCTCTGGGGACCATGCCACAGGCAGCTCCAGTGCGGAGGATGGTGCGGGCCAAAGCAGACAGCCAGGTCCATCTGGCTCACAGGAAATCCCGGCCCCGACAACCGTCGCCTGTGTAACTCCTGCAACACCGGCCACAGTGAGCTGCAGACTCACCACCACCACCACCACCACCACCACCACCAGTACCACCACTCCTGCCTGTACCACCCTGCCTAACCCACCGCACGACGCAGGGCCATCTGCCACCCACCCAAGCAGGGAGAGTGGGCAAGAAAGAAGAGAGGTGAGGCCACATCAGCCAATCAGGAGATCCACACTCCGTCGCGCTGAGGAAGAACACCCACCCCATCCTGTGGCAGAGTCACTTCAAGCCCTAGCCAGGTGCCAGGCTTCCTACGATCTTGGCCAGGAACAGGCAGATCGTGCCCACCAGGACTCGGTGGACAACACTAACATGTTGCGGGATATTTCGGTCTGCCTTGGCCAGATAGTGGACATCATGGGCCAGCAGACAACAATGTGGAGGGAATGGATAGCCCGCAACAACCCCACCCCCCCTCAACCAAGTGTCCAGACGCCATGGCCAGCAACACCACCGCCACCGCCACCTGTGCCCCTGGCGACGGATGTGGCCCTTCAGCAACCTGCCCCCCCAGCTGACTCCGTTCCACCTCAAAGACGGAGGGGCCGTCCGAGGCTGGAAGTGGGTGAGAGCAGTGGGGGTGCTCCATCCACACGCACAAAGAGGGGCCGACAATGACTCTGACACTGCCTGAGCCAGCCATTCACCCTGCCAACTATCCTGTCCCACATAGCCAATCATTGGCACAGGTCTGCTGGACTAGCCTGACATCACCCAATGTGGTGTCAGCACGGACATTTCATCTGCCATTACCTTCAACTCACACTTCCCCACCCCACACTTACTTGTAAATATTTACCAGCACCAATGCACAACCTGTAAATAAATGCCACTTACACACTCAATGATGTGTTGCCTCCATGTTTAATCACATGATTGCCTCAGAAACAGACGTAACCAGGTGCAGGGATCCAAGTCGTACATAATCATGCCGCTGCGGGAGTGACCTAGGGAAATACAGAGACAGAAAACACACGTCAGGAAACAGATTCACACCCATCACAACACACTGCACAGCAACATTCCACAAACCACACTCATCACAAAGTCATTGGATGAGAGGACACACATCATGGAGACTTGCATGTCCAAATAAATGAACACACACATATGAAACCATCACATAGCAGAACACCCAGCTGATGCACACCACATCCACACAACACCAGCAAACATACATAAGGCATTGTCAACCGGCACAAGAGGTAGTTACTCACATTCAAGGGAAGTAGCGATCAATGAGCTGGCACCTCTGTTCCACACCTTCCTCCTCACCACTATCCTTATCAGTTGACATGGGTGGGATGGGAGGCCGAGGAACTTGTTCGTCTTCAGGGTCCAAGAGCAGTTCAATGTCATTGCGCACGGCCAGGTTGTGGAGCATGCAGCAGGCAATCACGATCCTGCATACTTTGCCTGGTGAGTAAGGCATGGCCCCTCCGGTCTTATCCAGGCACCGAAACCTAGACTTTAGCAGTCCAAAAGTACGTTCCACCACTCTACGTGTCCTTCCATGTGCATTATTGTAGCGCATTTCACCCGCTGTAGTAGGATTACGTATGGGACTCAGGAGCCAGGGCCGGTTTGGGTACGCCGAGTCGCCTATGTCGGGGGATGACAGACACAAATATCACAACCAGAATTGGTGGGTACCCCATGCCACACAGAAATCACAAAAGTCCCCACAGCATATTCACCAACAAGCCACGCATGACCGGGACGCAGATTTGCCATCAGTTGGGGGACAATGCTGCTCCGCATGATGTGGGCGTCATGTGCCGAGCCTGGAAATCTTGCACACACATGGGAGATGATGTTGTCGGCCAGGCACACCACCTGCACGGTCAGCGAATGGAAGTGCTTCCGATTCCTATAAACCTGCTCACGTGTCCGTGGTGGAATGAGAGCGATATGTGTGCCATCAATGGAACCCACTATGTGTGGTATCTGCCCAGTGCATAGAAGTCTGCTTTTACTGCTGCCAACTCTGCCGGCCGTGGGAAATGGATGTAGTCATCCTTGTACAGCATCATAGCTTTTAGAACATTCCGAAGTACCATGCTGAACATGGACTGTGACATCCCCCCGGCATGTCCAACTGTGTACTGAAAGGTGCCAGTAGCAAAAAAGTGTAGTGCCGCCATCACCTTTGCTGTGGGTGTAATGGAACCAGGATACGTCCTTCGTGGCTGCAGATGAGGAGACAATTGGGCAACAAGCTCCATCAATCTACGTCGATCTAGCCGGAATTTCCTGATCACCTCCTCGTCAACCATATCCTCCAGCACAGTGTATGGCCGATGCACATTTGGAGCCCTCCTGTGTGGGAGAGAGATGTAACTTGAGTCAACTTACAAACGACGCATAGGTGTGCAAGTCCATCACATGTAAGCCAACATTAGCAAGAAGATAAATGTTGTGGGCAATGGTCATATGGGTGACATCTCTGATAGTAACTACAATACGGAGTGCCCCATTAACAATGTGCAGCCACTAGCAACAGGAAGTGTGTCAACACGTACAACGCAACTTAGTCACATGTCAACATTACTGACAAGACGTGTGTCATGACCCTAATGTGTAGAAGCCACATCACAGACACACATGCAAGTGCATGCACACAAACGATAATGATACACACACACCATGTCATCATGCACCAATGCCAACACCAATAATGGTGAGCATATGGACATTACATGCATGGTGACACAACAGGCAACACATACACTGAATGCATGTGTACCCCCACCATTGTAGTGACCTCACATGGACCACACACTGACAACAGATTCAGAATGTGGCGATACAGCCGTGATGTACTGTGTAGATGTGAAGAAGTTAAAACGTCTGTAGGGTCACACCCGACGTCAACATGTCGACATGCACATGTGTTGCACATTGTGTGCACACCGATGGGCATAGTATGGACACACATGGAATAGTGCATGACATATGAAGTATCCCTATCACGCTCACAACCCTCATGATGCAACTGCAGACAATACACCATGGTGCAGCGTCTGAAAATATACAATCATTGGCGCCGCCATGGCGGTGCACTGCTTCCGCTATTTTCGAATGGGCATATGCGGGCCGCGTTCCCTCTCCCCATTGTCTGCATGTGCACGGACCGTCACGGTCACACATCGGCAACCGCAAGTGCAAGCTTCCGGGACGGATGCTTCTTTTGCAACAATGTTCTATCACTGGCGCCACCATGGCAGTGCACGTATTCGGCGGGGGAGGTGCAGGCCAACACACCCTTTAGATGTAGTCAATAGACATGGCAGTTCATGACCCCCTTACAGTCACATTGCATCATCCACCGTACACCGGCCGGACCAGCCCGGCCTAGGACCGCCGTGCCGGCCATGTCCACAACCGCCGTGCCAGGCCCGGCCTAGGACCGCCGTGCCGGCCATGTCAGCCACCGACGGGTGTTCACTCGCCTGGCACGGCGGTGGCTGACATGGCCGGCACGGCGGTCCTAGGCCGGGCCTGGCACGGCAGTTGTGGACATGGCCGGCACGGCGGTCCTAGGCCGGGCCTGGCACGGCGTTTGTGGACATGGCCGGCACGGCGGTCCTAGGCCGGGCCTGGCACGGCGGTTGTGGACATGGCCGGCACGGCGGTCCTAGGCCGGGCCTGGCACGGCGGTTGTGGACATAGCCGGCACGGCGGTCCTAGGCCGGGCCTGGCACGGCGGTGGCTGACATGGCCGGCACGGCGGTCCTAGGCCGGGCCTGGCACGGCGGTTGTGGACATGGCCGGCACGGCGGTACTTGGCTGGGCCTGGCACGGCGGTTGTGGACATGGCCGGCACGGCGGTCCTAGGCCGGGCCTGGCACGGCGGTTGTGGACAAGGCCGGCACGGCGGTCCTAGGCCGGGCCTGGCATGGCGGTTGTGGACATGGCCGGCACGGCGGTCCTAGGCCGGGCTGGTCCGGCCGGTGTACGGTGGATGATGCAATGTGACTGTAAGGGGGGTCATGAACTGCCATGTCCATTGACTACATCTAAAGGGTGTGTTGGCCTGCACCTCCCCCGCCGAATACGTGCACCGCCATGGTGGCGCCAGTGATAGAACATTGTTGCAAAAGAAGCATCCATCCCAGAAGCTTGCACATGCGGTTGCCGATGTGTGACCGAGACGGTCCGTGCACATGCAGCCAATGGGAAGAGGGAACTCTGGCCGCGTATGGCCAATCGAAAGTAGCGGAAGCAGTGCACCGCAACACCAGGGCCAGTCATTGGCCCTTTTACAAACACGCATCCAGGGCTGACCAATTGCTGGCGACGTATGCTACTGACATGTGCTCAGGGCCCTATATATGTGTGATGTCAAAAAGCACACATTCTACCCTGGGAACCAGTGCTGCCTGTTCACCTCGACCTGCTGCTGCTGAGCTGACCACCGACTGCTGCCTGTGACCATCACCTCGACCTGCTGCTGCTGAGCTGACCACCGACTGCTGCCTGTGACCATCACCTCGACCTGCTGCTGCTGAGCTGACCACCGACTGCTGCCTGTGACCATCACCTCGACCTGCTGCTGCTGAGCTGACCACCGACTGCTGCTCTAGTGCCATACTCCGTGATCTTGCCATGTCGAGAGTCAAAGAGATCCGGTCTCGTCCTTAACCGCCGCGGAGCTTGATGTCCTCGTGGACGGTGTGCTCTGCAACTTTGGACGGCTCTACGGCGCACCCGGACAGGTGGTAAGTGCAGTGTGGGACATGTTGGTGTGCATGAGGTGGTCAATGACTCCTGGCTTCTGCAATCTTAGCTGTGTACTGTGGGCCCGACATATTTGTCGGAATGTGCATCGCTGCTGACAGATACGTGTTGCCCCTATCTGTGTGACAGGCCAACTGTCCACTGACTTGCACCCTTTTGTCTCCCATCATGGTAGGTCAAGCTGCACCTTCGCAAGGACGAGTGGAGGAGCATAGCACGTGATGTACGGGCATTGGGGGTGTGCAATAGACGACATACACACTGCCACAAACGCTGGGACGACATTTCCAGGCTGAGCAAGAATGTAGCGGAAGTGACACTGGGGATGATTCCAAGGATGCCACGTCTGGCCCGACGCTCCATGACCCCTCTCATGCACCGTATCATTGCTGTGACGCATCCTGACCTGTCCGAACGGCTGAGTGTGGATCAACAGCAAACTAGCGGTGAGCAGACTGTCTGTGTATGTTACTTGGGAGTGCAATGCATGTACTGGTGCCCAGACACAGTAGTGACTTCCGTGGTGCGTATGTATGGCAGCGGTGCCATTGGGTGAGTGTAATTTGACATCCAGGTCCGGCATGTTGACACGCCACTTGCTTAGTAGTTGAGTGTTGAAGCACATGCCGTAGTGGTCCGTGGCCCCATGGCAAGACATGTATGCAGATGTACATGCTCCTGCCCTGTCCGCATGCTGTACATGTGTCACACATCAGAAAGGAGGGAAGAGGAATCAAAGTCCATTCAGTTCCCCTGAATAGAATCTATAGCAATCAAAAGTGGGAATGGACACTGGTATCTACCATAACCATTGGTTAAGTTTGAAAACCCTCATAGACGCTTTGATTTAGACGATGAGGTGTATCTTTTTGTCCGCCCCATTATCTAGCGTTATGGCGTAGTCATCGGGTAGTCAAATGACGTGCTGTGTGCCTGCCTCGCCCGAGGCAACCTCTGGTAACGGTAAAAGTGTCCAGGAATTTCAGGGACAACAGCAGAGGAATAAAGAATAGAGCAGTCAAAAAGGGGGGCTGGTTAAAAAACAGTGTCACACCAAAAACCAAAATTTATTTTAAAGAGGTGAGCACTGTATGTTAAAAATTACTATGGTATATTAGATAATCGAGTTACTGGATTACCATATGCGTCAAATGGTAATCCAGTAACTCGATTATCTAATATACCATAGTAATTTTTAACATACAGTGCTCACCTCTTTAAAATAAATTTTGGTTTTTGGTGTGACACTGTTTTTTAACCAACCCCCCTATTCTTTATTCCTCTGCTGTTGCCCCTGAAATTCCTGGACACTTCTACAGTTACCAGAGGTTGCCTCGGGCGAGGCAGGCACACAGCACGTCATTTGACTACCCGATGACTACGCCATGACGCTAGATAATGGGGCGGACAAAAAGATACACCGCATCGTCTAAATCAAAGCGTACATGTGTCACAGCCACCAACGCTTATGTCATGTGAGGATGACTGGTAGAGGTGGGCCGTGTGCAGGATGGGGGCTAGAAGAACTTTGTCAGCAATGGAATTAGGGATTCCTTGTCCTTCGGTACGTGAGTGTGCCCATGACTTACACCTCTCTTCTGTGCATTTCAGCTTTGGCAGAGGGCACTCAGCCACAGACGGCAGAGATGAGTGGAGGCAATGCATCCGGATCAGACTTCGCGCACACGCAGACTGACACAGAGGAGGGCAGCGCCGGAGAGGGGGACAGGACCGTCCCTGAGGACTCGCATGTGGAGACACCATCGTCCTCATCTTCCGACAGTGTTGGTGAGCCAGCACTGTTGTCACAGACTGGGAGAGGGCAATCAACACCTTCGGTCGGGACACAGCACACAGGGCCCACACTGCCGCCAACTGCACCATGTACTGTTCGTGCACGCAGGAGTAGGGGGAGCAGAGTGGCGTTCGGTGCAGGCACCGCTGCCCCTGCCACGGTGACCCAAAATGCACTTTGTGCTGAGGCTGTTGATCTGCTGCGACAACTGTGTGTGGGGCAGACCAATATGACAAATGCATTCCAAGACCATGATAGGAAGTTGGGGCAGGTGGTGGCATTCATGGAAGGGATGCATGGCGGTCTTGCTGGTCTACACAGGACAGTTCAGTCATTGGCAAGCAGTGTGTCGTCTGCCATTGTACAGTCGCATGGACAGGGTGCTACTTCTGTTTCCCCATCTACACCACTGGATGTATCAGGGGGGAGTGAATATTCTGACCAGGACTCTAATACAGGTTATTGCACTAGAAGCAGCGTCAGACAGCACGTCAGGGCACAGAGGGCACCATCCCCTAGGTCAGCAAAATCTGTTCACAAAGACAATGTCAGATACACTGGAGTACACACACAGGATCCACAAGTGGTATTGGGGGACATGCCTTCACATGCTACACAGGCATTCCACACAAAAGGTACTCCCAAGGCAAGGGATACTCCCAAGTCCATGGACACTCCCTTGGACAAGGACAGTCAGAGGACAAAGGCACCTCAAAGGAGCAGGGACACTCCCAGGGACAAGGACAATACTAAGGAAGGGGCCACTCCCAAGGACAGGGACAAGGACAGTCAAAAGACAAAGGCACCTCAAAAGAGCAGGGAGAGTCCCAAGGGCAGGCACACAACAGAGGAAGGGGCCACTCCCAAGGACAGGGACAAGGACAGTCAAAAGACAAAGGCACCTCAAAAGAGCATGGAGAGTCCCAAGGGCAGGCACACAACAGAGCAAGGGCCATCTCCCAAGGACAGGGACAAGGACAGTCAAAAGACAAAGGCACCTCAAAAGAGCATGGAGAGTCCCAAGTGCAGGCACACAACAGAGCAAGGGCCATCTCCCAAGGGCAGGGACAAGGACAGTCAAAAGACAAAGGCACCTCAAAAGAGCAGGGAGACTCCCAAGGGCAGGCACACAACAGAGCAAGGGCCATCTCCCAAGGGCAGGGACACACACAGGGAGAAGGTGTCTTCTGGAGACAGGTACACCACAGACGACAAGTCTGCTGCCAGGAACAGGGCACCGTCCAGGGCACAGGGAAAGTCCAAAGACAACACTCCTCCTACGAATAAGGCACATCCTAGGGACAAGGCTTCTCCCATGGACACTGGCGCAATCAAGGACAGGCATACATCACCCCTGGCTTCACTGAGGCTGATGTTGTCGAAGGAACGGAAAACAGATGTCTCCGCGGCGGAGTCCCCCCATACCTCCACTCCCATCCAGGCCAGTCAGAAGCAGAAGAGGGAGTCCCCTGTTGTTGCATCCCCATTACACATGATTCTGAGTCCAGGTGGCAGGCGCACAGCAAACGACAAGCAGGCTCCAGCACGTCCCCAGAAAGCCGACCCCCCGAAAGCAGATGCTCCACCTATGGTGGGTGATAATTCTTTTGAGTCCCCACCACTTGCCAGTCCTGTCCTGTCCAGGGTGCACTCACATATCCCTAAGAAATGCAGACACACACCATTGACACCTGCCCACCCCGATGTCGCTCAAGTACAGCTATCCCCAGCTCCCAGGGCCACCCTGCCTCCTGGCCCATACAGCCCTGTGGCTCATCATTTCAGTGGTCCCAGTGGCGCAGGTGCAGTTGACTCTCATGTATCAGATAGTGGCACTGTGTCTGTTGTTTGCTGTCATGCATCATGTAGTAGCACAGTCTCAGTTGTGCCCTCTCCTGTTTAAGGTGCTGGCAGTGTATCTGGGTCTATGGCTCATGTGTCAGTCAGTAGATCTGTGGCTGTGTCTCACACTCCTGTTTCTGGTGCTGGCAGTGTGTCTGGGTCTGTGGCTCACGTGTCAGTCACTACATCTGTGGCTGTGTCTCACATTCCTGTTTCAGGTGCTGGCAGTGTATCTGGGTGTATGGCTCATGTGTCAGTCACTCGAGCTGTGGCTGTGTCTCACACTCCTTTTTCTGGTGCTGGCAGTGTGTCTGGGTCTGTGGCCAATGTGTCAGTCACTCGAGCTGTGGCTGTGTCTCACATTCCTGTTTCTGGTGCTGGCAGTGTGTCTGGGTCTGTGGCCCATGTGTCTGTCACTCGGGCTGTGGCTGTGTCTCACATTCCTGTTTCTGGTGCTGGCAGTGTGTCTGGGTCTGTGGCCCATGTGTCTGTCACTCGGGCTGTGGCTGTGTCTCACACTCCTGTTTCTGGTGCTGGCAGTGTGTCTGGGTCTGTGGCCCCTGTGTCTGTCACTCGGGCTGTGGCTGTGTCTCACACTCCTGTTTCTGGTGCTGGCAGTGTGTCCGAGGCAGGTAGTTCACGCAGTCCACCTGATTCTGTGATGTGAGATGCTGTTCACTTCAGTCACATGTTATTGCACATGGTGTGTACATTGTCCATTGAGAACAGCCTTGCACTGTTGTGGTCCTTGGGACGGGTTGCTTGGAACACGTACTTGTGCTGCCTCTGATGTACCTGCTCTGTTGGGCACAATGCCCTGTTGATGCTCTGATACTGCATTCTGCCCTCTGATGTGCTGACTCTGATGTACCTGCTCTGTTACGAACAATGCCCTGTTGCTGTTCTGATACTCCATTCTGCCCTCTCACATGCTGCCTCTTATGGACCTGTCCAGTGCAATGGACTGTTGATGCACTTGGCCCCTCTCACGTGCTGCCTCTGATGGACCTGTCCAGTGCAATGGACTGTTGATGCACTTGGCCCCTCTCACGTGCTGCCTCTGATGGACCTGTCCAGTGCAATGGACTGTTGATGCACTTGGCCCCTCTCACGTGCTGCCTCTGATGGACCTGTCCAGTGCAATGGACTGTTGATACACTTGGCCCCTCTCACGTGCTGCCTCTGATGGACCTGTCCAGTGCAATGGACTGTTGATGCACTTGGCCCCTCTCACGTGCTGCCTCTGATGGACCTGTCCAGTGCAATGGACTGTTGATGCACTTGGCCCCTCTCACGTGCTGCCTCTGATGGACATGTTCAGTGCAATGGACTGTTGATGCACTTAGCCACTCTCACGTGCTGCCAATGATGTACCTGCTCTGTTGGGCACAATGCCCTGTTGATGCTCTGATACTGCATTCTGCTCTCTCGTTTACTGCCTCTGATGTACCTGCTCTGTTGTCCACAATGCCCTGTTGATGCTCTGATACTGCATTCTGCCCTCTCGTTTACTGCCTCTGATGTACCTGCTCTGTTGACCACAATGCCCTGTTGATGCTCTGATACTGCATTCTGCCCTCTCGTTTACTGCCTCTGATGTACCTGCTCTGTTGTCCACAATGCCCTGTTGATGCTCTGATACTGCATTCTGCCCTCTCGTTTACTGCCTCTGATGTACCTGCTCTGTTGTCCACAATGCCCTGTTGATGCTCTGCTACTGCATTCTGCCCTCTGATGTGCTGCCTCTGATGTTCATGCTCTGGTGCCCACTTTGCCCATGCTCACGCATACACTGTGATTATACCCCTATTATGTGTAATAAAGGTAGTCAATCATGTGTCGTGGTTTGTCGTAGTCATTCCTGCTTGCGTACTGCAATTGTGTATTTGTATTTGCTTCTAATCAGTGGTTTCGGTAACATGACACTCCCCCTCCCAACGT
This sequence comes from Lissotriton helveticus, assembly GCF_964261635.1. Taxonomy (NCBI): domain Eukaryota; kingdom Metazoa; phylum Chordata; class Amphibia; order Caudata; family Salamandridae; genus Lissotriton; species Lissotriton helveticus. The sequence continues at coordinate 1,368,565,452 of NC_136069.1, read as the reverse complement.
CACGACCCTTGCAGGTATTCCCCTCCAGACAGAGAATGGTTTGTGCCTTACCTGCGTCGTCGTCGATAGTGGGCCAAGACTTGGACGTGGTGGATCGCGAAGAGCATCGGGAAAGCGTGTAGCGCTGGGTCCATGGTGGCGAGCAGCTTGCGGTGGGTATCTCTGCTATGTATGTTATCTTCGCTGTGGGGAATCCGCCGTGTTCAGACATGTTGTTTTTCCGCAGCGGTTTTATGTGTATTTTCCGCCATCTTGATTTGGGGGACGGTCGTTGACGTCAGTACGTACGGCGGAGTCTCTGGATTGGTTACGTCCGCCGCGTGGTCGGGTGTAGTTGGGCGGCGGTGCGTGCTCTTCCGTCGCGGACGGAATTTTGACACTCTTTCCTATCCTGATATGGCCGACGGAGTGTCCGCGGCAGGCGGACACGGAAAAGGCATTTTCCGCTTACTCCAGGGCTGCGGTCGCTCTTCCGTCCGCCATCCTAATGAGCCCCTAAGTCTGAAGGCTGTTCTCCAAGCTACCACTTGGATAGCTTTCTAAGGTTGTATGATATCTCTTAAATCACCATAAGGGTTGTCTGTACTGGTGCAAGGTGCCCACTTTAATTAGTGGACATCATATACCAGGCCAGCTTCTCAGACTTAGACAAAGGGAATGTTCGATGTTTCCCACTTTCACCTTTATTATTTGATTGCTCAGTGTCAATATGCATACCATGGGTACCACAGAGACGCTCATCTTCCTTAAGATCAAGTCTATCAGGATCTGGCTGGCGCTATTTCCCTAAATACCATCCTACCCACAGGACTACCCTTGGACTCCAAGGAAATTCAGCCACTTTCAACTATATGCTGGGAATGGAACGATTGTACTAATCTGCACTGCCAGTTGTGGACAATTGCTGGCTCCCTCCGATGGTAGAATCCATTGTCAAGCACACACTAAGCCGATATGTATTACATACCACTGTAGATTTTCTTCAGGAGGGTCACACTATCTCTTGGTCAGATGACACACATTTTACTGATGCTACGCTACTGGACAGATTTATTTTGCACCACATTCAGAGTGCCTTAAGGGCCTACATCCCATCATACCATATTGCTCCTGAGGATTTCACCCCCCTCAGTGTCCTCATTGAAGATGATGACAATGAACACCTGGCCTTAAGGCTGTATCACACCATTCTTGATATTTTGATATCTGTTGATGACCGTCTGCGTGAAGAGTGGATAGAAGACCTACAGTGCCCTATGCCAGATGATGGCTGGTTCTTGGCATCCCCTCAGCACAAACACAAACTGCTGCATTTTAAATTCCTACGATGCACTAACATGACCCTCAGGGGAATGTGTACAAGAAAGTGGTGGAGTGAGGCGTTAGCAGTCATGGCTTAACGCCTCACTCCGCCTCTTCAGAAACGCAAGGCTGCACCATATTTATAATGATATGGTGCAGCTTTGCATTTCCCCCTGCGATGGCATTACACTTAGCAGTGCAGCGCCAACGGAGCCACAGTAGCATCATTGTGCATGGTGTCTGCGTGCAGGGGAGGATTGTTTATGTGTAGGAACTTGTCTCTTCCTGCACATAAACAATCCTGAAATCCCATTTTGTCACTTTCATGTGTGCTGCTTAATGCAGCACACATGAAAGTCACAAAATGGCATTTTTTTAAGATTGTTTATGTACAGGAAGAGGTACCATCCTGTACATAAACAAACCATGGCACTTTGATGTTTCCATGTGTGCTGCTGCATTTCTCCTTGTTTCGCCCCTGGTTTTACATTTGGCGCTGCCTTCCATGTAGCTGCCCTAGTAAATAGGGGGCAGCGTCAAAATCTATGGGTGTTGTAGTGGAACACCCACCGCAACACCCACTGCCCACCCCTTTCATGCTAACAATGTGTGAAAGGGGTCCTTATTTACAAGGCACCGTTACGCTGCCTTGTAAATAAGGCTAAGCCCCTATCCCCACCACAACATCAATAAAAGTGCCGTTGTGGTGGCAATAGGGGCTGGTACATATGTCCCTCAGTCTCCAGGCTCAAATTGATCCCACCTGCTCATCGACCTTCCCCAAATGTAATGCTGTAGATGCAGATTTCCTACACTTGGCTTGAACGTGCCCCCACATAGGTAGGTATTGGACTGATATTGTTGCACGCATATCCCAGATGGTGGAAATGACATAGGCATCTGATTCACTGCTGACATTGCTGGTATATGTACACAATGTCCTAAAGGAGGTCCATCGGTGTGTTGTGGTCCCAATCCTCCCTGCAAAGTATGAGATTACAATACGCAGGGGAGGTTCTCATCACCCTATCATAGCACAATGGCTTAAAAGTCATATGATTTGTGACACAACTAGTGAACTATATGCTCAGATGCAACCACCAATGCCTCATCCATGAGACTTCTGGCAACCCCTGCACACTTATTTGCTTCACTCTAGCATGACTGTCCAAGATTGATTCTGTGAGACACATGCCTCAATATTATACTGACACTGCTAGTTATGTTATGTTATGTTATGTTATGTTATGTTATGTTATAACAAATTTGTAAAGTGCACGTAGATCAAGGTTTCATGGCGCTATTCTAAGCTGGTCGCATACCGAGGAAGGACTTATTCATGAGCCTGTGTGAATAACCATGTCTTGAGGTGCTTCCTAAACCGAAGTAAATCAGAGCAAGACCGGAACTCCGGTGGGAGTGAGTTCCACAGCTGTGTGGCCAAGAGTGCAAAACGGCAACCACCATATCATTTCCGCTTGAACTTCGGGCTGACTAACAGGTTTTGATATTTGGAGCGTAGGTCCCGAGTAGGAGTGTATCTGGATATCAGGTTATTAATGAATATAGGACTGTGACAGTTTAGAGACTTAAATGTTAGACACGCTGTCTTGAAAGTGGATCGTTGAAGCAGTGGGAGCCAGTGTAGCTTTTTTATAAGATGTCTGGCAGAATGCCACTTAGGCTGCTGATAAATCAGTCTTGCGGCCTGATTCTGTACAAGTTGGTGCCTCTTTATCTGGCAGGAAGGGAGCCCTAGGTAGATGGAGTCTAGGTTAGACAATACCAACCCTATCACCACCTGTATCAGCAGATGGTGTATCTTCTGGATCTTTCGTAATTGAAAGAAGCATTTTGAGACCACTGTCCCTATTTGGGTATTCAGGGAAAGATCGCTGTCTATAGTTACCCCCAAGCTTTTCACAGAGGTGGAGGGTTTAGGGTATGGCCCCAGCTCAGCTGGCCAGTAATGGGGGCCCCAGAAGACGTGGCTACCACCTATCAGCAGCACCTCCGTCTTCCCAGGATTGAGCTTCAAGTGATTATGATCAAGTGATTGTGATCCATCCAATGGTGGATGTACAACATAGTTTCCTGAAAGTTAGTGATGGAATCAGGAGAGTTGTCTATGGTAAAAGATAGTTGTAAGTCATCCGCATAATTGAATGTGGTCACATTTCTCTTTTTTAGTGCTTTAATCAGGGGGGAGAAGGTACAGGTTGAATAGGTGGGGGGACAGGGAGGAGCCCTGAGGTACCCCACAAGTAATATTCAACTACGGTGCTGTAAAATTTGCCAGGCGCACTGCCTGTGTCCGGCCCTCCAAGAAGGACATAATCCACTCCAAGGCCCGGCCCTGGATGCCAGCCCGCCCGACACGGTCCACCAGTATCTTATGGTCCTTCGTGTCGAACGCGGCCGACAAATCCAAAAGGACCAGTGCCTGGGGGATTCAAGAGTCCGCCTTCCTACGTAGGTCATCTAGTACCGCCAGGATGAATGCTTCCGTAGAATGGCCCGGGCAGAAGCCAACTTGGTGGGAATCCAGATGTCCAGACTGTTCTATAAAGTCAGACATACACTTGGCCACATGTGCCTCCAGCACCTTGGCCAAGTACGGGAGTAAGGAAATTGGACCATAGTTGGCGGGGTTTGATGGATCTGCACCAGGTTTTTTTACCAGGGGGACCACAATTGCGTCTTTAAATAATTTAGGGACACAGCCCTGTGACAGTGAGGCATTCAGAAGAGAAAGGGCAGACTGATGGAAGGTGGAAAAAATTTCCCTCAGGATGTACGGAGGACAGCAGTTCCGTGGAGATCCTGATTTTACTTTGGCCAGCAGAAGGAGAAGTGTCTGGGGACTAATTATAGAAAACTGTTCTAGCAATGAAGTGTTCATAAATGTATCTAATGGGGGTTCAGTTAATGGGGAGCACAAAATACTGGAATTGATTGTCGCTATTTTATCCAGGAAAAAGGTGTTCAGCTCGTCACATAGCTCCTGGGTAGGTTTGGGCGAGACTCTGTCGGCATTGGACAGCTCGTTCACAATAGAGAAAATCTCTCTCGATCTGTTTGTGCAGTTCAGAATCCTCAAGGAAAAATACTCCACTTTTGCTGCCTTAATAGCTTTATTGTAATTTTCCTGCTCTATTTTGTAGAGGAGCTTGTCTCCCGGAGCGTAGTGTGCTCTCCACTTTCTCTCCTTCTGACGGAGTGACAGTTTCGTTGCCCTTAGTTCGCTAGAAAACCACTTATGAGCATCGGCCTTGCGATTGACCTTAATCTTTTTAAGTGGTGCAGAGTGATCGCTCGCAGTTTTGAGCCATTGCGTGGTTTGAGTGTCGTGGAGGTCCAAGTCCTCAGCGGGCGTTGGGATTGATGTGGCTAAAAGGTTCATAAATTCCGGTCTATCAAGAGTGCCCCAGCATCTTGTCAGGCCCCCCTCGTCCAGAAGAGACTTAGTTCTGGGAGGCAGGGTCAGCCAAAAAGTAATAAGATGGTGGTCGGACCATAAGCATGGAAGTACCCTGAGGGCAGAGATAATCGGGTTAGTTGTCCAGACCTGGTCCAGTATGTGACCCTTGTTATGTGTTGGTATCGATAGATGCTGTGTAAGGTTAAAATTGGTTAGTAGGTCGGTGAATTCCTGTGAGTGGGGGCCACCTAATGTATCACCAAACCAGTAATTAAAATCGGCGATAAGCATAATGTTAGAATATTTAATCGCTAAGTTTGCTATTTGCTCGCTCAGGGAAAGAGGGAATAAAGGCATGTGCTGAGGGGGCCTATAAATTACAACACACATCAATGAGGTGGAGTCAGATTCCAATTTAATGACTAAGTTGTCCCCGGCTACCAGGTTCAAGGGTGCAATAGACGTGAATTTGTGGTTGCAGTGAATGATCGCAGCCACTCCCCCCCCCCCGATTTCCCAGGGGGGCGATCAATGTGGAGAATGTAGTAATCGGTGGGGAGTGCGGCCAACATATCTAGTGTGGAGTCAGGAGTCAGCCAGGTTTCGGTGACAAACAAGATGTCAGGTTGATCAGTAGACAGTAGTGTGAAAATCTCTAGCTGATGTTTAACTAAGGAGCGTGTGTTTAAGTGTTACACCTGGAGTACTTTAGAGGGGGCAATTTTGCCTTCCTTTACCTTAGTGCGCGATATCTCTGGGAAGCTTTCCCGTTGCTGATGGATTTCATACCTTTCGAGACGGTTTATTATGGCGGTCTCTAAAGGGAGCCGCGCCCGATGTAGGCTACAAAGATGATGTGTAGCTAAGAGGTTGGGCAGAGTGACTTGCCCCTTGCCCCGTGCTGGCGCGGACGGGCGCAGATGGGCTCGCCTTCGGCGCGCCACCAGCACGCCCGCTGCGTGCGTCCACTGCGCTCCCTTGCCATTAAGGATTAAAATACTGATTCCCCGCCTAGTTCTCCGCCCCCGCCCTCAGTGATTGGAATAACCAGTGATTGTCTGGCAGGAACCCTGTGGCTCGATAGGGAGTCAATGCAGGCTATGTTCGTGACCGTTCTCCTAATTCGAGGTACAGTTCACATTAACGATTTTTACAATTTTCTAAACACAATCTCTATGCAGCAAAGGGACTTTAAAACACAATTAAAACACAAGATGCAACATGAGCAGTTTCTCTCGCGCAAGGTAGCGGCCCAGTTATCAGAGCTAGTGCCGCTATTGTTTTTTAGCATAACTGGACCATGATGAGTATTGTCTACCTCTAGATCCACTGTGGTCACTGCAATCCAATTCATCCTACAGTACTGTATACTGGTTTGGCTCATGGGCACTCTCGTCCAGACATTGGTTTGGATTGTACTGAATGTCATGTTGCCTCACTACTCCAGCATGATGTAAATGTGATTCTTCCTTACTTTGTCACAATTACAATTTGTACAAATGATCACTATTGTGGTATTCTTATATTAAAAATGACAAATAAAAAATTTATCCTTTAGCAGATTTGTAGGAATTATCACTAATGTGGTGTTCATCTTGTATTAAAAATGAAAAATAAAAAACACGATCCTTAGTAGCAGGCACAAAAGTGAATTCAAGAGGACAGTTTCCCCAAACAAATTTTCCCAAAGTGTCAACTTTGTTCCAAGCAGTCCTTCCGAAGTGAGTGAGAACTCTTCTAGGAAGCAACAGTTTCACTTCACATTATAAGTTCGGGAAAGCTTCTCACGAGTATAAGGCAATGCTGAATAGTAAAATGCAGTCCTCGAACAAAGTCAATTTAAGAATATACAAGATATAATGTAGTGAAATATACATTCTAAAAAATGAAATAAATATTCTAATATAGCATTTCAGTTTACAAGGAATGAAAGATGTTAATAATTTGTGTGCATAGATTACATGTAGCTATGTTGTTTTACTGAAATTTCAAAGTACCAATGTGTACCTTTATTTCAAATTGTAAAATATTAATCTTGTTTCAGGTGTTCTTTATTAGCATATATATGAAGAATATTATCTGAAGGTTTCATGATATTTACACTTGACATGAATGCGTAACATCATTTTTGCTTTTCTCATTTAATGTACAACTTCGCATATGCAGGTTATGGAATTCAGAATGAATCCCTCAATAGCACATATCAAGTTATCTAATTTACATTAGATTTCATTAATTCTTCACACAATTTAATATTTCCCTGAGAATGGTTAGAAATGTTATAAGACATGAGTATACAACATTAACATTCTATTATACTTTGAAACAATTATGCTAAGGTTGATTAATAAAATATAAACCTATATTATTCAAATGAATATGATTTCATCTACCCATCAATTATCTGCTAATTATTACGATGCAGTAGCTAAGTTTTCTCACATTTATTTCTCATGTCTCCTTAACGTGTAGTTGTTTCATGTTTATTCATGTGTTATTTGAAATGTCTCAAAATCATTTCAAAAGTCACATAAAGGTTCTTACAGATTTTCAGCTACATCAATCACTACTCATTTTCTTATCTGATGTCACATCCTACAATTCTATAGTTTTCATGATTATGATCTCTAGCTTTAAATATTCTAGGGTCTCTATTTCATCATAGTATTTATTTTGTGTGTTGTCTAATTCTATCCCAGCTCTTTTTCTTTTAATGCCTCTTGTTCCATTCCTTGTTTTCACTTGTCAATCAATCTTGAAGATGGTAATCAAGATTACTATACAGATAATAATGGTCAAGATGTGTTTCAAGTGTTTCAAGATTTTTCCCAACAATCCACTTCCTAATCTGCAAACCATCTACCTAAAGAAGAAAATCCTTTCCCTATATCCCAGGCACCATCAGCATTTACATTTTGTTATCTTTATCAAGATGAGTAATGTTCTTAGCGCCGGGACGCTCTTCGGAGCAGCTGAGCGCTTTACAAAACCCCCAGTAACATAACATAACATAACATAACATTAATGTATCCTTTCTGGTCCTTACTTTTATCTGGAATGTAAGTACAACAATGTTTCACGTTTAACATTCGAGAGACTCCGCCTTCCTCTGCAAGAAGAACTGATAAAGCAAGATGATTTTGAAGAACCATGGATTTCATAGCAATCCTCTCAGTATCTATTGCTAAGAATCCACCAGCAGTATCAGTAGATAATGTGTCTGCTATAAAAGAAATCTTTCATATTTTGTGAGAATTTAGTATAACTCCAATAGATTGTATGGAACCTCCAAAAATGTCTCCCATTATCTCACCAATACTTGCATTTCTTTTAAGTCTTCTGTGCATTACTTCATTGCCACAAGCATCCATAGTCTCTACATATTCATATAAGAGTTTTGTAAATACATACATTGAATTATCACCAGTAGAAGCATCTCCATTCAGTAGCTTCTCACATGAAATGCTTGGACTGCTGTGACTAGATAAAGGAATTCTGGGCACATTAATAGGCTACATTTTTGTTGTGTATTTATGATGTGTTCAAAGGTTGAGTGCTCTCGTCGGTTAGGCACAACGCCGAAAGACGCCTGACCGACGGGAGCATTATGCCTTAAGGTTATGATAAGGGAGCATATTCTCAACTCTGAGTCCCAAATAATTACTGACTTAAGACTAAACTTTGGAGTTGTATTGACAATGGAATATCTGGTCAAACAAAAACTGATTCAAGTTTGATGAAAAAATCAATTGCCATGAGCCCTGATGAAGTCCAGTTTTAATGTTAACGGACTAAACATGTGTTGGCATGACCTAAGGTTTTGTCGAACAAATGAAGAAATTTATGTATAGATGAAAATAAGAAATTGGATAAGAATGAGAAAATATGTCTGAATAAAAAGACATTGGACATTAATGAGTGTATTCAACAATATTGTATTCAGCAATATTGTCTATAATATTGAGTGCTTAGAGCTGGATTTTGGTTATCACTTTGATCTATGACACCATTTATTGCAGAAAAGACAAGGCTAGTAGGATTTTTGATTCTTTGGGGCAGCATGAGTTATTTGTTTTCGGTATGTTTTTTTGGTGTAACCTTTATGCATATGTCAAATTGTATAGTGCATCACAATGACCAATACAACACAGTTTAGAACTGTCTCATTAAATATCTGTGGCCTGAACGACGCTCACAAACGGCATAAAGTCTCCCAAGGTCTTAGACTCATGGGTGCGGATGTAGTTTGCCTCCTGGAAACTCACATTGAGGGTTCGCAACTGCACCTTTTGAATTCATTAGGTTTCAGACTAGTGGGAGGGACCCTGCAGGGCACCCGGATAAAATGGGTAGGCATTCTAGCTTTACCCAACTGTTTAATACACTCCTCATGCATTTAAATCAGATCCCCAAGGGAGGTGGGTTTTAGCAGAATGCCGGCTTAATATGGAATCCCTTTTTACCCTCTGTTCAATCTATGGGAGTCCTTTGGACGATCCTGGAGTAATCAACTATATTTCCGAAGAGCTAATCCATTGGCCTCTCCCAGTTATTATCTGTGGAGATTTTAATATCAATTTAGCCAGCAATCGGGGAACAAACAGACATTGCAAATATATTGGAAGGAAACCCAAAGTCTTTCAAGACTTGAGAAATGTAATGCACACACACACACGGGCTGATGGATGTCTGATCTAACCTCAACCCAAACCAGCCGGGATACACTTATAATTCAGACCCACATCATTCTTTGACCAGATTGGAATATGTTTTGATGTCAACTTCCCTACTTCATGAAGGTAAGATAGATGTCTTACCACAAATCTTGTAACAAAGGTAGTGTTATCCTCGTGCTCTCATTTAATCAAAGTTCCTCAAATGTTTTTAACTTTTTTTGTTGTGTTGGCGCTACTCGTGTCACAAGGCGTCCACCCTTGTCTTGACGAACAGGTATGAGTTGTGGGGAGTGGCCCCTTCCCACAAACAAGTGCGCTCAATAATCAATGAAACATGCTAGTTTCTTCACTAGTGTTAATTCATTTTGTTTTTCAATAAAGGTTCTTCAGCGTGTGGACAAATCAAAGTTTCGTATATTTTTCAATTTCCATAATTCAAATGAAACATTTCCAAGTTTGTCACGATTCAATATCCAATAGTCAACACATAATATCCACCCAATGCATTTCGGGTCATGTAAAGCTGACCCTTCGTCAGGGGTCTATAAGAAAGTGAAACAGGACCAGTTAGTTCACTACCTTGTAACTTTGTGTCACAATCTCAATAACACACGATAACAGTGAGCAAAATAAACAGTGAGAAATGATATCGCTCAATTAATAATGTTCAAAAGGAACATAACTAAACATAGTTAAGCCTCATACATGTTACCTGCACAATTCAGTTCGTAAATCTTATCGTCTTGTAATGTCATACTATTAATCACATTAGTGGTATTTTACTTGGTGTCGACATCGCATGCATCGTTCTATTTTCATACACAGTAATGCTGAGTAGTCTACTTACAGAGGACCAATGGGTCTGGAACCGCGAGTAGCTAAACTTCAATGCTGTTCCGCAATGAAATTACGCGCCAAATGTGACTCGTATAAGAAGAAGGATAGTTCCGTTCACGTGATCGGCAGCATGACCAATCAACCGCGACTCTTAGTGATGGCTCAGATCACGTGTCTAGGTGCATACAGGCTTCACGGAAATGAACACACCATGGTTTCAATATGTGAATTGTAAATATTACGAATGTTAAAGGATAAGTAATATAAACGAATAATACATTCAATAATAATACATTTCAAGAATGCAAAATCCATGACATAATAATAATTTTCTCAGACTGCCCAGAATGTGTTTAAGTGCAATGCTGTGAACTGCTAATTCTACCAGAAACATTTTACAAAAAACACGAATGTTCAATTCGATCATTAAGCCCAATAGGATGGGCAGAGTTCAACTTTTTAATCCAAAAGTATTCAGATCTCAGTCTTTGCTTGATCGGATCCTGGTCACGGCGTTGTGAGATTTTCTCTAAAACCATGAAACGTAATTGGGCGATCTGATGTTTAGCTTCCATCCAATGACATGCTAAAGTGGATTTAGTATTCGCCAATCTTATATTGCTCTTGTGTTCAGTTATGCGTGTCTTCACCTTCCTTTCAGTCTGTCCTACATATGTTTTGCCACATGGGCATTTGATGGCATATACACAATTCATAGTATCACACGTACTGTTGTGCTTGAGTTCGATTGGATATCCTTTGGTAGGACGGGTAAATTGGGTACCAACAATAACATTCCGGCAATGAATGCAGTTTTGGCATTTTTGCATGCCTCGGTATGTCATGGTGATTTTCTTGGGAATGTTTAATAGTTCTTTGATATTTTTTGATCTTTGAAAGGCGAATGTGATTTTCTCATTGTACAAGTCTTTAAGATCTGGTTCTAACTGAATTAGTCTCCAGTGTTTATTGATGATCTTGGTGATCTTAGATGAGTCAGTAGAGTATTTCAACACACAAACTGTTTTAGTTTCTATAAGTTTGGTCTTCTCTTTTAGCAAGTTGTCACGAGATTGTGTAGCTACTTTTTTCAAAGACGTTTCCAGTACATCATTAGGATAACCTCTTGCATGATATTTCATCGTTTGTACTTGCAAAGTGTTCGTCAAATCCATCTCATTGGAGGTGATGCGTTTCATTCTAATGTATTGTGATGTGGGCAGATGTTTTTTTAGAGAAACAGGAGGAAAACTCTGAAACAGTAAAGCAGAATTCTTGTCAGTCTCCTTAATATGAACATCGGTGATGATGGTATTTTGATGAATTCTCACTTTCACATCTAGAAATGCGATCATTTGTTCATCAATATTGTGGGTGAATTTAATGCGGTCATTCTGAGAATTCAGTATCATGATATTGTTTTCAAGTTTTTGACAACTTCCTCTCCATATTATAAATAGGTCATCTATGTACCTTTTATATGTAACAAGATGTTCTGTCCATGCTTGATTTTCCAAAATGAAATCGGTTTCGAACTTGCTCATAAAGATATTGGCGTAGGAGGGTGCCCCCCCAAAACCCATAGATGTTCCACTGCTTTGATTGTAAAATTTCCCTTCCCACTCAAAGTAGCTGCAGTACAGAGCGAATTGCATCAATTCCATGATTAACAATTTTTGTGACTCTTCTAAATCGCTGTTTACTAAGCTCCATTCCAATGCTTCAATCCCCTCATTGTGCGGAATAGAGGTGTAAAGGGCCGTGACATCAATGGTACAGAGTAAATATGATTCATCTCTCTCTAGTTCAATGTTGTTCAATAGATTCAAAAAAGAGGTTGTGTCCTTTATGTATGTTCTACTCTTTTGTACAACAGGTTGTAAAAATGTATCTACAAATTTCCCAATGGGTTCAGAGATTGATCCACACGCCGAGACGATGGGTCTAAATGGTGGATTAATTAAGTCTTTATGGATTTTTGGCAACATGTATATCTTTGGCCGTCTGGGATGTTTCATATCAAAAAATAGTTTAGTTTTCTCAATAATCCATTTCATAACATAGGCATGATCGATAATTTTTTGTAAAATTAGTTGGTATTCACTTGTAGGATCTGATTCTAGAGGAAGGTATATATCCACGTTGTTGACATGATCATTCACATTTTTAATGTAAAAGTCGGTATCCATAACTACTAAGGCACCTCCTTTATCTGCCTTCTGAAATGTTAGTTGTTTGTCATTGCTGAGGTTTTTCAAAGTATTCCATTCTCTTGGTGATAAATTATTCTTTTTTGGTTTAGAAAAAGTTATTTGTTGGACGTCAGTGAGGACCGAACGTTCAAAAGCTTCAATGATCTTGTGTGTGAAAGGTGCACAAAAAGAGCTTTTAGGTCTGAACTCTCTTTCCCAAGCATTGTCTGGTTGAGTGTCTTTACTGTCTTTGAAAAAATATTTTAGTCTTAATGATCTAAAAAATTTGAATAAGGCAATATCAGTTTCTGCAGGGTTGGAACGATATGTAGGCACAAATATAATCCCTTTATTCAAAAGGTTGATTTCTGCTGTGGTAAGTTTTTTTGAGGAAATATTCACGATCAGATGGCTTTCGTTTTCTGGCTCCTTGTCCTTTCTGCAATGCTTTTCTCTGTTTCCTCGTCCTCTTCTTGTGATTGTGGTAGTCTCGGTGGTGCATTTGCGGCAGGGCTGATATCTAAAAAACCTTCTTGTGGAATCAAACTGCTAGTTGATGGGATAGATGGGAAGCGCTGCGAGGCCTCCGGGTAGATGGCGCTATACAAGTGCAATTTCAATTCAATTCAATTCAGATTTATCCATTGATATATTCGATTTGGTGATAGGTCCTCTATATGGGGCTATATCTGAATCTGACACAATGCTCTCTTGGGATGAGTTTGCTGGGGTCTTTTTTGATTGTTGTTGTTGAGTTTGCCATTTCCGTTGGTTATAAATGTCGGCCCAAGTGTAAACTTCGTCAAGTTTGTAATCCAAAGTGTCTCTACGATACTTCCGAACTTTCCGATCATTAACTTCTTTGGCATATTTATCAAGTTTTCTATTTACGTCCTCTAATGTTTTTTGTAGATCTGGTATTTTGTTGATTTCCGTCTGTAAAGTCTTGATTTCTTCTTCCAGTTCTGTCAATACTTTTGAAAGTTCCTCTACAATTAACAGAATCAAATCTAAGGAGCATTTGTTGAGAATTTGGTACCAGCGTTCAACACATTTTTTACTATTTTTGCACAGCATTGGCTTAAGGGCTATCCTGAGGCCTCTAGGTATTCTTTTATTTTTATAGTAGTGGATTAATGTGGTGGCGTGCATCCTCTGATTAATCTCCTTTTTGCTCATGTATTCAAATTGTCTTATTAATTGTGCGGTTGTCGTTTTTTGTGTAGTGAATTGTCTGGTCTCCTGGATCAAATCATAAATTTCAAGTGCTGCTTCCGGAGTGAAACTTAAAGTTTCAGCTTTATTGGTCGTTAATGATGCAATATCGTCGAGTTGCATGGTTTGTTGTGGTACAAACAAGGATAAGTGGGACTGAAGATATAGTAACAAAGGTAGTGTTATCCTCGTGCACTCATTTAATCAAAGTTCCTCAAATGTTTTTAACTTTTTTTGTTCTGTTGGCGCTACTCGTGTCACAAGGCGTCCACCCTTGTCTTGACGAACAGGTATGAGTTGTGGGGAGTGGCCCCTTCCCACAAACAAGTGCGCTCAATAATCAATGAAACATGCTAGTTTCTTCACAAGTTTTAATTAATTTTGTTTTTCAATAAAGGTTCTTCAGCGTGTGGACAAATCAAAGTTTCGTATATTTTTCAATTTCCATAATTCAAATGAAACATTTCCAAGTTTGTCACGATTCAATATCCAATAGTCAACACATAATATCCACCCAATGCATTTCGGGTCATGTAAAGCTGACCCTTCATCAGGGGTCTATAAGAAAGTGAAACAGGACCAGTTAGTTCACTACCTTGTAACTTTGTGTCACAATCTCAATAACACACGATAACAGTGAGCAAAATAAACAGTGAGAAATGATATTGCTCAATTAATAATGTTCAAAAGGAACATAACTAAACATAGTTAAGCGTCATACATGTTACCTGCACAATTCAGTTCCTAAATCTTATCGTCTTGTAATGTATTTGTATTTGTGGTGGTATTTATAGAGCGCAACGGTCGCTCCGGAAGGAGCATCTTGGCGCTGATATTTCCCGGTAGAAGAGGCATCCCGTAGTAGGGGGAAAGGAAGTTAAATGGCGGCTTTGATGAAATCATCCTTAAGGCTGAAGATCCAGGTTTTGAGTAATTTTTTGAAAAGTTTTTCGTGGGTTACGAATCTCATGTTTTTGGGCAGGTGGTTCCAGGCTTTGGAGGCCAAGTGGTGTAAGGTTTTCCCACCTTTTGTCTTCAGATTGAATTTGGCAGGGAGGATGAGGTTGTCGTGGGAGGAACGCAGAGATCTAGACGGGTTGTAATGGGGGAAACGTTTGGTAAGGTATCGTGGACCGGAGCGGTTGAAAGCCCGGAAGGCGACCAGCAGCATTTTGAAAAAAATTCTCTTAGGAAGGGGAAGCCAGAGCAGAGATTTTAAAGCGGCGGAGATGGACGATTTTCTGGGCAGTTTTAAGACGAGTCGGGCTGCGGTATGGAGGATACTTTGGAGTTTGTTGAGTGTGGACTTTTTGGCTCCTGCGAGGAGACCATTACAGTAATCCAGGCGTGAGATTATTAGGGCTACCGTAACCGTTTTTCTGGAGTCGAGAGGTAGGAAGTTGAAGAATTTCTTCAGGGACTTGATGATACCAAAACATCGGCCCGCTACGGTCCTGACGTGGTGGTCAAAGGAGAGATCACTGTCAAATAGGATACCAAGATTTTTTGCAGTGGTTACGGTCTTGGGAGGGGCAACGGAGTTGTCTGGCCACCAGAGGACTGGGCAGAAGGTGGTATTTTTTCCCATGGGAAGGATCTCCGTCTTACTGGAGTTACATTTGAGGAGATTTAAGTCCATCCATTGGAAGACAGCTGTTAAGCAGTTTTTGAGGTTTAGCTCTGCATTCGTGGAGTTCTTCTCTAAAGGTACAATAAGCTGGGTGTCATCGGCATATGATGTTACAGGTATGCCGAAGGACTCAATAAGGGATATGAGAGGGATGAGGTATACATTGAAGAGGAGGGGGCTTAAGATGGAGCCCTGGGGGACCCCCGAGGAGACTTTCTTCTCGTTGGAGTGAAAAGGACCGAGAGCGATGGTTTGGGATCTGTCGGTTAAGTAGGATTTTATCCAGGCCAAGGCCAGATCAGAAATCCCTATGTCTACCAGTCTGTTGAGCCGGATGGTATGAGAGATGGTGTTGAACGCCGCAGTAAGATCTAAAAGGATGAGGACGACGTTCATTTTCTGGTCTTGGAGCATTTTAATCGAGTCCGTAAGCTCGATCAAAGCCGTTTCGGTGGAGTGATTGGGGCGAAAGCCAGATTGTTGCGAGTGTAGTATGTTGCGAGTCTCAAGATATTGTTTTAGTTCCCTGTATACCATATGCTCTGTAATTTTACCTAAGGCCGGAAGAAGTGAGATTGGCCGAAGGTTGATTAGATCTGTTGGGGGTTTGTTAGCTTTCTTCGTCCGGGGTTTAACTATACCCTGTTTCCATAAGCGAGGGACACAGCCCGTACTTAGGGAGGAATTGACTATTTTATTGATTATTGGGTTTACCACATCAATGAGCTGGTGCAAGATTTTAGGGGGACAGGGGTCGGAGGGCGACCCAGATTTGCAAGCCAAGATAACCTCTCTAGTTAGGTCTAGGGAAACTGGCGAGAATTTTTTTAGAGTAAACTCAGGGGGTGCATTCGGAGGGTGACCCCGTGAGAATTGGATAGCTTGGGTGGGTGAAAAATCCTTTTGAATAGCATCAATTTTTTCCTCAAAGTAATCAGCTATTTTGTTGCATAGCTCTTGGGATGGGGGTATTTCAATTTGAAGGGTTTTGGGTTGGGTAAACGATTTTACTATGGAAAAAAGTGTTTTTTGCTTTTGGTTGGAGTCGTTGATGGCTTTGATGTAGAAGGATTTTTTGGCAGATTTAATGACTGAGTGGTAGTCTTTCCTTAGTAGAATTTATGATAGACGGTCAGTAGTGTCATACGTTCTGCGCCACTTGCGTTCCGCCTTTCTGCAGGAGAGACGTGACGTGGCAACATCGGGAGTAAACCAGGGTGCATTAGATTTGAGTTTTTTGTCTGGTCTACGGGAGCAATTGGGGGGGGTCCGTGCACTGATTTCTTGGGTGATCCATCCGTGAAAGAGGTTGGCGTCGGCTTCGATGTCACCGGTGAGAATGGGTGCATGAGATTGAGGGATAGGGTCGAGTTCGAAAGCTTCTTGTATTTTTTTCCAGTTTACGAAGTTGTCAGGGAGCGAGTTGGATTTGCTGGACGAAAGTGGGCGGGAAGTTTTAATGTGGAAAGTGATCAGGCAGTGATCTGTCCAAATTTGAGGTACCGGGGGAAGGGTAGTGAGGGAGGGAAGGTTGGAACACACACCGTCGAGTGTATGTCCAAGGGCGTGAGTAGGAAAAGACACGTTTTGCCGAAGGTTAAAGATATCTAGAGTCTGTAAGAAGTTTATGGCCTGTTGATCAGAATTGGATTCAAGGTGAAGGTTGAAATCTCCAAGTAGCGTGAAATGGGGGTATCTAAGCAGAAGATGACCCAAAGTATCGGTAAGTGTGTCTAGGAAATTGGAGGGATTGCCGGGTGGGCGGTAGATGAGCCCACCTGTGAAGGATGAGGAATTATTAAGTTTGATTTAAAAACCGAGTCCTTCAGTGTCTTTCAGGGGATTTAGGTTGAAGGTATGACAGGAAAAACTGTTTTTCAATATTAATGCAACTCCACCACCTCTTCCTTTCGGTCTGTCCTGTCTAAAGATGGAGAAACCTTGGGGGAGGGCGATAGCTAAGTCCGGATTGCTATTTTCAGTGAGCCAAGTTTCCGTTATCAGGAGGAAGTCGAGATCTAAGTCGAGGATGAGGTCTCTTATGTCTTGACTGTGTTTGCACATGGAGCGTGCGTTTATCAGTCCACCTTTGAAGTGCGGGGAGTTATCCCTGTGGGGGGGAGTGGGGGATGGTGAAAGAACTGGGGTGACAGAGAGAGACCATTGGCAAATATTACAGTGGAATGTGTCCGTGAGGTCCGCCAGGTTAAGCTGGCAGGAGCAGCAGTTCTTACCGCGTAGTCGATGGAGGTCGTTGGATGAATAACTGCTACGGGTTGTAATTTGGGCAGGATTTCCAGCGCTAGTCGCGGTCTTGGCGCGGACGGGTGCAGACGGGCTTGCCTTAGGCGCGCCTTTGGCGCGCAAACGGCGCTCCCGCTGCGCTCGTCCGCTGCGCTTCCTGTGCATGCACATTTTTAACCCAGAGGGGGGTGTGGCCTAAAGGGGGCGTGGTCAGCGTGCACGCCTGTGCTGATGGCGGCCGCTGAAATGAATGGAAAACGCGACAGCGTTCAGGTCGGCTGTGCGCTTGAGAAGGGAGCAGTTCCTGGCGGTGGCGCTTAGATTAAAAGCTACACAGTAAGTGACACCACACAAAAAAGTAAAACAGTTTTTAAGCTGTAAATTATTTCAGTTTAAGAAATGCACTCGTACCGCCAGACCCGGCTTTCCGCCTCAGGTCTGGGTAAGGAAATGTGGAGAGGCGCTATTAATCAGCGCTTTTGTAGAGCGATCGGGGGCGTGGCCTAAAGGGGGCGTGGTCAGCGTGCACGCCTGTGCTGATGGCGGCCGCTGAAATGAATGGAAAACGCGACAGCGTTCAGGTCGGCTGTGCGCTTGAGAAGGGACCAGTTCCTGGCGGTGGCGCTTAGATTAAAAGCTACACAGTAAGTGACACTACACAAAAAAGTAAAACAGTTTTTAAGCTGTAAATTATTTCAGTTTAAGAAATGCACTCGTACCGCCAGACCCGGCTTTCCGCCTCAGGTCTGGGTAAGGAAATGTGGAGAGGCGCTATTAATCAGCGCTTTTGTAGAGCGATCGGGGGGCGTGGCCTAAAGGGGGCGTGGTCAGCGTGCACGCCTGTGCTGATGGCGGCCGCTGAAATGAATGGAAAACGCGACAGCGTTCAGGTCGGCTGTGCGCTTGAGAAGGGAGCAGTTCCTGGCGGTGGCGCTTAGATTAAAAGGTACACAGTAAGTGACACCACGCAAAAAATAAAACAGTTTTTAAGCTGGAAATTATTTCAGTTTAAGAAATGCACTCGTACCGCCAGACCCGGCTTTCCGCCTCAGGTCTGGGTAAGGAAATGTCATACTATTAATCACATTAGTGGTATTTTACTTGGTGTCGACATCGCATGCATCGTTCTATTTTCATACACAGTAATGCTGAGTAATCTACTTACAGAGGACCAATGGGTCTGGAACCGCGAGTAGCTAAACTTCAATGCTGTCCCGCAATGAAATTACGCGCCAAATGTGACTCGTATAAGAAGAAGGATAGTTCCGTTCACGTGATCGGCAGCATGACCAATCAACCGCGACTCTTAGTGATGGCTCAGATCACGTGTCTAGGTGCATACAGGCTTCACGGAAATGAACACACTATGGTTTCAATATGTGAATTGTAAATATTACGAATGTTAAAGGATAAGTAATATAAACGAATTATACATTCAATAATAATACATTTCAAGAATGCAAAATCCATGACATAATATTAATTTTCTCAGACTGCCCAGAATGTGTTTAAGTGCAATGCTGTGAACTGCTAATTCTACCAGAAACATTTTACAAAAAACACGAATGTTCAATTCGATCATTAAGCCCAATAGGATGGGCAGAGTTCAACTTTTTAATCCAAAAGTATTCAGATCTCAGTCTGTGCTTGATCGGATCCTGGTCACGGCGTTGTGAGATTTTCTCTAAAACCATGAATCGTAATTGGGCGATCTGATGTTTAGCTTCCATCCAATGACATGCTAAAGTGGATTTAGTATTCGCCAATCTTATATTGCTCTTGTGTTCAGTTATGCGTGTCTTCACCTTCCTTTCAGTCTGTCCTACATATGTTTTGCCACATGGGCATTTGATGGCATATACACAATTCATAGTATCACACGTACTGTTGTGTTTGTGTTCGATTGGATATCCTTTGGTAGGATGGGTAAATTGGTTACCAACAATAAAATTCCCGCAATGAATGCAGTTTCCCAAGAAAATCACCATGACATACCGAGGCATGCAAAAATGCCAAAACTGCATTCATTGCGGGAATGTTATTGTTGGTAACCAATTTACCCATCCTACCAAAGGATATCCAATCAAACTCAAACACAACAGTACGTGTGATACTATGAATTGTGTATATGCCATCAAATGCCCATGTGGCAAATCATATGTAGGACAGACTGAAAGGAAGTTGAAGACACGCATAACTGAACACAAGAGCAATATAAGATTGGCGAATACTAAATCCACTTTAGCATGTCATTGGATGGAAGCTAAACATCAGATCGCCCAATTACGTTTCATGGTTTTAGAGAAAATCTCACAACGCCGTGACCAGGATCCGATCAAGCAAAGACTGAGATCTGAATACTTTTGGATTAAAAAGTTGAACTCTGCCCATCCTATTGGGCTTAATGATCGAATTGAACATTCGGTTTTTTTGTAAAATGTTTCTGGTAGAATAAGCACTTCACAGCATTGCACTTAAACACATTCTGGGCAGTCTGAGAAAATTATTATTATGTCATGGATTTTGCATTCTTGAAATGTATTATTATTGAATGTATTATTCGTTTATTTTACTTATCCTTTAACATTCGTAATATTTACAATTCACATATTTAAACCATAGCGCGTTCATTTCCGTGAAGCCTGTATGCACCTAGACACGTGATCTGAGCCATCACTAAGAGTCGCGGTTGATTGGTCATGCTGCCGATCACGTGAACGGAACTATCCTTCTTCTTATACGAGTCACATTTGGCGCGTAATTTCATTGCGGAACAGCATAGAAGTTTAGCTACTCGCGGTTCCAGACCCCTTGGTCCTCTGTAAGTAGATTACTCAGCATTATTGTGTATGAAAATAGAACGATGCATGCGATGTCGACACCAAGTAAAATACCACTAATGTGATTAATAGTATGACATTACAAGACGATAAGATTTAGGAACTGAAATGTGCAGGTAACATGTATGACGCTTAACTATGTTTAGTTATGTTCCTTTTGAACATTATTAATTGAGCGATATCATTTCTCACTGTTTATTTTGCTCACTGTTATCGTGTGTTATTGAAATTGTGACACAAAGTTACAAGGTAGTGAACTAACTGGTCCTGTTTCACTTTCTTATAGACCCCTGATGAAGGGTCAGCTTTACATGAGCCGAAATGCATTGGGTGGATATTATGTGTTGACTATTGGATATTGAATCGTGACAAACTTGGAAATGTTTTATTTGAATTATGGAAATTGAAAAATATACGAAACTTTGATTTGTCCACACGCTGAAGAACCTTTATTGAAAAACAAAATGAATTAAAACTAGTGAAGAAACTAGCATGTTTCATTGATTATTGAGCGCACTTGTTTGTGGGAAGGAGCCACTCCCCACAACTACTACCACAACTCTTACCACAAATCTTGTCAGATGACAATCCTTTGATCTTAAGTCTAAGGGGAACATCGTTTCGTAAGCAAATTTCAACTTGGAGCTTCGAGAGAGCACTACTGCTCGACATAAAATATCTAAACCGCATGAAGGGCTTGATCCAAGACTTTTTGGAAGTCAATGCAGGATCAGCTCCTATTATGGTCATTTAGGATGCCTTGAAGGCAGTTATTCGAGGGGAGACCTTGCGGTGTTCCATAAGAAAGGATAAACTTGAGAGGGAGCAGATTTTAGAACTCCAGAAAAAGCTGGGCCAAACAGAAGAAAAGCTCATTGGCACAGTTCAGAAGGGTGCAGACAGAATTAGCCATCTACAGGGCAGAAATGGACTCAATCTTGGCAGGAAAAGCTGCCGCGAATGGGTCACTGCAAAGGAAAAAAATATACAAATGCAGTGAGCAAGTCGGCCACCTGCTAGCGGTAAGGACAAGGCAACATCTTACTACAAACGGGATACACTCCATACAGACTCCCACAGGGGATGTCACTAGCGAGCCTAACGAGATCAGGGTGGCCTTTCACGACTTCTACTCTCGATTATATACTGATGAAGGTAATGATTCTCAAGCTATCAGACATGAGGAGATACATAAATATCTAGACTCAGTGTCATTGCCACATCTTGACACCAAGGACTGTAGGCAATTAGAAGATCCCCCCTCCTGGGAGGAAATAGCTAATGACCGGGCTAATCTACTAGACGCCAAGTCAGCGGGCACCGACAGCATCCCAGTGGACTTCTATGAAGTTTTCTACACTCAGATTTGCAGAATATTTATGGCTTTGGTAGAACAGATTTTTAATGGGGCCACCCCTCCAGCTTCCTGGGCAACAGAAAACATAATTATCTTCCTTGAAAAGGACAAATCCCCCTTAGAAATGGGCTTGTATCGCCGAATTACACTCATAAATGGTGACTCTAAAATCTGTGCTAAAATATTCGCCTCCTGACTATCTGCCGAAATTGAACATCTGGTATCCATATGGCAACACTGTTTCATTCCAGGAAGGGGTACTACCGGTCATATCAGAGAACCATCACCCTGTTCAACTCGGCACAGTTTTCAGGAGACCAGATGGCGCTTATAATACTTTTTTATTTTTTATTGTTTTTATTGGCATTTTTGACAGAATCAGTCAACAAGAAAAGAAAACATTGACCGTTGCACAACAACATTCGTCTTCCCGCCAAGATGCGACATCATGGTAACCCTTCATGAATATACATACAGGGAACACAGCACATACCTGCTAATCTATCTGATGCAATTTCAAATAATCAACAAGATACAACCAGTAATCTCTTGGCCTTGAACTCGCCGGGAGTTCCTCCTCATATGTCAATAAAGTGTCTTTGCAATAAATGAGGTTCCGAATCCATTGTCGTGTGTTTGGAGATCCTGATCCATTCCAGCTAAAGGAGATCCTAAGTTTTGCTAGTAATAGCGCTATGACACAAAATTTACGTTTCATTGCTTATACATTAGGCACTAAACCTAGTAAACATGAACATATTGTACATTCAATAGGTACAGCAGTCATTACACTTAGCATCTGAGTCACTTTAATCCAGTAGTCTGCTATTTTCGGGCAACTCCATGCAAGATGGACAAACCCTGCATCATCCGCTTGACATCTTTTACATTTCGAATCTGTACTTAACCCATATCTATAGAGTTGCGGTGTGTAATATGTTTGGTGCAAATATTTGTAGTGTATTATTCTCAAGTTGCCATTGGGTGTTAAAAGACTAGTTAGTGTACACGTTGTGGTCCACTCTTCTTGTGTTAGCGAGGTGGACAGGCTAGTATTCCATTTAGTCAATGCTTTCTCTGTGTTGCCTGCAATATCCTCCTGTAATCTATTGTAGAGTTTAGAAACAATGTGATGCGCTGTGGGTACCATTAGTAAAAACTGCAAGGAGGACAGCTGCTTTGGCTCTTCAGGGTATGACGAGTAAAGTTCCCGCATCGCTCTTTGTAGCCGGTAATACGTGAAGTTAAAAAGCAGCGTTGGGTTACTAATGTAGGTTAGGGTGTCTAGCGTTCTAAATTGTCCCTCATAAATAGGTCACTCATTTTGTCTATGCCCGCCTCTCTAAGTAAATCCATGCCTACTTTTTCTTGTGTGACTGACGGTGCTGGATGGTAATGTAGAGGAAGGGCAGCCGCGTATAGCGGCAGTTTGTTCGCTTTCTTGCCCATTAAATACCAGGCCTCGTTAGTGGCATCAATTGTGTTGATATCGCGGGCGTGTAATGGGGGCCTCCGATGCGGTAAAATAGCCGTTAGAGGCATAGGGAGTGCATCATCTTCCTCTATTGCTACATGTGTCATGAAGGGTATTTCATGATACCAGTAGTGGGCAAATTGTGCTTGTGTGCATAGATAATAAAGTAGGAGGTCTGGCACTTTAAACCCGCCCTGTGCATATGGTAAAGTTAGTGTCTGTAAATCAAGTCTGGCTTGTTTACCTGCCCAAATGAGATTCAGTATCAAATTCTTTATGTTGCGGAATACCTCCATTGGCGGTTTGATGGGGATATTGTTAAATAAATAAAGGAATTTTGGAAGAAGTACCATTTTCACTATAGCAATTCTGTCCGCCAGCGACAATGGCAGATTGTTCCATCGTTTAATTTTATTCTCCATGGTACTAATAACTTTGCCATAATTCGTACGTGTGACAAGTTCCGGGTCCCTATCGAACCACACTCCTAGATAACGTGTTAGTTCCTCTTGCCATTCCAGCGGGTAATCCATAGTAAAGGGACAAGTAATATCTGTGAGCGGAATAATTTGTGACTTGGACCAGTTGATTTTGAGCCCTGAGTGTTGTCCGAATTTTATGTATTCTCGCAATAGGGGGTTTAGATTCTGGGCAGGATCCCGAACATACAGCACCATGTCATCTGCATTTAATGAAATGTGTAATGGACGTTTTGGAAATTGGAGTGCTGAATAATGGTGGTGTTGTCTAATCTTGCAGGCCAGGGGCTCCAGTACTAACGCAAATAATAATGGAGACAGGGGACAGCCTTGTCTTGTAGTTCTGGCTATTGTGATAGGGTCAGATATTTATTTGTTGATTTTTATACGGGCAGATAAGTCAGTATACAGCATTGACACCCACTGCAAGAATATAGTCGGGAAGCCCATCCGCCTTAGAACAGCATGTAAGTATGGCCATTCTATCGTGTCGAAAGCTTTGGCCGCGTCCAGTAGGACCGCAGCAGCTTTAGTTTCGGGGATCAAGTAGTGTGATAATGCGAAGAGTGTTCTTGTGTTATGTGCTGTAGATCTGTCAGGTATGAAGCCTGCTTGATCTGGCCGAATCAGTAATGGCATTAACGGTTTGAGGCGCGTGGCAATCAAATTAGCAATGATCTTGCTATCTACATTAATTAGTGACAGGGGCCTGTAGGAGTCACAGTATTCTGTTTTTTTTCCGGTTTAAATAGTGCAATCAGCATGGCTTCCCGTAATGTGAGTGGGAGAGTTTGTTTGTCGTGGGCGTCCCCATACATCCGCAACAGGTGTGGGGCCAGGAGGTCCGCAAACGTTTTATAGAATTCGCCTGTAAACCCGTCAGGGCCTGGCGCTTTACCATTTGGTAGCGTTTTTATAACATCCGTTATTTCTTCGACTGTAACAGGTCATGATAGATAGTTCCTATGAGCGTCTGATAGCCATGCAATCTCTACATCAGATAGATAGTCCATGATTTCGTCTACATTGGCCACGGGGCGTGACTTGTACAGTTGCCCATATGTATACATGAATTCGTTCATTATACCTCTTGTGTCACGCTTCGGAGTTCCTGTGGAGTCCCTGATTGTCTGAATCTGTTGTGGGACATGACTATTGCAGATTTTGTTTCGCTAAGTTTTTTCCTGGCCTTCCCCTTCCCCATAGGCTTGTGCCATCTGTCGTTTCGAGATGTATTTGAGCTCGTCATTGGCATATGTTTGGTGCTCCAACAAGATCGTCTTCATGTCACTTAATATTTTGGAGTCTTGTGTGCTTTCATATTGTTGTTCTAGGACATGCAGTTTGTTTTCTCGAGTGGTGAGTTGTTGCCTGATGTCCTTAAGAATGCCTGCAGTGGTACTAGTACATTTGCCCCTGATTGTCGCTTTGAATGCCTCCCATAGCAGTCCCGGGTCTTCAGTTGTCGGCGCATTCAACTCAAAGTATTCAACTACGGCAGTGTGGATGGTGTCAGTGTACACTGAGTCTAAAAGCGCTGTGGCGTTAAATCTCCAGTTAAAAGGAGGTGGGGAGTAGTGTGGTATTTGTAATGACAGCAGTACTGGGTTGTGATCGGACAGGGTGCGGGGTTAATGCTTAACTGAGGTTGTCCAAAGTGAGATGTCTCCTGTCCCTAACCAGTACTCTATGTGTGACCAGCTGTTATATGCTGCGGTGATGTCGGTAGCTTCAGTGCGATCAGGGTGTCTTGTTCTCCACAAGTCTGTGAGTTGCAGATCTGTGATTGCGTTGCGTAGTGTGTCAAGGGCACGTTTGTGCGGCTCCGTATTACGGCCTGAGCGATCAAGCCCATCTTGCAAGGTAAGGTTAAAATCACCCCCCCATAATAGATGTATATCGCGTAGATCCGAGAGGACTCGCCACACTTTGCTATAAAACCCGGGGTCATCCACATTTGGGCCATATGTATTTATCAATGCTATGTTCTGGTTACGTATGGTGCCCACTACTATAATTTATCAGCCTTCATCATCTTTCAGGACTTGGTCAACATTAAAATGTACACCTTTTTTTATGAGAAGAAGGACTCCTCAGCAGTATGTGGAGTAGTTCGAGGCGTGTGCGGATTCAGCCCATCTTTGGCCAATTTTTGTTGGTGCATCGGCTGCAGCATGAGTTTCCTGGAATAGTGCTATATCTATGTGTTGCCTATCAAGATAGGCAAAAATTTGGTGATTGTTTAGCCCCCTAATATTCCAGGATAAGAAGTTCAGATGGTTTGGTTGCAGTGTGTCAGCGAATTGTAAAGAAGCAGAGTGGCGGACTAGTTAGCAGTAACATGTATATCATGTATAACCCTGAAATGGCACATATAGGGTGTGATATAGTCATTTTCTTTCTATTTGGCCTGGAGTCTGCAATGTTTCTCAAATGCATTGGTCTAAGTATAACATCCCAACACCCCCCACCTCCCCCCACCCACTTTAGCATCCCAACCTTGCCAAAGCCGATCCCGAGAACAAACCAAACCGTGGTATAAACTGTTGTTGCGGAGCACCCATGTGGAGGGTCCACCCGGTACGCACGTCTGCATCCACATAGTGGATGTGGGCAGGTGCTCAATAGAGAATACAGTGCAGATAAATAGTACTGCAGACAAGCAGCAATGTAATATTCATAATTAGCCTGATGAGGCAAAACCACAACCAGCAACCAACAGCGCTCTGCTGGCTAGTAAGGCACAATGTAGAAATTATGAAACATTGCTAATACAATCAAGAGATACATGGTCATAGGTTGTGCAGGGAGTGACGTCAAGCAAACAGTAGGCAGTGGATCCAGCAACTTGCATAAATGAACAGTTATTGAATGACCCACTAACGTATCATTATACACTGCAAGTTACATATGTCGTGGCCTAAAAGTTTCATGTGCCATGTAGGCAGTCGTATAGTGGATATCTCGTAGTAAAACATAACCCACAACAGGGCCAGAATCTCCACCATATGTACCAGTTTGCAAGAGGCAGTGAAAGTGTACATTGGGCAGCGGAAGTCACCAGTATAGCCCTAGTCACCCAGGCATCTCTGCACATCTGTGTCTATACGTGACAAGTCTCATGCGCATCCTTCAGAGGTGGAGTGATAAAACAGAGAGGGCATTTTGTTGAATCTTACCAGGTGTGCGGCCCACCATCGCAGGCCTCTCTTTACATGGTGGAGATACCTCAGTCTGAATCTCGCCACTGCACTTCTCTGCTATTCTCCCTGCGCTTGCGACTAACGGATTTTATGAAATCATGTGCAGCCTGTGGTGTGAGGAGTACTGTGGATCTGCCATCATGTGACGCCTAGAGCTTTGACGGATAAAGCATGGCATATTCAATGCCCAGGTCCCTCAGCTTTTTCTTCGCTGGGTTGTATTCCTTTCTTGCTTGCTGGACTGCCATGGTGTAATCCGGGTAAAATTCCAACTTGTTCCCTTGATGGTTGATGTCGCCTTTTTCGCGAACTGGCCTTAGAACGGTGTCCCTGTCTCTGTAGTTCAGCAGGCGGGCGACAATGGGACACAGTGGAGCACATGGTTTCGGGCGTGGGGCGAGGGAGCGGTGTGCTCGTTCCACCAGGAACACTGATGATAACGCTTCCTCGCTAAATATACTTTTGAGCATTTCTTCCACATAAGTCTCCATTTTGCCAATGTTTGTGGTTTCTGGAATGCCTGTGATCCGTACATTATTACGGCGGGACCTGGCTTCCAAATCCTCTGTCTTACTGCGAATTACGTCCAGAACCTTTTCCATTGTTGCGCAAGTTTTCGTGGTAGACCTGGATTCATCCTCTACTGCAGAAATTCTGGTTTCCGCTTCTACAAGCCGCTCACCGTGTTTATCTAGCTTGGCCGCCATATTATCTACTCTTTGTGTTAGATTGTCTAATTTACCATTCATTTCTTGAAGGCTTCGTTGTATGGCCCGTAGCACCTGCTCCATTCCAGCACCCTCTGCCTGGTCGTTGTCCGTTTCTGTGTCCGATATGGCCGTTGCGCCCCTGGTTTGTCGTGTTGATGTAAACTGCAGTTTTGTTTGTTGTTTTTCGGGTTTGCCCATTGTCCCAGTGGCATGTGTAGGCTAAATCGCAGGAGCAGTGACGTTTTTATACAGCTGATTGAAACGGCCCTTAGCGAGTGGTTTCCACGCTTCTCTTCCCGCGTAAAATCGCGTGTAGTCAGTGTGAAGCATCAGGGACCAGTCATCTAACGCCTTGGACGGTCCAGCACAAGTGACACAGTTCTTGAGGGCAGATTACAGCGTGCGGTCGAGATGACAGTGCCCGCCGCTACACCCACAGCAGTATTACCTCACCGGCGGTGGGCAGGGTATAGATATCTGTATGTACAAATGGGCAGCCCCTAGACAGGAAAAGGATTCGATATCGGTCAGCCGCTGCACATTTAAGTAGAACGCGGGGAGGTTACATTGCGTATTGGAGACAGAAGCGTAACCAGTTGGCACAGTTATAAAGGGAGCGAGATGATTATTTCCCGGTTTCGTGTCTGTCGATTATTTGCGCCACAGTGCCGGGCAACCGTTGGTGACAGGCTTCAAATTATAACACAGCATGAGTCCTTATCCCGCACCATCTCCACCTCACAGCCGTATTACAAGCAATTCTCAGCATTGCAGGCAGTTCCGTTCCATGCAATTATTCCTCGCGCAATTACAGTACTAATATCCTGGTATGGGGTCGGCATTAATTGCAGCAATGCGCGATCTCCGTAGATCCAGCTCCTCTATTGTTTTGCGCAGTTCTTCGCAACGGAAGAGCAGGCCACCATTTTGTTGCCCAGAGTGATTCACACAGTTAAAGGCACAGTCGTTTTATAAACGTGCAGCACATATATGGATTCTGTGACTGCAGCAGTGTATTCCGCCTCCGCGCCTCGCACATCGCATGCCGCCCTTACTGTTGGTATGTTGTCCCTGGATCTTCAGTCGTCTATTATCACGGCATAGTTGTACCTTATGGGCGCTGCCATTTTGGGCCGTTTGCGAGTGGGTCTCCGCGATCGTGGTTGGCAGTTATCCTTACATTTTCACGCAGTTTGTCCACTCACAACCTGCACTCGACCTCTTCCGATTTCAGAATCGGCGTTTATTGGGGCTGCACAGGTCCTCAATACGGTGATAGAAGTGACATTGAGCATTGAGGAGCCAGCCATTCCGCAGTGCGCCCTCGAGCACCCCCCGGCACTAATACTACTTGACACCGAAAAAGCATTCGATCTGGTCTCCAGGATGTTTTTGTGGCGTGTCATGAAAAGGATGAACTTTGGATCTAATGCTATTCAAGCCATAGAAGGTTTATACCTCAACCCTACCACTAGGGTTCTCAGTCAGTCAGTCAGTCAAAATTCTTTATTTCGATTAATGAAAATCATAAAAGACAGTGCAAATCATATACATCCAAGCAATTTAAAAGTTAAAAATAAATAAGCATTCGATTGTTCCAGTTCATATGTAGAACTATATACAATACAAAAACCTTAAATATCTCGCACATAGTCAGAAACGATTAACCTAATAGTTACGTCGGCCCAATATGAGAAAAAAATTCATGAATCAATATGTATAGATTTAAATACATCATTGGGTTTTTTCAATTAAAATAATATTAAAACCGTTAAAACCATAAGCCCCCTATTGAACCTTCTATATCATGACAGGCAAATAGGCCTCTTATTATTTAACTGGGCCGCAGCCACCAGAAAACTAGCTACACTATAAATGACATACGGGCTACTAAGCAATTATAAATATAAAAGGGCTGGCCTAAGTTGTACAAATCCAGCATCACATAGTATAGGGTTTAAGAATTTTTTACGCGGCTCTGAGAAATGCTCACAAAACCTTACAAGGTGGAGTGTGCCTTGTGTAGAGAACATGTCACAAGAACAAGGTGAGGCATCTTCCGGTTTTCCCCAATTGGGAAATATACCCAAAGTAAGGTGGATAAGATTGAACCGAAATCTAACCAACAAAAAGCGATGAAAAGGCTTGGTGACAATCTTTAGATATGGTTCAATAGAGGGGGAAGATAGTAAGCCATAAATGCTTCTCACTACTGGTTTTCTTAATTAATTCCTGCTCCTCCCTTTCAGCCTCCAATAGATTCCGAAAATTATGTTTAATCCACCCTATATCCTCTTTCTTTAAACCCTCGGGACAAGTGTATAGTTCTGGTCGACCTTTTCTGGCACACGCCGCTCTAACGTATGCCAGCCATGGGAATCTATATGCCATCTCAAGGGCTACACAGTCTTTCAGGATCAGGTGATTAAGGGTAACCTCCTCGTTCAGCCAAGTTTTTACCCAGCAAATTACAGGAGCCATTTTTAAAAGGTCCGAGATGTTACCCAAACCTAGTTCGGTATGTGTGGAAAATGTTGGAGATGATTGTGGTAATGACAAAAGGCTTCTAAGAAACCTATTTTCTACAATTTTTATTTTACTCAGAGTTGCGTGGCCCCATATAGAAGCCCCATAAGAGGCAATTGCTAGACACTTCGATTTGTATATCTTTAGCATAGCCTCCATGGGCCTTGCACTCAACCTCTTAGAGAAGTTCAAGAGAGCAGTTGTGGACCTAGCCACTACGTTGCTCTTCAGCTTCTGCTGGGGCCCCCAGTTGCTCTTCTCATCAAAGAGAACTCCCAGGTAAGTGAAAACCGGAACCCTCGTGAGTTCCGCGCCGTTGCACGTAAAGGTATTAACCTTATTGTTCTATCTCCGTGCACCAGCCACCATTACATGGGATTTTTTTATATTTACTTTTAGGTCTAGAGACTCCATGAAGCTGCCGAAGTGGTCCAACAGCCTCTGTAGGCCCAGACCCGTACGTGCAAGTAAAACATCATCGTTCGCGTACAGGAGGACCGGAATACACGATCCCCCAATGCGCGGGATATCCAAGGTAGCCACTCCCAGGGCTTTTTCAAGAGCATTAATATAAATTGTAAAAAGGAGTGGGGCCAGTATGCACCCTTGTCTGACCCCCCTCCTAGAGGTAAATTGACCTGTACACCGGCCTTCCTGCGAGACCCTAACAGAAGCGGAAAGGTCATGGTGCAGGTCACTTAAAAAATTTACCAAAGATGGATCTAAACCAATTTCCCTTAAAATGGACCATAATTTGGAACGATTCACTAAATCGAACGCAGAAGATAGGTCCATGAAACCCAAATATAAAAGTCCCTCCTTAGCGATTGTATATTTACTTATAAGGAGGTGTAAATTTAAACATTGGTCCATGGTACTCCTGTGTTCTCAAAAACCATACTGGAGATTAGAGAGCACCCCCCTGCCCAACAGCCAATCCCCCAGTTTCTGGAGAATGACTCTGCCCAAGATCTTTACAGCAGAGTCTAACAGGGAGATTGGCCGATAGCAGGAGGTGTCCCCTCTATTCCCCTTTTTAAAAATAGGGACTATGACCAAAGTGACCCATGAGGGTGGGAAACCTACTGTGGCTGAGGCATTAAACACATTGGTCAAGATCTTTGCCCAAAAGTTTGGATACAGGGTGTATAAATCAGCGGGTACCCCATCTGGACCTGGGGCCTTATTTTTGGGCGTATCTTTAATTGCCCTTTTGACCTCGGTTAGCTCAAACTTAACCGGATGGGAATATCTAGTAGTAGCTGTAGTAACTGACGATGACTCCCTTTGATCTAAATCATCATAAATATTCTTGAAATGTTGAAGCCAGCTATCGTCAGGAATTACAGAATCCGTGTCTAGGTTCTCCTGTTCCGAAAAGAACGGCTGATTTATAGTAGACCAAAACTTCCTACTATCCCTTAACACGTCAGTGGATTGGAGGTTATCCCACACCTCTTCTTTAATTACGCGTTTGCGTATGCCAATCGCAATTTTGTACTCCTTGCGAAGGGTGGCGACTTGTTCCCTATCCCTAGGCCTTTTTTTAAGTGCCCTAAGGAGGGCGTCATGCGCCCTAGAACAGTTACTATCGAACCATCTATAGGCCTTCTTTGATCGGCCTCCACAACCTTCCTCTAAATTCTTGGCAATCTGCAAGCACACAGCTACATAGGCTTTTATAATATCAGCTCCGGAGGCAGAGCTGTCCAGGCAAATGGCAAGGTTGGCCTCAGCTTTAGTGGCCAATTCCTTGAAAAAAGCTTCCGGGACAATCCTATCCCATTTAATCCGTCTTCCCTGGTCTTTTGATGATAGGGTCCTATGAACTCCCCCCCTTAGTTCGTTATAGTTGGTCATAACCTCCAAGTCAACTTCCAGCAGAACCGGATAATGGTCACTAAAACTTGATGTGACAACTCTATAGGCTACTGTCTTGGCCATGACTGCAGGCGATAAAAAAATGTAGTCAATTACAGAGTCTGATCCCCGTCCTATAAAGGTAGGGGCCCTCTCCTCCCCCTCCTCTATACCCGGTGCAAAAAGGTTCATGTTGGAGAGGAGGTCCCCAAGAGCTTCTCCCTCTTTGCTATGCTTGAAGTGGGGAACCCCCCCACTCGGTGACTCCCCATATTCACCTCGGTAACAATCCCAAAAACAAGGATGTATATTAAAATCCCCCAGAAGAAACAGTTCTGGTACTAAAATCTGATTATATTTGTAGAATGACAAAAATTGCTCCAAAGCACTAAGATGCTCATTCTGATATGAGCCATCTTTAGAATTATAAATATTAATTAACAAATATTTCTGGTGGTCCGACACTGTCCATTCAATTATTAAAAAATTGCTGGAATCTGCATCCAATTTTCTGAATACACCAGCAAGTTTGAGCGAAAGGAGAAACAGTAAGCCCCCTTTTGGTCTCCCCACAGTCTCGGGGAGAGCAGGAATTGCAAAGCTAAGGAAGCCGTCCAACATGAAACTAGGCGCAGTATCCCAAGTTTCCTGGAGGGCAAGAATATCATATTGCCTTATAAACTCCAACCATATAGGATCTGTACGTTTGGATCTAATCCCTGCCACATTCCAGCTCAACAATTTGGATGACACTATCTGGGTTAAGTCATCATTTTCATCCTGCTGAACTACTGGACTGGCAAGTAATCAATCGTTCAAATCCATCTGGGACAAAGGCGAAAAACGATTTGACAAACCTATCTCAGCCCTGGGTTGCAAAAGGTGCGGTGAGGCTGAAATGGTGGTAGGAGCCCTTTCCGCCCTCCAATCCAACCCTTGTGTAGACCATAACTGTGTGCTGTCATTAGCTTGATACAATTTCGACTGCAAGCTAGTGCGCGAGGGATGTTCCCGGTTTGATGACAGAAAGTTTACTTTTGTCCTAACAGGGGGGTAGAAAAAACCCAGTGGCAATGGTCTGATGCCCTTATTGACCAAGTCTGAGGCGTCCCAAAACAATCTTTCAGCACAGAGATAATTATTCAAATTAACCACTACACAATCCCCCGGGATGTTTTTTGGGCAGCGCCCGACCCAACTAACCCTCCTTGCCATAATGACAGAATTTGTAATGTCGGGTCCCCCACTGCTACACTGTACACACCACTGCCTAGCTAATTTTATGAGGTCATAAGTGGTTTCATTTGAACCGGCCCTAGCAGGCGGCACCCCTGTAAGACTGCCACTAGAGGAGCGGCCTCCGGGGGCAACTCCAGATGTCTGCCTAAATGTGTGTCCTGCCTTAAGCCATCTATAGAGGGTTTTCTCCCATTTCTGTGACCAGAAGTGATATTCCCCATCCCCACCCTCGTCAGTATAGGGCCCACCCCATCTCCATTCTTATCCAAACTTCTATCCCTACGAGCCTTAGAGTCCTTATTCACTACATCTGCCAGAGACCTGTTAACACTAGGACATTGGGGCTGAGCAGAACACCCCTTGTAATCTGTATGTTGTTTAATGAATGAATCAATTTTGTCACATTTATTCAAGAGTCCAGCTACACAGGTGTTAAGTGTGTCCACAATGTCTTTGGCAATGGCCACAAGTGCGGGTTCCAGTCGCGATGAGAACAGATCCTCCACAAATTTACCAACATAATCCCTGAAACTGGAGTCCGTTGGATTCACCTCAGCCAGGGTTTTTTTCCTCCTACCCAATTTTTTCGACGACCTTCGCTGACAAGTAGGCTTTTGTGGGGGGACAACGTGAGTTGTAACCTTCTGAGGGCCGGATGATAGCACAGGGCTTTTCAAGACTGACTGAGAGTCAACAATAGGGATTGGTTTTGTTAACACAATGTTCGGTTCCAGGGGAATGGGTGGGTTAGGATCTATTACGAATGCCGGGTCAACATAGGCCAAACCCAGACCCAGTTCTTTCTCTGCATTCGTGATTTCTTTTGAAAGAACCCCCATCGCTGAAGTCAGATACGATATTATGGATTCCGATTTTCTGGGAATCTTAGCTTGTTTACCCTCCAGCTCCCCAAGACAAAGTTTCTTTCTCTTACCCATGGTCAGTGTCAGAGGGCTGGCCCGGCCCGGCCTCCATTGGCACCGGACGGCCACAGGCGGCCTGCCCTTTGCACGGGCTTAGCCCGGCGTCGCCCGCGCGCGTCCCGCGACGCGGGAGAAGTCCCTCGCCTATGAGCGCCTCCGGGCGCGGAAGTGGGCGGGAGTGGGTGTGGTGAAATGCACAGGGAGACCTGGGGGCTGTAGTCCCCCCCCCTCGGCGGCCGCGGGTTGGATCCAGCGGCGGTGGGGGAGACTAACAGCTGGTTTCCAAGCCCCCGGGTCAAGCGGCAAGGTAAGACAATGCCCTACAGCCCCCAGCAACAGGTCCGGTATTGCCCACAAGAGCCCCGCTCCACCGGAGATGTCCCTTGCCTATGAGCGCCACTAGTGTTCTAATAAATGGCTGTCCCTGCTCCCTGTTGCTCTTTGCTATATACAGAGATCCCTTGTTCAGAAAGTTCATTAACAATTTAGAAATCCCGGCTATATACAGACGAGGACTACACACTAAAATTATGGCCTATGCAGACAACTTAGCTTTCATCACGCCCGATCCCGTGAGGGCCATTTAAGCCATAGAGCATGAAGGGTATTCGCTAAACAAGAGAAAAACCCAGGTTGTCATGACTAGGCAGATCAATTGGCCTGATCATAGAGTGGTAAAAAAGGCCAAATACCTAGGGGTAAATATCCTGGCAGACACCGATTTAATAGTGAACGAGAACTTGGAACCTCTTGCTGCAGATACCAAAAAGGCACTGAATAGGCTCAACAACTTACATTTGACTATTGTGGGCATAAATGATATTCAACCCCAAAATTCTTTGCTAATTTGGACCTATCCCTCTTGAGTTTACAAATCAAGCTCTACAGAAATTGGACCGTTTGTTCTCCCAATTCATTTGGGCTTATTCTCAGCCCAGAATATCACTTACATTTCTTTGTCTTCCTCTTGAGAGAGCGGGTTGGGCCCTTCCAAACTGGTGATTATATTATTGGGTTGCGGCTTTACAAAGGTGCTCCAAGATCAATTTTCTACCTCCCACACAACACTCCTGTCATCATTTGAATTATTGTTGGGTTCTGAGGCAAAAGTCTGTCTGTGGCGACAATTAGAGTTTGGGTACTTTAAGAGGGTAAGATTTAAGTCCCTTGTAGGAGCTTATAAGGTATTCACGGCCATGCATAAACTTCTTGGGCTGGGTAGACTTAATTATTATACCCTCACTAATAACAACTATTATTTGCCCAGAATTGTTGAGAGTTCTTACTTCCAAAAAAATATAGTTCAGGGATAAAAACACTAGGCACCCTGTACTCGTCCAGTGGGGTCTTGGCCTTTGAATAGCTTCAGACGAGATTTAATCTGAGCCAGAATGAGGTTTATAAGTATTATGCAATTAGGGACTTTCTTTCACTGAATGCCGGGGGCCCTGGGGCTTTGGAAACAAAAACTCGTAGACAGATTGTCTGCAATCTGTGTTCCACGGCTAGGGTCCATCTACGCTTTGTTAAATACACTTATGCCTGATGATATGACCTCAATTTCTAACAAATGCATCAGAAATTGGAAATTTCAGACAATACCTTTCATCTAGCCTTTCAATACGCCTACAGCAACCTTCTATCGACCAACTTAAAAGCACAATTTTATAAAACCTGCTTCTTCCTTTAATATACGCCAAGCAGAATTGCCAAGTGGGGTACCGGTAAAGGTACATTCTGTCCCCGATGTGCTGAATATAGTGCAGAATCTGTGCATATGTTTGCTTCGTGTATAGAATTAGGGCCCTTGATTACCCAAATACAAGCCTTTTTAAGTAAAGTAGTAGCATGGGACGTTTTGCTAACCCCCACTATCATCCTGCTGGGGATTTGTGACTCTATTAGCAGAAGGGAAGGTGGGGCCTTCATTTTCGTTGCCGTGGCTGTTTATAGGCTCTGTATAACCTCTGCCTGGATTGATCCAACTCCCCCTTTATTTTCGCACTGGTTGGCCCGGTTATTGTCAATAGGGAATTTGGAGAAGGCTATTTATGCTAAAAAGGGGGTACGAGCTAAAAAAAAGGGAATTGTAATTTGGGAACCCCTTTGCAGATGGCTCTCCCAGGTCAATCCATAATCCGTACTGTGTATTGAGCCACAAAGTTGGGACTGAATTGTATAGCCCTGTCTCTTTAGCATTCAATCCTATTCTGCAAGCACTGTATACATCCTAATATACTGTAATATGTTCTGTCTTGCCTTTTGCGTTGTTTACATTTTTTTACATTTTCAGCACTGGCCACTTCATCCAAGAACTACTCAAAGGTGAACTTATAACATTATACTTGAACTTTATATCTTGGATGGACTAAAATACATGTAGTCTAGATGGTGTTTTAAATTAACTTACTTTGGAATTGCGCAAACGGATAATCACTTCCTTCTTCTTTTGCGATTCCTTTCATCGACCTATTGTATCTGTAATTTTATCAAGGGTTAGGGTGGGGGGTGGGTGGATTGAATGTTTTGTATCTCTGAAGGTTCCTTCTTCTAAATTGCATACTAAGATAAAATAAAATAAAAAAATAAACCTCACTTAATCCTTAGTTGGATCTTGTTTTGTGCCAAAGAGGGGTTGGATATGCGAGAACTAGTATCTGGATATCCAATGAGGATCAGAAATTGAATAACCAAGTTGCAAACTAATATTCAGAAATATGTATATGACTCTCAAAACCAGACTATACATGTAAACTATCTTCACCGCGAGCCCAAACCGTCATGCAAACCAATAATTCTGCTAGGGCAATACAAAACAATAACATTAGTATATGATGCTCAGAGATTTCTATAAGCTGATCTCTCCTTGGCATTATTTATTCACTTTAGAATGCACAATCAACTCAAAAAGACAAGCCATGGTAAACTATAGACTCAGGTCTCTAGTTAATATTTAGGGTCCCATTCACAGAACTAACTTAAGACAAAATCCTAAACTTACTACCATTTTTGTATTCACAGAAGGCACTCACTCATTTTGGTATTCACAGAAGTTAGGAGTCCTAACTTTAGGACTCCTAAATGCCATCTGTGAATACCAAAAGTCTTAAAATTAGGATTTTTCTCAATTTAGTAGTAGTAAAGTTAGTACTCCTAACTTTAGGACTCCTAAATGCCTTCTGTGAATACCAAAAGTCTTAAAATTAGGATTTTTCTCAATTTAGTAGTAGTAAAGTTAGTACTCCTAACTTTAGGACTCCTAAATGCCTTCTGTGAATACCGAAAATCTTAAAATTAGGAATTTTCTCAGTTTAGTAGCAGTAAAGTTGAGAAAAATTCTAATTTTAAGACTTTCGGTATTCACTGAAGGCATTTAAGAGTCCTAAAGTTAGGACTCCTAACTTCTGTGAATACCGAAATGAGTAAGTGCCTTCTGTGAATACCAAAATGAGTAAGTGCCTTCTGTGAATACCAAAATGGTAGTAAGTGTAGGAATTTGTCTTAAGTTAGTTCTGTGAATCGGGCCCGAAGGGTTCAGGAAAGTTCAGCCTGAAAATGAGCCACGACAGCTCATAGGTACTGTCCCATCGAGGAAGAGTCACAGTATGGCACAGACAGCGTACTCTTCAGTACAAGGAAAGGGGCGAGCAGGGTCCGCAAAAGGAATGAGCATGAACGAAGTCAGCAAAAGCGTTCTCAGTGGCAAGATGCAGAAAATTAAGAAGCAGACATTTTCCGCAACAGAAGGAAAGTGATAGCAGCCCTTCATTCATAACATCACAGTATTAAAAGGTCCTCTAGTTCTGGGGCGACACTTCCATGCTCACCTCATCGTGTGAGGTGACTCAGTCCATTGGTCAGTTCACATAGGATGATTATCATACGGCATAAAAAAGAAACATATTACAGAAAGCAGTGGTACAAATCATGCAATGTGTAGGGTCATCTAGCACACGTAAATCCCCGAACAATGATCCTTTAGCAGCAGGCACATGAGGGAGTTTAAAAGGAGAGTTTCCCATAGCAAATGTTCCCAAAGTGTCACATTTTCACAAGCAGTCCTTCTAAGATAGGGAAGACTTTTCTAGAAAGCAACAGTTTCGCTTCACATTGTATGTATCGGAAAGTTTGTCAATGGTATAAGGCAATACTGAATAAAAAAATGTAGTCCTAGAATAAAGTCAATTTGAGAGTATCTAAGATATAAAGTAGTGAAATACACATTTTATGAAGGTAAATCAAAATTCTAATTGACCATTTCAACTTATAAGCATTCAAAGTTATACGAAATCTGTTTGCAATTAATGCATATAACTATGTCATTTTACTACAATTTACAAGAACTTATGCGTGCATTTATTTCAAATTAGAAAATATTCTTCACATTTCAGGTGCTTTATATAGTACATTTATGAAGATTATTATCTTGAGATTTCACGATACTTATACTCAATATGACTGTGTAGCACCATTTCTGATTTTCTCATTTGATGCACAATTTCACATATACAGAAGATGGAATTCAGAATGAAACCCTCAATATCACATGTAAATGAATCTGACTTACGTTAGATTTCATTAAATCTTCAAACAATTCCATGACGATTGTTAGACATTTTACACCTCATGAGTACATTACTTTAACATTCTATTACACTTTGAAATAATTATGTTAAGGCTGATCAATAAAAATTAAACCTATAATAGTCAAATGACTATCATTTCATCCCTACAATTATCTGCATGCTTCTACAATGTAGTAACTAAGTGTTCTCACATATTTCTCACATCTCTTCAATGTGTCATTAGTGCACATTAATTCATATGTTACATGACAGCACAGAAGACAATATTGGCAAGCAGAAGGGTTTTTGGCAGAACGATGGCCAAGGTGGCAAGGGGGAAGAGGCAGGGGCATTCACAAAGAACCACGGAGGACGGGAGGGGTAGCAGCTGCACACAGGCAAAAAAGGGCAGGGGAACTGTCTCCACATCAGACAACACAGGGAAGGCATAATAGGCAGTTGCAGCACAACAGAGCATGGATGGCCGAAGGGAGTGGCAGTAAAATTAACCATGGAGGACAGGAGAGAAGGGATAGGGGCATGGAACTTGGGCAGGTAGTGTGGAGAAGGCAGGTAGTAGCCGGCTGATCATGCTTAGCAGGTGGGATGGGTAGTGGCATCTCAACAGAACAATCAGAATAGATAGGAGGAGCAGTGGCAGGTCCATAGATTGTAGTGGGCAGTAAAGAGGAAGCAGAAGCATGCACCCAGACATTGGGGGGTATGAGGAAGGAATGTAGGGGAAGCAAGCTAAGTACCGAAGCTAAGCAGGAGGGCAATGATGGGGTATAGAACTGGGCAACAGAGGGCAGGAGAAGTGGGAAGGGAAATCAAGCTAAATGGAGTGAAGTGGCAGCACATCGAGCCATGCAGGACAGGAGGGAGGGGAATGGTGCATGGACTCAGACATAGAGGATAGGGAGGAGGTGAATGGACCAGAAAGCTAGCCGTTTAGAGCATATGCGAAGAGCAGTGGAAGAACAACCACCACACACTGCTGTTATGAAGGAGCAGGGTCATGGATTTGGACAAAGGATGGAAAGAAAGAGGCGGGCAGGAGCAGCAAAACTAGATGGGGCAACATATTGCCAGGCCAAACCCTGCATTCAACCCCCACCATGAATTGGTTTAGGCATCTTAAATAATGTTAAAAAACATTAGAAATTCACTGAAAAAACAAAGGTTAAAGAGCTGGTAAAGCTAGGAAATAGATTCAAGAACACCTTGGAAATTCACTGGAAAAAACAAAGGTTACAGGGACTTTATAGTTAAGCTCAGATTTTACGTGTTCAAAGCCAATGAAATTTAGCAGTTATAGTTATCTGAGCTAACTATAACTTATGCCCCCACAATGCACTGTTGTTGACCTCACATATTACATCACTCATGACCTGTCAATGGCATTACTCATGACATCACTGAAGACATCTCGAATGATATCTCTGATGACATCATCCAGTCTAAATGTTTAAGAGTGTTAAACATATATACTAAGGTACTACAAAAGCTAAATTACTATACTTTGTGTACTACTAATGAGTGATACTATTTCTAACATATTTTCTGTGATTGTCTGTGTGACTGTGTGTATCCATGTGTGAGTGCATGTCTGAATTGACTGTATTGGTCAGTGAGTGGGTGTGTGAGTGGATCTATGGGTGAGGGAGCGGCTGTGTGAGTTAAGTATGGGCAAATTTTACAGATCTGTGTTCCGTGAATTTGCGCGAAATCGCAAAAAAGTCTGCGAATACGTGGATTTTCCAGCGAAATCGTGGATTTTTTGGCGATTTCTATCTACTCAACTGGAGTACTTTCTACTGGCTAATCAGTAAGTGCTACCTCGTTGGGTGAATGTATAGTGCTTTTCCTACACTGCAGCTGCGTAAAGGGCCAGAAGATTTGTCTCCACTGACAATGTGTGCCTGTAACTTTGCCACCGCGCCAAAAGGCGCCGAGGTCCCTTGAGTGAGCTGTCCATCATAGTTGGGAAAGGGCGGGAAGACGTTTGATACCGCTAGTGTGTGGTGCGGGGCTACTATGCGTGTCAACATGCCTCTTGTGTATAGAGGGTCAGAGAGCGAGCAGGGCAGCAGGTGAGGAGAAAGCAGCCTCCTGGTCACAGGAACTGCACAGGGGTTGCGCTCATGAAACTCTTGGATTCAAAGACCTCCCTCGAGTATTACAGCTAATTTTCGACGGCAGATATGGGGTTAAAGCACACTTGCCCAGCCTCGACCATGCTCACTAATGTTTTGGGCTGATTAAAACGTTACTGAATTTGAGCTTCAACTGGGGCACCTGCTTTATTTATATCTGTAAGTGCTTCCTGTTGAGGTTTAATTTTTGTGACAGGAGCCTCGTGCCAGAATGTATACAATTTTAAAAAAGTCAGTATGAAAGACAAGTTTAATATAAACAATTATTAATCATGTTAAAAACATTTGTGGCTTTTATCCATCATAAATTAAAAAAATTTAAAAAAATTTCTAAGATTCTTAGAAATTTTTTTAATTTATGATGGATAAAAGCCACAAATGTTTTTAACATGATTAATAATTGTTTATATTAAACTTGTCTTTCATACTGACTTTTTTAAAAACCGATTTTGTGAATTGTCTTTTTATAATTATAAAAATAAACATCTTATTGATACAAAAGTTTTACCATAGATGTGTTACTATATGCCCTGTATATGTGTATAGCTGGAAATATTCTGTGTTGCAATTTACCCTAGATATTATTGTGTGAGCCCGACATACATCTAAGTCACTCTTATCCCCCTTGTCCTGTGACACCTTTGCCTTTCCCGCCTAGTTTATGGGCATGCTGTTCATAGTTACATATTCATAGTAGCAATACCGAACTCGGATATACTTTCAGATATGGGGTTAAAGCACACTTGCCCAGCCTCGACCATGCTCACTAATGTTTTGGGCTGATTAAAACGTTACTGAATTTGAGCTTCAACTGGGGCACCTGCTTTATTTATATCTGTAAGTGCTTCCTGTTGAGGTTTAATGTTTGTGACAGGAGCCTCGTGCTAGAATGAATCCTGCCCTTCATACTTATCCAAGAAGATGCCACCGTTTTGTTCAATACCTCTACTCAACTGGAGTCATTTCTACTGGCTAATCAGTAAGTGCTACCTCGTTGGGTAAATTATAGTGCTTTTCCTACACTGCAGCTGCGTAAAGGGCCAGAAGATTTGTCTCCACTGACCATGTGTGCCTGTAACTTGCCACCGTGCGAAAATGCGCCAAAGTCCCTTGAGTGAGCTGTTTATCATAGTTGGGAAGGGGCGGGAAGACGTTTGCTACCGCTAGTGTGTGGTGCGGGGCTTCTATGCGTGTTCACATGCCTCTTGTGTATAAAGGGTCAGAGAGCGAGTAGTGCAGCAGGTGAGGAGAAAGCAGCCTCCTGGTCACATGAATGGGGATTGCGCTCGAGAAACTCAGGGATGCAAAGACCTCCCTCGGGTATTACAGCTAATTTTCGACGGCAGATATGGGGTTAAAGCACACTTGCCCAGCCTCGACTGTGCTCACTAATGCTTTGGAATGATTAAAACTTTCCTGAATTTGAACTTCAACTCGGCCACCTGCTTTATTTATATCTGTAAGTGCTTCCTGTTGAGGTAAACTTTTTGTGACTGGAGCCTAGTGCCAGAATGAATCCTGCCCTGCATAGTTATCCATGAAGATGCCACCGTTCTGAGCAATACCTCTACTCAACTGGAGTACTTTCTACTGGCTAATGAGTAAGTGCTACCTCGGCGGGTAAATGATAGTGCTTTTCCTACACTGCAGCTGCGTAGGGCCAGAAGATTTGTCTCCATTGACTATGTGTGCCTGTAACTTTGCCACAGCGCCAAAAGGCGCCAAGGTCCCTTGAGTGAGCTGTCCATCATAGTTTGGAAAGGGCGGGAAGATGTTTGATACCGCTAGTGTGTGGTGCGGGGCTTCTTTGCGTGCCAACATGCCTCTTGTGTATAAAGGGTCAGAGAGCAAGCAGGGCAGCAGGTGAGGAGAAAGCAACCTCCTGGTCACAGGAACTACATGGGGATAGCACTCGAGAAACTCAGGGATGCAAAGACCTCCCTCGGGTATTACAGCTAATTTTCGACGGCAGATATTGGGTTAAAGCACACTTGCCCAGCCTCAACCGTGCTCACTAATGCTTTTGGGCTGATTAAAACGATACTGAATTCGAACTTCAACTCGGGCACCTGCTTTATTTATATCTATAAGTGCTTCCTGTTGCGGTTTTTTTTTTGTGACAGGAGCCTCGTGCCAGAATGAATCCTGCCCTGCATAGTTATCCACGAAGATGCCACCGTTTTGTGCAAAACCTCTACTCAACTGGAGTACTTTCTACTGGCTAATCCAGTAAGTGCTACCTCGTTGGGTAAATGATAGTGCTTTTCCTACACTGCAGCAGCTTAGGGCCAGAAGATTTGTCTCCACTGACCATGTGTGCCTGTAACTTGCCACCGTGCCAAAATGCGCCGAGGTCCCTTGAGTGAGCTTTCCATCATAGTTGGGAAGGGGCGGGAAGACGTTTGCTACCGCTAGTGTGTGGTGCGGGGCTTCTATGTATGTTCACATGCCTCTTGTGTATAAAGGGTCAGAGAGCGAGAACGGCAGCAGGTGAGGAGAAAGCAGCCTCCAGGTTAGAGGATCAGGGATTGCGCTCGAGAAACTCAGGGATGCAAAGACCTCCCTCCGGTATTACAGCTAATTTTTGACGGCAGATATGGGGTTAAAGCACACTTGCCCAGGCTCGACTGTGCTCACTAATGTTTGGGCTGATTAAAACGTTACTGAATTTGAGCTTCAACTCGGGCACCTGCTTTATTTATATCTGTTGAGGTTTAATTTTTGTGACAGGAGTCCCGTGCCAGAATGAATCCTGCGCGGCATAGTTATCCATGAAGATGCCACCGTTTTGTGCAATACCTCTACTTAACTGGAGTACTTTCTACTGGCTAATCCAGTAAGTGCTACCTCGTTGGGTAAATGATAGTGCTTTCCTACACTGCAGCTGCGTAGGGCCAGAAGATTTGTCTCCACTGACCATGTGTGCCTGTAACTTTTCCACAGCGCCAAAAGGCGCCGAGCTCCCTTGAGTGAGCTGTCCATCATAGTTGGGAAAAGGCGGGAAGGCATTTGATACCTCTATTGTGTGGTGCGGGGCTTCTATGCGTGTCAACATGCCTCGTGTATAAAGGGTCAGAGATCAAGCAGGGCAGCAGGTGAGGTGAAAGCAGCCTCCTGGTCACAGGAACGGGGATTGCGCTCGAGAAACTCAGGGACTCAAAGACCTCGCTCGGGTATTACAGATAATTTTCGATGGCAGATATGGGGTTAAAGGACACTTGCCCAGCCTCACTAATGTTTTGGGCTTGTTAAAACGTTACTGAATTTGAGCTTCAACTCGGGCACCTGCTTCATTTATATCTGTAAGTGCTTCCTGTTGAGGTTTAATTTTTGGCCCCCGGGAAGCACTTACATTTTAAAATGGCGCCAGTAAGCACTCTGGCAGCTTTCCGGCGCCATTCTAAAATGGTTACAAAGTTAGCTTCAACTCGAGCACCTGCCTATCTGTGCTTCCTGTGGGCCCAAAAAAAAAAATGCTCGTGAATTCGGTAATTTTTTGGGCAATTTTGCTAGGTTCGCGGATCGCGAAATTGCCGAAAATTCGCAAATTTCACGAGCGGAGCGGATTTTGCGCCCATACTTAGTGTGAGTAGCTGTATGGCTGAGCAAGTTTGTTAGCATCTGTGTTGGTGGGTCACTGCGCCTATGAAAGGCTTATGTGTGAGTGAGTGGTTGTGTGAGTGGCTGTATGAGTCTGTGAACGGATATGTGAAAGGTTGTTTTTGGTAACCTAGTGTCTATGTAAGTGGCTGCATGGGTGACTGAGTGGCTGTTTTAGTGGGTGTTTGGTTAATCGATTGGTTGTGTGAGTGTCTATGTCAGTGTATAACAACAAAAAACTTGAAGGTCTACAAAGTTAAGAAAAAGAAGTGGCCACAAGAAAATAACACACACCACTATCACGACTAACGGTGAAGGACCATCAGTTGTAAAGAAGTCCTATCAGCCCACCCATATGGCGGAACATCGTCATCTAGGACCTTATCAGCAGGTTCTCTTA
This sequence comes from Lissotriton helveticus, assembly GCF_964261635.1. Lineage (NCBI taxonomy): Eukaryota > Metazoa > Chordata > Amphibia > Caudata > Salamandridae > Lissotriton > Lissotriton helveticus. The sequence continues at coordinate 1,368,520,603 of NC_136069.1, read as the reverse complement.
TGGCCAAGCCCACATGTTATTGCTTGGTACCAATTGATCCTGAACTGAAGGAAGATGTGTCCTCACTGAGAGTGGTACTGATAGGGTGCAGTGCTCAAAGAGATAAGTGAGTAATTAAAATGACGGTCAGGGTAGAAAAAATGTTTATTGGTATCTCCCTGGACGTCAGGTAAAAAAGGAGTGTGATGACAGTGTAAAAATATCACTGTACAGTAAGCATATACGATCTAGGCCAACATGTTTCTGCCGTTATGGTAATATTTTACAGGCATTCTTCAGGGCCAGGCTGGAATAACAGCTACTGCAACATCCACTATTATAAGTGTGAAATCAAAATCAGAGAAAACTATATAACATGGTTGAAGTAAGTAGAATTGTGTGGCTGAATCAACCACCCTACCGTATCCTCGTAATTAACCATGTAAAGAGCAATCCTTTCCTGTAAACATCAAGAAAAAAGGAACAATTTTGTGACAACCAAAGAACGCTCTTTATCAACAGATGTGTGAAACAAATTTTTTTGTGGCATTCAATTACTTCATAGGCCAGGTAAATGTATAACGGCCAAGTGGAAATCTGTGCATAGTATATAGTCACAACCAGATAATCTGTATACAAAGAAATAATAAATCTAACATTCACTTACCCAGCTTTGAGTGGGAAGTAAGTCTCACCTCACCCGGCAACAGCTCGGATAAAGAGGCCCCGCTCTATTGGACATATGGAGAAGGACAAATTCAGGACATGATAACTGGCGCTATCTCAATATGTATTATTATTGTAAAAACTTGGTTGTTCAATTATGGCCCATGGGTCCCAAAGAAGCGAAATGCTACACTCCGAGGGCTACATTCAACTGGGATTTTTTAGTTATTAATTCATAAAACTCATTCATGTCATATATAGTTATAGGGGTTCAGACAAATGAGTATATGATCAACATCAAATGAGTCTAAATAGAGACTGCTGGAAATAATTCATATGTTAAAATCCAGTCTATTTAGTTATAAGCATTATGGAAAGATGAGTATGTGATAAACATCTCTAGAGTCTAAATGTAGACTACTGGAAGTAATTCAGATGTCAGAGAACAGGCTATACTTAGAGCCAACCTAGCTCAGCCGACGGTCCAGCGAGCTGGCCTGCACAGAAATGCTCTACAGAGACTGGGAGCGGTTTGGGAGCCTAGAAAACAGCAAAAAGCAAAAAGGTCCCTGATGTCTTCGTGTCCTTACCTGTCCGTCGGTACCTCCAGGAATGAACCTGAACCGAAGGGGAGGTGCCGACGGACAGGAGGGATTGCGTATTTATGCGTACGCTAATTAGCAGTGACGCCAATTAATCATCCTCACCTGTAGGTAGGAGGTGCGGCCGTGGAATATTTGGTTTAAAGCGCATGACGCGAGGTCGTTGTCTCGGCCTCGCGCATGCGTAGTAGGCAGGGATCAGTATGGCGAGGACCGTCAATCAAAGTACGGCGCAGGCCTGTGGAATCCGAGGCATGCGCGCTGAACCACCCCATGCTAGGCAAACACATGGAGTCTTAGCACAGCGCATGCCCCGAGAAAAAAGACGGTTTCTGATGTAAACTCGGCTTAATGTCTGGAAGCAACCAAGGCGAAAGAGCACAACTTCACTAATGTAGAAACTAATGTATTCTAACACTCATTTGAACAACTGGAATTACCGTAGAGAAGATTTACATAGACAATTGATTATTTAAATTTTAGAAAACTTTAACGTATGTTAATGGACAAAGTTTGATCTTGCCCCTATGCAAAGTGTCCTTCTTAAATAACCTGGTTATGTGTGCATACTAAATAACTGTAAGACAAGAATTATAAATGTCAGAATGAACTATCCGGTGTCGGATTCAAGACTATAGGTGTGTTCCTAAGAAATGTATGCAAACCTTGTTCATACAGAGTACAGTATATGTTTAGAATGACGCACTCACTTTACCAGGGAGTACGAAGAGATGCGTGTCAGGCAGTATAGCGCAAATCTTCGGACCAAGAGCAGTAACTAGTAAGTAGTAAGTGGTCTGTACCAGTGCTGTAACTGAAATAAACTTTTTTCAGAGAGAGACCGTACTCTGATTGACGGTCCCCGCCTTACTGATCCCTGCCTACTACGCATGCGCGAGGCCGAGACCACGACCTTGCGTCATGCGCTTTAAACCAAATATTCCACGGCCGCGCCTCCTACCTACAGGTGAGGATGATTAATTGGCGTCACTGCTAATTAGCGTACGCATAAATACGCAATCCCTCCTGTCCGTTGGCACCTCCCCTTCGGTTCAGGTTCATTCCTGGAGGTACCGACGGACAGGTAAGGACACGAAGACATCAGGGACCTTTTTGCTTTTTGCTGTTTTCTAGGCTCCCGAATCGCTCCCAGTCTCTGTAGAGCATTTCTGTGCAGGCCAGCTCGCTGGACCGTCGGCTGAGCTAGGTTGGCTCTAAGTATAGCCTGTTCTCTGACATCTGAATTACTTCCAGTAGTCTACATTTAGACTCTAGAGATGTTTATCACATACTCATCTTTCCATAATGCTTATAACTAAATAGACTGGATTTTAGCATATTAATTATTTCCAGCAGTCTCTATTTAGACTCATTTGATGTTGATCATATACTCATTTGTCTGAACCCCTACAACTATATATGACATGAATGAGTTTTATGAATTAATAACTAAAAAATCCCAGTTGAATGCAGCCCTCGGAGTGTAGCATTTCGCTTCTTTGGGACCCATGGGCCATAATTGAACAACCAAGTTTTTACAATAATAATACATATTGAGATAGCGCCAGTTATCATGTCCTGAATTTGTCCTTCTCCATATGTCCAATAGAGCGGGGCCTCTTTATCCAAGCCGTTGCCGGGTGAGGTGAGGCTTACTTCCCACACAAAGCTGGGTAAGTGTATGTTAGATTTATTATTTCTTTGTATACAGATTATCTGGTTGTGACTATATACTATGCACAGATTTCCACTTGGCCGTTATACATTTACCTGGCCTATGAAGTAATTGAATGCCACAAAAAAATTTGTTTCACACATCTGTTGATAAAGAGCGTTCTTTGGTTGTCACAAAATTGTTCCTTTTTTCTTGATGTTTACAGGAAAGGATTGCTCTTTACATGGTTAATTACGAGGATACGGTAGGGTGGTTGATTCAGCCACACAATTCTACTTACTTCAACCATGTTATATAGTTTTCTCTGATTTTGATTTCACACTTATAATAGTGGATGTTGCAGTAGCTGTTATTCCAGCCTGGCCCTGAAGAATGCCTGTAAAATATTACCATAACGGCAGAAACATGTTGGCCTAGATCGTATATGCTTACTGTACAGTGATATTTTTACACTGTCATCACACTCCTTTTTTACCTGACGTCCAGGGAGATACCAATAAACATTTTTTCTACCCTGACCGTCATTTTAATTACTCACTTATCTCTTTGAGCACTGCACCCTATCAGTACCACTCTCAGTGAGGACACATCTTCCTTCAGTTCAGGATCAATTGGTACCAAGCAATAACATGTGGGCTTGGCCATAAGAGAACCTGCTGATAAGGTCCTAGATGACTATGTTCCGCCATATGGGTGGGCTGATAGGACTTCTTTACAACTGATGGTCCTTCACTGTTAGTCGTGATAGTGGTGTGTGTTATTTTCTTGTGGCCACTTCTTTTTCTTAACTTTGTAGACCTTCAAGTTTTTTGTTGTTATATGGTTCATTAGGGGTATGAACTTGATAGGTCGGTAAAGATCGTCCCCTAGACCCTCCTCTAACAGTCGTATTCCCTGTCTATGTCAGTGGCCGTATGGGTGAGTGAGTACACATGAGAGTTTTTCTTTAAGTGTATGGGTAGACATGTAAGTGGTTGTATGGGTGCCTACAAGGATGTCTTAGTAGCTCTATGGGTGAGAGAGTGGTTGTGTGAGTGACTGTATGGGTGAGTCAGTGGCTGTGTGAGTAGGTGTATGGGAAGAGAATGACTGTATTGGTAAGTGAATGGGTATGTGAGTGGCTCTATGGATCAATGAATGGGTGTATGAGTGATTGTATGAGTGTGTGAGTGGGTGTATGAGGGGTTGGGTTGGTGTGTGATTAGTTCTGTAGATGATGTCATCATTGATGTCATTTGAGATGTCATCAGTGATGTTGTCATGTATTCCTATAGGTTCTGAATCGATCCCCCTATTCCTGACCCTATTCTGGTTAAACTAACTATCAAGTTAACTAACAGTCAGCCCATGAGGCAAGAAAAGCCCCCATGATGCAGATACCGTTATCTGACGCAGTCACACTACGGCACAGGAACGTGTTATCTGATTAGGTCATAACGCTTGAGATCTAATTAGACAAGCGACATTCCTCCAGCCCCTGATAAGGCATACGACGTTCTCATAACAAATCAAACCTATGACAACCTGGAAAATCCGTGCGGCCATTGTTTTGATTTCACAGAGAACTTCAGTAAAAGAATGTGCTAGCGAGCAAGTCGTATGACATCTTTATTGACGTATCTATGTCCATCCTTACGTCAATCTCGGCACCTTTAAGGTATAAATATTGCCGATCTTGCCCTATGCAAACACACGCGTGGTGACGAGACGGAGCAGCCATACTTGCCGAAGCCGAGAGCAGAAGCAGACCCAGCTGGCAGCAGCCCCGCCTTCCTGACGCGCTGAGAGACGCGCTGCTATCTCAAGCCGAGAGACCCAGCACCGGCGCTTCTGGGCAGCCCTCGCAGGCAGCCTGGAATATCGAGAGCAGAGAAAGAGATACCATTCCTCATTCATCCTAAATTCCAGGTACAGAACTGAATAACCCCTCACAGAGAATTCTTTAGTTATTCACTTGGCAAAAACAAACTTAACTTAAACTGTAACTTTCTATTCCCGCCCACGCATTAGACTTAGGTCAGGTACACGGGGTAGGCGTATTTAGAAACACCAGTTGAGTACGTTTAGTCAAATGTATATGTGTATGTAAATATATTTTAATCATTTTAAACATCATATGGCTCAGAAACCATATCAATGTTTTTACAGTATTACTTTATACTATTGCTTTTAATGTATGCACTTTACTTAACTATAAGTATTGCAATAATATCGATCCATTTCTCTTGTACGAGAAAAGAGACTGATCAATAAATAACACCTTTTTATTGAACACGCCCGTCTCTTCCTTTTCTCTACAATCTGATGAGACTAAGAATGCACGTACTGACTGAGTAAAATAATTGCCTTGTGCTCACACGACTCTGGAGATACACTCTTGATTAGGGGAGAGCAAAGTTGTCATGTTCTATGGTTGTCAGAAACTAAATCCCTTCTTGTCTAATCAGGGGAGTTAATTCTTTCCTGAACATTCGAGAAAGTTTCTAGCGAACTCTGAGCTACGCTGGCAAACCCAAAACTTAAGTCTAGTATCGACAGTAGTAGACCTAGTTAACGTCTGGCCTAGGCCTTTACTGCTGTAGGTATTATTCCAATGCGCAGAGCCTATTGGGAAGATAGGAACTACACTACATGGCGCCCAACGCGTTTGGAAAGGGCGATAAAACTAACGTAAGACATTTAGAGTAACTCAGTCGTGCTTTCTCACTCAGACCCCTTTTCCCAAATACTCCAAAGACGTCTGGAGTGGGTGAAAGGTGATATCCTCCAAAACCTCGCAGGAGGGAACTCCTATGTAAGGTTCTTGGTTTAGTCAACGTTGAAGGATACACTGTTCCAAAATATTGTGCATCTAATCTCTGTTTCCATAAGAAACCTGATCTGCAAACAAAAAGAATAACCTTTCTAACAGTAAAATGTCAGAAAGTGATGAAGAAAGAGAGGCAGTTAGATTAGCAGCTGAAATAGTAGCAGCTGATACTGCAGCACTAGATGCGGAAGGGGATATAATACTCATCCCGGTCGCCAAAAGAAAATCTATAACCTTAAAACTTATAGAAAATGGACTGACACCTAGAGGTGGCACAGTCATATTCGTAATTGAGGCACACGAATATCGGCAGACAGAGGTATACTATACATGGATACATTTTCCAGCAGCAAATGCTGTAACAAAGTACTTCCACTATTACAAAATAGAGGTTCCACCCGACATTTACACTCCTTTCGAGGAGGTGGAAGTACCACTCAAATTCCAAGAGCATTTGCTCTTATTTGATGGCGCCCTAATACATAACAATCACATTACAAGGCTCGGTCCTTTAGGTAGACCAGGAGCAACGTGGCCGGTCTTAGCCGGATACACACCACACCCAGACATCGAAAGAATGTCTACAGGAGAGCTGTTAATACAGCTAAAACAATTACTAAAAATTCATAGACAATTAGTCCAGTATGTAATGCGGACTTCAACAATTCAGCCAGCGATTAAACTTCCACAGCTGACCCCTCACCAGGGGAACACAAATAAAATCACACCACAGGACATCCAATCCTGCCTAGGTAAAGTTCCGGCTAAACGGGAACAAATACCATTCTGGTTGGCACAGAAAATCACCCAAATAGAGGCGGTGTTTCCTGACACCACCCCATTAGAAAAACACAGGATTCTGACTATATGTCTCCCAATGGGAATCGCACCACACATAGAGGACTGTGACACTTGGGGTACAGTCTTTGCTTCAATCTACACAAAAACGCACGGTGTTCCATCCATTTCGGTAATACCAGATGTGCTAAAACAAATTCAAGATGAATACGGTCCAGAACCAGCTTTAACTCTTGGTATGAAATTACTGAAAGACTTCAAGCAGGTCTCGGCTATATTACTAGCCAATATAAAAGGTGAAGCAGCAAACGTGGCGATCCGCCAGAGGTTAAAAGAGACAGATATAGCAGACCAACCAGCTGAAATTGCCAGAATCATAGAAAAATCTTATGAAGAACTAGGTAGAGATAGTTTAGGTGGAATACCAGTAAAACCGCAACTGACTGAAAGTCCAGAAAAAATATTTTTTAATAATAATTCACCAAAAAAGAACTGGGATGGAAACAAACAATCCAATCCTAAAGAAAAGAAATTCCAGTCCAGAGGAAGGTCTCCTAGGCGAAGAGAAAAATCTCCAAACCGAAGACAGAGGTCACCGCAGAGTGACCCCTCCGGGAATAGATATAACCTTAGAAATAGGGATAATATTAAAAAACCTGATAGATATCAAGACATTGATACACATCCCTCTCAATCTTTTCAGAATTCCTCGCAGAAATCGGAAAGAAGAGGACGATCAGAACAAAGAGAAGAGCACGCCAAGTCCAAAGACAAGGAACCTGCTCAGCTAAAAAAGAAATTACAATTTCCAAAAAAGAAGGTAGCCAGTATCAAGGTAGTTAACAATGCCGAGAATACTGAGGACACAACTGAAAAACGGAGAGTGGGCTCAGACAATGCTAGACAGCGCAGCAGAGGTGAGCATAGCTCGCAAAGTCCTTATGAATCATCTGGAGACAGTGGACACGAATGAATATCTTCAAGTGGAAACTGCAGACACCAGAGTTAGCAAACCTCACAAGATATACGAGATAACATTACGTATAGAGGGAGATAAGACTAGGAAAATAAGGGGACTATTTTGGGATAATCTCTCCAAGGGCTATGATATCCTTCTAGCTGAAAAAGACTGGCCACCAGAGTTTGTCAGGGAGTGCCCTCATGGCGAAGAAGTAATTATGCCTGCCTTCTCGAATCAAATCCCGATTCATAAAAAATACACACTTGCTAGAAAGTGGGCAGTGGCCTTAGCACCTGCTTTATATAAAAATCATGTAGGATGGGATGAGGATTCTCCTCCTCACAAAATCCAGTTAAAATCACAACCTACTGCACAAAGGCAGTACCCAATTAAGCAAGAAGCTAAAAAACAGGTAAATGAAATACTAGATCAGCTAGAATACCAGGGGGTGATTGAAACTTGCACCTCACAAATGAACAATCCTTTGTTTCCGGTCTCCAAACCAGACAATTCATATCGTCTAGTTTTGGATTACCGACACCTTAACACATGTTGCAAAACCTTTGCAGTGCAAAACTCACACAGTGCTGCACTAATGAATAACATAGTGCGCAAAAAATACAAAACAACCTTGGACATCTCCAATGGATTCTTTTGTCAAAACATAGCACCAGAGAGCAGATATTTAACTGCATTCTCAGTAAATGGCACTCAAAAGCAATTCTGTCGGTTAGCCCAGGGGTACAAGAACAGCCCGGGGGTATTCTCAGCTAGAGTAACAGAATTACTGCAACTATATGATGGTGAAGCATTATCTTATGTCGATGACATTTACTTAACAGATGATGACTTGGATACTCACTTGAAAAGAGTGAACACCATAATACTTGGGTTCGCTGCAGAGGGTTACAAATTTAACTTTAAAAAATCCAGAATTGCCCATCTGAAAGTCCTATACGAAGGATATGAGTTATCAAGTATAGCCTGGTTGACAATTTTTTAAGAAACTAGAAGAATTAAAAAATCTAAAATATGAAAAGACGTATCCTCTGCCAATCGACATTCTGCCTCTACGACATTACGCCTGTGTAATCTATACAGACGGACATGCTCAACCCTCCGTTTGGGGAGAACATGCATACAACCCCACATGTGAGATTACAAAAGAAGTGTGGCGCGGAGGTAAACTAAGACCTCTATTAACAAAATCACACTCAGTAGAAACTAATTCAGAACTACACTACAGTTCAATACAAACTGAAATAATAGCATTAAAAATGGCGCTGGATAATGCGGATCGCGAATTCCCGACACTTATAGTGTCAGATTCATATTACTGCGTCAAAGCATATAACAAGGATTTGCAGACATGGATTCAGAACGGTTACAAAGATGACACAGATGCACCAATAAAGCAGAAATTGCTCTGGGAACAAATAGCTCTTTTACAAAAAGAACTACCAAAGACTCACGTGACACACTCACTGAGTCATCAGCGTGATGGCGTTCACGTTGTAGGGAATTCATTGGCTGAAACAGCCACAGCGGCAGCTACTATACCAGCTCCCGTAGATCGAAAAAAGCGTACATTAAAATACATTGACGGTGAAACAGTGCTGGCGGTGAAAACGTCATCAAAAGGCGACTGCTCAGCGTTACCGATCAACTATCCACTCAATTATACATACATAATCGATGCAAACTCCGTCCCTTTTGCTCGAATCCCTGGAGTGGGGGATAGAGTGATTCCAAACATGGACAGGAGAAGCTTGTTAATCGCAGACGCACATATGGGCGAGGGTCTCAGACACCTCAAACTGAAAGATTCTCTGGAAGAATTACAATCACGGTACTGGTGGCCAGGCATGAGCCTGCATTACACCATGTTTGTAAAAAACTGCCCAAACTGCAACAGAGATCGCAGTGGGGAGAGAAACAGTTTAATACCTCGTCGTATCAAGGCAGATAATATGACCAATAAAAAGCAGGGCTTGCGATTAACATATACAGGCTAGTTTCCACTTATAATGTAGATCACCAGCATTCGGCTGACGTCCGGACTGTTATACAAAGATTTGCGAGTCTAAATGGCATATACGCTAAGAGCATGCTACGTTCGACCATTGTTTTCACTCAAGCCCACCAGCCTGGGGGGAAACATGGCCGAATGAGCACAGTCCAGCGGGAATCTTCTCACTTCCTTCCTGAGGGTACGGGATGGTGTAAAGAAAAAACCAAGGCAGAAAGCAATCTATAATGGAAAGGATATTAGGTTCGGGAGCTGGGTGGGTCAAACATCTAATAAGTGTCCAACGTAGTCTAAATAACTTGCCAAGAAATTCTCTGAAGGGATTCAGTCCGTACGAATTATTATTTGGAACTAGAATGATTATCTCTGACCTCGACAGTCAGACTTCAGTGGTTAAAGAAAAAAGCTTTGATGTCAAAGACCGTTTGGCTATTTTGCAGGACTTAAACAAAACAAGAAAAGACCTGAGCAACATACAGTTGAAACAACAGCCAACAACCACTGAAGAATCACCACCTGTCCCAGCAAGACCTGTCTGGATTCCAAAAGTCGGGGATCTAGTCAGGGAGAAGATCGCGGTAAAGAAGGAATTTGGGCCTTCTTACAGAAAAGCAGTTCCTGTCTTGTCTGTCAACGGGACAAGATCAGTTGTACTACCGCCACTTGCTGGTAAAAAGGAGAACCGAGTTGTATCCATCGACCTGGTAAAACCACAACATGTGGCCGATAACAAACAGTAGGCCAAGTGGACTCCCAATAAGTAGCAGAACACCAAGGTTTGCTACCAGTACAGAGGTCCTAACAAAGAGGCTCATCACATTCGAAACGCCTACAGAAGAACAACAAGGACTATGCAACAATGCAATAGAGATCAGACCTCTGACAACCCAAATAAAAACATTTAGCAGAGACACACCAATCTATAATGAAGTACCAGGTGACAATTCAAGAAACAAAAATCCTGAAGCAATTGGAACAATTGACAGAACTGCATCCGGGTACTTCATCAACTTCGATGATTCCTCTGAAGGCTTCAGTGAATCAAAGACACAGCCATCATCAAAATCCTTTAAAGACAAAGCTAAGGAACTTTTGAACCAACTGAAAGAAACATATCTGATTTCTCCATGGATTGAATTTTGGGTGGGTTTTGGTGCATTTATCCTCATACTCTGGCTCATCATGGTATTTACTTTGGGACGCTTCATTGAGGGAAAATATGCTAAAATGGACACAGCAAGTCAGAACATCAACTTGGTCCTCAAACCACACACATCTTCACACGTCGAGAAAAGAGAACTTTCTTCAGCCAACTTCACAGCCAATCCGATACCTGGTGGGGTAGCCTGGGACAACACTGACTATGAAATTTATGGTCCGGTCGAGATCCTGAAATATCCACACCAAATCAAGATCTCCTTGAGTGACTTTGCAAAACCAAACTCATTTGCTGATGATTGGGACTTTGAAAGTATTAATAACATGATGTCTGACTTAGTAATGTCTGCTAAATTTACAAAACATGATTATTTGCAAGGTTCTACAAATTATGATAGTATGTATTGCTATAACCACTATGGTAACCATTTTTTACATAAATCTGCACAACCTAGAAATGTTTTAAATTATAATCAATGGGAACATTGTGCTACACCTCCAAAAGGGAGCTCAAGAACCTTTTACGACAAATATTCATATTTTTCAGGTTTTAACACAAGTAATGCTGAAACATTTTATTTTAAATTGTCAAACAAGACAGGGATGAAAACCATGATAACCAACACAAAATTGATATATTCAGATTCATTCTTAGAAAAAATGAATACTTTTGGATTTGATCATTGGGACAAAAATGTTGATTTGAAAAGTGTTTGGGGTACAAAAGATTGGCAAGTACAGGGTTTAGAAGCTTTGTTTAGAGCCTGCATGATCCCAGAACAAATGATATTTTTAAATGACACTGTTCAACAAACCACCTGTCTTGGCTTAGCCAAAATCAAAGATTTAAATAAACCGTCTATTCCAAAGCCAATAATGTTTAGCAATAACTCCGTAACAGATGAAGAGATAGACGTAAACCATATATTAAACCAAAACAGAACACATCCTGATTGGAAACAATGGCTGATCTGGCCCACAGATACAAATAACTGTCAAGATAGATTCCTGAATAAAACACAGGGTTTCAAAATGACCAGGCCAGACCCTAGATATCCCCAAAGACATCACCCAGGGATAATAACATCCTACAGTGTGGGCAAATTATGCCTTCAGTGGCTACAAACTTCCACACTGCCTGAAATTAAGCAACACCTATCTTTACTTACTGATGGTGCTGACTTGCGTGATTTCATACTGGGACCACACAAACAGCGTCAAAAGCGTTTCATAGCAGCCTCTGTATATGCAGCATACAATGAGGCCTGGAAGGTTACTCAAATTGAGACAGCAGAGAGAATACGGGAAATTGACCGTATTAATTTGGAAAAATCACTTTCTGTAGTGGACAATGGGTTAATGACTCTGTCCTCCAGAATTTTTTCTTTGGACAGCATTGTGTCTTCAGCAATCGATATATTATCGCAAGACTTACTGTTATTACAACATGGTCAGTCACAATTGCGTTCTATTGTACAGCTTGGCTGGACGTTACAAAATCTACGTTCAGGCTATGTGCCTTGGCGTTTAATCAACACAACGTCACTATTCCAAATCTTTAACCTTACTGATAGACAAATCGGTATGGCGCAAAAGGGTGCTGATTATACAATCTTGAGCATTGAAAAACTAGAAAGATTACCAATGACAATGTCAGAACGACCTGTCAGTGAATGGATAATCCACGGAATCATAAATATTCCAATCTCAACCTTCAGGTTTCAATACTGCCAAAAATATATACAGGCTGGCATGTACGAGAAATTGGGAAAGGGGTACCTTAAAACAACTTGGAACCTGCCCTATTCACATGCATGTGTCAGTAATAAAGGACAGAAAGTGTTTCTTAGTGGCAACAATTGTGCTATGTCACTAAGCGGCACGCTTCTGTGTAACGGAATTAGTTTGCATGGAGCCTGTGAAGGGAATTCATACAACCTTTCATGTCACCAGCAAGGCGCACCTGCAACTGAAATAGAACCATTCTTTCAAAGACTCTATAATGGGAGTTACATTCTTATTGTAGACCGCAAATGTTGTAGTCTTATGCCCGGGACTCCTTATCTAGTCACTACGACTGCGAAGGTCAAGTGCTGTGGACGTTCTTTGTTCCCCAGCTCCTTTCCAGACAGGGAGGCAAGGGCATGGCCCAGTTTGAAAATTACTTCTATTCGAATAGATACTTTAAGCAGAATGAAAACAGTGCTTCTTCAGACGCCTACAAGGCTCACGTCATCAAAAGAAACGTATGATCTACAAGTCGCAAGGACGACTGCAGAGATACATACATTATTATCGACTAATTCCCCCGTACATTTCGCGGAAATCCTGAGCGAAATCTTAAATATTTCTGATACCACTGGGGTCTCAAAAGTATTTAAGACAGTATTTTCGATGGCATTAACACCATTCAAAGCCATACTGGGTATTTTTCCAGATTTCGTCCATTCGATTTTTGGCGGACTTCCCCTGATCCTGGGACTAATTGCAGGAATCCTATTTTTAGTCCTTATTTTTCGTTATGGCAACCCATGTCACAGATCAAACTCTCGCGACAATGGAAGATACAATCCTAGCCATTGGATACCGGGACCGGATATCAAAAATCCTGGGACTCTCCCGGCTTAGAGACCTGAACATGACTTGGTTTCTATCATTTCGACCAATGTGGCAAAGATGTGTTTTACCTGTATTGAGATGTCTGCTATGCGGAGAAGAATTTATTTATTTATTTATTTATTTTTTTGCATTTGTAATGTGCACAGATACCCACAAAGGGTTTCCCGGCGCCATGGCTAAGAGAACAAGACACAGAAAGCAACTGCTGGCAACACAATGACCGCTATTTATTTAAACAGTTATTTATTAAACAGCCAGGTTTTAACTTGTTTCTTAAAACTGGCGAAGTTCTCCTCTTTGCGCAGAGCTAAAGGAAGGGAGTTCCAAAGAACTGGTCCCAGGTGGGAAAAGGATTTACCTCCCATTCGGGCCAGTTTGAATCTGGGTACCGTGAAAGTTGCTCCATTTAAAGAGCGAAGATTCCGTACAGGTACATGGGGCCTAACCAATTTCTGCAGATACCGTGGTGCGGTTCCCGCTCTGATCTTAAACATGTAGGTCAAGGCCTTAAACCGGACCCGGTTCTCAACTTTCAACCAGTGTAGGTCTTTAAGGTGGCTCGAGATCCTTGCTGTCCTAGGAATCTTACACAACAGCCTGGCTGCGGAGTTCTGGACCAGCTGTAACCGCCTGGTTACAGCTAAGTTGGAGCCCAGGTATAGAATGTTACCGTAGTCAAGTCTAGATGTTATTAGCGCATTGACTACGGTCTTCTGGGTATCCACAGGCAGCATCCAGATAATCTTCCGCAGCCATTTAATAATCGTGAAACAAATGCCAGCCACTTTATTAGCCTGTTGTTTCATCGATAAAGAATCATCGATGCACACCCCTAAGTTTCTAACCTGGGTAGCTGGACTGGGGAAAGCACCCAGAGATGGCGGCCAGTGCCTCTCCTGCCACAGATCACGATTTTTTCCCAGGAGAAGAATCTCCGTCTTCTCCCCGTTGAGAATGCGTGTTAGACACCTGTCTGACGCTACAATCAGATGCGCCAGTGGATGCAGATACATTGTTGGTTCCTACCAAGGTTCACGCTTTGTGCTGCCCTCAAAGGCTGCCAATCCTGATGACGGCATTCGTGGAATCTTCACCACTACGATTGAAGAGTAGTGAAGTTCGAGATGAAAGCAGCATTGATCAGGTACGACCTTCTGTCAGCAATGCGAATCAGAATGTCAATGGAGACAATCATGCGCACGAATGCATGGTTACACCTATTTCCGACTTAGTGGAACTTTCCCATGATGCTGTTGACAGTTTTTTCGAAAGCCTTAATGATATGATGTTCTCTCCAGAACAGAAATAGAGACTTTTGAGCAAGCTCGCACACGGCGTTCCCTGAATTCAACCTTCAACTTTAAAAATAAAGTCACATGAACAATTTTTCCCACCAGTTCACGGACAACAATTTTTTAGCAGCCCCAAATTATTTTTTACAAAATTTTCGGGACACTTATCTTCTGCTTAAAGTAAGAAACTATTCCTAGAGAACTAAGATTTCTATTTTTAGATACTTTATAAAATTTAGTTGCCCGCTGGGATGTTCACGAATATTTTATTATGTGATGAAATGGTCTCGCACTTCCTTTCTGTATAGCTATGTTAAGAGCCATTTCATGTGTATTTCTCATATACCAAATAAGCAATAATGCATACCAATGCGTGTTCACTTTAGCGTTTAATTCATAGCTTAAGTGCATACAATATATATGACTGCAATTTTTCAGTATATTTGAAAATTTCAAAATGCATTAATGTATTTTGGGGTGGTAAGGTATACACTATACTCTATAGTATGTTGTACTATGTTATACTATGCATAGATTAGTAAATATGACCATAGTTAGCGTGGAGTGGGTGTCATGTATTCCTATAGGTTCTGAATCGATCCCCCTATTCCTGACCCTATTCTGGTTAAACTAACTATCAAGTTAACTAACAGTCAGCCCATGAGGCAAGAAAAGCCCCCATGATGCAGATACCGTTATCTGACGCAGTCACACTACGGCACAGGAACGTGTTATCTGATTAGGTCATAACGCTTGAGATCTAATTAGACAAACGACATTCCTCCAGCCCCTGATAAGGCATACGACGTTCTCATAACAAATCAAACCTATGACAACCTGGAAAATCCGTGCGGCCATTGTTTTGATTTCACAGAGAACTTCAGTAAAAGAATGTGCTAACGAGCAAGTCGTATGACATCTTTATTGACGTATCTATGTCCATCCTTACGTCAATCTCGGCACCTTTAAGGTATAATTATTGCTGATCTTGCCCTATGCAAACACACGCGTGGTGACGAGATGGAGCAGCCATACTTGCCGAAGCCGAGAGCAGAAGCAGACCCAGCTGGCAGCAGCCCCGCCTTCCTGACGCGCTGAGAGACGCGCTGCTATCTCAAGCCGAGAGACCCAGCACCGGCGCTTCTGGGCAGCCCTCGCAGGCAGCCTGGAATATCGAGAGCAGAGAAAGAGATACCATTCCTCATTCATCCTAAATTCCAGGTACAGAACTGAATAACCCCTCACAGAGAATTCTTTAGTTATTCACTTGGCAAAAACAAACTTAACTTAAACTGTAACTTTCTATTCCCGCCCACGCATTAGACTTAGGTCAGGTACACGGGGTAGGCGTATTTAGAAACACCAGTTGAGTACGTTTAGTCAAATGTATATGTGTATGTAAATATATTTTAATCATTTTAAACATCATATGGCTCAGAAACCATATCAATGTTTTTACAGTATTACTTTATACTATTGCTTTTAATGTATGCACTTTACTTAACTATAAGTATTGCAATAATATCGATCCATTTCTCTTGTACGAGAAAAGAGACTGATCAATAAATAACACCTTTTTATTGAACACGCCCGTCTGTTCCTTTTCTCTACAATCTGATGAGACTAAGAATGCACGTACTGACTGAGTAAAATAATTGCCTTGTGCTCACACGACTCTGGAGATACACTCTTGATTAGGGGAGAGCAAAGTTGTCATGTTCTATGGTTGTCAGAAACTAAATCCCTTCTTGTCTAATCAGGGGAGTTAATTCTTTCCTGAACATTCGAGAAAGTTTCTAGCGAACTCTGAGCTACGCTGGCAAACCCAAAACTTAAGTCTAGTATCGACAGTAGTAGACCTAGTTAATGTCTGGCCTAGGCCTTTACTGCTGTAGGTATTATTCCAATGCGCAGAGCCTATTGGGAAGATAGGAACTACACTACAATGTCATGTGTGATGTCACTGACCCTGTCATCATGAGGGATGTAACATGTGAGGTCATAAGCAGTGCATTGCTGGTGCATAAGTAACTGCTGAGTTTCACTGGTTTTGGAAAAGTCAAATCTGAGCCTCACTATAACGTCCCTGTAAATTTAGTTTTTTTCCCTCAAATAAAATATATATACTGTACTACAGCAGGCATCCCAAAAAGCCGAGAAAGTAGATAGATTGTAACTGTTAATACCTAAAACAAACAAATCTGTCAATACATCCATAGTCACCCCGCTACAATGTTAAATCTCCTAAAGTAGTGCAAATCTTAAAAAAAAACTGGCATATTCTTAGAAAAGATCCAATTCTAAAAAAAGTAACTCCAGAATATCCGTTGATCACATATAGACGTTGCAAATCAATAGGTGACCACCAAGTACACAGTCAGTTCCAGTAATCAATACTATCAACAAACACGTTGAGAGGGTTTTTTCCATGCCTTAACGATAAGGCATGTAATCTAAGCCGCAAAGTATTGGAATATGAAACCTTGGAAAGTAGGGTAGCTAGCAAAAAAGTCAGAAAGATCAATTTCCTGCTGAACTGCAACTCAGAATATACAGTATATGCATTAGAATGCCCCTGTCCGAAAAGATATGTGGGCAGTACCATCCATTCAGCAAAGAAAAGGATTCTGGAACACATGCGAGACATCACTAAAAAAGATCAGACTTATTCGATAGCTCGCCATTTCGAACCAATGCATAAAAGTGATTCTAAACTGCTTAAACTATTTTGTCTTGATCAGGTGGTTAAGAGTGAAAGAGGTAGAGACAGAGAAAGGGAATTGAGGGTCCTAGAATACAAACATATATTAGACCTCCAAACCAGGGTTCCCCTAGGCCTCAATATCGATGAGAAACTGTGGTCTCACTTGGATTAACTGGAGGTGTATTTAACCTTTCAGTACTCCGCACCTGTGTTTGTACTTTTTACCGTTTCCCCTAAAATAATCTGACCGTATGAAAACAAATGAAATTATTAATTATTAGTTCCCATTCCCTCGAATGTCTAAATGAATAGTTTTTAAGATTTCCTCACATTCAAGGGATTGTTTTGGCTTCAGTGATTTGTCCATTCAGGGCGCAATTTTGTTTAGTTCACAGTACTCTGAGTGGTTTTGCCCTATTTGGGGTATAATCAAGTCAGTATGCCATTAATTTCTATAGCTACCAAGCGATAAGATGAATTGTCATCTAGGCAGGCTAGAGGTATTCAACCTTGACATAATCCGCTATGCTTTAAAGTCTGACTTAGTGGATAGAAGTAACATCTAGGAATTTTCCTAAGAGATTGTGATTTAAGATCAAATCCATCATGAAACATTTATATATATCTATATCTATATATATATATATATATATATATATATATATATATATATGTATATATAATTTCAACTTTTGACCACATGTAAATAGTTGTATATAATGAGATATAACTTTTTAGTACTGATGAATTTATATTGATTTGCATCGACTTTGGAACAAGTTCCAAAATGGCCACCATGTATCCTGCATAATGAGGTAACTTTATTAGGCCTTCTTTTGTTTTGATTTTCTTTTTAATTTACGTAATCACATCTAGCACTTTAAATATGTGTCACCGAAACGCGTCTGTCAGTGCTGGGGGTCTGTGCACCGAATAAATAACTTGAAACAAGTGCCTGAGAGTGCTCTCCTATTTACGCCACTGAAGCTGCCATGCATATGGACGAGAATATATATATAGTTGCAGAAAAACCCTGTTACATTGTGGACATATGCATATACCGATCTGACATAGGATTCTTATATCCTTTCTCAACAAGGCTATCATAACCTCCCCAGGGCCTGAAAGATTATCGGTAACTCCGAATCGAGATGTGGTGACTAGCCCACATCTCCCGGCTTCCCTGGTGATTATGTAGTCCACGATCATTGAGCCAAGGATAGGGGCGGTTACGGGAATCTGTGACTACATTTCCCGACTTGCTTAGCGATTGTGTAGTTCACGATCGCGGAGCGGAGGACAGTGACTATCCCATGGGCGAAAATCACTTTCCATGTCCCATTCATATATTAGACATTAACATGGATATTTGCAGTAATATGACACAATTACAAGTGTATATATGTATATATATGAAATGTACTTAATGGAAGTATTTTCTTTATGTCTATGAATTAAGACATGGATGATGGACTTATATAAGTGTAAAACACAAAATGGTGGCTACTTGATAAAGGCTAATGCCGAAACGCGTCGTCCTTGTTCCACGAGTGCACAATAAAGGGTTTGTGCAAAGTTCTCTTGGTGTGTCGTCTCTGCGTCCTTTTAATTAACGGGACTTGGAAGCTGTGGATATATATATATATATATATATATATATATATATATATATATATATATATATATATATATATATATATATATATATATATTCACTCCAAGCAGTAATAGTGTAAACACGCTCTCAGCAGCCGTCACAGAAACGCCAAACAGGAGATAATCCAAGGGTGTTTATTCAGATGCTACATGTTTCGGCTTCTCACAAGCCTTGATCACGCAAATGAGTGTGGATGTGCACGACAAATAAATCAAGTGAAATGTGATGAACATGAAAAGAGGACTGTGAACATAGTGAGGCAGACATCTTGACCGAGTCACAAAAGTGAAATACACTAAAATGAAAATAGGGCTAGTGGAGAAAATCCAAAAACGTAATGTAGCTAATTTGCACAACATGGAATTAAGCAAGAATAAATAACATGTTACTAGGGCCATCACGAAAATAAGTAAAGCAAAGCCCGTTCCAACACAATCAACTGTAGTTGTGGGAACAAAATAAATCCAAATGCCGAATAGCCGAATGGCAGAAAATAAATGGAAATAAATTCCCGCAGTCGGCAGGACTGCCGCGCAGCCAAAAGCGGAATACCCGGAAAATTCCGGACACAATGCAAGTGCTAAAGCTGTTGCTAAGTAAAGAGACAGTATACTCTAAATTGCGAGTGAGGGGAAAAATATGTCCCGTCACTCATGAGCAACCTACATGTCAACAAAGGGGTTGCTAGTAACATAGTCCATGTCACGGCCCAGGCTGGGCTCCACAATTGCCCAAGGTCTGCAAAATAGTCCAAATCATGTTCACAAGGAGTTCAGTGATGCCCAAGTGGGCGTGCTCATAAACAGAACAGGAACAAGGTGACAAATAATCCAACAATGTAGGAACAGATCCTGTAAAACTGAAAAGAGAAAACAAGGTTAAAATCAACATGATAAAATCATGTGCACATACAAGTAAACTAGCTCTACAGTAAGGAGAAAGAGTTACAGACTAAGGAACCATGAAAAACTTTAGGTGTAATCATCTTTGAGGTGAACCGCAAGTTCTTCATCTTGGTTCAACCCTCCCGGGGCCTTGCTGTTAAAGGAAACGATGTATTTAGACTCTATTTGTCTCAGCTTCAATAGTCGATTGCCACCCCTCGGATTCCTGGTTATCTGTTCAAGGATGAAAAATTTCATCAATGCCGGATTCGAGAAGTGGTGTTCACTAAAATGTCTGGCTACCGGATATTTGGGATCTTTGTGTATGATGGCCCGGTAATGCTCAAGAATCCGTTTCTTGGCATATGCAGTGGTACTGCCAATATACCATAGGTTGCAAGGACATACAATGATATATACCACAAATATGGTAGTACAGGTAAGGAACTGGTTAATGGCCTTGCTAACCCCATTGTAGGTGACATTCTTCACTGAGGTGCTAGATTTACAGGCCTTGCAGTGGCTACACGGAAAGAACCCCTTCAAACCCAACTCTTGGTTGCTGAGATGCCTCGTGATATCACTGCGAACAACCATGTCTCTGATATTCCTTCCTTTTCTGTAGGTGATGTTAGGCTTGTTATCAATCAGATGACCAATGGTTGCGTCACTCGTAAGAATGTTCCAGTTTCTCGAAACAATCTTATGTATACCTTTAGATTCTCTGCTATATGTGAGGATGAGTCTGGTTTTATCCTCCTCACTGTTGATATCCTCAACAGGATTCTCACGCAAGGTTTCGCTGCGTGTAATAGAATCTGCTCTGTTCTTGGCCTTCTTAAGAACCCAAGCCGGATAGTCCCTGAGTTTAAAACGTTCCATCATATCAGATGCAACCAGTTGGTAATTGCTTTCGGTACTGCAGTTTCTTTTTGCCCTCAGCAGTTCACCAAAAGGAATACTCCATTTCAGGGGTTCCGGGTGACTGCTGAGGGCATGCAGAATACTGTTGCCAGCTGTAGTTTTTCTGAAGAGGGAGGTGGTAATAGTATTATCTATGATGTCAATTTTGACATCAAGATACTCTGCTATCTTGCTGTCTATGTTACTCGTGAGTCTGATATTCTGACTATTGTTGTTGAGAATCTCAATAAAGTCAGATGCCTCTTCTTTGGTGCCCTTCCAAACCATGAAGAGGTCATCAATATACCTCCACCACGTAACCACCTGACTGGTATGTTCGGTAAGCGATGGGTCCGTGAAGATGGTATTTTCCCACAGCCCCAGGAAAAGATTCGCGAAGCTGGGCGCAAAACACGAACCCATCGCTGTACCAATCTCTTGCTTAAAGATGGCACCATCAAAAAGAAAAAAGTTGTTTTTCAAACAGAAATCAATCATTTCAAGGAGCATTTTGCTATGCTCCCGGAAATGTAGGGCACGTCCATCAAGAAAATGTTGGCATGCTGCCAAGCCTTGTTTGTGATCAATGATAGTGTATAAGGCTTGGACATCCATGGTAATCAATAGATAATCTGCATGCCATGTAAGTTCATTCAGTTTGGCAAGGAAATCCTTGGTATCCTTGATGTAGCTTTTGAGACTCTGAACCCAGTCCCTCAAATAGTGATCCACATATTTTGAGACATGTTCCGCTACACTACCACGAGAGGAAACAATGGGTCTACCTGGCGGGTGATCTATGCTCTTGTGGATCTTGGGGATCTTGGGGAGCAGATAGAGCACAGGAAGGGTGGGATTATCATTTTTGAGAAATCTGTACTCTTCCCATTCAAGAATCCCTTTATCCTTCCAATCAGTAAGTTTGTCCCACAGTTCAACTATACTCTTATTGTACTTCTCAAAAGTGGTGGTGGTATAGTAATTGCCTTCAGAGAGTTGTCTATGGGCCTCTGCCACATAGAGGTCCCTTTCCATAATAACAATATTGCCACCTTTGTCAGCGGGACAGATGACAATAGTGTTATCTTCAGCCAAAGATTTTAAGGCTTTCCTCTGATTGGGGGATAGGTTGTCTAGACCAGATCTAAAAAATCTTTTTTTGTTGTGTCTCAGACTATTGAGTTCTCTGTTGACACATTCATGGAATGTGTCGATGGCGTCATGGGCCATCTGGGGAACAAACGTAGATTTGGGTTTGAAACCAGATGCAGCACTTTTGTCAACAAGAAAATTAGCTTCCATCAGAAGCTGGGTGTTACTTGTGGTATCATTGGGGTCACCATGTGCATAACCATTAGATGTCAAAAGGTCAATTTCATTTTCATTCTCAAGATGTATAATGTCAATCAAGGACTCCACATCACCAATCCTGAACAGATCCTCAGTTTGGGACGATGGTTTCTGTTGTTGTATAGGTTGGTGTCCCATACTGCCTTTCAATTTATGCCATTTCTTAAGTTTAAGTTTGCGGATATACTTAAAAACATCAATCCTGGATTCAGTGTAATTAAAGTACATTGAGGGACAGAAGGACAGCCCCAGGCTAAGGACAGTCAATTCAGTTTCAGTAATTGTTCTTTTAGATAAATTAATAACAGTTTTCTTTACCGTATTGTCATCCATCATAGTCCTTTTCTGGAGCGTGTATTGGCTCTTCCCATGTAGCCCCCTGTGTTGCCTCCTCTCCCAGCGCTGGCGAAGCCTCTTGCCCCTGTTCCTGCGTTTCCACGTCCTCTGGCTCGTCCTCTGGCTCGTCCCCGACCTCTTTGTGGGGTTTGCTGTGGCAGTGGTGGTGCCAGAGTGGGTTGATTCGTCCGTCTGCTCCGGCGCAGATGACGATACTCGTCTAAAAAATTCGGTTTTCTGGCTGGGGTTGTTACTTGGGCAGTGTCATCAGTGGATACATTAGAGACTTCTGATTCAGTCTCGCTTAATCCTAGAGAGTCATCTTGACCCTGCATTGTGCTACCATCTTGTGTAATCTCAGGTGTGTTGGCATAAAGGTGATCATATTTACGACTGAAGGTCAAGATTCTTCCAGTGTCATAATCTTTGTAATCCCTCAGAAGATTTCTCTCTTTACATGCTTTAATGTCCTCCTCGTGGCGTTTTAAGCGTTCTTTCATTTCTGCCACTAGTTTTTTGACAATATCATCGTCAGCATGGGTGCTTATTTCTTCCATCAGTGTATTTATTTATTTTAATAGACTCTCACGGTCTAACCATGCGTATTTGACAAGAATTTCTTACATTTTTCTGGAACTGTTGGCAGAATTTATGGACCACTCAGTCAACATATCGGGGTTCGGTGCCTCATAGGTAGGAGTGGTATATATGCGCAGTCCTCTGGGCACCATCTCCTGGTCAATATAATTCTGCAGGGAGGTTGCCTCCCACCACTTGGAGATTTCATTTTTCTTAAGTTTCTCAAGTTTGTTGATTTTGTCCTTGACGGTTTGTGGGGGATGATGGTCTTTCTTAACAGCATCGCTAGTAGGGGCCCCCTTCTTGGTTCTAGCGAACAGCAAATGTGCTGCTGCTCTCCTCTCGTCTTCTTCCTCCATATGTGAGCTCCCTTGGAAAAGATGACTTTCTGTGGCGATAAGTGACAGCCGCCCTTATGTAAATACAAAGTTCCTCCTGTTCTGGGATATATAAATATATATATATATATATATATATATATATATATATATATATATATATATATATATATATATATATATGCCGCTTCAAACCACCAAGATCAACTGAACTCGGCGGCGGACGCTTTCATTTGTGAGGGTGAACTCACAATACCTATTGCTCTGAGTCTTCATGAAAGATGTAAGCACTCACAGGGAAATATGCTAAATACTTGTTTATTCGTCACAAATATGGACGCGTTTTGGCAGACACCTTTTTCAACATTCAGTGAGTTGACTCCCATACATGTTAATAAACACATTTTCTATTGGTTGTTTATTCTGATATGGCACTTCATAGAAATGTATTTTCAACAATTTCTCTTTGGCCCATCCCCTGCCCTTTCTGAAATAAAACTTAAAAGGAAGGGTGGCCGTGCGGCTCACTACTCTGCCAATTTTTGCCCCAGGCATCCCATCCCCTGTGCATCCCCTGCAATAATTTTGAAAAACGCCCCAGGGGTGTCGGTCCCCAGGTCGGTCTGTGTAGCTTCTCATTATTAAAAGTAAAAGACCCGGAGAGGTGGTGGTCCCTGGGGCTGTAGGAGGGTGCCTGTGCTGCTCCCTGCTTTCATTATAGCTAAAGCCCGGGGGAGGTGCAGTCCCCATGGCAAGGGGATAGGAACATGAGCACCCACCATATTATTGTTAAACATGCCCCCAGGATTTGGCACACCCGGGGGCTTAATCAAAGAGACAGGCGGGAGACCGCCTATCTTTTTTAAAAATGTTGCTGCAGATTTGTGGATCTGCTGCAAAATTTTAAATAAAAAACTCCTACAAACCAAAGCTGGGCATCATATCTAGGGCAGTCAGGATATTCCTACCCTGCTGCCTTTTCCTTATTTTTTTATATTTTTGTGGGACTCAGCTTCAAGTGCTTTTGTGGGAGTGGAACTGAGTGTGTAAGAGCCTGCCTGACTGTATGAATGGGTGCAAATTACATGGTATTAAATTACGTATTTTAAGCAAGCACCCACATCTTTTTTTTATTTTTTTTATTTATTTTTATTTATTTATTTATGCGTTTTTATATAGCGCGGACTTTACCCGAAGGCATCAGAGCGCTTCACAATAGGAACAGAAAATTACAAATGAACAAAATTACAAAAGCAGATGATAAGTTACATGAGGTAAAAGTGACAATTGTGAGCAAACAAAATACATGAGGTAGCAAACAGTGCAATACAAGAGGAAATAGTGACCATACATCTGGCCATACATCTATGGCCAGATGTACTAAAGCATTTTGCATTTCCTAATTGGCCAAATTGTTGCAAGTTTGGCCAAATAAGAAATGCAAAACAGCCTTTTCATGGGTGCAAAGACTGTCACAAGTTGTAATTTCACTCAGTAGGAAATGCAAATTGTGACACCAATTTAGGAAACGCGAATAGGTATTTCCTATTTGTGCTCCATAATGCACATGTAAAAAGCATTTCCTAAATGTGTATTGGGCATTTAGGAATCGTTATTGCCATCGACTCAAAGTCAATGGCAACCATATGCAAAATTTAAATAATGCATTTAAAAATGCATTTTTTAATGTGACATGATGCACATATTGGCCCCTAGGGCATATGTGCACTTGCATATGCACTAAGAATTTTGGGATACCTCCAGCCGAGCCTTAAGACCAGAGGCACCCTTGGCTTTGGGTTTGGAAATGCAAAATAGTTCCTATTTGGCCTATAGTTGATTTGAACTAAGTGATGGGTGTTTTTTTCACATAGACCCAGGCACATGGTGTGTTTTAAGCATGTGTTTAGTTGGCACTTTGTTGTTTTCCAACAGGACAAGGTCTTACATAGGTGCCTCAATCAGGATTAATGTTATTCTGTGGTATATGGTAACCATGCTCTGAGTTCCGCAAACAATGGTTCACAACTATAAAGAGCCAGTGGTATGTGGTCCCTTTATGCTGTGAGGCACTTTTCCTGTGTAGGGCATCCTTGCACAAGGCATTTTAGCCGCTAGACTCATCACAGGCTCCAGAATAAACATCTCCCCTAACCTTCGTGCCGTCAACTGGCTACCTTTTGAGGCGGGAATCCATTTGAAAATCACCTGTATGACACACAATGCATTGCATCACAAAACTCCAAGATACCTAGCGGAGAAATTGGTACTATCGGGTGGTAACAGAACTACTAGGAGTTCGGCTAATCTTCTACTGAAACCACCGCGATTTTACAAGAAGAAAACATACAACCGTACCTTCTCAGGAATGGCTCCCAGGATTTGGAACACCTTGCCCCCAGAAGCAAGACTGAACACGTCTGCGGCTTTTTAAAAAAAAGAAGTTAAATTGATTCTTTGTCCAAATTCATCTGACATTTTTAATACAATTGTGTAGATATGTGCTAGTCTGTAATAATTACCACTACTGTATTCACATGATTCATTGTATTTTTATGTATATGTGTATCATCTATATTTGCCCTGTAAAGCGCTCTGATACCCGCGAGGGTCTTGTTCACGCTATACAAAACCTTCAAAATAAAAATAAATAAATAGGTGGGAATGCAATAGCATTTCATAGTTGTGATTTCCTGATAGCGATTCAGACTCTTTAGAAATCGCTATTAGGAAATCGCACATTTTGTGCATTTAACATTTCCTTAATAGCGATTCCTATTGAATCACTATTTCAGAAATGCTAAATAAGAATTTCATACATCTGGCCCCTAATTTCTGACACATTCATTTATACCGGCTTAATAAAATAACTACATTTTCAGTGGATCAGTTCTTCTTCCTCCTTGGCTGCTCACTCATTTTTTATTTAATGTTCCCATCTAAGCTCTCTTCTATTTTGTCTTTTACTGTTGTGTTTGGAAGCTACACTATTTCTCCAATTTATATATACTATCAGTTGTTTTAATGTACTTTTTCATACTGCAACCTAATTAACATACTTGTAAAATCTCCTTGCTGTTGTCTAACTTTTATTTCAATATCTGTTAACCTTCGTATTCTACTGCAAATCTCGAGTCAGAAATATGGTAATCCTCTTCCTCTACTTTCAGTAGAAAACTACCTAAAAGGGCTACCCTTTCCACTCTGCTCTCACTTATACTCCTGTACTTAGAAAATTACAGTCTTCCTTTTCATAATTTACTTTTGTTATACCACTTCTAAATAGACACTATTTTTTTATTCATTTCCATGTTTTCTGTAAAGAAGCCCAATTTGGTAGGTTTTTCTCAGATCCACCACATTGCTCAATACAGTCCCCCATGTGGTCCACTCAAACGCCCTTAAAAGGATTCAACAATGCTGTTAATGTTTTAATTATATTTCATTGTGTAAAATATTGTCAATTACAAGACATACACTTCCTACTGAACAATTTTTGTACACTAGTCTGCTTCACACTGCAGTCTTTTTTGTTTCCTTCCCTACACTCTTTTAGCTTGATTTCCACAGCAATTATGTTTCCAATAGTCTCTACCTACTAGTAGTTCAACAGTTCACAAGAATTTCACTCAACAACATATTGGCTTCACATCAACTTTAGCAGGTGTGAATGACTGTTTCCATATCACAGAGCTAGTAACTTTTTCTTAAAGTCACCACCTAATTTTAGAGCCCTGCACATCTCCACCATTCAATCAAATATGTTCTTTTACATTGTACCTGCTGTCCTCTATTGTTGGTACATTTTATCATCAAAACAGCCTCATTCTGCTGCATCCTTTTCCTGTTTGCTACTCCTGCTTGTCTCCAAAATGGTCAATGTCTGATTGTTGGCCATAGTTTTGTGTTTTTGGACAGAGAGAGTGCTAGAAAGAGTGGGATTGGAAGGGACCTACATTTATCTAATGATTGTTTTGAAACCCTTTTCCTAATTTCCTACTCCGATCCAATGTGGCTCCTCTCCTAAATAAATGGTCTGCCCGCTATGCTGCAGGCAGATTTGTGATGAATCCACAGATCTGTTCCCAACCAAAAGCACACATTCAATATAAATTATCAACACATTTAATGCAAACATATTTTATTACAGTGTATACGGTGCATACAACTGTGTCACTGCAGTCTGTGGGTGTGTGAGTAACATTATGAGTAACTGTGTGGGTGTGCTAGGGGCTATATGGGTGTGTGAGTGGGTGTGTGAGTGGATGTATGGGTGTGTGAGTAGGTACGTGAGTGGTGGTATAGGTTTTTCAGTATTTTTGTGAATAGGTGTGTATATGGCTTTGAGGGTCTGTGAGTGAGTATGTGAGTGGTTCTCTGAGAAGATATATCAGTGACTGTATGGGTATATGAGAGGGTGTGTGAGTGACTGTGTGAGATTGGGTGTATAGATGTGTGAGTAGGAATGTGAGTGTTTAGCGGTGTGAGAGAGTAAATGTAAATTGTAAAATGTAAATTGATACTTGTATAGCGCACTACTCACCCGCAAGGGTCTCAAGGCGCTTGTACGAATACCGCTGTGGAACCCATCCTGGCTTTCCCTGTGAGGTGTCCACTCCTGGGCACCCCCAAGGTGGAGGCCAGGCATCGTTAGCGTTGTGGGGGCCGTTGTGGAGATTAAGCAAGCTATTGCCCAGAGTTGCAGAGTGGGACTCCATGATTGGAATAGGCACCGAGGCGAGAATTATCAAGTCCGTGGAATTTTGAGCCCAAGACCCGCCGAGGCGGGGAATTGAACCCGGGTCCCAGGCTAGACCTCTGCATCAGGGTCTGCCGCTCTAACCATTGAGCCACACTTCTCCAGAGAGTGACTGAGTATGAGTATATGAGTGGGTGTGTTAGGTGCTGTGTGGGTGTGTAACGTGTGAGAGTCACTGTGGGTGCATGTGTGGGTGTTTCAGTGGTTTTGTTGCATGGGTGTATGAGTGGGTATGTAAGTGACTGTGTAGGTCTATGAGTGGGTGTAAAAGTAACTGTATGGCTATATTTGTGGATGTGTGAGTGCCTGTTTGGGTCTTTGAGTGGGTGTGTGAGTGGCTCTCTGAGTAAATGTATCAATTCCTGTATGGGTGTGTGAGAGGGTATGTAAGTGACAGTATGGGTGTGTGAGTGGTTGTATGAGTATGCATATGGATGTGTGTGTGGGTGCATGAGTGGTTGTGTGGTGTGTAAGAGAATGTGTGATATGATATGACCAAAATGTAAAAAGAAGCACAACAAAAGCCCTAATGTGTAGGCCCTGTAATCCTGCTATGCCGTTTGGTAAGAACTGATACTACAATCTCCCAGTGATACTATGACTTGCTTCAGTGTAAACAACCAGGCAGGGTTTTAAGGCCTTTCTGAAGGGGGAATGAAGCTTGAGGCATGTGAGATGATGAGAAAGAGTATTCCAAAGCCTTGCCACCACGACTGGGAAAGATCTGCCTCCTCATCTCTTCTTCCAAATTCTGGGAACCGTCACCCAGTTATGATGTGCTGAACAAATGGTACTTGTAGGAACATGCCATTGGAGCATGGCATTAATTCCAGCTGGACTTACCTCGTATAGAGCTCTATGTAGAATACAGAGTGCCTTGAACATAATGCATGTTTCTACCGGAAACCAGAGCATTTTGAGTAGACTTTTCGACCCCAACTGCTGTTTAGGAATATCCAAGGTAAACCTTGTCATTGCATTCTGCATAAGTTACAACTTTGCTTGGGTCACCTTGTTGGTCTCAAGGTAGAGAGCATTACAGTATTCTATTCTTGAGTAGACCAATGCATAAAGCTCCATGTTTACAAGCCGGGATGGCCATAAATGGGAAGAATTTCTTGAACATTCTAGACACCGTATCGGTGACCTGACAGTCCAGTGAGAGCTTGATATCCATAATGACACGTAGATTCTTAGCTGTGTCTGTTGGAGTGGATAACGAGCATGTCTGGCCACCAGTTGCTGTTCCAGATCATAGGTTGACCACTAAAGAACAGTAACTCCATCTTGTCTGCAATTAACTTCAGATAGTTCTTGCCCATCCATATGTCACTGCCTTCAAACAGTAATTGAAGTTGTCTGAGATGTCCCCTGTGTCTTTAGAAATAGACACAGTTATCTGGGTGTCATCAGTATATGACACAGCCTTCAGCGAAAAGGAGCATATGAGCTTAGCAAGTGGGGAGTCATACAGATAAACAAATGTGGTTCTCACGGATGAACCATGTGGTACCCGACATGGCAGTGAAAAAGGGTCTCATTGCAAGGGATAAAGTAAGAATATTATTGACCAGTGGGTTGATTACCTGAATCAGTGGCCTATACACCAAAGCTCATGCAACTGCATGCTGATGAGAGAGATTGATACAAAAACCCATAGATTCTGCTCCCATTTGCTCAGTAATCTCATTTCACTGACAGCCCCATAGTTCCTTCATGACAATTGCTAGCTCGCCTCCCCTCCCCTCCATCTGGTCTAACCTAACCCTCTTAAAACCACTGGGAATGGCCATGGCAATGACTAGGTTTGAGGTTTCAGACAACCAAGTTTCTGTAATAAAGACCAAGTCGAGGTCCCTCTCATCTAGCAAAGCAAAAATGTTCTGCTCATGTTTTTGTATGGAGTGTGCATTGACTAAGGCTGCACTAACTGTGACTTGCACTGTGCCCGTGTCCTCGGATGAATCTGTATCTGAGCGGATGTAGATTCTTTAAAGCTACATTCAGAGGACTCCTTAACACATTTACTAGCAGGTGCAGGCAACAGGAGTTCCGCTCGGCTGTATTTAATACCAATCATCTCACCTTCTTTGGACAAATGGGCAGCATGCATCGCACTGGTCACTTACAGGATGCTAAAGGTGGAACAGGTCTGGTCTGTCTCACTCCCAGCCAAGAAGAAGCAGGTAGCAGGCTAACACATCAGAGCAGGTAGCAAAGTGGTAGTCCCTCCTACAGCACAGCAATCAGCAGGCCTACCCAGCAATGCAGGCAGCAAAGTGGCAGTCCCTCCTACAGCACAACAGCTCTTCCTCCAGGCTTAATGTCTTTGGTTCCTGCAAAGTTCTGCTTCTGTGGTGTCAAGGGTCTAGTACTTATACGCAAAAGTGTCAGTTTCTCCTTCCCAGTCTACCTTAGGAAGAATTATCAGCCTGGTGATGGGGCATCAGCATGTAAGTGTCACACCCCAGCCCCCGTTGAGTGACTGCCTAGAGGCACTGCACAAAGCCCAGCTGTCACCCAACCCAGACATTTATTCAGAGACAGGCAGAGGCACAGAATGTTTAACATAGGAAAATGCCTACTTTATAAAGTTGCATTTTCAGACTTACAATTTAAAATCTGACTCCACCATAAGTTGTGATTTAGAATTATGAGTCCACAGACACCAAACTCCAAATTCTTTATATTTTCCCAATTGGCACTCATACTTTTAAAGATGTTTTAAGGCAATCCCAATGTTAACCTATGGAAGAGATAGGCCTTTTAGTAGTGACAAATGAATTTAGAAGTTTTTCATCACCAGGATATGTAAAACTCAAAAGTACATTTCCTACCTTTCACATGCATCACATCCTGCCCCCATGGATGCCTGGGACCTGTCTTAGGGGTGACTTATATGTACTAAAAGGAGTGGTTTGGGCCTGGCAATTAGGCTAACATACCAGGCCAAAACAGCAGTTTAACACTGCCCACAAAGGCTCTGTAGTGGCAACCTGAGTGATTAAGGGGCCACTGAGTGGGTTGCACAACCAGTGATGCAGGCCTACTAGTTGTATTTAATTATACAGACCCCGGCACACATATAGTGCACTTACTAGGGACTTTATAAGTAAATTAAATATGCCAACTGTGGTGAAGCCAATGTTACCATGGTTTGAGAGCAGAGCGTATGTATTTTTGCACTGGTAATCAGTTTAAGGTGCCCGGAATCTTAAAGCCGGCAAAAAATGAAGTCAGCAAAACAGGACGTTAGAAGGCAAAATAGTCAGAGAAAACCACACCAAGGATGTCAGGTCTAACAGGGGTTATGGGGATCGAGAGGTAGCTGTATGAAGGGAGGGGAATTGTTAGCCCTAAACACACATTTAACACATGTGCATGTGAAGAGATAGAGTTCATCCAACCCAAAGGCCGCACAGTGAGATAGATTACCCTACTTTGTTAAGCTCAATAGTTGTTGGCTGGAGTACATCAAGGTGGAAGTCATTCCTGACCTAGTCGATTGAGGGGTTTGGGAGCTGGGTGCAGTCCGGATGCGGATGGGCAGAGCCAGGCTTGTGTGTGGTATGCCTTTGGTGTGTCCATGCACACATGGGCGTTATATAGCCATCTCTGAATGGATGATGACTGGAGTGCTGCTGCTTAAAATGTTCCCCATTATTTAACCAGACAGTAGGCAGCAATGTACTCCTTCCACAACAATCAGAACCTAATGAGCCACGGTGGACTGAGGAGCATGTACGTGCTAAGCAGTTTTAACCAGTTTTGGCAGTGAATGTGAAGTTAAAAGTGCTGCTCAAATTAAAAGAACCAAACATGTTACGATACCTGTGGCAGAGCGCAGCTACTGGGACGTTTGCACACTCATGGGCATTAGATAGCCATCCTAGAATGGAGATCAACAAGAGTGGTGCTGCACAAAATCTCCCCTAATCCTCAACCAGGAAGTGGGCAGCAATTAACTCATTTTGCAACAAACGTCACCCAATGAGCTGTGGATGACCAAGGAGTATGTAAGTGCTAAACAGTTTTAACTAGTTTTGTTAGTGAATGTGACATTAAAAAGTGTGCAAATTAATAGAACAAAACAACTCAGGGGTTGAAAAACCATTTGTGCCATCTAGATTTGATTGGTGTCTGGATCTGGGGATTTTCACTGATTTACATTGGGGTCTTGCTGAACGCCTGATGGATCAGCAGATCCTTACAACCGCAAAAACAGGTTTTTTTCACAACTTTTCCACCATGTTGGGACCTCACAGTCGCATGGGGTTAGGGCACCTCTACCCTGACACATTCTATCCTTTTTACATTTTATCCCACCAAGAGTCAAGTCCTGATTCACAAAATGGCAGCCACAACTTTCCTCTCAGGTTGCTGCCAATCAATCATGGCATTTCTGTTGGCGCATTGATCTGCATCTCTAGATATACATACTTTTTTGTTTCATAACTCCAATACTATTAAATAGATTTACACTAAATTACAAAAGGTACTCTTTCTGGACCAAGGTCTAGCTTCCTGTTAAATTTGGTGTCATTCCGTTCAGTAGTTGTGTCTTAGAGCCAGATGTACGACCCTTCCATTTTGCGAGTATCAAATTGCGACGTTTTGTGACTCGCAATTTGCGATTTGTAAAATGGAAAGTACAACAGTGTCTGAGACACTGTTTGTGATTCCTCAATGAGATCGCAAATGACATGCCTCATTAAATTAATTATTCATTAGGCAGGTTGCACTTTGGGACCCATTGGGAATGGCTAGCACTCCCAGGGTTGGTGGACTGTTGGGGTAAATGCAGTTGCAAAACAATGGTACATAACATTCAGACTCGCTATTAGGAAGGAATGCCTTGGCATGCCCCTTCCTTATAGCAACTCACAAATGCTAATT
Source organism: Lissotriton helveticus (assembly GCF_964261635.1). Lineage (NCBI taxonomy): Eukaryota > Metazoa > Chordata > Amphibia > Caudata > Salamandridae > Lissotriton > Lissotriton helveticus. Next base: position 1,368,487,609 of record NC_136069.1, on the reverse strand, counting down.
TGTGAGTCGGTGTTTGTACATACCACCACCATTTTTTGCTGGCTCAAACGGGCTGATTTCCCGTTTGTGACCGCAAACAACGGGTCGTACAACTGGCCTAATATTCCTATGAAAAATTGCATGCGGAAAATGCATTTTGGGGCCCCATTTTCTTGACTCTCCCAAAAAGGAGAACATATAAATGCTAGTAACAGATTTTAGTTTCAATTTAAATTGTTTTTTGATGGTACCATACTAATTTTTAAGCCTGGGCAGAGTTGGCGGAGTGCCAGTATGTGGAGTTCCACGGAGTTGGAAAAAAACTCTGCTCCCCTCTGCTCTCCTCCACCCTCCCTAATTTAATTATAACAAAAAAATGCATTTACTTGCTGTGGCATCTCTGGGCCTCCCTCCTCCTCGCTATGGTTTCTCTCTCCTCCTCCACCTTGCCATCCCCGTAAACCCCTACATGAGTACTGCGAGGACGGCAAGAACGAGGAGGAGAGAGAGACCACATCGAGGTGGAGGGCAGCCTGAAGATGCCACAGCAGGTAAGTGCCTTTTTTGTCATAATTAAGTTAGGAAGGTTGGAGGGACTGGCTCACTCCGCTCTGCTGCAGAATCTGAGTTTTGCCTGAAGTCTGCATTCTCAATGGCGCGCAGAGTAGTCACTACCAAACAATTGTTCTTTTTTTGATTAAGACTTGTGGTGCACTGTTAAAAATTGGTTTTGTTTAAAAATCTTTTGTATATGAAAAACTGGTGCACATTCTAAAAAAACTCTAGGTTGTATTTTGTTTGGGTAGTGGCACGGCCTTGTTTCAAAAGTATAGATTGGCCTACTAGGACTGTGTGATGTATGCTTAGTGTGGTGATTGTTTGAAAGTAGCTGGAATGTTTGTGAATGTATGTTCGAACAACTGAATGGGTAATGATTGGAAACAATAGTTTTTAGTAAATATTTAATTGTTATGTATCATATGTTTGTATATATCCCATATATGTTTTTCAAATGAAAACTTTTTAAATATTGAAAATAAAAGCAACTAATAAGCATATGGGTGCTTGGCTTGGATATCCTTGCACTATTCATTCAGTGGATTCAAAATTTTCATCAGTATTGGCAGCTTGTTTGGTTTTGGTGTATTGGTGCATGGCAGCCAATTGAGGGCCAGTCAAGAAGGGAGGACAGGAATACCCGTATCTGATAGATACAGCACATTCCTGTCCTTTTCTTTTGCTGTACGGGCTGCACAGCAGGAAGGCTTGTGGCGCTGCCCTGCTGCAAAATATGGTAAATAAGGTCCTTAATTTTTTTTTTTTTTACCAAATACCAAAAGGTATTGGAGTGCTTTACATGAACATCAGTTACATTAAACAAGGACACATTCGTTTTGGTTTTAAGCATGGGGAGATGAAGTGATTTGCCCAGAACCACAGGATGTCTAGCGAACTCTGTAACTTCAACCTGGTTCCCCACATCGTCAGTATAACATATAATCAAGTAATCAATTGGATAATAAAACATAAAGATAGCAAATTATTTAAAAGTGCTGTGTTGCTATTTGAGAACTTGGAAAATATGTCCTCGTTTTAGTTTTTTAGAGCACTAACCATGATTTCCATGGGAATAAGACATCTCATTTTTATAATTTCTAAAAGAAATGCTTTAGGTATTACAGTTTTGATTAAATCAAGATGATGTCAGGAGTGCCACATTTTAGAATGTTAGCAATCTAGATGCTAATTAGAATACCGTGGGGAGGCAGAGGTCAGGAGCACAGACTCCAATAATTAAGAGCAGGGAAGAGGGTGTGGAGACAAGTTGATGACGCTGGGCAGGTGGGACGAGCAGTGACAGCACAATGTACCATGGAGGGCATAGGAAAAAGGGGCAGGGGCAACAAACCAACCATGCAGGACAGGCAAGAGAGACTGTGGCAGTATAACAAACCAATGTCAACAGACCCGATTCAGGCCTATGACTTCTGATGTTCTTAAGCCCAGAAGGCCTTTACTTTATCTGTCTCCTGCATAAAATTGACTCTTTTGCTATGTAAGCCAAAATGGAAACATTCTGTTTCTCATCAAGGCCAGGCGGGATGGGCACTGGAAGCACACAACACACCATGGCAGGAAACAGTGAGGCTAAAATGGGATACACACTGACAATAGAGGGAAGGTGGGAGGGGTCAGAGGCAGCAAGCTGAACATGCAGGGCAGGTGGAAGGGGCTGGGGAGCACAGACAATCATGCTTGGCGAGAGGGAGGGTAAGTGGTGGCACAATGTCCGTGGTGGGCAAGAGGGAGTGGACAGCTGCATGCACAAAGGATCATGGAGAACAGAAGGAAGTGGGAGAGGCGGGTAAAGATAAGAGAGGTCAGGGGAAGAGGCTTCACAACAGACCACACAGGGTGGCAGAAGGAGAAGTTGCAGCACAACAGAGCATGGAGGGCAGAAGGGAGTGTCAGCAAAATGGACCATGGAGGACAGGAGGGAGGGGATAGGGGCATATAAATCTGACAGGCAGGGATGGAAATCAGACCGACAGGGTGGAGTTGGCTTGGAGAGGCAGCAGCCATCTGACCATGCTAGGCAGGTTGGAGGGGCAGTGGCAGCTCAGCAGAACACTCAGAGGAGATGGATGGGGCAGCAAAATAACTGTTTAGGACAGTTGAAAAGGACTGTGGCAGATCAGTGGTCACACAAGGCTGTAATAAGGGAGCATGGGCCAGGACTTGGACAACAGATGGCAAGGAGAAGGGGGGCAGGAGCAGCAAGCTTGAGTGGAGGCAGCACAATGCCAGCCCATGCCCTGAATCCGGCTGCCCACCATGCATTGTGATGAGCATCTTACTTAACGTAAAAAAAAACTATAAATTCAATGAAAAAAACAAAGGTTACAGGGGCATTACAGTTAGGAAATAGAATTTAAAAAACTATGGAAATTCACTAAAAAACAAAGGTTACAGGGACGTTATAGTGAGGTTCAGATTTTAAATGCACAAAATCATACAAATTCAGCTGTTATAGTTAGAGTAATTTCAAGTAACTATAACTCATGCCCTAAGTTAACTATATCTTGTGCCCTCTCCATGCCCTGCTAATTACCCCAGATATTACATCACTCATGACATCTTCTATGACTTCATTGATGATATCATTATAATATTGCAGTATAATTATTGATGGGAAAACTGTGCATGGCAAGAATGTGAGTTATAGGTACCTTACAGCACGAGTTATAGTTTCTTGAAATAACTAACTGCCGAATTTCTATGATTTTGTGAATGTAAAATCTGAACCTAACTACAGCGTCTCTGTAACTTTGGTTTTTAAGAGAATATATATGTATATCACCTATTTGCAGTCATCAGTAGATAGTTATACTTGGTGCCTCTTGACAAACCTTCAAGGATTTTCCCCAAAAAGTGTACTTATCATTGTAATTTTGTATGTTTCGGGGTAATCCAGCAAGCAGAGGCTGAGGAAAAGGGGATGTCAATAAACGTGTGTTTCACATGTTAATTCTCCTAGGGATTTCGAACATGAGTTCAGCTTGAACTGCTGGACATACTTACACCAAATTTGGCAGAAAGGCCCTCAGTCTGGAAAGCATGCTTTATGTTTTTTTAAATCCGTTCTGTAGTTTCTGATATTTTCATAAAAAAAACATTTTTTATATATAGGGACACAGATCCTCCGACATTCCCCATGCTGAAATTTTATTGGCTGCCAACACTTCAACCAGGAAGAGTTAGCAGCCATCTTTAAGCTTGTCTTCACCCAAGTCCCCCACCCCAAACAAAATGTAATAAAAGAAAAGGGGACAGGGTAGCAATAACCAGACACCCTATTCCTGGTCTTGGGATCCCCATGGGACCCTGCCAGGGAAAAAAACTTTTTTTTTAACATCCAAAATTTAAACATGGAGGGGGCCACGTGGCCCCCCTCCTGTGCCATATATGGCCCTAGGGACCACCACCTCTCTAGGCTCTGCCCATGCAAAATAAAGGAGGGGGGGGCACACAGCCTTTCTTCAGGAGCCAATTATGGCCCTTGTGTCAGCCATCCTCAGGTATGGTTCTTCTATGTCCCAAGATGCCCAACCCAGCACATTGCTTCTGCTTGCTGGAAGCTAAATTTTCCTCTGTTTCCCTTCCCGCTGGCATGTGGTCAGGGAAATAGACACATGATTGCTCATACACAGAGTAAACTACATGTGAAGTAGCTCCCTGTGTGTGGGAGCAAGTTCAGCTTCCACAGAAGTAAGGAAGCTTACTGGGACTGCAGAGGCATTGAGGCTAGCCTCACAGTCCCCATCATTTCACATTGGGTGCCTTGGCGGGCTTCAGAGTACCCATGGAGACAAGGGCAGGCCCCAGGGAATGGGACCCTGGGGAAAAAAATCTCCCAGTGAGGGGGGCATGCAGTCCCCTTCCCCATTACAAAAGGGGCAAAAAAACAATCAGAAAAGGCAAAACAGAGGGCAGGAAACAAGCAGGAAAGGCAAACCAAAGGGCAGGAAAAAATAGAAGAAAAAGGCAAAGCAGAGGGCAGAAAAATGTGCAGAAAAGGTGAAACAGAGAGCGGAAAAGGCTAAAACAGAGGGCAGAAAAACAAGCAGGAAAGGCAAAACAGAGGACAAAAAAATGAGCTGAAAATACAATATAGAGCAGATAAGGGCAAAACAGAGGGCCCTCAGACACTCACACACCCTCTCACAGACCCAATCAGAGACTCATGCACCTACTCACAGATCCATTGAGACACTCAGTCGCAGGCCCATTCAGAGACACAGACCCACTCAGACACTCAGGCACCCACTCACAGTCCTACTTATACACCCATTCTCTCACTGACAGACCCATTCAAAGACAGACACACACACTCACAGACACACTCAGAGACTCACTCACCCACTGAGACAATCAATCATACACCAACAAACCCACTCAGACACTCACACACTCACTCACAGACCCACTTGCAGACCTTCTGAAGCACTCACACCTTCACTCACACACCCACTGAGACAGTCATGCACTCACTCACACCCTCACTCTCAAACGTTATAGCTTACAGTTAAGAGATAAAATGTAATCCAGTACCATTGAGTTCGGTAAAAAGAAACATCTGTTATTCAGCGCCAAGATGCCTCCAGGTGAACATGCGCTTTACAAATACACATGTTATGTTATGTTAAATACATTTTTTAGAAAACCTTAGAAATTCACTCAAAAAAACAAAGGTTACAGGGACATTACAGTTAGCATGTAACATAAAAAAAATGAAAGTCGCTGAAAAAAACAAAAGTTACATGAACGTTATAGTTAGGAAACAGAATTTTAAAAAACTGTAGAAATGCACTGAAAAAAGTAGCTCTTACAGGGATGGTATAGTTAGACTCAGATTTCACTCATACAAAAATTAAAATTCAGCAGGCATAGTTACCCTAACTGTATCTTACGTCTCCGCAATGCACTGCTTATGACCTCACATATTACATCAATCGTGACATGGTCAGTGAAAACACTCATGACATCACTGATGACATTTCAAACAATATCACTGATGACTTTATCTGTAGATGACTCACATACCCACTCATGCCCCCGAACAGCCTCTCAATACACCCACTCACACACCCACACAACCACTCACATACCCATTCACATACCCATACAACTACTCCTACTTCTACTCATCTATAGAACCATACACATACCCGTTCACCCATACAATCACTCACATACCCACTCACTCACCCATCCAGCTACTAACAGATCTACTCACTCACCCAAGCAGCCACTCAAACACCCATTCATTATTCACCAACACAATCATTTTCACACATCCATATAAGCTCTTACATGTCCACGTACTCATCTACACAGCCCATCACATAGACACTTACCGTGCAATACAGCTATTAACACACAAACTCACTTATCCATGCACCACTCAAACAGCCACTCACTCACCTAGAGAGCCATTCACATCTACTCAGTCACTCACACAGGCACTCACACACCCATTCAACCACCCACAGAGCCTCTCACACAGTCCCTCACATACCCATAGAGCCTCTCACACTAGCAATCACCAATACGACTTGGTATATATATTTTACACTCATACACTTTTTATATATACTCACAGTCACTGGATGATGTCATCAGTGATGTCATTTGAGATGTAATCAGTGATGTCATCAGTGATATCACTGACCATGTCATGAGTGATGTAATATGTGAGGTCATAATCAGTGCATTGCAGGGGCACATGTTATAGTTAGCTCAGCTAAATATAACTGCTGAATTTTAAAGGTTTGCACGAGTGAAACATGAGCCTCACTATAACGCTCTGCAACCTTTGTTTTTTTCAGCGAATGTCAAATATTTCCTCTATTCCATTTCCTATCTATAACCACCCTGTAATCTTTGTTTTTTTCCGTCAGTTTCTAAGCTTTTTTAAATGCTAATTCTCACAATAACGACCCTGAAACCTTTGTTTTTATCAGTGAATTTATGTTTCTTTTAAGTAGGAATGGCATTTGCAGAGTGGTGGAGAAAGGGGGTGGGACCTCTGACCAGCTCTTAGGAATCCAGCTATATAGGACTTACAGACAAGTGCCAGGTGTGCTTCTTGGCCCCCAAGGCCCCTCAGCATATAAGTCATCCCTAAGGTGGGCCCTGGGCAGGCCTATGGGCAGAGTGCAGTGTATGTCCTGGTAGTGAAAAACTATCAGTTTTAATGTTCACTTCTACATGTCCTATCTTTACCATAGTCTAACAGTGGTATTGCCTTGATACATCGTTTACATGTAATTTCATGTATTTTTCAATTGGCAAAACATATATATTTGGCATTTGGTGTCTCTGGACTCACACTTTAAAATCACAAATTATGGTGAAGTCAGATTTTAAATTGTAAGTCTAAAAATGCATTTTTTATAAAGTTGAAAAACCCATGTTGAGGATGCACTCCTTCCCTTAGTGATTAAACTGTAGTTTGGAAAACTCTTTAGTAAGTGCATGCGATCAGTGGCTGGGCACTCGCCCCCAAGTCACAGCCAATACAATAGAATTCCTTTTTAAAGGGCACTTCTCTCTCGCTCCTAACTGTTACACTGCGATGTGCCCTTTAAAAAGGAATACTATTTTTAGAAAGTTTCCATTTTCTTAATTTAACCATTCTGTGCCTCTGTCTGTCACAGAATACATGTCTGGGTTGGGTGGCAGCTGGGTTTTGTGTATTCCCTCTAGACAGTCTCTAGTTTTCTAAATTGGTGTGGAGCCTTTGTGTGGTGTTTTCACTTTGTTTACTATAATGAATGTGTGCACAAATACTTTACACATTGCCTCTTAAGTGAAGTCCGACTGCTCTGTGCCAAGCTACCAGACGACAGGTTAATTTAAGTTATATATCTTACCCTGAATAGGATTGCGGGCCCTACTTGGACAGGGTGCAAACCTCTGTCAACTAGAGACCTGGCGATAGCAACATTTTGACCTGTTTCCCTGTCTGCGCAGTGTAGGCAGAGAAGCTGATCCCAGCTGTGAGCATTTTTAAAGCTACCGCTGACTGGGCATGTACTTTGTGTTTGCTACCGCTTGGTGCGAGCTTCAAAAATGCTTCTTCCAAGCAGGAGCAAACAGAGATGTCCCTGCTCGTACTAGTGGGGGCATGGAAACCAATATGTCCCATAGTTGGGCTCCCCAGGACATAGCATGTGAGTGGGACCCTGGAGATGAGGTCCCGGGGCTATCAATGGCTCAGGGAGGGGGCTGCCCCCACTCTTATTTAAATTAATTGGCCCCGTGGTGGGCTTCCCTGGGCCTTTAATGGTTTAGTGGGGGGTTGTGCGGCCCGCTCCCCATTTTTGAAATTTCAGTTCGAGTGTTGGCTCTTATGGGCCTGTCTTGGCTTGGGGAGGGGGGGCCACTTGGAAGTCAAGTCCTGATCCTCAGGTGGCTGTGGCAGTGTGAACATATATGCAAAGTACTTTTACTGTACTCTAGAATAAATGTTGGGTATAATTTCTCAAACACTAGTGGAGTGAATTGTTAGCAGACTTCACAATAAACGTGCTGTTTGAGTAATAAGATGTCAAGATCCATTTCCGAGAGGTAACTTCTAATGGCTGAGTTGAGATCATTCCTGAAGAAATTGGCAGTTAATAGAGCCACTATTCGGGAACAGATTAAAACAGAACATATTAACAGAATGTAATCAAAGTCTAATGTGACCAAACAAACACAACACAATGTTGTGTGTGACATGTAGAACTGATGCTCAAACCAGGTTGTGCATTAGCGAAAAAGGGAACATTAAAAGCTACTTTTATTGAGATACAACGAGGGTTAAAGAAAAAAAATGAATTCAATAATTTCCAGTATGGCCTGGTGCCTTTAGATAAAGCAGCAAATAGAACACTGCCCATCAGTTACCACAAAAGTGTCAGAATAAGTTCAGAGAGCTATGTAGAATACCCAAAATAAGTAAGAGTGGGCGGAATGCAACAACAAGACCATTACATTTAGAGACACTGTGACAAAAACTTGCCTATCTGTTAGTCTTAGAAACCAATATTTAGAAGCTAAACAAGTAAGTGAAACAAAGGCTGATGGAATTTGATTCATGCCTATAATGAAGAAACTATAAGTAGTTATTTGGGTGCAAAGTGTAACAACCTGATGCTGCTCCAATAATGTAATTTACCTTTTTGAAAAAGTCACTAAAAAAACGAAGGAAACGGTATTTCTGCAGAGTGAGTCCCTCTTATACTGCACAAGCCTGCAGAGTGTGCAAAGCAAGATTAGGTGATCAAGAAGCAGCTCACAGAGCCAGTCCATAACATAGCACTAAGCTGTTGTTGTTTGAGTACAGGCTTTGTGTGTAAGACATGGCTGTAGGATCTGGCATAAGGCATTGAGCAGCTGGAGTTGGAAGCAAGAACAAGGCCCGTGTTTCACTATTGGTTAAAATATTCCGTTATTTCCTCTATGAAAATTGGTAAAAATGCCCAAAAATGATGTTCAATTATGCGTTATTTCTGGGAAATGCATCTACAGCATTTTCCACAACTTTTTAGCAGAAAATGTGTTCTAATTTTCACTATGGATGCAAAGATTAATTTCACAGTAAAGTGCAAAATCGCACATGATGTGATCCACATATGAGTGGCTGGTTTTGTTATCAATGATGTCATTCAACATGTCATGAGTAATGTAATTTGTGAGGCCATAACCAAAACATTATGGGGGCACACGTTCTAGTTAGCTCTGTAAACTACAACTGGTGAATTTCAGTGTTTTTTTTCAAATGTCACGTTTTAATAGAAATTGTTATCTAACTATAACGTTACTTTAACCTTTCCTATTTTCAGTGAATTTCAGTTTTTTTAAATGCAAAAATAATATTAACAAACCTAACTGTAACATCACTTTAAAAATGTGTTTTTTTTCAGTGAATTACTAGTAAGATCCCTAAAATACCCAAACCTCAGCAGGAGGACAAGGTACTGCTGAGCACGGTCTTTGGCTGTGCATAGAGTTAAGATGGATGCAAGATCTGGCCTGCAGACAGTTCTTCCACTCACATTCACCCAGGTGGATGGCCAACCCTCCATGGACATCCACCCACATGTTTTTGTGATTCATTTTCCCAATCCCTCACATTACCTAGGGAGTCTTACTGGACCACCCACTCCAAAATGGTTTTTTAAAAACATTTTTGGCCTGGGGAGGGGCCTCCTGAGGGTCAAGAGTCTGGGAATACCTACCCTGCCCCCTTACATCCTTTTTCAAAAACATTTTCAGGACAGGGGACCAAGTCCCAAGTCCTGTAAATGCCAACCACAACATTACTTTCATTTTATGGCCAGCCAATCAGAGAACTCATTCTGAAAAAAAAAACTTCTGCCAATCAGAAGGCTTGGATTTCTGAATTTCAACCCAATGGTCAAGTTATCTATATATTCTGAACCTTAATTTAACAGAAACTACTGATGAGTTTTATACTAAAGCATGCTTTCTAGGTAAAGGTATAGCTTTCTGACAAAAATAGTGTAATTCTGCCCAGCTGTTTTAGCTGTAGCACTATTCAAAAGTCCCAATTGAAATTGCATGGAGAAATTGTGTTTTTGGGCTAACCTTTTTTTCCCAGCCCTTGCTTGACATCTCAGCCTGAAGGTATCCAGAAAGGAGCTGGGGTTTTTTGGAACGTTGTGTGAATATTCATCAAACAGCGCCAAAGTTACTAGCAAAACAAAAAAATCAATGTTCTATGGTAACTAGACCCTAACTAGACCCATATATAAAGATTAAAGTGAGGTTATAGTTAGGTGAAAATTCAGTGACAATGTAGTGTTTTAAACAAAAAAAACACTGTGCTTGTCATAGTTATCTCAAGTAATTATAAATTGTGACCTAAGGTAGCTACAAATAATGCCACGCCTTGCACAGTTTTGTCCCCAATTATGTCATTGTAAATGTTGCAGTGTTATTATAAACAATGTTATAGAACATGTCATGAGCGATGCCATATTTTGGGTATTTAACTGTGCATGATGAAGGTCTAGCATAAAGTGAAAACTTGGAGAGTATGGCCCGTGACCAGGTTCTGGGTCCATCCCCTGAGGGAAGCCAACCACTTACCGCATATGGCCTTTGGTTATACATTGCTTGGGGTAGGTCACTTGGCATCAGGGGGCGCTACCAGAAAGAGCAGTGAATGAAAAATTAGTGTCACCTGGTGCGTATTTATTGGTAATTTTGGTTCCCCAGTGTCCATCTGGGACACCTTTTTTTTTTTAAATGATTGGGAAGGTAGCTGGCATCCCCCTTCTTCGATGCCCTCTCCTCAGGGCTTTTTTTAAGTGGAGGGCTGCACAGACTTTCTCCCCAAGAGACTTTGGACCCCAGGCATCCCATCAGATGGAGCCTTTTTGTTTTTTTTTAAAGGGAGACGGGAGCATGGCCTCTTCCTACACCACTTTGGGCCCCAGGGACCGTCATTCCTGAGCCCTTTCTCTTTTTTAATGAGTGGGGTACACACAGCCCCTATCTCCAAACCAATAGTGGCTCTGGGGATATCATCCCCTGGGCCGCTGATGGGCCTCTGGTGGCCTCTGGATGGTGCCCCAGTGCCATCCGCAGTGCCCACAAAACAGCCCAGGCCTAGTTGGCTCCCCAACCAACACCATACTTGGTGCTGGAGGGAACAGGCTCCTTTTCTTTGCTCTCACCCAGCCAGGAGCAACATTTTGCAACTGCACCTGCCAGGTGGGAGTAAAGAAATGTTCACTGCACAGGAGAGTGCGGGCAGGGTATGACTGCTCTCTCCCATGCAATGAACTGCAGTGTCTCAAGGTGTGCTCCTCGAGACACTACAAGGTATTTTGTCCAGAGGAAGGGGTCCCGGGCCGAATACTAGCACAGGGAGGACGCATGTCCCCCTTCATTTCTCAAGGTAATTTGGCCCCTGGAGATAGTTTCCCAGGGGTCCAAAAGTAGCCCCTTCCCTTGTTTAAAGAAATATGCCCTTTTGATGGGGTCTCTGAGACCCAATGTTGGCTCAGGGAAGAGGGCCACACATATTCCTCCAAAAGTGATCAGCCCCATGGAATGGGGTTATCGGAACCAATGGAGAAACAAGGACAGGGGATGCATGCAACTCCACTTTATTACTAATTCAGCCTCAGAGATGGCCCCCAGAGCCAGGAGTGACACAGGGAGTGGACACTACTCATGACCACTTTGCCAAACATAATTAAATAAAGACCCTTGGGCCCTGACCCACTTTAGTGGTCTAAAACTGTAATTAATAAAACATGACACACAGTGTTTTGCAATTATTATGCTGTGATTCCATGGGAAACAATTTTTCAGATGTTGAAGGCAGCCAATCACAGTGCACGCTGTTGCAGGTGCCTTACTTTGGTATGAATTAGCTGGTCCAAGGAAAAAAAGCCCTTTGAGATAATCAGAACTATCTATTTAAAAAAAATTGGATTTGAGGGACTCTTGCGAGAGTCCCTCGAACACAACCACCAAGATATACAAATATGTTCGATCTTCAAGTTGTCAAAAATTACTGAACAGAAATACACAGATTTACCATTTTTTATGCCCCCCTACTTCACGGATCACCCCAAAACGTTCTAGGTAGGAGCTGAGGTACATAAACCTTTTTAAAGTTTCATGAAGATTCGTTGTTGTGATTTAATGATATGCTTTATGAATTTTATATATATTGGTATAAATATTGGCAGTGATGGGCATTGTGCAAGATATGGCGTGTACGGCTGTTTTGAGAGTTGCAGATTGGGAATTTCCATGGATTTTAAGTGTAATTTCTAACCGTAACTTTAGCTTAACTGTTTTTTCAAGATGTTTCAGGCTATCTGTTAGAAAATGTGCTGTTGGTTGAGATGGGGTGGGAGCCCTTCTCAAACAACAGCCACAATCCTTGTCAGGGTGAACCAGAAAAAGTCACTAAAGTAATATGGGTTTAATCCTCTGGTAGATTGGTACAAAAGCAGTCAGACTTAACTCAGAGGCAATGTGTAAAGAATTGAAGCTTAAAAAGTATGAAAGTATGAAAGTGAAGACACAACACTGGAACAAAATGTACACTAATTTATGAAAATAATGTAAAATATCATCAATTATTTGACACTAAATTGACAAAAATCGAAATCGTAGAACCAGAGTTATGAATTTTCAAAGGTCATAGTGCCTAATAGATCAAAGTGCCAACTGTGGGCAGCTAGTCGCGCAATGCCAGGGCAAAGTGGAAAGTTATGACTGACCGCGATGGAGCGCAATCCCGATTTAGGAAGCATATTGAGCCCGGTCTCAGCTTACCTTCAGACATAAAAGAAATTTTGGAGAAGATAAAAATCAGCAGGGCTCGACAGCCGGGGGTATCTGAGGAGGAAGCATCAGAGTCTCTTTTTGGGCTATGTCTAATGATAACTCCATAAGGCCAGGTACCCCTTCTACAAGCAGTCACTGATTGGATTTTGCTCTGGATAAGAACTTCTTGGAAGCTAAAATTAAGTAGAGCTAATTGGCGAAGCATCTTGGATGGATCGGCAAGCAGGTAGGTCCCAGTTCCCTTTCAGTTCTCAAAACACTTTTTGGAAGAAAATTCTCTATTCCCAAAGTATGGGATTTTGATTAGTTGAGCACCATTGACACCACTTTCAAGGGTCCAGACAGGGAGACACCCTGTGTCGGGTCAGGTCTCACTTGATCCTGAGTCATGTTGTTCTCTTAAAGTTGTTGGAGCTTTTTGTGTCCCTGTAGCTCTGAAAAGGACGCCAGCAAACTAGTCATTTGAGTCACTCTGGTGGTCCTGGGTCTAAGCAGCTGAGCAGTCCTCTGAGGCCACAAGGCAAGCTTCAGGCAACAGAGAAGTCCTCCTGGAGGAGCAGGGCAGTTCTCTGAAGTACAGAGCAGGCCTAGGGAGTAAAGCAGTCCAATAAGATTCTCAGTCAGGTTCAGAAGTGAACTGAACAATGGGACTAAGGGTCCTATTTTCAAACCTGGTGCTAGCTTTGAAGTGGAAAAAACTTCTAGAGTATTCCCTTCAAAGATGGTTCCGGAATTCCCTGCCTCCTTGGCACTAGGTTTGGGGTCACAAAAGGCTAGTATGTTCTCTCGGTGTGCTGACTCACCTTCTTTGAAATATACGTAGCGCTGTGCACAGCTCTGCCCTTTACAACCTGCCAGGCTGGCCCATCCTCTATGTGTGACTGTCTGTAAAGAATACAAAAAGCCCAACTGCCAGTCAGTCCTAGTCTTTTGACCCAAGCACCAAATGGCTAGGAAAAGAATGTCCAATTTCTTAAAGTAGCATTTTCAGACTTGTGACTTAAATCTGATGTTATCAATAAATAGGGTTTTATATTGCACTCCTTTCACTTATTAAATGTAATAATATAACCCAATGTTATCTTATTGGAGAGGTAGGTGAAAAATGAATTTGTGCGTTTTCACTACAAGGATATTTAAAACTTAAAAGTACACATCTAACTTTCAAGTGCAATGTACCAAATGCAATGTACCTTGCCCTGTGAGTTGTTTAAGGCCTACCCTAGAGGTGACATATATGTATTAAAAGGGGAGTTTTAGGCTTGCCAAAATGTTTCTTCGAGAAGTCAAATCAGCAGTTTGCAATGTGTGGCGTGGACTTAAAATCGTTAAATAGTTACTGATAACTTGACTTCTGAGCATTGATTGATAAATTTGCTTGCAATGTGTCAGGGGTTTATTTGTGAATAATTGTGAAATTGTTTAATTAATTCCCAAGTAATTAGTCAATCATTTATCATATTTAGTCTTTTGTATGTACTGTAAATGTTATGTAGATACAAGAGAGAGGCCGAGGTAAAAGGTAGGTCAAAAAGGTTTTCTTGGGCTAATAACTTTGGTGCTCTTTATTGAATGTGCATCCAATTTGGCAGGCCAGGTGAAGGTTTTATGCAGATATAACAAGTGGGAGGGGCACAGTTAAATGGGTGGGCAAAAACCAATTTCTTTGCTAATAACTTTCATACAATGGTACAGTGCTGCACAACATTTGACAGATGCTTATTATGTTTAGCTTACAAATCATGTTCTAAGTTAAAGGCAAATCCATTGATGGGTAAATTTAAAATTTGGGAGTAAAAAAAGAAGGGTTTCTCATTTTAACTTGTAAAGAATCCTGGCTCTCTGCCACAGAAAAACAGGAAAAAGAAAAATGTTAAAATAAATTACATCAAACTTGGAGGCATATTTATAAGAATTGCTGCTAACAAGTTATCATGTTGTTTAGCGGATTTTTTTTTATTGCTGCTGATTGCCAAATCAGAACACCATGTTTATAATAATAATAAAATAGTAAAGTAATTTATAAAGCGCCTGGTGACGCCTTCCCGGCGTGTCCCCGCGCTGTGGAGATAATTTTCGTACAACAGCCGTGGTAGCCTCCACCACCCATCAGTGTTTTATAGATTGTACAGGTGGGTTTTTAAGAGACTTCTAAACTTGACCTCAGAACCTTCCAGTCTGAGGCCAACCGGGAGCATATTCCAGTTGGGAGCCGCTAGGACTCTAAATGAGCTGCCTCCCAGTTTGGCTCTTTTTACGCGGGGAATCTTCAGTTGGCCCGTTCCTTCTGAATGTAGAGCGCTGCTAGGCTCATATATGTGTACCAGGTCTTGGAGATAGGATGGAGCTTTATGCCATATTATTCTGTGGCATATTAGGAGCACTTTATACATAACTCTTTTCCTGACCGGCAGCCAGTGTAAAGCTTCGAGAGCAGGTTTGAAGGCTGCTTTTTTTGGGAGTCTCAGGACCAGCCTGGCGGCCATATTTTGAAGGACTTGCAGACGTTCCATACTTTTTTCTGTGGTGCCTAAGAACAGGACATTTCCGTAGTCCATACGGGATGTCACCAATGCTTGAGTCATGGTGCGTCTGGCCTCCAGCGGGAGTAAGTCTAAGGTGTGGTTGAGGGTTTTTAATACCCCAAAACACTTTCCCACTATGCCGCGAATGTGGCCTTCATAAGATAGCGTGGGATCAACCCATATCCCTAAGTTCTTAGCCTCCTTACAGGGATTGGGCGTTGGACCCAGGCATGATGGCCACCAATCCGCCGTCCAACTCAGGTTGCTCCCACCAATCACCATTACCTCCGTCTTGGAGCCGTTAAGCTTCAGACATGTTTGAGACATATTAACAAGACATCACTACATGGCACTAGGATCAGCTAGCGGGCAGGAAAATGATCACTAACACTAGCGTTAGGGCAATAGTAAAATACACGGTAGTGCTAAATTGACAGACGACCAATTAGAGGCCAAAAATTCACGTTAGTCAGCCCAACATCACTTTTCTGCATCCAGAGGGAAAACGAGCTTACAAATACACCCATAAGGAGGAAAAAAACACCGGAATGCAGAATGGAGCAGCCAGCACCAAGTTCAGCACAGGTCAACACTCCCCCAAACCTCCTATCAGTCAGGATGACCAGCCAGAGTTCCAGTAATAATAATAATAATAAGGGAGTTTTATAAAGCGCCCGGTTACGCTCATCTGGCGTGTCCCCGCGCTAAGACAGAAAAAAACTCATGCAACCAGGCCACAGAGTCAGCTCGGGTTACCGTGTGTAGAGATGTGTTTTTAGCTTCTTCCTGAAGCCGGCTTCAGACGATTCTAGGCGAAGGTCCAGAGGTAAGGCGTTCCAACCTTTCGCCACCAAGTAGCGAAAGGATCTGCCTCCCATGCGAGCCTTTCTTATCCTACGGACCTTTAATAGGCCACCATGGGAGGAGCGCAGAGCTCGCATAGGTTCGTATCTGGAAACCAGACTCTGGAGTGGTGCTGGTGCCCTCCCATTGAGGATTCGATGGCAGGTGCAGAGGGCCTTAAACTCGACCCTGCTCTTTACTGGAAGCCAGTGAAGAGTCTGAAGGGCTACTTTGGAGGCCAATCTTTTAGGGAACTTCAGAATGAGGCGAGCTGCTGCATTCTGCAGTACCTGGAGAGGATTTAATACCTTACTGGTTGCTCCTAGGTACAGTAGGTTGCCGTAGTCCAGGCGCGATGTGACAAGGGCATGCACCAGCGTCCTACGGGCAGACATTGGGAGGAGATCTAAGACCTTCCGCAGGCTTTTTAGGACGCTGAAGCAGACACCCACCACACGGCCTATCTGAGGTCCAAAGGACAAGTCAGCATCAAGCCAAACTCCAAGATTCTTGGCTTCCCGACAGGGGGTTGGAGCCTCACCTAGGCAAGAGGGCCACCACGCCGACGACCACACAGATGGGCTCCCCCCCACCACGAGCACCTCGGTCTTATTGCCATTTAATTTGAGGCAATTGGTGGCAGTGGAAGAGAAAATGCAGATTCAGGGCCTAACTTTTTTAAAGTGGCGCATGGCTGGGGAAAACCAGTGTTGCATCACTTTTCATTGTGTCATCCTTGCGACTCCATGAATGCGCAGTATTTACAGTATGGCGCTGCATGGACTCAATAGATACGTCAGGGATCCTGATGTATCTGGTGCCACAATGATAAAACATTGCTGGACAGTGTTGGATAACTGACGCAACTCCAGCAATGTGTCAATATACATCGACAAGTCCCATGTGAAAAGCCCTGCATCACTCAGATTGTGATGCAGTCAAGTTGTAGGAGTGGCACAGATTTCACTGCACCACTTCCCACCCTGCATCCATTAAATCTGACGCAGGTATAATGTAGCACAGGGCTTTACACAGTGACGCAAGATGCTTCACTTTGTAAATTGGGCACCATGTGGCACATTGTTTACGCTGCCACCACATCACAAAAAAGTGACGCAATGGAGGCACAAACCCTCATAAATAAGGGCCTCAGTCAGGAGGAAAAATGAGACCCTGATTGTGAATGTGACGGAGCATTAACACTAGCTATTGGTCAGCTCCACGGTGTAATTGGGGACCAAAAACGCTATGTGGCAGTCCATAGTCAACAAAGTGAACTCCATTTCAGAAGTTAAGAGGACAGTGATGTACTGCAAGAAGTGTTGACATGATATCAAGTGCAAAAATAAGCAGAAACTGGCTATCAATCAGCAGGCTGCATTGGAGACCGGAGTGGACAGTCTAGTGTAGGTTGTGTTAATTTTTTTGCTGCATCATTTGGATTCGATTTTCTATTGACAACTCATGTAATTTGCGTGTTTTTTCCATTGAGGTTAGAACAATGTCCCGCTAACATGTAATGCAGCTAAAATATTAACTTTAAGTAGTATGTGACCTGTATTTTATCTGTTGCGTGTCTGACAACAATCAATGGCAATGGCATGTGACATATGTTGTGTATGTGGCTTTCATTGGTCAGATGTCTTTGATTCTAAATGTGTCAACAACATGCAAACCTTCACAGATGCATGAAGCACCATACGTCAAAATATTTGTTTGGCAACGCACGCAATTGTACAAGTTATACTGTTTTCCATATGTTGTATGTGTGACTACATATGTGGCAAGTACTTACTCTATTCTAGCGCAAATTGTACCGCTGCCATGGGGTTGAGACACACACATATGTGTCAACTAAGCATTTACTACTTCGTCAAATTTGAGGGCATGCATACAATGCACAAACACCAATGGGACATCACTTTTGTTTGTGTTCTTGTGGTGTGGTGTTAATAACATCCACATATTTACAGGGTTCTGCAAAGCCAGTTAACGTGGATGTACGCCACATAGTCGATATTTGCCTCACCACAGCGGTCTGCTACAGCAAAGGGGTGGATAATTGGTGTTGTGTTGGAGGTTCCGCCACAACATCTATAGCGTTTAATGCGGCTCCAGATACATATATCTAGGGCTGTGTCAAATTTGACAAGTCTGAAAATGCCATGTTCGACCGGCAAGACTAGGAGACATGTCTTCAGTTCTTGTGTCTCAGCTCATTCCATGTGTGCTGCATGCTGCAGCACACATGGATGAGGCAAATATTATTTTTAGATTATTTTTGTGCTAGAAGGTGTCCCTTCATGCACAGAAAAAATTATCATTCAGCGCAGTCACTCTTACCACATAGCTACATGGCACAAGTGTGCCAACACTGGCACTGCCCAGATTTGTTGGCACCAATGCAATAGCACGCACAGGGCTGCTTTTAAACCTCAGGGGTCAGCAGTTCACACATGCAAGTGTAGAAAGGCTGTTGGCCTCTTACCTACCATGCCCTATTATTTGCTGGGGACGTAAAGGTAGTTTCAATCCCCCTGCCCTAATATGTACTAGGGACTTATAGTGGAGGTCATGCCAATCATAAGTGTGTATGTAGGTGTTTTCACTGTATTGTAAGTGTGTGTTCAGCATTGCACTGGCCCTGGGTCTGGTTAGGCAGAGCCCAGAGTCAGTCAGAGTCAGTACCACCAGTAAAGTCGACAAATAAAAGTGGGGTTCCCAGGGTGATAGGATGACTTTGCAACACTACCTCATTCTTTTTGTCTTCAAACTTCCCACTTTCCAAGTGATCCTGCTCACCATTGTCATGTAGATATGGGATTTCTGTCTGCACATATGTTATGTGAGACGCAGCACACCAAAATGATTTCACACACCATTGACAGTGAGAAGAACAGTCTTTCTCCAGAGTAATCTATGCATCAGTAGCAGGATATCCTGTCTCCTAAACTAAAATGAATGATGTACCTGGTGCTGCACAACACGCCAGTAGTATAGTATTGCCCAATGGTGCCCCATCTGCATTTGACATGCTCTACATATTTGCTGGTAACAAGTAATGTCATATGCATTGTCATATACTCCGCTCGATGATTGGTCTGTGTGACATACTTAAGTGGATCAACTACAGTATGACAAAAGTGTTATGTTCAAATAAGTTTCACAGAGCTTACAATATGTTAGTTAAGTGACTATTTATACACGTATTCATGATTTTAATGTATCCATATTTTGATGTGAATATTACATTAATATGTCGATTTTTGATGATTCTATCTCTCCCCCAGATTGCTGCTGCTGGTTGGCAGGTTGCGTCTGGTCCTCTTCTTCTTCCCCTCCATCCTCTGGATTTTCATAATAACATTGTCCTTGAGCAAAGGTGCATACGTCCAGACACATATGTTGTGTCATATACAGACAAGAATGTATTTGCATAGCAGTGTTAGTGAGTATAAAAGTTGACAGCCAGATGTGTCTAGGCACCTAAAACAGGATAGTGGACACCAAAAGAACTTTTCACTATGGACAAGTGCAACACTTGTCTGGGGCTTTGCAAGTATTTGGTATTCATTCATTGTATATATCCACTGGCAATTGCAGTGCAGATTTACGCTACGACACTCATGATATGCCCTTGGAAACGTTGTTGTTAGCTGCCAGGCTTATATTGGCATCCAGGAGAGTGGGGAGAAACCTGGAAAAGGATGCCTGTGATAGTTCTGCCATTCTAGTTGTGGAATGTTGAAATGTTCCTGCTGCCAGCATGTGGAGAACAGTGCGTAGCTTCGTCTGTGGAGGGATTCTGGTGCAGCACTGGGATGTGGGCTGCAACCAAGGCACTACAAGTTGAGGAGGTGGAAAATTGACCCCCTCTTAAGCCTGCATTGGGCTATGACCTTCTCTTGCCACAGGTGAAGGAGGGTGATCCTCTGGAAGTACATCCACATCCTTCTCAGGCACTGCTGTGGTGGTGGTCATGACCCTGCTTTAACCTGTCCTTGCACATTGTGCGCACTCACGCTTGTCCAACCTGGAGTGTAAGTAGTTCTATTATTATGGAACTGTCCCTCATTTTGGTAGTTTAACTGTCCCAATGCATAATGTGTGTTACTGATCTGAGTAAACCCTGGGGGCAGTGGTTGCTTCACCCACTACATTTGTGTGCCCTCTGGATATGTCTAAAAATTATTGTATACATTAGGAACATTAACTACACAAAAGATATTAAGCATGTTGCATTCACAACCATGGCACGTGTCCACACAACCGGAGACATGCACACATGGCTTAATTGATATTGACACATTGAAAGTACATCTCCACGTGTGGCAGCTCGAGAGCTAGGCTATAAAAGATGATTAAACTATCTGCATGTGCTTGACCTCGTCAACGCTATCTTTACAGAGCACCTCCTGTCTTCCATGAAGATCTTTTCGGCTGGGCGTGTCTGCTCCCCCAACGGTTTCTTGTTGAGCGTCTCTCCTTCCATGGTTCCAGGAGGCTCCAGAGAATCCCTGGCTTTCTGTGATTCCTGTCTCCAGCTTCCTGTTGCTGACTTTCCAGTCTTCCTAGGTCAGCACATTCCGCACAACTGCACTGCAAACCTGCAACAGTTAAAAAAAAAAGACAAAGGACATTCTCAGGTATACTCAACGCCATGTCTTGAGGTTGTTGTTTTGAGCGTCCTGCAATATTGAGGTAATTAGGAATATCATGCCATAGAATGATTCCCTTTCTTCTCAACATTTATTCTTCTGTGGAACATTATATAATTTGAATAGTGCAATTCTCTATGTGAACATTGTGGGGGGTTATTATGATGGCGGGCGGATCGCCCACCACCACATTCTGCAGCACACATAGAAAAATGGCGCATGGCAGTCATTGTGCGCCAACATTGGGGGAAAAGACAGAAATGGGGCCTACCTTATTGATAGGGTGCATTCCTACCATTTTGTCTTGCACCAAACCCTCTTAAATGAGGCCCCAAGTGTGTTTGCATCATTTTTAAGACCAGGTAATATCTGACGTTAAAAAATTGCTGCTAAGGTGACTTAGCCGCAGTATTCCTTTATTAGAAACATACAAGGACATCCTTATAAATATCGTGTTGTGTGTTTTGCAGGAATTTTTACGCAGGAACTCCTACCTTGAATCTCCTTTTCTGTAAGTTTCGCTAACAGAAAAATTTGAGTTATTGCTGAAAAAATGCCACTAAATGGACTTTGCAGCAACTTGTAAGAATGGTGATACAAAAGCTGCAGTAACATCAAAAAGTTAATGCTACGGTTGCAATAAATCTTTGTAAATATGCCCCTAGGTGTGATATTAGATCTCTAATCAGAAAATAGTTTTTACTTGGTTTGGTGGAAATCCATTCAGTACTTTTCAAGAACTTACCAGTCAAAATGTGTTATGTTGTCCTAAAAGTTGGAATATGTTAGAGATATCTTGACTATTATTACTCAGACAGTCCTCAAACCTGGGTGCACAGACTGTAGATGGATATAAATTAAAAGAAAATATAAGCTTCCAATTGGACACGGGAGCTTACATGCTCCAGTCATCAATTTCATGTTCACATTCCCAAACTTGATTCATGGGCCTGAAGGCTCTGATTAGCTGGCCACAACAGAAACTTTCTTTTACAAATTCATGTACAGGTTGTTAGGCTCTGTTCTCGTATCCTGTTTTAAAATTTAGAAAAATGGGACAGGGAGAGTATCCCTTTATCAACTTGACAATATGGGTACCCTCTCTTGATTTAAAAAGCAAAATTGAAAATAAGCAAATGTTGTTGTGGGGTTTGTGCACCCTATGTCCAGTTTCATAAATATATGATCAAAACTACGATTTTCACAAACACATCTCCTAGATCCACAGGGAGTGCTCTTGCATACATTTTAGTTCCAACTTTTGGGTTCGGGGACCTACTTCCACATTTGTCTACCGTGTTAGTATGCAGAAAGTCCAACAAGGGGCTATACGTCTTTAAGGATGTGTTCTCTCAAACTGTGGGTCTCAAAACTCTATTGCAGAATTTGGTGGGTCACGAAAGTCCAAGCAATAAGTAATGACACCACTGAGGGCCAGATGTACTGCCTGCCACATAGCGCCTCGCAAATTGCGTCACAATTACGACTCACAATTTGTGAGGCACTATTTGGCATGTACACCAGTGTTTTTAACACTGTTTGAGATTCCCAATGGGGTAGCAAATTGCGAGGCACATGAATATTAATGAGTCTCTTGCAATTTGCGATCCCAATGGGAATGACAGGCCATCCCAGGGATGGAGATCTGCTGGGCTCAGCAGACCTCCACGTCTTGGACTGCTTTTAAATAAAGCAGCTTTTTTTAAAAAGACATGCAGCCTGTTTTCCTTAAAGGAAAACGAGATGCATTTAAAAGAAAAAGTGAAACATATTTGTTTCATCTTCTAAGGGGACCACTGCCTGCCCTTAAAAAATAATTTTGCATGCATTTGCAAAGGGGAAGGTGTCCGCTGGGGACCCCTTCCCATTTGCGAATGTATTACCACCTACTTGAAGTAGGTGGTAATGTTCTGCAAGCGCAATTGCGGTTGCAAAACATTGATACATAGATTTGCGGTTGCTATTAGGAAGGGAACACCCATTCATAATATCGAGTCGTAAAAAAGTATTTTGCAAGTTGCAATTTAATTGCGAGTCGCAAAAAACTGTTTGTACATGGACCCATGCTTTTTAGGGTGCACAAACAGGTCTAAGACCAGTTTGTGCATGCTAAAAAGCATCGTACATCTGGCCCTAAATTCTGCATTCATCTTGTCACATTTGCTGTGCTTCAAACACAGGTCAAATGCCAGGCGATGGTATGTAATAATCTTGCTGGGATACAAGAACTGTACATGGGAAGGCAGTAGGATGTAGTTTGTTTGTAACAGACAACAAAATGCAAACATCTGTAAATCAAGTGTACACATCCAGCAGTTAGGAAAACAAAAATTCAGAAGTGTGATGGAAACAAAGATTGTAATAGAATCAAAATAAATCAAGATACTTTACTTGGTGATGCACAAATCATAAGTATTCACTGAACCCAATTTTCACAGATTATCCTTTGCATGGGATGTAGTTTTCTAAGTAAAATTGAATGTCTGTGTACATTTAATGGCTCTTTCAATAGAAAATGTGCTGCCATTAATTGACAGTGTGGTACCTTATGTTGCTTTAGTTACATTTAACCCCTTTGCTGCTAAGCCTCCCCCCCGTGCTAAGCCTTATTTTTGCTCTTTGGGGTAGTTTGTGCTTAGGCCACCATATTTTTTCGGCCAAATAAGGTATCCACGTCAAGTTTGCATCTTTTACTTCCAATATCACAGATATTTTAAAGGTACCTAGGGTTTGTTAATTCCCCTTGAGGGGACCCAGAAATTAGCCAAAATACATCTACATTTAGTTTTTTGGGGAAAAATGGGAAAAAAGGGCCACAGATGAAAGCGTCTGTTTTTGTCCCTGAAAATGGTATCAACAAAGGAGTTATACTTACCACAGTCCTTAGGGGAGATCCCGCTGGTGTGTGAGTAGTGTGCGACCCCACCCCCATTTGTAATGTTAAAGCTCCCTCGAGCAGTTGGCTGACGAGCCTGGGACCCCGCACCTGCGCGCCTGAGTGGTACTAAACCTGGCAATATTTGGCAGCCACCGGCAACCCCAGAACATGGCCTAATCCCTGCTGATGAGGGGTAAATACCCCGAAACACATGTCCAGGGATGGCGAAGATAGCGAAGATAGCAGAGAATCGAAAGAAGATGCATTGCGGAACACAAACTATACTTACCACAGTCCTTAGGGGCGATCCCGCTGGTGTGTGAGTAGTGTGCGACCCCACCCCCATTTGTAATGTTAAAGCTCCCTCGAGCAGTTGGCTGACGAGCCTGGGACCCCGCACGTGCGCGCCTGAGTGGTACTAAACCTGGCAATATTTGGCAGCCACCGGCAACCCCAGAACATGGCCTAATCCCTGCTGATGAGGGGTAAATACCCCGAAACACATGTCCAGGGATGGCGAAGATAGAGAAGATAGCAGAGAATCGAAAGAAGATGCATTGCGGAACACGAACTATACTTACCACAGTCCTTAGGGGCGATCCCGCTGGTGTGTGAGTAGTGTGCGACCCCACCCCCATTTGTAACAAAGGAGTTGTGGTGCTGAAATCACCATCTTCCCAGGTTTCAGGGACAAGTAAACTTTTGTCAGAAAACAAACATTTTGTACACAGTTTTGGGAATTTTCTCTGACATATCCTATTTTTGCTATTTTTTGAGCTTTCAACCTCCTTTCAGCTAATGGTAAACATGAGTATGAAAGCAATAATGGATACTGGACAGATATGCATTTCTGAAAAGCAGAAAAATAATTGAATTTATCAAGGGGTCATTTGTGTACATCCTTCAAGGTTTTCGTATAGGAACTAACAGTTGAAAATAGAAACATTTAACATGTGTTAAAAAAACAGCCATTTGTGCCAACATTTTCATCTGTAAATTTTGCTAAGTATGACAGATGTTTAAAAGCAATAACCTGTTACATCCGCTGGACCCTTCTAGTTGTGGGGATATATAGGACTTGTAGGTTTACCAAGAACCCGAGGAACCCAGAGTCAATAACTGATCAGCATCTTGCAATGTTTTTTTTTATTGTGTACCATGTATATAGCAATTCATTTAGAAAAAAAACAGGGAAAAATCGGTATGAAAGTCACCTATGTATTCCTAAAATGGGAACAAAATATAGAATTTAGAAACAGTAGCTATTTACACATCTCTGAAATTGCGGGTACCCATACCAGCATGTGAATTATATGTCATTTTTCAAAATGACTTCTTTTTTACACATTGTTTTACATTTGGAAGGCAGAAATGCATAGAAAGTCAATAGGTAATAACGATTGCTCTACAGTTTTATGTTCCCCTACATCCCCTGATAAAAATGATAACTCACTTCTGTGGGTAGGCCTAGTACCTGTAACAGGAAACGGCCCAAAACGTAACATGAACACACCACATTTCCACAGTGAAAACGTCCCCTTTTTTTGCAAAGTGCCTAGCTGTAGATTTTGAACCCTAGCTCAGCTGCCAACTAGAGAAACCTAGCAAACCTATACATTTTTAAAAACTAGACACACAGGGAAATACATAATGGGGTGACTTGTCTGGGTCTACCCAGGTTCTGTTAACCAGAATCCCTTGCAAACCCCAAAATTTGTCAAAAGAACACATTTTTCTCACATTTCTGTGGTGGAAAGCTCTGGAATCTCCATGGATCCATAAAATTCTAACCACCCCGCATTCTCCAAAATCTTCTAAGAAAAATGGTACCTCACTTGTGTGCGTAGGCCTAGTGCCCGTGACAGGAAATGGCCCAAAACCAAACGTGGACACACCACATATTCACAGTGAAAACTGACCCTTTTTTTGCAAAGTGTCTAGCTGTAGATTTTGAACCCTAGCTCTGCCGGCACCTAGGGAAACCTATCAACTATACATTTTTCAAAACTAGACACTCATGGAAATCCAGGTTGGGGTGACTTGTCTGGCTCTCACCAGGAAGTCCAGCTAGTTATGGCTTGCGAGGACCCCCAATGTTTTCCTACCACAATCCCCTGCCCACCTCAAATCCAGCTGAACAAAATAAAAAAAATCTCAAATTTCTGTGTGGGAAAGTTCAGGAATCTGCAGGGATCCACAAATATCTTAACACCCAGCGTTCCCTCCAGGCGTCCAAATAACAATGGTACCACATGCGTGTGGGTGGGTCAAGTACCCAAGACAGGCAAGGACTAAAAACGTATTGAGAAGACATCAAAATACCTTTCACAACACAACCTGGTTTTGCAAAGGGGGTTACCTGGGTTTTTGACCCCAGACTCCGCGGCTATCTTGGGAAACTACAGAACACACACATTTCTGAAAACTAGACACCAGGGGGAGTCTAGATAGGTATGTCTTGCGCAGACCCCTAACGTTTTCCTACCCAGAATTCCCTGCAAAGCTCAAATTCACAGAAAGAATCAAATTTCTGTGTGGGAAAGTTCTGGAATCTCAATGGATCCACACATTTCCTTTCACCCAGTGTTCCCCCAGGTCTCCCGATAAAAATGGTATCTCACTCGCGTGGGTGGTTCAAGTACCCGCGACAGGCAAGGGCCCAAAACGTATTGAGGAAACATCAAAAATATCTATCACAAAACAACCTTGTTTTGCAAGAGGGGGCCACCTGGGTTTTTGGCCCCTAGCTCGGAAGCCACCTCGGGAAACTGACAAACCCACACATTTCTCAAAACTAGACACCCGTGGGAGTCTAGCAAGGTATAGCTTGTGTTGATTCACCAAGGTTTTCCTACCCAGAATTCCCCGCAAGCCTCAAATGTAGCTGAAAAAAACAAATTTTCCACATATTTATGTGTGGAATCACCAGGCCATCACAAATGTCATACCCCAAAGCGTTCCCTTCAGTCTCCTGAGTAAAATGATTTGCATGCCCCTTCTGAGGAGCCCGGGCCTATGAAAAAAATAATACCTGGCATCTAGGGTGACTTTTGCCCCCAGGGGGGGTCAGAAAGACTAGAATTTTGTGGGGAGAGGGGTGGGAGCATTTGCATGCCCATCTTGGGCAACCCCCACCCCTAATTTCATCATGAAAGAAAACCTGGTGTCTTGTGTGCTTTCTGCCCTCATCTTCCCGCCAGTGCTGTCAAAAAGACTGTACTTTTGCAATGGGTGGTGGGGGCATTGGCATTCCCATATTGGACAGCCCCCACCCCTAATTTGCATTTGAAAAAATATCCCTGGTTTCTAGTGGGCTTTATGCCCCCAGGGGGGGCAGAAAAACTATCATTTTACGGCAGGTGGGTTGGGAGCATTGGCATGCCCATATTGGGCAGCCCCCACCCCTAATTCAATTTAGAAAAATCTAGTGGGCTTTCTGCTCCCCAGAAAGACTTTAATTTTTGCAAGGGGCTGGGGGCATCGGCATGCCCGTTTTGGGCGTCCCCCACCCCTAATGTCCATAAATAAGCCCTGGTTTCTAGTGGGTTTCTGCCCCCCAATTTGTTGTGGGGGAGCAAAGGCCCTTTCCCAAGGGACCGCTCCCCCTCCATGGTGTCTAGTGGGTGGATACCTGCTTAGGAATCGCCTTCACAAGCAGGGATCCAATAGGCAGTAGATATATTTTCTCTCTCTTTCTGTATTCTCCAAAGATGAGTCACTTTCTTAAGTGTGTCACATTCTAGATCGTTTTTATATTTGTACAATGCTTAGGAAAGTATGTTATAGTGATAACTGACCTCATACACTAAAGAGCAAAATATCCAGCTTCTAGTATCCCATTGTCTTTTTTTTTTTTTTTTTTTTTTTTTTAATCCTCATTTGCCTGACCCACTCTTATTTAGCCTCCAACTGCCAACCACTTGAACAAGGTGCATGGTTTCCTATGCACCCTATACACCATTCCGTGGGACTCGGCAAGAGATGGCCCGAAGAGTATCATGGGAAAAGACTCCAAACTCAATGTTTTATTCAGATGAACTAGCCATTCGGTGCCAACTGGGGGGGCCTAGTTCTTGGAGTTTCAAGGCATAATCATAGGACCGGGGAAAAAAAACAAAAAAAAAAAAAACCCGGTTATTGTCTCCAACGTACCAGCATGTCCCAAAAAAAACGGCTACGTTCGTCACCTGATCTCCTCAAATCCGTTTTAGAGGTTGCGTAGAGGGATGACAGCCAGTTTGCGTGAGTTGGTGCTGAATTTTCAATCCAGACCTTGCATATCTCTCTTCTTGCAAGCAATATGGCGAAGAAAAGAAATGTCCTTGCGTGCCCTTTTATGTTGTTGTCCCAGCCAAAAATGATCAAGGAAAGTGTGATGGAAATCGAGGTATTGAGAATGGAGTCCAAAGTTATTTTAACTTCATTCCAAAACTGTAATATGTTGGGACATTCCTTGAACATATGTATATCTGAGGCTGCAATATGGCCACATTTATTACATTTCTTCCCTGGGATGAATTTAGATAGTTTTAGGGGTGTAAAGTATGCACGGTGAATTGTAAAAAAATGATTACGCCTTAACCATGCGGGTTTGACGCATTTATATAGTAGGGTACAAGAATTCTGCCAGGTTTCGATACTCTGGGCCCCCAGATCTGAGCCCCATAGTTGTTCCGGGAGGGTGAAGTCTCTGTCTATTTCTTCTAGCAGGCACCAATACCACTGCGAGACCTCTTTACCCCCTGCTATTTGCGTTGTCAGTTTCTCTTCAGTGATACTGTGTTTCCCTAATGATACCCCGGATCTGTTTGTTGCCTTAACCCAACTATCTAATTGTAAAAACTTAAACCTCGAGAGCTCTATCCCCGCTGCTCCCTCAACTCCTCCCAGGGCATCAGAGAGTCACCTATCAACACTTCTCCCCATGTTAGTATCCCTCCTGCTCTCAACGGAATAGTAAGCCTATCATCCCAGCAAGAAGGGAACCCTGGGGAATCCCAGATGGGTGCAAGGTTTGAGTAGTATGCCAAACCCAGATTCCTCCTTATATGTGACCATAGCTTTGCTTGGGACATAAGAATTTTTAATTTAACTTTCTTTAAGTATTTCTGTTCTCCAAACTTAAACATGTAGCCATTAGTTGGTAGGCCAGCACCGATCAACATTGCCATGAACATGAAGCCTATTGATGTGTTGGATGGCACTTTTAAGAGCATTCTCGAATGGGACAGTTGGAATGCCCACGCATAGTATTGCAGATCCGGCAGGGATAACCCCCCCTTTTCCCTCCTCCTCCTCAGCTTTTTCCAAGATACTCTTGCTGACTTGTATCCCCACACGAAGGAGTTAAGCTCTCTCTGGCATTTCTCTAACGCTGTTTTATCGAAAGCGAGGGGAATCGTGTTGAATAAGAAGGTAAACTTGGGAAGGATTGACATCTTTAACAGATTTACTCTGCCTAAAATAGTCAGTGGAAGATTAGACCAAGATTTTAAAGATTTTTTAATTTCCTTAAGAACTCTCTCAAGGTTAACTTGAGCAATTTGGGCGATATCTTGCACTATCCGAATTCCTAAATATCTCATTGAGTTTGATGTATTTAACCGAAGGTCGGGTAAGTTCCATGCCATAATGTCTGTCTTAGATGCGTTTATCTCATAACCCGAGATACGGCCAAAGTCCTCAGCTCTCTCGATGACTGCTGGGAGTGCGGTCTCTGGGTCTGAGGTAAATACCAAGATGTCATCCGCATACAAAGCTACCCGCTTTTCCCACTCCCCGAACCTAAAAGATGGAATAGAATCTTCTCGTCTGAGAACTTCCGCAAACGGTTCTATGTATAGGTTGAAGAGGAGGGGGGAAAGCGGGCAGCCCTGTCTTGTGCCTCTAAATATCCTGAACGAATCGGACAGTTTGCCATTAATTAGAAGCCGTGCTACTGGGGATTTATATATAAGCTTTATCGTTCGACAGAATTTTTCCCCTAAATTGACCTTCTTTAAAACGTCGTTTAAATAGGGCCAGTTTACCCTGTCGAAAGCTTTAGCCGCGTCTAGGGTGAGAATTGCCAGCGGGATAGAAAATGCTGAGGCGATGTCAATTGCCCCCACTACATCGTATGTTAGGTCGGAGAGCTGACGCCCTTTGATAAATCCTTTCTGGTCTTGATGGATTATTTCCCCCATTACTGATCCCAATCTAGATGCTAAAATGGAGGCATATATCTTGTAATCATTATTCAGCAATGATATAGGGCGGTAAGACCCACATAGTGTTGGATCTTTTCCAGGTTTTAGGATCAAAACTATGGTTGCCTCGCTCCATGATTGAGGTGGGTCGTTGCCGTCTTTCAGGATACCATTGAATAGGGCCGTCAAGGTAGGGACGATTGTGTCGGCCAAAGCTCTGTACAGTTCTCCGGGGAGTCCATCAGGACCTGTAGCTTTGCCCTGTTTTAATGCGGAAACGGCCTTTTTGACCTCTGTCTCTGAGATGTCCAATTCCATTGCCTCGCTTTGTGCTTGCGATAGATATGGAAGCGATATCTTATCAAGCCATGAATTCCTTACCTGTTGGTCATCAATAGTGTTGTCCTTGTATATTTCCGCAAAGAACTGCGTAAAGGCAGTACTAATTTCTACATCTGATGACCTGAGCTGATTTTCCCCCGCCACCATAATCCCTCTTATGTGGTTTTTTGCTTGGTCTGCTTTAACCCTCCAAGCTAAAATCTTGCCTGCGGTTTCTCCGAATTCAAAGCTGGATAGTTTACTCGCCTCCCATTTATTTGAAATCCTTTCCTGTAGGATATCTTCTATCTGACTTCCAAAGTCTGACATATTTTTTTGATCTTGTAATGACCCAGTTGTGCCCCCAAGCCTTTGTTCAATCTTCTCTAGCTCTTGTTCTAGATTCTGGATTTTTTGTAGATAGTTTTTCCTCATGAAGGAAGCTCTGTTTGTAATGCAACCTCTCAAGTAAGCCTTAAGGGTTTCCCAAACTAAAGCAAGGGAGGTCGAGTGCAAATTAATATCCAAAAACATCCTAGCTTCGGAGTTAAGGTATGTAACTTCCTCCGTGACCAATAAGATGGTTCGATCGAATGACCAGGAGGGATGTTTTTTTTTAGCTTGAAGTATTAAAGTAAAGGACAGAGCTGAATGATCGGATAGGTGAGAGGGTACGTACTTAATATTATCTATTGAGTTTTGGAGACAGTAGCTAAACAGGGCAAAATCTATTCGTGATGTATGTTTATATTTTAAATTCCTATAAGATACCCCTGGTTTAGTGCCGGCTCTTTCTCTCCATAGATCAGCCAAACCGAAATCCTCCATAATCCCTTTAAGAGTCTGTCTAGATTTTGAAGGGAGTTGGCAGGTATGCCTACTGCTATTGGTAGTTTTATCTAATTCCGGGTTTAAGATAACGTTAAAATCCCCTGTCCAAATTATTGGGTCTGAAGTGGTTGTTAACTCGTTCCTTATTACTTCCAAAAAAGATGGGTCGTCAGCATTAGGACCATAATATCCAACTAGAATGTACTTCTGCCCGTGTATGGAGAGGTTGACTATCAGCCATCTTCCACTATTGTCCTCTCTAAATTCAAGAATCCGCACATTTGCTGATTTTTTGCAAATTAAGAGAATTCCTCTTATATTTGCATTGTGATCGGTGCTTAAAAATACATCAATCCATTTTTGTTTTTTTAGTATTGCATCTACCTCGTTTTTTAAGAGATGTGATTCTTGGATAATGATGATCTGCGCCGGGGAATCGCGTAAATATTGTAGGATGCGTTCTCTTCTCCCTTGTACGCGCAGACCATTCACGTTCCAAGATAGAAAATGTGTCGATGTCATTTTTCCTTCCCAATCTTCACTTCCATACTACACATTTTGGTGTTTGTTACTTTGCTGCTTTCAGTTATTTTATCTAAGGCAGTTGGACTATTAAAAAGAAAAGTCTGCTTTGAAGGGTCAAGCTTCTGAGGATAATTTCGAGTTTTTATGCTTTTGTGCCCCCCCCCACCCCTTTGGAGAACCCATCCTTACTTGCACCGGCCAGATGATGGGCCGGTTTGCGCTGATCTGAGCTCTACTCTCACACAGAGTTGTGCTCCATAAAATTATCTAGAAGGAAACAGTAATCAGTCTTTGTGCTTTCACCATCGCCATCACCTACACCTTGGTGACTTTGTTTTTTTTTTTATTTTTTTTTATTTACGTTCTCCAGATAGTGCAGGTTATATATATTTATTTGTGTATTTACTCAAACAATTTTTTTTTTAATTTTTTTTTATATGTTTTTCTTTCTTCCTTCGTCCCTCCTTCTCCCCCCTTTTTTGATGGATAGCTCTCTACCATTTTTGCTTCCCCCTTTTTTTTTTCCCCTCTGTGAGGGCACCCAACAACAGCAACTGGCAACGGCTAGCAAGATGCTTTGATTCTCGAATAATTTGTTATTCAGCCTATTCAGCCTATTGAGTGGGGGCAAGTGAACTGAGAAGAGGGGATGGTCCTGATCGATCAATATTTGCCCTGAGAATGGTTCTTGATGGACTCCAGGAGCTCATCCGCCTCCAGTGAAGTTCTGACGTTATGCATCTTATTATTGTACATAATGCGCAGGTAGGCCGGGAACCTCATCTGGACTGTTGCACCAGCCGTTCTGAAACTGTCCATCTTCTGCCCCAACTCCCACTGCCTGTCAAGTGTAGTCTTGCATAGATCAGAACGGATCTCAAAAGGAAATTCAGAGCATTTTGTAGCTTTAAGTTTGAGCGCCGTGTTGAGTATTTTCTCCTTTAAAGCATAAGACAAAAAGTTGACAAGGATTTTCCGAGGTTTAGACCTGCCTGCGTTAAGACAAAACGGGTCACGATGGATCCTCTGGATGTCTCTCTCCAACACCTCAGCTGTTTCCTCGAGATCCAAAGCTTCCTTCAGGAGATTTACAACGAAACTCTTAATATCTCCGCCTTCTTTCCCCTCCGGTATTTTGAGAAGACGCAGGTTGTTTCTACGTGAAAAATTTTCTAAAGATTCCATTCTATCTTTCATCTCATTCCCCTCCTTGCGTAGGTTGTGTATTTTTAACTCTGCTGCTTCAAGGTTGGCTTTTACTGCTCCCACTGTGCTTTCTAATGCCTCCGTTCTTTCACCCAAGGCATCTACTTTCCTTTCCAAAGCTTCACAGGATGAACGAATGTCATTTTGATTTGATTTGGAAACCGAGAAATCACCACGAATTTCTTCTCTCATTGAGGCAATTGAAGCCGCCAAAGCTGCCAATGCAGACTCAGTAGTACTGTGTGCCGTGTTGCTGGCCTCCTCTTCCTCTTCTCTCTCCCCTAAGGCCTTTGAGGGGCCTATCATTATCAGGTTCTGGGTCTCTCCTTCATTGTGGAGGATATTTACCTCCACCAGCTGTGGTGGAACAGACAGTGGTGGGGAGGAGAGTGGGTCAGTCATTTCTGCCATTACTGTTCGTGGGGGCTGACTCACCAAAGGAATGTCAGTACTCAAAAGGGTGTCGAGGGACTCTGCCTGATTATTCGCTGGGCTTAGCTCTAATACCTGAGGCAGGACCTTGAAAAAGGATCGTAAAGAGGGGGTTAATCTCACAGCACCGTTGGTTGAGACCAGGGCCTTAGCCTCTCCTTGGGTGTTTTTACTGGTTTTACTGTTTTTTTTACTTCCCTTCCCCCTGGCTTTTGTCCTCGTAGCTGTTTGTTTGGATTTCTGACTAGCACTCCCTCTCTCTCTCTCCTTTGATAGCGCTGAGAAGCTGAAAGGGGTAGGCTCGCCTACGGTGGGGATGGGGGGTAAAACAGAGGCGGGAGCAGAGGACTCAATTGCTGCCGCTATATGTGGCACTGTATGTGGCCCTGACACTATCACTGAACCAGGGGATTCTGATAGCTGTATTAGCGTTTGGCTAACCCTCTTAATCCCTTTTAGATTACTGATAACACAGTTAAGATTGCTTGCCACCCCTAATGAGGCACCCTTGCCTCTGTCAAGGCACAACTTCCCCGACCCCTCCGAATGTAAACACCCCGCCACCGGCCATTCCCATTGTCGCACTAACGTGCAGTGCTTGGCTGTGCTAGGTTTACACTTGTGTTTGTGTCAACCTTTCTCAATGACAGGTTTGCAGGCACTAAAGATGAATTAGTATATGTCTGTCTCAGTTGTGGATTCCTAATAGAGAAGAGATAGAATGCTCGAGTGTAGCTCCCATTTTAGCACCTACACATTCCTATATAAGCTCCTATTATGAGTAGGTCAGATATTGCAGTGGACATGCCAGAGGGCAGGAAATACATTTACAAGCCAATATCTCTGCTGCAAAGTCTCGCAATTACAAGTTTTAACCTCAAATCGTCTTTCATACATATTTATAGGGTGTTTCCCAAGCAGTTTTCCACCATTTCAGCAAAATATACACTGCTGCTTGTTTATCTGCTATGAGCAGACCAGGAATGTCATTGGTATTGCTGGTGCGAGTGCTGAATGCGGGGCAAGGTAAAGGGCATGCAATTGCATATCCTCGTCCGGACTGGGCATTTTCTGCTCTCAGTGCTGCTGCAGGCAGTTGGCAGAGTGGTGCTAACATGCTTGCCTGCAGCATCTCTTAGAGGCCTGGTATCTCCAGGCACAGAGTCATCAAGTCTGGGGAGTTCAGACCTGATAATTCAACCCGAAAATACTTGTGGGTCCTGATGCACATAGTGCTACAAAACTAACTACAAAGTGCCCTACAAAGTGCCCTTGCTTGTAGCAACAAATGCGTTGCTAATTTGATTAGCAGTTCTTTAAATAGCCGATTACAGGTAATCAGTTAAGATATGTGAATAGTCACTGAAGAAGCTATGATAAGCTGTGGTGGATTCCGGCTGCCCAGTATGTCATTCTCCGTCTGTGTTCTATCATTGCCAGATTTAGAAAAATTGGTGCTTAAGATATTTCACGACCAACATTATGTAAATGACGACACAAGGCAGGCTTTCAGAGTCATAGATACCAAAGCAGAGCGGAAGTACAGATTGAAAATCGGTTGTTTCTGGCCCAAAATTCAATCAGAGCATTCATGTCTTATTTCTAGTCAGAGCAAAGTGCTAGCATATTGTCAAATGCTGCAGCACATATTGTGAATGCTAATCAGACACAGAAGACATATTTCCAGAGTATTCGCACAATGCAATGTCCTTCATGCCAAAATAAATGTTCTTCATAACTATGCCAGGATGTCGCAGCCAATATCAGAACATTTTTCTGAACGAGATTGCCCAACAAGTAAAACTGAAATTAGATTAAAATGTATGAATGTCAATGTAATTCACGAACGGTACCCTCTTTGAGACGTTTGCTATTGGTACGAGTCTCTGGTCGTGTCTTACACCACGAAACCCACAGGCTCATCGATGCTAATGTATTCCAAGGTAAGACACTTTGGTTCTAGCGTATCATCATTATTAAATACTACACAGAAATTCACTTCGGAAAATATTCAAAAGACGATATTAAAGCGAGCAGCCCAATTTGTTTCTCGTGGCTCTATGATCATTGCTTTTCACATCGCATCACTGAATTGCATGAAACAATTTCTGAAACTGTAATAAAACGTCTTTTTAATTTTACCACTGCTTGGGGTCGGATTTGGAATCAAAAGCAACCCTGGCAAAATGTTCAAACACGCCTACTTTCCCTTCCTGTCTCTTTCCTGACTCTTTCTTACTTTGGGTGCAGAGACAGGGGTTAAGGGTGGGGAGTGATCTAAAAATATATATATTTTTATATTTTTTTAATTTTATGTAAAGATTTAGGAGCAGCAGGATGTGTTTCTAGGGGATTAGGGTGGGGAGTAATTTAATTATGTTGGTTAAAAAAAATATTAAAAAAATATTTGAAAGGTACAACTAAATTTTCAAAAATACATTTTAAAATTTTAAATGTTCAAAAACTTTTTTGGGGTGCTAATATTTAGATGTAATTTGTATAAAATGTTTTTGTAAATATTTTGTAACTTTAAAAAGATTGAAATAAATGTATGATTGGTAAATTATTTTACAAATATTTTTTTCAGAATTTGTTTATTTTTTGCTTTTTATTTTTTCAGTATGAATTAAAATTTGGATAATTTATAATTTTTACATTCACAAAAATGTAATTGCAATTTAGAATTTTATATTTATATTTTTTATTTTTGTGAGAAGGGGATCTCAAATTTGTAATACTATTTTTTTTTAAATATTGTATTTTATAATAAAGGTTTTTAGTTTTAATTATTTTTGGACACATATTAAACAATTTTGTGTCAAATTTTTAATTTTGATAAAAAATATACATTCTTAGAAGTTTTGAAAAGTTTAACATTTTATACATTTATATTATTTAGCATTTTCATTTAGTTTTTGTTTGTTTTGGAGTGTTTATTATTCAGCACTTTCCCTGAGTTTAGTTAGTTTTGGAGTTGGAATTGTAATTTTTTGGGGTTTATTATTCATCACTTTTCCTGAGTTTATTTGATGTTGGAGTTGGAATAGTAATTTATAATGGTTTATTATTCAGCACATTCCCTGAGTTTAGATGGTTTTGGAGTTGGAATCGGAATTTTTATTGGTTTATTATCCAGCACTTTCCCTGAGTTTAGTTGGTTTAGGAGTTGGAATATTAATTTTTTTGGTTCATTATCCAGCACTTTCCCTGTGTTTAGTTGGTTTTGAAGTTAAAATAGTATTTTTTTTTGGTTTATCATGTAGTTTTTTAGAGTTTATATGTACATACAAATAAAAAGGAGACACATTTTAGTTTATATTGTTAATGTTTTCATTTGCACACACATGTATGTTTGTTGTTGTTGACAAATACATTATTTTTATTTGATTTTGTTACACAATTTTTGAAAATATTGAAAAACATGATTCAGAAATGTTGATGACATTCAGAATTTATTGTAAAGTATAATACATTTGTAACATTTGCTAAATTAAACATATTTTTTAACCGTTTTGAAAAAAAGTTATTTTTTTAAAGTATAATCATGTAATAGTAAAGCAAATATATTTTCAACTCTTTTATTACAAACATTTAGAATGTTCTTATTTATTATTTTTTATGAAAAAAGAAAACATACTTTTGTTTAAAAAATTACTTTGGTTGAAGTGTTAATAGCAACCTTGTATTGCAGTGTGTAGGTATATTTTTAAAATTGACTGAATTATTGTTTGTTTACGGTCAATGATTATTTTTTATGGGAAGTAGTTTTCGGTGTGTTGTTTTATTGTTGTAAGGAGCTCTATGTCGGCGGTATTTTGCTTATTGGTGAGTAGTGCAAATATGACGGGGATGTTAGTGTCTTCATATTCACCTTGGATGGTATATAGTTGGTAAAAAGGCTTGGGGAAAACTTTGAATGTACCATTCATCCTCCACGCTTCGCAGTTTTTTAATTTCTGTATGTTGATGTTGGTGGCAAAGATAATAGTTCATTTTTCATGACTGTCATTGTCATGAAGAATGAATTTCTCATCTTTGTGGGTTACAGTGTATTCTGGTAAGATTTGTATTTCTGTAAAGGTTTGGGGGTGGGTGGTGTTTGAGCAGTAGATCTTTTAGTTCTGGCTATTTATCTCTTTAGAGTGGGAATAAATGGTAGTTGTCTTGTGACATTTTCAGGAACCCTAGTTAATATGTTTTTTAGTATTTGGGTACTGGTTTGTTGGGAGCCGGTGCTAGCTTCCCTGATTTATTCTAGAGCATCTCTGGCCTCTATTTCTGTCGCATTGGGGGGATGGTTGTGTTCCCTGACATTAACTAAATGTATTTCTACTACTCTGGCTCTCTTATAGCAGATATTGGAGTAGTATTTACTACATTTCCAATGGGCCTTACATTTGAATTCACAATGGGCATTATTGCAATGTGTCTATCTTTTATTGCACTTTAAACACACAGTATAGTGTTCAGATGTTGTAGTAGGTCCATAATGGAAAATAATAGTCCCAGCTTTAAAAGTTCTGATTGATAGTTGACTTGCCACAAAAATTTAAATTTTGGTTTCCAATTTTATTCCATTTGCTCTACACCGTTGTAGCATTAAAATTACATATTTTCCAAATCTTTGCATATATAATGTTGACAACATTTGTGAATTACAATGAGAGCATTTCACATCTTTTTTTTTTGTTTAAGAGCTTTATTAGAACATTTAAAGACATAGGTACAATATACATCCATACAACTACAACAAGACCCATTAAATGGGCAACTGAATATATAATTTGGCCTATAACTAATACAGTAGAGCTAAAGTGAATGAAAAATACGCCAAAAGTAGAAACGTAGTACGAAAAGTATGTACCTAAAATTCCAATAGCATTTAAAAAAAATTGTTTTAATTTAAAGGGAAGGAAAAGATAAGATAACATGAAAGAGAATAGAAGGGAAACAAAATAAAGGGAAGGAGAAAGAGTAGGAAAGACATAGAAGACAGAGAAAAAGGAAAAGAGGAAAGAAAAGAAAAAAAAGAGAACAAGAAAGAAGAAATCGGAGGTGCAATAATAACAATCTTATAACTTATATAAAAATAAATCATCAAATAAACTATGGTTTCCAAGATAAAGTTATGACTATAGAAATAATAAATATGAAACAATAAATTAAAAGAATAAGGAAGTAAAATACTCATGGTGGTTGAAAGACAAAGGAAGTGTCTTGGTTACGCAATGCCGACGCCGATAAGTGATTAGTAAGTGGAGACCAGAAGGCTTCTTTATGAATAAGTTGCTGAGATGTTTTAGCAGAAGCGAAACGCGATCCAGTCTGTGATGATAACATATAAGGATCCACCAGGCAGAAAAAGAAACCTTGGAGGCGTCTTTCCAATTAGAAGTAATTACCTGAAAAGCAATCGCTATTAAAAGGTCCTCAAATAAGCCCAGCTTACGTGATCCAAACCAAACTACAGAGTTACTTCCCCAAAAAATTGAAAATATATCAAACGAAAAATCAATGTTACAAATAGAGGAAATTGATTCACAAATCATAATCCAAAATCAAGCAATATTGGGGCATAAGAAAAAGGAATGCATGAAGGAGCTGGCAGTAGAAGGGCATACCCAACAATTCGGGGATGAATTAGGGTCATATTTGGAGATTGATAAAGGGGTTAGAAATAATCTATGATAAAATAATAAAGGGTCTGAGTGGTACTGGAATTGCATGAGGTGTGATGTATGTGTGCCCTGATGGAATTCCAAGTATGAACAGAGAGGGTACGTTGTAGATCAGATTCCCATATGAGTTCAATTTTACTTTTAGGACGAGTAGGGAGGGAAAAGTATAAATACTTGTAAATTTGGGAAGCTTTAATAGAAGAAGAAGTGGGTAAAGGTTCTCCCAGGGGATTTTGAGACTGAGGAGACGCATCAGAAAGTAGGGAAAGATGTTCCATCAAGAACAAACGTAAAGATTCATAACTTAATAAATAGGATGCATATAAGTTGAAAGTAGATTGAACTTCTTGTAGAGTTAGACAACGAGAATCCTGTATTAGTTGTTTAACCTAAAAGATCCTTTTGGTGGCCCATGTCTTTCAAAAGATAGTACGATTAGACAATTTAATTCTTTTGTTATGCCAAAGAGGTGAATCCAGGAATATCTGTAAAGGACTTTGGGATTTATAATAGAAAGAATGAAAGGTTGAAATACATTTTGAGATCATTGGACAATTAAAAGATCGGAAGGGGAAATCAGAGAGTTCTCTAATCTAATCTAAATTGAAGTGGAAGGTACATCCACCGTTGATATATAAGGTAGCATTTGGCGTAGTAAGAAAGAAGAGTGATATTGTTGAAAGTTAGGGAATTGAACCCCGCCCGATCTTTGGGAGCAGAGAGTAGGGCCAAAGACATGTAAGCTTTCCGGCCATTCCAAATAAAATTTACTCAAAATGGTATCGAGGTTTTCCAAAAATTTCAAAGGTATTTTAAAAGGTAGCATAGATAAGTAAAAATTAATAACTGGGAGGAACATCATTTTGATGGTATCTAATCTGCCCCACCATGACAAGAAGAGAGGAGACCATCTGTCAGCCATACTTTTAACTTTGGATAAGACCTCTTCCAAATTAACTTGAATTGTTCTTGCTAGGGTAGAAGAATATTTAATTCCTAGACAAGTAATGCTATTAGTGTTCCATTTAAAATTGATGCTCTGAAAAATACTTTTTAGACAATATTTGTGGAAATGGAGTACTTCAGATTTAGAAAAATTCAATTTATATTCTGACATGGCAGCATAGGATGAGAGAATATCAATAAATGCAGGCAAAGAAGTAGAGGGATCAGATACATATAACATAATATCATCTGCATTTGCAGTACATTTTATTTCCACAGATTTATGTATAAAACCACGAAATGAGGAGGAATGTCGTAGAGAGTGAAGTAAGGGCTCTAGAGATAGAATAACAAGTAAAGGAGAAAGAGGACATCACTGATGAGTGCCTCTTTGTAAAGGGAAATGAGAAGATTGAGAGTCATTGACGAAAACTGAGGTAGTAGGGGAAGAATATAGCAAGCTAATAAAGGAAAGGATGGAAGGGCCAAAACCATGCCATTGAAGAGCACGCATCATGAAAAGTCACTTGACACGGTCAAAGGCTTTTTCCGGATCTAGGGTTATTGCGGCTATAGGAGAGGAACTCTTAGAGGCAAGATGAATTATAGTAAGGAAAGTTCTATAATTATCAGAATTCCGTCCTTTAACAAACCCCGTCTTTTCATAACCAACCAAGTACGGAAGGACTTGATTGATACGGAGAGCTAATATCTTGGCAAATAGCTTACAGTCAAGATTAATCAGAGATATGGGACGGTAGTTAGCACATCAGGAGGGATCTTTATCTTTTTTGGGGATGAGGCAGATCATAGCTTCAAGAAAAGAGCCTCTAGCTTCTCCATTTAAAGCAAAGTATTGAAAAAGAGATAAAATACGGGGCAGGAGAACTGATGAGAGACAAGAATAAAACTCTGCAGTAAGACCATCAGGACCGGGAGCCTTATCTTTAGGTAACATGGACAAGGCAGATTTAATCTCAGAAATAGAGATATTGCCTTCTAACATGGAACAATCAGGAAGAGGGGAAGAGCGGGGAGGTAATGAATCAAATAGGGAGTCCAAATTGGTGTCCGAAGGGGAAGATTCAGGAGTATAAAGGGTCTTATGAAAATCTGTGAAACAAGATAATATCTCTTGGTCTTTGAAATGTGGGAAATCGTGTTCATCAATAATCTTAACAACCCTAGATCATGGAGATTTCACTTTCAAATAGTTTGCCAACAGCTTACTAGCTCGGTTACGACCTCCATAGAATTTAGAATTTATTTTTAGCAGTGTTTCCGAAGCCTCCTCTGTGTATTTCCTATTAAAATCTAGTTTGTCTTGAATCAAAGAACATGCGTATTATTCATTTAAGAATACTGACTCCCTTAAATCTTTGATTTTAAGGGAGTCAGTATTTTTAGATGAATAATACGCATGTTCTAATTTTTAATAGAAGAAAGCAAGGAGACTGATTCTTTACAAAACAATTTCCTTTTTGTAGCTACGTAATCTATACCAAATCCTCTAGCTGCAAATTTAAAGGCTTCCCAGACAATATGAAAAGGCATGTCAGGAGTGGAATTGTAATGAAAGAATTCAGAGACAAAATCTTTAAATCGGCTAAGGAAGATGGGGTCTTTAAAAAGATAATTTTTAAACCGCCAGCGGCGAGATTTGGGAGATGAAGAGGGAAGATCTAAGCTAATTAAGACAGGAGCGTGATCTGTGATAAGAATGGGGCCAATCTCTGCATGTGTGAGGTGTGAACGAAGGTGTGGGCTTCTAGAATTAGAATTATGAGTGGGAGAGTAGAATGTATATTCTAAATTATCAGGGTTGAATATTCTCCATGCATCTACCAGATCCCTTGTAGAAATGGTCCTAACAAAGGTTTTTTGCATGTCATTTGAGATGTACTTTGAGGAGGATTTAATATCTGGGAAGAGGTCCATGACTTGATTACACTCACCACCACTATGAGGTTAGGACTCGCACAGGTATGTAAAGTGTGGGACATGGATTGACAGAATTGTGAGTCAAAGTAGGGAAACCTGGGAATCATTAATAGTAATATGAAGAAGGAGCCAGCGACCTTCCTTGTCTTTTACTTCTTTTCCTATCAAGAGGGATAAAGATTTGTGAAAAAGTATCACAACACCATATATCCTGTCTTTAGACGGAGAACAATAAACATGACCTACCCATTGCTTCTTTAGTGAGTTAACATCACTCTAATTAAGGTGGGTTTCCTGTAGCATAGCAATTTTACATTGAAGTCTAGATAAATGGGAAAGTACACGTTGCTTTTTAACC
Source organism: Lissotriton helveticus (assembly GCF_964261635.1). Lineage (NCBI taxonomy): Eukaryota > Metazoa > Chordata > Amphibia > Caudata > Salamandridae > Lissotriton > Lissotriton helveticus. The sequence goes on along the minus strand of NC_136069.1, from coordinate 1,368,445,416 downwards.
GGTTTGCGCAACCCTTTAACATTCCATGAGATAATTCGAACGTTGTCAGACATTACCATTCAAATAAATTAGTAACAGTATTATTAATAATAAACAATAAAGGAAAATTATATATTCAATATGGAGGAAACCAATAACAAAACCATGAAAGCATTTGATAATAAGTAATTGGACATGGAGATATAAATAATTACAACTTGATGATGCAATAGGAATTAGGAGAAAGAGTGATAGAAGAGAAGAGTCAGGAGAAAAATGGAAGAGAAAAGGGAAGAAATGTGTAAGAAAGGAATATAAGGAGACACAAATTTAGAGGATAAACAAGGGAAGGTGAAAGAGGAAAAAAGTAAACAAATGAAAAAAAAGCAAAAGAAGCAAAAAAGATGAGTGAGAAAAATGAGCAGTTGACAGAAAGCAAAGATACTTCAGTCAAGAGAGATGGAATAAGCATCCAGAGGAAGAAAATAGGCATAGGGAGGCGGGGAGCAGCAGAAAGAGAGAAGGACAGCGGAACCGACACACCACGGATAATTGAGACCGGTGGGAGCCAATCAAGTAAGATAATAGATAAAAAGAGATAGAAGGAAGGGGAATAAATTATATATGTATATATATATATATATATTTTTTAATTTCTCGGCTGAGAAGTACGTCACTGCGCTGAACGCCAACGAGTTTAATTTGAGGTTCACTAGTACCATGAGTACGACTTCCGTCAACTATCTCGATTTGGCAGTCTTCATGGACAACAGCGTCTTACAGACTAGGCTGTGTAGGAAACCCACGCCGGGTAATGCCGTTTTACATGCAGACAGCAAGCACCCCAGGAGCTCGGTACGTAATATTCTGTTTGGTGTACTCTTACGTCTGAAACATAACTGTTCGGACGTGGAAGATTACCAAAGGGCGAAAAAGGAAGCCAGCACCAGATTTTAAATCAGAGGGTATTCAGACAACATTTTGAGGGAGGCTGCTGTAAAGGTGTTGAAGGTGGACAGAAAAGATCTTCTGGTAGCCAACCCTATAATTAAGAGAGAGGAACCTGCCAGAATGATAACACATTTTAACATCAAATCAGGAGCGATGGTGCATATTTTTAACAAAAATTGGCACATCCTAAAAACAGATACTGTTCTAAGAAAACACCTTCCAGAACATCATCTATAACCTACAGACTCTGTCAATCACTTGGGGACCACCTAGTCCACAGCCATTTCTCAAATCTGCCACAGTCTCACAAAGCACTAACTGTAAAAGGCTTCTACCCATGCCTTCGATGTAAGGCCTGAAAATACAGCAAAAAGGTATTGAATTACCAAGGAAGACCTGACAATGTAAAACCCACTAGAGAGATCAGAAGATTCTTTAATTGTAACTCCGAGTACACGATATACTGCTTTGAAGGTCCATGTGCCAAGTGCTATATCGGCAGTACCATCCACACCGCAAAGAAGCGAATATTGGAGCACATGCGTGCTATAACTAATAAAGATAATACCTACCCTGTAGCACGCCATTTTTCTTAATACCATCAGAGCAATAGGGACTTATTGAGCTTCTACTGCCTAGATCAGGTAGATCAGAGAGAAAGGGGAGGAGACAGAGCTACGGCACTTAGTCAGAATCTTAGAATCAAAATACATCATTGATCACCAGACCAAGGCCCTAACAGGGCTAAACAACGATAAAGAGATGTGGGTACATCTATAGAAACTGCAAAGTAATACTATACATGATGTGAAACACTTCTAGGGAGGAATTATCATAAATACTGAGCTATTAAGTGATCGCTCCATATTGAGTTAAATCAGTTTATGATATTATATTCCCTTCAACAGAACGATACTGAGACAATAGCCCATTCAGGGCGAGATAGCAATATTAGGGGACAACAAAATGAATGAGGATGTATCAAGAATAAATACCATTCGTTGGTCTATGAAATAATGTGTCAGATTAAGGTATGGACTATTATAGCAAACCTTAAGAAATGACCTTGGTTATATTTAATTTGTTATCCCCAGATATGTAAGTGTTGTTTGTTAGGCATTTTTTAATGCACATAGCACTTTACTGAATGGCCCTTTTAACCAATTTATGTATTCTACAAAACATGTTATAAGATGGCCGCAACATTTATCCAGTGATAAGGTCCTCTTTTTATGTTTATGTAGTCCTCATGAGGCTTCACGAGTAGAAATGGCTGTTTGTTTTGCACACAAACCGACACTGATGAAGCCGTGAGGCGAAACGTGTCTGTCGGGGGGGGGGGGGGTGAGGGGTTTGGAATAAAGCATCTTTGGCAAGAATACCAGTGTCTTCTCTGCTTTCAGCGTGGAATGTTCTGATAGTGTTGGAAATATATATATATATATATATATGTATATGTATATATATATATATATATATATATATATATATATATTCACTGAAAAAACCATAGGTTATAGACCATATATAGTTAGGAATTAGCATTTAAAAAACCTTATTTTACTCACACAAAACCATTGAAATTCCATATATAGTTAGTTGCACTAACTATATATCGCGCACCCGCAATCCACTGCTGATCATGTCACATATTACATCATTCATGACATGGTCAGTGACATCACTGATGACATCACTGATGACATCTCAAATGACATCACTGATGACATCACTGATGACATCTCATTTGACATCATTCTTGTGCTAATACGATAAACCTCTTCAGACTCTAATATAACCTTAGATACACTCAGTGTATACAGACACTCACACACTGCCACTCATCCATGGAGTTACTCACACACCCAGTCAGTCATGCAAAGAAACAATCTCACCTCCATTTCTTCAACTATACAGTTAAACTCACCTTACTTATTGAAACATATACTAACACATATTTACTCTCTTATACAATCCCTGATACAAGTTCCCAATGATCGATACAACCACTCACTCATTCAGTGGCTCTCATGCACAGTTATTTATATATGCCAACTCTCACATGTACTGTGTTTTACATATGTACTTACTATGACATGTAGCATTGAGATATCCATTCACTCATCAATACACTCATGCACACAGTCAACTGCCCATGTAGCTGTTTCCACATGCACTCTTGAACTCATACACCTAGTGAATAAACTGCTCACACATCTATGCATAGAGTCACACACCTTCCAGCCACCCCCACACAAACTCAATCTCCCATAGAAATACTTGGGCAACCAATTAATAACACATATAGCCTCTCGTATAGCTAATGATCAACACATGCAGCAGTTTACAGAACAACAGACATAATGATGCACAAATTAAGACAGTTTAGTCACTAACCCATGCATTCAGTGAGACACATTTAATCACTCACTCATACAGTCAGTCACGCACCTACTAAATCCTTCATCCAGACACTTATACATCCACTCATTCTTCAATATGTAAGACATATTTTAACTTTACAGAAACATACAGTCACTGGATGTTGTCATCAGTGATGTCATCAGTGATGTCATTTGAGATGTCATCAGTGATGTCATCAGTGATGTCACTGACCATGTCATGAATGATGTAATATGTGACATGATCAGCAGTGGATTGCGGGTGCGCGATATATAGTTAGTGCAACTAACTATATATGGAATTTCAATGGTTTTGTGTGAGTAAAATAAGGTTTTTTAAATGCTAATTCCTAACTATATATGGTCTATAACCTATGGTTTTTTCAGTGAATTTTCAAGGTTTTGTAAATGCTAATTCCTAACTATATATGGTCTATAACCTATGGTTTTTTCAGTGAATTTCAATGGTTTTTTAATAGCAAATATCATAAGCTGTCGAATGTCAAGTACGTGGTAAGAATTTTTTTTTTCGTGTTTATGCACACTGATCTGCTTTGATTGCTGCCCCCCACCCCTCATTTCTATTAGGAGTACTCTCTCTTTGCAGATAGTGAAGGGTAGTTAACGCAGCCCTTTCCCCCTTTGTAATCCGTCGTGCCTGCTTCTCTCTCCATTTGATTGATTGTTCTCTTTGGTTCATTCTCTATTTACAAACAAGCACAGAGTCGCAATACTCTGTTTAGTCTTTGCAGATAGCGAAAAATCGTGTAAAAAAACAAAAGGAATCGAGCAAAATCAGTAGGCCACTAATGGGATCTCTTTTGACCTCGCTAAAATAGAAACATTAGGAACAACCTGTTGAAAATAGCAATGCGTATGTATATAAGCGGCGTTCATTTGTGTTCACAGTACCCCTTGTTGATTGTTTCAATCGAGCATTGAATTGTTCGAAGTTAATTCTCTTAACGATCTTCTCTACCTGCAAACGAGGAAGAATAGGAATATTCTATCTCCCTTTGCAGATAGTGAAGGGTAGGTAACGCAAGCCTTTAACACGTCGTACCTATTTCATTCCTCATTGATTGATTGATTGTCCGAACATTGACTGTTTGGGAATTAGTTCTTTTTGGAGGTATTCCCTGTTTGCAAATAAACGTAGGAAAATCTTTGCAAGTAGTGAAAGGGTACGTAATGCGGACCGTTCTCCCCCGTTGTAATCTGTCATGCCTATCTACTCCCCACTGATTGATGCACCTTTTTCACCCGGACCATTTACTAGAGATACGTCATCTGGCCCGACCAGAGAGCACCCCTAGTGAAAAGGACATATGCAATAATAACGAAGTGATCACTGTATCCTGTTAACAGAAACTTTACCATGAAACAACCTGGAAAGAAAAAAATAGGAAAACGAAAATCAGTAGGCCACTGATGAACATGAACTTTTATTAAACAACGAACAAAGAAACGATAACATAACGTAATGATAAAACCTATTAATGTCCTAGAAACAAGAAAACGTTAAAATATGCCAGTGGTGAGAGACCAGAAAAACAGTAAGAGAAACCAAATCACCCCTCGCTGTCCCACCGCCTGCCACGCCAAAAAAATCGATAGACTAGGGAAAATGCAAGTCAGTAGAACATCCACCCCCACTCTGGAAACTTCCAAGGTGGGGCAGGGTTCCGGCTACGCCCAGCCGGGAGCAGCCCATATAAGGCAGGTCCTGCTGCCACGCCTCGGCCAGGAGATCCTAACGTAGGGTGTAGCCGGAGGAGAGGCCGAGACCAGCGGGACCCGGCCAGGGGATTGCCTTTACAACGCTGAACAGTTGCAGGGGGGGGGAATGTCTCCTCGACCCTCCCCTCTCTCTCCCAGTCCGGCCGCGGTGGCCCTTGAGAGTTGCAGGTAGTCCCGCCACATGCTCTTCCGGTCCGACCACCAACGGTCGGGGGGCCGAGGCCGACGGGATCCGGCTGCAGCCGATAAACCAAGAAACCCGTTCATGGGGCCAGAGCCAGGGGCGTCCGGCCGACATCCACCGGAAGCCCGGCCCGAAGACGGACGGGACACTTCTTTCTTTTATAATGGCTGCGACAACACTGGAGGGGGATGTCTTGCACATGCCTCCGACCCCCCCCTCGTCCTCATCGCCTGGTCCGGCCATAACAAATCTCAAGCGAGACGCCGTGGGGTGCACTGGGAGGGAGAGACGGTGCGAACAGGCCTCTCCCGCCTCCCCAGGTGGAGGCTTCCCAGCTGCACCCTCAGCGCTCCAGGCGGTGGCATCCTAACAACTACAGTGCTGCACAGTTTCGGAACGACCTAGATAACGGTTCTTCCACTGTGGCCATGCTGCAACGTCTCGCCCGGCAGGGTGGAGCCCGTCCGCTCATGTGACCCCGCGATCGCCGGTAGCTGCCGAACTCTCAAAATGGCGGTCGACCTGGCAAGAGCGGGCCCAACATAAAGAAATGGCCCGGTCACTGGTTGACTCCACCACCGTAGTCCTCCACGACCTTGAAGATTCTAGAGGAGCCGCGGGAGTCTCCGACCCCCGATGGGGAATGACTGCCATGATCGCCCGTGGAGTGACGAAACTGTATCCGCGGGACGTCGGCGCTCCCATGCTGGCGCCAGCCTCACTTTGAATTACTACAATCCTGCAGACCTTACTTCCGGTGAAAGCACAGTGTGACCCGGTAGGAAAAATTATTGCACCCCCTCCCCTTTTTGACTGATAGTTCAAACCACCGATCCTTTCCTTTGCCCTTTTAACGGAACTTTGGACTGCCTCCCCCTCTTTTACATTTTCTAGAGAAAACAAAACATTAACCACTACATTAGCATAGCAGTTGACACCAGAACTGTTTTCAAATTGAAAACCAACAACATCTTCAACAGAATCCTTTTTGTTTCTGCTGTGACCCTGCTACAGCACAGGCATTGTCCCCAGCAGTAATTCTGCAATGCCGGTAAGAATAGCTGTGGTGCCTACTGGACTCACTCACCCCCGCGGCGCCCCACGCCGTTTTTTGCTGGGCGGCAACTTACTAGACATCACTTTCGTGCCATCTAGATTTCAGCGCGTTCTGCTGCCTTGGAACTATTCGCACAACAGACCGCTACTGACAAGAATATTTCATTATTGGTGCTGTCAATTTCAATAAATCTATTGGATAATTAAAAAGAAATTGCCACGGTCTCTTCGTTGTTTAAATGTTTTTACTGTTTTTGTTTTGTTGTATATATTTATATGTTATTAAAGTTTTATATTCCTACTACTTTGTTGGAGTGCTATATATTTTTAATGTGACACATAATTGTAAAAACTTTGATGTACAAAGAGTCATTCCTGGAATCTTCCGCTTCAGGCTCGGTCCCCTCCCCAATCACAATACAGGATGGTTTTCAGATAGTAGGAACGCGTGTGCTGTGACGGATCACATCGGGTGTGGGCCTTGATCTACTATAACTCCTTTGAAGAGGGGTGATTCTTTACAGCTGGGGCCATAAACTACATCTGCAGGGCTAGCTGATAGCCTAGGACCGGCCTGGACATTCGGACACAGAGGAAGAGGAGTGTCAGAGGGTGCGGTAGTGAATAGGGCGAAAGGGAGGTGTCGGGCGGGCACAGAGTGTGATTCTCAGGGAAGAGCAGCGCAGATGGGGGAAGGTTTATTGCCCATGCATAAGACAGAGAGCGGTGGTGACCAGTGCCTGGGGGAGATGCTTACGAGGGTGAGGAGCCATGCTACGAATCGACAGCGTGCAGAGAGTGGGTCTGGTCAAGACATCTAAAATGGCTGCCGTGCACGACAAAAGTGTGGCATTTCAAAAAAGGCAAGATGGCGCAGACAATGTTTTTCAACACTTCCTCATTTCCTTCGAATTGAACGTTAACAGACGTTGGGGCATATTACCAAAGTTAAGCGATATTTATCGCTAACGATGCTTACCAACCAATTTTTTACCACTAAGCATCGTCAGAAATTATCGAAGATAAACCTTACTATTATCAAGGTTTATCGCAAATGCGATAATAAACGGCCGCAATGCATGAATATCGCTAAAAACTCAGCGATATTCATGCATTACCGAGCTAATACTCTTAGCCATGTTATCCACCTCCCATTGGATAACATGGCTAAGAACTGCTCAGGGCAGGTGTTACTTTTTGGAGATATTCGCGCTTAGCGCGAATATCTCCAAAAGTTGGTAATAGGAGATAGATATCTTGCATGTTGTAATGCAAGTTATTGTGGTATATGGAACTCATACCATAATCTCTCAGGAAAGCAGAAACTGATCCTTTTGGGACCGCCTAAAAAGGCCTAGGGGGTGAGGAGTACTCTACTTTGCCCCCTTTTCACGTTCCGAACTATTTTATTTTACTCTCTTCTGTAATTACACAAAATACCAGCGATAAGATGCATCGGAGACACACAGTGAGAGAAAGGAGGCCGGAGATGAAGAAGACATGTCAAATACACATTGGAGATAATATAGTGGCAGAAGGGAAGTAAATATGAGTAAACTTACCATGTAACATAAAAATGTTGCACTCTATACTATAAGTCTCATTTTATACTACAATCACTTCGCTACAACCTCATAAATTAAAAATAAAAATAAATAATGTCTCAAACAATTTTTGATTTCTAAATATAAATTTATTCTTCAGAATTTTCTAAATTTGAAACAACTAGTAACATGTCCTCATCAGTAATTTCCTCTTCAATCATCTCATCTGGAATCTCCTCATTAAAAGTCTGCAATGATGATTCTTGTAACTCTATGGTCTCCAAACACTCGATAAATTCGCCATCAAGAGATTGATCAAAAAAATCATTCAAGTCATCTCCTCCTTCTGACAATATTTCATTATTGGTGCTGTCCATTTCAATCAATGTAGTGGAATCATTGAGTCATCTCCTCGTGACAATATTTCATTATTGGTGCTCTCAATTTCAATCAATGTAGTGGAATCATTCAAGTCATCTCCTCCTTGTGACAATATTTCATTCTTGGTGCTGTCCATTTCAATCAATCTAATGGAATCATACAAGCCATCTCCTCCTTGTGACAATATTTCATTATTGGTGCTCTCAATTTCAATCAATGTAGTGGAATCATTCAAGTCATCTCCTTGTGACAATATTTCATTCTTGGTGCTGTCCATTTCAATCAATCTAATGGAATCATACAAGTCATGTCCTCCTTGTGACAATATTTCATTATTGGTGCTCTCAATTTCAATCAATGTAGTGGACAATTCAAAAGAAATTGCCACGGTCTCTTCATTGTGAGCCATTTTATTTTGAAATTGCTTTCTGTAAATTGCAGAAAAAAATAATCACTTTCATTTATCGTTTTTAGTAATACATAATATAAAACTAACTTCATCAAGTATTTAGTATAACAGAAGGACTGCAAATAAATAACAGAAAACATTTTTCAAATTATCTTCAAGTGTACAACATAGTTCCCCTTACAAATTAACAACTCACCTTTTTAAAAGTAGCAGAAGTGTTAGTACTGTGTAAATCAAACACCAGAAATTCACCACCAAAAATTCCTCACAAATGTACCTCAGACAGTAGTATCACAAAATGGCTGTGGTTTCCTCTCATTTGACATATATACATAACCAATTAACTTTCATCACACACAAATACAAAACCAAAGTAACATTTTAATTGGTTCTAAATTTCAACACTTTCAAATGTGTTTTCCCCATGCAATTTTCCATAGGACATTTACATACGTCTACAGCCTGAATGGCTGAACGGAATTACACCAAACTTGGCAAAATGGTACATCAAACCTAAGAGGTCAGGAAGGATCTACTATGCCCCCTTATGGTCATTTCCCCCTTCGCTTTGGCCTCCTCTTGTCTCTCAATCCTACCGAGGGACAAGATGGCGGCCGCTACGGACTGTTTGGAATGTTGACAGACGCCGGAGAACCAATCAGCTTCGCAAAGCTCCGTAACGCGAAAAGTACGCGAAGCGGAGCGCTGTTACAGATATATATCTTTTTTTCAACGTTAATTTCTCAAAATCCACTGGAGCACATATATTGAGACCTAGCAAAGGCACATCGGGCTACCAGTCCCTAATATTTTGCCAAGTTTCGTGCAAATCCATTCAGCCGTTCGATTATTATTATTTTGTTTTTTTTTTGCCCCGCGGGGCCCTTTTAAAACCTCCACATCAAACCTAGGGGGTCAGCGAGGATCTACTATGCCCCCTTATAGTTATTTCCCCCTTTGTTTTGACCTCCTCTTGTCTCTCGATCCTACCGAGAGACAAGATGGCGGCCGCTACGGACTGTTTGGAATGTTGACAGACGCCGGAGAACCAATCAGCTTCGCTTCACAAAGCTCCGTTGCGCGAAAAGTCCGCGAACCAGAGCGCTAACCGGTCCGCTGTTACAGATATATATCTTTTTTTAAACGTTAATTTCTCAAAATCCACTGGAGCACATATATTGAGACCTACAAAAGGCACATCGGGCTACCAGTCCCTACAATTTTGCCAAGTTTCGTGCAAATCCATTCAGCCGTTCGGGCTAAAAGTGAGGCCAACCGCCCTATGGAAAACTCAATGTTAAAAACACGTTTTGGGACCCCCCTTTTTTCTCGGCCCCCACTGGACGAACCCCCCCCAAATTTTCAAGGGCTGCTCAGAAACAAAATGTGCCATTTTCCTGAAAATTTCAGCCGATTCCGTCCACAAACGCCAAAGTTATTAGACATAGAATTTTCAAAAAACCCATAGAGAAAAAATCCTAACTATATATACCTACTGGCGACCGCCAGTAGGTAATATATATATATTCCTTCACAAACGCCGCTTGTAAGTGCCCGTAGTAGGCAAGAAGACGGAAGTGGACCCAACTATTCGTGCCAATCAAATTGTCTTTTATTGTCTGACCATCTCGTCCGCCATGACGCATTTCAACCCCTATCGGGTCTTGATCACATGACGCGTTGCCATAACAGGGAAGGCATTATAAAGTGCAAAAACAGGAAATTACGCTTCGCACCACCCATCATGGATATTGAAGAGTTACTATAAATAGCGTAGTGCTTTAAGAACTGTGCAAATGCAGAATGACAGTGCAACATATATCATAATATACATAATATTATTTTTCATGGCAGCATATTGTTATAGCAGCAAAATATTGGCATAATGTGCAAAATATAGCAAATATGGAATAGAAATATTTCATTCGATATTTTGAATAAATATATAAATACACAATAAATATATAAATATAAAAAAATTAATTGTTTCAAAAAATGATTTGTTTCTTAAAATCATCATTTCTTTCCATTCGGTTACCCTACAACTCTCAATGCTTATTCTTGCTCATGATATTGTAAAGAGCTATGTTTCGACATAACAAATTTATGTTACAAAACCACCCAAAATCCGGTGTGTAAAACCACTAGTAGTGTTCTAACTGTGCCAAATATTTTCCAATAACATGCCAGCTGCTGTTAAAATTGCTGATATTATTGCCTGAGTCAGGTGTATTCTTTAAATAAAGCCTCAGTGGGCATAGACTCCCATTGTCCCGTCATAACTTGATTATATAAGTCATTTCTAATGTATAACCACACTTTATATCGCAAACATTAAGAAAAAACTAATTAGTGCAAAACAGTGCATACCTGATACCTTAATACTGTTATGCAACTAACACTGGTATAGCAAATGCTTTCCAACGTTAATGCTGCCAACCCTCCAAGAAAGTGCAAATCAAATACTAATTAATCATCCTTGAATCACCTTATTGGTAAAATATTCCTGAACCCCCACGTATTGTCTAAAAATTCCTCCATATTCAATATGAGCCCAATTGAATTGCAAAAAAACGATCCGAATCAGTGAAATAACTTAATAGTGTTACCGTATCAGAAAAAACATCATAGAATTTAAAGACATGTATAGAAATCCTCACTGGCATAAAGCCCTACCGGATGCTTAGAATCCAGTTGAATTATATATCTTGTCTCTAAAAGACGCAACCTCGCTTCCCGATTACCTCCCTGCTTCATTGGAAAAATGGTGTCAATTACATAGTATTGAAGTGAATTGGGGTTGCTGTTATGAGATTGTTCAAAGTGTCGGGCAACCGGGTATGCTTGATCCTTTCCAGAAATTGCTCCTATGTGCTTGAGTATCCGTTTGTGGGCTGGCAGTTTAGTACTGCCGATATATCTTAGCCCACATGGACACTCCAGCACATAAATGGCGTAGTCCGTCCTGCAAGTCAGTCGTTTATTGATCACAATAGGTTCTGTATGGAATGGACTAGTATATTGGGTTCGACTTGACATTAACAGAAATAAGAGAGGGGATGTACTGTAAGTCTGTTGTTCACCTCTCATTTTAAGCACTACTGCCCAGAGGAAGGAAGTAAGTTATTTTGAAACGCGTTGGCAGTGTGGGGAAAAAGGCTCTGTGTGTGCTGCCTGTCTGGTTGTGGCATATCCCCTGGTGAGTGCTTCCCAACGAAGTGGCAACGTTCATTTTTTCTCATACATATACATACATATATATATATTACCTACTGGCGGTCGCCAGTAGGTAGTTATAGTTAGGATTGATTTCCATAGGGAAATCGCAACATTCTATTTGGAATAACTTTGGCGCCGGTTGATCAATCAGACTGAATTGTTCAGCAACTTTGCCTCGCGGCGGTCCGCTCCTTCCCTGAAAGTTTGGGGGGGATTCGCCAAGCGGGGGCCGAGATAAAAGGGGGGTCCCAAAACGTGTTTTCCCCATGTTAATTTCCATAGGGCGGTCTGTCGCACTTTTAGCTCGAACGGCTGAATGGATTTTCACCAAACTTGGCAAAATTGTAGGGAATGGTAGCCCGATGTGCCTTTGCTATGTCTCAAGATATGTGCTCCAGAGGATTTTGAGTAATTTAGGTTAAAAAAAATGTATATATCTAGAGCCGCGCCCCGGTACGCGTACCGGAAAGCGCCCCAAGCGCGCCACGCGACTTGCGCACGGCAAGCTGATTGGCTCTTGGGTGTCTGTAAACATTCGAAACAGTCCGGAGCGGCCGCCATCTTGTGTCTCGGTAGGATCGAGACACAAAAGGTGGTAAAAACAAAAGAGGAAATAATCAAAAGGGGGCAGGGTAGACCCCCCTGACCCCCTAGGTTTGATGTGTGGGCCATAAAAGAAGAAAAAAAATCCGATTTTCGCGGGGGGAGCGCCCGGTACGCGCACCGGGGAGCGTACCAGGGAGCGTACCATGGAGATAAAAGAATGACAGACTTTTTTTTTTTTTTAAATAGCATTTTTTTATAAATTGGAGGTAGTTCTGAAAATAACTTTTTTTTGTTTTTGTTGCTTTATATTTTTTTATACTTTTTAAAACGATTTTATATTTTTTGGGATTTTTTTCAGGGGAAAAACAAAAACAGGGATTCCAAAATTGCTCAACAGGAGCAAAAAAATGTGAAAATTTAGGGACGGGGAGGGCAGCGGTGTTCCTGTCTCTTTATAGCAATGAGTTCAACGCTCTGCTCCCCATAACAGAGCAGTTCCTCACACTCCACGCACAGAAATTTAATGCCTGCAAACACCAGCTGTATGTTAGGGACCATTCTTCCACGTGGTGGTCCCGAAGGTGTTGCTCCACCAGTGGAGGTGCTGCCGCCATCTGTTGGTAAATTCCGTGCCAGCTCCCTGACACTCTCCCTGGCAAAGTTGTTTGGGTGTCTTCTCTTGACATGCCTAATTAAATTGGCATTTCCAAAGCTATATTTTTTTAGAGGATTGCCTCTCGATTAAATACTATTTTGCAGGTTACTTTTGCAGCATTAACTTTTTTTTGTCCTTCAGGGATGTCATAAAATTTCCAGATGAAGTGGTTCTTTTTTTTCTGGTGAGGAGGGTCCTCAGGCAAAAAACCTTCTGAATCACTGCTGGATGACTCCCTTGCAGCCATTGCTGTAGATCAGGAAAATTAGAAAAAGAAGACAATACACAGAACAGCTCTTGCTCTCTCCAAGTACAAAGCAATAGTGAGTGAAATGGGTGGGTTTCTCAAAATTTTGAAAAAAAAAGTTCTGAACCAATGAAAAGTGTTATTTTAAAGTCACATGGCTTGACGCGCTTACGCTACGCGCCCTGGGGCGCTTCTCGGGGCGTGTAGCGTAAGCGCGTCAGGCGCTTACGTTGCGCGATCGTATGCGCTTCCGGGTGCGCTTACGCGGTGCGTAATAAGACGCATCTCGCGGCTACGCGATACGTGTCTTATGACGCAAGGCGTGGCGGCTACGCGATACGTCACGATGTTGTTTTCGTTCGCGGCAAAAGCGCTGTCAGGACGCTCACCGGTACGCGCCCCGGGGCGCGCCGTAACATTGCGCTTACCCGTGCGTTCACCGGTACGCGCCCCGGGAGCGCCCAGGGATGAAAAATAAATGTTTTTTTTTTTTTTACATATTTATACAATATAAAATTCGTTTTACATTTTTTCACTTTTTATACCTATAAAGATTTGCTATTAAAAAACCATTGAAATTCACGGAAAAAAACATAGGTTTCACACCAGTTATAGTTAGGAATTAGCATTAAAAAAACCTATTAAATTCACTAAAAAAACCATAGGTTTCACACCAGTTATAGTTAGCTGAAAGTTTTGCTCGCATAAAACCATTGAAATTCCAATGTTATAGTTAGTTGGACTCACTATAACTTGCGCGTGCAATGCACTGCTGATGACATCACATATTACATCACTCATGACATGGTCAGTGACATCACTCATGACATCACTGATGACACCATCCTTGTGACAGAGTGACAGACCTCCTTTCAATTTTTTTTTTTTTAATGTAACCCTTGAAACACATATTCAAAAATAGAAACTAACATTTTCAAAAAAATTGAGATACCCATACCAGTTAAATCAACCAATTCAATAATTCCACCATCTATATACACATCCACTCATTCACCAACAGTTCTATATAGTCACTCATACATATACTCACTCATCATATGTAGTGATACACCTATACATCCTCTTACACACCGACAGTCATCCAAAAGATACTCTCACACATACTCACACATGCAAATAAACTATTGAACATCCATTTATTTGCATATACAGCTATACACACACTACCACTTTACTTCTAAGGAAACTTACACATACTTACTCTCCTAAACAATCACTTATAGAAACACATACTAATTTAAACAGGAACTCTTACAATCCCTCACTCTCACATATACTCACTTATATACATCAATATTCACATATACTAGATTAAAACATATGTAGTTACTGATAAATACACTAGTGAGACAGTCATTCACTCACTAACACACACATATACACACTCATCCACCCATACAGTCCTGCACATATGCTGTCTTCAAAAAACATACAAAGAGAGAGTCAGTCATTCATGCATCTATGTGCTAAGTAATACCCCCACCAAACCATACAAACACTCATACTGATACTAAGAAAAACATCTAATAACCCATATACATACACATGTAGCTACTCACCAACCCATGCAGCCACTTATACACAAAGTGAAACACTAATACATATATTTAAATATTTAAACATTACTCTCTAATATATGTATTCACTAAGATACACTTAATAAACCAGTTAACCAATCAATTTTTTTTTTAAAAACATCCATGTAAACACTTATTTAAACATTTATTCTTCCATCAACTTTTACATATACATATATAACACATATTTACTTTTTAAAAAGATACACATTCACTGGATGGTGTCATCAGTGATGTCATGAGTGATGTCACTGACCATGTCATGAGTGATGTAATATGTGACGTCATCAGCAGTGCATTGCACGCGCAAGTTATAGTGAGTTCAACTAACTATAACGTGGGAATTTCAATGGTTTTATGCGAGTAAAATTTCCAGCTAACTATAACTGGTGTGAAACCTATGGTTTTTTCAGTGAATTTAATAGGTTTTTTAAATGCTAATTCCTAACTATAACTGGTGTGAAACCTATGGTTTTTTCACTGAATATATATATATATATAGCAAACAAGGTCCAGCAGTTAGGGTTTACCAAACTGTCATTGGCCGAAGAGGTTGACTGTCTGTGCAGAGACAGAAGTGAAACGCTGCAACCTCGTGTAATGAATTCCAAAACAGGAATCAGACACAACAACAAACTCCAACTCAGTGATCAACTTAACGGATATTGAATTAACATCAGCAGAAGTAAAGGTTTTGGAATTGGGACTTTCCTATTGTCCTCCACGAAATCTTAATTATACCGATACTAGGCTGGATACATACAGTTTTGTAAGAAAACTAAAACTGACCAAATTCCACCAAATGCAACCAAAAAAGACAAGCATTTCTCCTAACCTGGAACATCCAATCAGTCCTCCTCTCCTAAATGCAGGTGATTTTGAGGTGTTTGAGGACGTAATGGCATTACGAACTGAACAACATGACTTTGTGGCCACAGATAGCATGGTACATGGAGGAGATAGAAGAGCCTGGCAAACACCATTGAAACCAAAATCTGTTTTTCATCCCATCATGATGCATGATAATCTTGACGTGTATCATAAACTGGTAACACAAGATTTAAAGAAATTGGATACATCTGTCAATAAATCGTGGCATGCAATTAGCAAACACAACTTATGTTACAAGAATCTGATGAAAAAAATAGTGGCACATTCTAACGTAATTGTAAAACAAGCGGATAAGGGCGGCACCGTGGTCCTATGGCCACGTCAGCTTTACATGAGCGAGTCGTAATTACAGCTATCGGATGTGGCATGCTATAGCAAAAGCACATGTGGTCAAGATGTCATGGAATGAATATTATGCAAGACTTCTAGCTTGGAAAAGTAGAGGATTACTGAGTGATACAGAATATTGGTTTCTGAAGAAGGAAAATCCGGTGAGCCGCACGTTTTATTTGATTCCGAAAGTTCATAAATGTACTGCCAACCCACCGGGTAGACCGATTATATCTGCAATAAACAGCATCATGGAGAACACTACAAAATACATTGATTATTTTCTTCATGAATGGGTACAGGGATTGAGCTCTTATGTTCAAGATACCTCAGATTTTTTTAGAAATATTGACAATGTGGAGTGGGTGAGGATATGTTACTAATGACATTGGATGTGACTTCGTTTTACACCTCAATAAGGCATAATGATGGCATGAAAGCAGTTGAGCATTTCCTAAATAGGAGACCCATGAATTGTGCGCCCCATAATAAGATGCTGTTGGCCACGTTGAAGGAGTGTCTTGAACAGAATTATTTTCTGTTCAACAATCAGATCTATCACCAGGTGAGAGGGGTGGCGCTGGGGGCCTGCTTCTCCCCAAGTTACTCCTGTTTACACATGGGGTTATGGGAGGAGCAGGTCCTCAGGGGAGAGCACAAGGATGCCATGGATGAACATGTGGTGGTCTATTTAAGGTACATTGATGACCTATTTTTTATTTGGAGAGGCTCTGAATTGAGTGCCATCGAATTTGTGGACAAATTGAATAGCAATTGCTTAAATCTGAATTTTACATCCACAATTGATAAACAGATTATCTGTTTTCTGGATGTTGAGGTGTATATAGAAAACAAGGTATTGGCAACCAGGCTATATAGAAAGTTAACAGCAGGCAAGACGGTACTGCACGCGTCCAGTAACCATCCGCAGCAGTTGATACGCAGCATCCCTTTTTGGGAGATGCTGCGTGTCAGGCGCATTTGCAGCTCGGACGAGGAGTGTCAGGTTGCCCAGCAGGCCTGCAAGAAACACTTCTTGGCCAGGGGCTACTCCCCTGGGGTAATTGACAAAGCTATCAGCAAAACTAAGTCCCTAACCAGAAGTGAAGCGCTGGTACCCAAATCACAGAAGGAGAGCATAGTCAAAAACAAATCTGATTCTCAAACTAGAATAATCCTCACCTATAGTAGACAGCACCAGGAATTACAGAGGATTTTTTCCCGTAATTGGAATTTGGTACAGGGGGATCCTGTGATTGGGCATCTAGTTTCAAATAAACCAGCCTTGACTTTTAGGAAATCACAATCTATGGGAAATAAACTGACGAGTAGCTGCCCTGAAGTAATAACTCAGGGGACTTGGATGTCACAGGTAAAAGGCTTTAGAAAATGTCCAAGTTGCAAGGCCTGTAAACACAGAAAAGTTAAAGAATACAACTCAAGGCCCTCCAAAGTCCATCTCGTCTCCTTTGTGTCGAGAAATAAATTGACTTTAGTCCTCAGGACGATCAAAGGAATAAGACCTTTCTTTGTAGGTAACTTTAAAGCAGCAGGGATGTACTAGACCGTATCTGGCATTCATTGATCAAAGAGCCGGGCGAAGAGAGAGAAATTCTTTGCGTCGAGCTGCAGTAGCACGGGCCACATACTGTAATAAGAACATTTTTTGGCCAGATCACAACATTTGCTTTCTAGACTTTGCCGATGAGAGGACCATTAAAAGTTCAGTATATTCCAAAAACAGAACAATTATCCCCCTGGGATGTTGTGCTGACGGTGATGAAGAGGAGCCTGACGTTTTAGGGTCGATGCGATGAGCACGCTGTAAATTAAGAGATGTACCCTCTTTGAGACCGACCATCATAGGAATGTGTACTTTTAAGAAAGCAAACATATCAGACCCCTCCTCTCATTCAGGAATACCATAAATGTGTAGATTATTGCATCTATTGCGGCTTTCAAAGTCTTCTGTTAGAGTCTTGAGGAGAGCAATCTCTTTAGACATAGCCGCAACTTGAGGTGTCAGATCCTGGATATCACTGATCCTTTGTTCCACAACAGACACTCTTGATTTCAAACTAAACCATTTCTCATTTAGCTTCTGAGGAGTTGCATTGGTATCAATAACAAAGGGCTTAAGTAGTTTTATCCCCTCCATGAGGTCTTCCATCGTTATGGGCAATGGTGACTTGGTGGGAGAATTTGGTTCCTTCTTGTATTAGATTCCCTACGGGAGGAAGAGATACCTGCCGGGATGGATCATTGGTTAAGTGGAGGGGAAGGCTCCATATAGACAAAAACAATAAAGAAAACTAATTCTGTGTGAAAAAATGCAACTAGCTGTGGGTGATAAGCCAAAGTGCTGCAAAAGAAGGTGGTGTAAAGTTAAAAACTCAATGTGGTAAGTAGGTGAAAAAATCTTAACAATACTTATGCAGAACCAGGTTTGAAAGAGAGCATTCCTTGATAATAAAAAATAAAACAATTGCAGTAATAAGTAAATACTTGAAAAAACCACAAGATGGCAGTGTCACATCAGTAAAAAAAATACACTGAAGATGTTGAAGCAGAAAACTGAAAACTGACAAAGAAAAAATCGATGTAAATATTTTTTGTATCAAATATTCATTCCCTAATAACACATGGTGAAGGAAACACTGCTACAAAAGGTGTAATGCAGGAGATTTATGATATTCAATTCCCGGAATAAGCTGAAAGAGGGTGGAAAGTAGGTGAAATATGTGCACGTTTTTAGGGCTATGACAAAAAAAGGGTGCCCTTTCCAGAAAAGCTGCAGCCCTTATGGATTCTTGCAGTGAAGCGTGACATTTCTCCACACAGCAATGCGAGCGTTATCTAATGCGCAAGATGGCGGTCGCAGCACCTCAGGAAACGCGCTGCATACTTTGAAGAGAAGTTTGGTATGTAAATGAGCTCATCGCGACATGACAGTGGTAGCAGTAGACTCAGTGAGGGTTCCGACGTTCATAGCGGAAGTCCAGGCCTTCGGCGAAGCTCCGTGCAGGTGACTTAATTCTCTTTTTCTTAAAGTCAGACACGGGGCACTCAAGCCACGCCCCCCCAGCATTTCACATCTTGATTAGATGTTTTTACTAATTTGTTAAAAGAAACAGATTTGCAATCTGGTATCATCATGTATGTGAATCGTTCAGTGTCTATTTCAGTTGTAGAAGAAAATGAACACTCTTCACATTTATGATCCCATGTGTAACTTAGTCCAAACAAATTTTAAATTTCTATTCCTTCATCTTCCAATACTGCAAGCTTAAACATAAGAAAGTCTTGTGCATCTTGCTGTATATTGAGTGTAAACAGTGAAGAACAAGTACATATATCCAAAAGATGTTGAATGCCAGAAGCTGTATGGATTTTAGTTTTATCAGTTACCAACTTTTGAAAAATATAATGTAGTAAAGAACAGAATCTTTTTTCTCAATTTTCTGTAATCTCAGGATGGAGATCTTCTAGATAAAAGACAAGATTTATGATTACATTAGCATAGCAGTTGATACCTGAACTATTTTCTAACTGGTATCCTACAATATCATCAAATGTGTCCATTTATATTTTCTATGCAGCTTCATCATTCTCTTGAATTGTTTTCTTTTTTTGAATCTCAGTGGAATATTTGTCATATTTCCATTTTGGACATAGTACACATTTCTCCTATATGGGATATTCACCTATGTTAGGAGCATTAAGTCTTCTTAACCGATTATACTCTCTGACACAATTTCCTACGGCACTAATCTTTCTTTCATCAAAATCAATCAAACACAAACCAGAATAATGTTCTTACTCGAGACAATACCACATGTGCCATACCCTCTTTAAACACTGTACTTCCAATATTTACCAAAGCATTGTCTACACTTAAACCTTGAGATTTCTGAATGGTCACTGCATACGCTAAAGAAAGAGGAAACTGTTTTCGACAAACATGCAAGTCTTTTACAAGCAAAAAACTAACAGCACAACGTCCAATCTGTTTTACCTCTTCAATCTGATCAAATGTAATCTTCAAAAATGTAATTCCATCTCTGTTCGAATAATTTACAAAATCAACAACTTTTCCCATTGCTCCATTTAATGAATCTTCTTCTACATTTAAATTACACCTTAAAATTACTATACAGTTTACACATACATATAAAGTCTTCTCTAAACCTGCAGTCTTAGACACTGACTTTTCCAAAGAATCCAATTTTAACTGCAATTTCTCTGAGAGAAGAAAGGTAACTTCTTTGTGTTCCATTTTATCAATAGCGTCCATTTTCACTATTGGTTGTTTTTCCAATTTCAAAAGTTCTTGATTGAATGTTGAACATTCTTCCAGTGTAGGCATTACGCAAATTATAGACTTCTTTTCTCCAATATTCTTGTATATTACTTCAGGGGCTATGTTTTCCTTTGCAAACAAGTTCATTAAAAGCCGACTTTGGAAAGCTTCTTTGCCATGTTTGTCAAAAAACAATTCTTATATCTTGAAGAATGTTTCCATTATGTTCATCACTGATTGTAACATATTCTCAAATAAGTTCCTAATATTCAAAATGAGACCAAATGTTGACATTTCCAATACTTCCCAAAGATTTTCTGGTGTCTTCATGGACAAGTGTTTTAAAAATTGTTTGCCCTTTTACAGGAGTAAGTTGTAGTAGGTTGCTGAATACAATTACATGTTTTCCTCCAAACAGAACATCATAATCTGTTTTTAAAATCTGTTGCAATCTTAAATGTACAAAGGCAAGAATTACGTTTGAGACCATGCTCACATCATCAATGATTAGAAGTTAAATGTTCTGCAGTGCTCTTGACACTTCATAACAAACTTCTCTAGATAGCTTGTGATATTTCAATTTATTTTCATGTCCAACTTGTAGCGTGAGTAATCGATGTAAAGTAATCCCTTTAATGTTTTTTGCTGTTAATCCAGTTTGAGCTGTTACAACACAAGCTAAATGGCATCCAGTAGTTTTGTGTAGATAACTGATCAAAAATGTACTTAAAAAACGTTTTCCTGTTCCAGCTTGATCACTAATGTACATTCTAAAAGATTGAAATGATGTGCATTGGCATTCTTTTTTCATGTAGCAAACCATGCTGTATCTATAGTGTCACTTGCTGATATATTTCTTTTTATTTAATATTTAGTTGTTCTTCCAATTTTCTCAAATCCATAATATACTGTTGTGCATGTTGCATTGTCGTTTCTACTTCATTCATCGCTATTGCTGCTTCATTTTCAATAATTGGTGTCCTAGTGGATCTTGACTATTTTGGGAACTGTCTCTAGCTATTTAAGCTGCAACAGTAGTTTCTTGTTCAATCTCTTCATTTAGCATTTGTAGATAAGTAGGAAAAATTGTGCATTGAAAGTTATCTTTACACGCATTAAAAGAATCTTCATATCAGTCTAAATCTCCAAGAAATTCCGCTTTACTACACCAAGGCTTGAATAGTTGCAGAAGTGCTAAATAGAAAAATTTGCTTTTATCTGATGTTTCAACACTGAGTTTCCTGTGGTTAATAAAATTTCCTTTGGAATGTTTTACCTAACATCTTTCACATCCAATAACTGCATATTTTTCTTCTTTTGTATTTTCTGAAACATTTCTCTTCAAGCTGTAATGTTGTAGTACTTCGTAGATACATATGTTTTCAAGATGTGGACTTCTTTTAGCACAGTACGTATCCAACATCTTAGTTTTCAATTTCTTGTACAGATTTAAATACTTGATTTTGTGTTGCAGCAAAACCTAGACTTACCCAAATGATTCCTCTGGACTTTGAATATCAACTTGCAGAGGTCAACCGATCTGAACATTCGTGGAACCCAGTCTCTCGATGGGAAAGCATCTTCAAACTAAAGGTGTTCCATTTGTTACTAAGAGTCTTCTCTTGTGATATTTCTTCCCATATTTCTTTCAAACCTGTCTTTTCAGATTTGGTTATATATGATGTAACATAGCGAGCAACCCCAATCAAATTATCTGCAACATACTGGATATCCATATTTGTATTCCACATTATCAATATCACTGGATTGTAGTCATTAATATACTTTGAATCTGCTGTTCTTTTTATGTTGTAAGTATCCTTTGGAGATTTTCAACTTATAGTATGCATTACTGCTGACATGAAACTGTTCACTCTTCCTTTTGAAATTACTGGATGTGGGAATCCAAAACGACATTTTGTATAAAATCTTGCCTTTGATTTGTATTTCCGTCGACAATATTTCCCACATCAATTATAAAACATAAAACTTGCTGTGTCAAGTTCTTTTCTCCTGCTTCTGTTGGAATGGCACAGGTAACATATTTTTCAATGAAAAACAAAACAATTTCATCAGTATCAGTTCAAAATTGTGGTGCATTCTTGATCCATAACAGCATATGAATATGAGGTGCGCCTCTGGCGTGGTACTCCTTTTTCCAAAAGAAATCAAGAGCTTCTCCATGAGGTGGATTATTTTTATTGCATGTAAAAGACAACTTAGCTTGAAACCTATGATTAAAATATTTGCACACATTTACAGGATCCAAGGAACACAGATCGCCAGCTGTCTCCAATTCAATGTTTCAAATATTTGAATTTGCTTCTCGTAAAATTTCAAGTAAATCGCCTTCAGCACAGCTAAGCATAACAAACCACGTTGGAGTGCCTAAGTTCCTCAACATACATTTAAGTTATCCATAACGATGATACCAATACTCAATAGTACCACGTTGACACGCCATCAAATTAACTGAGATTCTAAATGATTATCTCTTTGTTGACCTTTGCCCATCAATTCCTTTGAAGAAACATTTGTAAGATGAACTCCTGTTTTTAATATGTGGTTCACTGCATATGAAATTCCAGACAAGTCACTTTTAAACAGAAGATGAAATAAATTAGGAATACACTGTTTAAATCTTGGATCTTCTGAGTACAATATTAATGTACGATATTCTGAAGCTGGAATCTGAACTAGTTGTTCATTATATCATCCAGTGGAGAACAACTCTGGAAAACAATGCGTTTCCAAACTTTCTTCGCATACACTCATGGAAGTTCCCTTCGCTTTCTTCATTTGGAATAATTCAATAGTGTTTCCTATCACTTCTTTTGAATGTAGAGGATGTATAATGTAATGTTCAGACATTTTTTCTCTCCTGAAGTTGTCCACTTTTTCTATTTGGCCACTTGAAATTTCTGTTTCATTTTCTAAACATATTTATTGTTTTTCCACATTTACAGTTTTATAGTAAATATTGTTTAGTACAAAATATAATGTAGCCTTTTGAAGTTTGGTGACATCTACTAATTCTTGCTATATTTTCCGACTCTTTGTTGGTAAACCATTAACTAGAACTACTACAGGTTTACTTTCCTCTGTCTCTGCACCAACAGTTTCAGTAGTTTTCTTAAAATCTAAAGATAAATGCTCAACTTTTCCTTTTAAACCTCTTTGTAGATCCGTTGAAGGCAGCGTACCTGTTTAGACTCCATACGAATTATAGTCTAAAATGGGTGAACAGATTGAAAAAGAATGGACTCACATGTATTTAAATCTACCAGTTCAGGGGGTATAGCTAACAACTCTCGATTGTTATATACAGCTCTAGCTGGCAGTTTGTTTCCATCTAATTTGTTGCAACAATATATACTAATACATTGATCACTACCCAACTCAAAACGACCTTACACAAACAAATTCGCAGCAAATTGCCCCATTTAACATTGTTTTCCTTTTCACTTTTTAAAATCAGATCTACATTCCTAGTTTGACTTCTATGGTGTGTAGGTCGACAACAAATACAAACATAGTTTGGATTATCACAAGAAACTACCTTAAACGTTGTCATTTCTTCTGCAAACTTCACAGTCATAGTATCTTCCATCTCTTCTTCAACACCTGCGCTTATCAAATTCTCACTTTCTCTACACTCCTCTTGTGAACCAAAGAAGCAAAACTGTACATCATCAGAAACTTTTTTTTACTTCCAACACTGAACCAAGCAAAAGAGTTGTGTTCATTTTATTTAGACATAATGCAGGACTTTTTACATAGTATAATCTTGTTACTAACTTCCACATTTCTGAATGATGTACTGCTAACATTCTTAAATGATGAAAAGTACTATGACACACTTTTCTAGAAAGACAAGCCAAAGAATGACCCTGCAACTTACTATATTTTCTCACTTTACAACGAACTAGTCCTTGCAATATCTTAGTCTTTCTGTTTAACACTTTTTTCCATAATCTCGTAAGAAGCTTTGTAATATATCAATAGATTCCTGTTGTACGCTACAAATATTACTACAATCCCACTTAAACACTGGAGCCTGTGTACATCTCCCTTGAACTTCTTCAGCTATTACTTCTTCATATTTCTAGGAACCATCTTTTCTTTTTCAATTGGCAACCATTTTTAACTTCATGGCAACAACTACTGGGATCAACTGTGTGAACTAATGTATTTTGTAGAATATAGCTTTCCTAATTAAAATAAGGTTCCATTCTAGAAGTATGCTTCCATTCCCCACTAAACATTTTGCAAAAGTTAGTCCTATTAATAAGTCTTTTTCTTTTACTTTTCTCCTTCATAAAGTGCATTATTTTGTTTAATGTTTCCATTCTGGTCAATACTTTTATAAACAATTTTCTTTTTAATTCAAAAGCCTTTTCAACTACTCTTTCAATCTGTTCTTTGTTCTTGTAAAATCCTGATCTTCTTTTATATTTTTTGCAATCTTTCAACATATTTTGTAGTACTCTACTTTGGTACATTATCTTTATAATGCCCTCAGATTGTTTCATCCTTCTTTCAACATAAATTGTTTTCCCATAACCTGATTTTCCATTATGTTGTCCTTTTTTTGTTTCCTTCTGATTCGTTGTACTACTTTTCTTTCTCTTTACTCCATTTTCAACAATCACTGTGTTCTTTAAAAATATTTTAACAAATTGTTTAGTTCTCTTACCTGAAGTCTTTCCCTTCAATTTCACATATTGTACTTCATCTAACTTCTGCTTCGCTCTTTCCTTTAAATCATATTATTTTCTTTTTCTTTTCTTTTGATCTTTTATTGCCATACTAGCACCATGAGTCCTCCCGGTGAGATGTGCGCTTTTCAAGAATATTTGACATTGACATTGACATTTGACATACTCAATATATATTACTAATAAGGGTAAATATCTGAAAACCAAAAGAACTTTCAATAATTGTGTTAAATAGTTAAACATTATTAAAATAATTATATTGAAATATATTGATGAAGTATTAAAGAAATATTTTAATTGCATTCAAAGCTATATCAGACACTGCATAATTCCTACACTTTGAAGACATCATAACCTTTCCAACAGAATCATAGAGCACAACTAAAGGATTTCTGTACAGCTACCCAAATAAAATGTAAAGTGTAGTCTGTCAACTTTTAAGGCCTGCATTATTTTGTAATTGAGATATGTCTTGTAACTAAGGTATATGTCTACTTGCAAACAGATTTTGATTCATATCATACATGTGATTGTTGGAGTACTAAAGTAGTGAGTCATTGGAGGAGTGCAAAGGTAGTGCCTGAGTGATATTATAAGTGCATGGCTACTGACTGAGTAATAACATAATTACAGGGATAGTGCTTTTGTGATTGGAGGAACGTAATGGTAGTGCCTCAGTGAATATATAAGTGCATGGGTAGTGGCTAGCTGATCCAATGACTACAGGGATAGTGGTTGGATGAATAAAGGAGTACAGGGGTAGTAGTTGGGTGATTGCATGAGAACAAAGGTACTGCCTGGGCAATTGAAGAAGTACTAGGGTAGTGCCTGGGTGATTACAAAAGTACACAGTTAGTGCCTGAGTGATTTTATAAGTGCTTGGGTACTGGCTAAGTGATTGTAGGAGTGCATAGATCCTCCCAGAGTTTTTGAATTAGTACAAGAGTAGTGCCTGAGTGATTAAACCAGTGTATAGCTAATGCATTTGTGATTACATGAGTGCAAAGGTAATTTCTAAGAGAATAGAACAGTACATAAGTAATGCCTGGGTGATTACCTGAGTGCAAAGATCCCCACAAAGTGTTTGGAGGAGTGAAAGGGTATTGCATAGGTGAATAACCCACTGTATAGGTAATGCATTCATGATTGCAGAAGTAATGTCTAGGGAATTAGAGAAATACATATGTAATGCCTGGGTATTTCACGAGCGATACAAAAGGGGATGATGGGTGGAGCGTTTGAGCAAATCAAACACTCACCCCCAGTCAACTGATCTGGGTTTAATCCATCACCATTCTTTAGCCCACTCAGCCACTCCAGTTCAGACATGGCCATATGCAAATCAGTCTGACCCTGTGCCTCATGGGAACAGTCCAGCCCGAACTGCCAAGCCATGTCTTACCTGGACCGGAAACAAGCATCCTGGGACTGGTTTCGGATTCATAATCCTCATCAGCCAGGCTATCTTGAATCCAGTAGCCAAGTGAGCAAGGGACTCACGTCTGAGCATACCCTGCCACACTTAGGGCGAACAAAGCGATACAAAAGGGGATGATGGACGGAGCGTTTGAGCAAATGAAACACTCACCCCCAGTCAACTGATCTGGGTTTAATCCATCACCATTCTTTAGCACACTCAGCCAACCCAGTTCAGACATGGCCATATGCAAATCAGTGTGACCCTGTGCCTCATGGGAACAGTCCAGCCCGAACTGCCAAGCCATGTCTTCCCTGGACCGGAAACAAGCATCCTGGGACCGGTTTCAGATTCATAATCCTCATCAGCCAGGCTATCTTGAATCCAGTAGCCAAGTGAGCAAGGGACTCACGTCTGAGCATACCCTGCCACACTTAGGGCGAACAAAGCGATACAAAAGGGGATGATGGACGGAGCGTTTGAGAAAATCGAACACTCACCCCCAGTCAAATGATCTGGGTTTAATCCATCACCATTCTTTAGCCCACTCAGCCACCCCAGTTCTGACATGGCCATATGTAAATCAGTCTGACCCTGTGCCTCATGGGAACAGTCCAGCCCGAACTGCCAAGCCATGTCTTCCCTGGACCGGAAACAAGCATCCTGGGACCGGTTTCGGATTCATAATCCCCATCAGCCAGCCTATCTTGAATCCAGTAGCCAAGTGAGCAAGGAACTCACGTCTGAGTCAGCCAGGCTATCATGACACCCACCATGGCCCTGATGGACCCGTCCACTAGACTCGAGACACCCACCTTAAAGGGCCATGGGAAGGGAACATTCATTGATTATGTGTTAATCTCATTATCTATGCAGCCTTTTGTAGACTCTTTTTTAATTGAGGAGAGTGAATTTAGTGATCACAATCCTCTTACTTTGCGCTTGCTGGGACAATGGATAGCAAAGGAGGGGCCTAACCCCAGTCAGGGCAGGTTATGCACAACTGATGGAAGGGGCAGACTGAAATGGTCGAAAATTACCCCTGATTTATTGTATAAAGATATTAAAGTATTTTGTGAAGACGAAATTATCGCCTGCACCCAAGGAGGTAATCAGCACTCGAAGGTGCTTGGGGCATTTCAGTCGCTCTCAGACAAGGTTAAGAAGCTGCTGTCCGCACCAGCAAAAAATCAAACTAATGTGGGCCCTAAGTGGTTTGACCACGACTGCTCCAAAGAAGCCAGCAATCTAAGGGTGGCTCTAGCAGCTAAGCCAAGAGTACAGGCTAATGTACAATTGTGTCGGAAGGATTACAAGTTAATACTAGCTAAACGTAAGGAGATCCTAAGGGAAGAGGCATGGAATGAGCTACTGGACCCTGAAACTCTTAAGAACAGCTCTAAGTTTTGGGGTGTAATGAAAAAGCCTTTTCTTGTTCAGGAGACCGGTGATGGTCTTGAATGCCACATACCCAAGGAGTACTGGGAAGCACATTTTGAGCATTTGTACGACTGTCCTCAGGAAGATACTGCTAGCCCGGCACCTGTCAATAATGGAAATACAATTACAATTGACAGGGGTGAAATCCTTGAGGGTATTTTGGGATTAACAGCTGGGAAAGCACCCGGACCAGACGGGATTCCCCCAGATTTATTTAAGTCTGAGCCTTCTTTTTGGGCCCCTATTTTGGAGTCCGTTTTTAATGCTGCAGTACAATGTGGATGCCCCCAATCCTGGGGGGTCTCCACAATTGTCCCTGTCTTTAAAAAAGGGGATAAATGTAGCCCACATTGCTACAGACCCATTTCACTCATAGGTTCCATGGTGAAAATAATAGGAAGGATACTGCTGCAGAGACTTTCATCCTGGGTGGAGGATAATAACATCATGTCAGTCTCCCAGTATGGTTTCTGCAGTGGTCGTTCAAGAACAACCCAATGCCTTAAATTTTTTTTAATTTTAAGTAAATATACAGTGGCTCACAGGGGCACCATCCATCTCACCTTCATGGACCTGTCCTCAGCTTTCGACTGCGTGAACAGGCGGAAGCTGTGACAGTCCATGAGGGCGAAGGGGGTGGACAGTGGTATTGTTGACTTCCTAGTAGACCTCCATAACAATACTAGAGCCAATGTTAGATTTTCCCAACATCTGAGTGTGACAAATAATTTTAACATCAGAAGAGGAGTCCGACAAGGATGTATTTTGGCTCCTTTTCTTTTTAATTTTACTTTAATGACCTGGATAGCGTTTTACAGGAGGTGGCGGCTGACTGTCCTTGAGTCGGTCGCCGGGGTATTCCAGTCCTATTATATGCAGACAATGCAGTCCTCATATCTAGGACTGAAAGAGGCCTCTAAGCTCTTTTAAATGCTTTTAAGTCCTTCATGACAGATAGGGATTTAACGATCAACAATTTTAAATCATTCGTCATGCAAGTAGGTCAACAACCCAGAAGGAACTTTGTATTTAAAGTAGATGATGCAGTAATCCCCACATCTAAGACGTTCTCCAATCTTGGGGTCCTCTTTGATAGTAAATTAAATTGGGGCCGCATGTTCTTAAAAAGAAAGGGGAGCTCGCTAGGGTGAATGCATCTATTTTTAATTTTGCATCCAAACTAGGGAAAAAACCTACATGTGCCATGCTGCAATTATATAACGCCAAATCAGTGGCCACGGCTGTATATGGCAGTGAAATATGGGGGTATGTCGCGGGAGAGCAGCTCCAGATTGCGGAGAACTCTTTCTTGAAACGTCTTTTGTGTGTCCCCCTCGGGCACGTCCAATCTAGCAGTACATGAAGAATTAGGGACACAATATGTAAGCGATATATTCTCCCTACATCCACTGACCTGTTGGTTAAAACGTTGGCTGAATCCTGATATTCCATTAACGCACTTAATTGTGAAAGACTGTTTGTCTCAAGATAATGCATTGGCCATTCCATGGTTGAAATACTTGAAGTCTAGTTTTCTCAGATTGGGGCGCTCTGAGTTGTTTGAGAACCCTAGCAGCATTATTAAGAGGGACCTGGAGGCAACGAAACTGGCTTACCTCGTGGACAGGAAGATCCAGAGGGAAGCCATTGAGATCCAGAAGAAGAGTGTCAGAAAATATATTAGGCTAAAAACATCTGCATCTATCGAGCCTTATTTAATGGGCTCTCTGACCTCTCATGAAAAGTTTTTACTGACTAGATTCAGGCTGAATCTCTTTCATGTTTTGCTTGTTAGGCCAAGAACTGCTATTTTTAGTAAAGTTGCAGCTCCCTGCGGCTGCGACGGAAAGTCTCTGCAGGATATGCTACATTTTATGTTTTTATGACACTTTTAAGAAATCTTAATTTCCCCCAGATCAGACCAGCTATGATGTATCTACAACTTTTGCACAGTGACAGTATTCTCCACGTACTTGAATTCTTAAAATCAACTGTTAAGTACAGGAAATGCATGGATTTGTAATGGTTTTTATTCAATGAAATTCCTGTATGAAATAGTATGTACAACTTGGAAAAATTATGTACTTTCCTTCTTTCTGAAATGCTGATTTTATATTTTGCACCTTCTGTATCCTGATATGGCATGTATTTTTAAGAACAAGGAATTTTTGTACTATTGCATGTGTACTTTTATGGTTTTCGAACAAAACCGAAAGAAAGTTTTTTATTGAATTGAATACTATTGTAGTGCTTCGGGTGATTTCATAAGTGCATAGGTAGTGGCTGGGTGATCAAAGGACTTCAGGGGAAGTGGCTGGCTGATTAAAGGAGTGCAGGGGTAGTGCATAGGTGATTGAATCAGTGTATAGCTAATTCATTGATGACTGCATGAGTTCAGGGGTAATGTCTAGGGGACTAAGGAGCATATAGGTAAGGCCTGAGTGATTGCATGACTTAAAAGCTAATATCTGAGGGATTACAAGAGAACATAGAAAGTATCTGGGTGATTTTATAAGTTCATCAGTACTGCTTCGGTAATTGGAGAAGTATTGTGATAGTGCCACAGTGATTGGACAATTGTAAAGGTACTGCCTGGGTAATTTTATAAGTGCATAGGCACTGGTTAAGTGATTGGAGGAGTGCATAGTCCCTCACAGGATGATTGCAGGAGTGCAAGGGTACTGCCTAGGTGATTAAACTACTGTATGGCTAATGCATTCATGATTGGATGAGTAGAGAAGCAATATCTTGGGGATTAGAGGAATACAAATGTAATACCTGGTGATTGCATAAGTGCACAGGTAATGTCTGGGGGATTTCAGGAGTACATAGAAAGTGCTTAGGTGATTTTATAAGTGCATGGATACTGCCTTGGGTATTGGAGTAGTACTATTGCAGTGTCTAAGTGATTCAGGGAGTGCAAAAGTAGTGCCTGGGTGATTTGATAAGTGCATAGGTAGTACCTGTGTGATCAAAGGGCTTCAGGGGTAGTGGCTGGGTAACTGAACGAGTAAAACAGTAGTTCCTGGGTGATTCCATGAGAAGAAAGATAGAACATGGATGATTAGAGGAATACTAGGATAGTGCTTGGCTAAGTGATTGGAGGAGTGCATAGATCCTGACATGGTAATTGGAGGTGTGCAACAGTAGTGCGTGGGTGATTGAACCACTGTATAGATAATGCATTGGTGATTGCATGAGTGCAGGAGTAACGCCTGGGTTATGAAGCAGTACAAAGATAATGTCTGGTTGATTGCATGAGTTAAGGGCTAATATATAAGGGATTTGAAGAGTACATAACAAGTGACTGGGTAATTTTATAAGTGCATCAGTACTGCCTGGCTGATTTGACAAGTACTGTCATAGTGCGTCAGTGATTGCAGAAGTAATATCTGGCGGATTACAAGAATACATATGTAATGCCTGGTGATTTCATGAGTACACAGGTAATGTCTGGGAGATTTCACGAGTACATAGGAGGTGTTTACATGATTTTATAAGTGCATGGATACAGCCTTGGTGATTGGAGTCGTACTATTGCAGTGTCTAAGTGATTCAAGGAGGGCAAAGGTTGTGCCTGAGGGATTTCATAAGTGCATAGGTACTGTCTGGTTGATCAAAGGACTTTAAGGGGTAGTGACTGGGTGATTGAACAAGTTAAAGCATAGAGCCTAGGTGATTCAATAAGATGAAGGGTAGTGCCTGGATATTTGGAGGAGTACTAGGGTAGTGCCTGGGTGATTGCATAAGTGCATAAGTGTTGCCTGAGTGATTATCTACGTGCATCACTACTGGCTAATTGATTGAAGGACTGCATAGATCCTGACATGGTGATTGGAGGAGTGGAAGTGTAGTGTATGGGTGATTAAAGCACTGTACAGCTAATGCATTGGTGATTGCTTGAGTGCAGGAGTAATGGACTGGTAATGCCTGGTTGATGGCATGAGTGAAGGGCTAATATCTGAGGGATTAGAAGAGTACATAGGCAGTGGGTTGGTAATTTTAAAAGTGCTTGAATACTACCTTGATGATTGGAGTAGTACTATTGTACTGTCTAAGTGATTCAAGGAGTGCAAACATATTGCCTGGGTGATTTCATAAATGCATGGGTAGTACTTGGGTGATCAAAGGACTTTTAGAGGTAGTGGCTGGGTGATTGAACGATTTAAAAGGTACTGCCTAGGTGATTCCATAAGAGGTGTTACCTTTCCCTGACAGGAAGCCAAAAGCTGATGTGAGATCAATAGACAAGCTTCAAAGGGGAAACTACGATTGAAGGGCAAATGATAGACACCCATGAGATGGGCTGCTCTTTTTAGTTGGTATGTGCAGCCAGATGGTAAGCTGGTGATTGCTGAGGGTGGTAGAAGACACTTCCATCAGGTCACAATCAATGGAGTTCCAAATAATCCTGGGCGGAGCTCGCACAGCCGTGCTATGCAAAATTCTGCAAAGCTGTAAGAAAACTTTGCGAGCTACACGGAGTTCCACGAGCATGCGGAGTTGCTTGAACCGCCCATTCACAATGTGTTTCTGATGTTTGGGAATGCTTATTGCGTGTTCAGGAATGCGAATTGCGTGCTTGGGGCAAAATATCTCTCGAACTTCACCATGCGGTTTCCCATGGGGGCGACCATCTTGTTTTTCATGTTTGCTATGGTTCTCGGCCTGATTTCTATCCTCCCTATATCTTTTCAATCCTATGTTTCGTAAAAGTTTTTTTTTTATCTTTGTTATTTATTATATATCCCTCTCTATTCCTGGGTGTATATTTTGTTTTTTTCTACTTTTTGTGTGTTTTTTGGTGCTTATTTTACTATTTATCTATTACTTGCTTTTTATTTTTTTGACTTCCTTTCTTTACTTCCTACATTTTCTTTTCCGCCCGCCCCCCCAGAACCATGGTGAAGAAGAGTCGCAAGCAGGGGAAAGAGGAGGAGCCGGAGCCACGGCCTCTTCCTTCCTTGAAAAAGGCATTGCTCTGAAGGGGTGCAGGCCCGGGCCTTGTTTTCCGGGGTGGAGGTGGCCGCACTGGTTTATTTTGTCCAGCTCCACCTTTCCTTAACCCTGACAGCAGGCGGCAGGCCTGGGTCCAGATACGGGCTCCGGGAGCATCACCCGTAGTGAGTGAAGTTGCACCTGGCAGTGTTTCGCTGCTCTGGGGTCCGGCACACCCATAACCAAATGACGCACTGGTTGTCCGACATCCTGGACCGGGAGCATGACCTACTGGATCTGCTAGGTGTTGAGGTCCCGGGGCTTGGTGAGTAGCTAATTATATTACTATTGTGTTCTTCTGTTCTATGTTATTGCGAATATTATTTTTTCCCAAATAGCTAGAATGCTGCTCCTGCTTACACACATGCAACTTGCATATAAAAATCTTATATAATATGATTGCTATTCTTCCAGACAAGTGCTCAGCACGACCAATAGTACTTGTTCGCAACTTTGCGCTCGCTTGGGCTGGTTATGTAACAGAATTTAGAGCTAGGTAATGCAGATAGGAAAGACTCCATTCCTTTCCTTTGTCCTGTCAGGCTGTCCTGTCAGGTTGTCACTAAGATAATGGTAGTAGTTAGTTAGTTAGTATTATTTGGTAATTTTGACGACCTGCGTGGCGCGTCCTCTCACGTGACTAGTAGAACCTTTTGTAGTTTGTATAGTGAGTTAATAGGAACCAACCAATTTGGTGTATGCAATATGCCTATGTCCATCTATGCTTTTAAGAAGAATAAATGGAGACTCAGTGAATTGGCCCGTCAAAGGGGGTTGGAGTTGAGACTGAGAGATGATTCCAAAGGAGATCTGAACTTAGAAGCACATATAATTTTTTTGCAATTCATTCCAAAGTCTTTGGAATAGGCGGGCTTGGTATGTTTAGGATTCAGGAATCGGAGTGGAACTGTGAAATTATAAAGATAGGATGATCCTCGATTGCGATACTAGTCTACTACTAGTTGATCTGATTTAGGATAGGTCAATGTTATTTCAATTGCCATTTCCTGTCTAAAAATCTTTTTAGAGCAATTATTTAATATTTATTTATTTAACACCAATCATGTTTTGTCTCTTTAAATATGTCTTACATGATCAGCATCCACAGGCAAGAAGAAGAAGACTCTGTCTGGGGCAGGTGCAGGAGCCAGAGGCGCCTCCCAGGGGCAGGAAGCCTCAGACGCAGATGGCTCTGCTGGCCCCAGTAAGTCCTCCTGGTGTTATAATAATACATATTTCCCTAACTTTACCGCACTATTATTTCCATCTCCTAATTTTAATTTTTCCCAAATCCGCCTCATTACCTACTAACAATGTTCTAGTGTCTGTTTTTTTTTTAACATCAAATCAAACTGCCTCTGACTCTGTATTAGTCTGACTGTAGCTTCATTTCTTCCGGTTTTCCACTCAGCTTTCCCTCTACCCTTATATATTTTGTGGATTGCATAGTGGTGGTACTGTAAGAGTCGGAGAACCCATTAGTCCTACTACTAGTACTAGTAGTAGTAAGGACTCCTTACTACTACTAGTACTAGTAGCCCTAATCTGCTGTGCAGATTGCATACCCAAGTAAGGTATTGTTGAGATGAGAAGGCTTTCTTTTAATGTCTCATGCTCAATCAGTAAATGGTCGTCACTCACGTTGGACACCTCAAAGTGATGTATTTTACTTTTTCGAATCCATGCGTAGTACTTTTTTTATTAGCAGCAGTTGATGGTGAACACTGAACAACTGTTTACCATACACCATGGTTGCAAGGAAGTATGAGGGTGATAGGGAGGATGTCACCATTATTTTCCAAATAAGAGAGACCTCATGTCCGCCCAGTTAGCCACTCTTTCTTCTTTTCCAAAAATTAGATGCACCATTAGCTCTAGCCACTGAGTACAGTCCTTTGGGTTGTCCTCTTCTTGAGAGGCTTTTCAAAAATTGCCACCAATAAAATGCCCAACCGGATATTTGTTATTTTTGATAGGACATACTTTCTACTTTACTCTAGTATCCGAATTGTAGATAGTGATGTGTGTGGTGTATGTATATGTTATTATTATTATGTATTTTCAATCTTGCTAATGAAAAAAAAAATAGGTGAGGCGTACATGGCATCTAAAAAATGTGAAATGTTTTTTTCCAGGTGTACCGACCACCAGTGTCGGGGCCAGCGGCGAGGCCCATGCCACTCTGGAGGGAGCGTATGCCGCAGCTGCAGGGGATGAGCCAGCAACAGAGGCGGGCAGTTGTAAGTCATATTCCTTACTTATTGAGACTGATTAATACACTTGCGGCAAAGGTGTACACTCAGTAAACCGTACTGCTGCTGAGACTAAGTTGCTGGGAACACTAAACAGTTGAAGAAGACACTCTTTACTTAACATTAGCATTAGCATTAACATTAGCATTAGCGCAGGGGGTTGAGGAACTAATGGCCTATTCTATTCTATCTTCAACTCATTAGAGAAAGTTTTATGACGAAGACAAAGAGTCAGACGATAATATATGACTGGCAGAGAAGGGTGCGTGGGAAAATGAAGGGGTCCGGGGATGCATCTAGGTGGCTGATAGTATGCATGGGTGGTTGATGGATAGGTGAAAGGTGAAAGAAAGCAGAAAGGATGCCTGCCTGGGTGGGTGAAACTATATGGAAGAAAGGAATCCACTGGGGGTTTTGATGGGTCAAACTCAAAGGAAGCAAGGACGCTCACGTGGTGGTTAAATCTCAAAGGACAAATGTATGTTGTCAGTGAAAGGTTTATGATAGCCATGTTTGGATGGATGGGTGCCTGAATGGTATCATAGGGGTGAAGAGTCAGACTGGATGAAGAGAATGTAAAAGAAAATTAAACCATGCTAGAGTACCAAAGCCAAGGGTGAAGAATAAAATAATGTGTGTAGAGCAATGCAATGATAAATGAAAAAACCCTGGGAAGAATATACAAGGACTGTTTTGTTCCAAGGTTTTTGATTCAAAGGTTTGAGGTTGCATTTCAGAATGAAAAACTCCCTTGACTCACAGTAGTTTGCAAGCACAACATATATCTTTTGCATGACTATGTATATGTACCCTACCTACCCATCATCAATCTCCTCCCTCCGACTCCGAGGCTTACCTCCGCTCCCTACCCATGACACTTTGACTGTGTTAGCCATGGGTGGACTATTGGCTGCATGGTTAACTACTTACAATCAAACAATAGTAGTATGCCATCATCACATGAGTGATGCGACTTCATGTGACGTTGTGACATATATCATCATCATTCATATTGAGCATATATCATGTGCCTTGTTGTAGTAGTAAGGGTGGAAGTGAAATTGAGCATTTGCCATTGATTTAACAGAGTATGGCCATAAGTGAAAAATGAATAATTGTGTAGTATTGCTGCCCCAACTGCAGACAGTAGTAAAGTGAGTCTGTGAGTTGCGACACAGGGCACAATCTGACTGAGCTGGAATGCCTACAAGATGAATTGTGCTAAACAAGAGAGAGAAGAATACTTGTCTACTCAATAGTGCCGAATGCCTGAAAGTGTAATCATCAATCATCACATCCAAATTTCAGGCGGCGAAGAAGTGAGGATACCACAAATGTTATGTACTGCTAGTGTTACTGTGCACTATAATTTTATGTGTATAATTTTATGTCATTGTTTTGCTAGGAGTATTGGTCAAATTCAATGCTTCTTCCAGAGTAGCAGGACACGCAGCTCTGCTCTCTGCTGTCAGGCTTACTAATGCAGTCCTGACTAGGAAATAATTGGCAAAAATACTTGGCATGGCAGTCTTGACCCACTGCACCTCATTGTGGTTTTCATTCCTTTACATCGGATAACGCTGGAATAAGCGGCCCCTCCTCACTCAGTTTCAAGTAATTGCTCCAATTGCACTCTACTTCACTCATTAGCACCCTCACGGGCGGACGTCAGTCACAGTTGGACTAGCTCCATACTTTCAAGTCCAAGTTTTAGGAATTCATGTCCCTTGTGGCATTCAGCTTACTTTCTCGCTACCTTTCTCCCCGGCACCGCCCGGTTTTGAATTCAGCTTGCTGTGTACTGAAGATGATCTCGGATAGCTGAGATCGAAACATCGTCGACCCATACAACAAGAACTCTGTACACTTTGTATAATATATTCTTGAGGAGTTCTTCTATGTGTTGTCAATGCGATATTTATATTTTAAAGTCACCGCCACTTAGCACGTAACGCTTGTTGTCACTTTACTGTGTGAGCACCTGAATTTTTTCTTGCATAATTTCATAAAATAAATAACAAACTTTATATTAACTGACATGCCCCTGTTTATATTATTTATCATTCCCCGAGATATTAATTATCTATCTTAACTCTAGCGTATTGTCACTAATTCTGACACTGCTTCCTTCCTTGGACCTTTTTGGTCACATAAGAATCATTGTTTTTCTAAATCATTAAGGATAGCCTAGTAGCACCTGTTACAAACTAAAGTTGACTCGACCTATGAAGTGGACCAGCGTAACATTTAGTGCTTGATGGATGATAAATCGATGCCGGCAAATGATGATCTAATTCGCCCCGGACCACATTCCCCCGCGGTGCGGGAGAATTCCATGCGTGCGTGAACGGACGGCCCCTGGCCATCCCCCGCGGTCAAATGTACATGCCCACCGTGACATCAGACGGCCCCCGTCCTGGAAGAGGTTATGATGGATTATGTTCCTTGCTTCGGGAAAAAAATTGAATAGCGAATACTGAGCATGGGTGGGCAATCTAATCTATATATAGAGCAGAATGAGAGCCTCGTCCTGCGTTGAGTTAGTGTTGCTTTCACCACCTCTACCCCAGCAAGTGTGTGATCAATTATTGGTATAAATTTTTTTTAGTGACACCTCAATATAAATCACACTGCCCGAGGGAAGAAGGATAGGGTTTGGTGAATGGTTGGGAAGGGGTATTTGAGGGAAAGGTTTGACAATGACAAACACGACACATGGACAACACACATTCTTGGCAGACGATCATCATAAATCTGTTCAGGGAGAAAAAGGAAATGCATGCATGATGAAGACTTGATGAGTAGTACTAGACTAGTAGTACAGGGCAGCATTATATTATTAATAATTATTATTATTAAGCAATTGCCTCGCCTGTCTGCCCCCAGAGAGACCCAAGTTATATACATGTTATGTTCTGTTGTACTGGGCTTCCTTTTAAAGCTAGCGAAGAAAATTACAAAGTATCTGTAGGAGTGAAATGTAAGCAAACATAATAAACAACAACAACACACACAGTCATAATTATTGAAGAGAAAAAATGAATCAAATGAAATGAGGATACTATAACTATGAGTTGCATCTCGGCATTACTCTTGATCCTTCCTTCCCTGGACGCTCCGTCCGTTAATCTTGGATGCCTGCCTGGCGGATGCAGTTTGATAAGGTAAGTGGTTTTTCCCAGTATAGCACAGGGTAAATGCCAGCCTGTAAGTGTTGATGGAAAAACAAAAAGGATATTAAAAAATCAAGGAGAAACAAAAGTAAAGTTAAACTGCATAAGTTAAGGAGGAGTGCAACACGAAAACTTTCAGAGGCGGCATGGCTAAATCATGTCTATTCTGTTTCCAGCATTGACCTACAACAACAACAGGAGCAGGCCTGCCCACCCAACCTCCACATAGCTTAGATTTTGAGCCAGACAGCACTGAGCACACAAACACAGCAACATAGCATTTTCCAAATTGAATAACTAAATCAATGCACTGCTGTCAGTCATACCACTACACTCGCCTCCACCACTACACAGACATGTAGGTCTGGAGTTGTTATTGTTTACCTTTTAGGCCACTTCATGAAACCCAGGTTATTCAATTAATCATCTCTGATCCTACTGACTGACTGCGAGAATGGTATGGTCAGCATGTCGTCCAACTCTGTAGTGTACTGCACCAAGTGAGCCCAGATTCCCAGAATCGAAAATGCAATGGATCAGCCTGCTGTAGTACAATTTTCTTATTGACCGACAAGAAGGGAAACATTGACTTGAATCACTTTTTTGTCTGTAGATTAAATAATAGTAGACATCATGCGCAACAACAACATAAACACCAATCACAAGGAGTCAGCGGCCAATGCATGCCATCATGTACCTGTTCTTACGTGGCAGTCCCTCTCAGCTCGTAAAGGAGGATAGCTATAGTCCGGTTCTTTAGAGGGACTCGACAAGGCAGGCACACATTTCACATTTGTTGTACTATTCTCCATCCAATGTCTGACTTGAGGGAAATGGAATGAGGGTGAGTCATGACTCATGAATAGAATGGAGCAGGACTCAGAAGAGTGGACTAACTTCTTCACTGTTTGCACACATTTACAACTCCAATCCGGGAATAAAAGAGTAAGACGGTGTTGATGAATTCGTTGTGATTCAAACCAGAAAGACAGTGACACACACAAATAATACAAGTAAATAATATTCCTTAGCAGTATCTTTTTGGGGGGGCGTCAAAGCAAGAAAGAAAGTAACAAGTCGAAAGCCTAGTGTTGTCTGGGAAGTAGAGCTCATCCTCAAACTCTGGTGGTCCACTCAGAAGTAGGTAATCTAACACACTACTTCCATGACCTTACTTGCCGTCATTATCTTCCTCCTGTGCTACTCCGGGTGTGGTTTAATTCGGTGGTATAAAGTGCTGATTTATTTTGATCATGGTTAACCTCTCCTCATTTTGGAGAGAGAGACTGGTCCTTCTCACTGTCAGAATGACACCAGCAGGGCTAAAAACCCACTCAGAATAGACACTTGCGTCAGGGCAAGACAGATAGTTTGGAGCCAGCCTGCTGAGCACTGGCCATTGGCGCCTTTTCCCATACCAATACAGCAATGGGTTTTGATCAATGTAGACCTCTGTTGGGTCATCCAGATAGGCCTGGACCATCCTCTCAATGCTCAGGGGTGCTCTACATTACTTGGCCTCTTTTGCCTTAGCCTCAGCACTGGGCCTAACAAGCCCTTGCTGTAAAAAACATTCCTGTGCCAATTTTGGTGGGGTTGATGCTCCTGTTCTTGTTGTTGTTGATGTTGTCCTCGGTGTTGCTGGTGGTTTTGGCTGCTGTGAGCCAACTGCACTACCCTAAGGCTCTGAAGTTGAACTTGATACCGGCTGCCCTGCAGTACTTGTTGTGGCCTGGAGTAGCAGGACTCTAATTGCCGGCTGTTCTTTTTCTAAGCGACTGGCTTCTGCATCTATCCAAGTTTTGTAGTTGGCAACATCCCCTTCTGAAAAAGGAATCAATGTGTTCAGGACTGTTTTGTACCGTGGATCCAGAATTGTGGCACAAATGTAATAGTTGCATGACACAATGCCTCTTTGCACCCTTGTATTTTCAGATAAGTGAAGGGTTAAGCTATCCACCAACTCATATGCTTCTTTTTTTCCCTACACCCCTGCCTACATTGCAGACTCCACCTTCAGCTGTTCCTGTAGCATGTGAAACAATGGTTTAGCTTGGCCTATGGGACAATCCTCCTTGCTGACTTCATGTGTGAAGAGCTCTGTCATGCATTTAACTAGGACCCATTGGTCCATCTCAATGATCTTGCCTTTCACAGTAACATCCCCTCTTTGCATGACATATTCCCAAACAGATGTTCAAGTATGTAATAAGTTGAGTTCCATGTGTTCGCGCTTCCTGCATGAGGGCTTTAACTGGCATGCTATTATCATGTTGAATGATCTTCAGCTGCATCCGGGCTTTAAAAGAATTGCTGAAATGTGTGCAGATTCTTCTGAAGGTTGTCAGGAAGTTACTGACTTGGTCTTACTTTTTCAGAAAGTGATAAACAATTATGGTAATACAGTGTGCCAAACACAGGACCCTAAAATAGCCACCATCGGCCAAGGCCTTAACTATATTATTGCCATTGTCCTTGGCAACAAAACCGATG
The DNA here is from genome assembly GCF_964261635.1 of Lissotriton helveticus. NCBI lineage: Eukaryota > Metazoa > Chordata > Amphibia > Caudata > Salamandridae > Lissotriton > Lissotriton helveticus. The sequence goes on along the minus strand of NC_136069.1, from coordinate 1,368,404,493 downwards.
GTAAGCCCTCTTGGTTGCAGCCATTCAAAGATCTTGCAGTGCAAGTCTTCCAAAATGTTTGCAGATGTATGAGATTTCTCAATGGCGAACATGGCTACAGTGGCATGTTTCCGAGTGGCATTAAAAATCTCAGCAGTGTCAACAACACCTGCTGCAGATATCTTTTCTTTAACCCCCACAAAATAGATCCAGTGTACAGTGATGCACATGTAATCAGTGGCTTGGCAACTGGTCCACACGTGTGTTGTCAGGTGGATAGTGTGAACAGCACTCTGCTGCAAAGCTTGTCCAAGCAATTCCAACATGTCATGATGTAGTGCTGGAACAGCAACTCTGGTGAAATAGGATTGGCTGGGAACCTTCCATTTTGGGCACAAATTCAAGAATACCCACCCCTTACACAAAAGAAAAAGGGAGGTGGTCCAGTGCTAACATTTTAGCCAGCTTCGCGTTGTACAAATGTGCCATTGGGCGTTGCATTCATACTGCCCCTCTGACCTAAACATGCTGAGAATGGTAGCCAGGAGGTTTTTTTCTGGTGCCACTGATGCAGGTGACTTCTTGACGCTAGATGTTGTTAGGCTAAATGTACTTTTTTCGTTGTGGTACTCTCTTGCCTGGGACCCCTTGGTGTCTCACCCTGACTTTGTGACACTGCGATGTTGCTGATGAGGATGTGGGTGGTACCACTTCACTGCTGGGGACAGGGCTACTTTGTGTACCAGAAACAATGTCTCCCTCTTGTTCACCTTCCACCGCAATTGAATCTTCTACTTCTTCATCCACAACAATAACAATGGGTGCAGTTGCTGATGAGGATGTGGATGGTACCACTGCACTGCTGGGGACAGGACTACTTTGTGTACTACAAACAATGTCTCCCTCTTGTTCACCTTCCACCGCAATTAGATCTTCTACTTCTTCATCCACACCAACAACAAAGTACAGTTTTTGGCTGCTAAATACATAATACATAATACATAAATAACACAGGCTAAAATACTCAACTCGTGTTTCTAAAATACGCCTACCCCAATGTACCTAACCTAGGTCTAGTACCAGGGAAGAAGTAGGTGTTTGTCCTTTAGCATATGTTTTAGTTTTGCCAAGAATTGCCAAAGGTTTCTCTAGGTTCTAATCAGCTCCTTACCTTAGAATGAGAGAGGTTGGTATCTCTTTCACGGGACTCGATTTCCCAACACCCTCAAGGGGAGTCAGAAACACTGGAGCTGGATTCTCAGCAGGAGGACGACAGCTTCTGGTCAGTGCGTCAGCTGGAGAGTTGGCTTCCTTCGGTACTTGCTGTAGCGGGCTGCATCGTGCAAGTTGGTATTCGAACTGCACCGAACCACACCGTGCTTTGCTATAGCTTGTGAAGGTATAATTATACCTTGAAGGTGTTTAGGAATGCCAGTATTGACATAAAAGTCGGGCATATGAACGTCATGGATTAACCCCTAAGGAATAGATGTCCATGCATAATAATGAGTTTCTGGGAGAAATCAATATCCAGGCTAGGGGAAGTCCCTTCTGCTTTAGAATCTGGTTTTCCAAGAAATCGTTGTGACGTAGATGAATGGATGGAAGTAGCCATGTCTGTATTTGGGTAGCCTGGGCTATGCCTAAATAAGGACCGGCTTTCTATGGCTATATAACGGCAATGTGAATTGTACTTATATAAGGGCATGAATCTGGAAATTCATTCGGAATCTAAATCGACATACAACAGGGGTACTTCCACCCTCTTCAAAAAATAAGTAAAAAAGGACTCCTTGCAGGAAAAAGTACAGCCAAATGTCAATCTGAGATGTTTTTGTAATCCAAATCATAATTTCGAGAAGGTTTTGATGATGCTCGCGAGAGATTCTTCTCCAGATTGCAAATTCTGTGTGATCAGGATCGCAATCTAACAAAAATTCAGCCGGAGTTCCGATTGCGTGCCGGAATTATGTGTTTGCAATTGCACACTTCCGCAGGACTGTGCAGCCGTCTACCAAATCTTGTAGTGCTCGCAACTGGATGTGAAATCTCGTTAGTGATCGCAGGCATACGGTAAGTCGCTCCCACAGGTGTAAAAACACATTATGGGGAAGTAAACTCAGAAAAACTCTGCTCCCAGCGGAGCACAGAGTTTTTTGCAACTCCGGGTTCGTGGAGTCGCCCAAAATCCACAAACTATGTGAGTGGAGTGGAGTTTTACGCCCAGGGTTAGTTACAACCACCGCTCTGAAGTATATAGTTGGCAGTTACACAATAGTGGTGGACAGAATGGTTTCCCCAGGACAGTATTTGCCATGTGACATTGTCAGAATAAGGTCAGCCCAGCCTATGGCAGTTAAATCCCTTGAGAAGGGGGTACACCTATAGTGCACAGGGTGATAGTCAGTCCCCTAGGGTGTATCCTAGTCAATGAGCTCACTGTAGTAAGCAGAAAGCTGGGAGGAGAGACCACCCAGGATGCTTCAAAATTCAAAGACACTGGGGTGCTGTCCATAAAGGGAGGAGGCAGAGGCCACTGGGAAGAGGAAAGGGTAGGAAGAAGAGGCCACTCATAGAGAGGAGACTAGAGAGCCAAGGGCCACCTCCTCAGGTAGGAGGGGGCCCTATGATTGGCACTAGTGAGGCCACCATTGTACTAGAGGTAGACCGTGTGTCAGCCCTACAAGCTCTGGATTGTTCAGCCTCTGTTTGTGGCCCCTGAGAGGATAGAAGGAGGACTGACAGGTGGGTGTCTGCCAGTTGAGATGGTACCCCCCACTCAAAGGAGACAAAGTGTTTAACAGAACCAAACAAGCTTCTGAGTGACTTATTGACAGTGTTACAATTAGAAGTAAGGGCCACAGCTAACCTTAAGGTAACATATCCACCTGCCACTGGAGAGCTATGGTTGTGTTTCTGGGCACTGACAGCTCTCAGTGGCCTCTGTTGGTTGCTTGCCTTTGAGGCACAGGGCCTGTCATGTGGGTTAGCTCCTGTCCTGAGGGACAAGTTGGGTCCACTGACCTTGTTCGTTCTGGTGGGGCAACTCAAAGGTTGGGGGCCACAGAGGGTACGTTAGCTGTTTCCCTAGCTAAGATAGTGGCTAGTGAGGCCACCTCCCCATAGCCCCAAGTGAAAGGTGGAGAAAGAATAAACAAAGTCATAGTCCCGTCCAAGGCTGAATTTAGGTTGGGGCCTATCATCTTGAGGTGGATCAGCTCCCCTAGAGATTGACCGTAGCAAAGGAGTGTGAATCTGAATAGGTCCTGCAAAGGGAAGTCTGCTTCCTTGTCTTTTCCACTGAATAGTCAAGGAACACTTCCAAGAGTCTGGTTGATTCTCCTAAATGTACTAGCTGAAGGGCTGCGTGAAGAAATGTCTTTTTGAAAGTTTACTCCCACTTTTTGCCCCACTTTTTTACTAAGTACTGGTTAAGGGTGAACTTTAATCACATTATTCCATGTAGTGTAATTATGTGGAATTGCATTAAAATTCAGCAAGATTATGTTTAAGTCATGTGGGAAGAGTAATTTTGCATTTAGCCCTATTCCTAAGCACAAATATGCCTCCTCGCAAGGATTAATATTGCACTAAGAAATGGCACTAAATGCAACAGAAAACGAATAGCTAGAGCAAGCAGCTGCTAGTGCTCCCTAAATGTGCTCTTGGTGTAAGAATTTTCCCCAGCTTACTACATTTAGCTCTATTTACTTAGTGCAAAATACACCCTCACATCCAAAGCGGACATGAGAATTTATTTTTCTCTAGAAAACAGGATGCAGCAGAACACGAATAGCGAGGATCCACTCTCACTCACTAAATGTGCTCTCACAGTAGGATTTGCCCCCAATTACTCCTAATTATGAAAGGAGTAATGAGTAATTATTGGTAATTTTGCATCAAAGAGTAACAGAGAATTGCAAAAATTACTCTTATTGCTCCAGTGTAATTGAATTTTTTCCCAGTCCTAGTGATGGTGTAATAAATATAAGAGCACACCTAGGCCTGCTAACCAGAGATGAATTTATTAAAAGACGAAACCACATTTAAGGAAACCAAATCATGGAAAAACTATTTTAAGGAAAGACAATTTTAAGGAAATAGAAACAATTTGCAATTTAAAGGAAACATTTTAAAGGAAAGATGATTTTTAGGAAAAGTCCAAAATGACATTAAAATTGGGTGAAGTTTAGAACTAATGAGGGGTTTTTGGTTCAGGGATGGGTATGTTTAGGGGTGATGAGAGATTTTATGGTCAGACATGGGTGGAGTTCAGGCACTGAGGGCCAGATGTAGGTAGGCGTTTACCGGTCGGTAACGGCCGAAAACCGGTAAAATCGGCCGTTACCGACCGGAATCCAGGAAATGAGATGTAGGAGGCCATTAATTTCCGATGTTTGAAAACCCGAGTCGGAAACATACCGACTCGGTAATAATGACCCGGTAAAATTACCGAGTCGGAATCTACCGTATACATAAATACCGAGTTCGTATTTTCCGACTCGGTAAATAAGAAACGGTAAAAATTGGCCTTGGAGATGTAGGTAAGCCCAAAAATACCGAATCTGCAGAAAAACGGTATTTTTTAGTCGGTATTTACCATGGATTGAAAGCAGGTGGTAACCAAGGGAGGGCTATAAAAAAAGTCCCAAAATGCACCTCAGGACCCATGATGGCGGCTTTTTACATCATAGCAAGACGGCAGAGACTACAGACAGCAGGAGAGAGAGAATGGCTAAGGGAGGAACAAGTGTACAGGCAGAGGATAACACTGTTCCAACTGACAGAGCCTGAAATACTGCAGAGGTACAGGCTACACCCAGACGCCATCAAGCAATTGATCAGGGACCTACACCCACTCCTGGACCACCCAACACCCAGGGCCCATGCCATCCCACCTCATGTCCAGGTGCTTTGTAGCTTACACCTGCTGGCCTCAGGGAGCTACCAGAGTGTGATAGCTGTAGTGGGTGGCGTGTCCCAGGGCTGCCTGTCCCGCTTCTTCAGGAGGTTTCTTGACGCCATGATGCAGAGGATGGGGCATTATATTTCATTCCCTGTAACACCGGCAGAATTAGCTAAAACCAAGACAGACTTTTATCAACTGGCACACTTCCCTCACGTGATAGGCTGCATCGATGGCACCCACGTCCCACTCTGTCCACCTGCAGCCACAGAGCACATTTACAGGAATCGCAAATCGACGCACTCCATCAACGTCCAGGTCATATGTAATGCAGGGAACCTCATCACTGACATCGTAGCCAAGTTCCCCGGAAGTACCCATGATTCTTATATATTCCAGAATAGTGGAATATACACACGCCTACTTGCCGGAGAATTTGGAAATGGATACCTGCTAGGTAAATCACAATGACACACCCTGACACTCACATCAGATCTACGTCTCATGTACTTGCAATTAATGTCTATCTTTCTCCCCCTAGGCGACAGTGCATATGCCCTGCGGTCCTTTGTGCTCACTCCCTACCTCAACCCATCCACCAGGAGTGAAAGGCGATACAATGTGGCTCACAGATCTACACGAAACGTTGTTGAGCGCACATTTGGACTCCTTAAGAGCAGGTTTCGCTGCCTCCACAAGAGTGGAGGTGCACGGCAGTACACCCCAATCATCTGCTGCAAAATAATAGCGACCTGTGCAATGTTACATAATCTCGCCACCAAGCAAGGCACAGAGGTGGAGCTCACATATCATGAGGACATCGATGACGACCCAGAGGAGGCAGAGCCCCAAGCTACAGTGGCAGCAGCAGCTACAGATGGGAGACTGAGACGGGAAGAGGTTACACAACAATATTTCTGAGTGAGTAAAGAGACACAGGCATGAATGTAACTTTGTGTAAGTAGTTTAATATTCACTACGCCACAGCATTGATAGCTCACATTGGGCTCACTATATCAAACACTCCATGAGTGTGTTGTCACGGTTAACACCACCGTGACTACAGCCTCGGGTGGAGGGCAAAGTCATTGTTTGTGGCCACGGGCCACAGGGCGGGGCTGCTGTGGCTGTGAATCAATGTTCTCACTGTGGCCTGTCACACTTCCCCGACGCCTGCCACTCCTCCGTAAGTCTTGCACAGGAGTGCTTGCACCACTCCTGCTGGTGGACCCCTCGCTTTCGGCAGCACAAGTGTCGCCTCCAGTGCCAGTCTGATGCGCGAGCACGAGCTCCATAGCAGAGGTCATCCTGGCCATACCTTCAGTTAAATTGTTGCAGCACTGCACTATGGCATCCTGCATCGTCACTGACCGTCTGCACAGCACAGTGGGAGCAGTGGCAAACCTGTTCAGGGCCTTGGTTTGCTGTCGCACATCCACACGGGCCTTGCGTCTCTCTAAATGGTCCCTGTCCAATTTGTCACACAGGACAGTCATGCACTGTGTAATATCAGATATTCCTGACGCCATAGATTGCATGCTTTCTGCCATTTCCCCTATGCCCTTGCCTACTGCTTCCAGTTTTTTATTTGTTGTGCGTGCCTGCCTCTGAACCCCCATCATCGCTTTTGCCTGCAGGCGCTGCACTTTCACCATGGTGGCCTCCAGTCCGCAGAAGACACCCTGAACTTGACGCACATCCTCTACCTCCCGTGGCCGTCGCCCTCGGACACTGGCCCGCGTGACTCTGGGACTGGGCTGCTGCTCGGTGTTGCCTCTGTCCTGTGTGTCACCCTCCACCTCCTCCTCCGATGATGTTTGCAGTATTCTGCGAGGGGGCACATCATGGCACCTTACTCTTCCCAGCACTGGGGATGGTGTTGTGGGGGTGGGTGATTGTTCAGCCGCTCCTGTGTCCTGACTACCGAATAGGAGAGGGGATTGTGGATTTCCTGCTGTTGCCTTCTCAGGTATCGGGGCTGCCTGCTCTTGGTCCTTCCCTCCGTGTGATGTGCTCGGTCCGGCTCCTTCCCTCCTCTTCTCTCTAACCTCTGCTGTGCTGCGCATTGACTCTCCTGTGGACAGACATGGACATTGTGTCAGTGAAGTTGTTCACCTGTGTCATGAGATAAAATACACTTCTATTGCACTTTTGGCTGTCTCTCATTTGCCTATGCTAGTTGTCTGTTGCTCCCCTTGCTGCAATGCACGCTGACTGCTCTGAGGTATCTACACATGACTACATTTCCCAGGATGCATTGCAGGACATTAGTTAAACCTGTTGTGGAGTCTGATTTGTCCTGTGAGGGGAATAGGTAAATGGGTAAATGATGATGTACTTGCATCTTACCTGGTTTCTTTGCTCCTCTTGCTGAGCTGTCAGCGTCTCCGATGCCGTGAATGCATTCCTTCTCAAGGGTGGATGCCACCATCTCCTCGATGTCGGTGAGTCTGGGGGCTCTGTTTCTTCCTCCCCCTGTTGCAGCACTTTCCTTGCGGTGGGCAGCAAGTTTTTTCTTGGTGATAATGCGGATGTCATACCACCGTTTTTTAAGGTCTTCAAGGTCACGGTGGGTGACACAAATGGCATTTACCTTGCCTTGTATGTCCAACCAGGTGCTGCGTTTGATAGATTCTGCAACATGCAGAGTTTGCTTTCCGAAAATTTTGCCATAATGTCTTACAATCTCGGAAATTAGCACCTGCAGTTCTTCCTGGCTGAACTTCTGCTTCCTTTTGCGCTCTGCAGCATCTCTCTGTGCCTCCTGGCTCTCCATCTTGCAGTGTTGTTTGACTCAGGAAAGGCTGCTCCACACTCTGTCCTCCTGCTCTCCTGACTGTTGGTTTCTGCACCTGCATGGGCGTGGCCTGTCCCAGGTACTGGGGTGTGGTGCTTGGATCTGATTGGTTAGTTCCCCTGTGGCTTTGGATTTGGGTGTGGTTGGAGTACCTGATTGGTTCACAGGATCACATGTTTGTCAGTTTCAAATTCTTCAACGGATATTACCGACACGGTAAATACCGGGTCGGTTTTTACCGACTCGGTATTTTTCAGGGTCGGGAGTTGCCATTCATTCCTATGGGCCATGGCACCGGTGGATAAGTTTGGGTTTTTCCGTCTCGGATTTTACCGTGTAGGTATATTCCGAGTCGGTAAATACCGATTACGATTACCGACAGATTCCGAGTCGGTAATTGTTACCGGAATTTTTATCTACATCTCATTGTCCTACTCGGTAATACCGAGTCGGTGTGAGACGGTATTTAAGAGGTGGTAAAAAAATTATGGCCCTGAAAGAGGTGTTTAGGGCATTTATGGAAGGTAAGGCTTTTTAGGTATCAGGAATGTGTGGAGTTTAGGGGAGGGAAAGGGTTCTTAGGGTTTATGGATGAGTGGAGTTTAGGGGTGTTAGGTGTTTTTATAGTTTAAGAATGGGTTGCGTGTAAGGGTGTTGAGGGGTTTTAGAGTTCATGGATGGGTGGAGTTTAGGGTTGGTGAGGTTTTTTAAGGTTCAATTATGGGTAAGAGTTGGGGTGGTGAAGAATTTATAGGGTACATGATTAGCTGGAGTTTAGGGTGGAAAGAGCTTTTATGGTTTCAGAGATGGATAGAGTTTAGATGTAGAAAGGGGTTTGCAGGATTAGGACATGGGTAGAGTTTACAAGTGACAAGGGTTTTTTAGGGATCATGGATGGGTGATGTTTAAGGGCAGGGAGAGTTTTTTAACGTTCAGGGATGGGTGTGATTAGACATAGAAAGGAGTATTTAATATTCAGGAATGGGTGGAATTAGGGCTAGTGAATGGATTTATGGTTCAGTGATAGGTGGAGTTGTAGGCGTAGAAAGGGATTTTACGGTTTATTATGATGAGGGTTTTTTAGCTGGTAGGGATTGATGTTTTAAGGATGGTGAAGTGCCAGTAAATTAAAAGCATCTGAAGTGATTGTTTGACAATCTAAATGGCATACATCTGAAATAATATTCCCTGTAGTAAAGCACTGAGATAAATACCTCTGATAACACTTTCTGAAAGTAAGGTCTGCAACCATTGCATTTACACATTAAAAAATAAGTAAGCAAATGCCAATTTAGATCGAAAAGACATTCAATTAATTTTTTTATACAAAATGATATATGACATTCGTTTTGAAAATGTCAATTAAACAATTTAGATTCAATGGTTTCTCAGTAATGGTATTCTATGAAATATTTTTTCTATGAAATAACATACAACCACTCACCAATCCTCAGTGCCAATGCTCTGACCCTAAAGGTGTATGTTTAATTGACTTATACCCAATTGGCATAGGTTAACTCACGTATAAGCCTCTAGTATATGGTACCAGGGGTACCCAGGTCCTGTAGGTTAAAGTGTCTCTCGATGGCTTGAGCTCTTTTTTTGCCACCACAAAAGTGACAAAGTGAAGCATGCCTCCCAGCCTGCTAGCTCGAATTTGTCATTTAAACTGATGACAAAGTCCAGACTTTCCTCTTTTATTGTCACTCCTAAGATAGGCTTGCCAAGCCCTAAGGCAGGGTTGGTATATTAAAAAGTAGCACGTGTGTTTTTATATGACTTATTTAGTGAGGATCACTCATACAGTCCATAAACTAGGCCGTCTAAAAAGTAAAAAACCCCTTTGGCTCTTCTATGTGTACCCAAGTGCTGAGGGATTTTTTCCGATCATCTCACATAAACTACTCACGAAAGCTGTCTTTAACATTTGGATAGTGGTGAAACTATTAGAAGTATATCCAACAAAGTTGATCGAAAACAGGGCTGGAGTACTTGAATAGGGAATATGGTTTCCGTCCAGGTCCAATAGCCTTCCTCCCCGCAAATGAGTTTGAAAATCTGTACAATATTCCAGGCTGCATTTCTAGTCCTGGCCCCTGATATACCTCCGTAAAAAAGTTGTCCTACAGATAGAAACATTTATGATTTGTGTTTTTGTATCATTAGAGAAGTAATTTAGCTTGGGTAGACATTGCTAATCCCACCAAATTTTTCTAGACAGCACTTTTTTTTAATGGTGGATGCATTGCAGTGATGATGAACATGATAAACATAGGTTTTGGTTGTCAAATACTCATAAAATAACACCTCAGAGCAACCCTTCCTCAGATCAGAACTTATTAGCAGCTCATGCTGTAAAATTTGTGAATCTGACAGCACACCACTTCCAAGTCACTTTACGAGGAAAGGATTTACAAGTGTTGCTCTTTGTTCTGGAAAATCCAGCATACATGATACTGCCATGGTTCTTTTTCAAGACTGTACTACTGAGGTTGCTGCTGGAAAACAAGCTTTGTCAGCTGTAGGCATAAACAAACAAAGCTGCAAACTTATAACTCAACTACCTTCCCAATGAGAGCAAAATCACTACTAGCCATAAACACATCCCAGTGTACTAGAAACTTTCAGAGTGGCTGAGGACATGGATCTTCTTCTATCTGCTGCTAGAGTCGGCAAAGCTGATTTAACTGAATTTATTGTATCGCTTATTCTGAGCTGACTGAAGAATGAAGAAAAGCCAGTTCTTCCATGGGCTGGAATTCATGCTCTGATCTCCCAGAATACTGTCCCACTGAAGAAGGTTGGGTTTTACCAGTAATACCATCTCCAGTCACAAACTATGCAACAGTATACTCAGCTCAAATACATTTACAAAATGTGCGTGCTCAGCTTTAAAACCAGTCTATCATGCCAATTTTCTTCAATGAAGGTGTTTTCTATATTGTAGCAGACATTTTCTTAAACAATCCAGCAGAATTTAATGATCTTTATTCAGTGATGGGTGTTTTCCACATGACAAAGTTTGTGTTGCAGTGTGCAGGAAGTTATCTCAGAGGATGTGGCATAGACAATGCACTCATGAGAGGCTGAAATCTTTGGAAGCAAAACTGTTCAGTCAATATTGAGTGGAATTCAATATGTTTGCTCTTTACAAGAATGCTCATCATATCAGAGGCTATAGAAACATTGCCTTGGAATACTTTCTGGAACAAGAATGACAAATCAGGTTTTGCATATCTTATCTCAGAAGTGATCAAAGCACAGGGTGCGCTTCATTCAAAATATGCAATGCAAAGATCAATTAACCCAAATTCAGAGAGTTTGTCAAAGATTGTGCAGAACAATCAGAACTTTGCAAGGAGGGGGAAATGTTTTACACGTGATAGCTCTAGTGAAAAACTTGATACATACTGACTAAGAGCTGCATGTGAAGACTGTGGAGTCACTGATTACTGTGTTGTGTGAATTTGATTGCATAAACTACCTGAGATATGGGTCCTGGTATTTGGAAAGAATGAAGAAACTCGAGGTGGAAAACGCATACCTCCACAGAAAATTCATCCAAATACATTTCATGGTGAAAGAGGGAAAAGGTTCAATCCTGTGGCTCCAGATATGAAACTGAAACAGACGATCCAGAGTAAAAGTGAATATGTTGCTCAATTGCAGCTATTTTATCATGAAGTCCTTTCCATTTGCAATGTTTTAGGAGAGATAACAAATTCCAAATTAATTTACCACCATGAAACTGTTCCTTACCACGAACTTGTGGAAAGAGAGGGGAACGTTTTGATAAATATGTTGACAGCCGTCTTCATTTCAGGCAGCAAGAAAACTTACCCTCAGCGGTGAACCACACTCTGCACGCGAAGTTTGCGGAGTTTCCCGCACTCCGCGCTACGCGGAGCTCGCGGAGTTACGAAAAACTCCACTCCCTTAGCGAAGCAGAGGTTTTTTTCTTGCTCGCGATCGTCAACGTCAAGTTGGCAAGCGCGAGCGTGGAAAATACACATCCCAGCGAGATTTCTCAATGCGGGGTGGTCAGGTTTCTCATTGCGAGTGGTCACGTAGCCTCGCTGCTTGTTCGTGTTGAGAAAGCTGCCACTCGAGTAAAAATCAACTCAAGGGGCAGAAAAGGGAAAGAAGGGACCACTTGCACTGTGCAAGTGCAGTTCATGATGATTGCACAGTGCGGGCAAGCATCCGCACTGTGCAATCACCGCGACTGACATTTTTCTATGGGACTCTGCCGCTTGATGGGCTCCGCGTAGTGCGGCAGTTTTTTTGCCATTTCGCAGAGTTACGCGTTGCGCAACTCCACAAACTCCGCCCAGGGTTAAAGTAACCCCTTTGAAATGACTGAGCCTGAGTTACTACGCAATTTCGTGACCAAACAATATGTGGATAATGATATTGTGACATGTCTACTAGATGTCCTGGAACATGTAGCAAAACTATATGTAGAACTGAAGTCAGAGAGAGTTGTATTGAAACAGAAAAAGCTGTTTGACATAATCACTAAAGCTAAACTTCCATGCTTTAATTGCCATAAGAATGGTTTAATCCAATCAGCCACTATAAAACAGGTTACAAAAGAAAAACTTTTGTAAGCACATAGAGAAATAGATGTAGCAAAAGAAAGGGGTGAATTTATTAAGGACACTCTATTGCATGATCTTCAAACAAACACATTATTTGATGGAGATGCTGCAACAATGCTAGTGAAGCACAAACTTGTACAAGAGCTAGAAAGAACTTTCACCCTGAAGAATTTAAATTTGAAAAAGTGACCTCTTTGAAAACTGAGGACTATATGTCACAATTACGAATGGTCAATATTTTATCCATGCAAAATTTCAGAGGGACGGTATTCTGGGAGATCAGAGGTTGTTCAGACTGTTCTACAGATATCAAAGTCAGCATGCACCTTGCAGTAACTGCACATACTTTTTGACAGTTATCTTTAACTATCAGTCAAAGAATTAGAGAGATTCAGACAAATGCCTACAAGTGGAACAATTGACCTTTCCTGTGTCAAAAATTTGACACCTTTTGATGTGCAGCTTGATAAAGTCTGGCCATCAACATCGACCAAGATGACCTTGGAGATGTTACCTCACCAAAACATTGCTGATGCTTCAGTGAACACTGAAGTTCCCCTTACTGTAAGTGGAATGATTATCAATGAGGAGTTGGAGTCTCCAGATACATATTCAAATTAGAGGAAGCTGAACACATGTTGAGTGGGCTGTTCGAAATAGCCCTAATCAAGTCATTGTACTGTCAAATGATACACGTTATTATTGTGCTACTTATATTTTTTTCAATTTTCATAAGTCACGGATCGTCAGAGTTATTGATACGTAATGGATCAAGTGAGAAAAGACACTTAATCCTGCTTCATATTCTGTACAAAAAAATTGACCCAGAGATGCCCAGTGTTCTTATCAAGGCACATACTACTTGTGACGACACTATGAGCAAAATTAGAACAAAGTTTGGAGCTTTCACTACTGAACCTGTGAAGTTTCTAAAAGGATTTACAGAGGCAGATAAAGAATATGACTTTAAAGGCGTAGAAAAATACCTTGTGCATGTGCCGAAAACAAGTTCTGACTGTCACACATTTGACAATCTTCAGTACAGTGACTTCAAGAGAACAGTCCTGCTAAGTGACCTTCCACTGACGTCATTTTCTGTGCATGGACACATTAAAAGAGAGTTCTACCTAATCAGAAGATGTATAAGTTTTGGATGATTTAAAAAATATATATTTTCTTTTTTATATCTGTTTTTATTAGTTTTCTCATTTTGGCAAGTTACACGAGTTTTACATTTACATTCAACTGATGCTTTTTAAAGTTTGCTTCTTTTTTACATAGATTTATCGGTACATTTCACATTTGAGTATACAAAGGACTGGTATGTCATCAGTTCACCACTTAGTATGTGTTTACAATTTGCACCGTCTTGTAACATTTACAGAATTTTTAATGTTATGGACCTTCAATATTTTTATTAGCATTTTCAAGTGTTACATACATCATCATGTCATTTGTACCAACAGAATATTATTTCATAACTCCTGTTCATCGCTTTTAGGACAACCAGCCCCCCGCTGAAGACAACAAACATTATCCTATAACATTCTTTTAACACCCTCCCCACCCCCCTCCCTCAACTTCTCTGTGCCATGTTCTACATGGTATTTTAATGTTACCTAGTATTCCTCTTCAATTACTCTTCATTTATACTCAGGAGAGGCTAGGCTGCTCAGCCTTGGCCCCGCTGCTGTCTAAGATACCCAACAGGGCCTGGAGCTGTTCTTCCTTTATCTCTATTATTATTTGAGCCCATGACTGCAGGTCATCTTTGACTTTTTCATCCCGTATCACAAACTTCATACAAACCATCTCTGACATGGCCCATTCGTGCACATCTTTCAACCAGCTTACTCTCTGTGGAGGTCTATGGCTGAGCCATGATATAGCAATTCGTCTTTTTGCCAGGACGAGTCCCAGCATAAGGAACCGTCTGGCAAGACTCTTGCCCTTGGACAGGAGACTCACCATCCCTGTGCGGACCTCCCCTGGTATCAACCACCCCATAGCTCTATGAAGACATGGCAACACATCGCCCCAGTCGATGCGAAGAAACTGACAGGCCCAAATCATATGTAGAAAATCTGCTGTCCTCTCCTGCATCTCGGGCGTTCATCACTTCAGTCAGGATATACTACATGTAAAATGCAAGGACTGAGGTATGTCTGCTGAACCATATGATATTGCAGGAGAGTAAAGCGTGCGTTTGGAGCTCACTGTTCTCATCCCTTTGTGTATTTTCCCCCATTCCCTATCCGTCAGAGGTCCCCCAAAATCTCAGCCCATTTGTTTGTATCAGCATTTCCGCTCCCGGCAGTTCATCTCTTATGGTTTTATAGAGATGCAATATCAGTTTTCTGCCCCGTGCCATATATAGCATCACATTGAACGTGTGAGTGGTGGGGGGTTTATCAGGGAATGTTGGCCAGATCTCTCTCGCTGCTCATATTTCTCATATTGAAGAAATTGCCCAGTACCCAAATTAAAGGTGGCTTCTGCCTCTGCCCGTGTGATGAATCTGCCCTCTACATACAATCACCTAGTATTTGACATCCCCCTTCCTTCCACTGTCTCACCGACATGCAGTCAGCTATAGCAGCAAAGGGAGACAGGCTCCACGTAGATATATCCTGGGCAAAGGGTACCCGGTGTATCACCCGACCCACAACCGTATCCCACACCCTGGCCACATGTCTCACGACATATGGGGTCGAGGAGGGGACACCCAGCACCAGCATTAATAGCTCTAGCAGCAGACGATTCCTACATGTACCATTCCCAACTATTGTCGCTGTCCAGCCAGTGAACTGCATGTTGCAGCTGAGCAGCCATATAATAAAATTCCAAGCAGAACACCTCCAGTCCCCCCCTGGCCCATGTTCTCTGCAATGTTGCTAATTTTACTCTTCTGCACCGATTGCCCCACAACAAGTCCGAGACTATGGCATCCAATGTTTTAAAATAATGTTGTGGTACCATGTATAAAGAGTGTTGTAATACGTGAAGGCAATGAGGTAGGATGATCATATTTACTAACACAATGTGTCCATGAATGAGAGCGGCAGCTCACGCCAAAAGCGAACGGACCCCTTTTTTCCCTCAACCACCCTCCCAATATTCAAATCTAGGTAAGCTTGGGCTGTGTTTGCCAGACTTATCCCCAGATAGTGTGTTCCCTCTCCTGCACACGGCAGCTCCACGTGCTTCGCCTGCACCAAATTGACCAGTTGTCCTGTGGGGATCATTTTGGATTTCTCAGGGTTGATATGAAGACCCAAGACTACTTAAAATCTGTGCTGCTCTGCAAGGAGGACCAGAACCGAATGACCAGGGTTTCTAAGGTATAACAAGGTGTTATCTGCGGTACACAGACAAAATATCGAGTTTTAAATTTTGATATACAATTATATCGAAGTTTAAATATCGAAGGGACATAATATAGAAGGTAAGTAATATCGACACTCTTAATATCGATATTAGTAATATCGAAGTTTTAAATATCGATGTCAGTAATATCAAAGTAAATAATTTCGATGTTACTAATATCTATTTTTAAATACATTTTGTGTATATTATATTGTATTTATTATGTTTAATAATTTATTTTTAATGTAATTTAATTAAATGTTGTCTTTTAGTACTGTAGCGGGTTGTGGGTTTATAGGGGAATAGGGTGGGAAGTAATTTAATTATGTTAAATTAATTATTAATTAGTAGGACTTATAAATTAATTAATTGAGAATATTTTTTAAATAATTATAATTAATTGAATAATTGATAAATATGTTCTGTAGTGGGTTATGGGTTTATAGGGGAATAGGGTGGGAAGTAATTTAATTATGTTAAATTAATTATTAATTAGTAGGAATTATAAATTAATTAATTGAGAATAATTTTTAAATAATTTTAATTAATTGAATAATTGATAAATATGTTCTGTAGCGGGTTATGGGTTTATAGGGGAATAGGGTGGGAAGTAATTTAATTATGTTAAATTAATTATTAATTAGTAGGTATTATTAATTAATTAATTGAGAATAATTTTTAAATAATTATAATTAATTGATTAATTGATAAATATGTTCTGTAGCGGGTTATGGGTTTATAGGGGAATAGGGTGGGAAGTAATTTAATTATGTTAAATTAATTATTAATTAGTAGGAATTATAAATTAATTAATTGAGAATAATTTTTAAATAATTATAATTAATTGAATAATTGATAAATATGTTCTGTAGCGGGTATGGGTTTATAGGGGAATAGGGTGGGAAGTAATTTAATTATGTTAAATTAATTATTAATTAGTAGGAAATATAAATTAATTAATTGAGAATAATTTTTAAATAATTATAATTAATTGAATAATTGATAAATATGTTCTGTTGCGGGTTATGGGTTTATAGGGGAATAGGGTGGGAAGTAATTTAATTATGTTAAATTAATTATTAATTAGTAGGAATTAATAATTAATTAATTGAGAATTCTTTTTAATTAATTTTAATTAATTGATTAATTGATAAATATGTTCTGTAGCGGGTTATGGGTTTATAGGGGAATAGGGTGGGAAGTAATTTAATTATGTTAAATTAATTATTAATTAGTAGGAATTATTAATTAATTAATTGAGAATTCTTTTTAATTAATTTTAATTAATTGATTAATTGATAAATATGTTCTGTAGCGGGTTATGGGTTTATAGGGGAATAGGGTGGGAAGTAATTTAATTATGTAGAATTAATTATTAATTAGTAGGAAGCATACATTAATTGTTATTAATTGGTAAATAATTAAAATTAATTGGTAATTAATTTTAAATATTTCATGGGGTGGGTTGTGTGTTTATAGGGGAATATGGTGGG
This sequence comes from Lissotriton helveticus, assembly GCF_964261635.1. NCBI lineage: Eukaryota > Metazoa > Chordata > Amphibia > Caudata > Salamandridae > Lissotriton > Lissotriton helveticus. Next base: position 1,368,387,351 of record NC_136069.1, on the reverse strand, counting down.
AACTAATTTTAATGTAATTAAGTAATAATGAATTATTTTTTATAAGTATGTTATTTCAACCCCTACGCTATCCAACACTTTCCCTACTGTTGCACTCTCTGGAGTTGGAATAGTAATTTTTACCCCTACGCTATCCAACACTTTCCCTACTGTTGCACTCCCTGGAGTTGGAATAGTAATTGTTACCCCTACGCTATCCAACACTTTCCCTACTGTAGCACTCTCTGGAGGGGGAATAGTAATTGTTACCCCTACGCTATCCAACACTTTCTCTACTGTTGCACTCTCTGGAGTTGGAATAGTAATTGTTACCCCTACGCGATCCAACACTTTCCCTACTGTTGCACTCTCTGGAGTTGGAATAGTATTTGTTACCCCTACGCTATCCAACACTTTCCCTACTGTTGCACTCTCTGGAGTTGGAATAGTAATTGTTACCCCTAAGCTATCCAACACTTTCCCTACTGTTGCACTCTCTGGAGTTGGAATAGTAATTATTAATCCTACGCTATCCAACACTTTCCCTACTGTTGCACTCTCTGGAGTTGGAATAGTAATTGTTACCCCTACGCTATCCAACACTTTCCCTACTGTTGCACTCTCTGGAGTGGGAATAGTAATTGTTACCCCTACGCTATCCAACACTTTCCCTACTGTTGCACTCTCTGGAGTGGGAATAGTAACTGTTACCCCTACGCTATCCAACACTTTCCCTACTGTTGCACTCTCTGGAGTTGGAATAGTAATTGTTACCCCTACGCTATCCAACACTTTCTCTACTGTTGCACTCTCTGGAGTGGGAATAGTAATTTTTACTCATACACTATCTAAAATGTATTTAGCTTTTTTATTAGTATTATGTTGTTATTAATTGTTATTTATGTGATTATTTTATGTATATAAATGTATTAGTAATTTATTATATTTTCATTTTTTTATAAGTTATGAAAATAATTAATGTAGAGTTAATATTAATGAAAAATATATTATGTATTATATATTTATTAATATTAATGTGTATTACATTATGTATTAATTTTAAATATTATAGTACATTTTTAAATATGTTTATTACATTTATAAGTATTATTTTGTTAATATTAGATTTTTATTTAATTTTAAAAAAACGATATTTTACAAAAAACGATATTTTTGTCATTCTATATTTTTTTTCGATATATTTGTACTTACATTGTTAGGGATAGGATTCCTATATTTTTGACTTCGATATTTTTGTTCCGATATTTTTGTATATCGATATTTGTGTTATCGATATTAATTGTTATTAATTGGTAAATAATTAAAATTAATTGGTAATTAATTTTAAATATTTCATTAATTGATAAATGTGTTCTGTTGTGGGTTGTGTGTTTATAGGGGAATATGGTGGGAACTAATTTTAATGTAATTAAGTAATAATGAATTATTTTTTATAAGTATGTTATTTCAACCCCTACGCTATCCAACACTTTCCCTACTGTTGCACTCTCTGGAGTTGGAATAGTAATTTTTACCCCTACGCTATCCAACACTTTCCCTACTGTTGCACTCTCTGGAGTTGGAATAGTAATTGTTACCCCTACGCTATCCAACACTTTCCCTACTGTAGCACTCTCTGGAGTTGGGATTGTAATTTTTAATCCTACGCTATCCAACACTTTCCCTACTGTTGCACTCTCTGGAGTTGGATTAGTAATTGTTACCCCTACGCTATCCAACACTTTCCCTACTGTTGCACTCTCTGGAGTGGGAATAGTAATTGTTACCCCTACGCTATCCAACACTTTCTCTACTGTTTCACTCTCTGGAGTAGGAATAGTAATTGTTACCCCTACGCGATCCAACACTTTCCCTACTGTTGCACTCTCTGGAGTTGGAATAGTATTTGTTACCCCTACGCTATCCAACACTTTCCCTACTGTTGCACTCTCTGGAGTTGGATTAGTAATTGTTACCCCTACGCTATCCAACACTTTCCCTACTGTTGCACTCTCTGGAGTTGGAATAGTAATTTTTAATCCTACGCTATCCAACACTTTCCCTACTGTTGCACTCTCTGGAGTTGGAATAGTATTTGTTACCCCTACGCTATCCAACACTTTCCCTACTGTTGCACTCTCTGGAGTGGGAATAGTAATTGTTACCCCTACGCTATCCAACACTTTCCCTACTGTTGCACTCTCTGGAGTGGGAATAGTAACTGTTACCCCTACGCTATCCAACACTTTCCCTACTGTTGCACTCTCTGGAGTTGGAATAGTAATTGTTACCCCTACGCTATCCAACACTTTCTCTACTGTTGCACTCTCTGCAGTGGGAATAGTAATTTTTACTCATACACTATCTAAAATGTATTTAGCTTTTTTATTAGTATTATGTTGTTATTAATTGTTATTTATGTGATTATTTTATGTATATAAATGTATTAGTAATTTATTATATTTTTATTTTTTTATAAGTTATGAAAATAATTAATTTAGAGTTCATATTAATGAAAAATATATTATGTATTATATATTTATTAATATTAATTTGTATTACATTATGTATTAATTTTAAATATTATAGTACATTTTTAAATATGTTTATTACACTTATAAGTATTATTTTGTTAATATTAGATTTTTATTTAATTTAAAAAAACGATATTTTACAAAAAACGATATTTTTGTCATTCTATATTTTTTTTCTCGATATATTTGTACTTACCTTGTTAGGGATAGGATTCCTATATTTTTGACTTCGATATTTTTGTTCCGATATTTTTGTATATCGATATTTGTGTTATCGATATTTTGTCAGACATTCGTCATCTGCGTATAGGGAGACAACATGGTTCGCCTCCCCCAATTGAATTCCCCACGGTTCCATTGTATTCTGAAGGGCAGTAGCCAAGGGCTCTATAGCCACTGCAAAGAGCAGCGTAGATAGTGTGCACCTCTGTCGGGGTCTTCACCACAGTGCAGACCACAATTTCCTGACCTCATGTTTCCAAACAATTCAGCCTCCGCCACCCCCTTTAGCTTCATTTCTGTCAATGATTCACATTGTACGTACGGCAAAGCTCACCCCACCTGTGTCCAAACCGGAGCGAACACCCTCTCCCTCTGGGCAATGATGACCCCCCCATCGAGGTCAAGGAGAAGAATTGCCTGTCTCATCCCATTTTCCAATAAATCCCATAACAAAACATAAACCCAACTACTCATAGCTGAACATGCAGATGCTCAAGTGACCAGTCAGCCAGTGGGATGAGAGGACATGCCTCCAGCCTCCGACCTGGGTTCCCTTCCCTCGGGCCGTTACTCCCCGCCAACTGAATTTCTGGAGCATAAAGGTGACCCTCCCCAATTTTTATTTATTTGTTCCCTTTTTTTTATTCCTCTTTTGTTTTGTTTTCACCTTCTTTCTACCCCATTCCCAGAGTGTCAGGAGAGGAGGCCTGATTGCCATTGGATGATAATCCCAGGTTCGATCTTTATGTTAATTCGAGTACCCTCGTGCCTCAAACAGTATTATCTTCATTCAGAGCGCTACTTGTTATGTGAATTCAAGGACGACTCTCCAGAGTCTGGGGCGGCTTCTGAGAGCAGTTGTGTTCCATCTGCTCCTACTCTGATCCAACCTGTACTGTGATCTCTACTCATGGCGCACCAGGAGTCCAGTTTTTTCCGAGTTCCAGGTAGTCATTCTATGCCCATTGACCTGAATGAATCCATCAGGAGCACCAACCACATCTCAGGCGGTCCACACAAATTGAGACAATCGCTTGCCTCCTCTGCAGAAAAGAAAAACCGTGCTTTCCCATTGTTTTCAATTCTCATTTTGGCCAGAAACAGGAGGTTGTATTTAACCGCATGCGTGCGGGCGGAATTCCGCTCGTACGCTGAGATATGCGAAAGCGCATGTTACGTGACGAGCTGGGCTCGTCATCAGCGTAGCAGGAGGCTACCTCATGACGAGCCCACAATATTTTGTTTTCATATTCAGATCCTAAACATTGTTTGGTGTACACATAAAAGGATTAAAAAACATTATTATATGTTTCATTTCTATAAAATGTCTCTTCTTCCTCTACTATAGCCGACATTTTGGAAAATGGTGGAAGGGTGGCTCTGCTGAGTTATGTGTTCTCTCTATAAGACTACTTGACCACCAAAACCTAGGTTTTGGCACCAAAATGCAGTATATAGGTCTCATGGGTCCTGAAATATTACATCATCACTGCAACACATAGTCCATTCTTCAAAATGTCTTCCAGAAAAATTCATCTTGGATCAGTGATGTCTACCCAAGCTAAATTACTTCTCTAATGATCCCATAACACAAATCAAATATGAAAATCTCTGGACAACAACTTTTTTACGGTATGTCAGGGGGCCAGGATTATTCCCCTAAACACCTCAGCACATTGTTTTTTTGTGTTTGGAATCAGAAAAGATTTATGAGAGAATAGTGTGTGCATGCAAAAAATGCAGAACTCAGAGAATTTGAAATTGAAGCTAACACAGCCTTATGGCACAGCAGTTAAAAGATTTTAGTTATACTGATATCAGGCAAGCAATGACATTTCTGTATGTGCAAGGACAGGCAGTTTGTAGTTTTTTTTTTTTTTGGGGGGGGGGGTAGTTTCATACAGTACAAACTCGACCCGAAGGTATTCGAGCACCAGTTACATTACACAAAGACACGTTGGTTTCTTAGTTCCACGGTTCTAAAGTCAGCAGCTATGGCCGTTATGCCACAGCCCCTCACCATTTAAAATAGTAATTCGTGAAACTTACAAAAAACACCTTTGCCTGTGCTAAGGACTCAAGCGCACGAAAGCCCGAAACTCCCGCTTTAATGAGCGGAGATTTCGAAGAGATGAAGTCACTGGGGATTTTTACAGGAAAGATCAATCATTTGTAGGAAAACCATTTGTGCTGCGGAGCAAGACGGTGGCCTGCCTTGTCGCCGGCCTCATGATGCCTGTGATTTGTGTGCCTAATGGCGGTTGCTTTCCCACGCAGGCCCTGGCGCCCCCTTTCAGTAATTAGAGAGCACGGAGCTGCTATCACATTTGGAGAGATGCTCTCCTTAAAGAGTCACCGAGTTGGCCTCTCAAATTGTAACTTACAGAGGCTTCTGTTTTGAACCTTTGACCCTCGTAGAAGTTGATAAAATGTGACCCACAGTGGGTGTTTAACAGAGAGCGCAGCTGCCCGCTGCCTGGTGAAGATCAGAGGTGTACTGTCAGCTTTACTCTTCTATGTCCATCATAGCGAGCTTTGCATCGTTTCACCCTGTGGTTCGCTGTGATGATCAGTAGATTTCAGAGCCGTGTAAACCTGCCTGTGTTCCAGCTAAAAGCGCGACTTCAGAGGACATAACCGAGTGACAAAAAACAAGTTGGGTTCAAAGTTACCTATCTCAAGCGTTTCCTTTATTCGCAGTTTGAAGTGCACATGTCAATTTGTTCTTGAAATATTGTAAATACGTTCTTCACATCCACGTGTTTAATACTAAATCAAAATCGAAAATACCTCACACATTGCGCATTTCATTTGCAGTATATGGTTTAGTTAGCTAACATTTTGAATTGTCTCAAACAGCTGTCTTTCTAAGTGATACCAATAACACAATAATTTGTTATCTCTTATGTAGACCATTTATCCCCTAATAATTATTGATTTTCTATTAGCACATTATGAAAAAATCATATGAGGGAAATTCAGGACATTGTCACTTATTTGTATTTAAATACTTTACAATATTTTTAAAATGTGTTACAATATCCGATATATTGCAAAGCCCCTTTATTGCAAAGCCCCCCTCACATTTCTCATTTTTCGCATTTTTAATTTACGGAATTAGGCTGTTTTTTTGGCAATTTCATTGTGTTATAGTGCTTTTGCTCTGGTCCTAAATATTGGGGCCTGATATATGATATTGTGTTCTTGCAATTCTGAAGGTATGCTTTTTAAGGAATCACTCTTTTTGACTCGTAAAATAATATGTACTGTTTAACAATTTTAATATAGACATTTATTTTATTATTCACTGTTTCTAAATAAAGAATTCCTAATAACAAGTCATTATTTGCAATTCGCAAATGTTGCAATGGTAGTGAATGATGACATGATGGAACCAGGAAATGTTTCAGAACCATTTATTGAGAGTCTGGGAGCGGAACAGACTTTGGGCCAGATGCATCAAGCAAAAAACCGGTCGCAAAGGGGCAGATTCTCAGAATCTGCCCCTTTGCGACCGGGGTTTTTGCATTTGGGATGCATCATCCCAAATGCAAAAATCGCAAATAGAGAATTCGCTAAATTGCGATTGTTTGCATTTAAGGAATCTCAAATTGAGATTCCTTAAATGCAATGCATGAAAGTTTCAAAAATAGCGAATGCGCTAATAGGGCACGCAAATTACCACGAAGTACAACTTCATGGTAATTTGCAAAAACTTTGAAAAATGCACTTTTGTGCATATTTCAAAGTTTCATGTTGCGCACACACATGCCCTTAGGGCATGTGTGTGCGCAACATATGTGCATAGATCAAAATCAGGGGTGCAACAGGGTGTCATTTTGACACCCTTGCACCCTTGATATTGCATGAGCAATTTGCGAGTACCTACTGGTACTCGCTAATTGCTCATGCAATCTCCAATACATTCCTATGGGCCTGTAGGCCCATAGGAATGAATGGGGAGGTATTCATTAATTGCGACTCCCAATTTGTGAGTCGCAATTAAGGAATTCTAAGGAATCGCTATTTTTGTAGTGATTGCTTGATGCATTCCATTTTGCTATTCCTTATTAGCGATTCCTTATTTTTCGCTAATAAGGAATCGCAAAATGGATGCTTGATGCATCTGGCCCTTTGTGAGTTCTCCAAATATATCTAAAGGCAAGCATCAGACAACATATGAGCCACAGAAGGACTTTTCCAGGTAAAGTAAGAGAAAATGAAAAGACAAGTAGCTGTAAATCTTAGTGAGGAGTATGTGTCCGAAAATAATAGATTTTTGGGAAAGACATCTCTAACATTACCAAAAGCCACCAAAATATAATTTGAAAATTAATTCAAATTTGAATCAATGTTGTTGGGGTACCAAAGCGACATTTTGAGGCGAGCAGGAAAGGGTGGTACATCCTTAGGGCAGAATCAAACAGGCGCATGCATCAAAGCCTTTTGCGATCGCAAACGGCGCGATTCGCAAACATTGGCCGTTTGCAATCGCAAAATTAGCTTTTGCGATGCATCAAGAATCAAGGCCCTTGCAATTTGAGAATTCACAATTCATTGTGAGTTCTCAAATTGCGATTGCATTTAAGGAATCACATTTTGCGATTTCTTAATTGCAATGCATTAAAGTTAAAAAATCCGCGATTTCGCTAATAGGGGGAGCAAATTACTATGAAGTTGAACTTGATGGTAATTTGCAAAAAACTTAGAAAAATGCCCTTTTCTGCATTTTTCAAAGTTTCACGTTGCGCGCACACATGCACTTAGGGCATGTGTGTGCGCAACATATGTGCACAGATAAATTTCAGGTGTGCAACAGGGTGTCCTTTTGACACCATGGCACCCTTAAAATTGCATTCTGCCCATTCTTTCCTATGGGCCTCTAGGCCCATAGGAATGAATGAGGAGGTAAGTAAGTAAGTAATAGTTTATTAGCATAGTTAATTAAAACCATTGCAATTCATCCTTAAAAAACACTAAGATGCACACAATACATTTTTCATCAGTTGAATAAAATTACTTTCACATAAAATATGCAGTCTAAATTTAAAAATCCTAACAAAAGTTCGTGAAAATTTAATATATGTAGTAAGAGTAAAAATAGTTTTCATGTTGTTCTAAATGTCCTCTGTAGGTTAGGCGAGGTAACGAATTCCAGTGTTCTCTCTATTTCCGTCATCCTTAGTGTCAATCTTTATGGGCTGCCAGTAAGGGATTCTGCTTTGATTAGTAACCTCTAAAAACATGACGATGAGAGTCAGTTTTCTGCATCTTTGTTTCTACCTTCATCAAGTACTTCACCAGACTGCAGTTCAACTGCTGCCTGTCTTCTTGAGCGTATTCCACGCTGGATAAAATGATGTTTCAACAACTGTTTCCGTTCCACCAACAACTTCTCACAGGAGCACAGCAGATGTTCCATATCTTCCGGCGCCATACCGCATAAACGACAGAGGGTACCCCCATTGACCATCAGCCACTGTGGGATATGGCGTGTGCAAGGTAACGTGCCCAGTCTGTATTTGAGGAACTTCAGTTTTGTATAACGTGAGTACCCGAGGTCAAGATAACTCTGCTGGCCTTGCTTAGAATAGAAGTTCAGGATAATCCACCCATGTGACCTCTTTGCAACACACACTTTGTCTTCAATCCATGAGAGGTGTTTTATTGTTTTCTTTACTAATCTTTTAATCATAATATGATTAGTAGGGGTGTTCCACAGCTCCTGTAACCCCAGATTCACTAGGCTGTTTTTCAAATATCTGGCGGCTGGCGATGCCGGATTCAATTCTAATTCTGCCCATAAGTAGCTATTTAGGGTTCCTTTGTTTGCCTTCCGGACTTTCTCCCAAGCAATTACGTATGCACCTTGTCTTGCCAGAGACTGTTTCTGTCCTCCAAATTCCAGCCTAAGTTGGGCCGGAGAGGTTTGTTTTGGCAAACTGAATATGGTTCTATATGCCGCTGCCACAGTTCTGTCTAGAGTCGCCGCATTCCTTCCTCTCTGTACTTCACTCCCATAAGTGATCGTGGGCAGCAGGTTAGCTCTTATAACTTGTGCCAGGGGCAGAAGAGATGGACTAACAAGTTTGCTATTTAGTTTTTTTAGAGAAGTCGATATCGCAATGCCTTTTCCTCTAATGCTTGCTTTCTGAATTGAAAACTGGCCGCTGTTGTCGATTTTGACTCCCAGGTACTTATACACTGTTGTGTCTTCGATGCGGTTTTTGTTCCAAAACCAGCCATAGTTCGTTTTCCCTTTTTTGTTGATTGACATAATTTGTGTCTTCTGTAGATTTATTGTCAGTTGGTTACCATCTGAGTACAACCGAGTTGCATCCACAAGATTTTGCAGTCCTATTTTTGTTTGACTGATTAACACTATGTCGTCCGCATATAGTAATGATGGTAGTATGTGGCCTCCTAATTTTGGTGCATGGGAATTGCAATTGTTTAGAATCGGGGATAGATCTCCTAAGAACAAGTTAAAAAGGGTTGGAGCCAAAACGCATCCCTGTTTTAGGTCCTTGTTGGTTGGGATGCGTCTGGACAAAAGAGATCCATCACCCAGCTTCACCTGTATCCATGTGTCACTGTGCAGGTTAATCAGTAGGTCTAGCAAGGGCCTCGGGATCCCCCATTTATTCAATTGGGACCACAGGAGATTCCGGTTAATATGGTCGAAGGCTGCCTTATAATCGATAAAGCACAGGTGAATTGGCATTTTTTTGGTTTTGGCTTTATCAATTAACAAGCCCATTGTCAAAATGTTCGTTGTTGTCCCAACAGTTTTGGCAAAGCCTGTTTGATTTGCAGGTTTTAAGGAATGTTCTGTAGCCCAGGCCTGCAGCTCTTCCAAGAGGATTCCGGCAAAGTACTTGGCCTCGTTGTCCATGAGGGTGATCAGTCTGTAGCTACTTGGTCGTGATGTATCCCCTGATTTGTATATGGGGGAAATAATCGAGCCCTTCCAGGAGGCAGGTAATATGTTAAACTGCATTATTTCCTTGAATAGTGGCTCTAGTGCTCCAGCCCAGTCCCTTTCGCTCCGTTTATAAAGAATGGGCGGAATGCCGTTCGGGCCTGGCGCCCCTTCCCTTCTTCCCTTTTTAATTTGGTGCACGATTATATTTTGTAGGTTTGCGTCTCCTGTATTTGTGATTGTGTTGCCACATTCTTGTGTATAAAGAGTTTCACGCACTGTTGTTGATTTGTTATCCTCATTTCCTATCCCAAAGTCGGAGGCCCTTAGTTGTGTGAAGTGAACTTTGAGATACATTGCCCATGCTGCATCGCTAATGTTGGAGGATACTCCATCATGTACAGGATTTAGAACGGAATTGATTGATTTCCAAATTTTTGCCCCATCGTTATTTTTTATGTCAGTATGTAGTTTTGCCCATAAGCTGTCCTCCATTTCTTTGTTAGCTTCCCACTTTGTTTTTTTCAAGGAAGCCTTCAGTGTCCTTAAGCGGTCATGTTTCACCGTGTCTCTTGGGGAGTACCTAAGTTGGCGCATTATTTGGTAGATACATTTCTTTGTGTATTTAATCTTTACTTGGTGTTCCTTTGTAAACGGGGTCATACTTTTTCCAGTCCGTCCTGTTCGAAGTTTCGGTGTTGTGGAATAACCTGCCATTTTTGTTGTAAAACACTCCCATTTCTCAACTTCATTTGCTCCGATTCTTCCCTCAAAATGCAGTTTTGCCATATCATGCAAGCTTTCCTCATTAGCTGCAAAAATGTTTATCCTTTTATAATTGACGGTATAAACTGAGTCAATAGGGAGCAGAGACTGCTCAAATTTAGGCTTGAAGATGTTCAATGTGATTTCCTGGGCGCAATGATCACTGTCGGTCTTTTTCCCCATTTGGAAAGAGGAGGCATAGTGAAAGAAAGATAGTGACATAAACGTATAATGCAAGATTTTGCTAAACCTTGATGAATGAAAAGTGCATGCTGGTGGTGTGTCTCCGGAGAGTCTTCCATTTAGTACTCTAATGTTATGGGACTCAAGGTTCTCTAATGCCTGCTTATCTAATTTAGTATATTTAGTTGTTGCTGAGGTTGCTTGATGTGGTATATTCCAGGCTATATTTTGGAGGTGATTCTCGACGTCTGTTGTGTTCCCCATCAAATTAAGATTAAAATCGCCAGTGAGCACGACGTCCATAGTCAATGTTTTAATTAAGGTCTTCCTCTAGGAAGTTAACTATTTCTTTTATTACCTTAGCTTTCCTTTTTGGATGAACGTAAGCGTTGATTAAGATTAAATTTGCGCCCCTCTTGCCTTTTTCTGCAGTAAGAAGATTTAGTATCAGTAAGTTGGGAGTGGGCGGTCCAAGTTCCTTGATCTCGTGGACACATGCCGCCGAAACATAAGTCACAAGGCCCCCTTGAAGATGACCATATTTTGCAGCTCTCACCGCGCTTGTAAAGAAACGTAGAAAGCCAAGCAGATGCGGAGGTTCTTCTTGCCAGGTCTCTTGAAAGGTCATAATATCAAACGATCTTATGTAGCTGACAAATTCTTGATTATTCATTTTGGAAGCAAGGCCATTGACATTCCATAAGCATATTCTGTAGTTGTTTTGTCCGCTCGGTGTGTGGGGATTCGTTGTTGGTCATTTTGCTTGATTATTAATTGTTCTTGCGATCCATCTTAGGTCAAGTGGACCTGTTGTTGCGCCATCTAAGGCGTGTCCCCTTGCTTCCAGATCTTCTGTAATTCTTGGTCCGGTGTCCCCTATTGCGCCTCGGAGTACTGACATTCCAGATCTATTACCGCAGTTCTGCGCTCCTACTCTTCCGGAAGGGATTAGAAGATCGGGGTATCTTGGTTTTGTAAAGGGGGCAGTTGAGATTCCCCAGTTCTTAAAGGTTTGGCTCTCGGCCAGTAGTTTCTGTGTAACTGAAGCAGTGGCCCATGTTGCCCTTGTTTTTTCCACCTTCGAGCCTAATTCTGCAATAAATTCGATGGAAACTAGGTCCAGAGTAGTCACGCTTGCCAGAGAAGGAATATGAGATAACAGCCGTAGGATGTTCCCTCTATTCAGTATGTCATGCCTTCCTTTCGAAATGTAGTCAGGGATAAACCATACAATATTTGCTGTTGTATCTCTATTGTCTTCTGACTTCCTGTTCTTTTTATATGCGCAATTTCCTCCATGTCCTAATCCCTGTTCTTGCACTTCTCTCGTTAGTGCTTGGTGTATGGAAGGTTCCACCTTGGTGTTCCCTTCAAGGTGTGAATTCTGTTGTCCTCCTATGTTTGTTATTTGGTTCCCGTCCCTTTGTCCGAGGATGGATGGTTCGGATCCCCCACCACTTGTACGTTCCTTAGTGTCCGTACTTGGAGTTGCCCTTATATGCGTAGATATAGCTGTTTGTCTACTTACTGCCGGTGTGTTGCCATCAAACTCTTCCATGACTCTCCCCGTTGTTTTGGTTAGGGAGTGCAGGACGCTTTTACTCCCATGCAGTATTCCACTGTTTTCATTAGGATTCCTTGTAGAATTGATGATTAGGCCGACTCGCTCACTTTGAGCTGAATATTGTTGTTTTGTTCTTTTTTCCAGACTTGGTGGAGACGGTCTATTAGTAATTTCTTGGTGAGGATCTTCTCTTCCTTCTGTGTCTTCGGTGTCTTTAGAGCTCTTTCCTTCTTCATCGTCAATATTGATGTTGTTAGGTCTACTTTGATTGGACTGGGGCGTTGACCCAAAGAGGTGGCTAAATCCCGCTCTATCTAGAATTATTTTTTGATTTCTGCCTTTGCGTTTGTTTGCCCGCCTTTGCTTTGCGTTTAGAAGGTTGTCAACCCTCTCTGTTAGTTGATCTACAGGCTGTTTGTCGTTCGCTATTCTGGTCTCATTGGCCACTCTTTTCCGGTTCTTGTGGATCTGATTCTCCGGTACCTCTGTGTGGACATTATCAGTGGTTGCGGGGTGCTGTAATAAGGAGGTATTCCTTGATTCCGCATCACAATTTGCTAGTTGCAATTAAGGAATGTTTTATAAATCGCTATTTTTTAAGCGATTTCTACATGCATAGGCTTTTGCAATTCCAAAATTGCTATTCCTTAAAAATCGCAATTAAGGAATTGCAAAAGCCAACATTGATGCATGTGCCAGAATGAACGTAGAAAATCAGTAATAAGGTGAGCACCAACCTCACAGTGTCACCCTTGGACCAATTAACTGAATCCCCTCTCAAGCTTTAACCAGTTTTAGCGAGTGGTAGGTGTTTCATCTATAGATTCATATACTTCAAGATTTAAAACTACGGGAATTAATTTTCAACTTTTTTAAAGTTAAAAAGCAGCTGTAGTGTTATATAATAAACATAATTATTGTTAAAAATCAAACAAACTATTCTTTTCAATGATTCATGGGGGTTTATATTGACCTCAATAAATAATTATGAAAATATATTTAATATTTATTTTCGTTAATTAAAAAATAATATATTGAAGTCATTTGAAAATGAAAGTAAAAAATATGTAAACATTTAAAATGTGGAAATTATTTTAAAATTACATTTTCAAATCTAAAACTTTTTTATTGAACTTGATAAATCCATGAACATCTGACCTTAGAAATTACCCTTAATCATAGATTTAGGAAGCCATGGATACAATGGTTCATGATTTTAATTAACCTATCACAAGGATGATGACCAAGTTACTGGAAGAGGAAGAGAATTGGAAAGTTTGTCCCCACCCATTCTGGAAATGCGCCTCGAACGTGCTTGTGCCCTCTCATGCTTTGTTCTTGCACTCCCCCACCTAGGCCTACGCTTAGTCCCTGCTTAGATTGTACATAGGTATCTATCAGAGTCCCTTCCCCACTGCTGGGTATCCAGTGTAGACGGTGTTGTGGTGTTACAGTATGCAGCCTGGTGCGGCAGTTACTTTAGCTCTCTGGTGAACGTGGAAAGGTGGCATTGACCTGCCAGTAGAAGGCAGCGCCAGTGTGGCTTGTGGAAGGGATGCAGGGACTGTCACCGGGATGCCCCCTAGATACTGGACAATTTGGAAGTGGATGACACGGGTCCTTTACTCCAGGCCCCTATGGATGCCTCATTCCAGGCCAGAACCCGATTACTTTGTGTGGCAATGCTGTTGGGGGTTGTAAAGTATCTCTTTCCCTCCAGCGAAGTTCGGAAATACAACTACAACTTTTAACAGCCTGAAGTAACCAAGAAACCAGTGAAAACTAGTCCCCATAAGGGCAAGGGTACAACCATATCTTTCATCTTGTCTATAAATCTTTATTGACTTTAGATGTTTATGTAACATGGCACAGTTTGTGAATAATTAACATGGTATTTTTTTGTAAAATATAAAGTATTACAAAAATGTTTAGCATGAGGTCTGAAAGCATCAGAACACAATTTAATAAAATGCAAAACGAAAAGACTCATCAAGGATAAACTCCTAGGTACACCGGAGTCTTACAAAAACCTCAGAAGTAAACACAGTTTCCTCAGTGCACTTTTAATATTTTCAGAACCCATCAAACCTTGATGGTCGATTGTAAAAAAAAGATCTTAAAACTCTAACTTCAACTGAAAGGCGGAGCAGAGCTCCAATGAATACATTTATCCATACCCTGATAAAATATCACTAGTTGAGGTTGAACATCAGTGCACTCTCACTTTATCTTGTTAATATTGCACAGCCTACTCCCCTGATGTATGATTTCATTAGTCTACTTACGGAGCACAAGTCCTATTAAAATTCACTTTGTTGGATCAACCTGCTTTACAGCTAGCCTTACATGACAAAGTGGGCTTGGAAACAGTTATAAACCATAGCTCACCAAGCAACATTAAACTTGACCCCACACACAACCTTATGAAAAATGTCCACACCAACATGATCTGAATGCTCTGTCTCTATGGTTCCTTTTACTTAGTTCTTTGGATGTTACAGTAAAAGCTCCAAGGGCCTGATTCGCAAAGGAAACTGTAAGAAAGGAGATTATTAGTTGAAGTGGATGGTAGTCCTCTTCAACTAATAATGGTACTGGTCCTTACAAGGTCCAGTTAGGGCTCAATAATTTGAACCCGAGCTCACCCTTGCTTGCTGAAGCACAGAACAGACTGGCTTCATTTTGGAGTAATGTCTAAAGCATTCATCAGAACCAAAAGAGTTAATACGTAGCAAGCCCAACACAATAAAAATCCCAATTCAATTAATAGAGATAGAGAAAATGTTAATGAGCAACTTGATTGAATGTAGGGAACCAGAGATCAGATTTCTCAAAGTTGTAGTGGTTTCTAGCACCAAAGAGCATGAATAGTGGGTATCTGGTCATGGTAGATTGGGTCAGAATCAAATGTTTTTGCCGACCACGATGGAGCGCAGTTAGGATACAGGGACTAGGTTTGGTCTGGTGGGTGTTTTTCTTCTTCTCTGAGATGGAAGTCTAAAATTCTTAGTGGGGCAAGTGATAGAGCGCGGGTTCACCTGCTCAGGATTTTACCATACTCACCTGGGCCCATAAACCATACACACTTTGAAAAGGTAAACCTATGCTTTAAACCAGTAGTATTTACCTTTAGGACCTATACCTTTGACTTACCAATCATAGTCACTGGTACCCAGCATCCTAAGGGATCAAGGGAGTTAGCAAGAAAATAGGTAGCATTAAACATTTGCACTCATAAATAACCACAGACTCGGGAAAGATTTAAACGCTTTATCTAAATATTTTCTTAAAGGTCTGAGTCCATACTAAATTAGTCAAAGTATGTTCAATTAAGAAAAGTATAATCAAAGTAATATGATTCGGAAATATAATGAAAGTTTCTTTAAGCATTCAAACATAGGAAGGGCAAGAAAGGGAAAAGCACAATGACATACCCTTACAACTTTTATATTTACCTAGAATGGTGTGAAGACCAACCCTGGCCACGGGCTGGGATAAAGGACAGAATCCCCGATAGTGCAGGTGCCAACAGGATAGAAAAGGTGCAGACAAGAATTCAGGATAAGAACGGACCAAATTGGATCAGGACAGGACCACCGCAGGTCAGGACCGGCACCCACAGCTAAAGTGCAACGCCAGCGTTACACCCCTCTCTGCAGCTAACAGTCGGACCCCGATTGGGTTAGCAAATCTTTTCCCGCAGGAACCCCTCTTGGCTAATCGTTATCCTTCCCAGAACCCCAATTGGGTTATCGATTCTTCTGACAGAGTGCTCCGCCAGCACCTCTGCTCTCGATCGCCTACTGAGTGCGTTGGGTCAGTGACAGGTCAGCTATTCGGACAAGTAAGACAATCTAACTAGCTAAGCCTACCTTAGATATACCATTTTCCAGGGCACTGAATCCTCCCCCAATGTTGCAAATGTTTGAATTCCCTCAATGTTATGGGTCAAAAGATGAGGAGAGGTCATCACACCATACCAGTTATGAGGTCATGCTCTTCAATATTCAGATCAATGTTTCCGCACAATATTTTATTTTCCCATGCACTTTTATTCCACCCGACAATGGATATTTCAATAACAAATACATTGTATGTAAAATGTTAAATTTGGCTTCATCTCGAGAGGTCGAAGGGTGAGTTTCCCAGGCGCATCTTCAGGCAGGACAGTCACTGGAACAGGTTCAATGCCATGACTCGAGGATTCTTGGACTCTTGTGCGCAGACTCAAGTCTCAAAATGGAGTGCAGCAAGAGTACATCAGGCCCAAATACGAGCTAATAGCAAAGTATAGGAGAAACAGTTTTAGAACAAAGAATAAATGAATGCACTGTATATCACTTATCTCTACTCTTTTCCCATTACTTTATTTTAACTACAGCATTAAGGATTAAGCAGAACGAACAATTTAGTAAAAGCTGCAATGCAAACGTTAGCGCCTGAGAACATAGAGCAGCCATCTTTAGTTCTAGTGCGCAGAAGCCAAGTTTTCCCACCAAAACAGTAAGTACGTCATGTCACGTGAGTGTGACAGACGCATGCGCAGAAAATTTCCCGCTTTGCAGCGGCCATTTTAAAACACTCGAGTTATGGTTAGTAAAACGCACACAGGAAAGCTACGCCTAGATACTAGAAATGTTGTGTTTTGCATTGTTAATAAGATGAAACATGTTGGTTAATGCAATACTTATTATTTTGAGAGAGTTGAGTCTAAGCAAGTCGCTTTACTTGCGAAACCAAGCTCCATCAATCCCCTCTTTGATGATATTTTATATCATCACTAATTACAGAAACAGAAGCCAATTTTTCAACATTTACTCATTTCTATTTCTTCAAACACTCTTTTAGGGTTTTCCCCATTATTCATGTGGAAGTTTTTCATGTTCTTGTACAAATCCCCATTTAATTTTTCAAGCTCGATTTCACTAAAGTTTCTTTTCTTCCCTTTCTGATTTACTTTACATGTCTTCTTATGTTTGCAACATTTGCAACAAATTATTATCCCTAAAATCAGTAGTGCTACTCCCACCATTGGCATCAGTATTTTACCTACAAAACTCATTCCTACGTTAGTGAACCAACTTCCTATTGAGGAGAGACCACTAATTAGTCTCCTCCATGCACCGTCAACCTCCAGTGGTTTCAATTCTTCTCTCAAATTGGTAATATTTCTTGCGTACCTTTTAATTTCTACGCTTTCATCTGAAATGTAAGTGCAACAATGTTGCGTCTTCAACATTCTACAGACTCCGCCTTCTTTTGCCAATAATATGTCAAGAGCAAGTCGATTTTGTAAAACCATTGATCTTACCGCATCTAATTCGGTATTGATCATCAAAAATCCACTAGCAGTGTCAGCCGATAAGTGATCCACCACTGTTGACAATTTGCAAATTCTTTGTGTGTTTAGAACTAATCCCACTGAAGGTACTAAATATGTCACCTACAATTTCAGCAAATGATGCTCTTTTACTACGAGTTAGTCCATTAATTTCTTCATTGCTTCCAGTGATTTTCTCCACATGGTACACCTTTTGGAATACTATTCCAAAATAGCAACTCCCATACCAATGATCAGGCAATTTAAAATAGGCCTTGTTTCCACAAATGTAAGAAATTCCAGGATAGACCGGTTCAGTTACATCTTTGAAACCCCAACACCCGATAACTTTGAAATTATGTTCACATTCACTGGAACCAATGAATATATTGTTATAATAATCTGTTTTCTCTCTATGGAGACAGAGTTTCCCTTTATTTTCGAAATCCAGCAAAATAGCAGCTTGAGTCTTACCATTAGAGGTAACCTCTTTATTTTCAGCCCATTTAGGAATCTTCCATTTATGATCAGTGGCTTTCCTATGGAAATCCTGTCTCCGTTTCTCGAATAAATTTAAAAACATCTTTTCTTTCTCTTGCAATATGCATGTTAGATTCGCTTTGTGAGCCTTGTCTATATCTATTGATCCTACTGTTAGAAAATAGTCTACCATGAAGTCTAGTACTAGAAATACGATTTAAATTTCTATGTAAATGAACTTCAGAAAAGATTACATCAAAATTAGAATAATAATACTGCAATTTTCCAGTTCTATAAAACAAACTAGCTAAAATGCTACATGAAATACCATAGGTCAGTGGTAAGTGATGGCAAGTGACCCCTTCAGCTACTGATGTGGGCAACTTCATGCACACGTAGCAATCACTGATTTCCATAGCTTCTACATAATGTACTAACACATTAGCAAATACATTTAAATGAGTGCTATTTCTTTCTATTCTATAATGTAAGTCTCTCTCATCTTTTGCTTCTAAATCTACTCCAGGTTGCTTAAGACTAACTGCTTTCTCATCTTTATGTGTATCTATCGTCTTAGGTGAATCTACTTGCTCAGGTATATTAGTGTTATTTTGCATGTCTTTGCTCATTAGGTAAGGTATAGCTAATGTCAATCCAAACCATACCATAACTACTATTACTATACTACATGTACATATTCTACAACATGTCTTTAGACAATTTCTTTTTGGTCTTCCGTTAACATTATAATCAGACATTTTTCGACTAAGGAGATTTTATCCCCTCTTTGTAACTTTTCACAGTCTCTTAACCTGTGATTCTTTTCTCAGGTTGGTCTCACTTCTACGTCTGTCTGATCAACAATCAGTTCGTCATCACTCAATTCTAGATTTTCAAAATCTTCAAGTATGACGTTCGTCCATTCAGGTCCTTTGAACTTGTTATTCAGTCTTCTCAAACATGTACTTCTTCTGGGTTGCTCTGTGGATGGTCCAGCTTGGCTTGATTTTTCATTTACTTACTCTGGTTCTTCATTGTTTGTTTTAAGGCGAAATTTCAGTGTTTTGACAAAACTAGGCCACTTATCTCCCTTTCTGAATGTTTTGCTGGCACTGTACTTTGACTTTCTGTAGATGCTCTTTTATTTTCATTCAGTTGTGGCACTACTTGTTCTCAGTCAACTTCTGAATTCCTCTCCATCTGACTTGGTCCAGGTCTTATTTTCGTTTCTTCTGCCTGGATACTAATCTGGCCTTGTTCAGGTGTTTGCTGTATTTGACTTTGACTTTGTTCGCCTTCTTCTTCCTGAATACACTTTTCTACACCTTTCTGGTCCTGCTCAGATCTTTGGATTTCTCGATTATCTTCTGCCTGAGCTTTCACCCTAATACCTATCTTTCCCTCCTCAGACTCTGGAGTTCTGGCTGGAGTTTCAAATGTCTGAGTACACCAACCTTTCCTTATCTGGTCCTCCTCAGAATTACTTTTGACTTGGATTTCTGTAATCTGAGTACATTCTTCTATTATTGACTCATCCTCACTATCACTCTGTCTATCTAGATAGGTTTGACTTTTGGTTCTCACAAATTCTGCAGGTATGTCGACTACTGGAATCCATTCATCCTGACTGGTGCTCGGTTGTTCCTTATCAACTACTTCAGGATCAACTTCTTGAGACCCCTCAGCTGGGCAACCTTCAGCCTCTATTTCATCAGGTTCGGTCACCCTCTTGGTGTGACTCGTGTGGATCCAGTTTAGAATTCCCCTGCACTTTACAGCTGTGGTAGTAAGCAATATCACTTGATGATGCTCTCCCCACCTTGGTGCTAGGCAAGATTCTCGAGTACGTTCTTTTATCACTACCCAGTCACCTGGATTCAAGTCATGTGCTGGAGTTGATTGTCTGGCGACAGCGTCTTCTCCAACCTGGTGAGAGATAGAACGCACTTGGTCTGCCAGTTCTCTGCAGTACTCGAGTACTAAATCATCAGAAATATTTATCAGCTTGTGTCCTGGTACCCATGCTTGCCTCATTGCTCTTCCCATGAGTATTTCATGGGGACTCAAGCCTGTGTTTCTGTCTGGAAGGCTTCTGAGTCCCATCAAAACAAAAGGTAAAGCATCAGGTCACTCCAATCGGGTAGATTCATACATCTTTCCCAATCGTGACTTGATTGTGCCATTCAGTTGTTCTACCACCTCAGAAGCCTCTGGGTGATGCTTCACAGATCATACGAATTATTTCATTATTACAATGAGACCCACGGTCTGATTCAATCGTTACTGGAAAACCGAAACGTGGTATTAGTTCCCTCAGTAGTAACTTAGCTACAGTGATGCTATCATTTCTGCGGGTAGGGTAGGCTTTCACCCATTTTGAAAACAGACAGACAATGACAAGAACATACTTCAGTCCTCTGCAAGGGGGTAATTGGATAAAATCAATCTGGAGTTCTAGGAAGAGGTGTGGCGCCACGGCCAGGGCGACTGACTCCGGAATCTGGGGATCACGGTTCGATCCCCGGGGCCGGCGGCAGATTAGCCCAGCCCCATGTGACTCTGGGCAATAGCTTGCTTAATCTTCCCGACGGCCCCCAGCGCCTAGAGACCCTTACGGGTGATTGTGCGCTTTACAAATGTGGATTATTATTATTATTATTATTATTATTATTATTATTATGAAGGGACCTTCTCCCTTTCCAATCTTCCCTGGCAACACTACAGTACTCTTACCAGGATTCATTCATTGGCATGTTATACACCTCTGGCAAAGACTCTCTGCTACATTCCTGAATCTCACATTGAACCAACTCTGTCTGAACTGTCTTATCATCGCGTCTCTACCTATGTGTGAACTTCCATGGTACATCCTAGCCATAGGAGCAAGCATACAATCTGGTAACACAGGTCTCCCATCAAGGTAAACGATAACATCATTCTCAGCCCTTCTCCAACATCCTATTTTCTCCTACTCTTCCTTTTTCTTAATTTCTGCCTCATTTTGCAAATCTCTCACTTCTTCCCTTCTCACTCTCTCAAGCAACATAAGTTGGCAGCTGTTTCCATGTGCATCGATTTTCTTATTTATTGCCATCTTATGTTTGGCTCAATGCTGGGCTAGCTGGTCAGCATATCGGTTACCTGCTGTCACTTTGTCATTTCCAGATTGGTGAGCAGCACCCTTGACCACAGCCACTTCTTTTTGTAACTGAATTGATTCCAATAAGTCTTTTACATAATGTCCATTTTTAATGGGAGTATCCGAAGAAGTCAGAAACTCCCTTTGCATCCACAGTTGGCCAAAGTCATGCACAACCCCGTAACCGTACTGACTTTCAGTGTATATAATTACTTTTAAATGTTTCTCAAATTTGCAAGCTCTTGTCAATGCAACTGATTTGGCTACTTGTGCAGACTTGACTCCAGGTAAATAGGATGCTTCCACTGGAACCCACAAAGTACACACAGCATAAGCAGCACTTAATCCTCCTTCCTCATGTCTCATGCATGAACCATCTACAAACAGCTCATATTCAAATGTCAACAAGGGTTCTTCTCTTATGTCTGGTCGGGGCTTTGTACTGTATTCTGTGAGGTCGATGCAATCATGCTCGACTTCCCCTTTCACTTCTGCGAAGTGTGAATCAGGTACCAGTGTGCTGGATTTAAGACAGTGCACCTAGCAATAGTCACATTCCCTGCACCTAGAAGGATTCGCTCATACTTAGTCAGCCAACAAGGAGTTAAATACTGAGTACGTGTTCCGGTTAACAGAATCACCACTGAGTATGGAACATACACAGTTACAGGGCGTCCCATAATGATGGATTCACTTTGTTCAAGACTCATGCAGGTTGCAGCTACTGTTTTCAAACATCCTGGCAATGCAGATGCCACTGGATCTAGTGTGGATGAAAAATATGCCACAGCAAGTCTCATTAAACCATGAGTTTGGGTCAGAACAGACAATGCACAATTGTCGTGTGAATCACAGAATAATGCAAATTCTTTTGAATAATCAGGCATCCCTAAGGCTGGAGCTGAACAGAGACAGTCTCGCAGCTTCAAGAAGGCAGTCATGCTTTCATCATCCCACTCTACTGGGTCTTTTGCTCTTTTTGTTGTCATTTGTATCAGAGGTTTAGCTAGGACTGCGAATCCCACAATCCACTGCCTGCAATAATCTACAACTCCAAGAAACAGTCTGATTTCTTTCTTTGTCTGAGGTAGATTCATGTTTCTGATTACTATGATTCTTTCAGAGGTAACTCTTCTGACACCTCTCTCTATCTGGTGCCCCAGATACTTTACCGATGTGTGCAGAATTGCAACTTCTCAGGTGACACTTTATGCCCTCCTTCAGCCAAATGATTCAGCAATGCAATGGTATCAACAACACAGTCATTTCGGGTCTATGGGCCCGATTCACAGAATGAACTTAAGACTAAATCCTAAACTTACTACTATTTGGTATTCACAGAATGCACTTACTACTTTAGGGATTCACAGAGTGAACTTACTACTTTCGGTATTCACAGAATAGATTTAAGACTACTAACTCTAAGTCCGAACTCGGGCCGTAAATTCCGGAGGCGGAGCTTCTGGCTTGGAGGCGGAGCTTGTGGCCCGGAGGCGGAGCTTGCAGCTTGGTGGCGGAGCTTCCGGCTCGGAGGTGGGGATTTTTGTCATGCTGAAATCTCCAACTCTGGGCCACAAGCTCCGCCTCCGGGCCACAATCTCCGCCCCAAGCCGGAAGCTCTGCCTCCGGGCCGGAATTTACAGCCCGAGTTCGGACTTAGAGTTAGTAGTCTTAAATCTATTCTGTGAATACCGAAAGTAGTACGTTTATTCTGTGAATCCCGAAAGTAGTAAGTTCACTCTGTGAATACCGAAAGTAGTAAGTGCATTCTGTGAATACCAACTAGTAGTAAGTTTAGGATTTAGCCTTAAGTTCATTCTGTGAATCGGGCCCTTAGACGCCACCAACAGGTCATCTCTATATTGCAACAGGACAGACTGTCTGGGCAATACCAGAGATTTCAGACATTTTTTCAACATCTGATTGAAAATCGATGGACTCTCTGTGTACCCCTGAGGGACATGGTTCCAAACATAGACATGGTCGTCGAACTTTGAACGAGAAAAGATATTTGCTATCTGGATGTAATGGTATGGAGAAAAATGCATGGCACAAATCTATTACCGTGACCCATCCGGCTCCCCACGGTATCTGATACAGAATCACTGCAGGATTTGGAACAACTGGACAACAAGGGAAGACAATTTTATTAACTTTGCGGAGGTCTTTTACGACCTTATATTTCCCGCTCTGTTTCTTTATGCCAATTATGGGTGAATTACATGGACTGCTCATTATTTCCTGTAAAATGCCTTGCTCAACCAATCGTTTTATTTCTACTGCAACACCTGCTTTTATTTCTGGGCTCATTTTATATTGTCGCATGTTTGGGTAAACTGCACCTTCTTTTACTGTTACTTTTACCAGGTCAAGATTTGCCATTAATCATACATCTTTCCCAGTGAAATCCCACACTTCAGCATTCACTGTATGCTGTAATTCTTTTGGGAGGTCTTCCACTAGCATCTTTTTAATTTCTGTCTCTTGTTTGGCCAACATTAAGTTGTAAACTCCATCTTCATCTGGGGTTTGAATTTCAACACCACTTGGGGTACAGAAAATTGTGCATTTCATTTTGCACAGCAAGTCCTTACCTAATAGGTTTACAGGACTGGAGTCGCATACTACAAACTTGTGCATTTCTTTAAAATTCCACATTCTCATTTCCATGGATTCTGTAACAGGTGTACTAATTTGTTTACTAGAAATGCCCACTACTTGGATTGCTTCTCCCGAGAGGGGTAGGTTTGGAACGTCTGCTGTTCTCACAGTTGAACAGGTAGCGCCAGTATCCAAAAAAAGGTAACATCATTTCCCTTAACTTTTCCCTCAATGTATGGACCTGACTGATCTACCGGCAAGTATGCGCCAAGTACTCACTCCTCGTCTTACCCTCTCAGGCACCGTCAGTAACTATCTTCCTCCAAAAATGCGTCACTCAAAAGAAATTGTGATGTCACTGCATCTCTCCTTCCACTTCCCTCCCAATGTGTGATATCCACCTTGTAATTTGCTTGGCTCCCAGAATCTGTCATAGGAGCAAATGGTAACTGGTTCTGTATTACCTGTTGTTGTGGCTTCCTTGACACCCCATTCTGTGTCTGTGGTTTCAAATTATCGTTTTGTACATTGTTACTCAATACAGCTTTACACTCATTCCTCCAATGCCCCATTTTTCCGCACCCATGACAAGGACATTTTTTCTTGGCCTCCTCTCTGTTCATTCTACCTCTTGGTTTACCCCTATTTCCATCTCCTTGATTCTGATTGCTGTTCAATTGGTTTAACTGGAGTTCCTGTTGCTCTGCAAATTTTAGTTGTGCCTACATTACCTTTTCTTCTAAATTATTTCGTTTATTGTCAATTTCATCCCCACAATATTTTGCACACTTAAATATTTCATCTACCGGCTTGGCCTGCCAGCAGATTTTGAAATTTGTGGAGATTTCTGGCTTTAGCCCTGACACAAATCGATAAATAAAAGGTGTCATGTCTTTCGTGTCAATGCTTTCCAAACCACTGTACTGCTTGAATACCTGTAAAAGGCGTTCATAATATGCATGTACTGATAGATCTTATTTTTGGGTAGTTCTGTCTATTCTTGTCTAGTCAGTTTCCTTTGGGGGTACCTTTCCTTTTAAGTACAGTATTACATGATTATATTTCTTCATAACCTCATCTGACGGGGCTCCAGTCTTCGTGTCTCTAGGGTACTCGTCATTAAGCCAATCAACCGCTATCTTACTTTCTGTCCATAGATCTACAGGAACAACAATGTCAAATAACCCATCTAAATCTTTTATCAGCACTTTTGAAACTTTTACAAATCTTTCAACTTGTCTGTACCACTCTACGGGTTTCTCTCTGAGTTTTGGTAAATCATTGGTAAATGAATAAATATCCTGTCGGGACCAGGGAACATGCACATAACCTTCTCCGGGCACCTCTCTCATCGGACACAACCTTTCCACTTTTTCGTGTTCTTGTAATAAACATTCATTTGCAGTATTTTTTGCTTGGGCCTCCTCCTTTTTCTTTGCCCATCTAGCTTTCCATTTATCTAAATAACCCCACTTCTGCAATAAGGACAATAGCTCTTTGATTTGCACTTTACGTCCTGACACATTCATGTTTTCTAAATCTTTGTCAGAAATTCAGCTCGGTAAGGTTTCTGTAAAACTTTAGATTTTCTAATATCAATTCTCATTTCAGAAGCCAAACTCATTAACTTTTCATGAAATGTTTTAGTATTTTGAGTGATACTTCGAAATATAAACAACAATTCATCCTCATTGAGGGTGTTTAACCTTTCCAATCCCACATTTCCAGTCATTAGTTCTTCTAATTCAACTTTTAATTTAAAAATATCCAATACCTTTGGCTGTGATTTTGGCCTTTCTATTTCTCTGGACCATCTCTCTATTTCTTCAGGGGATACTACAGTCGTACTTCTTGTACCTGAGGAAGTTTCCCTCCGTACCTCTCTAGAGCTCCCAGGAGTGTTTTTCCTGATCGAATCACCCACTGATTCTCTTATAGGTCTCTTATAGGTCTCTTATAGGTAAATCCATCAGGGAAATCACTGACTCGCATTCACTTGCTTGGTCATCAATTATCAAGGGTTCTTTTCTAGATTGCACTACAGATGTAGTCAGAACAGGAGGTTTAGGACAGGACTGTTTTTCTCCGTATAATGGAACCACAGGACCTATGGTTACCGGAATGGTCAAGACTTTAGGACTCATATTTAACTGTGAAATTTTCTGAAATAATTCTCTTCTCTGTTTATTTATGGCTTCTCGTTCCCTCTCCTATAGCACCTTTTCTAACGAAGTTTCATGCACTACTTGCGGAACCAAAGGTGGTTTTAAGAACGGGCCACTAGGGTTAACTCTATTTGCTTCTTCATGGTAAGGTGGCGGATTTTTCATTAACAAACCCTCCAAGTAGTCATCATCCGACTCACCACAAGTCAATACATTTTTTGTTTTCTCTGTGCATTTGCTTCCTGACTCTTCCTCTAAAGTCCCCCAGGATATAATCCTTCTACTAACATATACTGTCTCCATTTCTTCATTTGTTTATCTCTTGTCTCTTTTGTAAATCTGGGATAAAATGTACTCCAATTTCTGTCGCCTCTGGGTCTATCTCGCTCGAAAGCCTCAGTCTCCCATTCTACTAATGCTTCGTACTGGGTTAATCTAGGTCTAGGATCTAATTCATTCATGCATGTTCTCAAATTGTACAAAACTCTACCATTAAAGGTACCATGTTCTGGAAATGCCAAAACACCATTATCTTTTGTGTACTCGGTCCAGTTCTCTAACCACACACAGGTGTGATAGCCCCTTTCTACCATCATGTATGATGCGGGCATATTTGGTGGAGGAATAATAATCCCTTCTCTAGTTTTATTCGTTTTGTCCTTTTTAAAGAAATGTGTAATCTTTTTAAATAGCGACATTTTCCTCTCTCCTCCGTACATGATATGAGGTCTTCCCCTTATGTATTGCTCGTATGCAAAACCTTAAGTACCTCAGATCGGGTCTATTTCCTATAACTGTTGGGTCTAAATGCCACATATAATTTGCACCATTAAATTTAGTATGCATCTACACTCAATTGTTTACTAATTGCTTCACCAATACCAGTGCGTTTCTTATTTCGTGAACCAATCAGTGTTTAGAATTCAAATAACTTTCGACCAATGATTGCGCGCTTTTCTCGTGAGACAAGTTCTCACACTCCTGTACTCACCCCTCCTTTACAATTACCTCAGCTACACACCCGCTGTCTTAACCAATACCAGCGCGGCTCTAGGTGACGTCAGTGCAGCTCCACAACTGACTCCCTCTTTTGCAAGGTAATATGAGAACTTATTTCTTTTCACTTTTGAATGCAATGCTCATTAATTAACAAAGTAAAAACATTTGCCACTGTGCCTAAGTGACTAAATTCAAAGGAAAGCATATTTGTTCTCACTGCGAGTAAATCCCTGCCGCTTATTCTTCATACACTGCGAGTAGATCCCTTCTGCCTACTCTTCACTCAAGCATCGGATAACCTATTACTCCCTCGGGTTTACCCTTTCTAGGTGATATAAGGCCTAAGTTTCACCAGCAAACTCCTCTGCTATCATTTATTCACACTTTTATACAGAAATTCTCTAATCAGTGCTTCCAGTTTTACCTAACCATGCACTTTCTTCCTTAGGCAAGTGACCTCACTGCAAAGTGGCTTCCATTTACCACCCACTATTCTGCCCCCAGGGATTCCAAAACAAACACAGAACTATACAAACGGGTTTTGGTTAATACATAATATCAATACAATTAGAAAAATAATCAATACACGACTAACTACCTATCTTAACTAAACCCTAACCATCTACCTGCAACCAAAAGAAATACTGATAGATCGTTGGTTCACCTGCTCAGGATTTTACCATACTCACCTGGGCCCATAAACAATACACACTTTGAACAGGTAAACCTACACTTTAAACCAGTAGTATTTACCTTTAGGACCTATACCTTTGACTTACCAATCATAGTCACTGGTACCCAGCATCCTAAGGGATCAAGGGAGTTAGTAAGAAAATAGGGAGCATTAAACATTTGCACTCATAAATAACCACAGACTCGGGAAAGATTTAAACGCTTTATCTAAATATTTTCCTAAAGGTCTGAGTCCATACTAAATTAGTAAAAGTTGGTTCAATTAAGAAAAGTATAATCAAAGTAATATAATGCGGAAATATTATGAAACTTTCTTTAAGCATTCAAACATAGGAAGGGTAAGAAAGGGAAAAGCACAATGACATACCCTTACAACTTTTATATTTAACTGGCCACGGGCTGGGATAAAGGACAGAACCCCCGACAGTGCCGGTGCCAACAGGATAGAACAGGTGCAGGCCAGAATTCAGGATAAGAACGGACCAAATTGGATCAGGACAGGACCACCGCAGGTCAGGACCGGCACCCACAGCTAAAGTGCAATGCCAGCGTTACACCCCTCTCTGCAGCTAACAGTCGGACCCCGATTGGGTTAGCAAATCTTTTCCCTCAGGAACCCCGATTGGGTAATCGATCTCCTTCCCAGAACCCCGATTGGGTTATCAATTCTTCTGACAGAGTGCTCTGTCAGCACCTCTGCTCTCGATCGCCTATTGAGTGTGTTGGGTCAGTGACAGGTAAGCTATTCGGACAAGTCGGACAATCTTACTAGCTAAGCCTACCTTAGATATACCATTTTCCAGGGCAGTGTACCACCCCCAATATTGCAAATGTGTGAATTCCCTCAATTTGATTGGTCAAAAGACGAGGAGAGGTCATTACATCATACCAGTTATGAGGTCATGCTATTCAATATTCAGATCATTGTTCCCGCCCAATATTTTATTTTCCCATGCACTTTTATTCCACCCGACAATGGGTATTTCAATAACAAATACATTGTATGTAAAATGTTCAATTTGGCTTCCTCTCGAGAGGTCGAAGGGTGAATTTCCCAGGCGCATCTTCAGGCAGGACAGTCACTGGCACAGGTTCAATGCCATGATTGGAGGATTCTTGGACTCTTGTGCGCAGACTCAAGTCTTTCAAAATGGAGTGCAGCAAGATTTCATCAGGCCCAAATACAAGCTATTAGCAAAGTATAAGAGAAACAGTTTTAGAACAAATGTGGAAAAGTAAATTTTGCCATGTTGTATGTGCCTACGTGTTCCCCATCTTATGTTATATGTGCATGATCGATATGCATGTATTCCCCTATGATCGATTAAAGACGCAATTATAGTTGTGTCCATCTTTAGTATGCCAGTTTCCAGTTCTCGTGAAAACAACGAATATCAGGCCTATGTAAACCTACGTTGCCATATTTCACAGTGTGCACGTTAATTCATTGAATTGTCCCCGTTTCTAGGCCTCAAAAGGGCCCAGACTCAGATTCAGCTCCTGTCTCCTGAACCCTCTCCGAGGAGCGATACAGCCCCCACCTGCATCCCTGACCCCTAGCTTACTTTCATGCCTCGCAGTGCCCGGCCCGGCCTGGCTCTGCCTCCCAGTCTGCCAAGAGTATGTTATGCTTCCAGTTATCAGTCCAGCCCTCCTTCTCTGCATTCCTAAGCTACTGAATCGCATCAATAGTTTCCGTCATGGTCTAGCCTTTCTGTCTCCATGTAAGAGAAATACTGTATTAATATTCATAGAATATTCCTCGCACACACAATACATGTAGAATTATGCATGCACCAGTCTTAATGCCTTTGCCCTGATAACTTTTGGATTCTATCAACATGTACTCTAAACACCAGATACTAGATATGCCTTGGGTACATGTCGCTCTGACACTCCAGACTTTAGTCTCCTCTTCTAGCGCAGAAGTCATAGCCCCCAGCTCCCTGGTAACACGTCATTGCCCGTTTGCGCGCACCACTAGGTTAGAGGTCCCAGCTGCTCAGGTAGCCCCCTCCATGTTTCCGCCTCATTTATGACACTTCTGTTACGTTTACATCACATGTCTATGTATACGCCCTGTACACGCCTTCTTGTTACATCATTTTGCCCTTATCTTTCGCGACTGCTACGAGTCACGCCTACTGCTACGCCTACTGTATTGAATGTAATGTAATTGTTTTAGTATATATACTGTATCATGTTACTTTTCGGTGTGTAGCTGCCGTCCCGTGCTTCCAGGCTGTTCTGTCCTTTTCTCTTATGCCTGATTAAAGCCTGAAGACTCAAGATACCTCGAATCCTGACTCTTATTTATTGAGCTACCTGTTTTATTGCTTATACTGAAAAATAGTACCGGTAATTAATTATTTATTTACCACATAATGGCGCCCGAATAGGGACTTGCCCTTTCCCCACGCGCCGGAGAAGCCACGCAGGCCCCCTGATCCTCTGCAGCCGTGACGGAACCATACCGTGCACTTGCAGATATTTCTGCTTCAAGTATCCCTCAGGCCCACGGAGGAGACGGAGGTTGCGGTCCAGCATCCAGACGAGGCGGTGAGGAAACGCGGCGAGTCTCGACCAGAGCCCAAGCCGAGAGTCCAAGGTCCGAGGTATCCGGAGGCCCACCTGTAACTGAAGTCCGAAGTTCGTAGTCCATCGTCGTAGCAGTCCAGTCCAGTCCGAGGCCTTCCGTTCTTGCTGCCCGGTGAGTACCGTTGCTGGGGTAGTATCTAGACAGGATCAATTAATTTGTCTCTGGTCCGTGGGTTTGGGTACACAGATCCAACACGAAGTGTCCACCTAGGTGGATGCGGGTCCTGACGTGTCTCTTTATGGGACCGGTAAGTTCGTGCTGTTTTAGCAGTGCATCTAGTCATTCCAGTAAGTTCTGTTCTCAAGAAATTCAAGTGTTCTGTCCGAACCGTTATTTTAAATGTTATTTCATGTGTCTTCAATGTCGTGGTATGAGTGATTTGTTTTTCCAGTTATTATTGTGTTTATCGTGTATTGTATTGTGTCCAGACTCCAGCCTAAACTATGCCTCTATTCTCGAAGTTACGTCAGTTAAAAACCAGAAAAGGGTTATTAGAGGAAGCAGTTCCTGTCCCGCCTAGGGACAGTCCAGGTCATTTTATGTATCATAAGCATGGCTTAAGTGCCATATTATATCTAGACTTATGGGTGGAGTACACCAAGGAATTAGAAGAGAAATATAGATGGCCCGTATCAGGTACGTGGGATGCCGAGTGCATCATGCGAGTAGAAGAAGCATTATGGAAAAAGAAATCCAGACAGTCCCAGAAAGATGCCATCGAGTTATGGCGCAAAGAATCTCACAGAAGAACAGAAAAAGAAATCAGAAAGACAGAATTAAGTAGGGAATCCTCAGAAAGAGCCCAAGAAAGGGAATTAATCGAAGTAGGTGAACGAGTTAAAGCCGAACAGTCAGACAGACAGAGAAATGCCCTTATTAAGGGTATGTATCCTCTTCTGGCCGAGGGCTTGCTGAGAGCAACCCCAGAAGCACCATGTAATTTTCCGCCACCATTAGTTCCGATTAAGTTATGTCACAAACCGACCGCAGCTGATATTTTTCTCTCGTCCTATTTGGACGACACAGTCCCAGCATATGCAAATCCTGTTCCGCCAGCTCCCGTAAATAATGTAATTCCTGTTCCTCCAGCCACCGGGGTACCCGTTGCAGCGCCTGTTACGGTACCCCCGGTCCAGCCTACAGTACATGTACCCGCTACATCAGTCACTCTCCCAGCACGTACAATACCCGTCGACGATTCTAGTCTAGGGGCCACGGGGGGAAGTCCTCCTGGAACCCCGCCTCAACACAGACGTCTGACACTTCTCGAGCTACATGAACGAGCGTTACAGCGTTCGCCCAAACTTCAGTCAGTTGCAGATATCAAGCGAGCCCTTACCGAATGCCGTTATGATCCAGTCCCAGGCGATGATGATATGGTCCTGTATTCATTACGTGTAAGACGGGTGACCGAATATTTGGACACCCTGCCGAATATGAAAGGTTATCTAGACAGAATATATCGTTTCGTCCGTACAGGAGCAGATCCAGGAAGTATTGGCGAGGCCATGGCTCGAAGGAAAGTCGAGATTCAGCTCATGCTTTTAAAATTTCTAATTAATTGTTTAATAAGGGAACAAGATTATCCGGATAAAGATCCGGAAGAAATGAAGGTCCTGACCAGGTGGAGTGACCATATAGCCGAGGGAAGACACAAGACACAGAACTGTATAGAGAGTATGTACAAGAAAATCCGTAAGGAAATAATAAAGATACACGAGAAACGAGAAGCAGCACAAGTAACCGAGAAAGAAGACAACTCCTCTACTGAAGAGGTAGACGACGAGAATCCCTCCAGAATAGCGTATGTAGGTAGAACTAGACTTCCCGACCGACATTCATGCCTAGATCACAAGAAAGTTTTCCCTCCTCCAGCACCAGAACAAGGTTCTCTTGAACAAGTATTCCAAGCTACCGATCACATTCTGAAATCACGAATCGGTTATAGTGAACTGAGTACAATGCATGAACAAGAACTAGCCTGATCAGCAGTCCGATGGACTACTGAT
Organism: Lissotriton helveticus; assembly: GCF_964261635.1. Classification (NCBI taxonomy): domain Eukaryota; kingdom Metazoa; phylum Chordata; class Amphibia; order Caudata; family Salamandridae; genus Lissotriton; species Lissotriton helveticus. The sequence continues at coordinate 1,368,355,177 of NC_136069.1, read as the reverse complement.
TCTACCACTTTTCCAGACGAAATAGTGGCACAAATGTTTCTGAAACTGCCCCCAGCCGAGCAGCGACTGGTGGGTATGTATATGATCCAGCACCTCATTACACTGTATGAGGGACAGCATTCTGATCCAGGTCCGTTACATGATGTTCTGAACGAGTTACTCCAGTATAGATGGAGAGGTCTAGGTACCGATTTAATTAGTACTATCCTAGAACAGCGCCACAAATATCGAACGTTTCTGAATCCGCATTTTGTTCATGTCTCACCTCCAGAAAGTAAATCATTTTACATAGATAGACAACATCCGTTACGAGAAGTACACCCAGTTAGGACAACGGGTGGTGATCTAGAACGAGTATTTGTTTACACCCCTATCACAAAGATGGAACTCTTAGAGATGAAAAAGTTAATTCCCTGTCACGACAAAGATCCAGCAGGGTTCCACCGAGAATTAAAAGACATGCTCCGTATGGGAGAATACACGTATCCTGATATCATTAAAATGTTAAAGGTTCTACTGCCCGCAGGGGTATATGAAAAACTCAAGGAAAAAGAATGGGAGGTGGGAGAGAAAAAGATAGATTGGACAGCTTTAGAAGCTGAAGATAAATCACGAGTACCAGGTACCGGTCTTGGGGGTAAAGGTAAAGAATTGCCCGAGTTATTGATACAGGTTTTGCCAAGGTTACTAGCCACGAAAAAGGAAGATTGGAATGCAATCTCAGCTTGTAAACAGAAACAGGATGAAGACACTAGTGATTTTTATTCTAGATTTGAAAAATGTTTTATTATTAACAGTGGTCTGAAAACAAGTAGTGAATCGTACCTTCATCTTTTTGTTACCAAACTAGTCGAGAATTCAAGTCCACAAGTTAAAAATCGAGTTTTGAAAGTCGAAAGTAGTTGGCAAGCTAATACTCCGTCACAAATGTTACAGATGCTCCAGTATCACCAGAATAGAATCAGGGAAGAACAAGAACACGAAAGGAGACGTATGAAAGACACGAAAATGAAAGTATTAGTTGCACAATCTGTTCCACAAGACAGTCAGAAGAGGGGTCCGAATCAAGCCAGTCATCCTGCAGCTCCCGTTAAAGGGACATGCAATTATTGTAAACAGCCAGGTCATTTTATAAACGAGTGTGCAGTTCTGAAACACAACATAGCTACTGGTAAGACTAAAGAAAGACCACGTCCGCCTAGACAAGAACAAGTTTCACAGACTTCTCAGCCACCCCAGAATGCACAACAGACAGTTCCAGCATCGCAGCCTATCGCTGCAACACAGCATGTTACACAGCAAATGTACCAGTATGCCCAGTCAGAGTATCCAGAGTATCAACAGTATTCATGAAACAGCCTAGAGAGGGAGGTAGGCTTGCCTCTCATCGAGATACCTGTAGATCAAGAGGGTCCCTATGTACACAGTCAAGTATTAGGGAAAGACAGAAAGTTTCTGATTGACACAGGGGCAAGTAGGACTACTATCAGTCATGACGAGGTTCCAGGGGCTCCGCTCTCAGGCTCTAAAAATGTTTCCCTTGGATTTTCAGGAAAGCCGATTGTTAATGAAATTTCGAAACCAGTTTCTCTAGAAGTTGGTCCATTGTCCCGAACTACTGATTTGTTACTCACGAAATCATGTCCAGAAAATTTGTTAGGCATTAAAACGTTAAAAGAATTAGGTGCAGTAATTTGCTGCTCCCCAGAAGGGGTCGGTTTGTTCCTGAGAGACTTTAAAGGTCATTATGTATTACGTGATTTTGATCCAAGATTACTGACTGTACCACAGCATTTATGGGCGCAAGGTCCAACTGATGTAGGTTGTATGCATATCACACCCCATCGTGTGACTCTCAAGCAAGGTATAGTTTTGCCACGAATCAGACAGTACAGATTGCCACCTGAGGCTGTAGCAGCCTTATCCAAAATTATTGACGAGCTTATTGCTCAAGGAGTGGTTGTAGAAACTGACTCCAATGTATGTAATTCTCCTATCATTCCAGTCTTGAAACGTACTGATCCAAATGCGCCCCCAGTATATCGATTAGTGATTGACCTTCGAGAGCTTAATAAATGTATCATTCCTCAGTATCCAGTAGTCCCAGATATTTCTTCCCTATTAACAGCCATTGATTCTGGAGCCACGTTTTTCACAGTTATCGATCTCAAGAACGCATTTTTCAGTGTCCCCATTCATCCAGACAGCCAGTACCTTTTCGGTTTTTGTTTAAATGGAAGGAGCTATAAATTCACACGAGCTCCTCAAGGTTTCACAGAAAGTCCCAGTATTTACAGTCAAGCACTTAAGAGACAACTAGACAATATTCACATGCCATCTAACACTGCCCTGCTCCAGTATGTCGATGATCTACTGATCACAGCCCGTTCTGAACGTGACTGCGAACGTGCGTCACTTACAGTTCTGTATTTTCTGGCCGAGCAGGGGCACAAGGTGTCCCCTTCGAAATTACAATTCTGTGTCCAGCAAGTGGTATACTTAGGACACTTACTGTCCAAGTGGGGTAGGCAGTTGACACCAGACCGTATCCAGTTAATAGCGAGTCTTCCACAGCCCAAGACACAGAAGGAGGTACGAGCTTTTATTGGCCTTACTTCTTACTGCAGACAATGGATTCCTCAGTATGCATTTCTAGCCAAGCCACTGATACAGTTAACGACACAGGAGGCAGCCATATCGACTGTCCTCCCTTGGACCCAGGAACATACACTTGTATTCAATGAATTAAAGAAAGCCTTATGTCAAGCACCTGTTCTAGCGACACCCAACTACAGTAAGCCTTTTACACTTTTTGTTACAGAACGTGATGGTACTGCATTATCTGTTCTCACACAAGATCAAGCAGGACAGTACAAGCCCTGTGCTTATTTTTCGAGCACATTAGATCCAGTAGCCCAGGCTCTGCCTGCGTGCCTCAAGTCAGTTGCAGCCACAGCTCTAGCTATCAGACAAAGTGATTCCATAGTGTTAGGACACTCCCTGACAGTACAAGTTCCACACTCCGTGGAAGTTCTTTTAAACCGAACACAGACTCAGCACTTGACAATTGCACGTTTAACAGGTTATGAACTGACACTGTTCCAGCCACACATAGAAATCAGACGCTGCAATATTCTAAATCCTGCTACACTGTTACCGTCAGTTACTTCAAATCCTGCCACACATGACTGTGTGGAAGTTGTTAACACTATGACAAAACCAAGACAAGACCTGACAGACATTGCATTACCTAATCCTGACCTGACACTTTATGTGGATGGTTCATGTATGAGAACAAGTACAGGAGAACTAGTAGCCGCGTATGCAGTGACTACTGAAACCGAAGTTATAGAAACACATCGTATTGACACCTTGTCTGCTCAAGCAGCAGAGCTAGTAGCTCTGACCCAAGCCTGCATACGTGCCAAGGACCTGAAAGTAAACATATATACAGATTCACGTTACGCATTCGGAGTCGTACACGACTTTGGAGTGCTCTGGCAGGAGAGAGGTTTCATGACTTCTCATGGAACCAAGATTCAGCATGGTCTCCTCATTCAAGCTCTGTTAGATGCAATACATTTACCGACAGCTATCGCTATCATGAAGTGCAAGGCACATACGAAAGTTACTGACATCATTTCCCAAGGTAACGATCTAGCAGATCGAACAGCCAAGCTTACAGCTCAGACTCCAGACGTTCCAGTTAACACGACACAGACACTCACTCAAGATCAGACTACTTGTATGACAGTCAAGGACCCTACACAAGATGTCATAGACATACAGTCACATGCTACCCCAGATGAAATCAAGAAATGGTCCGAACAAGGAGGGGTCCAGACAGATCAAGGATGGTTGACGAAGGGAAAAGCCACATGGTTTCTCCCCGACTCTATGGTTCAAGTTATTATTAATACCGCACATAGTCCAGCACATCTAGGAGAAAAAGCTATGTTAGACAGTATTCAGAACCTTTGGTTCAACAAACATTTACGAGCTGCAGCCAAGCAGAAAGTCCGTACCTGTATGATATGTTGTCAGTTCAATCCAGGTAAAAGTGTCCCGGTGGAACAAGGTGGATTCCAACCTCCTGACCATCCTTTTGAAGTCCTCCAGATGGATTATATTCAGATGGAGCGATGTCGAGGTTTCAAGTATGTCCACGTAGTTGTATGCGCCTTGTCCAGGTGGACAGAAGCATATCCAGTTCCAGATTACACAGCCGCGACCACTGCCAGGCAGTTGGTTCGTGAATTCTTTCCCCGCTATGGACTCCCTAGGGTCGTGTATTCAGATAACGGCCAGCCATTCTCGTCTGAGCTTATGAAACATGTTTCCCTTCTGTTAGGGTACCAGTGGAAGTTCCATTGTGTACGCCATCCTGAAGCAGCCGGTCTCGTAGAGAGACATAATCAGACTCTGAAAATCCGCATTGCTAAAATTTGTAGAGAAAAAGGTGTAGACTGGCTAGTTGCCCTGCCAGTTGCTTTATTTTTTATGAGGATGGTTGCACATTCCAGATCAGGTCTGTCCCCGTATGAGGTCATATTCGGCCGCCCCCCAAACATGTGGGGTACACCTAGACCCCGCAGTATTACAGATGTTTCCAGTAATATGCTGACAGATTACCTAGCTTCCTTGATGTCTGCCCTACACTCTTGTCGTTCACAGGTTGCCGCCGCATTTCCAGACAACACCGAGGTGAAACCGCATGAAGTCATTCCAGGCGACCTGGTGTTGGTGCGGAATTTTGATCGTTCAAGTCCGCTGGAGCCCCGCTGGAAGGAGCCTCGGATGATCTTACTAACAACAAGGACCGCCGTAAAGCTCGAGGGCAGGAAGGGGTGGGTCCACCTGAGCCACATAAAGAAGTTCCATGGAATACGTAAACAGACTTTTGCTAAGGACTGCCTCATTCCAAAAGACTGCCTAAAAACAGACTCTGAACTTGACTCTGAACTCAAAGTTCCCTTGTTAGAGAAAACTCCGCAACAGGAGTATAAACAGAAACTCCGGTCTAGTAAAATAAGTCAGCCAGTTTAATTGTCTAAGTCCCTCTCGGGTGAAACGGTTAGACAGGTCCCTGACATGTATGAGATAGACCCCCATAGTGAGAGAGTTAGTCAAAACTCTATAAGATGTATCATTGTTCTAAGTTTTTTATTATTTTTGAGTCTTATGGTTACCTGCACAAGTTATGCTTTACATTTATGTTTTCCAATTTCGCATGTACATATGTTTTCTAATGCTACAGTAGAGCACACATTTAGTGATCTGCCTCCTCACGAGCTATCCTATCGTCTTGCTATGCGAAATAATACATTCATTAGGATGTTACACTATTCACATCTGACCAGCAATGCCACTAATTGTTGGGTGTGTGGTCGACTTCCCCCTTTCCAGACACCGAAGGGAGTTCTGCCACTCTTTCCCTATCCGTTTTCACATAATGGTTCGTGTGGAGCATGGTCCACTTTAACGTCATCCTCAACTGATATGTCCCTTCTGAATAGAACATGTTTTCCAGACAAGCAAGGTCTCTCCCATAGAACAGGGTTAGATCTAGAAAATGAAGTATATGATTTAGGTAATTATTCTTCGAATTTCATGGTCCTGAATGTTCAGTCTGATACTACTCCAGATTTACCTGCTATTTCAGTACTACCAGTCAAAGGCGAATTATGTGTCAGAAAGAATGGTTCCACACATATAGGACATAGTGATTGTACTACTACTGTCGAGTATAGTGACAGTGGGAAATCTATTTTCAAAGCCTCACGTCATTCTTATTTTGTATGTGGTCAGACCGCATATGTTCGTCTGCCTCTCGATTGGGATGGAACATGTTACATTGCCTTCCTACTGCCACCAGTTTTTCTAGCCCCATCTGATTATCACAGAAACACACATCAGGTACACATTAGACATAGAAGGGAGATCGAGTCCCCGATTGTCGATCAAACTGAAACTACTCTAGAACAGTATCAAGACTTTAATAAAGGTTTCTTCTTTTTTATAGGACCTATCCAGAATAGTAAGCTAATACGTAGGTTAACCAGAACCCTTGAAGCAGTAGTGAATGAGACTACTTCTGCTCTAGGTAACTTAACCGAAGAGCAATCTGCTATGCGTTTTGTCGTGCTCCAAAATCGTCTCGTTCTTGACGTCATACTGGCCGATAGAGGAGGAGCATGTAGAGTCATCGGATCTAGTTGCTGCATTTTCATTCCTAATAACACGCCGTCTGTTTATTCAGCTATAACCAGACTTCATAAAATTGCCCATCAGTTGCACCAGAATCCAGGCACCTGGACATGGTCCGGTTGGCTCTGGAGTATTGTATCTGCCTGGGGATGGAAAGTACTGTCATTCCTGGGTATTGCAGTAATGATCATATTCAGTTGCTGCCTCTGTATACAATGTGGCCCTGCGATTTGCGGCATGTGTGCTACCTCTTGTATCCCCAGTCCTAAGTCCCGTTCCAAGACAATTCGAGACGAGCAAATGATGCTATATGAAATGATAGATGGTATCATGAATATTGATGTTTCCTGATGGAAACGTAGGGCACAAGGAGGGAATGTGGAAAAGTAAATTTTGCCATGTTGTATGTGCCTACGTGTCCCCCATCTTATGTTATATGTGCATGATCGATATGCATGTATTCCCCTATGATCGATTAAAGACGCAATTATAGTTGTGTCCATCTTTAGTATGCCAGTTTCCAGTTCTCGTGAAAACAACGAATATCAGGCCTATGTAAACCTACGTTGCCATATTTCACAGTGTGCACGTTAATTCATTGAATTGTCCCCGTTTCTAGGCCTCAAAAGGGCCCAGACTCAGATTCAGCTCCTGTCTCCTGAACCCTCTCCGAGGAGCGATACAGCCCCCACCTGCATCCCTGACCCCTAGCTTACTTTCATGCCTCGCAGTGCCCGGCCCGGCCTGGCTCTGCCTCCCAGTCTGCCAAGAGTATGTTATGCTTCCAGTTATCAGTCCAGCCCTCCTTCTCTGCATTCCTAAGCTACTGAATCGCATCAATAGTTTCCGTCATGGTCTAGCCTTTCTGTCTCCATGTAAGAGAAATACTGTATTAATATTCATAGAATATTCCTCGCACACACAATACATGTAGAATTATGCATGCACCAGTCTTAATGTCTATTAGCCTTTGCCCTGATAACTTTTGGATTCTATCAACATGTACTCTAAACACCAGATACTAGATATGCCTTGGGTACATGTCGCTCTGACACTCCAGACTTTAGTCTCCTCTTCTAGCGCAGAAGTCATAGCCCCCAGCTCCCTGGTAACACATCATTGCCCGTTTGCGCGCACCACTAGGTTAGAGGTCCCAGCTGCTCAGGTAGCCCCCTCCATGTTTCCGCCTCATTTATGACACTTCTGTTACGTTTACATCACATGTCTATGTATACGCCCTGTACACGCCTTCTTGTTACATCATTTTGCCCTTATCTTTCGCGACTGCTACGAATCACGCCTACTGCTTCGCCTACTGTATTGAATGTAATGTAATTGTTTTAGTATATATACTGTATCATGTTACTTTTCGGTGTGCAGCTGCCGTCCCGTGCTTCCAGGCTGTTCTGTCCTTTTCTCTTATGCCTGATTAAAGCCTGAAGACTCAAGATACCTCGAATCCTGACTCTTATTTATTGAGCTACCTGTTTTATTGCTTATACTGAAAAATAGTACCGGTAATTAATTATTTATTTACCACACAAAGAATAAATATTTGCTCTGTATACCACTTATCTCTACTCTATTCCCATTACTTTATTTTAACTACAGCATTAACGATTAAGCAGAACGAACAATTTAGTAGAAGCTGCAATGCAAGCGTTAGCGCATGAGAACATAGAGCAGCCATCCTTAGTTCTAGTGCACAGAAGCAAAGTTTTCCCACCAAAGCAGTAAGTATGTCATGTCACATGCGTTGCAGCGGCAATTTTAAAACACTCGAGTTATGGTTAGTAAAAAGCACATAGGAAAGCTTCCCCTAGATACTTGAAATGTCGTGCTTTACGTTGTTAATAAGACGAAACATGTTGGTTCATACATTACTTATTATCTTGAGAGGGTTGAGTCCAAGCAAGTTGCTTTATGTGCGAAACCTTGCTCCATCACAAGTCAGCAGGATTTGGCAGAGATTGGTTCCACGAGGCCAGATAGTCATTGGACAAATTTCTAGTGAAGTCAGTATATTTTTCCAGGAAATCTCAGAGTGGGATTCACTTGAAGTTCACGCTGAAGTAAGGTCACTTGCTGGCCTAGAATTTTGGAATTTTTTCCACTGAAGATTTCTAGCTTTGGACTTTTGGACTTAGAACTTGTTTGGGAAGAAAGGATCCTGTTAGCAGGGCATACCAGCAAGCTGAGACCCACCAGCAGTTCAACATCAGTGGATGCACCTCAGCAGCGTTCCAATGGAAGCCTCTGGTTTTTTTCCCTGGTCCTAAAATCCTGGAAAAAGTCCCAGCTTTTAAGGTTAGGCTAGAGGAGTACACTCTGACCCTCATCCAAAGGGACATCACTTGGGGGTCAGTAACTCATCCCAGTGAAAGCCACCAATAGGGACCAGGGCAAGTTCAATTTGAGCTGGTCGGCTGGGTTTCTTAAGGAAGGTGGGTTTGTAGCAGCTTTTGTGTCTCTATAGCTTAATAGGAGGCTAGCTAACCAGGCCTTGGAGATAACTCTTCTCTCCTTGCTCAAGAGGTCAAGCCTTTTCGGATTCTCTCTACAGGTGTCAACTTACACATATTTAGGAGTGGCTTTCAATAACAGCAACGCTGTCAAGGTCCACCGACAGTCAATAAGGAGAAAAGCAAAATCTATGTTGATTGCTTTTTACATTTTTGACCTCCTTGCTTAGAGAAATCAATTGCAAGGTCATCAACACACTTTCCTGCACTTGAGAAAGTATGAAAAGACATTGTATGTACTATAATGCAACATTTGTAGGCATCTGTTCAAGCAGCAGACAAACATGTCACAGGCACAGATGCCTCATCAGTTTGCCCTTGTAAAATAACATTTGGCTCGGCATGGAACCTTTATTAAGTTACTTACAAAACTGTGTGATGCCCCCAAAAATATGCTGAGCAGCAATTATGGGCCAACATCACTCCTAAGTTCTGGCTAGCTCATTTCCAAGAAGCACTGACTTCCCTTAATCTCAAAGATATTTTGGACGTAGGCAGACACCTGAATTTTGTTTGTTGGAACATTGATGCTAAGAAAATAAAGAAAACAATGTAGGGCCATTTGTGAGCTCTGACAAGAGGTTTAGGAAGTTCAAAAAACGTGTCTGAATGTAATAATATATTAAGGAGTGAGATGTTAGATATTTGTCAGGCAGTGCAGCACCTATACCTAGCAATAAGCACAGTGCTAAAAGCAATCTGTAGAAAGACTGGCATCTGCTACTACAATGTAGACAATCCTCTATTATGCAGGTTGTAATGATATGTTAAAGTAGTGAAGTAGCCAGAACAATAGCACAAATCTCACATACTCTGGAGGAAATTCAAACAGCTGAAATATTGAATAGATCTAATATTGCTAATTGTTACTAGTTTGTCTTGCCCCTGTAGAAAAACTAGTAGTCAAAGAGATCAGGTAAAGTCAACAGCATGTGCAATTAAAAATTCAATTCGAAGTTCAAAACTTAAATGAAACAAAAGTCTTTGTTAACAATGTAACATATTTATGTAGATTTAAAATGTCTTTTTTCACAATTTGAGTAGCCAAAGAAACATCGTTTTTATTTCAAGACCAAAAAGAAAATGTCTATATTTTCATGATGTAAAAATATTTTACAATAATATATTTTCGTCCTCATCATCTGAATCATGTGAAACTATTCCTGATATCATGACATTTCCTTTTGGTGGCTAGACCCTGCCCCCAAACCACCGTGGTTGACTCCTCATTCCATTGACCATAATTGAGACTGATTAGACTGATTCATTGATTTTCTGTCGACAAACGTTCTAAAAATGAAGCGGGTAGAAAATTTGTCATTTCAAGACCATCTAGATTTTTTGTTTACCATGTTTTTGTCCATCAGAAATGAAAATCCAAAAGTAACTGCATGTCTTCCTCTAAATTAATGGACTTAAATCACTGGGTTATTTCTGTATAAATCCTCATTTGAGTGTGCATTTCCAGTCTAAAATTCAATTATGACTGTAGAAAGGAGATATTTTATTCTGCAATTATGAGTTCATAAAACAATTCTCCATAGAAATGGTAGTGGAGTCTGTAGAATTAATATAGTAAAGAATATAAAGTCAGTGTACATTTTTGAGTAAATGAAAGATTCGAATAATTGTCTTACAATAAGGATATGGGGATGTCACAGAATTAGCCAACAATATAACAGCATTTTTGGAATACTATTTTTAATTGTTGCGATATGTTTCAGAGTTTTTATTTTCATTTAATTCATAGACTGCTGTCTTTGTTCATGTAGATAAAAAATACGCCTAGATTGTTGGTAGTAATTGATATTTGTGAAACTGTAATTCCTTTTTGTCAAAAACTACAATGTCCTAAAATCATTTGGAATGTATGCTTATGTGAAATATTACTGAACATTTTTCAAAGTAAATGATTATTAGTATTTAGAAGGAGAGATGCAATAGCTCTGTAAGGACTTATGGCTTGATTATGACTTTGGCAGCCCTCCTGCCGAGCACCACATCTGTGCTCTGCAAGAGGAATGCAAAAACCGTCCTCACACCATCCACCATATTACAACTGCAATCCTTGGTGGGCAGGCGTGCTATGGTGGTCCCACCTCAGTGCCTCTCTAAGGTTCAAAGGAGAGCCTTAGAAAGGCACAGCTGCAGTATGTTCCTGCATGGGAAGGAGTGCACCATGTTGTGCATTACTTCCTGTGCAGGAACTGTGGGTACAAAGATACAGGACAGGCACAAAATGCGCCCCCTGAATGCACGCCATGCACAAAGGCACAAGGGGGCCCTGTTAGGGACCCCTTTGGGGTCTCACTGCCATAAAAAGGATGGCGGTGAGGCAACTCATAATATGTTCAGCGGTTCTGCAGCGGCACCACTAGAATATTGCAGCCTCTGACCACTGCGCAACTGCTGCAGTATCACAGATCTTCGGCAGTTGCAGCGTCATGTTAGGGTCTGTCAGAAAGTGCCCCTTTATGCATTGTTACCCCCCACGTTTTACCTAACATATAATGCAACCTGACTTGCAGTGCCCTGGGTCCTTGCCAATAAGGTTCCCAGGGCCTATGCGCTTTCCCAACACTGTACCTTTGTATCCACAATTGGCACATCCCTGGCCACAGGTAAGCCCCTTATAAAAGGTACCGTGGGTACCAAGTGCACTGTAACCAGGGAAGGTCTGTAAGGGTTGCAGCACCTAGTGTGCCACCCTTAGAGGCCACACACACGCTGCCACTGTAGTCTGCGTGTTTTGGTGCAAAGAAAAGTGAAGAGTCGACATGGTGCCTGCAATCCATTGCCTTAGGCCTAGGTAAGTCACCTCTCTAGCAGAGGGAACTAGCCCTAAGGTGAGGGTACAGAGGCATGAGCCCTGTACCCAAACTGTGTTAAAGCCCATTCTTAGACATTGTAAATGTAGTAAGGCCATGAAGAGTATATGGCCTGGGAATTGGTCACTACAAACTCCACAGCTCCATAATGGCTGGACTGAAAACTGGGAATTTTGGTAGCAAACCTCTCAGCACATTAAACCCATACTGATGCCAGAGTGGAATATTATGTAAAATGCGCACATAGGACATATTAGAGATGCCCACTGAAAATCGACCAGCCCTGGTGTGGTTCCTAAATAGCTGCCAGCCATTTGCTACCACCAGATAGGTTTCTGGACCCCTGGATAGAGAATCTCCACTCTCTGGGTCCACAAGCAAAGTTGGCCCTGGGGAAAAGTGTCATGCCTCCTCTCGCTGGATGGGCTGGGTCCACGAAAGGGGAATCTTCAAAGGCCTGCCGACTTCGGACGCCATCCATGCCTTTTGCTGCCCCCAGCAGCTGGCTCCCACCGGTTTTGGCCACCACTTTCGGCAGGAGAATCGTTGGGAAATCCAAGCTAGGAAGAGAGATGTGTCCACCTTTGCTAATCTCACCCCTCAAGTGGGGGAGGGGAGGTGAAGCACACGTTTCCGGCCCCTCCAACTTGAAGATGAGGGGTCTCAGCTAATTAAGAAGAGGCTCATGTCCCCTCCCACTGGAGTATGGCATAATAGGGGTGTACCCACCCCAAGGAAGGGGTCCATTGGTCCCGACCTGCACTCCCATGTAAAGCCCCTGAATTTAAGTATTTAGGGTCGATGCTGAACCTTGGCTCCACAGATTTGAGGAAGAAAGAAGAAGGACTGAAGAGCCAGGCTCTCCCCGGAAGTAGAAGAAGGCACCAATTGCCTTGGCCCCAGCCCTACCAGCCTGTCTTGTCTAAGACCTGCCTATAGGAAGAACCCCAGCGAGTCCAGCAGCCAGCATCCCACAGAGCCTGGAGGACCTGCCCTGTTACCTTCCTACAGACTCTGTCTCCAGGGAGCACTGGAGTTTCTCAAACAAAGACTCACCTCCAAAATCCGTATTCCATCAACTCCGCTATTTTGCACCACTCTGCACTGGATGCCCATGGCCTGAGTTCAAGAGGCCTAACACCCAAGAAGGTCTTCCCAGTGATCCTGGCCTGGGGTCAGGAGATCCACGATCTCCCTCAAGACTCTTGACGATATCTGCAGCCTCAACCTGAAGGGTTTCCCGACTGCGACCAGAGCTGGTAAGAAAATCCGATGCCAGAATACACCCCTGAACCCTATGCCCCACAGCATTGGGTGGCCCAACCAATAGTGTCCATGCATCCCCCCAGAGCCCAGCTTCCCTCTACATCAGGTGGTTGCCTTCAGCCATTCTCCCTTCCCAAGTCTTTAGCATCTTTCCAAAACTGAAGGTCTCCATTGGATAGCACAGGGTCCCCGATATCCGTTTTGCACCCTGCACCCGATCGCCTGAGTGCCGTTGGTGGTGCAGGTCCTGTGCTGGTCATTGGCCCCTGCAGGGCTGACCTTAACCCCAGTAGCTGGTCTCTCGCAACTGCTCATCAGCAGTCCCTTACCGAAGGTTTCCGTAGTCCCATTGGCTAAAATGGGGTAACATGGGACCCCTGCACTCTGCACCCAGCCTCCCCAGTGCTGCTGTCAGTGCAGCTTGGGTGCCCATCTAAAGCTTGAGGAACCTTGGTCCTAACCTCCAAAACTTCTATTCGTAAGTTGTGTACTTACCTCCAAAACCGCAAACACTTTTTCCCCATATGAACCCATGTAAAGAGATGTGGGCCTAAAAAATGTCTAATTGTTGAACTGACTTGAATGAAGAAAAGAGAATTCTATTGTAAAGTATAAAAAGTTGTACTTATCTTGTATGTAGAGAACCTAAGGTGTAGTATCACAGCATACTACCCCATTTCTCAAAGTAATCCAAAAGTAACTTACAAGTAATCTGAAAGTACAAACTATATGATTGCTACTGCATTATGAAAGTGATACAAACCTGTAAGAATTGTAATTTCAAGCACAACTGCACTTTTTTAAACAGTCTTGTATTTAAAAGTATATTTTACTCACCTGTGCAAAGTTCTGCTTGGTTCGAAAATAAAACCTAAGTATATCTTTTTTTATACTGACCTCATCGGTCTGGATTCTGTCTCTGAGTGTGTGTATAAGTCCTTGATTGAGTGTGTGTATAAGTCCTTGATTGAGTGAATACCATAAAGGTTTAATTGCTCTGGATAAGCCTAACTGCTCGCCCATACTTACACAAAGAGAGCTGTTAGTACTTACCCAACATAGCTTCTGCTATATCTCTGCCGACTCCCTGGACTCTATGCACACTAGACGTTACTTTGCGATAGTATATACAGAGCCAGCTTCCTACAGGGTCCAACTGCCAAAGTCCAATGGACTGCCGTAGTCATAATCAGGCCCTAAGCACCTATGAATCCAGAGGAAGAATGCTGTATGCATTTGAAACATAAAAATGTTGTGATGATACAAGCCTTTGTGATTGAACTTGTTTGTGTTAATGGAGAAGAAAAGTAGAAGAACTGAGTACTGGAACTTAATTTGTGATTCAACTGTACTATGCAGCATCTTGCATAGAAATCTCTCAAAAAATCCTTCTGGGAAAGTTTAGGTTGTTAAAATAGTGTGATGGGAGACCCCCACACCTCTGGTAGAGGTGGAGGGAAGCATGCCTTGAGGGCTGTAGAATTCATGATTATTAGAAAGTCTTCCTATTGCCCTGTTTATCCCTATTTTTTCTGAATGATTCTGGTAGTAACTGACACTGACGTCTAACCATACCCAGGGCCAGTCCTATGTTTAGAAATAAACATTTAACAGGGTACAATTACAATTGGCATTGACAGACCCTATAAGTTCCTAGCAGATATTAGGGACAGGATGTGCAATCTACCTATAACTCCCTAGTATATAACAGGGCATGGTGGTTTAGAAGCCCATCAGGTTTTCTGCACATGCATGCGTGCACTGCTGTGTGCCTGCTAACCTTGTAAGGTAATTCACGCCTTGCTTCCTGTCTTTTTGTTTATATGTTTTTATTAACATCGTGAGACATAGTGGTCACCAAGTTACAATAGAAATCATAATCTGGTAGTTTCACATACATAGAATTATACACATACACATCATGTGGTTTATCAAACATATTCTATGTGCAAGATTGTGGAGATGGGTCACAGTCATCTTGAAGGAATAGGAGAAAGGAGAGGCACAGTAAAGGGGGAGAGGGGATAAGAGGAAGGAGAACAATGGTATAACAGTGTGAGAGCTCTACAGTCCATGAAGCCTGAAAAGGGGGTTTGAAGGATCCATGTACACATCTCTCCCAGCATCAGCAAGGGACTACACTGTGGCCAGTCCTGTGAAAGTGTCATTACCTAAAGGAAAACAGGTAAGCAAATGCAGTTGTAAAAAGTAATTTTTGCAAATAAGGGAGTGGTGGGCAGAGTGGGTACCCGAAGGACAGTTGTGGGCGATGGCAATAGCGCATTATGGGAAACTTGTTTCGGGGTGAACAGGTATAGTACCGAGGCGAGGCCACCACGGTCATGAGGTGGAGTGGCAATATGAGCAGCAAGATGCCATTCATTAATGTACATGTGTGGAGGTATTCGGTACCAGAGGGTTCATGGTGGACGTTAATCAGTATTGGCCTCGACTGCAATCAAGAATGTTTCCCACTCCTCACCTCCCATGCAGGAAGCACCCCGCTTTTGGAGTAATCTGCGTGTGTGCATCGGCCCAGGTCCATGTCAACAATACCCAGAGTCAGTAAAAAATCTCCGGATGGGGCAGGGGACTTCCATGCCATGGCAATGTTCCATTTAGTCTGCATCTGGGGCATTTCAGGGAGCTCGTTGGAAACATGCGTTGAATGTGGAGTGGTGAAAGGTAAGTGTGGTGTAGATAGTTAAACTTGGCGAAGCGAAACCTGGGATTACGGGAAATACCCTTGTTCAATCATAGGACATGGGTTCACGCGGTGTCAAATAGAGGTTTGTGGAGCACTGCATCTGATCTGGTGCAACCTCTCTTGGCGTGATCAGGAGGAGTAGTGTTAAGGGCAGAGTACAGAAACTTGACAGTGTGGAGCATGGAGTCAGACATTACAAATATTGACAGAACGTGGAAAGGTGGAAGTTCGGCCTCCCGCGCACCCATGTATCATGGGCCATATCTCTCAACCATGTCTGGGAATTGCATGAGTGTGCTCTCATTATAGAGATCCCCTGTCTGAGTGAATGCAGCATCGGTCCATGGGCGTGAGTCAATACACCTCTGTGTCTGGTGCAATAGAGTTAAGTTCCAAATGGGATGGGAGGGATAATATGGTAGAGTAAGACCTTTGGGGTGCAGATACCAGTGCAAGCAAGTCTGGGCCACTGTCATTAGAAGGAATTCAAGTGTAGGGTGGATAGTGGAATCAGACAACCAAGTATAAGTAGCTATTCCCTGCAGGACTGATCGGACAAGCAGAGATTCAGGGCACGTCTGGGCATCCATCCAAGACATGGGCCATTGCAGTTGTGCTGTGGCATCATGCAGCTCCAAGTTAGGCACCCCCAGCCCACCTTCCACGAAGGGCACTGTAGTACGGACAGAGCCACCCAACGACGGCCATAGGTTCAAATTAACTCAAGCAGCAGTCCGTTGTAGACTTGGAAGAGAGACCTGTGGAGCACAAGGGGTAGAGCCACAAGGTGAGCGAGTGAACTGATGTCCCTGTCCAGATTACCCTCCCTATGATTTTGGTCTGAATGATATAACTGTATACCCAGATCGGTGAAAGTATTGTAACACCACCAGAGACGTTACTCTGGATGTTCCCGATGGTCAGTCATCAATGTGTGCATCAGTGGGAACGCACAAGATTTGGACCAGTTTACCTGTAAGCCGGAGAGTGAACCAAAGTCCTCCAGAATCTGCATTAGGTTGGGGAGTGGCTATTCCACATCTCGTAAGAAGATCAGGGTATCATCAGTGTATAACGAGATGATATGATGTAGGTAATATTTGCGTATGACCCAGTCCACTGCACTCTGGTAAAACCTGCGTACTAGTGGTTCCATGGCTAGGGAAAAGATGAGGGGAGATAGGGGACAACCTTGTCTCATGCCCCTCCAGATAGGGAACTTATCAGAGATCACACGCCCTGTCTTGATTTGTGCTCCTGGGTTGGCTTAAAGAGTACACACCCATCCCAGGAATCCCAGTCCGAACCCATTGTTAGTGAGAACTTAGAATAAATATTCCCCATCCAGTGTGTCAAATGCTTTCTCAATATCCAACAACACTACCACTTGGCAGTGAACATCTGATGGGACGTGATGCAGAAGGCATAAGGGAAGACGAATATTCAAAAAATTGCTGCGGCCCGGAATTAACCCAGATTGATCTGAGTGGATCAGTGATTGTATAAGATGGAGAAGACGGTTAGCTAGAACCTTGCCTAGTATTTTGCAGTCTAAATTAAGGAGGTATAATGGACAGTATGAACAGATATCGAGAGGATCCATACTTGGTTTAGGTAGGACCACCATAAGAGCCTCACAAAGAGTGTCAGGGAGGCAGCCATATTCCCTGGCTTTGTTAAAAAAGTCCAAGAGGCGCTGTATGGTCTGGGTGGGGAATGTGGCATAGTACTCAATAGGTAGACCATCAGAGCGAGGGGTTTTACTACAGGCATTGTGGGACATGGCGGTGCGCACCTCATCTAGGCACAGAGGCTCCTCTAATTCAGCACTCTGCTGTACATTCAGGCTCTGCAGATGTAAGGAGCCAAAGAAACCACCAGACACACTGGTTTGTGCCACAACCGGAGTGGAGTAAAGCACACTGTAGTAATCCTGGAAAGCCCTGTTAATATCCTACTGTGTGGACAACAACGTGCCATCCCTCAATCTTATTCCCGCTATAGGGGTGTGCTGCTGGTCCTCAAGTACGAGCCTTGTCAGCAGCTTCCTGACAAGGTCACCCCCAGCTTGCTGTAAACCTAAGCAGTGCTTGTCGTCATGCCTTCTCAGAGTCTGATCTGCTTCAAACCGATATTTATGTAATTGAGTGAGCTGCTCATTGGCAGCCACCTGGTTGACCAGTCTCAACTCTAGGAGGCGAAGGTCGTGTTCAATGGTCAAAAGGTCCTCAGTCAGTCTCTTGCCTATACCCCATGTGGTTGAGAGGCAGTGGCCCCACCTAACCATGTGGGTATAAGGGGAGGGAATGCCCCAGCGATCCGTGAGTATCAGAGGAGTGGGGTCAGACGAAGTTTGCGCCAGGTACTCTGCTCCAGCCAACTGAGCGCTGAGGTGGGGCATGCAGTGTAAGAGATTAATCCTGGAGTGACATCATGTACAAGAGAATAGAAAGAATATTCACTGTCTATTTGGTGTATGAGTCACCAGGCATCATGTAGACGCGTGTGGGTCAGACACAGACAGAAATGGTGAGTGTCACGTTCAGACAGTGTTGCACAGAGTGGGGGAGTAGAGCGATCCACAGCCATGTCCAAGACATAATTAAAGTTACTGCCCCAGAAGGTAGGAGAGGATGGGACATGGAGGAACCTTAGGGTTAGAATGTCAAGGAACTCACATTGATGTATGTTGGAGCATAGAGTGGAGCAAGGGTTAGGGGGAGCCATCCAGAAAACCCTCAAGCACTACATATCTATCACCCGCATTCACCCTCTGAGTAGTCACAACATATGGAACTCCCGGTGCTATCCAAATAAGAACCCCCGGGCAAAAGACGAGGATGTGGTTCCATGTACCTGTCCCTGCCAGTGCACTCAGAGTTTGTGTACTTCAGTGGCGGTGACGTTTTTTTCTTTAAGCATTGCTATGTGGACATGGCCCCTCTTAAGATAAGTGTATATACAATGGTGTTTCATTGGTGTAGCCATACCCCATACATTCCAGGTCATGATTGGGGGACGTGTGTATTCAATTGTAGATTAGGCATAGGGAGTGTACCATGCATCAAGGAGGGAAAAATGCATAGTATGCTATCCTACCCAATAACCCACCCAAAAATGTCCATTCAGTGTGAGGTAAACCCAGTAAGTGTTTAGAAACAAAGCGATCTCTAGTAGATCATCTCATGAAAATGTAACAAAAGCACACAAACCTAATCCCCCAGGACAATTGCCATGCACGCCCCATCCAGTTAAACATTCCTAAGCCAATTCCTAAGGCAACAAAAAGTGCAAAAACATCCACGTAGGAACCTGCGGGAGGCGTGGGTCCAGATTAAGGAATGGAAATGGCTGTGACAGCAACGTCTAATGTGACAGTGGTGGTGTGGGCCCAGTAAGTGGAAACAGCACTTGGTCTCGTACCCATGATATGCTACTTACAGGTCAACAGCATGTGATGTGGGGGGTGCCAGCCAATGTCAGGGCTTTGATACAGCTCCGCAGAATTACTTACAGATCATCTGTCGATCTGGAAGTCCAGCGTGGAGCTGGAGACATCCGAGTCTGACCCCAAATCAGAAGGATGACTGTCTCACAGAAAGGAGAAGGGGTTTCTACTGTGAAGAGTATCCTCCACCACCACACGGGGGCCTGCTCCTTTGCAACCTTGTCTTTAGAAGGGTGTGTTCTCAGTGGCCCATGTCTGCGTCACTGTGGTTTGGAGTCAGGCCAGGCATCCTCAGGTCGCTCTGGGTTAGGTATTTTCAACAAATCCTTCGTGTGGAGCCATGTTAAGATGTCTTATGGATATTGGAAGATGTGAATCACGCCCTCATCAACAATGTGCCACTTTGTGTAGAATAATAATGCATAATTGTTGTCCATTTCCTGCAGGCATTGTTCTACATGCAAGAACGATCCGCGGCGGCGTACTCCAGTGAAAAGTCAAGATAGGCCTAGATTAGAGATTTTTCAAATGTCTATGAACCTTTGGTGCAAAAGCTCTGCAAAAGCAATTTGCGATCCCGGTTCTTTGAGGAGATGTGCTATGATGGGTCACAAGGGCATCTGGGAGGGGTGGCGGTCCAGGGTGCGGTGTGCCCTTTCAATTAAGAAGAAATGCAGAGCCTTGCCACAAAGAGCATACTTCACCAGCCATTACTCAAGGAACAATTCTATGCTGAGACCCTCCGAGTGTTCTGGGAAGCCCAGCAGACATTATTGCCCCTGGACCTACCCTCAGCATCCTCTGCCCTGTGATGACGGAGGGCAATTTCCACTTCCACTTTTTTAGGTTTCCCTGCAATTCCTTGTTGGAGGGATGAAGGACCGCTAAAGCAGATTCGGTTTCGTCGCCTTGGTTCATCAATTTACCGGTGGTCGGCACAAAACTGTGTCAATGCGGGCCACCAGGAAAGTCTTGGTCTCCAGAATGGCTTGGAACACTTTGTCAAATTTGACTGTGTGAGTCAGAAGAGTCTATTCCAGGTATTGAAGCCTACTGAGGGTCTTTTCCCGCATGCCAAATACATCGCACCGGTCTCGTTCTGAGTGTGTTGTGGTTTGGCAGTTTTAGGTTTTACCATGTCCCTGAGGCAGTGTGATATCCTGGGTCAGCCGTTGTTAAGGGTGCTCAACCCAGAAGACAGGTCAGATCTCCAGATATTGAGGCTACTGGAGGTCTCAGCAAAGGGCTGGAAAATGGCTGTGTAGGGTGGTGCAGGGAGTAGCAAGAAATTGAGGTATGAGACAGTTATGAGAGAGCAGTGGCATCCATTTTGCACAGGGGAAGCATGGATCTGAGCAGCAGCAAGCATCTGTTACCATACGGCGTGCAGAGATATACTGCATCCCTGTGGCTAACACGCACCTAGTGCAGCAGCACCTACCCGCAGTCCAAGGTGGAGATCTCCACAAAAATTACTCCTCAATAACGTCACCTGGCACCTCTGGAGCGGCAATTTCAGGCTCTAAATGATGGAGCCCAATATGGTAATAGAGAGTGATCAGCCGGGTGCGAAGGCCAAGGGCCCCAAGAGGTGCTACATAACAATCCCCAGAGTCACTAGGGATACATGACGCCAGTCTTCTTGGGTCCACCACCAATGCACGGTGCAACTTCTGTCTGCAGTGGGGGAGAACATGGGGGCATCCAAGTCAAGAAGGACTCGGTCCCATTGCAACTGTGCAGTCTCTGTCCTCACCATAGGATCCTAGCATGGGGTAAAATCACCAGGCACATCCCAGCAGCTCCAACAGTGGATGCTGATTTGACTTCAAGGCAGCACACTGTGGAAGGCAGGTAGAAGGTATAGCACCTCTGCTGGCCCCACGAAATCCAGGTGTGCATCGAGGGAGATCGGTGACCCACACTTCGTGTTCCTGCATCACATCACAGTAGATCCTTGACTCGGCCCCAGGGAGCCTGCCCCTCCCTCCCATAGGTAGGCACACTAAAAAGGTCCTATGACATTTGGCAGGGAGCTGGCTCGCTTTTGAGAATATGTTGGCGGGATCCAGCTCCGTAAAAATCCAGCGATGCAGCTCCAGACAGTGTAGACGTGGAGGGCCGGCGGGCCAAGCTGCCAGGTTGCCACGCGCCTATCATGCGGGCAGGCTCAGGTCAAACCCTCAGGAGTAGTCAGGTCAGGGTTAGCAACCTGTGTAATCAAAACAGGGCTGGGCACACTCGGATGAGGGAGGGGCCCCTCCCAACACCACAATGTTTGGCCCAGCAGGCAGCAGATACAGATCTCTTGGGACATCAGGGGCTTCCACCAAGCAGCAATAAACAGTGTCCGTACCAGTTATCACCCACCCTATACTCAGGAGGGGGCATCCACTCCTCTGGGCTCCCTAAAGTGTCAAGACCTCGGTTCGATGCACTGGTTGTTCTCGATACAAGCGTATCCATGCTCCAGGTCTGCAGCTGGGCCACATTTCTAGGCCAGACCATGCTCGCCACAGAGGGGTTCGTCCAGTTGAGTTTTCCCATTCCTGCAGGTGTCGGCTCAGGATTTACCCCTTAGTCAAGAGTGACACACCAGCAAGTGTGCAGACCTAGGATGGTAGGGATTAGGAGGATAAATGAAGATTAATGGTGGGCCAAAACTGGAGGTACGACTAACACATCTG
The DNA here is from genome assembly GCF_964261635.1 of Lissotriton helveticus. Taxonomy (NCBI): domain Eukaryota; kingdom Metazoa; phylum Chordata; class Amphibia; order Caudata; family Salamandridae; genus Lissotriton; species Lissotriton helveticus. The sequence goes on along the minus strand of NC_136069.1, from coordinate 1,368,333,512 downwards.
TAGCAGACACCTTCTGTCTTTGAAAGTAAATTCTCACAATTGGTATTGACAGACCCTATAAGAACCCTAGTATATAATAGGGTTGGGGGCTTACTACCTATAAGACTCTAGTATATAACAGGGCATGGAAGTTTAGAGGCCCAGCAGATGTCCTGCATTCACACTTGTGCACTGCTGACTGCCTGTTGTCATGACAGGCTTTGCAGACTGTATTTAAAAGTAAATTGTATTCATATTCGGACTTGGTGGTCTGGCCACTTTAAAAGTGATAACCTTTTTTTACATAGTGGGAGTCCCCAAGATCTCCCCTAGGAGTCCCAGGGGTGGGGGCCATTTAACTTTAAAAAGGGACCTTATAAAAGTTTTTATATGCCCTGGTGAGGGAAAAACTGCCCATTTCATTTCGGCCCATCGAAGATATTTAGCTTAATAGGTTAACAAAACAATATTTTATTTCGGTCCTACTAGTGCTAGGAAAGGAGTAAATGTCATTCCAAGACTTAAAAGATTGGTATGGATAAATTGAACAACTTGCCACTGTTGAAGTTATCATAACTAATATGTAAAAGATGTTGTCTCTGCTGATTGGTCAGCTTTAACAGGCTTAACCAGGCTGCTTTCACTAGGTGATATGTGGCCTGGCTGAAGCAGAGATTATCTGATGAAGAGTGCTCTGAAGCTGCGGAGCATAAGTCATGAAGAGAGGGATGGGTAAATCAAACTGAGCTCAAAGAGAGAGCAGATGAGTAGGGAATGCCAGGCGTACCTATCCCCACATCCTGTGCCCCCAGTCAGATGGCAGGCTCAGAACAGGAATTTGCAGAGGTCAGGGAGAGGTGAACTAATGGAAACTGGCCACATTGTGGGCTACTTTAGCCAGCTCTTACTGCTCTGGGGAGAAATCATCCATGTTGGATTTTGGAAGTGCAGTGCTTTGTGGGACAAGAAGATGTCACACTTTGGAGAAGTAGCCATGCTTTTGGATGACACCCAGCAACTTATTGACAGAGGTGCCCCCTGCTTGTCCACCCCAGAACACTAAATAAATACGTTAGAGCTGTATATTCTCAAAGATATGCTGCCTGAATCTACAAGAAGAAGGACTGCACTACTTGAATCTGGATTTGCACCCAAAAGACCTGCACTCTGACTGACCTTGCCTGTTGCACAATCTGGTACTTCAGCCCTGGCGACGATACCTTGCTTCAAGAAGGATTAGGGAATGCATTCCCTGCAAATTACAGGTTAGCAGAGCCCACCTGCATCATCTCCACCAAGAGTCCCTATCCTGAAGTGCGTCCAGTAAACTTTTAAGGATTTGTCCCGGTACATTGTGGGAATTGTAGTCCAGACATCCCAGAGACCATATAGAAGATTCCAGACCTTTGGATCAGAGTTTTGAACACTTGTAATCTCCATTCATAGGAAGCTCCTCCTGAAGTTTGGAGCACTTTGGAGAACTTTTGTGAGGTTCCCTGACCCCACTTCGAGAGTCAAGCCGACTACCTTCAATTACGACCCGGCCTGGATTTCAGATTCGTCACGCTGAAATCTCCAGACTTCCAGGCTTTGACCTTGGCCTCAAAGAAAGGCAAACCAGTGAACCCTCACTGAATCCAGCCTGCTGTCGAGGATCGATCGACATCAGAAGAAAAAATTCTGGAAAAGTTTCTAAGTGTGAATGGAAAATTCTGACCGGGGCCTCCCGCGTAGTGTATCTGACCAGGGCTTCTTCACGGTTGGCCTCAACTTTTGACTTTGACCTGGTCAAGCACGAACAGCTGTCCCGGGGAGAGACTGTGGGCCAGATGTAGGTAATTTAATTTTTCCGAATCTTAAATACCGACTCATACCGATTCGGTATTTAAGAATCGGAAAATGTGATGTAGGTAAAAAATCGGTAAAAATTACCAATTCGGAATCACTCGGTATCTGAAATCGGTATTTACCAACGGGTATATGCATCAACAATCGGTAATACATGTCGGTAATAGCGAAAAATAACGAATCGCTATTAAGGACATGCAAACCGCGATGCATCAAACTAATCGGTAAAAATTACCGATTCGGTAAAAATCGCAATTAAATAGCGAAAGTACGCCAGCGAGAGTAGCAAATACCGAGTTAGCTAATACCGATTCGGTATTAGTGAATCCGGTATTAGCAAATTCGGTAATAGCGAAAACGGTAAATTTACGCGACGCCTCTGAAGCAGGCCGATGACATCACAACCAGGAAGTAGGACAGCCACGCTGCATTCAGTGTTCGGAGTAGCACAGAGGAGGAGGCAGAGCACAGGAGCTGAGGACCCTGACAGAACCAGTAGCAACCAGGACAAGACAAGCAGGACAAGATGGAGAAGGAGGCCCCCCAGCAGGGAAAGGACACACCCCGAAAGCGAAAACGCAAGTTTTCTGATAAGGAGCAGGAAATCCTAATAGAGTGTGTGACCAGCAACAATGACCGACTGTTTGAGAAGTTGTCGCTGAAGGTGCCAGAGGCAGAAAAATGAAAGATGTGGCTGCGCATCAAGGACAAGGTAAATGCCTGCGGAGTCACCCACCGCAGCATCGACGACTTAAAAAAACGCTGGTACGACCTGTGTAAGAGGGCCAAGGCGAAGATAGCGCAGAGGGTCAGGGATGCTGCTAGCACAAGAGGGGGCACATCCAATGTGACGCCTAACACAGCCCTGGAGGATCTAGTGGAGTCCACCATAGAACCGGAAGCTGTTGTGGGGGTCACACGTCTGGACACCTCTGGTGCTGCGGAAGGAGGACAAGGTAAGAAGCATGGCAGCGTAACAATGCAGCGCGTACTAAGTTCCTGCCCAATCCCCCATGCCATACCCAGTGCACATGTAGCGTTGGCCTAAACACATACCCTCACCACTGTGTTGCACCATGGGAGTTGTAGTCAATACATGAATGGGTGCATGCCAGAGCCCAGAGATGAATACAGCAGAAAAGGGCCAAATGTCAGTCAGAAAAAGTAATTTATTGTGAGATGCCACAGCTATTGTCACATACTATACCATGATAATAACTATGCACTGTTTCACACACAGATGCATCCCCCATCGATTCTGATGACAGTGCCCGCCTCGTCATCTCAGAGACGCCAGTGTTGTCAGATGCGGAGTGCTCACAGGGAGCTGAAGCCATGTCCTCCCCTTCACCACCACGGCGGACAACACCTCCACCATCCCTGCAGTCCAAGACACCACCACCACCACCATCCTCGCGGTCCAAGACACCACCACCACCACCACCATCCTCGCGGTCCAAGACACCACCACCACCACCACCATCCTCGCGGTCCAAGACACCACCACCACCACCAGTGCGGGCCACTCCGCAGAGCCGCAGAGCAGATGTTCCCTCCCTGCCCGTGATGGAGTCGGATCACAGTTCGGCACACCCAAATGTTCCACGCCAGGCTGTCGTCATTCCAACCAGCCAAACTGCAGCACGACAGCGCATCAGGCAGAGGGTTGTGCCCCCGGGTCGGGCTGCTGCAAGACCAGTCGATCTCTCCGAAGGGTACGGAGTTGTGGAGACCAGGATGCTGCGTGTTCAGCGCCTGCAGGGGAGACACATGGGTGCCATGAAACTCTCCATGACCAAACTTTGCAACAAACTAGGCAACATGACTGACGCTGTGCGTGAGCACACCACTGCCATAGCTGCCGGCAACAATGAAATCAAGCTTTGCCTGCAAGAACTGACACGTGCCATGGTCGCAGGCCAACAGAGTGAGCGCCGGCGTCACAGGCAGATCATGCTGGCAGTGAATACAACTAACAAGGCCATTAATAGGCTGTGCAACAGCACGGCTGTGCTGTCCCGCAGGTCTGTGTCCCTGCAAGTGGACCTAGGTCATTATTGTGGGGATGTGGCAAAGGCCCTTGAGAGGGTGACCACTGCAGTGGAGCAACTGCACCCTGGGTCAGCCAGTGTCAGCAGTCTGGGAGCGGAAGAGGGGAGTGAGGCAGCCTCCAGTGTCAGCAGCGTCTCCCTGTCGGAGTCCAGTGGGAGGAGGCGCAGTGGCCGCAATGCAACTGCCACTGACTCCCATCGTGTAGAAGCCGAGGAGTCGCAGGACAAGAGACTGGGGGTACGCGGCAAACGGAAGTGCACTTGTGGCAAAGTCACACTGTCCTTGGTGACGTAACCATGGCCAGACTAAGGTGCCGCACGCATCACCCGTTCTGAGAAGGGACAATTTTAGTTTGACTTTAACTGCAGCAGCAGCATGTTTGTGTTACGTATTTCTGCACCAGTCAGGTGTCCATGCCCATTAAACCCTTGCAAAACTGATCCTGTTGTCAAGTCACTCTCTTACCTGTCTCAGAAATGATTCCGTGTGATGTATGTCCGCCTCCTTTGCCCTTCAGCTGTGTTGGGCACATGCGCCTGTCGGTGTTGGGGGGGGTTGCTATGCACGTAGTTCATCCTCTCCGTCCACCTCTATGGGTATCCCCCTGCGTGTGGCGATGTTGTGCAGGATGGCACACACAGCAATGATCTGGCAGCAGGTCACTGGGTCGTACTGCAAGGCACCTCCAGTTTTGTGCAGTATTCGGAAGCGGCTCTTGAGGATGCCAAATGTCCGCTCAACCACATTCCTGGTGCTGATGTGTGCTCTGTTGTAGCGCTGCTCTTGCGGTGTAGCTGGGTTGAGATAGGGAGTGATGAGATATTCACGCAATGCGTATGCGCTGTCACCTGCAGGATGGGGGAGAGAATGGTAATCAGCATGAATGAAAATATACATGTGGGGATGGAGTGGTTGGAGAGTACAATGATGCATCTATATGTACCTAGTAGGTGTCCCTCTCCGAATTCACCGTTGATCAGGCGCCTGTGGAGGCCACAGTGACGGAATATGTAGGCGTCGTGTGTGCTCCCGGGGAATTGGGCTACAAGGTCCGTAATTATGTACTTGGCATTGCACACCACCTGCCCATTGATAGAATGATATGACTTCCGGTTGCGGAATATGTATTCGGTGGCTGATGGAGGACAGATGGGGACATGCGTGCAGTCAACACACCCGATGACATGGGGGAATTGTGCCACCTGGTAGAATTCCCGTTTGGTGCGGGTCAGCTGCTGGGGGGTTGTGGGGAAGGTGATGTGGCGATTAATTAATGTCAGCATGGCCTCTAGGAACCGGTGGAAGAATCGGGATAAAGCACTTTGCGACACGCCTCCAGTCTCAGCTATTACCCCCTGGAAGCTTCCAGACGCAAGCAGGTGCAGGCAGCATAGTACCTGCACATGGGCTGGTATGGCGTTGGTCCTACGGGTCTCGTGCTGCAGTAATGGTTCCAGGTCTGCTATTAGGCGCATTATCATGGCACGATTGAGTCTATACTTGTCGTACACCTGTTCCTCGGTCTGCCCCAGCAAAGTGATGCGCACCCTGAAGATCCTGTCCTGTATCATCCTCCTGCGCTGGGCCTGGGCGTTGATCCTCCTCCTCCTAGCAAGCACGTAGAGGGCAGCCATTTTGGTTGACATGTGGGGTTTCCCAGGGCATTTATGAAGGGTTACTGATTGTCAGCACCTGCTGATGGGGTTAGAATTTTTTTTTCTGTCCTTCAGTTAACTTTACCTCCTGATTGTGATTCCCCTTATTTTGCTCATGCTAAATAGCGATTTTAGGGATTTTCGGTATTAGCGACTTTTCATGCATACCATTGCGGTTCGTTAATAGCGATTCGGTATTTCCGAAGTCAGTTTTGGGGTTCGGTAATTCCGATTGTCTGTTTAGTGATTCGGTAATTTACCGCGGGGGATTTTAGCGATTCTTTACTTTTTTTCCGATTTATTGTGTGATGCAAAGCATTTTCTGGTTTTGCGTTCGGTATCGGCCTGTTTTACCGAATCAGTGTTTTACCAGGAGGTATTTTCGTTGATGCATCTGCCAGCAAATCGGTAATTTCCGAATCGGTAAATTCCGATTCGGTAAAACCCATTCATACCAATGGGCCTCCTGGGTCGTGGAAATTACCGATTCGGTAAATACCGAATCGGATATTTGAAACTAACTAACATGTGAGCCTGTGAACCAATCAGAAACACCAACCACACCCAAAAACAAAGGTACAGTGGAATCAACCAATCAGAATCAAGCACCCCTCCCCAGTACCTGGGAGTGGCCACACCCATGCAGGTGCAGAAACAAACTGTCAGGAGAGCAGGAGGACAGACAGAGGAGCAGGCTACCCTGAGCTTACCTGAACAGCATCATGGAGACCCAGGATGGACAGAGGGATGCAGCAGAGCGCAGGAGGAAATTCAACCCTGAAGAACTGCAGGTGCTGGTTGCAGAGGTAGTGAAACACTACAGCAAAATCTTTGGGAAACAGTCACTGCATGTTGCAGAGTCTGTCAAGCGCACTACCTGGATTGAAATTCAAACAAAGGTAAATGCCATCGGGGTCACCCACCGTGAAATTGACGATTAAAAAAAAAAGGTGGTATGACCTTCGCATAATTACCAAAAAGAAAATAGCTGCCCAAAGAAAAGAAGCTGCGGCAACAGGGGGAGGCAAAAACAGAGCACCACGACTCACCGACATGGAGGAGCTTGAGGAATCCACCCTAGAGCTGGAATGCATCCATGGCATTGGGGACGCTGACAGCTCGGCCAGAGCTGCAAAGAAACATGGTAAGATGCATGTACATCATCATTTACCCATTTACCTGTTCCCCTTCCCCTTCCCCACTCTGTGTGCCTACATCACACTCCACAACAGGTATTACTAATGCTCAGCAATGCATCAGGGGAGACTTAGTCATGGGTAGATAAATCTATGCACTCAGCATACCATACAGCAAGGGATGCAACACAGTACTAGCATAAGCAAATGAGGAGCAGGCAAATGTGTGATAGTAGTGTCATTTAATCAAGACACACAGGTGAACTACTCTGCTGACACAATGTCCATGTCTGTCCACAGGATGGTCATCGCGCAGCACAGCAATTGATAGGGAGAAGAGGATAGAAGGAGCTGGTCCCAGCACAGTTCAACGAGGGAAGAACACAGAGCAGGCAGCCAAGACACCTGAGCTGACAACCACACCACAGCCCCAGTCTCCTCTTTTATTTGGGAGTCAGGAGTCTGGAGCAGCTGCACAGTCCCCCACACCAACAACTCCGTCACCAGTGCAGGAAAGGGCTAGGCGGCGTGATGTGCCCCCTCCCCGCATTCTAGAAACATCTGAGGAGGAAGAGGAGGAGGGTGACATGGCAAACAATCCACCAGAGTCAGCCAATGATGAGCAGCAGCCCACTCCAAGAGCTGTGTGGTCCAGTGTCCGAGGACGAAGGTCACGGGAGAGTGCAGAAGGGCAGTACGGTCGGGGGTCTTCTGCGGTCTGGAGGCCACCATGGTCAAGGTCCAGCGCCTGCAGGCAAAGGCAATGATGGGTATTCAGAGGCAGGCGCGCAGCATCAACAACAAGCTGGAGAACATTGACAAGGGCATAGGAAACATTTCGGACAGCATGCAGTTGCTGGCAAATGGCATGACAGACATGACCCAGTGCATGACTGTCCTGTGCGACAAATTGGACAGGGACCACTTGGAGAGGCGCAAGGCTCGTGTGGATGTGCGCCAGCAGACAAAAGCATTAAACCGCTTTGCAACTGCAACCTCCCTGCTGTGCAGACGGTCAGTAGCGATGTAGGATGCTATTGTGCAGTGCTGCACCAATTTATCTGTGGGGATGGACAGAGTGACCTCTGCCATGGAGATGATGCTTACACAACAGACAGCCACTCGAGGCGACACATGTGTGGCTGAAAGTGAGGAATCCACCAGTAGGAGTGGCGCAAGCACTCCTGTCCCAGAAATACGCAGGAGCGGCAGGCGTCATTCAACACAGCCAGGCAACACCGAAAGCCGTGATACACGGCCACAGCAGTCCCACCCTGTAATCCGTGGACGGAAACATTGACTATGCCCTCCACCCAAAGGACAGGTCACTGTGGGGTTAACTGTGACCACCCAGTCATGGACATTGATATTTTGTGTAACCATTGTGTGGTATCATTGCAATTGCGTAGTGAACTACGTACATCATAATCTTAGCCTGTCTGTGTCTCATTACTCACTCAGAAATATTGCTGTGTGATCTCTGCCCGTCTTAGTCTCCCATCTGTAGCTGGTGCTGCTACTGTAGCATAGGGCTCTGCCTGTTCTATGTCATCATCAATGTCCTCATGATGTGTGATCTCCACCTCTGTGCCTTCCTTGGTGGCGAGATTGTGTAACATGGCGCAGGTCGCAATGATTTTGCAGCACAGGATTGGAGTGTACTGGCGTGCCCCTCCACTCTTGTGGAGGCAGCAAAACCTGCTCTTGAGGAGTCCAAATGTGCGCTCCACAACGTTGCGTGTAGATCTGTGAGCAACATTATAACGCCTTTCACTCCTGGTGGATGGGTTGAGGTAGGGGTGAGCACAAAAGACCGCAGGGCATATGCACTGTCGCCTAGGGGGGGAGAAAGATTGGCATTAGTTGCATGAACATGATACATTCAACTACTGTGACTGTCAGGGTGTGTCTATGTCATTTACCTAGCAGGTATCCGTTCCCAAATTCTATGGCAACTAGGCGTGTGTATATATCACTATTCTGGAATATGTAGGAGTCATGGGTACTCCCAGGGAGCTTCGCAACGATGTCTGTGATGATGTTTCCAGCGTTGCATATGACCTGCACATTGATGGAGTGCGTCGATTTCCGGTTCCTGTATATGTGTTCTGTGGCTGCAGGTGGACAGAGTGGAATGTGGGTGCCATCTATGCAGCATATTACGTGAGGGAAGTTTGCCAGTTGATAGAAATTAGTCTTGGTCTTTGCAAGTTCCGCAGGTGTGTCAGGGAATGTAATATAATGCTCCATCCTCTACATCATGGCATCAAGGAACCTCTGGAAGAAGCGGGACAGGTAGCTCTGGGACACACCACCTACTGCAGCTATCACACTTTGGTAACTCCCAGAGGCAAGCAGGTGTAGGCTGCACAGCACCTGCACATGGGGTGGGATGGCGTGCGCCCTTGGTGTTGGGTGCTCCAGGAGTAGGTGTAGGTCCCTGATCAGGGTCAGGATGGTTTGTGGATGTAGCCTGTACCTTTGGAGTATTTCAGGTTCTGGCAGTTGGAAAAGTGTTATCCTCTGCCTGTACACTTGCTCCTCCCGTAGCCATTCCCTCTCTCCTGCTGCCTGTAATCTTTGCCGCCTTGCAATGACGTAGAAAGCCGCTATTCTGGTTACACTGTTGCATTTTGGCACTCTTTTTATAGCCTGCACCTGGTTACCACCTGCATTCAATCCATGGTAAATACCGACTCCTAAATACTGAATTTCCTTCAATTCGGTATTTTTCGGGTTTCCTACATCTCCATGCCCATTATTTTACCATTTCTTATTTACCGATTCTGTAATTAAGAATTCGGTAAATGTGAAATCGGTAAATTCCGCATTGGTAAAATACCGAGTCATATTTTCCGATTCGGAATAATACCGACTCATGTTTTCCGATTCAGAATAATACCGACTCTTATTTTCCGATTCAGGAAAACTTGGACTCCTACATCTCCTTTCATGGATACCGGTCGGTAACGTCCGGAATTACCGATTTTAGGCCACTACCGACCGGTATTTGCCGACCTACATCTGGCCCTATATGTTTTAAATGTTACTGTAGCTGCAAAAAGCACACGAGCAGGCACCTACGTCTTTCTGGAACCTTCCTTTGCGTCAGCTGCCTCTTCCGGGAAGCTTACGTTGCATCAGCTGTGTCCTCTGGGAAGCTTACGTTGCGCCAGCTGCGTCTTCCGGGAAGCTTATGTTGCACCAACTGCCACTTCCGGAGGCTTCCTTTGCTTTCTGGCATCTCAGTTCTGTCCAACTTGATCAAACTCAAACACAAGTAGTGATGGATCGAATTTACACACGCCAATGCCCAGGCACGACTGTCAACTATTCTGTCAACCCACCTATTTGATTCTTAAATATTTCTAGAACTGAAGAATGGAAGAGGAGGCATGGTAAGAGTTACAGAAGAGGTTCAGGGATCTGTTTAGAGTTTGAGTTAAACCAGGGGAGACGCCGCCGGACTGGGGGAGACGCCGCAGGACTTTTGTTGGAGACCCTTCCTTTGCCCTGAGGGAAACTTTGCCCACCTGCTTCTGTCTCGCTGCGAGCGAGAGGCGACCCACGGCTGCTGGTCCCCCCGCTGCCGCTCACTGCAACATCCAGCGGCCGCCGAGTGGGGGGACTAAAGCCCCCAGAAAGCTTAGCGGGACTGCCCCGCCGACCCACACACTCTGCCACGCCCGGAGGCGCTCAAAACACCGGCGCCCCCTTAGCGGAGCGGGAGACGCCGCCGCACTTTTGTTGGAGACCCTTCCTTTGCCCTGAGGGAAACTTTGCCCACCTGCTTCTATCTCGCTGCGACCCACGGCTGCTGGTCCCCCCTGCTGCCGCTCACTGCAACATCCAGCGGCCGCCGAGCGGGGGGACTACAGCCCCCAGAAAGCTTAGCGGGATTGCCCCGCCCACCCACGCACTCTGCCGTGCCCGGAGGCGCTCAAAACACCGGGACCCCCCCGCGTGGCGGTATCGCACGAGGGACGCGCCGGGAGAAGCCCGGGACAAGGGCGGGACCGTCTGTGGCCGTCCGAGGCCAGACGAGGCTGGGCTGGGCCCTCTCTCTGAGCACTTTACTAGGGACACAGTGCAAGGACCAGTTAAAGCCAAACCCAAGGGTAAAAACCTGACTTTCTTGCGAAATCAAAGTGATTCATAGTACTGGCCCCATCCATTGCCATAAGACTATTGCCTATTGAGAACTACATCAATATTTATACCATACTGGCCTCTAAAATATTGTGACTTCAGTCGTTCTATTTAGATTTGGGGCTGGGCTGAGCCACATGCGTATATAATTGCTATTTAGGTTAGAAGCTCCCATTTCCTCAAATTAGGTAAGTGTATCCCGCCCCCGCTCGTTTGCCTGACACACTGATATCTGGGGGCAGCAAGAAAATATGTTTTAAAGCACTATAAAGTGGCTAATCTTAAAAAAATCATATATCTGGTTCCCTTCATTGTATTTTTGTCATTTTGAAGTCATTGTATAGATACAAATAGTTCCTATTTTTATAAATTGGTGGGAGATTTTCCTTGTGTGTTGTGTCTTGCTTGTTGGATGTTTTGCTGTCTTTAAATTATGTACATTTCTATCTCCTAATTTAGACATGGCTGCTCGTTGTCAGCTACCAAGGGTTGACCAAGTGACTATTTTACTGAGATCTTTACTGGATAGTATACTTGGTTGGTGGCCTCATTGTCAGTGGCAAGTGCATACTTACCCCTACCAATAACCCACTTTAGAACAATGATCATCTGTCTCCCTCATCCACATATCAAAGGTACCATCTTTTGGCAATGGCCTCTAGGCCTCACGATAGACTCTTGCCTTTGTTCACATGAGTAACAATAGTGACAGTGACTGGTTTGAGGGTGTTTCTCTTTAATGGGGAAAGGATGGTACTTCATTTGAATATGAAAGTACATATGTGAGCTCAGGGACCACAGACATCAGAGCAGGGCAGAGCCTACTCTCAGATCATGAAACAGTACTTTCCGGTAAAAATTAGACCATAAAATGAGGGAAGTATGGAAATCACATGATGTGGACAAAGAAAGAGTTTTTTTGTGATATTTTCTTGGACAACCACCAAGCACTCTAAAGTAAATTGTCTAACACATTATTTTTTATTGTCTTGAGTCAAACCTTCCCAGTCTCTATTTCAAGGTGGAACTATCTGGTTTCCCTTCCAGGAGTAGGGGTGGGTGTAACTTGTATAATTCTGTGGAACGTAATCATGTGAAACAACCCCAAAATTAACCAAATTACCCAAGAAGAGTAATTCTGCAATTAGTAGTATCAAAAGATGCTCCCTAGTGTCCAAAATGGGAAGGCATGTGCATTTTGCACTATGAACTAGAGCTAAATGCAAGAAAAGCTGAAAAGCGAGCACAAGTTCCTGTATAGCCCTTGACCCTGATCTCGGATCAGGACGCTCCCCACGCCGCATGGCTCCTCCTGTGCACCCATGACTCTGCCCCACTGCTGCCGCTGCCAGGTGTTCGTCGCAGGTGTGCTCCCCCGGTCTGGTGACTGTCTTTTGTTTTTCTTTTGTCTGTACTGTACTGCCACAATTCTGAATTGCATTTGGTATTCTGTATTTTTCTTTCTCATTGTACTTGGTCCCTGTGCGCCCCTTGCCCTCTGTGCCCTCCCCGTTCCCCGTCTCCCGCTGCTGCTCCCCTGCGGCCCGCCCCTTTGCTTCTGTGTCCCGTCCCCATTGGCCGCCCTGCTCCCGCCTCCCAGCTGCTCCTCCCTCCCACTTCGCCTCTTATGGAGGACGCCGCGCGGAAGCGCAGCGGGTGCGTGCAGCAGGTGCGCCGAGCAGGCGCGCCACTGGTGTGCCGAAGGCGTGCCAAAGGCAAGCCCGTCTGCGCCCGTCCGCGCCTGGACCACGCCCAGCGCCAGAACCCCTGGACCCCGCGCCCCCCGCAACGCCAGACTGCACTACGACTCCAGCACTCTCCACGCACTCAACACTGGACGAGACCACCCCTGCTACCAGGCCATCCCAAAGCACACCCAAGGGCCTTTCACCTGCCGGAACTGCAGACTCACCAGTATCCAGCCCACCAAACCACCGACCAGAGAACCCAACCACCTCCGCTGCATCCTCCTCAACACCCGCTCTGTTCGCAAGCACGCCATCGAACTCTGGGACCTCCTAGACTCTACCGCCCCCGACATCGCCTTCCTGACGGAGACCAGGCTGAACGCCACCTCTGCACAAGACATCGCCATAGCCATCCCACAGGGCTACAAGATCTCTCGCAGAGACCGCACCAACGGAGTTGGAGGGGGAATCGCCACCATCCACAAGGACACCCTCAGAGTCTCGACCAACACCGACGACACCCTCACCACTGCTGAGCACATGCACTTCCAGATCCACATCGACCCCAACACGACCCTCAGAGGAACACTCGTATACAGACCACCCGGACCACGACCACAGTTCAACGACACCATCGCCGACCTCGTCAGCACTCTCGCCCTCGCCTTCATGGACTACATCCTCCTCGGGGACCTGAACTTCCACCTCAAGAACAACAACGATGCCAACTCCACCTCCCTGATCGACATTCTCGCCAACCTCGGACTCAAACAGCTCGTAACAACACCCACCCACGCCGCTGGACACACGTTGGACCCCATTTTCTCTGCAAGCCCCCATGTCTACTTCAACCACACCACCGAACCCCACTGGACCGACCACAGATGCGTCCACTTCACACTCAGGAAACCCACCACACACCACCGCACCCAACAGCTGCTACGCCGCTGCTGGGGCAAGGTCACCAAGGACCAACTGACTACCACCCTCACCCTGAGACCTCCCGCCGACCCCATCGACCCCAACACCGCGGCTACCAACCTCAAACAGTGGGTCATTGAATGCGCCAACACCCTCGCCCCTCTCAAGACCTCCACAACCAACCACACCAACAAAAAAGCCGCCTGTTTCACCGAAGACCTCCGGACCTCCAAGCACACCTGTCGGAAGCTGGAGAAGAAATGGCTCCACGACCAAACACCGGACAGCCACACAGCCCACAAGAACGCCACACACAGACACCACCAACTTATCGGGACCACCAAGAGGACCGCCTTCAAGGACCGTCTAGACAACAACGCATACAACACCAAAGAGCTCTTCAGCATCGTGAAAGAACTCTCCAACCCCATCTCCAACACCAATGACATTCCACCATCACAAGACCTGTGCGACTCCCTGGCCACCTTCTTTCACCGCAAGATCACCGACATCCACAACAGCTTCAACTCTGACACCCCTGCACCCACCACTGAGTCCACCACCCCTGCGACCTCCACCAGCACCAGTCGCCTGACTGCCTGGTCCAGTGTCAGCGACGAAGACACCATCAAAACCATGAACTCCATCCACTCCGGATCCCCATCCGACCCTTGCCCTCACCACGTTTTCAACAAAGCCAGCACAACCATTGCACCCCTCCTCCGGAAAACAATCAACATCTCCTTCGAGACAGCAACCTTCCCGGACAGCTGGAAGCACGCCGAGATCAACACCCTCCTGAAGAAACCCAAGGCGGACCCCAAGGACCTCAAGATCTTCTGGCCCATCTCCCTGCTCCCGTTCCCGGCAAAAGTGACAGAGAAGATTGTCAACAAACAGCTAACCGGCTACCTCAAAGACAACAACATCCTGGACCCTTCCCAATTCGGTTTCCGCAGCAACCACAGCACCGAGACCGCCCTCATCGCCGCCACCAACGACATCAGGATCCTGATGGACAAAGTAGAAACAGCCGCCCTCATCCTCCTGGACCTATCAGCAGCCTTAGACACGGTCTGCCACCGCACCCTATCAGCACGCCTCCATGACGCCGGGTTCCAAGAGAAGGTCCTGGCCTGGACCACGTCCTTCTTCTCCGGCAGAACCCAGAGCGTCCGCCTCCCACCCTTCCGCTCAAAAACAGCCGAGATCATCTGCGGCGTCCCACAGGGATCCTCCCTCAGCCCAAAGCTGTTCAATATCTACATAGCACCGCTCACGCAAGTCACACGACAACATAACCTCATCATCATCTCCTACGCTGACGACACCCAGCTGATCATATCCCTCACCGAAGACCCCCACACTGCCAAAGCCAACCTCCACAGAGGAATGAAGGCCGTTGACGACTGGATGAAGGACAGCAGACTGAAGCTGAACTCAGACAAGACAGAGGTCCTCATCCTCGGACCCACCCCATCAGCCTGGGACGACTCCTGGTGGCCCACATCGCTAGGCACTGCCCCGGAACCCACTGACCACGCACGCAACCTGGGGGTCATCCTCGACTCTGCCCTCTCCATGACCAAGCAAGTCAGCGCCGTCTCTGCGTCCTGCTTCAACACCCTCCAAATGCTCCGCAGGATCTTCAAATGGATCCCTCCTGACATGAGAAAAACAGTCACTCAGGCCTTCATCACCAGCAGACTCAACTACGGGTACGCCCTCTACTCAGGAACAACAACCAAGCTCCTGAGATGACTACAACGAATCCAGAACGCCTCGGCACGTCTGTTCCTCAACGCTCCCCGACGCAGCCACATCACACCCCACCTGAGAGGCCTACACTGGCTCCACGTCAACAAGAGGATCACCTTCAAATTCCTCATCCACGCACACAAAGCACTACACAACACTGGACCTACATACCTCAAAGACCGACTCAGCTTCCACACCCCCACCTGCAGCCTCCGCTCTGCCAACCTCGCCCTCGCCACAGTTCCTCGTATCCGGAAAACCACTGCCGGCGGCAGATCCTTCTCCTACCTCGCCCCCAAGACCTGGAATGCTTTCCCTACCAGCCTACGACAGACCCAGGACCTGCTGGCCTTCAGAAGACTTCTCAAGACCTGGTTCCTTGATCAGTAGCAGTCCCCCCCCCCCCCCCAGCGCCTTGAGACCCTCACAGGTATGTAGCGCGCTTTTGAAATGCAGTGATTGATTGATTGATTGATTATAGCTTGACCAATGGTTAGGTAATTGTTTATATTGCTATAAATTCTGACTCTTACTCCTGGGTTTCCTGATACAGATTCTGTAGTTATGTCTGAACACTTGCTAAGCCATCGTTCAAAACTTGACTGTCAATTCAGGTATTAGGGACTATGTTGTTCAGGCAATGTTAGAACTTGGGGTCTCTAGTTGGCAGAGGTTTGTACCTTTGTCCAAATAGGGACACTTGCTTCTAGTCAGGATAATGGGGATCCACACTTTAGATAACCACTGATCACCCCATTGGTGGCTTGGTGGGAGCACTCAGGCTTAACCCCTTTGCTGCTTGCGCGGCCAATGGCCGTTGCGTGCACTAACTTCATTTTGCTGTGCACGTCCGTTGGCCGACGCGGCCATGACCACTGCACTAAACCGCCGCACCACGACGGAATTGCCGCTGCGGTTAAGCAGTTAACCCAAAGGCAATGTGAAAAGTATTTGTACTCAAAACACACAGTAACACAGTGATAACACCACATATGGACACAATACCAGTTTGGAAAAAAATAAAGTATCTTTATCTAAACTCAACAAGACCAAAATTTCAAAAATTCAACATATGGGTAATAAAATAGCACTCAAAAAGTGTTATTTCAAAATAAAGCTTGTAGAAAACAAATAGCTCCACCTGGGGCTATTACGATTTTATGACAGCAATAATTTCAAAGTACAGAGCCAACCGCGAGAGGCACGGCATCGATCACGAAGTCACCCCAGACTAACAGTACTTCCAGATAACTAAGTCTAGAATGATGCACGGTTTCGGGGAGGTGAGGCATCAGTGCCGAGGTCGAAGCCGGTTCCCTGGCTGCCATGGGGAGGGGGGGCATCGTGTCCACAAGGAGGCGACGTGTCGTATCCTGCACAGGGAAAGTCACTTGCGTCAGCGGTGAGGCGTTGGTTCAGGTGAAGATGCAAAGTCCGCAAGCCCCTGGAGTCACCATCGGCGGTTATCGGCACTGTATAACATGATGCAGTTGCTGGGGGTGAGGAGTCGGTGGGAGCGCTGGCGTCAGGAATGCCGATAACTGCAGGGATCGAGGGTGGTCGGACTTGGGCTGCGTGGTGCACTTCATAAGCAGTGTCCCTGGCCTCAGTGCAATTCGCTCCGTCACAGCGGCATCGAGGAGGGCATCAGAAATTGCTTTTCTTACTTCTTTCAAGTTTCACAAAACTGGAACAGGCCCCTCCTGGCATGTCTGAACTTTCAAAATTGAGTTCAGGCGAGGAGGGGTGTTGAAGTCTTTGTGTCCCTGAATCTTCAGAACAGGAGGCCAGCACACAGAGGCCCTTGGAGATTCTTCTTCAAGCAGGTACACAGCAAAGTTAAAACTCTGAGGGCCAGATTTAGGTAAATATCATTTACCGATTCTAAAATACCGAATGTTACCGATTCGGTATTTTAGAATCGGTAAATGGAATGTAGCTAATGATGCGGTAAATTTTACCGAATCGGTAAAAAATGGTAAATACCGATTAAGTGTTTACCGATTCGGTATTCCCCATTCATTCCTATGGGCCTGGAGGCCCATAGGAATGAATGAGAATTAAAGATTCGGTAAATACTGAATCGGTAATAGGGGGTAGACTTAGAAGTGTGGCAGGGTGTCACATTGACACCCTGTTGCACCCCTGAATAGTGCATGGGTGCACATGTGGCACACATACATGCCCTAAGGGCATGTATGTCTGCCACATGGCACTGTTAAAAAAGCACTAAATTACTTTTTTAACGGTTTTCGTTATTTAACACCAACTTGTAGTCAGTGATAAATAACGAATCCTTACAAGTGAAAAGCACTCACTTGAGTGCTTCCTACATTAAGGATTCAGTAATTTACCAAATCGGTATTTAAGAATTCTGTAATTTACCGATTCCTTAAATTACCGATTCGGTAAATTACCGAATCCTTAAATTAGGCTCCTACATCTCAAATGCCTAATACTGGTTGGTAACAACCGGAATATCGGTAATTTCGGCCTTTAGCGACCAGTATTAGGCTTCCTACATCTGACCCTTAGTCCTTTCCTTGACATAAGCTACAACTGCAGACTACCCACACACAGCACACAGTGAACACAGTTAGTGGAGACAGAATTGTGCAGGGAGACAGGCCCTATTCACGTGCAAGGAAAACTCCTCCCACTTCTCTTAATGCATCCAAGGTCTATTCAGCTCAGGGTCATCCAGGGCCAAGCCCACCTCAACCCCCCCCCAATGGCTGTCTACAGTGAATGCACTTTACCAGCCCCTGTCACTCCAAAACCAGACAGTCAAACCACAAACAGACAGAGGCACAGAGAATGGTTAAACACGAAAATGCCTCCTTTTTAAAAGTGGCATTTTCAAACACATAATTTAAAAACCATTGATACTAAAAGATGTGTTATTAAATTGTGAGTTCAGAGAGCCTAAACTTTATACCTTTATCTTGTCCCAATGGGAAGTTATACTTGTACGATGTTACAAATATCTCCAATGCTATCCTAAGGGACAGATTGCCTTTCCATTGTGAAAAACTAAATAGGCATTATTTCACTATCAGGACATGTTACACACTCCGGTACATGTCCTTCCCTTCACATACACTGTACCCTGCCCATGGACCTTTCATGCACCAGCAGCCTGTGCAGGGAAGAGCAGTGGGGCGATGGGGCCGGGAGGGGGAGATTTTGACTGACGATGATGAGGGAAAATGTTCCCTCATCATCGTTCATCTAAATCCCCCCCGTTCTCCCTCCCCCCTCCGCTGGCCCCATCGATCTTACCTTCATGGGCAGAAAAGGGAAGGTTTGGGCCTGGCAAGTGGGTGCATTTGCCAGGTCGACATGGCAGTTTACAACTGCGCACAGACACTGCAGTGGCAGGTCTGAGATACCTTTCCAGGGCTACTCGTTTGGGTAGCACAATCAGTGCTGCAGGCCCATTAGTAGCATTTGATTTACAGGCCCTGGCACGCTCCTGCACTTTACTAGGGACTTACCAGTAAATCACATATGCCAATCTGGGAGAATCAATTGAAATAACAATTTACACGAAGAACACTTGCACTTTGACACTGATCAGCAGTGGCAAAGTGCCCAAAGAATATAAGCCAGCAAAAACGAAATCCAGCACACATAAAAAATACATGAGTTCCATGCAAAAAGTCAGGGGAAACCACGCCAAAGATGTCAAGTCCAACAGGCAAATTCATTTTTCATGGGATTGTCTTTGTGTCAGGATCACTCACCAGAAAGCCGGGACTTCTGCAGGAGTGACCTGAGGCCACCCAAGCCCTTGGAGAATAATCCTCAAAAATATTAGGTTTGACTCACCTCTCTTAGAATAATAATTTTGGCACTAATTTCCTTTAAAATGACTACTTCTTTAACATCAGTTAAGCAATCTGTTTCTCGCTTGGCTGGACCTATCCTGGCTCAATTTTACACAACAATGACCTCCTAATCCTCTGTCTTTCCCAGGCTGTCGTGAAAGTGAGCGGAGGACTTTCTGCTATTGTGGTAATGGGGTGTGTCACCAATCTAAAGGGTGGGGATTCGGGGAAATAGACAAGAGATCTGGACAGCCGACCTGAGACATGAGGGCTATAAGAAGTTATCTAGGGAGCAGTTGCTTGAGCGACAGAGGTATGTAGGACATCTTATTCCATTACAATGAGCACAAGCAATTACGTTTATGATAGTGTGGAAATTCTGGCTCCATCAAAGGATATCTCTAATGGTGGAGTATCTTTTGGGGGCATATACAATGTGGTGGCTGACTGGTACTCGAGGAAGCTGTTTGACGACAGGAACGTTTATCTGAACTGGCCGGTTTTCAAGATATTGATCAAATTTTGGGGATCATTTAAAATACACATATCTATTTCCCAATTGACAGCTTAATTACAGAGGTAAGTCAGCTGGAGACCAGATATAGAAGATTTAAAAATGAACATTTTTGTCAAGGACTGGTCTGGAGGAAATTGCTATGGTTTTCTGCGCTCTGCCATGCTTTCAAGGCATGTGGCATAGATTCGCAGACAATGGGCGACGGTGGTCTTGATAGCAAAACTTTGGATGTTGAGCCTTGGTACACCTTCTGCAGCTCTTGGCGGGCTGTCAAATCAATTTTCCATTCTTTCTTCAGTTATTAGGCAGCTCTCAGGACGTTTTGAGTCTGCTTCAGGCAATATCAGGCTTATGGGCACAGGTCCAAGTTAGGGCCTATAAGTTCGCCTTGGACTTGTGGTATATTTGTTGTGTGGAATGGCATAATGATCTTGTTTCTTCAGATGTCACAGGGGTTCTAAATTATATGAAGTTATATGGCCTCCATCTTGTTTTGTAGTTGGTATTTAAGCTGTTTCGATTCCACGGGCTGTTTGCATCAATCATCAAGAAAAGAGCATGTCAGCTGTGGTCTGCCCCTTTTCATAGTGTTGGATGAATTTCTTCTTTTTTGTTACTTCCTGCTGGGGGCATCCAGCTTGTGGGAAATATTGCGTGCATTCTAGTTGCTACCTAAATAAACAGCAAGAGAAGAGCGTGCATACTATTTGCCACTTTTGTATTTAATAAAATGAAGACTCCCCCCTTCATTAACTGGCTCGGAGAATCTGCATTTTGCAACCTGTATCCTTCAGGGATTTGCATTTGTCACAGATTTTAGTCGCGCAACAAATTGCGTTTGTTTTGTGGGTGTTTTCAACTGGTTCAAATCAAACATGCCACATTCATTTACGTGTTTCAACAATTGGAAGCAAAGGATTTCCCATTTGACATTCATCCCAGCATGATGCTGAACTTTGGTTATGCCATCAGCAGTATTTACATGTGGTAAAACCTCCCATGATTTTACTCATGAGGCATGTTTTTTTCTCTGTTGCAGGCTTACCTACCCAGCAACGGTTGGAAATATTAGGGTAAGACGCTTTGATTGGTACGATTGTTTGTATGAATTTGAATACCGTTAACGTGGAACACAAAAGCAAGGAGCATATGAGAAATTAAATGGCAAAAAAAACTTTGAAGAATATTTCCATGGTGTTTTTTTCCATCACAGGGAGAAATATTTCAGTCAGATCACATCAAAGAGAATACTGTAACGATGCTGATGTTAACCTGATTTACGCTCATGTTTGATTATTAAGTTGTGTTTATTACCAGATAAACTGAATATTGCCAATTTATAATAAAGACTTTAATCCGAGATTAAAACAGAGCATGCATGGGTTAAAAAAAATTGGACCCAAAATAAATGTGGTTATGTCGTTATAGATATGCACAGGGAAACACATTTTGGCAAGTACACACACGTTTATTGAAGGCATGAGCGATACAAATGTCTCTGGAACAAGAAATTGCCTGTGGTATTAGAGTGTGTGCACCTGTTTATGGCATGTTTTCCCTCTCGCCGACCAGCTTGCACCATACAAAGTTCCCCAGGTTTTTCCTGACAAAATCTTAACTCAGAAAAAGTGAACTATTTGCACGTAATTGGGAATTACTCGGACCTTCAGAACGAGGACCAAAGTATGCAATTTATAAGATTTTGCGATACACCACTTTCTCTTTTTATCGATTGAACTTTACATGACCCAGCTTAGAGGTTAGTGCATTTAGGAAAATGTTAATGGAAATATGGAATGCCAAAATTTAAAGATATGAAACAGTGTTATAAATGTGTTTTGCTATCTAAAATTCAGTTTCATTATATGTATAGTAATCCATTAACATGTGTCAGCAATTTGTATACTGGAATTTACAGCTAGGAAACTCCAAATTCAATCTCATTTCTTATTCATGCCGTTCACGAATTTATGCATTGAAAACAGAAGGCATATTTGGGAACATAGCTCGTTTTAGAGCTTTCGAAGTGAATCGCTATGCATTTTTCGAGGAAAAAGCGTAACTGGAAAGATGGGATTTGACTTTACGACACCATTCATGGCTGCTTGACCGTTCTCTGTCATCAATTTCGTTTTTTATGTTTCCCTTCCAGAAACACGTTTAACAGCTGCGGGTACCAGCAGGGACAATTTGACAAAAGTATCGGCCAGATGCTACGTTCTGGAAGGCACCACTGTGTGTGTTCCCAACATCTCCGTCTAGGTCTGTTGCAAAGTCTCTGAAACCGCCTTTGTTGGCTCCGTCGCCAGGACATCTACTAGGCTGGCAATTACAACCGCCGTAATATATTTGGAGACATTGTGAGAAGCAGGCATCTGTGAAGCTGGACTGGCGTCAAAGCCCGTTGCTAATATTTTTCGTTTTTGATTTTAGAAAAATTCCACCTGATCAACATATGAGAATTAGGTTTTTCTTGCGTTGCCGGCGGTGCCTTTGTGCAAGGCGCAGTCGAGCTGAATTTTGAAGCTGCGTTTGGCTAGAAGGAGGTGTATGAATGCCAGATGCAGTGTACCTTTGTTATGCATTGCATTCAATTAGCAGCACAGAGGATCACGTTGGCTTGGCTGATCACATTTGTAACCCAAGCTCACGCATGAAAATGCTCTTCCTTCATATGTACCTACCAATACATTCGAATATTCCTAAACAAACAGATTTGGTCACAGAGAGGCACACGATATAAAAGGTGTCTATGGTAGGTTTATCGCACTTGTGCAAATCAATGAGAGGGCTAATTCATTATTATATCGCATAGAGCCAGACGGAAATTTGATCTGCTTGTAATAACACGCAAAACCTCATTGATTTATAGTCTTGCAATCCATCCTTTTCATATTCATGTCTCTGTATGCACATTAGAGTGCAGTGCTCCTTAAAACACTACTCATTTATCATCATTCGTCTTTCTTTGATGTAGGAGCCGTTCGACGATGCGCTTTTATTCCTGCTGTTTCCGAATGCAGTCTTAGAAATAAACAGCCAGGATGAGTGGTTACTCACTTCAAAGCCAACACGTGTTTAGGATTTAAAGGTACTGATATTCGACTTTATTAGACAAAACGTCCACTTTATAAGACACGTACCTCCTCAGGGATGTGAGAAAAACATGTTCTTGTGAAATCGTTCCTCAATTAAAGAGCTTATGTTAGCGAGGAAGCCACGACAAATAAAACATATTGTGAAATATCGACTTGCCCATGAATAATATTCCATATTTGAATGTCACAGTTGGGAGCAATATGAAAAATACACAAACAGTGATACACTGCATTTACTAAATGTACATATAACTGTATGACAAATGCATTACATGCAGCCATAACAATGTTTGGTTACTCTGATCCACCTGGGTTACTAATCATCAGTGTCTTTGCAGGGTCGAGGGAGTTATTGTGGACTGCAAGAGGGAACCTTGGAGTCCCCTAAGAGATTAGAAATTACCACAGGAATCAGTAGTTTTAGTCCAGATTTTTTTATTATTTCCAATTTTTCCGCCGGTATTTCATCAAGTTTTAGCAAGTGGTGGTCTATGGCTGAAGCTCTATAGATCTACGGAGATGCAGAAGATCTTCTAATCCAAATGTGGCTAGTAATTCTAGAGGACCTTGTAATGAGGCCCTTTGTGGTGAATTCGCACTTTATTTGATTTCGATTGCAATGGCTAGAACCACCTTCAGGTGAAAGAGGTCCTGAATCCAACCCTGCAGGATTGCAGTCAGTGGATAATCTGCTATCAGAATCAATCCTTCCATGCTAGCCTTAAAGTGAAGAGAATTCTGCTCTTATAAATAAAATGTTAAAATCAAACGAGACTTGCATACAATTATTAGACTTTCACTTTCGAATGCATTTAAAAGAGTGCTAAGAAACTGCAAAAATAAATCTCATGTTGGAAAGTTGAGCTTGCTTAAAAGGTGTAAGAAAATTAACTTGAAGTGCAAAATGCAGTAGGCTATCATTTCCAATGTACTTTCTTTTGACTCTGGCATGCAGCGAAATAGGCGTTTCTTTAGAATATTTTCATAGCGCCACCGCCAGCACCACTGAAGAGTTTGCTGACTTTAGATTATATTATTTTTCTTCATCACACCACATTAGCTCCCCCTGCTTTGACAATGAGTTTGCTGTTCGTTTATAATGTATAGACTGTTAGAATAAAGAACAGATTAGATCAATAATGTGTATACTTAACCAGTACATTGCTGTTAGAATTGCTGCATTACTTTTGACTAGCCCATTTCTCCACAATAGGATAGTGGAAGCAGCTAACAGCTTAGGTGTGAAGGTTCTCATGAGAACCTTCTCTCACCTATCTAAAACTGCAATATCAGTTTAAATATGAACTGGCATGAATGTTTACAGAGGCAATCAGAAGGAGAACACAATTAGATGAGTGGTTTCCATTGGCTGAAGATGACCCAAATCTTCACATTTTTGCTACATTATTGGTGTATTTCATATAAGAATTGAGTGTTTCTAGCTAGAGAGGACACATGGGAGAAGACTCGAGTAGAGTTGACACTTTACCAGGCATCACATCGTACACTTACGACTTTCTGTCCTTATTACTGAAACCTACTGCTGACAGTGATTTTACTCTCCTTTTCCCTGACTCTTGGTGTAGGGATATTTTCTTCTTGTATTTGATCAATGTTAATGCTGTGATCATTCTTCTCTCGCTAACTTTATTTTAAAGGTTGCTACTGGGGTCGTGGGGAACTCCGTTTAGTTTTCCAGAACAACACTTTATGGGAAGATTGAGACTCCATCAATGCTTCGAGAATCTTGTTCTTTTCCAGAAGATACTCTTCATGGGTTTCTCTATATGTTAGGTTAGGCTCTTTAGATAGATAGAGAATGATTCATTTATGGACACCCCGTTGATTTCTGCTGTCACTAATCAAACCTTTTCTCAATATTTCTGTAATTGGACTAATCTGGAAAAAATCGAGAAAACAATACCCATCCTTTAAAGATAAATAATGGTTTTAGAAACTTCCTCAACCTCTCGTCATTGACTGATAGTTAAGAATTTGATAGTTGATGATAAATAAGTTGTACTTTTATTTTAACTCCATTCTAACAAGGCGGCGGCAAAGGCCTGTCAACCTGACAACAAAGCACCACAGAATTTCGAGGATCTCCGTTATAAATTTGGTATGATTGATTTAAGACCCTATTTTGCCCAATCCTTGGACGCTAACACTGCTGATGGAGTTGCTTGAAGAGAGGAATCTCTTAAAGGAGGTTGTAGCAGACCACCCACTTGCATCTGGGGATGTGAGGGGGAGTGTATTAAAGCAGAGTGCACAACATCACTTCCAGGGCAAGGAGGGAAGAGCTGAACCGCACTGTACTTTGGGGCCAGAAAGAACCAAGAAGATTTAAACATCAGTCACAGCAGCACACTTTGTCTTGCAACAGTGATTAGTGAGTTCCCTTCTCTGATCCTCTAGTTTGCATTATTTGTGTCCCCTGCACATTTTGAATCCTATTATTTCCCTTCAGATCCTTCCTGTTGTTAGGAAAGCTCAGGCTTACGTTCGTTTCTCAGACACTGAGCCTTGCTTATTGCCGTCCTGCCCTTCTCCTTAACGGAAGACTCTTTAAGTCATCCTGGCACCCATAATACCCAACGTACCTAAAACTGGAGCAATAATTTGTATTGGATTTCTGAGCTGTGTCATGGTTGTCTGGGGGCTGACTGAATTCAATCTGATTCCATCCACTGGTCAGTCTGCTCTACTGACCATTCCTCATATTGCATTGTCACTCTCTATGTAATCGGATTAATGCTACTTTTTTATAGGATTACTCGTTTGTTAACCAATCCATCACACACAGAGGGTTATTTGCCATAAATCACATGCCTTTCACCATCGTGTGATGCAAAGGACCAGTGTCTGATATGCTGACTGTTAGAAATTGGGTTGTTGCTTGACTGGGGTAAGAGCCCTGGTCAAGTAGCAACCACAGTCCTAGTCAGGCTAAGAGGCTGACAAACCCTAAATCAACCAGCGCACGCCCTCTACCAGCTTGGCTCAGAGCAGTCTGATTAACTTAGAGGCAATGTGTAAAGTATTTGTGCAACACAAACAGTGAAAACACTGCACACAGATATTCCACACCAGGTTGAAAAAATAGCTCTGATTTTAATGAAACAAGTCAAAAATCCAATTAGTAGAACCAGAGATATTAATGTTTAAAGTTTATGGTGAAAAATAGCACCAAAAAGTAGAAAGTGCTATTGAGGATATTGGGTCACGCCGGACTGGGACACAACCACAAGTTCAGGTTAACAGCAATGGAGCAGGGGCTGGCTACAGGGACCTAGTTAGGCCACTGAACAAAGTATCTCAAAACCTGGGTGCTGAGCATTGTGTAGATCCGCATCGAAGTTGCGTCACGCAGCAAAGGCAATGTGTTGGCTCCGAGATGCAATGAGGCTGCAGTGCACGGTACTGATGCATTGATATCGAGGACACTGTTGACAGAGCTTCTTATGCAAAGTCTGGTGTTGAAGATGTAATGCACAGCTGCTGCATGGCATCAGATCCAATGAACAGTGTAACTGCAATGCAGAGTTTAATCGTCGTCATCAAAGTTGCCATTGATGAAGCATGCGAGGATCTTGCACCGGGTAAAGCGTTGCACACGGCGGTGAGGAAAGTGCGGATCCAT
This sequence comes from Lissotriton helveticus, assembly GCF_964261635.1. Taxonomy (NCBI): domain Eukaryota; kingdom Metazoa; phylum Chordata; class Amphibia; order Caudata; family Salamandridae; genus Lissotriton; species Lissotriton helveticus. The sequence continues at coordinate 1,368,307,238 of NC_136069.1, read as the reverse complement.
TCTAGGGCTTTGTCGCAGATGGTGGCTTCGTGGAGTCTTGGGCAGAGGGTGTGTTGAGAGGTCCAGTAGGTTGTGGGCTGCGGTTTTGCCTCAGTCGAGGAGGGTGAAGATGTCTTCTATAGAAGCAAGGAGTGCAGTCTCGGTGCTGTGGTTTATTGTTTATTGTTTATTGGGTAGCATTTGTTAAGCGCATAGTTACCCGGGGGCATCCCAGCGCTGGGCAACCTAAATATCCCCAAGGAGTTAGAAGAGGTAAGATTTGAGAAGTTTCCGGAATTTAAGGTGATCGGGCTGACAGCGTAAATATTGTGGAATACCATTCCACAATCTAGGAGCATTATAAGAGAATAGGCGTCCACCTGTTCTTGCTCGTTTAATTCTCTGGACAAACATTAGGCCTTTTCCACAAGATCTAAGGGTCCTATTGGGCACATACGATTGATTCCAAGACCTCATTAGGGGGGTGGGGCATTTCCTGATAAGGATTTGTGGACAATGCAGAGGGCCTTGAATTGCACTCTCTTCACGATAGGCTGCCAGTGCAGCTTCACCAGAGCATCTTTAGCCGATGACCGCCTAGGGACCTTCAGCAACATCCGGGCCGCACAATTCTGCACTGTCTGTAGTTTCCTAATGGTCCCTACGGGAGCACCAAGATACACCGCATTAGCATAATCAAGTCTTGAGAGGACCAGGGCCTGTATCAAAACACGTTTGGCTGTGAAAGGAAGCAAGGACAACATCTTCCTAAATTTCCTAAGTAATCCAAAGCAGATGCCAGACACTTTTTCAAGATTGCGCTTTAAAATCCAGGTTGGTATCTATGCATACTCCTACACTATTTACCTGCTTCTTCGGGACCGGGGGGAGCCAAGGTAGTTCAGCCATGATGAATCAATATTAGTTGGAGCAGATGTCCCAAAGAACATAAGCTCCGTCTTCGAGCCATTGAGGTTTAGAAACGAGCTGCTCATCCAGCAAAAAAACTCCTGGAGTCAGGACGGCTACCTTGGTTAAGAGATATCACCAGCTGGTTGTAGTCCGCATACGACACGACCTGGACACCGAACGGAATCAGTTTAGGGGCCAGGGAGCACATGTATATGTTGAACATTGTAGGGCTCAATGAAGACCCTTGGGGCACTCCACAACTTCTAATGCCTGACTGGGAGAGGTCCAGGATGTGGTTCATTTAGTTTAACTCAGAGTTCGGTGTTGATAGCCTTTTTAATGATATTGGCTGGGAAGGGGAGCAGAGAGATTGATCTGTAGTTCTTGAGGTTCATCAAGTTGGACAAGGGTTTCTTCAGAGGGATTTGATCTCCTCGAGTTTCCAGTCTTAAGGGAAGGTGGTGGACTTGATTCGGTTCCTCTGGCAGGCACCTACGGCCAACTTCCATGGGTCCAGGGCTGGGGAGGACCCACTTGGCAGCGTAGATTCACAGATGCTGATGGCAGAGTCTGAGTGCAGGGGTTGGAAGCCTTTAATGTCTCTGAGGTTTTAGATCAGGAGGCCAGCCATCTAGCCCTTGGAGTCACTCTAGGTTCTGGAGTCAAGAGATGCAGGTCCAGTCCTTCCCACCCAGGCAAGAGGGCAGCAGGCAGCAGATCTGCACAGCAAATAAGGAGTCCAGCAGAGTGCAGTCCTTCAGCAGCACAGCACCCCTTCTTTCCTGGCAGAGTGTCCACTGGTCCAGAAGTGCACTAACGTGGTGGTGTATGAGGACCAGTACTTATTCCCAGTGGTGTCTTTGAAGTTCAGGATACTTCAAAGACATGCCTTTGAAGTGCAAATATGTCCTCTCTTCATGCCTTAACTCTAGACGTACTACAGGGAATTACGCAGTCCTGTGTATGGACAGGATAAAGCCTATTAAGTAGTAGGTGAAGCTGTGCCCCTCTCCTCCTGCCATCTTGCCAGAGATAGCCCATTGAGACACACCTAAGCTCCCATTGTGTGTGGCTGTGTAGGAGGAATAAGCAAAGCCAAATTATACCAGTCATTTGATCAGAGACAGGCACCAAATCGCTAAAACTAGAAAATGCCAAATTTACAAAATTAGTCTTAGACCTTTACTCTCATATTTCCACCATCCATTATTGCGTTGCCTTTATGTGCTTCATCATAACGGAGACAGTGAAATTCAATCCGTAATCTTTATTCAACATTTCAAATACCAACTGTATGCAGTTCTAGGCTTCGTTCAACGGTATGTACAGTTTGAAATCAATGTAGTTGAAAAAATAAGCATGTCATTGATCTGTCCATTGCATTTCGAGCTCCAAAGGCTCTTCATCAATTTATAAAAGTGGCATTTTCAGTATTGTAATTTGATATCTGACTTCACCATAAGTTAGGATCTTAAATTAGGATCACAGAGATACCAAACTAGAATTAGTTATATCTTCCCATTTGGATATTACATTTATGAAATGTAATAAGGTAATTCCAATAATATTACATGGGAGAAATAGGCCTTGTAGTATTGAGCAGCTAATTCATGGGTTTTTCATTACATGAACATTTAAAACCTAAAAGCACATGTTATGCTTTTAAATACATTGCAATCTGCCCTCTTGGTTGCCCTGGGCTTACCTTAGGTGTGATTTATATGTATAAAATGAGGAGATTTGGGCCTAGTAAAAGGATTATTTTGTCAAATCAAAATGATGATATAAACTGCACACACATACTCTGCAATGGCAGGTTTGGGACATGGTTAGAGGGATACTTGATTGGGTGACACAAGCAGTGCTGCAGGCCAACTAGTGATTCAGAAAAGGGGGTGGTGATGAACAGAGTGTCTGAATTAAGCAGACCACTCTTACCCAGTCCAAAGATCAGGGCTTGATCCATCACCGTTATTTAGCTCACTGCCCCATCCCAGCTCAGAAACTGGCTATATGCAAATTAGTCTGTCCCTGGCCCAGTGCATCATGGGAACAGGGCAGACCAAACTACCAAGCCAATTCTTCACCAGAAAGGAGACAAGGCCAACTAGTAGCATTTAATTGACAGTCCTTGGGCACATGTAGTGTATTTTATTAGCGACCTTTAAGAACATTAATTATGCAGATTGAGTTTGAAGCAATATTACTGTGTTTGGTGAAGAGAGCACATGCACTTTAGCACTGGTCCTCACATCCTGCTCAAATGACTTATTTTTCCTCTTCCTGCCATCACTCACTTCAGCACTCTGGATCCCTGTGTGCTCCTACTTGTCCTGCCTGCTACATTCTGCAATTTTGGGGAGTCCTGGTATGTTTCCTGAGTCTCACTGACATTTATAAATATTTGCATTCAAAGTTTGCAAGGGCCTTAGTAAGTGTGCCCCTGTGTATTCTGAAAATTTATATTTTCCCTTTGAAATGTATTTGGTTTGCAGTTATGGTTAGATCAGCACCCTCTATGTCTGAAAATTCTGATGTATATTTCTTTATTTTTTGTGTGCATTATTTGTTTCTTTGCTGATGAATGGTTCAGACAGAACACAATTATAGTATCCTACACATTAGAGGGTCTAGTCACAAACTGCATTTTCTAATTCATAAATAATTACTATGGTAATACTTATCACCTCGATAACGTGCTATTCACAGCCCTATGGCTGAAAACGTCTGCTTCTCTTATCTTTTCTGTAGGAAGATATCTGTACATGTAGATGGATATTTTAGTAGTAAATGTGGGAGGAACAAGGCGGAATGACTGGAAAATAAGCATCTATAAATGTGTCTGGGATGTTCATGAAGGAGTCAACAATGGTTACAAGTTAGAGATATGAGTACAGTTGATGTCCAGATATGCTCTGATTTGCCCATTCAAGGTGGATTGGTGGATTCTGATTTACTAGCCACTACAGGGAGAGTTTGTTGTGGGAGACATTACAGTACTTATATATATTTCAAACTGGCAGTCACCAGCAGGTAGTTATAGCGAGGACCATGTTTCCATAGAAAAATGGGTTTTTGAAGCCATTTGACAAATCTTGACAACATTTTCCCCAAAATTTGTCACCGCGAGTCTTGTTGTGCATGCAATGTTTCGGGTTGATCCATCAAGCCGGGACTGGAAAAAAGGGGGAACAAAAAAAGTGTGTTTCCCATGGTAATTCCAATAGACACTTTAGACACAAATGCAACCAGAATCGCTGAAAGGAATCTCACCAAATTTGGCAGGAATCTATCTTTCGATCTGCAGATTGTGCTTTTTGTTTTTTGTTGTAAATCCGTTCTGTAGTTTGCGAGATATTAAAGGAAATTCAAATTTGTTTTTCTTTGATTGCAGCTAATTTGTGCATAATAGCAAGCTTGTGCATAGATCTGCAGAGCTCTGATTTGCTGCCAACACTTCAAACAGGAAGTGTTAGCAGCCATCTTGGGACTCGGCTTCAGTTGAGTGCCAAAAAAACCATTGAAAAAGCAAGAAGGGGACAGGGTACAAATACCCTGACTCTCTAGCTCTGGTGGTGTTCTAGAGGGACCCGTCAGGGCAAAAAAGCATTTTAAAAAAACAATTTTGCTGTGAATTCATGAAATTTGTACATTTGTGGCAACATAAACCCAGCTTGTTTTGAAAAGGGCCCCTGTCTGGGCCAGGAACCAGGGGCATTTAGCGAAAAAAAGAGGGGGTGCATATGGCTCCAATTTAGGATATTTAAACCCAGGGAACACCACCTACCCTGGGCTTTATTTGAATTAATGGTGGGGGGCCGCTTAGCCCCCCTCCATGTGCTCAATCGAGCCTCGAGGACCACCACCTTCCTGGGGCTCTTTTAATTAATGGAGAGGGCCATAGGACCCCTACCTGGGCTTTTACGTGCCAGAGGACCACCACCTTCCTGAGGCTACTTCAACAATATTGCAGGGGTCGGCACAGACCCCTGCGCCTTAGGAACCACCAAATTCCTGGGGTCAAAATAACATTTTAAAGTGGAAGGGGGATTGGAGCCCCTCTTCCAGGTCATATGTGGTTCTGGGAACCACTATCTTCAAGGGGCCGGCCTGTGAAGAACAAAGGAGGGAACAGTTCAGCCCCCCTCCTGGAGCTGGCTCCTGCTATGTCCCGGGGTGCCCACACCTAGGACATAGCTGTTTGCTTTTGCTTGGGAAAAGCTGACAGCTCCAATCAAGCAAAAGCAAACACTCTGCTTCCAGAGGTCAGGAGCTGTCAAAATGCTTCCACCTCCTGGAAGCAGAGTTTTCATCTCTATCCCTGCCCACAGACATACTGGCAGGGAAAGAAGTGAAGCTATTGCTCCTGCACCCAGGGAGCTGCATTTTCAGCAGCTCGCTTCATGGAGCAGCAATACACGTTCCCGCAGGAGGTAAGGGGCTGGCTGGGACTGCTGGGGCCTTCAGGCTACCACCATTGTCCAGGGAAAAGAGCAGAAAGAGAAAAAAATAAAAGTGGGAACTGAGTAGAAAGAGGCAGAATAAAGGTCCGAAACAACCAGAAAGATGCTAAATAAATTGAGACACAAGCTGTAGGAGGCAAAATAAAGATCAGAAATGAGCAAACTGAGGCAAAATAAAGGTCAGCAACAAGCAGAAAGAAGTAAAATAATGGTTATAAATGAGCATAAAGAGGCAGAATAAAGGCTAGAAACTAGCAGAAATAGGTTAAATAAAGGTCGGCAACAAGCAAAACGAGTTAAAAAGAGGTCAGACATGATTAAAAAGAGGCCAAATAGAGGTCAGAAACGAGGAACATGAGGTAGAATTAAGGTGAGAAATGAGCAGAAAGAGGCAAAACATAGGTGAGAAACAAGCAGGAAGAGGCAAGATAAAGGCAGCATAGAGCAGAAAGAGGCATAATAAAAGTCAACAATGAGCAGAAAAAGGCCAGATAAAGGTGAAAAATGAGCAAGAGAGGCAAAATAGAGGTCAGAAGAGAGCAGAAAGGGACCAAATAGAGGCCATAAAAGAGGAGCAAAAGGTAAAATAAAGGTGAGAAACAAGCAGAAAGAGGCAGAATAAAGGAGAGAAATTAGCAGGAAGAGGCTGAATAAAGGTCAAAAGCGAGCAGGAAGAGGCAAAACAGTGGTCAGAAACTAGGAGCACAAGGCAGAATAAAGGTCAGAAATGAGCAGAAAGAGGCATAATAAAGATAGGGATTGAGCAGAAAGAGGCAAGATAAAGGTGAGACAAGAGCAGAAAGAGGCAAAATAAATGTCAGAAATTAGCAGAAAGAGGCAAAATAAAGGTAGGAAATGAACAGAAAGAAGCAAAATAAAGGGCAGCAATTAGAAGAAATAGGCAAAGTAAATGTGGAAAATGAGCAGAAAGAGGCAGTTTAAAAGGAGAAACAAGCAGCAGAGGCAAAATGCTGGTCAGAAATTAGAAGAAAGAGGCAAAATTGATAGCAGAAATGAGTAGAAAAGGCAAAATTGAGGTCTGAAATGAGCAGAAAGAAACCAAATACAGGTCAGAAATGAGGAGCAAAAGGAGGAATAAAGGTGAGAAACTAGCAGAAAAGGTTGAGTAAAGGTCAGCAACAAGCAGAAGGAGGCAGAATAAAGATAAGGAGGAAGCGGAAAAAGGCAAGATAAAGGTGAGAAACAAAATAGAGATCAGACATGAGCATGAAAAGGCAAAATAAACTTTGGAAATGAATAGAAAGATGTAAAATACAGGTCAGAAATGAGCAGAAGGAGGCAAGATGAAGGACAGAAATGAGCAGAAAATAAATGGCAAAATGCAGATCAGAAACAAGCAGAAAGAGGAAAAGTAAAGGTCAGTAAAGAGCAGAAAGAGACAAAATAAAGGTTACAAATGAGCGGAAAAAAGCTGGAAACAAGCACAAAAAGAGCAGAACTCAGATACTCATGCACTCACTCACAGACACAGTTCGACACTCATGCACCCACTTACAGATTCAATTATACTCTCTCTCACCCACTCACAGATCTGCTCAGAGACTCACACACTGACTCACTGACTCTTCCAGACTTACAAACCCACTCACAGACCCACTCAGATACTCATATACCCACATACAGCCCACTTAATCTCTCACACCCACTTACAAACCTACTCAGACAACATACACCCTCTGAAACACTCATGCACTCACTCACACACTCGGTATCCAAGGTTAGTGGTTACTGTTGGGAATTTTTTAAAATGTAAACGTTTAAATTGACTTAAAAAAACGAAGGTTATAGGTATGTGATGTTTAATTATTAGAATTTTAAATAACTTAGAAGTTCACTGAAAAAAAATCAAAGGTTACAGGGACATCATAGTTAGGAAACAAACAAAAACACTGTGAAATTCACAGAAAAAAACAAAGGTTAGAGGCACTTTATACTTAGATTTCACTTGTCCAAAACAGGTCAAATATGTATTTATTATGATTTAATTTCAGTAGTTATAATCACCAGAGCTACTATAACTTAGAATATAATGGGGAAAGTTTTTTGGTTTAAATGGGTTAGGTTGGGCATTTTTAGGGTTTAGGGTGGGTATGGGTTTTAGCGTGCAGGGGTAATTTTAGGGTTTAGAGTGGGTATGGGTTTGGCGTGGCATGGGAATTTTTTTAGGGTTTAGGGACGGTATGGGATATTGGGTGTCAAGGACATTTTTAGAGTTTATGGTGGGTATGGGTGTTTGGGTGGCAAAAGTTATTTTAGGCTTTTAGGGTTTATGGTGGGTGGGTGGCTTCCAGCTTGGGGGCGGAGCTTGTGGCCTGGAGGTGGAGCTTCCGGCCCGGAGGCGGAGCTTGTGGCCCAGAGGTGGAGATTTCAGCCATGGCTAAATCCCCACCTCCGAGCCAGAAGCTCCGCCTCCAAGCCACAAGCTCCGCCTCCGAGCCGCAACCTCCGCCCCCAAGCCAGAAGCTCCACCTCTGGGCCGGAAACTCCGCCTCTGGGCTGGAATTTACAGCCCGAGTGCGGACGTAAAGTTAGTAGTCTTAAATCTATTCTGTGAATACCGAAAGTAGTAAGTTTATTCTGTGAATCCCGAAAGTAGTAAGTTCACTCTGTGAATCCCGAAAGTAGTAAGTGCATTCTGTGAATACCAAATAGTAGTAAGTGTAGGATTTAGTCTTAAGTTCATTCTGTGAAACGGGCCCCATATGTCCAATTGTCTGCCCAGCTGGCCACTCTTTTTCTTTTCAAAAACTCATATTCACCAATAGATCTAGCCACTCAGTCCAGTCCTTTGGGTTGTCCTCTTCTTGAGACACTTTTCAAAAATTGCCATCACAAAAATGCCGAACCGGATATTTTATTATTTTTGATAGGACATTCTATCTACTCTAGTCTGTGTACCCGAATTGTAGTGTGGTTTATGTATTGTATTTTCAATCTTGCTAGTGAAAAAAATAAATAGGGGAGGTGTATATGGCATCTAAAAAATGTGTATTGTTTTTTCTAGGCATCCTTCTTCCATCCTTCTTTCCCTTTTCCATCAATCCATCAAGGTCTAACTCTTAGTCTTCTTTATAAAACGTACTCTGCTGATAGGATGCATGGTGGTTGAAGAATGGGTGAAAGGTGAAAAAAAGGATGCATGCCTGGGTGGGTGGGTCAAATTTATGGGTGAAAGGATTCCTCCAGGGAGTTAGATGGGTCAAACTCAGAGGCAAGCAAAGACGCATCGGTGGTTAAATGACAAATGTATGTTGGTGAAAGGTCTGCTAAGAGTTATTGCCACATTTGGATGAATGGATGCCTGGATTTATTCAATCATGGGTGAAGACTGGATGAAGAGACTGTAAAAGAAAACTAAACCATGACAGAGTAGCAAAGCCAAGGGTGAAGAATAAAATCAGGTTAGAACAATGCAGTGATAAATGGAAAAATCCCTGGAAAAAGAATAAACAAGGAATGTTTTTTTTCCAAGGTTTTGGTTTCAAAGGTTTAAGGTTCTATTTCAGACTGCTCCCTTGACTCACTGTAGTTTGCAAGCACAACATATATATTATGTACGTATCCACCCATCATCAATCGCCTCCATCTGACTCCGAGGCCCACTCCCTCCTTCCCCGTGTCATTTCAATAGTGTCAGTCATGGGTGGCGTTTCGGCTGCATGGTTACAATAGTACTACCTCATGTCAAGTGACGTTGTGACCTATATCATCATTCATATTAACAATCATATCTGCCCTGTTGTAGCAGTCAGGGTGATAGTGAAATTGAGAATTTACCAATGATTTAACGGAGTATGGCCAAAAAAGGGAAAAATATATAATTGTGTAGTACAGCTGCCCCGCCTGCAGACAGCAGTAAAGTACTGCAAGTCTGCAAACAAGTATGTCTGTCGAGGGTGCAAGCTGAGCTGGCATGCCTACAAGATTCATTTAGATAAATAAGAGAGAGAAGGAGAATACTTGTCTACTCCATAGTGCCTAATGCCTAAAACTCTAATCACATCCAAATCTTAGGGGCCAAGAAATCAAGGATACAACAAATGTTATGTACTGATAGTGCTACTGGGCCACTATAATTTTACGTGTATAATTTTACGTGTTACTGTTCTTCTAAGAGTATTAGTTACAATTGTATTTTTTCTTTCCTGATATAGCTACTCCTTCCCAACCCACCACGCAGGAGATAGCAGCCAAGAACTGGCAACAGAAGCTGGAGGCCATCAGGGCAGTATATCAGTGGCTGGTGGCTCTGACAGAGTAGCAGGAGGCAGCAGCTGCAGCCTCCAATGCCCATGCCCCAGCCAGTCCCTGCTAGTGCCTCTAGAGGTATGGAGCCATGATCCGGCAGCCGTCCACCTCAAGTCAGAAACTGCTGTTCCTCCTGTTTACGTATGCCTTTCAGCGCTGCATGCTCCTAAGGAAGGCATGCCTGGAGGCCAGGATGGGGGAGTGTTTCGGCCAGCTTGAGAAAAAGATCCTGCTCCTAACCTGGCACTAGATGATCGACCTCTCTTCTCCCTTTTTAATAGTTTTTTGGGTGGGTGGGACTTGTTGGGGAGAGGGTGGGAATGTGGGAGTTGGGGAAAATGTAGATGCATCATCATCGTTGGTTTACGGAAGAACTATGGCAATTTCGTGAGTGACAAACATGTAAACAAGTCAACAACAACCACAGCAGAACTACATGTCTGTCCAGTCGTGGTATGCAGTGGTCGAGCCAGTGTAGTGTTGTTATGCCAGAGTCCAGACAGCAGTTCATGTAATTGCGGCTATGTGGCTTGCTGTATAAAATTAGATCTGCTTTGTCTGTCTGTGTCAAAGAGGTATGTTACATGGAGGTCGGTTCACTCAGTGGTGCTTGCCTTGACCGTCTGCATGGCCCTGGCCTGCTGTGTGCTAATTATTATCCTTGAAAAGGAGACTCAGAGTACGTACTTTAGAAATGATGTTTGTATGTAATACTGTCGCCTCTGAAAGTGAAAGTGTTATTTTTGCACTACACACCGTACCTTATATTTTTCCTCCGGGGTCTTTTATTATCCATTCCTGTTTTTCCATCGACAATTACAGGCCGTCTTTTACCCTGTGTGATGGGAAAAACAAACTCAGGCTTACCCAGCAATCCGGAATTCCGTAGGCAGGCAGTGGACAGTGTGGTCAGATGGAATGGAGGACCGCGAATAAGAGGAATGGCTGGATGAATGCAACTTCCCAAATTGAACAGGACAACTACCACATGCAGTTACAATATCCTCTTCACTTCTCCTTATCTTTTAAATAATGTTATTGTTGTGAACTTCTATAAGTGCGACTCTGTGAGTTTTCTCTCTGCTTCAAATTTATCCCTACAGCCATTTGATAAGTTTCTTTGCTATTTTTAAAACTAATTTATTGTACTAATAAGTGTTTATTCTCTCTGAGGGCAGATAGGCAAGTGAAATTGAGTAATTACTGTAGCCCGGAACTGTCAAATTGTTTATTCATAGGGAGTAAGTTGTAGTAAGTACCACTTTTCTGAAACCTAACCATCCATTTAGCAAACAACTTCATGCATGCACTTCCTTTATGTCCCTTAAAAGATTTATGGATATCTTCGTATCCAAAGATTTGTTTTTCTTCATTTGTTGTTTGCCATGCTGTTTTTTTCTCTCTCCACAAAACTTTCTCAAAAACCCCCATTCCCATCCGATTTTCAAACGCTAATCCCCTGCATCTCCCACAAAACAGTAAAAATGCGCATGCTATGTTTAAGTTGAAAATAAATAATGTCCATGAAATGTCCCGAAGAAAAGTTCCAAAACCCCAATGCCCAATGCCCACCCCCCCAAAAGTCTTTAAAAAAGGGGCAAGGGACAGTCTCTCTCTCTACTTTCACTGGCGGTGTCCAGTGGCCAGGTGGTCACGCAGATCTCTCCGGAGGTCCTTGAGCAGGGCTTTCTGCCTCGCCACCTCCTGCTCAAGGTAGGCCACTCGCAGGGTCAATCGGTGCATACGAGCCTTGCAGGTACTGTGGGGGGCAGCTGTTGTTTTCGCTGCTCGGCGGTGGCGGGTGGCTGCCGGACCATGGCACCGTACCACTGGAGTATTGTGCTGGCTGTATGACCCAGAGGCAGCGGAGGAGGATGCAGCTATTGTGGATGTTGACTGCGAGACCTCCTCCTACTGAACCACCAGGCGCCGATATTCGGCGACAATTGCCTCCAGCCTACATTTGTGGTCCCGATAGCCAATTCCTTCCTTGTTACTTTAGAAGGAGTATCTATATGAAGAAAGAAAAACATACTGTAACCAATACTCTTTCAGATTAACACAAAATAATTCAACAGAAAGTTGTGTCCCAGTAGCACTAGCAACTTGCAAGCACAGTACATAACATTTGTGGCATGTATCTTACCTCCCACTTCGTCGGCCTCTGCTCTAACATTAGTGGGAGTTTCAGGAATTCTACTAACACTACAAGGACTCACTACATTAGACTTCTTCTCTCTTGTTTAGGGAAATTAGTACGTAAACTTGTGGAAGCCGGCATAATGCCAGTGCAGTCAGCTTGCACCCAAGAACTACAGACGCAAGCCATGATGACGCAGACTTGCATTACTGTTACCAGTCCAGTACATGCAGGTGGTGAAGCTCTTACTTTTCTATTACGGGTGGCACTGGCCATACTCTGTTACAAGGGCTACTGCTCAATTAATTTAACTTTCCCCCTGCCCTGTCTCTGACTACTACAAAAGGAAAATGAAGAAGATAAATAATATGATCATCTATCCCTTCACAGGATATTTGCTTATTTAAGGGATGACTTTAGGTGCTTTGTTTTTATTGATTGAGTGAACACCGATAGGCCACACATGAATGACAGAGTTGTAAAAAAATTATTAACAGAGGTAGTCAGTGGTTCCGGTAATCACCGGAGGAAGGCACTTGTGAGTTATGTTATGTTATGTTAAAAATGCTCTTTTATAGCGCACGGCTACTCCTAGGAGTGTCCCAGCGCTTTGGCAAAGAGCCCTAGGAATAAGAGAAACATAACACGACGAAAGCAGGAGAACAATTACTGGGCAAAAAGCTTGACTTGATAATGTGAACTATACAATACAGATACACAATATATGCTGTGCTTGCAAACTACTGTTAGTCAAGGGACTATTCTGAAAAATTACAACTTTTACTTTCCTCAGCTTCGCTACTCTGGCACGGATGTGCGGAGTTTCATGCTCTTCAAAGTAACACTCTTCATCTAGTGACTGCCTACTCTGTCTACATACACCTATGCTATCTTTGAGGAAGATACCATCCAGGCATCCATCCATTCAAAGTAAATGACAATCATTGTTCTTAATGTCTCAACTGGACAAACCTTACTTTTTCTCACCGAAAAACACCCTTTTTATTTTACTTTGAAAACCACCAGCCATGCATCCGTGCTTGACTTGCATTTGAATTTGAACCAAAGGATATATTGCGCACACATATAGTTTCTGTTTCACCCACCCAGGCAGTCCTCTTTTCTTTCTCCTTACACCCATCCATGCTTCAACCGCCATGCATAAGATTCCTACCAGACACCTCTGCCTGCATTCAAAAACACGTATCATTCTTTCCCAGTAATTAATTTAACTCGCTCGTCCTTCCTCCTACCTTACACCCTTCTTTCCCTTTTCGTTCATCCCATCCATCAAGTTCATCTATGATCTGACTTGGCTTCTCGATAAAACTTTCACAGCTGAGTTGAAGTCAAATTTAGAGGAGGTAATTGGTTACTCGTCAACTCCCGCCGCTAATGCTATTACTAATGCGAAGTCAAGGGTGACTGTCTTCTACCTAGTTGACAAAAACTTAGTTCTAAATTTGTAAGTCTTCTTAACAGTAAAGTGTACTTGTACTGTACAACATATACACTGCTGCAGCGAGCCTACTCTGCAATCTCAATAAGTAAGGAATATAATAGCTTACCACTGCCCTCCACTACCGTGGCATCCCCCACAGCAGTTCCTACAGGCACCGCATCCGCCCCTGGAGTGACCACCTCCGCGCTGGCCCCGGCACTGGTGGTGGGCTGTGCCGATGGTGTTACACCTAGAAAATACATTTAATATTTTTAGATGCATATACACGACTCCCTATTTTGTCTAGGAATTAAAAATTATGTTACTACATAAACAAATGTTATTATTTGTGACTCTCTAGTCTAAACTAAAAATTCCCCTTTCGTAAGGGGAAGGTGTTTTTTATTTATGCTTAGCCATAACATGCTACACTTTTTGGCACAACTGATGAATGTTTGCTTTTTAACACGCACCATTTTTCTCATAATAGACAGAAGCTTCCCTTCTACGAACAAGAGCAATATGTTACTCTGAGTCGTCATCATCACCACCAAGACTTTAAGTTCCAACCAGTTGAGGGCTCTCCCACAATTAATGTGTAAAATCAGCCACTGTTCAGTTTTCAAGAGTTCACAGTTTATCTTATATGAAGTTGATTTTAATAAATGTTTTTATATAATGCACAATTGAAATTTAATATACAGAGTACACACAGAGCTAGCTGTTTTACTTTTACTAAAGCTTTACAACTTACATAGAGTCTGTGTTTTTTGGTCATGAGTGAGTGAGCCAAAGGGTTTGCAATTTGCAAGCATGAGTCTGTGACTCTCAGAGGTCGATACTCTGACTCCGTAGTCTTATGTTCTGGGTTGTATAATCATTGGGGATCATCCCTACATTCGGGAGCTAAATAATGACTCTGACACACTAGCTAGTCAGTAAGGAGATTGGGGGTTCAACTTCTGTTATGACTGAGGTATGTGGAAAGTCTAACTGCGCCTATTATCACCAATGCCCTATTTCTTGTCCATAGTTCTGTATGTGCAGAAGAGTCCCTGCAACAGTAGTAGTATGTTCTACTATAAAATCAAAAAGTAAACTAGTATCTTATTCTTGGTGGCCATTGACATTTTATTGTTGGGAATTGTCAAAGCATAAACATTGAGAAGACTTCAATAGACATTATGGACAACCCAGAGGACTGCACATAGTGCCTAGAGCTATTGCTGAATAGGAGTTTTATTTAACACCTTTTGCCAAATGTGCAAGCTTAGCTAGCTACACAGGCAGACTAATAAAATAGTAGTAGCACAGAGAGTCATAGTGGAGGCAGGATAAGAATTTAGAAACAGTCTACAAGAAGATCAAGGACGATTTAGGAAAAAATAGAATCATGATGAACGTTTGGATTAAATAGGTGCTGTAAAAGTTAGGGAACTATAATTATTAATATTAACAGGAAAACTTACTGGGGCAAGCAGAAGAGCCCTCGGCGGACCGATCCTGGCCTTCCTGCTCCGCCGGCACCGGCGCCGCCACTGCCACCTCTGTCCTCGTGCCCCTGGGAGGAGCTGATGTACATGAAAGAAAGACACAAACATGGATGATTGTTGTCAACGAAATCAAACATTTCAAAAAAACAATAACAAATTATTTCGGGGAAATAAACAACAATTGCACTAAATTTATTGACCTATCGGATGTGGTCTACTAGGATATTAGTATTGCTGGATTCTTGGACCGTGTACTTGGAAAGTTATGTCACTCACTAAACCAACTACAAAAAGGTTCTACTAAGACTGGCAGCACTCAGCAGCACACGAAGTGACAGACACAGTCCGTCATGATTGCAGACCACTAAAAAATGTCCTACTAAATAACAAGTCATAATATACTCAACCTATCAATCCACCACCACTATCTCTTCTTTGTGGCAGGAGTACAAAGGAAGGACTGGACTTGAGTCTCTAGTCTCTGGCATTGCTCAATTCTGTAAAGTACATTCATTCATAATCACTCAAGCCAAATGAGCACAAAATTGAAAACAAGTAAGCATAGTAGCACCGCCACTGACTGAGCAGGTGAGCACCTGCAATCACAGAAGCTTTTGAAACATACTTTACCTGCAATGTAATCGGCAGCATTCTTGCTCTTCGGAAAAAACTTATATTTGCAATATAACACAGAGCAGAAGAAAACAAAGTAGTTATTTAGCTACTAGTACTCACCAAGCACAGCGATCTTGATGCCAAGCAGGTCGAGCAGGTCTTGTTCCCGGTCCAGGATGTCGGACCACCGGTGCGTCACCTGGTTGTAGGTGCGCCGGACCCCAGACTCCCGATACATGACCCGGCACACCTTACCCCATAGATGGCGATGCTCCCGGAGGCCATACCAGGTACCGGGCCTGCCGCGATGGTCTTGGGGAGGTGACGCTGTACAAAGAAGACCAGTGTGGCCACCTCCACCACTCTAAAGATCTCCCTAGGACTTACTGACTCCCCCCTTAACCGCCTGCAGGAGAGCCGGCCATGGATTGCGGGACTCTTCCCCTTCGACTTGCCGGCTCCCTTTGCCATGGTCCTGGGTCAAAGAAAGGAAAAATAGGAAAGAATAGGGGAAAAAAGTAAATAAAAGAAAAGAGAGAGCTAAAAAAAAGTAGTTATTAAAGTAACAAAAAGTTGAAAAAACACAAAATATAGATGTAGAAAAATAGATCAATAATGAATAAAAAAGATCAAAGAAAAGTTCAAACAAACAAAGGATTACAAAGATTAAAGCTGGATAGAAAAAGCATGCCCAGAACCATAGCAATGAATGAAAAACTAGATGGCCGAGCCCATTGCAACCAAGTGGGTAAGTTCGCGCCCCGCAAGTAGAAAATGCACAACGCGAGCATGCAACTAGCGCCTGGAAATGGAAATACGCAAAGCGAACACTGAAAACAAGATGGCCGCGCCCATGTACGACCGCATGGGTAACTTCGCGGTAGCCGCGCTGAAAAAAGTCCCGCAAACACGCAAAAATAAAAAAATCTGCAATCTCGCAAAAGGTCGCGGATTTTGCGGACCACAAGTACGCTTTTGTGCAAATTTGCGTACCCGAATATGCAAAATTTGCCCATTCTTAATTGGCATGCACATCTTGGGCAACCCCCCATCACTAAATCAAATTTTAAAAAAAAGGAATTCTAGTCAGTTTCTGCACCCTGGGTTGCAGATTGGGGGCTACTGCCCCATCTGACCCCCAGGGGGGCAAAAGGCCTGACATTTTTCTGGGGGTGGGGGCTATAGAGTGTCCATCTTGGGCAGCCCCCACACCTAAATCAAATAAGAAAAAAAAACTGGCTTCTAGTAGGCTTTCTGCTCCCCGGGGGGGGGCAGATTGGGGGCTACTTCCCCATATTCCCCCCGGGTAGGGCAAAAAGATTGATTTTCCCCGATTGATTTTGTGCCACAGAGATGGAAAAGGGCAGTGGTAAAAGCCTTATTGAAAAAACCAGGTTTGGATCCCTCCAACTTGACCAATTTTAGGCCAATTTCGCTTCTTCCGGGGTTCTCTAAAATCGCCGAGAAGCTGGTTAACCGCCAGCTACTATCTAGAGTCCAACCGCTTGTTGGGAGACTCCCAGACTGGATTCCGTCCCGGCCAGGGAACAGACACGGCCCTGCTGGCGGTAGTGGAGGAAGCTAGGAGCACTCTTGATACAGGAGGATCAGTGGCAGTGATCCTCCTGGACTTGAGTGCTGCATTTGACACCGTGAGTCATCAGGTGCTCCTCCAACGCCTGTCAGAGGTAGGTGTCTCAGGGACGGCTCTGAAGTGGTTGGGAT
Organism: Lissotriton helveticus; assembly: GCF_964261635.1. Classification (NCBI taxonomy): domain Eukaryota; kingdom Metazoa; phylum Chordata; class Amphibia; order Caudata; family Salamandridae; genus Lissotriton; species Lissotriton helveticus. Next base: position 1,368,290,201 of record NC_136069.1, on the reverse strand, counting down.
CTTTTCTTTCTAACCGTTTCTACCAAGTCTGGGAAGGGGCAGAGCAATCTTCCCCATTCCCTCTTCAATGTGGAGTCCCGCAGGGCTCATCGTTGAGCCCTACCTTATTTAATACATACATGACTCCACTTGAAAGAGTGGTAGCCCCTTCAGGGTTGAAGATCATCAGCTATGCTGATGATACTCAGCTGGTGGTGGGTCTCTCTCAGCTGGCGGAACAACCCAATGTGCTACATGACTGTCTGGCTAACGTTTACCGTTGGATGTCCAACTCTGCTCTAAAGCTTAATGGAGGAAAGACCGAGCTGATGCTCCTGGGTAACTCCAGTCCCTCCATTATTGCTAGCTGTTGGCCCCGGTCTCTTGGCGATCCACCATCCCCCAAAAAGGAGATCAAGTCCTTGGGAGTTTGGTTGGAGGAAGATCTGTCCTTTAGGACCCACGCTAGGAAGACAGCGGGGGTCTGCTTCGGTCTACTGAAGTCAGCCCGAAAGGTGCTACCACTGCTTCCTGATCCAGCTAGGAAGCATTTGATACGTGGTTTAATCCTATCGAGGCTTGACTACGGGAATGCCCTGTTTCTCGGCGCCCCCGAAGCGACCTTTAAAACCCTCCAACAGGTGCAAAACGCAGCTGCCAGAGTTTTAATGGATATCCCCAGAAGGCAGTCTGCCACCCCGGCCCTCAAAGCGCTCCACTGGCTCCCTGTGAGGGAGCGGGTGAAATTTAAGGCGTTGTGCACGGCCCATAAAATTTTATACGGCAAAGGCCCCCCCATTCTTTTCAATATGGCCCGCCCTTATAAACCCCCACGCCTTCTGCGCTCAGACCAGAAACATCTGCTGCAATCAGCGAGAGTTAGGAGAGCTCGCACTGGGGGCAGGCGTTTCTCTGTGCAGGTGGCAAATTTGTGGAATTCTTTGCCCCTTGAGATTCGCTCAGAGCCCAAGATCCTACTTTTTAGGAAACTTCTTAAAACCTATTTGTTTCCACAGTAGTGATTTTTGAGTCTCCCCTTCGATGGTCTGCCGCGCCGGGATGCCCCCGGGTAAGCTGAGCGCGTTATAAGTTTCATATTATTATTATTATTATTATTTTGGGGGGAGCAAAGGCCCTTGCGCAAGGGGCTGTTCCACCTTCCCTGGTGCCTGGTGGGTGGATTCCTGCTTGGGGATCGCCCTCCTGGGGCAATCTCCAAGCAGGGATCTACTAGGGAGGGGTACTGTTGGAAAGGGGAGATTCTCCGCTTTCCGATTCCCTCTCCTGAATTTCTACATGATCATGGTACTGAGATAGCCCCCTGAGCATGTAGACAGTGAAACTGAAATGAGCCTATCAGCTCATTTCAGTTTCACTGAAATGAAATCAGTATCACATGCGCACTGAGTTGTCATTTCAGGAAAACCATTAAAACAGCCTGGGTAACTATGGAAGCTCTTCCCCAGCTCACCAGGCTGTTGTGGGCAAATAGGAATCCCTCTTTGCCCGCACTAGAAGCATTCCCTCTGCCATGGTTTCAGAGGCGCGGGAGCCATCTGAAGCACATGAGCACTTATGCGTCGGATGGATACCGTGCGTCCGATGCATGGAAAGGGTTTAACATACTGCTCCAAACACTGCTAGCCTTCTCCCTAACTTCATGCTCATTCATAGTGTCATCTGTCACTGACTTGTATTTTCTTCCATGGCCTAAGAGTCATCCCAAATAATCCCTGATGATACCACCCAAGTACATCTAATCCCTTCTTTGCTATGTACACATTTTTAAAAATGACTTTGGCCTGACATTTCATATGGCACTAAAACTTTTCTCATGAGTTTGATTTTCCTCCCATCATATGTGACTGGGTTGCTATCAGGAGGCAATAAGCTTCTTTCACCCCACTTTTTTAAAACAATCTGTAGGTGACCATGGTCATTCTTGGCCCCTAGTCCAGCTACAGATTGAGGACTTTTCCATCAACCACAATATTTTAATAAGGATCATTGCAATCCATTTCACCACCCGGTACTACAAATACTAAATATTTCGCTTCATTACACTCATCCCCAAAATCTTCACTAACCTCTCTGTCGGGCACCAACTTTACCTGATTTTTGTCTTTCCCAGATTGGCATACCTTTGTGAAATGTCCCAGCTTACCACAGTTTCTGCATTTTACCTTCCTCGCCAGACAAGGCTGACCATTGCCCGTGAGTCTGGGATACCACATCTGAAGCACACATTTATTTTTTTGGCTAAAAAATCCTTCCTTTACATTTCTCTCCTTATGAACCATTTTACTTTGACCATTGTGAGAAAGATTTTCAACTTCTTTAACCACAGACACTCCACTCTGCTCCTTATGAGTCAGTTCCTTGCACGACTTTCATGAAATCTCAATGCTTTTGACATCGTCAATAGTTTCCGTGAGTGTGGTATTCTAAAGTGTTAATAACTTTTCTTGTACTTTTTTGTCCTAACAACGCATGACAATTTGATCATGAATGAGCTGTGAAGTAAAGTCCTCAAAATCACACTCAGACGGTAAAGTGCATAACGCAGCTACATACAAAACAATTGACTCATCCATCTTGCTGTTGTTCTCTGGTGACCCCCCACACCTCTCTTACTACACCACTGTTTCTAAGAATTTTAATGACAGTGGCAGGAACATTTAATGGTCGACTACTGATCCTGCTGTGACCCCACTGCACTGCCGGGTTTCTCCACGCACTAACTAGAATAACCACTCTGCTTCCCACCAACCACTCAGCTTTGCTCACCTGCCTCCAGTGAAATGTCAAATTGCACTATCATGCCACTGTTCTTTGCATTCCTAGGGCCTCATTTATGAGGCCGTGCGTCACTTTTACGCAGACGGTGCGTCACTTTTTGTGACGCACCAGCAGAGTAAAAAATTTGCCTTGTTGCACCATATTTATAAAGTGATGCATCTAGGTAGATGTGTCACTTTGTAAATGTTATGTTATGTTAATTTCAATTTATATAGCGCCAAATCACCGACAGGTCTCTTAGCGCTTGCTTTGGGAACCCGTCCTGGCTTTTCCTGCGAGATTACCCCTACTGGGCATCCCCAAGGTGAAGGCCAGGCATCCCGCCGCAGGGGGGGGCGTAGTGGAGATTAAGCAAGCTATTGCCCAGAGCTGCAGAGTGTGAACCCATGATTCGAGTAGGCACCGAGGCGAGAATTATCAAGTCCGTGGACATTTGGGCTCAAGACCCTGCCGCGTCGGGAATTGAACCCTGGTCCCGGGTCTGACCTCTGCATCAGGGTCTGCCTCCTCTAACCAGTGAGCCACGCTTCTCCTAAACCCCTGCGCTACATTATACCTACGCCAGGTATAATGTATGCAGGGGGGGGCGTTCTGACGCAAGAAAGGGTCATAGAAGTGATGCAGTGAAATCTATAGGATTTCACTCCTCCACTTCTAGGACACAAATGCGTCAAATTTTTACGCCTGCCTCACAGTAGGCGTAAGACTGACGCAGGCCCTTTCACATGGGGCTTGCCCCATGTGAAAGGGCACATTGCTGGAGTTGCGTAACTTTTGTGACACACTCCAGCAATGCGTCACTTTTGCGCCATACAGATACGTCAGAAATACTGACGTATCTTTAACTCCTTGCGCCATGAAGCGTCATACTGTAAATATGACGCATCATTGGTGTCGAAAGGAGGGCGCAGTGAAAAGTGACGCATCGATGTTTTCACGCAGCGATGCGTCACTTTTCATAAATGAGGCCCTTAGTGTTTACTTAAAGATTTTATTATTTAAAAAATCATTTTCAAAAACTCTGAGCCAACAACAACTTCATTCATAGCTTCTAAATCCCAACATAATCGAAATAAATATGTTAAAATCACAATATATGTAAGCTGCTTCTTCATAAGGGTTGAAAATAACCTGAGATAAGGTGGGAAATGTACCCAAAGAGCAATTTAATTATAGCTTATATCTTTCTGATGACAATATGCATTACACATTCATAGGCTTTAGGTCACAACGACGTTTTCACCTTTTTCTCTGCACTACTGGAAATCTATACTGGTTGATGCACCGTTTAATTATCTAATAGTTATGAATTTTGCTAGGATGAAAACCTCCATGACTTTCCATACTTGCCTGTGGTATTCTTCTAATAAAAATCATTTGAAATCTGAAGATATTGATATGAAAGATTAGTGTGTAGAAACATAGTTTTCTGTGACTTTTTTATGTAGACGGGTATGATAAAAAAGAAACTGAGATTCATTTACGAAAGGATGGAAAACTTATTTTAAAGAATGTAACAGCAGTTTTGTGCAATACAACCATGGAGTGCCTGGCTACTTGCTTTGACTACAGCTGATCCAAATATTTATATTTATCATGTAAACGGGACTAAATATGTATCGAGTGCAGCATAATAAACTTTTACTAATTTTCAAAAAGTTTCCATAACATGGCTTTGATGTTATACAAACGGCAGAAATATAACTCCGTCTCATAAAATGTAGTAATGTATTAATTTCTACTTCTAGAATTAGTTACTTTTCTTAATTATCTTGATAACTGCTAATTGGAAGCAATGGTCAATAACAGGAAAAGTTATAGTAGCGCAGTTTCTATAATCCTAATAAATTTTCGAACTTGCTTTCACATTCTAGCTAGATTTTTTAAAATGAATTCCAGTCAAGTCTTTGGTATGAAGTGAAAGCTTATTACCACCATTGGATGAACAATCACTTCTTGAAGAGAGTGACTAATGGATTGTCTGATAAAGTAAAAGGCACTTCCAAATAATGAAATAAAAATCATACACCAAACTCCTATAAACCGTCTAATTTTTAACATATTTCAGTACAAAGGCATTTACTCTGGCCATGCACTCGGCAAATTAAGCTTTCAAAAGCACCTCCATCAGGACATTCCACCGTTTTCTATTTTTCAGCATAACTGCTTGACGTACCAAGTAAGTGGTAGAATCAAGCGTAGAATTTGAGCAAATGTTCATTCCGTCATACTATGTTCTTTTTATTTAATTCATACATGTTTGCAGAGCTTTGCCCCCTGAGAGAGCACCCAGCCGAATGACGAACAACATGCAGTGCTATTCGTTTGTATTTCGTTTTAGGAACTTTCTCTACAACCACTCCATACACCACATAAACTATACTTGAATGGTGATGCATGTTTGAGCCTGGTGTATGATGTAGTGACAAAAATCTATAAATAAATACAAGTTTTCAATAATGCCTGATTCGTCCACCTATTTTGTAACGGGTGGGAACGGAAATGGTGGGTAGACCCATTCCTGATTTTCAAGATGTCCACACCAGTTAAATGTATAGACATTGAATGTAAATGAAGACTGCATAGTTAGTGCAAATTGTTTCAATTATGTGCAATTGCGTGCTACAACTGTGTACAATTATGCGGTGAAAAATAGTTGGAGTAACTCTATTTCAGGGGAGGGATGACTAACGGAACAACCCCAAACCTTAATGGGGTGTATGGTAAGCAGTTTCTCCATGCATTTAAATGTGTCCCTGTGGATAGAAATTCAGATTTGGACATAAGTCTTCATCTTACCAACACAGAATACATCCATAGGCATAAGTCCACATTGTCAAAACAGTATATGTCGAATGTCGTATGACATTCCCAGTTTTACACCTGACCGTTTGGAATAGGCTTAGTCAGAATTCAGGAAACGTTTGTGAATTCCCAGAAGTTATATTCTTAAACGTGTTTTTTGGAGTACATCTATGGATGTAAATGTACAGTTTTTCATTCCGAATTGGACCCCTTTAATGGACTAGCTTGCACCTTACTTTTACCATTTGAAAGATCGCTGTTTCTTAGGCCATATTTTGACGAGAATCTCGCCTCTGCCATGTACGGCAGGGGCCCTAGACCCGGAGTGTCCAGTCGTGTAGGGGCCGGGGGGGGGGGGGGAGCAGCCTCTGCTCAGTGCTCCCTCCTTTGCGTGGTGTACTGCTGTTTGTATTTGTATTTGTATTTGTATTTATATTTGTAGAGCGCAATTAATAACCAACTGGTCTAAGCGCTATAAAGGAGAGAGACACAGACCTAGCCTCCAGGCACTGGGGCAGAGATTAACCCTACCCCCAGGCCTCTTGGCAAAGAACCGTTTTCAACTTCTTCCTGAAAGGAAAAAGGGCATGCTCTTTACGCACAGTCTCTGGTAGTTTGTTCCATAAAGGGGGAATGGCGATGGAAAAGGCTCTTCCCCCTTTGGTGACCAGCCTAAAACGCTGACACTTCAGCAGACAAGCCTCTGAGGACCGGAGCACCCGATTCGTAGTGTAGAGCGCTAGACGATCTTTAACGTACTGTGGGGCTTGGCCATAAATGGCCTTGTGCGCAATGCAGAGGCCCTTGAATTTGGCTCTCTGCTTTACCGGAAGCCAATGCAGATGTTGAAGGAGAGGTGTGGCATGGGCTTTCCTGGGCAGTTTGAAAATCAGCCTGGCCACGTTGTTCATGATAACATGGAGTCTCGCAAGTAGCTTCTCCGGAAGGCCGATGTAAAGGGCGTTACCGTAGTCCAGGCGAGAGATTATCATCGCCAACACAATCAATCTAAGAGTGGAAAAGCTCAAGAGAGGGGCGAGTTTACGAAACTGTCTCATCAGGCCTGCACAGGCGCCCACTACTGCAGACACCTGATGAGACATGGACAGGTCGACGTCTATTTTAATTCCAAGGCTCTTCACGACCAAGGCTGGGACTGGGTCGACACCCAGTCCCATCCGGATTGATTTTAAGAAAGTTCGATGTCATCCAGTTGGTGATAAATTTGAGGGTATTCTGTGTCTTAACTTGGGCAGCTGATGAATTGTCAATCGGGATGATAAGTTGGGTATCATCCGCATATTTGTAGATCTGGCAGTCCATGGAGTTCAATGCACCTATCAGTGGCTGCAAGTAGGCATTAAAAAGAAGAGGGGACAAGGCTGATCCCTGCGGGACACCACAAGAAAGACTGCCCGAGATAGATATGTGGGATGCCAATTGTACTCTCTGGGTCCGACCGTTAAGGAAGGATGTGAGCCATTTAAATGCTGTGCCCTGGACTCCAAGATCATATATCAGCGACAATAAAAGCTTATGATTAACCGTGTCAAATGCCGCGGATAGATCTAGTAGAACCAGGGCACACAGCCTCTTTTTATCCACTTGGAGCCTAAGGTCATCGAGCACTGCCAGCATCACCATTTCAGTGCTATGATGGGCCCTGAAGCCTGCCTGATTGTGCTGTAGAAGATTATTTGTTTCAAAGTGGTGGGAGAGAGATTTCAGCACATGTTGCTCCAACACCTTTGACAAAAAAGGCAACTGGGAGATCGGGCTGACATTTTTGGGATCTTTCGCATCCGCTCCCGGCTTCTTCAGAAGTGGGGTGACTCGTGCTTCTTTAAAGCTCGCCGGAACAGTGCAGAGAGTCAGGGATTGGTTCAGAAGTGACTGCACCTCTTTCTCCATACCGGGGAATGCCATCTTAAAAATGGTGGGTGGACATAGATCTGCCGGGGAGCCGGACTAAACTCCATTCTATTAGGTGGAACAGGGAATCCCCAGTCAGAGACGGAAAGACCGTAAGAGATGGTGCAGACAGGGGTACCGAAGGGGTAGATGACAAAGAGCAGGGTACGATAGAGGTGGTGGTGATTACCTCTAGTAATTCCTTGACTTTGTCAAGAAAAAAGGACTGTAACAAGTTGCAGTCCTCTGGCCTGTGTAGGGGCATCCGGATTGCCCTCAATGAAGTTTGAGGGGGCTGTATTCTTTAGGGTATTAATCAGATCAGCGTGTTGGATTTTCTTCCAGTTTTGTGATTCTTTCCATTCAGGGGCAATGTTAGGTACATGCCTAGTCAGCGATAGCTGGCCACTAATTAGATGGTGGTCTGACCAGGCACAGGGACTAACATTTATTGGGTAGACAAAGGGGTGTGATGTCCAAACCAGGTCCAGCGTATGTCCCTTCTCGTGTGTAAGTAAGTAGGTAAGTAATACTCGTGTGTAGGGACTTGTACCACCTGCTTAAGTTCCAGAGAGGTCAGGGCTTCGTTAAGTTGGGCGACCTGACTGTCCATGGGAGACTGATCCTAATGGAGGTTGAAATCTCCCAGAATTGGTAAGCATTGGTAGCGTGTGCGGATATCACAAACCAATTCAATGAAAGCCTCCACAAACTTATAAGAAGTGTGCGGGGGTCGATATATAATCAAGGTGGATAGACAAGAAACCGGCGGACAAAATTTCACCCCCACACATCTACCCCCCCTCGATGCTTTCAGCACAGATTATTTCGGCCTTCAGCTGCTTTTCATATAAAATTGCTACTCCACCCCCCCTGGTGCCGCCCGGTCTATTATGATAGACGGCCGCATAGTTAGGCGGCAGGGAAGCAACAATGTCCGGGGTGGAGGACTCCTCAAGCCAAGTTTCCGTAATGCCAAGAAGATCCAAGGTGTTATCCTGTAAGAGGGAAACTACCTCAAGGTTGTGTTTTTGTAGGGAGCGGGAGTCGAGAGAGGCTACCTTAATTCCCTGTAATGCGGGGTTTCCAGGTAGCTGGGCAGGGGGAACATTCAGCTGAAGAGCTGTATTTCCCCACTGGGTTTTTAGCAGCTTATGGGATCTAAGAATGTCAATAGTGGAGCCTTTGAGGGGCACAGAGTTATGGGCCAAACTCCGCAACTACGACGTGGGGCGTCTCTCCGGGAATGTCGCCAGTAGCCTCATCTGGCTCAGTACAGCAATGGGCGTTTCAGCCCGCAATTCTTCTCCGTTCCTCCTGTCATCGCCGGGTCACGTATACAAGTGGGCGGCACCATATGCATTAGTGTGCCACCTAATCTCAATTGGCCCAGTCTCGGGGTTTTGCTGGTAGGGTACCTCCCATGCACAGAGTGGCCAGCTGCATGCTTCCTGATACCGCGCGGGGACTCCGACACTTGTCAAAATAGTGATTCCGGTTGCAATCTGCAATCAGGGCACGACTTACGATCCTAAACACTCACGTTGAGTTTAAATTAATAAACATCATAAGAATCCTAGGCAGTGGCAGTCGGCGCAGTAAATGATGTTATGCAACTCTCTCGTAGCAGTCAGTTGCCATCCACAACGGGCAGGGGCGGTGCATGTGTCCCATCCTGCAGTTAACAGGAATGTTGCGCGTTTAAGTTTGTAATTACCTTGTTGAACATGCTAAGGTGGGCACGATGCATGTTATATCCTGTTATGAGGCGGGTGTTGCTTATGGTTTGCGGTGCATGACCGACTCCTAGATCGAAGCATCTTCGAATTGTTGGCACGAAGGAACGCCTTTCAGTGTCCTTTCATGCTGCATTCAGAAAGCTACGGCTCTTCTCGAGCAGTTTGGTAATGTGAAGTGAAGGAGTCCCGACTAGAATGGGGAGGAAAATGAGGGATTTGGAGACATTGGTTGTGTGGCATTTATGGGGGTTTCTGGTCCTGCACTCTAACAGCAGTGTACCCTGTGCAGGGACTACAGACTTGCTCAATCCTAGGTGCAGATGCTGCTTGGGGGGGGGGGGCCTTTGCGATTTAGTTTGCTGCAGGCACCGCGGTTCAGTAAGTGACATGCGCAGTATGCAGTGTAAGACGGATTGAGTCTGTTTTCCTCATCAGCCCAAGGTGGCCATCGCCTTTCCGGTTTCATAAGGTGGTTGCTTTTGTTTAGCCACATCGCAGGGCTGGAGAACATGTGACCGACCTGGTACATTGGGATTACAGGACGACTATTTCATTCATGTAGCGTCAGATTATTACCTTGATTGCAATAGGAAACAATACACTTATTACTTTAAGTAGGCATCATAGTTACAGCCTTCTGGATAGCGCAAAATTGTCCTGGAGGCACCAGGGAGCATCACAATGATAGCAGGATAACCAGTGGATTGTGAGTTGCAGTTACAAGAATCTTGCATTGCTGCCAACGTTTTACAAAGCCATGTGTGACATGGTCCTAATTTCAGTGTGATAATGCGTGACGTTTCAACGAATATGATGGCGGCAGAGTTTTGTAATAAAGGGGGTGAGCTTATCGTTCTATAGATTATGTATTATAGTGCTTTTGCTATATGTACTAGTGGTTAATTACATATATGCAAGTGGCAAATTTAACTCGAGTATATGATATTAGCAGGCTGGGCGTAGGTATCCACTCTAATAGGGCATGTGGGAGTGTATTACGTTACAAAGTTCAGCTAGTAGAGTAGTTTTAAGCAACTATTGTTGAATCCCTTTTACCTGCTGTGCTAAAATTTATCCTGGCACACCAAAAATTGGTGACCTATGGGCAAAGCGTCAGAAGTTTCCACAGCAGCAAACCTCATGCTGCCAGGGATTTCTAATTTTGATCCTTTATAAACTCATGGGCAGACTGCAGCATGATTGGTATTCGCCGTACTCCTCAGAACCTGTCAGTACCTGTAAGGCTTCACAAGCAACTGGTTATCTAGTTTTCGGGGCTAACAACGTTTTAATGTTTTATTATAAAGAGAGCAAGGGGTCGGGTCAGAATCATTAGGCCAAAGGGGCCTAATGATGACTTAGGTATTTTCTGAGATTTATTGTGTTGGTCCATACAACATGCATAATCAGTATAATTGACAGAAACATGATCTCATAAATGAGAAGTGGCAGGTGTCACAGGTATTATTTTGCAGTAATAGCAGTGAGCGGCTGCTGTGTTCCAGTGTTTGAAAACACAAGTCACTATCCCTGGATAGGAATGCTTAACTGCATACAATAAGGTTTAAACTGCAGGGGGAAGGACCCTATCAACTTTCACCCTCTCAATAGAATCACAGTGAAACACACTTTACAGTTGAACTACACAGGTGCTTGAACCAAGAACTGGATTCTGAGTCTATTAATAATGGTCAGACTGCACCTCATACCACATCAAGTGTACAGATGTCACCTGGACTGAATTTCAGATACATAATCAGCCCTACGGGTAATTTATATAATCTTTGGTTTACTTGTTCTAAATAGGGTAGATTCAGATTATTGTTTTTAAATCCTTATTTAAATAGGTAATGAAGGTGGGGCTTGTCCAAGATGGCGCCCAAGTGAGAGAGATCTCTCGGAGCCTCACCTCCCACTCACTGCATGGGGTGGAGACCGACCTTTCTTTGGGCCCTTTCCACCTGAACCTGCCTCCGGAATGCTAACTGTACATTGTTGGGTGCCCTGGGGGCTCTGATCGGTGCAGAAACTCCCATTGAGGATATCTGCCTGTTAGCAGCTCTAAAGCTGTGTTTGGAAGATGGTGGGTGACACGGCTGTGGGGCATGACGACCTAGCTGTGAGACGACCAATGGTAGGACATACTACACTACTCTCCGACTCTGTGAAAGCCGGGCCCGTTCACTGCAGTTTACACCCTCCCTCTCAAGTGCCTGTTAATTACCTGAGGCTCACACAGCACTGCAGATGCCTACCAACACCGGCCCGCGCCCGCTGACTGGGCCGGGTGAAACTTGCTGCGATTGGTAGCACAACATAGGATGAGGATCCGTCTCTGGCGGACCTTCAATGGACCTCTAAGCTACCGTGCCAACCCGTCCTACCTCACTTGATTCCTCCCTCCTCAGAACAGTCTCGAACACACAGAATTCAGGTGGGCTTGGCACATTGTGTTTAAGCCTTTGCCAGCATTGTGAGCGGTCCGTGATGGGCCTGGTGTATGTCAGGGAAAACCTTTGCGTGTCTGAAACCCCCCCAGACTTCAGTTTCATAGCAGGTGGGCCCCACTGGACCTACCTCCCCCAATAAGCCTACAGAGCCCATCAGTTGGACCCCTACATTTGGGGAAGCCTTATTGGAGGCTGAATGTGTTGGTGACTGGTCTGAGGGCCCCTCTGAGGAGAAATAGAGCAGGGCTGCCCTGATACTCCTAACCTTGCTCAAGGGAAGAACACACCACAAGGGCAATCTCCACTGCCATTGGGATATGCGCCACTGTGACACTTTGTGCACCCTTAAATCTTCTAGGCTTTTCTGCTACACAAATGCCCTGCACATCTCTCTGGCCAAGAGGGGTGGGCAACCCAGGCTTCACTCACGCCTGACAGAGCAGAGAGTGCAAGACACGTGTGTGCCTCCTACACCCGGACACAGGGACTGTGGCCTGTGCACTCCAGGTGAAGCTCTTGGCCCACATCACCGGTGGTATCCAGTCACCGGGCAAGCATTGGTGGGGAACTTTGTACTCTTCTTGTGTTACAAGAATTGGTGGGACCCTGAGATCTGCATGTTTGTACTTTCTTCTGGTGCCAGTGAGTGGGCCTCACACTTCCAGACTCCCCATAACTGGTAGTGCAGGTGCTTGTTAGTCATGCCACCATGACCACCCAATGCAGTATGAAAAAGGATACCACTCTTAAGGACCTGTTTACTAAGACACCGGCAAAGAAGCCCAATCAGGTTAAGTAGACATCTCTGAGCTTGCAACAGCTAGATGAGGTGGCGGCTGGGGTTTCGCACAGTAATGAAGCTCCTTTCACAAGGGCATTTCTGGAGCACCTGTTTAGAATGTTATGGAAGGACTTCATGGCACTTAAGCAGGGCATAGAAATGGGAGTGAAAGATCTCTGATGAGATTTAGGTGCTCTGGGTCCAAGAGGGGATTCTTTGAAACACACCCATGACTCCCGTGAAGAGGACCATTGGGAACTCCTAGAATTACAATACAAGAACGTAGAGCTTCATTATCAAGACCTTCTTTTCCACCAAGTGTCTCCAGAACTTGTGGACCAAGAAATCATTCTTCGCTGCACTCCCACAGCAGGCCATCCTGCCAGTACTTCCAGCCAAGTACATGACATCCTCACGTGCCTTCACTAATCTAGGCAAAAAGAGGTCATCATGATTGCAGGGCGTGATATATCTGCGTTTGGATTTGAAGGATTAAAAGTGTGACCGTAACTTTACAGCATCAAAAGGCAGTCTGGCCATGATACACTTATTACAAGAGAAAGGAATCAGGTACAAATTAAGCCCAGGCATAAAACTCTGCTCCGTTCGCATAGTTTGCGGAAATCGGCACCTCCGCAACAAAGTTGAGTATTTTTTGGGTTAGGCTCAAAATATCCTTTTGCATGCATGGGAGTGACTTGCCAGGCACCTGCGATCGCCCACAAGATTTTCCGGTCTGTTTACAGGTGCCACGAGATGTGCTAGCCGGCTGCATGCTCCTGCGACATTTTGCAGTCGGCAACGCTTCATTCGGGCTTGCCAGCGACTTCCGGCGGATGCTTTCAGCTGTACCACATGATCTACCACAGCTGCAATTTAGAGTTGTTTTCCAACTGGAAGGAAGTGCCCCAGAGACTCCAACGTCCTGTTCCTGTCCAGCAGCCTCCCTCCAGTGCTCTGTCCATCTCCTGGTCCCTTTTCATTTGGATTTGGAACTGGAAGGATCACTCTTTGTGTCTGCTTTAAATCCCATTGGATTTAATGACTTTGTATTTGAGATTTTACAAGTACATTGAAAAACTGGTGTTGTTTGTTTAATTGGGACCACACACATGCATTTATTTTCACTTTTAAAGGGGTTTCAAAATTTATTGTGGTGCGTGGATTTAATTTTTCTACTTTTGTAAAGGAACAATGTTGCACATTTTACTACATTTTCTCCAGGTTTAAAAAAATACATATTTGCAATATTGATTCAATTCACTATGTGTCCTAGCCTGCCAATTGGCCTTCCAGCCAGTAGGCCCAGTGCTAGTCATGGGTGCATGACACAGCTGTTTATGTGGTGTCTGTTGAATCTGAAACAGTATTTAGGCCTTGGATGGATTTGGATTGAAATACAAAATGTTTTTTTTGGTGGTATATCTTGTTTCATTTTCCTGCAAACAGTGTATAGCATTAGGTGGGGTAATGCCTTTGAAGGATAGGTGTTGTTGCAAACATTTTTTCCTGCTCTGTTAAATCTCGTTTTTGGAATTGCTGGATTAATGAAGTTTTCTCGAGCCTCCTTTGTCTGTCCAGTGTGAGCGTGTGTTTGCCATAGGCCACCATTTGCCTTTGTTCCACATGCCATGTAGCCAAGGGCCATTTTTTATACAGTCAGTGTCCATGGGCCTGCATGTGTTCTTTGTTTTCTAGGCCTCATCCTCCTGCCACTTGTTTTTGTGGCCATGTGAATAGTGGCCATTTTGTGTTACCACTAGCCAGCCAGTGTTCTTTTTTCATAGGCCTGCATGTGTTCTCTAGTGACCATATGGTTGGTGGCCATTTTGTGTGGGCAGCCATTGTGCTTTCCCTATAGGCCTGCATTTCTTCTCTTTGTTCCCAATGCCCTCCTGATCAGTGTTGTTGTTGATGACAATGTGGCACTGACTGGTAGTAATTTTTTTTTTTTTTTTTTTTTATTAATTAGTAAATTATATATGTTTTCATTTGTGTTAGTTCCTACTATTTTCCACTACATCTAGCATCAATCAACCCCATGTCTGCTATATGTGCAAAAAAGCATCCATTGTCTAGGGATTACTGCTTCCATTGTCATTTGTCAGCTGTACCTCCTTGATTGCCACATCAAATGTGAATGATGTCATGAGATGCACATAAGGCCAACAGTTTCATCTGTATGTTGTTGTTTTTTTTGTTCCCTGTTATCCTTCCTGAGTGTTTTTCCAGTTTACAAATAGAACAATGTATTGGTAAATATTTGTAATAGGGAGTAACCAGTGACCACACTAAATGATATTGTATTTGTTTGTACTACTAATCAAACTGCAACAATGCCACATTTCAATGATGTCCTTCTTGCTTCTTTTCTTTTATGTGCAAAAGAAACAATATCGATGATGAAAAAGCTTTATTCGAGTTGTACACTCATAAAAGCACACACATGTAAATTTACACATTTTAAAAACTCTAGACATACATTGGCAATAAATTAGAGATAAAATACACAGTACACACACATAAAATATTTGCCATTAATAATTAATATAAGCTTTCTCATAAAGTGCTGGAGCTAAATGCAAGTTAAAGTACAAAATCACCCGCTTTGTAGACCATAGCCAAATTGATACAGTCAAAAGCTCTTAACGTACATATTAGCAGCAGTTTACAGTTAAAATTCATAAATCTCTCCCGCTAGCAATACTAATTCATACCAGGAAAAAATATCACCCACAGTACTACCAGATAGAAGGCCTGTGCATAGTGTGACGCGTGAGTGACACACAGAACACAACCATCTCTTCAACTTGTAGTTACTCCCAACGTAGGAGCAATTCAAGAGATTGAGCTTCATTCTGAGGAAGTGGAGCAATCTGCTCTTTCAGAAGATCCATTGTCTCCAGCTAGGAAAAGGAGGGTTAATGGTGCATCATCTTCTTTTTCAAGCCCCCCTTCTGATGATCTAGACACCACTTGGATCTGCCTCAGTCTGAAAGTGAGATACTCCACGAGACAAGATGAGGCTAGGGAAATAAAGGTTTCAGAAAGCCTTAAAATTATGGAGGCATCGTGGATGTTGGCTCAGCACCAGTGGAGACCAACGTTATCCCATCCCAACTTCCCTAGGGGGATATGGCTGTGGCACCATCGAGCCAAACACCACCAGCTGCCATATTTGCACAGTCCAGGCAACAACCTACATCCACAACCACCTCATTGCAAGTAGGTACTGCAGAGAGTCAAACGTCAAAAGAGCCACCCACCGCCAATTCATCCGACATTTACAGTGGCACCAGTGTCAGAAAGTTGGGCTCCCCAGTTTGGGCCTAGTTTTCGGTTAGCAAGAAGGAGGTCAACATTGCCATATGCTCCATTTGCAGAGCAAATGTCAGTCAGGGTAAGCTTAATACAAACTATGGCTCCAGGGGCTGAACATCCCATTTGAGAAAGCATAATATGATCCGTTGGAAGGTGCACTTTAGCGCCCAAAAACTGCAAGTTGTTTTGGTGAAAGGGTTGAAAGCTGGCTGAGCAGGAAAACTGAGATAGATCACATTGGGAAGTGAAGAAGAGGAAGACATCTTCATCACACCAAGCAGCTCTGTCCCCAGTAGTGCAATAGTATCACCCACATCAGCAAAATCACATTGGCACAAGACTCAGGTTGAGACACCAAGGAAACAGAGGACAGTGACTGCCCCACTGAAAAGTATATTGAGCCTACCACCACCTGCTCTCAAGAAGTCACCTGCATCAGTGGGATCAGGAAAAAAAAATTCAGGCCACTGTTACTGCCATTTTTAGGCCGGAGGGGCAGCATGAACGCAACCAACCAATGGCACATTTGTACAATGCGAAGCTGGCTAAAATGTTAGCGCTGGACGATTCCCTTTTTCTTTTGTTGAAGGGGTGTGTTTTCTTGTATTTGTGGCAGATATCTGCCCAAAATATGCAAATCAGTCTTGACCCTTTTCCTATGGGATCAGTCCAGCCCAAACTGCAAATCCTCTTTTGTTGCAGGGATTCTGCACAGGTGCAGAACTATGGGCAGGAATATGGGACCTTGGTGTATAGGGACTGAGTCTTCCTACCACCTTAGTACACATGAACCCAGGACTGACTAGTTATAGTGCCTCACTTGCTCTCCTACTCACTCACAGAGAAACAAATAATTAGACACCGCAGAACACAACACTCTCAGATCTCTCAGGAATCGCGCTAACAAGACACACCATTTTGCTCATGCTCTTGTTCTTGTACACCATAAGATCTGACCGAGACACAAAACAGTTAAAAATATTTATTTTAACTAACGTGCCCTAACATGCAGTATACATACACAACAAGCATGAAAATGCATAGTACAAATATTGTCAGCACAGCAGTCAGTCCATAAATCATGAAGGGAGATATCATCATAGAAAGACAATGGAGAAAGGACTTTAGTGTCTAACCTCCATCCCCTTGCTAAGAAGAAGTATTATTATATAATAGAATATCTCTGGACGTTGTCAGAAGACCCCATACCTTAGCCTATAGATAGTAGATCTACATCATTGGTGCTCTTCTCCCTGGAAAGGTCCCTTTGCAAGTGTGTGTCTGATATTTGTGCACCCTACTATAAACTCAAGTACGCAGTCCAAACAACAGCTGCATCAGTATGTATTGTCTAAGGGCTATGGTCTGGCCAAGACAAAATAACAAGGTGCATTGTTGTTTGACCTTGCACATAATGTGCAGTCGAAATCCCAGGAACATACAGAGAGCAAACACAGCGATGAGTTCTCATGTGAAAGCAGTGTTTGAAAATATTGTAAAAAATAAAGACGCGTAGTAGCGTGTGCAAATCAGCAGACAAGCTGCAGCGAGCTCATACTAAGTTAGTGAAAAACGAAAAAGTCCCTATGGGCCTGATGCAAACAACAAAAATCAGAGGTAAGCAGAGGCAAAGCATATTTGAAAGAAAGGCCAATTAGTGTAATTTAGAAGCCCCCAAACATTTTGGGGTGTACTGGAAGGACATGAAGTTCAACAATTTTGGCAATTGGGCACCCCAATAAAATGCTATCCATCCATGGTTAGGCGTCAGAGGTAAAAACTTTCTGGGAAAAGCGGAATGCCATGAAGTGCAGAATGTTGTCTGTACCTTCCATTGCAAAAGGTATGCCATCCAGTAGAGAAGATCGACCAAGCACACATGCTCCTCAGATCCAGAGGCCGTCAGGAGCATCTCAGGGACATCTACATTAACCTTGACTAAACTGTGGTCAATGAGCCACTGTGCAAGAACATTGGTACTCAAGTCTGCCGTTGGGCCGAGTAGAGGATCACACACCAAACGCCTACCCCTGGCACACATCCGGTCATGGACCTTTAATGGACCCATTAACAGATTGTAATCCAGAGCAGTGTGTGTGATATTGGACAAGCAGACATCCATGGCCCATTGAAAAGCGCACCGGAGGCAGTGGAACACAGGGTACACACAGCATAACAGAAGGTCAGCCAATAATTGATGGCAAAAGACTCCACTGGCATTGAACCAAAAAGCTGCGGCATTCGATGACGGTACGGCTGCAACTGGACCGGGTCCATCAGCTCCACAGATTGAGCATCCATTGCAAAGCAACAATAGGAGAACAAGCAGGCTGCAAACCAACAGGAGCACCAGAGGTAAACCTCCGAAGGCGCTGGAAAAAAATAGAATGAATAAAGGCTGGAATTACTTCAAAAATTGTCAGAAAGGAACAAACAAGGCCGGAACCCACAAGTTTAGAAAAGTGAGCAAGGCCCTCCATATCAGATGCATTATATATATGATGTATTAATTCTCCAAAATGGAGGGCGAGATTTGTATTTTAGCAACAAGTGTATCTCGTTTGCGGTTCTTGCCGCCTTCAATTCGAAGGTCTCTCGAGCTGATGTGAGAGCCACTTCTTGTTGAAACAATAGCTCTTTGGTCTGCTTAGTTTATTGCAATCTGCTTTCAAAGTGTGAATGGAAGGCCAAAGTGAACTATCCACAATCCCATGCAATGGATATAGGACTTTGCTGCAACATGTAACTCGTTGAGAAACTGTTACTATGTACGGGATGCCACCCCTTAAGCCACAGCAATCATGGTTATTCAAAATAAGATAACCACCATTAGAAAGCAAGTTAATACGGAAATAAAAGCCGGGACAGGGGTACCTTTAAAAAAATCAAGCTAGATTAGGGGCCAAAACATTAAGGGATCCATGAAGCCTAACTTGTTTACAGACTAGGGAATGTCCTACTGTGGAATCACAGTCCTCTCCTGTAAGGAAAACGTCCTTGTCTGAGCGTTGACATATGTGCGCAAAAGGCAATGGCCATAATTTGTGAATAAAATTATTGCAGAGGGGCTCATATCTCCCAATAGGATGATGTTTCATTGATGCTGTGAACTGAAAAAGTTAGATAGGCAGAGAAATAACCAAATGTATTAACCGCACAGCTGGATCAGTCTCAGCTACTGAAATGCTAACTGTTCTAACTGTTCAGTGTGTAACAATGTGTAGGTGGCATCCTTCATTGATATCAACTTCTGTTTATCACTCAAATTAAACGGGAAAAACAGTGAAGAAGCATTCAAATGATCCCATGGCACTTTTTCCATTTTGAGTGTTTGCAACGTCCAAGCAAACTGCATTACAGAACGTAACTGATTTTGACCATGATACAAAACAGACACTTATTGCTGAACATTGTCAATGACAAAAGATGCAATATTATTTAAAGTATATATACAGGAAGACAGTGTATCAATGCTGTTATCTACCACTGCAAGGATTTTTGTAAATTAGCCTGATTAATTTGTCGGAGTCGTCTTGCAGCTTCCATCTGCAACAGTTTCCAGAATTCATTATATGTGGAATAAATGAAACTTTTTGTTCGAGGGAACTTTGGACCTAAAAGAAAATCAGCCAACACAATGTCACCTGACAAATGAAAGAGGTGTTGTTTCATACCCAACAGTGTGGAATGTTCCAACCATTGCTGACACAATTTACCCACCGAATATGTGGTAACCATAGGCGATTGTGGGACACATGGATCAGATTTACTTTGTGTACCTTGTATTATTCAAAAATGGTAATTGAAATGCTTTTGAAGTTGTTGGCCACACTAAGCATCCCAAGGGGTCAATATTGGAAGAGTTAGGAGTGCCATTCTGAAACAAAACAGCCATGTCTTCAATTGTGTAGTTGGTGTGTGTCTGCATTGTATAAAATTTTGATTTTTGAAGTGGCTAAACCAAAACAAGTAGTCTGTTGTACCATGACATTTAAAAATAAGATTTGAAACGGTATCAGACATGCATAATGCAAGGCCTAGGTGCCTTGCACCAAATGGACTTCATCTCGATGGTGCCCTTCCAGTGCTCATAATCCTTCAAGGACAAATCATTCCTGAAGGACATGGAAAAACCCAGAATAGTCTGTGTTAACATAAATTTAGTTTGTGGCTGAATCTTCAATTTATAAACATAGGACTGTGGATCAGACAGAGTGTAGCCAGAGAAATACACAAATTTACTTTGTTGGGTCTTTGAACTTCCATGTAAGGGTGTTGGGCAATGCTCTCATTGGGTATAATTACAAAAGGGTCTCCGTGTTTTTGTCTTGTGTAAGAAATAAGGGCCATAATCATGTTAATAACAAAATAAATCTGTGTAATTTGCCAACTTTAAATAGAAATTCTCAGTGTAAAATGCAGCATAATATTTTAAATCAGAGTACAACGAATGAATGGCCTGAACATACCAGTCATCTGTATGGATGTCTGGCAAAACCACATCTCCCAAAGAAACGGGGATAACGTATGGAATGTTCAAAAGTTTGGTTGGGCCATGGATATCGTATCGAACTTTATCCCAGACGATACCATCAGCAACAGAGAATGCTGATATAATGACACAGGCTTGGTCTCTTTTCATTATGTGGGACGATGTGTGAGGGGCCAAAACTCCATCAACAATGTTCACAGCAGAGTCTTCAGTTAAATAGTGGCCATTATTAAGTAGGAAAAACACAGTTACAAATCCAATCAACATGAAGAGGAATATTAACGGAAGCACCATCCAGATATATGACCAGGATGAGCAATTAAGTCTTTTTGAACCAGGAAATGAAGACACTGGTAAGGGAAGGAGTCTCCTGTACAGAAAATGATGAGGAAGATGTGTTTGAAGAAAAGCTATTACAATGCATATAATAACCACTAGACTCAAGCTGAAACAACAGGGGATGTGCTGCATCGGATGTTTTAATATGGCACTCTCAGGAATGGCAATTATGACTTCACCTGGAGAAGAAGTATACTCAATATCCGTATATGTGGATATAGAAGGAAAAACAGGCAATAAATCAATTGAGGTTTCCATCTATCCTTCGGTTTGCCGGGGAGTAGTTGAAGAAACAGAAGCCATGGGATTCAGCAAAAGATTGCATTGTGGAATGCTTGGAGGCACACTATTCAGTATCGGTCATGTGGCGTAGTTTGACATGTTTGATCGAAATTTAACTATTTCCCTTATGACCAGGTAAAGGAGGCAGGATCACAGTGCGGGTGCCTTTCAAACCAAAGACTCTGACCGGTGAACAGTAGGATAGACCCAATTATTTTTTGTTCTCCACCTTTTCTCAGATCAGATCTCCAACTTTAGGAAACCAGCCAGAAACAGGAATCAGCACCACAGGATCTTCAGAAGAGGGCAACTGGGCTCTTGCTTGTGAACCACAAGCTTTTTGTAGATCCTGTAACATAGCACAATGAGTATCTACGTCAAAGGTGGCAGCAGCCGCTAAAAATGTCTGACTCAAACATTTCAATGCCAAAGAGCATTTTGTATGGGGTCCGCCCACCCAGAGATCTCTAGGGAGATTATTTAGTGCACGTTGCACTCCATACAAATGAGTCAGTCAACTCCAGCCTACCCCTGACTGGACCTAAGACACTAGCTGTCAAAGATTGATTTAGGTCACAGTTCATGGAGACGAATATTGTGCCTGCACCCCCAGAGACTTCATCGCATCCCACTAAGCCTTTGAGGCAAACGCAGGACCTTGGTCAGAATGGAAGGTGCCAAAGGCAAATGTCCCGATAAAGACACGCAAATCTTGAATGACAGTTCGAGTGTCAGCACTACATTGAGGCCAAACCCAAAGGAATCTAGTGCACTGCAACCAAGATATGTTTAAATGCAGTATCTGATGTCAAAGGACCGAAGTGATCAAGATAAATTCAGCCAAATGGCTAATTAGAGATGTAAAGCTGAGTATGTGTTGGGCGTGCAACAGTAGACGGCTTAATTTGTTGCCAAATGTCACAAGAAAGAACATATTTACGTGGTCGCTGATGTAAACAACACCACCAAAAACATTGCAGCAAAAGAGACACTGTGCAGAAGCTATGCCTTCATGAGTGTCAATGATCAAAGAAAGTCTACGGTCCTCGTTGGGAACCATCCCATCCCCAACGGACAGAATAGTTGCAAATGGGACTTGATCAGAAAACATTTGATATGAAGTACGTGAAGTAAAACCTTGGGGAAGTTCTGTTCCTTCTGTTACAGCAGCAATAACCACTAGAATACCATCATCAATGTTAGACATTAACCTTGTGACTGCTGCTACAGAACAAGTGGCAACTGCAGATTTGGCTGCCTCATCAGCCAGTGTGTTACCAATAGCGTGTGCTCCCACACGTCAATGGCCCAAAGTATGGATAACATGTGTTAGTGGCAAGCACTCCTTAAGAGCAGCCACCAGGACCCAAAGCATCTTATGCTTAATTGTGCTACATTTACAATAATGGAAATCATTTTGTTTCCCAAAAAATAAGTTGTCATTGAAACATTGTACGCAGTAAAACAAATCACACACTACAAAAGTAGGAACATCAGGATCAACAAATTCAAGAACTAAAATCAAAGAACTTAGCTCTGCCAATTGAGCTGTGCAATCACCAAGAGACTGTGTGTGCACCAGGGAGGATTTAAAATCCCCCTCAACCATCATACCTGCCACAATTGTGCAGGCTGCAGAATAAGCTTGTTTAGAACCCACGGCGTAACAATAAAGGAAGTGGATGAACCTGTTCATACTGCAAAAACTCCTGTGTCTGCAAAAACGGGTCAAAGATAACGTTGACATAAGCCAATATCAAAGAACTAGCCTACTCTATCCAACGCGGATGTAAGCCTTTCGAATTCCGAACACTAGCCTTTGTAACTGCTTCTAAAGCAGGTACTGGAGAGACCATGAAAATGCATTTACCCAGAGCGTACTTTCAGAATTGCCATCTGGAATGCTGTCAAAGTTTTTTCTGTAGGAGAGAAACGCATCTCAGTTGAAGTGTAAATGTTTTATTTATAAGAAATGGGGACCATGTCCCCCTCATTTAACATCACGTAAGTGACACCCAAGGCACCTGGTACAATCCTTATGACCAAATGTGCAGCATTGTCACGTGTTACAAGAAGTTGGTTGCAAGTAAATCAGACTGTAGAGACTGAAGAAATTCAATATGTTCCAGAAACCAACAGGAAGCCGAGAAAAAGGTAGTGTCTATCTCCTCCATATCAGTGTCCCCTTGTTCATGGTCTGACCATGCTTTTATTTTCTTCTCTCTTCACCCTAGTCTATCAGTTAAGACCTCGCGGGAAAAAAACATCTGGGCACGGAACTGGAACCGTGTCGATCTGACCTCATTGTCATCCTCCCTCCTAGCCTCTACAGCCGATTTAGCTGGCTTACCATCGTCATCACAAGCTACTGGGATTGACACCTGGCTTGCGGGAGGCTGCAATTTATCAGCCCCCCTACGCCGGATATCAATAAAAAGAGCTAAGGAGGCGAATCGATGGTTTGACACAGACTTAAAGGAAAAGAAATTGTCTCTCCGGCGCGCTGAAAGGTTATGGAGAAGGGAATATTGCCCCCTTCTGAAAACCTGTTATCTAACATTACGGCAGGAGTACAAAAAAGCCATCGTAGAAACTAAAACCACCTATTTCTCAGCCAAAATTTTAACAGCAGAAAATCAATCGCGAGAAATTTTTTCTATTGTTCACGAGTTAGCTTTTTCAGAAAGTAGCATGTCTAAACCCCCTCCCACTAAATCCCTCTGTGATTCTTTGAATTCTTATTTTCTTGATAAAATCTCTAATATCAAGAACAACATTCCCCCTCCTTCTGCCTCTTACATTGACCCCCGCCCGCCAACCCTGCCGCCTAGTTTAATTTCAATTCCCCCCATCACGGAAGTAGTGTTCCGGGAAACACTTCTTAAAGTCAAGTCAGGTTCCCCTGCTGATATTTGTCCGGCACGCATTCTGCAACAAATCTACTCAGTTTGCATACAGCCCCCGATCACCTTTCTTAACAGCTCCCTCTCACAAGGGATTGTGACCCCGGCTCTTAAAGCGGCCACCATTGTGCCCATCTTGAAGAAACCAGGTGCCGATCCAGCTATCCTAACCAACTATCGGCCTATCTCTCTGTTGCCATACCTGGGCAAGGTGCTTGAGCGCCATGTTGCCTCGGTGCTCAGTGCCCATGTAGAGGCTACGGGAGGCTTGGCGCCCTGCCAAGCGGGTTTCCGTCCCAAGCACTCTACTGAGTCCGTTGTGGTGTCGGTCCTGAACAACCTCAGGGAGGGCCTGGACCAAAACAAACATCAAGCCCTGGTGCTCCTCGATCTCTCCGCCGCTTTTGATACGGTGGATCATTCCATCTTGCTTTCACGTATCAGAGCGGCGGGAATCGGGGGCTCAGCACTAGTTTGGCTCTCGTCCTTCCTGCGGGATCGCACACAGGCGGTCCGGCTGGGAGAGTTCACGGCAGCCCCTCTTAAGATCACTTGTGGTGTCCCCCAGGGCTCTTCTCTGTCCCCCCTATTGTTCAATCTCTATATCTATCCTCTTATCTTTGCACTTCAGCAGCTGGAGGTCACTGTATATAACTATGCGGATGACCTCCAGCTTGTCTTCAACCTCTCTTCTTCCCCTCACGCTATTTCTAATTTTCAAGCTATTATGATTTTCATCAGGGACTGGATGAGCCACAACCATCTGAAGCTAAACCCAGATAAAACTGAGTTGGTGCTCACTGGTGGCTCCTCCAGTCCCTGGAACTCTTCTTTCTGGCCCTCCACTCTTGGTTCCCCTCCTGTTCCCTCTTTCACGGTCAAGACTCTTGGCATAAAAATTAACAACGAGCTCACCCTCCACTCACAAATTAGTTCTGTCGTCTCTTCTTGCTTTCTGATGCTCCGCACTATCCGCACTGTCTCCCGGTTTTTCTCCCCTCTGGCACTTAAACTTATCATGTCTGCCTTGGTGATCTCCCGGCTAGACTATGCCAATGCCCTGTACAACGCCATCCCGGCATACAGCCTACGTAAACTCCAGCTTGTGCAGAACCAGGCAGCCCGGCTGGTATATGGCCTCCCCCGTTTCCACCACTCTACACCACTGCTAAAGGCGCTGCACTGGTTGCCTGTTCTGCAACGGTCTCTCTTCAAGACTGGGTGCATGGTTTTCCAGGCACGGCAGGGAACAGCCCCTGCCTTCATTTCTTCCCTTTTAAAAGATTATGTCCCCATTAGACAGCTTCGATCATCCTCTCAGTCCCTTTTACAGGTTCCTCGCTATATCAGGAAAAAATGGGGAGGGTCCAATTTCTCAGTTTTGGCCCCCGTATTTTGGAACTCCCTTCCTGACCATCTACGAGCGATTAAACAATACTCCCTCTTTCGCAAGGGCCTGAAAACCTTCTTGTTTGCTCAGGCCTTCCTACATTAACGGCTCCTTCTTTCTTTGCTCCTCATGCCTCCAAAAGCGCCAAGAAACCGTTATGGTGTATGTTGCGCTATACAAGCTTTTTAAATTCAAATTCAAAGAGTATAGTGGTTTGATATTCTAGGCTTTATCAGGAATGTAAATCCTCCCGCAATTCAAAAAACCCAGCAAAGATTGTAATTTCTAACAGCCGAAGGAGGTTGCAGTTGAACACATTTCTCCAGAAAGTGGGGAGCCAATCCCCTACATTCATTGGTGAGTTCGTAACCCAGAAAAAGTACTGCCAACCAGGCAATATGTGACTTGGCAAAGTTGAATTTGTTCCCCAAGTCAGCAAAATACATTATGATGCGGTCCACATGCACAAGATGAGGAATCAGTTCGGCATCCGTCAAATAAATATTGACGTAAGTAGAAGCATCAGGGTCAATTTCATGCAAAACAGACTCTATGTGTGCCGCAAAAGCACCTGGACTATTTTTATATCCCAAAGGCAAGTATATCTTTTGTGATTGCCAAGGGCGCTCAAGGCTGTCACGTCACGGCTTTCATGAGCCAAATTGTGACTATAAAAACCATTAGAGATATCTAGAGTTGTTTTATGTTTTTTCCGAACAATGGTATCGAATAACGCAAAGCTCAATCAATCAATCAATCACGGCATTTATATAGCGCGCTGCTCACCCGGGAGGGTCTCAAGGCGCTGGGGGAAAGGGGTGTGTTACTGCTCGAACAGCCAGGTCTTGAGTTACTTCCTGAAGGAGAGATGGTCTTGGGTATGTCGAAGGTGAGTGGGGAGGGAGTTCCAGGTCTTGGCTGCCAGGTAGGAGAAGGATCTTCCTCCGGTGGTGGTTCTGCGGATGCGAGGTACGGTGGCGAGTGCGTGGCTGGTAGATCGTAGCTGGCGCGTGGGCGTGTAGAAGGTCATTCGGTCGTTGAGGTACTTGGGTCCCAGGTCGTGTAGGGCCTTGTGTGCGTGGGTGAGGAGTCTGAACGTGATTCTCTTGCTTACGGGGAGCCAGTGCAGTTCTCTCAGGTGTCCAGTGATGTGGCTGTGTCGGGGGATGTCCAGGATGAGTCGTGCGGAGGCGTATTGGATTCGTTGGAGGCAGGCAGCGGCGGGAAAAACGAGTGCGGGCTGGCGGGCGGCCCTGCGGCGGCTGGGGCGCTTGTGGAAGAAGCAGTCGGCGTAGGCGAGCAGGAAGGCACAGGAGTGGGCGTAGTCAGCAGGAAGGCACAGGCAGCAGGAGGCAGGTAAGGCACAGGGAGCAGGAGGCACGAGGAGCGTGGGGGCGACCAGGCCGGTGAAGGCGCAGTGGTCGCTTTAGCTGTTCTGTACCGCAAAGGATATGATATGAGCCTTCTGTTTCAATATCAGAAAAAGAGGATTATTTATGGATGACACACAGGGTTTAATTATACCCTGATATTCCAATTGAGTCACGATTTCACTGATGGAAGCTTTTGCTTCACTTTTGATTGGATATTGTGGTTGGAGTTGTGACATTGATCACAAAGGAATTTCATGTGCCTGGGACTCCATATTCCAATTCACCTGATTACGATACACAGCTGGGACAAGTGCTGCTGCTCCCTCCGACGCGTAAGCCTGTTTAGCCTCCTCCAAGACTTAACGCGAAAAATTCAGCAGAATAATATCCTCCTCTCTAGAAGAGGCCAGAACAAATGGGGGAGGCCAATCAACCTCTGCCAACAAAATATCATAAGAAGAAGTAAGGTTGTCCCAAAAGACTGCCTTGATTGTGCGGTTAATATGACCTTCAAATTGGAGGTCTATCTCGTAAAGTGTATTGTAGTGAAACGTGTGTGTCAGCTATTTTCACTGTAATAAACGTGTCAGTTGCTTTTGCCTCCAGACACTGGTGGAGGGCCTCCCACACTATGGTAACTTCCGCTGCACTGTCAAGGAGTGTTACCGCCCATCTCTAATCGAGGAGCAGGGTTCTCACTGTCTGAGGCATACTTAGCAGTCAGGTCAGCAACTGTTTGCTTCTGAAAAGGGGTACAATATTGAGGTGGTCTCTCCAATTTAGCTTTTACATCAAACTGGCACTGCGGGTCACGTTGTGGCTGCATGCACTTGCCATGTCTGCGATCCTGACACTCTCCCCCACTGAACTGTTGATCAAACGGTTCTTTCTGCTGTTGCTGCTGATTATTTTTATTCCATGTGTTTTTATGAAAGTCTGGATGACCCTCCTTGTCCGGTAGGGGTTTACTTTGGACCTGAGTATAAGGTTTTACTCCTTAACTATTGCGACCCAATGATGTATAAACATCTGTAATAATGATCGGTAACTGCCACTGCCGATCATCGTCCGCCACCACCAAGACGCGTTGACGCCCTTGTAAGCTAACTGCTTCACTTTTAACATTGGCCATAATCATATCAGAAACAAAAGGGAACATGCCTACTAATCTCATCCTCAATTCCAGGGCTGAGTCAGCCCCGTGTTATCTTGAAGCTTCTTCAGATCGCTTGGTAGAACACTCTTGCAGGGGATGCTGAAGCATAGGGTTTACACCGCAGCAAACACTGTCCACCAGGTGGTGCATTCAGCTAATGTGGGAACAATACCACTCAGTAAACTCATTGTAATGATCCTGTGTTTTTCAACAGGTGTAGTATGAGGGAAAACAGCCTCGAATTGCTCAAATTTCTCTGCAAGCCAGTAAGGGAAATCATCCCTAATTTGAGGACGCTTGCCCATCACTGAATTTATCATTATGGGACAGACAACAAAACCACCACTGTGTCCAGGTGGTTGAGGAGTGGCTCCAGCTGGAGCCACTTGAATATTACGTGACATAAACGGTATGACAGTTTGATGTATATGAATCAACATTGTATGTTATTGAGGTAGCTCTGTGAGAGGAACTTTCAGATAATTTGGATGTGGTGTAAAACCAGCCAAAATGGGCAACGTGGCCCCATCGACTGATAAGGGGCCTAAAGGGACCACAGAACCAGGGTGAGGAGGGGCACCATTAAACCATATGGTATGCTACCAGGCTGTCAACGGAAGTTCAAGTAATCTATAAGGGCGATAATTCAGAGGAACCGGGGACTCTGAATATTCATGAAACAAATTATCATTCCCATCCACTGCTGGAAATGTAACGCAAAAATAGAAAACCTTAAAGTGGAAAGCTGCATACGCTTCTACAACAAAGATAATATCTGCCTCTGCAATATGGACTCCATGTTGAGTGAAATGGGCTGTTACGGCAGCACAGTAAGGTGCCGCAATAGCGACTGCAATAATAAATGCAAAATAGCAAACCAATAGAACGGTAGCCCAAAAGTGGGTCTATGGAGAAGATTAACCTTTTAAATTTCAAGCTTGAAAAACCTAAAAAACATAAATATAGGAGGCTATGCCTTCAAACCACAGACCTCTCCGGAAACCGGTGTGAGGGGATTGTGGACAATCACAAGCACTACTCCGGGATCTCGTGAATAAGTACCAGATCAATCGTTGGTGGCGCCATGTTGCAGGGATTCTGCACAAATACAGAACTATACGCAGGAATATGGGACCTTGGTGCATAGGGACTGAGTCTTCCTATCACATTAGTACCCACAAACCCAGGACCGACTAGCTATAGTGCCTCACTTGCTCTTCTACTCACTGACAGAGAAACAAATAATTAGGCAACCCCGAACACAACACTCCCAGATCTCATTAGGAATCGCAGTAACAAGACACACACTTTTGCTCACACTCTTGTTCTTGACATTAAGATCTGATGGAGACACTAAACGGTTTAAAATATTTATTTTAACTAATGTGCCCTAACATGCAGCATACATGCCACAACAAGCATGAAAATGCATAGTAGAAATATTGTCAGTTTAGCAGCCAGTCCATAAATCATGAAGGGAGATGTCATCATAGGAAAGACAATTAGGAAAGGACTATAGTGCCTAACCTCCCTTCCCTTGCTAAGAAGAAGTATTATTATATAATAGAATAACTCTCGGCTTTGTCAGCAGACCCCACACATTAGCCTATAAATGGAGGATCTACATCATGGGTGCTTTTCTCCCTGGAAAGGTCCCTCTACAAGTGTGTGTCTGATATTCATGCACTCTACTAAAAACTCAAGTACGTTGGCCAAACAGCAGCTGCATCGGTATATTTTGACTAAGGGCTAAGGTCTGGCCAGAACATAATAACAAGGGGGCATAGTTGTTCGAACTTGCATATAATGTTCAGTCAAAATCCCAGGAACATGCAGAGAGCAAACACGGTGATGAGTTCTCAGACGAAAGCAGTCTTTGAAAAAAATAAAGACGCGTAGTATCATGTGCAAAGTAGCAGACAAGCTGCAGAGCGCTCGTGCTAAGTTAGTGAAAAACGACAATGTCCATATGGCCCCCCCGACACTCTGGACCGGAAACAAGCATCCTGGAACTGGTTTTACGGCATCACCCCTCATCAGCCAGGCTAGCTTGAATTCAGCGGCACAGTGAGCACGAGACCCACGTCTGGGAATACCCGCCCAACTAGATGCTGACATATGCAAACAAAACAATTGATGGACGGAATGCTGAACAATGCAAACATTCACCCCCAGTCACAAGGATCTGGGTTTAATCCATCATTCTTTTGCTCACCACGCCACCTTAGTTTGGAGCCAGCCATCTGCAAATCAGTCTTGACCCTGTTCCTGATGGGAACAGTCCAGCCCGAACTGCAAAGCCAGGTCCTCTCTGGACCAGAAACAAGTATCTTGGGACTAGTTTTGTGGCATCCACCAGGCTAGCTTGAATCCAATGGTGTAGTGAGCACAGTACCCGTTTTAGCAGAGTGCTGTTTACAGTATCCAACTAACAACAGACATGTGGAACAGTTGCCAAGTCACTGATTACATGTGCACCACTGCACACTGAATCTCATTTGTGGGGGGTCGTAAAAAAATATCTGCAGGTGTTAACACAGCGGTGATTTTTAATGCTGCTCAGAAGCATGCTCCAGTAGCCATGTTCGCCTTGGAGACATCCCATACAACTGCAAACATTTTTGAAGACTTTAAGAACAAGGTCTTTGAATGGCTGTGGCCAAGAGGGCTTAAGATTGGATTTGTTGCCATGGACAATGGCAATGATATAGTTAATACATCCAAATGAAGGGGCGACATTTACGCCACTAAACCAGTCGCACAGCTAGATGAGCAAATGCACAACATTTTAAGTTAATCAATTTTTCAGTCCATTCATTGATGCTTATATTAAAGTTCCTCTTTTGAAGTTCAACTCCACTTCATCCACACATGAAGTATCATGCAATTTTCCAAGTTTCAAGTGTTGATGAAGTGACCATCCAGACCTCTATCAAAAACGTGACAAACACATAATTCATCCATGGCATGTTCTTTATTTCACCCAATGCATTTCGGACTGCAAGAATCCTTCCTCAGTATTAGCTTATGCATATCCTTGTGCATTTTTGTTATTTAACAAGTTCTCCAAAACACCAGTGAAATAAAATGTAAGTACTCATGTGCTCCCATAAACAATGATTAATTTTAAGCAATAATCACCCTCGTTCTCTCCCAAAACTATCCAACCCTTATGTCTTTCAAAGCTGCGTGACTCATGTATTTTAAACAAGCAGCCGCCTTACTCATACCTAATTTGCCATACCGCAAACACTTCTGCAAATCTTCCTTGTGGTATGCCGCCCTCTTTACCTCTGATGCACCAATAAATAACCTGCTGTTCTTTTTCCCTTCAGAGAATCTATCAATTCGTCAATATAACCTTGAGCCTCTGGTGCCCCCACTGTGCTCCGTTTTTCTACCTTCGCTTTTTACACATATTTGTTAATTGCAGATAGCAACATTCAGCGCGCAGCGCTTGTCATCACACATACCTGCCAGGATGGTTTAACGGCGCAATATTCCTCCATTGCAATCCTCGGTATTTAAACTGGGCTTGTTGTTCAAAATCCCTCCCTCATTCGTGGGTGCTCTCGTAGGTCACCTGATCTGAACTGCTGCCTCTTCATACCTTCCCACACAGCTCGATAAAACAACTCCTCCTACTACTAGTTAAGGCCATACCTGATGCAACATCATTGTACAGTACTTTCTCAAAAAGAAGACCAATCAAGCAACTTTTTACACATATTTGTTAGTCATCACACATACCTGCCAGGAAGGTTTAATGGCTCAATATTCACATCTCGTAAGCAAGAAAGTTACCTCCTCTATTGCAATCTTCGGTATTTAAACTGTGCTCATTGGTCAAAATCCCTCCCTCATTTGTGTGTGCTCTCGTAGGTCACCTGATCTGAACTGCTGCCGCTTCATAACTCCCCACACAGCTCGATAAAACTACTCCTCCCACAGTGCATCATTCAATATCAACCCGATTCCTAATAAAACATTGTGTTATCTTCAATAAATAAACAAAATTACATTAGTGCAATGTTACAAATTCAATGAAAACATGTTTTTGCAAATTTTGTGTTCCGCTTGTCCCCATACATATTCAAAGAATCTGATGTTTTCCGCCATCAGTGTGGATCGCGATGATGAACCCTATTAGTCAATTTTGAGCCACTTTCAATGTTAGGGTGCAAACCATGATTGGGGCACTCAATCATGACCAATGTTCAAAGGGGTGAAGGAATGCACACCTTCTTTTCAATGATAATTAACGTTAATCCTGACATCCTCCAAGAGTGCATGCTTACTGGAATTGTGCTTGCCCGCGTAGCACATAGATAGTACATCAAAATAAAGGGGGCGACATTTACGCCCCTAAACCAGTCGCACAGCTAGACGAGCAAATGCACAATATTTTAAGGTAATCAATTTCTTAGTCAATTTATCAATGCTTATATTCAAGATCCTCTTTTGAAGCTCAACTCCACTTCATCCACACGTGAAGTATCATGCAATTTTCCAAGTTTCAAGTATTGATGATGTGACCATCCTGACCTCTATCAAAAACACGATAAACGCATAATTCATCCATGGCATGTTCTTTATTTCACCCAATGCATTTCGGACTGCAAGAGTCCTTCCTCAGGGGTAAGTACAAGTGAAACATTTCACCATTAGTATTAGCATATGCATATCCTTGTGCATTTTTGTTATTTAACAAGTTCTCCAAAACACCAGTGAAATAATAAAATGTAAGCACTCATGTGCTCTCATAAACAATGATTAATTTAAAGCAATAATCACCCTCGTTCTCCCACAAAACTATCTAACACTTATGTCTTTCAAAGCTGCGTGACTCATGTATTTTAAACAAGCAGCCGCCTTACGCGTACCTAATTCGCCATACCCCAAACACTTTGGCAAATCTTCCTTGTGATATGCTGCCCCCTTTACCTCTGATGCACCATTAAATAACCTCTGTTCTTTTACCCTTCAGAGATTCTATCCATTCGTCAATATAACCTTGAGCCTCCGGCTCCCCCACTGTGCTCCGTTTTTCTACCTTCCCTTTTTACACACATTTGTTAATTGCAGATATCAACATTCACCGCACAGGGCTTGTCATCACACATACCTGCCAGGATGGATTAACGGCCCAATATTCCTCCATTGCAATCCTCGGTAATTAAACTGTGCTTGTTGTTCAAAATCCCTCCCTCATTCGTGGGTGCTCTTGTAGGTCACCTGATCTGAACTGCTGCCTCTTCATACCTCCCCACACAGCTCGATAAAACAACTCCTCCTACTATTAGTTAATGCCATAGCTGATGCAACATCATTGTACAGTCTTTTCTCAAAAAGAAGACCAATCAAGCAACTTACTGTCCACCTGCAGAAGAAACTAATCTCATATCAGCCATTCATTTAAAGCTTGGAAACAGCTGAGGGTCATTCAGTGTGATAATAGAATGCCAGTTAAAACACTCATACTGGAGGTGCCAAAACTTTGGAACTCAACTTATTACATGCTTGAACTCCTGTTTGAACAGAACAGACCTATCCATGAATATGTCATGCAAAGAGGGGATGCAACTGTGAAAGCATCCAAAGAGGACAGTACCAGTGGCCAAGGTATCCCACTGTTGCAGATGCTACAGGAACAGCTAAAGGATGTGTCTGCAATCAACACAGGTGTGGAGGAAAAGAAAGATGCGTATGCTTGGTGGATAGCTTAATCCTTCGCCTGTTTGCTAATACAAGGGTGCAAAGAGACATTGTGTCCTCCAAACATTACATCTGTGCCACAATTTTCGATTCACTGTACAAACCATTACTGTCCATGTTTACTCCTTTTTCCGATGGAGATGTTAGAAAATACAAACATGGATAGGTGAGCGTTAGAACTAGGGGTCTCTAGTTGGCAGAGGTAGGTACCACTGTCCAAATAGGGACCCTTGCTTCTAGTCAGGGTAAGGAGGAAACCCTCTGAGATTACCCCTGCTCACCCCCTTGGTAGCTTGGCACGAGCAGTCAAGGCTTATCAACGGCAATGTGTAAAGTATTTGTACCAAAACTCACAGTAACACTGTGAAAACACCACAAAATGACTCCACAACAGTTTAGAAAAATAAAGGTATTTAATCTAAACTACACAAGACCAAAACAACAAAAATCTAACATACACAGTTCAAGAATATGGTTGCAAAAGAGTTCTTAGGTTTAGGGGTAATATAATACACAGTTGCATCATGTTTTAGCCACAGTACCTTTGTTAGTGAGAAAAAGTTCCAAGCACAGAAGCTGTAGCGGTGGAAAACAAGCGATGCGTTACTCCTGAGACCCCGGGGAGGCGTTAGCGGCAATTCTCCTGGATGTAGCGGCGTGTAGCGCCCTATCCGATCTGTATGGGGAGGAAGGCAATGACTTGTATGGATTCCGGTGCGCAGGTTTTGTAGGAAGTTTTCTCCCGCAAAGGCACTATGCGATAATTCTCGGGGCTTGCGACCATCTCCGGGGCGATGATGCGCCATCCAGCGGCGAACTTCCTCTCGCAGCCCCTCAATGCGATGGCTCTGCGACGATTCTCGCAGCGACGTAATGCGGTGATCTCACCCAGCAATGAGAGGCTCTGCGAAGATGTTCGCAACGGCGGAAATCTTCCCGCTAACGAAGGGTGCGATGTCTTCAGGCAGCGGCGACAGGCGCTGTGATGATCTCTGTCTTCGTAGCGGCGGGATTTTTCTCGCTCGGCCGGGATTGCGATAAATTATCTGTAGCAAAGTTGTTAAAAGCTTGGTTTCCAGCTCCCCAACACAGGTACAACTTCCAGAGGCACCACACATGGGCCACGCACTGCAGGAAGGACAGAACTCTCTCAGTAGAGTTAAGGGAAGCTGGGGGTGAAGTCCTTTTGTTCCTGGGACTTCATAACAGGGAGCCATCTCTCTCTCAGGCCCTTGGAGATTCCTTCATGCAAGGGGACACTGCACCAAGCAAAGTCCTTCCCCTCTCCTTGGCAGCAAAGCAACAGCAGGTCAGTCCAGCAGAGCAACAGCAGGACAGTCTTCCTTTTTCAGTTTCAGCTTTCTCCTTGGCAGAGGTTCCTTCTTGATTCCAGGATGATCTAATGTTCTGTTGTCAGGGGTCCTGTATTTATACCCCTAAAAGTCTTTGTTCTCTTTGTGCAAGTTGGCCCTGAGCCCGGTCGGAATCGGTTCTGGGTGTTACTTGAGCACTTTGTTTTCCTGACTTCTCCTTTCCTTTCAGAGTGAGGGGCAGGGTTGTCAGCTGCCCAGCAGGAGGTGGAGCCAGCATTGTGGAAGGCAGGCACAGCCCTATTCACGCCCAGGTGCTATCTCCTCCCACCACTCTAGTTGCAAATGCAGTCATTCAGCCTAGGGCAGACCCAGCCAGCTCCTGGGGGATCCCCAGCCCCTGTCACTCTCAAACCAGACAGTCAATTCACAAACAGGCCAAGGCACACAGAAAGGTCAGACAAGAGAACAGCTACTATCTAAAAGTGCTGTACTAAAACACAGGATTTAAAAACAACCTTTCCTAAAAGAAGTGTTAATAAATTCTGGGATCAGGGATACCATATTTTTATGTCCCATCTTGTTTCTATGGGAAGATATGCTGGTAGCCACTGTAGCCAGCATCCCCCATGATAACCTATGGAGCAAGATAGCCTTACAGCAGTGAAAAACGAAAATGGCTGTAATTCACTACCAGAGCATGTCACCTGCACAGTACATGCCCTACCTTTCACATACACTGCACCCTGCTCAAGGGGTACCGTGGGCCTTCCATAGGGGTGACCAATGTGCACAGAAAGGGAAGGGTTAGGCCGGGTCAGTGGGGACACTGACCAGGAGGACATAGCAGTTCACAGACTGCACATAGGCACTGTGGTGGCAGGCCCGAGACACCATTTTAGGGCTACTCATGTGGTTGACACAATAAGTGCTGCAGGCCCACTAGTAGCATTTGACATCACCAGCCCTGGCATAGTCAGTGCACTTTACTAGGGACTTCTGGGTGTACAAATATGCCAATCAGGTATATCCAATTACAATGACAATTTACACAGGGAGCACTTACACTCTGACACTGAGCAGCAGTGGCAGAGTGTCCAAAGCATCTAACCAGCAAAAACGAAATCCAGCACAGCATCAAAAATACAGGAGGTAGAGGCAAAAAGATAGGGGGAAACCCCACCAAGGATGCCAGGTCTAACACGTGTCCCCTCCAGCTGAAAGTGGGGAGAACTGCCCACCCTTTTGGGAGTTCTCTTCACTAAGGCAGAAAACCTGGACAGCTGAAAAGAAACAAAAAACCCTGCCCCAAATATATGTATATGTCCCACAGGGGGGTCCTACTTTTTCAAAACGACCAACAAATGGGAATTGGAGCCACACATACACAAGACCAGTGGATATTTTTAAAAAAATCATCATTTTATTTTATTCGATATTTAGTCAATTTTGTATAGAGCTCTGATTCCATTAGAATAAAACACATAACATATACATATCAAGACTATTAAATAGGTCAAAAATATGGTCCCGCACACATCACACCAGTCCGCAATCAAAACCCAATCGTTACTTTCATACTGCACCACTCACACACTTTATTTTAAAAAAAGAGAACAAACATACATTCAATTCAAAGGTACGTCGATGTCAGTTGGTATAACTAAGGTGAATTGAGTTATTATGACACCAAGTAGTAGGGGGCAGAATCAATAAGATCCAAACATCTTAATCAGCTGGAGATTCATCCCTCTCTAGAATCACGCCGACGCGCATTTCGGTGTAGGGCCCACAGGGGCCGCACCTTCGTCAGGGCAAGAGGGTACCAATGTGTGGAGGACACACCACTGTGAATACAAAAAAACACACATATATATATATATATATATATATACATATAGACAATCAAAAATAGCGCATGTTATTCCACTATATGAACTGTACATCTTCACTGTAGTCTGTATTCATTTTTTCTCTATTTATCTCATTTGTTATGTATAGCATGGCTCCAACACCTGGCGTTAGTTCAAAGATTATAAGGTCTCCTTTCTGTAGTCCACAAGGGAACTACCTAGTACACCGAACACTCCAGATTAGTCAGGTCACCCTAATATCTACACATACATATTACCTTTTATATCACCATTTATTCAAGCATGCATAGAAAAGGATTTTTAGAAAGCCCGTGAGTTTCTGACAGGGGGTTAGATCTTCTTATGTGTAAAGGTGGAAACACCTGAGCCTGCCGATAGAAACTATGTCGAAAGATGGAGGCATTAGGTCAGTGTGAGTCCCAGAGACTCTTTACGTTTATCAACACCCAGCTCTAATCACTCTTAGGTTACCTTGTATCAGATTCCAGGATTTAAATATTCAGAAGCGTCCACTCTAAGGTCTACAACACCAAGATGTCATTAGATAATGCACCCTAGAAACCAGAGGGCCTTAACACTGGATTCAAAGGCTGAAGGGTAAACAAAAACAACTATAGATGGATATTACTAAATCATATTTTTAGTATTTACAATTTTATCTTAGGTCACATTTCCGAGAATTGTTAGTAGTATGGTTTTCTTGGGAGGGGCAATAGGCCTTCCGTCGAACGATAACTCACGATTAAGCTTAGAAAGTACGTCACAATTCGCACAGCTTCTCAATGACTCAGGGCTTCTCTCGGGGAGATACATAGGATCTCAGGAAAAAAACATAAAAACGTGCCTGATAATTACCTTGTAGGGCTTTCACGATGCCGGACTTCGATCCGTTGACCTTCGGGCCATCTGTCAGGGCTTCAATCTATTTGTCGTCTGCACCCGGTTTCGTCCAATAATCGGAGGGGTACTGTATTAACAAGATATATAGTGTTAAGGATGTCCCGTTCTGAGATCATATTCAGAACCCAGTTAGCTAATAGAAAGGGGGATTTTTTAGAGAAATAAATAAAGGAGTGAGTGCAGCAATTGTCTACTCTCTCTCATTGTCTAAAAACCCCCCATATAGGGTGTAGCCAAAGACCTCAGATGAATGATTTAACGATGCATCGTGATAACATCACCCCGGGGGCCCTCGTTACATAAATCTGACAAAACGCGACCCGACTTACTCACTCAATTAAATCAGTTTGCCACACGGGGGTTCTTCGGCTAAATATTCGCCGGGCACAGATCGCATGGACGGCTCACTCTTGATTAAAAATGCGAGGAAGTCTAGCAAACAAGAATATATATGTACAAGACAAGCATTAACGACAAGCATTAATACACAAATATGACAAAGCACGACCCGACTTACTCGCTCAATTAGATCAGTGGGCCACACGGAGGGTTCTTCGGCTAAATATTTACTGGACACAGATCGCATGGACGGCTCATTCTTGATTTAAAACGCGAGGAAGTCTAGCCAAAAAGAATATATATGTAAGAGACAAACATTAACGATACTGCGTGGGCTCATAAATTCAGAGTCCTGTATTAAACGTTTTTTTTTAGACTTGACCGCACTTACTTCTTCTCCTCACTCGATTAGTCGTTCCAAGCGAGGTGTTTGACTGAGTGTCCGGGGTTCGCCCAACGCTTGCTTTTTCTCCTCCCTCGACTAGCCGTTCCAAACAGAGGTGTTCAACTAAGTGCCCGGGGTTCGTCCAGCACCAAAGGAGGCCATATTGGAGGCGTGGGTACCCTTTCTAATGATAACTAGGCACCAAGGACCTGGACAGACCATTAGCATTGGCGTGTTCTGTGCCAGGGCGGTGTTTCACTGTGAAGTCCATTCCCTGTAGGGAGATGGACCGCCTCAACAGTTTTGGGTTCCCACCCCTCATCTGCATTAACCATCTGAGGGACCTGTTGTCTGTTTGAACACGGAAGTGAGTCCCAAACAGGTAGAGCCTCAACTTCTTCAGAGCCCAGACCACAGCAAAAAGCTTCCCTTTCAATTGCACTCTACCTCTGTTCCCTGGAGAGTAGCCTCCTACTAATGAAAACTACAGGCTGGTCCCAGCCCTAGTCGTTGATCTGTGAGACTACTGCTCCCACACCATGCTCTGAAGCGTCTGTCTGCACTATGAACTCACTGGAGAAGTCGGGTGCCTTGAGCACCGGTGCTGTGCACATGGCAGTCTTCAGGGCATCAAAAGCTGTCTGGCAGGCTTAGGTCCAACTCACTTTCGTGGGCTGCCTCTAGGAGGTCAGCTCTGTCAAGGGGCAACGATGGTGCCATATCCGTTGACAAACCGTCTGTTATACCGAGTGAGTCCTAAGAAGGCTCCCACCCCTGTCTGGGTCTTGGAGGGCTCCCAAGCCAGAATGGTATGAATCTTTGCCTGTAGGGGCGCCACCTGGCTGCTCCCTACCTGGTTTCCAGAGTACACCACAGATCCCTGCCCTATCTGGCACTTGCTGGCCTTGATAGTGAGGTCTGTCCTTTGCAGAGCCTTCAACACTTCAACACTTCACAGAGGTGTTGCAAATGTTCCTCCCACGTGGAGCTGAACACAGCAATGTCATCCAGGTATGTGGCACTGAATACCTCCAGCCCGGTCAGTACCTGATTCACCAGTCTCTGGAAGGTGGCAGGGGCATTCATCAACACAAAGGCCATGACTCGGAACTGGAAGTGCCCCTCTGGCGTTGAGAATGCTGACCTCTTTTTGGCCCCATCAGTTAAGGCAATCTGCCAGTACCCAGAAGTTAAATGAAACGTACTGAGGTACCGGGATGTTCCCAACCGATCCACGAGCTCATCAGCTCTGGGGAAGGGGTGTGTGTCAGTCTTGGTGACCGCATTGAGCCCACGGTAGTCCACACAAAACCGGAGTTCTGGAGTGGCACCGGGCGCAGCAGCTTTTGGGACTAAGACCACAGGGCTAGCCCAGGGGCTGCTGGAGGGCTCAATCACCCCTAGCGCCAACATCTTGGAAACCTCCTCCTTGATGCTGGCCCTGACCTTGTCAGCTACCCTGTAAAATTTCTGTTTCATAGGCTCCAGTGTCCACATCATGGATGCACCAATTGGTGACACCTGGGGTCAGGGAGAACAGGGAGGCAAACTGACCCAACACCTGGCGGCAGTCCCTCTGCTGTTCTGGGGTCAGGGTGGGCGAGAGGACCACTCCATCCACTGACCTGTCTTGCTCCTTAGCTGCCAGTAGGTCAGGGAGAGGATCACTATCCTCTTCCCCTCCAGCATCTGCAGCCATGAGCATTGTCACTTCAGACCTCTCAAAGTGTGGTTTGGGTGGTTCACATGCAAGAGTCTCAGGGGCCGCCTGGGAGTCTTCAAGTTAACCAGGTAGGTTATTTCGCTCTTGCGCTCCACCTCCTCATATGGCCCAGTCCACTTGTCTTGGAGCGCACACGGCTCCACTGGCGCCATCACCCACACTTTCTGTCCAGGTTGAAATTCGACCGGAGGGGTGTTCTGGTCGTACCATCTTTTCATTTCTTCCTGGCTAGCTTCCAGGTTCTCCTGAGCAAGCTTCCTGAAGCGTTGTGTCTGGTTGCGGATGACCAGCACATAGCTGAACACATCCTGGGGGTTTTTCCCACGGATTTCTCCCAACCCTCCTTCATCAGTGTGAGAGGTCCTCTAACAGGTTGGCCATACAGGAGTTCAAAGGGACTGAACCCTAAGGACTTCTGAGGCACTTCCCTGTAGGCAAACAACAGGTATGGTAGGAAGACATCCCACTTCCGTCTCATGGGCTCCGCTAGGCCCATAATCATACCTTTCAGGGTGGGGTTGAACCTTTCAACCAACCCATTTCCCTGAGGGTGGTAAGGAGTAGTGAACTTATGTTACCCCACACTCCTCCTACAAAGACTTCATGTACCTAGGGATGAAGTTGTTACCCCGGTCGGAGACCACCTCTCTGGGGAACCCCACACGGGAAAAGATCCCCATCAATGCACGGCCCACCACGGGTGCTGTGATTGTCCTGAGAGGGACTGCTTCCGGGTACCGGGTGGCACGGTCCACCAAGACCAGGATGAACCTGTTCCCTAAGGCTGTCTTGGGGTCCAGGGGCCCCACAATGTCGACGCCCACCCGCTCGAAAGGGGTGCTCACCACAGGAAAGTGTTGGAGGGGTGCCTTGCACTTCATTCAAGTCTTGCCACTGGCCTGACATGTTTGGCAAAATCTACAAAAGGTACCAACATGCTTCTTCATCTGGGGCGAGTAGAAGTGGGTGACAAGCCTGTGGTAGTTCTTGTCTTGCACCAGATGTCCTGCGAGAGGCACATCATGAGCCAGACCCATTAGGAAGTTCCTGAAGCACACGGGTACCACCAGCACACGGGCTGCACCGGGCTCAGCAAACTTAGGCTCACTATATAGCAACTCATCTTCCCAGTAGATGAAGTGATCTCTGGACGCTCCACCTGCTGCCTGGTCTGCAGCCTGTTGCTGCATACCAATGAGAGAAGGGCACTCTTTCTGCTTCTTGCAGAATTCCTCCCTGGAGGGCCCACCTTCTTGCTGCCAATGGGTCAGCTCAGGTAGGTCGCCCAGTTCGGCCACCTGTTCCCCTGTAGGTTCCAGGGCATCCTCCTCAGGTTCTGCTCCTTCCTGGACCATGGGAACGGCTGGGGTTGGGTTCCCGTGCCCTCTGCCCTTTCCTATCCTGGCAGGTCTCTGGGCCACTGTTTCAGGCTCCAGTTCTGCTGAACCACCCCTACTGGCTGCCATAGCACGCATGGTCACACAGATCCACGCAGGCAACCCAACATCTTCAAATGAGTTCTGTGTTCTACATCCTTCCATGGAGACCTCTCCAGGTCATTACCTATCAGACAGTCTACAGGCAAGGCATCACTGACAACAACTTCCAAAAGACCAAAGACTCCCCCCATTCAAAGGGAACACGCGCCACTTTGCAGAGGCGCACAGAGCTATCAGCTGCAACTACCGGGCGGAGTACATTGGGGATACACTGCTCTTCAGACACCCACTGACACCTCACAGATGTCATGCTGGCTCCTGTGTCTCTCAGAGCCTCTATCTCCCTCCCATTGACGGTCACCTTCTGCCCGTATTTCTTAGTGTTAGGGGGCAGTAAGGTTTCCTGGACCATCTTTTGGTCTCCTAAAGAGACAAGGGTCATCACTGCTAGCTCCCCTTCCCTACTAGAAATCAAATCCCCTCCCAAAGCTATACTTGCAAACCCTGGGGCTGGAGCACCAGCGGGTGCTGGGGGTTTCTTGGTCCACCTGTTGATAACATGTCCCACCTCATTGCAGTTGAAGCAGGTGGGGGACCTCTGTTTTCCCATATGCCCCTATGGGGCAATGGCTGTCTAGGTCTGGGGGGTTGGGACTCCTTTCCCTGGGAACTATTTTGGGGCCCTTGAGAGAACTCCTTTTGGTTACCCTTGTTCCCCCCACTCTTCTGCTGGGGACCCTGCCCACCTTTGGCTGTGGTACCCACAATTCCTCTGTGGACCCTGGTACTGGTCCAGCGGTCCGCCTCCTTAGCAAGCTCAATGGGGTCTGTCAACTTGCTATCAAAAATATGCTGGAGCAGTTCTGGAGCACAAAGACTACTCAAGTGCTTCCAACTAATTAAATGTAACAACCCCTTATAATCAGTTACTTTGCTGCCCTTCATCCAACCTTCCAGTGCACGCGAGTACAAATTCACACACTCCATCCAAGTCTCAGACTCTTTCTTCTTAGAGTTTCTGAACTGCAGTCTGTACTGCTTTGGAGTAAGTCCATACCTGAGACATAGGGCCTCCTTCATATTGGGGTAGGTCATGGCACCTGCTAACTCTAAGGGCTCTAGAGCACTCCTCCCAGAAGCCTCAAAATGTTTTCACAGGCCCGCCCCCCAATGCTGTTCAGGCACATCATTCATTCTCAATTCAATTTCATAAGAAGTAAACCAGGCATAAATATCCTCATTCCTATTGTAATTCTGTACAAGATCCTTGGGAATATATACTTTACCCCTCTGCACTGACTGTGCGCTGCCACCATTTGAATTGGCATCCACCTCTTTGGCTTTAAGATCCAGTTCTCTCAATCTCAACTCATGAGCCAAAAGCAATTTCTTTTCCTCCAGGGCACGGGCATTTTTGCTCTCCTCCGCCGCCCTTTCTCTCCATTTTTAACTTCATGATTTTCAAGTCATATTCTCTCACTCTTTGATTCTCCTCTAAGTCTTCTTGGGTGAAATCCCGACTGGAATGGTTGCTGCCAAGCCTTGAACCTGTTCTGCTCACAGGCAGATCAGTGGTTTGAAAACCATTCCCTGTACTTGTATCATTTCCCTCTTGTGCCTCCCAATGGGCCTTCAAGATTCTCTGCAGCTCCTCTTTCCTGGTGCCGCTTTTCGTGGGGCACTCAAACTGTTGGCAGAATTGCTTAAGATCTTTTGCTCTGTAGGAATACTAATCCTCAATGACAAATTCCAATTCCAATTCTGCCTCCACACTGGGTGCCTTTCCATTCCCAGACATGATGCTTTGAAGAGTTACTCTAAAATCGAACCAACCAAAAAAACAGTATTATGCGGTGGCGTAGTGGTCTGCACTCACTAGTGATGTACACCAAACACTGTGGGTCTAGTACAAATACAAGTTCAAATCCCACAGCTGCCACCAATGTTAGAACTGGGGGTCTCTAGTTGGCAGTGGTAAGTACCACTGTCCAAATAGGGAGCATTGCTTCTAGTCAGGGTAAGGAGATAACCCCTGCTCACCCCCTTGGTAGCTTGGCACGAGCAGTCAAGGATTATCAAAGGCAATGTGCAAAGTATTTGTACCAAATCTCACAGTAACACAGTGAAAACACCACAAACTGACTCTACAATAGTTGAGAAAAATAAATGTATTTAATCTAAACTACACAAGATCAAAACACCAAAAATCCAACATACACAGTTCAAGAATATGGTTGCAAAGGAGTTCTTAGGTTTAGCGATAAAATAATCCACAGTTGCGTCACTTTTTAGTCACAGTACCTTTGTTAGCGATAAAAAGTTCCAAGCACAGAAGCTGTAGTGGTGGAAAACAAGCGATGAGTTACTCCTGAGACCCTGGGGAGGCATTAGCGACAATTCCGCTGGATGTAGGGGCGTGTAGCGACGAATCCGATCTGTATGGGGAGGAAGGCGATTACTTGTATGGATTCCGGTAAGTAAGTTCCGTAGAAAGTTTTCTCCTGCAAAGGCACGATGCCATGATTTGCG
The DNA here is from genome assembly GCF_964261635.1 of Lissotriton helveticus. NCBI lineage: Eukaryota > Metazoa > Chordata > Amphibia > Caudata > Salamandridae > Lissotriton > Lissotriton helveticus. The sequence continues at coordinate 1,368,246,267 of NC_136069.1, read as the reverse complement.
GGGCTTGCGACGATCTCCGGGGCGACGATGGGCTATCCAGCGGCGAGCTTCCTCTCATAGCTGCTCGATACGATGGCTCTGCGATGATTCTCACAGCGAGGTGATGCAGTGATCTCACCAGGCAATGACAGGCTCTGCGACGATGTGCGCAGCGGCGAAAATCTTCCCGCAAATGAAGGGTGCGACGTCTTCAGGCAGCGGCGACAGGCGCTGCGACGATCTCGGTCTTCGTAGCGGCGGGAATTTTCTCGCTCGGCCGGGATTGCAATGCATTTTCTGTAGCAAAGTCTTTAAAAGCTTGGTTTTCACCTCCCCAACACAGGTACAACTTCCAGAGGCACCACACATGGGCCACACACTCCAGGCAGGCAGAACTCTCTCAGTAGAGTTCAGGGAAGCTGGGGATGAAGTCCTTTTGTTCCTGGGACTTCATAACAGGGAGCCAGCTCTCTCTCGGGCCCTTGGAGATTCCTTCAAGCAAGGGGACACAGCACCAAGCAATGTCCTTCCCCTCTCCTTGGCAGCAAAGCAACAGCAGGTCAGTCCAGCAGAGCAACAGCAGGAATGTCTTCCTTTTTCAGTTTCAGCTTTCTCCTTGGCAGAGGTTCCTTCTTGATTCCAGGATGATCTAATTTTCTGTTGTCAGGGGTCCTGTACTTATACCCCTAAAAGTCTTTGTTCTCTTTGTGCAAGTGGGCCCTGAGCCCGGTCTGAACCAGTTCTGGGTGTTCCTTGAGCACTTTGTTTTCCTGGCTTCTCCTTTCCTTTCAGATTGAGGGGCAGGGTCGTCAGCCACCCAGCAGGAGGTGGAGCCAGCATTGTGGAAGGCAGGCACAGCCCTATTCAGGCCCAGGTGCTATCTCCTCCCACCACTAAAGTTGCAAATTCAGTCATTCAGCCTAGGGCTGACCCAGCCACCCTCCTGGGGGCTACCCAGCCAGTGTCACTCTCAAACCAGACAGTAAAATTACAAACAGGCCAAGGCACATAGAAAGGTCAGACAAGAGAACATCTACTTTCTAAAAGTGCTGCTCTCAAACATAGAATTTAAAAACAACCTTTCCTAAAAGATGTGTTATTACATTCTGAGTTCAGGGATACCAGACTTTTATATCCTATCTTGTTCCTATGGGAAGATATCTCTAACAAAAGAGAGGGACCCCAGTGTCCAAAAGGGTAGGGTACCAAGCGACAATTGTCAAAAAAGATTCCCTTTTGGGTACAACCTTTTATCCTAGAAACAAGTAGTAATCACCCCATCACATTCATACCGGAGCAATAAAGGAAAAGTTAATTAAAATAGAACAGTTTATTCAAAACAGTTGATTAAAAAACTTATTGTTACTATTTTTCAGACATAAATTAAAATATACAGAAATTAGACACAATAAAATGTCATTACATAATACAATTATATGTCACAAGTGGGAAACAAGGAAAAAACATGGATCCTATTAGCATGAGGTAAGTACAGTAGCCGCAATCGTAATCACGCTCTGATCTCAAACTACTTTTAATCTACTTTAATCAGAGTTGCTGTCACTAAAGCCTAAAGTACTTTAACTCAATAAAAAGGGGCATCGACACATTTCGGTGGGCATAGTATTTTTAGGAGCCAACACCTTCTTCAGGATATAATGGTTGAGTTCCACAATAAAAGTGAAATATCTTAAAAAACAGTGGAGAACTGTTGTTTTTACTAGGCCTGGGCGAAGCACTACGCTCCGCTCGCGGAGTTTGCGAAGTTTTTGCAACTTCGCACTACGCGAGCGGCACGTAGCACAGTGCGAACATGCGTAGTGCAGCGTAGCGTAGTGCAGCGCTCATTTTTTGCTTGTTCGCGGTCCTGAACGTCATGTTCGCGACCACGAGCAAGCAAAATGACATCCCGGCGAGATTCTTGCTTGTTCGCGGTCCTGAACGTCATGTTCGCGACCACGAGCAAGCAACGCTCAACGCGAGGAGGTCAGGTTTTTCATTGTGAGTGGTTGCGCATGCTCGCGACCGCTCTCAATGAGAAACTACCTGTTCGCGTTGAGAAAGCTGCCGCTCGAGTAATAATCTCCTCGAGCAGCAGAAAACTACAGCTCGCACTGTGCAAGATGCCGTTTTCAATGCTTGCACAGTGCCGGATGCTTGTTCGCACTGTGCAATCATTGAAAACACATCTTGCACAGTGCGAACATGCTACTACGCAGCTCGCGTAGTGCTACGTGAAGTTCGCGTAGTGCGAAGTGCACTTCGCGTAGCTTCGCGTAGCACTACTTCGCGAACTACGCCCACCCCTAGTTTTTACCAGATTAAAATCTTTTGATACCACAACAGTAGTTATCTTTCAATTAAGCTCAGCCTCTTCCTCGGGTTATTATTCCAAACGGCAGTTCGTATGCCAGTCTGCGATGTTTTCATTAGATCTCGTCAGGACACATGGTTCATCTGTATAATCATGATTATACAGATTGAGCAATCATCACCAGACCGCAGGCGGTCAAGACCGGGGATTACTAAGTAACCCAAGGATTCGTGGAGCAAGTGACACACGTTCCATTTTAATTTGAAGAAATACGGCTAATACCTCCACCCACTACTCATAAGATCTAATGAAAACATCGCAGACTGGCATACGAGCGGCCTTTAGGAATAATAACTCTGAGTCTTTTCAGTGCCGCTGGTGCCGTTGTCACAGAGAGAGGGGCCAGTCTCCTGCTCTAAAAGATGGAGAGATTAACCATTATCAAAATAAAATCAGCACTTTATACCACCGGATTACTTCATACCTAAAGAACCACAGGAGGAAGAAGAAGGAGACTAAGGCCATTGAGATAATGTGCTGGATAACCTACTTCTGGGTGAACTACCAGAGTTTGAGGACGAGCTCTACTTTCCTGACTACTAGGCCTGGGCCAACAACAACCATAGAACTTTCTCTCTCAGTCTCTTGTCTATCACTGCTCTGCTTTCTTTCTTTTTTGACGCCCCCCAAAAGAATATATATTGCCATTAGGAGACATTATTATTCATTACTTTATTATTTGTTTCTGTCTGGTTGACTAATTCATCCCCACCGTCTTACACTTCAACATATTTTATTGCTGGATTTGAGTTGCAACAGTGTGCAGTGTAGAAGTCCCTCCCCCCACACCCATTTCCCTCAAGGGCATTGGATGGAGACTAAAAAATATCTGTGCCTGCCTCCAACCCCTTTCCTACCCTGGAACAACTGCCTCACATGCGACATTATGATTCGATTTACACTGGCCACTCTCTGTTTCATGAACAAATGGATCTGCATTATGCAATGTACCAAGAATCGATCATGGTTGTGCAACAACACAAAAAGTACTGCAGGCCGATCAGTTGCATTTGAGTTTGGACTCGGAACACAGTTAGTACGGAGTAGGACACCCTTTTCGGAGTCAGACTCAGGAGGATTAGAGATGATTGAATGACTCAGGGCATGGGCATGACTACTCCCAGAACTGTCACCAGGAGAAGTTGGAATTTTGGGAATTCACTGAAAACAACTGATTTGGTGATGACTTTGAAGTGGCCGAAAGGTAATAAGCAGACCTACACAACTCTGTATAGTGGTAGTGTGTTGTGAGTGACAGAAGTGCATTGATTTTACTTGATTGGGAAAATGCTATGTTGTTAGATGCGTGTGTGCCCAATGCTGTCTGGCTCAAAATCAAAGTTAAGTGGTGGTTGGGTTGGGGGCTTGTAGTTGAAGGTAACTGGAAGCAGAAATTTAGCCTTGCTGCCTCTGAGTCTTCTAGGTGCACTCTTATTCAGTCAGTCAGTCAGTCAAGCTTTATTTCGATATAAATATCATAAAAGCATTACAAAAAGGTTTCAAGGTAGAATATAGTTCATCACGTCATAATGGGTAAAAACTTACAATACAATTCTCCTTGTTCAATAAAAATTACAGCTTATTGCAATGTTTTTAAAAATCATTTTGATTAAAAACGGTTTAAAACAATAAAAAGCAATTACATTTGAAATATAAAAATATTGATTATCTGGATCAAGGTATAGCATTACGAACTTCAGTTGTGCAATGTTCATACTCTTAAACACTATATCAGTTTTGGGAAGCCCTTTGTATAGCCCTAAGCCTGATTACCCAGGCTCGTCCCAAAAACTTGGCAACACCACAAACATATAAGGTTCTCCGGTCTGTTCTTAGTATGCGTAGGGCAACTCAATGGTCGGGAGTGCCTAGTTGCTTACAGATTGGCACAAGCCAGCAAGACCTAGCACTAGCATAAGCAGGGGGAGCAAACATAAAATGTGCAAGACTCTCTTTAGAGTTCCCGCAGGATGGACATTCTGCTGCGGTCTGATTTAAGGGGCGCCACTTCACAGTAAATTTGGAGACTGGAATCATGCCAAATCTAAATTGGGTGTATAGGGCCCTATCCCTTGGGGTCTGGATCACATCCAGATATGGTTCGAGGGCTCTATATGTTTTATGTTGAAGGAACTCTTCCGTAAGCCATCCTAAGTTTGGGTTACTAATATCTCTGGCGTCTATCCAATCCCAGTAAATGTGTTTCAGCTCTACTTTGGTCGGCGGGCTTTGGGAATCCCATGACTCTTTGAGACCCAGGGTTATCAGCAAAGACTTGACATTTGAGATCCATTTTATCTTCTTGCCAGTGTCCAATCCCATTACTTTGGTGAAGGCTGAGGCTTCGGCATAGTTGGTAGGTTCGGGAGTATGCCTGAGACGTGCCCAATACAGCAGGGGGCGAAGTTTGGCCAGATCTTTGATGTGGCGCCTACCCAGATCGTATAACAAGGAGGTTAAGAGTGTACACTGTGGTACATAATGAGGTCCCTAAAGAACTTGTTTTCTGATCTGCCAATCTCATCCAGTTTATCAAAACCCCATAGTTCGGCACCATAGAGGGCCGAAGTGACTGCATTGGCTCCATACATAATGAGTGCTGGGGCAATAGGTCTGCTATATGACGAGCGGTGTTCTTTGCTCAATGCCCCAGCCACACGTTTGTGGTTCAAGAGCATTTAATCCAGATGGAATTTCCATTGCACTTTATCTGAAAGGTGTATCCCAAGGTAGTTGAAGGTCGTGACTCTCTCTAGACAGGTTCCATCTAAAGTGATGTTATTCTTGAAGGATTTATGAGGGTTAAGAGTCATGAATTTTGTTTTAGGTGTATTTATGACTAGTCTTCAAGTATTACAGAAAAGTTGGAACTTATTCAGGTGCTTCTGGAGGCCTACCGGGGTCTTTGGGATCAGCAGTGTGTTGTCAGCAAACAGGAGAGTTGGTACCTTATTACCTGCCAGGGTTGTGGCATCTGCTGGTACTTCTTGCAGAAATCTAACCACCCCGTTCACATATAACGAGAACAAGGTGGGTGCCATCACACAACCCTGGCGTAATCCCCTGATTACTGGGATCTTGTCAGTAAGCTGTCCCTGGGACCCCATCTTATCTGCGTGTAATTGCCCTTGTGTAGCCTTACAAGGAGGTTAAGGATCATTGGAGGGATACCCATGCCTTTCAATGTTTGCCATAGCTTATCCCTGGGGACCAGGTCGAAGGCAGGCTTCAGATCGATAAAGGCGACATAGAGACTGCCCTTTCTAAGTGCCACCACCTTCCAATGGATCATGAGAAGCCTAAAGACCTGGTCCACCGTTCCTGTATTGGTCCGGAAGCCCGCCTGGTATTGAGAAAGAATGTCCTCCTCAGCCCACAATTGGATCCTCTGCAATAGGACCCTGCCAACTAACTTCTGCATTGCATCTATAAGGCTGATTGGCCTGTAGTTGAAAGGGTCCTCTCTAGCCCCATTTTTATAAATTGGGACTACCTCAGCTCCCTTCCATAAGTCTGCGACTGGACATCCTCCAGGGATGAAATTAATAAGAAGGAGAACATACTCGACATACTCGCCCCAATTGTCACGGTCAGCGAGGAACAAGTCCCTGGGAAGGCCATCAGGATCTGGGGCTTTGGCGCGCACTATCTTTCTTATGGCTGACTTGACTTCATTTAATGTAAATGGGTCCCGGTCGCCCTCTTCAAGAGTTAATGAGAGTTGAGCAGGTTGAGCTTCCATAATTGGCCTATTAGTCTCAGAATATAAGTTACGAAAATGGTCATGCCAGACCTGGGATGTTATGTGATTAGGGATTTGTTCTGACTCACCCTTGTTTGCCTGTCTGACCAATGACCAGTAAAGATTAGTGTCCGTTGCTAGGCTGGCGTTTTTAGTGTCATCCCATCGGCTTTCGTCCTAGTCTAACTTTGCTTGGTGCTATGCCTCTCTATATTTCTGTCTTGCAACTTTAATAGCTGGGCTATTCTTAGCTCTAATCGCAATTACCAAAGCCTTCAGTTTAAGTCTGCACTCTTCTGTGTACCATGTTTGGCCTCTTCTAGTTTGTGTGCCAAATTTAGTGGGCCTTTTTGGTGCTTGAAAATGAATTCAGATTTGGTCGATGGTACGTACATTTATTCTGAGAGTGTGAGTTGGCCCTACTGCTATTCCTTCTCTTAACTCATTTATATTTTTATAAAGAACTTGCCTAATGGCCTCCATTTTTGATTCATCTATAGCAACCTTATGCCATTTCAAGGCTCTTCTAGAGTTTCAGAGTGTCACCTCTGTTGTCACAGAGTGGATGTAATTGGGTGGTGTAGAACAAGGTAGTGTCCAGGTGAACCTCAGTGACATGCAAAGGGGGTTATGATTGCTGTCAGTAGTGTTGCTTACCTCCATATCTAAAATAAAGCCCCATAATCTGACGTCCAATAAGATTTAGTCGATGTGGGATGGACTAGTTACTCTGTGATAGGTGAATGCCCCTTGAGCATCAGATCTAGTCCTGCCATTCACTGCACTTAAACCGTATGACAGGGTGAGTGCATATAGTTGGATTGCCACCTGTGTCCATTGTTTTACTGGGGGTATGGTTAATGGTGGGATGCCCCAATTATTGTCTTCTTCCTCCATCCCAACTATATCTTCTGCACTGAAGGGGTCAAAGGTGCTGTTAAAATCACCAGCGACTATAACTCTAGAGTGGGAAAAACAATCTGATAGACCTTGTTCGTGTAGCATGAGAACAGGTGAAGTATTACCCCCTCTTGTCCCCTTATGTAAACAATAAATAGGTCCAACATGATACCCCCCCGGGCTCTTGATGGTGAGCCTCATGATGTCTGGGCTCAAGGATTGACAGATGAAAGCATTACAGTTGAGGGCAATGTTGACCCATATAATCAGCCGTCCCGAAGGACGACCCCTCCCTTTGGTGGTAGCAGGTGTATAATAACAGCTGTAGCCCGGTTTGGATAGAGGAGCCACGCTCCATGTTTCTTGGAAAACATAGATATCGCAGCCCTCTACCAAGTCATTCCAATGGGGTAGTGATAACTTGTTACTAAGGCCAGCAACATTCCATGATATGATTTTTAGCTAGCGATTAGTAGACAAGTCACAGGTTAAAGCTGTGGTTGGTATCTGCTGAGGGGTTGGTTCATTTGGATGAATTAGGTACGAAAGTAATTGGAGGCCCTGTGGTTGCTGCACTGCCCGGATCCTGTTATCATCCCTGTCTGATGTTTGTCGCTAGATCTTTCTAAAGGTGAGGCTAGTGGGAATCACCTAGCTGTATTGATGATGAATCAGGGGAGCAAGTGCGAAACTCAAGCGAAACAAGATGGTACTTGTCAGGGTGAGCTCAATGTGGTCTTGTGTTTGTGTGCATTCCGGGTATCTCCGTGCCCTGACAATATCCTCCTGAATGAGTGAACGACATCCCCTGACATAACGAATCCAGTGTATTAACATATTTATTAATGCCTCCTCACTTTCATGACCAGCCGCAATATCTAGTTTGGGGAAATTGACCATGTAAACTTTGTTTACTTCAAAATGGGAAGTTGGCGGCAGATGATTCCCTTTTGGTGTGTTGGTGACCGTTAGATGCATTAATTCTGGTATCTTTTTAGTTACGGTGCGAGAAGCAAAGGTTTGCTGTGGGACTGGTTTCCAGAAGCATGGATTTAAGGGCCTATACTGTCTGCTATATGGAGGAGAAGGAGCTATGTCATTCTTTGTAGATAGAGATGCAATTGGTTGGCCACCTGTTTGGTTTCAGAACAGCCTGAGCAGAAAGAAGAGGTCGCTGTGGGCGTGAACACTCTTCTACCGTAGAGCATGGAGGCTGCTTGAAGGAGATGTTACTGGGGGTCAAGGTTTTAATCGTATTGACTAGTTCTTAGCTCTCAAAGCCCCTATGTCTTGTCTAAGCAAGGCGACAAGCTGCTATGACCCTTGAGGTAAAGTGTTTGCCTCCTCGCTACTTGCAATTTGAGGTCCGGACGGTGTTGCAGTGATCCTGGGCTCCGGGGTATCAGAAATATCTGCCAAGATTGCAAACCTGTTTTTGCAGTGAATTGAAGGTTCTGGTGGACCGATTCTAGGTGGGGATTTTATGTGAAGATACCTAGGATGTCTTCACACTTATGAATGAGGGTATCTATCCTGTCCATCACACAATTGTTTGCAGCATGTTTGTTTAAACTTTTAGCTTTCTTCCCAGTCCCTACCCCCACCTGCCAGAGACTAATTACACCTAGCCGCTCCATTGACTTCCTTTTGCCCATGCTATAGCCAAGTTGGAATTACTGCGGCTCACTAAGGCAAAATATTGCAATATGCTCCTAGGTTGTACAGCCCGCCAGATGGAGGGTTAAGTGGTTGTTTGTCTCAAATTTCCCACAAAGAAGAACACAATGAGCACAGGATGGAGTCAAAGTCACACTGCACAGTACCTTTAGTTCATCAGGTGGAAACAACACAGTCCTCTAGTGAATGAAAGGGGGATGGCCAAGCCCAGCCTTCTCCGGGCTTTGAACTGGCAAGGACGGGCCCGCCCTTGGCCTGGGCTTCACCCGAGCGCTGCCCGCGTGCGTCTCGCACTGCGGGAGCCCGCTCTGGAAGTTAAGGTGGCGCCTCCTGGCGCAGGTGCTGACGCTGGCGCTGGTGAAGATGCACGAGGCACCCGGGGGCACTGAGTCCTGGCCCCCTTCGTCCTGGTAAGTCCACTGCAGTGACGGGCGTCCCGCGCTGCAGGAGCCCGCTCTGGAATTTAAGGTGGCTCCTCCTGATGCAGGTGCTGAAGCTGGCACTGGTGAAGATGTGCAAGGAACCCTGGTGTTCTGAGTCCTGGCCCCCTCTCATCCCGGTAAGGCTGCTGCATTGAAGGGCGTCCCACGCTGTGGGAGCCCGCTCTGGAATTTAAGGTGGCGCCTCCTGATGCAGGTGCTGATGGTGGCGCTGGTGAAGACATGCGAGGCACCCTGGGGCACTGAGTCCTGGCCCCCTCTAGTCCCGGTAAGGCTGCTGCAGTGACGGGAGTCCCGCGCTGCGGGAGCCCGCCCTGGAATTTAAGGTGGCGCCTCCTGATGCAGGTGCTGACGCTGGCGCTGGTGAAGACGCGTGAGGCACCCTGGGGCACTGAGTCCTGGCCCCCTCTCGTCCCGGTAAGGCTGCTGCAGTGACGGGCTCCTTAATCAGTTTAAATGTTTTCTCCTTGATTCTTCAATATCTTTTTTCTTTTTCATTCTACAGGCCCTCTTACCCTGCGCCATACTGGAAAAACAATATAACATACACACACTTACCTTACCAAACCGCATCCACAAGGCACCCACTCTGGATTGACGGACAGTCCAAGAGGGGTGCAGATGCAACTCCCAATTTGGCAATACAGTATCGTTTTGCCTCTTTAATCATCAGAACTGTGTGTGTTGTTTATGTTTACTTGACTCCTACAGATATTTAAATTGTATCTGCTATCTTTTAAAGCATGATAGCTTGGGTCTCTGTGGGGTCAGATGGACAATTTAATTTGGTTTACCTGTACTACTAATCATCATTCCCCTATTTCCTTTTCCTCCCATAACAGATTTATGATGGTCGGCTGCCAAGATGAATATTGTCCTTGGACAGTGTTTGTCTTTGTCAAACCTTTCCCTCAAATCCCCCTTCTCATCCATTCATCAAACCTCTAACCCTCTTTCCCCGGGCTGTGTGATTTATTGAGGTGTGACTAAATTAAATTGACACCATTTATTGATCCCACACTTGGTGGGGCAGATGTATTGAAAGCAACAACAACTCAGTGCAGGGCGAGAATCTTCATGAGCTCTAAGTATAGCCCACAAAGGGAATATTACATTTAGATTAGCCACCCATGCACAGTATTCAATATTTACATTTTTTTGGAGGAACATATTTGCCAGCATCATCCTTCAGGCACTGTATTGTGTCAAAGGTTATGCTTGTCCACTTCGTAGCTGAGTCAACTTCATTTTGTAACTTTCACTAGCTCACCATTCTGATTATTTTAGTTTAGCATTTCTTATCATATTTTCTCTATTGTTTCTCTTATTCTTGTGTATTAGTAGTCTAGTCTCTGGAGACTGTCTCATTTTTTTGTAAAGCTTGCATATAATTACAGAATTAACTCAGTTTTTATTTCAATTTAATTAGTTCCTTGCAATGAATATTCCTTATCCTACCATTTGAGTTCTGCAAGGAGGGAGTGGGACCTCGCTTCTGGATCTGGTGCTTTCATTTTTTGACTAGTGTGCTAGCATGCTGCTACTACTACCAACACCATGGCACATTAAAAAACCATGCAGCCATTGTTTCATCAAATCAGGTAAGAGAAAAAATCTGGGGGATTTATTGTTGTACAACAATAATCTTTATTCAATGGAAATTCACACACCCACGCCCTTCGATTCCTTGGGGTTTAATATAGTTGCGGACTGCAGAGACTAGGAGGACGGAGTAGTAGGCAAGTGAGGACACCGCATAATTATTTTGTTTTTGACGCACTATCAGCAGATTTTAAAAACCAGATGTGGGCCTGCAGGAAAGGTAGCAGAATGAAGTAAAACAGGAACCCCCCTATAAAGAATGTATTTCCCTAACAAATATAAATAAAATAGTAAACCCACAACAACTGGCCAATCCCTCTCTCAAACCTCAACCAATGTTAAAAGTAAAAGTTCAAAAACGAAATGTCCATAAAGAATAAATAAGGAAACCCCCTAAATGGCCCAACTACCACCCTCTCTCATCAAGTCCTACCCATCAAAAAATTATTAAAAAAGGGGTAAACGAGTCCTGGCAGTGGGATTGGAGCTTCCTTTCCCAATTGTCCTGGTGCTCCTCATGCCTGGTTTCAGTGCATGCCAGCCTCTGCAGAATGCTACGCTGAAAGGCTCTTATATAGTGGGGAGCAGCAGTGTTGGAATGGTACTGAGCGCATGCCTTGTGAGTGCAGCGTTGGAATTCCAGAGGCACTGGGGCCTGGTTGGGGCCCAGGGCATTTGAAGCTACAGCTCCGCCACCTCCAACGTCTCGGCCTCCAGCTTCTTTTGCTGGGTCCTGGCTGCTACCTCCTGCCTTATAGGGTTGTGTCGGATTGGCAAAAGTAACCATATCAAGACAGAAAAAAGACCAATTGTAACCAATACTCTTAGCAAAACACATAAAATTAAACAGTTTCCCAGTAGCACTAGCAGTTCATTTGCTGGTATCCTGAGACGTGCCAAATACAGCAGGGGGCGAAGTTTGGCCAGATCTTTGATGTGGCGCCTACCCAGATCGTATAACAAGGAGGTTAAGAGTGTACACTGTGGTACATAATGAGGTCCCTAAAGAACTTGTTTTCTGATCTGCCAATCTCATCCAGTTTATCAAAACCCCATAGTTCGGCACCATAGAGGGCCGAAGTGACTGCATTGGCTCCATACATAATGAGTGCTGGGGCAATAGGTCTGCTATATGACGAGCGGTGTTCTTTGCTCAATACCCCAGCCACACGTTTGTGGTTCAAGAGCATTTAATCCAGATGGAATTTCCATTGCACTTTATCTGAAAGGTGTATCCCAAGGTAGTTGAAGGTTGTGACTCTCTCTAGACAGGTTCCATCTAAAGTGATGTTATTCTTGAAGGATTTATGAGGGTTAAGAGTCATGAATTTTGTTTTAGATGTATTTATGACTAGTCTTCAAGTATTACAGAAAAGTTGGAACTTATTCAGGTGCTTCTGGAGGCCCTACCG